>NC_083883.1:39970697-49970697 GCF_032452875.1 Bos javanicus | reverse complement strand
TGATTATGAGCACGTCCTCTTGGAGACGTGTTTTGAATAAACCCCGTAATCTGCAAAATCATCACTGTCAATGGTACTAGACGTGCAGAGAATCAGCATGTGCCTCTCACCCTCTACGTTTCCGCACCATCGGCGTCATCCTCCTCGTCATCTTTGGCTCTGAAATGCATTTTCCTAAATTCGCGTCTGCTCATGGAAGGGCAGGATGAAGACACTGGCGGGAGGTCCTTGGAGGGAAGAAAACACCCGGCATAAGCCCCTTGGCTCCAGCCCCGTGTGGGCTCAACTCCCCTCTGCATGATGGAGGGAAGGAGAGGCACTGGGTTAAAGGCAGGAGCCAGCCCGGCAAGTGTGGGCAGCTGCCCAGAGAACCACAGGCCACGGCCACGACTTCCCATGGCACAGCAGGGCCCAGACGCACACAGGGCCAGGCCTGCCCACACCTGCACTCACCAGGGCATCAGTTCTGGGACTTAGGGGGGTGGGGCCCCAAATTGGCATCTGTTTTGCTCTCTCCTCCCCAGTGAGAGTTCTTACTGTGTGTGATCTGCACCGATCAGCGTGCACATGTGAGGACCGAGGTCAGGACCGAGCATGCGGTCTGCTGGGGATGCCCGTCCTGAGTGGGAGAGAAGCACTGGCCTTACCTGCATGAGCTCCACATTTCCAAAGAAGCGGCTCACAGGCATTGGCTGGTTGCTATCGTCGTCCAGAAGGGCGCTGCCGTCCATGAGCAGTGGGGCCCCGGGGCCCTGCTCCAGGTCCAGTGCCGCCCCATCCCTAGTGGGGCAGCCACCGTTGGACTCTCCTCCCACAGGGGCCCCATGTCTCGGTGGGAGTGGCTCGTCCTCAGTCTCTGCCGGGCTGGCATCGCTCTCGGTTCCACAGCGCCCTGGGAGGGGACCAGCTGTCCCCTGGGGAGTGGAGCCGCCAGCTTCCTTTCCCAGAAGCGAGGCCCCATCTTCGGCCGACGCCAAAGGTTCGTGTGTACCCGGGGTCTCGGAGGGCGTGGCAGCGCTGTCACTCCGGTGTTTCTGGAGTTCTGACTTCACAAGATGACCTTTGTCATACTTGAACTTCTTGGACGTCCGCCTGTCGGTGGCTTTGTGTGATGAGGGAGTCTGTCAGGAGAGAACATGCAAGGGGACACCAGACATGTTTTGGGGTACGAAGCAGATGGCATATAATTAACACGCCTCAACCCTGGAGGCTGTCTGTCCTGCTCCTGGCCGACAGCGTCCCTGCTGGAACCACAGCTTCGAGGACAGGGTCCTTTCATGGTTTCCAGTGAAGGGGCAGCGTCCAGATGGATGGCTGGGAGAGAGTCCAGACATGCCCAGTGCTGCCCCCGAAGGGTGCTGTGACAAGTGAAACGACAACCCAAGAACCAGTTTCCATTTGTCTTTGCTGGGACGTGGGCTCCCAGGAGACAGAGCTCTGTGTCCCGGGCGCAGGAACGGGACTTGACTCAGCGCAGCTTTAAGGAGCAGTGCCCTGGGAGATATGGGCCGGTGCGGCTGTGAGACCCAGTCCAGCCAGACCCCAGGCTGTGGCTCAGGGAGCAGCTCCAGGAGCTGGGGCTGCCTGGCTGCCAAGCCTGCAAGACCCTGGACGGCAGACACGGGCCCCCTCCCTCCTCACCTGCCCACAGTGGGGAGCAGCACAGCCCGTGCCCACGTCGCTCAGGCTGCCTGGCAGAGGTTGCTAAGCCCACTGCCCTCAGAGGGCAGCACAAGCCCTGAGGTGGATCCTCCCACGGTCCCAGCACCGTGACCTTCATGCTGGTCTGTTGGCCTCGCCCCAGGCTTTCTAATGCAACACGTTTCATGGAAAGGTAGACACTCCATCCAGTCCTGTCTCTGAGGGGTGAGGCTCACCTGACATGCTGTCTGGGCAGACGTGGTGACGTGGGTATCCTGGGCTGAGGCTGACGCAGCTGAGCAGCTCCGGGCTCGGAGGCGCGCTGAGGACCGCACTCCACCTGCCAGCTGAGCCAGACCAGAGGCCCGTCAGAGACTCAGAGACGGCCTCTCCCGCCCCCATGTTTTTACTGACTGTGGAAAGACAGCAGCCTGTGTCCCTGCTCAGAAGGTTCTCGAACTTTTACAGGGTGTCCCGAGTTCTTGGTAAAAAGCAAAAAAAGCAAAAGACACCCCTCCATGTCCCCTCCTTGAAATCTCAGGGGAGGGGTCCCAATCTCATTGGCTTGAAGGCGCTCCAGCTGCTGGTGGACAGACCTCGATGCTGACAAACCACCCCACCGCCACCTCGCTAAGAAGGCAAATCAAGTCTTCTAGTAATAAGGAAAGGATTAATTAAAACAATAAAGCTTACAATCATTTCTTTTTTTTAATCAGTATTACCACTGTTAATTCCTTTTTTTAATTTAAATTTATTTATTTTAATTGGAGGTTAATTACTTTACAATCATTTTACTTAAGAGTAATTTTAGGTTTTCAGAAAAGCAGCGAAGATGACAAGGGAGTTCCCGCCCGGGGCATCCCTCAGCTTCCCTGGAGCCAACGACCTGCACGTCTGTCAAAATGAAGATGAGACCGGGCTTTATGTGAGTCTCACCCGCTTCTTCACTAACTGCTTTCTCTGTTCCAGGATGGGGACACTTAGACACTTAGCAAACAACACACGAAAGCTCAGGTGAGAACTTGAAAGTGAGAGAGGTGGGTGACAGGGAGGAGGGAGTCGTGGAGGGCAAGCTAGACAGCCCCAGTCACCGTAATCGAGACCTGGAGACACCGACCAGCTGGATGGGGGGCAACACGTGCCAAAGTGGAGGAGAGATCAGAAATCACACAAGCTCCTTGAGAAACCTTTAACAGCAGCTTCTCACCCATCTCTGCCCCGCCCCACCCCCACCCCCACCCGCAGAGCCTTAGACATAAGAGATACAGGTTGGATCCCTGGGTTGGGAAGATCCCCTGGAGGAAGGCATGGCAACCCACTCCAGTATCCTTGCCTGGAGAATCCCACTAGGAGATTGTAAATGGAAAAAATACGGAAAAGACCCCCATTAAGTCAGCAATTACTCGAGAAAGCAGGCTTGCTTAGCAACAAAACCATGAGACAGAAGTATAAGACGTGCCCCCAGACAATAAAACAGTGGTGACATGAGCCCCATGTCCTGCCCAGTGAGCTCAGTAAGGTAGCGATCCCTAGGATGTGCTCTCTGCATACACAAAACAATAATTTGTGGACCTTGCTTGACCATATAGGGACAAGAAAACTCCCCTGCTCAGCCTGGAGGAGGAGCTGATGATGGAAGCATGATGTCTACTCAAGGAAGACAAAGTTCTTCTCTCCCTGTCCACTTTTCCTTTGATTATGAAACTAAAGCCTAAGTTCTCAGGGTACAACACCCCCTCTTCCACCCACTCGTAAACCGCACAAGCATCCATTCTAATAATCACTTCTTATCCATCACTTTGCTCTTGCTGAATTCTTTTCTGCACTGAGACATAAAGGACAGTGGCACTGGAGCTCTTTAGAGACCCAGACATGACGCCAATAGGTCTCACAGTTAAGAGTCCAACTCCAAATGTATTGATCCTGGGTCACACTGGCTTTCTCAAGGTGGGGTGTGAGGGAAATGGACTGGCCCTCGTGACAGCTGCCATCACCCAAGTGTTGATGCTCAGGTTCTGCTCGTGCTGAACAGCCTTAAAAGGACGAGCACTCCCACTTCAAACTCGGGAGAGAACCCTGCTTGGGTCACACACTCATTGGAGCCCCTCTCCCTGCTCTGCCACCAGAGTTACCACATGAAAGCCCTGGTGGCTTGTCAGGGGGACTGAGCTAAGACCCCGCCGGGTTCTGGGGCGAGTGCTGTGTAGGCCCTCCAGTAGCAGCAAGGTGCCTCTAGGTGCTTTCTACATAGTCCTTAAAATACTAGGGTGCAACCGCTCCTCAGAGGGCTTGTTACCACTCAGGGCAGGGGTGGCGGACCCAGTACCCAGAGTTGCTATAGTATCTAAAATGTCCAGTTTTCAACAGAAAATTAGGAAGCATGCAAAGAAAGAGGAATGTAGACCCAAACACTAGAATAATTGCAAGTAAAAGAAACTGCCTGTGACAGTGATCAGATGCGGGATTTATCAGAGAAGAACTTCAAGCTAGCCATTTTAAACATGTTCAAGAACTAAGAGAAACCATGATTAAAGATTTAATGACTTCATACCAAATAAGAGATTATCAATAAAAAAAAAAACCAGACATTATAAAAAAACCAAATGGGAACTCAGGAGTTGAAAATTACAATAGCTGAAATTAAAAATTCACTGGTGGGTTTGGAGTGGGCAGTGCTCAAGAATAGATATGGACCAGAAGAATAAGAGAACTTGAAGATAGATTGCTAGGTTACACAAACGGAAAAACAAAGAGAATTAAGGATGAAATAGAATGGAGAGAGCCTCAGAGACCACTAAATGAACCATCATACATGTAATGGGAGTACCAGGAAGAAAGGAGTACAAAAAATATTGGAAAAAATAAGGGCTGAAAACTTCCCAAATTTATTGAAGAACAATGTACAAACCCAGCAATCTCAAATAACTGAATTTCAAGTAGGATAACTGCAAAGAGATCTATAGTCAGATGCAACACTACAAATGCTGCAACTCAAGGACTATGGAAGATCTTGCAAACAGCAAGAGCTCACTCAGTCGTGTCCGACTTTCTAGGCTCCTCTGTCCATGGGATTCTCCAGGCAATAATACTGCAGTGTGTTGCCATCTCCTCCTCCAGGGGATCTTACCCACTTAGGGATGGAACCCGCGCCTCCTGCATTGCAGGAGGATTCTTGGGAATCCCCAAGCGGCGGAGCTAAACAATCCATCACAAGGCAGGGAAGTCAGACTGGGAAAGTGCCATCCACATGGGGTCTTCAGGAGATCCACTTTGGAGTCAAAGGTACAAACAATAAAAAGGAGAACAGACCAGGAGAGCCCAGGTGCGGCTCCCATCCCCAAGAGGCCCACCTCCATAGGCAGGGCGTATCCAGTCCCGGGCCCTAGACCGCCCGACGGCAACCAGTACCAGGAGCTACCGCCCCTCAATTCTCTCCACCCTCCGGGGTGGACCCCTCGTCGTGTGCCCCAACTTGGGCAGACAGACTCCGGGCCGGGCAGCGTCAGAGTATCGGGGGTTCAGACTAGCTCTGGAGAGGGAGCCCCCCGTTCCAGAACTTTGTCTGGGAACATCCTTCTCAGAGCCCTCCAGCCGGGGGGTGTAGGGTACGTGCGCCTGTGTGTCTGGTGTGTGCTTCTGTGTGTGGGGGGGGGGGTGCGGGGGGGGAGGGGGCTAAGGGCGTGGCCTGAGAGAACCCCCCCCGGGGGGCGTGGCCTGGGAGACCCCTTCCGGGGGTCGAGACACAGGCGTAGACCCCTCCCCCCTCCTTCCGAGGCGTCCAGTGGCTCAGCCTCAGCTCCCACGCGGCCTCCGCCCCCCTCACCTTCCGGCTCCTCATGAGTGTGAGCGGCGCGTTGCCGCTCCCAGCCCCGCAGCCAAGGCCCCGCGCCCAGCCTAATCCTTTCCACCGGAGAAGAGATCCGGCGGCCCTTGGCTCGCGCCGCGGCGTGTGACGCCACCAGAAGACTGGCCAATCACCGCTCGGCGTCCCCAGGTATGTGACCCAACAGAGTCGGCGTTTTACGTATGGGCGGGGAGACGGCCATGTTTGTGAAGGGCTCCTCCCTTGCGGTTTCTCCAGCCGCCATGTTTAAGTGGGGCGGCGGCCATGATTATAAGGGGCGCCTCCGTTTCTGCGGTCTCCATGTTTAAGTGGGGCGGTGGCGACCAGGTTGAGGGACCCTGGCTGCTGTCCCTGGCCACGAGCGTGGAGGTGGGCGGGAAGGTCCTGCGCGGTGGTCTCTTCCATGCGAGTCGGGCAGCTGAATTTCCCCGGTGCCGGCCCTGTCTTCTGGGCTCCGGGCGCGATGCTACAGTCCCTGGAAGTGGGCCCGCGAGGCCGTCTCCGGCCGTGTTCGCACTGCCCGCCGCCGGGGGCGGGGCGGGGCGGGCCGGGCCCGGGGCTGCACGGCGAGCCCGATCGCGGGGGCTCGGAAGGCGGCGGCCTCTCCCGCCGCGAGCTCCGGGGCGGCCACCCTCGGGTGGAGCTCCCGGGTGGAGCCCCCCGCGCTAGGCCGCACCACCTAGCGGCGGCCGACGGGCGGGAACCTGCCTTCTGGGTCCCGGGTCTCGGGCGCGGGCGTCGGCGCCACGGGGCCAGGTCCACGGACGAGGCTGAAGTCTGCCGGGTTTTCGGGCCTCCAGAGCCGGGAGACACCAGCCTCTGTGCCCGCGAGAGGCTCCTTCCGGGAACCGCCCACCTTCTCATCAGGGACGCAGAATAAACGACTGTGCTGTGTACTTTTGTTATTATTATTCTAACAGCTGAGAACATTTACATCAGGCAGTTTTATCAGAAACATTCGATTTTGCACTTAAAAGTGTAAAGGTTGACGTGTGTACCGCTCGAGGGACCCTCACTCATGTGGTCCCCTGGCTCTGCCAAAGGTTTCATGCTCTGGTCTGACGGAATGACCCCCGAAGCCTGGAAAAACACTCGATGCCAGTTTTTAGTACATAAAAAGCAGGGTCCCTCAGGATCCTCCAAAAAGCCCTGCAGACTGTCTGGTCTTTAGAAATCTGACTTTGGTTATTAGGGGGAGCCCCTTCCCATAGACTGCACTTGGGGCTTTGCCTTCGGCGGTGCATCAAGTCCTAGGGTACACACTGCACACTCTTGCACAAGCTAACCCACCTGGCCTGTCCGTCTTCCTTCCCAGTCCCCTGCTTCTCACTGGGTTGTTCCCCATGGTGCACAGGGAAGGGAAAAAAGACTAATGCAGACTGGCAGGAAATCCATTTGAAGAGGAAGCGAACATAATCACTGTCAGCTGCTAAGAAAGAAGCAAAGTGATACAGTGTTAAATACCTAACCTGTCCCATTTTCAGGCTTCCCAGATGTCACAGTGGTAAAAATTTCCCCTGCCAATGCAGGAGACACAAGAGATGGAGGTTTGATCCCTGGGTGGGGAAGATCCCTTGGAGAGGGGAATGGCAACCCACTTCAGTATTCTTGCCTGGGAAATCCCATGGAGTTGCAAAGAGTCAGACAGGACTGAGCATGAACGTCCCATTTTCACTGGAGTGGGTTTCATAATAAGCTAGGTTCTATGGTTCTACTTCGGGCTCCTTAAGGGCTCTGAGTTCTCATTAACCTGGGGTTGGTGGTCACAAGCCAGCGTTTGGCTCCAGGTGGTTATGGTTAATGTCAGTTGAGATGAGCTGGACCATATCCTCTCAGTGTCACCCTGGTTTAACCTCCCTAAGGTGCTCTTGGGCTCTTGTTGCTGACACATTCAGCTCTTGCCTCACCGCGCTCCTGCCCCTAGTCTGTGTGAGTGGTACTTCCAGCCGCCCAGCCGCTCAGGCCTGACCCCGAGGCCCTTACTGCCTGAGTCCCTCAGTGAACGTTCCCGGTCTCCCTTCTCCTCTTGCCTTGGCAGCCAAAATGGTCGTTGATCCACGGTGACCTGCCCCTCTGCTAATGCTCTTCAGCTCTTTCTCACCGCTTCTAGAATGAAGACCAACAGTCCTAATTGACCTGCATGGCCCAGCACAGTGCCTGGCTCAGCGGCTACTCAATGAGTGTTGGTTGAATAAGTGCACAGGAGGCGCTGTGAGGTTGCCCACTGCTGCTCCCCGTCTGGATCCATTTAGCCCTGCTGTACACCCCCTCCCGCTCTGCTGTGCACCCCACTCCCCTGTGTGCCCCCGCCCTGCATGCTCTGTTCTTTCCACCTGGAAAAGTTTCTCCCCAGCCCCCACCCATTGGGTTCAGCAAATTCATTCCTTAAAGCTCAACTCAGATTCAGTTTCTTGGTTGGGGGACATTACTAAATGTTCCCCCTCAAACCCCCAAATTAAGTCTGCCAATTGGGTTTTTTTTTTGGTCATGCTGTGGGGGCATGTGGGATCTTAGTTCCCCGACCAGGGATTGAACCTGTGCCCTTCGCTTTGGGAGCTCGGCGTCTTAACCACTGGAAGTCAGTCTGCCAATTGTTTTTTAGCATCATGCACTCTTGCTCCAGGACACGGTGCCAGCTGGCTCTGCCCTCTCTCTGGGAGCACCACATGGCACACACCTGCACTTGCTCACTCCATGTGTCTGCTGAGCTTCTCTCGTGGCCGGCACCAAGCTGGGCCTGGGGTGGCAGTGGTGGTGAGCTCATACGGAGCCTGCCTTTTAGTGTTTTGGCCCTGCAGGGGGTTGGGCACTGGTGGAATAATCACACAAGGAGCCATCAGTCTGTGTTGGAGCAAGAGGCCACAGGGAGAAGCCACACAGGGGCAGCAGCTGGGATGTCAGACCCACGCGGGGTCAGGTAAGACTCCTTGGAGAGTGGGAGTGGATCAGGAGTCACCTCTTCCTCCAGGACCCAAGCACCTCTCAGGTTCCCCAGGAGGAATCATGCAGGAGCCCCCACCTGGGCAGAGGGTCACCCTTCCTGAGGCTCTGCCCTGGTGGAGGAGCCGTGCTTGGACTCTCTGCTCTCCCCACCTCCCCAGCTGCCATTTCAGGATGTGATCCATCCTGGAAGGCACACAGAGAACACAGAATCAAAATCATGCCTTGGAGCATCCTTCTGGGTTCCTCGGCGCCCTTGGTGTCTCTTTTTCTTGCTCAACGGCTGTACCCCCTGCCCTTTCAGGGTTAGGGGCCCTGAGAGGGGTGTCTCATGATGGCAGGATGCTGGTTCTCGTTGGTGGTTGGTCCCCCAGGTGGATCGCAAGCTCCCTGAAGGCAGGGACTGTGTCCTGCTCACAACGATGTCCTAGGACCCTGGCCCGTGGCTGGGACATGCTGGCAGGGACTCGGGAAGCACTGAACAAAAGATAGATGGTGGTGATGAAGCATCAGAAGAAGCTGAGGATGGAAGATCCCAAGGAAACTTTGTCTTCTCAACGAAGACACAGTCTCACTGCTGAAACACCTGTGTGTCCACAGCTCAGTATCTGCATTTTATGAACACCACAGGGCAGGCGAGAAATCAGAAGAGAATTTTCCACTGATTAGCAGTCTGTCGGTTCATTAACTGAGGCCACCCCTAATCTGGAGTGTGTCTAGTTACTCCCAGCAGATACTGGCCTATATGATGAGGGGTTGTCTCTGATACCCTGACCCTTTATATTTAAAAGAAAGATGAAAAAAAAAAAAAAAAACAACCTCTCAGTAGGTCGTGGAGCAGCAAGAACTCTCATTCGTTCCTGGAGGGATTGAAGCACAGTGCAGCCGCTGGAAAACAGCTGGGCAGGTTCCAACAAACCCAGACAGAGTCTTAGCATCCGTCCCAGCAACCATGCTCCTTGGTAGTTACCCAGAGGAGCTGAAAACCTGTGTCCACACTCAGTCTGCACATGATGTTTATGTCAGTTTTATTCACAATCGCTAAAACCTGGAAGCAACCAAGATGTCCTTCTGGAGGTGAATGGATAATAAACTACAGTGCGTCCAGACAATGGAGTATTATTTAGTGTTTAAAAAGAAATGCGCTCCCAAGCCTTGAAAAGACAAGGAAGACGCTTTAAATGCATTTTACCAAGTGAAAGAAGCCAATCTGAAAGGCTGCATACTGTGTGGTTCCCACAATATAACATTCTGGAAAAGGCAAAACTATGGAGACAGTGAAAAGATGAGTGGTTGCCAGGGGCTTGGGGAGGGGACAGATGAGTAGGCAGAGCATAGAGTATTTTTAGGGCTCTGAAAATACTCTGTACAATATCATCGCGATGGCTGCGTGTCATTATGAAAAAAGAGTGAAAACTGTTAGTTGCTCAGTCGTGTCTGACTCTTTGTGACCCCATGGACTTTGTAGCCTGCAGGCTCCGCTGTCCATGGAGTTCTCCAGGCTAGAATACTGAGTGGGTAACCATTTCCTTCTCCAGGGGATCTTTTTGACTCAGGGATTGAATCCACATTTCCTGCTTTGCAGGCGGATTCTTTACCGTCTGAGCCACCAGGGAAGCCCGTATCATTATGAAAGTGGAAGTCGCTCAGTCATGTCTGACTCTATGACCCCATGAACTCTGTAGCCTGTCAGGCTCCTCTGTCCATGGAATTCTCCAGGCCAGAATACTGGAGTGGCTTGCTGTTCCCTTCTCCAGAGGATCTTCCCAACCCAGGGATTGAACCCAGGTCTCCCGCATTGCAGGCAGATTTTTTTTACCATCTGAGACACCAGGAAGCCCAAGAATACTGGAGTGGGGAACCTGTCTCTTCTCCAGGGGATCTTTCTGACCCAGGGATCGAATCCTCGTCTCCTACATTGCAGGCTGATTCTTTACCAGCTGAGCCACCAGGGAACCCCGTTATCATTATAAACTTGTCCAAATCCATAGAATGTACAGCACCGAGAGTGAGGCTTAATGTAAACTGTAGACTTTGGGTGATAATGACATGTCAGCCTAGGTTCATGTATTGTAAAAAATGCGTCCCTCAGGTGGGGATGCTGATGGTGGGAGGTACGTGGAAAATCTCTGTGCATTCCCCTCAATTTTTCTGTGAGCCTAAAAATTCTCTTTTAAAAGCCTACGAAGGAAAAAAAATGTGATAACTTTCAGCAGTGATTAGAAAAAAGAAAAAGCTCACAGCCTGATTTTTAATGTTTTGATTGACCTGAAAGACAGTTTCCTTAGTAGCTCACCTCTCCTGCCTGACTCAGTTGAACAATCACAGCGCTACAGCTGTGTAGCCGTCTAATTCCTTGAACGAGTCAATTACACGCAAATTTGCCAAGGTCCTACCAGGCACCAGGCAGCTTCAGGACATGAAGACTAACAAGGAGGTGCAGGCTCAGAGTCCTGCAGGGCTCACAAGAGGTGCACATACCTCCTGTGAGCAGAGAAAGTGCCAACAAGTTCCAAAGGGCCACTAGTGTTGTGCAGAAAACAGTCTCTGTGGAGGCAGGATGGTCAGGGAAGGCTTTCTGGAGGAGGTGATGCTGGATGCAAAGAGCCGACTCACTGGGAAAGACCCTGATGTTGGGAAAGACTGAGGGCAGGAGGGGAAGGGGACAACAGAGGATGAGATAGTTGGATGGTACCACCCACTCAATGGACATGAGTTTGAGCAAACTCCTGGTGATGGTGAAGGTCGGGAAAGCCTGGCATGCTGCATTCCACAGGGTTGCAAAGAGTCAGACATGACCAAATGACTGAACAACAATCTGTGGGTGTGGGAGCCCAGGGATGCCCTATATAAGGTCTTGCTGGTAGTTAAATATCAGTGCAGCTTCCATCAGCTGCTTTGCAGGCTAATCAGTCTGTGACATTAAAGCCTTTGAGAATAAGAGGTCATTTTCTGCTTCAAATCCCCTACAAACTACTGGGAAGAGGGGTCAATGGTGGGTCTATTACACAAGTTCACATTTCAGCAAATTCAGGATCCACGGAGAGACCTGTGTGAGGGCTCCCTACCCCAGCTCATGGCTGTTCCCCACTTCTCTTTTCCTCCCTGACAGGAAACTTGGAGGCGTCCTTATTCAGAATTTCTTGATCTTGTTTTTCCTTGTTCACTTGGCTTTCCATGCTGGGCTGCTGTCTTTTATCTTCAATTAATCATGTGTGTGTTCTAAAAAAAATCTAACTGTGCTTCTGTTTTTACTGCTAGCAACTCTGAATCGTCTTAGGAAGTAGTCAGGATGTAAATGTATATGAGGCAAAATCCTCCTGATGCCTCCAGTTGCATCGACATCAAATGGCTAGAAATTCATCAGGATCAGCCAGGGCTGGTCCCTGGAGGCCTTCCGATCGCACTGTAACTGCCATCGGTACCATTCGTTTCATTCATCCAACATTTACAGAGCTCTGTGTGTGTACCGCACTTCAGCGCTGTAAGAAATACTGTGTCCACATCACACAGCTCGGCTGACAGCTGTAAGGGGTGGGGGGCTCCCGTGAAGCTAGGGGGCTTGGGATCTCGGGGAACCGCAGACGTTTACTGCAAGCCAGGGCAGAGGTACCACCAAGCTGCTGCTTTGAGAACTGCTGTGATCCCCATTTACCTTGACAACACGTGGAGCACACTGCCCGAGGGTATTAATGGAACCACAATCCAAGTGGGACATTTAGGACTGTGTCCTGGCCTGGAAGTTCTAGTTGGCTGTGTTGGGACAAAGCTGTTTGCTGGGCATGGGCATCACAGTGATCATGGCCTTTGAGTAAAAACCCAGGGATTTGCAGAGCCTGGAAAAGGCTAAATTTCCAGTAAGACAGAGAAAGTGCTGTTTTATGAGGACCTTTGGGCCAGCAGGAAGAAAGACACAAAGGAGAAAAGGTCTATTCTGAGAGCTCCAGGCCCTTGGGCCAGGGTGGGGGTCGTGGACCTTAGCTCATGGTCACATTTAACGGGGATGCTCAGGCCAGGAGGGAAAGTGTGAATTCGTCTGTCGCCGCAGATTTACTCCTGGCTTTCACTCCCAGGTGTCTTCCATCGCCCCCTCAGCTCGTTTGGCTAAACAAACGTCAGTGACACATTAGGAATAGCTGCCAAAGGTGTGAATTTGCATTGTTAGCTCAGTGCTTTCTCCCTCCTCGCTGTGTGGTTGTGTGTGGGCTAAGCGTGGGGTTAATACGCTTATAAGGTGCTGAGTTCTGGGCATTGCCTGCATCCCAGCCTGAGCATCACGGGACGCTGCTTTTCCAACGTGATATGGGGAAGGCCACCAGGAGAGGCTGGTGGTGACTGTGGTTCTCACTGACATCACATTCTGGTTGGACACGGAGTCAGTTAGCACGGGAAACAGTTGACCTCAAGTCTAGGTCTCAAGGGGCTAAATTTCATCGGAGTCCAGGTCCACCAAGTTCCGCCTGGGCTGCAGAGAGGTTTCAAGGTGCCACCCCCGCCCCTGCTGTCGGGAAAGGTGATGAAGGGCCTCTGAGGGGCAGCAGGGCGATGGGAGTGCCTGCCTGGGGTGGGGTGGGGGGACCCAGGACTGCAGTTTGTGAAGCCTTCCTTCCAGATACCCTCAGCCTCTAGAAAGACTTGAAAGCCATGCATATGCAGGTTTGCTCAGTGATGTGGGTGGGGCAGGGAGGTTTTGCACCAGCAGCTTGGAAACAAGGTCTCTGGGACCTCGTCTGTTTCCCCTTCCCAGTGGCTGGTGGCCAGACTCAGAGAGGGAGAAAGTTACTCGATAGGGGAGGGGGTTTATTCACAGAAACATAACCTGCATGAGTCTGCAGGGGTCCTAAGGGATGCCAAAAGGGCCCCCACCCCACGCTGGTGAGCGGGGTCTTCCTTGATCCATGGGCACAGGGAGTACAGTGACACGTGGCCGCCCTGCCCACACCAGCTGGCTCCTGTGCCCGCAGGAATCCCCATGTCCTTGAAGGGCATCTGCCTCCTCGCATCCCCTCCTGCGCTGGTGTCCCCATCATGCTGCTTCCTAACCATCCAGAGCAGATTCAGGTCCCTGCATTCTGAGGCAGTTCAGTGCCGGGTAAGTGTTACCGTGCACAGATTGAAGTGGTACAGCCAGGGTTACCTGTGGCTCCTGCTCAGCAGCTAGCAGGTGTGAGCCGATGTCGTGGACATAACCTTGCTTCTCAGGGGTGCCTCGGCCATGGCTGGCTGGCTGCCCGGTTCTCTGCAGTCTCACCTGTCTCACCCGGGCGTGGGCTCCCCTCCTGCCTTGAGCCAACCCTCTTTTCAGTCTGGGCACAAAACGGGAGGGGGAACCTGTTTTGTTGTCTGGTCTCCAAACACGTCTCAGTTTGTGGGGTGCTGGCTTGTGGACAGGGAGCAGCTCAGAAGGTTTATGCCTTATTGAGTCTTTTATGACTGAACCATCTGGAAATCTGGGAACGTTTCAAGCTAATGCAGTTGGCACGAGCTTAGAGGTGAAAAGGTGGGGATGATCTTTTCTGTTGGAGTTGCCAGTCCCAGGATCACTAACTTCCATATTCCAGAAGGCAGATCTGTATCGGATCCAGGTTGGGACAGAAACTCATCTCTGTCCTCCCTTACACACACACACACACACACACACACACACACGGGCACGTCCTGGAGAGTTCAGTGTGTGTGCATGATCAGTTGTGTCTGACTCTACCCAGCCAGGCTCCTCTATCTGTGGGATTTCCCAGGCAAGAACACTGGAATAGGTTGCCATGCTCTTCCAGGAGATCTTCCTGACCCAGGGATCGAACCCAAGTCTCTCATGGCTCCTGCATTGGCAGGTGGATTCTTCACCACTAGCGCCACCTGGGAAGCCAAAGTCAAAGGACTCAAGGCCTCATTCAGTTGCAGGTTGGGGGCCCCCAGGACCACCCCAAGTTGCTGATTCTCCTTAAGGAATCACAGAGCTTATGAGAGGTATGATCCTCAGGATTCGGTTTCATTTTTTCAGGGAAGAGATGCAGGTTGAGGTCAACCAAAGGAGGAGATGCCCAGGCAGAGTCCTAGGAAAATACCTGAGGAGGAGTGCCCTCCCCATAGAGTGCTCTCCTGCACCTCAGTGTCCCATGCCCTTACTGGGTAGGCCTCCAGTCAACTGATTTTTGATTGATGATTGATTTCCTGCATCATTGGCCTCAGTCTCCACCGATACCCTTGCCCCCCACCCTGAATCAAGAGGTTGGTCCTTCTGGCCCAGCCAGCCCCACCCTGAGCCTTCCAGGTGAGCTGTTCCCCACCCTACATCACATTGCGTGCTCAGTCACTTCAGTCATGTCTGACTCTTTACAACCTCATGGACTGTAGCCCACCAAGGTCTTCTGTCCATGGGGATTCTGCAGGCAAGAATACTGGAGTGGGTTGCCATTTCCTTCTTCAGGGGATCTTCCCAACCCAGGGATTGATCCCGAGTTTCTTATGTCTCCTGCATTGGCAGATGGGTTCTTTACCACTAGCGCAACCTGGGAAGCCCATTATTGGCCTATTAATGGTGAACAGAGGCCCCCAGGAAAGCAAAGATACTCCTATGAGGCAAGATATCTTAGGAGTGATTGCTGGAAGTGGGGGACAAAAGCCAGATTAAATTCATTAACACTCACAGGCAGAGTGGGGGGAAATGAAATAAAATGTTGCTCTGTGGGTCTGCAACTCCTCCTTTCATAGGCTGGTTGGAAATTTCTTATCTATTTTTTTCCTGATTTCTGTTGAATTCCCTGGAACGAATGCCTATTGTCTGTATGTACCTGATTACAAAGGAAAAGGTTTTACAGAACATTTTTCCTCTCAGGAAGAAAAAGAGGCACCCTACCCATTTCTCAGTGAGAGATAAATGTTCTTTTGAATAATTTTTAATTTACTAATGTTTTTTGATGCCATTGGTTCGAGGATGCAATCTTCCAGCAGCGGGGCTTGCAGATAACGATGTTTTAATATTTGTGCTGCTGCAGAGGGCGCCCAGCGATGGCCGCGGCATGATTTGTAAGGCAACTCCTGTCATCTTGCGGAAACCACGAAAATGGGACCCCAGGCTGCCTGGTACAGCCTTGTTCCTCCCCACAGCCACCGGGACTGGAGCGAGGCTCCTCTCTCTGGCCAGACCCAGAATGAACCCAGCTCCTCATCCAGACCGGAGGGCAGCCTCTGCTGTCTGCTGAGAAGTTAATTATCCATATCCCCAAAGAGATGTTGTTGTCTGCTCTTCATTTTCTGCCTGGAATTTTAAAAAATAACGTATTTTCAGGTCAGTAAAGTTTTGATGGTTCCCTGCATGGCAGCTCCTGAGTCGGTAGTTGCTCTGCATCACCCACAGGGCAGAGCTGTGTCCTAACAGTGATCTTTTCCGCTTGAGTTTCCCAGCGATTGGTTCTTTACTGCCAGGATGCTCAGCGTCAGGTACCTCTGACTCTTGGAAATAGCGTCTGAGGCCCCGTGGTCCAGGTCGGGGGGTGCCCGTCTACCTCTCAAGCCTTCCCACCTGGGCTGCATTTGTGCCATGGACACTTATCTGTGTGGTGAGTGTGCAGCATCACACCCAAGGCTGGGGCTGGGGTGCTGAGTCACGCAGGGAGGCTGCATCTTGGCCTCAGATCCTGGGGAGGTCTCATGGGGATGGCAGGGATATGGAGGTGAAGGCATCAGAGGGGCCGGGTGCCCCAGCTCTGCAGACACGGTTCCCCCCAACTTCTGACCAGCAAGAGAGCTTCAGCTTTGCAGAGAATAGGGTGTCCACCTGCAACGGCAGCTGACACAGGTTTGGTGGGATGTGCCGGACAGGAGCGTGGGCCCTGCCAGGTCCCCTGTAACAACTGAGTGAATAACCAAGTTGTGTTGACATTGGGGGCGTTCCGGCACCCGAGCTCCATGCTGATGGGATGGGTCTGGTGAGGCTCCTAAGTTTTCTGAGCGTGTCCGTGGGTACCTGGACAGCTCTAAGCCTCTTCCGAGGATTCCCTACCTGTCTTCTCATGCCCTCCACGAGACAGCTTCTCTCCAGGCCCCATTTACACCTGGAAACAGGCCCAGAGGTGGGGTGTGACTTGCCCAAGACCACAGAGCACGGAGGGCCTAGGGCGGGATCTGGGCCCGATGCCCCTGCTTCTCCACCCGCTGGGGCTCTTCAGTGGAGGGACCTGTCCCTGGGGAGGGCTGGGTGCGAGCGCGGGGTGAGGGAGGGTGGGCCGCTGGGAGCAGCAGGGCCACTTTACCCACCAGGTCTGGTGTCTCGGGTCCTCGACACCAGGGGGCAGGATGAGACAGGGAACGGAGGTGGAGGTGGTGGCTCCGGGCCGGCCCTGCTCTTAGGAGGGCGGTGGGTGCAGGCAGGCAAGTGGGGCAGAGAAAGTGGCTGTTTTTCTCACGACCTTCAGGCCCCTCTGGCAGGCTGGGTGCAGAGTGAGCAGCCCTACTTCTTTAGAAAGTGTGCATTTCCGCCTCTCAGGCTCCCAACACCTTGGCGTACGCCAGGGAGTGAATTGAGAGAATTAAAAATGAGTTAAAAAGAAGCGGCAGCTGCTTCCAGCATGGAGCTGTCAGGAGTGGAGCTGGCCTGCCGGGCGGTGCCTGCAAGGACACCCGTGCCCCCGCCTGCCCTCTGGTTTGGTGGTCATGTGGATTCCCTCGGGGTCCCTGCAGTTCTGTGCCTCATAGGGGTTTCTTGGTGAGGGAGTGCTGATCTTCTGCTGCCTGGAGTTTTGCCTCCAGCTTGGGGCTGGCTCAGCCCCCCTCCTTTGCTGGTCTTTGTTTTCATATACTTTTAAAACATTGAAGTACAGTTGATTTACAATGTTGTGTTAGTTTCTGGTGTACAGCAAAGTGATTCAGTTATGCATACATATATCTATTCTTTTTCAGATTCTTTTCCCATATAGGTTATTAGAATATTCAGTTCCCTGTGCTACAAAGTAGTTCCTTATTGGTTATCTATCTTATATATAATAGTGTGTATACATGCTAATCCAAAGCTCCTAACTGATCAAATTCTTTTTTAGTTTAATTTTAAAATTTATTTTTATTGAATATAGTTGACTTATATTGTTTGCTAGTTTCCAGTATATAGCAAAGTGATTCAGCAATATATATAGCAAAGTGTATATATATATATATTTATATATAAAATATAGTATATACTATTATATATTACATATATATATATTATATGTATTCTTTTTTAGATTCTCTTCCCTTGTGTGCTATTACAGAACATTGAGTAGCGTTCCCTGTGCTATATAGTAGATCCTTGTTGGTTATCCATTTTAGATACATGTGTTTAGAAACATGTGTTTGTTAATCCCAACCTCCTAATTTATCCCTCTCCTCCATCTTTCCCCTTTGTTAACGATAAATTTGTCTTCTGTGTCTATGGGTCTGTTTTGTAAATAAGTTAACTTGTATCTTTTTTTTAGATTCTACTTATAAGTGATATCAGATGGTGTTTGTTTTTCTCTGACCCCTTTGCTGGTCGTTTCAAGCACCTTTGCTGCCCAGGGACCTTCCTGTGTGGCGGTGGGGGCTCAGGCCCTCACCTGAGTTCGCCAGCACAGGCCATCCCATCTGGTGGGCGAGCAGGGCTCCTTGCCTCCGGCCTCAGTGCATGGAGTCTTAGGACTCGGATGGAATTTCATCTGTCCCTCCCTCCCCTGCCCCACTCTCCCCTGGGCTTCTGGAAACTCCTGCTCTTTTGTGGGGTACCCGGGGATCTGATGGTCCACATCCCTAGTTCACAGAGAAGGGGGAAACAGAACTCGGGGTGACTCAGGCGCTTCCCAGTCCCAGAGCCCCTGGTGGGCTGGCTCCTGACGCGTGTCTGCCAGCTCTCCCTGTGGGTGGCTGTACTTCCCCAGGGCTTCGATTCTGGGCCTGTTTGCTGCTCCAGCTACTGTTTATTTCCTTTTCTCCACCAGATTTTCCTTCCTTTCCTCTTGCCCCAAACCTTCTTCCTTCCTCTGCTTCTTGGGGGCACTCATCCAGGCCGCCAGCCCAGCCCACTCACACTGTTGTGGTGATAGGTTTGGGGGACAGAGGATGGGCTAAGGGATTCCCAGAGTGTCAGGGCCATGTGGTTCCGAGCCCCCTGGAGAGGCCAGTCTTGATTGGAAGGACAGTCGTCACAAACACTCTGCCTCAGGAGTTTACGGACATCCTCCCAGGATGTACCCTGATGCCTTGATCCCATTGTTGTTGTTTTCCAGTCCTTAAGTCGTCTCTGACTTTTTGCGCCCCCCATGGACTGCAGCACGCCAGGTTTCCCTGTCTTTTACCATCTCCTGGAGCTTGCTCAAATTCATATCCTTTGAGTCATGATGCCATCCAACCATCTCATCCTCTGTCATCCCCTTCTCCTCTTACCTTCAATCTTTTCCAGCATCAGGGTCTTTTTCAATGAATCAGCTCTTTGCATCAGGTGGCCAAAGTACTGGAGCTTCGGTCCATTCGAAGCATCAGTCCTTCCAATGAATATCCAGAGTTGATTTCCTTTAGGATTGACTGATTTGATCTCCTTGCAGTCCAAGGGACTCTCAAGAGTCTCCTCCAGACTTGACCCCGAGTCTTCAACTAATCTGGGCCCAGAAACAGATTTGGAACTGAACATGTGGATGTACTGTCACATCATCCCACGACACTGGCTTCCTCCTGGACCTGAGCCTGTGGGTGCGGTTCTGAGCTGCTGCAGGTCATGGGGACCCAAGAGGGAGACCGCGGCCCTGGTGGTGGCAGGAGCCCGTGTGTCAGTCAGCAAGCAGAACCAAAACAAAGCAGAGACTTGGAGAGCCGCCTCTGGGCCTGCTCTCTCTGGGCCTTTGAGGTCATCTTGACCAGGCAGCCGGTCTGTAGCTCATCTCACCCGCAGAGGCAGAGCCCTCTCTGTACAGATCTGAAACATAGCCCACGGGGTAACTTTCTGTTTCCTTGGCTCCCATGAGCGCTCGGGGGAATGGCAGTGCTCAGAGCTCAGTCAGGCTCTCGCTAAGGATGGGCCTGTCCTGAGTCGTCACTGGGGTTCTCCCAAACCTAGCTCTGTGTCCTGGTCCCCCCAGGCTGAAAAGTGGCCCCGGTGCAGGGAGAGGCGGGGCTGCTCAGCTTCAGGAGCAGACATGGGGATCCACCAAGTCTCAGAAGCGTCTAACTCCTGGTCTCGGCCACTGCTCTTCATTCTCCTTGAGGGAGAATTTTTTTTTTTAACTTCTTATTTTGTATTGGAGTAGAGTTGGGCTGGAGAAGGCAACAGCACCCCACTCCAGTACTCTTGCCTGGAAAATCCCATGGATGGAGGAGCCTGGTAGGCTGCAGTTCATGGGGTCCCTAAGAGTCGGACATGACTGAGCGGCTTCACTTTCGCTTTTCACTTTCATGCATTGGAGAAGGAAATGGCAGCCCACTCCAGTGTTCTTGCCTGGAGAATCCCAGGGACGGGGAGCCTGGTGGGCTGCTATCCGTGGGGCCGCACAGAGTCGGGCATGACTGAAGCGACTTAGAGCAGCAGGGTCGGGCCTCCCGGGTGGTGCTGGTGGTAAAGAGCCTGCCTGCCAGTGTACATACAGGTCTGATCCCTGGGTTGGGGAGATCCCCTGCAGAGGAGCATGGCAACCCCTTCCAGTATTCGGGCTGGAGAATCCCATGGACAGAGGAGCCTGGCAGGCATAGCACGCAGCTGATTAACAGTGTTGTGTTAGTTTCAGGTGAGCAGTGAAGGGGTTCAGCCATTCATGTACACGTATCTGTTGAGGGGGAATTTCTATCCTTGCTTCAGACTCCCCCTACAAACTTGCCCTGAACCCCAGGAAACAGACCTCTCCTGGTAGACCTCTGTGGTACCATGTTCGTGCCTCTGCCCTCAGACTATGTCTGGGCCCCCAGTGACTCCAGGTGGGCCCTTTCCTGTGGCAAGTGGCCAGGGGGTGGCAGGAGAGCAGGAGGTTGTGAAGGGTCCCCTCATCTCTTTGAAGTCTGACAGGATCTCCTCTTTGGCCTCAGTCGTGCTCACTGGGCCTGACCTCTGACCTCCAAGCTTCAAGGCCCAGGTGAGCTGGCAGCCTTAAGAAACATGGTGTTGGGCTTCTGGGTGCGGACTACCTAGTGGGTTTGGATGGAGGCCTGTCCACTGCTCTTCTTGCTGGAATCCTCTTGACATGGCTCAGAAAGCCCTTCCCTCACCAGGCACTCTGCCCAGACACCTCCCCCAAGGAGGTCCAGGTGATCCAAGCTCAGCTTCTGCTGTTCGGGCTGCTAAGCACATTTGGGGACAGTGACAAATGACACTGAGGGAAGGACTGGCCATAAGTCTGTCAGTGTTGAGGTCTGCAGACAGAAACCACGAGGTCATTGTTTGGGGCCTCAGTGAGACAGGCTTAGGTTCGAAATCGACTTTGAAATATGGATTATCCATGCATTCAGCCCGTACTTACTGTCTTTTACGTGCATGACGTTGATGTGGACAATGCTGGGGACACCACTGGCTCCAAATGCCTGCCCTCGTGAAGGTTGGGGCCTAGGGAGATGGAAAATAAGTAACATCTACGTGACTAGGCAGGCTACACAGCATTGTGAGATCATGCTGAGGGCAATGGGAGACTCAGTAGGATGGATGGGGGACAGGAGACTGGGGAGGCCCTGTGACGTTAATAACATTGTTGTAACGGAAGCCAGCATCCTGAGAATGAGCTCAGAGACCACTGCCAGGGTGTGAGAACCAGCAAAGACTGGCTGGGTTTGGCACTCCTGTGGTTTCTGGAGCTGCTCGTCCTCAGAGTGGTTCTGATCCATGGTGGTAGCCATGATACTGGGGGATAAGGGAGAAACAAGGGCAGCCAAGTCCCAACCCTGCTCATCTGCAGGGTGTGTGACCCCATTCCTGGCTGTGACAAAGAACTGGTGGAGACACCCAGGCACCACCTTAAGACCAACTGCAGCATTGCACTTTATGCTCACTTGGGCTGGGCCTCGGTGCCCAGACACAGGGCCAACCATTATTCTGGATGTTTCTGTGAGGGTGTTTCTGGATGAGATCAACATTGGATCAGTGGTCTCTGAGTGAAGCAGATTGCCCTCCAATCTGCTAGAGTGGTGGGCCCCATCCAATCAGGCAATGGTCTGAATAGACCCAAAGGCTGCCATCCCCCCAGCAAGAGGGACTCCTGCAGCAGATAGGCTTTGGACCTGAACTTCAGCAGCAACTCTTCCTGCATCTCCAGCCTGCGTGTGTTGGGCTTGCAGTGTCTGTGACTGTGTAAGCCAACCCCTTGGATTAAATCTCTCTCCATGTTATACATGTCTTTTTCGTTCTGTTTCTCTGAAATCCTGATTCATGCATGAAGGCAGGACACGGTTGGGTGTTCTGAGACAGAAGAGTAGAAATGGTGACTGTCCAAGGAGTAGCACCTAGTGGGGGCTGAAGAGCATCTTGGGGATTTGGATGAGGTCTGTGTGGTGATTCCAAGAATGTGACTGAGAGTGAGTGTGTGATGTCCTGGTTTCTTGGAGTGAAAAGTTTCTGTCCTTAGGCCAAGTTGTTGATGGCTGTGCTATCAGAGCCTCACCGTCCCCAGGAAAACCCCCCATTAAACCACAGCACATAACAACACCCCCTCCTCCGGCAAGGGAAGCCTCTAGCCCCTCCAAAGTTGACCTGCTCTCGTCCCCTCCCCGGGCAGCCTGCCATCTCATTGCAGTCTCTTCCCTTTGGTGAGTTGCTCTACTATGGTCCTGGCCTCCTTGACTCATGGATTCCTCCAGAAAGGGAGGATCTTACTATTGTCTTTATGAAGCATCCCTTGGTCCTTCTGTCCATGCTGGATCCTCTGTGCCTCTCTCCTTCCTTCCCAGCCCCATAGTGGAACGCCCACAGCCCCATCCCTGAGGGTTCTGATCCCTCATCTCTCACCCCAGCCAGAGGGCTGGGTCGTCTGCTGCCAGGTCACTGCCTGCATTCCTGTGAGTCTGGAACCTGCTTCTCGGGTGGCTGAGGTTGCCCAGCCAGAGGAGGACCATGAGACCTGTGGCATGGCCATGGAGCATCAGCTGTGATCTTGGCACCCAGATGCAGTGGCTTTGGGGTCTCATCTAACCACCCCAGAGCCCTGGCTATGGTCCCACTTGGGGGCCTGGCTCCCTTCTCCAGGCTTGGGGGTTAGTGGCCTTTCTCCCCATCTCTCCCAGACCTCACTGCTCCAGCCACCCTCTTGTTTACAAAAGCCTCAATTACCATAAGAAACTCCCTTTTCCTAAAATGTGGGACATCTTCTGTCTTGTCTGGACCCAAACGGGCCTGCACCATGTGTTCTCAGCAGGGCCCAGGAGAGGGGTCTGCACTGTGTCCAGTGCCTGCTCCCACACCACCCCCCCCCCCCCGCCCCCCTGTGCACCACCTCTTGTACAACCTGGAGGCTCTGGGTGCATCTCTGGGTTACCAGAAAGCCCGCTGGTGAGATTTCACCATTAAGCAGAGGGGAGGTTCTCCGCAGGTGAAACCTTGACACCCCAGGACTCAGGGGACAGACAGGGGTGTTGGGTGGGGTGCTCGCCCTCCACCCCTGACTTTCCCTTTGAGGGAGAGGCGTCCATCCAGGGAGGCTCTTGGGCTCTTATCCAGAGCCCTGTCTCCTCTGTCTGCAGTGGGTGAAACTTCAGCTAGGGGGCAGCCTGTGGTCTACCTCTGTCCACTGGAGGCAGACAGAACTGGAGGTGTCCTAAGCTGATGGTCGGTTCCTCCTCCCTGGCCACTACCAGGCCAGGAGAGGCAGCGAGCCATGCCTTCCTGTTAGGGTGCTCCCACTCTGCGCCCCCTGCTTGGCTTTGTGACCCAGTTCACCCCAAGCCACTCCCAGCAATACTGAGATTTGAGTTCTCCACCTGCTGACCCGTTTGTCTGATCTGTTTGATTCTGACAACAGCAAAATGTCCTCGGCATCAGTTTCTACAAGGACTGAGTCATTAGCCACTGCAGTCGCTGACCTTCAACAGCTTCTGAAAGGAGTCCAGGGCAGAGATCAGGAAGGAGGCCTTCTGTGCTCTGGGAGAATGGGCAGAACAAGCCTTCAGATAGATGTTTTCAGGAGAAAATTTTATGAACCCAATTTCTTGCATCCTCTAACACCCAGAAAAGGCTTCCTAGGTGGCGCTAGTGGTAAAGAATCCACCTGCTGATGGAGGAGGTGCAGAGATACTGGTTTGATCCCTGGGTCAGGAAGAGCCTCTGGAGTAGGAAATGGCAACCCATTCCAGTATTATTGCCTGGGAAATCCCATGGGCAGAAGAGCCTGGGAGACTACGGTCCATGGGGCTGCAAAGAGTTGGACACAACTGAGCGACTAACACACACTTACCTAGAAAAGCACTAAAATCATTAACTGATATGTCTGCTCCTCGTGACAAGCAGCAGCTTTCTGCCAAGATGTGTGCTTGATGGTATGTACCCTCTTCTCCAGAATCACGTACATGCTAACCTCCCTTCAAGCTCTTTGAAGCAGTCCCTCAGAGCTCAGCAAGTCCCCAAGTAAACCTGAAAGTCATAGCTCCCCCCTCATTTTTTTTAGGTGACAGTTCAGAACTTGGGTTGAAAGAGGGATGTTTTTGTGTCCCCCCAAAGACCTGCAAGGAGATCCAACCAGTCCATCCTGAAGGAGATCAGTCCTGGGTGTTCTTTGGAAGAAATGATGCTAAAGCTGAAACTCCAGTACTTTGGCCACCTCACGCGAAGAGTTGACTCATTGGAAAAGACCCTGATGCTGGGAGGGATTGGGGGCAGGAGGAGAAGGGGACGACAGAGGATGAGATGGCTGGATGGCATCACTGACTCGATGGAAGTGAGTTTGGGTGAACTCCGGGAATTCGTGATGGACAGGGAGGCCTGGCGTGCTGCGATTCATGGGGTCACAAAGAGTCGGACACGACTGAGCAACTAAATTTAACAACTGAACTGAAAGACCTGGGCAACAGGTAACTGTACAAATAGCATCTCAAAGCCTCTAACGCTCTGTTCTCCACCTAAATGTCTCCCTTCTGCTCTGCACCCAGAAAGCTTGAGTTGGGATCCAGGCTTTGCCCCTTACCAGCTGTGTGGCCTGGTGACACTTCTGAATCCCTGGTCCTCACAGTAAAATACATATCAAATTAGTTCCTGTTGAAAATTTCAGAATCAGATGGGACGATTGAAAGATGAGAAAGTTCTTTGAAAGCTGCCCAAAACCGTATACAAACAATATGACACATTCTTCCGCATCCCAGGAGCCTGAGACCCTGGCCACCAGCCACCCAGGGACCATGTGAAGAAGGAACAGGGGTCCTGATTGTGGCCCAAAACCTTCCTTTGACTTCCTCTAGCCCTTCCATGTTTTTGCTATGCTCATAAATTTAAAAAACTCTTAAGTATGAATTTTTTTTAAAGGATTCTACAATCGAATGATAAGTGATAAGAAAGCATTGTGCGAAGATGCAATTGGCAGCATTTCACATTCTTTCTTAATGGTTTACACAAGGAGTTGCCTTGGAGTTGATGAAATGTGTAATTTATTTCAGGCAGATTCACACAGATCTGAGTTAAAAGCTTAGCTCTGCAACTAAGCAGCTGTGTGAACTTGACCCTGTTACTTAATCCCAGTTGCCTGGTCTGAGAGTGAAGGTAACAGGTTACCTTTGGGTTGCAGGTGATAAGGGGAAATCACACAAATTGGCCTCAAAGTAAAAAGTGATGGGTGTGTGCGTTCTAAGTCGCACAGCTGTGTCTTTGCGACCCTGTGGACTATAGCGTGCCAAGCTCCTCTGTCCAAGAACACGAGTGGGTTGCCATTTCCTCCTCCAGGGGATCTTCCCAATCCAGGGATCGAACCCGCATCTCTTATGTCCTTGACAGGTGAATTCTTTACCACTAGTGCTACCTGGGAAGCAGACCCCAGGCTTGGCTTCTGTCTCTGGTTCTCCTCACCTCATGTTGGATGTGGGGGCTGGACGCCAGCTCAGGGCTGGTCCTCCCAGTTTCCAGGCACCTGGGAAGGTGCCAGCGCCCCTGCTGACTGGGTGCTGACCGGGTTCCATCCCTTGTGTGAGCCAGTGTGTGGGTGGAGCTTATTGGTCAGGCCTGAATTACATGCCCCTCCAGACCTGGGGTGCCCCAGGCCACCCCAGATGGGTGGGGAGAGGGGTCTCCCCAGGGCAAGGGACCATGTGCCGATGCTCAAACACCAGGCCCCCTGCACCGGCTTCTATGTGAACAAGGCACTCTGCATGCCTGCACAGGGACTGGTGCATGTTGGGGCTTCTGTAGACTCAATTCTCCTTTTCCTCCTTCTCTCCCATTCAATCATCTGCTCTTTGGGGCTGACCAGGTGGTGTCGGGGGTGCAGAGGAGAACAGGGGGTGCTAGCATGCTGAAGGAGGACCCCAGCAAGCCCGACGGAACTCCAAAGGAGCCTTATTTGCGTGGGGCTCCCCTTGAAGGGCATGCAGGGAACCGTCCGCTCACATCATGTCTCTGCCTGGGAGGGGGCATCAGCGCTTCACCTCCTTTTTCCGAATAAGCACAGGTGTGTCTGCCCACAGGGTGGGGGGAGGGCAGATGGAAGACTGACTCCAGGGGCACCTTACTGACTTCCATGTAGCAGATTTCCTATGAAACTCCAGAACTAATTCCAGGTGAAATTCTCATCCAAAATCCCTGCTGCAAATAGCCCAGCCTGCTGGAGTGATGTCAGAGGGTGACCTACCCCCCACTCCTCCACCCTGTGCCCCAAAGGACTGTTATTAGGGATAGGGGCTTCCTTCCAGGATTGCCACCCCTGGGATTTGCCAGAGAGGAGCCAAAGGGCTGTTGGGAGCGGCGTGCCTCTGGGTTCCTCAACCTCCCAGCAAGACACCCTGATCCCTCTCTCCTGACCCTGGACCCCCACCAGGCTATTCACCAGCTTCAAAGGGCTCGCCCTCTCCTGTGCTATTTGTGGCTTCGCTGTTCAGATGTGTCTCCTACTCGGTTCAGAGGAAGGCTTTGTAAGCCAGGAAGGCCAGCGTGGAGGACAGCTCCTCCTGCCATTGAGTCCCAGCCTATAGACGTCAGCTGCTTTTTCAGGGACAATTGTGTTCCTTTCCCAAATAGGGCATAAAATCATCTGCATTGTGATACTTATTCTTCCAAACTGAGGCAGCGGATGGAGGGCAATGCTCTGGGAGTGGTTGTGGGTGGGGAGCAGGGGGCGGGGCTCATCTTGAGACCCCCACATTCTCTTTGGCCACTTTACCTTGTGATCAAGGTGAGTGATAGCAAGTGGCCAGCTGGACACCAGGAAGCAGAGGAGAGCTAACCTTCAGGGACTATGTCTGCTTAAGTTCCAGGGATGTTTTGACCAAGAGACAGAACGATTGGAAAAACATCCAAACACAAGCCACCCTCCATGTACGGAGATGGGCTGCTGCCAGCGCTGTGATCCCAGAAAAAGGCGATAAGGAATCCCGACTGTCCAGACTCAGGGACACTTTTGGCCAGGTAGGAGTGGCATCCTTGTCCCCTCATGTTCCAGAAATTGCTCTGGGTTCTTCTCAGCCTGCAGTCCAGGCCTGTCGAGGTTTCTGGGCCCTCATCCCTGAATGCAGGTGGGCTCTGTGAACTCTGCAGTCCTGAGGGTGACGTGGATCTGGGCGCCATGCCCACCTGGCCCCATCCCCAAGTGTTTGCTCCTTGGCGCTTCCTCCTGACTGTTTCTGCAGGTTTGGGAGTGATGATGGGCAGTGATGCTCCAAGGGCCTTGGGAGTGGCCACCAGCCCTAGCTTCTCCTTAGGGAGAGATGCAACCAAATGATGACAGAGGACTTCTGGGCGGTCCAGTGGTTGAGACTCCACACTTCCAAGGCTAGGGGCATGGGTTTGATCCCTGGTCGGTGAACAAAGGTCTCAGGTGTCACAGAGCACGACAGAGCATAAAGAGCTCACAGAGCATAAAGTCTCAATTCAAAAAAAAAAAAAAAAAAATGACAGAACGGCGTCTTAAAACCACCTCGATCAGGCTCTCACAATATAAAGGTCTAGACCTGTGGGGGAGGTGCTGGGCTGGAACGGGCGGGGCCCCAGGGAACTTTCTAGGGTGGAGCATGTCCCCCCTGCAGCTCCTCTTTGGGGCAGTGATTACATGTGTGTGTACAGCTGCCAAAACTTGTGGAAATGAGCATTTCAGCGCTGTGCATTTTGTGGGGTATGTAAATCATACATCCATTAAAACATTTTCCAAGCACCAGCTAATAGTTCTTTCTGCTTTTTTCACGTGTTAAATGGGGACTGTTGTGAAAGCTAAATGAGATAGCCATGTAAGGCTCTTGGTAGAGGGCCCAGGACATGGTAATGGGCAATAAAGGCTAGCCGTTGGCATTGTCACCACTTTTTATTATTCCTGGTGATTGGTCTAGATCCTTCTACTGAAGTGAAATACATTCTGTCTTCAGTGGAAATGGGGAATGTTCATTGGTTCAAATTCATCTTTCCTGAGGCTTCATGCCCCTGCCGCCCCTACTCATGCAGCCCATGCTGGATCAATGCAGAAACTCTGTGATCACCTGTGTGCAGAGGGTTTACCTGTCTACAACTTACCTGCCTCCAGTGGTGCGCTTCATGAGTGCAGGGAGCAAGTCTGTCTTTCTTTTCTTTTTTTTCCTCTTTATTTTTTTTTAAAATTCTATTTTATTTTTTAAACTTTACATAATTGTAGTAGTTCCACACAGCACAGCCTTGGACATTAGGAACTCTTCAGAAACCTTTGGGAGTGATTTAAGCATAATGATGATGATTATAATGACAACTATAGTGAAAGAAAGTTAAAGTGAAAGTTGCTTAGTCCTGTCCGACTCTTTTCAATCCCATGGACTATATAGTTCATGGAATTCTCCAGGCCAGAATACTGGAGTGGGTTGCCTTTCCCTTCTCCAGGGGATCTTTTCAACCCAGGAATCGAACTGGGTCTCCTGCATTACAGGCGGATTCTTTACCAGATGAGCCACAAGGGAAGCCCAATGTTTTTTTAGTAAAATAAAGCATGTGTATGAAAAAACCATAGAGAAATGTTTACTTTGCTGGATTATTATAAGGCAGACACACCCCTGATACCACCACCCACATCAAGAAGTGGAATGTGGTTTTGTTTATTCAGTAAGTTAAACATGATGTATCTTTGAGTCTCTTTTACTGGGCAGATTCCACATTCATCCCTTCTGGCCCCTAGACTTGGGCCTGGGCCCTTGGGCAGTGGAGGTGCCTGTATTCTGGGTCTGCTGACTGCAGCCTCATGGTGCTGTGTTTCGTGTTCCTCTGTCCTGGGACTTCCTGGCAGGAGGCAGCTGAAACCAGAGGCTCAGTCAGACTCTAGTCAGGCATCTGGTCCCATCACTTCTTGGCAAATAGGTATGGGAAAAAAATGGAAAGAGTGACAGGCTTTATTTTCTTGGGCTCCAAAATCACTGTGGATGGTGACTTCAGCCATGAAATTAAAAGACACTTGCTCCTTGGTAGAAAAGCTATGACAAACCTGCTGCTGCTGCTAAGTCGCTTCAGTCGTGTCCGACTCTTCGCAACCCCATAGACAGCAGCCCACCAGGCTCCCCCGTCCCTGGGATTCTCCAGGCAAGAACACTGGAGTGGGTTGCCATTTCTTTCTCCAATGCATGAAAGTGAAAAGTGAAAGTGAAGTTGCTCAGTCGTGTCCGACTCTTAGCGACCCCACGGACAGCAGCCTACCAGGCTCCTCCGTCCATGGGATTTTCCAGGCAAGAGTACTGGAGTGGGGTGAAACCTAGACAGCATATTAAAAAGCAGGGACATCACTTGGCTGATAAAGGTCCGTCTAGTCAAAGCTATGATTTTTTCAGTAGTCATGTGTGGACGTGAGAGTTGGACCATAAAGAAAGCTGAGCACTGAAGAATGATGTTTTCGAACTGTGGTGCTGGAGAGGACTCATCAGAGACCCTTGGAATACAAGGAGATCAAAGCAGTCAATCTTAAAGGGAGTCAACCCTAAATAATCATTGGAAGGATTGATGCTGGAGCTGAAGCTTCAGTCCTTTGGCCACCTGATGGAAAGAGCTGACTCATTGGAAAGGACTCTGATGCTGGGAAAGATTGAGGGCTGGAGAAGGGGACGGCAGAGGATGAGATGGTTGGATGGCATCATCGACTCAATGGGCATGAATGTGAGAACTGCCTTATGATCCAGCAATCCCACTGCTGGGCATACACACTGAGGAAACCAGAATTGAAAGAGACACGTGTACCCCAATGTTCATCGCAGCACTGTTCATAATAGCCAGGACATGGAAGCAACCTAGATGTCCATCAGCAGATGAATGGATAAGAAAGCTGTGGTGCATATACGCAATGGAGTGTTACTCAGCAATTAAAAAGAATACATTTGAATCAGTTCTAATGAAGTGGATGAAACTGGAGCCTATAATACAGAGTGAAGTAAGCCAGAAAGAAAAGCACCAATACAGTTACTAACGCATATATATGGAATTTAGAAAGATGGTAACAATAACCCTGAATACAAGACATCAAGAGACACTGATGTATAGAACAGTCTTTTGGACTCTGTGGGAGAGGGAGAGGGTGGGATGATTTGGGAGAATGGCATTGAAATATGTATAATATCATATATGAAACGAGTCGCCTGTCCAGGTTCGATGCATGATACTGGATGCTTGGGGCTGGTGCACTGGGACGACCCAGAGGGGTGGTATGGGGAGGGAGGAGGAAGGAGGGTTCAGGATGGGGAACACGTGTACACCCGTGGCGGATTCATGTTGATGTATGGCAAAACCAATACAATATTGTAAAGTTAAAAAATAAAAAAAAAAAAAAAAGCAAACTGTGAGCCAGTGAAGGGCAGGGGAGCCTAGCGTGCTGCAGTCCATGGGGTTGCAAACAGTCGGACACGACTGAGCAACTGAACAACAACGGTCAGACTCTGGTTGGTCCCCTTGGTGAGGCAGCCCGTAGTGTCTTGTTTCACTGATTTTTGGTCTCAGCTGCTGTTGTGGGGTGTACTGTGTCTCTCCCGAGACACAAGTTCAAGTTCCAGCCCTGGTACCTGTGACCATGATCTTATTTGGAAAGAGGGCCTTTTACAGATGTCATCAGGTTAAGTCAAGATCATCCTGGATCAGGGTGGGTTCTTATCCAATGACTGATCCTGTTACAAGGAGAGGACACTTGGACACAGATGCACACACAGGGAAGAAATCCACTTGGCCATGGAGGCAGAGGCCAGGATGATGCGTCTATAGGCCAAGGAAAGCTACAGATGAGCGACAGCCACCGAGAGCTGGGAGGGGCCTCCAGCAGGTAGCAGTCCTGCCCATGCCTGGATTTGGGCTTCTGTGCCCTGGAGCCACTGCTGTTCTGAGAGGCAGAGTCAAGCTTGTCAGCCAGAGGCTTGAACCTGGTCCTGTCCCTGCCACCGAGGACAAGCTGGGGAGCTGGGACAAGCTAGCCAACCTCCCCTTGGCTCCGTGTTTTCACCAGTAACTTCAGGGCTGTGTTCACACAGCCTCCTGTGGCTGTGCAAGGAGAAAATGAGGACGCCCTTGAGGCCTTGAGAGTGTGTCTGGCAGGCAGTGTGTTCGCCAACACAGGGAAGTGGGGCCCCCACGGGGAGGATAGCCTGCCTGGGCCACACGGCTCCAAGCCCGGATTCAGACCCTGGCTCTGGGCACTGGCTTCACTCCCTGGACCACTGACTTCGCTGCATCTTCTCAAGATCACACACCTGGAGAGGGCTCAGAACCTCAGAGTTGTGCCAGATGGGCCACCGGGGACTCAGTCTCCCAGTGACAGGCCAGGAATCCCTGGATGTCACACAGTATGGGAAGCTGGTGGGGCTTGGCTGGAGGAATGAGAAATAGACCCAGGCCCAGACCTGTTGGAGAGAGTGTGCCAGGCCTAGTTCACATCCCAAGGGAGGAATGGGCCTGCTGGGCACCCAGCGTTTTATTGGGAGCAAGAGGAATAAGCCTTGTCCATGACTGGGCACAAAGTGAGTCTGGAAACGCCAGCCGCCTAGCCCTTCGGGCCCCGGGGGAAGTGGGTTTGGGAGCAGCCTGCTGACCAGGCAGAGGGGGAGCCCTGTCCTTGCCGTCCTGCGGTCCTACAAGCTGGGTCACGTGGGGACAGGCCTGCTCATTGCACTAGGCGTTTCCCTGCTGATGGACGGGCGGATTATGTAAGACACTTGCAGAGTTGGAGGGATTAAGAAAGTCTGAAGTCATTACAGATGCTCTGACAGCTGCCGGCTGAGCCGACGCACGGGTTTCCGATTATGTCCTTTTAGAAGTTCACTGTCCTGAGGGATTTGCTGGAGGCACTTGACCTTGGAGCGGCTGTGAGGAGCCCCACTCCGGGGCTCCATCCCTTTCTTCCGTGGGCCCTGCATCTCCATCCTGTGGGAAGGGCGCTCTTGTACCTGTACCCACCCCTGGGGGCAGGCAGCACCCACACATTCTCCAGACCACTGGTTTCTTAGGCAGCGCCTCTGTGCCTGGCACTGCCTGTCACTCTGGGCGAGGGGATGACGGGTAACATCCCCCAGCTGTCAATGGCCCGGAAGAGCAGCCATGGGAGGAGGAAAGGTACCGCCTGAGGGAGGAAGGGTCCGCCCTTCAGAGAGGCCTCTCCTGATCGGCAGCCCCCCGTTCTGACTGTTGGTGGTCTTTTGAGCAAGTCCCCCCTCCACTAGTGGTAGCTGTCTGTGCCTTGACGCAGAGGTTCTGCCAGACCTCAAAGTCTGTAGCTCCAACCAGGCTCAGGCCTGCGTCCGTCCCCAGCCCTGCCCTGCCCATGCCCTCATCTTGGCTGATGGTCCTCTGTCCTCCCAGCTCCCCAGGCCACGGCCGGCAGAGTCACCTGCAGCTCCTCTGCCCTCCTGGCCCCTCAGGGAATCGTCCTCCCAATCAGTGTCTGTCCCCTGAATGGCCCCTGGATCTGCCTCCTCCCAGCAGCCGCCCATGGATTCCTGAATCACAGTGAGTTGTGGATGGACACGCCTGTCTCCAACCAGGTGACAGTCTCCCTGCCCTGCTGGGACCACCCAGACCAGTTTGTAACCAGGTGCTGTGTATGCCGAAGACACTTCCTTCCCATGGATTCCAGCTCATTGTTCCAGGAAGCCCTCCTGCTCTCAGGATACAGGGTCATTCCATGTGCCCTCAGTTCCTTGCCCAGCCGTTTTCCTCCATCTGGACCCTGGGCTTCCTGAGGGCGAGGACCAAGTCTGTTCCTTGTGCCCTTGGGATTCAGAAGGTGGGATGCATGAGACAGATGTCCAGGGTTCTCTCTCTGATGCTGGCGCTGGTGTTGGAAAAGGGGTGGGAGGCATTCTCATCCTTCTTCTGGCCGCCAGGGTCGTTGTCCAAGCCCTGGAGTCCCAGCCCTGTGTGGGGCTTTGTTGTCCACCCAGCGCTGAGCTGGCACCTTCAGGCTTCATTATTCCTACCTGGGCCATGGGTGGTGCTTGCTTCACCTTTCCTGGAGGCAGGGGGCCAGCTGGCAGAAGGTTTGTCTGCTCTATGAGGCTCTGTAGTCAGCATTTCTGAAGGCAGCGTGAGTGACTGTGTTGCCCTCGGCAGCCCGAGGTGCAGGACTATGGAAGCACAGCCGCTCACATTCACTGCTGTGCTGCCCAGGACACACTGCTGTCCCAGCTTTAGAGAGAACCCTGGCACCTGCTTGAGGTCACAGGGCCAGGAAGGAGCGGGAGGCAGATCTGAAGCTGGGTGTCTGGAGAGCCCAGGGGGCCAGCGCCGACCACGTGTTTCGGGGGGAAGTTGGAAATGAGATGCTCTCGGAACTGGCTTCCCGTCGCTGCTGTAACAGATGACCATATCCTCAGTGGCTTAAAGCCATACTGATTTGTTCTTTTACCCACTGGAGGCCGAAACTCTGAAATGCGTCTTTGGGGATAGTTCTTTCTAGAGACTGCAGGGAGAACCCTTTTTTTTTTTTAAATTTTTCCAGCTTTTGTTTGGCTTGTGGCCCCTCCTCCACCTGCAAGTCTGCAGTCCAGCATCTCCCCCCGACTGTGACCCCCACTGCCTCCCTCTTATAGGGACTTTGTGATGGCATCGGGCCACCCAGGTGTTGACTGAAAAAAACGCACAACCTAAAAGGTGAGAACTGTGCCTTATTTAAAGGGTTTTCTGAGGACTCAAGCCCAGGAGACAGCCGCTCAGTTCTGGGGGACTGCTCAGAAGAGATAAGGGAGGAGCCAGGATATAAAGGAATTTTTAAAGCAAAAACCAGGTAGAACATGAAAAGACTACTGTCAATTAAAGAAAACTAGACATGATTTTCCCAGTAGTCATGCGCAGATGTGAGAGTTGGACCATAAAGAAGACTGAGCACTGAAGAACTGAGGCTTTCGAATTGTGGTTCTGGAGAAGACTCTTGAGAGTCCCTTGGACAGCAAGGAGACAAAACAAGTTGGTTCTAAAGGAAATAAATCCTGAATGTTCATTGGAAGAACTGATACTGAAGCTGAAGCTCCAGTGCTTTGGCCACTTGATGTGAAGAGCTGACTCACTGGAAAAGACCCAAATGCTGGGAAAGATTGAGGGCAGGAGGAGAAGGGGACGACAGAGGATGAGATGGTTGGATGGCATCACTGACTCAATGGACATTAGTTTGAGCAAGCTCCAGGAGATAGTCAAGGACAGGGAAGCCTGGCGTGTTGCAGTCCAAAGCGTGGCAAAGTGTGGGACACAACTTAGTGGCTGAACAACAAAGACATCTCAAGTTAATGAATTTAGGACTTTTCTACATATGGGAAGATGCAAGAGTCTGAACTCACTGAAATCATTCATTTGATGTGCACCTTAACTGTCTAGGGCCAGTGTCCTGTTTTCTCATCCTGAGTCCCCTTGGGGTTCCCAGCTAGGGGCGGCTGCCATGGCCTCTGGCCTAGACAGCTGCAACATCCTTTGTGACCCCATGGACTATATAGTCCATGGAATTCTCCAGGCCAGAATACTGGAGTGGATGTGAAGGGAAGTGAAAGCATTCCCTTCTCCAGGGGATCTTCCCAACCCAGGGATTGAACCCATGTCTCCTGCACTGCATGCGGATCCTTTACTGTTTGAACCACCAGGGAAGCCCAAGAATACTGGAGAGAGTAGCCTATCCCTTCTCCAGCGGATCTTCTAGACCCAGGAATTGAATCGGGGCTCCTGCATTACAGGTGGATTCTTAACCAACTGAGCTATCAGGGAAGCCCTTCCACTTTCTTTTCTTTTCAGGGCAGGTGACTTGCCTTGTCCACACAGGTCATCCAGGATAACTCCCGTCTAAGATCCTTAAGTTAGCCACTTTTGCAAAGTCCCTTTTGCTAGGTGAGGTGACCCATCCATAGGTTCCGAGGACTAGGATGGGGACATATTTGGGGGCCATCCTTTAGCCAACCACAGCCCCTGTGGGCTCTGCCTAAGGAGTGACGAGTATCCTTGGTGGTCAGAGAGTAGGGAGAGCGGAGGAGGGGTCCCCTGCTCTGAGCCTCCTTGACAAATGAGGGGCTTGCTTAGACTGAAAGGTCGAGCTCCCCGAGGTCTGGGCCGGGCTTCGGCCGGTATGGAGCCTTGTTCAACACTGTTTGCGAAGGGAGATTAAATTGCATCGGGCTCTGGCAGCTCCCGCTTTCGGCACCTGACAGTGACAGGAGGGGCTGCTTTACGGAGGGTTCATTAAAAATGAAAACATGATGTTGATTTCCAGCAAACCCAAATTACTTAGGCTAGTGTAAGTGGATGAATATTTCATGCCGCAGTTTATTAAGCTTCCACCAAGAGCATCTCTCTGAATGCCTCCCCAAGTAGAGAGACTAAGGGGAACCCCAATTCCTGCCCCTGCCGTGAGTTCCTGGGGTCATCCCGGGGCCAGCCTCGAGTCACTGGGCTCCGGGGGCCACCCTCAACGCAGCTGCCAGTACAGAGGTAATTACAGGAACCAGAGGAAAATAAAAACGCCGAGAGAGAAACAAGAGAGCAATTGCCTGGTGATGCTGTTCTTCTTGGGGAGGGAAATTATGATGTGAACAATTTGGAACCTCAGCTTCTGACCTGCCCTACCTCTCCCCTGCCACCTCACACACATGCAGAGGCCCGTGGGTGCTGGTGGGGGAAGGGGAGTCCACCTGAGCCCCGCTTGTAATGAGTCTGGATCTATTGGCTGCAGGGGTGCCTGGACGTGGGACGCCTGTGACTGGCTCTCCATGCCCCTCTTGGCTGGTCTTTCTCCCCCACACTGCAGCTATTGGAGCACCCTCTGCCCTAAGAAGGGCTTCTCTCATGGCTCAGTTGGTAAAGAATCTGCCTGCAATGCAGGAGACCCAGATTCAATCCCTGGCGGAGTGGGGAAGATCCCCTGTAGAAGGAAATGGTAACCGACTCCAGTATTCTTGCCTGGAAAATCCCATGGACAAAGGAGCCTGGTGAGCTACAGTCTATGGGGTCACAAAGAGGTGGACACGACTTAGTGACTAAACCCCCACCACCACCCGCCCTAAGAAACTGTACTAAGGTCTGGTCTCTTTGCTTCCCCAGCCAGTGGAGCGAGTAACATACACCAGGCAGTCTGGGGCCACTTGGAGGGCAAGTTGCACCTTATCCTCCACCGTTACTGCCACCTTGTCACACGAGGGCCCCTCTTCATGAACTCGTGGGTAGGACAAGGCATAACCTGAGAGGGTGGGTTATGTGGTGGATCACATCCCCCAGATTTGTATGCAGATTTGTATGCAGAATCTCACATGGTGGACCCATTTGGGGATGGGGAGGTTAAAGTTAAATGAGGTCATTAGGAGCTTTCCCTGGTGGTCCAGTGGTTAAGAATCGCCTGCCAATGCAGAGGACCAGGGTTCCATCCCTGGTCTGGGAAGACCCCACACGCTGAGGGACAGTTAAGCCCATGTGGCCCAACTACTGAAGCCTGTGTGTTCTAGAGCCCATGCTCTGCAACAAGAGAAGCCACCACAATGAGATGCTAGAGCACCGTAACTAAAGTGTAGCCCCTGATTGCCACAAATAGAGAAAGCCCACGAGCAGCAGTGAAGACCCAGAGCAGCCAAAAGATAATAATAATAAATGAAAAAAAATGAAGCCATTAGAATGGGCCCCAATCCAACAAGGCTGGTATCCTTCTCAGGGGAGTTTGGCCATGGGCTCATGCATTCAGGGAGCACCCTGGTGAACATGGAGATGGCCCCTACAAGCCAAGGAGGAAGTCTGGGCCATACCTTGACCTCTGCCTCAGAGAGAACCAGCCCTGCTGACACCTTGAGTTTGGACTTCGGCCTTCAGAATCCTGAGGACTTCTGTTGTTTAAGTTGCCGAGCCTGGTGGTTGGCTACGGCAGCCCCGGGACATGGAAGCAGCCATACCTTGTTCCTCTGGGAGGAAGGCGGATGCAGGGGAAGTCGTGACTGATGGCAGTGCTGGGGACGGGAGAGGCAGCTTGTCCCTGACCAGCACCTGTGGGCGTCCAGGTCAGTTGCCTTTCACAGCACTGGGCACTCTCATTGTGCCCAGGCATCCAGAATGCATGCTCAGCTCAGCCAGCTCTCAGATCCCTGGTGATGCAGGCACTGCCATCTCCCCACCTGCCTAACACAGAGAGGGCGAGAACTAGCCCAGGGTCACACAGCTGACAGACAGTGGATCTGGGATTTGAAGGCAGGCCATCCAACTCTGGGGGCTGTGCTCTCACAGGGAAGAGTGAAGAATGTCCCCAGGAACATCTGTTGCCCAGGGAGGCAGAGGTGACTGGTTAGCTCAGTGGTGCAGACAGTCCCTGGCTCACCTGGGCAGTTGTCCAGGGCAGCGTGGACAACATTGTGAGTGGAAACCATTATTCCTGCCCCGAGGGTGAAGCCACCCTGGGGTCCCCACTCACACAAGTTCTAATTCCCTCCCTGCTAGAAAGAAGTGGTCCCTCCAGCCATTTGTACTGTCTGTGTGGACAGCTCCCAGCTTCTGAAGGAGCCCACCCAGGAGCACGTGACCTCCCTCGGCACCCCCGCCCCCACTGCCTCCCCAATCTGGAAATGAACCCCTCCAGATCTGTCAGATTATTGGGGGGCAGTTCTCCATGACAGTTTCACAGTCTGCACAGGTGGGGCATCTGAGCAGAGAGTGTTGGCATGTCGACAGAACAGCCCACACACCTCTATTCAGATACACCTGTTTACACTCTGGACAGTGAACACAGAGGTCCCTCTCCTGCCTCCACCAGAGCCTGGGGAGGGTCTGTTCACATTCCAGAGTAGAGACAAGGTCTCTCGGGAGGGACGGAGGGGCAGGGGTCCCAGTTGCCCTGTGGAAGCGCTGAGTCTCATAATTTGGGGTTCCTCCCCATGTTGTAACCCATGCAGCCATGAGCTTGGTCAGCTGCATTGCCCGTGGGATTGTGAAAGAGCTGCTCTGAGCACTGGCTTTGCTGTGAGCAATAAGCATCCTGTTTGTGTCAGAATATACAGCCGCTTGGCCATTTACCCAGCAAGTACGGTACCATGTCAGACTGGTGGTATCTTCTGACCTAGCAGGGCTGGTGATAAGAATGAAATGCAGTCAGCGACAAGGCCACTCGATGAAAGAGAAAGGCTGGCTGGTGCACTTGGGGGAAATTCCACGGGAATTGGTGGCGGAGCAAACAGTGTGGTCAACTGGGTGATACATGGTGCTTTCCTTTGTTGCCTGTACTGGAGGGAGCTTGGGGAGGTGGTTCCGATGTCAGCTCAGTTTTCAAAGCCTGTGGGGTGCTGTTCACATTTGTCCCTCGTGTGCACAACTCAGAGGTTCAGTTCTTGAAGTCCTCGGTATACTGTCCAGGATCAGATTCATGCCACATGCAGCCTGGGAGGTGAGACCAGGAGTCTATAATACATCCTGATGGAGTTATTTTCCACAGCTTTCCCCTCTATGTAGTCTTTTCCATAATCTCTGGACTTGTTTCAGTCTTTTGGTCAGAAATCTAGGGCTCTAGTGACCTTGCTCTGATGTGCAATTCTGTCACTACACCACTGCATGCTAAGTCACTCTGTCGTGTCCGACTCTTTGAGACCCTATGGACTGAAGCCCACCAGGCTCCTCTGTCTATGGGATTCTTTAGGTAAGAATACTGGAGTGGGTTGTCATATCCTCCTCCAGGGGATCTTCCCGACCCAGGGATTGAACCTGCGTCTCTTACATCTCCTCCATTGACAGGTGGGTTCTTTACCACTGGCACCACCCGACTACACCATTATCTGATGTCAAGTGCTGGAGATAGAAAGAGGAAAAAGCGACGGGGTTTCCCCCGTTTTTGGAATCACAGATCCAAACTGAAGAGGAAGGTTCCCCTCCCTTGGGAACCTGCCAACACTGCTATGGGATTATTTGGGGGCTGAGGCATGATAAAATAAAGGAGAGAAAGGACATAGGCTTTCTACATTTTCTTACAGCATTTAGGAGGTTCTGTTCCCACTCCTTGAGCCAGAATGAGAGGGCTGCCCCTGAAGCTGTCTGTCTGTGCCAATGCTCACTTTTGGGTTGTGAGTTGCACTGTGTTCAGGCCAAGTGTACTAGAGGGAAAAATGGTGAATTCACTGCTGATTTTGTGATACTTTATTTATTTTTGGCACACCAATGGATCTTAGCTCTCCCACCAGGGACTGAACTGTGCCCCCTGTAGTGGAAGCCTAGAGTCCTAACCACTGGACTGCCCAGAAATTTCCCATGGTACTTAAAGGAAAAAAATCTGGTTTTCTTCCTTGATCTGTCTGCTCTATTTACTTTTCAAAGTCCTCTAATAACTGCTCCATGCACATGTCCAGGTGTTATAGTTGTGCTTAGTGGGAGAGACCAGATGACCTGTGCTTGTTTCAACTTTTCCAAAATTGAGATCCTTGTCTTTATTTTTTAGAGATAATTTCACTGCATATAATTCTAGGTTTTTGACTCCTCAGAAGTTTAAAGATGTTCATCTGCTGTCTTCTTGCTTACATTGTTTTCAGTAAGAAATCTGTCATTTTGATTTCTGTGTGCATGCCATGTCTTTTTCCTCTGGCTAATTTTGGTCTTTTCTTTTTATCTTTGAAGTCAAGCAATTTGATCATGGTGTAACTTTATCTTGTGTTTGAGGTTCATTGATAACTCAGTGGGTAAAGAATCTGCCTATAAAGTGGGAGACCTGGGTTCGATCCCAGGGTCGAGAAGATCCTCTGGAGGAGGAAATGGCAACCCACTCCAGTATTCTTGCCTGGAGAATTCCATGGCCAGAGGTATCTGGTGGGCTACAGTCCATGGGGTTGCACAGAGTCCGACACAACTGAGTGACTAACACACACATCTTATTGAATCTGTGAGTTTGTGGTTTTTATCAAATTTGGAATATTTTCAGTCATAGTTCTTCAAATAGATTTTCTATTCTCCTCTACCCCTTTGGGGATTCCAATTTCACTGTTTACACTGTTTGAAATTATCCTCCAGCTTACACATTCTCTGTTAATTTTTAAAAATTGTTTTCCTCTTTGTGTTATGTCTTGTATAATTTCTATTGCTTTAAGTTCATTGCTCTTTTCTCCTGCAACATGTAATCAGCTATTAATTTCATCTGGTGTATTTTTCATCTCAGATAGTGTGGTTTTCATGTCTAGAACTTTGAGTCTTTTAAAGTATTTTACCTGTTTCTAACTTGTTGAATATATGGGAGACAGTTTTAATAACTTTTTTCTTTTTAAAAATTCCATTTTAGAGCAGTTTTAGGTTGATAGCAAATTGGGGGGAACATGCAGAAATCTCTGATTTCCAATGTACTTTGCCTGCCCTCCACATGCATAGCCTCCCCTATTATTAACACCACTCACCAGACGGGTACATGTTTTACCCCGGAAGAAGAACCTACATCAACACGTGGTTATTACGCAAAGTCCGTAGCTCACCTTAGTGTTCACCCTAGTGCTGTATACTCTGTGGGTTTGGACAAATGGGCAATGGTGTATGTGTGTCATTATAACCTCGTGGAGTATTTTCAAACTTCTAGAAATCCTCTGCTCTCTGCCTGTTCCCTCCTCCACTCCTGACAAACACAGATCTTTTTCTTGTCCCCCTAGTTTTGCCTCCAATGTCTAAATGTTATATAGTTGAAATTGTCCCTCTGTAGCCTTTCAGATGGGCTTCTCTCACTTTAGCAATCACATTTAAATTCCCTCCATATCTTTTCATGCCTTGCTATCTCATATCTTTTTAGCTCCAAATTGTATTCCATTGTCTGGATGTACCAGTTTGTTTATCCATTCACTTACAGAGGGGCATCTTGGTTGCTTCCAAGTTTTGGCAATTATGAATAAAGCTGCTATAAATACCCATGTGCAGGTTTTTATGTGGACATAAGTTTTTAATTCGTTTGGGCAAATGCCAAGGAGCATACTCCTTGAATTTGGTTTGTAGGAAACCACCAAACTGTCTTCCAGAGTGGTTGCACCATTTTGTACCCCCACCAGCAATGAGTGAGAATTTCCACTGCTGCACATCTTCCCCAGCATTTGGTGTTGTCAGTGTCCCAGATTGTTTTTGTTACTCTGATAGGTGTGTAGTGGTATCTTATCATTGTTTTAATTTGAATTTTTCTCATAACATAGGATGTGGAACATCTTATCATATAATTGTTTTCTGTCTGTACACATTTTTTGGTGAGGTGTCTGTTCAGGTCTTTAGCCCATTTAAAAATAGAGTTTGTTTTCTTAGTGAGTTTTAGGAGTTCTTTGTGTAAATAAAGTGATTGTACTCCCATAAAAAATCATTAAGTAAAAAAATAGAGTTCTTTGCGTATTTTGGATAACAGTCTTATCAGATGTGTATTTTTTCTCCTTCTTTTGGTGGCCATGTCCTGTGGCATGTGGGATCTTATCTTAGTTCCCTGACCAGGGATTGTACCTACACCCCCTACAGTGGAACAGCAGAGACTTAACCACTGGATTGCCAGGGAAGTCCCTCAGTTGTGTCTTTTGCAAATATTTTCCCTCGGTCTGAGCTTGTCTTCTAAACCTCTTGACATTGTCTTTCACAGAACAAATGTTTTTATTTTAATTAAGCCCAGTTCATCAATTATTTATTTTACAGATCACGCCTTTGGTGCTGTTGCTAAGAAGTCACTGCCAAATCTGAGCTCTTCTAGGTTTTCTCTTATATTTTCTTTCCGGAGCTTTATAGCTTTGTTTTACATTTAGGTCTATGATCCATTTTGAGTTACTTTTTGTGGAGGCTGTGAGTCCTGTGGCTAGATTCTCTTTTCTTGTATATGGACAGCCAGTGGTTCTAGCACCATTTGTTAAAGAGACTATCTTTGCTCCATTGCCCTGCCTCCTTTGTCAAAGACCAGCTGACTATATATATTTATGTGGGTCTATTTCTGGGCTGTCTGTTCTGTTCCATTGACCTATTTGTCTGTTTTCCAGCAGTATTACATTGTCTTGGTTACAATGGCTTTATAGTAAGTCTTAAAGTTGGGTAGCATCAGATCTCCAGCTTTGTTCTGCTCCTTAATATTGTGTTGACCTTAATAACTTTGAAAATGTTCTTGTCTGCTAATTCCAACATCTATGTCAGTTCTTGGGCTTCCTTGGTGGCTCAGATGGTGAAGAATCCGCCTGCAATGCAGGAGACCCAGGTTCCATTCCTGAGTTGGAAGGATCCCCTGGAGAAGGGAATGACTACCCACTTCAGTAGTCTTGCCTGGAGAATTCCAAGAACAGAGGAGCTTGGCTGGCTACAGTCCATGGGGTTGCAAAGAGTCAGACACAACTGAGCGGCTAATGCTTTCACTTTTTTCCATGTCAGTTCTTATCTGATCAGTTTTTCTTCTTATTATAGGTTGTGTTTTCAAGCTTTGTTGCATGCCTAGAAATTTTTGATTGGATGCCAGACATTGGAAGTTTGTGTTGTAGGCTGCTGGGTATTTTTTTTTAAATAGGTCTAGAATATTCCTGAGCTTTGTTCTGAGATGCAGTTATTTGGGAACATTTTGATCTTATCAGACCTTCCTCTTAAGTTTGCTGGTGAGACCTGAAAATCAGAAACAATTACTCCTAGTGGTTACTCCTAGACCATATCAGCATTTGGTCTGGGGGAGTTAATCCCCACAACTGAGGTAAGACCCTTCTGAATGCTCTACACAACCTTTCATGCTTTATGGGGATTCCCAGTCTGGTGGTGAGAATGGTAACAATTTGCTGGCCTGTGTGAGCACCAGGCACTCTTCCCACTCACATTTTTGGGGGCTATCTTCTACACCCATGGGTAGTCTCCTCACCTATGTACACTGATAATGCCTTTGCTGGATTTCTTTGCAGATCTTCAGAGTTCTGTCTGCAGCTTTCTCTACTTCAGTGTCTGTGCTATGGTCTGGATTCTCAGCTCTGTCTCCTCTACTCAAGGTCTCCTGGGCTCTGCCCCAGTAGAGCAGGTGGGGATGTTCTTTGGGTTCACCTGGTTTATTCCCTATGTGTCAGGGATTACTTTCCTTTTCTGCCTGATGTCCATGGTGTGACAAACTGTTTCACATATTTTCCCCTTTATTTAGGTTGTTCTAGTCGGGAAGGTAAGTTCATTCTCTATTATTTTACTTGGCCAGGTGCACAAGTCTCTGCCTACAGACCATTTGATTAGAGTGGAAGTGCCTAGAAAATAATACCAACACTTATTGAGCACTTACAGCATACCAGAAATGGTTCTAAGAACATTCTCTTATCTATAGAATTTTCACATTCGTTCTCAGAAGTAGGCACCATTGTTTTTTTGCAGGAGGTGACAGCCTTGCAGAGGTCACTCAGCTGTGAGTGGTGAGGTCAATCCCAGGCAGCAGGACCCCGCTGTCATCCTGCCCCATTAGAGGTGCGATGACAATTATGCTTCAGGAGGGAGTTCCGGAGGCTCTTCTCAAGGGCCCTTCCGGGACAGCGAGTGCTGTGTTTCAATTCAGTTTGACAGTCCTTTGTGTGGGTCTTCAAAAACTGACGTGACCTTTCTCAGAAAGCTTAGAATAGAATTCTGGTGAAAACCTTAATTTGGCCATTACTTTTTTCCTCCTTTCTCCCACTGTGTGCTCCTCTGCTGGTGTCAATTGTGCCCAGGCATGGACATTTGAGGGGCCATGCAGGTCTAGCTGCAGTGGAGACCCTCTCACTTTATAAACAGGGGGCCTTTCTCAGGAGCCAGATGGTCCATCCTAGAGATCATGAGGAAAACAAGCCAACCACGGCACACAGGTCTCGAGATGACTGGGGCAGCAGAAGCCTGCTTCCCAGGGAACTTCCCTGAGCCTCCCCCACTCAGTCCCTGCCCTTCCAGCCAGGCTTGGTCAGGTAGCTACCAGATCCTCCCTCCTCATCCTCTGCTCACCCAGGAGGGTGCATGTCCACTCATGTGTCTGTCTCCCCTCCTGGGCTGTGAGCACTTGGGGCAGAGCATGTTTCCTAATGTGAATTTTTATTCCTTACAACTGAGACTGTGCTCAGCTGTATTGGGTTCTCAGCGATGACTGAATGACTGAATGATGAGTGAATGAATGGCTCTCAGACTTGTGCCAATGAGGACGTCTCAGGTTGTAAGTAATGAAGAGCCCATTTGAGATGACTTAACCATGGAGAAGGAAATGGCAACCCACTCCAGTATTCTTGCCTGGAGAATCCCAGGGACAGAGGAGCCTGGTGGGCTGCCATTTATGGGGTCGCACAGAGTCAGACACGACTGAAGCGATTTAGCAGCAGTAGCAGCAGCAGCAACCATGAAGAGGGCTTCTCTGTTGGCTCAGACCACAATCTGCCTGCGCTGCAGGAGACGTGGGTTCGATCCCTGGGTTGGAAAGATCCCCTGAAGAAGGAGATGGCAACCCATTCCAGTATTCTTGTCTGGAGATTTCCGTGGACAGAGGAACCTGGTGGGCTACAGTCCATGGGGTCGCAAAGAGTCAGACACGACTAAGTGACTAACACTTTTACTTTTTCACTTCAACCGTGAAGAAATGCATCATTTTGTGTTAGCACAGGTTCTGGGGCGAAGTGTGCTGCAGGCACAACACCATCAGGACTCTACCTCCTCTGTTCTGTGATTCCCTGGGCTCTGTCTCTCTTCGTCCCTTGGCAGACTCTCTCATGGCTTTAAGGAAGGTGCTCCCAGCCACCCATGGGACAAGTTGCTCATCATTCACACCCAGAGGGAGAAAGATGGATGGAATGAAGGTCCTTCCCATCCCTCTGATTGACCAGCTTGATTGGTCACGTGTCTGCTTCTGAACCTATTATAGTCAGTAAGGGAATTCTGTGTGCTGATTGGCTGAAATAATCACCGTTGAGGAGGATGGCAAGCTGTGATTGGTTAATCGAGATCCATCCAGCATAAGAGATGAATTGGCTTCCTGGGGGTCCATTGTGAGTGCAGAGGAGGGTGGACCCCCAGACCACAAACAGGGTCCTGTGGGAAGGAGGGGAGAGGTGACCTGTGTGCCAGTGATACACTGAGGGATGGTGGGACAGCCCCCACCTCGGGTCTCCCCCTCTTTTCCCCAAACGAGCATTTCTTGGGTGCTTGCTTGGAGGGTCATTGACACTGTGCCCTGGGCTGCATGGGCCAGTCATAAGGGGAAGGGATTATAGTCACTCCATTTTAGAGATGAGAGAACAGAGGTTCAGAGAAGCTAAGACACTTGGGCAGTCGCCCAGCTGGTCACTGATGGGGCTGGAAGCTGACACCTGCATGCACAGGACAGGCCAATTTGCCTAAGATGACCACTGAGGTCTTTTCTTCTTTTTTTAAAAAAATTTTATTTATTTATTCTTGGCTGTGTCAGGTCTTAGTTGCTGTATACAGGATCTTTCATTGTGGAATGTGGGCTTTTCTCTAGTTGAAGCATGTGGGCTTATTTGCCCTGTGGTAGGAAATGGCACTCCACTCCAGTATTCTTGCCTGGAAAATCCCATGGACGGAGGAGCCTGGTAGGCTACAGTCCATGGGGTCGCAAAGAGTCGGATACGACTGGGCGACTTCACTCCCTGGTAGTCCAGTGGCTAAGACTGCACGCTCCCAATGCAGGGGTGCCTGGGTTTGATCCCTGGTCAGGGAACTTAGTGGAGAAGGCAATGGCACCCTACTCCAGTACTCTTGCCTGGAAAATCCCATAGATGGAGGAGCCTGGTAGGCTATAGTCCATGGGGTCGCTAAGAGTCGGACACGACTGAGTGACTTCACTTTCATGTGGGATCTTAGTTCCCTGACCAGGGATCAAACCTGCATCCCCTACATTGGAAGGCAGATTCTTAACCACTGGACCACCAAGGAAGCCCCATCAGTCTTTTCAAGATTGGATGTTCTCTGTGGTGCACTGGGTCCCACTCCATCCTACCTTCCCTCTGTCCCATCCTTGCCCCTTTCCCTCCCAGAGCCCAGCATCCTCAGCAAGCAGAAAGCACATGCTGCTCAGGCACTCTCGGCCATCATCCAGGGTCCTTGAAATGCAGGTGACCCTAACAGCCTGGACACCAGGACCACCACTCACCTGGCTGGGGTGGGGAGGGTAGAGCCATAGCCGGGGTCTCCTCCGCCCCCATCCCCTCCCCTGGCACCCAATTCAACCCTGGCCTCATACAGGGCCGGATGCCCACAAGGCCCTCAGAAGCACATTGGTGTGGCTGATGGAGTTGAAGCCTCTGCTGAGCACAAATACACTAACAGAAAAAAGAGATGAATCCAGGGATTAAGAAGATAGAATGTTAAGAGAGCCTTGATGCTGAGGCTCCATGACTCCCCAAGGGCGTGTGGGAGTGTGGGGGAGCAGCACCCCTGGACCCTGGAGCCGAGTCAGGACCCCGCCCCCCCGCTGCCATGGAAACAGTCACATCAGAAGTGACAGCTCTCACTGGCAGCCTGCCCATCGCAGGCCCTGGGCCACACACACCCGTCCACTGGACAGATGTTTGTGGTGTGTGAGTGACAACGTGGCGGCCAGGCTGCCCGCATCCCCTCGTTCAATCCTCGTGACGGTCCTGAGTGTGGGCCTTTTGGTTTCCTGTTTCATAAATGAGACAGTGAAGCCTGGGAGAGGCCAAGTCGCCCATCAGGCGGGAGGATAGACCAGCCTTCCTCTTCCCAGACGTGCACTCTGGACCTCTCTCCCTAAGCTGGATCACTGGGGGCTCCTCCGGCCCCACTGTGCCTGCACTCCATCCTGCTCTGGATAGCCCAGGGCGCGTGGCCAAGTATCACTTCTGCCCCTGGAAACCAGGTGGCTCCTCCCCTCCTCGTCTCTCTCCCCATTGCTATTTGCAGGCAAAAAGGGGCAGACAGCTGAGGCCCCTCTCCTCACTTCCTGCTCCAAAATTCAGGGCCTCCCTCCCCTCCTGGATCTGACAGGAGCAGCTGTGTTTGCTGCCTGTGCCCCTCAAATTCATCACCCCATGAATGCCTGGAAAGAGGCAAATAAAAGTAAGATGATGTTTTTCATAAATAAGCAATGTAGCCACTCAGACCTGGTTTGGGCTGTCAGCTGAACCCCCCCAGAGAGAGACTGACGTTGAAATATTTGTGTATGTTCTCATGGAACATTTATTGTGGGGCTCTGGGCTCCAATAAAGCCTTTGTGTAAATTATTCATTATGGAATTCAGATGAAATGCCAAAAATCTGCCCACCAAGGGGTTGCCTTTTTTCTTGCCCTTTTTTTCTGTTGCCTCTGAAGAGCTGGTCTTGGTTAGACTCTAATGCCACCAGCCAGGCAGGCGGTGTAATTATCAGGGAGAAATGAATGGATTGGGGGAGTCACGGTTCTGACCTTAACACTGGCATCTCTGCAAGGCGACTTGGCTTTTCTTGAGGTATTTTCTCTGCTGCCAGAGCCCGTGCTAACGTCCTCTGAGCCACTGAGACGGTGGTTTTCTGGGGGCAGTGGCAACAGTGCCCCATCTCCATCCTCCTGTCTTTGGAGGAGAAAATCCGTTACTCCTGTTAGCATCGCCTGTTAAGGCTCAGGAGCCCCAGTCCAGGAGGTCCTCACATCTGCTCTGGGGGAGCTGAGCATTCTAAGGAGACCAAGACCCAGAGGTCATTGTGGGCTGAATTCTGTCCCCCTAAAGCCTTGAAGTTTCAGCTCCAGTACCTGTGAATGTGACCTTATTTGGAAATAAGTCTTTATAGAGATAATCAGATGAGGCCATTGGATGAGCCCCGACCTAGCATGACTGGTGTCCCCACGAGAATGGGAAACCTGTTTCCTTTTTAAAAAAATATTTTTATTTTAAGAAATATTTATTTAATATTTTTGGCTGCACTGAGTCTTCCTTGCTGCAGTTGGGCTTCTGTAGTTGCGGCACACGGGCTTCTCGTCGCGGTGGCTTCTCTTGCTGCAGAGCACAGGCTCTAGAGCACAAAAACTTCAGTAGTTGTGGCACACGGGCTTAGCTGGCCCTCGGCACGTGGAATCTTCCCGGACCAAGGGTGGAACCCATGTCTCGTGCATTGGCAGGCGGATTCTTAACCACTGGACCACCAGGGAGGTCCTTTATTTTTTTAAAAAAATTGGAGTATAATTGCTTTACGATGTTGTATTAGTTTCTGTTGTCCAACAGTGCGAATCAGCTGCTCAGTCGTGTCTGTTTGTGACCCCATGGACTGTAGCCTGGCAGGCTCCTCTGTCCATGGGATTCTCCAGGCAAGAATACTAGAGTGGGTTGCCATTCCCTTCTCCAGGGGATCTTCCCGACCCAGGGATCAAACCCAGGTCTCCTGCACTGCAGGCAGCTTCTTCACCGTCTGAGCCACCAGTCTCTTCGGCCTCGCTCCCTCTCACCCCACCGCTCTAGGGCATCGCAGAGCATGGAGCCGTGCTCCCCGTGCTCTTCAGAAGCTTCCCCTAGCTGTCTGTTTCACATGTGATAGTGTATGGATGTCAGTGCTACTCTCTCAATTCATCCCACCCTCTCGCTGAGAACAGGAGACTTGGACATGGAGACCAGCATCCAGGGAGCTGCCCTGTGAGCACCAAGGCAGCCATCTGCAAGCCAAGGAGTGAGGCCCCTGAAGAAACCAGGGCTGCCGACACCTTGATTCCAACCCCCAGCCTCCAGGATGGTGAGAAAACACATTTCTGCTGTGTAAGCCGCCAGGGCTTCCCTGTTGGCTCAGTGGTAAGGAATCTACTTGCAATATAGGAGACACGGGAGATGCGGTTCCGTCCCTGGGTTGAGAATATCCCCTGGAGAAGGGAATGGCAACCCTCTCCAGTATTCTTGCCTGGAGAATCCCATGGACAGAGGAGCCTTGTGGACTACAGTTCATAGGATTGTAAAGAGTCAGACATGACTGAAGTGACTTAGCACGTACACGCGTAAACCACCAGTTGATACTGTTTGGTTAGGCAGCCTGATCAAGTCCACATAGCGACAGAGTGACTCTTCAAGGTTCAAACATAGTATGTTGGGATTTGAACCAGTGGCCTCAGGGTTCAGCCTGTGGGTGTCCTTTGGTTGGAGGAAGTAGGAGCAGCGTGGCACACTGGCCCTGAGACCTCCCGTGAAGCTGGAGAGCTAGGAGACAGAGGCTTAAACAGGGCCTCTGCCAACACCTTCATGCTTCCCTTTGAAGAGCAAAGAGCTCACTGTGAGTGTCTGTGGAATCAATTTTACAATTTGTAAATGAATAAATGGAAGAATGACCTCGGGAGTCTGGTTTCCCGGGACAACTCCCACACGCGGTGGTCTGACTGCTGCCCCTCTGCAGCATGTGCTAGGTGACAATGATGGGCCAGGTCCTGGGAGCCCAGTGACCAAGAGAGCCCCGCTGAGCCGTCCATGGGCCTCTGGTTCCGTGCTGTGGGGCGAGGCTGAGTGTGACTCAGGCTTTGGGAACAGAGTGGGTTTCTGTCCTGGAGTGGGGACCCCCGAGGGCAGGTTCTCAGCCAGCCTTGGGACTCGCTTTCACTCCAAGGCTCTCCCCATGGCCCAACCAGGTCTGCTGGCCTGATGCAAATCTGAGTGTGCCCTGGCCTGGCCTCAAACAACCTTCCAGGGCTTTTTCATTTCTGTGATTCATGTTATTAATTGCTTCCCTTCTCTGAGGAAGAAGCAGGCCGTGTGTTAAAACGACTCTTTGTGAAACTGATTAATTGTGAATGGATTAATGCAGACAACATGGAACATCTCACAGTGGGGCGTTTGGTGGTGGGAAGCTTGGGGCTTCAGTTCTCAGAGATTTGGGGCTGGGACATGGATGCTTGGAGCAAAGCAGGCTCAAGAGAAGGCGGGGCTGGCCCTCTGTCCTACGTGCCCGCCCTTCCTTCCTCCCCTCCCGGGCAGCGTGCTCCCTCCCCCCACCCACTGAATGTGAATGTATGCGTGTGTTTTCATTCTTTCTGCTCAGAGACACTCTTTTGGTTTTTTTTTTTTCCTCAGAGTCTTGTTGAAATTTCCAGTTTGCACCAAGGATTCAGTCATAGAAAACCCTGGAGTCCCTTTGGTCTGACCAAACCTCCATCTGTCCCCTGTCCACGCCTGTGGCTAGTCTCCACCTCTGGGGCCTCCTTTCCCTCCTCACCCCCATTTCCTCTGGACCAGCCCCTCCCCTTGGCCAGGTGTCGGGTCTGACCTGGGCTGTGGGGTCCCACCCAGGCTTCAGGGTCCTGCCTGCCTGTCTCATTGTCCTCTGCTCACCCAGCCTCCCCTGCCCCCTGCCTCAGAACAGAGCACCGAGTTGGGCTGTCATCAGGCCCTGACCATCCCCCGCCCCCTGCCTCCCGGGGGGGGTCTCTGAGATGTCCCTCCCCCGCCCCCTGCCTCCCGGGGCGGGTCTCTGAGATGTCCCTCCTTCCCAGGGTCCACACCAGATCTGCTCTACCATCACCCTTGGTCTCTGCAGGCAGCAGGCCTTCAGATCTGCACGTAAGTGAGTGAGCTCTGGGGACGAGGATGACAGACAATATGGTTACTAAGAAAACCCATTCATACAGCGACTGTTTTTTTCCTAAAAAAAGCAGTGTTCGGGAGTGAGGAAGGCCTTGCTGGTGGTGGTGGCAAAATCAAGGAAGCATGTGTGCCATGGCAGATGGGCCGGGTTCCCACACACCTGTTCTCATCTGCATAAAGCGAAGAGGCCGCTGGGGGCCCCTTTGTCCCCTCTCTGCCCCTCCCAGGGGCCCCCTCGCCCTGAGCTGGGCTCTTGCTGTGCCAGTGGCCAGAGTGATCTGGCCCAGCCCGGGAACGGCCTGTCCTTTTCGTCCTGAATAGAACGCAGCAGAGAGGGGTGTCTGGTCCTGCCCCCAGCAGCTGCACAGGTGGACTCTTGGGTCTCCACGTCCTGAGGTTCTGCAGGGAGGTGAGAGCTGAGGGAAGAGGAACGAGCAGAAGCAGAGAGCGACGTGGACGGGCCGGCTCCTGCCCCTCGTCCCCAGCGTCTGCTCAGGAGCCACTTGAGGAGGAGTGGCAGGCGGCCCGTGCCTCCTGGAGCCCGTCTGCCCCACGCTGCTCAGAGACATGTCATAACAGGTTCCCGGAGTGCTTCCTCGCCATCTGTCTCGTGCGCTAGATGACAGCGCGGGCTGGCAGAGATGCGTTCAATTTGCAATTGTAAGTTGTCTTTTTTCCTCTCTTCACTATGTGAAACCACTCTGATGGTGGTGTCAAGGCTGCCAAGGTTTGCAGTGAGCCGAGTGTGGTTCTCAGACAGCAGGAGACACATGCTCTGGAGTCCTCGTGGGCCCAGGATATGGCTGTGGAGCTGGGGTGCCCGGGAGGCCTTTCTCCAAGGTGATCCCAGGCTGATTCTGGGCCCTGACCTGGACTCCAGCAAGGGGACTAATTCCAACTCCCACCCCGACTAGCTCATGTGTGTGGTGTGAGAGCCTGGCCACTGGCCGCCCTGCCTGTCCCACCTTAGCGAGTCCGTGGTGCCAGCAGACAGAGGGCTCTTTACATGTGAGGTGGATCTCGCCACCTCTCCCCTCGTGCTCCCACATTCTTCCCTAAGGCTGTGGGGCATGCATGCCCTGTCTCTGCCCCAGTGACAACCTCCCCAGAACTGTCTTGAACACACTAGACACACGCTCTGCAGGCCTTTGCCCAGGCGGCTTCACTGATGAACTTCGCTGAACGTTTAAAGAATTATTACCAGAACTTCAGAAACTCTTCCAAAAAAAAAGAAAAGCCAGAAGATGAGAAAACGCTTCCTGACTCATTCCATGAGACTGATGTGACCTGATGCTAAAGCCAGACAGAGATCCTGTCTCAGCTCAGACTGGGGAGGGCGGGGGGCAAACACAGACCTTATTCCTCAGAGTCCTGGGGTTCTGGACTTCCGAGGTCCCACAGCTGGCCACGTTGGGTCCTGGTCGGCTTCTCTTCCTGGTTCGCAGACGGCCACCTTCCCGTCCTCATGTGTTCCTGAGGGTCTGAGTTCTGGTATCTTCCTTTTTATAAGTACACCAATCCCATCCTGGGGCCCCACCCTCATGACGTACTCTTGTCCTAACCACCTCCCCAAGGCCCCCCTCCTCACGCCATCACACTGGGGGTTAGGGCTGCAACACAGGAATTTGGAGTCAGAATTCAGTACCCAGGACACTGCAAGACAAGACTGCAGGTCTCCGCCCCTCTGTCCAGAACCTTATCCCCCACATCTTTCCCCAGGCTCGCTCTCCCTCACTCCAGCCTCTGCTCAAAACCTCACATTTTCCTGACTGTTGAACCTAACACAGCTAGACCTGGGTCTCTCACACCCCCACCTCACCCCTACCTCCACCATGTTCCCTTCCTGGGGTCGGCGCTGCCCCCAGGACATGGCACAGCTGTCTGGCTGGTCCCTGGAGGGTGCATCTGAGTGTCTGTCTTGCCTGCCCACTTTTATGTTCACAGTGCCCAGAGCTGAGCCCAGAGCTCTCGGTGGTGCCTCCCCCTGCACAGCGTGGAGCAGGGTCCCGGGCTCCCTCAGGGATGGTGTGAGGCCATCCTCACCTGAAATCATTCCGAGTTCTCACCTCCTTCAGCCCGCATGCACCAGCTCCAGGCCACACCTGATCCAGCGCTCTGCCGGCTATAAAGCCCTTCTGCATCTGTGTCTTCTCCACGTCTGGGGTGGGGGTGGCCCTGTGACCACAGTCCGAGACGAACTACTGGATGTAACGTGCAGAGAAGAGTGAAGTGATTTCCGAGGTCATGCACGTTGGTGCTTCTGACTCGATTCACACACCCACTGTCTCTGCCACATCATGGTGCCCATCACGGGACAAGAGTGACAACAGACAGTCTGGACTTGTGATTCGGTGCCAGTCCCAGGGAAGGGTGAAGTGTGTGGGGTGTATACAACAGTGGCGGGGAGCAAGGCCACATGAGGGACCCTCCTTCCCATCCAGTTAACTCTCAGGGAGCCAGATCTGTGCACGTGGGGTCACAGGCCTGCTGGCGAAGGGGGGACATCTCTTTCAGGCCACACGGAAGCCATTCTCCAGAGGTGCCAGGAAACCTTGGACCTATGGTCTGGCTTGGGGCAGAAGGAAAGTCAAGGGCAGGAGTGGTGCCCATGGTGGGAGATGGGCTTCATCCGAGGCCAGAGGTGAGGTGGTGGTGGTATGGGCATACAAGGGGTTAGTCACAGGCCCCTCGGGAGGAGGGAGGGATGTGGGAGCCTGCACCACCAGGAGCAGTGAGTTAGGGCTAGGAGTCTGGCATGATGTCGAGGGCAAAGGTGAGACCAGCCGTGGAACCCAGAGCTGTAGGCTCACTGACCCCATGTGAGGGTCTCTGTGTCTGTGACTCGGGGTTTAAGGCAGAGGGTGCTTCCACTTACTTTTTAATATTAATTTTTACTGGAGTGTCGTAGATGTATGGGCTTCCCTGATAGCTCAGCTAGTAAAGAATCTGCCTGCAATGCAGGAGACCCCAGTTTGGTTCCTGAGTCAGGAAGATCTGCTGGAGAAGGGATAGGCTACCCACTCTAGTATTCTTGGGCTTCCCTTGTGACTCAGCTGGTAATGAATCTGTCTGCAATGCAGGAGACCTGGGTTCGATCCCTGGGTTGGGAAGATCCCATGGAGAAGGGAAAGGCTACACACTCCAGTATTCTGGTCTGGAGAATTCCATGGACTGTATAGTCCATGGGGTCGCGAAGAGTCGGACACGACTGAGCGCCTTTCACTTTCAGGAGATGCGTCATGCTGTGTTAGTTTCAGGTGTCCAGCGAAGTGAGTCAGGAACACATATACATGTGTGTGCACGAATGCCAAGCTGCTTTAGTCACGTCCGACTCTTCGTGACCCCGTGGACTGTATCCCACCAGGCTCCTCTGTCCATGGGATTCTCCAGGCAAGAATCCTGGAGTGGATTGCCATGCCCCACTCCAGGGATTAAGTGAATCAGTATACATATACACTGGAGAAGGCAATGGCACCCCGCTCCAGTACTCTTGCCTGGAAAATCCCATGGATGGAGGAGCCTGGTGGGCTGCAGTCCATGGGGTCGCTAAGAGTCAGACACGACTGAGCGACTTCACTTTCACTTTTCACTTTCATGCACTGGAGAAGGAAATGGCAACCCACTCTGGTGTTCTTGCCTGGAGAATCCCAGGGACGGGGAAGCCTGGTGGGCTGTGTCTATGGGGTTGCACAGAGTCGGACACGATTGAAGTGACTTAGCAGCAGCATACATATACACATATCCACTCCTTTTTAGAGTCTTTTCCCATATAGGTCATTACAGACTATCGAGTAGAGTTTACTGTGCTGTGCAGTCAATCAGTCGCTCAGTCGTGTCTGACTCTTTGTGACCCCATGAACTGCAGCACGCCAGGCCTCCCTGTCCATCACCAGCTACCGGAGTTCACTCAAACTCAGGTCCATCGAGTCAGTGATGCCATCCAGCCATCTCATCCTCTGTCGTCCCCTTCTCCTCCTGCCCCCACTCCCTCCCGGCATCAGGGTCTTTTCCAATGAGTCAACTCTTCGCATGAGGTGGCCAAAGTATTGGAGTTTCAGCTTCAGCATCAGTCCTTCAAATGAACACCCAGGATTGATCTCCTTTAGGATGGACTGGTTGGACCTCCTTGCAGTCCAAGGGACTCTCAGAAGTCTTCTCCAACACCACAGTTCAAAAGCATCAATTCTTCGGTGCTCAGCTTTCTTCACAGTCCAACTCTCGCATCCATACATGACCACTGGAAAAACCATAGCCTTGACTCAGTTCAGCTTAGTCGCTCAGTCATGTCTGACTCTTTGCGATGCCATGAATCGCAGCACGCCAGACCTCCCTGTCCATCACCAACTCCCGGAGTTCACCCAGACTCATGTCCATCGAGTCAGTGATGCCATCCAGCCATCTCATCCTCGGTCATTCCCTTCTCCTCCTGCCCCCAATCCCTCCCAGCATCAGAGTCTTTTCCAATGAGTCAACTCTTCGCATGAGGTGGCCAAAGTACTGGAGTTTCAGCTTTAGCATCATTCCTTCCAAAGAAATGCCAGGGCTGATGTCCTTCAGAATGGACTGATTGGATCTCCTTGCAGTCCAAGGGACTCTCAAGAGCCTTTTCCAACACCAAGACAGACCTTTATTGGCAAAGTAGTAGGTCCTTATTAGTTATCTATTTTAAGTATAGCAGTGTGTGTACGCCAGTCCTATTCTCCCAAGTTATGCCCCCCAGCCTCACTCAGTGGCAGCTCCCCCCCTCCCCAGCCACCACATTCTCTGGTCCTTTGCCCCTAGCCTCAGTTCTCATCCCGTATCCTCCCTCCATTTCTCCCCCATCATCTCCCACCCGCTCCCCGCTTCCTTCTCCTGTGTTTTCTGGGTTAGTGCTTTAATTTCTGCAAACACAGGCTGCTCCTCTTCCCACCTGGGATAAGGACCACCAGCAATACCACATCAAGGCAGTCTTCCCGACTCCAGCCGGCTAAGGAAAAGCGAAAATCGGTAGGTGATGCCCAGGGTATGATTTATCTGGTGAAATCCATGCATCCCTCTCAATTGTGTATCATCATGGTGCTAATCTCAGCCCTAGCACTCAGATCACTCCTGCATACATGTCTACCCCTGGACGGCAGGTCTCAGAGGGGAGAGAGGGCCCCCATGGCCATGGGGAGGCAGGAGCTCTGGCACTGGGCCATGGGACCCAGTGAGGTCAAGCATACAGATGGAGAAGCCACTTTACACCATCAGTCATGAGGGTCGTGAGAGTTTTTGTTCCCAGTGAACTCGAGTCAGCGCTGGGAAATTTCAGGTCTGGAGCAATTGCAGTGAATTAGCTGTCAAGTGGGCCCCTTGAAGGGGTCCTTACACAGAGCTGGGATTTATCTCACCCGAGCTGCTCTGCATGGCTTTGCATTCTGTCTAATCTCAGAAGAATGATGAAAGGCTTTGGTAGCAGGTGGATCTGGGTTGGAATCCTGGCTCGGCTATTGGCCAGCTGGGTGAACTCAGTCATGCTGCTCAGGCTGCTTTTCTTCTGTGAAGTGCAGCTAAGTGGGGACTGGACAGCACTCTGTGTGTGCAGCTCTTAGGGGCACCTGGACCACAGTGAGAGCTCAGCGAGAGGCAGGGGTGGAGCAGCGATCTGTGCTTTTCCTCCTGATCAGTTACTTTGCTTCCTGAAGCCTCTTGTCCACCATTGGAGTGAATTTTGAGGACCCTTTCTAGCAAGTGCATGGCGTTCCCATGTGGGTTCTGAGCCCTAGCTTGTTTCTAATTTGTCCTATTGCTTCCCCTTCGCTTTCTTCCTCCTGCACTCAGGGTTCACAGGAGCTCAGTGAATTCTGTATATTTCAGGGGACAGGAGATGGTTTGATAACATGTGAGGATCCCAGCCTTCTCATCCTGCCCACCAAAGTGGATCTGGCTCTTACCCCACTGTCCCTGCTCCCAAGACAGACTGCAGGGTTCTGCCTTTGTCACTTTGGCTCCAGGATTTGGCACAAAGACAAGTAAGAATAAAGGTGGGCCATGACTATCGCCAGGACTATATGGGGAGGGGCTGTTGTGATGGGGGAGGGCCTGTTGTGATGGGGAGGGGCTGTTGTGATGGAGAGGGACTGTTGTGGTGGGGAGGGACTGTTGTGATGGGGGAGAGGCTGCTGTGATGGGGGAGGGGCTGCTGTGATGGGGAGGGACTGTTGTGATGGAAGAGGGCCTATTGTGATGGGGGAGGGGCTGCTGTGATGGGGGAGAGGCTGTTGTGATGGGGAGGGGCTGCTGTGATGGGGAGGGACTGTTGTGATGGAGGAGGGCCTATTGTGATGGGGGAGGGCCTGTTGTGATGGGGAGGGGCTGTTGTGGTGGAGAGGGACTGTTGTGGTGGGGGAGAGGCTGCTGTGATGGGGAGGGGCTGCTGTGATGGGGAGGGGCTGTTGTGATGGGGGAGGGCCTGTTGTGATGGGGGAGAGGCTGCTGTGATGGGGAGGGACTGTTGTGATGGAGGAGGGCCTATTGTGATGGGGGAGGGGCTGCTGTGATAGGGGAGGGGCTGCTGTGATAGGGGAGGGGCTGCTGTGATGGGGAGGGACTGTTGTGACGGGGGAGAGGCTGTTGCAGTGGGGGAGAGACTGTTTTGGTGGGGGAGGGCCTATCGCAGCAGAGAGAATGTTGTGGTCATAGGGTCTGTGAGTCAATATTCAGCCTAAAAAGGTGTTCTCTTGCCCATACCTAGAGTCCATATTTCATCCCCCCAGGCCTGAGGACTCAACCCACATTTTGCAGATGAACAATTGGCTTTGAGGCAAAGGTTGCCTGAGGTCACATTGCTAGTCTGTGCCTACTTCAGGGTTTCAAAGCCTGTGTGCACATGTGTACGTGTGTGTGTGTGTGTGTGTGCAGTCACGTGTGGGCACAAGCCCAGTCGAGTGCATGTGTGAGCACCTGCACATGTTTGCACTTTCCCGTTGCACTCTTTGCATCCACAGCGCAGCGTCTCTTGGTGCACAGCTGACCCTTGGTGCTTCCACAATGTGGATTAGGACACTCAGTGGAGCCCGTGGGTCCTGCGGGCCTTGAGAGGGTGCTCCAGGGAGGCTCCCAGGAGGAGGAGGAGCTTGGCAGAAGATGAGTCCTCCCCCCACCCTGCCCTTGAGGGCAGGCTCCTCCCCTCCTGGTACCAGACCCTGGCCTGTGTGGAATTTCCTCTCTCCCTAGGCTGGGGCCATGGCAGAACTTGTGACCTGCTGTGAGAGTCCCCTTCCTCTGAGGGAGCAAGCAGGGTCCCCAAACCTGGCAAGGCATCACAGCCCGGGGTCTACTGAGGGCCTGACCCCTTTCTAGGCATCGCCACCCAGTAAACACTCTTTGTTTAATCCTGCCTGGTTATTTTTTATTTCTTGTCCTTCAGTGACGGCCTAGTCTGGCTGCACTGAGGGCTGACCCTCCCCATGGGTCCCCTGGGGACAGGGATTTTGGGTCACCAACTTCAGGCTCTGAGGAGTCACTCAGGTGGAAGCCAGCGGATGCTGGCCTGGGGCTGCGACTATGAACACCTCCCTCCAGTGCTCAGTGGCTGACCTCATTCTCCCTGCATTATTTATACCTGAGCATCCCTCACAGCCCCCAGCCCGGCTCTGCCCCCCTCCCCCTGCATCCCAGAAGAGCTGAGGCAGGAGCTGGCCATCCCTGGTGTGCATGTTGGAGACAGTTTTTCCCAGACTTGTGGCGGGGGGCGGGAAGACCCTGTCTTCTCCTGGCTGGTATATGACTGTCACTCACTTCCAAAGTCAAACATCTACAATTACCCTTCTTTAATTGGGCTAATTTAGGAGAACAGCAGTGGTGAATTCCTTGTGTTGCTGAATCTCTTTGAGAGACACGTTAATATTCTGATTCCAAGAAGGATCATGTGAATTCCTCTGTTACAGATGACACAATTATATTTCTAAATTCTCCTCAACTAATACAGATGGTTAAAAATACCCTTGATTTTTAATTAATCTTCTGAATTATAGTCCTATGAATACAAATGGATCATCATCCCTGTCCACAGACAGGCTGTGGGGGTTCACGGGCTCCATGTGTGATCAGGTCCCTGGGAGGTCATGGGGCCTCAGGGGATGATGGGCTCCAGGTCTTATGGTGGTTCTTGGGCTTCAGTGTTGGGGGAGAAAAGGGGTCCCCAGCTTGCCCCTCTCAGTTCCTGCCCTGTAAGCCACTGGGCCTTTGCCTGTGACTTTTGGCTTTTGGGCGGAGCTGAGGGGCTGCCCTTTGCCCAGGTGACTGGGCTGTCCTAGGGGTCCCTTTATGCATGGACCCAAATGTCTCCTGTGTTGTGAGGCAATTTTTCTACTATTTCCTCTGTTTGTGTGGCCATGTGCATATATGTTACCCAGAGCTTTGTGTTGCGTGTCGTCACCAACATGTAAACATTTATTCTTGTCTGTTTGAGAGTCTGCCCACCTCATTGACTGCAAGCAGCCCTGGATCATCCTTTGTGTCCCCAGGACCTGATACGAGGCTGGCCGAGTGCTTATTGAAACAACCAGGCTTTGAAATTCAAAGCCAAATTGCCTGGACTACATCAAAATAACATTTTTTTTTACACCAAAAAATCCTATCAACAGAATAATAGCCTATGGAATGGTAGAAAACATTTGCAAATCCTATTTCTGATATGAGGTTAACATTGAGAATATACAAAGAAGCCTAACAAAGCAGCAACAACAAAATAATCTGGCTTAAAAGGCAAAGGACTTGAATAGTCATTTATCCAAAGAAGACATACAGCCAACAGCACGTGAAAAGATGCTCAATACCAGCAATCGGCAGGGAAATGCAGATCAAAGCGACAGTGAGACACCTCATACCCATTAGGATGGCCCTGTCGAAAATACAGAAAACAGGTGCTGGCGAGGCTGTGGAGAAATGCAGCTCTTAGGCATGGTTGTAGGAATGTAAAATGCAGCAGCTGCTGTGGAAAACAGTTTGGCAATTCCTCAAAAAAATAAAAGTAGTCCTGCCATGTGATCTGGGAATTCCATGTCTAGGTATTCATCCACAATTATTGAAGGCAGAATCTCAAGGTGATAACTGCACACCCATGTTCACAGAAGCCTTACTCAGTCCCCAAAGGGTGGAAACAACCCAAGTGTCAGTGGATGGTTGAACATGATGGATAAATACAATGTGGTCCATCCACACAATGGAACAAGATTCCACCTGAACAAGGAAGAAAATTCTGACACCCGCCATAGCATGGATGGACTTTGAGGACATTATGCTGAGTGAAATAAGCCAATTGCCCAAGGGCAAATACTGTATGATCCCACTTACATAAGGTCCCTGGAGGAGCCAGATTCATAGAGAGAGAAGGTAGGATGGTGGGTGCTGGGAGGAGGGGGGATGGAGAGTTAGTGTTTAATGGGGACAAGGATTCAATGTTGCAGGAATGGGGATTTTTGCACAACAATATGTATGTACTTAATGCCACTGAGCTGTGCACTGAAAATGGTTAAGGTAGTAAATTTTACAGTGTGTATGTTTTATCAAAAATTTCAAAAAGCCAAATTCCCTTGGCCAGATAGCCTACCACTGAGTCCAGTCTGGACACTCCCTTCCTGGCATTCATCCCTGGTCCTGGGATGAGGAGGTGAGAGCAGAGAGAACCAGAGCCAGGCAATAACATATAAGAGTGGCCCATGGCCAGTGGACAAAGTAGAAATGCTACCTGATATCTCTCTGTGGGTTCCCTACTTGCAGAACCTGAGGCAGGGGCTTCTGGGCAGGAAGGTTAATTGAGAGTAGATTCTCAGGAAGCAGGAGAGTGGATCAATAGGGGTGGAACAGAAAAGGAGGGGAAATCAATAAATGATTCATTGTTGAGCTAGTTACCACTCTGGGCAACTGGATCTCAATTCTGCTGAAGATTCTCTGAAAATGCACTTTAAAATTGCTCTCTGAAGGATGCAAAAAAGTGTATTTATCCACCAATTTCTAATCTCCATCCTTTGAGGTTTGTCCTGTGTAGGGGACATTCTGCAATTTCAGAGGAAGCCCTGGTGCAGAAGAGTAGACAAGGAGGCCTTGAGATGAGAGCCCACCAAAGCGCATGGAACTGTCCAGAAGAGCAGTGCTGAAATCAGGGGGTGAGGGCAGTAAGGTGATGTCTGCTTCAGCCCACCACCCACTCACCCTCGGCTTCTCAGATCCACATGTGCCTCACATTACATCTACTTGGTCACTAAATGTTCAAGGTGGTGGCTGGTTAGACTTTCTAAGAAAAGTCTCAAGCCTGAGGGATGTGAAACTCAGCTGGTTCTGCTGCTGCAGCTAGTTCTAAAATCTGCCATCTCTTTCCTTCATCACTCATTCTGGATTTCTCACAATCTGCACAGCCCACGCTGATAACTATGTCTAAGGTACTGGTTTTCAAGCAACAAGGAGGGGAAGAGTGGAGAGGAGAAAAAGCATCATCTTATGGGGCATGGTAACACGAAGCTTCATCTTTTCATAGTCACCAATTTAGAGGAGGTTTCTTTCCTCTAGAAAAGTAGGCGGGGGGGGGGGTGGGTGGGCGGGGGTGGAGATTCTTCAGAGGTTGAGGTTCAAGATTCTTAGGTGCATTGATCCAAATGTCTCATCCTTGAACCAGGGTCCCAGTCCTCTAATAGACCTTGGCATGAGCCCTGGAGACCTGTCAAGACTATGCATTCACTGACTCTTATAGTTTTCCCAACCTTACATTTAATTACAGAGTTGATTTCAGCACCATCTTCCCTCTGGCTGCAGGAGATGACGGTAAATGCCAGGGAGGCATTCTGGCTTTGACTGCACACCCTGAGCTGATAATTGGCTTCCCTGAGCTTGTCATTCTCTTCCATCAAGTCGAAGGCAGTTAACAAGGAACCAGCAAACTCTCCAACTTTATAACTTCCATTGCTTCCATGTACTTCAAGGGCTGTTACTGCACAGACCAAGGCTTTCCTTTCACCTCTACCTCATCCCACATGATGCAGGGGAGAGTTCTGATAGCTGTGATGCACACTAGGGAAGATGATTGCTCAATTTATCACCCGGAAAGGGGGTCTTTGCTACGGTAATATGAGGAGCAAAGCAGTTCCAGGATTCCATCCTGAAGGTTGGCTTTCTAAGTTTAGTTTAGATTCCCCCAAAGCAGAGCCTGAAATAAGGGATTGGACTCAGGCATTTTAATGGAGATGTGGTCCCAAGGAGTAGAAGCAGGAATGGTGGGTGGGGAATAGGGCAGGAGGAAAATTCAGTGAAAGGACTTTTTATGGAGATGACTACCACTGTGTTCAGCTTCAGTCCCACCAGGGGCCCTTGTAGAAAGCATCTCATTATTGTATCTCTGAAGGAAGTGAGACTGGGCCATTTATCCACCAACTCTCACACCTTGTGTTTTCAGAGTTAATCCTCTGCACACCTCTGGGCTGTGTCAATGCAAGGGCAGAGTGGCCTCCATCATCTAGGCAAAAGTTCTTTTATTTTTTAAGCTTTTGATTTTATATTGGATTATAACTCATTAGCAATGTTGTAATGGTCTCAGGTGGATAGCAAAGGGACTCAGCCACACATATACATGTATCATATCTATTCTCTGGGGAAAGTTTTGATAGAAACAAAGCATAGTGATGCAGTATATGAGGTGGGGGAACTGTCCACTCCATGGTGCTGAAGTCACATGGGCTGAGGGGCTAAGGAGTGGAACACCACTGCATCTCCTACACCCAACAGGTGGATTTAGATCCAGAATACTTTCAAAACACTTCAGTGCCTCATCAGACTGAAACCTTGCCTTTCATATGCCATGCATTTTCTTAAAAAACTCAATTCTGGGACTTCCCTGGTGGTCCTCTGTTAAGAATCTGCCTGCAAATGCAGGGGACATGGGTTCAATCCCTGGTCTGGGAGGATGCTACATGCCACAGAGCAACTAAGCTCATACATCACAACTACTGAAGCTCGTGTACTCTAGAGCCTGTGCGCCACAAAAAGAGAAGCCATGGCAATGAGAAACCTCTCCCACTGCAACAAAGAGTATCCCCCTCTCGCCATAACTAGAGAAAATCCATGTGCTATGACAAAGACCCAGCACACCAAAAATAAATAAAAAATAAAAAAATAATTGAGATTAATGATCATTAAAAAAAGCATCCAGTTTCCTTTACCTATGGTCTGGACTCTTCAGTCCAACCTTCTAAGCCCTGTGGATTTACATCAATGAGGGCACACAGCATCTGTACCAGGAGTGAACGTGCAAGTGTTAGTCACTCGGTTGTGTCTGACTCTTTGTGACCCCATAGACTGTAACCCACCAGGCTCCTCTGTCCACAGAATTCTCCATGCAAGAATACTGGAGTGGGTAGCCATTTGCTTCTCCAGGGGATCTTCCCAACCCAGGGATGGAACCTGGCTCTCCTGCACTGCAGGCAGATTCTTTATCATCTGAGCTGCCAGCATGGGGCAGAGGGTAGTACACCAGCTGAGTGCCTGGTTGTAACTTGTTTGTCAGCTCTTGTTTGTGTAGGAAAAAAACAGACAACCAGCTGTTGCACCAGCACATGGAGAAAAATCATGTTGATCCCTGTTTTTGTATTTTGGTTGAGTAGTCTGTGAGAACCCCAGGGGGTGTCAGGTCAGGACATCATAATCTCTGGCTGGGATAAATAGTGCCTGCCCCATTTTTCTCAGTTTGGGCTCCTGGAGACAAACGTCAGCTGTTTTCATCAAAAACAAAGTGCTACCCTGTGGGAGAGTTTAAACAGCTCATCTATGAAGGGTATTACTTTTTCTTCCACGTCTGAAGTCTGTCCTAGTTTTTTCTTCTGCTGGCTGCACCCTTGAGTTACGGGTCTCCCCAGCCATAAAAGAGACATAATGTTCATCTTTCAAGAATGAGAGGCCCAGCGGCCCTTGCCAAGGGCTTCATATGGCTCTCTGACAAATATGCCATGATCTTGACCTTGCTAGCTCCAGAAGCCCCAATCAGAGGGGACTGAGCATCCCGGATGGGCGGAGGGAAAGCTAGTGAGCAGGGGGCCCCTGGGGTGTGATCTCCTGAGCCCTTCACCTGATGTAGGGGCCGTCTGGTCCTGGTTTCTTTGTACTAGTGTCCCCAGGACACCAGGGAGGAAAAACAAGGGGTCACAAGGCTTGAGAATGTAAATAATTCCCAAATTGTCTTATACTTTTGTGGGAGCTCAGCACCCAAGGTGATTTCCCCGTTGGACAATGGAGAGTGTGGGCGCTGGGAGCAGAACTGGGTTTGAATCTCGGCTGCCCATCTGTCAAGGGCTACGACCGGAAGCGAGTGATAGCTGGTCTGAGAGCTAACTTCTTCATTTGAATCAAGGGCATAATGCTCTTCACCTTACAAAGTTGTCACAGGGATAAATGAGGTGATGCAAGCGACATGCTGGCCCCATGTGGGGCACACAGCCAAGCAGTCGCTGGAGGCTTGCTTCTTTCCTTTTTCGTGTTGCAGGGAGAAAAACAAGCTGTGGAGCTCTGCTGACTGGAAAGCAGGGGGGTTGGGAGGGACAAACCACACCGTTGTCCACTGACCTCCAGGCAATCTGAAGGCTGATGAAAAGGGTAGCTTCGGATGCTGGAAGCACCGAGAGGTACCTCTTTGATCTGCCTGCTTTAAAAATTCTATCCTTACGGTAGCCTCACTTTAGGCCTTTTCATTTCTACAGGATTTCCTAATCCCCTTTAAATAAAGATCAAAAAGGAGCCAGGTCTTGGCAGCATCTCCCCCTTGCCTGCTGGTCAGTACCCTGTAGAGGTTTGGGTTGAAAGTCCTGCTGATTGGCTTGGGAGAATTGAGGACACTGTATCTGGGCTCCAAGCTGGGTGGAAAACTTGGTCTCCTAGTACCTGATCTGACCCTGATCCATCTCCTCCTGAGTTTCTGCTTCTTCTGAACCAAGCATAGTTTTAAATGTGTTAACCCATTTACTCCTCACAATTATCTGTGAGGTAGGTGACCATTGTTGTCATCCCATTTTACAGACTGAGAGGCTGAGGCACAGAGAGGTGCAATGACTTGCCTAAGAGCACACAGAAGGTAAGTGGCAGAGCCCAGGTTTGAGGTCCAGAGTCTACGTGCATAACCTCATGGGTGAAATACCAAGAACTTAACTCACTTAGTGGTGAGTTCTCAATCTTCCTGGGAGTCTAGGACAATTTCCGTTGCAAAGAATGAGTCTTCCACCCAGTTCAGAGGCTCCCCTCCATGTACTGTCTGGACACTGGGACTCCTGGCACATTTCTGGGGGCCATAGTTCCCAGAGCATCCAGGGGAGAACTTGGGGGCAGATATAGAGTGGCCCAACTTCTGATGCCCTGGGGTATCGGTAGCCATGGGGGCTTGACCATTTACTGCTATTGCATCACAGATGGCAGGAAAAATATCTGCTCATTTAGTCTCAGGATCAGCTTTTGGTTAAATATGGAACCGAGAAGCATTTTTCCTTTAACCTTAAAACAAGGGCAGGAAGGCAGAGTGAGCTGAGCTTTACAGCCCAGAAGCCGCCAGTCTAGTTTCCATCCAAAAGGCAGAGGGGCTCTGACACTTGGTGGGTAGGTGAGGTCGGGACTCAGTGAGGGAGGGGCCCTACCAGTTGTGAAGTCTGCAAACATTCATCTCAGGTAAGGAGAACTCACTGATGCTGAGCAGGCACCCAGGACCTGGTGTGGCCAGAGGGGGCATTGAACTTATACTGGGGATAGAGGCCAGAGTTGGCAGTGGGCATGGCCTCTTGTTCTCACTGCTCTAGGGCAAGGAACTTTCCAGACCTGTCCCAGGATGGGGATGTCCAGGCCCCCTGCCTCCCTTTAAGACCATGAGATGACTTGAGGATGGCATGAAGTGGGAATGAATGAACAGGCTGCCTCTCAACACTCTACATGTGCACACGTATGTGCGCAGATGCACCCATGCAACACATCTACGCACACCCCAGCACATATGCATTGACACATGCACAATCCCACGTGTACACACACACATCTCTCAGGTCCAGACTACCAGGGCAGGAGGGGTTCTAGCTTCTCCTTTAAGATTTGGTGTCCTTGCCTGTGTGGCCTGAGTCAAGGTGATCAAAGGCAGCAGGTCAGATGTCAGAGGCAGAGAGGCTGGAGAAGGGTTAGGGAGGACCCACGGTGTGGTCCTCACAAGATCTAGATCAGTGACTGGCTGAGTGCTTGAAAGAGAAAGTTGTGAGGAGTTTGGGGGGCAGAGGATGGGGAGGCCTGGTACTGGGAGGAATCAAGCCCCCAAGATGGGCGCAGGAGCGAGTGGAGGGGGAGGAACAGAGAGGCAGGTGCTGCGGTCCTCAAGGAGGGAGGGGCATGCTGGGGGAAGGGGAATGTGACAGCAAGCATGTAGTGCCTGCTCAGCACCATTGAGTTCCCCTTCTTGAGACTTGAGACAAACGTTTGCTGATTTCATTACTAGTGGAGAAGGGGCCATAAAATCACTGAAGTGCCATCAAAGATGATGTCTTGACAGCAGAAGGGGGGACGTGGTCTATAGGATAGACTCTTGCAGAAGTGACGCAGTAGGAGAGCTTCTCTGGCAACCCCGGGGTTAAGAGTTCACCTTCCAGTGTAGGTTCGATCCCTGGTCAGCGATCTAAGATTCCACATGCCTTGCAACCAAAAAGCCAAACCATAAAACAGAAGTAATATTGTAACAAATTCAATAAAAACTTAAAAAATGGTCCACATCAGAAAAATATTTTTTTAAAAAGTGATCTGGTATTTCCTCTCTCTGGATCCTTGCCCTTGGGGGCTCTCACACAATGTCTGGGCTTGGCCAGAGGACTTGCCTTGACCAGGGGACATGAGCAGCAGAGGCTTGTCTGTTTGCGGTGCTGAGAGCTGGAGGCCACCACCTGAACCAGCCTTAGCCAGCCTGCTGGGAGATGAGCTCTGCAAGGGGACCCAAGGGCCAGCCCTTGGGGTTGACAGTCTGGAGGACACCAGACAGGTGAGGGGGCCCAGTGAGGTCATCAGGCCTCCAGCCCACCCACCTGAGGACCAGAGATGTGCAAGAGAGCCCAGCTGGAATCAGCCAGGACTAGCCTAGACAAAGCTGGCCCGCACTTCTCAAAGCCCCGCCCCTGTCTAAGCCCCACCCTCGAAACCCCGCCCCCTCAAAGACCCGCCCAGGCTGTGAGTTCTGAGTTTTGCCTGTCAATCACCTTGGTTTTCCTGAACCAGCTGGGTGGGTGGACTTCTCATACTTGCAACCTAAAAGCCTGAGCTTGTGTTCCTGGTGGCCTGGAGACCCCTGGATGACAAGGCTGGCCATGGCAGCTTCTCATAGAGCTAGTACCGCTTGGGATCCTGGCTAGAGCAGAGACCTGTAGGGAACCTCGGATGCCCTGGGTCATCCTCTCTTTCCCCTGGGGGAACCCCAGTGGAGGCCTTGGAGATGAGCCCAGAGAAGCCAAGTGAACTTGCTCCTCTGCCGGCCTTGGGGCAGGGTGTCTGGGGATAGTCACTCCTTTGAGGGTCGCTTGTCCTGGACTTGGCACTAGGGCCTGTTAGTGGAGCCTCAGACACCCGAGAACAGACAGCATCACAGCCACTACCTCCCACCTCATTCCCTAAGTTGCTGCCGCTGCTGCTGCTAAGTCACTTCAGTCGTGTCTGACTCTGTGCGACCCCATAGACGGCAACCCACCAGGCTCCCCCGTCCCTTGGGATTCTCCAGGCAAGAACACTGGAGTGGGTTGCCATTTCCTTCTCCAGTGCATGAAAGTGAAAAGTGAAAGTGAAGTCACTTAGTCGTGTCTGACTCAGCAACACCATGGACTGCAGCCTACCAGGCTCCTCTGTCCTAAGTTATGATGACATAAAAGGTGTTTTCATCGCCTTTTATGGCCTGAATTGTGTCTCCCCACACCCTCAAATTCACATAGTGATGTCCTGACCCCAAGACTTCAGAATGTGACTCTATTTGGAGATAGGTCTTTATAGAGGTAGTTAAGTAAAGTGGGTCATGGGGTGAGTCCTGATTCCATATGACTGATTTGGAATCTTCCTTACAGGAAGAGGAGATCAGGACACAGACATACACAGAGGGAGGACCATGTGAGGACACAGAGAGGAGGCGATGTTTACAGGTTGACAAGCAAACCTTGGGAGGAACTGACACCTGGATCTTGGATTACAGCCTCCAGGACGGGCAGAGGATAAGTGTCTGTTGTTAAGTGCTGGGTCTTCAGTGCTCTGTTATGGCTGCCCCAGCATGCCTGTACACTGACTAATGCATCACAGAGAATGTCTCAGAGATAGAGGTAGGATAGCATAACAGCAGACCCTGGAAAGAGAGTGCCTCCATGGATGGTCGTGCTCCTTTGCTTGGTTTCTCCCCATTTTCTTATCTTCCTTATTTTTTATTCCTATTATCAGTCAATTAAAAGATGCTTGCTTCTTGGAAGAAAAGCTATGACAAACCTAGACAGTGTATTAAAAAACAGAGACATCACTTTGCCAACAAAGATCCGTCTAGTCAAAGTTATGGTTTTTCCAGTAGTCGTGTGTGGATGTGAGAGTTGGACTATAAAGAAAGCTGAGTGCCAAAGAATTGGTGCTTTTGAATTGTGGTGCTGGAGAAGACTCTCGAGAGTCCCTTGGACAGCAAGGAGATCAAGCCAGTCAATCCTAAAGGAAATCAGTCCTGAATATTCATTGGAAGAACTGATGCTGAAGCTGAAGCTCCAGTACTTTGGCCACCTGATGTGAAGAGCCGACTCATTGGAAAAGACCCTGATGCTGGGAAAGACTGAAACCAGGAAGAGAAGGGGACGACAGAGGATGAGATGGTTGGATGGCTTCACTGGCTCAATAGACATGAGTTTGAGCAAACTTCGGGAGACAGTGAAGGACAGAGGAGCCTGGCATGCTGCAGTATCACAAAGATTGGACATGACTTAGCGACCGAACAACAACAATATTATTAGTCAAGATTATTTTTGAGTCTGAAGGTCTTAGCACCCTTAAGGGGGGAAAGTGACAAGCTTACGGAATATGATTCAGGCTTCCCTCTCCATATCCAGTCTGGGTGCCCTGGGATCCTGCTCCTGGGCTCTAAGAGAAGAGGAGCTGACCCCACAGGGAGAGGTACTTCCTTTGACACGAGGATCCAGGGAGGCAGACTTGCAGCATCCTGTCCTGTCCAGCAGCCACGGAGGCTGCTTCCCAGAGCCTTGCAGGGATGCTAAAGGGAGGACATGATCTCCCATCCCCCACACAAGGAGTAGGGTAAGGAGGTGCGGAGGAGGATGTCTGGCTCCATAGAGGGCTCTACCCCGTTGAACCAAGTCCATCTTGACAAGAATGAAGACCAGGAGACACCCCTCGTGGCCCAGTGGTTAAGAATCTACCTTCCAGTACAGGGGGTGCAGGTTCAATTCCTGTTTGGGGAGCTGAGATCCCAGATGCCTCCAGGCTGAAAAACCAAAACATAGAAAAGAGAAGCAATATTGTAACAAATTTTGTTACAATAAAGTGTTCAGTAAAGACTTTAAAAAGGGATCACACCCCCCGAAAAAAATTCTTAAAAAAAAAAGACACCCCCCGAAAAAAATTCTTAAAAAAAAAAAGAGTCTAAAGCATAGAGACTGGGAACAAAAAGCACATACAGTATTCAGTCTCATTCCTGCAAAAAAAAAAAAAAAAAAAAAAAAGGCAGAAACTATTGAAAGAATAAACTCCAGCATATCATCATGATTATTATCAGGAACAGTTACAGCTAGACAGTAGGAAGATGGGTGGGTTTATGGCTTTTCATCTCTCCCCTGTTTTTAAAATTATCCAAAACAAGCTCATGTTGTTCTAGTAATACAGATAAAATTAAGAGAAAAGCAAGCTCGTTTCTCTCCGGTAGAGAAAGTGACAAAGAGACAGGACTTTGGTATTCACTGTCTGGGCTCCTTGTCACTTATACTCATGGGGACTCAGACACATCACATCACCAGGGGTTTGGCTTCTTCGTCTGTGAAATGAGAAACCTGGCACCTTCTTTGGAGGATCAAATAAGAATTACAAGGAAGTCATAGCCATGTGATTCTGGGCACTGCATGCCCTCAATACATGTGAGCTGTTTTTATGGTTATTACTATTTTCTGGCCAGAAGCATTGCTCAGGAGGAGGAAACCTGTGTGGTATTCTCACTGATTAACTTTTTGATGAAACTCAAGGGGCAAATTCCAATCTTCCTTTATTAGAAGGCGAGTTCCACCTTCTGTCTTGGAAGTGGGTTTAGGGTTGGAGGGAGGGCTGCCTGCAGGACAGAGATGCCTGGCCTGTCTTCTGGGGTTGCTTTTGCAGCTGGGAGTCCAGCCCCTAGATCAAACTCTGGGTCAGTCACAACTGACCTTCTTCTGGACCTCTGGGAACTGGATTTGTGTGTGCTTTGGGGAGGAGTGCTGTTAAAGTGCTGCAATGGCACCCCACTCCAGTACTCTTGCCTGGAAAATCCCACGGATGGAGGAGCCTGGTGGGCTGCAGTCCATGGGGTCGTGAAGAATCGGGCACGACTGAGCGACTTCACTTTCACTTTTCACTTTCATGCATTGGAGAAAGAAATGGCACCCCACTCCAGTGTTCTTGCCTGGAGAATCCCAGGGACAGAGGAGCCTGGTAGGAGGCCGTGTATGGGGTCACGCAGAGTCGGACACAACTGAAGTGACTTAGCAGCAGCAGCACTCAATATGCCAGCAAATTTGGAAAACTCAGCAGTGGCCACAGGACTGGAAAATATTAGTTTTCATTCCAATCCCAAAGAAAGGCAATGCCAAAGAATGCTCAAACTACCGCACAATTTTCACTCATCTCACACACTAGCAAAGTAATGCTCAAAATTCTCCAAGCCAGGTTTCAACAGTGTGTGAACTCTAAACTTCCAGATGTTCAAGCTTCATTTAGAAAAGGCAGAGGAACCAGAGATCAAATTGCCAACATACATTGGATCATCAAAAAAGCAAGAGAGTTCCAGAAAAGCATCTACTTCTTCATTATTGACTACACCAAAGCCTTTGACTGTGTGGATCACAACAAACTGTGGAAAATTCTTAAAGAGATGGGATTGCCAGACCACCTTACCTGCTTCCTGTGAAATCTGTATGCAGGTCAAGAAGCAACAGTTAGAACTGGACATGGAACTACGGACTGATTCCAAATTGGGAAAGGAGTACATCAGGTCTTTACCTTGACACCCTGCTTATTTCACTTATATGCTGAAATCATGTGAAATGCCAGGCTGGATGAAGCACAAGCTGGAATCAAGATTGCCAGGAGAAATATCAATAACCTCAGATAGGCAGATAACACCACCCTTATGTTAGAAAGTGAAGAACTAAAGAGCCTCTTGATGAAGGTGAAAAAGGAGAATGAAAAACTTGACTTAAAACTCAACATTCAGAAAACTAAGATCATGAGTTCTGGTACCATCACTTCATGGCAAATAGATGGGGAAACAATGGAAACAGTGAGAGACTTTATTTTTTTTGGGCTCCAGAATCACTGCAGATGGTGACTTCAGCCATGAAATTAAAAGACACTTGCTCCTTGGAAGAAAAGCTATGACCAACCTAGACAGCATATTAAAAAGCAGAGACATTACTTTGCCAACAAAGATCCATCTAGTCCAAGCTATGGTTTTTCCAGTAGTCATGTATGGATGTGAGAGTTGGACTATAAAGAAAGCTGAACACCAAGGAACTGATGCTTTTGAACTGTGGTGTTGGAGAAGACTCTCGAGAGTCCCTTGGACTGCAAGGAAATCAAACCAGTTAATCCTAAAGGAAATCAACCCTGAATATTCATTGGAAGGACTGATGCTGAAGCTGAAACTCCACTACTTTGGCCACCTGATGCGAAGAACTGACTCACTGGAAAAGACCCTGATGCTGGGAAGGATAGAAGGCAGGAGGAGAAGGGGATGACAGAGGATGAGATGATTGGATGGCATCATTGACTGGATGGCCATGAATTTGAGCAAGCTCTGGGAGTTGGTGATGGACAGGGAAGCCTGGTGTTCTGTAGTCAATGTGGTTGCAAAGAATCAGACATGACTGAGTAACTGAACTGAAGTGAACTGAACTCTGTATAGAAGTTAAATAAGCAAGGTGACAATGTACAGCCTTGATATACTCCTTTCCCAATTTTCAGCCATACATATACATATCTTCCCTCCCTCTCGAGCCCCCCTCCCATCGCCCACCGTTGCAGTCTTCTAGGTCATCACAGAGCACGGAGTTGAGCTCCCTGTGCTCTACAGTAGCTTCCCACCAGCTGTCTGTTTTACACATGGTAGTTTATACATGTCAGTCCCAGTCTCCCAGTTCACCACCCCCTTCCCCTGCTGTGTCTGCATGTCTGTTTTCTACATCTGTGACTCTATTCCTGCAAATAGGTTAATCTGTACCTTTTTTCTAGATTCCGCATACATGCATTAATATTCAATATTTGTTTTTCTCTTTCTGACTTATTTCACTTTGTATGCCAGACTCTTGGTACAGCCACATCTCTACAAATGACCCAATTTCATTCCTTTTTTTTAGCTGAGTAATATTCCATTGTATATATGCACCATATCTTTGGATTGAGTATTAGAATCGACACCCTCCCCCGCACCTCAGAAATACCTGGAACCATTCCAGATGCTCAGGGCAGCATAAACACTAAGGAGGAAAGGCTTTGTGGGCCAGGGCAGAGGAATCTGGATCATTTTCCTGTAGAAATTAGTGGAAGCAAAGCATTCCTGTGAAGGAAAGGTGCATTAATCCATCCTGTTTCCCACCACCGCCCCCCGCTCCCCCCATTCGATTCTAATGTTTATTTCTTGTTTGAGGTTAAGATGTGCAAACACATTTTATAAAGTGGTTCTGCCTCAGATACTTTTTCAAACCAGGAGGAAGTCACATCCTGAGTTAAAAGCACCTGATTAAAAATTTTAAAGATATGTTATAGGATCATGTTTTATCCTGAAAAGTCCACTCTCTTTGGCTCATAGGATGGCAGGCAGGGAGCTCTGGCTTCCTGTAGTAGTTATCTATGCTGCGTAACAAATCAAACAAACTATTCATAGTGACTTAAGTCAACACCCACCTATTATTCACAGTGTCCCTGTGTCAAAGGTCTGTGCTGGGTCTCTGCTGAAGAGCCCACAAGGCTGCCACTAGAGTCTTGGCTGGGGCAGTTTCCCCTTCTGGAACTTGAGCTCTTCTTACAATCTCATTTGCTGTTGATAGAATCTGGTTCCTTGTGGTTGTAGGACTGAAGTTCTCCTGTTTTTGCTGCCAGCCAGGGGCTGCTCTCAGTTCTGAGGGGCCACTCACTGTTCCTTGCTTCTTGCTCCATAGACAGTTCCTAACATGGACACTGGCTTCCTTCTGGGCCAGCAGAAGTGTGTCTTTCTCTTCTTGCCTTAGATTTCTAGATTCCCTTTTCAGAGCTCACCTGATTAGGTCAGGCCCATGGAGGAAATCTCCTTTTGATGAATGCTGATGAGGGATCTTCATCACATCTTCAGTATCCTTTTTGTAACATGACATCATCCAGGGTGAGATTCCCTTGGATAATAGGGATAGACAATGCTAAGGGGTTTTCCGGTGTTTGAAGACTCCATGTGAATGCACGAAGCCCTGAGAACGTAGATGCTCTTCTCCTCATAGGATGGTTGGGACCCCATGTGGGGCCTCCAAGCGCCTTCTGAGCCCTCATGGGTGGTTCCCAGAGGGGAGATGCCGTTCCTGCAGGGCCTGCCCACAGGTGGCACCCAGACACAGCTCCAGCAAAGTGCAGAGGACAACAGGGTGGGGTGGGGTGGTGGATCAGGTCTCTGGGGGCCTCTAGGGGAGGTAGACAGTGGGTGAGGGGTTCCTGGACTGGGGCCTTTATTAGAGAGACCAAGAGCCTATAAGTTTTAGAGTTCAGACTGGACCTGACTGTCTGCCCTTAGAGCTTGTGAGCTTGGCTGGAGCCCTGGGGGATGGACGTGTGGGTGGTTGTGTTTAGGCTGGAGGAGACCATCTGGCCAACACCTGGTGGTGTACAGCCTGGGGGACTCGAGGCAGGGCAGGACCTGCTATGCTTTTAGTGCTGGACAGGAGTTTCTGGGCAAGGTTCTCTCTCTGGGTTTTAAAATAAAGAAAAAGTCTGTTGCCCTTCATAACAGCATGTTTTGTTTTTGGTTGGCTCCTAACCACATCTGTCGATATCATTCTAACTAAAGTTATGTGACTCTGGTGCTGTGGTCCCGAGGAATTGGTGTTACAACCGCATCGATTTTTCATAAATGCCAAGCTCCAGGACGACCAGCATCGCTGTATTTCAGGTTGCCCCTGTTTCCTGGTTTTCACCTTGGAAAGGAGCCCTTCTGAAAAGGGCAACTCTGCTTCCCATCGTGTAGGTGGGGACTGAGGCTAGAAGGCTTAGAGGAAGCCTGGCGTCAGGGGTGGGAGGGGGGCCAACCCAAGGGTGGCGGCCCCACATGGCTGCCAAGTGCACAACTGCTTAATGTATTTTTCTCCAAAGCTGAATAGATGGGTCTTTACAGAAATTTAGTACGGGAGTAAGCCACAGATGAAAAATCAAACACTTAGAAAAATCATTTAAGATTTTTATTTATACCATACGTGAAAATACCAGCTTGGTTTGGAATTGGAGCTGTTGCATAATTTATAGCCCCCAAACCAAATCCTAATGCAACATGCTCTTAAGTTTCACAGGGCCCTGAGGCGCACAATTTATATTCCACTCCACGAAGGAGAGAATGAATGGCAGTTTGGTGGCGGGAGGGGACAGGAGTCTTCCCGGGAGCCGGAGAAGGAGAGGCGGCATGGGACGCAGGAAGGCAGACATGGTTCGGGTGTAGGACCGAACAGTGGTTTATAATGGAAGGACTGTAATTTATTTTGACACTGATCATGTATTATTCAGCTAGAGTAAAAATAAACCTTATTAACCAGGCAAACAGATCCTCTTCTTCTGCCCCCACTATGCCAACTGCAACTCAATCGTGGAGATCAGGACAGCAGTGGAGTTTCCTCAAACATCTTATTGGCACTCGAAGAATCATATCCCTCCCTGGGAAGAGACTTACAAACATGCAAGTGCATCCACATAATATGCTTCATCTCCCCCAGGAAAGGAGCCTGCGGCGCGGTGCTTCTGGGTCACGTGTGGGGAAGCTGTGCCTGGCTCACTCTGCAGGGCTGGGGCCTGGTGGGTGGGGCAGGCGGGGCTCTTCACCTACCTCTCCCTCTCTTCTTCCCTCCCTCCTTCCCTCTTCCTCCTTTTCTTCCCTCTCTCCCAACCTTCCTTTCTCCATCCCCTCATTCATTCCTGTATTCCACACCAGCTCCATCTTGGCATCTTGATCCCACCTTGGGATCCTCTCAACTCTGTGAAACATGCAGTCCTGATCTTAATTTTTCAGATGACAGAGCCAATTGTGTGTACAAGAACCTGTGATCTCCAGCCCCCGCCTTCCATCCTGCCAACCCTCCTGTTAGAGATTGAGCAGCAGCACCTCAAAATTCACATCTACTAGGAATCTCAGAATGTGATCTTCTGGGAAATGGGGTCTTTACAGATGTAGTCAAGTTAAGATGAGTCTATAATGGATCAGGATGAGCCCTAAATCCCAGGGTTGGTGTCCTTATAAGAAGAAACAGAGGCACATGAGGCGAGGTCACAGGGAGGCAGAGGTGGGGTTACAAGTCTTTGTCTACAAGCCCAGGATTGCTGATCATTCCCAGAGATGGAGAGAGATGGGGGACGACTCTCACTTGGAGCCTCCAGGAGGAACCAGCCTGCTCATAGGTGATCTCAGACCTCCAACCTCAGGACAGAGAGAAGACAGACTCTCATTTTAAGTGGCCCCGCCCCTCCCCACCTCCCAGTTTCTGGTCCTTGGTTAGGGCACCTTCTTGGAAATATAAGGAGACACAGAGCTGGCCTTGGTCATTCCTTCAAAGACCAGGGGGAACATGGTGGGATCCAGGGGCTGACAGCTCTCTGGGGGTTTCTGAGCAGGGCCTTGCCACCCTGTGGTGACCAGGTGGGTATCGACTTGCGGGCAAGTCCCATGTTGTGAGTCTCGAGGGGCAGGACTGGACAGGCTCCTGAGGGGTTTGGCCTGACTTTGGATTTGGGGTCTACCCTGACACAGAGTGGCCTTACTTCAGGATGCTTTGCTCATGTCTGTAAGATGCTTTTTCCAAACAAGGCCACGTCCACACCTTCCATGGCGAGAAGGTGGGTGGATCTTTTTCTGTCACCAATATTCAATTTTTATTGTGATAAAATACACAAAACATAAACTCATTTTAGCCATTTTTAAGGGCACAGTCTGTGACATCAAGCACATTCACAGTTTTGTGTAAGCATCACCACCATCCATTTCCAGACCTTTCTCACCTTCCCAAACCAAAACTCTGCCCCTTTAAACACTTATTCCACACCCCTCCCCTAGCCCCTGGCACATCCCAGCCCCTTTCCTGTGCCTGTGAATCTGACTCCTCCAGGGGCCTCATGTAAGTGGAATCACACAGCACATGTCCTCTGGGGACTAGCTTGTTATCTACGAGGGGCAGAGGAGGATTGGATGGACAGCTTCTTGTCCAGAGAAGTACACCCACACTTACTATGCTCAGCTGGTGACTGACCCATGAACCTTGGCTCCTGACTCCAGCCCCAGGGGTAATCAGTGCTGTCTGTGATCTTTTCATACTTGCATCACCCTTCTTGGCAGGTCCCCAGATCTGCCATGCCACACCACACTTGCCCAGCCTCCCTCCCTCCCCACTGTTCTCTTTTCCCCTCCCTACCCCCTCTCCTGAGCTCGTATGGCCCCTTCTTCCTGGGTCACCCCTTCCTTGCCTTCCACCTGGCTGCCCCCACTGATCTTCCAGAGAAAGCATGCACAGACCAGCTGTGGGAAGGCCTCTCTTGTCCTCCACGACCTGCAGCACATACCCCATCTCAGCCTGTGCCTCCCCGGGGAGAGGGGTGTGTCGTGTCTCAAGCCCCCATATACAGCAAGTGCTCAGTAAGTGCTCTCTGTGGATGCTCACTGGATGGCTGGTCCCATGCGTCTGCATCGGCCTTGCTCAGCCATGTGGTCAGGGAGTCAGAGACCCACGAATTCCTGTCTGTCCCACAAAACAATTGTCACAGGAAGGGGAGAAAGGATGCCTCTTAACTATCTCAACTTCAGTAACCCAGAAGGGACAGATGCCATCCTGGGAAGGCAGATGACTCGCGGGGCCTCCCTGGGGTCTGGGCTGCCCCTCCTAGGACACCAGGGAAGGAGGGAGAGGACAGTCAGGCACCAGTGAACAGGAAGCACGTTTCTTAACGCTCAGATCAGAAATAGGCTCATGTGTGGACCCCAAAGGATGACAAAGCAGGCTGCAGCCACTCTACCTTCCAAGCCCAGGACACTCTGGCAGGTTGGGACCAGCCCCCCAGTTGATGCAGGCCCAGGCCTGGGGTTTTGGGTCCTGCTGGCCCTAGAGGCATCTCCCTGGGGGTGTGGTGGGAGCAAGCCCCCCGGCTAGGCAGCTGTGCTGGAGCCTCACGTTCCTCTCAGGATCCTCAAGAAGGACTCTGGGTCCTCACACCCATTCCACAGATGAGGCACCAAGGTGAGGACATGCCTCCGGCCACAAGGCAATGGCCGATCAGGGCTGGGTCAGAATTAAATGAGTTAAAACATAGCATGTGTGTAATTGTGCCTGGCCCAGAGCCACTGCTCAGTGTTAGATTTTACTTAGAATATTTTGTTGAATTTCAGACGCTGTCGATGGCAAAAGGCCGCGTTACTTTATGGACCACTAAGAAAGAAAAAACACCGCCAATTAAACTGACACGATGCTTTCTTATCACTTATAATTTTTACTTTATTCCTATTGAAGGAGCTCTTCTGGATGTAATTAGACCTGGAATTTTACCGGCTATCACTTCTGTGCACACATAAAAAGAAAGATATAAGCAAGATGAACTGCTTAAGGCCTTCCCAAAACTAGCACATGCTGAGGTCCAGTCTTCCTCTTTGATTGTCCTTTCCGAGCCATCGAGGTTGCCCAGCTGCCTACTCTGTAATCAGGGATGCAGCCTCAGAAGGTACTGGTTGGGAAGGAGGATGTTAGCTGGGGCGATTCCAGGGTTTGGGAGGGAAGATGCAGTGGGGAGCCTAGTGGTCAGGAAGGCCCCGGTGAGAGGTTTCAGCAAACACCAGAGAAGGTAATGGAGCCATACCTGGGCCTGGGGAAGGGAGTCCAGTGGTCTTAGAGCCGCCTGGGCATGGGGCCTCTGATCACCAGAGCCTGGTGGACGGCAAGGCTCCAAGTTTGGGCTGTCACCTGCATGAATGGATTAAGTGTCCCCAAACCTGCTTGGCCCTGGCTCCTATGTGAAGGGCTGCTGTGGCAGAGAGAAGCAGGACCACTCGGTCTACAGGGTGACAGGGACCCCAGTGAAGGGAGGTGTCTGTCCTTCTGATGTAACCAAGCAAGACTCTGAGGTGGGGTGGATCTGAAGTCCCCAGATAACAAATATGATACACACTCCCAGTTGTTGTGCAGATACTAACACCTCCACTGAGAGGAGGAAATTAACTACTTGAAGACCATGAGCATGCACTCCCCCGACCTATTGGCACCTAAGGATTGATAACATGAACCCCATTTCCCCCAGATCAGTTCATGGTCACCTGCCCAGTAGCTGTCTGAGTCCCATCCTTCTGGATTTTTATGGAGTTTTCATTCCAGAGGGCTGATGATGAACTCACTGGCCACTGGCGATGGCTTCAACCTCCAGCCTCGTCCTCTCTAATCACATGGACAGCTCTGCTAGAATCCAGCCTCCATCTTTGGAGACCACCCTTAGAAACTTTTTCAAAAGTCACCTCATTGACATAACAAATGACACCTTCATGGCTTTCATCACTCAGGAAATTCGGAGGATTTGAGGGGCTCTGTGCTGGGTGAGGGTGAAGACCAAGCATACATTTCTTTTTTTAAAAAATAATTTTGTTTATTTATTTATTTAGGCAGTGCTGGCTCTCGGTCGCTGTGTGGCCTCTCCTCTAGTTGCGGCAATTGGGGCTACTCTCTAGTTGGGGTATGCAGCTTCTCATCATGCAGAGGACAGAGGACATGCTGGCTTCTCTCATTGCAGAGGACAGGCTCTAGGGCATGTGGCTTCAGTAGCTGTGGCATGTGGGCTCAGTAGCTGTGGCTCTAAGCACAGGCTCAATGGTTGTGGCACACAGGCTTAATTGCTCCTCGGCATGTGGGATCTTCCTGGACCAGGGATTGAGCCTGTGTCTCCTGCGTTGGCAGGTGGACTCTTTGCCACTGAGCGCTAAGGGAAGCTCCAAAGACCAAGCATATATTTATTACAAATCACAATATCACAGCCTCTTATGAGAAGCACTTTGGGAACCCATGCAGAGCAACGCTTTAATCGAGGGATGAGGGTGTGGCCTTATTTGTTGTGGTCACTGTGTAAGGACAGCCTGCTGGGGGTAGTGGCAGGACAGGCAGGACACGATGGCTGGGCTGGGCATCCGGATGACCAGGCAGGGTTTAGAACGCAGGTCTCCGCCTCTCTCTGGGTGTCAGGTGCAGCAGGCCCAGACATGGCCCAGGGAGCTGTGTGTCCTACGGGCTGCCTGCTGACTCCCCCAGCCAGACAGTGGGTTTGGGAAGCTCTGGGCAGCTGAGCTCAGTGCCTGGTAACCCTGGTGCCTTCCCAGCCCCAGGTTTGGGTTCCTACCCGGGAGGGTTCATCAGAGGCTGTTACTCTTCCTCCATGGGAACTACCAGGGAAAAAACACATTTTAAAAATACATTATTTGTTATCCCCTTTGGCTTATTTTTTTTCTTTTGGAAGTGAGTTGGCACTGAGATGATAAAGCTGGGTAGGAACTCGTCTGGAAGGAGTGTGTTATTAAAACTCTCAGCCTAATTCAGATTGATAACAGCATTTAAGAGGCCAGCTTTCCAGGCAGTAATTGAGTTACACGCTCAGCAGCAGAGTCCCCCCAAAGCCATCCTTCCCTGGGGAGAGAATGATGCTGTCTCTGAGGCCCTCCCTAGGCATCTCTGAGATGTCAATTATTGGCCACTCTCCTGAGCATTTGGCTTTCACGTGCCAGAGACCTCAGAGCAGAGGTGAGTCCCCAGTGGGTGTTTGGCCATTTCTCCCCCTCTGCTGTCACTAACCAGGCAGGGTAATCCTTATGGAGACTCCTCCCTCCACCTTAGGGGACCTAGGCTGCTCCTCCATCACTTTTCACCCAGAGCGCTTGGCTACTACCATTTATCGCATCTTAGAAAAGAGCCTGAGGTTGGGAAAGATGTAAGGCAGGAGAAGGGGGTGACAGAGGATGAGATGGTTGGATGTCCAACTCAATGGGTATGGGTTTGAGCAAGCTTTGGAGGAAAGTGAAGGACAGAGAGGCCTGGCATGCTGAAGTTCATGGGGTTGCAAAGACTTGGACATGACTGAGTGACTGAACAACAACAACTGGTACATCTATCACTCACTGGGTTTCTATTTAGACAAGATCTCCCCTCTATCTGCATTATCTTCTCTGCACTGGCCCCTGATCTACGCGTGGAGGGTCATTTGTCCTGTACCTTCTACCAGGCAGAGAGCCTGCACTTTCTCTCCCCCTCTAAGCCCTGTACGTACCTTCCACCCAGTGGCACAGGAACCGTGGTGCTGAGTAGAAAGGCAGGAGGTCCAGACAGTGATGGGCAGAGGAGCCCTGGCCACCAAGAACTGTTGAAGCTCATAGTATATCAAGTACTGGGAAAAAAATGTTAACACTTAGCAGGGCTCCAGTATCCTAGACCCAATTTTAAATGTATTATGCAGAGTAACATATTTAATTCTCATGTTGATTCTATGATGTAGGGAGTTTTGGCATCACCGTTTTGAAGTTAAGAAAGACACAAAACAGAGCTCAAGAATTAAAAAAAAATCACAAAGGACAAAGAGAACACTATGTAATCACAAGTAAAGAAGAAGTATTCATCTCACACATATATGTACCTAACTACATAGCTTCAGCAAACAAACAAACAAACAAACAAAATAAAACCAAGCAGTACCAACAGAAATCCAGGGAAACATGGATGGAGCTTTTAATGATAAGTAAAGCAGACAAAAGAAAGCAGAGATGTTGAAGTCTGGACCAAGACACTAAACATGATGGAGGTGAGAGTTGTGCAAAGACCATTATACTCAAGACATTGAGGGTGTGCCCTTTCCCCTGGTACACAGAAACACAGAACAGGCAAATATTAGGTCATAGAGGAAGTTTCTTTCTGTTTCTAAGAATTAATGTAAAATAAACTACATTTTGTACTACAAACCAATGACATTCAAATAGTTTTTTAGAAACCCTAATTCTTGGGGAACTAATTAACATACCTCTGAATAATTTTGTCTGAAGAATCCCATGGACTGAGGAGCCTGGAGGGCTACAGTCCACGGGATTGCAGAGTTGGACACAACTGAAGCGAGTTAGCACAGATATACACAGATATACTAAATAACTCATGGAAATGATCAAGGAAAATAAGAAAGATATTAGAAAGTGATGGTAGAATTTGACATATCAAAGTCAGTGGGACAAAGCCAAAGCATTTCTTAAAGAGGAACTGACAGTCCTAAATGGCGTTTTATCAGGAAGCCACACGTGTTAAAAATGAGTAAGCCAAGTATTTGATGTGAACCGTTGGAAAAAGAGTGAGAAAGATACCCCAACCTATCTATGCACCCACTCTGAACTAAGAAAGGAAATACAAATTATAAAAGCAGAAATAAATGAAGTAGATAAAACCTATAAAAAGTGTTTATATGCAGATGATACAACTCTAATGGGAGAAAGTGAAGAGAAACTAAAGAGCATCTTGATGAGGGTGAAAGAGGAGTGTGAAAAGGCTGGCTTAAAACTCAACATTCAAAAAACTAAGATCATGGCATCCGGTCCCATCATTTCATGGCAAACAGAAGGGGAAAAAATGGAAGCAGTGACAGATTTTATTTTCTTGGCCTCCAAAATCACTGCAGATGGGGACCACAGCCATGAAATTAAAAGATGTTTGCTCATTGGAAAGAAGTGAAAGTGAAAATGAAGTCACTTAGTTGTGTCTGACTATTTGCGACCCCATGGACTATAGCCTACCAGGCTCCTCCATCCATGGGATTTTCCAGGCAAGAGTGGGTTGCCATTTCCTTCCCCAGGGGATCTTCTTGACCCAGGGATTGAACCTGGGTCTCCCATGTTGTAGGCAGATACTTTACTGTCTGAGCCATCAGGGAAGTCAAGGAAGCTCATTGGAAGCAAAGCTATGTCAAACCTAGACAGTGTATTAAAAAGCAGAGATGTCACTTTGCCAACAAATGTCCATCTAGCCAAAGCTGTGGCTTTTCTAGTAGCCATGTATAGATGACAGAGTTGGACCGTAAAGAAGGCTGAGCACTGAAGAAGTGATGATTTTGAATTATGCTTGAGAAGACTCTTCAGAATCCTTTGGACTGCAAGAAGATCAAACAAGTCAATCCTAAAGGAAATCAACCCTGAGTATTCATTGGAAGGACTGATGCTGAAGCTTCAGTACTTTGGCCACCTGATGTGAAGAGCTAACATATTGGAAATGACCCTGATGCTGGGAAAGGTTGAAGGCAGGAGGAGAAGAGGGTGACAGAGAATGAGACGGTTGGATGGCATCACTGACTCAATGGACATAAGTTTGAGCAAACTTTGGGAGATAGTGAAGAACAGGGAAGCCTAGAATGCTAGAGTCCATGGGGTCGCAGAGTCAGACATGACTTAGTGACTGAACAACAGCAAAATAAAAAAGCGTGGCCAAACCCAAAATCTGGTTAGAAAAAATTAACACGTTAGACTTCTGGAAAGGCTCATCAAGAAAAAGACTGAGAAGTTAGACATAAGTAAAATAAGGAATTAATATCATGAAAAGGAATATCTTACTAAATTTGACACTTAATTGGAATGGATAAATACTTATAAAAAGTATAAAATTCCAAAGCTGGTGCAAAATACAACAGACAACTTAGACAGACAAATGCACGTTCAGGAAGTTAAATTGTAGCCAAGAACTTCCTCCACCAAACACCTCCCAAAGTCCAGACAAGTTTTTGAGAGATTTCTACAATATTTTCAAGGAACAGTTAATTTCTGTTTTATACAAAATATCTGGAGAAGTAGAAAATGAGTGAAATTTGCCTGGCTCATTTTGTGAGGCTGATATAATCTGGATTTCAGTCAAATAAGAACAGAAAGAGCAGAAAAATTACAGGTGAATTTTACTTTTTATGAACAAAATTTCAGAAATCCTAAGTAAAATATTAACTGAATCAAATAGTGTATTAAGAAAAAATAACACATGATGAAGTAGGATTTATTCAGGAATACTTGAAAATCTCTCACTATAATTTATTATAGTAGCAGACTAAAGGAAAAGTATCTTAGTTGTATTTTAATCAATATGGAAAAGGCATTTATTTGATAAAGCTCAGAGCCAATTTGTGATAAGATATGGAAAGAAAACCCAAACCTAACCTTGAATTTCTACCTGGTGCCATATACATAGCTGGAGTCCAGGTGGGTTAAAGTCCTAACAGGGAAAACAAAAGTTAACAAACATGCAGGAAAAATCTTTGTTCCTTAGAAGGGGGGATGCCTTTAATAAAAATTCAAAACCACAAACCGTAAGGCAACAAATCAATACATTTCATTTTATCAGGGTTAGAGATTTTTTGTTCAGCCAAGACAATAGGGACAAAATTAATACACAGCAGAGCAAAGGAGAAAAGATACTTGCAATGTTAAAAACTGACAAGGGATTAAGACCTAGATTTACAAGGAACTCCTGGGAATCTCAAAGTCAAGGATGCAGCTCCAGTGGAAAAATGGACGAGGGGTATGAACAGACAGTCAATAGAGAGGAAACCCCAAAGCTGATGAGCATAAAAGGAAAAGCTCAAAGTTATTAATAATCACACAGGGAAAATTAGGGCAAGATACCACTTTACATCTACTGGATTGGGAAGAATTTACAAGGTGGTTAAGCCGAATGTTGGGGAGGATGTGGGTGGTGGGAACACCCGACGAGTGCTGGGCATGATGATGACACCATCCTGGAAGGCAACGGGTAGGGAGGTTCAGGGACTGTAGCTGCAAGCTCTGCACAGGCACATCTGAGGATCTGGTCCAGAGACATCCTCAGGGACCCACACGAGCATCCTCTGTGATGTGTGTATGAGAGAGTGTAGGGGGCAGACTGGGAGCTCACCTGTAGGAGGGAGGGCCCACAGGTAATATTCTGCAGATGCACACCACAGAGGGCTGGGCAGGAGACAGGAACTGTAGACTGGGTATGCACAGAGGAACACGATGCATCTGAAAAATGAGACCCATGACACAGCATCATTCACACAAATAAAATATATGTGCCAATTTTGTAAGAAGACCAGCATACAGAAGAAACTATGTTGTTGTAAGAGGGAAGAACCTCTGTATTCTATTACAAGCTCATCACTGAAGGGATTATTCATAATTGTAAGCTCTAATTATACATAATTGTCTCTGGGAGCCCTGCCTCCCAGGTAAGGAGCATTAAACTAAAATACCTTTGTTTAGCTCACAGGAAACATCCTGACCATGCCCACCTGTGAATGGCTTCAGGAAGGAAGAAATTAACACATGCCCCAGGAGTCTGGCTGGAAGTAGGACTTTACCCCCTCCTCTTTAGTACAAAAGGAGCCTGATTTCTAACAGGGAGGGTGGTTCTTTGGGACACAGTCCACCATCTTCTCGGTCTGCTGGGTTTCCAAACAAAGTCACTGTTCTTTGCCCAATATCTCATCTCTCCAATTATTGGTCTGTCAAGTGGCAGCGGTATGAGCTTGGACTTGTGGGTGACGTCATGATCAAAACAAAATTATTGGCTCTGGGGAGGGGGGAAATGGGAGTGGGATGTGGGAGTTACAGGGGATCAGTGCCCAGATACTAAGGAGAGGTGGGATCCTTGCATAGATAGGGGATGAACTTATGCTTGTTGTTGCTGTTTAGTTGCTAAGCCATGTGCAACTCTTTTCGACCCCATGAACTGTAGCCCTCCAAGCTCCTCTGTCCATGGGATTCTCCAGGCAAGAAGGCTGGAGTGGGTTGCCATTTCCTCCAGGGGACGCCCCTCGAGGGAGACCGGGCACGTTTTATTTCCACTCCAAGAATTCCCTGGATCCCTTCCAGACTTGGCTCCTGGCTAGAAACCATGAGTTCCCGCGTGCGTGTCTGTACACACAAATGTGTACACACACATATGCAGACGTGGAGGCACATATATCAGCTTGCAGATGGGGTGGGCAGAATTCAGGGATTGTGCTCTTTTTTGTGCTGAGATGAGATGAACTTGATAAGTTCTCTTATTAAATTTAGTATCTTTGATCAAACACACCACCACCCAAGAAAACGAATTATTAAAGTAGGGGTTTGCCTTGTATCTTCAGGGGCTATTGTTACATAAACGCATCCAGCTGAAAGGTGGCTGCAAGTTAAACATGGAGGTGCCACAGGTATTCCCTTTCTTTCAAAGGCTGCGAGGTCTTCACCTGCCTGCAGCGGCATCTACCATCTCTGCTTCCTGCCAACGTTTCATTTTCTCGGCAGCCGCGGGCCCACGATTCACACTAACTATCAAAAAGGCATCTTTGTAAATGATGAATTTCTGGGTTAGGCTGCTATTTGCCTTGGGCTGAGTGAGTGTCTGCGAGTGGTTTGAAAGATGTTGGCAGGTGAACAGAGGGCCTAGCTCTAGGTCTGGGGAAAGACGCCATTTCCATGTCTTCCCCTGCTGAGATGTACCAATGCCAGCCGAGGGGAGGCTCCCTCGGGTGAGTTTTTGCTGTGGGTCCACAGGAGCTGACTGTAACACCCACCGCCTCAGGAATGACCAAAGGCACCTGTGTTCATCAGTCCACAATGCTTCTCTGTGCTGAGAAGAAACCAGAGGCAGGAAGATGCTGGGGCAGCGGGATGTGGGGTCAGGCAATGGGTGGCCTTGGGCCAGATGCCCATGCCCTTTGTAACAGTCTTGGGGGCATGGCCCAGTGGGTCCTAGGCTTCCCCTGCTGCATCTGTGGGTATACTGCACACTCCCAACTAGATACCCCCAAAGCAGAGTGTCTGTGGGGCTGTTTCCTCTGCCCATGGCCCTGCCTGTGGTTGGCTCCCACTCCCTAGGTCAGCTCACCGCCCCTTCTCATGGGGCGGGGGGCGCTTCATCATCACAGCCTCCTGTGTCCTCCCTGGGCTATGACTTTTGGGTCTGTACCTATTTTATGTTATCACTAGTTGATAACTGCCGTCTCTTCCTCAGACTGTGTGCCCATCAAGGCAGAACCTCCATCGGGTCAGCTCCTGTGGTCCCACCCTGTCCCCACTCAGGGACTCAGTAGATGTCAGCACAGGGGATGAGGGTACAAGGCTAGGCTAGGGGTTGGCTCTTCAGAAACTCATAGAAGGGGCTCGGGGGATGAGTGGGTGGCTTGCTAGTGGCTCTGAGACTGAGCCCGAAGTTGCTGCCCTTGGCCCTTATGGCCCTCATGGCCCTCATGGCCCCAGGTCAGGGCGGTGTGTGACTGCTGGGTCCACCTCCTTGTCACAGAGGGTCTCACTGTATTTGGGCTGCAATACGGGGGTGGTTTCCCACTTTGGGCTGGGAAGGCCAAAGGAGCCTGGTGGGCTACAGTTCATGGAGTTGCAAAGAGTTGGACATGACTTAGCAACTAAACAACAACAAGCATAAGTTCACATCCTATCTATGCAAGGATCCCACCCCTCCTTAGTATCTGGGCACTGATCCCCTGTAATTCCCACATCCCACTCCCATTTCCCCACCCCCCAGAGCTTGCTCTGCCCAGCAAAACAAAATTCAACTTGGTGACTTTAGAATTGGAGATGGGGCTTCCCAGGTGGCACAGTGGTAAATAACCCACCAATGTATGAGACACAGGAGACCTGGGTTCTATCTCTGGATCAAGAAGATCCCCTGGAGGAGGAAATGGCAACCCACTCTAGTATTCTTGCCTGAGCAATCCCATGGACAGAGGAGCCTGGTGGGCTATATAGTCCATGGGGGTCACAAAGAGTCAGACTCGACTAAGCATTCACACATGCACAGTCTGCTCTCTTGAGGCTCCATCTGCCTGTGTACCTCAGTTTTGGGCTGGCAGGGGCATCACTAAGGTGACTGGGGTCTGGGGTTCTGGGGTGGGCCCTGGGTGACCAGCAGAAGAAATTAGAGGAGAATTTGGCCCTTAAGATCCTGATAGACTCAGAAGAAATGGGAGGAAGGGCCTCTGCAGGACTCCTCGGGGAAGCAGAGAAGGAAAGGCACCCACCCAGGGTCTCTGCCAGCTCCTGGCCCCCAAGGTCCTGTGTTGATGCCAATGTCTACCTAGTGCTATGCCCTGCAGCCCCTGTGATCCAGGGGGTGGTGAGGGGAGGAGAGGACCCTTCCTCAGTCCAGTTCAGTTGCTCAGTCAGGTCCGACCCTTTGCAACCCCATGGACTGCAGCATGCCAGGTTTCCCTGTCCATCACCAACTCCTAGAGCTTGCGCAAACTCATGTCCATTGAGTCCGTGGTGCTATCCAACCATCTCATCCTCTGTTGCCCCCTTCCCCTCCTGCCTTCAATCTTTCCCAGCATCAGGGTCTTTTCCAATGAGTCAGAGTCAGTTCTTTGCATCACGTGGCCAAAGTATTGGAGCTTCAGCTTCAGCATCAGTCCCTCCAATGAATATTCAGGACTGATTTCCTTTAGGATTGACTGATTTGATCTCCTTACTGTCCCAGTGACTCTCAAGAGTCTTCTCCAACATCACATTTCAAAAGCATCAATTCTTTGGCGTTCAGCTTCCATTATGGTCCAACTCTCACATCCATACATGACTACTGGAAAAACCATAGCTTTGATTAGACGGACCTTTGTCGACAATGTCTCGCTTTTTAATATGCTGTCTAGGTTGGGCATAGCTTTTCTTCCAAGGAGCAAGCATCTTTTAATTTCATGGCTGCAGTCACCATCTGCAGTGATTTTGGAGCCCCCAAAATTTAAGTCTCTCACTGTTTCTCCATCTATTTGCCATGAAGTGATGGGACTGGATGTCATGATCTTCGTTTTTTGAATGTTGAGTTTTAAGCTAACTTTTTCACTCTCCTCTTTTACCTTCATCAAGAGTCTCTTTAGTTCCTCTTGGCTTTCTGCCATAAGGGTGGTGTCATCTGCATATCTAAGATTACTGGTGTTTCTCCCGGCAATCTTTATTTCAGCTTGTGCTTCATCCACCCTGGCATTTCACATGATGTACTCTGCATATAAGTTAAATAAGCAGGGTGACAACATACAGCCTTGACGTACTCCTTTCCTAATTTGGGACCACTCCGTTGTTCCATGTCCAGTTCTAACTGTTGCTTCTTGACCTGCACACAGATTTCTTAGGAGGTAGGTAAGGTGGTCTGGCATTCCCATCTCTTGAAGAATTTTCCACAGTTTGTTGTTCCATACAGTCAAAGGCTTTAGCATAGCCAAAGAAGAAGAAGTAGATGTTTTTCTGGAATTTTCTTGCTTTTTTTCTATGATTCAACGTATGTTAGCAATTTGATCTGTGATTCCTCTGCTTTTTCTAAATCCAGCTTGAATATTTGGAAGTTCTTGATTCAAGTACTTTTGGGGCTTAGCTTGGAGAATTTTGAGCATTTCTTTGCTAACATGTGAGATGAGTGCAAATTGTGCGGTAGTTTGAACATTCTTTGGCATTGCCTTTCTTTAGGATTGGAATGAAAACTGACTTTTTCAGTCCTGTGGCTACTGCTGAGTTTTCCACATTTGCTAGCATATTGAGTGCAGCACTTTAACAGCATTATCTTTTAGAATTTGAAATAGCTCAGGTAGAATTCCATCACGTTCACTAGCTTTGTTCATAGTGAAGCTTCTGAAGGCCCACTTAAGTTCACTCCCCAGGATGTCTGGCTCTAGGTGAGTGATCATACCATCATGGTTATGTGGGTCATGAATATCTTTTTTTGTATAGTTCTTCTGTGTATTCTTGCCACCTCTTCTTAATAATATCTTCTGCTTCTGTTAGGTCCATAACCCTCCTAGCACCTGCCAAATGCCACCTCCCCTCAGCTTGAAACATTAATGCTCTGTTGACCTGAGTTTCTTTTGGCATCTCAAATTAATTTCATTTTATTTGGATCATGAAGAATTTTAATGTAAAATAACAGCAAACCTTTGCCAACCTCGGGCAGTTTAATAACCAAACACTTTGATTAAAAATGTTAATAGACTGGGGTTATAGGACAGTGCGGAGGGGGACACATCGAGTCCCCGCCACTCACAGTGATGTGCACTTTGCTGCCCACAGTGAGGAAATCTACTTTCTTATTTTCTTCCCCCAAAGAAGAATAAAAGGGGAGGAGAGGGTGAGATGTATGGAAACTTATATTACTATATATAAAATAGATAGCCAATAGGAATTTGCTGTGTGGCTCAGGAAACTCAAACAGGGGCTCTGTATCAATCTAGAGGGGCAGGATGGGAAAGGACATGGGAGGGAGGTTCAAAAGGGAGGGGATATATGTATTCATGAATGGCTGATTCATATTGAGGTTTGACAGAAAACACCAGAATTCTGTAAAGCAATTATCCTTCCATTAAAAAATACGTCAATAAAAATTAAAAAAAAAATTTAAACTTTCTGAAAAATTTTTTTAGAAAATTAATCTCAGTTCTTATCTCATGGCTTTTCTTTATTTAATTTTGTCAAGTACATGCCTGGATTCTTGGGAGGAGAGGCGAGAAAAGTTCTTACCAAGAGTTAAACTTAGTAGTACCTGATGCTGGGCTTCCCTGGTGGCTCAGATGGTAAAGAATCTGCCTGCAGTGCAGAAGACCTGGGTTTGATCTGGGTGTATCTTTAACTCAGAAACCCCCTTTCTAGGAATATATTAACCACGAGGAGCACACATAGACAGGCATCAGGATTTATGTCCTGGGAGCTGGTTGCAGCATGGTCTTTAATACCAAAGTATAGCAAATGACCTAACCATCCCAAATAGGGAAGCGGTTACATACATGAATTCTTGGGTAGCTTTGAAATCATAGGATATTTAATGATGTGATAAAAAGTTCAGGCTGCACTGTACCATGAAAGAAAAATTACAAAGGAGACTCGAGAACAGGACATCAATTTAGTCGAGAAGGAAACTCATACAAAGATAGCTGGATATGGAGATATCAGAGGTTAACAGTCACTGATGCAGAGGGGAGAGTCACAAGTGAGCTTTCTAAATCTGAGTTTTCTGTGTGTTTTTTTCCCCCGACAAATTTAGGAAGCCATGATTAACACCTGGGATACAGAGAGGTGGTTTTGTTCCCCAAAGAGCTCCTAGTTCAGTTGGGAGATAGAAAGACATGTAAGCAGATACATCTGGTGCCACGTGGTCATGGTAAAACAGGCCACGAACAAAGTCGTAGGTAGCAGGGAGGTTTAGGAGGGCTTGGGAAGGAAAGGGGGAAGAAAGCATTCCTGGCAGAGGGAAGTGAGCAAAGGCTGAAAATGGGGGAATTTGTGGAGGGTGGGTTGGGGAATGAAGCCTGTGCAGAGAAAACATGGAGGGGAGGACGGAGGTGGCTGAGGATGGCTTGTCCCTAGTTTTCTATGGGGTTTGGTCTTCTCTTTGGGGGCCATGGGGAACTACCGAGTTTCTAAGCAGAGACATAACTATTCCGTTTGTGCTTTGGCAAGCTCATGGGGCTTCCCAGGTGACGCTAGTGGTAAAGAACCCACCTGCCAATGCAGGAGATGTAAGAGACTTGGGTTTTCAATCTCTTGGTCAGGAAGATCCCCTGGAAGATCCCCTGGGTTGGGAAGATCCCCGTCTCCCCTGGAGGAGGGCATGGCAACCACTCCAGTATTCTTGGCTGGAGAATCTCATGGACAGAGGAGCCTGGTGGTTTATGGTCCACAGGGTCGCAAAGAGACACAGCTGAAGTGGCTTAGTGTGCGAGTGTGCACGAGCTCACGGAGTGATGTGGAGGGTGGACTCCAGGGCTGTGCAGCTGGGAGCAGGGGCAGCAGATGGGAGGCTGAGCATCGGTCCAGAACCTTCTCCTCTCCCACCTGCATCACAGTTGCTTCTCTGCTATGCTGCCTGCCCACCTTGGGGTACAGGGTACAGTTTTCACCGAAAACGAATTAAAAATCTCTAGCCTCTTATTCTTACTGGAGGCCAGCAGTTCACTGGTGCCCCTGCCCCTGAGTGTCCCCCAGGCGTGAGCCCGTATCCTGCTGAGCTGGTGACTCATCTATTCACATCTCCAGGGCTCAGGGGAGAAACACCACGCACCTCATTATTCCCCATGGGGACGGAAAGCTGTCACACTGTTGTTTATTGTTAAAACACCTATTTGAAATGCCACAAATCTAGGATCCAGGGAGAGATGGAAATACTTTAGCCGAGTATCACAAAAGCCCTCTAGGTCCAGCAAATGGGGTTGGGGACCCTGTGAACTGAATCGCCCTCAGCCCTTGTTGGGAAAATCATTTTCCTGCGAGTGAAAGAAGCCACTTCCCGTACTTTATTATGTGGCCTCAGCAAGATGGGCTCAGGCACAGGCAGAAGCCAAAGAAAGGAGTTTAATCAAGCTTGAACTTGGCCTTGGGAACTCCTGAAGAGTTGGGGTTGACAAAAGAACCGCCAGTGAACCACTGTCCCGAGGACAGGACCCCACCTGGCTGGCAGAGTGAGGGTGGAGGGTGGGGGAGGTGGGCCTCAGGGTGAGAAGAGGCAGGGCAAATTCAGCCAGGGTTTGTGCCCATTTTCTGTCCCCTGCCATGGGGATGCCCCAGGGGCCCCAGGAAAGGTGAGTGGTTTCTCTGAGAAGCCCCCTCCATACCCACACCTCCAGGAGTGCCTGGGGATGCAGTGAACTCAGCCTGAGAAGGACTGTATCTCGGGGTGTCATGCAGCTGGAGCAGCCTTCCCAGAATGCATATGCTTCTGCAGGATCCCCCATGCTGCGTTGACCTGACCACATGCCGTGTGGCTGGAGATCCAGCCTGGGCTTGGGGGAAGGCAGGGCTGCTGGTCCTGGGCAGTTGGTATGTGAAGCCCTCTCCTGGCCCATGGCCCATCCTGGGCAGTCCTTCCCCATCAAACTGATCAAGGCCAAGACAGCGTCTCCTCCCATGTCAGGGGCAAGAGCTGTCTCTCCCCTTTCTCTCCAGGATCAATAGCAGTTTTGAAAGGTTGATTGCTGGGGACCAGCCCCAGCTGATCCAGGGAATTCGAAGTGGGGACGGCGTCGGCGAGGATCAGGAAACAACTGCTTAATTAAACGTTAATTAAGGATATAAAGAGTAATAGAATAAGGATAGCTCAGTAGGAAAATTCAGTGAAGAAAAGAGGCTGAAATAAGGATAGCTCAGTGAGGAAGTTCAGTGGAGAAAAGAGGCTGAATAATTCAGCCAGAAGGTAAGAGAAAGAGTGACATGGTGAGACCAAGTTTCGGTGAACAAGGCCCGCACTATATTTTCCAAAGTAGTTTTTGTATCTTAAGTTATGCATAGAGGATAATGGGGGAAGGGGTAGAGTCATGCAGCAAGCCAGGCTTTCTTCCTGCAAACTTACCATATGCAAAAGCTTAGGTGATTTGCATCATCTTCTGGCCCGGAGGCCTGTTAACATTTTAAGACCATTTCTTCAGAAAACTTATTTTTCTCTAAAGGTGATAAGTCAAGCGCCACCCTCCAAAAGCATTAGATAAAGTTGCATTCCTACAGAGCAAAGGTGTGGTGGGCTATAACAAGAAAAAGAATTAACTCAAGGGTCCCAGGTTACAAACATTAAAGCTACTATTTACACCAATTATATTAATCAATACACTGCCAGGGACACAGCAGGTAAGGGATATGGAGACTTAGCAGCAAACATTGGCCCAACAAGTGAAAATCCCTTCACCAATACAATTTCTAATCAATCTTTTAACTGCTCAAAGGAATCTGTATTTAGACAGTTTAGAACATCTCATGCCTCTCACAGTTTGGAGGCTCTGAGCAATCACATGTGGCCGGAAAAATCTATTCAGGCAGGCTAGAGGACTTCCAAGGGAGTTTGTAGGTTGAAACACTGTCACACCCAGGAATTATTAACTGGAGCTGTAAGCTAACTCTTTTTCAGAGAGGTAGTGGGGGACAGCCCCCCATAAAGTCAGAGGTGTAGGTGAAAGCACAAAGCAGAAAGTAGGCAGACTCTGGTTTTGGGGGTAGATGGGGGACTCCTGAGGCTCGATCCCGCCTTTGCGTATGCCGAGCCTCCTTCCTCATGACCTTTGTCATGGGCGGAGTTCCTCATGCTGGCTACCGGCAGTGATAGAATTCCAGTTGAGCTATTCCAGATCCTGAAAGATGATGCTGTGGAAAGTGCTGCACTCAATATGCAATATGCAATATGCACTCAATATGTAATATGCCGGCTCCCGGCAGTTGATCTCAATGGTTCCAGTGAGGTGAGCCCCTCCTGCTCCCAGAACCTGTGAACCACTGAGGGACTTGCCTCAGAGCAGCCCCAGGGGGACACTGGGGCACTGGTGTCCTCCCCTGGACTGGCCAAGGGCCTGTATAGATGCCCAGAGGAGGAGCAAATGAGATGGGAAGAAAGGGCATCCAAGCTCTGGAGGTGAGAAAATATCTTTCTAATTCATTTCTCCTTTTATGATAAATTATTTTAAAATAAAATCTTCCCTGGTAGCTCAGATGGGAAAGAAACTGCTTGCAATGCAGGAGACCTGGGTTCAATCCCTGGGTTGGGGAGATCACCTGGAGAAGGGGATGGCAACCCACTCCAGTATTCTTGCCTGGAGAGTTCAATGGACAGAGGAGTCTGGTGGGCTACAGTCCGTGGGGTCGCAAAGAGTCAGATACAGCTGAACAACTAACACACACACACACACACTTTAAAATAAAACATAGCAAAATGGACTTAATTTGTATATAAAACCCCAGAGAGTGGAGGCCACCCCAGTGACCCAGCCCAAGTCACAAATATAAACCAAATCAGCCTGAAACTGACCTACTGCAATGCCCCATCTCAGCTTAGCTGGCTCCCCAGGCCCCAGCAAGAAGGTTCTGCTAGCTTTCCAGGAGAGCCCAACCTCCCAGCCCTTCATGCCCTGTTCCCGAGTGGCCCTTCTGTGCTCTGTAGAACCTGTTCTTGTCCGAGATCCCCCAGGAAGAGTGCTCCACTGCTCATGAGGCACTATCTCCCCAGTCCAAGGACGTTTACCCCTTGAGTACAGGGCACCAAACTCATTACTAAAGTGTTTAAGTTTTGACACTTCTTTTTTGTAAACAGACCCATGGATTTTTACACTTTTATTTGTTTAATAGCTATCTGTGTCCGAGTTTTTGTGACCCTATGGACTACAGCACACCAGGCTCCTTTGTCCTTCACTGTCTCCTGGAGTTTGCTCAAATTCATGTCCACTGAGTCGGTGATGCTATCTAACCATCTCATCCTCTGCCACTCTCTTCTCCTTTTGCCTTCAATTTTTCCCAGCATCAGGGTTTTTCCAATGAGTCAGTTCTTTGCATCAGGTGGCCAAAGTATTGGAGCTTCAGCATCAGTCCTTCCATCAGTGATAGATTTGTGTAAACACCACCTTGATGAGGATACACCATCCCACAAACTCCCTCATGCCACCCTTTGCTGGTGGTGCTTCTATGCCTGTCCTGGGTAGTCTCTGATCTGGTCTCCATCACTAGTTTGCTATTTTGGAGATTTTCATATGAATGGAATCAAGCAGTGGCTGGAACTGGTAAACCAGAAGAGCAGAGAGACCTCTAAGCCCATGGCTACTGCAGAGCATAAGTGAGTGGACAGAAGTGACACCTGTGGAGGGGATGGGAGAGTCCTCCCAGGGGACGTGTCCTGTGAGCCATGCCTTATAGGTTCAGCTGACATTGATCAGGGAAGAAGGTAAGGAAGCTGCAGTTATGGAACTAGGCTGTTTGTTGGAGGGTCACAGTCGAGACCGTTCTCTGCTCCCCAGAGCCCCAGAGCCTCATGCAGGGTGGGCCAGTGGAAAACGCTAGAAGTCCACCCATCCCTGAGGGCTTAGCCTGAGAAAACTCTTCTGCTCTAGGTTCTGAATGTGGGCATTTTTTACATCTTGAATAGGCAACAGAGTAAAAAATAAACCATTATCTTAATAGTTGGCAGCAGAATTTCCTTTCCTTCCCAACAGAATTCCTTCTGTCTTTATTTGGGACAGTTCTCACCAGCACTGCTGGAGGTCCAGGGTGGATTCCCGAGGGAATTCCTGGGGACAGACAGTCTTTAAAAAGGGCCAGGAATTTGGGACAAGGTGACAGCAGCAACAAGAGCTAGGGAGGGGGTGGGGGTGGGTTAGGAGGCCCTGAGGGTCTAAAGCCTGACTCTGCTGTCTGGGTTCTGCTGTTTCTGGTCACTCATCTCCCCAAAACTGAAGCCAAATTTTCTATGCATACATGGGCCTGTGGAAGCTGAGGAGGGCCTGCTCTTTTTGTGCGTGTTGACAGTGGGGCAGAACTGGGGCAGAGGCTGGATGGCATCACCAACTCAACGGACATGAGTTTGAGCAAAATCTTGGAGTTAGTGAAGAACAGGGAAGCCTGGTGTGCTGCAGTCCGTGGGGTCACCAAGAATCAGACGTGACTGAGCGACTGAACACATGTGATCACATTTGCTGCCCACGGGCCTGCCTTCAACATTCAGTTCAGTTCAGTTCAGTCGCTCAGTTGTGTCCAACTCTTTGCAACCCCATGAATTGCAGCACGCTAGGCCTCCCTGTCCATCACCAACTCCCAGAGTCTACTTAAACTCATGTCCATAGAGTCGGTGATGCCATCCAGCCATCTCATCCTCTGTCGTCCCCTTCTCCTCCTCCCCTAATACCTCCCAGCATCAGGGTCTTTTCTAATGAGTCAACTCTTTGCATGAGGTGGCCAAAGTATTGGAGTTTCAGCTTTAGCATCAGTCCTTCCAATGAACACCCAGGACTGATCTCCTTCAGAATGGACTGGTTGGATCTCCTTGCAGTCCAGGGGACTCTCAAGAGTCTTCTCCAACACCACAGTTCAAAAGCATCAATTCTTCAGCGCTCAAATTTCTTCACAGTCCAACTCTCACACCCATACATGACTACTGGAAAAACCATAGCCTTGACTAGATGGACCTTTGTTGGCAAAGTAATGTCTCTGCTTTTGAATATGCTATCTAGGTTGGTCATAATTTTCCTTCCAAGGAGTAAGCGTCTTTTAATTTCATGGCTGCAGTCACCATCTGCAGTGATTTTGGAGCCCAGAAAAATAAAGTCTGACACTGTTTCCACTGTTTCTCCATCTATTTCCCATGAAGTGATGGGACCGGATGCCATGATCTTCATTTTCTGAATGTTGAGCTTTAAGCCAACTTTTTCACTCTCCACTTTCACTTTCATCAAGAGGCTTTTTAGTTCCTCTTCACTTTCTGCCATAAGGGTGGTGTCATCTGCATATCTGAGGTTATTGATACTTCTCCCGGCAATCTTGATTCCAGCTTGTGCTTCTTCCAGCCCAGCGTTTCTCATGATGTACTCTGCATATAAGTTAAATAAGCAGGGTGACAATATACAGCCTTGACGTACTCCTTTTCGTTCCATGTCCAGTTCTAACTGTTGCTTCCTGACCTGCATATAGGTTTCTCAAGAGGCAGTTCAGGTGGTCTGGTATATAAGATGAGTTAATCTAATGCGTGTTTCATGAACCTTCCCAGAAGCATCATTAGGTGATACAGTGTGGAGGGATGGAGTGGCAGGAGGCAGCCTGAAAGCCGTCCCCACAGGAGGGACCCTGCAGAACAGACTGACTGATGCAGTTTGCTGAGCATCTTCAAGGCCCAGCTCCTGTCCCCAGCGAGTGGCTCTCCTTCCCACTCCAGGGCCAGCAGGTTCCTAGAGGAACCATTCCCTCTTCCTCCGGCAGGCCATCAGTTCAACTCAGCCATCGCAGCCTTACAAGGTGCCTGAGATGAGTGTTCAGTTCTGTCCCTCGAGCCTCCGAACCAGAAAACTGCATTTTGCCAGCTGCAGATGGAGTGCCATCCCTGGAGCCCCTTCTGAGCCTGGAAGGGGCACAGACTGCATGGCTCTCTTTGGGGACAGGGATGCCATGCACCTTTACGTGCTCACATCCACCTGAAGTCTTTCTTGTTCCATTGCTTCTGGGTTTTCTTCTGTTGCACACTGGGCATCTTGAGGGACAGACAAGTCGAGACTGACAGGAGACTGCAGGAGCCTCATCTTTCCCTCCTGTGGGTGCAGAGAGGGAGTGGCCAGTCCATAAACTTTCCAGACTGGAAGATGCTCTAGGGCAGGGGTTCCCAAACCCCAAGGCCACGGCCCGGTGCTGGTCTGTGGCCCAATAGGAATCAGGCAGCACAGCAGGAGGTGAGTGGTGGTCGAGCAAGTGAACCTTCATCTCTACTTACAGCCCTTCCCCATTGGTCACATTACCACCAGACCTCCGCCTCCTGTTGGGTCAGCGGTGGCATAATAAATACAATGCACTCGAAACATCCGGAAACCATCCCTCCAGCCCAAGTCTGCAGAAAAATTGTCTTCCATGAAACTGGTCTCTGGTGCCAGAAAGGTTGGGGACCACTGCCCTAGGGGGTCAGACAACATTCAGACCAATGTGGGGAGGTGACTGGGTATCACCTCCTGTGTGGCCAGAGCCTTGGCTTCTGGAGGGCAGGGCTCCAGTCTGTATCTTTCCTGCAGGCGGCAGTCATGAAAAAATTCCAGAACAGCTGTTTTCGGGACTTGACGTGGAGCCTCAGTGGCCAGTCTATGGAGGGTCAGGACCACCTCATCGGAGGGTGACTTTTGACTTTTCCAGGAAAAGAGGAGAAAACTGTCTTGAACTTTTCATCCTTTCCTGGTGGGTATGGTGGGGTCTGAGTGGCCACTAGGGAGCTAAGTGTCTCTGGTGATCGTCAGGAGCAAGTGGCCGTGGGTGACTGTTGAGAGCGGTAATGAATCAACTTGCGTTGCAATTTCCCGGCCAGCCTCTGGCGATCCGGGAGGTGTCTCTGTGGACACTGGTGAGAGCCTGCCTCACATTTCTGTCTGTCTGGGCCCAGTCATCCCCTGGCTGTCCGTCTGGGCCCAGTTGTCCCCTGGTGCTGGCCAGGGGTTGGAAGGGACTTTTCTGGTCCCTGACTTTGGCTGTGAGTCACAGAGATGACCTGTGCATGCAGACTGCTTCCTGGGTGCCTCTGGCTCTGGTTCTAGCCTCTCGGAGCTAGAACCAGGCCCCAGCATGAACCCTGCCCTTGGGCCGCTGCTTCGGTGGGAGCTGGGGCCCTTCTTCCCCGGGAGTGTTAATCACACATCAAGGAAGTTCTGTCTTCTTTGCTATAAAATCACTTACTAAAGTGAACTGCTCACGGACACAGGTCATTTCATAACTGCCCCATCTAAGCCTATGGATAATGTGCAGAGTTTGGGCCAAATCGTGGATCCACTGGCTTCTTGGAGGAGCTCAGTTTCCAGTCAGTGTCTGGTGGGCACCCCTCCTAGAAAGGACACTGGGAATGGGCTCTGGGGGAGCTGGCCAGGGCAGCGGTGGGACCACAGTGTCTAGTGGGCGGGGGCCCCAGTCTGGCTGCTGCAGCCTGGGCTGACCCATGGCGGAATGGGTGGGGTTGCAGATCCCTGCTCACAGGGCCGGCTTGGTGCAGAGCCTGGAGATGGGATCTAGGGCCTCATGGAGGAGGGAAAGGGAGGGAAGCAGATGGGAAAGAGGAAAATTGGTGAAGAGGAGAGACTTAGAGACAGAGACAGAGGGAGAGTGAGTGAGAGGGGGGAAGGAGAGAGAGGGAGCAGCGGGTAGCAAAGGTGAGGACATGTGGGTGTCTCGAGGTTCACCACCAGCCTCTGAAGACAGAGAGACTGAGAAATGACTCCGGGAGGGCAGGCCAATGAGACAGTCTTTTTCTTAAACATGGAGAGAGTCAAGATAGAGAAGTCTTTAAAAATGAGAAAGAAAAAGGATAAATATCCACTTCATTCACTCACTGGATTGATCCTTTTCCTTCAAAATATTTCCTGACCACCTACTGTGCACAGAGCCCCATTTATGCCCTGGTGTAAGGCTCCCTGAAGTGCATGGTGTGGGGTGGGAGGTGGCTGGGGAGTCAGAAACAAAGAGGGCGTCTGGAATGAAGAACCATGGTGGTCTTGATGGGGAGAATCCAGCTCAGTTCAAAAGATTGGAATGGTCTCTCCAGCCCTGTGATGGAGCGGAGACAAGGGTGCCAGGCAGAGAACAGTGTGTGCGAGAGCCCTGAGGGACAAAAGGCTGATTCACAAGGCTGGAAATACAACCAGCCAAGGAGTGACATGAGAGGAAGGTGAATCGAGACGGGACTTTTTCTTGTTTACAGATTGGCAACCAGAAGCCCCCACTGACGCTGGAGAATCACACAGACGCTGAGATCAGTCCATTCTAGGCTGCAGGGGGAGTGACAATGGGGCAGCCTTTCTCGGGAAGCTTAGTGGCCAGCACTGAAAGCTACCCACATTCTACTCCATCACCCAGTGGTCTGCTGTTAGGATATTTTATTCTGGGACATCTTCAGAGATGTGCACCAAGACTCCAGAACCAACATGCTCACCATAACATTTTAAATAGTGAAACTGGGACTTCCCCGGCGGTCCAGTGGTTAAGACTCTACCTTCCAGTGCAGAGGCAAGGGTTTGATACTCAGGCAGGGAATTAAGGTCCCTCATGCCATGGGACCCGCCTGCCAATGCAGGAGATACAGGAGACATGGGTTTGATTCCTGGGTTGGGAAGATCCCCTGCAGGAGGAAATGGCAACCCACTGCAGTATTCTTGCCTGGAAAATTCTATGGACAGAGGAACCTGGTGGGCTATAGTCCAGGGGGTTGCAGAGTCGGACACGACTGAATATGCATGCATGCACATATGCCATGGGATGTGCCCCCAAATTAAAAAATATATATATATATAATATATATATAATAAAATAGTAAAGCATTTCTTAAGTACATTAAGTGTTTTCATGAAGGACTATGGAGGGATGCTCATTATATTTTCAGAATATATTAAGTGAACAAATTGTTTAGTATACATTCAGGTTCAATATGAACCCATATTGTAAAAGCATGCATTTTCTCATAGGACCAAAGGCTGGAAGGATAAAAAACAAAAACTCCAACAGCAGTTCATCTTGGTGGTGGACTTAGAGGGAATTTTGATTTTCTTCTGTGTTTCTTTTTGTGCTGCTTTGGTGATTAAGGGGAAAAAAATCAATAAATATAAAATTATAGATTTAAAAATATGTTTGTTCTCAAGTCCTTTCATCTCTTCCTAACTATTGTAGAACCCCACTTGTCAATGTCAAGTTCATTTCCCACATGGCTACTGGCTTCATCTTTTTAACATGTGAAGGTGAGCCTGTAAGTCCAGCTGAAAAAGCCCCCACCACAAACACCTCTGTTCACTGCCCACTTCCTTCAGGTGAGGACCTGAACTCCAGAGCCTGGTGTTCAACGACCCTCACTGCCCCACCTCCTTCTCAGCTGTTGCTCTAGCAGTTCTCTGACACCTGACCTCAGTGTCTCTAAAGCTCTCATGTTCCTTTTTTTAAAAAATCATTTTTATTTATGTATTGGAAGTGGTCAAACAAGAGATGGCAAGAGTGAATGTCGACATTCTAGGAATCAGCGAACTGAAATGGACTGGAATGGGTGAATTTAACTCAGATGACCATTATATCTACTACTGCGGGCAGGAATCCCTCAGAAGAAATGGAGTAGCCATGATGGTCAACAAAAGAGTCCAAAATGCTGTACTTGGATGCAATCTCAAAAACAACAGAATGATCTCTGTTCGTTTCCAAGGCAAACCATTCAGTATCACAGTAATCCAAGTCTATGCCCCAACCAGTAATGCTGAAGAAGCTGAAGTTGAACGGTTCTATGAAGACCTAAAGATCTTTTAGAACTAACACCCAAAAAAGATGTCCTTTTCATTATAGGGGACTGGAATGCAAAAGTAGGAAGTCAAGAAACACCTAGAGTAACAGGTAAATTTGGCCTTGGAATACAGAATGAAGCAGGGCAAAGACTAATAGAGTTTTGCCAAGAAAATGCACTGGTCATAGCAAACACCCTCTTCCAACAACACAAGAGAAGACTCTACACATGGACATCACCAGATGGTCAACAACAAAATCAGATTGATTACAGTCTTTGCAGCCAAAGATGGAGAAGCTCTATACAGTCAGCAAAAACAAGACTGGGAGCTGACTGTGGCTCAGATCATGAACTCCTTATTGCCAAATTCAGACTTAAATTGACGGAAGTAGGGAAAACCACTAGACCATCCAGGTATGACCTAAATCAAATCCCTTATGATTATACAATGGAAGTGAGAAATAGATTTAAGGGCCTAGATCTGATAGATAGAGTGCCTGATGAACTATGGATGGAGGTTCGTGACATTGTACAGAAGACAGGGATCAAGACCATCCCCATGGAAAAGAAATGCAAAAAAGCAAAATGGCTGTCTGGGGAGGCCTTACAAATAGCTGTGAAAAGAAGAGAAGCAAAAAGCAAAGGAGAAAAGGAAAGATATAAACATCTGAATGCAGAGTTCCAAAGAATAGCAAGAAGAGATAAGCAAGCCTTCTTCAGTGATCAATGCAAAGAAATAGAGGAAAACAACAGAATGGGAAAGACTAGAGCTCTCTTCAAGAAAATCAGAGATACCAAAGGAACATTTCATGCAAAGATGGGCTTGATAAAGGACAGAAATGGTATGGACCTAACAGAAGCAGAAGATATTAAGAAGAGATGGCAAGAATACACAGAAGAACTGTACAAAAAAGATCTTCATGACCCAGATAATCACGATGGTGTGATCACTGACCTAGAGCCAGACATCCTGGAATGTGAAGTCAAGTGGGCCTTAGGAAGCATCACTACAAACAAAGCTAGTGGAGGTGATAGAATTCCAGTTGAGCTATTCCAAATCCTGAAAGATGATGCTGTGAAAGTGCTGCACTCAATATGCCAGTAAATGTGGAAAACTCAGCAGTGGCCACAGGACTGGAAAAGGTGAGTTTTCATTCCAATCCCAAAGAAAGGCAATGCCAAAGAATGCTCAAACTACTGCACAATTGCACTCATCTCACATGCTAGTAAAGTAATGCTCAAAATTCTCCAAGCCAGGCTTCAGCAATATGTGAACCATGAACTTCCAGGTGTTCAAGCTTGTTTTAGAAAAGGCAGAGGAACCAGAGATCAAATTGCCAACATCTGCTGGATCATGGAAAAAGCAAGAGAGTTGCAGAAAAGCACCTATTTCTGCTTTATTGACTATGCCAAAGCCTTTGACTGTGTGGATCACAATAAACTGTGGAAAATTCTGAAAGAGATGGGAATACCAGACCACCTGATCTGCCTCTTGAGAAATTTGTATGCAGGTCAGGAAGCAACAGTTAAAACTGGAAATGGAACAACAGACTGGCTCCCAATAGGAAAAGGAGTATGTCAAGGCTGTATATTGTCACCCTGTTTATTTAACTTATACGCAGAGTACATCATGAGAAACGTTGGACTGGAAGAAGCACAAGCTGGAATCAAGATTGCCGGGAGAAGTATCAATAACCTCAGATATGCAGATGACACCACCCTTATGGCAGAAAGTGAAGAGGAACTAAAAAGCCTCTTGATGAAAGTGAAGGTGGAGAGTGAAAAAGTTGGCTTAAAGCTCAACATTCAGAAAACGAAGATCATGGCATCCGGTCCCATCACTTCATGGGAAATAGATGGGGAAACAGTGGAAACAGTGTCAGACTTTATTTTTCTGGGCTCCAAAATCACTGCAGATGGTGACTGCAGCCATGAAGTTAAAAGACGCTTACTCCTTGGAAGCAAAGTTATGACCAACCTAGATAGCATATTCAAAAGCAGAGACATTACTTTGCCAACAAAGATTCGTCTAGTCAAGGCTATGGTTTTTCCTGTGGTCATGTATGGATGTGAGAGTTGGACTGTGAAGAAGGCTGAGCGCCAAAGAATTGATGCTTTGAACTGTGGTGTTGGAGAAGACTCTTGAGAGTCCCTTGGACTGCAAGGAGATCCAACCAGTCCATTCTGAAGGAGATCAGCCCTGGGATTTCTTTGGAAGGAATGATGCTAAAGCTGAAACTCCAATACTTTGGCCACCTCATGTGAAGAGCTGACTCATAGGAAAAGACTCTGATGCTGGGAGGGATTGGGGGCAGGAGGAGAAGGGGATGACAGAAGATGAGATGGCTGGATGGCATCACTGACTCAATGGACATGAGTCTGAGTGAACTCCGGGAGTTGGTGATGGACAGAGAGGCCTGGTGTGCTGCAGTTCATGGGGTTGCAAAGAGTCAGACATGACTGAGCGACTGATCTGATCTGATTTGATTTATGTATTTAGTTAATTTTGGCTGCACTGGGTCTTTGTTGCCACATGTGGGCTTTCTCCAGTTGTGAGTGGGGTCTACTCTCTATGAGTAGTTGTGGTGAGCAGGGGCTACTCTCCAGGTGTGGCGTGTGGGCCTCTCTCTTGTTGTGGCTCCCAGGCTCTAGAGCTCAGGCTCAGCAGTTGCGGCACACCGGCTTAATTGCTCTGTGGCTCGTGGGATCTTCCCAGACCAAGGATCGAAACTGTGTCCCCTGCATTGCAAGGTGAACACTTAACCACTGGACCACCAGGGAAGCCCTCCTGATCGTTTATAAACCTCCATCTTCGTGCATTCTGCCTCCTCTTCCTGGAACGCTAAACCTCATGTGGCTCTTCTTGGGAACTCCTACTCATCCTTCAAAACCTTTTCTAAATGCCTCTACTATAATAATATCACTTCTGGCTTTAAACCACGTAGCTCTCAGGATAGTCTCCAAATTTCTTGCACGGCTCCGGATTGTCACTCCATCTCCATCTTTCACACGCTGCACCTTCACCCCCGCCTCCTCCACACACCTGTGTGTTCTGAACAGCAAACCTCTGGCAATTGCCTATTATACCTCCCTCCCTATTCCCCAGACTCCCTAAGCACCCCCTTGGCTGGCCAACTCCTACACTTGCTAAAGTTTTAGACGAAGCAACCCCTCCTTGGGGAGCCTTCCCTGACTCCCTGCATGGGTCATGTTATGCAGATCCCACCCATGCCCCGGATGGGTCATGTTCTGCAGATCCCACCCATGCCCCTCCCTCATGTTCGCCACCTGGGGCCACAGTTTCCTCCTCACCTGTTTGTCCCTGCAGGACTGCAGGTGAGCTTTGAGGGCTGGCTGTCATTGGATGAGGAGGAGGAGGGCAGAAACGGTGACCAGCAGTCTCCAGTTCAGGTTCCGAGCTTACAAGGGGCATTTGAGTTTGCCCACCCCCCCCACCTCTCTTCACCAACCCTACCAGGGCACTGCCCACTGCATCTCCTGTTGGACCCTGGGCACCCACGGCAAAGACCAAAAGATGTAGAGGCTGGGTGATGCTCTTGGAAGCCATGAATGTGCATCTGGGAAGACTCCCCTATCTCGCCAGCCTCTAGGGGTTGGAGTTTGACAGCAGATCAGACCAGAGTCTTCTGTAAATGGGGCTAATGAGCACGTCCAGCTCCAGGGGCTTGGGGGCATCACAGCATGACTGTGGGCCTGTGAAGGTGACCCTCCCTGAGCAGTTCTCTCCCATCCCCCACACCCCCTGTTGTCTTCAGGGCCAAGGTCAATTCTAGCCAGCACAATAGCCTGGAGTCTCACTGCACTGTCAGGCTCAGAGCCCAGCCCAGCTGCCTGACACTTCTGTACCTGCTGAACTGACTTAGAGGTGCATCTTGTTGGAAGTAATCATTTAGATGGCCTTCCTTGGTGGCTCAGATAATAAAGAATCTGCCTGCAATGCAGGAGACCTGGGCTCAATCCCTGGGTCAGGAAGATCCCCTGAAGAAGGGAATGGCTACCTACTTCAGTATTCTTGTCTGGGAAGTCCCATGGACAGAGGAGTCTGACTGGGTACAGTCCATGGAGTCATGAAGAGTTGGACATGACTAGCTGACTAATGCTTTTACCCTTTACACATAATTAACTTGCTAGATATAAGATGCTTATGAAACAGCCCATTCCTCTCTTCATGCTGGCCATGCTTGGAACAAAGTTTTGCTCCTGGGGTTCTGAGCATCCCCCTACCCACCAGTTAAATCCAGGTAGATTTGGCTGCTTGGAGGCAGGCTTGGCCCTGGCAGGTAGGGCTGTCAGTGTCCAGATTCAGTTTCTGGTTGGGGGTCTGAGGGACGGAGGAAGGGAGAGGCTCCCCTTGGGATTGTGGCCGGCAAACCGTCCCCATCAGCTCATCCTGGGCTCCAGCTCCTGGTTCTCTGTGGTTTGGAGAGCCGAGGGCAGAGGGGAGGGCTCGGCATCTCTGTAGTCCTCCTCCTCCACCCCTGATGACCACTCTGTGTCCTTATAACTCAGTGAAGCTGGACATCTGGGTTCCAGCCAGGATCACCCAAATGACAGATCGGTGCCATGGGCTTTGCCTGGCAGAGGTGGGATTTGGGTTAGCAGGTGACCGTGCTGGGGGCTATTCTGAGAGACAGGCTGTCCAGGGTCACGGTTTGGACCGTGGTCTTGGTGGCACCGGTACCTTGCTTGCTGTCTGTTGTTGGCGAGTCAGTGTCATCACATTGGAGGCACATTAACAGCGCCCATGGCCGGGGGTGGGAGTGGGCCTGGTCAGGACAGGGGTGTGGAGGGGCCTGCGGTTGTGTCGGCCAGGGCATTTCTCTCCGCCCCTTTCTGGACCCACAGACCTGTGAGCCCCTTGCATGGGGGGACAGACGTGGTTTCAAGAGGGTGGACGCCCTGTTCCCAGGAGAGTGGGCCGAGTCCTGCTGACGCTCAGGATGGTTTGTCAGCATCACTCCCCTTCCTGCCTGGGGCTCTGGAGTGCGCGTGCTGATTTTCGGATGTAAATTCGGCAGTGCCTCACCAGCACATTGCTCCCTTTGAATTTCTTCCTCTCGGCAGGGAGACAGCCATAATTATTTAGGAATTATAATAAGGATTTAGTAAAGGTGGTAGTGAGAGGACAATGACGATGAGGGGACATGTAGGTCCACGCAGACGCTGAGACCTCGGGGGCCACCATCACTGACCTCAGAGGCGAGAAAACTGAGGCTGCAGAGGGCAAGTGCTACCCAGGGTCCGCCCACCCCTGCTCGGTGTGGTCTGGCCGGCACCTCATCCATCCTTGCTGTGACCAGCATGCCTGGTCCCCTGTGCCCCTGCCTTGCCCGGGGCCGCCCTCAGCTGTTGCCAGGGCAGGTGCGCTGGGCAGGCAGGCTCTCACTCCCAACTTCCACCACTTTCTGGCAGAAACAAACAAAGCAGTGTGTGAGTTATTTGCCACCTTCTCTGCATAAATCAGAGACATAATGTAGCTGCCAGGGTTCTCTCGCTGCTGCGTTCACAAGGCAATTAACTTGAAAATTGAATTGATGTGCATTGATTTTTTTTAATAAAGTTATTGTAATATATTCACTAGTTAGAATCTGGAGCTGAAAATAGACATTTTGCTTCTGATTACAGGGCCGTCCGTATAAATCACATGGGAAGGATAACAACACAACCCCTCATTGAGCAACTTCATTTCCTGTAAGAACGGAAAGGTCTATCACGGGGCTATTTTTCTTCTCCTGTGCGGAGGTTTGACACAATCGGGACCCCTGAGGTTTTTCTCCAGAAAAGCGGGCTGAGGGTGGTGGGCGGGGGGTGGGACGGAGCAGGGCTGGGCTTTGGGTCATGTCCAGGTCCCACAGGCTCGGGCTTGGCGGCTTGGGTTCAGCCTCGGGGTGGGTGGTACCGAGCAGGGGCCGGTGCCCTGTCAGCTCTGAGTTCAGAGGAATTGATGCGATGAGGGGAGGGGTTGGCAATGTGGTGCTGCCCACAGGGCTGGGCAGACACCCAGACACAGGTCCCTAACCCCTGAACCACAGGCAGCCTCAATGTCAGCCCCTGCAGGGAACAGAGGCCAACTGGTCTTCCGGCAAGTCTGCCAGTTAGAAACATCTCCCACACCTGGAACCCTGGTCTGGGTGACCCCTTTCTGCTCTGTGTCCCTGAAATGGGAGGCCCAAGACAGTTCCGGAACCACCTGGCTTTGTGAAGTATCCACCCTGTGTCCTCCTGCTCAGGCCTACTATAGACCCCAGGGGCCCACGGGACCCCCAGCTTCTCCCATTGTCCTTCCAGAAAGAAGCTGAAGAACGGCTCAGGGCTGTGGCCCATCAGAGCAGGGGCTGGAGCTGGATGAGCCCTGGGGTCTTCCCTGCTGTGAGAGGGGCGTGTGCAGTGTTGCAGGGAGGGATGGCCGCACTCCCTGGACCTGGAGGATGCGTGTGGATTTGTGAAGCTTTGTGTCATCCCCTAGAGACAGGCCCACCTGACCTCAGGGGAAACGGGCCCTGGGGGGTGGGGAAGGAAGGTTCTGGTCAACGTCAAGAGACCCAGTGCTGACCTCGGGGTCCTGCGGTTGAGCTGCTGGGATCCAGTAGAGCTGACCGCAGAGCCTACCTTGTGAGGGTCCTGGCTGTAGAGATGTCTAGATTTCACCAGGCTGCCTAAAGGATCAGTACTTCCTACCCAAATTAAGAACTCATTTGGCAAATGATTGGCTTGGCTCTGTTTCCCTAGACCCTGGGTGCTGTGCTGACAGCTACATTTCACAAAACTATTAAAGTTGGTATTTAGGGTATGCTGGGGGTTTGGGGGCTGAGGAAGGAGGAGAGACCAGATCTCTGGGTCTAGGTATCTGTTCCTGGTAACGCTGCTCTTTGACATTGACACCACTGCCCGTCGGGCTGGTCTGCCCACAGGCTCTGATCAGGGGCATCCCCTTGCCCCTCACACCCTCATTCACTCCCTCCTCTCTCCCCGCCATGTGTGGCCGTGAATTGTCATTTAGGGTGAGTGAGTCAGGACCTCTCTGGCTGGAAGTCCTCACCTTGCTCTGCAGGAAGTGGGGAGGAAGGGCCTGTGGGGAGGATGGAGAGGTTTGCGGGCAGCTTCCAGACGTGTACTGGGGGTGCAGAGAGAAACATTGGTCCTGGGCCCAGGACCACCTTGACGAGGGGTCAGGAATAGGCAGTGGAGATAAGCTGGGACTGAAGAAGCAAGGGACAGCCCACCAGAGAAATAGCAGGAGGTTGGGGCTCCAATAGTTTGGGTTCCAAGTCCCTGACCCGTGTCCCTAGGTGGGCAGATGCAGCTTCCCAGGGCTGTTTACCTGCCTGGACTGTTGGGCACCTGGTGAATGCACCAACTCAATGGACATGAGTTTGAGTAAACCCCAAGAGTTGGTGATGGACAGGGAGATCTGGCATGCTGCAGTCCATGGGGTCGCAAAGAGTCGGACACGACTGAGCGACTGCACTGAACTGAACTGAATGCTCCAAGTGCTCTCACTGAATTTTATTATTTGTTCTTTGAGATGCTGAACAGGCTGGAGAAGAGGATCCATGGCAATGCTGGGTTGGCCACATCTGGGGGAATTTGGGGAATTGGGAATCACCCTGCTGAGTGTGTGAGACCAACGTCTAAACTGGACCCCGGAAGCCCTCACCCATGCAGACCATTGGCGCCAGCTCTGTCTGGCATGTCTCGCTCATTCTCAAGGAGTTAACAGGCTGTGTGTCCACCTGGAGGGGCCAGAGTACAGTCCCAGGAGAGACGAGATGTTAATGCTCCAGGCCAGAGGCCTCCCAAGCCCCGACCCAGACGCTGGCTCTGCACTGGGCAGAGCAGTAGCTGGTGCCACAGGACAGCACCTTCCACCCCTGGACTCACATGGCTCATCCACTCAGTGGGCTGTGTGTGCCTCCCCCACCATGGTGGGCAGGATGATGGCCCCTCAAGATGTCCCATCTGAGGCCCCAGAACCTGTAAATGTGTGGCCTTCCTTCCATGGCTAAAGGGACTGTGCAGACCGCACTGGGGGGTCCCGAGATGGGGTCCTTCTGGATTGTCCAGCCCCATCTAGTCACACGAATCCTTAAAGACAGGAAACTTTCCCCAGTGTGGTTGGCGAGAAGAGACAGGTGATGGAAGCAGAGGGTGGAGGGATGTGCTTGGCAGGAAGACGGGGCCACAAGCCAAGGTGTGTGGCAGCCTCTAGAAACCGGAAAAGGCAAGAACGAATCTGTCTGGGCCCCTCCAGAAGGAACACAGCCCTGCAGATGCCTAATTTCAGCCCCAAGGACTAACAGCAGACTCCTGAACTCCAGAAACGGAAGAGAAAAAATCTGTCGTGTTTGAAGCCAGTCAGTTTGCAAGAGTTGTTTATAGCAACTGGGAAGCCACCCCAATTTCATTTTTCTGTGTTTCTCACTCACAAGTCCAGCCTGCTGATGGTGGCCTCACCTGTACCATAAGCTCCTGTATGGGGCGGGGCATCAGGAGATGGAGGGCAGAGCAGATGTGGCTCCTGGGAAGAGTTAGGGGCCATCCTACCCCAGCTAGAGCCATGAGTGGGGCTTGCTGGTCCTTCCTGACACCAACTCTCCTGAGGACTGTCCTGCCCCTCGGTGCCAGCCCATCTCCAAGACGAGGCTGGTGCTTCTGTGCTTGGCAATCCCTGCTCATTGAGCTGTGGACTTCCAGTGCTGGGACCACACGACGGGTTCACATTCGGGCACCAGAGGAGCCTTTCATTGGGGGTGATGGCCACAGAGACAGATGATGGAATGCTGCACAGCCATCCTGCATTCACCCCCACGGGCCCCACAGATTATAGGGTGTATGCCCCTCCCCGCGGAGACATGGGGAGCAAGCCTGAGGGGGTGAGGTGGGCACAAGCTCAGCCTGACCCCATATTCCCATCTCAACAGACAACCGGGAGTGGAGACTGGCCCAGGCAGTGAGCTGGGTCTTGGCCCCTTAGGGCTCCCTGACCCTGAAATGGAAGCTAATGAGGAAGGGACCTTGAGGTCCATGGGATGGGAGTCCTCAAAATTGGCCTCTGCCTTAGAGGGAGTGGGTGTGAGGCGAGTGGCTACAGAGATGGGTCAGGCCTGGGGTGACTGGCAGCAGGAAAGTGGTTCCCACCGCCTGGACCCTGCGCCGGAGTGGTCTCTGAGTGTGTTCCTGGGGCGTTGGGGGGGGGTCTCTCACTGGGAGAGACAGCCTTCCTCTGGGCTTCTGCCTGTCTCTTTATGTCTCTCTCTATTTCTCCGTCTCTGTCTGTCCTCCTGTCCCCCCTCCCCATCTCTCTGTGTGTCTGTTTCACGGCTTCTCTCTCTGTGTATCTCTCGGTCTCTCTCTATCTCTGTCTCTGTTGAAAGCATGAGGACGTTGGACCTTACTGGGGTGTTTCCACATAGGAAAGGGGGCTCTGGTGCCCTGGGAGCCCCCTAGGAGCTCCTCTCCTTCCTGTCTCCTGTGACAGCCCTCGGGCCACCCTCCCAGGCCTGGGTCTTCTCTCTCAGCCTGTCTGGTGACCTTCAGAGCACTCGCAAGGCCTAGGTGCCTTCTTAGAGGGCAGGACTTGCAGGGCCCCCACCTCCGAGGTTCCTTGACACCTGGAGGGACTACGGTGCATGCACAGGGTGCAGCGCTGGCTGGGTTCCCTCGGACAGGCCGCGAACAGCAGTGATGGCTGCTGTTGTCACAGCTGCGGCTGCTCCGGCCTTGGCCCCACCAACTTCCCTTCACTGTCCGTCATTCCCAGAGGAGGTGGTGCAGGGCTCAGGCTTGGCACCCTGGTCCCCTTGACCATCTGGTGGTCAGCTGCAGCAGGAACAGGCTGGAGAGGAGAGGGCTCCAAAGGGGGCCTTCTGCTACTCACGAGGCAGGGCCTCACGGGACACCAAATCTGCCAGTGCCTTGATCTCAGAATTCTCAGACCCCACACTGCCTGATGGTCTTCCCTGGTAAAGAGTCCGCCTGCCAATGCAGGAGACGTATTGGGTTGGGAAGATCCCCCGGAGAAGGAAACGGCAACCCACTCCAGTATTCTTGCTTGGGAAATCCCATGGACAGAAGAGCCTGGTGAGCTAGAGTCCACAGGGTCACCAAAGAATCAGATACAACTTAGAGACTAGACATCAACAGCAAACTGTTTGTTATATAAGTTCTTCAGCCTCTATATTGTATTATGTAGCCCAAATTAAGTTAGACTGCAAATGCGCTTTCTAAACCTTAAAGAGACCGTGTGTCTGAAACAGGACCCGGGAACAGAGCGTGGCCCCTCGTCCCTCCCTGGAGCTTGGACCGTCTGTCGGAGCACGGGGCTGAGGGTCTGGCTGAGCTGCTTATGGCTCCTGGGCCCAGGGAACCCACAGAGGTCTTCCAGGCAGGGCCACTGAGGACCCTCGATCCTGGGTCTGCCCAGGAGGGATGCTGCTGCTGCCCCTTTGTCCTGCTGGCCAAGCACAGTATGCCCGGGGATACCACAAAATACTTAGAAGAAAGTGGGCAGCTCTATTTATCTTCCTGAAAGTGTCCCTGTTCTTGACATTTTGTGTAAGGGCACGTGTTTAAATGAAAGCATGGCTTTGAGCGAAAAACCAATTTGTTTAAAACAACCTGTGGAGTCGTGCGAGATGTGATTTTGACAAATGAGCACAAACTTCGTGCGGGCAGAAGTGTTCAATTATGGATGAGCTAATTATCCAAGTGCATCAGGTCCGGCCCGCCAAGATGTCTGCATGTCTCCACCTCTGGCCTGCCCCAGCCCGTCAGCTAGGATAATTAATGAAACCTCTCGTTCCTGAATTATTTTGCCAGGCACAAATAATCACTTATTTTTGTGATTCAATATCCATCAGGCAGGTGCACCCTGGGGCTTTCCACCTACGGTGGGCGTGGGAGGGGCTCCGGGCCAGTCGAGTGTCTGCATGTCGGTGCTACTTAAGCTGGATGGGCTGTCTCTGGATTTAATGCCAGCTGCCCCTGGTGTGTGCTGGCAGGAGCCCCTCCTTCTCATCTGTAGGGGCAACCTTCCATGAGTGCTGCAGAAGTGCCAGGTGGGGCCTGATGTCTCTGTGACCCTCCCCTGTAGCTAACAGACAGACGAAGCTGGTAGAGAGAGAAGGCAGGGGTCCTGGAAGGAGCAGGGGATGCCCAGTGCCTGCCTTTTGGGCAGGGCCAAACCTCGGAGGTGTTACGGGTTTGGTTTTTTTCACTTATCAGCTTGAGTTGAGGAATTACACTTCTGGTGGTATTTCCCCACCCCCGCCCCACCCTCGGCCTCCTGACAAAGAAGAGGAAACTGTCTTCATTTTTTAATTTACAAGGTAACATTAACCTTGTAGACTACCTGCTAACCAGATAGCCTGCTAATCTACGCTGTGTTTCCTATGTCTGGCATTGTGCTATTTGACAGATATATTCTGCGTTCGTCTTTGCTGCATCCGTGCTGGGTGATATAGGCAGTCGAGTGACTTCAGATCGAGAGGAGATAAATATTAATAGTTTGTTCAATCTCCCAACACGGGTGAACGTCAGAACCAGGAATGGGGGTGGAGACTGTCAGACTTCAAAGCCTCACTCCCAACTGGTTCATTTTACCACCTGAAGAGTAAGCGAGCACCTACCAGTTAGCTGGCCAAGTGCAGCAATAACCAGGGGTTTTCCATTTCAAATAACTTACCGCCCTGAGAGACTCATGTGACCTGGCATCACCACACATCTCCTACGGAAACCACAACTGAGTCTTCAAGGCATGTCTGTGGTCCATTCTAAAAGTTAAAAATTCAACAAATATGTTTGCACTGCTGTAACCATGTAAACACTGTTTGCTGCGCAGCTGCATAGGATGCTATAATATTACACTAGTGAGCACGGCATACTATAATAGCAGTTCCTTTCATGTACAGATTCCTTCTTTCTGGAGACTCTTACTTCCTTTCCTTCCAGATCTGTATGATCTGTATTTATAACCTTAAGTATTACTACTTCTAGCGTCTCTGTAATATTAAGTCTCTGGAGATGTAATGAAAAAAAAAAAAAAACTCAATAAAGCTTTTTTTGGGACTTCCTGGTGGTCCAGAGGTTAGGACCCCATGCTTCAGTTGCAGGGAGCATGGGATTCGATCCCTGGTCGGGGGGACTAAGAGCCCACATGCTGTTAAAACTAACAAACAAAAGGCTTTGTCCACAATCTCCAAGCATGTCGGTGCGGCTGCATGACTACCCCGTAGCCGTGGAGAAATCGCAGCATTTCCTCTCCGAGTCTGAGCCACCAGTTTCTCACTTGACTCCTTTATTACCCCTAGACCACACCCACAAGTACCTTTTCTTTTTTATTAATAAACCTTATCTTTAAAATTAGGTTTAGATTTACAGAAAATTTGTAACGGTGGTACAGAGAGTTCCCATGGACCCACACCCCATTCCCCCATCAGTAATATTAATGTGGTACATCTGTCTTAGTTAATGAACCAATATAGAGACATCAGTTTAAACTAAAGTCCATATACAGATAGTAATAGTTTAAGACTTTCCTTAGTTTTTACCTGATGCCCTTTTCCGTTCCAGGGCCCCATCCAGGAGGCCACACAATGTTCCTCATCACGAACTTGGCTGTGACAGTCTCTCAGACTTTCCTTATTCTTGGTGACCTTGATAGTTTTGGGTCAGAGAGTTCAAAGACTGTCCCTTGGCCGGGATTTTTCTGATGCTTTTCTCAGAGTTGGATTGGGATTTGGGGCTTCCTGGGAGGAACCACGAAGGTGCAGTGTTCCCCTCGCCACATCTTATCAACAGGATTCGATGCTCATGCAGACTCTGGTCACCTAGCGCCTGCACTGTCAAGCTTTCTGCGGTGCTCACAGTTGGCCGGTGTGCTCTCGTTGCTTTGATATTTTATTCACATAATGTGTGTCGCACTTCCAGTCGCCTCTTCTGGAAATCACCCCATCAGGCTGTGACCCCTGTGCCAGAGGCAGCCTGGAGGCGGCCACACTATGCTGGCTCCTTAGTGACCATTTGCTTTGTAACCAGTGGATTCGGTCTCCTCTTCCTTACTGTTTCTTCTGGCTGTCGTGGTCTTTCTGCGGGACCCTCAGCATCGCTCGCGTCGGGGTGGAGCTGTAAGGATACGGTCGGCCGTCTCCGGGAGTGCTGCTCCTACAAGCTGTGAGGTAGTCCACCCACCACCAGTCACCTGCTGACTGACTGGACATTCCAACCGCTTTGAATGGCACAACCAGCTGAGCCAGCAAATACTCTGAGTGTAGGAAGAGGCCATCACGGGGTCTGGTCCCAGCTGATCGCTGCTGGCCAGCAGACCCTCCCCACCAGCCCCTGTCCGACTCTCCACCATGTGGATGTTGTAGTGAGGCCCCTGCTTCCAGCGTGTGCTTCCCACAAAGGGGCCCTGCTTCCTGCAGGGACACAGGGTGTTGGATATTCACAGGAGAGAGGGGGACCAGGAGAGGATGTGTTTCCAGAGAGATGAGCTCCTGGGAGCTTCTGTCCTTCAGAACACAGGCAGGTGTTTCTTCTTGGAGCTGATGTAACTGATAATATTACTGGCGAACGTCTCATTTTCTGGGCACCTGGCACTCCCCATGGCTTCTCTTTGGACCCTCATCAAGTCCCGTGTAATAGGAACTGCTTCTTAGCTCCACTGCTGGGGAGCAACTGAGGCTCAGATAGGAGGATATCGAGTGTTTCAGGCTGGTCACTGGGGTGGGAGGTGTCTTCCTCCTGCAGCCAGTCTGAGCTGCAGAAGGTCAGATGCCAGGCTCCCGAGGGCAGTGCACTTGCCTGGGCCTGTCCATGGTGCTCTTGCCTCGAGTTGGCCGGCCCCAAGGGCTACCTGGAGCCCCTCCAGTGGGGTGATGGAGGAGCAGCCCAGCCCTGTGAGGACTCCGGGACCCAGTGGTGGCCTTGGGCCCCAGTGGTCATGTAGATAGGCGAGGTGCTCACCTATGGTGGCTGCCCTGTTTCTGTGGGGTCTCCTGGCCAGACCGGGTGAGGATTTCCTGAGGGCTGGGTCTGCTGCTCAGGCTGGAAGGTCAGGGACGAGCAGAGAGAAACGGAGTGAGAAATGGGGCTGGAGGGACAGTGCTATGTCCCTGTGTGCACCAAGAAAGTGGGGTCACCCACAGAAAAAGGCCCGTGAGGCTCAGCTTGGGAGGTTGTGCTAAGCTGCTGATGTCATGGAAAGCTACTTGAGGTTCACTCCACCCGCTGTGGAAAGGAGCCCATGAGTGCGGAGCACCCTTCTTTACTGGGGTGATGAGTGACATGACGCATCATAGGAGGGGTAGGGGGGATCCCGCCTGGGGTCAGAGTGTCGGATTTGGATGGGACTTGACACCCACTTACCATTAGACGTGGGGGATCACACTGCTGAGCCTCAGTGGCTCATCTGTAAAATGGGGCAGGTCCTCCCAAGGCATGAGAGACAAGAGGTGGTGGTCATGGTCAGTGTGGTTACTGACCCTGGAGCAGCAGGAGGGTGGGAGACCCAGTCACAAGAGTGAGCAGTCAGACAGGAGGGCTCAGCCAGAGGCAGGCGACCACCTTCTACTTGGTCTCCACAGGGAGACCACAGCATGCCCGGCTACAGGTATGTGCTGGCAGGCCGGGAGGGCTGGGGCTGGGGTGGTGTGCACTGCGTGCTCTGTTTGCAATTCCAGCTCCCCGTCTCCTTGGCTGTCTCAGAGGACAGACCCAGGAGACGCCTTTGCAGTCCTGCTCTCCATGTGCTTGGTGGACAAGGATTTGGCGAGGGTGGGGCTCCTCCTACATCCTGAGTTATGCCCACACCCTCTCTCTTTCCTCACTCCAGGGAGTAAATGACCATCTTTCTACAGAAAAGGGACAGTCACTCTCGGGCAGGAGGGGGCTGGTCAGCCTTCCCTGCCTTCAAGGAGACCAGTTACACACCTACTGTGTGCCAGCTGGTCTTTGCTCGCTGTGGGGCTCCTTGCCCTGCACATGCCATCCGGGATCTCTATGGGGCTGCAAGTCCTGTCCTTGTGTCCTGGGGGCGCCTGCTTAGGGATGGGTGTCTCTTTGTGGTGGGATGCGAGCAGGTGAGCCTGGGGAGCAGCCTGAAGGCTAGCTATGAGTTCCCTTCCAGAGACAGCCTTTCTGGCTGCAACAGATGAGAAATGTCATTATGTCGAGAGGGTTGGGGCTCACCTGCAGGACCTCACATGAAATTAACCACCCGGTGACTCCAGCAGGTGAATGAATTGCCTGCCCCTCCCCAGCCTGGGAAAAACCAAGTCTGAGTGGGTTTGTTCTCAAAGTGAATGCTACAGTTGCACATGGGACAGTTTCACAGTAACAAAATGTGTATATATAGTTTGCTCCAGACTGTCACCTCCGAGGGGCACTTTTCAACTCGTCAGGACCATTGGGGATACCAGGGGTGTGCAGTGTGGAGGCTCCTGGTAAACACTGGCTCTTGGCAAATACTCCTTGATACAGTGACAGGTGGCAGGTTATCGGTCAGTGAGCCCTCTGCACAGTCCAGGAGAGCAGAGGGAACTTCCCCAGACCCTCCTGAGAAAAAATGAAAGTGAAAGTGTTCATCACTCAGGTGTGTCCAACTCTTTGCAACCCCATGGATTGTAGCCCACACGGCTCCTCTGTTCATGGAATTCTCCAGACAAGAGTACTGGAGTGGGGAGCCATTCCTTTCTCAAGGGAATCTTCCCAACCCGGGGGTTGAACTCGAGTCTCCTGCATTGTAGACAATTTTTTTTTTTTTTTTTACTGTTAGAGCCACCTATACTCAAAGGGTGGCAGGACGGAGCAGGGCTCCTGTTCATCCTACCTGGCAAGAGAGAAGGTCTCCTCCCCAAAGTATGTATAAATAATTCCTAAGGCTGAAAATGTGGGGTCACTTTCCTATGGCTTCACACAGGGTCTTCTGATTGTGGCTTGACATGCTGCACTGCGACAGAGAAGGTGGGGATACTAATCATTTTGCTGGAAGTTATTACCACCATGATTTGTTGGCTCAGGGCAGGGGGAGTACTCGGATGCCGAGTCAGAAGACGCAGAGTCCTCCTGGCTTCAGGACACCCTCATCTGCAGGGCTGGGCACATTTACCCAACACTTAAACCAACGGGGCAGAAGGTGGGTGGCTCCAGGGCTATGTGAACCCTGGACAGACGGGTCTCCTTGCCTGAGCTGCATTCAGCTGACCCCCTTCTCCTGCCTCAAAACTCTGCTGTCCTCCCCAAACCAAGACTCCCTCCGCAGACCCAGCACCTCCCTCGTCTCTCACCTGGCGGGTCCCAGCTTGCTCAGGGTAGAGGCCGCCTTGGTTGTGTTTTCCTTGTACCAGCGTTTTCATGGCCACTGCTCCCGGCAATATGAGGCTGGCAATAAAAATAATTGATTGGAGGGATGTTGATAAAACCCCACTTATTGCAAACAGTAAATTAAAAGTGAGAACTCCACCTTTCTTCCCACCCAGGGAACAATAACCACTCGCACGGGCTGGCGGAGACGGAGAACAAGATACAGAGCCATCGTTCAACTTCACCCATCTCACCACAACCTCATAAAAATTAAGGAATAATTTTTCAAAGAGATAAGGGCTGCAGGGACATGAAAAGCAAAACAACCAAACTGTTTCTGCCCTGAGGAGGTACACACAGGACGGGAAGGGATTTCTTTTCCCATTTTTAATTTACAAGAACCTTGTAAACCACAAATTAAAGCAGCAACAGCAATTCAGAAGGCTTGATTCATTAAGCCTTTATTTACCCTTAATGCCTCCAAAGGAAAATAATTTGGTTACTGAACATGAGTAATGGGCTCAGAGTGACACTTTCCCACACAAATCTCTGGCCCTTTTTGGGGTGGGGCTGCTGCACGCTGAGCAGATGCTGGCCGTGGAGGGCGCCTAGTCTCCCATGGTCATTATTCTGAGATGCCCCACGAGTGGGAGGCCTGAGCAGGACAGCTCCTCTGGACATTTTGTTCCCAGCCTGCAGACAGGAACACATAGGTCTCTTGTGGTCACGTCTAGGACTATTTCAAGTTCTCTTTTCCAACAAGCATGAAATGAATCAAAGCCACCATTGTTTATAACAGACAGGGAGTAGGGGCCCAACAGATATGTTTTAAGTGAATGAATGAAGAAATGAGTGAACAAAAGGGCCAACACTGCACTGCCCACTTGTGCTGGGCTTTGGGGAGGGTGAGAGTTTCTGCAAGTACATGGCCTCACTGCATGTGTGTGTTTATAAGGGGGGTCCCCATCACCTGAGTACTTGCTGCATGCCAGGCACTGTGCTTGGTAAGAAATCAGTGTGGCCCAGGCTCCCTCAGGGCTTAAGGCCGAGGTGACATGGTCTTTCCCTCAATAACCTGCCTTCTGGGATTATTGGGTGGTTTCTGAGGTGGGACATGAGGAATGCAGTGCAAGGGGAGTGAGGTGGGAGAAGCAAGGCTTTGGAGCTGGGCTGCCTGGAGTGTGGATGCAGACGGTGAGTTGTGTTCTGTGCTGAGTAGCTGATCACCCGGAGATAACACACATTTATCCTGGTGCCATTTTTGAGGTCAGGACTTCAGGCCTGGGTCACTGGTTGTGATCAAGCTCTGTGGGGCTGGGGTCTGATCTGAAGGCCTTTGGGGAAGGGTCTGCTCCTAGGCTCACTTGGTATTCAGTCTTTGAGACTTGGATGGAGGGCCTGAGTTCTGTATTGTCTGTTGGCCAGAGGCCATGTTTGGGCCTTGTCACTGCACCTCCTCTGGCCCACAGCACAGCAGCCTCATCAGAGCTAGGCTGAGGCAAGGCAGAGAGGGAGGGCCAGCAAGACCAAAGCAAGAGCCCTCTGTGAGCCACAGTGATACCCCATCACCTTGTCATCTTCTGTTCACTGGGAGCAAGCCACAAGCAGCCCACACTCCAGGGAAGGACCACCGGAGAGGTGGACATGGGAGATGGGCCACTGGGGCTGCAGCAGATCTGCCTGTCCAGGTGAAATCACTGTTGGTTTCCTCGTCTGCCAGGTGAGGGGACGGGGACACCAATCCTACAGACTGTTTAGAGACAAGGTGTGTTCTCAAAGCACTGAGTCTGGAGTCTCTGTGTTGACTGTCCTCAAAAAATACTGTCTTCTTTTCTGGTGGCACTGTTCCTGAGTCAGGATCCTTTGCCCAGTTCACAGCAAACCAAACGCTGAGATGCTGAAGTCTGCAGCTGAGAAAGGGTTTATTCACAAGACAGCCAGGAGAGGAGACGGGAGAACCAGTCTCAGAGCCACCAACTCCCACAAAGGCCAAGGGCTTGAGAAATGTGTGGGGTAAAGAAGCAGGGTGATCCTAGGTGTGGGGAAAGCTGATGGGGAAGTGCGAGGTAACTGGTGTTCTGTGCAGGCATACCTGAGTTACACGCTTGCTCGTGGGATGCATGTTCAGAAATTTCAGTGCTTAGCATGATCTGAGAGTTGGGTTGTGGCCCTCTGATGTCAAAATGTCACTCATAAGACACCTGCACAGGTCCAGTTTTAGGATCAGTAGTCCTAACCAGTCTTACTTGCTTGGGCTTGAACTAGACACAGCTGACTTGAAGTTTCTGGCAAACAACTCAGGCAAGCATCTTATAGTTTGGGCTACCTGAACCTTGGAGAGTATGCAATTTGCAACAGGATAATTAAGTGAAGTGAAAGTGAAAGCCGCTTCCATGACCCAATGGACTGTACAGTCCTTGGAATTCTCCAGGCCAGAATACTGGAGTGGGTAGCTGTTCCCTTCTCCAGGGGATCTTTCCAAACAAGGGATCAAGCCTGCATTGCAGGTGAATTCTTTACCAGCTGAGCCCAGGAATACTGGAGAAGGTAGCTTATCCCTTCTGCAGGGGATCTTCCCCACCCAGGAATTGAGCCAGGGTCTCCTGTATCACAGGCAGATTCTTTACCAGCTGAGCTCCCTGGGGAGCCCTGCAGACATGGCAGTTGACAGGGTGTTGACAGGATGATGCTGTTAAAGTGCTGCACTCAATATGCCAGCAAATTTGGAAAACTCAGCAGTGACCACAGGACTGGAAAAGGTCAGTTTTCATTCCAATCCCAAAGAAGATCAATGCCAAAGAATGTTCAAACTACCACACAATTGCACTCATCTCACACACTAGCAAAGTAATGCTAAAATTTCTCCAACTAGGCTTCAATAGTACATGAACCAAGAACTTCCAGCTGTTCAAATTGGATTTAGAAAAGGCGGAGGAACCAGAGATCGAATTGCCAACATCCGCTGGATCATCAAAAAAGCAAGAGAGTTTCAGAAAAACATCTACTTCTGCTTTATTGACTATGCCAAAGCCTTTGACTATGCGGATCACAACTGTGGGCAATTCTTAAAGAAATGGAAATACCAGACCACCTGACCTGCCTCCTGAGAAACCTGTATGCAAGTCAAGAAGCAACCATTAGAACAAGACACAGAACAACAGACTGGTTCCAAATTGGGAAAGGAGTATATCAAAGCTGTATATTGTCACCCTGCTTATTTAACTTATATGCAGAGTACATCATGAGAAATGCCAGGCTGGATGAAGCACAAGCTGGAATCAAGATTTCCAGGAGAAATATCAATAATCTCAAATACACAGATGACACCACCCTTATGGCAGAAAGTGAAGAGGAACTAAAGAGCCTCTTGATGAAAGTGAAAGAGGAGAGTGAAAAAGCTGGCTTAAAACTCAACATGCAAAAAATGAAGAAAGTGGCTACGAAGAAAATACCATCACTTCATGGCAAATAGATGGGGAAACAGTGGAAACAGTGAGAGACTTAATTTTTGGGGGCTCCAGAATCACTGCAGATGGTGATTGCAGCCATGAAATTAAAAGATGCTTGCTCCTTGGAAGAAAAGTGATGATCAACCTAAACAGCATATTAAAAAGCAAAGATATTACTTTGCCAACAAAGGTCCATCTAGTCAAAGCTATGGTTTTTCCAGTAGTCATGTATGGATGTGAGAGTTGGACCATAAAGACAGCTGAGCACCAAAGAATGCTTTTGAACTGTGGTGTTGGAGAAGACTCTTGAGAGTCCCTTGGACTGCAAGGAGATCAAACCAGTCAATCATAAAGGAAATCAGTCCTGAATATTCATTGGAAGGACTGATGCTGAAGCTGAAACTCCAATACTTTGGCCACCTGATGTGAAAAATTGACTTTTAGAAAAGACCCTGATGCTGGGAAGATTGAAGGTGGGAAGAGAAGTGGATGACAGAGGATGAGATGGTTGGATGGCATCACCGACTCAATGGACAAGAGTTTGAGCAAGCTCTGGGAGTTGGTGATGGACAGGGAAGCCAGGCGTCCTGCAGTCCATGGGGTCGCAAAGAGTCAGACACAACTGAGTGACTGAACTGACTGAATTAAGTGAAATCAGGCTGAAAGCAGTGGGGGTTTTAAGAGACTCTAGGATGAGACTGAGCATTTAGTTTCTGTTACCATGATTTCAACATCACATTCTAAGAACATTTTGCAAAGTTGTGAAGTGATGGGATTTATATCTGGGACCCTAAGACTCCCCTTTGGGGCTGTGATGGTTAATTTTACATGTCAGCTTGACTGGCCATGGAGTCCCTGAATTGAAGATTCTTTCTGGGTGAGTCTATGAGGGTGTTCCTGATGAGACTGACATTTGAATTGGTGGACTCAGGCGAGACCTCTCTCCTTAACATGGGTGGGTGTCCTCTAGTCCAGGAGTGTCTGAAGGAAACACAGGAGGGGAGGAGGGGAGGAGGGGAGGAGGGGAGGAGGGGAGGAGGGGAGGAGGGGAGGAGGGGAGGAGGGGCGCCCACTTTGTCTGCCTCACTGCTGAGCTGGGATGTCTTGTCTCTTCTGTCCTCAGGTCTCATGGTCCCCAGGCCTACAGATTAGGACACTGTCTTTCCTGGGTGTCCAGCTTGCAGACAGCAGGTCATGGGACTCTGCCCCTCCATAATCATGTAAGCCAGTTCCTCATGATAAGTTTCTGTGTGTCTCTCTGTTTCTGTATCTATATTTCTTTCTTTCCATTTATATCTTACCTATCTATCTATCTACATCCTGTTGGCTCTGTTTCTCTGGAGACACTAATACAGGACCCCCCTGATGACCTTGTCACCCCTCCCCCCTCACAAAGGCCCCCACCTCCAAATGCCACAACATAGAGGGTTATGCTTCAACATGAGGATTCTGCGGGACACAGACATTCATTTCATAGCAGGAGGATGGTGTTTCCTAAACCACAAAGTGCTGTGGTCATCTGAGGGGTGATTCTGGGTGTGCCTCTGTGGGGATGGAGAGACGAGGGGTAGCCTGGGAGTGGGGGCAGTGAGCAAGGTGCCTGGATGATGTTCTGTCTCAGGAGGGAGTCTAGGGTCTCTGGGCAGAGATTGGGGAACTACAGGGCTGTAGCCACACCATCACCCCTGGGGCCTATACTTGGATCTCACAGTGTCACTGGAATTGACTTTGGGAAGAAATTACTTTTCTTAGCTGGCCACGTGCTCAGGCAGACCCAATGCTGTCCTTGGTGCTGATTCCTCTGAGCATGGGTTGCCTCAAAGGCAAGGTCACCTTCCATCAGGGTGGCTATGAGGGTTAAGTGCGATGATGCATTAAGTTCCCATGGTGGGTGTGATAAAGGGAGGCCCGTCTTCCTTTCCTGGGGAGTGGTGCACTGAGGGGTCCTTCGGGGAGGGGCTGGTTTCCCAGACCCTGAGGAGCAGCTGGTCTCAGCCAGCTCTCCCCTCACGCCTCTGCCTTACATGTGATTAAGTTATTACTCCATCTGGTTTAAAGACTTGTCTTATCACCTATTTACAAGACGTATGGATTTCTCATTACTTCCTTTGATGGAACTTAAGCCAAAGTGATTTCCACTCACTCCATCCAAGCTCTGCCTATAAAACATGGCAGTAATAACAGGAGAGGGAGTGGGTGGCAGGGCGTTGAGGCCAGGCAACACGTCTGCCCACACTCCCCGGGGATTTATCACAGCCATGTGTGCAGATGCTGGCAATCTCCCAACAGCTGCCAGCAGATGCTCAGCCCTGGTGCCTCCTGTACCAGGTCTTGGAACTGATGAGAATTAGCCTGTGAGGTCAAGAAGCTGAGTTCATGGGTCCCCAGGACCAGCCTCAAGTTTAATAATTCACTTGAAGGAGTCACATAACTCAGTGAAACATAATATACTCACAGTTGTGATTTTTTGCAGTGAGAGGACACAGATTAAAACCAGCTAAAGGGAGAGACTTGGGGGACAGAGTCTAGGGAAGTTCCATAGCCAAGCTTCCAGCAGCCCTTCCCCACAGAGTCACAGACAGTGTCAGGTCCTCCAAAAGATTACGGGGCATCACCCACCAGAGTCTTTACTGGGGATCTTTCATCTACTTGAGAAACATGGCTGACTTCAGGCTCCAGTCCCTTCAAGGGTCAGTTAACACCATGTTCCCCAGGACCGTCCTCCAGAAATCACATCATTAGACTCTCCAGCATGGTCCAAGGCTCCAGGTAAACAAGGATGCTCCTATCAGGCAGAACATCTGAAGGATTAGAGATCACTTCCCAGAGCCAAGGACAAAAGTCAGATTTCTTTTGGCAAGGTCAAAATCTTTACTACACATGTCTCTTCCTCTTGGCCAAGAGGGCTGAGGCATAAACAAACTCAAAGGGCTCCTTACCTTTTCAAATAGACATGTGCTTCCAGAAACCAGATGGGTCCTGAGTCAGGGTGAAATTCCCACGTGATAGCCTTCTCCAGAAGAACTGTCCCTTTCCAGAGCTTCTAGGAATCCCCACCCTACCCCAAGACACATCAGCCTTTCTCACCCTAGTCACAGGTCACTGGTCAAGAGTTGACTTGCTGACAATGAAATAAGAGTTCAAATGAACAGTTTAGAGCACCTGAGGTGGTGGGTGTGGGTCTGTCCATTTCCAGGATCAAATGCCCAAGGGAAGGTTGGAGATGCCCAAAGGGCTGGAACCATGACTCTTGGAATGATGGGTTTTGGCCAGAACTTGATGAAGACTGTGGTTTAGCACAAAACTTTGTGACCTAATGTGATGTGAAGATCATGTGCTGGGAGATAAGAATGAGGTCAGGGTCCTGTGGGCAGATACTCTGGGGACACTGTTCAGTGAGTGAAAAATGATGATGGATAAATGGATGTTTCATTGGACTGGAAGATGAATGGTTGGATGGATGTGTGGATGGATGAATGGATGTGTGGATGGATGAATGGATGGATGGATGTGTGGGTGGGAGGATGAATGGTTGGTTAGATGTGTGGATGGATGAATGGATGAATGGATAGATATGTGTGTGGATGGATGGATAGATGGATGAGTGAGTGGATGGATGGATGGGTGGGTGGGTGGATGGATAGATGGATGAGTGTATGGATGAATGGATGGATGGATGAATGAGTGGATGGTGGGAAGGAAGAAGCAAAAGTGATTTAGATGGATGGTGGGTGGATGATGGATGGATGGATGGGTGTGTGGATGGATGGATAGATGGATGAGGATATGGGAGGACGGATGGATGAATGGATGGTGGGAAGGAAGAAGAGAAAGTGATGTGGATGGATGGCGGGTGGATGAACCTAAGGATGGATGGAAGGTTGGAAAGATGAATGATGTGTGTGCGGAGGCAGCATGATGTGTGGACACAAATTCTGTGCATGAGGAACCCTGTGTTGTGAGGCTGTGGGGAAGGGCTCTGCAGCTCTGCGTTGCCAAAGTTTTCATGACGATCAAATGAAATAACACAGGTGAAGTGGGCAGCACAGCATCTGGCACAAACCAGACTCTCAGTAAGAAGTGGTCTCCTGTCTCCTAGTTTCCCTGTTGGTATGCAGTCCACAAGTGCCCGTGAGTCTGCTTCCTCAGTTCCCATGAGCCCCACTGAACAGAGCTCTGTTCTGTCCCATGGTTTGACCTGTGTTCAACAGAGGTTTTCCCTCTGGGAGCATAGTGTGGGTGGTCCAGGCAAGCCCAGTTCCCTGTGAAGCCATGAGTCGGGAAAGCAGTGTTTTGGCTTCCTGGGTGATGCTGAATCTTTGTTGAGATCAAGAAAGACACCCACTTGTTTGACTCCCTCCCCTCCTGCAAACATTCAGAAACTCTCTTAATGGCCATGGACCAGACACAGCCATCCACAGGATGATTCCCCAGCTCTTCAGTCAGGACAGATGGCCTTTCTTCTTGGATCTTCACTATTTATGTTTTGAGGAAGTGATGGACACAGTCCTGAGGCTGGATGAGGGGTCCTGGGGGCACTGCTCTGCCTGCCCTGGGTGGGGGAGGGTGGGATCTGTTTTTCCTAGAGGGAAAAATGCCCCTACCCCTCTTTGGCTCACTCAAACCGTGCCTCCAAGCCCTGTGCAGTGGTCCTCCGTGGGGCTGGGATGCTCTCTGTGGCCAGGATGTCCCACTACTTTGGACTCACGGCTGCCTTTCAGGGTCAGTGTCAGAGCTGCTGGGGGGTCAGGGGATGCAACGACAGGTGAAGGCCCTGACTTTCCTCAGGGCTAGCCTCCTTGGCGGTCACAAATCTCTTCTCTTGGTGCCCCTGCCCCAGGCTCTCCCAAGATGCCCTGTCTGAGTGTGGGGTGACTGCGATCACTAATCAATTATTCTTTAGCAAGTGCATCTCCTTCATTAGTCATTTGTTTGCTGCCTCATTGTCCCCTCTTAGGTTTCCGTGGATTTCAGGCATCATTGAGTACGAGATAATTTATCTTATTAGGCAATTTATTTTCTAGGTACATTTAAAAAGGTCAATTAGTCAACTTAAATGGAGGGGGGAAGGGAGGATGGGGATCCAAATACTCTTAAGACAAGAGTAACACTTAGGGAAGAGAGAAGTTTGCTCTCCTCTTCTGACCTGGGAAAAATGAATAGAGGTCATTTTTGAAATGAATTTTCATTTTTGAAAAGTGAATAGAGGTCCAGCATGGGGACCAACTAGACATGAAAGGAGGATCCTTCTGCGAATAGAAGATGGAAGCTGCGGCAGAGAGTGAAGAGGGAGGGAGGGGGGACAGGCCGGGGTCTGGGGTGCAGGGTCTGGGCTCCCAGGTTGCTCATTTGTCGTCAGAGGTGAGCGGGAGCCAGGATCCCGGAGTGAAAGGAAAACTCCATGCAGCTGATCCATCCACGAACTTGAAGCCCGACTTAGGGCTTCCCCAGAGCCTCGTAAATAATAAATAAAACACACAGTAAATATTTAACTAGGAAGACACATGCTCCCAGCCCAAAGTGAACTGTCAGTGAACGGTTTCATCTGCCACGCTTGGCAAATTGCCTTGTCACCCAGGTTTCCAAGCACAAGAGAGAGAGGATGGCTGAGTGGTTGTGAGCCCGGCTCCGTGCTCTGGCTTCTGGCTTGTTGTTTTTAGGGAGCAGGAATGACTTGGCTCATCAGACCAAAATATTGGGGGTTCTTCAGCATCTGGGATTTTCCTCAGGAAGATGTTTTCCTCCCACAATATGTTTCTTAGTTTCTGGAGTTTCTTAGAATACTGTTGCTTGTCAATAATTATACAATCAGCATTAACAGCAGCCAGGAAAGAATGCTTACTCTGTGTGAGGAAAATTGTGTGTGATCTTAGTCCGTTTTTTTGAGTGTAAAGCAGGAGGTGGCAGGAGTCAGAAGAGGCTGCCAGACTGGCTCACTCTCAGGTGCAAGGGCTGGAACCCCAGCCTGCGACTCTGCTGCTGGGCAGTTGCCTTGCAATGGGTCGTCCTGGCATTTTTGGGAATACCACGTGGTACAGGCTCTGAAGTCGCCCGCAGCCTTGGGGAAGATGGACGTTTCTCCAAAGGTTATCTGTTGACCCCTGGCCAACCCTGGCAACCACGCTGGGTCCACAGGCACTTGGCTGTTTCAGAGGGAAAAAGGCAGCAGAACAGTTTTGTTTATGTGTATTTCACAAAAATCCCAATTTGCTTTTAATAATCACTCTGCTCAAGACTGGACACAGACACAAGTCTGGGCTGGTTCCCTTGGGCAGCAATTAACAGGATGCTGTTATTCTTGTGTTATCACACTTCCAAATAATTGGCACATTATTATGTTTGTAAACATCTGTGCTTTTCCTTATTTTTTTTTTTGGAGGGGGGCGGGTATAATCTGTTCCCAGTCCTCCCAAAGGGATCAACGGTTCAAAAGTAGCTCATTAAAGGAGAACAGTAGTGATACATACGGAAACATAAAAGGCACAGCTCAGAAACGCTGAAACAATGTGAACAGCATGTGTTGGGCTCCAGTGAGAATATAGCAGCACATCTATGTGTGTCAGGGAGAGTGAGCTCAGGGTGAGGATCCTGCACATGCAGCAGAAGAGTTTAAAAAAGGACAGCAGAACATATCTGAAAGCTGGAACTTACTGGAAGCCCATGGTCCCCAGGATACGGTCTCTTACACGACTCTCAAATGGTGACATGGTATCGTGGAAGCTTGCAGTTCATTTTTGGAAGAGTGAAGTGACTGCTCTGGTCAACTGAGTGAGCTAATCTTGACAAATGCTAAATTATGTTTCCCAGCACAAAACTGATAAGTGATACATCTCGTCACGGTGGACAGAGAGGGGACCAAAGTGATAAAGACGTTATTCAAAACCGTGCACCTTAGAGCAGTGAGAGATGCGATTGCTGGAAGCTTGAAAAACGAGTTGCAAAGGTAGAGGCAGTGCAGGCTGAGGAGGACAGTTTACGGCTTGGCCGCGTCTGTCTCACAATCATCTTGGACACGAAGCGTGTGTGAAGGCTGTTCCCACGTGTGGACACCGACACATCCCTCCTGGCATGGCTGATAAAACCACCAGTGGGTCGAGTGTGAACAGCTCTTGGTGTGTGAGCATTTCACGTGGAGGGAGAGGAGTGTGGGGGTTGCTCAATGTGCGTCACAGGTGAGGAGAGTTTTCACACTGTTCACGGTGCTCTCCTGACCTGTGATGTCTTGGAAGGCCATGTCCTAACCGGTACTGAGGGCATGCCACCTGTGCGTGTGGGCCTTGAACGCGGACCTGGTGCACAGGTAACCCAGGGGCCCTGAGGGCTAACAGGCTCCATGCCTGGGAGTGGACGGCAGCACAGGCTGAAAATAGCCAGAGTGAGTGAGTGAAGTCGCTCAGTCGTGTCCTACTCTGCGACCCCGTGGACTGTAGCCCCCCAGGCTCCTCCGTCCATGGGATTCTCCAGGCAAGAGTACTGGAGTGGGTTGCCATTTCCTTCTCCAGGGGATCTTCCCGACCCAGGGATTGAACCCAGGTCTCCCGCATTGCAGGCAGACGCTTTACCATCTGAATTGAAAGGTTTAGAGGCCGTCAAATGGACATGACCTATAAAGGCAATTTTGATGGTTTTACATAGAAATGACGTCTAATGGAAGAGAACACAAATGGGAACTATTTGAGATACATTTCTATGTAAAATATAGTTTGCACATAATTCAGCATTTTAAATGAGCACTCTGCAACCGAGACCAAATATCAATCATCTCTTGAGGTTTTCTAACTATGTACCAACATCAAATCTACATAGGAACATATGTTACTCCTGCTTTTCTCTTCTATATCAAATGCCCTGAAGCCTTTGTGTCTCTCTGGAGCGAGGCCGAGTTTCTGAAGGCACATTCCAGTATAAACATCATTGATGGGGTAGAGAAGGACCCGAACAGTCACATTGTACAGTCTTGGGGCCAGGTGGCCGGATAGAGGAATCTGCCTCCTCCTGCATAAGGCGGGTAGACGCCAGTGTACCAACTAGGCTGATGGGCAGAAAACACAACATTCTACTTTTGCACACAGCAACTGAGGGGAGAGTGCTCGTACGAGGATTTGAGAGGAGAGGAGGGTTGAAAGTAGCACTTGACAATCCTCATCCTCCCGGGGAAGGGCTGTCACTCCCTGGTCAAGAGTGTGGCTTGAAGAGAGAGTAAGATGCCAGGTCATCTTGGAAGACTCTTCCAGGATGGGAAGGCCACACGCCCCAGACTTCATTCTTATCCAGCACGTGATGATTTTCTTTACCAGCTGGAGCAGGACACTTTCAATGCATATTGGAAGTATTGAAAATGCCATCCAACATTACCTTGGATTGGGAGGGGATATTCCCAGGGTGCATTGCAACACAGCTCGCTCTCCTCCCTCTTTTGAGACATCTCTGTTGCCAGCTCTGAATCAATCTGCCACTGCACAGAATTTGGGAAGCTATCTACAGCAGTGCTCTTTGTTGCCTGTGGCCCTCAATCTGTGGCCCCTGCCCTGTGGAAGCCTGCAGGGAGATAAGGCTGACAGGCAGATACAGATATGGACGTTGGGTGGACAAGGGTTGGGTTCAGGTGGCCCAGCTTCTGTCCTGCAATTCTCTGGCCCCCTCATCCTTCCAGCCCTGGCTCCAGCCCAACTTCCTTCACTGGGGGACCAACCCTCAACAAGGCAGAACCTGTGGAGCCGGGCTGCCTGATGTGCAGCCCTCCCAGCTCCAGCAGCCAGCCCTGGGCCCCTGCACCCGGGGAGGGGGCCTGGCCCTCTGTTTAGTCACTGGGTCACTTTTTCTTGAAAGATCCAGAGAATCTGTGTTAAGCATCCTTCCTGGGCTCATGGCTCACTTCAAAACTGATTTGATAAATATATGATCATTGGGGTTTGGCTAGATGAAGACTCAGAAGAGCAAAGTGGGTTCAGAGTAGTCATGGCTGCTGGAGAGCAGCCAGCGGACTCAGGTCCTGGGCACCTGAGTGTGGCTGTTCTGCCACGAGACGCCAGGACATTTATGTTTCATGGGCCTCTGGTCTGCACACTGATATACTCTGTCCAGGCAGAAGGAAAAGGCGCCTAGAACGACCTGATCCAGGGAGAACCGTGGCTGCAGGAGATGCAGTCAGCAAGTGTCCACAGGAGCCCTGGTCCTTCTCAAGGGGGCATCTCCTGGAGTTTTCCAGAAGGCTCCTGTCACACAAAAGTTGGGAGGGGATTGCCGGAAGCCACTGAGTAATTAGCCCCAATTTATATTAATGGCATTTTAGATTAGCCACAGCTGAGCCTGGCTTCTGTCCTGTGCATCAGGGAACCAGATGGGAAGAGGAAATGCAAAAATATAAATAAAAAAGAGAATAAGACAAAACAGTGGTGCCAGTTGTGCACATGGGAAGCAGTGGGAAGAGGCAGAGATGGGGAACAGGAGGCCGAGGGCATGCGTCCCTCGGTTCCTCTGTCTCTCAGCTCACAGGGGCCTTCCTTGTGGTCATGGGCCCTCCCCTCTCACCTGGTGACTCCTTGCAGCCCGGCTCACTGACCTTAACCCCACCCCCTGGTCACTGGTGATTGGTGTCGGAGCCAGGCCATGCCCCTGGGAGTCCGAAAGTGGGACGGAAGGGCCCCTGGTAGATCTGGCTGGTCTGTGCAGTGTGTGGTGATGAAAGCAGGCTGTGTGCCCCGCTGGCCACACTTTCGTCCCGAGCCCACTGCCCAGGACCTCCATGACCTCGGGCAGTTCCCTGACAGCTCTGCCTTGGGCTCCTCCCTTTAAACAGGGCCAATGGTGGAGCCAGCCTGGGGTTCGGGGCTGCCAGGGTCAGCTTGTCGGCTGCCCAGCTCCAGCCCCCAGCCCGGGAAGCAGCTCTGCCAGTGCCACCGGAGGCCCGGGCCACCTCCTGTGCTGTCGTCCTGCTGTGGTGACCGGCGGACACTCCCTCCACTTCTTCGAGTCTCTTTAGCAGTCTTAAAAAAAAGAGAACTCAAATTCCAGGGGTTCTTTTATTAGCATGGAAAACACATCCATAAATCTATATTAGGAAACTGAACACAATAGACTCTTGTGGTTGAGAGGAGTTAGCCTTTTGACAGGTGATGCCAGATGCCTCAAACCTCTGGGGCCCTGATGGGGGCTCAGAAGCATCATTTGCTGCTAATTGACGCTCGCTTGCCTCCGGGCCGTTCTGCCGGTTTGCTCCTGGTGAGCTGGCCAGAGGAAACCGCTAACGACCAAGGAGTCACATTAATCTGAGATTTGCTGCGGTCTGGAATCAGGAGACAGAACAGAACAGAGTGCTATCCCTGCCTCCTCCTTTCTCTTTGTCCCTCTTATCCTTTCTGCCACTTGCCCACTCGCCCATGCTTCTCATTTGCTCCTCATGCCTGAGAGCCTGGGGGCCATGGGAAATCCACCCTCACCCTTTCCTCAGGCTGCAGGGACCCCAGCTGTGGGAGAGCCCCACAGCCCCCAGGGATCACGGAGGCTCAAATGCCATTCACAGGTCTCTCTGTGAATCTCAGGCCCTGGGGCCCCCACTGCATCCATCCGAAGAGCACAGCAGGAAGAGGGCCCTCAGGAAGGAGAGTGGGCAAAGCGGGCAGCACAGTGGGGCCTGGAGGCAAGTCTGGCCTGTTGCCCCGTCACCCCTGCCCTTACCTGTGTGGATGCCCTGGCTGTGTGGGCACTGGGGAGCATTTTCCTGGGATGTGGTTCTGGTTCTTGGACACTTTGGTCTCCTCCTAAGCTTCAGGGCTCTAGTCCAGGTCAGCGTTTGCTGCAGGACTAATTGCACTCCCCCGCAACGCCCCCACCCCCCAACGTTGAGCCACTGCCTCTCTGAGAAGCCCACCCAGTGCCTAGGAGCTGTGAGAATTTCCTGGCTGGTGCTGGAACAGGCACTGTCCTTGGCCTGGTTTGTCCCCTTCAGTCCCATCGGTAGGCTTTCCTTGGCCTCGTGATTCAGTTCACTGATCAGTATTCAGATGGCAAGATTTCTCTCCAAGAAACTCTCTTGTCTCTGGGGTTCGGACTTAGCTGCCTGGCCTCCCTGGGCTTTTAGCTGTGTCTCTTTCACCCAGGGAGCTGCAGGCTCTACTCAAGACCCTCCCAATGCTCCCCAGGGAAGTGTTCTGGGACCCTTCCCTTTGCTTTCTGGGGAAATGTCCAGCAGTGAGCACACCCCTGTTCTTTTCCATCCACCAAGGCTCACTGCCCTTCATGGCCTGGTGCCCAGTTGCCTGAAAATCATCATTCCATGTACTTGCTCCATTGTTCCTGCTGGGGCATCACTGGTGTCTGTCACTCCACCTTGGTTGGAAGCAGACCTGCCGATTGCCTCGTGTAGCATATCACCCCTCACACCCGCCTCTGTGAAGTGGATGCTATGACTCTGAGCCCCTGACCACCCATGTGCTTGGCAGGCCGTCTCTATTGAGTTAAATCTCCATGGAATTTTCTCCTCAAAGGCTGATGGTGTCTAGAAGTCTGGGAGCTGATGTCAGTGTTCTGTAAACACCTGATTCTTCCTCATGTGCACCCCAGCAACCTGTGATGGTCTCCTGTACCTTCTCCCAAGCTCAGAGTTCCACCTTCAGAATGTGACAGCTGCACGGCTGCTGCTGTTCTGGTGTCATGTCCCCAGCAGCTTTGCAAACAGGAGGCTGTGACCAAGGGGACTTTCCTATGTGCTGGACACCCGAGCTTCCATCAGCCTGTCTGTGCTTTTGATGTACAGAGGAGAAGCAGGTTTCTGTGGCTCTGACTGAATTTCAGACAGTGTCACAGGTCATAAGTAGGGACAAATGATGATAGGAGACAAAACAAACTGGGATTCCCATTGTCTCTGACCCAGTGTGAGGTTGACCGAGGCAAGGATGAGCATCTCTCTTGCCAGTGAGGCCACTGCTCAGAGCAGAGATGCTGATACAGTGACCTTTCCTTTCACAGTGAATTCACAGGAGAGGGAGGGATGGTCACCAGGAATCATGGAGTCCCTTCCTCTGGGTCATCTGCTACAAATACCCCCAAACATATTAAGTGAAGTACATGCAACAGAGAAAGACAAATAACACATGATATTGTTTATATGCAGATTCTAAAGAAATGATGAAAAGTGAAAGTGTTCAGTTCAGTTCAGTTGCTCAGTCGTGTTCGACTCTTTGTGACCCCATGAATTGCAGCACGCCAGGCCTCCCTGTTCATCACCAACTCCTGGAGTTCACCCAAACTCATGTCCATCGAGTTGGTGATGCCATCCAGCCATCTCATCCTCTGTCGTCCCCTTCTCCTCCTGCCCCCAATCCCTCCCAGCATCACGGTCTTTTCCAATGAGTCAACTATTCACATGAGGTGGCCAAAGTACTGGAGTTTTAGCTTTAGCATCATTCCTTCCACAGAACACCCAGGGTTGATCTCCTTTAGAATGGACTGGTTGGATCTCCTTGCAGTCCAAGGGACTCTCAAGAGTCTTCTCCAACACCACAGTTCAAAAGCATCAATTCTTCGGTGCTCAGCTTTCTTCACAGTCCAACTCTCACATCCAAAGTGTTAGTCACTCAGTTATGTCTGACTCTTCGTAACCCCATGGACTGTAGCCCACCAGGCTCCTCTGTCCATGGGATTCTCCAGGCCAGAATACTGGAGTGGGTTGCCATTCCCTTCTCCAGGGGATCTTCCTGACCCAAGAATTGAACCCAGGTTTCCTGAATTGCAGGGATATTCTTTACCATCTGAGCCACCAGGAAAGCCCAATTTACAAAACAGAAACAGACTTATAGCCTTAGAGAACAAACTTTTGGTTACTGGGGGTGGGGAAGGGTGGAAAGGAGAAAGAGATCGAGAGTCTGGGATTGACATGTACACAGTGCTATATTTAAAATAAAATACCTTTCCATGAAAAACATTCTTCATTTGTCCAGAGATTTCATCCTGGAAACTGAATTGCTCTGGTCCACGGGCATGTTTATGACAGAAAGCGGGCGTGGACTAAGAAACTTACCATAGAAATATTAGGAAACATCCTGTTAAAGATCAAATGGAAAAGATAAAGCTTCTTTAAAAAGAAGCCAAAGGGAAAGCAACATTCAATAAAAATGGGAAAGAAGTTGATGAAAAAGCCTATGTTAGTCAATGTGACTATTGTGAATATTGAAGTCCAAATTCATTAGAGAGAAACCCTGGATGTGGGGCTTGTAGATAAAACCCTCCTAGAGGAAGAGGCTCCTAGGAACATCTCCCTGGCATGAGGTGATGTATTTAAGGAGAATGGATGAACTGGGATCTGGAATGGTGTCTACTGGGGATGACTGACTGACAGTAAGGGAGAGAAAGGACTTCTGGTCCAGCCGGGAACTCCATGGTGGACAACAGGGAGAAGGATGCAGAGCTGCAGGAATATGCCGATTGGACAGGACAAGAAGAGTGTCAAGGTCTGCTGCTCCATTCTTCTGTAGGAACGGGATCCAACCCACTCAGGCTGTGGATAATTCTGGGCGTGAAGGAGTGGCAAGGAAGCCAGAGTGAGTGGAGTGGACTCAAGCAGAGACTGAGTTTTCAGGACAGACCGCTAATCTTCAGTGCCCATTGTTGAGGCCTTTGACAGCTGGTACAAGGCAGGGCATGGTCGCTGCACTGAAGAGTGAATGGGACATGGGCAGCAAATGGACGGGGGGCTCTTGAGTCCCTGCTCCTCTCGCTCCCATCCTGACTCTGCCCTGTTCTTCAAGGCTACACAGGGGACTCCAAGAAGAACCCAAGTCCTTTGTCATGGTTGACTGGTCCAGAGGTGGGTGCCTGACCTCAGACAAGCCATTAAATTGTGTTCCTGGGAGCTCTGGAAACTTTGAACAATTTTGAGGGGACTGAAACAGTAACACATCAAACTCTAGAGCTGTCAGAGTCCATGTTTCTTCCATGAAGACCTAGAAGCAAAGAAGGGAAGTCTGTGGCTGGGGAGGAAAGTGAAACAGGTGTGCACAGAAAAGTGTGAGATATTTCAAGAGGTGACCTCAAGTACCCTGGCCCCTGGATCAAGCAGTTCCTGATGTCCATCTCTAGTCCTATTCTTCCTACCAACTCTTTCTTAAATTCTGTGAGGTTCCTCAGCATACTTTCAATAAATTCCCTCTTAGCTTCAGTGGATTGGAGTTGGGTGTCTTCTACCAGCCAATTCATAATGGAAGGAAAGGTAAGAAGGGGAGGATGGAAAGCTTTGCGGCAGACAGAGCCCCAGCTGACCACAATCTCCACCCTCTTGCATAAGATAGTACTTGCCTGGCCCCATGTCCAACTCCTCTTTGGTTTTCAGACATAGTGCAATCACCAGGCTTAGGTATCTCTCAAAGCCTGTGCTGCAGGAAACCAAGTGTTGCCCATTGGAATTCAGAGCAAGACCTATAGTTCTTCTGTTTTTATTTTGTTTATTTTATTTTTTGTCCCTGAATAAGTTCCTTCTGCCACAGACAAATCCAAGGGTTCCTCAGATTGTCAGCCTTGGGACCCAAAGGGAAGCTTTTGAATGACAGGTTAGCTGTAGAGGAAGAGGACTCTGAGAATTTCAGATGGACAGAGGCTGGTAAGGAGATGATTGCAAACACAAACTGCCTGGGAGGAAGCATTTTCAAGACTGGGCAGAGAATCTTAAACACACTTGCAAGAGGCAGAAGTCTGGAGAGGGAATGGATTAACCTGAAAAGCTCCCTCCAGCATGAAATATGCTCACAAACAGAGTCAGCATTCAGTGGAGCTCACACAGAAAGGTTGGAGGAAGCCCCAGGGAAGGACATTGCTCAGAAAAATTGCCAGCTCCCAAGGCTCCAGTCTCTCCTTCAGCACCCAGGACAGCGCCATGCCCTTTAGTGAACAGAGAATGAACCTAAGATGTACTCAGACAGGAGCTTGTTGTCTCTGGAGGAAGATGATTGAAATTCTTAACTGTCAGAGTTGGCAATGACCTTAAAGATAATATACCTAACTTTTCATTTTCCAACTGAGAAAGCTGAGCTGACGTGGGAGAAGTATTTTGCTCTGGGTCATGCTATTCACTGGTGGTGGAATGAACCAGAATTCAGACTCCTAGATTTTCCATAAAGCTTCCATCTCATTTTACCCAACTGAAGAGTCAATTACTCTGCAAACACTAGCACAATTACTCATTGAAAGGAGCAGGATGGCTGTCAAGGGTAGGAATGTGGGCTCTGGAGTTAGTCTGCCAAGTTATCAGCCCAACATGGACACTAAGCTGAGCTTTTTAACCCCTTCAGCCTCAGTTTTCTTGTTTATAAAATGAAGGTGTTATTACCTACACTTATATCAGATGGTTGTCATGAAGATTTAAGACGATGTAGATTGACACTTAGTGGAAAGAAAAAGGTTACTCTTTACAGGTAAGGAAATTGGGGCTCAGAACTTTTCCAGGGACACTTTCTGGTAAAGGGTCAGAGCTTAGTTTGGTATTGCTCCTCAGACTGCAGAACCCTTGTTATTTTTTTTCAGTCTTTATTTTCTCTCTTCTGTTCAGATTGGATAGTTGAGATATTTCTGTGTTTACTGTTTCTTTCCTCTGTCATCCTCATACTGTTAAGCCCATTCAATGAGTTTTTAAAATAACAGTGATTGTATTTTTCAATTTTTATCTTTTTCTTTGTTTAAAGTCTCTATATATCTGTTAATTTCAAGATCGTTCCTTTCCATGTTGGAGAATTTTTATAGTAGGCACTCTAAGATCTATCAGATAATTCCAATATCTGCATCACCTTGGCATGATCATCTATTGTCTTTTGTCATGAGTTTGGGTTTTCATGCTTCTTTGTATTCTGAGTACTTTTGGATTGCACCTTGGACATTATGAATATTATGTTATGTGTTTTTGCATTTTAATTAAGTCACATGTAGAATATTGATGTTTTGTTGATTTGGCAGACTGTCAACCTAGTAATCAACAACCTCAGATATGCAGATGATATCACTCTAATGGCAGAAAGCAAAGAGGAACTAAAAAGCCTCTTGATGAGGGTGAAAGAAGAGAGTGAAAAAGCTGGCTTAAAACTCAACATTCAAAAAACTAAGACCATGACATCCGGTCCAATCACTTCATGGCAAATAGATGGGGAAAAAGTGGGAACAGTGACAGACTTTATTTTCTTGGACTCCAAAATCACTGTGGATAGTGACTGCTACTGCTGCTGCTATGTTGCTTCAGTTGTGTCCGACTCTGTGCAACCCCATAGATGGAAGCCCACCAGGCTCCCCCGTCCCTGGGATTCTCCAGGCAAGAACACTGGAGTGGGTTGCAATTTCCTTCTCTGCAGCCATGAAGTTGAAAGATGTTTGCTTCTTGGAAGAAAGGCTATGACAAACATAGACAGCATATTAAAAAGCAGAGACATTATTTTGCCAATAAAGGTCTGTCTAGTCAAAGCTATGGTTTTTCCAGTAGTCATGTTTGGATGTGAGAGTTGAGAGAAGGCTGAATGCTGAAGAACTGATGCTTTTGAATTGTTGGAGAAGACTATGGAGAGTCCCTTGGACAGCAAGGAGATCAAACTAGTCAATCTTAAAGGAAATCAACCCTGAATTGGAAGGACTCATGCTGAAACTGAAGCTCCAATACTTTGGCCACCTGATGCGAAGAGCCAACTCACTGGAAAAGACCCTGATGCTGGGAAAGATTGAGGGCAGGAGGAGAAGGGGATGACAGAGGATGAGATGTTGGATGACATCACTGACTTAATGGACATGAGTTTGAGCAAACTTTGGGAGATACTGAAGGACAGGGAAGCCTGGCATGCTGCAGTCCACAGGGTCCTAAAGAGATGGACATGACTTAGAGACACAACAACCACCACCATCTAGTTATGTTCAGGCCACGAGTTATGACAGCCCACAGAGAGTTGTGGGTTCATGCCAGTTTCATTTTCTTTGCATCGCTTCTTGAATCTGTCCTGCTTGTCTGCCATTCAGTGGCTAGCCTGGTACCTAAGAAGTAGTCTGTCTCTTAGGTCAGTTCTCAATGTCTTTTTTCATGTTCTTTATGATCAGGTCCACAGGTGCACCATTTGGGAATAAGCCTGGGAGTTTCTCAGGCTTTTTCCTCTCTCTAAACTCTCTGGATTAGGATTCCCCTTTGTGGTTCTGTGACCAGAAAGTTAGGGCTTTATTTATCCTGCCCTGCCATGTATTTCCTACAACGAATCCTGCCTGGGGCACATAGTACAGGATGAAGACAGAATAAAAGCAATCGATGGGGGTCTACCCTCACTCTTTTATGAAGAGAGAAGAGTCTCCTCCCACAGGGTTTTAACTTCTGTGAGCTCTCTCTAAGGCTGCTGTTGCTGCTTCCAGGCTGGGGCTTCTTGAGGGTTGGGGGGTGAGAATGCAAGAAAGAAAACAGTGGGAATTTCCTTTACTCTCCCTGAGTATTAGAGACCTACTCCTTAAAGCAGAACTAGAGGGCTTCTCCTATAGTTCTCTCTGTCCCCAGAAAGGTCCGCTTCTGGGGTTTGAGTCTGAGTTGAGCCTAGACTAGGAAATGCTGTTGTTCACTAAATAAGTTGTGTCTGACCCTGTGACTCCATGAACTGCAACATGCCAGGCTTCCCTGTCTTTCACTATCTCCTGGAGTTTGCTCAAACTCATGTCCAGTGAGTCAGTGATACTATCTAACAATCTCATCCTCTGCTGTCCTCTTCTCCTTTTGCCTTCAATCTTTCCCAGCATCAAGGTCTATTCCAATGAGTTGGCTCCGCATCAGGTGGCCAAGTATTGGAGCTTGAGCATCAGCCCTTCCACTGAATATTCAGGGTTTATTTCCTTTAGGATTGACTGGCTTGATCTCCTTGTTGTCCAAGGGACTCTCTAGAGTCTTCTCCAGCACCACAATTCAAAAGCATCAATTCTATTGGTGCTCAGCCTCCTTTATGGTCCAACTCTCACATCCATACATGACTGCTGGAAAAATCATAGCTTTGACTATATGGATCTTTGTCAGCAAAGTGATGTCTCTGCTTTTTAATATGCTGTCTAGGTTTGTCATAGCCTTTCTTCCAAGGAGCAAATGTCTTTTAATTTCATGGCTGCAGTCACCATTCACAGGGATTTTGGAGCCTAAGAAAATAGAATCTTCCACTGTTTCCACTTTTCCCACATCTATTTCCCATGAAGTTATGGGATTGGATGCCATGACCTGTTTTTTGAATGTTGAGTTTTAAGCCTACTTTTTCACTCTCCTCTTTCACCATCATCAAGAGGCTCTTTAGTTCCTCTTTGCTTTCTGCCATTATCTATATGTCATCTGCATATCTGAGATTATTGATATTTCTCCTGACAATCATGATTCCAGCTTGTGAGTTGTCTAGCCCAATGTTTCACATGTTGTTCTCTGCATAGAAGTTAAATAAGCAAGGTGACAATATACAGCCTTGATGTACTCCTTTCCCAATTTTGAACCAGTCTGTTGTTCCATGTCCAGGTTGCTTCTTGTCCTGCACACAGATTTCTCAGGAGGCAGGTAAGGTGGTCTGGTATTCCCTTCTCTTGAAGAATTTTCCACAGTTTTTTGTTATCTACATGTGAAAGGCTCTAGCATAGTCAATGAATCATAAATAGATTTTTTAAAATTCCCTTGCTGTTTCTATGATCCAGTGAATGTTGGCAATTTGATATCTGGTTCATCTGCCTTTTCTTAATCCATCTTGTATATCTGGAAGTTCTCAATTCATGTACTGTTGAAGCCTAGCTTGGAGGATTTTGAGCATTACCTTGCTAGCGTGGGAAATGAGCACAATTGTGGGGGTAGTTTGAACATTCTTTGACATTGCCCTTCTTTGAGACCGGAATGAAAACTGACGTTTTCCAGTCCTATGCCTCTGCTGAGTTTTCCAAATTTGCTGGCATGATGAGTGCAGCACTTTCACAGCATCATCTTTTGGGATTTGAAATAGCTCAACCGGAATTCCATCACTTCCACTAGCTGTATTCATAGTAATGCTTCCTAACTAGAGGAAGATAAAATGACAAACCCATCAGTGGTTCACTGATGCTCCGAATTCTGGTCTTCTTCCTCCATCAGCCTGCTCTTTGCTTTTCAGAGTCTTGCAGGGCTGCTCCATGCATTCTACTCAGGGCTTAGAGCTGCATTTGATGGGAGAAACAGGGTGGGGAGAGTACCATCTGACCTCAGAGCTTGGCTTGGACACACATTTGTGTGACTTCAAAGTCAACTCCATCCTCTGGGACCCTCTGCTACTGGAGGTTCCCAGGGCAGCTCTGGGATATAGTGTCTCAGCTGCAGCAGTCCAGAGGTGTTCCTGATGGAATTGTCTAAGACTGCCAAGGGCAACCACCCAGACACCTGCAATATTAAAAAATGAGAGTCAGTACCTGCCAGTAGTAACACAGATATTACTCAGCCATAAAAAGGAATGAAATTAGGTCATTTGTAGAGATGTGGCTGGACCTAGAGTATGTCATAGAAAATGAAGTAAGTCAGAAATATAAAAGCAAATATATAATAATGCATACATATGAAATCTAGAAAAATGGTACAGATGAAAACCTCTTTTCGAGGCAGGAATAGACATGCAGACGTAGATAATAGGCATGTGGACACTGGGGAGGGGAAGAGCAGCGCTGACATGTTTACACCGCCATGTGTAAAATAAATAACTGGTGGGAAGGTGCTGTGCAGCACAGCAACTCAGCTCGGTGTTCTGTGATCACCTAGAGGGGTGGGTGGGAGGGAGGTCCAAGGGAAAGTGTGTGTGCTTAAGTCACTCAGTCATGTCTGACTCTTTGCAACCCTGTGGGCTGTAGCCCGCCATGCTCCTCTGTCCATGGGGATTCTCTAGGCAAGAATACTGGAGTAGGTTTCCATGCCCTCCTCCAGGGGATCTTCCTAACCCAGGGATCTAACTGAGGTCTCCTGCATTGCAGGTGGATTCTTTACCAGCTGGGCTACCAGGGAAGCCCAAAGAGAAATATATGTAAACACAGCTGATTCGCTTTGATGCACAGCAGAAACTAACACAATATTGTAAAGAATTTATACATCAATAAAAAATATACCACCCACCCCTAAAGCTCACTATTAGGTAAAGGCATATAGACTTAAACTCTTAGGGAGCAAAAGTGTAGGAAAAGTCACCTCCTTGGGCCCACATGGGATTTTAGCAGGTCCAGCACTGATGGCATAGAAGGCAGGTATTCCTCATCTTGAACTTTCTCCTGGCTGCTTAACTGTGGTCCGTCTTGGTATTTTCTCATAGTTACTTATTCCTTACTCATTCATGGGAATGAGCCAGTTTCCTGGGGCTGCCATGACAAAGAACCACAGACTGGGTGTCGTAGGCAACAGGAATGTATTCTCTCATAGTTCTAGAAGCTGGAAGTCTAAGTTCAAGGGTCGGCAGAATTGAGTGCCTCTGAGGTCCCATGTCTCTCCTCTAGATTCCTGGTGATCCTTGTCCATCCTTGACTTGTAGATGCATCACTCTACCTTCATCTCTTCATGGCATTCTCCCTGTGGGTATGTGCATGTCTAAATATCCCCTTTTTATAAAAACACCAGTCTTATCAGTGCCTATTCCAGTATGGCCTCATCTTAGTTCAGCTAATTATATCTGTGGATTTCCCAGGTGGCACTAGTAGTAAAGAACCAGCCTACTAATGCAGGAGACGTAATGAGACATGGGTTCAATCCCTGGGTTGGAAAGATCCCTTGGAGGAGGGCATGGCTACCTGCTCCAGTATTCCTTTCTGCAGAATCCCGTGGACAGAAGAGTCTTGCAGGCTTTGGTCCATAGGGTCACAAAGAGTTGGACATGATTGAAGCAATAGCATGCATGCAATTATATCTGTAATGACTCTTTTTCCAAACTAGGTTGCACCTGGTGGTTCTTGGGGTTAGCACTTCAGTATATGATTTTTAGGGGACACCATTCAGCCCATGACACCTCCTTCTCCTGTCCATGCTCTTCTGTGGGCATTTTCTGGCCAGGTCTGATTTTGAGCTTGGCCTTGGGGTTTGCTTTGGCCAAGGAATGTGAATGGATGTGATAGAGCCCCTTCCAGACGGAAGTTTACTTGTACACACATGGCTCAACTCTGTGGTTCTTGCTTCTGTTGTTCACTGTGAGGGTCGCAGGTCCAGATTTGGGGTGTTCCTTGAGCCTGGGTTCTAGAAAAAAAGACACGGAGATCTGCACAGCCCACTAGAACATAACAAAGCCCAGCAGAGCCACAGCTGACCTACAGCCCTTGGGTAAAAAGAAGAAATAACTGCTTTTGTTGTAAGCCTTGGGGATATCAAGATATTTGTTACTGCAACAGAAGCTGACTATTACACTCATTTTCAGCATGACTAATGGCCGGAGGAAACCACAGATGCCAGTTGGAAGCTGAAGTGACAGAAGTACATAAAATATTCCATTATTTTAAAATACTAAAAAAAAATAATAAATAAAATAAAATACTATTACTGCTAGTAAGAGCTTAACAGCATCCACTTCATCATCATTTGATTAGAGACCCATGTGGATGAAGGTGTATGAGACCTGCTGTAACTGATGTCTTCAAATCATCTGGAGAAGTTTCTGCTGTAAGATGCAGGAGGATGGGGACAGTGTGGTCCTAAGGACTCTGGATCCCGGAATCCCTGAGGAACGAGTGAGGTGTTCATGATATAATCAGACCAGCACTCTCTGTCTTGTCTAGATCCTGCGCTACAACACGGTCCCTCACATCCTCCCTCGTGACTGCTAGCTCTTTGGAAATCCACTCAACCTCCCAAGCATCAGGATAGCTTAGCTTTGTCATTGTTCAGTCACTGAGTCATGTCTGACACTTTGCAATCCCATGGACTGAAGCACACCAGGCTTCCCTGTCCTTCACTCTCTCCCAGAGTTGCTCAAGTTCATGCCCATTGAGTCGGTGATACTATCTAACCATCTCATCCTCTCAGCTTAATTTTGGGTACATTAAAATCTAAAGAGGGTCCATCTTCCAGGTCTTTGCCTTTGGGATTGTGCTGGGAAGCCAGACCTTTGATCTCCAGTGAAGAGAACCACACAGAGCGACTTTATTTGGACATCGCTGATGGATGGGGTGGGGCTTTGCCTTCTGGGGCCCAGGTCTTGGCTGGCACACCCCCTAGGCACTCCACAAAGGTTTGGTCAAATGAATAAAAGCACCTCTTACATTTCAGATGTGCTCTGAGGTTTACAAACACAGATGACAGCACTTGAGAGTTTCCTAAGCCCTGCACATGTGAGGGAGGCACCAATTTCATGGATGAGGCAGCTGAGAAAATAAATGTGTGACCATTTTGTTGGGACACTAGGATTTGATCAGGTCTTTCTCACTCTGAAGTCATTTGTGTGTGTGTGTACAAGAAGAGCAGATGGTGGGATTTTGGGAGTACCTGGAGAAGGCAATGGCACCCCACTCTAGTACTCCTGCCTGGAAAATCCCAAGGATGGAGGAGCCTGGTGGGCTGCAGTCCATGGGGTCGCTAAGAGTCGGACACGACTGAGCGACTTTACTTTCACTTTTCACTTTCATGCATTGGAGAAGGAAATGGCAACCCACTCCAGTGTTCTTGCCTGGAGAATCCCAGGGACGGGGGACCCTGGTGGGCTGCCGTCTCTGGGGTCGCACAGAGTCGGACACAACTGAAGCGACTTAGCAGCAGCAGCAAAGGTATTCCTGCCCACAGACCCTCCCCAGTGACTCAGTGGTTCCTGAAATTCACACATAGCTCACTTCTTGAGTTAAAATATTGAATTTGTTGTTCAGTTGCTAACTCATGCCTGACTGTTTTTGACCCTATGGACTGCAGTATGCCAGGCTTTCCTGTCCATCATCATTTTCCAAAGTTTTCTCAAATTCATGTCCATTGAGTCAGTGATGCTATCCAACCACCTCATCCTCTGTTGTCCTCTTCTCCTGCCTTTAATCTTTCCCAGCATCAGGGTCTTTTCCAGTGAGTCAGTTCTTCACATCAGATGGCCAAAGAATTGGAGCTTCAGCTTTAGCATCAGTCCTTCCAGTGAATATTCAGGGTTGATTCCCTTTAAGGTTGACTAGTTTAATCTCCTTGCTAACTAGGGGACTCTCAAGAGTCTTCTCCAGCACCACAGTTTGAAAGCGTGAATTATTCCATGCTCAGTTTTCTTTATGGTCCAAGTCTCACATCTGTACACATACATGACTACTGGAAAGACCATTACTTTGGCTATATACCACTGAATGTGAACTTCTATTCTGCTTTTGCTGTGCATTTACCTGCCTCCTGAGAAATCTGTATGCAGGTCAAGAAGCAACAGTTAGAACCAGATATGGAACAACAGACTGGTTCCAAATTGGGAAAGAAGTACTTCAAGGCTGTATATTGTTACCCTGATTATTTAACTTATATGCCCAGTACATCATGGGCTGGATGAAGAGTACATGTAGAGTACATGTACTTATATGCAGTACTTACATGCTGGGTGGGATGAAGCACAAGCTAGAATCAAGATTGCTGGGAGAAATATCAATAACCTCAGATATGCAGATGACACCACCCTTATGGCAGAAAGTGAAGAGGAACTAAAGAGCATCTTGATGAAAGTGAAAGAGGAGAGTGAAAAAGTAGGCTTAAAACTCAACATTCAAAAAAGATCATGGCATCTGGTCCCATCACTCCATGGCAAATAGATGGAGAAACAATGGAAACAGTGAGAGACTTTATTTTCTTGGGCTCCAAAATCATTGCAGATGGTGACTTCAGCCAAGAAATTAAAAGACACTTGCTCCTTGGAAGAAAAGCTATGACCAACCTAGACAGCATACTAAAAAGCAGAGACCGACTTTGCCGACAAAGGTCCATCTAGCCGAAGCTATGGTTTTTCCGGTAGTCATGTATGGATGTGAGAGTTGGACTGTAAAGAAAGCCGAGTGCTGAAGAACTGATGCTTTTGAACTGTGGTGTTGGAGAAGACTCTTGAGAATCCCTTGGACTACAAGGAGATCAAATCAGTTAATCCTAGAGGAAATCAGCCCTGAACATTCACTGGAAGGACTGAGGCTGAAGCTGAAGATCCAATCCTTTGGTCACCTGATGTGAAGAGCTGACTCATTGGAAAAGACCCTGATGCTGGAAAAGATTGAAGGAAGGAGGAGAAGGGGACAACAGAGGATGAGATGGTTAGATGGCATCACTGACTCGATGGACATGAGTTTGAACAAGCTCCGGGAGTTGGTGATGGACAGGGAGGCCTGGCGTGCTGCAGTCCATGGGGTTGCGAAGATTGCTCAGAGGGTGCACGACTGAGCAACTGGACTGAACCATGCATTTACATTTTAAAGAATGTGCTGGTCAGACCATGAGGTTACCACCCTGAGAGATTAGGTGAAAGCAGGGTTTTATTGGGGGGTGAGGGGATGGAGGGGAGGGAAGGTCAGTGGTGGGGGCTTCCCTCCCAGAGAGACTGAGCTCTGTCCAGCCTTCTGTATAAATAGGACAGAGATGGATGTGAAGGCTCATAATGGGGGTAGGAGAGGGGGAGGCAGGGAAGAGGGGCCCTGTGGGTGGAAAATATTAGGCCATGAACAACAGGAGAGGATGGAGCAAGTCAGAGGTCAGCTGGAAACCACTGATCTGTTTTCAGGCATCAAGAAGCCTCTGCAACCAGTGAAGGTGGTGGAAGGAAATGGGTAGCCCCAGGCAGGGCCTGGACCCCTTGCCCTGCACCCACCTCGAGTGAGGCTGGCACTTAGCTGTGTCCACACCTGGCTATCGTGGCTCGACTGCCTCATTCCCTGAGCCCAACAGGAGGCTCTGGGGTCTGCTGTGCTTGCCTGCAAATCATCTCAATAATTGGAGGGACTTTCAGTGTCTTGGAAACCAGATGGTCTTGAAATTTCTGATCAGAACTGTCCGATTAGGCCCTGGTCTTGGGGGGACAGCTGATTAAGTGGAAGGACCAGACCTTCCAAGTTCACTTTATGTGATGCAGCGAGGCCGCCACTGAACCAGGGGTTTAAGCGGAAGGCTTCCTGCTGCCTGATTTATCAGGTGCTTGGGGGCCTCGCAATTAGGGCCATTCTCCATGTCTGCCCTTGATCCTAGTGTTGCAGCTCTCCAGCTGGGTTGAGGAAAGTGAGCCCTCTTGCTCTGATTCCAGGGGAGGTGACAGTCGGGGGCTGTAGGAGGGTGTCTGTCCCCTGGCCCAAGCCCACTCCCAGTCCTGAAGCTCCGCATCCACCATGAAGGAATGACACTCCATGCCATGAGACAGGCAGATGAACCAGGGACCCCACCTGGGGGATTGCAAGGCGCCCCTTGGAATTGACTCCTAGAGAGGATGATGGGCTCATCTCAAGGAACCAAGAAACTTTAAGGCCCTCCTCCCTGGAGAAAAGCTAAGCAGAGACAGAAACCAGAGTCCGGCTGGGCTGCTGCATGGCAGTCAGACAGGCTGGGGCCTGGGACCCTTGGCTGCAGTGCTTGCACCTGGACACACGTCTCCTCCAGCAGCAGAGTACAAAGAAACTGTGAGGGACTGAAAATAACCATGTGCATGCACAGCTGGGGCAAATTACAGACAAGATGCAAAGAGACCAAAAAGTCCAGCTGCTGCTTCTAAAGACCCGGGAGCAAAAGCAGGGTACCTCAAGCTACAGCACCAAGGGGGTGGGCAAACCACCTAAGCCGCCCCCTTGCCTGGACCCCTGGACACACCTCCACACTCACCCCATGGAAGGGACAAGCTCCACCCCCTCGGGGAGCCAGAGAGGGAAACTGTTTCGTGTTCTCTGTCCCTCCTGCTGCAGCAGGGGCTCCGATGAAGCCTTGCTTGAGTTTCCTGTCTGACCTCTTATCAATTTCTATTGACTAAGGAGCCCAAGAACCCTGATTGGCAATAGTAGGAAAGCAGTGAGCTGGGTGGTGTGGCCCCCTGGGTGTCATCCTTCAAGAGAGGAGCACAGGATTGAACCTCCAAGTCAGTTTTGTCCTTCACAATGGCCTCCCCACACTTATGAAGATGGCACCTGCCAGGCACGTGGAATATGTGAGCCTTGAATATTGTTTGAGTGAGAAAGAATTAGAAAAAGACCAGATGCCCCGCAGGTGTAAAATGCCATGGTTATAAGGCTGAGGGCACAGCAGAGGGGCTGTCAGTGTTGAGGGGGCCTTGAGGGCATCCTAGAGGAAGATGGAGAGGTGGTAGGGGTCTTACTGAGCTCCGCATGGAAGGCACAGGGGAGACTTGGAACTTGGGGTGTGTGTGGGTCTCCCAGGGGTGCCAGCACCCTGGTTTTGCTCCTGGCTTTTCTGAAGTGGCAGTTGGGCTTTCAGTCTTCTTGTACCTTGTTCAAAATTTTTCCCAACTGTGCATGCAGGCAGCTGTTTTTAGTCCCTTGTAGTTTCTTTATATTTTGTTGCCCAAGGAGAGGTGTGTCCAGGTGCAAGCACTGTAGCCGATGGCCCCCGGTCCGAGGGCCCAGCTTGTCTCTCTGTGATGTAGTGGCCCTGCTCCACCCTGTGGGTTTCACTCTCTGCTTAGCTTTTCTCCAGAACATCGCAAACTTGGGAGCTTAAGACAACAGAAATGCGTCCTCTCCCAGCTTTGGAGGCCTTGAGGCTGGGGTCGAGGCAGGGCTGGTCTCCTCTGAGGAGTGATCCCCGGGCCCCTCTCCCAGATCCTGGTGCTAATGTGTTTATTAATATTGATGATCAGGATGAAGATGAAAGTTCCTATACAGTGTCGCTTAGCCAGTCAAAGGACCCACCAGATGCTCCTGAATGATGCAGATGAAGAGACTAGAATTTTCTTCTTGGAGGTTTGCAATGGGTGGTCCATGGGGACCCAGGATTGTTGATACCACCACCACTGTCACTGTCCCTTCCTTTTCTGTGTGGATCTGTGTGTCAGTGTCCAAGATCCCCTTCTTATGAGACACTAGTTGCTGGACTAGGGCCCGCCAATTCCAACATGACCTCATATCAGCTTGATTCTATGTGCAAAGGCCTGCCTCACTGCTCCCAGGGTTTGGGAAGGTTGCCGCTGAATCAGTCACTGCTCCTTGATGAGTCCCAGAGCTGGTACATGGGGCCCGGAGTCAGAAACTTCCTTTAGGGATCCCCTCTTCCATCTCTCTCTGACAAGGGCGTTCCCCAAAGCCAGAAATAAGCATGTGGGCCTGGAGGTGGCCCAGGAGGGCCTGGACGTGACTCTGTTCTTACCACCGTGGAGGGTACCAGCCTGTGCCCAGTCATCCCACATCAGGGTGAGTTGTCCCGTCTCACTGGCTCCTCTTTGAAACATCTTGGGGAGGATCAGTGGTTAATTCTCCAACCAGAGAGGTCCTTTCCAGAAAAGCCCACCTGGCGTCACAGCCCCTACTCTGGCTTTTATGATCCAGGTTAGTTGTCTTGAGGGCTTCCCTGGGAGCTCAGCTGGTAAAGAATCCACCTGCAATGCAGGAGACCTGGGTTTGACCCCAGGGTTGGGAAGATCCTCTGGAGAAGGGCATGGCAACTAACGCCAGTATTCTTGCCAGGAGAATCCCTATGGACAGAAGAGCCTGGTGGGCTGCAGTCCATGGATCTGTGAAGAGCTGGCCATGACTGAGCGACTAAGCACCAGCAGCACAGTTGTCTTGAACTGTGAAACAGAAATCAACACATTTCAGAGAAGCGTGGCCCTGGAGGGGCTCCTTGGCTGGGCAACCTCTCAAGCTGCTCCCACTACTTTAGACATTTAACAAGGTGTCAGTGGCAGGAAGGCTTTGGGCGAGGCGGGATCTGGAGTGACTGTGGCCTGATAACAGCCCTGATAACAGCCCTGGTGGGAGAGGAGTCCACACTTCATCAGGACGGTGTCCAGACCCACGAGCTTTGCACTGGTGGCCGCCTTTTCCTCCCACCAGTGAAACGTGTTTCTGCAGGAGGTATGGGCCCGCCGTTTCTGGAAGCCAATCTGCTTGGACAGGACCCAGCGGTCTGAAGCCAGATGTCAGATCTGTGATATGAAAACGTCAGGCTGCTCCTTGATGGACTCAGAGCAGCCAGACTGCACTTGCCCTGAGCTGTGAGCACATCGAAGGCAGGGAGATGGGGGCGCTGGGTGCAGGAGGAGCCTTCTCAAGGCTGTCAGTGCGTCTTGCATCCTCGAGGAACCTCCAGGCTTCTTTGCCCTTGGTGATGTCTCAGGAACATGGAATGGGCTGGAAAAGCAGACAGGAGCAGGTGTGAGTGTGAAAGGGCCCTGGGCCCACACCTTCAGTGTGTGTGTGTTCACGTGTGTGTGTATGTGTGTGTATATGTGCATGTCTCTGTGCGTATGCATGTGTCTCTGTGTCTCTGTGTACATGATGTGTCTGTGTGTGCGTGTGTGTCTCTGTATGTGTGTATGCATGTGTGCATGTGTGTCTGTGTCCCTGTGTGTGCATGTGTGAGCATCTGCATGTGTATCCCTGTGTGTGCATGTGTGTATATGTGCATCTGTGTATATTGTGTGTGTGCATGTGTGTCTACATCTCTCTCTCTGTGTATGCACGTGTGTGTGTGTGTGCATGTGTGTCTGCATGTGTATCTATCTGTGTGTGCATGCATGTAGGTATTTATGTGCATCCATGTATGTCTCTCTGTGTGTATGTATGTCTGTGTACATGTGTGTCTGTATGTCTCTGTGTATGCACATGTGTGTGTGTGGCAGCTTCCCCACACCAACAAGCAATTCTCAGACACCAGCAGGTGCCCCAGAATTTGACTTGATTCCGACCCTATTCACCCAGAAAGAATCAAATCCCACAGGTTAAGGGCCGAGCCCCACAAGACCACTCTCCACATCAGATGTCAGTTCTGAACATGGATTGCCACCTGTGCTTCTGACCGACCGCCTATAAACTGGAGGTTCCCATGACCCCTCTTCAGGTTTCGTTAATTTGCCGAAATGGCTCACAGACTCAGGAAAGCCCGTTTACTCACCTAATAACCAATTTATTATGAAAGATATTAAAGGGTACAAGTCAACAGCTGGATGAAGGATTCACAGGGCACGTTCCCAGACAAAGCAGGTTCTGTCCTCATGAATTTGGGGCCTAGTACCATGGCACGTGAATGCCTTCTGCTCCCCTATCTGGAGGCTCTCCACAAAAGGGGCAAAAAGCTTCCCTTCTGGGTTTTTATGGAGGTTTCATTACATAGTCATCACTGACTACATCACTGGCCAACGTGGCTGATTCAACCTCCAGCTCTTCGGGAGATCAGGGGAAAGACTGCAGTTTCAACCCTCCATTCACAGTGTAGGCTCTCCTGGTGACCAGCCCCACCCTGGGGTGGGGTTTAAAGTCACCTTCCCCGAAGGGTCTTCAGGGACTGAGAATGAGAGACCAAATATTATCCCACTGCTCTACTTGTTCAGGAAATTCCAAGAGCCTTGAGAGCTGTGAGCCAGAAAGTATGGACAAATGCCAAATATATACGAGAAAAGTATATTGGGTTGGCCACCCGGATGACCACATATATGTGTGTGTATGCTCAGTCACTCAGTCATGTCCCACTCTTTGCTACCCCATGGACTGTAACCCACCAGGCTCATTGTCCATGGAATTCTCCAGGCAAGAATACTGGAGCAGGTTCCCATTTCCTTTTCCAGGGGATCTTCCCAACCCAGGGATTGAACCTGTGTCTCCTGCACTGGCAGGCGGATTCTTTACCACTGAGCCACCTGGGAAACATATACATATACATGTATGTGTGTGTATATTTATATATATATATTCTTGGAAGTCACAATATTGTGGTGAGCTGCATGGAGCAGCTATCCCAAGTCCCTGATCTGATGAAGCACATTTTGGACAGCCCTTGGAATCCCTCCTGGGATGTGTGTGTGGCCCTTATACACCATTTTGAGTCTGATGAAGTCAATTATTATTTTCCCAGAGCAGGTGCCTCCCCCCTGAAGTGTTTTGGAAAAGAAAACATGTGCTGAGAATGACTCAGAGAACCTCCTCTCATTCTCCCAGGTTGAAGCAGCTCTTGAGACCGCTGGGTGGAAAGGGCCCAGGTGAAAGGACCGGCTTGGGAAGCCGGCTCTGCCCTCCCCAATTAACTGGGTGACCTTGGGCAAGTCATTTAACCTTTCTGAGACCCAGCTCCATCATCTGGAAAATGTAGGCAGAGACACTGGCTGCTCTCCTGGCCCTGGCCCTTGAGGCTCAAATGAGATGACCAGCAAAAGCAGCTGATAAATCGCAAGGTCCAGGGGAGCGTGCCCTGTGGTCTCTGCCTCTCCTTTGTGAAAAGTGGTCCACATACTGGAGGGAGTTTTGGTTCCTTCTGCGGTAATGGGGAAAAAGTACCTGAGCCTCTGCTGCAAACCAGGACAGGGAGCAGACCAAAGCGGCACTGCAACATCAGAGAAAAACTGGGCAGCCACACTATGGGTCTCAGTTTGCTGAAATTCTCAAATGGCACAGTGGTAAAGAGTCCACTTGCCAATGCAGGAGACCTGGGTTCAATCCCTGGGTCAGGAAGATCCCCTGGAAGAGGAAATGGCAACCCACTCCAGTATTCTAGCCTGGAGAATCCTGTGGACAGAGGAGCCTGGTGGGCTACAGTTGATGGGGTTGCAAAAGAGTCAGACATGACTGAGCAAGGGAGCACTACCTCTGCACCAGGCTCGGGGCATGAACGGAATAGGCACCCAGGGTGATGTCAGGGGTCTTGCTCAGGCACATGGATAAAGCACCTACTGTGTGCCAGGCAGAGGTGGCCCCATTCGGCCTTCAGAAGACTCTCTTAAATAGATATTACTATAACTGCCCTCATTTTAGTAATTGGGGATAGCATTTATCTCTGGTCAACAAATGAGTTGAAGAATCAGCCTTCCAGAAGGGGCTTGGGAGGAGGGCTGCCCCCACCTTGCAAATAAGGAGAAAGGTGAGATGGGAGTCAGTCTGGAGCAGCTTTCCTGCAGCCTTTCCTGGGATTGATGAAACTCCCCCGGCCCAGGACCTTCACTGACCCACTCTGAGCCCAAAGCTCCCAGGCTTGGGTAGAGCATTCTTCCAGCTTTCTGTCTGGGAGGGATGGAGAGCAGCCAGGGCTGGAGGCAGCTTGTCGCTGCTCCTGGGGTAGCCAGGGGCACCACATGAGCCCTGGGCACTGGCACCGCTGGCCATGTGGGCTGGATGATTCTGATTTTGGCTGCTGTGGGAGACTCAGTTGGGCTGGCAAGTAGAGGGGGCGGGGGCCGATTCTTTTTAGGCCCTCTGCCCTCACTCTCAAAGCAGACTCTGAGATAACTACTGCCTGGCTTGTTCCCAAGACCTGGAGCTGCTGTGACCTTGTGTGCCCTGAAGGTCTGCTACATGGTCCTGCCTGGGATGCTGCTTAGCAGGGGCTGTGATCAGGAGAGTATAGTGAAGTGACTTGGGAGGAAGAAGTGGATACTACCCATCTGCCTGTCCCTGCTTGCCTCCATGTCATTTGGGGGCCCATGTTCCAAGGGACTGGGCTGTCCCCTCTGTGTGTGGTTAGTGCCTGGGTGGGGTGGCAAGAATTGCTAGTGCACCCCTCTCAACATCCTCATAACATTGAAAACAGTGATCCTACATCATGCCAGGAGACTACTGCGCCTCCTGGGTCCCGGTTTCTGGTTTGAGCTGTGAAGTCCAGGGGTGCAGGACCAGCTCTGATGTTTCAGAAATTTCTTCCCCAGGGCTGGGAACTTAGGAGGCGGTGCGAGGTGAAAGGTCCCCAGTGTGTTAAGCATGCACAATGGGAAAGATGAAGACTGTGATGCGGTCCAGTGATTTGGGGGAAGCACTGGATAACACAGAGCTGAGCCGTTTTCTTTCTCATGGTCTTTTCCTGTTTTACTACTGGAAGCTGAAGGCATGTGGCATCTCTCTGACCTGTTTGACTGAAGTTCAGTTCAGTTCAGTTCAGTCACTCAGTCATGTCCGACTCTGCAATCCCATGAACCGCAGTATGCCAGGCCTCCCTGTCCATCACCAACTCCCGGAGTCCACCCAAACCCATGTCCATTGAGTGGGTGATGGCATCCAACCATCTCATCCTCTGTCGTCCCCTTCTCCTCCTGCCCCCAATCCCTCCCAGCATCAGGGTCTTTTCCAATGAGTCAACTCTTCGCATGAGGTGGCCAAAGTATTGGAGTTTCAGCTTCAGCATCAGTCCTTCCAATGAACATCCAGGACTGGTCTCCTTTACGATGGACTGGTTGGATCTCCTTGCAGTCCAAGGGACTCTTAAGAGTCTTCTCCAACACCACAGTTCAAAAGTATCAATTCTTCAGTGTTCAGCTTTCTTCACAGTCCAACTCTCACATCCATACATGACCACTGGAAAAACCATAGCCTTGACTAGACAGACCTTTGTTGGCAAAATAATGTCTCTGCTTTTTAATATGCTGTCTAGGTTGGTTATGACTTTCCATCCAAGGAGTAAACATCTTTTAATTTCATGGCTGCAATCACCATCTTCAGTGATTTTCGAGCCCAGAAAAATAAAGTCTGACACTGTTTCCACTGTTTCCCCATCTATTTCCCATGAAGTGATGGGACTGGATGCCATGATCTTCATTTTCTGAATGTTGAGCTTTAAGCCAACTTTTTCACTCTCCACTTTCACTTTCATGAAGAGGCTTTTTAGTTCCTCTTCACTTTCTGACATAAGGGTGGTGTCATCTGCATATCTGAGGTTATTGATATTTCTCCCGGCAACCTTGATTCCAGCTTGTGCTTCTTCCAGCCCAGTGTTTCTCATGATGTACTCTGCATGTAAGTTAAATAAACAGCCTTGACGTACTCCTTTTCCTATTTGGAAGCAGTCTGTTGTTCCATGTCCTGTTCTAACTGATGCTTCCTGAGCTGCATACAGGTTTCTCAAGAGGCAGGTCAGGTGGTCTGGTATGCCCATCTCTTTCAGAATTTTCCACAGTTTATTGTGATTCACACAGTCAAAGGCTTTGGCATAGTCAGTAAAGCAGAAATAGATGTTTTCCTGGAACTCTCTTGCTTTTTCGATGATCCAGCGGATGTTGGCAATTTGGTCTCTGGTTTGACTGAAGAATCAACTTTATTTTTCCTCTTTTTGTGGTAAAATGTACATAATATAAAACTTACCATTTTAAACATTTTAAATGCAAAATCCAGTGGCATTAAGTACGTTTACAATGCTGGGCAATCATCACCACCATCTATTTCCAGAACAATTTTATCTTCCCAAACACACACTCTGTCTCATTAAATACAGATCTCTCTGCAGCCCCTGGCCCCCAAACCCTCTACTCTCTGTGTCTATGAAATTACCTCTTCTGGGGACCTCATGTAAACGGAATCATACAGCATTCGGCCTTTTGCATCTGGCTTATTTTGTTTATCATGTTTTAAAGTTTTTATTAATTTACTTGCTTTTGGCTGTGCTGGGTCTTCCCTGCTGCGTGTGGGCTTTCTGTAGCTGCAGTGAGCAGGGGCCCCATCTAGTTGTGGAGTCTGGGCTTCTCATTGTGATGGCTTCTCCTGTTGCAGAGCACAATGGTGCTTCAGTAGTGGCAGCACTTGGGCTCAGTGGTTGTGGCTCTCGGGCTCTAGAGTGCAGGCTCAGGAGTTGTGGTACACGGGCTTAGCTGCTCCACGGCATGTGGGGTCTTCCTGGAGCAGGGATTGAACCTGCATCCCCTGCACTGACAGCCGCATTCTTATCCACACTACCACCAGAGAAGTGTAGCATGTTTTCAGGGTTCATCCAGGCTACAGCAGGTGTCAGAATCCATGCCTTTTTGAGGCTAGATTCATTGCATGGGTGGACCACATTCTGTTTATCCATTTTATTTATTTGCTGGTGGACACTGGGGCTGCTTCCACATTTAGCTATTGTGAATAACACTGCTGTCAACATGGGTGTACAAACACCTCCGAGATTCTGCTTTCACTTATAGAACTGGAATTGCTAGTTATCTGGCAGTTCTTTTTGTAACTTTTTGAGGAACTCCTGTACTGTCTTTCACAGCAGCTGCACCATTTCACTTTCCCTCCAATCATACACAAGGATTCTCCACAGTCTCACCACCACGTGCAATTTTCGTTTTTCGGTAGGAGCCATCCCGATGGGTGTGAAGTAGTGCCTCATTGTGCCTTTGATTTGTATTTCCCTGAGGATCAGTAACATGGACCATCTTTTCATGTGCTTGTCGGCCACGTGTGTCTCCTTTGGAAAAATGTCTCTTGGTGTCCTTTGTCCATTTTTGAACTGGATTGTTTGCTTTCTTGTTGTTATTTTAAGAACTCTAAATATTTATATACATGCTAGACATTAGTTCTCTATCAGATAATATGATTTGCGAATATTTTCCCCCATTCTGTGGGTTCTTTTCATTCTCTTAATAGTGTTCTTTGATGCACAAAATTTGTAATTTTGAGAAAGTAACTTTTAGAAAAATGTTAATACACTCAATAGATTGAGAAACTCTGGTCTAGTGAGGCCCTCTTTTCTTATTCAAACAAACTCTCCCTGAGTTCCTGCCGTGTCACGTGGGTCCTAAGAACACCTTGTGGCCCCTACGGGTGTGGGTCCCACACTCCTTCATGGGGGTCACAGGAGACCAGCAATGCACACACAACTCAGTATCAGGTTGTGATAAATGCTGCGCCTTCTCTGAGTGGAAGGAACACTGGGGACAAGAGGCCATGGCCACTTCCAGGTAGAACTCTACCTCCCAGCCTTCCTTTCAGTAAGTCAGAGACCACAGTGGAGTCTGGCTGATGGACGTAGGTGTGCATGGAAGGGAGGATCCTGAGATGGGCACAGTACACGAGCCTGCCGGGAGAGCCATCAGGATCACTGCTTGTCCTGAATTATGCTTTGGTTTTCAAGAAATACATTCCACTGCACTAAAGCCACAGATGTCTTGGTGCTGTTTGTTACAGCAGCTGCTGAGTGTAACCCTGATACTAACCCTAATACATCTCTGCCCTGCAGAGGTGGCAAAGGGAGTCAATGAAGGTCAAGGCACATATCTTAACATCCTTGGAATCAGGAAAGGGATATTGTTCCATGATGCTTGTGTTCAGGGGTGGGGAGAGGGAGGAACTTAGGCCCAGCTATAGCTTTTCCATTTCTTACACAAGTCACATCTCTTTATGTCTGAAAGAAGTCAATAAAATAATGTTAAGAGGAAAGTAAAAAGAGCCCCCTCAATCCTTTTTGTGGGAGCAGCAGGTAACAGACAGATAACTAGGAATGCACATGAACACGCAGGGCCCTTGTTTTCCTGGTCATAATCACTCTTTGCCCACTGTCGGAGTGACTGTCAGCTTCTGGAACTCCAGGCCTGCGGACAAGACACAGCCCCCAGTCCACAGTGAGGACTTTCTCTGTAGCAGCTCAGGCTGGGAAATCTTTCATCCTCTACTCACTGCTCTGTCAGTCACACCTAATTGTGATTATTTGAGGCCAATTAAGTGCCACTTACCCTACAGTGTAGCTGGTTAGTCCAATATTCTTAATTATTTTTCAAAAATTTAAAAGGCACATTGATTATTTCTGATTGGTTTCAGTGAAATCTCAATTAGCAGCTCATGTTTGGGAAGTGGATGGCCACTGGGTCACTTATCTGTGGCTGGGCACCTCTGGGAGACCCTGGAGGGGGTTCTGGAGGCTCCGGGAGACCCTGGAGGGGGTGGGTCTGGAGAGGTGCTGTTCCTCTCCCGCTGGGGTCCAAGAAGGAAAGGGTGGTGAAGACTCCCACTGATCTTGTTGGAGGTTGTGTCTGAGGATCTCTGAGTGTCCCACCCAAAGGGAGACTGTGCTCTGTTCACTTGTGTAGCATCCACCTGGTCATGACTGTAGACCCCACGCAGACACGAGGGTGAAGCACGGTGCTGCCCCCTGTGGAGTCCCCAGGCTGGCTGGAGCTGGCCATCGGAACCTATGTGGGAAGTTAATCAAAGAGACCCTTTGCACTCTTGAAAGTATGGAGGTTCCCAAAGAGCTTCTAATTATGTGGTTATATCTATTTGATATTTGGACATCCCTGGTGGCTTAGACTGTGAAGAATCCACCTGCAATGCAAGAGATCTGGGTTCATTCAGTCCTTGGGTTGGGAAGATTCCCTGGAGAAGGGAATAGCAACCCACTCCAGTATTCTTGCCTAGAGAATTCAATGGACAGAGGAGCCTGTGGGCTACAGTTCATGGGGTCACAAAGAGTTGGACACACTGAGTGACTTATATTTATTAAGGATGAAAATGAAGGAATTTAAATTTTATGCAGTTATTATTTTGAAAATAACAATATTAAATGCCATAGCTTGTTAACATAAATAAAATATTTTCAAAAGCTAATCATATATTCCTTCTCCCCTCCCTTGGTGAGAAGAGTGGCCTTGTTTTACCTTTTAGCAAAATCTCATCTTATTTGGTTTACTAGAAGACAGCTGAATTCTCAGAACTGCTTCTATGTTTAATCTGTCTCAATATGTTGTTTTGTTGGAAATGTAGGCAAACCAGGGAGACATTGCATACTCTGCTCCAGACCACAGTGACAAGGGAAATACCCCTTTAAAGCAAATCACATGAGTTTTTTGGTTTCCCAGGGCATATGAAAGCTATGTTTACTTTATCCTGTAATTTATTAAGTGTGCAATAGCATTATGCCTATAAAAAAGAACATACTTTAATCAAATTTGTTGTTTTGTTAGTCGCTAAGTCATGTCTGGCTCTTTGCGACCCCACGAACTGCAGCATGCCAGGCTCCTCTGGCCTCCATTATCTCCTGGGATTTGCTTAAATTCATGTCCATTGAGTTGGCAATGCTATCTAACCATCTTGTCCTCTGCTGTCCCCTTCTCCTCCTGTCTTCAATCTTTCCCAGCATCAAGGTCTTTTCCAGTGAGTTGACTCTTCACATCAGGTGGCCAAGTATTGGAGCTTCAGCTTCAGCATCAGTCCTTCCAATGAATATTCAGTGTTGATTTCCTTTAGGATTGACTGGTTTGATCTCCTTGCAGTCTAAGGGACTCTCAACAGTCTTCTCCAGCACTACAATTCTAAGCATCGATTCTTTGGTGCTCAACCTTCTTTATGGTCCAGCTCTCACATCCATACATAATGCTAACCATCACTTGAGCCTTCAGTGAATTGTAATCTTTTAGCTGGTGGCGGCTCTTGCCTGGATGCTGATACCTGATGACTGACCAGGGTAGTGGTTGCTGAAGGCTAGGTGCCCATGGTAATTTCTTAAAATAAGGCAAAAATGAAGTTTATTTCATCAATTAACTCTTCCTTTCATGAATAATTTCTCTGAAGCATGTCATGCAATGCTGTTTGATAGCATTTATCCCAAAGGAGACCTTCTTTCAAAATTGGAGTCAATCCTCTCAAACTCTGATGCTGCTTTATCAACTCAGTTTATGTCATATTCTAGGACTGTTATAGTCATTTCAACAATCTTTACAACATCATCAACTCAATGTACATGAGTCTGAGCAAACTCCGAGAGAGAGTGAGGGACAGGGAAGCCTGGCGTGCTGGAGTCCATGGGGTCACAAAGAGTTGGACATGACTGAGTGACTGAGAAACAACAATAGCGTCATCACCAGGAGTAGATTCTATCTCAAGAAACTACTTTCTTTGCTCATTCATAAAAAGCAACACCTCATTTATTAAAGTTTTATGCTGAGATGCATTAATTCTGTTACATCTTCAGGCCCTGCTTCTGTGTCTCTTGCTTTCTCCACCACATCTGTAGTTACTTCCTCCACTGAAGTCTTGAACCCCTCAAAGTCATCCATGAGGGTTGGAATCAACTTCTTCCAAACTTCTGTTAATGTTGATATCTTGATCTCTTCCCACAAATCACAAATGTTCTTAATGGCATCTAGAGTGGTGAATCCTTTCCAGGAAGTTTTCAGTTATCTTCAACCTGATCCATTAGAGGAATTGCCATCTATGGCAGCTACTTGTTGTTCAATCACTCGGTCATGCCAGACTCTCTTTGACCTCATGGGCTACAGCATGCCAGGCTTCTCTGTCCTCCACTATCTACTGGAGTCTGCTCTAATTCAAGTCCATTGAGTTGGTGATGCTACCCAACCGTCTTATCCCCTGATCCCCTCTTCTCCTCCCACCCTCAATCTTTCCCTGCATCTGGGTCTTTTCCAATGAGTCAGCTCTTTGCATCAGGGGGCCAAATTATTGGAGCATCAGCTTCGGCATCAGTCCTTCCAATGATTATTCAGGACTGATTTCCTTTAAGATTGACAGGTTTGATCTCCTTGCAGTCCAAGGGACTCTAGAGTCTTTTCCAGCACCACAGTTCAAAAGCATCAATTCCTTGGTGCTCAACTTTCTTTATGGTTCAACTCACATTCACACATGACTACTGGAAAAACCATAGCTTTGACTATATGGACCTTTGTTGGCAAAGTGATGTCTCTGCCTTTGAATATGCTATCTAGGTTTGTCATAGCTTTTCTTCCCAGGAGCAAGTGTCTTTTAATGTCATGGTTGTGGATGGTGACTCCATCCACAGTGACTTTGGAGCTCAAGAAAATAAAATCTGTCATGGTTTCCACTTGTCCCCCATTTATTTGCCATGGAGTGATGGGACTGGATGCCATGATCTTAGTTTTATGAAAGTTGAGTTTTAAGCCAGCATTTTCAGTCTCCTCTTTCACCCTCATAAAAAGGCTCATGGCCTTACAAAATGTATTTCTTAAATAATAAGACTTGAAAGTCAAAATAACTTCTTGATCCATGGGCTGCCAAATTGATGTGTTCACAGGCATGAAAACAACATTCATCTATCTCATTGTTCAACTCCATCTGAGGTCTTGGGCGACTAGGAGTATTATCAACAAGCAGTCATATTTTGAAACAAATGTTTTGTTTTTTTTTTTGAGCAGGAGTTCTCAACAGTGGACTTAAAATATTCAGTAAACTATGTTGTCAAAAGATGTGCTGTCATCTGGGGTTTGTTGTTCCATTTACAGAGCACAGGCAGAGTGGGTTGAGCATCATTATTAAGGGCCCTAGGATATTCAGGTAGTAAATAAACATTGGTTTCAGCTTCAAGTCACCACATACATTAGCCCCTAACAAGAGAGTCAGTCTGTCCTTTGAAGCTTTGAAGCCAGGCATTGACTTCCTCTCTCTAGCTATGAAACAGCTGAAGGGCCAATACTTTGTCCACCTGATGGGAAGAGCCGACTCATTGGAAAAGACTGATGCTGGGAAAGATTGAGGGCAGGAGGAGAAGGGGATGGCAGAAGATGAGATGGTTGGATGGCATCACCTACTCGATGTATGTGAGTCTGAACAAACTCTGGGAGATAGTGAAGGACAGGGAAGCCTGGTGTGCTGCAGTCATGGGTCACAAAGAGTCAGAGATGACTGAGTGACTGAACAACAACTTGGGCTATACAAGTCCTGGATGGCATCTTCCAATAGAAGGCTGCTCTGTTTACATTGAAAATCTGCTGCTTAATGTAGCCACCTCCATTAATGACCTGAGCCTGACCTTCTGGACAACTTGCTTCAGCTTCTGCAGCAGCAATTGCTGCTTCACTTTGCACTTTATGTTGTGGAGACAACTTCTTTCCTTAAACCTCATGAACCAACCTCTGCCATCTTCACACTTTTCTTCTGCAGCTTCCTCACCTCACTCAGCCTCTACAGAATTGAAGAGAGTCAGAGCCTTGCTCTGGATGAGATTTTGGCCTAAGGGAATATCGTGGCTGGTTTCATCTTCTATGGGCTTCCCTGGTGGCTCAGCTGGTGAAAAATCTGCCTGTAATGTGGGAGACCCAGGTTCAGTCCCTGGGTTGGGAAGATCTCCTGGAGGAGGAATTTGCAACCCACTCCAGTATTCTTGCCTGGAGAATTCCATGAACAGAGGAGCCTGGCGGGCTGGACACAACTGAGTGACTAAGACATTTCATCTTCTATCCAGACAGCTCAAACTTTCTCCATAACAGCAATAAGGCTCTTTCACTCGCTTATCATTCGTGTGTTCACTGAGGCAGCACTTTAATTTCCTCCAAGAACTTTTCCTTTGCATCCACAGCTTAGCTAACTGGTGCAAAAGGCCCAGTTTTCAGGCTATCTCAGCTTCTGACATGCCTTTCTCACTAAGCTTAATCATTTCTAACGTTCGATTTAAAATGAGAGACGTGTGACTTTTCCTTACACTTGAACACTTAGAGGCTATTATAGGGTTATTAACTGGCACAATTTCAATATTATTGTGTCTCAGGGAATAGTGAGGACCAAGGAGAGGAAGAGAGATGGGGGAAGAACTGATCAGTGGAGCAGGCAGGACACACACTTCATTATATATGGTCATGGTTCGTCGTGCCCCAAACAATTACAATAGTAACATCACAGATCATGGCTCACAGATCCTCTTAACAGATATTATAAAATGAAACAGTTTGAAACATACCTAGAATTAACCAAAATGTTGCATAGAGACATAAAGTGAGCAAATGCTGTTGGAAAAATGGTGTGGATAGACATTGAGTTGCCAGGAAACTTCAGTTTGAAAAAACCACAGTCCATGCAGTAAAACAAGGTCTCTGTATATGAAGACAATGTGGCTTCACACACATGGGGGTTGAAAAACCAAGGGGTCTTTTAAAAGCTTTTCTAGATGATCTGCAGACGGTCTACAAATAATAGTAGCTATTCTGCTTTGATATTAAACCAAATGTCAATAAGTGGAGTTAAAAAATTATTTTAGTTTTAATTGGAGGTTAGTTACTTTGTAATACTGTGTTGGTTCTACCATACATCAACATGAATCAACTGTAAATATACATATGTCCCCTCCCTCTTGAACCTCCCTCCCCATCCCAGCCTTCTAGGCTGTCATGGAGCACTGGCTTTGGGTTCCCTGTGTCATGCAGCAAATTCCCACTGGCTGAGAGCGTGCTCGCTAAGTTGCTTCAGTCATGTCTGACTCTTTGTGGCCCTATAGGCTGTAGCCCATCAGGCGCCTCTGTCCATGAGATTCTCCAGGCAAGAATACTGGAGTGGATTGACATGCCCTCCTCCAGGGATCTCCCTGGCCCAGAGATGGAAACCACATCTCTTAATTCTCCTGCATTGGCAGGTGGGTTCTTTACCACTAGCACCACCTGGGAAGCCCCTCCCATTGGCTATTACTGGGCATATACCCTGAGGAAACCATAATTGAAAAAGACACATGTACCCCAATGTCCATTGCAGCACTGTTTACAGTAGCCAAGAACTGGAAGCAGCCTAGATGTCCATCAACAGATGGATGGAATTTTTTTAAAGCTTCATTATAATATGTAATCAGAACCCATATGGACAACTTTTCTTTCCTGTGGCATCAAAACCCATTCTTTGAACAAATGTTCCCCCGTGTGTGATTTTGTAAAGTTGCACGTTGGTCATCTGGAAAATACTCTTTCACTGTGTTTTGTCCATATCAGTGCATTTCATTGTTGAGAAATCACATTCATTAACATCTCTACCTACCTCATCACAAGAGCCCTGAAGTCTCAGAACACTGTCAAGCTCCCTATGGTGGAAATGAGTTTCCCAAAATTCTAATTCTTGCTTGAAAGTCTGAATCCTGTTCTTGGCAACAAAACTCTCCTCTGTTTCTGTTGCAGTGATTGGCTCCCTTTATCTATTTTGAAGATCATCTGCCAAGCACCCGAGTCTGAATGCCAGCACTTCATCTCTTAGCTGTCCTTTCCAGGTAAATGTGGTTCTATGAAAAAGTAGCTTATTCAGTTCAGGACTCAAGTGCTTTTCCTGAGACAAACAGTCCTCTCTGGTTCGAGGCAGGGTGTTTCAGGCATGGGTCCTGTTCAATCACGGAGAATATTAGAAATCAGGGTTGAGACTTAATAACATAGACCATTTTTTCCCCTGCTGTGTTGAGGCCAGGCTGTGCTGTGGGAACCGAGCCCTCTGTCCCTGGTGGGGTTGGGGGGTCTGCTCCACGAGGCCACTCAGTGATCCAGGCTGGGGCTTCACCACCTGGGACGTGTGGGTGGTTCTTGGTGCAGGGTTCACACTCGTGTTAGATGCTAGATACTCCATGTTTGTTCTGCTTGTGGCCCGTCGGCCTGCTGGCCCATGGGGGCTGTAAAAGTGCCTGGAAGGAGAGGGGCTCCCGATGTGGAGATTCCCGCAGCCTGGGCCACTGTGTCTGTCTGAAATGCTGCTCCTGGACCTCCCAGTCCTTCCAGCTGGGGTGCTGGCCTTGGCCATCACACCCTCTGCCGCCCGGCACCCTCTGAGTTCCGCCCTTGCCTGTATCCTGCTCTCTCAGCAGCCACTCACTATGCATCTTCAGTTTTCTGTGCTTGTGTGAAGACTTCTCCAGCTCACCTCTAAGCTGCATGAACGGGGTGGCTTGATTTAGACCTTGATGTCTGGACCCACTGCCATGTGGCTCCTGCCGACAAGGTCCCCCTGCCCATTGCCAATCCACAGCTTTGCCTCTGAGAAGGTGAGCTTGGGGAACACCTCTTCCCCCAGGCCTCAGTGGCCCCTCTTTGTACATGAGGGTCTCCTGGACCATTCCCACCCCTGTCACGCATAGACCTGCCCTCCCAGCCATGCGGCAGAGCTTCTTTTTGCAGACAACATGTGAGTTTCCACTGACACACATTTTCTCATGGGGATTTTCTCCTGACGGATGGCTCTGGGTTCCAACTGTATTTTCGTGTACATAGCTCTCCCCTTGTGTCTCTCTGATTCTCCCCCTCAGCCTCTGTGTGTGTATATATCTACGGTGACATTTCATGAGCAATCCTGATGCCAAATCCAGCCTCATACTGTACCTTGACACTGAATCAAATTTTGGAGACTGAATTCAGGTGAAGTAGAAAAGAATACCTTTATCACTTTTCCAGATTAAGGGGGACATAGCTGGCTTGTTCAGTTGTTCAATCGTGTCCGACTCTTTGAGGCCCCACGGACTGCAGCACAGCTGGCTAGTGCCCTCAAAACTGTGTGTCCCAACCTAGAAGAGATAATGAAGAGTTTTATGGTCTTGGTTTAGAAAGGTCATGGTCAGCTCCTGGACGTTCTTCTGATTGGTTGGTGGTGAGGTAATCCAGAATCAGCATCATCAACCTACTGGTTCCAACAGGTCTGGGGTCTAGGTGCTTGTGGGCAGCAAACAGTTAACTTCTCCCACCTGGTGGGGGTTTCAACATCTGCAAAACAGCTCAAAGATATTGTTATGTGCTTCCCTTGAGGGGGAACCAGGACCTGCCCCAAGGCTGCACTACTGTTTCTTGACTGCTCCTCCCTTGTCTCTGCATCTCCTACCTTCCCTGATTAGCAGCTGTCTGAACCTGCCCTTTGGAACTCGGGGAAGGTCAAGGAGGTTTTGTGCACGCGTGCTCAGTGATATCTGACTTAGTGGAGGGTGAATGAAGCCTATTTCCTGTAATCGAGAAATGAGGAACACAGAAAGGATTTTGTGCCCAGGAGCCCCTGAGGGTCCTGCTTGGTTTCAAGCCCTCCACCTGGGAGATCAGGGGCAGGAGGCATCTGTGTGTGATATCTATAATCAGGACAAGGCCCCTGAACTATTCAAGGGAAACCTTTCAGAGAGTGATGCTCTATAAGGGATGGCTGGATCATTTTCTGGAGCTCTGTGGCTCCCATGGCACTGGGGTGTGGTTGCCAGTCCTCCTGTGCCACCCTCGTTTGGCCCCTCTCCTGTGCGTGCTCGGAGCCGGTGCCGTGGAGAGATGCTTAGCCACGTGTGCTGCACTGCTGAGTGGATCCAGGGAATGGCCTTGGGCACGCTGCCTGTGCATTCCTCCGCCCCTGCCGTGATGCTGCAATGGGGCTTCTTAGGTGCTCAGCCCAGAGGGGGCTCCTAGGTGCCCCAAGGGTCCAGGAGGACTTGGGCTCTTGGGGGTCTGCTCAGCCTTGCTGGCTCTGGAGCTGGTGCCCTCTAGTTCCTCACTCACTGTCTGACGCCCCAAGTGGTGGTGGGGACATGGTGCTCTTGGCACCATGTCCAAGAGAGCCCTGGTAGCTGTCAGGACACATGGTAACCATCACCACAGAGGAGGTAGAAGGGAGTGAACCATGAGAATAAGACTGTTGGACTTTCCTCCATTCATGTGCCACCCATCTCTCACTTGTCCCCTCCTTGTTGCTAGCTGTGTCCTCAGGCATGGCCATCCGGTGGTGAACGAGCCTGGCTAGGTCCTAGTGCACAGAGCTGTAGGTCAGGTGGGGTCACAGCCCTAAATGAATCATTACACAGTGATGGAGGTCAGGGGCTGGGGAGCATCCCCAGGGGAGCTACCTTCTCCAGGAGCTGGAGGAGGAGGGCCAGAGCCACCCTGGATATTCCCTCCGCAGCCCACGGATTTCCTGCTCAGAGAGACGCGGGCAGAGGAGATGTCTGTGGGCGTGGCATTTCAAGGTGCCAGAGCATTTGTGTCAGTGCAGGCATGGACCATAAGGAAGTCACACCAAAAGGCAGGGTTCTCAAGCCTGGGCTCACAGAAGATTCACTTGGGAGCCTTGACATGCAAGCTTCTAGACTCAGAGGTTCTGAGTCTGAAGAGTTAAGCTGGGTGTGGGGAATTCTCACTTTCGACAGATGGTCCACACGGTCCGGGAGCAGGAGAGGCTTGGTGTGCTGGGGAAGTTGATGTGGAGTGATGGTGCTTCTTGTCTCCTTGGCTACAGGCATCATGGATGGAGTCCTGGCCATATCCACCCAGGGGCTCTTGATTCCCAGCATCTTCTGATCTCCCATGGTTTCTGGAAACTGAGCAGTGTTGTGGTAGCAATTAGAGAAAAGGTCTTTTGTGTACACACTGGTCTGTTTTGATTTTGCAGTGGGGGGCGGTGGTGGTTGTTTTTCCTGCAGAGCTGGCAAAAGGCAGAAGTGGAGGGATGTGCTGTCTAGAGCATGGGTGTTTGTATCTCAATTTCTGATGCTCAGCTAAGAGTCGCCAGTGGAAACGGGATCAAGGACACATCCTGATTTTCCAGGGCATCTCTCAGGACCCAGGTTTCCAGCAACTCCTCTCTGTCTCCTTTCCCGGCTACTTTCTTAGATGAGCATGTAGTATACACATCTGTTACTGCTGGAGAAAGGACCCCAGATTTTCAGATAAGTGTGTTGTTATACAAGCGGCAGATGTCAGCAAGGGTATCGATGGCTGAGTGAGGGGACTCTGTTACCATCAACAGGGGATACAGGCTTGGGGCCTTTATCAGAAACTTTTGTTTTATCTTGATTTTGCCCACATTTGTCACTGCCTTTCCTTCAACTGTCTTTCTGAGCGGTGTCAGCTGGACACAATGCTTTCTTGTTATCTAGAAAAGCCAGGAACAGCATTTGAGTGGAGATTCAAGACCTGAATTCATTTTCCAAAGGGTAGAATTATTTTTCTTTCCAAGCTTAAGTTTTGATCTGTGATTCCTGGAATTCTCATTTCTTCTTCCTGTTTCTGAATGTTCCAGACTGGCCCATCTCAGTTGACCTTGTTCTCTGGGAAAGAGGGGCCACTGTACCCCCTTGTCTGGGGCACAGTCAAAATGTGGAATGTCATTAGCAAGGATTAGGGTTTCAGCCAAATTACTCAGAGTTCTTTTGGGAATGGCTGACCAAGGAGATGTTTTTTGGGGGTATTTTGGGACACAGGGTAGGGTGCTTTGGGACACAGGCAGGAAGGAGAGTAAAGATTATGGTTGACTTAGTCACTGTTCAGGACTCTACATGAGATTATTCACAACAGCCAAGTTATGGAAGCAACCTAAGTGTCCATCAACAGATAAGTCAATAAAGAAGTTGTGGTCCATATATATAATGGAATATTACTCAGTCATTAAAAATGAAAAAGGTTCCATTTGCAGCAACATGGATTGAATTGGAGGGCATTATGCTGAGTGAAATAAATCAGACAGAGAAAGACAAGTACTTATTACTCACATGCAGAAACTACAAAATACAACAAACTAGTGAATATAATGAAAAAAAAATCAGATTCACAGATATAGAGAACTAGTGGTTACCAGTGGGGAGAGGGGAGGGACAATATGGGGGTGGTTGCATAAGTGGTACAAACTGCTATATATAAGTAAGTTACAAGGATATATGTACAGCAGAGCCAATATATTATAGTAGCTGCAAATGGAGTATATATTTAAAAAACGGTGAATCACTACACTGTATACCTATGACATATAATATTGTGTATCAATTATACTTCATTAAAATTTTTAAAGAAAGAATCTACAGATGAGAAGACTTATTCTGTTCCAGGTCTTTGGACCAAGTAGGAGCTGTATTTTCTCTTAATGGGGAAATTTGCATACAGGGGAAATGTTCTCTCTCCTTTCCAGGTAAGTCACGTGACTCCCACTTCCTTTGTCCTTAACGACTCATTTGTTCACCCAAGACGCTTAACTTGGATTTAGTTTCTCTCGGTTTTTAGAAAGTGTTCCCCTTTCTTATCTCCCAAGTTAGAGGCTTCTAGTCTAGCTGAGGGATGGAGTCTTCACTGGTTTTCTCAGCAATGAACTTGGATGACTTCTCCAGATCCCAGGAAAGCAGTGTAGCTGAGCTGCCCACCAGTCTCCAGAGTGCAGCTTCAGCTTGGTGGGACTGGCACTGGCCCATCCAGCTAGGGACCACGGGTCCTTAGTTGTCCCTCCCCTCCTCCCCCACTTTCCAGGAGGACAGTCCTGCTCTCCCAGGGGCGCCCCTGCATCCAATGGGCAGGCACGCAGCAGGACTTGGCCGGCCTTCTGAGCCCACTCAGGGCACGGACCATGATTTGAGGCACTGTTGCCTCTCGTGTTGCTGGCGGCTTGGCTCCCCACTGCCTGCTTTGCCTGGCTCATTCATATGTGGCTTCCAGGGTTCCTGGAGATGGACCAGAACCTCATGGATTAGCTGGCGGCAATCCTGGGTAACCATGTCCTTCCCTCAGCTGAGTGAGGCTTCAGAGCTGCTGACGGGGCATTCGTCCTCATTTCATGCAGGGAAAACAGCAAGGAGAAAAGGCTCACTCGCAGTTTAATGTAACTAAATGTCATTCCACGCCCCCAGGATTGCTTCTCGATTGAAAGCAATGGGGATTCAGGCCGAGGGGAGGAAGGCGGTAACGTAACCTGATTTCATGACCCTTGGCTCCTATTTATCATAAAATCATTTACGGCTCCATAAAATGTGTTAATTTGGGCGGCTGGTGATGTATGTCTTTGATTTAGGAGCTGACATTTTTGCCTAGTGGGTGATTGCTCATGGAGGGCGGCTTGTGTTTGGGAACACGTGTGGGCTGGGCAGGCTTTCGGGGAAGCCTGTAGCCAGTGGAGGTGCTGGGAGGTCTGGGGTCCCCTTGTGGGTCCTGGGTACATGTGGGGACAGTCCACATCTGGGGGATAATGGGAAACGCTGGCTGACTGGCCTTCAGGTCCTGGAATTCTGCACTTAATTTCTAAAAATTCTGAGTGTGATTTTCCTAAAAGGGAGCCGGCTCCTTCCCGGGTGTCCTTTACCTTTGGGCACGCATGTGTGCTAAGTCGCTTCAGTCGTGTCTGACTCTGGGCGACCCTATGGACTGTGGCCCGCCAGGCTCTTCTGTCCATGGGATTCTCCAGGCAGGAATACCGGAGTGAGTTGCCATGCTCTCCTCCAGGGGATCTTTCCAGCCCAGGGATCGAACCTGTGGCTCTTATGTCTCCTGCATTGGCAGGAAGGCTCTTTACCACTAGTGCCACCAGGGAAGGGCCCCCATTCCTCCAGACGCACTATTCATTGAGCACCTGCTTTGTGCCTGAATTGCACGATGTTCTGGAAGAAGTTGAGAGCAAGAGAGAGGGAGCTCCTGCCTGCAGATCCTCCCCCAGCCTTGGGACCAGCCTTGGCATCCCTAGGTGATTCAGGGGGCATGGGAAGAGCAGGGCACAGGGACTCCATAACTCCCCTGCCTGCCACCTTGCCATGTTCGAGGGGAATTATCATCCTCCGTCCTACATGGGATGCCAGACAGACAGACAGACAACCACACAATGGACTTGTTCATGGACACACAGCCAGGAAAGAGGGCTTGGGAGCAGATGAGGCTTTCAGCATGGAAGGAGGCACAAGCTGGGGCTACCCTGAGCACGCCCCACGGTGCCGCCTTGTCTGCCTGCTCTCTCCTGTCTATTCTCTTGTCCCCCCTTCTCTGGCTCTCCTTCCTCATCGTGAACTTCTTTCTTATTAAATTGAAAGGTAAAAAGCCAACTTTATCTTCCTGTATCTGTCCCACCCCCACAAAGTTTATTAAAAAATGAAACACCTAGCAAATCATTTTTATGAGCAATTAGGTGCCCCTCTCGTGTGTACGTATGTGGAGGGCTCAGCTGACAAATGGATTGACACCCGGGGTTGGGGCTGAACTGGCTCCCATGGTTCCACCCCCACCCCCTGATCCCCCGCCGCTGTACCCTATGGTGAACAAGGTAAGTGTTTCCATTTGTCAGTCTTGGGAGAAATGATAGTTTGTATTCTGGGCACCGAGTGTTTTTATTTGCCAATATTTTCTCCTCTCCATATGACTGTTGGTTCATAAGTTTTGTTATTGCAGAATATTATTTACAGATCTCAGCAGAAGGGCAAAACAGCTGGGGGAATGTTTATCTCCATTGCCCCTCCCCAACTCCCTTCCAAGTCTCTAAATAAACTTTTCTGTTGATTCTGAATTGAAACATCCATCAGGCTTTGCCCATGACTGCGAGCTGAAGAAGCCTATTTCATTCTTGTTTCTGGAACATTTATTCTTTATTCTGTTGCCCCTAAGATAAAGGACTCTCATCACCCACTGTCAGGCACCCAAAACCTTCAGGCAGGACCTATTAGACTTTACTAAGAAGCTTGCTCTCTGGGAGGGTGACTCTTCAGCCTAATTTTCTGCTAATCCTCTGGGTCTCCAGTTATGTCCAGACACCATGAGATTATCCAAACAAAGTTTATTTAACAGATGCCTCCTTCAGAAAGCAATGTCCATCAGCGTGGCTTCCCAGATGGCTCAGCAATAAAGAACCCCCTGCAATACAGAAGATGTGGGTTCAATCCCTGGGTGGGGAAGATCCTCTGGGGGAGGGCATGGCAACCCACTCTAGTATTCTTGCCTGGAGAATCCCATGGACAGAGAAGCCTGGCAGGCTACAGTCCATGAGGATGCAAAGAGTTGGAGATGACTGAAGAGGCTGAGCACTCCATCCATCAATGTAACACAGAGATCATCCTTTCAAGACCAAATGCCAAAGCCTGTGTTCTGACGGCATTTCCCCTGATGTTTAAATGTATTTATACACACAGTTGTTCACAAGGGTCCCAATTCAAGTCATCTCTGTGAGAAATCAACATTATTTGAAAGAATAAAGAGATGGGAGATGGGGACTCAGTCCCTGAACACCTAAGATCTATGACCCCTGGGATTGTAAACATGTCTGTTGTATGAAATCAGTCCTCAGTAGGGAATTGCAGCTCCAAAAACAGCTGACAAATGCTTCCTTCTTAAATCTAAAATACTTCTTTACAGCAACCACACACAGTGACTGGAACAGCAGATTATCTTTCTTGACTTTATGTCCTCAGTGTGGTGAAGAGGGGCCTCGGAACCTGTTGAAATCTGGCCATGTGGTTTCCCCACTTTCACCTGCCTCCCTCACTTCCTCTGCCAGGAAGGATGCTGTGGCCACGTAGCCACAGGACACAAGGTCTCGTTGTCCTGACCGATCAGATTCTCCATTTAAAAAAATATATATTTGACTGCTCTGGGTCACAGTTGCCGCACGCAGGATGTTCCATCTTTGCTGTGGCAGGTGGGGTCTTAGTGGTGGCCCGTGGGACCTAGTTCCCTGACCAGAGACTGATCCTGGCCCCCTGCATTGGGAGAGTGGAGTCTTCGCCACTGGACCACCAAGGAAGTCCCCAGATCCTCCCTTGATTCTGCTCCAGAAGTGGAGGGAGCACGTGGAAAACGTGGGGTCCCCACACTACCTACAACCACGATCATAGTAATCATGCCTATATCGACCACCTGAAGAGCTGCTGGAAATTTCCAGCAATCATTCACTCAGAACCTGCTCAGTCTCAGCACTGCTGGACTATAAGCATCATGCCTGCCATACACGGTCCTTCCACAAACATGGAAGGGATGAAGGGATGAGAAAGGGAGTAAATGGGTTCCTTCGCTTCCCGAAGTGTCAAGGATGCTCACTGCCCTCTTGCATCTCCTTCCTAGGAGCTCAGCATCCCTTGTGGGGGCTTGGATGTGGGTCTGTGGATATTTATGTGCAAGCAGCTTGCCTCCCAAACATCCAAGTGGCTAGGGAGCTATCATTTATTCCATCTCAAGAAGTTTCAGTCATTGCATTTGTGTCAAGTGCTTACAGCAGTGTGGGTGTGGGTGTGTGGTGGCCACGATGCCTACTCATTGCAACCCAGCCCATTTCGGTCTTGAAACTGCTTTCTGCCCTGCTCACCCATCATGGGGGCGAACTGTAGCTGTGTTCCAGGCCTTCTGCCTGACCCTGTTCACATGGATGTCTCCGTGTCTCAGGAAGCAAACTTTGTAATTGGAAACACCAGGAAATCTCTATTATTACTATGATTGTGGTGGTTGTAGGTAGTGTGGGGACCCCTGAGCAAACTGTGGCCTAAGCCACCTGGCCCTCAGAGTCAGAGGTGGGTATGGACCAGCGCAGGCTGTGTTCCAGGCCTGACATAAGGGCTCCAGGGGCCGCCGAACGGTGCTGTGGAGAGATGGGGTTGGATGGCTTCCAGTCTACAGAATGCAGTGAGAAGGCTGCCCACCCTCTCTCCATCCCACTCCTGTTTCAGCCGGCTGACTCATTCACACTCACCTTCCACCTCCACCCTCTGACCTCCCTCCTCCTCCTTCTGACATCCTGGCTGAAAGCTGGCACACCCTCCCCCACCTCCCCCCGCCCCCACCCAGCACCTGGCTCTGCTACACTTCTCTCCAGGGACCCATCCTTGCACTGGGCCTTCCCTCCTGACTGTGGCTCACCCTGGGCTGTCTCTTCTTTGAGTCCTGAGAGCCTGCCATGACCTTCTCCCCAACCTCTCCCCCTGATGCTCATACCACGGCCCTTCTGCCCCACCCCTGCTATCCTCCTGTGACCTACTGCCCCTTTTCATAAGTATTTCCTGAACCTGGTCCCAGAGAGATGGGATCTCCTGGGCTGGGCCTGGCCTGGCCAACTGACCAGCTTCCCTGCCACTGGCCCCGGCCAGACTCCATCAGTCCCTGTGTAGGGATGCTGTTAAGGACAGAATGTTTGTGTCATGTTGGGATTCATGGTGGAATCCTAACCCCCAGTGTGATGGTGTTAGGAGGTGGGGCCTTTGAGAGGTGATTAGGTCATGAGGGTGGAATCCTCATGAGTGGGATTAGTGCCCTTATGAAAGGGACCTCAGAGAATCCCCTATACCCTTCCTCCATGTGAGGACACAGTGAGAAGACAGCCATCTTGAACCAGAAATAGGGCCTCCATCAGACCCTGGATCAGCTGGCACCTTGGTCTTGGGCTTCCCAGCCTCCAAATCTGCAGTATGTCTGTTACTCAGCTCCAGCTGACTGAGATGGATGTTTCCCCTCCTCCTGCTCCCTGGGTCCCACAGACATGTTTCAGGTTCTCACCTTAGAGCCACACTCCCACCTTAGTACTGAAAGCCCAGACTTGGGGGAGAAGTGGGGGAGCTTAATGGTGGAAAAGGGGAGTCCAGGTGTGTTCTGATAGGGGCCAAGGGCCTGGGGAGCTGGAGGCACTAACCAGAATGGGGGTGCCCCACAGGATTGGTTGGGGGCACTCCTGGCTTTCTCTGGCTGGTCCTGAGTTGGGAGCAGAGACAAAAATTAGGGAAGCTCTTAGTTATTAATCAAATCTTGGCTATTTGGTGACACTTGTTACAAAAGCTAACAAGTTGTTGTAACTTGTTACAACAAGTTACTTGTTACTGCAATACAAGGAAAGCCTCCTGTATTATTACCAGAGATAATAATCCAACTTCCTATGAAGTTCTGACTCTTGGCAGCGTCTTGGGCTGGTCACTGGGTACAGGTTTCCTGGACTGGTCACTATGCACAGGGGCTGGTCTGCTGGGCTGGTTGATGTAGATTGTGGGTCAGAGTTTTCTTTTCCTGCATGGAAGGGCTGCTGTCCATTTACATAGCCCATCAATGGGAGAGTTGGAACCATAGGTCTCCAGGTCTGGGGTCCTAGAGGTTTTCCCTCCAGTTCAGAGATTGGAGGGACTGCGTGCTCTTCCACCCCGTGTTGACCTCAAATGCCCCTCAGGCTGTCCTAATCGAGAGCCCAGCTTGCAGCTTTCATGCTCAGACATGACGCTGACACCACTGCCTACAGGGAGCGAGCCCCCACCTGCTCCAGCAGGGCCCTGGATCGTCCACCAGGAATGGAAGCAGATGCGTTCTTTTCCTGTCTGCCACCCTTACCGAGGCACTGGACTCAGAATCTGGTGGACAAAATATCACCGTGGAAATCAGAAGGTTGAGGGTGTTTCCAGGAGCTTGGAAGGCAGGGGTCCTTGTTCCATGCACACACCTTGGGTGTGCAAGGTTTCACAGAGATCCTTGCTCTGACAGACACAGACCCTCGACTAGTTGGGCTATATCGGGGCATCCAGAGGTCACTCAGCCCCAATCCCCATGGTGCCAGGCCCCACACACCTGGCTCAGGTGGGGCATGGATGCACTGGCCTGTGCCCCCACCTCGGGGGCTTAAAGGGCCTTGCATCAGGGGGAGGTGCTGCCCCAGGAGCCTCTGCAAGGCTGGGAGCCTGGCCCGTCTCTGGCTGCCTGGTCTCTGTCTCCAAGCATGGACTCTGCCCACCTAGATGTGAGGAGATGTGAGACAGGTGCCCCTCTCCCCACAGCCTGTTGTTCCTGGACCTGGTGAAATCCTGTCTGGAGGGCACAGGAGGCTCCAGGGGGCTTCACTTATTCCACCAGTGCCCAGAGCTGCCTGTTGGATGCTGGGCTGAGAGGAGGTCACAGAAGGACAAGGGGCCCAAGCCTCCACCCTACAAGAGGGACACTATGGTGACCATTGGCCCCCATCCGGACACCGGACAACCAGGTTCCTGGGCAGAAACCATATGGGCACTGGCCCCACTCTCCTCCCCGCTGTTTTCCCATGGTTTGCAGCCCCTTACCCTCACTCTGAGCCATAGCCTGGAGGCTCTGAATTAGTGGGCTCTGGGGGGTCTTTCTTCCCTGGGTCTCCAGATGGGGCCCCTCAGCACATATCAGGGTCCTTCAGCTGAGGGGGGATAGAGCTGCTGGCAGAGCCCTTTAAGGAGGCAACTGCAGCCTCCTGTAGTCAAAGGATGGTGCAGACAAACAGCAAGGCAGCCATGCACACGCATATACATGTGTGTGAGTGCGCATGTGTACGTGTGTGCAATGCACTTGAGGGCCCAGGGATACGTACGCCTGTGAGTGTGATCGTGTACAGAGATCTGTCCTCACAGATTTGTGTGTGCAATGTGTGTTAGTCCCTCAGTCATGCCAGACTCTTTGTGACCCCATGGGCTGAAGCCCACCAGGCTCCTCTGTCCATGAGATTTTCCAGACAAGGATACTGGAGTAGGTTCCCATTTCCTTCTCCAGGGGATCTTCCCAACCCAGGGACTGACCCCGGGTCTCCTGCACTGCAAGCAGATTCTTTACTGACTGAGCTACAAGGGAAGCCCATGGGTTTCCCTTGTAGCAAGCATGGGTTGATTCAAAAAGTGGACTCATTGGAAAAGACCCCGATGCTGGGAAGGATTGAAGGTAAAAGGAGAAGCAGGTGGCAGAGGATGAGATGGTTGGTTAGCATTACCGACTTGATGGACATGAGTTTGAGCAAGCTCTGGGAGACAGTGGATAGGGGAGCCTGGCATGCTGCAGTTCATGGGGTCGCAAAGAGTCAGACAGAACTTAGCGACTGAACAGCAAAGCACGTGTACATCTGAGGTTTTCAGGGACGAGGGTGCGTACACTTTCTCACATGCTCCTGACCTTCTCAAGTCATAGAGCAGACCTAGTTCTTAGTGGAATCCTGCCTTCTGGTATTGAGACATCCTGGCTTATCATCTGAGCCTGGCTTCCAACTGCCTTGACACTGGGTAGGAGCTGTCATCGTTAGTCTCTTTCACAGAGTCTTTACCTCCAGCAAGAGAGTCTTTAGGGTCATACACTTAATGTGATTAATCTGAAATACTGAGTGGACTGACTTATCTTATAAAAACCTCTGCTACCCACAGGTTACTGGACAAATGAGCCAAATCCATCTTTCATTCTCCGTTAGACCCAAGATGCAGTGATGCTGTTTTCACGGTTCACAGTTCACAAAAATTTACATTTTATTCCTTTTAGAGAATATAAAGGTGGCTGTTGCATAACAGGGAGTAGACTAGGAGAAATGTTGGTGCAATTTAAGCATTTGAAACTATAATTTAGAAACTTAAACTAAGTGCTCAGGTCTCGCAACATCCTCCCGCTGACTCACGGGTTAGTGAGTGGGTTTGGATGGGAGTGCCTGGAACAACAGGATGGAAGGCTCAGCAGAATAACTCATTGGTGACTTGATACTTCTTACTCCACAAATCAATGATGGGTCAGTCTGTTTCTTTGCTCAAAGTTCTGTGGGTACACAAGAGACATCATCCACTCAGGATGTGTTATCAACAATATAACACAATTCACAATTCTTTTACGTGAACATTTCCTTCTCAAAGTAAACCTTTTTCTACAGAGTGTAGATTGGGAAATGGTCATTGGCTCTGTTGTTCTATTTGAGTAACTCTATGGTTTTTCTCTTGCCAAAGAATGTTCAAACTACCACACAATTGCAATCATCTCACACACTAGCAAAGTAATACTCAACATTCTCCAAGCAAGACTTCAACAGTACGTGAACTGAGAACTTCCGGATGCCCAAGCTGTAATTAGAAAAGGCAGAGGAACCAGAGATCAAATTGCCAACAACTGTTGGATTATAGAAAAAGCAAGAGAGTTCCAGAAAAACATCTACTTCTGCTTCATTGACTACACTAAAGCCTTTGACTGTGTGGATTACAACAAACCATGGAAAATTCTTCAGGAGATGTGAATGCCAGACCACCTAACCTGCTTCCTGAGAAACATGTATGCAGGTCAAAAAGCAACAGTTAGAACCAGACATGGAACAACAGACTGGTTCCAAATCAGGAAAGGAATATGTCAGGGCTGTATATTGTCACCCTGCTTATTTAACTTATATACAGAGTACATCATGAGAAATGCTGGGCTGGATGAAGCACAAGCTGGAATCAAGAATGCCAGGAAAAATACCAAAAACCTCCAATAGGCAGATGACACCACCTTATGGCAGAAAGTGAAGAGGAACTGAAGAGCCTCTTGATGAGAGTGAAAGAGAAGAGTGAAAAATTAAGCTTACAACTCAGAAAACTAAGATCATGACATCCAGTCCCATCACTTCATGGCAAATAGATGGGGAAACAATGGAAACAGTGAGAGACTTTATTTTCTTGGGCTCCAAAACTGCAGATGGTGACTGCAGACATGAAATTAAAAGATGCTTGATCCTTGGAAGAAAAGCTATGACCAACCTAGACAGCATATTAAAATGCAGAGACATTACTTTGCTGACAAAGGTCCCTCTAGTCAAAGCTATGGTTTTTCCAGTAATCATGTTTGGATATGAGAGTTGGACCATAAAGAAAGCTGAGCACTGAAGAACTGATGCTTTTGAACTGTGGTGTTGGAGAAGACTCTTGAGAGTCCCTTGGACTTCAAGATCAAATCAGTCAATTCTAACAGGAATCAACCTTCAATATTCATTGGAAGGACTGATGCTAAAGCTGAAACTCCAATACTTTGTCCACCTGATGTGAAGAGTGGGCTCAATGGAAAAGACCCTGATGCTGAGAAAGATTTAAAGCAGAAGGAGAAGGGGATGGCAGAAGATGAGTTGGTTGGATAGCATCACCAGCTCAATGGACTTGAGTTTGAGCAAACTCCAGGAGATGGTGAAGGACAGGGAAGCCTGGTATGCTGCAGTCCATGGGGTCACAAAGAGTCAGCCACGACTTAGAGACTGAACAAGAGCAAGACGGCGTTGAGTGCAAGCATTGGCAGTCAGGCTGTCCTTGAATCTAGTCTCCTGTCATTGAGATGCCAAGGTAGGCCCCCCGTTGGCTCTCAGGCTGCTGCCCTCAGTCACTCAGGGAGGAGGAAGGGCAATTGGTGTGATTACTGTAAGAAGAACTTGTGTAAAGCTGTTCAATGGCTTGGTTGCCTAGGTCTGAATCCCAACAGGCCCCATCCAGGTGGGTGGACTTGGGCTAGTTATTAATAAATGTAAATGCCAGTTTTCTCATTTATAATAGTTATCCCTACCTTACAAGATGCCATCACCATCATAACACCATCATGACCACCATCATCAGCACCACCATCATCAGCACCACCGTCATTATCACCACCACCACCACCATCAGCATCATATCACCATTATTATCACCGTCAACACCATCAACATCATCGCTATCATCACCACCACCACCACCACCATTATCATCACCATCAATACCACCATCACCATCACTGTCCTCACCATCATCCTTAACATCAGCATCACTATCATGATCACCACCATCATCTATTATTACGACTTTCATGATGCATTTCCTGGCTTGGTAGTAGGCACAGACAGGTTTCATCAATTATAACTCTCACAAATTAAATAAAGAATAGCTACCTGGGTAAATAATGAAAGAAATGTTTGTACTAGTACCGACTATTATTAGGTGCTGTTATAATTCTTATTTCACAGACAAGGAAGCTGAAGCACAGAGAGGAACTTGCCTAGCAACACAAAGGAGTCAAGATTCAAAGTCAGTAGATCTCAATCAAGCTCTTAACCCTGGAAGGGTCCAAGTCCTGGAAGGAGGATGGCTCTGTAGGGTGGCTGCAGGGGGTACCTTCACCTCAGTGAGATGCTTCAAGTAAATGACTCTGAGTTATTTCAACCACTGAAAGTCTATGATTTTATGGAAGCTGTTTATTTAGGTAGCCAATTGCAAAACAGAGTGAATTGGGTCAAATATTTTGAAACATGTTCATAGATTAATAAACAAAGACTGGGATGCTCTGGGAGAGATATTTGACTATTAAAAAACAGTCAGTGGGATTCAGTTTTCAACACTGAAAAGGTGTGTGGGTCGCCAGGCCAAGTCCCCACCCATCTGAGTTGCTCATAAAGCAGGTCCCAGGATGCACACAAGACTGACTGTCGGCAATCGCATTTCTAATGCTTGTCTAAATGTTTCTCATTTGATTTTTCTCTTATTAGAGCCTTGAGACATGTGACGAGCCGCAGCTCCCTTTAGGGCAGCAAACCCCAGGAAAGAGATAAAGCAATTCTCAGCTCTGATTCCAGATGAACCTCCTTCCCCTTCATTATAAAATACCTATTATCTCTCTTTATCTCCAAGCAAGCAGCGTTATTTCAATTTAACAGTGTGTGAAAAATGCACCACAATATAGTAAAAGGACCAAGGACGCACTATTTAATGTCAGAATGACAGATGCTTCAATTAGGCAGACAGGACTGTTTCTCCCCAAAATAGATAAAGATGAAAATTTTATAAGATTGTGCTGTTTGTGTTTATGGTACAGTACTGTTACAAGCTTTCATTACAAAATAAATTAAAATAAAAACTCCTTTTTCAATGGAAGCCAAACAGTTACTAATAATTTTGCAACTCAGAATCACAGTTTATCAAAGTTTCTGGTCCCCTCAAGTGGAAGGAGCAGTCTTGAGTGCTGGAGACATCATCCAGGTAAGAAATCTCACCTTGACAGTTATAGATCCTTCCCCAAGAGTGCTAGGAAGGTGTGATCTGAAGCTATCATTTGGCTGAAGCTTCAGTCAGTTCAGTCGCTCAGTTGTGTCTGACTCTTTGCAACCCCATGGGCTGCAGCACACCAGACTTTCCTGTCCATCACCATCTCCCGGAGTTCGCTCAAACTCATGTCCATCGAATCAGTGATGCCATCCAACCATCTTATCCTTTGTCATCCCCTTCTCCTCCTGCCTTCAATCTTTTCCAGCATCAGGGTCTTTTCTAATGAGTCCATTCTTTGTATCAGGTGGCCAAAGTATTGGAGTTTCAGCTTCAGTATCCGTCCTTCCAATGAATATTCAGGAATGATTTCCTTTAGGATTGACTGGTTTGATCTCCTTGCTTTCCAAAGGACTCTCAAGAGTCTTCTCCAGCACTGCAATTCAAAAACATTAATTCTTTGGTGCCCAGCTTTCTTAATGGTCCAACTCTCCCATCTGTACATGACTACTGGAAAAACCACAGCTCTGACTGATTAAACAGACTTTTGTTGGCAAAGTGATCTCTCTGCTTTTGGACACGCTATCTAGGTTTGTCATAGCTTTCCTTCCAAGAAGCAAGTATCTTTTAAATTTAAGGCTGTAGTCACTGTCTGCAGTGATTTTGGAGCCCAAGAAAATAAAATCTGTCACTGCTTCCACTTTTTCCCCTTCTATTTGCCATGAAGTGATGGGACCAGATGCCACTGTGTCTTCAGTGACCTCTGACTCTTTACCACCATTTTCTTAATTGTCACCATCAAAAGTAAAACCGTATTACCAGTGGCAGCCATGCTTTCTGTTTCTAAAGCTTTCTTTCCAATGATTCCTCTGTTCTTCATCTTAGAGTTTTCCATTCTCCAAACATTATGAGAGTACATTGCTTTTTATAATTGGAAAAATACATCAGCTGTGTGAAAACACTCGGAATTCTACAAACACAATGCCTGATTCCAGGGAAATGGTGGCCTGAGATGACATAAGCGCTTCCTTCTAAAACATAAAGGAACCAATGAAATATTAACACCTGAAAAATGTACAGAGGGATTCAGCAGAATGAAAAGGAAGGGCTTGGACCAGAACATAATCCGGGAGAGTAAGTGTGTGAACTGTAGATGTCCTCCATAGAGCAGTGAGTCTGGAAGAGGGGGATGGCTGCCGGGGTCAGAGAGGGACAGATGCCGGGGTCAGAGAAGAGTAGACACTGGGGTCAGAGAGGGATAGACGCCAGGGTCAGACGGACGCCAGGGTCAGAAAGGGATGGATGCTGGGGTCAGAGAGGGGTGGATGCCAGGGTCAGAGAGGGGTGGACCCTGGGGTCTGAGGGGGCAGACGCCAGGGTCAGAGAGGGATGGATGCTGGGGTCAGAGAGGGATGGATGGGGTCATAGAGGGACAGACGGGGTCAGAGAGGGACAGACATCGGGGTCAGAGAGGGATGGACACCAGGGTCAGAGAGGGGCAGATGCTGGGGTCAGAGAGGGATGGACGCTGGGGTCGGAGAGGGGCGGATGCCGGGGTCAGAGAGGGATGGAAGCCAGGGGTCAGAGAAGGGGCGGATCCTGAGGTTAGACAGGGACGGACAGGGTCAGAGAAGGACAGATGGGGTCAGAGAAGGGTGGACGCTGGGGTCAGAGAGGGATGGACACTAGGGTCAGAGAGGGACAGATGGGGTCAGAGAGGGACAGACAGGGTCAGAGAGGGATGGACACTGGGGTCAGAGAGGGATGGATGGGGTCAGAGAGGGACAGACGCTGGGGTCAGAGAGGGATGGACAGGGTCAGAGAGGGATGGATGCTAGGGTCAGAGAGGGATGGATACAGGAGTCCTGAGTTGTAATATTTGTGCAGAAAAGGGCATGAGGTCTTGGGTCCAAATGCCTGGATGGTTGAGGCTCTGACCTTTGTCGAGAGCAAGACCACCGGGACGGGGGAATGGAGCTTAACTGGCCACAGGAAGAAGTGGAACTCAGCCCATGCAGAGGGGGTGAGGCTGATTGGAAAATTGAACCTCCAAGTCTGTTCCTCCGATGAATTTGGAGTCTAAACTTATATTGCTAACGTGATCTTTCGTATTTTTTAAAATATAAATTTATTTGCCTTTTCATGCTGTTCATGGGGTCTCATGGCAGGAACACTGGAGTGGTTTGCCATTCCCTCCTCCAGTGGACCATATTTTGTCAGAACTCTCCACTATGACTTGTCTGTCTTGGGTGGCCCTACACAGCATGGCTCATAGATCAAACCAGTCAATTCTAAAGGAAATCAACCCTTAATACTCACTGGAAGGACTGATCCTGAAGGACTCAATGGACATGAATTTGAGCGAACTCTGGGAGAGAGTGAAGGACAGGGAAAGGTGGCAGGCTGCAGTCCACGGGGTCGCAAAGAGTTGGACACGACTTAGCGACTGAACAACAATGACTACAACAACAAAAGTTCTTTACAGCAGAAATTACACATTGCAAGGGAAAATATGAGCCCTGGATTCTGGAAGTTTCTGTCTAGAGTTTTATCTTGGGCATTTGTGTCTGTCATGATCAGAAGGGCAGCCCCACTTGGGACTGCTTTCTCAGCTTGGCTTCCTCCAGGGCTTCTCTGGACTCTGGTGTAAGCTTAGCTTCATGGAAGGGCAAGGGCCACCCTGGGTCCTGGTGCATGGCCTGACACCTGACATCTGTCCCAGGTGTTGGATGAACCCGTTGAGTGAGAGGATGAAGGGGTTGCCACTTCTGAGACTCTGCCCCAAAGATTAAACAGAAACTCATTATTTTTGGGTGAAAATGACTTGAAGAAAGAAACACAGTGGAGAATATCCTCTATTCGGTTAACATTATAAAAGAATGAATAGCTGTTTTAAGACATTTCACTCTGTGATGTGAGTCAGCCCCTTTCTCCTCTGTGTGTCTGCAGCATCCTGACACGGAAGGCGGGGCGATTCTCTTAAACAAAGGATCTTTAATAAAGAAGATTTATCATTCTTAAGGCTTCTGTTCCGACTGCCAGGCCCACGGTAGAGAGACAGAGAGGTGGTTTGGGGTTTCTAAAGCTGCCGTATCACAGGAGATACAAAGAGATAATTAGAACTTTGGGTGAGAAGATAATAGAGAGAGATGGGGAGGAAGGAAGGTGGAGAATGAGCTGGGAACAGGCAGGGTGCTTTAGTCCTTGGTGTCGTGAGAAGGAGAAGCTGAGGACCCTCACCTGCCTTCCTGCTGCACCTGGTCCTGACAGGCTCAGAGAGAGAGGATAGTGAGGGCTGTGGCGGGGGGGAGGGGGGGGGCAGGGGTCAGTGGGAAGCCCTCCCCCACAGCCCCGGTCCTTTTCTGAGAAAGTGGTCTTTGCTGCTGCATAGCATCCTCCCTTCTCCACCACCACATCACGTACCAGACACGTTGTACTCTTCCTCATTCTACACCAACCAGCCATGTTGCCCGGCACCAGGTCCAAGTGGAGGCCGGGCATCCTGGGGAGAAGAGATGCTCAGGGGACAACAGGCCAACAGCCAGGTGTGGGGGCAGGAGCCGGACCCTGTGCTTAGGTAGGAGCTGCTGGCCAGGTGCACACCTAACAGTTGAGGAGACTGAGCTGGACCTGCTGGGGGCAGTTCTGCCTCTGCCCTGGGGTCCCTGTCATCACTGAAGAAGTCCCCACCTTGACCAGAATCGTGAAAAGATGGACTAACTTTTTCAGCTCACCTGGTGTTAAAACTGGTAAAATTCTGGGAAGACTGGGACAAGTTGATCTTTGCAGTGGTGGGCTGCTGAGAGCAAGGGCTCCAGAGCTCAGTCTGTGGTCACATGAGACCAGAAGGTGCTGGTGAGACTGAGCAGGACACTGTGGGCCTTCCTGGGCAGACCCCCTGCCCTGGTCTTCCACCTGCCTCTTGCTTACAGAAAATTTTAACTTCCTGGGTCTTCCTTGAGTTCTAAAGAGAAAATTTAATTGGAGAGGTGAGAAAATGCAGAAACAAAGTAAAACATTCAAGCAAGACAAAATAATAATAGTTAAACCACAAAACAAAGTCAAGGACCTTTAGTTCCTTAAGGGCTATAGTTAATATTCCGAGGCAAATCCTTGAGCTTTGTCACAAGTATTGGAACCTCCACCAGGTGGAGGAAGTTAACTGCAAGCTAGATAGCATATTAAAAAGCAGAGGCATCACTTTGTCAACAAAGATCCATATAGTCAAAGCTATAGTTTTTCCAAGAGTTATGTACAGAAGGGAGAGTTGGACCATAAAGAAGGCTGAGACATGAAGAATTAATGCTTTTGAATTGTGGTGCTGGAGAAGACTCTTGACAGTCTCTTGGACTGCAAGGAGATCAAATTAGTCAATCCTAAAGGAAATGAACCCTGAATATTTATTGGAAGGACTGTTGCTGATGCTGCAGCTCCAATACTTCGGCCACCTGATGTGAAGCACCAACTCACTGGAAAAGACTGATGCTGGGAAAGATTGAAGGCAAAAGGAGAAGGGGGTGACAGAGAATCAGATGGTGGATAGTATTACTGACTCAACGGACCTGAGTTTGAGTTTGAGATGGTGAAGGACAGGGAAGCCTGGAGTGCTATAGTCAATGGAGTTGCAAAGAGTTGGACACGACTGAGCGACTGAACAACAACTCCCCACAAAGGCGGCACAGCACCATCCCTGGTATGATTTACTGACGTGGCTTGAATTTAAAAAGACAGAGTTCGCTTTAGGAGAAGGAGCAGGGAACTGGGAATCTGATTTGACTCCATGTCTTCTATGGAGGATCAGGGACTTGCCTGAGGTCACTGGGCTAGAAAGAGGCAGGACCAGGACTTGATATCTCCCTTTGGCAGGGAAGAAGCCAGGATTTTCCCTGTGTAGTGCCCCAGGTTGGGGATAATCAGGTCAATAATCCATGTGGGAAGCTTGGGCCAGGGCTGCGGGGTTGAGCTCTTCTTAATTGGGCGTGTGTTTGCCTGTGTTCAGGGTGAGGCCTGGACCTGCGGATGCTGTCCTTGGAGGTGGGGAAGAGCATTGCCTAGACCTGGTGCCCCACCCCCACCCTTCCCCGGCACCCAGTGTCACTGGAGCTGCCGGCCTCATGTCCCGAGGTGGGCAGGTGCCGATGGAGCCTGGGGACACGGGATCTGTTATCTTGGAAGGACTTCTCCCAGCAGCAGGTGCAGTGGGACATGTGTCTTCTTCAGCCACATCAGGCTCCCAATTTGCACAGAACACAGAGGAGGGGCTGGTACATGCAGATGACAAAACATGAAACCCAGCCCTCATAGAGCAGCCTGGCACAGGGTGCAAAAATGATCGATGGTCTTGGCTGGGGACGGGGGGCCCAGCCAGGTGAAAGATCCAAACCGAGTTTTCACCCAGGGACGAGGCCCTTGGCCGAGGGCTCTCCTGAGTCTGGGGTTTGGCACTGATGACAGGTGGCTGGGTGACCTTCAAGGTGGAGCTGGTCACACTCAGCACCGCACACAGCCCACATCCCAGGACAGTGGTCAAGAGCGGGCTGTGGTCCTTGCTGAGCACACTTTCAGAACCCACACCTCTGCTGTGCCCCTTTGAGGACAGAGGGCATCTGGCCTTACAGCAGACCAATGCCCCACAGGGCGGCCAGAAGAGTCCCAGGTCCATCCTTGGAGCAGTTTTCCACTGTAGCCAGTGATACAAACTGCAATTTCCCTGCAAAGATGTTGTTTAGAAGCGTTTCCAAACGTCTGCGGCTGCTCTCATTAAACTATGTTTGCCTACGAATCCAAACTAACGGTATTCTATTTAATTTCCCACTCTCAAATAGCACGATGCTTAATGTAAACCAATTACTACAATTTTGCTTTCTAAGAAATCAGGAGATGTAATCAAGGAGATGCAATTTGTTTGCTTTTCATGAAATATTACAGCATGGCAGTGACAGGAGGTGGTCTTCGGAGGGATTGGAACAAGGGTGTGCACGTATGTGTGTGTGATGCGAGTGGAGCCTTGTGTGTGTGTGTGTGTGTGTGTGTGTGTGATGTGGGTGGGGCCACGTGTGTGCTATGCCTGTGTGTGTTTGTGTGTATGTGAGAGATGCATGTCTCTGTGTGGGATGTAAGTGTGCCTGTGTGTACGATGTGTATATTTAACCAGAAATTCATAACAGGCCTGAGCCAGGAAAGGCCAGGGTGGGCATGAAGGCTTACACAAACATAGAAGTATCAATATTAAATATTTTACAAAAGGCTGATCCAACAGACCTTAACTAGGAAACCTGTGGGGCTTAGGGAAGGTGAGTGACCACAGAGGAGCTTCTTCATGATTGTCGCCCAAAAAGGCTGCGTGGGCAGAATAATAGGCATTCTATTTTAAATTCCCTTTTTTATTTTAAATGATAATTTTACTGCCAGGGAGAGAGGTGGATGCCCACCTGTAGCAGTGGCCTGAGAGCAGAGGACAACCTGAGCTGAGCTTGCAGCAAAGAGGGGAAGGCTCCCTCCCTGGGAGGCCCCACAGGTCAGAGGAGCCCCAGACCCGCCCTCTGACATAGCTGCCAGGGCCCTGTGGGATTCAGTGATGAGACTGAAAAATGCTCTTCTCAGCAGACTGTTCTCCCTACACCCAGACTCTGATGCCAATGGTACTTTTGAGACACGTTGGCTGCTGTCCACAAGGTGCAGTGATGGGGTCCTGGGAGAGCTTTGGAGATGCTCTATGACTCCCACCAACTCCCCACCCAGAGCTCCTCTTGGAGCCAAGGTGGTGGCAGCTAAGCCGTTCTCACCTTGGTCCTCCAGCCTCAGTTCTGACCTGGGAATGAATGCTCTCTGACCTCTTTCTTTTTCTTCCAAAATCCCTAGAGGCTCCCTATGCAGGCACCAGGAAAGGCGGCTTAGGGAGCAGCCGAGCAGAGGCAACCGCTGGTCTCCCTACACCTGATTGGGTGAGGCCCACTCACATCTGGAGGGTGATCTGCTTTCCTCAAAGTCACATAGTTACATGTTCATTTCATCTAAAGGTACCTTCACAGTCAACTGGTGTTTGCACAAACTGGACACCATGGCCTAGCCAACCTGATTGTAAAGTTATCCATCACAGCCCCCACAATCACAGGGTGATTAAATACATGCTTCCCCCCAAACAGCCCAGACCCTCCAGGGGAGCCTCTTTTGGGGCAGGGATCCCCCTCCTCCCCTGCCCTGTGGTGTTGTGTCTGGATCCTGGGGGCTGGGGTACCCCAGGGGGAGCAGAACAGACCCACGGAACCTCAGTTGAGTCCAGACCTGGGCAGCTCCTAGGGCCCCGCTGGCCTCCATGGTGACCTCTGGGAGCCAAGGTCACTTGTAACTGACAAAGAACTTCTGGGGAACAAGCCAGGGAACTGGACTTCTGCCAGGAGCCATCTCGGAATGTCCTGCACTTTGTTTCCCAGCCTGCAAGATGGAATGATGCATCTGGGAGAGAGATGCTGTGGGTAGGAGGCATGTCAGGACCTTGGGCTCTGGGTCCTTGTCTGTTACCACCTTGTAGGTCTGTCTGCCATGTTGTGGGGACAGAGGTGTTGTGGCGAGCTGCAGAGGAGGGAATGCTTCCCATTTCCACCTTCCAGAAGGCTGCAGTGAGTGGGCTGCAGAGACGGTCTGCGTGTCTCTGTCCACACCTGTATCTGTATCTATAATGTCCATTTCCTCATCTATACCTATATATGGGCATCCCTGGTAGCTCAGTGGTGAAGAATCTACCTGTCAATGCTGGAGACTTGGGTTCGATCTCTGGGTTGGGAGATCCCCTGGAGAAGGGAATGTCAACCCACTCCAGTATTCTTGCCTATGGAATCCCATGGACAGAGGAGCCTGGTGTGAGGCAGTACATGGGGTCACAAGAGTTGGACACGATTTAGGGACTAAACAGCAATGGCATATCTATATATGTCTTTATATCTATTTTTTCTCTCTACTATGCTGCAGAGCGGGCCCTAAGTTATAGATTCATATGTATGTACATGGTCACATGTCTTTCAGGCATGCTTGAGATAATGCTTACTGACAGTGAACTTCACTCTGAGGGCAGAGTCTGGCTCATTAACTTGGTTCTGGGTTTTGTGGGTGGAGCTGCTGTCTGGCTGCCTAGTCTCTGGGCAGCTTCGAGGAGTCTGAGGAGGGGCTGGTTAGAGATACGGTGTGGTGAAAAAAACGGCGTCATTCCATGAGTGCTGCCTCTCAGTTCTGGACGCATGAGCTGCCTCCCAGCTTCTGAAAGAATCAGGATGAGGATCGCGTCACACAAGCACCACTGTCCCCCATCACTATCTCTCTTTCTCCCCCACCCCACCCCTACCTGGGAGCCTTTGAGCCAGACCCTGACATTGAAATGGGAGGGGAGTGAACCCAGAACATTAGCCCAGCAAAGAGCAGAGGCAGATGAGCATGCTGACTGTCTCTATACTTGACCGGCTGGAAGGGGAATGGCACTAACGCTGAGGCTGGGAATGTTGAGACTGCCTGCAGAGCAGCCCCAGACCTTACCGATCTGAGCCAGAGTCCTGCCTTTGTGCTGATGGGGCTGTGCACTGGGGTTTCCCCTCTAGCCTCAACTTCCTCATCTGTAAAATGGGGATGATGACACCGAGCTGTGAGTCTCAAAGCGTTTAGCTCTGGAGCCAAGGTCAATTGCCAGTGTTGTCTCTCAGCCTCACTTTTCTCATCTGTCGCCTGGGCAGGACAACTCTGCGACCAGGCTGTGTAGGGGCATTGTACTACACACCGCAGAACTGATACTGATGACGAATAACTTTGTCCTCTCTTCAGCTCATCAGAGGATGAATTTTCTAACTCTTTGAACAACTGGAAATTAACAACTTCTTTAGTGGGTGAGTCCAGCGACACTCTGTCACTGGAGTGTCCAGGTAGAAGCTGGCTGAAGCGTGCCATGGGGGCAGCTGCCCTTTCGCTTTCTGCCCAGGACCAGGGGCATCGCACTGGGGGGCAGTTGAAACTGCAGGGAATCACAGTGGAGGGGAGGCCTCGCCCTCGAGGCTGCCCTGTGAGGGCGGCTCTCCAGGTGCTGACCTTGGCCTGGGCTCTGGGCATCGCCTCCAGGCCCAGCCTCTGACCTCATCCCCGGCCCTTGCTTTTCCACTAACTGTGTCACTAACAGGACAAACGAACCCAGGTTTGGGTTTTTTATTTTCCACCACATTTCGGAGCAGCATTATGATTTTCAGGCTGAAAATATCATCCCGTCCAAAGGCAACCCAGAGACCCGGCCACTTAGCTCACAAACAGACCCAGAATTGTGGGCACCCGGGCAGGTGCCAGGGTTACCTCCCCTCAGAAGTCCTATTTTGCTCCCTGCTCTGGGTCCAGTTATCTGCTAAACCACAAAGAAAAGGCTTCAGACATAAAAATAAAGAAACTAGAGGTGCTCCCATGGCTCCAGGGGTGGTGTCTGGAGATGCTGTGAGTGAAACAGGGGACCATTAGGACAGTGGGCAAGGGCTCCTCCATCACTTTCCTTGAAGCAAGAGATTCAAAACTGTCTCTTTTCTTTTGCACTATTTCCCCCTCCTCACCTTCAGACAGGCAGAGGGAGGGTGCGTGCGCTGTGCAGACACACTCCTGAGTTTCTACAGAGAAGAGCAAAACATGAAGGGCTGTCACTTGTCTTCACAGGAAAGTAAATGGCTTTGGGGTCCTGACGGCCTCTGCTTCCTGCAGCCTCGCCTGGCATCTCCTGGCATCTCTTAGGGCTTTTGCACCTTCCAGCACCCACGCCTCCTCCCCACCCCACCCCACCCCACCCCTCCTATCCCTTCTAAGAAGCTGACACTAATGTCAGAGAATTTGAGCTCTGCCTCTATCCACCCACCATTTTTAGAAACATCACAGAACAGCTAGGCTCCTGCCACACAGAATTAAACCTACACCGTCCCCCTCCTCCCACATGAACTGCCTCTTGCCAACGACTTTCTCTGCCAACTGCTGGAGGCCATGTAGCTACCCACCAGTCACGCCTACTTGGGGATCCCCAGGAACCAGAGATGGGACTTGTCCACACTGTTCTGCTCATATTTTTCTGCTTACCTGGCCCTCCCCAGGGCCCCCAGCTCCAGGAACCGTCCATAACTCTGGGGCCTTCTGGATCCCAGCCTTCCTGCCCCAAACACTCTGGGGATTGTCTCCAACAAGTTCCAGATACATTCACTTCTCTTCACCCTCATGCTGCATTCTCACTTAGCCGTCCCTCCCCCCACCCCACCTCCCCCATTTGCTGTTGTTCAGTCTCCAAGTCGACGCTATGGACTTGCAGCACGCCAGGCCTCACTGTCCCTCGCCATCTCCTGGACTTTGCCCAAGTTCATGTCCACTGAGTTGGTGATGCCTTGTCCATCAGTTCCGTTCAGTCACTCAGTCATGTCCGACTCTTTGAGACCCCACAGACTGCAGCACTCTAGGCCTCCCTGTCCATCACCAACTCCCGGAGTTCACCCAAACTCATGTCCATTGAGTCGGTGATGCCATCTAACCATCTCATCCTCTGTCGTCCCCTTCTCCTCCTGCCCTCAATCTTTCCCAGCATCAGGGTCTTTTCAAATGAGTCAGCTCTTTGCAACAGGTGGCCAAAGTATTGGAGTTTCAGCTTCAGCATCATCTTAAGAGTCTTCTTCAACACCAATGCCCTGTCCATGACTCCTACTAACCTCCTCCCAATCTCCTCCCATCCACTGCTTACACTGAAGCCACAGGGAGCTTTCAGAAGGACACATTTAACTACGTCACATCCCTGCTTAACTCCCTTCAGTGACCCCAGTGTTTGCAGGAACCAGTCGTAAGCCCCAGCGTGACCAAAACATCCTGCCCCGTAGATGGCCCCGCCCACCAGCTCCACCCACAAGCTCCGTCCACCCACAGAGCCCGCCCATTAAGACCCTGCTCCTTAAGCCCCGCCCACAGGCCCCGCCCCTCGTATCCCCGCCTCCCTTCTCTCCGGCTGCTCCAGCTTCAGAAGCCCAGAGCTTGGTCCTGTGTCAGCACATGGGACATCACTTGCACCCCTCTCCAGCTCTCCCCACCCCGACTCCTGTCTGCAGACCTTGGGCCAATCTGGGACCCCTGAGGAGCCACCTCCTTGACCCGAGTTCCTGAGATGCTGTTGTCCTGTCAGTTCCCAGGACAAACCAGCTTTTGTCCCTTGGCTTCCTTGGGTCCTGGCCTCACCCGGATCGTCTCCTAGCTCTGGCCTCGTTCATCCTCGGCATTGCAGCGCATCCCAGAAGGGACCTGAGCCCACTGCCTCCCAGAGGCGGACGGAGGTGGGCTCAGGGCGTGGCAAGCACTGCCCACTCAGTTTGAAAATACCCTGACCCACTGAGGCCCAAGACTTCTCTCACCAGCACCCTCTACTTCCTTCTCTGGAACGTCCATTAACTTAGCTACATTTCTTGTGTCTAGAAACTTTTGAAAATTTGTGCCTGAGATGAAACCCAGACTCATTCTGTCACTACATTTCGTTGGAGAAAAGAACAAACAACCTTCCAGATGTCATGGGAACAGCCCCCACACCCTCCCCTCTTCTCACTGAAACTGCGAGGTCTCCCCGGCTGTTGTCTCGGTTACATCCATGTTCCTGACAAACGACGTGCTCTTCCTTCCCCGCCTCACCTTCTCCAGGCAAGATCTCCAGATGGATGGAAGATGCCGCACGGAGCCCCACCGCCTGCCAGCCCCCGGGGGCCAGAACATCACGAACTGCCAAGTTCCTGCAGGTGTCAATGTTTTATCTTTAATAAGTTTAAAGACAGATTAGCAGCAGGGTAAGGAAGAGTCAACAAAAGCCCGTGTTTTCCTGGAATTTCTGGTTGAATTATTTATGGCCAAGAACTCCTTCTGAGAGCAGATGGCCTGTGTCAGCACCAGGTCTGGAAGGGCTCCCCTTGAGATCCTCCTGGGACTCAGCCCCCCTCTGTAGGGCATCTGCTGGAAGCCGTGGCACCCTCCCCCCATCACACTAGCATCATGGAAACACTGGGAAGTGCACAGGGAGCCAGGAACCGGGGAGACCTCGGGGCCCTGCAGGGTGAGGAGCGGGTGCCGAACTGGGTAGCAGTGACTCCAGCATTTCAGATGTGCAGGGATGGGCCTGACCCAACACGGCCGGGCCTCCTTGGACTCTGCACCCCGAGCCTGGTAGGTTGGTGACACGTCACTGAGGGACCGCCAGGATGAGTCGTGCTGGCCCAGCGGGGGCAGCAGTGAAGGGGTAAGCAGAGAGCTCTGGGCACAGTGGAGTCTCGGGATTTCAGTTATTGGCACTCTTGGGTGCCCCCCTCCCCTCCTGCTATGGTGGCTTTCTTTCCCCTCAGTGCTTTCTCTGCACTGGGAGGACCTTGCTGTGCTGGCCGCATCTCTGGGCCAATGCTCACACCCTCTCGGCTAGCCCTTGAAAACTCTGCTTGTGTCTGCATGAGGAAGCCCTTCCCAGGGGATTACCTGGATAATCCGAGCCCTCACTGCCCTCACTCAGCTCCAGGTTCTGGCAGAGACTGTCTGCCCAGAGGTGGGTGTTCTTTTCCTAGAGGACAGGCACCCTATGGACCAGCCCTGCCCCTCCCCAAAGCTTCCCGGAGTGCCCAATGTCAGTGGCCTGGCATTCCCCGCCCTGGTCCCCTCCCAGGGGCTGTCTGCCCTTGCTGCTGCCCTGGCTACCACTGCCCATGGCATCTGTCCAATTCAGCTTGACTGTACCATTCTGGCCCCGCCCCGGGTGCCCTCTAGTTCTAAGCCCTCTCCCCCTGCCCCACCTGGCTGTCTTTTGGTGATGCCTGTTTTGGCTCAGTCGACATGGGGCCCTGCTTTCTGCCAGTGGGCAGTCACATCCGGCCAGCGCAGCCCTGCCTCGCCATAGCCACTCAGACCCTGGTCAAAGTCCTTCTCTCCTCCCAAGGTCCCAGACTCCCTGGTTCTGCCGTCCATTCCACACAGCCCCGATGGAAGGCCACCAGCTTCTGCTCCACCTCTGTCCACACACGTTAACTGCAGCCTTAGAATGAAGCCAGGCTGTCCCCGGCCTGCCCGCCACTAGAACAGTGGCATCACACCAGGGGCATCATATACTTGCTGTTGTTCAAGGAACAGCTAGTGTCAAGGACACACTCGGTGGGCTCTGCGGTCAAGTTCAATGAGGCAAGGTGGCAACAGGGTAAGGCCTGCTGAAGGTGGTGGCTTCGTCTTGGCTGCAGAAGCTGGCCTGGCGGGGCCCGGGGCTGGAGGACTGCAAGGGCCAGCTCTGCGTTTCCCTTTCCTGTTCTGGGACGAGTCCTCTGTCCTCTTCCTCCATCTGCCACAGCGCCTCTGTTAACGCTGTCTTCCAAGCACCTCTGCCCTCTCCTCTCGGTGCACAAGGCCCTTATTCTGTCCTCCCTGCAGATCTGCTGGGTTGTTGGTGTGTGGGCTGCTCCCAAGCTTTCCTCTGGGTCCAGGCCTCAGCCCTGCAGCTATGGCTGTTTGCTGCTGCTCTGACGCTCAGTCGTGTCCGACTCTTTGCGACCCCATGGGCTGTAGGCCGCCAGGCTCCTCTGTCCATGGGGATTCTTCCAGCAAGAATACTGGAGTGGGTTGCTATGTCCTCCTCCAGGGGATCTTCATGACCCAGGGACGCAATCTGCATCTCTTATGCCTCCTGCATTGGCAGGCGGGTTCTTTACCACTCGCACCACCTGGGAAGCCTCTCTGGCTGCTTGGATGTGGGCAAGTCACTTTCCAGAACTGTTGTCTCAGTGACGGCGAAACCTGGGCAAGGCTGCTTACTGTGCAGCCTTCAAGGTTACCGAGGCAGTGACTGGAGGTCACAGGGGATCCCAGTGGGGAGGCGGCTGAATGAGCACATGAGGTGGCCACTGCGCTGTCTCCCGGGTCCTCAGGAAGTTGGTCCATTCCTCCCAGGCCACACGTGTGCCTGACTGGCTCCTTTGTCAAGAAGCCACTTCCTTCTGTGCTGTAATTCAAGAATCAAAGTGGCTTCTTTATCACCCTTCCCGGGTATCATTTTGGTTTTTGGTTTGGTTTTTGCCCTGGCTGGCTGGCTGGGTCTTTGTATTCATTTCCTGGGGCTGCCATAGAACAAAATACCACAGGGTGGGTGGTTTAAGTAACGACATTTATTCTCTCACAGTTCTGGAGGCTGGATGGCCACGATCGGGGTGTCAGCAGGGTTGACACGCCAAGACCTCTCTCCTTGGCGTGTAGATGGCAGTCTCCTCCCCTGTCCCCACGTGGCCTTCCCTCTGTGCGGGTGCACTCTTGATCTCTCTTTGTGGGCCAAATGTCCTCTTCTTATAAGGACACCAGTCAGGTGGGAGCAAGGCCCACCCCAAAGACTTTGTTTAACCATAATGACTGAGGACAAGATGGTTGGATGACATCACAGACTCACTGGACCTGAGTTTGAGCAAGCTCTGGGAGATGGTGAAGGACAGGGAAGCCTGGCATCCTGTGGTCCATGGGGTCACGAAGAATCGGACACAATTGAGTGACTGAACAACAACAGCCTCCTTAAAGACCCTATCTCCATATACGGTTACAATCGAAGCACTGGGAATTAGGACTTCAGCATATAAATGGGAGGGGGCATAATTCAGCCCATAACTGTTCCCCTGAACAAATCACTCCACCTCTCCAGACCTGGGGTTACTCATCAGTAAAATGGGAAGGCTGACAACGATGATGGTGGTGGTAGCGATGATGGTGATGGTGAGGATGTAAGTGATGATAATGGTGATGATGGTGATGACACCTGTCTGCTAGGGTTGTTGTTTGGATCAGATGAGTTAATGAATGTAAAGTGCAGCAGTCAATGTCATATAAATGTTAGGTGTTATCATTTCTCTTACTATAATGAATTTTTTAAACACATAATTACTGAAAATCCCTGTGAGCTGGCTTTCGGTTTGTCATAGACCTGAGAGTGAATCATCAAAGAGCCTGTTAGTGGCAGACACTGTGAGACATGGCGGATGTCAGCCTGACACCACAGTGGGAAAAGATTTAACAGCAGCCTCCAGACTGCACTTTCTGTAACCAAGCCAGTGCATGTATGTTCACAGAGAACTTTACTCATTCGAAAAAAGGCCCAATTATTTTCCTGAGTTAGGGAGGCAGAGAAGTGCATCATTTATTTCAGAATAGTTTCCACCTACATAGGACAAAATTTGGAAACCAGAAAGCATGACAGGCGATTCATGGAGTGGCAGGTGTACACACCTCTCCGTCTCAGTGCATCTCTGCATCTGTGCTTCAACCTATGAGCTCTGTGACCTTGGGGAACGTGCTTAACCTCTCTGAGCCTCAGTTTATTTATCAATAAGACTGAGATGATAGCAGCCTCATATTAGTTTCCTGGGGCTCCTGTGACCAAGTACCACAGGCTTAAACCAACAGAAGTTGATTCTCTCACAGTTCTGGAGACTAAAAGTCCAGACTAAAGTCCAGACACTCAATAGCAGCCACCTCCCACTGCCTCGTGACTAAAGTCAAGGTGTCAGCCTGGTTGTGCTCACTCAGAAGCTGCTTCTGGGGGCCCTTGGGTATTCCTTGGCTCATGATTAGCTCCATTTCAGTCTCTTTCTCTGTGGTCACGTGGCTGTCTGTCTCTGTGTGTCTCTCTCCTCTTTTTATGAGGACACCAGTTGTGTTGGACTTGGGCCACCCAATGACCTTGTCTTTAACTGGTTACACCTGCAATGACCCTGTTTCTAGACAAGGTCACATTCACAGGTGCTGGAGGTTCGAGCTTCAGTATGTCTTTTGGAGTGGGGGCGGGGCTCAGTTCAACCTTTAACAAGCCCTTACTTCCTGGGGCTGCTGGGTAGACAAGTAAAGTTGGCAGATGCAAAATCATAGTCTGTGTTCATAGTAAGTGTTCAACAGGTTTCAGCCATTATGGTGCCTCTTCCTCCTTTTTATCATCATCATCGTCATCATCCTCTTCATCACCGTAATCACTATCACCATCATCACCACCATCATCACCATCATCACCACCATCACCACCATCATCACCATCATTGTCACCATCACCAATGTTACCATCATTATCATCACTATTATCATCATCATCACCCTCACAATAGTGAGGAAGGCTTTGGGAGAAGTAAAATGGGGAAATAGTATTGAAAAGAAGGTCCTTTTGGCTCTTTACACTCAATAGCAGCCGCCTCCCACTGCCTCGGCATGTAGAACAAGACCTGTGCCCTCTGCTTCCCATGAGTGTCAAGCTAACCTCAGTGCAGTCAGAGAACGAAAATGCCTCTGTGGCTACACCCTGTTCACTTAACAAAATGATTGGACCACCTGCTATCTGAGTGGCATTTTATGGAGAGAAAAATAAATTATTACTCAGACACGGTCTTTTTGTCCAAGGAACACGTGTTCTCCTGAAGAGGCAAATATTTATCCACCGTCTCCAGGACAAGTAGCCACATGAGAAGAGCTTGCTGGAGACAGAAACAGATTCTCTGGGATGTCAGAGGGCTGCACCCACTCAGCTCAGGGCTGTGTCCCACAAAGAAAGCAAAGGAAGTCTGGCATCCTTGGGGACTTTCTGATTCATCCATTCATTGTTTCACGTAGGCCCAATTGTGCCAGTCCCAGAACGTGAAGTGACAGATGCAGGGGGAGTGCTGAGCAGTGGGGACGATGACACAGAGCCCGACGGTGGCTGCCAGTGTAAACGGAGCTCTGCCCGGGCTGGCCGGCGAGGCTTCCAGAGGAGGCTGGACGTGGTGTCCTGGGAAGAGTGCAAGTGAGTACAGGCGGAGAAGAGCAGAGGGTCCTGGGCACACACTTTTATAGGTCCCAATCAACTGGGTGCACGGCCTGGTCGCCCTTTCTAGCACCGTGGTCCTCAGGCCACATGCTACCGACATGAATAAGGCAGGAAAATTCCTATCACACTTTTAAGTCCTTTTTATCAAAAGTGAACAATAATAATCAAAGCTTTGGCAGAAATCAGATTGGTTAGAAAAACTCAATTGTGCATGTCATTCTTCAAATTACAGAAACTATTAAGGTCACAGATAGGCTTTCCTTAGGCTTAAGTTTTGTGTCATATTTTTTCTTTAAAAGTTTTACTTACAGAGTAAATCCCCTTTGGGGGTAATCAGCCAGGTTGCTCCTGGTCCATCTGATGGGATTAAATGTCTTGCTGTCTCCTCTGTAGAGAGAGCCTTACCTGGCCATGGCTCCACTCCCAGGTGAGAGCTGCCGCTCAGCACACTGCCTCCTGTAAGAGTAGCAGGTGGCAAGGGGCTTTGGGAGCCAGGGAACAGACAGGTCCAACAAGCCCAGTTATCATCTGTTGGTTCTGGAGCCACCAGGACACCCTGAGGCAAAAATGTCTATGATCCTGGCCACCATGTAAGCTTAGAGAGTGCAGGAGACACATACTGCCAAATCCGTACTCACGTGTGAAAACACAAAACAAAACTTTAAGTCCCTGAGCTGTGGAGAATGGGTCCATTTAAACCTCTTCCTTTGTGTTCACATGGCTGTCTTGTCTTAGCATGTCTCTCTCCTCTTCTTGTGAGGATGCCAATCATGTTGGATTCAGTTCAGTTCAGTTGCTCAGTCGTGTCCGACTCTTTGTGACCCCATGAATCGCAGCACGCCAGGCCTCCCTGTCCATCACCAACTCCTGGAGTTCACTCAGACTCACGTCCATCGAGTCGGTGATGCCATCCAGCTATCTGTTGTCCCCTTCTCCTCCTGCCCCCAATCCCTCCAAGCATCAGGGTCTTTTCCAGTGAGTCAGCTCCAGCAGAGATATTACTTTGCCAACAAAGGTCAGTCTAGTCAAGGCTATGGTTTTTCCGGTGGTCATGTTGGATTAGGGCTACTCAATGACCTCATCTTTAACTGCAATGATCCTGTTTCCCAACAAGGTCACATTCACAAGCGCTGGGGGTTAGAGCTTCAATATATCTTTGGCGGTGGGGGGGTGGGTACAGCCTTTAACAAGCCCTTACCTCCTGGGGCAGATGCAAAATCATAGTTTGTATTCATAGTAAGTCCTCAACAGGTTTTAGCCATTACTGTGCCTCTTCCTCCTCTTTATCATCATCATCACCATCACCATTATTACCATCAATGTCATCACCATCACCACCAGCAGCATCAACAGCATCATCAAGGGTCAAATCTTTGATAACAGTCAATTTCACAAGCAAAGGGCAGCCCCTGAATGACCAGGCAACACAGCAAAGGAGATGCTGTCACAAGAACCTCTGACCCTCAGGGAGCCCTGACTGTCAGCCGCTTTCCCTGCATGCCCAGCAAGGGTGTCTTGAGGGCACAGCTGCACACTGTTGTGTATGTTTCTCAAGAGCAGAACCTGCCCAGGGATCCATGCACAGGAGACTCAGGAGCAACTTCTTGGAAAGGGTCCCAAATGTGTTCCCCTCATCCATGTAAGCCGAAGTTCCAGCTGAAAGGCTCTGGGGAGGAGGTGGCTTGTTGAAGATGAAGATGTTGGTCTACAAAGTGCTCTGAGCTCCTGGGGAGCACTGCAGCTACACGGATGCCAGGGGGCATCATTCTCTCCATCTTTGCTGGGAAGGGGGGTGGCCCTAAGGGCTGCTTCTGTTCCTGGAGCTCTGGGGACTGTCCTGCATAATTAAGGGACCATCTTAGGAGGACCAAGCTAAAGGCCCTGTACTTCAAATTCCACACAAGCAGCTGGGAGAGGAGGCTGATGTTTGGGGGCTGAGGGTGAGTCTATTCAACAGTGCCCAGAGGTTATCCTGTTTCCGTGGGTCAGGAAGTCGGTGCCCTCAACCTTCTCCCCAGCCAGTGGCCGCTCTTCAGGCCAGCAGGTGGCAAATAGGCTGTGGGTGTGAATTACTGTGTCTCTCCTTCAGGTTTGCCAGGACCGATTTCTCCAAAAACTTGTCCAGGCTTCGGCGATCACTCCCTCCATTAAGTTAAATGTCTTTAATCTGGCTCATTTTGCAGCCGTTCATTTTCATCATGCAAAGGTCAGCTGTCACCGCACAAATGTTAGACTTAATTTGTTTTCCTGATGCACGTCATATCGGTGATAATTTGGCCCATTTTTTAATCATTTGCCAACGTGGAGCGGTAGGGGTCGGGCACTGACAACTGAGGTGGGGACCACGCGACTCTCTGGAAACACGCCAAATGGCAGAGGGGCTTGCTTCGAGGCAGTGAATTTCAAGAACCTTTGCCTCTTAGTCCCTGCAGCTCTGCAGATCTGCAGTGGTGACGGCGTGGATTGGGAGCCAGGAATCTTGGGGTGGATCGAATTGCTGTTTTTTCTCATGTATCAGTTTTCCAACATAAGGGTATCACTAGCCTTCTCAGCTTTCTGTTCTCCAGAGCAGGAGTTTGCGCTTTGGGAGCCATTCTTTCACTTTTCAAAGCAGAGAGCAGCTCAAGGAGACAAACGGGACCTCCCGATCCCTTCTGACCCCTCCCAGCCACCTCCTCCTCTGCTCCTCCTGCCTGTCTCCATCTCTGCTCATCTGCTGGAAGTTTCTGAGTTGAAGGCTGAGATGGAGGCTTTTAGGCTTTTCAGCAAGCTTTTCTACCTGCCTGAACTGGTAGGCGATGATTTCTCTGGGAAAGACTGGGAAGCACACCTGGGAGCTGCATGGGAAATAGAATTACATTATGTTCTCTTGGGCCCTTAACCTCCATGGAGAAATAAACGCAGACAGAAGTCAGAGTTCGTAGGTGCCACGTACTGAGTGTCCTGTTTCACCCATGCTCACACGATCACACATGGATGGGCTGGTGCAGGGCTGGGCACCTGGGAGGGTTTCTGTTCCTTATCAGATGCTGATGTCTTTCTCTACACTACCCACCTGATGGCCTGCAGCCCCTGAACCCAACTTGCCCCTAAACTAAACTTTGAGTTAAACTTGAAGTTTAACTCATGTCTCTAAACCAATACTTTATTCTACCCCACCCCCACCCCCAGGTCATCACTTGGACATCACCAGTCTGCACCCTCTTCCCACTGGGTCCACCCAGGTGCCCCCCCGCCCCCACCGCCCCTCCATGGCTCCTAGCCCACCTCCTTTTCCCATCTCTGCTCCTGTTGTCTCAGTGGATGGAGGCCATCTGTTTTTCTCACTGGATGGTGGAATACATCCTTTACCAGATATTGGTGAAGGTACCAACTCATTGGAAAAGGCCCTCAGGCTGGGAGAGATTGAAGGCAGGAGGAGAAGGAGATGACAGAGAATGAGATGGTTGGATGGCATCACCAACTTGATGGACACGAATTTGAGCAAACTCCGAGAGATAGTGAAGGACAGAAGCTTGGCGTACTGCAGTCCATGGGGTCGCAAAGAATTGGACATGACTGAGCGACTGAACAGCAACAACAAGCAGAATAGGTGTCCTTAATATAGGCCACCTTTGCATGTCAAGTATTTTGAGCTGAGACAATTGGGGAGAAGCAGACATGGGAAAAGCCCCCTGTCTACCCCCATTTACCTGGGGAGACTTCCTTCTCTGGGCTTCTGTGAAAATGCAATCAGATGATTTATTATGTTCCTGGCACACAATGTTCCTGGCACACAATGGGAATGCAGTTATTATGGGTGGGACCTGCACTTCCTTTCACTCTGCAAATGACTGAGCCTTGGAAATGTCATGGAGGGAACCGAAGGACTCCCACAGCCACCTTGCCAGGAGCCAGCGTGAGGAACTCTGCCTGTGGCAAAGGTCATGAGGAACGAGGCTCGGCCTACGCAAAGGCGGGATCGAGCCTCAGGAGTCCCCCTGGAAATTCTCGAGCATCTACCCCCAAAACCAGAGTCTGCCTACTTTACTGCTTTGTGGTCTCACCTACACCTCTGACTTTACGGGGTCTGTCCCCCACCACCTCTGTCTGAAAAAGAGTTAAATTACAGCTCCACTTAATAAAGTTCCTGGGCGTGACAAGAGTGTTTTAGTTCACAACCGTGAGAGGCATGAGATGTTCTAAACTGTCTGAATACATATTCCTTTGAGCAGTTAAAAGATTGATTAGAAATTGTATTGGTGAAGGGTTTTTCACTTGTTGGGCCAATGTTTGCTGCTAAGTTTCCATATCCCTTACCTACTGTGTCCCTGGCAGTGTATTGATTAATATAATTTGTGTATAGGAATGTAAGTAGTAGCTTTAATGTTTGTAACCTTGGACCCTTGAGTTAATTCTTTTCTTGTTATAGCCCACCACACCTTTGCCCTATAGGAATGCAGCTTTATCTAATGCTTTTGGACGGTGGCGCCTGACTTTAGAATAATCACCTTTAGAGAAAAATAAGTTTTCTGAAAAAAGGATCTTAAAATGTTGACAGGCCTCCAGGCCAGAAGATGATGTAAATCACCTAAACTTTTGCATATGATAAGTTTGCAGGAAGAAAGCCTGGCTTACTGCTGACTCTACCCCTTCCCCCATTATCCTCTATGCATAACTTAAGGTATAAAAACTACTTTGGAAAATAAAGTGCGGGCCTTGTTCACCGAAGCTTGGTCTCCCTATGTTGTTCTTTCTCTCACCTTCTGGCTGAATTCCCATCTGGGGCGGTGAGGCTTGTCAAGCCTACTAATTTTGCCTGGGCTTCTAAGATCTGACCGGGGAGGCCTTAGTGTCTCCTCTCCTTCGGGAGAACGGGAGGACGCCTGCGGCCTACGTAGGTGACTCAAATTCCTTATTTTGGAATTTTATTAGCTTTCCACGTAAACCAAGTTATTCAGCCTCTTTTCTCCACTAAATTTTCTCACTGAGCTATCCTTATTTAACCACCCTTTATATCCTTAATTAACGTTTAATTAAGCAATTGTTTCCTGATCCTCGCCGAAGCCGTCCCCGCTTCGAATTCCCTGGATCCACCGGGGCTGGACCCTGGCACCACCTCCTCCTCCTCTGATGAGCCTGCCTCCAGGAAATGCCCCTTCTTTGGTTTGGGACAGAGTGGTCCCCTGCCAGGGTGTACGGCCATCCTCAGGCATACTTGCCAAGCTGTGCACCCAGAGTACAGATACAAGCTGTGTGATTAGCAGATGCCTTCCCTGGGGCCACTAACAGAGACCTAATTCCCTCTCTTTGTGTCCTTTTGGAGTTGAGTCATTTTAACTGCCTCCATGCATGTGCCAGGACCTGGGTAAGCAACAGCTGGTTGAATTCAGCTGAATAGGAGGGTGATACTCTTTTTTTAAAAAAAAATTTATTTTATTTTGGCCACAAGGCATGTGAAATCTTAGTTCTCTGACCAAGGATAGAACCCATGCCCCCTGCTTTGGCGGCACAGTCTTAACCACTGGACTCCCAGGGAAGTCTCAGGAGGGTGATGCTCTTAAAGTTAAGAAATGGCCCTTCTCTTTCCTTTGATCACGGTCCTCCCTCCTGGGGAGTGCGGGGCCCCTCTGGAGTTTGTGGTCTCACATCAGACGAGGTATTAGCTTCAGGTGTCCTGGCGGAACAGTGGAGCGTAGGAAAGGGAAATCAATAAAAGATGTCTCAAATGGACTGTAGTATTGCTGGAGGCGGCCAACGATCCCACTCAGAGAACTCGTCTTGCTGACAAACTGAGAGCGAGACGACACAGCACCATTCAGAAGCGAGTCACCTGGCTGGCATCCTTCTTCCACTGGGTTCTCCATGGAACACCTGCGGAACAGATTTTGTTGTTGTTCAGTCACTAAGTCACGTCCAACTCCTTGCGACTGCAACATGCCAGGCTTTCCTGTCCTCCACTATCTCCTGAGAAGTTTTTTCAATATAAATGAGTTTATGGAATAGAAATGAATGCAAATAGGCAGGTGGGTGTGGCTGATAAAAAGACTCTTTTCTGTGCACTGGAATGATGTAAAAATGGCTTTGATCTTTTCATCTCAAGGATTGAAAGCTTGGGATTGAAAGCTTGGTAGGGAGCGTCGGTCAGATGGCAGGTGAGCTGGGGGTGCCCAACCTCAGTCTCTCTGCCCCTTCTTCCAGACGCTGATGTGTTGGACAGCTCTTGGCAGGGTGGATGAAGTCAATATCAGGCACTTCTGTGCTGGGAAGTGGTTTTGACTTGAGGGGTGATGGATGTGTGTGTTAAGGCAGTCTGAACTCGGCTTGGGAAAGAATTTCCAGACACAGAGTATTGCAGAGACGAGTGAGTTTATTAACAGAGAACAGAGATGATGAGGGCTCTGCAAGCACAGTGGGCTGACCTCCTGACAGGCCTGGGAATGTCGATGCTTTCTGTAGGTTAGTAGCCAATTTTGATAGCCTCAAGACAAAGAAAAATTCCTGGTGGAAGGTTGGCATTAGGTGATTGGTTAGGGCACTGTAAGGTTCTACTGGGGTGGGCTTTCTTGCCTAATTTGAGATGAGGAAGCCTACAGGTGATTATCAGGGGACTTTTGGCAATGGTTACACAGGGGCTCGGCCTTCCTAAGTGGCTCAGTGGTAAAGAATCTGTGCCAAGCAGGAGACCCAGATTCGATCCCTGGGTCAGGAAGATCCCCTGCAGAAGGAAATGGCAATCCACTCTAGTATTCTTGCCTGGAGAATGCCATGGACAGAGGAACCTGGCAGGCTACAGTCCACAGGGTCACAAGAGTCAGACATGGCTGAACGGTGAAAGCACCACCAAGAAGCTCAGTCAGCTCGAAGGTGACCTTGCTTCTGGGTTCTCTGTCTGTGGCCTTGGGGCAGGACTCCACTGTGTGGGTGGGTCTCTGAGTGTGAGAACTTAGCTGATGGCTTATTTCCCGGGGTCAGGCAACTGCTGTTCATCCTCACCTGGTCTGGAAGCCTGTGCGCTCCAGAGAGCAGCCTTAGGACCAAGCTGGAAGGTCTTGCCCAGCTCTGGGGCTTCAGGGAGGGTGGTTTTGTGACTGTCCTGACATTCTGGCAGGAAGCTCTTGTGAGTCAGGAGAGATGGACTTTTTCAAAAATAACCCATGTGTGTCTCAGGTTTGCAGTGTCTTGACACCACTAGCCTTTAATTAGCTGTGCTTTGCCATTGGGGACTTGGGGACGACCGCTTTGCAGGCTGCAAGTGACAGCTTTGAGTCACCAAGAGCAGCAGTGAGTGCAGAATGAGGGTATATGAGCTGGAAGGGACCCCAGGTCACCTCGTCCAAGACTGTCTATCTTTCACAGATAATTGGCCTCAGCCCAGGGAGGGACAGCGCTGGCCAAAGTCAAGCAGGGGGCAGAGGCAGACTCTTGAGCCCATCCAGGGCTCTGTCCTGAAACGCCTGCTGCCCATCGTCAGGGGCAGAGGGGCACCACATGGGATCACCCACACCCCCTTTAGTTCCACAGAGGGTGATGATCATCATTAGTTCTGATCGTGGAGGCTGATGCCCCTGTGACCTGTGCCCGGCCCATTTACCTTTCACTGGGGTGACCAGCTAGTAGGGCTTTGAAAGCTGAGTCCCCTGAACCTACAGCCTTTGTCAGGTACCCGTGCTTAGGTATGACATGGCTTTAACTCACTTTTTTATTAATGGCTAATGGAGTGGACCGTCTTGTGCTAATCGGCCATTTGTGTATCCTCTTCAGAGACATATCTACTCAAAGACTGCCTGTTTTCTAAGTGGTTATCTTTTCTTTGTTGAGTTGGGTTCTGTACGTACCTGGATAAAAGTCCTGTATCAGATACAGCTTGTGCAAATATTTCCCCCGTTCTCTGGTTTGTCTTTTAACCCTCTGGATAGTGTGTCCTGTGAAATATAAATACAAATGAGATCGAATTTACCTCGTTTTCCCTTTTGTCTCTTGTGCTTTTGGTGTCGTATCTGAGAAGTCACTTCCTGACCCAAGTTGTGAGGTTTACTTCTCTGTTTTCTTCTAAGAGAATGAGTGTTTTGGTTCTGACATGTAGGTCTCTGATGCAAGTTAATTTGTGTATTGTGACGTGAGGTAGGGGGAAATTTTTATTGTGCATGTGGACATCCAGTTACCCCAGCATTGTTGAAAAGCTTGCCCTTTCCCCATTGAATGGTGTTGGCACCCTTGTTGAAATCAATTGACCGTCAGTGTAAAGGGTTATTTCTGGACTCTGGATTCTATTCCATTGATCTGTATGTCGGTCCTTATGCCTGTACCACACTGCCTTGATTAATGTAACTTTGTGGGAAGTTTTGAAGTTGGGGAATGTCTGTCCTTCAACCTTTTTTCCTCCTTATCAGTTGCAGGTTTGGCGTCAGACATCAGTTCATGCCGCACCACAGACATTTTGGAATGCAACTCTCAGGTAGAAGATACCTGACCGCCATCATCCTTGACATCCCAGCCTGAGGAAACTGCTCTGACTTTAAGGCTGTTCAGAACAGAGCTCAGAGGGGCAGGGCCCCTCTTCCCACCCAGCCCTCTCCCTCACCCAGCCTCATGGTCCTCTTTGCTGGTCAGGCCCTCTCTGGCATGTGTTTATTTGGTGCTGGGTGATCCAGGCTGTGGTTGGTTGGCAGGGGCTGCGATGCCCACCTGGAAAGCCCACCATTTTCATGAGGACCTTCCATGAGTGACAGCCTGGCGGTGAAAGGGCCCATAGACTGAAGTCACACATGTGGGTAAAGTGACCCATGTCAGAGACTCCTGCCTGGAGGGCGACCTTGACAGGCAAAGGCTGTGGTTGAGGGAGCGAAGGGCAGAGATGAAGTAAGGTGGACCCACCAGCTCTGCCATGAGTGTCACAAGGCTGCTCTCCATCCATCCTCTGTGGTTTTACTCCAAACCATAAAAAAGGCAAGTTCCTCCCAACTGGAAGCTTTCATGTCTCATCACACTTAGTCCTGGCTATCCTGAACTAGTGATTTAATGAAAGGAAAAGGAAAAAGAAAGGGGAGGGGAGAAAAACAAGTTGCAAAGCTCTCATTTCATTTGACTGTCAGCCATCTCCAAGAAAATAGTTGGCAAATGATCTCCCAGTTTCCCATAAATAATTGCAAAAGCACCAATCATTTCACGGGTGTCAAGAAGCCCAAATTGTTTCTATTTGTAACTTCTCCTTTAAACAACCTCAAAATGTCACTCAGGTGTCGGAACTGCAGGCGATGGTCTTGAAGCAGGTGAAGGTTCCTTGGCGCGGCACTGGCATCTCACAGGAGTGAGCTCTGTGCTCTGGAGTGTTTGAGAAGGAGTTTCTGGGGACCTCACTCTCTGCCACCCCTGGGTCAAAGGGCGTGGCCCTTCCCCCTTTCCTTTGCAACCAGTGGTGTCAGCATCAGATAGAAGCAGCATCACATACCTCCAGGCCCAGGCCTGTACAGAGCGAAATGATCTCGGAAGAAGTGTGTTCAACCGGGCTTCTTAGAAAGGCATTCACAGTCCAGAGTCACCGAGAGGGCACATCCTTCTGGGGGAATCTGCTCAGGAGGGTTTCTGTTGGGGACACTATCTGGAGAGGCCACGTGGGACCCTGTCCACTTGGTGGATTTCCTTTTTTTTTTTTAACCACTTTTTCAAACATATATTTTTCTTAGTTTCCTTCTTTCTTTTTTCATCCCTCCCTACCTCCCTGGCTCTTTCCCCCTCACCTTTGCTTTCTTTCTTTCTTCCTTCCTTTTTTAAGGAAAGAAAGGTTTATTGCAGGGCCAAGCAAGGAGAGGGCTTCCCTGGTGGCTCAGTGGTAAAGAATCCACCTGCCAACGCAGGAGACACAGATTCAATCCCTGGTCCAGGAAGATCCCCTGGAGAAAGAAATGGCAACCCCCTCCCCCTAGTATTCTTGCCTGAAAAGTCCCATGGACAGAGGAGCCATGTGGGCTAGAGTCCATGGGGTCACAAAGAAATGAACACAACTTAGCGACTAACACCAACAACAAGCAAAGAGATTGGGTGGCTCATGCTCAAAATTGATGGATTTTGGTAGATGTTCATTTCCACTGCTGTGTGACTTGGTCCCTCAGTCAGGACAGGCATGCTGATCTGGAGGGGTGTGGCTGTAGGCTTGGGGGGGGCCTCTTGCCCCCTCTTGTCTGCAAGAAGTCGCTTTCACCTTATCAGCATCATCCGAATTTGCCTGCCTCTCCTGCTGCACCTGGAGGAGGCTTCTGAAAGCATCTTGAGCATCTAGGCATTTTTTTTTTTTTTTACTGCCTGCTTCTCTTGCTTCTCAAAACCTCTTTTCACTCCACTTGGTGCCCTTGTTCTCCTTTGGAAACGTACTTGCCTTCAGCTGTAAAAAAACCCCTATGTATTTTCCCCCCATCCTCGAGGTCGTCCGTGGTTACATCTGTCAGTAAATCATAGTCATCATCATATCCTAGATCTTGGGTATATTCCCCTAATCAGTGGGTTTATATGAAACTGCGGAGTAGCTTTGACCTAATGTTCTAAAGAAATCTCTGGGATATTACAGATAATCAGAAAGCCTTTGTTATAATGGAGAACTCACTGCTTCTTGGAGAAATTTCACATGGGAACATCAGCAGGAGCACCACCAGCGCCATGGCTGTTTCTGCCTTTTCTTCCCTGTCTCTCTTCCCTTCTTCAAATGTTTGGTGGCAGAGGAGCGACCGAGGGGCGCAGAAGATGGTGGTGAAAAGGGGGCCCCAGAGAGCAGATGTTCCTGAAACAATACCGGGAAAGCAAGCCGTAGGCAGAAAGTCTGTGCACCCCTCCTGTTCCGTCTAGCAGATGTGTGCTAAGCGTAGTTCACCCCACCACCCGCACTTGTCTGTGCTGTCGCCCAGTCGTGTCCGACTGTGTGAGCCCGTGGACTGTAGCCCACCAGGCTCCTCTGCCTCTGGGATTTTCCAGGCAAGAATACCGAAGTGGGTTGCCACAGAAAACTAAGCAGGTGTCAGGCCTGGATGAAGCTCAGCCTTGGAATGTGAGGGAGGCTAGCCACTCAAGTTACTTAAAGAAGGGCCGTCCGTTGATGGTGACTTCCCTAGGTAGTGCTGTGTCTGCCTCGTTCATCGGCCGATCTCTGAGCCAACCCCAGCGAGAGTAGGTGGAATAAGTGAATGAGTGGGGGTCTGAGGAGCTCCCTCAGGGCCTGTTTTCTGGGGCTGTCATCTCTTGTTTGCTTATGCAACCCAGCCCTGGCTCTGGAGCCTTCACGTGTCATTCACACACTAGCCTTCCTGCCCAGGCCTATGGCCAGCTGTGGCCTTAGCGTTTTGGGTCTGTGGGTTTTTGTATTAGTTTTCATTGCACTGTAACAGATGGCCACACATTTAGCTGTTTAAAATGACACACCCATGTGTTATCTCTCAGCTTCTGTTGGTCAGGAGCTCAGGCACGGCTTAGCTGGGCCCTCTGCTAGGTGTTCCACGTGAGGCTGCCATCACCCTGTTGGCTGGGCTGTGTCTGAAGGATGAAGGATCCATCTGAAGGATGGATGGGGGATGAATCTGCACCCAAGTTCCTCAGTCACTGTTAGGACGCATTTCCTGGTGGCGGCAAGTGTAAGGCCCTGGCTTCTTGCTGGCTGGGAGCTGGTGGCCGCCCTCAGGTCCTAGAGGCTGCCCATAGTCCCTGGCCAGGGGTACGGTCTCCCAAAGGCAAAACCAGGAGGCTGGGGATGACTGAGCACTACAGCCTCAGGTCCTCAAGGAGTCAGCTGGGCTGCTTCTCCATCAGTTAGCATCTGTGCTTTCTCGACTTCCATAACCTTTGTGTTATGTGGAAATGAGGAGGAGCTTCACGCCGTGAGATCAGACGAAGGGGTGCCATGGAGATCTCAGGGTGGGGTCAGCCAGGCCTCTCCTCCAGATGCTGAGCCAGACCCCGGCAGGTGAGGCCTGGGTCCTGGGGGAGGGGGCATCCTTGTGGAGGAGACAGGTGACAGGCAAGGGGGGGTCAGTGCAGGTGGAGATGGTGCCATGAAGGAAACCAATGAGTCAATGTGATGGAGACCGACCGGAGACATTGTTCCTTGGACAGATCGATTGGCTTCCCTGCAGGTGCCCCGGCAGCCCCAGAAGGTTGTGTTTATGGGGCTGTTGTGAGTTGGCAGGAGTGGCCGGCCTCAGTGCACACATGTTCCTACACTGCAGCCTCTGAACTTCTATCTTTCAGCCTCAGCAGCACAGAACAACTGTAACAGAGAACAAACCTAACTCCACGTGGGATCTATTCCTTTAGATCTAACCCTTGTGCTCTATTAGTTGTCAACCAAAAGAATAATAATGATGATGATGATGATGATGATGATGATGTAAGAGGCTGCAAAGAAGATAAAGTTTACTTGAGTATCTTAAGAATTGCAGTTGGGGAAACAGAGTCGGGTAACCTGGAAAGAGCATTTCAAGGAAGAGAAAGAGTCAGCGGCTTATGCAGACAGAGGGTCATGACTGGTGCTGGTCAGAAAATATTTGTCTTCATTGAGTCACACGCTGTCTCAGGGTCGGGGGTCTGACAGGGAGGTGGACTGTCCCGAGTTTCTGGCAGATGTTCTCGATTATCCAGGTCAGGTCAGCAAGTCCAACTCCACCCAGGCGGTGTCCCTTTCAGGGGCTCTGCCTGGGGGGGCTCTTTTAGCAACACTGACCCTGTTTTGATTTTCCATCCACAGAGGGAGTGGTTTGCCTTCTGCAAACCTTGGCAGTGTGTTCCCAGACCTCTCAGCCTTCCCCTGGCCATCTTTTGGTCTGAGGAGGCCCTTGACAGACTCACCTTCTTCTGAAGCCCACAGAAGCCTGCCCGCTCCTGTTTCCTGTTCCTGAACACCATAGCGCCACCTTTATTGTAGGTGGTGGCACGCACGACTGTCCCCTGTTGAGCTGGACACTCCCTCGGGGGAGTGTGACCCTGCACATCTTTTTACACCCGTGGTGTGCAGACTCCGGCTGGCCAGGCCAACTGAGGAGGCTGCAGGGCCATCCTGGCTGAACTGCTTGCTGGTTCTGGAGCCTCACTGTGGCCCCTTCCCCCACCCTTTTCTGAGCCTCACCCTCCCTTCTCTGTTGAGCATCAGAGGAACAGCTTGGACTCTAAAGTCTCCTGAGTTGGGGTCCTGCTGCAGGAAGTTCTTTGGGGAAACAGTTCTGTTCTCACATAGCCCTTCTTGTGGATTTTGGCATCGTGTTGACTATTTTCCAAATATATATTTATTTATGTGGCTGCACTGAGTCTTAGTTGCAGCACGTGGGATCTTTAGTTGTAGCTTGCAAGCTCTTAGTTGTGGCATGTGGGATCTAGTTCCCTGTCCAGGGATTGAACCCAGGTCCCCTGCATTGGGAGTGTGGAGTTTTAGCCCTTGGACCACCAGGGAAGTCCCCCCACTGACTATTTTTAAGGCAAGATCCCACTGGGTTGTGGTTGCCTGGGTGTGTCCTCAAGTGGATTTATGCCTGACCATTTTGGAGGGGGTGGTTTTCCACGAATCTCCTGGCCATGGTGTAATTGCACTGGAGCAGCCTCAGTGCATACCTGTAAACACAGCTAAGTTCCCTTTTAAGCTGACTGCAGACACCCATCTGAGTCACACGTCTTCTACTGATTATTCTCTGTTACAGCAATGCAGGGCTCTCCTTGTTTGCTTCCTGTGATTAAAGAGGAGGGTTGCCAGGAACTAAAGAAAACTTTAGTGTTTGTTCCCTAAATCAATGTTGTTATTTCATATAAAACCAAAGCGTCCTGTAAACATTTTTATTTGCCAAGTTACGCTGCCCCCCTCTAGGGACACAGGCACCCCAGCACTTAGAAGTTGGCTTTCTCTCAAACTTGTTTGCAAGAAGTTTCTGGGGAAAACTTTTTAATAACAGGCCTGCAGAACAAGATCCATTCAATTTTCTCCAATTATACATGGAAAGTAACTTTTGCCCACTCTGTAGTTTTCTTCATTGCCTCAGGTCTTTTGAGGGCTGGATTTAAATCAAAGCCTGTACGAGGGAGAAGAAAAGCTTTGTGATCTCTTTGCTGAGGCTGGCTTACAACAAATTAGAAAGAAATGAAACATTCCCACACTAGTCAAGCGCCTTTATTGGGTCTTCCACACTAGCAATTACATTTTTATATTTCATATTGCAGGAATGTGTGAGCCATCTTCCAGAGCTGAATTGGAGGGTTTGGTTTGTTTGCTTTTGATGGAGACTTGAGTTGGGATCTGATGCAGGTCCTAGAAAACGCTGGAACCAGCTCCTAGTCCGGTAACTACGGGCAGTGGGCTAAGGACCAGGCGAGGCGAACGAGGCACCTCAGGGGCAGAATGTGAGGAGATGCTTCTCATGTCTGAGCAGGTGTTGGTCCTGCATGTGCCTGACCCTGGGAGAAGGCGGCTTCTGGGCAGTGGGGAGCCTCCTTCCTCACCCTGTCCTGCCCTGAAATCACTCTAACTCATTGACCACTGGTCCACCTGCCAAATATTTACTTTTCTTATTCTTGGAAAGAGTTCCTGGGGTGTTCAATGGATTTGTGAATTCAAGCCAATTCAAGCTGATTTGATTTTCCATAGCCTCGCCAGATACAGTGTGCAAATCACCTGGCATGAGGGGAGGCAAGGGGTTTTCTCCTAGTGGTTGGGTAAGGCAGTAGTCCCCAACCTTTTTGGCATCAGGGATGAGTTTCCTAAAGGACAATTCTTCCATGATATGGAATGGGAGGAAGGTTTTGGGGTGATTCAAGTGCATTACACTTATTGTGAACTTTATATTTATTATTATTGCATCAGCGCCACCTCAGATCATCAGGCATTAAATCCTGGAGGTTAGGGACCCCTGCTATAAGTCCTTGGATGAGACTGAAAATAACTCTTCCATCCGTGTTATTGGTTGAATCATGTTCCTCCCAAATTGGTTTGTTGAAGGCCTAACCCCCAGATGGAAAACCTTCTTCAGTGATCAGTGCAAAGAAATAGAGGAAAACAATAGAAGGGAAAGACTAGAGATCTCTTCAGGAAAATTAGAGATACCAAGGGAATATTTCATGCAAAAATGGGCTCAATAAAGGATAGAAATGCTATGGACCTAACAGAAGCAGAAGATATTAAGAAGAGGTGGCAAGAATACACAGGAGAACTGTACAAAAAGATCTTCACAACCCAGATAATCATTATGGTGTGATCACTCACCTAGAGCCAGACATCCTGGAATGTGAAGTCAAGGGGGCCTTAGGAAGCATCAATACGAACAAAGCTAGTGGAGGTGATGGAATTCCAGTTGACCTATTTCAAATCCTAAAAGATGATGCTGTGAAAGTGCTGTACTCAATATGCCAGCAGATTTGGAAAACTCAGCAGTGGCCACAGGACTGGAGAAGGTCAGTTTTCATTCCAATCCCAAAGAAAGGCAATGCCAAAGAATGCTCAGACTACTGCACAATTGCACTCACCTCACATGGTAGTAAAGGAATGCTCAGAGTTCTCCAAGCCGGGCTTCAGGAATACGTGAACCGTGAACTTCCTGCTGTTCAAGCTGGTTTTAGAAAAGGCAGAGGAACCAGAGATCAAATTGCCAGCATCCTCTGGATCATCAAAAAAGTAAGAGAATTCCAGAAAAGTATCTATTTCTGCTTTATTGACTATGCCAAAGCCTTTGACTGTGTGAATCACAATAAACTATGGAAAATTCTTCAAGAGATGGGAATACCAGACCACCTGACCTGCCTCCTGAGAAACTTGTATACAGGTCAAAAAGCAACAGTTAGAACTGGACATGGAACAACAGACTGGTTCCAAATTGGGAAAGGAGTACAGCAAGGCTGTGTATTGTCCCCTGCTTAATTAACTTATATGCAGAGTACATCATGCGAAATGCTGGGCTGGATGAAGCACAAGCTGGAATCAAGACTGTCGGGAGAAATATCAATAACCTTAAATATACAGATGACACCACCCTTATGGCAGAAAGCAAAGAGGAACTAAACAGCCTCTTGATGAAGGTAAAAGAGGAGAGTGAAAAACCTGGCTTAAAACTCAACTTTCAAAACAGAAGATCATGGCATCTGATCCCATCACTTCATGGCAAGTAGATAGGGAAATGATGGAAACAGTGACAGAGATTATTTTCTTGGGCTTCAAAATCACTGCAGATGGTGACTGCAGCCATGAAATTAAAAGATGCTTGCTCCTTGGAAGAAAAGCTATGACCAACCTAGACAGCATATTAAAAAGCAGAGACATTACTTTGCTGAATAAGGTCCTTATAGTCAAAGCTATGGTTTTTCCAGTAGTCTTGTATGGATGTGAGAGTTGGACCATAAAGAAGGCTGAGGCCGAAGAATTGATGCTTTTGAACTGTGGTGTTGGAGAAGACTCTTGAGAGTCCCTTGAACTGCAAGGAGATCAAACCAGTCAATCCTAAAGGAAATCAGTCCTGAGTATTCATTGGAAGGATAGATACTGAAGCTCCAATACTTTGGCCACCTGATGTGAAGATCTGACTCATTGTAAAAGACCCTGATGCTGGTAAAGATGAAGGCAGGAGGGGAAGGGGACTACAGAGGATGAGATGGTTGGATGGCATCACCGACTGGACATGAGTTTGAGCAGACTCTGGGAGATAGTGAAGGACAGGGAAGCTTGATGTGCTGCAGTCCATGGGGTCGCAAAGAGTCAGACGTGACTGAGTAACTGAACAACAACAATTAGGAATGTTGAGCACCTCTTCATGGGGCCTTTCAGCTGTCTGTATGTCTTCTTTGGAGAAATGTCTATTAGGTTTTCTGCCAATTTTTAATTTTTTTCTATATTGAGCTGCATGAGCTCTTTGTGTATTCTGGGAGTTTAATCCCTTGTCAGTTTGTCATTTGCAAATACTTTCTCCCATTCTGAGGGTTGCCTTTTCATTTTGTTTATGATTTCCTTTGTTGTGTAATAGTTTTTACATTTAATTTGGTCCCATGTTTTGTTTTCATTTTTATTTTTATCAGAGAAAAGATCTTAAAGGCAGGCTGAGGGAGAGGGTCTCAGGGTACATGATTAGTTTGTGGATACTCTTGATTGGTGGGTGGTGAGGTAATCTGGACTCAACATCATCTACCTTCTGGTTACAACCCGTCCGGGGTCTACTTGTTTGTGGGCAGCATGCAGTTAACTTCTTTCACATGGTGGGGGTTTCAATATCTGCAAAACAGCTCAAAGGCCATGGCTCAGGATATTATCTAGAGTCCTTGAGGAGGAACTGAAGGTCCTTGACTTTTGTTGAGTGGCTAAAGCATTATTATTTTGTCTTGCTTGATTATTTCCCATTCTTTCTGCATTTTTTCACCTCTAGGATTAAATCTGCTCTTTGGAACGTGGGGAAAGCCTAGGAGGCTAAGGTTTTTCTATAAACAAGAGACAAAGGTCCTGCTTGGTTTCAACCTTATTTGGAAATAGGGTCATTCAGATGTAATTAGTTGAATGAGATCCTACTGGAGAAGGGTGAGCCACAGTGAAAGGCCTGGCACAGCTCCCTAGCACCTTCCGAGGGAGCATGGCTGGTTGCTCCCTGTTGACACCTTGATTCTGTACTTCTTGTCTCCAGAAGCAGGAGACAGTGAATTTCTTTCTCTCTTTTATTTGTTTGTTTGGCTGCATCCGGTCTTAGTTGTGCCCCATGAGCTTAGTTGATCCGTGGTATGTGGGACCTTATCTCCTCAACCAGGGCCTGAGCCCAGGCAGATTCTTAACCAGTGGACCACCAGGGGAGTCCCACAGCGAATTTCTAATGTTTCAATCACCCCATTTGTAGCCCTTTGTTACGATAGCCCTGGCGAATGAACACGACCTATTAAAATCCACAGGCATCTCTGTGCTTCCACCTTGTCCTTCCTGCTGCAGCGTCTCTTTTTAATGGGTTACGTCTATGCAACTTTATTTACTGTCTTTTGACTGTACCTGCTTTGGCATCTCTGAGGTTTCTGATTCAAGCCTGTCCTTTCAGGACAAGTAGTTCCAGCAATGAGACTGCTGCCTGGCTCAGGGCTGGGCGGACAGTCCATCTGGAAAGCATTACTTGGGGCCCATTTGCAGCCATTCCAGTCTGAGTCCACATGTCATGCCTGGCCTGTTATCCTTCAGAGGTAAAGGAGTTTAATCTTCTCGGCCAGTTGCTGGATATTTTTCTCCTGAAGGATGATTGTTTGGAAATGCCACATCAAAGGCAAGACACCACACAGAGGAGCTGTAGCCTTGTTCTAATTAATTACGAGCTAGGGTGTTTGCAGAAAGCTTGTGTTGGAGAGAATTCTCTAAGCCGTGGCTGGGTTTACGGAGCTCAGAGAGCATAACGTGAACACAGCAGTGGAAACACTTTGTATTTGCATATTTCTCAGGTGATCACGTAATCCAGGAAGTCTAGTTGCTGAGGAATGCCATTTAAAGTTCATGCCTGCGTGTGTTGATCTGTTGTATTTAAGCTGAAAACAGTGCATGGATATGGGCAGTGGGGACCAGAGTCCACAGAAACTGCTTTGTGTTCTGGTCAATTTCACTCAGGGAGCTTGCACAGCTGGGCAGACTGCTTTCTGTGCTGTTACTCCAGACCCTTGAGCCATGGCGAGGCCTCAGGGGATGGAGTGTCTGAATCTCTGCATAACACAGACCCACAGTCTGCACCTGGCCGGGGGTGAGGGACTGGCTCTGGATCTGGTTAAACTGCACCTGAGATGCTCATGTGAATATACCAGGGGTTCTTTTGTGCTGAGACCATTGACCTCAGCACTGGAAGCTGGAAGCTGACCTCAGGATGCCTTTCAGATTTTCAGATTTCATTAAAAAATTTTTATTTTGTATGGGAATATAGTTGATTTATGGGGCTTCCCTGGTAGCTTAGCTGGTAAAGAATCCGCCTGTAATGCAGGAGACCCTGGTTCAATTCCTGGGTTGGGAAGATCGCCTGGAGGAGGGCATGCAACCCACTCCAGTATTCTTGCCTGGAGAATTCCTATGGACAGAGGAGCCTGGTGGGCTGCAGTCCATGAGGTCGCAAAGACTCAGACATGACTGAGTGACTAAGCACAGCACAGCATAGTTGATTTACAATAATGTGTTAGTTTCTGGTCAACAGCAAAGCGATTTGGTTACACATATATATCTATCCATTATTTTTCAGATTCTTTTTCTCTTATAGATTATTGGAGAAGAATCTTGAGAGTCCCTTGGACAGCACAGAGATCAAACCAGTCAATCTTAAAGGAAATCAACCCTGAATATTCACTGGAAGGACTGATGCTGAGGCTGAAGCTGCAATACTTTGGCCACCTGATGGGAAGAGCTGACTCATTAGAAAAGGCCCTGATGCTGGGAAAGGTTGAAGGCAGGAAGTGAAGGGGACAACAGAGGACAAGATGGTTGGATGGCATCACCAACTCAATGGATATGAGTTTGAGCAAACTCTGGGAGATAGTGAAGGACAGGGAAGCCTGGTGTGCTGCAGTCCATGGGGTCACAAACAGTAGGACATGACTGAGCAACTGAATAACAACAATGACCACATTCTAACTGATTCCATCCAAAAGGATCCTATTTTCTTCTAAGGTTACATCCTGAGGCCCTGAGGGTTAGGACGTAGCACATTTTGGGGGGATCTTGATCTTATCTGTAACAATCACCTTGGATGAGTTACTCCACCTCTGTAGCCCCCAGTTTCTTCCTTAAGATAGATACAGTGGCAGCACCTGTCTAAGGGCTGTTCTGAGGATGAAAAGAGTAGATCGATGCACATCTCAGGTAGTCATGCTCTACAGACATGTCACACCTGGAGTCCTGGGACCCTCAGTGTCAAGGGCAGTGAGCTGTGGACTGTGTCACATTCATGTCACCCTTGTGAAAAGGGCAGAGGGCACAGGGATGTGGAAGGTAACGTGCTCTCAGGCTGGTCTGAGGCATTGCTTATTTATCCATACCACTGATGAGCAAGATGTGGGGAAATGTGCTGATATTTTCAATATGTGCATTTTGTGTATGTGTGGATTATTTCTCAACACCTGGAGTCAGTGAAGGAAAATAAAAAATGCAACTTTCCACAGAGATTAAAAGATTGAGAATCCGGCCTTGAAGTCTCCCACACTGAATCATTTAATGATCTTACAAACCTCCTGGAGGGGCTGTGGGTGGATGTCCTCCAAGGAGATCGGGGGGCCAGCTGCCGTCCTTGTCTGCACAGCCTGTGACAATCCCAAAGATGAATTGGGTCTTGCCGGCTCCAGCTTCACCTGAGAACGGCACTCATCAAGGTGCCCTTGCGAGGGATGCCCAAGGATTTGTTTATTCTGCAGATAACAAAGGACTCAGACTTCTGTGTTTTTTAGGATATACCAACACGCTCGCAAGAGGTATTAAAGTTCCCTTTTTATCTCCCTTACACCTTTAGTTTTATTTTCCTAATTCATTGTGGTTGTTGCTGCAGAGGAAACCACGCACGTGCCCGACTTGTGATGTGAGCTCCCGTCCAAGTCAGGCCTCCGGGAACGAGGCTGTCAGGTGTTCATACCGGTCACCACAGTCTGATTCTCTTCTATTTCCTCCTGCTGGGGAGGTTTTGCTTCCTGGCCTCTGTAATTTGGGAGTGGCCATGTGACTTTCTCTGACGAAGGAAATGTGAGTGGAGGTGATGCTTTGGGGAGACATGTTTAGTAGCTGGTTCCCAAACTCCAGCCCTCTCTTCCAACCAAGGTGATCTGGACAGTGTCTCTGGACATGTGTATTACTGCATCAGCCCAGAAGGACAGCGGGCCCAGAGAGGTGCAGCTGACTGTGCAGGAGAAACGAATGATTGTTACGTTGATGACATTTCGGGTTGGTGGATATTGTGGCTTATCTGGATGAAGGCACTGATTTCGTGTATTTTCCAGAGAAGGCATATAAACCAAAAGACACAAGCATTTAGGGAACCTGAAACCTAGTTCTGATTGCAGGAGGTGAGGGTAACCACCTAAACTTCGGACCTTACTGGGTAAAAGAGACTTTGCAGATAGGATTAAATTAAAGATCTTGAGGTGAGGGGATTATACTGGATTATCAGGGTGGCCCAATACCACCACAGCTGTACTTGTAAGAGGGAGGCAGGAGCATTAGAGTCTGAGGAGAGGTGACAACAGAAGCAGAGTTTGGACAGATGTATGTTGAAGAAGGAGGTGGGGCCACAAACCAAGGTGTGCAGGTGGCCTTCAGAATCTAGAATAGGGTCTTTAAAAAACTTTAATTGAAGTATGATTGATTTACAATGTTATGTTAATTTCTGCTGTACAGCGAAGTGACTCAGATATATATACATATATTCTTCTTTGTTGTTAACTATATTTGTGTACAGTTTGGTGACAGTAAGTCTTCACACTGTTATGTAACCATTACCGACAACCATCTCTAAAACCTGCAAAACTGAAACTCAGTTCCCCGTTAAAAATTATTTTAAACACGCATATGGGTGTAGAGAACAGATTTTGACAACAGGCACCACAATTTAGCGGGTGGTACCTATGCTTGAAAGAAACTGAAAGTCGCTCAGTCGTGTCTGAGTCTTTGCAACCCCATGGACTATACAGTCCAAGGAATTCTCCAGGCAAGAATACTGGAGTGTGTAGCCTTTCCCTTCTCCAGGGGATATTTCCAACCTAGGGATCAAACCCAGGTCGCCCACACTGCAAGCAGATTCTTTACCAGTGGAACCACAAGGGAAGCCCAAGAATACTGGAGTGGGTAGCCTATCCCTCCTCAAGCGGACCTTCCTGACCCAGGAGTTGAACTGGGGACCTATGCTTACCAACTAATTATTGGCAAGTATATAATTGGAACCTATGCTTACCAACTGAGTATTGTGCCTTCTGATTTTGTATATATTAAATATAAAAGGTTTTTGGGTGTCTGAACATTTAACAAAATGATATGGTGTATCACCTGAAACAATTTTTAAATTCAATATCAGGTTTGAAAAAGATTTTTCCATTGACACATCTCAGGTCTTGTTTGCTTATTTCGGCTACTGCAAAGCACATCATTTTATAAAAAATTCACAATTTATCTACATTTGCTAATCTGAGGAGTGGGAAAAATTTCAATCTTGTGTTTAGATGCTTTTTCTGATTATCAGTGAGGTTCAGCATGTACATCAACTGAGATGATCATCTGTGCTTTCTTCATTTGTGAAAATGCTGTATTAAGGAATTTTTGGATGTTGAAACATTCTTATCTCCAGGGATATCCTTGTCATGAAACATAATCTTTTAAAAATGATACAAGACACTTGATCAGCTAATGTATTTAAAAAATATTTGATGTATATATTTATGCATGAAATTTATCTATTGTTGTTTTATCACCTTTGCAAGCTTTGCCATCAATTTTATACCAGTTTTATACAGTGAATTGTGTAGTTTTCCCTCCTTTTCAGTCTCTGAAAATTTTTCTTATTTTTCAAATCTCAGCATAATTCATTCCTTGGTTTATTAAAAAATTGCTGACAAACCACCTCTTCTTGGTGCCTTTTGAGGGAGGAAAAGAGATTTCTGATAATTTGTTTGCTTCTTTAATGGACATTGACTTACACAGATTTTTTTATCAGTCAGTTTCCTTAATTTTTCTATTGTAAATTAACTAGGTTTTCAAAGTTATTGGAAAATCAATGACACTTTTAAAAGACAGTAAGAGAAAATATTTCTATGATCTTAGGGTAGGGAAGAATTACTTAAACAAGGTATAAAAATTAATGGTAGCTATAAAGGAGAATATTGATCAATGAGACCATGTTAAAATTCAGAATGCCTGTTCAACAGAGGATGCTTTGAAGTGAAAACCTGTGTCTGAAGTGAAAAGGGTCTCCCCCTGTGAATGAAAAAAAAAAAAAAGAGGCCCAGAGTGAGGAAGGTATGAGGAAACCTGTGAAGGTGGACTGGAGTTTTCAGTATGGGATATATATGAAAAATGATGGGGATGTTGAAAAGACATAGGTGCTTTCCTTGGCCAAATCTGGGATAATAAGATCATCAAAGGAAATCAGGACTGCAGTGGACTGTAAGTCCATGCTGATAATAAACAGGCAAACGAACAGTTCAGGAAATATGTAGGTCAGTGAGGGGGAAGGAGGGGTCTTCATGGTTGAATGCTGGCGATGAACATGGAGGGTGTTGGAGAACACAGCCACAATTTCACATCAATAGTGGTTAAGATTGGCTTGGGGGAGAGTCATCAATGGATTCTAAATGGGGTTGGAGGGGTTGGTGAGAGTCAGGGCATGTGTGTGGTCTCAAAGTGCTTCTCTGTGAATAAGGAAAACAGTCTCTAGTCAGTGGAGATGGTGGAGAACACCAGAGGATTCTTGCCCATCCAAGGTGGCATCACCTGGAGGGAGGCAGGCGGACACCACGCACCTGCAGAGGTGAAGCTGGAGAGGGTCACAGGGTCATGTGGGTGGGCTCCTGCCTACCTGCATATCTTGAGTCTGAGCACAGGGAAATACCGGACAAGCCCAGTGGAGTCTGCCCTCTGGGCTCACTGTCCCGTCTCCATAAAAACTGTAAGCATCGTGAGAAACTAAGCAAGACCCAGCAGCTGTTCTGGAGATGGAGACTAAAGAGGGATGAGCATGTGGCCCAGACCTGGGCCCTGTACCAGGGTGCAGTACTGTAAAGCACATGCCTGGGAAGACCAGCAGAATTGGAACAGAGGTTGTAGGTAACCGTATTAAGTTCTCTGGATTTAATCACTGGACTCTGATTATATAAGAGCATACCCTTTTCCTTAGGAGACACATAGCAGAGTATTAAAGGGCAAAGGGGCAACTTACTTTCAAACTATTCAGAAAAAAATGAATATATATATATATATATATACACATATACACGTACATAGGGAGGATGAGGAAAAGTGACGATGGCAACATGTTAAAACCTGGGGCATCTGGTCTAAGTGCCTATGGGAGTTATCCTTACTGCTCTTGCAACTATTTTGTAAGTTTGCGACTATTTCAAAATAAAAATTTTAAAAGCTTGATGTTCACCAATAAAGGGCAAATTACAGAATAGGGCAAGAGTCTACTACATGAGGTTCAAAAACTTGCAAAGCTAAAATTGCTTAGGGATTCAAACATACGTGTTAGAGGATGAAGAAAAGACAGCTGGGGACTTCCCTGGTGGTCCAGTGCTTAAGAATCCGCCTGCCAATGCGGATTCGATCCCTAGTCTGGGAGGATCCCATATTCTGCGGGACAACTAAGCCTGAGCACCACAACTACGGAAGCCCAAGTGCCTAGAGCCCGTTCTCTGCAATGAGAGAAGCCACTGTAACGAGAAGCCTGCCTGCTGCAACTAGTGAGTAGCCCCACACTCACCAGAATTAGAGAAAGCCTGCTTGCAGCAATGAAGACCCAGGGCAGTCAAAAAGCAAAATAAATAAGTGCAAACTTTTTTTAAAAAGGAAAAGACAGTTTGGGAGGCACATAGCATTCAGGAAGGTGTGGGCTCGGGGGTATGCAGAGGTGACAGAAAAGAGCAAGACGACCCCATTATGGGTGATGCGCCTTCAGGTCGGGGGCTGGGTAGACCGTGCTTGTTGTATTACCGTTCTTTTAGTTGTTTACATATGTTACATACACTCTTTTGAATGTATGACATTTCATAATACATTTTAAAAAACCAAGAATGAAAGTAAAGCTATTACCCACCCTCCCACTTTTTTTCATTTAACAACTGTGGAAATCAAAGCTCAGTGAAGTTTAGACATTCAGCAGGGCTGGGATTTGAACCCAAGTCCTTGCTATCTCCTCTACCTGAAGAAAGAGCCCGAATTAAGACAGAGAAAGGAAGGGAATGAGACCCAGTGGGCTGTTTGGAGAGGTACAGGGTCTCTCCTCTTCTGCCCCATCTTCGCTTGTCGGGCTGTGCATGGTGCCCATGGTCAGGTCCCTTGATGGATTGGGAGGAGAGTGGTGCCCAAACCTGTGTTCTCTGGCACCTTTCCCAAGTCAACAAAAGGGATTTTAGAATTGATTTCCCTCCAAATTATCTTTTAGCACAAATTTTAAAAAACATTTATTTATTTTTTGGCTGTGCTGGGTCTTCGTTGCTGCACATGGGCTTTCTCCAGTTGCTTCGAGCAGGGTCTGCTCTCTGGTTGTGGGGTGCAGGCTTCTCACTGTGGCGGCTTCTCCAGCTGTGGAGCGTGAGCTCAGGAGTTGGGGCACAAGGGCTTAGTTTTTCCTTGGCACGTGAGATCTTCCTGGACCAGGGATTGAACTGGTATCTTGCTTTGCAAGGCAGATTCTTAATCACTGGGCCACCAGGGAAGCCCCTTTCCACATTAATTTAAATGAAAATATAACAGCTGACAAGAAGGGCAAAGTTGCAAGATGTGGCCCAAGCTCCCAGCCGATTATAATCTCTGTGCTGACCTTTGTGGATGCCTCATCAGGTGATGCTGGAACTAGCCCTAAAGAAGCTCCGTGTCCACCTGGGAAGAGGGAATCGTCGTGGCTCCCCTGTTGGGACTTTCAATCAAATGCCCAGATGGGCTCCCAGCTGCCATTATCTGCCCCGTGTCCTCCTATCCTTGCACCAGTGCAGGTCACCTGAAGATCGCCAGTTTCTTCTCACTTTTCCGGATCTGCGATGAGTCCTCACATGTGAGTCTGGTTATTCACATCTCTGCAGTCTTGCTCCTGTGGATAATCAAATTTTGATCTGATAATTAGTTTCTAATTGGTATTTGCTTTCCGTGTTCAGTGTGGTGGGCAACTGTCAAACAATTTGATTCAAATTCCCTGCAAGTCAGCTCTGCCTGATGTGTTTTTCTCTGTTCCCGTCTTCCCCAGTGAAAACATATATACATTTAAAAATAAACACAGGTGTTGGAAGAGATGTTTTGAAATGTTCTCTTGTACCTGACAGCTGTGCTCTCCATGGAAATCGCAGCAATTGTTTTCACTGTGATGGCACGAGTTTTCCTGGAAGCCTCTGAAGGATTAGCACTTGAGTGTATTAATATAGAAACTCAGCATGGCAAAAATGTATTATGGGCTCTCCTAAGATATTACCAGGAGCTTATGGAATTGTAATAGTATTCTTGAAAGTCTCTCAGAATAAAAACAGATGATCTTTCTCATCAAAATGTTATCCTTGTTGGGTTGAGCACTTTGGTGAAAAATGCTCATCTCTAAGATACTCGAATGTCTTCATGCCAACTCTGTAGGCTGGGGAGCGATTTAAACCCTTCTGTCCAGTCTTCGTGTCATGGACCAGACTCTGTGCTGGGTTGGTCAGACTCACAATTGGTTTCAGCAACTTCATAATTCTTGTTTTGTTTAAGAATAGCCACAGGAGAGGAAGATGCTGTTTTCCCGGTCAGTTGCATTCACAGGCTGGAAGAGAGAAAAAGCAAGTCAGAAGGCGGGGAGGGAGACTGAGAGTGAAGGCAGATTTCAGACCAGCCCATTTCTGTCATGGGGTCCCCTTGGGCCTGTCTCCTAGAGACTAAAAGCGTTTCTCTGACTATAGTTTCAAAGCGTGGGGGCCTTGGAGAAGTGCCTTTGGCCCTTGAGTGGAAAGATAAAATAGAAATCTAATAACAGGACACAAGCCCGGACCTCTCATGTGGAACCAGAGTCCAGAGCTGCTGCCAGGGTCCGTGGCTTCCAGATAAATGGGTTTTAAAAAAAAATTGTTCTGTTTTGTTTCACACACACAATTCAAGTACAAATCATCCAAAGGACATGCAGAGCAGGGTTGGGCTTCCCTCTGGGTCCCAGGTTCCCTGCAGTTCTCTTTGCAGGTCCTTGGGTATGAGCTTTGGGCAGTTGGGGTGGACAGGCGTGCAGTTAGGGTGACCATGAATCTCTTTTCCAACACAGTCTGCATGTATACGTCACCACCCTCTGTCCCACCCTGCTCTTCTTCAGCGGGGTCCTGGTGATCTTTCTGTAGCTCAGCATGCACGTTATTATCATCCCATCATTCGTTTAATGGTGGCCAAGCAGTCCTTTGTGTGGCTGTACCACAATCCATCAATCCATTCTCTGTTGATAGACACTAAGGTTGTTTCCCGAACTTTTTTGCCATTACAAACAATACTGCAATGAAGAGCCTTGGGCACACAACATCTTCTGCCCTTGAGTGAGTAAAATCCAAAGACTAAACACCTAGAAGTCATTTCTGGTTGAAATGGTGTGTGCACTTCCCATGGCCCAGGTGAAGAGGGACACACTTTGCTTGGCATACCTGGCAGAATTGGGAAGGGCTGCGTCTTTATCCTGTGCTCTCATGTGTTTGACTTTTATCCATCTGATCACTGAAAATGTCCCTCTCAGGAGTTTCATTTTTGCATTTCTCTGATTATAAATGAGGTCTAAAATCTTCACTGTGTTTAAGAACCACTTAATGTTCATCAGTTCAGTTCAGTCACTCAGCTGTGTCTGACTCTTTGCGACCCCATAAATCGCAGCACACCAGGCCTTCCTGTCCATCACCAACTCCCAGAGTTTACCCAAACTCATGTCCATCGAGTCGATGATGCCATCCAGCCATCTCATCCTCTGTTGTCCCCTTCTCTTCCTGCCCCCAATCCCTCCCAGCATCAGGGTCTTTTCCAATGAGTCAACTCTTCCCATGAGGTGGCCAAAGTATTGGAGTTTCAGCCTCAGCATCAGTTCTTCCATTAATGTTCATAGCAACATTTAAACTGGACATGGAACAACTGACTGGTTCAAAATTGAGAAAGGAGTATGACAAGGCTGTATATTGTCACCCTGCTCACTTAACTTCCATGCAGAGTACATCTATGCAGCCCAGAGAAATGCTGGGCTGGATGAATCACAAGCTGCAATCAAGATTGCCAGGAGAAATATCAACAACCTCATGTATGCAGATGATACCACTTCAGTGGCAGAAAGTGAAGAACTAAAGTGCCTCCTGATGAGTCTGAAAAAGGAGAGTGAAAACACTGGCTTAGAACTCAACATTCAGGAAGCTAAGATCATGGCATCTGGTCCCATCATTTAATGGCAAATAGAAGGAAAAAAAGTGGGGGAAAAGTGACATTTTATTTTCCTGGGCTCCAAAATCACTATAGATGGTGACTGCAGCCACAAAATTAAAAGACACTTGCTCCTTGGAGGGAAAGCTATGACAAACCACCTAGACAATTTATTAAAAATCAGAGACATCACTTTGCTGACACAGGTCTGTATAGTCAAAGCTATGGTTTTTTAGTAGTCATTTACAGATGTGAGAGTTGGACCATAACGAAGGCTGAGTGCCAAACAATTGCTGCTTTTGAATAGTGGTGTTGGAGAAGACCTTGAGAGTCGCTTGGACTGCAAAGAGATAAAACCAGTCAATCCTAAAGGGAATCAACCCAGAATATTTATTGGAAGGACTGATGTTGAACCTGAAGCTTCAATACTTTGACCACCTGATGTGAAGAGCTGACTCATTGGAAAAGACCCTGATGCTGAAAAAGGAGCATCAAAAAAGGCCAAAGGAGAAGTGAGTGGCAGAGGATGAAACGGTTAGATAGCATCACTGACTCAGTGGGCATGAATTTGAGCAAACTCTGGGAGACAGTGAAGGACAGGGGAGCCTGGTGTGTTGCAGTTCATGGGGTCACAGAGTTGAACATGATTGAATGACAGAATAACAACAATGTTCAGAGCAGTACTATTTACAAGAGGTAAGTACTTTGGCCACCTCATGCGAAGAGTTGACTCATTGGAAAAGACTGATGCTGGAAGGGACTGGGGGCAGGAGGAAAAGGGGATGACAGAGGATGAGATGGCTGGATGGCATCACCAACTCGATGGACATGAGTCTGAGTGAACTCCAGGAGTTGATGATGGACAGGGAGGCCTGGCGTGCTGCAATTCATGGGGTCGCAGAGTCAGACACGACTGAGCGGCTGAACTGAACTGAACTGAACTGAAGACATGGAAGCAACCTAAGTGTCCATGGACAGATGAATGAATAGAGAAGAAGTGGCAAATATATTCAATGAAATACCTCTCAGCCATAAAAAGGAATGAAGTAATGGCTTTTGCAGTAACATGGATGGACCCAGAGATGATCATACTAAGTGAAGAAAGTGAAAGTGTTAGTCACTCAGTCATGTCTGACTCTGAGACCCCATGGTCTGTCCATGGAATTCTCTAGGCAAGAATATTGGAGTGGATTGCCATTCCCTTCTCCTGGGGGTCTTCCTGGTCCAGGGATCAAACCTGGGTCTCCTGTATTGCAGGCAGATTTCTTTACCATCTGAGCTACCAGGGAAGCCCAGTACTAAGTCAAATAAGTAAGAAAGAGAAAGACAAATACTTATATGTGGAATCTAAAAAGTGATATAAATGAACTTATTTAGAAAACAAATAGACTCACAAACATAGAAAATGAACTTACAGTTTCCAAAGGGGATAGTGGATGCCTGGGGAACAGAGAGATAAATTAGGAGGTTGGGATTAACATATACACAAGGCTAATAGAGTTTTGCCAAGAGAACGCACTGGTCATAGCAAACACCCTCTTCCAACAACACAAGAGAAGACTCTACACATGAACATCACCAGATGGTTAACACCAAAATCAGATTGATTAGATTCTTTGCAGCCAAAGATGGAGAAGCTCTATACAGTCAGCAAAACCAAGACCGGGAGCTGACTGTGGCTCAGATCATGAACTCCTTATTGCCAAATTCAGACTTAAATTGACGAAAGTAGGGAAAACCACTAGACCATTCAGGTATGACCTAAATCAAATCGCTTATGATTATACAGTGGAAGTGAGAAATATATTTAAGGGACTAGATCTGATAGAGTGCCTGACGAACTACGGACGGAGGTTCATGACATTGTACAGGAGATAGGGATCAAGACCATCCCTATGGACAAGAAATGCAAAAAAGCAAAATGGTGGTCTGAGGAGGCCTTACAAATAGCTGTGAAAAGAAGAGAAGTGAAATAAAGGAGAAAAGGAAAGATATACCCATCTGAATGCAGAGTTCCAAAGAATAGCAAGAAGAGATAAGAAAGCCTTCCTCAGCAATCAATGCAAAGAAATAGAGGAAAACAACAGAATGGGAAAGACTAGAGATCTCTTCAAGAAAATTAGAGATACCAAGGGAACATTTCATGCAAAGATGGGCTCGATTAAGGACAGAAATAGTATGGACCTAACAGAAGCAGAAGATATTAAGAAGAGGTGGCAAAAATACACAGAAGAACTGTACAAGAAAGATCTTCATGACCCAGACAATCATGATGGTGTGATCACTGACCTAGAGCCAGACATCCTGGAATGTGAAGTCAAGGGGGCCTTAGAAAGCATCACTACGAACAAAGCTAATGGAGGTGATAGAATCCCAGTTGAGCTATTTCAAATCCTAAAAGATCATACTGTGAAAGTGCTGCATTCAATATGACAGCAAATTTGGAAAACTCAGCAGTGGCCACAGGACTGGAAAAGGTCAGTTTTCATTCCAATCCCAAAGAAAGGCAATGCCAAAGAATGTTCAAACTACCACACAGTTGCACTCATCTCACACGCTAGTAAAGTAATGCTCAAAATTCTCCAAGCCAGGCTTCAGCAATATGTGAACCGTGAACTTCCAGATGTTCAAGCTGGTTTTAGAAAAGGCAGAGGAACCAGAGATCAAATTGCCAACATTCGCTGGATCATGGAAAAAGCAAGAGAGTTCCAGAAAAATATCTATTTCTGCTTTATTGACTATGCCAAAGCCTTTGACTGTGTGGATCACAATAAACTGTGGAAAATTCTGAAAGAGATGGGAATACCAGACCACCTGACCTGCCTCTTGAGAAATCTGTATGCAGCTCAGGAAGCAACAGTTAGAACTGGACATGGAACAACAGACTGCTTCCAAATAGGAAAAGGAGTACATCAAGGCTGTATATTGTCACCCTGCTTATTTAACTTCTATGCAGAGTACATCATGAGAAATGCTGGGCTGGAAGAAGCACAAGCTGGAATCAAGATTGCCGTGAGAAATATCAATAACCTCAGATATGCAGATGACACCACCATTAGGGCAAAGTGAAGAGGAACTAAAAAGCCTCTTGATGAAAGTGAAAAAGGAGAGTGAAAAAGTTGGCTTAAAGCTCAACATTCAGAAAACTAAGATCATGGCATCTGGTCCCATCACTTCATGGGAAATAGATGGGGAAACAGTGGAAACAGTGTCAGACTTTATTTTTTTGGGCTCCAAAATCACTGCAGATGGTGACTGCAGCCATGAAATTAAAAGACGCTTACTCCTTGGAAGGAAAGTTATGACCAACCACATTACTTTGCCAACAAAGTCTGTCTAGTCAAGGCTATGGTTTTTCCAGTGGTCATGTATGGATGTGAGAGTTGGACTGTGAAGAAAGCTGAGCACCGAAGAATTGATGCTTTGAACTGTGGTGTTGGAGTAGACTTTTGAGAGTTCCTTGGACTGCAAGGAGATGCAATCAGTCCATCCTAAAGGAGATCAGTCCTGGGTGTTCATTGGAAGGACTGATGCTAAACTGAAACTCCAATACTTTGGCCACCTCATGGGAAGAGTTGACTCATTGGAAAAGACCCTGATGCTGGGAGGGATTGGGGGCAGGAGGAGAAGGGGACAAAAGAGGATGCGATGGCTGGATGGCATCACCGACTCGATGGACATGAGTTTGGGTAAACTCCGGGAGTTGGTGATGGACAGGGAGGCCTGGTGTGCTGCAATTCATGGGGTCGCAAAGAGTCAGACACGACTGAGCAACTGAACTGAACTGATATATAAGAACTGATAAAACAACAAGGAGCTACTGTATAGCACAGGGAACTATACTCAATATCTTATAATAACCTATAATAGAAAAGAATCTGAAAAAGAATATATATGGATATATGTGTAACTGAATCACTTTGCTGTACTTGGCAACTAACATTGTAAATTAACTATACTTCAATAAAAATGGTTAGAAAAACCATATAAAATCCTTGAATGTCCATTATGCTATAAGTTTTTGAAATCAATCAATTAGATCAAATAAATCAACATTTCTGAATTTCTCTATCTCAGAGCCTGGTACATAGTAGAAACTCAATAAAGATCTGTTAAATGTGCATCAAAGACTCTGCAGCCATTGAATGAGACTGGAGATTAAATAGACACAGGGAAAAAAAAAAAGAACCACATGTGCTGTCTTCTTTATGAATGGTCATTTCTTATTCTTTGTACATTTCTCTGGGCAGTTGGTTGTTCTGTTACAGATTTTTAGGTGCTCTTCATACATTAAAGAATTTAGATTTAATCTGTTTTTTGAAGTGTGTCTTTGTCCTTCCTTCTTTCCTTCTGTACTCCCTCCCTTCCTCTCTCCCTCTATCCCTTTGTTTCTTTTAAAATATTTGCTGTTGACATTTGACTTTTGAATGTGCTTCTGATGCTTTTTTCATCCTGTAGAAAATTTTTATTTTTATATAACCAAATATGAGTGTTTTCTTTTGTAGCTTCAGGTTTTATAATTTACCCAGTAAAATGTTTCCTGCCATGTGATTATGCAGTCATTACTCCCTGTTTTGATTTTTTATATTGACATTTTTGATTCATCTCAAATTATTTTAGTGAAATATATGCAGTAGAGATCAATTAAAAAAAAATCTCCAAGTGGCTGTCCACTTGTCTCCAGCCCTCATTTTCTCTGACACTTACATTGGGGCCAGTGACTGAGCATTCGGTGGTCTGAGGGCAGAGCCTGGCCCTTGAGAACTTTCCACCTCTTTTCTCACCCCTCTCTTTGCTCTTGCAACCCTGCAGACCTCCTGTTCCAGGTAGTGTAGCTGCCAGACATAGGAGCACTGCCTGACCACACTGGACATTGGACGGGGGGATGAGGGAGCTAGAATTCCTATGCAGTAGAGACAGATCACATTTTCCAGAGTACCCTCCAATTCTATTGTAGCTGCTGTGAACCGGGTTTGTAGGTATTCCACCCACAGTCAGAATACTCTCTTTTATTTCATTTCATTTTATTTTAGTCATTCTGGTAGACATGCAGTAGTACCTCTGTAGTTCTGCTTGTTTTTAATTTACTTTTTATTTTTGACTGCGCTCTTTGTTGCTGACGCAGCTTTCTCTAGTTGCAGTGAGCAGGGGCAGCTCTTCATTACAGTGCCTGTGCTTCTCATTGCGGCGGCTTCTCTTGCTGCAGAGCACAGGCGCTAGGGCATGCAGGCTTCAGTGGTTGTGGTACAGGGGCTTAGGTGCTCCGTGACATGTGGCATCTTCCTGGACCAAGGATCAAACCCATGATCTCTGCACCGGCAGGTGGATTTTTAACCACTGGACCACCAAGGAAGTCCTCTGAGTGTAGTTTTGATTTGTATTAATATTTCCCTGATGATGAATGAATTTGAACACCTTAATATAGTTATGGGCACATGTGCATCCCACATTCTGAAGCTCCAATTCAAAGCTGTTGTCCATTTTTTCTATGAGATTGCCTTCTTATTCATTTGTGAGAACTCTTTATGTATTCTAGAAATGAGTCTTTATCGGATGTGTGTACAGAAAATATTTCCCTCCTCTGTGATTTGGATTTTCCATCTCTGATGGTCTTTTGATAACAGAAGTTCTTAATGAAGTCTAATTTATCTTAGACTAGATAAGAAAGAGTTACCAGATAAAGAAATTTTTATCTGTCCTAAGGTCCTAAATTTGTTCTCTTATGTTTTCTTTTTTTCTGTTTGTTTGTTTTTTTCATAATGGATAATAATTAAAATGTATTTGCATTGATTTAGTTTAAATTAATCACAAATATTTTTCTCCTTTGAAGAGCAAAAATCGGAGGCTTTTGAGCACCTTTTTGTCAGATAAAAATACAATGTTTCTTTCCGATGCTGTATTGTTTCACCTTTCATATTTAAAGCTATAGTCCAAATGGAGTTTGGTTGATTATTGAGTGGTGTGAGGTAAGGGTAAAGAAATGTGGCTTTCCAAGTGAACAGTCAGTTGACCCCAGATGCTTTACCATCATTCTCTGAAGCACTGTCAACTTTGTCCTAAATCAAATGACTGGATATATGCAGTCACTTCTGGACCCTCTAGTCTGTTCCATTGGTCCGTTTGTCTGTCCTTGACCCAGCACCCACTGCTTTAATTACTGTAGCTTTAGAATAAACCCTGATATCTGATGGACAAGTATTCCAGTTTTATTTTTCTTCTCAATTATCTTGGCTAGTCTTGCTCATTTTGATGCAAATTTTAGAATTAGGTTTTAAATTTTCACAACTATTTCTGGGATTGTGATTACTGTTACAGTACATTTACAGACCATTTGAGAATTGTCATCTTTACAATATTTAGTGTTCTTTTTTTTAATATAAATTTATTTATTTTAATTGGAGGCTAATTACTTTACAATATTGTATTGGTTTTGCCATACATCAACGTGAGTCCACCACGGGTATACACGTGTTCCCCATCCTGAACCTCCCTCCCACCTCCCTCCCCGTACCATCCCTCTGGGTTGTCTCAGTGCACCAGCCCCACGCATCCAGTATCATGCATCGAACCTGGACTGGCGATTCGTTTCATATATGATATTATATATGTTTCAATGCCTTAATCATAGACTTGACATGTCTCTACTGAGGCCCGCAAACCACAATAAAAATGCCACCACTTATTTACGTTTTTTCAGTAATGTTCTGTAGATTTATAGAGATCTTTGCACATCATGTGTTAGGCCAATTTCTAGTATTTTTATTCCATTGTAAATTATATCACTTAAATAGTTATTTTCTGTTTGTTTCTTGTTCTTATATAGCCATCCTTTTGATTCTTTTCCATATTGGCTCTCTATACAGGAACTAGCTAAATTCACTTTTAGTTCTACAGTTTGTATATTCTTTTGGATTTGTTACATACCCAACTACGAAAAAAGTGAAAGTGTTAGTTGTGCAGTCTGTTCCAACTCTTTGCGACCCCACGGGCTGTACCACAACAGGCTTCTCTGTCCGTGGAATTTTGCAGGCAAAAATACCGGAGTGAGTTGTCATTTCTTACTCCAGTGGATCTTCCTAGCCCAGGGATCGAACTTGCATCTCTTAAGTCTTCTGCATTGGCAGATGTGTTCTTTACCACCAGCGCCAACTGGGAAGCATTGCAACAATGTGCTAAATCACTTCAGTCATGTCCGACTCTTTGCGACTCCATGGACTGTAGCCTGCCTGGCTCCTCTGTTCGTGGGATTCTCCAGGCAAGAACACTGGAGTGAGTTGCTATGACCTCCAGGGAATCTTCTGACCCAGGGATCGAACCCACATCTCTTTCATCTCCTGCATTGGCAGGTGGCTTCTTTACCACTATACCATATGGGAAGCCCTACTTTCATTCACTTGTTGGCAGGTATTGGTTTGGCCAAACACTTCATTCAGGCTTTTCTGTAAGCTGAATGAACTTTTTGGCCAACCTGATATTTGAGTTGGGTTGTGAAGGAGGATGTTGTAAACATTCATGTCAAGTCATTTTTTGGAGCATTGACTATTGTTCCTCTTGGATAAATACCTAGGAGTGGAATTTTGGGTTATATTGCAAGTGTATAGTCAACTTTTCAAGAATACGCCGCAGCACAGTATCAACGTGATTGTATCAATGCACTCTTGTGTGAGCCAGGACCTCTGTTTGAATTGTTGCATATTCACACCAACACTTGGTAATGAAACTCTTTAAGTTTATTGATGGTGTTTTTGTTGCGTGGTTTGAATTTGCATTTTCTTGATGACTAACATAGTTGACCTTTTCATGTACTTATATGGCACCTGTGTATACTTTTGTAAAGTGTTCAAATTTTTAGCCCACTTTTTAAAAACTTGGTTGTCTTCTCATGTTGAGTCATAAAGATTTGTAAAACATATAGATTTTGAATTCAAGTCCTTTTCTAGATGGAAGTATTGTAATCCCCCCTCCACCATATTGCAGTTGTGTTTTCATGTTCTTAATAGTATTTTTGAAGAATAAAAGTTTGAATCTGAAAAAGTTCATTATATCATTTTTGTCATCTGTGGTTTGTTTTTGTCTTATAAAAGAAATTTTGCCTACCCTAAACTGAAAAAGATTTTTCCTGTGATGTTTTGTCCTAAAACTTTTTATAATTCTAGCTTATATTGAGTTTTGGATCCCTATGAAATTAATACACATCCTCTTCAGCATTTTGGCTTCCCTGATAGCTCAGTTGGTAGAGAATCTGCCTGCAATGTAGGAAACCCCAGTTCGATTCTGGGTTAGGAAGATCCCATGGAGAAGGGATAGGCTACCCACTCCAGTATTCTGGCCTGGACAATTCCATGGACAGTCCATGGAGTCACAGTCAGAAACGACTGAGCGACTTTCACTTTCAGCATTTGGTATCATCAGTTTTTCAGATTTTTACCTACTCTCAGTCAGTCAGTCAGTTCAGTAGCTCAGTCGTATCCGACTCTTTGCAACCCCATGAATTGCAGCACACCAGGCCTCCCTGTCCATCACCAACTCCTAGAGTTTACTCAAACTCATGTCCACCGAGTCGGTGATGCCATCCAGCCATCTCATCCTCTGTTGTCCCCTTCTCCTCCTGCCCCCAATCCCTCCCAGCATCAGGGTCTTTTTCAATGAGTCAACACTTCCCATGAGGTGGCCAAAATATTGGAGTTTCAATTTAGCATCAGTCCTTCCAATGAACACCCAGGACTGACCTCCTTTAGGATGGACTGGTTGCATCTCCTTGCAGTCCAAGGGACTCCCAAGAGTCTTCTCCAACACCACAGTTCAAAAGCATCAATTCTTCGGCACTCAGCTTTCTTCACAGTCCAACTCTCACATCCATACATGACTACTGGAGAAACCATAGCCTTAACTAGACGGACCTTTGTTGGCAAAGTAATGTTTCTGCTTTTTAATATGCTATCTAAGTTGGTCATAACTTTCCTTCCAAGGAGTAAGCGTCTTTTAATTTCATGGCTGCAATCACCATCTGCAGTGATTTTGGAGCCCCCAAAAATAAAGTCTGACACTGTTTCCACTGTTTCTGCATCTATTTGCCATGAAGTGACGGGACCAGATGCCATGATCTTAGTTTTCTGAATGTTGAGTTTTAAGCCAACTTTTTCACTCTCCTCTTTCACTTTCATCAAGAGACTTTTTAGTTCCTCTTCACTTTGCCCTAAGGGTGGTGTCATCTGCATATCTGAGGTTATTGATATTTCTCCCAGCAATCTTGATTCCAACTTGTGCTTCTTCCAGCCCAGCATTTCTCATGATGTACTCTGCATAGAAGTTAAATAAGCAGAGTGGCAATATACAGCCTTGATGTACTCCTTTTCCTATTTGGAAGCAGTCTGTTGTTCCATGTCCAGTTCTAACTGTTGCTTACTGACCTGCATATAGGTTTCTCAAGAGGCAGGTCAGGTAGGTGTGTAATGACATCTCATTGTTGTTTTAACCCATAATTCCTTATGATGTATAATGTTAAGCGTATTTTTGTGTGCTCATTTTCCATGTGCATATCTTCTCTGATGAGGTTCTTGTTCAAATATTCTGCCCAACTTAAAGCTGGGTTGTTCATTTTCCTACTGTTGAGTTTTTAAGAGTAATTTATACATTTTAGATCACATTCCTTATCAGATAAGTCTTTTGCAAATTTTTTTCCACTTGTGGCTTGTCATTTCCAACAGTACCTTTTGAGGTGAGTATTTTAATTTTAATAAATTCCAACTTATCAAAATTTTTCATGAACTTTTTGATGTTTTATCTAAAACTTACCTTAAATCTTAGTTTTGAAGGATTATTTTTCCAGGAATTAGTCCATTTTTTTTACAGTGTTTTCTTTTTAATGCATTACATTTTCAACCCTAGATTTTTCTCTTTATTTTAGTTAGTTAGTTCAGTCTCTCAGTCATGTATGAGTCTTTGTGACCCCATGGACTGCAGCACACCGGGCTTTCCTGTCCATCACCAATTCTCGGAGCTTGCTCAAACTCATGTACATCAAGTCTGTGACGCCATCCAAGCATCTTATCCTCTGTCATCCCCTTCTCCTGCCTTCAATCTTTCCCAGCATCAGGGTCTTTTCCAATGAGTCAGTTCTTCACATCAGGTGGCCAAAGTATTGGAGTTTTAGCTTCAGCATCAATCCTTCCAATGAATATTCAGGACTGATTTCCTTTAGGATGGACTTGTTTGACCTCCTTTCAGTACAAGGGACTCTCAAGAGTCTTCTCCAACACCACAGTTCAAAAGAATCAATTCTTTATCACTCAGCTTTCTTCACAGTCTAACTCTCACATCCGTACATGACTACTGGAAAAACCACAGCTTTGACTAAATGGACCTTTGTTGGCAAGGTTATGCCTCTGTTTTGTAATATGCTGTCTAGGTTGGTCAGAGCTTTTCTTCCAGGGAGTAAGCACCTTTTAATTTCAGGGCTGCAGTCACCATCTGCAGTGATTTTGGAGCCCCCAAAAATAAAGTCTGTCACTGTTTCCATTGTTTCCCCATCTATTTGCCACGAAGAGATGGGACTGGATGCCATGATCTTGGTTTTCTGCATGTTGAGTATTAAGCCAACTTTTTCACTCTCCTCTTTCACTTTCATCAAGAGGCTCTTTAGTTCTTCTTTGCTTTCTGCCATAAGGGTGCTGTCATCTACATATCTGGCTCCCAGCAATCTTGATTCCAGCTTGGGCTCCATCCAGCTCAGCATTTCGCACTATGTATTCTGCATATAAGTTAAATGAGTAAGATGACAATATACAGCCTTGATGTATTCTTTCCCCAATTTTGAACCAGTCTGTTGTTCCATGTCCAGTTCTAACTGTTGCTTCTTGACCTGCATACAGATTTCTCAGGAGGCAGATAAGGTGGTCTGGTATTCTCATCTCTTGAAGAATTTTCCACAGTTTGTTGTGATCCACAGAGTCAAAGGCTTTGGCATAGTCAATGAAGCAGAAGTATATAGTTTTCTGAAACTCTCTCGCTTTTTCAATGATTCAAAGGATGTTGGCAATTTGATCTCTTGTTCCTCTGCCTTTTCTAAAACCAGCTTGGACATCTGGAGGTTCATGGTTCACATACTGTTGAAGCCTGGCTTGGAGAATTTTGAGCGTTACTTTGCTAGCATGTGAGATGAGTGCAATTGTGTGGTAGTTTGAGCATTCTTTGGCATTGTCTTTCTTTGGGATTGGGATGAAAAATGACCTTTCCAGTCCTGTGGCCACTGCTGAGTTTTCTAAATTTGCTGGCATATTGAGTGCAGCACTTTCACAACATCATCTTTTAGGATTTGAAATAGGTCAACTGGAATTCCATCACATCCACTAGCTTTGTTCGTAGTGATGCTTTCCAAGGCCCCCTTGACTTCACATTCCAGGATGTCTGGCTCTAGGTGAGTGATTACACCATTGTGGTTATCTGGGTCATGAAGATTATTTTTGTACAGTTCTTCTGTGTATTCTTGCCACCTCTTCTTAATATCTTCTGCATCTGTTAGATCCATACCATTTCTGGCCTTTATTGTGCCCCTTTTTGCATGAAATGTTCCCTTGGTATCTCTAATTTTTTTGAAGAGATCTCTACTCTTTCCCATTCTGTTGTTTTCCTCTATTTCTTTGCATTGATCACTGAGGAGGGCTTTCTTATCTCTCCTTCCTATTCTTTGGGACTCCACATTCAAATGAGTATATCTTTCCTTTTCTCCTTTGCCTTTAGGTTCTCTTCTTTTCTCGGCTATTTGTAAGGCCTCCTCAGACAAACATTTTGCCTTTTTGCATTTCTTTTTCTTGGGGATGGTCTTGATCCCTGCCTCCTGTACAATGTATGAACCTCTGTCCGTAGTTCTTTAGGCACTCAGTCTATCAGATCTAACCCCTTGAATTTATTTGTCACTTCTACTGTATAATCATAAGGGATTTGATTTAGGTCATACCTGGATGCTCTAGTGGTTTTCCCTACTTTCTTCAGTTTAAGTCTGAATTTGGCAATAAGGAGCTCATGATCTGAGCCTCAGTCAGCTCCCGGTCTTGTTTCTGTTGACTATATAGAGCTTCTCCATCTTTGGCTGCAAAGAATATAATCAATCTACTTTCAGTATTGACCATCTGGTGATGTATATGTGTAGAGTCTTCTCTTGTGTTGTTTGAAGAGGGTGTTTGCTATGACCGGTGCATTCTATTCGCAAAACTCTGTTAGCCTTTGCCCTGCTTCATTGTATACTCCAAGGCCAAATTTGTCTGTTACTCCCGGTATCTCTTGACTTCCTATTTTTGCATTCCAGTCCCCTATAATGAAAAGGCCATCTTTTTTGGGTGTTAGTTCTAGGAGGTCTTGTAGGTTTTCATAGAACTCTTTATTTTATATCCTCCTATTTTCTCTTCATTATGTTCATATTTTCTTTTGAATCCTCCCACATATTAATAACAGCTGTTTGAAAGTACTTGGCAGATGATTTCAAAATCTGTGTCATTCCTGGGTCTGTTTCTAATGACTAATATTTTCCTTGACTGTGATCTCATTTTTTGCTTCTTAGTCTAACTGGTAATTTTGGATTGGTTGTTGAACTTTGTGAATTTTACATAGTTGAGTTCTGGATTTTGTTGAATTTTCAAAGAAGAGGCCTGGGCTTTGTTCTGGAAGCCTGTTAAGGATCTTGAGGATGAGCTCCATCCTTTCAAGGCTTGTGTTTAGATTTTTTAAAGGGAGGTTCTAGATTAGCTTTTACTTTGGGTCTTTATTAATTTATTCCTACCCCTAGAGTGTGGTCCTTCTGCATTTTCTGCTATGTGTTCAAAACAAGGGCTCTTCACTTTGGCTCACTGGATCCAACATTTCCCAGTCTTACGTGTGAACTACGTGTTGTCCAGTTTTCCTTTGTCTGACTTCATGAGGTTTCATCCTGTGCACGTGAGGCTCCATGCCCAGTAAGACACTCGGGGAGATGCCTGTGCAGATTTGGGGAACTCCATTTCGGTACAGCGCTTTTGGTCCTGTGGTCCACACGCTTGATCTGCCTCAGCTTCCCCATCCTCTGAGTGCTCTGCTTAACTCATGATTCTGCTGTTCTCTACTTGTATTCACCCTCCTTGGGCTTCCCTGGTGGCTCCACTGGTAAAGAATGCACCTGCAATACAGAAGACCCCAGTTTGATCCCTGGATCAGAAAGATTCCCAGAAGACGAGATAGGCTACCCACTCCAGTTTTCTTGGGTTTCTCTGGTGGCTCAGAGGGTAAAGAATTTGCCTGTAATGAGAGAGACCTGGGTTTGATCCCTGGGTTTGAAAGATCCCCTGGAGAAGGGAATAGTTATATGTGTGGGTATATACATATTTTTTTTTCTTTTTTTTTTTTTTTTACAAAAGGGATCATACAGGATACACTGCTTGTAGTTAATTTTATGCACATCCTTCCAGGTCTGATCATGCATTTTTCTTTCTGTAAATCTTCAAAAATTTCATATTTACTGCTGGACATGAAGACCAGACCCTTGTCCTAGTATAGTTCTCCTTTCCTGTGTTCTCCTGGCATCCAATACCTCCCTCTGTCATGGCACTTTTTCTGTTCTGAATGGTAATCACTGACCTGCCCGCTCACCTATATTGACTGAAGCATGGGGCAGGCACCATGGCCAGTTATCTCCAAGACCTTTGCAATGTTTTTGACCCTTAGAAGTCTTAATACTTTTCTTGAAAATCAATTACTTATATTGATTAATGAAGGAATAATTTTGTTGCATTTTAGGCTAACATTTCCTGGGCATGCATCTGTGCTGGGAACCCTTCAAAGCTATTTTATGTATTTCTTATTTAATCCCCAAGTCATCCCAACGAGGTAGACACTATTTATGGAAGATTAGTAACTCAGTCATGCCTTTGCCATTCTAAGTAGTACAAGATTCCATTTCAGGCAGTCTGACACTAAAATCTGTGCTTGTAATCTGTACTCCATATTTTATTCTTGTCTTGATTGTTGCCATTCCCCAAACTCATAACCATATAGTAAAATCCTACATCGTATTTTTCCATTAGTTCTTCTAGTGTCAAAGGATCAAACCTTGGCAAACAGCCCATGGATATCACAGAGGAAGCTGCCAGAGCCCCAAAGAGCCACAGACAGCAGTTTACCCATTTAATTCTGCCAGGGTGAGATAGTCCTGGCAATTCATTCCATGCTCTCATTAGAGCAATTATCCAGCTAATTGCTCTGATCTGGATTTGGCTGAGGCAGTGACTGCAGCTGGGGAGCCCTGAAGAACAAACAGATGGACTGCAAGAGAGTTCTGAAGGAGGCCTGGGTGGGGGAGCTGGTCTCTGCGCCCCAAACATGCTGTTCCACACCAGTCATCCTGTGTTTATTCACAGGACTTGCTTCTCTTCTCTACCACCATCAGCAGATAAGGGCTTCTGGGAGGCTCTGGTAAAGGTGACCCCTGAAACTTGGAAACAGCAGAAACGAGGCTGTTATTTGAGAGGATGTCTATCTGATCATCAAGTCGTGGATTGGGCCAGAGATGTGCAAAGTCACCAAGGTGATGGAATTGTTCCCAGGCCAGTGAGGCTCGACTGTCACCCAACCTTTGTTAAAGCAGCTAAAAATAGGATGTTTCAATGAGAGATAGGGTGGAGGCTGGTTAGTGTTGCAACCATGTAGTTTGATTCTGTTTCTTCACTCCCTTACAGAAATTGTTCCTAAGAACACCTCCCCCCGCCCAATGATACTCCTTACTAGGTTCAAGGACCTACTCGGTGGTCATTTCTCTGACTCTGCAGCTTATGACTGGAACCTTTAACGTTGGTTAAATCCCCAGCTTGCTCCATGGTCTTTTGGGGTCAGAGCTATTATAGAGAGGATGTCTCTAGAACACCAGCCTTCTCTGGTCAAGAGTCAAAACCAAAATAAATTAAAACCAGCATGATATCCTGGGGGATGAGAGACACCCTTAAAGTTGTAATGTGTCTATATGTGCACTCAATTATGTCTGACTCTTTGCGACCCCACAGACTGTAGCCTGCCAGTATCCTCCCTTTGGATGAGTAAGGCAGAGCTCACCAGCTTTGAGTGGACCCAGAGTGGGTCCAGAGGTGGTACCAGCAGTTTGCCATGTGGGCCCCATGACCTGAAGGCCCTGGACAGCAGAGGTATCCTCGGTGGAAAAACACACCTAGAGGCTTTATGGTGAACTCAATAGAAGAGTCTCGGGTTCCAGAGCAAGGACATGCCCTCTGCAGCACGAAGGCTCCACTAAGACAGATTCGTTGCTGGTCTTGCTCACTCGGGATCCCCTGGGGCTCTGTCATTGTCAGTGAACTTGAATCTGGGGAATGAAAGTCCCTGCTGAGGCAGAAGCCCCCACATTCAGACCCCACTCGTCTCCTGGTCTTACTTCTCATTCAATCTGATTTCTTACCCACCTCCTGCTCCCATGCTCCAGCCCCACTGTCCCCTTGCTGTGGCTCAGGGTCCAGCCCCCCTGCTGCCCCCCCCCCCCCCCCGGGACACAGTCTAGATGGTCCATGGCCCTGCCCTCACTTCACTCAGCTCTGCTCCTGTGAGCGTGTCCACACACTGTGGGGGAAGGTCCAGCAGTCCTTGACTTCTTTGATTTTTCTCCAGTGAGCATCACGGCTGACTGTGTGTCTCCTTCCTAGAAAACAGGCCCAGGGGAGGGGGCAGGGGTTCATTGCTGCCCTCCCCCCCCAGGTCCCATAACATTGCCTGGCACACAGTCTGCACTCAATAAATATTTCTGGGATGCATGAAGTTCAAGGAGTGGCTGCGTGTAACAAAGTTGCACCAGACTCTTTGCTGCAAAGTTGCTCAGAGTCTTCAGCATGCAGTGTGCATGTGAGTTTCTTGAATGGGGGAGGCAGTAGGAAGAAGAATTTCCAAAACCCATTTCACTATGGAATCATCTTCAACAACTCCCAAGGCAGCAAATAGTGGGAAACTCTGTACTAAGGTACTTTCGGTCCAGGAGAGGGATGCTGGTAGGGAAAGGAGAGATGCTGGCAGGGAAGAGAGATAGTGGAAGGGCAGGGAGGGATGCTGGCCAGGAAGGGCTGGTTGGTCCTCTCCTGCAGTATCCTCTGTGCTTTCAATTCTTCCCCACCTGCTCTTCTAAAACTGACTCCACATTTGAGCCCATCGTCTTCCTTGGTCATTGTTCATCCTGGTGACCTTGGCATTCTTCTCTGCCACCAGGAACTGACCTTGATGCTAAGAATGAAAGTGAGCCCACGAGCCTACCAGTATTCCACATTGCTGCCTTACCTGTGTATCACCATCTACCTGCATGGATATCTACCTTCCTGCTTAGACACCCAGCTGGTTGATGATGGGAGACAGATACACTCTCATCAGAGGACTGAGCCAGTGGCTGTGAGATGAATGAACAGAACTACCCAGTCAGTCCCAATGGCTAAACTTCCTCTCTTTTTAGAAATCCTTTGGGCTTTCTACGAGCTCCTGTGGGTCTCAGGGAACAGGGATTTCATAGGATGAGTTTGTTTCAAGCCCAAATGGGGGTTCTGACGGGGGAGTGATTGGTGGGGAGCAGCCTTGAGAACAGGGGTGCTATTGGAAGAGATTTCCCTGTAATGGCCTGAGGCAGCAGCAGCCATACCTGGGGGCCAAGAAAAGTGCAAAGCTTTGACATCACATCCAGGGTGTTCTCAGCTTAGAAACTAAAGGGAAAGACATGGGTTCCAGGAATGGATTCCCAAGATGGGGAAACATGGAGCTGAGGCAGGGAGGCTCAGGAGTCCAGGCAGGTGGGCCCACAGGGGTCCCAGGACTCAATATACTCATTGCAGCTGGAGGCCAGTGCATGGAATGGGGCTGAGTAAGCTTTGAGAGAAAAACGTGTAAATGAATTGATCTTGGCAGCTGCAACAGAAGAAGGTGCTGGTTGGGGAAGACCTCAAACCAGAGTTCTGAAGATGCCTTCCCATAAGACCCATAGCGACTCTCTCCTGGTGTAAGTTCTCGGCAGTGGGCAAGGCTGGCCCTCTGTCCCCAGAATGATGCTTGCCGTTCCTATGACAGCTGACTCTGGTGGGGATGTGCTGTAGGGCATGGTTGTCTGGGCATTTCTCGGAGCTAGAAATGGCTTGGTTGGAAATAGACTGGACGGGTTTAAAACCCAGGGTGTGTGGCCCAAAGCCACAGGGCCGGGTTTGAGCTGTGTCACTTGTGCAAGCATCCAATGTGTTAAACTTCTGTTGACTCCTAGACTTAAGTGAGACAGTGATTATAAGGTGAATAGCAGTTTTTCCATTTATCATCATCATCACTAGTGTCTATTGAACTTTGACAATGAGTATGGATTGAGCAGATAAAATGAATTTTCAATGTTCTGGAATAGAAATAACAGGAGATGAGGGGACAAAAGTTCTTTTAAAAAGGTAGGGTTACCAGAAGTACAGGGGGTGCAGTGGTAAAGCATCCACCTGTCAAGCAGGTGATGCGGGCTCGACATTTGGGTCAGGAAGATCCCCCGGAGAGGGAAATGGCAACCCACTCCAGTATTCTTGCCTGCAGAATTCCATGGACAGAGGCGCCTGGTGGGCTACAGTCCATGGGGTCGCACAGAGTCGGACACGACTTAGCGACTAAGCACACATGCACTGCTTGCCTGCTTTTGGGCATTAAATGCGTTCTTTTGGATTCAATTTCTTACTTTCAGAAAAGTCTGTTCCATCATATAAAGACATGGCTGGTTTCATCTGGGTCTGTTGTTCTGCTGAGGAGTGGCTGTAGGTCTAAACGTGGCTCCTTTTCCAGGAAGTCTGTCTTTTCTCTCTTATCGACTTGGTCAGTGTCTTTTTGTCTTTGTGGTATTGTGCAGTTGCATTATAACACATCTGGACAGGTTTTATATTTATTTATACTTCTTGGGATCCAAACCCTCTAAATCTGAGGAGTTAATTCTTCCATCCATTCTGGAAAATTCACTGCTGCTACTTTCTCTAATAGTCCCTCCCCCTCAGCCTCCTTCTGCTAAACTTTGACATCTGTCGGGCCTTTTTCACTCTAATCCCATGTCTCTTAATGGCTCCTTCATAAAATTTTATTTTTAAACCTCCCCGTGCTCTGTGAGTGCATTCCTAGGTCTCCCCTCCAGCCACCCGTTTTGTCCTTTGGCTTTTAAACCCATCTGCTGAATTTTAAATTTTGGTGGTTGGTAGTTGATGTTGGTTTACACTGAAGTGTGATCTATCAGTTTAATTGGGGCCATATATTTCTCCCACAGTCCCCGCCGTGGGGCGGGCTCCTTGCCTGTGGGGTCTGTGGCCTCCTCCCTGCCTTGGGTGGGGTGTAGAGACCACACTGGGGTCCCTCCCTGGACTGCAGGTACACCAGGCCCAGACACGTTCATGCATAAGCAGTGGGACACACAGATATACACACATACACATACACAGACACATACAGTTACAAACATGCACAGATGCACACGTCCAGACAAACACACAGACACAGATACAGACACACAAGCCTAGAGACACACAAATGTACATGTGCATAATATGCGCAGACACACAAGCACACACACAGATGGCCACCTCGCTCCAGCCAGGGGCTGTGGCCTCGGCCTAGATGCTTCCAGCTCTGTTTGTCAGGACTTCTATTTCAGCCTCCAGGGCTTCCCTCCCCCGTGGAGAGCCCAGCTGTGAATTGACACGTCTGTTTGCATATTTGACCCTGGTCTGTAGGACTTTGCCATGGGAAGATGTCAGGTGAGTCTCACCATCCCAGAGGTGAGGTTTGGTGACTTTCAGACGCTCTGTGGGCCTCTCTGCATGAAGCTTTCCACCTTCGTGAGGAGTCTTGAGGGATGCTGGCCCCTGCACACCTGTGCCCTCTAGCCAGGTGAGTGGTGTGCCCACATCCTAGTCCCTTCAGTCTGTTGATGCACCTTGGTATTTTCCTTAAGTTTTGGTATTAATAAAAATTTTGTGTGTGTTTCTGTTCACATGCTTTCAGAGTTTCTCTGTGGTAGACACAGTGGTGGGTTAAATGGTTATTGTTGTGGGTGTTTAATCAGTCATGTCCAACTCTTTGCGACCCCAAGGACCCTAGCCTGCCAGGCTCCTCTGTCCATGGATTTCTCCAGCCAAGAATACTGGAGTGGGTTGCCATTTCTTTCTCCAGGGGATCTTCCTGACCCAGGGATCAAACCTGCGTCTCTTGCATTGGCAGGCAGATTGTTTACTGCTGAGCCATCAGGGAAGCTGTTGGGTTAAACAGTGCATCATGTTTAATTTGAAAACTATTCCCATATTTCTCCAAATAACAAGGTGGGTCCCCACTGACTGATGATGTTTGAGTGGCTTCACTTCACTCCAACCTCAACAAGACTTCTTAGTCTTGTTTGTTGTATGGTGACAGTGACCACTCAGGGAGAGAAAGCAGGGTAAGGGCACAGAGAGGTGGAGTCTTACACTGGGATTGGTGGTGCGGTTGCCTGCAGTGCGCAAGGGAGGGACCATGCAGACGACCCACCTGGGAGAGGCATTTCAGGAAAGGAACCAGAAAATGCAGAGGCCCTGGGGCAGCAGGTCCCAGGACAGGAGGCAGGGCAGAGAAAGAAAGGGGAGGGGTGAACTTAAGAAGGGGTGGGAGCAGGAATGGGGTCTGGAATTTCTCCGTGTGGATGCTGGAGGTGATTCCAAGCAAGCAGAAGACTATTTACAGCCTTTGAGCCAAGATGGGAAAACATTGCCTTTTGTCTTAGGAGGTCATTCTGGCTGTGGTGTCAGGACTGTGAGGGGACTGTGCAGATGTGCAGAAATCAGGCAGGAGGCTCCTGTGCAAACCAGGAGGCATATGGCAGACTTGGAGGGAACTGGTGCAAGTCACGAGAAAGTGAGTGATCGGGGAACTGTTTGAAGGTGGAGTCAACAGGATTTGCTGAAATTGTGTGTGTAGGTGTGTTTGAGATATGCATGAGTACTCAGATAGATGGTAGAAAGATATATACACAGATATTGGGTTGGCCAAAAAGTAACTTTGTAAGGGTTTTTCTGTAACATCTTATGGAAAAAAATTGAGTGAACTTTTTGACCAATCCAGTAGATAGATGCCTGTACATCCGTGCTCGTGTCCAACTCTGTGATGCCATGGACTATAGCCTGCCAGGCCTCCTGTCCATAGGATTCTCCAGGCAAGCATACTGGAGTGGATTGTCATTTCCTCCTCCAGGGGATCTTCCTGACCCAGGGATCGAACCTGCATCTTTGGCATCTCTTGCATTGGCAGGTGGGTTCTTTACTCCTGAACTACTGAGGATAGACAGATGCATTGACAGATAGATCAGTGGATAGATAGAGAGATAAATAGACAGATAAACAATAGGTTGATAATTGTGACAAATAGATGATAGATGCACAGATTGACAGACAGATACTAGATTGATATTATGCATAGATGGATGTATTCAGAGATGGATGGATGGATACTTGACAGGTTGCTAATAGGTAAGTAGAAAAGTGGAGAAAGGAAAAATAGAGAAGCCGGTGTGGGATGCAAAGTTTGGGGCCCATGTCAATGGGTGGCTGGGATGAAGTTTGATGAGATGGGGAAGAAAATGAGAAACAGGTGGGGGGGTGGTGTGAGTTTGCCCAGTTACCATGACAAAATTCCAACGACCTGTGCAGCTTGAACAACGGACATTGATCTTCTTCCAGTTCCACAGGCCACAAGTCCAAGACTAAGGTATGGGCAGATTCAGGGTCTGGTGAGGGCCCGCTCTCTGGCTTGTAGATGACTGTCTTCTCGCTGTGGGCTCTCATGGCTTTTCTGTGTGTGGGTGGAGAGAAAGCTCTAGTGTCTCCTCCTCTTCTTATAAGACACCAGTCCTATTGGATCAGGGTCTCCAAAAAGGTCCAGGAACCCAATTCCAGTGTGTGTGTGTGTGTGTGAAGGTCTCCCTACACCAATAAGTGATTCTTGGATGCCATCAGTGTCTCTGAGAAGCCCACTCAATTCTACTACTCTCTACGCAGAGATGAATCAGTTGCCACGTGTGCAGGACTCAGTCCCCAAAGACTACCCTCTACTTCAGATGCCAGCCCCAAACCCAAGCTGTCACCTGTGCTTCTGATGGCTGGCTATAAATCAAATCTTCCCATGACCACCATCTTGGGTTCACTTAATTTGATAGAACTGCTCACAGAACTCAAGAACACCAGCTTGGGGCTTCTCTGGTGGTCCAGTGGTTAGGACTTTGCCTTCTAATGCTGGGGGCGTGGGTTCCATCCCTGGTTGGGGAGCTAAAACCTCTCATGCCTTGTGGGCAAAACACCAGAACATAAGCAACAGAAGCAATATTGGAACAAATGCAATAAAGACTTAAAAAATAAAGAACACCAGTTAACTTACTAATTATTGATTTATTATAAAAGGATGTGATGAATAGATGAACAGGGCAAGGTGTGGAGGAAGGGCAGGGGCTCCCAAGACTCTCCAGGTTCCCATTCTTCCCAACCTCCGTGAGTTCAACTCGGAAGCTCTCCAAGCCACGTCCTTTTGGGTTATTATGGAGGTGTCATTAGAGACGTGATTGATTAAATCATTGGCCACTGGTGATTGGTTCAACTTCCAGCTCCTTTCCCCTCCCTAGAGGTCAAGGGTGAGACTGAAGTTTCCAAGCTTCTAACACAGGGTCAGTTCTCCTGGTGACCAGCCCCATCCTTGGGTGGAGTCCAAAGTCACCTTCCTTAAGCATATTCATGGATGGAGGACAAACACTCAGAGGCAGAATTTTAATTCCCTTGGTCTTGTTAATGTTGCAAACAAGACAACCATTTATCCTGGGGGCTGTCCTGGGCATTGTGAGAGGTCCAGCAGCATCCCAGCATTCCTGGTCTCCACTCACACGATGCCAGTATTAGCTCCCAATTGTGATGGCCAAGAATGTCTCCAGACATTGCCCCCCACCCCATCCCTGCTGAAAACTACCATCTGGTCTGGACCAACCTGATTTCCAAGGATGAGAACATTGCAGATCTATAGAGGATGACCATCTCCGGGTAGCCTTGTGTACATGTCCCGGTACCTGAGGGGAAAACGGATGGTGTCCTAGAACCACAGATCACATAGCATTCTGGCGTCTCCTGTCCTTACAAAATCACAGTGTGCACCCCCCAACTACACAACTCATTGTTTGTGAGAAAAAGCAAACATGATGATCGTGGCTTGAAAACTAAAAGTGTTAGTCGCTCGTCGTGTCCTACTCTTTGCAACCCCATGGACTGTAGCCCGCCAGGCTCATTTGTCCATGGAATTCTCCATGGCAAGAATACTGGAGTGGGTAGCCATTCTCTTCTCCAGGGGATCTTTCTGACCCAGGAATTGAACCTGGGTCTCCCACATTGCAGGTAGATTCGTTACCACCTGAGCCACAAGGGAAGCCCCCAATCATGGTTTAATAGACATAAAATAGTTTACTCTCATCAAATGATTACCTTGCCATCCATCCATGGACAAAAAGGTTGACTTCTGACACTCAGCCAGCCTGAGTTTAGCAGCTGACCACCGAGTCAATGGCTATCATGTTTTAATATGAATTATTTGCACACAGCTTGAGGAGTTTATCTAGCGCAAACTGTCAAACCTGGAAGATTTAAAAACCAAATCTTTTTGCATAATTAATCAGCCAAGGGGAAACTCTCTGAAATAAGGTGTTGGAAGCTCTTACTCTGGGAAGCTGAGGGCAGAGCAGGGCTGCAATGCAATTAGTGGAGAACTGTCCAGCCTGCCGGCCTCAGCTTGGGAACAATTAAATGATCTATTTCTCTGTCATTAGCCTCCAGCCCAGATGCTGAGGGCTTGAATCCTTACAAGAAGATCTGCAGAGATGCCCACACCACCTTCCCAGGATGCCTCTCTGAAGGATGCCCGTGAACTCTGCCTGACCTTAGGGCTCATTCTGGACCCCCTGGTCCCTCTGCCTCTGATGTTTCTAGTTGAGAAGGGACGAGGGTGCTAGACCACCAGTCTGGGACCCTGGACCCAGGAATGGAACAGCGCTCCCTGTGTTGAGGAGCTGTCCCTTTTCCTCTTACAAAGTGATGCTTCTCTTACTTTCTCTCATGGTTTTCAGGAAGAACATGAAGCAGAAATGTTCAGAAGAGCTGGTTCCTGCAAACCAGTAGCTGAACAATTGCAATGTGCTTGGGAGATGCTGGCTGTCCTTCTCCAAGGGGCAGGTGGCCCTGAGTCGGGGATCCGTTGGGCAGCAAGGGGTGAGCACTTCACCTCTGCCTCACCTGTGACTCACACATCTCTCTGAGCATCAATGTTGTCACCTGTGAAGTGGAGGAGTTACAGCTCCCACCCCCGGCTTCCTCTGTCCCATGACATTGTGGCCCCTCCCATCGGCAAGCCTGGGGGAAACTAGAAACATAGGAGGCTGGGACTGTGGACTTGGGTGCAAGCTTGGGGAACACAGAGGAAAGAGATGAATAAGGAGCCCACTCCTGGGGGTGACCGAGATGACCAAGTGGGGTGACATGCCAGGCACAGAGGACCTTCAACCAGGGCTAGCAATGTAGCACCCATGCTCCCTCCAGAAATTTGGGAGGATTTGTCCCTGACTGCCTGCACCTCTCAACTGGGAAAGAGGAAGAAGTCTCTATGTTAATTCGACTCAGGAGCTATGGTGAGGATGGGGGCCACCCTCGGGGTTAAGGTCACCTTCTTCAATGTTCCAACCCTGAGGGGTGAATTATCACCTTCAGGGTCTGCAGGGATTTCAGGCATGAATGAGGGGCAGTTGCTGTTTTGGGGGCAGGGACATTTTCTGGGAAGGGAGGGTGCAGATGGTCCCCGAGGAGCTGAGCTTCCAGCTCATGGACCCACTGGGGAGAACACATGGTCAGGAGGCTGGTTTTGTCCTCGGCCTCCTTCACTGGGGCTGGGCATGTGGCTAATCAGGAGCAAGTGTCTCACTTCATCAAGGACCATTCAATACCACGCACCCTGAGTGATGTAAGACCTAAAGCTCACCCTCAGTCCCCGAAGGTCTCCTGGTCTTGGGATGTGACGATGTGCAGTCAACTGGCCAGGCCCAGGGAACAGAGAGTCAGGCCTAAGAGTCACATTAGGTGGCCATGGGAGGGGAGGCTGCTGGGTGAGGGGTCTGCTGGAGAGGAGCCTGCATCTTAGAGGGACAGACAGAGATGCTGGAGCCTTCTCTGCAGCAGAGAGAACATTCTAGAAACTCACCCACCAGCCTAGCCCTCCCTGCCAGCCCCAGCGCCACTCTGCCCCTGGAGATGCATGTGTGTTGCTAAGTGCCTCAGTCATGTCTGACTCTTTGCGACCCCGTGGACTGTAGTCTGCCAGGCTCCTCTGTCCATGGGATTCTCCAGGCAAGAATACTGGAGTGGCTTGCCATTACCTACTCCAGGGGATCTTTCTGACCGAGGATTGAACCTACATCTCCTGTGACTCCTGATTTGCAGGTGGATTCTTTACCGCTGAGCCACTCTCATCCTACCCATCGCTTTGTTGTGTCTGTGTTTATCTGCTGTGCTTCTCTTCCCTCAATAACAGAACTCAAAGACTGAATTAATGTAGCAATATTCCATCACAGAAGCCTTGAAGCCATATTCCTTCCAAAGACCACTCTGAGAAGGGTGGGGGAGGCTTTGTCTCCCAGCTGGTCTCTGCTCAGGATGCCTTGTCATCCTTTTGCCCAGACAGACAGCCATGGCAGCATCTGCCTGACCTTGAAGCTGCAGTTATAGAGGCCATCTGATGGAGCCAATATCTGCTTTCCCTTCTTTATTCTCCCACCTCAGATTTTTCAAATAAAGCGGGAAAAGGCCAAAAGGAAAACAGCAAGAGTCAAAGGGATGAATGAATAAAAGCAGAGCCAGGCTGCATCCCCAGACCTCAGCCACGTCTGCAAACAAAGCATTTTTTGTTGAAAAGCCTCGGGTCCCCCCAAGTCATTGTCCGGGATAGGAGGTTATTTGCTCCATCATGGCTGGGCCAGCGCTCTGTTGGACATTTTCCTCGAGTAAAAGTGTTGGTTCCAGGATGATGAGAACTATGCTCTGTCCATGGTGCTCCGTATTGATTGTGTGGAAATTGGCTGTGGGTCCAGCCACTTGCTGGTTGATTTATTATTTTCAATCAAGCAGCTTGTTGGGCTGTTAAGGTCATTGGGGTCTCCAGGGCCTGGGCCTGATTCAGTTATTTCCATTATTGAGACACAACCCAAATTAACTGAACCATCTATGTTTTCTTTTAGTGGGAAGCTGGGGAGCAAATGCAAAATCCATCATGAGTTTTATTTTCCATGGAAACGTAACAGGGTAATGAGAAAGTGCCTAGTCCTCCAAGAGACACCCAGGGAGCAGGGAGTGGGGTATTCATTCGCCCCAACCAGCTTCCCAGTGTCATCAAGAAGCTGATGTGTGTGATGTGACAGAGATGTGACAACCCCCTGACGTGTGGGATCCTTAATGGACTTTTCCTCGTACCACCCAGGTGCATTCTTGTTTGGACACAGGCTTTACCTGGGGCTCTTTTTTTGGGGCACAGTGCTGAAAACCCAGCTCGCTTTCTCTGGGTTAAAGAATCAAGGCGGTACTGGCCTGAAGAGCAGAGAACCCCAGGACGGCTCCTGCTTCTGGCCAGGCTGGGTCAGGCTCACTGTTGTGGCTTCTGCCCTCAGGGTTGGCCTCATTCTCAGGCAGCCCTTGGAGCTATACCTGTCCCCTCTCAGGTTCATGAGAATCACACGAAACAGATTCTTCCAGTGTTGCCTGTAGAAGCCAGAGGGTCTTTCCTTTCCCATTAATTAGCCTGCAGGCAGGCCCCTTGGAGGTCACCTTGGGATGGATCCCATGACCATCCCCGAATCAGTCTCTCTTACCATAAGGCTGGACCTAGATCAGCTGACAGTGGTCCTGGTGAAACTTTGGAGACAGGGTTAATACCTTCTAATCCCATGACTGGGAGTTGAGGGGCTTTCTTCTCTGGGGCTGCCGGAGTGCTGGGGGGAAGGGAATCATGCCCACCATGAAGCCCCCTGCCCACTCTGCATGTGTCCCCAACACCCAGGGGGAGGAGAGCTGACTCTTCCACATCTTTCCAGTCTTGACAACAGAAGAGTTTGTAGGGCTCTGTCTTCAGGTGGGAAGGCTGAAAACTTCCCCAAATGTCCATCAGCTCCCAGGGACCCTCCACCACCCAGCTTCCCTCTTGGGGATGGTGACATTGCTCCGCAGTTGACTTCATACCCTGTGCCTCTTAACCTGGGCTCTAGGTGGGGTGTGGGGTGGATGGTCCCAGAACCAGGGTCAATCTCCACATCCCATGAACACTTCTTGACGGTCAGCCCAGGACCATGGGGATCACCTTTGCCTTGGCTTCTTTTCATCAGCTCCTCTCTTCCAAACTAACCTAAATATTAAAAGGAAATTTAACCATCACATGATTCATTTTTTGTCATAAATTCCAACCAGAGAAATATGATCACCTTGCCCCTCCCAATCCTGACCCTCTTCCTCAGGAGCAACCCCAGTTGAGACCTTTCTAGACATTTCTAAATGACATTTTTATTCTGTATTTCTTCTTGGAAGTTTCAAGATTTTGCTTTTAACACCTGCTCTGCAAAGCATTTCTTTCTTTCTTTCTTTAATGAGTTACTTATTTATTTGGCTGCATCAGGTATGAGAGATCTTTCATTGGGGCTCATAGACCCTCCAGTAGTGGTATGAGGGCTCAGCAGTTACGGTGTTCTGGCTTAGCTGCTTCGTGGCATGTGGGAACTTAGTTCCCCGACCAGGGATCAAACCCACGTCCCCTGCATTGGAAGGAGGATTGTTAATCACTGGACTGCCAAGGAAGTCCCCAAGCATTGCTTTCTGTAATTTACTTGACAGTATTCAGTTGAAGCTGTGAAACCCCGATCCAGGCTATTTGGACCTGGTGAAGGAGAGGTGTCAGCGGTTCACACTCCCAGACTTGCCCTTGTGTGACGAATGGGCCAAGCATCCCTGGGCTTCTGAACTTTTACCTTTGGCCAGGGGACCCTGCCCAAGACTGCACCCTGTGAGGTGTGGAGGGGGTCTTGCTGCAGAGCAGCTGTGGTCAGGAGCATGATGGACAGTGCATGGGTAAATGGCTATCAGGAGACTGGGAATTAAGCTGTCTTAGTGCTGAGGATGGGCAGGGAAGGCCTAATGCGGGGCACAGACCAGGCAGATGGAAGGGGCCCAGAACTCTGAGCAACGGGCCTGGAGAGCACAAGGCCATGGGGCAGTTCCTCCCCTGGTCGGTTGCTGCTCTCCTGTTGCCTTGCTTGTTCTCACCTGGAGTGTCCTTTTCCAAATGTGGTTCCCCCATGTTTCTCCTTTCCTCCTCTGCCCCTCCCTCTTTCCCTCCTTCCTTCTTTCCTTCCTGTTGTTTAAAGCCCTGCTCCACACTTGTGTTCTTGGGGGTTTTGTAAATGAGATAGCTCTCTGTCCTAATTGTTGACTCCTGGGTAATCAGCCAGCAGTTCAGCGATGATGCAGAGTAACTGCAAAGAGCAAGAGGGCCTACTTGGGGTTGTTGTTGTTCAGTCACTAACTTTGTGTCCGACTCTGCAACCACATGGACTGCAGCCCTGCTAGGCTTCCCTGTCCTTCTCCATCTCCCAGAGTTTGCACAAATTTGTGTCCATTGAGTTGGCAATGCCATCCAACCATCTCATCCTCTGTCATCCCCTTTTCCTCCTGCCTTCAATCTTCCCCAGTATCAGGGTCTTTCCCAATGAGTTGGCTCTTTGCGTCAAGTGACCAAAGTATTGGAGCTTCAGCATCAATCCTTCCAATGAATATTCAGGGTTGATTTCCTTTAGAATGGACTGGTTGGATCTCCTTGCAGTCCAAGGGACTCTCAAGAGTCTTCTGTTAACACCACAGTTCAAAAGCATCACTTCCTCGGCACTCAGCTTTCTTTATAGTCCAACTCTTACATCCATACATGGCTACTGGAAAAACCATAGCCTTGACTAGATGGACTTTTGTTGTTAAAGTAATGTCTCTGCTTTTTAATATACTGTCTAGGTTGGTCATAACTTTCCTTCCAAGGAGTAAGCATCTTTTAATTTCATGGCTGCAATCACCATCTGCTGTGATTTGGGAGCCCCCCAAAATAAAGTCAGCCACTGTTTCCACTGTTTCCCCACTTATTTGCCATAAAGTGATGGGACTGGATGCCATGATCTTAGTTTTCTGAGTGTTGAGCTTTAAGCCAACTTTTTCACTCTCCTCTTTCACTTTCATCAAGAGGCTCTTTAGTTCCTCTTCACTTTCTGCCATAAGGGGCTTTCTGCCACATTTGACTGTGTGGGTCACAATAAATTGTGGAAAATTCTGAAGGGATGGGAATACCAGACCACCTGACCTGCCTCTTGAGAAACCTGTATGCAGGTTAGGAAGCAACAGTTAGAACTGGACCTGGAACAACAGACTGGTTCCAAATAGGAAAAGGAGTACGTCAAGGCTGTATATTGTCATCCTGCTTATTTAACTCATATGCAGAGTACATCATGAGAAACACTGGGCTGGAAGAAGCACAAGCTGGAATCAAGATTGCTGGGAGAAATATCAATAACCTCAGATATGCAGATGACACCACCCTTATGGCAGAAAGTTGTTGCTTTAAGGGTTAGAATAAACATCCTTAGGTTTAACAGTCTACTTAAAGTTGATACTGAATGAGTTCACGTGTGATGTGGAAACCTTGCAACTTTGTAGATGCATTTAACTCTCCTGACCACCCTTATGCTGTAACAGTTGTGTGCACACATCTACATATGTTGGAATATATGAAGTGAGTTTATAACTTCACAAGACAATTGTTATGATTTTTGCCTAAATAATCATATGTATTTTAACAAAATTTAGAGGAAGACATAGTAGAGCTAGTAGTAAAGAACCCACCTGCCAATGCAGGAGACAATGAGGCATGGGTTTGATCCCTGGGTTGGGAGGATCCCTGGAGAAGGAAATGGCAACCCACTCCAGTATTCTTGCCTGGAGAATCCCATGGATAGAGCAGCCTGATGGGCTACAGTCCGTGGGGTTTCAAAGAGTTGGACACGACTGAAGCAGCTTAGCATGCATGTCAGTCTTTTATACGTACTCAAATATTTACTACTCATTATCCTCTTTTTTGTTTTCTGAAGATGCAAATTTCTCTCTGGCATCATTTTGACTTCCTTCAGTTTGACAACTTTCTTCAGTATTTTTGTAGCGCATGTGTGCTGACAATGAATTCTGAGGGTTTCTTAAAATGTCTTTATTTCCCCTTCAGTTTTGAAATTTATTCTGTGTATAGGATCCTCTGTTGATAGTGTTTTCATCCTTTAGGATTTTAAAGGTGCTGTTTCACTGTCAGTCAAATGGTCAAGTAGTTTCTGGTGAGAAGTCTTGAATAATTCAAATTATTTTTTCTGTGTATGTGACCTATTTATCTGATTGCTTTTAGGATTTCTGCTTCATATTCTTTTTTTAAAAAAATTATGAAACTAGGCACATATTTTTGGCATTATACTATTTGTGGTTTGCTGAACTTCTTTAAATTGTATATTTACATCTTTCACCAGTTTGGGAAGTTGTGGGCCATTATTACTTCAAATGTTTTTTTCTATTCGTTCTTTCTCATGTCTCCTCTAGAATTGCTTATATTTTAAAGTCAGTCCCAGAGATTCAATTAATTTCTTTTCTAATGTTTTTCTCTTTATTCTTTAGATTGGATAATTTCTATTGATCTATTTTCAGGTTCATTGACTTTCCTTTTAAACACAATGTATAACATTGTTTTTATGCTTAGAATGTTTAACACGATGATATCCTACTGTTTCATTGGTTTGCAATTCGTGTTTTTCCACCTAACATTGTGTGAGAAATCTAATTTTTTAAATTGATCTATTCTGCTATTAAACCCATTATGAAGCCCATAATTTCAGATATCCTAATTTTTAGCTCTAAAGTTTCCATTTGATTTGTTTTAACATTTAAATTTCTCTCCTGAGAGTTCCTATAATATCTTTTCACTTATTCCTTTCCCTCCTGTAGCCTTGTTAGAATGGCTGTGTTGTAGACTTTGTTAATTTCAGCATTTGGGTCATGATGGTGGTTGGTTCTCTTTTTACATGAGAATGAGTTCCACTCTCATGGTTTCTTGTATACTGAATAATTTTGGATAGCATCCTGGATGTTGTGATTACTGTGTGTGGAGACTGTGGTTTCGGTTATGTTTTTCCATGAAGTATTATTTCTTTGTTTCAGCAGAAAAGTAATTCAGACAGAATCAAACCACAAACTCTGTCTCATCTACAGGTGGTGACAGCTCTGATCTCAGCTCATTTCTTTGTGGGTTCTATTGCTGCTGTTTTCATTTTTAATTGGGTCGGTTGCAGTCTGCAGCATGAATGGAGCATTTCAGGTCATTCAAAGACTTGGGCAGAGTTTACATGCAGAGCCTGGACTTCCCCCTTTTGCTCCAGCCTTTACGAGTTTCCCTTCTCACTCACGAGCATCAGCAACCTTGTGACTCCCTTTTCCTGGGCAGAGAGATGGTGGGTTTTCTATCAGAGATTCAGCTGCACTGAATCTTGATGGAAGCAACACAAAGATGGGGCACTCTTCATGTGCTGATTCCTTGTTCCAGGTTTAGGCTTCCTTCCCACCTTTGTTTACTTTCTAGAGACTTGAAGTAGGTTTTTGTTTTGGCTAAATTTATTGTTGTTTTCTGTGTAAGGGTCATTTCTCTTGTTTGCTCAACTTTTAAATTAATCTTGTCTTTAAACTCCTGGGTGATGAGAAACTATGCCTCCAGTTCTGCCAGGAATGGGATGAGGCTTGAAGGGGAAGGGTTGGGAAGGACAACATGAGAAAGTGAAAAGTGCTGGCAATTTATGGCCTGAATCCCTGCTTCCATCACAGCAAATTGGAATTTTTTTTCTTTGTTCTTTTATATATGGACATTTCAAGTAAGAGATATTATAAAATTGGTATTGGCTAAAGCATACTTGAAAACCACTCTGTTTAAATACTCTCCAAGTTCTGAAGGTCTAAGAAACCTGCTGGCTTCAAGGGACTTTAGGAATGCTGTGTTTAGAAGCCTAATCCTTGAGCCAGACTGACTTGCATTTGAATCTATTTGCCACTTACTAGTTGTGTAGCCTGGGGCTAGTTCCTTACCACCAGTATCTTCTATTTTTCATCTTTAAGATGGAGAGAGCCATAATGTACTATAGAATGGTGTGAGAATCCAAAGAGATGATGAATATTTAAGTTTTGGCAGAGGGATGGCATATGGTAAGAGTGTTTTAAGGACTGAATATTTGTATCCCCTCAGTTTCATAAGTTGAAGTCTTACATTGATTAAAAAAAGATGCACAGCATAACAGTTGCAAATTAAGTTTTATTTGGGAGCAAAATCAGGACTGTAGCCTGGGAGACAGCACCTCAGATAGCTCTGAGAGATTGCTCCAAAGAGGTGGGGGGGTAGGGTGGGGAAGGTCAATATATAAGATTTTGGTAAAGGAGGAGTTCAATGTAATCAAGCATTTATCTCATTAAGTGTTTTCTGTGAGTTACAAGGAGCTGATGTCACCATGAAGGGATTTAGCACTTTTCTAGTTATGAGGAGATGCAAGGATTGGGATCATGAAATCGGTTCCTGAAAATATCTAAAGACCTGTTCTACCAGTTTCCCTAGGACACATGGTGGAAGTGACAAATAGATTCAAGGGATCAGATCTGACAGAGAGCCTGAAGAACTATGGACACGGGTTCATAACATTACACAGGAGATGGTAATCAAAACCATACTCAAGAAAAAGAAATGCAAAAATGCAAAATGGTTGCCTGAGGCAGCCTTACAAATAGCTGAGAAAAGAAGAGAAGCTAAAGGCAAAGGAAAGATACACTCATCTGAATGCAGAGTTCCAGAGAATAGCAAGGAGAGATAAGAAGCCTTCCTAAGTGAACAATGCAAAGAAATAGAGGAAAACAATAGAATGGGAAAGACTAGAGATCTCTTCAAGAAAATCAGCAATACCAAGGGAACATTTCATGCAAAGATGGGCACAATAAAGGCCAGAAACGGTATGGACCTAACAGATGCAGAAGATATTAAGAAGAGGTGGCAAGAACACACAGAAGAACTATACAAAAAGATCTTCATGACCCAGATAATCACGATGGTGTGATCACTGACCTAGAGCCAGACATCCTGGAATGTGAAGTCAAGTGGGCCTTAAGAAGCATCACTATGAACAAAGCTAGTGGAGGTGATGGAATTCCAATTGAGCTATTTCAAGTACTAAAAGATGTGAAAATGCTGCACTCAATATGCCAGCAGATTTGGAAAACTCAGCAGTGCCACAGGACTGGAGAAGGTCAGTTTTCATTCCAATCCCAAAGAAAGGCAAGGCCAAAGAATGCTCAAACTACCACACAATTGCACTCATCTCACATGCTAGCAAAGATAATGCTCAAAATTCTCTAAGTCAGACTTCAACAGTATGTGAACTGAGAACTTCCAGATGTTCATGCTGTATTTAGAAAAGACAGATGAAGTAGAGATCAAATTACCAACATCCACTGGATCATTGAAAAAGCAAGAGAGTTCCAGAAAAATATCTACTTCTGCTTTATTGACTACTCTAAAACCTTTGACCATGTGGGTCACAGCAAACTGTGGAAAATTCTTCAAGAGAGGGGAATACCAGATCACCTTACCTGCCTCCTGAGAAATCTGTATGTAGGTCAAGAAGCAACACTTAGAATGGGACATGGAACAATAGACTGGTTCAAAATTGGGAAAGGAGTACATCAAGACTGTATACTGTTACTCTGATTATTTAACTTATATGCAGAGTGCATCAGGTGAAATGCCAGGCTGAATGAAGCACAAACTGGAATGAAGATTGCTGGAAGAAATATCAATAACCTCATATTAGGCAGATGACACTACCCTTATGGCAGAAAGCAAAGAGGAACTAAAGAGCCTCTTGATGAAGGTGAAAGAGGAGAGTGAAAAAGCTGGCTTAAAATTCAGCATTCAAAAAATGAAGATCATGGCATTTGGTCCCATCACTTCATGGCAAATAGGTGGGGAAACAATGACAACAGTGACAGACTTTATTTTCTTGGTCTCCAAAATCACCACAGATGATGACTGTGGCCATGAAATTAAAAGACTCTTGCAACTTGAAAGAAAATCTATGACAAACCTAGACAGTGTATTAAAAAGCAGGGACATTATTTTGCCAACAAATGTCCCTATAGTCAAAGCTATGGTTTTTCCAGTAGTCATGTATGGATGTGAGAGTTGGACCGTAAAGAAGGCTGATGCTGAAGAATTGATGCTTTCGAACTGTGGTGCTTGAGAAGACTCTTGAGGGTCCCTTGGACAGCAATGAGATCAAACCAGTCAGTTCTAAAGGAAGTCAACCCTGAACCTTCATGCTAAAGCTGAAGGTGCAATCCTTTGGCCACCTGATTGGAAGAGCAGACTCACTGGAAAAGAGACAGTGATGCTCTTAAAGACCGAAGCCAAGTGGAGAAGGGGGCAAGAGAGGATGAGATGCTTGGATGGGATCACCAACTCCACGGATGTTTTAGCAAGCTCCAGGAGATGGTGAAGGACAGGGAAGCCTGGCTTGCTGCAGTCCACGGGGTCACAAAGAGTCAGACACGACTGAGCGACTGAACACAGTGCCTCACTCTTCACCCTGAACTCCCTTGAAGGGATGTTGAAGTTTGGCAGCTGCAGCATCACAGGGTTCAGTCTGCACAGAGGCAGATGGCCAATGCCTTTGGCAAGCACCAATTTGCACTTGACATCTACTTCCCAAATGTATGATCTTGGTGTGTGAGGAGGGAGATGGCTCATGATGGTATTAGTGCCTTTGTAAGAGACACCAGAGAGCTTTCTCTCTTTCATATGCACACACAGCAAGAAGGTGGCTTTCTACAAGCCACCACGTGGGTCCTCACCAGAACCTGACTATGCTGGCATTACAGCCTCTAGAACTAAATTAGAGAGAAAATAAACACATGAGAAAATAAAGGTGTGCTGTTTAAGTCCTCCAGAGTGTGATATTTTGTTAAGGCAGCCTGGGATTTACTAAGACATTTTGTATGCCACTGATAAGTATTCATTATCAAATGTGTATGGATGCTTCTGTGAGCAAAAGTGAAGGCACTGGAGAGTCTGGTGAGTTTCCAGAGAGAGCAAAGGAAGGGCCCTTTCACCGGCCCCACAAAGGCAATTGTATCCTTGGGACACTGATGCAGCTTTCGCCTGGAGCTCCCAGGACAGAGTTTCTCACTCATTATCAGAGACATGGCAGCTGCCACTTGGTCACTTTAGAATTGACAATCACGGGTCCCATTCATGACAGTTCCATTTCTCAGGATGAACTTGCCAGGAAGATTGCCTCTCTAACAGGTCACCTCCTGGGATGCAGCATATAGAAAATCTGGATTTAGAAAAAACACAGTGAGATTCCAGCGTGTGAGGGGGCAGCATCCATTGTACATCCCTCATGTCCCATTGCAAATAGCTGGCTTTCTTCTGATTCCTATTTGAGGAGTTTAAGTGGTGTGTCCAAACTGATGTTGGGAAAGATTGAAGGCAGGAAGAGGAGGAGGGAGAAGAAGGGGGTGGCAGAGGATGTGATGGTTAGATGGTATCATTGACTCGATGGACATAAATTTGAGCAAACTTCAGGAGATAGTGAAGGACAGGGAAGCCTGATACGATGCTGTCCATGCGGTCACAAAGCCGGACACGACTGAGCAACTGAACAACAACCAAACTGAAATCTGCTGTAGACTGAGTGGTGAGCACACTGCACTGTGTCTGCTCTCCCAAGAAGGCTCTGAGTGGGAAGGCAGGAGGTGATGTTGGGAGGGCCAGGAAGAAGAAAGATGTCAGGCTGACCAGGTCCAGCTTTTTCGCAAGGTCATCATCAAATGTGATTTTCCGAGTGCCACCTCATTGCTGCTGGCACAAATGAGACCCGGAGATTATTGGAAATCTGTAAGAAAATCTTGTCCTATGTCAGGCTCCTGACTAAGCCCATTCTTTTCCCCTCCCTGAGCAAAGGAAAGCTAACCCAAAAGGAAGCAGGAAAAACGTTTTGCTTTGGTCCAAACCTTTAAATCTTTTGTAGCTCGGAGGCTTGTCCTCATTTACAGAACAGGATTTAAACTTTGTGGGCCATAGTGGGGAGTTGGGAAGGAGAGAAGTCAGGGTTTAAGCTCAGCACCAAGAGAGCCCCCCTAAAAACTGAGGCCACTCTGGTGTGGTCCATGTTCTTATTTATCTTGACAAGTTTCCTTCATCACCTAACACTTCCCAGTATGAAAAAAGATTTCTTCCCCAGACTCAGAAGGTAAAATTTGCTTAATTTCAAGTCTGAGCTCACCCTCCTTTACCCACAGGGTTCCAGGGTCTGCAGTCTCATAGCAGAGAGATCGTAAAATCTGATAAGTGTTTTTCGACATCAGCAAAGGTCTCTGATAAGTACTTTTTGCTTTTTGTTTGTTTTCACCAAAATCAGCCCTTGTTTCCTGAAAAGACCAAGTGATAGGAGATGCCCTTTGCAAAGTTAGTGCACTCCACTGCCCTCCCTGCAATCTAGGTTTGCATGACAGGAAGGGTGTTTGTCTCTCTCTCTCTTTTTTTTTGGTGGTGGTGGTGGGGGGGGGGTTGTTGCTCAAATTTACAACTGTAGGAACAGGGTTTGGTGTCTGTGCCTTGAAGGATCTTGGAAAGGGAGATCCAGGGCCCAGAAAGAGGCAAGAGCTCACTCTATTCTACTCAGATTGAGAAGTCCCTGCTGCTGGAACAAACCAGGGCTCTAAGGCAAGGGGAAAAGAAATGTAGCTAATGGATGAAAAGTCAGGGCATTCCATCTGGGACGTATCTCAGAGAAGTGGGGCTCTGGGGAAGGGCCAGTACATCACAGGCACTCAGTAAGTGAATGACAAATGAATGAGTGACCTAATGAGTGAATGAGTCAGGGGACTCTGCCACACACATCTTTTTGTCGCCCACACGTCCTGACTCAGGGATGTGCATATAGAATTGCTTGATAAATGTTGAGTTAATAATGGGGCTGTTTTCAGTACTACAGGAATTCAGAGCCTTTACCATCCTAGGGGCTATGCACAAGCCTCAAGCTGCAGCTTTGGTTTCCTTGATGGAAGCAGAGAGGCTCCAAGTCCCTCCACCTGCTTCTAGAGTCACAGAACTGATGGAAGGACCATACTTCAGCTGATTTGCTTTCCAGCAATTTCCAGCCTCTTCTTTGCTAGTCCTATGGTGAATTGGACATGAATTTGAACAAACTCTAGGAGATACTGAAGGACAGAGGAGCCTGGTGTGTTGCAGTCCATGGGGTCATAAAGAGTCAGACATGACTTAATGACTGAACAACAAGAACAACATCGTGAATATTTGCCTATACTTTGGTCATTCTCTCAGACTCTACTGAATGATTCCAAACTTGTATACTGATTCGTAACAAGTAATTCATGGAACACCAAACCCTGTTCCTACAGTTGTAAATTTGAGCAACAACTCCCCCCTTCCAAAAAGAAAGAGAGAGAGAGGAAGACAAACACCCTTCCTGTCATGCAAACCTAGATTGCAGGGAGGGCAGTGGAGTGCACTAACTTTGCAAAGGGCATCTCCTATCACTTGGTCTTTTCAGGAAACAAGGGCTGATTTTGGTGAAAACAAACACAAAGCAAAAAGTACTTATCAGAGACCTTTGCTGATGTTGAAAAACACTTATCAGTGTAGAAATACAGATGTCACTTTCTACACTAGGGATTTTTAGGAAGGTTTAGGGTGAGATCTGGGGTGATGTTTTTGCCACTGTTGCCATATGTGGGGAAAGATTTCAGGGCAGTCTTGGCAGTTTTGAACTCATCTGTAGCACACAGGGTCATGTGTCTCCCTCTATTTGACCCAAATTCCCACCCCTCAGGGGTGGATCCAGACAAGCACACCAGGCCTCTGTGTCTGCATCTGAAGTTGGGAAGTTGGGTTTCACCACAGAACTTGGGCAGAAACTCTGCCTGAACTAATTTTCCTCCAGGCAACTTCATTGGAACCAAGTTTTATGTGGTAGATAATGAGAAAAGCAGCTGTAAAATCCTAAAGGAGTGAAAAATAATTTCCAAAGAGATCCTGAAAATCTCTTAGAATAAGAAAGTTGCATCAATTCTCTCAATTACTATGGGGAACATGCATCTGTAACACGCATTTTAATAGGCATTAAAGACATTTTAATGAGAAAACAACTTAAAAGTTGATAAATGTGTATCTTTTGTTGATACCCGGTAGAGACTTTTTGGGGAGGAGGGTAGAGATTGGGGGAGTCATTAGCATCAGGTTGCTTGATTAGGTGTTATATTGTTCTGAATAATTTAGCTGCTGAAGTTCAGGCTTGGATGCCTGCAGATTTGGGTGTGATTATCAAGAAGCTCTGAATTGATGCCTTTACACTGTGGTGCTGGAGAAGACTCTTGAAAGTCCCTTGCACAGCAAGGAGATCAAACCAATCCAACCTAAAGGATATCAAACCCTGAATGTTCGTTGGAAGAACTGCTGCTGAAGCTCCTATATTTTGGCTACCTGATGTGAAGAGGTGACTCATTGGGAAAGACCCACTTGCTGGGAAAGATTGAAGGCATAAGGAGAAGGGGGCAACAGAGGATGAGATGGTTAGATGGCATCATCACTTTAATGGACATGAGTTTGAGAAAACTCTGGGAAATGATGAAGGACAGGAGAGCCTGTTGTGCTGGAGTCCATGGGGTTGCAAAGAGTCAGACATGGCTTAACAACTGAACAACAATCAAGAGGCTCTGAGACTGTGATAAGATGGAGAACATCTATTTCTGAGATTGGGATTATGTCAAACCCTGGGACATGGGTGTCCAGCAGCCAACATCATAGAGTTCAAAACACTCCTTATTCTGCTCAAAACCAATTAGGCTGGAGAAGCAGGCCAAAAAGTCTGGGCTTATTGAAAAACTCAGGCCTGGTCAGGCTCAGGTTACCCTGACATGGGAAAGTGAAAACTTTGGAGACTGTTGGCCAGATTCCGTCCCTTGGTGTGGCCTGCAAGCCCCCTCCAGCACTGTGGGAAGAGCACTGGTTGGTCCTACACCACCACATGATGTCTGGTCCCCAGGCTGGGACAGCTGGATGAGGCAGGAGGCAACAGTGCCTTAGAGGCATCACCCACCTAATCATGTGACAGTTATTAACAGTAGCTATAGCCCAGCTACATTTAGACGCCATGCTCAGCATCCTACCTGGATTTCAACATTAGCTTTCTATTGCTCCATAACCAGAACCACATTTGGTGGCTTAAAGCATTATCCATTTATTATCTCAGTGCTTCTGTGGTCAAGAGTCCAGAACATGGCTTAACTTGGTTCTCTGCTCAAGATCTCATGAGGCTGCAAGTCAAGGTATCAGGTAGGATGTATTCTCATCAGGGGCCTGACTGGGGAAGAAACTGCATTTACATTTCCTAAGCTGGTTGATAGAATTGGTTGAATTCATTCCCTTGTGGTTGTAGGACTCAAGGTGACTTTCTTCTTTGTGGCCAGGAGAAGAGCCTGTTGCTGAATGTTCTGACTTCAGGGAGGGCTCCTGCCTATCACCTGATTAGGCCAGGACTGCGCAGGGTGATCTCTCTTTTGATTAATTAAATTTAACTGACTAGAGACCTTACTTACATCTGCAAAGTTCCTTCATCTTAGCTGTTTCCTATTTATTAGAAACAGGCTTCCCAGGTGACTCAGTGTACAGAATCTACCTGTCAATGTAGGAGGCACAAGAGATGCAGGTTCCATCTCTGGGTTGGGAAGATGCCCTGGAGTAGGAAATGGCAAACAGCTCCAGTATTCTTGCCTGAAAAATTCCATGGACAGAGGAGTCTGGTGAGCTACAGTCCATGGGGTTGCAAAGAGCTGAACATGACTGAACGACTGAGCAAATCACATTTATTATAATAGAAACAAGTCTTAAGTCCCATCCATATTTAAGGGGTGGGGTTTACACAAAAGCATGGATATTGGGAGCAGGAACCAATAAGGTCACTCTTGGGCATGTCCACCACAATTAGAATTATTCTCCCAAACCTCCGAGCTATCCTGTTCTCATCCCCATTCTGCCAACAAGGAAACCAAGGTCACAGAGATGCAGTGATTGTCCAATGACACCCAGCTAGAAATGGGTTGAATTCAAACCCAGAAGATCTGATTCCAGAGTCATGCACAGTAACAGCCTGTGTTCCTCGGTTAGAAAGTAGTGAAGCAGGGAAGTCCTACAGGAAAGGTCATGGTGGCTTTGCCATGTGTAATGTGTAGCATAAAAATAATAGGTTGTTTGCTCGTTGACATAAGCAAGCCCTGAATAAATGTTAATGACTACCTTGATGATTGTCATGTTTTTATTTTTTCAACTGAAGAAGTAAAGTGCAATGGAATTTCTACGGCTGGTAGAAATACACACAGTAGCTGGAGTGAGACAGCATTAGAGGAGTCAAGGTTAACAGAAGTTTACAAGAGAGGCATCACAACTCAAACTGTATTTCATTGTTGAGCATGATAAGACAGTCAGGGCAGCCCTTTCACTGAGCAACCCAGAGCCTTTTACACAGTGATCTCATATATTGTTCCAAACATTTGTCTGAGCATTTCTGTTATTCCCAAGTGAAGGATGAGGACTGGGGGTGATGGGTCACTCCTGCAGGGTCCACCAGATAAGTGGCAGAGGTAAGATGTGAATCCTAGTCCAGGGTTAGGTCCACTGTTCCGTTTCTGTGTAGAGTAACAATGACAGGCTGTGATCTATAATTCATCTGTAACTTGCCTTTGCTCATATAGCACCTGAGTTTCTTGAGGGCTGGACCCATTCTTGTACCTTGTGTCCTGCATGGAGCTTGGGGATGGCACTGGGGCTGACCTATTTCACAGAGGAGGTACATGGATCTAAGAGGCAATGGAGACCAGCATGCTACACCCCAGGGTTCTCTACTCTGAGCAGGCAATGATGGAGATTTACCATCTAGAAGGTGAGCTGGACAGCAGCCAAGTGAGCTGATGTGGGCCTGGGGACAAGGTGGTTGGCCAGCTCACATTTACTTTCTGGGTTTGTATTGGCTGTGGGATGAGAGTGGGTGTGCAGGTGGGCACAGGGATCCAGGGTGGATGGCGAAGGGCCTCCCCTTCTTGGCCTCGGCCATCTCTTTGGGGTTTGGGTTTGTCTTCCTTGCTTCTGGATGGGTGCATCACGGAGCAGGGATGTGGATTCTGGTCTGGACACCTGCCTGCCACTTGAGCTTCATAGTCTTTTCTTAGGGCCTACCTCTGCCTGGATGGGGTCTTCTCTGCTTCCTGGGTGACCAATATGGAGGATGAAATGGGTTCCAGACCCTGGATGAGTCACACCTTCTAAACTCTTCCAGGCATGCACTCAGCATTGTCTTTCCTTCCACCTGCAGGAATTAGGGCCATAAATACCTTATCAGATCAGGCTGCTACTTCCCTCCACCTAGATCCCCAGCCCCTCAGATCCTCTGCAGGTCCAGGGAGGGCCAGAGACAGGAGGGTGTTGGAAGTGCAGTGAATTGATATCAGAATAAAAGTGGGAGCTCACTGCAGATGCATTTTCTATGTGTAGGAATATTCAAGAAAAAATGACTCCTAGAATCCACAGAGAGAGAGAGAGAGAGAGAAGAGAGAGAGAAGAGAGAGACGAGGTCTACCAGAAGGCTCTGAGAATTACAAACATAGGCGATGGCTTATGATCCATCCACTGCTTTCAACACCTTCTCCATGGAGCTGCCAGACACACGAGCTATTGGTAATTAAACTTCCAGGAGCTAAATTCAACAGTTACATGTATTTTACAGAGAGCACAGTTTCCTTTGTCTTTCTTGCTCTCATTTTCTGTCTCTTCTTGTCCCACTCTGTCTAAATTTTGTGTGCTTAAGAGAGAAAGATGTGGACATAACAGAGAATTAATAGCATTTGAGCAGTGACTGGTATATGCAGTCTTACAAATGGCCTCCAAGCAATCTTGCTTCCTTGATTTTTACTACAGAAGCTCATCTAATGACCACTATTGGCAGAGATTCTATTAACCTCAATCACCACCTCCCCACTAGATGGCAGATCCTTTGGTGCCAAGAATTCCTGTCTTATCCTTCTTAGGAACTACAGCCACTCCAGGTTAATACCTGATGCAGGAAAGTCTCCATAAATGTTTGCTGGTTGATTTAAAATGAACTCACATGAAATAGGATTTCAGAAAAAGGAGCAATTGGTATTGGGTGAAATAGTCTCATATTTCAACTCCTTAATATAGTAGAGCAATCTGCAAGATGTCCAAGCATCCTGTGAGGGACATTTCTATGACTATAATATGACACATGGGCTTCCCAGGTGGCTCAGAGGTAAAGAATCTTCCTGCAATGTAGGAGACCTGGGTTCTATCCCTGGGCTGGGAAGATCCCTTCAAGAAGGAAATGGCAACCGCTACAGTATTCTTACCTGGAAAATCCTATGGACAGAGCCTGGCGGGCTACAGTCCATGGGGTCACAGAGTTGGACACAACTTAGTGACTGAGCGTGCACATATAATATGACTGACACACACACACATTGTATGTGCAGAATGGTGATCTGGGAGGGGATATGATAGCATTAGCTTAGGTTAACATCTGGTACCTCCCATATACCATGAAGGGTCACATGTGGCTCCTTATCGAGTTTGTTTGATGTGACACATGCCTAACGGGAACTATAGCCATGAGACCCAGCTATGGTCAATGAGATCCAAATGAAGTTATTGCAGAGAGTGGCCCTTCCCAAACACAAATCAAAGCCTTGCTGGAAGAAGGCTCTTTGTCCTTCACCCCTTCAACCTCCCCTTTTACTCCTCCCTGGAAGTGATGGCTGGAGGCATAGCAGCCACTCTGGGGCAATAAGCATAAAAGCCATAGTAATGATGGTAGAGCAGAAGAGGGAAGAACCTGCATCTTTGATCACCACGGATGGGCCCACAAGTTCAGGATTTCCCACCCTGTTGCATATGTTAAGTTTAACCCCCTGGGATTTCAGTTCAAGATGGTGGAATAGAAGGATGGGTGCTTATATCCTCTTGCAAGAGCACCAAAATCACAACTAGCTGTTGAACATCCATTGAACAGGAGGATGCTGGAACCTGCCACAGGGAACTATAGTCAATATCTTATAATAACCTATAATGGAAAATAATTTCAAAAATATTATATATGTATATGTATAACTGAATCACCTTGCTGTGCTTGACCTGAAACATTGTAAGTCAACTATGCTCCAATAAAATATATATATTAAGGAAAGAAAAAAGAAAAAATTTTTTAACCCCCTCACAGTTTCAGCCACTATAAGCAGGTTCCCTGTTATTTGCAGCTGAATGAAGTCCCGAGTACTTCCATGGTGACTCTTTCTGTTAATCCCATCTATTGGATATTATTAATCATGTTTTTCAAGCAAGAAAGTCAAGTTCAAGGAGGTAGATAAGAAGCCTAAGATCACAGAACCAGTGAGTGGTAACTCTGGACATTAGTGTTTTATTCCAAAGCTTCTATTCTGTATTTTCTCCCTGGGTATAAAGAGAGAGGGTCATATCTATACAAGGGGTCCCTTCTTGCCTAGAAAATGGCATTAATTCATCAGGTCATTCAGACAACAAATACTCCTTGAGCTCAGCCTATGGCTGCGTTCTCCTGAGCACTGGGCCTGTCCCCAGAGGATCCTCCAGCCTGAAGGCCTCCTCTTCCCAAGCTCTTCTCTCTCTGGGGAGTTTTGTCCTTTGGTATTTACTAAGGGAGAAGGCTCTGTCACACACCATTCTGTTCCCTATCCTCTGCCCCAGGCTTTCTATATTCTTGCTGGAGCAATAGCACCCCAGGGAAAGGAGCAGTAGAGGGAAATCAGGGCCAGCAAGTTTTATTCATTTGTTACGTACTGAATCACAGACACCGATTGTTAACTTGGTGTTTTCAATTAAAAAAACCAAAACAAAACACTAGGGACCAGCATCCGAATGCTGATGTAGTTGCCAAGAAGAAAGCACTATAAATCCAGTAGGTTGTCACTGACTGCTGCTTTCAAGTTTGGACCAGAGGGAATGTGGGATGAAGTCTCCATCTCTGTTTGCACACGTTCCTCTTGGTCTTGGCGGGAATCTAAAGGTTAGCGATAGGAATGCCATATTCAAATGGTGTGGTTGCTGCAGAATTAAGGGACTTACAATAAAAGCTAATCAAAGCAAACATTAAGAGCTTACTTTGGCTCTCTCATAGTCACTGGCTCTGTGTTAAGCATGTTAACAGTATTGTTTCACTTTTCCCCATGGCAACTACATCAAAATGTCAGTTGCTCAGTCTTGTCCAACTCTTTGCAACCCTATGGACTGTAGCCCGCCAGGCTCCTCTGTCCATGGAATTCTCCAGGCAAGAATACTGGGGCAGGTTGCCATTTCCTTCTGCAGGGGATCTTTCCAACCCAGGGACTGAATCCGAGTCACCTGCAGTGCAGGTAGATTCTTTACCATCTGAGCCACCAAGGAAGCCCACGACTTCATGGGGTTGTTATTATTGTGATTGTCATTTTAGATGTGAGGAGTAATGGGTGGGACCACATGACCAGGTCAACATCCCTCAGGTCCAGACCCTCTTCCCTTGTATCTGGGAAGTGCAGGCTGAAGCTGTTGCAAAAGGCAAATATTCTGGCTACCATTAAATAAGCATCCTTGATAAATGCTTAGAATACAAAATGAGTAAGACCAGACCCTATCTTCCAGGGACCCTAGACTGAGGCAGGAGGTGATGAATTCACTGAGAAAACAGGTCAGATATTATATGGGAAAGTATCTCCAAGTCTTCTGTGAGAATTGATGAAGCCATCAATTCTCTTGTAACAACCCATTTCCCCTAAGTCAGGAACTCAACTACTTCTTGAGACCAACGATACATAAGATTTACTGACTACTTCCTATGAGCTTGATTTTATTTGGTTTACCTCATTTAATCCTCACAACCACCCTAGGAAGACTCTCTCTGTTTAGGCTTTTCTCAGAAGCAGATTCTGAGATGATGATTCAAATGCAAATCATTTATATGGAAAGGGTATAGGGAACTGATGCAAGGGAAGAAGTTATTGAACCAGCTCCCACTATTGTGTCGGGAACCTAAACCTACAGGGATCCTCTGGGAAATGAAACAAAGCACATTTCTCTAATTTACTATGTAATTTTACTACGATGATAATGGTGAGAATGAAGATGAAGATGATGTTAAGGGTGGGGATGGTAATGGTGGTGATGAAGATGATGGTGATAGTGACGGTGGTGATGATAAAGTTTATGGTGATGATGGTGATGGTGACAGCAATGCTTATGATGATGGTGACAGCTGTGATGATAGTAATGAGGACAGTTATGATCATGATCTTGATGGTGGTGATGATGATGCTGATGATGATGACTTTTTTAAGTGCTGAGTATATTTTGGTGGAGTTCTGTTTACATGGGCTCCCCTGGTGGCTCAGATGGTAAAAAATCTCCCTGCAACGCAGGAGACCTGGTTCAGGAAAATCCCCTGGAGAAGGGAATGGCCACCCACTCCAGTACTCTTGCCTGGAGGATTCCATGGACAGAGGAGCCTGAAGGGCTATAGTCTGTGGGGTCACAAAGAGTCAGACACGACTGAGCAACTAACACTTTCACATTTTGTCTACATAGAAGAAATTTTTGAATGTCAAAGCCTCCAAGTAGAAGATTCAGTTAAAAAATTTAAAATCACATGCTATTTTCATGATAAGTAGATAAATTTATCCCAAGTATGCTCTGAAATCAAGAGAAGTTCAGTCTGATCTCTTATACCTTCCAGAGCATGGCTGTAAGATATTAATCCCCATGAAAGTCAGAAGTCAATACTGCACTGAAGCACCTAGCACGTGGCTGACATACTGTAGCCCCCGATAAACCTTTGCTGAATGAAGGATGCGTGTAAACCATCGAGTTGATGATGGCCTCATGGAAACCCAGAGGGCCTTTTGTATTAGAAACTGTTAAGTTTCAGGATCAGTTTTTGTTTTGCTTTGCTTTGTTTGTAAATGTTTGTGTTAAATTAGAGTACAACATAAATACAGTGAATTGTGTGAATCCTAAATTCTTGAATTCTTCCAAAGGGAGTATACTCATGTCACCACCACTAAGACCAAGGTATGGGGCATCGCCTGAACCCCAGAAATCTTCCTCATGCCTGTTCCCATCATTATCCCCCAGAGTAACCCCATTCTTGACGTCTTGCTCTGTAAGATACTTCTGCCTAGTTTAAAATATCATTAACTGCATCTTGCAATATTGCTTCTTTGGTCAAATTATGTGCATGAAATTCACTCATATTTTTGCATGTCATGGTGCCTAGTTCTTCTTCATTGTTCTGTAGATTCCACTATACAAATATACTATGATTATTTATCTGTCCTTTTATTGTTGGATGTTTGAGTTATTTCCAGCTTTTTGTTATTGTGATAAAGATGTTATGAACATGCTGGTACATTTCTTTTGGAGGATACAGGTGCTTATTTTTCTTAGGTATTTATCAAGGCACAGAGCCCCTGGGTCCCAGGGGAAGAGCATGTTTAGCTGTAATAGGTTCAGGCACATACTCTTATGGAATAGTCCTACAAATATGCACTCGGCTGGCAGTGCGTGTCCTGGCTCTGTCATCCGTCTTATGCAGGTGTGCGTTTTGTTCTTGCTGCTTCTCAGCTGTGTGATATTAGAACTTTGCGAGGTTCAACAACTTGCCCTTTGATGACTACGAAATGGGAATCATAGTTCATTTACTTTATATGAAATGAATGTGTTTACATACATAGATGCATGTATACAGAAGGCATGTGTTTACATGCATAGAAAAATACCGTAATGCAGTCCTGGCTTTTCGTACATACTGAAAAATGACAGCTGTGATTATTCTTATTAGTATTTATCTAGAATATTTAGTGACCACGCTATTCTCTTCTGAAAAGATGCAAACATGGCATAGTTATTTCATTTTGATGTTTAACAAGCATAGAGACAGAGGTTGAGACTTAAGGTGGGCATGAGGGGTCTGAACCCACACAGGAGCCCGCCCTCTTGGGGACCCTGCAGATTGTCTCACATGACATAGTTTTGTAGAACATGGATTTTCCACGAAAGCCCTATCAAGGGTAGAGTAATTATTCTCTGTGACAGAAAACATCAGTCAGCTAAAATTATCATTCTAGCCAAGCATGTAAGTAAGATTAGCTAAATATGCAATCATGAAAAATGTCTACGAGCTGGAAGATTTTTCTTCTCTCTCACACGGTTGTTGGGGTCACAAATAAATGACTGTCCTGCCAGCTCCAATCCTACCAGCCCCACCCCCCTCCACCCTCGCCCCATTGATAGGGTGTGCTGAGCTCTGCTGCAGCTCAGACTCTCAGCCAGCACTGTATGCCTCTTCTCTGCCCAGTGATTTTGTTTTCAGCCCAGGGCTTAGACTCCTCAGCTCAGACCCCTCCTCCCTCTTGCTGCCCCTTGAGCTGCAAAGGTGATCATCTCCCCGCTTCTTGCAGGTGCCCTGACTCAGCCACCTGCTGCTTACCTTTGCCTCCTCTGGTGCCCTAGAGGAGTCTCAAAGGCAGGATTTTTTTTTTCCTGCACTGAAGCTTCATTGCCGCATGTGAGCTTTCTCTAGTTGCAGTGCACAGGTTTCTCCCTGCAGTGATTTCTCTTGTTGTGGAGCACGGGCTCTAGGGTGTGCGGGCTTCAGTAGTTGGATCACTTGGGCTTAGTTCTCCCATGACTTGTGGTACCTTCCTGGACCAGGGATGGTCTGCCCTGCAGTGGCAGGCAGGTTCTTAACCACTGGACCACCAGAGAGGTCTAAAACCAGGTATTTTAAGATTCACGTTTGTTTCTCCAGTTGCCTATCCAGTAAGCAGTTGAATTACTGTTGCTGTTCAGTTGATAAGTTGTGTCCGACTCTTTTTAGCTCAGAACATAAAATAAGACATCCCTGTGATCCCTCCTAACTCTAACTTCCATCCTGCTCTGTTCTAGTTCTTGCAGAACTTTGGTTTCTTGATCAATCTTGTCTTTAGAGTCCCTTGGACTGCAAGGAGATCAAACCAGTCAATCCTAAAGGAAATCAACTATGAATATTCATTGGAAGGACTGCTGCTGAAGCTGAAGCTCCAATACTTTGGCCACCTGATGTGAAGAGTCAACTCACTGAAAAAGACCATGATGTTGGGAAAAACTGAGGGCAGGAGGAGAAGGGGAGACAGAGGATGAGATGGTTGGATGGCATCGCTGACTCAGTGGACATCAGTTTTAGCGAACTCTGAGATAGTGAAGGATAGGGAAGCCTGGCATGCTGCAGTCCATGGGGTCACTAACAGTGGGACACGACTTAGTGATTGAGCAAGGAAATGAACACTTTAAAACTGAAAAACACTTTAGTTTATTTCCTGTATGATTTTTTTCATTCTTATGCCACCCTTAAAGATCAATATTCCCATTTACAGATAAGCATTAATTAGCATATGAAAGATGTTTCTTAAGATCAACTGTGTACCAAACAAAACGACTGCATAATTTATTTTATTCTGTAGTTGCCTTGATGTCTTCAAAATGTGGTCCCCAAATATCCCTAGATAAAGTCCCAGGATTAGATCCATTGGAAAGGCTAATCTCTTCCTTAAAATAATGTGCTTCAGTTATTGACTTATCATCTTGCTGAGTGACTTTGAGTGATGTAACATTGTTTGAAAAGCTTTGCAGAGCTTGTCTTTTAGTTAATTGGCTTGTGGTTGAATATATTGTTATTTCTCCAGCTGTTTTCTGTTGTACTGCCCTCACCTTACTCATTTGTGCAATGAGTGGAAATGGGAAAGATGGAAAGTTTCACATGAGACACTCCCTAAATGCAACCTCTTGTTTGTTTCTGCCCCAGTGCTTAAAAAAAGTCTCACTGGGCACTGACTGTGTTTCAGGCCCTTTAGGGAGAGCCATGGTCAAGCACGTGGGCTCCGGATGCAGACACTTTCGGGAATCTGCCTCTGAGGCTTCTAAACTGTGTGGCCTCGGTCAGGCTGCTTGACCTCTCTGGACCTCAGTGTAGGATGCCCCAGGGATTCAGCTGGGCACCTATTCACGATGGCTTCCTAGTGTCCACAGGTAGGAGACTGACAATCTCCTCCAAGGCGTAGATGACAAGGGCCCTTTGAGAACCAGGTTCCTGCAGAAGACGATGACTTAATTGTCAGGAGAACCTAGGACATGGCCTCCACACCCAGGTTGGGGGCATTTGGGTGGAATATTCCTGGGAACACACAAGAGGCGATCATGGGGCCAATTGCTGAAAGCTGTGTGGTCAAAGGATGAACACTAGAAATACATCAAGAGCAGAAGAGAAAATGTTTATTTTTTAGTAGATGTTCAAACTCTTCTTGACCTGGCACCTGACATGCATGAAAGTTGTTGATTTTCCTTCAAGGCCAGAATCAGAAAGGTGGAATGACATCACCCCCCTCCCTCCGTGAAATTCAACCCCGGGTTCCTGAAGATGCCTGACGAGGGGCTGAGTGGGTGGGACTTTTCACTCTCCATCATCCGGCCTGATATCCCCAAGTGCTTGTGAAAATGGCTTTCTAAATCTGACATTTTGATCCTTCTTCTCCCAGGACTAAATGACAAGATAATAGGAAAAATTAGGCACTATCACCCTGCTGGCAGAAGCCACATAATAACTGCTGATAAAAAGGACACATTGAGGGTGCCTGTTAGCAGGTTTCCACGAGGAACTGAAGAGCTGCAACCCCATGACTGGTTGGGGCCAGTGTCCTGAGCTGTCAGCCCTGCTCAGGGCTGCCTTCCTGGACTCTGTAGCCTGGGGGACCAGCTCAGGGTTTCACAACAGACCAGTGGCTTCAGAGACCATGAAGAGATACTCCCAATGATGAAAAGAAAACCGCCACTATCAGCACAAGGGAAACTGCGGAGCACCCCTCCTCAGCCTCCAGGGACTCAGGTGATGGCCATCAGGGCAGGACTCATGGGCCACCCGGAGGTGCAGAGGCTATCAAGCACTTTTCCCAGGGCAGGGGCCAGGGTGGTCCTCCAGGGTGGTCCCACTCTCTTGCTGGTGTCTTTGGGACCTGCATGTCCTCTGTATGGGGACCTGGCAGGGTGACCAACTGTTCTGGTTTGCCCATCACTGAGGGGGTGTCTGGGGTGTGGGATTTTTGGTTTTAGAATCAGGACAGTCCCACACACACCCTCGGATGTGGGACTGTGATGCTATAAACACACATGTCCCACATAAAGAGGAGGAGTCGGTGCCCTGGTCTGGGAGCAGGGCAGGAGGATTGATCTTGGTTTGTATCTGCCCCCATCATCCTGCAGGGATGGCTCTGCCTCAGACCCCTTGTGTCTTGGTTCCCAGACCAGCTTGGGGCCTCATGTCCTCACAGCTGCCCTTGCTCTTGGAGCATTTATCCCTGCTCCTGGAGCCCTCACTCCTGGAGCCCCTGACTCATGCCCTTCAGCCTCTGACCAGTAGGGGTGGCTCTTTGCCCTGAGGTCCACCTCTTACCTTGAGTGCCAGCCCTTGCCTTGGTGTTGCTGTTTATTGATTAAAGCAGATTTCTAAGTGAAGATGGGGGTCAGAAGTGACCCTTCCCTCCATGGCAGCCTCCCCTCCCGCCTCCATTTCACAGCAAATCCTATAATGGCAATGCCCCTCAAAGAAGCCACCTGGGTGGTATCCCTGGGCCAGGGCCAGGGAATGAAAATCAAAATCTACCAAACTCCTCTGTGGCCTAAACACTTCATCAATAAATGAGACCTGAGACCCCAGGAACATCTCACTTCTCTGAGCTCCTCAAATGTAAAATGAGCTCACGATAGCATCTACTTTTTAAGGTGTTTGTAAAGAGAGATGTGAAGCTCTGAGTCTGACCCGTGGTGTAAAGTAAGCACGAAGCAGAGTTAGCTCTTCTTATTGCTCTTGCCTTTCTCCATCTACCCAGTGATCCATCCACCCCTTGTCCATCCATTCCTTCATCCATCCACCCGCCCATCCACTTACCCATCCAGATAGCCATCCGTCTACCCATCCATCCATCCATCCACTCACCCAACCACCCATCCACTTATCCATCAGGCAGCCATCCATCCACTTACCAACCTAGACAGCCACCATCTACCCATTCATTCATCCATCCATCCATCTACCCATTTACTTATCCATCCAGGCAGCCATCCATCCTTCCATCTATCTACCATCCATCCATCCATTTATCCCTACTTCCATCCATCCATCCATCCACCTCATGAATTCTCACCTAGAGATGCTCTTCTGGGAACTGTAGGCCTGTTATAAACAAGATAGCATCTCTGTCTTCACTGAACCTATATTGTCATGGAAGGACCTGAAAATAAACAAGTAAATAGATAATTACTTCAAGTGTGGGGAATACTGGGGAGGCAACAAACAGTGGGGAGGAGGGGATGATGGTCATTTTTAGAGAGGGAGGGACAGGAGGCTCTCTGAGGTGCTGAGATCAGAAAGAGCTGGAGCCGGTCAGGGGAAAGGGTGGGCAGGGCCATGCCTTCCTGTCTCAGTGATACACATCAGGCCCTGGATGGGTGGACAGAGGTCAGTGAGCGGAGGATTTGGGGTTCACATGGTGACATGCCACAGGCAGCCTGCCAGGCCCTCAGGTCCTGTGGGCTGCGGAGAGCACTGAGGCCCAGTTCCTACAATGAGAGCTACTAGAGGTAGCTAAGCTGAGAGGGCAGATGTGAGTTGCTTTAAGAAGATTCTGGGTGGAAAGTGGGTTAACAGGTGGGAGTATAGCATTGGGGGTCCAAACAAGAGGGTCTGGCAGTCATCTGGGCACCAGGTGGCGGTACCTGGATGAAGGGGAGGCCTGGAGGCAGAGGGGTGGGTCTGCGATTGTCATGCGTGGAAGCAGCAGCACTGGGGCTGTGGGAGAGGAGGTGTCAGAGGTCACAGCCAACTTCCAGGCTGGACAGCTGGAGGATGCAGCTGCCACCACCTGAGGTGGGGTCGCAGGGTGGGGGCAGGAAGAGCTTGGGGTTGGGGATAAGCGGACCAGGAACACACGTTCATTCTGTGCTGTCAGAGACCTAGCATGGAGTCATCAAGCTCTCGGTTGGAAACATGAGTGGGGTCACACGGTAGATCTCAGGAGGTGTGAAGTTGAGTCGAGACGCTGTGCTCAGGACGAGAGTGCCAGACACGGTGACATGAAGGGTCAACCTGCTGGGACAGCAGCCCGTGAGAGGGGTGGGCTCCTGCCCCACTGTGGAGGGTGCCACTTCAAGGGGCTGGTCCGGAGGAGCACAGGGGAGGGGCAGAGCAGGGCAGAAGTCTGAGGGCATGGCGGGGATGTGGCAAGGACGCCGATGCGGCGGGTGGTGGGGGGTGGGGCGCAGCGAGGATGCCGTGGGGAAGGTGGAGAAGATGGCTTCTGGAGGGAGTGCCCTTTCAAGTGGCCTCCATGCCCTGGGGTGCAGGGTGAGCCCCCCTGTAGCTTGCAGGCAGCTGCCTTCTGAATTCACTCAGAGGCTCCTTCTCAGGATGACTGCCTTGGGCTGTCAGATACAGAACCCCAGTTGCAGGGGGAGTCTTTGGGCTTGTGGCTGTGGTGGCCTCACTGGTGTGGCCACAGGAGATGCTTCAGTGGGAACTTTATGCTGAGTTCTCTACAACTGACCCGACTCAAGGTATTTCCACTGCTCCCTGGGCAGTGAGGGACAGAACAGTGGGGTGGGGGGTAGTCATGACTTTTTTAATGACAGGGATGGGGATAAAAGGAGTGGGGATGCAGCTTCTGTGTCTTCCTGGGCCTGGACCACCTAGTCCCCCCCACCCCCTCTAAAGGACATGGCGGGGGAGGGAGCTGCCTGAAACTCCTTGGAATTAGACAGTACTTTCATGCGGGATCTGCCTCTACACAGAGATAATTATGTTACTGAGCAAAAATTTCCCCCAATAAAAGTAACGCACTTGCCCTACTGAGAATTTTATGGGGACATGAGCTAAAGGCAACATTCTAAGTGGCTGTCAGGGGGAAAAAAATAAAACCTGTAATTAGGTGTCTAAGTCTATTCCAAAATGCCAGATCGGACTCATTATTTCCGAAGATTTCCAGCATCCAATTCAGATGGGCTGGGGGGATGAAGGCAGCCCCGTCCAGTGTTAAATGAATCTCGCCTTCTTATCTCCGGGGAGTTTGTTTCCACAATGAAAGCTCCAAGAGGTGATAAATACATCCATTGATTTTTTTTTTTTTTTTAGCTTGCATGCTTTCCAGGTGATTGTCTTTTTAGAAGAGCAATGATAAAATACACTTGGATAACAATCCTGCTCTGCTAAATGCCTGCAACTATTGGAAGCAGTCTCTGAAAATGCAAATCTTCTGGCTTTGCAGTTGTGGAGGGTCAGGGCTGAGGTGGGACTGTTCCAAGGAAGATACAGGGTTGTAGGCTCCTCCCAGGCCACCAGCACCTGCCAGATCATCCTAGGTGCTCAGTCAAGTCTCCTTATCTGGCAAAGATTGTCTGACCCTTGGCTGGGGACTCAGGAAGGGTGGGAAGCTGGCTGCCAGCCCCTGGTCCAGGGCCTGATTAGTGGCTGGGGGGCTGACCTGGCAGGGGAGCGAGGGTCACACCTTGTCTTCCCATGAGCTGGGCAAGCCCAGAGGCGTTTCTCTCCCACTTACGTTTTCCCTGCCTAAAGGCCCAGGGGGGATGCGAAGGAGAAACAGGCAACACATATGTCAACATATTTTATTCTCCATCTATTTTGATAAACCTTTTTGCTTGGGGCTTCGATTTTGAATTAGTATCTTCTGGAAATTAAAAGAAAAAAATTCAGGAGTCTGACAGGAACAAACAGTCGTAAACAAGTCATTACAGTTTTGCTGTTATTCCAGCTGCCTCTGAAGTTTATGTCTCAGAGTTGGGTGGCGGAGAGGGGAGAGGAGGGGGGATGGAGGAACTCAGTCAGAGTGGAGCTGGTCCCGGCTCCGGCCCCAGGCAGCGCAGCCCGATTCCATCCCCCCTCCTCCTGGAGCCCACAGAGAAGCCTTTCCCGTGGTTCACCCGGACTGTCCTGCAAGGTGTCTGCATCCAGGGCTGTGGGTGGGGAGGTCGGGGTGGGTGTGTTATAATGGAAACTGGGCTTTGTTCTAACCAGGTGTGGTAGGACACATGTCAGGAAGGAAGAAGTTTATACTCACAGATCCAGAAATGGGAGGTGTGCCACAGGAGGCCACTTGGAGCAGCAACAGAGTCAGCCAGGGGTTGGGGGCAGGGAGGGGAATGTAGGCAGGAGTCTTTACTGTGGTTTCTGCAAAAAGGAAGGATGAGTCAGGATACACAGACACAGGATTGGCTAGGTTTTTTTTTCATTACAAGTTATTACAAGATAATGAATATAGTTTCCTTTGCTATAGTAGGACCTTGTTTATCCATTTTATATAGTTTGTATCAGCTAATTCCGAATTCCTAATTTATCTTCCTTTCCTTTCCCCTTGGGCTTCCCAGGTGGCACAGTGCCAAAGAATCCACTCTTGCCCATGCAGGAGATGAAAGAGACTTGGGTTCCACCTCTGGGTCCAAAGGATCCCCTGGAGGAGGAAATGGCAACACACTCCAGTATTCTTGCCTGGAAAATTCCTTGGACAGAGGAGCCTGGTAGACTATAGACCATAGGGTCACCAAGATTTGGTCACCAATGAATTGCCAGCCCTGAGCTCAAGGCCAGACCCTGTCTGGACACTGCAAACCTGTTCACAGGGGAATGGGGGTACGATGGTGGGGGGCAGGTGGTGACCCAGGGACCACAGGGCCATGGGTTCAATTCAACTCATAGATGTCCACAGTGATGCAAATGGAGACTGACCTCTCTTCGACCAAATGGTTGCTTTTAGAGGAAATACAGCTTTTCCTTTTGAGGCCTTTTGGGAACTTGGCTGCATCAGGCCGGTGTGAGGAGTGGTGTTTCTCAGACCCCAAATGTACATTTGCATTCCTGAAAGTGCCCTCTTGTTTGCCCCTCAAGTATTGGGTCTCAGGACCCAGAGGAGAATGTCTCACTAATAATCAGAGTCCTAACCAGTGTTCTCAACTGATGCTTTTGAACTGTGATGTTGGAGAAGATTCTTGAGAGTCCCTTGGACTGCAAGGAGATCAAACCAGTCAATCCTAGAGGAAGTCAACCCTGAATATTCATTGGAAGGACTGATACTGAAGCTGAAACTCTAATACTTTGGCAACCTGATGTGAAGAACTGACTCACTGGAAAAGACCCTGATGCTGGGAAAGGTTGAAGGCAGGAGGCGAAGGGGACAACAGAGGACAAGATGGTTGGATGGCATCACCGACTCAATGGACATGAGTTTGAGCAAACTCCCAGAGATGGTGAAGGACAGGGAAGCCTGGCGTGCTGCAGTCCAAGGGGTCACAAAGAGTCAGACAGACATGACTTAGCAACTGAACAACAACAACAAAAACCGGCGTCCTCTGCCGTGGAAACTGCCAGCTGCCCTTTGAAGCCCATGCGCTAAGTTGGCCAGGAAGGATGAAGGGAAATGGAGGCCCACTGTGCTTGGGGACCCAGAGCCAGAGCCATGGCCTGGACCTCCTCCCCACCTCCCTTCAGATGCCACCTTGCCAAGGTAATGCCAGGAAGGGGCGGGGTCTCTGGAGGGAGTGCTGGGGGCTGTGGGGACCACTGAGGATGATGTGGGTCATGGAGACAGCATCTCGGCCCCAGGGAGCTTCCACTGACATTGGGAGGGTCGCCAGCACCTGGTAGGTGGGAACCAGCTCCCCTTCCTCCTGCTTCTGAGTGGCAGCCATGAGCAAGGGAAGCCTGTACAAACTGCACCCCTGCCCATGTGGACTTCCAGTCCTGTGGATGCCAACCGGACAAACAGACACACTGGGGCTCGAGGTGGGCCAGTTCGAAGGACACCAGCCTTCCTGTAGCTGGTCTCCTCTGCGCCGCGCTCCTTTCTGCCCAGGGCCTGGCTGCTCCCTCCAAGAACCCTCTGGAAGCAAGTCCATTGCTATTCCCAGTGCTTTTGGCCCCTCCTGTCCTGTGGCTTTCCCACCCAGACCAGCAAATGCTGATGAAGTCCCCACTTCTTCTACTAGTTGGGACATCTCAGGGGCCTGGACTCTCTCTTGGGCTGTCCCTCCAGATTCTGACCCCCCGGTTGGGCCCCCAGAAGGTGCCAGGTAAATATTCTGGTGATAAGTGAGTGATGTATCCTCATAGCATTTAACAAGAGAGCGATAGATCCCTAGAGAAATGACAGGCGACTAGTCTTTGAGCTTCTAAGGCAGCAAGTGATCTGAGGGCAAATATACAGAGGACCTAGTGGGAACGAAGGGCCAAAGAGTAAGGCTTGTCGTGTGGATTACTCTGGGCTGGTTGGGGTCCAGTGTTGCCTCCAGGGGTTAACGTCTGTCCTTTCGGGCTGGGGAGAGGGGGACATGTTCACAAATTTCTGTCCTACTTTTAGGTAAATGGGGGGGAGGAAACAGAGCTTTTCTTGTATGTGCTTTTTCTGTTACTTTCAGCTCAAAATAATTCCTCTGCCAAAGTGGCTTATGTTGGGGGGTCCCATACTGCTGCCCTTCACAAGCTGGGGGAGACTTTAGCACCTGCTGTGGGGTTCAGCTACTGCTGGCAGTAGCCAGGGAGTAGAGCCTCCCTCTGCTCTTTGCAGAAGGTAACGTGGTGGACATGGTCCACCAGCCACCGAGGCTGTCGCGTGGCTGGGGAGGCTGTCTGTGTGTGGCGGAGGAGGCTGTCTGTGTAGCTGGGGATGGTGTGTGTGACTGGGGAGGCTGTGTGTGGCTGGGGAGGCTGTCTGTGTGTGGCGGAGGAGGCTGTCTTTGTGACTGTGGAGGCTGTGTGTGGCTGGGGAGGCTGTCTTTGTGACTGGGGATGGTGTGTGTGGCTGGGGAGGCTGTATGTGACTGGGGAGGCTGTCTGTGTGACTGGGGATGGTGTGTGTGACTGGGGAGGCTGTGTGTGGCTGGGGAGGCTGTGTGTGGCTGGGGAGGCTGTGTGTGACTGGGGATGGTGTGTGTGACTGGGGAGGCTGTGTGTGGCTGGGGAGGCTGTCTGTGTGTGGCTGGGGAGGCTGTGTGTGACTGGGGATGGTGTGTGTGACTGGGGAGGCTATGTGTGGCTGGGGAGGCTGTGTGTGACTGGGGAGGCTGTCTGTGTGTGACTGGCATGGCATTTATTTCCCCGGCATGCACATGCCTGCTCTTCCCTCCTCATCTGTTTCCACCAGGTTTCCATTTAATCTGAGGGCTGCCGCCTTGACTTGTTTTCCATGCGCAGGCTTTGCTGGCTTCTCATGTTCCATTAATTCTTACTGACCTTTCTCTCTCTCTCTCTCTCCTTCCCTTTTGCAAGCTACCTCAGCATCACAATTAGAGATCCATGAACACAGTTTTCATCCTGAGTTCATTATTTGTCTTCCAGCCTTCTTTGGGAAGGAGTGGCTGGCAAACGTCATTAGCTCAACACTTAAACATTCTCCCCTTACCTCGGTGCTTAGCCCATTGGCATCAGTGCCCAGAGGGGAAGACTGGGTTTCCCTCCACGTCTGCACAGGGCTGGACTCCCAGGCGATGAGGGCAGGGTGCACGGGTGTGGTGTGTTGGGGTGTATGGGTTTGGTTTTTCTGAGTTTGCTGAGCTGGGGTATGCCCAACCCTCTTCTCCAGAGCTGCAAATATTCTGCACAGACCTCTGAGGTCCTTCCGGGTGGGGACTGGCCTGAGCACAGGCAGAGAGCTCACAGCTCTTGAGTTTCCTCTAGGGCTGGCCAAGAGGCCCAGCACTCCCTCCCCAGGATGGGGCCCCACTCAGGCCCCTCAGGGGGAGTTCCTCACCCTGGGAGGGAGGGGCTTCAAGTTCCCTTGTGCTGGAAACTCATCAAGGTCTCTGAAGTTCTGACCAAAGGACTTTGTTCCTTCCAAACTGCACAGAGTAACCAAGTTTGCAAAGATTTTAGGGGCTTTGTGGAACATCCAAGGTCCATCCAACAACTCCCTACTAGGAATTAAGATTCCCTGATCTAGAGGGACTTTACCTAAAGCATCAGGGCCCCACCCGCTGTTACCTCCTACTGGTGCATGCTCAGCCCCACATGGGTGTGGCTGTTACCAACCAGGGTTTTTGGTCCCCAAGCCAGGTTTCAGCAGTACATGAACCATGAACTTCCAGATGTTCAAGCTGGATTTAGAAAAGGCAGAGGAAGCAGAGATCAAATTGCCAACATCCGTTGGATCATTGAAAAAGCAAGAGAGCTCCAGAAAAACATCTACTTCTGCTTTATTGACTATGCCAAAGCCTTTGACTGTGTGGATCACAACAAACTGTGAAAAATTCTTCAAGAGATGGAAATACCTGACCTGTCTCTTTAGAAATCTGTATGCAGATCAGGAAGCAACAGTTAGAACTGGACATGGAACAACAGACTGGTTCCAAATAGGAAAAGGTATACGTCAAGGCTGTATATTGTCACCCTGCTTATTTAACTTATATGCAGAGTACACCATGGGAAATGCCAGGTTGGATGAAGCACAAGTTGGAATCAAGATTGCTGGGAGAAATGTCAATAACCTCAGATATGCAGATAACACCACCTTTTTGGCAGAAAGTGAAGAACTAAAGAGCTTCTTGATGAAAGTGAAAGAGGAGAGTGAAAAAGTTGGCTTAAAACTCAACATTCAGAAAACTAAGATCATGGCATCTGGTCCCATCACTTCATGGGAAATAGATGGGGAAACAGTGGAAACAGTGACAGACTTTATTTTTTTGGCTCCCAAATCACTGCAGATGGTGACTGCAGCCATGAAATTAAAAGACACTTGCTCCTTGGAACAAAAGTTATGACCAACCTAGACAGCATATTAAAAAGCAGAGACATTATTTTGCCAACAAAGGACTGTCTAGTCAAAGCTATGGTTTTTCCAGTAGTCATGATTTGGACTATAAAGAAAGCTAAGCACCGAAGAATTGATGCTTTTTTTTTTTTTTAAACTTTAAAAATTGTGTTAGTTTTGCCAAATATCAAAATGAATCCGCCACAGGTATACATGTGTTCCCCATCCTGAACCCTCCTCCCTCCTCCCTCCCCATACCCTCCCTCTGGGTCGTCCCAGTGCACCAGCCCCAAGCATCCAGTACTGTACATTGAACCTGGACTGGCAACTTGTTTCATACATGATATTATACATGTTTCAATGCCATTCTCCCAAATCTTCCCACCCTCTCCCTCTGCAACAGAGTCCATAAAACTGTTCTATACATCAGTGTCTCTTTTGCTGTCTCATACACAGGGTTATTGTTATCATCTTTCTAAATTCCATATATATGCATTAGTATACTGTATTGGTGTTTTTCTTTCTGGCTTACTTCACTCTGTATAATAGGCTCCAGTTTCATCCACCTCATTAAAACTGATTCAAATGTATTCTTTTTAATGGCTGAGTAATACTCCATTGTGTATATGTACCACAGCTTTCTTATCCATTCATCTGCTGATGACATCTAGGTTGCTTCCATGTCCTGGCTATTGTAAACAGTGCTGCGATGAACATTGGGGTACACGTGTCTCTTTCCCTTCTGGTTTCCTCAGTGTGTATGCCCAGCAGTGGGATTGCTGGATCATAAGGCAGTTCTATTTCCAGTTTTTTAAGGAATCTCCACACTGTTCTCCATAGTGGCTGTACTAGTTTGCATTCCCACCAACAGTGTAAGAGGGTTCCCTTTTCTCCACACCCTCTCCAGTTTTGAACAGTGGTTTTGGAGAAGACTCTTGGGAGTCCCTTGGACTGCAAGGTGATCCAGTCCATCCTAAAGGAAATCAGTCCTGAATATTCATTGGAAGGACTGACGCTGAAACTGAAACTCCAATACTTTGGCCACCTGATGTGAAGAACTGACTCATTGGAAAAGACCCTGATGCTGGGAAAGATTGAGGGCAGGAGGAGAAGGGGACGACAGAGGATGAGATGGTTGGATGGCATCACTGACTCAATGGATGTGAGTTTGAGTAAACTCCGGGAGTTGGTGATGGATGGGGAAGCCTGGTGTGCTGCAGTCCATGGGGTCACAAAGAGTTGAACACGACTGAGCAACTGAACTGAATGGAAATTGATCAGAGGCCAGAAAGGAAATCCAGGCTTTACTGGGGCCCCTGCTACAGCAGGGGGAGTGAGATCAAGTAAGAGATTCCTTGCTGGCTCCCTGAGAAGGGAAGAGCTGGTTCCTTTTACGGGGTGAGGGTAGGGGTATGTTGATGGGTCTGGCCAGAGGGGTGGCTTGGGTGGTTTGCCCACCTCTCTGGTAGTTGAATGCAGGGGGCGTGGGCAGCCCTTGCTTTTGTTCCCAACAGTCTTGGCTTTTTTTGGCTTCCCAGGTGGTGCTAGTGGTAAAGAATCCACCTGCCAATGCAGGAGATGCAAGAGACACTGATTTGATCCCTGGGTCAGGAAGATCCCCTGGAGTAGGAAGTGGCAATCCACTTCAGTATTCTTGCCTGAGGAATCCCATGGACGGAGGAGCCTGATGGGCTGCAGTCCATGGGTCCGCAAAGAACTGGACATGACCAAGCACAGTGCACGCATAGGAAGTCACTCCAGTTCTTTCTGTGACCATCCGCATGTCTCCCACCAGCTGTGGGGCTGCAGCAGGGAGTGGGCCCCATCTTTAGGGGTCCCTTTATCAACTCAAATTTTCAATGGCTTTTAATGCTGTCTTCTCTCCTGCACCTCCAGGTAGATTCCGATCTGGACAGGAAAACCTATCCAGGCATCTCTTGCGCTGCTGTCTTTCTCCAGCGTTGTCCCCTTGGGGGGCAGATGGGACCATGTTTCAAGCCCAGCAGGTCACTGGAAGCCCACGTGGTCGCCACAGGGAGGCTGGGTGCTACCTCCTCTGCGTATGGAAGGCTGTCCACACACCAGGCCTCAGCGACAAGGGAGGGGGGTCCTGGAGAAGCCACTTTGATCTCTTCTTCCTCAGAGATGGAACTTCAGCTCAAGGCAGAGCTGAGATTGAGACACTGAAAGAGTCACATGCCAGCTCCAGCCGCCTGCTGTCTGGGACGAGCTGAGAGATGCTGGAGGAAAAGAAATGTCAAGGCAGCTGCCATTGGAGGAGGAGATACTGCAGCCTCAGTGAACATGGGGACCAGGACAGGGCCTGCTCAGAGGCTGTGCTAGGTCCTCAGGCTGCTTGCCCCTGTGGAGCTTGTTTGAAAGGTCCATCTCTGAGGACCATAAGCACTGTCTCAACCTTGACTGGGAGGGCTCAGGGAGAATCGGGTCTGCATTTACTCCTCACTTTAAGCAAAATCCCTGGGCCATCTCAGTCCCTCTGGGGCTCTGGGTTCCCAGCCTGCACAGTGCCATGGATGGGGGCTGGGCGGGAGGGCAGACTCTCTAGAGCATCTCTGTCACTGGGGCCATGTCCCTGCCCCCACAGGACACTGGGCTCCACTTCCTTTCTAAGAGGTTTGGAACTCAGGCCATGAGACACCCCCTAGGGGACTAGAGCTGGTTCTTGTCACTGAAGGTCCTCAAAACCAGCCAGATTCTCCCCAAGTGGGTAGGACAAAAAGCTCTGGCAGAGTCAGGGCCCTCAGCAGGGAAGGGATGGGCTAAGGGTCCAGGGCGAATGCTCCAGGGTCCAGGGTGTGTAGTCCTACATGGTGGCCAGTGGATACCCACAGCCGCCCAAATCTAAAATCAGATTAATGAAATTATGCTAAAAGTTAACTTTGCTATGTTGTTCAGTCATTTAGTCATGTCTGACTCTTTGCAACCCCATGGACTGCAGCAAGCCAGGCTCCCCTGTCTTCACTAACTCCCAGAGCTTGCTCAAACTCATGTCCATTGAGTTGGTAATGCCACCCAACCTTCTCATCCTCTGTCGCCCCTTCTCCTCCTGCCTTCAATCTTTCCTGGCATCAGGGTCTTTTCCAGTGAGGTGGCTCTTTGCATCAGGTGGACAAATTATTGGAGCTTCAGCTTCAGCATTATGGCCACATTAGTTACACATCACACGATCAATGGCCACATCATAGAACAGGTTCATCAACCCAGAAACTTCTACCGCACATCACTGCCCCCCCCCACAAATATTGCCTTTTCTCTTAATTGACAGACTCCTGGTCAAGGTCCATCCAGTGCTGTCATCCTATTGTGGCCAAGCTGAGATTCAGAGATGCCTTGAGCACTTGTGACACTGTCCCCTGTCCCCACATGTCCCAAGGGGCCTGTGTGTCAGAGTCAGCATGGATGGGGGCAGAAGTGTCCCTTGGGCCTCTGAGGCTGTCAGACCATTCCCTCTCAATAGACTGCTGTGGGGGCCAGCTGCTGGCTCCTTTCTGGAACTCCCCTGCTTCAGGGGACTCCTGGCAGCCCCTCTCCAGATCCCTCTGGTTCAGCCCCAGAGGATGACAGGAGGCTGCCTGCCATGGTGTGGATCTCAGAGCAGGTGGCCTGCCCAAGGCCAGAGTGGGTCGGACAGCCAGCCACCAGGAACATTATGCCTATGGTCACTCGTTCATCGAGGGGACACTTGAGTGTGTGTCCCCCTGGCACAGGTTTGCTGGAGGGGGAGTTAAACTCACAGAGCCTGGGAGTGAGCTGTAATTCCCAACATTCAGGTGATCAGTGGTTCTGGAGACAAGTGCTTCACCCAAGAGCTTTGTCTGGTACTTGGAAGCTGTGGGTTTGCAACGTGGCCACACAGGAAGTAGTCTTCTCTGTGTTGGGAATCTCGGGTTCTTGCTGCTACCTCAGAACTGATGACATTTTTCCTGTTTGGATCCACGGGCCTGGGCCCCATGGTGTTGGGGGTGGTAGCCAAGAGCTAGTCAGCTAAAAGCCCGGGCATTCTAGGCTGAAGTTCTGCCTGGAGGTATCAAGGAAAGGGTGGGCTTTACCTCCCACCACCCTGGTTTACCTCCTCCCTCCCTATTCACTCAACGTTGTCGAGTCGGTTGTCCTCCCCTTAGAATGGGATAATAATGGTGACCCTCCCTAGTTGTCATGAAAATGTTAGTCGTTCTGTCATGTCCGACTCTTTGGGACCCCATGAACTATAAACTGCCAGGCACCTCTGTCCATGGGATTTTCCAGGACATAGAATATGGGCAACCCATGGAGTGGATTGCCATTCCATTCTCCAGCAGATTTTCCTGACCCAGGGATCAAACCAACATTGCAGGCAGATTTACCGACTGAGTCACCAAGGAAGCCCTTGGTTGTCGTGGGATTTACACCGATTAACAGAAAGCAGCCCAAGCCTAGGTGAGAGTGCGGTGGCGAGAGCTCTGTGTCTGGGTTGCCTGCTTGGTGTTTGCAGCTTCGGTGAGAGGCTCTCACAGGCTTGCTGATTCTGGCCATTCCGAATGGCCTTGGTGTGCAGGGTTCTCATTGTGATTGTAGTTGCACAAGTGGCTGGTGATCTGGAGCAACTTTCCCCGTACTTCTTGTTCACACAGTTGCTCCTGTCTCTTCCTCATGGCGGGGGGCGGGGGTCGGGGGGTGGATTATATCAGTTTTTACAGATCTGTGGGCATCCTTTGTAAACACTGCGTGTGAGTTCTTCCTCCGACATATGTATTGGAAGTATTTTCTCTCAGTGTGGCTCATATTTCCATTTTCTTAGTAGAGTCCTTTGATGGAAAAGAGGCCTACACGTAGAACAAAGATCAAAGTTATTAGGTTTTGGTAATGGATAGTGTAATGGTGAGCCCTAAGGGACCTTTGTGTACCCCAAGACCATAAAAACCCTGTCCTACATTTTCTTCTAGAAGTTTCATAACTTGGGCTTTCAAATTTAAGTTTACGATCCATCTGAAATTAAGTTTTGTGTGTCGTGTAAGGTAGCGGTCAGTGGTTTTTTGTTTTCTTGTGGATATCTAGTTATTTCGGTACCATTTGTGGAAAACATTTTCTTTTGTCGTTTAAGCTGAGTTGGTGTCTTTTACGATTAGTTAATACTTACACATCTGCATGCAGGCTTCCCTGGAGGCTCAGACAGTAAAGAGTCTGTGTGATGTGGAGACGTGGGTTCAATCCTTGGGTTGAGAAGATCCACTGGAGAAGGAAATGGCAACCCACTCCAGTATTCTTGCCTGGAAAATCCCATGGACAGAGGAGCCTGGCGGGCTACAGTCCACAGGGTCACAACAACTGAACAACTAACATTCACTCACTCTCACACATCTACACACACATACACACAAATATCTACATATACATACATGTACATGCAGAGTTACACATACACACGTGTTTCATATACATTCATCTACAGACACATATTTATATATGATTATTTGTTTGGCTGCACTGGGTCTCAGTGCCATGGGGCACATGGATCCTTTAGTTGTGGTATGTGGGATCCAGTTCCCTGACTAGGGATCAGACCCAGGCCCCTTGCACTGGGAGCTTAGAGTCTTAGTCCCTGGACTACCAGGGAAGTTCCCACCTACACACACATAGGTGCATGCATATGCACACTTCTGGAGTCACTGCTTTGTTCTATTTGTCTAGTCTTTTGCGAGTACCTCACTGTCTTAACTACTGTCACTTTTCAGTACATCTTGAAATAAGGTAGAATAAACCCTCCAACTTTATTCTCTTTTTAAGAGTAAATTGGCTATTTGTTCCCCGTCTCCTAAAATTTACAAATAAAACTTGAAACCAGCTTGCCAATTTCTACCAAAGCACCTGCTGGGATTCTGATTGGAATAACATTGGATTCACAGATAAATTGGGGGCAGATTGATTGCTTAGAAATATGAACACTTCCCAACCACAATCTCTCTCCATTCATTTAGACCATCTGTAATTTCTCTCAGCAACGTTTGGTGGTTGTAAATGTACAAGTCCCACACATCTTTTGTTAAGTTTAATGCTATTATTATAGAGGGTATTTTAATTTCATTTTCCAGTTGTTGGTTGTAAGTTCATAGACATGTCATTTACTTTGTGTTTTAATCTTGTGTCCAGCAACTTTGCTGAATTCACTTGTTAAATTTGATAATTTGTATATGGCTTTGTATTTTACATATATTTACATACATGCAGTACAATCTTATCTTTTGGGCATGTAGACAGTTTACCAATCATTATGTCTTTGCTCTGTGAATTACTCTTTGGCAAATATTTGCTTCTCTTCCCCTGGCTGTGCATTGAGGACCCTCTCTGACTTATTACCTGGGCTTGGCCGTGAGGCTTGTTCTGGCTAAAGAGATATGGTTGGTGTGATGCTAGCTGACGGCTTAAGCAAGTCACGCAGTTTGGCCTCTTGTGTGCTAGATACCCCACAGAGACCTTCTGTCACAGCCCAGGCCTTGGGACAAACACACCTTGTTGGGACAAACACACCTTGTTGGGACAAACACCTAGCCTGTAGTGTGGTGTCTATCCACCCATCTGATCCAGTCAAACCAGTCAGCCCAGGAAGACATGAGTGTGGGAATGCACACAGATTGCCATGAGCCCCTCAGTTGGGGGTCATTTCTTATGCAGCATTACTACAGTAGTCATGTACGGATGTGAGAGCTGGACCATAAAGAAGACTGAGCACCAAAGAATTGATGCTTTCAGACTTTGGTGCTTGAGAAGACTCTTGAGAGTCCCTTGGACAGCAAGGAAATCAAGCCAGACAATCCTAAAGAAAATTAACCCTAATATTCATTGGAAAGGCTGATGCTGAAGCTCCAATAATTTGGCTACCTGATGCAAAGAGCCAACTTATTGGAAAAGACCCTGATGCTGGGAAAGATTGAGGGCAGGAGAAAACAGTGACAGAGGATGAGATGGTTGGATGGCATCACTGACTCAATGGACATGAGTTTGAGCAAACTCTGGGAGACAGTGAAGGACAGAGAAGCCTGGCATGCTGTAGTCCATGGGGTCACAAAGAGTTGGACATGACTGAGCGACTGAACAACAACAATGACACGCTAGGTTCAAGACTTCTGTCAGACGTTCAGATGCATGCGCCTTGGGTTGGGGATGGCAGAAGCTGTACATATCTGCAGTTCAGGGCAGGTCAGGCTGGATGGACAGAAACAGCAGATGGTGGGTGGCATGTGAATTCGTGGGTGAGAACTCAAAGTAGAAAATGCGTAGGGAGATGATAGCTGGATTCTGAGGCTTGCGATGAGGGGAAGGTGAGCAGGACTCAGCAAAGGAGATGTCACGGAGGCACCAGGCAAGTTAAGGGGAAGACAGGTACGTGGGTTTGCATCCTGGAAGAAAGAATCATTTTATGAAGGAGACCTGAATGGATCCTGTGGAAATACTGGGAAGACTACTCAGCGAGAACAGACAGAGGGTGTTTTCTCAGAGCTTCCTCGGCAAAGGTCAGCATTTGCAGAGCCCCAAGGGAAGGGGAGAGCCTCACAAGGGGAACAGCCCAGGAGATGCACAATGTCATCCAGGGAGCCGGAGGTGGCCACACAGGAGTGGGGGCCCATTGACCACTTTGGGGAGCATGCTGCTTGGCCTTGAATTGGGAGATCGAGTGAGAGGTTGGCAAGCTGCAGTCTTCAACTGAGTCCTGACTGTCATGGCCCAGTGGCTGCAGAGTTTGTGGCTGGGTTGCTGGGCTGGCTGCTGCAGGGCTGGTGGTCAGAGTTCAGTTTTTAAAAGTGCTCTGACCATCGCGTGTATTAATATGTTCAGCCTTTCAACTGTGTCGAATGGTGTCTAGCGGTGGAGAGAAAGCAGAAAAAGGAGTTGACAATGTGTAGGTGTCTGAGGAGTCTGCTCAGGGCCTTTTGGTGGTGCAACAGGGATGTGGGCCTGGGAAGGGGAGGGCTGGAGCTGTAGACAGGGAAGGGAGAACAGGGGAAGTGGGGACTTTGCTGCCCAGGGGAGGGAGGGAGCTGGGGCGTGTGGGGGCACACTTTCAGGGTTTTCTGTAACTCTGTGATGGCCGTCTTAGGTCCAGGCTTTGTGGCAGGTTTGCAGTCAGGTGGGGTGACCCTGTGGGGAGGGAGAAGTTGATGAGGCAAAAGAGGAGAAATTGTGAGGACGAGAGGTGTGGGGTCCACAGTGTTGGGGGCCCTGAGTGGGTTGAATTGTGACCCCACCCAAGTAACATTTACCCAGACCCTTAGAATGGTACCTGATAGGAAATAGGATCTTTAAAGATATTATTAGCTAAGGATCTCAAGATGAACTCATACTGGATTTCAGTTCAGTTCAGTTGCTCAGTCGAGTTCGACTCTTTGCGACCCCATGAATCACAGCACGCCAGGCCTCCCTGTCTATTACCAACTCCCGGAGTTCACTCAAACCCATGTCTATTGAGTCGGTGATGCCATCCAGCCATCTTATCCTCTGTCGTCCCCTTCTCCTCCTGCCCCCAATCCCTCCCAGAATCAGGGTCTTTTCCAATGAGTCAACTCTTTGCATGAAGTGGCCAAAATATTGGAGTTTCAGCTTCAGCTTCAGTTCCTCCAATGAACACCCAGGACTGATCTCCTTTAGGATGGACTGGTTGGATCTCCTTGCAGTCCAAGGGACTCCCAAGAGTTTTCTCCAACACCACAGTTCAAAAGCATCAGTTCTTCAGTGCTCAGCTTTCTTCACAGTCCAACTCTCACATCCATACATGACCACTGGAAAAACGATAGCCTTGATTAGACGGACCTTTGTTGGCAAAGTAATATCTCTGCTTTTCAATATGCTATCTAGGTTGGTCATAACTTTCCTTCCAAGGAGTAAGCGTCTTTTAATTTTATGGCTGCAAACACCATCTGAAGTGATTTTGGAGCCCCAAAAATAAAGTCTGACACTGTTTCCACTGTTTCCCTATCTATTTGCCATGAAGTGATGGGGCCAGAAAAGCCATGACAAACCAACACAGCATATTAAAAAGCAGAGAGACATTGCTTTACCAACAAAGGTCCAGACAGTCAAAGCTATGGTTTTTCCAGTAGTCATGTATGGATGTGAGAGTTGGACCATAGAAAAAGCTGAGCACCAAAGAACTGATGCTTTTGAACTGTGGTGTTGGAGAAGACTCTTGAGAGTCCCTTGGACTGCAAGGAGATCAAACTAGTCAGTCCTAAAGGAAATCAGTCCTGAATATTCGTTGGAAGGACTGATGCTGAAACTGAAACACCAATACTTTGGTCACCTGATGCAAAGAACTGACTCATTGGAAAAGACCCTGATGCTGGGAAAGATTGAAGGCAGGAGGAGAAGGGGATGACAGAGGATGAGATGGTTGGATGGCATCACAGACTCGATGGACACGAGTTTGAGCAAGCTTCAGGTGTTGGTGATGGATAGGGAAGCCTGGTGTTCTGCAGTCCATGGGGTCACAAAGAGTTGGACATGACTGAGCGGCTGAACTGAACTGAACTGAACTGGACTGTAGCCCACCAGACTCCTCTGTCCATAGGGATTCTCCAGGCAAGAATACTGGAGTGGGTAGCCATTCCCTTCTCCAGGGGATATTCCTGACCCAGGGATTGAACTCAGGTCTCCTGCATTGCAGGCAGATTCTTTACTGTTTGAGCCACCAGGGAAGCCCAAGGTGGATGGGTTTTAGAGGGTGGTAATCAGCAGGCATGGGCTTCCCCAGTGGCTCAGTGGTAACAAATCTGCCTGCCAAAGTAGGAGATCTGGGTTCAGTCTCTAGGTCAGGAAGATCTCCTGGAGAAGGGAATGACAACCCACTCCAGTATTCTTGTCTGGAGAATCCCACGGACAGAGGAGCCTGGCGGGTTACAGTCCATGGGGTCACAAAGAATCGGATAAGACTGAGCGACTGAACCACAATCAGCAGGCCCACCAGCCATGTCTGAGCTTTGCTCCTGGTCAGCTGCACGTGTGGGGGACACACCTGAATCTGAGGGCGGGGCAGAGGGAGTGGGGTCAGGAGGGACCAGAAACCCGTGCTCACCTTCTGCCCTGTGTGTTGTTCCCGCCACTACCTTAACCTTCCTCCTCATCCCCTCCTCCAGCTTCGGCACCAGCAGAAAATCAGTCTCTTTCACTTTGCTCTTCCTTACTTTCCATCCAACACAAACCCACGTCATCCTGAAGGGCCTTTCTGGGTGATGGCATCCCCTGACCGTGCGGGGCTGTGTGCTGTGCTCACCCTCCTGCCCCCACCTTCTACGGTTGTGCTTTTGCTCCTGACACATTCAGGAAAGTCATCTCTTCTGTGTGGCTTTTCCCATGATGTGTGTCATCACAGATCTCTGAGATCTGAGACTGAGGCCCAGATTTCCTCAGCGTCCCCATGGGGCCCCGCCTGTCCCCAGCCTCTGCCTTGTCCACTCTGCAATGAAAAGTGAAAGTGAAACTGTTAGTCACTCAACCTTGTCCGACTCTTTGTGATCCCATGAACTGTAGCCCTCCAGGCTCCTCTGTCCATGGATTTCCCAGGCGAGAATACTGGAGTGGGTAGCCATTCCCTTCTCCAGGGGATGTTCCAGACCCAGTAATGAAACCCGGGACTCGACATTGCAGGTGGATTCTTTACCATGTGAGCCACCAGGGAAGCCCCGACTGTGCCATGGGTACCCACAAATGCCCACTACTGCTCGAAAATGCTCATTTGCCTTACTTTTCATGGAAATTCCCTTTGTTTGGCCTCCTGAAATTTTAGGGAGCTTCTCATTCAGGCAAATCAACTTCCTGAAACTGAATTAGAAAGAATTTTGCGTGTCCAGGCTGGTCTAGTAATCAACACTGCATGTAGACTCTGAGTTTCAGGAAATTCAGTATTGACATTTCCATACCACCCTTCTCTGTGACTATCCTCCCATCCTCTGAGAATGAGGGATGGATGGTGTTAATTTCCCAGGGGCTTTTCTGAAATCTCGGGGCTTTGGTCTGCATGCCCCATTCCACTGCACAAACTGCCCCTCTAATAACTCAACCATATTTGGGGAAATTACTCCTCCACCGCCCCAACCTACTATCTCGTGAAAGGAGAGCCTGTGCCTGTTGGGACTTGACTCGTCACCCATGCACCTGTACAGGTGAGTTTTCTGCTCCTGTTTTTTCTCAGCCAGGGAGTAGGGTCACGATCCTGTAAGCCATGAATTCACCCAACCAGTGAGCATTCACTGACCATGTTAGGGACACTATGGGTCTGGGGAATGAGAGGTTTCCTGGGACCTGGGACTTTCAGTGCTAATGCTGGAGAGTTCCAGGCCCTGGGGAAGTCACCCATCTTAGAGGACCCACCACTGCACTGGGTTCTGGGGCTGCTCTGGGTGGGAGGCAGAAAGGTGCTTCTCCCATGGAGCTCACAGTCTATGGGGAAGAGGTATGAGTCTGGAAGGACTTACATTGCTGCAGAGCCACCAAGGAGAACTGGGGGCTCAGGGAAGGTTTCCTGTTGGCCACAAGGTCAGGGCTTCCTACAGTGCCCGGGCCTCTCGTGTGTGTATGTGTGTGTATGTGTGTGTTTGTGTGTGTGTGAAGAGGGCATCTCCTCTGCTTCTCTGTACTGCAGAAATGAGGGGTTTCACTCCCCTGCCCTGGACGGGGAAGGAGAAGGGAGCACTTCCTCCTCTCACTGACAAGGGCCTGGTCCGCAGGGTGTGCCCTAGGCTTCTGTTCACTGTGCTTGGGGTGCTGGTGGGGATCGGTGAGGGGTCCGTCACCCCGTAGAGCTGGTGGCTCTTCACTGTGGCCAACAGCCCACTCCTCTTCCAGCTTTTACTGCTGATAATAACTGACTGATTTCTTTGTCTCTCTCAACTGACTTCATTCAAACTCTTGGTAAGGAAAAGGGTTTATTTACTGGCCACTTGAAGCCCCAGCATAGAGAAAAACAAAACCCAACACTTGTTTCCTATCCATAGGCTGCAACTGACCCCAGAGGCCAGAAGCAGAGGGCTGATGCAGGAGGAGATGAGGGAGGTGCAGAAGGAGCAGGGCTGGTGCAGAGAGGGAGAGGCTGGTGGGGGGGGCGGGGCTGGTGTAGGGGGCAGGGCTGGGGTTGGGGGGCTGGGCTGGTAAGGAGGTGGGGCTGGTGCAGGCGGTGGTGAAGGTGGTGCAGGGGGAGCAGGACTTATGTAGGGATTAGGGCTGGTACAGGGGGTGGGCTGGTGCAGTGGTAGGGGTGGCTGGGCAGTGTAAGCATCCTCTCTCTGACTCCTGGGAGCACCCAGAAGGTTGGGACCAGGTTGGTACATCTTTGCCTCTCCTGCACCAACCTTTACTGAGTCTAGAAGCATAACACGTCTGTCTGAACTGTTTTTCCAGTATTTATTTATTTGCTTTTCTTTGAAGGAGTACACTCTCTCTCATTTCTCCTGTTCCTTAGGATGATGGAGATGATGTGGACCCCTGGTCTTAGAGGCAGGACTGCTGAAATGCCCTGCAGCTATGGAGAGCAGCCTCCCTGGAGGTGGGTGCAGGGGAGAGGACAGTGTCCAGTACTACACTTCCCCTTTCTCAGGGCTCTGGGCACAGTGCTGCCTGAGGGTCAGATCCTAAGGACCACTCCCTTGGAAGCCCTTCTTGAGGTTGACACTTCCTGCCTGAGCCAGACCCTCCTCGTGCTTTTTGGGGGCGGTCCCTAGGTGTTCACTGGACAGCGGCCAGAGAAAGAGAAAATAATGGACAGTCATAACCTGAGAAAAGCACCAGGCATAGGGACCCATGCAAGGATTTGCCCACCCTAGTCGCCACCCATCACCCCACACCATCACCTCCTACCAGGGGAGGGGGTTTCAGAGAGCAAGAAGGAAAGGCAGAGAAGACATAGGCTCCTCGGTGGACACAGGGCCCTGAGATGCGAGCAGCACTGGCTGGTGATTCACACATCAGGATCTGCCAACCCACCATCTCCACCAGGTCACCCCCGCTCATGTCCTCCTCAACCAGAAATGACGAAGGGACCCTCTTCCTGCTCCAGGAGCCCCTGGAACAGAGAGTTGTGTTTTAAGGATTTAGGACAAAGGTCAGTGCTGGTATCATCCATTCTGTACCCCAGGCTCACTGACCACCTTTGGCGGGCATTCATTCATTCAAGGTCTCTTCACTGAACGTCATTTTTGTCTTGGGCACTGTTCTGGGCACAGAGCATAATGATGAGTGAAACAGACCAACCACCGGCCCCAAGAGCCTTTGACCCAGTGAGAGGAGCCCAGCAATGACCATGGGATCAGACCCCGGGGAGACTGTCAGGCACATCTCCACCACCCAGTGGCCCTACTGCCCGCATGCGCTGCCTTTCTGCTTCCTGCTTCCAGATCTCAAATCCCTACCCCCTCTCTCTGCTTCCCATCACAAACAACAGAACATCACCTGGGACCGCATGGCTCAGAGGAATTCTCCAGAAGGGAGCTACCTCTGGCCTTCCTGCTAGGGGTGCCCTTCCAGGAGGGATGAGGGTGCCCTGGCCCCATCCAAGCCTCTGCTGCGAGAATGCTGGAGCGTTTTGGAATGGTTTGGCCTTGCCAATCAGCCTGTTAGCTTTGTCAGGGCTGGACCTTTTCATTTGTGTGTGCCCACTTGTGTAACACTTGCTTAAATTCTTGCTTTGGATAGATTTCCCAGTATGTGATTGTGGATCTGATATCCAAATATTAAGCAACGTTTAGGACATACTCATCAGATAAAGACAGAATGTGAAATACCCAGGAAATGCCTATCTTGGGAGATGGAGCAGAAAGGTTGTCAGAGGGTAAATTCCAAGGGTGGTCTTGGTAAGGGGCTTGGGTGACTGGACTCGGAGGAGGAGGAATGTGTAGGGCAGTCCAAGGTGAAAGATGCTGTGAGCCCTGCCTGCCTCTCCCTGCATTCATCTTGCTGCAAATATTAGTTACCTGAGCTAGAGAAGTGAGTGTTTAAGTCTCTCCACTTTCTCCTCTATTTTTAGCAAGGTGGATTGTGATAGATTTAGAGGGGGAATAAAGGTTGCCCTTCACCACCAAGGTATGAGTTCCCTTAACAATTTTTCAAGGAAAGGATAACAATGAGGCATGTAAAAATAGTTATTTCCCAATTTGACCCAGTTGCAAATGATCTAATCAGAGGAAGGCCAGAGTTTCTTGTTTTCAAAAGTGTTTGCTGAGGGTGTTTCCAGTTAGACAGTGAATAGAATTAGAGAAGTGTCATGAAAAGGAGGGGAGGGGATGACAGAAGTCAGGGGCTGAGTTGGAGGAAGACCAAACCCAGGAATGCCCCCTGCCTCCCCCCCCCCCAAAAAAAACTCCTGGGGCCCAACAGGAGTTGATCAATCATTCCTCAAGTGAACAGACAGTTAGCTGTGATGATAATACTGCCGTGTTAATCTATTTCGCTGAAGACGAACATTTATGACACCAGGGCCTTCAATAACCTTTCCTCCATTATTTTACTGCCTGTGGATGGTTTTCTCACCGACTTTGCCCTTCTTAAAAGGAGGGTGATATATATGTTTGAAGTATGATTATCTTTTTCATTCCCATAGTGAGAGTGCTGCTCTCATGTTACAGTTAAGATAGGCATCCTGCCTTCCAACATCCTTCACCCTCCTCATATCAGCTGGCCCATCCTCACTTGTCTTTCTTGACTTCTGAGCTGACCTGGGAGAGTTTCTGGGGGGAATTCCAGGGGAATAAGAGCTTTGGCAAAGGTTCAGTGACAGCAGCAGCCCGGTGTGCAGGGAGAGCACATGGTTCAGGGTCATCACAGCAGGATGGAGACACTGCAGAAGCAGGGACAGGAGGTGAACTCAGCTGAGGAAACCAGGTTCCAGGGGTGGTGGGGCATTGGTCCAGTGTCAGAGATTATCTAGATCTGATGTATCTGAGTCTATGCTCTGGTGCATGTGAGGGGCCTGGGACTGGATTGTCCACGTGACTTCTGCCTGTTTCATTTGCGTGTAGAGCCCAAGCATACACCTGGAGCAGCTCCTGGTGTGAGTGCCACCTGCCATATACTCCATAGAGGAAGGGGTAGAAGGCTGGGGATTCCATCAGGGTTGTATAACTCCAGTTTGAATGTTGGGTGGTCAGAGAAAGTGTCAAGAAACAACAGTCAGGAAGGTCTTCCAGAATCCAAGTGAGAGGTGATGGGAGACGGGGAGCAGGTAGGCCAATCAGAGGATGTTGAAGAGGTTAGACTGGTCCCAGTTGACAGCAGGCAAGAACTGGGAAAGCTCCATCTGTGAGTTTGGGCTTCTCATGTAGCTCAGTCAGTAAAGCATCTGCCTGCAATGCAGAAGATCTGGGTTCAGTTCCTGGGTTGGGAAGTTCCCCTGGAGAAGAAAATGGCAGTTCACTTCAGTGTTCTTGCCTGGAGAATTCCATGGACAGAGAAGCCTGGCAGACTACAGTTCATGGGATTGCAAGAGTTGGACACAACTTAGCACTATCTTTCTCCTCCTTTTCTTTCTTTTCATCTCTGAGTTTGGGTCTGGAGACAGGGTACATGAGCAGCTATGTAGGGATGGAGCCCAGGACGTTGGCTGAGGGTCCAGAGGAAGGGATCCTTGCCATGGTGTAAACACTCAGGACAACCTGCAACTGCGAGTAGTCTACAGAGGGGCCTGAGCTTCTGCTCCTTGTTGGGCAAGATGGCAGCCCCATGCACTTCCAATATTCCTGGAAATCCCTTCCCAAAATGATCCACTTTGAGCCCCGGGAAGAAAACAGCATGACCCACGGCTGCATTGTCCTTCGTGTTGGAAGACCCTAAGCCAGCTGCCCCTCTGTGCAGAGTGTCCATTTCCTGGGGCCCTAGGGAAATTCTGCCTAGGTGAGCATTGTGGTTACTGGGGACCTGAATATACTCTGCTCAGCTGCACACACATCTCATCTTCCTTTAGAGAGTATGCATTTCGCTAATGCGGAGCTTTTAAATGAAGACCTTATTACTCCAAGTAAAAATAGCAGCTGCGCTAGGGCAGTGGGATTTCACACCATTCTCATATCTTTAAAATTCTTTTAATACTGCTTCTTCATCACTTTCTCAGTGATTACTTTTGAAATGTACAATAGAAAAGGAAGGTGTTATGGCTGTGCAGGTCTTCTGCCAAGCGCAGCAGAACAAAGGGCTAGAGGAAGACAGCTGTTTTGATGGGCAGTTTCGGTGAAATATGGAATTGAGCCTCCCCGAGGTTCCATTTGGGCTTATCTGGGTCTCTGCCAAATTCTCACCTTGGGATAAGAGCAGCGGGGGGCTGCTGTCTCCAGCAGTCTAATTTTATATTAGCAGGAAGCTGCGGCTCTGTGTCTTTACAGACAGGGGCCTCAAGTCACTTCTGAACTGTGAAAAGCCAGGATGTCAAGGGGAAGATGGGAGGCGGTGGATAAAAGAGTGGTGGGCTTTTTGTGAAGTTGCATAACGTGTTCTGAAGAATCATCTAAGGAAGGAAATGGGGTGGAGGAAGTGGAGGGAATGATGACAAGGGAGAAAACATAAAAATGAGTCAGGAAAACCAGGCCGCATGTTGCAAAAGTCTACAAGGTCCATTTAGAAAAAAAAACAAATCAATAAGAACTGTATTTCCAGTAGAACCAGCCTGAGGATAAGGCAAGTGAAGCAAAAAGAAACATAAGACAAAGGAGATGTATGACTGTTAATTTGATGTATTGACTCAACTGGGCTGCAGGGGCCCAGACACTGAGTCAAACATGATTCTGAATGGTCTGGGAAGGGGTTTCTGGATAAGACAAACACTGGAATCAGTAGACTCAGTAAAGCAGATTGCTTTCCCCAGTGTGGTGGGCCGCACCCAATCAGTTGAAGGCCTGAATAGCTCTAAAGTCTGCCCTCCTTCAAGCAAGGGGAAACTCCTCTTGCTGGCTGCCATTGAACAGGGACAGTAACTTTTTTCTGTCTTCAGGCTTGAACTGGAACCATTGGCTATCTTGGGTCCCCAGCTTGCTGACGACTGGTTTTAGGATGTCAGCCTCCACAAATGCATAAGCCTATCCCTCATAATAAGTTAGGGGTGTGTGTGTGTGTGTGTGTGTGTGTGTGTGTGTATAGGCTTCTCAAGTGGCACTAGTGGTAAAGAACCCGCTTGACAACGCAGGAGAAAGTGCTTCTGGGTGGGTGACAATAAGAAACGCAGGTTTGATCCCTGGGTAAGGAAGTTCCCCTGGAGGAGGGCATGGCAACCCACTCCAGTATTCTTGCCTGGTGAATCCCATGGACAGAGGAGCCTGGTGGGCTACAGTCCATAGGATCACAGAGTTAGATATGACTGACGTCACTTAGCACAGCATATCATATATATGTATATATACACATATATGTGGTATTATATGGAGACCCCTGACCATTACAGGAGGGTGGGAAATGAGCAGTCACAGTTACAACATTTTTGTACTTATGGGTTCAAGGGAAAAGCCACAGAACAGAAACCAGAACTCTGTTTTTGGTAGGGAGAAAAACATACAATTTTAACATTTATGATTAGGAAAAGAAAACAAAAACTGACTTAGAACATCAAGCCTGCAGATGACAAAATTGAAGTACATAAAATATTTATCTGTTTGTCTTTGCGGTGGCCAGCCATGCGCACAGGGTAGCCATGCTAAGTTTCTGGGCATCATTCTACTCCCTCTCCCTTCCCTGCAATGAGCTTGAGCAATTTGGTAAATGGGAGCTGAATGCAGAGTTCATTTTTCACATTCCATTAATGTTTCTTTCTAATACTCTTTTCAGGATAAATTTAAAAACAGAGTGGGAGTTGGGTCTCAATCATTCTTCCCTATTAAGAGGAAAATGAAATTTCTTCTCGGTGGGTCGTCAGGAAGTACCCTGTGGAGGAGCCCAAGCTTGTGGGACAGGGTCTTACTTTGTGGCTTCCCTCCTCCCCATCTCACCCTTCTCAGAAAGGTGTCCCTTTCTGAGCACAAGTGACCCCTGCAGACTCCACTCTCAGCACCACTGAGAAACAGCTCAGGGTGGCCTTTGGGATGTCCATGCTGGAACTGTAGTCTCTGAACAACCTGAGCTCCAGCACAAATGCACATGCATGATGCACGTACACGTTACGGCTGCAGGGCACACAGAAGCAGACAGCATATTCCTAGGAACACATCTACAAGGACACATCCGACTGCCCATGGTGGCCGTGCATGGAGAAGGGGAGGCTGTTGGAGCAGGCTGGAGGCCCACGCTCGATGTCTCTCTCTGTTGAGAGGCTGTCTGTGTAAATGGTAGTAGTCAGAGGGCAATGGCACCCCACTCCAGTACTCTTGCCTGGAAAATCCCATGGACGGAGGAGCCTGGTAGGCTGTAGTCCATGGGGTCGCTAGGAGTCGGACACGACTGAGAGACTTCACTTTTACTTTTCACTTTCCTGCATTGGAGAAGGAAATGGCAACCCACTCCAGTGTTCTTGCCTGGAGAATCCCAGGGACGGGGGAGCCTGGTGGGCTGCCGTTTATGGGGTCGCACAGAGTCAGGACACGACTGAAGTGACTTAGCAGCAGACCGTATTTAAAAGGAGAACTCTGACCCATGACCTACAGCAACCAGCCCAGGAAGCCAGTCCTTGTGCACAGGGATTAGCCCAGGAAGCTGTCAAGAGTCAGATTTGTAGGAAGTTGGATTATTATCTCTGGTAATAATACACGAGGGCAAACCGCAACTTCTGTAACAAGTGTCACCAAACAGCCAACATTTGATGAATAACAGCTTAATTTCTATCTCTGCTCCCAACTCAGGACCAGCCAGAGAAAGCCAGGTGTGCCCCCAACCAATCCTTTGGGGAACCCCATTCTGGTTAGTGCCTCAAGCTCCCCCAGGCCCTTGGCCCCCATCAGAACACACCTGGACCTCCCTTTTCCAACATGAAGCTCCCCCACTCCTGTCTGTTTGGGGGTGTCTCAGGCAAATGCAGGACAGGGTGTCGGACACCCTTGCCACATTGAGCTCTGAATAAATGGCCTTTGCTTGCTCTCATGTCAGGGGTGGGTGTCTTCCTTTATTTCCACATTGTGCTTGTTTTACTACAACACAGAAGCATCTTCGAATCTCTTTTTAGTGGTGAAAACAGCAAAACGCTTGAGGGGTTAACACAAATTTCTTCAGTGACATTAGTTGGGTGCCATCTCCTCCTTGGATTCAGCTAGAGGGGGGAAATGAGGGTCCTGAGCTCCCAGCCCAGCTGGGAGGTGGGTAAGAATGATGAGGGGTGAGAAGTGTGTTTAGGGGTTCAGTGGGATGGGCTACCCATGGAAGCCTAGAGTGGGATGCCAGCCCAGACTTAGGGTGGGAACTGCTGGTTCATAATGGCCAGTGTTTTCAGAGGTTTACTTTATCCCAGGCTGTGTTTGCGAGTTAACTCGTATAATCATCATTAAATTTAATCGTCCTTGTCAGGAGGCACTATAATTATTCCCGTTGTCCAGTAATGGGGGTGGAGGGCCAGCATGCTTGGCATCGCACAGCTCAGCTCTGCGCCTGTGCTCTCTGCCCTCCCACTGTCTCCCCAGGGATCCTGGAGGGAGAGGGGAGTTGAGGAGGTCAGGAGTGGCTGTGGAGGGTAGAGAGGGGCTCCTGAGGAACTGGGATGGGGAAAGTGCAGACAGGGACTAGATGAAGAAGAGGGAAGCTGGGTGAGGAAGTGGAGGCCAGAGATGTGTTAGATGAGGAGGACTTTAAGGAGATGCTGTGGGAACCCAGCTTAGAGGAGGAGGGAGATCTGTGAGGAGAGCACGTGTGTGGTGGAGAAAGCCAGAGGTGGAGGCAGGGAGGTGGCAGGAAGCAGGCAGGCTCAAGGTATGTAATGGAGGTTCATTCAGCAGGACATGGGGGTCATCCAAAAGAAGAGGTATTGGGGTTCACTTCTAGGTCTCTGATGAAGGACTGTGTGGGTCATGGAGACATTTTACCAGGATGAGGTTTTCAGGACGGTAGAGAGTTCTGAGACAGGTGATATTTGAGATGCTGTGAACTCTCCTAATGGGAGTGGCAAGTGAGCACGACATAGATGTACCAGGACCACAGATGAGGGGTCAGGGCTAGAGGTGGGGATGCGAGAGCCACGGCCTGTGACTTGTCCAATCCAGGCTGGGACTGTGTGAGGAGAGAGTGTAGTGCTACCCTGTATGGAACCATAGCCCCCAGTCACCCATGGCCATTTACATGGAAAATATTTACAACTGCATGATGCGCTCAGGCCCTGCGTCACGCTGGCCATATTTCTAATGCTCAGAGTAATGTTGTCTGGAATGTTTCCATCATCACTGAGAGTTCCACTGGGCAGCACTGGGGGGACAGAGGACAGAGAAGAAGAGAGTCAAGGGCCAGCACCCGTGGAATATCCATCTTAGGGGTGGTGCTATGGACTGTGTCCCCTGAGAATTCTTATGCTGAAGCTGTAACCTCCAGAGAGGTTGTATTTGGAGATGGAACCTCTAAGAAAGTAATTAAGGTTAAATAAGGTCACAAGGTGGGGCCCTGATCCTATAGGATTAGTGTCCTTATAAGTAGAGACCTCAGAGAGCGCTCTCTCTCCATATGCAGGCACCAAAGAAAGGCCATGTGAGGATAAAGCAAGGTCACCACCTGCAAACCAGAGTCCTTGCCAGGAACTAAATCAGGAAGAGAGGCCTCACCAAGAACTAAATTAGAATCCTTACCAGGAACTAAGCCATGGAGACCTCTCACTAGGAACTGAATCAGAGTCCTCACCAGGAAAGTTGATCCTGGACTTCTGGCCTCCAGAACTGTGATGAACAACTTTCTGTTGTTTAAACCACCCAGCCCATGGTGCTTTGTCATGTAGCCTTAACTGACTAACCCAGGTTGTAAGAAACTCACCGATGGGGTGTGGGGGAAGGAAGGAGAATGTTGGCCTCTGGAAGCTGAGAGAACTAGGAGTTTAAGGAAGGCAGGAGTGGGAAAGTGTGCTGAAAGTAAAATAGGATTATAAAGTGTTCACTGAAATTATCAGCAGCCTAGGTGACCTTGGCAAGCTCAAGATCAACAGAATGGTGAGGATGGAATCCAGGCCACAGGGGTTGGAGTGCGGAGTGACAGATGATAAAGTGTGTGAGCCCTCTCAGGAAGCATGTTATTCACAAGTCAGAAAACTAAGCCTTCACAAGGTGAAGCAACTTGCCCAAAGCCATAGGCACAAAACAGCACGATGAGGGTTGAACCAGCGTAGCCTGACACCCTGGAATGGGCTTCAGTCACAATACCAGAGAACACCCCACCAACAGAACTCCCAACAAGCCAACCATGGTATCCAAATGCTCTGTTCTTGGCTGTTCAAGGTTGTCTGGGATGGAACCACTGAACACCAGAACCAACTCTGTGTCCACAGGGCCTGGGCTGGAAAGGGACATCCATCCAGAGACATCAAGCCAGTGGAGCAAATCTGCAGGCAAGATATGGTTCAGAGCCTTTAGAGGCCATCTTAAAGGAAGCTGAGGAATGAGTAAGGCAAGGAACTGCTTACAAGGGGATTGTGTGCATCAGTGCTAAGTCGCTTCAGTCATGTCTGACTCTTTGTGACTCTATGGACTGTAGCCTGACAGGCTCCTCTGTCCATGGGATTCTCCAGGCAAGAATACTGAAGTGGTCTCCATGCCCTCCTCCCAGGGATCCTGACCCAGGGATTTAACCCATGCCTCTTATGTCTCCAGCATTGGCAGGCAAATTCTTTACCACTAGTGCCACCTGGGAAGCCCGCAAGGGGATTGGAATCTAGCAATTTTCATGTTGGCAGGGGAGGGGAAGGAGGAAGGGAGATAAAACCTCTGTGCAGGCCAGCCTGGTGGGTAGACATGACTTCCTTTTCCTTGTGGCCCCCAAGGACTATGGCCTACATGAGTCAGGGCTCCCTGTGTGGCTGAAGCAGGCACATTTTCAGCTCCTTAAGGCACAACTGTCTGTTCAGCTGGCTCTGGCCCAAGGTGCCAGCCTGCTGTGAGCCACTCACCAATTTCAGTCTGCTTAGTGGGATGTGGGCTTCCCAAGTGGCTCAGTGGGAAAGAATCTGCATGCAATGCAGGAGACTCAGGTTTGATCCCTGAGTTGGGGAGATATCTCAGAGAAGGGAATGGCAACCCAGTCCAATCTTCTTGTCTTGAGAATCCCATGGACAGAGGAGCCCGGCAGACTACAGTCCACGGGGCTGCAAACAGTCAGACGTGACTGAAGTGACTTAACACAGTGGGATTTGCAGTCGGCTTCATGTCACATCCTCTGAGCCCATGAAGATGCTTATCTTCTCCATACAGGGTCTGCAAGTCACCAGGAGAAGTGTCCTGTCTCTGGGGAGTGCCAGCAGAGTGTGATTCCTTTTCTGCCCAGCCCCCACACCAGAAGAGCCCACTCTTATGGCACAGCTTTCCTTACATCCTCCAGCTCTTGTGATCCTGAGCTGCTCAGGGGCCTTGTCCCAGTGAGGGAGAGGTGAGCAGGGAGTGCCTTGGCTGTGGCTGGCCTTTGCTCCTCTGTGATCATAGTTGTAACCACAGCTTAGGGGCTTCCATGTACACTCTCCACTCTCCCTGCAAGGCCAACATCATTACTCCCACTTTACAGATTAGGAAATGGAGGCTCAGAGAGTTCAGGATGACTCTGGATTCACTACCATTCTTCCTGGTGAGCCGATCCCTCTGCCCATGAGGAACCAAAGTTAAGTCCTTCCAATAGTCATGTACAGATGTGAGAGGTGGACCATAAAGAAAGCTGAATGCTGAGCAATTTATGCTTTCAAATTGTGGTGTTGGAGAAGACTTGAGAGTCCCTTGGACAGCAAGGAGATCAAACTAGTCCATCCTAAATGAAATCAATCCTAAATATTCATTGGAAGGACTGATGCTTAAGCTGAAGCTCCAATACTCTGGCCACGTGATGCAAAGAGCCTACTCATTGGAAAAGACTCAGATGCTGAGAAAGATTGAAGACATGAGGAGAAGGGGGCAACAGAAGATGACATGGCTGGATGGCATCATCAACTCAATGGTCATGAGTCTGATCAAACTCCAAGAGATAGTGAAGGACAGGGAAGCTTGATGTCTTGCAATCCATGGGGTCACAAAGAGTCAGACATGACTGAGTGACTGAACAACAACTGAACAAAATGCAGAGAATGTCCAAGTTTTCTCCTACTGACACCTAACCTGGGGCTTGTCATCAACTGCTCTGGACTCCTGGTTCCCTCTTTGGAAGAGGAAGGGTCAGCGAGGATTCGTAGTAAGGCAGAAAGACACAGGGCTCCCATCCGAGTGGCCGTGGGAGGCTTGGACATATGGGTTGAGTCACGAATCTCACCTTTTCCTCATCTGCATGATAGGGGCAGCAGAGGGGCTCCAGTGAATTTCCAAGTGGTGGGAGGGCCAGTGAAGACGTATGAGAAAGCACTTAATAAACATGAGGGGCCAAGGATCCTTCCTGTCATCCCACGAAGGCCAAAGGCCTCTGTCCCCATCCCTGGGATCCCCTGCCTGCCTCTGGACAGAGATCACCCCGGACGTAGGTGAGAGACCACCAGCACCCGCTTTGTGCTGCTAGAACACGCCAGTGCCTGGGGCCAATCTCCCCGCCCGTGTAGCTCTGATCTCTCAGACTTCAAGTCCGCTTCTCAAAGTCTCCAAGCCACGTCCACCCCCAGTTCAGTCCATTTCTTCCAGTTCCACATGCACAGAGTCCACTGACCACATGCACAGAGTCCACTGAGCTGTCACTGAGTCTCTATCTTGGACAGGCATCTGTTTCCTGGGAGCAAAAAATCATTTAACGGCTCTAATCTCTGGTCTGCTGCTTTCATTATTTAAGCCAAAATGAAATGTGACCCAGAGTGAGAAGAAAGACCAAGTGTGCAGCTGAGAGCCGTAATAAGGCATTTGCAGCTCAGCCAGGAGACGCCACGTCCCTTCCCACAGAAGGATCAGAAGTCCCCCCCAGGTGGGAAGGAGACATAAATGACTATTGCCAAAGCCGGCCAGTGGGAAATCTAACAATAATAGTACATTTTGAAGAGAACAAATCAACCCCCACATTATTCCGATTACAACAGTCCAGAGCTGGAGGCCTGGCCACTGCAGCCTGCCAGCTAATTATCACACCATTTTCAGTCCCAGCCCTGGAGGACTTTTTAATCAGCCTCTAAGAAGAAACCCAGGATGCCTCTCCATTAAGCCAAGAGGGCTAGGCAGAAGGTTGCTGGGGGCAGGGGTGGGAGACGTTTCTGTAAAGGGAGGGCATACTTGGGTGGCCCGAGGAGACTGATCCCGGGGCAGCATGCTTGGACTTCTGCTGTTGTGTCCATGCACATCTCTAGAAGCTGAGGTGGGCACTAGAGATGGAGTAGGGGGTCACTGCCCAAGCACAGGTGCAACATTTGGATCCAAGGAAAAGAAGGGCAAAGCCAGGAGTCAGGGAGGAGCAGGCGGGTAGGGAGGCTCCAGGCTCTCTTGAGGCTGCTGACAGCTGACCCCAACCTACCTTTGCCACCACACTCTGCTGCTGGCCTGTCATTGGAACTGGCTCCAGGATCCTTTGCTTTCCCAATCTCCTCCTTACCTCTCTCATTCTACCTGCCTGGCCTGCTCCTTCTTCCTCTCCTATCTCATAGAAGCCATCTTTTAGAGCCCAGCTCAATTTCTACCTTCTAGGGCTAATAATTATGATAATGTTGATGTTGATGGTGGCGGTGATATTAATGGTGATGATGCTGAGGATGGGGAAGATGGTGGTGAAGGTGATGGTGGTGATGATGGAGGTGGTAGCGATGAAGATGGTAACGATAGTGCTATATGCCTAATACTGTTCTCTCCAGGCATTTGTGTGTTAACTCATTTAATCCTCAGAACAGCCCTGTGATGTATTGGCCAGTATCACTTTTATTTTCCACACAGGAAACCATAGCGGTTAGTGTCCATATCGCCTGACTCCCTACTGTAGTGATCTACCACCTAATGGACATCTTCTCAGGTGAGCAGCTAGAAGTGTTACTCATACCTTCTGAGGTCGTTAACTTCCCATTTATTTCTGCCTGTTCCCCCACCTGGATCTCCGTGTCCGTCCAGTCCTGCATCTGCCTCTGTGCTGAGCAGGTGCTTTCCTGCACAAAGTGGTCACCAGGAGTCAGGGAGAGGATGGCAGCTTTGGGAAGTAGAAGTTGACAACCAGCTGGGCATGCAGCTTGGGCGACCCTGCCCGGATTCAGAAGATGGCAGGAGTGGGGCTCAAGTGGGGAGGGGGCCTAGGTACAGGGACTGCTCCCAGGAGGCAGTGTGGTGCCAGCGGCTCCAAACCTTCACCCCCAGGAGCAAGGTCTCCGTTCCTTCCTGGGAGCCAGAGCTCCCCTGACTGCCAGCTCTTCCAGACAAATGAACCCTGTTTGTATTTATCTTCCTGCATCGAGTCCCAGGAAAGCTATTGTGAAAATGCGTCAGTGTCTCATCTCCTGGGGACACAGGGACTTCAGACAGAGAGAGAGACAGAAAGGAACCGTTTATTTTCTCTTCCTAAATGCCATGGGCAGCTCTTTATGCCCAGGCTGACAGGATGTGTCTAGTTAAGCATCATAATGCTGGGGGAATCAGGGATGCTGGCTGGGGAGAGGCTGGGAGGGGCTGTGCGTCCCCTGGGATGCACTTACAGCTTCACCATGATAGCAGGTAGGATCGCCTGAAACCAGAGGCCTGAAACGAAGCACTTATTTATTCACACACACTAAGAGGGCCTTTATTATACATCAGACATGGTTCCTAACAGTTTATAACATTAACTTGTTTAATCTTCATACAACCCTGTGAGGAGGATGCTAATACCACCAGCTCGTTACATAAGAAAGTGGCTCAGAGACGTGGCTCCCCCACCCTGCCCCGCCCTGCAAAGCTACCAAGGGCCAGAGCTGGTTCCGCCTCCACATGTGGGCAGTTGGGCCCCAGACCAGTTCCCGCCCACTGCTCCAGGTACCTAGAGCATATTTCAATTATTTTAGATACCGTTTAAACTCATTCTTTTAAATCCAGGCCTCCAGGAGGGACAATGCATTGAAACACAAACAAAGGCCTAGAGAAAATGTGCCATCTGGTGAGGGTCGATGCCACGAGGCCCTTTAGCCTGGCTCCTCTGAGCCCAAGGACAGCAGGGCCCACTGGCTTGCTCTGCAGAAGCTGAGGCTGGACCACGAGATGGGAAGAGGGGAGGAGCCTGAGACTTCTTGGGAATGAAGTCCTGGGACTCAGGGGTTTACTCAGGGAAGACAGGCCAGGAGGGGCCAGGTCTGCTTTTGACCCACCTCGGGGCCTCCTGGGTCTTCTGGGACCATGGACCACAGACCAGCCCTGGTGTGACAGCGGTGTGACCTGTGACCCTGGGGAGTCTGGGTCGAGGCCCACAAGCTTCCTTCTGGCTTTGCCTTCAATTAATCTAAATTTTCAATTTGGGTCCATGTGCAGGAGAGAACCATGGTTCTCTGAGCTGGGCAGCACACCCTCCCTCTCTCCTTTCATCCTCCACCCTGACCCTGGGAGAACTTCCTGGACCCCCATCCCCACAGGAAGAGGGGCTCCAGACCCACCGTAGGCTGGTACATGCCTGGGAACATCAACTCCACCTCTGCAGAGGCTCCAGGGCCCACGTGATGAGTGGGGGCTGGGCAGGAGGGCAAAGACAGGATGGGAGCTCAGGGTGGGTGACCAGAGCTGGCCAGGCAGCAGGACGGGAGGAGCCCATCTGGGAGGGTCCCTCACCCAGGGTCTGGGGCTAGGAGACTTGGAAGGACTTGCGGGATGAAACATGTCCATCCACCCAGGGAGATGGTGTCCGTCCTGAGAAGTAGGTGTAGGAGGAGCAGGGGAAGGAGAGGAGAGTGACGGTGGTTCAGGAGAAGGAGCCTGGGGAGTGGGCAGGAAGAGGCTGCTTCAGGGAGAGCCGGGGCCTCTGCCATCTGTGGGCAATGTCACGCATCAAGTTGACAGGCTAGGGTGTCCAGATATTTGCCTGAATATTATTCCGGCTGCATCTGAAAGGGTGTTTGCAGGTGAGGTTAGTGTTTAAATGAGTGGACTAATGGAGTAGTCGGCCCTCCCAGGGTGAGAGGGCCCCCGCCCAACCTGCTGTGGATCTGAACAGAACCAAAAGGCAGGGGGGGGAAGAACTCGCCCCTCCTGCCTGACTGCGGGGCTGGGACACCAGTCTCCTGCCCTGAGCCCCCCTGTTCTCCGGCCTTTGGATGCAGTCGTGCCACCCCTAGTTTTCCTGGAACTCCAGCCTGTGGACCGCAGGTCCTGGCTTCTTTGTCAGCTTTCATGACCACCTAGTCAACTGCTCGTGATAAATCTCATTCTATCTCTCCTTCCATATATACATCTGGTCTCTGTATGGCATTTCTCTGGGGAGCCCTGGCTAATACAGTGGGTGCAGCAGGTGACAGGTGTATCCCCAAGATTCATGTCCAGCTGGAGCCTCAGTCCTGGGACCTCATTTGCAGAGGAGACTAAGGTAAGGATGAGATGAGGTCATACTGGTTTAGGGTGGTTCAGGGCCCATGGGAGCTTCCCTATAGGAAAGAGGAGGACACACGTGTGTGGAGGACAGCGACATGTGTAGATGGAGACAGAGATTGGGGTGATGCGTCTACAATTCAGGGGGCACCAAAGACCCTGATAGACGCCTGGACAGACCTTCCCTCTGAGCCCCCAGTGGCACCTTCATTTGGGGCTTCTCGTTTCCTGGATTGTGGAGAAGACAATTCTACTATTTTGAGCCTGCAGTTTATGGGAATCTGTTTCTGCAGCCTAGGGAAGCTAAGCAATGGGTCGAGGGCACCCAACCTTGACTTGGAGCTCAGGTGAGAAGCGCCTCTGGGGACAGTGTCCAGGGCCTTGCTGTCCCTTGGGTGCAAAGGTTGTTGATGCAGTGTCCTTCCCCTGAACCGCCCCCGAATCCTAACCCAATGGCTTCTGGAAGCTCTCCCTCCACATGTGAGGCTCCGTGACACCATCCTCTTGTGGTTTATCCGGATGGTGAAGGACAATTGCTGTGGACGCCCCCACAGGAGCTCTGGCCCACAGACTGAGCAGGACAAGGAAGCTGGTCAGAGGGTGGCTTTATTCCCCAAACACTTTATAAAACTGGGAACATGAAGAGGGCAGGGGAAGGGGAGGGACATGACCCCATCTAAGACCCTTGTTTGCAAGGAAGGCCTGGCTGTAATCCAAGATGCTCTTTGACAAAGACACACATTTTTTTCTTTCGGTGAGCTCTCCGTCCAGAGGCCTGTCTTTAATAACATAACCCTCCAACAGAAGAAAGGTGAGGCTTGGACAGCTCGTCTGCCGGGAGCAGTCTAATCCTGATAAATGGACCAGCATCCTTCCCGCTGTGAGAAGTCCCAGCGTTAGATTAAACAAATCAATCCTGTTTGTTACCTCCTCGGATCCACCAGCTGGCACCTGGCCTCTGTCTCCGATGGCCCTATGTGGGAAGTGACAGGGTTCAGCACCAGGGCTGTGGTGATTGCCGTGTGATGTGCTGGCCCTGGGAAGCAGCTGGAGGTAGCCGGATGCCGTCCTTAGCAGAGGTCTGCTTGGCCCTCAGACCAGGAGGTGATCATAGCTCCCCAGGATCCTGTGAGAAGCTGGCAGAGAATGACACGTTTCTGTAGTCGACGCTATTCATGTCCCATTACGGGGGGCACCCCATCCCCAGGCTGCCCCCTGTTTTGGAGAATTGATCCCCGTGGATGGAGCCACCTTAACTGTGGCAGGTCACACCCACCCCCACTGCCCTCAGTCTGGAGGTGGTGCAAGCCCCTATCGCCGCAAGGTAGGACCAGCATAACCCAGACCCAGGGCTCCTGTGGGGTCAGGGTGGTGCCCCTCCAGCCCCTCGCCCTCAGCCCCTCCCCTGCCCTGTCCAATCCCCTCGATCATGGCCCCAAACCCAGCCCGGACTCCACTTCTGGCAAACTGACCAGAGGCCCTGACTGGGGTCACGGTGGTGCAGGGCTCAGACCCCTGGAGCAGAGAAGGGACAGTGGGCCCAGCAGTAGATGGTGGGATCCCAGAGCAGCAAAGGCCACAGGGCAGCGCTCATCTGCCAGCAGCAAGCTACCCAGTGGGCAGCAAGTGCAGAATGCTGGCGGGGTCCAAATCAGCCAGCACCCAGGGCAGTGGCCTATGGATCATGGTGCTCCAGGGCATGATGCTGGGCAGCCAATGAGGAGAAGGTTCATGTGTATAATCACACAGGATCAAAGACGGGTGAGGAGAAGGCTGAGGTCAGCTACCTAACTGGAGCCCCTGGCACGGTTCCAGAGCCAAACCAGTTCTTCTACCAGAACCATGGATGCAGGCAAGGCCAGGTTCTGAAGAAGGAGGCTCCAAGTGGCCGTGTACTCAGGAGGGGCTCACCCGGTCCTCCCTCAGAGGAACTTGAGACCATTTACTGGGGTGACTGTCTCCGAGAAAAGGCAGCTGAGGGGGGACGCTGACACTGGGAATCTCCACACTTCTTCTCTTTCTCCCTGAAAAGAGCAGAGCCAGCTGTGGGCACTCGGGACAGGGCTGCGGTTCATAGTCATGGACTTGCCCAAGTCTGCTCCTTCCTGCGTCTGTTGCTCGGCATTCACAGGAAGCGGGTGGTCCTATAGAAGTGCACACCCCACCCACTGTTAGCAGCACACGGACCCATGAGCAAGAGTTGGCAGGTACACTGGATGCTTCGATGACAATGCATGTTCTCAAGGTGGAGATGCCAGAGCTGGCCACATCAGGGAGGGCTTGTGGGGGTGGGGGTGGGGTGGTGAAGACTGGAGTCTTCTGGGACATCCCCTCCAAACTCTGAGCACGTGAGAGTCTCTGAGCTCTCCTCACTCAGGAAGATGCACAAGCCTTGGCCGGCCCCTGGGAGTTTGGAGGCTGCATTTTCCTTCCTTGAAAAGCCTGGTCTCATCTGTTCACGGGCATGCGGAAACTGCTGGGTTTGAGTTGAGCTCAGGGCCAGGAAGGACTTTCCAGTCTGCATCACAGGCCGATGTCAATGTTGAATTTTTCCCGAACCCAGGATTTGGTAAACTGACTGTCAAAGACCCACACCGACTCTTTCATGCTCTTGGCAATGGCTTACTGCTAAGACACTTCCCCACATGACTAGAGGGACTTCTCTCTGTTTACTGAGAGTGAAGCCAGGCACAGACCTTTCCTCCTAAAATCCCATCCTTGGCCCCACCAATGATCAGCTGAACTGTTTTGTCCCCACTGATCGACAGGAACACAGAGCTTGTGAATGGAGCTTAAGTAAGCTTCTCTCCTTACCATGACCCCTGGACCCAGGTCCATATCTGGCCTGATGGAGCGACGGGTCCTCCTGACCTGAGGGTAGGGGGAGAGTCTCTGGTCTGTGGTCCTATCACGTGACCTCCAACCTTTAGCCCTTTATCCCATGTCTCTTGCCTCCCATCCCTTCCAGGGATTGTAATAGCCCCCTCCTCCAATTACAGGAGGGCCCTCCCCCCACTGCAATAGCGACCCTGCCCCACACCTCTTGTAATGTCCTTTAGAATCAAGTCTTTACTGAAGTTTGGACTGTTTCTGACACCAGTTAGGTACTCCGGAGAGCACTGAGGGGTCCTGAAAGCCCCTGCATCTGGGGTGGGGGACCCTTCTGCACTCAGCAGTCCCTGACCCACCTGTGGGGGCCTATAGAGACAGTGATGGGGGTGCCAAGGAGCTCTGGCCAGCGTGGGAATCAGGTACCTGACTACTGCAAAAACTCTGAGTCCTGACCAAGGACACTGGAAGAAGCATTTTCCGTCTTGCTCAAGGCTGACGTGAGGGGTCCCATTGTAAGGGGTTTTGTCGAAGTCTCTTTTAGGGGAATCTAATTCTCAGGAGCACGGCATGCCCTCCCTCTTCATCCACTCATGGTGAGTCCCCTGATCTTAGTCTGCTAACTTCAGGCAGAAAAGCCAGTCTGCTGGAGTTTCAGTGTGGTCTTGAGAAGACTTTCTTCCCTGTCCCCCAGCTCTACCGCAGCATCCCTTCTGGGTGACAGAGGTGACCTCTGCAGATGGAGAGCAGCCCTGGGAGATGCCTGCCTGACCCTGTGGAGACGGTGGAGGCACAGAGGATGCCCAACATCTATGACGTCTAAACACATCTAACCTCGTCCCGGGGGGTGTCAGGAACCCTGGGGGATGGGCAGGAACTCTGCTATCCGAGGGCAGCTGGGAGACCTCAGTCACAGGACACTCACCTTAACCCTCTCATCTAGATGAGGAAAGTAAAGATGGCCTCACCAGGTTCTCAAAGGTACCAGGAGACCAGAAGTGTTTCCCTCTTCCTTCCTTCTCATCCTCCAAGGCTCCGGGTAACACCTCTTCCAGGAAGCCTTCCTGGCCAGCTCAGCCCACTCTGGACAGTCCTCCACAGCCGACAATGGCTGCAAACAGTGAGGTGAGAGTAAGGAGGTGTGACTGGGCCCCTGGGCGCTGGTTCAGCCATCTGGCCACTGAGAGCAGACACAGAGTGTTCTTCATCTGACATCCCCCCATGGGCCCGGCCTGGTGCCGTATGGTTTTGCAATGAGTGCTGATCAACTTGGCCTCCTCTGGTGTCTCTGGTGAAATTCGTTAATGAGCATTGGTCAGTGTTTTCGAGAATTTTGGGGATGCTTAGTCGAAGGCACTCAGACAGTGGGGCTCAGACCACTGTCTGTCTTTGATAATTGAATCCCCCATCTATTTCCCATCCATGCCCACCGTATGGTCTTTTTTTGCAGTATCTCCACTCCAACCCAGCCCGTGACCATCAGAGAGGACTCTGGTTTTTTATTGTCCTCATTTTCTGCAGATGGCCTGCACACTTCATAAGTGTTAAGCATGACTTATCACCAGCCCCAGCGACCCCACAGTCACGTAATGATAGGATAACCGTCATTACACCGTGATGGTTTGATGGGCTGAGCAGCAGGAGCCGGTGATGCAGCATGGCCAGGGTCAGACACCTAGCCCAGCCGCTGCCCTGAGAGGGCGCAGGGCCTGGGGGCCTCCGTGCTGTCTGTGCCCTGGCTGGGGTGGTGAAGGTGCCCTCTGCTCTGAGGTGTGGAACCAGGGTGCAGGTGGTGGGCTGGCAATGCAAGGTCACTATACTAACTTCCTGCAGCTGCTTAGCCAAATTACCCCCGGCTGGAGGCACTCAGCATCAGACGCTTATCATCTGACAGTTCTGGAGACCAGAGACCAAAATAGAGGTGTGGGCAGGCTTGGTGTCCCCCAGGGCTCCAGGGGTGCATCTGGTCCAAGTGTCGCTCCCAGCTTCTGGTGTTGCTGGCCATCCTTGGGGTTCCTTGGAGAGTAGGTCTAGTACCCTGACCTCTGCCTCTGTGGTTACCTGGCTACCTTCTCTGAGTCTGTCTGTGTCCCTCCTCCTCTTACATGGACATCAGTCATGAGATTTAGCATCCACCCTGATCTGGTGTCAGGGCTTCCCTGATAGCTCAGTTGGTAAAGAACCTGCCTGCAATGCAGGAGACCCCGGTTTGATTCCTGGGTGGGGAAGATCTACTGGAGAAGGGATAGGCTACCCACTCCAGTGTTCTTGGGCTTCCCTTGTGGTTCAGCTGGTAAAGAATCCACCTACAATATGGGAGACCTAGGTTTGATCCCTGGATTGGGAAGATCCCCTGGAGAAGGGAAAGGCTACCTACTCCAGTATTCTGGCCTGGAGAATTTCATGGACTATACAGTCCATGGGTTCTTAAAGAGTCAGACACGAATGAGTGACTTTCACTTTCTTTCTGATCTGGTATGACCTCATCTTAACTTCATTATGTCTGCAAAGACCCCATTTCCAAATAAGGTCACAAACACAAGTTCTGTGGACATGAACTCTGGAGTCACTATCAACTCCAGTGGAGTTACTGAGTCCAAATTTAGCCCCAGCACTGACTCCTGAGCCTGCATCCCTGCCTCCCTCCTTCCTGTAGATGCAGGCCCCCCAGTCATTCTCTCTGTCCACTGGCACCTGCAGAAGCTAGATGGATGGAATGGCCTCTCCATGTCCCCACGGTGGGCTGACCCTGGTTAAGGCAGGGGCCCCACTGAGAGTCCTCTCTGTGTTGGTCCGGCTTCCTGGTCCTTCTGTGGGACCCTCTGGCTTTGGAAGAAGAAAGACATAGTCTATTTCTGACCAAGGGAGTCTGGAGACCCTCCCCAGTGGAGAATTGCTGGCAAGACAGAGTTGAGTCCAAGAAGCCAGGTCTGACCATGGGGAGGAGAAATATACAGGCGGATAAGTGAGAAAGAGATGGTAAGACACTGCTGGAAGTAACAGAGTCCCTTAAACAGGAAGCTAAATCGGAAAGTCTCTAGCTGGACTTGCCTGATGGTCCAGTGGTTAAGAATACTCCTGCCAATGCAGGAGATAAGGGTTCAATCCCTGGTCCAGGAGGATTCCACATGCTGAAGGGAAACTAAGCCCATGCACCACAAATACTGAGCCTGTGCTCTAGAGGCTCGGAGCCACAACTACTGCAGCCTGCCTGTCTGAGAGCCTGGGCTCTGCAACTAGAGAGTAGGCCCTGCTCGCCTCAACTAGAGAAAGCCCACTTGCAGCAATGAAGACCCAGCAGGCCTAGATCTGATACATAGAGTGCCTGATGAACTATGGAATGAGATTCATGACAGTGTACAGGAGACAGGGATCAAGACCATCCCCATGGAAAAGAAATGCAAAAAAGCAAAATGGCTGTGTGGGGAGGCCTTACAAATAGCTGTGAAAAGAAGAGAAGTGAAAAGCAAAGGAGAAAAGGAAAGATATAAACATCTGAATGCAGAGTTCCAAAGACTAGCAAGAAGAGATAAGAAAGCCTTCCTCAGCGATCAATACAAAGAAATAGAGGAAAACAACAGAATGGGAAAGACTAGAGATCTTTTCAAGAAAATTAGAGATACCAAGGGAACATTTCATGCAAAGATAAATAATTAATTAAACAAAGGAAGTATCTAGCTGGTGGGAAAAGAAGCCAAAGCTGGCCTGATCCTGCTTGGGGAGGCAGGGGGACTGTGGTGGTTCCTCCTGGACCATCACAGAGTTCATGGCACATCAGTGTCAGGCAAGGCCACCCCGAGACCAGGTCCAAGCACACTCAAAGATGTCCAAACCATAGACTGACCATCACCCTGACCCTGAGAGACGGGTGACCACTGCTTCTTTACCAGTCACACGTGAGCCTCACTCCGGCTCCAGTCTTCTATAAAGCTGGTGAAGATCCACAATCACTGAACGATCACCATGCCCCGTTAGAATCTGACCCAGAGCAAAGCCCGGATTCCCACCCCAGATCACGAAGTACAAGCCCAAACCTATGATATGCTCTTCCTCACACCTTGCTGAGACACTCCGTGGCTCCCATGTGCGTGATCCCCTAGTTGCAGTGAGACCACAAACTCAACCTTATCTGAGTCTCAGTGTGTTCCCAGCAGCCCTCGGTGGCAGGGTCTTGGCCCAGGATGTTAACCAGAGTTACCACCATGAGTGGTCTTTTGCAGGCAAGGAATGCAAAGCTTTTATGTGCATTGTCTCACATTATTTTTCCACATCAAACCTGGAAGTAGTTATTTAATACTGTGAGGTGGGGAACCGAGGCATGGAGGAAATTGTGTTTTGGTTGTGTGTATTGACACCTGCTTGTGTATTTGTACCCATTTCTGCTTGTGTGCATCTCTATATCTGGTATCGATGTCTATGTGCATCATCTACGTGGACTTCATCTGTGTGTATGCCTGTAACTGTATCATGTCTATACCCACATCTGTATCTGCATCTCTATTGCTACCTTGACCTCTGGCTCTGTATCTGCCCCTATCCATATCTAATTGTGGATATCTATGTTTGTATATGCATTTTCAATTTCATCAGCAATTACAAATGAGGAAGCTGAGGCCCAGAGCTGTTACAGAGCCCACCCAAGGGCATCATTAGTGAGCTGTGGATCCAGACAGTCTGGCCCTCAAGCCTGTGTGTCAGCCATGGGATGTGTCCCCATGCCTAGAACTGTGACCCCCACATAGCAGGTGCTCAATAAATCCCTGCGGGCTGAACAAATGGAGGAATGCATGGGAGAATTCTTGGCTTCTTGAACAGAGACTGCTAGAAAACAGTGTCAGACTTTATTTTTGGGGGCTCCAAAATCACGGCAGATGGTGATCGCAGCCATGAAATTAAAAGTCGCTTACTCCTTGGAAGGAAAGTTATGACCAACCTAGATAGCATATTAAAAAGCAGAGACATTACTTTGCCAACAAAGGTCTGTCTAGTCAAGGCTATGGTTTTTCCAGTGGTCATGTATGGATGTGAGAGTTGGACTATAAAGAAAGCTGAGTGCCAAAGAATTGATGCTTTTGAACTGTGGTGTTGGAGAAGACTCTTGAGAGTCCCTTGGACTGCAAGGAGATCCAACCAGTCCATTCTGAAGGATCAGTCCTGAGTGTTCTTTGGAAGGACTGATGCTGAAGCTGAAACTCCAGTACTCTTCACACCTCATGTGAAGAGTTGACTCATTGGAAAAGACTCTGATGCTGGGAGGGATTGGGGGCAGGAGGAGAAGGAGATGACAGAGGATGAGATGGCTGGATGGCATCACAGACTCGATGGACATGAATTTGGGTGGACTCCGGGAGTTGGTGATGGACAGGAGGCCTGGCGTGCTGCGGTTCATGGGGTTGCAAAGAGTCGGGCACGACTAAGCGACTGAACTGAACTGAACTGAACAACTCTTAGGAGAGCACTTTAGTAATATCCAGTGAAATTGGAATATTCATATTCTACAGCCTGTAACATCGCTTTCAGGGGTACAAGCAAGGGAAACGATGACGGGTGGGCACAGGACACGAAGGGGTATTCATCGCAGTGCTGTCCCCATGTGTGATGGTGTGAAACGTCCAGGGACATGAGGGTTTGCATAAATAAATGATGGTGCTCAGTAAGGAGATCCAACCAGTCCATCCTAAAGGAAATCAACCCTGAATATTCATTGGAAGGACTGATGCTGAAGCTGAAGCTCCAACACTTTGGCCACCTGATGTGAAGAACTGACTCATTGGAAAAGACCCTGATGGTGGGAAAGATTGAGGGCAGGAGGAGAAGGGGATGACAGAGGATGAGATGGTTGGATGGCATCACTGACTCAATGGATATGAGTTTTGAGCAAACTCCGGGAGACATTGAAGGACAGGGAAGACTGTTGCACTGCAGTTGCGGTCACAAAGAGTCGGACACGACTGAGAGACTGAACAAAAATGCATAAACTATAGTGATATGGGATATTTACCAATTTGAATGGATCTCAGAATTACATGCTTTAAAGAAAGCAAGTTGCAAAGAGATTTGTTAAGATTAAAGGCAAAAGAAGAAGAGGGCAGCAGAGGATGAGATGGTTAGGTGGTATCACCAATGCAACAGATATGAATTTGGGCAAACTCTGGGAGACAGTGAAGGACAGAAGAGCTTGGTGTGCTGCAGTCGCAAGGAGCTGGACACAACTTAGCGACTAAACAACAACAACGATAAAGAGGTCATTATGATAGTGTGTTATTTACGTAAAGTTATAAAGCACTACTACTAATATCAGGTTGGGCAGATCCCCTGGAGAAGGGAAAGGCCAAAAAAAAATGTATATATGTGTATATATATGGCATTTATGTATTTCTATTTAGATATGTATATTTACACATTTAGAGACAGCAAGAACAAGATGGAGAAAGAGAAGAGAGACTGAGAGAGAGAGACAGAGGGAATAAAAATGTGGACAGGAGAAAGTGGTCACCTTAGGCAGGTGGAGGCTGGGTTGCTGGAACCTCCAACTCTACTGGCAACGTATTCATCTGAAAAAGGACTGAAGTACAAATAGCAAAACATGGACGCAATTTTCCCATTGGGTGCAGGTACCAGAGTGTCTGTTACATTGGACTTTCTTTCTGCTTTTAAGCTTTTTGTACAAAGAACCTGTAAGAGAGGGCACCCCTCAGAGTAGTGGGGGAAGCGGGAACGAGCTTGGTGGGAGGCAGCTATGCAGAAACCTGGAGACAGAAAACCTGAAGGATTTTTAGTTTTTTATAAATGAGACAGGAAGGTACTGAAGTTAATGAGCAGAAGGGGTGGAGGGGAAGAGATGCATCTTTTAAATCTCACTCTTTTCTCCACGTGGTGATCAAGTAACAGGCTCTGTCTGATTCCTGGGGGCCAATCCCCCAAATTACTGCAAACGAGGGCTTACAGCAGCAGCTTTATGCCTTTACAGTCTGGAGGCCAGAAGCCCCAGGGGTCTGCAGGGCTGTGCTCCCTCTAAAGTCTCTAGGGGACCACCCTTCCTGCCTCTTCCAGCTTCTGGTGTCCCTAGGTGTTTTTTGGCATCTGGCTGCATCCTTCCAGTCTCTGCCTGCATCTTCACGGGGCCGTCCTCCCCACCACATGTGTCTGTGTCTAAATCTCCTTCTTATAAGGACACCAGCCATTAGAAACCAGTAAAGGCCTCATCTTAACTAGTGACATCGGCAACCACTCTATTTCCACTCAGTAAGGTCACATTGTGAGAGCCTGGGTGGACGTGATTTGAGGGGACAGAGTTCATCCCAACACTCAGGCTCGGGGAAACAGAAGGTGGTTCATGAGGCAGCAGTGGCCCAGGAGGGCCAACTCCAGCAGGGTGGCATATGGCTTTGGGATGTGGGGATTCCACACATACTGGGGGGTTGCATGGTCAGGACTTGGATGTGTGGAGAGGGGTGAGAAAGTGACCTGGGATTGCGAAGACCCAATGGGGTGGGGCCCCAGGCAGCACCTCTCTTCTTAAAGCAGGGGCTCACCTCTCTCAGGGACTCAGGCAACGAACGTGGGAGATGGAGCAGAACAAGGGGTCTCTGGACACTCCCTTCTAACTGCGTCTCCAGGTCTCATCTCCCAGTGGAGATGAGTCTCTGTTCAGTCCTGCCTGAAGTCTGAGTCGGGGTGCATAGCTCTGCTGCTGCTTTTATTGAAACATTGTTTCCTGGCAAATGTCCAAGGCTTAGGTGAAGCAGGCTTCCCTTGCTAGCTTGGAAAATAGAGGTCTATGTCACTGGCAGGGCTGGGAGTCTCACCCACCCACCCAAATAGTCAGGATCTGGGAGGCAGGGCATGAATGACATAAATGAGCCACTATGCCCAAGATGCTCTGGAACTGCTGAGGTGACACGCAAGAGGACAATTGTTTCTGGGGGCAGGGGTGAGGACTCGGCAGGCTCCCTCTCTCCAGTAGAGACAGAGACACTGGAGCACTTACAGAGGATGCACCGCTGGGGTGGCAGGCCCTGGCACCTGGCTGTCACTCACCTCATCGACCCCAAGAGTTGGGTCCTCTCGGCTGTGGTCGATGGACAGACGGGCCAGCTGAGGCCAGAGGGGGATACGCTGACTCGAATCCTCTGAGTGCCCAGACGTCCAGTGTGGCCAGATTCAGGGCTTGAACCATGCCAGCCCCCAGCCTGGTCCACCTCTATGCACCCCTCTCTCCACTCCCACTGGCCACCTCCTCAGGAACTTCCTCCTCCGGCAGCCCCACCAGCCTTGGTCTCACCTCTTGCATCTTTAGCAGCCCTGGAGCCAAGGAGCACATTTCTCCTGGTGGTTCCAGCAGCATCTGGAGCTTGTGGGCTGAATTTAGTGTGCTCATTAGTCAGAGTGGCTCAGGTGGGGATAGGTGTGATCAGTTCAGTTCAGTTGCTCAGTCGTGTCCGACTCTTTGTGACCCCATGAATCGCAGCATGCCAGGCCTCCCTGTCCATCACCAACTCCTGGAGTTCACTCAAAGTCACGTCCATCGAGTCTGTGATGCCATCCAGCCATCTCATCCTCTGTCGTCGCCTTCTCCTCCTGCCCCCAAACCCCCACAGCATCAGAGTCTTTTCCAATGAGTCAACTCTTCACATGAGGTGGCCAAAGTACTGGAGTTTCAGCTTTAGCATCATTCCTTCCAAAGAAATCCCAGGGCTGATCTCCTTCAGAATGGACTGGTTGGATCTCCTTGCAGTCCAAGGGACTATCAAGAATCTTCTCCAACACCACAGTTCAAAAGCATCAATTCTTTGGCGCTCAGCCTTCTTCACAGTCCAACTCTCACATCCATACATGACCACTGGAAAAACCATAGCCTTGACTAGAGGAACCTTTGTTGGCAAAGTAATGTCTCTGCTTTTCAATATGCCCTCTAGGTTGGTGTGATCAGGTGGGGTCAAATGGGGTCAGGTGGGGATGTGTATGATCAAGTGGGATCAAGTGAGGTCAGGTGGGGACAGGTGGGGATGGGTATGGTCAGATGGGCTTGGGTGGGGATGGGTGTATCAGGTGGGGTCAAGTGGGGTCAGGTGGGACCAGATGGGGATGGTCCCATGATTAAGTGGGGTCAAGTGCAGTCAGGTGAGATCAAGTGGGATCAAGTGGGGATGGGTGTGATCAGGTGGGTTCAAGTGGGGTCAGGTGAGATCAAGTGGGGTCAGGTGTGTATGGGTGTGATCATATGGGGTCAGATGGGTCAGGCAGGGATGGGTGTGATTAAGTGGGATCAAGTGAGGTCAGGTGGGGTCAGGTGGGGTCAGGTGGGGTCTGGTGGGGCCAAGTGGGGTCAGCTTCTCTCACCTCTCACTGGTGAGGGTGGGGACAGGCCTCCAACTATGGGCTGTTTCTAAAAGAAGGGCAAATAGGTGCTACATCGGCAAAAACATTACCAGACAGATCTACCAGAGACAGAAATATCACTGCAGACTCAGGCCTCCGAGGAGGGGGTGCTGGCAGCCAAAACAGAGTCCCATGCAACTGCCATGGGGCTAGGTCTGCATGTTGAGACTCTGACCTGAATCTCTGTCTGGCTACAGGACATGGAGTCAGGAGGGGCCCTTGCATCCCCAAGCCTGACTGCCCTGTTGTCATAGCTTCCAGGGGTGGCTGGTGGAGCAGGACCCCAGGCAGAGAGCAGCGCAGGCAGGGTGGGCAGTGGCAGACTTGGGATCCAGCACAGCTGTTCCTACCCCTTGCTTCTGTAACAGGAAGGAAAGGGGCAGGGCACAACTTTTGAAAGAATGACATAAGAAGGACACAACATAAACCGATTAGAATCAAATGGGACGAAGATGGCAGACAAGACTCGACCTTTATGCTCAATCAGCAAGTGAAATAACACACCTGGAGGCTCCATGACAGTTCCAAGTGAAGTGAAGTGAAGTCGCTCAGTCGTGTCTGGCTCTTTGCGACCCCATGGACTGTAGCCTACCAGGCTCCTCTGTCCCTGGGAGTCTCCAGGCAGGAATACTGGAGTGGGTTGCCATTTCCTTTTCTAGGAAATCTTCCCAACCCAGGGATCGAACCTGGGTCTCCCGTATTGCAGGCAGACGCTTTACCATCTGAGCCACCAGCGAAGTCCTAAGTTCCAAGGCACTGTTAAAAGACCAAGGAGTGGGCAGTGACCCAATTCCTGGAAATCTCCGCCCCTTCCCAAAATAGATGAAATAATCCTCCCACTCATTAGCATATGAAATTATCCAGCCCATAAAACCTAACTGTGCTGCATTTCGTGGCCACGCTCGCCCTCTATGACGGCCCACGCTCTGTCTGTGGAGTGTGCGTCTCTCTGAATCTGAATAAATCCACTCTCACCCATCATTTATCTCACACTGAATTCTTTCTGCAATGAGATATCAAGAACCTGAACTTCATTAGTCCTGAAACCAGGTACTGTGGGTTTTGGCTGGGTTCCAGTCCCAGTCTGAGGTTTCACTTCTGGATAGCGAGTCAGAGCTCAGAGATGGACCCCAGTTTTCAGGGTGTCCCTGGGCTCCTGTGAGGTGATGGCAGGAAGGCCCACGTTCCTGCGGCCATAACAAAGGACCATAGAGTCGGAGTGAGAGAGGCTGGTGTCCAGAACAGCAGGAATTTCCTGTCTCAGTCCTGGAGGGGCCGGCTCACTACAGGCCTCTTCCTGAGCCTCTGCAGGTTTGTGTGGACACATGTATATTGTGTGTCCATGGCCATGTGCCTGTGTGAATGCTTGTACATGAGCATTGTGTGTGCACATGTGCATGTGTGTGCATGTGTGCATGTCTCTGTAACGGCCTCCCCCACCCCACCGCCCAGGTGGTACGTGAGCATTGTGTGTGCACACGTGCACATGTGTGCATGTGTGCATGTCTCTGTAACAGCCTCCCCCACCCCACCGCCCAGGTGGTACGTGAGCATTGTGTGTGCACACGTGCGCATGTGTGCATGTGTGCATGTCTCTGTAACAGCCTCCCCCACCCCACTGCCCAGGTGGTACGTGAGCATTGTGTGTGCACACGTGCACATGTGTGCATGTGTGCATGTCTCTGTAACAGCCTCCCCCACCCCACCGCCCAGGTGGTACGTGAGCATTGTGTGTGCACACGTGCACATGTGTGCATGTGTGCTTGTCTCTGTAACGGCCTCCCTCACCCCGCCACCTAGGTGCAGGTCCTTCCTGTCTCACCCCTGGTGCACGCGCTTGGCCCCGGGCAAGGCCGGCTCTGAAGCCACACAGAGGGAGGCAAGGGCTCTGTGTTCCTGTGGCTCATCCCTCCCATGTGCTGGGCCTTTGGCTCCCAGGAGGCCCTTGAGGACCGGCCAGTGGTAGCACTGGGTGGGGACCACGAGGGCCTGTTCTCCCCGAAAAGCCTTAGAGTTTGGGGCTGATGCTAAGGCAGGCTGGAAAGTGGTGGCTGCATCGTAGACTCCTTCACCAAGGTTGGCAGGTGGACTGCATGGGCTGGGGTCACCAGAACTGATGGGAAAGGTGCTTTGCACACACCCACCCTTCCCGCAGGTAACACAGAGGTTTCACTCTTGCATCTAGATGTAACGTGACAGCGATGGTCATTCAACTGGGCTCGGTCACTGAAACCCTGCCCTCCCATGGTGTGTTGGTGGACAGCCTGCAGGCAGGGTGAAGTGCGTCTCCAGACAGTTCCATCCACGGAGCCCACTCCCCAGGCAGTGGGTGCATGTCCTGTCCAGGGAGGGAGGTATGAAGGCGGGGTCCCCTCCCTCAGGAATTCAAAGTCCACTGATGAAGGTGGAAATATAATTATGATAAAAACTCTGATGTGAAAGGCTCTCAGCCAACCCTATGACTGAAGGGGCAAGACTCACTCCAGATGAACCAGCTGTGTGACCCTGGCCAATGACTTAGCATCTCTGTGCTTTGCTTCTTCCTTTTGAAGTGAAAATGAAAATGCCTACCTTCAGGGCAAGGCACACCATTCAGTAAGTTAATAGCTGTAATGGGCTCAGAATAGTGTGTGACCCACAAAGCTCTCTATACATGTTGCCTATCATTCCTAATAGTTGATATTTATCAGACTTCATTGTGTGCTAGACACTCAGCAAGGCATTTTATATTCATTCTATCTTTAATCCTCAGAGCAGAACTCTGAGTGCTGAATGTCTGTCCCTTGGGCTCATATCCAGCAAGTTACCCCTGGGGCCTTGGCCACTTCCTCAAGGACTCAGAGGCCCCAGGCATGCCTGCAGCCTCCTCCCCCTCCCCCAAGTCATTTTGTTTGGTGACAGATGAAGGCGGCAGAGGGTGCTCTGTCACGTGTACCAGCATTACCGCAGGTCAGAGGAGACGGGCCAGCATTACCACACCCGAGCTCCGTCTGCTCATCACACGACAGTCCAAAAATCAGGAGATGAACCGTCGAGGCGAGGAATAGTGACTTTATTCAGATAGCCAGCCATCCGAGAGGACCAACAGAGTGGGGGAGGAAGTGAGAAAGTGAAGTAAAAAGGCCACGGTGGTGGTTTAGTTGCTAAGTTGTATCCAGCTCTTTGTGACCCCATGGACAGCAGCACATCAAGCTTCCCTGTCGTTCACTATCTCCCTGAGTTGCTCAAACTCATCCATTAAGTCAGTGATGCCATCCAACCATCTCATTCTCTGTCATCCCCTTCTCCTCCTGCCTTCAATCTTTACCAACATCAGGGTCTTTTCTAACGAGTCAATTATTTGCATCAAGGGGCCAAAGTACTGGAGCTTCAGCATCAGACCTTCCAATGAATGTTCAAGTTGATTTCCTTTAGGATGGACTGGTTGGATCTCCTTGCAGTCCAAGGGACTCTGAAGAGTCTTCTCTAGCATCACAGTTTGAAAGCATCAATTCTTCGGTGCTCAGCTTTCTTTATAGTCCAACTCTCACATCAATACATGACTACTGGAAACTATCAGATCAGATCAGTCGCTCAGTCGTGTCCGACTCTTTGTGACCCCATGAATCGCAGCACTCCAGGCCTCCCTGTCCATCACCAACTCCCGGAGTTCATTCAGACTCACGTCCATCGAGTCAGTGATGCCATCCAGCCATCTCATCCTCTGTCGTCCCTTTCTCCTCTTGCCCCGAATCCCTCCCAGCATCAGGGTCTTTTCCAATGAGTCAACTCTTCGTATAAGGTGGCCAAAGTACCAGAGTTTCAGCTTTAGCATCATTCCTTCCAAAGAAATCCCCGGGCTGATCTCCTTCAGAATGGACTGGTTGGATCTCCTTGCAGTCCAAGGGACTCTCAAGAGTCTTCTCCAACACCACAGTTCAAAAGCATCAATTCTTTGGCGCTCAGCCTTCTTCACAGTCCAACTCTCACATCCATACATTACCACAGGGAAAACCATAGCCTTGACTAGATGGACCTTTGTTGGCAAAGTAATGTTTCTGCTTTTGAATATGCTTTGTAGGTTGGTCATAACTTTCCTTCCAAGGAGAAAGTGTCTTTTAATTTCATGGCTGCAGTCACCATCTGCAGTGATTTTGGAGCCCAGAAAAATAAAGTCTGACACTGTTTCCACTGTTTCCCCACCTATTTCCCATGAAGTGATGGGACCGGATGCCATGATCTTCATTTTCTGAATGTTGAGCTTTAAGCCAATTTTTTCACTCTCCACTTTCACTTTCATCAAGAGGCTTTTGAGTTCCTCTTCACTTTCTGCCATAAGGGTGGTGTCATCTGCATATCTGAGGTTCTTGATATTTCTCCCGGCCATCTTGATTCCAGCTTGTGTTTCTTCCAGTCCAGCGTTTCTCATGATGTACTCTGCATATAAGTTAAATAAACAGGGTGACAATATACAGCCTTGACGTACTCCTTTTCCTATTTGGAACCAGTCTGTTGTTCCATGTCCAGTTCTAACTGTTGCTTCCTGACCTGCATACAGATTTCTCAGGAGGCAGATCAGGTGGTCTGGTATTCCCATCTCTTTCAGAATTTTCCACAGTTTATTGTGATCCACACAGTCAAAGGCTTTGGCATAGTCAATAAAGCAGAAATAGATGTTTTTCTGGAACTCTCTTGCTTTTTCCATGATCCAGCGGATGTTGGCAGTTTGATCTCTGGTTCCTCTTCCTTTTCTAAAACCAGTTTGAACATCAGGAAGTTCATGCTTCACATATTGCTGAAGCCTGGCTTGGAGAACTTTGAGCATTACTTTACTAGCGTATGAGATGAGTGCAATTGTGTGGTAGTTTGAACATTCTTTGGCATTGCCTTTCTTTGGGATTGGAATGAAAACTGACCTTTTCCAGTCCTGTGGCCACTGCTGAGTTTTCCACATTTGCTGGCATGTTGAGTGCAGCACTTTCACAGCATCATCTTTCAGGATTTGGAATAGCTCAACTGGAATTCTATCACCTCCACTAGCTTTGTTTGTAGTGATGCTTTCTAAGGCCCACTCGACTTCACATTCCAGGATGTCTGGCTCTAGGTCAGTGATCACACCATTGTGATTATCTGGGTCATGAAGATCTTTTTTGTACAGTTTTTCTGTGTATTCTTGCCATCTCTTCTTAATATCTTCTGCTTCTGTTAGGTCCATACCATTTCTGTCCTTTATCGAGCCCATCTTTGCATGAAATGTTCCTTTGGTATCTCTGATTTTCTTGAAGAGATATCTAGTCTTTCCCATTCTATTGTTTTCCTCTATTTCTTTGCATTGATCACTGAAGAAGGCTTCCTTATCTCTTCTTGTAGTCTTTGGAACTCTGCATTCAGATGTTTATATCTTTCCTTTTCTCCTTTGCTTTTCACTTCTTTTCTTTTCACAGCTATTTGTAAGGCCTCCCCACACAGCCATTTTGCTTTTTTGCATTTCTTTTCCATGGGGATGGTCTTGATCCCTGTCTCCTGTACAATGTCACGAATCTCATTCCATAGTTCATCAGACACTCTATCTATCAGATCTAGGTCCTTAAATCTATTTCTCACTTCCACTGTATAATCATAAGGGATTTGATTTAGGTCATACCTGAATGGTCTAGTGGTTTTCCCTACTTTCTTCAATTTAAGTCTGAATTTGGCAATAAGGAGTTTATGGTCTGAGCCACAGTCAGCTCCTGGTCTTGTTTTTGCTGAGTATATAGAGCTTCTCCATCTTTGGCTGCAAAGAATATAATCAATCTAATTTTGGTGTTGACCATCTGGTGATGTCCATGTGTAGAGTCTTCTCTTGTGTTGTTGGAAGAGGGTGTTTGCTATGACCAGTGCATTTTCTTGGCAAAACTCTATTAGTCTTTGCCCTGCTTCATTCCGTATTCCAAGGCCAAATTTGCCTGTTACTCCAGGTGTTTCTTGACTTCCTACTTTTGCATTCCAGTCTCCTATAATGAAAAGGACATTTTTTGGGGGTGTTAGTTCTAAAAGGTCTTGTAGGTCTTCATAGAACCGTTCAACTTCAGCTTCTTCAGCATTACTGGTTGGGGCATAGACTTGGATTACTGTGAAATTGAATGGTTTGCCTTGGAAACGAACAGAGATCATTCTGTCGTTTTTGAGATTGCATCCAAGTACTACATTTCAGACTCTTGTTGACCATGATGGCTACTCCATTTCTTCTGAGGGATTCCTGCCTGCAGTAGTAGATACAATGGTCATCTGAGTTGAATTCACCCATTCCAGTCCATTTCAGTTCGCTGATTCCTAGAATGTCAACATTCACTCTTGCCATCTCTTGTTTGACCACTTCCAATTTGCCTTGATTCATGGACCTGACGTTCCAGGTTCCTATGCAATATTGCTCTTCACAGCATCGGACCTTTCTTCTATCACCAGTCAAATCCACAGCTGGGTATTGTTTTTGCTTTGGCTCTATCCCTTCATTCTTTCTGGAGTTATTTCTCCACTGATCTCCAGTAGCATATTGGGCACCTACTGACCTGGGGAGTTCCTCTTTCAGTATCCTATCATTTTGCCTTTTCATACTGTTCATGGGGTTCTCTGTGGAAACTATAGCTTTGGCTAGATCTCCTGCTTGATAGGTAGATTCTTTACCACGGAGGCACCTGGGAAACCCAAAAGGCCACTGGTCTTGCAAAATCTCTCTTGGATTGGCCAGCATCGGTGGGGGAGGGTATGTGTTAATGTCTTCTTTTCTGCAGCCATTCGCAGGTGGACAGGGTCAGAAGGTGTCCCTGTGAGCTGAACAGAGGCACTTTAATGTTCAGACAGGGGGGCAGGTTCCCTGAGGCAGGCCATTATGTTTGTTTACAGCTAGATACAGCATCCTTTCAGTGATTAAAATAACAAAAGCAACGAAAGCAAAGGTTAAAGCAAAAGAAACAAATCAACATGGAGTCAGGTTTTACTCTTCCCTGTTACACTAGGGGCCTCCCAGTCGTGATCCCTGGTAATTCTCTCAACCACTGACACCTTCCAGATGGAAAATCTGAGGCCCAGCAGACTGAAATAACCTGTTCTTGGTTCCAAAGGAGAAGGAGGTGGAGCAGAATTTGAGGTGCCCTTAAGGGGACGACAGAGGATGAGATGGCTGGACGGCATCACTGACTCGATGGACATGAGATTGAGTAAACTCCGGAAGTTGGTGATGGACAGGGAGGCCTGGCGTGCTGCGATTCATGGAGTTGCAAAGCGTCGGACACGACTGAGCCACTAAACTGACCTGGCCTTAACCACACACAGTTTTCCCCGCTTCCACTGCCAGGCATCCTGGGGATCACACCATGAGTCCTGGGGGCACAGCCATGAGTTGGGATGTGGGGCCGGGAGAGAGGAAGGAGAGGGGATGTCTGAGATGCAGTCTGATGTGTGCGTGCATGCTGGCTCTTGTCCACACAGAGAGAGGTGAGGGGGACGCTCGCGTTGTCGATGCCATCACCACCTGACAGTCTTGGCGAGGGGCATAAACACTGTGTGGAGTTAAATTTAGAAATAAAATCTAACCAAAGTTGCAAAATCCTTCTAAATCATCCTGAGCAGAAATGGTCTGGAGACAGCTTGAGTTGTTTCCAGAGTTTTGTTAGGACAAGAATGTGGACTTGGACAGAGTATGCTCACAGGTGATTCAGAGAGCCAGGGCCACCTGGTCACGTGGACGTACCCCTTCCCACTGCAGGCCAGGAGGGGATGGGGCAGGGACGGGGCTTTGAGGAGGTGATGGAGGAAATGACCAGAGGCCGACCTGTGTGAGCAATTGTTCTCAGGTATGAACTAGGGCAGGTGCTCACAGGTGTCACCTAGGAACCTGGTGCAAGTGGGTGCTCACAGGTGTGACCTAGGAGCCTGGTGCATATGGGTGCTCACAGGTGTGCACTGAAAGTATAGACAAAGTCTGGGACATTCTCTCACCAGCAGACACTCTCACCCTCTGGGACCCAGGTGGGCCCATTCAGCCCCAACCATGGGCCACAGAAGGGTCCTCAGCATGTGTCTGTCTAGGGCAGGTGGGGCTGGCAGCTGTCTGTGGTGCTGACTGGTCTCAGCAGCATCTTCCATCTGTGACGGGCAGGCTTCACACTACTCTAAGTGGTGTCTCGTCTTCTTGGGCCCAAGCACAGGCTTTTCCATGTGACTCAATATTTGTTTTGGGCAAAAATTGAATACAATTCATCCTCTTTCAGAGGAAAAAGGAACAGTGTGGGATACATTTGAAATGCAGCAAACATGACTATTCGGCTCTGGGAGTCACGTGGGGATTAAGACTGGCTGCCAATGGAAGGGCTTTGGGGGACTCAATCCTCTGGGGTCAACTGAATCTGCCGCTTCCTCCCAATGTGGCACTTTTTTTGAGCAGGGGGCCCAGGACCTCTCCTCTCAGTTTATGTCTGCAGCTTAACTTCCTTCTGTCTGAGTCCCCTGACCTCACAGCCTTGACATGCTGCCACTTCTGTCTCCTGAGCCCCCAAGAGGGTCTGGAGTCTGGTCTAGTTCCCCTCCTCTGCTCCCTTGCAGTCCAGAGGGCCCTGCACATACTCACAGCCATGTGCTCCAGAGTAGTTCAAGAGTCCAGCAAAGGCTGCCTCTTACGATGTCCACCCCAATGCCTCCTATCCTCCCATGGAAATGTCCCATCCAGCCATCATCTGTCCAGTGTATTAGATGTACCAGCTTCCAGCTTGTCTCCAAGGAATGTGGCCAGGATGGATAAGGAGGGAAAGTGCCCTGGGTGGATGGCAGAACCGCAGTCCAGGGGAAGATTCCACTTTGGAATGTGGAGGGAACAGAGGCATCTCGGGTGAGCCCAGGTGTGGATGCCTGGGTAGTGCTGGGGCCAAAGGGAGGTGCTGGGCTGTGTCTGTCTAGGGAGGGAGTAAGGAGTACAGCCAGGTGGATGGGATGGACAACCAGGATGCCAATCACCCTTGAAGTCCCTGGCTTCCCCACTGCCCCATCTGCCCATGGAAGGCCACCCCACCTGCTCCACCCACCCCCATGGATGTTTCTCAGCATAGCTGTTCTGCTCCCAGGATGTGACACAATGTGCTGGGAAGACTCCTGCATGAAGGGGAGGAGTGACTCATCCCAAGTGCTCATCAGGACCCTTTTCCTGGGTCCTGATAACTCAGCACTTCAGAAGAAAGGGAGGGAGAGAGAGAGAGAGAGAGAGAGAGAAAGAGAGAGAGAGAGATGGGAAGGGGAGGGCTGGGAAAGGGAGAGGAGAAAAAAAAGAAAAAGTGAAAAGATCCCATGAGAATGGTGCTGAGATCAACCGAGAAGGCAGACAGGAGCATCCTGTCTGCTCTGTGGACCATCAAGCTGTGATTCTGATCTGCCCACCCCCTCTCCTCCTGCCCCAGGCATTTCAGTTCCACCCTCACCCCCTCACTCCTCTCATGTCTGTAAACACTTCTTTGTCATGAGTTTTATTTCCCCAGGGCTCACTCAAGGGGTGGGAATGGGTCCATAAATGGACCAATCATTCACTCAAAACACGTTTGTCAAACTCCCACTAGGTTTCAGGCTCTCATCTAAGCAGTTGGGGGGACAAGGACAAATGAAACCAAGCCCAGGGGGTCCAGGATGGGAGACGCCTGAGTGCGGTTGTGGCAAGGACAGATGGTACATGCAGCAGAAGGAAAGTGGCCCTGAGCACAAACACCTGGGCCAAGGGAGACTTGGGTTGAAGCTCAGAGTAGGGAAGAGTCTCCATTCTTGAAAACACCAGCAGGTCATGGATTTTTGTCTGTTTATCTGCTCCCTTGAAGGAGGAAATGGCAACCCAATCCGGTATTCTTGCCTGGAGAATCCCATGGACAGACGAGCCTGGCAGGCTACAGCCCATGGGGTTGAAAAGGTCTGGACAGGACTGAGCGACTAAACACACACACATCTGTGGCTCTACACTCAGCACCTAGGACAGCACCTGGTGGCGGGGGTAGTGGGGTGGGAGGCGGGCAGGGTTGGTGCTCAAGAACTATTAGTTGAAAAAGTGAATGAATTATTAGAGAGAAGGGGACACAGACTTGCCAGGAGGAGAGAAGAGCTGATGAAAGGTGCTAAAGCTGGTGGTTTTGTAACAATGTCCAGGGGAACAGGGAGGACTAATGCTGGGGGCCAGTCTAAGGGTGTAGGGAGCTATGGGAGGTTATTAAGCTGGAAAGGAGGAAAGATCAGAGCACTGTTTAAGGGTAATGCAAGAGGTCAGGATACCTGGTTATGGCTGATGTAAGGGTCAGGATAGAGCCGGAAGGAGGTGGCAGGGATGGAAAATCAGATGGAATCCTCTGCTCTCATGCAGCACAGCAGCTTATACATTTACACACTCATCATCTCTGGTCCAGTCCTGGAGGAAGGGGGCTCCAGAGTGAATTAATATTTGCTGAACATCTGCAATGCCTGGGTCGCTGGTACCCAAGGGCATCCACACGTGTTCTTCCAGCCCCTTGTAGTGCAGGCAGGTACCCTCTGTCCTGCTCTACTCACCTCGTCCAGGAACAGAGAGCCCGGTGTGTGTGTGTTGGTTGCTCAGTTGTGTCTGACTCTTTGCAACCCCGACGACTGTAGCCCACCAGCTTTCTCTGTCCATGGGATTCTCCAGGCAAGAATACTGGAGTGGGTTGCCATTTCCTTCTCCAGGGGATCTTCCTGATCCAGGGGTCAAACCCGGGTCTCCTGTATTGGCAGGTGGGTTCTTTACCATCTGAGCCATCAGAGAATAAACCAGTCTTACATTTTTTAAAGCGAACCAGCTCTGAAACCAGGTGGGGTTGTATTTTCTTCAACTTTCATTGTGTTTTAAAATGTGACTTATCCTTTTAAATGTTTATTGCGCGCCAATTTACACCCAGCGCTCCATTTAGATTTTGCTGATGAGAGGTGGGAGGAAAAAAAAAATCTCTCCTCCGTTTCACAAAGACCCAGAGGGCAACCATTTACGTGGCTTTCAACTTTACTCAGGGGCTTGCTGGAACCTGGAATCAGCAGTAAAATTGTCCTCAAGAATGCCTCCAAGATGAATCATTGATATTTATATTTGCACTTACAGTATTATTGCTGCCGAGGAGGAGTCATCCTAGGCTGTTAGGGAAAACGTGGGATTTGCCCAAATGCCCCGGAAGCTGCCTCCCTTCCTGTTCCCAGTTAATAGAGGTGCCTTGGCTGCACACCAGAGTTTTACTCATTTGGAAAAATTTGGGAGCTCTCAGGATGAGAGGGTAAAATCCCCTTATAATGCTCCCCTCTGCGAGCACCCACCACATGCACAGATCACATGCCTGGGTTATTTTGGGCTCCCAAACCACAGAACCAGCCCCGGCGGCATTTTCTTCAGTGTCCGCAAAGTGTAATTAGTCGTAATTAGGTGGGGCTCTGGTTTCTGGTTTTATGGGTAAATCATATCAAATCACCCCATGAAAAGCCGTGATGAGCCTGGGGGGCGTGTGTCCGCTATTATCTGATATGAAAACAGCAGTAATAACAACAAATCTAATATATGTGGAATCCTCAGGCGCACGCAGGGTTGCTATTAAGTCATTAATCTGTGTGAGCACGGGGAGGCTCATTCTGGTGGGGAGATCCATGGGGAAACTGAGACTGGGGTCAGGGATAGCCCCTTTCTCCTTGGCTTCTCTCTGCTAAAGAATTTTCGTCATGACTCGAGCTCTCCCAGAATGATTCTCTGACCACCGCGCAGAGGTTATGAGAGCAGAACAGCTTGGTCCACCCAGGGGGCAGGACTCAGCGTTATTGGCTGACACCTCTAGGGACAATGGAGCTGAATCCTGTCTACCGCACACAGATAGGTGTCCGTGGACCGCAGCAGGACTCCAGTAAAGAAATAAAGAGCATTTTTGTAGGAATAAGGAAAATCAGAAAATCAGTTTGCATTTTCAAAGTTGTTGTTGCTCAGTGGCTCAGTCGTGTCTAACTCTTTGCGGCTCCATGGACTGCAGCACTTCAGGCTTCCCTGTCCTTCACTGTCTCCTGGAGTTTGCCTAAGTTCATGTTCATTGAATAGATGATTCCATCCAACCATCTTATCCTCTGCCACCCTCTTCTTTTGTCTTCAATCTTTGCCAGCATCAGGGTCTTTTCCAATGAGTCTGTTTGTTAACTTTGTGAGATTACTTTAGAAATAGTAATGGTGAACACTTGCAAAGCTCTAAGTGCCACGTGCATTTCTAAGTGCTTTGCAGGAACTCCAGAGATCCTCCTGCAGCCTCTGGGTGTGGAGGCTGACTTTTGCAGATGTCAAGGATTAAGATGAGTCGATACTAGATTAGGGTGGCCCTGCTCTGATGACTGATATCCCTGTAAGAAGAGGGACAGAGGATGCAGAGGGGAGAGGTGAAGACGGGTGGAGAGCCTCTACAAGCTGAGGACTCCTAGCAACCTCCATATGTTGCAAGAGGCAGGAAGGGCTCACCCAGGCTCTCAGAGGAGACGTGGCTCTGTGACACCTGGATCAGAAGTCTGGCCTCCAGAACCAAGAGAGAACACACGTCTGCTGTTCAAGTCCCTGGTTTGCAGCATTTTATCATCACAGCCCCAGAAAACTCACAGGGTAACTGTGAACTTCTAGTACTAGCGTTTCCCTCAAATCGTGATTTCACATTCATTATCTGGCTGGATGTTCGCTGGATCCTGTGTGTTAGGTCTGGCAAGTACTTACTGCTTTATCTGAAAAGGGGCCTGACAGGGCTCAGAGAGGTTTAGTCGTCAGCTCCATGTCACACAGCTTGACTCGGTCAAGAGACTGCTTTGGAAGGAGCTATTTGGACCTTCCCTGCCCCAGCTGTCCAGATTCCTTACGGGTCAGCTCCCATGTTGTCAGATAACACAGGCAGGGAAGACCCGCAGCGTGTGCTGTGCTTGGGCTTTCTTTTAAATAGAGTTATGCATGTTGGTCAGATGGCAGGATCATAAATTACACTTCACATCATGGCAGGCGGGTGGAATCTGGGGGGCAGCTACCCCCTCCACTCTGTTCCCCCAGACCCAGGAGCATTTAACCCATCTCTATTGGAGTGTGAGCTTCTCTGGAACACAGAAAACCTATAATTATCATTAAACTGGCATTGTGTATTTGATAATTAGTCGTGGCCCTTGTTCTAATGGAAACACTATAAAGAAAAAAAAAAATGCAGTGTTTGTGTCAACTAAGACAGTGGAGCCCTGGAGAAGGAAATGGCAACCCACTCCAGTTTTCTTGCCTGGAGAAACCCATGGACAGAGAAGCCCGGCAGGCTACAGTCTATGGGTCCGAAAGAGTTCGATACGAGTGAGTGACTAAGCACAAGCACAGGCAAGAAAGTGGAGGGAGGGGACCTTGTACGTGAACAGCCTGAGGCTCCTTCTCCGCCTCTGGCTGCTTGTATTTGTCCAAAGATGGACTGAAACGCAATGGCACCCCACTCCAGTACTCTTACCTGGAAAATCCCATGGGCGGAAGAGCCTGGAAGGCTGCAGTCCATGGGGTCCCTAAGAGTCGGACACAACTGAGCGACTTCATTTTCACTTTTCACTTTCATGCATTGGAGAAGGAAATGGCAACCCACTCCAGTGTTCTTGCCTGGAGAATCCCAGGGACAGGGGAGCATGGTGAGCTACCATCTATGGGGTTGCACAGAGTCGGACACGACTGAAGCAACTTAGCAGCAGCAGCAGGACTGAAACGCAAAGGTTTAAAGGGAAGTAAAACAGAAAAACAGCTAGTGGGGAGCTGCTGTATAATGCAGAGAGCTCAGCTGGGTGATCTATGATGGCCTAGAGGGATGGGATGGGAAGGTGGGGTAGGGAAGCTCAAGAGGGAGGGATATATATATGTTACATATATATGTATATATATAACATGTCATATATATATCACATATAACTGATTCATGTTCTTGTACAGCAGACACTAATACAACATCGTAAAGCAATTATCTTCCAATTAAAAAAAAAAAAAAGGAAAACTAAGAAAAGAAAGGAGAGTGAAGATGTTTGATTCTCGGGGTCAGATCTTGTGCTCACAAGAAGCCTGACGGGACAGAGTCACAGGGTGAGGTTCTCAGGACAAAGGCTCTACAGGGTTAGTGGGGGTCTGGGGGCCTTTGTACAAAGACGAAGAATTGAGGAAGACACTCTCCACCTGCAGACAAAACACCCAAAGGAGGGTTTCCCCATGCACCCCCTATGCCTGCTGGGAAGACCAACAGAGAGTGAATACAAGGATCCGAAGACTCTTTGAGCCCCACTTCCTCCCCACCCTGTGCTCCCCATGTTTCCCATAATATCAAAGCCCCCCCTGGTGACCTCCTACCTGCCTGGAACCTCTCCTGACAAGTCTCTATGGGGTCACCAATCTGCAAGCTCTCTGAGTCCCATTCTCTTCAGGTTTTATGGACGTTCCCTTACGCAGGTGGTGTGGTGGTGGTGTTTAATGATTGATAAAATCACCAGCCCACTGTTGATGGGTTCTGTCTCTAGCCTCACTTTCCTCAGGGGTCTGGGGTGAGATTGAAATTTCTAATCCTCTAATCACAGGGTTTGTTGCCCTGGCAACCAGCCCCATCCTTAATTGACCTGGGGGCTTCCCCAAAGTCATCTCATTAACATAGCAAAAGGTTCCTTCCCAGCTCTTTTCACTTAGGAAATGCCTAGGGTTTGTGGAACTCTGTGTTGGGAACCAAAGAAAAACAAAAGATACACTTTTAATTACAAATCACAATGTCACACTTAGTGACTCCCCAGAAAAGAGAATTTTGCTTGAGCGCTCAATCATGTCTGACTCTTTGAGGCCTCTTGACTGGAACCTGCCAGGCTCCTCTGTCCATGGAATTTTTCAGACAAGAATACTGGAGTGAGTTGCCATTTCCTCCTCCAGGGGATCTTCCCCACCCAGGGATTTAACTTGGGTGTCCTGAGCCTCCTGCATTGGCAGGCGGATTCTTTTACCACTGTGCCACCTTGGAAGTCCCCCAGACCCACCTGTTTACATAGACATGGTGAGAAACCCAGGCCTGGATCAGGACTGGATCCTTGGAGGGAGCAAGTGCTTGCTCCTTTGTTTCAGTTCAGAAACACAGTCCTGGTGGTCTGTCTCTCTTTGCTTCAGACCAAATTATGTCCCCACCACTCAGATTCCTTTGTTGAAGCTCTAACATCGAATGTATTAGAAGATGTATTCGGAGATGCGCCCTCTGAGAAGGTAGTTGTGGTTCACTGAAGTCCCAAGAGTGAGGGCTGATCCCATAGGAGGCGTCCCTATAAGAAGAGGGGGCTTCTCTGGTGGCTCAGACAGTAAAGAATCTGCCTGTGATGCAGGAGACCTGGGTTCCATCCCTGGGTTGAGAAGATCCCCTGGAGGAGGAAATGGCAACTCACTCCAGTATTCTTGCCTGGAGAATCCCTTGGGTCTCAAGGAGACAGACACAACTGAGCAACTAATACTTTCTATTAAGATGAGAGACCAGAGAGGTGGCTCGCTCTGCCATGAGAACACATAGCAAGAAGCTGGCCGTCTTCATGATGGGAGGTGAGCCCTCTCCTAGAATGGCACCTCTAGCCTCCAAACTGTGAGACCCCAGATTTCTGTTGGTGAAGCCACCAACACCAGGAGTCTAGTCCAGGCCCCTCTGCAGGCTCTGCCCTGAGAGCTCCAAGAACCATCTGAGACGCTGTGTGACAAACACTAACCTGTCGCTGCCGTCGCTGGCCTGCGAGGCACTCCTGCTCTGAGGGGAGTTCGGCCGTTGGATGATCTGCACCATTGCTTCGTTAGAAGCTCCTTTGTTGCAAGGGTAGGTTGCCGGGTGGGGTGGGGGTCTGCAGAATCTCTGTGCTGCCCACCAGAGCAGGCAGGCATCTGGGACAATCTTGTGATGCTGCTTCTCTTTCCCACACACACGAGACCTCACCTCCAGCCTGCTGGCAAATCTTCCTCTTTTCCTCCAGCATATGGTGTTCAGAAGACGACAGGTCTGCCAAGATATTGCAGATCCCTGCACGGGTGAGATGGCTTCCCCACAGCTGGAGATGCCGCTCTCCACGTGGCCTGTTGACAGATGGCCTGGGGGTGGGGGTGCTGGGAACCAGGCTTCCGCGTGGAAGCCTAGCAGATGCCTCATGCCCCTTTTCATGTTGGTGTGATTTGCACTCAGCCTGGGGAGCTGCTCAGGCTGTGGTTGCCGCAAATCTCGTTCCAGAACAATCCCCTGTCCATCCAGATGGGGCAGCAGGGACAGCCTCATGCGCACCCAGGAAGAGGTATGGACAGGTCTGTCTCCATGGCCAGGGTCCAACGTGCTCCTTTGGTGAGGCTGGGTTTGCACACTCGTCTAGATCAAGGTTTCCATTGCCCTCCCCTCTGAACATGTCACCAGCCCCTGGCTGCTGGTGTGGGAAGCACAGGTGTCAAGAGGAGACTGTGGCAGGATTACATCGCATCTCAGGTAGAAGATGATGGACAATTCTTGGCACCTGCACTTTGGGAGCCTGGGGGCTGACTGGGAAAACCCTAGGACTTTCACGACCGGCCAAGGAGTGCCGAGGTCCTGGTTCTTGGCAACACTGAAGCCAGGCTCCTCCCAGGGTGTGTCAGGGGGTCTAATGGTGTGTGTGCTTTGGCTTTGCCGCCTTGCCATTCTTGAGAAAGGATCTGAGAAGGAAGCCTCATGTTGATGTATAGCAGAGATAATACAGCATTTTAAAGCAATTATCCTTGAATTAAAAATAAATAATTTTTTTAAAAGAGAAGGAAGCCTGAACCCTGTCGGTCTAGAATTGTTGAGGCAGTCCAAGCCCGGGTCGGAAAAGAATTTCCAGCCACACAGCATTTCAGAAGGCAGTCAGTTTACTAAGAACAAAGAGCAGAGATAAAGTGGGCAATATGAACGCAGCGGGCCAACAATTCCTGACAGACCAGGGGGAGTTGACTGGTTTTGTGAGTTAATAGCCAAATTTTATAGCCTCAAGACAGAAAATTCCTGCTGGAAGGTTGACATTTGGTGTTTGGTTGGGGTGCTATAGGGCATTTACTGAAGTGGGCATCTTTGCCTAATTGTGAGTCAGGAAGCCTACTAGGGATGATCAGGGGACTTTTGGCAATGGTTACAAAGAGAGTCAGTCAGTGTCAGCTACACCTGTGGCCTTGGGGGCAGGACTCAACAAGGAGGGAGGAGATGCCACTCTGAGCCAGGTAAGGATGGAGACAAGGGAGGGAGAGAATTCTTTACAAGGCTGAGCAGCATGTCTTGGAGATGGACAGAGGGTGGGGTGAGAATCAAGCCTGGCTCTGGGTTCTGGCTGAGGTCCCTGACAGGTGAAGAGAAGTGGAGAGAAACAGGACCCCAGAGGCTGGCAGGATCAGCCCTGTCTACCTCTGCTGCCTAGACCAGGTGAGAACCTGGTGCCCGCATCCTCTTTCAAACTGGACTTAGCCAAGAAGCCCTGTTTCCCTCAGGTGGCTTCCTAGGAGGGTACCTGGAGGGCTGTGTGTTATGAGCAGAGGATCAAGGTGCCAGAGAATTTACCTGTCCTTCTGGGGGTTATTTAGGGATGTTACCAGGAGCAAAGAGATATTATCAGAGGATAGTATGGAACACTGGGCAAGCCCCATGAGGGAACAAGAGTGAACAGAGGGATTTACATGGAAGTCATTCAGGGAAGACTTCCTGGAGGAAGTGACTCCCCAGCTCAGTGTTGCTGGGTGTGTAAAAGTTGGAAAGGGGGGAAGCGCACTTCACGCAGGTAGAAAATTGTCAGCACAGCATGCTCAAAGGGGTGGGAAGGCAGTAAGAGGCAGAGGCTATTCCACCCAACTTGCAATCCTCAGGGGCCTACATAAGGAAAAGGGCTTTTGAGCATACCTCCAAGGCTATCTTCTAGAGGGACGAAGTCCACTAAGGTCCTGTCCACCCACCAGGGTCAAGGACAGATTGCTGGGGCCCTTCCTCTTCAGGTGAGATACTCCCTGTGGCTTAGGGATAAAGGCCTTTTCTGTCTCTCTCTTTGTCAGCTGCCAAAGGAAGGCCCCTGATGATACTTGCTTCCATCACTGTAATCAAAAATGAACTTGAGGCAACTTTCTCTCTGTGTAATTTCTCTAGCTTTGCAGACAAGCTAATTTACAGTGGAGCAAATGTCAGCGATACATCATGGCCTCCTTGTCTTTGTTCTTGGAAGGCTGGGCTCGGAGGCCAGGGGCTTAAGAGCAGGTGCATAGAAGTCAGCAGGCTGGTGGAAGGAGATGATTAAGATAGTGTCCAGGAGAACAGAGAGGAGGGAGGAGGGATTTCATCTCACTCTCTCTTTAAAATGGTACAGACAGGCTCAGAGAGGAAAGCAGAGAGATTTTTGAGAGGTCAGAGCTGTAAAAACAGTAAGATCCTAATTCAGGGCTTTTGCTATTTTTAGAATATTTCATAGAAATCAGGAAGGAAAGTCTTCTGTATCCCTGGAGTCCCTTGGAACAAAGGAGCTGGGTGGTCAGTCTTGGCGTTCAGTTATCGTTCATTTGCTCTTTGTTCTTTTTCCAGTAGACACTTCTTGGTCCTGGCAGGAGGCAGCCTTGTGTGTTGGAGTGAGCTGTGGTTTACCACATACCATATGGCCTTACAGTATGAGCAAGGTACTTAACTCCTGTGAGCCTCACTTTCCTTATTTTCTTTCAACAACCTGATGACTGGTGAATACTTTTTGAGTTGTTGTAAGCTGGTTCACCATGGATTGCTTCCCCCAGACCACCTCTTGTAATCCTTCCTATAACTCTGTGAAGTGAGCACTATTTCTCCCATTTTTCAGGGAAGGAAACTGAGGAGCAGTGAGATTAAAATAACTTACCCCTAACATCACTTAGAGGTAACTTGGCAGAACCAGGTAGCCTGGGTCCAGATGTGAGAAACTAATCACTCAGTTAGTAGGGTATTTTTAAGTTAGGGGAGTGATGCTCGCCTCAGACAGAGGTGGGGGATTAGAGCAGATGATAAGTATAAAGCACCCAGCACAGGTCCTAGAACAGAGTCAATAGTGGAAGGATAGTGACAATGGTGACGACGATGGTGATGATGGTGATGACGATGGTGACGATGGTGACGACGATGATGACGATGGTGACGACGATGGTGACGATGGTGACGACGATGGTGATGATGGTGACGACGATGGTGATGATGGTGACGACGATGGTGGTGACAATCAAGGTGAAAATGATGATAACGATGGCTGTGATGGTGACGTTGGTAATGATGGTGATGATGTAGTAATGACGGTGGTGATAAAGATGGTGATGACGGTGCTAATGATGCCGATGATACCCATGAAAAAGTGCCAAGTCTTCTGACAGTTGCCTGGGATACTGAGAAGGAAAATGTAACCTATGATGACAGGAAAGTCTGGTGACAAAACAAGAAAACTCGATGTCCAAATAATCATTTCAATAACCATATGACAGAGAATGGAACTTTATACCAGGTCAGTGCCCATGGATGTGTGGAGACGTTGTATGACTGGGATAAATGTCGGAGGCAAAGCCAATGGTGCATGTTAAAGGGCTGATGAGGAAGACAGAGCTTCTTGAACTTGGCACTGTAACATTCGGGGCTGGGTCATTCTTAGTTGTCTGGCATGGAGGGGACTATCCTGTGTACTGTTGGATTTAAGCAACACCTTTGGCCTCTATATACAAGATGCCAATAGCACATTTTCTCTATTATGACAACACAATTGTCTTCGGACCTTGCCTGATATCCTCTGGCAGGAGAGGCACCCAGTTGAGAACCACTAATGTAGGGAAAGAATAGAATTGGTGATAGTTCCTGGACCTTTGATTTAAGGAGTTGGGTGCATGGTGCTGTCATTTGCTATAAGGGAGTTTTTGCCTCTTTTGTTCACTGCAGCATCCCACCACCTAGAATCATGCTTGCCCATAGTAGGTACTCAATGGGCAGTCATCAAGTGAATGATTGACTGGATGGAGGAAGGCTGGGGGAATAATAGTTTCTGTTTTGTTTTCTATTTTGTGTGTGTGTTGGGGGAAAAATGATTTTGCTTTAGGCAAAGTAAGTTTGAGATCTCTCAAATGTCCCAATGCAAATATTGAGTTGTCAGTTAAACACAGAAGTCTTGAGCCTCTGGGAGACATCAAGAGATAAATCCTGGGAGTCATCAGCATGTCCACAGTGTCTAAATCTCTGGGACTGTCTGAGGTCTCCTAGGGCAGGAGAGAAACACAGAGAAGAAAAGAGAGAACAGAGAAGACTCCTGGAGAGTCAAATACATAGGATTTAGGGAGACAATGAGCAGCATGTTTCAGAGATGGAGGTGACGGTGGTCAGGGAGATGCAGGAAGGGCAAGGTTAGCAAGATGTCCTAGGAGTTGAGAGAATGATGTATTGAAAGGAGGGAGTGGACAGCATGTTGAGTTCTGCCTAGAGAAGGAGTTGTTGAAATAGGGATGTGGCCATTGGAGTTGAATCCATGGAGTCTAGGGTGGCTTGGGCAGAAGCCAGTCCAGCAAGATGGAGAAGACATAAGCCCTTTCACAATGAGTTCCAGAGACATCTGGCCTGGGGGCAGGAGAGGGTCTGGAAAGGTTTGCTACAAAGTTTGCCAAGAAAAAGAGTAGTGAAAGAAAAGAAATGTGGGGTATAAGAACATATAAAACATATTCTGACATTTGTTAGAGCAGGAAGGAAAACTTTGTTCAAGACTATTGCAACAAGGGAGGGAATACAACTCCAGAGACAAGTGGGAATTTATAGCCAATGGGAAGAATGAAGGATCAGTGCATGGAAAATTACTGAGAGGAACTGTTAAGGTTAACATATTCTTGCTAAAACTGACTTAAGTGGATTCATACTAAGGCAGAACAAGGTCAAGACCTAGTCAAGAAGGGGGCTCAATGAAGCCGACTAAATTTGGTCATGAAAGGAGTCTTTGTCAAGTGTCACAGGTAGGGTTTTGAAGGAGAGAGACCCTGGAGCATGTTCTTACATGTTCTTACCAGTGGGCATGGCCATGGAGATCTGTGCCTCTTCTGGTGCTGATTCTTGGTGAGCACAGCATCCAGCAGGTCAGAGAAAAAGAGAGGGTCAGAGGGTGGCCCCTGGCTCTGGACTGTTGCTCAGGCTCTCAGCTTTTCCACAAGGGAAGCCACAGATGGGCTCTGCTCCCTGTTAAGCCCCTAATCATAATTTTGGCTTTTAGCCCGAGCTTCACTCATCACCACATCCCTGTGCCTTGGCTCCCCATAGTCCAAGGTAGGCTGTGAGGGATCCAATAATCCAGCCCAGTAAGTGGACAGTGCATGCGGTGGTGCCAGCCTGAACAAGATAGGAGCTCCTGCATCTTAAGGACATCCCTGCACCCTCCCGCCTTCAAGTATGTAGTTGTGGATCCACTTTCTTCTCTAGGGTGGTGATTGTCCCCCAGCCAAGAGATGTTTCTCAATTCACCTTGGGGGTAAGGAGGGAAGGGCCTTAGGTGACCTTCCTCACAGTCAGCCCCTGACTCTTGAAGAATCATTGGTTACAAGATCGAATTGATCCAAAGGCTGAGTTGTCCTATTGACAAAGGTGCCAGTAAAAATGTGAGTTTGGGGGTTGCTGTTGGTCTGGTGTCTGGGATAGGAATGAAGCCCTCAGTGAGGTGTCTGCGCATGATCAGTGCTCAATTCACACTTGCTGCGGTTGCTATTTTTGTTTTCTTGCTTCTGAAATCCCATCACCTGACTCCAAAGGCATGAGTCATTTATCGGCACAGTTTCCTAATACTCTGCAGTCAATAGCCTCAGTATAAATACATCCTTTTCTAGGATTCTAGAGGGCATGGTTAAGGGCTATGGTAAGTGAGGTGAATATGGGCGTTGTTGAAAAAGGATGAAATGAGAAGAGGTGTTTAGGGAAGAGTAGTCTGATGGTAGAGGTTAGAATGGCTCACACAGAAAGAGAATGAAGCAGGAGGTTCATTGTCCTACTCTTCCTTTCTGACCATTTGAGAAAAGGATTTGGCTGAGACTCTCTGTATCTGAGGAGTTCACTAGGGAGGCACCGTATCAAGGGAGGGTGTGAGATAGGATGTCTTCATCTCTTTTGTGGCACATGCTGCAGATTCATTTCAGTCTCACCACTTACAATTGTTCATCCTTCTACCTTACATCCACCTATCCATCCATCCATCAATCCATCCATCCATTCACTTTCCCACCTGCCTATCCATTCATTCATTCACCCAGCTATCCATCCATCCACCCACCCATCCACCCATCCATCCATCCAACTATTCACCCATTCATTTGAGATCCAGGTGTGGGAGGGGCTGGTTTCTCCCGAGGTCTCTCTCCTTGGCTGTCTTCTCCCTGTATCTTCACATAGTCATCTCTGTGCTGTCTGTGTCCTGATATTTTCTCATAAAGACACTAATTCTGTTGGATTAGGACCCATCCTCATGACCCCATTTTACTGTAATCACCTCTTTAAGGGCCCTTTTTTCCCAGTCCGCATTCTGAGGTCCTAGGGTAACCAGGACATCAACATATGAATGTTGGAGGGAACACAATTCAGCCTAAAACTTCTGCTGTGTGTTTTGAGCAAACAGCGACCGGCTCTTTAGCCAATGTCCTTCCTAGAAACAGTGCTTCTCAGGTGGCTCAGTGGTAAAGAATCCACTTATGATGCAGGAGATGTGGGTTTAATCTCTGGGTGGGGAATATCCCCTGGAGGAGGCAATGGCAAGCCATTCCAGTATTCTTGCCAGGGAAATCCCATGGGCAGAGGAGCCTGGTGGGCTACAGTCCACGGGGTCGCAAAGAGTCAGACATGACTGAGCATGCACAAACGCATGCATTCCCAGAGATAAAGATTGTTATTTGTATATTTTAAAAATAAGGTGATTACTCTTTGGAGTTCTTTCAGGAGACTGGGAACAAGGAGCCCCTTTATGGAAAGATCTTGTGATAAACATGAACACTGAAGCAAAGTGGAGATTCCCAGAACTGATGTCCATCTTACAAACAACAGGCACTGAGTAATCAGTTGTTGGATAAAAAGGAAGCACACTCCTGACTGCTTTTTATTGATGAAGACTGATTTTATTTATTTATAGGCAGAAGCTCCTCCAGAAGAAAAGTGATATCATTCACGTCCCCATCTTTATGAACGGTCAATAGTTTTGCCATCACTTGTTTGTCTTGCTAATGGCCTCAGAAGGACAGAAAATACACTTTAATTTCATGTATTTTGTGTTGCATAAGTTTGTATGGGGGCTTCTCTGAAATGCCCCACATCTAGCTCTTCATAAATTTAAATGTTCTTTCAAAGGGGCTTCCACTCTTGGATTCAGAAATTGACATTGTCAACATCTGTTTCTTCATGGCACAGTCACCTGCTGGGACAGTGTGTGGTGAGGAATATGACCCAACTAGAGAGCTCTGACTTTTATCCTGCTCGTGGGAGGAAACTCCTAACATTGTGGAATTCCTTGAGGGATGAGAATGTATTTGCTTTTCACACAGGACTCATCCTCATCACATCTGATAGTCTCCTAATTTCATGACGCAGGATGGGCCCCTCTGTGCTAACAGATGACTCAGAATAGGCCTGGCCACACCAAGGAGAACCATCACATGATTAGAAGGTGGGGCTTGGGACCCAAGGGATCAGCCTGACCTCTCAGAAGAGGAAGGGGGCTGGGGATGGAGTCTAACCACATGGCTGATGACTCAAGCACTCTACATAATGAAACCCCAGTTAAACTCTGGACACGGACACTGGGCTGAACCTGCCGGGTGGTGGCCCTGGGAGGCTGAAACATCCAGAGGACATGGCAGCTTCACATGGGGACCCTCTCTGGCCCTGTACATCTCTGCCTTTGGCCATTTCTATGAGCACCATTTCATTATCTAACATCTGTACTTTCCAGATTTCTGTGACTTGTTCTAGCAAATTATTTAGCTTGTGAGGAGCAGTGGGACCCCTCAAATTTGCTTTGCTGTGAGAGTGTCTCTGAAGAGCTTGAACTTGCAGTGGTGTCTTCAGTGAGGGTGGTCTCATGCAGAAAGTTCCTTCAGACAGTGCAGTGTGGCCATACTCCTTTGAAATAATTCTCTCTGATTTATTTTTTATTTATTCACACACATCACTTGTTACTAATGACTGACGCATAGGTTCACAAAATTGAAAAGTTGTGATGATGAAACACTGAAAGGAGACATTTAATTACTGTGCCATATTGACCAACATTCCATATACATACATCCACGCATCTTGACTGAGCGACTGAACTGAACTGAACACATCTATTTAACATTTTTTGAGGACCAGCCTATGACAGGGACACAGCTAGATGGGTGTCCATGCTCAAGGGAATGAGGCATGGCCCAACCCCTGAAATTTGAGCTTTTACAAAAGAATTACATATTTCTATCACCCTGTCTACACCCACTGCAAAGTGTTATAATATATATTGTGATTATTTATTTTGAATCATGTAACTATATTCATCTATAGCTCTAGTTTGTGGTACTTTATAATAGCAGCCCAGGAAAATAACTCAGGAGGAAAACAATATATGTATTATTTTGGCTCCCCAAAACCTCAAAAACAGGCTCCTTAGATAAATCTGAATCTCATTTAGATAAAGAGTTCAGGTTTCCAAGATTCCACTGTTTCTCATGTGCCTGGTTAGCCTTTAATGCCAGAATCACTGCAGCTGGTCTCCATCCCTGGAGGTTGATATGCCCAGCTTGCAGTTGATGGCAAGCAGAAAAGGATATACTTCGGGGCCTTGGATAATCATGACCCTGAAATCTTAGAATTTGGAGCCACTTGTCCCTCGATTGCATGTTTCTTCCCCACACTTAAACTAGGGAGGAAAATGCTCCCCCTAAGCCTGTTGTAAACATTTCCTAAACCCCTCTAGCCACATTGAATCACACTTTTGTGCCTAAACCGGTCCTTGACAACAAGGGAAACTGGCTCAGACCAAACACATCTCCATCCTGAGGGGCAGAAAACCTCCCTATGCCTGAGTGTGTGGTTGCAGAGGGCTGTACTATAGAAAGGATGGAATGTGACCCTAGGGAAGGAAGACATGTGTCAGCCAGTGAGAAACCATGATGTCATGCTTTGACTTGGAAACAAGGCAGAGACAGGCAAACGGATGCAGCAAAGCCTTCAGAGTCATGTTTCTCTTTTAGGATTTGGACCTGGGCTTGTAACTGGACTTTTAAGGCTCTGACAGCCCAATGTCCATCCTTTCCAGAAAGCACATGTAGTAACTTGGTTTCTGTCACCTGCAAACCAAAAGATTCTACTCACGGCAATAAGATCCAAGATGGCATCTGCTGGAGTATATTAGAGTCCTAGGAAGAGTTCTAGGTTGGTGGCAGGGGTTTGGGGACTAGAAACTGATTTTGTTTCCATCAAGATGCTTTCTTGTTTCCGTTTAGCCCAGTATCCTGGCTTCATTATCTCCCACATGAGGTGGTCTTCTTTGTGGCTCAAGGAACAGAATACCTGGAGCCCTCTGAGTCCCATTGGCTCATCACTTTGGCTCAAGATGCAGATGATTCCTCTTCCACTCTGCACAAGTGTCCCGAGGCTACAGTGACTAAATGCAACATGCTGGGCAGCTCAGAACATCAGAAATCTACTGTCTCATAGCTCTGGAGGCTGGAAGTCTGAGCACAATAGGGAGGAACCTCTGTGTTCTATTATAAATTCATCACTAAAGGGATGTTGCCTCTAAGCCTCAATTATACATAATGGCCCATCTCTGGGAACCATGCCTCTCAGGTCATGAGTATTAAGCTAAAATACCTTTGTTAATTCACAGGAAACATCTTGACCAGGCGCACTTGTGAATGGCTGCAGGAAGGAAGACATTATGTTCAGGAAAATAAACTGATGTTGGTGGGCATCTGAAGGCTATGCTCCCATGAAGGGAGACTCTTCCAACCACTTTTGTGTAAAAAGTTAGAATTCTGTGCACACTACCACCGTCCACCTTTTCATGGCAATACCTGGTTCCTACCACTTGCTGATTTTTTCAGGTGTTCAAGCACTGTACCTCTTCCCATCAATGCTGCTCAGATGATAAAGAATCTGCCAGCAATGCAGGAGACCTAGGTTCAATCCCTGGATTGGGAAGATCCCTGGAGAAGGGAATGGCAACACACTCCTGTATATGCCTGGAGAATTCCATGGACAGAGGAGCCTGATGGGCTACAGTCCCTGGGGTCGCACAGAGTCGGATATGACCAAATAACTAACACCTTCAACAAAGCTGCAAAGGAGGTACTGGTGACAGACTGAAAGAGTGAGCTGGATTAGCATGCTGGTGCAGCATGTGGCCTCAGGAAAGTCTTGTTAACCTCTGTGCTTCTGAGTTCTTCTCTGTAAAGTGGGGACCTTATAGCATTGTTGAAACAAGGGGCCATTTTGAAGATTATAAACATATATATTTCATTTAGGGTGGAACCTAGGTTAATTTCTACTACTTTATGTTTCTTTCTTCAATGTTTTGTGAGTACTTTCCCTGTGCCAAGCACAGTTCCTGGTGAAAAAGACACAGTTATGAACAGGAGATAGAGTCCTGCTTTTACGGAGTTGGCATTCATTTAATGGGAGACAGAACATAGGCAAAATATAAATGGAAGATATGCAACATCATTGTCATGCGTGCTTTGGGAAATCATGGTGGAGGGGGAGATGTGCTCCCATGCAGGCTGGGGCTGGGCTCAGAGCTGCACATGTGGAGGTGAGGAAGTGCTTCATCTATTGGTCAGGGCAGGGTGCTTTATATTAATCCCCCCTCCATGTTTCTTATTGGTGCCATGTGTGTCTACCCATGTCAGTTCTGTCCCGTGTCATCTGTCCTCCAGAATCAGAGTCATGAATCGCCTCCATCTGGGGCATTTCTGGAATTGTGGCGACAGGAAAAAAAAAAAAAGCCCATTGCTGTTGCTCCTTCTCAGATGGGAAACAAGCCATGCTGCTCATGTTTCACAAGACAGACAGACATCACAGTGGCCAGAGATGTGCCTCCTTCCTGGGCAGGGGTAGATGTACTTGCAAGCAAGGACACAGCCCACCAGGCATGGTTGAAGAAGGAGTTAAAGGAGGTGATGGCAAGAGCCCATTCTCAGCTGTGAAAACCAAGGACCTGTGAGGTTGAGTGACTTGGGCTTACTCAGCCCCGCCAATCCGTAAGGCATGTTGGCCACATGGCCCTGATGACTGTGGGGCCTGGGGTGAGGACATGGTGCACACATGGATCCCTCTCACTTCTTGGAAGTATCCCCTGCAAAGTGGGGCTGGTCTCTTAGAAGGCCAGGGCTGGGTCTGGCTTCCTCTTTTGCTGAGTTGTCCAGCCACCATGCAGGCCACAAGGAAGCCATGTCTCCCCTCTCCATACCAGCCGATCATTCTCCTATGCCCAGGTTGAGCTGGGTTCCCTGCTCCCAGGCAAGCTGACTCACAGGCTTCTGGGGAAGGACCACATGGTACTGATGGCTGGCATTGCCTGAAGCCTCGTGGGCTCAGGCTCCAGGCTCGGGTCAGGCAAAGCACAGGAGAGCAGGGAGGGGGCTGTCCTTCCCTCTACTCCCCCTACCATGAAACATAGCACAGCTGCCAGGCATCCTGCCAGGCTGTACCAGAGCCCTGCTCCTTACCTGTCACCTCCTCACCTCTACACCTCCCACCCTCTACAAACAAAACTGGCCTCATTTCAGAAAGGAGGGGTTGATCCTCTAAGAGTGTCACTTGCCTTGGGAGTGGGAGTGAAGCCTCCTGTATTTGACCCATGTGCATGACTCCAAACCATGCTCCCAGCCACTCCTGCTGTGATTCCCAAAGAAGGACTTTCCAGGGTGCCTCAAGCTGAGTTAGCAATTTGTTGGGACCCCATAGTCCTTTTCCCATTTCAATAAAAATCTCATTTTGCTGCTCCTAATGGTTGACCATGTTGCCACCACATCCGCTTTCTCCCACCTTTGCGTGGTCCTTGAGAACTCCTCCAGCTGTGACACAAGCCAGTGGTCCCCAGAGACGGCAGTAAGTGGACCCCTTGGCCTGCTTTGGGACCTTGGTTTGTGTGTTGGTCTTCTAAGCACGTCTCAGCCAGGAGGCTCTGCGCCCTGTCTGCTCTTCTGCCTGAGATCAAGGGTGCTGGTGACTAGGAACGGACATTCTTCCCTCGTGCTCTTTGCCTGGGTGGATGCACTGAGCCCTGGCTTCCCCCACATCTCCCTGAGCATGCTTTCCTAGGGCTACCTCAAGGGCATCAGAAGACCTTTTGGGACTGAGCCCCCTGGGGTCCCATGGCTGTATCCAACCCCCTGAGAGTTTGTTAGTTTTGCTTTCTGCCCACCCAACTTAGCATTTCTGTGAGCAAGAACCAAGATTCTCTTTCCATTAAAGCCACAAGGTCCAGCTTTCACACTTGATAATTATCCAAAGCAAAACATATGGCTAGTCCTTTGTGCTCCCAAGCGCACCCTCCTTGCACCCCTCATGCCTGGTGAGTCGTGCTGTGTGGCCAAAATGCCTGTCGGGCCACAGTCTCCAGTTCTCCATCCCTGCTTCATTGGTGCCCTGAGTGCCAGCACTTTACAGAAAGTTCTGACCCTAGAATTGTCCCAACACTGGGAACAAGGTAGGTATGTCACTTCCCATTACTGCTTTTTAACATTGTACTGAAAGTCGTAGCCAATGCAATAAGATAAGAAAAGGAAATCTAAGGTAATACGTATTGAAAAGGAAGACGTGAAGCTGTCTTTGTTCACAGATGACATGGTTGTCTATGTAGAAAATCTGAAAGAAGTAACAAAAAAATCTTTTGGAACTAATGAGTGATTATACAAGGTTTGTACACAAAAGCCAATCATTTCCCTATACGCCAGCAGTGAAATTAAAAACACATTACTGTTTTTATTAGCACTCCCCAAAATGATACACTTAGGTATAAATCTAACAAAATTTGTACAAGATCCATAAAAAGGAAGCTACAAAACTATGACAAAATAAGAACAAAATAAATGGATACTCCATGTTTATGGATAGAAAGACTCAATATTGTCAAAATATCTGTTCTTCCTAACTTGATCTATGGATTCAAGACAATATTAAACAAAAATGCAGTAAGTTATCTTGTTAACTATTGACAAAGTGATTATAAAATTTATATGGAGAGGCAAAAGATCCAGAATAGCAAACTCAGTATGGAAGGAGAAGAACAAATTCAGAGGACTGCAACAATTAGACTTTAAATCTTACTATGAGAATACAGTAATCAATAGAGTGTGGGATTGTGGAAAGAATAGACAAATCAGTAGAAGAGAGTGGAGAGCAATAGATCCTAGAAATAGACCCACACTTATAGTCAACTAATCTTTGACAAAGGAGTGAAGACAATCCAATGAAGCAAAGATAGTCTCTTCAGCAAATAATGCTGGAAAAACTGGACATCCTCATATGTATTAAAAAACAAATCGAGACACAGACTTTACATTCTTCACAAAAATTACAGATCATAGACTAAAAATGTAAAATCCAAAATTATAAAACTTCTATAAGGTAACATAAGAGATAATAGAGATGACCTTGGGTTTGGTGATGACCTTTTAGATAAAACACCAAAGCCATAATTGATAAAAAGGTAACTGGTAGGATAGACTTCACTAAAATTAAAAGCTCTGCTTTGTGAAAGACAATGTTGAGAATTAGAAGACAAGTTCACACTGGGAGAAAATATTTGTAAAGGCATACCTGATAAAAGACTATTATCCAAAATATACAAAGAACACAAACTTGACAATGAAAAAATGAGGGATCTGATTTAAAAAAAAATATGCCAAAGACTTAAAGAGACACCTCAAGGAAGATGAAGATATGGCAAATAAGCATATGAAAAGATGCTCCATGTCATAATTCATCAGAATAATGCAAATTAACACAACTGGGTAGCATTACATACCTATGAGAATGGTCAAAATCCAGGATGACAAAACCGTATTTCGGCGAGGATGTGGAGCAACAGGAACTCTCATTCATTGCTGGTGGGAATGCAGCATGGTGAAGCCACTTAAAAATTTTATTTATTTATTTGTGACTGTGCTAGGTCTTCATTGCTGCTTAGGCTTCTCTACTTGTGGTGAGCAGGGGCTACTCTTCATTGAAGTGTGTGGGCTTCTCATTGAGGTGGTTTCTCCTGTTGCCGAGAGTGGGCACTGGGGCACACAGCCTCAGTAGTTGTGGCTTGCGGACTCTAGGGCACAGGCTCAGTAGCTGTGACATATGGGCTTAGCTGTAGGTGAATAGATAAACTGTGGTCCATCCAGACAATGAAATATTATTTAGCACTATAAAGAAATGAGCTATCAAGTCATGAAAAGACATGGAGGAAACAAATGCATTTTACCAAGTGAAAGAAACCAACCCCAAAAGGCTACATACTACGAGGTTCCAACTATATGACATTCTTGAAAAGGCAAAACTCTGGAAACAGTGAAAAGGTCAGTGGTTATCAGGATTTAGGGAGGAGGGCTGGATAAACCTGCAGAGCACAGAGGACTTTCAAGACAGTGAAACTATGTATGATCCTACAATGGAGGATGCATGTCCTTCCACATTTGTCAGTACTGATACAATGGACAACACCAAGCATGAATCCTAGTGTGGACCATGGACGCTGGTGATAACGCTGTGTCAGTGCAGGTTAGTCGGTCAGAATCAATGTGTGGTGGGGGATGTCAACAGTGGGGGAGGCTGTGCTTGTGGGGGGAGGGGCATTCGGGTGATCTCTGTGCTTTCTGCTCAATTATGCCACGGACCTAAAACTGCTCAGAAGACCTAACCAGACATCACTCCAAAGAAGCCGCACAGACAACTAATAAACACATGAAAAGTTGCTTAACATTGCTCATTATTAGAGAAATGCAAATCAAAACCACAGTGAGGTATCATCTTACACCAGTCAGGATGGCCCTCATCAAAAAGTCTACAGACAATAAATGCTGGAGAGGGGGTGGAGAAAAGGGAACTGACTCACACTACTGGTGGGACTGCAAACTGATACAATCACTATGGAGATTCCTTAAAAAACAAGGGATAAACCTGCCATTGACCTAGCAATCCCATTACTGGGTATATACCCTGAGAAAACTATAACTGAAAAAGATACATGTACCCCAATGTTCACTGAAGCACTATTTATAATAGCTAGGACATGGAAGCAACCTAAATGTCCATTGACAGATGAGTGGATAAGAAAGTTGTGGTGCATATATACAATGAAATATTACTCCACTATAAAAGGAATGCATTTGAGTCAGCTGTAATGAGGTGGATAAGCCTGGAGCTTCTTATACAGAGGGAGGTAAGTAGGAAAGAGAAAGACTAATACTGTTTATTAACACGTATATATGGAATCTGGAAAGATGGTACTGATGATCCTATGTATAGGGCAGCAAAGGAGACACAGACGTAAAGAACAGACTTTTGGACTCAATAGGAGAAGAAGAGGGTGGGGTGATTTGAGAGGATAGCACTGAAACATATATACATTAGCATATGTGAAATGGATAGCCAGTGCGAGTTTGATGTATGCAGCAGGGCACCCAAAGCCAGTGCTCTGTGACAACCTGATGGGATAGTGTGGGGATGGAGGTGGGAGGGGTGCTCAGGATGGAGGGGACACATGTACACCTGTGGCCAATTCATGTTGATGCACGGCAGAAGCCATCACTGTACTGTAAAGTAATTATCCTTCAGTTAAAATAAATAAACAAATTTAAAATAAAGTTTTTATTTAGAAGAAAGGGACTTTTTGGAATGCGGAAATATTCTGTCTTGCTTGTGATGATGTATGAATTCATCACAGTTCACTGAAATGAAGGACTTTATTTAATATGTTATATCTCAATAAAGTTGATTGAAAAATAGAATCGTCCCTTGAGTCTGCTTCCCTGGCAAGAACCAATATTTTACAAGCAAGGCATTGCTTCCTATGACTGTGACCCAGCTTGTTTTGGGAAAAAATGAGGTTTCCATCCTTTATGTCTCAGCTTTGAACTTGGAGTCTGTTTATGTTTTATCACATCAAGCAATCAGAATCAGAAGGCTCCCAAGCTGACTGGAGCTCATCACACAGGAGGGCATTCTGTGTAGCATTCTGTGAAGCATTGTGTAGCATTCTCCTACAGATTCTGCCTAGCGGATGGAGAAAAGGGAAGTGGGTACACCAGTCTTTTTTTTCTTGGGCTGTGCTGAGTTGAAATATTCCTTTGAAATGTTCCTTTGTGCCTCTTGAGAAATTTGTATGCAGGTCAGGAAGCAACAGTTAGAACTGGACATGGAACAACAGACTGGTTCCAAATAGGAAAAGGAGTTCGTCAAGGCTGTATATTGTCACCCTGTTTATTTAACTTATATGCAGAGTACATCATGAGAAACGCTGGACTGGAAGAAACACAAGCTGGAATCAAGATTGCCGGGAGAAATATCAAGAACCTCAGATATGCAGATGACACCACCCTTATGGCAGAAAGTGAAGAGGAACTCAAAAGCCTCTTGATGAAAGTGAAAAAGGAGAGTGAAAAAGTTGGCTTAAAGCTCAACATTCAGAAAACGAAGATCATGGCATCCGGTCCCACCACTTCATGAGAAATAGATGGGGGAACAGTGGAAACAGTGTCAGACTTTATTTTTCTGGGCTCCAAAATCACTGCAGATGGTGACTGCAGCCATGAAATTAAAAGACGCTTACTCCTTGGAAGGAAAGTTATGACCAACCTAGATAGCATGTTCAAAAGCAGAGACATTACTTTGCCAACAAAGGTTCATCTAGTCAAGGCTATGGTTTTTCCTGTGGTCATGTATGGATGTGAGAGTTGGACTGTGAAGAAGGCTGAGCGCCAAAGAATTGATGCTTTTGAACTGTGGTGTTGGAGAAGACTCTTGAGAGTCCCTTGGACTGCAAGGAGATCCAACCAGTCCATTCTGAAGGAGATCAGCCCTGGGATTTCTTTGGAAGGACTGATGCTAAAGCTGAAACTCCAGTACTTTGGCCACCTCATGCGAAGAGTTGACTCACTGGAAAAGACTCTGATGCTGGGAGGGATTGGGGGCAGGAGGAGAAGGGGACGACAAAGGATGAGATGGTTGGATGGCATCACTGACTCGATGGATGTGAGTCTGAGTGAACTCCGGGAGTTGGTGATGGACAGGGAGGTCTGGCACGCTGCGATTCATGGGGTCGCAAAGAGTCGGACACGACTGAGCGACTGATCTGATCTGATCTGTGCTGAGTTTTCATTGCTGTGTGGGTTTTCTCCATTAATAGTTGTGGTGAGCGGGGGGTGGGGGGGCTACTCTTCGTTGCAATGTACAGGCTTCTCACTGCGGTGACTTCTCTTGTTGCAGAGCACAGGCTCTAAGCACTTGGGCTTTATTAGTTGCAGAGTATGGACTTTAGAGTGCAGACTCAGTAGTTGTGGCACTCGGGCTTTGTTGCTCCTCGGTATGTGGGATCTTCCCAAACCAGGGACTGAACCCATGTCCCCTGTGTTGGCAGGCAGTTTCTTAACCACTGGACAACCAGGGAAGTCCAAAGGTACCAGTCTCAAGGCAGAGGACCAGGAACTAGGCGGAGGTCACTCCAATTTAGTTGAACTCGTCCAGGCTGGCTGAGCCCGGGTGGAGTCCCTGTGCCCAGAGCCTGCGAGGGAAGTGAGGAGGATGAGAGCAGCTTCCTGCAGAACCAGACAGATACCAGGAGCAATGATTTACCCTCAGGGTGGGTAGCAGGGGGTCTAGAAATCCCTAGGGGTGTTTGGGGTGCTTTAATGGTAACGCAGGTGCTTACCTGGGTCTTGATGGGGGGCAGGGTTCTCCAGGTGATGATGCAGGAGGTAGAAAGTGAGTAGGTGAATGAGGTTGCTAGAACTCTCAGCCTGGGTAGCTTGGGAGAATAATTACTGTAAGAATAATAACACATTCCTGTATGTGTCAGAGACGTTGGAAACTAAATAGTGTTTAGACAAAAAAAAAATTCAAATTTTATCTTCACAGACCCTCCAGGAAGGGGTCAATGAAGAAACAAATTCTCACTGAAGATAAGTGGCCTGTCCGAGGTGTCCAGTCAGGACTGGAACCCTGAGCTGTCCCCAGGTGTCCCCTACTCCTGATTCCTCAGGGCCAACACTGCAGGGTGTGAGACGGACAAGGCCAGCGTATCTAGCCAGGGGAGAGGCTGGGTTTGGTAACTGCCCCCACAGCCCTGAGAAGGTCACAGCTGGGAGCTTGGAGCAGAAGATGAAGCTCAGGGGCAGGAGGTGCTGGAGTGGGAGAAATGGGGTCCTTGTGCAGTGATGTGGACCCCAGTTGATGTAGGGAGCGTGCAGAGAGGTATGGGAGAGAGCTGTGCAGGGAACTTTAAGAACCTGTGCAAATAAATACACAGGAGGACTCCTGGATGCTGGGACCCCATTACCTCCCTGTCCTTCATCTTTTTTTTTAACCATATCATCTCCTTTCTTTCCACCTCAAACTACTGGCATTCTTACTTTCCATAAATAAACCGTAGCTGAGATAGAAACTTTATGGACAAAGTGAAAGTGAAAGCTGCTCAGTCATGTCTTACTCTTTGCGACCCGTGGACTATACAGTCCAAGGAATTCTCCAGGCCAGAATACTGGAGTGGGTAGCATTTCCCTTCTCCAGGGGATCTTCCCAACATTATGGGCAAAGGCTGAACACAAAAACCTCACCTGGATTTTTTTTCTTTTAAGAGTAGACCAAACCTAAGCAAAATCTGAGCTTCGATTTATAAGATCACTTTCCCCAGCACATTGGAAAGATGCAAGTGAAAGCTACTGTTTGGGGCGATGTACCAAGTGAATGCGGACTATGATCCTTAAAGATGTGGCTGCTACGGCTCGCTGCCCATGTTCACCGGCCATGAAAGGCAAGACATGCAGGCCACGGGGGCCTGCACTCTGAAGAGGTTTGATGTCTTCATTTCCTCCTTCAACAAGAAGCTGCATCCTTTGAGTGTTGAGCCTTGGGTGGCAGGAGCAGGTTGGGAGGCCAAGTGGGAGTTGGAATTTGGTGTTTAGTTAATATCAGTTTTGTTATTATTTCATCTGTTACTCTCTGCAAGGCAAGATCATCTCAATATGCTTGGAGGTCTTCAACTTTCCTGGCTCCTTGATACAGGAAATATACATGTGTTGCAATTTGCATGGGACAGAGTGTTTAAGACATGAACAGAAATCAGATGAGATTCACCAAGTGAGAAGCAGCTTAGATGCAACCTGCCCATCATCACAGCTCTCCGTGTGATCTGGGTTTCTCCAGTCTCTCAGGAACTTGAATACTCCTGCCCAAAGAGACACAGAAACAATTATGGGAAAAGCCCCCCAGGAGCTGGGAGCAGCCCTCAGAGGGGATCTGGAGTGGTGCTCTGCTCATCCCCTCTACCCTTCTTGTTCCAACTCCAGGGACACCTCAGGTTTTTTCTATGAGAACCTGGGGCTGGACTGAGGCAGGTGGAAGCTGGCAGAACATCAAGCCATCCCAGCCTGAACCTGGATTTGATTTCTGAGCAGCAACTGATCACATTTGACTGGTTGCCAAATGTCCTATTTTGGTTGCTGAGCACAGATGACTGAGCTGTGATAACAAGATGCCTTCTTTTCGCACCAACTGAGTCATGGGTACGGATCTGATACAGATATTTTTGGTGTGGGTCGGAATTTTGTTCTGTTTCTAAATGTGCTCTGTCTCCTCCATTTTAAACCAGAGCAAGGTCTGAATTACAGACATCGAAGCCTTCCAGAAGGAGGGTCACCGACAGCTTTGATTTCAGAGTCTTCGAGCCCCTGCCTACAACCCCCCTCCACCCACATCCTTCATTTGGGGGTGGGAAAACTCCCCTCATCCAACGCAAACTTCCACAAAACTAATTTTGTGTGCCAAATGTCCCCCAGTGCTGCAAATTCTGGTTCTGTAAGTGACATTGATTGAAAAACCTGAAATCAATCACAACATTTATTCAGTATGTAGCATGTTGTTCAACATTTTAGCTCACATGTGGAGGAGGGATCCCAATTAGACGAATAACTTCTGAGACCTTGGGATCCCAAATAGCCAGCAGATAGGCCTGAGGGAAGAGCAGATGAGTCAATGTGATCAATTACTTGTAATTTACAATTTAAATAAACCCCCACAATAGCATGATCATCTCGGTGGAGATGGCATAAGCCTCTCAATTAGAGGTAGAGTTATTAGTCTGGGACCCGGTCAACCTTTCATTCAGGCCTGACCTCTAAATGCTTCGTCAGTTACAGGTGACACTTGGTGACACTTCTGGGAAAAGGAAGGAGGGTAAGTGAGTATACTGAGCCAGGTGGCTGCCCCAAAGGGAAGGGATAGGAGGAGAGCTGGTTTTCTGGGGGGGTGTCTACCCCATAACAATGAACGGTCCAGCAGAAGAGGCCCTCGCATGGCTGATTTGACAGAAGTGGGTCCCTGGACTCCCAGGTGGTGCTACTGGTAAAGAACCCGCCTGCCAAGCAGGAGACGTAAGACACGCATGTTCCATCCCTGGTTGGGAAGGTCCTCTGGAGGAGGGCATGGCAACCCACTTGCCTGGAGAATCCCATGGACAGAGGAGCCTGGCGGGCTACAGTCCATAGGGTCGCACAGAGTTGGACACGACTGAAGCAACTTAGCACACATGCACGCGTGCATGGGTCCCTGAACTCACCCTCTGGGTGACTGAGTTGCTCAGACTGTTCTGGGGAAGTGCTCTGCAAAGTCTTCTTTTTTTTTAGTCTTATTTTTACAGACCCAGGTTGTTATTGGCAACCATTGAAAAGATGACTAAATAAATCAATGGTGCAGGCCTTGAGCTGCTGGGGCTAGAACCAGGAGCTGCTGTTTCCATTTCTATCCTTAGCATCCTGCCCTTGAAAACTGGAAGCCACCCCTGTGCCTCCAGCCTGCAGGACCAAGGGGGAAGGACAGATTCCCTTAGTGGATTCCTGAGAGGACTCCAGCACCGAAATGTTGGCCCAAATGTGCCTTCTCTCCCCTCCCCCATCTCTAGTTAAGGACATAAAACGTCGATTCCTTTTGCTGTCTCCCTGACCTTAAACTTGTTTTGGCAGCAGTGTGTGCTCTGGGCAGAATCTCACACAGAGGACCAGCCCAGGGTTCTCCCAGTGGAGGGGAGTATGGGCAGGTACCTCCCACAGGAGGCCGGAGCACCAATTCCAGGAGCACCATATCCCAGGAGGTGCTGTGGGCCTAAAGACACTGTGCCTCTGCCTCAAAGTTGGCAGGAAGGTCCTCATTCATGCGGGACTCCAGGAGCTGTCCCTCCAGGTCCCCTGGCTTTCATCACTAATCTGACATCTTTGCCAGGAGACAGGAGGTTTCCAAAGCCTTGGGCATGTTCTCAGGATAAATAAACACAGCACAAAGAGCCTGAACTTGGATAAACAACTAGGAACTGGCAGTAAGGTGTCTCTAAGTGAGAAGGATGCTCCTTCCTACCTGCCTCCTATTGCATGGCCTGATCGTCTTATCGAGTGGTGCCTTGGTCTTCTTTGGGTCATGAATGGCTTTGAGGAGCTGGTGAAGGCCCTGCGCCTCCCCCTGAAGCACTGCTCCCTGGCAGACCCCAGAGATTCTGCTGTCATATCCACAGCACCTTCTGAGGGCTCCCTTGGACTACTAAGGGCATGGCGAGCAATGGAACTTTCCAGGTCGACACTGTCCAGCACCATAGTCACTAGCCACAGGAGGCTGTGAGCCCTTGGAATGGGACCAGTGCAGTTACCATTTCCTTCTCCAGGGGAGCTTTCTGACCCAAGGATGGAACCAGCATCTCCTGCTTCTCCTACATTGGCAGCCAGATTCTTTATCACCGAGCCACCAAAGGGAAGAGGGCTTGATGCAAAGGATCCCAAGATGTGATCTCACCCCCAACCCCACCCCAGGGCCATATGGCCATATAGCCAGGCCAGGGAGCCAAGGTTTAAGAGCAAGAGGTAAATATGTAGCAATGCAAAATGGCCAATGGTGTGATGGGGTAGAAGCCTCTTTTCCTTACCAAGGTGGACCTCCATCCCTGGGGCATCCATTCATGCACGGCTGGGTCACAGCAGTCAGAGATGGTCCAGAGGATGTGACACTCTGACCAGGGAAGCTGCTCCCAGTGACAGGTCAGCTCTGATCCCAGCACCAAAGACCCAGCCAGTGGTTCTAGTTCTGAGGGAGGTTGTGCACTTGGCAAGATTCTGGGCCCTGGACTGACCTTCATCTCACTTTGAGATTTAGTCTAGAGTTTGGGGTAGTTTGGTGTGAATGGGAAATGAAAGTCCCCCATAGCTCATCAGTCTAAGAAAGACAGGGAGGAAAGAAAATTAAATCACTCTTCAAGAGGGGGGAACATAGCTCCCCACCCCTAAGTGTGGGCTGCATAGAGTGACTTCTTTCCAGGAAGGACAGAAAAGAAGACCTTCACAGAGGAGCAGCCTGGAAAACACTTCTCAGCGGTGGTCAAGGTCAATATCAACGTGATACATCATGTTGATAGCAAGTACCCTTGATATGTGATGAAAATAACATCTTACTCCTGTGATCTTCCGCCTCAAACCCCATCACCCAAGTCTAACCATGAGAAAAACACCAGACAAATCCCAATAGAGGGAAATCTTACAAACTATCTAACTAGACCCTCCAAACTGTCAAGGTCATCAAAAAAGGGCAAGTCTGAGAAACTGTCACAGCCAATAGGAGCCTGAGGAGACTTGATGACTTAAAGTCATGTGGTGTCCTGGATGGGATCCTGCAGCCTAACCAAGGACATTAGGGAAAAGCTAAGGACATTTCAAGTCAACTGTAGACTCTTGTTAATAATAATGTATCAATAGGAGTTCATTTTTTTTACAAACGCATTACTGATGTAAGATGCTAATAATAGGTGAAACTGGATATGGGAACTGTCTGAACTATTTCTGCAATTTTTCTAAAAATCTAAAATTGTTCTAAAATTAAATGTTTATTTTAAAATTTCTCTCTTTTCATCCAGAGTAGTCAAAATTGCAGAGACAGAAAGTAGAATGGTGGGTGCCAAGACCTGGGGGAGGGGAACGAGGAGCGGGTATTTAGTGGGGACAGATGGGAAGTTTGGGAAGATGAAAGAATTCTGGAGACGGATGGTGGGGACAGCTGCACAATGATGTGAAGGTACTTGATGCCGCTGAGCTGCATGCAGAAAAGTGTTTAAGATGGTCAATTTTGTGATATGTATTTTACCCCAATTTTATTGTTTTTTTTTAATCCATTTTGTTGTATTGGCTTAAACTCTGGTTCTGGTTGATTATCTGTGTTCCATAAGAATGCAAACAGTGTTTCTTTTTTAATTGCTGAAAGTTTGAACCTTTTAACCAATATCTTCCCATTTCTCCTACCCTCCACCCTGGTCTCTGGCAATAACTGTTTCTATGAGTTTGCCTTTTAAAAATCTTATATATTCATTTATTTATTTTTAGACATCATATATATAAATGACTCCATGCATTTGCATTTGTTGATCTCTGTCTGGCTTATTTCACTTAGTGCGATGCTGTCCAGGTTCATCCACTTTGCTGAAAATGCCAGGATTTCCTTCTTTCCTTTAAGGCTGATCAATATTAAATTTTTAACATTCCCTCCTTCCCCTCTTGGAACTCTGCTTACATCTGTGCTCTAAACTTTGGGCTCCTGGCAGATGGTCCAGCTCAGGACTACAGCCAGCATCACCTGTGTCAGGGATACCCTGTTACAGAGGCCGCGCCTGCCTTCCATGGGCTCTGCGCACCCTGCCCTTTGCAGCTGCATTTTCACGGTTAGACCCCCAGTCTCCTAAGTGCAGCTCATAGTCCAGTAAGTGAACATAGGGCTGTCTGCGATCTGAAGCTCCTCTGTTTACACGATGGGGAGGATGGCTCTATCGCCTTTGGAAACACTCGTGATTCCTCCGTGCATGTCTGGTGATGGGATGAGCATGTGACCGCTGATTCGCCCCGGGAGTTGAGGATGCACGAACACTCTCATACGCTGCCCTTCATCCCTTTCTCCCCACAACTTGTTTCCACCCGACAGCGTCCCCCTGGCTGCCTCTCCCTCTGGCTGACAGCTATCCGCTGAGCTCTGTGGCAGATTTCCTCTGTGCATGATAAATAGTCCTCATTTTCTCTCCAGCAGTCCCACAGCCAATAAAAAGCAATAAAAAGCAAAATGACACACAAATTGTGTCCCCAAAGAGCCGTAAAGGCCTAAGATATTGCTGCCTGTGACAATCCGATGAGATTCTTTGCCTTTAAACAAATAACTCTCTTTAACAAAGAAAAGTATGTAAATGAGGAAGGGTGGGGTTGGGGGGAGGCAAGTGCCAGGGCTAGGGGCCTTTCTGGCTCCCCCAGGCGCTGGGGTCTCTGATGCATTTGGAGTAAGGCAGAAAGCCTCCCATAGAGGGTGGCAAGTGACATGGTGACACACCCAGCAATTTTGTAATTTCTCTGGATTTTAGGTTTGTTGGGATGATTTTTCTGCACCTTTTTAGAAGCCTCGAGAAGCATTCATCTCTGGTATGCAAATCTTCATGCTTATTGGAGGTGATCTCCGACAGAAGGTTCACATGAGCTGATGCTCAGACCCCAGGCCTAGAGATCCTGGTTCCATTAGTTTAGGGGATCTCAGTGTGTGTGCTTTTTGTTTTTCTTCTTTTTGGCCAAGCCATATGGCATGCAGGATCTATTTCCCAGGTCGGGGATCTAACCCACACTCCCTGCATTAGAAGTGCCGAGTCATGATCACTGGACCGCCAGGGAAGTCTGTGTGTGTCCTTTTGAAAGCAGCTGCTTCAATTGTGAGGCCAGGGCAGTGAGCCTCAGGAGCTTTGGAGTCTGCAAGCCACACAGAAGTGGAATGTTCTCAAAGATGCAGCCTGCTGGCTCCTCTCCTCCCTGGGATCCTTTCCTCCATCATGGTTTCCCCAGCAGGGAAACATGCAGCCTGATCTAATTAACCAGAGAGGAGGACAGGGGAGGCGCAAGCAGTGAGCTCTGCCCAGTGGGAACTCCTGCCCTGGTCTAATTTCTTTCTACTACTATGCCTCAGGTTCCTCCTCAGCCCATCCTCACACCACCCTGTGAGCTTCTATCCCCTTGGGACAGTGGAGGACTCAGGTGGCAGCAGGAACCCAGGCCTCCCACAACCCTACAGACCATGCCTGACTTGGAGTTGGGGACCATGGTCTAGCCCAAGGGGATACTGGAAGGAGAGTTGGGAACACTCTATGAAGTTGGTGTTTACAGGGGGAGCAGCTGAGAGGGCTCCAAGTGAGGGGCTTGTAGGAGGTCTGGGAGGCTGGGTGTACACCCAAGAGGTAGGCTGGGTGGTGGGAAGGGCAAGAAAACAATTGTGCTGCTCAAGGGAACAGGGAGAGTGTGAAAGAAAGTGAAAGTGTCAGTTGATCAGTCGTGTCCCAACTCTTTGCAACTCCATGGACTGTAGCCCACCAGGCTCCCCTGTCTATGGGATTTTTCAGGCAAGAATACTGGAGAGGGCTTCCATTCTCTTCTCCAGAGGATCTTCCCAACCCAGGGATCAAACCCAGGTCTCCTGCATTGCAGGCAGTTTCTTTACTCTCTGAGCCACCAGGGAAGCCAGAGTGCAGGGGTTGGGAAATAGTGGGGTTTCCATGGTTCACTTTAAACAGGAACAATAGTTTGCATGTGACTGTTCCCAAAATGTTTTTCTACAATAACATGGTGCGTTCATGCTGGAGGAGTCACTTCTGACCTTTTGGTGGGAAAACACAGGGGAGGCTTTTGAGCTGGACTCAATCAACCCCAAAGGATCACCGAAGTGCAGCTGCTACTGCTGGTTCCCTGGGCTCCACCTTGCCCCACCTCTTCTCCGAAATCTCATTTCCCAAGGGCTGCAGGCATCCTTGTTCCCTGAGAGTGGTGACCTTGTTCATAAGGGTGACCTTGTTCCAAACCCATCGCACATGTTCTCACTGACCTTTACGGCTGCATCCCATCTGTCAGGGCTGCTGTCCAGACAAGTCCAGCCTCCCAAGAAGATTCTGAATGATCACTTACTTCCACCCCAGTTGGGCCCTAGAGGGACAAGGGAGGCAGGAAGGAATCCAACAGGTGCCTCGGGAGGAAAGGCAAGTCCTAACCCAAACGCCAGAGAGAGTCCCCAGCCGCTACCACTCAGGGATCCACAGCTGCAGGTTCTGTGCCTCCTGTGTCTCACTTCTGTCCAGGTGTGTGTGGTCGGCGGGGCTGTGAGACCAGCATCATGGGGTCTCCTTCCACCCAGGCCCGTCCACATATCCTCCTGAGCCAGCGCAGGGATCCCGGACATTTAAAATTCCAGCCCCGGTTGCTTCACTCTGTTTGACACTCTCTAGGTCCATCCACATCACTGCAAATGGCTCAGTTTCAGTCCACTGAGTAATATTCCATTGTATGTATATCCCACAACTTCTTTATTCATTCATCTGTTGATGGACATCAAATTTGCTTCCAGGTCCTGGCTGTTGTAAATAGGGCTGCAACAAACCTTGGGTGCATGTATATTTTTGAATTACCATCGTCTCTACGTATATGCTCAGGAATGGGATCATTGGATCATATGGTAGCTCTATTTTTAGTTTTTTGAGGAAATTCTATCTTATTCTCCATAGTGGTTGCACTAACCCACTGCACTAATACTTCACAAATACAGTATTGATATTATGTATAAAATAGATACCTAATAAGAATCTATTATGTAGCACAAGGAACTCTACGCAGTACTTTGTGGTTACCTAAATGGGAAGGAAAGCCAAAAAAAGATGGGAGTATATGTATATTTATGGCCGATTCACTTTGCTGTACAATAGAAAAATAATACAGCATTGTAAAACAGCTGTATTCCAATAAAAATTTGAAATAAAATTTCAAGTCAGGTTGAAATAAAGATGTTTCTGGGTATTTCAGCCACTTTCATTTCATTTCACCAGGGTGCCCTAAATATAGTATTCTGGTCCAGTGTGGATTTACTCTATGCCACCCCAGAGAGAAGCCAGGAAGAACTTTGCAAGCATCACCAGTGTGTTGAAAACTTGGCTGTCTCCGATTTCCACCTATATCGCAGAAGCTGGACTCCTACAGTCTAGCCCAAGGTGATTCTGGCCCAAAATGTGATGACTGTGAGCACAAAATGAAGACAAAGCAGTGGAAACAGCCATAGTGGTGGGTGCTGCAGTCAAGCCTCCTCTGTCGTCTGGGTGATATTTACCATCTTGGCTCCAGCATGACTGTGGGGTCTGGGATTCCACCATGCAGAGCACAAGTGTGCCAGAATTGGGGTGCAGCTGGGTGCTAGCAATTGTTGTGTTTCAGTCACTAGGGCTCGTCCAGCTCTTTGTGACCCCATGGACTGCAGCACGCCAGGCTCCCCTGGCCTTCACTATCTCCCAGAGTTTGCTCAGATCCATGTCCACTGAGTCGGTGATGCTGTCTAGCCACTTCATCCTCTGCCAGGCCTTTCAGCTTTTGCCTTCAATTGTCCCCAGCATCAGGGTCTTTTCTAATGAGTCAACTCTTTGCATCAGGTGGCCAAAGCACTGGAGTTTCAGCTTCAGCATCACTCCTTCTAGTGCATATTCAGGGTTGATTTCCTTTAGGATTGATGGGTTTGATGTCCTTGCAGTCCAAGGGACTCTCAAGAGTTTGTTCCAGCATCACAATTTGAAAGCATCAATTCTTTGGTGCTCAGCCTTCTTTATGGTCCAACTCTCACATCCATACATGACTACTGGGAAAACCATAGCTTTGACTATATCAACTTTTGTCGGTTAAAGTGATGTCTCTGCTTTTTAATAGGCTGGTTAGATTTGTCATAGCTTTTCTTCCAAAGAACAAGCATTTTTTAATTTTATGGCTGCAGTCACCGTCCACAGTGCTTTTTGGAGCCCAAGAAAATAAAATTTGTCACGGCTTCCCCTTTTCCCCCTTCTTTTTAGCTGTTCTTTATCAAGTTGGGAGGTTTGTTCCTTTTGTTCTGGACTTGCTAGGAGGTTTCTGTTTTGTCATTGTCCTGTCCAGCTCTGTTGTGTTTGATTCCATACATGCCCCGGATGTAAAGAGCTGCAGGGTGGGGAGGCCCTGAGAGGCTCTGGCTGTCCATCTCCTTGGGGAGGCAGATCCATGTGTGACAGTCCTAGACTCTTACCTGAACTGCCTCTTACTTCCCAGGATAAATAAACCCACTTGACTACAATGTACTGCTGTTAACACATTGTGAGATTCAATTTTCAAATATTTAATCTAGGACTTTTGCTTCTGTGGTCTTTGTGAGGCTGGCCTGTAATTTTCTTTTCTCATAATGTCCCTGTCCAGTTTTGATATCAAATTATACTGGCATTAAAAAAGAGTCAGGTTTTTTAGTTGCTTTATCTATTCTCTGGAACAATCTGTATAAGAAAAAATTTTCTGTTCCTTGAAGCTTTTGTGAAACTCTTTGTTAAAAACCACCAGAACCTCTGTCTGAATAATTTTTATAATTTTTACCTAGAAAATTGTCCATCTTTTCTAAGATTTCATCTTTATTGACAAAAATTGTTCATAATGTTTTATGATTTTAAACTCATTGAGTTTCTAGTCCTATTTATTCATGCCTTCTTTTTTCACCTTGATCATCACACTCAGACAACTGGTTTATAGTTCCTTTCTAAAGAACCAGATTCTGGTTTTATGGATTCTCCATTTTTTGTCTTTTCTGTTTGTTATTTTTTATTCTTATTTGTTACTTCTTTTTTCCTCTCCTCTTATTTTAATAGGTTCTTGAATTAAATGATTAGCTCACTTATTTAATAACTTTTTTAAAGAAAAGCATTGAAAGTTGCAATTTAATTTTAAAGACTGCTCTAGGTCTCATGAACTCTGATACAAATGGCATTTTTCCAATCAATTCTAAATAGTTTGCTGTTATGATTGTGATGTGCTTTTTAACCCACAAGTTATGTTGTATAAATATGTGTATATATATATACACATAAATGTACATGTGTATATATATATAAATGTGTACATATATACATATATATATATACATTTATATATGTATATGTACACATTTTTCCACTTGTTCATTTGAAATATTTCCCTGTCATTTGGCTCTTGATTTGTCTCTTTTAAATGACATGTAACTCGATTTTTTTTATTATCTATTTATATAGCTCTCTGACTTTTGTAGGTAATTTTCATTGTCACATTTATTGAGTATCAATATGTATTTATCTATCAACTTATATTTGTTTTGTATTTACGCTTGCTTCCATTTTCTCTCTCTTCCGGATTTTAATTACAAAAATTTTTTCTTGTGTCCTTTCCCCTTCTAGTTTGAAAGGTATTATGTCTTTCTCTGTATTTCAGCTACACAAACTGTTGACATGGTTTTCATTTTTCTAACAAAGTCTATCAAGTTATTTGACATTTCTGTCCATGTCAAGCTGTCCCATCCTACATTGTTGTCTAAAATTTCAATTAAATATCCTTAAGTTAAAATTTTAATTAGTTAAATAGATTTACAAAAACATTGTTATCAGTTTCTTTGCTCAAAATTGTCTGGCAGGTTGCTGTTTCCTCTTTGGTTCACTCCTCTTCTTTCTGAACTATATCCTGCAGCAGTTTTCTCTGCAATGATTGGACGATGGTAAAGCATGCATTTCATTTCCCTGACTGTAAATGCCTTGTTCTCTTCCGCCCTTGCTGTTGAACAATGGCCTCACAGGGTACCTTGAAGAGTTAAGTTTCCTTCACATTTAGATGCTGGTCGTTGTCTCCTGGCATCTACTGTTGCGGATGAGACGTTTGTTGTCAGTTTAATTTGTCGTTCCTTTGTAATAATATGATTTATTATGGTGGCTCTAGATATTTTCTTTCTCTTTTTTTCTGTTCTGCAAGAGTTTCATTGTGATTTACTTGTGCTTATCCTACTCAGCACTCAAGGTGGCTCCTTAGCAGAGAAGCCATGTTTTTTCATCAAATCTTAAATGTTTGTAGCCATGCTTTCTTCAAATATTGTTTCTTTCTCGTCCCCCTTTATGCTTTCTTCCTGGATGCTGGACTCTCAGTTTTTCTTTTATGGTTCTTACTTGTCTCTCACCATCTTAATGTTTTATACATACGTCATGCATCAGAGTACTGTCTGCCAGTCCAAACATCTTTCTATCACCAGATTTACATCCATTTGTGACTTTAAAAATCCAATGACTGTATTTTTCACTTCTAAGATCTTTAATAGGGGTTTAAAAAATAATCTGCTTTTAATTTGTATCTGAATCATAACATTTTGTTATTTTGTCTATTATTTCTTTCTTTACCTCTTTGAGGCCCCGAGAGGTATTCTAAAGTCCTTGTGTATATGCGTGTGGGCTCAGTTGTGTGGGACTCTGTAACTCCATGGACTGCAGCCTGCCAGGCTCCTCTGCCCATAGGACTTTCATTGTTGAGTTTTTTCTAATCTTTGAGTCTCATCAGTGGTGAGTACCTTAAGCTAACAATGTAATGTATTCATTGCTGCCATTAGTTGCATCTCCCTCATGGTCTCTAGAACCTTGTGCTGAGTTGGAGGGTGGGGCAGGGCTCTCCTCTCTCTCTCTCTCATTCTCCAGACCCTCCATCTAACCTTGTTTAGTGATTGGACAGTTGTTTTTCCTCTGATCCTGAGAATCCTGGTCCAGACTAGTGTTGCATTAAAGGGTCCCACCCCCCAGCCCGTGGGGATGTTTGGGAGGAAGTGATGGAGTTAAGGGGCCAATGGGCAGCTCAACCCATGTCCAACCATGTGGCTCCTCTGCTCCTAGCATTTCCTAGCCTCCTTCTACCTGCTCCTGGCTTCATCCATGAACTTAGCTGCAGTTTCCCATTCCCTGGGGGTTGGCCTCAGGAACCAAAACCTTCTACCACTTCTGGTCCACTCTTCTTCTTCTTCTTTTTTTTCTTTTAAGAGTTTTGACCACACATTTACTAACACAACAATTACTGTTCTCAACATAGTCACCATTTAGAAATGGAGAGGTATGCAGAGTGACAGACAGCTGTTAACATTAGTATTCTAATTCAATTCTCATAGAAGACTACTGTCTCATTACTACTGCCCCTTTATTTCTAGATTAAAAAAAAAAAAAAAAAAAAACTAGAGCCCAGCATGCCCACAACTTCAGTCCCCTTCTCACCATGTTTCTGTTTCAGGTCCACAGAGAGCTTTATTTTCTTTTTGAGCATCAATAAGTACCTAAACTATATATATTTAATAGACCTTTGCTGTGTTGGAGCAGAGAAAGCAGTTCAAATTCTAATCGAGATGGAACATGTCTGGAACTTCAGCCCCTTCCTGGTTCAGTGGGGGGCACATCCAGGAAATGAATGCAGCAGAGGGTCTGTTTCTCCAATCTCATGTATTTTAGGGGGCTATGAGCCCCTTCCTTCCTTTGAGGGAACAGGAAGGGAGCCCCTCAGTGCTGGAAGGAGCCAGAGTGCAGGCCATTTCTCAGCTGAAGGCCACCAGTGGCTTCTCATCTGATGTTTTGGAGAGGAGGCTGCAGGAGAAGGGGGCACAGAGCCAATGGAACAGCCTGATGCAAACCGGGCCCTGGTTCAGCCCGTGTGTGAGGCAATCGCTGTAGCAGGAGATAATGAGGCCGTTCCTGGATAGGCTGGTGGCACCACCTCTCCTAATGGGATGTTAAGTGAAGTCATGGCAGATGCAGGTCCACTGATGTGGGAAGACAGGCACAGTCCCATCTCCAATTCCACTTAGCAGCTGCTGCTGACACAATAATCAGATGAAGTTGGAGCTGATGTTAGCCATGGCCATAACCCAACTCCACCTGAGTGTGCACACATGCATGCATGCCTGCATGTGTGTGAGTGTGTGCATTTCTGCTGCAGATCCACATTGAAATGCAGCCTATTTGAGATTTCTGGCTCCTGCCCCAAGTCTGCCTGCACCTCCTTTCTGAGATCCTGGAGCTCAGCAAGGCCACTGACTTTGCATTTGGAATTGGAGAATTGGAGTGACCTCTCACAACTAACAGCCAACACATTGCCAAGAAGGGATCATTGACAGTAATACAACCTGCAGGGAAAGAGCGATGACATCCTAAAAACCCAGAGTATTAGGAGTAATTGTTGAAGCAAAGAGTTTACAGATCAATTGTGCCATCTACTCAAGTCCAAAATAGACTGGGTCCTCAACTGCATGAAAATCTCTGAAAATATTTGTGTTCCAAGCCCCTTGGTAAACACCCCCTGCAGTGCCTCTGGGGTACAAGCAATAAGAAATGTTATGTTTCAGTGCACTCTTCCCATGATTTAAAAAGGAAATGGGAGAAAGATACAGCAACAGTGTCATCAAGCATCCGCTGAATCTGCTCAGCCACGATGGAACATCTATTCTGCACACAGAGGGGACTGTGAAGACTATTACATGCTATACACGATTTGTGCTGGAGCAATGAGCAGTAAAGTCTTCTCCAAAAAATTCAGTTGATCGATCTCATTTTTAACATAGCACAAACCTAGTCCCATAAAAACGGCACGAAAAATTGGACAACCGTAGACTGCACTGAACAGACAGTGTTGATTAAAAAAGAAAGGGGATGCTGCCCCTAGCTGGAGTCTGACCAAACAACCACAGCCACCAACAGGCATCACTCTCTGCATGTCTCTAAAGATTCTTATTCCTGTGTATGTATGGCCTCTGCTGAGTGTAAAGACCTATCTCATCACTCACACTTTTGCCCATTTAGCAAATCGTTTTAAGCACAGATAAAAAGTTTAACTGTGTTGGAAGTAGGGATACAGTAGAGAACAAGGAGGGGGAAACCATCTGCCCTCATTTCATTTACATTCTGAAGAGGAAGGTGGGGATGCTCAGGAAATAATCCAGTACAGGAAACGCAGAAGTCAGAGGAACATATGAAGTTGGCATCCACAAAACCCAGACCAGAGAAGTTCTGGGGGGACAAATGAAATGGTTTCTTAAATAAATATATTAAGAGGAAGGGAAAGAGAGGAAAATACCAGAGGGGCATCTTGTGGGTTAACAGACTTAAGACATAATCGCTTGCAATGTGTGGCCCATAGTATGAAGACAAGTGGGAATTTCAAGTTGACACGATATTTGATATTTTAAAGGAGTTATTGTTGGTTTTTAAAATTGGGATAACAGCATTATGGAAATACACTTTAAAAACAATTCTCTAGCTTTTAGAAATACATATGGAAATATTTACAGAGACGAGAACTTGGATTTGCTTCAAACAAGGTAGTAGGCGGAAGACCAGTGGGTGTAGATGAAATAAGAGTCATGAATTGATCATGGAGGGAGCAGGGATGTGGGTACACGGGGATTCATTAGATTGTTCTGTCTGCTTAGGTATATGTTTGAAATTTTCCATGAGAAGATGAAAAAAAAATATGTAGCAGTGCTTAAAAAATAAGAAAGAATTCAACAAAGGAAATTATTTCAGATCGTGATAATTGCTAGGAAAGAAATACAAAAGGGCAGGGAGGTGACTGTGAGTGGGGGGGTTGTCCCCACTACAGGTTCACCCTGTCCTTTTCTTTCCTGGCCCCTCTTGTTCTTTCTATTCACAAGGTTCTTGACAATTTTTTGTCTCCTTGCATTCTACACAGACAAGAATCCTATCCTTCTTGTTGCCTGGGTTATCCCTGAGCCCATTATCAAGGCATGGTGTGCCAGTTAACATGTCTGAACGAATAAATTCATGCATCAGTGGAAATCTTTGCTGATTGGCTTTGTTTAGAGATAACTTGAGAGTTATGCTAACCCCATTCTTTCCCCCTATTCCCATCATCCTGATGTATGCAGTTTAGGTCACAATTACACACTGATGAATAAATCATTAATTGTCTCTACTCCTTCCATGGATTGCTAGGAACATTTTTTTCTCCCAACCAAATTATTTCTCAAGGGTGGGCATCCATCTCCAGTTTCTTCATGGATCATCACAATCAAGGCATTTGAATATCTGATGCCTGGGTCGAGTCCTGCACTCCATCCATACCTACCCTTGCCTTAGAATCTGCATTATCTCCACCTTGGTTAGTGACGGTGGGGCTCTGTTGCTGGAAGGGACAGGAAGCCCGGATAATTGGAAATTCCCCACCTTGGACTTTACTAAAGTTAACTGTGGGCAGGTCAGTTCATTTCTTGGGGTTTTGTACCCTGCTGTGCTTTATGAATATTCTTTCAGAAAAGTGTGAGGAAAGAGAAGTCTGGAGAACAGAGAAAACAAGGAGTTGAAGAAAGATTCTGAAAGGCATTTCTCTGGGAGTCCACAGTGTGGTCTAATCGGCTACAGGAAGAGCCGGCCGCAGAACACAAGGACCTTGAGAAGAACCTCACCCTTTGTTCCCCCGCTTCCTCTTCCCTCCCTCTTCCCTCTTACTCTCCTTCTCTTGGACATGATCAGACCCAAAGGGAATAAATCAGGAAAATGGTGTTTAGGTCACTCCACAGTTACTGATTTTGTTTTACCACATATCAATCATGATGTGGGTACTGGAAATTCAGAACAAACAAACAAACAAACAAACAGTCCAGTTCATATTGGACTTCTAAAGTAGAAGAGTCAGGTCTCAGGGGTTGGAGAGTGAGATGGAGCATGTCATGTCTGGAGGAAGTGGTGGAGAATAATTTTAGAAATGGCAGTTTGGGATCAGAGTGCTGACCACACTAAGTTCGAAGAATGAAGATACCTGGGGTCCCTGTCTGTAGCTAATCAAAGTTGCTCCCTCCCTGAATGCTTCTGCCCCACATGGTCTTTGTACTTTTGTCCCACTATGCTCGTCATGCTCCAACTCCACCGTGGTCTTCATGCTCCAGCACCACTATGGTCTTTATGCTTCTGTCCCCGACTGTGGACTTTTCTCTATGCCTGAACATCATTAATCATACTTGCAGAACTTTTTACCTGAACCGCAAAGACTGGCTATTTTATCTCCTTTTTGTTCCAGGAGGCAATGTGATAAAATGGACTGTGACCCTGATCAGCTCAGTTCAGTTCAGTTGCTCAGTTGTGTCCAACTCTGTGACCCCATGGTCTGCAGCATGCCAGGGTTCCCTGTCCATCACCGACTCCTGGAGCTTACACAAACTGACGTCCATCAAGTCAGTGATGCCATCCAATGATCTCATCCTCTGTCATCCCCTTCTCCCCCAGCCTTCAGTCTTTCCCAGTATCAGGGTCTTTTCCAATGAGCCAGTTCTTCGTATCAGGTGGCCAAAGTATTTGAGTTTCAGCTTCAACATCAGTCCATCCAATGAATATTCAGGACTTAATTTCCTTTAGGATTGACTGGCTGGACTCCTTGCAGTCCAAGGGACTCTCAAGAGTCTTCTCCAACACCACAGTTCAAAAGATCTTCACCAAGGTATTCAATTTCCCCTTCTGTAAGATGAAACTAATCATTGTCACCCTCAGGGTATAGATAAAGATGCAGTGGGATAAGGTTTGTGAAAGAACTTGTGGATTTAAAAGTGCTCTCTGAATGTTGGCTAGTTATGATTGCTGTGTGTTGGTTACTATCACCAAGGAGTCCAGATTTAATTATAGAAGTGCTGTTCTGATCTGTGCATTCTTGTGAGTCCAAAGATTCTCTGTGCTATTAGGAGCACAGAACAGGTGGTCATTTCCTGACAGGAGGGTGTAGAATATGAATGTATTCCACAAACATTTCCTAATGAAACATCTGCAATACATTCCCTCTGCTTGGCCCTGTGGACAACACAAAAAATGAATAAAACACCACCTTGATATACTGTAAGTCCCTGGCATACAAACAAGTTCCATTCTAACAGTGTGTTGGTAGGTCCCATTCATTCTTAAGTCCTGCAAAGTTAGCCTAGGTAACCAGATAACACAACCAGCTATATAGTGCTGTACTGTTATAGTTTTATAATACTTTTCACACAAATAATATGTAAAAAGCAAGCAAACACAAAAAAACAAAGAAAACATTTTTAATCTTATCGTACAGTACCTTGGAAAGTACAGGAGTACAGTATAACGGCTGGCATCCAGGGGCTGGCATCGAGTGAAGAGGCAAGAGTCACTGACTGGAGGAGGAGAGGAGGTGGGAGATGGTAGAGTTGAAGGATGGTCAGCAAGAGGAATTGGATGGCAGGCTGCAGTTTCACTCATGTCTGATGTTGATGGCTCAGGTTCTGGTTTCTTGAGTGGTTGCATCCTTGAAAGTTCACAGCTCCAAGGTTCATATGTAGGACTTCGGTAGTCTCCTCCTGCTTTCTTCCAGAAGTCTCTATTTTTGTCTGATGGTATTTGTGGTAGGTAGCACAATGGTCCCTACCAAACACAACCATGTCCCAGTTCCTGGTCCCTGTGACCATGCCACCTTACATGGGAAAGGAGAATGAAAGTTGCAGATGGAATTCTGCCTGTTCATGAGCTGACCCTGTGGTGGGGAGAATGTCCTAGATGACCTAGGTGGCCCAACATCATCACAAGGGTCCTTAAAAGTGGACAAGCGAAGAAGGAGAGAAAGTCAGAGAGAGAACAGTGTGAGACAGGCTTGACCTGATGTTGCTGGAGTTGAAGATGGAGGATGGGACCACCAGCCAAGGAATGAAGAAAGCTTCTAGAAGATGAAAAAGACAAAGAAATGGACTCTTCCTGGAGCCTCCAGAAAGGAGCATAATCCTGCCCACACTTTGGTTTCTGTCCACTGAAATCCATTTCATATTTCTGACTTCTTGAACAGTGAGAGAATAAATCTGTTGTTTTACACCACTACCTTGCATAATTTTCACATTGGAAAAGATCCTGATGCTGGGAAAGAGTGAAGGTAGCACAAGAAGGGGATGAGGATGAGATGGTTGGATGGCGTCACCAACTCAATGGACATGAATTTGAGCAAACTCCAGGAGTTTGCTCACCAGGAGATGGTGAAGGACAGGGAAGCCTGGGGCGCTGCAGTCCATGGGGTCACAAAAAGCTGGACATGACTGAGAGACTGAACAGCCAAGCAGTAGGAAATTAACCAGATATTATTATTCTCTTCTTCTTAAACATTAATTGTATTCAACACATACGTATATATAGAGTTCTTACTGTGTCCAGCCTCTGAATAAGTGCTAAAAATAAAATGATGGGGAAAACCCAGACATGTTCAGTTCCTGCTCTCATGGAGCCTACAGTCTGGCTGGGGAGACAATGCTAATAAAATATGGGTAAAATTACAACTGTGCTAAATGCCAAACTGAACAGGGGCATAATGTGTGTATTCTGTGGTCCCAGCAATTTAGTAATTGTCAGAAAACCACCCTGAGACCATCTGTTGGCCTCACCCTTGTACTTCCTTCCCCGAGAATGAGAGAAATGCAGGGTGTTGGGCAGGTGAGCTGAGAGGCTGCTCCACTAGGGTGGACCTGTGGACCAACATCTTTGGAGGCCAAAATGCCTCATCATCTCTCTCTGAACTGTCAATCAATGGAAAAGACACCAGAGACATTTACTGAGCACAGCTCATCAGTTAGGCATTCAATTAATTAGGCAATCATTTTTGCACTTGATTTTCATTACAGTGAGTTTATTTTTGTTTCTTGTGTAGGAAAAACAGGTGCTCACATTTAGCTTCATCAGCTTCCTGTGCTGTTTGATTCACATATTATTTTTAAAATAGGTTTATTTTGAGGAGAAGTGTGACCTGAAAAAAAACCCACTCATATTTACTCACTCCCATTGCTGTTTTTGTTGTTGTATCTCTTTTTTTTTTTCCCACCAGCATTCAGAAGGTTTAGAAACGTCTGTGAAGCCATATCGTACTCCCACTGTTGGTAAGGTCTCTGTTTCTTCTGTAAGTTCTGCCTTTTCCTTCTTGCACAGGAAAGGAGCTTAAATTTAAATGTCCTGGGAGTCTGTGAAATAGGTCAGGCGCCGATGTAGACTGAGGTTCACATTATCTCCTAAAAGGCAATTTCTCTTCCATGTTCCGACGGCCTTGAGGCTTTTCCCAGGATATTCAGGGCTGCTGTGAACTCAGACCCAGGGGCATCGAATGAGCCAGGGGGTAGACCCACAGTAATAACCACTTACCCACACTTCTCACTGCTTCCAGGATCAAACCCCTCAGCCCAGGGCCAGCAGATTCCAGACTGAAAACACGTCTTGGTGGATCCAAGTCCCCAGTCACGTACCAGTGTAAGCAGGCTGAATGAGCTTTATTTATGCTGATTATTTTCCCCACCACGTCCCTGAATCGAGACGGCTGGCATACACAGCACGCTTTCTGCTTTCAGTAAGGGTTGACGTACTTCTTCTCCAGTGAAACCATACTTCGTTGGTCTTGAAATGAGATGCAAGTGTGTGTAAACTACCCCCTCTCCATCCCTGTTTGTGATATGAAGTGTTAATATAAAAATAGAAGTTCTCAAGGCATTATGGAGTACCTTTTTGGGTTCCCATGGAAACCAAGCAGTGCAAATATGTGAAGAATTTTTTAACTTGGCCAAAAATTTCATCCTCCGAATATTTAGGGCCATTCTGCCTCATTGTTTGAGGACACATTTTTAAAAATATTTTTCAAGAAATTATCTTTTCACCCGTCCCCCATCCTCCTTCACATATTAAACTACCAGATTATGTTTTTTTTAAGTATTCAACAAAAAAGGTCTCTTCCTGCCATTTCCAATACAAACCTTAGAGTGTTTAAAAAAATATTCCTTTTGAAACAAAGTTTTCCTCACTAATCTCAGAAGGGGGAAAAAGGTTATTTCTTTCCTTCAATTTGAAGCAATTTGGAACAAGCTTGGTCACCACCCCTGAGCTGACAGTGATGACATCCCAATGGAACATCGGAAACAGATAAATATTTTGAGGGAGCAGAAACCTGAGTTAGGGCTGCCGTTTCCTGCTCCTTTGGCTGGTCTGATAAATTGCACTCGGTCAACAGAAACCTCTTCAGGGCATTGCTGCTGCAGCTGGAGAATAGAAAAGACACAAAATTAGGGCTTTTGTCACTGTCACTTGATTTCATTAAAGGGCATTAGTTCTCGGCAATTTGTACCAAGTGGCTCAGGCAGGTTGGATGTGGCAGGAAGTCTGGCAGCTCCCAGCTGGTGGTGAGGCTGGCGGGGGCATGAGCCTCTAGGCATACCTCCTCCTCCTGCTGTCCTCCCCCGTCCTCCTGTGCTGGCCTGTGTGGTCCTCCTGTTCTGTCATGTCTGGTCCCCCTGGCACTGTCTTGTCTGGTCCCCTGGCACTGCCCTGCATGGTCCCTCTTGCCAACAGGGACCAGCCCCCAGCTGTGTTGTGGCTCCTGGGGTTTCCCAGCCACCCCGTCCCCAGGAGAATGAGCCTCAGCCACAGATCATTTCATGACGGGTTGGGGTGGGAGTTACACCCTTTCCAGGACTGACTCATACAGGGACAGGAAGGACCCCCAGTTCAGGGCAAGGCCATGCTCAGCCTGAGACTCCGTTCCTGCTCAGCACTTCCCATCCCATATCACTTCCTTCCCCATTTCAGTTTCCTCCTGACAGCATCACCCATCCACTCGAATCCTCCCAAGTCACAAACCCTTGTCTCAGGCTCTGCGTCTTGACAAACTGGGCTTCTGACAACCCTCCTCAGTGGATTTTTTAAGGTCAGGGATGAAGAATGCCTTCTGTTATGGGTTGAATGGTGCTTCCTCCTCCCCTCTGCTATTGAAGATGCTGAAACCCTAACCCTGAGCACCTGTGAACATGCTCTCATTTGGCAGGTCATCAAGTTAAGATGGGGTCATTGAGGGGGGCCTGGTCCAATGCCTGGTGTCCTCAGACCTAACAGCTTACTCAGGATCCTCTGACCCCTTTTCGACTAGGCCTCCACCTCGCTCCCCATCCTGTCCTTGGCTTGCCTAACTCAGCGTTTGCAAACGCTTGTCACAGCTGAGTCAGTTTCACCAGAATCCCTACCCTTGATGTCCCCCCTTATTCATTTTCTACTCACTGACCCCCTCGCTCTGCCCACTGGCTATAAATCCCCTGCTGTTTTTGCTGTATTGCGGGCTGAGCTCAAGCTCTGTCTCCTGTTGCAATAGTCTTGAATAATGTCTTCCTGAGCATTTTAACAGGTATTGGAATAATTTTTTAACACCTTATAAAATAGGTGGTTTGAATAGAGACATGCACACGGGGAGACAGACATGTGAATGGACTCAGGGATGGGGTGATGCATTCACAAGCCAAAGAATGTTACAGATTCCAGCAAACCACCAGCAGTGGGAGAGAGGCGTGGACCAGTTTCTCCCTCTGAGTTTCTCCCTCTCCCTCCCAGGGCTGCAAAGAACCAGCCCTGCTGACAGCTTGATCTCAGACTCAGTCTCATCTCCGTCTCAGACTCTTAGCTTCCAGAACTGAGACACAGCAAATTTCTGTTGTTTAAGCCACCCAGTCCTTGGCACTTTGTTATGGTTGCCCCAGGAAAACAATACTTTATTCCTTTACATCCTTGGAATCTCCTGCCTCCCGATGCAATTTGCTCATCCTTCTGCAAACCCAGTGTGCTCCCATGAAGGTGAATCATGGGAGGTGGGCGTGGAGCTTAGCACCGGTGCACTGTAGAGGTGGGGTCAGATGGGAGGGGAGAAAGGTTGCTCTCTAATCTGGGGCAAGGCCGGGGTATCCTGTCTCAGGTGGGGTTCTCATGATTGCTGCCCTTCCCTTTGAGTTGTCACAACCTGGGCTCTTATGAGCTCCCAGAATGAGCGAGCCTGTCTGAGAGGAGATCCCCTGCTCATCTTCACATTAACATTCTTCCCATCGGAAAAGGCAGTGCTCTGCGTGATAAATTATCTCCAGGCCTTTTTAATGTACTTTTCCGCGTGAACAACAGTGTTCACTGGGTGTCAGGCATCAGGCAAACATAATTGGATCTGGAAAATGTTATATTGTGAATTAAGTTGACTGATGGCGAAATGTCAGTTTTATTAACATTCTCCCTTCAGATGATAATTTTATATCTATAAGGATGAATGACAAAGGAGTTACTGAATGTGTCAATTTGGAATGATGGAGCCCTTTTAATAAACTCTACTTATTTTCTCATTCCTTATTTTTAAATATTTCACCTCCATCCAAGGAATTGTTTCCATGATGTTGGCTGGTGATTGGACAAAAAGTCAACAGAGCAGGTTGTTTGGCTGAAAGCCAATTTGGTGCACCTCCTGAAGGTGAAGCAGCTGTGGGCTGCCTGGCAGCAGCTAAGCAGGGATAATCCTAAAAGGAAGCTGGAGAAGAGCCTAAAAGCTGGTTCAGTGGCACCCAAATCAGCACCTGTGTGGATGGCCTCAGCAGCACCCCTCGCCAGCCGCGTCTTCCCAGGAGGGTGTCCTCTTCAGCCGGAAGCTTTCAACAGTTGCTTGGAGTCGTCTTTCTCAGTTTGTGTGACAACCAGGAACAGGTCCCCTCTCACCTGGCCCCTTGAAATCCCTCTTTACTGAGTAATTCCCGACCTGCAGCTGCATCTCTGGAAACATCTTCCCTTCAGAGTGATTTGAGCCTGATTTTCGAGGAAAGTCAGATCACAGCACTTCTTGGCTTCTCTGGTTTCCAGGTTCTCCCAGAATGTTGCTGCCCTCCCCTGGCCCACCAGACCCACCTGCGTCACCCCTGCCTTCTTGTGCTGCCGCAAGTCCTACCATCCAGACTCTGAGCCTTTGCCTTTTCTGTTCCCCATCCCGGAGGTCTGTCCCCAGAAGGTTCTCTGCTTCCTTCCCTGTTTTGTGGGTCAGTGTCCAAATGTCACCTCTGGACAGACCTGCCCTCCCACTGTCCCCGCAGCTGCGCCTGGTTCTCCCACCTCGCTCTATCATTCTTGTCGTTGTTGTTGAGTCGTTAAGTCGTGTCTGACTCTCTGCAACCCCGTGAACTTCAGCACAATAGGCTTCCCTGTCCCGCAGTACCTCCCTGGGTTTGCTATCACTCTACCTAATCACCACAGAGATGTCTGTTAGCTTCACCTGGGCTCTGGAGGTTCTTATAGAGAGATGGCCAAATCCACACGCCAAGACAATGACACCCATGCCCTCTTCTGAGGGGCCGGTTCAGTAATGAGGGGCCCCATGCACATTTCTAAGTCTGAAATATTTATGGAGTGTCACACGCTCTGTAAAGAACTTGCCACAGTCGTGGCATATGTGCTGGAATGTTGGCAGGACAGAATGATCAGAAACCAAGCTTAGAAACAACCCCAGCCCCAGGCTTTCTTCCTGGCAAATTCCCAGGGCCCATCCAATCCTACAACTCTTAGTTCAGATGTACAAGCACCTCGTCTCTCACGATGATCACAGATGTGCCCCAGGGCCTCTCCCATTGCCAGGGAGGACTCGCCTATCATCTCCCATTGCCAGGGAGGACTCGCCTGTCATCTCTTTCAGTCCTCACATCCCTCACAGGTCAAGGGTGCTCTAACTCCCATTTTAGGCACGAGGGACTGGAAACGAGAGAGGGCGAGTGGTTTCTCCGATCTGGAGACAGTGGGATACTGATGGAACTGACCTGGCTTGTTAGAAATCACATGCTATTTATGTTATTATACTGTTTTATTTTGGCTCTGTGTGTTCTGCAGAAAGCTGCTTACACAGGTTAGAAAGGATGTCCTCTGAATATAGGACATATGTTTGGAAATATGGGGGATGCTGGGCTTCATTAAACAGCTTGTGTCACGACGGGACTCTGAGAGCACCACCCGCTTTCGAGAGTCCAAAGGCGGGGCTGAGATACTGTGACCAACTCTGGGTTCCAGCAATTCACCCCTGCCATCCTGTCCTCTGTTGGTCAGCATGTCCTTCTACTTACAAGACCAGGGACACAGACTTGCTTTGATGGATGAGATTTTCAAGGACGTGACCAAAGAGGGCTTGAAATGTGTTGTAAAAGTGAAAGTCACTCAGTTGTGTCTGATTCTTTGCGATCTCATGGACTATACAGTCCATGGAATTCTCCAGGCCAAAATATTGGAGTGGGTAGCCCTTCCCTTCTCCAAGGGGTTTTCCCAACCCAGAGATCAAACCCAGGTCTCCTGCATTGCAGGCGGATTCTTTATCAGCTGAGCCACTAGGGAAGCCCAAGAATACTGGAGTGGGTAGCCTATCCCTTTTCCAACGGATCTTCCTGACCCAGGAATCGAACTGGGGTCTCCTGCATTGCAGGCAGATTCTTTACCAACTGAGCTACCAGGGAAGCCTCTTAAGTCAAAGTTGCTCAGTTGTTCCTGACTCTTTGTGACCCCATGGACTCTACTGTCCATGGAATTCTCTAGGCCAGAATACTGGAGTGAGTAGCTGTTTCCTTCTCCAGGAGATCTTCCCAACCCAAGGATCGAACACAGGACTCCCATATTGCAGGCAGATTCTTTACCAGCTGAGCCACCAGGAAAGCCCATGAAATGTGTCATGAGGTTGGCTTCACCCTTTTCCACAAGAAAACCTCTCAGGCAGTTGCTAGTCCCAGGATGGCAGGTACGTGGCTCATGCCAACCAGCACAGAGCCCAGCCCAGCTGAGGTCCGCCTGGACCAACCAAACTCTGGCTGCTGTGGACACCTGTGTCCAGTGAATACAGAGACTGAGTCCCAGATGGTGGTCCATGCAGCATCTCATGGCTAACAGACTACTCTGAGCTCCTCTCTTTATTGATCAGGGAACCTTTCCTCTTTGAGCAGTAGTAGAACAGTCTTGGGGGGATGCTTACCATCCAACCTGGGAATCTGCTGGAAAGGGCATTCAGAGCATCCTGGAGGCATCTGTAGTTACCAATGGCAGGACTGGGGGGTGTTTGCTGTGTGCCTCTTGCTCAGTTATGTCTTAAAGACCCACCTCTGTTATTTTCACCAAAAAGGAGAGAGATCTAGAGGCCAGAGGAGGCCACTGAGGATGCTTTCCCTGCCCGAGGGCAGGAGTGATCCTTGACCAAGACATCTGTGCCCGAGGTCATAGCCTATCAAAGAAGAGGTGGGCATTGTTCTCCAGCCAAGAGGAGCCCCTCAGGGTCACGGTCACCATTCCCCCCACCCCAAGCTACAATGAATGGCCCTCGCCATGGGGCATGGGTAGCACTTAGCAAACCCCCGTCCACTTGGAATGCCGCCCCCTTAAAGGTGTGGCCACAATGTTCCTTCTCCATTAGACTCAGAGGGAACCATTTGTTCTAGGGTGATCTTGTGGCCTGTTCTTGGGACACAGATGCCCTATATAAATGACTCACATCTGCCTCTATAGGTCCCTCTTGTTAAGTGTAAGATCCTTTCAAGTGACAGGTACTGCAGGAGAAGAAATCCAAGTTGTCTCTAGGGCCTTGGGACTTTTGCCCAGATTCTCAGTTTGGATGGAAAAAAAAAAAGAGAGAGAGAGAGAGAAGACCCATTTCAATCTTGGTGTAATCTGGAGTTCATGAAGCAGAGGTAACTGTCTTGTTCCAAAAGGGATCCCTTGAGCATGGCACAGACATTTTTTTTTTTTTTTTTTTTGGCACAGACATTCTGAGGACACCCAGCCTGCCAGCGCCTTGATGGAGCTGGCCCCAGGAGTGAGGCATCCACTGCTGCTCTTTTCAGAAGCCTAGGAGAACTGGGTCATCTCCTGCCACCATCCCCAGGATCCCTCATGTCTTCCTACTGCAGACCTGCCAGGGCTGGGTCACCCTGACATCAGGATGTCCAGCCAGTGCCTCCTGGTCCTGGGATGATCAGACCAAATTCAGGGCAAATCCTCATCCAGGAAAAGGCAAGTGTTTCCTTACTTTTTCCAGGGTAAGAAATCGTGGAAGAGGCCCCAGTAACTCAGAGCAGATGAAGGGTGACCTGTGAAAATTGTGATCTGCCAGCACCCCGACTCCTTCTGCCGTGTCCTTCTTTCCAACTCAGAGGGAGAGAGTTTTTCAACCCTTCACTTTCTTTCACCACCAGGCTTACTTGTCCTTGACTTTGGTGAACAGCTGGTTGGATTAAAAGAGCAGGAAGTGGGGGGGACTGGCTGCCTTTCTGCCCCCACCCATCAAGAGGCAGGGGTGGGGCCCCAGCTCTTGGCTTCGACCTTTCTTGCCTCAGGGCATTCCCAGGTGGTGCAGTGGTAAAAATCTGCCTGCCAATGCAGGAGACGGCCAATGCAGGAGACGCAGGAGACTTGGGTTTGATACCTGGGTTGGGAAGATCCCCTGGAAGAGGGGATGGCAACCCACTACAATATTCTTGCCTGGAGAATCCCATGGACAGAGGAGCCTGACGGACTACAGTCCATGGTGTCACAGAGTCAGACATGAGTGAGCATGCACACATTCCTTCCCTCAAGTCAATGGCTGCGAGAGAGGTCCCTCATCCTGAAAACAACCCAGAGACGTGAGCACAGCTGCCAGCCACTCCTCATCTTCACCCCCTTTTCAGATGTGATGAGACAGACCCCAAGAGAGTAAGGAAAAGGGCCTGAAAGAGTTTCAGTGAGAGACAGCCTCACACAGAATCCAGGGAAGATGCTTGTGTACCAAGAGGCTAAAGAATGTTTGTTTTTTGCTTTTTTCCCTTCAAAGTCAATCATTTCTCTCTTAAGAAGATGTGCCTAAAGTGAGTTAACCTTTTCTCAATATGTTTCCTGGGTGGGACCTGAAATAAATAAGAATGTGTGGGTTACCCCCCAAAACATAGGTAGCACTGTGTGGAGACTAAGAAACGTAAATAGGAAAAGCAAAGGTACAGAGAGAGAAGTGTCAGGTCCTCACTAGCCTTTAAGGGAGTGTAATAAATTTCATACATAAATCAGAGGCCAGCAACAGCAGCCCACAGGACAAATCCGGCCCTTGCCCCGCTTTTATAAATAAAGTTTTATTGAAACACAGCCATGCCCACTCACTTCTCTATTGCCTGTGACTGCTTTCATACTGCAATAGCGGAGTTGAGCAGTTGCCACAGAGACCACTTGGCCTGACAAGCTTAAAACAGTTACCATCTTGTCTTTTCCAGAAAAAGTTGTCCATCTCTGATGTAAACAGATTCCTAAACAGAATTCCTGGATCTGAAGTGGACTTGCAAGATACTGCAGGTATCAGAAGGGCTTATCAAGAAAGTAAGCTAACCCAAATTTTCACCATTAGCTCTCCTGGGCTGGGTGCTAGCATGTGAATATTACACATTTTATCTTTTCACTTCAGCATTTTCACCCTCTAAACATCTCTCAGGGGCAGCAAGTTACAAGTAGGGTAAAAGGCAGTGGTGAGGAGAGATATGGGTGTGTTGACTGTGTTTGAACATGCAAATTTATTTACAACAAGAAAATAAATTATGAACAATTACATATTTTAAAAAGCTGACAAATACAAGAAACATCACAACTCTAGATCAATTGGGTAGTTACTTTTTTAACTGCCTGATATAGCTCTGGCTTGGTGCCCCAATATCACAGTTCCCCATGGGTGAATTGGTTCAGTGGGCAGCCGGAGAATTCTGAGACCCTTTTCTCTATAAGGACACCAGTGTGCATGGGTTATGTTGTGCCCCCACACCTCAAATTCATATGTTGATATTATTCAAAAACAGAGTTTTTACATAAATGATTAAGTTAAAAATAAGCTCATATGTGAAAAAAGTCTTAGTTACTTAGTCCTGTCTGGCTCTGCTGCCCCAGGGACTATAGCCCGCGAAACTCCTCTGTCCATGGAATTCTCTAATAAGAACACTAGAATGGGTTGCCATTCCCTTCTAGGGGATCTTCCCAACCCAGGGATCAAAATCAGGTCTCCGGCATGGCAGGTGGATTCTTTACCATCTGAGCCACCAGGGAAGCCCAAAAAATAAGGTAGTAAGGGTTGTTACCGGAGAATGCAATAGCACCCCACTCTAGTAATTTTGCTTGGAAAATCCCATGGACGGAGGAGCCTGGTAGGCTGCAGTCCATGGGGTCACTAAGAGTCGAACACGACTGAGCGACTTCACTTTCACTTTTCACTTTCATGCATTGGAGAAGGAAATGGCAACCCACTCCAGTGTTCTTGCCTGGAGAATCCCAGGGATGGGGGAGCCTGGTGGGCCGCCATCTATGGGGTCGCACAGAGTCAGACATGAGTGATGCGACGTAGCAGTAGCAGCAAGGGTTGTTACAACAAAGGGTCATTACTATTGTTCAGTTGCTTAATTGTCTCCAACTCTTTGCAACCCCATGAACTGCAGCATGCCAGGCTTCCCTGTCCTTCACCATCTCCCTGAATTTGCTCAAACTCATTTCCATTGAGTCAGTGATGCCATCCAACCATTTCGTCCTCTGCCGCCCCCTTCTCCTCCTTCCCTCAACGTTTCCCAGCATCAGGGTCTTTTCCAATGGGTCAGCTCCTTGTATCGGGTGGCCAAAGTATTAGAGATTCAGCTTCAACATCAGTCCTTCCAATGAATGTTCAGGGTTGATTTGCTTTAAGATTGACTGGCTTGATCTTCTTGTAGCCCAAGGGATTCTCAAGTGTCTTCTCCAGCACCACAATTTGAAATCATCAATTCTTTGGTGCTTAGCCTTCTTTATGGTCCAACTCTCACATCCATACATGACTAGTGGAAAAAACATAGTTTTGACTACAGACTGTTGTTGGCAAAGTGATGTCTCTGCTTTTTAATATGCTGTCTAGGTTTGTCATAGGTTTTTTTTTTCTTTTTTTTTTTTTTTACCAAGAGTGGGCTTAATCTAATATGACTGATGTCTTTATAAGAGGGAGATAAGGATGCAGACATACAGAGATGACCACGTGGGGACAGACAGAGGAGGCGCTGCGTGTTGTGAGGATAGAGGAAGGAGGCCAAGGACAGAGACCTTGGGAGGAACCAGCCCTGCCCACACCCGGATCTCAGATGTCCAGCCTCCAGGACTGGGAGAAAATAACTATCTGTTGTTTAAGCCACTCAGTCTGTGGTACTTTGTTATGGCAACTTTAGAAAACTAATATATTAGCAATAACTAAACTATGGAACTGGAGGAAGGCATGGCAACCCACTTCAGTATTCTTGCCTGGAGAATCCCCATGGACAGAGGAGCCTGGCAGGCTACAGCCCACGGGATTACAAAGAGTCTGACATGACTGAGCAACTAACTAAGCACAGTACAAACTGTGGAATCTCTTCCACTAACAGAAACTAAAGGTCTCCCCAACCCGGCTTCCCCTTGGTGGGACCCCGAATACCATGGCTACTCCATCAGTGCCCTGGCCCGGGGTTAAGGGTGTGTGACAGTGAACTTGATTGGAAGGAAGCAGCCCTAAGAGACCCTGAAGCTTTATGTTCATTGGCTTTCAGGCAAATCCATCCCAGCCCAGAGGCGACATTGGCCACCACACTTTCAGGAGGCCCTGGTCCCTGGCAGGAGCTAGTCTCAAGCAGATCATCATCATAGGATTCCTTGGTTCCTTCAAAGGCACCCAGGCAGAGGCCAACGTAACACAAGCTGTGCTTCTCAGCTCTCCTGACACCATCTCAGATCCCACCAGCTCTGACAACATACTGCTTAAAGTCCTCAGGGCTCCCTGGAGTACCCTTTAATCTTGTCTGACATTCGCACATTTTATGGAATCCCCCAAAGATGCTGGCTGATACAAAGCTCTGGCAGAATGATAAAAGCATGAACGCTATTGTCTCTATAAAATGAAGAAAGGAGAAAAAAAAGGTTAGAAAATAGAGAGTGAAACAAAGGTCAGAAATCGAGGTGCATAGGGATAAAAATAACAACAGCCCACATATTTGCATTCTTCAGAGCATTTTCGAAGGCTAAGGGCATACACGGATTTCAGACAGCTTTGCTTACACTCACCGGGCTTGGGGAACTATCATAATAACCGTATAATGTAATCTCCATTCTACAGGCTCGGAGACATCAGATAACTGTTCACCGCTGGGCAGGGCTCATCCACAGACAGAGCATTTTTCTTCCAAATGTTCTTCTGATATTTCCACTGCAGGCTCAGTGGGAGGTCCATGGGACAAGTGAGCCAAGGGAAGAGGCAGGTGGGACCAAGGTCCAAAAACCAGCCACAGTGAGTCTGACTCCTGGGAGGGTTCCTGGAACATGGAGGTTTAGGTCAGCACATTGAACAGGAGCCCCAGGATTGGACCCAAATAGAGATCCATCACTGAGCAGGTTGTCAAATATCCTTTGGATCAGAGAACTTAGTCTCATTGGTCCTCCATGCCATCTGCCTGATGACAGACTCATTCCACACCCTCCCTGGACAATCTACAGCTCCTAGAAGCCCATGTGTGTGTGCTCAGTGGCCCAGTCATGTCTGACTCTTTGCAACCCCATGGACTATAGCCCACCAGGCTCCTCTGTCCATGGGATTCTCCAGGCCAGAATACTGGAGTGGGTTGCCATTTCCTACTCCAGGGGATCTTCCCAACCCAGAGAGCGAACCTGCATCTCCTGCCTGGCAGGCGGATTCTTTACCATTGAGCCACCTCAGAAGCCCCACCTAGAAGCCCACTACTCCCAAATACAGCCTGCAGACCACTCTGTCCATTTCAGAACACCAATGTCAGCAGTGACTCTGAAAATTTCCTTGTGAATGACTCCCAGGCACCATGACATCTCAACACCTCACCAAGTCTATAACGGGTGTCTCATTTCCCACCAGTCCCGCATGATGCCCATACCCTTCTTTTCCAGGGGGCTCTGCATTGGGAAATGACATCAATACTCAACAAGAGGCTCATTCAGACCCTGGAGGCTACCCTTGACCCCTCTGCCTCCCTTCTCCCATGCACCTGACTCATCTTCAGACTCTGCTGCTTTTGCCTCCAATTTTGTCTCTATCATATTTAAACTTCTATTTTCAGTCACCCACAGTAACAAGTTTGATATTTGTCATTAAACAGACACAAATCCCTGCAAAACGCATCACATTGTTGATCAAGTGCTATAAATTTCCTTTTGTGCCGCCTTTCCCTTTAATTACCAGTGTTCAGGATCTCTCGTTGCCATGTGTGTGACGTGTCTGTTGCCTATAGTTGGGGATGTTGCTTACCCCCTGCTTATCCATCTCTTTCAGGATGAACAATTAATTCAACCACCACAATGAGTTCTGAATGAGAGGCTTTCTGCACACTCACGGGTAGATCTTAGATCTGTGATCAGGTTCTGAGATCTCACACCTTGTGCTGAACAGCTTTGTCACAGGGACCTCCTATTCCATTGGTTCATTTGTCTTCTTTCTTGATTCCTGGACTTTTATACATAGGCATATTAAAAAGCAGGGACATCATTTTGCCAACAAAGATCCATATGGTCAAATCTATGGCTTTTCTGGAAGTCATGTATGGATGTGAGAGTTGGACCATAAAGAAGGCTGAGAGCCTAAGAATTGATGCTTTCAAACTGTGGTGCTGGAGAAGACTCTTGAGAGTCCCCCAGATGGAAAGGAAATTAAGCCAGTCAATCCTAAAGGAAATTAACCATGAATATTCATTGGAAGGACTAATCCTGAAACCGAAGCTCCAATACTTTGGCCATCTGATGTGAAGAGCTCCCTGATGCTGGAAAGAATGAAGGCAGGTGAAAAGGGGACAACAGAGGATGAGATAGTTTGATGACATCACTGGCTCAATGGACATGAGTTTGAGCAAAATCTGAGAGGGAAGACTAGCATGCTGCAGTCCATGAGGTCACAAAGAGTCAGACATGACTTAGTGACTTAACAACAACAAATACACAGGCTGACTCTCACTGTTGGATGGTCACATGTGCTACGAGCTATCATAGTCCATTCGGGTTGCTTGATAGAACCCCATAGGCTTGGGTGACTTACAAAAAACAGGTGTTTATTTCTAATTTTTTAACAACAAAATTTAGTTATCTTTATGATCATCTTCCATGTCTTTTGTGGGATTATTTTCAGTACCTTGTATTTTTTCCTATTGTAAATGATACTTTTAAAAAGTAAGTATAGAACAGTATTTTGGACTCTGTGGGCGAGGGAGAGGGTGGGATGATTTGGAGGAATGGCATGGAAACATGTATAATATCATATAAGAAACGAATCACCAGTCCAGGTTCAATACAGGATACTTGGGGCTGGTGCACTGGGATGACCCGGAGGGATGGTACGGGGAGGGAGGTGGGAGGGCGGTTCAGGATGGGGAGCACGTGTACACCCGTGGCAGATTCATGTTGATGTGTGGCAGAACCAATACAATATTGTAAAGTAATTAGCCTCCAACTAAAATAAATAAATTTAAATTTTAAAAAAGTATTATATTATATTTTGTTACCTTTACTGTTTGTTGCTGAACTAAAAGCATGCTGCTAACTCTGAGGGTTGAACCAGGTATCCAGAAACTGTGTAGTGCTCTCTGATTTGTATTCTGAGCTGATCTCTGTTCTCTGGGGGTTTCTGTGCACTGCTCACAGTGGCTGTGAATAATGCTGGTTTTTGTTTCTCCTTTTCAGTCTGTGCAACGTTCATTTTTTTTTCGTGTCTTACTGTGCTGGCCAGGACCTCTAGCACAATGTTGAATACAAATGCACATCCCTGTATTGTTCCAGATTGTAAAGTGACTGTGCCTGGCATGTCTCCATGAAGTGTAACTTTTGCCATAAGTGTCCTGATAAATAGACTGGATCCCAAAATCTTCATCACCCACAGCAAACACACACACACATACGCACACACACACACACCCTCTTGATTCTGTGACTAGTACCCATATACCTGTCTGCTGCTGCTGCTGCTGCTGCTAAGTCGCTTCAGTCGTGTCCAGCTCTATGTGACCCCGTAGATGGCAGCCCACCAGGCTCCGCCATCCCTGGGATTCTCCAGGCAAGAACACTGGAGTGGGTTGCCATTTTCTTCTCCAATGCATGAAAGTGAAAAGTGAAAATGAAGTCACTCAGTCGTGTCCAACTCTTAGGGACCCCATGGACTGCAGCCTACCAGGCTCCTCCGTCCATGGGATTTTCCAGGCAAGAGTACTGGAGTGGGGTGCCATATCTGAAACAGATACTGCCCCCAAATTCTACTTGTCCTGATTACATGTGACATTTTCTGTTCTGCTGTCTTCTGTCTTATCTTACTCCATCTTGTTCCATTCTAATCAATTCTGTTCTCTTCATTTGATGTGCTAAGCTTAATAACTTAATATCTTCGATGTTTTCTTTCACCAAAAAATGATTCCACAATCCTAAAATGCATGGCCACACTCAGTTGGAAAGAAACAGTGGCATTGCTTTTGAAGGTTTACAAGATGGGGAAATTCTCCCCTACTCACAGGAAATCTACCTGACTTTGTTGTTTAACTGTGGATGGAGTGAGTTGTGAAGTATGTGAGAGACAGAGACTAAGGATGACTTCAGGGATCTGGTCCCATGTGCCTGAAAATGTGGCCTTGTCACCTCTTGAGATGGGAGAAGGCGGAGGTCAGCAGACCCTCAAGTGGAGATGCAGCTGGATGGAGAAGCCTGGCTGGAGTCTGGGGGTACTGGTCCTGGACTTCCCTGAACCTTTGTCCATTCACATATCCTTCATCGTGTTAACCACACATGTATTTCCCTGCAGGTTGTTGTTCCCTCCTGTAAGATCTCACATGTTCTGGGCCCTCATGGAAGGTGGAGTCCTCATGGGTCCTGGGGTGTTGACTGGACACTTGTCTCTGTCACAGGTTTGTATTCCCTTGTGAGGGTCTTGGGATGGTGGGGAGGGTCCCTCCAGAGCAGGTTGAGGTTTGTAGCTGTTGAATGTTCCAGAGGAATCACTAGACTATGCTGATAAGCCCACACACTGGTATGCACAGTTCCAAGCTATTTGACGCTCAGACAGATTTTGGTTTGGGGTTTTGTTTCCGTCCTGAATTCTGGCAGAAGCATTTGAACGTCCTCGTCTCTTCTCATACAGCTAGGGGTGCACGTCATGACTGAAGCTGTAACAGTTGAGTTGCATTTTATTCAGGGGTCTTGTTTCTGATCCCCAGGTCAGAACCAGGCTGGGTTCTCAGCCTCACCTGCTGTTGACACCTGGTGTTAAAGTTCAAGGTCATGTTTATAATCCCACCTGCCCCTTCACTTGCCCCCTCACCTGTCCCTCACCTGTCCCCTCACCTGCCCACTTCATTCAGGAACACCACCACTCTGGTTTTTCATTCTCTTGTCATGCCTGAGACTAGGAGTGTTTCCTTTCTTTCTTGGAAGCCCAGATATGCACTTAAAATATATTTTGCTGTTTTTAACCTGGCATATCTGGGCTTTACTATGGTCTGAATGTTTGTGTCCCCCTAAAATTCACATGTTGTAGCCTTCCCCACCCCCAACGATGGTGATGTAAGGAGGTGAGGCCTCTGGGAGGTGCTTAGGCCATGAGGGTGGAGACTCATGATTAAGGACTGGTGTCCTATTAAAAGGACCTCAGAGATCTCCCACACCCCTTCCATGATATAAGGATATGGAGAGAAGACAGCCATTTATGCACTGGGAAGCAGGGCTCATCAGACACCCAAATGGCCAGTGCCGTGATCTTGGACTTCCAGTCTCCGGAACCATGAGCAGTAAATTTCTGTGCTTTAGAAGCCCCCAGCCCAAGGCATGCTGTAACAGGAGCTGGAACAGACCAAGACACATTTGTTCTGCCACCTTGCCAGAATCACAAGTCTTCAGCACAGTCTTCCTAGGCACAAACATGACTATATCATTCCCATGTTTACACTTTTTCTGAGTTTTCCCTTTGCCTTAGGATAAAGTCCCACTTCTTCACTTGGGCTTGCAGTGATCCCTTGGGTCCAGCCCTTGACCCCCCCACCCATGTGCAACCTCTGATTCTCTCTCCCAGGACCTCCAAGTCCCTAGAAATTCAACCTAGGATCCTTCTATTCTCTTTATTTAATAATTGAAAGCACGTTTTCTTTTTTTTTTTTTAATTATGAAAGTGTAATAACACATTTACATGAGACTTGGAAGATACAGATCAAAGTTACATACAATTCCACCATGTTAGCTGCTAGTTGTATCTGACTCTTGGTGATTCCATGGACTGTAGCCCACCAGGCTCTTCAGCCCATGGGATTTCCCAGGCAGGAATACTGGAGTGGATAGCCATTCCCTTCTCCACTGTATATTAAAATTATTTTTCTTTTAAGTAGATAAATTAAGATTTTTAGTTGGAGTTTCAATATGAGACTCTTAAAAATTAGTAGAATGAATTAGACAGAAAGGTAGAAGGATATAGTAGACCTGAAAAGCACTATGAACCAATTCAATATAATTAAGATTTATATAATTTTCACATGACAGCAGGATACAGATTCTATTTAAGTTCCCAAAGACTAAATCTGGAGACACTGGAACATATCCGGGCATGTAAAACAATTTGCAAACATTTCATGGCGACCAAGAGTCCTTCCTACCTGCTGCTCCTCACTCCTGCTCTTCCCTCCATGTCCAGCTCTTACCTCACCTCCTGGACCTGTGCCCTTGCCTGGCTAAGCCTGTTCCTCCCTCAGATCTCACCCGAGGGCCTATTTCTCAGGAAAACCACCCAGGTCCCCTCTAACTGCAAGCTTCCTGTATCCCTAGCTATGTATTTACATCACACCTTATATTTTTTCCAGAGCACTTTGCACACATTATTATTTAATAGTCATGCATAGATGTAATAATTAGTGCTTCAACATCTGTCTGTGAACAGCCTGTGATAATTAGTGGTTTGAAGTCTGCCTCACCCACCAGACTTCAAGCTCCAGAAGGGTAGGGGTGTTTCACTTTCCCGGGATCCCATGCCTGGTGCTGTGGCTGCTGCTTCACAGAGTGGCAACACATGGGTTGAATGTGTTTGTAGACAAAAGAGATGAATGAAACACAAAGCCAAGAGTGTCCTTTTCTTGCATAATATCTTTCCCTGTATCATTGTCCACAGGTTTGAGTGGAAGATACTCAGGTGGGGTGCAGATCAAAACTTTATTGAGATAGAAGTCACATATCATAAAACACTCCCTTTTTATATTCTTTTTTTTAAAAAATTGAAGTATAGTTGATTTACTATATTGTGTTAGTTTCAGGTGTACAGCAAAATGATTCAATTACATATATATACACTCAGATTATGATATTTTTCAGATTATTATATATTTTCAGATTAGGTTGTTACAAGATATTAAACATTGTTCTCTGAGTTACACAGTAAATCTTTGTTGAAAACACTCCCTTTTAAAGCATTTAAAAGTATATTACCAAAACTGTGTAACCGTCACCACTATTTAATTTTAGACTAGTTTTGTCACCCCCGAAGGAGCCCAGGACCCAGGAGCAATCATTCCCTATTCTCCCAGAAAATGCCAGTTAACTTTCTATTCCTGTGGATTTTCCAGTTCTGGACCTTTCAGACAATATATGAATCACACAATATATGAACTTTTGTGTGTTTTTTTTCACTTTGCATAATTTTTCAAATTTGATCCATGTTCTGTTCAGTTCAGTTCAGTTGCTCAGTCATGTCCAACTCTTTGCAATCCCATGGTTTACAGCATGCCAGGCCTCCCTGTCCATCACCAACTCATGAAGTTTGCTCAAACTCATGTCCATCAAGTCAGAGATGCCATCCAACCATCTCATCCTCTGTCATCCCCTTCTCCTCCTGCCTTCAATCTTTCCTAGCATCAGGGTCTTTTCCAATGAGTCATTTCTTCTCATCAGGTGGCCAAAGTATTGGAGATTCAGCTTCAGCATCAGTCCTTCCAGTGAATATTCAGGGTTGATTTCCTTTAGGATTGACTGGCTTGATCTCCTAGCCATCCAAGTGATTTTCAAGAGTCTTCTCCAACACCACAGTTCAAAAGCAACAGTTCTTTGGTGCTCAGCCTTCTCTATGGTCCAATTCTCACATCCATACATGACTACTAGAAAAACCATAGCTTTGACTATAGGAACCTTTGTTGGTAAAGTAACGTCTCTGCTTTTTAACATGCTGTATAGGTCTATCGTAGCTTATCTTCCAAGGAACAAGTGACTTTTAATTTCATGGCTGAAGTCACCAACTGCAGTGATTTTGGAGCCCAAGAAAATAAAATCTGTTCCTGTTTCCATTGTTTCCCCCTCTATATGCCATGAAGTGATGGGACCGGAAGCCAAGATCTTCGTTTTTTGGATGTTGAGTTTTAATGTTGATCCGTATAGCATGAATCAGAATTTCATTTCTTTTTGCAGATGAATAATAGTCCATTGGCTGACTGTACCACATCCCTCTGCCGATGGGCCTTTGTGTTGCTTCCATTTTAGGGTCATGGTGAGCAGCACTGCTGTGGGGATTGGAAGGCTAAGAATTTGAATCTGACCTGGCCGCTTGGTCACTTGCCTCACACTTCGCCTTCTTTCAGAGATGTTTTTGCAGAGAATGTCAACGTTTAGGTAAGTCTCTTTTAGAATAATATCTGGCATTCTGGACCCTAGTTTTTAACAGATGCAAGTCATGGGCATAAGAAAGCACACATTCAGAAAATTAATGTTCAAATTTAGTAATTAAATAATGATAAGTAAATAAGTGACTATCCCTCCCCCTTATAATCCAGGGAATTGTATTTTTGTCTTGTGCTTTTTCTTAAATTTTAATCCCATTTCTCATGGGACTAGCATGAGGTTCAGTCAGTATATTATGTATATGTGTGTGTACACACAAGGGCTTCCCTTAGACAGTAAAGAATCTGCCTGCAAGGCAGGAGACCTGGGTTTGATCCCTGGATTGGGAAGCTCCTTTGGAGTAGGAGATGTCTACCAACTCCAGTATTTTTGCCTGGAGAATTCCATGGGCAGAGGAGCCTAGTGGGCTATAGTCCATGTGGTCATAAAGAGTCAGACACAACTGAGCAAATAACACTTTCACTTTTTCACTTCACATATAGGAATAGGCAGAATTCTAAAGCCATCCTCCCCAGGATCCTCATCCCCTGCTAATTTAAACGCTAATCTAGGTACTGCTGTGAAGGAACCTGGCAGGTGGAATGAAGGTTACTCATCAGTTGAGTTTAAAACAGGATCGTTATCCTGGATTATGTGGATCACAACAAACTGTGGAAAATTCCTAAAGAGATGGGAATACCAGACCACTTTACCTGCCACCTGAGAAATCTGTATGCAGGTCAAGCTGCAACAGTTAGAGCCAGACATGGAATAACAGACTGGTTCCAAATTAGGAAAGGAGTACATCAAGACTATATATTATCACCTTGCTTATTTAACTTATATGCACAGTGAAAGTGAAAGTCACTCAGTTGTGTCCAACTCTTTGTGACCCCATGGACTATACAGGCCAGAATACAGGAATTGGTAGTCTTTCCCTTCTCCAGGGTATCTTCCCAACCCGGGGATAGAACTCCCACGTTGCAGGCTGGAGCCACAAGGGAAGTCCAAGAATACTGGAGTGGGTACCTATTCCTTCTCCAGTGGATCTTCCCGACCCAGGAATCAAACTAGGGTTTCCTGCATTGCAGGCAGATTCTTTACCAACTGAGCTATCGGGGAAGCTATATGCAGAATACATCATGTGAAATGCTGGGCTGGATGAAGCACAAACTGAAATCCAGATTTCAGGGAGAAATATCAATAACCTTAGATATGCAGATGACACCACCCTTATGGCAGAAAGCAAAGAGGAACTAAAGAGACTCTCTTTTTTTTAATTTATTTATTTTAATTGGAGGCTAATTACTTTACAATATTGTATTGGTTTTGCCATACATGGACATGAATCCGCCATGGATGTACATGTGTTTCCCATCTTGAACGCCCCCTCCCACCTCCCTCCCCATATCATCCCTCTGGGTCATCCCAGTGCACCAGCCCCGAGCATCCTGTATCAAGCATTGAACCTGGACTGGTGATTCATTTCACATATGATATTTTACATGTTTCAGTGTCATTCTCCCAAACCATCCCACCCTCACGCTCTCCAACAGAGTCCAAAAAACTGCTGTATGCATCTGTGTCTCTAAAGAGACTCTTGATGAAGGTGATAGAGGAGAGTGAAAAAGCTAGCTAAAAACTCAACATTCAAAAAATGAAAATTATGGCATCTGGTCCCATCACTTCATGGCAAATAGATGGGGAAACAATGGAAGCAGTGAGAGAGTTTATTTTCTTGGGCTCCAAAATCACAGCAGAGGGTGACTTCAGCCATGAAATTAAAAGACACTTGATCCTTGGAAGAAAAGCTATGACAGACCTAGACAGCATATTAAAAAGCAGAGATATTACTTTACCAACAAAGGTCCCTAAAATCAAAGCAATGGTTTTTCCAGTAGTCATATATGGATCTGAGAGTTATATCATAAAGAAAGCTGAGCACTGAAGAATCAATGCTGTGAACTGTGGTGTTGGGGAGACTCTTGAGAGTTCCTTGGACTGCAAGGAGATCAAACCAGTAAATTCTAAAAGAAATCAGTCCTAAATATTCATTGGAAGGACTGATGCTGAAGTTGAAGCTCCCGTACTTTGGCCACCTGATGCGAAGACCTGACTCATTGGAAAAGACCCTGATGCTGGGAAAGATTAAAGGCAGGAGGAGAAGGGGACGACAGAGGATGAGATGGTTGGTTGGCATCACCGACTTGATGGACATGAATTTGAGCAAACTCTGGGAAGTTTGAGCAAGACAGGGAAGCCTGGCATGCTGTAGTCCATGGGGTTGCAAAGAGTTGGATGCGACTGAGCAACTGAACTATTCTGGATTAAGAAAGTGGGTCTAGTGTAACCATATGAACAGAAGAGAGATTCAAAAAGATTCAAAGCATGGGAGAGACTCCACCTTCCATTGCTTTAGGAGCCACGTGGGAAGCACAAGGAGGAATTTGGTCTACATGTAACAAAGACCAGCCCCATCCAACAGCCGGCAAGGAAACAGGACCTCAGTCCAACAACTGCAAGGACTGAATTTGATCAACAACCTGAATGTACTTGGAAGCTCATCATCACCCAGAGAATCTTATTCTTGTTTTCCACTAAAAAGTTCAGTCCATCAGACACCTTGATTTCAACAAGAGTTGTAGCTTTAAGACACACGGTGCATAAACTGCTGACCTTGTGACTCTAGGACGATGAACGGGTGCAGAGTTAAACCTTTAAGTGTGTGGTAACTTGTACAGAAGCAACAGACCACTAAGACATGCACATAGATGTTGGAAATTTTCTGTTTTATGTCATGCATTAGCAATAAAATGTATGTAATATATTATATAGCATTTACCATCTCCTGAATTACCTACATACACACATTTGTCCTGCTAAATGTTATTTTAATCATCTGAGTCCTCTCCTCTTTGGAATCATTGGGTCTGGCTGGAGGGCAGTGGGGAGGGGCAGTGAGGAGGTGCAGCTACAGGGGGTACGATTAGGAATTGTTTGTAGTGTGCTGGACAATTCCAACCAAAGGTGTCTTCACATAATACAGATAAACAGATTATCATGAGAGGGTGATGTAGAGTATGTGGTTCCTTCCTGTTTTGTTTTGTGTGGTTGTTTGCAGGCACTCTGTAAGTAAATTAAATGTCTTCACCTGCTAAGCTACAGGGTGAGCCTTATTCACTGCAAGATGAAGAGTTAATTAGAGGTTTATGATTAGATATTAAACCACTAGCAAATTACATGTAAATTATGGGGCCCGTTATTAATAAAGAGAAATCCAGGATAGCATGAAAGAATTGTAGATGCACAAGTAGATAGATATCTCACCATTTTATGGAAAATCTCTGTTCCCCAACAACACTAGAACATGATAGTACTTTTCACAGAAAAAGCTGCTTCTCACCTCCGTACCCTCAGTATGGCTGTCCTCACTGCGGGCAGGGCATGTTCTGAATTCTTCCTTTTCTTAACAAACTCCTCAGCAGCTTCTGAGATTCTGTCCAGATGCTCCTTCCTCTAGGAAGCCTTCTCTGCTTGCTCTAATGACACAGACTGTCTTCCGTGGTGATGAAATACATACATACATATCTTTGCATGTATACATAAATACATACATCATCTCGTCCTCTGTCAACCCCAGATGAAATTATACATATATATGAGTATGTATACATGACCCTTCTATCAAGTAGCCCCAACCTAGTGAGGAAGGCAAAAGAGGATACCACCACCATGGAAGGCAGTTTGTGTCATTAAAGCAAGCAGAGAAGGCTTCCTGGAGGAGGAACATCTGGATAGAATCTCAGAAGCTGCTGAGGAGTTTGTTAAGAAAAGGAAGAATTCAAAATGTGCCCTGCCAGCAGTGGGGATAGCCATACTGAGGGTACGGAGGTGAGAAGCAGCTTTTTGTGATGGACATGACTTTGAGCAAGCTCCTGGAGAGGGTGGAGGACAGGGAGGCCTGGTGTGCTGTAATCCATGGGGTCTCAACATGACTGAGTGACTGAACAATAACAGCAATATAGGTGTATGCTGCTTTATATATATGCTAAGAGGTCATTTAATAAATATATTGTATACACATTGAGTATATATATTTGTATTAAATATACATACTGTGTGTATATATAAAATATTGCATATACATTGTGTGTATAAATAGTATATGTATAGAGACTGTATATATGTATATTATATGCACATTGTGTGTATATGTATATATATGTATACACAATCTTTTATATGCTTTATACACATGTATATGCACATGCAATGGTATATATACATTGACTGTATATATAAACAATATTGTATATACCTTGAATGTATATGTATACAATGTATACATCTTGCATGCGTGTATACACAATGTAGTATATACATTGCATATATGTGTATAATATTTCATATACATTGTGTGTATGTATTGTAAATACCTTATAAAATATTGTGTGCATATATAACATGCTTATGTATATACACACATTGTATATAAGCACAATATTGTGTATGCATTGTATTTATATATACATAATATTGTATAAACCTTGTGTGCATGTGTATATATACATATACATAAAAAATATGGTGTATACCTTGTATGCAGACAAAAACACATATATAGTCTTTATATACTTCTTGAGCTTTGTCTTTCAGAGCCTGCACTGTGCCTGGCACACAGAAGGCATCAAAGAATATGTGCTAAGAGTTGCATCCTGATGCGGTAAATACGTTGGTCATCATCCCAACCAGACTTGCTGAGAGCACAGAGGGGGCTGTCAATACTTCCCCCGGGAGCATGGGCCTGCCTGGAGGCCATCCCTGGCAAGCTGAGACCTACAGTCAACCTGTGTAACGATGAGAAGCCCAGTGAGGGGGAGCGTGAGATGCTGGTGTGGGGCCTCCAGTGGCGGTGCTGGCTGGCAGGAGTCAGATAGGGATGGCAGTCAACTGGCCACTGTGCAGCCATTCAGATAGAAGACGACTATGATTTGTCTTGAGGAAAGCAAACCTTAAGGAAACTTTTTAATGATCTGTTTGTACTCATGGGAATGGAAATGCACAGTTTTAATGCCTTGTTTACTCACAGTCTGCTGTCACCCAATGGATGCTTAGTTCACCCTGTAGATCTACCGCCTCTGGGCCAAATCCATCATCTCCAGCCCCACTGCCCACTTTGAAAATAAAGCTTTATTGGAACACTGTCATCCTTGGTCATTTACATACTGTCTACGGCCGTGTTAAGTTACAGTCACAGAGCTGAGCTGTGGCGACAGGGACCTGTATGGCCCACAAACGAAAAGTCGTGTCTGACCCTCTGCAGGTAAAAGTTACTGATGGTGCAAACCTCTAAAATGCAAGAAGCACTCTCTTCATATAATACCAGGTATAGTTGTTAGGGAACTGTTGATCAAAGCCACCATGTTGGCCAGGCCTGCTTGCCCTGAGTTGTCTCACAACAAGAGGTCCCAATAAGGAACATGATGCTGCCACTGAAAACTAACTGGGAGAATTTGGGAGAGGACAAGAGATGGAGGAGATGACCAGCCTCCCAGATTTCAGCCCTCACGCTGAAATCCGTCTTGGCTGAGAGATGCACCTGCCGTCAGGAAGGACCTTGAGTCAGACTATGGGTAACCCCATCACCACAAAACCAGAGACTGTGAGCTACATGGCAGAGCAGTTCTCTGGGTCCCCTTATCCTGCTGCTTTCTGCCTGGGTGCCCCTTCCCAATGAAATCTCTTGCTTTGTCAGCGCATTTGTCTCACTGAACAATTTGGTTTCGAGTATTAGGCAAGAAACCACTCTCAGGCCCTGCAAGGGATCCCCCTTCCTGACAGTGGCAGATGCAAGGCAATGGGGCACTGGCAGATGGTGCCATCATGTAGGGGAGGAAACACTTTTCCTCCCCCTTCTTAGGTTCTGTGACTTAGGCCCATGAGTTAAACTGATAAGACAGATGAACAGGAGAAAAAGTTTACTACATGAACACATAAGGGCCTCCAGGAAAAGGAAGTGAGGACCCAAGGAGGCGGCTAACCCCCGGGGCCTCCACACCATTATAACAACGAGGGATGAACTGTGAGCAGGGATGCAGCAAAGGCAAAGGGGCAGGGAGCCAGGGGCAGGTCAGTGTTAAGGGGGCAAGTGGAGAGAAGGCTGATGTCACTGAGATTTCTTTGTGTAGCCCTGCCTCTCTCTGGTCTTCAAGGTTGTCCCTTCCTTCCTGGAACGAGAAGAGGACATCATCACAAGGGAAACTTATCAATACATCCTGCTTTTAAGCAGATCAGGAGGGCAGAGAGTTCCTCCTGAGCCTGCTGTTTCTCAGCTGCCTTTGGCTCAAAAGAGTCTTTTTGCCAAAATGGCATACTTGGGGGTTGGCATATCTGATCCTGTTGAAACCTAGCAGGATCCTGTGAGGCTCCCGGCACAAAGTCTTTCTGTGTCCCCAATTTTTTTTTCTTTGCCACATGGAGTCTTAGTTCCCTGACCAGGGATTGAACCTACACCCTCTACATTGGGAATTCTGAGTCTTAACCACTGGACCACAAGGGAAGTCCCTCCCCCACTTCTTGGTTATAGGAAATAGGCTTCATTTGGCCTTTTCGACTTCCCCAGAGTTCCCAATGTTAGATTCAAACAGTTGGAAGTGAGGGGATACAGAGACAAGGGAGGAGCATTCTAGAAGCAATAGTACAGCTTTGGGGCAGGTCCTGGCTCCCCATCAAGGGAGGCACAGGACAATATCTTTGAGAAGTTCTGCAGATGCTGAAACCCCCACCAGGTCAGAGAAGTTAACTGTTTGTTGCCTACAAGCACGTAAACCCCAGACCTGTTGGAACCAGAAGGTTGATGACGCTGACTTCGGATTACCTCACCACCAACCAATCAGAAGACTGTCCAGGAGTTGACCATGCCCTCTTTGAACCACTTCTATAAAACTCCTCACTACCCTGTGAAGTGGAATATCTCCTGTCATGTCAGTAAACAAGGATGTAGCAGCCACCAGTGATTGGGTCTCCAAATGTGAATGAAGACTCCTAAAAGGGAAAGCAATTCCTTCCATCCAGCAGATGGAAGGAAGCCACCCCCACCCCCCATGGTTATTGCTGAAGAGCTTGGAGGGATCTGAGAAATCAAAACAAAACAAAACAAAAACAGCATTGGCCCCAGACAGCTGAGATGCATATGAAAGGAATGGCTTCAACAGTCCCAGACTCTTGCATCTTCCCATACGCAGAAGAATGCTAAATTCCTTAGCATGATATCTGGTTTTCCCTACTTAACAGTAGTCTTTGATGTTCAGACTGCCTGCCCTCTTTGTGGCAAGATTGTATATAACCCTGACTTCCTTTCCCACCTCCTCAGAGCAGTCTCTCAGATCTACCTGAGTTACTGTTTCCTGGGCTTGAAGTCCTAAAATATTCCCACCGAATAAAACACTTTCTACTTGCAGGCTGTGACTAATTTTTAAGTTGACAGCCCCCTCCAGGTTGGGACACATGAATTTGTTAGGGGAAGCACACTGATTGAAACCGCCCACCCTGGCCAGGCACCATAGTAACCACTTGCATGAGTTGTTTTATGACAGGAGATCCTGATAAGGAATACAGAACTAATAAGCCACCACCAACCGGAAGAGTTTGGGAAAGGTCGAAAGGAGACACCGCGTGTCCGTCCACTTCCCGAATCCCTCTCACTAGCATCCATCTTAGCTGAGCAATGCGTGCGCCACCAGGAAAGACTATGAATTAAAATGATTGGCCAAAGACCACCTGGAAACTAATCCCATCACCATAAAACCTGAGACTGCGAGCCACGCAACAGAGCTGGTCTCCTGGGTTCCCTTACCCTACTGCTCTCCACCCTGGTGCCCTTTCCAATAAAATCTCTTGCTTTGTCAGCACATGTGTCTCCTTGGACAATTCATTGCTGAGTGTTAGACAAGAGCCCAGTTTCAGGCCCTGAAAGGGATCCGCCTTCCTGCAACAAATTTGAGGGCATTAGCACTGTAGCCCCCTTTGCCTGGCAAAGCAATAAAGCTATTCTTCTCTACTTCACCCAAACTCTGTCTCCAAGATTTAATTAAATGTTGGGGTACAGCGGCTGGATCCAGCAGGCATCACCCTTCAACCTACAGCTTAAGCTACACTAAGTACTAATGGCCATTTGTGATCTAAGCAAACTACCTGTGCATTCTTGCCTCAGTTTCCTCATCTTCAAATTCAGATCGTTAACACCCCACCCCCATCCCCAAGTCTACCAGGAAGCTGCTGTGCCTGTCATGAGGGGAGATGACGCCAGGAAAGCACTTTGTGGTTTAAAAATATGCCACTCTGCACAAATTCAGTGGGCTGCTGACTCCAAGGGGGCCCCCAGGGACGGGGTGCTGACGGGCCTCGGAGAGTTCAGTCCAAATGGGAACCACTCGCTGTGCTTAAGCGCCCCTCTATTCCAATTGCTGCTAAAAGGAAAGTTTTTAGGGATCCTTTGTTCAAGCAGCAGGTTTGAATTTACCAAAGGCTGAATCTCCCTGCGGGAAATAGGGCTAATTGTGAAATGGCTTTGGAGTTAACTGTTCCGTTATCCTCAAAGAATGAGGCAGGATTTGCATTTGAAATGTATCACCCTGCCCGCGACTGTGAAAGCTTGGAAGGGTTGGTTCGAAGCCTTCTGGGTTCTCATTGCTGTCTCCAGTAATTTTCCACCCCGTGATGCTCCTCACCCGCTGAGGCTGGGAGAAGCTGTCTCCAGCCGGCTGGATATACTTGTGGGTCTAAAGAGAATTCTGGATTCGGAAATGGGAGGAAGAAAGCCAGACAAGAAATAAAGCTGCTTTATTATGTGCACACGAACTATCTGTGAAGAATTCTGAGTCTTTGGAGGTAGAAATCAATTTATGGAAAAAAATAAAGTCCACCCACAATCAAGTGGCATGCTCTGTTCACTCTGGGATTGTATTTGCATGGAAAGCAAGCACCCCAATAGTTCTTCATGAAGTGTGCAGATTACTGATGGATTTGCATACTTTTCGTGCCTTCCATTTCACAGCATAAATTGCTTGATTAAGCCTTAGTCAATTTGTTTTATTTTTTTTTAATTTCTTTGAAGAGTGAGTTTTAAGCCACTCACTCTTTTTAAGGGGGCAAACAGCTAAAGCTGGAAATGGAATAGTAGCTGGTATTGGCATTTTATTTATGGCCTATTACAATGAATGCCAATTTCCCCTGCAGAAGGAAATTTAAAATGGTATTTATAGATGTTTTGAAGCTATGTGGGAGAAAACTTTTGCAAATCATATATCTGAGAAGGGGTTAATTTCCAAAATATGCGAAGAACTCATGCAGCTAAATAGCAAATAATATTAGTGAATAATACTGTATAACACATCTGAACGTTGTTAAAAAAATTTTCAGTGGTCTCACAGAAGAGAAATTGCGATTATGCGATGTGATGGCGGTGTTAGCTAATGCTCTGATGATTGTCATCTTGTGACACATAAGTGCATCAAACCAATAGGTTGTATCTTTAAACTTACACAGTGTTATACGTCAATTGTGTTTTATAGTTAGGAACCTCCCACCCCTCAAAATACACAACATTACACCATCTCTTGAAGGCTGGCCCACTGAGCTGCTGGCTGGTTCCTGAGCACAGCAGAGTCACAGTCCCGTGGTGGGGACTACAGTCCATGGAGTGGCAAAGAGTCAGACACACTGAGCACACACACATACACACAGTCAATGATACTGTGACAGCCGCCTGAACAGAATGAGACACTGACCTCCGCAAATTACCAACTCCTCTGTGCCTCGGCTGAGACTCACTTGCCTCATAAGGATTGAACGGAGAGATTCACCTGTGTAAGTGCTAAGCAAGAGTCCTACTACACATCAGACACTGTGCCAAACACGACTTTATTATTCCTCTGGATTCCACTGAACTCCCCACCCATGACAAAGCTTGAGGAAGAGCAGTGTTAGGTTGATCCTTGTCCCCCCCGCCCCCACCACAACGGCCCGGTGCACAGTAGGTCTTCAGTACCCTTGGTGCCATGTGAGTGTGCTGGGTAGGTTGTCCCACTTCAAACTCACTCAGGTCTCACTCAGGACCTTTGAGTCCAGCTCACCGAAGTCTCGTCGAGGGTCAAAGCTCATGCAGGGAGGCATGGGTTGCTTCTTAGGAAGGGCTTAAAAACCACAAACTGGGGGACTTCCCTGGTGGTCCAGTGGTTAATACTTCACCCTTCCAATGCAGGGGGCGTGGTTTCCATCCCTGGCCAGGAAACTAAGGTCCCACATGCCATGTGGTGAGGCCAAAACATAAAAAGAAAATAAAAAGACAAGAGAAATAATAAATTAGGGTTCCTCAGGCTGCTTCCTCCAGTCTGGAGCTGGTGTGATTAGTGCTGTCCATGGTAGGGGCTGAGAGCCTTTGCAGATAGTGGGGCTGTGAGTGCCTTGAAGGAAGGACTTGTCCTTCTTTTCTTCTGTTTGTGGGTTTGTAGCCCCTAGAACCTTCCAGCAGGAGGCTGGACACACAGCATACACAGGCAGCATAATTATTAATTAGGCTGAGTTCCATCAACAGGTGGGAGGAGAGGGCGTGAGGGCTTAGGGACAGTAAGATGGGGGTGGGGCCATCCTGGGGTCACGTCAGAGCTGCAGGCTGACCATAGAGTCCCCACTAGCCTCTGCCACCTGACGTGATGCCGTGAGGAGGCCAATGAGGGGTGTGGGATGGTGGGCCAGGCTCTGCCTGCCTCCTCTGCTCTGCCCACAAGCAAGTGACACTCATGGTCTCCCTCTGCCCAGTCCTCCTGTTCATCCTTAACTGCCTGGTGAATGTTCAGGTTCCCCAGGATTCAGGGTTCAGGCTCTGCTCTTCCCCAGTCACCCATCCGTCCCCAGGTTTCAGTTATACAACGAACACTGACCACCAGGCCCCGAAATAGCCAGGAGCCAAGGCTCTTTACTCAGGGCCTGCTACAGCAAGGGGCTGGCCAGCACTCCTTGTGTCTGGCATAGGCTCAGAGGCAGGCAGGGGATTTGGGGAGCTTTGGGGAGGATAAAGTGAAGGTTAGGGTGTGTCCTGGTGGGGGCTGTCTGCGGGGGAAGCTGGAGGAGGCCAAGGGAATAAGAGCATCCCTCATGATGGAGGAGGGGAACACAACTTTCTCTGGCTGGTCCTGAGCTGGAAGAGGGAGCAAAGATTAGGGAAAGGGGCAACTACTGATCAAGTCCTGGCCATTTGGGCCTTATTGCCATGGAGGTCATGGTGGGCTTCCTGGACTGGAAGTTGTGGGTCAGAGGTCAGAGTTCTGTTGCATCCACAGTCTGGCCATTGTCTGTACGATGTTCAGTCTCACTGCCCACGGATTTGAATGTCAGCCTTTCCTGAGCTTCTGCTGCCCCCCAGAAACCTCTACCCGGATGCACCTGGAGGATGCACTCAGCATCTTCAGTCAGCCTCCTCCACCAGCTTCCCACCTTAACCACCCCCTACGCTTGTCCCAATCTCAGCAAAAGGTCCTGTGTCCTTCACTGCCCAGGACAGACATCCTGCTCCCACCACCGTCCCCCTCCCCAACCAAGCCCTGTAACACCAGGCCCTGCTGACCCCCTCCCACACTGTCCGGTGCCAACCTCCTCTCCTGGCTCACTACCTCCACCATCATCCAGGAACTTCATCTCCCCTCTTAACCTTGTCCTCCTAGTCTCCCTGCCCCAGTCTGCTCCCCCAGCCTGGTCTCCGGATGCAGGGTGGGGGCACCCTCCAAAGTACAAACTGATCATGCTACTGCCCTCCCCCCACCCCTACTTGGTATATCAGCACTTCCCGTAGCCCCAGGCTCTGGGATCAGAAACCAGAAACTTCACCGGAATAGGTGCGGGGTGGGGGATGGGGAGCAGGGCTTCCCTGACGTTCTCCATCCCGCCTGTCTAGATGTGGGTGATATGGATGAGGACTCCTGCCGTTCTAAGTAGCAACATGAAAGTGACCCTCTGGGACCCCCTCCTCCATCATGAGGGTCCCACCCCTGCTCTGCTCTTAGATACTCAGGAGGCTGCAGTGCAAAGCCCTCATTGGAAGCCTGTCTCCCAAGTTAGGCTGTGAGCTCCCTGCTTCGGGACCCCAGGGAAGCCCTGCTTACCACGGAAGCCTCGGCAGCCAGGATGAAGTCTGCATAGGTATCCGCAGTGGGGGCTTGATAATCATTGGTTGAAGGAACGAAGCCAGCTTCCACCCCGACACACCTGCTAGGAGTACACCCAGCGCTGGGTGAAGTGCATTTAGTGCCCTGGGTGGTAGCCATCGGCTTGTGCAGGCCTGGTGCTGAGAACACAACTCCCTCCGCTGTGAACAGCCCACCCAGCTGTGGCCACACTCTCTCTGTCCACCAACAGAGCCAGGAGCAGCCAGTGGGGAGACATCGAGGCATGTGTTCCAGAGAGGGAAGGAAGGGCAGTGGTCTGGTGGAGGGCGGAGCCCCAGACTAGGATCAGCCTTTGCTCTGCCACAAGCTAGTGACACTGGTGGTCTTGTCTGGCCCTGGCAGATCAACTCCAAAGAGAGGGCGGTGCTGGCCTACAGATGGGAGGGGAGGCTGCGACAAGTGTTGCTGAGTGCTTAACGTTCTGCTGTGCATGGGTTAGGTGCACCATCCCTCTTCTGGGTATAGACATTACTGTTGTTTTGTTGTGGTTTGTTTACTGCCCTGAAATTCACATAAAGTGGAATTAACTGTTTCTGAGTGCACAAGTCTTGGTTTCAAGGGAACAGTTTCATTTAGTACTTTCACAGGGTTGGCAACCACCACCTCTATCCTATCTCCAAAGCTTTTCATCCTCCAGAGGAAGCCTGTTCCCATCTGTGATCACTCCCTACTCCCCTCTCCCGAAGCCTCCGGCAACCACTAATCTTGTTTCTCTCTCTAAGGATTTACCTGTTCTGGGGGCTTCATGGAAATGGAGTCATTTACTGCAGGCCTTTTTTGACAGGTCTCCATCCCTGCAGAGACCCCAGCGTCCCTGGGGGCAGGAGACACAGCAGGGTGATCTGTGTCCCATCCTCCCTTCCCTCAGCTACAGTGTCTCCCCCGTTCCTTTGGCACCTTGTGTATCACACGGCAGTAAATGAAAGGCCACCCTGCCTTAAAAGGATGCTCCAGACTCCTCCTTCTCCCATCTTTCCTTTCTCAGCCGAGGAAGCTGAAACTTTGAGTGCAGTGACATGCCTAAGGTCACCTGATTTCCTAGCAGCAGAGCTGGGAATGATTTCATGAGGGTGTCTTGGTCTCCAACTTGAGGTCAGAGACCGCACTGGGTTTTTTCGCAAATTGTTTCATTTGGAACCTGCTTTGGGGGCTCCTTTCAGGTTCCTTTCCATAACTAGGCTGCTCCACAGACTGTCTAATCCCAGACAATGGAACCAAGGGTAATTTCTTGCTTGTGAATAGGTCCTGGGCTACTCTACAGACAACTCCCGGAAATTAGGACAGATTTCCTGAGGTCCTAAGAAAGAAATTGAGCTCCTGTAACATCTGCAGTCATCTATCAAATGTCCACCACCCTTTAATTGGTAATGGCTGTGGGAACACAAGTCTTGACTGTGAGAACATAAGTTTGATCATAGGTTCCATTCATTTAATGTGTAGTTTCTATTAGAGTTGTTGCTGTCATGGACAGCATTGCAAGGTGGTGAGAGACCCCCTCACTGGAGGCACCCAAATAGAAACTGGAGGACCACCTGCCAGGTATGCTGCTCTGGAGGAATAAAAGGGGTTTCACCCCATGGGTGCCCTTGGAGGAGAAAGTCATTATAGTCCATGTTTTGCACATGAAGGAACTAAGCGCGAAGGTTCAGGGACTTACCCAAGTTCTCATATTCTGTACAAGGTGTAACAGGGATTCAGATCTTTTGGTTTCCAAAATCCTAGTCGTTCACTAATCATTATAATTCTCCCAAAGATCAAGATTATAATTTCGCATACTGTTTTGAAATCTGCGTTTGCATTGAACAAATTTATCATGAACATTTTCCCATATATTTGAATATTATTCAAAAACACAATTTTTGAAAGTCGCATAGTATTTCACTACATGGGTGTAGTACAATTCATTTTACCCAGCCCCTATTCTTCAACCTGTATGTTGTTTCCAATTTTTCAGTGGTTGTAAATATTCCTTCAAGGAACATCCCAGGAAATAAATCTCTTTGCTTCTATGCGCTTATTTCCTTCACATAATATCTTGAAAGCGAAGATGCTGGGTCAAAGAGTATACCATTTTAAACTGTACACATGTTTAAAAGGCTTACTTTTAATTTCTTATGATTACCACTGTTTCCAAAACCTGCAAGAAATAATATATTGAATTAGTGTTTATTAAACCTGATACAGTGATAAATTGGACTTCTGTTTGCACTTGAATTCTAAGAGCAAATGGAGGCAGCAGAGATTAGGGAAATATACCAGTGGCTAAGGGACAAGAATGCTAATACAAGTCCAATTATTGTCATTGCTGAGGGCTGATGTGCCTTATCTGAGATGGTGAGTAAGATTATGATGGTGATGATGGTGATGGTGACGTGGATAATGGGAACGATGATAGTGAAGGTGATGATGGTTGTGGTGATGTTGATGATGTAATGGTGATAATGGGAATGATGATAGTGAAGGTGATGATGGCTGTGGTGATAATGAGGATAATGATGATTGACGGTGATGATGGTGGTGCTGGTGATGATGATGGTGACAATGACAACAATAATAAAACCACTTCAAGAGGTTTTAGCAAATACCAAACTTTAATACTCAAAGCTTCATGTCCATGTCTCATTTAATTCTCCCAGAAAAACCTCTGGGATCCAAGAATATCACGTCAGCATCCATTTCCCCCTTTTCCTTTCAGCAACAGAACTCTGCTGTGATAGTGTGATTTATAGTAAGGAATATGTACTTGGTCTTCATCTCAGATGCTGGCACAAAGCTCTTAAAATCCTGGGAATTTCCTGAGTGATGATCACAATAAAGATGTCTTTAATTATGTTAATGAGGTGACTTGTGGAAAAGCACCTAAAGAAGTGGGTTGGTTGCCAGGGGAATTAACCTTAAGTGGAGAGTTGGCACTTTCTTTTTTTTTTTTCCCCACTCATTAAAAAATTTTTATTTATATAAATACACATATACGTATGCACACACATTCAATCCCACCCCTGACCTCCCATGAGGGGAGAAGGATTGGAGGTTGAATTGATTGCCAATAGCCAGTAATGTAATCAATCAATCATGCCTAAGTAATGGAACCTCCATAAAACCCCCAAAGGACTGGGTTTAGAGAGCTTCTGGGTTGGTGAGAACCTCTCCATGCAGAAGGGTGGTGCCTCCCAGTTCCATGGAGACAGAAGCTCCCGCTTCAGGGACTCTTTTGGACCCCTGCCCTAGGTGCTTCTCCATCTGGCTGTTCATCTGTCTTTATAATAAACTGCTAAACATATGTAAATATTTCTCTGAGCTCTCTGATCTGCCTTAACATATTAATTGAACCCCAAGAGGGAGTCATGAGCTTCCCTGGTGGCTCAGTGGTAAAGAACCCAACTGTCAACGCAGGAGACATGGGTTCGATCCCTGGATTGAGAAGATCCCCTGAAGAAGGAAATGGCAACCGACTTCATTATTCTTGCCGGGATAATCCCATGGACAGAAGAGCCTGGGGGGCTGTAGTCCATGGAGTTGCAAAGAGTTGGACACGACTGAGTGACCAAACAATGAAGAGGGGGTTGTGGGGACCTCGGATTTATAGCCAGTTGGTCGGAAGCACTGGACAACCTGGACGTATGATTGGGATCTGCAGAGGGGCTGTCTTGAGGGACTGGTCCCCTCATCTGTGGGATCTGATGCTGTCTCCAGGTAGATCATGTCAGAAGGGAATTAAACGTGTAGGACACCCAGTCGGCATCCACTGAGAACTGGAGAATTGTTTGATGACACACACTGGAGCAGCAAGCCCTGAGTTTTAACAGGACACTCTTCTGTCTGGCAAGATACTGTAGGCCCAGCCTCCCTTGCAGCTAAATTTGGCTGTTGGACTAAATTATCACCATGGAGAAGTGACCATAAATTAGGAAGGCAAATCTGTGTTGTTTCCTCTAAAGGAAGTTGCTTGCCCTCCACTTGTTTTCCTTCCCCTTCCCACCTACTAGATTGAGATGAGCGGATGGTGGGTGAGCTTCAACCATGCTGGGGACAATTCTCAAGGAGATTGTTGAGAACTAGGATGAAGAGACCCCAGTCTCTGAATAAGACCATCTGTGTGCAATAGTTACATGAGAAAAAAAAAAAAAAAGCATTTATCTTGTTGATGTCATTTCAGTTTGGGGTCTGCTTGTTGGGGTAGTTGAACCCATTTTAAGGATGAAATAACTGAGGTTTGGCCAGGAACCCATGGCTAATAAGATCTGGGAGAAGGATTACACTGAAACAGCCAGATTCCAGAATCCACTCTTCTGAGGTTTCCTCCAACAAATGCCCTAAACCCTCTCGGGTAAATGAGTCACGCCTCCCTGAGAAATTGATGAAAGAGTGGGCCAGATTCTAACCATTTTAGAACAGTTATTCTGGAAATATCAGTGAGGCCTCCTCATGGGAGAGAAGCAGGGCCAGATGGTTTGACAGAAATAAAAGGACAAGACTTGAAGTCTGCGTGAGTTCTTATAGCACCACCAACTTGGGGACATTGTTGGGTTCCTCAGAGGATTCTGAGTTTTCCCTTCTCTAAAAAGGCTACAGCAACACTGTTTTAGAACTCCGAAGATTAAATAAAATAAAGTGGCTAAAGGGTTTAGAACAAAACCTGACATAGAGAAATAATTCAATAGTGTGTTTCTTCTGACAAGTACGACTTTTCTGTCAAACCAGCTGCCTGCCCGTGAGTGCTTTCCATGTAAGGAGACCACCCTCTGTGCTTGCCAAAGGCAAGTCTTGGAGACTGGTGCCCTGGGTCCCGACTGCCTTGCACTTGAGAAGGGTGAGCTCCAAACTGGCCAAGTAGAGACATGGTTCCCAGGGCCAGAATCACGGCATTCCAGCTGAGGCTGCTTCTCCAAGCCCTGGCCACGGCCATCTAGAGATGGGCAGAGCTCAGGAACTGGGCTACGGACAGCTGCCTTGCAGCTTTCATCCTCTGAGAGGTTCGGCTGCCCTTGAACTCCCTCCACGTCCCACCAGCTCTCAAACTGAGCAGGGAATACAGAAGGTGAACCATCGAGGCTCTACCAGCCTGGTCCAGCCTCATCCTTGGGTCCCAGGCCCTCAGGACTCTCAGACCCACTCAGAAAGAGGATGCAGAACAATGAAGGGTGGTGGGGAGGAAAGGCCAGGGAGGAGACCATCCAGTTACCTTGTTACTATTTCTTATCCAGTGTAAAACAGGAAGTGTGCCCTCCGCTAGCAGCCCAATTTAATTAAGTGCTAGAAAAATAAAACTGGAGACAGGACAATTAAAGAACAATTTTTGAGATGGCTGAGTGGCAGGATTACTTTTAGCTGTTCACCAAGCAACCCGGATGCAGGGGCAGGGGCCTCATGGCCCAGGAAGTGAGGGGGGCGGTGAATCCGGCCCAGTCAAGCTGGGTGGCTCTCAGGATGTGTAGGAGGGGAACCAGACGTCGTTAAGCTCGAAGGCATGTATCCAGGAAGGGCAGAATGTTCCGGAGGGCAGGACAGATGCCAGGCAGTTCTTTGCTTAGATCTAGCCCCAAGTCAGCCTGTCCTGAGGGAGGAAGGGCCATGCGGGAGATGGGGGCTGTGAACGTGGGGCCCAGGGCAGCAGGTGCAGCTGGGCCAGCTGACCCAAGAACGTTTGCAAAGTCACTTGAGACCTGCAAAAAGGTGAATGGCTCCAAAATACGCAAAGAAAACCGTTCAGTCCATATGTGTGCATGCTAAGTAGCTTCAGTCGTGTCTGACTGTGCAACCCTACAGGCTGCAGCCCACCAGGCTCCTATGCCCATGGGATTCTCCAGGCAAAAGTACTGGAGTGGGTCGCTGTGCCTTCTTCCAGGGGATCTCCCTGGATCAAACCTATGTCTCTGATGTGTCCTGCATTGGCAGGCGAGTTCTTTACCACTAGCGCCACCTGGGAAGCTCCACAATCCATATGAATTATACTTTAAAAGCCAAATTTGAACCCCACCCCCGCCCCAGGAAATGTGCAAAGCAAAATGCAGCAGGAGTGAATGAGAGCTGACTGGAGATCACATTTTTGATACTGTGCATTAGAGCTGGGGCAGTGGGAGGGGTTCAGGCTGGAAGCAGCTTTGGGCTCCAGTCAAGAGATTTCCAGTACTTTGGCCTGATGCAAAGAGCTGACTCACTGGGAAAGACCCTGGTATTGGGAAAGATTGAAGGCAGGAGGAAAAGGGGACAACAGAGGATGAGATGGTGAGATAGCATCACCAACTCAATGGACATGAATTTGAACAAACTCTGGGAGATGGTGGAGGACAAGGGAGCCTGGCGTGCTGCAGTCCATGGAGTCACAATGAGTCGCACATGACTTAGTGACTGAACAACAAGAACTTTGGCTCTTGATTTTTGTTAAGAGATATAGTGACATATTTTAACCTTTCAGACTCACAGTGTTCTCATCTGCAGAAAGGGGATAATGAAGATGGTGAGAATATTTACAAACTGAAATGGGTAGACTCAAGTTCCTTGTAAGGTCCATGGCTGGTTTTGGCCCTGGGAAGCCCAGAGCCCGCAGGACTGCCCCCAGGCATCTGCGCCTCAGGGACCTTCCAGTTTCCCTCCCATCTCCTCCTGGATGCCTTCTGGAAACAATGTCCTCTGATATTGGGGCATCCCCAAAACCCAGATGCCAAAGAACAGATGGTCCCACCAGCCTGGGGGCTTAAGTAAGTACCTTCCATGGCCATGATGTGAAAATAAACCATCAGCAGGAGAAAAGTCTGGTCCGTGTGTTATCTTATTCCATTAAGAAGGTGACCCAAGAAACAACTCCAGGAGGGCCACAGAAGGAAAGCAGAGGTGGCGACTCAACAGGAAGCCATGGTGTCCGCTGGTCGTGCTGCAGGCAAGGGCAGTGCACCACCTGGACCCTGGGGCGGCTCCCAAACAAACAGTGTCAGGTCAACCCAGGATGCCTTGCATATATTTGGGAGGAAAAATTCCCCCAGGCCGCATGTGTTGGCTTCATCATTCTCATGTTGTCATCTGTTGACCCCTTTCCGATGAGGGCTGATGGCAAATTTTTGTGCCCACTCCAAGGACAACCCACAGTTCAGGGATTAGCGTCCAAGCTCCAGGGACCTGACCATGTGTCTCCCTGCTCTCATCAATTGTGCCCTCTCCCCACCGAGCTAGTCTCCTCTCAGCTACACCAGCCTTACCCCACCCAGTCCTCAACCTAGAAAGTTTCCCACCCCCCTCCTATCAGCTCACAAAATTATTCCAGCAAGCCACTAGCATCCCCCTGAAGGTACAAGGGACCCCTGCCCTCTGGCCACTATGAAGTCTGCTCCCACAGCCCCTGCTGGTTCCCTCTGCTCCCGAGTGCAACCCTGGGGGCCCCGAAAGTGGGACAGAGTCCCCTCTCCCAGGCCATGTGTACCTGTGACTAACAACTGCTGATCATCTCATCAGTACAATCTCCAGCATCTCCTACTATTTCCTGGGAAATCCCTCCCTTACAATGGGGTGAACAGGAGGCAATCAGAACAAGTGCTGGGGAGGACAGTCTGCAGAGGGAAATAGAAGCACCCTCTTCCCCTGCTTCCTCCAGGGAAGGGGAACAAGAAGGGCAGGGGGAATGTGGGCTCCCCCATTGAGTCCAGGACCCTGTACCGCCTGCATCACCAAGGTCTGGCCCAGCTTCTGTTGCCCTGAGGGTCTGAGATTGCCTCAGGAATCAGGATTGCCAGGAGAAATATCAATAACCTCAGATACGCAGATGACACCACCCTTATGGCAGAAAGTGAAGAAGAACTGAAGAGCCTCTTGATGAAAGTGAAAAAGGAGAGTGAAAAAGCTGGCTTAAAACTCAACATTCAAAAAACTAAGATCATGGCATCTGGTCCCATCACTTCATGGAAAATAGATGGGAAAACAATGACAGAATTTATTTTCTTGGGCCCAAAATCACTGCAGATGGTGACTGCAGCCATGAAATTAAAAGATGCTTGCTCCTTGGAAGAAAAGCTATGAGCAACCTAGACAGCATATTAAAAAGCAGAGACATTACTTTGCTGACAAAGGCCCGTCTAGTCAAAGTTATGGTTTTGCTAGTAGTCATGTACAGATGTGAGAGGTGGAATATAAAGAAAGCTGAGCACCGAAGAATCAATGCTTTTGAACTGTAGTGTTGGAGAAGACTCTTGAGAGTCCCTTGGACTAAAGGAGATCAAGCCAGTCAATCCTAAAGGAAATCAGTATTGAATATTCACTGATGCTGAAGAACTGATGCTGAAGCTGAAACTCCAATACTTTGGCCACCTGATGTGAAGAAATGACTCATTTGAAAAGACCCTGATGCTGGTAAAGATTGAGGGCAGGAGGAGAAAGGGACGACAGAAGATGAGATGGTTGGATGGCATCACCGACTCAATGGACATGAGTTTGAGCAAGCTCTGGGAGTTGATGATGGACAGGGAAGCCTGGTGTGGTGCAGTCCATGGGGTTGCAAAGAGTTGGACACAACTGAGCAACTGAACTCAACTGAGGTTCTGAGGGCAGTGACTGGGTTCCGCATCCTCACTCCAAGCAGGAGGGTCTGAACAGGACTCTTTGCTGATGGAATTAGACAAAGCATGTGACTGGGGAGGAACTACGTGACCCCAGTCCAAGTGCCCAGAGAAGGTTTACATCACTGAAAAGAAAAAGTAATAGAAAAAATCAACAGCAACAATAGAAAAGGCCAGAAGGGTTGTTTCCCCCCAGCTCATCATTGTGTTTTGCAAACACACACACAAAGTAAAAATAATCAAACACACTTTTTGCCCCCTGGGAGCACAGCCTGGGCAGAGGAAGGGGAGACGGGAGGTTTAATCTCCTAAACCAGGGCTGCCTTTTCTAGCACTAGGGACTGATTTCATGAAAAAGTATGCTTCCAAGGGCAGGAGAGGTGGTGGGGAGGTTGGGAGGATGCTTTGGGGATTATTCAAGCCTGTTGCATTTACTATGCACTTTGTTTCTATTATTATTACACCATCTCCACCTCAGATCATCTGGCATGAGATCCCAGAGGTTGGGGACCCCTACCTTAAGTGCTGTGGGCTCCAGGATGAGGAGCAGGCTTAATCCTGTGGGCAGAGAAGAGTCTCAAGTGAAATGGGACTAGGAGGCATCTGTCAGGAGAGTAAGCTTAGGTTCCCTGCTCATCAGCAGACTACTGATGCCTTGTAAGAACATAGGGAAGGACATGGGAAAAATACCTGAGCATTCACTGTTCTCATCTTCGGGCAAAGAGAAGTTGCAGGGTGGTTCAAGTCAGATTCAGCTTGGAAATTTCAGACGAATATCATGCTTGGTTGTTAAGGCACTGTTACCAACATGAAGTATTTTGATGATAGAATCTAAACAGTGCGTGTTCTTGAGCACATTCAGAAGAAAATCAGCCAGCAATTCCACTCCGACGAATCTGCCCATGAGAAATGAAGATGTACAGCCACGCAGAAATGTGTGTGCATCTTCACGGCAGTGCTATTCACAACCGTCCAAAGGAGGGAACAGCCCAAATGCCCGTCAGCACGTGAATGGTTAAACAGAGTGTGATATATACATACCGTGGAATAATATTCAGATGAATAAAGGACTTTCGATATATACTGAAACAGGGGCTGACCTTGAAAACATTAGTCCGAGCTTGAGAAAGCATACACAAAGATCATCAGTTTTAGAACAGGTATAGGATTTCATTTATACAAAATGTTAAGAACAGGCAGGTCTACACAGATGTTGGGGTTTCCCTGGTGGTTCAGATGGTAAAGAATCTGCCTGCAATGCAGGAGACCCAAGGGTTAGAAAGATCCCCTAGAGAAAGGAATGGCAACTCACTCCAGTATTCTTGTCTGGAGAATTCCATGGACAGAGGAGCCTGGTGGGCTATAGTCCATGGGGTTGCAAAGAGTCAGACACGACTGAGTGACTAACACACATGCAGATATTAATAGAACGGAGATGAGTGGTTGCCTGTGACTAGAAAGGATGTGGAGGATTAAGGAGTGAGAGTTAAGGGATGCAGGTTTCCTTCTGGTGTGATGAAAGAGTTCTAAAACTGATGGTGGCAATGGCTGCGGCTCTGTGAGTGTACTAAAAACTGCTGATTTTGTACTTTAAAAGGTCAGTTGGATGGTACGGGAGTATTAGTTCAATAAACATGCTTAACATTTTAAAAAAGAAGACTCAAGGTCTCCCATAGTCCCTACTGTGGCTCCACATTCCCAGTTACCTGCTGGAAAGGGGAGGCTTCCCACTTCTCCAATGGTGCCCCACATGTGGCTGCCTCCCCCCACTCATTGCCTGCTCAATATCCACCACCCCTTTCTTGCTGACCAACAGCCCCTGTCCAAGGATGGTCACAGACCTAGACACATGCACTCCTGTGTCACAGACCCTCTGGAAGATCGTGGTCCAGGTGACACGTTCTGGCCAATGAGCTGCAGAAAGAAGCTGGTGGTATGCAGGTGGGTCCCTTTCCAAGTGAGAAGACCCCAGTGCAGAGCAGGATGTGAATTTTCTGCTTTTTAAAAAATATCATAAGTATTTATTAAATTTTATTAAAGGATAGTTGATTGACAGTGTTGTATAATTTCTGCTGTACAGCAAAGTGATTGAGTTATACACATATATGCGTTCTTTTTCATGTTCTTTTCCATTATGGTTTATCACAGGATGTTGAGTATAGTTCCCTGCGCTCTATAGTAGGGCCTTGCTTTTTCTTCTATACATAACAGTTTGCACCTACTGACCACAGCTCCCAGGCCACCTCCGCCACTTGGCACCCACCGATCTGTTCTGTCTGTGCGTCTGTCTCTGTTTTGCAGATAAGTGTATTTATGCCGTATTTTAGATTCCACGTATAAGTGATAGCACACGGCATTTGTCTTGCTCTGAGTTACTTCACTCAGTACAATCATCTTTAGGTCCATCCGTGTTTTTGTCAGTTTAATTCAATTCAGTTCAGTCGCTCAGTCATGTCCGACTCTTTGCGAATCCATGCACTGCAGCACACCAGGTTTCCCTGTCCTTCACCATCTCCCGGAGCTTGCTCAAACTCATGTCCCTTGTGTCTTTGATGCTATCCAACCATCTCATCCTGTCTCATCCTCTGTGTTTTTATAAATGGCATTGTTTCATTCTTTGTTATGGCTGAGTAGCATTCCATTGTGCATGTGTGTGTGCGCGCGCACGCTCTTGCTAAGTTGCTTCAGTTGTGTCTGACTGTGTGCAACCCTTTGGACTGTAGCCCAGCAGGCTTTCCTGTCCGTAGGATTCTCCAGGCAAGAATACTGGAGTGGGTTGCCATGCCCTCCTCCAAGGGATCTTCCTGACCCAGGGATTTACATGTCTTGCATCGACAGACAGATTCTTTACCACTAGCACCACCTGGGAAGCTTATACATACATATATGTATGTGTATATGTATATGTATATGTATATATATAGGCCATTGTCTTCACAAATACTTATATATGCTGCTAAGTCACTTCAGTCGTGTCCGACTCTGTGCGCCCCCAGAGACAGCAGCCCACTCAGCTCCACTGTCCCCGGGACTCTCCAGGCAAGAACACTGGAGTGGGTTGCCATTTCCTTCTCCAATGCATGAAAGCGAAAAGTGAAAGTGAAGTCGCTCAGTCGTATCCAACTCCTAGCGACCACATGGACTGCAGCCCACCAGGCTCCTCTGTCCATGGGATTTTCCAGGCAAGAGTACTGGAGTGGGGTGCCATTGCTTTCTCCAATGCTTATATATATATATACACGTAAATACTACATAATATACTCAAAAAGATGGCTAAAGATGCAGCCTATGTATACTACCTCTTTATCCACTCATCTGTCGATGTGCATTCAGGTTGTCTCCATGTCTCTTATTGTGAACAGTGCTGCAGTGAACACAGGGGTGCACGTGTCCCTTTTGAATTAGAGTTTTGTCTGGATATATGCCCAGAAGTGGGGTTGCTGGATCATATGGCAGTTCTATTTTTAGCTTTTTGAGGAACCTCTGTACTGTTTTCCAGAGCGGCTGCACCAACTTGCGTTCTTATCAATGGTGTAGGAGGGTTCCCTTTTTTCTACAGTCTCTCCAGCATGTATTATTTGTAGACTTTTTGGTGATGGCCCTTCTGACCAGTGTGAGGTGCTACTTCATTGTGGTTTTGATTTGGATTTCTCTAATCATTAGCCATGTTGAGGATCTTTTCATGTGCTTGTTGTCCATCTGTATTTCTTCTTTGGAAAATAGTCTTTAAATTCTTTTTTTTAATTGACTAAATTTGACATAAATATTACGTAAAGTGTACAACATGTTCCTTTGATATATTTACATATGGTAATATGATTGCCAGTGTAGTAGGATTTATCACGTTACATGATTACAGTACAATATTATTGTCTGAAACCATTATACTGTGTACTTGATCCCTATGGCTTATTTACTGTACATTACAAGTTTGTGCCCTTAAACACCATCAGTCCTATTCATACCCTCTGCCATCCCCTGGGGACCACTGTTGCCTCTCTGTTTTTTAAACAGGTTTGCCTTCTTATCTAATTTTCTAATTTCTATTTTTTGCCATGTGGCATGCAGGAACTTAGTTCCCCAACCGAGGATGAAACCCAGCCCCCACTACATTGAAAACTCAGAGTCCTAATCACTGGACCACCCAAGAAGCCCCAGGTATACCTTCTTTAGATTCCGCATATAAGTAATATCATACAATGTTCATCTTTGTCTTACTTATCTCACTCAGGGTAAAGTATCCAAGCCCATCCCAGGCGTGGGAAGATGCCCTCCTTTTCTCATGGCTGAACAACATACCACATCATTTTCTCTATTCATCCATGGATGGGCATTTGGGCTGTTTCCATATCTTGGCTGTTGTGAATAGTGTTGCAATAAACACGGGGTGCTGATAGCTGATGGAAATCCTGTTTTCATTCCCTTTGAGTTCAGTGGGAAATGGGATTGCTGGATTGTATAGCAGATATCTTTCTGTGTTTCTGAGGAAATTTCATACTGTTTGCCACAGTGGCTGGACCAATTTACATGCCCACCAATGGTGTATATGTATTCCCTTTCCTCCACATTCTTGCCAGCCACCTGTTGTCTCTTGTCTTCTTAACAATGGCCGTCCTGACAGGTGTGAGGCTGATGATACTGAGCATCTTGTCAGGTGCCTGTTGGCCACTTTAATGTGCTCTTCTGTTCTTTTTTTCTGCACAAAATGCAGACCCAGTGCTGACTTTCTTCACACTGCCTGTGAATGAAATAATTCAAATGCTAACCCATACACTCTGTGTCTGTAGAGTTGGGTTCTTCATGGTGAGTTGAGGGAAAGGTTCTGGAAACCAGGAACACTGCTTCTCTGCTCAGACCCTGCTGCTCCATACAGGGGACTTGTTGGGGAGATGAGCATTTGTGAGGACAATGACCAAGAACAGCAGAGCAACGTGTTATCTGGTCCTGTCTGCCACTCTGCACACTCAGGCCTGGATTTACAGAGTCCCCTCCCCTTCTCATCCTTCCAACACCCCATAACCTGTTCTGCTTGTGTTAAATAGAGGGAAGCAGTAGAAGAGGTGCCGGTTAGCTGACTACAGATTTGCTTAAGGAAGAGCACTAGGCATGTGGTCAGGGTCCTGGCTTCCCAGGGGCAGTGAGCAGAGAAGGACAGATAGACCCATCTTTTGACTCCCAGGGCAAGGGTGGGGGTGGTTCAGAGAACCCCACCAGAGGGCTGCCTTTCAATGCACATTGACTCCAACTCCAGGAAGGATCCTTCCTTGAGCTCCCCTGTCCTGGCCAGGGATCCCCATTCAGGAGGGTTTAGGGGGCACCTCAGCTTCCTTCCCAGCTCCCTTCCTGGAGGCAATGCTGCAGAGACCTCAGCAGGCTGTCAATGCTGGCATCACTCCAAACCTGCTTCATCGTGGTGAAAGGAGACCCAAGAGCAGGGAGTCTTAGATCTCAGCCCCTTTCTGGGTGTATCCCTGAGCTGGGATCTTGCACAGCATCAGGTCCAAGAGTGAGTGACTCAAACCAAAGTGCCAGGTGCTCTCCCTGGAGCAGAGAGCTAACCTTGAAACTCATGGCTTGTCCTGTCCTCTGTGTTGATTTCTGCAGCTCTCCATCCACCTGGTAGTCCCAGGTGATGTCCAGGATGTGGTCGAAAGAAAAGATATGTGTCTTTGGGATCTGATGCTTTGCTGGGATTTACAGTGACATTCTGACCTTGTTAGGAGAAAGAGTCTCTTCCCCCCACATTGATGTTCTAACCCCCAGAACCTTAGAATGGCCTATATTTGGAGGCAGAGCCTTTAGAGATGGAATTAAGCTAAGAAGTTAAGCAGGTGGTTCCTAATACAATAGGATTGCTGTTTTGTTTTTTAGTCCCTAAGTCATGTCCAACTCTTTGGACTCCATGAATTGCAGCAGCACACCAGGCTTTCCTGTCCTTCACCATCTCCTGGAGTTTGTGCAAACTCACATCCATGGAGTCAGTGATGCCATGCAACCATCTCGTCCTCTGTTGTCCCTTCTTCTCCTGCCTTCAATTTTCCCAGCATCAGAGTCTTTTCCAATGTGACGGCTCTTTGCTTCAGGTGGTCAAAGTATTGGAGCTTCAGCTTCAGCATCAGTCCTTCCAATGAATATTCAGGGTTGATTTACTTTAGGATTGACTGGTTTGATCTCCTTGCTGTCCAAGGGACTATCAAGAGTCTTTTCCAACACCACAATTCAAAAGCATCAATTTTTTGGCACTCAGCCTTCTTTATGGTCCAACTCTCACATCTGTACACGACTACTGGAAAAACCATAGATTTGACTATACGGACCTTTGTCAGAAAAATGATGTCTCTCATATTTAATATTCTGTCTATGTTTGTCATAGCCTTTCTTCCAAGGAGCAAGCATATTTTAATTTCCTGGCTGCAGTCACCATCAACAGTGATTTTGGAGCCCAAGAAAATAAAGTCTGTCACTGTTTCCATTGTTTCCCCATCTATTTGCCGTGAAGTGATGGGACCAGATTACATGTCCTTATAAAATGAGGAGATCAGGACACAGACACACACATAGGAATTACGATGTGAGTACACGGGGAGAAGACAGCTGTCCACAAGCCCAGGAGAGAGGCCTCAGGCGAAACGAGCCCTGCTCTCACCTGGATCTCAGAGCCCAGCTTCTGGGATGGGGAGAGGACAAGTCTCGTTGTTGAAGCTGTCTGCTCTCTGATGCTTTGCTAACCTAGACCGAGCTGACTTGTGTAGGATATGGACAGAGGCCCTAAGGCTCTGAAGGGAAAACCACTGGAAAAGTGAATACACCCCACTGAAGTGGAGTCACCCATGAGCTTGAGGCTCTGACAGGGAGAACAGAGGGGAGGGGGTGTGCAGAAATAGGACCCATTCACCACCTCCATCTGGGAGGCCACAGTGCTGTCTAGCGTGGCCAGCTTTGCTTCCTATGGGTCTAGGGAATTTGAAGTCATTCATCAGAGGGGCACAAACCAGCCCTGGTGCTTGCATTTTGACTGACACCTGACAGTGGAGGTGAATGTTTCAGCACACGGGCGCCCAGCTCCCCGAGGCCTGGTTGGAAGCACCGGGCTCTGAATCTGCGGATTATCCGGGGGGCGGGGGAGGGAGACGAGAGATGGACCCTCGGTTGTTTGGAGAACAGGGATGGCAGGGTTACAATGGTGACCCCGACTGTCACATTAATATGTGATGTGGGTTTCAACCCCATCAAAGAGGTGGAGGGGAGGAGGGGGGAATAAAGAAATTGTGAGACACAGCCCCAATCTGCTTTCACAACACTGTGTCTCTGATTATAAATGCTGGCTCCTCGCTGCTTCATGGTCTGTAGACGTGTGATTCCAATTTCTGCCTCTGTCATCACATGAGCATCTTCCCTGTGTGTGCATCTTTTCTTTTCTAAAAGGGTCAGAGGTAAAATTAGGGCTCACCCTAATTCTGTGTGGGCTTCCCAGGCAGCTCAGTAGTAAAGAATCTGCCTGCCAATGCAGGAGATGCAGGAAGTGTGAGTTCGATCTCTAGGTCAGGAAGATCCCCCTGGAGAAGGAAATGACAACCCTACCCCAGTACTCTTGCCTGGGAAGTCCCATGAACAGAGGAGCCTGGCAGGCTAAATTCCCTGGGGTCATAGAGAGTTGGACATTACTGAGTGACTGAGCATCATCCACTAATCCAGTGTGACCTCATCTTAACTTGATGGCATCTGTGAAGATTGCTGTATCCATGCCAGGTTCATTCACAGGGACTGGGAGTCAGGACCATAAGCAGCCCCTGAAACCTCACAGGTATATTTTATTTTATATTATTTTATTTATTTATTTTTTGCTGGTATTTTTTTTAAATTTTATTTTATTTTTAAACTTTACAATATTGTATTAGTTTTGCCAAATATCAAAATGAATCCGCCACAGGTATACATGTGTTCCCCATCCTGAACCCTCCTCCCTCCTCCCTCCTCTCTCCTCATACCATCCCTCTGGGTCGTCCCAGTGCACCAGCCCCAAGCATCCAGTATCATGCATCGAACCTGGACTGGCGACTTGTTTCATACATGATATTATACATGTTTCAATGCCATTATCCCAAATCTTCCCACCCTCTCCCTCTCCCAGAGAGTCTATAAGACTGTTCTATACATCAGTGTCTCTTTTGCTGTCTCGTACACAGGGTTATTGTTACCATCGTTCTAAATTCCATATATATGCATTAGTATACTGTATTGGTGTTTTTCTTTCTGGCTTACTTCACTCTGTATAATAGGCTCCAGTTTCATCCACCTCATTAGAACTGATTCAAATGTATTCTTTTTAATGGCTGAGTAATACTCCACTGTGTATATGTACCACAGCTTTCTTATCCATTCATCTGCTGATGGACATCTAGGTTGCTTCCATGTCTTGGCTATTATAAACAGTGCTGCGATGAACATTGGGGTACACGTGTCTCTTTCCCTTCTGGTTTCCTCAGTGTGTATGCCCAGCAGTGGGATTGCTGGATCATAAGGCAGTTCTATTTCCAGGTTTTAAGGAGTCTCCACACTGTTCTCCATAGTGGTTGTACTAGTTTGCATTCCCACCAACAGTGTAAGAGGGTTCCCTTTTCTCCACACCCTCTCCAGCATTTATTACTTGTAGACTTTTGGATCGCAGCCATTCTGACTGGTGTGAAATGGTACCTCATAGTGGTTTTGATTTGCATTTCTCTGATAATGAGTGATGTTGAGCTTCTTTTCATGTGTTTGTTAGCCATCTGTATGTCTTCTTTGGAGAAATGTCTATTTAGTTCTTTGGCCCATTTTTTGATTGGGTCATTTATTTTTCTGGAGTTGAGCTGTAGGAGTTGCTTGTATATTTTTGAGATTAGTTGTTTGTCAGTTGCTTCATTTGCTATTATTTTCTCCCAATCTGAAGTCTGTCTTTTCATCTTGCTAATAGTTTCCTTTGATGTGCAGAAGCTTTTAAGGTTAATTAGGTCCCATTTGTTTATTTTTGCTTTTATTTCCAATATTCTGGGAGGTGGGTCATAGAGGATCCTGCTGTGATGTATGTCAGAGAGTGTTCTCCTCTAGGAGTTTTATAGTTTCTGGTCTTACGTTTAGATCTTTAACCCATTTTGAGTTTATTTTTGTGTATGGTGTTAGAAAGTGTTCTAGTTTCATTCTTTTACAAGTGGTTGACCAGATTTCCCAGCACCACTTGTTAAAGAGATTGTCTTTAATCCATTGTATATTCTTGCCTCCTTTGTCAAAGATAAGGTGTCCATATGTGCATGGATTTATCTCTGGGCTTTCTATTTTGTTCCATTGATCTATATTTCTGTCTTTGTGCCAGTACCGTACTGTCTTGATAACTGTGGCTTTGTAGTAGAGCCTGAAGTCAGGTAGGTTGATTCCTCCAGTTCCATTCTTCTTTCTCAAGATCGCTTTGGCTATTCGAGGTTTTTTGTATTTCCATACAAATTGTGAAATTATTTGTTCTAGCTCTGTGAAGAATACCATTGGTAGCTTGATAGGGATTGCACTGAATCTATAGATTGGTTTGGGTAGTATACTCATTTTCACTATATTGATTCTTCCAATCCATGAACATGGTATATTTCTCCATCTGTTAGTGTCCTCTTTGATTTCTTTCACCAGTGTTTTATAGTTTTCTATATATAGGTCTTTAGTTTCTTTAGGTAGACATATTCCTAAGTATTTTATTCTTTCCGTTGCAATGGTGAATGGAATTGTTTCCTTCATTTCTCTTTCTGTTTTCTCATTATTAGTGTATAGGAATGCAAGGGATTTCTGTATATATAAATGTATATATGAAGTTTGCTTAAAAAAAATTAGGGTCTTTTTTTTTGCAAAGTAATAGGTTATAAAAGTGAAAATTAAAGGAATAATAGAGGACTTAAAATTTTTTTAAAAAATTTTAAAAAAAGAAAGAAAGAATGATCGTAAAAATAGTAAAAATATATCTAGGACTTTCTCTGGTTTTGTGTGAATATTGTGGGTTCAGTTCATTTTTGGCTAGTTCCTTGGTCCGACTTATATTTCTCAAGATCTATAGGCCCCTTCCTATGTAGTCGGTACTAACCATAGGTACTAACTAATAGGCTTTTAATCTATTGCCTGTAGCTTCCAAGGCGGTTCCCTCTGTTATAGCTTCTTCTGTTTGCTGGTCTCTTCAGTGTCTGGTTTCCACCCTGACACAAAGGGGACGGTGGAGGACACTTTTTTTTTTTAGGCTCACTTGTTCAGTTGCGCTGTGGGGAGGGAGGGACGCAGCAAACAAGTAACACTGGCGTGTGCTTGCAGTGCCTCAGCCACACTGGGTCTGCCCCTGCTCACGGCGCGTGTAGCCTCCCTGCCCACACTGCTCAGACTCTAGGTTGCTCCCCTGGGAACCATCCGCGGCCGGCCCTGGGCTGCCTGCACCTCCCAGGTCCAAGCCGCTCAGGTTCAGGCACTTGGGTAGTCCTCAGAGGCACAGACTTGGTTGGGCCTGTGTTTTGTGCCCTTCCCAGGTCCAAGCAGCTCATGTGATGAGGTGTTTGCCGAGCGTGATTGCTGCGACTTATCACCTCTCCGCCGCTCAGTTATCTAGGTGTACAACCGGCGCACCTTCTCAGGCAGATGTTGACTGTCCAGACCCCCAAGAAGTTTTAGTTAGCAAAGAAGCCTGCTTACAGTTTTATAGATAATGTCTCTCTGGGGCTACAATTGCCCCCTTCTGGCTCTGGCTGCCTGTCACTGGAGGGGGATGGTCTGCAGCCAGCTATCTCTGTTCAGCCCTTTGTTCTGTGCACGGGCCTGGCGGTGTCTTAGGTTAGTGCTGGCTTTTCGCGTGGTAGATATCCCACAGTCTGGTTTGCTAGCCCAAATTATTTCGCTCAGGTAGCGCTCAGGGTTTTCAGGCCAGATCCTTACTCTAAACGATGCAGCCCACGCCAGGCCTCCCTGCCCAGCCCCTGCTTGCTAGTGGTGTGTGCAGGCGTCTGTGCTATTTCTCCGCTGGGGGAGTTACAGTAGGGCTCGCGATCTGCGGGTTTTAATTGTTTATTTATTTTTCCTCCCTGCTATGTTGCCCTCTGTGCTTCCAAGGCTTGGCACAGATTCGGCAGTGAGAAGGTTTCCTGGTGTTTGGAAACTTCTCTCTTTTTAAGACTCCCTTCCTGGGATGGAACTCCGTCCCTTCCTCTTTTGTCTCTTTTTTTGTCTTTTATATTTTTTCCTACCTCCTTTCTAAGACTTGGGTTGCTTTTCTGGGTGCCTGATGTCCTCTGCCAGCATTCAGAAGTTGTTTTGTGGAATTTACTCGGCGTTTAAATGTTCTTTTGATGAATTTGTGGAGGGAGAAAGTGTTCTCCCCATCCTACTTCTCCGCCATCTTAGCTCCTCCTCTCACAGGTATATTTTAATTTTACCTTTATACCAGGTGCCCCATGCTTCACTAACCTGTGGCCCTCGCTTACATTTCAAGTCATTTGATCACACAATGCTTTGCCTAACCTGTTGATTCTTTTCTGAGATGAAAGAAGTAGGGATGAAGAATAAAATAAGTAATTAATGGATGACTTGGCCTTTTCCCCCTGCTTCCCTTTTGGTGATTCTTTAAGCAAACCCACAAACAAGAGATCATTGAAAGCAAGATCCCAAGGAGCCAACCAGACTGCCCTCGGGGGTAGATGATGGAGATTCTGACCCTCTCCTCAAATGATTAAGGGAAACAAGCTTCCCTTTTCTCTTTTTAAAAACTCTCACTGTCAGGCAGAATCTTTGGAGTTGGTTCTTGGAGATGAATCCACCATCTCCCCACATCACTGACCTCCTGAATAAAGCAAGCTTTCCTTTTCCAACCAATGCTTATCTCCCAAATATTGGCTTTCAAGGGGTTCACAGCTAAACCTGACTGCAGTAACAGGACTTCACTATAGGTTTTGTAGTTGTTCAGTCTCTCAGCTGTGTCTGACTCTTTGCAACCCCCTGGACTGCAGCATGCCAGGCTTCCCTGTCCTTCAAGATCTCCTGGAGCTTGCTCAAACTCCTGTCCATTGAGTCAGTGATGCCATCCAATCATCTTGTCCCCTGTCATTCCCTTCTCTTCCTGCCCTCAATCTTTCCCAGCATTAGGGTATTATTTTAAAGAGTTGGCTTTTCACGTCAGGCAGCCAAAGTATTGGAGCTTCAGCTTCAGCATTAGTCCTTCCAATGAATATTCAGGGCTGATTTCCTTTAGAATTGACTGGTTTGATCTCCTCACAGTCCAAGGGACTCTGAAGAGTCTTCTCCAGCATCACAATTTGAAAGCATCAATTCTTTGGTCAGTGCTCAGCCTTCTTTGTGGTACAATTCTCACATCAATACATGACTTTTGAAAAAGCCATAGCTTTGACTATTTGGCAAAATAATGTCTCTGCTTTTTAATATGCTATTTAGGTTTGTCATAGCTTTCTTCCAAAGAGGAATCATCTTTTAATTTTACGGCTGCAGTCACCATCTGCAGTGATTTTGGAGCCCCCCAAAATAAAATCTGCCACTGTTTCCATTGTTTCCTCATCTATTTGCCATGAAGTGATGGGACCGGCACCATGATCTTAGTTTTTTTAATGCTGAGTTTTCAGCTGGATCTTTCAGTCTCCTCTTTCACCTTCATCAAGAGGCTCCTTAGTTTTTCTTTGCTTTTTGCCATAAGGGTGGTATCATCTGCATTTCTGAGGTTATTGATATTTCTCTCATCAGTCTTGATTCCAGCTTGTGCTTCATCCAGCCCGGGATTTGTCATGGTATACTCTGCATATAAGTTAAATAAGCAGGGTGACAATATACAGCCTTGACGTAGTCCTTTCCCAACTTTGAACCAGTCAGTTGTTCCATTAGAACCAATAGTTTCTAACTATTGCTTTTTGACCTGCATATAGATTTCTCAGAAGGCAGGTAAGACAGTCTGGTAGTCCCATCTCTTGAAGATTTTTCCACAGTTTGTTGTGATCCACACAGTCAAAGACTTTAGTGTAGTCCATGAAGCAGAAGTAGATGCTTTTCTGGAATTCTCTTGCTTTTTTGATGATCCAATGGATGTTGGCAATTTGATCTCTGGTTTCTCTGCCTGTTCTAAATCCAGCTTGAACATATGGAAAGTTCTTGGTTCACGTACTGGCGAAGCCTAGCTTGGAGAATTTTGAGCATTACTTTGCTAGCTAGTGTGTGAGATGAGTGCAATTGTGCGGTAGTCTGAGCATTCTTTGGCATTGCCTTTCTTTGGGATCGGAATGGAAACTGACCTTTTCTAGTCCTGTGACGACTGCTAAGTTTTTCAAATCTGCTGGCATATTGAGTGCAGCACTTTCACAGCATCATCTTTTAGGATTTGAAATAGCTCAACTGGAATTCCATCATCTCCACTAGTTTTATTCATAATGATGCTTCCTAAGGCCCACTTGACTTCTCATTCCAGGATGTCTGGCTCTAGGTGAGTGACACGTAGTCACTATGAGAGGTTCATGGTGATTATCTGGGTCATTAAGATCTCTTCTGTATACTTCTTCTGTGTATTCTTGCCTCCTCTTCTTAATATCTTCTGCTTCTGTTAGATCCATACCATTTCTGTCCTTTATTGTGCCCATCTTTGCATGAAATGCTCCCTTTGTATCTCTAATTTTCTTGAAGAGATCTCTAGTCTTTCCCACTATTTTTTTCCCTCTATTTCTTTGCATTGATCATTTAGAAAGGCTTCCTTTTCTCTTCTTGCTATTCTTTGAAACTCTGCATTCAGATATATTTCATTTTCTCCTTTGCCTTTAGCTTCTCTTCTTTTCTCAGCTCTTTGTAAGGCCTCCTCAGACAACCATTTTGCTTTTAGAGGACACAAATCAACCCACAAAACCTGCCTGGTGACCTCAGCAGCACTTTGGAGTACGAACTCACCGGGCTCCACCTGGATTTCCAATCAGCTCATATGCGCCAGCCAGAAAATCACAACATGGGTGTCTGGAGCTCAGCAGGTGGGCAGGAATTGGGGAAATCCATCTTATTGCCTCTCCAGTCAGGCATGAGGCTCTGCCCATATTTGAATACAATTCCAGTTAGATCTTAGGGAAGATCTCCTTGGGGAGGGTCTGCTCTAATGAGTAGATAAGAATGATGTGTAATAAACACATGAATTATGAGTGTGTAATTGATGCTCTGGAAGGAGAGGGATTTCTTCCCCTTGATGTGAAGCTGCATAAATCTTGTTCACTGTATTCACGGGTTTGGGGGGAGTTCGTCACAGTCTATGCTTGGTCCTGTGCATATGAGCAGACATCAATCAGGGAGGTCTACATGTCTGCAATGCAATAATTTTGGCCTAAAAATTTCGCTCTGTACATCCCCCCTCCCACTGAATCCACCCCCAGAGCTAACGAGGCGGTGTTCTTTGGCAGTAAGGACGGTTGCCAGTCACCAGCTTTGGTGCAGAGAGAAAGAAGCCCCGAGCCCGACTCCCACCTACCCCCAAATGAGAATAAACCTCACAGAGGGTCCCCGTCTTCCTCAGACTTCACTGTGGACCTTTATCATCTGCCGCATCACTTGCACTGACTGAGCACTCGGGGAATCAAAGGCTCCACCTGCATGGGGCCCTGCCTTTTGTGAAACCAAGGGTGCTCGGGCTGGTGACAGGTGGCTGTGAGGGTGGGAATAGACAGCCCCAGGCCTGACTCTTCTTCTCCTTGAACACCCCCATTCCAGTTTGGATGCAAGTTACTGAACACGCATTCCTGGGGATGCTAGAGATTGAAGCTATTTGCGGCGTGTTTAATTTACCACTGGAGCGGCCAATTCATAATTCAAATGGTGCTGCCCTAAATTACACTGTGCAAGCTTCAAACTGAGTGGAGATGGAGAGATTTGGGTCCTTTCAAGAAAACCCATAAAGCCCCCATTTCTCTCCCATCCAAGGGAGTTCTCTCTTGAGCAACTTTCCAGCTCCCTGAGAATAGCAGGTTTTGAGCAAAAAAGACAGTAAAATGAAAGAAGAAAATTAAATATGAAAATTTAATTAAATCCCTCTTTGATCATTCTCCCTAGAACCAGTGCAGGGGCTGTTTTCATTCAGACGCAAATAAGATAACTGCATAGGCTCATTAGGGTAAGGGATGGGCCTGAAGCAGAGGAGACACGAATCCCCTGACCCCAGACCCATTCATGTGGACTGCAGTGATGAGAGAGATGCTGCAGACTTCAGGTGTTTGCCGTTTTGTTTATCTTTTGTACAGCCTCTCCATCTATAAAGGGTTCTTCTCGCTTCCTGGAAGGCCTCCCATTTCATGGGCAACTCCCCAGAGTGGGCCGTGGGCTGAAAAATGGTGTGAGAGGCCCGGCGCTACACTGAAACTTTGGGTCCTTGTTTTCCAGGCCTATGGGGAAAGCATGACCTTATAAACCAGCTCCATCTGTTCAACTCCAGGCCCCTACATTCCTGAAGTGTGACAAAAAGTGAAAAAAGAACAAGTCATATGGGACCCAGAATCCTCATTGTCTGGTTAGTTTCATGAACGTGGCCCCTGTCCCAGGACGTAGGCATCTTCTCAGTAAGATGGAGCTCAGGCCAGTTTAGAGGGTGGATTCACATGCACACACATGTGCACAGAGACACACATGTATATAGAGACATGTATGCACACACATGTTCACAGAGACATATACAGACACACAGTCACACACACACACACATATTTGCACACAAACACACATGCACACACAGAGACACATGTGTATATGGAAACACATGTGTGCATACACATGTTCACACATGCACACAAATACAGACATATATGAACACAAACACAGAGCCATACACGTACACATACATATACCCACGTGCACACAGATGCACATACATATACAGAAACACAAGCACACTTAAATACATGTGTACATGTGTACCCCCAAACAGGGACATATGTGGACACACATACACATGCACACACATATGCATACCTACATGCACATAAAGACACATATACAGCAGAATTCAGTGCCCACAGGGCACCTTTAGGAAAGTGCTACACACCTTTCTGGTTTGTGCACTATGACGAATTTAGAAGTCTGAAGTGAGCCCTATGTTTTGCTAACTTAACAAACTTTGCTTAGGAGCAAAAAGGCCCCCAAGGGGGAGATACAGGAGAGCAAGAAAGCTGGGTTCAGATTCAGGTATGGGAGAACATCCCTGACTCCTGCAGTGTGGCTGCAGTGGTGCAGAGTTGGTGATGATACAATTTATGATGTGATCAAAGCCTTCCTGGGAACGATTTAGGAGGAAGTGTTTTGCTAAGCAAATTATGTTGCACAGGATTTCAGGGGCATCATTTAAATTATTAAAAAAATCAATTGTTTTCCAGCATTTTGGCAGCATCATTTGCATACAATTAATATAATATTACAAATTATTTTCAAGGATTGCTTCAGGGCTCTGAGTCCCCTAACAATTTTATTGGACAACATCTTTGTTATATTGGTTTATAAAAAACTGTGTAACTAGATTTTTTATTTTTATTTTTTTGACTCTTGGAAGTCTACTTTTTATCTAATCTTGATTGGCCTCCTTGCTTCATGGACCCAAGGGAAGAGAGGCAATCCAGCCTTCCATCTGTGTACCAAGCCAACCTGGAGTCCATGGCTTCAGCATCACAGACACAACCCTCCTCCTGATTTTCCAGGCAGCCTCAGCTGTGTGGTGGCTGGTTTGCTGGGCTCCTCGTGAGGGTGGCTCCCTCCTGCATCACCCAGGACCAGGCTCAGCTGGGACACAATTCCATTTGGCCGTTCGTCCCAGGTTTCCTCCTGGCCCGTTGATCTTGGGGAGCATTTCAAGAGGGTGAAGGAGGAAGCTTCAAAGTATCTGAAGGTCAAGGCTCTGGTGACCAGTCCACCTGGGTCATGGAGTGTCCAGATCACTGGTACAACACTTTCTGGGTGTGTTGAGGTCAGGGTGTTTCTGGGAGAGCCAGCATTTGAATTAGTGGATTGGATAAAGCAGACAATTGTCCCTGATGTGAGGAGCCTCATTGGATCCATGGAGGACTTGAGTAGAACAGAAGTGGAGGCAGTTTGATTCTGTCTCTCTGCCTGACTGCTGAGGTGGGCCTTGGTCTCTGGCCCTTGAATTGGGACATCTCCATCTCCAGGCTTCTGCTCCCCAGGTCTCCAGGCTCAGACCACAACTTGCCCTGCTGGTTCTCCTGACCCTCTGGTCTTCAGACACCATGGACTGGACTTAACTGTCAGCTCTCTGGTTCTCAGGCTTTGAATGTGGACTGGAAATACACCTTGGCTTTCTTGGGTCTCCAGCTTTTGGACAACAGAGCACGGGACGTCTCAGCCTCTATAATCATGTAAGCCAATTCCTCATCATACATCACTTTGTGTCCGTCTACCTACCTACCTACCTGTTGCTTCTGTTTCTTTCTAGAACTCTGGCTAATGCAGTTCCTAAATGCATACTTATTATTTCCACCATGCTCCATTGGATAAAGCAAAGCATAAGCACCCCACCCCAGACATGGGCCCCCCAGTTCAGATTCAAGGAGGAAGAAAGAGACTCCAACTCCTTTCTGTATTTTAAAATTAAAAGTTTATTTTATTTTTTGGATATTTATCAACTTTTAAAAAACTTTTATTTTAATGAATTATAGTTGATTTACAATGTTTTGTTAATTTCTGCTATGAAGCAAAATGATTCAGCTATATACATGTATATATTCATATTCTTTTCCATTATGCTTAATCACAGGATATTACATATAGTTACCTGTGCAATACGGTAGGACCTGTTGTTTATCCATTTTGTATATGAAAGCTTAACCTGCTAATCCCAAACTCCCAACCTATTCCTCCCCAAACCCCTGTCCCTGGGCAACAAGTCTATTCTCCATTAAATTGATTCCAACTCTTGTTCAAAGGTGTGACAAAGAATTTGTGGCCTTATTTCATACACTACAAAATATTACTAAAGATTGCTGATTTCTGATGAGGGTGAGGGTGTAGGAGAATCATGTGTCCATCTGCCTTCTCTGGAAGATAGAAGAGATATGAGAGGAACTTTCTCAGGTACCTCGCCAAGAAAAACACAGAGAAGAGAGTTTGGATAAGTTCCCTTAATAAGCCAGAATGTAGAGATTTGAAACAAAAAAATCAAATGAAATTATTGAAAGGAAAACATTAGGCCTTTCTGTGTGAAATGACCCTCCATGTCAATTCTTACCCCCAAATTCCTGCCCCAAAGTGTCTAAAGGGCACAGAGGGTGGATGCCCTGAGCACTCTGTGATATTATTCTCAGCCTCACACTTGGAACTGCCCCCCTGACATTCTTTTCTGAGTCACTGATCACAGAGAAATTAGCCAAACCCTTGAGTGGGCTAGGACTCTGTATTAGTTTGCTATAGCAGATGGGTGGCTTAAACAGCAGAATTTTATTTTCCCACAATCCCAGAGGCTGGAAGTCCTAGACCGAAGTGTGGGCAGGCCTGGTTCCTCCTGAGGCCTCTTTCTCCCTGGTGTGTAGTCACCAGCCTCCTCCCTATGTCCTCTCATGGCCTTCCCTTGGTGTGTGTCTGTGTCCTAATCTCCTCTTTCTACAGGGACACCAGTCCTATTGGATCACAGCTCAACTACATGACCTAACTTGAACTTGATCATCTCTGTAAGGATTCTATCTTCAAATTTGGTCACACTCTGAGGTCCTGGGGCTTGACCACATTAATGGGTGGGAAGGGCAGGACTCCATTTAACCCACAACAGACATAGCCTCTAGAAAAAATTAGTAAACATGGCATTCTATTTTCCTTAGAATAGAAAGTGTACTCCTAGGCTGGGGGTGGGCCTGCAGGCAGGAGGCAGGTGGGTTCCTACCACGCCTAGCCATGCCTGCATTGGGCGATGAGTTAGGTCTCTGGTTGACAAGCAACAGACTTCTACCTGAAATTTGGGGTTTGTACAAACGTTGTTCTTTTAAAATTTTTTTAATTTTGGATGACTTCATCAAAGGAATGACATTGACATGCAAGCATTTAACTTGGAAAAACTTAAAAGAACTTTGTTAAATGTCAGAACCACGTGGATGAGCACTAAAGCTAACAAACAGAATTGTTTCCTCTTTTCCCCTCTTGAATCTAGTGCTCAGCTCCATCACTCACACACTTTCATCCTCCATATCAAAGACACCCCAGGACGACAGAATCCTTTACAAACATTAATTAATTCTCCCAATCCTCCTGTGAAGTTTGGGGGATCATTCACTTCTCTCTTTTAAAGAGGAGGCCCAAAACCAAGAGGCTAAATGACTCACCCAGATGGATGTCACAGGAGAGAGTTAGGAAATTGAGTTGGGTTTGAAATTGGGTTGGGAAAATTCATTACATGTTCTAAGAAGCACAAGTCCTAGTCCAAAGTGAACTGTTCACTGAAGCAGTCAGGTGGAACAAACAGAGCTTATGAGATTTGGGGATAAAAGGGATTTAGGGTCAGAATTATCAGAGGGAATCAAAACGACAGTCTAGTCTACAACCGCTACCACCCCCCACCCCACCGCCTCCAAGGGCTATCTGGCTGGAAGAGACAGAAACGCATTCCACTCCTCCTTTAGAAACTCAGTTCAAGGTGATGACGCTGTCGGTGGTGCTGAAATGGAAAGAGGGGCAGGCAGTTTTTGAGGGTTCTTTGTTGGGTTGGTGCAGGTTCTCTGTGGGGTGAAAAGGGGTTTTAAAAGAAGCAGATGCTTCCCTCGCGGGACTATGTGTCATGGGGCAACTGTAAAGCCCCTGCTGGCTGTCCAGACAGACTGCCTCCAGACAGACTGGCCTCTGAGGACCAGTCACTGTCACATCCTCCTCCAGACCACAGCCCTTCTGAAAGGGACCTGGCTTCTCACACAGGGGCAAAAGCCTAACTCAAAGTGTCTTAAGGAAGAAAAACAAGTCAGTGCATTGAGTCACAGGACTTGTAAGACCTGGCAGTGCTGGCTTCAAAGCATGGTGATGGCATCAGAACACTGGCCCTGCTCAGATGGGCTTCTCTCTGTCCTGGCTCTGCTCTCAGACAACATTTTTCCCTTGTAGAGGTGCAGTGTTTGCTGGCTCTCCAGAACTTCCTAGCCTTCTCAAAGGCATTTTAGTACAAGGGTGAAGAGTCGAGGTACTAGCCCCAAACTGAAAACCGTGTGACTGTGGACAAGTCATTTGACCTCTCTGTGCCTCAGCATCCTCATCATGACGAGGGGATGGTGAGAGACCCTCCCTTGTAGCATGGTTGGGAGGATTAAATGAGTTCATATGCATAAAATACTTAGTGTGTAGGTAGCTCTACCTTAGAAAGTACTCAAAAGCTATTGTCACTGTTGATGCCATTGCGCGATTCATCAGAACTACAAGTCCACTGGCCAATAAGAGATGATAGGATCAGTGGTGAAACTCAAGCATTGTTCTGGCAGGAAACAAGCACTGTCAGCTTGAAAGGGCTGAGGAAGTGGGTCCCAAGGCAGGCTGCCTGCCATCAGTGTTGCATATCTGCCCTTGCCTCAGTGTGTCCACCTGCAAAGTTAAAGCAATCACACGTACTTTGTTAGGAGACTGTGAAGATTTACAGCAAGTTACCCCTTGTGAAATGTTTAGAACAGCACTTCATCTATGATAAAAATCTGACAGTATTATTAATAGCAATTAACAAGATTTTTGTGTATGCAATTTGTGTGTGACTGGAAGAAACTGGGAATACTGCTCTTGTTAGGTTCATCTTCACATTCCTGGCTGTGGACTTCCTGGAAGCCCAGCCCAGTGCTGAATGCTGAGCCCACAAGGGAGGAGGTAAAAGATGCTCTCTGTACTCTCCAGAATAACCAGTTACAAAGGCTGAGCACTTACCACAAACCAGGCACCCTCCTAAGTTCTTTATGTCAAAGACTTTTCATTTCTCAGATCATGGTTTTTATTTCCAGCATTTCCATTTGCATTTCATAGTCTCCATGTCTCTGCTGAAATTCCCCACATGTTTATGCATGTTGTCTATCTCTCCATTGTTCTTGCTGTTCATTCACTAAGACGTGTGTGACTCTTTGCAACCCCGTGGATTGCAGCATGCCAGGCTTCCCTGTCCTTCACCATCTCCCAGAGTTTTGTCAAACTTGTGTCCATTGAGTCAGTGATGCCATCCAAACATCTCATCCTCTGTCTCCCCCTTCTCCTCCTGCCCTCAATCTTACCCAGCATCAGAGTCCTTTCCAATGAGTCTCTCCATTAGAATGAGATAATAATCTTTTAATATATTAACTATAGTTATTTTTAAGGCCCTGTCTGACCATCCCCAAAATACAGGTCGTCTGTGAGTCTGGTTCTGTTGACTCCTTCATCTCTTGAAAATGGAGTGTTCTCTTTTTCCTTTTTTGTGTCTCATAATTTTTAAGTTCAATGCCAGACACACTGTGTAGAGGAACAGTGGGAACTGAAGTAGATATTATTTTGTTTCTAGAAATAGGATTTTTTTCTGTCAGGTCATTAGCATGAGGGATTGAGGCAGTCTTGTCAGGAGTTGAGCTGGGTTGTTCTTAGGGTTTCTTTCAGTGACAGAGACTCCAAACTCCTCCATCATAGGCCACTCCTAGCTTGTGCTCCTTCCCAGTCTCCAGCAGTTCCTGCCTGTCTGTATTACAGAGGGAGTGTCTCTTCCCCTGCTCTGGATCCTCCCCCATGATGCACCGCTGTTGCTTGTTATCTGTACCAGATGGTGTTGTGGGCTTGGGGTGTTTCTTCTTCTCCAGCTCCAGCTCAGTCTTGGGCAGGCACTGTGAGCCTGGGGCAGGGATTCTCGTGGGTTGGAAAGATCCCCTGGGGGAGGGCATGGCAACCCACTCCAGTATTCTTGCCTGGAGAATCCCCATGGACAGAGGGTCCTGGAGGGCTATAGTCCATGGGGTTGCAAAGAGCTGGACACAATTGAGCAACTCAGCACAGCACATGATGTTGTGATGGTGTTGGGAGGTAACACCTTTTGGAGGTGTTTAGGTCATGAGGGTGGAACCCTCATGGATGGGATTAGTGCCCTTATGAAAGAGACCCCAGAAAACTCCCTTGTCTTTTCCTGAGGACACAGGAAAAGACAGTCATCTATGAACTGGGAAGCTGGGCCTCATCAGATACTGGATTTACTGGTAACTTCATCTCAAACTTTCAGCCTCCAGAGCTGTGAGAGATAAATGTCTGTTGTTTACACCAAAGCCACCTAGTCTCCAGTATCTGTTATAGCAGCCTGAATGGACCAATACAAAGGGTAAGGAGATGGAGGAGGCCTGGGGTTGGGACTGAGGAGAAGTCACCTCTTGGCATAGGGAGGTGAGGAAGGTGGTTGAGCTGAGCAGTTGAGCTGAGCCTCAGATGGGCACCTCCTCTCTCCCACCTACACTGAAATTCTGCTGTTTCTCAAACACCCCATGTTCATTTTTGCCTCATAACCTTTGCACTTGTCTTCCCTCTGTGTGGGTTTCTGGGTGTGGGTTTCTGCATGGTTGCCTCCTTCTCTCTTTCAGGGCTTGGCATCCCATAGGAAACCTTCCCTGACCTCCCAATTCAATCATCTTCCCCACCTCCAGGCACCTTCTTCACAGCTGCTGTATTCCTTTCCAGCACTTCTCACCAAGTGCCTCTATCTTGCTTATGGATTGATTTACTTGTTTTCCATCTGTTCTCCTAGAATTTGGCACATGAAAAAAGGATCTTGTCTCTTGTTTTACCACTGAACCCAAAGCTAAGTTCAGTGGGTCCTATGCTGGGGATGCTGTATAGATCCTGGCTAGACAAACACTCCAACACTCTATATGCAGGGGATTTCAGGTGGGTATTGGTCCCAGAACTGAACCCAAGAGGATTTATTTCTAAGTCTTGAGGTGGGGGCAGCAATCAGAAAAGTGGGGAACATCAGACCAGGGAGCATCATGTTTTTCCTCTGCCAGGGGCAACTCTGAGCTCAGTGTGAGCTGGGAGAGACAATGCTATGAGAAGATGCCATTAAAATGAATGACAGAGCCAAAATCACAAGGATGAGCAGAGAGCCAAACCTCAGAGGGCATGCTGCCCAACTCACCATCCAGGTAAGACCAAACGTGCCCCCATTCCACTGTGAGATGAGAGGCACACTGGCAGGAACTCCCAGAGTGTATGATGATGTGAGATTATCTTTACTTGGAGTGAAAATGACAGTCAAAACTTCCCTTCTCTTGGGCAAGCCTGTTCTAGAATAAAGCCTGCCAGTGGTTCTCAAGAGGTGGCGTGTGACTGAGAAATCATTGCTTATTGGTTCTTGGAGGTGACATGTGACAGAGTAGATAGCTCCCATTGGTTACCAGAGGTGGGCTGAGAAATCAGTGCCTATTAATTCCTGGAGGTGGCATGTAACTGAGTAGACAGTTCCTATTGTCTCCTGGAGGTGGCGTGTAACTGAGTAGATAGCTCCCATTGGTTCCTAGAGGTAGCATGTGACTGAGTAGACAGCTCTCATTTGTTCTCAGAGGTGGTATGTGACTGAGCAGATAATGCATCCTTTGGGTTCTAGAGACTATGACAAAAGAAGGCCCATATTTGCCAAGGGGCAGAAGGAAGGATACCCTGAACAAGCACCAAACAGACAAGCACCAAACAAGTCTGATTTGGGCAAGTTCTGGGATTCATGGCATGAGACCCATTAATGAGATCCTCGGCCCAGGATATGGACGTGTCTCAGATCTATATCATGACTCAGTTTAGCAAAGAAGCAGTTTAATCATTGGCACACCAATGATTAGGAAATGCTAAGGAAAGCCACAAGACACATCACCACCAGGAACCAAGTACCCCCATTAAAGCTTTATTGCAATTTCTTATCACAATAAAATGTCAAAGGAAAAAAAGTTGGTTCCCGATATTATTACTCTGAACTTTTCTTGTGATACTCTCTGGAAGTGTGACACTTATGAGAAAAAAGAACAGAAGGAGAAGGTGACCCAGACTGTGTTGTTTATTTTTTATATCTGGGGTTTTCAGTTTAATTCTCTTGAGCTCCCTTGGCACCTAGAGTCCAGGCTCCCTTCTGGTTGTCATTTGCTAGTTAACAAACCAGTTGAAGTTAGAAGCTCTAAACAGCCAGGCTAGTTTGCTCATAATTTTGTTGGTCAGACACTTGGGAAAGGCTCCACTGGGGCTTTTCTCTGGTCACTGGGAAGTCACTGGGGTGCATCAGTCCATGCCCAGGGCCCCAGGAGTCCGCCCCATGTTCCCTCTCTAAGGCCACTGTACTCTCCACGTGGCTGGTGCTCCTCACTCCATGGCAGGTCAGGGCAGGTGGCTTGATTTTAGGGTAGCTAACTTTCCTTCAAATCAGAGTCCCAGAATGAGTCTCCACATGGCCCAGGCAGCTGCTTTACAGCCCTGCCTTGGAAGGCAGAACATCCCTTGTGCTGCATCTGACTGGTGAAGGGAACATGAAGGCTAGCCCAAACCCAGGAGCAGAAACTGGAGTCAGTTCTCCTCGAGATGTGTAGCCAGGCATGCTGGCCAACCTTAATCAGCCAAACAGGAGAGTCCCTTTCTACCAGAGGGGACAGTGTTCCAAGAAGGCAGATCCCTAGAGATGATGGGAAGTACCCACACTTGCTGATGGCAGAGGTGCTGCTGCCCTTCACCCACCACCTCTGGGTCATGTGCCCCTTCCACCCTCAGGAGATGTTCTCTGGCCATGGGCGTGGAGAGCCAATGGCACTTAAGGAGGTCTCTGTGGCCCACACGTGCCTGAGACATGACTCCGTTCTACCACCAATGATGTGCTGAGAGCTCCTGTGTTAGCCAATCTGTGGTTTCTGCTCCCAAATCTGCCCCAGGAGACACCTCCCACCTCATGCGCATGCTCCCTCTGCTCAGCCCCTCCCACGCCTTGAACCTGGCAGGTCTGGATGGCAGTCTGGTCTCAACAGCTGACCTGCAGATTCTGGCAGAGATGTCCAGCAGCAGGCTCAGCTCCAGCGGCCCAGTGGACTCAACCTCTGATCAGCTGGACCATCCTAGAGTCAGCACAGATGCCACCTCCTCCAGAAGACCACAGGGGCTGTGTTTGCACCTGTATCACTGTAGGACAAAGCACAGCAGGATAGAAATTGTTACTTCTTTCCAAGGGAGAAGGCTGCCCTGGAAGGAAAAAGGTGCTGAGATCCAGCTGTTGTGACCATGTCCCAGTCTGATCTGGGAGTCCATAACTGTGAACCAAGACTACATCCATGCTGGCCAGTGCCACCCAGATCCATCCATTCGGGGCTTTGTCAGTGATTGTCCATAGAGTTTCTGTGGTCTGACAGCTTGGAATAACCCACTGGAGGGCAGGGCTACCTAGGTCCTTGGTAGCTTGGGATCCAGTGAAAGAAACACGGGCAGACAGACGGCTTAAACATGGTGCTAAATGCTGGGAGGGGCCACAGCGCAGTGCCCCTCTGAGCACAAAGGATATTTTGTCTAGTCCAGAAGGACTTGGTGGTGGGTAGCATCTTACTGAGTCCCAGGCTGAGTCCAGGGGGCTTCAGGATGGGGAATGCATCCGGGACAGCATTTCAAGGGTGACGTCTGCTCAGGGAAGGAGCCATAGGTGGGAGCTCAGAGCACACAGCCCACAGAATGGGAACAGTGTTGGGGACATGTGCCATGCCTTGTCTAAACTAGTAATGAACAAGGGGATTGTAATTCTTCTTATTGATTCATTTATTTTTTATTGAAGTAGAGTGGATTTACAATATTGTGTTAGTTTCAGGCAGACAACAAAGTGATTCAGTTATACATATATATTTTTTTCATATTCTTTTCCATTATAGGATAATGGAAATATCCTATAATAATCAGGGCCTTCCTCAATGGTTCAGTTGGTAAAGAATCGCCTATAATGTGGAGACCAGGGTTCGATACTTGGGTTGGGAAGCTCCTTTGGAGAAGGAAACGGATACCCACTCCAGTATTCTGGCCTGGAGAATTCCATGGACTTGATAGTCCCTGGGGTCGCAAAAAGTCAGACACAACTGAGCGACTTTCACTTTTTCACTTTCATAGGTTATTACAAGATACAGACTAAAGTTTCCTGTGTTATACGGTGTTGTTTTCCAGTAGCTAAGTCACGTCCAACTCTTTGCCACCCCATGGACTGTAGCATGCTAGGCTCCTCTGTCCTCTACTATCTTCCAGAATTTGCTCAAATTCATGTCCATTGAGTTGGTGATACTATGTCTAATCGTCTCATCCTCTGCTGCCCCTTTATCCTCCTGCCTTCATTCTTTCCCAGCATCAGGATCTTTTCCAAAGAGTTGGCTGTTTGCATCAGGTGGCCAAAGTACTGGAGCTTCAGTCCTTCCAACGAATGTTCAGAGTTGATTTCCCTTAGGATTGACTGGTTTGATCTCCTTGCAGTCCAAGGGACTCTTGAGAGTCTTCTCCAGTACCACCATTTGAAAGAATCAATTCTTTGGTGCTCAGCCTTCTTCATGGTCCAACTCTTACATCCATATATAACTGTTGGAAAAACCATAGCTTTGACTATGAGGCCCTTTGTCACAAAGTGATACCTCTGCTTTTTAATACACTAAGTTTGTCTTAGCTTTCCTTCCAAGGACCAACCATCTTTTAATTTCATGGCCACAGTCACCACCCACAGAGATTTGGGAGCTCAAGAAAATAAAATATTTTACTATTTCCACTTTTTCCCTTCTATTTGCCATGAAGTGATGGGACTGGATGCCATGATTTTAGTTTCTTGAGTGTTGAGTTTCAAACCAACTTTTTCACTCTCCTCTTTAACTTTCATCAAGAGGCTCTTTAGTTTTTCTTTGCTTTCTGCCATAAGGGTGGTGTCATCTGCGTATCTGAGGTTATTGATATTTCTCCTGGAAATCTTGATTCCAGCTTATGATTCATTCAGCTCACATTTCACATGATGTACTCTGAATGTACATCATTGGAAGGACTGATGCTGAAGCTGAAACTCCAATATTTTGGCCACCTGATGCGAAGAACTGATGCATTGGAAAAGACCCTGATGCTGGGAAAATTGAAGGCAGGAGAGGAAGGGGAAGACAGAGGATGAGATGGTTAGATGGCATCACTGACTTGATGGACATGAGTTTGAGCAAGCTCTGGGAGTTGATGATGGACAGGAAAGCCAGCTGTGCTACAGTCCATGAGCTTGCAGAGTCAGTTACAACTGAGCGACTGAACTGATCTTGCAAGTAAGTTAAATAAACAGGATAAACATACAATATACAGCCTTTTCATGCTGCTTTCCTAATTTTGAACCCGTCCATTGTTCCATGTTTGGTTCTACCTATTGCTTCTTGACCTGCCTACAGGTTTCTCAGGAGGCAGGTAAGTTGGTCTGGTATTCCCATCTCTTTAAGATGGGAATTTTAAGAATTCTTAAGAATTTCCCACAATTTGTTGTGATCCACACAGTCAAAGGCTTTAGCATAATCAGTGAAGGAGAAGTAGATGTTTTTCTGGAATTCTCTTGTTTCTCCATGATCCAGTGAATGTTGGCAGTTTGATATCTTGTTCCTCTGCCTTTTATATTTTATGTATTTTTATATTTTATCTGTCAAGTAGCACCTTGCTTATCTTTTTTTTATATATAGTAGTGTGCATGTGTTAATCCCATACTCATCATTTGTCCCGCCTCCTTCATTCTTCTTTGGTAACCCTTAAGTTTGTTTTCTGTGTCTATGAGTCTGTTTCTGTTTTGTAAATAAATTTATTTGTATTTTTTTAGATTAACATATAAGTTATATATTTTTCTTTGTCTGGCTTACTTCACTTAGTTTGATAATCTCTAGGTCCATCCATGTTCTTGCAAATGGCATTATTTCATTCTTTTTTCTGGCTGAGTGGTATTCCAACGTATCTGTATATCTTCTTTATCCGTTCATCTGTCGAGGGACACTTAGAATGCTTCCATGTCCTGATGGTGATTGCAGTTCTTTCGGGTTTGATGGAGTTTGTGTGTGTGGAGGGTCTGTTAGTCCCTGAAGCCTCTACACATCAGTTCACAGAGCTGAGTGTGCACAGCCTGGTCCGCCCACCTGCCTGTGTATCTGTGAAGGGCTGGACAAGACTGAGTATGAACAGATGCTCTGAAGTGGCCCAGAGCAAAGGTGGAGGGGGCGCGGCTGCTGTCAGGCCTCCTCCTGCTCCTGCCCTGAGCCAACCCCCTTCTCACTGTGTGCTGATTTATCCGCTCCTTCCTCAAACATCAGAAACGCATAACAAGACCGTGGGAAACCGCACCGACCTTCGACACTGGGTCTGTGTTTCTCAGGCCCCTTTTCCTGTCCATCTTCAAGTCTTCCTATCAAGACCTGAGGAAGAAGCCACATTGCACGCCGCCCCCATAGCTCCAGGAGGGCCGTTTCCCATCAGCTAGGCTGCCACCATTTGATCCCTATAAGTGAATCCAATTTAGCTGATTCATCTCTTGTTTAATTTTTATGTTAACATAACAAGGTTATACAGCTGAACATGAGAAGCTAGAGACAGAATTTATAATTTATAAGTGGCAGTTCTGATTCAAGACCGAGTTCCTAAAGGAAGCAGGTTGCAAAGGCACGTCCTCAGACAAAGGTTTTCTCTTCTCAGCTTGGAAAGCTTTCAGCCTGATTTAAATATAAAATCAAAGCTGTTGGCATTTAACAACCTCCGTGTAAAAGTCAGGGTTGACTTGTAAATAAGACCCTGGCTTGGGTGACAGGATTTCCTGGCATCAATATATCATCTGGGCTTTATTGATGGAGGGAAGGAAAGATGTGTATATAGTAGAAGCTGGGAAAACACAGAGAGGTCTCGTGAGTGGTTTTTCAGACTTAACCACTTTGTTCATGTGATTCTCCAAGGGAATCCCCTTTGCTTGGCTCTCTGATGTGTTGTTCTTTTAGTCTCTAAGCCATGTCTGAATTTTTTGTGACTCCATGGACTGTACCCCACCAGGCTCCTCTCTGTCCATGGGATTTCCCAGGCAAGAAAGCTGGAGTGGGTAGCCATGTCCTCTTTCAGGGGATCTTCCCCACCCAGGGATTGAACCTAAGTCTCCTGCACTGGCAGGTGGATTCTTTTTCACAGAGCCACCTGGGAAACCCCTCTCTGACGCTTTACATGTTGGCATCTGTGGGTTTTCTCGGACCCCAGCTGGCGTTCCCTTCCAAGCCTCTCCCATGAGTCTGGCCATGCTGCAAACACGGGGAAATAAGATCTTCTCCTCATTAAGCCCAACCTTTGGGTCCTTGGGATATGCCTGCCTACTGACTTGGAAGTGGGTCAGGTCTGGAACCATTCCTGGAGGGTCTACACTGAAGGTGTGAGGAGATGGCAAAAAGTGGGGGCCCTGGATGGGTCAACACACTTAGAAATGTCACTCTCCCTTGAGACCTGGGTTCTCCCAAAGGGAAAACAGTGTGGGGTGACTTTTCCATTATTCCATAATTTCTGTCCTTTCTTTAGGATGGAGCCATGCCAATCTGACTATGGAAAGACCCAGAAACTTTAGACTCTAGCAGGGAGGGCAGCTGATTGATTCCTCCAAGTGGTTCTCCATGCTGGCCTGGGAGCTTGAGGCTGGCATTTCCCCAGGGACCTTATTAGGCCCTTGACATCCTGAGAATAAGAGGACAAGGGCCTGCCACCCCTTCTCCCTCACAGGAGCCACTTTGCAGAGCCCCCGAGAAGAGCCAGGCTGAAGAAGGCTGGTATTTAAACGTTCTGGAGTGGGAGAGAGGGTTGTTATGGCAACAAATTGCTCTGAGTCCCTAAAGAGGCTCAGCCCTGGCAAAACAAGAGATGGGTGGGGGGGTGGGTTGGTGCTGGAGATGCAGAGGGTAATATTTCAGAAAAGCTCTAACCAGACAGGAATCGCAAACACATTTGCATTTTGGCTGGGATATCTGATGGGTCTAGAGAGAGGGTATTTACACCACACTTCCCAGGGTGTCCAGGAGGAGGGGAGGGACCACCAGACTCACTCTCTGCATCCTGCCCTCCTGGACACGCTATACCCTCCAAGTTCTCAAAGATGAGTGATGCTGGGATGCAGGAAGCAGCGCTGGGCAGTGGTTAGAGCTGGGGCTCATCCTCCACCAAGACCACTCAGTCCAGTGTTTTCCCAACTGCCTGCCACCTAAGACAATGCAGAGTGAGGGACCAATCCTCTGGCCCCATGGTGTGAGGGAGAGCACAGGGAGAATACGAGGCTGTGCGGGTTTGTTGGTACAGGGCTGCCTCTGGGTGATGAAAACACTTTGGGACTTGACAGAACTGGTGGCCGCACAGCATCGCGAATGTGCTAAGCACCATTGAATCTGTACACTTTCAAAACGGCTCATTTTATGTTCTGTGAGTTGCAGCTCAATATGAAAAAGAAAACGAAAAGCCCTGGTGATGCTGCCATGCTGGGCTTGGAAGTGGAGTTAGCGGGTCCCCCCGATCCGGCCTTTCTATCCCCTCCCCTGGGCTCAGGTCCAGTCTCGCCCCTATGTCTCCTCAGCGCCAGCCTCAGCATGATGGACAGACTCGGTGGTCCTCCTATCACTCGGGCACGGGCAGGTTAAGGAACATGAGAGCTTACACATGGGGAAGGACTGACTCCAGAGTGCTCCCTACATCACACGGATGAGGCCAGGGCCCTATGACGGCACGAGTGAAGGGCTGCCTTGCCCCCAATGCCATCCTTCCTGGCCGAGCAGATAGCACATTCTGGTGAAAGATTTTGCTTCCTAACCTGGTCTAGTCGGGCCTGGGATCGGCTGGCCCGTCATCTTGAATGAGGAAGGACTTTGCGTCCTTCAACAAACCAGGAATGCCACCTCTGCCACCCAGCCACCTCAGGACCTTTCTCCTTCATCTTCCCACAAAGATCCATTCACACTCATCGATCAAAAGAAACACAGCAGCGAGTCAGAAAAAAATCCAATACCGGGGGTGTAGCAGCTACAAATGAATCCTGGTTCACTTCCCTTCTCAGGCGCCTGTGGCATAATCAGTTTGTTCCTGGGAGATGGGGCTTCCGAGGCAAGCCTCGGAAGTGGGGGAGCCTGGGGTCTGAAGCTCACTCTGTGTGCCTCGGATGTGCCTGCCTGGTTCTACCTCATTGTCCTCCAAAAGGCTCAGGCTGGGCTGGACCTCTGCTTTGGGTTTGGGGACCCTGGCTGCCTCTGTCTCTTCCCCAAGCCCAGCCCCCTGGGTGGTGCTGAAGAGGCCTCTGGGATTGTGCCCCTGGTCACCTACCAGCACCAGCAGGTGACTGGGACAACCGGGTACCAGGTTGGGCAACAGAATGGAGCAGGAGAGATGGAGGGAGAGGCTGGTCTGGGGTTGGGGTGGGAGCAGCAGGAGGCTGTTGCACCAGCTGACAGTGGTGTGGAAAGCTGAGCTGTATCCCTGGCTCTTGGGGCTTAGAGAACTCAGGGCAGGTCCCTGTATCTGTTACAGCCAACAACATCCATGTTGCATGAAAAATGGTGAGGCAGGTGGACACTCCTCCTCCCAGTCGGGAACCACAGGGCCCCTGTAACTCTATAGCTGGGTTCTTGGACCCTCGAGATGGTTCAGAAGCTCAGAGAGGTCCTTAGGATGTGTTGGGAGCAAGTTGCAGCTGCAAATTTCACTCTCTGTCAGCAAATCCATTAGCATCCACATGTTTCTCTCCTCACCCTAAGACTTGGACTTCTTTTACTTTGACTTATTTTTACCACTGGTAGCTCAGTGGTAAAGAATCTGCCTGCCAATTCAGGAGACATGGGTCCCATCCTTAGGTTGGTGGATTGGGAAGATGCCCTGGAAAAGGAAATGGCAACCCACTCCAGTATTCTTGCCTGGGAAATCCCACGGACAGAGAAGCTTGGTGGGTTATAGTCCATGGAGTCACAAAGAGCTGGACACAACTCAGAGACTAAACATTTTTTTCCCAGCTTTGTTGAAATATACTTGACAAATAAAATTGTATTGATTTAAGATGTGCAACATGATATATGTATATATTGTGAGATGACCACCACGGTCAAGGGAACTGGTCCATCTGCCTCCTCACACAATGACCTTTTGTGTGTGTGGTGACATCACTTAAAATCTGCTCTCTTAGCCAATTTCAAGGAGGCAATGTGGTACTGTTAATTGCAGTCACCAAGGTGTCCATTTGGTCCCCAGAACTTGTCTATTTTATACTGAAGGCTTATAATCTTGGGCTTCCCTGGTGGCACAGCTGGTAAAGAATCCCCCTGCAATTCAGGAGACCCTGGTTTGATTCCTGGGTCAGGAAGATCTGCTGGAGAAGGGATAGGCTACCCACTCCAGTATTCTTCAGCTTCCTTTGTGGCTTAGCTGGTAAAGAATCTGCCTGTAATGTGGGAGACCCGGGTTCGCTCCCTGGGTTGGGAAGATCCCTTGAAGAAGGAAGAGGCTACCCATTCTGGTATTCTGGTCTGGAGAATTCTATGGACTGTGTAGTCCATGGGGTTGCAAAGGGTCAGACATGACTGACTGACTTTCACTTTCAGTTGTGATCTTTGACCAGCATCCCCCCATCACACTCCACACTCCCACCCCCAGTAACCACCACCCTACTCTCTGCTTCTGTGAGTTCAAACTTGTTTAGATTCTACACATAAGTGAGATCCAGCAGCATTTGTCTTTCTCTGTCTGCCTTATCTCACTTGGCATAATGACTTCCAGTCAGTGCAGCTTGGCCTCTGAAGGGGAAGCAGGTTTATGCACCTTGGCACTCCATGCCTGCATCGCCTGGACGGCAAGGCTCAGGTGAGCCTCCCTGGTCAGCAGGACTCTGCGTGTGGTCACACATCTTTGTTGGGAGAAGGGAAGGCTGTCCAAGTGGCTCCACTGGGAGAAGACGATGGGGAGCATGTGTCTGGTCCTCCCAGATCTGCCTCTGAGCCTCTGCCCTGGGCTGGTTCTAATCTGTGTCCATTCTTTCATTGTAGTGAACTGTAACCTTGAGGATAATGGGTTTTAGTGAATTTTGTGAGTCCTTCCAGTGAATCACTGGACCAGACGGTGGCCTTGGGGACTCCTGACAGCAACCTCCAATATGGAGCTCAGGTCTAACTGCATCCCCCATCCCCCTCATCATGTCCATGCAGGCCCTGCCCCTCAGCTACATGCTCCCCTTGGCACAGAGTGAGACTGTGACACAGCAATGCACAGTCTTGTCACCTCACCCCCAACCCCCACACTTAAATGGCCTTCCATCACTCCCTAGACTAAATCCAAGGCCTGCCCACATGGACCTAAGTCTCTGGGCCTTATTTCTTGCTGCTGCTGCTGCTGCTAAGTCGCTTCAGTCATGTCCGACTCTGTGCGACCCCATAGACGGCAGCCCACCAGGCTCCCCTGTCCCTGGGATTCTCCAGGCAAGAACACTGGAGTGGGTTGCCATTTCCTTCTCCAATGCATGAAAGTGAAAAGTGAAAGGGAAGTCGCTCAGTCGTGTCGGACTCTTATCGACCCCATGGACTGCAGCCTACCAGGCTCCTCTGTCCATGGGATTTTCCAGGCAAGAGTACTGGAGTGGGGTGCCATTGCCTTCTCTGTATTTCTTGCTACTCTTCCCTTACTCAGCATGGCTCAGTCAACACACTTTCTTTCCATCTGAATCAGTTCCCTGAGGGCTTTTGGTAACCAGTCACCACAAACTGAGGGGAGGAGCAGGCGCTTCAACAGCTGACATTCATTCTCTCCCAGTTTGGAGGTCAGAAGTCTGAAATCAAAGCAGGGGCCGGATCAGCCTTGCTCTGAAGATTCAGGGGAGGGTCTTTTTCTGCTTCTTCTAGCTCCAGGAGGCTTCAGGCAGTCCTTGACCTGAGGCTTCCTCCCTCTACTCTCTGTCTCATCTCTACCTGGCCCCTCCTGTCCGTGTGCCCCTCCTCTTCTTCCAAGGACCCCAGCCACTGGAGTTAGCCTCCCCACAACCCCCTCCCCTGACTCAGGTATAGCATCATCGTAAATAACTACATCTGCTATCTGGCTTCTCTGGTAGCTCAGATGGTAAAGAATCTGTCTGCAGTACAGGAGACCTGGGTTTGATCAATAGGTTAGGAAGAGCCCCTGGAGAAAGGCATGGCTACCCACTCCAGTATTCTTGCCTGGAGAATTCCATGGATAAAGGATTCTGATGGGCTACAGTCCATGGAGTTGCAAAGAGTCGGACATGACTGAGTGACTAACCCTTTTAACTAACTACTGTTTCCAAATCAGGTCACATTCTGAGGTTATCAGTGGATGTGAATTGGGGGACATGTGAATCTGGGGGACACAATCCAACCCCCTGTGCCCTCTTGAACACATCAGGCTGCTTTCCAAACCAGGGGCTTACCCTTGTTGTTCTCTCTGCCCGGGACCCCTATGTCATACCCTCCCTTCTCTACCTGGCTGTGCCCTCTTTGTTCTGGCCTAAATGTCAGATCCTCTGGGAGTCCTCAGTGGCCACACCCTCCTGGTCTCTTGTGATCTGCATTCTGTTTCCTTCAAGACCTGCACCCAGTTTATTGGTTGAAATGCTCTCTGCATCCACTGTCTGCGCCCCCCCCCCCCCCATCAGACTGTCCCCTTGGTGAGGAGCTTCTTAGAGTGAAGCCTAGACCGAAACTTCTTGAGTCTGAAGCATGGATCTTTGCCTGGTCGCCTTGAACCCTGGTGCCTCCACTTCTAAGAGCCTCTGTATCATCAGCATCTCCCAGGAAATGGCTGACCACAGCAGGGTGCTCTCTGGGGGACCACCATCCACTTCTGTTTGCTTGTCCAGAGGGCCAGGGACATCCTTCACAGGCTTGCTCAGATGTCCCATAAGTGACATTTTCTGTGGGTTGTCCCTTCTGCACCACCTGAAAAATGGCTGAACTGCTGCAGGAGACAGTCCTGAAAAGAAAAAAAAAAAAAAAAACCCAGTCAATGCATTATCTGACAGACATGCACAGGAACTACAAACGTGGGCCCATTATTTGTGTGTGTGTACCTACATAGAGAGATATAAAAATATAGTCTACAGGTTTTTTTTGTAAGATAGGGCATAAAAGGACTTCCCTGGGGCTCTTACGGTTTTAAGACTCTGCAATTTCTCTGTAGAGGTCACAGATTTGACCCCTGGTCAGAGAACTAAATAAAGAATATAATAAAGGGATTGCTGTATATCATAATAAATGCATCCAAATTATAGTGTTTATGTGTGGTAGACTCAGGAAGTACCTATTGACTGGGACGAGTGAATAAAAGTGGATATTGCCATTGGGACCGGATGCTGGGAAGTTGATAAAACATTCGCTATGGGGAAACAGCAAGATGTCGATGTTCTGTTGATCTCTGTCATGGATGGGTGGCTCTGGAGGCTGCAGAACTCCTGATAAAGTGCTGGGACCTGTCACTCATCAGATCCAGGAGAATGTCAAACCTTGCAGAGTCATCTTCACATCTGACTGCGGGGAGGCTCTACCTGAGTGAGGCCCCCACCTCCACCCCTTGTAGGGTTGCTGCTGATTATCAGCCCCCTTCACTGACACAATTGAAAAGATGAGGCAAAGTCTTCTTAGATGTGGAAGAAACTTCCCAGACATCAGAAGGATGGCTTTCACTCATCACTGAGAACACTTCACACCCTTAGGCATTTGGAATTGATGTTCCAAAAAGTGCCATGGGAGCAGACATCCCCTGTGTGTCCTGAGTGGACGTGATGCAGGTGGTGTCTTAGGGATGTGGGGAGGCAAGGTTGTCCTGGTGTCGTTGAGGCCAGCACACACATGTGCGCGCGCACACACACACATATGCACAGAGACACACACACTCCTGCTGGAGATGTGGTGACAAGTAGAGCATAGGAAATACTCAAAAGACAAGACTTAAGGAAGAAAGAGGGACCAGGAAGGAAACACCATTATAAAGCAATTATCCTCCAATTAAAAAAAAGATTCTATGATAAATCATAACAGAAAAGAATGTTCATTTAAAAAAAGAATGTGTGTATATATATATATATATGTGCATGTGTGTGTGTGTGTGTGTGTAGCCAAATCATACAACAGGAATTAGCACCATTGTAAATCAACCACAAAAGTGAAAGTGTTAGTCATGTATACTCTTTGTGACCCCATGGACTGTACAGCCCACCAGGCTCCTCTGTCCATGGGATTTCCCAGGCAAAAATACTGGAGTGGGTTGCCATTCCTTTCTTCAGAGGATTTTCCCAACCTAGGGATCAAACCTGGGTCTCCTGCATTGCACGAAGATTCTTTACTGTCTCAGCCACTAGGGAACATTGCATAAGCTCAATAAAAACAAATAAACAAGAAAAAAAGGAAAGAAACACCTCTACCAGCTGATCGGCTAGCCTCCTCAATGATGTGCCTTCCCATGATCCAGAGTGAAGAGCAAGAAATGCTGACCCCAGAATGATGTGAGCTTATCCTCAGGGAAGCTTCCTAGACCCCATGTGGTTGGGGGCCCCTCCCTCAACCAAGTCTGTTCCGCCCCCCACCCCCGCCATGGCCAGTGAATGTGACTCAACAAACGTGTACCATTTTTACCCTGAAAGTCATCAGCTGGCCCTGAGTGCCCTTCTCTATCTCCGTCTTTGTGATTATGAGATGAATTGCTTCTGATTTGGGAGTAATTGTCCTAATCTGTGCACTCACCCCCGGATCATTTCTCCATCTTAGGCTCTGGAGCCCATCCAGCCATTGTGATTAATCTGGCTCAGTGAGTCATATAACTTACACCCTGTGGGGACAGGCACCCTGTGGGGACACTCATGAATGTCTAAGTCACCTCAATTCTGTTTCCATCCTAGCTGGGCACTAACCACCCAGAGTTAGTGCAGACCCCACAGGTTCAGGGCTCAGGCCTCCATCAGAATGCCCCCACTTCAGACCAGCCCTACTGCAGACCAGCTGCACTTCAGGGGTCCCCAAGCTGCCCTCATTCCTGGCTGACTGGCTATAGATTTAGGAGTTCCCATGACTCTCATGGGCTTCCCTGGTGGCTCGGCGATAATCTGCCTGCCAATGTAGGAGACATGGGTTCAGTCCCTGGGTCAGGAAGATTCCCTGGAGAATGAAATGGCTACCCACTTCAGTATTCTTGCCTGGAGAACTGCATAGACAGCGGAGCCTGGCAGGTTACAGTCCATGGGGTTGCAAATGAGTAGGACATGACTTAGTGACTAAACAATAAGAACAAAATGACTTTCATGTTGGAAAATTTACCATGATGACTCACAGAACTCAAAAAGTGGAAGAATTTTCCCATCATCAGACTATAGGTTTTCACCCATCACTCTGAATCACTTATGATAATAGTTTTACCACAGCTTGTTGTTCGGTCGCTCAGTGATGGCCGACTCTTTGCAATCCAATGGACTGCAGCATGTCAGGCTCCTCTGTCGTCCACTGTCTCCCAGAATTTGCTTGGATTGATGTCCATTGAGTTGGTGATGTTATCTAATTATCTCATCCTCTGTCATCCTCTTCATTTGCCTTTAATCTGTCCCAGCATCAGAGTCGTTTCCAATGAGTTGGCTCTTCACATCAGGTGGCCAAAGTATTGGAGTTTTAGCATCAGTCCTTACAATGAATATTCAGGGTTGGTTTCCTTTAAGATTGATTGGTTTGATCTCCTTGCAATCCAAGGAACTCTCAAGAGTCTTCCCTAGGACCACAATGTAGGTGAAATCGCTCAGTTGTGTCCAATTCTTTGTGACCCCATGGACTATAGCCTGCCAAGACTGTAGCCTGTTCTTTCCCAGGCAAGAACACTGGAGTGGGTTGCCATTTCCTTCTCCTGGGGATCCTCCCCCACCCAGGGATCAAACCCTGGTCTCCCGCATTGCAGGCAGACTCTTTACCATCTGAGCCACTAGGGAATCCCCACAGAGAAACAGCCAAATGAAGAGACACAGAAGGTGAGGTCTGAGAAGGTCCAAAACACAGAGCTCCTGATTCTGTGCCTCCACTGAATCAGAGGGCATCACCGTCTTGTCATAGCAGTGAAGCTCCATCAAGCTTTGATATTGAGGATTTTTAAGGGGGTTTCATTTCATAATCTGGTTGATTGAATCATTGACCACATCACCTAACTCAGTCTCCAGTCTCCTTTCCCTCCTCTGGAATCACTCCCCTCAAAGCTCCAAACCTCTCATCTCATCGTTGGCCTTCCTGTGACCAGCCCTTATCCTAAGCCATCTCATTTCTTAGCATAAACTCAGGTGCGACCCTAGAGGGTTGTAAATAACAGACACTTCAGTTACTGGGGAAATTCCAAGGATTAATCTCCCACTTGGGAACCAGGGACAAAGACGAATCAAACCCTTTACTACGTAACATCTTGTTAGAAATGTGATTGTAGAACAAAATTCCTGGATGTGGATACAGCTTTTGGAAACAGCACTGGGACTTTGTTCTTGCTGTTTAGTCACTAAGTCGTGTCTGACTCTTGGACTCTAGCCCTCCAGGCTCCTCTGTCCATGGGATTTCCCAGGCAAGAACACTGGGGTGGGTTGCCATTTCCTTCTCCAGGAGATCTTCCTGACCCAAGGATCAAATCCACATCTCCTGTGCTGGCAGGGGAATTCTTTACAGCTGAGCCACCAGGGAAACCCAGTACTGGAACTTAGATCTTGGCTAAGGAATCAGACCAACTTTGTATCCAGTGTAACGTTCTGTCTCTAACAGTAGAACTAAACATACTTTGCAAGACAGCATCTTACTCTCTCTAAGTCAACTTCAGTTCAATTCGGTTCAGTCGCTCAGATCAGATCAGATCAGTCGCTCAGTCATGTTCAACTCTTTGCGACCCCATGAACTGCAGCACGCCAGGCCTCCCTGTCCATCACCAACTTCCGGAGTTCACTCAAACTCATGTCCATCGAGTCAGTGATACCATCCAGCCATCTCATCCTCTGTCGTCCCCTTCTCCTCCTGCCCCCAATCCCTCCCAGCATCAGAGTCTTTTCCAATGAGTCAACTCTTCGCATGAGGTGGCCAAAGTACTGGAGTTTCAGCTTTAGCATCAGTCCTTCCAAAGAAATCCCAGGGCTGATCTCCTTCAGAATGGACTGGTTGGATCTCCTTGCAGTCCAAGGGACTCTCAAGAGTCTTCTCCAACACCACAGTTCAAAAGCATCAATTCTTCAGCACTCAGCCTTCTTCACAGTCCAACTCTCACATCCATACATGACCACAGGAAAAACCATAGCCTTGACTAGACGAACCTTTGTTGGCAAAGTAATGTTCAGTCGCTCAGTCATGTCCAACTCTGTGACCCTAAGACTGCAGTATGCCAGGCTTCCCTGTCCATCACCAACTCCAGAGCTTGCTCAAACTCATATCCATTGAGTCAGTGATACCATCCAACCATCTCATTCTCTGTTGTCCCCTTCTCCTCCTGCCTTCAATCTTTCCCAGCATCAGGGTCTTTTCCAATAAGTCAGTTCTTTGCATCAGGTGGCCAAAGTATTGCAGCTTCAGCCTCAAACTCTCTTTAATATCCAGCTAGGACTCTGGGGCCCATTCATTGAATGAAACTCCATTTGAGCCATATATTTTTAGAGCCACTTATTCTCCTAGCTATTAGTCTGAGGTTTGCTAGGAGTTACCTTTGCCAAGGAGATCAAATCAGTCAATCCTAAAGGAAATCAGTCTTGAATATTCATTAGAAAGACTGATGCTGAAGCTGAAGCTCCAGTAATTTGGCCACCGGATGTAAACAACCAACTCAGTGGAAAAGACCCTGATGCTGGGAGAGATTGAAGGCAGGAGGAGAAGGAAACAACAGAAGATGAGATGGTTGGATCGCATCACCAACTCAATGGACATGAGTTTGAGCAAGCTCCGGGAGACGGTGAAGGACAGGGAAACCTGGCATGCTGCAGTCCAAGGGGTTGCAAAGAGTTGGACAGGACTGAACAACTGAACAACAACAACAACAACCTTTGCCAAAATAATCTCAAGGTTTTGTGAATAATCATATGGTTTGGTGAATACGTGCAAGACTTGATATAAAGGAAGATTTCAGCAAGCCTACAGTTACCAAAGACACTGAGAAACATTGTGCTGGGGGAAGGATCAATTATGAGTTTGGGATTAACACACACACTACGGTATATAAGATAGATAACCAACAAGGACCTACTGTACAGCACAGGGAACTCTACTCAACAATCTGTAATAACCTATATGGGAAAAGAATATGAAAAGAATGAATGTATGTGTATGCATAACTGAAGCACTTTGCTGTACACCTGAAACTAACAGATTTTAAATCAAATGCTAATATAAATTAAAAAAAAAAAGAGTGTGGGGAGCTCAGCTCAGTGCTCTGTGATGACCTAGAGGGATGGGATTGGAGGGTGGGAGGAGACTCAAGAGGGAGGGGGATATATGTATTTGTATAGCTGATTCATGGGCTTCTTAGGTGGTGCTATTGGTAAAAAATCCACCTGCCAATACAGGAGACGCAGGAGACATGGGTTCGATCCCTGGGTCAGGGATATCCCCTGGAGTGGAAAGTGGCAAACTACTCCAGTATTCTTGCCTGGACAATTCCATGGACAGAGGGGTCTAGTGGGCTACAGTCCATGGGGTCACAAAGAGTCAGACATGACTGAGTAAACACACACACACAACTAATTCATGTTGTTATACAGCAGAAACTAATACAACATTGTACAGTAAATATGCTCCAACAAAAAAGGGGGAAATAGTGTGCTAGAAACACTTGTACTGCCTCCTTTTTAAATATCTACATCTTCCCCTGAAAGCTGCCACCATCTCCTTTGCTATTTGTTGTTCATTGCTCTTTGACCTTTTCCCAGATCTTTGATGTTTTTCTCAAAGAGTTAACCAGAACTGCTACAAAAAGCAGACCTCATAAAAAGCCACAACCTTCCAGGGAATTTAGGAGCAGGTGAAAATCACCCACAAAATACAGATGAACACAACGAGCATATTCAACAGTCAGAATTAATTTAAAGTGAAGCCTCTCTGCTCCTCAGAACAGCCCTTCTGTTCCTGGAGAGCTGTGTGTGTTCACCCTTAAGTATTTGAGTTCTCTGTTCAAATGCCATCTCATCAGCCCTCCCATATGAACATCCTACATACACAGCAGCTGTGTCATCCTGCCACACTTGCTCCGCCTTGTTCTGCTTCAAAGTGTGCATCGCCACTTAGTATCTATCTTTTATGCATTCCCAGCCCCTTATGAAATTGTGAGGTCACACGAGCTTGGCTCTGCTTGTTTTATTTATAACTGTGTCTCCCGCAGCTAATGTAGATGTCTGCTTGTCAAGGAAAATAAAGAAAATAAAACTCAGTCTGTTGTTCCTTTTCCCATGTAGGGAAAACCCAGTTCTTCCTTGTTATGGATTTCTTCCCTTTGAGTCTTTCTTGACTCTCAAGTAGAACACTTCTGGTATTTCACATGTGGAGGTTTCTCCCCAGCACTTCAGAGTACAAGCCCAGGTTGTTACCTGAGCTTCTGACCAATCAGCTACAGACTGTAAGTTTCAAAGACCCCTGCTTGGGTTTGGGAGTGACTCAGAACCATAAAGACTTACTTCTGTTTACCAGTTAACCCAAAGATATGGTAAAGAACACAGATGAAGAGCCAGCGAAGAGAAACACAGGGCGAGGTCTGTGAGGGTCCTGAGGGTCCTCGGAGTTGCGGTCCCTTGAAGTAGATGTGTTCCAGATGTGTCTTCCCATCTGGAAGCCCTCCAAACCTGGTCTTTTGGGGGTTATTATGGAGGATTCATTCCATAGGCATGATTGATTAACTTGTTGGCTATTGGTGATTGATTTGAGCTCCAGCTCCTCTCCCCTCCTTGGAGACTGGGGTTGGGATAAAAGTTCCAATCCTCTGATCATGTGGTTGGCCATACTGGTAACTAACCTCCATTTGAGGTTGGGTGCAAAAGTCACCTTAGAAACATGATAAAAACATCTTTCTATTTATCTATCCATCCACCCATCCATCCTCCTTGTCTCCCTCCTTCCCTCCCTTTCTCCATTCTTTCCTTCTTTCATCTATCTGTCTGTCTGTCTATATATTATTTATCCATCTTATGATTTTCATCACTTAACAGTTCTAAGCATTTTAGGATCCTTGTAGCAGAAACACGGATGAAGACCAAATATTTCTTATAAACCACAATATTGCAGTGCTGCTCAGAAAACATTTGTCTATTGACATTGGACAAATATGCTCTGAGTGTTTCTTCAGGTCAGGCCATGCACAGTGGTGGGAAGATGACTTTCTGTGATGTCCTGGAGGCAGTTCGCAAATCAGGTCTGGCTTAAGAAGTCTGGTGTGTGAGCTCCCTTCCACTCTTGAGGTGCTGAGACTCCATGCTAAGAGCCTTGACCTTAATTTTAACACTACTGAAGTCCAGATGATGTGGGTTAGGATCCTAAAACACAAGTCTGATTACTTTATGAGACTCTTTGAAAGGCATACCCAGATGGGGGAAAATCAATCTGATTTTCAAGGAGAAAAACTTAGAAAAGATTCCGTATCTGGGGATGAAAAACTCTCCAAGTTAAGATTCCCTAGATACTGATGCTAAGACCTGTGTTACTTCCCATCTGTTTAAATGATCTGGAGGAGAAAGTCACCATTTACATTTCCAAAGTTATAAGTGATCTTGAGCTGTACCAGGCGATGGGATGCAGAGTCAGGGCGAGTGGCAGTGGGGAGATCCCACTGCACAGGTGTGTCTGTGTTCAAGCCCAGCATAGCCATCGGCTACCTGCCGTTCAGAGAAGTGATATGGTGTCAAGGGGAGAGCCTAGACCTGACAGCCAGAATCTGAACCTGTGTTCACACTCAAGCCCTATTATCACGAGGTGTATAGTTAGTTGTGGGCAAGTTCCTTCAGCAACTTGTGCCTCGGGTTCTCCATATGGAAATAGAAACTGTGCTTACCTGGTAAAGTTCTCTATCATCTTCCTTTATCTAGCTATATCTACCTATCATGTGAAAGTGAAAGTGTTAGTCACTCGGTTGTATCTGACTCTTTGTGACCCCATGGACTGCAGCCCACCAGGCTCCTCTGTCCTTGGGATTTCCCAGGCAAGAATACTGGAGTGGGTAACCATTCCCCTCTTTATGGGATCTTCCCGACCTGACCCAGGGATTGAACCTGGGTCTCCTGTATTATAAGTGGAATCTTTACTGTCTGAGCCACCAGGGAAGCCCAACTACCTACCATAAGCATTTATAATTTCATAAGTTGATTCATGAAAAGTACTCAGCACTCGGTTGAGTTGCGGATTGGAATAATTCTTGCTAGGGAGAGAGAGGAGGATCTAGCTCCTCCTTCAGTGCTATATCTTTATCTGAAAGATCTGTCGGGGAAAGAAACACAAAAAGAAAAGACAAAATGCCTGCGATGGTATTCGGGGATCCAAGTCCTCACCAGTTACAGTGATCAGGCTGAATTCCAAGGAAAAATTTTCTCTTTAAGCAAAGGTGTTCTAACGGGTCTGAGCCAAGTTGTTCCAAGGACCCTTGGATGTGTCACACTGTCACCTCCACAGGGACAGTTCTCACTCCCAAGAAGACTTTATTCTTAACCTTCATCTACCCCAAACAACACTCTCTGCTCCTGAACTCATTTTAATTCAATATATATACCTGATCAGCTTTAAACAGGCGCTGGACATGTAGTTCAAGGAGCAAAACCAACATGCACAGCCTGACTGTGAAGCTGTCAGTCAGAGTCAGGGGCATCCAGAGGCGGGGGTGATCACCCCAGGGTGACTCCACCAGTTTGACTGACAGTGACACCTCCTTCTGGGGCTGTAACTAATGGCTCAGAATCTGTCATTTTAAAAGGGTAGTTGGTTTATTTCCCTCCAAAGTGTTGCTTTGTGCTAAAGTCCCACACCTCCTTCCTGCCCCATAGTATCACCTTGTGAACCTGCTCCATCCTGTGGACTTGCAGTTTCCATCCGAGACAAAGTTCCGTGTCAGATTCAATGTGAAGAAATAACTATGCAGTCACACTTTTGGAAAATCTGTGACCATTTCAAATAGGTTTCGTCTCAGCACTCCTTCCTGGGAGAGCCCGCTCCTTGTCATTTTTCTTTTGCATTATATACAGCTCTACATGTGTGATGAAATGTCGCCTCAAGGACATTCTAATTCTTTTGTAATGGTCTTGTTATAAAACTGAAACATCTGAAGGTTCTTCACCGACTTCCTCGAAAACATGTGGTCTTGAAAGGTCTAAGAAGCAAAGGACAACCAAATGCCCAAATCTGGATTTCTTGCCCTGTTCCCCACTGAAAGGAGCCAGGGCTCTGTGGGGACAAGGCCGATTCCAAGTCTGGGACAGAGAGAGAACAGTGGTCCCCATGACCTTGCTGTGCCGGAGAGCAAGGAAGTGAGGGTGTGTTGAAATGACATGGGAGTCAGCTCTCAGGGGTTCCTTCTGGCCGAATGTAGGGCAATTTGAGTAACAGAAAGAGGAATGATGATGATGGATTATAAGACACTGAGATTTTTAAAAAATCAATGAGTCTGTGGTGATCCTCAAAAATGGTTTGGAAAAGAGGTGATGGGGAAAACATTTTTTTAACAGAAAAAGAGAGATACTTGGTGTGGGAGGAGTGCTAGGGTTAGAATGTACTCAGTCACTCGCTCAGTCATGTCCGACCCTGTGGACTGTAGCTCGCCAGGCTCCTCTTGTAAGCACAACCTTCGCCCTAAACACCAGTTATGCCTCCCACTCTAAGCCTTTACACAGGACAAAACACACTAGTTTAGTCACTAAACAGAGCCAAGGACTTTGTTACCCCTCAAGAGTCATAGATAATATTCTGAGCCATACCCTGTGAGCTGTTTTTAAAATACTGAAGCCCACACACCTGGGTGGAAGAAGGTGACTCCGTGATGAGAGGATAATTACATGATGACCAGACAAAAGCTGTGACATAAGCCGCTCCACTTCTAAGAACTGTCCCCCAAATGCGGAACAAATGCTGAAACTGGAGATTAACTGTATTCAAAACAGCCAAGATGATGCTGAATGGACTGCCACGTCACTGATATCGAGAGAACGGTTGGAGATGGCTATGACCATTGTCACTGATATTGAGATGACTGTCAGAGCTGACTGTGCCATCCTGCCCCCTCCCTCCATCCATACAACCCTGAAGCTCCCCTTTAAAAACTTCTGTCTCCTGAGCAGCAATTGGGAGTTGGTTCCTGGACACAAGTCCACATTCTCCCTTGGTTGCCTGTATCCAAAATAAAGCCACCTTTCCTTTCCTACCAACCCTTGTCTCGAGAACTGGTTATCCAACAGTGAGCTGTAGGACTTGGTTTTGGTAACACTCGGTCCGTGGAATTTTCCAGACAAGAATACTGGAGTGGTTTGCCATTTCCTGCTCTAGGGGTTCTTCCTGACCCAGAGATCGAAACTGCAACTCTGGTGTCTCCTGCACTGGCAAGCAGATTCTTTACCACTGCACCAGCATGGCGTTGCAAAGAGTCAGATGTGACTGAGCGCAGCAGGGCAGCGCGGAATCAGAGCACTGCTGCTTTCCAGTCACTATTGCCATCGCTGATGACAGCAAGGACCAACTGCTGATGCTAAAGCCTTGAGTAGCCGCTGCTGGTGAACAGGATATTTGTGCTCTCACAAAGCATCCTCACAGGTTGACTATAACCTCCTTTATGACAGAGAGATTTGGAGGCACCATTTTATTAATAACCATTAATGAGACAAACCAATCTTCTATCACTGAGATGTACTCCATGTCTGGGCTCAAAGTGCTTAACCTGAGTTAAACGGGGGGAAGCAGCCAGGAAAATCCCAGTTGTGGGACATTCTAAAAACCAGATGCCCTGAGTGCTTCGAAAAAGTCAATCACAAAAAAATAAATATCACAATGAGATATGACCTCACATGCCTTAGGATAGCTATTAAAAAAAAAACCAGAAAATAACAAGTGTTGGCAAGTATATATAGAGAAATGGAAATCTTGTACACAGCTGATGGGTGTGCAAAATGAGGCAGCTGCTATGGAAGACAGTATGGTGGTTCCTCAAAAAATTAAATGTGGAATTATCACAGGACCCAGGAACTCCACTCCTGACCATAGACCCAAAAGAATCATACGCAAGGACTTGAATAGCCATTTGTACATCCATGTTTATAGTATTATTCACAGTTGCCAACATGTGGAAGAAATTAAAATTGACAGATGGGTGGATAAGCAAACATGGTATGTACATGCAATGGAATATTATTCAACCTTAAAAAGAAAGGAAATTATAACATAAGCTACAACACTGGTGAAGCTTGATTATAGTAAGTGGGGAAAAAAAAGATAAACATTGCCTCATCCTGCTTATATGAAGTACCTACAGGTGTCAGATCCATAGAGACAGAAAGTAGAGGGTGCCAGGGGCTGGGGGAGGTGGATGGGGAGTTAGTCTTTAATGGGCACATGCTTTCAGTTTGGGAAAATGAAAAGAGTTCTATAGATGGGAGGTAATGGTTGTTGCATAATGGTGTGATTGTATTTAATGTCAGTGTTAAATTTTATATTACGTATATGCTACTGCAATAAAATAAATAGGTAATAAAGCAAGGAAGCTGCTCTAGAATAAATGAGAAAAAAGGAACATGTCAACTAAAGGCAACAAGTGATATTTGATTAAATCCTGGATTTAAAACATAAGCTATAAAGGACATTAGGGAACCACCAAGAAAAAGTTAAATTAGACCTATGTATAATATTTTTGGGCTTCCTGGGTGGTGTTAGTGGTAAAGAACCCACCTGCCAGTGCAGGAGACATAGACACACGGGTTTGATCCCTGGGTCAGAAAGATACCCTGGAGAAGGGCACGCAACCCGCTCCAATACTCTTGCCTAGAGAATCCCAAAGACAGAGGAGCCTGGTGGGCTACTATCCACGGGGTTGCAAAGAGTTGGACACAACCGAAGCAACTGAGCACGCATACATGATATTTTTATACTCATGCCAGAAATGAAAATAACAAATTAAAACAGTACGGTTCTCGAGTGGACCCGGCTTTTCTGGGCAGAAACAGATCCACTGCCTTCTGAGCAGGTGACATTTGCATATGTGTTAATAACGTGATTGTCTATTTTAGGTTCTATCAGCCTGTGGTTACAGAGGTGGGAACTGTGTCTGTGTCTTTCTCCGTCTCCTTGGGAATGGAAGCCAGGGGCAGACTTACAGGGGTGTGACGGTCTCCTCTGCCTTGGGGGTCCCTCTGTTTCTCCCTCTGGGTCTTGCAGAGCAAAAGGTGATCCTGTTGTGACCAACCATCCAATCCCAGCCTGCAGTGGGCCCTCTGTGTCCTTCTGAAGTGGCGGAGTGGAGAGAGCGTGGGGGGTGGGGGAGGGAAGGGGTCTTCCTTTCACACCCATGGTGGAACCCAGTGCCTCTAACCAGGACCAGTGCTCTCATTTGCAGGGTCTATTGCAAAAACGCAGGCTCTTTGTGCAAAAATCACGAAGATTGTCAAGATGGCAACAGTGGAGCATGAAAACAAGCTTGGGTCCAGCCCTTCCAAGCACATAGCCCCACTGACCAGCCGGGCTCCACATTCACACCACTGGCCAGGCTGCTGAGGAATTCCTCCACCTCGATCCCTAAACTGGGGCCCTTGTCATTGTCCCACTTCTCCAAGAGATGCCTGACAAATAGATGGACAAGGAAGAGGAGAAGGACCAGCTCCAGGGTCCCTCCACCCTCCTGACTTTCAGGATTTGAACTGAGATAAAGACATAAGTGGCAAGAGATGAAAGCCGCTCATTTCCTAGCCGCTCATCTGCTGGAGGCGGCGGGGGGGGGACCCTCAGGAAGGAAGTACCAGCTAACCTCTTCCCCCAAATGAGGTATTAGCCATGGTACCTCCCCCAGGGGAATATGGGGCACCTTGAGGGCCATTCTCCCTGAGTGTCTTGTCCAGTAACAGCTTCAACCATGGGGAAGACAAGTCCACAAGGAGAGAGAATGCCTGGTATGAGGAGTGGAGCCAAGGAGAGGGAGTGCAGGTGAATTGCTGAAAATTTCCTGGCTCTTACCTTTTGCATGTCATGAATATTCAGATCCCTCTCCCTGCGCCCCAGCAGAGGAAGCACTGGGCCTGCTAGCAAGCACTCAGGGATCCCACGGGTGACGGATGTGCTGAAGTCTCCAGGCGAGATACGTGCTGCCTGACTACAGAGGCATCACCCTCCAAAACAGGCGAGGAAATGTTTCAGTAAAGGAACTTTTCCTTAAGTGACTCAGAAAAGTCTGCACATCAGGGGCTCATGCATGCTAACTCACTTCAGTCGTGTCCAACTCTTTGCGACCCCATGGACTGTAACCCACCAGGCTCCTCTGTCCATGGGGTTCTCCAGGCAAGCATACTGTAGAGGGTTATTATGCCCTCCTCCAGGAGATCTTCCCAACTTAGGGACTGCAGCCCTGTCTCTTCCGTCTCATCTCCTGCATCGACAGGCAGGTTCTTTACCACTAGTGCCACCTGGGAGGCCCAGGGGCTCGGGTAGGGACTAAGTAGACATGGACTCCCCCCTCCCACATACACACAGGCTGAGACGCTTCTTCCTTAGCAGATCCACTCAGTGTCCTAAGTCAAGCAGATGAGACAGGACAAAATGATCCAGATCTGCAAGTAAAGGTGGGCTGCTTGTGAAAATCTGAGCTTTTGGTACCAACTACAAGTTAAAACAGGGATTCTCTGGTAGCTCAGACAGTAAAGAATCAGTCTGAAATGCAGGAGACCTGATCTTCCCCGGGTTGGGAAGATCCCCAGGAGGAGGGCTTGGCAACTCACTCCAGTATCGTGCCTGGAGAATCCCATGGACAGAGGAGCCTGGCGGGCTGCAGTCCATGGGATCACAAAGAGTCAGACACGACTGAGCGACTAAGCATAGACATTAACACGCAGGCTTGAGGCTCACGGCAGCGTGTCCCCACATAGGATGGAGGGAGGTCCCTAGTGCTTTCCTGCTTGATACCAGAGGAATCTGCAGATCTTTTCATTTCTATATTTTTATTGTGCAAGAACATTTAACCTGATACCTGCCCTCTAACAGATAAAGTGCACAATACAATATTACCTGCAGGCACCAGGCCACACAGAGATCTCAAGAACTTATTTGTCTTGTATAACTGAAGCTTAAAATCTTAAGCTTAAATGTCATGCTTAAAATCTTGCATGCTAGGCTTCAGCATTATGTGAGCCAAGAGCTTCCAGATATCCAAGCTGGATTTAGAAAAGGAAGAGGAACCAGAGATGAAATTGCCAACATTTGTTGGAACATACAGAAAGCTAGGGAATTCCAAAAAATATCTACCCCTGTTTCATCAACTATGGCAAATCCTTTGACTGTGTGTATCATAATAAATTGCGGAAAGCTCTTAAAGAGATGGGAATACCAGACCATCTTACCCATCTTCTGAGAAACCTGTATGTGGGTCAAGAAGCAACAGTTAGAACCCTGTATGGAACAACTGATTGGTTCAAGATTGAGAAATGAGTGTGACAGGGCTGTCTGCTGTCACCCTGTTTGTTTAATCTATATGCTGAGCACTTTATGTGAAATGGCAGGCTGGATGAGTTACAAGCTGGAATCAAGATAGGCAGGAGAAACATCAACAACCTCAGATATGTGGATGATGCAACTTTAATGGCAGAAAGTGAAGAAGAACTAAAGAGTCTCTTGATGAGGGTAAAGGAGGAGAGTAAAAGAGCTGACTTAAAACTAAATACTAAAAAAAACTAAGGTCATGGCATCTGGCTCCATTACTGCAAGGCAAATAGAAGAGAAAAGGTGGAAGTAGTGATAGATTTCCTCTTCTTGGGCTGTAAAATCATTGCGGATGACTACAGCCATGAAATCAAAAAATGTTTGCTTCTTGGCAGGAAAGCTATAACAAACCTAGACAGTGTGTTTAAAAGCAGAGACGTTACTCTGCCGATAAAGGTCCATATAGTCTATGATCTTCCCAGTGGTCACATATGTTTTGAGAGCTGTATCATAAAGAAGGTGGAGTGCTGAAGAATTGATACCTTTGAACTATGGTGCTGGAGAAGACTCCTGAGAGTCCCTTGGACAGCAAGAAGATCAAAACAGTCAATCTTAAAGGAAATCAACCCTGAATACTCATTGGAAGGACTGATGCTGAAGCTGAAACTCCAGGATTTTGGTCATCTGATGCAATCAGCTGACTCATTGAAAAAGCCCCTGATGCTGGGAAAGATTGAGGGCAAAAGGAGAAGAGGGCATCAGAGGATGAGATGGTTGGATGGCATCAATGATGCAACAGATGTAAACCTGGGCAAGCTTTGGGAGATGGTGAGGGACAGAGAGGTCTGGCGTGCTGCAGTCCATGGGGTTGCAAAGAGCAGGGTGACTGGGCAACTAAACAACAATAACTGAAGCTTTGGTCTTCCCTGGTGGCTCAGTGGTAAAGAACCTGCCTACCAATGCAGGAGATGGAGGTTCAATCCCTGTGTTGGGAAGATCCACTGGAGAAGGAAATGGCAACCCACTCCAGTATTCTTGCCTGAGAAATCACATGGACAGAGGAGCCTGGTGGGCTATAGTCTACAGGGTCGCAAATGAGTTGGATACAACTGAGCGACTAAACAACAACTGAAGCTTCACATCCCTGAACTGAGGTGTCCCATTCCCCTCCCCCCGGCCCCTAGAAGCTCACCTTTCCATTCTTACTTCAATGAATTTGTTTCATTTTTTAAGCCTTTATTGAATTTATTACAATATTGTTAATGTTTTTTATGGGTTTTTTTTGGGGGGGGGCTACGAGGCATGTGGGTTCTTAGCTCCCCAACCAGAGATAGAACCTGCACCCCCTGCTTTGGAAGGTGAAGTCTTAACCAGTGGACCAGCAGGGAAATCCTGAATTTGACTAGTTTAGATATCTCCAATCACGATAGCCAAGACATGGAAAACAGCCTAAACATCTACCCTCAGACGCATAGATTAAAAAAGTGCTATATCTATACAATGGAATATCACTGAACCTGAAAAAAGAAGGAAATCCTGATATATGCACAGCATAGATGAGCCTTGAGGGCATCACGCTGTGAAATGCATCTATTGAAAAAGGACAAACGCACGATTCCATGCCTCTGGAGGAATCTGCAACCTGTCATCTCTGATTGTGAAATAATAGAAAAATTGCATTTGTGTATGTGTGTGTGTGTGTATTGGTCTCTGCTACCAGTTTCTGGCACATGCATACATGCTAAGTTGCTTCGGTCGTGGCCCACTCTTTTCCACCCTATGAACCATAGGCCTCCAGGCTCCTATGTCCATGGGATTCTCCAGGCAAGAATACTGGAGTGGGTGGCCATGCCCTCCTCCAGGGGATCTTCCCAACCAAGGGATCGAACATGCATCTCTAATGTCTTCTGCATTGGCAAGCAGGTTCTTTACCACTACTGCCAAGGGGCTGATCAGGAGAAACACCAAGCTGTAATTAGAGACTTGAAACTTTCAGCCCTGCCTCCCATCCTCCAGAGATAGGGGAGGGGCTGCAGAGTGAGTTACTGATAGATCATGCCTGTGTGATGAAGTCTTCATAAAAATCCCTGAAGTGTGAGGTTTGGGGAGATTCTGGGTTGCTGAATGCGTTCACCCTAGAGGGTGCCCTCTCCTCTACTCCAGGAGGACAGCAGCTCCTGTGCTCAGGACCCTCCCAGACCTTGCCCTCTGTAGCTCTTCATCTGGCTCTTCATCTGTGTCTTTTATCACATCCTCTATGTGCTTGGCTGCTCAGTTATGTCTGACTGTTTGCAACCCCATAGACTGTATCCCGCCAGGCTCCTCTGTCCATGGGACTTCCCAAGCAAGAATGGTGAAGTGGGTTGCCCTTTCCTTCCTTCTCCATTCTTTATAGTGAATGGTAAACCTAAGTGTTTCCCTGAGTTCTGAGCTGTTCTAGCAATTTATGGAATCTGAGGAGCAGGTGGTGGCGACTTCTGATTTGTAGCATTCTTGCCTGGAGAATCCCATGGACATAGGAGCCTGGATGGCTACAGTTCCTAGGGTCGCAAAGAGTGGGCCACAAATGAAGCAGCTTAGCATGTATGTATGTACCAGAAACTGGTGACAGAGACCAATACACACACACACACACACACCTGGGTCTCCTGCATTGCACGCGGTTGCTTTACCGTCTGAGCTACTAGGGAAACCACCCCCCCACACACACACACACAAGCAATTTTTCTATTATTTCACCTCGGAAGTACAGGTGACGAGCTGGGACCTGGGACCAGCATCTGATGTGGGTACAGCCTCCTGGGACTGAGCCCTTCGCTTGGGGTCTGAGGCAGACCCCAAGTAGAGTCAGAACTACTTTGGTGGGACTTCCCTGGTGGTCCAGCGGCTAAGACTCTGCGCTCCCAATGCAGGGGGCCTGGATTCAATCCCTGGTTAGAGAACTAGGTGACACATGCTGCAGCCAAGACCTGGTGAGACCAAATAAATAAATATTGAAACAAAGACAAAGAACTGCTTTGGAGTGTAGCACATCTAGGTGATGCTGCAGAATTGCTCAGTGTGGACAACCATGCATCAAGTGTCAGGAGTGCCCCGTGAACCATGAGCAGACTCAGAACTCAGAGTTTCCCCATACACTGCTCATAGCCATGTTGGCCCTACATGGATGCTTGGTAGGCTGGTTTGGTAATCTCTCTATTGGTGCCGGAAAGGAAATTTTAGCTTACAGAGAATGAAGGGGTCTCAGGAAGTCAGACTGTCAAGACACTGAGTGATGGACCGTCCACTAAGCTCCAGGAGACTCTCTGATGTCCCACAAACTCTGCTTAGCCATTGCTCCAGTGGCAGTGTTCTTGGAGGTGTCTGTGAGTCTTTCCGCCACCGGCCTCTGCTCAGCCTGTGTCCATGTCAGCGGGGCCACCCTGCTCCAGGCGAGGGAACACCAGCCTTGCTGCAGGTAATGGGTTGTGGGGGCTTTGGAGCTGGAGCACCAGAAGAGGCTGTTTTGAATCCTGCTTCAACTTCGCAGGGCTGAGAATGCCACCTTCCTGGGGAGGGTGCAGGGCTCCGGGCAGCAGCATCGTCCTGACAGGAGGCGGCAGAGATACTCACACCCCAGTACGGACGGAACAGCCCAGGAGGTGACACCAGGGCACCGCGCTGTTTCCAATGATGCAGCTGAAATGAAAGTCACCGTAAACTGTGATGTCAGGACATTTTCACCCAGACCAAAAAGAAAAAAAAAGGGAGAAAACCGTAGTTCAGCAAACTTTCTGCTTCCTGCTCTTCAGGGTGATGCTGACACAACCAGCAAGGGGTGGTGAATTGATTGGAGGAGAATTATCAATGGTGACACAGAGACTGGACTCGTGGTGATAAGAGTGCACTTTTGTATAGGAAACACGGGTCGCTTTACAGCATCACCTCAACAGAGCCCCTCCTCCCCTCCACACCCCAACCCCCGCCCCAAGGCAGGAAGTGAGAATGTGAGTTCTCACCCAGTTCCCAGGGAGCAGCCTGGTTCTTCCAGGGACACGGCTGGGCCACGGAAACCCTTGGGAGTGAAGCCCATGGGAGCCCCTGCAGGGAGCCTCACCCAGATCAAAAGTCAAGGCAGGCTGGTGGCGAGTGGACAGGAGGTTGGTGGGATTGAGGGTGTGGAGGTGAGACCAGCAGGACCCTGTTTAAGGTGGGGTCACCTGCAGGACAGACACAGATCCCTCATTTGTTTTCATAGGGCCTGCCCCCAAGAGTGGTTTTCACATTGTCAGATGGTTGAAAAAAATATCAAAAGAAAAATCCCCTTTTATAACACATGATAATTATCTGAAATCCTCATTTCAGAGACCATGAATGTTGTTTCACTGGAACAGAGTGACGGCCACGCCCTCGGGGGTCTGGGTGGCCTTTGCCTGCACGGCCGTGCTCGGGGGTGGTGCAGCAGAGACAGTCATTTGCTCTCGGCCTTTCACAGACAAGGTTGCCACCTCTGGTTTAAGGCAAATCCTGGGGCCGGAAGGAGGGTTGGTGAGGGGCGGGCCGGGGACACGCTTGGAGCCTGGGGGATGGCTCAGATGCTGGCCCAGGAGTCACCTGGCAGTGACACCCCTACAGTTTGTGCTCTGGGGGAGCTGGGGAAGAATGAGGTGTTTGGAGTAAGCAGGTGTCTGATGGGAGCTGAGAGACGGGTGATGGGAACCCGTGTAGAAGGCTCCGCCCTCCTGCTGTGGGCCCAGCTCACTGCCCGGTTCAGACAGCATCCATGACCGCTGCACGCCAGCACGGGCAGCTCAGCCTCCCAGCACCTGGCACCTGCGCAGCTCACCAGGGGTGGACGGATGGGTGAGTGAGTGGCGGAGGAGAGAGCTGAGCACGTGGCCCGTTTATCCTGAGACCCCCACGGACTCTGGCCTCCAGAGACAGCCTTGTCACCTCCCCTGGCAGGTCCTGTGATCTTAGGTGAAGGTCAGCATGCCTGGTTGAAAGGAAGCTCCCACTTGTCTCCTGCAGCCCAGCCCTGGGCAGACACTGGCCCCCCAAAACAGCCCATATCTTCCTGCTCTCACCCTCTCTCCCCAAACCCCAGCTCTTCCACCAGTGACTGGCCTGGTTTAGTTACATCAAATAAATTGGATTTCAGGGCTGGAGAGGCAGGGCTGTAACATGGGACAGTGTTTCACTGTTAATTCCCATTCCTGTGATTCCTCGCTTTGCCTCTGCCCTTTCTGATAGGTTCCTGGGCAGGGAGCTCAGTCAAGGCTGATGTTGCTGCAGGTCTGCTGTGAAAGTCTCCATCTGCTCTGTGCACCCCCCAACCCCGCCCCTTCCTGGGGGCCTGTCTGCCTCCAGGAAGAACGGGCTGGAAGCTGAGGCCTGGAGAGAGGGAGACTGGGGAGTACATTGGCTCCTCCTGTCATTTCCAGACCCACTGGGACCCATCTCCCCACAATACCTCCCCAATACCCCAGCGATGCCCACTCGCAGTCTGATCCATGTCTGCAAGTTCGCCCTCAGTCCCATCCAGGTGGATGGATGACCAGGAGACAGGGCTGGATGGGTGAGCCAACAGAGGCTGGGAGAGGTTCCAGGGCCTTCAAGGTGGGAGAGAGCATAACCATCCACTTACACCAGTCTTCACTTTAAAAACGAGAAATGAGGCTACAGTGGACTTCACCATGCCAGATTGACCGGACCGTTCAAGATCCATCTGATCTTGACTCCAAGATAAGTGCGTTCCACACCACAGGGAGTCTGCAGCCCTCCTGTCTGTTCCAACTTGCTGCCTGTGTTAGTCGGGTTCTACAGAGGAACAGAACCAACAGGATGTGGGTAGATAGACATGTTCAGTTCAGTTCAGTTACTCAGTCATGTCCAACTCTTTGTGACCCCAACAACTGCAGCATGCCAGGCTTCCCTGCCCATCACCAACTCCCTGAGCTTACTCAAATTCATGTCCATTGAGTCGATGATGCCATCCAACCATCTCATCCTCTGTTGTCCCCTTCTCCTCTCACCTTCAATCTTTCTCAGCATCAGGGTCTTTTCCAGTGAGTCAGTTCTTTGTATCAGGTGGCCAAAGTTTTAGAGTTTCAGTTTTAGCATCAATCCTTCCAATGAATATTCAGGACAATTTTCCTTTAGGATTGACAGGATGGATCTCCTTGGAGCACAAGGGACTCTCAAGAGTCTCCTCCAACAACACAGTTCAAAAGCATCAATTCTCCAGTGCTCAGATTTCTTTATAGTCCAACTCTCACATCCATACATGACTACTGGAAAAACCATAGCTTTAACTAGTGGACCTTTGTCAGCAAAGCAATGTCTCTGCTTTTTAATATGCTGTCTAGGTTGGTCATAACTTTTCTTCCAAGGAGCAAGTGTCTTTTAACTTCATGGCTGCAATCACCATCTGCAGGGATTTTGGAGCCCCAAAAATAAAGTCTGACACTGTTTCCACTGTTTCCCCATTTATTTGCCATGAAGTGATGGGACCAGATGCCATGATCTTAATTTTCTGAATGTTGAGTTTTAAGCCAACATTTGCAGTCTCCCCTTTCACTTTCATCAAGAAGCTCTTTAGTTCTTCTTCACTTTCTGCCATAAGGGTGGTGTCATCTGCCTATCTGAGGTTACTGATATTTCTTCCAGAAATCTTGATTCCAGCTTGTGCTTCTTCCAGCCAGGCATTTCTCATGATGTACTCTGCATATAAGTTAAATAAGCAGGATGACAATATACAGCCTTGATGTACTCATTTTCTGATTTGGAACCAGTCTGTTGTTCCATGTCCAGTTCTAACTATTGTATCTTGAACTGTATACAGATTTCTCAGGAGGCAGGTCAGGTGGTCTGGTATTCCTGTCTCTTGAAGAGTTTTCCACAGTTTGTTGTGATCCACAATTGCACTCATCTCACATGCTAGTAAAGTAATGCTCAAAATTCTCCAAGCCAGGCTTCAGCAATACATGAACCGTGAACTTCCAGATGTTCAAGTTGGTTTTAGAAAAGGCAGAGGAACCAGAGATCAAATTGCCAACGTCTGCTGGATCATCAAAAAAGCAAGAGAGTTCCAGAAAAACATCTATTTCTGCTTTATTGACTATGCCAAAGCCTTTGACTGTGTGGATCACAATAAATTGTGGAAAATTCTGAAAGAGATGGGAATACCAGACCATCTGACCTGCCTCTTGAGAAACCTATATGCAGTTCAGGAAGCAACAGTTGGAACTGGACATGGAACAACAGACTGGTTCCAAATAGAAAAAGGAGTACGTCAAGGCTGTGTATTGTCACCCTGCTTATTTAACCTCTATGCAGAGTATATCATGAGAAATGCTGGGCTGGAAGAAGCACAAGCTGGAATCAAGATTGCCGGGAGAAATATCAATAACTTCAGATATGCAGATGACACCACCCTTATGGCAGAAAGAGAAGAGGAACTCAAAAGCCTCTTGATGAAAGTGAAAGAGGAGAGTGAAAAGTTGGCTTAAAGCTCAACATTCAGAAAACGAAGATCATGGCATCTGGCCCCATCACTTCATGGGAAATAGATGGGGAAACAGTGGAAACAGTGTCAGACTTTTTGGGGGCTCCAAAATCACTGCAGATGGTGATTGCAGCCATGAAATTAAAATACACATACTCCTTGGGAGGAAAGTTATGACCAACCTAGATAGCATTTTCAAAAGCAGAGACATTACTTAGCCAACAAAGCTCCGTCTAGTCAAGGCTGTGGTTTTTCCAGTGGTCATGTATGGATGTGAGAGTTGGACTGCGGAGAAAGCTGAGCATCAAAGAACTGATGCTTTTGAACTGTGTTGTTGGAGAAGACTCTTGAGTCCCTTGGACGGCAAGGAGATCCAACCAATCCATTCTAAAGGAGGTCAGTCCTGGGTGTTCTTTGGAAGGACTGATGCTAAAGCTGAGACTCCAATACTTTAGCCACCTCATGCGAAGAGTTGACTCAATGGAAAAGACCCCGATGCTGGGAGGGATTGGGGGCAGGAGGAGAAGGGGATGACAGAGGATGAGATGGCTGGATGGCATCACTGACTCGATGGACATGAGTTTGAGTGAACTCTGGGAATTGGTGATGGACAGGGAGGCCTGGTGTGCTGATTCGTAGGGTCGCAAAGAGTTGGACATGACAGAGTGACTGAACTGAACTGAACTGAACACAGTCAAAGGCTTTGGCATAGTCAATAAAGCAGAAGTAAATGTTTTTCTGGAACTCTCTTGCTTTTTCGATGATCCAGCAGATGTTGGCAATTTGATCGCTGGTTCCTCTGCCTATTCTAAATCCAACTTGAACATTTGGAGGTTCATGGTTCATGTAATATTGAAGCCTGGCTTGGAGAATTTTGAGCATTACTTTCTAGCATGTGAGATGAGTGCAGTTTTGTGATAGTTTGAGCATTCTTTGGCATTGCCTTTCTTTGAGATTGAAATGAGAACTGACCTTTTCCAGTCCTGTGGCCACTGCTGAGTTTTCCAAATTTGCTGGCATATTGAGTGCAGCACTTTCACAGTATCATTTTAGAATCTGGAGTGCCTCAACTGGAATTCCATCCATTAGCTTTGTTCGTAGTGATGCTTCCTAAGGCCCACTGAGCTTCTCATTCCAGGACGACTGGCTATAGGTGAGTGATCACACCATTGCGATTATCTGGCTTGTGAAGATCTTTTTTGTACAGTTCTTTTGGGTATTCTTGCCACCTCGTCTTAATATCTTCTGCTTCTGTTAGGTCCATACCATTTCTGTCCTTTATTGTGCCCACCTTTGCACGAAATGTTCCCTTTGTATCTCTAATTTTTTTTTTAAGAGATCTCTAGTCTTTCTCATTCTATTGTTTTCCTCTATTTCTTTTCATTGATCACTGAGGACAATTTTCTTATCTCTCTTTGCTATTCTTTGGAACTCTGCATTCAAAGGGGTCATGCTCAGTAAATCTTTAATCCAATTTTCTGTTGATGGACAGGGCTGTGTTCCCTCACTGTTGTTTGATGTGAGGTCAAACTATGGTGGAGGTAACGAAGATAATGGCAACCTCCTTCAAAAGGTCCTGTTTCTTGGAGGGCACAAACTATATAGACATGAGGGGAGGTTTATTTCATGGAATTGGCTTAAGTGATGGCAGAACTGAGAAGTTTGTTGATTGCAAGCAGGAGACCCCAGAAAGCAAGGGGTGTAGGCCCAATCTGAGTCTCAGGGCTCAAGAACTGGGAGCACAGATGTGTGAGGGGAGGGGAGGGTAGACATCTCAGCTCAAGCAGACAGAGCGAGTCCACTTTCCTCTACGTTCTGGTTCTGTTCTGCCCCTGGTCCACCGGACAATGGACCTCCTGGTCCACCTCCTAACACCATCATACTGGGGATTAGGCTTGCCCATATATATGTTTAAGGGGGCTTCCCTGAGTGACTCAGCAGTAAAGAATTCTCCTGCAATGTAGGAGGCACAGGAGATGCACAATTGATCCCTGGGTCAGGAAGATCCCCTGGAGAAGATCCTCATGATCTAAGTACAGGGACGCCAGACCCCGCAGACTGGTCGCCATTCCCCACTTCCACCTTTGGTTTTGTTTGTTAATTGAACTGATTTCTATTCATGCCTGACTAAGAGGGAAGTAGGATTCTATGGAAATTCAATTTGCATATAAAGCCACACGGTGAAGCAGGCGGAGTTTCTATTACCCAGCTGGTAAATGAGCTCTGTCCCAGCAAAAAGGCTTTCAGCTGGAAAGCCATTGCTCCTATGGGGAGGGAAGCAGGCTCTCGGCACCAGGGGAACTTTGGAAGGACCTCCCCACATGGGTCACTGCAGCCAGATGTCAGGAGCTGGTCTCACGGGTGGGGGGAGGTGGTCATTCCTGCAGAGGTGACCCCTCCCTGCTTGCCCCTGGGCTCTGTCCTGAAGCCTGTGGTCTCCTGTTTGGTCTTCTCGAGTTGAAGGGCAAAAGTTTCCCTTCAATGTGGGTGGGGCATTGTCTCTGGGGGTGGGTCTGAGGCCAGGAGTTCCAAGATGGTGCTGGTTAAACCTTCTGTTCTCTAGACCAGGGGTTAACGGGGCTCCCAATGTCACATGGGGGCGTTTCCTGGGCCTGGGAGGCAGGCCAGGCCTCCAGAATCTTCTCAACTTTCTCCAGGATGATTCTCAGATCTGTCTGTCCCTTCAATGGCCTCAGAAATGTGCACAGAGCTGCAGGTAAAGTTCATGTTGGGCTTGGAATAGTCGTGTAGCTTCCAGAAAGGCCCACCTTCCTGTGTTACAGGCCAGGAGACTCCGTCCCGGGATGCTGTGAGCAAGTCGTTTGTCTATGAGTATATTGCCTTGAAGGATTACAGGCTCTCCAGACAAGGGCCATCATGGTTGGTTTTGTTTTTCACATCAGAGGTGCTTGGATCTTAGAGGAATTGTGGACCGGGGATACTGGCTTGGCAGGTGACCCCACAGTGCAGCATGGCCTCCAGGATCGGGAGCCATGAAGAAGGTCACTGAGTGGCCCAAGGGCAGGGTCCGGGGAGAGAGCACTGACCAGACCAGAGTTAAAGGACAGAGTTCTCTCCACAGCCCCAGTGTGGGACCAAGCTTTCCATCCTTAGCCTCATGGTCTTTACGAGCTGTGTTCATGACCTAACCCAGAACCTGTGAAGGTGGCTTTATCTGCACTCTGAGCAGATAGAAATAGGGTGAGGGTGTTGATGTGAGGCTTTCCTGGTAAGGAGCAAGCTCAGCTGACAAAGACCCTGCCTGCCAATGAGGGAGATGCAAGAGACGTGGATTTGATCTTTGGGTCAGGAAGATTCTCTGGAGGAGGAAATGACAACTTACTGCAGTATTCTTGCCTGGAGAGTCCCATGGACAGAGGAGCCTGGTAGGCTCTAGTCCATAGGGTCACAAAAGAGCTGGACATGACTGAGTGTGCATGCACATATGCACTCAATGTAAGATCATCCTGGATTGAGGGTGGGTGCTGAGTCCATGGACAAGTATCCTTATAAGGACAGGAGGGGATAAGGAGACACAAGGAAGCCACCTGACCAGGGGAAAGAGGTGAGAGGGATACTGCCACAAATCAAGGACCCCTTTAGCCCCTGGAAGCTGGAAGAGGCAGGAAGGATTTTCCTTCAGAGCCTTCAGAGGGAGCTGGCCTTGTTGACACCTTGATTTCAGGCTTCTGGCCTCAGACTGAATGAGAATAAGTGATGTGCTAAGTCGCCCCCCTGCCCGTCGTGGTGCTTTGTCACTGCAGTTGTACAAAACTCATACAGATTATAACACAGACCTGAGCTCATGGGACAGGTGCCTGAACCTGCTGCTGCCACTAGCTTCTGTCAGTCAGCATTGGGACGTCGCTCCCTTGGGCTGAGGTATGAGCTATTCCTTCTGTTCTCAGAATCGTTGTTTCCTCCTCGATACCAACCAGAGTCCCCCAACCCTATCTCCATGGTCTTCTGTGTATGTCTTCCCTCCACCCCCTCAATCCCCATCTCAGTCCTTTGTAGCTGTTAAAACAAAGTCCCAGAGGTGAGGGGCTGATAAACAGCAGACATTTACTTCTGAGTCTGAAGACTGGAAGTCTAAGATCAAGGCACTGCCAAGATTAGTGTCTGATGAGGCCTGGCTTCCTGTTTCACAGACAGTATCTCCTTGCTGTGTCCTCATGTGGAAGAAGGGAGCTCTCTGGGGTTCCTTTTAATAGGGAACTAAGACCATTCATGGGGGATCTACCCTCATGACCTAATTTCTCCAAAGGCCCCACCTCCTAATGCCATCACATTAGGGGTTCGGCTTCCCCATATATATATTTAAGGGGGCTTCCCTGGGTGGCTCAGCTGCAAAGAATTCTCCTGCATTGTTGGAGGCACAGGAGATGTACAATCGATCCCTGAGTCAGGAAGATCCCCTGGAGAAGGAAATGGCAACCCACTCCAGTGTTCTTGCCTGGGAAATCCCATGGACAGAGGAGCCTGGTAGGCTATAATCCATGTGATCACAAAGAGTCAGACATGACTGAGTAACTGAGCATGCACACATGAATATACATTTGGGGTGGGGGACACAGACATTCAATCCGTAACCATCCCCAAACCCACATTCAACCAAACTTCAGCTGAAGTCTGCTAAACCCCCCACTCCTCTTTCTTTCATGATCTCTATTTATCTCAAGCAGAGGTTGACACGCCTTTTCTGTAAACAGCCAGATAGGAAATACTGATTGGCAGAGAAGGGGAAGCACTCTCAGTACATGAATAGGCGAGGCTGAAATTTGCCTTTCATGTCATTTTTGCATGACACAGACAGTATCTTTCTTTTAATTTTTTCCCCAAGAATTTGACAATGTAAAAGCCACTCGACTCACAGGCTCTGTAGACACAGTCAGGGGCTAGACTCAGGGGCAACTGTGGTTGGCAGACCCCTAAGCTACAGAGATCAGAAGAGGAATGTGACTACAGAGGAAGGGATAGCAGGCATTTTGACCTTGGGCAGAGCTCAGGTGTGACACCTCATGTCACCCTCTCTCTGGGCACAGTGCCAGGCACCGGATGTCCACAGCCAGCTGTCCCCCTGAGAAAACCAGGCTGTTTCTAGTGGTTGAGCTCAGTGTCCCTGTCTCCACATGTGCTCACACACGCTTCAACATTAAATACAGAACATTTTGAACATTAAAGGACTTAGTAAGAAACAGCTTGAGACAGATTTGAAAGAGCTTTGGATGGAAAAAATGGGCATATTAATTGCTTCCTCTGGTGAGCTGCTTTTTTCTCTCCATTCACAATCAAAAGCCTCGCTGTGTTGAAATGTTAAATGTTTTTCCCACACAAGGCTGTGGATACCTTCCCTGGCTCCACACGTAGTCCGACGGCTGGAAGTCAAGTGTGGGCTGGTTGATCATGATGCCCCAGGGCTCCTGCACTGCCAGCCGCATGCACGTTTTGGCTGCAGAGTGCACGTGTGGAGTGATAGGGAGGGCAGTCATTCACTGGGCAAGTGGGCAGGCAGCCAGCCCTCTGCTGCCTCTGACCCAGGTGAGGGCAGAGGGCAGGATGATGGTGGTACCCGTGGGAGCACGAGATGATGATGCAGTGCTGCTGGGGACAAGGGTTGATGATCAGAGGGAAGGTGCTCCATGGAACAGCCCTCAGGAAACACCCTTTCTCCAGCAAAGCACAAGACCATCTGAGGCAGGGGTCTGCTGAGGCTTTTTATTTGCAAAAGGCCAGTTACAATAGTGAAACTAAACTGCCAAACATGAGACATTGCAGGCACCTTCAGCCCTCTCCAGACTGACTCTGAAGGCTGCTGTTCCTCTGCTCTAAGTGAGATGGTTCGAAATAGTCAGATATACAAGGAGTGCAGATGCTAATAAAGACTGTCCGACAGGACGGAGAGAATCTGAGGATCAAGAAAGACAAGGGTAAATATTCTAAAGCCTTTATCCAACAAGGCATTAATCATTCATCCAGAGAAACACAGTGATTTTGTCAAGGCCACGTGCGTGTCTGCTGAAAATGCATGAATGCATCAGACCCCCAACCCCTACCAAGGGTGGGCGACAAGGATCCCTGTGGTAGACAGTTTGACATGTTTACAGAAGTCCTCAACTCAAAGGAGATGGTTGATCAGGCATGCAGGAAGCGAAACCTTAATTGGGGCCAGCTGCCCACTTGCGATTCCCTTAAATCATCACTACTTTTCGGAGTTTAACCTGGACGCAGACCCTGCCATGGCAGCTGTCTGCAGGAGCCAGGACTGGACAGGGGACAGCTGCCCTGCCTGGGTCTCCTGGGAGATCCAGGGCCCATCTCTGCCAGCCAGAGCTTGGCAGCTGGAAGGGGCACAGCCAGCACAGTCAGCACAGCCGACAGGTCCCTGCAGCTCCACAAACACTTGGGTCACGGGTGACCCCCCAGGAGCACAGCAACTTGCAAGGGCTCCCTGACATCTGAGGAGACAGGCAGAGGATAAACCATCCCCAGGGCAGGAGGAGTGCATTTGATGTCTTTCCTCACATCAGGTGGCGCTCACAGGCCGGGCGACCTTGGCCTCTGAGACCAGGATCACCCTGACCCCAGAGTAGGAAGTCCTTAAGGAATCCTCCTGGGAAGAGCCAGGAGAAGGGGAGGGGGCAGAATGTGACAGATTTCGCCAGTGTCAGCCCCAACGGTCATGGTCTCCCTGGCTGTACCTGCCTGCTGGCTCTGGTTGGACTTGCCTCCCACGTGGTCCCAAGCTTCTCCCATGAATTCTGACTTGGCTTCTCAGCGCAGCTTCCCTAGAGCTTCAGAAATGCCCTCAGCTTGATACCGACCAGGATTCTTGGTCTTCCCCAATCTATAGAAACAGACAACAATTCAGGCAAGGCTTTACTGAACCCCTGCTGCAGCGGAGGGGAGTGAGAACAAATACCAGGTTCTCTTGTTCACTCCATGAAGGGGGGCAAGCTGGTCCCTTACAGGGATGAGGGTAGGGGTGGGTCCAGAGGTCAGGCTGGAGGGGTGGCTTTGGTGGTTTGTTTTTGCTCCTGACTCTTCAAACTTGGCAGTTGGGCTCTTTTGGTCTTTTTGGATCTTTTGTCCAAAATTTGTCCCAACCATGCAGACATACAGTTACGTGTGGTCCCGCTTTCCTCGTATTTTGCTCTAGTGGAGAGGTGTGTCCAGGTACAGCATTGCAGCAGAGGCCCCAGGTCCCAGCCCGTCTCAGACCCGCCTGTCCAGCCTTGTGTCTGAATTCTCTGCCCGAGGGAACCTCAGCCTGCACTCTTCCCTGCATGTAGATCTCTTTACCTTCGTTTCCTTTGGGTCCATTCTGCATGCTGGTCTTCCAGAAAGGCTTTCTGATCCTGCATCAAAGGCACGATCAGCCCCTAATATCCTTAACCCAGTCTGCCACACGTTCACATGCCTTGACCCAACCCTCCCCTCCACAAACTTACCTGTCTCATCCCAGCCGATCCTCCCCTCATCTAACTGCCTCACCACAACCTTGCCACACATCTACCTGTCTCGCTCCGTTTCTCCCTATTCTGCCACACCGAGGATGGCACAAGGTCACTGAGGCGTTTTGATCCCATGAGGCAAGTGGTGTCACCCTCCAGGTTCTGGAGGGGACAGGGGGCAGGGCAGGATAAAAAGTGAGAGTGTTAGTTGCTCAGTCCGACTCTTTGTGACCCCATGGACTGGTGCCTGCCTGGCTCCTGTGTCCATGGGATTCTCCAGGCAAGAATACCGGAGTGGGTTGTCATCTCCTTTTGCAGGGGATCTTCCTGACCCAGGGATTGATGTCGGGTCTCCTGCCTTGCAGGCAAACTCTATAATGTCCGAGCCACCAGGGAAGCCCCTGGGTAGGGGGAGGGGGAGGAGGACAGGAAGGCTGCTTCTAATTATTTGAATTCTCTACCCTACGCACTCATTAATAACTCTTCTCCTGGGTCATCACTGTGTGATGTGAACAGCCTACTTTGGGCTGAAACAAAGTGAAATTTCTGGAAATACAGATATAGAAGATACAGGGGAAATTGTTTCAATATTTCCTTTTTGGAAGAAAAGATTGCAAGAAAGAACATGAAATTAATTTGGATTAATCAAGTCAGGGCACAAAAATGAGGCACTGTATAGAAAGTGCTAAATTATTTTCTGGAGCAGTCAGTCTGATTTCCTACCACACCTCATGTGGTCTGGCTGGGGTTACTCCTGAGATTCTCCACACCGGGCCCTCAGATCAGGCAGCCCTGGGGGTGGGTGGTCTGGCCCTATGGTGTCAGCACTGGGTTGGAGTTAGGTGGAAAGACAAGCCTCGCCCAGGTAGCTAGTCACAGTCTTCCCAACCTGGGCTGCCCAATGAAGGCCATAGCTGTGAGTGGCAGAGACGTGGACAGACCGTCACCCCCACGTTTCCCATTACAAGGCCAATCCACACAGGAACTGAGGGGCTACCAGGTGTCTGGCTGCTCTTTGGGCTGTTTTCCAGGTGCCTGAGATTCACTGAGCAGAACACATCTTTCTGGGACTAGAAGAGGGTTATGAGTTGAATCATGCCCCCCACACAGTATATTGAGGTGCCAGGTACCTCACAATGTGAATCTATTTGGAGATAAAGTCTTTGCAGAGGTCATCACAGTAAATGGGGTCACTAGTCTGGACCAGGTGGCTAGTGGTAAAGATCTGCCTGCCATTATAGGAGATGCAGGAGATGTGGGTTTGATCCTTTGGTTGGGAAGATCCCCTGGAGAAGGAAATGGCAACCCACTCCAGTATTCTTGCCTGGAGAATCCCATGGACAGAGAAGCCTGGTGGGCTACAGTCCATGGGGTCACAAAGAGTTGGACATGACTGAGTGTGAGCATGAGTCTGGACCCTAATCCAAAATGATGGCATCCTTCTGAGAAGGGGAAATGTGGACACAGACCTGCGCAGCAGGGCGAAGATGTGAAGACACAGAGAGAAGACGCATGTGACAGGAGTGATACAGCCACAAGCCAGAGGATGCTGAGGGACACTGTTAACACCTGGAGGAGTCGGGAAAGATCTTCCCCTACAGTTTCCAGAGGGACGGGCCTGCCCACACTTGGACTGAAAACTTCTCATCCCAGAAACCATCAAAGAAAAAACTTCTGTTGTTTGAACCACTCAGCTTGTGGTATTTTGTTACTACAGTTTCAGGAAATGGATACAAATTAGCTTACAGGGTAGAATCAGATTCTGGTCCCAAACAAATAGCTGGTGCCTGGGAAAGGGTGACGATCCCAAGATCCCAGAAGGGAGGGTCTCTGCAGAGGATCTAGGGTAGATAGAGGATGAGCCCCAGCGCTGAGATCCGTGTACTGAGTGGAGCAGGCTTTTTCCACAGAGTCCCCGAGGCTGCCCCCGAGAGAGCCAGGCACAGGGAATACACCACACTAATGAAAGCCTGCTGGTACTCCCCTGGGGGTCAGAGGGTGCTTGTCCTAACTAGCCCTCCCAGAGGCCTCGAATGGCCACATGGCCTCTGGTTCTAACTTGCTGTTGATCTTGGCAACACCCCAAATGGCATGCTCAGTCCCTCAGTTGTGTCTGATTCTTTGCGACCCCGTGGACTATAGCCCACCAGGTTCCCCTGTCCATGGAATTCTCCAGGCAAGAATACTGGAGTGGGTTGCCATTTCCTTCCAGACTGCTTCAAATCAGAGACTGACTTTCTTTAAGTCACAATGAAATCACCAACACATATTAAATTTAAATCTGGCACATTTCGCCCTCCTCCCTGCCTACTGCCACTCCTCCACAATATGATTTCCTGTGAAGTGATCTCAGTCAGATGACCATGGACAGGTCATTTTTAAAAAGGTCAGCATTTCCTATTAAGGCAACTTTTATCAGCTGATTTTAGGGGTATTTTCCTCCCTCTGGAGCAGGTCAGCTGCAGGGTGGGTTTGTTTCATGCAGAGAGAGGGGAAAAGGGAGTGTGTGTGCCCTGGACTGAGGAATCCATCAGCTGTGAGCCCAAGGTGGCTGGGACTGTCTTGGTTCCAGGGCTGAAAGTCCTGCCTCCCAGGGAACCCTTAGAACTCAGCACACAGGGATGATTTGTCTCCCAGCCGAGGATAACCTCTGTCCTCCACCACACAGCCTCCTCCTCCACCATGCACATGAGTCCTTGCTCACCTATCCTTCTCAAAGTTTGGTGACTAAACCCTGAAGCCGTCCCCTGCCAATGAGTTCTGCAGCTTGCTGGACGTGAGGAAACTCTGATTCTTTGTGCCAACACAACACAAAAGAACTCTGAAACCCATTTGTCATAAGAATTTTAAATTCATTTGTAAATCTTTTAATCAAACCTAAACGTCAAGTGGTTTGTATTGATGAACTCCTGAAGACCCAAGCAAAGGCTATCTAATTCTGGATCATCAGTATCCAGCCAGGCTTCTTTTGTTAGCAACTGATTTGCATTGAAAAATTGGCAGGTTTTTGGAAGGACAAGCTTCAGGAGTATATCAATGTCACTTATGGAGGGAGAAAAAAGGCTCCAGGCTTGTTTTTGCTAATCAGCTTATCTTGAGTGAGCTCAGCTATGACCTGGATCGAAAATTAGAGTTGCTTTGGGGTTTAAGATGCCCCAGGTCTTGGTGGATACCATGGTCCACTATCCCAGGTTGCAGTGAGGTTCCTATAGACTATGCTGAGTAGGCTTTTCTGTCTACAAGGGATAGACATCCAACTGGCTAATGCAGGAAAGAGGCATAATTGGTTCATCCATTCACTTGACATGTGATCACTGAGCTCCTACCATGTGTCGGGCTTAGTTCTAGACACAGCAGATGAATGTAAACCAACTCTAGTCCTCCTGGAGCTTGTCTGTGATTTATTCTCATAATGGAAAGTCCAGACTCACTGGGTCAGGGGTTCAAGTAATATCAGAGCTCCCTGAAATTTTTCTTTTCTCCAAAAGGTTCACACAAAATCATTAGAATGGGGTCTTATGGGGGCTGGGCTTCCCTCGTGGCTCAGACAGTAAAGAATCTGCCAGCGATGTGGGAGACTTTGATCCCTAGCTCAGGAATATCCCTTGGAGAAAGGAATGGCTACCCACTCAGGTATCTTGCCTAGAGAATCCTGTGGACAGAGGAGCCTCGTGGGCTGCAGTCCATGGGGTCGCAAAGAGTTGAACATGACTGATGCGACTCAGCACACACACACCCTCATGGGGACCACTTGGGTTTCAGGACAACTCTGCATCCATCACCATGGCTGCAAGTGGGGTAAGTGGGCTGAATGCTCTGACTGGCCAACTTGGATGATGTCCCCACTCCCAAACCAATCCTGTAGCAGGTGATGAGGATGAGAGCTGCCAAAGGAATAAGTCAGTTGATCAGGCCCAACTCAATTGTCTAGGCCTGAAACTCAAAGGCACTATCTACTCAAACCCATGGATCCAGGGATTGAATGGAGGAGAGTAGGCTCCTCAAGAAAAGTATGGGTGAGTTACCTGCAGAAGGAAGATAAGGTGCTGGCAGACAAAATCAGCAGACCACCTTTGTAATGGTTAATTTTATGTGTCATCTTGTCTTGAACATGGTGCCCTGATGCTTGCTCAAAACCAGTCTGGATGTTGCTATGAATCTTCATCTTTTAAATAAAATTAACATTTAAATCAGACTGGAGCCCACCAGGCTCCTCTGTCCATGGAATTCTTCAGGCAAGAATACTGGAGTGGGTAGCCATTCCCTTCTCCAGGGGAGCTTCCTGCCCCAAGGATCAAACCTGGGTCTCCTGCATTGCAGACAAATTTTTCACCCTCTGAGCCACCAAGGAAGCCCAAAACATTTAAATCAGTAGACTTTGACTAAAGCAGATTATCACCATTAGGTGGGCCTCACCCAATCAGTGGAAGACTTTAAAAGGAAAGACTGAGATTCAACCAGAGAGGAAGGGGTTCTGCAAACCTACTGCCTCTAACCCCTTCCTCTCTGGCTGAATCTCAGTCTTTCCTTTTAAGGTCTTCCACTGATTGGGTGAGGCCCACCCAATGGTGATAATCTGCTTTAGTCAAAGGCTACTGATTTAAATGTTTTGGGCTTCCTTCGTGGCTCAGAGGGTGAAAAATTTGTCTGCAATGCAGGACCCAGGTTTGATCCTTAGGTCAGGAAGATCCCCTGGAGAAGGGAATGGTGGTTTTTCCAGTGGTCATGTATGGATGTGAGAGTTGGACTGTGAAGAAAGCTGAGTGCCGAAGAATTGATGCTTTTGAACTGTGGTGTTGGAGAAGACTCTTGAGAGTCCCTTGGACTGCAAGGAGATCCAACCAGTCCATTCTGAAGGAGATCAGCCCTGGGATTTCTTTGGAAGGAATGATGCTAAAGCTGAAACTCCATTACTTTGGCCACCTCATGCAAAGAGTTGACTCATTGGAAAAGACTCTGATGCTGGGAGGGATTGGGGGCACGAAGAAAAGGGGATGACAGAGGATGAGATGGCTGGATGGCATCACCAACTCAATGGAGGTGAGTTTGAGTGAACTCCGGGCATTGATGATGGCAGGGAGGCCTGGTGTGCTGCGATTCATTGGGTCGCAAAGAGTCGGACACGACTGAGCAACTGAACTGAACTGCCTCTGGACTCAAGTCTGCAACATGAACTCTTCCCTGGGTCTCTATCCTCCCAGACTTGCCAGCTCCTAGCAATGATGTGAGTCAATTCCTTAAAGTAAATCCCTTCCTCTGTGAAAGACAGGTAGATAAATAGATAGACAGATGGATAGATTAGTATGTTAGGGAACCTTTAGGATAATGAGAACCAGATACATGAGTTGCCTCACAACAGGAGGTCCTGATGAGGAACATGGCACTACCACTGACTACTAAGAATTTGGGAGGGGTCACAAAAAAGGAGGAGACACTGGTCCATAATACATCCTACCAATCTCCCAGAATTCTTTGTGCTGGAATCCATCTTGGCTGAGTGATATGTCCACCACCAGGAAGTACCCTGAATTGGTGATTGGCCAGAGACAACCCAGAAACTAATCTCATCACCATAAAACCCGAGATTGCGAGCCACCTGACAGAGCAGTCCTCCTGGGTTTCCTTTCCCTGCTGCTCTCTGCCAGGGTGCCCTTTCCAATAAAGTTTTTTGCTTTGTCAGCACGTGTGTCTCCTTGGACACTTCACTTCCAGGTGTTTGGCAAGAACCCACTCTCAACCCTGGAAGGGGTCCCCCCTTCCTGCAACAGATGATAGAGTAGATAGATAGATAGATGATAGGTATACCTGTATCTCAATCTATCTATCCTAATCCATATCTACAGCCATCCTCTGGGTTCCATTTCTCTGGAGAACTCTGACAGTCCCACAGGGGTCATGGGGGGAGAGAAGGTGCTTGCCACGTCATACACATTCTGGCCTTTGGACACAACATTTGCTGAATCTTCAATTGCTGGTTGCAGGACCACTGTGTCAGGCCACTCAGGGCATAGACTGCCCAACCACACTGAGATTATAATATGAACAGCGCCCCCTGGAGTCTTGCAGTGTAAACCCCCCATCTGCTTCTGACATCAAAGGTACACCTTTGTGGGTTCATGACTCTTGAGAGTCCCTTGGACTGCAAGGAGATCCAACCAGTCCATCCTAAAGAAGATCAGTCCTGGGTGTTCATTGGAAGGACTGATGTTGAAGCTGAAACTCCAATACTTTGGCCACCTCATGCAAAGAGTTGACCCATTGGAAAAGACCCTGATGCTGGGAAAGATTGAGGGCAGGAGGAGAAGGGTGTGGCAGAGGATGAGATGATTGGACGGCATCACTGACTCAATGGACATGAATTTGAGCAAACTCTGGAAGATACTGAAGGACAGGGAAGCCTGGCATGCTGCAGTCCATGGGGTCGCAAAGACTCAGACACAACTTAGCAACTGAACAACATCAACAGCATTATAACCAGTTAGAAGGGAAACAATTTACTGATTAAATAATTTATCCAGATTCCACACAGAAAGTCTTTTGCCGAGATGGACCAGCTAATAAGGAACATTGATTTTAGAAACCAAAGTCGATATAAGGTTAGGGAAACGTTCTCCTCTTTGCGTGTTCCTGTCTCCCGAGACTTGGCGTTGCTTTGTGTGCTGAGAAAATCAGCCAGGCAACTTGATTACAGAGTCTTCTTCCATTTGTTATTTTTCGGGCATCGTTGTAACTGTACGTCTGAAGTTGGAAGGGGTAATGGTGTGGGGATTTCATTAGCAATTTATCAATAAAAATGAAAATTTCTTTCCTCAGGTGCTCATTCTGGTAGATTACTTGTTAGTTTGAGGGGGAAATGGCCTGAATAAGTGGGGTCTAAATTAGAGGGTATTTGCCCAGATCACATTCAAGGCTGAGTAGTGAGCCAAATTGAGTACTTAGACTGTGTCTCAGTGTATCTCCTCCATAATCAAGACTCCTCTGTAATTGGAAGCAATGATTTGCATATAGACAATTAATGTAATAAGGTGTCCAAAAACAATTTTTTCCCTTTGAATAGCTCCCTTGTAATTTGGCTCATCTAATTCTTTACTTAGCCCTTTTGTTCAGATATGGTGAAAAGGTGGATTTCAGCCCATCCAGGAGGAATTTACAATATTTTGTTTACTGAGGCTTCCCCATATTGGGGTCCCCCTAACTCCAGAAAGCATACAGGCATGGGCAGGTAGGTGGGGGGAGGGGCTCGACTATTGCATCCAGAACACAGGTTCCCAAGTCTAGCGTAAAGCAGGATCTCCTGGAAGTCTGTTCAAGTAGATTGAGAGCATCCTACCCCAGGGCACCCAGGTCAGCAGCTGGAGTGGAGCCGCTGGGGTGGAGCTCCCAGTGAGAATTTGCATTTCCGACAAGTGCCCAGGTGATCCAGAAACTCTGAAAACCAATGGTCTAGAACTCACAAATTCTTCAAAGATGAACTGATGAAAAGTCATTGCCTGAATGGGTTCAGGTTAATGAGTCACAGTGTTTGACTGAGATCTGTCTGTTCTGAACCCTGCACAGGTAAAAGGTGGGTTAGAGAAATAGCACTGATTTTTACAATTTGCCATTTTGTCTCATTTCTCCCTCTTCCAAATCCTGGCATGTTCAGAAAAGCTGATTAGTGATTTCTTTTGCCCAGGTCCTCCATTAGGATGGAGACACAGAATTGGTTAAATGAACCTGATGTTTACCCTTCAAACCACTTCCTTTCTCCTCTGCATCCAGCTCCAATTAGGCCATTGTCAACATTCTGAAATAGAAAACAGCTGTAGAGAGCAGCTGTCGGGACCACGGGGGTCTTGAGGACCCCAAAGGGGGATCAGGGAGCAGTTTCATGGCGGGCAGAGGACAGAGAGCTAAATGCCGTCCACTGGGGCTGGAAATTTAGGTTGATGATGATGGTGATGATGATGATCATGATGATGGTGGTGATAATGACAGCACAAATTGAAATAGATTGGCACAGGCACCGGCGGCCCTGAGGACTGGGTTAAAATGTTTATTCTGATTGGTCTTGAACCCAAGGGGCAGAGCTTTGCCAAATGTTCTCAGAGAAAGTGATGAATTTCAAAATGAGCCTCTGTATTTATCTGGCTCTTGGTTGCACAAGGGGTGACTGGCTGTGCTGAAGTGAAGCAGCCTCATCACTCACAGGGCTGCACCGAGACTCACAGGGGCCTGACTTTGAGGTGCATGTGTCCAAGGAATTCCCTACACTTTACCTGGAACAGATCCAGAAGAAAGAGGTCTCCAGGTGGATGTCCTGCAAGGGGCTGCCCAGGCCTCTGCTGGGCTCTCTGCTCAGGCATAGAGAGGTGACGCATGCCAAGGACATTCTCGCTGCTGAATCCTGGTCTCTCCCGATGCTCCCGACTGTGGAGCCATGGTGTGTTGCAATCTTCCAGGTCACAATGTCAGCATCCGCAAAGTGAGACAGGCTTTGTGCTCGCAACCCCTGGCCCATCCCCACCACCATGAGAACAGGGAAGTGCAGTGTAAATCTAGCTGGAAGGGGTACACAGAGAGCTGGAGATAAAGACAAAGTGGACTTGATAAAGGCCCGAGGAAATGGACAAATCTCTGGGGCCTTGGTGGGTCACCTTGAGCCCTGGCTGCGAGGCTGCTCTAGCCTTGCTCCTCAGCTGGGGCCTCAGGCCAGCAGCAATGTATCACCTGGAATCTGGTTAGAAATGCTGACTAGGAGATCAGGACTAGCCCAGATTCCCCAGATTCAGAATCAGTGTTTTCTGATCTGGGAATCAGATCCCCATGATTCCCAGGCATGTGGAAGCCTGTGGAACTACCAGTAAGAGCTGTGCCTTCACACCATTTGAGTCAGGTGGACTAAGGGGTTGGATTGATTGGCTGGTGACCACTATTGCTCTCTAGTTGAGTGCTGGTCAGTGTCAAGTACTGTCCCAGTGTGGGGGATGCCAGCCCATGTCGAGACAGGTGTGAACTATTCATAGAATATTGCTGCTGCATCAGTAAGCAAAGGATGTTGCAGCCGTCAAGCCATCACATCACAGCCACCCTGACGGTGCACCCTGAGGAAACTCAGGATGAGAAAACACAGGATGCTGGCCCCAGAGAGCTGGGGAGAACATCAAAGGAGTGATGTCACTGAGCCTGGAATCTTGCATTGTCCCATACATAGGAAAATGCTAAATTCCTTAATTTGAGTAATTAACAGCAATTTTTTGATGCTCCTACCTGGTCTTTGACATGAAAACTCCTATATATCCTGGTTCTTTCCTTATCACTTCAGAGCAGGTACCTCATGCCCAGGGTCCCACAGCTCCAGGAAAGACTATTCTCTTCCTAAACAACTGTTTGATGCTCCAGAAGGGCTCTGAAGAGACAGCCCTACTGTGTGGCTTTAATCCACCACTGTAAGGATTTAGCCCTTTTTGATGATGGAATTTGCATGAAGCCAGTACCGTGAAGCTAGGGTGATCACTAGGACTGGGTGGGGTGGGGGGAATGGAGAATTTGTCAATCCAAGCCCAGGCCTTTACATAAGAATGTGGTGACACATGATAAACAAAGCATGCCTTGGGAATTGGCAAAGAAATCAAAGATGATGAAAATATTAATTGATCTTATAGCTAACTTTCATTACTCATCAGTTCAGTTCAGTCGCTCAGTCATGTCCGACTCTGCGACCCCATGAATTGCAGAACGCCAGGCCTTCCTGTCCATCACCAATTCCCAGAGTTCATTCAAACTCATGTCCATCGAATCAGTGATGCCATCCAGCCATCTCATCCTCTGTCATCCCCTTCTCCTCCTGCCCCCAATCCCTCCCAGCATCAGGTTCTTTTCCAATGAGTCAACTCTTTGCATGAGGTGGCCAAAGGACTAGAGTTTCAGTTTTAGCATCATTCCTTCCAAAGAACACCTAAGACTGATCTCCTTTAGAATAGACCGGTTGGATTTCCTTGCAGTCCAAGGGACTCTCAAGAGTCTTCTCCAACAACACAGTTCAAAAGCATCAATTCTTTGGTGCTCAGCTTTCTTCACAGTCCAACTCTCACATCCATACATGACCACTGGAAAAACCACAGCCTTGACTAGATGGACCTTTGTTGGCAAAGTAATGTCTCTGCTTTTCAATATGCTATCTAGGTTGGTCATAACTTTCCTTCCAAGGAGCACGTGTCTTTTAATTTCATTGCTGCAATCACCATCTGCAGTGATTTTGGAACCCCCAAAAATAAAGTCTGACACTGTTTCCACTGTTTCCCCATCTATTTCCTATGAAGTGATGGGACCAGACGCCATGATCTTCGTTTTCTGAATGTTGAGGTTTAAGCCAACTTTTTCACTCTCCTCTTTCACTTTCATCAAGAGGCTTTTGAGTTCCTCTTCACTTTCTGCCATAAGGGTGGTGTCATCTGCATATCTGAGGTTCTTGATATTTCTCCCGGCAATCTTGATTCCAGCTTGTGCTTCTTCCAGCCCAGCATTTCTCATGATGTACTCTGCATAGAAGTTAAATAAGCAGGGTGACAATATACAGCCTTGACGTACTCCTTTTCCTATTTGGAACCAGTCTGTTGTTCCATGTCCAGTTCCAACTGTTGCTTCCTGACCTGCATATAGGTTTCTCAAGAGGCAGGTCAGGTGGTCTGGTATTCCCATTTCTTTCAGAATTTTCCACAGTTTATTGTGATCCACACAGTCAAAAGCTTTGGCATAGTCAGTAAAGTAGAAATAGATGTTTTTCTGGAACTCTCTTGCTTTTTTGATGATCCAGCAGATGTTGGCAATTTGATCTCTGGTTCCTCTTCCTTTTCTAAAGCCAGCTTGAACATCTGGAAGTTCACAGTTTACGTATTGCTGAAGGCTGGCTTGGAGGATTTTGAGCATTACTTTACTAGCGTGTGAGATGAGTGTACTTATAAAAAGTCACCATGAATAATGAATTGATGAATACAGACCATGGCTCCTAGGAGAAATACAAGGTTAGGTTCCTCAATGCCTCTGGTTGCAACAATTTAATCCAACAGTCAGTATATAACCCTGTTGTATGTGTGCCTCTGTTTAAAGCTTTGTTGTTGTTCAGTTGCTAAGTCATGTCCAACTCTTTGTGACCCCATGAACTGCAGCATGCCAGGCTTCCCTGTCCTTCACTATCTCCTGGAGTTTGCTCAAACTCATCTCCATTGAGCTGGTCATGCCATCCAACCATCTCATCCTCTGCCGCTCCCTTCTCCTTTTGCCTTCAATCTTTCCCAGCATCAGGTCTTTTCCAATAAATCAGCTCTTTGCATTAGGTGGCCAAAGTCCTCATTTCCTACATATTGTTGGTTCGCTGCATAGACAGCAGGGCAGTAGCTCATGCCTGATAAAGCTCATCTCACTCACGTACTTTCTTCCTGAGGCACATCACACAATCCTTGTGCTTAGGACACCAGGCAGCACTTCAGGGCTACACGTGGGGGCCACTTTATATAGCAAAACTGCCAAGTAAAGCTCAAAAATGCAAAAAAAAAAAAAAAAGAGAGACACTGAATAGACCGCAGAAGGGATGCTTACTTAGGGTCTGAGAGCTGAAATCAGAAAACAGAACCTCCCTCTGGACACCTCAGCTGGACACGTGCATGGATTTTGCGACAATGTCTGCCTTGACATGGAAACAGCCTAGGTGTCTATCAAAGATGGTAAAGAAGATGTGGTCCATATACACAATGGAATATTACTCAGTCATAAAAAGAATGAAACTTTTCATCTGCAGCGACATGGATGGACTTGGAGGGCATTGGCCTTTGTAAAAGGAGTCAGACAGAGAAAGACAAATGCATGACATCACTTAAATGTGGAGTCTAAAGAATTATACAGGTGAACTTATTTACAAGATAGGAACAGACTCACAGATTTAGAAAACAAATTTTCTGGTTACCAAAGGGGAAAGAAGGGATTTCCCAGGTGGCGCTAGTGGTAAAGAAACTGCTGCCAGTGCAGGAGATGTAAGAGACGTGGGCTTGATCCTTGGGCCAGGAAGATCCCCTTGAGGAGGTCATAGCAACCCACCCTAGTATTCTTGCCTGGAGAATCCCCATGGATAGAGGAGCCTGATGGGCCCCAGTCCATAGGGTCACAGAGAGTCAGACATGACTGAGTGACTAAGCATAGCACAAATACAAATAGATAACCAATAAAGACCTACTGTATAGCACAGGGAACTCTGCTCAATATGATGTAATAACCTACATGGGAAAAGAATCTGAAAAAGAACAGATATTTGTATCTGTATAACTGAATGACTTTGCTGTACATCTGAAACTAATACAACATTGTAAATCAGCTCTACTCCAATTAAAAAAAAAAAAAGCACAACAAAGTGAGGGTAAAGAACCTGCCGGCCAATGCAGGAGACATAAGAGACGTGAGTTCGACCCCTGGGTTTGAAGATCCCCTGGAAGAGGGTGTGGAAATCCACTTCAGTATTCTTGCCTGGAGAATCCCATAGACAGAGGAGCCTGGTGGGCTATGGTCCATAGGGTCACGAAGAGTCAGACACAACTGAAATGACTTACACACACACACACACACACATACACATAACAAAAAAAGAAGCAGACTCACAGATATAGAAAGCAAACTAGTGGTTACCAGTTGCCATTATAAGGATGGGAGAGGGAGGGACAGAAAGGAGGGGATGGTGGGTGTAAGACAGGCTCAAGAATGAATTCCCCAACGTGAGAAATAGAGCCAATATTTCATAACAGTTGTAAATAGAAATTAACCTTTAAAAACTGTATAAAAGTTGTCAGAGAGCACTGGGTTTGTGTTCCCCGTGTCAACCTAGAGGGACGAGATGAGGAGAGAAGTGGGAGGGGGGTTCAAGGAGCGGGGGAACATATGTATACCTGCGGCCGATTCATGTTGCTGTGTGACAGAAACCATCACAGTATTGTAAAGTAACTATCTCTAATTTAAAAATTATATAACAAGTTTTAAAAATTAGAAAAATGTGTGCTCAGTGTCTTTGGAGAAATGTCCAGGCTCCCCAATTAAAGCGCATCTCATCCTATAAAACGGGGGTGAAGTGAGGTCACTGATCACTGTAGCTTACTTTCCAGCGGCAGTTTTTAGAAACAATGACTTAAAAAATGGTGATGGCAAAGTTATTGCAAAGTAAAGGTCACAGAGCATCACAGACGGTGTTGTTAGCGCCTCGGTCCCAAGAGCTTGGAAGGTTGCCAAACACCTGCATCTCAGGAGAGCAGCCACTGAGTCCTAGGTCTTGCTCCCAGTTTTCCACACTATTCAGTTGCTCTTTTTTGCCCAGATTCTAGCCCTGAATCTGTCACTGGGGACCAGCTCTAGCAGCAAAATGAAGCCGTGCCCAAGTGGCTCATTCCCTCCACGAGGGAATCTGGCAGTCCTGACCACAACCACCTTGGCGGTTACCCTTTGAACCGGGAGTCCCTGTCCTAGAAACTTACCTTGAGGACGCACCAGTGTCAGGTAGGCCTTGTATATTGGCAGTTCTCTGAGATGGCACTGGCTGTGACTGCAAAGTACTGGAAACAAGCTGAACGCTCACCCGTAGGATAGGCTGGGTAAACTCTGGGCCACCCGCAGGACAGAGGGGCTGGTGGCTATAATGAGGATAAAGAGGCTGCTTGTGGGTGACTACAGGGTGGTCTCTGGGGTCTCTTGCTTAGCATAAAAGAGCCAGCATTCAGCAAGAGTTTCTGGTGCTCCCCTCACCTGTGTCAGCTAAAGCCAGGGGTGTGACCAGAAATGATAAAGCCACACCCAGGTGTCAGCGGCTCCTCTCTAGGAGGACTGTACTCTCCCTGGGCCCTCAGAGGAGCTGCTCCTGACCTGAGACAGTGCGTACCGTAAGGCATGGCCGGTCCACCGTGACTGTGGCACGGGAAAGAGGTTGAGTTTGCGGGCGATCAAAGCTGGATCGGGGTCTTCCCTCTTCAAAGTCACACGAGTGTCTCTCCTGCCACACCCCGGGGCGCCCTGCATGTGCCTGACTCCAGGGGAGCGTGAATGGTGAGCTTCAGACCTGACCACAGCTGGGACTCAGGCTTCTCTGGCTCCGACTCTGAAGCGGGCTTACAGCAAAGTCGGAAAGCTGAAAAATTAATTAAAACTCCTGTGCCCTTTCGGCTGCCACCTCAGAGAGCAGAGAGCCTCATTTTTCTTGTATAATAAACAAGTGTCTAGTTTACTGCTGTCGGCCAGCTCTCTGTAAACAGCTCGTCTTACTATTTCCCAAGCCTGGAGCCAGCTCTTCCCTGTTGATTGGTCTGCACAGAAATGTGGTGGCAGACACCTGTCCCTGTGGGCCCCTCCCACCCCAGAGGATCCTTTAAAGGTGAGGCCTCCAGCCCAAGGGGTCTGCGCTCCTCCTGCATCTGTTGGTGTCACACACTTAGAACTCATTCTCTGCCAGCACACCTTCCTATGAAGGACTATGGTTTTTCCAGTAGTCATGTCCAGATGTGAGAGTTGAACCATAAAGAAGGTTGAATGTCAAAGAACTGATGCTTTCGAAATGTGATGCTGGAGAAGACTCTTCAGAGTGCCTTGGAATGCAAAGAGATCAAACCAATCAATCCTAAAGGAAATCAACCCTGAATATTCATTGGAAGGACTGATGCTGAAGCTGAAGCTCCAATACTTTGGCCACCTGATGTGAAGAGCTGACTCATTAGAAAAGACCTTGATGCTGGGAAAGATTGAAGGCAAGAGGAGAAGGGGATGACAGAAGATGAGATGGGTGGATAGAATCACCAACTCAATGGACATGAATTTGAGCAAACTCTGGGAGATTGTGAAGGACAGGGGAGCCTGGCATGCTGCAGTCCATGGGGTGGCAGAGAGTCAGACACGACTTAGCAGCTGAGCAGCAACAATGACTGGTTTCCTCTCTGCCTCGTGCATTGATCAGAAATGACTCCATAGCAGAGGGCAGCTGGCAGCTGGAAGGAGGTTCCTGCCTTTCTCTTTCCTGTTGTAAAGTTGTCTCAAATTGGAGGAAAGAAACCCTTTGGGGGTGAAGGGTGGGGAGTGGGGTGCAAAGGAGGTGGGGAATCCAGAGTTAGGAAGGAAGAAATCCAAGGAAGAAGGAATCCCCTTCTTCCTTACCTGGTAAAGAGCAAGGTTGTGGGGAGCCTAAGGGGCAGCCAGCCTCAGGCAGGCAGTGCAGCAGGAGATCCAGGCCAGGCAGAGTACAAGGGCCTGGGGGTGAGGTGATGCCACCAGAGGGCACGATGGACAGAACGGATGCAGAGGGGGGTCCTCAAGAGGGTCCTGGGCACCAGAGCCCTCACCTGGGTCTCTGAGGTGATGGACCCTTCCCATTAGAGGTCTTCAAGGAGGATGCCACTATGATTCACTTTTCCTCTTAGTAGAGTCATGGAATGCCGTGGGCCTGGAAGTGACCTCTACCCTTGTATCTGAGCCTGTTGCATATGTTGACCTGCTTGTGACCTCAGTCCCTCCAGAGTTGTGCTCCCAGACCCTCCAGGGTTTGTGTCCCTCAGCTTCTCCAGGGTTCATTCTCATAGGAGACCTCATTCCTTGGCCTCAGGTAGTCCCCAAAGTAACATTACTGAACCCTGAATTCAGCAAGTTTTCCCAAATAAAGAGAGGTCCAGGGTCTTTTGCTGGGAAAGCCAAGAGAAGAGTCCAGGATAAAAAGACTCCTGGAGAAATAAGAAGCTTGGAAAGACGTGCCCACAGTTGGGGGTAAAATCAAAAGAGAGGAAGGCCCCTCCAAGCTTGTGGGCAGATGCCCTCTCATGGGAAGATGGAAAATGGTCCTGCCCTCCTGTGCTGTCCCTCCTGGGACAAGGTCTATGGTCCTGATTTGCTTAAAGACACGAGGATCATGTAGTCAGATCACTAAAGATACCCTGAGGCTCTGATGCCCACAGGACCCCTTGATTGCTGCATGGTTTGCATGGTGTTGGGACACAAGGCACAGGCTGGCATTCCCTCCTCCAGCCAGGATGGCACACTTGTCACATCCTGCAGCCCAGCAATATCGGATGTGAAGCTCTGGGCTCCTGATCCATCCTCAAGGGCACAGTCGAGAGCTCAGGACAGATCACAAAGAACGCCTGCAAAACTCCTAGCTGTGGTCCAGTCTTGTTAGGCTTGCACTTGTGAGGTGTATGAAGAAGATGCAGATCATTCTCCCATTATTTGAGAAAATACAGTTTCCAAAGAGGTGTGGGGAAGGCTCTGTGTGATGCACAGCCTTGTTGAAACCCAGACAAGTGTCTGTGCTTCTGGTGGTTTGGAGACCAGAAGGCAATTGTGTCTGCTATTGATTTCTCCCCACGAGAGCTGCTTTGGAAAGCTGTGCGCACACAGCGAGAGTCGTCAAAGATAGGTGAGAAGGTTGAGGATTTAAACCCCGAGTAGAAAACCAACGGCAGTTCTGAGCAATTGCTGTGAAGTTTGTAAGCAACAGTTGAAAACGGGCATGTGTAAGTGTTTTTCAGATGAGGATCGTGGGGTAACACTGAATATAAATGACCCAGCTTAACCAGACATTCTCAGGCTTTTATTAGCACCCTGCATATCTGGAAGCGATTTTTTAAAATAACCTTAAAGCTTCTAAGTTTGTTGGCTAGCAGAAGCCAGTCTTTAGTCCAAAGATTATGATCAACCCCAGATTCAGTAGGAAGTTAGTAAAATACCCTCCTCATAAAGCAAATATTTCATCTTGAGTGGGTAAATCGAGGGGAAAGATGATACTGACGAATAGAAAGGAATTTTGTGTGTGTGTGTGTGTGTGTGTTTGGATTTGTTCACTAAAAACAGACGTGTGTGAGGAAACTGGATGACATTTAAAGCAGTACTTGGAGCAATCTCGTAAACTTCTAGCATCCTAAGTGCCTGCATGTTCAGTTGCTCAGTCATGTGTGACTCTCTGTAACCCCGTGACTGTAACCTGCCAGGCTCCTTGGTCCATGGAATTATCCCGGTGAGAATACTGGAGGGGGTTGCCACTCCAGGGCATCTTCCTGACCAGGGATCAAATCTGCCTCTCCTGCATTGCTGGAGGATTCTTTACCACTGAGCCAACTGGAAAGCCTCTAGCCTCCTGATGGCATCTTCATATAATAGAAACATATAGAGCCACTCCTGGGGTCCCCTGGCAAAATTCCAGCAGAAGATAAACATTAGGAAATAGAAACTGGCTACAGGTCTCAGCTCCAAGAAGTTGCAAGAGGTCTGATGTGACCACCCAATAGTATGACAGGCACATTTCAAGCTGATATGTTATTCATCTGAGATGGCTCAATTGGAGACCCACATTGATTGGGCTGGGCATGGGGCAGCCCTGTGATTTTATAGGAAGGCTGCTCTAAGATGCTGCACAAGCCTTCCTGTCCACACTCCCAGGAATCATAGGCCTCTAGGTTGAGGGTAAAGACAGTGATGCTTCCCAGGTGGCTCAGTGTAAAGAATCCACCTGCCACTGCAGGAGATGTGGGTTCTCGATCCCTGGGTTTCAAAGGTCCTCTGGAGGAGGAAATGGAAACCAACTCCAGTATTCCTGCCTGGAGAATCCCATGGACAGAGGAGTCTGGTGGGCTATAGTCTGCGGAGTTGCAAACAGTCAGTTGACCGAGCACACACAAGAACAGTGATGAGAAAATCCCTACTATGGTTAATTTTGTGTGTCAACTGGGCTGGACCACAATATCCAGGTTTTTGATCAAACACTATTTTCGATGTTTTGTTAAAGTATTTTGGGTGGTGAGATTAATTAACTTCAACTCATTAGACATTAAGTAGAGCAGATTATACTCTGTAATGTGGTGGTTTAGTCACTAAGTCCTGTCTGACTCTTGCGACCCCGTGGACAGTAGCCTGCCAGGCTCCTCTGTCCACGGGATTCTTCAGGCAAGAATACTGGAGTGGCTTGCTATTTCCTTCTCCAGGGGATCTTCCTAACCCAGGAATCAAACCCAAATCTCTTGCATTGCAGGCAGGTTCTTTACCAACTGAACTACGAGGAAAGCCCACTCTGTAATGTAGGGGTTCTCATCTAATCTAATGATGGCCTTTAACAAATAGACTGAGATCCCCTGCCTGAGGAAGAAGGAATTCAGCCTCCAGGAAGTTTTTAGACTTGAATTGCAACTCTTCCCTGGGTCTCCAGCATCCTGGCCTGCTCCATAGATTATAGACTATAATCTATATATGTGTCAGGATCCACAATGCCATGAGCCAATTCCTTAACGGCATGAGTCAATTCCTTAAAATAAGATTCTTTCTCTCTGTGTGTCTGTCTTTGTCTCCCTCTGTCTGTCTGTCTCTATATACTTGTTGTTGTTGCTTAGTTGCTAAGTCATGTCCTATTCTTTTGCCTCCCCATGGACTGTAGCCCTCCAGGTTCCTCTGTCCATGGGATTTCCCAGGTAAGAATACCTGAGTGAGTTGCCATGACCTCCTCCAGGGAATCCTCCCAACCCAGGGATTGAACCTGCGTCTCCTGCATGGGCAGGTGCATTCTTTACCACTGAGTCACCAGGGAGCACCACCCCCCACGTGCGTGTGTATGTGTGTGTATTACACACACATACACATCCTATCAGTTTTGTTTCTCTGGGCAATCCTGATCAACAGTATCCTAAGGCTTATAGCACTTTGAACTGTGGAAACAAACCTCTCAAGAGAACACAGGTCCTGAAACGTCCTCCTTCCTGTGGATCACATACAAGGGGACACATTGAGAGCTGTGATCTGTGACATCCATGAGGGACCCCATTGGCGTGCTTCATCTCAGAGCAAGAACTCTGGAGTCCACATGAGGATTTTCTACTGACTGGCTGTTCCTGGACAAGGAGCTCGACCTCACTCAGCCTTGATCGCCTCATCGGTAGTAAAGAGATGATGAGGCTTCCTTCAGAAGCCCCAGGATGTTCACCCAAGATACTGAGCATAGCAAGCATTTTGTAACCCATGCTGGTGGTATCCTTATTTCTTCTGGGTATTATCAAATTACCTTGCTGACATCTAATCAAGTTGAATAAAATGTATCATTTCAGTTCTGTTTAAAATAAAAATGAGGTCCTTTTAGATTAACTCCTCTGCAGGGTGTATTCGGGGGCAGCCTGGCTATTAAGGATGCCAGAGGGGCTGGCTGCTTGTGCCCAGATCATGGGTGTTAAGTGAGCCCAGTCCCTGAAGAAGGCACTCATTTAAAAACATCCTCTTTGCAAGCTTCCCCAGTCTCCATAATGGAGATGCCAAAGGCATCCGCGATAAACACCAAACTGGGAAAGTAAAAAAAAAGAATGTGAGAGAGGAAGGTGGAGAAGCTTAGAGACAGCTATGAGCGATCCAATCTTGAAGTGCAAAATCAAACCCACAACTTTCAACTCCAACATGTCGCAGCCAGAGCTGTCACGTGACGGGCTGCGGAAAGAAACCCACAGAAGCTGCTGCAAATTGTATTCACTCCTGCTTGAGCCAGCAGAGTCTCATCTGCGAACACAAACTCATTAGCGCAGTGATGAGCAGGGCTTGAAATGCAGGGTGTGTTCGAGCTATCTTTAACTCCTCTCTTGGCCTGAAGTTGCAAGACAGACGGAAGAATCTAGCGCCTCTTCCCTTCTGCTCAACTGACCGTGAAGAAAAGGGAAGGGACTTAGAGAACACAGGCTGGGGCGGGGTGGAGGATGACACAGAGAGCGCTCCTGGGAGTAGAGTGTGCATGTCAGCCAGAGGCTGCCCAGAAGCAGAGGCCAGGAACAAGGGCAAAGTTAAAAGGACATTTAAGTAGATTTGGTGGAGGAGGAAATGGCAACCCACTTTGATATTCTTGTCTGGAGAATTCCATGGATAGAGGAGCTTGATGGGCTACAGTCCATGGGGTCACAAAGAGTTGGACATGACTGAGCGACTAACAGTAAGATTTGGGGTCCAAAGCAACGTGTCACAGACTGAATGTTTGTCCCTCTAAAATCCATATGTTGGAACCCTAACCCCCAGTGCGATAGAGCTGGGGCTTCTGGGAGGTCATGAAAGCAGAGCTTCGTGAATGGGATTAGTGCCCTTTTGAAGAGGACAACAGAGGCCTCACCTGCCCTCCCCACCACGTGTGGACCCAGCTCAGTCATCTTCTCGCTGAGTCAGGAAGCAAGTTCCAAATCTGCCAGTGCCTTCGTCTTGGACTTCAAGCCTCCAGATCTGTGAGCAGTAAATGTCTGTTGTTCATAGGCTGCCCAGCCTATGGTATTATCATTATAGCAGCCTGCACTAAGACTCAAAGATGGATGCTTCTCATAGTGGTCTCATCCGCCAGCTCAAGAATAATGTCCTCAAAAGCTAGAAAACCTTGAGATTAAACCTTGATGCATGCAGATACCAGTTATAGGTGCATCACTTGGCTTCTCTGAGCCTCAGTTTTCTCTTCTGGGAGAAATCAGCAGAAATGATCACTTACCCCGTCAGATTGTTGAGGAGAGTCATCAGGAAGGAGCCCAGGGGAAACACCTGGTGCAGCCTGCCATGTAGAAAACTCCATTGCACATTAATACCAACCGAACTGGTGATCTAATTTTCAAATCTTGGGGTTTTGAGCCCTGCTCTGTGCTGCCCTGAGGTTTATTCAAGGATTGCCTGAGGTAGGGGGCTGTGGAAGCCCTCCCCTCCAATGAATTAGCTCTCTAGGAACTCACTGTTAACCTGCCATCTGTCTTCTTTTAAAGATAGTTTTATTTATGGTTATGCTGGGTCTTCACTGCTGCACGGGCTTTCTCTAGTTGTGGCGAGCAGGGTCTACTCTTGGTTGCGGTGCACAGGCTTCTCACTGAGACGGCTTCTCTTGCTGTGGAGCACAGGCTCTAATGGGCTTCAGGAGTTGTGATGCTCAGGCTTAGCTGCTAGGTGGCATGTGGGATTTCCCCGGACCAGGGCTCAAACTTGGGTCCCCTGCATTGGCAGATGGATTTTTTAACCACTCTACCCCCAGGGAAGCCCTTGTCATCTGTCTTTTATGTAAGGTTTCACTTGAGGGCACCTCTTGCGCCCACTTGTCAGCCTCTCAAGCTCACACAGGTGTCCCCAGCTCTGCACAGGTGCCTACCTTCCCCTGGCAGATTGGTAGAAATATAAAACGTTGGCAAAGTTGATGTGTTTGTCTGTGGAGAAATATTGCTGGTAGAAATTCAAAATAACAGAACCCCTATGATGGAGAATTTGGCAAAATCTAGCAAGATCTTATATTCCTGTACCTTTTGTCCAAAGAATCTACTTCTTGGGTCTATTTTCAAAGATGCACTTGGAAAATATGAAAAGACAGGTGCTTGGTCCTAGCCATTGTAGCACTACTCAAAGGAGCAGAAGACAGTCACAGTTCAAATGCCCATCACTAGGAAATGACAGAGGAAACTGGTGTGTATCCATACAATGGGTTATTTTGCAGCTATGAAAAGAAATGAGGACTATTTCCTTGGGTTGGTTTGAAGCAATTCTAGAGTACAGAGATAAGTGAAAATAGCAGGGTAGAAAGTGAAAACAAAACAGTATATTTTTCTTCCTTAAAAAATTTATTTGTTTGCCAAAAGGAAATGGAATCAACCTGAAAGGTGGCAAAGCTGGTACCATATGAGCAACAAAATAATAGTAATGATACTATATTATAGCCTAAAGAATAAAATGTTAGTATTATGAAAATTGGGATGCTGACTCAAACAACTTATAAAAGGGGAAAAAATGGAAACAATTGGATAATTTGAAGAATGAGATGATATTTTAAGATATTATGGAATTACTATTAAATCTGAGGTATGGTGATGATACTGAAGTTTATGTATTTTAAAAGAACCCTTATCTTTTAAAGATACAAGGTAAAGCATTTACATAAGAAGCAATATAATGCCTAACATTTGCCTCAAAATAATCCAAGGGAGGCAGGGATCATTGTAGCCGGATGTTCATTATACAAGGCTTTCTCATTTTGTACTTGCTTGCCATTTTCCATAATAAAAGGATTTTATGTACCAATCTACCTTACTGATTACATATATTTAAGCCACATTTGAGGCATGGAAACTTGTTCTACATATCCTGAATTGTCGGCTTCTGAAGCAAACTTGTGGAAACTTTCAATTATGTTGTCAAGCAAAATGAGCCATGAGGACCCTTTGGTAGGTCCTCATCCCCTCTTCCCCCATCACATGGCTGCATAGCAGTAGATGGGCAAAAGCCTGGCCCAGGGTGGATGCAGGAGCTCAGGGTGTGGGTGGTACGGTCAGTCATGACTATTGTTAACGAACATGCAGAGTCCAGGGGGGGCTGGCCAAGCAGCAGTGCAAGAACCTGCTGTCATAGAGCTTACACAGAGGGGAGGACAAAGGCTGTGTACGTGATGCGAATACACAAGATCTCCAGCTAGCCATATGTGGGGCCATGATCATAGCTCTGACACAAGCATGGAGGTGTCCGTGGTCCTGGAAGGTCTCACCAAGAAAGGAATTCTTGAACTCAGAGCAAATACAAGAAAGGACCAGCCTTGCAGAGATCTGAGGAAGGGCTCTGCCTCCTCTGGTCCAGCTCCTTCAGGCTCCTCCTGGTTTCCTGGGCTGCAGCCATGCTGATTGCCTCCCAAGAGGCCCTTAAACACTCCTGGCATAAACAGGGCTCCAGGGCTCTTCACCTGCTCTCCTCTTCCCTGCAGCACCCTTAGCCATCTACCTGAAAGACCCATTCTCTTCCTAAGTCCAATTCAGTTCAGTCATTCAGTCATGTCCAACTCTTTGCAACCCCATGGTCTGTAGCATGCCAGGCTTCCTTGTTCATCACCAACTCCTGGAGCTTGCTCTGACTTATGTTCATCGAGTCGGTGATGTCATCCAACCATCTTATCCTCTGTCACCCTCTTTTCTTGCCTTCAGTCTTTCCCAGCATCAGTGTCTTTTTTAATGAGTTGGCTATTTGCATCAGGTGGCCAAAGTATTGGAGCTTCAGCTTTAGCATCAGCATCAGTCCTTCCAATAAATAGTCAGAATTAATTTCCTTTAGGATTGATGGGTTTGATCTCCTTGCAGTTAGAGGACTTTCAAGAGTCTTCTCCAACACCACAATTTGAAAGCATTAGTTCTTCAGTGCTCAGCTTTATGGTCCAACTCTCACATCCATACACAACTCCTGGTAAAACCATAGCTTTGACTAGACGGACCTTTGTCAGCAAAGTAATGTCTCTGTTTTTAATATGATGTCTAGGTTTGTCATAGCTTTTCTTCCAAGGAGCAAGCATGTTTTAATTTCATGGCTGCAGTCACCATCCGCAGTGATTTTGGAGCCCAAGAAAATAAAGTCTTTCACTGTTTCCATCTTCTTAAAGGCCACATCATCAGAGCAGCCTTCCTGCTGGAATTACTTGAGAGCTCATTTCCTCTTCCCCTTACTCGGCTTTATTTTCTCCATAGCATTTGTCATCATCTGACATAGCAGCTCCAGGAAACCAGGGATTGAGTCTGTTTTGGACACATGTGTACTCTCAGCCTCTGGAATGGTGTCTGGCTTAAAGTGAGTACTCAAAACATGTTTCTTGGACAAATAAACACATACAAGAATACTGTAGAAACTTTTAATTGTGGTGCTAAAGAAGACTCTTGAGAGTCTCTTGGATTGCAAGGAGATCAAACCAGTCAATTCTAAAAGAAATCAACTTTGACTATTCATTGGAAGACTGCTGCTTGAAGCCTAAACTCTAATACTTTGGCCACTTGATGTCTATAACTGACTCATTGGAAACGACCTTGATACTGGGGAAAACTGAAGGCAAAAAGAGAAGGGGATGGTAGAGGATGAGATGGTTAGTTGGCATCACCAACTGAAGGGAGATGAATTTGAGCAAACTCTGGGAGATAGGAGAGAGGAGAAAGACAGAGGAGCCTGGTGTTCTGCAGTCCATGGGATCGAAAAGAGTCAAACTTGACTTAGTGACTGAACGATGACAACAACAATACCATATATCAGCTCTGAAATGAAATACAAATTATGTTTTTGTTGCTTTTGTAAATGGAAACTGAAAAAAAAACCCAGTAGGAATACTAATAGAAGATATGAAGGACTTTTGTGGAGAAAATTACCAAAGATTTGTTTTAAAACACTACAAAAGCATAACTAATGCGTCATGGTCATAAAAATAAAAGTTATCTGCAAATTAACTCATGATGTCACACAATCTCAATAAATATTCCAATCTTTGGTAATGAGAAAATCGATGAGCTGATTCTACAACTTAAATGTAAAAGCACAATGATAAAAATGGCCGGGGAAATTTTGAAGAAATGAAACAAGGTCCTAGTGATAGCTTACAGTGAACAGTTATGATCTCCGAAGAAGATTTAGCTTTGGTACCAGGTACCACGCTTGATCACTCAAGAGCTTTTGTGTAGCAGAGTTTTATTAAAGTATAAAAAGGGACAGAGAAAGCTTCTGACATAGAAATCAGAAAGGGGACAGAGAGTGCCCCCCTTACTAGTCTTATCAAGGTCTTATATACATTTATTAGACCCACTCCCACAACATACATCTTAAATTAACAATATTAGAACTAACAGTAGAAAGATCTTTCCAGACTCACTCCCATAATATATATTTTAAGATAACAGGATTAGTCAGAAGATTTTCAAGAAGGAGAAACTGTTTGCAAGAAGGATACATTGTTGCTATATAATCCTTAGATTGAACCAGTCCATCCTAAAAGAAATCAGTCCTGAATATTCATTGGAAGGACTGATGCTGAAGCTGAAAGAAACTCCAATACTTTGGCCACCTGATGTGAAGAGCTGACTCATTGGAAAAGACCCTGATGCTGGGAAAGATTGAAGGCAGGAGGAGAAGGGTACTACAGAGGATGAGATGGTTGGAAGGCATCACCGACTTGATGGACATGAGTTTGAGCAAGTTCCAGGAGTTGGTGATGGACAGAGAAGCCTTCTGTGCTGTAGTCCACGGGGTAGCCAAGAGCCAGACAAGACTGAGCGACAGAACTGAACTGAACTGAACAGAGTTTAAGTTGAATTGTTTTGTTGTGTAATCATCAGCTCCAGGCTTAAAGAAAAAAATGTTTTATATGACTGAGACTAAGGAATGTAGAAAAAAAGTTTGTCTTTTCTCCTCCTTGAGAACTCCAGACCCCTATCTTCTCTTCAAGAGCCCCAGACCCCTCTCTCCTCCTTGGGGAAACCGGACTTCTTATCAACCTGCCTAGGAATTGACCCTCTCACTAGGAAATATGTTGGGGAGTTGCCATATAAGATACCAAAATACATCATGAAGTTATGGTGGGTAAGCAATGTGATATTAGTAAAAAGCTAGTGGGATGGAATACAATGCCCAGAATACAGATCCATGCATGTATAGAAAATTAAAACAGGAAAAGGATGCTCTTTTAGACCAGTGGTAAAACAGTACCTTATTTAATAAACAGTGCTGGGACAACTGACTATCCCCATGGGATATAAAAATTAGCTTCCTATCTCATTATCTCATGTCACAGCCAATATTCAATCCCAGCTGCATAAAGGTCAAATCAGAAAAGCAAAAGAATTTCAATTTTAAAAACATCTTTAAACTTTCCAAATAGGGTTGTATTCTTAAGCAAGCTATTGTTCATTCGCTGAGTCGTGTTGACTCTTTGCAACCCCATGGATAGCAGCATGCCAGGCTCCTCTGTCCTTCACTGTCTCCCAGAGTTTGCTCAAATTCATTTCATTGAGTCAGTGATGCTATTTAACCATCTTATCCTCTGCCACACTCTTAAGCAAGATAAACATGCAAAAACTACTGTCAATAATGGCTAATGATAAAAAAATTATTGTCAAATACATGAAATTGAAAAAACAAAATCTTTCAGTCATCAGGAGGTACTATTTTGGAAAGGCAAGGATTTGAGAGAGAAGGTTAAATGTAAATCAAAGCAAGACTGCCATATGCTCCTCCTCAGATGCATCTTCCATTGCCCTCGTCTCTGCCACAGACACAGTTAAGCAGCCAGGCCAGGTCTTCCTGCTGTCTTCAGCCCAGTTGATCTGGTTTCCCCACCTTTTGCTGGTTGGTGACTATATCCTGCCCAGTTCAGCCCATAGATGAGTAGCAGCTCCCAGTTATGAGGGAGCAAACCACAACCACTGTAAAGCATATTCCAGGCGGTGATCCTCACTGTGGAGAAGATCCACACATTTCTCCAAATGGAAAAGACAGACCCTGTGGTCACTTAGGGCTTCCCAGGTGGTGCATGTAGTAAAGAAACCACTTGGCAATGAAGGGGATGTAAGAGGCAAGGGCTCAATCCCTGAGTCGGGAAGATCTCCTGGAGGAGGGCACAGCAACCCACTCCAGTATTCTTGCCTGGAGAACCCCATGGACAGAGGAGCCTGGTGGGTTACAGTCTATGAGGCTGCACAGAGTTGGATGTGACTGAAGCGACTTAGCACACAGCACAGCAGCATGGTCACTTGCAGAAAAGACACCTTCAGAGCTGCAAGCCACTGTGCCCAGAGGCCAGGCAAAGGAAGTTACAGCTGCTATCACCAAGAAGGCTCAGTCTTTAGGGATATCCTATTAGCAAAGCTTGTGCATGTGACAAAGAATGGAAGTCACTTCTTGCTCTCTACAAATCAGAAAAGGGGGGAGTCAATCGTGTGGTCCAAGGGTGATGAGGGGAGCAGGTAGCGGGTAGAATGCATCTTTCTGTTTTGAACACCAGGGACTAAGTTGGCTACAAAGAGGCCAGGTCTGGAGCAAGGGAGAGGAGTCATGTGAAAGGCAAACATTTTGGCCTTGGTAGTTCAAAGGTGGCAGGAGAGGGACGAGGAAGAAGGGCAAACTGGGTGTTAAGCCCTTAAATGCAGGTATAGTAGGTTATAGCTAAACTGGAAGGACTGATGCTGAAGCTGAAACTCCAGTGCTTTGGCCTCCTGATGCAAAGAACTGACTCATTAGAAAAGATGCTAATGTCGGGAAAGATTGAAGGCAGGAGGAGAAGGGGATGACAGAGGATGAGATGGTTGGATGGCTTCAGCGACTCAATGGACATGAGTTTGAGCAAGCTCCATGAGTTGGTGATGGACAGGGAAGCCTGGCGTGCTGCAGTTCATGAGGTCCCAAAGAGTTGGACACGACTGAGTGACTGAACTGAATAGCTAAATCATACACTCTTGCTGTCTAAATTTCCCATCCTCTAAAGGAGGTGGTAGGGGTGCTTATTAAATGTTCTGAGAAATAAGGATAGATGCCATAAAAATCATCTATATAACAACTTCATATTAAAGCAAGTAATTGAAGGGCCCACATTACGTTACCTCCAAATATTTTGCATGCACATCTCATCTTTTATCTGTGTATCCATAAATGCCTTATGGATAATGACTGCTATAAAAATAATGAATTGCTTAGGTGAGTTCCTTTAAAAAAATAAAGGAAATATCACTTTCAGACATTATTTCCTTGAGGGATGCCACAGCAGAAAATGAGAACTGGCTTCTCCAACTTTGCCAGCTGCTTTTTTTTTTTTCTATTTGGTTTTGTTGTGTTTCTGAAAGAAAACGTCCACATGCACCAACATCTCTAGATTTGCAGAAAATTAATTCTGTAGATGATGTGGAAACGATAGCCTATAAAGTTAATGAGATATTACTGAAGGCTGAATAAACAATTAGCAGTATTAGCTGCGAAGATAAACCAAGACCTGTTGCCATCTAACAGAACTGCAACTAATTAAATCGAAAATTACAGCACAAGCGGGTGAAAACAAAAGCCAGTGGAATGGGGGTGAGAATTAACAGAGCTAATATTGCGAATGCAACATTGTTATTAAAAATAAGAAGGAAGGTGGTGTATTAAAACCATCAATCTCCCCCTCCCCCATTCTTCCTTGGATTTTGTTTGAATCATTGCATTTCCCCATTGTTCCTGTCTTTCCAGAGTCTGTTTATGGCCACTCCTCAGGTCTCCGGAGATGGTAAGCCTGCATTTTCTGCAGTTCAAAACCTGCAGAGCAGCTAGCCCACCTGAGTGAAAGAGTCCTTCCTGACCCCACAGACCATCCCCAGTTCCCTGAAGCATGAAATTGGCTTCCTTGTTTCTGAACATGAAGAACTGTAGACCTTTCTGGGGAATAACCATTGTGTTGCAAATCGCATCATTTTGCCTTAGATTTGGGAACTTCATGGCCCATGTTCTCCATGCTCTCAGGGCCATGGAGCTGTATTTCTCACTTAAAAAAAAAATTACAGTCATCCTCTTTCATAGCTTTGTCTCAGTTCCTCCTTGTCTTGGAGAGCCTGGAGCTTCTCAGAGAGTCTGCTGGAAATGGAGACAGAGGTAGTGCCACAGGTAGATTCTTCCATAGGAGGGAGACCTGGGCAGGGTAAACGGGCTAGAGGCTGCTCTGCCTCCATGCCCCAGCTGTGATGTAGAAGGTGCAGGAGAACCAACTGTCTCTTCCTGAGACTCAAGATTGGCTGCAGTCAAGATTGCCATTGTTGTTCAGTCGCTCAGTCGTGTCTGACTCTTTGTGACCCCATGGACTGTGGTATGCCAGGCTTCCCTGTCCTTCATTAACTCCCTCAGTTTGTGCAAACTCATGTCCATTGAGTTGGTGATGCCATCCAACCATCTCATCCTCTGTCGTCCTCTTTTCTTGCCTTCAGTCTTTCCCAGCATCAGGGTCTTTTCCAGTGAGTTGGGTCTTCCCACTAGGTGGCCAAAGTATTAAAGCTTCAGCTTCAGTATCAGTCATTCCAATGAATATTCAGGGTTGATTTCCTTTAGGATTGACTGGCTTGATCTCCTTGCAGTCCAAGGGACTCTGAAGAGTCTTCTCCAGCACCATAGTTCAAAAGCATCAATTCAAGATAGTTCAAGATAGGAATGTAAAAAAAGGAACTTTGTTCAACTTTGTTGAGTACGTCCAGGCATTATCAGGATGCTGGTATCACCTATACCTGGATTAACTTATCTGAGATTTCACCTGTACTGAGGGACCACATGGTCAACTCACTTCCATGAGAGCCAGGCACCAAAACTCAAGAGTTTCTCTTTGAAGCTGCATAGGGTGCTCTACTGACAGACAGGGCTGTCTTGGTGGGGGGACAGTTATTGCACAGCTCCACCTTAGCCCACAGAAGAGGGGCAGAACTACGATATCTCCTGAGAGGACCTTGAAAGGTTAGAATTGGGAGGGTTGTGTGCTGTCAGCATCCTTCATCTGAGGACAGCATCCAGAGAGAACCAAAGGACATTTGTCCCATCAGGGGTGAAACCTGCACAAGCCACACTGCGCAGGGGTCTGAGAAGGTCCATTCCATGGTTATGAGCATCTCTGCTGGACCTGGAATCTTAGACCTTAACTCCCAGTGGAAGTGTTCCCCCAGTATTCCAGGCTGCCTTCTCCCATTATCTCTGACTGGATTGATTCCTTCCCTCAGGACTCCCAGAGTCCTCTCCATGTTATTGCAAAAGGAGAGTGTGTGGTGAGGACATTCTCTGGATCATAATGTCCTGAGTGTGGACCACTTAGCTTTGCCCTGTATTCTGTCTTGGGCCTTCCCAGGTGACTCAGAAGTAAAGAATCAGCCTGCCAATGCAGGAGATGCAAGAGACCCAGATCTGATCCCTGGATCAGGAAGATCCCCTGGAAGAGGAAATGGCAACCCACTCTAGTACTCTTACCTGGAGAATCCCAGGGACAGAGGGGCCTGATGGGTTACAGTCGTGTGGATACAAAGAGTTGAACATGGCTGGGTAACTAAGCACATACTCTGTCTCACATTCTTTTCTAATTGATGATGCAGGCAAATTTTCCCCAAGAAGTATGCTTTAGGGATTCAGAAACTATACCTTACACCTTCACCTCCTACCCACTACCCCCCACAGATATACACCACCACCACCATGGCTAGTCTTGGCTGGGCACACCACAGGGGTTCACGGATGCTCATCATGAAATCAACACATTTTATTCTGTGACGTTCAACTCTCTTTAGAACAATCTAGCCTTGCTTCCATTCTAGAAGAGTCTCCCCAGAGCCTCTGCCTCCCCTCAGGGTCTTCCCTACTGCTCATGGAAACCTTCTGATTTGCCGCATCTTTAGATAAAGGTCAGTTATGGACAATCTGGCTGGAGAAGAAGCATAATCAAAGAGCCCAGTGGACGGGGGCTGCCATGTTTGATGCATACAGTCCCTTTGATAGATCACAACATGAAGGCTTTTTGCTCCAGGCAACCACTCTAAACTGTCTGGTTTCCTGCAGGAAAGTGGAGCTTGTTTGGGAGAAAGTTGGAGGAGTATTCACTGCTCAGCAGTGCCTGTAGATGGGCAGCTATCTCAGCCTGCACGAAGACTGAATGACTGAATAAAAGTACAGCAAAGCCCACTGTCAACCAGAAAAGGGCTCAAAGGGCAGTAGGAGTTTCTGCTTGTAATGGAGCTCTTACTGGATCCACAAAGGACTGGGACTCAGTGCTAATTGAACCCCCACCCTAGGTTGCCTCCCACAGGAAGGGAGCTGGGGACTAAACTTTCAAGACTTCTTCTGATCCGTCTCAACTTCAGAGCACATAGGAATGGTGACCGATTGGCTCATTATTTTTGTTTATTTATTTTTGGCGGTGCTGGGTCTTGGTGCGCAGGCACACAGTTCTGGCGCCGGGCTGCTCTTAGTTACACTGTGTGGGCTTCTCATTGCAGTGGCTTCTCTCATTGCAGGGCTTGCCCTAAGGAGGGCAGGCACAGTAGTTGTAACACATGGGCTTAGTTGCCTCATGGTATCGCCCTGGACCAGGAATCAAACCCATGTCCTTAACATCGGCAGGCAGATTCTTAACTACTGACCCATCAAGGAAGCCCGTGGCCCTCATTAGTGACTTTTCTATCATCACAGACATAGATTCCAAACATGCCTATCACTTGAGAGCCAATGACTCCATTTGCTCAAAAATTGTATTAATTCAGGCAAAAATAATGATCCAAATGAAATACCAGAAGGGACTATACTTGGAAATCCTTCAGCGATGTATCACACAAGAGAATAGAGCTGCGGAAAAGACTTCAATGTAAATACTGTAATTCTGCCGATAATTAAATAACCTTAAACTGACTCATTATCTTCAGAGTTACATGCTAATAATTTTACTGGCAAGCATTTCATAAGTTAATTCTGAAAAGACTTAAGCATAGATAGATTTAATTAATTCCATATTTGCAATAGCTTTTGCTCTTTTAACTTCAAATGATTTCTTGAAAAGTCAAGGAGGGTGCAGACATGTTGCATAAGTGGTGAAATGACAACACCATCCTGAAATTATTTGGAAGAGGAGCTCCGTGTTAGAGGATGAGGCTGAAGAAATAGAGCTCTCAGGCCATGATTCTGACAATTGCAGGTCACACTTGGGCAAGGGAGGGGCCCCAGGACAGAAAAACTTGGTGTCAGTGATTTTCCACCCCCGAGGTTCTTGTAAAATACTGGGAAATGCATCATTCTATAAAGTGTCTCCTGATGCTTTTTCCATATGCCCGTAGATGTGCTGTATATAGAAGTTGGAGCTGGTGGCCAAACAGTGATTCATGGTATTTGATGTAAAAATTTTAAATGAAACCTTAGTGCTTTTCTCAGAAAGACATTCAGTATACACTCTCAAACTATCTGCTCTTCAAAGTGTCCAATTCTGGAGCCTGAAGGGAGAACAAGTGCCATGAGACTGGTATTTCAAGGTGTGAAGAAGTGAAAGTGTTCATTGCTCAGTCATATCTGACTCTTTGCAACCCATGGACTGTAACCCACTAGGCTCCTCTGTCTATGGAATACTGGAATGAGTAGCCATTCCCTTCTCCAGGGCATCTTCCTACCCAGGAATTGAACCCAGGTCTCCTGCATTGCAGGCAGATTCTTTACCATCTGAGCCACCAGGAAAGTGTACCTAGTATCATTTCGCTGAAATGCTTTCAGCTCTGAGATCTTTGGACAGCTCCCCAGTCCCATAGATGCTCTTTCCTCTCTGGAAATAGATAACACCCAGCCCCCAAAGCTGCATGGACCTGATGGTAGGGTGCTGTCTTTCTTCACCTGGTTTCATCAGAGAAAAATATAACCTGAGTAATGGACACACGTACCCTCCATTCTGTGAAGAACCCTTGTGATCACCAGCTCGTTGCTCTCATCTCTTGTCTTCATTTACTTGAAGTAAAAGATAGACATTGGCTCCTAACTAACCCACCTAACCCTGAAGTTTTAAATATCTTTGCTTTTATGAAACTCTGGATTAAGGTTAATGATTCAACTCTGCTTCTAAGCATGTTCTTTGAGAAGGTAATTCACTTGTACTAGAGGAAGCATGTCAGGGCATACCATGGCTGTGCTCAGGGTCAGAGCGATTTGAAGTGACTTTTATTAAGGCAACAGAAGAGGACTGGAGGTTGGGTCAGATCCGCAGCTAATTACAGGCACTTTATTCTGGGACTGATTAACATTCAGAGGCAGGGCCAGACCTGGAAGGGAGAAAGGACATGATAAGAAGTGTTTAAACTAAACCCATATATTTCTACTGTGTAGAAGGAAGATTTATCCTTGGGATGAGTCTAGCCATGACTTTGTGCTTCCTTTGTGAGTTTAGAAATTAACCTCTTCACTTAGAGCCCCCAAAATGAGCCTTACTGAAGGGGAAGAATGCCACTGAGCAGCGAGTGGAGGTGAAGACGGCCTGGGAATGTGGTTTAGCTGATTTCTCTGAGAGACTGAAGAAGTGGCAGACTCCAGACCCAAACTCCCTACAGTTATCAACAATACTGAACTCCATTATGGATAGAAACAGGCACCATTTCTTGGCTGCATTAATTTTTAATAAGTGAGTTGCATCAAATCTAATCATGCCATGGAGGGCAGTTTTTATATTTTATAAGCAAAGATAAATCCCTTCCCAATTCACAAGCTCCTTGGTGGCAGTTTGCAGAGGCCTTTGGGGTAGCACACTTTAAACCTTCATCTCCTATTGTCATCCCCGACTTGTAAGTACCTCTGCAAGATTCATTGTTGCTTAAATAATTGAATCTATTTAAAGACATGAAGCCAATTAACTTTTCAGTTTATGACCAAGAAATAATTTCACCATGTGTGGTCAGACTCTGCTGAGTATCTGGGGATTCAATTATTGTTCAGAGCTTAGAAAAATCCAAACAGGATCTTAAAGTACATCAGACTGCCTTTTCCATGGCATTTATCAGGGTAACCTATGAGTCCAGACTTGGTGGGGACACTAAGCAAGCAAAGCTCTAACATTTGTAAATCCCATTTGGTTTTTCTACCAAAACTCTTAGGCAAGATGTGTGAATGAGGGATCCGTGTTTCCATGCTTTAGTCTTGGTGTCATTCGGTTTTTTCCTTACCTGGTGCAATTCTTTTCTTTTCATAAGACACCTAGTCACGCCTAGGTCTCTTTCTGGTCTTCTTTTTTTCTTTTTCTTAGAGTCTCTATGCACATGGGGCTTTCCTGGTGGCTCCTGATCCCTGGTTTGATCCCTGGTTGAGAAGATCCCCAGGAGAAAGGAATGGCAACCCACTCCAGTATTCTTGCCTGGGGAATCCCATGAACAGAGGAGCCTGGCAGGATACAGTCCATGGAGTTACAAAGAGTCGGGCACAGCTCAGCGACTAATACTATGCACATTAAGGTGTCAGTGATGGATGAGAAGTTTTTTAAAAAAGGTAAACTTTTCTTGTGGGAATTTGCATTTTTAATAGGAGATGTCATCTGATAATAAAGAAGAAAATGTGGGCAGTTGGATTATTAGAAGTTACTGCAGGGTGAGAATCCAGAGGACATCTTGGTCCTCTGGGGGCTGGCATCTCTCTATCACATGGGCTGAACTCTCTGCATTACTCTTCCTCCCACGTGGCCCACAGCACAGAGCCACGGCCCTGTGGCAAAGAGGAAAGTCGAGATCTGCATATGTGGTCCTGGTGCTATGTAGGTGAACAATCTCCTTCACCTCTGAGGTTTATTTGTTAATTTCACCATCAATTCTAGACTGACTGCCAAATCTGTAACACTGGTCCAACTCTTCTTTCAAACTTCAGAGATGTCTCTAGAATTTTTTAAGTGACATTTCCACTTGCACACCCTTCTCTCTTTACAGACTAAACATGCCCAATTTAATGTATGACCACCATTTACCCAGCTGTCCAAACCAGAAACCCGGACATCACCCATGTCTTCTTCCTCTTATTCATTCAGCATATCCAACTGGTCACAAACAAGACCATAGTTATGCCCTGAGTCTTTCCTACATTTGACTCTTTCCGTTCTACTACCACCCCCAGGACTACTGCAAACTATTATCTTTGCTTTCTGTCCCCTGCTTGTTGTTACATTGCTTATCTCTCAGTCATTCAACACTTTCACAGATGGCACCTCCTCCATGAAGCCTTCCCTGAAATCTTCACTCCTAACCCCCATCACCATAACCATTCCTTCCTTTAAACCTGTCACCTCTTTCTGTCTTGTAGCACACATCTTTGCCTGCCCTACATAAAGGTTATTTGGGCACCTGTGTTGACCCACCTACTTTTTCTTGAGAAGGATCAGGGCTTTTCATCTCTGTACTCCCTTCACTTAGAATGGCCCCTGGTCTATGACTGTTAAATGAACAAAAGCAACACTCAGCTAAGACCAGAATTTGAAGACAGTTTGGAGGAGGAAACAGGTGCCAGCTGCCTCGTTATTCTCAAGAGAGACTTAGTGGGGAGCTGGACATTTCTCAGGAGTTCTCTTTTGCTGCTACAACCAACTCTACAAACGAGGATTAGAGGGTGCAAGGAAAGCTAAAGGCTCAGGGCCCAAATCTCTCCAGTCTTTCTTAACACCAGAAGAGTCTACCATCATGGAGAAATTACTCTGGAGCATGATCAGGCTTGATGTCACCAGAGATCATCCCATAACTCACCAAAGCCTCTACCAAGGTGAACTCTGGTTGGGGACTGACCAAGTGAGAGCAATATTCTTGGAAATAAACCCTCAGGCAGGTGGCTCTGTGGGTTGGGCTGGTAATGCAGGGTGGAAAGACTGCAGCCAGGAGTATTAGAGCCACGGAGACAAAAGTGTGGTTCACATTGCAGCTGCCTTCCTTCCTCTTGGCTCATTCAGGGATCTGTGGCCCAGATTGTCCACACGCAGTATAACCACAGGGTCCCTTTGTCTTCCCAAATGGGCATTTCCAATAGCGTCTCTCCTGCAAGGTGCACTTGGGGAGGGGTCCTACACCAGAAATGGTTTCTACAACAATCTGTGAACAGTGGATCCTTTGGAGGGTGGGGTTGTCAAGCATCTGGTTTGTTAGTTGCTCAGTCATGTGCAACTCTTTGTGATTCCATGGACTATGGCCAATCAGGCTCCTCTGTCCATGGAATTCTCCAGGCAAGAATATTGGAGTGCGTTGTCATTCCCTTCTCCAGGGCATCTTCTCAACCCAGGGATCAAACCTGTTCTCATGCATTGCAGGCAGATTCTTTACCATGTGAGCCACCTGAGCCAGTGCTATTGAAAAGGAGTTCTGAAGAGTTCCCAGGAAGAACCCAAACAAACCACAGTAACTTCTCCCTGCTTCTGGGATCCAAACAACATGAGTCTCTGAAAGCAAAGCCTGACCACATGGCAAAACCATTTCTTGGTCATAAACTGGAAGTTAATTGGCTCCATTTCATTAAGTGGATCTAATTATTTAAGCCCCAGCAAAGGTTGTGGTGAGAGTTAATAATGAGGGTGCTCCTAGCTGTCCCCTGCCTCGGGGACCCAGTTGGCACCCCAGTGGCCTGGATGAGTTAATGTAGCAATGACTAAGGGGCCCTGGGGGCCAGGAAGGAAGAGGTTTCACAGAACTGGGGCCTTGGGAGCCAACTGCCTAGATTAAGAACTTCAAATACCCCCATGCCTGAATTGGAAATGAGTTTGGAACTTTATCCAACAGCATAAACCAGTGCAAATTGTTCTTAGAGACAGAAGAAGGCAAAGGGCTACAGAAGAAATGAGGCTGTCAAACCCTGGCGGTGCACGGATGGCAGGCCCAGGATTTCAGTCCGGAGCCGAGCTTTGCAGGCGTTTGTGAGCTTGGCCATGCTCCAGGGCGAGTACTGAGCCGTGCCATCGCGATTATTTTCCTTTCAGCTGTGCTAGTGAAGAACCACCCGTGAGCCTTTAAACGAACACAATGACCACACAACAGGAATAAAAGATAGTGCAGAGAATCAAGCAGCGGCTCCCAAATGTCTCATATCCAGGAAAGAATTCATTTCTTTCTAGGCATGGCTGCGTGTTGCCCACTGAAATAACGAACTGCTGTTAGCTATTCTGTTTTATAATTAGTTATTAAAATCCTAAATTTCAGTGTATTCTTAATCCCAAGTCCAGTGGATAAGGCCTACATCACGAAAGCATTGGAAAGCATTTTATTTTTGTGCCATTGGAAACAGACTTAGAAGCCTGTTGTTATATAGGACTTCCCTGGTGACTCAGGGGTAAAGAATCCTCCTGCCAATGCAGGAGATGCAGGAGACGTCGGTTCAATTCCTGGGTCTAGAAGATGCCCTGTGGGAGGGAATAGCAACCCACTCCAGTATTCTAGCCTGAAGGATGCCATGGACAGAGGAGCCTGGCAGGCTGTGGTCCACAGGATCACCAAGAGTCAGGCATGCACACGTATAGACTTTAGGGGGTGGCGTGTGTATGCATGTGTGTGCCTGCTTCTCAACGACCACAGTCACTATTTTTACAAAATTAAATGTCTTGAGAGGCATGAATGATGATGATATCAGCAGCTATTGGGATCTTCAGATACCCCACTATGACTCCCTCACCCCCACCCACCCGCCCAAGTTCTGACTAAATGGAGAAATAAAACAAAAGTAGCTGATGAACTCACCTGTGAACTCTCTTATTAGTGGAGGCCAGATTGGAAGATCCCACTCTAGCTGTTAGCATTACAAGCTGACAGTGGTGGGCAGAATGGCTCACCCAGCTCAGGGAGCCCCATGCTGGACCCAAGAGGAGCAGAGACAAATGTGTGCTCTTCCAGGAGCATTCTAGGTTTTTCCTCCCAAACTTGCCATACAGATAATCACACCTGTATTCCTGGTGTGAATGAAAAGTGGTCCTGCTGTATCAGTAAATAAGGGATGCCGCAGCCATCAAGCCACCACTTTACAGGTGTCCTGACTGTGAGCCCCGAGGGAACTCGGGGTGGAGGCAAACAGGCTGCCCACTGCCAAGCCCTCAGCCTCTGTAACCATCACCAACGGTGCGCCCTCGGGGGACTCAGGATGGTGAAAAAACAGGATACTGGCCCCAGAGAGTTAAGGTCAAAGGAGTGATTTCAATGAGCCTAGACTCTTGCATCTTCCCATATATAGAAAAGCACTAAATTCCTTAACTTGAGATGTCTGGTTTTCTGTAATAAACAGTAATCTTTTGGTGTTCCAATACCATAGTCTTTACTGCAAAAACTCCTATAAATCCTGGCTCCCCGCTCGCCTCTTAGGAGCAGATTCTCAGAGAGATCTGAAAGTCTTGTCTCCTGGGCTTGAAATCTTCAGAATATCCATCAAATAAAACATAATTCTCAACTTCTGCATGCCTGTGTGCTAAGTTGCTTCAGCCATGTCTGACTCTCTATGACTCTATAGGCCGTAGCTCACCAGGCTCCTCTGTCCAGGCAAGAATACTGCAGTGAGCTGCCATGACCTCCTCTAGGGGATCTTCCTGACCCAGATATCAAATGTCTTTTGCATGGGGAGGGGGTTCTTTACCACCAGCACCACCTGGGACACCGTCTCAAATTTTAGGTTGTACAGCTTTTCCAGTGGGCACTGGAGAACACAGTAAAGAGGTGGGTGATAAAGACCCTCAGTGTGGGAGAAAGCATCCTGGCAGAGATTTTATAGAAGCCAGGGATTAGCCAGGTGTAGCACTGTACCTACAGGCAGTCTAGTCTTCACAGAAACACGCATTAGGAGTCCCATCGCAGAGATGAAGAGATTGATGTGGTCAGAAAGTCAGATGACTTGCCCAAGATCAGCTAGTTAGTAATGTGTGTATTCAGTCACTCAGTCACGTCTGACTCTGCAGCTCTATGGACTGTAACCCACCAGGCTCCTCTGTCCATGGGGATCTCCAGGCAAGAATATTGGAGTGGGTTGCCATTTCCTCCTCCAGGGGATCTTCCCCACCCAGGGATCAAACCTGCATCTCCTGTGTCTCCTGCACTGGCAGGCAGATTCTTTACCACTGCACCACCTGGGAAGCCCCAGTTACTGATAGGATGGAGATCTAAATGCAGGGTTTTAAAGCCGTAACCATTTCAAAAGCTCAAATGTTTATACTTGAAAATTGTGCAGAATCATGGTCTTCAGAAAATGGCCCAGGACTCCTGGGAATTCCCCAGACCCTACCAGAGTGACTTCAGGGTCAAAACTATTTTCATCAGGGCACTAAGATATCATTTTCTGTCTTCACTCTCTTTCTCTCATGGATGAACAGCAAGGTTTTCCAGAAGCTATATGACACGTAGCATCACAGTTGAGTGGAGAAGCAGCAAGGGGAGTTCAGCTGTTAACCAGAACTCAAAGGGATTCGCAAAAATTGTGAAATGATGCCACTCTTCTCATTAACTTTTTGTTTGATGAAACATATTTCACTTTGCAAAAATATTTATGTTAATATGTGGAAAACTTCTTCTTTTTAGTGAAATAAGGAATATTTAAATTTTTTCTCAGTTTTCATTTCCAGTATGATAAATCTGAATAGATGTAAATAAAAGCTCTTGGGGAAGAGGGGGTTCCTACATGTTTTTAAGAATGTAAAGTGTTCCAGAGACCAAGTTTGAGAACCACTGGTATAGATCCTAATTTAACTAGATAAAATCTGTGTCCCCTTTGGACTTCCATTTCTATGCACTCCACAGGACTAGTTCAGCTAACAGTCAACTAAAAATAAACTTTGGAGCCTGGTGTCACAGGGAAGCGAAGAGATGAAGCCATCCTTTTGTATGGCTTATGTATCTCAGAACTCAGGAAAATCTGAAAAACTTCTTTTTTTCTCTTAAAAACTATCGTGAGCTCTTGTGAAGACACATCCAAGACCAGGAAATCCCAGCCTAGAACAGAGACCCATAGTTGGAAATTTATTTTTTGTTTTCTCCACCGTTGATCAGGTAAGCAATCAGGACTCAGTATTTATTCTGTTCTTTCTGCCTGAAAAGGATCAAGTAATCAATTTGTGAGCTTCTGATGAAAATCAACACTTTTTGGGGCAAAGCCCATGTGTGCCACAGAACCACAGAACCAAGGTCATGGTTTGGCCTTGGCAAAGACACAGCCATGTGGCCTCTCTTTACCAGCCGCTCCCTAACTTCTGAGGGGGGAGGCTGTGGGGAGTACTATAATAGTGTTGGATTTTAAGTAGCTCAAAAAACCCGAAATAAGTCTCTTATTTGTGGTCAAGCTTATTGTCTTTTGAAGAACTTCAGTGCCTGCAGGGTCCTTGGTTATTAGCTTGGTCCAATCATTTTACTAGGAAATAAACAGGATCCACAGGAGGAGAGCACCCAGCCCAAGGTCAACACCCACCACTGCTTTGGATGCCTGTTGTGGGTTCTTTAGAAAACCCTGGGGTTCCAACCCTGCTTTGGCAAGTGTCCAGTGACAAGATAGGTACATGTCACTTGGCTAGAGGGGTCCAGCAAGGAACTCTCCACACTCATAGACTGTGTCCTCTGCCTGGTAACCCTTCCACCCAGGCAATGGACCCGGCATCAGAGTTACGTGTTTAATCCCCTGTTCTCATATTGGTCTAGGAGGTCCTTAGTCTGTGTCTTTGGTCATTATTGTTTTCCAGCATCTGGTCTAGATTCCTTAGCACACACCTGCTACTTCATGCCTGCTTGTTGAATGAATGAGTGAATGAATGAATGCATAAACACATAACCTGATGATTGATAGGAGCCGTTTTTTATTTAGACAGGAAAGGGCAGTGTGATTAAAGCATTTGGCCCTCTTTGTTGTTTTCGTTCAGTTGCCCAGTCGTGTTTGACTCTTTGCAACCCCATGGACTGCAGCACACCAGTTCTCCCTGTCCTTCACCATCTCCCAGAGTTTGCCCAAGTTCATGTTCATTTCATTGGTGATGCCATCCAGCCATTTCATCCTCTGATGCCCTCTTCTCCTTCTGCCCTCGATCTTTCCCAGAATCAGGGACTTTTCCAATGAGTCATCTGTTTGCATCAGATGACCAAATCACTGGAGCTTCAGCTTCAGCATCAGTCCTTCCAAATATTTAGGGTTTATTTCCTTTAGGATTGACTTGTTTGATCTCCTGTCCAAGGGGCTCTCAAGAGTCTTCTCCAGCACCACAGTTCGAAAGCATCAATTTTTGGTGCTCAGCCTTCCCATAATCCAACTCTCACATCTGCACATGACTACTGAAAAAACCACGGTATACTCCATAGTTTTGTCAACTCTTTTGAAAGTTACAGAACGGGGTAGATTGCCCTTAGGGGTTTATATTTTCACTGCTTGAAGACACGAGGAATTGGAATCAACCAAAGATTCTTTCAGGTTGTATGTTCCCTGATTTTGTGCTCTGAATTTAGTATATTCAACAGTATTTGGTGGGTATCCACAGTAGGCCAAATCCTCTACCAGATACGGGAATACAACAAACCAGGCAAGGTCCTGATCTCAGAGTCTCGCTGGGAAGAAGAGAAGGCAATGGCAACTTAATGGGATGAGGCGCTGATGGAACCACAGAGGGGAACAGCTAACGCAGCACTGGGGAGACATCCCACAGGTGGAGACATCAGCAGAAACTGGACGGATGTGTCCAAATGAGTGAGGAGAACGTGGCCAGAGTGAGATGGAGGCATGAGGTTGCTCTGGGAGGTGCAAACTGCTTGTGCAAGGCTAAGAGGCAAGCAAAATCCATGTTCAAGGACACAGTTTGGCTGGAGTGTCGGGCTTCCTGTCCAGTTTGGCAGACAGCCACCTCAGCAGCCCTGCTGGCATTTATCTGGTCTCTGAAATAATACAACAAGATAGGAATGGTGCAGAGGAATGAAATAAAACCCTCTCACCTCCACGGACTGTCCTGACCAACCTCCCCTGAGCAGAACATTTTACAACCTGTCTCCTCCTGTCTTCCCCAAATCAGGGAAAATTGCTGAACAAGACAAAATATGGTCACAGGTGTGACCAAGATGGAGATTTGACCTTGTGACTCTGTCTTTAAGGAAGGGAGGGGTTTTTTTGTTGTTGTTGTTCCAGTTTGGCAAATTGGCGTTTCCATTCTTTGCTACACCAGCAGTTGGCCTGAAAGTTGCAGTTTCATGCAAGAGACCCATCTATCAAGGGCAGGACAGTTTTGATGGTTATGAGAATATATGAAAGTGCTGTTTGAATGATATTAAATGGAAGCAAAGTAGGTCAATATTGTCTGGAATAATGAACTTGAGTTTAATCAACATATCATAAGCAAAATTATTTGGAAAACCCTAGCAAGTTCTTGTTGCTGTATTTGGTTATTTGACTGTTTAATCTTCTAATGTATGCACATAATAATAAAATAATTTTACATGTAGATAGAGCTCATTTTTCTACAATCATACAAGTGTATTTAACAATATGTTAATAATGCATCGTGCTGTATTTGTGGGGAAAGGTTTTTAACATTGTACTCATCAGGTAACATTGAATTGTCCTGCCTGTTCATACCCACAGGCAGCCTAGTGGCTCCTCTGTCCATGGAATTCTTCAGGCAAGAATACTGGCATGGGTTGCTGTTCCTTTCTCTAAGGGATCTTCCCAAACCAGGGATCGAACCCAGGTCTCCTGCATTACAGGCAGAGTCTTTACTGTCTGAGCCACCAGGGAAGCCCTTGAATATTGGAGGTATTTAATATTAATAAAAATGGGTACACTTAAGTGGAGAAGCAAGCTTGTTTCCCAGATCATTAGTTATAGCAGGGCCAAGGAAAGCCTTCCTTTTGGAGTACTGTGATTGTTCCATGATGCCTAACAACCTTCACAAGTTCAAAGACACTTCTGCCAAACTTGAGGGAAAAAAGCAAGATGTGAATCATTTACCTTAAAGAGGACAGTTTTTTATTTTTATTTTTTAAAGCACGCTGATTCTTATCTTGGTCCCTCTAAACTCTTGCAAACCTCAGAAGAAGAATCTGAGTGAGGCAGGCAGGAACACAGAGAAAGTTTCAGGTGCTTCCACTGATTGTTTGTCCTCAGGAATAGACTGGTGCCTGTGTTCCAGAGACATCTCTCCTGGCTGCTCAACCTCAGGAAATTCTCTTACCTTACCCTGGGTAAGTCTTGGCACCTCCCATTTTGGAAAATGTGAGGTCTAAGTGGAGGTATTCCTGATAAGTAAGTACCTGGTACAGGTAAATGCCTTCAAGACACATTGCACCTCCTGATTGTTTTTATTATTGTCATTGTTATTGTCATTTTCATCATCCTTAATTATCATCCATATCATCAAAGCTATCACCATCCTCACCATCACCATCAGCATGGTCAGGATCAGTATCATCACCATCATCTCTATCACCATGACCACCACCACCATCACCATCATCCTCACCATCACCATTATCACTATCATCACATCACTTTCTTCACCATTACCAGCCGCACCACCATCACCAGCCTCACCACCACCATCACCAGCCTCACCACCACCACTATCATCACCATCCTCCTCACTAGGGTCAAAGAGGAGTCATCTCTATATTTAAGATGCATTTGACCCACTGAACGTGATGCATTTTCTTTGGCCAAAACAAAACACATTGGCCGATTCATCCTTGTTCTACCCTGTTGGCTTGAGGTCTGGCACCATGTTGCAGAGTGTTGCTATTTCTGTTGACATTTCAGATTCCCTTGGGTCTGTGACTTAGGTAGCAGAGAAGGCGATAAATTAGTTTGGAAGATCAGGGCATTTATTATGGTCCTGAGGACGGACGGTTTCGGGAAAAAAAAACCAACCACTGTGCCTCTACATATGCCTGGACCCTTGACTGTAGTCAGAATCATCCATCTATTCCAGGTTAAAAGGGAAAAGGGGCTGAACCCAGTGGTTGTCCAGCACCCATTGCTCTGGTCTCCTTGTGAAAGTGACCTTCACAGTTTAATCAGTTGGTAGCAGAGAACCAGATTGCCTCCTAGTAAAGCATAGTTTAAGATCAGTTTCAGGAATTTTCTGGGTGTTTTTTATCTTTGCAGTGAAGCCATAACAGCCCTTGCAGCAGCTGGGCAGGCTGAAAAGTTGATGCTTCCAAGAGGCTCATTAGGGTGTAATGGCATTTCTGAAAGTAGATGCTCCTGCAAGCAGCAGGCAGAAGCTTCTTGCAACAGCTTGATGTATATTCCTCATCAATGAGGTTCTGGCTGATGTACGGGCCATCAGGGACTGAAGTCAGGCAGCTCTGGAATCTGAAGGGGTGCTGAGAGCTCTGTTCTCGGGGATAGGTGGTGGGGACCATTTCTGGGTGTGCAGGTGCAAATGAGGTGTGAGAGGGGCTTGGTGGGTCTGATTCGAGTTATACAGTGGTGGAGGAAAGATGGGTTAGAAGAAATTTAAAGCCTTCCTCTCCAGTTTAGATTGAGCTGTAAATTCTGACTCTAACGTGGCTATTGTATTTAATGGGATTAAAGTTTGGGAGGAAAAGTGGTCTTTGAAGTCAGTAAAATTCTGGATTCAACCTCAGTTTATCTTTTTAATAATCTTATGACCTCAGATAAATCATTTCCTCTTTCTGGCCTTCACTTTCTTTATCAGTACCACCAGTACAATTGAGCATAATTTCTTACATCTTTCGCTACACAGTAAACCACCCAGGACAGCTTAATCATATCTTTTGTAGTTCTGTGGGTTGACAGAACTCAGCATTGTATGTTCATTTGGGAACTCTCACGGTTACATTCAGACTGTGGCTGTGCTTAGAGTCATCCAAAGGTTTGGCTAGGCTGGAAGGTCAAGACTGCCCACTTCACTTATGTCTTAGCACCTAAGCTGGGCTGGCTGGAAAGAATGGGGGTGGGTGGGGTGGAACATCTTTCTCTCCATGACTGGTTTGAGCATCCTCGAAGTATGGGTGCTTCAGATTAGCTGAGTTCTCACATGGAAGTCAGCTTTCCAAAGACTGAGCATTCAGAGATGGAGAAACCAAAGCTGCCAGTCTCCAGCGGCCCTGGTCCAGACAGTCACAGAATCAATTCTTCGGTAGAGCAGTAGGCAAGCAGTCACTGAGTCTATTCAGATTCAAGTGGAGGAGCGAGGACACCATCTCTCCACTGGAGGATGGTAGAAAATCCTTGCGACCATCTTTAATCCTCTTCTACATTGAGAAAATTCTATTTACCCCAAGTACCACTGCAAAGCCCTGGGTCAGGAAGATCCCCTGGAGAAGGGAAAGGCCACTCCAGTATTCTTGCCTGGAAAATCCTATGGACAGAGGAGCCTGGTGGGCTCCAGTCCATGGGGCCACAAAGAGTCAGACACAACTGAAATGACTTAGCATACACATGCACACCACACACACAAAAATAATAATAACGGAGGGAAAGAATCTTTCTGAGTGCCTGACACAGTTACGCAGTCAATAAACACCCGTTCCTTCTCTTTTCACCCTCATCCTTTCCAGATGTCTTAAAACTGAGGTTCTCACCGGCACCAGGGTCCTGAGACAGGATGTCCCTCATTTTTCCTCCTTAGCTGGCAATTATGGGAAAATCTGTCCTCCTAGATTTTAGATTAAGGTGGCCATTCTCAGCCCTGGATGCACATTAGAAACTCATGGGAAACCTTCATGAAAGCCAGCTCTTGTCCTCCCCCTAGAGCTTCTAACTTGGCTATTTGATATGGGCCCCTTATGTATCTAAGCCCCTCCCCCTAGTCATTTTCATGTCTGCAGTGAGAGGGTTGGTGCTGAAGTTCCAAGATTTCTGTGTGCACTTGCAGACATGTTACCAGGACAGGTGACAAGTTGATCTACCCCAAAATCTGCCAGTACCGGGTGTCAGGGTCAGTCCAGAGAGCCAAAGCTGGGCTCCAAGAGATTGGGACTCTGCAAAATGCCTTTGATAACAGGTGGTCATTGGAAGAGACCCTGATGCTGGGAAAGATTGAAGGCAAAAGGAGAAGTGGATGGCAGAGGATGAGATGGTTGGATGGCGTCATCGACTCAGTGAATAGGAACTTGAGCAAATCTGGGAGACAGTGAAGGACAGAGGAGTCTGGCATGCTATATGACTTAGTGACTGAATAACAACAATTAAACACCCAATTCTAGGAGTTCCTGGACCAGGAGGAGGAGACAGGCAAGAAAGCAGCAGGCTAGTGATGAGGGCTCCAAGAGGATGTGAACTGTGCAGAAACCCAAGGGGCCACTGCTTATGATCACTGGGTGATGCCCTGCCCCCTGGTCTCTCTGGTGCCCAAAGCAAATGGAAGGTGTTGACAAAGTCACGCCAAGGTGGGCGTCTCCCCATCACCCCATCTCCTTCAGTGACTGCTTGAGCAAACTTTCCTTCTCTCAAGATTTAGCAGTCATATTCATAAAAATAAAATGGTGACATGAGACCCCTATTAAAGAGAACAACCACATTTGGTTTTCATCAAGTCTGGAATGGCGGTGATGGGTATAAATAGCTGGCTTTTTTGGAGGAAAGTGCTGAGAAGGTACAAATATCACCCACACCTTGAAGGTATCTGCTGAGTCTTATTATTCTTGGGTAATTGGGGTTGTGGCCAGTTGCTCTCTCTTATCGGTTAGAGTTTCGGAAGCTGGCACCTCTAGGGTGAATTAGCACCCCCTTCATAAGCTGCCAGGAACCAATTAAAGCTTTCTCTGCCCAAGAAAGGAGAGTTTCTTCTAACCTCTCCAGCCTTCCCTCCTCCACGATACCCGCCCTTCCCTGCCCACCACAGCCATCCAGGAGTGGGAAGGCTCTGGACAGAAAGACGGGGTAAGAGTGGATTCTGCAGGTTGCAGGAGCTGGAAAGTGGACAGGGAGTGGAGTGCTGTGATCAGTTTCTAAAGAGAAAATGCAAAACCAGTTGAATGTTCTGACTCACCCAAAATAGCAGTTTTCAGGTGGGAGCACAGTTTGGGAGAGTCAGTTAACCTAAACGAAATGACTCAACTGTCCATGAACGCCTTGATCATCTGACATGACTGAGCAGTTGATGTATTAGGAAGAGAAGGAGGCAGGAATTAGGGTGCTTCTTCCTCGAGCTTTACTTTTCTCTGTGCATTCCCCGTCTGTCTTCAGCCTCTTGGGAAATGAAATAGTCCTGCGAGGATTCCATCCTCGTGGTTCTGGTTCCCGCCCGGAACCAGCTTGAAGGGTGAAGAGGACCCCAGGGAAGAAGGTATGATGAGAATAGGCACCTTGAGACACGGAGGGGAGAACCTGCTAACATCTTTCGAAGTTGATAGCCGTGTGCATGGTGGACTCTATTTCATACAAAGCCTCATGAATTTATTTTATCTCTTAATGAATAATTCATTTTTGATAATACGAGGTTTTATTAACTTTGACTGTCCATGCTGTGAGCAACGGATTTGTAACCAGCTGTGTGACCTTCCGATGGCCTTAGCCGTGGGCCGTGAGTGCACATGTGTACTATCTGTATTAGTTTCCTGGGATGACGGGAGCAGAGCCCTACAGACTGGGTGGCTTAAACAACAGGCATTTATTTTCTTGTGGTCCTGGAGGCTGAGGTCCTAGATCAATGGGTGAGTAGGGTTGGCTCCTCCTGAGGACTCTTTCCTTGGCATGTGGACATCACCTTCCCCCCGTGGCCTCCTGTGGTCACCCCTTTGTGGGTCTGTGGTCTGTGTCCTGATCTTCTTCTTAAGACGCCAGTCCCATGGGATCAGGACCCACCCCTCAATAACCTCATGCAGCTTAATGATCTTTATAAAGACCCTCTCTGCAAATGTAGTCACATCTTGAGCTGCCAGGGTTAGAATTCAGCATGAATTTTGGGAGGGGGTTGTCATGATTCAGCCCATAATGCCACCAAAAGCCAGTATAGCATCCTGCCTTGGGGTCAGCAGGGCTGGGCCTGCAGAAAGCCCCCATCTCTCTGACCAGCTGCCTTTTCTGTCCTCTCTGCAGGCTGTCGGCTGCTGCAGACTTGGTTTGGGAAGGTTATGCACCTTATAGTAACGACCTTCACCTCCTGGCCACTGGCTTATTTAATACAGCAGCTTCCTTTTCACCCTCCATGGCCATAAACAAAAACAGATTGCTCCTCTCAAGTTTAAGGCCTTTGAATATAGAACAGAACCAGTTTTATAGATGGGAGAGGTATACCTCCTCTCATGTGAGGTTGCGTGTGATAAGAAAGCCCCTTGCTCAGCGAATTCCTCCTTCTGGGAGATCTCCTATAAACTCGCTTCCATATGCGGGTGAGTGCAGTGCAGACAGAATGCTTAGCTCTTGCCCCGATGGGTCTGAGCAAAAATGTTATCTCCCTGATTGTTCACCAAGGATTTGCTGCCTCTCCAGGAAACACTATTTGGCACGTCATATAAATCAAGCCCATCAGCGGATTCAAGCTCATTTGCCTCACGGCTTTCTGAGGTCATGCACCTCAGCCTTCCTGGGTGAGCACCCTCCTGGTTCTAGAAACGTCAGTGGTCCCCCGTTGCCCCTGCCCCTCCCCAAGCACCCGGCTGCTCTCTCCTACTTGCAGATCAAAGCTTTCTTCTCTGAACAGACTGACTCCTGGCTACCCAGACTCCTACCAGCCACTAACTGCCCTCTAGACCCCTGCATTTCCCAGTTGCTGGTGCTCTGACCTGGAAATTCAGAGGACAAAAAGTGTTACCTGGAGTGTGTCTGTTTCCTGAATATTTACCTCATTTCTCCGAAGTTGCGGAAGGCAGAGGAGAGTGAAGAAGTGGCTCTAATCTTTCTGAGTGATTACGAAGGGCCTGGCTTGGGCAGAGAGAATGTGTTTTCTGGCCATAGTGTTGTTTTCCATCTTGGCAATTGGAGTTTTAGAAATAAAAGCATTACTTATTTATTGGAATGCCCCAAATATTTTAATCTTCAGGCTTTACTTCCAGGTGACTCACCACAGCTCCCAGAAATAAAAGCACACAGAGGCAATCACTGTCTCCTCTCTCTGCTATACGCCCCCACCCAGGCAGGGTGTCCAGCACTGGTGTAGAAAGGACAGGGCCCCTGTCACCCCACTTGCTGAATGATGTCCCTGTCATTCCTAATTAAACCTTGGGCTTCCTGGAAAGCTGTCCTTTCTCTACATAGTGCTCTGGCTTTTGTTTCTCCTTTATTTGTCCTTGTTTTTGCAAATGGCAGAATAATGTACAGATCAAGAGCATGCTGGCCAATGTAGGAGGCGTGGGTTCAGTCTGTGGGTCAGGAAGTTCCCCTGGAGAAGTAAATGTCAACCCATTCCAGTATTCTTGCCTGGAGAATCCCATGGACAGTAGAGCCTGGTGGGCTACAGTCTTTGGGGTCACAAAGAATCGAACACAACTGAACGATTAAACAACAATACAAACAAGAGTGTGGGTCTAGAGCCAAGCAGCCTGGGTTCAAATCCCAGCACTGCCACTCACTAGCTGGTGGCTTTGGACAAGGTACTTAACATCTTTGTGCTTTATTTTCTTCAGTGGTTAAGTGGGAGATAATCATAGTACCTACAATTGTTCAGTTGCTCAGTTGTATCCGACTATTTGCAACCCCATGAACTTCAGCGCACCAGGCTTTTCTGTCCTTCATAATCTCCTGGAGCTTAATCAAACTCATGTCCATTGAGTTAGTGATGCCATCCAACCATCTCATCCTCTGTCATCCCTTTCTCCTTTTGCTATCAGTCTTTCCCAGCATCAGGGTGTTTTCTAATGAATCAGCTCTTCACATCAGGTGGCCAAAGTATTGGAGCTTCAGCCTCGGTCCTTCCAAGGTATATTTAGGATTGATTTTCTCTGGGATTGACTGGTTTGATCTCCTTGCTGTCCAAAGGACTCTCAAATCTTCTCCAACACCACAGTATCTACAATAGCTCTTACTAAAATGGTGTGAGTCCCTGCAGTCTTTGCCCCCACTTCATGTTCTCTGCCTGCCTTTTATCTGTGGAAAAACTTTAGTTGAAGAATAAGTTTAATCAGAGAAGTGAGAAGATGCAGAAACAAAGGAAAACAGTCTAAGGAGACCAAATAATAATAATGTAGTCTTAAGCATAGTCAAGAACCTTTAGTTCCTTCTCAAGGACTATAGATACTATTCTGAGCCATATCCTGAGAGCTCTCTTATAGATACTGAAACCCCAGGTAGAGAAGTTAACTACATGACGACCAGACTGTACCAAGGACATGAGCGGCCACAATTATGAGAACTGACCACCAAGAAATGGGAATAAATGGACCTTGGAGCTGAAGATTAACACTACCTAAAACAATCAAGATGATGCTGGTCAGACCACTATGTGACCAATTTCAAGATGACTGTCAGAGTTGACTGTGCTGCTTCTGCATGTACCTCTGTCTACCAAAGCTGTTGCCCACTGATTGTCTGGGAGGGAGGGGGAGTCAGCCTTTGGACAGGTGTCCACCCTTTCCCCCACTTGTTGGCATCTGAAATAAAACAAACTTTCCTTTCCACCAGCCTGGCCTGTTTGTTAGCTTTTGAGCAGCGAGCAGCTGGACTCTACCTTTCAGTAACACTACCACAAAAGATTTGTTGTGATAGTTGAGAAGTGAGATGCTTGCAGCTTATTTAGCAGCATCCAAACTCAGGCATTTGCCCTGACACCCCTTTTCTATTTGTTCCATGAAATTCTTGCCCAGGAAGATAAGGCTGCAAATACATAACTCACAGAATCACCAGTCTCAGCAACATCCTGAAAATCTGTTTCGCTGAACAATAGATTGTTCAACTGGGCAAACACACTAATTCATCAAAAATTTGGTCCAAGACCCTGGCCTGGCCATGTCGGCCAGTCCTACACTATTATATCATGGACATTCTGATCAGATCTATGCAGTGAATACCCTCAAACCCAGACCTCAAACCCTGTAAATGTTCACCTTCCCCCTCCTATGAATTTCTGCCGAGATGCGTTCTCCTTCACCATCTTAAATCATCCACTTGACTCTGCTCCATCAACAGGGCTCTGTTTGGGGGGAAATGTGGCTAATAGGATGAACTGAGTATCATTCATTTATAATATCTAACGAGCGCTTAACACTGCTTGGCGCTTTTCAGGCAGGCAGGTGTTAGTTATGCTTATTATGCTCCACTGTGAAAATAACTTTGGTGCATTCAAAGCATTGGTTTTTTACACCCTTTGCGCATGTCCAGTGTATGCTCCAAAGGAACCCTAAGTGGACAAGTGAAAAGGACAAAGAAAATATGTCAGCACAGGAAGGAGGTTACAGGTGAGTTTGGAGGACACCGGCAGGGCCTTTCAAGAAAGGAGAGAATCTGAGGACATTTTCCATCCTCCTTTCTGGCTCCCTCCCGGCTGTCAGCACGAGTTGCTTTGGGCTATAATAATTGCCCTCATCCTCCGGCAATTCTCATGCGAGTGATGGAGAAGGTGGTCTTCCGTGTCTGGCCATTTCAGGATTCAGGGTGGGAGGACTGTGGTACAGAACATTGTCTCATCCCCATCACCTCATGGAGATTTGAGGACCTCCGGCCCCATCACTACGTGATACCTGACAATGGAAAAATCTATAGGATGGTGGCATTTTCCTTTTTCCCTTCCTTCCCCCTTTTCTGTGGGGACTTGATCTTGTGAAATTCTGTTTTGCCTCCAGGTTGGCAGGAGATGATGAAGATCCATGGTGCCTTCCGTAAGAGGAGACTCACTTTCAAAGGTGGGCAGGCAAGAATTCCAGAATATTCTCTTTCCACCTTTTATAAACTTTCATGTCTGGATGCCAAGTGTCTCCAGTGAAGGGCATCATAAGGATGTTTCCTAAGAAGTGACAAAAAGTACAAGAAGAAAACATCCTGGCACATTGGCTACTTTTCACGTTTGACCAACAACATCGATTTTTGTTTGTGTTGTTGTTTGATGCTTTTAGATCTGACCCGGCGCTGGGAAAAGTTTGAATGGGGGCAGAGAGGTGGTCCCTGCGATAATCACAGTCAGCTCAGGGAGTGACTGTTGACAGGGTTGCCTCAGAGATGAATTCTGTCAAGGGCTGACACCTCCGAACCAGAAACATGGAGAGAAACCTCCTTCTGATGCATGACCCCGTTTCCATTTGGAGGTGGGATTTGACACTGCTTTTCAGATTTATTGGACTTAGTTCTTTCTTTTTCTTTTCCTTTCAGTGTTAACAACTAAATTATCTGCATTTTCTTCTGAGACAGATTTTATCAGAAAAACAGCTGCCCTCTTTCCCTTACATGCCCTATCCTAGCAGACAAGTTGTTGAAATCCTTTTGAAATTCATTTTCCAGAGTAGGACATCCCACCTTGAAAAGAGATTGCAGGAAAGGCAGAAACGTCGAAGTCTCTCAACCATTTTATTGTAGACTTTAGGGGACTGGAGGGCTGGGCTGCTTTCTCCTGCCTGTCTGCATCTGCCAGGAGGGGAGAGAACCCTCTGAGGCCACACTGGACGTGAGCTGAGCTCCCATCTCCTCAGAGGCAAGTCTTAGCTTGTTTTGCTAGAAAACAAAAACCAAGTGAAAGACTTCTTTGTATGTATGTCACTACTATGAAATTTGGGCTTCCCCAGTGCCTCAGTTGGAAAAGGCAATGGCACCCCACTCCAGTACTCTTGCCTGGAAAATCCCATGGACGCAGGAGCCTGGTAGGCTGCAGTCCATGGGGTCACTAAGAGTCAGACACGACTGAGCGACTTCACTTTCACTTTTCACTTTCATGCATTGGAGAAGGAAATGGCAACCCACTCCAGTGTTCTTGCCTGGAGAATCCTAGGGACGGGGGAGCCTGGTGGGCTGCCGTCTATGGGTCGCACACAGTTGGACACGACTGAAGTGACTTAGCAGCAGTAGTGCCTCAGTGGTAAAAAATAAAACCTGCCTGACAACGCAGGAGACTCAGTTTCAATCCCTGGGCTGGGAAGATCCCCTGAAGAAGGAAATGGCAATCCACTCCAGTATTCTTGCCTAGGAAATCCCATGGACAGAGGAGCCTGGTGGGCTACAGTTCATGGGATTGTAAAAGAGTAGAATAAGATTTAATGAAAAACAATTGAAATTTATGATAATTTAGTTAGAAAGGAGCTGTGGTGATGGAAAGTTTAGACAAATTTATAATGCGAACAAGCCTGCAGAAGGGAGGTCTAACTGCCTCTAGTTGGCTGCCTGTTTGCAGGAACTGAGGGGACACACCATTTATTTTATCTATAATTGATTTGCCCATGACACATCTATCTTGTTTTCTACTAGACTGGGAGGCAGGAACCTGAGTAGGCTGGGATCAGCACAATGCTTCAGACTTAAAGTTATTTGCCGATTGAAGAAATGAATATTTTAATCAAAATAAAGACCCAAGGGAAAATACTTAGTTTTGGTGAGTCGATACATTATTTGACTAATTTATCTCCATTTTCTTTAAAGACATTCTATAGTTCAGAATTTTGACTCATTTTAGATCAATGGATCTCAACCAGGAGCAATTTTGTTTTCCAGAAGATATCTGGCTATACCTGGAGATATTTCTGGCTGTTGTAAATTGGGAGAGGTGGGTTGGTGCTACTGGCCACCGCCGCACCTCTCCCTTCCTGCACAACCTCCGCCCCCCCCACACACACAGCAAAATGTTATCTGCTCCCCAGTGTCAACAATGCTGGTGACTTTGACCGAGAGGGGCCTTCCTCTCAGTTCTTCTGGGTCAGGGAACTTGAACTCTGAGACTCTGTGTTAGGACATCTGTGATTTTCGTTGTGCCTCTTGAAGGATTTTGACATTTCTGCTTCCTGTCTACCCTCTCAGACTCAAGAGGACCTGTAAGATGGTAAGCTTACTCATTCATCTCTTTTACTTTATACGTGAACAGGCTTGGATAGAGAAGGAAAGGGACAACCTTCACCATTAGTGAATTCGTGTGTCAGGTGAGACATCTCATTTGTGCCCTGGGAGAGTTTCCCCAGGGGAATGGTACTTGGGAATGACAGGCATTTGCCTCCCACTTTTGAGCAAACCCTGGGGTGCAAGAGAGGCTGAGTGAGAGCTGGTGCCATGCAAGGACTGAAGCCCAAGTGAGAGAATGTTCTGGTGGCCCCCTCATGAGTGGCATGAAACCGACTCCTACGGTGACCCTGCCAGTTTAGTAAATTATTCCTTTGGATAGATGGAGAATTTGTCGTCTTGCCATCTCTTCCTGTCTGTTTGGCCAAGAGTTTCATAAAATGCAATTTGAGGCTGTGAAAATTTGATGGGAAATTGTCCCATGGCCGTGAATTTGCATGGATTTTTGTCACCTCTAGGAAGCCCTGATCTTCACTGTCCACCCATCCCCTCCACTCCCAGGCAGGTGGAGCCTGAGGTGGGGATTCAGGCTTTGCACTGGGTGGGCTTTTCCACTGGGTTCACTCAGCTCAGAGACCAAGAGCAGGGCTTGACTGAGGCAGATGTGCAGTTCCTATTACAGCTTCATCACGTGTTACCCATATCAATGGGGAACCACTTCTTCCTGGCCTACCCAGTTTCCTTATATTAAAAACTGGCGTAGTGATGCCCAGCTTCTCAGGTTGTCATGGAGACAGAGATAATGTGTGCACAATGCTTAGCTCAGTGTTTGCCATGAGGTAGCTCTTAGGAAGAATGGCTGCAAACACCCAGAGGTAGCATTTCCTACCGTGGGCGTTAATAGGGTGTAATGCAAAAACGGTGTCTTGTATTCAAAACGGGCTGGGAAGTACGAAGTTAAGTACGTTTCTTTTTTTACACTAGGACTCCTCAGCAATATTAATATGTAATGCAAATTGGGGCTCTCCAAGACAGATAAATAGTGGGCAGCAGTTTCCAAACTTGCTGTATTCATTTCACACCTAATTATTATGTTCATATATATGCAAAACACTATTCGAGGTATTCAGGATCATGCAGGAACAAGACAGTGTCAGCTTCATCTCAGGGAGAAATGTGAAAGGAAGAAGGAGAAAAGTAGAATTTGAATGGCTGAGAGGGACGGCTGGTTACTTCAGATGGGGTGGGGTGAGGGGCGCGGTCAAGGCAGGGCTCCAGGAAGATTAAGTTGAAGGTTCAGTGACAGAGACACAAGCCAGGGACAGTCAGGGTATAAAAGACATTCCACATAAAGGGGACAGAAAGTGCCAAAGCCCAAGCCCTGAAACAAGAATGAAGTTGATGAAGGTCAGAGAGATGGGAAATGGGATCAGAAAGGCAGGAAGGACCCCATTCATATGAGATTTATGTTTTGAAGGATCACTCTGGCTTCACTGCTGTGACTGATACAGCAGGAGGCAAGGTGAGAAGTAGAGAGGCTATCATGGAAAGCCTTGGAGATGACAGGGCTGACATAGAGCAATGATAGGGTCGATGAGAGGTGGATGTACTCTAGACCCATAAATGTTGTGTACTTACATGTTCATTCATACAGAATTCCCACATCACAAGCCACAGTAAGCAGCTCAATGCATGATTACAAACAGAATGTGTCCATGGAATGACCCCACCTCTGGGTCTGGAGGGTCCCCCTACCACTCCCCTCAAAACCAACTTCACACCCACTTTCCAAGGGGAAGCCATACTCAGGGTCTAAAGCCAAAGAGGAGGTTTTGAATGTGTACAGTGGACTCATACACTATGGAGGCACCTCTGGTTAGCTCCTTTGGTTCAACATCAGGAAAGGTCCACCCAGGTGTTAAGCATCGCAAGTGTTGCCTTTTGACTGCTGTATAGAACTGCACTGTTCCACTACACCAGGACACATGTGCCTTCCACCTGGGATGGTCATTTGGGCGGATTCCCCTTTTTAGCTCATATGAATAATGCTGTTAAAACATTCTGTAGTATGTGTGTTAGTCACTGAGTCATGTCTGACTCTTTGCAGTTCCATGGACTCTAGCCCACCAGACTTCTCTGTCTATGGGATTTTCCAGGCAAGAATACTGGCGTGGGTATCCACTCCTTTCTCCAGGGGATCTTTCTGACACGGGGATTGAACCCAGGTCTTAGGCAGATTCTTTACCATTTAGGCCACCAGGGAAGCCCATTAAAATACTTCATGTGTGAATTTTTGTGTGTACACTTAATAGTGGGGTTTCTGGGTCACCAGTTCAGTTCAGTTTAGTCACTCAGTCGTGTCCAGCTTTTTGTGACACCATGGACTATGGCACACCAGGCTTCCCTGTCCATCAGCAACTCCCGGAGCTTGCTCAAACTCATGTCCATCGAGTTGGTGATGTCATCCAGCCGTCTCATCCTCTGTTGTCCCCTTCTCCTCCTGCCTTCAACCTTTCCCAGCATCAGGATCTTTTAAAATGAGTCAGTTCTTTGCATCAGGTGGCAGAAGTATTGGAGTTTCAGCTTCAGCATCAGTCCTTCCAATGAATATTCAGGACTGATTTCCTTTAGGATTGACTGGCTGGATCTCATTGCAGTCCAAGGGACTTGAAAGAGTCTTCTCCAACTTCACAGTTCAAAAGCATCAATTCTTCTGCGCTCAGCTTTCTTTATAGTGCAACTCTCACATTCATACATGACTATTGAAAAAAACCATAGCTTTGACTATAGGGACATTTGTTGGCAAAGTAATGTCTCTGCTTTTTAATATGCTGTCTAGATTGGTCATAGATTTTCTTCCAAGGAGCAAGTGTCTTTTAATTTCATGGTTGCAGTCACCATCTGCAGTGATTTTGGAGCCCCCCCCCCCACAACCAAATAAAGTCTCTCACTGTGTCCATTGTTTCCCCATCTATTTGCCATGAAATGATGGGACTGGATGCCATGATCTTAGTTTTCTGAATGTTGAGTTTTAAGCCAACCTTTTCATCTCCTCTTTCACTTTCATCAAGAGGCTCTTTAGTTCTTCTTCATTTTCTGACACAAGGGTGGTGTCATCTGCATATTTGAGATAATTAATATTTCTCCCAGCAATCTTGATTCCAGCTTGTGCTTCATCTAGACTAGAATTTCACATGATGTACTCTGCATATAAGTTAAATAAGCAGGGTGACAATATACAGCCTTGATGTACTTCTTTCCCTATTTGGAACCAGTCTATTGTTCCAGTGTCCAGTTCTAACTGTTGCTTCTTGATCTGCATTCAAATCTCTCAGGAGGCAGGTAAGGTGGTCTGGTATTCCCATCTCTTTCAGAACTTTCCACAGTTTATTGTGATCCACATAGTCAAAGGCTTTGTTGTAGTCAATAAAGCAGAAGTAGATGTTTTTCTGGAACTCTCTTGCTTTTTGGATGACCCAATGGATGTTGGCAGTTTAATCTCTGGTTCCTCTGCCTTTTCTAAATCCAGCTTAAACATCTGGAATTTCACGGTTCACGTACTGTTGAAGCCTGGCTTGGAGAATTTTGAGCATTATTTTGCTAGGGTGTGAGATGAGTGCAATTGCGTGGTAGATTGACCATTCTTTGGCATTGCCTTTCTTTGGGATTGGAATGAAAACTGACCTTTTCCAGTCCTGTGGCCACTACTGAGTTTTCCAAACATGTGGGCATATTGAGTGCATCACTTTCACAGCATCATCTTTTAGGCTTTGAAATAGCTCAACTGGAATTTCATCACCTCCACTAGCTTTGCTCATAGTGATGCTTCCTAAGCATCACTGCAAATACAGTGGTGTCACCATTAAAAAAAGAAAAAATAAATCAAAAGACAATTTTAGAACTGAAAAATAAACATTCATAAATTAAGCACTTAGATGTAATGGAAAGTGGGAAAATGTTTAAAGAGGTACTTTACAAACAAGAATATCCAAGTTAGCCTATTATCTGGGTCATATGCACATATTAATAGTAACTTCAGTAGATACTGGGCTTCCCTGCTAGTTCAGATGGTAAAGAATCTACCTGCAGTGTCAGAGACCTGGGTTCGATCCCTGGGTCAGGAAGAGTCCCTGGAGAAGGGAATGGTAACCCACTCCAATACTCTTGCCTAGAGAATCCCATCAACAGAGGAGCCTGGTGGGCTACAATCCATGCAGTCTCAAATTGTCAGACACGACTGAGCAACTAACACTTTTCACTTTCAGTAGATTTTATAGAATACTTTTCCAAAGAGGCTGTACTATTTTTTTCTCCCATCATCAGGGTTAGAGAGTTTTAATTTCTCCCCAGTTGGTGTTGTCAGGTTTTTTAATTTTCACTGTTCTTGTGGGTCTGTCCTGGTACTTCTTGTAACTACAATGTTCACTCCCTTGATGATTAGTGAGTTTGAACATCTTCTCCCATTTAATAGGCTAACTTGGATATTCTTGTTTGTAAAGTACCGCTTTAAACATTTTACCACTCACCATTACATTTGTCTAAGTGCTTAATTTGAGGATGTTTATTTTTCAGTTCTAGAATTGCCTTTTGATTTCTTTTTTCTTTTTTTTTTTTTAATAGTGACACCATTGTATATGCATATAACTCTTACTCTGAGGGGGAAGAACATTCTTCTACTTTTTCTTCTTTGTTCTTTTCATGTAGCATTATTATTTTTTAATTTATTTTTTGAGGTATAGTTGATTTACAATGTGTTAATTTCTACTATGCAGAAAAGTGGTTCAGTTATACACATATATATTATTTTTCATATTCTTGTCCATTATGCTTTGCTGTTATTGTTCAGTTGCTAAGTCACATCCAACTCTAAGTCATGAGTCCTTGGACTGCAGCACGCCAGGCTTCCTTGCCCTTAATTATCTCCCAGAGAATGCTCAAGTTCATGTCCATTGAGCCAGTGATGCTATCTAACCATCTCATCCTCTCCCTCCCTCTTTTCATCTTACCCTCAATCTTTCCCAGCATCAGAGTCTTTTCCAAGAGTAAGCTCTTCATATCAGGTGGCCAAAGTATTGGAGCTTCAGCACCAGTTCTTCCAATGAATATTCAGGGTTGATTTCCTTTAGGATTGACTGGTTTGATCTCCTCTCTGTCCAATGGACTTTCAAGAGTCTTCTCCAGCACCACAATTTGAAAGCAGCAATTCTTCAGTGCTCAGCCTTCTACTTATGGTCCAACTTTCACATCCACAAATGACTACTGGAAGAGCTATAGCTATGGTTTATCCCAGGATATTGAATATAGTTTTCTGTGCTATCTAGTAGGACCTTGTTGTTTATCCATTCTATTTATAGCTGTTTGTCTGCTAATCCCAAACTCCCAATCCACCTCACCCTCATCTGCCTTGATTTATTTTTGTGGTTTCCAGTTCTCTGCCCAAATTCTTTATCTTTTCTTAAATTTCCTGAGCATACTAATCACAGTTATTTCAAGGCCTGTGTGTGAAATCTCAACATCTGGGAATCACTGTGGGTTTGTTCCATTGTCTGTTTTTCTCTTGGTTTTCACCTAATTCTTGCATTTTTTTAAAAGCAATAGGATATCAGAAGCCACATGTGTTTAAGAGGGCCTCTCAAGTTTGGAGGGTCCTGAACTTCAGTTTTATCTCCCAAGCACTGTGAAGTTGCCAAAAGCTAGGCATATCTTCTTCAACAACCTTTTCTCCCTAGTTTTTTCAGCCTTGAGAATTTTGCTTAATAAATCAGCAAACCCCTTCTCGGGAAGAGCAGCGTCCTCCTCCATTTGCCTCTCTTCTCCCTGGAACACGTGCAGATCGCCCAGTCCAGGCCATATGCAGGTTGTTCGTAGTTCAAGTTTATGGTTCTGTTGTGGCTCTTTCTTCTTTCTCCCTCTTCTTTTTCTTTTTTTCTTTTTCCTTTTTTAGAGGGAGATAAGCTAGTCTGTTTCTGGTCTGCTCTCATTCTCGGTCACAGCCCTTCCTGGGTCCTACCTTGATGCCGCTTGTCTAGTGGAACACATCCTCTATGACAGCTTGAGCATCCCTCACCCGCCCAGCCCTGTGGGACTCAAAGAAGCTCTTCTCAGCTTCTTAGGCACTCAGCCTCCTTTCATTGAATCAGCTGATGCTTCAAGTAGAAAAGTCAGACCAAATCCTTGGCTCTCCTGCCCTTACTGGCCTTCTCTAAGGGACTGTGGTTTCACATATCGCTGCTACCATGGTGGCACTCAGTTCCCTTCAAACGGATGTTTTTCTTAAAGATATTTTTCCTGAGTTTTCTACTCACAAGAAATTCTCTATAAAAAATTTGTGACTATCCAAAACGAACTCATCTGTCATATCCAGATGTGAAACACCTGGAGGTATTTTGAAGGGAGGTCAACAAGGTAACCTGAGAGATTGTGGGTGTGAGAGAAAGAGAGTCTTCCTCAAGCATAACTTTAAGGTCTGTGGTGGAGAAACTGAAGAAGGGAACTTACATCCTCTGGAGGAAGTTGGAGAGAGATGAAGAGTTAAGTTTTGATGTGTTGGATTTGAGATCTTAGATATCCATGTAGAGAAGTTGATTGAGCACTTGGATACCTCAATCTGGAGTTTAAGGGAAAGATTCAGGCTGAACAAGCAAACACAGTTATTGAGTGGGCAGTGGATAATGAACTTTTGGAGATAATCTTCCTGAAGATGTAACTACAGAGTCATTGGCACATACATTGATGCTATATTAAACCACAGAATTGATCAAACACCTAGGGAATGAATGTACCTGTAAAGAGAAGAGAACCAAGATCTGAGCTCTTTGGCACAACTTTAAGAAGCTGCGGAGAAGATGAGATAAGGAGGAACCACTGCTGAGACAGGATAAAAGCCAAATAGTACATGTTGTGTTGGAAACCAAGAAAAGAGAACTACCAGTGAAGAAAGAGTTATCATCAATCTTGACAAAGATGGCCTCAACAGGAAGAATGTGTAGCAATTTCTGGAACCCTCCAAAAGTTTTAGGTCAATCAAAGAATAAGGAGCTGATAAAGAGGCTGAGTAAGAACTTCCCATTAAACAGAACAAAATCTAGCAGTGTCAAAAAATCATGAAGAGACTGATTTCAAGAGCGAGTTAGCATTGGGACTTCCCTGGTGGTTCAATGGTTAAGAATCTGGCTTGCAAGTCAGGAGACAGGGATTTGGAGTGGGTTGCAATTTCCTTCTCCAGGAAATTCTCCTGACTCAGGGTTTGAACCAGCATCTCACTTGGCAGGTGGATTCTTTACCACTAAGCCATCCGAGAAGCCCAAAAAAGTAAATAAATAAAAGAAGGAGGTAGCATCAAATGAGCCAAAAACTGCTGAAAGTTCAAGTAAGATAAAAGCATTAAAACCTCCTTTGATTTTGCCTGTATGGTGGCCACTGGTGAGCCTAACAAGAGCAGGTTCAGTAGAATAGTAGGGATGGATGCCCAAGGCAGAGAGTTAGACAATGTATTCTAAGTTGTATTAGTCGGGGCTCTCCAGGGACAGAGAACGACTACCACGTGTAAGTGTGTGTTTGTGTCTGTGTGTATGGGAGACAGAGATGGACTGATTTTAAGGCACTGACTTGTACAATGGTGGGGGCTGACAAGTCTACAATTTCCAAGGCAGGCCAGCCAACTGGAGACCCAGGAAAAGCTGACATGGCAGCTCAAGGTCAAGGCCATTTGGAGACAGGTTCCTCTCCCTTGAGGGAACCTCAGTCTTTTGCTTAAGGCCTTCAACTGAATCAGTGAGACCCACCTACACCATGGAGGGTAATCTGCTTCACTCAGTGTCTGCCAATTTGAATCTTAATCCAAAAACACCTTCACAGAAACATCTAGAATGATGTTTGATAAAATATCTGTGGGACATGGCCAAGCTAAGTTGATGCATAAAAAAGAGATTAAAAAAAGAAACAGAGCATAGATGATTCTTTGAGCTGATTCTCTGTGAACAAGATAGAACTAGAGAAGCAGGTGGAATCTGAGCATTATTTTGTTTCTCCAGAGAAGATATTTGAACATGTTTGATCACAAAGCCTTTATTCTTGGAGTAATTATTAATATTTCCCTGATACAGTATTCTGTGAATATCAGTCTGGGAAATTCTGGCTTAAAGACTCAAAACTCAGTGTGTATCTTTTTTCAAATAATCAGGGAATTAATCACACAACAAACAAACCCCACACTGCTTTCCAGCTTTCTCTGTGCTCCATCTGGGGATTCTATCTGATGAATTATCCATTGATTTCTGCTAGTGGGATGTTATTAATCTCTTTAGGTTCTGTATTTACATTGTGATGGGGTTTGCTGGGAAGGAACAATGCCTTTCATACTGAATGTAGTGACCTAGATATCCAATATCACGCTCCCAGACAATTGATGGGTTTGAGTGTGGGATGATCAGCTGTATCATTGGGGTAAGTGGCAATGGCAGTAGAGATTGAGCAAACATGCCCCAGTGTTAGTTGCTCAGTCGTGCCCGACTCTGCGATCCATAGACTGCAGGCTGCCAGGCTCCTCTGTCCATGGGATTTTCCAGGCAAGGATACTGGAGTGGGTTGCCATTTCCTTCTCCAATTGGGGTAAGAGACCATGCCAATGAGCCTACCCCACCTGGAAAGAGGCAGTCTTAGTAAATTCTCAAACACACATAGTGCTTTAAGGTTTTCACCATTCATTCCACCATCTAATTCTATATACTGGCAAGTATTTATTATTAAAAAAAATGATTGGGGAAAAAATAAAAACAGTTTGAATATCACCTCTGAGTCTGTGCTTGATTCCCAGAAAGAAATATTACATTTTGACCAGAAAAAAAATTCATAGTGACCTCAAGGTCCTCATGCTGATTTTATTATTAATGGTACAGATGTCTTTGACCTACAGTTATGTCATTAAGGAATGGAAATTTCCATTTCCAGAAAGGGATTTCACCTGCTTCTCACTTCTGCAATTAGCCCAGACTTAGGTGCAAGCAACAGAAAACAGCATCATCACTGTTTAAGTAGAAAAGGAGTTTGTTCAGTAGAGGTGGAGCAGCTCGTGGAATTGTTGAGATTGGCAAGATAAACTCAAGGCATGAGAGCCAAGGACAGCACACATGTTCATGCTGCAGAACAACCCGGGAGACATTACTGTGTCGGCATTGGCTCTCAGCTCTCAAAATTTGCACTGCCAAGTGTCCACTAGGGTTAGATCTTGGACACAGGAGCCACAAGCCTGCAGCACTGGTGCCCTAGGAATATTTTCCTCCCATAGACATCTGTACCCCTGGAACTGAGCAGGACCCTATGGGGCCTTCTGGGAACAGACCACCTCCCCCCAGTGTCTTCTACCTGCCCCTCTATAGAATAACAGCAGCCTCCTAGGCCTTCCCTGAATTCCAAAGAATATTTAATCAGAGAAGTGACGAAATGCAAAAAGGAAAACAGTCAAGCTAGGTAAAATAATAATAGTTCAGCCATTAAAAAAAAGTCAAGGAGGGGGCTTCTCTAGTGATCCGGTGATTAAGAATCTGAATTGCAATGCAAGGGACACTAGTTTGATCCCTGATCTGGGAAGATCCCACATACTCTAGGGCCCAGGAGCTGCAACTACTGAACCCACATGCCTAGAGCCTGTGCCCCAAAACAGGAGAAAGCAATGAAGCAGCAGTGAAGACCCACTACAGTCAAAAATTAAAATAAGTAAATAAATCTGTTTTAAAAAAACGTCAAGGACCTTTATTACTGCTGCAAGGGCTACGGAGATAATATTCTGAGCAATGTTCTTCGAGCTGTTTTGCAGATACTGAAATCCCCAGCAGGTCGAAGAAGTTAACTTTATGCTGCCCATAATCACATAGACCCCAGAAGGTTGATGATGTTGACTCCTGATTACCTCACCACCAACCAATCAGAAGAATGTTTACAAACTGATCATATACCTCACAATTCCCCTCCCTCACCCTGCCTTTAGAAGGGAGGAGAAGGTGAGATGTATGGAAAGAGTAACATGGAAACTTATATTACTATATGTAAAATAGAGAGCCAACGGGAATTTGCTGTATGGCTCAGGAAACTCAAACAGGGGCTCCGTGTCACCCTAGAGGGGTGGGATGTAGAGGGAGATGGGAAGGAGGTTCAAAAGGGAGGGGATATGTGTATACCTATGGCTGATTCATGTTGAGGTTTGACAGAAAACAACAAAATTCTGTAAAGCAATTATCCTTCAATTAAAAAAAATAATAATAGTAAATTAAAACATAAAAAATCTTTCCCTGAAAACTTTCAGGAAGTTTAGGACTTTTAGATACTAGCTGCCTAGATTCCTTGCTTGGAGCCTGGAATAAATGCTGCACTTTTTTCGCCACCTCATGTCAATAGATCGACTTTTCTGTGCTTGGGCAAGTGGACCCAAGTTTGGCTCAGTAACACCCCCTTCCCTACATCAGCAGATTCTGACTCAAGTCTGACCAAACGCTTCTGGTTGGTGGACTCAAGGTCACAAAGTGGTGTCCCAGGATGGCCAAAATTGTGAATATTTGCCTTTCTCTGCTTCTATGTAAAAGATGTCTCTATCTCCAAGATCCCTAAGGAAAAATGGCCGCAAGTAGGAAGGAAGATAAAAAGCTTGGTAACAGAAAAACAAATGACAACAACCTGTGAAGCCTGCCCACCTGGCTTCTCAGCATCAACATGTACTCTCATCCCATTCTTAGATTTCTAAAGCAGTGCTCCCATCTAACATTTATTCCTCTGACATCACTACAAATGTACTCCTTGTAATTGAAAACAAAAGCATGACTTCAAGTTCTATTCGTCATGGTGTCTACCTCCATGTACAATCGTGATCTAATCTTGATATTCTGTAACCCATGGTCCAAACCACAGAAACAAACAACAACCATGGCAATTGTTTGTTGCTGTTGTTTAGTCACTGAAGTCATCTATGATTCTTTTGTGATCCCGTGGACTGTAGCCTGCCAGGCTCCTCTGTCCATGGAATTCTCTAGGCAAGAATACTGGGGTGGGCTGCCATTTCCTTCTCTAAGGGATCTTTCTGACCCAGGGATCAAACCCACATCTCCTGCATTGGAAGGCAGATTGTTACCACTGAGCCACCAGGGAAGCCCACCAGTAACATATCTTATAGATAATGATGGAATCAACAGAAAGAAAGGAAGGAGAAAATTAGTAAAAAAAAAAAAAATATATATATATATATATTATATACATGACTCAGGAAGCAAGAAAATACAGAAATAAGCTACAGTTCTCCTGTCTGTAATTGATGAAGAGACAATGACTTCTAATTATGACTCCTCTCCCCTACTTGTTCATTCCATTTGCCTTCAGCCAACATTTTGGCTGGTCACATTCTTTTTAGGTTAATTTTTCTTGGAGTATATTTGCTTTACAATGCTGCTATTTTCTATCGTATAACAAACTGGATCAGCTAGACATATATATACTCCCCTTTTTTGATCTCCTTCCCATTCAGATCCCCACAGAGCATTAAGCAGAGTTCCCTGTGCCATGCAGTAGATTCTCATTAGTTATCTGTTTCATACAATAGTCTCAATAGTTTATACATGTCAATCCCGATTTGCCAATTCATCCCACTCCCCTTCCCCATTGGAGTCCATGTTTGTTATCTACATCTGTGTCTCTATTTCTGCTTTGCAAATAGGCTCATCTGTACCATTTTTCCAGATCCCACATATAAGAGTTAATATATGATATTTGTTTTCTCTTTCTGACTTACTTCCCTCTATATGACAGTCTCTAGGTCCATCCATGTCTTTACAAAAGACCCAATTTTGGTCTTTTTATGGCTGAGTAATATTCCATTATACATATGTACATCTTCCTTACTTAAATCCTTCATTCCTGAGGCATCTGAGCCCTTGGTGGAGCTGCCTGCAAACAGTAGCTCTAATGTTTCATTAGATGTCAACACTGGGCTCCTATGGACCCCCAGAATTCCCTACCCTTCCATCTTGCAATGTTTATCAACAACCTACTTCCCCTCCCTCATTTCATGGTCAAGATTCATCTTTGAGCCAATATCATATTTTTTTTTGTTTGTTTCTTACCTATTGGCTTTAAGATCACAGAAAGTCCTCATAAATGGTTATTTGCTACCACTCAGTCCTACAACTATAGCTCTTCCTTCATGGGTCAATACGCAATTTGGGAATTTCTCCTCTTACTGATGTATTTCTTGCAAGTATATGCTCAGAAACTGGACATACAGAATGGGGATTAGAGTCACTCTCTGTGTATCACCTGATTCTCTTAATACTCCACCCACAATTAGGATGAGATTGGCCCATTTCTGGGCTTTCCTGGTGGCTCAGATAGTAAAGAATCTGTCTGTAATGCAGGAAACCTGGATTCAATCCCTGGATCAGGAAGATCTCCTGGAGAAGGGAATGACTACCCACTTCAATATTCTTGCCTGGAGAATCCCATGGACAGAGGAGCCTGGCAGGCTACAATCCATGGGGTTGCAAAGATCTGGACATGACTGAAGCAACTTAGCATGGCCCATTTCTGACAAATCCCTGAAGGTCTGAGCATTTCCTTTTTTCTAGTGAATAGCTAAATAGTCAAAAAGCTGCTGGTCTTTTTTGGAGAGGATTAGGAGAAAAATTCATAATTCTTTTTTGTAAGATTATTCCCAGATCCCACCTCAAGGGTGTGTAGCCAGCTCATCATTCAAGAGGTCCTAGGCTTGTGAACTGACTCCAGTCAGGGCCTTAGGTGAAGGGCTGAGACTCTATATCATTATGGCTCTATTTAGGCTCTGTTCATCTGGCTTATTGAAATCAAATAGGCTCTTAAGTGCTGTGTTTCATTTCTACAGGACTCAACATGCATGAGCTTCTTCTAGTAATTTATGAACAGCAGAGCCTTCTAATTACACTATTTTGGGTCTTAGAGTGTAACCACATCCACTTTGCCTGGATGGTAAAGTGTCACCGTGTCCTTTGCCTGGCCAGGCTCTTGGAATTCCTATTTAAATCAGGAAGCCCAATTCAACTGCAGCATCTCTGCATTGCCTGCCTAAAGACAACTGCCTCTACAGTTCTTTTTAAGTTTCAGGTCCTTCCATCATCAAAGCATTTATTAATACATTGGTGAAGGGAGTGCTCGGAGTCTTCTGGTAGGCCATAATTAAGGAACTGGAGAGCAGGTAATAAATCTGCTCCACTATTTTAATCTTCTTCCTCATGGAATCCTTCCTCTATGGTAAACAAAAGAAGGCTGGCATCCCAATTTCATTTAGTGGGAGCCTCTGGTGAAATGCTGAATCCAGGTTTTGTTCAATCAACTCAGGAAATAGAACAATTTTCAGAGGTTTGACTTACCATATTGCAATACAAATTTCTGACATATGTACCCATATTAGGAAAAAAATAGCCTGGTCAGTATTATGTGCTTCCCTGCTAGGACCACCACTATGAAATCTTAGTGTCCCCTTCCCTTCCTTCCAGACATAATTCCTATCATTAATTTTCTGGCTATCAATTTCTTATTGTTCTTTAGATATTTACCATGTTTTAAAATCACCAAACGTAAAAAAAGAAAAAAATTTAAGAAACAAAAGAAAATCACCAAACACTATATTAAAGATCACCAAACAATATATTGAATATCTGCATGCCTTCAACCTGACACAAACTTAGTCTTATGCTTTATGTCTTTTTTGTGAACGTTGGTTTTATTAGCAAGGTTAGAGTTGCAACATATTTTTTTCCTGATGTAAATGAACCAAATCCTGAAAGTTCTTTGGTGTTTCAGTTTATCATTGGTCCTGCTAGGTCTGGAGGAAAGAAAGGTCCATGTAGGCATGGCTTCCACTCACCATGGTCCTCAGGCAGGGTCGTTAGGGCATCTTCAGGCAAGTGGGGACCACTCTGTCAGAGAGGGAAGTAGAGCTGCTTCAGCTGGCAAGGAGAGTCTGTGTGGTGCAGTGACTCAGGCTCCCGTGGTTCATCAGACTTCTCTCAAACGTCTCTGTTCCAGGTCTTGTCTCCAGGGAGGACACTGCTGCCAAACAGTCATGCTGCTGTTTGTCCCATGAACATTACTAGACCTGCTCCAGGAACTCAGGTTTCCTACAGTCACCCCACCACACCACCTGCATACCATCCTCTCTGGGCATCACTGGCTCCCAGGTTTGGTCATGTGAGTGCATCTGATGATGGAGCCCAGGAGACATGAATACCTGGCATGTTCAGCTTTTCTAATGGGAATTAACTCTTCTTCCCTTCAAGACCCAGAAAGGTGGAGGGTTCTCCACACATGGGAAAGGGTTTAAGTGGCCAGGCAGCCAAAAAATGACAAATGCCAACCACTTCCTGGAAAAATTGAGTTGTTTCCTTCTCTTGTTAATAAAAATCAGCTTTCAGATTTTTATTTATTTGTTTGTTTGTACTGGAGTGGGTAGCCTTTCCCTTCTCCAAAGGATCTTCCCAACCCAGGGATTGAACCCAGGTCTCCCTCATTGCAGGCAAATTCTTTACCAGCTGAGCCACAAGGGAAGCCCAGGAATACTGGAATGGGTAGCCTATCCCTTTTCCAGGGGATCTTCCTGACTCAGTAACTGAACCAGGGTCTCCTGCATTGCAGGTGGATTCTTTACCAACTGAGCTATCAGGGAAGCCCTTTTATCTGTTTACCTATTTATTCATTTTTGGTGGCACTGTGCAGCTTGGAGGATCTTAGTTCCCCAACCAGGGATCAAACCCAGTCTCTGGCAGTGAAAACACTGAGTCCTAACCATCAGAGCACCAGCAAGCTCCCAAAAATTTTAATTTAAAAAGAGTAAAAATGAAAATGTATTGGGAAGATCCTAACTTATTTGATCATGATGATGATGAGGCCCTTAGAGAATTCAAGGTTCATATGGTTAATCCTCTTAAGTACTTATTTATTGAGCATTACCTACAAGGCATGTATTCTGCTGAACCCAGTATAGTTAACCCAGAAATAGTCCCAGACCCACTAGATTGTTCTCTAGTACTGAAGACATGGACTTCCCAAGTGGCCCAAGTAAAGCATCCGCCTGCCACGGCAAGAGATGCAGATTCAGTCCCTGGGTCTGGGAGATCCCCTGGAGGAGGGCACATAAGACCATTCCAGTACTCTTGCCTTGAGAATCTTATGAACAGAGGAGCCTGGTGGGCTACAGTCCATGGAGTTGCAGAGCTGGACACAACTGAGTGACTTAGCATAAGATACTCCAGTTTTGTTTTCTGGAACCATCCTCCCCAACACACATTTTTCAGATCCACTTCTTGGGACTTGTATTAGTCAGGATTCTCCAGAGAAGCAGAACCCATTGGAAGTGTATTTGTTGTCATTGTTTAGTTGCTCAGTCATGTTCAGCCTTTTGCCACCTGACGGACTGTTGCCTGCCAGACTGTCCATGGAGTTTCGCAGGTAAGAATACTGGAGTGTGTTGCCATTTCCATCTCCAGGGGAGGTGTATATAAAGAGAAAAAGATGGAAAGGAATTGGGGTGCCTGATTGTGGAGGCTCTTGGGTAGCTTGACCGGCTAGGGACTCAGGAAGGAGTTGGAGTTCAAGTCCAACATTGTCTGCTGGTGAACCTGGAGGAGTTAAAGTCACGGACAAAGTCTGATGACAAGTTTGCTGCAGAATTCCCTCTTGCTTGGAGGAAAGTCAGCCTTTTGTTCTGTTAAGATCTTCTGCGAATTGCATGAGGCCCAGATTACAGAGGGGCTTTACTCAAGTCCATCGATTTAAATGTTACCTTTATCTGGGCTTCCCTTGTCACTCAGTGGTAAAGAATCTGCCTGCAAGTGCAGGAGACACAGGTTCAACCCCTGGTCCGGGAAGATTCCACGTGCCACAGAGTGACTAAGCCCATGAACCACAACTATTGGACCCGTGCTCTAGAGACCCTGCTCTGCGACAAAAGAAGCCACCACAATGAGAAACCTGAGCGTCACAACTATAGAATAAACCCTGTTCTGTGCGACTATAGAAAACCCAGTGCAGCCAATAAATAAATAGAATGATGGATTCTTTATATATTCTGATGCATTGTCTATAGATATTAAGATAAAGGCAAGCATGTATCTGCTGATACTTTGTAAGCCGATCTGTCTTTATGCTTAGAAAAGTCTCTTATTAGTAGGATTCCCTGGTGGCTCAGGTAAGGAATCTGCCTGCAATGTGGGAGACCTGTGTTCGATCCCTGGGTCAGGAAGATCCCCTGGAGAAGGAAATGGCAACACACTCCAGTATTCTTGCCTGGAGAATTCCATGGACAGAGGAGCCTGGCAGGCTACAGTCCACTGGGTCTCAAAGAGTTGGACACAACTGAGGGACTATCACTCACTCATTAATAGAAAAGAAAAATAAGTGTTACCCCATCCCAAAACATTCCCACACACAATAATATTTGACCACGTTCCTGGGCACCATGGCCCAAGCATGTTGGCACATAAAGTGAACCTTACCTTAAATGCAGATGCCTCTGAGAGGTAAGCCCTGCAGGCTCCTTGGTTCACCCTGTGTTAGGGCTTTGCCGTGGCTCATGGCATCATTGACTCAATGGCCAAGAGTTTGAGCAGACTCCAGGAGATACTGAAGGATAGGGAAGCCAGGCATGCTGCAATCCATGGGGTCACAAAGAGGAGCATATGACTGAGACCCTGAATAACAACAACAATGGATCACTTCCAGGAACTCTCTCTCCACCCAAATGCTGTGCCCTGAAAGCTCTGACTCTCTACAAAAGAAAGTGTTAGTTGCTCGGTTGTGTCCAACTCTTTGTGACCCCATGGACTGTAGCCCACCAGGCTCCTCTGTCCAGGAGCTCAACTCAAAAAAAATAACTGGCCAGGCAGCAGTAGGTGGCCTGGGAATGTGTGGCATCTGTCCCCATGGACCTTCCTGAGAGGAAGCAAATCATCTGTCCTGCTGTGCTCAGCCGGGGCCCCACAGGCTTGTGCAGGAGACAGGGCCAGATGTTCTCTTGAGACCTTTTCTTGATCAAGGATTTGATGACACCGGCTCTTCAGTTCTTCTGTATCAACAGCTGCTGATTTCATTCAAATAATCTAATTTGAAATTCTGTTTCTGGAACGCAGACAGCATTTTCCGCCCAAGCAGAACAATAGAAGTGGAACAGGGGGCCTTCACAGGGGCTATTTTGGGTGCTTTCAGACATAGAAGTCAACAATCTGTTCATTCACAGGTGCTCTGACCTCTTGTTTTGAAGGAAGAGAAGAAAAACACACTGGTTACAAAGAATGTAAATATTTTGCTTTCACCAATTCTCCAATCTGGACTGAAACAAATGTCACCCTTGAACCTGCCCCCATCCTCTCCCCTCTCCCAAGATATCTTTGAAAAGCCATGATGATGATCATGAAAATGGGTTTAAAATGTAATTACCAGTTTTGAAGAAATAGGTGAAGATGCAGCTCTTCATTTCAGGAAGGAGGAGGGCATTCTCTCAAATGCTTACAGGAGGCTTTGCAGGACAGACATAGACCTCTTCCCAAGTGGACATGAGACAGGCTGGGATCTGGGACCTGCAATGCTTGTACCTAGACTCACCTCTCCTTGGGCAACAAAGAAACTGTAAGGGACAAAAATAACTGCACTTGTATGCACAGTTGGAGCAAATTATGGGCAAGATATAAAAAGACCAAAATGACCAACTGTCACTTCTGAAGAGCCAGGAGCAAAAGCAGGGGTTCAGGCCATTGTACATGCCCCCTGCACTTAGCACCCCTGAAGGGGTGGGCAAAACCACCTAAGCCGTCCCTCCAGCCCAACCCCTGGACCCACCCCTCCCCTCACCCCATATATAAGGAACCAGCTTACTGTGTCCCCCCAGCCCCGGGGAGCCAGCAAGGGCATCCGTTACTTGTTTTCGCTCTCCCTGCTGCACCACGGCCCCCAATAAAGACTTGCCTGGTTTCCTTGTCTGGCTTCTTATCAATTTCTCTTGTTTAAGGAGTTCTAGAACCCTGGTTGGTACTGGGTGTTTGGAGCTGTCCAGGAGGGAAGGAGAAACAGCTGGAGGCAGGGAGATGGGCGGACAAGCTGTGGTCACTCCGTGTGAGGACCCAAAGTGTGAATGCATGAAGGGAACAGAATCTGAAGACTCACACACAAATAGCTACTCTATGTTTTAAATTTATGTCTTCGTGATGTCCCTGGCCTTCTGCCTTTGGTGATGGTCAAAGGTGGTATGAATTAGGAATGCTTCTGCCTCCTGTCCTGCATGGCCCAGCTTCTTCATCACAGAAGTCAAAGCTTCATCTCCTTCTTTCTCTGGCATCTGGGATTCCTCTGGGATATTTTCGAATGAAGGCTCTGGCTAGATCAGGGACAGCTATGGATACTGTCTGGATGAGTGTTTGCTTGGGTGGGGGCACTGGGACAAGGCGAGGATTGGCTGTCTGAGTTACTTACAGATATTGTAAGATTACTAAGATTCTTTTTCTAGGGGAAAAAACAGACCGGTTTTCCTATTATCACAGAAACATACGATCAGATTGTTTTAATGAAAAAATTAAATGTACGGATGATAGAGTATTGTGGATTGCTGCCCTTTGGGAACAAGTAATTTATGGCAAAGTGGTTCTCTGAGAAAAGTCAGCTGCTCTTCACACATTCCCACCCACACCTCCCTCCCTCCCCTTTCTGGGGTCCAGAGAAGGAATGCCTTCCACTTCACACAGTCTTTGGGGGTATTATTACCCAGGAAGCCTAACTATCCAATTAAACCAGAAAGAGACTCAAATACCTACTGTGGATCCGACATGATGTAGGTACCAGCCTTGTGCTTGTGCTTAGCGGCTCAGTCGTGTCTTACTCTTTGAGACCCCGTGGACTGTAGCCCGCCATGAAATTCTGTCCATGAAATTCTCCAGGCAAGAATACTGGAGTGGGTTGCATGCCCTCCTCCAGGAGATCTTCCCAACCCAGGGGTCATTCCCAGGTCTCCCGCATTGCAGGCAGATTCTTTACCATCTGAGCCACGAGGGAAGCCCGTGTGAGGATAATAATGTCCTTCTTTTCAAGGAGAGCAAGGCTTTGCTAAGAAACCAGATGCATGTTGTGTTGTCATTTGTAAAACAGAAAAGGAAAAATATATTGTGTGTGAAGCACGGGGTGAGGGCACATTTGCAAGAGGGCTTCAAGGAAGGCTTTATAGCAAAGTGAAGTTAGGACTGGATGCCAAAAGAATTGTGGGGAAAAACAGGGATCTGGGGGAGGGGATGAGGGCTGGCTGGTAAAGCTTCATGGAGGAGGCGGGAAGGTTGTACACTGACTGATGCTGATTAAGGAGCTTCAAAGGGACCAGTGGGAGATGAAGGGGGAAAGTAATTGAGAGGCAGAAGTGAAACCCTCAAGTGGTCCGCTAAGACACTGGAGCAAAGGTGGATGTCCACCTTTGGGCAATGGTTTGGGCAGCTCCAAATACTGGGCTGAATTTGTGCCCAGTAAGTGACCTGTCCTGGGTACAGGGCCCATTGACACATAAGCAAATCCCTGTCTTCCCAGCAAAAGGCGATGGATGAAGATGCTGCAAGCCAGGAGCCACCTGCCGCAGATGGAGGAGCCTCAGAAGGGAGTACATGACTTCATTTATTCCTTCACCCATTCATTGATTCATTGTCGGTATGATCTATGTTTCTTTACCTTCGAGGAATCCAAATAAATGTGCTCAGAGAGAGTGGGAGTAAGATAGAGAGAGGAATATCTTTATTCCTGCCTGACAGAGGAGTGTACTTTTAGTGGTAAAGTGGACCCTGTCCACAACCCCACCAAAGATTATGGGTTCCAGGGCCTGGGAGCTTGGACCTGCTGCCTTCTCCAGCCATGCCACCTACACCAGCATCTCCTATCTCACCGAGTTAGTGAGACTCACTTGTTCTAAGGTTTCTATTTGGCTTCCCAGGTGGCTCAGTGGTAAAGAACCCACTTTCTTCACCCAAGACTCAGGAGACTTGGGTTCGACCCCTGGGTCGAGAAGATCCCCTGGAGGAAGAAACGGCAACCCGCTCTAGTATTCTTGCCTGGAGAATCTCATGGACAGAGGAGCCTGGCAGGCTACACAGTCCACGGGGAAGCAAAAAAGAGTTGGACATGACTGAGCAACTACACAAAACACATCATGGTCCTCAAGTGCATGCCATCCACTTGGTGAAAGTGAAAGTCGTTCAGTCGTGTCCAACTCATTGTGACCCCATGGACTATACAGCCCTTGGAATTCTCCAGGCCAGAATACAGGAGTGGGTAGCCTTTCCCTTCTTCCGGGGATCTTCCCAACCCAGGGATCGAACCCAGATCTCCTTCCCTGCAGGCACATTCTTTACCAGCTGAGCCACAAGGGAAGCCAAAGAATACTGGAGTACGTAGCCTGTCCCTTCTCCAGGGGATCTTCCTGACCCAGGAATCAAACCAAGGCCTCCTGCATTGCAGGCAGATTCTTTACCAACTGAGCTATCACGGAAGCCCCTGATAGCTACTTGGTGGGCATGTGCAAAGCCACAGATTTGGGGCTTTAGGGCTATTGTAGTTGTTCCAGGATGATCTTTATTAGTGACTCTTCTTATCCAGGGCAGCTTGGGATGCCTACACTCCAGTAAGAAGTGCCCATGTACTCCCTGGTGTGTGACCAGCCATCTGAGACACCAATCTCCCCACCCACCCCGAGGGCACTGACCACACCCACCAGATAATATCATCCAAGGGGGCTGGTCTTTGATCCTACAGTTTAGAAAGAGGTCATCACTGTCCAGTGACAGTAACTCTGTCCTCTCCCTGACTCTCCCTATTCTCCAACATGCTGCAAATACAACAGGACAGGCTCCATTGGGCCACCTGGTTGGACTGAGCATAACGGTGCAGTTTCAGAGTGAATTCTGAGTCACTTTGTTGACGCTGCCATATGCCAGGGCCTCAGGGTGGCCCCTGCCCAGAGCAGCACTCACAGAACCACAAACCTGTACTAGGGGGTCAGATGGAGCTATGGCCCCAAGAGGTGCTTTGAAGGCAAGGACAGACACAAGGTCCTCTAAACTCTGAAGCTCTGCAAGGCAGCGCCCCATCAGAGAAGTCCCATCCTCCTCCAACCTGTGGAGGCAGTGGCAGATTTTATTTTCTTGGGCTCCAAAATCACTGCAGATGGTGACTGCAGCCATGAAATTAAAAGACACTTGCTCCTTGGAAGAAAAGTGATGACAAACTTAGATAGCATATTAAAAAGCAGAAACATCTCTTTGCTGACAAGAGTTCATATAGTCAAAGCTATGGTTTCTGCAGTAGTCTTGTATGGATGTGAGAGTTGGACCGTAAAGAGAGTTGGACCGCATGGACTACAGCATGCCAGGCTTCTCTGTCCTTCACTGTCTCCTAGGAGATATTTTCCATGAAGTGATGGCACCAAAGAATTGATGCTTTCAAATTGTGGTGCTGGAGAAGACTCTTGAGAGTCCTTTGGACAGCAAGAAGATCAAATCAGTCAATTTTAAAGGCAATCAACTCTGAAAGTTCATTGGAAGGATTGAAGCTGAAGCGCCAATACTTTGGCCACCTGTTGTGAAGAGCCAACTCATTGGAAAACACTCTAAGTCTGGGAAAGATTGAGGGCAGAAGGAGAAGGAGATGACAGAGGATGAGATGACTGGAATCTTAGTTTATGGCCCAAGGGGAGCCCTGGTGGCTACCAACAACACTTGTTCTCAGCACACATTCTTGAGGTATCCACAGCACTGGCAAGGCAGGGCTCGGCCCTCCGAAGCTCACCCACTGCCCGGAGGAGCTGGCAAGGATGCCCCTCGCCAGCAGAAGTGGTTCCATCAGGAGCACAGAGGTGCTTCCTCCCTCCCTCCGTGTGGCTGACTAGAACCTCAGGTCCCAGGAGTGTTGGAGGCTGTGTTATAATCAGGGCCCAGGGTCATCCTTACTGGTCTTGAGGACCCTCCTGGATCCCCCTCAATGCTTCATCCATTTCTGAGGCCCCACCACCTATAGCAGGGGTCTGGGGCTTCCTCCCACCTGTGATAAGTGATGCGTAGCCAGCCAATCATTCCTATGACTGTGATCTCAGGGGCCGTCCCAGACAGAGCCAAGCCAGGTCGGCTGTGGGGCGTGTGTCTTGGCCAGAGTCCCAGGCTCAGAGTCCAACAGACATGGTCACAGGCAAACCTTGAATCATTCAGATTTGTGTTAAAAAGAACATCACACGCAGAGGCATTAAGAGCGTTATTGTGGTGGTCTTTGCACCCTAGGCTTCCCAGGTGACTCAGGGGTAAAGAACTTGCCTGCAATGCAGGAGATGTCAGGGGTATGGGTTCAGTTGCTGTGTTGGGAAGATCCCCTGAAGGAGGGCATGGCAACCCACTCCAGTATTCTTGCCTGGAGAATTCCATGGACAAAGGAGCCTGGTGAGCTACAGTCCATAGATTGCAAAGAGTCAGACGTGACTGAAGCGACTGAGCCCAGCACTTGAACTCATAGCCACAGAAGCCTGCCCCTTGCAAGACACTGCAGTCCCTCTGCAGCCCCTCAACTGATCCTGGCCTTTCATCACCCAGTGCATGATGCCAAGTCCCAGGACAGGGAATCAGTGGGCATCCCTTGGGCTCCCCTCTTCTCTTGGGGGTGTCAGACCCTGCCTCGAACAAGCTAGATGGGCCCAGAGCTGGTCCCAAGCATTGGAGGACCGATGGGCCTCTGCAGGCTCCTGGGGGCAGAACCACAGCACATCCATGTTACCAGGCCTCTTCCCCGAGGTTCATATACGCCTCCCCATCGGTGGTCTCAGAGGAAAGCCCAGCTGGGTGCTGAGAGCCATGTGACTGGGTGTGAAGGCAGGTCCTACAGTGGGCTCGCGTGAACACAGGAGGTATCCAGACCCCACAAACCTGTTCCTTCTAATGGTTGGGTGGATGTTGAGTGTCCCATGTCTGAACTGGCCGTGCTCCTGAGCAATCCAACCCGTGTCTCTGGAGACCCTCGCTTCAGCTAATGAAGCCCAGGACTGCTCAGTGCAACCACAGTGTTTATAAATAAAACCACAGTTTAGTTGTCCCAGGAGTCATATTATTTAAAGAAACTTTGCAGGAATCTTTTACTGATTCAATCATGACGTAAAAGTCTCCAGCCCTGGGCCAGGCCACAGCCCACGGAGTTCAACCCCCACCCCACCTTCACAGAGTCCGTGGACCCTTGGGACAGAGGGCTCATGTCCGCACACAGCCACCCAAGGAACTGATGTCAGAAGGCATGGGTTCCCCACCCACTTAGCATCCTGACACCAGCAGCTGGCTCTCATTCCAGAGTCATTTTTCACCAAGAAATAACATTTGATCATGTCATCAGATTTTCTAGGCAACACCTAGTAAATTACTGGGTATTCACTTTCTTATTAAGTACTAAGTATTTAAATATCTGCTATTTAAGATCCACAGACATAGAAAACTAACATATGGTTACCGAAGGGAAAAGGGAAGAAGGGATAAATTAGGAGTTTGGGATTAAAATATACATATTCTACATAAAACAGATAAACAACAAGGGCCTACTCTACACAACAGGAAACTGTAGTCAATATTTCATGATAACCTATAAGGGAAAAGAATCTGAAAAAGCATTATGTATATGTACGCACTTACACGTGCTAAGTTGCTTCAGTTGTGTCCGACTCTGTGCGACCCCGTGGACTGTAGCCCACCAGGCTCTTCCGTCTATGGGATTCTCCAGGCAAGAATACTGGAGTGGGTTGCCATTTCCTTCTCCAGGGGATCTTTCCTACCCAGAGATCAAACCCATGAACCCCTTTTCCTACAATGGCAGGTGGATTTTTTACCACTGAACCACTAGGGAAGACCCAAATACCTGTTATGTAAACACCTGGTGTTTACATGGTGCCTACGGGTGTTTATTGTGATCCACACAGTCAAAGGCTTCGGCATAGTCAATAAAGCAGAAATAGATGTTTTTCTGGAACTCTCTTGCTTTTTCGATGATCCAGCAGATGTTGGCAATTTGACCTCTGGTTCCTCTGCCTTTTCTAAAACCAGCTTGAACATCAGGAAGTTCACGGTTCACGTATTGCTGAAGCCTGGCTTGGAGAATTTTGAGCATTACTTTACTAGCATGTGAGATGAGTGCAATTGTGCGGTAGTTTGAGCATTCCTTGGCATTGCCTTTCTTTGGGATTAGAATGAAAACTGACCTTTTCCAGTCCTGTGGCCACTGCTGAATTTTCCACATTTGCTGGCATATTGAGTGCAGCACTTTCACAGCATCATCTTTCAGGATTTGAAATAGCTCAACCGGAATTCCATCACCTCCACTAGCTTTGTTCGTAGTGATGCTTTCTAAGGCCCACTTGACTTCACATTCCAGGATGTCTGGCTCTGGGTGAGTGATCATACCATTATGATTATCTTGGTTGTGAAGATTTTTTTGTACAGTTCTTCTGTGTATTCTTGCCACCTCTTCTTAATATCTTCTGCTTCTGTTAGGTCCATACCATTTCTGTCCTTTATCGAGCCCATCTTTGCATGAAATGTTCCCTTGGTATCTCTAATTTTCTTGAAAGATCTCTAGTCTTTCCCATTCTGTTGTTTTCCTCTATTTCTTTGCATTGATTGCTGAGGAAGACTTTGTTATCTCTTCTTGCTATTCTTTGGAACTCTGCATTCAGATGCTTATATCTTTCCTTTTCTCCTTTGCTTATATGCAGATGACACCACCCTTATGGCAGAAAGTGAAGAGGAGCTAAAAAGCCTCTTGATGGAAGTGAAAGAGGAGAGTGCAAAAGTTGGCTTAAAGCTCAACATTCAGAAAACTAAGATCATGGCATCTGGTACCATCACTTCATGGGAAATACATGGGGAAACAGTGTCAGACTTTATTTTTTGGGGCTCCAAAATCACTGCAGATGGTGACTGCAGCCATGAAATTAAAAGACGCTTACTCCTTGGAAGAAAAGTATGACCAACCTAGATAGCATATTGAAAAGCAGAGACATTACTTTGCCAACAAAAGTCCGTCTAGTCAAGGCTATGGTTTTTCCAGTGGTCATGTATGGAGGTGAGAGTTGGACTGTGAAGGAAGCTGAGCACTGAAGAATTGATGCTTTTGAACTGTGTTGTTGGAGAAGATTCTTGAGAGTCCCTTGGACTGCAAGAAGATCCAACCAGTCCATCCTAAAGGAAATCAGTCCTGGGTGTTCATTGGAAGGACTGATGCTGAAGCTGAAACTCCAATACTTTGGCCACCTCATGCGAAGAGTTGACTCACTGGAAAAGACTCTGATGCTGGGAGGGATTGGGGGCAGGAAGAGAAGGGGACGACAGAGGACGAGATGCTGGATGGCATCACCAACTCGATGGATGTGAGTTTGAGTGAACTCCGGGAGTTGGTGATGGACAGGGAGGCCTGACGTGTTGTGATTCATGGGGTCGCTAAGAGTCGGACACGACTGAGCGACTGAACTGAACTAGACCAGGTGTTTACTTACCTGTTCCCTAGTAAACCGCACATCACCTAGCACGTGCCAGTCTGCTAGGTAATCTATGAAGAGCAGGAGCCAGGCGGGTGCTTGGTGTTCTGCTAGACTCACTTCTTAGCTAAGTAACTCACTGTCCCACACCCACCTCACTGTGCATAACTTAAATCCAAATCCTAACAAAATTTCAGTGATCACTGTAGAACCAAGTCAGCTGTGCCTTGTTTTGTTTTGTTGCTGTTTTTCCTGTTATCTGTATCTTGCTGTGCCAATCACAGAGGAGGGGAGGTTACTGAGCTGGGCCAGGGGCTGTCAAGGACAGCTTTGGGACTGGAGATGTGGTCAGGTGTGGTCAGATGGAAGGAGACCAAAGGAGGATGGGAAGGTCCTGGTGGAGGGGGGCGTGGTCAGGCTGCAGTGAAGGAGGAAGTGTGGAGAGGGAGGCAGAGCTGTGTGCTACAAGCAGGGCCTTGGAACCAAGGACGACCCTTGGTCCTCCACTGGAAGCAGCTTCAGAAAGGATGAGATGGCAGAATCACCCCATCCGCGGTCCGAGCTCTGGTGGAGCAGGATGAGTTTGACTCAAGTGTAGCTAGGACAAACAGCATGGAGGCCCTGCAGCTGGATAGACAGGGATTCCCCCCTGAGCATCATTTATAGCCTGCTGTGTGCCCTGGACTAATGGCTTGACTTCTCTGAGCCTCAGTTTCTCCATCTGTAAAATGAGAACCATAAAGGGACAGAGCAAACTTGCAGCCAATGTTCCATCCACTATTATTAAGATGCTTTCTTGATGGTCTGAAAAGAGCTCAGATGGGGTTGGGGGCATCAGGGTAGAGAGCTGTGTCTGCGGTCACTCACACCTGACACTCTTCGTGTACAGAGCTCACCAGCATCTCACTAGATTCTCAAGGTGCCCTTGGAAGGTTGCCAGCAGGTGTGACATTTCCCTGGGCCCAGCTGCCAGAGTTGGGTGTACAGAGTGATGTGTGAATTTAGACCCAGAACCCATTCATGCTCATCCCTGCTGAGAGTAGAGCTGTTCTGAGGGTGGGCAGGAGTGGGTTGAGATGCTTGGTCAGGACTTCAGGTGGATCAGTTTGGATCTGTTCAGTGAGTCTGGGCTTCTGCATCCAGGATTGGCCTGAGACTCCCAAGAGCAGCCTCTGGGTTTGACTGATGAATTCTGTCAGTGAACTGAAGATGCCTCTTTCTGAGCATCTGCAGTTTTCTTGGAGCTTGCTGATGCGGGCTTCCCAGGTGGTGCTAGTGGTAAAGAACCCAACTGCCAATGCAGGAGACACAGGATTCTCAGGTTCAGTCCCTGGGTTGGCAAGATCCCCTGGAGAAAGAAATAACTACCCACTCCAGTATGCTTGCCTGGAGGATCCCATGGACAGAAGAGACTGGTGAGCTCAGTCCATGGGGCAGCAAAGAGTCAGAGCAACTGAGCACAAGATGCAAGATGAGGGTGACCGGCACTGTCACTGAAAACTTATGGATCTGCCCACAGCAGGCTTCAGGAGCAGCCTGGAGAAGGCGGGAGGCAAACCCCACTCAGACCTGGGAGCTGGGGGACAGGATCTGGGCCCTGCCCCCTCCTCCAGCTCCCATTTCCAGAGCCAGATCCTGGAAGTGTCTTCAGTGGCCGGAACAGGCCCCCCAGACATTGTGACAATGAAACAGGGGTCCCAGGAGGAGCTGTGGTCAGGCCTAGGGCACTTGGTCAATGATGATCCCCCTACGCCAGGGTCTGGAACAATTCAGTTCCACCCAGAACCCACACAAAGCCTGGCTCAGAATAGGCACCACTACTTCTGTGCTGGTGAGTGAAGAAAGTCAATGGAAGGAGTATCTACGGTTAGGTGGATATCACTCACAGATATGCCCAGAGAGCAAAGAAAACATCTCCTCTGCCCCTGTGGGCCTGACCTGGCCCGAGGCAGTGTGACCCATCCTGGGATCTTTCAGCCTGAGGTTCTGCTTGGAAACATTGGCCCAGAGCCCCAGACTCGGCCTGAAAAGCACACAGGGTGTTTATTAAGGATGGGCTTGGTGCCAGAATCACAGGTCCTGTATACAAATTAACTAAGGCTCAGAGAGGTTAGGTCTCGCACCGAGGAAAACACAACAAGCACATCAAATCCAGGTCCTCTGATTGCATGGCCTCCAAACCCCTTGTGCCAACTCCGCAGGCTCTACCCAAGAGGATGGATCAACAACTTTGCCCCTCCAAGCCCTCTTCCCCTCCAAGCCCTCTTCCCCAAGAGCCCTGGCCACCTGCTCTCTGCTCCACTGCCTCCCTCCCCAGGCCGCATGCCTGCTGTCTACCCTTCCACCCCCTCCAGCTGGGCTCCAGGAGGTTCCCAGCCTGAGGTTCCAGCCTGTGCACCTGGATACTCACTGTCCTGGGCGGGGAGTCTGTGGCCCCTCAGAGACAGGGACTGTGATCTTCCCTGGCCTCTCTCAGGGCAAACTCAGGGCATGGTGTGAAGTGGGACTGCTCCTCTGTTGATCAAAACACCTTGCAGGAGGGCAAAGAATAAAAAACACTCCTCTTTGGCTGCTGTGTTGCCCAATCCATGTTTTCTGTGTAGCAGAAGACAACTGCCAGGTTCCCAAGTCACTTATTATTATTATTATTATTATTGGAGTAAAATTGCTTTACAAAGTTGTGTTAGTTTCTGTTGTACAATGAAATGAATCAGCTATGTAAAGTGTGTTAGTCACTCAGTCATGTCCAATTCTTTGCCACCCCATGGACTCTGGCCCGCCAGACTCCTCTGTCCATGGAATTCTCCAGGCAAGAATACTGGAGTGAGTTGCCATTTCCTACTCCAGGGGATCTTCCGCATTGAGGGATCAAACCTGGGTCTCCTGTATTGCAGGCATACTCTTATCTTTTGAGCCACCAGGAAGCCTGAATCAGCTATCTGCATACATATAGCCCTTCCCTGTAGGGCCTCCCTCCCACCTCATCCCCATCTCACCCGTCCCCAATCTCATCCCTCCAGGGCACCACAGGGCACAGGGCTGAGCTCCCTGTGCTGTGCAGCAGGTTCCCACTAGCTGTCTGTCTTACGTATGGTAGTATATATATTTCAGTCCAACTCTCCCAATCCATCCCACCGTCCCCTTCCTCCCGTGTCCACATGCCTGTTCTCCCTGTCTGTGTCTCTATTCCCGCCCTGCATATGTGTTCATCTGCACCATTTTTTCTGGTATGTGCTGGTGGTTTAGATTCAATGTATATGCATTAACGTATGACCTAGGAACCGCCCCCCTCATTCACACGCCTGCCTCCACCTTGTTCTTTACCCCCTTGCCTTTTCATGGTTCAAATGTGACTGTGTAACCCAAGTCACTCCTGAAAGATGAAAAGGGGAGGGGGTGAAGAACAAGGTGGAGGGAGGTGTGTGGGTGGGGGGTGGGGTCCCCAGATGCAACGTCCTCCATCTCCATCCCACTGCTCCCCCCATCCCAGCCAGTGAGTGAAACAAACCAGACCCAGCGCTTGGCTCTGTTGTCTTATTCCAGAAGACTGTTCATCCCTCTTCGTCTCTCTCTTTTCATTCTGAAACAAACAGAGGAAATCACATCCTCCAATTTCTGATGTACCTGATCCCCCAGATTCCTCGTCTGTTCCCCTCCTCCCGCTGCTGTCAGGAGCACTGGCCACTGATGGAAACACGTCACAGGTGGATGTTACCCTTAATGCTGAGAAATCCAGAGAATCAAGGTCAGCATGTTTTTGTTTGTGACCAGGGGTAAGCAAAGGGGAGTCAGATGTGTTTGTGGAACTCCCTCCCAATTAACCTGGCAATCCAAGGGTCTCAGTATAAGCTGTGCTGCTCAGGATGTGTGTGTAGACTGGGGACCCTTCCCTGATCCTCTGCTGTTGGGATACTGTCCCACTGGGGGCTGCTTTGCCCTGGCAGGCTTCGCAATGCACCCTGCCTGAATTAGACAGAGGACCTCTGCCACAGCCTGACCTCATGCCACCTCAATTCTCCCCAGACCCCGATGGGGCCACAGTATTTTCCCCCAGAGAGTTCTAGAATTACTGCAATGTCTCATCCACTTTTTGTTTTGTTAAGTATTTATTTATTTACGGTTGCATGGGGTCTTCGTTGCTGCGTGCAGGCTTTCTCTAGTTGCAGCGTGTGGGCTTCTCGTTGTGGTGGCTTCTCTTGTTACAGAGCACAGACTCTAGAATGTGTGGGGCTCAGTAGCTGCGGCTCATGGGCCCTAGAACATGTCACCCGCTCTCTGTAAACAAGAGCTCCCAGATAACCATGGTAATAACTTTCACAGGCGTGGATTTCCGCCTTAACCTTAATTCCCCCAGTAGCAGAATTTCTATGGGACAAGAGGCCATAAAGCCTGGCCACAGAGAGCCAGCCTTCCCAGCTCACTCCCTTGCCCTCCCATCCACTCCTTTCCTTCTCAGAGAAAGAGAAGGAAGCTGCAAGCAGACAGCTCCCCACCCCCGCTTGCAGCCTTTGTGCTGTAACTAGGCTTCGTCCTGGATAAGCCCAGGCTCTTGGGAAAAGGGCTCTCCTGAGAATGGTGTTCCTTCACTGGGGTGGATACCTGAGCTGAGGCCCCAGATGAGTCATCAAAGGTCAGGCCAGGTGTGTCAGCTTCCATCTGACACCCCTCTAGACCCTTCTGGTCTCGGGGGACACTTTAAGTTTCTGCCAGTACCGTCTCTGTGTTATTTGTTTTTACACTTGTCAGCCTGGTAGGTTTCCAATTGTTTTTAACAATCTTCTGTTTGAAGAAAAAGGGACTGTACCCAGTGGTGTCATAAAACCCAGCATCTCAGCTGGCAAAACACAATTCCCTTTAAAGCCTGAGGATGAAGGTTGTCTCAATGGCCCAAGGCAGAACCTGCACAGACATGGGAGTGCAGACTCAGGCAGTGAGGGAGAGGTTTGTGTCATGGGAAAAAAAAAAAAAAAAAGTCTATGAATGTGGATGTGGACGAAGGAAGGGTGGATGGAGCTGACCCGGTACCTTTTTATGGCCACCCTGCATGGCACGCAGGATCTTAGTTCCCTGACTGGGGATCAAACCCCAGTCCACTGCAGCGGAAGCACAGAGTCTTAACCACTGGACTACCCAGCACTTTTGCAGAGAAACTAAAACTCAGACGAAGGGAAAACCTTTCTTGTTAAAACCTTAGAAAAGGACCACTTGTTTTGAATGGCAGCTGGGTTCTGGGCAGGTGGGTGGATTGGTTTAGCAAATTTTATTTGAAATAATTGAGCTATCTAATGCTGATGAACAAAGCCTCTCACATGTGAGTTTCTACACAAACCCTGAGGACCAGAGGGGTGCTTGGGAGTCCTGTCTTCGTGGAGCACAGCTGATGGGGACTGGGAACCCACTAGCAGGAGAGGCCCTCTCATCCTCCAACCAGAAAAATGGGAGGAAATAGTCAGACTCAGCGTGTCTCCAAAGGGAGATTTGATAAAGGAGGCTCAGATTCCAACTTCTTTACTCCGTTATTCTTCACGCCCACGGGCTGTAGGAACCAGATGTCTGCAGAGGCAGAGCATGGGGGATGTCAGGCTATGACAAGGTGAGACCCACTCACTGTCTGGAGAGCTTCACAGAAGAGGTTCAATCCCTGATTTCAGAGCTGTCTGTCCTCTGTTCTTGTGAAAACAGGGGCCCCAGGGGCTTTGTGTCCTAACTGGCAGGATCGTAGGCAGTGATTTTCCAGATAGAGGTCAGGAGTGTGGACACCAGTCTTATAGGTACAGTGAGCATTATTGTTTGGGGAGCAAACTTAGTCTGCTTGGCGTCAGATGTATCCTCCAGTGAATGGAATTTGGCTGCAGGCTGTGGACACCTTGGTTCCACCAAGGACAGCTCCCCATAGCCAAGTACCCCCTGGGGTCTATGGACACTGCCCTCTGGAGGGGTTCCCTTTCATGTTTATGAAAGTTCTATCATCTGCCCGAGACAGGAAAGTATCAGAATTTATTGTTCATTCCAGCTGTATTTTGGGGGCATCTGCTCAGAATGAGTTTGATATTTTCAGGTTTCAAGGGGTCATAGAAGAGAACATGAGAATGAGACCTTTGGTTCTGAAGTTACTGCACATGCCCAGAATTCAGTTCAGTCACTCAGTGGTGTCCGACTCTTTGCGACACCATGGACTGTAGCATGCCAGGCCTCCCTGTCCATCACTAACTCCTGAAGCTTGCTAAAACTCACGTCCATTGAGTCAGTGATGCCATCCACCTATCTCATCATCTGTTGTCCCCTTCTCCTCTTGCCTTCAATCTTTCCCAGCATCAGGGTCTTTTCCAATGAGTCAGTTCTTTGCCTCAGGTGGCCAAAGTATTCGAGTTTTAGCTTCAGTGTCAGTCCTTCCAATGAATATTCAGGACTGATTTCCTTTAGGATTGATCTCCTTGCAGTCCAAGGGACTCTCAAGAGTCTTCTCCAACACCACAGTTCAAAAGCATCAATTCTTTGGCGCTCAGTTTTCTTTATAGTCCAATTCTCACATTCATACATGACTGCTGGAAAAACCATAGCTTTGACTAAATGCAGAATTAGGAATCTGTGAATCTGTATGCATATAATTATATTAACATAACTGAAGTATATGTAATATTTAATAATCATATTAAAGCAAGGCGTGAGGAATCCATTGAGCCAGGCTGTCCTTCTAACCTTAATGACCCTCAGGAATGTCTTGAAAAGGAACTTAGAGACACTGAATTCTTGCTTCCAGATGTTTTGCACACCTGATCTCGGTCTCTAATCCAGCAAGTGGGGCAACTCCAGCAATCCTGCACAAGATACAGTTAGGGTATCTTTTTTTATATATAGACTTTATTTTTCAGAGCAATTTTAGGTTCACAGAAAAATTTAGCAAAAGGAAATGGCAACCCACTCCAATATTCTTTCTGGGATAATCCCATGGACAGAGGAACCTGGTGGGCTCTAGTCCTTGGGGTCACAAAGAATTGGACATGACTGAGTGCGTGCGCACGCACGCACACACACACACACAAGTTGCCATGTACCCCTGCGCCTACACACACAGCCTCCCCCACCGTCAACCCACCCACCAGAGAGGTGTGCTTATGCATTTGTTATAGTCAGACATACCTGGATACCCTCCTACCTGAATACCTACCTACTGGGATACCTACATACCTGGACCTTGCCTGGGAATTCTGATGGACAGAGGAGCCTGGAAGGCTATAGTCCATGAGGTTGCAAAAGAGTTGGGCGTGATTTAGCGACTAAACGACAATGCCTGTCTTCTTCCTGTTGAGTTGTGCAAGTTCTTTGCGTATTTTGGGTCACAGTCCTTGATCAGTTGTGTCATCTAGGGGATATCTACAACAGGACAAGACCCTGTGATTGGAAAACAGTGACCTTGGTTATCAGAGCTCTTAATGGGTCTCTGCCCTGGGTCCAGGTGCTGACCAGGGCACTGGAAAGGAAGAAATATGATGTTAATGATATAGTTCCCGTATGACCCAGTGAATCTACTGAGCAAGCACCAGCAACCGCTGGGTAAAATTGAGGACACATGCACTTGGGGGAAGGTCCTTGTGCTCAGGCAGTACTTACAGAGACCTCAAGACTAGAAGAATCTCAAGCGTGACTTCATAATAACTTACTCTCAGGAAGGTAGCTGATGTGACCGATGCTTTGCCAAGCTTCAGGCTAAGTGGATTCCAGGAACCGTTTCTGCTTCTCATCAGCAGCAACCTGTCTGGCACATGGTCAATTCTATCCTCACCATTAAAAACTAACCTTCCCAAAGTTGCCAAGGACTCCACATTGCTGCATATAAGAGACCTGTCTGTCCTCATCTCATTAGAGCTTTCAGCATCCTTAGCGCAGCAGACCCTCCGTCCTCCTTGAAGCCGTCTCTCCTCCCACCCCTACCCTCTCCTGGACTCCTCTGCTTCCCCACCTACTTCTTCCCAATCCACTTCCTTGATCCCATCTTTAAAGGTTAGAGTCCTTACCTCTTCTAGTCTCTATCTACCCCCATCCTAAATTTCCATCAGCACTAAACAGTCCCCATAAGTGATGATTCATGAACAATTTCTGTCTTCTCCCTGAGGCTCTAGACTACACACCCAGCTGCTTTTCTACTTGAAAATATACCCTGTGCCTGAAGCTTGACCTGTCTAGACAGGGGCCCCTTTTCTGCCTATCCTTGTCTCTCTACTGGTCTTCTGCACATCCAGGATCTAGTCTCCATAACCCTCCTTTCAGAGCAGGCTTGGTTGAACTTAATGCTCTTTTATGTAAATTAGATCCAACATTCCTCTCCTTAACACTTCGATTATGACCTGAGATTAGTCTTCCCTGGTGGCTCAGTGGTAAAGAATCCACCTGCCAATGCAGGAGACATAGGTTTTATCTCTGGTCTGGGAAGATCCCCTGGAGAAGGAAATGGCAACCTGCTCCAGTATTCTTGCCTGGAGAATTCCATAGACAGAGAGACCTGGAGTGCTACAGTCCATGGGCTCACAGAGTCAGACATAATTTAACGACTAAACAAGAACAATGTTCTCAGAGCTTAGAATATACCTAATCCCCTTGGCAAATCCAACATGATCCCCTGTGGCCTGGTCTCTGCTCTTCCCCCAGACACTAGCCAGCCTTGGGGCATTTTAGGTTCCTTAAGGGGAGTGAGCTTTGCTCTGCATTTCTCTCCCTGGAAGGTTCTGCCCCACGCTGTCTCCCCTCAGCTGGCTCACAGGACAACCCTCTCCTAAGCCTGAGTCTCAGTCTGCTCCAGTGGCTGTGACAAAGTACCCTAGACTCTAGGACTTAAACAACAGAGGCTTATCCTCCCAGAGTTCTGGAGGCCCAGTGTTGACAAGGCCATGCTCTCTCTGGAGGCTTCTGGGAGGATTTCTGGTATATCCAGCTCCTGGGGAATCCAGAGGGTCCGTGGCTTATGGCCACATCCTCTGATCTCTGCTGCATCTTCAGTGGCTTCTCCCCTTTCTATGTCAAACTCCCTCTGTTCTCTCTCATGAAGTCACACACGAGTGCCTATAGGGTCCACTGGGCCAATTTAGGACAAGCTCCTCCTCTCAGGGTCCCTCAGCCATAGAAGGTTGGGTTCACATGTTCTGTGAATTAGGATGTGGTCATACCTTGGGGCCACCATTCAATGGGCTACACTCTGTTCTGTGTTTCTTAAACAAACAGGAACCACTTCCTATATGGGTCTATTGGTAAGGGGGAAATTACCTCCTCTAACCTTTGAGATTAAAAGACCCTTACTCCTTGGAAGGAAAGTTATGACCAACTTAGATAGCGTATTGAAAAGCAGAGATATTACTTTGCCAACAAAGGTCCATCTAGTCAAGGCTATGGCTTTTCCAGTGGTCATGTATGGATGTGAGAGTTGGACTGTGAAGAAAGCTGAGCACCGAAGAATTGGTGCTTTTGAACTGTGGTGTTGGAGAAGACTCTTGAGAGTCCCTTGGACTGCAAGGAGATCCAACCAGTCCATCCTAAAGGAGATCAGTCCTGGGTGTTCATGGGAAGGACTGATGCTGAAGCTGAAACTCCAGTACTTTGGCCACCTCATGTGAAGAGTTGACTCATTGGAAAAGACCCCGATGCTGGGAGGGGTTGGGGGCAGGAGGAGAAGGGGACAACAGAGGATGAGATGGCTGGATGGCATCACTGACTCGATGGGCATGAGTTTGAGTGAACTCCAGGAGTTGGTGATGGACAGGGAGGCCTGGCGTGCTGTGATTCATGGGGTCGCAAAGAGTCAGACACGACTTAGTGACTGAACTGAACTGAGCTGAACATTTTGAGATAGTGTGGCTGGACTAGTAAATAAAATTGACATGAGACAGATGAATAGGAGAACAAGAAACAAATTTTACTTCTTTCACATGGAGGTTCCACAGAGATGGGATCTAAGAAGGGACCAAAGCAGGCAGCTTTCATGCTTTTTATGTGAAGAAACCATACATTCGTGCAGAATGATAGGACCGAGAAACTCAGGTTTCAGCGCTCGTTTTGAGAAGAATATAAACAGCTTTAGTCCATGAAAGAGGTCACCAGGTTTGTTGACATATGTTTCTCAGCCCCAATTTCCAGATCTTTTGTGGGAAATTTGTCCTTCTACCTCCAGACTCAGGGAGAGCACCTTTCACATGAGAGATGTATATCCTGCTTTCAGAGAGACAGAGAGTCAGGGTGTCCCTCTTGGGTTGGCTGTTTCTTAAGTAACTTTAACTCAAAATAATCATGAGCCATGGGGCACATTTGGGGGTGGGCGGCCTGGGCCCCCATAGGCTTTGGCACATCTTACAGGCAGGTCCAGCCGCCTCTTTCGCAGCATGACATTTGCAGTAGCTTTTCTGTGTGTGGCAGGGATATTCTCAATATGAAAAGGTAAGAATTCAATGTTTGTCTAGAAAATAACACCCTGTCCTTCAGGGCAGGAGGGGAGGTGGTGGGGCCCTGAGGGGCTGTGGCTGCTGAAAAGGGTGAACTTTCCCTGGAAGGAGTGAGCTGGAAACTGGACAGACAGAGTTTGAAGGAGAGGATCTCAAGGAGGCCAGCCAGCAGCCTTTGGATGGAAACGATGAAGCCATGAAGGGTTCCCCCCAGCAGTGGGGCCTCCTCTCCCTTCATCCAGAGTGGGTATATGGACCTAATTGCCAACCCAGCCACACCAATGACAAATGCCTCCAGTTCCCCCTGGAGTGGGCAGCTGGGGACAGAGGCCAGAGACGCTTGTCCCATCACAGTCCTCCTGGATCCACCCCGTGGCATGTGCATCAGCACATGGCTCAGCTGTCTGCTTTCTCTGGACCCAGAGGCCCCTTCTTTCCCTCCGCAGAAACCCCTCCAGATCCAATTGTGGTGCGCATGGATTGTCCATAGGGAAAAAGCTCAGATCACAGGCACTGAAAGATGAAAGTCCATTTTCCTGCTGGGAGTAGGAAGGACAGACCATCAGCAATGAAAACACATTTCCATTCCTCCCTTCTTGGAGCTTTGCTTTTCTGAAGACAAGACTGAGTGAATGCTCACTTTTCTGTTGCTAGAAAAGCAAAATGCAAATAAGTCTTCTGAAAGTTGCTTCCATGTATAAGATTTTTGTGTGGCTTTCTACAACATACAAGGAAGACAGAGGGACACACAGATGGTGAGTAGGAATTGACCAAGTGAGTCCTTGACTGTTCCTTCAGTTCTACCCCAGACCTTCTGCATAAACTGCAGTCAGGCTATAACCGCACTGGGCCTCTTTGCTTTACGTTAAAGCATGACCTGGTAGGAAAAAACAAAACAAACAAAAGCCAGCATGAGTTTTCAAACCAGGCAGAACTGCATTCCAATGCTCTCCTGCCATGTCATCCGGGGAAAATTATTTAATTATTCTATTCCCTGAGCTGAAATAAACAAGTATTAGAGTCCTCATCAGATTGTTACAAAGATTGAATCTGAAAATGTACTATCCAAACTTGCACAGAAGCCCTCAAAACCAGTAGTTTTTCCTCCTTTCCTAAATGAAACCAAGAATTAAATGACAGAGTGAGTAGCCCTTTGAAAAGTGGTCCTTTGCTCTTAGCGGTAAGGAGCAGAATATTTTCTTCTCCATCAACAGGAACTCATTTTTTACAAGCTTTGGTAATTTAAGTTGAAGGAATATTAAAACACATTAAAAAGCTGCTCAGAAGTGGTATATTTTCCCCATTGCTTAAGAGGAGAGATTGAAATGTTTTACTTTCTAAATGTGGTGTTCAATTATCAAACCAGCCCAGAAGGGTCAAAAAAAAAAAGTTTGTCACTCAGTCATGAGCAGTTCTTTGCAACCACCTGGACTATAGTTCTCCAGGCTCCTCTGTCCATGGAATTCTCCAGGCAAGAATACTGGAGTGGGTAGCCATTCTCTTCTCCAGGGGATCTTCCTCATGCAGGGATTGAACCTGCATCTCCTGCATTGCAGGCAAATTCTATACTATCTGAGCCACAGAGAAAGCCCTAGCAGGGTCAAGCCATTCGTGAATTCCTGCAGTGACTTTTCTGACCTGTGTACCTATACTGGCCTGCATTCTAATTACACAGCCTCTTTCTCCTTCCACGACACTGAGCTCATTGAAGGTGGCACCTTGTTTGGTCATCGTTTGGGGCCATGAGGGCTCCAGGGAAAGTTCCTGGGACTCATTTCAGTGAGTTGAAGCACACACACCATTCTAGGAAAACACACGTATTACTTTCTCCTGCCCAGCCAGACATTAGTTAGTTCAGTTATCAGTCATGTCTGACTCTGCAGCCCCATGGACTGCAGCACACCAGGCTTCCCTGCCATCACCCACTCCAGCCAGACCTGGTCTTTAATAACTCTGGAGTTTGTGTCATTTAAGAATCTTCTGGTCATGAACTGTCAAAACCCCACTTCAAACCAGCTGAACCCAGGAGGGATGTTTATGAGCCGTCCTAACCCTGTGACCAGAGGTGGAAGACCAGCTGAACCCAGGAGGGACGTTTACGGGCCCTCCTAACCCTGTGACCAGAGGTGGAAGGGCGCCAACAGCCAGCAGCACCCAGGATTTTCCTACTAGTTCCTGAGAGCTACTGTGACAAAGCACCTCAGACTGGGTGGCTTAAAGTACCACACACTTGTGCTCTCACACTTCTGGCTGCAGAGGCATCAGCAGGTCCGTGCTCATTCTGGAGGCTCCAGGGGAGGGTCCTTTTGTGCATTTCTCGTGGTGGCTCCTGATGACGCTCAGTGTGCAGACCCGTCACCCCAGTCTCTGCCTCCGTCATCACATGGCCATCTCTCCCCTGTGTACGCCTCTGTGTGTCTCTCCTCTTCTTATAAGACCCATTACATTGGATTTGGAACCCCCTTTGCTCCAGTATGGATGCACTTTAATCACACCTGCAAAGATCCTACATTTGGAGGTTCCAGGTAGGCATGCATTTGGGGACCCAATTCAATCCATAGCTCCTTTCCTCGCTTGATTTCTGTTGGTCTCTCCTTACTGCTTCTGGGTCTCATTCTAAGGCTGATTCTACCCCCATCATTGCAAAATGATGCTAAGCCAATGCCATGAGCCCTGCATCCTCCCTTAACCAACACAAGAGTGGGTCCAGCTGCCAGGAGGAGGCCCCCCTCCCCTGGCTGAAATGCTTCTCCCTGACAATACCCGGAATCAAATGGTGCTTAAACACCTGAATAATTTAAATGGCAATTCAAGGAGCCCTGCCAGCAGAGACAACAAAATGACACTCCAGACCTCATCCAGCCACTCTGCCTTACCCCTAGGGGCTAATCAGGGACCTGGCTTTGTCTTTCAAAGGGCCGGAGGCACTCTTATTATCAACCCTGCTTTGTTCCCTACCACATCTGAAGTGCTTTCCTTGTTTCCAAATAAATAAAACAGCAGTGATGAACTGTCATTTCACCAGCTTTCAATTAGAAGGGAAAACACACAGGAAGGTGGGAAGGTGGAAATCAACTCAGATGTGGGGGAGCTGGGCTCACATGCTGGGTCCCTCCGGCTAGGATGGGGTGGGTTAGAAAGAGAGCAACCCCCAGGCCAGCCGCACATCCTGTTTGGGTCAAAGGTGAGACACAGACAAGGCGTTCAGAGGCTTTGAAGTTCTTAGGTCCCCACCTGGCTCTCTCCTCTGCCCCTGCCTGTCCTCTGTTCCCCCTGCTCTCTCGGCCTCCCCCTACCCTGCCCCACCCCTCCTCTGCCTCTGCTCTGAATCTGTCTATATTATCAGCCCAGGACAACAGCTGCTTTGACAACCAAGGTCACAGTCTTCTCTGGGCTGTGCACAGCTGGGTCCCGGGTGGCCCCATCAGGGGGTGTGCTTTGCAGAGAGACAGTCTGGGGTGGGGAATCAGTCCTGCCCAGAGCTGGGATTACTCACACTAGAAGACCACCCCTGAGAACACTGGGGTGGGGGAGCTCCTGGGCAGAGCAGATAAAGCTGCACTGAGGTCTCTCCATTTCTGTAGAGCAGCCCACCTCCCAGGTGCCAAGTCACCAGCATGGGGGCCTGCATGGTCCAAGTGAGGGGGACGTCAGCAGGGGTGATGCTGGGGACACTTGCATGAGGGCCTCTCCTGCTGTCCTCCTACTGCCCCCTGCCCTACCCTACCCTGGGGCCTCAGCCGGTCCTGCCGTGACTCCCAGGTATCCACAAGGTCCCCTGAGGTAATCAGCAACACGATGAAATGTGCACCATTCAGCGCCATCATTCCATGAGGGCGTCAACCTCTAGAAGGGTTCACCTGTCAGTAAACAGAAAGATATTGTTAGAACCACGCAGGGAGCAGGATGCCAAATGGAAACACGTGAATTGTCAGGTGCACGAGGGGGACAGGGAGTTGGCAGTTCTGCTGTAAATCAGGTCTATGCTTTGCACTTGACATGTAATTGTTATCTTGCTCTAGAAGTAACTGATAAAACAAACAGTGATCCAGTTTGTCTCACCAGTCCTCCCCGCCCCCCCACCTTCAACTAAGAGCTGACGTAGATGCTGTGCCTTTTACAACCTATTCGGTGGGGGCAGAGAAAGTGCTTTTAACTCCACTCAGTCAGTTTGGGATCCACTCAGTGAAGGAGAGTTAGATTCCAAATTCTGCAGGGGCTCTAAGTGGCGACTTGTCGCCTTGGCACCAAAGGATGCTGCCCTCCTTCTCCACTGAGTCAGCAGCCTGGACCGCCTCTCTGCACCTGCACAGGCCCCCTCCTCCTGACTCTGGTCCCTCACCAGCCATTCTTTGTACTGAACTTTCTTGCTCACCTACTGGTGGTTCCTCGATTGAACCCAAATGGATACAAGATATCCGGATGCAGAAGAGAAGCCCCAGCCCTCAGACAGTACCATCAGCCTTAGGAACATGCAGTCACCCTGCCTCTGAGAGGTGTAGCCTCTGGTCCACCTTGGCCACATCCCCCTCCTCGGCAGGTCCACACCTGCATCCTCACGGGGCTTCAGGATGCTGCCAAGCCAGTGGGGACCTCGGAGCCTGTGAGAACAGGGGATATGGAAATCCAGCATCTTGAGGTCATGTTCCCCATCTGTAGAAACAGAGGCGAAAACCGGCCTGCAAACCGTCGTCATGGGGATGTGGTTAGACAAAGTGTGCCCAAGGCTGCATTCGTTTAACTGGGCCTGAGTGAGACCTGCCCTGTGGCCGGGACGTGGCTGACAGCTGTTGTACTTTCTGTGTGAGCTCAGAACCAGCCTGTGGAGGCTTGTGTGCGCGTGTGCGTAGTCACTTCAGTCGTGTCTGACTCTTTGTGACCCTATGGACCAGAGCCCACAAGGTTTGTCTGTCCATGGGATTCTCCAGGCAAGAATACTGGAGTGGGTTGCCATGTCCTCCAGGGAATCCTCCCGACCCAGGGTCGAAGCCACGTCTCCTGTACTGGCGGGCAGGTTCTTTACCACTAGCACCACCAGGAAAGTCTGTGGAGGCTCCCGCCTATAAACGTGGTGTGAAGGCAGGCCTAGCACCAGGGGTTCAAAGGTGAAGCTGAGGGGTCTTCGGCTCACTCTAAGAGCACGCAGTCCACATCCCCGGAAGGAAGGATTCCTGCAGAAGAGTGATTCACACCGGTGCCCTAGGAAACCACGCACAGCCGGAGGGCACCAGCTTCGGAAGCCTGGACTTAGGGGAGGGGCTGGATGTGGGGGCAGGAGGAGAAGAGGGTCCCCAGGAAATGGCTCCAGAGCTGAATCTTCAAGTGTGATGAGAACAGAGACAAAGCGAGAACATGGGGACAGTCAGGAAGGCTGAGCATTTGGACCACAGAGAACAGTGTGTGCCAAAGTCCCATCCCATAAGAAACTACAGGATGTGTGACAATGTGGCGAGAACTCACTGTGGTGAAGTGTCACGTCTGAAGCTGGACCAAGTAACCTGCCGGTGGATGTGACTGTGGGGGGCTCTGTGTGCTGTGGAGGAGCTCAGCCTCTATCATCCGGGCACTGGGGAGCCACAGAAGACCTAGAGAAAGAGCAGCAGTGGGCTCAGAGTGAACCTCAAGGCAGGGAGCTTTGAGGGGCAGGTGGGGGGCAGGGAGAGCGAGTGGTGGGGCAGGCAGAGCTGATAAGCCCTGAACCCAGGTGGAAAGGGTTGAAATAAGACAAGGGAGAAAGGCCAGAGGTACAGGGCAAGATCTGCAGAATCAACACTGATGATCAGGAGTGAGGAAGAGAAACAGAAGCAACATATATCAGGGTATATACGGTAGAACTGTTGCTGCATGATCCTAACACAAGGGATGGATGTCGTAGGTTCATTACAGGATTCTGCACACCCAAGTTCCACTGCTCTCATTCATTGTGAATGTCTTTCCTCTACCGCACACAATTCTACTACCTGGGGAGTGAAGACACAGCCCACGGGCCCAGAAGGTCCTGTGCTAGCAAAGGAAACAGACAAATAGACAGGTGTCCACAGACTCAGCTTTGAGTTCGGGCTCAGTCGGAGGGCAAGGAGGAGCCTGCCTGGAGGGGCGATGGTTTAAGCCAAACCTGGGAGGAATCAGGACAGGAGCCAGGAAAAGGAGGTGCGGGGGTGGGGGGGGGTCCTGGTGGAGGGAATGAGGGGGGCGGTTCAGTTCAGTTCAGTCACTTAGTCGTGTCTGAATCTGTGACCCCACGAACTGTAGCACACCAGGCTTCCCTGTCCTTCATGATCTCCCAGAGTTTCCTCAGACTCATGTCCATTGAGTCAATGATGTCATCCAACTATCTCACCCTCTGGAACGAGGCGCTAAGAATAGTCAGCTCACGAGGGTAGAGAAGCACATGGGCGGACACTGGGTTAGACTGCGCTGGGAGGGAGGACGGACCCCTCTGGGGAGATGGGGGCATCCTCCCAGTGGGCTGGCCTCAGGCGTAGACACAGGCTCCAGGTGACGTGAACCCCCTGCCCCTCTCTCTGGAGCCCCTCACGATCCCGCCCTGAAGGGATCCTGCCCAGGGGGCTCGGCTGCCGCAGAGGGGCATCTGCATCAAGAGCCAGGACATCCCTGAACCCATACCCGCAGGGCTCAGAAGGCCGAGTCCAATTCCAGCAGAACCCCCCACCCCCTCCTGCCACACCTGGCTGTACAGGAAGCCATCAGGAGGCTGTTTTGATTGGCTCATTTCAGCGGGCTCATTATTTTCACAGGGAACAATTTCTAACAATTTTCCTTGTCACTCAGGGCACTTGCTGCTAGCTGAGTTTCTTGGGCCGTTATAAATACATTATCAGACACGTTCCGTAAGCACTTGCAGGTAAAAATAAACCCCCAGCATTAGCATCGCGGGGCACAGATGTGAGACGGCTTGTGTGAGACGTTTGCTCTCCGGGTCCTCCCTCCCTGAGGGGTGAGGGGTGGTGGTCGGAGCTGCATCACCCCACGAGGCTGGGCCCAGGGCTCAGGGGCTTAGAAAGCTGGGTTGTGTGAGCCTCATCCTCATTCCCCTTCATGGTGGAGGCTCAGGTAGGAATTGAGTGTTTGTGATGTGAACCACTGGACAGGGCCCCAGTGACATCAAGAATACATGGGACCCATAGGCTGGTGGCATCTGCACTCTCTGCTTTAGACTGTCTTGGGAACTTCCTGACAAGCAAACCCTTAAGGCAGTCCCGCTTAACTTGGGGCTCTGGGAGTCCACACCCACGTGTCCTATGGGCCAGACAGAAACGACAGAGTCAGGTGGCAGAGCCAGAAGAACCAGTCCCAAAGCATAGTCTGGCACCGTCTCACTGGGTGCTGGGGGTGGCTAGGCTTCCCAAGTCTCAGTTTTGTCATCCATGAAATGGGCATCGTCAGGCTTACCATGTAGCACTGCTTAATGTTCAGTTTATGACACAGCCTTTCACAGTTGTCCTTAAATGTTGTAGTGTTATTAACCGCTCACAAGGAAGTTGCCCACTCTCATCTCTTGAGCATGTGATCGAGACCAGATTCGGTCATCTTGCTAAGGCTCATGTCTGTTGCTTGTGGATGTGTGTCAAGAGCTAAGCCCAGTGGTATTGGGCTTATCTCTATAGGGTGTCTAGAGCTGCAAGTGCCTTGGGCCACAGGAAAGAGCAGGGGCCACGTATCTGTGGGGGGACATGGATCCCTGTTGGAGGGTCAGAGAAGAGCTTCAGGGATAAGATGGAACTCCAGGCAGCAGGGAGAGGTCACAAATCTTTGCCTGAAGAAAGGAGGTTACAGGGAGTGTAGGCAGATAGAGGCAGGCAGGTTAGACACCTGGCAGACAGGTAGGACCCTGGAGCAGAGTCGGGCCCCTGGCAGACAGGTAGGACCCTGGTAGAAAGAAGGGTGGAGCAGGATATCTTGACAGAATTGAGTCCTCTCAGACTGTCCATGGTGATGGAATTCTACACTGGTGGGGACCTCTTCTCTTGCATCCTTCCTCCCCTCTGACTGTGCTCTTGTTGACTGAGTACTAACCCCATGGCCACACTGTGCCTTATCAGCTCATGGCATCTTAGCAACCCCAGGCTCTGTTGCATGAATGGATGGCCAACATTCAGGAAGCTTGAGCCACTTCCCAGGTCTAGGACCTAGATCCTTTTGATTTCAGTTAATGAGAAGGGTAGTTATCTTCATGCATGAGTGCTCAGTCATGTCCGACTCTGCAACCCCATGGATTGTAGCCCTCCAGGCTCCTCTGTCCATGGGATTTCCCAGGCAGGAATACTGGAGTGGGTTGCCATTTCCTTCTCCAGGGGCTCTTCCCTACTCGTAGATCTAACTCACATCTCTCGTGTCTCCTGCACTGGGAGGTGGACTCTTTACCACCGACTCCAGAATAGGGAAATAACAGCAAAGGTACAATGAACTTTCTAGAGTGGTAGAGACATTCCATATATTGGTCATGTCGGTGTGTACATATGTCAAAGTTTATTGAACTGTACACTTATGAGCTTTTGATTTCAGCGTACTGTAAATTAGACCTTAATTTAGCAACAACAATAATGTAGCTGTGAGATTGCCTGTATCAGAGCAAAATACGCAGAGTTTGGATGGTGTGTGTGCTGATCATTTCACCTGTCCTTTCTTCATAGTGAAAGGAGGGCATTAAAGACAATTAAAATGACGTATTTTTGAAGTATTTTTTTGATAAGTGGGTTTTCATATATGTGTGTGTGTGCTCAGTCATGTTCAACTCTTTGCAGCCTCATGAACTATAGTCCTTTAGGTTCCTCTGTTCACGGAATTTTCCAGGCAAGAATACTGGAGCGGGTAGTCATTTCCTCCTGCAGGGCATCTTCCTGATCCAGGGATCAAACCTATGTTTCCTGCACTGCAGGCAGATTCTTTATCACTACACCCTGGGAATTCCCTAGGTAGATCCATTGGAATTTTTCTGAAGAACAAGCATTTTTTTCAATAGACTTTTAACATCTAAAAATTTTCTGTAAAATAGCTTGGTCTTTCATCAAAATTGTGTATTCTTTTGCTAATACATTTGAAATTGTTGACACCTTACACTGACTTCTCTCTCCTAGAGCATAACATATTTAATTGAGACAATTATCTCTCCGCGGGTGCAGGGGGATGTGGTAAGCTCAGAATAAGCAAATTTTGCTCTCTACAGAGGGCATGTTCATGGGTTTTGTTTTTCCATGGTTGAAATGTATAAATATTTTACCCAAATGCATGTACAGAGGCTGAGAGTCTTTCTTCGACAAACAGTCTTAACAAGATAAAACTCATCAAATAAGTTGTCTGTTTTGAAGTCATTTCTATATATGATTCTCTTGAATGTTTCTCCAAATTTAGATGCTGCAAACTTGTAGATCTTTTAATTTGGTTCCATTCTGGCATGGAATATAAATTTGTTTAATTAAAAATAGGATTTCATTAAAAGATGCTTTCTACTAGTTGAGATATTCCAAAGCACAATTATGTAATTTTTAAATTAAATCTGAGGCTGTCGGGGCTCACATGGTTTCATTGGTTCCCTCCCTCCCTTGCTTGCATGGGGATAAATTTAATGTCTTCCTGTTTGCAAGCTTTGTTTTCAATAATGATAATTTTCCAAAAGCCTCAAAAGCTGAAGTTTTTGTTGTTGTTTTCGCTCTCCTCGTTGGATTATTGAATGCAGCCAAAACACAGAGGATTTGTTTACAAAAGGGTTCAGTGCTGTTATAGGACACTCTAGATTGATTTACAAAGAAGCTCTTCAAAGGTTCAAACATTTCCAGACTCTTATTCATGGTGAGCAGCAAGAGAGAACCCATACTGCCACACTGAAGGGCTTTTTAAAATTCAATATCCGCTTGTCATAAAATGTTGCAATTCAGTTACTCTAAGTATATACAGATACACAGTTGTAAATTTCCAACCACTGTAACTTCTATCACTTGACTGTTAGATTGTCTCAACTTTTCAGACCCGTTTGAATTACCTGTGTTCCACAACCTGTTCTTCCACTTCTGTTTGGTATGTTTTGTGAAATGGAGTATTTCCTGCTGTATCAATAAAAAAGGATGTCACAGCCATCAGCTATTTTGGCCCTCCAAAAGTGAGTTTCTGAGCCTGGAGGATGCCCAGAAAGAACAATGCCTGCATTCTGGCAATTATGAGGCCGCTGCCACTCTCTATGGTGATTGAGAAACTAAGGATGTGAAAACTCAGATCTAAGGATATTGGCCATGGATAGCGGAGATGTATATGAAAGTAATGATTTCACTGAACCCAGACCCTTATATCTTCTCATGCGCAGAAAAACACTAAATTTCTTAACTTGAGATATCTGGTTTTCCTTAATTTACAATAATCTTTTGACCTTCCGACTACTTGCCTTGTTTCTAACTTCTATATAACCTGACTCTGCAACTCCACGCCCTCCCCACCCCACCCCACCCGCCACCCCCAACCCCCTCCCCACTCCCGCCTCCCTCTGCTGCCCCCACTTCCCCATGACCTCCTCGGAGCAATTCTTTCAGAGATCCTTGAGATGCTGTCTCCCAGGCTTGAAGTCCTAAAAATTACCCCCGAATAAGACATAACTCTCAATTTCTAGGTTGTGACTATTTTTAAGTCAACAGTTTCTTACTTTAATAAGAATGTGGCTTCCAACTTGAAACTCGTATCAAATATATGTTCATATTATGACCACATCAACTAAACAAACAAATCGCACAACCTAAAAGTTGAGAATTTTATTTTATTTGTCAGAAAAAAACTGAGTACTCAAGCTCGGGATGCAGTCTCTCAGCTCAGGGGGACTGTTCCTAAGAGGCAAGGGAGGAGCCAGGATATACAGGGGTTTTTGCAGCAAAAACCAGGGAGTAAGGACACCAAAAGATGTTAGAACCATCTCAAGTCTAGGAATTTAGCACTTTTCTGTAACTGGGAAGATGCAAGAGTCTGAGCTCATTGAAACCATCTTTTTGATTTGCACCTTAGCTTTCTGGGGCCAGAATGCTCTTCTTCCCCATCCTGAGTTCCCTCAGGACTCACTGTAGTGACCTGGGGGCTGGGAGGACGGGGCTGTAGTGCCTGGATGGTTGCAATGTCCTTTGTTTTCTGATAAGGCAGGCAGCCTTGTTTTATTCACAACATAATATAATCAATCAGTTTTACCCTCAGTGTGGAATTTTCATCCGATTCTGCAATAGCACTCAGCGTGGTCTCAGGTGTTTTGCTTCCAACAGAATGAAACCCCTAAAGCTGTAACTTTTTTAATATAAATTTTATTTATTTTTGGTTGTGCTGGGTCTTTGTGGCTTCGCGGGCTTTTCTCTAGTTGCAGAGAGCAGGGGCTGCTCTCTAGTTGTGGTCTCTAGCTTCTCATTGAGGTGGCATCTGCTGTTGCAGAGCACGGGTTCTAGAGCACGTGGGCTCAGAAATCGTGGCTTCCAAGCTCTAGAGCACAGGCTCAGCAGTTGTGGTGCACAGGCTCAGCTAGTCTGTGGCATGTGAGATCTTCCCGTATCAGGGATTGAACCCATGTCTCCTGCATTGGCAGGCAGATTCTTTACCACTGAGCTACCAGGGAAGCCCCTAAAACTGTATTTTTAGTTTAGCAAATGAATCAGGAAATACTGAGCCCTTTTGGAATTCACAGATATTGTACCAGAAATAATCTGATGTCATGATGTCAAAATGGCTTCCTTTCCAGTTCCCAAAGCCTTCTTCCCAATGTATCAGGGGCCCTGATATATTGATGGCTAACTGCTTCATCCTTCCTCCATGCCCAAGGAAACTTAAAATCTGAACTGAGCAGCCTGAGTTTGGGAATGTTGATGGAAAACCTAACGCTCAACCTAAAAGTTAGTTATGTTTTATTTGGTGGACTTTCTGAGGACTTCAAGCCTGGGACACAGCATCTCAGATAACACTGAGAAAATTGTGCTGAAGGGGCAAGGGGAGGGGAGCCGGATATACAGGGTTTTTTGCAACAAAAGACTAGGTAATAAGAACATCAAAAGATTACTGTTAATTAAAGCAGATCAGAGATCTCAAGTTAATGCATTTAGAGCTTTTCTATGTATGGGAAGATGCAAGAGTCTGGGCTCACTGAAATCATTCCTTTGATGTGCACCTTAGCTATCTGGGGCCAGGAGCCTGTGCTTTCTCATTTTAGTCCCCTCAGGGTGCACCATCGGGAGGGTGTGGCTGTAGCAGCTGACTGCCAGATGTGGATGGGGAGCGGGGTTGCTGCTGCCTCCATCCTGAGTTCACTCCGGGCTCACAGTCAGGGTGGCTATAATGTGGTGACTTGATGGTTGCTACATCCTTTGCTTACTGATATGGCAGCAATATTTTTCAATCATAGGAAGAACAGCATTTGATCTAAATTTAAAAAAACAATCAAATCAGCATTTGATCTAAATGAAAAATCTGGCCTTATGGGCACACATGCAAGAAGCCTTCTACAGCCACTCATGGTAAGTACCCATCTTTGAGCAAATTCTTCTTAAATGACCATTAAGGTAGGATGTAGGGGCTGCCTTACAGTCAGCATCCTGCCTGTGGCCCACAGGCAGAGGGGCCATGTGGAAGGGCTCTCTGCACCAGCTGCAGCTTCATCGCAACTTTAATGACAGACAGAAGCTCAGTCCTTGCTTTTTCATTAAATGTGTACTTTCATTATTTTAGCTCATTGCTGCCCAAAGAGTTCATTAACAAAATTTTAAAAGCATTAGCAAATAATAAATACTTGGTGATATATTTGCTCTGATGATAAAGAAAGTCTCATTTGTAGCCGAGTCTGTGGCTGCTCCTGTTTATCTGTTCTGAGCAGGACTGTGAGTGCATGCTAAGTCCCTTCAGCCATATCAAACTCTTTGCAACCCCATGGACTGTAGCCTGCCAGGCTCTTCTGTCCATGGAATTCTCCAGACAAGATTGGGGTGGGTTGCCATGCCCTCCTCCAGGGGATTTTCCTGACCCAGGGATCAAAGCCCAGTCTGTTATGTCTCCTGCCCTGGCAGGTAGGTGGGTTCTTTATTTCTAGAGCCACCTAGAAAGCCCCTCTGAGCAGGACCGCTAATCTCTGATCTTCACCGGGCTTCACACACTTCTGCTTGGAGGGTCCCTCTGGCCCCACTGGCCACATCAGCTACCAGCTGGGGGCTTCGAGGTCTTCCAGGTGGTGGTCCTAGCCACGGCACAGCTGGCTGTCCACCAGGTCCGCCAAGGGAAGGCAGTAACTCAGGATATTCTTCTCTTCACCTGAGGGAGGCCAGATGGAGGACGTACTTCCTGCCACTCATGCCCGAGAGGTACCCCATGGTGGTCACCACTCAGAGGCAGGAGAAACGTCCTGGGTCTGGAAAGGGTTGAAAGCAAGGCTGGTCCATCATCATCAGTGGTCTTTCAGCTTGAATCCCATGTTAAATTAAAACTGCTCACTGCCTGCTTCTCATGCACGAGGAGACAAGAGCATCGTGGAAGCCTGGGGCCAAAAGCTGGCATCTGCTGGACCACATGGCTTATTTCAACATGAACGTTCGTCATAATACTCTGTTTGAAAATGAAAAATCTGGCATAAATGCCAAACTGATGGGGTGTCTTGCAACACATGTAGACTGGGCCAAAGGTCACCCTTATGGGCTCAATGCTTGTCCCCCCCAAATCCATATGTTGAAATCCTAACCCCTAGTATGATGATATTAAGAGATGAGGCCTTTGGGGTTGATGAGGCCATGAGGGCGGAGCCCCATGAATGGAATTTGTGATCTTATAAAAGGGACTACTTCTTTGCCCTTTCTGCCACATGGAGGGAGAGCATGGAGACGGCCATCTATGAACCAGGAAGCTGGTCTCACCAGATTCCAGGTGCCTCAGTCTCAGACATTCAGCCTCCAAAACTGAGCAATAAATATCTGTTGTTTGTAACCCCCCAACTCTGTTATAGCTGCCAGAATGGCTGAAGAAAGTCTCCCTCCTGAGGGACAGCTGACCACCCCTATCTGGGGGTGTCCATCTTCCTTGAGCAGCAGCAGCTGAAAGCCTCTCCCCTCCAGCCCCTCCAGATGGTTGAGTTGACCCTATGCCTACTATCAGCCCCTCCTGCGATGACAGACAGTCTTTAGTACTCTCTGTTTCTCCTTAACACACACCCCAGAACTCTGGCCAGACCTTACACATTAGAATTTCCAACAGCGGGAACACCAGCTCTTCTGGGGCCTTCTCCATCCCAAAGCCCTAAATGGGAAAGTCCATGGTAGGGCTCATTTGGGAGGTTTGATGAGCTGGGCCTGGACTTGAGGTCCATCTCTCTGCTCTGCTGGCTGACACGTGGCTTGACTCCAGAAAGAGAGGTGGGGAAACCTGGCTCGTTGTGCGGGGATGAGGTCCTGTGAATGGAGTGGCGTGCACTCACGGCCTGTGGAGGTTCCACAAGCCCTGCTCCAGTTACATCTCCTCCACATGGCTGGGGTGCAGCTGGCTGGATCCTCTCATCAGGACACACAGGGCTGCGGCACATGGCTCCTCCTAGGGAGGGAAGCTGTACAAACATCGCCGCCTTTGGGCAGGTAACATCTCCCATCCTGCTAGTTTTTGCAGACGTGCAAATGAAAACTCAGAGTCTTCCTTTGTCTCAGGCAGAGTCACACAGCTGCTTGGCTCGGGGTGGAGGTCTGAGCTCAGGTGTCTCTGGCTCCTGCATCTGTGTCCAGGTGAGCTTCTAATCCTACCTGCTGTACCTCGTTAGCTCACTCAAAGGTCACCCCAAGCCTGCGGCAGCTGCTGCCTCTGCACGTGGTCCACTTCTCCGCTCACTGGTCTCACCCTGTGCCCCCCAACTCACCAGCATGACCAGGGAAGGTGGGGAAGTCGCCTCCAGATGTGGCTTCCTCCAGGCTCCACCTGCCCAAGCAAGAGAGACTGTTCTCAGCGCACAGAAACCCCTGTCTGGAGATGGGCTGTGTTTGGAACTTCTCCACTGGAGCAACCCTGGGAGGAGGTTGCGGCTGGCATTCCCCAGGGCACCTCCCACGCGGGTTAGTCTCTCCTACGACAGAAAGGAAATCAATCCTCCCGGAGCTGCTTTGCACGCGACGTGCGTTGAGAGAGGATACAGGGCAATTTGTCCAAATTACAAACAGGAAGACTTTCCAGACGGATCCATTGCAATTAATGGTGAAGCTTTAATTCCAGGCGCTTGTGTGACAAGAAGAGTGACAGCTGCAGAGGAGCCCGGCCCTCCCTCCCTCCCGGTTCCCAGATCCGGCAGTGAACTGAGATGCTGAGCGCTCCGTGGGAGCCTGCCCCTCCCTCACCACGGGTTTCGCTTTTATGGAGCACCTAATATGTGCCCAACAGAGCTGAACACAGTCAGTGTTTTCAGGGTCTGTCCAAGCAGGTCTGGGGCAGAAACGTAAGGCTGGACCTGACCCAGGGGATGAGGTGAGGACAAGGTGACCGGGCTTTGGAGTCTTCCTCCATGGGCTCCTGCTGCCCCAGAGCCGAGTTTGGAGTCCTTTCATTCCACCAGAGTTTACACTTCCCCCCTTATGTCTGGACACCGAGCTACCTGGTGTGCATGTAGAGACGACAGAGGCGTGAGCTGTGGCCACCCATGTGGAGGAAGCACGAGAGAGAATTATCAAGTGAGCTGCAGAGGATGCCCTGGAGTCTGCACAGGGCTGGAGGCCTTGATCTGGCCAAGATGTGACTGGTCAGGGTGGGATGCAAGCCTGGCCAAGCTGGAGCAGGGTCTGGGGAGGTCACCAAGGAAGTGGGAGAAGCCGGCACTGGCTATGCCAGTGCGGAGGAGGATGAAGGAGACGAGGGTCCCGCCCTCCGGAGGAAGAGATGGAGCAAACACAGCGGTTCAGCTCCCACTCAACTCACTGTGCTTGTGCAGAGGGGTCCTGAGAGCTGGTCAGATATTCAGGAGTTTTGTGAGCAGGTTTCTCTGTGGTTTGTAGCTTGAACTGGCTCCCTTGGGAGTATTGACACCGTGGAAATTAGCAAAGACAGTAAAACAAAGCATGTCCTTTTTCTTCCTTTTCCAGCCAATTCGCCAGCAAGGAGAAGGAGGCAGTCCCCCAGGAGGAGGGGAGGACAGGCATGGGGTGCAGCAGTCCAAGGGGGTTTGCAGGGGGTGACTCTGGGGGGTGGACCGCAAGGAGAGGTGACTGGGCCAGCTCGTGGAGGAGCAGCAGCCCCGCCCGGGTGCAGGCCGCCACGGCCCATGTGCAGCCACCTGGCTGTCCTCTGCAGGTTTGCAGGGGCTGTGGGTCACAGCTGGGAGGGCCCTTCCTTTGTGGGGATAGGAGCAGTCAATTCCACAAAGGAGTCTGCGCCTTCACAGCTGTGCTGGGGGATAGGTTGGCTGGGAAGGCTGGACCGGCTGCACGTGTAAAGGCCACCCCTTTCTCCTGCCACGTGGACAGTGAAAACACTCCCACGATCAGCTCTGTGTCTCCAAGCAGTTAGCATGGATTCTGAGATGTTCCAGAGTGAGGAGCTGAGGGGGTGGGTAGAAAATAGGGACACTGGCCCCAGGCCACACAACAGGGCCTCTCAGCAGAACAGAAACAGGTCCAGGTGGGCTGGCTCTGCACCCCCATGTGGAAGCTGAGGCCTCCCCTCTACCGAGAAGTTCAGGCCCTGGGTCCCCCAGACCTACTCACTGGGTTTCGAAGCAACAAGGTTTTTATTGTGCCACTTGAAATTAAAATCTCTCCATTTTGCAGAATTGTCAGCTGCTGGAGGAAATAAAACTTCATAGGCTTAATCATTTCAAGACAACATTTCAAGACGGGCAGTGACATGCCGGGGAGTGCAAGTTGCCCCACTTTCAGCAGAGACAGATCACAGAAAACGATTACATCCATAAGTTCCATTTGAGGGTTTAATGGAACAAGCCTGCCCTGCATTGATAAATAGCTCAGGCAGAGAAGCAGGCCACGGGGGCGAGGCTTCAGGGAGGGAGGAGGAAAGGAAGAGGGAGGGGGGAGGAGGGAAGAGAAAGAGAGGAAGGAGAGGGTGGCCTCTGCAGGGAGGAGGGAGGAGGGAGGAGGAAGGAAGAGGGGGGAGAGGAGGGAGGAGGCGGATCTGTCTGCTGCGGCTGCCATAGCAAATACAGCAGACTAGTCCATGGGGTCACTAAGAGTCGGACACGACTGAGCGTCTTCACTTTGACTTTTCACTTTTATGCATTGGAGAAGGAAACAGCAACCCACTCCAGTGTTCTTGCCTGGAGAATCCCAGGGACGGGGGAGCCTGGTGGGCTGCTGTCTCTGGGGTCGCACAGAGTCGGACACGACTGAAGCGACTTAGCAGCAGCAGCAGGGGCTTAAGAGGCGGACACATGGTACGCAGGGTTCTGGAGGCTGTACCTCCAAGGTCAAGGCCCCTGCAGACATGCTGTCTGGTGACGATCTGCTTCCTCTCTCGCAGACCTGCCTCATCTCACCATCTTCACCTGCATCTCTCATGTCTTTCTTAAAGGCACCAATCCATCGGGAGGGTTTCACACTCAGGACCTCCCTTGGCCCTGCCTCCTGATAGCAGCCCATTGGGAGATAGGATTAAATTTCTTTTTCTTTTTAAAATGTATTTATTTACTTATTATGCTTCCCAGGCGGCACTAGTGGTAAAGAACCCGCCTGAGACATAAGAGACTTGGCTTTGATCCCTGCGTCAGGAAGATCCCCTGGAGGAGGGCATGGCAACCCACTTCAGTATTCCTGCCTGGAGAATCCTCATGGACAGAGGAGCCTGGCAGGCCACAGTCCATAGGGTCTCAAAGAGTCGGAGATGGCAACAACAACAACGTTCGATCTGCAGCAGGTGGTCCCCAGGACAACACTTGCTGGGAGTCATCCCATAACCCTCAGTGGCAGGGACCTGCTGTTTCATCGACTCTCCATTGGTGCGTGGCTTTGCCTCCAGGCCGCCCAGGGCTGTGGCTGCAGGCCCCCATGTGTAGGGAGAGGAAGGCAGGTGGCATATGCCGACAAGTCCTGTCCTCAGGCCGAGGGGACCTCAGTCTCTGGGGGCAGGTCCCAACTCTCCTTCTGCTCCCTCATCTGTTACCAGCTGTTACCATGCAGGATGCTAAGCTGAATGTGAATTGCAGATAAACCACATGTATGCACACGCTGGTGTTGACAACCTGTGCCACATTTGCAGTATATTCATAAAAAGTTACTGTTGTTTATCTGAAGTTCATGTTTCACCAGCATCCTGTGTTATCCTGCAGCCATTGACCCAGGCAGGCCTCAGCTTCCCTGAGCCTCAGTTTCCTCCTCCCTAGACAGTGTCTACCTGCGGAGACAGGATGATTCCAGAAGGCAGGGGGCAAAGCCTAGGGCAAGCCTGCTTAGCCTGGTGGTGAGTAGGTCTTGGTTGTCCTTCCAGTGTCCCAAACACCCGGTAGACCACCACATAGCCAAGCAAGGTGACCACATGAGGGCAGGCTCAGGCCAATGGTGGAAGAAGTCCATTAGTTAAAGCCATGGGGCTGGGGAATGGACAGGAACAACACCACAAAGATACAGGCTTGAGAGAAGGCTCTGAGTCAAGGAAGACATGCCCTGGTGCGGGGATGGGGGTGGGGGGTGCGGGGATTGGGAATCAGGTGTGGGAGGACTTTGCTTTAGCGTGTGGGGATGGAGGCCCTGGGCTGCTGGGAGAGGCTGTAAAGGCATCTGGGATGGAGGCCTGGGCAGGCTCGCTGGTGCCCTGTGGGTGGTATTGGATATTGAGCTGAACTGTGTCTAGAGAGTGTCCTGGATCCAGGAGAGAAGAGGGCAGAGTAGGTGTCAGGCCACAATCTCCAGAGTTGCCAACCATGATGTAAGGTCCTAGCATGGGACGGGAAACTCCAGGTATCCCAGCAGATAATGGAATGGCTGCTGGCCGCCTTATGAGACCTGCAGGCAGAATTCCAAAGTGGCTGAATGATTGTGGTTCATTCACCCTGGAGCCTGGTCAGAATGGTAACTTGCTTCTCGCCCATGGACCGTTGGGCTTCTGTAGATGTCATTAATGTCCCTAGTCGACTGATCTTGAGCTCAAGTCCATGGAATGCTCCAGGCCAGAATACTGTGATGGGTAGCCTTTCCCTTCTACAGGGGATCTTCCCAACCCAGAGATCGAACCCAGGTCTCCCACATTGCAGGTGTATTCCTTACCAGCTGAGCCACCAGGGAAGCCCAACAATGCTGGGGTGGGTAGCCTATCCCTTCTCCAGCAGATCTTCCCAACCCAGGAATCGAACTGTGGTCTCCTGCCTTACAGGCTGATTCTCTACAAGCTGAGCTAGCAGGGAAGCCCTGTCCAGGGTGAGACTGACCCAACTAGGGGAAGGTTCTTACAAGAGGGACTGGGGCCCTTCCCAAGTCACAGGCTCTGTCTCCTGCTGGCTTTGAGGAAGGAAGTGCCATGAATTCTACAGTGGCAAAGAACTGAATTCTGCCAACTATGGGAGCTCAGATGAGACCCCTGCCCCCATCAGTACTGTGATGGAAGCCTTGCGAAACCACACCAAGGACCCAGCCTCTGACTCACAGCAATTGTGAAATAACTGACAGGCGTTTTAGATGCTGAGCAGGTGATGATCCTGAAGCACCACAGAGGCTGTGCATTTCCACGCATGAGTTCAAGGAGTGGGCAGGTGGCCACCAGAGGTGTGTTGGGCTGGGACTTTGGCCTGGGTGAAAGGCTGCACCGGACCACTTGCATTTGGGATCTGGAACCCACTATTCCATGTCTCCAGACAGACTAGGAGATGGGCATCATTCATTCATTTCAACACATTTTATGTAAAACAGAGCAAAAACCTGGTGGTGCTGCCCTCAAGGGGCTTAGACGCAGATAGGAAGGACCAACATCAACAGGTGGACGGGTGGCAGCTGCGGGAGTGGTCAAGGGCTTGCAGTGCAGGGAGGGCACTGGGAAGAGGGTGACAGTGCTGGGGCCCTGGGGGCCTCCTGGAGGAAGGAATTTGGTGCGATTGATCGGGAGCTTGGGGAGTTAACCCCCAGAGAGAATGGAGGTGAATCTTCCCTCAGATCCACCAGGGATGCAGGCTGGGTTGGACCCCAAGGCCTTCCCTGAGCTGAGTCAGGTGCTCCCCTCACCTGGGCCAGGTACACCTCAGGGAGTGGCCTCCTAGGGCTTTCATCAGGTCTCCTCCCACATGCGCTTCTACCTGGGAGTCAGAGGTTCTCCAACCACCAATTTCTCCTGAGGAGGAAAAGCAGGGAAAGGATGCAGAAGGCAGTGGATGAAGGGAATGGGCCCTTCCTCTTTCATTTAAAGGGGCCCAGGCTTTGGCCATCAGCCCATTTCTATAACCTGAGGACCCAGGTGGTGCAGCCACAGCCACTAATGCCCCCAGCTCTGCTTCTTCCTCTGTCCCAATTAAGATCCGAGTTTCCACGGGGATCCAGAAAGATCCTCCTGCCATCCGAGTCTTCTTTCTAAACAAGGCACTGCTCTTCCTTGCTCTCTGCACAGCAGGAAATTTGCATTTTTAATGCTCAGTGCTGCATGTATTGATTGAAATTGCACTGATTTGCATTTTCGAAGTGGTCAACCACTGGAGCTGTGTTTTTCTGATGTACGTTTCTTAGAAAATGAAGCCATGAGCCATAGTCATGAGTGACAGAGGACTTGGGATGTGGAAGCAGCTGCTGGAGTCCTCCTTGGAGTAGGGGGTGCTGGGGCTCCTAGGGACACCAGCTCTCGGCCAGGAGCCAAGGCTTGGCGCCTGGGGTAAATGCTGAGCATCCTTCCCCGAGGGGTGTATCTTGCAGTGTTTTATAGGGGGACTGACAATTAGCCAGACTGCCAAGGTCAGAGGACTCTGGGGTCATTCAGCCAAGACCACATTCACTTCTGACACCAACACCAACTGGGGGGTGGGGTGGAATCCTCAAATCACCTTTAGGTTTGATAATTTGCTAGAAAGACTCACAGAACCCACTAAAGCTGTAACTCATGGTTACAGTTTCTTATGGGTCAGAACCAACCAGGGGCAGAGGCATGGGAGGGTAGAGTCTGAGTGGGCTCCAAATACAGAGCTTTCATTGTCCTCTCCGCATGGGGTCAGGACACCCCCTCCTCTAGCATGAGGGAGTGACAACACATGCTGGGTATTACCCACCAGGCAAGCGCTCCTGAGCCCTGTGCCCAGCGCTTTCTCAGGGCTCCATGGTAGGCATGATTGACTGATTGACGATGGTTTGATTAGTGACCGACCCATTGAGTGCCCACCAGGTCCATCTCAGTCACCAGGTTGGCTGAGATGGCAGGACCCAGAGCACCTCTACCAAGCCATATGGGTGGTCTTTCCAGCATGGCCAGCCCCATCCTCAATGTTGGCCCTCCTGTCAGGATGACAGGTCACCTTCCAGAAGCCAAAGGCAAATATCAGACCACTGTTTTTTGCCATTCAGTTGCTAAGTCATGTCCAACTCTTTGCGACCCCATAGATGCAGCATGCCAGGCTTGCCTGTCTGTCTCCATCTCCCAGAGGTTGCTCATACTCATATCCATTGAGTCGGTGATACCATCTCATCCTCTGTCACCCCCAGACCACTCTTCAGGCAAGGCCAAATTTTTCACCATGCAGAGGACTTCACTGGACTCACCCCACCCAAGGCCAAGCCACACCCCTACAGCTCCCTCTGAAGGACCCCAAGGCAAGGAGAAATTTAAGACTATCAGATAAAGAGCCTTGAAGTCAAGTGGTGCGGCTGTGGGCAGGGGTTGTGGGGCTGTCTGCTGCCAAACAAGAAGGATGAACATACCCTAAACCAAGCCAGGGCATGGAGACTGGCATCCCAGCAATGTTTTCTAGCTGTGCCCCCGTTCACCCACCTGCCCTAGCTCTTGCTGCCTCCATGGTCAGGAGACCCTCTGACCTTAGCTACACTGGGCTGGCCCCTCCTCCCCAACTCAGTCTTCGGTCTGGGGTCACTTGCACAGTGAGGTCTCCCTGACCGCCCTGCCAAGGAAGCCGTGAGCCCACCCCTCCTCTTCCAGTTGCTCTCAGGCCCATCATTACTGTTGTTGTTTGTCCCTAAGTCGTGTTCCACTCTTTGCGACTCCATGGACTGTAGCCTGCCAGGCTCCTCTGTCTGTGGAATTCTCCAGGCAAGAATACTGGAGTGGGTTGCCATTCTCGTCTCCAGGGGATCTTCATGGACCAGGGACAGAACCCGGCTCTGCTGCATTGCAGGTGGATTGTTTACCACTGAGCCACCAGGGAAGCCTTTGGGCCCATTACTTTTATTTCATTCATAGACTTGGGTGTGGAGGGCAGAGGGATATTAGTTTCTACTGATGCTCTAGCAAAAGTTCATAAACTTGGAGACTTAAAACACTTATTATCTTATTAAATAGGTAAAAATCTATTCTCTTGTAGTTCTAGATTTCATAGGTCCTATAAGCAAAGGGTCAGCAGGACTTCCTGCCTCCTGGCGGCTCTAAGAGAGAATCCCGTTATGCCTTTTCTAGTTTCTAGAGGTGCCAGCATTCCTTGGTTTGTGGCCCCTCCCTCCATCATCAAAGCCAGTAGGGCAGCATCTTGCAGTCTCTGACTCTGACCCCCTGCCTTTCTTTTACGAGGACCCTGTGATGATGCTGGGTTCTCCAGATAATACAGGACAATCTCCATCTCAGGATCCTTCATTTACTCCCATCCATGAAGGTCACATACTCACAGGCGCTGGAGATGATCAGCCTCTTATGGGAGAGATTATCGATACATTATTTATATCTACATGGGCTTCCTAGGTGGCACAGTGGTGAAGAACCCACATGCCAATGCAGGAGACACAGGAGATGGGGCGGAGGTGGGAGGGGGTTTGATCCCTGGGTCAGAAAGATCCCCTGAAGGAGGAAGTGACAGTCTACTCCAGTATTCTCACCTGGAAAATTCCATGGACAGAGAAGCCTGGTGGGCTACAGTCCATGGAGTTGCAGAGTCAGATACGACTGAGCACTCATGCATACATGCATATATATACAGCGTCTATTCACTAATTATCTGCCCTCACTAACTGCCTCACACCCCACACCAGCCTGCACATCTCCTGAGGGCAGCAGCTTGCTCATCGCTGCACACCCAGGTCCTGTTATGAGCTGGCACAGGGCGGGGGTCTGCGCAGATGCATGAAGTAAAGGAGAGAATACAGTGTGAGAGGCAATGGGGGCGCTTGCTTCCTGCTTGTCACCCAGCAAGTTCCGAGACACAGTGGGTGTGGGACCCGGAGAGGGTGGGGGTGGTCCCTGTGCTGTGAGCTGCAGAGCTTTGCCTGGGAGGCCTGCCATGGGACTGGTGGGTTGTGTACCGGAGCCTGGACACGACAACCCTGCTTCTGAGAAGTGTGGGCAAGTGGTCCAGGGGAGGGGGGCTACAGGAGGTCACAACCCACCTCAGAGGCTGGTGCTCCCATCCTTGGCTGCACGATATGGAACATAGAGGTACCCCCTCTCTCTGGCTGTGCCCCACCCTAAGATGCTATTCAAGCAGTAGATCTGTGAGCCACAAATAATACCATGACCAGACTGAGTAACTGAACCCCAGGAAGAGCTCAGGTTTGGGGATGCCCGGTTCCCTCTTACAGCCTTGTACCAGGAAGAGAGCAGAGAGAGACTCCAATTCAACAATGTTTGGTCTGTATGAGAGGGTTTGGGGATGCCAAGCCCTCCCATCCCATCAGCCTCCTCTCAGGTTCCAGAAGGTACAGCCTCACTGCTCTCAGGTCACCGGAGAGGCCGACGAGAAGCGTGGATGGCAGTAGGTGGGCTCGTGTTAATCGGAGATAAACAGCTGTCTCCACCTCCTTCTCCGTGGTCCTCCCACCAGGATCCCCTTCTCTCCTCTCCTAGAAGGTGGGCCTGCTTCCCTTCTGAGTGAGTCAGACGTCCTGAGCTATTGTGTTTTGCTTTTCATTTGTTTTTAAAAGTCTCCAGAGCCCAAAATAGCATAATCTTCCTTGGGCATGTAAAGATAATTTATGAGAACTTGGCCTGTCTCTACAGGCATGGATAGCAGAAAGGAGGAACCACCTGGGGACTGTGTCTGCAAGCAGCCCTCATCCAACGTCTCTTCTTGGCTAAACTAACCTCTTGTTCTCTGCCAGGTAATCCCAGAGTGCAGCAAGAGCCCGGCATCCAGCCAGATTCTTGTGTGTCATTTGCTTCTAGGAGGAATCCATCACTTACGATGTTTAATGGCAATGAAAGGAGTCGTCTCCTCAATGGGGCCTTCCATCCTTAATTTGCCAGAGTGTTTTATGTGACATAGGGGAGGGAGTGTTCCAGGTGACCCCAGGGACCTTCCTGCAGGCCAGAGCGGGTTTAAGAAAGCCTACTCCAGCCTCGGCTGGGGTGACCTGCACTGCCCACCTTCACACTACCCATCCATTCACCCTGCTCATTCACCACCCATACAACACACAGCTGCTCAGCACCCGATCTGAGCCAGGCAGTGAGGGTGGGGCTTCCCAGGGCAGTATCTGGGCGTTTGCAAGGACCAGTTACTAAGAAGGTCGGTTCCGGTTCTTCCCTGGAGGAAACGATAGTCCAGCAGGAGGAACAGAATATGATGAGGGTGAAGATGAGGATGACAAGAAGAAAGGACGAGGATGGGGAGGAGGCGGCTGGCAGTGGATTGTGGTAACAAAGAGGACGCACGGCGGGCTGTGGACCCACAGAGGAGGGGCGCCTAACCCGACAGGGAGGCTGGGAAGACTTCCCGGAGGAGGTGAGACTGTACTGAGTCCTAAACAGCCAGGACAAGCTGGCCAAGAAACAGAGGAGCGAGGAGGAGGCACTTTCCAAGAGGGTCCACTGGCTGATGCACAAGCCAAAGGGCCAGTAAGACGGTGCAGAGAGCAGGATGTGGACAGTGCGGGCCTGGGACAGGTGGTGTGGGGCTGAGTACCAAGGAACGTACCTACAGGGAAAGAACCTACAGGAAAGTCCAGTACCTACAGGAAAGAAATGCCCAAATACTGCCCTGGGAAGCCCCGCCCTCACTGCCTGGCTCAGATCGGGTGCTAAGCAGCTGTGTATTGTGTGGGTAGTGAATGAGAAGGGTGAATGGGTGGGTAGTGTGAAGGTGGGCAGTGCAGGTCGCCCCAGCCGAGGCTGGAGTAGGCTTTCTTAAACCTGGATGAGCCGGATGCTGCTGTTCCGCATTGTATGGGAGAAGTTGAAATCCATTGTTGAATTGTAAGCCAGGAAGTGACTTCACCAGGGCCATCATCTGCTTCCCCATAGTTACTGAGTATTTATTGAGTATTTACTCTGTACCAAACACTTCCAAGGGTTGAATCTATGATGACTCATACAATACTTAGAGCCCTCAAGGGTAGAAACTATTACTTAACCTCTTTGTATGGGGCACAGCAGCAGCAGCAGTCTGGCCAGCACCTACATCTTCACTGTGCTTCCTTATAACAATACTGTTCGGGTTTGCCTGTGGTCTTTGAATGATGCTTTGGCTCCTGGGAAGAAGGTGGGCTTGAGAAGGACAGAGTTGGCTGCAAAGGGTCTCAGAAGCTTAGACTCTCAAGGAACTGCTTTCTGTCATGTTGTGTGGGGGGGTACCTTTTGCCCCTGACATCAGTGCCTGCACCCCACTTGACAGACACATCTGCTCTCGGGGAACTCCTCAGCCTGTTAATCATGCCAAGTGGAAATCAGAGATTTTTCTATCAAGAGTCTGAAAGCCCCGTTTTCAAAGGATGCCTCTCATTGTACAAATGAATAGCCATCTCCTTATAAAGCATTCTTCTTTGAAATTCTGAGATGAAAAGACGAGCCCAAGTGATTGGAGCGATGGTAATAAGTCACACAAATCACCATCCTCGTATGGTACCAGGATTCGCATTTTGATGTTGGGGGTGGGGAAGTGTGGCTAATTAGTGTCCTCTGACTTCATACTCCAAACCTGAGCTGTGCCTTTCCTACAGCAGGAAGACTGTGTCAGCCAAGGAAAGTGATGCATGCAGAAACGGGGCTCCGGTGAGGTGATGCTCTCACCTTGGGCTTTCTCCTCCCTGCCCTGGGCCTTCTGAAGATCCGGCAAAGATGCTTCCATGTCACAGCAGGAACCCCTGGGACCCCGAGGACTTAAACATATTGGAATCCAGGACAAACACCTCTCAGCAGCTCAGGCCACGTGTCCAAACTGCACTGCCAGCCTCAGGAGGCGGTGATGTCTGTTCTGCCCCAAATACAGGGAAATCCCTCACCTTGAACCAGGTGGCGCATGCGTGAAGTTGCTGATACCCAGAGCAGGGGTAGGGGAGCTGTGAGCCATCATCCCTGGGTGGAATGGTCAGGCCAGTCACTTAGGATGTTCTTGGCCCTCTGAAGCCCTCCTCCATTGCTCGCTGGGAGCACGGAAAGCTGCCAGCAGGAAAGGGAAGTCACAAGATGCTTGCATCGCTGGACCATCCCTGTCGAGCTGCAGAAAAACAAGGAAACACCAACAAAGAGAGAAGGACGGAATCTTGCGAACTGAGATGTGCTCACTCAGGCATGCTTGCCACAGAGAGTGACCTGCAAAGAACAGGCAGGACAGGACAGTGCTTCCCTTTATGCATTTCAACACTGAGTGCCCTCGATGGTCACCTCCTCCCTGTCCTGTGCAGGGGGAGGTGGGGAGCATCCCACAGGCCTCAAAGCAAAGGACCTTTGGGGTTATCCCACCTGCTCATGAGTCAGAGGTACTGAAACGAGGCAAGAAAAGACAAGATTCTTCAAGACAGATCTTACAATGGGGTGCTGTTGGGGCCAATCTGGGTCACCGACTTTCTTGACCCTGAAAATAGTCTGTTGCTCAGTCGTGTCTGACTCTGTGAAACCCCATGGACTGTAGCCTGCCAGGTTCCTCTGCCCATGGGATTTCCCAGACAAGAATACTGGAGTGGATTGCCATTTCCTTCTCTAGGGAATCTTCCCAAAGCAGGGATTGAACCCAAGTCTCCTGGTTAGCAGGCAGATTCTTTACTGCTGAGCCACCAGGGAAGCAAAAGTAGCAGCGTGCACCTTGCTCTCCAAGCAAAGTGAGCACCAAGTGGTCACTCTGGTCAAGCAGGGTGACCAGAGGCTGCAGGAGGGTTTGGCTTCAGGAATAGGCTGGTTAACAGAGGAAAAGACAAAGATTCCATCTGAGTTCCAAACTTGCAGAAAATCCTCCTGAAATGCCTTGTTGCTTAGCCTCCACTGGAAATCTTTGCATGGACACAAGAACAGGACTCTCAACTGTGGGCAGAGGCTCCTGTGGTCAGTGCTGCCATTGCTTGGGTCAGAAGCAGCCGGAATGCACAGAATTTGATTAGCCCCACACCTCCCTGTACAGCGTGGCATCACCATCCATGCATGGCCCTTTAAAAAAAAAAATGCATTTTTTGAAGTATTGTTGATTTATATCATTGTCAAGTCTTATAGTTAAGCCTTTAAGTTTTGAGTTTATTTTGAGTAAACTTTAAAAATTTAATTGGAGGATAATTGCTTTTCAATGTTGTGCTGGTTTCTCTTGTACAACAATGTGAATACTATAAGTATATACATATCCCCTCCCTCTTGAGCCTCCACCCCAACCCCCCTTGAGTATATTTTTGTGTATGGATTGAGGGAGTGTTCTAACTTCATTGATTTACATGAGCTGACCCGCTTTCCCAACACCACTTGCTGAAGAGATTGTCTTGTCCCCCATAGTATATTCTTGCCTCCTTTGTTGAAGATTATGGTGTATGGGTTTATTTCTGGGCCCTCCATTCTGCTCCATTGATCGTTATGTCTGTTTTTGGGACAATACTATGCTGTTTTGATTACTGTAACTTTGTGGTATCATCTGAGCTCTGGGAGGTCCAACTTTGTTCTTTTACCTTAGGACTGCTTTGGCAAGTTTCAGTCTTTTTTGGTAATTATTAGTTCCATATAACTTCCCTCTTCTTGAAAAAGGAAGGCCCATGACACTGAAGAACAAGAGGTGATGGAATCCTGGACACAAACCCAGTCGGTGGGGGTGGGGAGGGATCAGATCCACTCTGGTTTCATCAGCTTCTTGTAAGGGCACCAACCCCATCATAGGGTCCCCACCCTCATATTTATCTAAACCCAATCCCCTCCCAAAGGACCCACCTCCACATACCATTGCACTGGGAGTTTGTGCTTCCACATAGGAATCTCCAGGTGACACAAATGTTTGGTTCACAACACTTCCCGACAATCAAGAGGCCAGCCGACCAGGAAGCAGGCAGGTGGGAACCAACAGCTGTCAGGAAGTGACTTTGTAACTCTGCCCCCAGAACTAAATCTCTGCCCTGCAAGTTCCCTCTGGGAGCAGGGAGATGTCCCACACCACCCCCCAACCCATACTGAAGATGGGCAACAGCCCCTGGACACTGACTCCACACCCCCCTAAGAACAACATAACTGCAGTGTGCATACCCACTTTGCCACACTGGCTGAGGGCAGCTGTGTGTCAGCCACCAAGGCTGAAGGGCTATGCGTCTATGCTGCCCACCTGCCAGCAAAAGACTCCAGAACATACTCTGCAGACCTGCCCCTGGGTACCTCCCAGAGCAGTTGTCTGGGCTAATAATGTCCTCACTTTAAGGGGTGCTGTCAGGATAAATGGCCCAAATTTATCAAGCACTTGACTCATCGTTAACTGGTTTATAATGTTAACTGGAATTAATATAATGATCACCATCATCGCCATCACTCACGCACAGAGTGGGCATCCGATGAATTTTTGAACGAAGGGGTGAACGGCTATGCTAACACTGCACAGGTTTTACAGGCTGAGCCAATTATTGAGTCTGCATTTCCTTCTTCACTTAAAAATTACTGTTATTAGTGTAACTAACATTCTTACTAAAAATAACATTTCCAAATTAAAAGGACATTGTGTGAGACATCCGGATCGTCACATCTGAATCTCTGTTCAGTCGGTTGCAATGTGTTGTTTTGGTTGACGTATCTAAGGAAAACTCAGCCTCAGACATTGGTGTAGCTAGGGAAGAGATGAATGTTTTAATAGATTTTTCAAATAATTGTGGGTATCTTGTTTGAAACCATAGGGACATTTGACAAGTTGTGGTTTCTTAACGGTTAGTTGCAAGGTGGAATTCCACGTCTGTACCTTTTGTACTGTATTACATTAAAATCTACTGGTTTATCTGACTTTGAATGGATTTTTACCCATGCATGAGTCTTAAACAGCTTTATTGAGATTTAATTCACATACTACAAAATTCAGCCATTTAAGGTGTACAATTCAATGGTTTGGGCATACCCACAGATATGTGCAGTCATCACCTAGTCAGTTTCAGAACATTTTCATCACTTTAAACCATCTTAAACAGAAATTGTACCCTTTAGTTATCACTGCCTATCCTCCTCCTACCCAAAGCCCTGAGCAAATAGTAAACTACTTCCTGTCTTGTTGTTGTTGTCCGATTGCTCAGTTGTGTCCAACTCTGCGATCTCAAGAAGCAGCCTGCCAGGCTTTCCTGCTCTTCTCTATCTCCCGGAGTTTGTTCCCCACACATGCCCTTTGTCTAGTTTCTTTCACAACATCAGGTTTGCAAGGATCACACATGTGGTAGCATGTGTCGCTGCCTCATTCCCTTTTAAGGTTTAACTGTCTTCCATTGTATGAGGATCCACATTCCGCTGTCCACCTGTCTGTTCGTGAACATTTAGGCTGTGTCCACCTTTTGGTGATCGTAAGCAAAGCTGGTGTGAGCTTGCATGCCCACATTCCTGGATGGACTCTCACTTCTCAGTCTTAAGATCCCTGGTGCCTTCAACCTCCCAGTTGTGTGCTCAGTTGCTCTGTCATGTCCAACTCTGCGACCCCATGAACTGTTCTGCCGGGTTCTTCTGTCTATGGGATTTTCTAGGCAAGAATACTGGAGTGGGTTGCCATTTCCTTCTCCAAACTCCTAGGTGGTGTCTCTTTAATGCTCAATAGCTTTTGACAGCGTATTAAAAAGCAGAGACATCACTTTGCTGACAAAGGTCCATGTAGTCAAAGCTATGGTTTTTCCAGTAGTCATGTAACAATGTGAAAGTTGGACCACAAAGAAGACTAAGCCCTGGAGAAACGATGCTTTCAAATTATGGTGCTGGAGAATAGTCTTGAGAGGCCCCTGGAAGGTAAGGGGATCAAATAAGTCCATCCTAAAGGAAATCAACCCCGATTATTCATTGGAAGGAATGATGCTGAAGCTGAAGCTCCAATACTTTGGCCACTGGATTCAAAGATCAGACTCATTTGAAAAGACCCTGATGCTGTGAAATATTAAAGGCAAATGAGAATAGGGTGGCAGAGATAGTTTGTTAGCATCACTGACTCAGTGGACATGAATTTGAGTAAACTCTGGGAGATACAGAAGGACAGGGAAGCCTGGCATGTTGCAGTCTATGGGGTCGCAAAGAGTTGAACATGACTTAGCGACTGAACAACATCAAAGCTTTTGATGTGGAAGCACTTGATTGATTGAGTCAGCATAGAACTTATAGTCCAAACTGGGACACCTTGAGAGTGAGAAAGAGCAGTGTGAAGAGTTATTCCAGAACTATAGTCCCAGCCTGTCTAGGTCACCCTGTTTGCCAAGAGCCTCCCCTTTGGACACCCATGTGTCCCTGGTCAGCGATCAAGTTCTTTTAATTAATTAACTACTTAATTAATTTGGCTGCATTGACTCTTAGTTGCAGCACATGGGATCTTTTGTTGTGGCTTGCAGGCTTCTCTAGTTGGGATGCACAGGCTCTAGAGCACATAGGCTCAGTAGTTGTAGCATGCAAGCTTAGTTGCCCCGTGGCATGTGGGATCTTAGTTCTCTGACCAAGGATTGAACCTCTGTCCCCTGGCTTGGAATGTGGAGTCTTAACCACTGGACCACCAGAGAAGCCTCAACAATCAACTTAGACATTCAACAGATGAGGCTACCTGTCCCTCTCCCAATTTTCAAGCAAGTTTTAATAAGCCGGTGATGCTTCAATCACAGAGAGCTTACTAACCTTCCCACATGGATGTTTGGGGCTTGGAACTTGACCCAAGGAATCTAGGGATGAAGACAATCCAATCTCATCCATCCCTTAATCCCAAATCTGGGTTCCAAAGTGATGTCTAGCTCACATTTTCTGAAACTCAGTAGGCTGAACTAGAAAACAACCTGAGAGACAGGATCTCATTTGTCTGATGCAGCAGTCATGGAATACAAGTTGGCTCAATGAACATGGGAATCGAGGAATGGCTGACTCTAAGCTGCTGACTGCTCTGCCTGGAGAGAAGTTGACCCAGATCTGTTTGTCCTTGTTTTCCTACCAAGTTGCTCAGAGGCATGGGCAGCTTCAGATCCCTCACAGCACTCTGCAGAACCCTGCTTACATTAGGTCTTACTGTTCTGTTGAGACATGTATGACTTTCATCAATATATATGGATGTCACCCTGGCTTTCCTACCGTGTGAGTCTCTAACTCTCCTCTGAGATCCAGACACCATTATTCCACAGCCACTCACAGGACCATTTGCTACTGCAGGAAGGAGGGCTAGGGATGTAGTTTGCAGGCTTCTAGCCCCTAAAAGCAGGAGAGAGCTTAGAAAGGAGGCGATGGTGCCGAGTACCAGACAACAGCCAGTCAATGACTTTCAGAAAGTTTCCAGTGGACAATTATGCATTTCTATCTTGTGTTCTGTTTATGGTCTGGATTCTTCTCTGAACTGTCTTATGAAGAAGGTGTGTTTAACTGTTCAAAGTTTACCTGGTACCTAGAATCATGCACAATAAATCTTTGAGGCATGAAGGATAAATTAATAAGTAGCTGATATCTGTCCTCAGATGTACACCAGTTGCACTGACAGCAGCTCCTTCCTAATCATGGCAATGATTTATGAGCATCTAATGTGGCAGGAGCATCGCCCAGGTCATATGATTTAAATCCTCCCGAGGTTTGCTCCTTCCTGTCTCATTTGCAAGATGTGAGAACCATGGTAAAGGAAATGACATAACTGGTATGAGATCTGGTAAGTGGTGAAGGCAGCACTTGACATTATTTGTTTGATGTAAAAAAAGAGGAACAAACGGAACCCATATCCTTCTGATTACTCTAAGTGTCCTTTTTTGGATACAAATGTCGCTGATCATTATGAGGGTGGAGATGAGTGGAGAAATAACTCCAGAAAGATTGAAGGGATGGAGCCAAAGCAAAAACAACACCAAGTTGTGGATGTGACTGGTGATAGAAGCAAGAGAAATATTGCATAGGAATCTGGAATGTTAGGCCCATGAATCAAGGCAAACTGGAAGTGGTCAAACAGGAGATGGCAAGAATGAACGTCGACATTCTAGGAATCAGCGAACTAAAATGGACTGGAATGGGTGAATTTAACTCAGATGACCATTATATCTACTACTGTGGGCAGGAATCCCTTAGAAGAAATGGAGTAGCCATCATGGTCAACAAAAGAGTCCGAAACTCAGTACTTGGATGCAATCTCAAAAACAACAGAATGATCTCTGTTCATTTCCAAGGCAAACCATTCAATATCACAGTAATCCAAGTCTCTGCCCCAACCAGTAATGCTGAAGAAGCTGAAGTTGAACGGTTCTATGAAGACCTACAAGACCTTTTAGAACTAACACCCCCCCCCCCAAAAAATGTCCTTTTCATTATAGGGGACTGGAATGCAAAAGTAGGAAGTCAAGAAACATCTGGAATAACAGGCAAATTTGGCCTTGGAATACGGAATGAAGCAGGGCAAAGGCTAATAGAGTTTTGCCAAGAGAACGCACTGGTCATAGCAAACACCCTCTTCCAATAACACAAGAGAAGACTCTACACATGGACATTGCCAGATGGTCAACACCAAAATCAGATTGATTATATTCTTTGCAGCCAAAGATGGAGAAGCTCTATACAGTCAGCAAAAACAAGACTGGGAGCTGACTGTGGCTCAGATCATGAACTCCTTATTGCCAAATTCAGACTTAAATTGACGAAAGTAGGGAAAACCACTAGACCATTCAGGTATGACCTAAATCAAATCCCTTATGATTATACAGTGGAAGTGAGAAATAGATTCAAGGGACTAGGTCTGATAGATAGAGTGCCTGATGAACTTTGGAATGAGGTTTGTGACATTGTACAGGAGACAGGGATCAAGACCATCCCCATGGAAAAGAAATGCAAAAAAGCAAAATGGCTGGAGAGGCCTTACAAATAGCTGTGAGAAGAAGAGAAGTGAAAAGCAAAGGACAAAAGGAAAGATATAAGCATCTGAATGCAGAGTTCCAAAGAATAGCAAGAAGAGATAAGAAAGCCTTCCTCAGCAATCAATGCAAAGAAATAGAGGAAAACAACAGAATGTGGAAGACTAGAGATCTCTTCAAGAAAATTAGAGATCCCAAGGGAACATTTCATGCAAAGATGGGCTCGATAAAGGACAGAAATGGTATGAACCTAACAGAAGCTGAAGATATTAAGAAGAGGTGGCAAGAATACACAGAAGAACTGAACAAAAAGATCTTCACGACCCAGATAATCATGATGGTGTGATCACTGACCTAGAGCCAGACATCCTGGAATGTGAAGTCAAGTGGGACTTAGAAAACATCACTACGAACAAAGCTAGTGGAGGTGATGGAATTCCAGTTGAGCTATTCCAAATCCTGAAAGATGATGCTGTGAAAGTGCTGCACTCAATATGCCAGCAAATTTGGAAAACTCAGCTGTGGCCACAGAATTGGAAAAGGTCAGTTTTCATTCCAGTCCCAAAGAAAGGCAGTGCCAAAGAATGCTCAAACTACCGCACAATTGCACTCATCTCACATGCTAGTAAAGTAATGCTCAAAATTCTCCAAGCCAGGCTTCAACAATACGTGAACCGTGAACTTCCAGATGTTCAAGTTGGTTTTAGAAAAGGCAGAGGAACCAGAGATCAAATTGCCAACGTCCGCTGGATCATCAAAAAAGCAAGAGAGTTCCAGAAAAACATCTATTTCTGCTTTATTGACTATGTCAAAGCCTTTGACTGTGTGGATCACAACAAACTGTGGAAAATTCTGAAAGAGATGGGAATACCAGACCACCTGACCTGCCTCTTGAGAAACCTTTATGCAGGTCAGGAAGCAACAGTTAGAACTGGACATGGAACAACAGACTGGTTCCAAATAGGAAAAGGAGTACGTCAAGGCTGTATATTGTCACCCTGCTTATTTAACTTCTGTGCAGAGTACATCATGAGAAACACTGGGCTGGATGAAGCACAAGCTGGAATCAAGATTGCCGGGAGAAATATCAATAACCTCAGATATGCAGATAACATCACCCTTATGGCAGAAAGTGAAGAGGAACTAAAAAGCCTCTTGATGAAAGTGAAAGAGAGAGTGAAAAAGTTGGCTTAAAGCTCAACATTCAGAAAATGAAGATCATGGCATCTGGTCCCACCATTTCATGGGAAATAGATGGGGAAATAGTGGAAACAGTGTCAGAGTTTTTATTTTTTGGGGGGCTCCAAAATCACTGCAGATGGTGACTGCAGCCACGAAATTAAAAGATGCTTACTCCTTGGAAGAAAAGTTATGACCAATCTAGATAGCATATTGAAAAGCAGAGACATTACTTTGCCAAGAAAGGTCCGTCTAGTCAAGGCTATTGTTTTTCTAGTGGTCATGTATGGATGTGAGAGTTGGACTGTGAAGAAAGCTGAGCACTGAAGAATTGGTGCTTTTGAACTGTGGTGTTGGAGAAGACTCCTGAGAGTCCCTTGGACTGCAAGGAGATCCAACCAGTCCATTCTGAAGGAGATCAGTCCTAGGTGTTCTTTGGAAGGAATGATGCTGAAGCTGAAACTCCAGTACTTTGGCCACCTCATGCAAAGTGTTGACTCATTGGAAAAGACTCTGATGCTGGGAGGGATTGGGGGCAGGAGGAAAAGGGGACGACAGAGAGATGAGATGGCTGGATGGCATCACCGACTCAATGGACATGAGTTTGTGTGAACTCCAGGAGATGGTGATGGACAGGGAGGCCTGGGGTGCTGCAATTCATGGGGTCACAAAGAGTCGGACACGACTGAGCGACTGAACTGAAGCGTCCTTTTTTGGATACAAATGTCACTGCTCATTATGAGGGTAGGGGCAGTTCTAGTGGTATCCAGGCTATTGCTTCAAAAACATACCCTGGATTGCTGATGTGTTTGGGAAGCCTAAGTCCTCAAGCTCATCTGGGATGCTGTGAGCCTGATTCAGCTTTTAAACACTTGCTTCAGACACAGCAGACCAGGCTACCTTCTCTGGAGCCCTTTGCTGACTCCTGCAACAGAGGAGAACTCTGGGCATCAGACATGCAACCCAGATGAGCCAGGAGTCACTGTATCCTGGGAGACATGTACTTCCTTACTCAGTGAAGTTTCCAGAAACATCAGAACAAAGGAATGATGAATTCCTTAGCTTCAACACTCCCATACCCAAGGCAGAAAGAACTCAGCGAAAGAGGTGACGCTGGTGAATCAGGTGTATATCAAGATGTTAAGGGGGAAAGGTGAAGCCAGTACAGGAGATGCAGGAGCCCCAGGTTGATCCCTGGGTTGGAAAGATCCCCTGGAGATGGGAATGGCAACCCACCTCAGTATTCTTGCCTGGAAAATCCCATGGACAGAGGAGCCTGGTGGGTTACAGTCCTCGGGGTCGCAAAGGGTCAGACATGACTGAGCAACTGAGCACAGCACACCGTGAAGACTTAAAACCCTGTGTTATGTTTCTATTTAGACTCTTGATTCTGGATTGATCTCAGTCATTCCTTTTTAACTTTCAGTGACAGTTGATAAAATTCTACCCTAGGAAATTTAGAATCTTAAAACACTGAAGGCCTACAATTGATTAACTACCAGCCTTACAGGTAAGCACTGGCATGCTCTCAATGAGGATTACATTTGGCCAAAAGCTACAGAAAATTGGGACCAAGAGAAGCTTGAACTAATGTGAGATTTATTTCCCTTGCCAAACAGGAAGTCGGTAGGTCGGTAATTTGGAATGCATGTGGCTGTGCACCACACCCCAGTGGCCCAGACTCCTTCTGTCCCTTTACTCTGACATTTTGACATGCGGCTTCCACTCTCATACCTGTCACCTCATGGTCACAACATGGCTGCACCATCTCCTGCATCCTATCTGCATTCCAGGCAAAAATAAGGACAAGAAAGAAGGCAAAAACAGGTGCTAAAAAGTCAGCCCCCTTCTAAAAAACTTCACCAGGTATCCCATCAAGCAATTTCTTCTTATATCTCATTGGTCAGAACTGCATCACAAGCCACCCTCAGGAAAAAGGAGGCGGGGAATACATGAACTTTCAGCCAAGCACATTTATCACTCCCCCCACCCCCCAACAAAGTTCTGTTAGTAAGAGACAGGGGCAGTAGATATGGGGTGGTCATCTGGCAGTGTGTAAATGCAGCCACATTCCCTAGAGGTCCAAACAAAAGTGAACCTTTCATAAAAGCATAGTTCTAAAGGTGGAATTAGGGCCAGAGTTGTTTATGCAGGGGACCAGCTCTACTGTGCATCAAAAAATCATGATCCAGGGTAGCCATGGGTAGAATTTGAGTATTGAACTGCTTTGAACACAGGTTGCCTTCCAGGGCTTCGGCTTTTTAACATACTCAAAAAAAGAAAAAGAAAGAGAAAAAAAGAATAAAACCCATAGGACCAATTAAAAAAAAAAGAAGAAAGCAGGTGGTGAAACGGGTCTCTGTCAAGAGTCCTTCATGTGTTGTACTAGAGAGAGCTTCGGCATTGGACATCCCAGACTGGATCACTGAGTCGTCCCTTCCCTGCAGGGGGATCCTGGACAATCAGCTTTGAAGTTCTGATGCATATGCATGTGATCAGGCCTGGCATTCAGTCAGCATGGCTGGGAGCAGCCACTCCAGATATTACAGAATTGGAATACCTTCCTACGAGCTGCAAACAGCCCCCCTACTCCCCAGCACCCCGACCGCCGCCTCTGGTCCTCTCCCGGAAGCCCTGCATGACCCCATGGCTGTGGACAACCTTCATCCCGGTGCCCAGGCTGCACGGTATGAAATGCTTTCAATATAAGCCCGTGTATGATAGTATCACCAACCTCTCTGGGTTGCGGCGGCACTTAAATGAGGTCAGAAATGTAAAATTCTTCATGGTGAAGAAGAATTTAAAATTCTTCATTCATCTTCCACGCAGGGGTGACTTTCAGGCTACACTGGGACAAACCAGCTAGGCATTTGCTCTGCACCGGCGCATTCAGGAAACGACAAGTCTTCCTCCCTCCTTGGCATGTTCTGGAAACCTCTTCAAGCCGAAGATAACAGCTCCAACAAGGCACTGTTAGAGGAAGTGGCTTTTCTGCTCAATTACTTCCTAGATTGGCTGAGAGCAGCCCAGATGAGCTGCTTCTGGGGGAAGGCAGGGTCCAGTAATTACTGACTGAGAAAGGAGGCCACGGAGGTATCTTAGAAATGACAGTGATGACGATGGTGACCATGGTGATGGTGATGATGGTGGTGATGATGATAATGATGATGGGGATGGTGATGATGAAAAAGATGGTGATGGAAATGATGGTGATGGTTGCTTTTGACTAATCACAGCTCTCTCTTCTAGATAGAAATACAGGCCCTAAAGATGCATTATCTGACCATTTGTATAGTTAGGGATAAAGCCAGTCAGCCCCACTACCCAATCATTAGTGACAACTGTCTGCCTCTGAGTTTCCAGCATTAACCAGGTGCCTGACTCTTGGGTAGGCGATAATGTCTAGATGAATTCTTGCAGCCTCGAGGTTCAAAAATCCATCTAGAGTTCAGAGATAGAAAAAAACATGCAAGCACAACATGCTTGCCAGAAAACATGCTACCTTCCTTTCAACAAATTTTAGCATTGTCAAATTTAGGGGCTCTGTAAAAATGAAATTTTAAACCTTCTGGAATTGTTGGCCCCTATCAACTCTGAATATTCATTGGAAGGACTGTTGCTAAAGTGCCAATCTTTTGACCATTTGATGCAAAGAGCTGACTCATTGGGAAAGACCTTCATGCTGGGAAAGATTGAGGGCAGGAGGAGAAGGGGTTGACAGAGGATAAGATGGTTGGATGGCATCACTGACTCAATGGACATGAGTTTGATCAAACTCTGGGAGATGGTGAAGGACAGGGAGGCCTGTCCATGGTGTTGCAAAGAGTCGGACACAACTTGGCAACTGAACGACAACAATAACTCATAAGTAGAGGTATCACCTGCCTTTCTCTGGGTGAGGTTTCTGTTTCCTCAGCCTGCTGATGCCAGCCTGGCTGTGCCACCTCCTGGGGGTAGCCGTAGGGGCCACAGTGAGGTTCTGCCATGACTCTGCCCTGCATGACGGGGTGTGCAGGTGAGAGCAGCTCCTGCAGGCTGGTCCCGAGTGAAGACAACGTGCAGGAGGACGGATGGGGCAACATGGTGGTCTTGAGCGGGAGCGAGAAATCACCCTGTGTCGGGTTGTCACCAAGCTCTGCAGGTTGTCTGCCGACGCAACAGTTTCTGGTCTGGGCTGAACGCGGTTGATGAATTGATTTGGAAGAGACAGCAATAGCTCAGAACCCTGGGGCATCCAACTCGACCCTTCCTGCTTAGAGCCAGGGGTCCCTGGACCTGCCAGGAGCAGCGACCCCTCCAGGGTCAGCCCTCAGTCCCTGTGCACCCACCCCCGATGGAGGAGCTTGTTCCCAGGGAGCCTCATCACTGGTGTTTTTCCCTGCACATCCTCAGGGCTCAGTCAACACAATGAGGGCATCCTCAGCCTCTCTCCTCTCCTCCTAGAAGGAGTGGGACTTTTGGGGCTAGCAAGTGATGTCCCTGGTCCTTACTGTATCAGTGAGTGTAACCAAGGGGCCCCTGACCTGCCCCCAACCTCACTGATTTTCCTTAATACCCAGTTCACCTGTCTAAAGCCCCATCCTGAGAACTCTGTAAAGTTGGGCGGCTCTTCTTGCCACCACGGTCACCATCCACCCAGGGCCCAGAATCTTCTGGAATGTGAGGCAGGAAGGAATTTTCCTCACATCCCTTCTGGAATTAGTCACCGTGTCCCAGTTCTTCCTCCTGGTTTCTCTGGCCACTGTGGTCTCCCCCAGCCCTCACCCCCACAGCAGAGGTCCCCCAACTCCCCTCGACGCAAACACAACTGCAGAAACTTTGCAACACAGGACAAAACCCTCAGACTTTGCTTCATTTAAAAATTAAAAAAAAAATTGTGTATGTATTTTTGGCTGGGCCGGGTCTTCACTGCTGTGTGCACAGGCTTTCTCTATTGTGGTGAGCAGGGGCTACCTTCCTAGTGGCACAAGGGCTTCTCTTGTGATGGAGCACAGGCTCTAGGGTGCTCAGGCTTCAGTAGTTGCAACATGCTGGCTCAGGAGTTGCGGCTCATGGACTCAGTGACTATGGTGCATGGGTTTAGTTGCTCCATGGCATGTGGAATCTTCCTGGACCAGGGATAGAACCCATGTCTCCTGCATTGGCAGGCAGATTCTTATCCACTGCACCACCACGGAAGGCCAAAACCTTCAGATTTCGGACTCAGTCACAGGAGAATGTGTAAGGATTCAGCTGGGTAGCCCCATCCCCAGGCACCTCATTGACTGGCTTCCCGCCCATGTCTGTCCACCCTAGACCCTCTACTCTCCAGCTTCATGCCCCAAACCTCCACACCCTGTAATGCCAAAGGACTGCTAATCAAATGGTCACTTTATATTGCAATGGGAATGGATCCTCCTAGTCTTCATCCTTGCCCACTTAAATAGAACAGGAAAGTTGGTCATCACAGAGAATTTTTTAAAGGCTTGAAGTGAGGGTTTTCTTTTTCCCAGATAAAATTCTTAGGCAGCCCTCATGGGAGTCCATTGCTTGATCAGAGGAAGCGGAGGGACCATATTTTTCCCTCTCTGATACACATGAGTATTTGATGGGTAGCAGAGACCCAGCATTTCCTCTGGCCAGGCCTGGGTTGCTGGACAGTGGTCCTCCGAGTCATTTGATGAGAGGGAGTCTCAGTTTCCCTCCCAGGCTCTGACCTGCCCACAGCTGGAGTGGACAGCTGTGTGCAGCATCCCTGGGGAACAGTTCAGAGGCGGGTGGGGTCGGGGCAGGACTCCAAAGTCAGGGGCACTCACCCTCCCCCACTCAGGAGGAAAAGTGACTTGTACTTCTTTCCCAACCCTCTGACCCCTTGAATGTTTTAATGGGTGGAGGAAGCTGGAAAGGCTGGGGGGCGGGGGCAGAGAAGACTGTGAACGCTTTAAAGAAACTCATAATAATTTCAATCAGTATTTCCCTTCCATTTAAAATCACAAATGTAGCCACTTAATCAAATGTCATGCTTAAGACACATTTACCTCCTTGGGAGAAAAATGAACAATGGCAGCTCAATTTGGCTTTGGATGGGTTTTAAAAATAGTCAAGTCTGTGAAGGCCATTAGGTAAATGGTCTAAGAGCTTCAAAGAGGGCCTCCCGCTGGGGGTCGGCCAGCTTCTTTGTTGGGAAAATACTGCAGGGCAGAGAGGGCTTCCAGAGCCTGGGGCCAGCCTGGGATTCCAGGTCCCTGGTTGCAGGCTTCTCCTGGAGGTGGGGACCTGGTGATCTTTGAACAATGGGTACATCTGAAAAGTTCCCTTTTGCATTTGTTCAAGCTTGTAGGCGTGTGTCTCTGCCTCTGTGTGTGTGCACGCTAGTGTGCTGGGTGGGAGATGACTTACACCATCCCCTCCAAACTCCCAAGAGAGGAGAAAAATGGACTGGTCAGAAATATGAGATGCCATCCAAGCACAAGAAACCAGTTACATTAACAGTGAAATATGTCATTGCTCTTAGTTAGTGTGAGTCACTCAATCGTGTTCAACTCTTTGCGACCCCATGGACTGTAGCCCACTAGGCTCCTTCTGTCCATAGAATTCTCCAGGCAAGAATACTGGAATGGGCAACCATGCATTTCTCCAGGGGTTCTTCCTGACCCAGGGATTGAACCAGGGTGTCCTGCAATGCACACAGAGATTCTTTACCATCTGAGCCACCAGGGAAGCCCAATATATCATGATTTTATTCTTTTTCAGCACATACAAATGACCATGTTGGGACTTCCTTGGTGTTCCAGTGGTTAGGACTTCACTTTCTACTACAGGGGTTGTGGGTTCGATCCCTGGTCAGGGAGCGAAGATCCTAAATGTCTTGCAGCCAGAAAAACACAAAAAACAAAACAGAAGCAATGTTGCAACAGACTCAATAAAGACTTTTTTAAAAAAATGGTCCACATAAAAGAAGCCTTTTAAGAATGACAATATTTGCATCAAGAGAAAAAAAAAAAAAAAGAGTTGTTCTCTTTGGAGGATTTGCAGCCGAGTGGTCAGTGCCCCAGGGAAACAGAAACCTGCAGGTCTCTGTCCTCAATCTGACTTTACAGCCTGGGTGAGGGCAACCTCCCTCCCCTAGGGGTGGAAGGCGCCCCACCAAGTCTCGGTGGTTCCCTGCTGGGTAACTTCCCCTCCTGACTGTTTCTGCCCCCAGCTCTTTCCAGAAAACAATTCCACTGAGGTCTGGGGAGCCCCTGGGTATGTGGGTAGAATGCAAGGGGTCCTTATACTTGGATGGTGAGAAAAATCACCTAAGTCCAGCCTTTCTTTCTGTTATAAACAGCAGCAGAACAAGGCGGTGTGACATACCTGCGACCATCAAACAGAAACTGCAGACATTTCTCTTGCATCACCACGACCGTGGATGGCTCGAAATATTACTGCTACATGTCCGGACACAGCCAAATCACGGCACACTTTGGATCTGGCGATTCATCCTCAGTGTAATAAAAAGAACATACACTGCTATATAAAAAATGCATTGTAATATTTTGTTGTGTTTCAGTGCACTTGGTTTCCTAACAATCCTCTGCATTTTAGTTTCTATGCACTTAAAAACGTTCTGAGACGAGGGTTTGCATAAGGGTGCTGAAGGGGTCCTTGGAGCAGAGCTGGTCAGGAGACCCCCAGGCTCACCTGGCCGGGCAACCTCATCAAGGATTCTTGGGCTTCTGAAGGGCCTCCCTGGTGCAGCACTCCCACTTTATCCCGCTAGGTGGCAGCAGTGAAGTCACCGCTTCTCTCCAGGCTTCAGGGGCCCAGTCCATTGTTCCAGGACCTCCCTTTGGGATCTGTTCACCCCCTTAAACCCTCAAGCAAAGAGAGGACTCCAGGGGAAGACCAGCCAGGGGTGGTCAGGTAGGTGAAAGGCTGAATCAGCCTGCCGCTTCTTCGGACAATAATAGTGAAACAGTGTGAGGCAACCTCATTTAACCCCCACAGAAATCTCTGCTGTGGAAGGGAATATGGAACCCATTTCACAGATGTGAAAACTGAGGACCCAAAGAGGTTGATAATGTGCCCAGGATCCCATAGTGAGTAGACAGTGGCACCTAGGCTACCTGCGTCAAAGACTTGGGGTGATCTGGCCACCACACCACCCTGTCCCCTGCCCTCTCCTCTAGGAACTTCTCCGGGAGGCAGGTCATCCCCCTCTGTCCTCCTGCCTGGGCACAGGAGAACCTTATGACTTTAAAGGTCCTGGAGGCTCAGGGATGAAGTTGCCTGCCTAGGAGTCCAAGTTTCAGGGGCAAGCACCGGGCCCGGCTCCACCCCATAACCATCTGCCCCCTCCCAGGGAGGCCTCTCTTGATAGAGGGGGTTTCTCTCGCGGGCTGGGGGTTACAGAGCTTCAGTGGGAGAGTCACCTGCATAGACCACTGGTGCCTGCCCCTCCCTGGACCCCCGCATCCACACTTGCCACACAGGAGCTTCACTAGCTGATTTCTAAGGCCTGGTTTGTGCACCTCCTCGGGCCGCTGAGAGTTGGAAGCAGGGCTTTGTCGCGGCTGCTCACGGAGTCGGCCTTCAGCCCGGAGTTTCCCAGGAGTCTCTTCCCGGTGTGAGGGACCCTGCCGGGGGCCCTTTCGCCTCTAGTCAAGGCCTTGCAAGGACAACCTAACCAGGTAGGCACGGGAACTCCAGGGACGGACAGTCCGAGACGCCGGGGTCCTGGAACTCTCCGGGGTCCTCCTTCTTCAGAGCCGGCCGAGCAGCAGCTGCAGTCCTGCGATCGGGCGCAGCTGGATGCCCAGTCCGGGGAGCTGTTGAGGTTTCGGGATTCAGGACTGGACGGGACGGGTGGGGGGACAGAAGATGGTGGAGCTCTGACCAGGGACGCAGAGACTTCTCTCACCGGAGCCGAGACAGGGGTCCAGGCCGCGGGGAGACACGAGTGCCTAGCAGCGGACCCTCCCACCTACCTGACTCCCGCGGCCGCTTCCGCGCACCTCTGCCTGGAGGAAACTTTTCTCCTAGTCCCCGCCCCAGGCGCCCCCCGAGTACTTCCTCGGGAACGTCCCCTCCGCCAAACCAGGTCTCTCGGGGCACTGGGTGCACCGGTAACCGGGTCAGAACCTCGAACCGCTTCGCGTGCTATCCGGTTACCGTGGCAACACCATCCGGCGGCGCCCGGCGGTCCAATCCGAGCCCGCGGCCTCTCTCGAGCTTTTCCCAAGGTGGGGACCGGGACGAGGCCAGAGCTGGGGAAGGGGCGGCTGGGGCCCCGCCTGCAGTGTCGCCGGGGCCGGGCACGGCCCCGCGCGGAGAGGTGGGCCACCGCGAGGCGGGGCGGGCGGCAACCGGCAGCCGGGGCCGGGCAGGGGGCTCGGGCTTCAGTTCGAGGGGCGGGGGAGCGGGTGACGTGAGCCGGGCCGGGCGGGCGGAGTTGGGGCCCGCTCGGGGAGGCGGGGGCGAGCGCGCAGAGAGGCAGACGCGCGGAAGGAGGCGGCCGAGCGGCGCGGGCGGCTCTGCGGCGGGCGCGGTGGGCGCGGGCGGCGGGGCCCCGGGATCCCCGCGCGCCTCCTCAGCGCGGCGCCGCCGCCGCGCGTTCCCACGCCCCGCGCTCCACGGCGCCCTCGCCCCGCGCGCCTCCCCCGCCCGCCTCCTGCCGGCCTCCGGCGCCGCGTCCGTCTGCGGAGCGAGCGCTCAGACGGAGCCCCCGGCCAACTTGAGCGGCGCCGAGCGGCGGCGGAGTCCCCGGCAGAGCCCCCCGAGTCGGTGGCGCGCGCAGGGGAAACGCGTCCGCCAGCGTCGCCGCCGCCCGCACCCCCGGACCTCGCCGCCCCCTCGGCGCGGGGCTCTGGCCGGATCGAGAACCGCGCTGCGAGACACGCACTGTGCGCGGCGGCGCCGCCCGCCTCCCTCTTCGCGGCTCCGGAGGACGAAGCCGCCGCTCCCCGATCCTCGCCTCGCGGCCGCGGCGCCGGAGTGCGCCCCTCCCGGGCCGGCAGCCGGCTCCCTCACCTCACCGCTGCCTTCTCCGGGTCGCTCCCGGAGGGGGTCGCGAGCCCTGCACCCGGGCTCAAGGATGTGCGCCCCAGCGGGCCGCCCCGCCTGAACCATGCGCCCCAACGGCGGCGGCGCGCCGGCCGGCATGGAGCCCCGCGCGGCCGCGCTCTGACTCGCTCTGCGCCCCGCGGCCGGCGGGCGGCGGGCAGCGGGCAGCGGGCGGCGGCGGACCGAGAGCCGGAGACCGGCGCCGCGGGACGGAAGCGAGCGGGCGCGGGCGCCGCGCAGATGGCCGGGGCGAGCGAGATCTGAGGCTCTGCTCCCCGAAACGTGACCATGTGGATTCAACAGCTTTTAGGACTCAGGTGAGCGACCCGGCCAGCGCCGGGGTGCGTGTGGGCGCGCGGGTGCGTGGGTACCGAGCTGGGCTGAAGCGGCGCTTTCCTCTGTGATGCGAATAAAGCGAACCCCTCTCTGCTCCTGTGAGAGGCCAGCCGGTGCCCCGGGATCCGGGTCGGGGAGCCGCTCCGGAGCTTGGAGCCCCGGAACCGGCTGTCCCGGGTTCCGCGTGTCCGGGTCCGGGTGCCCGCCCCATTTCTCCCGGTTCTGGGGCCGGCCGGGCGCGCCCGCTGCTCCCGGCGCCAGCAGCGCAGTGTCCTGGCCAGCCGCCCCGGCGCGCCGCCTCTTCGGGGCCCAGGGGAGGCGCGGGCCGCTGGGCGCGGCGGGCTGTGAACCCAGGGCGGGGGCCGGGGCTGCCAGGGAAAGCCAGGGGGCTCCGGGTCTGGCGAGAGCTCGGCCGGCGGAGTTAGAAGAAACCGAAGCCTGATAGCCACGGCCGCCCCTCTTTCCCCCTTCCTCGGGGCCCCGGGGCTGAGCAGGGGCCTCCTGGGCTCCCAGCTGCCGATCCAGATGTTTGCCGGTGACCTCCGGGCCCGACGGGCGCGCACAGCTGGCGGGCAGCTGGGGCGGGAGACGTTGAGGCTCTGGGGGAGCGCGGGAGGGCACCCTTTCTCCTCTACGGGCAAACACCCTCCAGGAACGCCCTGGGGTTTGCCTTTGTCCCGGACTCCAGGGCCGGTTGAAACCGGGGGTTCGAGCTCGATGCCCGCAGCAGGGGTACCCAAGAAGACCCTTCGGGGCAAACTTTGCTCGCCTGCCACGGCTCTCGGGTTTTAGCCCTTCTAGGAGCCAGTCGGACACACTTGTCCCCTTGGCGGGGCAGACGGCCTGCGATCCGTCACCCTTCCGCCGGGGTCTCAGCGGAGCTGGTGCGTTGTGGGTCCTGGGTTGCCTCGGAGAACGGGAAGGACGCAGGCGGAGGCTGCGAAAGCCAGCGTGCGGTTCTCGAGTTTGTCCACTGGGATGCACTGCACTCCCGCTTTGGGGAGAAGGGGGCCCGGTCGTCGCCGGAGCCTGTGCCTGAGCCGCCCCCACCACCAGCCGATAAAAGCTGGGGGGAGCGGGCTGAGGGGGAATCGAGTGCGCGTCCTGATTTTGAGAAACTGGGAGAGGACGGAGCCCGCAAGGCGTCTCTTAGCTACCCTTGATTTATGAGACGATTCCCCAGTCCCGGGGCAAAGCCTGTTGGAAATATCTAGTGAGAATTGTCCAGTGTTATCCTTGGCCTTTTTCTTGAAAGCGGCGTTTCTTGTCTGGGTGGCCGGGTCGTGTTCGGCGGCCTGGGCTTTAATAGGTTAATACTGAAGCGGGTTGCGCTGGATATTGGCTCAGCCTGAATCGATGTCCTGTACTCAGACTAGATAAGGTTTAGGCTCAGCCGCTCTGGGACGCAGACTCCATGGAGCGTCAGGGCAGCTCTGCCCGAGTGACCCCTTCCAGGTGCCCTGCCTCTGCCTGCCGGGTTTCAGCCAGACTCCAGAGCCTTCCAAAAGATCAAAGGGGTCTCGCCTCTTTGGGAGAGGGTGCTCCTTCAGCTCCCAGACACCTCCCCAGCTTCTGTCTGGCACTGCCTTCCTGATTGCCGGCAAGTTATTTGAACCGACATCTTTCTTTATTACCAACTTGCTAGATTGAAAGATTAGTATATTTTGATAAAGAGAAAAGTGAATAAATATTACGGGAAGAAAGAACCTCTCTGGTGGTTCACTAAAACAGTTCATCTAACGCATCCCTGAGTGAGGTCTACCTGGGATTTTGCTTTAGGAAATAGTTCTGTTGCTGATTTTGAAGTTTGACCTTTTGTTTTTTTCCCTTCAGTGTTAGCACAAGAGATTTTCTGTAAATGTGCCTCTGAGGACCGGCTGTCACCTCTTGGGGAGGCTGGCAGGAGAGAGCTCTGTCATGTCTGAGAGCCACCCCCTGGCCGGCTGGCCAGGAGAAGGGGCCGTGCTTGGAGGGTCTGTGTTTCTGCATCTCACCAGGCACAGCGTAACAGTCACTAAAAGCCAGGGATGGCTTGCCTGGGACCTGCTAATGCGTTTTTCCTTGAAGGCAGCCCACTACCTCTGCTCCTCCCAAGCCCCTCCATGGCTCCCCCAGGTGAGCACCGGGCATTGTGCTGTCTGGCTTCCAGCCTGGTTAGGTCAAGCAAGCATAAGATACGGGGCCCAGGTGACGAGACGGCTCTGGGCACGACCCGAGTGAAGACTCTCAGCTCTGGCTTGCGAGACAAAGTCTGGGCTAGGATTTCTGCTTCTGCATTGGAAAGGAGCTGTGTGCGGTGCCTTTTCTTCCGAGGAGGAGGAGGAGGAGGAACAGATTGAGTGTTTTGGAGCTGTTTTTATGCCTTTTTGGTGGTGGTTGTAGCAGAGCTCCAAAGATACCTTCCATCCGTGCAGATAAAGGTATCTTTTGAAGGTGGCCTCAGAGCCCTGCCAGCTGCGTCCGAGCTCGATCTGGGAGCAGCTTGAAGGGGATGCTTACTCAGCAGGCGGCGCAGATTTTAGAGTTCGGCCGCCTGCTTGTGAGTGGCCTCTGAGGCTACAGCCCTCCACGTAGCAGCTTTATGGGGGGCTCGGAGCCTGCGAAGCACTTGCCAGGAGTCCTTAGGGGCTCCTTGGAGGCCTGGTGTCTGTCCTTCTGCTTGTTCTTCCAGGCTAAGGTTCTGTTGCTCCTTCTGTTCCAGAGGCCCTGGGTGTGCCTGCGGTGGGGGAGGGTCTGTAGCAATATAAGATGACTCTTCTTTCATGGAGGTTCACACAGGTCCCCGCCGGCCACACGGTACCATGTTTGGGTCTCTGTGCACAGTCCCAGTGGCTTGGTTGTCCCCATCGCTGCCTGTAAAGTCCTCCAGTAGCTGGGGCTCTGCAGCTGGGCTTTAGAGGACCAGGTCAGAGGCTCTGTCCACAGACGTCACCCTCCTGGTCAGTCTTGGTCCTCACCCACTTCCAGCTGCTGGCACCAAATTGATTACCACTGGAGCCCCTCGAGTGTCAGTAGCCGTTATACTCATCCAGGACAATATTGCTGGAATAAATCATCATTTTAGGAGACAGCTCACATCTTTTCTGCCACGTGGGTGCATCTCCCCCCACCACTCAAAGCTCCCCCACCCCCCAGGGGACACACTGTCTAAGCAGAGGAGGGGGAAGTAGGCTCCTCCCAGCCTGTTAATTGATTTATTCTTTGGTTGATTTATTCTAATCACCTGCTTCTTTTTCTTCTGTGCATCAAAGAGGCCAGTAAGTAGGGAGCAGGGCACAAGCTGAGACAGCTCCTCGCCTCCCTGAGATGTCTGTCTCCCAGTCCCTGGAGAAAGAGCCGCCTTCTTCCTCATGCATCCTGCATCCTCCTAGCCAGGTCGCTCAGAGGGAACAGCGGCATCCCATCCCCCTTGTGGTCCCCAGCCCCAACACGGACACCGTCAAGGTGTTTGGCAGGTGTGGGCTGGGTGTGCTTCTTGAGTTTTTCGTCCCCCAGCCGTTGTGTGGGGAAACCACAGGGTGCACAGAGCACGTGGGTCAAGGCTGCACCCTGGGTCGCAATGAAGTGGGTGGACACCAAGCCCCAATCCGGCCGACCACTGCCCAGCCTCCCGGAGGCCCAGGCTCCTGTCTGGGGTTACGTAAGAGTCATCTGCTTTCCAAACGTAGTTGCCAAGTTTTCTTCAAAGGGCTACAACTCAGTAGAGACCAAATTGATGTAGAGATTAGCTTGGAAAGCCAAATATATCCTTGATCTAGATTTTCACGTTTGAAGTCTGGCTCGAGAGGGTTTCTCCTGCCCGATGCCAGTCAGCCAGGAGGGGGAGGCAGGAGGCGGACTCACTGGGGCTACAGCAAACAGACCCTGTGGCCCCAGACTCCACTCTCTCTCAAGACCCCCTTCCAGGAATTCAGAGGAGCTGGTGCGTCAGGAGGCCATCCAGCGGGGAGTGGTGGTTACGTAACTCAGATTAACTCAGTTCATAGAAAGTCGGAGGCTGCAGTGTTCCCATGTCAGAGCTCCAGGAGCCCTTGGGTCCTGGCTCCCCCGGTGGCTATCCATATAGAGCCTGGATTGTTTCTGGCTGCTTGGAGGAGGCTGCTCTGGCCCCCTGTTGGGAGCAGCACTCTCTACAAGCAATGAGCCAGGCATAGTAGGGTACTTCTTCAGGGCCTCTTCCAAAGCCCCTTCCAGAAGAGCATGCAGGATCCATCCCCTACTGCTGCTGGTGGTGGGTGGATGTAGTGAGCTGGATTGTCTCCTAGCAACCTCTGGACCAGCGGAGTTAATTGGGATGTCCCAGCAGGCGCAGGGAGGTAGCCAGATGATGAGTGATGTTTCTCTGAGGATGCTAAGAGGCTAGAAGCCCCCTGTTCATCTATGGGCAACTTCATAGTAGATAAATACCTCCAACATGACCCAAAGAGAGCTTGGGTGGAGGACAGTGGGAATGGTGGCATCCATTTTGCCCTTGTTGGCTGTGACCCACTGACCTGGGCACCATCAGAGTGTCATGTGCTGGCAAAGAACAGGGTCCTGCTGCTGTACTATGGGAGACTAGGGGATCAGGGGGCTGGGGGGGAATCGGGGTGGGGGGGATCAGGGGGTTGGGGGAGGGCTGGAGGGGGGCTAGGCTGGAGGGACTAGGGATTGTATTTGCATCTCCATCCCATACGTGCACTCTGAAAGAAGCTATTACTTTCTTTCTTTCTCCCCTCCCGCCCAAGACAAGGTGGGTGGCAGCCGTGCTGGGTCCATCTGTGCATCAGCCTTCCCCACACGCCGATCAGGCGCTGATTCTGTCCACTCACTGGGGCTTTTGTCATTTGGTGCACTTTCTCTTGGGTGGTCAGCCAACAGAGCCCACTGCCTCTGCCCTCTTGCCGTTTCCAGCCCAGAATGGGCAGTGGCCTGGACCGTGTGTCTGCTGAGACCTCCTGCCTGACTCTCCAGCAAGTCAGTGTTTGAGCCCTGTGTGTGACCTCAGGGGTTTCAGCTGGCGCTGGAGACTCAGGGAGTGTGTCTGCTGGGGATACTGGTGCACCTGTGCTCAGGCTTCCTGGTTGGTGCTGGAGAGGAGCCCTGGTCTCTGGGCTGTGGGTGATGAGGGCAAGGGCCGTCTCACCCTTCAGGACCTCTTGAGTGCTGCCACTGTGTAGATGCTCAGGAGCTCTCTGTAAATGAGTAAACTTATCCACCTGGCACAGTGCCCATGCTTTTTCCAAGTGTTGCCCTTGTAGTTACTTGGCCTTGACTCTAAACTAAGACCCAGGAAAGGAGTGCACAGCCAGAGCCAGGTTTAGGTTGAGACTCTGTTCTGCCCCCCACAGATAGAGACCTTCTTCAACCCTACTTACTGGTGCTCACAATTCCACCATTAGAGATTCATTCCTTTGGCTTGAAACTTCATCACAATTGGAATGCAGGCATGTTCAGGAAAAACTATCTGAGCTACTTATCTGATAAGAACTGAAAGTACTCAGTGCGATAGTTTTCAGTTACTATCAGTTCAGTAGGAGTGAGAGCATCCAATTTTTAACTTTCTGAGAGGAAAGGTGAGTGAAGAAAAGAGAACACGAAGGCAGGTGGCATAGGTCTGACAGTGGGAGCTACGGTGCCACCAAGGGAGGCCTGAGAGACATGGGGTAGAAGTTGAGGGCAAAAGGCAAATTCACTGGCCTTGCCCTGGGCTGAGGTCTCCCCTCCCCTGGACTGTCTTGAGGAATAGGGAGAGTTAATGTGCCTACTAGGAACTAGTGGAAGACAGGGCCAACGCATCTGCAAGAGAATATTCTGGTCAGTATAGGAGTGCAGGTAGGCAGCTGGAAGATGTTGAGGAATGTCAGTAACACATAGACACCTTAAGCGATGTCTGTTCCTGTCTTAAATGTGAGCTGTGGAATTTGCACTGTATTTGGATAAAATATGCATGCTTTTTTTAAAATTGAGGTATAATTTTCATAAACATTATATTAATTTCAGGTGTACAGCATAATGATTCCATACTTGGATACCTGTGAAATGAGCAACGCAGTAAATCTAGTTAACATTTGTCACCATACATAGTTAATTTTTTCTTATGATAAGAACTTTGGTGGGGGGGATACATTAAGAGGTTGGGATTAATATATACACTACTATATAGAAAATAGATAATCAACAAGGCCCTACTGGATAGCACAGGGAACTATACTCAGTATTTTGTATTAACCTATAAGGGAAAAGAATCTGAAGAAGGATATAGATGGATAGGTAAATAGATAGATAGCTGTCGTTTAGATACTCAGTCATGCCCGACTCTTTCGTGACCCTGTGGACTGCAGTCTGCCAGGCTCCTCTGTTCATGGGATTTCCCAAACATACTGGAGTGGGTTGCCGTTTTCCTTCTCCAGGGGATCTTCCTGACCCCGGATCTCACCCACTTAGGCTGCATTAGCAGACAGATTCTTTATCACAGAGCTATTGGGGAAGCTTCATAGATGGAGCTTTATATATATATATATATATATATATATATATATATATATATATATCTTTGCTGTATACCTGAAACTAACAAGACAGGGTAAATCAACTATAATTCAACTTAAAAAAGAAATTAAAAAACAAAACAAAAAAGAACTTTTAAGATCTACTCTCTCAACAACTTTCAAATATGTGATTCAGAGAACAGGCTGGTGGTTGCCAGAGATGAGGGGTGAGGGGTGGGGAGTGGGTGAAAGGGTGGTCGGGTCAAAAGGTACAAATTCCAAGAATAAAATAAGTCCCGGGGCTGTCATGTGCAGCTTGACATTGTAGTTCAGGAGACATATCTGCTGTAAATGTCTGTATAGCACAGAAAAATGTCCTGATCTCTATTTTCACTTATATCTCTCATTGAGTTTGTTCCTCAGTTTCTAAGTGCTTGGGCATGCCCCACCCTGAGTGGATGCTGAGCAGACCCAGAAATGAGTGGATTTCTCCTCTTCGAGACTCCTCACTTCAACAATGGGGGCAGGCAAATGAGGGGTAAAACACCCTTATTGGGGTGAAGAGGAGCACTGTCCAATAGAAATATAACACGGGCTACACTGGTATTTTGAAATTTTTCAGTAACCACATTGAAAAAAAAAATGTAACAGGTGAAATCAGCTTGAATGATATATTTAATTTTTCAGTATGTGCAAAATAGCATTTCCACTTGTCATCAGTCTAAAATAGGATTAATGAGGATTCCTTTTACATTCTTACCCTGCTCTGAGTCTTGGAGACCAGGAGTGCAGTTTACTTTCATTTCTCCCTCTGGACTTGCTGCATTTGGGGGCTCATACTGGACACTTCCGTATGGAAACTCAGAAGTGAGAAAAGCACGTGTTTGGGGACCGCCACCTGCCCAACCAGCGTGTCATGTTGGCACCATTGCTCCATTAGTAAGAGCTCCGAGGAGGGCCAGTCTGGCCAGCAGCCCTCCTGATTCAACAGCGGGCATTTGCTGAGGCCAGCTCTATGCCAGGTCGGCGCCAGGGCCAGAGGCAGAAGGATGGGCTGGGGTGGGGGCAGTGGCTGCTGCCATTAGGGGTCCTCGGCTTGGAGAGGGGGGAGGGCTGTGCTAGCACGTCCTGTACTCCATACCTAGCATACCATCAGGGGCCCCCCACCAAGGGCCCCCCCACCAAGCTGTAATAAAACCCTTTTGGGGGCTTGAAGAGCGGACGGCAGAGCTGTTCCTTTGTAACAGAGGAGTCAGAGGCCAGGGTCAACTGATACAGAGGAAAAGACCAATGAAAGAGCCTGCTGCTGCTGCTGCTGCTAAGTCGCTTCAGTCGTGTCCGACTCTGTGCGACCCCATGGACTGCAGCCTACCAGGCTTCTCTGTCCATGGGATTCTCCAGGCAAGAACACTGGAGTGGGTTGCCATTTCCTTCTCCAATGCATGAAAGTGGAAAGTAAAAGTGAAGTCGCTCAGTCGTGTCTGACTGTTAGCGACCCCATGGACTGCAGCCTACCAGGCTCTTCCATCCATGGGATTTTCTGGGCAACAGTACTGGAGTGGGGTGCCATTGCCTTCTCCCATGAAAGAGCCTAGTGAACACAGAAGCTGTGTTGCCCGTCAGAAAGGAGCGCTGACCCCCAGGATTGGGGGGCATTCCCTGCCCCACCCAAGTGTGCCCCAGAGCCAGTGCCTGGAGTGAGCACACCCTGGGGTGACAGACCTCCTGGTGGACCCCTCTCCCTCCACAGTGTACATTCACTGGATCTGTCCTGGTGGGGGCCTCCATCCTCCACCCCGCCCCCCAGCACTTGTCACTAATGCTGAGAGTCCGTGATACCTCAGGCGCTTGGGAGGAGGACAGATGGGGAATCACCAAGGCCTGGTTTCCTTGAAGATTTTAGGAATGTTTTTGTAGAAACAGGTGTGTGTGTGTGTGTGTGTGTGTGTGTGTATGGTGTGGGTGGTGTCTGGGTGGAGTGAGCATGTCTGTTGGGAGTTTATGTGGGTGTGTATTTGGGGAGTTTAGGGGCTATTGGGTCTCCAAGCACTTATCAGGAGTTCCAGCTCCAGGTGAAGAGACTAGTTTTTAAACAAAACTCTTCCTGCAGGAGGGAATTTGGTATGTTCACAGGACTGACGATCTGGATAAAGAAGCCTGAACAACCATGTCAGAACCTGGCTTCTGACAAATGCTCAGAGAGACAACAGACCCCAAGGCAGCTGGTGGACAGCTGATCAGAGCTGCACAGGTACAAGGGGGCTCTTGAGCAGATTTGGGGGCAGTGTCCTTGCAGTGACCAGTCTACCCTGTGCCTTCAGGAAACACTGATGGGGAACTCACCAAGTGCAAGACCTTGGCTCTGGGCACACTTCTGGGCAGTGGGGTGTGATCTGTGAAGGGACTGCACTTTGCTGAGGTGCCCTGAGTGGTCATTTGTAGTTACCTGTTCTTGAGTATTAAAGAATTTGTACTGTGGAGCAAGCCCACAGTATGGGAGTCTGTCTGTATTAAATGGTAAACTCTTTGAGCTCTGAGAAAACTCCCTTTTTGATATCATCTAAGTCTTTTTGAATGTACTGACTTAGTTAAGCAGGGCACAGATTCACTGTTGTTCAGTCGCTAAGTTTTGTCCTACGCTTTGTGACCCCGTAGCCTGCAGCACACCAGGCTCCTCTGTCCTCCACTACCACCTGGAGTTTGCTCAAATTCATGTCCATTGAGTCAGTGATGCATCCAACCAGCTCATCCTCTGCCACCCGCTTCTCATTTTGCTTTCAATCTTTCCCAGCATCAGGGTCTTTTCCAGTGAGTTGGCTGTTTCCATCAGGTGGCCAAAGTATTGGAGCTTTAGCTTCAGCATCAGTCCTTCCAGTGAATATTCATGGTTGATTTCCTTTAGGATTGACTGGTTGGATCTTGCTCTCCAAGGGACTCTCGAGAGTCTTCTCCAGCACCACAATTCAAAAGCATCACTTCTTCATCACTCAGCCTTTTCGATGGTCCACCTCTCACATCCGTACATGACTACTGGAAAAAATCATAGCTTTGACTATATGGACCTCTGTTGGCTAAGTAATGTCTCTGCTTTTTAATATCGTGTCTAAGTTTTTCATAGCTTTCCTTCCAAGGAACAAGCATATTTAATTTCATGGCTGCATTCACTGTCCATAGTGGTTTTGGAGCTCAAGAAAGTAAAATCTGTCACTGTTTGCACTTTTTCCTCTTCTATTTGCCATGAAATAATTGTAAAACCTCTAAATTCAAACTTAAGGAACTTTGGGGCAACTTAGATGAAGATTAAGTGGCTTCTTGTGCCCAAATCCAATTATGCAGCCTTTTCAAATTGATCTATAGGCTCTACCAGCTGTTGTGAAGATTCCAGCAAAAGAAGGGTGAGGAAGGAGTAGTCATAAGTGTCTGTAGAAGAGGGATCTCAGGAGTTCAGTATTGATTGATGGACCTCAGTGTGCCAGGGCCCTGTACAGAATTTTCATGCTATTTCATGGACTCCCTGGTCCTGAAAAAAGAACATGTAGGTTGGAGGAAGGGAAGGTCTCATGGAGAAGTTCTGACAGCAGGAAAGTGTTATTAAAAAGCTATCATTCTCAATTCTGTAGATCAATATAATTTATGAAAATAGACCAAGAAAGTCCTTAACAAAGTATTAATAAATAGATAAACTTAGCAACATGGAAAAGAAGCATATGGGGGCTTTCAAGGTGGCTCAGTGGTAAAGAATCCGCTTGCCAGTGCAGGAGATGCAGGTTTGATCCCTGAATCGGGAAATTCCCCAGGAGATGGAAATGGCAACCCACTCCAGTATTCTTGCCTGGAGAATCCCGTGGACAGAGGAACCTGGTGGGCTACAGTCCATGGACTCATAAAGAGTCAGACGTGACTTAGCAGCTGCACATGCATGCAAAAAGAAGTATGCACCGTGACAAAGTGAAGTTTATACCATGGATGCAAAGATGGTTCAATATTTGGAAGTCAGTTAATGTAATGTATCATACTGCTACTGCTGCTAAGTCACTTCAGTCGTGTCCGACTCTGTGTGACCCCATAGACGGCAGCCCACCAGGCTCCCCCGTCCCTGGGATTCTCCAGGCAAGAACACTGAAGTGGGTTGCCATTTCCTTCTCCAAATGTATCATAAGAAAAGGCTAAAGAAGAAAAATCAGAGGATCATGTGTGTTTAATAAGTTCAGAACTTATCTGTGATGAGAACCTCTAGAAAAAAGGACTAGGAGTGCATTGCCTCAACTTGATAAAGGACATTTATAAAAACTACCACTGACTTGATAGTTAATGCTGAGAAACTGGATGTTTTTCCCGAGATGAGGACAAAGTCAAGGATATGCACTCTCACCACTGTTACTTAACACAGTGCTAGAAGTTCCAGCCAGTGTGCTACAGGAGAAAAGGAAATAGAAGACATACAGAAAAGGAGAAATAAAACTGTTCTTATTTGTAGATGATACAATTATCTCTATAGATATGATTATCTACATAGAAAACCTCCTGTAATCTATTTTAGAAAACTCCTAAAGTTAATAAGTGAATTTAGCAAGGTTGCAGGATATGAGATAAATTTACAAAAATGAATTATATTTCTATTATCAGGGAACACACAGACACTGAAATTTAAAAATGCAAAACCATAAGTGATTACAGTTGCTAAAAAATGAAATATTTCAGTGCAAATCTAATAAAACCTGTTATCCTGACAGCTTGTATTCTGGGAACTACACAATGGAAGAGTCAAAGAAAGTCTGAATATATGAAAGACATACTAGGTTCATGTACAGGAAGACTCATCATAGTATATGTTGAGAATGTCGCTTTTCAGATTGATACAGAGGTTTAGCACAATTCTAATCAAAATCCCAGCAAAATATTTTAACATATAGATAATTCTAAAATTCATATATAAATGTAAAGGAACTAGAATAACTAAGCCAGTTTTGAAAAAGAATTATAAAATAAGAGGCATCAGTCTATCTGATTATGACATTATATAACTACTGTTATCAAAACTGTGTAGTATCAGTGAAGGATTAGATTCACAGATCAGTGAAACAGGAACAAAGATTTTAGACTCCCGCAAGTACGCACAATTGATTTTTGACAAAGGTACAGATTCAGTGGAGAAAAGACAGCCTTTTCAATAAATGATACAAGAACAAAAGGATATTTATAGGCAAAAATAAAATCCTCACTTTATACAAAATTAACCCTGGATACAAAATTCTGGATCACAGAATTAAATATAAAATGCGAAAACACTAAAACTTTTAGGAAAAAAAAATCTACAAGATGTGGGGCTTCCCAAATAGTTCTTAGACTTGACAGCAAAAGCACAATCCATAAAAGGGAAAAATGATAAATTGGACCTCATCAAAATTTTTACATTTTCTCTGTGAAAACTTCTTAAGAGGATGAAAATATAGGCTGAAGAGTGGGAGAAAATATTTGCAAACCACACATTTGACAAAGGGCTAATATCCAAAATACAAAAAGACTCAAGACTCACAAAGACCTCTCAAAAAAAAAAAAAAATGATACAAGCTAATTAGAAACAAGTAAAGCCATGATGGAAGGAATGGAAGGAATGATGCTAAAGCTGAAACTCCAGTACTTTGGCCACCTCATGCGAAGAGTTGACTCATTGGAAAAGACTCTGATGCTGGGAGAGACTGGGGGCAGGAGGAGAAGGGGATGACACAGGATGAGATGGCTGGACGGCATCACTGACTGGATGGACGTGAGTCTGGGTGAACTCCGGGAGTTGGTGATGGACAGGGAGGCCTGGCGTGCTGCGATACATGGGGTCGCAAAGAGTCGGACACAACTGAGCGACTGAACTGAACTGAAAGCCATGATGGGACATTTCATCAAAGAGGATGTTTAGATGGTAAAGAAAAAAAAAGGCACGTGAAAAGATGGTCAACATCATTGGCTGTTAGAGAAATGCAATTAAAACTACATTGAGACTTCCTTATCCATCTACCAGAATGGCTAAAATAAAAAATACTGACACCAAATTCTGACCAGTATATGGGGACCCTGGATCACTCATACACTGTTGATGGGAAGGTAAAATATTACAGCCAGTCCACAGAGCACTTTGGCAGTTTCTTATTAAATTAACCATGCAACTGCCTTGAAGTTGAGCATTCCACTCTCGGGCATTTATGCCAGAGAAATGAAGATTTCTGTCCACACGAAAAACTGTATATAAATGTTTATAACAACTTTATTTGTGAATAAAGTCTCAAATTGGAAAATAAAGTCTCAAATTGGAAACAATCCAGGTGCCCTTCAGTAGGTGAATGGCTAAACATATCATGGTACCTTTACACCATGGAATAGTGTTGAGCAATAAAAACGAGAAAACGCTTAGTACACGCAGCTGCCTGCATGAACCTCCAGAGAGTTAAGCTGGGTGAAAAGAGGCAGCCTCAAGGGTTACACACTGAATGGTGATTCCACAGTCTTCTTGAAATGAAAACATTATAGGAATTATAGTTCCTGTAACTATAATTATAGAAACACAGTAATAATTGTCAGAGGTTAGAGAAAGAAGAGAATGGCTATAATAGGACAAACTCGGGGGCCCTCATGGTGACGGGAAACTTCCTGTCTTGATTGCATCTGTGTCACTACACAACTTACTTTGTTGTTGTTCAGTCAGTAAGTCGTGTCTGACTCTTTGTGACCCCATAGACTGCCACATGCCAGTCTGTCTGCAACACTATCTCCCAGAGTTCGCTCCAACACATGTGCATCAAGTCCGTGATGCTATCTAACCATCTCATCCTCTGTTAGCCCCTTCTCCTTTTGCCTTCAGTCTTTCCAGCATGGGGGTCTTTTCCAGTTAAGTTGGCTCTTCCCATCAGGTGGCCAAAGTATTAGAGCTTCAGCTTCAGCATCTGTCCTTCCAATGAATATTCAGGACTGACTTCCTATAAGATTGACTGGTTTGATCTTGCAGTTCAAGGGACTCTGAAGCGTCTTACCAGCACCACAGTTTGAAAGTATCAGTTCTTTGGCACTCAGCCTTTTTTATGGTCGAACTCTCACATCCGTGCATGATGATTGGAAAAATCATAGCTTTGACTATATGAACCTTCATCGGCCAAATGATGTCTCTGCTTTTTAGTACACTGTCTAGGTTTGTTGTAGCTTTCCTTCCAGGGAGCAAGCGTCTTTTAATTTCATGGCTGCGTTCACCGTAAGCAGTGATTTTGGAGTCCAAGAAAATAAAATCTGTCACTGCTTCACTTTTTCCCCTTCTATTTGCCCTGAAGTGAAGGGACCAGATGCTGTGATCTTAGTTTATCCAGCTTATACACTTTATTGTAGTTTTGTAAGATGTTACTGCTGGGGAACTGGGTAGGAGTGTGCAGGATTTCTTCCTATCTGTCTTACAACACTTGTGAATCAGCTCAAAAAGTATCGTTAAAAAACCTAGCATTCTCTACCTCATTGTCAAAGGTTAGCATCTGCTTGTGTGCCTGTGTCCCCTCTTTAGGTACCATGTATTTGAATTTAATGATAGTCATGGGTGATGTGAAGATTTGCTATGCTGTGATTCTGCCACAGTTTTTATCATGCTAAATATATTAGCATGTAAACTTGCAGTGTTGCTAATGTGATGAAATCTGTTAGCAGTGACAGTAATGAATGACCTGGTGCATAATTATTGGATAAGAAGAGCTGTCCAGATTCATGCATAAATCAGGTCAGCTCTGAAAATAGCACAGCCTTTCTGGGGACAGTCCTACTTGCCTGCCCTGGCACATAGGATGGTATCAAGACCGTATTCCAAGGAAACACAAACAGTTGGTTTCCTGCTTTTAGATCAGTAAGACAAGAGCCTCAAGTTTGTGAAGGCACAATGTTCCTTTGTGTCTTTGCTGTTTTCACTTTCTTTGGTCTTTATGATAAAAGAACTGGTGTGTGTGTGTGTGTGTGTATGTGTGTGTGTGTGTGTGGTATGCACACATGTGCTCTATTAATACTTGCGGAATGAAGTTGGATAATGCAGTGGGAAACTGTGTCAGATTTGGCTGTGAACTGCTGTGATTCCAAGAACCAGACCCTTTGCTTGTCTTTTTCTCTCCTTTTCTGTCCAGCTAGGAGGCCCTGGAACACAGTGTTCCAGACCTTTCCATAACCTGGACTTCTGCAACTGACCAGCCAATCAGCACCATCTCAGTCTGTCCTCAGGATCCATGTGACGACACTGCAAGGCAGGTGTTGCCGCTCTGATTTTACAAAGGAGGCACCTCAAATTCAGAGAGATTAAGTGATTTGCTCAGGGTGACTCAGGTGGCTAGTGGGGGAATGTGCTCTTCCCACTTCCTTTATGGCTCTCATGTTTTATATAAAATCTACTTCTCACTCCCTTGATTTAAGTCACACTTTGCCCTTCTAGGAAAAATAAAAATGCAAACAAAACCAAACGTAAAGTGGAGAAGGACCCAGCCACTGTGATGTCATGTTAGCACTCTGTGGATCTAGCTAGCCCTGACTTTGAGGTTGTAAGTCCTTCCTGCACCCAGAATTTTAGGGAAAAGCTTTGTAGTCTAAATCAGAGGTTATTTTGCAGCAAAGAATTCATAAGATGTCATAAAGAGATGAAAACATACCTGTGATACAGATACAATTATTTAATCTATTTAATAATTAAAAATAAGTATGTTGCCAAATTCAAGGAAGCCTCTTGAGAGCTCTTGTGAAATTAAACTTGAAATTAATGGATGGAGAAAGTTTGGTTTAACATAACTTGTAAATCTGGTCTAGTACTGAAAGAATTCATAATGGAAGTTGGCACATCCCATAATAAGCTCTCACATATGGGATTATCTGAATGGTTGACTCCGATTATGATGTGTATGTATAAGTAAGTGAAGTCGCTAAGTTGTGTCTGACTCTTTGTGACCCCATGGACTGTATAGCCTACCAGGCTTCTCTGTCCATGGGATTTTCCAGGCAACAGTACTGGAGTGGATTGCCGTTTCCTTCTCCAGCGGATCTTCCTGACCCAGGGATCGAACCCGGGTCTCCCGCATTGTAGACAGACGCTTTTACCGTCTGAGCCACCAGGGAATTCCATGTGTATGTATCTGTACATGCAGATGTTTAATATGTAAACCTAAATAGATGGACATAACTAAATATAATACATTGAAGAAAAAAAAAACTCTTAGTCTGGATAAAAAGGATTGCCCACCGTGTGTGTGTTTATTGAGGTGTAGTTTATGTACCATAGCATTCATCCATGTTAAATGTACAGTTCAGCTTCTAGTGAACTTAGTGTGTGCAACCATCTTTGTACTTATCTTAGAGCATTGCCACCACCCTCAATAAGATCCCTTGTATTATTTACAGTTAATCCCATTCCCACCCCAGCCTCAAGCAACCTCTTGCCTGACTTCTGGCTCTAGATTTGCCTATTCTGGGCATTTACTATGAACAGCATCAGACTTTCTTATCTGATTTTCTTCACTTAACATAGGGTTCTTGGGGTCTACTTTGTGGGCTTTTTTATTTCTGAGCAGCATTCCATTTTTTGGACATACCACAGTTGGTTTATCCATTCATCTGTGGACGAGTCTTTTAGCTTTGCTACTTTGTGGCTGATACAAACAATGCTGCTATGAACATTCTTTCCATTTCTCTCCTGATTCCGTGTTCTTTGTACCCATCCATATAAATGCTTTGGCAGGGGTGGGGTTCAGAGATGCCCTTATGGTGTTACTCATTTGGTGGAAACGCACAGGCCAGGTATCCAGGCTCCACCTCTGGGTTTGCATTTGCTCCTTCCCTTTGCTCTGAAGAGAAGAGCTGACTGCACGGAAACCTTTGTTTATTCATTCATTTTTCATTCGATACACATTTATTGAGTGTCAGCTGTGTCTCGCCATGGTGCCGAATCTTGGCGAGATAAAGACCCGGACAAAGGTTTCCGTTTTGCCTTGGTACAAAGATACTGTGAAGGGGAACATTTTGTTCATTGGAACAAGGGCTCCTAACTGGCCCGGGGCTGCTTCCCATGGCTGGAGGGAGGCAGCCTGTGGCCTAGGGGTGGAGGGGTCCTGCAGATTGTCCTGCAAAAAGTCCCCCAGCCACAAAGCACCCTCCTGCTGCGTGTGGCTGGCGTGGCCCTCGGGTCTCCCAGAGAGTCTCAGGGAGGCAGCTGTGTTTTTTTTGGGTCCTATGCTTCCTTCTAGGGGTCAGTGGCCATTTTAAGGAAATCCACCACCATGGGACATCTTAGAACAAAAGCTATCATTTCAGATGAAAGAGAGAGCGTGGGTATGAAAGCTCAGGACAGAGTTTTTAGTTTGGTTTTGCTGTGTTGGCTGCAGAACCCTCAGACTGTACTCTCCTGCTGGGGTTGGGTGGGGAGCCTCATTCTCAGCAGTCAAAGTTGGCTCTGAGAGGTGACCGTGATTTGGGAGATGGAGCTGGGCAAGTCCTCACCTGCTTTTCTTTCTGTAAGTGAACCTTTGGGTGAAGCTCCACGTGGTTCTCATTCGAGCATCCATATAACCCACTTTGATGAGTCTCATCACTCCCCTTTTGGCCCGGCTGTACCTGTGGTCAAAAGTGAATGTTCCCCCTGGGGATCCATTCTCCCAAACTGTTGCAGAAAGCCTCCTTAGGCCAGGAATTACCCAGGGATGCCCGATGGGCTTCATTTGTGCACATCCGCTATTTTATAAAACTGACTTTTCTGGATGATCAGGGAGCAGGCAGGGTTCTGCCTTGCAGGCTAGCATGGAACCTCCAGAAACCACGAGGCCAGGCTGTGACAGATGGCTCAGCCTCTGGACCAGCTGAAGACCACATTCTCACGCTTAGCAAGGAGCACATGTGATGAGGAAGGATCCACCCCGGAGTCCGTTTCTCTCACTCCTCCCACCCCCTGTCTTTGGTAAAGAGAAGGTTCAGGACTGTACCCAGATGCTGAAGAGAACTGTGCTTCCTGCTGAGGGACACGGTGGCTTTCAGAATGCAAGGATTCTTTAGGGAGCCAGTTATGCAAGACAAGAGTAAGCATGTTTATTTTTATGACACCACATTTCAAAACCCCAGAAAACATTGACGGAATGGCCCCATTAGGCTCTAGCCCCTAGTGCTGTGGCATGGCACTGGGCAGGTTTCTGGGGGGCACTGGCAGGCCCTTAATGAAAGCCCGGCCTGGGGCTAGTTGACTGCCTGTTACTGCTCTGGCCCCAAATTCCACCTTCCCTCAGCATCTGCAGGCTAATTCAAGTGTCTTCACAGAAGCCCGATAGATGCCTTCGAAAACCTGAGGCTAAAGCTCACACAGCTGGCATCTATCTCCCAGGTTCTTGTCTCCAGGATCATGGGAGAGGTCAGGGCTGTGGCTTTGTCACACCAGCCACCAGGTGGCCCCCTGAGGGTGTGATGCCCCAACACTGCAGCCCAGGCCAGTTCTGGCCTGGTGGGGCCAAGGGAGAGTTCCTCCTGCAGTTTCATTCTGCTGGTGTGGTGACCTGCCCCTAGGTGCAGTGCTGTGCTAGGCATGGAGACAGGGGACTTCCCCCAGCCCTGAAGGAACTTTTCATCAGAGTGGGAGCAGCGGTGCAGCTGGAATTGCAGGAGTTGAGAGGAAGAAGCAGAGGGCTCTACCTGGAACCACTGGGAAGACTTCCTGGAGGAGGTGGCACTTGGCCCTGTCTGGGAAGAGGAGGAGGAAGAGGGTGCAGCTAGGCAAAGGGAAAGGGTGGCTGCTGTTGATCACTTCCAGTGCACGTGCTTCACAGGAGTGACCTGGGGGTACCAAAGGGGCAATGACTTTCTGAGGACACACCCCGGCCCTCCCCCTCCCCCACACCACCAGGAGGAGTGTGGGTGCCAGGAGTAGGTAGAGCCGGGTGATGATCCAACAGCACAGTCGAGGTGGAAATTTCCAGTAGGAAAAGGAAGATAGGAGATTGGATCCTCCTCAAATGATGTCACGTGTGGGTCCAAACCTGTGTAGCAGAAAAGATGAAGGCCTTCTTACAGTAGCTTCAGAGAGAGAGCTGGTGTGTGTGTGTAGGTGCGTGCATGGAGGTGTGTATCTATATGGGGTATGTTTGTGTGGGGAATATGGGTATGTAGGTGTGTGTGGGTGTCTGTGTGTTGTGGGAGGTGTGTATGTGTGTGTATGTTTGTCTATGAGTGTGGTGGTGTATGTATCTTTTGTGTTTTTGTGTGTCTGTGTATATGGGGATTGTGTATATGTCTGTGAGTGTTTTTGTATGTGGGGTGTGTGTTGTGAATGTGTATGAGGAGGTGTGTGTGTTTCTGTGTTGTGGAGGCATGTGTATGTGTGTGTATGTCTATCTACAGGTATGGAGGTGTATGTAGTTTTTATGTGTCCGTGTGTGTCTGTGTGTATAAGGCTGTGCATACGTAGACGTATAGACTTTTATGTCTGGGTCTGTGGGGTGTGTGTGTGTGTGTTGTGGGGGCATGTGTCTGTGTGTGTGTCTGTGTGTATAAGGCTGTGCGTATGTAGACGTATAGACTTTTATGTCTGGGTCTGTGGGGTGTGTGTGTGTGTGTTGTGGGGGCATGTGTATGTGTGTGTCTGTGTGTATAAGGCTGTGCATACGTAGACGTATAGACTTTTATGTCTGGGTCTGTGGGGTGTGTGTGTGTGTTGTGGCGGCATGTGTATGTGTGTGTATGTCTATCTACAGGTATGGAGTGTATGTAGTTTTTATGTGTCTGTGTGTCTGTGTGTATAAGGGTGTGCATATGTAGACGTATAGACTTTTATGTCTGGGTCTGTGGGGTGAGTGTGTGTGTTGTGGGGGCATGTGTGTGTGTGTGTATGTCTATCTACAGGTATGGGGTGTATGTAGTTTTCATGTGTCTGTGTGTGTGTCTGTGTGTATAAGGGTGTGCGTATGTATGTAGACGTATAGACTTTTATGTCTGGGTCTGGGGTGTGTGTGTGTGTTGTGTAGGGGAGTGGATATGTGGCATCAGCGGACTTGAAAATCACCAATTAACAAATCTTTGCCCTCTTCATCCATCAGCTCTCAAGCCGTGCAAAAACTTCCACAAAATCTCTTAATAGCTCTCCAGGGTCAGGACACATCATTAGCCTTATTTTACAGGTGGGTAAAACGAGGCAGAGAAAGGGTAAGGGGTTTATCTAAGCTCACGCAGAGTCACAAAGGATCTAGACCAGACTCTCGGGCAGCCAGCTGTCCAGCCCTGGTGCTGGGAGGGGACACGGGGACAGCGTGGCATTTCCTGTCTTATCTGTGTGTGCTTGGGAGCCCCAGCCTAGGAGATGGGAGCGTCCAGGGCTGATGTCCACGGCAGCTCTGAGAGATGGTGGGAAGGGTGGCCTTCGAACCAGCTCCTCGCATCACCCTAAGACCCCCCTCCTACCACCTTGTATAGGAATTCAGAGTCTTTTTGAGCTACAAGCAGAAAGAATTCATGTCAGGGGCCACAGGGAATATTAGGATATCACAGGAGGGAGTCAGACTCAGCCAACACTCCTTTTTTTTTCTTTTGTTTTTTTACTGATATGAAATTCAATGGTTAACAAAATTAACCATTTAAAAATGTACTTTTCAGTGGCATTTAGTGCACGCACAGTACTGTGCAACCATCACCACTAGCTGGATGCAGACTATATTCGTCTTCCAAAGGGAAGCTTGGTACCCATTAGCTGTCACTGATTCCCCTCCCTCATCCCCTGGCAACTGCCAGCCTACTTTCAGCCTCTAAAGTGTCTATTCTGGACAGTCTGTGTAAATGAGATCATGCAGCAGCTGACCTTTGGAGCCTGGCCCCTCTCACTCATCCCCACGGCAGCCCGAGTCAGTGCCCCGTTCTTTTTCATGGCTGAATAATACTCCACCGCACGGGTGGACCACACTGTATTTTCCACTCATCCACTGATGGTGATTTGGGTTGCTTCACCTTTGGCTACTGTGAACAGTGCTTCTGTGAATGTGAGCGTACAAGTGTCTGTCTTAGGCCCTGCTTTCGATTCTTCGGGATGTGTGTAGGTGTCAGCACTTCCCACACACGACGTTTATGCACACCTACCTGGGTTGGAAGCAGCTGCACTGTTTGTGTGATCTTGGGCAGCTCCCGTGGTCCCTCTGAGTTTCCTGGTGGGCTTGTTGCCCCACATGGGGCTGGGAGGAGGGTCACTGTGTGAGAAGCACAGCCCAGTATCTGGCTGCCCAGTGACAGAGCCACCCCCACCCCCACTCCATTACAGAGAGCCAGGCTTTCACTTTGCCTGTGGTCCCGGTGCTGGAGTGCCCGGCACGGAGCAGCTGTTTTCATCTTTACTCCTGACACATCCCCAGGGAAGAGGCTCGGGTGAGAAGCAGCACTTTTTATAAGCTCTGCACTAAAGAGGGATTATGAGCCATTTTGGGAGTGGATTAAAGCAACTGCCCCTGGGATGGATTTTACTCTCGGTGACTTCTGCTTTCCCCTCTTCCTGGACCTCAGAGCCGAGTCGTGTGGTCTATTGAAAAACACCTGAACCAACGTTTATCCTTTTAGTTGAAAAGCCAGCCTGGACTGTGCAATCACATGGGACCTCTGTGAGCCAGCCATGGGCCGTGAGCTTGGAGCGTCCCCGTAATGACTTCTTGAGCCTGTTGCCTTTCCTTGAGAGCTGTGTCTTGCCAGCACAGAAATGCAATGCCCACTCTGCTGCTGGCTCCTGGGACACTGCTACCCCTCGAGTCCAGTGCCTGGGTCCCCAAGGAGCAAGCGGGTGGACGTCTCCCTGTCCGACCCCATCCATCTGCAGTTTTTAAAGAACCTGCTGGGCGACTTGTTGGGAAAATGTGAGAGCAGGAGCACAAATGCATCATATTCCAGATTACCTGGAATACGGGTTCCCAGAATGTTCTTTTGTCCTCTCCTTTTGGAGGAGGGGAAAAGGCAAATGACTCACCCAGTGTGTCGACAGGAGGGTTTACGTTTTAGGGAAACGGCTTTTAAGGGATGCCCTGGCATGGAGATGGTTTGAGGGAATATCCTGAGCCTTGTTCATCGTTCCCGTCTTGGAGATGATGTGATAGTAACACTTGCTGGTGCTTCACAGAGTTTGCCTCACACTTCCCATGCATTGTTTCCCTTGTTGTTCACAGTCATGAATAGAGTTGGGTGATGCTGTTCATTTCACAGTGGAAGAAACTGAGGTCCAAAGCATAATAGCGATACTAATAATGACATGAGGATGACAGTCTTCATAAAAATAGCAATAGCAAGCAACTGTTACCAGGAGCTTACAGTGTATCGTAGCACAAACGCATCATCTTTCTTAGTCTTCACACAGACTGATGGGAGCATCAGAACGTGGGTCTTCTTATCTGACAGGTGTGGGACCATGGGCTCAGGACATGCCCGCCTTTCCCAAGCACAGCCTGGGCGGTGGAAGAGATGGGCCTCTCCTAGATCCTTCAGTCCTTCTCTAAATGTCTGCCTGATTCTGCGCTCACAGCATATCTCCATTTATCAAAGGATGCTGGCATGATGACATGGAAACCTCGTTAGGCATGCTTCTAATCTAAAAGATATTGGCCCATTATTTTCCCTGCTTTTGTAGATCCGGAGACTGAACAAAATTGAATCCCTGGGTAACCAGAAAATGTAATTAATGGGAACACAGAGTTTCACAGAGAAGCCGGTTGGAGCCTGCTTTCGTTGTGATGGTCTGAGCGGGGACCCACAGCACAGCCCTCCCACGTGTGCTTGGGTGCCGTGGCAAGAATGAGACTTGTGGAAACGAGCATTCTCCTGAGCACTGTTCTTCCCCATTGAGTGGAGTCTTCCAGAAGCCTCCCCCACCTCCCTGGTTTCTGTGGTTTGAGGCTCTCTGAGCTGCCTGAGCATCATTACAACGTGTACATTTAAGCTAAACACTGCCTGTCTCCTGGGTGTAGACCCTTGGCATTGGGTGGGAGGGCATTCGAGGCCACTCAGACCTTCCGTGGCTGGACCTTTTGGTTGCTGAATGTCACCGAGGTTATTGGACCCCATGTCAGTGCAGTATGAAAAGCCACAGGCACACTGAACAAAAATGAAAGAACTGAACCTCCAGGGGTCTCAGGGCTACAAGGGGTCAGCTGTTCCAGTTTTGGGGGCACTAAGGAATGGAAGACTGTTTCTGCCAGAGCTTTGCCTATGTGGTGTTGGGAAATGGTATGGCTCTGTTTGGGACTCTGCATCATGCTTCTGATGAAGTCTGGGGGTCTGGGAAGCAGGATGTCTGGCAGAAGCTCCTCAGATGGCCCCAAAGCCGCCATTTCTGGGGACCAGAACCGACTGTAGAAGCACTTCCATTGGGAATGCCAGCTCTCTCCAGTGCCATTTCCGGAGACTGGACCATGTCTCTCTGGTGCTCCACGGGGTCTCCAGGGCTGAGTGTCCCAGTGGATGATGGTTGAGATTTGTGGCCCCCTTGCAGGCCCTGGGCTTTAACTGTGATGTGATGCTCTGCCCTGAGTCCATCACCTGACACACAAAGGGGACTTTGCGGAAGTAATTAAGGTCACTAATCAGTTGATCTTAGAATAAGGAGATTTCCCTGGATTATCCAAGTGGCTGTAGTGTGACTGTGCATGCCCTTAGACACTGAGGCAGAAAGATGGAGAGATGCAGAAGCCAGGCAGGGAGATTCCAACCATCACAAGGATGTGACGTGGTGTGGAGATGGAAATGATCACCCATTGAAGAAACGGGGACTTCAGTCCTGCATCCATGGGGACTGGATTGTGCTGGCTGTCTGCATGACCTCAGAAGAGGATCTTTCCCCAGGGTCTTCTGGGGAGAAGCAGCCCAACAGTGCCTTGATGTGAGCTTATACAGCCCTGAGCAGATGATCAGCCATGCCCCTCTGGGCTTGGACCCACAGAGGTATGGGCTGATCCCTGGCTGGTGGTTCAAGCTGCTAAGTTTGTGTAATTTGTTAAACAGTGCAGCTGACTGATACAAATGACTTAGGTAAAGAGGTGTCCTTGATGTCCAGTTTTCTTATGCCCGCTCCTCCCCTATTGTCTTCCCCCCATTCTGTTCTCTCTTCCCTTCTCTCCTAAGGCTTTATCAGAATTAGTGGTTCAGGGGAGGTGCCATTCCTGAGATTTGGGATCTCTGTAGACTGTATTGAACTGTGTTGCCACCACATACAGCTGCCAGATAAAATACAGGATGCCTAGTTATATTTGAATTTCAGACAATTGTTTAAATGTACCAAATACATTTTTGGTAAAAAGTTTGTCCCAAGTTCTGCATGAGATAGCCTTACATTAAAAAGAAAAAAAAAAAGGCTAAAGCTGTTGTTTTTCTGAAATGCAGATTTTATTTTCATTTGCTAAATCTGGCTGCCCTGGACCCCGAGATTGCAACCAAGCTGAGAGATTGGCTTACAGCACAGGCTAATGGGTTGGGGGAGGGCACTGGACAAGGGATTCATGGAGAACCTTTGGGGCTTTAGGAGCTATTATGTAGGTTAGGGTTTAGCAAACCAAAGTCTGAGGGCGGTATCCCACTGCTGCCTGATTTTGTAAATAAAGTTTTATTGGCACATGGCCATGCCCACTCATCTGCATATTGTGACTGTTTTTGTGCTGCGAAGGACAGGATTGCATGATTGTGCCAGGGAGCCCTGCCCAGCTCAGCAGCCTTAAATACTTGCTCTCTGGACTTTTCCAGGAACAGTTTGCTGACCCTTGGTGGGTTCAGAGGTCAGAGGGAAGGCAGAGGTGCTGGTGGTGAAGTGAAGGACTGAAGTCAGATGCAAGGGGGGACTTTCTGATCCAGAGCACAGCTGGCCAGGCTTTTGTACACAGCAGGCAGGAGCTCTTGGCCCCTGGGGCTCTGGTTCGATGAGAAGCTTGTCAAGCCAGTTTTTGTTTGCACAGAGGACAGGGCAGAGTAAGCAGGCTACACTCTTCTCTGCCTCCCTGTCTCTGTATTTTGGGGTCTCTGGCAGAAAGTTCTGTGCAAACAAAAGCCTCCTTTCATCTGCATGTGCCTATTTCTGTCTCGTTGCCTACTTCTGCTCTTCCTTCTTGACATTCAGCGTTTTCAAACACAGATTCTGCACAGGGCATGAATCATGTTGCCATGTGGCCATGGAGACGTCTGGGGCGCTGGCTCCAGCATCCTCCTGCAGGCTTGGAGAACACCCTCCCTTCCCCGTAGGGTCCAGGTGTCAGAGCCTCAGGACAGGATGAGAGGGCAGGACCTGGGACATAGACTGTCCTACTCTCCAGCCCCTGTACCTCTCCTGAGCACCTTGAGGACCAGTGATGGGAGCTGTCCCCAGGACCACCGTCTCTTCCTGTATGGGCTCCTGTGTTTGGGAATCCCTGGACCACTCCCACGTCTGACACCAGCTGCAGCATTTGAGGGTCCTCAGGACCACCCTTAGGTTTGGTAATTTACTAGAGGGGCTCCCAGAACTTGGAAAGGCTCTTGCACTCAGAGTTAACGCTTATTACAGGGAAAGGAAGCAGATTAAAATTGGCAATGGGAAGAGATGCATGGGCAGAACCCGGGAAGGAGCCAAACCCAGACTCCCAGTGGGCCCCTCCCCGTGCAGTCAGGACATCGTCCTCTCCTGGGGACAGTGTATGACAGTACACCTGCAGCATTGTCCCCTAGGAAAGCTCACCTGAGGCTTGGTGTCCACAAAGTTTTTACTGGGGCTCGGTTGACTGCCCACGTGACTGGCCTCCATCTCCACCCCTTGAAGGTCAAGCAGATACCATGTGACACATCCCCTGAGTCATACTCTTGAACTACTTGGTGGCCAAGCCCCCCAGGAAAAAACACAGACATTCTGATCAGGCAGGACATTCCCAGGGCCTGGACCCACCCCCCAATGGCCACAGGCAAAACCAGACCACTCAGGTCAAGGTTAAACCCTTTACTACACAGTGTACTTTACACCAGGGTCTGAGGGTCTCGCAGAGTCTCACTATGGACGGAGGTGTAGCCAAAGCTGGTTAAATGCTGGTCCGAAAACCTTCAGGGCAGAGGAACTGGGAGAAGGTAGAGTGGTTTCTCCCTGAGTCAGCAGGACGTCCTGGGTGTGCAGTGGAGTTGCTTCAAGAAACAGCATCAGAGCTGCCTCGTTTCCTGCGGGGACTGACACTTTCTCTGGGAGGAGGCTCTCGTCCTTGCCCGGGGACAGCAGCCCGTGCCAGCCACTCACTGCCCCTCCTCCTCCTCTGTGGGTCTGGACACCCGGCCTCTCTCAGAAGAGGACTCTGTGTTGCTTGATTCTCAAGCTGCAGATATCGGTGGGCACCATGCGTTGGTCTCCTCGTTTCATTTTCGGTGCCTGTGTGTTAGTCACGCTGCTCTGATTTCCTCATCTCTTAGGCACTCGCTCATGGCTTTTTTTTGTTGTTTTTTTTTTTTCTTATTCTTTTTTTTAACCAGTTCCAAAAAAAGATAATTTGTGTGAAGGGAGTGAAAATTGAGTTTATTTACGACAAATTCAAACTTTGGCGAAGAATTCCAGAAGAGGCTACTGGCTCCTGAGATGGGTCCGGTTGCGTCATCATTGTACATGATGTTTCAGGTCCAGCTGGCCAGTGAGATGCTGACCCTCACTCTTGTCCTTCTGGGTTCCCTGAGGTCGACTTCTGCACCACGCCTTCTCAGAGTCAGTAAAGTTCGCTTTCAAATAATGCACACATCACAGAGAAGAGAAGGTGGTTCCTTGGGGACTCCAGCCCACAGGGTCCCTGGACATTTATGTGTGGGTGGAGGCAGACAGGCTGAGGGAGGGAGATGGGTATTTTGGGTGCCCTTCCTGTCTGTCATCCAGGCTCTGGGGCTGACAGTGCTCAGGCAGACCTTGTCTTCCAGTGTCTCACCGAGGGTCAGGCACCAAAAAAGGGCACTGTGAGGATTTCTAGGTGCCAACTGGGGTATAGCATTATTGAATTTGCTAAGAGTAGGGACTCTTGAGAGTCCCTTGGACAGCAAAGAGATCAAGCCAGTCAATCCTAAAGGAAATCAACCCTGAATATTCACTGTAAGGACTGATGCTGAAGCTCCAATACTTTGGCCACTTGATGCAAAAATCTGACTCATGGAAAAGATCCTGATTCTGGGAAAGATTGAGGAGAGGAGGAGAAGGGGGTGACAGAAGCTGAGATGGTAGGATGGCATCGCCAACTCACTGGACATGAGTTTGAGCAGGCTCCATCCAGGAGATGGTGAAGGACAGGGAAGCCAGTCATGCTGCAGTCCGTGGGGTCTCAAAGAGTCGGACACAGCTGAGTAACTGAACAGTGAGAGTAGGGAAAAGAGATGCAGTGGTGCTGGATCCAGAAGGTTTTTTCAAAAAGAGCAATGGACAAAACTTCCACTGATGAGTTGCTGTTCACTGGGTGTGAATAGAAGGTCGGGCCTTCACCCAGCTGTGGGTGTTGGAGCTCGATTTGTAGGTGGAGAGGGGAGGAGGTAAGAGTCTCCCCTTGCAGGAGCACCAGCTCACCCCCCTTTCCTTGAGTCATCTGACTCCTTGGGACCAACCATGATGCCCTCCCAGCCCTGCCTGCCTGGCCCAGCCCTTTGTGGAGAGGCCGGCAGCCCTGCTGGTGGTTTTGCCCACCCCCTGGGGGCAGGTCAGAAGGTGACTCAGACACCCTAATCTACATCACGATCCTCCTTCCTGTTCCCTGGCAGAGATGACCTGTCCCATTCAGAGCCATGGAGAGAACATTCCAAAAGGAGGAGTGACCGTCGGTAGGGCCCTGGTGCCCAGCATTTTCCTTTGTCCTCACCCTCAGGCCTCTGTCTCTACGTATGTCCCTGGCCATCCTGTGTTCTAGGGCCCACCCCCCAGGGCCCCCTGAGACAGTTCCTTGTTTGTAGGACTCTGGGGACATGTGACATGGCCTCGTTGACTCTCTGGGTCCTTCCTCAGGGACAGATAGATGTGCCAGGAGAGCAGGGCTGTCCATCTCACTCCTGCTGGATCCCCGAACCCAGCACAGGCCTGGTGCGTCCCCAGCGGTTGTCTACCATGGGGCTAATTCACTCAGGGATGGACGGGTGGGTGATAGATGGACTGAATACTCAGAGATATGGGAGATGTTTGTTTGTCTAGGAGGAGGGAAGGCTTGGGAGAATCAGGAGTGAACCTGGGCCGTGTGAGCTGAGGTCCTCCGTCAGCAGGGCTGTTTGGGATGGGGGGTGGTGTGGACTTTGTGATGGGATGGGAAGAGTGGGCAGGACTCACAGGGTGGCTGAGATTAGTTCAAGGTAAACAATGACATAATCTTTGCAGGAGGTGTCCAGTGATGCAATGAACGGCTCATAGAGAGAGTGAGTTCCCAGACAGAAGAGGCATACAAGCCCAGGCTGAGTTGTCAGGGACAGTGCAGAGGGGCATCCCTGTGGAAAGTTGGGGTGGGCTGTGATCTCTGGTGCTTTCCAGCTTGTCAGGCTCCTAAAGGCTAAGGACTCTGACCTCACGACCTGCTTCTTCTAATAGAGAGGCAGCCGATGTGGTGTGTGCAGCCCCTGCGCAGCCTGCTGCAGAGATTAATTGCTTTAATTGGTCATAAATGAGCTGTTCAAATAGAGGAGGGTCTCCATGAGAGCTGGCCAGTGGCTTTTCTCTTCTCTTCCAGAGGGTACCCCACTGTCTCCTGGCTCACTCTGCTATGCCAAGTGGATGGCAGAGAGGGGATTAAGAAGGGAAAGAAGGATTAAAAAGAAAAAACACTCTAATATCTGAAACCAAAGCTGGCCGTGCAGTGGGCATGAGGCCCTGGTTTATGGGAGAGACTCTTTTCAAGTTAGTCAGCCGAGATTCATGTGGGGTGGGAGAAACTTGCCTCATACAAAGGAACCAGCAAATATTCCAAATGAAAATGACATAAAAAAAAAAAAAAGTATGTGAGCCTGTGTTCAGCTCATTAAGAGTCTGTAGTAAATGTGTACCATAAATGATGAAAATGAGCCACTGTATTTGTCTGTCCAAGGTGGTTTTAGAGCTGTTGGTTCAAATCAGAATGTCAATTCACTAATTTTTTTTTTAATGTCTATTTTTTATTTAGCCAGCGTTGGGTGTCAGTTGTGGCCTGCAGGCTCAGTAGCTGTGATGTGCAGGCTTGGTTGCTCTGTGGCACCTGGGATCTTAGTTTCTTGGCCAGGAATCAAGCCCACAGCTCCTGCACTGGAATGCAGGTACTTAACCACTGGACCACCAGGGAAGCCCCTCGATTCACTAATTTTAAGAAGAGATATTAGGAAATTCCCTGGCTCTCGAGTGGCTAGGATTCTACCCTTTCACTGCCAGAGCCACGGTTTCAATTCCTGCTTTAAGATCCCACAAGATGCATGTGCTCAGTTGTTTCAGTCGTGTCCAATTTTTTGTGACCCCATGGACTGTAGCCCCCCGTGTTCCTCTGTCCATGAGATTCTCCCGGCAAGAATACTGAAGTGGGTTGCCACGCCCTTGTCCAAGGGATCTTCCCGACCCAGGGATCAAATTCATGTCTCTGAAGTCTCCTGCATTGGCAGGCAGTTTCTTTACCACTGAGACACTGGGGAAGCACCACAAGCTGCATAGCACAGCCAAAAAAATAAACATTAACTATATATTATAAATACAAGATAGAACTATGGAGTAGGGTGCTTTTGGTTTTTCTGAATAGTGGGTTTTCTTCCTGAAGACAGCTTTTTGGGTGTGGATCAACCTGGGGCCCAGTAAGTGGTGGGTTTAGTAGCCCCCAATGAGACTTAAATGGAAGAAAGTAGGGAAAACCACTAGACCATTCAGGTATGACCTAAATCAAATCCCCTATGATTACACAGTGCTAGTGACAAATAGATTCAAGGGATTAGATCTGATAGAGTGCCTGAAGAACTATGGACAGAGGTTTGTGACATTGTACAGGAGGCAGTGATCAAGACCATCCCCAAGAAAAAGGAAATGCAAAAAGTCAAAATGGTTGCCTGAGGAGGACTTACAAATAGCTGTGAAAAGAAGTGAAAGGCAAAGGAGAAAAAGAAAGATATACCCATTGAATGCAGAGTTCCAAAGAATAGCATGGAGAGATAACAACGCCTTCCTCAGTGATCAATGCAAAGAAGTAGAGGAAAACAATAGAATGGAAAAGACTAGAGGACTCTTCAAGAAAATTAGAGATACCAAGGGAACATTTCATAAAAAGAAGGGCACAATAAAGGACAGAAATGGTATACACAGAAGAGCTATATGAAAAAGATCTTCATGACCCAGATAACCATGATGGTGTGATCACTCACCTCAAGCTAGACATCCTGGAATGTGAAGTCAAGTGGGCCTTAGGAAGCATCATGACAAATAAAGCTAGTGGAGGTGAAGGAATTCCAGTTGAGCTGTTTCAAATCGTAAAAGATGGTGCTGTGAAAGTGCTGCACTCATTATGCCAGCACATTTGGAAAGCTCAGCAGTGGCCACAGGACTGGAAAAGGTCAGTTTTCATTCCAATCCCAAAGAAAGGCAATGCCAAAGAATATTCAAACTACCGCACAATAACACTCATCTCGCACGCTAGCAAGGTGATACTCAAAAATTTCCAAGTCAGGCTTCAACAGTATGTGAACCGTGAACTTCTAGATTTGAACAAAACTAGATTTCGAAAAGGCAGAGGAACCAGAGATCAAATTGCCAACATCTGTTTGATCATCCAAAAAGCAAGAGATTTGCAGAAAAACATCTGCTATTGACTATGCCAAAGCCTTGACTATGTGGATCACAACAAACTGTGGAAAATTCTTAAAGAGTTGGGAATTCCAGACCACCTTACCTGCCTCCTGAGAAATCTGTATGCAGGTCAAGAAGCAACAGAACCGGACATGGAACAGCAGAATGATTCCAAATAGGGAAAGGAGTACATCAAGGTGGTATATTGTCACTCTGCTTATTTAGCTTATATGCAGAGTACATCATGCGAAATGCCGAGCTGGATGAAGCACAAGCTGGAATCAAGATCACCGGAGAAATACCAACAACCTCAGATATGCAGATGACACCACCCTTATGGCAGAAAGAGAAAAACTAAAGAGTCTTTTGATGAAAGTGAAGAGGAGAGTGAAAAAGTTGTCTTAAAACTCAACATTCAGGAAACTAAGATCATTGCTTCCAGTTCCATCACTTCATGGCAAATAGATGGGGAAGCAGTGGAGACAGTGGGTGACTTTATTTTGGGGGGCTCCAAAATCACTGCAGATGGTGACTGCAGCCATGAAATTGAAAGATGTTTACTCTTTGGAAGGAAAGTTGTGATCAACCTAGACAGCATATTACAAAGCAGAGACATTACTTTGCCAACAAAGGCCCGTCTAGTCGAAGCTGTGGTTTTTCCAGTGGTCATGTATGGATATGAGAATTGGACTATAAAGAAAGCTGAGCACCGAAGAATTGATGCTTTTGAACTGTGGTGTTGGAGAAGACTCTTGAGAGTCCCTTGGACTGCAAGGAGGTCAAACCAGTCCATCCTAAAGGAAATCAGTCCTGAATATTCATTGGAAGGACTGATGCTGAAGCTGAAGCTCCAATACTTTGGCCACGTGACACGTGACTCATTGGAAAAGACCTTGATGTTTGGAAAGACTGAAGACAGGAGGGTAAGTGGATGACAGAGGATGAGATGGTTGGATGGCATCACCGACTTGATGGACATGAGTTTGAGCAAGCTTCGTGAGTTGGTGATGGAAGTGAAGCCTGGCATTCTGCAGTCCATGGGGTCACAAAGAATTGGACACGACTGAGTGACTGAACCAAACTGAACTGAATGGGACTGACTGGAGCGTCTCCTACACATATAAGGTCAGCCCTACCAGCGAGTATAAAGGGATGACCCTTGCTTCAGTGCTAAGGGCCATGTGGAATGACTCCCTTATGAATGTTCCCTGTGGTCGCTAGTTCACAGGGTTCTTATGGTTCCAAATGAGGAAGAGTGTGTGTTTGTGAATCACTTAGAAATGTGTGTGGGACGGAAAGTGTGTGCTTTACTAGCATCAGTGACTCTGGCCCAGCATTGTGCACTGCAGGGCCTGCCCTATTTCTAAAGATGAGCAGCCTTTGTGTTAGTTATCCATGGGTGCCTAACAAAGCACCACAACGTCAGTGGCTTGAAACAGTACACATACATGATTTCCCACTTTCTGTGGGTCTGGAGCCTGGCCTGGCTTAGCCAGGCTCTGAGCAAGAATGTGTCTACTGTAGGCTGGGACTGGTTCATCTGAGGCTCAGCCAGGGAAGGACACACTGCCATGCCCCTGGCTGTTGCAGCTCCTTGCAGGTTCCCTGACTGAGGGCTCCATTTCTTCCTGGCTGTCGCTCCTTCACCCTGTGGCCCTCTCCACATAGCAGCCTGCAGCGTGGCAGCTGGCTTCTTCAAAGCCATTGAGAGGGAGCATCTCCTAGCAAGAGGGATGTTAGAATCTTAAGTGATGTCATCCCAGAAGTGACATACCCACCTTTCCTGGTTTCTGTTGGTTAGAGGGTCATCCCAGGTCCTACCCACACTTGGGAGAGTGCATTATGCAAGGCGTAGACACCAGGAGGTGTGTAAACCACTCTGCTGGGGATTCCAAATAATCACTGACACTTATGGACACAGTAGGACCATAGGCCAGGTGCACCTACCTTGAAGCATCCCATCTTTACCGCAATCCAGTGAGATGATCCTATCACCATCTCCTTTCAACAGCTGAGAAAACCAGTCCTCAGGGGCTTCCCTGGGGGTCCAAGGCTAAGACTCCAAGTTCCCCGTGCAGGGGGCCCAAGTTCTATCCCTGGTTGGGGAACTAGATGAGACATGCTGCAACTAAGACCCAGTGCAGCCAAACAAACAAATAAATAAAAATATAAACAACAAAAACAACAATTCTCAGAGAGGTTCCATAACATGCCTAAAGACACACACCAAGTCTCTGAGGTCAAGTGTGCATGGCTATACCTGTTTGAGCCCTGAAGGTCAAGAACAAGCTGCTGACTAGGGCCCTGGTGGGTAGCTCTGTGCCGTGCACCCCCCAGCTCCTCCGCATCTTAAACGTACCATCCAACTTCAGACAGCACCCTCGTGCACGTTCTGTACCCCACTTCCTGATGCAGCCGTTTCTCTCGACGGCCCTCTTTGCCGTCTGGTCTGCTGTACTTTTACTTGATTTGTGTCTTGCCTGTCTCCCCTTCCTGGAATGTAAACTCCAAAAGGCAGAGGGTTGTATCTTGTGTTCCCAGACCCCAAACAGAGATGTTTAAGAGCAGGCCTTCAGTAAATATTTGATGGGTCGATGGATGAATGAATGAAAGATCCTCATGTCTTTGATTCTTAGGTGGGGGCCGCCTGAGATAATAAGTGACCCCAGCTGATTAGTTTTCTGGGGCTGTCATAACAAAGGACCCCAGTGACCCAGCTATCATGTCTCTGGATATTTACCCAGAAGAATGAAGCTTATGCTTACACAAAACTCTAGACATTATACTTTACCACAATTCTATGTGCAGTAGCCAAAATGTAGAAATAACCTAAATGTTCTTTGATAGGTGAATAGTTAAACAGACTATGCTGTCCAAAAGTCAGCAGCCTTGAGACCCAGAGAAGAGCTAAGATTTTAGTTCAGGTCCAAAGACAGGAAATGCCTGATGTCCCAGCTCAAAGCAATCAGGTAGAAAGAGGTCCTGCCTCCTCAGCCTTTTGTCTTTTTCAAATCGTCAACTGATTGGGTGAGGCCCACCCACAGCAGGGAGGGCAATCTGCTTTACTGAGTTTTCAGATCCAAATAGTGATCTCATCCAGGAACCCCCTCACAGACATGGTCAGGATGACATTTGGCCAGATGTCTGGGCACCTCGTGGGTTAGAAAAGTTGGCACATAAAATTACACATCACACCAGTCATTAGACTTCAGTACGACCTCTTGATTACATCTTCAAAGACCCTATTTCTAAATAAGGTCACATTCTGAGATTCCAGGGGGACATGAATTTGGGAGGATGCTATTCCCTCCTCCTACTGTACACCCGGGGACTTCTCTTGTGACTCAGCTGATAAAGAATCCACCTGCAATGCGGGAGACCTGAGTGTGACCCCTGGGTTGGGAAGATCCCTTGGAGAATGGAAAGGCTACCCACTCCAGTATTCTGGCCTGGAGAATTCCATGGACTGTATAGTCCATAGGGTCGCAAAGAAGTGGACACAACTGAGCAACTTTCAGTTTCACTATACACCCATGGGAGGCAGAGGCTTGGAAGAAGTTCAGTTGCAGGTCCGCTGGGCCCACAGCCTTCTCCTCAGTAGATGCTTGTGTGTGAATGAATGTCACGGGACTGCACAGAGGCCTGACCCTGCTGGCCCCAGCTCTGGGCACCATGCAGGCCACAGCTGTCCTCTTCACTCCCTTGTAAAGCCTTTCTTGAGGCTGGTACAACTGCTGGGCAGAATTACAGATGTATTTTCAGGTGTGCTGGAGTTTTTATATCTAGACAAATAAAATTTGTTTCTTCCCCAATAAGAATGGCAAAGTCGCTGTAGCATTGCTACTTAGGTACTTGTGTTCCAGCACAAGCCTCTTTCCAGACTTGTTTTTATGTGGACTTTTGGCTGAAGGGGAGTCTAAATAGGCCATTTCTCTGCAGGATTATAGTCTTGTGTCTTATAACCTATACAATATACGAGCTAAATAACAGGTCTTTGACATTAGAATTTGGGTGGATTTGGAAATATTGTGAAGATAAACTTCTGAGCAAGTTCTCTTTGAAATGGAGTGCTTTCCAGCACCTGTTATTGGCTTAAAATCCTGAGGGGAAGAGTTAAATAAATCAACGAGACAGGTGCAGTTTTTAGATTAAACAGCCAAACTCGTACAAAATCCCTTTGTCTAGACTGGACAAACGTCAAGTGTTATTTCAGACGTTTTGATGAAATGCCCACTGTTAACCCGCAGCCCGCTGAATGCCCACACTGTTTGGAAAAGCCCCTTGGACGTTCGTGTTTTCAGCACCACGGACAGTGTGCAGAATTACCGCAGACCTCGATGGAGAGGGGTGTGCGCTGGGCCACGCTGGCGTCCCTGTCTGCCAGCCGCAGGCTGAGGAGAGGGGCCCAAGCGCCTGCCAGAGCCAGACTGGGATGCCAGCCATGCCTGCCCCTCTGGCCAGCCTCCAGGAAGACTCACGATGTGCCAGGGCCTCCGGGGGTGGCCTGAGGCAGGGCTGGGTGCTGTCCTTTCTGGGCCTCTCTGCTCACACTCCTAAGACGAGTCATCTGGGGCAGAGGGGACTTGACTGCACAGAGGCGGTCCCAGGGCAGAAGCCAGCTCCTCATTCTGGGAATCTCTGTGCCCTGTCGTGGGTGTGGAGGAGAAGGCCTATCTAGAAACAGTGCATCTTGAACTGTCACCTCTGGCTGTGTCCCCACACAGGATAGGCAGGCCACAGGCAGGAAGCTGCATGCTTGGGATCTGATGGACCTGAATGGGGATGTTGCTCAGCTCGTGATGCAGGCGGGATTGTCAGGGCCTCTGCCTGGGTCTCCCTCCCTGCAGAATGACGAGGGTGATACTAGCCATGGTGACTGTCTCTCAGCTTGCTGTGTGCTGGACACCATGCGATGGTCAGTCCTCAGCACCCCTGCAGTGATGCTCATGTTACTCTCTTGAGGTACAGAGAGGGTAAGTACGTTCTTAAGGCCACACAGCCCAGAGAGCCCAAAGCTGAGATTAATCTGTGGAGTCTGGCTGAGGGACTGTTATCAGACTATGGTCTGATAACACCATAGTCCCTTGGGGCTCTGATGCTTTGGATTGGGATCTCGTAACTTCAGAGATGCTAAGCGTGCAGGCAGCTCGAGTCTTAGGATCATGGAAGCAGAGGTGCTGATGTCATGGGGCTGTGGGGATGGTTGATGAGGGTCTCTGTGAGTGGTGACCTGTCGTCACTACTGAGGTTGTCATTGCTACAAAAGCATCCCCATGCTGGTCCAGCCTGACCACCTTCTGGCTTCCACCTACCCTGTGTGGCTTCCTCCCCTGACCCTGCCTGGGCCCACCTCCATCTGTGCCTGCACCTGGACCGCTTTTCTTCTGCTCTCCTGGCTGGAGACCAACCACATCAGCTGTCAGAGGCCAGCTCGTGTCCCCACCGCCTCAGCCCTGGGGCGTCCCAGCTCCCTGTCCCAGGCAGCTCACTGGTGCCTGCGGAGCATCTACCTGGTTTTGTATGATTTCAAATCCAAGGTGTCTTCTGTGTCTCCTGTAGCCCCACCCTCACAGCACCCAGAGTCATGCCGAGCCTTTGTGGGGCTTTGGACGTGGGTGTGACGGTGACGATGATGGCGATGATGATGACTTTTTAAGGAGTGAGGATGCATCATTGTCATGGCCAGGTCCCTTCTACCCCATGGAGCTCAGTGGGTGGTGTGTGGGCTCCACCTGCCCAATCTGCCAGAGCCCCAGCGCTGCGTTACTGGTAAGAGTCAGATGTCTGCGTCTCAGATCTGGCCTGTTACCTGCTGTGTGGCCTTCCATGCATTACTCACCCTTTCTGGGCCTCGTGCCTATCATCTGTAGAATGAGCTAATAACAGCATCCGTTTGTCAGGGGCTCAGGGGAATTAAATTAAGACCTTTGAAGAGCTGTGCACAATCCCTGCCCCTGGTGCTCACTCAGTGAAGTTCCCACTCAGCCTCAGAGCCCGGGACCCCCAGCCCTGAAGAACTTGTGAAAATGCAGATTCCTGGGCCCAGGGCCTCTTGATTCCCTGGGTCCGAACTGCAGCCTGAGAATGTGCATTTCTTCAAGTTCCTGGGTGATGCTGGTGCTACTCGCCCTGGACTCGCCCTGAGAACCTCAGAGCCAGTTTATTCTGCTTCAGTGGCTCTTCTGTGACCTTGGTGTGTGGAAGACAAAGGGACTCTGCAGACCTCGGGGAGCAGAGATGTGGAAGGTGCCTCTTAGTGGTTTGGGGACATGGCTTCCTGTACCGGGTGCCCTCGACCCTGGTCCTCGGGGGACTCTAGCACGTCTTCTGGCCTCAGAGCTGGAAAACTGCCCTGAGACTCAGGACGAGATGAAGTCGTTCTCACCCTTCATGTCATGCAGTTCGCTGCCATCTGAGGTCCCTCCTTGTGCCAGCTCCAGAGTGAGGTTTGGGGCCATGGGGGCAGGGAACGTCACCCCTGCCTGAGAAAGCCTCGTGAGAAGGGTCAGGAGAGCGTGATGCACAGGGCTGGGGGCCTGGGGAAGGCATCCAAGGTAGGCAGGAGGCCGGGGAGCAGCTATAAAGCCAGGGAGGGTGGGCCTCTCAGGTGTGCGAGGGCAGGCAGGCCTGGCTCACTGGGCGGATCCAGTTTCCTGTCTCTGCAAAGCTCCAGTATGTGCAGGGCAGTGAAGAAGGGGTGCGTCCCGGCTGTTTTCAGGGCAGCTGTTATACAGTTGGTAATTGTCCTCAGTAGAAATTGTTCTCCATTTCATTTGCTGCTGGCTCAGCATTTCTTGTAGGTTTAAGAGTTCACAGTGAGGGTGGGCAGGAAGGAGTGGGCCAGGAGACCCCCTCACACCTGGAGCTGCCTGCCACCTCTGTGAGCGCGGCTTTCTAGCTGTCAGCTTCATGAACTGCGGGAGGCAGAGTTCAGGGAAGTGAGATGAGACCCAGGGCAGCTCAGCAGCCTGCCTGCCTGGCTGCCTGGGGGAGGCACAGGGTGGGGTGGAAGGGCGTGGAGAAGCTGTGGGGAGGGAAGGGAGGCAGCAACCTGAGCAAATGCCCTGCACATCCTGATTCCAGGGAACTGTTTACCTACTGTTTCTTAGACATCCCAGATCCATGGCTTTTCTGGGTGGAATCCTGGGACGAGTAGTTTTTGCAGGTCACCTGGGGGTCATCACTGGCTTTCAAATAGAGCTGCATCCTAACCATCAGAGACAGCCTGGCATCTCTCCATTTCACAGATGGGAAGGCTGAAGCACCAGATATCGACTTGTTCAAGGGCAGCTTCCCCGTTGGCGCTAGTGGTAAAGAACCTGCCTGCCAACGCAGGAGACGTAAGAGATACAGGTTCAGTCTCTGGGCCAGGAAGATCTCCTGGAGAAGGAAATGGCAGCTCACTCCAGTATTCTTGCCTGGAGAATCCCATGGACAGAGGAGCCTGGTGGTCTACAGCCCTTGAGGTCGCACAGAGTCAGACACGACTGAGTGACTGAGCAGCAAGGGCAGCTAGTAAACAGAGAGCAGATACAGCCATTGAACAGAGATGGGCTTGGACCATCTTGTGAGCTCACCCGCCCCTGAAGGGCTGGCCAGTTTCTTCTGGGATAGCAGGACCTCATGGTGGCCTCAGAGGATGGACTCAGACCTGGTCCCAGGCATTGTCCTCAGCTCTCTGAAAAGTCAGAAAGACTATTCTAGCCTCCTGCTGCCGGAGCATCCCCTCTCAGCAGGCCTTCTCTGCCGGACGTGATAGTGGCTGAGAGCCTGTCCACGCCGTCCCATGTCTGTGTGACAGCCAGCCTTCCTGGGCTCCAAGAGTCTGTGTTAGTCTGATTATGTCCAGAATGGGGAACTGTGAAATGCTCCCAGCCCATAAATCATGAAAAACAAGGACATAACCTTGCTTCTTTCTGCACCATCAGTACATTACCTAATTCAATCATAAAATGGAAGAGCGGTTCCATTTGTATAATTCCATAGGAAACATCAGCAGATCTTTGCATTTTAAGTGCTGCCTGGATGGCCTCTCCACGGGCCATGTGGGGTCCCCTTTGATGAAATGAGTGTCGAGCAGAAAAGGGTATCAAGGAGCTCTACGACACTGCCTTCATGCTTATTTAAGGGATCTTTTAATGCCTCGCTGCTGGGGTTTATTTGCAAATGGTTTGCAAGCTGCTAACAATTTGTGTTTCACAATTTGTGGGGCCTGGTAGCAGCCAGGGTCCTAACTAATAACACTGACAGGTCACAAATGTGGCATCGTTGTCTTCAAACTGCTGTCGGCAGGCACTGCTTCCTGAGAGCAGGAATTTGGGGCTGCAGCCCCCTCCCCAGGCAGGGGATGGGTAGGCTGGATGAAGACCATACCCTGGCTCCTTCTTAACGTGCACTGTGAGGCCACCCCTCATCCCCCCCAGCAATGCTCCCAACTGCAGGGACAGGTGCTGTGGGCAGCCTGCCATCAGCCATCTGGTCAACCTGAGGCCACAGGGCTGAAGGTCTGTTTGCTTGGTTATAGCAGCCTCTACCAGGATTGGGATGATGGGAAGGGTTAGGTGACAGACACAGGGACCCAGGCAACCATTGAAACACTCACCAAATTTGACAGAACCCCTTTCTTTAGGGATTGCCCCTTGTTTTCCCAGGCAACCCAAATGATAGCCTGGATGTCAGGGCTTTTTCTACTTCTCCGAGGTGTTTCCCTCAAAAGCATATGCCAGGCACAAGAGAGCTGATGGTTGATGGTTACTGAAGTGATGAGACAACTGAGCCTCCTCTTTACTTCCTCCTTAAGTTTACTTCCTCCTTGCTAAAAAAGCGGAGACATCACTTTGTTGCCAAAGTCCATGTAGTCAAAGCTATGGTTCTTCCAGTAGTCATGTATGAATGTGAGAGTTGGACCATAATGAAGGCTAAGTGCTGAAGAATTGATGCTTTCTAATTGTGGTGCTGGAGAAGACTCCTGAAAGTTCCTTGGACCATATGGAGATGAAACCAGTCAGTCCTAAAGAAAATCAACCTGGAGCATTCATTGGAAAGGCTGATGCTGAAGCTGAAGCTCCAGTACTTTGGCCATCTGCTTCAAAGAGCCAACTGATTGGAAAAGACTCTGATGGTGGGAAAGATTAAGGACTGGAGGAGAAAGGGGCAACAGAGGATAAGATGGTTAGTTAGCATCACTGACTCAGTGGACATGAATTTGAGCAAACTCTGGGAAATAGTGGAAGACAGAGGAGCCTGGTGTGCTACAGTCCATGAAGTCACAAAGAATCAGGCATAACTTAGTGACAGAATCGCAACAACATTACTTTCCCCTGAAAGCCCTTGGTGGGGAGGCTGTCCTCCATTCAGGGCTGTCTTAGCAAATGATCACACCTGTGCAAGTGTCCCGGGGCAGCTATACCACTGGCTTGGATTCTCAGAGCAACAGAAATACATCCTCTCCCAGGTCTGGAGGCTGGACATCTGAAATCAAGGTGTGGGCAGGGCCGGCTCCCGCCAGAGGCTCTGGGGGAGAGGCAGGAAGATGCTTCCCACCTCTTCCAGCTCCTGGTGGCCCAGCATCCCTTGGCTGGTGGCTACATCTCTCCACTCCACATGTCCTTCTCCTCCATGTCCAAAATCCCCTTCTGCCTTTCTATTGTAAGGATACTCGTCACTGTATCATATGTCCACCCAACTAGCCCAGGATGACCTCACCTCCAGATCTTTAACTTGATCACATCTGCAAAGACCCCCTTTGCAAATTAGGCTCAAGTTCAGGTGGTTGGAGGTGGCCATCTCTTTTGGGGGGACACCATTCGGCCTGTGTAGCAGCTCTGGAGCACCAAGCTCCTCCTGTGAGCTGGGGACTTTGCATCCATCATCCTTGACCTTTCTGAGATCCCACCAGACACCTGTCCTTTGCAACTTACAGATGAGGACACCAAGGCTCACAGTGGGCCCAATGCCCAAAAGTACGGCCCGGGAGTGAGTGGTTGAACTGGCCCTCAACCCAGGATGGTTGGGCTTCAAGGTCCAGATTTCTACCTTGATAACCATCTCCCTCCCACAAGCTGGAACCTTGAGGGGGCCTGGGGTTAAGTTTTCTGTCTTCTCTGAGAGTGTAAACCCCTGAATTCCTTTGTGCCCCCAGCAAAACCCCTTTTCCAAAAGAGTGCCCCTATTCACAGTTATTCAGTCTCAGTAAGTAAATGAAATGATAAACCCCAATCCTCCTGGATCTCACTGGTGGTGAGGGGGCAGGTAAGCCTGGGCCAGGTCCCCACTGAGCCTCTCTGGTCAGGAGGCACCAGTAGGAATTTATCCCCTTGTTGCTATTCTGCCATCTCAAAGCCTGCAGATAACAAAGGAGATTAGCTGAGATGTGGATGTGGACAGACCATCCTTCTGGAATGTTTTGTCCACTCCTCTCAGCTGTGGTCAGGACTACCGCCTGGCTCTGGGCAAGTGAGCCCTGATCTGTGTGTCCCCTGGCCTTCCAGCAGTCACCAGTCCCTCTGGTCCATTGGCTCGACTCGCTGGCTGTGTCAGTCCTGCTTTTGGGATTTCAGGCTCCAAGCAGAGGTAGTCACTGCTTCTGCAGAGGGCACAGGGTGGTTAGAGTTAATGTTCCCGAGTTGGACCAGCATCCTTGCTGCCCACGCCCTGCCCCGAGCTGACCAGGGCAGCTGTCTGTCATTGTGATCCCCTGTAAGGGAACCTCCCGTCCCCTGACCCCACCCCAGGAGTATCAGGACCAGGAACATGGATGGGGACACAAGCCAGCGGTCCTGGTCTCTCCCTCTGGAACTTTTAGCTTGGTGTCTTCTCAAAAGACTGATGAAGGTCTGTCTGTCTCCCTTCTTGCTCTTTGCAGAATCCACTCAACAAACATAGGAAAGTATTTGATTTTTAGAGCCATGACCATAGTGAGGATGTGGGGTAGAGGGCTTGAAAACTTGAGATCTTTGTGGGCAGTCACCATGTAGCGCAATCCTGGGGCGTTTAGAGAAGCCGTGGATGGTTTTTGCAATTTCCCAGGATCATCTGTTGTCTCAGTTGAAAATTCAGAAATAGGCTCTCCTTAAACCCCACACAGAAACGTATAGAAACAGAGGCACTCGCTCCATTGGCCTCAACGTACTGCTCTAGCCATAACGTTGTGTCCAGTGTGAGGTCAACCCGCAGGGGCACAGCCTGGTGGGCAGCCTCTGGACGGGCTGGAACCCCTGGGGTTTGCATTCTGGATGTGAGGTCTTGGTTTTCTTTTTGATTGGAAATGAAAGTTCCTGGCAGCTTGTCCGCTTTCGTCATTGGATGGTGGGGATCAAGGGTTACATGGTACCAGCTGAGGCAGGGAATGGACACAGTTCAAAGGGATGGTAGCAGGAGTTTCTGCCCTCCATGACTAAGGCTTTTTAAGAAATGAAGATGTTCACAAGGGAGTTATGACCACTCAGGCCGTGGCCGCGAAACCCTGAGCTGAATTATGTGATGAACGTGGCTGTCGTTTAGAGAAGGCGGAGCACCCAAGACCCGGTAGTCAGTGCAGACAGAGAATGGAAGAAGGCACCCCACAGACAGACTAACACAGGTGTCGTCCGTCTGTCCGTCCGTCCATTGGCCCATCCCATGTTTGCATGTGGGGTGTTACCGGGGAGACTGGGATACAGACCAGGGCAGAGCCCAGAGCCTCGGGGGCCCCCAGCCAAGGAAAGGGGTGCAGCTTTAAGGGGCCGCTGATGCAGACTGTGCCTCCCAGAAACTTTCTCTAGGCCCACCTTTCGGGGGACACAGGAGGTCATTCAAGGCAGGCAGGAGCTGCAGTGAGCACAGGAAGAGGACCAGGGGAAGGGGCGTGCTGGATGGGGCCGAGACTGGCTTTGCGAGCCCCGTAGGGTCAGATGTGGGATGTGGGGGGACCGTTTGGGGTCGATGGTGCCTGGCCCAGGGGTTGGCCGAGCCGTGGGAGCGTGCACGTGCCCTCGGAGTGACCACAAGGCGCGCAGTCTGAGAGGCGGTGTGACGGCCCATGCCCTGTCTCCCAGGCTCTGGGGAGGTGATTCCTCCACTGTCTGGTCAGACCTCAGGCCGGCTCAGTGGGCCCAGGTCTCAGCTGGGGCCTGGGAGGGTCCAGCAGGAAGCTGGCCTGACCGGGGTCTGTCAGCTCTTCTGTGGGCTGTGGGTCCAAAAAGAAAGGAGGAGGGAGGAAGGGAAGGAGGGAGATAGACAGACAGACAGACAGAGGGAGAGAGAGGTTGATGTCCTTAGGTGAAATGCAACATGTGAGAAATGTAAATATACATTCAAACATAGACTTATTTAGTGAAAACACTCAAGGTGTAGCTTCTCACTAAAAAACAAACAAGTGATTAACTTGGAAATAGAATTCTGGAAAAAAAAAAAAAAAGCCCCAATTCGTCGTTTTCTCTCGTCGTTTACCTCACTGTGGAGATGATCCACGTGCTCGAATTGCATCAACTCACAAAATGCAACAGACTCCCTGAGAGTATCGTCACCCCCATGGATGGGGAGACTGAGTCCCAGAGGCACTACAGGCCCTGAGGACCCCCGCTCAGAGCAGGCACGCAGGCAGCACGCCCATTGAAGGAGAGACCCATTGGGTCTCAGCCCAGGGGAGCTTAAGAGGCTCTTGGTGAGTGGCGGGGAGGCGAGGTCCCCTCCTCTGTGACCATGTCTGTGGGGTGGGGGGACTCGGGCTCCTGGCTGACCTGGCATGCTGGCCCTTGTCCAGAATACTCTCTGTTCCCCGTGGAGTGTCCTGAGGCCACAAGAGGGAACGGGGCGTCCAGAGCAGTTCCTGGCAGAGCTCAGAGACACACCGACATCCTTCTACCCCAGAGAGGGTTCAGACAAAATTACCGATAAATCAGAACAGCGCTCCCAGTATGAATTCAACTGATTGAGGTGGTTAAATCGTTTGCCCTTGTCAAAGGGTGGCCTGATTAACAGCCAAACGAGCAATCTGATACACCTGAAATGCCCACTTTCCTACTTTCTGAGCTGATAGCAGAGTGAGGGGAGCCTGGCGGAGTCCCCCAGGCAGGCAGAGCCTGGACCAGGGCCCTGGCCCACCCTCCCTGTGGAAGGTAAAGGGAATTCCTGGAGGATTTTATACACATAGCAGGGTGAAGACCAGACTCTCCACTGCCCGAGACCCTCCAGTAGATTTCTGCTGGAAGGGGTGAACACGGGAAGCCGGGACTAGATGCAGGTTGAAGATGGGGCCCTGAGACCTGGGGCTTGGATTTGCTCCTTGAAGGAGGGCGGTGCCTGGAAGGGGCTTCCCTGGTGGCTTGGTCGTAAAGAATCAGCCTGCAATGCAGGAGACCCAGGTTCGATCCCTGGGTAGGGAAATCCCTTGGAGGAGGGAATGGCTCCCCGCTCCCGTATTCTTGCTTGGAGAATCCCATGGACAGAGGAGCTTGGCTGGCTAATAGTCCATAGAATCACAAAGAGTCAGACACAACTGAAATGACTTAGACACGTGCACATGCCTAGAAGAGTCTGGATTTCAGCCTTGAGATGCAATAGGGCTATGAGCACCTGGAGTGAGCTTGAAGGACCATGTACTTTCCACTCCATGAAGAGCTGGGCTCCCGTGAAGGGTGTCTGTGAAATGTGGCGGAGGGGTGGAGAAGCAGGCTGGCGGTCAGCATCGCTGGAAGGGATGGGAGCCCCCGGTGGAGACAGGTCAGAGAAGAGCTTTCTTCTTTCTCCCCTTCAAAGGGGAAGGGGGTACCTGCCTCAGGTGGGCTTCCTGGCCCAGGGCAGCATCCTCAGGTTATAACACGGAACCTGCTCAGCTCCAGTGCATCCATGCAGACTTGATGGATATATATAATATTTCCTGCCTCCTGACAAGACAGACAAGACCCAGCCCTTCTTTGGAAGAGCATAGTCAAGGGTGGGATCTCTCCACTGACCATGGCCAGACATGTTCCCAACTTCCCCAGGAGGATCGTGGAGGGGCTTTTCCCAGTGAGACCCTGCAGGAGGTTTTCCAGGCTCTAGCCTCTGTCACTGATCCCTGGGCAGGTCTGGCCACTACCCTGCCCTCTCCTCAGGGTCTGGGATGCTGAGCTGGGTCTGCAAAGGCATCCAGAGCTTTCCTCCCTTCACGACATGTGTGACTTCTTGTATTAAAGACAGGGGCCCAGCAAATGGCCATCGGAGCCTGCACGGCTGCTGCTCCTTGTTCTCAGGAGTCTGCAACCCGGAGCTGCCCTGGGTTCCCCGAGGAGGCCCCTGGGAGCAGGAGCATCACTGTTGCTCTGTGTCTGCTCCTCCGGGCTGCAGGCCTGGTTGAGAGGGGCAGGGCTCTCCCTGTTTATGGAGCATCTGCCCACCCTGGGTCCTAGATTGACTTTGTTTCATTTACTCCTTGCCCCAAGGCATCCTGTCCATTTCACAGGTGAGAACACTGAGAGCTTAAACCCCTGCCCAAGGCCGCACGGTCCATAACAAGAGACAGGCCTTTGCAAGTTCTCTGGACATTCGAGGCTCTTGAACTGAGTCTAGTGGAAAGGAAGTCCTCAGTGAGTATGGACCCCAATCCTCTACAGGGGGACACGCCCTAGGGCTGGGGGAGTCCAGCTGCTCTTGGTAGCCATGCCTCCCTCCCCCATCCCTCTCAGGCTGGAGCTGGGCAGGGCCCCCAGCCACCTCCCTTGTCTCTGGGCAGTAGGGCTTAGCCCCCAGAGGCTGTGGGCAGTGCAGGTCGTTCAGCAGGATCTGGGGCTGTGGGTGGGCAGCCTGGGTTTCCCATCTCAGGAGGCCTGTCCCCCACATTATCAAGGCAACAGGCAGTAGTAGGAACAACTGCACTGGTGCTCCTGGGGGCCAGCTCTGCACACGTCACTGCATCTCCTTGCCGCCACCTCCCCAAGGGTTAGAGGTCGTCCTTGTCAACAGAAGAGGGTGGGGATGTTGTCTCTTTGTTTCCAGATCCCCAGAGCCCATCATTGTGGCTGCTTAATCAACGTTTGTGCAATAATTGGATTAAAACAAGAATTAGGAAGCAAAGTGTTATCAATATTAAATAAGAATCAGGTTCAATAAGCATCCACCTTAGGCTGCAGATTTCCTCATCCCAGCTCTGGGAGTTTGGTGGGGCTGGATTCCTCTTCCGGTTCCCAAGAGAAAGCATCTGAGCAAACCCAAGAAGCCTCTGTGATGCTACCAGGATGTGGAGACGCATGTAATGGGATGGGGGTGGGAGGAGAGGCAGTGGCCACCAATGTCATGGGTAGGCGCTGGGGGAGATGGACTCTGAGCTTCAAAGGAAACCTGGGAGAGAGAAAGGTGGGGATGGGAGTTAGTCATGGGTGGCTTCCTGGAGGTGGTGAGGAGGTGACAGGGGCTAAAGCACACCTTCCTTGGAAGTGCCAGAGCCGCCACCCCCACTGGCTGCACAAGGGCCCTTCCTTCCACAAGTGAGGCTGACCACAAGTGCTCTGGGCACTGAGGAGCTGAGAGAGAGAGTTGCCTACCTGTGTTAGGGTCCTGGGCCCCAGGGCACATGTGATCATGTCAGGAATGTTTGTCACGACTTGGGAGGTGCCATTCGCATCTTCTGGGTGGAGGATGGCAAAGCCCCCAGATGTCCTGCAGTGCCCAGGACAGCCGCCACCCCTTCCCCGCCCCAAAGAATGGTCCAACCCAGATGTCCATGTGTGGAGGCTGAGAACCCCAGTGTGGGAGGGAGGGAGGCATGGATGGAACTGCTGTTCAGAGTGGGGATGGTGGGGAAGGGGTGGGGGGCTCCGAGGGCAGAATTCTGGCTGTGCTACCTGGTAAATGGTGGTGCCCAATGGCTGTGCTGATGGCAGGGGTTTTACAAGGCCCAGGTTGAGTTCTGCTGTGAGCTGGCTGTGAGGCTGGTCAGGCCCGGGACTGGAGAGCTGAGTCTGGACCGGTAAGGTGGGGTGGTGCTTGTGAGTGACCCCTGCAGGGACAGTATCTGGAGCCGCCGTGCCAGGTCCCAGGAGAGAGTGATGATGGGGACCCGCAGCAGTCACTGAGTCCTGAGCCCCCGTGGTGGGAACAGCAAGAGAGAGCACCCTGTCCTGGTCAGCTCAGGTGCCATAACAGCCACTGCAGACCTTTGTCCTCTCCCGATCCTGGAGGCCAGAGTCCAAGATCAAGGTGTGGGTAGGGCTGGATTCACTTGAGGCCTCTCTCCTTGGCTTGTAGATGACCATCTTCTTCTTGTGTTTCTACATGGTCATACCCCTGTGTGTGTCTGTGGTCTGATCTCTTCTCTTATAGCACATGAGTCATAGAGAATTAAGATCCCACATCTATAAGTCATTTTACCTTAATTACCTCTGTAGAGACCTCACCTCCAAACAGTCACTTTCTGAGATACTGGGGGTCATGACTTAACATATGAATTTGGAGGGACACGGTGCAGTCTGTACAGAACCTCAGAGGGAGGGAAGGTTGACCCTAAGAGGAGGCATTGCTTGGGGGGGCGCTGCTCTCAGAACTGCCAAGGGTTCATGACTGATGACCCCCCAGCCTATCCCCCAGGTCTGCTGCTCAGCTCCACTGGGCTGATTTGGGAAGAATTTCCCGTGTTTCGTCCCCAGGCCGGTGGTGACCATCCCATTAGCTATACGCCAAATTGTCTTATGGCCAAGCTCTGGACACCCCACTTACAGACTCGGGCAACATGGTGCCCAGGATGGCGGGCTTCATGGCACAGCCACTGGAGGGGACGCAGGGTGAACCAGAAGTGGAATGGCTGCAGATGTGTGGGCACCTGTGTCCATGTGTGACCATGTGTGTGCACACATGTAGTACAGGCTCGTGTGGCCTGCAGGGGGAGCACCTCTTGTGGGTTGGATGAGTCCAGAGTCCCCGCAGGATAGCTGAAGAAGTGAGGTGGAAGTGCCCCAGCGAGGCTGTCTACCTGAGCCCCGGCCCCAGACCCGCTCAGTGCTCTTTGTATGTAGTGAGTTCCCCGTCAGTGTTTGTATTCAAGCTGAGGCTGGAAAGCCATGGATGGTGGCAGTTAGAGCACAGATGTCCATCAGGCAGGATGTGCCCTGGCACTGTCTGGCCGGCTGGTGGCTGGGCCCTCCTCACTGTGTACACAGGCCCCAACATGAGATGGGACCAGGCAGCCGAAAAGTGGGATTGAGTCCTGTAGGTGGGTGTCCAGTCCCCCAAGACATCTCCGAAACATCCATCCCCTCATTAGTAATGTGGGAGGAGTGGAGTTGCATCTCTCAGAGTGTGTGGATGGAGTACACAGGTAGGCCAAATGGGAACTGGGGGACTGTTCGGGCAAGCGCTCGGCTTCTCTTTGTCTGGTGTCTTTCCCAGCGCTTGGGGGCACCATTCCCCGGTCCTGTGGGACTCACGCCAGGCCCCTCCCCACCTCGACTGGGGATGAGTATGTTGGGATGTCAGCAGCAGAGCCTCTGTCCTCCTCGTGTCCCCACGACAGGGACACGGGAACTTGCAGTCGTACAGACAGAACAGTGACCTACATTGTAGGATTTGCACAGATAACTTCACAGACTTCCGGCTATGCCAGGTTGTTTTCCAGTTAGCACTTTCTTTCTCTCCCTCACTCTCCCTCATGGGCACTGTGGTATTAGATGGACCAAGGAGGAGTCCCTGACCACTCCCTGCTCCCCAGATCCCCTCTCCACAGGAGCCCTGTTGCCGTGGAGGCCACGGTGTGATCCTTGAACCACTGCAAAGGCCCCATTTCATCTCAGCCTCATTTACACTCAGGTACAAAAGACTGAGGATGGTCATGTGGTTGCAGCTGGGTGTGGAGATGGCTGCCTATGGACTTCCGTGCTCCCTGGTCCCGTTAGGTGGGCTGAGTCTACTTTTCACTGTGAGAGGAGGACCCTCCTTTTCCCTCCTACCTGAAATCTGCCCATTACAGACTCCGGAGGACCTGCAAGGTCCATCTGCCCTCCCCCACCCCGGTTGGCTACAGTGGCTTCTCCCCCGGTGCCTGATGAATGGTCATCCTTCCTTTGTATGATGCTCCTGGTCAACACTGTTGCCACCCACGAGATTCTGAACCTCCCCAGGTTCCTCTGCAATTTCACCTCCTTCATGTTGCTCACTGCAAGCTCTCCAACTAGCGACTTTGTCTTCCTCGTGGTTTGTCTTGATATTCAGGGACCCACCATGGTCAGCCACACTGAGCCCCTCTGAGCAGAGGCTGCAGCTTTCCCTATGGGATGGTCCCACGGGCCCTAGGGCTCGGGGTTGGCCTGGAGACCAGTGGAGAGAACTAGAGGGTGGCAGCCTAAGCTGGTCCTTGGGCTCCTCTGACCGTTCACTGTTTTTGTCGCTGGACACAGAGATACTCTGCCTTCACCGCCCGTGGCCTGAGTCCAGCCTCCTCTTCAGTCCTAAGCAGCAGTCTAGCTGGGCCCTTTCCCAAGAGCTCTGCCAGTGTCTTGTCATTGTCACCCTCTCTTGCACAAAGTGGGTACGTGAACACCTCGGGAGATGGTATGCAGGGGAGGTGGGGTGACCTGCCCCAGGCCATATACCTGGTGAGCTGGTATATGAGCCAAGTCTGCCCAACCCCCAAGCTTTCCCTCAGCCTTTTCACTCTTCCTTCCTCGTGCCCCACCCTCGCCACCTCCACACTGTCATCCTTTTCCTGTCTCTGCAAGTCCCACGGCAGCGCGGCTTCTGTGACTCTGAGAGGCAGAGACGCCTCCACTGTTCGCCCCTGTCCTTCCTGGTTGGCTTACAAAGTACCAGGCACCCCTACTGGACTTCGTAAATACGACGTAACAGCGGCAACAAAGCTGAAATAGATATTTCCCATGAGGACAGAGGAACTGCACTGGGTATTGTGGAAGCTGACATCATTTATTCTTCTGAGTCCAGTCTTTGGGGACAAGACCAGCATTAAGGAGCCATCTATCACCAGGAGCAGCGTCTGCTACTCGGAATGTTCTCCGCGGGGAACACGTGTGTCCCCCAGTGCCAGAGAGGTGATAGGATGGTTCTCCAAACCTGAAACCCTGGAGGAATGCATCCTGCCCAGAACCAGCTTCCCTCTGGGCTGAATATTTACCTCCTTCAGCGTCAGCTGCTTTCAGTTGTATTTTTAAGAGTCTTCTTTCCAGAGAAAAACACAGCTACTATTTTTGTGCTTTTCTTTCTTCTTCAAGAGGAGAGTAACAGCCGTTCTTCTCAGAGGGTTACCGTGCGAACGGCATGAGACAATTCGTGTTGAGCACTGAGCCCAGAGCCCCACGTGGAGCTGGTGCTCAGTCTGTGTGGGTGATGGTTCTGGCGCCCGCCCCGCCCTTTCTGTCCTCGATCAGCTCTGTTCAGTGCAGTTTGCCATAAATACGCATCTGTGCCATGGTCCTTATCTCTTCACATGATTGCATAAGAGTTTTCTTGTGAGCATCTTCCCAGCCTGACAGACCTGGCACGTGGTGCCCGGGACCCCTGTGCTGAAGAGTCACTGGCCTACAGCATTCCTCCCCCCACCCCATCTTACGGAGTGTTAGTCACTCAGTCGTGTCCTGCTCTTTGCGACTCCATGGACTGTAGCCTGCCAGGCTTTTCTGTCCATGGGATTCTCCAGGCAAGAATACTGGAGTGGGTTGCCTTCTCCAGAAGATCTCCCCAACCCAGGGGTCAAACCTGAGTCTCCTGCATTGCAGGCAGATTCTTTACCATTTGAGCCACCTGGGAAGTAGCATCTTATGTCTCTTGTTAAAAATGGATATAAAGTAGAATTAAACTGAGCCCTAAGGAGGAGCAGGGCTTCCCACTTGGCTCAGTGGTAAAGAATCCTTCTGCCAATGCAGGAGATGCAGGAGACACAAGAGTTGCAGGTTCAATCCCCCCATTCGGGCAGAGTTCCCAGAGAAGGAAATTGTACCCTGCTCCATAAATCTTGCCTGTAAAATCCCATGGACAGAGGAGACTGGCGGGCTACATACAGTCCCTGGGGTCGCAAAGAGTCTGACACGACTGAGCGACTGAACACATGGGTGAAAAGCAGGCAGTGTTCCCCAGCTCTCAACCCTGGATGCCTGGGGAGCGTCCCAAAATGTTATGATGCTGGGCTCCCTCCTCAAAGATCCTGATTGGTGAGTCTGCTGTGGTGGGACTGGAGCTCAGAGTTTTGTAACCATCCTTTCTCCCAATCGGGTGGTTCTCATGTGAAACCCAGGCTCAGAACCACTGCCAGGGGTTTGGAGAATCGACTTTGCCTTTCCTGGGTGTTCTAGTCTTTGTTCTGAGTTGGCTTTGGTGGTGGTGAAGGTTTGCCAGATATCAGATTCACCTCCAGCTCCTAGTCAGGTTTGCCTTTGCCCTGAGAGAGATGGAGAAGACAGGCTTGACCAGGGCATGGACCAGCTCGTGACAGGGGCCCGTCTCAGACCTTTGCTTCCTTCCTGCAGAGGAAGCACTGGAGCATGGCCCAGGGTACCCGGCAAGATGGGCTGGCAGATCTGGGGAGGCTGCTCATCTGCTGGTCACATCCTGGGTGCTGCCCAGACAGGACACTGACCCCATGCTGGGGGGACAGTAGCTGAGCTGAGGGGACTGACCAGGCTGGGGGGCACTTGGTGAGGCCACCTTTCTCGGACGGCCTGCCTGCTTTCCGGCTGCATGACGGCTGCAGGAGGGCAGTGGGGGCCTGGCCGCGGCAGCAGGGGCTGTAGCATGAGACATGCAGAAACCCTGTTCCCCACTCCCAGGGAGAGAGCGTCCCGCCCACAGGGCTCCCCACCCACCGCTTGTCACCACTTCACTCCTCCGGAATGCTTGCGGGCACGTTGCCCAGGCAACCAGAATGCCAGCACGTTGCTATCCTTCAGTCTCCTCCGAGCACCTGTGAAGCCTGTCGAGCAACAGCCCCCATGCCTCAGAGTTCTGTACACACCCTGCTCTGGAGCACCCAGGGAAGGAAGATGGGTTCCTCGGTGCCATCCCCAGCTATGGCGGGGAGTGGTGGGACCACGTCTGGGAGCCGAGCCTGAAGTATTCGCCATGGAGTCCCTGACACACCGTGGTGTGGGTACCCCTGTTCACCCCATTTGACAGGTGGGGAAACTGAGGCTCGGAGAAGTTCCACTCATTGCCCATGCTCACACTGCTAGGAGGCTGGAAGTCAGGTCGCCGGCCCTGAGCCCGTGTCAGCACCACACCAGGCCTCTTCTGGAGCTCCAGGGCTTTATGATGGGGGCCTGTCCTTTGCGTGTGGAATGTCCTGCAGCCTTCCTAGCCTCTGCCCACTAGTTGCCAGTAGCAGTGCCTCCTTCCCCAGCTGCTGGTGCCCAGGAACGTCTCCAGACCTTGCAGAACATCCTGTGGGGGCGTGACTCCCCTGGGGAGACGCACTGACGGCATGAATGTACTGAGTTATCTGGATGGCGTCACTGACACACAAGGGCTTGTTATCTTTCGTGAGAGCCTGTGAAATGATTCCCTGGAACCCGCAGGGCCCTGACAGCTGGATAAGGTTGGGGGTAGGGGTGTGGAGTCCCACCTGCCCAGGCTCAGCACCCACCCAAGCACCTCCCTATGGGTGGAGCCTCCGTGCAGATGGTCCAGGGAGTAGAGTTGCCATGGTTACAGCTTATCGTGAGTTTGTTCTTGCTCTGCTTCTTCTAGTGTGTCCCCGGTCCCACAGGTCTAGGGCTGTTGGGACCTAGTTTCTGAGCACAGAGATCATGAGTCCCTGAGTCCTAGACTCACTGTGACCCCAGCCAGGCCCCTTATTTTTCAGGTCTCCTGTTGCCCACACCTGGGTAATGATGGTTTGGGATGAGGGCACCTACACACGGATGCTCCAGGACAAAGGGGTCTATCAGGAGACTGACTTTCCTGTGCTTCACTTACTGTGAGGCACCCAGGAGTGGGAGGGTGCCAAGTGGAGGGTGCTGAGAGGCCTGCAGACCCAGGACGGATCCCACTCTCCAGGGAAGGAGAGCAGCCAGAGATGTCCTGTCGCGTGTTGTGTTGGAGGTTTCTTTCCAAGGCTGCTCCCTCTCCATGTCAGACATTGTTTGTGCACCCGGCATCCACGGGGGCCATGGAGTATGAAAGCTTAGGCACCCTGAGTGCCTTTCCTGAAGGGAGGGAGGCTTTAATCCCCTGAGTCCTGGGGCTGAGCACGGAGCAGCTCCAACAGGCCATCACGGTGACATCGGGCTGGGAGCACTGTTTGAATGAATCAAGGCTGCGTTTGTTTCATTAGGAAAACTAAACCAGTGACACTTTCCAGAAGAAAGCGTGTGTTCCCTTCTGGAGCCGGTATGGAGGGATGGAGGTTGAGGCACCTGTGTTCATGAGCAGGGAGGGTGGGTCTCTGCTCCAGAAAAATAGCCAGAAGCTGCTGCACTGTCCTGTTGCTGTTGGGGATCCAGGGGACACAGGGTGGAAGGGGGCCCCTTGAGTGCATCTGGGCACCAGAGGGTCCCGTGTGGAGGGGGGAGATGGACATACCCTGGTGCTGGAAGTCCTTGTTCCGCTTTCTCCAGGGCAGAGAACTTGGGGCAACACTGAATCTGGGTGACAGAGCTTTTCCTGCCCTGGGTACCAAGCTCTCCCTCCTCACCTAGAACGGATGCTGCTGCTTCCTAATTGGATGTATGTTCCACCAGGAGGAGGGGGTGCTGAGTCCACCTGGAGTTTCACTTTGCCTGATGGTCAGCATTGAGCATGGCTACCCTCTCCCCTCTGTCCCAGCCTTGAGATCTGGGACATGACCTCCGAAGGCTCACTGCCACCTCCATCCACCCTGGACCCCAAGCCTGTGCTCCATGATTTCTGGTCTTTTTTGAAGAACAGAATTATGCCATCAGTTTCTAGGAGAGGGCAGCTCTGAATGTTCTGAGAGAGAATCTCATGACTTGTTCCTCCCAAGCCTTCCTGCAGCTCCCTGAGTGGGAGATCCCATGGCTGGGCACCCTGACGCCTTCCTGCCAGCCCACACCCCCAAAGCATGTGGAATGTAGGTTTGAAAGGAAGAGAGAGTCCTGCCTGTTACCACTGTCCTCTCTGTTTGGGACAGTGACTTCCTCAGATTTGTCCCTTTCCACAGAGTATTAATAAGCAGAGACATCACTTTGCTGACAAAACTCTGTATAGTCAAAGCTATGGTTTTTCCTATAGTCATGTATGGATGTTAGAGTTGGACTGAGTGCTGAAGAATTGATGCTTTCAAATTGTGATGTTGGAGAAGACTCTTGAGAGTCCCTTGGACTGCAAGGAGATCAAACCAGTCAATCCTCAAGGAAATCAGTCCTGAATATTCATTGGAAGGACCGATGCTGAAGCTGAAGCTCTAAAACTTTGGCCACCTGATGTGAAGAGCTGACTCATTGGAAAAGACCCTGATGCTTGGAAATATTGAAATATTTGAAATAATATGGAAATAATGAAGGCAGGAAGAGAAGGGGGCGACAGGACGAGATGGTTGGACGGCATCACTGACTCAATGGGCGTGAGTTTGAGCAAACTCTAGGAGATCGTGAAGGACAGAGAAGCCTGGCATGCTGCAGGCCAAGAGGTTGCAAAGAGTTGGACATGACTTAGCAACTGAACAACAACGTGGCTTGGCTGCTGGATGGGTGAGATTTGAAGAGTTAAAAACAAAGTGGGTTTTCTCTCTCGAGTGTTTGCTGTGCTTGAGGTCCTGCTTCCTGAGATGAGCATGTGGAAAGGGGACAGTCATTACTTTTCAGTGGAGACTCCTGGCCGACAGGACATCACAGGGGGCTGAGGTCATCAGCAGTGGTGGGTTGTGCTGACAGCAGGTGCCCCCAGTATCATGTGATGAGGAGGCTGCTGCAGTTCTGTGTTTCCTCCCAAGAATCCATTAGCCCAGTCTAACCTTGCGAGAAGCACCAGACAAAGCCCAGTAGAGGACCATCCTACAAACTACCTGACCCATCCCGCTCAAAACTTTCAAGGTCGTCCAGAGAAAGCGAGTCCAAGCGTCCATCACACTCTAGAGGAGCTTGAGGAAATATGATGACTAATGTCACGTGGGGGCCTGAGTGCGATCCTGAAAGAGAAAACTGGTGAAACCCTAATACAGCGTGGAACTTGGTTCTTGGTCACGGGCCCGTGTGTTCTCTTAGTTTTGACGGATTCATGTTGGTGATGTAGGGTGTTCTCATAGAGGACTCCGGAGGACTACACAGGGGTTCTTTGTGCCCTTGTGCAATTTTCTGTGAATCTAAAACTGCTCTAAAAGCTACCATTTGTGACCTATGGACAGTAGCCTGCACCAAGCTCCTCCGTCCTTGGGATTTTCAAAGCAAGAGTACTGGAGTGGGTTGCCATTTCCTTCTCCAGGGAATCTTCCCAACCCAGGGATTGAACCCAGGTCTCTCGCGTTGTAGACAGACAATTTACCATCTGAGCCACGAGGGAAGTCCAAAAGCTACCATATGACCCTGCAATTCCATTCCTGGGTGTATACCAGAGGAAAACATGATCCAAAAGGATACACGCACGCCAGTGTTCATTGCAGCACTGTTTACGATGGCCAAGACATGGAAGCAACCTAACCGTCCATCGACAGAGGAATGGGTAAAGACGATGTGGTCCATATACACAATGGAATGTTACTCAGCCATTCAAAAGCATGAAATAATGCCACTTGCAGCTACATGGATGGACCTGTAGAGTCTCATAGTGAGTGAAGTAAGTCAGACAGAGAAGGAGAAATACATGACTTCCCCTTTATGTGGAATCTGAAATGATACAAATGAACTTGTTTAAAAAATAGAAACAGAGTCAGAGACTTGGAGAAGGAACTTAATGGTTCAGGGAGGGGGATGAACAGCGGGGTGGGGGGAAGGGGTAATTAGGGAATTTGGGATGGACATGTGCTGCTGCTGCTGCTAAGTCGCTTCAGTCGTGTCCGACTCTGTGCGACCCCATAGACGGCAGCCCACCAGGCTCCCCTGTCCCTGGGATTCTCCAGGCAAGAACATTGGAGTGGGTTGCCATTTCCTTCTCCAATGTAGGAAAGTGAAAAGTGAAAAGTGAAAGTGAAGTTGCTCAGTCATGTCCGACTCTTTGCAACCCCATGGACTGCTATATTTAAAATGTGTAATCAACAAGGACCTACTGTATAGAACAGGAAACTCTGCTGTGTGTTATGTTGCAGCCTGGATGGAAGGGGAGTTTTGGGGAGAATGGATACATGTATATGTATGGCTAAGTCCATCTGCTGTTCACCTGAAGCTACCACAATGTTGTTAATTGGCTATTCTCCAATACAAAATAAAGGTTTTTTTAAATTTATAAAAGATAAAACTGCTCTAAAAAGCTTATTTAAACAAACAAGCCAATAAGTGGCGTGGGATGGAGAGGCATCTGCACGCAGGGTCAGGCTGAAAGTGGGGCAGGTAGACTGAACAGGGGTCCCAGGTGAAGAGATGCTCGAGTCTGCAGGGGATTGGGAGTGTCCACTTAGGAACACGGACTCCCCCAGAGCCAACTCTGTGCTGGAGGAAGCCCATCTGTGTCTGTCGCACATGCATCTTCGGAGTCATTTCAGGTTGTACCCTGTCAATTATTGATCACAGACACACAGTTCTTCTTAGAAGGTGTGGAGTCCTCCATGCCACTGCTCCAACTGTGTCGAATAAGGATTGAACCCAGGGCCTGTGAAGCAGAAGCAGCAAGCCCACGCTCAGGCCAACCTCAAACAGAATTATTCCTACCATGACTTGTCCCTCAAGCCAGCTGATGACAAGCGCAAGAGCAGACATGGAAGGTGGGGGTCTCCCTCAGTCATCTGGTGCTGAGATTGCACACGGGGTGCTGGTCACTGCCTGTGGCAGGGCTGGGACAGGCTGGCCACCTACCTGACACCTCTCGGGTCCTGTCGCATCCTGGAGATTGTGGTATGGCCTCTGAGCTGTGCAGACTCAGGGCTCCTGCATGACCTTGTGGTCCAGCTCCGGTGTTCAAGCAAGTGGAAGCCAGCTGCTTGCAGGAGGCACCCTTGCAGACTCCTCGCTCGAGAAAAGTGCGCCCTTAAATGGGAGAGACGTCTTTGTCACCCTTAATTGACAGTGATTTTCTTCAGTGAAGAAAATACACAGAAGGTATCAAATTGAATCTCAATTTGCTGAATCTTATTAAACCATTCTTCGGGAAAAAAGATTTCAATAAAAATTTAAAAGGGAGAGAAGCAAAAAGCTTGCAAACTAGAAAGTAAAGTGAGATGGAGCCGTAGTTCCCAATTTTGGAGCAGTCAGGTGGGGGTGGCTGGGACGTTTGTTCTTCATTTGAAAGTCTAGGCTGGGATGCTGCCATGGGGGAGCTGTCTGTCATGGAGTATAGATGGGCAGCCGACATTCAGGCAAGGATCATGAGGACGAACCTGAAGTCTCAGCCACAGGTTTATTGCCAAGGCCGCCTCTGACCCCAGCATCCTTTCTTTCCTCCTGCCTGCCATGACAGGGAGCAGGGCTAGGCCTCAGTGCAGTGCACCCCAGACCTGTCTACACTGCTCTGGCACACATCAGCTCTTCAGATCCAGTCTACACACCCTAAAATCCATTCCTTTAAAGTGCAGATGTCAGTAGTTTTAATATATTCACAAGTTTGTACAACTGTTGCCACGATAATTCTGGAACATTCTTATCACCCCCTAAAAGAAATCCTATAATCATTAGAGTTTAGATAGTAACTCCCAACCTCCCTTCCCCCAGCTCCTGGCAACCACCAGTCTACTTTCTGTCCCTGTGGATTGATTGATTCTGGGCATTTCATGTAAATAGAATCGTGCAACATGCAGCCTTTTGTAACTGACTTCTTTGTGATGTCTTCAAGGTCCATCCATGTGGTAACGTGTATCAGGACTTATTTCCTTTAAAAAAAATTCATTGGAGTGTGGTGACTGTACAATGATCTTCCCAGGTAGCTCAGCTGGTAAATATTGTGTTATTTTCTACTTGCTGCTGCTAAGTCGCTTCAGTCATGTCCGACTCTGTGTGACCCCATGGACTGCAGCCTACCAGGCTTCTCTGTCCATGGGATTCTCCAGGCAGCAAATCAGCAGTGTGTTTACATATGTCCCCTCTTTTTTGGATTCCCTTCCCTTAGGTCACCATGCTGCTGCTGCTGCTAAGTCGCTTCAGTCGTGTCCGACTCTGTGCGAACCCATAGACAGCAGCTCACCAGGCTCCCCTGTCCCTGGGATTCTCCAGGAAAGAACACTGGAGTGGGTTGCCATTTCCTTCTCCAATGCATGAAAGTGAAAGGTGAATGTGAAGTCGCTCAGTCGTGTCTGACTCTTCGAGTACTGAATAGAGTTCCTTGTGCTATACAGTCAGTTCTCCTTAGTTATCTGTTTTATTCACAGAATCAATAGTGTATATATGTCAGTCCCAAATCTCCCAATTCATCCCACCCCCATACTTCTTTCCATTTTATGGACAATTTAATGTTCCACTGTAGGGCTGGGCCACTTTCTCATCAATTGATGGACACTGAGGCTGTCTGTCTCCCCTTTGCTCTGTTAGAAATAATACTACTGTGAACATTCAGGTACACATTTTTGCTCCCAAGAGTGAAATTTCTGGGTCCACTGGTAACTCTCAGTCTTTGAGGAACTTCCAAACTGTCTAATGGCTGCACCAATTCACATTCTCACCAATGAGGCATGAGACTTCCTGTCTCCCTACACCCCTGCTGACATTTGGAATTGTGTCTTTTTGCTTGTAGCCATCCATGTGGGGGTGGAGTGGTGGTATTTTGTGAGGGGTCTGTGGAGGCCCCAGAGTTTAGGGGGAGCTGGCCCCACCTTTGCCTGCACTGTGACCTGACCTTGGTGTGTCACCTGGCAGCCCTGATGGTTAGTGGCATCCTCAGCAGTGTTATCAGCAGTCTCAGGCCCTCCCGGCCCTCGCAGATGTGTGGGGTCCTCTTGAGAATAGGCTGATGGCACCGTGGATGCCTTCCCGAGTGAGAGGATATGTGAGTGGTGCTCCAAGAACCCCTTCATCATAAAGTGGGTGTGGTGTTGGGGACTGAAAGCTTCCCAGTCCTGTGCTGAGCAGTGTCACGGCAGAGTGTTCCTAGGGTCCTGCCTGGTTTCAGGACCAGATGAGGGATGAGGACAGAGGCCACCTGCTGCCCCTCACATGGTCCTTGCAGACCTGGCAGAATCCCTTCATGCCAAGGTGCGTCTTCAGCCCAGCGTGTCCCCACACCAGTCCAGGAAGGTCCAGGTTGCACATAGAGGCAGAGGCCTGCTGATAGAGCAGGGGGTTGGAGCCTTTGACCTCTGTAAAAAGATGAGTGATGATGGGTCCCCTGTAAAGAGGCCACAGGATCGGCCGCTGACCTCCCTGTTGGAGGGGCTCTCTCCGTTCCCACCCTGAGCCCTGCATTTCCTGGCTACTGGGGGTAGGGGGTAGGGTGGGTGGAGCCTCTGTCCTGACCTGTAAACCTGGCCTCCTGTTTTCCCTGTGAACAAGTCCACCAGTTCAAAAAGAGACTAGACTGGAAGAGGAAAAATACATCCAGCTCTCCCTGCCATTGTGATGGCCTGGCTTTTCTACATAACAGCTGGGTGGCATGGAAAAGAGGGTTTCCATGGTAACCAATTACAGCTCATGATTGGTGGAAAACGGCAGAAATATCCTGCGTGTGAAGTTATGCCGGGCAGGCAGGCACAGGCTCAGGGGCTGCTGTTTTAATTTCCTGGGCCGATACTTCTCCAGGTAGAGGTGGCAAGTGGGTTTGTGTACAGCTGTTGTTCATTCAGCCTGGTGAGGCTGGATGTGACTGTGGTACCTTGGGGTGCCTGGAGAGGCCTGGGCATGCCTAGTGAGGTCTGCAGGTACCTGGGGGAGGCCTGAGGGTTCCTGGTCATACCTGGAGGGGCCTATTGGTGACTGGTGGGGTACGGTGAGATCTAGTGAGGTGGTGGTACTTGGTGGTGCCCGGTGAAGCCTAAGGTTACAAGACAAGGCCTAGTGGTAACCTGGTGGCACCTACTGAGGCCTGGTGGTACCAGCAGGGCCTGATTGTACCTGGTGTAGCCTGGTGAGACCTGCTGAGACCTGGGGGCTCCTGGTAGTACCTGGTGGGGTCTCGGGGTGCCTGATGGGATCTGGTGAGGCCTAGTGACACCTGGTAAGGTGCTGGCACTTGGTGGTGCCCAGTGAAGACTGAGGTTACAAGATGAGGCATGGGAGTTCCTGGTGAAGCTTGGTGAAACCCAGTGATCCTTATAAGGCCTAGGGGTGTCTGTGAGGCTGAGGGTGCTCAGCGCTGCCTTGTGGTGCCTGGGGGTGGCCAGTGGTATCCTCCAAGCCGAGATCACGCCTGCTGGAAGCAGTGTCTCACTTCCCTGGGGGCTGGGCTTGTGTCTAGATGCACAGACAGGTGGGAGAACCTGAGCTTCTAAACCTCAAAGGGAGCTGCCCTTGGTGTGCGCCTGAGGGACCCCTCGCTGACCTGAATCTCTGTGTGCGAGGCTGGCCTGGTCCCTGCACTGCTCTGGGCTGGCCATGCCGAGAAATTGCACACCGGCAGCCTCTTGATGCGGAAACATTAGCATAATGAGCAGTTCCTAATTTCTGCAGCCAAGCACTTTCTCGTTCTGATTAAAAAACCAAGGCCTTATTATTCTGGGATCTGTCTTTTTTGGCAATTAGCACTCATTAATACAAGTTTCTTTCTTTCAACACACGGATGTCGGGGGCACAGCACCTTCCTGGGTGTTGGCGAGCATAGGTCAGCCCCGGGCATGTGGACAGCCTCATACTCACTCAGGGGCTGAATTAGTCCCTTTTAAAGTCATATGACAGCCCAGCTAAGAAACGCTGTCCAACTCCGCTTCCACAGGCCTGGTTCCGAGTACGGTTGGCAGCTCAGCTCACTGAACACGCTCGCCCACCCCTGCCCGCCACCATCCCTAAATTCTAGCTTTGTTTCAATTTTCAGATTTGACATTGGTGATGAGCTCTGATTTTGAAGGGTACCTGTCCCCAGCCCTCAATTATCTAACTAAGCAGGTGGGAGGACCTGGGGGCCGGGTTCCCCTACCTTGCGTGTGGCCACATCCTGACCTGGCTCCATCCTGCCCAGGCCCAGCACATGCTCAGCCCTGCGTGCCCTCCCCAGCCTCCCCATGCTGAGGACGCAGGGGACAGGGTTTGCCAGGGCACCTACATGGGAGGTCAATGTCAGCAGAGCAAGCACTTGGTGGAGTTGGTGCCTTGACGAACTTTCCGCTTCTGGGCAGCACATCTTCTTCTGAGCGAGATCCAGAGGCAGCCACAAGTCAGCAGCTCTCCCTGTGCACACATCATGGCATTTGAGGCCACAAGCCTGCTTTCAAATAGACGCATCCGACTGAAATAGGAGGCCGAGGGGGTGGGGGTGGCAGGGAACAGGGCCCGGCCGGAGCAGCAGGTGTGGGACTCTATGCCCCATGGGAAGCCCCACAGGATGAAACCCCCCGTCCTTCCAGACGTCAGGACTGGCAGCTGTGAGCTTAGCGTCACTCACCCGCGAGTGGGGACTTCTGTGACCCAGAGCGACATGCCCCACAGACTGAAACCCCCCGTCCCTCCAGACGTCAGGACTGGCAGCTGTGAGCTTAGCATCACTCACCCGCGAGTGGGGACTTCTGTGACCCAGAGCGACGTGCCTGGCTTGGACGCAGTGTGTGGACACATTGCTGGCTCTGCTGTCCCCTCCCTGGTTCCCTCTTTGTATCTCTGTTTTATTCTAGGTCAAAGCAAAGTGGGATGGAAGACCCCTGAGGTCATCATCTCTTTGGGGGCTTTGGGGACTCAGTGTCCCTCCTGTAAGTGGATTCTTTGACACCAGCTTGTCATCAGCTGGCCAAGTATGGGAGAGCTCCTGCGGGGAGAAGTGGGTCCTGACGAATGAGGTTGGGCCTGTCCTTCAGCGATGCTAACAGAGTGGACATGAGTTGGCCTTTGAAGGGGACTAACGAAGGGTTCCATTCCTCTTTGGAAGTTGGGATTAGGGCTTGTTACTAGGAGAGTGTTTCCTTGACCTGGAGTGGGGGTGGAGAGAGCCCCCCGGGTGGAGGCCCCCACTAACCCTCTTCTCTCTTTCCCATGCAGTTCCATGTTCATCCGCTGGCCCGGCTGCTCCCTAGGAAGCCATGCTTGGATCCTTATAGCCATGTTTCAGCTTGCCCTGGATCTGCCCACGTGTGAGTCCCTGGGCCCGGGCCCCGAGTTCCGGCTACTGCCTCGGCCACCCCACCGGCCGCCTCGCTTGTGGAGTTTTAAGAGTGGACAGCCCGCCCGGATCCCTGCTCCTGTGTGGAGCCCCCGACCGCCCCGCGTGGAGCGCGGACACAGTCATGGACAGATGCCAAGTCCCCGGGCCCGACGGGCGCACAGACCCAGGGATCAGGAGGCCACTCTTGGGCCCAAAGGGGGGCTGGCCAAGCCCCCAGCTGCTGCCAAATCCAGCCCTTCCCTGGGCTCCTCCCCCACCTCCTCCTCCTCTGCAGGGGCCAGCGGGGCCCCCACGGACCAGCAGGCCCTCCTGCGGCGGGGGAAGAGGCACCTACAGGGGCCTGCTTTCAACAGCTTTGACTTCCGGGGCAGCAGGCCCACCACGGAGACGGAGTTCATTGCCTGGGGGCCAACGGGGGAGGAGGAGGCCCTGGAATCCAACACATTCCCGGGCTTTTACGGCCCCACCACGGTCTCCATCTTCCAAACGCGGAAGACAACTGTGGCCACCGCCACCACCACCGCCACAGCCACCACGGCCACTTCCGTGACACTGCAGACTCAAGGGGTCACCGAGCCCCTGGACCCCAGGAGTAGGATCCCAGTTGGGGTAAGCACAACGGAGCCTTCCACCAGTCCCAGCAGAGACAGTGGCCAAGACAGCCAGCCCCCGCGGGTTCTGGGGGAGACCTCAGGTACGCCCACCTCTTCTCTGGTTGGATTTGGGTTGTGGGGTGCTTTGGGAGGGTGTGGCTTACAATGCTGGGATTGCCTGTTTTCCAGCAGGAGCACCTAAAGCCATAGTACCTGAGGGTGAGATGGGGAAATTTGTGTCCATGAACTTGCACATGTCCATGTCCTGGCAAAGATGGGTTATGCTCTACGAGGAGTGGCCAGGCTCTTCTAGTGGATTAAGCAAGAAGGGAGAGGGTCTCTTCCTAGTAGTGACCTAGGGGTGGGCATGTACCCACCCTGCCTTTGTAGGGGGGTTCTGAGCCCCACCAGACATGGAGCAGCATCTTCTCAAATGCTAGAACTTAATCTCTGGGACCAGCCTTGGAGTCAGGTGTGAGCACATCTGCTGATGGAGGCAGAGTGTATGGCATCTTCAGAAACTTTCCAGGGTGCAGCCCTCCAGAGGGGCAACTACCAGACCAACCCAGAGTTAAGAATTACCTTAAACAGCAGGAGAGACGGAGGCCAGGTTATCAGGAGGAATCCCCTTCAGTGTTAGCTGAGGCTGTGCACACTGACTCGGGTTCTGGGGTATCTTGTCGCTGAGGTCAGGTTAAGAGGTGTTTGGAGGACGGAGATCAGACAGATGGCTGTAATTCTGCCTGTGTCATTCTAGGTGCATGCAGACGATTAGCATTTCTTGATTTTGAAATATCTACTGCATCGTCATTGTTTCTTTCTCAACTCCTCCAGTTGCTTCAAAGGGAGTAGCCCTTGGAAATCTCCCAGACCAAAGCACTTCCCTTCTCTAGTAGCCCCTTGTATATACTGGCTTCAGGCCGGCGAAGGGACAGCCCAGAATCCTGGACCCATTTGTTGCCACCCACTGCTAGCATCCTTGGCTTCTGTGAACAGGCCATGGCCCCAGGCCCCATCACGACTTTCAGGTTTAGTTTGGAACTGTCCATGCACATTCTTGACCAGTAGTAGTATTTTCTAACTTGTAATACAGGACACTAATTCCAGGGCATAAGCAGGAAGGGGATGGGGGCATTGTGCAGCCTCTCCGACCCCCGGCTTGCCTCTCTACTTCCTTGGAGCTGACACGGGTCCTTTTCAGAACCCAGGGGACAGAGAGAATTGCTCCTCAGGATCCCTGTGCAACCCAATTGCCACGCTGTCCCTTGCACTCTGCGTGTGCATTAGATTTTGCAAACTGGCCGGCAGGCAGGCTATGGTCATTAGTTGGACAGGTTTCCATAGAGTGGGTGTTCCATGACCTACTTCCTCTCTTCACCTGGACAAGAGAGCTGCAGTTTTTATCCTGAGCAGTTCTTCCCTAGAGAGCAACATATCTATGGATGCAAAGCCAAGCTCCATCTCAATGCTGGGGGCCATGGACCAGGATGGAGGGATGGAGGCTGTGAGCTTGGGAGCATCATGGGTGAGGGTCTGTAGGACTGTGCTTCACCCGTCTCTCCTGTAGCCTCCTTCTGGAATCCACAGACTGTCATTCACTTCTGTGCCAAGCACCCAAGAGGCAATTTACAAAGCATTAGTTTTTACCTCAATAAACTCCCAAGCCATCATCATAATAGAATTTAGTGGTGCATTCATTTATTGTCATCTCCCTGCCTACGTCACTTACTATATAGACATGGATGAGAAAATGAGTTCCCATTTCTTCCAAATTACATTTGTTATTACTAAAGTTAAACGCCCAGGACACCATTATAAGGCTTAGCAAATTAATTCACAGTACATTGGATATTGCTAATCCAACTTGACAGATGCTTATCTTGGAAAAGATTTATGGTTCTTCATAATATAATCTGGTGCTAGATTAATTTGTTTAGCACAACAAATTTAAATGGGGGAAAATATGTGTGTTTGCTTTTAACGCAGAGAAATGCTCATTCTGGGAAGTGATGCTGGATGCTGAGGAGGGGCACCCCACCGTCCTCAGCTTTGAATTCAAGGCGAGAAAAGAGAGAAAATGCAGAGATGTTTCCCCTAACTGGGCTCCTCCATGCTCAACTGGTCCTACAAAAGTGACCAAGCCCCAGAGCGTCGAGAGCCCAAGCTCTGATGAGAATCCCCCTAGTGGTCAGATGCAGACCTAAGCCCCCCAACTCTTTGGAGTATGACCACGACTCACACTTTTTGGCCAGCAAGAGTGGACTTGGGGATCCCAGAGCAGTGGTCTGGGGGGCTGTGTGAGCTGTAGTGAGCAGTACCTGCTTCTAAGCTGCAGATCTGCTGAACATAGCTGGGTGATTCTGGGAAAGTTCCCTTCTCTCTTCGCTATATTTTCTTCATCAGCATAATTAGAGCTTCAAAATATCTCTCCTAAAAGGTTGCTGTGAGGCCTCGATAAATCAATCCTGAGTACAAAATGCGATGCCTGGCAACCAAGAATCCTCCATCCACACCAGCTGTTTTCATACCTAGCAGGAATGACTCCAAGGAGAGGGTTACAGATGTCGAGGGCGAACAGGCCCAGACTTGCCCACTCACTGCACTCCAAGTCTGGAATTAAGGCTTTAAGAAGAAATACAAAGAATTTTCTAAGTCAATTCTATTGTCCAAAGAACTGTCTCTAGAATCAGACTTAGGGAGTTTGTTTTTTTTTTAATAACCTTATTTATTTATTTTCGGCTGTGCTGGGTCTTTGTTACTGAGAGGGCTTTCTCTGGTTGCAGAGAATGGAGCTAGTCTTCACCGCAATGCGTGGGCCTCTCGTAGTGGCTTCTCTTGTAGAGCACAGACTAGAGCAAAGGCTGGGCATGGACTTAGTTGCTCTGAGGTATGTGGGATCTTCTTGGGATTGAACCTGTGTCTCCTTCATTGGCAGGTGGATTTTTTACCACCAAGCCACTGGGGAAGCCCTGGGGAGTTGTTTTATTTTTCTTTCTGTAGAGAAATGTTTAGAAGGGGAATGTTATGTTTTCTTCTCTTTCTGTAGCACAGACATTGGTGGGCATAGAAAGGGCAGGTGGCTGGTGATTTGAAGCCCTGTGAAATCTGTCAGAGGTAACATTTTATAGAAACACTGCTGGAATTGTCCAAGGGCCATACAGTGGTTGGAAGATCTCTCCTAGTTTTAGTGTGATGGTTAAGAGTGATGCAGCCTGATGCCAATCCCTGGCTTCATTTGTATTAGTTGTTTGGACCAGGACGACTTGCCTCTCCTCTTTGTGCATCAGTGGGAATTACACAACAAACCATCTCATAATGTTGTAAAAATTAAGTGAGATAGTATATGCCCGATCCTCAGTGCCTGTCACGGGGCTTCCCTGGTGGCTCAGCAGTTAAGAATCTGCCTGCAATGCAAGAGAAGCAGGAGACTCGGGTTCCATCCCTGGGTTGGGAAGATCCCCTGGAGGAGGGGGTGGCTACCCACTCCAGTGTTCTTGCCTGGAGAATCCCATGGACAGAAGAGCCTAGCGGGCTATAGTCCAAATAGTTGCAAAGAGTCAGAGACAACTAAAGGGGCTGAGCGTTCACGCACAATGCCTGTCACAGAACAGCTCCTCAGGATGCATTTGCTGCTGTTAATATGATAATGATGATGGTGGTAGTGACGATGGTGATGACAGAGATAGTAATGATAATGATGGTGCTGGTGATAGACGGTGATGATGGGGATGATGATGGTGGTGGTGGTGATGGTGATGGTGATGATGGGGATGATGATGATGGTAGTGACGATGGTGATGATAGAGATAGTAATGATAATGATGGTGCTGGTGATAGACGGTGATGATGGGGACGATGATGGTGGTGGTGGTGATAGTGATGATGGTAATAATGGGGATGATGATGATGGTGGTGGTGATGATGGGGTGATGGTGGTGGTGGTGATAGTGATGATGGTAATGATGGGGATGATGATGGTGGTGGTAGTGATGATGGTGGTGATGATAGAGATGGGGATGATGGAGAGGATGGTGATGGTGGTGGTGATGGTGATGATGGGGATGATGATGATGGTGGTGGTGATGATGGGGTGGTGGTGGTGGTGGTGGTAATAGTGATGATGATGATGATGGGGGTGGTGATGATGGTGGTAGTGACGATGGTGATGATAGAGATAGTAATGATAATGATGGTGCTGGTGATAGACGGTGATGATGGGGATGATGATGGTGGTGGTGGTGATAGTGATGATGGTAATGATGAGGATGATGATGGTAGTGGTGATGATAGAGATGGGGATGATGGAGAGGATGGTGATGGTGGTGGTGATAGTGATGATGGTAATAATGGGGATGATGATGATGATGGGGTGATGGTGGTGGTGGTGGTGATGATGGGGTGATGGTGGTGGTGGTGGTGATAGTGATGATGGTAATGATGGGGTGATGATGATGGTGGTGGTGATGATGGGGTGATGGTGGTGGTAGTGATGATGATGGTGATGATAGAGATGGGGATGATGATGCTACTGGGATGTGATGGTGATGCTGATGATAGGGATGATGGAGATGATGGTAATTATGATGATGGAGATGACGGTGCTGGTGGTACTAGTGGTGAGGGTGCTGACAATGATGGTTATTATTCTTGGATGATCACTGGCTTTCTGCTCCACTTGATGTTCTCATGGTGAGTTCACTTGATGAGGTCATTAGATGAGGTCCCCATGCTCTCATCACTGACCTTGATACTCCGAGCAAAGATGTAGGTGATGCTTAGCCGGGAGCTGCTTGGGATGGAAAATCACCTGGCTCAGGTTCATGGAGGCGTTGAGCTCCAGCCTCACGTGGTGCTGGCAGAGGCTGCATGTCAGACGGTCAGCAGTTCACCCGAGGCTGGAGGGGAGAGCTCCCCACAGCGAAGCGCCTTCCTCCTGTGACAGCCCTCTTGCTGGTTGTGTTCCGAGTGTAGAATCACAGAGTCTCCCGGGGGGAAAATAGAAAGTCATTTCCCAGGCTTTAATCTTAATCCTGGGAAAGGGAGCCGTGGGGAATTTAAGGCAGCTGGTTTCAGTCCCCGCCTTTGCCCGCTATGGTGTCTCCTGGGCACTGGCTACAGTTGTTGTTGTTTTGGTTGCTGAGTCGTGTCCGGCTCTTTGTGACCCTGGCTTGCAGCACGCCAGGCTTCCCTGTCCTTCACCATCTCCCGGAGTTTGCTGAAATTCATGGCTGTAGTTAGTACTCAGTGAAGATTTCCCAGCCCTGCCAGTCCTCGACCCAGCCCGCCGGCCCCTGGCCCCCTGCCTGCACAGATACAGCTGACACTTTCCCTACTGGCCCACACTCACAGCTCTGGGAAGGTGCACTGCTCAGGAGGCCAAGGTCCCCATCATCATTCAAGCTTTGTCCCCATTTGGATCAATCACAGATTCGTGACGCCCGGCAGCTCAAGGATGCCGTGGCTCAGACGTCCTCCCAGCTCTGCCTGGTGATTTTTACATTGGAATCCATTCATGCGTTTCCAAGGGTGATTTCCAGGTTGCTTTGTCCTTGTCACCAGGGGCCTTCAGTGTCCTCTTTGTGGGATGGGCTGTTGTTGTCTTCTCTCACCCTGATGGTCAGCTGACTTGAACCGGGAGTGGGGAGACCTTGGGACCAAGTTGTATAACGATGGAGTAGTTTCTAGATGCCTGAATCGGAGGAGAAGGGAGTGAGAGGCAGATGGAAGGGACAGAAATGTGGTATTCCCCTTCTGTTTGAAGCTGTGATGGTGATTTAGATGCTGAGCCCCTTTTAAATAACTTGTTGGGTGTTTGCTACCAGGGAAATGAATCTGTCCTTAATTTAAAGATATCTGAAGCAAATAACTCATGAACTTCAAAAGTTTTGAGTGGCTTAATTGGTGTAAGAGAATCAACGGACAAATGAGCATGTGGAGCTTTGCTAAACATGCTGAACTCTGTAGACGACGAGGCTGGTCTTCAGGGTCTTCATTGGACCCTCCGGGGTAGATGGGGTGTGGCCTGTCCTATTGGCTGTGGTTCTGCAATGACCCATCCTGGCCACAGGCAGGGATCCTGTGTGTCTGCCGACAGCTCTTGGACCTGTCCAGCCTCCCCAGGCACTTCCTTGCTTTTGCTGAGCAAAGCTGTGTTCACAGCAAGTGGATAAATGAGCTCTGACTCATTAAAGCCGACCTCGGATTCTCGGGAGATGACTCTGTCACTGGGTTCCTTTTATTCCCTTCACATGCTTCCTGCTCCAACCTATTGCAATGAGTGCTTCTTAAGTTCTTTGTTTCCCTCAGGGTTTCATTCTCCTTCTAAGAGCACCTTGGAATCTGGAAGGTTCTTCAATTCTTGTGGAACCCAGGTGCCTATACTGCACCTTCTGTCTGGAAGCCAGGGCCTTCCACACCCCTGGGCTGTTGTCCTCGCCAGGCCCTGGGGAGCTGCAGGAGGAGGCCTGGATTGATGCCTCCTCACCCTGGAAACCAGTCCTCTAAGGGTGTCCCTGGGGCTGCCGGCCACCCAGGGCCTGGGGGTTGCAAGAGACACGCCCTGTAGGACACATGTCCGCTCACGGGAACTGCACTCACAGATCCGTCTAATATACGGTGGATTGAATTTATGGCTTCATCCACTCACAGGGGAATGATTCTAAGCATTGTGATTAAATACTAGATAGAACATCATTTTCAGCATTTTTATTTGACTATGTTAAGGGAACCTGTCTCAGAGTTTCTAGCTTCTGATCAATTGCTCAGGAAACTGTTCATTCCTTAGTTGACATTAAATGTTGCACCTCGGGGTGGAGAGGGGCCAGGAAATGGAAGACCCATCCCAGTGCCCTCTTTTCAAGGAGTTTAAAAATTTCTCTGGGAAAGCCAGACAGGGAAGGGCACAAGAAAGGCAAATGACAGTTAAGGACACTAGCGGGAATGTGACAAACACCATGTAGGCTACAGCTCAGTTGTTATTCTGCAAACGCGGATCGGGGAGGAAGAGAGGATGAGATGAGTCCTGATGGGTTGGGAGGGTGAACAGGGGCAGAGGCTGGGGAGCCTGGTGCTCCTGGAAGCCTGGAAGCCTGCCTGGTAGAGGGAGTCTTGTGGTTGAGGGGCTGAGGGCCGACGCCAGGACGGTCTTCTTGCCTCTAGAACAGGAGCTGGAAGAGAAAACCTGTGAGGGCCCTGGGCTAGCTCACAGCTGAGACAGGACCATGAGCAGCCCTGTGTCCTTCTGCCAAGAGCTGGAGGTACAGCCTCGATGCTGCTTCCCTCCCATTTTGTCATCAGTGAAAGGAGGGCCTTGGGGAGCTTTGGCCTGCTGGCTTCTAGCTTCAACAACCTGCCAGCCGAGGGCTGAGCAGTGGGCCCAGCAGTTCTCAGGTGCAGGCGAGCTCTAGGGTCAGCAGGCAGATGCTGGGAAGGGGGTTTCAGAGCCACCGTTTGGGGTGAGATGTCACCCGTCCTGTTCCCACCGCCGCCCCCTCCAGCCCAGGTGTGGCCCTGGGTTACAGTGAGTACCGTGAAATGGCCCAGGTGAATACATCTGGGGAGAAGCTGTGCCCTCACCTGCAGCAGGTAGGTTCCCAGTGAAGCCCAGGGCTCCCTAGAGCCCCCGCCCAGATCCAGAGACCCGGTTCCGACTGCCTCTGGGTGGCGGACACGCCTTGTGGTCACCAGGCCTTCGGTCTTTGCTTTCCATGTGGTCCATTGACTTAAGCCTGCTGTTGTTTTTAGTCACTCAGTCACTCCGACTCTTTGCGACCCACGGACTGTAGCCCTTCAGGCTCCTCTGTCCATGGGATTCTCCAGGCAAGAATACTGGAGTGGGTTGCCATTTCCTACTCCAGGGGATCTTCCTGACCCAGGGATCGAACCCTAGTCTCCTATATTGGGGGCGGATTATTTACCACTAAGCAACCAGGGAAGCCAAAGTCTGTTGTTAGGAGGTGATGATTGGCAATGGTAGAGGAGGAAGCTTACTTTTCTAGAAGTTTTCTTTAGCAGCAGGGATACTGAGTCTGTCTAGGGAGCTGCATGGGGGATGAAGCCAGAGGTGGGGGGTGTTGGGGGTATGTAGCAGAGAGAGCCCCTGATTTGACCAGACCTGCCCTGTGCCGTGGCTGCACGCCCGCAGGCCAGTGGTGTGTCCTCAACAGTACACGTGACCTCAACGGGTCCTAGCTCCCCTACCTGCAGAGCTGGGAAATGCCTTCCACCCTGCGAAGCTGTCCTGAGACTTGACGATGTTGACCCTGGTGGAGTGTGGAGCTCCTGGGAGGGCCTGGGTAGCGCTGACGTGGTGGAGTCCACCTCCTTTGGGGGATGGAACAGTGCCAGTGCTGGGAGAATGCTGCTTATTTTATGTCCTTCAAATGCTCCCCAAAGATGTTAGCAGGAGGAGGAGGGTGTTCAGGTGCACAGCCAGCTCTATGGCAGCTCTCCAGTGACCTTTCTCTGCCCTGGAAGGGTTTTAGCAGCTGGAATTACCCCCTGCCTCCCCAAAACCTGGCAGAACCCGCCAATGAGGCACATCAGCAGCCCATGTGTGGTTTGGGGGGCATCCTACATGGGGGAGATCAGGGGCTGGACTTTCCTTTCACGAGGGCAGCTTTCTTCTTTCCAGACACCCCCTGTACATCTCCCCACCACCCCAGTAAGTAGCCAGGAAGCACTTGCCATGCTCCAAGCTCGGCTTCACTCTCCTTTTTCTTAAACTGCCTGGGGGTAGGGATGGTGGTGCTGATGTTGAAGGAGGCTGGTGGGTCTGGGCCCCACCCTCCTCACCCCAGGCCAGGGCTCTTTCCACGACTCTGCGGGGGCCTCCCCCCACATATCCCTGTTGCCTGAAGCTTCAGCACATCCTGATTTGAGGGGTGTGTGTGCTTAGTCGCTCAATCGTGTGCGACACTTTGGGCTGTAGTTTCTCTATGTGGTTTCATAGGCAAGAATACTGGAATGGGCTGCTGTGCCCTCCTCCAGGAGATCTTCCCGACCCAGGGATCGAACCCTGTCTCTTGTGTCTCCTGCATTGGCAGGCAGATATTTGAGGGAGTCAGGTCCTGAGTCCAAAAGGAAGCTGACTGCCTTATTCATTAGGATAATCTGGGCCCGTGTGTGAGGTCCAGTGATAAAAGAACCTTCCGTGGCCTCTTGGGCCTTTAAGAAGCCCCGTTGAGGTGGTGGTGGGGGGGCTTCACCATCAGAGCCCAGCCAGGGTGGATGGAAGGGTCACATGCCCACATGATGTGATCTCACATGCTGTCCGGAAAGGCCAGCGGCTCAGGTCCCGGCCAGGACTCTGGGGGCGTGTCCTGAGGCTGAGAGCAGAGCCCCTGCGAGGTGCACACCGGGGTCCCCTTCTGTCCCCACCTGTACATGCGGGAGAACGCCAGTGTCCTCTGTGGAGACAGAAGGCAGGAGGAATGACTTCGGGGGACAGTAGTGACTGGAGGAAGCTGGGCCGGGTGGAGGGTGCTGGGGGCAGGAGAAAGAAAGACCAGGGCTCTAGGTCAGGACCCCTGCCCCATCCGGATGCAGAGCCTGGGTTCCTGGTGCACATTTGCCAATGTTGCCTTAACTCACTTCCGATGTACCTTTTCATAGAAAGTACAGCCTGCCAAAATCTTTGGTTCTAAAAACTTGTACAGTGCTTGAGTGCCTCTGACTGATTCAGAGGCAACACAACGGAAGGTTCCTTAGAATAAATTCTGGTCTGTGCACGACTGGGAGGTGGAAGGAGGGGCTCGAAGGGCCTCCCACCCCCCTACCCCTGGCCTCACCAGGAATGTGATGCCACATGAGCTGAGATGGGTATGTCTTTCTGGGCCTGGGGGGCAATGACTTTCTGAAATGGGGAGCAGCTCTCTGGGACAGATTAATACAGATTCCTTCCCATATGCTTGGTGGTCAAGTTCTGGAAACTTTGGTTCTACTTAACATCGTGCAGAGACATGGTGGGTCTGTGCATGGAGCCTAAGGAGGTGCTCCGGGCTCAAGTGTTCAGAGCTCAAACGTGCGGCAGGACAGGGCATCTGTAGTCACGCAGGATGGAGGGCCGTCAGGGGATGCATGTTTGTCCTGCATCGTGTAGGGTGGGCAGCATCTCAGCCTTACCCAGCTAATGCCAGTCGTCGTGACAACCAAATATGTCCCCACATTCCAAGATGCCCCAGTCTCTGAGAATCCTGGATATCCCAGAGGTAGTCTTGCACCCTGTGAGTCCCAGGCCCCACCCCCACCCACGTGCTGCAGATAGAAGGGCCAGCTTTCTTCTGAGCTTGAGTGTCCTGGGGTCAGAGCAATGAATCAACCCAAATGGGGGGCTAAAAACCAAGAGAAGTTCTTTCTCTCCCAGTTCTGGAGGGCAGAGGACCAAAATGGAGCTGCAGACAGACTGTGCTTCCTCCAGAGATTCTGGAGGACCATCTTTCCTGCCTTGTCCAACTTCTGCGGGCTCCAGCATCCTTGGCTTGTGGCTGCACCCCTCCGATCTCAGCCTCGTCTTCACAAGGCTTCTTCCTTCTGTGTCTGTGTCCCCTTGTAGGTCCAGCCTGATAACCAGGATGGTCTCATCTTGAGACTGTTCATGTAATTACATTTGCAGAGGTCCTTTTTCTAAATAAGGCCATATTGACAGGTTCCAGGGGTTAGGACATGGCTGCCTTGGTGGGGCTGCCATTCAGTCCACTGCAGTGGGAGGAACTTTGGTTGGCTCTGGCTGGCAGTTAGCAGTGCCAGGGGATTTTCTCCTGTAGAAGCAAGGAAATTGCAGCTTCTGTCCATGCTGGTCTTGGCAACGACGAGGGCCTCACCTGTGGCCCTTCACCTGGTGAGGTGAGCTTGGCATCGTCTCCTGGTTAAGTAGTGGGTCAACAGACATGGAAGAATCCATTCCAGCTGCATCCCCTCTACCAGGGCCTTGCATCCCCCACTTGCCCAGTTGAGCCCATTCTTGGCTTCTCTGATGGCTTAAGTGGTAAAGAATCCGCCTGCAATGCAGAAGATGCAGGAGATGTGGGTTTGATACCTGGGTTGGAAAGATCCTCCTGGAGAAGGAAATGGCAACCCACTCCAGGATTCTTGCCTGGAGAATCCCATGGACAGGGTAGCCTTGTGGGCTGTAGTCCATGGGATCTCAGAGTCAGACATGACTTGAGCAACTTGAGCACACACACACTTGCCAAATTCACAGAGCATCCCAGGCTCTTTGTGCTGCCTTCCATCTGTAAGCTGACACCAATGGCAGCCCCTTCCACATATGGAAGTCAGTTTCTCCTCTGTGAGAGCCTTTGCCTGAGGCTGGAGGCACTGCTGGGCCAGAGAACAGCCATCTGGAGTGCACCCTTTAACAGTCATCTCTAAGCTACACCAGAACTGGCCCTGCTCCTGGCAGAGACTCAGACTCAGAAACGAGCCCCTCACTCTTTCTTATGAGATCCAGGCTTTATTGGAAATGATGTTCTGCCCCCATGGGGACTGGGTGGACATGCAGGAGGCGTGGACCCCAGCCCCAGGGCTGGCACCACATCCAAAAATGTGGTCAGTGGTCAGCTGCCTGTTTGGCAAGACTGAGGCGCCCCTCTGGCCAGCGGAGGACTGACCAATTAGTGGACATCAGACTGGGCGCTGTTCCCAGAGGCTCAGGAGTGATGATGAGCCACCATAGGTGACGATGCACGACCAGCGGCATGCCAGCTCTTCTGGTGTCTCGGCAGTAGCTGAGGACAGTCTGGTGCCTCCAGCCCATTATTAGGAAGACTGAAGCATCTGGGCAATGAACACACTCTAGTCTGCCCTGCCGCTGCCATGAGCTTCCGTGGGATGGGCACCATGCAGGGCAGGTGAGGGGGCAGGGCGGCTTACATCCTCAGGGTGTCCTGAAGCCTCGTGCCCCCTGTCCTTCTGGCCAGATCCTCAGATACAGGCTACAGTCTACAGGGTTGCAAAGAGTAGGACACGCCGAAAGCGACTGAGCGCACATTCTGGCCACAGAAGCAGCTTTCCTGCGAACGTCAATCTTGGCCACGTCTCCTCATGGAGTTTTCCACTCCACCCGGGTCTGGGACCCCCACTTCCCCTAGCCCACCCTCCTGCAGGCTCTCTGTCATCGGAACCAGCCTCGCTGGACCTGTCACCTCTGTCCTGGCTGCAGACCCCCGCCAGTCTCCCCATCAACCCCTGATGGTCATGGGGCCTGTGGACCCCCAGGGCTGCTGCTCCCACTCTCTTCTCATCCTGCTCAGCTCAGGGACCATTTTTCTCCCATGTCCCAGGAAAAATAATCATTGAAATAAATTACACATCAACAGCTAGAGATGGATCATTAATTAATACACTCAGCCGTCTCGGCTTCCTACCTGTAAATAGCACCTCCAGTGAATGAATAAGTGGCCTGGTTCCTGACCTCAGTGCTGACAAGATCTCCCTTTTGTTCGTCAGAGTGGGAGGAACGCTGGACAGGGTCTGTGTCCCCTTGGGTGTCATACATTCACTGGGGCACTCAGGTCGTCCAGCTGGAGCATGTGGACTGGGCTTCTCTGTAACTCAGCGACCTCTGCAAAGACTGTATTTCCAAACAAGGGAGCAGCCTGAGGTCCTAGGGGTTACGTCTCCAACAGAGCTTTTGTGGGGGACACAAGTCAACTCGAAAAGCTTATCGTTGGATTTAGAGCCACCTAGATAATCCAGGATGATCTCATCTTGAGACCTTTAACTTAATCGTATCTGCAAGGACCCTTTTTTCCAAGGAAATTCACATTCCCAGGCACTGGGGGCTAGGACTTTAGTGTCTTTTCAAAAATGTTTTGCTTATTTTTAATTGGAGGATAATTGCTTTACAATACTGTGCTCTTTCTGCCATACATCAACATGAATCAGGTATAGGTATACATTATGTCCCCTCCCTCTTGAACCTCCGTCCACCTCCCACCCCATCCCACCCTTTGAGGTTGTCGTAGAGAACTGGTTTGAGCTCCCTGCATCTTTACAGAGGGGCAAAGTTCAACCCATAAAAATTTCCCCTTCTTCTGGCTCCTCCATTGCCAACCAAAAACAGCTCCTCTCTCCTGAATGTATGAGCTTTCACGTGGCACTAGCGGTAAAGAACCCGCCTGCCAATACAGGAAACATGAGACGTGGGGTCGGTCCCTGGGTCAGGAAGATCCCCTGGAAGAGGAAATGGCAGTCCACTCGAGTATTCTGGCCTGAAGGATCCCATGGACAGAGGAGGCTGGGGGGCTATAATCCATGGGGTTGCCAAGAGTCAGATGCGACTAAAGCAACTTAGCATGCACAGGCACTCTTGTCTGTGTGGCCCCACTAGAGCAAATCCTTGAGGAGGTGGGTGTTTAGTAAGACTGTTGCAGAGGGAAGGGCCGGCCTCCTTATCACCAAGAACAGAAGTTTCTAGAAGTTTCCCTTGACCACACGTGGATTGTTTAACAGCCTGTTGGAGGAGGAGATGGGAAAGAAGAGAGGCATGTCTGCTGCTTGTTTGCGGCAGAGGTTCTTGTAAAGTTTGCTGTTGTTGTTGGCTTTGGCTTTGGGGAAAAAAATGACTCTGCAAGACACTGAAAGAGGATTCTAGGCAGCGAGCTTGGCACAGCCAGTCCAGAAGCCAGGATTAATCTTTCAGCTCACCTAGCCTAGTGCCTGGAGAAGAAGTGGCGGATGGGAAGCACTTACCTTCCTCTTGATCTCATCTTATTTTTACACATTTTAAAGACAAGCAAAAGCATGAGCCACAGCTTCTCCTACTGGATATGTCAATCCCTGGCAGGTGTGCTGTGCTACCTGCTGGTCGAGACACAGGAACTATGTGGGGCCTCCTCACTCTGCAGCTGGAGATGGTACCATGGAACCCGAGCCCTGCCTTTTGGGCCAGAGCCAGAGCCCAAGGGAGGACACCTCCTCCAAGGAGGAAAACACTTTCTCTTGCTGAGCCCACACCTGCTAGATGGAGGCAGCCCTGTGCTCCTGTAGAAACAGGCATTTCTGGAGCATCTGTCAAGTGCAGGTGGAGTCGGGCATCCAAAGGTGTGCAGAGAAGAACAAGCACTCCAGCCTCCTCCCCACACTCTGCCCTTGAGCAGTTCTTGCCCCTTGATTGGCTGGATCAAACTTTGCTTGCACTCCTCCTTTTCCTCCAAGGAGAAATAATGTCCTCTTCCTTGGGTACCTCTCTTTAGTTTCACTCATGGATTCAGCTCCTGAAATGAAAAGACAATTGCAGATGCTTCCGCCACAAGAACATTTTATTGTTGTTGTTTTGGGAAGCAACTGAAGAGCTGACATTTGCTCAGACTCTTTCCAGATGTCATCTCTGGGGAAGAGCTGCAGCCTCTTCTTGGCATTTTAAGTGCCCCACCAAGAGCTAAGGAAATTAAAAAAGGATATCAAAGCATCCTTTTGTAGGCCTTATATTTGACTTTCTTTGTCAGTGATACCTGAATAAAACTGAAGGGAAAGAAAAGACAAGTTCACGACAAGGCAGGCAGGCAGGCAGAGGGACCGTGGGCACAGTCAGCCTGCCATCATCTCAAGTCAGAGTTTCAGGGACAGCTTGAGAAGGAGGAAGAAGCAAGTGGTTTAAGGGACCACAGTCCCAGAGCGTAGCTGGTGGTGTATGGAAGTTCACGGGGCAAGCTCGCTCCAACATGGTGTGCTGTTTATATGGATTTCCAGAAGGACCAGCTCCTGCAGCGTCCCGGCCTCCCTGGGCAGCAACAAATGAGCTCAGACAGTGGCCTCCTAGCCTGGAGCTTCTAGAAAAAAAGACAAAGCCACGTCGGCTCTGGAATGATGCCCTCTCCCCATTCTTTGTCTCAGGTCTGAGCCTTCCTGGGGTACTGGGGTCTCAACATCTGCCAAGGGGCTTTTGGGGGGCATCTCCAGCAGTGTCCTCTCCAAGCTGTCCATCCTCCAAGATCCCTCCCTGGAGGCCAGGGCTTCCCTGTCTAACCTCAGATGTGATAGCAACAGAGGGGGAGCCCCCCGAGCCTTGGGGTGGCCAGGAATGGACATGCCCTCCAGGGAGAAAGGCTTCAGGGAGAGAGTGATGTGAGTGTGTTCCCCCACCCCAGGGGTTGATGGAGTGCATTTCCACAGCCCCCCAGGGTGCATTTCAGCCATACCTCTGCTCAGAGGGCCCCTGACATACAGGTCTGGGGACAACTGTGCCCCCTCTTCCCAGAAAGCCTGAGAAGGGGGTTGCATGGTAAGGTAGGACCCTGGGAGTGAGAGTGTACAGAAGAGGCCATGCAGGTCCAGATAACTCTAATGTCATCTCATCTTATGTATTTACTTATTTATTTTTGGCTGGTCAGGCTCTTCACTTCTGCGTGGGACTTTTCTCTAGCTGGAGTGAGTGGGGGCCGCTCTCTGGTTGCAGCGCACGGGTTTCCCATTGCAGTGGATTCTCTTGTTGTGGAGCACAGGCTCTAGAGCACTTGGGCTTTAGTACTTGTGGCACGTGGGCTCAGTAACTGTGACTCCCGGGTTCCAGAGCACAGGCTAAACTGTTGTGATGCACGGGCTCAGTTCCTCCATGGCATGGGGACTCTTCCTAGACCAGGGATCGAACCAGTGTCCCTTGCATTGCAAGGTGGATTCTTAACCACTGGACCATCAGGGAAGCCCCTGCCTCATCTTAGGACTGGGCCAGGATGCCATGTGGCTGACCTGGGCAAGTCAAGCCTCCCGGGAGGGAATGGGGAAAGAGTGGCATGTGGATGCTGAAGAGAAGCGTCTTGTCCCAAAGTTCTGCTCCCACCCCTGCTCCAGTCTGCCAGCTTCCACGAGTCCTGGGAAGTTTTGTCGTGTATTGGCTGGGGCTCATAAGGGAGGCCCCTCAGAATTACTTTTTGCCCACAGATAGCCTCACGAGTGCCAGCACTTTCCATAAAAAAGAGCGTCACCCTCACCCTGGGTGCCCCATGGTGCATAGTGCCATTCGGTACAGAGCAGTTTAGTAGAAGCAGCTCAGGAGTGAGGCGGCTCACTGCTCCCCCTGAAGGACCTGGGGTGGGACAGGAGCCCTGGGCCTCAGTGTGCACTCCTGTAAAATGGGGTGACCTCCCTGCCAGGCCTCCCTTGGCATAAGGGTAATGGACACTGGAGCTCCTGGTGAGATACGCTGCACTGCCATCCTTTCCAGAGCATCCTCAGGAGATCCTCAGAGAACTTCCTTCCCAAGCATCCATCTCAGCCTGGACGTCTACCTGTGGCTTCTCCTGCTCCAGTGTCCTCACGGATGAACTGAATAGTATCCGGGACTCTTCTCTGCCCAGTGGGGCATTTCAGAGCATGTTAGCATGGAGAACAATTGAAAAGCTGTTGAAATACTTACTTTTACCTTGGGAATCTTCATGGGATTTTCTGGCTCCCTTGCTGTGGGCTGCTCTCCACCGTCTTTCCCCTTCAGCTCTTGCTGAGTTGAGCTCACAGGGCTTGACTCAGTTTCACTTAATTTAGTTATTTTTGACTGTTTACTGATCTGGCCAAGGCAATGGCACTCCACTCTAGTACTCTTGCCTGGAAAATCCCATGGATGGAAGGGCCTGGTGGGCTGCAGTCCATGGGGTCGCTACAGTTGGACACGACTGAGCGACTTCACTTTCACTTTTCACTTTCATGCATCGGAGAAGGAAATGGGAACCCACTCCAGTGTTCTTGCCTGGAGAACCCCAGGGACGGCGGAGCCTGGTGGGCTGCTGTCTATGGGGTCGCACAGAGTCGGACACAACTGAAGCGACTTAGCAGCAGCAGCAGCAAGCTGGGTTTCAGTTGCAGCTCTTAAAGCTGCAGGATCTTTAGTTGCAGCATGTGTGATCTCTTTGGGAACTTGAAGTTGCGGTGTGTGGGATCTAGTTTCCTCACCAGGGATCAAACCCAGGCCCCATCGCACTGGGAATGTGGAATTTTAGCCACTGGACCACCATGGAAGCCACTGACATTGTTTTATAGATATGAAATGCTCCCTTCGGACTATATGCATGCGGGAGACTGTAGCACTGTATTTGCCCAAGGCTTCGGTGGCCCTGAGAACCATCATCTCCAGATCCCTGATGTAGAAGCAGGGAGGGAGACAATGCCCAGGGGAATCCCTATTGCTTGTTCATTCATTCACTCATTCATTCAAACCAAGGGGAATATATGGAGTGCCCGGGTCTGTGATCAGAGCTGGGGCTTTAACAGTCATCAGAATGGACTCTGCCAGGCCCTCAGGTCTTCAGGGAGACCGTGTCTAGCCCAGTGGGAACCAAATACAACTGAGCAGCTGCCTGCCCTGTTCCAAGAGGCCGTTCTAGTTGTTCCGGAAGTGCAGCGAGGAGGGCTGACCCTGCTCCCAACAAGCACAGGAAATCCACTGGGTGTGACCTGCGGGGAAGGTCCAGGGTGTCCTGACCTGCTCCTGGGTGTCCCCTCCGTGGCCCAGCAGGGGCAGGATGAGGCCACTGTGACTTGTGCCACTTCCCAGATTCCAGAGAAGATTCTAGTGTTGTGATCTGCCCACAGCCATCGTCTGTGTCAGAGCCAGAAATAGAACGCGGAAGAGTCTTGCTCTGATTTCTGCGCTCATAATTCTAGGGCAAGCTGCCCTTACGAAATGTGGATCAAAGGAGACGGGGTGGGAGTGGGGAGGGCAGAGCGGAGTGGTTCTCCTCTAGGGCTGTGCCGCGATCGCCCGGCCTTGCCGAAGCGCCAATTAGCTGCATTTATAACCCATCACGTCCAAGTATCGACTGGGTTCAGCCCAGGGAAAAAAACGGGAGCAATTTGCAAAAGGCCCTTTTAACCATGACAATGAAAATCCACATACGGGCTCGAAGATCTCCGGAACCCCGGGTGCTGGTTCGTGGGGGAATACCAGAAGGTGCCAGCTGGGATGCTGCACCTTCTTGGAAGAAAGCCACACATTATGTGAGTCCCAGAAAATGGCAGGGGTATCCAGTGTACAACTCCTGCCTTCAATATTAATGATTTAGATGTACCTTGTACCTACCAAGAGCTAAGTGCTTGGCTTGAATTAAATCTTGTTGAACTCACAGCAGTTTTAGGAGACAGACACTCCTCTGATCCTTATTCAGCAGTGGCAAAACCAGAAGCACAGAGACGTTAAGTGACTTGCCCAAGGTCACACAGCCTACATGGATTGGAGTCGGGATTCTGGGCTTCAGGGATTGCATTCTAATGCAATGCACCTTGTTGTTGATAAGTCCTGTCTGACTCTTTGCAACCCCATGGACGGTAGCCCACCAGATTCCTCTAAAATCACATGGGATTTTCCAGGCAAGAATACCGGAATGAATTGCCGTTTCTTTCTCCAAGGGATCTTCCCAACCTAGGGATTGAACCTGGGTCTCCTGCTTTGCAGGCGGATTCGTTACCACTGAGCCACCGGGGAATCCTAATGCACTGCACTAGCTTGGGGCTTTTCTACTTCAATCTTCTCAGCAACTCTTTGGAGTCTATAGTACAGACTAGGAAATGGAGACTAGAAGAGATTAAGGAGTCTGTGACCGTCATCGAGTTTGACCCCAGTGCTGGCCTGGCCCCAAAGGCCTGCTGTTCCCAGTGCCCTGGGCCTCTGAACGCACACACGTGGAGTCCGCCATCCCTTGGCTAACCTTGCCTAAGCCTCCTTCCCCTGAATCCTCCCACCCTGGGGCCCTGGCCTGCCCCCTCCTCTTGGCCCACTCAGACCCATTCTCAGGGAGCCTCTATTCTCAGCGGCTAGAGCCCAGCTTCTAGAAGGCTAGAGCCCTTGCTTCTCCCAGAGGTGTGGCCCCAGGAAGTCCCAGCGAAGATGCTTAGAGCATCTGAAGAATGGGAGGGGGCAACGGTGCAGGAGAGGAGCAGGAAAGCCCCCACACCGCAACACTGCAGCACCCCGTAGCAGCTTTGGGAAATGCAGACCCTTTCCCTAGCTGCCCAGGGACCAGCTGCACATCCTCAGGCAGACAGAACCAAAGACAGCCCCAGTGCATGTGGTCTCAGTCCCTGTCCCTCCTGGCAGACGGACCCACAGGACTGATGCCCCCCGTATGATGAGCGAGCTTTCTGTGAGCATTCTTGGAAGGAAGAAGAGAGGCACCCCCAGGGAAGGGCCAGCGTGGGGCAGCTTTCTCATCTCCTCCTGCACAGGTTCCAAGGTCCAGGGGCTTCCTCTGCTCCCAGAGCCCACGAGGGTGCCTCCTCTACCTTCCTGTGTCCCCATCACAGGTCGACTGGTCCATGTCTGCTATCTGAACCTCCACCCGTGTTTGCTGGGTACATGGACGGGGGCTCAGCTAGTCAGTAGAGGTGGGGGCCTCCCCAAAGGCCTTCAGCGGGATCCAGGGGTCCTCACTGCTAGACGGAGAAGCTGAGAAGAGCCATTTGGGTTCAGATCACTTCAAACTGGATGGCAACCTGTCTCTCATCCTGACTCTCTCTTCTGGGAGTGGGAGGGATGGTGTGAGGCACACAGGGTCCCAGGGTTGGGGCTCTGTCTTAGAGGAGTCTGTCACCCCGCCCCCCGCCCCCCACCGCCTGTAGATAAGCTGGGAAGTACTCAAGGGCAGGCATGATGTGTTGGGGGCCACCCATCCCTGCGTGTCTGGGTCAGCAGCCGGCTCTGCCCCGGCTGTCTCCTGAAGGTCCTAATTCTCTATCCTCTATCCCAGCCACCCCTGGCCAATCCAGGGGACCAGGCTTAGGAGAAGACGGCCAAGTCTCCTCAAGTCCAAAAACCAGCTCTGCCAGGTTCTTACTGTCATTGCCTGACTGCTCTGCACCTCACGTTTCTCACCTGTGGAATGGGGATATGAAAAATGCCTGCTTCGTAGTGCTGTGAGGGCAAAAGGAATCAATACTTGTAAAGGGCTCAGAACATGCCTGGCACATGGGAAGAACTATAAAGGGCTTATTCCATACAGTTCATAAAATAGCTTGCACACAGTGGCCAGATCTGACATTACCACTCCCCTGCTCAAAAATCGTCAATGGCTCCCTACTGCCTATGAAGAAAGAGCATGCTCCCTAACTGGGCTGAAGGTTGCAGTCACCTACGCACATGGCCTCCAGGGACCCTCCTCCTTCCCAGGCCTGGCCTCTGCCTGCAGGAGGCATCTTACTCTAGAGGCTCTGGCCACAAATGTTCCCCAAGCACAAATCTCTCTCTAATCCCCTGCAGCAGGAAGTGATCTCTTCCTTCCCTTCCCTGCTGTGCTTGTCTACAGAAAGTACTGCAGAATAAGACTGGAATGAGACCCTCCCTCCCTAGCTAGCCCCAAACCCCATCTGAGCTGAGCCCTGATAAGCTTTCTTTTTCCATCCTCCATGTAGAACATGGAGAGTAATTGTACCTGTGGTGCTCTGTGCATGCGTGGGTGCTAAGTTGCTTCAGTCGTGTCTGACTCTTTGCGACCCTATTGACCGTAGCCCGCCAGGCTCCTCTCTCCATGGGATTCGACACGACAGCTGGGTGACACCCCCTGGAAGCCAGGTGACCACCCCCCCGCCCCGTGTTCTTGTGTTTCCCAGGCGAGAGTGTTCACCTGAGGTCTTATTGCTGCCTGCCGAGCTTTCTGGGGAAATAAGTCAAAAAGTTAATTTGATTTTGAACAGATTCTTAAATCAGTTCCCGAGAGGCAGAGATCAATTTGCATTTTATTTTTTCCTACTGAGTCATCTTGGCTGGTATTTCACACGAGTTGTTGGTATTTTCCGTGTTCTCTCACTGCACAGAAATGACCCTCCGAGCATATTTTTAAAAGAAGAAGCCATCTGAAGATGGGAAGGAGGCAGCAGATTCTTCTGTATGTGTGGCTTCTGTTCCTGATGGCACAGAGGGTTGCAGTGGCCCTCGTCTCTGACTGAGTTGTGTATTTGGTCAACGGAACATTTGCTTCTGCTTTTCCACCAGAGTTCAGCATCTCTTCCTGAGTCCTTGGCCACTGAGTATCTCCTAGGGGTTGTTGTTGTTTCCAACTCTTTGTGACCCGATGGGCTGAGGCACTCTGGGCTCCTCTGTCCTTCACCATTCCCCTGGCGTTTGCTCAAATTCATGTACACTGAGTCAGTGATGCTATCTATCCATTTCATCCTCTGCTGCACTCTTCTCCTTTTGCCTTCAATCTTTCCCACTATCAGGGTCTTTTCCAGTGAGTCGTCTCCTCACAAATACTGGAGTGGAGAGTCATTCCTTTCTCCAGGGCATCTCCCTGACCCAGGGATCAAACCCAGGTCTCCTGCATTTGCTGTCTGAGCCACCAGGGAATCCCTACCTACTAGGATCAGGGATCTGCTAATACAGACCCTCCCCCAGCTTGGGCCTCCCCATGCAGAGCTCAGATGCCCTCATCTTGGAAGGTGGACAGGATACGATGGGCCATAGACCCCAAAGAATGGAAAGCAGGGACTCAAGAGATATTTGTCCACGTATGTTCACAGCAGCATGATTCAGAACAGTTGAAAGGTGGAAGCCACTTAAGTGACCCTGGATGGATGAACAGATATACAAACTAGTCCATCCATTCAATGGAATATAATTTAGCCTTATAAAAAGAAGAATGCCTGCTGCAATACTGATGAACCCCAAGGACACTATGCTTAATGAAGTAAGCCAATCACAAAAAGACAAATCCTATGTGATTCCACTTACATGATGCCCCTAGAGTCATCGAACTCAGAGAGACAGAAATTAAGGGTGGGAGTTAGGGGCTTGGGGGAGACAGAAGGGGAGTTAGTGTTTAATGGGGACACAATTTTAGTTTGAGAAGATGAGAAAGTTCTGATGATGGATGGTGGGCATGGTTTCTGGACAGTGTGAATGTGCTTAATGCCACTGAGCCGCATGCTTGAGGAAGATAAAGACAGATTTTATGTGTATTTTTATCATTTTAAAATTATTTATTTTAATTTGAGGGTAATTACTTTACAGTATTATGATGGTTTTGCCATACATCAACATGAATTGGCCATAGATGTACATGTGTCCCCTCCATCCTGTACCCCGCTTCCACCTCCCTCACCCACTGCATCCCTCCAGGTCGTCACAGAGCACCTGGATATCTATTTTACACTGGATATCTATTTTACATATGGCAAATAATGTATATGTTTGGACGTGGATGCAACCTAGTTGTCCATTAGCAGATGAATGGATAAGAAAGTCGTGGTATCTATACACAATGGAATACTACTCAGCTATAAGAAGGAACACATTTGAGTCAGTTCTGATGAGGTGGATGAACCTAGAACCTGTTATACAGAGTGAAGTGTCAGAAAGAGAAAAACAAATAGGGTATATTAAAACATGTATGGAATCTGGAAAGATGGTACCAATGATCCCTCATGCAGGGCAACGAAGAAGACACAGACATAAGGAACAGAAGTTTGGACTCAGTGGGAAAGGGAGAGGGTGGGGTGATTTGAGACAATAGCATTGTAACATGTAATTTTTTTTTAAGTGAAAAAAAAAAAGACTTACAGGGTAAGGACTAGGGCATCCTGCTTCTGGCCCCAGATCTTCATCAGAAGCGTTGGGAGCAGGAAGACATTCTGGGAGTTCTAACTGCAGAATCACCATCAGACTCCACAACTTCAGAGAAGGTGTGGTCTCTCTGCCAATGCATGTGGCTGGGGCCATTCCAGGGGGTGTCAGAGCAGGGCAGTGGCCGGTAGGATTGAGAGATCGGTCTCCTGCAGGGGACGGAGCTGGGCAGACAGGCAAGGTTTCTCCCAGGAATATGAGAATGGTAAACTGAGGATTAGCTGCAGGGGTGGGTTGCGTTTTCAGGTTGTGTTGGTTTTCTGGGCCTTCTGCAACAAAGTGCCACAAACGGGGTGGGAGGGGGACTTACAGCAGCAGACGTTCATTCTTTCCCAGTCGTGGAGGCTAGAAGTCTGAAATCAAGGTGTGGGCGTGGCCAAGCTCCCCCTGGAGGTTCTAGGGGACGGTCCTTCTTTGCCTCTTCCAAGGCTCTGGGGTCAGGCTGTTCCTTGGCTTGTGGCCACTTTCCTATAATCTCTGCCTCTGTCTGCATTTGGCAGCATCTCCTCGAGTGTGTTGTGTGTCTCTCTTCTCAGAAGGGTATTGTTGCAGGAAGGGGACCCCTTCAGGGCCCCAAGAGTGGATTCTTATCTAGCACTTGGAAATGAATTGTCCGAGGAGACACCTGATGACAAAGCAAGAGACTTTATTCATGGCTCTCAGTCTCGGGTTTTATGGTAATTGGGTTCATTTCTGGGTTGTCTCTGGCCAGTCACTCGGACTCGGGATCCTTCCTGATGGCATGTGCATCACTTGCTGGTGGATTCTGGCGAGGAGGCTTCTGGAAAGTTGGTAGGACATACGGACTGGCATCTCTAGTCGTTAAATCATGTGCAACTCTTTTGTGACCCCATGGACTGTAGCCCACCAGGCTCCTCTGTCCAGACAAGAATACTGGAGTGGGTTGCCGTTTCCTTCTCCAGGTGATCTTCCCTACCCAGGGATCAAACCTGAGTCTCCTTGGCAGGTGGAATCTTTACCACCGCATCACCTGGGATGCCCCTTCACTCTTCTGGACCTTGCTCTAATTGTTCCAGTTGGTGGTTAGTTCTGCTTTTCTGACCAGAACCTCCTGTTATGACTCAAGCAAGTGGTTACTATGGTACCTGGCCAGGGTAGGTGGTTTTGGTCAGTGGTTCCCCTAACAATACCAGTCACTGGATGTAGGGCACCCCCCTAGTCCCAGTGTGACCTCCACTTAATCACATCTTCAAAGACTCTGTTCCAAATAAGGTCACATTCTGAGGTTCTGGGTAGATAGGAATGGTGGGGGCTGTTTAACCTCCTGCAGAGAGATTGGTGCGGATGCAACGTTTTCCCTTGTGTAAGGGATCATCAAGACGTCTCCCCAGCTCTGGGGCCCAGGAGCAGCAAGAGCCTAGCCTGCATTCTCCACTGAGGGGCGAGTCCTCCTTGAAGAGATGCCTGATTCCAGGGCTGAGGCAGGGAAGGAAGAAGCCAGACCTGGAACTCCTTGTACCTAGGGGTAAGAACGTACTCCTAGAACTGAGGGGATGTGTCCCAGAGATGGAGAAGCCAGCCTGAAGGGACTTCCGCTGACCAAACCTGAGATAATTCCAAGTACAAAACAAGAGAGGGGGGCATAACCAGATGAATAAAGTAGGGCTGCCTGAGTGGATAAAGAAATGAAGAGGTCCCGTCTTTTGTTTTTTAATTTTTTTTAATTATTTATTTGTTTGTTTATTTATTGGCCATGTTGCATGTGGGATCCTAGTTCCCCAACCAGGGACTGAGCTCATGGTCTCTCTATTGGAAATGAGGAGTCCTAATCACTGTACCACTAGGAAAACCCCAAAGCCCCTCTTCTTGATGGCAGGATGCCAGCTAATAAAGGCAGAAGGAACAATGGCATTAGACGATTGCTACCTTTACAGGTGGCTCAGTGGTAAAGAATCCGTCTGCCAAAGCAGGAGATGCAGGAGACGCGGGTTCGATCCCTGGGTTGGGAAGATCCCCTGGAGGAGGAAATGGCAACCTACTCCAGTATTTGTGCCGGGCGAATCCCAGGGACAGAGGAGCCTGGTGGGCTATAGTCCAAGGTGTCCCAAAGAATTAGACACAACTGAGCACTAGGCATGCACTCAACTCGCACGTGCATAGTGATGATTAACTCAGACAGGAAACATTGATGGGCCATAAAAAGAGTGGGTGAATGTTGGGAGAGCCACAGGACTTTACATCTTAGGTTGTCTCCCAGAAAATGCTGATTTTCACAAAGGTAGGGGAGTAACTGCAGCAGAGATACTTGGTGGACACCATCTGGGCCCAGTGATCCTTGCTGCCCTACCAGGGAGGAGACACAGTGACCTTCTGCTCATGCCAGTAGGAGTCACAGAGCACACAGCCTCACTTTGTGATTTCCTCTTGAACCCACAGATCGGGGGAGATGTTGGTCAAATGAAAACTTCATGCTACAAAATGCCTAGTTATTCTGTTTTCTTAAAAAATGCTAAGCTTGTGAAAGTCTAGGAAAGACTGGAAGAATTTTCCCAATGGAAGAAAACTAGAGATGAGTCAAAGCCAAATGAGACAAGTGGTCCAGGACTGCATTGTGGCGGGACCACTGGCAAACCCCACGGGGCCTCTGGTTACAGGCATGTGGACATCTGTCCTGTCCTTGCCCCTTTCCTCTTAAGTCTGAAATTGTTTCAAGATGAGAAGTGAGATAGCTAAAGATAAAAGCCTCTCGCCTTTTGCAGCCCCCCCTAAGCCTCTCCCTGCATGTGTGCACACAGACACAGACAAGAGAATGCTCCTGTTGTTGGAATCAACATAAGGCATAAGGGGAACTTTGTGACCCGCTGTCAGTTAAAGCACAGCTCAGGGACAATACTTGCATTTTTTTTTCCCCCTAAAGGTCCTGGAATTCAGAGGCCATTCCTACATGAGTTGTTTCCTTGTAGGAAAAAAAGAAAACTTGAGGCAGTGATGGGAATGATGACTGTCCCTCTGAACGGTATTCTAGTTTCCTGAACAGGTAGATCGGGTGTGCTGAGGCCACTGGGGGTCCCAAGGCCATCCACACACCTGGAGACAACCCCACTGAGATCCAGAGCTGCTGCCAGAAGCCCTACTCCGAGGCCACATTCTGGGAGATGCCCCTCAGGTCCCATGTGCCTGGAGACCCCGTACCGGTTCCATAACTGCCTCCAGAATGTGACTGCGGGGGAGCGGGTCCTGAAATGTGGTTCCAGGGGGGCTGCAGTGCAGTCTCCATCCGCAGGGACAGCTGCCCCGGGCCAGGTGTGAGAGGCTTTTGTTAAAAAGGAAATGTGTTCTCGGTTGTGTGACCCATGGGGTCATCTGGGCTCCTTGTGGTTAGGTTATAAAAATGTCATCAGAGGCCCTGGGGCAATAGGATGTGGGACCGAGGTCTTAAACAAGCAAAGGTTATCAACCCAGCACTGCTTAGCCAGGAACTTGTGTGCAGTGGGGAGGCAGGGACTGGGGGAGGAGGGCATGATGGGGTCAGGAGACAGCATCTGAGTTTGTAGAGGATAAAGGGAAGAGGGCTCAGCACGGCTGGAGAAACGGGGAAAACAGACTGGAAACTGCAGGTATCTGTCTGCTCTCCGCAATTACTCACACTCCCAGGTGTCTGTATATTCGCTCATTCATTCATTCATTAGCAGTAGGTCATCAGACAAATCCTGAGGCTTTGCAGGGAGCTCCGGATGTGTGGATAATATGTGAACAATTCCCTCCAACTCTTCCCCCCAGCCTTCCCCAAAGAGTTTGTCTTTTAGTTTTTGACCTGAACCCTTAAGTGCTCTGGGCAGTTGGAGCAGATTTGCATATTGAAGGTCAGGTTGGCTCAACCTCATCCACAGGAGGTCTCACCAAGAACAATTCCTGACTTACCTACTCAAAATGGATTGGGGGATAATTGGCCTCCTGACTTCGGTAATGCTCGTGTGCTGATTCAGTCTTGATGATATAATTATGGGAGAAGGCGGGGCTGCAGCATGCTGGATGGTCCCCCAGGTGCTCTGGAGGCTGGACTGAAGCTCTGGATGGTCAGTGAAGTGATCGCTGTCTTTCCTTGGGATCTGTATGAACAGTGTGGGAGAGAGAATAGCAGAGACTCACGGCTTCCTGTCAATGCCCACTGTGACTCTCTGCAGGACAGTGGAGTGCATGGACCAAATGGGCCCTTTGCGTGCCTGAGTCACTGTGTCCAGGGCAGTCATGTGCGTGCGAGTTTAAACCCAGAAGGGGCCTTGTCTCCCAAGCACTGAACCTAGCCATTGCTCCTGTTCCCAGCTCCAGAGATAATCCTTACGTCTGTACAATGCTTCATGAGTTTTAAAGGACCTCTCACATGTTTTCTCCTCTGGCAGATGAGTCCGCTGAGGATTTAAGTAGTTTGCCCAAGGTCAATGAATCAATCAACAGAGCAATTATTGAACTCTATCAGAGAGGGTGATGCTGAGGGCCTGACGAGAAGGATGAGGGCCTGCTCGAACTGCTCAGGGAAGGGGTGGATCTTAAGGCAGATGCAGGCACACGTGTGCCCAGGCATGCAGTGCACACAGGCACACACGTGTGCACACACAAAGATTCCAGCCTCAGACCAAGTGCATCTGTGTGCCAGAGGGTGAGGATGCCACCTCGAAGGGGCGGGAAAGCAAAGGAGATAGAGCAGGTGGGTCATGGGGACTTCAAGGGAGGGGGGCCTGGGCCCCAGGTGTGGGGCCTGGAGACCCAGACCCCATCCCCCAACCTCGAGCTGATGCCACCACACCAGGAAAGAGCCCTTCAAAGTCTCCTTGGAAGGAAGGAAGGAACGAAGGAGCCGATCCCGGTGGAACTTGCAGCTGCCTGCCCCCTCTGCCGATGGAATTGAAATAATCAGAATAATCACAGGCAATCAGACTAAATAACAATGTGTAATGATAACAAATGGTCGTCGGAGCCCCTCCAAGGTCTGGAGTCGACTGGAGAGCCTAGGATGACAATTTCCTAAATTAATTGCTCCGGGGCCTCGGCTCAGTGCTCGGGTGCGGAAGGGGCTCGGGGATGACTGCTGCTCCTTCTTCCCAGCCTGGAGTAGATGTTCCCACTTCTCTGTTTTCTCTCCGCTTTCTGAGGCTTTGGGGGCATTGCCGCCCCCGCTTTCCAACCTTGACAGCAGGTACGGATCCGGATGCTTTGATTAGAAAATAATAAAGTACAGCCCTCAGCGAGGGTTCATCCCTCTGGGGGTCCCCCTCCTTCTGTTAGGACTCTCCCGCTGCCAGTCAGCCGTGTACCTCGCAGTTGATTGGTGTCCAGGAATGAATTATGCATGTCTCGGAGCCTGGGGTGGAGCGCAGAGCGGGAGATGAAAGGTCGCCTCAGAAAAGTGCAAAGTATGAGCGTTCCTTCCGCTTTTGGCTCCAGCAAAAGGCGGGTCATTGGGGCATCTCAGGTGGAGTCTGGGAAACTCATTCTCTTAAGAAAGTCCTGGTCCCAGGTGCCTCTATTTGCTGGTCGAGTGACCTGGTGGGTGTTCGGCTGGAATTTAAGGACGAGTGGAGAGAGCATGGGTTTTGGAATCGGGCTGAGCTGAATCTGAACATGGGCTCTGCCACTTAACAGGCACCTGGCAGCCGGGATCAGCTCTCTTCCCTCCTTATAGAGTGAGGACAGCAAAGTCTGTTGTGATAAGTCATCACCAAGGACAGCAGATCTGCTGTGACAAGTCACCACCAGCCCAGTGGGGGTCTTAACATGACAGCAGTGTACCATCCCACAGCTGGTAAAGAATCAGCCCGCAATTCGGGAGACCTGGGTTCAATCCCTAGGTTGGAAAGGTCCCCTGGAGAAGGGAACGGCTACCCACTCCAGTATTCTGGCCTGGAGAATTCCATGGACTGTAGAGTCCATGGGGTCACAAAGAGTTGGTCATGAGTGAGCGACTTTCACTTTCACTTTTCCCTATAGCTCTGGAGGTCAGAAGTCCTACATCAGGGTGTGGGTGGGGATGTGCTCACTCCGGAGGTTCCAGGGAGGGTCCTTCCTGCCTCTCTCAGCTGTAGGGAGCTCCAGGCATTCCCTGGCTTGTGGCTGCCTCTCTCCACTCTCAGAATGCTTCTGTTTTCCCATGGCATTCCCCCCGTGCCTGTTTGTCCCATATCTCCCTCTATTTTCTTTAAGGATACCTGTCATTGGATTTAGGGCTGCCCCTAAGTCCAGGATAACGGAGATTCTTAACTAGCTACATCTGCAAAGACTGTTTCCAAGCAAGGTGACGTCTTTGAGCAGTGCTGTTCAACCCTCTGCACCTGTTCTGTAAGATCATTGATACAAGAATAAGCACTACTGTGTGTAATGGCCTGCCAGCTCCTGGCTGTGGCCGCTATCCCACGCATGGCAGGTAGCTTGTCACCGTCCCCTGCAGAAGGACCCAAACTGTCCCATGGTGACTACTCCAAGTCTTCTGTAAGCTGACTTCACACCATGATTGAAAATAGGTTTATGCCTTAGGATGACAGTCATTGTGTTTAGTATCAACTATTTTCACCAAATCCCCCTCTTTATTTTTTGTGGGTTTTTAATTTTCTGTTTGTTTCTAAATGAATTTTTATTGGCTTATAGTTGCTTTACAATGTTGTTAGTTTCTGCAGTACCACAAAATGAATCAGTTATACATATACATGTGCGTGTGTGTGTGTGTGTGTGCATTCCAAGTCGCTTCGGTCACGTCCGACTCTTTGAGACCCCGTGGACTGTAGCCTGCCAGGCTCCTCTGTCCATGGGATTCTCCAGGCAAGAATACTGGAGGGGGTTGCCATGCCCTCCTCCAGGGTACCTTCCCAACCCAGGGGTCAAACCCCTATCTCCTGGTTTGCAGGCAGATTCTTTACCTATGAGCCACCAGGGAAGCCTATACATATACGTATAGCTCCTCTTTTTTTGGATCTCCTTCCCATTTAGGTCGCCACAGAGCACTGAGTAGAGTTCCCTGTGCTATGCAGTAGGTTCTCATTAGTTACCTATTTTATACATAGTAGTGTATGGCGTCAGTCCCAATCTCCCAATTCATCCCACTCTCTCCTTCCCTCCTTGGTGTCCATACACTGGTTCTCTACAAATTCCCTTCTTTTTCTGCTTAGTGGTCACCAGCTTGGCTGGAGGTGGTTGAGTGGAATGAACCCCAGGCTCTTTGTTTTGCCTGTTCATTTGGTTGTTCACAGCTTGGTTTCTCAAGATGCTCCCCAGATCGAGAAATTGCCTCCCCATATCGGGAGTGTAGTCGACAAGGCAGCTGGAGGCCTTGGGTGTCCCAGGTGAGACAGCAGTACACCAGCGGTTGCCCCACGCTGCGCTGGGAGGGGCTGTGTCCCTGTGGTCACTGTGATGCTGGGATGGATGGTCTGCCCACGAGGTCAAGGATCACAGCACCAGAGCAGCCTGCCAAGAAGAGGCTTATTCCCTGCCACTGGCAGATGCAACTGTCTGCGTCACATCCATCCAGGCCTCTTTACAGAAGCCCCTTCTGTGGAGGTTGGGCTGCCTGAGCCCAGAAGTCTGCCTTTTGCGTTTGTGTTAGTTTCTCGTGGCTGTCGGGACAAAGCACCGCAGACTAAGAGGCTTCAGAGAGCAGAGATGGACTCTCACAGCTTGGAGGCCAAGATCAAGGTCGAAGAGGCACCAGGGGTGTGCTCCCGGATGACTCTGGCTCAGGACCGAATCGCTCTAATTGCCGCCTCTGGGATCACGTGGCTGTTTTTTCTCTCCATTTTGTGTGCCCTTTGTGTGTCCTTGCCTGTGGACACCGGTCACACTGGATCAGAGGTCACCCTGCTTAGTGTGCCCGTATAGCTGGTTATATCTGCCCTGACCCTGTTCCCCAGTAAGGTCACATTCTGGGGGCTCAGACCTCACCTTGTCATTCAAGGTCACAGTTCAACCTGTAGCATAGTTTTTCAACCCGAAATCGCATTCCCGGCGCACCCAACCCACCATGCAAGTCAGCCTGGAGGGCTCTGTGGTTTCAACCCTGTTGATTGTCAAGTACCCTTCAAAAGTTTAAACAGGTGATGGCACACCCCCACCCCACCCTGCCACATTGGACCAAAGTTCACATGGCAGGGGGGCTCTCGGGATGAAGGCCCCATGCAGGGCATGGCATTGGGCACCACTTTCAAGCTGCGCTGAGCCTCCTGAGAAATTGCCTTGAAGAGGCCGACTTGTCCCCAGACAGTAGGGCTTCTTATCCACAAAAGTGAGACCACATTGCCACCTGCAAAGAGCCAAGGCAAGAAACACTGCAATCCCAGGTTCTGAGCATTTCTGTCTGCCCAACTCTAATGCAGGGTTTCAGAGGTTAGGTGGATGCTTCCACATGCATGAGAGGGGTTGTGAACTGATATGAGGTGGACCAGAAGGAACCAAAGTTGGGGAGTCTGTCTGATCACCAGGAGTGTGTGCACAAAGAGGCACTGTGACCCTGATGCTGGAGAGTTGAGGCCACGGGTAAGTGGCTCTGTATCAGAGAGGTGTTTCAGAAAGGCATGTGCACACGTGTGTCTGTCTGCCCATGTGTGAGTGTTCACGTGGACCCACGTGCACCAGAGGGGAGCAGTTGGAGGTGTGGACCCACTTCAAGTCATCAGGGCAGGACCTTCTGGTGGCCTCACAGTCCTTCAGGCTTTTGTGCTAAAGATGGAGACAGAAGGTGACCAAAGGGTCCCAACAGCCAACCTTGTCATCTTTGTAACTTGTAAAATAGTTTGCATCTATTAAAGTAAAAGACACTTGTTCCTTGAAAGGAAAGCTATGACAACTCTAGACAGTGTATTAAAAAGCAGAGACAGCACTTTGCTAACAAAGGTCTGCATAATCAAAGCTGTGGTTTTTCCAATAGTCATGTACAGATGTGAGAACTGGACCATAAAGAAGACTGAGTGCCAAAGAATTTGTGCTTTTGAACTGTGGTGCTGGAGAAGACTCTTCAGAGTCCCTTGGACAACAGGGAGATCAAACCAGTCAATCCTAAAGGAAACCAACCCTGTATATTTACTGAAAGGACTGATGCTGAAGCTGAAGTTCCAAGACTTTGGCCACCTGATATGAAGAGCCGACTCATTGGAAAAGACACTGACGCTGGAAAGATTGAGGGCAGGAGGAGAAGGGAGTGACAGAGGATGAGATGGTTGAGTATCATCACTGACTCGATAGATCTGAGCACATTCTGGGAGATAGTGAAGGACAGGGGAGCCTGGTGTGCTGCAGTCCATGGAGGCTGCAAAGAATCAAACGTGACTGAGTGACTCAACAACAGCAACAAACCTGGAATGGACGGCACATGTGGTAGACTTCACCTGAATGGATGGAAGCATTCTCCCTACCTTTGTTACAGGTTCCACAGAGTGCGGGGCTTGGGACAGAGGGAACTCCATCAAACACACGAGAGCCAGAGTGTGTCATTCACCAAAGGAGGGCAGGGAGGAGGAGGGGAGCAGAAGACCCTGGGGGTATCCACCAAGATGGATGCGTGAAAAAGGGACAGGCTTGTTTTGTGCTTGAGGGATGCAGAACTTCCCCAGGGAGATCCCAACAGAGGCAAGAATGTAGAAGGTAAGGGGTCTCATGAGAGAGGATGCCACGGACATGATCAGTGTAGAGACAGTAATCATAGGTTGAGAGCCACCAGGACTGTCCAGGGAGGGCTCCTGTGCAATTTCTGTGCATCCCTTATTTGCTGTCTTACTGGGCAGTGAAGACTGAGTGCTCCACCTGGCATGCAGCAGGTGCTGAACAAGTAGGACCGTCATGCGGTGGAGTCTACACTGGCTAAGTAGGAAGGAGTTGGTGTAGCTCCTAGTGGAGAGCTCTCCATGATATTCTGCCCCAACCTCCCCCAGCTTCTCAACATCACATGTGATCCACACCCAGGACTCTCTCACTTCTCTGCATCCCTTGTGTCATTAAGAAATGACCCTCACCTCCCACACTCTCCACACCCCACCCAACCACATTTACCTGAATGGTTCAGTCTTCCAAGGAGGGTTTGCCCCTCAAAGACAAGGATAAAACCAGGAGCTGAAGGGTGGAATTCAAGTTGTGAGACAAAAGCTGGGTCCTTAGGGCTGGAGAAGGGGAGGGAGGCCTTGTAGAGCTGGGGAAGACACATCCTGATCCAGGGGAACTGGTGGGTCCTGCTCTGCCCAGGGCTCCTTGTGCCTGTGCACAGACTTCCTCCCGACTGTGACCTGGGGGCCCCTTGGCCCATGGACTTCATCCTGGCCACCCTATAGGTCCCCATCCATGGCCTTTCCTGCTCATCACATCCCCATCTCTGAATACCATGAATCTCCTTCTTTCACAGAATCTTACATCTTTGCTACTGGAAAAGCCCTCACGCACTAATAGATCCAACATTTTCAAAGTGCTTTCCAGTGGACTTTTGTATCTCCAGTATGGAGAACAGGTTGAAAGGGGGCAGTACAGTGAACAGAAGTGAGGACCCCAGAGCCACCTCCTTCATCCTTCCTGACCCCCAAGAAGGCACAATGTCAGGCTCAGAAGATTTCTCTGGGGACCACAATGGGGGCCTAGTTCCCCACAACACAGATGGGGAAACCAGAACCTCAGAAAGAAGTAAGAACTGCCCAAGGCTGGTCACGTAGGAATTGGCAGGAATAGATTCTGTTTTCTTTTAAAAAATGCATACATATTATTCATACATAAATATAAAAGGTATTCATATGCATTACATGGGGCATCCCTGGTGGCTCAGACTGTAAAGAATCCGCCTGCAATGCAGGAGACCCAGGTTCGATTCCTGGGTTAGGAAGATTTCCTGGAGAAGGGAATGACTACCTGCTCCATTTTTCTTGCCTGGAGAATTCCATGGACAGGGGATACAGTCCATGTATTATTCATACATAAACATATAAGCTATTCATATGCACTGTTTATATACAGTAAGTCTCCTCCGTAAGAATGAGTTCTGTTCTGAGAGCCTGTTTGTAAGTCCTATTTGTTCGTATGTCCAACAGGGTTAGCCTAGGTATCCAAATAACCTGATCGACTCCATACTGCTCCTTTTATGCTAGTTTCTGGACATCGTAAGCTTGAAATAAAGATGCTGTGTTCTATACAACACTGTACAGTAAAAAGTACACAAATGCACAACCACTTGTAGAGGAGGCATGTACTTGACAATCTACATCAGACGTGCGCTAACTTACATGATTGGACATGGGAAGGCATGTTCACATCTTTGAAAGTTTGCAACTTAAAGGTTCGTGTGTAGGGGATATACTTATAAGGTATCAGGATTTAACCAACTGTCTCTTTATTGTCTGAGACACCAGGGAAGCCCAATAAGAGATAGGTCACCGTTATTTGAAACTTTGTGCTTGATAACTATGAAACCTGGGTATTCTTGGAGACTACTTTTTTCTGTCTACTTCTATTTTGCTCTCTTGGTTTTTGTTCACTGGGTCTTGTCCCTTGCTGTGTCTGGTAATGTTGTGCTAGATGCTAGACATTGTATCTGAAAACCTATGGAGATCATCTGAGGTTGTTGACCAGAGGTTGCCAAACTATGGCCTGCGGTGCAAACCTTGCCTCTTTTCTGCTTATGTACATCATGGGACCTAAGAAAAAATAAATTTGCACATTTAAATGGTTGAAAAAATAAAAAGGATATTATTTCATAATATGTGAGAATTATTTGAGATTTGAATGTCAGTGTCCACTCTTTCTTTGGACACAGCCCCACCTGCTTGCTTGTATCAGTCTCTGGCAGCTTCTGAGCCACAATTCGTTTGTTGTTCAGTCACTAAGTTGTGTCCAACTCATCGTGACTCCATGGACTGTAGCACACCAGGCTCCCCTGTCCTTCACTGTCTCCTGGAGTCTGCTCAGATTCATGTCCATTGAGTCAGCGATGCTTTCTAAACATCTCATCATCTGTTGCCCCCTTCTCCTCCTGCCCTCAATCTTTGCCAGCATCAGGGTGTTTTCCAGTGAGTCGGCTCTTCACATCAGATGGTCAAAGTATTGGAGCTTCAACTTCAGCATCAGTTCTTCCAGTGAATATTCAGGGTTGATGTCTTTTAGAATTGACTGGTCCAAGAGACTCTAAAGAGAGTCCACAGTAGCAGAGGAGAATGGACTATATTGGTCAAAAAGCCTAAATGTTAACATCTGGCCCTTTGCAGAAAGAATCTGCAGACTCCTGCTTAGAGGGTGTTCCTCAGGCAAAGAGGTTGGAACCATGAGTTTGGAAGCCAGGTTTCCATCTTTCTGGAAGGCCATCCTCCTTAGAAAGGTTCAGCCCCCATTTCTGAGTCTGCAGCTCATGGATGCCTCCTTGACTCCAAATAGCTGTGGGAAGATAATACCTTTTCTGGTCTCTGAACCTGTAGGAAATTCCTGGCTTCTGACTTCCCAGACTGAACTTGAACATTTTTCTGTTTCCTGCTTATTCTCTCTGACTGGGTCTCAAGCATGTGCTTGAAAATCCTGTCTGGAGAACATGGGTTTGAATATTGCAAGGACCCCAAACCAAAGCCATGAGTTGCTGTTTCCCCATCGTCTCCCTTCTTCCTCTCCTCCCCCATGCCTCCCACCATCAGGTCTTTCTCCTGGCTCCCTTAGAGTCATGGGGACAGGTCCCAAAACTATCACTGCCTGGTCTCTTTATGTGCTGACTCTGCAGCAAGCTCAGGGGGCCAAGATGCAGGGGGAGGTCCAGTCTGACCTGGGCCAGGTGCTTCTCAGCAGGACAGACAGGGGGCTCTGCCTTGGGGGTATGGTTCTCTCCTGGTGCCCCTGCTGGACACTGCCATGCACTGCCTGCTCCCATCCTGGTGGGAAGAGAAGGATGGACCATCACCTGAGGTCAATGGGAGGGCCAAGAAGGGCTGCTGGGTGGAGATAGTGGTACTGGAATCTTTTAAATGCAGCTCTTTGTCTGTTTATTGTTTTTTTAAAAAAATTTATTTATTTTAATTGGAGGATAATTACTTTACAATATTGTTATGGTTTTTGCCCTAGATGAATATGAATTGGTCGTAAGTATACATGTGCCCCCCTCCATCCTGAACCCCTCTCTCCCGACTCCATCCCTCCTGGTTGTTTTATTGTTTTAACAAAATGGTAGTTTGCAGCCTAAAGACCTCAGCAGTGGCTATTGGATTTAAGGATATTCCCTACCAGGAAGCCTTTCAAAAGTGGGCAACTGGTGCTGGGAGCGCTTGCCTTTCTCCTGCTCTCTAACACCCCCCTCTCACTGCCCCCATCAAAATTGCATTGCAATTTCCCCAAACTTTCTGGCTACAGAGAGGTTTTAATAGGACATGGGGATAACCATCTCCCTCCTGCTGGCTCCACTGACAGTGTCAGTGGATTCTGAAGACAGAGCTGACAGCCAGCTGTGCCTCCCACTCTGTTTGCAAACTGAGCATCTGTGCTCCATGGAGGCTGGGCCGGAGCCTCCCACCCCACCCCTCGCTCTCATTTTAACCCTGAAGGTTTGGCTTAGACCCTCCAGAAGGTTGTTACAGATGGGGCTTTGTTCCCTCCATCAGTGAGCCAGTGATCCTCAGTGTAGAAATAGAGCAGCAGCCAGGGGACAAGGCAGAGCTGAAGGTGTGGCTGCCCCAGCATGGTAAGGTTGCCTGGCTTGGAGGCTGGGACCAAACCCCTGCTCTGGATGCCCTGGGCGGGGTCTGTCATGGACAGGAATTCCAGACAGCTCGTCTCTGGCTGTTTTTTAATCTCTAAAGCAGAAGCTCATCCCAGCCAAGACTAGGCAACAAGGATGGTCCCTCGTGATGAGCAGTTCCGATGCTGAGCTTCTTGTCTCCATCCACAGATGTTTGTTGAGGGCCGAGGATGCAGCAGGAAGTGAGTGGGACTTGGAGAAGCCCCAGAACCTCGAGCCTGGGTGGAGGGGGCGGGGGAGGCGGGGGTCACGCTCCTCTCCCGAGCCCACATGCTGTTGAGTTCCATCCATGGACGCTCAGTTTTCCCCGAGGTTCAGGCGCGTCTGTTCTGGGGGAGGAGAGAGCAGATGCCAGAGCTTCTGGGGAATGCTGGGTTAAACTAACTTCTTGAAATGGGCTTTTTTCTGGAGGATTCTCAGACCCGTGCTTCATGAAATCTCTAGAAGTCTAGGCTGCATGCGCAGAGCTCTTGTTTTATTGGAATGCTGAGAAGGATCTTTGGAGAAGGCAGTGTGGTCCCTCCAGGTGAGCTGCCCACAGCCCCCTCCCCAGCCCTTCTCTCTCCACCAAGCAAATCAAACCCTGTCTGTCCCATGTCCCCACCCTTTATTCCATTGTCAGAGCCTGGCATTCCTGAAGGGAGAGTCTGAAGGTCATGTGTGAGTGGTTATTGGAGATGTGATCACAGTGAGTGAGTTGGGGAGCACTAGATGTGCGTCTTGGATGACTGGTACCCTGAGCTCTGGACCAGAAACCACCATGCCTCTCAGGAGCCCTAACCTCCCTGCATCACTGTGTCTGTGCAGCCCTCCTGCCACAAGGCCTTCCAGGGAGTCCCACACTGACCTTCACCCATGCGGTTCCCCCTCTTTCCCTGGAAGAACCATCATCCCCTGCTCTCTTCACCAAGTGTACTGGTTAGCTATGTTCCTTTCGGTGCCACATAATAAAAAGCACCAAACCTCAGGGAATTCAACCATATGAGTGAATTCCTGCGGTTTGCTCACATGGCTGGGGCTACTTTGCCTGCTGATCTGGGTTGGCTTCCATCCCATTGATTGAGGCCATCAGTTCTGTTCCACCTGCCTCCCATCCCCCAGTAGTAGCCTGGGTATGTTTCCACAGCAACAGCAACATGCAAAAGAGCCAACCTCACACACAAGCCCATGTCCAGCCTCTGCTGCATCACTGGCCCAGCCCAGAGATGAGAGCCAGGGCAGGTCACCGTACTGGGGGTGGGGATGGCAGGAGCACTCCAAGTGCCAAGGATGGAGGGAGGGAGAGAGGGGGAACACTTGGGGTCACCATGGTGACATTACACCAGGGGGCTAGTCTGAGGGTCTCAGGGATCCTTTCCCTGCCTTCCTAGATTGGCTCATGACAGGCCTTCTCAGTACCTCTTGTCATTGGAGCCTTTGTCACAGAGACAATGCACAGTTATTTTTGAGCGTTTTTGATGGCACCTGCCCCCTAGGTCCCCAACTGCAGCTTTAGTGTCCAGCCTGGTGCCTGCATACAGTAGGTCCTCAATAAACAGCTGCTGACAGGACACGTGACACTTTCCTATTCATCAGGGCACTTCTGTAAAGGAGGTATCCATGTTCATCTGGTCTTGCTGGGGGCTCTCAAGTCTGCACGGGGACCAGGGAAATGGTATGGTAGCCGTTTGAGGTCCTGCCGGGAAAGCACAGTCATGGCCCCACCCGACCTCATCAAAGAGCACTTCACATGCTTCTGTGAAATGAGAGCATGCCCCCCACCCCGCACCCCCTCAAGACATCCTGAGTCCAGAAGGCATTCTCATGAGTGACTCCCAAAGATGCAGCAGTCAGCGGGCAGCTCCCATCTGAAATCATGTTCTCAGAACTGCATCTCAGACAAGCTTTCTTCCTCCTGAGACCCCAAGGAGGGGCAGTGGCTGCACCTACTTTGTATGGGGTGCTAGGTGGAGGTAAAAACAATTTTCTGCTGGAGTTTGTTCAAACTCATGTCCACTGAGTTGGTGATGCAATCCAACCATCTCATCCTCTGTCACCCACTTCTCCTCCTATATTCAATCTTTCCTGGCCTCAGGGTCTTGCTGGGTTATTAACATTATTACATCTGTCACCGTCCCATGATTGTCTTTATCTGTGACACACTGACCAGCAAGGGGTATTCTGGCTAGGATGCTGAAGCCCCTCTACTGCTTGACCGGCATCTGAGACCCACTCAGTCTGCCCTCCACCTGGTCTCTGCTTGTTGACTGTGGAGTCACCATCAGGTCTGCTCCTCTCTGATGAGCCACTGGACAGCCATGTCTGTCCCGGGTCATGGTCACCATGCTGAAATGTCACTAACAGTAGGAAGAGGACGAGGGCACATGCAACAGGGAGGTAAATGCCCCACAGTCTGGGCTCCTGTCTGTCTGATTTGGAGAGGTGTCAAAGGCGTGGGGAATTTTAAAAGAGTCTCAAAAGATCAGTGGAACTGAGGCCTCTGGGACTGGACTTGCATAGGAACATGAGCTTGCTTTCTTTCTTCTGTTGGAGTGCAGTTAATTGGCAATGTGTTAGTTTCAGGTGTACAGCAGAGTGATTCAGTTATACATATATGCATATATGTTCTTTTTCAGATTCTTTTCCCTTATAGCTTATTATAAGATATTGAGTACAATTCTCCATGCTGTACTGTAGGTCCTTGCTGTTTATCTATTTTATATATAGTTCTGTGTATATGTTAATCCTAAGCTCCTAATTTATCCATCCTCCACCTTTTCCCACTCCCTGGGGCTTTCTGAAATGGATGCAGCACTGGTCCTTCTGTCTATTGTTGTTGTTCAATTGCTAAGTTGTGTCCGACCTTTAGCAACACGCCAGGCTTCCCTCTTCTTCACCATCTCCTTGAGTTTGGTCAAACTCATGTCCATGTCATGCTTATATGCAGAGTACATCATGAGAAATGCTGGGCTGGAAGAAGAACAAGCTGGAGTCAAGATTGCTGGGAGAAATATCAATAACCTTAGATATGCAGATGTCACCACCCTTATGGCAGAATGTGAAGAAGAACTAAAGAGCCTCTTGATGAAAGTGAAAGAGGAGAGTGAAAAAGTTGGCTTAAAGCTCAACATTCAGAAAACTAAGATCATGGCATCCGGTCCAATCACTTCTTGGGAAATAGATGGGGAAACAGTGAAAACAGTGGCTGACTTTAATTTTCTGGGATCCAAAATCACTGCAGATGGTGATTGCAGCCATGAAATTAAAAGATGCTTGCTCCTTGGAAGGAAAGTTATGACAAACCTAGACAGCACATTAAAAAGCAGAGACATTACTTTGCCAACCAAGGTCTGTCTAGTCAAGGCTATGGTTTTTCCTGTGGTCATGTATGGATGTGACAGTTGGACTATAAAGAAAGCTGAGCACCGAAAAATTGATGCTTTTGAACTGTGGTGTTGGAGAAGACTCTTGAGCGTCCCTTGGACTACAAGGAGATCCAACCAGTCCATCCCAAAGGAGATCAGTCCTGGATGTTCATTGGAGGGACTGGTGTTGAAGCTGAAACTCCAATACTTTGGCCACCTGATGTGGAGAGCTGACTCATTTGAAAAGACCCTGATGCTGGGAAAGATTGAAGGCAGGAGGAGAAGGGGACGACAGAGGATGAGACGGTTGGATGGCATCACTGACACAACGGACATAGGTTTGGTTGGACTCAGAGAGTTGGTGATGGACAGGGAGGCCTGGGGTGCTGTGGTTCATGGGGTCTCAAAGAGTCTCAGTCACTCACAACTGAGTGACTTAACTGACTAACTGACTGACGTGTCCATTGGGTCAGTGATGCCATCCAACCATACCATCCTCTGTCATCCCCTTCTCCTCCTGCCCTCAATCTTTCCCAGTATCGGGGTCTTTTCCAATGAGTTGGCTGTTTGATTTAGGTGGCCGAAGTATTGAAACTTCAGCATCAGTCCATCCAATGAATATTTAGGTTTGACTTCCTTTAGGATTGACTGTTTTGATTTCTTTGCTGTCCAAGGGACTCTCAGGAGTCTTCTCTAGCACCACAATTGGAAAACATCAGTTCTTTGGCACTGAGCCTTCTTTACAGACCAACTCTCATATCCTTCTGTTCACTGGGAATGTGCTACACTGTGAGTCTGCTCTGGGCCACGCCCAGCCCTGTCCTGTGCCAGGAAGGTGGCCTGAGCCTCTGCCTGGTCATGATCACCTACTGGGATGGGAACTACTGTTCTCTGCACACCTACTGTGTGCCACCACCTATTCTGGACCCCTGGGAGTTCCAGGCACATGGTCTACAGAACAGGAATGTGCAGGTGACCCTGTGAGGATGGTTCTGAGAGGAGAGGCAGGCAGGCCTCACTGTTTGCCTGGAGGTTTGAGCCATTCACTGTTTTATGGGCTAAATATAGACCCCATCCTGATGGTGGGTGCTGGTTCCGCTGGTGAGTAATCCGGTCACAGACTTTGCAGCTGACACGTGGGACCCAGAGCTCCTGCTGCGCAGTGTGCTCTCAGCAGTGCTGGCTGATGGGCGCCTAGTGTGTGTCCCTCCCCAGCCCCTCACCCCTCCTTAGCATTAGGCAATACTGGCTGCCCACCTACACCCCATCCCAGCCTACCATCCTTTGTTGGAATATTCTAACGCGGTTGGGAGTTCAGTGAAGGAAATGGGTCATTTCCATGTTGGCTACTGAGCTCAAAGCTGAATGTCAGCTGCTTCTGTTCATCAATGAGACGAGCAGTAAATTCAGCATACGTGAGTGTGTGCGTGTGTGTGTGTGTGTGTGTGTATCCACAGAATGCCTTGTGTGCTTGTGCATGTGTATATGTTGTGAGTCCACAGGTTCTGGAGGGGATTAGGGAACAGCATGGGAGAGGAGGGGACAGTGACACTCTTGAGAATCCCCAGTGTGCACACTGCCTGGAAGTTCCGACTCCATCCCAGCTGTGTGTTTTGCCTCTCCCTTTGTTGTTGTTCAGTTGCTAAGTCATGTCCGACTCTTTGCAACTCCATGGACTGCAGAACACCTGGCTTCCTGTCCTCTATTATCTCCGAGAGTTTGCTCAAACTAATGTCCATTGGATCAGTGACGCCATCCAACCATCCAACCTCTGTTGCCCACTTCTCCTGCTCTCAATCTTTCTCAGCACTAGGGGCCTTTCCAGTGAGCTGGCTCTTCACATCAGATGGCCATTGGAGCGTCAGCTTTAGCACCACCCCTTCCAATGAATTATTCAGGGTTGATTTCCTTTAGGATTGATTGGTTTGATCTCCTTTGCAATCTAAAGGTCTCTCAAGAGTCTTCTCCAACATAACACTTCAAAAACATCAGTTCTTCATCACTCAGTCTTCTATATGGTCCAACTCTCAAATCCATATGTGACTGCTGGAAAAACCATAACTTTGACTATACCTACCTTTGTCAGCAAAATGATGTCTCTGCTTTTTAATATGCTATCTAGGTTTGTCATAGCTTTTCTTCCAAGGAGCAAGCATCTTTTAATTTCTTGGCTGCAGTCACTGTCTGCAGTGATTTGGGAGCCCAAGAAAATAAAATCTGTCACTATTTCCACATTTTCCCTATTTGCCATGAAGTGATGGGACCGGATGCCATGATCTTAGTTTTTTGAATGTTGAGTTTTAAGCAGGCTTTTCACTCCTCTTTCACCCTGATCAAGAGGTTTTTTAGTTTCTCTTCTCTTTCTGCCATTAAAGTGGCATCATCTACATATCTGAGGTTATTGATATTTCGCCCAGCAATCTTTATTCCAGCTTTTGCTTCATCCAGCCTGGCATTTCCCTTGATGTACTCTGCATAGAAGTTAAATAAGCAGGGTGACAATGTACAGCCTTGATGTACACTTTTCCCAATTTTGAACCAGTCCGTTTCTCCATGTCTTGTTTTATCTGTTGCTTCTTGACCTGCATACAGATTTCTCAGGAGGCAAGTAAGATGATATGGTATTCCCATCTCTTTAAGAATTCCCACAGTTTGTATCTCCCTAGGGACTGGCTTTTCTGTGGGAAATGATCCTGCCCGTGAATGAGTGAATCTGACCCCTGTGTCTGGCTGTCCAGGGCCCCAGGCTGGGGGCATATTCCCTGGACCAGCAATGACAACATTCTGGTCACTGCTGCTCACTGAATCGAAATTTGGTCGAGTGGCCAGGTGGATAGGCCCTGGCTTCCGTGGGCAACCCATGTGCATATCCGTTGAATCCAGTTCAAAACCCTCTGAAAGTAGAGACCCTATGGCTCAACCCTCCAACCCGTGTGGTCATGCAGCAGGAGAGACACGTGAGAAAAGGGTGTACAGGGTCACCCCTTGCTTTCCCCAGCTGTTCACTGCTTCCCACCCCAGTCATGCCACATGCACCGTGGTGCCCACTCTGGGATTTCAGCTGTCCCCTGGGGGCACATAGAAAGTATTTTAGGATTTCAGCCACACTGCTCAACTCCACCATTGTAGCATAAAGGCAGCCCTAGACAATATGTAAATGAGTGGACGTGGCCTTGTGCCAATAAAAGTTTATTTACGATGTCAGGCAGTGGGCCAGATGTGTCCCAGTTTTCTGACCTCTGCCCTAAGGCTTTGTTGTGCTGGTGTGGTATCAGGGACCCCAGGAGCAGGGGCACAGGATCTCAGCCCCTCAGCAGGCCAGCTGAGTCCCTCTCTAGAAGGAATTCGTTTCCAGGGTGGAAGGAAGACCAGCCTCACTGTTGCCAGGAAAGACAGCTGCCCTTAAGGAGACAGCGACTAAAGACTGCCTGTGTACTGTGTGCTGTGCTTAGTCTCTTAGTTGTGTCCAACTCTTTGCAAACCCACGGACTGTAGCCCACCAGGCTCTTCTGTCCATGGGGATTCTCCAGGCAAGAATACTGGTGTGGGTTGCCGTGTCCTCCTCCAGGGGATCTTCCAACCCAGGGATCGAACCCTGGTCACCCGCATTACAGGCAAATTCTTTACTGTCTGAGCCAGCAGAGAAGTGTAAAGACTGCCTACATCCCCTGAATAAACCTTCCTCCTGTGATCACTTACTCAGTTATGTCCAACTCTTTTGCAACTCCATGGACTGTAGCCCACCAGGCTCCTCTGTTCATGGGATTCTCCAGACAAGAATACCGGAGTGGGTTGCCATTTCCTCCTCCAGGGGATCTTTCTGACCCAGGGATCGAACCTGCGTCTCCTGCAGTTCCTGCTTTGCAGGTGGCTTCTTTACTGCTGAGCCACTGGGGAAACACCATTTCCTCCTGCCTCTTTTTGTAAATGAGGAAACTGCGGCAAAACCAGGGTATCTGTGTCCTGCGGCACAGGCTGGGGCATAAAGTAACAGAAAGGTGTTCTCAATAGCCTGGAGGTTAGGAACCAGTGTCTGAAGGGCCCTGCTCCTTCCGCAGCTCTGGGGAGGATGCTGCTCATCTGCTCCAGCTCCTGGTGGCTGCAGCTCCTTGGCCACATCCCTCCTTCCCTTGCCCCTGTCTTCACATGTGTTTCTCCCTTGTTCTGTGTCCTCTTCTCTTGTGTGTCTTGTAAGGACACCAGCCACTGCGTTGAGGGCCCGCCCTGAATCTAGGGTAACGTCATCTCCAGATCCTTATGTAATTCATTAAATCTGTAAAGACCCGATTTCCAAATAAGGTCATATTCTGAGGTTCTGGGGGACATGAGTTCTAGGGGGACACTATTCAACCCAATACAGAGAGACCACGTCACCGGTCCCCTGTTGGCTGTCATGGGACTGGTGAAGTGTGTGGTTAAGATGTGGGCTTGGGAACCTCCCCGGTGGTCCAGTGGTTAAGACCTTGCACTCTCGATGTGTGTGTGTGTTGTGGGGGGGGGGCATGGGTTCAAGTCCTTGTCAGGAAACTTAAGATCCAAAGTGTCATGTGGCATGAAAAGTAAACAAAATAAATAAAAATAGATCTTTAAAAATAAATAAAGTAGAAAACATTAAAAAAAAAATGATCACAGCTTTGGGCACATGGTCCCCTCCCTTTGTGATGACCCTGTCAGGGGACTGACTGAAAGGCATGGAGCAGGGGAGGCAAAAAAGAGATTGAGACCATGGCTTTGAAGTCATCTGTGAAATGGATCATAGGGTGAGGGCTCTGGATTTCTTGAGCCTACTGACACCTCCCTCCCCAGTTTGCCTGAGTGTCACAAAGGTCAGAAGGTGCGGTCGATTCCTGGGGTCTCCATGACAGAGACCCACAGATTTGGGGGAGGGGGAGGCTCACACAGCAGATTCTATCCTCTCAGTACTCTGCAGGCCAGAAGTCGAGGCCAGTGTCTGCGTGACTGTGCTGCCTCTGAAGGCGCCACAGAAGCATCCATCACCGGCTCTCCCAGAACCACGGTAGCATCCATTATGGGCTCCCTTCCAGGCTCCCTCCTGGCTCCGAGCAGATCCCTGGCTCTTGGTAGCATCACTGCAGTCTGCCCCCTGTGTGTGTGTCCACATGCCCCCTGTTTCTAAGGACACTAGTCACAGGGGAGTAGGGGCCACCTGACTCCAGTGTGAAGAAATCACTAACTAACTGCATCTCCAAGGACCCTGTTTGCAAACAAGGCCATATTCTAGGGAGGTGAGGGAGTCAGGACTTCAACATCTGCACTTGAGGGAGACAAGCCAACCCCATAACCTGGAGCAAACACTGCTGCCCGTGATTGGGGTCTTCTGAAACTCACTGTGCCCCACACCCAACTCTTGCATGGATCCCAGGTCAGGATGGGCAGAGCTGGCCCTCGGACTGAGAAGGGACTGAACTGAGACCTGGCTGAGAAGACAGTGCTGAGAAGAGTGAAGGTGGCCAGATGTGTTCTCTGGGGTCTGGATCTGACATCCGTGTGACTGTGTTAGGGTCCAGGCTCCCTCTGTTTCCCCATCTGCGGCACTGGGTTCTCTATCAAGTCCAAAAGTGAAGGAAGTTCTCAAGTGAGAAACTTGCTCCCAGATATGGACAATGTGGATGGAATAGCTTTAGTTGAGCCCAGTGTCAGGGGATATCATTCAAGGTCAAGTCCCTTTTGAAGACTCTGGACTGCAGAGTGGGTGTCATCCCAGGACTATGTATCCACAGCCACTGACCATCCCGTGTAGAGAAAGGACTGCCATTCTCCAGCGGGCTGTGCAGGGCACCAGCTAACAGTGCAGGCCGAGAACAAGCCTGCTTGGGTCTGAGTCCCGTGTTTGCTGAGTCTCTGCTATATGTGCAAAAAGAGTTAAGCTTGCTGAAAGGAAAGCTCTTGGTCCCACCTCCTGGGAGGTCACCCCTGACTCCAGGAGTGTGCTGCCTGATATGAAGGTCTTTGTTTACGGGGTCTTGAACTGGGCATATAACCTATGCTAACAAGGTGATTTAGGCTGGGACTGTAGGTTACTATGTCAGCTTGACCTCTGCATGGGCTGGAGACCACATCCAGCCACATGGGAGGTCAGCTTTGTAGACATGACCAAGCCCCAACCAGGACTGGACACTCAGGCTTGGAGGAGCTTCAGTGACTGAGCATACCCCGTGCATGTTGTCACCGTGGTCACTAGGAGGCATCATGCTGTCCACACCTCCATTGGCAGAATGGTTGGAGCCCACTGGTCTCTCCCACACTCTTCCTATTGCTGATTTTAACCTGTAGCATTGAGCTGTCATAAACTGTAACTGGAGTTTAATAGCTTTGCTCAATGCTGTGGGTCCTTATAGGGAGTTATTGAATCTGAGAGTGGCCTTGGGGACTTCCAAGGCTGCTCTGTGCTATGTCCCCATGGAAATGGGGAGCATCTTTGTGCCCACTTCTGCAGGGGAGGGGGTGCTGAGCTGCACAGGAACTCATTCACTGAGAAGCACGGGTGGTAGCACCACCAGCATGATCACTGGGTGGATTGGCTCTGCAGCCCCCACATCAGTCCTGTACCCTCGCTGCCAGTCCTATCTCTGCTCTGCATGGGGACAAGACTAGGGGATGAAGAGACTTGATGGGGAAGGACCACATTTCTCATGTTGCAGCCCCAGAGGGTGTCATCTTGGGACATTTGTTACCCACTAGCTGTGTGATGCCTTAGTGATGATGTTCCCAGGAGTCGGTTCAGATAGTCTGCTGGGGGTTTGAGAGGTGGACGCCTGTGTCTTGTTCACCCATTTCTCCTTGCAGACAGCCTCAGCACAGTTGACATTTGGGTCCAGGTCTTTCTTTCTCATGAGGCTATCCTGTGCATTATTGGATGTCTGCTGGCTTCTGGGTTTGTTGTTACTGTTGTTTTTATTGGAGGATTATTGTTATTACAATGTTGTGTTGCCTTCTTCTGTACAATGAAGTGAATCAGCTATATGTATACATATATCTTCTCCCTCCTGAACCTCCACCCCACCCCCCACACCCCACCTCTCTAGGTCATCAAAGAGCACTGAGCTGAGCTTCCTGTGCTGCACAGCAACTTCCTACTAGCTACCTATTTTACACATGTTAGTGTATATATGGGCTCCTCCAAGGGCTCAGTGGTAAATAATCTACCACATTGCAGGAGCTGCAAGAGACGCCGATTTGATCCCTGAATCAGGAAGATCCCCTGGAGGAAGAAATGGCAGCTTACTCCAATATTCTTGCCTGGGAAATCCCGTGGACAGAGGAGCCTGGCGGGCTACAGTCCATAGGGTTGCAAAGAGTCGGACATGATTGAAGCAACTGAGTATGCATGCACAGTGTATATACATCAGTGCTACTCTCCCAATTTGTCCCACCCCTTCCCCCTGTGGTGTCCATATGTCCATTCTCTACATCTGCATCTCTTCCTGCATCTTTGGTGTCTACCCTCTAGATGTTAGTGGGACCACACATGTCCCCTGCGTCTCCTGATCCAGCCTGATGTTCCCCGCCCAGGACCACTGCTGCAGTCAGGCTCTGAGGTCCTTTGGGGTGATTCCTCGAGGTGTCGGCACAGCCGTTTCCTGGGTGAGCCTCTGTGCTCTCCGCTGACATCCTGCCCCAGGCTGGAGGGACTTTGGATGGGTGGACACGTCATCTCAACAGTCTTGTCTCTAAACCTCTCTTATCACTCACTCCTTCCGGGTCAGTGAGGAAATGATGTGCCTTTGTGTCTCCACAACAAAGCAGGTAGCTTTTTCTGTGAACACCCCAGTTTTAGAAGGTGCACTTACTCTCAACAGCCTGCTCCCCTCCAGGTGGCCAATTGCCTCAGAAAAAGCCTCAACCTCCTCGTGGTTACAGTTCCTCAAGAAAGTGAGGCTGGCCTCTCACCTGTCATCCCGTGGATGCTGTAATTTCTGTGGTGTTGCCGGAAACCATTTGTCAAAGATGTCCTGTGTGTTCAGTGATTTGTGGTGTTTGTGGAAAAGGAATGGTCTCTTTGTGGTGGAATTGGGTACCACAGTCACCTGTCCAACCCCTGGAGGCAGACATCCTTGGATCCATTTGTCACTGAGTCTTTGTTCCCATAATGTGGGTGCATGAGAGCCCTGCTTTGGAAATGAGCTGGTGTAAACCCAGAAATGCTGTCCTTTTCCTCAATTATGGGGCCCTTGTTCCTGCTTCAGATACCCACAGGTGAGCCCCACTGCCCCTTCATGTCTGGAAGGGAGGTCCTGGAAGGGCTGGTTCTTGCCATGGACAGTTGATTCAGCTGCATTTAATAAGAAACTCACCCAGACCCAGAGATGGATTACCAATTTCCCCATCAATCTTCAGGACCTGATCTTATTACAAACCACCACAAATATATCCATAAAAGCCCTATTGATTGATGCAGCGCTTGGTAATCCATCTGTCGCCATCCATTATTCCGGGTATAATTTTTCATTATCCGGATGGCAGCTGATTCCTGGCACATTAGTATACAGTGGCAATTACCAGGAGCAGAAAGAGCCCCTAAATTAGCAGGAACAATCACACCTATCAGGAAGAGGAAGCGAGATTCCCCACACAGCTTGCTGTGCGTACTGGGACCATGTCTGAATGGCAGAGTTTGAAGATAGATTCAAGATTGACCTTGGAAGGTGGAGAGGAGAAAGTAAGTTGTCTTTTCCCCCCTTTCTTGAGGGTATAGAGTGTATGTTCTCTTAAGGTGACATCCTTGTCAACCCAATCACAGCCCACCCAACAGCTGGCCTTGCTCAGGGTCAGTAAGGTTTATGGCATAGATGTTGCTGCTTTTGCATTATGTAATGAGTACCAGAGACCTGACCAGAGGGAACATCGTTGAAGATGGGAGTGTTGAGAGAAATTATTCAGAGAGGAGAAAAGTTGGGTGAATGCTTCCCTAAGAACAGTCCCATTTGTGGCAGTGAAAACCCTGTCCACAGACCCAGGGGTCAGATCTCTCCCAATGCAAGGATTCTATGCTCTGAACATTCTTTTATTTTTAAAAATTAATTTTTATTGGCTCTTGCTGTAGTCTCTAAGTCCTGTCTGACTCTTTGGATCCACATGGTCTGCAGCTCTCTGGGCTCTTTTGTCCATGTGATTTCCCAGGCAAGAATATTGGAGTGGGTTGCCATTTCCACCTCTAGGGGATCTTCGCCACCCAGGGATCAAACCTTCATCTCCTGCATTTCAGGCAGATTCTTTTACTGCTGAGCCACCAGGGAAGCACCCCCCCCCCCAAGCTTTTTTTTTATTGGAGTATAGTTGATTTAGAGTGTTGTGTTAGTTTTTGTTGTACAGCCAAGTGAATCAGTTATGTTGTTTGTTTTTAGTTGCTCAGTCATGTCTCTTTGTGACCCCATGGACTGTAGCCCTCCAGGCTCTCCTGTCCATGGAATTTCCCAGGCAAGAATACTGGAGTAGGTAGCCATTTCCTTCTCCAAGGATCTTCCCAACCCAGGGATCGAACCTACATCTCCTGCTTGGCAGGTGGATTTTTACCACTGAACCACTTGGGAATGAGTTACTGATATACATATATCCACCCCTTTCTAGATTCTTTTCCCATATAGGCCATTACAGAGCACTGAGCAGAGTTCCCTGTTCTATATAACATAGGTCCTTATTATCATTCACACAATGAAGCTTCTTATCAACCCTAAAGGAAAAATTGAGATAGACACATGCCTGAAATATTCTTGAGGGATATTGATTCAACTGGTAAGATTCTCCTTGATCTTCAGTCTCCAAAAATTGAGAATCCTGTTTAACTGAGTGTCACAGAGTGATCTGTTCTCAAGCCAGCTTTGTATGAACGTATCCAGTAGGGTGAAGCTGTCCACTGCTGGTAGTTTTAAGACAGATGCTTGACTGTCTTTAAAATCACCTTGACACAGTGAAGGTCTCAGAAGACTCCAGATCTTTGATGATAGAGCAGGCAGGTTATATAATACCAGAAGTTTGCAGTTTGAGTCCCAGCTTTAAGCAACCATTCAAAACCGATTGTATATTTCTTAACTGATAAGCCACATCACCTTCAGCTATTCACCTAAATCAGTTGTATGTTTTTGTAAATAAAGTTTTATTGGCACACAGCCATGCCCACTGGTTGCATATCATCCACAGCTGGGTTGAGAAGTTGCAACAGAGATCATGCTACCTGCCAAACCTAAAGTATTTATCATCTGGCTCCTCCTGTCAAACTTTGCCTACCCAGGATCTGTGCAGACTTAAGTGACTTACATAGATGAGGAAACAACTCATGCCATTTGGGGAACCTGAATGATAAGACAGATGCTTGAAACACTACCCAGCTTCTCATGAGAAGTTCTATCATCCTTTTAGGAGTGACCTCTCAAAGAGAAGAAAAGATGAGACATCCTTACTGGGTTTACATCTTCTAATCTGCTTCCTACAAATATTCTCACTACGTGTCAAAAGGCCTGGTCCTTGTCAACCATCCTGACTGTAGGGTCGTCTTGTAGTCATCAGTCCCTTATGCCTGAACCTAGTGACCCATCACAACCCACCGGCCAGGCATGGAAGCACAAGGCTGTTTGCTTTGCAAATGAAATATATGAGGAGCAGTAAGGAGTTTGCCTCTAATTACTTTTATTCCCAAGAATGTGGTTACAGATTTGTTCATTTGGAGCTTGACGTTTGATTTTTCCAGAGTAGCAAACTGCCTACACCCGGGCTCTGCAGGATCGGCAGTGGATTAAATTGATCATGGGTGTGAAGACAGGCATAGAGAAGTCTTTCCAAAGAGCATGGCTGTGATATTATTGTTGTACTTCCACTCAGATGATCCTGGCTGGTTATTAACCCACATATCATATTTTCCAAATTTTAACTTGGCAAGTCCTGTGGAGAAATTTCACACAGAAGGCAGGAAAGGGTCCTTTAGAACAAGGCAAACATTAGAATTATGTCATTAACTTTCTCCCGGTTCCCCTGGCTTTTTGTTCTCTACTCTTCAGTTATCAATGTCATAATATGTCCCACAGTGCTGTTGCAAGGTTCTGTGCCAGGCAATTTGTGCATGGTTGGGAGTGGGATGGATATAAAGTTGATGAAGATTGGGTTTTTTCTTCAGTGGCTCAAAGACTCATGAGAACCTTAGGCAAAGGGCTGGGCTTCTGGTCTTCCTGTCATCAATGAGGGTATTCCATGAGCCAGCTGTTTCCCCCTCTCATCATCAGTTTCTTCCATTCACCAGATGAAGAGAATGAATGCTTTTTTCCCCATCCTTAGTCACAGAGGGAGTGGGAGGGAATTAAACATCTAAGATGCAGCTGGTCATTGAGCTCTTCCCTTCCAAGGACTTTGGTCACTGCAGATGTTCAACCCAACAGAAGAATTCCCTTGGTATATGGGGTCCAAGTCCAGTGGTGGCCTGGGCCTCTTTGGCTCTGCAGACATTGGGGCATGGGCCACAAAGTGTTCTGCTCTTGTAAGGGAGCTCTCAGTGCCTCTAGCTGGGCTTGGCCTGAAGTTGAACCAATCCCTACTACTTTTGGCTCACTCCCATTCAGTGTGCTCTTTTATACTCCATAGATGTTGAATGCTCCTACCCAAGAAGATGGCAGGTTTAGCTCAAGAAACAATGGTTCAGTTATTGCCGTGGACTTGGGAGTATGACCTGCCAAGATGGCTGAGAGGCTCTTGACATGGTTCCAGAGCACCCTTTAAGAGATCTATCCATGGAAGAGATGATGAGGCTTTTAAACACCAGCATCCATAATTTAGCAGATTATTCTCCCCAGGAATATAAAGGGTAGTGGTGCCAGCCTCTGTCTTGGAAGATGCAAGGACCCCAGATCAAAGCCCAAACAGAAATAAATAAAGTTTGAGATCAAATCCTATAATACTACAATCTTAGTATGGGTTTAGGAGCCATCAGGTTCTATGTGATCCAAGGAATTTAAGCAAACTTGTCCAGATGATTTTCACTTCCATTTTTATTATGACAGTATGCACCTTTGAGTGTTGTTGCAAAGAATAAATGAGATAATATACACCTGACAATTTCTAATACTTGAAGATGCCTGTGATCACCGTCATTGTGATCAACATCATTATAATCACCATCACCGTCATTATCACCATCAGTATCACCATATCATCACTACCACCAGCATCACCAGCATCATATCACCATCATCACCACTATACCATCATCATCAATTACGTCATCACCATCATTATCACCATCATCATTTCCACCATCAAATCACCATCAGCAATAGCAGGAACATCATCATTACCACTATCACCATCACATCACCATCATCACGACTTGCATCATCACCACCATCACCATCACTGCAATCATCATCACCAGCATCATATTACCATCATCACCACTATACTGTCATCATCACCACCACCATCACCATTTCTGTCATCAAATCACCATCACCAACAGCAACACCACAATGACCATCACCATTATCATCACCACCATTACCATTTCCATCAATGTCACTGTCAGCAACAGCACAATCACCTTCATCATCATCACTGTCATCAACATCAGTACCATCATAGTAACCATCGACATTAGTACCGTCATAGTCACCATCATCGACATCAGTACCGTCAGTCACCATCACCATCTTCAACATCAGTACCATCATAGTCACCATCACCATCTTCAACATCAGTACCGTCATAGTCACCATCGCCATCATCAACATCAGTACCATCATGGTCACCATCACCATCTTCAACATCAGTACCGTCATAGTCACCATCACCATCATCAACATCAGTACCATCATTGTCACCATCAACATCAGTACCGTCATAGTCACCATCATCAACATCAGTACCATCAGTCATCATCGCCATCATCAGCCTCCTTCTCACAAGAAGCACAGATGCAGGATGAGCTCATACTCTTCATGACAGCATCCTCGTCTCTTGACTGAATCAGAAGGATTGTGTAGATGGAGGGTGAGGGAAGATGGACAGCCATCTTCCCTGATCATCCATTAAAACAGACATTCATGTCAACCTCCCTCTTCCAACGAAGTCTGAGTTGGGTCTCAGGGAAGAAGCTGGTGAACATATAGAGATTACTGAGACTGGTGGTAAGATTAAGAGTGGTCCCTTACTGGCATATGTAGCTTTCAACCCCATTGTCAGGCTGATCTGGCAGACCCAGAGGAAGGCAAACTGGCTCAGAGCTTTACAGTACATGTCACGTGTTGGGCACAGGTGTATGGGAAGCCACTGGTCAGAACCAGCAGTGAACGCTGCCACTTTTAAAAATGGGCACCACAGCAGCTGTTCCTGAGGGCAGGAACCATGACTGAGTAAGTCAAAACTGGCCCTGCTTGGCATACAGTAGGTACTCAATAGGTGATTCTTGAATCAGTGGCTAAAAGAAAGAGGAAGGGAGGCCCATGACATCTTCGGTTTTCCAAGTGTTGCTTATTCTGTGGGCTCAGGAAGGGGATTCCTCGGGACAAACAGAAATAGCCCGAAAGAGAGGCAGCCAGGAAGAGCTTGTTTTCTGGTCATGCCAGCTTTGAATCATTTATTAGCAATTCCCCCCACGAAGATCATATTCAGTGGAGAGGTAACATCTGTTTGTGAGACTGTGTCCTTCAGAGGCCGCCAAAAAAAAGTGTTACATCTGTGAGATGCTCCACGCTGGACCACACACATGCTGTGTCCTCACCCCAGGATTGGCAAGGTCCTCAGGTGTGATGGGTGGGCCTCTGCACATGAACATCAGAAGAGGAGAGAGACAGATACTCAAGTGGCAGAGATGAAAGAATGGCAGAATCAGCACTCCCAGGGGCAGAGTGCTGCCACCTGCAGGGGTCTCTGCAGAGCCCCTTATGGCTGTTAGCCCCCAGCTCCTCAGGTGTGGTTCTTGCTGATGGGAAAAGAGCAGGACCAGAGTCCTGGACCTTCCAGGTGGACCTCACTGACCAGAGGATTCAACCCTAGTGTCCCCAGAAGGATGTAAAGATGAGTTATATGGGAAGGGATCAGAGGTGTTGCCAGCCTGTCTTTTTTCCCTCCCCCTGCATCTATGTTTGATGGAAGGTGATGCGGGGGATGGGGGTGGATGGACAGAGGGACAGTACAGACAGAATTCTTGTCCTCTGCCATCCTGGCCCTCGTGTGGGGTTCAGACCACTCTCATTTGTGGCTGTGGCTACCCTGCTCCTGGAGTGGCCAGTCCTTCTGTCCCTGTCTGCTGTTTCCCCTGTCTCCTCCCACCATGGTGTATAACACACACAAGAGGAGACAGGACCTGGAGACCAGACTGCAGATCCTTCTCTGGGACTTCAGGAAGCATCACCTGCTCGGTCTGGATCTCTTATTTCCTGGAAGCTCATCTGGCAGTGAACTTCTTGGAGAGGAATCTGGGAAGATGAAGATGCTTTCCAGTGACCCAAGTGCCTGAATCTACAACAGTGTCACCTGCCTCTCTTCCTTCCCTTCCCAATAAATCCTGGGCTGTCCCGGCTTCTCCTGGGTCCAGGCAAACCCTGCTCCCACCAGCAGGCCAGCTTCCCTGGTGCCCAGACACAAGGAACAGAATTTACCCAAGTTGGGAGGAGAAAAAGGAGGGGTGACAGAGCTTACCTGTGCCAGGTGAAGGGGTCAGCAGGTGCAACAACGGCCACAGCTGCCCAAGGGCTGAGTCATTTCTCAGGGCCTGAGAGAGGCCAGGCTGGGGCCTCCCTTCCCTAGCTCCAGGTGAAAACAGTCCTGGTACCCCCTGCATCTGGCAGCACCTGCATGTGGGCAAGAAACTGACCTGACCTGGTCCCACGAGGCCCCATCAACATGGAGCCCCCTGCAGGGCTTCTCAACACATGATGGGATCTTGTGTTCAGGGCTGAGTGGATGGGACAGGTCCCTACTCCCTGTCTCTTCCTGGGCCCCTTCATCTCATGCCTCTGGTTTCACGGCCCCCCTCCTCCTTCTCTGTTTCCAGGTTTGGCCGTCCATCAGATCATCACCATCACCGTCTCCCTCATCATGGTCATAGCTGCTCTGATTACAACTCTTGTCTTAAAAAACTGGTAAGGACCCTTGGCCTTTCTGGCTGGGTAATGGGGGTCAGTGGGGGTCCCTGGGGAAGCACACACAGAGAGTTTCTTGCTTCTCAACACCATCTCAGATCACAGCCCAGGGAATCATTTCTCTGGAATGGAGAGTGCCACACAGCTCCTGCCCTGCTCAACCCACTCGCCTTTGCCCGGACAGCTCGGCCACCCAGTGGGAGGGGTTGTTCCCTGACAGTGCCCTCCCAGTGGGTTTCCCTGCTTGGCTTAATTCCTTAGGCAGCAGGTAGCCTGTTCCCAAAGCCTATCTCTCGGATCCTAGCGCCCCTCTGAATGTCCCCTTCACAGCTCGGTTTGGTTTTCCTTATTTCATACCAGCAGCCTGGCTGGGGTCCCTGCCCGCCCCTTGCCGTCCCCCACCTTCCTCTCGCAGTCACTCTGTGTCTGCTGAACTAGGTTACTTCTTTGCTCCAGGCAGCCCGTCTTCACCTATTTCCTCCTGGAAATTGGCCTACTTTGAGCTTGGCCTTGCTGGGTGTACACACCTGCTACACCCCTGGGAGAATCAGGGGGCTGCCAGCTGACCCCACTGCCCGCACGCCTCCTGGGCCCCTGTCCACCTGTAGTCTCTCCTCCAGCTAGTGAGGCACCTCTTAACATCGAAGCCAAAGCACCTTGGATGCAAATCATCCCCCTGCCAGCCTTGGTAGAAAGTCACAGATTGGTGGGAGGGAAGTGCCCTGAGCCTCTGGGTAACAGAGACTTGAGGAAATGAGAGAGAAAGCCGGCCTTTAGGATTACAGAGGACAACGTGTGGAGAGGTACCACCCTGGAACAGCCCAGGGAGGTCTTAGAGCTCCTGATGGCCAGCAAACCCTGGACCTGGGGTGTTTTCTGGGGGAGATAGTGAAGATAATAGTCAGCTCTCAGCAGCATGTCTTGGGCAGGGCTGGCTGGTTGGAGAAGGGGCTCCAGGTCCCTGGACTGCATGGATGCTCGGCAGGTCCGATCCCACTGGCTGTCTTGATGGTGAAATCCCATCCCCACCAAGGAGGTGGCAGACTGTGATGCTGTAATAGGCAACAAGCTTCCTCTTGGTTTTCCCACACTTCGGGGTTTTCAGCAGACCTTCAAAGAGTCTTTTGGGGAAGACAGTCCAGCAGGGTGAATAAGTGGTTCCATGACGTTGGTGGGCGGGGTTGGGGGGCGTCCCTTGGCTTTCACATCCATCTTCTCACCTTCATTTATGGGCAGTCTTCCTTGCCAGCTATCGAGATTCTCTCATTGGGAAGAGGCAGGGAATTAACACAATTTATATGGGGACAGGCTCATGAACCCCTGCCCCTTGCAGCCCACTCACTCTGCAAAGGCTCTGAGCTGTGAAGCGGGTAGAAAAGGAGAACTGATGAGCTAATGAGAACCACGACCCCTCAAATCTCCTCCTCCCTGCCCTCCTTCATGGGCATGACACTTCTTTCCATCCTTGTGAACTTACCCTAGAGGTGACTCCTGGAGCCGGGAAGTATCCCTGTGCACTTTCTCTATCAAATTCCTTGGTCAACAGGGGTGGGACCCATGTGTGCAGTCCACATAGTGTCTGAAAGCCTCTGTGGTCCAAAAGGACAGGGAACGAAGGCAGGTACCCACGAGCACGAACACAGTCTTCTTCATAGATCCAAACGGTCTGCTTTCATTTCCAGCTTGTGAGCCTGGGCAGAGGAGAGGCTGAGGATGAGAGTTCCCAGTCTTATCTATCCCCAAAGATAATTACGTGGTCCACTCCACGTGAACTACGGCCGCCCCAACCTGTGGACAGAACCTTCCCCACAATCATCATTTCCATACCATCTAGGTGTTCCTGGGGAAACTGAGTCAGTACTACCACCCGGCTGACATTTCTTGGCCAAACCAGACCTCCGCTCCCCGATAACACAACTCCACCCCTCATTTCTTAATCCTTCCTGCAATAACGGCCGCATCTAACATTCAAATTTTATTTTATTTTTAAAAAAAGAGCCCATTGCTTGTGGTTGATCTTTCTGAAGAGGTTGGGAATTACTATTAAATGATGTCTAATTAATGCCTGGAGGTGAAGATTCCTTAGCGTCAGTGCGGCGGGAGATGCTGGTGGGTCTCTGCACCTGCAAGTCCCCCACCCCGACTCCGACCCCCACCCCGACCTTTCTCTCCCCCAGCTGTGCGCAGAGTGGGAACCCACGAAGGAACAGCCACCAGCGGAAGACGAACCATCAGGAGGAGAGTTGCCAGAACCTGACAGACTTCACGTCTGCCCGGGTGCCCAGCAGTCTGGACATCTTCACGGCCTACAACGAGACCCTCCAGTGTTCCCACGAGTGTGTCCGGGCATCCGTGCCCGTCTACACTGACGAGACGCTGCACCCGGCCGGGGAGTACAAGTCCACATTTAATGGGAACCGGTAAGTGCAGGCGCGAGCCAGAGTTGGCCGCTGCCCCCTTCTGGGGATGCCGGGTCTGTGGATTGGTGTCAGGCAGCTTTCTCATCTCTTTATGTGGTCGGGGCACATGCAGGCAGCTCATTTGCTGAGATGAGACAAGACGCACAGTACTAAGGTGCCAGGGTTCACATCTGGACCCCTGCACTTGGCCAGTGGATGGACCTGCCTTGCTTGGTCCTGGATCCCACATTCTGGAAGCTGAGCAGACAGCTCAGAGCCCAGAACCAGCCTCTTAGTCTCAATCAAGCCTCCAAAATATCAGCAAATCGTGATGGGTCCCTCCCTCCCCAGTCAATATCTGTGAACCCCCATCACTAAAATGTCAGCAGCAGATCTGGCAGAAATATCAAACACCAAGCAGACTCCTGGTTATTAAATGCTCTTTTTAATGAGTCATATGTAATCCCTCAAAGAAGACATGTCTCTAAAACCATCCCTGGGAATATTTAAGAAACCCTTGAGTCAGCTTCTGAAGGTTTATCCGGAATTAGATTAAAATATCAATAAGCTATTTTTTTTTCCTAAGTGAGTACACATTCATGCATCATTTTGTAAATTAAAAGAGAAACAATTCTCCAATGACTTAAAGATCTTAGGAAGAAATGAGCAGGACAGCAGGCTGACTTGAGGGGCATGGGGTCAGTGACAGGAGTGGTGACCGGGGACACTGCCCAAGGTGCCCTACTGGGCTCCTCCCAGAATCCAGGTCGAGGAGACTCAGGGGAGCCTTCAACTGTTGTGTCTGTGGCTCATGTTGGCCTTGTCCTGTCCTGGAGAGCGAGGAGGTGTTCCTTAGACACCTCCCTGCTGCTCCTCTCGTGGTATCTCCATGTCGGACTCTACTGTATGTTCTGTCTGAGATACTCCCTCTCCAGGGGAGAAGAGTGGAGAGCAGAAACCCCAGGACCCTCCCTCTGAACGACTTTGCTTTTACTCGACCACATTGGGGAGCCCGTGGGTTGCATCCCAGCCTTCCAGAAGGCCGAGTTCACAAAGAATTGGAGAAAAAGCTTTAAAATCATTTCATTGAATGCCTGTGTGCCTGTTTGGATATAAATCTTGGCCACCCAGAACCTCAGGCTTGGGGGGAGAAGGAAAAGGGAGTAGGTGGGTCCTGGTGTTTCACTGTGTCTCCCTGTCTGCCCCCATGTCCTGGGAGAGCCCTGTCCATGTGCAGGGTGGGCACAGCTAGCTGGTGTGGATGCCCTGGAGAGAACAACTTCTTGCGTTGGGGCCAAAGGTGATGCTCTGTTGGTTCTCACTGGCTCTGGGAAACATTGGCTTAGTCTCGAAGGGGACAAAATAACTTGGGGCAAAGGGCATTTTAGGCATCAGGCCCTGCCCTCTCCATAATGTGCAGTAAAGTGGGTGGAATCTCTGATCTCAGAGGCAGAGACCATGAGTTTTGCACTTGTATTGCAAATGAAAATCTGAAATCCAGACATAGCATCTCTGTGCATCTTCACCAGATTTGTCCTATGCACAGAACCCTTGGACTGCGTGTCCTCTTAGGCCTCCCAAAGTGGAAGGGAGGACTGGCCAACACAGGGAGAGGTGGCCAGTGGGTCCAGGCCAGGTGAAGCATCACCTTCTGGGAGTTCTTTTTGCCTGGAGAAGCCAGTTTTCTGCAACAGGTCCCATCCAGCCTGCCTGTCAGGTTTTACATATGAGCCCTCGCAAGCCCATTTTTCTGCTTGCTGCAGGCCCTCTTCTTCTGATCGGCATCTTATTCCTGTGGCCTTTGTGTCTGAGAAATGGTTTGAAATCTCCTGCTGACTGGCCGAAGTCTTTTTTACCTCCTGGGGGCAGGGCAGACGCCATGTGTCTGTTTTATGGTATGTACCTCTCTTATTGGACCTTGCTTGATTTTCCCCACCCCCCATCTTTCCTCTGGAATACTGGGAGCCTGTCTGGACATGGCAGGTGGGCCTCAGCAAGGGCATCATTGCCCTGAATGCAAACCAGAGGGCTGGGCGTGTGGTCTCTCTGCTGCACTCGTTAGAAATGCCCCCACATCCCAGTGGGAGGGAACGACAGACTCAGGAACCCCTGCTCTGCAATCTTGTCCAGTTCTGCACATGCTGCTCCATCTCCCGGGAAGCCCTGTAGGGCAGGGGACCCCGTTCTGGAAACAAGCTATAGGTACACCCCTCACTTCCCCAAACAAAAGGAGATCAGAGCCCCAGCCCAGTGGGCAGACACCATGCCACCACCCCGTCTCTACGTGGGGGTGGGGAGAGAGAACACTGAGTGGAATTAAAATACAATTTTGAAATATAAAAATAAGAGATAAGAAAGAAAATGATAAAGAGAGAAAGTGAAGAGTTGAGACGTCTACTAATTTGAAGCCAGGGACCGGTACCAAAACAGGGATGAATTTGCCACGCTCTGCTGGATAGGAACATTTGGTTTGCTTTCAATGATATTGACTTTAATGCTGACATTAAATTGCTTTCTTCTGTGCTGAACCTCCTGAACACGCAGGCTGCTGTGGGGGGAAAAGGATCTTGTCACCCCCCCAGTGACTGCACATTCTGGATGAACAGTCAATTGAGGTGACTGGGGTTTTTTTTGTTTTTTTGTTTTTTTTCATTTTTCTTATTTGATGCTAGGGTTTTCAAAGGATGACATCTTGCTCATCCACAGAGAACATCTTTTTTCCTCCAGATCTTCTCTCTAAGCATGACGTCACTTCCCTTCCAGAAGCAGGGAATCCAGTTTTTAGGGTTATCTATATTTGAAAAAAAATTTTTTTCTTTACTTTTTCTCACCTTCTGATGTGGGGACTGAGTGGGAAATGTCATTGTCAGAATTGGAGAAGGTCCCGGGGCTTCTTGGGGTGTACCCCATCTTCTTAGGGAGCACACAGGACCCTCAGAGGCCTCTGCTTACAGCACTTCTGAGGGGCCAGGGGCCCCAGCTGCTTGGAGAAGCAGGTATCAATCAAATGGTTCATAATTCCAGCCCTAGCGAACTGTGTATATTTATTCCACATCAAATGTCCATCGCTCACTTTTGTCCTGAAGCCAGAACAACCTGATTAGAACTATGTTTAGCCGATGGGTGAAGGAATATAATGAGGTTAAAATGGAAATTGACCCCCTACTCACACAGAGGCCTTTGCTGAGATGTATAGGTCAGGCAGGTGAGATGAGGGCTGTGCCCGACATTCAACAGCCACATGCCCTGGACACAGCTTCTCCGTCAGATGCTTGCACGTTTGTCTGCCCGGATGTGACTCATCTCATTAAGGCCTCGGACAAGCTCCCTTTGGCGTTTCAACCCAGCAAGCGATGGGGAAGCTCCCAGTTAGCAGTGGAACTCCCGCCTGCCTGGCAAGGCCTCTGCAGGGCGGCCAGGTGAGCGCCTGCATCTCCTTTGGGATTTCACAAATGCATGAATGCTTAAGGCGTTGACCTGGGAGACCCTAGCCCTGCACATCAAAGACGTCTGCTCTCTTCCTCCAAGAGCTGTGGGCCTGCAGGCCTGAGGTGGGCACGCCTTCCATTCCAAGTAGCCCCCATCTGGAGAGGGTGGGGGAGACACTGCCCTAATGGCACATTCACATGGCAGCTCATTGGCACGCTTTGGACATATAGAGACCCATTCAGTCTTCTCAGCAATCCCACTTGCAGATGGGAAACTGAGGTCAGATGGGGAGGTCATGTGACTTGCCTGAGGCCAGTCATGTTGTAAGTGGTGGGGCCACGTGATCCTAGGCCACCTGATTCTCGGGCCACACTCTGCCCACCAGTCAGACTTCCTCAACTGCTATTCCCAGTGGAATGCCTCTGTGCCCCTTTCCATCCCTGATGGCACCCTAAGTGAGAAGGGAGTCAGGTAGTGGGAGAGGAAGGAGGGGTTTCCAGGTGATTTGGCATCCCTGCAGGGGACACACAGCCTGACTCTGCAGAGCAGGGGGCATTGCAGTTCAGAGACCAGCCCCGGATCCTCCAAAAGTCTGGGCCAAGGATTGAACCAAGGAGCTGCAGACCTGACTTTAAAAGAAAACCAGGTTGGGAGGAAAAAGTGCTTTTTATCCACACCTCTGGTCCAGAAGACATTCCCGTCCCCTTTGCCCAGTTCTCTCTAGTAGCCCAGGACGTAGAAGGACCCCACGAGCTAAAAGGTGGGTTCTGCCAGTGTGCCACCCAAGACGGGCCCCAGGGACCATGTTTTCCACCAGTTGTCCAGACCCCACTTCCCAACTCTGCGTGAGGATCAATTTCAAGACCATCCCCATCTACAGGAAGACACCTCTGTGTCTGGAGAGCTCGACCCTCCCACCATGGATCTCAGGTGGGCATTCTGGGGAGGAGAGAAGAGGCAACAGGACTCAGCGGAGCCTGGCCACGCTAAGCCGCAGCACCTATGGGCTCAGGGCAGTGGCTCCCTCCAGCCCACTCCTCCCGGAGACACAGACCAGGAGGTCCACGTGAGCAGCCTTGTTAGTCCTTGATAAACGCTTACACATCCCTTTGCTGTGGGTCACACGGGCTGTTTATCACTCACTGGGAGGAAAACATTCGCCTTCGAAGTGTCCCTGATGTCTACAGTTAATGCCTGGATGTGAGGATGGAGCGGTGGAGAGCCAGGAAGACGGCTCAGATTTATTGGGATTCTTATTGTCCCTTAAATAAATAGCAATTAATACCGGAACATTTAATTAAGGTTTAAGAGCCAGCAGAGATATTTATCTCTTGCATAACTGTTAGGCCTCTCCAAATGCATTTTTAATGATGCTACCACAGTTTGTTACAGCACCGTCTTGTGTGCTCACGCTAACCCACACGCACGTCTGGGACCCAAGCCCCGCCCACCCCATTTCCCTGCGGGCAGCTTGATGGTGATTCTAGGGCTCGTGGACACAGGTGACCCAACCTGGGCAGAAATTTGTCCCGTTTCCCTAGATTCAGCCTCTGTGAGAGATTCAAGCAGACTCTTTACCTGGACCTTCCTCAGTGGAGCCTGATGGAACGCTAGGCAAAACAAAACGAGGCGGCCTTTCCTGCTCCGAGGAAAGAGACCTTGAACACAGGCCTGTCATTGGCTCTTGGGCTGATTTCCTGTTATTTTTCATGCAGCAAGTAAACTTCAGAAAAACCTCATCAGTGTTCAGATCTTCCCGTTTGCCGAGGCCACTTCATTCCAGCCTGAGAACTCATAAAAGCTCTTGCATCCGAAGCAAGTGAGAAATAAATCATGCGTTATTATTATTTTCAAAAAAAAAAAAAAAAAAAACCACACTGAAGAGATAACTAATAAAAAAAACAAGAAGTGCACCTGAGCCTTCCTGCTTTGTTCTGAAAAATGCATTAACAGAATATCCAGCTTCTGTAATTCAAAGAAATGTTTTCTTCAAAGCAACATCCAGACCCTTCTGGAAGCCGTTTTTCTCCCCAAGCTGAGAACCAGCACCAAGGAAACCGGTGTGCAAGAAGCTTTTTCGGGATGTGGAGAAACTAACTAGAGGCTCACTCTCCAGGAGGCCTTGCTGCCAACTGCCTGTTCTCTTTGTTCCTCAGAAGCTGATACAGATCTTGAAACCCAGGACCCTCGTGTGGTTTGCAGCTCTAGGGGCCACAGAGCCGGAGCATCCCCTTCCAGGCAGCAGAGGGCACTGGTTTCTCCCAAGTCAGGATTCATCCTGGATCCCTGATCGCTCAGATCTCTCTCCAGCCACAGCTTTTCCTTCTGGCTCAGAGTCTCCCCTGCCTGCCCTCACCAGCTATACGACCTCGCCAGTGTCCTTCTCCAGGCAGGATGCACTTCCTCTCTGCCCCTCCCTGGGTGAATGCCAGGCTGAGAGGCTCTTGCTCTGAGCCTTTGGATCAGAAAAAACCCAGCCCTTCCCCTCAAGTGGAGTGCAAGCAGCAGTGTTTCAGCAGGAACTGGGGCAGGCCTGGAAGGTGGCCTGGCAACCGAGCCCTCTCCTTCTTGCAGGGGACCATCACCTCTGCAGGAAGCCAGCACTGCTGTTCCAACAGCTACTCAAGGTGCAGAGTTGGAGCCATCGCTCCTTCTCTATACCACCTCTTTTTCATTCTGAAAAAGTGAAAGTGTTAGTCATTTGTGTCTGACTCTTTCCTACCCCATGGACTTTAGCCTGCCAGGTTCCTCTGTTCCTAGGATTTTCAGGCAAGAATACTGAAGTGGGTCACCATTCCCTTCTCCAGGGGATCTTCCCTACCCAGGGATTGAGCCTGGGTCTCCTGCATTGCAGGCAGATTCTTTAATGACTCAGCCACCAGGAAAATGCCTGAGATGCTGATAGAAGCAGATATTGTTAAGTTTGGAAGATACTTGGCCCCCTCAGTGGCCCAAGAGCCCCTCCAGCCATCCTCCCAGGCAGGCAGTATATGACGGTCATTCCAGACAGATAAGGGGCTGAGGACAATGCTTCTTTCACACAGATGCCTCTTCTCTGAATTTCATTCTGTGTTGATCTCCCTCCAGAGGGCCAGGCTCAGAGCTGGTACCCAGGCAAACTTTGGCAGACCTGGCAGGCACCCATGAGACCTGGGTGACATGTGATGTACACACACTCAGGTACAAAGCAGTGCCTGAGGAGTCACAGAAACAGATGCTCTAACAGAGATTAAACAGAACATGCTTAGGAAAGGAAGGGGTATCCATGAAGGTCTCCCCAGGGAGATAACAGTCAGCAGAAACTTGGGGTTTTTCAGGTCAGAGATTTGCTATTGAAGCCAGGCAACCGCCCGGAAAGGAGAGAGGGAGAGATGGGGCAAGAGGGGCCGGGCCCTTGTCCTCGAGGATCCGAGGAGCCACTGTCAGAAGCACTGAAGACTTTTCAGCCTTTTAGCAGATAATGTCTGTTTGAAAAAACCTCAGGAGACGGCTGGCCCCAGGGAAGAAGCAGTAGCAGTGCCTCCCTCATCTGTTTGGTTAAGGTTGCCAGGAAGGATTGGAGAGCAGCCCCAGGCTGCAGTTCTCCCTTCTTAGGAAAGGAGGCCCTGTGACTCCAGGTCCCACCCTGGATGCATCTGAGAGTGGGCAGGGGCCTGGTGGTCAACCTGCTGGGGCAGTGGGCAGCAACTCAATCCAGAGACTGCCCCAGATCTGGGCAGACGGTCACTAGGTCACTAGGTCTGGCTTTTACTGTCCCCATATTTTTTCATAGGTGACAGGATGAGATGGTTAGATAGCATCACCAACCCAATGGTCAGTGGACATGAGTTTGAGCAAACTCTGGGAGATAGTGAAGGACAGGGAAGACTGGCATGCTGCAGTCCATGGGGTTGCAGAGAGTCAGGCACAACTTAGTGACTAAACAATAGCAACAATATTTTTTCAATATGTATATATATTTTAAGATTTTTTGATATGGACCATTGTTTAAAAGTCTTTTGTTGAATTTGTTACCATATTGCTTCTGTTTTATGTTTTGCTTTCTTGGCTATGAGGCATGTATGATCTTAGTTCCCTGATCAGGGATCAAACCCACACCCCCTACACTGGAAGGCAAAATCTTAACCCTTGGACCACCAGGGAAGTCCCCCAATATATTTCTTAAGTTCTTAAAATTGTAGTAAAATATATATAACATAAAACTGACCATTTTACTTTTAACTGTTTTTAATGGAACAGTTCTGTGGCATTAAGTACATTCACAGCTGTGCAGCCGCCACCACTGTCCACCTTCACAACTCTTGTTGTTTTTCCTGAACTGGTATTATGCCCCCCTTAGACACTAACTCCCCCCACCCACCCCTGGCACCCAGCTTTCTACTCTCTGTCCCCAGGAACTTGACAACTCTGAGGACTTCTTATAAGTGGCATCATCACAGATTTGTCTCCACATTTTTTAACTTTCTAAAGATTAAAAAGAAGGTAGACATACAGGAGGGATAGTCTGCTTTAATGATTTCACTTTTTAAACCACACTCCCTCTCTCCCTGCAAATCCTAGAGAGCCTAGGCATTGGCAGGCGGGGGGCTGGCGGGGGTGGTGGATAGCTGGAGTGACCTTGCCGAGGGTGGTCCAGCACACAGTTGACCAGATGTCCATTTCATCACACTCCTGCTCACAGCCAGGCAGGCCATCCCACAGGAGATGAGTAGACGCCCCATTTGGGCCTCCTGGGATTGCCCAAACAGGTGTCATTTGTTTGGGCAAGGCGATGCCCTGCCTTTCTTATCCAAACCACGAGGGGTCCTGGAGAGGGAACAGGCACTGCCACCTCACCTCATGGAGTAGACTTTCATGTGCTGAGGCCCTCGGAGAAGACGACGTGTGCAGTGCTGACCAGATGCTTTCCTGAGGGCTGAAGGTGTGTCCCTGCACCCGGATGCCCTTCAGCCCTCCGTCCTGTGGAGGTTCACCTGGGGGGATTATTGATGCAGGAGAAAGAACCTTACCCCAGAGTCCATTTGGAAGAAGGGTGCCATGGTATCCTCTTTGTACCATTTGAGGGTCCGATTTCCTGTCATTGTGGGAGTGCAGATGAGGACTCTGAGTGACAGCAGAGAGACACACCACCCCACCCTTGTAACAGAACAGCAGCTTTGAGCCAACCCCACTCCCGGAACCTGGGGCTGAGCTATGGGGCATTCTGACTTACCTGGCCATCCCCAGGACGGCTGTAGCTCTGTCTCCCTAGGGGATGCTGACCTCAGGGTTTGTCACTGAGGCAGGATGACTTTGGGGTCCCAATTTTCTGAGGCAGCACCCCCCAAACTGGGAAAAAGCCATCTGCTTCTTTGTAGCCATCTGACCTGGCCGGCACACAGGGCAGTTCAGGTTCTTCCTCTGTCCAGTGAGATCACTTCTTAGGGAGACCCAAGGGGTAGTTATTCTGATGCAGTCCATCAGCCTCCCCAAGTCCCAGCCCCGTCCAGCTGAGCAAGATTGAAATGGATTGCATTGCTTCCTGCAGCCCAGGACTGTAGCTGGCAGCCACCCCTGCCCTTGGCATCGGGAGCTGGAAGGGGAGCAAGCAGGACACTGGATGCATTCAGTCACCTGAGGGCCTGGAGTGCCATGCCTGCTCATGAGTTAGTGTCGGGGTAGTCCCAGCCATCTCTTGGGAAGCCCAGGCCCCTCCCTCAAAGGCAGGAGGACCACTCTGTTAATTACTGTAATTAACACGAGGGCACCTCAGGATTCCTAGCATTTGTAGCAGTCCTTGGTGACCAGGTCCAGCGAGATAGCTTTGGTGCCCCCAGGGTGACACTTGCGTGTCATTTAGCCAGGCAGCTGTGCACCCAGGTCTTGGTGACAGAGGCTCAGAGGGGCCTCATAGACACCTACTACTTTTGGCCCGCTGCCATTTAATCTCTTCTTGTTTTCTTTCCACACAGGATTCCGTTGGTGAACCTGTAAAAAAAAAAAAAAATTAAAAATTACAAAAAACACACAAAACCTAAAACTAAACTATCTAAGGGGAGGGTCCCCACCCCTACCACTTCTGTTTGCCGGTGGGGAACTCTCAGAGCAGGACGCTATAGGCCAAATATATTTTTATAAAAATGCTGACGCCTATGGGGGACTGCCTTCTCCCAGAGCTCCTTTGGGAAACAGAAAGAAGACCCAACAGAAGGAACCGGAGACAGAAAAAGGGCAGGAGGACGCACCAGAAGCTGGAGTTTGTACTTCGATTCTGAACCTGTGCCAATAATACCATTATGTGCCATGTACTGACCTGAGGACTTGGTGACAAAGCCGAAGCCAAGCGAACCATGAGGAGTAAACTTACAGAAAACAGGAGTGGGTATCTCTTCTGTAGAGTCGCTATTTCTGGTTAATATACATATATAAATATATAAAGACACACAGATACACACACACACACACACACACCCCTTTTTTGTACCGTAGCAATTTTTGAAGACCTTCAATGTTCCTTTTTAAAAAAAAAATGTGTTCTCAGTTACAAAATCTGATTTCTTTAACACGCTTAGTATGAACAGGATGAACTGGTGTTTTCTACTTGCAGGATCACACACAGGCACACGCGCGCATATACACACGTCCGCACATATATATGCATACACTGGAAATGCAGTTCCACGCGTGAGCATATTCTTCTGGTGACCTGGTGTCCCGTCGCTGTCCAGTCTGGGGCGGCCACGATGAGCAGACAAGACCCTCGAATGGCATGTCCTGCATTTGCTGGGTATTTGGTGAGTGGCACCGGGTGTGTGGTTTATTATGTTGGGCCGGAATGAAGATTGCCATGGTTTTATCTACATACATACATACATATATATATATAATCTCTATACATATAAATACAACCTTTTTTCATTGAGTTGTTTGGAAAAGCTACCTAATAGCCATGTGCACACGTGTGTGGCCGGCCACTTACAAACGGGCCTGAGCGTCAGATTTGGGGGGGGGGGTTGGCTGGTGGATTCTTGGCCATCTTTGTGTTATACAAGCATAGACCGAATTAAAGGAATTTTCCAGTTCCCAAAATTAAAGGAATATATCCTCGTAGTGTGTGTGCGCATATGTCAGAGCATTACTCAGAAATCCGTGAGCGCCCCGTTCATCTGGGCAGGAGCACTGGGTCCTGGACCGGCATGCAGTGTCTCTTTCCCGCACGGTGGCACTTAAAGGTCACCCACTCTTTCTTGAGCCTGAGAGTGACTTCGAACCTTGGTGGAGATGGTAGCAAAGATGCTGTCTCTTGTCGGCTCCCGTTGGCCAGCTTGTGAGCTTTGGCCTCTCTGAACCCCAACCACACACTTCGGTGAAGATCCCCCTCTTTACGGCCCCCACTTTATGAAGGCGCCCTGTTGCCCCTCCTACTGTCAGTGGGAGTGCTGTAAAAGATGGGGATCCATCTGGGCCTCAGAGGGCATGTCCTCCTCCAGGGACCCCAGATTCTATGCACAGGGCCTGTCTCCTGTGAGTGATGTCACCAGTATAGCATGAAATGCGACAGGTTAAGTCGAAGGGTTAAAGGTCATCAGGCAGGAAGCTCATCCCTCCTACTCACTCCCTGACCAGGCAGGTGACCCAGTCCTTTCAGCAGTCTCCCTCCACAACACCTTGAAATGTACTTGGAAACTTGGCTTTGGTACCTTTTAATATATGGGAGAGTCAGACAATGCCAGCAGAGGGAAAAATGTCATTTTGTCACAATGCCCGTCAAGATCTGTTTTGGGGATACCCCCCTCCAAGAGTGGGAAAACTGTGTTTTTTGGTTTTTATTTTGTCATCCCCCTACCCTCCAAAGTTCTGGCACATTAACAAGATGCCACTAATGTCCACATCATCTCCAGGCTCACTCGACTCTCCCTGCCACACTGCTGTCAGCCCGGCACCCAGCACAGTCAGCTCTCATCCTCCAGTCACTCTCCTCCACTGGAGGGTGGCCCTGGGGCCTCTGTGACTCAGAAGAGCACTGTGCAGTGTGAACCACAGGTGAGGGTTATGGGAGCCACCACTGTGTGTCGGATGAGATGAAGGTGATGGCAAGGGTGTCTGTTGTACCACTGGTAGCAGAGCCTAGGGTTCCTGATGGGGATGTGGCTTAGTGACCAGTGCATCACCTCTAACTGTAGCTCAGTCCTCTCCCCTGGACCTCAGGCTGCCTGACTACTGGGTGACACAGAACTTTTGAAGGAAGCTTCAAATAGCAGCCACTTCCTCCGCCTCCAACACACACACAAACCCCTTTGGCACATGTTCAGGGCAGGGCTGGGGGATGCGTGTACCACCACCAGACAAGCCATGCCTGCGTGTTCCCCACTGGGAATTCTAGAAGTGTACTGACAATCTGTCCAAATAAATCCACTTTGAGGAAGGCTACCATATCACAGTGATGGACGGACTGTGTGTAGAGATGCTTTATTTTTTAAATGGTTACCTGGAAACATCATCTCTATACAAGGAGATGAAAGTGAGTAGGCTTACAAAATTAAGCTCCTTCAACAGTCAAGTCTATGAAATGATACAGCACAGGTTTTTTCTGACTCAGGCCCCGTGTTGTCGTTCAGTTGCTAAGTTGTGTTTTACTCTTTGAGACCCCATGGACTGCAGCATGCCAGTCTTCCCTGTCCTCCAGTATCTCCCTGAGTCTGCTCAAATTCATGTACATTGAGTCTGTGATGCCATCCATCACATCCTCCAACCATCTCACCCTCTGTGACCCCCTTCTCCTCCTGCCCTCAATCTTTACCAGCATCAGAGTCTTTTCTTTAAAAAAAGTCAGTTCTCCGCTTCAGGTGGCCAAAGTATTGTAGCTTCAGCTTTAGCATCAGTCCTTCTAATGCACATGTGTACATTTGTCTGAACATTGTATGTATCTGTGTGTGATGAGTTTGGCCTGGCCATGCTTGCACAGACCTAGGTTGATGCTCTGGGTCAGTCAGTGATCCCTCTTCTCAGCTCTTTGGATTTCAGAGTCCACCAGTGACCCAGTTGTATCTTCTTAGATCCCGGGGCCCCAGTTCTTACATTTCCTTTAGCTTTTTTCTCTTCTTCAAAAAAGGTACTCAAAGGAAGCCTTCATCTTGTTGTTTGGTGAGGTACTGCCCTCATGGGTTTTACTTTCTGTGAGGCAGAGGCAAACAATTAACACAGATGCAAACAAAATAATTTTCAGGGAGAAGGATGAAAAAATTTTAAAATAAATTTATAAATAAAAAATAAATTTCATAGAGGGATGGTAGGAAAGCAACAGAGTAGGATGACAGGAAAGAGAGAAAAGGGGAGCTGTCTGGGTTTATTCATCTGGCCATCATCTCCAACTGAGAAGTCATCTCCACTTGCCATCATCTCCAGCTGGGAAGTCATCTCCACTTGCTTCCTGAAGGTTGGCCTGGGAATGAAGGATAAAAGTGAAGTGCCAAGAAATAATTGCAACCATTATTGCAATAATTGTTGCAATAATAATTGCAGTCATTGCAACCCTTCTACCCCCACCCCCCAATCATTCTAGCCAGAAGAAACACCTGAGGAAGCAGAGAGGTAGGACCAAGAAGAGGCATATCACCCTGATGATGGACTTGATCTCTGCGTGGCATGCTGTCTCCCCCCAACCCGGGTCCCCTCCCTACTCACATCCCTAGGTTGTCAAGTCATCATTAGGTCAAGCAGATCTCAAAGAGGACAAAGAAACTCAAGGAGGGATAGGAAGCCCACAGGACAACGGGGGCCCCAGGGAGAGCCATCCCCCCTCGTAAGAGAAGTCAGCTGCCTTTCCCAATGCTCAACCTCAACACAGATCATACTCAGTAACGTACTTCTTAAACAACATCTGCTTTTATTCCAAAACATGCTGTGATTCATGTAATTCTGGAGTGGTTACTTTGGTACAGTTTGTCAATTTGCTATGCCATACTGTTTTTTGATCGTTTGTTTGTTTTCCGATGTAAATAGCACAGCCCACATAAACGAGCCAGACTCTCGCCATCTGAGAATCTTTGATTATTCTTCCCAACTTGTTCTTCTTCGCCTGCTCTGAGCCAAGATGTGTGTGTTAGCTGCACTCAGCATTATTCCTGGGGCTCCCATCCAGGTCTCAAATGATCGGTTGATGTTTTGAAATACGCTCCCAGCCCTTCATTTCAAAAAGTGTGAGGCCTGGGTGGGCAGTTTTGCATTTCTAAGTTTTGAGTTTGCACTTAAATGTAAAGAATGGGATAAACAGAGGCGTAGGCAGAGGATCAATCTTTTTATATCACCCCACCCATTAAACAAGGGGTTCCCAGGTGGCGCTAGTGGTAAAGAATCTGCCTGCCAATGCAGAAGACATAAGAGACAGGTGATCTCTGGATAGGGAAGGTCCCCTGGAGTAGGAAAAGGCAACCCATTCCAGTATTCTTGCCAGAAGAATCCTTTGGACAGAGGAGCCTGGTGGACTACAGTCCATGGGATTGCAAAAAGCTGGACACAACTAAAGCAACTTAGCACAACATTAAACAAACAAGAAAACTGAATTTCTTTGGACTTCAAATGATTTTAGGAAGAGCTCAGCCAGCAAGCCCACAATAGCCAAACTCCAGAGTTCAAAACGGTCACCACGTGAGCAAGTAGGAAATTTAACTCTGGGCACAGTCTCTCTGTATGCCAAAGGGCCAGCTGTAGCATTTGCCCTTTGTCAGGGGAGCAGTGTTACCAGAGCAACCAGCCTCTGGTGGGTGGGGCTTGCATGTACCCCCTCCATTCTACTTCACTTTGGTTAGGGAGGTTCAGTGCCTAGGCTGTACTGATGAGAAAACTGTGAACACACAGGGCCAAGAACAGAAAAGGACAAGAAGGAAGAGGCAAGCAAGATGCTATGTGGGCTCTTGAAGGCAGTAGTGCTTGGATGGGGGAGAGGGTAGCAATGCGGGTAAGGGGCTTCTCTCCATGGATTCCCAGACACCGCAGCAGCAACAGGTCCACAGCCCACACTTAACAGACGCACGGCCCACACCCGAGTGTAAAGGCAGCTGAAGAGAGTGGTCAGCTAAGCTATAACGTGTGTCTGTGTTGGAACTGGAAGGCTAAAACCCATCCTTCCAGAAGCCCCATTCCATTTCCCACGTGATAGATTCCCTGCTAAATGCTCCAAGAGTTACGCAGCATAGAATCAAGAGAGAATCAGAGCAGTTTTGAATGAATCCATAAGTCTAAATCATATATGGAACCTGAGCTTAAGAGGCTGGTATAAACTGGGCCAGCCCTGCCCTCTGGGACAACAGAGGTTTATAAGCACATAGATGGGGTAGGGTAAACAGAGAGTGAGCAGTAGGGGAAGGAGCCAGTGAACCTATCAATGGCCCTGCTGTCTCTTCTGTGTGGGTTGAAATCAGAACACACATGTACCATGGAGAGTATAAATGAAAGAGGTTCATAGAATAAGCCAGGAGAATTGCTAAGACATCCCCTGGGACTGAATTAACTTGCTCAAATCTTGAATTTCAAAGTAACACAACTGCTGATCATATATACAGAAATGGATGCAGAGAGGATCAGATTGTAGGAAATCCTTCTTTATAAAGTTAATTAGTTTTGCCTCGTGTAGTCTCTCTTAAAAATAGAATCCCCTGGAGACCTAGGTTCTTATCAACATCCAAATACTTGCAACCAAATAACTCCCCAGAAACTTCTTTCATGTGTGAACACAAACTCAGCTGTCCACACTGGTTAAGTTTTCTTGGATTTATGAAATTCTGCAATAAATTCTTTAGTGTTGATATTTATAGATTTTGGATTGGTGAACTGGCAGTTCGTGCCAGTCTTCCTGAATGTAACAAGTTATTGCTTCCAGAGAAGTGGGGAGAACTTTTTTCACAGGAGAAACAAGCCCTAAGTTCTACTTTTTGACATCATCTTGTACCACGAAGACTTGTTGCTAAAATGGTGGGAGACCCTTTGAAGACCCCCAGTACATTTGTGTGTAATAATTACGCAGGAAACTATAAGAGCAAAGACTGTTGTATTAACCTTCTAGACCAATGATTCATCTCCCAAGAGAACCATGTCATCCTTCTCCACTCTGCAATCATGCCAGGCCAGAAGGGACACTTTCAAAGACATTGTGACACCCTAAATTCAATTTGCAACCTTTGGGGGACTAAATGGAGTAGGAGAGAAGGGCTTCACTGAAGTCTCAGGTTGTAGGAATCCACATGGCAGTAGAATAGTGAACCAATAGTGTTGTTCTTGACAAGGTTTTTGTGACAGCAGTTACCACCAGAAAGAACCCTCTCCCTCTGCCTCCAATGTCTATTTTGGGCTGGACACTCCACTCTGTGTCATCTCTCCCTTATGTGTATGGATTTCTAACATCAAGTGTTGTGACTGCCGACAACTCAAGGTCTACAAGGCAACATGAGTATTTTTTTCATGGACTTACAGCAAGCAGACATGAACTGACATGAAAGTTCTGGAAAGGAGAGATTTCTAAGGTGCTGATAAGTATTGTGCTACTTCTGCACACAAGCACAACTGGATGGACAGTCAAGGGCCTTAAAGATAAAGATGGGCAACTGGTTTTGAAAAGTCAGCAGAAGTTACAGAACCCACCTATAGCCACACACTCCTTGAGTTGAACTGCCGTGACCTACAGAAGACATTTGGTTTTATCGTTTTTGTTTGTTTGTTTTTCACATGTATTTGGATTGCTTCCTCTGAAGCCAGACGTGTGAAAGGACTTGAACAAAATCGGTTCTCAATCGACTCACCATGAATTTGATCTTTAAAGATGAATCCTCAGCATAAGATGACACGGAATGACTTGAGGTTCAGCAGAGCTTTCAAAGATACATGTCTTCCTTGGCTGGAAGATGAGCACCATCTGAAGCATTTGCTGCTCCCTGAAACATTCTCCTATTGTGGGGAGAGAGGATGTGGGGACTTAGCAAAGTCTGGGAATAAAACATTGAGACTGAGGGAAAGACTGTAGTCAGTTTTGGGTTCCAGATCATTGTTTTCTTAAAAACTAGAGAGTTTGTGGGGTTTTCTAATAGAAAAAACCCTTTTTTTCTGGCAGCCCCATTGGAATCCTTCCTCTTGCCTCACTTGGAGAAACAAGATGGCAGGCGATGGAGCCCAGAACACAGTTATTCTTCAGTAAAAATTATTTAAAGGAAAAGCAGAACAACAACCAAGCCTCACCTGACCATGAATGACTTTGCTGATTAAGTTTTACTTAACTCATGATTCATATTTGGGTCAACAAGAGATTCATTGATTTTCTGTCTCTTTATATGTATGCTACTGAACATGAGTTAAACCCTTGAACATGAGTTAGATCCAGAAAGTATTAAACTTGACATTGGAGGAAACATAAGACCACACATGGACTGTATTTTCAAAGTCTTTTACATTTTTTTCAAAAGGAGTAAATGTTTACCACAAAACATTTAGAACATAAATAGAGCCAGAAAGAAGGGCAAAATTGGAAACCCTTCAGTTCTTATTTAATTCAGTGGTAACTGTTCATTAAGGTCTGGGGAGTGAGGACAAGTCAGAGATCTCTCCATGGTAAGCATGGTTGCTTACCCATGTTGGAAACACCCATCTGTTTCCAACATACGTTTTCTAAAAAGTTTGTCTAACTAATGTTTGAAGGCATCCTTGTTGTGGACTACAGTCTTCACTAAGCATGAGAGTGTCTCCATGACTAAGTGGAAAAAGCAGTCAATCATTTGGATGTTTTGCTTTCACATCCATCATCACATGTGGGCACATCTGGGTGTTGTGGGGAGCGGCAGGGATACACAAGATACTCAGAGAAACATCCAAACTCTTGGCTGAGTTTTTCATGTGGGGCATCTATCTGAGGGTCACAGATCTGATAACCAGAAGTCTCCATGCCCTTGTGAGACCCTCATGTACTTGAATCACACCCAAATTTACCAGGTTTAATCACATACATTTAAACACAGACCCATTCCCCCCTCCTCTCCCCAGCTCACCCGTGGAACTAGGAAACTCACAAACCATGAGCCTGAACCACAGGACAAGAAGGTCAAAGGTGATGGCCACACAGGCCCATTTCAGAACTTTATTTTTCTCCCCTCCCCAACTCATGTATAGCAACAATGGGTTTATTTTGATTTTCCTAAATTATTTTCTGATACAATAAACTGTTAACTGTTTATTTATACTTTTACATGGAGCAGTGGTTATTTTTCCATAGAAAAACAGAAGCTTCTCTGTTTATGTGTTACGCATATATATCTATGCCACAGCTGTCCTTACAGACATATGGATATATCATCTTCCTGAAAGAGCTCAATTATTGTAGTTTATTGTTGTGTTTTTCTTTGAATGCATCTCATAATCATGTTAATAAACAGACATGACACGAGCTACGGGGGTATGGGTGGGGGGCTGGGTGTGATTTCCATACAGGTGAAATTTTATTCCAGATTTTTTTAAGTTGTTTCTGTATTTCAAAGCAATGTAATTTGAAAAATTATTGTTAATGCAGCAGCTATATCAACTTTGCTGTATATTTAGTACTCTGATGTTGCTATTAAAAAAAAAAAAACATAATATGAAAAAAAGAGACAAAAGAATCACCGTTAGTTCAGGTCATGACTGCAACATGACTTTTTCAAAATGTTATTTGTATATTTGTTTCCTTTACCAGTATTATCTGAAACCTCCTCGAAGACTATGTTCATGTCTGTGTCATGGTTCACAGATTCTAAGATTTCCTCCTGGGTCTTCATTGTTTCCAAACCAATTCTTTCCCAGTTCAACCATGAAGAAAATATTTCCAGGTCTCTGGTGTGGGTCCCAGGGTTATTTGAAGCCAAGTCTATGCTAACTGGGACGGTCCCATAATACTTTAGCTGAGACCACGAGGGCCCCCAAGAGTAGGCTGGGGGCTTCCTGGGAGGTTTTTTGTGGACCATCTGAGTCCAGGTCACATCTATGGAGATTTCCCTGCAGAGGAAACTGTCCCTGGGAGGAACAGAGATCCAAAGCTTCTTTGTCTGTGCCGAGGTGGGATATTCCAAAGGGCCCCCTTCCTTGGAGTTGATGGACTCATGGAATAGGCAGGGTTTACAGAGGCAGAAGATGGGCTCAGGTCAGGTCGATGGTGTGTGAGTGGCCCTGCCCCCAGCCCAGCGGTTCTTAACCAGGGACAGTTTTACTCCCCAGAGGGGGGTCACACTGGGAGGGGTTGCTCCTGGCCACTGGTGAGTAGAAGCTGGGATGCTGTAAGCATCATAAAATGCACACAATGGCCCCCAAAGCAATGGTCAGACCCAGATGTTGACAACGCCCAGAGAGCAAAGCCTGCCCTTATCTTCAGGGACATAGGCTGAACTCTGCCCTGGTGGCAGGCAGGGGTCTTGCTCCCCTGATGTGAATTTAACGCGAATGCCTTTGCCTCAGAGGAAGTTTCCTGGCCCCCAGACCGTGGTCTCTCTGGTCAAGTCTGAGACAGCAAGGACCCTAAGGCTGTCTTCTTTTTCAGCAAAGTCACTCCCTTGGCTCTCAGCCCTCAGCCCAGTGAATTGCTCTTCTGATAGTGCCTATCCACATATCTGCTGCGGTCTCCTGTGTTGGGGATCCCTTGACTGCAAAAGTCCTGCACATCATCAGCTGCCCAAGATACCATGAGCACCCCCTGGCTTCTGAAGGGCCCCTAGCCCACGGAGTGGACCCAGAACCTCACCCAATCCTCCCCCTTCCAGCCACAGCCTCACAGGCCTCCAGAAAGTCTCTGCAACACAATTCACCTGCTGCCAAGTTTCCTGGCCCCTCTTTGTGGCTCAGTAGCTAAGATCAGTCTGTCTGACTCTTTGTGATCCCATGGATGGCAGCATGCCAGGCTTCCCTGTCCTTTGCTATCTCCCAGAGTATGCTCAAACTCATGTCCATTGAGTCAGTGATACCGTCCAACCATCTCATCCTCTGTTGTCTGCTTCTCATCCTGCCCTCAATCTTTCCCTGCATCAGGTTCTTTTCCAATGAGTCGGCTCTTCAAATCAGGTGGCCAAAGTATTGGAGCTTCAGCTTCAGCATCAGTCCTCCAATGATATTCAGGATTGATTTCCTTTAGGATTGACTGGTTTATCTCCTTGCTGTGCAAGGGGTGCATCCATTGCCAAGGCCATTGACTAGCATCAGAAAGACAGGAGGGAAGGGGGCAGGGAACTGTGGTCTCAGGGATCAGGCAACACCCAAGAGCTGACTTGCACCCCGGGATCCCAACGAAGGTCTGCAGAGTTAGAGACACGAGGTGTTCACCATCTTTTCCTAAAGGGAGAACAGGTTTAAGAATGCAGAGAAGTGAAAAGTGAAAGTGAAGTCGCTCAGTCGTGTCCAACTCTGCTACCCCATGGACTGTAGCCTACCAGGCACCTCCGTCCATGGGGTTTTCCAGGCAAGAGTATTGGAGTGGGTTGCCATTTCCTTCTTCAGGGGATCTTCCTGACCCAGGGATCGAACCTGGGTCTCCCGAGTTGTAGGCAGACACTTTACCATCTGCACCACCAGGGAAGTCCAGAGATGCCAACAACTGGAAGCAAGGCGTAGAAGATTCTTTTTAAGTCTGAATGAGTATTCCTCATCCTTAATTAGCTCAGGAGAGCAGGTGGCACCCTGCCCAGCCCCCACCCCATACCCCTGCAGGACCCACAGGGTATGTAAGTATCACCTAGTTCAGCACAGGACCCATGCAGAGAGATACTCTTCTGTTCCCTCTTAGCCTGGAGCGCTGCCTTGGTCTCAGCTCCTCAGTGCCCAGGGGCCCCCACTGGTGTCTGAGGCTGTGAGCCGGCAGATGGCTACAGTGACCACTGGCTCCCCAGGGAGAGCCTCTCCTCAATCAGTGAGCGGTTTAATGCCCTGAGACACATTGATGAATGGGATACATAACCGTCTTTAACAAGCAGAAAAAAAAACAATACCACTTAGGTCATTTAACTGATTTAAACAAATCAACAGCCTGGATGCCGTTAAAATAAACTCAATTTGCTCACCAGTGCGAGATTCTAGGATCCATTTGCTACCGCATAGAGCCCGTGCCTCTGAACTGAAGCCAAGAACATAAATATGGGGGCCTAGGATGGCTGGATACATTTGGCAGAGCTGACCGTGATGGGTGTCCAAATGGGCAAGCCCAGCAGAAACCTTTTGGGTCTGGAGGGTGGCTGGAGGAGTGTCCCCATCCCTGAGCTTATTGTAGGGGTGTGGTCTGTGACACGGGGTTTCTTCAGTCCCACCAGTGGTAAGAGGGGAGAGGACGCAGGGGAAGAGTTTGAAAGGAACTCAAGAGGAAGTCAGGTCAGCAGTCTAGCCACCAAAGATGCACACTGATCCATCACAAAAGCGACAACAGACCACCCAGGCTGGGAAAGACCGCAGGATTCCAGATCCTATGGGTCTCTCCATCTACAGGATGTCATGATTAAGGAAGGGTGCCACTGGTGCCTGGAGGTCAGGGATGCTGACATACTTCTGGTTTGCACAAGACAGCCCCCCACAGCAAAGAATTATCTGACCCAAATGACAACAGGTAAAGAGTCCACCTACAATGCAGGAGATGCAGAAGACATGAGTTCAGTGCCTGGGTCGGGAAGATCCTCTGGAGGAAGGCATGCCAACCCACTCCAATATTCTTACCTGGAGAATTCCACGGACAAAGCCTGGCGGGCTACAGTCCATGGTGTAGCAAAGAGTCAGACACGAATAAGGGACTGAGCACACAAATGTTGACAGTGTCAACATGGCAAAACCCTGCTTTAGGGAAGTTAAAAGTTGACCTTCTTTCCATGGAGAGTAATTTCTAATAGACCAGGTGTTGGCCCCCCAACCCATCCTGGCTGCCACTGGTTGGTTCCCAGGACTGACTGTAGAATCTTCCCTAAAACATCAACTGAGTAGAAACACAGAAGGTGTGCGCCGGCAGCATTCCAGATAGCAAGGTGTGGGCTCCCTTTCCCTGTTGTGTTATTTTTCATATATATATATATATATATATATATATATATATATATATATATATATCGGAGAAGGCAATGGCAACCCACTCCAGTACTCTTGCCTGGAAAATCCCATGGACGGAGGAGCCTGGTGGGCTGTGGTCCATGGGGTCGCTAAGAGTTGGACACAACTGAGTGACTTCACTTTTACTTTTCACTTTCATGCATTGGAGAAGGAAATGGCAACCCACTCCAGTGTTCTTGCCTGGAGAATCCCACGGACGGTGGTGCCTGGTGGGCTGCCGTCTATGGGGTTGCACAGAGTTGGACACAACTGAAGCGACTTAGCAGTATATGTATATATATATGTGTGTGTGTATGTATGTGTGTGTGTGTGTATATATATATGTATATATATATATATTTGGCTTTTGCTCCTTAACCTGGATTATTGGCTGCTGGAACAAAGTACCACAAACAAAGTGGCCTGGAAGAAAAGAAATGCTTTGTCTTACTTTGCCGGCAAAGGTCCGTATAGTCAAAGCTATGATTTTTCCAGTAGTCATGTAGGAATGTGAGAGTTGGACTATAAAGAAGGCTGAACACTGAAGAATTGATGCTTCTGAATTGTGGTGCTGGAAAAGACGCTTGAGAGTCCCTTGGACTGCAAGGAGATCAAACCAGTCAATCCTAAAGGAAATCAACTCTGAATATTCACTGGAAGGACTGATCTGAAGTTGAAGCTCCAATACTTTGACCACCTGACTCAAAGAACTGACTCATTGGAAAAGACTGATGCTAGGAAAGATTGAGGGCAAGAGGAGAAGAGAGCAACAGAGGATGAGATGGTTGGATGACATCACCTACTCAATGGACAAGAGTTGAGCAAGCTCTGCTGCTGCTGCTAAGTCACTTCAGTCCTGTCTGACTCTGTGTGACCCCATAGATGGCAGCCCACCAGGCTCCCCCATCCCTGGGATTCTCCAGGCAAGAACACTGTAGTGGGTTGCCATTTCCTTCTCCAATGCAGGAAAGTGAAAAGTGAAAGTGAAGTTGCTCAGTCGTGTCCAACTCTTTGAGACCCCAGGGACTACAACCTACCAGGCTCCTCAGTACATGGGATTTTCCAGGAAAGAGTACTGGAGTGGGTTGCCAAAAGGACAGGGAAGCCTGGCGTGCTACAGCTAATGGGGTGGCAAAGAGTTGGATATGTTTTAGGGAATGAACAACAACTGTTTGCTGCTGGAACAAAGTTTCACAAAAGGAGTGGCCTGGAACAAAAGAAAGTGATGTTGTCTCACCACTCTGGAGGTTGAAAGTCTAAAATTAATCTGTGGTCAGGGCCATGGTCCTTCTAAAGGCTCTGGGGAAGGACATCCCAGGTGCTGCAGTGTGTAGACATACTGGTAATGTTTTAGAGACAGTCCTCCAGGTCCTGACTTATGATAGCTCCTTGGTTTGGGCAGCATCACCCCAATCCTTGTGTATGATTCTGTGTCCAAATTGCCCCTTTTTATAAGGACAAAAGTCCTATTGCATTAGGGCCATGCGCATTTCCAGGATGACATCATTTTAACTTATCATGGTTTCAGTGACCATATTTTCCAACAAGGTATTGTCCGGGGCTGTGGTCTTAGAGGTTACTTAGGACTACAGCATGCTAATTTGGGAGACACAATTCAGCCCAGAGTGAAATCAATTGGTGTCGTGTTGGGCTTCCCTCCTGCAATGCAGGAGACCTGGGTTTGATCCCTGGGTCAGGAAGATCCCCTGGAGAAGGAAATGGCAACCCACCCCAGTACTCTTGCCTGGAAAATTCCATGGACAGAGGAGCCTGGTAGGCTACAGTCCATGGGATCACAAAGAGTCGGACACAGCTGAGCAACTTCACTTCACTTCACTGGGGGCTCTGAAGAGCTCTAGTACCACTGTCCTTTATGTCTCAGTGCAGAAGAGAATTCAACCAGAGCAGAGTGATAGATAAGAAATGATTATTCGGCTGAGATGTTTGTGAGGCTTACAAGCGGATGGAAAAGGGGGTGCCTCAGCATGAGAACTTACTGGGCTACAGTTTTATAATCAAAGGAAAAGTGAGCAGGGAGAGAAGAAATTCTGTGTCTTAAGTAGATGTCATACTTCTATCATCAGTTCTTCCTCCAGGTTGAGCAGGTGAGTTTCCTTGCCTCTACATGGTCAAGCTAGGTCCACAAATTATTGTTTTTTGTGTGTGTAGAGAGTATGTCTTAGGGGTCATTAACTTACTGGGCAGGCTTTGGGTCTTACACCACCACTGTTTTATTGTTTTGGGGCATATCTCGTGCTTCTGCTGCATGGGTTCTGTTGCTAAGTAAATCTGCTTGGTTTTGTGGTTAAGCAAACCTGCTTTTGGTCTTCTCCAATGGCTTAGCAGATAAAGAATCTGCCTGCAATTCAGGAGACACCAGTTCAATCCCTGGGTTGGGAAGATCCCCTGGAGAACAAAATTTTGAAATCCACTTCCGTATTCTTGCCTGGAAAATCCCATGGACAGAGGAGCCTGGCAGGCTACAGTCTAAAGGGTCGCAAAGAGTCGGACACAACTAAGTATGCATACTTTGAAACCTACTTTCATGAGTTACCATTAACTTACAGGAGTCTCCCATATTTTTTCTACTTACAATTCACTAGTGGGATTAACGCTTAATCACATACTTTATCCCTTCACTCTGTCTGTGTTAAGAGCACTGGGGAATCAGAGAGAGACACCCTTACTAGGACAGAAGCCAACCTCATTTTTCCCAGTCCTATATCTGCCAAAAGAAAAATGAGGATCTAGGGGCAGGAAAGGGTGAGTCCAGAAGGAAAGTTCAGGTTTTTCCTCCCCTCATGGAAGCTGAAAGATCTGGTCAGGAAATAATAGAAGTGGTGGGAGCATCACCTTTTAATTCTGAGACATCTGAATTCTAGTTAGAGGCCCAGCTGGGCTTAGGAAGGAGAAATGACTTCCTTTTAAAGCGACTGTCCTCAGAATAGTGTTTTGTTTTGGTTTTGGGTTGCCAGATAAAGGTGAAGCAGCTGTCAGGATTACGTGGTAATAAAACTTAGAAGAAAGGGGAACTTGGAACACATTACTCCCTACACAGAGAGCAGCTGCAAAGGCAGAGATTTGCCTTTTTTTCCTCTCTTTTTTTTTTGCATCTTTTGCCCTTTTTTCATCTTTTGTGATTCCTTATTTCTGTTTCATATCTTCCCTGAAGCCCCATGCCTCCAGCCTACAGCATCTGTGGTGTCTCCATTAGGGTCTGCTGCATGGATAAAGGAAATGGGGCAGCTGTTGTTGGTGAGAAAGTCATTGTGTGACTTTGCTTTGCGATCCAGTCAGCTCTTCCCAGCGTGTTTCTCGGAACTTGCCCTTGGCAGGATGGTCTGGACTGGAAAGGACACTTCTCCCCTCTGATCTCCTTGCAGCCAGCACTTTATGATCTCCCTTCCCCACAGCACTCTCCATGTTTCCTAAATATTCAGCTTTGAACTTGGCAGAAATGAGGCAGCAAAGCCTCCAATCCTTGAGGCTGTGGTTTCCAGTCAGACTATCTGGGAGTGAAATCAAAGGTGCCAAAGCAGGAGGCAAGGTGAGAAAGTGCAGAGATGCAGAGATGCAGAGATGCAGGGCAAGTCTGTAGTGGTCCTAGGCTGGTGCTCACAACTTTGCTGAAACCCTAGCCCAGAAGGTCCCTGGAGCTCTACTTGGTGCTGGAGATGCTGGGTCAGTTTACTTGTTCTCAATGTCTTAAAGACACATCTTGAGAAGAACCAGTGTGTAGACATACCGGTAATGGTTTTAGAGACAATCCCCCAGAACACTGTGGCTGAGAACATTCAACACAAACTAACACTGGAAAACTGCGAGATATTGCACTTTTTGAGGGGATTGTTGTTCAGTTGCTAAGTTTGTCCAACTTTTTGCAACTCTTGTGAACTGTAGCATGCCAGGCCTCCCTATCCTTCACTGTCTTCCAGAGTTTGCTCAAGCTCATGTCCATTGAGTCGATGATGCCATCCAACCATCTCATCCTCTGTTGCCCCCTTCTCTCTGTCCTCAATCTTTCCCAGCATCAGGATCTTTTCCAATGAGTTGACTCTTCACATCAGGTGGCCAAAGTATTGGAGCTTCAGCATCAGCCCTTCCAGTGACTATCCAGGGTTAATTTCCTTTAGGATTGACTGGTGTGATCTCCTTGCTGTCCAAGGGACTCTCAAGAGTCTTCTCTAGCACCATAGTTTGAAAGTATGTTCTCCGGCTCTCGGCCTTCTTTATGGTCCAACTCTCACATCCATACATGACTACTGGAAAAAAGGACAGCTTTGACAATACAGACCTTTGCTAGCAAAGTGATGTCTCTGCTTTTTAATATGCTGTCTAGGTTTGTCATAGCTTTCTTTTTTTCCTTTTTTGGGAGATAATGGCACCACATGAGCTATGACATAGGCTAGACCTTCTTAGGATCTCAAACCACTTCCCGTGTGTCTTGTTAATACCAGCAGACTCCCTGAGGCTGTCATCACCAAAGGCAGCTGAGTCAGGAGAGGACATAAGAGTTCTGAGAACACTTCACCTTTTTCCTCTTGAAGTTATGCATCAAGGTGGACCAGTCTATGACCTGGATTTTTTCACATCCTCCCCATGTCAGCAAGTCCCTCCACCCCCACCATTATGCTAGATCACTTTGATTCATGGAGAAATAATAATGAAGCATTATCATGGGCATCTTGCTTAGCTTTATTTTTCCTAGGATCAAAGAAATCACACCACAATCGCTCCAAGGATGCAGCAGACACCTGATTTTGTAGCCCAGACCCTGACTGGGCTTCAAGACCTTGCACTGTGGTGAGTAATGGCTAGGGTGTGAGCATCCCTCAGCCAGGTCCTTATATATGATAGCATTATGCAGAAAAATAATGAGAACCATTGAAAGATGCTGCTCACTTTGGAATTGAATTACTGTTTAAATCAAGCTGGCAGTGGGCAGGGGGCTTGTGAAATGAAATTAAGGAGGAAGCTGTATTTCAATTGGGAAGCCCTGGGTACTTTCTGAGAGAGTGGGCCTCCTGTAAATGAAATACAGCCCTGGGCTCGAATTCTGTCCTCTGTGATTTATCTGAGCCGAATGGGCTTGTTCGAACCATTCTGAATGTTGTTTTCAAAGTGCAAATGAACATCTCATTCTGCAATCAATGACACAGGAAACAAGCTCTGGAGGAGGTGGCCTGGGGGAGAAGACAAGAGGGAACATGGAGTTCTGCCCAACCAGCAGCCAGTTCTAGGTGGGCTTCAGGGCTTGTAAAGTGAGGAGACCCAAGGGTTTTAGTGGGGCAGAAATGTCAAGACTGGGGCTTTTTCTCTGAACATCAACAGGCAAAAGGACTTGTCTCCTGCAGTCCATGTGGGGATGCATATGGCCAGAGAAATATGAAAGAGACCTGCCCAAGCCAGACTCCAGCCTTCCCCACTGGGTCCTGTTGGCTCCAGAGCATCTCAGTGCTGGACAAGAGGCTCACATTCAGAGTGAAATGGGTTTGGTTTTGAAAGTGTCCCAGGTGAACCTTATGTACTCCACTGGAGCAGATACATTTTCTCAGGTAATGAAGAGCCATGGATACTTCTGAGCAGAGGCGTGATGTGAAACGATCAGAGTTTGAAGAAAGAGAGCACAGGCTGTGGGCTGGAGGGAAATGGGACCAGAGTCAGTGGTCAGAGAGGAGACATGAATAGAGTCAGCCAGGGCATGAGGCCACTGAAGCTGACCAAGGTGACCCAAGGGGTGAATCCATGGGAGGAAGAGAACACAGAGCTGCCTCCACGACCATCTGGGGGGCCCACCAGGAAGATGTCTTTGCTGGAATATGTCCACACACAAGGCTGCTCTAGGCACAAGTCCCAAAGGTGCCTGGGCAGGGGTGGATGGTCTTACGCCGTGGTCCAGGAGAAAGCAGACACCAGGACCCAAGCCAAGACCAGAGGGCACCACTCTCCTAAGCTCTCTCCAGCTCTAGCCCCTGCCCACTCTGATGCTGGTCTCTGCCCATGGGAAGGTGGCCAGAGAGACACACACCATGAATGACGAAGGGACTTTGGATGGGTTCTGGTGGAGGAAGATAGCAGGCCTGAGCAGAGTCTGGGAGCTGTCCAGTGCTGAGGAAGGCAACTGGCACACAGGAATCATGCCCCCATCACTAGGGAAGCCAGTCTCCCCACAGTTCTTCTGTGTTTCTTCAGCAATGGCTCAGAGCCCTCCCTCTGACCATCCTTCCCATGTCATTCTGGTCAAGACTGGCTGCCTTTTCCTTCATCCACTTGCATCACCTTCTGTCCACCCTCTCACCTCTTCTTACTGTCCATCACAAATCTGACCTCAGGTGTCTTCTGCACAAAATCTCCACTGGCTCCAAGTGCCTTCACAGAGCTCCCAAACTCATATGTTGTCTGTGTTTGTGATTGTCCCGGAGGGAGGGCTGTCTTTTCATTTTATCTGCCCACCCAGAGGATAGACACCCTTGAATTTATTCTCGGTCTAGAAAAAAGCAGACCTTTGGAAACTGACACCCAGGGGAAGGTTTATTTAATTCAATGGAAAATAAATCCTCATTCTCTTAAGTGGACATTTTACCTTCCCTTGAAGGTGGGCTCTTAGTCTCAGTTGCATCCAGTCAACTTTACTTTATAGGTAGACTAGTGATTAACAGGTGTTTACTGTTATCTGTGCCCCATTTGAAAGTTGATCAAGGTGAACACTTCCCCACAAAGGAGATTTCTTTCTTCTCCTTGGATTAAGGTTTGAACTCTGACCAGTGGTAAGTGTAAGAAGATCAAACATCACAGAAAGCATGCAGATCGAACTGCTGGGTACTTGCGGGCCTTTGCTGGGCACCTGGGAGAGACAGTCTACCTCCTTTTTATTCTTTTCTGGCTGTGTTCCAGAAGCACAGGCATGCACCCCACAGTACCCCACCTGCAGTTTGGAATGCTGAGCTGAGCACAGAAGGAGCCAAAAGGAGCATCTGTCCAAGTAAGATGTTACAATGTCAACTTCAGGAAATATGGTGGCACAATGATCAAAGCAAGGCTTTATCTTTTACTGCTGTAGCCCTTCTGCTAGCATCTCATAAATGATGCTAGTTCATTCTTGAGATAAGATGGTAGGGCCATTCCTCTTGTTTCTGACACTTGGGTAAGATAAACCACAGGAGAATGAAATGAAGAAAGGTCCAAACATGGATATATCCTGCCAGTGGGAAGCTGTACTTGTCCTTCAAAAGGCATCAGATTGAAAGGACTCCTCCTCCCCTTCCCAGTCTTTTTGGACTGCTCCCAATTTGTCCTATGCTTCAACCCCAGGGACCAAAGCATTGGTACCCTGGTATGGCTAATTCTTTGAAGTCCATGCTTAAGTAGTCTGCTTAGCCTAAATTGACCTTCTCCCAGGAAAAATGCTTTAAATTTCTCCATTCAAAATACTTTCATTTCTCCTCATTCAGTGTTCTTATCTCCAACTCCTCACATTGTCACACACACACTGACTTGGGATTGGTCCACCCTGCCCTGCGTTCCTACCATGTTTGGTCTGAAGTGTAGGGCCTATCACCCTAAGAGATGAACTGGAAGCCATGGTAGAGCAACAGGCAACATCTACTGAGCATACAGCTTGTGCACACTTAGATCAGGATCTTCCCTAACTCTGGCTAGTGTGGGGTGAGGTCGGTCATTTGACTGTCTTTGGCTGTATAACAAGCCACCTCATGGTGGCTTAAAATTAGCATTGTCATTTTGTTTCTTGTCTTGGTGGTACAGTGGTAAGGAATCCATCTGCCAATGCAGGAGATGCAAGAGATGCAGATTTGATCCCTGCATTGGAAAGATCCCCTTGATGGGCTATCCTCTTTGGGCATATCCATAGGTTTGCAAAGAATCAGACATGATTGAGCATAAACTCTTCTGTGGTTGACTGGACTCAACTGGGCAGCTCTCCCTCCAGGTCTCTCACCCGGTTGCAATCAGAGGGCATTTGGGGCTGGAACCCTCTGAAGGCTCCATCACTCATGAGTCTGGAGCCTGAACTGGGGGAACTCAAACATCTGGGACTTCTGCCTCTCTCTATAGGGAATCTCTCTGTGTGCACCAGTTTCCTTGTCTCTAAAATGGTACTGATGATATAAACTATCTCAGGGAATTGTTGTCAAACTCAAATAAGCTGGTAAATCCTTGAGAAACATCAGCTAATATAGTGGCAATCATTATTATCAAGAAGACTTGGGACCTGCAGGAACTCTTTGAATGGTTAACAGCTATCATTGGAACGTAGGACTCTTCTCTACACAGATTCTGAGGGAAGAACAAGGCCAATGGATGGAAGCTATGCAGAAGATTCAGGTGCAGTTTCTAACAGTAAAATTGTTCAGAAATAGAACAGGCTGCCATGGCAAAGAGTAAGTTCCCACTATCAAATTGGATCAACACAGCCTAGATGACCATTTACTAGGGAATGGCAATGGGATGGTTTCACCAAATGGAAAATTAAACAAAGTTCTTTCGGGACTATTCTAACTCGGACTTCCTGTAAGTCTCTGATTCTGTTGTTTCCATTGATAGAGCCAAGAGCATACAATGTAAGTATCACCATTATTTCTTCATCTGGACATTCATGTATGCAACCAATATTTATTGCTGCTGTTTATCACTAAGTCATGTCTGACTCTCTGCGACCCCATGGACTGCATGCAGCACACTAGGCTTCCCCGTCCTTCACTGTCTCCTGAAGTTTGCACAAATTCATGTCCATTGAGTCAGTGATGCCTTATAACCATCTGATCTTCTGTCGTCCTCTTCTCCTCTTGCCTTCAATCTTTCCCAGCATCAGGGTCTTTTCCAATGAGTCTGCTCTTTCCATCTGGTGGCCAAAGTATTAGTGCTTCAGTTTCAGCATCAGTCCTTCCAATGAATATTCAGGGTTGATTTCCTTTAGGATTGACTGGTTTGAACTTCTTGCCATCCAAGGGAGTGAACATCCCACAAATGCCACATCCTATGCTAAATACAGGAACACAGGATGGTGATTATAGCAGCACCATGAATACATGGGTTTCATGAGCCTCATCCCAGAATCTAGTGGAGGATACAGTTTATGAAATATAACCATGTAATAGGAGAAATGTTCTATTGAGAAAGAAACCCAGGCCACCAAACTTCATCTGTGGAAAATAGGGAAGGGAAACCTCTGTGAAAGGAGAAATGTTTACTTTGAGAACTGAAGGATGGGTAGAAGCATGGAGACAAAATATGGTTAGAAGTAAGAGATGAATATATATATTTTTTAATTAGACAAAAAAAAAAAAAAAAAGAAGAGGTGAGAAAGAAGACTGGACCAAGAAAAGGAAGAGTTGTATGGGGAGATTCAGAGATGAGAGAGAGCATGATGGAGGGCATTAATAAAGCTCTTCAGGTAACCAGGGCACAGGAAATGGAGTAGACAGGATGTGACTGAAAAGCCCTGTTGATCATTGAGAGGTATTCTTGTTCTTCCAGGCTTTATGGCATCATCCAGCTTCCTCCCTCAGTCTGTCATTTAGAAAGCTATTATTTAGTTGATGAGGATCTGTCCCAATAAGGTTGCAGTCAAAAGAGAGACAAGGGAGTCGATTTAAAAGATCCTTGAGGAAAAACTGGCATGCCTTGAAATTGGCACTGATTTTCAAGGGGATATGGATAATTGAGCTAATGTTTAAAGATGACCAAGATTTTGAGCTTAGCAAACACAGGGGCACTGGAAGGAAGAGTTGATGGAAGTGAAGATAAAGAGTTCACTTTGGAACATAGTGACTCAGAGATAATGGCAGGGCAGGATGTATTTTAGGTAATTAGAGATGAGAGGCCAAACACCGAGTGAAAGACTGGGTTGGATTTATTGACTTGAAAGTGACAGGAGGATACATTTCTTCTTCCATCAACTTGGATGAAATGGTACCAGATCTGTGTTCCTGTCTAAGCAACTAGAAAACTGGATGAAGCATTGGAGACTTGGCAGTATAGGACTGTGACCTGTGACAGAGATTAATGAGGTGATTGCCTTGTCTCTGGAGGTACTTTTCATGCTATGGTATAAGGTGAGGGAACATAGGTAGACAAGGGTAGTGTCATTGATTTGAAGAGAAGAGATTGGAATTTGGGGATTCTGAGGTTGGAATTGGGCTTCCTGTTGGCTTAGACAGTAAAAAATCTTCCCACAAAGTGGGAGACCTGGGTTTGATCCCTGGGTTGGAAAGATCCTCTGGAGAAGGGAATGGCTACCCACTCCAATATTCTTGGATAGCAGTCAACACTGGAGAGGAGAGAATCATGGTGAAAAAAAAAGAGCTCCAGAAACCTACATAGAGTTTCTCAGGAATCTTGCTAAATGCTGAGTAGCATAGAATGAAACTTCATAAGGCTTAGTTAGGAACTACCAACGAGTTTTAAAGTAAGCAACTCTTGAAATCCACACAGGGTTTCTGGAATTGTGAGGTCCGAACAGCTACAGTGTTTAACATTTGTGACACTCAGAGAGACCTTAGAGAGTTATGCCTTATTAGTAGGGCTAAACTACCATAGATTAAAGTCTACTCTACACTTGTCCTTAAAAAAATGAAAAAAAAAAAAAAGTCTCAAAAGGATCAAATTGATTGACGAGCAACTAAGTTGCACCCAAAACAAAATTCACAGTATTCTAAAGGTTAACAAAATGCATGCCCTCAATATTGTAATATTCAAACTGTTTAGCATCAAATAAAAATTACTAGACATGAGAAAGTAGACTGAGTGACTAATTACAGGGAGAAAGCATTTAATAGAAACAGACCCAGAAATTAGAGAGATGGGTGGCATTAAATCCAAAATCCTTAAAACAATAATTATAAATATACTTAAGGGCTTACTGGGAGATATAAAAATTAGGAGAAAAATATATTAAAAAACATATAAATCTGAAAAATAAAATATCTGAAATGAAAAATTCCCTGGATCAGTTTAACAGATTAAATGCTTAAGAAAAGACCAATGAACCTGAAATACAGAAATATAAATTATCCAATTGAAATATAGAAAGAAAAAAGATAAATAAACAAAGCTTTAACAATCTGAAGGACAAAATCAAGCAGTGTAACATATTTATAATTGGAGTCCCAGAAAGAGAGAATGAAATGGGGTCAGAAAAACATTTGAAGAAATAATGGTTTAAATTTCTCCAATCTTGTAGAACTATAGCTCACAGATCCAAGAAGCCTCAGAGACTAAGAGAATAAACATAAAGAAAACCACAAAAAGCCACATTACCACCCAATTCTTGAAAACTAATGATAGAGAAAATCTTAAAAAATATTCAAAGAAAAAACACTGTCTATTCAGGGGAACAAAGATAGGACTTATCTTTGTTATTCTCAAAAAACTATGCAAGATAGAAAATGGTGGAAAAACACCTTTAAGGGTGGGGGGTGGGGAATAAAGACTTTTATTTTTTTTTTAACTTTACAATATTGTACTGGTTTTGCCATACATCAACATGAATCCGCCAAAGGTGTACACGTGTTCCCCATCCTGAATCCCCCTCCCACCTCCCTCCCCATACCATCCCTCTGGGTCATTCCAGTGCACCAGCCCCGAGCATCCTGTATCATGCATAGAACCTGGACTGGTGATTCGTTTCACATATGATATTATACATGTTTCAATGCCATTCTCCCAAATCATCCCACCCTCGCTCTCTCCCACAGAGTCCAAAAGATTGTTCTATATATCTGTGTCTCTTTTGCTGTCTCACATACAGGGTTATCGTTACCATCTTTCTAAATTCCATATATATGTGTTAGTATACTGTATTGGTGTTTTTTCTTTCTGGCTCACTTCACTCTGTATAATAGGCTCCAGTTTCATCCACCTCATTAGAACTGATTCAAATGTATTCTTTTTAATGGCTGAGTAACACTCCATTGTGTATATGTACCACAGCTTTCTTATCCATTCGTCTGCTGATGGACATCTAGGTTGCTTCCATGTCCTGGCTATTATAAACAGTGCTGTGGTGAACATTGGGGTACACGTGTATCTTTCAATTCTGGTTTCCTCGGTGTGTATGCCCAGCAGTGGGATTGCTGGGTCATATGGCAGTTCTATTTCCAGTTTTTTAAGAAATCTCCACACTGTTCTCCATAGTGGCTATACTAGTTTGCATTCCCACCAACAGTGTAAGAGGGTTCCCTTTTCTCCACACCCTCTCTAGAATTTATTGCTTGTAGACTTTTGGATCGCAGCCATTCTGACTGGCGTGAGATGGTACCTCATTGTGGTTTTGGTTTGCATTTCTCTGATAATGAGTGATGTTGAGCATCTTTTCATTTGTTTATTATCCATCTGTATGTCTTCTTTGGAGAAATTTCTGTTTAGTTCTTTGGCCCATTTTTTGATTGAGTTGTTTATTTTTCTGGAATTGAGCTGCAGGAGTTGCTTGTATATTTTTGAGATTAATTCTTTGTCAGTTGCTTCATTTGCTATTATTTTCTCCCATTCTGAAGGCTGTCTTTTCACCTTGCTTATAGTTTGCTTTGTTGTACAGAAGCTTTTAATTTTAATTAGGTCCCATTTGCTTATTTTTGCTTTTATTTCCAATATTCTGGGAGGTGGGTCATAGAGGATCCTGCTGTGATTTATGTCGGAGAGTGTTTTGCCTATGTTCTCTTCTAGGAGTTTTATAATTTCTGGTCTTATATTTAGATCTTTAATCCATTTTGAGTTTATTTTTGTGTATGGTGTTAGAAAGTGTTCTAGTTTCATTCTTTTACAAGTGGTTGACCAGTTTTCCCAGCACCACTTGTTAAAGAGATTGTCTTTTATCCATTGTATATTCTTGCCTCCTTTGTCAAAGATAAGTTGTCCATAGGTGTGTAGATTTATCTCTGGGCTTTCTATTTTGTTCCATTGATCTATCTTTCTGTCCTTGTGCCAGTACCATACTGTCTTGATGACTGTGGCTTTGTAGTAGAGCCTGAAGTCAGGCAGGTTGATTCCTCCAGTTTCATTCTTCTTTCTCAAGATTGCTTTGGCTATTCGAGGTTTTTTGTATTTCCATACAAATTGTGAAATTATTTGTTCTGGCTCTGTGAAAAATATCGTTGGTAGCTTAATAGGGATTGCATTGAATCTATAGATTTCTTTGGGTAGTATACTCATTTTCACTATATTGATTCTTCCAATCCATGAACACGGTATATTTCTCCATCTATTAGTGTCCTCTTTGATTTCTTTCACTAGGGTTTTATAGTTTTCTATATATAGGTCTTTCGTTTCTTTTTAGGTAGTTATATTCCTAAGTATTTTATTCTTTTTGTTGCAATGGTGAATGGAATTGTTTCCTTAATTTGTCTTTCAATTTTCTCATTATTAGTGTATAGGAATGCAAGGGATTTCTGTGTGTTGATTTTATATCCTGCAGCTTTACTATATTCATTGATTAGCTCTAGTAATTTTCTGGTGGAGTCTTTAGGGTTTTCTATGTAGAGGATCATGTCATCTGCAAACAGTGAGTTTTACTTCTTCTTTTCCAATTTGGATTCCTTTTATTTCTTTTTCTGCTCTGATTACTGTGGCCAAAACTTCCAAAACTATGTTGAATAGTAGTGGTAAAACTGGGCACCCTTGTCTTTTTCCTGGCTTTAGGGGAAATGCTTTCAATTTTTCACCATTGAGGATAATGTTTGCCGTGGGTTTGTCATATATAGCTTTTGAGGTATGTTGAGGTATGTTCCTTCTATTCCTGCTTTCTGGAGAGTTTTTAATCATAAATGGATGTTGAATTTTGTCAAAGGCTTTCTCTGCATCTATTAAGATAATCATATGGCTTTTATTTTTCAATTTGTTAATGTGGTGTATTACATTGATTGATTTGTGGATATTGAAGAATCCTTGCATCCCTGGGATAAAGCCCACTTGGTCATGGTGTTGTTGGATTCTGATTGCACTGAGCTCACTTGGTCTTGGTGTTGTTGGATTCTGATTGCTAGAATTTTGTTAAGGATTTTTGCACCTATGTTCATCAGTGATACTGGCCTTTAGTTTTCTTTTTTTGGTGGCATCTTTGTCAGGTTTTGGTATTAGGGTGATGGTGGCTTCATAGAATGAGTTTGGAAGTTTACTTTCCTCTGCAATTTTCTGGAAGAGTTTGAGTAGGATAGGTGTTAGCTCTTCTCTAAATTTTTGGTAGAATTCAGCTGTGAAGCTGTCTGGACCTGGGCTTTTGTTTGCTGGAAGATTTCTGATTAGTTTCAATTTCCGTGCTTGTGATGGGTCTGTTAAGATTTTCTATTTCTTCCTGGTTCAGTTTTGGAAAGTTGTACTTTTCTAAGAATTTGTCCATTTCTTCCAAGTTGTCCATTTTATTGGCATATAACTGCTGATAGTAGTCTCTTGTGATCCTTTGCATTTTTGTGTTGTCTGTTATGATCTCTCCATTTTCATTTCTAATTTTATTAATTTGATTTTTCTCCCTTTGTTTCTTGATGAGTCTGGCTAGTGGTTTGTCAATTTTATTTATCCTCTCAAAGAACCAGCTTTTGGCTTTGTTGACTTTTGCTATGGTCTCTTTTGTTTCTTTTGCATTTATTTCTGCCCTAATTTTAAAGATTTCTTCCCTTCTACTAACCCTGGGGTTCTTCATTTCTTCCTTTTCTAGTTGCTTTAGGTGTAGAGTTAGGTTATTTATTTGACTTTTTTCTTGTTTCTTGAGGTATGCCTGTATTGCTATGAACCTTCCCCTTAGCACTGCTTTTACAGTGTCCCACAGGTTTTGGGTTGTTGTGTTTTCATTTTCATTCGTTTCTATGCATACTTTGATTTCTTTTTTGATTTCTTCTGTGATTTGTTGGTTATTCAGCAGCGTGTTGTTCATCTCCATATGTTGGAATTTTTAATAGTTTTTCTCCTGTAATTGAGATCTAATCTTACTGCATTGTGGTCAGAAAAGATGCTTGGAATGATTTTTATTTTTTTGAATTTACCAAGGCTAGATTTATGGCCTAGGATGTGATCTACCCTGGAGAAGGTTCTGTGTGCACTTGAGGGAAAGGTGAAATTCATTGTTTTGGGGTGAAATGTCCTATAGATATCAATTAGGTCTAGCTGGTCTAGTGTATCATTTAAAGTTTGTGTTTCCTTGTTAATTTTCTGTTTAGTTGATCTATCCATAGGTGTGAGTGGGGTATTAAAGTCTCCCACTATTATTGTGTTATTGTTAATTTACCCTTTCATACTTGTTAGCATTTGTCTTACATATTGTGGTGCTCCTATGTTGGGTGCATATATATTTATACTTGTTATATTTTCTTCTTGGATTGATCCTTTGATCAGAATGTAGTGTCCTTCTTTGTCTCTTTTCACAGCCTTTGTTTTAAAGTCTATTTTATCTGATATGAGTATTGCTACTCCTGCTTTCTTTTGGTCTCTATTTGCGTGGAATATCTTTTTCCAGCCCTTCACTTTCAGTCTGTATGTGTCCCTTGTTTTGAGGTGGGTCTCTTGTAGACAACATGTATAGATAGGGGTCTTGTTTTTTTTTATCCATTCAGCCAGTCTTTGTCTTTTGGTTGGGGCATTCAACCCATTTGTGTTTAAGGTAATTGTTGATAAGTATGATCCCGTTGCCATTTACTTTACTGCGTTTCCTGTCTAGAGAAGATCCTTTAGTATTTGTTGGAGAGCTGGTTTGGTGGTGCAGAATTCTCTCAGCTTTTGCTTGTCTGTAAAGCTTTTGATTTCTCCTTCATACTTGAATGAGATCCTTCCTGGGCACAGTAATCTGGGCTGTAGATTGTTTTCTTTCATCACTTTAAGTGTGTCTTGCCATTCCCTCCTGGCCTGAAGAGTTTGAAAGATCAGCTGTTATCCTTATGGGAATCCCCTTGGGTGTTATTTGTTGTTTTTCCCTTCTGCTTTTAATATTTGTTCTTTGTGTTTGATCTTTGTTAATTTGATTAATATGTGTCTTGGGGTGTTTCGCCTTGGGTTTATCCTGTTTGGGACTCTCTGGGTTTCTTGGACTTGGGTGATTATTTCCTTCCCCATTTTAGGGAAGTTTTCAACTATTATCTCCTCAAGTATTTTCTCATGGTCTTTCTTTTTGTCTTCTTCTTCTGGGACTCCTATGATTTGAATGTTGGGGCGTTTAACATTGTCCCAGAAGTCTCTGTGATTGTCCTCATTTCTTTTAATTTGTTTTTCTTTTTTCCTCTCTGATTCATTTATTTCTACCATTCTATCTTCTACCTCACTAATCCTATCTTCTGCCTCTGTTATTCTGCTATTTGTTCCCTCCAGAGTGTTTTTGATATCATTTATTGCATTATTCATTATATATTGACTCTTTTTATTTCTTCTAGGTCTTTGTTAAACCTTTCTTGCATTTTCTCAATCCTTGTCTCCAGGCTATTTAGCTGTGATTCCATTTTGTTTTCAGGATTTGGGGCCATTTTCACTATCATTATTCGGAATTCTTTATCAGGTAGATTCCCTATCTCTTCCTCTTTTGCTTGGTTTGGTGGGCATTTATCCTGTTCCTCTACCTGCTGGATATTCCTCTGTCTCTTCATCTTGTTTATATTGCTGTGTTTGGGGTGGCCTTTCTGTATTCTGGCAGTTTGTGGAATTCTCTTTATTGTGGAGTTTCCTCACCGTGGGTGGGGTTGTATGGGTGGCTTGTCAAGGTTTCCTGGTTAGGGAAGCTTGTGTTGGTGTTCTGGTGGGTAGAGCTGGATTTCTTCTCTCTGAAGTGCAATGAAGTGTCCAATAATGAGTTATGAGATGTCAATGGGTTTGGAGTGACTTTGGGCAGCCTGAATATTGAATCTCAGGGCTGTGTTCCTGTGGTGCTGGATAATTTGCATGGTATGTCTTGCTCTGGAACTTGTTGGCCCTTGGGTGGTGCTTGGTTTCAGTGTAGGTATGGAGGTGTTTGATGAGCTCCTGTCGATTAATGTTCCCTGGAGTCAGGAGTTCTCTGGTGTTCTCAAGATTTGGACTTAAGCCTCCTGCTTCTGGTTTTCAGTCTTATTTTTACAGTAGCCTCAAGACTTCTCCATCTATACAGCACCATTGATAAAACATCTAGGTTAAAGATGAAGAGTTTCTCCACAGTAAGGGACACCCAGAGAGGTTCACAGAGTTACATGCAGAAGAGAAGAGGGAAGAGGGAGATAGAGGTGACCAGGATGAGATGAGGTGGAATCAAAAGAGGAAACAGCAGGCTAGCCAGTAATCACTTCCTTATGTGCGCTCCACAGTCTGGACTGCTCAGAGATGTTCACAGAGTTATACAGAGAAGAGAATGAGGAGGAAGGAAATAGAGGTGGCCAGGAGGATAAAGTGGGGAATCAAAAGGAGAGAGAGATCCAGCCAGTAATCAGTTCCCTAAGTGTTCTCCACTGTCCAGAACCCACAAAGAGATTCACAGAGTTGGGTAGAGAAGAGAAGGGGGAGGGAGGAGATATAGGCAACCTGGTGGAGAAAAAGGAGAGTCCAAAGAGGGAGAGAGCAGCCAAGCCAGTAATCTCACTCCCAATTAAAAATGGATACTGAAGATTGGGTTCTTAAAGGTACAAAATTAATAACAAATACCGAAAAGCAAAGATTAAAAATCTAGAGTAGAGGTTGGATTTCCAAAAATAAATAAAATAAAATAAATAAATAAATAAAAAGTCACAAAAATTATATTTTATATATATATATATATATACATGAAGTTTGCTTTAAAAAATAGGGTCTCTCTCTTTTTTTTTGTAAAGTAATAGTAGGTTATAAAAATGAAAATTAAAGGAGTAATAGAGGACTTAAAAATAAAAAAAATTTAAAAAAATTACAGAATGATAGTAAAAATATATCTAGGACTTTCTCTGGTGTTGTTGTGGGCAGTGTGGGGTCAGTTCATTTTTGGATAGTTCCTTGATCTGGCTTATATTTCTCAAGATCTATAGGCCCCTTCCTATGTAGTTGGTATTAACTACAGGGTTTTAATCTATTGTACCTGTCACTTCCAAGGAGGTTCCCTCTGTTTTAGCTTCTTCTGTTTGCTGGTCTCTTCAGTGTCTGATTTCTGCCCTGATACAAGGCGGGCGGTGGTGGACACTTTTTAGGCTCACTTGTTCAGTTGCGCTGTGGGGAGGGAGGGAGGCTGCAACAAATACACTGGCGTGTGTGGGGAGTGCTTGCAGTGTCTCAGCCACACTGGGTTTGCCCCTGCTCTTAGTGTGTGTGTTTTCCCTGTCTACACTGCTCAGGCTCTAGGTTGCTCCATCGGGAACCGTCTGAGGCCGGCCCTGGGCTGCATGCACTTCCCAGGTCTAAGCTGCTCAGGTTCAGGCACTCGGGTAGTCCTCAGAGGCGCAGACTCGTTTGGGCCTGCGTTTTGTGCCTTTCCCAGGTCCGAGCAGCTCAGGTGATCAGGTGTTTAGAGAGTGCGGTCTCTGCGACTTATCGCCTCCCCCATCCCTGCTGCTTGGTTTTCTGGGTGTACAACTGGTGCACCTTCTCAGGCAGATGTTGACTGTCCAGAATCCCAAGAAGTCTTGGTTAGCAATGAAACCTGCTTGCAGTTTGGTAGATAATATTTCTCTGGGGCTGCAATTGCCCCCTTCCGGCTCTGGCTACCCTCGCCTGCCTGTCACTGGAGGGGGATGGGCCGGGCTGCAGCCGGCTAGCTCTGCTCAGTCCTTTGTTCTATGAGTAGACCTGGTGGTGTCTTAGGTTAGGGCTTTTCGCGTGGTAGCTATCCCACAGTCTGGTTTGCTATCCCAAGTTAGTTCCCTCAGACTGCCCTCGGGGCATTCAGGCCCAGTCCTTATTCTAAGCAATGCAGCCCACGCCTCCCTGCCCAGCCTTGCTGATGGATGCAGGCATCTGCGCTGCTTCTCTGCTGGGGGAGTTACCGTTGGGCACATAATCTGTGGGGTTTAATTATTTATTAATTTTGTCTCCCCGATATGTTGCCCTCTGTGGTTCCAAGGCTCGCCACAGACTCAGCAGTGAAAGTGTTTCCTGGTGTTTGGAAACTTCTCTCTATTTTAAGACTCCCTTCCTGGGACGGAGCTCCGTCCCCACCTCTTTTGTCTCTCTTTTTATCTTTTATATTTTTTTCCTACCTCCTTTTGAAGACAATGGGCTGCTTTTCTGGGTGCCTGATGCCCTCTGCCAGCATTCAGAAGTTGTTTTGTGGAATTTACTCAGCATTCAAATGTTCTTTTGATGAATTTGTGGGGAAGAAAGTGGTCTCCCTGTCCTATTCCTCCCAAAATAAAGACTTTTAAAGGCAACAAAAGCTGAGAGAATCTGGTCAGCAGACCTGTACTGAGAAATGTTCAAGTTTTTCATTCTGAAGGACAATGATATCAAAGAAAACTCAGATCTACTCAAAGCAATGAAGGCCTTCAATAATGGTAAATATGTGGGTCAATTTAAAATAGGTTCTTTTCATCTTGACTTTTAAAAAGATAAATTACTATTTAAAGCAAAAAATTACAGTGTTCTGTGTAATTTAAAGCAGTGAAATATCTGACAATATTAACACAAAGGGTGAAAAGGAGAGATGGAAAATTATTACTATAAAGTGGCTATAGGGGATGTGGGCTTCCCTGGTGGCTCAGATGGTAAGGAATCTATCTTCAATGCAGGAGACTCAGGTTTGATACTTGGGTCAGGAAGATCCCTGGGGAATGGAATGGCTACCCACTCCCAGTATTCTTGCCTAGAGAATTCCATGGATGGAGGAACCTGGTGGGCTACAGTCCATGTGGTCACAAAAAGTCTACATAGTAGATATAAGGGCATAATCTTAGTTGAAGTTAGACTGTCCTCAGTTAAAATGAGTATGATGTTGTTGTTTTTCTGTCACCAAGTAATGTCTGACTTTTCACAACCCCATGGACTGAAGCATACCAGGCTTCTCTGTCCCTCACTATCTCCCAAAGTTTGTCCAAGTTCATATCTATTAAATTGGTGACACCATCCAACCATCTCATCCTCTGTTGCCCTCTTCTCCTTCTGTCTTCAATCTTTCCCAGCATCAGAGTCTTTTCCCATGAGTCAGCTGTTCACATCAGATGGCCAAATTATTGTAGCTTCAGCTTTATCATCAGTCCTCCAATGAGTATTTAGGGTTGATTTCCTTTAACGGTTGACCAGTTTGATCTTCTTGTTATCCAATGGACTCTCAAGAGTCTTCTTCAGCACCACAATTTGAAAGCATCAGTTCTTTGGTGCTCAGCCTTCTTTACGGTCCAACTCTCACATCCATACATGACTACTGGAAAGATCATAGCCTTAACTATACCAACATTTGTCAGCAAAGTGATGTCTTTGCTTTTCAATACACTGTCTAGGTTTGTCATGGCTTTCCTGCCAAGAAAGTGAAAAGTGAAATTCGCTCAATTGTGTCTGACTCTTTGTGACCCACGAACTATACAGTCCAGTGGAATTCTCCAGGCCAGAATACTGGAGTGGGTAGCTGTTCCCTTCTCCAGGGTGTCTTCCCAAACCAGGGATGGAGCACAGGTCTCCTGCCAAGAAGCAAGTATCTAATTTCGAGGCTGCAGTCACCATCCACAGTAATTTTAGAGTCCAAGAAGAGGAAATCTGTCACGACTTCCACATTTTTCCCTTCTATTTGCAATGAAGTGGTGGGACTGGATGCCATGATCTTAGTTTTTTTTTTTTTTCTTTTTAATATTGACTTTTAAGCCGGCTTTTTCACTCTCCTCTCACTTTCATCAAGAGACTCTTTAGACCCTCTTTGCTTTCTGCCATTAAACTGGTGTCAGCCACATATCTAAAGTTGTTGATATTTCTCCTGGCAATCTTGATTCCAGCTTGTAACTCATCCAGCCCAACATTTCACATGATGTGCTCTGCATATAAGTTAAATAAACAGGGTAATAATAAACAACCCTGTTGTACTTCTTTCTCAATCTTGAACTAGTCTGTTGTTCCAAACAAGATTCTAATTGTTGTTTCTTGACCTGCATACAGGTATCTCAGGAGACAGGTAAGATGGTCTGGTACTCCCATCTCTTTAAGAGTTTTCCACAGTTTATTATGATCAACACAGTCAAAGACTTTAACATAGTCAATGAAATGACGTAGATGTTTTTCTGGAATTCCCTTGTTTTCTCTATGATCCAGTGAATGCTGGTAATTTGATCTCTGGTTCCTCTGCCTTTTCTAAACCCAGATTGGACATCTAGAAATTCTCAGTTCATATAACGCTGAAGCCTAGCTTGAAGGATTTTGAGCATAACCTTACTATCGTGTGTATGATGAGATCTATAAAAATCACAAAAGTTAAAATGAAAAGGTGTAACCCAGGATGGAGATATCATGAAATACTGAAAGATAATCCAAAGTTAAGGCAAGAAGAAAGGGGAAAGGAGATCAGAGAGAATATGACACAAATTGAAACATGAGAGACTTGGACTTAATTGTGTCAATAATTACAATAAATGTAAGTAGTCAAAGTAGTCAAATTAAGGGCAGATGTAATCAGGATAGAAATAAGCAAAATCAGTGGTCTACTGGAAAATGTTTAACCACTAACTCTCTGGAAGAATACAAGTCCTAATTTGTATCAATTGCTGATTTATGTGGTGTAAGTACTCCCACTATAGCCAAGTTCAAGCTATGACATGACATCCACTGGCTTGCAAAATTCTTATAAAGTTAACAGTCAACTCTTATGAACTTGTATGAGCTCATTCCAGCACTGGTTAAAAAAACTGATTAAAAAACTAGGTGTTTTTTATGTACTGTTTATAAGAGACACACTACACAATATAAAGACTGATAAAAAAAAGTAACTGATATGTTAAAAGTGAAAAATAAAATGGGGATGGCATATACCATGATAAAAATAATCATAAGAAAACTCAAATGGCTACATTATTTTCAGACATAGTAGATTTCAGGACAAGAAATATTACCAGGGGAAAAATAATATTTAATAATGATAAAAATATATCTTTATCCAGAAGAAATGACAATTCTATGTATGCAATGGATAAGAGAACTTCAAAACATACTGAGCAAAACCTACAGAATTGAAAGAAGACAGATATATTCAAGATTACAGTTTCCATAGTCCCATTTTTGTATCAAAAGGACAACAATTGGATTGAAAACCAGGGTGCTACAGAAGACTTGAACAACACTGTCAATCACTTTGACCTACTTGGCATTTATAGGAAGTTATTCCAATCAACAGAAGAATATATTTTCTTTTCAAGTGCATGTGTAACCTTCATCAATTTAAGCCATATGCTGGCCCATAAAATAAGTCAATAAATTTAAAATATTAAAGTCAGACACAGCATGTGTCTGGCCATAGTAACATTTTATTAGAAATAAAAGAACCAAAAAGGTATCTGGATTATATCCAAATCTTTAGAAAGCAAACAACAAACACTCTTAAGAAAAGTTTGCAAGAGCAATAGAATATATTTTAAGCTGAATATAATGAGAATGTAAGGAAGAAATCACAAAAGAAATTAGAACATGTTTGAAACTGAATGGTAATGAAAACACAGCATGTGAAATTTTGTGTGATATAGCTAAAAGCACTTAGAGTGAAATTTATAGCTGTGAGTGTTTATATGACAAAGAATAAAGTTGTAAGATCAAGACCACTGATTTATTTTTTCCACTTTAAGAATTTATAAAGAAAAAAAGCAAATTTTTAAAAAAGCAAGTAAACTAAGGAAATACTAAAGGCAGGATTGAAAATCCCAGTGAATAAAATATCAAGAGAGAATAAATTGCTTAAAAAACTAGTTCTTTGAAATAATCATTAAAAGCATAAACTCCAGCTAGACTAATAAAAAGGAGACAAAACAAAATCAGACAACATATCAAAATAAAGGTGGTATATAGATCATCCAGACAATAAAAGGGAAATATTAGGTTGTTGGGGCTTCCCAGGTAGCAGTAGTGGTAAAGAACCTGCCTGACAATGCAGGAGATATAAGAGACCCTGGTTCAATTCCTGGGTCAAGAACACCCCCCTGAGGAGGGCTTGACAACCCGCTCCAGTATTCTTGCCTGGAGAATCCCATGGACAGAGGAGCCGGGCAGACCACCATTGATAGGGTTGCAAAGAGTCAGACACAACTGAAGTGACTTAGCATGCATGCTCTAGGTTGTTAGGGACAACTTTATGAGAAGTTCAACAATTCAAATGAAATACACATATTGCTTAAAAGATGCAAGTTACTAAAACCGATACAAGAATAAACAATTTGATATAGCTTCATATGTATTAAAGCAATTGAATTCACAACTAAAGACCTTCCACAATGAAAATTCTGATCCATGTGTCTTCATACTGATGAAGAAATTATACTAGTCTTACACAACTTCTTTCACAAAATAAAAGAATAAATGCTTCTCAGCTCATTTGTGAGTTGAAACCAAGACAGAATAAAAAAAAAAAAAATACAGACCAGCATTCCTAATTAAATTAGACGCAAAAATCCTCAATTCAATTTCACCAAATTAAATTCATATATATTGCTATATAAAAAGATAACTAATGCTTATCCCAGGAATATGAATTACGTTCAGTATTCAAAAAATCAACTATTTTATTACATTAAGATAATAAAAGGGAAAAAATCATATGGTTATTTCAATGGATGAAGAAAAAGCATCTGACAAAATTAAAGGCCCACAACATTAAAAACTCTTAGCAAAGTAGAAATAGAGGAAACATCCTCAATAAATAAAGGACAGGTAAAAAATGAGACAAAACAGTCCAAACAAAACGAAAGCAAAAGCAATTTTTATTGATAAAATTGCACTTAATGCCGAAAGCCTGAATCCTTACAGGAACATGGCAAGAATGTCTATTCTCACTATTTTTATTCACTGTTTTACAGAACTTCCTAGCCAGTGCAATAACAAAGGAAAAGAAATAAAGGGCTTACAAATTAGACAGGAAGCAATAAAACTGTCTTTATTTGTAGATGATAGGATCATGTAAATATGTAGAAAAATCCTCAGGAAACTGCAAAAATATTGCCACAACAAATAGCTAAATCTAGCAAGTTGTCTGAAGTCAACGTACAAAAATAAAGTTCATCTCTGTATGACAGAAACAAACAAATGGAAAATGAAATTTTAAAAATAGTCGCTTATAATAGCATCAAAAAAGTGAAAGATTTAAGAATCTGTGTATGGTCAATATAGTTATATACATCTAACATATGTACTATACTCACAGGTGTTGTTGTTTAGTCACTAAGTCGTGTCTGACTCTTTGTGACCCCACTAGGGTCACAGTAGACTGTAGCCCACTAGGTTCCTGTGCCCATGGGGTTCTCCAGACAAGAATACTGGGGTAGGTTGTTATTTCTTTCTCCAGGGGATCTTCCTGACCCAGGAAACGAACCCATGTCTCTTACATCTCCTGCATTGGTAGGCAGATTCTTTACTGAGCCACCTGGGAAGCCCCCATATACTGTTATATATCCCCCATATTTTTATTTACATATAAAATATGTAAATATATGGGGATATATGTATACACAGAAAAACTATACACTGAAAAACTACAATTTTTCTGAAAGAAATGAAAAATCTACATAAATGAAGAGGAATATCTTGCTTAAAGACTAAAAACTCTACTTTAAAATGTTAATTCTTCCCAAATACATATACAAATTCATATAATTCCTATCAAAATCCAAGAAGATTTTTTTTTTTTTTTTGTAATTGACAAACTGATTCTAAACTTTAGCTAGACATGCAAAATAACCTAGAACAGGCAAAATTATTTTGAAACAAAAAAGTGGCTAAGTGTTCTGGGTGCTATAATAAAATGCCATAAATGGGGTGGTTTAAACAGCAGAAATGTACTTTTCATAGTTATGGTTGGTGGTGGGAAAATCCAAGACCACATGGTGAAACAGGGGAGGACAGAGGGAGGATGAAAGCTAGGTTTCAAGGAGGGCCATGAACCGCAACTCTTCTGAGGGGTCCCACTCTAACAATCTCATCTGAACACAAACACCTCGCAGATATCACACTTCCAAATGCCATACTCGCACAGTTCAGGGTCCTGACATGAGTTTTGTGCCAATACAAACATAGATCCAAAACAAATAGCAAAGTGGGAGACTTGCCACGTTTTGATTTCAGTCCTTACCATAAAACCACTATAACTGAGACAGTGACACCCATAGGGATATACTTTTAAGTCAGTGCAACGGAAAAGAGATTCAAGAGATATGTTCATAGTTATACAATCAATTAACTTTCAATAAAGGTATCAAGATAATTTAATGGGAAAATCACGGTCTTTTCAAAAATCGTGCTGATTTTATACATAGTAGGTGGCACTAGAGCACCCTAGTAGGTGACATGGAACAACAGACTGGTTCCAAATTGGGAAAGGGGTACATCAAGGCTGCAGTCACCTTGCTCATTTAACTTATATTCAGAGTACGTCCTGCAAAATGCCGGACTGGATGAAGCACAAGCTAGAATCAAGATAGCTGGGAGAAATATCAATAACCTCAGATATGCAGATGACACCACCCTCATGGCAGAAAGGGAAGAGGAACTGAAGAACCTCTTGATGAAAGTGAAAGAGGAGCGTGAAGAAGCTGGCTTAAAACTCAACATTCAAAAAACTAAGACCATGGCAACTGGTCCCATCACTTCATGGCAAATAGATGGGGAAACAATGGGAACAGTGAGAGACTTTATTTGGGGGGGCTCCAAAATCACTGCAGATGGTGACTGCAGCCATGAAATTAAAAGACACTTGCTCCTTGGAAGAAAGCTATGACAAACCTAGACAGTATATTAAAAAGCAGAGACATTACTTTGCTGACAAAGGCCCATCTAGTCAAAGTTATGGTTTTTCCAGTAGTCATGTACGGATGTGAGAGTTGGACTATAAAGAAAGCTGAGTGCCGAAGAATTGATGCTTTTGAACTGTGATGTTGCAGAAGACTCTTGAGAGTCCCTTGGACAGCAAGAAGATCAAACCAGTCAATCCTAAAGGAAATCAGTCCTGGATATTCATTGGAAGGACTGATGCTAAAGCTGAAACTCCAATACTTTGGCCACCTGATGCGAAGAACTGACCCATTGGAAAAGACCCTGATGCTGGGAAAGATTGAAGGCTGGAGGAGAAGGGGATGACAGAGGATGAGATGGTTGGATGGCATCACCGACTCAATGGACATGAGTTTGAGCAAGCTTTGCAATTTGGTGATGGACAGGGAAGCCTGGTGTGTTGCAGTCCATGGGGTTGCAAAGAGTTGGACACAACTGAGCGACTGAACTGAACTGAAGTGACACTAGTGGTAAAGAACCTGCCTGCCAATGCAGGAGATGTAAGAGACATGGGTTCAATCCCTGGGTCAGGAAGATCCCCTGGAGGAGGGCATGGCAACCCACTCTAGTATTCTTGCCTGGAAAATTTCATGGACAGAGGAGCCTAGCAAGCTACAGTCCATAGGGTCACAAAGAGTCGGACATGGCTGATGTGACTTAGCACAGCACCTTATAGTTCTGGACTAGCTAAATGGCAAAGTGAAAATACATGTGTGGCAAGAATGAGGAGCAACAGGTGTGCTCAGATGTTGCTGGGTGTAACTGGACATTTTGGAAAACCATTTGATGGACAGATTCTTTACTTCTCATGAAATCTAGCAATTGACTCTTAGACATTAGCATGTGTGCTCAGTGGCTAAGTCATGTCAGACTCTTTGCAACCCCATGTACTGTATCCCACCAGACTCCTCTGTCCATGGACTTTTCCAGGCAAGAATACTGGAGTAGGTTGCCATTTCCGCCTCTAAGCGATCTTTCTGATGCAGGAATAGAACCCATGTCTCCTGTGTCTGCACTGGCAGGCAGTTTCTTTACCTCTGAGCCAGCTGAGAAGACCCCTGGGCATTTACCATATAGAAATGAAACCAGAGCTTTAATCGTCACAGCCCAGCCTGGAGAAGACCCAGCTTTCATCTACAGGTGATTGGCTGCAGACACTGTGGTACCACCACACGAAGGAACATCTCCAGCAACACACAGGATTAGAGTTCCAACACACAATAAAGCCAAAGAGTGAAATGAGGCAAAGGGACAGAAAGGACATGCTGTGTGGTTCCACATGGATAAAATTCCGGAACAGACACAGAGCAGGTCAGAGTTTGCATGGGGCCAGGGGCCGGGGTCTGGGACAGGGGGTCTCGCTGCCAGGTGGCTTATGTCTATATGTGTATCAGAGCTTATCCAAGTCTGTATTTCAAAGGGGGTGCTTTTGAATGCTTGTAAATTACACCTCAATAAGTTTTTTGTTTCTTCTTTATTTTTTTATTTTCTGTGATTAAAAAAATTTTTATTGAAATATAGTTGATATGTTGATATGATATGAACACAATATATGTTGTGTTCATTTCAGGTGTACATCAAAGTGATTCAGCTCAGTTATATATATATATATATATATATATATATATATAATATGTATATACACTCTTTTTAATATTCTTTTCTGCTTTAGGTTATTAAAATATACTGAGTATAGTTCCCTGTGCTATATAGTAGGTCCTTGTTGGTTATCTATCTTATAGACTGTGGTATGTGTATGTTAATCCCCTCCTCCAGTGTAGCAGTTACATGTATGTGTGGTTTAGAACTTGCCACTTTGGCAAGCATACATTTGGTTCCTACGTCTGTGAGTCTGCTTCTGTTTTGTAAATAAGTTCACCTACATCGTTCTTTTTACATTACACATATAAGTGATACATGATATTTGTCTTTCTCTGTCTGCCTTACTGTACTCAGTACAATCATCTCTATGTCCATCCACGTTGCTGCAAATGGCATTATTTCGATCTTTCTTATGGCTGAGTAATAGTTCATTATATATGTGGACCACGTATTCTCTATCTATTCCTCTGTCACTGGACATTTAAGTTGCTTCTGTGTCTTGGCAGTTATGAATTGTGTGGCTGTGGACATTGGGTACATGAACATAGATGCAAAAATCCTCAGCCAAATACTAGCAAGTTGAAGCTGACTTTTAAAAGTGTGAAGGATCTAGGGAGGAAGTGGATGAGCTGGGGTGGAAAAGCTCATGAGCCACCAGCTAACAGTCAATATGTGTCCTGTGCAGACAGGCTGAGGAGGGCTTGAGTCGGAGAGGACCATATGGAGATTTGGCTTTCATGTTCACATATGGCACTCCTGTGGATCTTGAACCATACGGGAGACCTCGGGCTGAAGTTTCAAATATGGGAAAGCATGGAAAGTGAGAACAGCCAAGAAAAACCATTGAACGATATAGCTGAGAGGCGTTGGAAATTGACTTGCTGATGGGAGGAGGGAGAGGCAAGTCTCTAAGACATCCCAAGTGAAATGTTTCTAAACGATAAAGATAGTCGCATAGGGGCTTTCCTGGTGGTCCAATGGTTAAGAATCCACCTTGCAATGCAGGGGACACAGGTTCAATTCCAGGTTGGGAAACTAAGATTCCACATGCTGCAGATATACTGATTTCGTGCACCACAAGTAAGACCCAGCGCAGCCAAACAGATAAATTGTTGTTATTATTCAGTGGCTCAGTAGTGTCCAATTCTTCGTGATTCCATGGACTGCTTCCCTGTCCTTCACTATCTCCTGGAGTTTGCTCAAACTCACATCCATTGAGTCAGTGATGCCATCAGATCATCTCATCCTCTGTCGCCCCCTTCTTTTCCTGCCTTCAGTCTTTCCCAGCATCAGGGTCTTTTCCAATGAGTCAGTTCTTCGCATCAGGTGGCCAAAGTATTAGAGCTTCAGCTTCAACATCAGTCCTTCCAATGAATATTCAGGACTGATTTCCTTTAGGGTTGACTGGTTTGACCTGCTTGCAGTCCAAGGTATTTTCAAGAGTCTTCTCCAACACCACAGTTCAAAAGCATCAACTTTTTGGCTCTCAGCTTTCTTTCTGGTCCAACTCTCACATTCATACATGACTATTGGAAAGACCATGACTTTGATCATATGAACCTTTGTTGACATCTGTCCTTCCAATGAATATTCATGGTTGATTTCCTTTAGGATTGACTGATTTGATCTCCTTGCTGTCCAAGGGACTCTCAAAAGTCTTCAGCACAATTGGAAAGCATCAATTCTGTGGTGCTCAGCCTTCTTTCTGATCCAGCTATAACATCTGTATATGATCACTGGAAAAACTATAGCTTTGGCTATATGGACCTTTGTTGGCAAACAGATAAATAAATAAATAAATAAATAAATATTTATTTATTTACTTTGAACAGACTTGAACAACTTCACTTGGCCAGGAATGGCCAAGAAATGCAAGAAAAAGTGCTCAATATTATTAATCCTCAGAGAAATGCAAAAGGAAATCACTAGACTATACTCTTTTGCACCTGTGAGCTTGACAAAATTGGACATTGGATGGCTCAGACGGTAAAGCGTCTGCCTGCAATGAGGGAGACCCGGGTTCAATCCCTGGGTTGGGAAGATCTCCTGGTGAAGGAAATGGCAATCCGCTCCAGCACTCTTGCCTGGAAAATCCCAGGGACGGAGGAGCCTGATAGGCTACAGCCCATGGGGTCGCAAAGAGTTGGACATGACTGAGTGACTTCACTTTCACTTTCATTGTTTGTTGAGAGTGTAGAACAGAAACATAGTAAATATAGTAAACATAGTAATTGTTACAAGCACTTGGTGACCCAGTTGCAGGTAATCTATTAAAATTGAACACATATGTTCCCTGTGACCTACTGATTTCCCTCCCAGGCATATACCTGGTCCAGAAGCTCACCTGGACAAGTGCAGCCCCAAACTGGAAACAAGCCAGACCTCCATCAGTGGTGGACTAGATACAGGAACTTACAATGAGCTACTTAAGCAGCAATAAAGAGACGGACATGCATGGGTGAATCTCACACATGTAGCATCAACAGAAAGATGCTAGACTTGGAATACACACAGAATGATTCCTGTGCGTTGCATTCCACAACAAGCAAGCCTGACATACGGGGGGTAGGGATGCACAACAGGGCAGCATCGCCATAGCAACAGCAGCACTGAGAGCAAGAACTGGTCATGATAAAAGTCAAGAGAAGACCCTCTGTGTGGAAGGGACATTTGAGGTCTTCCTGCACTGGCAATGTTACATGTCTTGATGTAGGTGACACTTATATGATTGTGTGCTTTAGAACTCTCCTTTAATTTGAGCAGGTATGTTTTAGGCACCTTTCTGTATGTATATTACGTTTCACAACCTGGTAAATTCAAAAAAGTCAGCAGAATACAGGGTGGTCATTGAAAGCTTCAGACACACAGGGCTAACGAACACAGCTGCCCAGACTGTGCTCTGTGCAATACCTAAGGAAGCTACTGACATAGACACCATGACCCCAAAAGGGAGTCAGAAGAGTAGAACTGAGTGCTTGGTCTGAAGCCTGGAGAGGGAGGCACCTCATGGAGAAGCAGGAGATGTGCAGAGACCAAGAAGGAAGGACGGGAAGGCAGAAGGCCAGCCAGGACAGTGTGGAGATGGGAAGAGGACCCCTACAGAGCACCTCCCCAGGGACCCCCCTCTTCCCAGGGCCCCACAGCACTCCTGAGCTCTGCCACCTGATTTCCCACTCCCAGAAGCAACTGGAATCAGATCTGCCAGTGGTCAAAGCCCCAGGCCCCTCCCAGGGAGAAAGCAGATGATACACTTTGAGAGTGAAGAGGGCTGGAAGGATAACAAAGATATCTGCAGCCTCTCCCACAAATGGGGACTTAGATCACCTTGCCAATCAGGGTCTTTCTGTTTTGTAGAGCAAGCCCAGAGCATAGGGATATGACCTCCTCAAGGTCACAGGAAGCCTCCAAATCAGGCAGTTTCCCTCTATGGCCTTCTCGCTTCTTATTCTAATTTGCTGGATTAACTCCCGTTAATGACTCCTGATAGGTAAAAATGTTATTCTGTTAACATATTTGCATGATAATAGGAATTCAGTATCTCAATGGAAGGAACATCAGTGCCAGTCCAGGGAAGGCTAGTGAAGCAAGACCATGCCACCACCGGGGGTTCTGGACTTCTTGGGAATTTGAGAAGAACCCTGGACCCCCTCCTCAGGGAAGGTGACACTAGCCCTTTGTTTACAGGCCTTGAGGAATTTGTGTACAGGCTTTCAGGAGGTTTGCAGACATCCTCTGCCCCCACCAGTCCATCAGAGACTCAGGCTGATCCCTATGAGGGAAGCTAGCTTTAGTCCTAATGACTGCTTGATGGTGGGCAGGAGAGAGAAGGCCCCCATCATTGAAAAAGAGAGCAGGTGGTGGGGAGAGAGACAGGGAAACAGGGAGATAGAAAGAGACGGAGAGACAGAGGCAGAGAGAAAGAGCAACAGAGACATTCTCTTCTGTTAAGGCCAGGTAACAGCCCATGTCCACCCAGTGCCCATGCTGGATCAGGCACAATATTAGGCACCTCACGGGGGACGTCTTGACCCCTGAGCAGAGACAGTGGTGTGAGTTGCTGAGTCCTTGGGTCAGGAAGGGGCCTAGGCCACAGCACTTCAGGTCCAGGTGGGCTAGGAGCCCCTTTGTCATTCAGTCCCTAAGTCGTGTCTGACTCTTTTTGACCTCATGGACTGCAGCACACCAGGCTTCCCTTCCTTCACCATCTCTTAGAGTTTGCTCAAACTCATGTTCATTGAGTCAGTGATGCCATCCAAACATCTCATCTTCTGTCACCCCCTTCTCCTCTTGTCCTCCTGGCTTATAATAAAAGCTGAGCACAGAACAAAAAAATCTCAAACAACAACAGAACCCACCCATCATTAGCCTCTGTCCAAGCTCAATGATTGTGATTAAGGCAAAGAAGAATGGAGTCTTGGGTATTTTAAGCTACAGTCAGTGTATCATTTTGAAAAATGGCAAGTTGGACTCCGAAACCACAGGTTAGCAGCCCCAGGTTAGGAAGAGCATTACTCTTCCTAAATAACTGTTTGTATCCCTGCTTCTCAGCCCCCACTTCCTTTTATTCAGGCCAGAGGCCAGCTGCAAGCCTTTTCTGTGTGGCAACTGCAATGCTGGTTCAGGATGCCAAGTTGAGGGTCCCCAGGTGATGCCTGGGAGGACCAGGGGGCTGAGAGAAGCCCACCCTCCTCAGCCCCCTGTCAGCTAGCCTTCACCTTGAGCTGACCTGGGGCCACAAGCAGAGACCTCAGGGCAGATTCCACTCTCCCCACTATGCATTTGGTTTAGACTGATGGCTCCACCCCATGCAGACACAGACACACTCAACAGTATGTGTGCAAATGGACAAGGACACCTTCATCCCCATGGTCCATTCGCCAAGTGCATGTACACAGATGGTACCCCCAAATGTGGTTAAACAGCGCCCACCCCATCCAGCACCCCTGGGTCCGGTCCCTCATGAATTCAGAGCCCGGAAGAGCCCTGGGCTCTCCCCGCATGGGAGCAGAAGTCCTGTTGCTTCTGCCTTCTCTCTGCTCTTTCATGTGTTAATTCATCTTTTTCTCCCCTTTGGGGATGCAAGGAAGGGGCTGCTGCTGGTCCGGAGCAGATAATATCTGTCTGACACCTACTGGGCATAAATGTCAATGCAGCCATGTATCGATGAGTTGGGATTTTTTCCCATTCTCACTGATAAAGTTGCTGCTTGAGATACAGTTCCTGGGGGAAGTAAAGGGGTTTGCAGGAGTAGGTGTGTCATGAGCCCAAGAGGGTGTACAGAGAGCCTGTGGGTATGTGAAGGTGGGGGTGTGTGCACAAGCAGTGCAAGGGTCCACGTCACTTGTATGGTGGGAACACGGGTGTGTAGGAATGTGTACATGAGAGCTTGCATGGGGAGTATAGCAGTGACTTCTGCTGATAATGACATTCCTGGGAGCATGTGTCTGGGGCCATGGGAATGTCACCAAGACAGTGGACCTGTGGACCTGTAGGGTGGCCCTGCAGGGGGGCTGTGTGTGCCTGGGATTATGGGTGTGTGTTTGCATGTGATGTGTGGGAGGTTGCTACTGTTCAGGTTGGGGGTGGGGAGGGGTCTTTACATTTCCATGGGAGGTCCTTTCTCAGACATGGGCTCTCCCCTTTCACTTCTTCAGCCAGAAGATGGATGTATGGTTTTACTTCAGGGATGAGAAGCATGGTTTCTTGGGTGTTCTCATGTTCTCACCTAGAGAAGTAGCCAGGTGTCTCACCTAAACACACACACACACACACACACGCCTGGCATAACCTCAGACATCAGGAGGCAAAGTTCTCTCATCTCACAAGAGGCGAGTCCACAGAAGCAGGACACTGCGAAGAGAGCTCTGTCTGGCTCATGGTCAGCTCAGGCACCTGCATTGTGCCCAGGGCCTCTGTGATGGCCAGCAGTCCATCAGCTCTTCTGTACTTGGTTTTAGGTGCAAAGAGACTTAATTAGGATCTTCCCCAAACTCACAGTTCTGGAAAAAATTGATGGTGAAGATGAGGACAGAGACCCATGAGTACTCAGAATGTGGCAGGTGCCCCACCAAGTGCTTTCTGTGCATCATCTAGTTTAATCTCCACAAGGACACCAGTGGGCTGTCTCTCTCTTCCCTGAGACTCTGAGAGAGCTCGCCTTGGTTACCTGTGGATGATGGCCAGCTGCCCCTCCCCTTTCTTTGATCCCCTAACCCTCTGTGAATAACTGCATGTAAAGAGTCTACTCTTTCTATCCATTTGTACTGGCACATATGGAGGTCCTGTGATCAAGTTTAGGGCAGAGGAGGGTGCATAAAAGCCAGGCCAACAGCTTTGCAGGGGGTCATTCCCCAGACTGGATCAGCTCTGCCCTCCCCTCATTCACCCCTGTTTCTAGCAAGAGCTGGTGCCTCCATGACCCACAGACAGATGCTCTAAGCTAAGGGTGCAGAGCTGCCCTGCTGGCCATGGAGCTCACTTCTGAACTGGAACACAAATGGGAAAGTTTCTTTCATGTCAACTTTGTCCTCCGGTTAGAGCAGATATGGAAACTACCATAGTCACACCAGCAGAGGACAAGATGGTTGGATGGTGTCACCGACTCGATGGACAAACTCCAGGAAATGGTGAAGGACAGGGAAGCCTGGTGTGCTGCAGTCCAGTGGGTTGCAAAGAGTCGGACACGACTTACTGACTGAACAACTACGTGGTCACACTGAAAATGTGGAGGTTGACTCAGCCAGGCCCCAGATCTTGCCAGCTGGAAGCTGAGCCCTTGAGTGTATCCTTCTGTGCAGTTTCAAAACACCAGGAACATCAGTGAGGGTGAGCCACATCTTAAGAAGGATGAGTTGGGGAGTCAGAATGTTAGAGCTGTCAGCAACTTCCTGTCAATTTTAGGAAAGCCCATCAGGAGAGGAGCCCAGATTGCAGCTAGTTGCTCTGCAGACAGGCAGTGGGGAAAAGGCTGGAAGCCCCACTCAGGGAATGCTCCCATCAGTGCCCAAGCACTAAGTGGACAGAAACCTGGGACCTTGTCGCCTTGAGAGTTAACTGCTTTTGAACCCCAGACAATGGGATGTAAGTGTGGGAACTCTGCCTTTCACAAGAGCCCCCCATTACTACTTTTTGGCCAGACAGCAGAGCCCGTCCAGCTGACAGCAGAAGGTGGAGGGTGGGGCCTCCCGCCCTCATCTACCATGCCCAATGGTCTCAGAGAAGCCATCACTGAAGGGAACAGAAAGAGGTGATGGTGGCACAGAGGCCTGAAAACAGATGAGAAACTGTGGGCTTCAGCCTCATGTATAAGAAGGACTCAGCCTGTGATTACTCAGGCCGGATGCCTATAAGACTTGGAGAACTAGTTTGGCAAATAGGGTAAAACCTTTACCTGCAAATGCTGTGAGCATTCAACCTGAAAGTAAGCACCATCTCTCCCAAACTCTATCCCTTAAGTGGGCACTCCGCCCTTCTCAAATGCACCAGGGTACCCCAGAGTGAGAGCTGGATCATGGATAATAGATGATGATCTTCTTGGAGAAGCAGAACCAAGAGCTAAATTGGAAGGACTGATGCTGAAGCTGAAACTCCAATACTTTGGCCACCTGATGTGAAGAACTGACTCATTTGAAAAGACCCTGATTCTGGGAAAGATTGAAGGTGGGAGGAGAAGGGGACGACAGAGGATGAGATGGCTGGATGGCATCACTGACACAATGGACATGTGTTTGAGTAAACTCTGGGAGTTGGTGATGGACTGGGAGGCCTGGAGTACTGCAGTCCATGGGGTCACAAAGAGTTGGACATGACTGAATGACTGAACTGAACTTCCCTTGTGTTTGAATTTTGCATGTGATCCATAACTGTGTAAGAATTTTAAAATAATCCATCCAAAATGCACTTTACTACTGCTGCTATGTTGTATTGAGTTACACCACTGTATAATCCAACTATCCTGTATGCTATAGGTCAGCTCATCAATGGAGGTATATAGGATTGTCATGGGAGCATTTATTTCATCAGCTGTTTCACTGGGTCTGTGGTATTGCATGTTGTTTCTGCTAAACTTTTTAGACTTGGTTGAGTTGAGAGCCATTGGATGCATCAAGACTGGATCCAGTTCCTGGCTCGTAACACCTGCGATCTCACACTGGCCATTCTACTAGAGTTCTACACCTTACAGACACAATTCCAGTAAAGTCTATTTTGCTGTTTTCACAATGGAAGAATAAAGGTGGTGAGTTCATAAACATACACACAGCACTTTTAAGTGTGGTCCTGAGAGTATGTTCATAAGTTGATGAAGAGAACAAACCATTTTCATGTCCCACATTTTGTTCTGTATTCTCCAAATCATGTTTCTCCTCCACTAAATACATAATCCAGCCCTGGGCCATGAGAAGGCATTCTTATTTCAAGGTGTAACAAACAGTTCTTGCATCTTCAGGTCACAACTCTAGATGAGTTGGAATGTGGGCAGCAGGAGAATTTCTAGAAGCTATCCCTACCCAAATAGCAGAGCCCTATATGTGGAAACACATCCACTAATCCCAGTGAACCCCTAACTACATTGTCCCATCCCAACGGCCAGCCAATCCAATGCCCCCAGACAGTAAAAGGTGATGTGGTGGGGACATGCTGGAGAGGAAAGGAACAGTGGCTTAACCACTGCAATGACAGTATCTTCTGAGAACTGTATAAAAATACTACAATGCAATCCCTAAGAAATCCATGAATTATTTAAGTAGGAAAAAATTGAAGAGTTGGAAAATATTGGAAGAACCATCAAGACGGTTTAGGGTTTGAGCTTATGTTGCACTCTCAGAGGTGATATGGGAGATGGAGAGAGAATGCAATTTTGCATCAGAAGGCAGAGTCTGGACCCAAACTCATCATTGACTTCCCATGAGATCTGGGCAAATCGGTTCCCTCTCTGCACCTCCATTTCCTGGTGAGTAAAACCAGGTGGTGAGAATGTCATCTCCATGTACCTGCTCCAGTTGTCATGAGGACCACACCACTGAGCACAGCAGGAAGTGATTTGTAAACCAGCAGGAAGTGCTGTGTTCTAGGGAACTGAGTAATTATCGATGCTCTGATGTTTGGGGAAAGCTGAAAATCAGCTTCCATAGAGCACATTCCATAACTACATGCTAACTAGCAAGACAACCTTGATTCCAAGAGGGCACTTGTCTAAATACTTCCATTTGCAAAATCTCTCATTTTTCCATTGTTCATTAATTCATAAAAATGTCTGAGCACCTGCTCCATGCTGGTTGCTGGCATTCCAGATGTGAAGAAGCCAGTGAAGTCCCTGATCTCATTTGAATCATGGAAGTAAACCTGGAGACAGATGAGACAAAATTGGGCCAACCCTTCCTCACCACTAGGTAGGAATGGGCTGGAGTCTACTCTGCCAGGAGCCATGTTCAAAAATAGATCAAACCACAACCCCTGCTGGATCTGGACAGATCCAGATCCATCCTGATCGTCAAGCTAGGCTCCTTGTGGTGGTGGTGACGGGGAAGGGGGCTGTAGGTGTTGCTGATGTTGCTGCTGTGCCTGTTGGCTACAGTGATGCTGTTACTGAATTTAAGCTCGTACTACTTGTGGTGAAACAGGCCAGTAAATCAAGAGATGAATTGTGAGGGCAAGGAATAGTGACCTTGTTCAGCAAGTCAGCAGACTGAGAAGATGGTGGACTAGTGTCCAAAACAACCATCTTATTTGAGTTAGAATTCAGACTTATTTTATACTAACAGAGATGGGAGTGTGCTTGGTTGTTTCAAACTTCTTTGTGCTGGAATACTTTGTTCTTGCAGCTGTCCATAGGTCAAGCCAACATGTTCCTGTAAGTCTCCAAGAAGACAAATGTGATTCTCCATTCTGTGACTTTTTATCTCTATATAAATGGAAAAATATCACACCCTTAAATGTCAAAGCCTTGAGAAGGGAATATCCTGTCTCTTTTAGGCTGTAGGCAACATTCTTCACTTGTAGCAAAATCAACAGAATACAAAGTTTCAGCTCAGTTCAGTTCAGTGGCTTAGTCCAGTCTGACTCTTTGCAACTCCATGAATCACAGCAGGTGAGGCCTCCTTGTCCATCACCAACTCCCAGAGTTCATTCAAACTCATGTCCATCGAGTTGGTGATGCCATCCAGCCATCTCATCCTCTGTCTTCCCTTTTTTCTCCTGCCCCCAATTCCTCCCAGCATCAGAGTCTTTTCCAATGAGTCAACTATTCGCATGAGGTGGCCAAAGTACTGGAGTTTCAGCTTTAGCATAATTCCTTCCAAAGAAATCCCAGGGCTGATCTCCTTCAGAATGGACAGGTTGGATCTCCTTGCAGTCCAAGGGACTCTGAAGAGTCTTCTCCAACACCACAGTGCAAAAGCATCAATTCTTCGGTGCTCAGCTTTCTTCACAGTCCAACTCTTACATCCATACATGACCACAGGAAAAATCATAGCCTTGACTAGACGGACCTTTGTTGGCAAAGTGATCACTCTGCTTTTGAATATGATATCTAGGTTGGTCATAATTTTTCTTCCAAGGAGTAAGCGTCTTTTAATTTCATGGCTGTAGTCACCATCTGCAGTGATTTTGGAGCCCAAAAAATAAAGTCTGACACTATTTCCGCTGTTTCCCCATCTATTTAGAGTAAAATAAATAGATCCACTTATGGAGTCAGATTTATTCTTCTCTGTTACCGAGATTGTTGTGGTGGTAGTGGTATTTGTAGTGGTTGTTTTTGATGTGTAGTGGTTGCAACTATTAATTTTTTGTGGTTGTTGTAACTGTTATTATGGTGGTGTGGTGGTTGATGCTGTGGTGATTATTGTACAAGGTTGTTATGGCCTTGGTAGTGGTTGTGATGGTTGCTGATTTTGTGATTGTTGCAATGGTATTGGTTATGGTTGTTGATATCACTATTGCTGGGATGGTGGAGGTGGTCGATATTGCTTAATGGTGGTGATGGTTATAGTTCTGATGGTGGTGGTAACCATGGTTGATGCTGTTGTGTAAGTGTTGGTGATGCAGTGATATTGCTGGTGCTTACAACTGATGATGTTACTATGGTTGCTGCAGTGGTGGTAATTATTGCGGTGGTATCCGTTGCCATTGATGTTGTAGCACTGTTGGTTTTGGCAGTTGTGGTGGTTGTTGCAATGGCCGTAGTGGGTGTTGTGATGCCACTACTGTTGGGGTGATGGAGGTAGTGGTTGCAGTTTTTTATGATGGTGGTGGTGGAGCTTGTTGCTATGGTAGTGGTTGTGTTGGTACTTGGTGTGGTGTCATGGTGGCGATGGTGGGTATTGTGATGCTACTGTTGTTGGGGTAGTAGTTGTTGTGGTTCTTGTGGTGGTGTTGGTGATTGGGGTGATGGTGGGTGGTACTGATGAGTGTTGTGGATGATGTGGTGTTGTTGGCAGTTGATGTTGTTGCAATGGTAGTGGTGGTGGTGAGGTTGTGATGAAACTGTTGTTGGGGTAGAGGAGGTGGTGAATATCTGGATTGTATCTGTTTCCAAGTACATCCACCATGGCCTCTTTTCCCAGATAACCACATCGACTTACTTTAATTATTGATGTAGAAGTTAATTAAAACATGGAGCTTCCACAAATCCCAAAGTGCTGGTCTTCAAACTGCTCTCCTTGGCATTTATTATGACCCTCTGTTAACAGACAGTGATCCAGCCTTCAATCTTTGTGACAACATTCCAATCCCAGCCAATTTAAATAATTCTCCCAGTAAAAATTCCACAAGATGCTGTCAAACATTTTATGAGTCTGAATATATAACACCAACTGTATCTAATCATTTTTTGTTTAAATCCTATTGGAAGGAAACAAATGATAAAGGATATCTAGCAAAATTTGCTTCTGTGAATCCTTCCTATTATTGTTCAGGAACAGGAAATCTTCCATTTCCTCTCCTAATTTTTCCATTATTTTATTTACTTGAAGGGAATCTGCTGTGCGATATCTGAGAGGAGCTTTGATCAGTGAGAGTGGGCCTTCTGCATACTGCCTCTAGTTCACCAGCTCCTTGCAGTCTCACACCATTGGCATCTCCAGGAGTGTTGGCATTCTTGGACTTGTGCCCCAATCCAGCCACCAGCTGCTTCATCTCGGTTGGGTCTCAAGTCCTTCATCTCTAAGTCAGGGATCATCACACCAACCTGCAGAACTGTCCTCCAGACAATCTATGATTAGGGCACTGAACTCAAAACTGAGCCTGGCTTGGAGGAGCAGCCCCTTTGACAACAAGGCAGTGTCCCCTAGAAAACAGGGCTGAGAATTCTCTTCTCCACTAGCCAGCACCTCCCTCCTAGGTACCACTGGCCAGATGGGCTTGGATACATGGGTACAGACCTTCCTCCTCAATTTCCGGGCCTTTCTCACGCAGGCCTGACACACAAATTGGAAAACAGCAAGAAGGCAGCAGCCAGTCCTTGAGAAGCCCATGTCCTGGAGAAGTATGTGTTCTGATGGAGAAGTGAGGAGAAGCAGATCTGGCTTCACAAGATGCGGGGCTCAGGGAAGAAGGAAAATACGGGGTTCTTAACAAATTATTAAAACTTACAAAATAGCAGGGGATTAAACCAAACGTGGGGTCCTCCTTAGTGTGGAACCTTGTGTTTCTGAGCAGTTCACACACACATGAAGCTGTTTCCTGGGAGAAGGAAACACTTGTCATGACAGGCCATGCTGGATCACATACATGCTTTGTTTTGTTTCACTGACTTAAGAGCTAGCTGCAAAGGGTAGGCATTGTAATCCCTCATTTATAGAAAAGGGAGACAGAGGACTTAACCTGTTGAAAGATTTCTCAAGCACACATCAAAGTCCATGTTCTACCGGTTAGGCTGGACATTGAGCCCTCTGTAGCACCTTTAGGCTTTCCTATGAGGAGCCCCAGGCAACCTGAGGAGGCAGACAGAGCATCCTCTTCATTACAGCCTTGCTCCAGACCCAGATCTTCCCTGACTGTTCAAAGCAGTGTCTCTGGGTCCAGAGTTCAAATCCCATTTTTGCCTTGTATTACTTGGATGACACTGGACCAGCCATTAAAACCCTCTGGGCTTCAGTATCCCCATCTGTGACATGGACAAAATTGTATCTGATGATGTTGAGAGGACTGGATGAGTGAAGAGGAAAAAGCATTTAGAATTTGCTTGAAAAGTGAAAAGTAAAAGTGTTAGCCACTCAGTCATGTCTGATTCTTTGCAACCCCATGGACTGTAACCCACCAGGCTCCTCTGTCCATGGAATTCTCCAGGCAAGAATACTGGAGTGGGTTGCCATTCCTTTCTCCAGGGGATCTTCTCAACCCAGGGATTGAACCCAGGTTTCCTGCATTGCAGGTGGATTCTTTACCATTTGAGCCACCAGAATTTGCCTGATGTATTAGCAATTCTATCTGCCATGTTATATAAAAATAACCCACGTAGATTTGGGATAGAAAGTAGGCTTCATTTCATCAAATGGAAGGAGATGGCTGCTTGAATCATGCTAGTGGGAAGATCAGGAGGTTGGGAAGGGTGCATTGGTCATTTGTTAATGTCTGCTGGATCCGCATGTGGATGGTGGGGTTGCATTGTAGGCTACTGGCCTTTTAGACAAAGTCAGTACAGAGTTCAAGGGTGGTAAACATTGGCTGGTGTTTTTTTTTTTCACTTTTATTTATTTAATAAGTCCTTGAAGGGTACAGCATCCCACGGATTCTGTGTCCAGTGGCCTCAGCAGGAAGATTGCTTTGGAATTTGACATGAGCCATGCCAAATGTTTCCATGAGCTTGAGTTATCTCTCCACAGATTGCTCTGGTTCTGTTAGGTTTTCTGCCAGGAGTTACTGTGTTGTTGTTTGCTCTGTACACATATGCACATCTCTTGCCTGGATAGAACTCAGTTTCATCGAGGGCACATACATCTTCAGTTTGCAGGAGAGCTGTGTGCTCCTTCCCTCTGATTTCATAGACTCCACTCACAGCCAACAAAAATGGCTGTGGACCACAGCCTTCCAGACTTATTTGTCATTTCAGAAGTCCTGTTCCCAGCAGGTCTCCACAGAGTCCAAAACGGCCGGGCTGGTGTTTTCTTATTCCCAGGACCCACCAGGCCAATCCAGGCCAGGCACTGCACTGAACCCTCTCCGGCAGGAACTCATTTCATCCTCAGATGATCTGGTGTTGAATCTCTGTTTAGCCCAAGGCCATTTCTACAAAATGCTCAAGCATCTGAAGGAAGATATAAAAAGAACAGCTACCACCAGACTGGTTTCCAATGATACCGACTCCAGATTGTGTACTTGAAATGGGGTAGCCCGCGTGGAGACGGGCCTGATTTGGAAGACTGCATATGCAAAAACTATGTCAGCGATCACATAACTTTTATACAATTATATGTTCAAGTGATAATATTTGGTATTTGTTGGACTAAATAAATTATGTTATAATTTCATTTTTTTAAACTGTTTTTCAATGTGACTTCCAGGAAGCATGAAATTCCATACCCAGCTCACATTGCAATTCTATTAGAAGGCTCTGCTGCAGAGTGGACATTTGCTGGATATACCAGGCCCACTGTGGGAAGCCCCCAGGAGGTTTTGAAGGCCATAGTTACCTAGACAGGGGACAGTCTTGCAGAATAAAGGCTGACCCATGTGGGCTGGACATGAGGAAAGCAACAGGATGCCCCTCTGAGGGAGTGGGTGTGTATCTCTGCCCTGCAGCTTCCACGGTATAGATGGGCAGACCCACCTCTCTGATCCTCTCTCTGGGTGGACTCCAACCCCACACTTGTCCTCTTTCTGGTCTTTACTCAGATGTCCCCTCCTCAGGGAAGCCTCTCTAGAGCTCTTATATAAGACTCCCTCCCTGATACCTCACAAGGCCACCCCTGCTTTAGTTTCTCCAAAGCACGTACGCTGTGGGACATACCCAGTGGTGAATAATTTTATATGTCAGCTCAACTGTGCTAAGGAATGTCCAGAGAGCTAGTCATATATTATACTTGGGTCTGGGTGTGTTTCTTTTTCTTCGTTTTATTTATTTATTTATTGGCTGTGCCACAAGGCATATGGGATCTTAGTTCCCCAAACAGGGATTGGACCTGCACCCCCTGAATGGGAGTGCAGAGTCTTAACCACTGGAACACCAAGAAAATCCTCCATGGGAGTGTTTCTGGAAGAGGTTAGCATTCAGTTCAGTCCGTGAATGAAGATCCCTGCTCTCACCAGTGTGGGCAGCATCCTCCAACACTTTGGGGGCCTTAACGGAGCCAAAAGGCAAAGGAAGAGCAAATTCTCTCTCATCTTGAGCTGGGACTTCCATCTTTTCCTTCCCTTGGTCATCAGAGCTCCTGCTTCTTGGGCCTTTGGACTCTGGGACTTTTATCAGAGGCCCTGTGGTTCTCAGGCCTTTGGACTTGAACTGAGTTATATCACTTGGTTTTCCTGGGTGTCCAGCTTGTGGATGGCGGATGGTGGGATGTGATCTCTGTAACCACGTTAGCCAACTCCTATAATAAATTTCCTTTTATATAAAAGGAAATTTATTATATTTATTAAATTTATTATAATATTTATTATATATTATATGCATATATCTATAACATATATAATGTATATGTTCACATGTAGATGATATATCTCCTATTGGTTTTCTCTGGAGAACTTTGACCAATCTGAGTACCTATTTCCTTGTTCAGCACTGGGGAAAAGAAACTGTGTCTGCTGTGTTTGCTGTTATTTCCCAGAACAGAGAACAGTGCCTGGTGGGCTGTCAGGAAACCTTTATGGGATGAGTAGGTGAATAGGTCTCAGAGACAGGAGACCACTCTGCATGATGCCTGGGGTCTGGATAAGGGGGTTTTTAGCTCTTCAGCAGACCTGCTTCATATCTAGCCTGAAGAACATGGCCCCAGGATGACCCTGTATCTAAAGGGACCAAGCTTATATCCCATGAGACAGGCCTCCACCCCCCCACCACTGCTCCATCTTGCCAAACACACATACTGTGTGCCTTCTGGGTGTGTTTCTTCCCTGGAATCTTAAAGAACAAGGGGAACTCCTATGATCCGTCTCTAGTACCAAGGTTATGAAGGCCCAGGTCTCTGGTTCACACACACCTAAGACATGGGCAGCGTCTCTGACCTGAGGGATGCATCCTTAGCTCAAAATCTGCCACCCTGCCCTGTGGACCAGGGATTAAAATCCAAGACTAGATCACAGACCACAAATGAGCATTCATTTACATTCTCACCATGCATCACTATATGCATGTATTTTCATAGACTCTGCTCTAAGTAAGGTAAATAAGTGGAAGTCACTCCATCGTGTCCAACTCTTTGCAACCCTATGGACTATACAGTCCATGGAATTCTCCAGGCCAGAATACTGGAGTGGGTAGCTGTTGCCTTCTCTAGGGGATCAACCCAGTGATGGAACCCAGGTCTCCTGAATTGAAGGTAGATTCTTTACCAGCTGAGCTACTAGGGAAGCCCAGACTCTGCTTTATGGGGATAAACTGCCTGTGTGTTTGTATCTCTCTATTCTCAAGGTCTAGAATGATACTGCTCCAGGTATGGTCACACAGATGAGGGTCACACAGAGAGGTGCTATGGAATGAATGGTATCCTCCCCAAAAGATGCTGAGGTCCTGACACTGTGTCCATGAATGTGGCCTTTTCTAGAAATGGGATCTTTGCAGATGACCAAGTTAAGATGAGGTCATTAGGGTGAGGCTTAATCCCATAAATGCTCAGTCAATCAGTTGTGTCCTACTCTTCACGACTCCATGAACTGCAGCCCACCAGACTCCTCTGTCCATGGAAATTTCCAGGCAAGAATACTGGAATGGGTTGCATTTCTTCCTCCCAGCACTCTTCCTGACCCAGGGATCGAACCTGTGTCTCCTGCATTGGCAGGTGGATTCTTTACCCCTGAGTCACCAGGGAACCCAATCCTATAAAACTGATGTCCTGATAAAAAGGGCACAGAGACACTTGTAGAGGGAAAAGGTCAGGTGACAATGAAGGCAGAAGACGGAGGTCCTGCATCCTGATCCTCTGCATCTCCAGAGCTAAGCAAGGACTGTGTTGCTCAAGCCCTCCATCCTTGGGGTGGTTCGTTGCAGCAGTCCTAGCAGACCAGCACATAAGGGGTGGCACTTATGCCTACTATTTATCATATATTTCTGGTTCTTCTCCTGGGCACACAGGATGGCCACTGTTTGCTAATCCCTTCGAGACCAGGGTGACAATTTGACTTGCCTGGCCAGTGCGTGTGGGCTAAGAAGTGTGTATAAACCCTGGGGAGATGCCCCAAATGATATATGATTCACCCCATTCCCTCTGTGTGCTTCTGAATCCCTGGGAGCTATGCTGGGGTGAAGACTCCAGTTTACCTCCCTGGGAGCAAGGGGTGACAGTTATCACAGACCCTCTACAGATGTTTATCCTGCAACAGATGTTTAGTGAACGAGAAAGAACTTTGGTTAGGTTTAGTCACTGAAGTTTTGGGGGGGTGGCTGTGCTGTTACGCTTGTTATGGCAGCATAATCTAGCCTATCCTGACTGATACACATTGAATGGCAAGAAAGAAGTGAGGGAAGGAGGGAGGGATGGAATAAAAAAGGAACAACTTTTGTTGGATAATGATGTATTATGTTTCTAGAAAAGCTGAACTCTGGGGTTTCCATGTGGCTGCCAGACATACCCATTAATTTCAGCCATGATCCTATTGGTTTAGACGAAGAGTGTGTGCATGCATGCCACAACTGCATGCATGTTTGCATAGCTATGTGTGTGCACACACGTGCACATTACTAGTCATGTGTTTCCCTTTGCAGCCCCTGCTTTGAAGGCTGACAATGCACTTGTGCTCAAGGGACAGAATTCCCAAGAGTCCAACCATTTCTGAAACCGCTGAATCGGAGACACTCTGTGAGCATCCGAAACCAGTTACCTTCCTCCCACTCTGCTCTTCTGGGGCTAAGCTGAGCTCCCAGTAAGGAGCTAATGTTATGGAAGAGCTAGTGGCAAGGTAATTTGTCGTAATAAGCCTTTCCACCTGCGATCTCCCTCTGCAGAGGTTTGAAATATGGCAGAAACTCATTTAAGGCAGAAGAATGATAACAGACCCAGAGCTCAAGAAAAACCAGCCACTTTGGAGCAAAATCAGTCTTCATCAGAACCAACCCATTAAGAAAAAAACAGTGTGCCTAGTTCTCTGCAGGGCATTTGCATATTTTTCAAGTTCTTAACAGAGAAAAATCACAAGGTGTCAGGATAGGAACCTCAAGACAGCTCCCATTCTCTTCAAAATGAACGAGAGATGTCATCTTTAATGAAAGGAGAAGAAAGAAGCCTTTAATCCTCCTACCACTCCCCCTCCTACTCCCACAAATTGGGAGCACTCTCCTTGCATGCTGCTGCAGAGAAAGGAACAGGGAATCGGCCCATGTTGGTGCAAGTGGGGCTTATAAGTCGCTTCAAGCTCAGCAGCCAACTGCCTTGTTGTGGCGGGTGGGGAACTGGATGTTGATTCCACAGAATGACATCTCCTGACCTCAGCAGGTTTCCGAGGGTGCTGAGGCTCCAACGAACCAGTCCAGCACCAGACTCTGCTTTTCTAAATCAGCAGCAAGACTGAAGGGCAGGTGGCTGCCCACTAATGTGGCTTCCAGAGGGTTGCTCCTTTCTAAAGAAATTCTCAGTTGATTTTAAGCCTTCATTTGCTCTGGAAACTTTTCTGAGCCAGAGGGACTTTATAGGATGGATTTTGTGGCAGGCAGAATTTGAAGACGGCTTTCAGGATCCTTGGCCCTTGCTTTGTATACTGCTTATAATTCCCTCTGCTTGAGTGTGGGTGGGCCTGACCTAATCAGGTGAGCCCTTTGAAAAGATGGTCTAGGGATCAGAGAGAAAAGGAGCCAGAGAGACCAAGAGCCACAGAGATGCTCTCTTACTGGCCTCTAACAGAGGACCCTGACATGTTCTGAGTTGCATAGCAAGAAACTGTATACAGACGGCTTTTAGGAGCTGAGAGTTGTCCCTGGCCATGAGCCTCAGCCCTGCAACAACAAGGAACTGAATTATGTCAGCAGGACATGAGCTTAGAAGAGGATCCTGGGTTCCAGAAAGGGACACAGTCCCCCTGACACCTTGATGACAGCCTTGTGAAACCCCAGGGCAAGAGCCCAGCTAAGCCAGGGCCCAGATTCTTGACCTTTGAAAACTGTGAGGTAGTCAATGTGTGGTGATTTAAACCACCGAGTGTGGAGTTGTTGTTGTTCAGCTTAGATAGCTGATACAGGCTTTTGATAGGAAGTGGGGACCAAGTGCTGCTGCTACTGCTACTGCTGCTAAGTCGCTTCAGTCGTGTCTGACTCTGTGGACCCCATAGATGGCAGCTCAACCGGCTACCCTGTCCCTGGGATTCTCCAGGCAAGAACACTGTAGTGGGTTGCCACTGCCTTCTCCAACGCATGAAAGTGAAAAGTGAAAGTGAAGTCGCTCAGTCATGTCCGACTCTTCGCGACCCCATGGACTGTAGCCTACCAGGCTCCTCCGTCCATGGGATTTTTGAGGCAAGAGTACTGGAGTGGGGTGCCATTGCCTTCTCCGAAAGCCTGGGTGGTAGACTGGGGAGGGTCTGAACCACTCTCCTCATTTTCTCGGTTGTGCCACACACCCACTCCCCACAGTAACTGAGTGTATCCCAGTAGGGAGGGGCAATTTTACTTGTCTGCAAGGGAGCTCATACTTTCCTAGTAGAATTGTCCATCTGTGGCTTGTCTCCCCAGGAAGCTAGAACTCCTGGAGGGCGGTGCCTGTGTCTCTCATTTCTACCTTAGCATCTGGCCCAGCACTGAGCAGCTTGACAACTGCTGTGGGACTTGAAGAGTCTCTTAACTCAGCAACATCCTCATGGCATATGGGGTTATGGTGGTTTCCTTGCAAGCAACCACCACTCTCTCCATTTTGTAGCAGTGTTGGTTTGGGGGGCTGATTCATTTTATCCTTGGCTTAGGGCTCATGAGTGGACCCTAATTAGTCTGTGTCAAGCTGGATGATCCTACCCACCTTCCCATACAAATGAGCTCAGAAATGGGCAGAAGCCCAGGCTGCAGTCAGTCAGTGCATGGAGTTCTCCTGGCCCCAGGGACTGGTTAGCTGGGTGATGAGGCATTTTATTGCTTGCTGGTTGGAGGAAGAGAAGTATCAGTTTGTACTGTGGACAATCAGATATGCACACAGAGTCCTTGCAATAATTTGCCCACTATGAGGAAAGTCAGTCTTCACATGGAGATGAGAAGAGTCAAGATTATCACAGACAAGTGGAACTGCATCCTTGATCAAAGCATGCCTGGAAACCATCCTGCTCTGGATTTTCTTTATTATTATACAACCTGAGTTGGGTTTTAGTTGTTCTTCATAACCTAACACACTGTCAAATAGAAAGAATCGATATTTATTCTCTTTTCACAGTTAACCGTGGAGGCCTCGTGTGTTTCAACAGCTGATTTTGGAAACCATTAGAACTAGAAATTATCAAAGCAGAAAAGATGAACTCAAATCTTTCTAGTAGGTGTTAGGCAGAGTTCTAGTATGGTCCCCACAATTCCCACATCCTGGTGTACACAATCTGTATATCCCCTTCCCTTGCATGTGGGCAAAGTTTATTAATATGGTGAGACAACTCTCCCATTGATGATCAGGTTATATGACAAAGTTGAATAGATTTTGAAGATATAATTAAAGTCCAAACCAGTAGGCTTTGAGTTAATCCAAAAGGATGTTGTCCTTGATGAGCCTGGCCTAATCAGGTGATCTCATAAACTGACGAGAGGCAGGAGATGCTCTCTGGCTGGCCTGGAAGAAAGTAAGCTGCCATGCTGTGGAGGGGACCACATGGAAGGGAATGTCGTGTGGCCTCTAGGGACTGAGGACTTCAGTCCTAGAATTGCAAGAAGCAGAATTCCACCAGCCATTGAGCATGGAAGAGATCCATGAGCCCAAGGCAATGCTGCAGTCCCATCAATAGCTTGATTTCAGCCTGTGAAACCCTGAACAGAGGGTCCAGCAAACTCACACACAGACTCCCAACCTACAGAAACTGCAAGATAGTAGATGTGTGCTGTTTCAGATTGCTAAATTTGTGGTAGTGTTGCCAAAACTTGGCCTCTGTTCACTGGTGCCAAATAGAAATGCAGAGACAGAGTTTGGGGTGAAGGAAAATAGACAGCCAATGGGAATTTGCTGTATGGCTCAGGAAACTCAAACAGGGGCTCTGTACAACCTAATGGGGTGGGAGGGGGAGTGAAATGGAAGGGAGGTTCAAGGGGGAGGGGATATATATATACCTATGGCTGATTCATGTTGAGGTTTGACAGAAAACAATAAAATTACATAAAGCAATTATCCTTCAACAAAAAAATAAATTTAAAAAAGAGTAGGTTTTATTGCTTTGCCAGGCAAAGAGGGGCACAGTGGGCTAATGTCCTGAAGACCGTGTAACCCACCCTGGAGTGGGTAGTGAGGAGATTTATAGAGTTTAGGGAGCAGGATGTGATCAGCTTGTGGATAGTTCTTAGATTGGTTGGCATTAAAGAGAAGTTTCAGTCATCATCAATCTTTTGGCTTCAACCAGCCTAGGGTCTATGTTCTTGTGGTCTGCAGTTTTCATCTGGAGGGGTGGTCTGCTTCCTGTAAAAACAACTTCAATCAGTTTAGTCACTCAGTTGTGTCTAACTCTTTGCGACACCATGGACTGCAGAATACCAGGCTTCCCTGTCCACTGCCAACTCCCAGAGTTTCCTCGAACTCATGTCCATTGAGTCGGTGATGCCATCCAACATCAACTAAAAATAATTTAGGAATGTGTGTTAGGTCTTTATTTGTATCTTTCAGGGAGTTGGGATTTTGGTGGTTCCATTATGTGGCAGAATTATAGTCTAAATTGTGACCAGTTCCCTAGCCCAACAGCTATTCTTTGTACATCTTCACATTTCCAAATAAGTAACTCTTGTGTCAGCATTTTACTTCAAAAGACAAAGACTCAGGGGCTTGTACATAGTTTCAGTAAATCGTTGCACAGCAGCCTAAAGCTAATAAACAATGTAAGTCACCACTCAACAAACTAGTTAAGAGGCAAATATTAAAGTATCTGTGTCTACATCATCAATCCCTATCTATCTATCATCATCATCACCAGCAGCATCTATCCATCGTCTAAACAGCTATTTATTCATCATATAACCATCTATTTATCCATTATCTATCACTCAAGTCCACTCAGGATAATTTCCTTTTGGTTAACTCAAAACCAACTGGTTAGAAACCTTAATTGAACCTTCACCTTTATGACCCTGGGAGCAATCTTCCATGTCATTAAAATGTACATTCACAAATCTTGGATGCTTTCCCCGTGTCAGACCCTTCTAAACACATGAGCTCCCTGGTGTTCACAATAGCCCATGAACTAGACACTGTTGTCCTTGCTTGTAGACCAGATGGACATTCAGTGTCAAATGACCTTCCCAGGTGTGTCAGCACCAGATTCTGCACCTGTGGCTGACTTTCGATGTCACCCCCTTATCCCAATAGCAGAGAAGCCAACAGCACAGTATGAAGACGCACGTGCAGGTTTGAATCCTGGCTTTGTTTCTTACTGGCTGTGAGATTTGGACCGAGTGACAGCATCTCCCTGTACTTCTGTTTCCTCCATGTCAAGAAGCAAAGATTTGCTGCAAGGGTTACATGTGATGTTGTGCTTAAAGTGTCCAAAATACTGCCTGACTTACAGAGTAAGCATTACTTGTACTGTTACCACTGCTAATACCACCTCCTAGTTAGGATGCAAGGACTTCATTGGTGGAAACAGAGAAGGAATAAGACACATCATGAAATGATGAAACTAGAAGAGAAGGAGGTTTTGTTAAGTCCCAGATCCCTTACCCTTTGCTCCTTCTTGTTTCTCTAAACTATTCCAAAATTACAAAGATCACCATGGGACTCAAGTGATTTGAGTTCTGAAAGTCCAAACCACTAAAGTTATGTCTAATTAGCCAGTCTTAATTGACATTAAGATAAATAACTTTGCAAATTATTTTTCCCTGTGAAATTGAGACGTGTTGGAGGGCAACCATCTCTAATTTAAATCAATGAGTTAAATGTGATTTAGTGGATGCTGAAAGGAGAGGAAAAACTTTAATGTGCTAATCAACTCATCCGTGTTGATAGTAGGGGGCGGAACTCTAAAACACATTAATCAGCTGTGGATGAAATGGTTTGGAGACAGTCATGTGTTGTCAGGAGCATAAGTATGCAGTGATGCCTAATATGCTTAATAACAAGCAGCACTGAACTTTCAACACCCTGTAGGTAGGGTTTGCTCACTGCCCAGTATCTCATTTTCTCTCATAGATGAAAAGGCCAATCTTCAAGCACTGTAGTCCATAAAGAATATAACTTTTACATTTTTTTTTGCTACTTATGTCCCTCGTCCTGCCTCTTGTTTCTTTATTTTTTTTTCACCTCCTTTCTTGTTCCAGACTTCTGCTAGCATACGAATCTAAAGTTCTAAAATGTGCCAAAACTTTCTCTGAAATCTGATCATGTGATGATAAAGGGAAGAGTTTATTGCAATGAGGGCAGAGAGCATGTACAGGGGCAGCCCGCTTCCTGAATATGTGATGGTGGTGGCTGCCCAAAGCTGAAACCAGAGGCAAAGGCATAGCACGAATCCAGGGCTGCAGGCAGAGCAGCGTCATCTGCAGTCAGAGAGGCAGCTCCAAAATGCTGAACATCTTGTTCAGTTTTTGTTTTCAGCTTTCATTTTGATAAAAAAGCCAACTTTAGATTTCACAGTCTATTTAAGTTGTAAAAAATGAGAAAATATTGAATCAGTTAAGATTCTTTCTATTGAAAGTGACAAAACTTGATAGAAACTGTCTTAAGCAAAATGGGAATTTATTGGCTCATGCAACTGAAAATCTTGGCAGGTATTCAGCTTAAAGCAGAATTATAACCAAGACACAAACAAAACGCTTGGAGCATTCATCTCTTTGCCCTGCTTTCCCTCTGTGGCTTCAGCTAAGGGAGTTCTAGCTCTCCCATCATAGTGGTAGGGTGAATGAGCCGGCTCCAGCCTCACAGCCTCGCACGTTGAGATGAACAAGAAGAATGAGAGTCTTTTTTCTGTAGGTAGACCCTGGAGTTGGCCGTTCACTAATTCAATGGTAGTGGTTAAGAACTCAAGCTCTGAGTAACTTCTAGGAGTCACATCTCTGCTCTGTATCTTCGGGCAAATTATTAAACCTCTCTGGGCTTCATCTATAAAAAGGGATGGTACTTACTGCATAGGGTAGATATGAGGCTTAGAAAGCTTTGTGAAGACTGGGTGCTCAGGGCAGTATATGCACATAGTAAGAGCCCAGTGATCGTTAACTGTGTGTGTGTGTGTGTGTGTGCACTCAGTCACTTCAGTCATATCTGATTCTTTGTGACCCTATGGACTGTAGCCCACCAGGCTCCTCTGTCCATGGGATTCTCCAGGCAAGAATACCAGAGTGGGTTGCCATGCCTCCTCCAGGGGATTTTCCCAACCCAGGGACCGAATCTGCATCTCCTGCCTCTCCTGCCTTGGCAGGTGGATTCTTTACCACTGAGCCACTAGGGAAGCCCTGAACATTAGCTACTGTTGTCATATTCTCACCCTGAATCTGTCAGAGGGCAAGGAGAGGAATGAACTGGACTGATTGCTTGGGCTGGAGTTCTGTGCACCTGCAGACCACCTAGACAGAAAGAGGAGAAAAGGCAGACCCCCACACTGTATATATGTTATCCTTGGGGGAGACATAACCATGTTATAACATTGCGACGTGGGGGCTGGGAAGATCTGGGTTGGTGCCAGCTTGACTGAGTTATTTTCACTGACTTCATGTTACTCCTTTGGGGGTTTCCCAGGTGGAGCTAGTGGTAAAGAACCCACCTACCAATGCAGGAGACACTGGGGATGCAGGTTCGATCCCTAAGTTGGGAAGATCCCCTGGAGGAGGAAATGGAAACCCATTCCAGTATCCTTGCCTGGAGAGCCCCATAGACAGAGGAGCCTGGTGGGGTACAGTCCATGGGTCTCAAAGAATCGGACACAACTGAAGTGACTTAGCACACACACACACATACCCATGCTATAATGTTGTGACAGGGGTGATGGGATCTAGGTTGGTACCAGCTCAACTCAGTAATTCTACTGACTGTGTGTCACTTCCTTTCCCTCTGGTCCTGGAGGAAGCAGCAGAGTAAGAAGCATTCATCTTGTGTAAGAACTGTCCAGAGGATGCTGGGAGGTCCAACTCCCTGCCTTGTTACCCAGTGACAAACACAGCATAATGCTCAAAGCTCTCCAATCTCAAGAGCATCACCTGAGCTTGGCTTCCATGGAGACCGCTTCTACCCATGGAGAGTCTATTCAGAATAAGGGCTTCTGATTGGGAAGCTAAGGATGTGAAGCAGTTTCCAACCAAAGGATGGAGGGATGGAAGTAAGGCTGGGGTGGGGATGTGGGTTTTATCCTTGTAGCTAGCAACTCCTGGAGGAGAGTTATATAACATCCTGAGCCTCAGTTTTCTTATCTATCAGATCAGATCAGATCAGTCGCTCACCCTGTATACGAGACAGCAAAAGAGACACTGATGTATAGAACAGTCTTATGGACTCTGTGGGAGAGGGAGAGGGTGGGAAGATTTGGGAGAATGGCATTGAAACATGTGAAATGTCATGTATGAAACGAGATGCCAGTCCAGGTTCAGTGCACGATGCTGGATGCTTGGGGCTGGTGCGCTGGGACGGCCCAGGGGGATGGTATGGGGACGGGGGAGGGAGGAGGGTTCAGGATGGGGAGCACGTGTATACCTGTGGTGGATTCATTTTGATGTTTGGCAAAACTAATACAATTATGTAAGGTTTAAAAATAAAATAAAATTAATTAAAAAAAAAAAAAAGATCAGTCGCTCAGTCGTGTCCGACTCTTCGCGACCCCATGAATCGCAGCACGCCAGGCCTCCCTGTCCATCACCAACTCCCGGAGTTCACTGAGACTCACGTCCATCGAGTCAGTGGTGCCATCCAACCATCTCATCCTCTGTTGTCCCCTTCTCCTCCTGCCCCCAATCCCTCCCAGCATCAGAGTCTTTTCCAATGAGTCAACTCTTCGCATGAGGTGGCCAAAGTACTGGAGTTTCAGCTTTAGCATCATTCCTTCCAAAGAAATCCCAGGGCTGATCACCTTCAGAATGGACTGGTTGGATCTCCTTGCAGTCCAAGGGATTCTCAAGAGTCTTCTCCAACACCACAGTTCAAAAGCATCAATTCTTCGGCACTCAGCCTTCTTCACAGTCCAACTCTCACATCCATACATGACCACTGGAAAAACCATAGCCTTGACTAGATGAACCTTTGTTGGCAAAGTAATGTCTATGCTTTTGAATATGCTATCTAGGTTGGTCATAACTTTCCTTCCAAGGAGTAAGCGTCTTTTAATTTCATGGCTGTAGTCACCATCTGTAGTGATTTTGGAGCCCAGAAAAAGAAAAGGCGACAATTACCCTTACCCCCTGAGTTGTTGTAAACCTGACGAGGTGGCGTGTCACTGGGGCTTGGTAGCTGCAGTCTCTGGGGCAGTGTAAACACGCAGAGTTGCAGCACATCCTAAGCCTGTGTTGCCTGGTGTGCTGCAGTCCACTGAGGTCGCAGAGAGTCAGACATGGCTGAGCAACTGAACTGAACTGACTGAAGCCTGCGTTAGGAATAATCTTTTTAGTTTTTAAACTTTTTATTTTATATTGGGGTATGTCCAGTTAACAATGTTGTTATAGTTTCAGGTGAATAGTGAAGGAACTCAGCCATACAAATACGTGTATCCATACTCCCCCAAAGTCCCCTCCCATCCAGGCTGCCCGTAACATCGAGCAGAGTTCCCTGTACTATATAGTAGGTTCTTGTTGGTTATCCATTTTAAATATAGCAGTGTATACATGTCCATTCCAAACTCCCTAAATATCCCTTCCCCCTGGCAACCATAATTTCAGTTTCGAAGTCTGTGAGTCTGTTTCTGTTTTATAAATCAATTCATTTGTATCATTTCTTTTTAGATTCCACACATAAGGGATGTCATATGATATTTCTCCTTCTCTGACCTACCTCCCTCAGTATGACACTCTCTAGGTCCATCCATATTGCTGCAAATGGCATTATTTCATTCTTTTTAATGGCTGAATAATATTCCATTGTGTATATATACCACATCTTCTTTATGTGGTAGGAATAATCTTGATCTGTACATACATGCATTTATGAAAAACAGCATCACATGTGCGTCTCCAGGGACTGGGGCCTCCAGGGAATGCCTCCCCCATTCAAGCCTTCCAACCATAGTAAACTAGGGAATCCGGCTCTGGTCTGAACTCTATTTTCTTGTTAACTAAAATCTATCCTCACTGAGGACTTTATGTATGAGGATAGAAGTGTTAAGGAAGCCCTCTCAGTTAGAACAGATTGTGGAAGAAGCCATACAAATAATGCTGCCCTCCCCCCGGTACACCTGATACAGCTGTGACATCATGGTCCCAAGTGTGCCCAGAGGCCCAGCTCCACAAACAGGTCATGGACACCAGGGCCTCCGGACAAACTTGCTCCTAAAGACTCCCCTGTGGTCCTCAGTCCTGTGAATCCATCTCCACTCTGCAGGATAATCTCCTCACAAACCCACTCTCTGAGTAACTTGGAGGGTCCCCTCTTGGGCTGCTCATAAGGCTGGTATTATTTGTCTGGGGGAGAGCTTTGGGCAGGCTGCTTAAACTTTCTGGGCCTCAGTTTCTCCAACTACAGGCCAGGGAAGAAGCCAAGGTCACCTCTCAGGGCTGTTAGTGTGACTGAGGCCAGCAAAGAACCCATCCCATCAGACTGCCCTGTCTGCAGAGCCAGCGGTGACACCAGCTTCCTCCTCATCCTCTGTGTCCTCTCCTTAGCCTATGGGATAGATTTGAGGGTAAATAGGATAACAAGATATCTATCAACAAAAGATATCCATGGTGTTCCACCTCTGGCATCCATATTACATTTAAGAACTGCTTGACGGCCAATGAAAAACACCCTTTCCCCAGCTTCGATCCAGCATGGAGAAAACTGGGGAGGTCTCAGTCCCACTCCCCTCAGTCAGCTTTCCTTGATAGTTGAGCTATTTTCCAATCTTTATTTTTCCATCAAAAGAAAAATGGTCCCACCACGGAGCCTCGCTCTGACACGTTGAAAATACACTCAGCATGGCCATGCCTTCACAGCAGGACCTGAGTGTGTTTGCTTCCCAGAGAAATGGCTTTTGTGAACCAACTGGTGGAGTGATTCAATGGAGGCACAAATTCGCAGCTCGTTAAACCAGCCACAGAGAACACGGTGTGCACCAAACACCTCCCTGAGAAGTCCAGTGGGAAGGAATAAGGAAGCCATGGTTGCATTAGGCCATACACAGAATTGGGCATCTTTGAGCACACTGCACAGAGGTGCTGATTGAGAGCTGCAATGCATTGCCCTGTTGGAGTAAATTCTGTAATTGTTAATCAGGCAGGCATTATCACCCCTGATGACACCCCATTCACTGCCAAGGATCCAGAGATGCTCACCTGTGTTCTCGTCATTACATCATGAGATTATAATTCATGGTGATGACCCTACATTTTTATTTCCTTCTGCCTGTATGCATCACTGAGAAACACACAAGCCTTTTCAGATGTAAAACAACATAGAAGAAAACTGTGCTTACTGTGGGGTTTCAGATCGATGGTAATTAGGATGCCCTTTGCCCTCAGATGAATGCATGTTTATAAACATGACAAGTGCTTGCCTGCTGCGGTGCCCGTGGGAAACAGGGACTCAGTCCTGATGAAACTACCTTGGCGCAGGGGCTCGCTCTTTGGAACCAAAGCCAGTCATATGGGGGAAGGCTGGCCTCTCCTCTCTGGCTCAGGAGGGTCTGTTGTAGGTCAGGCAGATCTGAGAGGGAAGATCGAAGCAAACCCGGACCTACACTCTCAGGGCTGTGAGGGTGTGCAGTGGTCACTGGTGACTCAGAGACATTAAGCATTTCATCCAAGGTAAAATTTCACCCTCGGTGAGGAAAAAAGGATATCTGGAGGGCCCGATACTGAAGATTGACGAGGATCTGAAGGATGGTTCTCCTCAATTCTGCACTTGGAACAGCTCACTGACACCCGTTTGGTCATTTAGGAAAGGCATCAGTCAGGGTTTGACCAGAGAAATGGAACCCGTAGGAGGTAGAGCTTCATCTCCATCCACACCTGTACCTGCATCTGTCACTCTATGCAGCCCTGCATCCGTATCTGTGCAGATGTCAGTGTGCGCATCCTTATCTATACACAGATAATAGAAGTATATACAGGTATGGATATGGGCATGAAGATGTATTTTATAGCTCTAGAAATGATAGATAAGGGACTTTCCTGGAAGTCCAGTGGCTAAGACTTCACCTTGCATTGCAGGGGGTATAGGTTGGATCCCTGGTCAAGGAGTGAAGATCCCACATATCTCATGGACAAAAAGCCAGAACATAAACAACAGAAAGAAGCAATATTGTAAGGAATTTAAAAAGAGTTTAAAAAGGTCCACATTAAAAAATACATAGGAAAGTAGGTAGATGGATAGGTATTTATATTTTTGTGTTAGTTTAGATAATTATAACAAAATACCACAGACTGGGTGGTCTATACGCAACAGAAATTGATGTCTCACATCCCTGGAGACTGGGCCACCAGGATTGGGCCCCAGCCTGGCTGGGTTCTGGTGAAGCCCTCTTCCAGGCTGCAGACAGCTGTCCTCTCCTGCATCCTCACATGGTGGAAGGTGGGAGAAGGCTCTTTGGGGTCCTTTTCATAATAGCACTGACACCATTCATGAAGGCTGCACCTTCATGATCTAATCACCTCCCTAGTCCCCACTCCTATCCATACAATCACACTGGAGGATAAAGAGGTATTGTATCTCTACAGCTATATCATACCATCTATCTATATATCTATAAGATATATCTTGTGTATCTATAAGATATAGATATAGAGATCTAGATAGATACAGACATATTACATCTCTATGTCCACACCTATATATCATATTTCTATACATATATCCATGTCAATATCAGTATATCATATCTTTAGACCTATGTCCATATTTATACAGATGAGGCAGAGGAACCAGAGATCAAATTGCCAACATCCGCTGGATCATTGAAAAAGCAAGAGAGTTCCAGAAAAACATCTATTTCTGCTTTATTGACTATGCCAAAGCCTTTGACTGTGTGGATCACAATAAACTGTGGAAAATTCTAAAAGAGATGGGAATACCAGACCACCTGACCTGCCTCTTGAGAAACCTGTATGCAGGTCAGGAAGCAACAGTTAGAACTGGACATGGAACAACAGACTGGTTCCAAATAGGAAAAGGAGTACGTCAAGGCTGTATATTGTCACCCTGCTGATTTAACTTATATGCAGAGTATATCATGAGAAACTCTGGGCTGGAAGAAGTACAAGTTTGAATCAAGATTGTTGGGAGAAATATCAATAACCTCAGATATGCAGATGACACCACCCATATGGCAGAAAGTGAAGAGGAACTACAAAGCCTCTTGATGAAAGTGAAAGAGGAGAGTGAAAAAGTTGGCTTAAAGCTCAACATTCAGAAAATGAAGATCATGGCATCTGGTCCCATCACTTCATGGGAAATAGTTGGGGAAACAGTGGAGAAACAGTGTCAGACTTTATTTTTTGGGCTCCAAAATCACTGCAGATGGTGATTGCAGCAATGAAATTAAAAGATGCTTACTCCTTGGAAGGAAAGTTGTGACCAACCTAGATAGCATATTCAAAAGCAGAGACATTACTTTGCCAACAAAGGCCCGTCTAGTCAAGGCTATAGTTTTTCCAGTGGTCATATATGGATGTGAGAGTTGGACTGTGAAGAAGGCTGAGTGCCGAAGAATTGATGCTTTTGCACTGTGGTGTTGGAGAAGACTCTTGAGAGTCCTTGGACTGCAAGGAGATCTAACCAGTCCATTCTAAAGGAGATCAGTCCTGGGTGTTCATTGGAAGGAATGATGTTGAAGCTGAAACTCCAATGCTTTGGCCACCTCATGCGAAGAGTTGACTCATTGGAAAAGACCCTGATGCTGGGAGGGATTGGGGACAGGAGGAGAAGGGGATGACAGAGGATGAGATGGTTGGATGGCATCACTGACTCGATGGACATGAGTTTGTGTAAACTCCGGGTGTTGGTGATGGACAGGGAGGCCTGGCGTGCTGCTATTCATGGGGTCGCAAAGAGTCAGACATGACTGAGCGACTGAACTGACCAATATATATGTCTCGACTCTATGTATCTTCATCTATATATGATTTTTAAATTATCAGATACATATATCATGTATGTATATCTCTATATACATCTATCTCTATCTCTATATATGTATATTGTGCTATGATTAGTCGCTCAGTCATGTCCAAGTCTTTGTGACCCCATGGACTGTAGCCCGTCAGGCTCCTCTGTCCATGTAACTCTCCAGGCAAGACTACTGGAGTGGGTTGCCATTTCTTCCTCCAGTGGAATCTTCCCAACCCAGGGATTGAACCCAGGTCTCCCACATAGCAGGCACATTCTTTACTGTTTGAGCCACCACCTTGGAGATATATATATATATATATATATATATACATACACACACACACACACACGCACACATATAATACCTATTTATATAAATTGGCAACAGGAAGGGCAGGTGGGGGTCTCACATGGGAGCTTCAGCCCACAGGCAGAGCTGCCTCTTGCTCAGGGTGAGTCCAGTTCTAGTCGTGAAGGCTTTCAGCTGAAGGGACCAGGCCCACCCAGAGCACAAGGGCCATCTCCCTGATGGAGAGTCACCTCACTGAGGGGGTCAGGGAAAGTCTGGTTCTGGTCATGAAGGCTTTCAGCTGATGGGACCAGTTCTACCCAGAGCAAAGTTCAGTCTCTCTGATGGAGAGTCACCTCACTGAGAGGTCAACCACACCTACAAGACGCCTTCTCAGCAGCACTCTGATTAGTGTTGGGTTGAATCACTGGGAACTTCCACTGGAAACTGACCATCAGACTACCCATCACAGGAATGAATAGCTCTCTCATTAGGCTAGAGAGAGTGGTAGGTGTGTTGGAAAGTTAATTATGAGAAGATAATTTGGGGAAGAATTTCTATTAACTTTGCAGAATATTGGGTGTGTTACGGATATCTCACTAAATCAACACCAGCTACCCAGGAGCACAGACCCGTGCATTAGTCCATGCGTCATGACTACCCACGCATCAGGCACTAGTTCACACACCCACAAACCAGCCCATGAACCACACACTCACAAGTGAACCACACACATCCACATACCCATGCAATATGCACTAGCCTATGCACCCACACTCTAGTGTGTTCACCGTACACTCACCCACGCATTATGCACTAACGCATGAACTTACATGTCACACACTGGTCCACGCACCTGTGTGCTAGCGCACGAAACACACACTGTCCTGTGCACCACTAGCCCCATCCTCCCCTGTGCTGCCTGTCTTGCTGAACAACCCACAACTCTAGGAGGGTGACCCCCTTTCATCCCCATTTTCCTGATGAAAAAACACAGGCACCGTTCATACTGTTCATGGGGTTCTCAAGGCAGGAATACAGTGGGGTCTTACTGAGGTCTTGTGTTTAACTCGTGACAGAGACAGGACTTGAGTCCAGTGTTTAATCTCCCTTTCTAGAGACTTCCCAGTGATCTCTGTATTTTGAGTCAATCCTGAATTATTCTTGAGAGGTGGTAAGAGTCAGCGCCAATGTTGCCAACATCCACCTGTGAAGTCTGGACACGTCGGTTTGCCTCCCCAGGCCTATTGCATCATATGGAAAATGGGGGCACACACTCCGTTTTAGCCAGTGCCTACTTGCTAGAGAGCTTGAAAGTCTAGAAGGCATCTCATACGCAGATATATTTCTGTTAACTGTACAAAATGGGAGGGATTCATTTTCCTTATTTCTCATCTGAATAATTTTACTAACCACTACATCTGTGTTCAGCTTGGCTTGATGAATTGCCCTGTGTTAACAGGCAGCAAGAGTTCCACGGCACATGCGCACAATTAAAAAAAAATGCCATCTCTAAAATGCCTTTATTTTCAGCTAAGGTTGGAGAGAAAACCTCCGCCATGCACTTTTGGGCTCTTTCCCTCTCTCCCACGTGTCCTAGAACAAGGGGCTCAGGGAGAATCCTGAGCAGAGCCTGGTGGCCTTTATTACTTCTTGTCCTGGCTCAGAGCCCCATTCCTAGGAATGTTCCCTGCCTGAGCTCAACCACCAGCATCTTGCAGAGACCCCAGTTTAGAATCTCACCATCAACAGGACTTGTGGGGATCTTGTCTCCACCGTGCCTCAGGGAGCCTGCCACCCTTGGGTTTCCCTCTCCTGGGCTTGGAGCATCCCATGTCCAAGGTTTGGGACATTCCCTCTTCTCTCTAGTCATAGTCTGCAACATCTCCCCTTCCTTCCAGGAGAACACAGCCCCGCTGGGCTTCCACCTTCAAGCCTGCTCATGCTAGCATCCCCCATTGCCCTCCTTCACAGGACTGCTCCTCAGGAGAGGAGCTGGCATCCTTAGAAAAGAAAGGGATGCTTTCTCCTCCTGTTTCCTTTCCTCCTTTCTCTCTTTTCTTGCTTAGTCCAAAACACCTCTTCTTTTCTTCAGTGGGCAGCCCACCCTGTCACATCTCTTGGCGTAGACACACAGGCGTAGAGAGCTGCAGAGGAGGCAAGGTCTGCTCACACGCACCATCTCTCACCCACGACGTTTGGGGTGGAACCTGAAAGTGAGGATGAAGCGCAACTGAGGAGTTCTCTGAGGAAGCCTGTTACTATGGAAACTCCAGCTTGGCTTCCTATGCAAATACCTGTCTCCCTTGAAATCTGCCTGACAGTGATGCTCAGCAGAAAATGTGAAACACGGTGAAACGGCTTTGTAACTTTCATGGAGGGGCCGTGCGAGCCGTGCCTGTTAATCGTGCACGCACACTCACAGGTGCGCCTGGTGGACGCGTCTGCAGGTAATGGCTTTTCAACAAATCCCCTTCGACTCTTATTTTTTTCCAAGGGAAGATTTTTTTTCAATAAATAGAATAAGAGGAGGAGAGGCAGTTTATTTAGAGCTGGCTGCTCCGGGCACCCATTAGTGGAGCCCTCACTGCAAAACTTCTTTCTCCTCCTCATTAGTGTGACGGGAACAAGACCTCGGGTGCCACCTGGCCTGCCTCCTGGGCTCGGGTAAATCCCTTGGGGCCGTCTCTAATCAGTGAAAGGCATGTCAGGAGCCCCGTGTTAGCACGAGCCACTCTCCCCGGGGGCTGCCATCTGAGACCCCCTGGGGGCTCGCCAGGAGGGAGGGACCAGATCCGCGTTCAGTCTCTGGGAGGGAATCTCTGCAAAGCTCAGAGACATGGGACGTGGAGTTTAGGTCCTGAGCCCCCCAAGGCTTCCAAGGAGACAGAGAAGAAGCACCTGGGGCCAGATGACCTCTCTGTGCAAGGTCACTGAAGTTTGTCACTGCGCTAGAGGAGGAGACCAGTGAAGGGGGGAGGGGCGTGAAACTTTAGGGAACAGAGTGGAAATCAGCCAAAGGGAGTGACATAAACAGGGGAGCTCCGAGGGCCTGTCCAGACGGAGGTGGCTCTGTCATCAGGACCCTGGGCACGCCCTGGTGAGGAAGCTTCCAGAAGTAGGCTGGGACGCACTGGGGCCTTTAGGCCCACCCTTTAGGGTCTGGGTCCTTCCCATGGGGTGAATAGAATGTGAAGGCATAGCCTGCGGGGTCCCAGAATCTGAGGCAGTTCAAAAGTCAGAGAGACAGGAAATGTGGAGGGGGCTGTGGGGTGGATGGCACAGGGACCTGGGTGTGGGGGCCAGGGAGGGAGTCTGCCTGGAGACCAGGAGGCAGGTCCCGGCAGTTCTGCGAGTCTGTGTCATTCTTGCACTGACTCTGTAGTGTGGTCCCAGATCCGTTTACGGATGAACAGACTCAGGCTGGAGGAGGTGGGGGGCTTGCCCTGGATGGAAGAGAGCAAACAGCAGCAGCCCTGGGAACCTCCCTAGTCCTTCCCTGAAATCCCCTGGGACAAAGCAAGGGGGTGCTAATGCCTGGGAAGGGAGGGGCCGGCCCTTTGGGAACCAGTTAGCAAGATCGGAGCCATTGCTGTTGCTCAGTCACCAAGTTGTGTCCAACTCTTTTCGACTCCATGGACTGCAGCACACCAGGCTTCCCTGTCCTTCACCATCTCCAGGAGTTTGCTCAAACTCATGTCCACTGAGTCAGTGATGCCATCCAACCATCTCATCCTCTGTCAGCCCCTTCTCCTGCCCACAGTCTTCCCCAGAGTCAGAGTCTTTCACAGTGAATCAGCTCTCTGTCAAATATGTCCCCCTCCCACACAGGCCCTAAGCCTGCCCAGGCTCCTCTGTGGTGAATGAAGTGGCAGGGGTGGGTTACCTTGTGGGTGGAATTGTGTCCCCCCCTGAAAACTCACATATTGGAGATCTGACTCCAAGGACCTCAGAATGTGACCTGACTCGGAGAAAAGGTCCTTGCAGATGTAATTGGTTGAGTTAAGATGAGGTTGTACTGGAGTCAGAGGCTCTAATCCAGTGGAACTGGGGTCCGTGTGAAAGCGGGGCTGGGACACAGATGCTCACACAGGGAGATGCTGCGGGAATGTGACGGCAGACACGGGGTGTTGTATCCACACGCCAAGAAGCACCGAGGATGCTGGCAGAGCCCTGGGAACTGGGCAGGGGGGAAGGTGGGCACAAATCCTTCCTCACAGGCTCAGGGGAGCCGCCCTGTATCTCGGGCTTCCAGCTCCCAGAGCTGGGAGGTGAGTTTTCTCAGGTTTGAGCCACCCATCTAGGGGACTCTGCTGGAGAGAGCTGACATGAGACCTGGAATGAACCCAACCTTTCAAGGTTGGTGGTTGGACCACAGTTGCGGAAGGACACGCTGGCATCACTAGCCATCCCTGCCCCCCAGTTTCCATGGGGTTAGGAGTGGCAGTAAGGTCACAGGCTGGGCCTGGGGAGGAAGTGGGTAGCCAGGCTGCACATTGCTCTCTGGGCCCCCAGGACTCCACAGGTGACCATGGACCATGGTGCTCAATGGGGCTGTGGGCTCTCTCCCAGCATTTCCCCTTTGGTTCTCACCACAGCGTGGCAATGCTGGGAAAGATTGAGGGCAGGAGAAGGGGGTGGCAGAGGATGAGATGGTTGGATAGCATCACCGATTCAGTGGACATGAATTTGAGCAACCTCCAGGAAAAACAGGAGCCTGGTGGGCTGTGGTCTGTGAAGTCGCAAAGAGTTGACTTAGCGACTGAATAATAGCAATATGGCAAAGAAAACAGAAAAAAGTGATATCATGAAGACCCGAGGGCCTTGCTCCCACAGCCGCAGAGCAGAGAAGGGATCCTGCCTTCTAGGGGTGCAACAGCTACCCCTGGCACATCACACCTGCCACTCTGCTCTCCCCAGGTCTCTACTGGAAGGCGAGAGCCTTACTCAGTGACATTTCTCCAGGGGAATTTCAACTGATGAACTGTTTGGTAGGTAAAATTCACTTCCTCCATAATTGAAAACCCAAACAGAAGTGATTATAGGCTGATTTGTAGCAATTTGGCAAATTTAAGGAGTGCACCATTCTGCTGGAACAGAGGCTGGCGCTGGGGGCTCTGCCTGCTCATGATGGACTCAGGGGCTGCTCCAGGGCCAGTCTGGATGAGAGAGGTGGCTTCCTGGAGGGCGCCGTGTGGCCCCCTGGCTGCAGGATTCCATGGTTAGGGAGGTGCTTTAAAACTCAGAGCCAAGACTGTGGCTACCATGGACACACAAAGGAGCTGTCTTCAACCACACTGAACACCCAGGGTTTGTTATTCATACCTCTCTCTGCCCCCAAACACATACACACTCATCTGTGCATACTCACACACATACATGACACACATATGAAAGCCCACATCATGTACATGCACATACCACACCCCAACCACACACACACACACATACCACTGCACACATCATATACATGCACACAGACACACATGCACACAGACACACACACACACAAACCCCATCACACACACACTCATGCACACACACCTCTTCTGCCTCCCTGCTCTTACTCCACGTTGTTCCCCCACGATATTCACTCAGCTCTGTGGGATCAGGACCCCCATGTGGTCCCAGGGATGCAGGGTGCTGGTGGCATGGCCTCAATTTACTGGGTGTTCCTCACATGACCAGGACTTTGTCACATCAGCTTGCTTCAGCCCTTCTCCAGGAAGACAGAGGAATCTGTGTTTTTGAGATGCAAAGTGGCCTGTCCACAGTCTTGCAGGGTCGTTCAAGGTCAGGCAAGGTTGCGCACCTCCTTGGCCCAGTGCCAGGATCTGCGTCCCGTCAGCCTACCTTGGAGTGCCCTTACCCTCCAGGCTTGCTGAGTCCCCAGGCCCATCCTTCCACTTGTTATTTCAATTTTCCAAGAAACATTGCTGGGGAAGCCAGTTTGCTCTTGGGGCTTGGGTGTTTGGTCCCTACTGGGTCCCATCCCAACTCTTGGCTGGAGGGGTCACTAAAGTCTCACGTTCCTGCCTTGTCAGCCCCAGTGGACTCGGGCAATGGCATTACTTCTGCAGTGTTTACAAGTGTGTCATGAGGCCATGGTCTAAAACTGAGATCTTAATCTGTAAGCAGAGAATTCTAAGTTCTGAGAGGCCTGGCCATAAAGTCTGGAAGACAATGGTTGATATAACAACTGTAGGCCTTCCAGTCTAGCTCCCAGTATTAGAATACTCTCACTCCAAATGGTCCTCCTTCTGGGCCCGCAAAGGTGCCAGGCCTTCGAGCGTCAGTGCTGTCCCCACGTGCCCACCTGCCTACAGGCTCCCCAGCGTTCCCCCAATATGACACCCTGCATCCTTCTCCTTTTTCAACCCAGGATGCCACCTGGAACCAGTCCCATGGAGATTAGACCGTGCCTGTCACACATTTGGACAGCAGTATACTAAGCATGTGCCAATCGAGGGCGCAGAAGTGATTAAGAAGAGAAATCGAAGTGAGAATGATTTTTAAGAGCTCCGCATTGCTGAAGTCTTGGTCTTCAGTTTGGTTTCCAGTATATATTATGCAAATCTCTCCCTCTCTCTGTCCCTCTAATGGAAGAGTCTGGCTGGGTTCGCCTGGATTTTTAAAGTGGAAATTTAAATACAATATCTGAAGCTTTTAGCCTTACTTATGGCAACACAAAAAAATCCAATTATCAATTAGAACTGATAATGCTTTATAGACTGTTCTCTTTATTAGAGCCATATTGCAGCTAATTCAAGAGAACGATTTCTCGGAAATGTCCCTGGGTTATGGTTTCGCTGACTCCATTTTGCAGAAGATTTAAGATTTCGACAAGAGCCAGCCTGAGCATGCAGCAGGGCCCTCCACCACCATCCTTGGGTGGCCTGGATGGCTCCTGACTGGGGCTGGAAAGGCGACCGCAGATGGGCCCTGAGGATGAGCCTGGCCCCGAGGATGAGCCTGGCCCCAGTTAGGCGGTTCAGCAGCCCCTGTATGTGTTTGGTTTAGGTCTTCCATCACTGAAAGGTGCACCCCTAAGTATCTGCCAAGAGTCTACAAAAACAGGAGGAAGCCGCATCCTTCCTGGCTTTCCCACCAGCATCTAGGACACCAGACAACTACACCCAAGCTCTCGGTGGGACACATCAGCAAACCCACCATTCCCAGCCCCTCTGCTAGGCCCACAAGAATCAGTCTCACAGCATGTGGTGCTGCCTCTGAACTTCTCCCAGCTATGCTTGTCTTCCTGTGGGCAAACCTAACTCAGCACCGGGGCCAGCAGCATCTGCTCTGCACAGGGTCATCCTTCTAGGATGAAGCCGTCGGGGAGAATGGCCGGTTTACACCCCAAACGCAAACCCTGCTGGACCAGTGGACAGAAGCAGTAAGAAAGGAACTTGTCTGGGAGCCATGCCTTTTGGGAAGACCTTCCCCCTGCCTCCTTCCATGTTGGTATCTGACACATCCCTGGCAACACCCAAGGGTATGTCATTCCTGGTTTCTGGTGGAAGAACCCTTAGGAAGGCTCAGAGCTTGCTTCGGATGTCAGAGCAGGACTGACTCACATTTTCTCTGCGCGGAGTCTGGACTGTCCCAGGAGGCCCAGATGCTGGCAGAGATGATTCCCTTTCTGAGCGGAGTGTTCTGCTCATGGCGCCTCTGTACCAGCCCCAAGGTCTCGGCTGAGCTCTTGGATGACCCAGAGTCACGTCCACCTGTCCATAATCATCGGCGCTGATGGCTTTGTCTCCACTGTCGTTACATGACTGATTGGTAATTAGGCCTGAGCTTAAATTAACTCACTGTCCTCAAAGCCCCGCACAGCCACCCCTCTCCCCGGCCCAGCCAGCCTGGGCTCATTGGCTGGTGGGTGGTGGGTGAGTCAGCTTCCGAGGGGAGACAAAACTTAGTTCATTCACTCACTCATTCATTCAACACACTGTCACTGTGTTCTAGGTCGATATAACCTCTGTCGTTAGGACCCTTAGAAGGTATGAAGTGTCATCCTGCCCCTGAGGTATAAGAGGGGCTGAATCTTGATCTGGGGTTCTCCCACCTCCCCAGGTCCCCCACCAACCCCCACGCAGGACACTCAATGGTGGTGGCTGTGAGGATGGTAGAAAGCCTGATCTACTTCAGCGGAAAGGGGAAGTTGTTAAATCCAGCCAACATTGGCATGGTGTGCTGGGTGTGGCAAAGCCAAGATCAAGACCAACCCCACCTCCCAAAGTGACAGGCTGAGGAGGGGACACTTGAAGACTGTTACCCAGCAAATTCCATGGTTGCCCAAGTCCAGGGTTGTTTCCTGTGCAGCCCTGCAGTGGGATCTCCACCAAGGGGAGGTCTAAAGACCATGCCCCTCTTCCTGGGTAGTCTGTGGTGTGGTTCTCTCCTTGCTGGGGGGCCCAGGGAAGACACTCAGACTTTGGCTATTGGCAGTCTTAGAGGGCAGGAATGAGAATGAGTTTGTTATTAAATAAAGCTTCAATCTTAGGCAAGTCCCAAGGAATCTGAGCGAGAAAGGGGGTGGGCATAGGGAGTCTGGGTGACAAACTGCAGAACAGGAGGGGTCGACCAGGAGGTGGCAGTCCTCTGCTGCCACAGATGTGAGCACCCCCTCCCCACCTTGTCCTCAGTGCTGGTGGGGCTGCTGTCCCTGTGATCAGGGTCAGCTCACTCACCAAGACCAAGGGGGAAAATAGACTTAGGCCTTGGGAAGTGTAGCGAGAGGACACACACCTCTTGATCACACACCAGTCACACACCTGGCCTCACATAGAGCAGATGGAGAAAGCTTCTGCATGTGGAATGGAGGCTCAAGTCCTAAGGGCATTTGTTCTAGAGGACCAGCCAGGGTCGTTCCTCCAGCCTCTGGAACTTTCCTTGGAAAATGGAGAGCAGAAGGATGCTCTATGCAAATCCTGCTGTGTTTCTGCTCAAGGCAACCAAAAAGGCACTTTTGCCTCTTAGTGAAAAAGTTAGTAGTGAGGAAGGAAGTTGGTGCCTGAGAACTTGCCTTCAGTTGATGGAGAGCTTCATGCATGTTCTGAAAACTCCAGAGGTGAAGCCCTTTCATATAAATTTTCTTTGTGAATTTTCCACAAACCCCCCAAGCTGATCCGGCTCTATCCCAATGGATTTTAGGTAGATCTTCAACTGCCCAAGTTCTCTGAGCTGAGAGGACCTTGGGGGCTTCTATAAGATGGGAGGTCATGGCAGGACCAGCGAAGGAAGCCCTAGTCTGTGAGAAGATGGGCTTTCTCTCTCTTTAGCCCAGGGGTCTGTCCTGCTACAGTGGTACCATGCCGGTCAAAGCTTCTCCTCTGAGTAAACACACACCACTTAATAAAGAAAATGTGGTACATATACACAATGGAAAGTTGTTGCTGAATATTGTCGTGTCTGACTCTTTGTGACCCCATGAACTGCAGCCTACCAGGCTTCTCTGTCCTCTATTATCTCCCAGAGTTTGCTCAAATTCATATTCATTGAGTTGGTGATGCCATCCAAAATCTCATCCTCTGTCGTCCCCTTCTCTTTCTGCCTTCAATCTTTCCCAGCATCAGGGTCTTTTCCAAAGAGCTGGCTCTTCACATCAGGTGGCCAAAGTATTGGGGCTCAGCTTCAGTGTCAGCCCTTCCAATGAATATTCAGGGTTGATTTCCTTTAAGATTGACTGGTTTGATCTCCTTGCAGTCCAAGGGACTCTCAAGAGTCTTCTCCAACACCACAGTTCAAAAGCATCAATTCTTTGGTACTCAGCCTTCTTCATGATCCAACTCTCACATCCATACATGACTACTGGAAAAACCATAGCTTTGACTAGACAGACCTTTGTCAGCAAAGTTTTAATACACTGCTCTTTAATACACTGTCTATGTTTGTCATAGTTCTCCTTCCAATGAGCAAGTGTCTTTTAATTTCATGACTGAAGTCCCCATCTGCAGTGATTTTGGAGCCCAAGAAGATAAAATCTGTCACTGTTTTCACTTTTCCCCTTTCTGTTTGCCATGAAATGATGGAACCAGATGCCATCATCTTAATATTTTTAGTGTTGAGTTAAATTGAATATTATTCAGCCAGAAAAGGAACAAAATATTGCAGCAATATGGATGGACCTAGAGATGATCACACTAAGTGAAGTAAAGTTATGACCAACCTAGATAGCATATTGAAAAGCAGAGACATTACTTTGCCAACAAAGGTTTGTCTAGTCAAGGCTATGGTTTTTCCAGTGGTCATATATGGATGTGAGAGTTGGACTGTGAAGAAGGCTGAGAGCCAAAGAATTGATGCTTTTGAACTGTGGTGTTGGAGAAGACTCTTGAGAGTCCCTTGGACTGCAAGGAGATCCAACCAGTCCATTCTGAAGGAGATCAGCCCTGGGATTTCTTTGGAAGGAATGAGGCTAAAGCTGAAACTCCAGTACTTTGGCCACCTCATGCGAAGAGTTGACTCATTGGAAAAGACTCTGATGCTGGGAGGGATTGGGGGCAGGAGGAGAAGGGGATGACAGAGGATGAGATGGCTGGATGGCATCACTGACTCGATGGACGTGAGTCTGAATGAACTCCGGGAATTGGTGATGGACAGGGAGGCCTGGCATGCTGTGATTCATGGGGTTGCAAAGAGTTGGACACGACTGAACGACTGAACTGAACTGAAGTGAAGTAAGACAGAAAAAGATAAATATCAGATGATATCACTTATATGTAGAATCTAATTTTTAAAAAATGATACAAGTGAACTTATTTATAAAGCAGAAATAAGCTTACAGATTTTGAAAACTAACTTATGGTTACCAAAGGGGAATTGTAGGGGGCAGGAATAAATAGGAGCCTGCGTTGAACACACACAAACTACTCTATATAAGATAATCAACAAAGCCTTACTATATAGCTCAGGGAGCTCTACTCAATATCCTGTGATAACCTATATGAGAAAAGAAACTGAAAAAAAGTGGGTATATGTATACATACAGCTGAATCACTGTGCTGCATGCTAAAACTGACACAACATTGTAAATCAACTATTTTCCAATAAAATTAAAAACAAAACCCAAATTGAAAAGAAGGAAAAAGAGTCTGAAATTGCAAGCTCACGGCTTTCAGGTATCACAGGGGACCTGGGGGACTTCTGGGCACAGTGAGTTGGGGGAGGGGCCTAAATGGACACAGACCCTCAAGGCAAGGAAGAGGGCCATGGAACACACCACACCTGGGAAGGGACCCACACGTGGCCCAGAAGCTGTGGTCAGAAGGGTAAGGGAGCCAGGTTCAAACCAGATTCATCACTTGTAGTTGCAATGGCAGCTCTCACATCAGCCAGTAGAGGATGAATAAATAGCCCAGCGATGCAGAAATTCTGCATGGAGACCCAGTGGTGGTTTCATTGCCTCAGGATTAAGGGTAGAGGTTCAGGTAAGGCAGAGACCAGGGTGTCTCTACCTTAATTATCATCCCCCAGTCACCAAGGTCACAAAGGTTACATCCACCCATTTTCATCTAGAGACAGTTCCAGAAGCCAGATGCTAACAGGTGAGTAGGGGAGATGCCTTTGAAGGGCTCCCTAATGAAGACTTCAGGAGCTGTTTTTATTTAGAAGTGCAATTCGTCTGATCAGGCCAAAGAGGGCCTGGAGGCAGGCAGGCAGGGCATCATTGCTCCCAATTACTGCATTTGTTCCTTTTAAGCTGGTGCTGGGACCCTGACTTTAAGCGAAGGTCAGAACCTTCAGTCCTAAGAACCTCCTAAGACATGCCCAGCAGGACAAGAAACTCTAATGAGCTTGTGCTGTTGTGTCTTATTCACCAGGAACAGAAGGCATTTCATTCTCTCCTTCAGGATCAGGATCATTTGAACCCCATCTCTTGCTTCCACGTCCCTCCTGGGGGTTCAGAGATGCTCTGAAGACTGGCTTCTTGATGTGGAGATGTGGGGCTATTGGTTAACCTTCTCCCCAGGTAATGTGTTTCTTTGTGTTGAGCCTGGGCAATCTGAAGAGCATGTGGTCAGCACTTTCTCTTCATGACTGTTTGCAAGATAAGTGACTATAGGGAGGGTCAATGGAGGCTCTTCCTCAGAGTCAGCATGAAAGCATCAAGGAGGCAGCATGGAGGTGGGGTGGGGCAGTGAGACCTTAATTTGACTCAAAGGCCTGGGTAGAGATGTGGAAAAGCCAGTGCATCCTCCACACAGACACCCTCATCCTGGCTATTTCTAGACATCTGGCAGGAAAGCAGGTTAGAAAGCGCCCCTCTTCCAAAGCTGTGGTTTTTCCAGTAGTCATGTATGGATATGAGAGTTGGACCATAAAGAAGGCTGAGCACCAAAAAACATGCTTTCGAATTGTGGAGCTCAAGGACTCTTGAGAGTCCTGTGGACTGCAATGAGATTAAACCAGTCAATCTTAAAGGAAACCAGCTCTGAATATTCATTGGAAGGACTGATGCTGAAGCTGATGCTCTGATTCTTTGGCCACCTGATGGGAAGAGCCAACTCATTGGAAAAGACCTTGATGCTGGGAAAGATTGATGGCAGGAAGGGAAGGGGGCGACTGAGGATGAGACAGTTAGATAGCATCACCAACTCAATGCATACAAATATGAGCAAACTCTGGGAGATAGTGAAAGACAGGGAAGCCTGGCATCCTGCAGTCCGTGGGGTCGCAGAGAGTCTGTTGTTAGTGACTGTATAACAACTCTTTCCAAAGCCAAAAACAAGACGCTGAGACCTTGAGGCACAGGGCTAGCCTGGGGCCTCTGTGCCTTACAGAGTTTTGAGGCTAAGATGCTTGATCTCCAGACAAATGGATTAGTTGTGCCTTTCTTATTGTCTTAATTTCACTTTATTTGAAATGTGGACTAACGGGACCCAACCATACTACTCTAAGTTATGGCACCTTGAGATACTGAACATTTTAAGAGAAGAAATTTGAGAAACACCAAGGATATAAAGGACTCTCTGACCTCCCCCTGAAGCAGGTCAGGAGGTCCTCCTGTGCTATGCGCCCTCCCAGGCTGAGACTGGAATGTCTTCTTCTCCAAGACAAAGAGATGTCAGGAGGAATCTGAAGGTGCAGGACTCCCTAAGGCCCCCAACTGGTTCCCTCCCCTGAGCTCAGAGCCCTTCATGTTTTCAATGACGTCTTAGCCTTCATTAAACCTGGTATCTTATACTCAGTGGTCACTATGCACGTGGATCTTCATTTCCTCACGGAGGTTGTCATGTCACATAATACTAATATTATGCACACTTGCATGCTTTTCTCTTGTTAATCTTCATTCAGACCTCAGCCAAGAACCAATCTAAAAGGATAGAAGGAGGTTTTTTTTTTTTCCTCTCCTAGGAATGCGAAGTCAAGTGGGCCTTAGAAAGCATCATTATGAACAAAGCTAGGCTCGTGGAGGTGATGGAATTCCAGTTGAGCTATTTCAAATCCTAAAAGATGATGCTGTGAAAGTGCTGCACTCAATATGCCAGCAAATTTGGAAAACTCAGCAGTGGCCACAGGACTGGAAAAGGTCAGTTTTCATTCCAATCCCAAAGAAAGGCAATGCCAAAGAATGCTCAAACTACCGCACAATTGTACTCATCTCACATGCTAGTAAAGTGATGCTTAAAATTCTCCAAGCCAGGCGTCAGCAATAGGTGAACCGTGAACTTTCAGATGTTCAAGCTGGTTTTAGAAAAGGCTGAGGAACCAGAGATCAAATTGCCAACATCTGTTGGATCATCAAAAAAGCAAGAAAGTTCCAGAAAAACATCTATTTCTGCTTTATTGACGATGCCAAAGACTTTGATTGTGTGGATCACAATAAACTGTGGAAATTTATAAATTCTGAAATTTATAAATTTTTGAAATTAATAAATTCTGAAAGAGATGGGAATACCAGACCACCTGCCTTGCCTCTTGAGAAACCTATATGCAGGTCAGGAAGCAACAGTTAGAGTTGGACATGGAACAACAGACTGGTTCTAAATAGGAAAAGGAGTACGTCAAGGCTGTATATTGTCACCCTGCTTTATTTAACTTATATGCAGAGTACATCATGAGAAACACTGGGCTGGAAGAAGTACAAGCTGGAATCAAGATTGTTGGGAGAAATATCAATAACCTCAGATATGCAGATGACATCACCCTTATGACAGAAAGTGAAGAAGAACTAAACAGCCTCTTGATGAAAGTGAAAGTGGAGAATGAAAAAGTTGGCTTAAAGCTCAACATTCAGAAAACTAAGATCATGGCATCTGGTCCCATCACTTCATGGCAAATAGATGGGAAAACAGTGGAGACCGTGACTGACTTTATTTTTCTGGGGTCCAATATCACTGCAGATGGTGACTGCAGCCATGAAATTAAAAGATGCTTACTCCTTGGAAGGAAAGTTATGACTAACCTAGACAGCACATTAAAAAGCAGAGACATTACTTTGTCAACAAAGGTCTGTCTAGTCAAGGCTATGGTTTTTCCAGTGGTCATGTATGGATGTGGGAGTTGGACTATAAAGAAAGCTGAGCACAGAAGAATTGATGCTTTTGAACTGTGGTGTTGGAGAAGACTCTTGAGAGTCCCTTGGACTGCAAGGAGATCCAACCAGTCCATCCTAAAGAAGATCAGTCTTGGGTGTTCATTTGAAGGACTGATGTTGAAGCTGAAACTCCAATACTTTGGCCACCTGATGTGAAGAGCTGACTCATTGGAAAAGACCCTGATGCTGGGAAAGATTGAGGGCAGGAGGAGAAGAGGATGACAGAGGATGAGATGGTTGGATGGCATCACCAACTCAATGGACATGGGTTTGGGTGGACTCCGGGAGTTGGTGTTGGACAGGGAGGCTTGGCGGGCTGTGATTCATGGGGTCACAAAGAGTTGGACGTGACTGAGCGACTGAACTGAACTCAATTGAATTGATAGGGCTAACTGTTTTCCTCAACCAAGAACCTATCTAAAAGGATAGAAAGAATACATATATTTTTTCCTTCCCTATAAGGCTCCATGTTTCCCTCTCATTGGTTATTTATTTTCTCTCTCTCTCTCTCTTTTATTTTTACTGCCCAAGAATCAAATCTGGGCCCCCTGCATTGGAAGCATAGACTCTTAGCCACTAGATCCCCAGGGAAGTCCCAGGGTTATTTATTCTCTTAAATGGTTTTTTTGGCTCTGTCCTTCCTATAGCTGGGATGGATGCCACTTTTTCTTAAGGAGAAGGACCACACTTCCTGCTCAATAGGAGGTGGCCGTCATGCCAGACAAAGCTGCACACACCCTGAGAAGCCAAGGTTCCCATCACAATAGGCTCCTCACTCAGGTGGGGGTCTGCAGGAGCATTACTAAGTTCCTCTGTCCCTTGTGATCTCACCCACACTGTGGACATAATAGCATTAACCTGCATCTCATGGGTCTATGTGGAGTTAATGAGCTAATGTACCGAAAGTATTGAGATGCAGCCTGGTGAGAAGTGGGTTTGGGTTTTTGATTATTGCCCTAAGATCGGACAACATTTAATTAGCTATTTTAGAAACAATTGATGCACGCTAAAGAAAAAGATTATTCTGACACTTGTTAAACCCATAAGGCAGACTTTATGCAGAATCATTGAGAGACAGTTCTAGGGAGCTCTGCCCTGGGGAAACTGAACTCACCTTGTAACACAGGAACCAGATGGGGGCAGTGGGTGGTGGGGTCCATGGTGGAAACTTATTAAGAGGGAAGGGCAATTCTCTGCAGAATCCATCTAACAGGATTCTTGCTGAAGGCAGGCCAGGGTGAGCAGATATCACTGGGGGATGAAGAATGTGATTAAAGGTAGAGAGTGGGGGACCTGGCTAAACCAGTTTGATGGGATTCTTGCTGAAATTGAGTCCTGCACATCTTGTCATACACATGATATTCTTTGAAACAATTTGATGGCTTCCCAAAGTCCTTGTAATAAAGATTAATAACTCCCCTGCCAATGCAGGAGACATAAGTGACTTGGGTTCAATCGCTGGGTTGGGAAGATCCCCTGGAGAAGGGCATGGCAACCAACTCCAGTATTCTTGCCTGGAGAATCCCATGGACAGAGGAATCTGGAGGCTAAAGTCCACAGGCTCTCAAGGAATTAGACAGGGCTAAAGCAATTGAGCATGCAAGCACATACTGTGGAATATTTAAGTTGTTTTGATTTTTTAAATACTATAATTAGTGTTTGAATGAGCATTGTTGTAGCTAAAAAATAAAAAGATAGGAAGTTCCAAAGTCATGACCTCATTGTAGGGAGGGAACAGAGGGGCCTGCTGAGGCCTGGTCAGAGGGAGATTCTTTGTCAGACAGAAATCTGAGTAGTTATCACATATTTCAGAGCAAATACTTGGCATCAGCTCTGTGCAGCTCTTAGTTTATTTTGTAGCTAATGATTCTTGAGTACCTCGTTGTTGTTCAGTCACTAAGTCAAGTCCTACTTTTTGCGACCCCATGGACCAAAGCACGGCAAGCTCCCCTGTCCTTCACTAACTCCAAGTTTGCTCAAATTCATGTCCATTGAGTCGGTGATACTATCTAACCATCTCATCCTCTGCCAACACCTTTTCCTTTTGCCCTCAATCTTTCCCAGAATCAGGGTTTATTCTAATGAGTCAGCTCTTCGCATCAGGTGGCCAAAGTATTGGAGCTTCAGCTTCAGCATCAGTCCTTTCAATGAATATTCAGGGTCGATTCCCTTTAGTATTGACTGATTTGATCTTGCAGTAGAAGGAATTCTCAAGAGTCTTCTCCAGCATCACAGTTCAAAAGCATCAATTCTTTGGTGCTCAGCCTTCTTTATGGTCCAACCCTCATGTCTATACATGACTACTGGAAAAGCCATAGTTTTGACTATATGTACTTTCGCTGGCAAATGATGTTTCTGCTTTTTAATACATCGTCTAGGTTTGTCATAGCTTTCCTTCGAAAGACCAAGAGTCTTAATTTCATGGCTGCAGTCAACATCCACAGTGGTTTTGTAGCCCAAGAAAATAAAACTAGTCACTGTTTCCACTTTTTGCCGTTATTTGCCATGAAGTGTTGGGACCGGATGCCATGACCTTAGTTTTTTGAATGCTGAGTTTTAAGCCAGCTTTTTCACTCTTCTCTTTCACTCTCATCCAGAGGCTCTTTGGTTCCTCTTCACTTTATGCCATTAGAGTGGTATCAACTTTATATCTGAGTATCATCTGCATCTCTTGAGCACCTACTGTGTGCCAAATCCTTGCTTGAGTGCAGCCCTGCTTATATACATTGGCTGTTTGCTCCTCTCTGAACCCCTGGAGGCAAGTCCTGCATGGTGATGTCAGGAGACTGAAGTCTGAAAGGGTTAATTCACATTAGAAATAACCTGGATTCAATCTTCCTGATCTGAAGTCCTGACTTGGAAAATCAGACAACCCAGCAGCCCTTCCTCCTTCTGACCTGGTGGACTTGAAAATAGGTCTCTGAGGACCTGCAGTGTGCAGGCCAGCTGGTGACTGCTGCAAGGAAACAGGTTTCTGAGATCCCATCCTTTTGGAAAATGCTGGACTAAACAGAGCTCTTTGAATCACATGTGTATTCACCTTTACTGTCCTAAAGAGCCTGGGAGAGGGTTGAGATGTGGGGTTTTCATATGGAGTTGACTACAGAACATTATTCTTATGGGATCACCTCTTCACTGACTTTCAAAGGAAAATGGTTGGAAAGTATTGTCCTGAATACCCTCAAAGGTCCTCTGCAACCATCAAGTCTTTTTGATCTGATAATTCCAGAAGACTGAGTAGCACCGTGCGCCTAAGGAAGTATACATTAAAAAAAGAAAAGGCCTTTCTTGCCTACAGACAGCATGTGGGTATGTGTGTGTGCTCAGTCACTCAGTCATGTCCAACTCTTTCAGCCCCATGAACTGTAGGCCACTAGCCTCCTCTGTCCATGGGATTCTCCAGGCAAGCATACTAAAGTGGGTTGTCATTTCCTTCTCTAGGGGATCTTCCTGACCCAGGGGTTGAAACTGCATCTCCTGCACTGCAGACAGATTCTTTACCACTGCACCACTTGGGAAGCATAGATGGCACAGGGAGGGTAAATGAATGATGGTCTTTCCTGGTCCCTTCAGCCTGTCTGAATCTGGGCAGACAATCCTGCAGAGCCACCACCTCCTGTCACTCAGACAAGATCCATCATCCTTGGCATTTCAGCCTCTCTGCTGGGCCTTTGAAAAATTGGCCTGTGCTAATTGTTAGAGGCTACGGCTTCCCTCCTCTTCCCCCAAGCAGAAGACAAGGGCAGTTGCCTTCACTTCACAGCAACAGTTGTCAGAAAGAAAGACAGCTCTTCCCCAGGATGCGGACTCTGCCTCTCAGGCCCCAGAATCTTCCATCTACAGGAACCACTCAGAACCATTTGACAGTTGAGTGCCTGGGATCTCAAAGAGAAAATCTGCTTGAGCTATGCAGGATGGAAAGACATTTATCATTCTGGCAGGAACCCGACTATGTAAATCAGGAGGTACTCTGCCCAGACCCTTTGTTGTTATTCAGTCGCTAAGTCATGTCTCGCTCTCTGTGACTCCATGAACTGCAACATGCCAGGTTTCCCTGTCCTTCACTATCTCCCGGAGTTTGCTCAAATTCATGTCCACTGAGTCAGTGATGCCATCCAACCATCTCATCCTCTGTTGCCCCCTTATTCTTTGCCTTCCATCTTTCCTGCCACCGGGGTCCTTTCCAATGAGCTGGCTCTTCACATTAGGTAGCCAAAGAATTGGAGCTTCAACTTCAGCATCAGTCCTTCCAATGAATATTCAGGGTTGATTTCCTTTAGGATTGACTAGTTTGATTTCCTTGCAGTCCCAGGGACTCTCAAGAGTCCAGCAGCCTTGGCACACTACAGAAAAATAGATGAGATGATGAGGCATAATGTATGTGTGTTAACGTGCATGTGTTTGTCAATCAAATTAGAGGTGATCACATACATTCCTGGTAACCAGTGAATGAAATAACAAGCTTTCCTCATCCCTAGTGGCCATATAAACTGATTTGGTGTGGGAGTCAACTGATAAAGATTTTATAAAACCTCATAAAAAGAACAGTTAACATTTATCAGTCACCAGGTTGAAATCTAAGTGTTGTAGACACTTTGAAGCAGGGACTCCCTCAAAATTTCTCTACATGGTGGATATAGCGTCATCTTTATCCTCACCTCATGGATAGAGAGACAAAAGGAAAGTGTTCAAGTAATTAATTGGTCTGAGGTTACACAGCTAGTAAGTGACAGACAGAATTTGAACTCAAGACATATAGCCCCATCCACCTCACTCTACTGCCCTGCATGACTCACTCAGTGGTTCCACATTTATGAAGAAGCCTAAATACATATTCATACGGCTTCTTTGACACTAAGATGTTCATCGGCTTATCTATGATAGTGAAAACTCAGAAGTAGGTCAATGGAATAATGCTCTTTCATTTTTTAAAAATCAAGATTTCAGGTTATAGAAGTCAAAATGTACACAAACACATTCATCTGCAGTGCTTGCTTAAATCTTACTGAAAAGGACAGTAAGTGGAAACTCACATGATTGTGAGGACAATGAGAAGAGAAAGGCAGACAATACATTATTCTGGATCCTGAGAGGCAGAAAGAAGTGTTTTTCAGCTCAGCCATCCAAGAAAGCAGAATCCAATCAGCATTATAGGAGTCACATAAGAAAATACGGAAGACTGATGGGCATTGCAGGACCTTCAATGGATACAGGACAGAATGCTCCTGAAATTTCGGGAGCAACATGGAGGTATGTTGAAGATGAAGGTTGGTTGATGGTCCATTTGAAAGTGTTTGAACCACTCCCTCACCCAGAGCTGCCTCCCACAACTCAGTGTGCTGAAAGACTGATCTCCACCACCCTGGCAGGAGACTAGAGGTCTATTTTTTAGATAGAAGCTCAATAAAAGCACGAAGATGCAATGAATGGCCAAGTTAAAAATGTGATAATTAACTGGATATTTTGCCCTGGTTGAATTCCTGGGATCCTCATGGTCAGACCTCTCCCTTCCAGGCAGGAGACTGGAAGACTATTCTTTGGGAAATCTGACCAGCTGAAGAGGAAAGCCCTAAAGACAGTAACAACAGAATCTCCTCAGTGAAATCCCAGGAATATCATGCCATTGCAAGACCACAGTTGACAACTGCCACAATTACTTAGATTTTCCACTCAGTTTTTGAGGGCTTATCTATTAAATATGAAAAGCTTTCAAGATCACCAAATATTTGGGAAAAGCTTGTAATGTAGACAGATACCAAACAAGCCAACAGTACCCCAGAAGGGAAACAATTATGTAAGACAATGAAAACCAAAGCCAAATAAAGAGGAAACATGTCAATAATATCCCCAGGGTTATAACAGAAGATGCTACATCTATGAAATAAGAACAGGATGCTATTAAAAAGGAATATTTAGAAAAGAGAATGAAACAAAACAAACAGTGTTTAGGAGGACATTAAAAAGATAAAGGCAAAAATCAAAACTCAGAAGGAAACTTCTAAGATAAAGCTAAATAAATCTGCCAGAAATGAGCAAACTGACAAAGTGATTAAAAAAGAAAAGAAAGTTGAAGACACAGAAATAGAAGGGAAAGAAGGATGAGAAGGGAAAAGGGGAGGACAAGAGATGGGGAAGGAGGAAGAGGGGGGAATAGAAGGTAGCAGGAGGGGAGAGGAAGAAGAGGTTAGAGAAAGAGAGGACAGATTGAGGGGACACTAAATCATAAAGAATAGCAAAGATACTGGTGATTATGTAGTAATTCTATGTGCCTAAAACTATTCCCAGAATTGCCTGTTAACTTAATAATTAACTATTAACTCATATAACTGTAACAAAACTCTTGTAGTAGACATTATTTTTATCCTATTTTAGAAATTAGGACACTAAAGCACAGAGAAGCTAGAAGACTGATTACGCGAGGTCCCTTAGCTTGTAGAAGTCAGAATGAGGATTTGAATTCAGGCAGACTTACTCTCTCATCCAAGCTCTTAACATCCTGACAAGATTGTCTCTCGGTAAAAAAGCTTCATAAAATTCAAGAATTACTTAAAGGTTGTTTTTCAGATCTGATGTTTCCAAATTAAAAGGACCTTTGAGTGTCTGTGAAAATAGGTAAAAAATTATCCTTGTTAATTTATAAAATCATGGCACTGTGGGACTTCAGAACCCTGAGGAAAATGTTGAGATCCTAAAAGCTATGAGAGAAAAGAGAGAGGACAGAATGAACTGCCTGTATATCAAAGATTAGAATGACATCTGACTTCTGAAGAGCAATACTGGAAATGAGAAGAGAATGAAATAATGCAACATCTTTCAGTTCAGTTCAATTGCTCAGTTGTGTCTGACTCTGCAAGCCCAAGGACTGCAGCACCACAGGAAGCCAGGCTTCCCTGTCTATCATCAACTCCCAGAGCTTGCTCAAAGTCATGTCTATTGAATTGGTGATGCCATCCAAACATCATCCTTTGTCATCCCCTTCTCCTCCTGCCTTCAATCTTTCCTAGTATGAGGGTCTTTTACAGTAAGTCAGTTCTTCACATCAGGTGGCCAAAGTATTGGAGTTTCAGCTTTGGCATCAGTCCTTCCAATGAATATTCAGGACTGATTTCCTTTAGGAAAAGTCTGTCACTGTTTCCCCATCTATTTGCCATGAAGTGATGGGACCAGATGCCATGATCTTTGTTTTTTTGAATGCTGAGTTTCAAGCCAGCTTTTTCACTCTCCTCATCTGTAATTCTGAGCAAAAAATAGTGGAAGAGCAGTCTATACTCAGCCACATGGTCAAGAATGAGTGTAGGGTGACATTTTTAGACACTGAGTCTCATGTCCCTTTTCTCTGAAATCTGCTGGTGGAGGTGCTCCATCAATAGGAGGGAGTCAACCATACAGAAGACGTCATGGTGTCAGGAAATGGAGATGGACACAAGAGAGGTGGGTCCCTAGGGTGTTGTCCCCAGGATGACAGATGTGTGTCAGGACAGTGTTAGGTTAACCAGAACACGCTGGAAGACTGGGAAGATGTCTCCTAGAAGATGAAGGTCACCAGATGCGGTTGAGTGAAATGGCAAGAGATCGTGAGAGATTTTCTATAAGAGAAGGTGGAAAAGTAGACAAACCACAGAAACCAAGAGACAGCATGGAAGATAATTAACTCTGTTGAGAACAAAAAGTTGTTTAGGAAAAGAAAAATCATCTTCTGGTGTTCAGTGTATTGGGTTCACACCTTACCATTCATACTTGCATGGATGTGAAGATGTAAATACTGAATGTGGATCTAAGCAGACTGTAACCTCATGGTGGGATGATGAGTAATGGAGGGGTGGGGAGTGGATGTGTGTGGGAGTAAGAAGGATGAGTGGCTGAGCATTTCTTTTTTTTAATTTATTTTTGATTGGAGGATAATTGCTTTACAATGCCGTGCTGGTTTCTGTAATACCACAATGTGAAACAGCCATAAGCATACATATGTCCCCTCCCTCTTGAAACTCACGCTCACCCCCCACCCCTTCCCACCCCTCTAGGTTGTCACAGAGCACCAAGTTGTGGTCCCTGTGTTATACAGCAACTTCCCACTAGCTATCTATTTTACATTTGGTAATTTTACAATGCTGCTCTCTCAGTTTGTCTCATCCTCTTCTTTTCCTGCTGTGTCCACAAGTCTGTTTTCTATGTCTGCATCTCTATCCCTCCCCTGCAAATATGTTCATCAGCATAATTTTTCTAGATTCCATATATACATACATTAATATATGATATTTGTTTTCCTGACTTACTTCCCTCTGTGTAACAGGCCTGCTTCATCTACCTCACTAGAACAGACTCAAATTTGTTCATTTTTATGGCTGGGTAATATTCCATTGTATACACGTACCATAACTTCTTTATCCATTTATTTGTTGATGGACATCTAGGCTGCTTCCATGTCTTGGCTATTTTAAATAGTACTGCAATGAACATTGGGGTATATGTGTCTTTTTGAATTATGGTTTCCTCAGGGTATATGCCCAGTAGTGGGATTGCTGGGTCATGTGGTATTTTATTTCTAGTTTTTAAGGAATTTCCATACTGCTGTCCATAGTTGCTGTGTTAATTTACATTCCCACCAGTACTCAACAGGGATTCAGTATTTCTTGTTCCTAGTGGTAAGACAATCAATAATGATTCAAGTTGAAAAGTCAACAGGTATAGATATGAACAGGTACAGATATTTATGAACATAGGAATAAAAACTAAAAGAAATTGCTAAAAAATGATAAGTAAACTTGGGAGTGAAAAGTGGGCAGGAATTTGATTATTGATTTTAATAATAAATCTTATGGAATTAATAGATTTTATAGCCTGGGTCACTTGCAACAATAAAACTCAATTTAAAAAAAAGAAATATTGATTAATATGAATACTATGTAATAACATAAAAAAACATGATGTTGATTAAAAAGCAAGATCCCAAAAGATGTGAGCAGTATGACTGCAACTGTGTGAAAAGTCATAGGAAATGTGGTTGAAGGAAATACACCAAATACTGAGGGTGGGTGGTGAGAGAGTAGAGTATTTTAAAGATTACTTTGTCAGTGATTTCCGTATTTTCTGTACTGTGATGACATCCCTTTTATAATGGAAAGTGGAGAGGAGAATAAGTGGTGTCTGCTTACTTATACACTGCTGGGCGTGGAGTAAATAAGGTCGCTGGATTTGCTTGGAGCCAGCAAAATCCTCTTCTTTATGAAATCTGATGATATCCATGGCAACTCGCTGGCCAAAGGAGCCAAGAGCTTAAACACCTGGGATGGCAGTCAGTACATAGACCTGAGAAGAGTTGGCAAAGGAAAAAGCTGTGACAAAGAATCAAAAGAGAATGCTATGGTAGGTTGCATATGCTGATGACACTTGGCTGGTACCCACCTCCTCAAGTCCTCCCCACTGCCTTGGACCAGCAGAAGCTCCTAGATGTGAACTGTCCTTTTATGTTGCTTCTGGACACATCTTTACTGTGAGAGGACCAGTGTGGGGCAGTCAATAGTGAGTCACCCCTCCCTTCCCCTTAAAGCTTCATCCCACACTCCTGCATCTGAGAGGGGCTGAATCTAAGAAAGACACCTCATTATGGAATGTCCAAGGAGCCTCACCCTCATGGATACAGCTGAAGAATCCTCTTCCACTGCCAGGTAATCAGCTCTACCTCCCTGTCTATCTGTTATGCTGTTAGCTTCTTGGGAGAAACTGGTTGATGTTATACATATGGGAGAGACACTCATTAAAGGAGCAGGTCTGACCTCAGGGTCAAATGGCAGATGAAAATTTTCCAAAGCAGTGAATCTGGAGAAAGCAGATGCTTCCAGTGGTGGCCGGGACGAGCTCACATTGACCTGGAAGGACTGATGGTGAGCATCTCTTGATGTCCTGTGGGTAACTTGGAATTAGCCAATTAACTGCTTGGTGGGAATATTTACACCAGTGTAATGGGGAAACACTACAAGTAAGCTCCCAGGTCCACTGGATTGCTGGCTGGTAAGTGCTCTCTCCTATTATCACTGTGGATCTGGACCCACTTACCTGATGGCCATGAGTGTTTTTCTTGGAAGCAATCAACAGTCCAGTGATGCTGGAAATGGTTACACTGTTAGTCCAGAAAGCACGCCAGGGTCTGGACTCAAGCATCCAGAAGGACTTCTTCATCTGGGAATTGTTAAGAATCTTTACATTTGAAAGAATTGGAAAGGTAAGGAGGCTCTTTACTCCCTGACCATTCTGAGACTCAACTCAGGTTTTTCAGGAATCTCAGCCATAAACACGGGAAAGGGTAAGGAGGAGTGTAGGGTCCACGTCAATTGTCTAATTCAGTGGCAGGACCAAACAAACATTCCACAGCAGACTGTGGAAATTCTAGAGAGCAAGTTTAAATATTGCAATATTTCAGAATTCTTTTTTGTGAGTGTGCTTGGAAGGAAGCTTCAGATCACAGACTATCCATCTCTGCACCCCATTGCCTGATTTAAATTTTTTTTAATGTGGAAAATGAGTCCTGGGTGGAACTGCCAACACAGCAATATAAAGATTGATACCCTCTAGGAGTTTTCATCTCAGAATGCAAATGTTGTCTCTATGAATCCAAAGTATAATCACAGTAAGTGAATGGACAGGGCTAGGTGTAAGAAACACCAAGTCTTGGAGTCAGGAGTCAAGGGGTTCTGTGGGAGACTTTAGATACTCAGGAGGGCCAACCCTGGTGCTTTTTGAACCCCAGAATTGAGGCATTGACTAGGTCTCTCAAGGATTTCTCCTTCTTATTGACAGAGGTTCACAATAGTCATGCCTTGAGATAACCTATCATTCATTCATTTTATTCAACAAACACTTACCATCACCTACTTTTTGCCCAGATTTTCTGCTGGCTGTTTCTACAGCAATAGTCTTATTTAAACTTTTAACAGCTCCCTGAGATGGGTACCACACACTCAGGACAAGGAGATGGAGGCTTTGAGCATCGCAGGCCAGCTGACTGACCTTCCTCTCCCCAGGGCATCCTCACCTCCCTCTTCAGCCTCCAGACATGCTCTTCTTTCTATGCTTCATGCTCCTGTGCTTCATGCCTGTCTCAGGGCCTTGGGACAAGCTCTTCTTTCCTTCAGAGGCTGTGTTTTTGCACAGCTTCACAGAGCTGGCTCTCAGCAGAGCACTTGCCCCCTCCAGGCTCCTCCTCCTTCATAGTCTTTCATTCACTTACTCTCTGACCCTGCCCTCCAGGGTATAGACCTTCCACCAACACACACCTCTGCCTCCCCAGACCCACCTGCAGGAGTTGGTAAGGAGAACACACGTGACTCAGGCTATGTTGGATGCACAGTCATGTATGACTCTTTGCAGTCTCATAGACTGTAGCCTACCAGGCTGTGCATGGTCTTTTCCAGGCAAGAGTACTGGGGTGGGTTGCCACTTCCTACTGAGGGGATCTTTCTGACCCAGGGAGTGAACTGGTGCCTCTTCGGTCTCCTGCATTGCAGACAGATTCTTTACTGTTGAGCCACTGGAGAGGCCCCTGGCCCTTCCTGCTACTGCTAAGTCACTTCAGTTGTGTCCAACTCTGTGCGATCCCATGGACGGCAACCCACCAGGCTCCCCCGTCCCTGGGATTCTCCAGGCAAGAACACTGGAGTGGGTTGCCATTTCCTTCTCCAATGCATGAAAGTGAAAAGTGAAAGGGAAGTCGCTCAGTCGTGTCCGACTCTTAGCGACCCCATAGACTGCAGCCTACTAGGCTCCTCCATCCATGGGATTTTCCAGGCAAGAGTACTGGAGTAGGGTGCCATTGCCTTCTCCAAATTAATTATTCAATCGTTAATTAATTATGGCCCTTCCTATCCCCTAGTAAAACAGCACATCGTCTCTCAAATCCCACCCCTCCTTGGGTATTCACCTTTTCCTGTGCTGCCCCTGCACATGTCAAATTAAAAAAATGGACAAATGTGCCTGCCTTTTCTCCCACTAAATCTGTTGTCAATCTTAATTCACAGGGTCTCCAGCCACTGAACCTAAGTAGGCAGAGAAGTTATTCCTCCCCTGTGACCACCTATGTGTTGAGAAGTCAGATACTGGAAGCAAGAAGAGAGAGTGTGCAGGATTAAGAAGCAGGGCCCAGAGGATTTTATTTGGTTTGTTTGTAAATAATTCCAGGTTCAACTAAAAGCACTTTGCATCCACATCTGACTTCTCCCCAGTGAGAAGAATCCCTGTGTATCTGGCTCCCTTTCCTCCTCTAGCAGCTCACAAAAGCCAGAGCCTGTGATTTATAAGGACACGATGCTTAATGAGGCCAGAGGTGCTGAGAAGCCACACTTGAACTGTTCGCACAGAGAGCAGGAGGCCAGTAGCGGGCGGTAGAGATGGCAACCGCTGTTTTAACCATCAATATTAGTTAAATTTAATAGTGGGGTCTTATTGACTCTAAGAGTCTTAATTATCGGGAAGAATGGCCCTGTCTGTTAACAGCAGAAAAATGATCAGAACTGAAACCACATAAATTAAATTGTTTGCTTATCCTTTTATAAATAAGATTAATTGGCTAAATGGATCCTATAGGTTAAAAAGGATAAGTGACTGTTTTTTTTTCTCCCGACAATTGCCTTCTTAATACTCTCAGACTTCTGCTCTGGAGGTTTGATGAGGAAACATTCATCAAAGAGTGTTATTGTTATTATGTTTTAATGTGTCTCTTATCTGAATTTCTCCCATTTCAGCGCTTTATCTGCTGGTGGGTAGGATGGGGTTTAATGGGCCTGTGGGCTATTAGAATAGGATATTCTGAGGAGGTGGGTGTTATGGAAGTCTCCATGGAAGCTAGCCCTGCAGGTGTGCACACCCACATCCTTGTGTGCACGCGTCCTGGCCTGCACACATCCTAGCCCACACACCTCCTGGTACACATCCTGCCCACGGCCTCGACCAGGATGGGTGGAGCCTGGAAAGACGTAAACCTTTTGTGTGAGCAGATCAGCATCCTGCTGAAACATCCCCCAAAGAGGAAGCCACGCAATGCGTTCCTCCGAACATAAGAGCTGGGACCTTGCTACTGAGACCAAGCTCGTATTGCTCACTGAAGAGAGATGAGGTGGTGGGGCAAGAAATAAAGATACTGTTTGGAAAGGCAGAAGACTGAGAAGATGATGGACTAGTGTTCCAGGGAACCGTCTTTGAGAACCGTCTTCAGGCTTCTAGTTCCAGACGACTAGAATTCAGGTTTTTCATACTAAAAGGGAAGTGGGTGTGGTTAGGTTATTACAAACCTTTTGGTGTTGGAATTCTTTGTTCTCATAGCTCTCCACAGGTCAGGTCACCATGTTCCTTTAAACCTCCAGAAAGACAAATGTTATTCTCTATTTTCCAACTTTGTATCTCTCTATGAATGGAAGTGTTATACCTTTAAAAGTCAAAGGTCAGAGCTTTGTTGAGTGGCTGACTTGTATATTTCAGGCTATAGACAGCATTCTTAACTTGTAGCAAAATCAACAGATACCAAGGTTAAAGTGAAAGAGAGGATCTGCTATGGAGTCAGATTTGTTCCTCCCTATTACAGCATTAACTGTAGCCATACTGCTGGCCACTCAGGGATTCAGGTTTTCTGTTATTGCTCTTCCCCATGAGACACCATTGGAGAAGGGGACGACAGAGGATGAGATGGTTGGATGGCATCACTGACTCAATGGATATGAGTTTTGAGCAAGCTCCAGGAGTTGGCGATGGACAGGGAAGCCTGGTGTGCTGCAATCCATGGGGGTGCAGAGTCGGACATGACTGAGTGACTGAACTGAACTGAATGAGACATCAGGTGTTATGAGTTGGATGGTGTTCCCCCAAATTTGTATGTTGACAGTTTCAGCCCCTCGGAATGTGACAGTATTTGAAGAAGGACACTTACGGAGGTAATCAAGTTAAAATCTGATGCCCTTATAGAAGAGGAGATTAGGATTCTTACCCAAACAAAGGGAGGACCATGAGCAGACATAGGGGAAAATTTGTTATCTATAAGCCAAGGACAGCCTGGCTTAAAAAACTAAGATCATGGCATCTGGTCTCATCACTTCATGGCAAATAGAAGGGGAGAAAATGGAAACAGTGACATATTTTATTTTCTTGGGCTCCAAAATCACTGCAGATAGTGACTGCAGCCATGAAATTAAAAGATGCTTGCTCTTTGGAAGGAAAGCTATGACAAACCTAAATAGCATATTAAAAAGCAGAGACATCAATTTGTCAACAAAGTTCCATATAGTCAAAGCTATGGTTTTTCCGGCAGACATGTAAGGATGTGAGAGTTGGGCCATAAAGAAGCCTGAGTGCCGAAGAACCAATGCTTTCGAACTGTGGTGCTGCAGAAGACTCTTGCGATTTCCTTGGACTGCAAGGAGATCAAACCAGTCAATCCTAAAGGAAATCAGTCCTGAATATTCATTGGAAGGACTGATGCTGAAGCTGAAGCTGAAGCTGAAGCTCCAGGACTTTGGCCACCTAATGAGTCATTGGAAAAGACCCTGATGCTGAGAAAGATGGAAGGCAAAGGAGAAGAGGGCAACAGAGGATGAGATGGTTAGATGGCATCCCCTTCAATAGATGTGAATCTGAGCAAACTCCAGGAGATAGTGAAGGACAGTAAGCCTGGCATGCTGTGATTGCAATGAGTTGGACATGACTTACCCACTGAACAACAACATAAGCCAAGGAGAGAGACTTCAGAAGGAAATAGCTCTGCCGACACCTTGATCTCAGACTTCCAGCCCCCAGACTGCAAGAAGTAAATGTCTGTTGTTTCAGGCTCCTGGTCTGTGTTGTTTTGTTGCAACAGACTGAGCCCACTAGGCCAGCAGGTCCCTTCTGATCTCCGCAGGTTTTCTGACGCAGAACTGCTGGGTCCACAGGTGAGGAGGAAAGCAGGTGGGTCCTGCCTGCTTCTTGTCCTGCTGACTGTCTCCTGTGGTCTCAAATTGCAAAGCATTTTTAAGGCTTAGAAAACATTCTTGCCCTTAAATCAAAGCATTATATTTCAAAGGCAATTTAATAAAGCTTGCTTTTGCAGCCTCATGGAAATGTGTCTATGCAAACATAGGAGATCCTTGTCTGAAAGTAATTCTCTCCTGGGTCCTTCAGCCACCAAGGGAATGAAATCAAAAGCTGGGCAGTAGTTCCGAGCTCATCATTTGTCAAAGCAAGGTAGAGCTCAAAGTGGCGGGCTTCTGTGTCCCAGGCTAAATTTAGCTAATCACACCTCTGAATTCTGTTCTCCATCAAGGACCCCCGGCATCCCCTGTGAAAGGACACACCATGCTGTCAGCAATAATGATAGTTTGTGCTTTTAGTTCCTTGCTCCAGACGATTTTCAAAGGATTCATCCACCCTACTCTGCTCAGGTAACAGTGGTGATTTGGGACACAGCTGATTTGCAGGCTCCTGACCCATCACCACAAACTTTGCTGAAATGGCTCACAGGTGATGCCCAGGGGTCTGTATATTTGGTAATGACGGGATGGACAGGGAGGCCTGGCATGCTGCAGTCCATGGGGTCGAAAAGAGTTGGGCACAACTGAGTGACTGAACTGAACTGAACTAATAGGCATCACGGAGAAAGCAGGCAACGTGACAACTGACGGCAAAGAGAAAGTAGATCAAAATACCATTAATTATCTAAGTGAATCAATACAAAGTGACCACAGCAGCTACATTAATTTCAGAAGAGTGGGGCGGCCTTTTCTTTGCTACTTTTCCTTCCATTCTGCATGTGTATTTTACGGGGGAGTATGGAAATTTCTTCTCTCCTGATGTTCCCTTTCATAGTGACAGGTAGAAGTGACCTTCTCCAATATGGACTCAACCTTAATCCTAACACCGCTTTTTAATTGTTTTAATCGTTTGAATCATTTCTTAAATGACTCAGAATATAGGCAGGGAGAAATATGATATTCAGTGTTCCCCCTCCACCACCACCAAACACACACACTGTCATTCTCCCCACGCATCTCGACTCCTATTGTGCGGAAGTAAATGTGGAATCTGAGCTCTGGTTCTAGATATGTTTAATTATCCGTGTGTTTGCAATGATTCTGGCCAAAAGAAAAGTGTTTTACAGCCTTAAAATCTAAACTAAATGTTTCCAGGGACTGGAGGATGTGAGCTGAGGCCACAAGGGAGACTCAGGTGACCTAGGGGGTCAAAGAAGTCTCTGGAGCTACTGCACAACCAGTGACTCCAACTCCTCTGCCCCCACACTGTGGCAACACACACCAAAATGATATGCAAGGGCAATGGAGATGTCTGTTAAAGGGCATGTGGGTCCTGCGTGTGGCTCATGTTCAATCCATCGAAGACTCCTGTCTGTCCGGGGACCTGACAGCCCCCAGCTCTACGGGCTCTGAGTCCTCAAGGTCAGGGTGACTGTGGCCATGCCAACCAGCCCACACAGGCACCCTCTGCAAGGGGCCACCGTCCATTTGCCAGCTTCTTCTCTCAGCAGTCCTAAGCTCCTGCATGGTTCTGGGGATGTCAGGATGGTGGAGAGTCCATCTCCATTCTCAAGAAGCTCAGCAACCCATGGGTGGCAGGAAGGACGCATGTCAGGGGCGTGATCATGGCTCCATAGCTGTGTCTCAAGGTCTAACCTGACCAGGCCCTGCCCCTCCACTCCCCTGTGTTTCCCCGGCTCCCTCTCTGCAGCCACTGGCCTCCTCCCTACTGTCCCAGGTACCTCTCGCTCCCTCGGTCCCCAGAGGGGCTCCTGGCCAGCCCCCTCCATCCTCTAGTCTTGGGGTTAGATGTTCTCTTCTCAGTGACCATGATGCAGGTCAAGCTGTCATAACAAGCATCACATGCTGGGCAGCTTGAACAACAGAAATTTATTTTCTCCATTTCAGAGGCTGGGAGTCTGAGATTCAAGTGTGGCTAGGGTTAGTTTCTTCTGAGGCCTCTCCTGGGGATGCAGATGGCCGTCTTCTCCCTGCGTCCTCACATGGTCATCCTCCTGTGTATGTCTGTGTCCTGCTCTACTCTTCTTATAAGGACACTGGTCCTATTGGTTTAGGACCCACTCATAGGCCCTCATTTTACCTCATTGTTGTCCAGTCGTTCAGTCATGTCTGACTCTTTGTGACCCCATGGACTGAGCATGCCAGGCTTCCCTGTCCTTCACTATCTCCCTGAGTTTGCTCAAACTCATGTTCATTGAGTTGGTGATGCTATCCAACCATCTCATCCTCTGTCACCTGCTTCTTCTTCTGCCCTCAATCTTTCTCAGCATCACGGTCATTTCCAATGAGTTGTCTCTGCATCAAGTGGCCAAAGTATTGGAGCTTCAGCTTCAGCATCATTCTACCTTAATCACCACTTAAAGGCCCCATCTCCAAATGTGGTCATGCTGGGGGTTAAGTTTTTGTTATAAGGATTTGGGGGAAACTCAAGTCTATCCGTTACAACCACATGATGCACAGATAGAGCATCACTGCTCGGGCACCCCACTCTCTCATCCTAGTTCCCCTGCCCCACTGTGGCCGTCACCCCTGATCTGCCGCACGACTCCCTTATTTGGTATGTCCTGTTCATGGTCAATCTTCCCGTGTGTGTGAGCTCCAAGAGGGGAGAGGTATTGCCAGTCCCCTCCCCGCCCCCTTTTCCACCCCTTGCACTGTGTTCCCTAAGCCTTTCTCCAGAGTTTGGCTGGTAGCTGGAGCTTAAAGAATGAAGTAAATGCACAAACTCTTTTTGGAGAGAGGAGGCAGGCTTACTGGGAAGCAGACTCAGAAGAGGCTCCTTAGCCTGAGTATCCTTGAAGTCCTACAGACACCTGCCAGAGGAATCGTGAGCATTTAGAACAAGAGGGCAACTTGACCCTGAGAGGAAGGATTGTAGAGAATGTGCTGGAAATGTGGGGTTTGGCACAGAGACAAGACGGGGGCCCTGGGGACCTCATCAGCAACAGCCTTGCACCCCTCTCCTGTCCCCTCCCCTCCATTTGAAACTAAGCCCCTTTAGAGTTGGGGAAGGACTGTGTGTGGGATTCTGGGAGAAACCCTGAAGCGCAAGTCCTGATCCTGTGAGTAAGCCAGGCTTTTCCCTCATTGACTGACATCTCCGTGAAAGTGAGCGGGGGCTCCTGGGCACAAAAGTCTTTGTGTGCCACTTCTCTTGATTACAAGAAATAGGCTTCAGTCTTCATGACCTTCCCTGAGTTCCAAAGGGCAGGTTAGAACAGTTGCTAATCAGGGAAGGGAGAGGATGCAGAGACAAGGGAGGAGCAGTCAAGAAACAGCAGTGCAGCCTTGGGGCAGAACCTGGTTCCCCCTCGAGGGAAGCACACAGCAATATCTTTGTGCTGTTTTGCAGATACTGAAACCCCCATCAGATGGGAGAAATCACAGACCCCAGGCTGGTTGGAACCAAAAGGTTAATGGTGCTGACTTCTGACTACCTCACCTCCAGCCAACCTCACCTCCAGCCAGTCTGAAGAATGTCCACAAGCTGATTATGCCCTCTTTAACGATGACTATAAAGCTCCTCACTACCCTCTCCAGGCTGGGACTCGCAGTTTTGAGGGCGTTAGATCTCTATGACCCCCTTTTCCTGGCAAAGCAATAAAATTGTCTTTTCTACTTCACCCAAAACTCTGTGTCCAGGAATTATTTCAGGGTTGGGGTACAGAGGCTGGATTCAGCTTCACCAGGAGACACCACTGTCCCTCTGCAGAGGGCAGCCAACTGGGATCTCTTGTGGAGCATTAACTGGGGTGGTGAAAAGGGAGAAATGAAATTAGAGTAAAAAGCCTGGGAGAAATCAGGCCACATATCTACTTACTAGCCTGGCAAATCTTTTGAAGCCTCAATTCTCTCATCTTTAAAATGGGGATACATTTCCAATTGAGGCTTTTGAATTGCAAAGGCTGGAGATGACTCATGAGAGTCCCTTGGACAGCAAGGAGATCAAATCAGTCAATCCTAAAGGAAGTCAATCCTGAATATTCATTGGAAGCTTAAGGAGAAGCTCCAGTACCTGATGGTCACCTGATGTGAAGAGCTGACTCACTGGAAAAGACCCTGATGCTGAGAAAGATGGAAGACAAAAGGAGAAGAGGGTGGCAGAGGATGAGATGGTTGGATGGCATCATGGGCACAATGGACATAAACTTGGGCAAACTCGGAGATAGTGAGGGACAGGGAGGCCAGGCATGCTGCAGTCCATGGGATCGCAAAGAGTCGGAGATGACTTAATGACCGAACAACATTTCCACTTGTCAGTTATCCATTAAAAATGGATGACATGAGTAACATGGAGATTTACAATACCATATGTAAAATAGATAGCCAATGGGAACTGGCTGTATGACTCAGGGAACTCAAACAAGGGCTCTGTAACAAGCTAAAGCGTGGGATGGGGAGGGAGATGGGAGGGAGGTTTGGGAAGGAGGGGACTTAGGTGTACCGATGGCTGATTCTTGTTGATGTATGACAGAAAACCACAAAATTCTGTAAAGCAATTATCCTTTAATAAAAAAGTTTGAAAAAATGGATGACATGTGAACACGGCTGACACTTAGGAGGCACTTAATGAAATGAAGCATTCTTGTGATCTTTAATAAAATCTGTGGCTGAGTCAATACATGGATCAAAGAGCCTAGCCATAGGGGGTGACATCAAAATTTGGGCAGGCAGGTAGGTCAGGTGACCCCCTGGTGTCACAGGGGAGGGGCTTCACGAAGGCTGACATTCAGTTGCTTTAGACCACAAAGTAACTGCTGCTCACTCCCTCCCAATCTAGAGTCATTTTAGGAGGACGGAGTGAGCCAGGAATTTAGGACACATTTTGCTAAAAATAGGGGATTATTTTTTAAAAAATACCAAACAATAAAAATCTGTCTAACACATTTTAAGGATGACTGCACACCACTGAAATTATTTAGAACAGTAATTTTTTTTCTTCTTTCCTTTCATATCTCCTATTGTGTAGATACAGTTTTCTTTATTTCTCTTTTCCCCCATCCATTGGTTTTATACTTACATTTTCTACAGTTTTTTTTAAATTTTTTCTTTAATGATTTCTAATATTAGATTTTAACATGTCTATTACCAAAGCCTGGTAACACTAAACAACATTTCTATATGTCACCAGGAGTTAGAATACTTCAGTTCCAAACTGTCTTAACATCTCGCTTCATGTTTCTGTTGGCTAATATTTCAGTACCATCTTGTTTTCAAACCCTCCATTTATTCTTTAATATTATTCTTTATATAGAGTTACCAATGTGTTGACAACTTTATTTACATAGGTTTTTGTGCATTCTTACTTCTTCCTTTGGGTTTAGTTTCCTACTTGTTTAGGTGTATCCCTTAATACTTCTCTCAGAAAGGGTTGTTGACCAGCAAACAATGAGTAGTGAACTCTTACAATCTGCATCTGAAATTGTCTGAAGGGTATATAACAAGATGTAGAATTTCTAGGTTAATAGTTATTTCCTTCCCTGTTTAAGGACTTGTTTTATTGCATTCCACTATTCATGCTGCTAAGAGAGGTCGTCCCTTCAATATTATTACTGTTCTTTTGTTGTTTTTTTCTTGCCTCTGGTACAGTTTAGGATTTTTCCCTTTTTCTATGAAGATATGAGGATTTTACAGCTTTCTCTGGATCACTGAGGCTTGATAGTGTCAACTACAAATTGGAATTTGCCATCTATGTAGCTCTATGGCTTTCCATGGTGGCTCAGTGGTAAAGGATCCATCTGCCAGTGTAGGAGATGTGGTTTTGATCCCTAGGTCGGAAAGATCCCCTGGAGAAGGAATGGCAACCTATTCCAGTGTTCTTGCCCGGGAAATTCCATGGACAGAGGAACCTGGTGGGCTAGAGTCTGTGTGGTTGAAAAAGAGTCAGGCATGACTTAGCAACTAAACAACAGTGATCTACCTTTGTAAGGATTGAATCAGGGGCTTCTGCAGCTGCAGATTTTCAGCAACCCCTGAAAGGAGTTCACGGTGGAGAACAGAAATGAGGCTCTCTGCACTCTGGAAAATTGGCAGATATGTCTTCAGGTAGATATTTTTAGAAGCCAATTTTATGAGCCCGATTCTTGCATTTCCTCATATATAGAAAAGCAGGAATTTCCTTCATGGTGACATCTGCTCCTTGTGACCAGCAAATAGTTTCTGCAAAAAATATATGCTTGATTGCATGTACCCTCTTCATGAAAATCACATATATACTAACCTCCCCCTGCCTCTTTGGAGCAGTTTCTAGGAGCTATCTGAGGTGCTGTCCCCAGCTATAGAACTCTTTCTGCCCCAACGAAAACTTAACTCACGATACTCGTGTCGTGCTTTTTTTTTTTAAAGTCAGCAGTGGTTTTACTATAACGTGTGCATGTGTGCATCTGTCTTATCTCTTTTGTTCAGCACTTTTGGGTTTCATAAATCTGAGTTCTCACTTCTTCCATCACTTTTGAAAACAGGCAGTGATTTTTTTACTTCAAATGCTTTCTCTTTGTCATACACCTTTAGATAAATGCATGAGTCTCTCATCCTGTCCTTCCCCGTTTCCTAGCAGGTTCTGATTGCCTCTCTCTCCAAGCTGCCATCTCTCTAATTTCCCTGTTCACTGTCAGGTGAGTCAGTCTGTCTGCTAGAGTCTCTTTCCAGAGGTAACAGTCTGTGGCTAATCAGCCTGTTGCTATGTTTGCTTTCTTTGGTTCTCCCCACTTCTTACACCCCCTGGAATTATACAGCATCCTGAAATCGCTTCCTCTTTTCTTATCATCTCCATTTCCCGTTGCTGATTTGGTGCTCATCGGACCCGCAGGCTCTGGTCTTGGACCGGGGTCTCTTCTCTCCAGGGATCTTTTCCCTGGAGTTTGGTGGGGCTGCTGGGTTCTCCCTTTCTTCTCTTTACCAGCAGAAACTTGGTTGAGGTCTGCTGGCAATCAGCTCTGGCAAGCATGTTCATTCCCAGACAGCCAGCAACTGCCACTGGCCCGGCCACCCAGACCCAGACAGAGATGGGTGGGTAAGGGACATCTGAGAGTGGGCTCTCATCTTGTTGGGCTCCCGATGACCCACTGTGGCCACTCCTGCCCCACTTCTGGTTGTGTGACACAAATAAATCCCTTACCCACTCAGACCCAGACGGAAAGTTCTATTAATTTCTCCCTGGGTGTCTGCAACAAAACCAAGGGTGCACATGAACACCACACCCTGTGTGACCATGGTCTGGGGGTCTCGGTGTTCACTGGTGCTGCTTTTTCCAGCTACTGTCCAGTCCCAGCACCTTCCTCATCCCTCCACAGGGCTGGCAGGCTTCCTGGCTCCAGGCCAAGCTCAGGAGCCCCTGTCCTGTCCCCACAGCACAGTCTCTGATGCCCCTGTCAACTACACACTGGCACTTGTCAACTACCTCCATAAGGACCAACCAGGTGCAGCTGCAACTGCTGATTCCAACACTCCCTGAAGGAGTTCAGGGTGGGCACCAGAGATGAGGCACTCTGTGCTCAGGGAAAACTGGCAGGGCAGGTCTGCAGATAGATATCTCAGGAGCTGATTTTATGAGCTCAATTCTTGTATCTCCTCATATCTAGAAAGCACTAAAATCCATCATGGTGACACTGTTCCTTGTGACTAGCGAAGGCTTCACGAGACTAGTAGAAACTTTCTGGAAAAAAGATGTGCTTAGTTGAATGTACTCCCCCTTCACCAAAATCAGATATATTCTGACTGTTCCCCCTGCCTCTTTTGCAGTTTCTCAGAGCTGTGTGAAAGGTGCTGTCTCCTGGGCTGTTCTTCATTTTGCCCCCAATAAAACTTGCAGCTCTCACATTGTGCATTTTTCCTAAGTTGACACTCCCTGAGGATGCCAAATGCCATTCCTCAGGCTCTGGTCCTAGCCTCACAAAAGGCACCCTCTCACTCTCCCCATGTTCCCTTGGACTGACTTCCTCATTTCTCACTGTGATTTTATTTTACTTTCTGTCATGGGCCCTGGTTGGTATTTAGCAATTCCTTTGCTGTTATTATTAATTTAATTTTTATTGAAGTATAGTTGATTTATGATACTGCATTAGTTTCAGGTATACAGCATAGTGAGTCATTTTTTTTTTGCAGGTGATATTCCATTATAGGTTATTAGACAATATTGGACATAATTTCCTGTGTTGTACAGTAAACACCTGTTGCTTATTTTTGTTATTTTTAACCTGTGAGTAAGCACCTCCTACATCTCTTTTATTAGGTATGTTCACCTAAAGTCTCAACAGTAAGGGCCTTTATAGTCCAGTGAAAGCTGGAGAGCATCCCCCCAGAAAATTGTGTTTATCGCCGTGGGTATTCAGGGTGACTCTCCTGGGAGAAGAGTCATATTGAAAGAGACTAGACCATTTGGTCCAGCAATCCCACTTCTCGGTATTTACCTACAAGAACCAAAGGCACTATCTCTAAGAGATAAGTGTCCATCCTAAGTGACCAACAGATGATTGGATAGGGAAAATGTGAACTCTATATATGATAGAATATTTTCATTATTTACTCACTAAGCTGTGTCTGACTCTTTTGCAACCCCATGACTGTAGCCCACCAGGCTCCTCTGCCCATGGGATTTCTCAGGCAAGAAAACTGGGGTGGGTTGCCATTTTCTTCTCCACAGGGATCTTCCTGACCCAGAGATCAAACTCACATCTCCTGTTTGGCAGATGAATTCCTTGCCACAGAATTATCATGAAAGCCCAAAAGAATATTATTCATATTGTTACTCCGTATTACTCCGTAAAGGAAGGAAATTCTGCCCTTTGCACAGCATGGATGGACCTTGAGGGCGTTACGCTAAATGCAATAAGTCAGAGAAAGGCAAATACTATATGGTGTCACTTACGGGTGGAATAAAAGAGCTGAACTCATAGAAACAGAGAGTAAAGTGGTGCTTACCAGGGTGTGAGCGGGTGGGGATATTGGGGTACGCTGGGCTAATGTGCAAATCTCCAGTTATAAGATGAAAATGTTCTGAGGATTTGCGGTACAGTGTTGTGATTATAGTTAATAATACTGTATAAGATACTTGAAAGTTGCTATTTAATAGAAGTGAAAGTGAAAGTTGTTCAGTCATGTCTGACTCTTTGCAACCCCAGGGACTATAGCTTGCCAGGCTTCAATCCAGGTCTCCTGCATTGCAGGCAGATTCTTTACCTTTTGAGTCACTAGGGAAGTCCAAAAATATTGGAGTGGGTGACCTATCCCTTCTTCAGGGGATCTTCCTGACCCAGGAATTGAACCAGGGTCTCCTGCATTGTAGGCAGATTCTTTACCAACTGAGCTATCAGCAAAGTCCTTTTAATAAAAGAGGAGATCTTTAATATTCTTGCAACAAAGAGAAAGATTGTTATGTGAGTAGAAGGAGGAGTTAGCTAACTTTATTGTGGTGAACATTTTGCAATGTATATACACATAAAATCTTCATATTGTACACCTTAAACTTAGACAATGTTACATGTCAATCATATTTCAGTAAAACTGGGGGAATATTTATTAGTAACGGCAGATAATCGTTTCATATCACATTTTTGAAAGGTAGATCGATCACAAATCTATTCAGGGGGCCATGATCCCACAGTTGAGCACATACCTGTAACCACAAATAATAACTTCTCCAGGTGTGACCAACTTCGTTCCATTAGTGTAAATGTGCCTGCTGGAATTTCATGATTAACATTTATGTATTTTGAAGTATGAAAACCTGGACTTCTTGAACTTTTGTGAGCAGGTATTGGAAGCAGGAAGTCCCTAAGACAAGAACAAATCTCACTTTTTAGATGAGCAGGACTGATTTCCCCAACACTCAGTGGCTACTCTCAGAAGGGTCCTAGGTCTGGGCTGACCATTCCATCAACCCTGAAAACTAGGCCAGCGTGCTCTATTCAGATGGTACATTTTGACTCACTATATGGGACTCCCACAGGTAACCCAGGAACCAGCTACCCACTCCTCCCCACAATCAGCCTGGATGTCTTGGCCTAATTTCACAAGACCAGTGTGAAAATCTGAAGCTCTGTTGTCATGGCGATTGCATCCAAGGAAAGGGTCCATGACCTCTGGGGGAAATTCCCAAAGATGGGACCTCCTGCATGGACCACACCTGACATCATTCTTCTGAGTCCCCATGGAAGTGTTTCACTGGACCTGCTCTGGTCCATTCCCAGGGGAATGCAAATCCCACTGGGTGGCCCCCCGGCCAGGCCTTCTCTTGCACAGGTACCCAGCAGAGGGTGGGGGCTATGCTGTCTTAGCTGCAAGGTTGGAGGACCCACCTGGAGAACCCATTAAGCTCCCGGGCTGTGAATCAGGCTCCTTCTAGCTCATCAGCTCTCACACACCTCCTTACCCATCTTCCTGTGTGGATAGTTTGAGTCTCCGTTTGCCCCAGTCATTCCAGATGGTGATCACAAGCCCATCGCAGGCCAATTTAGATTCAGAAGGCTGACCCGAGGCCGCCATGGGCCCATTAGAACAATGATCTGACTATAGATGGTTTGTTTGACCACGTGAAGGGTCCCTGGGACTCATTCTGTCTCAGCTAATGAGGTCTTTTTTGATTTCCTGGCACTGCTTTTTCTTGATGGATGATAGATTTATGATTCATGGAGGGTTTAAATATTAATGTTGGCCCTATGGAAGATAAATCGGACACAGAATTTATTGATGTAGTAAAGAATTAGATGTTCTCTCCCCTGTGACTGTGAAGGAATTCGTGAACTGGTCACCCTGGCCTGCGGTTCAGGAATCCTCAGGTGGCAGCTCTTCCCCAGAAGCTAAGTCCCTGCCCAGAAAGAAGAGGTGAAGTGAGGAAGCTCCCTGAGCTTCGGGGCTGAAACCAGAGGAGGAGAAGGGAGCTGGCAGCGAACTGGTTAAGTCTGCACCTGTTGCCGCGGCTTCCATTTCTGTCAGCTTTTATTGGACCTGTAAATATCGCCTTGCAGCTCAAACGGCGGGTGCATTATGGGGAGTGTTCGTGCAAGAATTCGAAGAGGGAGTAAAAGTGATGGATGCCCTCAATGTCTCCTGCCGGCAGTGGGAAGTCGTGTGGGAACCAGCCGCCCATTTCCTACGGCTCTCTGTGCTCTGCTGGCGTGTTCTGTATTTCAGCTACAAGTTCTGTAGCTGAACACTGAGATGCAGAGCTGGATGACCATATGGGCTTCCTGGTTTAAATACAAAGACAAAGCAAGCAAAACATCTAGTGAGTGCTTACCGTATGTCAGGCCAGTTCTGGAAGTTTTTCTTGTCATCTCACCCCGTCTTGGAAAAAACACTACTTAGTAAGAGATGTTATTACTGACCACATTATAGTGATTAGATATGGCCTGCCCCCTACCCCCCCCCACCGCCCCGAGGTTCGGAGCAGGACTCAAGGTCATCAGCAACAAAAGAGCAGAGCTTGGATTCGAAGCTGCCTGGCTCCAGCCTTAGCCACAATGGCTGTCAGGAATAAGCCCCCGCCCATTCCCCTCTTGGGCTTTGACCCAGCTGTAAGCAACGACCTGCCCCTATGCAGTGGTGGACGTTTAAATATTTGTTATTTAAAATTCTACAAGAAATCCTCAGGCAAGCACTTATTGTCTGCACTCCCAAACCCTCAGAAGCAAGTGTCATCCAGACAGTCAGCTCCCAGGGCCCATGAGGACCACTGGCTGGTAGACAGACTGTCTTTCTTTGTCCCGCCTCCTGCCTTCAGTGGCAGAACTGGTTTTCCAGGACTGTTTCTTTGTGACAACAGTTTGAGGACTTTCCTGCCCTGCAATGGCACGGCTCAGACAAGGGGGAAACGTGATGGCTGATGACTTCCTAAATGGCAGAGAGGCAACCCCGCCCTCTCTGCAGAGCGAAGACCCCCAAGAGGCAGGGCAGCAGCCCCTCAGAGAAGTCAAGCCCTTCTGTGTTTTATGCCCACACAGCTTTCTTTCTTCTTTTGTTCTCTGAGTCTGTACTGTTTCCACCCCTACTGGGTGGAATGCAACACAGTTCTGACTCGAACCATCCAGCTTAGCGTAGACCCCACAGATGAAGGGCTGGCTTTCTCCAGCTTCAAATGCACCTCCAAGGGGATTCCCCAGGTCACTTGCACCTCTGACGGACTGGCTATAAGTTCAAGGGCTTCTGAGACCCCTCCTCAGAGGAGATTGGATAATTCACTAGTGGAAGAACTCAAGAAAGCACTGCACTGCATTGTAAAAGGACACACAGAGGGACAAGCATGCTAAAGCGGCCCAAAGGGCAAGGTCTGTGGACAGAGCTCAGAGCTTCTGGACCCTCTCCCTGGGGAGTCCAAGTGTGTCCCTGCAACTGGTGCATCAATGTGTCCACCAACTAAGAAGCTGCCTGGAGTCTGAGTGTCCCAGAGGTTTGATTGAAGTTTTGCTACATAGAACAGATGGATTAAATAATGGGCCCCATGATTAAATGCAATCCCCAGGATCATTCCCTCCTGGAAGCTGGGCTGATTCAAAGCCCCAATCCTTTAATCACTTGGTTGGTCTTTCTGGTGACCAGCCCCTATGTGAAACTATCCAGGGGCCCACCTCCATCACCTCATTATAAACCCAAACTCCTTTCACTTAAGACAGTCCAGAGATTTCTAAAGTGCTTGCCAAGAACCAAAGACAAACATGAAATATATTTTTTATTTCATCATAGAATCCTGTCTGGAGAACAGAATGGCTACACTCTAGTATTCTTGCCTGGAGACTTGTATGGACAGAGGAGTCTGGTAGGCCACAATCTATGGGGTTGCAAAGAACTGGGCACGACTGAGCGACTAACACTTTCACTTTTCAGAGCCCCATACTCAAGCAACCCTGTGTCCTGGCCTTGGTATTAAGATAGCATTACTGATGCTAACTATTACCTTCCCTGCAGGAAAAGCTCTAACCCACACCTGCCCCATGGACTTAGTCCTGATAGGTGAGATGCTGCAGGGCCCAAATGGGTTCTTGGCCTCCATCATCAGTAAGACGCTCATCAAAGAGCCCTGATCACACAAGAGCTCAAGATCTGGGCTCAGAACAAGGAAGACTTGTGCTGGAGCAGGAGTTTCTATTACATTTACTTTGTTCTCATTTTTCTGTTGGCGAGTAGGTCAAGGGGGTCACTGTCCCTGAACATACTCTGCATTTTTAAACTGCAGCCAGGGAGGGTGAATCACAGGCATTATTAACTATTCAGGACAGACCAAGCCTTAGCCCACAGCATCGCTTTCCTGCATAATTACAGAAAAGATGAAATAGAGAAAGAGCCCGGCAGCCCTCATGCCCTTTTGGTTCTGCTTCCTTCCTTGTTGACTTTTTGACTCTCTGGGCTTAAACAAACTCCTTTTAGAGGAACGGAAGGGCATTTGCTGGAGGCCAGACCCCTTCTGTATTCAGTCAAATGAAAGGAGACACAGAAGTCCTGGGATATGCTAAGCTAGGCTCTAATTGTGGAATCTCACCCCACCGTCTGTGTCTACTGGGGGCTTCTGTTTGCTGCAGGGTCCCAAAATGAGGTCCTGGATAGAGCTCAAGGATGGCCATGCATGCTGTCGGGATTAAAGCCGGTTTCCTGTGGGTGGGCACCAGCGAGGGGGCCCTAGGCCTGACCTGGCATCACTCAGTCTGCTCTGGCTGCCGTAACAAAATGCCGCAGACCAGAGGCTTAAACAACAGACTTCTATTTCTCACAGTTTGGGAGTCTGGAAATCCAAGATCAAGGTGCTGGTAGATTCCAAGCTATCCTGGCTTGCAGATAGCTTGTCTTCTCACTGTGTCCTCACATGGGGGCAGATGGAGAAGACTGTCTGAGGTCTCTCCTTTTCTTTTCAAGACTTTTTCTTTTTCTTTTTTTTTAAATTTTTTTTTATTTATAAAAGAAAATCCATCCTGAACCCTCCTCCCTCCTCCCTCCCCATACCCCATTAAGACTTTTTCTTAATGTGGACCATTTTTAAAGTCTTAATTGAATTTGTTACAATACTGCTTTATGTTTTGTTTTTTTTTGGCCACAAGGTATGTGGGACCTTAATTCCCTGACCAGGGATTGAACCAGCACCCTCTGCACTGGAAAGTGAGGTCTTAACCACTGGACCAGCAGGGGAGTCCCTGGGGTCTCTTCTTAGAGGGACACTGATCCTATTGAGTTCAGGCTCCACTCTTATGATCTCACTTAAGCTTAATTCTTCCTTAGAGGCTCCGTCTCCAAGTTCACACTTTAGGGGTTAGCACTTAATTATATAAATTTGGGGAGATAGGGTTCTGTGCATAGCACCAGGGCTTCATGGGCAGGGTCATAGGAACTGTGTAGAAACCCTTTTTTACGCCCCCCCTTATTCTTCCTTCCATATTGTAAGAGGAAGCCACTTTTTGCCCTTCCTCTCTATTCTCCTGACACGGGATGTGTGTAGGATTTTCCCACATCAGGGCATCCTCCGATGCCAGTGGATACCAGTCTCTGCAGCCGGCTCACCTCCATCCCCTCATTCACAGTCTTGTACTGAGTTAAGAGAACACGTCTTTCTAACCAAATGTGCATTATTTCCACTTTCAGCTTGAAGGGCTGCCTCAGGACATGATTTACATAGACTTTCAGGTTTTCAAAAGTGGCAGAAATCTGCGACACGCTTTTGCTGGAAAGTACACGAGAGTCTTCTAAGGGTTTTTAAGCGCCCAGAACATAAAAGGGAAATTGGCCCGACAGAGGCACAGCGGTTGATTCTGCCAATAATACATATAATATTGCCTTCCCGAAACGCTAGCGCCTCCTGGGCTATCTCATCAATAGGCCCGACTTTAAATAAGACGCTTTGTTATTAAATAAAGGCTTCTCACAGACAGGGACCATAGGGCTGCAGGTCAGTCATTGGGGTTTGAAATCTCCTTTAATATGAATTTCCAGAGGATATTACAAAAGGGCCTACACGGCCAATAAAACACATTGTGCGCAGCAGTTAAATATGCGTTTCTGCAGTGGGCTCTTTCAACATCCGTGAATGCAAATGCACAAAGACATAAAACCACCGCCTGTCGCCGCTCTGGAAGGAGGCGCAGGGAGGCACAGTGATGGGCCTTGTCCTCTGCATCCGCCCGGCAGCCTTACTGGGGCCAGCTCCAGCGTTCAAGGGGGAACAGACAGCCCTTGTCTCGCAGGCTGTAGGCCCAGGGTCCTGGAGACAGTGGACAGATCCCCGGTCTTCTGGAAGGAAGTGGCCCTGGGCCCCCAGTGACCTGGTCAACCTTCTGTTCCAGACCAGCTGTGTTTTCATTTCCATCTCCTGGTAGGAGCTCCAGAGATGGGCCCTCCTGACTCCTGTGGTCCCCTCCCAGCACCCGAACGCAGTCATGGCCTTCTTGTTCCCAAATACATGTGTACATGGCCACTTGAGGGAGGATGGTATGAAAGTCCTAGGGCAGCCTAACAAACATCAACTAGGTGGCCTGAAACAACAGAAATGGGTCATCTCAGCACTCAGGAGGTCAGGAGTCCATCTGTAGGCCTCTCGCAGCTTCTTGGCATCCCTGGGCTGTTAGAGGCGTCACTCCAGGCTCTGCCCCATCTTCACACGACCGTCTTCCCTCCAAGGGTCTGTTTTCTCTTCTCATAAGGACATCAGTCAAATTGGATTAGGCTCACCCTGGTCTGGGATGACCTCATCTTCACCGGTTACATCTTCCATCTCCAAGTAAGGTCATATTCTGAGGTCCTGGGGGTGAGGACCCCAACATATCTTTCGGGGGGACACAATTCAACCCATAAGAGATGGCTTTTCTTTCTGGTAGCTGAGGAAGCACCAGAAGGTGCTTTTTGTGGTGCAATATATTGCAACCACATAATCAAGGCCACAAATTCATTTACTTATCCATTTATTCACTCACCAATAGGAGAGAAGCATCTGCCAGGTACCAAGCTGAACCTGAGGACTGAGTGGGGAGTTAACTTGAGAATGGACATGTAATGGAGGCAGCACTGGACCGGAAGTGAGGATGGAGTCAGGGACGTGGTGGTGGGGGAGGGGGAAGGAGCATGGTGGGAGAGAGATGGAGCGGGAGGGTATGACAACAGGTGGGTTGAAGGAAAGCAGGAATGAGAAGGGAGGAGGCACTTGACTGCAGGACCACGAGGACACATGAGGATTCATCTTTAGCCCAGGAGCAAAGTGGAAGCATTGCTGATTGCAGCGGCTTGTAAATGCTATAACATTTGTGTTATAGGTAGACAACAGGGCAGTGGGGGAGGGGAAAGCTGCTCTGAGAGCCAGCATGAAGGATGTGGGCACCTGAATAAAGAAGCATGGCAGAAGTCCAGGGGAAGGGCAGAGGGGGCTTGAGTCAAGGAGATAGCAGAGACTTGGCCAGAGAGCAGAACCCTCAAAGCAACATTAAGATGTGGAGATGCTAGACAGGACCTAGAAGGTGCCAGAATGCTTGAGAATGCCCAGCACTGCCAGAGAGCATCTGGCATGCCTGGTGTTCATCCAGCCACTGGGAGAGGAGCTGGTCAGCAGTGAAACACACAAAGGATAGCAAAGCAGGGTGGCGAGGGGTGGGGGGCGGGGGCGGGTGCAGTCACTGAGTTCTGTGAACCCCTGGAAGTCTGCAGGAAAGTAAATGAAAAAGGATCACCAAATCTTTACTTATATTGGCCAAAACAAACAAAGAAACTAAAAAAGGAAAATAGTATTCAGTGTTGAAGAGCCTGGGTGAGATATCACTGCCGTGCCCTGCTGGTGGGAATGGAAATCAGCGAACGCTTTGTAGAAGACCATTTAGCAGAAAGATCTCCTCTGGCAGGTTCCTGCTGAGAATCCATCCTGAAGCCATGTTCTTATCTGTGCAAAGACTTACACTGGTGGGTTCTCACAGTAGCATCCCTTGGGAGAACAAAACACCCACTACTCATCTGTGTAATCAGCAATAGAGAAACAGCTGAAACTTTCAGTGACGTTCCCATTTAAACTGTGGTTTGAAAACTAACTAGTGAGGAAACTAACACAATAGTAAATAAAAGACGCTAAATGCCAAACTATAATACACTAGAGTGTGCTTCCATTCCGATTTATGGGGGAAGGTAAGTAACATAGTATACGTGTGTGTGTGTGTGACTTAGTCGTGTCCAGCTCTCTGCAGTCCCATAGACTGTAGCCCTCCAGGCTCCTCTGTCTGTGGGATTCTCCAGGCAAGAATACTAGAGTCAGGTTGCCATTTCCTCCTCCAGGGGATCTTCCTCACCCAGGGATCAAGCCCGTGTCTCTTGCGTCTCCTGCACTGGCAGGCAGGTTCTTTACCACTAGCGCCACCTGGGAAGCGACTGGCAAATGCTGACAAGGAAATTATTTACACCATGATCTCATTCGAAAGCATGAATGTGCGTATTTGTGTGTGAGTGACTCAAATGTGTGTCTACTTAGAGAACAGAGTGAAACAAAATATATCAAATGTCTAACAGTAGTTACTTCTGTCTGGTGGGGTTTGGGGTCAAATTTTAAAAATTCATTTTCGTTTTATAATATTTATAACTGTAGAAGACTCTTGAGGGTACCATGGAAAGCAAGGAGATCAAGCCAGTCAATTCTAAAGGAACTCAACCATGAATGTTCATGGAAAGGAGTGATGCTGAACCTGAAACTCCAATACTTTAGCCACCTGATGCAAAGACCTGACTCACTGAAAAAGACCCTGATGCTGGGAGAGATTGAGGGCAGGAGGAGAAGGGGGCAACAGAGGATGAGCTGGTCAGATGGCATCACTGACTCGATGGACATGAGTTGGAGCAAAGAATCCCTAAGATTGAAAGGAGCAGGTATGGAGCACATGCACAGTAGTAGCTCATGACACCTTGCTTAACCATACCCTCAGGGAGATAGTAAAGGACAGGGACGCCTGGCCTGCTGCAGTTCACGGAGCTGCAAAGAGTCAGACATGACTTAGCGACTGAACAACGCCAACAATATTTATAACATGGATGCATCATAGAAAATGAAGACGATACAGGAAAAGATGTATAATATTAGAGGATCTAGAGTAACAGAGATTGCTGGATAGGGTCCTTCTTAGACAATTTTGCAGAGTCCTGCTTCTTAATTCTTCCTCTGGGAGACAGCCCTGCCACTATCTTTCCCTCAGGAGCCAGTTCTCCTCCAAGAATCCCGAGAAGCCACGCTCCAGGGACGGCCTCCTGGCCCCACTGGCTTCTCGCTTTTGCTCTGTGGGCTCACCTCAGGCATTCGCTGGCACCTGCCCAGGTGAGCAGACACGACAGAGCAAAGAAGTTGCAAATGAAGGGTGAGAACACAGAAGAGGCATCGTTCCTCAGTGTGTGAGAGAGAGAGACAGTGAAAGAGAGAGAGAGGAAGAGGGTGTGAACCAGGAACTGGGTTCAGGCTGATTCATCTGGACAGAAGGAGGGCATCTTTTATCTCCAAGGACCATCCATCTGGCTATTTTCACAGACACTTAATTCCCCTGAGAGCAAGGCAAATATTTTACCATTCATATATATATATATATATATATATATATATATATATAGTCTGGCTTTAAAACCTAGAAGCCAGGAAACCTAAGCTCAGGCTGAAATTTCCTTTGCAAGCAGGTCTTGGGCCGTGCAAATGACATGAATTATACTCACCATTACCTCAAGACACACTGCTCCGAGTTGGCATAAAATTGCCCATTTCCTGCAGTGATATAAGGGGCCTTATTCTGGACGCTGGGTCGATACCAGGAGCTCCTATTTCGTGCCTGACACATTGGTCATTCTAATCACCGGCCCCCTCATCTGGGCCATGCCCCCCTCTTCTTTGGCCATATTTTTGACTCTGCAGTTTTCACCGCCTGGGTCCTTTGGAGGGATGCATATTATTCAGAAAAGTCAAGGGCCTCATCCCTCTAGGGCATGTCAAGAAGTGGAGGAAACTTTATAAGCAGACAGAATAAATAACAGCATGGTAAGGGCAGTGGTGAGGTGGTGAGGGCTTGGGAGATGCAACTGAGCAAGTGCCAGTGTGCGTGCACATGAGTGTGTGTGTGTGTGTGTGTGTGTCTGTGCATGCACCCCCCTGCCTCCCGCCCAGCACACAAGGAGCCCTGCTTTTCTCCAGCTGCCTGATAGCCAGTGGACTCTCCAAGCAAGAATACTGGAGTGCGTTTCCTCCTCCAGGGGATCTTCCCCACCCAGGGATGGAATCCATATTTCCAGTGTCTCCTGCATTGGCAGGTGGACTCTTTACCCCTGAGGCATTGGGCAAAGGAGAATTTGTTCCACTTCGGTTGATATAATAGGAACCCATCTTAGCGTGATGTGGTGCTAGAGGTAAACAATCTACCTGCCAATGCAGGAGACACAAGAGATGTGGGTTTGATCTCTGGGTCAGGAAGATCCCCTAGAGATGGGAATGGCACCTGCTCCAATATTCTCACTTGTAATATCCCAGAGGAGCCTGGCGGGCTACAGTCTGTGGGGTCACAAAGAGTGGGACACAAATAAGAGGCTGAGCACCCAAACTTGTCTGGAAGAGACAGAGGAACAGAACAGGAGATAGATGGAAGTGAACGCAGGGAGCACTCCGCAACCCACACACGCCCCTCAAACACCTTCCTCAGTGGACCGAGCCCTCTGAGTCACACCCATCCGATCGGGTGTTAGAACTTCCCATCTGATTCCAGACCACCTTCCTTCCAGCCCCACAACGGCTGGGGAGCTGCAGTCCTCCCCACATCCATATCCACAACAAATTGCAGGGCTTCTCCAGGGTGAGGAGCCGTATCTGTTGTAGTGTGTCAGGAAAATCCCCTGAAGAAGGGAATGGCAAACCACTCTAGTATTCTTGCCTGGAGAATCCCATGAACAGAGCAGCCTGGCAGGCTACAGTCCATGGAGTTGCAAAGAGTCAGACACGACTGAGTGGCTAAGCATAGCACTTGCGCTTTTCCCAGCTATTTGACACGGTTTACAGGCACTGCCCTGTTTATTATTTTATTGCTTGCTTCTCCATTGAGGTTTGGGCTGTCTCGCCCCCACCCTGGCTCCTACGCACTCACCTGGTCATGACAGGTGAGTTAGTTCAACCATGGCTTTTAGGGGCACGTATATTGCACAACAACAAGACTGACTATGCTCTGATAATTCTTCAACCTGAGAGAGGTTACAGGCAAAGCTTCAAATTACTGTGGCCATTTTATCCCCCAGGAAGAGCTGGGGGTGGTGCTGAGAGGTACAAGGGAGAGGAGAAGAGTCCACTCCTGCAGGTCAGAGATTGACGGTCGGTAGTGGATTGTGGGTCGCTTGTTGGGGTGGGCTGAGGGATGCCCCTCAGTGGTCCCCACATCCTAATCTCCCAAATCTGTGTTACCTTATGTGGCAAAAGGAATTTTGCAGATGTGACCGAAGGATGCAAAAGTAATCAGAAGGGTCTTTGGAAAATGGAGATGGAGGCTAAAATGATAGCGGAAGGAGGTGGAGAAAGATATGAAGCAGGGTGCGACCCTGCTGGCTTTGGAGATGGTGGGAGAGGCCATAGAGCACGGAACTAGGCTCTAGAAGCTGGAAAATGCTGGGAACAACCTCCCCTGTGCCCAGCTGAGCTCCGGAGGGAGTGTGGCTCTGCTGACATCTTGATTTGGGGTCAGTGAAAAGGATTTTGGATTGATGACCTCTGGAACTGTAGGAGAACAAATGTGTGTTGTTTTAAGCCACCAAGTTTGATCTATTACAGCAGCTATGGGGAAAGGAACCCACAAGCTTTTTTGGAGGAGGTACAGCCTTGGAAACAGCCTGGAGCTGGAGGCGGGGCTGCTGGCAGCTCCGGATAGTTTTTGTGTCTCTCTGCTTCCTGGATGTCACCGTGGTAGAACGGCTCTGGCAGGGGGTGTAGCTGCTCAGTGACAATCTGATCTCTTTGGGATGCTCAAAGAATTATAAGGAAAAGCATCAGGGGAGGCAGCATCCCCACATCTGACCCAGAGCAGGCGGGTGATGCAGTTGGCTTTTTCCTGCGTCTGCTGCTGCTGCTAAGTCGCTTCAGTTGTGTCCGACTCTGTGCGACCCCATAGACGGCAGCCCGCCAGGCTCCGCCGTCCCTGGGATTCTCCAGGCAAGAATGCTGGAGTGGGTTGCCATTTCCTTCTCCAATGCATGAAAGTGAAAAGTGAAAGTGAAGTCGCTCAATCGTGTCCGACTCTTAGTGACCCCATGGACTGCAGCCTACCAGGCTCCTCCGTCCTTGGGATTTTCCAGGCAAGAGTACTGGAGTGGGGTGTCATTGCCCTCTCCTGCATCTGAGACATGACCAATTTCCTTTCTTCTCAGCGTTCCTAAGCCTGGCTCCCTCCTCCCCTCACCGCACCCTTCACCCACAGGTCAGGCCCGTGGAAGGAAAGCCTTTCACGCACTCCGTCTCCACCCAGCATCCAGACACCAGCATCCTGTGCCCCTCCTGCCTCCTTCCCAAGCACACTTCTGACTGCCCACTTGGGCATGCCTGTTGCTTCTCAGTAGCCCCTTTATTGTAACCCAGAAAAGCATCTCAGAATGTAGGTTGCTGGAGAGACATCATCCGAGATAAAGTCTGATGGCGTCAGGCTGCTTTTTCCAGCATTCATCTTCCAAATGCCATTAATCAACCTGCTGTCCTCAGGAGTGCAGACAGCACACGGGTGCTGGCTTCCATTAAGCACATCACCACCTGCCTGGGCTACTTCCTGGGGTGCAGCGTGGCTTCAGTTCCATTAGATCTAATTTGGGGAGTATACAGGCATGGGGGATGTCTTGTACCCCTGAGCTCTGCCTCAGAAGGCTCTAAGCACCTGATTTGCTTGCTCTCAGACGACTTGGAAGCTGTGGGATGGGGTCACACAAGGTCCTTGGGTGGAGAACAAGGTCTGGCCTGGACAGACAGCAGGGGACAAGCCAGGCATGGCCTGTGGGCTCCATACTCTAACCAGGGTGCTGAGTTCCAGGAAGAGCAAATTTCCTTGACTGATTAACCCTGGGAATGGATTCATCAGTCAGTTAACCCTTTACCCAGCCAATGCCAGGTGCTATCTGCAGAGGTAAGACAACTTTTGGGAGCCAGCACCCCTAATCTGGAGGCAGAGGGGGCTGTACAAACAGACAGACCACCAGGAAATTGTTCTTCCATCAGGAGACAGCGTCCATGTATCCAGATCCTCACAAAGACCCCCATGGGGTAGGGGACTTCTGTGATCTCTTCATTCTGAATCACTGAGTCCTAGAGGAGGACACCTGAGCCAGAAGTGATTCAATCAGTGCTGTTCTCAGATGCATCCAGAGTACAAACCAGAGAATCTGTTGGTATAAAAGGAAGAGGCAGAGGAATTTGGGGCTTCATTGGTGGCTTAGGCGGTAAAGAATCTGCCTGCAATGCAGGAGACCTGGGTTCAATCCCTGGGTCAGGAAGATCTCCTGGAGAAAGGAATGGCAACCTACTCCAGTATTCTTGCCTAGAGAATCCCATGGACAGAGGAGCCTGGTGGGCTATAGTCCACGGGGTTGCAGAGAGTAGGACACGACTGAGCAACTAACACTTTCACTTTTCAGAGGAATTCAACTTAGTGTTGTTGTTAAAGTTATTCTTGTCGTTTGTTGTTATTAGTATTATGTATAATCATTCCCGGTATACAGCCTCACGATTTTGAGTACCAGTTGCTGTTGTGGAAATCTATTAAAACTGACTTTACGATGTAGCACAGTGCGTAGGACCACTCATATTCCCCTGCAGGGGATGAAGACAAAAACCACCCTCCTGTTATCAGATGAGCCTGTGGCTTCATACATGATTTCCAATGACAGGCACATCAGAATCCTCAAATCTCCAAGATTCCACTGCTCAGACAGGAAATGGTTAGATTCCCAAGGAATGGCTTCACCCCAAAGATGCCACATGTTGTTTCTGAATATGCCTACCTGATGAATTATGAGCAGGGGTAAAAAAAATGATTATGATTAATACATTGTTTAATTCTACATATGGATTATAAAGAAGAAATTTAATAAGCAGGCATTTCATTATTTAATCTTCATCCAGAAAAAGTAAATATTTAAGGTGCCCACAGACTTATTTCCTTGTCTGGAAGACCAGGTCACTTACAGATGGACATGTATCCCGGACACTGAGTGTCAAGTGCAGAGGTCAGGTGACGTCAGGGTTGGCTGAGGCCAGACCCTTCCGGGGGCACCAGGGTGGGAAGGGAAAATGAGCACAAATCAGGAAAGGGTTTCTGGAAGAAATGACCTCTGAGCTGGGACTGGAGACGAGTCTGGGTGAAGAAAGGAGCAAAGAGAGAGTTCCACCACGAAACAAGGCAGGGGATTCCACATCCTCTGAGACTCTGGGGTCCTGACTCAGGGATGCCCCAAAGCATAAGCTTGCAGAGACTGATGGAGCAGGTGTGAGGAGCCTTGTAGGCTGGGCGGAGGCATGCGGGATGTTTTCCGTGGGCGAGGGTGGTTGACAGAACACTCCGTGGCTCCTCCTCCCTCCAGGATGTCACACATGTGGTTTTGGGTTCTTCTTTGAAAATCACACTGAGGTGGGAACTTTCAGATGAACAACGATGAAAATGCTCAACATAAAATGTCCTGGGCATTGTCTGGGCTCACACACCTCTGTGAGATGGTTTAAACAGGTCAGTTTTAGGTTTTAGGGAGGAGAAGTTTGGATTTGAATCGCAGCGGGGTGGGTTGGGTGGGACAACAGAGTTAGGTGGGGTGGCAGAGGAGAGAGTGACCTCAGGAGAGTGGATACCTTGAAGAGCGGGGTGAGTGAAGGCACAGGGCAGGAGAACTGCTGGGAAGTGGCAGGAAAGGGTGTGAGAGGCCTGGTGGCAGGAAAGGGTGATGTCCCAATACTTGACATGCACAAGCCTCACCTTCATGGCTCTGGGGCTTCCTGTCCATTTCAGCATCTGTTTACCCTGGGCCTTGGGCCAGGCCAGAGAGTGGGATTCTTAGCGGGGGCCTTGGGTCAGAGGATATCAGTTTGGCCCCCGGGGGCCTGGATACTGGGCAGTTCAGGTCAGCCCTGTGTGTACTCCATGCCTACAGGATAGACCCCCAGGATAACCTCCAATACCAAGGCACCATGGGCTTTCCTGGTTGTTGACCCTTCTTATGTGTGGTCACACTTCCTTGCTAGGCAGATGCAGCTCTGTCCACACAACAGCACTGGGAGAGGCCAACCAGAAGCCTGCGTCTGCTTTCTCTCCAACTCCATCCTGCATGCCTCTGCTCCTTGCTGGTTTCAGTCTGTATCCTTTCTCTGTAATAAACTGTAACTGTGAGCACCGTGGCTTTGTTTGAATTCTGTGAGTTCTTCTGGGGAATCATGGAACCGGGGGGTACAGTGGATCTTCTTTACAAAGGAGAGTACTACAGGCACAGTCCTCTTGAGGTCACACCATAAATTACTAGATGTGGGAGAGAGTTGAGTGGCTGTGGAGGAAGCCTGGAAAGGACATGGCAGAAGACACGGCTGCAGAAACAGCAAAGCTTGGCGCGACCAAGGTCTCCATCCAAGTCCCCTTTTCTGCCCCCACAGGTCTTGCTGCTGCACCTATTTCTGGACAAGCCCTGATCTTTCTCACCTGAATCACTGCTTCCTTGTATCCATTCTCTTGAGTCTCCTCCTCTGCCTTTCTTTGGCCAAAGGATTTTTGCTCCTGCCTCAAGAGTCAACCTATACATTTCACTGTGAATGCTTCTCTGACCCACCAACCAGCAGAAAAATAGTTTACACTTAATTCTATGATAGCATCTTCCTTTGCTGCCTTGCATCTTAAAGAGTGGGCTTAATCACATCTTATTCATCTCTGTAATCCTATCATCTAGCCTACTCCCCAGCACAACAGAGATCTGGATTCCTATGTGGTCAGTCAAACAATTTCCCAAATCCCAGAACAATTTCCTTTACTCATGATTTCAAGAAAATATTAAACAACAATCTTGGTTTGGTGTTTTAATCATGAAAAGCCAATGTGTGAATGTGATAGAAGGGCCATTACAAGTTGAGAGCTTGAATTTAAAATGCTACCCAAATTGCAGGGCACCTATTTGTCATTTCCCCATTCTGGCCACCAGTTTCTGTTGGGGATTTCCATCAGGCCAGGGTTGGGAGCTATAAGACCTATGCACCACCGTTCTCATCCTGTGCTGATGGAAGGCATGACTAATCATGTCATGATTAATCACCCACCCTCATGTCTTTTCAAGCAGGAGAAACACACTTGGTGTGGAAATAAAGCCTATTTGCCAGCCCAGGGTTAGACCATCCCCAAGGTTTTCTCCTTCAGTTTTTCAATCCACTGTGCATGTTTTCCTGAATTCAGCAATGATACTGAAAATGGAAAAGCAGTGGGTAACGTGGGCTCCATTTGAGTCAATAAACAGCAAAAACTCTGCCAGAAAATTCCCCATGGTTATGTCAAGAGGTCAATAATGTTGATCTACAATTCATCTAGTCATCACTGGGCAGAATGTCAGGCCATGGAGTAAATCATCTGAACAGGAAATTCCACAGTACTGCCCGCACCTGTTATGGGCTGACTCGTGTTCCCTCTGATTTATATACTGAAGACCTAACAGCCAGGATCTCAGCATGTGACTGTATTAGGCGACAGAGCCTTTAAAAGATGGTTAAATAAAAATGAGGTTGTGTGGGTGAGCCCTAATGCAAGCCGACTGATGTCCTTACAAGAGGAGGTTAGGACAGACACCCTGAGGGATGACTATGTGGGCCCTCGGGGAGGAGACAGCTGTCTACATGCCAAGGAGAGAGGTCTCAGGAGAAACCAGCCCTGCAACACTGATCTTGGAATTCCAGCCTCTAGGATGGGGAGAAAGTAAATTTCTGTTGTTTAAGGCTTTCAGCTTCCCAGGTGGCGCTAGTGGTAAAGAACCTCCATGCTAATGCAGATTTAAGAGACGAGGCTTTGATCCCTGAGTCCAGAAGATCCTCTGGAGAAGGGCATTACAACTCACTCCAGTATCCTTGCCTGGAGAACCCCATGGATAGAGGAGCCTGGTGGGCTATAGTCCAGGGGGTCACAGAGGGTAGGGCATGACTGAAGTGATTTAGCACACAAGCCTTTCAGTTGGGAGACCACAGGCAGCTAATACAGAGCTCATTTCCACGATGGGATAGCACTGTCATGGGTGGTGTCTGGGTAGAGAACGTGCCAGGGGCTGTCTTCTCTTTCTCTGCCACTGTTTCCAAATCCCACCTTCTGTCATGAGGGACTGTCTCAGCAGGATGGGGAGGGACACAGGTGGGCTCCTGGATCACATCTTGAGGGGTTTTGCTGGAAGTTTCTTATCATTCAACACCTCATGCTCACCTACATCAGTCCGAACTGGAGCAGGAGGCCTGATGCCTTCATCAGCGAACAGTCATGTCAGCTTAGCTCAGTTTCCTGAGCTAAGAAAGTTTTCAAGTGACTCCTGAGCAGAGTAATTTCATTTGCTGTGAAGTAAAGTTAGAAGTAAATTGCACTAAATTAATATTGATTCAAATTAAGCCATTTATCTCTTTATGCATTTCAACTCCACAGCAAATACAATCATTGCTCAAACTCCTCCACGGCAAATAAAATTACATGTTAAATTGCATCTCGCAGTGGTTTTCCTTTTCTGGGAAACAAACAAAAAAATACACACGTATGCACGTAGTCCAAAGCTTACAGCTGAACCAGACACGGTTTTCCAGCTGACTGAAATTGGAGGGGAAGAGAAAGCTCACTTGCGCTGTTCACAGTGATGAGAGTTGCAAGGTGGCTGGATTATTTCACCTTAAGATGGAATGCCTGCCTTAATTGCTCCGAGAATGGCTCCCCTAGTTCTGGGGAGGCTGCAAGAGCTGTGAATTTGTTTCCAGACGCAGGCAGCAGTATGCTGAGCGCACACCTTCTGTGGATATGTCTCCCAGGGGGCCAGTCTCTGCTTCCCCTGCCCTCCTGCTGGTGTGCTAGTTCCATTTGCTTCTCGATTCCTCTTCAGGGCAGAGATACAGAAGGGGAGAACAGCTCTGCAGGGAACGCTGGACCAAAGACCAAAACCAGAGACCAAAACCACAGGTAGGAGGCAAGTCCCAATACCGGTTTCCAGAGTTGGGCACCAGAAATGCACACGTGGGCATACACGCATGCACGTGCTGACCTGGCCTCTGCCCACCTGAAACCTGGGATGACACCAGTTGGTGTGGGATGCTGGTGCCATGCCAGGCTGTCCCTGCTGCCCAAAGCCCAGCCAGTGGTGACATCCCAACCCTCTCCTCCTTGCTAATGAACAAGTGGTTGTGACTTATGGTAAGTAAATATCAGGGGCATGTTTAAGTGACAGGCTTTCAGCTCTGCAGGGAATAAAAATACGATCCTCCCAAAGAAACCTGTGGATCCCTGGATCATGCTCTCAGTGAGTTTGTCTCCTCACTTCCAGGACTCCGGCCTATAAACCCCCTGCCTCGATGCCCCTGGGGGGGAACTGTGCACCCTCCTTACTGGTAGCTATGGCAACAGGAGGCTAGTCTGGGTCCATTCAGGCAGCTGTAAAAGGGCACCTGAGACGGGGGCTTATGGACACGACACTTACTTCTCACAGCCCTGGAGACTGAGGTCCACGATCAAGGAGCCAGTAGGACACATGTCCCCACCTGGTGGAAGGGATGAAGGAGCTCTATGGGGTCTCCTGCACCAGGCACCTGTCACCTCCCTAAGGCCCCACTTTCTGATACCATCACACTAGGGCTTAGGTTTCAACAAATGCCTTTACGGGAACACAGTTGTTTCATCCACCGCCAGGTGAAATTGGGGGGCCCTGAGGCTCCACCGGGACCTACCAAGCTGGGAGCCCGTCTCCAAGCAGATAGATGCATCGAATTTCCATCAGAATCAGAATCTTTTGGTTAAAGGGGGTAACTCATTTCGTAAGATGGGTGTTTGAGGTGGTTACTCATCTTTACAGATCAGAGGAAAAGAACAAGCATAATCTGCATAAATATACAGGAGCAAATGCCAAGATTTCCACCTCATTCTTTAGCCAGCAGGGCTGCATGGACAGATGGCCTGACCCGCTGGCCACAGCTGGGGTCTCTTAGAGGTGACCGTCAGGCAGGAAACCTGCCACAGGAGTCAGTCCTCTGTGCTGCTGCCCTACTGGAGAGAGAAAGGCTCAGTTAGCGTATGTTTCCCTTTGGGTACACCTGCCTATCTTTCTTTTTCTTTCCTTTCTATCTTTTGATTTTGGGCTTTTTAAAATTTTTCTTTAAAAGACTGCGTTGGCTTTTTTTTCCCTCTTAATAATTTTAATGAATTAATTAATTTTTGACTGTGCTGAACTGAACTGTGCTGGGTCTTCACTGCTGTGAAGGCTTTTCTTCGGTTGTGGTGAGTGGGGGCTACTCTCCAGTTGCCGTGCTCAGGCTTCTCCCTGTGGTGGTTCCTCTTGTAGAGGAGTACGGGCTTTAGGGTATGCAGGCCAGAAGGGTATGCAGCTTGAGAGCTCTAGAGCACAGACTCAGTAGTTGCGGTGCCTGGGCTTCACTGCTCAGCAGCATATAGGATCTTCCCGGATCAGGGACCGAACCCATCTGCATTGGCAGGAGTTGCCATTGCAATTGTAATTGTCCCCCATTAGCAGGCAGACTCTTTACTGCTGAGCCACCAGGGAAGCTCTGGCTTTTATTTTTAAAACTGAATTTTACCAATAGCAATAGGAGAGAAATTCATCAAGTGTGAACTACTTGGTTGGATTTATTTCTCTCCAACAGGAGACTCAGGGAAAGGCATTGTGGAGACCTGAGAGGAAGGTTCCAGAAGGGGGGCGGGGTAGCTGGAAGAGGTGGAGGCAAGGGAGACACACCTGGTGGTTGCCCAGGACAGTGAAATCCTTTTCTCCTTCAGACCAGGCTTCAGTCCACTAACTCCTCAGAGACCCCTTCTCTGGGGATGTGACCTCATCTCCTGGGTGTGTGATACCAGCAAATATTCACAGCACAGTCATTGAGGGTTGGAAGCTGGGCTCCCTCCTCCCTGTCCCTTTGGAAGAGCCGTGGATTAGTCACTGGGCCCCATCACCAATCCCTGCAACAGAGGGCACCTTAGGCAACAGAGCACACGCTCCCTGTTCTGGAGGCTGGAGGTCTGAGATCCCAGTGCGACAGGGCTGGCTCCTTCTAAGGCCTCCCTCCTAGGGGTCAGATAGCCCACAGCATCTGGAGATAACTTCTGGTGCTCAACTATTCCTCAGGGAAGGGAGCTGGACCAGGAGGGGAGGGGTCTGATGTCACTCTCAAATGCTAAGTTGGGATCTGAACAGCTCACAGAGCCAGCCACAGACCCCACTTTCTACCGCTGAGGAAGCAATCAGTCCCGTGGGCTGCCCACATGGGACCCCATAAGGCCACGGGAACACACAGCAGTGGTGACCATGTAGAGGCGCTGGAGGGTCAGGCTTGCTGGGCTCTCTCAGCCCTCCAGAGGGCACTCCTCAGAAGTGCCATCTCTGTGCTCACAATTGAATGAAAGAGTGTGCTGCCCATATATCCTGGGTAAGTGGCCTTTAGGGTACGTGGCCTTTAGGATAAGTGGACATGCAAGAACAATAAAAATATTTCTATCTTCTACTTGCAAGTTCTTCCCATGAATGGAAGCCATCCACCACCAGAAAAACATGAGACATCCAACCCAGTCCTCCAGGAGCCCTTTCTCAGAGCAAGACCTGTTGGACAAGAAAGCTAGCAATGGGGTCTTTTTTGTTTCTTCAAAAACGAGTCACATTGGGGTGACTCTTTACCTTGTTGAAACACCCGCTTGATTGTTTCAGGTTTTATCTGTTGACCCAAGCTCTCTGCAGGTCACAAATCCATGCTGCTCAGATTCTTAGCCTTAAGGGAGGGATGATGCAGAGTGCTCAGGAGCCCAGGAGCCACAGAGGTCCACCGAGGGCACGTGATCTTGCAGAAGCCGTCAGCAAGTGTGTCCCCTCTGGGTCCCCCTGTAAGTGCTCACACACAGGAGATGGGGAGACACTCTGAAACTACGGAAGTGCTGGAGATAGGCGCTCCTCCATGTCTGAGTGACAAGGAACCTGTGGGACTGCCCACTGCCCCAATGCCACCTGAGTGTGAGGATGGAGTGACCTTTAGAATGTAAAGTAACCAGCTTATAATAAAAGCCAGTTCACACCATTGACTTATGAGTCCAGGCCTCCAGGACTCTGTTACCTCTTTCATGTCAGTTCTGCTGGTTTATTTCATCCACTCACTGGCCTCTGAGCTCTTCCCTGAACATATCCGGGGGTTGGTGGGAGACATTCGTCCTCCAGGTATTTTCTCTGGCATTTTCTCAGAGTCTCCCTGGGCCCTGCACACAAACTTGCAACCTCCTGGCCTCTGGCACCTCCCTGCTTGACTGCTTTTGTCTCCTCCTTAGCACACATCACGTTTTAACCTCCTATGTATTCTGTGTCCTTACTTTGTTCAATACATCCATCTGCCTTACTAGAGGGCTTCCCTGGTGGGTCAGATGGTAAAGAATCTGCCTGCAATGTGGGAGGCCTGGGTTTGATCCTGGGTTGGGAAAATCCCCTGGAGGAGGGCATGGCAACCAACTCCAGTATTGTTGCCTGGAGAATCCCCATGGACAAAGGAGCTTGGAGGGCTGCAGTCCACCGGGTCGCAGGGAGTCAGACATGACTGAGTGACTAAGCACAGAACAGCCCTACTAGAATGTAAGCAAAGGAGGGCAGGAGGTTTTGTCTGGATTCTCCACAGCTGTGTCCCTGGAACAGTGCCTGTCACAGGGTGGGTGTCCGTTAACCCCTCAAAAGGACTGAGAGCACCTGTGAAAAGGCAAATAGAGAGATGCCCTGGGAATAACAGAGGATGCGGTTGCTGACAGACACAGTGTGGGATCCCTCGTCTGCCAGGCCTACTGGAGACGTTGCTTTTCCCTTGAGGAAATATATTCTGCTTTTCATCGCATAGGTGAGTTGGAAAATATGATTTTTAAATACAGATGCTCAGTTTATAGCCAACTTTATTGGAATATTTCTGTTCAGTAAATTAATTTGCATCACAGAGCATTTTAGTGGCTAGATGGGATTTCTGAGAATACTTAGAATTCTGTGGGCGGTCTTGTACTCGCTTAGATGTACATTGATGGCTATATTTTTCTTTTGATGGGCGAGATCGTTGTAATCACAGCTTGGTCATGTACAGACAAGAACGTTGGTATAATTGGGCTTCATCAGCCATTGTGGAGGATTTGGGATTAGACTGGAGATTGAGGGGATGTTTGGGGCACATCAGTGTCTCTCCCTGGTCAATTTGTCCAATGTTAATTGGCATCGAGAGAATCACAGCCCTTAAAGAGTCTGATGAGAGTGTATAAACTATTTCCTCCTAATATTTTATGCCGAAAGTTGATGGTGCAAAATTTAAGCTCCCTGAAGCCTAACAACTCGTTTGCAATAAATTCTAGAAGGAGAAAAATAATGACTCCAGGGTGTTACCTCATCCCATCTCAGCATAATTTCTTTGCTCTTCCAAACCTTGGCTGTGGGGATGTATGCACAAGGCCAGGGATGGTCAGCAGGGCATCTTCTGGACCACAAACCGAGTCCCATGTCCTTGGTTCTAATGTTGAACTGACTTCCTGGGAACAAGAGCTTCATTTTCTGGGGGCCCAGATGAACACTGCCCAGCATCTGTTCGTGGGCACGTCCTCTGCATTAATGGCCGTGACTGGGAGGGGCGGGGCAAAGGGATGGGCTGTCATTTGGAGCCTTGCGATATGAAGTCTCTGCAGCCAGATCACTGCATTGGCAGGCAAGCCACAGAAAATGGGCTTCCTAAATTATGCCACACAACTGGTATTTTCACACTTTTTTCAAATGTAATTTCAAAATTAAATTAGGCTGGAGGCAGACAGGAATGCAGTGGGCACTGCTCCCTGTGGACCACAGCCAGGTTCCTCTCAGGCCACGTAGAAGGGAAGGGAACACATTAACTTTCTAGAACCCCAGAACTGGGCCTGTGTGAGCTGATTCACTCCCAGCTGCCTCCCTGATGGAACTTTCCTGCCTTTCCCAAGGACATGGTCAGGCAGCATCTGTAGGGCTCCCAGGGAATCCATCCTCTCCTGGTGGTCACAGTTTGCAAGGGGCAGGAGGGCAGGGACAGGTGACAGGGGAAGGGGGAGCTGAAGGCTATCTGTGTCTGAGCCTAGATTCCCTTGACTCACCCTCTCAGGCTTCACTTTCCTTACAGGGTCTTGCCTGCTTGCTAAGACTTTGTCTTAGGAAAAGAAAATCTTTACAAAGAGGTAGAGTGTCTCCTCAAAGCTTGCACATGTTTTCTCCTTGGGTGACCCTTGTCCACCTTATGCGTCATGAGTCTGGGCACATAGTGGGAACTTTGTGTGTTAAAGGTCATTCCACAGACAGCCTGTGAGCTCTTCCTCTGTAGACAGGAGTGCTGGGCTGTGTGGGGGAAAGAAAAATTTACCCCTTATAGATCCTGACCCCAGGAAGCTTTCAGCAAGGAGGGAGATATAATACAGGCTCTTCAATTCTCAGCACAAGGCAGAGTACCCAGTACAAGGCTAAGCATCCAGCTGAGGACATGGTACCCAGAAAGGACAAAGTACCCAGCTCAGGACGAAGTACCTAGCACAGAGTACTCAACACAGGGCAGAGTACCAAGTACAAGGCTGAGCACTCAGAACAGGACAAAGCACCCAGCTCAAGACAGATACCCAGCATAGGGCATAGCAAACACCAATCAGGACAGTCTCTGCCATCATGGCCTCATGTGGATTTGCACCCCAATAGGGGACAGAAGCTGTGCCCAGAGTGCTCAGAAGACAGTGCTGACTCTTGAAGACGGCCATCTGCAAGACAAGGAGAGAGGCCTCAGAGAGACAGTCCTGCCCATACCTTGATTCCCAAAGCCCAGCCTCCAGGACTCTGAGAAAACGAACGTCTGTTGTTGCTGCCACCTCGGCTATGGTACTTGTTACTGCAGTCCCAGAAAACAAATACAGTGAGTTATACATGGGTGTGCACTCGAGTGCACAGCACACACACACACACACCATGTTGCCCCTTCCAAACCACAGTCTTCCAGACTAGCTTCTTTCCAGATACCGAGTCTACCTGCCCTGTTGACACAGGTGATGCTATGAAGACGGAGTGTCAGGTGTGATCTATATGAATTACAGCTACATCTGCTTTCCTTACTGGCCAAAGGGATGAAAACCCCTCTTCTGTTCGTTTTTAGTGCCTGCCTAGCATCCAGCTCATTTCCCAGCATGCAGTAAGCAAATTACAAAAACACATGTAGTTTAAATTGAATGAAAACTTTTTCCAATGTTCATCAGCGTCACCAAGGGATCCCAACACTGGGAACTCCATGAGTCAGGGGTGGAGAGGACTCTGGTTTCAGAATATCAGAGTTAGGGGGCCTTGGCAGCTCATGGACCTCCAACCTCCTCAGAATCACTAGCCTGTTCCTGGGGTTCCTATCCCCACTTAATTCTCCTTTTTGACTAATAATTTATCAAAAGGCTTGAATAGGGTCTGACTGCCACCTGGTTTCCAGCAGCAGTGGGTTCTCAAACAGCATTCAGTGCTTATCTTTGTGAAAAAAAATGGGTAAGGGCTTTGAACATTGATTTCTACCTTCAGGCTAAGGTTATTTCTTTGAGGAAACGATGGTAGAATAAAGGATGTTTTGATCTGTTTTGCATTCTCCTTAAAAAATAAAAATCACTCCCCAGGCTTGACAGCTCATTCATTACACCCATCCCTGCCCTCGTGAGGCAGATACCCAAATGAAGAAAGTCTCTCTGCTACACGATGCACTCCCCTCACTCTGAAAAGGCTGTGGGGAGGAGGGTGCCTGGAATCCTAGTGACCAGGGCATGTCAGGATGGGGGAACACACAGCTGCAAAACAGGCAGACCTGGTGGAAACCCTCCATCTGCTGTTTCCAACTGTGGAACCTCAGCTCAGAGCTTAATTTCTTCCCTGGCTTCTGTTTGTGTGTGTGTGTGTGTTACTCGCTCAGTCGTGCCCAACTCTCTGTGACCCCATGGACTGTAGCTCACCAGGCTCCTCTGTCCATGGGATTCTCCAGGCAAGAATACTGGAATGGGTTGCCATTTCCTCCTCCAGGGGATTTTGCCAACCCAGGGATTGAACCCAAGTCTCCTGCATTGCAGGCAGATTCTTTCCTGTCTGAGCCACCAGGGAAGCTTAGCTTCTGTTTATTGAGGCCAAAATGGGCAGGTACTTGTGCTCGGACCAGCCCAGCAAGGCTGCTGAGACCACATATATGGAAGAGCCTGGAACACAGTAAGTTGCTCTTCATACTGTTGTTTATATTACTATTTTTAACCTTGAAGACACTGGGGCCGAGGTAAGAGGTTGATCCACTCGAGGTTTTGGGGCATACCAGAGGTTTGGGTGCAACAGGCAGGTGCCGAGGCAAGCCTAGAGAAAGGGTTTGGACTCATCATTTAAATGAGTTGGTGTGAAGTGCATACGAAGTCCCCTGGCCGTTGTCCCAGTTAAGCAGACATGCTGTTTATTAAGGGAGCAGTGATTATGTGGATCCTACTGTATTAATAACAATAAATCTAAGTGATACCCTCCTTCCCAATGCTCTCAGTCTGTGCATTAACTCTGCACCACCCTGTGCACAGAATAGAGCAGTTCAGTTCAGTTGCTGAGTCATGTCCGACTCTTTGCAACCCCATGAACCGCAGCACACCAGGCCTCCCTGTCCATCACCAGCTCCTGGAATCTACCCAAACCCACGTCCATTGAGTCGGTGATGCCATCCAACCATCTCATCCTCTGTCATCCCCTTCTTCTCCTGCCCTCAATCTTTCTCAGCATCAGGGTCTTTTCAAATGAGTCAGCTCTTCGCATCAGGTGGCCAAAGTGTTGGAGTTTCAGCTTCAACATCAATCCTTCCAATGAACACCCAGGACTGATCTCCTTTAGGATGGACTGGTTGGATCTCCTTACAGATTAAGGGACTCTCAAGAGTCTTCTCCAACACCACAGTTCAAAAGCGTCAATTCTTCTGCGCTCAGCTTTCTTTATAGTCCAACTCTCATATCCATACTTGACTACTAGAAAAACCATAGCCTTGAGTAGATGGACCTTTGTTGACAAAGTAATGTCTCTGCTTTTTAATATGCTGTCTAGGTTAGACCCCCATCAACAAATTCTTTCCATCTCACCCAGGAAACTGCCTCTCTGTTCACAACCAGTGGCACCATCAGCTTGGAATTGAAAGGCAACAAGCCAGTCTATTTCTGATGACATTTAAAGGTGAGCTTGGACCAGCTCGTTATGGAAACGAGACAAAGAGGGAGGGTGGAGGCAAGATTGGGCGCCGACTCCTAAAAGTTGGGCTGCCTTTCATCTGCCTCCCAGCCACATTTCCATCAAACCCAGAAGTGTAGGAACTGATTTGTGTTTTGAATCAAGACAGTAAATGCTTTATGGCAGACACTTACTTGCTTATTCATTAGATTTGCATTTACATAAAGAACATTTCTCTAAAAAAAAAAAGTGGAGCTGTTCCCTATTAAAATTTTAAAAAAAATGGCAGCAAGTTTAGAAATAATAGAAGATTGTGTTGTGTCCTATCCTTAGGAGAGAAACTATGCAGGAAAGCATTCTGACCAGAGGAGCGTAAGGCGACCAGAGGCTGGTCCAGGGATGAGGATTCAGTGAACAGGTGCTGGAACCACTTCTACTGGAGTACTTTATTGCAGCTAAATGACAAACGGGAGTCTCCGCAATATGGCTCAGCAGCCCATGTCCAGCCCCAGAAGTGGACAACCCTGGAAAAACTGGATATGGGCAAGAAAGAAAGGTCAGGGGCTTCCCTGGCAGTCTAGTGGCCAAGACTCTATGCTCCCAGTACAGGGGGCCCAGGTTTGATTCCTGCTGGAAAAACTGGATCCCACATGCCACAGTTAGACTTGGCATAGTCAAATAAATAAAATAAATATTTTTTTTAAAAAAAGAAAGAGAGATCAAAGGGAGTATGCCAAGATTTCCACCCCTCCTTTTCTCCTTCCTCTTTCTTTTTTTTAAATTTTGGATTTACAGTAGGAGTTGGAGCTGCCATTGGTGCAGGTAGAGAAAGGGGTGGGACCCCGAGTGGAAATGTCCAGAGGTCAGGGTGGGACCCAGGAGGGAGAGAATGTGGTGGACACCTGTCTCTAGGATGCCTTCAGCAAGGGTTACAGCCGAAGGTGCCACTGCAGGAGAGAGAAGATGGCAGTTGCTATTGCATCTTCTGGGGCCCTGGGTTTCCAAGGAAGGGTCTGTAATAACCTTGTAAAAACAGAGAAGCAGGAGAGGTGGAGAGGTGGTGGGATTCCCATCCCTGAGCCTGCTGTGCTGACTCACGTGGGTGCTGGCTGGGCCCCTTTTATTTATGTGGAGCAAGGGTGAGGGCATGGGCAAGAAAGAAAGGTCAGCCTCAGGAGACTGACCCTTAGTTCACTTTGCCTTAGATCATTCATCTTAAAGGTGACTCTGAACAGAGAGCAGTTGGGAAGTAGACAGAAGGAAGTTAAGCAAAAGAATTGCTGTTTTTAAAAATAATGATCAGTTTATTATCATAAGTATTAGTAAATTTTCGACAAGTGTCATGAAAACTAAAGTAATTAGTTGGGCAAGTATATTGTTTATATACTTCAGTAAAGCCTCCAGTCACAGGTAGCCAGTGGGATTAGAGCATGAATAGGAAGTGGGTAAGTAGAAGAGGTGAAGCTGGGAGAGGGGGTGTCCAGAGTGGGTCATCAGGAGTGATTGTCATGGAAGACAGTCATGGAAAGGACCTTCCAGGAAAAGGTGACAGCATGTGCTAAGGCCCTGGGGCAGAGGGAGCTGGGCTTGTTAAAAATGGAAGGAAAATGGGCAAAGGTATTGAATAGACCTTCCTCCAAAGAATTTGCAGGAATGGCAATAGGGCACAGAAAGAAATGCTGAACATGACTAATCATCAGGGAAATGCAGATCAGGACCACAGTGAGATGTCACTTCCCACATGTTGTGATGACTATCATTAAAAATCAAAAGATAGCAAGTGCTGGGGAGGATCTGGAGAAAAGGGAGCCCTCAGGCACTGTTGGGGGGTATCAAAATTGGTGCAGCTGCTCTGGAAAACACCATGGAGATTCCTCAGAAAATTAAAAAATAAAACCACAGTATGATTCATCAATTCCACTTTTAGGTATATATCCCAAACGATTAAATCAGGATCTCAAAGAGTTGTCTACACTGCAGCACTATTTCCAATAATGAAAATACGGAAACAACCCCAGTGTCCACTGACAGATGAATGCATAAAGAAAATGTGATACGCGATGGAATATTATTCAGCCTTTAAAACACTGAGAAATCCTGATGTTTGTGACAGTATGGGTGAGCCTGGAGGGCTTTATGCTAAGTGGAATAAGCCAAATAGAGAAAGACAAATACTGCAAGATCTTGCTTATATTTGGAATCTAAAACAGTCAAACCCATAGAAGCAAGAGGGTAAAGTGATTGCCAGGGGCTGGGAGGAGGTGATGGCCAAGGGGTACCAAGTTCTAGTTCTGTGAGATGAAAAGTCCCAGAGATTTATAACACTGTGTTTAGAGTTACCAATACTGTATTGTAGACTTCAAAATATATTAGAGGGCTAGATTTCATACTGGGCTGAAACTCCCATTTTTAGCCACCTGATGCAAAGAGCCTAATCATTGGTAAAGAGCCTAATCATTGGTAAAGACCCTGATGCTGGGAAAGATTGAGGGCAGGAGGAGAAGGGGGCCACAGAGGATGAGATGGTTGGATGGCATCACTGACTCAATGGACATGAATTTGAGCAAACTCTGGGAGATAGTGAAGGATGGGGGAGCTGCAGTCCATGGGGTCACAGAGTCGGACATGACTTAGTGACTGAACAACAACAAAGATCTCATATTAAATGTTCCTACCCAAAACAAAAACAAAAGCTATAAATAAAGAACACAGGAAATTTTTTGAAGTGATGGGTGTGTTTGGTACCTTGATTGTGGAATTGGTATCACAGGTGTTTGCTTGTGTCCAAACACATCAAGATGAATGCAATTGTTTGTATATTTTTCTTTATGTATACTTTTGTTTGTACACTTCAATAAATTGTATGATTCAGTAAAGCTAAAGGCCCCCAATCACAGACACCCAGTGGGATTGGAGCATAAGTAGGAAGTGAATGAGTAGGAGAGATGAAGCTGGGGGAGGGACAGGCCCCTCAATTCCTGTGAGGAATGTGGATTCAGGTCTAAGCTTGCCTCGGCGGGAGGAATCGCTGACTGTGGTTGAAAAGCAGGAGCCGCCAGCTGGAGGAGGAGATAATGAAGACACAAGACTAAGACTGCTGTGGGCCAGGAAGAAGAAATCTCTGGAAAGGCAATTAGGAATTTCATGGCCTCTCGGTAAATGGGCGATCATCCCTTCCTTTCAAAGCAATCGCTCATAAAATTAGGCCTAAAAGAAAGCGGGAGAGATGGAATGCAAATTGGTTTTCAGAGGATGAAACCTTGCTGTTCTGGTGCAGAGAGGTGCTGCTAGGATGGGTCTTCGGCAGGAAGCAGCCACGGGTCACGTCAGCAGCACATTTGCGATTCTGAACCCCCTCTCCCCTGCTCTGCACTAAATTCTTCACATGGAACTCTACCTCATGCTCCAAGATGGACTATTACCTCCAAACAGGTAATGCATAACAATCCAGCTCTTCAACGTGAGCTGCACAGCCCTACAGGTAACAAACGAGCTGCTACCTGGTGTCGCTCTGCAAATATGTGACAGAGATAGGATTGCTTAGCCAAGGTCAGGCCATGGTCAGCCTTAAGTATTCAAGGCCAGGAAGACAAGCCCAAGGAGAATAGGAAGGCATCTGTGGGGAGACAAAGTGATGCCATCCACACTCTGCCCCAGGGACTCTGCCGTGGGGACAACTGCTTGCTCACCAGGGAGGAATTCCATCCCTGGACACCTGCAGTGCACTGACCATTCTTTTGCTTTTAATAACCTGGGCGAACCACCTCCTTACCCTTGCAGCTCACCCTCAGGAAGGACTGGAGGGACCTGGGGGAATCGGGGATCTTTCAGAAAAGTGACTCTCCTGCTGAAGCCTGGAATGCTACCACCAGCCCTCTGTGCCTTGAGGCAAGAGTTTTGTCTCTTCACTGCCTGCATTCAGAGGAGAGGTGGTCTGTTACGTCTCTGACATTTCCCTGTAAATGCTTTTATCCAGTAGAACACAGCCTTGAAAGGTGGTGCTTGAGAGTCCTCTTTGCCTAATCAATTGTTCTTCCAAGGATAAATTGCTGACACTTATAAGAAATTAGACCCCAAGCAGATACAAATTACCATGCATAAAGTAGATAAGCAACAAGGATATATTGTGTCAATACAGCATGGGGAATACAGCCATAACACTCTGCACAAACACTGAACCACTACACCCTACACCTGAAACTAACATAATGTTGCAAAGCAACTATACTTCAATTAAAAAAAAAAATTGTTCTTGCATCCTGGTAGTCAGCCCTGTTTTATGCTTCGGGTCTCCCACTTGCCTGGTCACTGAAGAGTATATGAAGGTATTCCCTTCTTACAGATGGCACAACCAGGAGGGACACAGCCTGGACAGACTCTGGTGTAGTGGGCTCACAAGCTCAGGGTGTCCTCAACTCCAGCAGGCATCTTCCAGATCCCATCATTGCATCCATAGTGTCGGGGGCTTGGGCTCGACTCCAGCCACTCACTCCCCCTTTGCTGGTCTCAGGGCGTAGTGTTACTTCCAGGACCTGCCCTACCAGCTACTGCACCAAATGGTCCCTGACTTTCTCTTCCATCAGCACCCCATAACAGCACTCTCTTTATTTAACAGGAGCATCTGTCCCTGATAAGTCATGGAGCGGTGCGGGGACACCTGTTGGAGGGGACATAGGCAAGGCACAGATTCCCCTTTTGCGAAGGAAATTTGCTAATGTTAATCTAACTCTAACCCTAACCACAGGGTTAATCTAATCTAACCACAGGGTTAACCTAAACATAGCCCTGAGGAGTTTACAGGACAATGAAGCAAAGCCTCCGGGAAACAGGGACAGAATAAATGCAGAAGCAGCCACAAAGCCTCCGAGGGTTTGAGAAGTACCAGCATTTGCCACTCTAAAATATAACTCTGGCACATGGACAATTTTGAGCTAAAAGCCAATGAGAACCAGCACACGCTAAAAGCAGTCCATAGATTCCCCCTTTTGTAAAGAAAACTTGCTTATGTAGAGGACATCACCATTTGTGGAGATACATCCCCTCTGCACCTGGAACAGGTGGGCCCTTTACAACTTTTATCCTGGAGAAGGCACCAGCTTCATCTGCACAATGAACCTCAATGAAGAGCACTTGTTTACCAAACTTTCCCCAGTCACCCTACCGCAGCTTGACTCCCCTGTCCAGAAGCCCCAAACTCTTTTTATTTTGTTAGTGTAAAGTCCAAGTTCTATCTGTCCCTTTAGTTCACTTATTGGTGGGTGCTCCCAGATGTTATGCCAAAGGCACATGTTAATATACTTCTGCTTGTTTTTCTCTTATTGATCTGACTTTGGTCCACCCCACTGTGGGTCCTCAGTCGGAGAACCTAAGATATGTAGATTAAAAAGTATCTTCCACCCTCAACCCCTCCTGCACAGACTCATATCCCCACTTCCTTCCCCTTCAAGGCATCCTTGATGTAAGGTGCACACGTTGAGCTCATGTGTCCAAGATAAAGATACTTCCATCTCTGCATCTCTGGGATGTACCTGCAAGACTCCTTCCGATCTCCTTGACTTCCACCAACAATCTCATGAGGAATTATTTGCCCCATTTGAGAGGAGACAGAGGATCCAAGTGATTATATACTGTATACCTCTTTTGAGACCCTTGGAAATGAGATAGAGCCAAATGTAAACTCCTTTCCAACCAGCTCCAAAGTGACTCATCCAGGTCCACCCAGCTCATGCGTTGCTGAGCAGAGACACCCCTGGGATGTTTGAACTTTCGTTGCCCTGCAGTCCTGCAGCTTCTGGACTCCACCCTCCCTGGGAGTGACAGACCCTTTGCAAGAGGTGACCAGGCGCTGTCTGCAGTGTGCACACAGGCTTGTCTTTACCTTGGCATTCCTTCCCCCCACACAGTGACCCCATCACCCCCACACACCATGTTCTTTCTCCTCTGGCAGAAGAAGCGAAGGCTCAGATGAGCTGTGATTTGTGACTGGACAAGTTTCAACAACATATTTCCAAATCAGATGTTTCATCTACTCCATTTATCCTGAATTCCATGATGTTCAGAGCCTAACAGTCTTCAGCTTGGGCAATTGACGCATCTAAATGGACTATTTGGAAGGAAGCTTCCATATGACCAAGTGCAGCCAGAGCACCAGCAAGTGGAATATGCAAACATATGGCAGAAGGAGAGGAGCAGATTTCCAGCCATATTACAAGCTCTGCGACAAATGGGGCTCTTGCAAGGGACAAAACGCTTATCGTTTTTGTTCATGGTGGACAGCCTTTGGGGCAGAATAATGATAACTGTCCCTGGAATATTGGTTCAAGGTAACTCTTCCAGGTGGTGCGGTGGTAAAGAATCCACCTGCTGATGCAGAGGATGCAGGAGACACGGGTTCGATCCCTGGGTTGGGAAGATCCCCTGGAGGAGGGCATGGCAACCCACTCCAGTATTCTTGCCTGGAGAATCCCATGGACAGAGGAGCCTGGCAGGCTACAGTCCACGGGATTGCAAAGAGTTGGACACTACTGAGAGAATGAGCAGCACTCAGCTCTTAAACTAGCAAAGCTCTTGAATATTAACATTTCATATTTATTTTCATATAGACTTCTTTTTAAATTAAACACTACAGTCAGTCCTAAAGGAAATCAACCCTGAATAATCACTGGAAGGACTAATGCTGAAACTACAATACTTTGGCCACCTGATGTGAAGAGCTGACTCATTGGAAAAGACCCTGATGCTGAGAAAGATTGAAGGCAGGAAGAGAAGGGGACAACAGAGGATGAGATGGTTGGATGGCATCACTGACTCAATGGGCACGAACTTGAGCAAACTCTAGGAGATAGTGAAGGAGACGGAAGCCTGGCATGCTGCAGTCCATGGGGTCACAAAGACTCAGACATGACTGAGCTACTGAACAGTAACAGTATTAGTTGTATGTCTGGTAAAAATTATGAGCCTGGGCATAGTTCTGGCTGAGGGAAAGCCCAGCTCTACTGAAGACAGCATCAGCGGGAAGATGATAGTAGAAGCCAGGGGTGAAGTACCCTGTGCTACCAACACCATGCCCATGTGTCCTAAGGTTCTCTCTCTGGTTGCAGACATCCTTGGATCTCTGAGCAGTTGAGGGAGAAACATGATAGAATGGGGTTTTAGGATGATTTCAGAACCAACAGATGGTATTCTGGGGGGGCGGGGGGCAGTGCCTCCCTCAGAGACTCCTGCTGTTGTTAGAGGTCTGTTCAGAACACAGAGGCATTCCACAGCCAGAGCAAACTTCTCCAAGATGGGACTGAAGGCTGTCTGAGGGCTGGCGGGGGGAGACCAGGGTGTGGCCACGGGGTCTGTGTTAGTCAGAGTCCTCCTAATAAACACAAACAGTAGGGGGTCTGTATCAGCATCTGTATCTGTATCTCCAAATATGTCTCCTTCTATCATCTCTCTGAGATTCTGAGACAGGCAAGTCCTAAATCGGCAGGGCAAGCAGGCAGGCCAGAGACCCAAGGAACACTGATGACGTGGTGGTGTTTCAAAGGCCATCTGAAAACTGTAATTCAAAAAGATACATGCACTGCTGTGTTCACTGCAGCAGTATTCACCATAGGCAGGACAAGGAAACAAGCTAAACGTCTGTGGACAGAGAAATGGATGAAGAAGGTGTCGCACAAACACACAGGGGAGCACTGTGCAGCCACAAAAAAGAAGGAAGTGATGCCCTTCACAGCAGCATGGGTATTGCCAAACTCAGACTTCAGCTGAAGAAAGCAGGGGATACTAGACCATTCAGGTATCACCTAAAGTAAATCCCTTATAATTAGTGGAAGTGACAAATAGATTCAAGGGATTAGACCTGATAGAGTGCCTGAAGAACTATGGACAGAGGTTTGTGACATTGTACAGGAGGCAGCGATCAAAACCATCCCCAAGAAAAAGAAATGCAAAATGATTGTCTGACGAGACCTTACAAATAGCAGAGAAAAGAAGAGAAGCAACAGGCAAAGGAGAAAAGGAAAGATATACCCATTTGAATGTAGAGTTTCAAAGAATAGCAAGGAGAGATAAGAAAGCCTTCCTCAGTGATCAATGCAAAGAAATAGAGGAAAACAATAGAATGGAAAAGACTAGAGATCTCTTTAAGAAAATTAGAGATACCAAGGGAACATTTCATGCAAAGATGGGCACAATAAAGACAGAAATGGTATGAACTTAACAGAAGCAGAAGATATTAAAAACAGGTGGCAAGAATACACAGAAGAACTATACCAAAAAAAAAATCTTCATGACCCAGATAACCATGATGGTGTGATCACCCAGCTTGAACCAGACATCCTGGAATGCAAAATCAAGTGGGTCTTAGGAAGCATCACATGAACAAAGCTAGTGGAGGTGAAGGAATTCCAGCGGAGCTATTTCAAATCTTAAAACATGATGCGGTGAAAGTGCTGCACTCAATATGCCAGCAAATTTGGAAAACTCAGCAGTGGCCACAGGACTGGAAAAGGTCAGTTTTCATTCCAATCCCAAAGAAAGGCAATGCCAAAGAATGCTCAAACTACTGCCCAATTGCACTCATCTTACACACTAGGAAATTAATGCTCAAAATTCTTCAAGCTAGGCTTCAACAGTATGTGAACCACGAACTTCCAGATGTTCAAGATGGATTTAGAAAAGGCAGAAGGACCAGAGCAGATTGGCCAACATCTGCTGGATCATTGAAAAAGCAAGACAATTTCATAAAAATATCTACTTCTGCTTCATTGACTATGCCATAGCCTTTGCTGTGTGGATCACAACAAACTGTGGAAAATTCTTAAAGAAATAGCAATACCAGACCACCTTACCTGCCTCCTGAGAAGTCTGTATGCAGGTCAAGAAGCAACATTTAGAACTGGACATGGAACAACAGACTGGTTCCAAATCGGGAAAGAAGTACATCAAGGCTGTGTATTGTCACCCTACTTATTTAATTTGTATGCAGAGTACATCATGAGAAATGCTGGACTGGATGAAGCACAAGCTGGAATCAAGATTGACAGGAGAAATATCAATAACCTCAGATATGCAGATGGTACCACACTTAAGGCAGAAAGTGAAGAACTAAAGAGCCACTTGATGAAAGTGAAAGAGGAGAGTCGAAAAGTTGGCTTAAAACTCAACATTCGGAAAACTAGATCATGGAATCCGGTCTCATCACTTCATGGCAAATAGATGGGGAAACAATGGGAACAGTGAGAGACTTTATTTTTCTGGGCTCCAAAATCACTGCAGTTGGTGACTGCAGCCATGAAACTAAAAGACACTTGCTCCTTAGAAGAAAAGCTATGACCAATCTGGACAGCATATTAAAAAGCAGAGACATTACTTTACAACAAAGGTCCGTCTAGTCAAAGCTATGGTTTTTCCAGTATTCGTGTATGGATGTGAGAGTTGGACCATAAAGAAAGCTGAGTGCTGAAGAATTAATTGATGCTTTTGAACTGCAGTGTTGGAGAAGACTCTTGGAGTCCCTTGGACTGCAAGGAGATCCAACCAGTCCATCTTAAAGGAAATCAGTCTTAAATATTCATTGGAAGGACTGATGCTGAAGCTGAAACTCCAATACTTTGGCCATCGGATGCGAATAACTGACTCATTGGAGAAGACCCTGATGCTGGGAAAGATTGAAGGCAGGAGGAGAAAGGGACAACAGAGGGTGAGATGGATGGATGGCATCACCAACTCAATGGACATGAGTTTGACTAAGCTCCAGGAGTTGCTGATGATCAGGGAGGCCTGGCATGCTGCAGTCCGTGGGGTCGTAAAGTGTTGTACATGACTGAGCGATGGAACTGAACTGATACTAAATGAAGTAAGTCAGAGAACAACAAATATCATATGATACCACTATATGTGGAAGCTAAAATACAACACAAATAAACTTATCTATGAAACAGAAACAGACTCAAAGACATAAATAATAGACTTGTGGTTACCAAGGGAGAAAGTGGTGTGGGAAGGATGAAGTGGGAGTTTAGGGTTAGCAGATGCAAACTGGTTTATATAGAATGGATAAACAGCGAGGTTCTATTATATGGCACAGAGAACTATATTCAATACCCTGTGATAAATCATTAATAGAAAAGAATATGAAAAAGAATATATATTATATTCTATAACTGAATCACTTTGCTGTACAGCAGAAATTGACACAACTATAAATCAACTATACTTCAATAATGTTTTTAAAAGGCCATCTTCCTTGGGGAACCCAAGTCTTTCTCTCCCAAAGCCTTCAACAAATTGGACTAGGCCCACCCACTCACACTATGAAGGATGTGTGTTCTGAAAGTGAAAGTCAGAGTCACTCAGTTGTGTCTGACTCTTTGCAACCCCATGCACTACACAGTCTGTGGAATTCTCCAGGCCAGAATACTGGAGTGAGTAGCCTTTCCCTTCTCCAGAGGATCTTCCCAACACAGGAATTGAACCCAGGTTTCCTGTATTCCAGGTGGATTCTTTACCAGCTGAGCCTCAAGACAAATCCAAGGTGTGTTCTGCTGCTGCTGTTGCTGAGTCTCTTCAGTCATGTCTGACTCTGTGCGACCCCATAGACAGCAGCCCAACCAGGCTTCCCCGTCCCTGGGATTCTCAAGGCAAGAACACTGGAGTGGGTTGCCATTTCCTTCTCCAATGCATGAAAGTGAAGAGTGAAGGTGAAGTCGCTCAGTCGTGTCTGACTCTTAGCGACCCCATGGACTGTAGCCCACCAGGCTCCTCCATCCATGGGATTTTCCAGGCAAGAGTACTGGAGTGGGGTGCCATTGCCTTCTCCAAGGTGTGTTCTACTCAGAGGCTATTGATTTAAGTGTTCAGTTCAGTTCAGTTGCTCAGTTGTGTCCAACTCTTTGCGACCCCATGAATCGCAGCACGCCAGGCCTCCCTGTCCATCACCAACTCCCGGAGTTCACTCAAACTCACGTCCATTGAGTCAGTGATGCCATCCAGCCATCTCATCCTCTGTCGTCCCCTTCTCCTCCTGCCCCCAATCCCTCCCAGCATCAGAGTCTTTTCCAATGAGTCAACTCTTCACATGAGGTGGCCGAAGTACTGGAGTTTCAGCTTTAGCATCATTCCTTCCAAAGAACACCCAGGACTGATCTCCTTTAGAATGGACTGGTTGGATCTCCTTGCAGTCCAAGGGACTCTCAAGAGTCTTCTCTAGCACCACAGTTCAAAAGCACCCTGTTAATAGCTTTAAAAATACCTTCATCAAGACATCTAGATTAGTGTTTGACTGAAAGTTGGGCGAAGTGACCAGTCAAGTTGCCACCTGGAATTAACCATCATGGGTGTCTCAGGACTCGAGTGGACTCTCTTCTTCGGCACAGGAAGCTCAATTGTGGCCAGTGAGCTTCACATCACTCTTGTTTCTGGGCCAAGCATGGGAGTTCCCAGGGGACTAACTGGTCATTTCTACTGCTGGAGACAAGGGAGACAATTTGCTCTAGTTCAACCATTGAGCACAAGTCTCCTGATGCCATGGAGTCCAGTAGGATGACTCCTTTCCATCTTCTACATTCCTCATTAACAGGACTATTAATCCAGGCTGTAAAGGATGCAGGGCTATTCCAGTTCAACCATTATCATGGCTGGGGGCACGGTCTTAGAAGGATGCAGGACTGTTCCTGTTCAACCATCATCAGGGTCCTGGGCACAGTCTTAACCTGGACCTTGGACCTGTTGTGTTACTGATGCTTCATAAGCTTGAGGAATCTGTGTTTTCACAGAAATTAGATTTTGGTGGTAGAGCAATTACTCCTGGTTGTTATCAGGTGTTCATTTATTAATTCCCAGAGAATAAGCATTTCCATGCTTAGCACCGGTAGATCCTGAGCTGGACAAAGTTGTACTAATTAGGGCTTTGGAGGGCATTTTATGAGCCTGCTGGCTGGCACCCAGGTAGTGTCTGTGGGTCAGAGCTTGGCTGGGTTTACAAGTTGTGGTTCTCTGCACTTGGTGCCAAAACAATTGCTGTGGTAAAATAATTCTAGTGTGTGGTTCACTTTTTCATTTGCCAGTCAGTTTCCATGGGGAAAATTGACTTTAATTGACAGATGTGTCCCATAAAAGGGTGGACTTCTTGCATTTGCCTGAGCCCCCGGTGAGGCATAGTCAGCATGTTTTGCTGTGTTCATGGGCCAGAGTTGCAGAATGTGGATTTACATGTGTTTCCCAAGGAAACTTCTAAGTACATGGAAACTTCTAAGAATTCTCCTGGAGAGTTGGGCCTCAGCACAGGGAGGGTGCAGGGTCTCTCCCAGACCTTGGAGGGGAGGTAAATTGTGAAAACCTCAGAGGCTGGCTCACAGGTGGGCTCTAACGGACAAACCCCTGGCCTGGGAATGAGGAGGGCTGAGTTGGGCTCAAATCCAATCTCTTCTACCCTTTATGTTCTTGTGTGTGTTGGCTCATTCAACTGAGAGAGAGCATTGTTGTTTTTTAGTGGCTAAGTCATATCTGAGTTTTTTTTTAATGCCATGGACTGCAGCCCGTGAGGCTTCTCTGCCCATGGGATTCTCCAGGCATGAATACTGGAGTGGGTTGCCATTTCATTCTCCAGAAGATCTTCTGGACCCAGGGATCGAACTCAGGTCTCCAGCATTGGCAAGCAGATTCTTCACCACTGAGCCACCTGGGAAGCCTGAGAGAGTGCATAAAGATACTTCAACAAGAAGAAAAACTGACCAAACAACTTTGCTGTCCTGTACCATCTCTCCCAACATTTAAAGTCACTTGGATCAGACAAAGCCCAGGACACTGTGTCTCCCCCTTTCCTGGGTCCTAGGAACATTCACATTGATCACTAGGAACCAATTACAGTGATGGTTATGAACTATAAGAAGTGCTTAAGAATAGAATACATGAGACACAACTTCAGATTAAAGCACCCTCCTGCCTGGCCCCTCCCATGGCTAAGCTAGCAATGTCCAATTCTGATTCATGGCTGAGGAAGCCAGACTCGGCCAAGGATGAGCACTGAACTCAGGTCTCCGGTTCCAGCCCTGGAGCCCATCCACAAGAACCGGGTGCTTCTCAAAAACAAACAAGGGCAAGGGAGTGTCAGATTTAAAGCTCACACATTCTAAGTCTCCTTGCTTTGTTCCACAGAAATAGATTGTCAACCTGAAGCCAGTTATCACTGATCCCCACGGGGACCCGCCAAGGCACCCCACTGGGAACTAGCTCCAAGCTTATCTTTCATGCGTAATGAAGCCAGCAGGGTCATCTTAGACATCATAGGCGCAGGTCTGTGACAAATAGCTTTTCCAAGACCTATGGGAAACGGTCTTGTGCAAGTTAATTTTGCACAAGGAATAACCACGAGGAAAAAATTGTGGGTCAGGGAGGGAGCAAGCAGGCAGGGACTCAGATGTCAGAGTGTTCTGAGAATATCTTCAGCACCTCAGGAGGGTGTGTGCATGCTGTAGGTACAAGCTATGGGTACCTGCATGCTGTAGGTGCTTGTTATGGGTGTGTGCACAAAGACTAGGGCAGGAGGAGAAGGGGGTCACAGAGGGTGAGATGGTTGGATGGCATCACCAACTCAGTGGACATGAGTTTGAGCAAACTCCGGGAGATGGTGAAGGACATGGAAGCCTGCCATGCTGCAGTCCAAGGGGTCACAAAGAGTCAGACATGACTTAGCAACTGAAAAACAATGTACATGTATTTCACTTCTCAGATCATGCAATGAACATTTGCAGTGACATCAGCTTAAATATGGTGCATAGAATGTGTAGGTTTCATACTTCAGAGTCTGTCCCCTCTTGATATGAAAATGGAATCCACAGGCAGGATGTTAAGCTAGCATCAATTTCCCAGAGCTCATCTGCAATTAGGAGAGTGGGGTGTGAGGCAACTTTTAACTCTGTAACAAGGAAGGGTATTGTGGAGTTGGTGACTCACGCAATTGGTCAGGTGGCTCTTAGGTCTGTCTTCCATTCAGCTAGTGACAAAGATTGCAATCAAGACTTGACCTTCATCTTAAATTTCAACAGGAAAAATCTTGGGAGTGTACCCTCAAGGTTGATTTGAACAGACACTCCAGTTTTCCAGCAGGGCTTCCCAGGTGGCTCAGTGGTAGAGAATCTGCTTGCAATGTAGGAGACATGGGTTTGATCCATGGGAGAAGGAAATGGCCATCCGCTCCAGTATTCTTGCCTGGGAAATCCCAAGGATGAGGAACCTGGCAGGCTATAGTCCACAGGGTCGCAAAGAGTTGGACAGGACTTAGCGACTAAATCAAACACAGCAAGTCTCCTGAGAGCTTCTTGGTCTGTTCCTAGGACACTTTCTTACCTGTAAAAGCGGGTCCTACAACTAAACCCATGCGCCACAACTACTGAGCCTGCACTCTAGAGCCCGGGAGCCTCACTACTGAACCCACGGGCCACAACTACTAAAGTCCGAGTGCCCTAGAGCCCCTGCTCTGCCTCAGGAGAAGCCAGCACCATGTGAAGCCTGAACACCACAGCAAGAGAGTAGCCCCCACTCGCTGCAACTAGAAAACAGCCCATGCAGCAGTGAAAACACAGCCAAAAATAAATAAATAAATAAAATCATTTTAAAAAGCAGGTCCAAATATATTGGCGAAATTTAATTGGAGTGCGTGACATGAAATCAAAGGGAAGATGAAACCAACTGACTGAAGCAGAGACACGAATGTCAGCCACACGGTCAGCCGAGGATGCCTTTATCCCATCTGGGTCTTTAACCCTGGTGTAAGATGAGAGAAAGCATGTGTTTTCCCTCCGGTGAGATAAGAAGGATGTGTTCATTTCAATAAGGAATTAACTTGGTCAAACGATGTGCATGGGGCCAGCCAGGATAAGATCGGAATTTTATTATGTACTGTGGCCCAAGGTCATAGCATGTTCAAGTCCTCAAGAGAAGCTTTGTGGTTCTGTATTCAGATGGGACTTCTGCTGTTTTCCATGTTTTGGGATCCACTCCCCCCAGTCACCGCTGAGAGCTATAGTTCTGGCTCGCTCCTGAATGATGCTGTGAGTCAACAGAATCATGACCGTTGTGGTTTGTTTTCCTCCCCTGGCTTTTTATTATTCCCAAGATGGCTAAGTGGATTAAGTTCTAAAAGCTTTTGAAAAGGAAAGAAGAAGAGTTTGTTTTCTGGCCAAGACCAACAGGAAATGATTTAGGCCCCAAAGACATTTTCAGAGTGAGTTACATCGATCAAAAAGAAACTTATAATAGAAACTGTTTCCCACTATTACTATAATGTGAGCTACTAGGAATGCAATTGTCCTTATATATGGAGATGTGTTTTTTATTTTAGAAAAATGCCTATAATTCTCTTGCATGCAATCTGGTTGGAAGTGGATTATAAACTTGTATTTGACCACAAGGCAAAGGCCCAAGGACAGTGTGGGGAGACAAACAGCACAATCAGGATGCCTAAATTACAGCCTCAGCAGTTGTCTGAATCCACGGAAAATACTTGCTTCGCTGCTGCCCTTGTAGCTGTAATTAAACGGAAAAGCATACCCTCCTATGGGCAATGCCACATCTGCTCCGCGGTTTAACCAGTGCTTTCCCAGAAAGACTGCCTTAATTAAAGACATAAATCCGTCCAGTGATCTGCACAAACACTGAATTGTGAGAGTCTGAGGAGTCTCCTCCTCCAGGTGCCACATCACGGATAGGATGAAAATGATGAATTGGGACATCCACAAAGCAAGGCTATAAGGAAGAGATAAAGTAAGAAAAAAGTGCGGATTTGGGGATGTGTTAGAAAACCAGGAGGCCTTTTTATTTTTTTCTCAACATGTTTCCTCTTCCGTCATTCTAGTTTCTTTATCAGCGACTTCCTTGGTGGTCCAGTGGCTAGGACTCCGGGACCCCAGTGCAGGGGGCCTGGGTTCCACCCCTGGCCAGGGAACTACACGCCACAACTAAAGATACCATGTGTTGGAATGAAGATGCCGCAACTGAGGCCTGGTGCAACCAAATGAATACTAAATAAGTGCATGTTCTTTATCAAAGTGTGGGTTCCTAGGACATGAACATGGCCTGGGAGATCAAAGTCCCTTCCTTGTAAAGAAGTGAAGGGACCCTCTGGAGTGCTCCTGGTCACTGTACTCCACACCCTCATACACCCTGACTGCTAAACATCCCAGAGAGATGCTCAAAGCTTCCCCCTGGAAAGGCTACCTTCCCCTACTATGAATGGGTTTAGAGAGGGGAGCCTAGAGGATGCTGGAGGCTGTATATGACCTCAGAGAATGACAGTTCTAGAAGAAGAAAGGTCTCCTGGTCTGTTTTTGGAGGCAGCTGCCAGTCTCAGCCAGGCTTGCTCTGCACCGCCCAGCTTTCTAGAAGAACCTGGTAATGGAGACCCTCCTTTGGACCCCCTCCTTTCTCCTTTGCACAGCTTCCCCTCCCCATCACTCTTTCTTTCTTGGGAATTCTATTTCCATTTCAGAAAACATCGGGAGTCTCTCTTCTGGCCCTAAAAAAAGACTAATCTGGTACACGAGAGGCTCAGTGGACACCGGTCAAGGCAAATGAGACTTTTTCTTCCTTTGAGATGAAAATGAATGGGCTGGACTAAGGGACCAAGGCGGTTAGGACAGGGAACCTGAGAGGGACATTGATGCTAGTTTGTGTTGGCAGGGGCCTCGAGCGGGAATGTGTAGACAGAGGGCTGGGCCTAATCTTCCCTTCTCTGCTGATAGAGGCTCCTGTTTGCACAGAAGGACCAGTGCATCCCCAGCACTAGGAATAGAGGAAGTCTTTGTGACCCTTCTCCACCAGACTTCTGCCTCAACCCACATCGTTACCATGCAAGAGAAAGGCAGGACAGTGTGCCTCGTTTTGTGAAATGGCCCGCAGCAGCTCTGCCAGCCCCAGCTCTCTTGGCAGAAGAGGTGACACCCTATGGATGTCTCTACAAATGTGAGTTGCTGGGCACTTAGCTGGATGCCAGCAGTTACCACTCAGCACATGACCCCATGACCACTCATAAGACGGACCCTCTTGTTATAGTATCTTGAGTCCATATCAGAAGTTGTAGGTGAAGCAGAACCTTCTTCTCTTGGCTTCATGTTTCCCTGGGAAAGGACAATAATACCCATGGCCTTCCCTGACCCCTAGACAACAATCACTGGTGAGTTTGGGAAAAGGAAGTGGCTCAGATGGCTTAGTTCTGTCTTCACCTTGCTCCATTTACAGCGCTGCCTGTGATGACCCAGGGGTAGGTAAGTTTCACTTGGAGGCTGAGAATCAAGATGTCCCTGTGGCTGTAACCCTAAACTACATTCTCCAGTTTCTGCCTTATCATTGATGTTATTGCTGTTCAGTCACTAACTCATGTCTGACTTTTTGGGACCCCATGGACTGCAGCACACCAAGTTTCCCTGTCCTTCACTATCTCCTGGAGTTTGCTCAAATTAATGTCCATTGAGTCAGTGATGCTGTCTAACCACCTCACCCTCTGCTGCCCCCTTCTCCTTTTGTCTTCATTCTTCCCCAACACCAGGATCTTTTCCAATGAGTTGGCTCTTTGTATCAGGTGGCCAAAGTACAAGAGTTTCAGCTTCAGCATCAGTCTTTCCAGTGAATAAAAAGTTTTATTTTGGTTGGCTGGGTTTTTTTGGTCTTATTACCCGATTGCACCAGCATACATGCAAATTCTGGACCCAGCAATGACTGCCCCCAAACACCCCTGACTGTGTACCTGTGGCAAGAGACCTTGGGCTGGGAGAGGGAAAGGCAGAGGGAGAAAGTGTCTTCACCTGCTCAGAGTCCCCTTCATGGCTTCAGCCTGGATTTGAGCTGCTTCACTTTAAAACCTTTTTCATCTCAGCCAGAGGGAGGGGAGAGCATGGCCTTCAGCAGCACGGCATGGATAGAAGGCACCGTGGATTGTGGCCCCCTAGGAGCCAACCAGTGTGTGGGCAGCACTTTCACACTCTGTGCCAACAGGGAGGAGCATTCTGTACAGGTGAGTCTTCAATTTGGCAAAAGAAGGAAGGGAGGCCTGGTGAGAAAAGAGAGACACAACTTCTGATCAGCATTGCTAATGTGTCAGGGTCCAGATACAGTAAATGATCAAAGAAAAATGAGGCAAGGTTTTTATAATACTTCTTTTTTTTCTGGATGATAGTAATATTATATTGACATGTGATACTCTGTCTATAAGACAACTAAACTGGATTGTCCATGAATCTCCACTGGACTTTCTCATTTTGCTATTGACTTTAGGTTAAGAACAAAGGGATGCATGGACGCTTGTCTATAAATCACCAACTATCTTTCTGCTGAAGAACTAATTATGCTGACACCCCATCTTTTACACTGCATTTATTACAGTGGTTGTGCTCTGGGATGAGCAGCGGATGAAAGAGAACACTGAGAGCTTTGTCTGTATCCCTACCCTAGACCATCAATCTTCTCAACAAAACAAGGCAGGAGGTGTCAGCCTTCCAGAAGGGACGGGATAAAAGATGTGCTGCTGAAACAACTGATTATTATGCATTTGCATATGAGAACTTGCAATTTGTACCCATCAAACTTGCTTCTCCTGTGCTTGCTTTGGCACTTTGTTTTAAAGTTAATTTTCAGTAAAGGCACAACCATGGACGGAATTTAGAATGATCCAGAAGGGTCTCGTGCTGTGGATATGTGTGTGTTTAGTACATGTTTAGTTGGATTTTTTAAAAGTACAAAGTAAATATGCCCCTATTACAGAAAGTATAGAAAAGAACAAGCATTGTTTTTCCTGTTGGGAGTTACACAGGTTTCTAAGACTCCAGTTGGAGACACCTCCAAATGAGTGAGATGGCCCAATGGATGGCTACATGAGAAAACCCTAGATTAGGGGTTCTCAATGCGTGGACACTGGCCAGTGGTGGCACAGAAGCTTCTAGAATTGCAAGTTCTTGGGCCCCACTCCAGACTTATTGAATTAGCAACTCTCAGAGTTGAGCCGGCAATTTCTGTCTGAACAAGTCTTACAGGTGATTTTGAAGCTCTGCTCCAGATGAGACTTGAAAAACAAGTGGTGACTTAATACTTTGTGGAAGACATTCCCAATGAGACAGGCCTAGGAATAGTCACATCTCACAGTAGAATGCTGGTCCTCTCCTGTGGGTGTGCACAGCCTGCAGACAGACATAACAAGACATGCAGAATGTCAAAAAGGTATTGAAATTATGCCCAGATTCTCCCAAATACTAGCATTGTGTGTGTGTGTGGCAGTGGGCATGGGAAGATAGCACATGAGAATTCAGTTTTCTTCTTAATTTGGAAGAAGTCTTTGAAAGTCAACCTGATATACATTCAGAAGACAACAAATATTTAATGAACTTCTACTATGTGCCAGAGACTGCTGTATATGATGAGGAAACATTGGTGAATAACTCAGGAGAAGTCCTCCCCTTCTACACTTTACTTCCTAGTGGATCCTACAGCCTTGTAGGATCACCTTTAAACCATGATATTGTGTAATGGGTGATAAGAAAGTGTGAGCAGAGAGAAACAGACCAAAGCTTCATTTGGAATCATCTGAAATGTGAAACATTACTGGTTTTTTGTCAATGACATCATACTCATAATTACATTTCCCTTTAATGTTCAGTCAAGGATTATGACAATGAGAAATGGAGAGATATTCTTGGGAGCCTTTTAGCTACAAAACAATTGGTTCTTGCATAAAGCATAATTTTTATTGCCTCACTGGGTTTGCATGGAAAACTTAAAGAGGACTTAAAAGGGGGAGCTAGAAAAGCAAAACCCCTGAGCTGTGAACCATGTGTGTAGCAAAGCTTCCTTGCAGGAAGCCAAGAGCAAGGAGAAAAATTAACTCCAAGACTCCACATAAAGCCTGGAGTTGTGGAAGGAAGATAGAGCAACCATGAGTGATGGCTTCCACAGACTTAGGGCTGAAGTGAATAAAAATCCTCTTTTGAGGAGAATATTCTCCATTTAGGTACCTACAGGAAGGTTCACTGATTTGATTTCATGATCAACAATCACCAGGACAATCTACCAAGAGTGAAAATCTGCAAAAACAATGCATCCAGATTTATTTTCCCAAGAGATGAAATGCTAAAATTATTATGAGAAGAATACCAGGTAACAGTGTGAGGAACATTTAAAGAAAAAATGAAAATAGAATTGCAAAATGAGGAAGCAGCAACAGGTAGACTGAGCAAAAAAACAGAACTTTTTGAAATTGAGGGTAAAATTATTTAAATGCAAATTTTAGTGTCTTTGTTAAAAAGCAAACTGGGCACAACTGAGGAAAGAATTAATGAACAGGAAGATAGACCTCAAGCAGTAACCCATAATATACCATGGAGAATTAAAAAGAAGAGAAACAAGAAAGATCAAAAGGTATGGACAGTTGAGTGGAAGACTTCAGTGTAAATCTATCTGGAGTTCCAGAAGAGGAAAAGACCTCAAAATGAGAAGAGATAATATATTAAGATGCAATAGCCAAGGGTTTCACAGCGTTTTTGGAAGATACGAATCCACAGATGTAAGAAGCACACTGCCTCGCAAGAATAAGTGGAAAAAAAAAATCCACTCTCTTGGGCACCTTGTGGTAAAAGTGCAGATAACCAAACAGAAAGATGCAAAACTTAGAGATACCCAAAGAGAAAAAAAAATCTGTAAAGGGGTGACAATTTATTTGACAGAAAAGATCTCAAAATGCAAAATGGAAACTAGAAGAAAGTGGAGTCACACCTTCAAACCCTTGAGAGAAATTTAACATTAGACTAGAACTATGATTTCAGCAAAAGATAAAAAAACGATACGTTGTTGTTCAGTCGCTAAGTCATGTCTGACTCTTTGGGGACCCCATGGATTGTAGTCCACCAGGTTCCTCTGTCCATGGCATTTCCCAGGCAAGAATACTGAAATGGGTTGCCATTTCCTTCTCCAGGGAATGTTCCTGACCTAGGATTGAACCGATGTCTCTTGCATTGGCAGATGGTTTCTTTACCACTGAGACACCAGGGAAGCCCAAAGATATTTTAAATAAATAAAAATAAAGTGAATTTACCACCTTTCCACTTAACCTTGGGAAGTAATTATACTGTAAAGAGAAGGAAAATGATTCCAGAAAGAAGGTGTGAGCACCAGAAGGGATGGTGAAGAATGAAACGGGTAAATCCAAAAAGCCTTATCTATACCCTCAGAGCCCAGAACACTGTCTGGCACAGAGTTGGTGCACAATAATTTTTAATAGGAAAAGTATTTGAATAAAATAATATTTCTAATTCATGAGAATTTTGAGTAGAAATGTCAAGGTCAGAAGCAGCATGGCTTTCAGGCTCTTGCTTTGGCTACTTGGGGGTTGTAATGTTGCCTTAGGCTTTATTAAGTGTTCATGATGAATTTCCAAGGAAAACTACTGAAAGAGTAGAAATGGTACATAAATTCTAAGCTAAAAAAAAAAAAAGGAAAAAGAGAAATAAGAAACTAAAGTGCAAAGACTATGCTAATGATGTTAGGTGCTACTCTAAAATTTTTCATATGGGATCTCATGTAATCCTTAAAATGTTTCACTGATGTGGGCCCCTGTTACCATGTTTACTTTTATAGATAAGGGCACTGAGAGATTGAGTGATTTGCCCAAAGTCACACAGCTAGAAAAAAAAAAAAAAAACTCAAAAAAGGAGAGGCAAGAAAGGATGGAAATGTAGTAAAAGTACACAAATTGTAGAAAGTAAAATTGTGGAAATGAATGCTATATATCTGTAATTACAACAAATGTAAATGGACTAAATTTGCAAGATATAGATTGTGAGATCCAATTTTTAAAAAGACATTCAAACTTATGCTTATAAGAAACCCACCTTAAAAATGAGGATAAATGTTTAGAAACAAAGGGACGGAAAAAGTTAGACTATGCAATTAAGAACCAGTAGAATGTATGATCGGAGAAGGCAATGGCACCCCACTCCAGTACTCCTGCCTGGAAAATCCCATGGACGGAGGAGCCTGGTAGGCTGCAGTCCATGGGGTCGCTGAGCGTCGGACACGACTGTGAGTGACTTCACTTTCACTTTTCACTTTCATGCATTGGAGAAGGAAATGGCAACCCACTCCAGTGTTCTTGCCTGGAGAATCCCAGGGACGGGAGAGCCTGGTGGGCTGCCATCTATGGGATCACACAGAGTCGGACACGACTGAAGTGACTTAGCAGCAGCAGCAGCAGCAGCAGAATGTATGATAGATATATTAATGTCAGGAAAAAATAGCATATAATACCAAACTACATTAAAAGAAATAGAGTTAATACATTATGATATATTGGTCAATTTCCCAGGAAGACATCACAATTCCACTTTGTATTCACCTAATAAAATTGCTGCAAACCATATAAGGCAATAACTGATGAAATTATAGGGAGAGATAGATAAATCCACAATCCTGTTGGATCTTTACCAAAATTATGACTAAAGCAGGCAAAATTTCTAAAGGAAGAAAAATTAAATAATGTCACTGATGAATGTGGTACATGAGTGTGTATCCAACAAACAGAGCAGGTGCTTTCTTCCCAAGCATGTACAGAACATTTACCAAAATCAGTCCTGTAATGAGGAGCTCCTAGTAGCCCTTTCTCTGTTGATGGTACATTAAAAGGCAAGTGTTATCAACTGGATGAAGAAGGCACATCTGCCAGGTAACCATGTCCCTAACCTGACACAGGGCCAGGTTGGGTGCTATGTACAAGATTTCTCAAGTTGTCATGTTGTTTTGGGGGACTGGGGGTTTGCAGACAATGGAAGCCATAGTGATGATGGAAATAGAGCCTGTGATGATGGAGACAAAGCCTGTGATGATGCAGTGACAGTTGACGCATTGAGAGTCTGCCGGACGTGTACTAGGTTTTGAGCTTTGCATGGATTATCTCATTTAAACCTCATCACAACTCTGCCAAGAGAGTAAAATTACCATTTCCATTTTCACATGAGGAAGTTGAGGCTTAGGAATATAGTAATCATATAACTAAGACCAATGCTGCTTCTTAGGTCTCCCTGGCTGACCCCATCCATGGTGCTAAAGTCTTGAAGGGAGGAGAGGGCCAAGGGATGGACATTTGAGTTTCATGAGGCTGTTCTCACTGTTCTTAGGACTTTGTGGGATCATTTCACTACTCTAATGATTAAAGTGTAGCTAATGCTCTCTTCCCCAGGTCTACCTGGAAGTACAATGCATCACAAATCATTTGGACTGAATCCCAGCTAAGGAGGAAATCATGCAAGATAAAGTGAGGGATAAGTGGTTACTGATTTGGGGTTTTCCAAAGTGGCGGGAGGCTTGTGAGAATGTCAGCACCAGTCTTCTTCTTCTTCTTCTTTGAAGGCAAAAACATTTGTCCCCCATTCCCAAGGTCCCTGGGCCCAGCTTTGAGCTTGTTGGCTAGAGGAATCAGGGGAGGCAAGGCTGTGAAACTCCTCACTCACACTCTTGGCCCATCCACTAACCATTCAGCAAAAAGCCCCAAGTGAGACATTAGTAATAGAACTTCTTCCAGGACCCTGAACTCCTAATGTGCTTGGAGTCAGGGATGAGATTCTGCTTAATTATGGGTTTAAGATTTGAATTCAGGTCTTCAGAGTCGTAGGACATGTTGTGCTATGAAGCCTCCCCACTGGCCAACCTCCACTGCCAGATGTGAAGGTCCTTCTGGGTTAACCTACAGTTCCCCATAAAACACTTCCTCAGCCATCCTTTCCTTGGTGGCAGGGCTCTCCCTCTGCACTCCCAAAGCCCCAGCTGTGTATCCCTAGCACAGGCCTCTCTACACTGGGAATTGCAGGGTTCCTCTTGTCCCCCAGTAAGACCATGGATAAGATTGTGGCTCATTCATATCCATATCTCCTGCTCCTGGCACTGTGACTGTCAGTAAAGGCTCTTGTTGATCAATGAAGAAAAGTGACTTTCATTTTGCAGTGGGATTTGCAGGGGGAGCAAACATATTTCAGATTAAAGAATGCACATCATAACATAAAATAGCTTATCACAACCATTTACTGTCTCTGCCACAGACAGGATGACAGGAGGGCTCACAAGAAGGTCGCAGAGGGTGAGTTTTGCCATCAAAAGTCATATCGACCAAAGTCCATTATGACAAGTGGGGAGGGTGAGAGTGGGTGGGCTCCGATGCATTAGTGATTGTCCCAAATATGAGAAAACTGATTGGTGACAAATTAATCCTGGCAGCTTTCATTTTCGATTTCCTTTTTGAATTATATGGAATGATTAAAGTGTATCCAAATAGAAAAGAATAAGACAGGACAAAGAGAGATACATGTGCCATATATTGATTTCTTACAAAAATAGTTGAAGAGTAGATTTAATTTAACTAAATGGTGGTAGTAATATTGACATAGTAATCATACATCTAACAGCAGTGCTGCTTCTTAGGGCTCCCAGGTTGACCCTATCCAGTGGGCTGAGGTCCTTCTTCTGCCTGAGGGGAAGGGAGGGTCAACAGATGGATACTTGAGTTGCATGAGGCTGTCCTTGCTGTCCTTAGGACTTTATGAGATTATGTTTTTACTCTAATGAGTAAAGTGGAGCTGATGCTCTCCTCCCCAGGCCTACCTGGAAGTGCATTTAACCTGAATCTCATCTAAGAAGAAACAATGCAAGAAAAGGTAAAGGAGAAGTCAGTAGCCAGCTGTGGTTTTCCAAAATGGCAGGAGGCTTGGATAAGGAGAGAAAAATGTGGGAATGTCAGCACCAGTCATCTTTCTTGAAGGTAAAGACATTGGTCCCCTCCCCAGGGTCCCTGAGCCCAGCTTTGAGCCTGTTTTCTAGAGAAGCCAGGGGAGACAAGGCTGAGAAATCCCTCACCCACACTGTTGGCCCATCCACCAGTCATTCATCAAAGCGTTGTGAGTAAGGAGTTGGTGATATTGCTGGGACTAGGACCCTGTACTCCCAGTGTGCTCCCGGTCATGGAGGAGATTCTCTTCCTGCAACTGCTTAAAGAGAGGACTGGATCAGAACAGTGGTTTTCAAGCTCAAGTCCATGGACAGCATGTATAAGAATCATCTGGGAGCCTTTAAAAATGATGGGATTCCTTAAATGCTAACTCAACAGTGGGATGCAAGAACACACATTCCAAAGCTACCTCAGCAGTCCTGATGCCACTAGTTCGCATCTGTATCTGTATTCTTGTCCTAGGGCCATTGTGACAGTGTCTCACAAGCCAGGGGGGCTTTGAAAAATGCAAATTTGTTCTGTCAAAATTCTGGAGAGAAGAAATGTAAAATCCAGATGCTGGCAGCCATCTTCCCTCCAGAGGCTGTAAAAAGAGTCCATTCCTCACTTCTGCTTCCTGGTGACCCAGGTGTTGCTTGGCCTGTAGCTGCATCCCTCCATCCTCTGCCTCCGTCTCCACATGGCCTCCTCCTTTTTCTGTGTATTTCTACTCTGTGTGTCTCTTATAAGGACACTTGCCACTAGATTTAGGGCTAGATTCTTGAGAGTCCCTTGGACTGCAAGGAGATCAAATTAGTCAATCCTAAAGGAAATCAACCCTGAATATACATTGGAAGGACTGATGCTGAAGCTAAAGCTCTGATACTTTGTCCACCTGCTCGGACACTACCTTGCAGAGGCTTCACCTGTGACCTGGCAAGGAGACCACTCTGCTCTCTCTCCCTGCTCTGTGTTTCCTCTTACCCACCACATAAAACACATCACCTAATCACTCAGCTGGTTCTGTCTGAGTGGGTGCTCAGGCCTGGGGGGCCGGGAGGCACTGGGGAATAATGAGTGTTCCCCCCTAGCTGATCCCTGGGGGAGAGAGGCTGCCCCCTCCACCCCAAACCAGTGCCTTGATGGCTTCGGCTGGGTAGCTTCATCTCCAACCTGAGTCCACAGGAGTTTTCGTGGGAAAATGCCAGTGAGAAGGTGGCAGGATGACTAGAGCTGTCCTGCCTCCTTGTCCTGCAGTGGACTCTGAGAAGCCTCCCCCACCTCCTGTCCTGCATCATCAGCATTTGCCCAAAACTGTTTCCACCACACTGGTCACCCCAGAAACCAGAAACTTAGGGGCTTCTTGCTGAAATGATCTGACTAGTCTCCCCTGGCTGCCTTCCCTGAGCTCTGCCTGGCCCACCTGCTCCTCAGTCCAGGTGGGGTCCTGCTCATCCCTGCCCTTACTTCTGCCTTCAGCAAACACCCTTTCCTCCCAGGCATGCTCTTCCTGCCCTGGAGTTTTTGTGGTTCAGTCTCTCCGCTGTGTCCAATTCTTTGTGACCCTGTGGACTGCAGCACGCCAGGTTTCCCTATCTTTCACTAACTCTTGGAGTTTACTCAAAGTCATGTCCATTGAGCTGATGATGCCATCCAATCATCTCATCCTCTGTTTCCCCCTTCTCCTCCTGCCCTCAATCTTTCCCAGCATCAGGGTCTTTCCCAATGAGTAGTCTCTTTGCATGAGGTGGCCAAAGTATTGGAGCTTCAGCTTTAGTATATTAGTCTTTCCAATGAATATTCAGGGTAGATTTTCTTTAGGATTGACTGGTTTGATCTCCTTGCAGTCCAGTGGACTCTCAAGAGTCTTTTCCAGCACCACAGTTCAAAAGCATCAATTCTTCGGTGCTCAGCCTTCTTTATGGTCCAACTCTCATATCCATACATGACTACTGGAAAAATCATAGATTTGACTAGATGGACCTTTGTTGGCAAAGTGATGTCTTTGCTTGTTAATAGGCTTTCTAAATTTGTCATAACTTTTCTTCCCTGGAGACCCACCAGCATCCTGTCCTTCTGAGGGTCCCATCAGCTATCTTCCTCCTTGATGGCCTTCCAGCCTTCACCTGCCTTCTGCAGCCACAGGAAGTGGCCTCTTATTTTCTCTCTCAGCTCAGTGTTCTATTTTAATGCTGTTTGATGTTGTGCTGATGTCCACTGGCTGACAACACACCCATATCTAAGCCTCCTCTGCAGGCAGCCAAGGTCAAGTTCATGGCTGTCTGTGCTCATGGTGACACATGTGTCCCCAGGGTGACAGGGGCACATGGCCACCTGTACCCCACAGTGACAGTAGAGGGGACAGAAATGCATGGGTCTCTCTCATGTTCTCGGCACCACGCTGGGCATTTCCCCGATGTTGTTGCTTCTAGCACATGGAAGGGGGAAGGGTGCTTGATCAGGGACCTTGGTTACTGGAATGCTTTGAGCTTTCAAGACTAAGCTCTTCCAAAAGCAAGACATTTTCACCAAGAAGTACTACAACAAAACCCAGGGAGTGAGGACAGAGGGCAGGAACCTGGACAACTGACTGGAGTGCGATGGTGTTCTGGGTCCCTTTGGTCCTTGAAGATGGAACCTGTCCTGTCCTGTGGTTAGAACCAGGATGGAGTCCTGGAGATGTTTAGTTCAACTTCTCCAGAGGCTACGGATGACTCTAGGAGCAACCATTTTCAAAGTTCTTTGGCATTATTTTAGGTGTGGCCCTTCTATCATGTCTCTGACTCAAGGAAGGAGAAAACTCGAGCTTCCTGATGCCCGAGAGATGCTTCGTAGGTGTCGCTGGTTCCAGGAATCCAGTAAGATATACCTGTGTGAATGAAAAGTGGTGCTGCAGTATCAGCAGACAAAGGATGCTGCAGCCATCAAGCCACTGCCACCACCCCCCGCCTGCGCCCCGACCCCCCACCCCTCAACGCATCTCCCTCCCCGCTACCATGATGAGCCCTGAGGGGACTCAGAATGGAGACAAAGAAGCTGTCAACTGCCAAGCCCTCAGCAGCCGAAACCACCGCTAACAGTGCACCCTGTGGGGACTCAGGATGGAGAAAGAACAAGACACTGGCCCTGGAGAGCTAAGATGCATATCAAAGGAGTGAGTCCAATAAGCCCAGACTCTTGCAACTTCCCATACATAGAAAAGCACTGGGGCTTCCCAGGTGACTCAGTGTTAAAGAATCCGCCTGCAATGCAGGAGACACAGTTTCGATCCCTGGGTCCTGAAGATTCTGTGGAGTAGGAAATGGCAACCCACTTTAGTGGGTTCATTCCTGCCTGGGAAATCCCATGGACCAAGGAGTCTGGTGGGGGCTACAGTCCATGGGTTGCAAAGAGTCAGACACAACTGAGCAACTGAACAAAACCAGCAACAAGTGATATATCCCATCAATCAAGTGACTAGCATAGTTTACCTCTTGAAAATCTAACTGTTCTCTCTCTTAAAAACAAGAACAAAAACTAAAAACAAAACAAAAAAACTCTTTTAAAAAGAAAACACTAAACTCATTAATCTGAGACGTCTAGTTTTCTTTAGCTAGCAGTAACCTTTTGATGTTCTGACTAGCTGGTCTTTGCCGCAAAAACTCCTGTGTATCCTGTCTCCTCCCTTACCTCTCTGGAGCAGTCCTTCAGAGCCATTTTTGAGAGGCTGCCTCCTGGGCTTAAACCCTCAGAAAATCAACCAAATAAAACGTAATTCTCAACTTTCAGGTTGTGTACTTTTTTCCCTCAGTTGACACCTGGTGCCTTCGAAGCAGAAGCAAGCCTGGTGCAGGTGCAGAAGAGTGTCCACTTGGACAGCTGCTCGTCTATCCGCCCATTCATCTTCCCAGGAAAACTCTGGTTCATAGGGTAAGTTTCTGGAGACACGCTAGAATCCTGACTTATAGGCCGACCCTGACACCCATCCCAACCCAAGCGTCTGCCCAGAAGGGCTGCTGGCTAAACACAGCTGACAAACGCACACCCAGGGCATCAGGAAGGGAGAGGCTCGACAGGAGGGCTTGGCTGCAATCGCTAGTTGCTGTTTGGCTGGAAGAAGAGAGCGTCGACAGTGGAGACGGAGATCCTCAGTTACTGAAATGATGCAGCCTCTGGTCCCTAGGACCACTGGCAGCAGCCAATTAGAGCAAAACCACTCTGGAAAGCAATTAGAGAAGGGAGCCCTGGGGAGCCCCCAGCCTGCGCCCCTGGGAACCGCCTGTCAAGACCCCAAATGATGTGCTGTCCTTCCGAGAAACTCTAGAAAGAAAATGAGCTTTAATCATCCAACCCCTTAACATTAATCACCACCCATGAATAGTACAGACCCTGCCAAAGTGGAGTCACTCTCAATCACACAGGCTAAATAAATGAATAATTATAGGAATAAATGCTGTGATTAATACCAGTGTGTTAGGCACACGATGGCTCCCCTCTGCTCCCCAGTCTGACTGCAGAGTCCCCAGGACTCCCATGGGAGGCGACACAACCTCACCCACCAGGCTTGCCCTGGGAGGTCCTCTTCGCATTCTGCCAAGACATCTGAACCAAGTGGCATGTCCTAGTGGATCAGGAGAGGCCGTGTCCCTCCTAAGAGGCTGAGAGGACCTGGAGGGCAGCTGGAGGGCCTCCCATGACCAGGGACACATGAGAAATGGGGTGCAGCAGCACCCCCTGTGTGGTCCAGGAAACTTATGCTCTCCTGGAGCCCCCAGCCTCCATCGAACCCCAGGCCGCTGGGTTTACCTCTGGGGAGACCGAAGCCTGGAGAGCCACCGTGCCTCTGCAGGGAATGGGGGCGTCAGCGGGGCCCACCGACGTGCCCTCACAACAGCTGAAATCTCCCGTGTGTGCCGCCACTTGCACGCCCTCCATCCAGAGCCTCTACATCATGTAAAGATGAAAAAAAGGACGATTTTCTTCTCCTGCTCTTTCTTATTGAAGTAATCAAGGGGTGGTGTGTTCAAGCCACTGTTTACCCAAAGGAATGAGCAGCGATCAATATTAATACCTGGACACCTACACACTAATCTTTTCAAAATGTCACACAAAAACAAGGCATCAAGAAACTTTATTCTAGGTGTTTGCCAGCCAAGGGGGTGAATCTCAATCTCTCTCTCTGTCTCTCACATACCTCCTAACACCCACATACTTCTAAAGATGACACCTGCACAGATGTCAACAATCCACGTGGAATTCTAGATTCTTTTCACTTGGAAAGGCCAGTGTGAACCCACAGTTAGGACCTGAGGGCAAAGGATTGAAAATGCTGAGGGAGTCAGACCCTCCCCTCCCTGGTGTTGGGGGGGCCATGGCCACAGCACCAAGCTGCCCGCTGTCAACACTATTTAAGGTGACTCCTCTAAACTCCACACTGCTGTTTTGTTATTAATTGATTGGAAGCTTAGATCTAAACACAGAAGCTGCCAAGGGGTCCTTGTCTGAGCTTGCAAGCAGTTTGTGAGTCGTGCTTAGGGTCCATGCCTAGAAGATCAGTCTGAAATTGGGGTCCAGTGCGCACCTGGAGGCCCTAGAGCTGATGCCCCAGGAGGCACGAGTCCTGGGAGCGGTTTGTGTCCTTTTTGGAAACCCCTAAACACAGTCTCAGGGGATCAGCTCTCTACTTCCTTGGCCTGATTTCATTCATCAAACACCGCTCCTTCCTGCGTCTTGTGAGAGAGGATTAGACAGATGGAGAAGCAGGCTAATGGCCATACACCTGATGTAGGGACCACATGCTGCCCTGGGTCCCTCTCTCGTCTCTGTAATTCACACAGGAATTCCACTTCCTTCAAGACAATGGAAAACAAACCCCAAACGCACCTCTGAGAAAATGATAGTCAGAGCCAGAGCTGATTAGCAGTGAAGCATGAAGGAATCCTTGTCAAACCACTTTGAAACCAGCAGAGCTCTTTCCTCAAGGAAATCATGCATGGAAACAAAACAAGGCTGATGTTCTATTAGTACCAGTCTATTTTACAAGTCTCAAATTATTCCGTCTCACTGTCTTCAAGCAAAATCAATAAGAATTGAGAATCAGGAACACCAAAATTGCAACTGAAACCTGTAGAAAGAAAAAAAAAAAATCTTACAAGAACCTTAGTTTTCAATATTTTGGGGGCAAAACGTTAAATTTTTGATTTCTGTATATAAGTTGTAAATAGAGACAATTTTTAGCCTCTAATTTTCAAGATATTTCTCCTATAGGCTGATCTAGAAGCTTGAAAGCGGAAAAGCAGTAAATGTGGGTCTAGTGTTGAATCACTGAGTCATAACAGCTTACAAGCTTTATCATGAACTCTAAAAAGAATTGGGCAAGAGGCCTCCACAATTTATGACAAGCTCTAAGATGAGTCATCAGTCCCCTGTGACTCCTATGCTCAGCACACCCCCTGTCTCTTGTATTTCCCAGTGCCCCTGGTGGGGCTGCAGATCCAGGGTGAGATGGAGAAGAATCTTCCTTGGCACAGTTTTACAAGGCTGAGCTTGTATCATCCTGATTCAGAGATACAACTTCCTAATCATTGACATTGCATACACAATTCAGATGTGTGCACAGGCAGAAGAAAGTTCATCCCCAATCTGCCGAAAAGGTATTCATCAGTGCCAATAGTTTCCATTGTATTAATAATACAGCATGTAGGAAATGATGTCTGTGGTTTAAAATGTCTATGTGGCTTAAAGACCTTCTTGAGTACTCAGTAGCTCAGTCATGTCCGACTCTTTGCAACCCTATGGACTGTAGCCTTCCAAGCTCTTCTGTCTATGGGATTCTCCAGGCAAGAATACTGGAGTGGGTTGCCATTTCCTTCTCTAAGGGATCTTCCTGGCCAAGGGATCAAATCTACATCTCCCAATCTCCTGCATCTCCTGCATTGGGAAACGGATTCCTTACCAGTGGGAAGCTCTGGCTTAAAGACCATTTCACTCAAATTGTAAATGCTCTAAAAGGTCTTCTGAGCCCCAGACAAAAGCAATGAAGATCAAATTCTCCTTGTAGTGATTCCCAGTCTTGAGATACAGTGCCAGGAGGCTAGGTTAAGTCCCATTGCCACCATCCAAGGTTGTTTGCATCTGACTTTGTAGTTAAGGAAACCAAGACCAAGAGACATGCAGTGAGGGTGCAGGAAAGCTCAGGTTCATCTGTCTCTCAAGTCCTCATTCCTTTCAATGTGATGAACATATGGAGAAACAAAGAGGCTTCTAGGGGCTCTCAAGCTGGCCCTAAAGACTTCTTCCACCACCATTTCCACCATCATCCCTTGCATCTCCCTGCTTTTCCTTCCCTCACATCCAAAGTCCTTACCCCTGAGTATCTACCTGGATTTCTCAGTTGGCCCCTTCACCCTGGGCTCACATGTGCCTTTTCAAGGAGCCTGACCCTTGATACACTATTTGAAGTCACCCCTTCCCACATACTGCCTAACACACAGCATTACTGTTAATTATCTATCTATACCACAGTCAAGAAAGTTCTGTTTGTGGCCTAAAATAGCTTGGTGTGGTTCATTTTATGTGTCAGCTGACTGGGCCAAGGTACCACCGATGTGGTCAAACATTATTCTGGATGTTTCTAGAAGGATGTTTGTGGATGAGATGAGCATTTTAATCTGTGGACTCAGAGTGATGCAGGTTGCCGCACCCCCACCCCCGCCCAGTGTGTATGGGCCTCAACTAATCAGTTGAAGATATAAGCATACCAAAAGACTGATCCTCCCAAACAAGACAGAATTCTGCATCAGGCAGCTTTTGAATTCAAACTATAATGCCAGTTCTTTCCTGAGTCTCTAGCCTGATGGCCAATCCTGCAGTTGTTGAAACTTGCCAGCATCCATAATCATTTAAGCCAATTCCTTACAATATATCTCCCTGTATGTAGACACGTTCTGTTGATTGTATTGAGCTCTACACAGAGCTCACAGTTGTTTGGTGAATGAAGGAGTGAAGAAATGAATGAGTGACCTTACAGGAAAATCTGGTCCTGATGACTGCATCATGGGCAGTCCTAGAGGGAGATAGCCAGCATCCTTGTGGGCCTCTTGGTCCTTTCCTGTTAACCATGTGAGGACTTCCCCAAACAATGAACCCCACAAATTTTAGGAGTTCATCACCCAGAGCAGCCACCTTCCCTCTTTCCTCTGGAGAAGCATTTGAGCTTCAGTGTGTCCAGTCTTGTGTGATCAGATTCTCCTTCAAAGTGAAGAAAGGCAGGGTGCAGGGTCTGGAGTCAGGAGATCCAGTGACCCTCTGTGACCAGACACTCAGCCACTCTGAGCCTTCATTGTCTCAAGTCCACAGTGGGAAGAGTGGTAACCCCTACTCCTAAACTGTCATGAATTATTAACAGTTTCATATGCACAAATAGTTAGTGGAACTCCCATTGCAGTAGGCTCAATAGCAGTGAATACAAAAATACCAGCCTTTGGGTAGCTAATTAACAACAGAAATTTATTTCCTACAGCCCTGGAGTTGGGAAGCCCAAGATCAAGTTGCTGTTGGATTTGACATCTGGTGAGCGCTCACTTCCTGATTCACAGATGGCCGTCTTCTCACTGTAAAACTCACATGGTGGACAGGGTGAGCTGCCTCTCTTGGGCCTCATTCATAAGGGAACTAAACCTAATCACCCTCCAAAGTCGCTATCTCCCAACATGATTACCTTGGGGATTAGGATTTTAACACATGAAATTTGTTGCACATAAACATTTAATCTATAGCAATATTGTAAATAAAATGGAATATATTGAGCATACAAGCAACATATCCAGTCCTCCTGCACTAGACTTTCACAATGACTGTCTGAGAAAATCTTTTAACTAAGGATTCCACACTTGATCATTCATTTGTTCATTCATTCATTTACTCATCAATGCATTCATTCCATCTATTCATTCATTCCTTCAACTGAGTGTCTACTCTAGCATCAGCTTGGCTCATGGCTAAGGAGGAATCTGCCAAGGACATGATCTACTGAATCTCATCTTTAGGAAGGTCGTGGACAGGTGGCACAGCACTAAGGGGGCAGGATGGTGTTGCTGTGCTCTGGGCAGGCTTGGGGGCAAGAAGAGGGACCCTTGCTGAGGACCAGAGCTCCAAGATGGCCAGCCAATATGAGCCCAGCCTTCCTAATTATATAGCCACTGACTGCTGCCCACTGACCATTTTCTGGTGCTCAATTATAAAGACTGATGATTTTTGTAAAGCCTACCCTTACTCAATTTTTAAAATGAGAAGCCCACACTTGAATTCAGAAGCCTGGCATCATGCTGCCCCTTCAGCCATATTCTTCAACCATCTGTCTTCACAAGCCTTTGGTCAGATTCACCGTCGGGACCCTGGGCATCGTCAACACACCCATCGTCCATGACTGTATGGTCTCCTGGCTCATGAGCACCAGGGCTCCCCTCCCATTCCCTCCCCTCCCCTAACTTCCAAGGGCCTGAGCTGCACATACATCCTTCTTTTTTGGTAATTTTAAAATTTTTATTTGTTTTTGGCAGTGCGGGGTCTTCGTTGCTGTGCAAGCTGTTCTTTAGTTTTGGCAATCAGGGGCTACTCTCTAGTTGCCGTGCACAGGCTTCTCACTGTGGTGGTTTCTACTGCTGCAGAGCATGGGCTCTAGGGCATGCAGGCTTCAGCAGTTGTGCCTTTCAGGCTCTAGAGCACAGTCTCAGTAGCTGTGGCACATGGGTCTACTTGCTTCGCAGCATGTGGGGTCTTCCCAGACCAGGGATTGAACCCATGTCTCCTTCACTGGCAGGCCAATTCTTTACCACTGAGCCACCAGGGAAACCCTCACATTCTTAACTCAAAAGCGTCGTCAACTGTATGAATGCTCAGAACCAACAAAATGAAGTGCTTGACAACATGCATTGCCCACAGTTAACATCACAGAAACATTCATGACTGTCTTTCATTTCCTCAGATGAAATAAAATCTGAAGCTCCATCCTGCATCTCGAGAATTACTGTCATCAAGGCTTCCCTGGTGGTTCAGATGGTAAAGAATTTGCCTGCAATGCAGGAGACCTGGGTTCTATCCCTGAGTCAGGACCATCCCCTGGAGTGGGAAATGACAACCCATTCCAATATTCTAGCCTGGAGAATTCCACGGACAGAGGCGCCTGGAGGGCTACAGTACATGGGGTCGCAAAGTGTTGGATACGAGTGAGTGACTAACAGGCTCTTATGGGTGCCACCTCCTGAAACTGTAACCGTGAAATGCAGTACATTTCCGGGGTCTGAAGGGAGTCTTAGGAGCCTGAGTTCCCTAAGTCTGCCATCCTGACATGATTGACATTGACCAAGAGTGGCTGTGCTTTATTATTTTCTATCTGATTGTTTCAAAATGGTGCAGCTGCCTTTAAACTTTTTGCGTTTCCTGTTTTGGGTCTCTGTGTTTATCCTTTGAGACGACCTGGCTAATGACTCCTATTTCACCTCCCTCTTTCCTTTTAGAAAAAATGAATCTCATAAAAATCACCAGACTGGAGACTGAGCAAACTCATTGGCATCATAAAATTTTGATTTAGAGGTTTAGCAAATGTGATGGAACATTTTTCTGTGCCCTTCTGATGTGTGCAAACTATTTTTGGCGTGTGGATATTTACATAATATTGCCAGACACAGGCTTATTCAGCCCCCCCACCCTTTTGAAATGGGAAATTATGAGTCAAGTCAGGAAGAAACAGGTTCTGAGTCAGAAGACACGGGTTCACCAAGTCAAGCAATTCCAGATGATATTCAGGCACAAAACATTGTAATCAGGTGGCAAGATCAGGGTGAAATACCAACACCCAGAAAAGAAATATGGTTGTGCCCATCACCTGGAAGTTGGTGCTATCCCAAGCTGGATGGAGCAAACTTTGATCATCATTTGAGTGGCAGTAAACATCAAAGTTATGGCTTTTCCAGTAGTCTTGTATGGGTGTGAGATGTGGACCATAAAGAAAGCTGAGCACTGAAGAATTGATGCTTTTGAAATGTGATGCTGTAGAAGATTCTTGAGGGTTCCTTGGACTGCAAGGAGGTCAAACCAGTCAATTATAAAGGAAATCAACCCTGATTATTCAATGGAAGGACTGATGCTGAAGCTGAAGCTCCAATACTTTGTGGCCATCTGGTGTGAAGAGCCGACTCATTGAAAAAGACCCTGATGCTGGGAAAGACTGAAGGGAACTGGAGAAGGAGGCAGCAGAAGAAGAGATGGTTGGATGGCATCACCGACTCAATGAACATGAATTTGGGCAAACTCCAGGAGATAGTGGAGGATAGAGGAGTCCGGTGTGCTGCAGTCCATGGGGTTGCAAAGAATGGGACATGACTTAGCAACTGAACAACAACAAAATTTCCTTGAAGTTGGGCGGTGGGTAACCAGTGGATCATGGGAGGCTGCAAGCTGCTGGTGGGGCTATGGGACCACTCTTTGTCCCCTTCATATGCCCCGGGAGGGGATGCATGCACCATGGGACACATTCTGGGAAATTACTACTCAAAAATTTATGCCCAAATTGTGTGAAGCACATCCAGAGGTGGAGATTCAAGCAACTGGTATAAAAAAAAAACCCAGAATGTCTACAATGGAAGAATGAGAATCATCTCAAGATGAAGGGAGCCTGCAACTGGAAGATGAGATCTAGGATTTGTGGAAAAGAAGAAAATGACATTTATGTGGGTTCCACGAGAGCAGTGGAGAAGGCAATGGCAACCCACTCCAGTACTCTTGCCTGGAAACTTCCATGGATGGAGGAGCCTGGTAGGCTGCAGTCCATGGGGTTGCTAAGGGTCAGACACGACTGAGCGACTTCACTTTCACTTTCATGCAGTGGAGAAGGAAATGGCAACCCACTCCAGTGTTCTTGCCTGAAGAATCCCAGGGATGGGGGAGCCTGGTGGGCTGCCATCTATGGGGTCGCACAGAGTCGAACACGACTGAAGCGACTTAGCAGCAGCAGCAGCAGCAACAGCATGAGAGCAAACCTGGAATGGGGCTGGATGCTTGTAACCAGTTTGGGTGCAACAAGCTTCTGATGAACTGTGAACTCTGCTTATTGTGGGTTTGCTATGTGCCACGGTTAGCTGTTGACTTATATTATTTCACTGTCATTAACCCATTTTGCAGATGGGAAACTGAGGCAAAGCCAGGTTTTCGCTACTTGCCTAAGGCCAATCAAAAGGTAGAAACAGAGTTCAGAGCCAGAAACTCTGCATTTCATGCTATGTAGTCTGGTTCTAATTTCTAAATCATGGCTGTGTTCTGCAGATGAAAACTGGGGCTCAGAAGATCCAGTGGCTTGTTTGCAGCTTTGCAATGACAGTGAGTAGTAGTGTAGTTCCTCAGTCGTGTCCAACTCTCTGTGACCCCATGGACTGTAGCCCACCAGGCACCTCTGTGCATGGATTCTCGAGGCAGGAATACTGGAGTGGGTAGCCATTCCCTTCTCCAGGGAAATCTTTCCAACCCAGGGATTGAACCCAGGTCTCCCATGTTGTAGGCAGATTCTTCACCATCTGAACCACCAGGGAAGCTCAGCAATGACAGTGAGGGAGACTGGGCTCACACTCTGACTGACTCCACCATTGCTGCTGTTCCTGGGGCACCCTCATCCTCCCTACCCCAAGCATCTGTCAAACACTGTCTGATGGCCTCCCCTGAGGGCTGGCTGGGTAGCTGTTTGAGTGGGAAGGCATCCTGTTGGCATGGACACCACCCTAACCATGCTGTCTGCTCCCATCTTCACTGCAGGGCCCCTCAGCTGCCCTTACAAGCATCCCGCCTTCTTGCTATCACGTTCATTTTCTTCATTATACTTCAAATTGTGCGATCCACATTGCACTGTCTCACCATTGATTCAATGGTTAAATTAGCTGCTATTTCTCTCTCCTGCATTACAGGCTCAGAATAATTTGTTTATGAATCAAATGCTCTGTGGGTTCGAAAGGAAAGCTTAATATGCATTCATTACAGCTGAGCCATAATCACCCTAAATCACAGGAACCTCAGTCCCAGGCAAGGCGTGAGTCTTGCTTGGTGCGGAAGCCCATCTTTTACCTTCCGAAGCACACTACTCAGGCCTGAATTTTCATCAAAATTCATGGAAGGGTGTGCAAAGGGGGAGCAATAAGTTTTAAAAACCTGTAGAGTAATTTCAAACTGATGCAAAAAATTTTGTATACATCTTACCCTCTAGATGATCTTCAGAGGGCACCAACCACAGGTCTACCCACCTAGCCTCCAGCTTGGGTCAGTTTCAACAGGCATCTCATGTACAGATAAAGATAAATGTGGGTGAGCTCAGAGCAATGGTCGGTAAGATGCTCCACACCTCTCCTCCCATCTGGGGCCTCGTCCCAGCCCCAGGAAATGCACAGGCAGGCTCACACCATGACACTGCACCCAACTGAATCTTTTTCAGAAGACCCTTCAGGCTCCCCACAGCAGATACTGGCACATCCACACCAGGGCTCTGCTCCCAGTAGATGGCGGTGCTTGCAGGACTGAGTCCAGACCCACAGGGCCTCTCACATCAGACCCTGCCTTTAGGAGGTGCAGGGCCTCTGCCCCACGGGCCTGCTTTTCCTCATCCCCTGCGGTCCCCACCCTAACCATCACCTCCCAAGTCAGAGATGGGATAGCAAGTGGCAGAGAGCACACTTCCTGGTCACTTGACATTTTAACAGGATAATTCTAGGCTCCCAGTTATGGTCCCTGCAATGGACTGAAAGTTTGTGTCCCCCCAGTATTCGTATTTTGAAACCTAATTCCCAAAGTGATGTATGGGCATGGGGCCTTGGGGAGGTGCTGAGGTCATGAGAGTGGAGTCCTCGGGATGGGGTTAGTGACCTTATAAAAAAGACCCCAGAGAGCTCTTTTGCCCCTTCCACCACATGGGTAGTCACGGTGAGAAGGCAGCCATGTGGAAAAAGGTTCTGACCAAATACTGAATGTGTCCATATCTTGATCTTGGACTACTAGCCTCCAGAACTGTTGATAAATAAATCAGATTTATTAAATATTTATTAACAGATGAATATATATCTGTTGTTTTTAGAGTGAACTTATGGCTACCAAGTGGAGTAGATGGAAGAAAGGGATAGTTTGGGAGTTTGGGATCAATGTATACACACTGCTATAATTAAAATAAATAACCTATACAGGATTTGGATACGTCAAGGACTCTTAGTTTTTCTTGTTCTTGGCTGCTATTTCAACGAGCCAATTTATTTGTTCAGTTATTTCTCTCAATGCTGACCAATGTAATTGTTATGTGGTAGTATTGCAGGACGGAGAAGGCAATGGCACCCCACTCCAGTACTCTTGCCTGGAAAATCCCATGGACGGAGGAGCCTGGTAGGCAGCAGTCCATGGGGTCGTAAAGAGGACTGAGCGACTTCACTTTCACTTTTCACTTTCATGCATTGGAGAAGGAAATGGCAACCCACTCCAGTGTTCTTGCCTGGAGAATCCCAGGGACGGGGAGCCTAGTGGACTGCCGTCTGTGGGGTTGCACAGAGTCGGACACGACTGAAGCGACTTGCAGCAGCAGCAGCAGCAGCAGCATACAGGACCTACTGTAGAGCACAGGGAACTCCGCTCAATGCTGTGTGGAACTCTGGATGGGAGAAGAGTCTGGGGGAGAAAAGACATATATATATGTATGACTGAGTCCCTTCACTGTTCACCTGAAACTATCACAACAGTGTTAATTGGCTATGTCCTGATACAAAATAAAATGTTTTAAAAATAAATAATTGTCTGTTGTCAATAGGGCACCCAGTCAATGGTGTTCTGTTATAGCAGCCAGGATGGACCAAGACAGTGCCCTCACCCTCCAGTGGGTCTCAAACAGGAGACGCTGGACTCCGAGGCAGATGAATGAGGGGAGATTTCCAGGTGACCTTGCATTGGGGAGATCCTAAGATGCGTCTCATGTTGCTTTTCCTCAAGGTGGGTCCGGAGTTATCCCCAGGAGCATTAGGAAGCTGGCATAGGGTGAGCCTCCTATGAGGCTCTGTGAGTCCGTATCAGTCTCTTCTCTCCTAAAATGCCAGACTCCAATGCTGAGACTGAGGGGCTAGTGACTTAGATCGGGCTGACTCAGTGGAAAGGCCGGAAGATTATAGGAAGTTGAACTTACCTGGAGGGCCTCTGTCTGTGGATGGTGATCCCACAGCTGAGATGGGCCTGCACCCTTGGGCACCCAGAGCTTCCTGTGTTTTCTCCAGAGCGTTTTTCCTTCCCAATAGGAAAGAAGACTAAAGCATCTCAAACAACACTGCTGGGAATACCAAGAGTAAAACTCCCAAAGCCAGAAGCTCAGGAAATTTCCACTGTGCATGGCAAACACTCCCCATCAGAAATTTTATTTGCAGATTTTATTACAAACTAGTTTATGACACAAATGCTGCAATGCCAAGGAAGTATAAATGAATCAGAACCCACTTATGTGTTTCAACGGTGAAATCCGTGCCGTGCCCGTCTTTATTGCCGTCCATTTAAAACAAAGCTGGATCCATTATGATCTTACAGAAACACACTTTTCTCCTAATCTCATGGACAATATTCTACTTAATGAAATGTCTGAGCTAACTACATCATCAGATTCTTGACTGTGACTTTGCGTGGAGAGACAGTCTTCATCTGTCTTTGGAAATCATAATAGAAACTCTGGAGTCAATGTTCCAACTGTTATGGTAAGCAGTGGGCACAGAGGCCGTGCTGGCCAACAATATGGGACTCTTGGGGCTAAGGATCAAGGCAAAAAAGCTTAAAAAAAAAAAATTATTCTCCTGGCGGCCGGAAATTTTCTCACCCTGCTCCCCAGCCAGGCCATTCATTCCTCTTCCTGAGCTGAATGCCTCCATGTCTCTGTGGGCTGTGATTCACAGCCAGGGCTGACACTCAGGGGTGAGTCACCTCCAGATCATGGGGGTGTGTGACAGGGTGACATATTTGTGTACAACACCCAAGTGCCCCTGACTGAAGAAGAGTTTTCCTAATTACTATCCTCCCAATCCCATTAAAAAATGTAATGAGGGCGATTACAGAAACTCTTTAAGGTAAACCTAAATGAATGAATTTGTTTAAACTGTTAATGAACTTTCAACTCTCCAAACTGGTAAGCTTTGGGGCTGGAATCACTAATTGCAGCATCGATGGGAGCTGAGGATGGGTGGCCGTTCTGACAACCAGACGCTTAGCTGGGGGACCAGCTCATTTATTATCTGTGTCCCTGGGAAGCAGTGACCAATTACTCCATCTGCTCAACACCTCCCTTCCCTAAACAGACAAATTAAGCCCTAGACCAAAGTCCCAAGCATCAGACCCAGGTGCGATGCAAGGTGGGCCCCTGCCTAGAAAGGGTCTCTAAATGCAAAAGCAACCAGAAAGTGGTACCTTGGGGAAAGGGTCGGGGGGTGGAGGGGATGCACCATGGCTTGTTGGCAGGGAGGAGGTCCAGAGTGCTCTCTTATGTTCAAAGAGACTTGCTCTTGCCAGTGGCCACACCGTGGAGGTACTGGATGGCTACCCTCGGGGCTGGTGTCCTGGGACCCCTCTGGATGCCCCTTGGAGCCAGTATCGTTTATGCTCCATGGTCTCCACTCAGAGCAAATGTTCATCATTTCCTTGATCCTGTTCTGCCCCATTTTTACACACAAGGATTTTCAATACTCTCCAAAGCACTCAAGTCTACAAACATGATCCTTGACCTTCCTGAGATGGGCTTCCATTTTACCAGAATTTGGGTCAAGGGTAATTTGCTTTCCTGCTTCTTCCCCTTAGATTTCTCTTTCCTCAAACTTACCCCACCCATTCTGGACCTTGGAGTCACCACCATCCCTGTTGTCCCTGTGAGCACATCCATCCACCTCACGGAGGGCCTCAGCTCTCCGTCTGTCTGTCTGTCTGCAGGGCTGGGTGTGCATGGAGTGTTCACTGAGGACTCATGAATGAAACTCTCTGGATTACTCAGAAAGGCATCACCAAGAAGCTTAGGAATGCTAACTTTTAGTGGACCCTAAGCCACTTCTGAAGTTTAATGTGTCAAGAAGTATGGACAGACCTGGGAATAACTTAATTGTCTGTCCAAAGGACTCTCAACTTGACACGGGTTGAGTCCCCAGCGTGCTCTTGGTTTTTGGTCACTTTGAAGGAGCCTGCTTGAGCTGACTGACGGGTCATCAAGATTAATAAATACAGAGGTTTTGGCTGATGCTCAGCCACAGAAAAGTCACCTGGAGTTGCTCTTTCATGACTGATTAATTAGGGAAAAACTCAGGGGCGCTAATTAACTGTTGAGTGTTTTCTGAGCGTTAACATTGATGGTATGCAAGTGTATCAATTTCTAACAATATCTAACAAGATCATTTGAAAGTGAGATTCTCCTGAGAAATGCAATCATGGTTTGGGGAAAGTGCAGGGCCCCCTTCAGTTTTGTACAAACTCATATAAATCAACAGAAAGTTTGTTACCAATTGTACTAATGTTCTTCAGTAAACAAACAGATTGGCCAATAAATATGCATTAGATGTAATTCTATCTACCTGTTGCATTTCATCCCAGAAGCAAGGACCATTACATTACGAAAGTTTGATGAATGCTTTCTCGTGCTCATATGACTTGGAAATGAGTGAGTTTGCCCAGTTGTGGGGAGGGAGCTACACGTGAGGCTCACGGCTTCCACGTGGAAAGCTCTAAATTGAAATCTGTACCTTTAGGGATTGTGAGACCAAAAGGAAACTGTTGGGCCCCCAAGGAACCGTTTCCCACCATAATGAGAATTTTAAGTGGCGTGTTTAAATTCTTTGAAAAGCCTTTCAGAAATGTGTGCAAATGATGGTTTCTGAATTACCAGCAGAGATGCAATTAAATTAGAGAATATCTCCTCGTTCTAATTTCCCAGCCTGAAGACCCTTCTGCCCCTACCCCAGGAGGAGAAGGGCACATCCCAGCTATAAGCAGCCCAGGAACCTAATCGAAGGATTCTTCAAGTGGCCCCAGATGCTGAATTGAAGCCCAGAAGGAAGAGATGCACTGTGGGAGAGCACCATGTAAAGGTGGCAATGGAACCTGAGAATAAAGGGTCCAAGGATCCGCCTTCCAATGCGGGGTTCGGAGGTTCAATCCCTGGTTGAATTAAGATCTCACATGCTGTGGGCAACAGAGCCTGCTTGCCACCACTACTGAGCCCAGGAGCTCCAGTGCCCACAGGCCACAGCTGAAGCCCACATGCAACAAAGATCCTGTGTGCCACACCTAAGACCCAACAGAGCCAGAAAAAAAAGAGAGAGAGAAAGAAAGAAATATCTTTATAAAAAGAATCCAGAGAGAGATTCCCCTGGACATTTCCTTCCCAACGCATCTGCCTCTTCTTCACCTAGTTACAAGCTAACTAACCCTGGGGAACTGTCCAGCGTTAGCAGAACCCCCTCACTCTACCCACAAAACTGGGTAGTTATAACAACCATTCACTGAGTATGTACCAGTGTGGAGCTCCCTCAGTCCTACCCGGGTCACCCACTTGCATCTTCAGACTCCCCTGGGCAGTGCATACTTTGAGTTCCCCATGAGATGGAAGGTGATGAATCTGAGAGGCTGGATTTAGAGCATGATGGTTAAGAAAGCAGGAGGCAGCCTGCCTCTTGGGTTAGCTTCCTGCCTCCATCAGTTCCCCACTATGTAGACGGGTTACCTATCTGAGTCTCCTTTACTTCACCTGTAAGTTGGGGATAATAGGATTACCTGTCCCAGAGGATTGTTGTGAGAATGAAATGTGTTCATCTATGCCTTGCATGGGCTCCACAAAAGTGCTCACTGTTACAGAGGTTTAGTGATGTGACCATTACAGAAAACCCCATACGTATAAACCTTCAAGTTGTGAATGTTCAAATATGCAAACATGTGTTCCATCAACGGCTAGTGTGAGTGAAATTGCAACTTGCCCTCCATCTCCTATTGCTGATGATCCTTCACCTCTACCATCTCCTACCTCCTCTCTTTCCTCCAATCAGTAACTCTTCTTGCCAGTTCACTTGATGCCAGCCCTGTATGCCAGCTGTTGGGCTGTACTGCTGTACTTTTCAAGGTACTGTACTATAAAATTAAAAATATTTTGTGTGTGCTTGTTTTTAATGGATTATCTATGTGAAAAGTATTATAAACCTATTACCATACAGGACTATACAGGCAACTGTGTTAGTTGGGTACCTAGGCTAACTTTGTTGGACTTATAAACAATTTGGACTAAGGAATGTCCTCTCAGAATGGAACTCATTCAAACAGAGGGGACTTATTGTGCAAGTAAGTGTGGAAGCTGGGTTCCTACCAGATGTGAATCCACTTCATGTTGTACATTAAGAAAGGGAAGGTTGAGAGAAAAATGTTTTCTGACTTAAAAAGCCTTTGCTGGATGACTGGCTGAAGGATGGTTGAAAATGTGGATGGTTAGCTGCAAAGCTGTTGGTAGTAAAAAAAAAAACAAAAACCTTTTTATTTTGCATTTGAGAATAGCCAGCTAACGATGTTGTGATAGTTTCAGATGGACAGTGAAGTGACTCAGCCATACATATACATGTATCCATTCTTCCCCAAACCCTCCTCTCATCCAGGTTGCCATATAACACTGAAAGAGTTCCATGTGCTGTACAGGAGGACCTTGTTGGTCGTTCATGTTGATTTTAGCGATGTGTACATGTCCATCCAAAACTCCCTAACTATCCATTCCACTTATCGTACCACAGCAACCGTAGGCTCATTCCCTAAGTCTGCAAGCCTGTTTAGGTTTTGTAATTAAGTTTATTTGTATCATTTCTTTTTAGATCTGCATATAAGGGATATCATACAATAGTTCTCCTTGTGTCTGACTTACTTCACTCAGTATAACAATTGCTAGGTCCATCCACGTTGCTGCAAATGGCGTTATTTCATTCTTTTTAATGGCTGGGTAAGAGTCCATTGCATATGTGTACCACATCTTCTTTATCCATTCCTCTGTCAATGGACATTTAGGTTGCTTCCATGTCTTGGCTATTGGTAATAGTGCTGCAATGAACTTTGGCCTGCATGTATCCTTTCAGATCATGTTTTTCTCTAGATACATGTCCAGGAGTGGAATGGGTGACTATCTACAGGACTGTTGGTTGCTTTAACTTCCCAAAGCCCAGAGAGTGAAAGATATGGTCATGATAAGGGTAGTTGGTTCAATAAGTGTTTGGGAATCTGACCTGAGTTGAGACTCAGCAGAATGTACAAGGCTTTTTGCAGCCCAGTACCTGCCCTGCCTCTGGTGCTACCATAGTCCCTGCTCTGAGCCCCACTTATGCTGACCCAAACAGCTGCCAGGTCCCATCCCCACGAAATGATGTGATGGGGGAATAACAGCCCCCAGGTTTAGGTTCTAATATCTGGAACCTGTGAATGCTACCTCACTTGGAAAAATGGTCTTTGCAGGAGTGATTTACTTAAGGATCTTGAGATGCAGAGATTATCACAGGTCATATAAGTGGGTCCAAATGCCACGCAGGTGTCTTTATAAGAGGGGGCAAGAGGGAGGCTTGACACATGCACAGAGGAGGAGCCACATGACTATAGGCACAGAGATCGCCAGCAGCCATCAGGAGCTGGAAGACGCAAGGAACAGATTCCCCTCTAGACCTTCCAGAGGGGGTGCAGCCCTGCTGACAACTTCATTTTGAGCTTCCGGCCTCCTGTAAGCACAGAACTGTGTGCTGTTTTAAGCCATCAGTTTGTGAGAATATGTCACAGTAGCTCCAGGAAACTAACACATATAGGTCTTTCCACTTTTCTGCCTTTGATCAAACTGCCTTATTCTACCCAGAAATCACTTCCCATTCTCCTATGTCTAAGTGGTTCCTTCAAGTCCTTCAAGGCTCATCACCACCTCCTCCAGAAAGCCTTCTAAGACTATGCCTTCTGCTCTTTACCCCTCTTCTCTTTCCCCATCACAGCAGCACTGGATGGCCATCATCTCTTTGCTTGTGTTTCTTCCTGACTAAACCAAGGGCTCTTTAAGGTTGGGGATTACCCTTCCTGCCAGTGGCATGTGACTGGGGAGGAATGATATGTTTTCTATTTGTTATTAAAAGTCCCCTTTTCAGGGGTGGGATGGTAAGGGAGATGGGAGGGATGTTCAGAAAGGAGGGGATATATGTATGCCTAAGGCTGATTCATGTTGAGGTTTGACAGAAAACAACAAAATTCTGTAAAGCAATTATCCTTCAAAAAAAAATTAATTAAGAAAAAGGTCCCATCTTCAAGATGGAGAGGTGCAGCCACTCAAGGGGTGCACAAGATTTCCAGGGGTCTGCACCTCCACTGCTCTAGGGTACTAGTAGGGTTAGGTTCCTTACAAAGAGACCACAGGTAGAGGTTAGCTTCTCAAAGCCACTGCCAACTATGAAGACTGGGGTTGGGAGACACTACCAGGTCACAACGGGAACCATAGGAGCCCTGGAGAAGCTCCTGGGGGTCTTCTAAGAGCGGAGTTCAGTGCTTCATGTTGAGAATGCAGGTTCAGCTCACCAAGGATCCACTGTAGCTTCTTCCTGTGCTGGGAATAAAACAAACATCCCCATCAGTGTGGAGGCTACAGAAAGGGGCAGGAATGACCCTCACCATCACGGCCGCTCAGTAGGCATTGAATTGGGACTTGGATGAGTCACTCTGTACCCCAGGCAAGGTCATTCAGGCTAGTTGGGCCTCAAATGCCCTGCTTCTAAATAAGGGCCTTGAACTTGGTGGTATACACATCCTTTCCAACTCTTAAATGAGATGACATTTAATGAGGGCCTCCAGTGGAACAGTGCTGTATTGTTGATGGATTTGGCCAGAAGCCAGTGATATGTGGACTTGCTTCGGCATGTCCTGGCTGTGGCCTCCACTTGGCAGCTTCTAGACAAGAGATAGCAGTGTGTCCCAATGTATCGGGTGTGGCTTTTTCTTCCAGCATAGAAAAGATTCTTGTCTGCACTGCTCTGCTGTCAGGGTGCCTGCCCTCGCTCTGACCATCATGAATCTTTTTATTTTTGGTTTTTGGTCATGCCACACAGCAAGCAGGATCCTAGCTCCCCTGACCTGACCAGGGATTGAACCTGTGACTCCAGCAGTGGAAGTACAGAGTTGCAACCACTGGACCACCAGGGAAATCCCTGACCGTCATGAATCTTAACTCCATGGGGATGGTCTGGGCAGAAGGAAAATATCAGGGACCCCTCAGAACATGATAACTGAGATCTCATTATGGAGGGATTCAGGGCTGGGGTGTTATTGGGTTTGGTTTTCCTGGCCCAGGCTGCATCCCTCACTGGCTGTTGGGTTCTGAAGACACTTTAATGATGTTTGATGCCTTCAGAAGTAGATGAGACTCCAACTGGACCTGAATAATTAGGGTGTGGAATTAGACTAAGAATCGGAATTGTAGAATTAGAATAGAATGGGATTCCGCACCCTCTAAGATGACTGTGACAGGGCAATGACAGTGGTGGAGCATATGGTCTGAGTCACTGGTTCTATTCTTGCTGGCTGTTATCGTTATCGTTGGGTGAGTTATCTCACTTCTCCAGGACTCAGTTCCCCAACTGAGATGTGCAAGAAGCCATAGTAATTGCCTTATTGGGGTTGTGGTTAACCACAAAATGCCCCTTCTCCTGAAGATATTCACGTCAAAACCCTGAATGTTACTGTATTTGCAAAGTCTTTGTAGATACAAGTTTAGGATCTTGAGAGGGGATTATCTTAACCCAGTGGGTCCTAAATGCAGTGGTAAGTGTCCTTACATTAATTAACAGAACCACAGAGGAAGACAGACAAGCAGACACAGAAGGCAGAGACTGGAGTGATATAGCCACAAGCCAAGGATGCTGGCAGCCACAATTGATTCAGATAAAGTAAATGGAAATCACCAATGACCTCTTTCTTACTTTACTAAATAAGTACATCAAATGTCTATTCAATGCCTAGTGAAAGTTGCTCAATCGTGTCCGACTCCTTGTGACCCCATGGATCAAACCCAGGTCTCCAGCATTGCAGGCAGGTTCTTTACCAGCTGAGCGAATATCTAACACTGTGTTAGTTTAATTTATGATATAGTATTAGTTTTCCACAAGTCCATTCATTAATTTAATGAGTATTTTGTGAGCACTGACCACATGCCAATTATAATTCTAGGTTTTGGGGATGGAACGGCAAACAAAATACACAGAACTATACAAAGCTTCCCATGCTTGGGGAGTTAACTTTATTCTGAGGAGAGAGGCAATAAGCAACATAAATGGGTAAAATAATAAAATGTATTAATGTGGTGGTAATGAGTATGGAGAGAATAAATAGAGATGGTAGGACTTCCTTGGTGGCTCAGACAGTAAAGAATCCGCTTGCAATATGGGAGACCTGGGTTGGGAAGATCCCCTGGAGAAGGGTATGGCAACCCACTCCAGTATTCTTTCCTGGAGGATCCCCATGGACAGAGGAGCCTGGTGGACTACAGTCCATGAGGTTGAAAAGAGTCTGACATGACTGAGCGACTAAGCACACTGTAGCACAGTACAGGAAAGCCTCACCAGGAACCTGACCACTGACCAAGGTGCTGAAAGTGAGAGGGCAAGGCATGAGGAGGCATCTGGCGGAAGGGCCACCCAGACTGAGGCAAAGTTGGGGGAGGCATAGAAAGCACTAAGGTCAGCAGTGAGGTGGGTGAGGGGATTCAGATAGGGATGAAGTCAGAAAGGAAAATGGGCCATGGCGAGTCCTTGGGGTTTGATTCTGAGCTTGTTGGGAACCATCTATAGAGTTCAGGCAGAAAGGGGACTGGACCCCACTGTGTTGATGAATGCATGTTCTATTTGGGATGAAACTAGAGGGGAGTAGTGGTGAGAGAAAAACCTGAAAAGGGGCCATTTGGGTGGTCTTGGGAGATGTGATGGGAGTCTGGCCTCAGGATAGCCAAGTTGAACAAGGATGGATCCCTTTATCCTAGAACTGGGAGGAAGCAGCCAGGGAGTGGAAAGAAACTGAGGAAGATGCGGTATGAGTGAGCCAACTGACAAGTGTGTTCCTAGGAAGGGTAGGAGACTTATGAGGTCAAAGACTGCCACAGGTCAAGGAAGGTTAGCCCAGGAACTGGTCACCGATCAGTGTATTTCAAGAACCTCAGAGAGGGACATGAAACTGAATGCCAATTCCCCTTTTTGGTGACAGCACCTGGATTTTCCTCGAAGGGAACTCCAGTTCCTTAAGACATGCATCTCTGTGGAGCTGTCACATCAGTCAAAAGCCTCCTGTGTCCCTTGGCTAATGCAGGGCATGGGGTCCAACTTCGACATACCTCCTCACCTTCTCTCTCCTGGAAATTCTCATCTTCCACTAGCATGAAAGTGAGACTGTTATTCACTCAGTTGTGTCCGACTCCTTGCGACCCCATGGACTGTATCCTGCCAGGTTACTCTGTCCATGGAGCTCTTCAGGCAAGAATACTGGAGTGGGTTGCCATTCCCTTCTCCAGGGGATCTTCCCAACCTAAGGATTGAACCCGGGTCTTCTGAACTGCAGGCAGATTCTTTACCATCTGAGCAACCAGGAAGCCCACTGGCATAAGGGAAAACAAATCACACTACAAAAAGTCATACTTAATCCTATCAAGAAGCACATGAAGCTATTAATATTTTCCATTCATTCATCCTTCTACTTCCTTAAGTTTGGGTGAACTCCAGGAGGTAGTGAAGGACAGGCAAGCCTGGCATGCTGCAGTCCACGGGGCCACAAAGAGTCAGACACAACTGAGCAACTGAACAACAACAACCATTACTTCCTTAGGGCTGTCCTAATTCCTGGGTATTAGAAGAATTTCTCCTTGATTCTACTTTCCAGTGTCATTCCAATGAATGTTCTCCTTGAAGCTCAGACTTCTACTTGGACAGATAAGGAGACCTCTTAGATTGGTTGCATGCCTGCTGATCATCCACCAAATACAAACTTGGATTGGGAGTGAGATCCTGAAATTGAGAATTGCATCAATGGCCACAGCAAAAGGACAATTCTGTTGGATAATTTCTGCAGTTTATTCTTATTAGCAAACCTAAAAAATCTCATTTTGTCTCTGCTTTGGTTAAGGAACAAAAAGTTGAATGCTAAACCACATGTCCATGCACTGGCGTGTTTACCCTGACTTATCCATCCTTCAGGGACAACATTCTTCTGGGATGGGTGAATTTACTCAAGTGTAGTTTAAATAGTGCCTGTCATCTACTATAAGTCTGTTCCACACTGAGAACCCCAAAAGAAGTTGCCTATCTCAGATTTCTTAATCCATATTTATATGTACTCAAAACAATATTTGACTCACATCATCCTTATTTCTGTCTCTGAACACCACTAGTGCACACACAGGCACATACATGTGCACACGTGCACACACACACACTCCTGCATCCACAAACACATGCACGTGTACCACTACACACCACACACACACCTGAGTTTTCTGATTATTCACTTACTTTTTTGGTGGGCTTTATTGTCTTAAAGGGCTTCCCTGGTGGCTCAACTGGTAAAGAATCCTCCTGCAATGCAGGAAACCTGGGATTGATCTCTGAGTTGGGAAGATCCTCCAGAGAAGGGAAAGGCTACCCACTTCAGTGTTCTGGCCTGGAGAATGCCATGAACTGTATAGTCCATGGGGTTGCAAAGAGTCAGACTAAGCGACTTTCACTTTCATTGTCTAAAAGGTCCCAATTATCCCCTCACTTGATAAAGTTAGAATTCATGCCTTGAGTTTCCAACTTTGAAAGGAAGAATGGAAGACAAAACTTTTGATTTGGCTCTGTTCCTCTCCCAGTTTCATCACGCATGCTAAATTTTTAGTGTCGACATTCTCATTTAGGGGGAAAATCATTGGTTTGGCTTTTTAAAAACTATCAGATGTTTTATAGACCTTCTAATGGCATGTTTGGTGTGAAATTAATTATCAACGATGCAAAGAGTTTTAAATTAGATTTTCTCTGTTCTTCAAGGCAAACAACTGATTCTGCTTTTGTCACTAATATAAGGTTCTCATTGCTGCCTTTTTTCCCTCTACAATGAAATGATAAAACAAATCTTCAACTTATTTTAATGTGCTAATTGGGGGTTATTACAGCTCATTTTATTTACATTGAAATAAAAAAGCACCGATTCATTTTCTTTGCACAAATAACTTAGAAAAGATTCTAATTGCCTCCTATACAAACACATATTTGTAAAGAGAAATGGTATATAAAACTAAAAGCCTGGGAAAAATTTTTGTTTGGCCAACAATCTAAATTGAATCCATGGTTTTCCAAATAGATATCTAATGCCTTTAATGGTTTCCCTTTCAAACGGCTAATTCATATGGGTGATGTTCCATACTTTGCAAGAAATAAATGCTGGTAGGAGTAGAAAAATGAATGGATATGCAAGCATTTCAGAGCTTTCTGGGTGTCCCACTCAATATTAAGTGTTTTGTTTTGTTTTGTAATAGATGAACAAACCAGTGTTAGTCACTCAGTTGTGTGTGACTCTTTGCGACCACATGGACTGTAGCCCACCAGGCTCCTCTGTTCATGGAATTCTCCAGGCAAGAACACTGGAGTGTGTAGCCATTCCCTTCTCCAGGGGATCCTTCTGATCCAGGGATCAAACCCGTATCTCCTGCATTACAGGCATATTCTTTACCATCTGAGCCATGAGAGAAACCTGGACACACCAGAGTGTAGATTAATTAGAAGCTGCAATTTATGCTATTGAGTCCCACACCCATGGACATGAGAAGATGCATGAATCCAGTCCTTTATGCTCACCTTTCACCCTCTTACAGATTCATCCCTGTCAATCTCCCTTCTGGTCCTTCAAATCTCAGAATAATCTCTCAGGTTTTAAACGTGTCATAGTTAATTATTGTGTGGGATGACAGATGCAAAGACATATAATCAGAAAATAATTATCAGATAATGCTTCTAATTAATACTTCAAGTCAAGCAAATACTTGTGGGAAACACTCAGAAGTCACCAGCTTCTGCAATTACATTTTCTGCCCTTGGACTTATCCTTCCTACCTTTTGCCTCTTTCAGAATTAGAATCTTTATTTACAAGGCTGGGGGAAGTCCTGCTCCTTACGCTGTGCTTTGCTTGTATAGAAAAGGCGGGAAGTAATGCTCAAAATTCTCCAAGCCAGGCTTCAGCAATATGTGAACCGTGAACTTCCTGATGTTCAAGCTGGTTTTAGAAAAGGCAGAGGAACCAGAGATCAAATCCCAACATCCGCTGGATCATGGAAAAAGCAAGAGAGTTCCAGAAAAACATCTATTTCTGCTTTATTGACTATGCCAAAGCCTTTGACTGTGTGGATCACAATAAACTGTGGAAAATTCTGAAAGAGATGGGAATACCAGACCACCTGATCTGCCTCTTGAGAAATTTGTATGCAGGTCAGGAAGCAACAGTTAGAACTGGACATGGAACAACAGACTGGTTCCAAATAGGAAAAGGAGTATGTCAAGGCTATATATTGTCACCCTGCTTATTTAACTTAAATGCAGAGTACATCATGAGAAACGCTGGACTGGGAGAAACACAAGCTGGAATCAAGATTGCCGGGAGAAATATCAATAACCTCAGATATGCAGATGACACCACCCTTATGGCAGAAAGTGAAGAGGAACTAAAAAGCCTCTTGATGAAAGTGAAAGTGGAGAGTGAAAAAGTCGGCTTAAAGCTCAACATTCAGAAAATGAAGATCATGGCATCTGGTCCCATCACTTCATGGGAAATAGATGGGGAAACGGTGTCAGACTTTATTTTTCTGGGCTCCAAAATCACTGCAGATGGTGACTGCAGCCATGAAATTAAAAGATGCTTACTCCTTTGAAGGAAAGTTATGACCAACCTAGACAGCATATTCAAAAGCAGAGACATTACTTTGCCAACAAAGGTTCATCTAGTCAAGGCTATGGTTTTTCCAGTGGTCATGTATGGATGTGAAAGTTGGACTGTGAAGAAGGCTGAGCACTGAAGAATTGATGCTTTTGAGCTGTGATATTGGAGAAGACTCTTGAGAGTCCCTTGGACTGCAAGGAGATCCAACCAGTGCATTCTAAAGGAGATCAGTCCTGGGATTTCTTTGGAAGGAATAAGGCTAAAGCTGAAATGCCAGTACTTTGGCCACCTCATGTGAAGAGTTGACTCATTGGAAAAGACTCTGATGCTGGGAGGGATTGGGGGCAGGAGGAGAAGGGGATGACAGAGGATGAAATGGTTGGATGGCATCACTGACTCGATGGACATGAGTCTGAGTGAACTCCGGGAGTTGGTGATGGACAGGGAGGCCTGGCGTGCTGCGATTCATGGGGTCGCAGAGTCGGACACGACTGAGCGACTGAACTGAACTGAACTGAACTGAACAATGACATGCAAACATGGTCTTTGCAGACTCCCTGACCCTCCAGCTCCCTCTTTCCCATCCTGACTGCAGAGGACAGCAAATGTCAAGGGGCTGACACTGCTAGGGGCTCCTACTCCAGGCCAGCAGCAGTTCCAATCTCTCATTCACTCCTCGTGACTCATGACCTTGTGGGATGTACTTGGGTTTCTCACTTTGAAAAGCAAGCAGTGAATGGTTCCTGCCTTTCCTTGTGGGAATGATTGGTTATAGATTTATGAAAGAAAACTTGTAGTGGACAGAGTCCAGTGGGCAAGGAAGACACATGTTAGCACTGTTGCCATGGGGGTCAAGGCTAACACAGTGAAGGCAAGAGACTGAACTCAGGTCAGTTACAACAGGAGACTGGAAAAGGGGTTTAGAGCCAACAGGAGGGCAAAGGGGTCACTGGATAAAAATATTATCAGGAGGACCTTGTTTGGACCTTGAAGAAGTGGTTAAAACCACATTCCTTCTTAGGTGGGCCTCAAACTAAGACTCAGATTGGTTTGAGCCCACAAACCCTGACCAGGAGGGGACTCAAACACATTGCCTTTTAATTAAAACTGCACATTTGGTGTCAGGACTTACTGAAGCTCAGATTCTTCTGTCTAGTCACAGAAAGAATTCAGTATGAGGCAAAGTGATAGGCAAAGAGTAAGTCTGTTAACATGGGACACTTGTGAGACATACAAGCAGGGAGGCAAGGGAATGTAGCCCTGAGAACAACGAGGGTTACATTTTTATAATTTTTAAAAAAAGGAGGTGAGAGGAAAGAAGACCACTATCTTCCTCATTCTTGGGCAGATGTCAAGGCTTACATCATTAGTTTCTCCTTTGACTCTATATGGTTTAACTGGGACTATCACAGTGTGATTTAAATCATACGTATATTAGCGAAAGGGGCTTCCCTGGTGGCTCAGTGGTAAAGAATCCACCTGCCAATGCAGGAGATATGGGTTCAATCTCTGGATGAGAAAGATCCCCTGGAAAAGGAAATGGCAACCCACTCCAGTATTCTTGCCTGGGAAATCCCATGGACAGAGGAGCCTCAAGGGCTACAGTCCATGGAGTCTCCAGTCGTGAGACATGACTTAGTCACTAAACTACCACCACACCACTCTATCTCTATCATGGGGATTCTCCTAGACTGCCTAAGCCAGACTCTTGCTAAAACTAAAGTTTGGTCAAGAGAATTCCTTATCACTGTGCGGAGAAACCTAGAAGCTTGTTGGGGAGAAAGAGAAGGTTACTGGGAGATGTTTTAGCAATATTCTTACCTTGGCTCAATGAACAGGCAGAGCTTCACGTGGGAGAAGGTGAGACATAAACTGACCTCCTTCTAGGATTGCTAGAACATCTAGCAAGAAAACAGGCTTGACTGACAGCCCTATTGTCTCATATTGTCTTCCCTATAACCTGGAGTTCCTGAGAATGGGATGCCAAGACCAGTGTTCACTCAGGTCTGCAGAAGAGGGGCTCTGGGCTCCTATCCGCACCTTTCCAAAGCCACTCTCTGGCTCACTCTTACAGTAAGGAAAGGTGCTCCTGAGGATGTAAGCATCTTGCTAGGATTGGGTCACAAGGCACTGCCAGGATGGAATTCGGACGTGGTGGGGTTTGGATCCACCTTGTAAAGGATGAGTCCGCTCCCCCACACAGTTCCCCACCTGACCTTGGTCCCCAGGATCACCCCTTTCTCTCAGTTCCCAGATATGTGAGAAGTGTGACTATGAACATTCTAAAAGAGACCTTAGATATTGGATAACAAAGTCTCTGTCTGGCTGACTTTCATTTCCTTCTCATCTGTTTTGAGACAGTGGAACGTTCCACACTGCTGGGACCCTGGATGCCCCCTGCTCGGATCCAGCATCTGTGTGTTCCATCTCATTTCTCAAGCATCCTGACACAGAGCCTGCAGTGTGCAGATCCCCCTGGGGCTCAGGAGGAGAGGCGGCTGGCTGTGGGAGGATGGGAAGAGGAAGATTGACCATCAAGGGAATTAATCATACCCAGACTGAGTGAAGGGGCTGCAGGGGCCGCTGCCTGCGGACTGGCTCAAAGGCTACCGCCTCACTTGTGTGACACCAGATGCTGTTCTCAATCCTACTGTTAGTGCACTGCAGGAATGAGTGAGCAGTCAGCTTAGAACTTGAGTTTAGAGTTTCTTTTGCCATCATCCTGGGGGGAATTGAATCTGCCATCTCCTCTAGCTGGTTGGCCCCATCTGGTTGCATCTGCTCACAACCTACCTAGACACTGCAATTTCCTATGATCTCCCAAAGAGCACAGTGTCGAACCAGAGGGTCCTTTACATCCCCAGACATACCAGACTTATGGCACCAAACACCCCCTAACTGTGTTCTGCCTGAATACCTCTATCTCCAAGGAGACACCCTCTCTTCAAACACTGAGTCCCAGCTGAGATCCACGGAGCAGGTTTGAAGCCATCTCATTTTGCAAATCCCTATGAAGGGTGGGAGAATATGATACCCCCAAATATGCCCTTTTGGCCTAGAATTATTTTGAGCTAAAGGCACTTGAAAAATAGCAGGTGCAAGAAAGATGCTCTGAACCCCTTTTCTCCCTGAAAGCAGGACATAAAACTCCCAAGTGGAAGATACACTGTCTGTATCAAGAGGAAAGAAAAGTTCTTATCCCCAGAGATGGGAGTTGAGGATGAGAGAGAAATCTGTACAGATTTGTCAGAATGACTCCCACCATCCTTGAGTCTCCCCGTTTGTTCCGATTTCTTTTCTGCAATCATCCTCTTTATTCAACCTGGTTTATGGGCACTAAGGTTTATCCTCTTCCTTGGGTCTTCATTTTCCTGTGGGGGCTCCCCTGTAAATGTGAACATCTGTATGCTTTTCTCTTGTTCATCTGCCTTATATCAATTTAAGTCCTAGGTCCAGCAGAGACCAGAGAGGGAGGAGGGCAATTTTCGCTGATCTTCTACCTTCCTTGGTCTTCTGGGGCATTCACTCCCACTTCCCCCATGTCCACCCCTTACACAGCCTCGGTTCTTCAACTGATTCAACTCTGTTTGAAGAGTAAGGCAACTTGAACTTGGCCTGTGTCACTCATAGCTGAACACCTAATAGGTATTTTTAAAAATGTGTTACTCAAGTCTCATAATCTTGGGAGAAAAAAAAAATGATGCCGAAAGCTCAACTTCTCTATGCTGCTGCTGCTAAGTCGCTTCAGTCGTGTCAGACTCTGTGCGACCCCAGAGACAGCAGCCCACCAGGCTTCCCCATCCCTGGGATTCTCCAGGCAAGAACACTGGAGTGGGTTGCCATTTCCTTCTCCAATGCATGAAAGTGAAAAGTGAAAGTGAAGTCACTCAGTTGTTCCCGACTCTTAGCGACCCCATGGACTGCAGCCTACCAGGCTCCTCTGTCCATGGATTTTCCAGGCAAGAGTACTGGAGTGGGGTGCCATTGCCTTCTCTGTAACTTCTCTATATTCAGGTGTCAAATCAAATGTCACAGACAGAGTTTCCAGTGAAGTAGAAAAGGGTAGCTTTATCACTTTGCCAGGCAGACAAGGGGGGCCATAGTGGACTCAGGCACTCAAAACCGTGTGTCCCCACTTGGGAAAGATAGCAAGTTTTATATTAACTGTCCAAAGAGGGCATGATCAACTTGTGGACACTCTTCTGATGGTTTGTGGTGAGATAAACAGGGGGCTCCATGTTGTCAGCTTTCAGGTCCCACTGGCCTGGGGTCTACATGCTTGTGGGCAGTATTCCATTGTTAATTGTTAATTTCTCCCAACTGAAGGGGATTTCAGTATCTGTAAAATAGCTCAAAGATACTGTTGTGTGTATCCATTGATGGGGAAACACAATCTTGTGCCAAGGCTGCTCTTAACTGCTTCTCCCTGGTCTCGCATCCCCTCCCTTCCCTAATTAACAAGTGTTTGAGTCTGCCCATTGGAACTCAGGGAAGGTCATGGAGGCTGAATGAAGGCTGTTCCCTATAGTCAAAGAAATGGGGGACACAAAGGCCTTATGCCCAGGAGCCCCAGAGGGCCCTGCACACCTCCAAAAATACCCCAAAATGCTAATAATCCCCCGGTTTCTTGATTATTGTCCTAGGATGATGCGCTGAGGAGGGGAGCATGAGGCTACATCGTTGGTCCATCTGGGAAAGAATTTTGCTGTAAACTTGGTGAAAGGCTACTTCCATGGTCTGTGTGGCACCAGCAGATAAGGGAGACTATTAGCAAAGAGCCCTGGCCTCCTCTGATTCTTACTGTTTGGAGAGATGGTAGCACTCGGAGCGGATGGCTGATGACTGGTGAGGGCCACAGATTCTAAGGAGGTAAAAACAGCTCAGTTCTAAAGCCCTCTCTTCTTCCTTCTCCTTCACCTAGCCCTGCTTGATCTCAGCACAAATCCATCCTTCATTGCCTGGACGAGAGATCTTATTAAACACATAATGAGTCAGCAGAGGTTACCTTGAGCAGAGACCAGAGACCACTGGCTGTATATCTTCATTTTAAAACTGCAGCCCCGGATGCCAGCTGTATCAAGAATGTGATTTTCTCCCCAGGACCCATAGGGAGAAAAGATGCTGATGATGTTCCAAATGTTGCTGGTGCTCTGGCCCCAGGAGACAGCCCGCAAGGAAGGGCCATTTGCTTTATTGCAGGGAGCTGGGGATGGGGCAGCTTTCCGAAGTGGGAACAGCTGTGTCTCCCACCAGATGTGAACTGTCATATTGGTTCCCCCACCCCACTTCGTTCCAGGGACCTCAGGCTATAATTAATTTCTGAATATGGCAATAAATCACAGCTTTGGAAATTACGGAAGACTTTCCTCTCTTTTCCAAATGGCTCTGCTGCTTTCCTTCCTGTTTCTCCCCTTTCACCGTGTTCTTCTAAGCACCTAAAATGTGTGCAGACATCCCAGGAATCAACGCCGAGAACAAATCCGTGTTTTAGTCTATAGCATTTGGAGTCGGAAAATAAAAATAAAACCCAAAATAGCATCCATCAGCCAATCTGGGTCATCTCAGTTTGTGTTGGATCTGACGTTTCCCTCAACGCTAAGATGCAGAGTCAGGAATGACTCTCCACTGCAAAGTCAAAGGCTTCACTCCAAGCAAAAGCTGTTTATTTCCATTTTTAAGAGGCACACTTTGCATATAAAAGCATCCACCGCCCAATCTCTGCTCACTGTCGTCTCTTGCAAACGGGCCTCTGTAATTGATGAGGAATAATAATAATAAAAAGAGTGGGAGAGGCTATGCATAAAACCCTCTGTGTGGAGGGAAAGATGAAAACAGAGAACAGCCTCTGGGCTAATCCGTGCGCTTTCAAAACTGCTATTTCTTTTGTTTTCTCCCCCATGTCCCCTCAGCGCTCCCAGATTTAAATCTCTCGCCTCTGCAGCTTCAAGCAGGGGAACAAATATGCTTGGTTCTCTTAATGAGAAAGCCCCAGCTGAGGAGCAAGGCAAAGGGAAACAGAAAATTCCAGATTAAACCTGAGATGACAGTTGAGCAAGAAGCTGGAGCGACTCTTGACTTGTCACCAACTCCTCTTCAAACCTTACCTTCATCTAAAAAGTCTGGGGTGCTAGAGGCAACAGGTAGCAAGTCAGGTAGGGGGACACCCTCTGAGGGAAGTTTCATTTGACACCAAGGTTGGAATCTTGGCTGCCTCTCATTGAAGAGCTGTGTGATTTGGGCAAGTGGTTTTAGCTCCATGGGCCTCAGTTTCCTCATCTATAAAATGGGCCTGAAAAAGAGCATCTCTCCTTAAAAATATTTTTGAGTGTGAGGATGAAAATAAATGACCCAGGTCAAGCATTCAGGGTCTGTGCTTTTATTATTTTAAGAAAAATGGTACAGATGAACCTATTTGGAGGGCAGGAATAGAGGTGCAGATGTAGAGAACAAGTTTGTGGACACAGGGTGGGGATTGCGGGAGAAGGAGAGGAGGGTGAATTGAGAGAGTAGCATTGACAAATATACACGATGTGTAAAATAGATAACTAGTGGGAAGCTGCACAGGGAGCACAGGGAGCTCAGCTCGGTGCTATGTGCCGACCTAGAGGGCTGGGTGGGAGGGAGGCTCAAGAGGGAGGGGATATATATATATGGCTCAGTGGTAAATAATCCATCTGCCAATTCAGGAGACTTGCAGGAGGCACAGGTTTGATCCCTGAGTTGGGAAGATCCTCTGGAGAAAGAAATGGCAACCCACTCCAGGATTCTTACCTGAAAAATCCCACTGGCAGAGGAGATTGGCAGGCTGCAGTCTATGGGGTCACAAAGAGTTGAGCATGACAGAGCAAATGGGCAATAAGCACATGGCTGATCACATTGTTGTACAACAGAAACTAACACAACATTGTAAAGCCATTATAGTCCAATTAAAAAAATTAAAATGCTATCAGCCCAATACTACTGACTCATTGGTAAAGACCTTGATACTGGGAAAAATTGAGGGCAGGAGGAGAAGGGGACAACAGAGGATAAGATTGTTAGATGGCATCACTGACTTGATGGACATGAGTTTGAGGAAGCTCCGGAATGATGGACAGGGAAGCCTGGCGTGCTGCAGTCCATGTGCTCACAAAGAGTGTGACACAACTGAGTGACTGGACTCAACTGAACTGAACCAGCCCTATGGGGTTGTAGGCTCCAAAACATTACCCTGGTAGATCTGGTCCCTCCTGGCCCTCCAGGGAACCATGAACTTTGGTCAAGTTGGCAAAGTCACCTGAAATAACAGTATGACAAAGGAGGACAAGGCAGGATGCTCATACACTGTCAATTCTGGAAGTGTGTATTATGGAAATTTGGATGAATATCGAGGGAAGCTTTCTAGAAGAGGCAGGTGCCTGATTTGGTCTAATTCAGGAAAGTGTTTTCTAGCTCTACTTAAACTGCATTCCTGTGTTGATTTCTAAGCAGTACTTGGACAAGCCGGGCCTCTCCTGGGGCGCTTCAGGAAACTCTCTCTTAAAACTATGAAACTGCTCAAGAAGTTAGTGGGGATAAAAATATCTGGAGATACTCCCAGGTGTGTGCTAAGTCACTGACAGCCCTTGGAAAGTTGCTGGTTTGCTGTCCTTGCCTCCAGAAAATGATTGATGATTGCATGCCAGGAACTTACTCTTTTGAGTATGGGTAGTTCTGGAAGGTTATGGGTCTTAGTGGAAAGGCTGTAAACTGAGACATGTGGGTATGCATTCTGCATCCCATCTTTGCCAAGGACCAGCTGTGGACCCTCGAGCACGAGGCTCCCCATGTGCTGTTGGGGACCCACCTGCTCACTCAGAGGAGTAGTTGAGGATTGAGATGGAGGATGCTTGAGAATCTGGCCCTCAGTGGGATGGCTGTCACTTTGCTTCCTTCCCTGACATTTGTTACAACACTCTCCCAGGTGTCCAACCCTCCAGGGCAAGAGAGAGCTCTGGTGTTAACTCTCAATTACTGACATGATAAATTGCAGTTAGTTTTCCTCTTGCTATGAATTCATCTCATGATTACAGGGCTGTTTAAAACAATGTGTGTATAATGAATGAACCTTCCATTAGCGTGCATCTCTGCTTAGGTGTAAATATTTGAAACACAGCTGCGTGAAATGGAAATTAAATGACATCATTTTGGGTGAATTTGATGCTGGAAACTAGGGGATATGCTTCATCCACATCCAGCAGGTTTTATTGGGGACCTACTGTGTGCCAGACCACTTTCCCAGGGGCTAGAGATGCAGGGACAGATATAACTGACAGCTCCTTGGCAGCATGGCATGGATGATGCACGTATGTGAAGCCTGGTTCTTGGCAGGTGTGCTGTCTTTGCTAATGGACAGGGTGGCACCTTGCCTCTCCCCCCAGCCTCACATTACCCTCTCCTAGTTGGCTTCCATCCCCAGCTGCACCATCCAGGCAATTTTGGTTGAAGCCACCAGTTATCTTCAAATCTTAAATCCAAGGTTTGTGTCTCAGACTTCATCACACCCCACCTTTCTGCATTCATCACATTAAACTATCATCATCTCCTCAAACTGACAACCCCTCTGGGCTCTGGGCTGCCATACCCTGCAGGTGTGTGTGCGTCGACTCAGGCCCAGATGACCATCTCTTCTCATTGCCCCCAGCCCCCTGGCTCTCTCACCCACACTCGCGGCTTTGTCAAAACTGCACACGGGCATTTCTGAAAGCTGCATCTCTAGCTCCCGTGACTTCTTTGAGCACCAAGACCACATGGCTGATGTCTCCTTGACCAAGAGCCTCCAATACACCACCGAGTCAAAAAGTTAAGAGCCCTTACTTATTCAAGAGGACAAATCACCATGAACCTAGGAAGTAAACCAGAAATCTAGGAATCCTGGGACTTCTCTGGTGGTCCAGAGGCTGACTCCATGCTCCCAGTGCAGGGGACCCGAGTTCAATCCCTGGTTGGGAAACTAGAGCCCACATGTGGCAATTAAGAGTTTGCATTCCACAACTAAAGATCCTGTATGCCCTAAAGAAGGTGGAAGATGCCAGGTGCTGTGACTAACACCCAGTGCAGCCAAATAAATAAAGTGTTAAAAGAAAAAAAGAAATCTAGGAACCTCTCGCCCAACTCTCTCTCCTCACCTCCCCATCTAATCCATCACTGAATCACCCCAATTTTATCTCCAGACATCCTGCTGTTCATACAGCTTCCTCTGTCACCAGTGCCTGTACCCAAAAGCCACTGACCTTGTGGCAGGGGCCCTTCTCTGAAGTTTTTCACCCACTCTTCCCTTTCAACCCTCGTTATTCTTTCTTTTTAAGAAAAATTACAAAGGGGGCAACTAGATACCCAAGAAACAGATTTTGGCCAGGGTCTTAGAGGGCCTGTCCCTCCTTCATTCCTTCCCCAACCATACTCTTGCTCCTTTGCAACAACAATTCTCTTGCTTTTACCTATTGCCTTGCCACCCACATACAGAGCCCTATACCACAGAACATAGATTCCACCGGCTACTGATCATACATAAAAAGAATTAGACCTCATGGGTTTTCTGTGACTTGCTTCTGTAGCTTATCATTTCTTGGTGAGTGTTTTTGGCTGTAACATTCATTTCCATTTCAAGTACTCCTTGATTCACTTCTCTGCCACACAGCTGATAGACATCCAGGGTGGTGTCAGTTTGCTGCTCTGAAAATTCCCTTTGCGGGTCCCCTGTATAAAATGTATAGCCCCCAAGAGGAAATGGGAACCCCTGCAACTCCTCATCTTTCTCATCACCTCCCGTTGTCAGGTCTTTAAGCTTTTACCCTTCTGAGGTCTGCAGTGTATCTTATTGTGGTTTTACTTTGCATTTTCCCAATCAGTAATGAGGTTCAGGGTCACAATGAATGATAGTCACTCAGTCGTGTCTGACCCTTTGCAACACCATGGACTGTAGCCTGCCAGGCTTCTCTATCCAGGGGATTTCCCAGGCAAGATTACTGTAGTGGTTAGCCATTTCCTTCTGCAGGGGATCTTCCCAGCTCAGGGACTGAACCCAAATCTCCCGCATTGCAAGCAGATTCTTTACCATCTAAGCCACCAGGGAAGCTCCTGGTAATCGGGTTGGTGGCTTTTTATTTACTTTTATTGACCAACTGCATTTCATCATTTTTGGCATGCCTATATAATGCCTGTGAGGCTTTTGATGCTTTTAATACTGTAGATGCTTTTAATTTTGTGCATATTAAGATGTTATAGCATCCTAAAAAAAAGTCAAGAGAACAATAACAAAAGAATCTTTCTAGCTGGGAAGAGATTGCCCCTTCTTGAGCCAGCAGATTCACAGAGAGAGCAAAGGACCCAGCAGGGACCAGGCCTTTGATATGCAAAGTGACTAACCCAGAGCCACACCTTCTTTCTCCTGCCCAACATCCCAGGAGGCAATATTCCTGCTGAACTGTAGTGCTTTAATCAAAGGAATATTGCTAGGCACCAGGTAACTAGAGACCACCCCTATAGCCCAAAGCTAGCCAGAATTATTCAGATGTAGCCAGTCCTAAGCTGTTCATCCTATTCTGCCTTTTTTGCAGAAACCCCAATAAAGACCTTACCTAAATTCTCCCTGGGACTTCTCTGGTGGCTCAGGTGGTAAAGAATCTGCCTGTAATGCAAGAGGAGGCCAGGCTCCATCCGTGGGTCAGGAAGATCCCCTGGAGAAGGGAATGGCAACCCACTTCAGCATTCTTGCCTGGAGAGTCCCATGGACAGAGGAACCTGGCAGGCTACAGTTCATGAGATCACAAAGAGTCAGACACAACTGAGCCACCAACACTTTTTACTTTCAAAAAGCTCCCCACTCCCACTCTGCTCCTGCCTTCTGCCTCCTGACCACTTTGGTGCTTCCGCATGTGGCCCCACGTGGCATGCTAGCTCCTGCGTCTAGGACTCCTAAGTGTAATAAACTTTGTTTTTTTTTCTGTGTCTCTCCTCTGCCTCCTCTTGTGGCATATCCAACTGACTATCCCATAAAAGAAAACAGAACAGTGGCTGTGGATGAAGCTTGATGGGCTGTCCATCTTCTCCAGGTTGATTCCTACAACCTCTCACTATCATCTCATCACCTACAATTTGGCACGTGCCATCTACTTTTTCAAGGATTAAATCATGTGCTGCTGTAGCTGCTGATTTTTAACAACCGCTGAAAGGAGTTTAGAGTGGAGATCAGAAAAGAGGCCCTGTGTGCTGGGGACGTGGGCGAGTGGAGGTGGGACTGACAGAACAGGTCTTCAGACAAATATATTTAAGAGCTGATTTTATGAGTCCAATTCTTGTATCTCCTCATATCAAAAAAGTACCAAAGTCCTTCATGGTGACATATGCTCCTTGTGGCTAGCAGAAACCTTCTGGAAAAAATATGTGCTTGATTGCATGGACTCTCCCTTCACCAAAATCACATGTATACTGACCTTCTCACCTGCCTCTTTGGAGCAGTTTCTCAGAGCTATCTGGGGTGTTATCTCCCTGGCTGCAGCCCTCATTTCGCTTCCAATGAAACATGCGTCTCTCACGTTGTGTAGTTTTTTTTAAGTTATCATCATCCCATAAAAGAATACAGAACAGAGGCTGTGGATGGGTCCTGATGGATCATCCATATTCTCTCAATCATCTGGACAAGCACGCTAAGACTCTTCCATCAGGTCCAACTCTTTGGGACCCTCTGAACCGTAGCCCACCAGACTCCTCTGTCCATGGGATTCTCCAGGCAAGAATAATGGAGTGGGTTGCCATTTCCTCCTTCAGGGGATCTCCCTAGCCCAGAGATCCAACTGGCATCTCTTGCATCTCCTGTATTGGCAGTCAGATTCTTTACCACTGAGCCACCTGAGAAGCCCCTTATCTGGACACTAGTTCTCTGTTGATGAAACAACAATAAAAACAAAACAAACAAATGAAAAAACCTCCAGATATATTATTTCTGATACCTAATTTTAATATTATCAAATTTATACATCCTTTATTTCATAGTTAGTGCTGTTGACAACATGTTTTTAAAAAAGTGATCCTTTTTCACCATTTGTGATAATTCTTGGTAAGGCAAATTATCCCTCCTTGTTCTTCAATAGCTTCATCTGTTTCATCCTTCCCTGCTGTTGTTGTTGGCTTTAATGTGTTGCTTTTTTTATGCCTATGTCAATACAACACTATCTTACTCATTTTAAGATTGTTGTGGTAGATTGTGGGAGTAGCAGTCCCCAGTAGATCAGTCCACTGTTCACTTGTCTGTTTTCATCTCACGCTGTGGCTTGCTCTGGGCAATGGCTCATCAGCAAATGGGACAGAGAGACTAGATAAGTGCTCCTTCACTGGGGCTTAACCCAGTCATCAAAGATGACCATGGCATGAAGGACCACAAAGAAGGAATGGTTGGGCCATGCCAGGCACTGCAGCTGACCCTTAGGTAAGCACCTCCAAATGCAGCCAATGAGATGAGGCAAGCCTAGCAGCACTGGTGGGTCATTTCACAGAGGGGGGAAAGGTTTCTCTTGTTTTGGGGTGTGTGGTTGTCAGCAGTATATAAGTGATACAGTGGCCTTGCTGTTCTTGGGTCCCTGTGCTTCTGTCTGGACCACAGCCTCCTCTCCAGGTGCAGCCCTACCGTCCTGGTGTGAACAACTGACATCTCTGCCAGAACCTCTCACTGCTGCCTCGGTGTCTACCTTGCCTCATCCAATCTATTGAAATTCAAAGCATAGAAAAATACACAGAAAAATGTCACAAACTCCTTTGTATTCAGCATATTTTTAGAATGTCATTTGCTGTTTCAATTCAAATTGTTTTGAACATAAAAGCAATAAAGTCCCTTTGATTCCCCTTGAATCCATTTTCAGAATCATCCCCACCTTTCCTCTCCACAGGAAGTATTCCAGTAGGAACCATGATCCAACTCTTTGTAGTGATTAAGACTCTCCCCTTGACCAAACAGTGGGCAGCCTCTTTGAGCCTTGTCCTCCACCTGGCCTCATCCTTGGGCCCTATCTTCAGTCTGCTAAGTGCAGTGGTAATAAGAATCCTGATGAGTCAATTAGGTGAGAATGCTCCCACCTTTGGTAGCTGATTACCTTAGTCTGCCTTTAGCAGAAATCCTGTTAAATCACTCTAGCAAGAACCCCTCCACCCTAATGTTTTTGTTCTTCATAATTTTCCATCCACTCACACCTACACCCGCATCTTAGCTATAAATCCCCACTTATCTCTTATATTTGGGGTTTAGTCCAACCTTTCTCCTATATTGCAATAGTCTTCAGTAAAATCTTCCTTACCACTGTAACAAGTCTCAGAATGAATGTTTCTTTAACAAATAACATCCTTTTAGTCAAAGCTTTTATATGCCTACTATGCACACGCTCCAAAATCACTGCAGATGGTGACTGCAGCCATGAAATTAAAAGACACTTACTCTTTGGAAGAAAAGTTATGACCAACCTAGATAGCATATTCAAAAGCAGAGACATTACTTTGCCAACAAAGATCCGTCTAGTCAAGGCTATGGTTTGTCCAGTAGTCACGTATGGATGTGACAGTTGGACTGTGAAGAAAGCTGAGCGCCGAAGAATTGATGCTTTTGAACTGTGGTGTTGGAGAAGACTCTTGAGAGTCCCTTGGACTGCAAGGAGATCCAACCAGTCCATTCTGAAGGACATCAGCCCTGGGATTTCTTTGAAAGGAATGATGCTAAAGCTGAAACTCCAGTACTTTGGCCACCTCATGTGAAGAGTTGACTCATTGGAAAAGACTCTGATGCTGGGAGGGATTGGGGGCAGGAGGAGAAGGGGATGACAGAGGATGAGATGGCTGGATGGCATCACTGACTCGATGGACGTGAGTCTCAGTGAGCTCCGGGAGTTGGTGATGGACAGGGAGGCCTGGCATGCTGTGATTCATGGGGTCGCAAAGAGTCGGACATGACTGAGGGACTGAACTGAACTGAACTGAACTGATGCACACATACATACACATGTATAATGTTACAAGATGAAACATTTTTAGCATTATTTTGTATAACATTTTTATAAGGTTGACAATTCTGTATATGTCAGTCTATTAATATTATGCTTCTGAAAATTCAACTTCATTTTTTGAGCTGATTCAAGCAAAACACAGTCATCTTCCCAAGGACTGGGCAGTACTCCATCATAAGACTACACTATAATGTATTTACATACTTCTCAGTTGGTGACATTAGGTTTTTTCACATTTTCCCCTCTAATTGACCTCATCACAAAAGAGATCTTTGCATACATCACCTGCTGCATGCAAGTAAGTGTTTCTTGTTGTTCAGTTGCACAGTTGTGTCTGACTCTTTGCAACCCCATGGACTGAAGCATGCTAGGCTTCTCTGTCCTTCACCATCTCCCAGAGCTTGCTGAAACTCATGTCCACTGAGTCAGTGATGCCATCCAACCATCTCATCCTCTGTCATCCCCTTCTCCTCTTGCCTTCAATATTTTCCAGCATCAGGGTTTTTTTTCCAATGAGTAGGCTCTTAGCAGCAGATGGCCAAAGTGTTGGAGCTTCCGCCTCAGCATCAGTTCCTACAATGAATTTTCAGGATTGATTTCCTTTAGGATTGGCTGGTTTGATCTCCTTTCAGTCCAAGGAACTCTCAAGAGTCTTCTCCAACATGATTCAAAAACATCAATTCTTTGGTGCTCAGCCTTTTTGATGGTCCAGCTCTCACATCCATATGTGACTGCTGGAAAAAACCATAGCTTTGACTAGACAGACTTTTGTCAGCAAAGTGATGTCTCTACTTTTTAATATGCTGTTTAGGTGTTCTGTCATACCTTTTCTTCCAAAGAGCAAGCATCTTTTAATTCCATGGCTGCAGTCACCATCTACAGTGATTTTGGAGCCCAAGAAAATAAAGTCTCTCACTGTTTCCATTGTTTCCCCATCTTTTTTCCATGAAGTGATGAAACTGGATGCCATGATCTTAGTTTTTTGAATGTTGAGTTTTAAGCTAGCTTTTCCACTCTCCTCTTTACTTTCAACAAGAAGCTGTTTGGTTCCTCTTCACTTTCTGCTGTAAGAGTGGTGTTATCTACAAATCTGAGGTTATTGATATTTCTCCTGGCAATCTTGATTCCAGCTTGTGCTTCATCCAGCTTGGCATTTGTCATGATGTACTCTGCATATAAGTTAGATAAACAAGGTGACAATACACAGCCTTGACATACTCTTTTCCCAATTTTGAACCAATCTGTTGTTCCATGTCCAGTTCTAACTGTTGCTTCTTGATCTGCATGCACATTTCTCAGGAGGTAGGTAAAGTGGTCTGGTATTCCCATCTTTTGAAGAATTTCCCACAGTTGTGATCCACACATTCAAAGTCTTCAGCATAGTTAATGAAGTAGAAGTAGATGAAGTTTTGAAATCCTCTTGCTTTTTCAATGATTCAGTGGATGTTGACGATTTCATCTCTGTTTGTCTGCTTTTTCTAAATCCAGCTTGAACATCTAGAAGGTCTCAGTTCATGTACTGTTGAAACCTGGCTTAGAGAATTTTGAGCATTACTTTGCTAGCATGTGAAATGAGTGCAATTGTGTGGTAGTTTGAATATTCTTTGGCATTGCCTTTCTTTGGGGTTGGAATAAAAACTGATGTTTTCCAGTCCTGTGGCCATTGCTGAGTTTTCCAAATTTGCTGGCATATTGAGTGCAACACTTTCACAGCATCATCTTTTAGGATTTGAAATAGCTCAGCTGGAAGAGTTTCTAGTGTAGGATATAAGGAAAAAACAGCATTTCTGGGTTTTGGGGTTACATACCTCAGTCAATCCTAAGGATATTACAGAAATATATTATTATTATATTTATTGAAAGGACCAATGATGAAGCTGAAGCTCCAATGTTTTGGCCACCAGATGTGAAGAACTGATTCACTGGAAAAGACCCTGATGCTGGGAAAGATGGAAGACAAAAGGAGAAGGGAGGTGGCAGAGGATGAGATGGTTAGATAGCATTATTAACTCAATGAACATGAATTTGAACAATATCCAGGAGCTAGTGGAGGACAGAGGAGCCTGGAGTCCCTGGGGTCACAAAGAGTCAGACATGACTTAGCAATTGAACAACAGATCTCAGCTTTCCTAGGCAATGCCCTGTGCTCTCTCAGAGGGTAATCACTATGTCGCATCCCACCACTACAGATGAGAGTTCTTGTCTCTCAACATCATTGCCAACACTTGATATTTTATGTATTTTATTTTAGTTTACATGTTTTATTTTATAAAAATAACTTCCTTTTGAGGTTATTTAAGGAAAGACCAATGAATATAAAAATCTCTTGGTCTTTATATGACTGAAACACATGTGTGAATATTCTTATTCAGCTTTCAAGCTTGAATCACAATTATTCCAACATTGAAATCTAGATTGATTATGATTTCCTCTTTGTCTTTTGAAAATCTTTTACCTTTCCAAGATTTTATGGCATTTATGTGCTCATTCTAATTGCTATTCATTTATACATAATTTTCTTTTCTTTCTGGAAAATTTTAAAATTCCCTCTCCTGTTTTTTAGCCTCCTACAATTTCATTACACTTTCTAGATTTGGATTTGTTTTTATGTCTTACCCCTACAACACCTAAACTTTTTTCATGATCTCTTTTTAAGCTTCTTTTAGAGTGTCAATCTTCATTGTCAATCTTTATTTTCTCTTTGTTAGCAATCTCCTTTATCTCTTCCCTTTTTTCCCCTTCTCTTCTGTGCAACATTTATCCATTTATAACAACATTTATCCATTTTATAACATTTTAGCTGATTTCATTGTTCTCTTCAGCTCTATCTAGTTTCTTGAATTCATTCATCGAGTAGATTTTTTCCCCCATAGCTTTGTTTTTTAGACTTTCTCTTTGGTTAATTTCAGAACTACCTTTCTAGGTTTCTCACTGTCTGATTTTGCCAGCAGCTGCTAGTTATTCCTCTTCATGTCTTATGCTCTCCAAAAAAATTCCTAGAGCAAATAGATGAGTTCATTAAAGTGGCAAGATACAAAGTAAACATGTAGATGTTAATTGTATTTTTATATATTAGCAATGTGTTATACATGGACACCAACATTTAAAATACAATGCAATTTATAGTTACTTAAAATTAAATATTTAGTTGTAACTCTAACAAACCACATAGAATTTGTTTACTTAAAACTATGAAATGCTGATGAAAGAAATCAAATATCTAAATAAATGGAGAGAGATACTGTGTTCACTAACTGGAAGATTAAAAACAGTAATATTTCCATCCTTCCTTAATTGATACACAAGTTTAGCATAATTCACATAAAAATCTAGCAAGAAAAGACAGCCTTCAGAATGGGAGAAAATAATAGCAAATGAAGCAACCGACAAACAACTAATCTCAAAAATATACAAGCAACTCCTACAGCTCAACTCCAGAAAAATAAATGACCCAATCAAAAAATGGGCCAAAGATCTAAATAGACATTTCTCCAAAGAAGACATACAGATGGCTAACAAACACATGAAAAGATGCTCAACATCACTCACTATCAGAGAAATGCAAATCAAAACCACTATGAGGTACCATTTCACACCAGTCAGAATGGCTGCAATCCAAAAGTCTACAAATAATAAATGCTGGAGAGGGTGTGGAGAAAAGGGAACCCTCTTACACTGTTGGTGGGAATGCAAACTAGTACAGCCACTATGGAGAACAGTGTGGAGATTCCTTAAAAAACTGGAAATAGAACTACCTTATGATCCAGCAATCCCACTGCTGGGCATACACACTGAGGAAACCAGAAGGGAAAGAGACACGTGTACCCCAATGTTCATCGCAACACTGTTTATAATAGCCAGGACATGGAAGCAACCTAGATGTCCATCAGCAGATGAATGGATAAGAAAGCTATGGTACATATACACAATGGAGTATTACTCAGCCATTAAAAAGAATACATTTGAATCAGTTCTAATGAGGTGAATGAAACTGGAGCCTATTATACAGAGTGAAGTAAGCCAGAAGGAAAAACACCAATACAGTATACTAACGCATATATATGGAATTTAGAAAGATGGTAACGATAACCCTGTATACGAGACAGCAAAAGAGACACTGATGTATAGAACAGTCTTATGGACTCTCTGGGAGAGGGAGAGGGTGGGAAGATTTGGGAGAATGGCATTGAAACATGTAAAATATCATGTATGAAACGAGATGCCGGTCCAGGTTCAATGCACAGTTTTTAAAAAATAAAAAAATAAATAAATAAAATGAGACTTGTAAATGAAAAAAAAAATCTAGCAAGATATTTTTGTAGATATAGAAAAATTATTTTAAAGTTTATACCCAAAGATAAAGGAGCTTTTGTTGTTCAGTCATTAAGTCATGTCCAACTCTGCGTGACTTCATGGACTGCAGCACACTGGGCTATTTTATCCTCCACTATCTCCTGGAGTTTGTTCAAATTCATGTCCATTGAGTAGGTGATGCTATGTAACCATCTTATCCTTTGCCATCTCCTTCACATTTTGCCTTCAATCTTTCCCATCATCAGGATCTTTTCCAATGAATTGGTTTTTCAAATCAGGTGGCCAAAGTATTGGAGCTTCAGCTTCAGCATCAGTCCTTCCAGTGAATGTTCAGGGTTGATTTCTTTTAGAATTGACTGGTTTAGTCTCCTTGCAGTAAAAGTGACTCTCAAGAGCCTTCTCCAGCACCACAATCTGAAAACATCACTTCTTCCTTGCCTTCCAATCCCAAAGAAGGGCAATGCCAAAGAATGTTCATTTGCACTCATTTCAAATGCCAGGAAGGTTATGTTCAAAATCCTTCAAGCTAGGCTTCAGCAGTACATGAACCAAGAACTTCCAGATGTACAAGCTGGATTTAGAAAAGGCAAAGGAGCCAGAAATCTAATTGCTCACATTGACTGGATCATGGAAGAGGCAAGAGAATTCCAGAAAAACATCTAATTCTGTTTCATTGACTATGCTAAAGCCTTCGATTGCATGGATCACAACAAACTGTGGGAAATTATTAAATAGGTAGGAATACCAGACAAAGGAAATATAATAGTTAACATAATGTTGAAAATGAATAATAAAAAGGAAAGATTGTCTATTCAATGTCAAGACTTATTATATAGCTATAGTTATCTAGAGTAGGTGGTATTGTCAAGGTAGACACATAGAGCAATGGAACAGAACAGAAAACTGGAAGTACGTCCAGAAAAATATTCCAAATTGACTTTTGAAAAGGGTGCAAAAGTGATTCAATGAAGGAAAGACAAACTCTTCATCAAATGGCATTTTCATGCATTGAATTGCATCTCCCCAATAAAGGTTTGTGGCAATCTTCAAACTCAGCACCTCTGACTGTGACCTTATCTGGGGAAAAGGTCTGTATATAAGTAATCCAACTAAAATTAGGTTACTAGGGTGATTTCTAATTCAATATGACTGGTGTTATTATAGTAAGGGACATCTGAACACAGAGACAGCCAGACACAGAGAGACAAGGAAGTCAAGAAACAGAGAGAGGCCATTTCTCTGAAGATAAAGGCAGAGGTCAGGATGATGCTTTTATAATCTAAGGAATATAAGATCACCAGCAACCCCCAGAGTCTGGGAGAGAAGCCTGGATAAGAGTCTCTTTCCTTGACTCAGAAGGTGCCAACCTGGCTGCAACCTTACTCTTGGACTTCTGACTTCCAGAGCTGTGAGAGAACAAATGTCCACCGTTTAAGTCACCCAGGGTGGGGTGCTTTGTTAACAACAGACCCCTCACCTCCCAGAAACTAATACAGTAGTGGAACAAGTAGACATCCACAGTAGGAAAAAAAACAAAGCTTAACCCAAGTTTCACACCTTATACAAAATTAACTCAAAATGGATCATGGAATCAAATGTAAAACTATAAACCTTTTAGAGAAAAGCACAGGGGAACACTTCAGTGTCTAGGACAGCCAGAGAGTTCTTAGATTTGACACCAAAAGCATGATCCATAAAAGGAAAATTGGATAAATTAGACTTAATCAAAATTAAAATCTTATGCTCTGTGAAATTCCCTGTTAAGAGGATGAAAAGGCAAGTTACAAACTGGTAGAAAATATTTGCAAACCACATATTTGACAAAGAACTAGTATCTAAAATACACAAAGTATTCTCCAAAGTCAATAGTGCTTGGGAAAAAAAAAGCAATTCAATTAGAAAATGGGCACATGCCATGAAGGAAGATTTCACCAAGGAAGTTACACAGATGTCAAATTACCACATGAGAAGATGTTCAACATCATTAGCCATGAAAGGAATGCAAATTAAAATCTCAAGTTGATAACACTACACACCTTTCAGAATGGCTAAAAGAAAAAAGAAAAAAAAATCCACAACTCCAAATGCTGGCGAGGATGCAGAGAAACTTGATCACTCACATTGTTAGTGAAAACTGAAAATGGGACACTCACTCTGAAAAAGCTTAGAATTTTCTTTACAAGCTAAACATGTAAATAGCATAAAATCTAGCAACTGCACCCTTGGGCATTTATCCCAAAGAAATAAAGACTATGTTCACATAAAAACATGGGCAGAAGTGTCTATTGCAGCTTTAATCCCCTAATAACCCCCAAACTGGAAGCAATCCAATGTCCAATCTCCTTCAATAGGTAAACGGCACAAAATCTGTAGTACAACCACATCAGGTAATACTACAAGCAGCGGAAATGAACAGACTATTGACACACTCAGCTGCCTGCCTGAATCTCCAATGAATTATGCTGAGTGAAGGAAGCCAGTCCCAAAGGTTACATATTTTATGGTTCCATGTATGTAATATTCTTGAAATGTCTGTGGTTGCCAGGGGTTGAGAAGGAGTTGGAGATCTGAGGGAGGTGGATGTGGTCATAAAAGGGCAACAGTGTTAATGTCCCTGTGGAGATGGAATGTTCTGTATTTTATCAACATCAATATTCTGGTTGTGACACTGTCTGGTAACTTTGCAGGATGTTACCATTGTGGAAAACATGGGGTGTCTGTGTATTTGTTCTTACATTCACAGGTCAATTATAATTATGTCAAGATGAAAAGTTTAATTTTAAAAATGAGGATATTTATGACTCTCCATTGTGTAAAACCCTGTGTGAGCTTCCTACTTGCCTGGGCAAACATACTTGGCTATTATCATGACTCAAGATTCCTGTGATCTTGTCTCTACCCACCTTCACCCTCTCTCAGAATTTCTGGTTGCTGTCCATGCTCTAACCACACCGCCCTTCCTCTCCCTCCATCCTCAAATGTGCCGTGTCTTTCTTGCCTCAGAGTTTGCAATGCCCTCCCCTCTTCCTGAGAGCTTATGATGTGTTACACAGTGGATTATTCACTTTAGAGTGACAATTTTTGAACAGTGAGCATCCAGGAGCACCTGCAATGTACCAGGTCCTGTTCCACGAAAACAGGAAACAGCAGTGAGCAACATAGCTGAAATGCTTGTTACCACATAGCCCATCTTCTGAGTTGTCCATTGGTGTCTCTGAGGAGGGCAGAAGATGCAGGACAGTGCAGGATAAATATATTCCATGCAATATTGGAGATATACTAAAAGTTATTTGTTATTTATCTGAAATTCAAATTCAACTGGGTGTTCTGTACTTTATCTGGCAACTCTAAAAGGTAAGACCTTCTGAGAAACATCATGAAATGTGTCTTTAACCCAACTGTTCAGGGGCTGAATGGGAGCATTCATCCATCTCTTCCTGTCCCCATTAGTGAAGATTGCCTTGTGGTATGTTAAGTCCTCCATACGTCTAGCTGTCTACAAGGTGCAAAATAATTATACCAAAAAAGTGTTTATTTCTTGTTCTATTACGAAAGTCTCTCATGCTCATCTGCACCTAGCAAGTCCATGGTCAGTACGTGTTCAGTGAACCAATAAATGAATCATTGAGACCTACACCTGCTCTCTATCCTTTCTAGGGATCTGTGTGCTTCAAACGTCTCTTAGATCCTATAACAGACCCTCTTGGCTTCACTTTTCTTCCAGCTGCTGCAATGGGGACGAGTTTTGCCTTGTCTTGGCTGGCTTTATGAAAGTGCCAGCACCTTGACTGAGGCCCATGGCACACTTGCACTGCCATCCCCAAGGTTCTCTGATGCCCAGTGGGTGTGGGAACCCTGTGTAAACCTGATGCGTTCTCTCACGTCAACAATCAGAAGTGTGGAAGAGATACCATGCAATATGGAACCCTTGTCTGATGAGGACAGATACCCCTCCACTCAGCCCCTGACTAGGTGGTTCTAAGACCCAACTCATCAGTTCAGCTCAGTCACTCAGTTGTGTCTGACTCTTTGCAACCCCATTGACTGCAGCACAGCAGGCTTTCCTGTTCATCACCAACTCCTGGGGCCTACTCAAACTCATGTCCATTGAGTCAGTGATGCCATCCAACCATCTCATCCTCTGTTGATTCTTAGAAGATCCTATTTGTTGGGGTTGTCAAATAAAGTACAGCATACCTGGGTAAATTTGAATTTCAGTCAAAGAAATGGTGGAAGTGTATCCTAAATATTGCATGGGATATACTTATGCTAAGAGATATATCTGTCGTTCATTTGAAATTCAAACTTAGCTGGGCAGCCTGATTTTTTGTTTGCTGAATGTCATAACTAGCATGTGTTTTGTGTTGGTTCTTCCTCCTTTCCTGGTCCTCTCTCCCTCTACCTGGAACCACAAATAAGTTACTCCCACTGAAGATGGTCAATACCAAAAGAAGATTGATTATATTCTTTGCAGACAAAGATGGAGAAGCTCTATATAGTCAGCAAAAATAAGACTGGGAGCTGACTGTAGCTCAGATCATGAACTCCTTATTGCAAAATTCAGACTTAAATTGAAGAAAGTAGGGAAAACCACTAGACCATTCAGGTATGACCTAAATCAAATCCCTTATAATTATAGAGTAGAAGTGACAAACAGATTCAAGGCATTACATCTGATAGACAGAGTGCCTGAAGAACTATGGATAGAGGTTCATGACATTGTATAGGAGGCAGTGATCAAGACTATCCCCAAGAAAAAGAAATGCAAAAAGGCAAAATGGTTGACTGAGGAGGCCTTATAAATAGCTGAGAAAAGAAGAGAACTAAAGGCAAAGGAGAAAAGAAAAGATATACCCATTTGAATGTAGAGTTCCAAAGAATAGCAAGGAGAAATAAGAAAGCCTTCCTCCATGATCAGTGCAAATAGAGGCAAACAATAGAATGGGGAAGACTACAGATCACTTCAAGAAAATTAGAGATACCAAGGGAACATTTCATGTAAAGATGGACACAATAAAGGACAGAAATGGTATGAATTTAACAGAAGCGGAAGATATTAAGAAGAGGTGGCAAGAATACACAGAAGAACTGTACAAAAAAAAAAAAATCTTCATGACCCAGATAACCATGATGGTGTGATCACCCACCTAGAACCATACATCCTGGATGTGAACTCAAGTGGGCCTTAGCAAACATCACTATGAACAAAGCTAGTGGAGGTGATGGAATTCCAGTTGAGCTATTTCAAATCCTAAAAGATAATGCTATTAAAGTGTTGTACTCAATATGCCAGCAAATTTGGAAAACTCAGCAGTGGCCACAGGACTGGAAAAGGCCAGTTTTCATTCCAATTCCAAAGAAAGGCAATGCCAAAGAATGTTCAAACTATTGCACAATTGCACTCATCTCACACTCTAGTAAAGTAGTGCTCAAAATTTTCCAAGCCAGGCTTCAATAGTACGTGAACCGTAAACTTCCAGATGTTCAAGACAGATTTAGAAAAGGCAGAGGAACCAGAGATCATATTGCCAACATCCATTAGATTATTAAAATAGAACAAGAGAGTTTCAGAAAAACATCTGCTTTGTTGACTATGCCAAATCCTTTGACTGTGTGGATTACAACAAACTGGAAAATTCTTCAAGAGATAGGAATAACAGCCCACCTTACCTGCCTTCTGAGAAATCTGTATGCAGGACAAGAAGCAACAATGAGAACTGGAAATGGAACAACAGACTGGCTCCAAATAGGAAAAGGAGTACTTCAAGGCTGTATATTGTCATCCTGCTTATCTAACTTATATGCAGAGTACATCATGAGAAATGCTGGACTGGATGAAGCACAAGCTGGAATCAAGATTGCTTGGAGAAATATCAATAACTTCAGATACTCAGATGACACTACCCGTATGGCAGAAAGAAAAGAACTAAAGAGCCTCTTGATGAAAGTGAAAGAGGAGAGTGAAAAAGTTGGCTTAAAACTCAACATTCAGAAAACTAAGATCATGGTATCTGGTCCCATCACTTCACGGCAAATAAATGGGGAAACAATGGAAACAGTGAGAGACTTTATTTTCTTGGGCTCCAAAATCATTGCAGATGGTGACTGCAGCCATGAAATTGAAAGATGCTTGCACCTTTTAAAAAAGGTGCAAAAAAAATTTAGAAAAGCTATGACCAAACTGACCAGCATATTAAAAAGCAGAGAGATTACTTTGCCAACAAAGGTCCATCTAGTCAAAGCTATGGTTTTTCCAGTAGTCATGTATGGATGTGAAAGCTGGACCATAAAGATAGCTGAGTACTGAAGAACTGATGCTTTTGAACTGTGGTGTTGGAAAAGACTCTTGGGAGTCCCTTGGAATGCAAGGAGATCAAACCAGTCCATTCTAAAGGAAATAAGTCCTGAATATTCATTGGAAGGACTGATGCTGAAGCTGAAACTCCAATACTTTGGCCACCTGATGCGAAGAGCTGACTCATTGGAGAAGACCCTGATGCTGGGAAAGATTGAAGGCAGGAGGAGAAGGAAATGACAGAGAATGAGATGCTTGGATGGCATCTTGGACTCGATGGAGATGAGTTTGAGCAAGCTTTGGCAGTTGGTGAAGGACAGGAAAGTCTGGTGTGCTGCAGTCCATGGGGTCACAAAGAGTTGGGCACAACTGAGAGGTTGAATTGAACTGAACTAAAGCCTTTGTCTCAGGCTAAGACATTCTTTTTGTGTTTTCAAAGAAAGAATTTTTTTTTTTTAAGTCAGCCAATCTAAAAATGAAGAAAACACTCTTTAATGATCTGGGTCACCATGGTCTAAGTTAAGGGAATGCTGCCCACCCCCAGTCCCCCCTGAGCTCCCCGAATTTCCTTCTGAATCTTTATATGTATATATATATATATATATATATATATATATATATACATATATACCTTTTGAAGTCTGAGGGATATTAACTAAGAAGACTAGTACTTAAGTATAAGCCTTTAAAAAGTCATTTGACCTGGTTAAGTCACCTGTGCCCTACTTTGGCAAAATGTTTTTGAAGTCTTCAGCTCAATAGTAACAAATCTTCCCTTAAAAAAAAAAAAAAAAAGCCCCATGAAGAAGGAGAGGGTAGAAAAGCATCATCCCCCTAGTGGGCTAGTTTCAGCTTCAACAACTTCCCTTATTAGTGATAGACTAGCCTGTGCTTACATAATACAGCAATTACTCAAAGGGCTTCATTCAGAGACAAATTCAGCTACAGACAGTCTCCCAGGTGAGAGGCTAGTCTTCAAACATCTGCTTTCAGATAAGTGATCTGCAAAGCTTGTACGTGTGTGTGTGTGTGTGTGTGTGTGTGTGTGTGTGTGCAAACTCGAGTTTGCTGCAGGGGAGGGGGAACAGTAGTTATCAGGAGCGATTTCCTGAATTACAAGGTAAGTCAAGGACAGAGGAGTCAGATGTCTTAATAAGAAGCAGGATGGTTAAGGATGGTCAGTCTTTCCTGTGTGTGTATTTTTGTTACTGTCTATGTTAGTGCAATAAAGAAATAGAAAGCTTCTGTTAGACTCAGAGATAAAGCCTTTTCTACTCATCATCTTGGGTGAGAATGTTTTGTTTTTGACAGATTTATGATGTTGTACCCATTCTGCTGAAGTGCCAGGTGGGATCACAAAATCATTTCCATTTAATGGAAAGCCAGTTTTGAAGGGCTTCAGAATAAGGGGACATCATCACCCACCCATGTAACAGGGACTGGTTCACATCCCAACCCTGCTAAATGTGGTCTATACTCCAAAGGCTTCCATGCATCACCGTGTAGACACAGGAAATAGGGAGGGGGGCAGGCTAGCTGCATGAGTCTCCAGGTGGTGACAAGGATGCACCCCCAGCCCTGAGACCCCTCCAAGCCCCTGGATCAGGCTCTCCCAGGGTGGTCCATGACTCAGCATCTAGATCAGCTCTTCAGAAGGACAGGGTGTGCTGCACAGTTTGCTAATCACCCACTTAAAGGCTAGAGACCTCCTCCTCATTGCTGTCTTCCCTCCCTTTGGAGTCACAGTGGCTAAAATGTCTTCTGTCCACATCTACCTTTATACCTGTTTCTCTTGGCTTCCAGTCTTTGTATGAAGAGGATGGAAACTATTTCAGGTGGCTGACTGCCCTCACAGTTCCATCCTCAAAGACACTCTACGTCAGCCAAAGCCTCCTCAGTTCTATTAGAGACAAGACTGCTCCTGATTGGGTCCCTTCTGTTTTTGGTCCCTCTGTCTGCGGCTTTCTTGGGTCACCCACCAAGCCTGCCCAACAACCCAGTGCCTGGGGATGAAGCCCATCAGCAAGGTCTCAGTTCTGTGTCTATCTAAAGCCTTGCTATCACTGCAGCTGTTACTTTTTATAGCTTCTTTGCCCAAGTCTTTGGGTACCACTGAGAGAAGAGTCACCAGGTGTGCCTCTAACTAGCAAAATTAGGAATCATTCAGTGCTTTGATGGAGCCAATTAGCTTCCCAGTATGAGTGCCAAGATTTTTTTCTAATTAAGGCAGGAATGTTTCTCAGTCTATAATAATCTCATTTAAAGTGTGTCTAAAACACCTAACGTGCCTTTGTTTAGGAACATCATTCCTAGGCATTCTTTAACTGTGTGAAAAGAGGTGGATCACTGGGATGCTCACTGGTTGTTCTAGAGACATGTCTGCAACATTGATGTGGGGCTGTGGCTTTGTAAGAAAAATGATCTGTTCAAGTTGAGTCTGCATATTTGTACCCTAAAGGCCTGCTCATTCATAGAATGAGACTTGCACCTTTAATGTCAAAGGAACAAAGACATCCTTTGGACAAGTATAGTAGGTCTCTTTTTCTCAGACCTCTACCTCCCACACACTATGGAGGGATAGATTCAAATTTGACAAATTGCAAAATCTAGGCTGAAGGGTCTCCCAAAGCCCAGAAAATGGAAGATCAGTGACTAAATATATTCTTGAATCCCATTTTAGCAGAGCTCCGTGCAGTCCAAGACTCTATGGACTGTAGGAGCCAACAGAGTGAGAACTTGGGTATGTTGTGACCGCTGCTGATCATCTCCAGCACCTGGGACAGCAGCCAGTGCTTGCTTGTTGGGGGCTGAATCATGTTGCTGTTTATAATAGATAACCAACAAGGACCTACTGTAGAGCACAGGGAGCTCTGCTCAATGTTATGTGTCAGCCTGGATGGGAAGGGATTTTGGGGGAAAATGGATGCATGTATATGTATGCCTGTATATACCCACTTCAGTATTCTTGGGCTTCCCTTGTGGCTCAGCTGGTAAAGAACCCACCTGCAATGCAGGAGACCTGGGTTCGATCCCTGAGTTGGGAAGATCCTCTGCAGAAGGCTACCCAATACAGTATTCTGGCCTAGAGAATTCCATGGACTGTATAACCCATGGTGTTGCAAAGAGTCAGACATGACTGAGTGACTTTCACTCACATATACATATACATATATATGAAGCTACCTGGAGCTTCCTTGGTAGCTCAGATGGTAAAGAATCTGCCTGTAGTGTGGGAGACCTGGGCTCAATCCCTGGGTAGGGAAGATCCCCTGGAGGAGGAAATGGCAAACCACTCCAGTATTTTTGCCCAGAGAATCCATAGACAGAGGAGCCTGGTAGGTTATAGTCCACAGGGTTGCAAAGAGTTGGACATGATTGAGCAACTAACACACACACAAATATGTATGCCTGAGTCCCTCTGCTGTTCACCTAAAACTACCACAACATTGTTAATCACCTAAAACTACCCCAATACAAAATAAAGAGTTTAAATAAAAAAGACTTATTTGAATGAAATTTTGATCTTTCCAGCAAAACACAAGACTAGTTCTTGTACTGTATGAGTTACCTCTTCACAAAACCCTGTGACACATGTTTCTGATTTCTTACATGTTGTTCTTTAGTTGCTAAGTTGTGTCTGACTCTTGTGACCCCCTGTCCTTCACTATCTCTTGGCCTTTGCTCAAACTTATGTCCATTGAGTCAATGATGCCATCCAACCATCTCATCCTCTGTTGCCTCCTTCTCCTTCTGCTTTCAATCTTTCCCAACATCAGGGTCTTTTCCAATGAGTTGGCATTTCACATCAGCTGGCCAAAGTATTGGAGCTTAGCTTCAGCATCAGTCCTTCCAGTGAATATGCAGGGTTGATTTCCTTTAGAATTGACTGGTTTGATATCCTTGCAGTCCAAGGGACTCTCAAGAGTCTTCTCCAGCACCACAGTTTGAAAGCATCAATTCTTCAGCATTTGGCCTTCTTTACGGTCCAACTCTTACATCTATAACTACTGCAAAAAAACGTAGCTTTGACTATATGGACCTTTGTCCGCAAAGTGATATCTCTGCTTTTTAATATGCTGTCTAGGTTTGCCATCACTTTTCTTTGAAGGAGCAAGGACTTCTTACATAGAGCTTCCTAGCTCTAGAAAGCTAGAGCCCTTTGGAAGAGATGTAGCTTATCCTGTATGCAATAACCATTTTCAGTCTTTAAAACAATCTAATCTAACTCCTTATTTTTGTTCCCATCAATTCCATAGTTGTGAGAACACTCTTTATGCAAGCTACAAAACCCAGGAAAGTCATCTTCCTTCTGGTAAGGGATATCCTCTCCCCATCGTGAACCCTCTTACATAGTGGAACAATTGTATATTTAGAGACATTTCACATCTGCCTCTTTCCTGACCAAACTATCATTTTAAACAAGTTCTGTGGGCAAGTGGGGAGAGGAGCTGGCCTGACTTACTCATTTCCTGCCCACGTTTACTGAGGGAGGCAGGTGCTGATGAATGGTCAGCAGGAAGTAAACCAAAGGACCGGGGTTTGGCTCCCTGGTGTGAAGTCTCAGGTCGTTCAAGGTGTTGGAAGCAATTCTTTAGAAGATGATGCCATTGTCCATGCAGGGCTCATGTCTCACTTTTCTTTGCATCTCGGGGTCAAGGACTTTTTTGTTTTAGCAAATGTTGGTTGAATGAATGAGAAGGCTCCTCAGATGGTGTGTAATTAGAAAAGTCACCGTCATCTCTCCTGTTGTCTATAAATATTCCATCAGTGAGAAAAGACGTAGCCCCAGGGAACAACAAAATGAGCTGGCATGGAAACCAAGCAGCACTTTTCAGAATTCAGTAGAGAGAAGCCAGAAGCCACTTGCTCGGGCAGTCAACAGGGATACCTGAGAGCTTATGCCCTTTGCAACTTGGAAAACAAAACAGCAAACCTCGGAGATTACAAGAAGAATCCCTCTGCAAATAACCACTGAGAACACTAACGGGAGGCAAGTTTTGGCTCCTGGTCTTGGACAGGAGGAGCAGGATGGGGAAAAGAAAGAGAGAGCAAAACCCTCTTAGATCAGGAGGGTGTGTAGCCCAGAGGGCTGTCATTTATAAGGAAACATTATCTCCTGATCCATATGTTCTGTTTTCTATTTAGAGCTAATTTGCTGCAGTGTGTACCATGCAGCCCTGAGGGATGGGCTGGCTTTTGGGCACCTGCCAGTCAGCCTCTCACTGCCCAGTTTACTGAATTCAGATCCACTGGCACGAATCTGAAGCAGCACAGTTGGGGCTGGTGGAAGTTCTCTGCAGTCTCCCGAGTTGCAGGCTACACCATACACCACTATCAAGTGCTCTCTCCATGCCACAGGGCCGCCTGGCTCCAGAGTCCCTTCTGAAGAAAGGCCACAGGTCCCACTTGGAGGTCATATCTTGACCTCTCTATTTCTCTCTTGTGTTAGTTTTCTTTCTTTCTTTTTTTTTTTACTGTGGCAGCCCACCGGGGATGGGACCCCAGTTCTGACCCCAGCCACACTGCTTCCGCCCTTACTCTTGTGTTAGTTTTCTATTCCAACATAACACATGACTACAAAGATAGAAGCTTTCTCCAAAACCCAAGTGTTGTCTTGCAGTGTCCATGGGTGGGGAGTCCAGGCACAGCTTGACTGGATTCTCTGCTGGGGGAGACACAAAGTCTTAATGGAGGTGTCAGCTTGGGCTGTGGTCCCATCTGAAGCTCAACTAGGGAAGGACCCATAAGCTCATGGTTGTTGCAGCTCCTTGAAGTTCATGTGACTAAGGGCTCTTTTTCTTGCTGGTTGTCAGCACCTCACCAGATGCGTGTATGCTCAGTCGCTCAGTCGTGTCTGACTCTGCAAACCCATGCACTGTAACCTACCAGGCTCTTCTGTCTGTGGGATTTCCCAGGTAAGAATACTGGAGTAGATTGCCATTTCCTCTTCCTGGGGATCTTCCTGACTGAGGGATCAAACCCACATATCCTGTATTGACAGGCAGATTCTTTTATCACTGAGCCATTAGGGAAGCCCTCTCACCAAGTGGCTATCTCCAAATAGTAGCTCACTGGTGGTTTGTGTCTTCAAAGCCAGCATGTGGGAGTGTTCTCAAGACAGTGTTACAATGTAACAATTGTAAAAATTGTGGTAATGTAATCGCATGTCTCATCACCTTTGCATATTCTATTGGGTGGAGACAGGCCATAGATTCCACTTACATTCATTGGGGGTATGGGTATCCCTCACAGACGTGATCATGAAAGGTGGATCATGAAATCCACCTTAGAATTTTCTTGCCCTGTCTGTCTAAATTCCATTCTTTGATTTTTTAAACCTTTTTTGGGATGTGAACCATTTTTAAGTCTTTATTGAATTTGTTATAATATTGCTTCAGTCTTTTCATGATTTGTTTTCTTTTTGTTTATTTGTTTGGCCCCAAGTACATGAGATCTCTCCCCAACCAGGAATCAAATCCACACCCTCTGCATTGAAAGGTGAAGTCTGAACCACTAGACTGCCAGGGAAGTCCCCATCCCTTGATTTTAAATTCTCCCAAAACCCCCACATTTAAACTCCAAAATTTCAGACTTGGATATTAGATGCCTGTTTCATATCTTCTTTAGCAATATAAAAGCAAGATTAAATTTAACACATTCATGACACAGTCCTGATTACTAAACCCTCAAAAACTGGTCCTCCTATGAATTCCCTCATCTCCGTTGATGGCAGCGCCATCTTTCTGGATTTTCAGGCAAAAACTAACTTTCATTCTTCTCCCTTACACCCCACAGTCCATCTGTTGGCAATCCCTGATGTATCTATCTTGAAATTGTGTCCAGACTCTGAACACATCTCATCCTCTGCCCTGTTGCTGTGCCAGGACCTAATCAGTATCCCTAGGTTTCACCTAGACCAAGAACCTCCCAATTGGATTGTGTTTCTGTGTTTGACTGTCTTGTAAGTAGTTTAGTCAGAGCGATTCTTCTAAGGGATTATCCTCTACTCACCACCCCAATGGCTTGCATCTCAATTAGAGTTAAGCCCAAAGCTCCTACTATGATCCATATAGCCCCAGATGATGGGCTCCTGGCTATGTCTGTGAATTTAATCAACACAACCTTTCCATTGTTTACTCCTCTCAAATCTCATTCACCTTCTGCTGTTCCTCAGACACATAAAGCATCCTTTAGCCTCAGGGCTTTGCACTGTCTCTCCCTCCACTGCAAAGTGTGTTTTTCACGTATTCCAAGAAATTCCCTAAGATAGTCCACATATCTCCTCTCTTCCTCAAACCTCTGCTCATCCCTGACATTCTGAGCAGCACCTCCCTGACTCTATCAGACACAGGAGCCACTCCCACGCCAGCCTGGTACCTCCTACCCCTCTTACTCTTCTCAGTGATTCTCCATAGAAATGATGGAATACATGTTTATGCATTAATTTGTTGTCTGCTTCCTGCATTAGCATGTAAGTTCCACGTCTCTTTGAGCTCTCTCTTCAGTAGGCATAGCTCCCTCCCTACTCAATAAATGCTGATTGTATGAAAGAATGAATGAATGAATGGGTCCTCACTGTCACTAACTTTGCCATTGTGCCTTGGGACACAGGGAAATCCTTTTACCTACCCTCTCTGTGTGTATGGGGTCTCCACCTCAATTATTTCTGCCTTCAATGAGCCCTCGTTTAGGCCTTTCCAAGACTGGGGTCCATGTTGTCTCTTTGAATTAACAGAGCTTTTCCTTTGGCTCTTGTTTTCCCCTCTACTTGTTTGGAAAGTTTCAGAGCACACAGCAACGTCAGGCCATTATGCTGGTATGACTAATATTTCATCCTGGCAAAGGCGTAATTTGCAGGAAGTGATGCTCCCTCCCCACGTTAGCCTCTAAGCAAAACAACAAAATGACAATGGTGAAGCCTGTGACAATGGTTATGGAGATGAGGAAGAGCCTGCCATGAAACAGAGCCTTTCTGTAGATGCAAATTCCTGCTCCATTGCCTGTCAGCCGTCTGACCTTGGCCGAGCTGCCTGCCCTCTCCAAATCTCATTGTCTTCATACACAAAACAGGAGAATCACACCACCCCTGCCAGACTATTATGAGCAGAACATAATTTAATGGATTCTTAAATGTCTACCACCGTGCCCAGCATGTAGTAGGAACTCAACAAATAGCTAAAATTAGCCTTCGTAGGAGGCTGACAAAGGCTTCCAGGTTGCAACATGGTACAAAGGAACGGAATAACAACCACCCTTTTCCTTTTAAGAGCATTTTCGCTTTTAAAATCACTTTGGGCCACCGGGCAACTCGTTAGTTGTAGTCTACTCTGTCACCAGGGAGCCAAGCATTGAGGTAATCTGATGGCCATCTTGGAATCTCAGAGAGTTTTCTCTGGAACATTCTGCCTCAACCAGGAGAGGGTACACTGTGCTGTTGCCTTTCAGGTGCTCGGTTGTGTCCAGCTCTTTGAGACTCCATGGACTGCACCAGGCCAGGCGTCCCTGTCCATCACCAACTCCTGGAGCTTGCTCAAAGTCATGTCCATTGAGTCAGTGATGCTATCCAACCTTCTAGTCCTCTGTCACCCCCTTCTCCTCCTGCCTTCAGTCTTTCCAATCATCGGGTCTTTTCCAATGAGTCAGCTCTTCACATTAGATGGCCAAAGTATTAGAGCTTCAGCTTCAGCATCAGTCCTTCCAGTGAGTATTCAGGGTATGCTTTGTTAGGGTGTATTCAAGTTGGACTTTCAATTTAACTTATTTATTTTTTCAATGTGGACCATTTTCTAAAAATGAATTTGTTACAATATTACTTTTGTTTTATGTTTTGGTTTTTTGACTGTGAACCATATGGGATCTAGCTCCTGGAGCAGGGGTTGAACTTGTACCCCCTGCATTGAAAGGTGAATCTCCAACCACTGGACCACCAGGAAAGTCCCTCAAGTTGGACTTTTTATTTCTTCTAAATATTTACTGCGCTTTGAATAGCATGATTGAATTTAAGAACAAAGACAGGGAGTGAAGGGATTTTTTTCAACAAATCCTTTTTGCCTCAGCGAACTTAGCAGAGACATTTCTGAATCCTGACAACTCTCAAAATCTTAATTTGGGAGGCAAGCTTTCCAGCAAGGTTGATGTGGCCTCTTGTAGAAACAGTCAGAATGAGAAAAATCAGATACAAAACCTCCCTTTCCATCAACTCCCTCCTGTCCCCAACTCAAGGTCCCTGACAACCATTCTTCTAATTTATGAAAATATCACTTCCTGACAGAAAGAAGACTTTCAAAAGATTCAAGGAATTCATGATCTTCACTGGACCTTATATAACAACATTTTAATATTTGTTACCTCTACTATAGCAGCTTAAAGGGGTTAAACTCTATCAAAACTGTGTGAGGATTCAAAATTCTAAGCACAAGATGCCAGTGGGAGAATGTTGCTTCCTATAGAACCCAGAGTAGTTTATAGCTTTGTGGAGCTGAGGCACTGGGGTCCCCCTCTTTCTTAACCCAGAAGGATGCTTCGTTGTAACCACCCACTCCATTTTTCTTCATTTTCTCAAACCTGGCATAGGTCCACCTTAAATTAATGTTAAACAGCTTTATTAAGGCAAATTGACTTCAATTTCAAGGCTCTCCAGGAGCTGGCATGCATTAGTAGGCTCCAGTGGCTTCCAATAGGTTCCAAAAGCACTTTTTGTTGTTTTAAACATTGGGGAACATTGAGGCTAGGGATATTAATACACAGGATGATTAAGCTACTGTTTCCTTTGTCAGTGGTTTAATTGTTCACAGTAGGACTGCTGCTAACAGGTGTGTTTCAAGTCCCATCTCTTCCCTCACCACGCTTTGCTGCTAGCTCATTCTGAGATGTAAAAATCATATCAGCACAGAACTTCTTGTTCTGCTCAAGAAGAAAGGAGTCTGTACTGCAGCAGGACGGTGGACCCCACAGCGTTCTAACAACTGCACATCCTCATTTTCTCTCCATGAACAGACGCAGGCCAAATTCTCTTTCCTTATTGAGTGATTAAGCCACACACAGGATGGCAGGATTGCAGAGGACCAGTGAGCAAGAATTTCAGGATCTCATGCTGCATTAGGAACAAAGCATCAAATCCAGCAGAGAGGCCTCATGGTCTAATCGAAGTCACTTTCCCAATCAGCTCAGAGTCCTGCTGGCCAACCACCATGCTGCATTAAGAGTTCATCAGTCTAGCTAGATGTCTTCAGTGAAAAGGGTGTGTGTGTGCATGAGTGAATGTGTGTGTGTGTGAATGTGTGTGTTTACATGGATGAATGGATGTGAGTGTGTGTAACTGTGCCTAGGTGGATAAATGGATGATGGATGGGTGGATGCATAGATGGTTCTATGTGTGTGTATGTGTCTTGATGACTAGATGGATGGATGAATATGTTAGTGTGTGTGTGTATCTATACACATGGAAGATGTATCTATGTAGATGGAAGACGGACTATATCTGTATAGACGGAAGATGGAAGATGGAAGGGTGAATGTGAGTGTGTGTATGTATATGTGTGTACAAGAATGGATGAATGGATGGGTGAACATGATGGACATGTGTATGTGTGTGTCCATGTGTGTCTGTCTATCTGTCTGGGTGAATGGATGGATATGTGCACATGTGTTTGTGTCTAGATGGATGGACGGGCGGGTGTGTGTGTGTGTGTCTGTTGTGCGCATATAGAGGGGTGGATAGAGAGTTGCACATGTGTGCATGTGTGCTCAGTTGTATCCAAGTCTTTGTGACTCCATGGACTGTAGCTTCTCAGGCTTCTCTGTCCATGGGATTCTCCAGGCAAGAATACTGGAGTGGGTTGTCATTTCCTCCTCCAGGGGGTCTCACTGACCCAGGGATGAAATCTGTCTCCTGCATCTCCTACATTGGCAGGTGGATTCTTTACCACTGAGCCGCCTGGGAAGCCGAGATAGACAATCAAATACACACGAATGAATATGTATGTACCCCAAACACACACTAGCTTTCAACTTTATTAAAAACCCCATCACGTATGGGCCCCCACAACAAGATTTGCACACTAACAGTCCTCACAGAACTGAGAAAACTATCTGAGGACTGTGACACTCAAGGAAGCTACTGAGGTTGCCCCTTGCCTGTGTACAGCCCCCTGGGTACCCGTTTCTAAGTAATACACTTTCCAGAAGCTCACATCATGCTGGGGTAAACACAAGGCCCAACTTCCTTTCTTAATTAGCAAGTTGAATGTGTTCTGTGGTCATTCCCAAATTTCCCTAACTTGTTATCCTAATGAGATTTGGGCTATGAGATTCTTGGAAGAGCTGGAAAAGCTTCAGAGGCACACCTCCCAACAGCAACAAGGGTTGCAGGTCTTTTGTTACTTGCTGCTGTGTCTTTGGCTGTAACCTGGTTCCCTCTGTATTCAGCCAACCAGTAGCTCAGGGTGATTGCTGGGCTCCAGCCACACATAAGCATCCCATCCACCTCACCCCCAAGGGACGGCACCACCATGAGGGCTCACACTTTCTCTGACAATGACCTGAGAGGGGAATCAACAAGCCTGGGCTGGCAGGGCTGGGGACTGCCCTCTGGCCAATCCCAGGGGCACTCCTGAAGGACACCCCCACTGAACTCTCTATCACACCTCAGGTAAGAGTCTAGAGGCATGGTCTGGATCAACTGTGGAACAGGTTCTTTCTGGAACCCAGCAAAATTGGAGGATCTACCATATACACACTGGGTGAGCATCCTTAGAGCTCAGAGAAGTGTTACAAAACATGGTGAAGCAGCTTCTGGACCCAACATGCTTACAGTCCAAATGGAGGTGGAGGCACCACGTAACCACTCATGAAAACATTGCCTGAGGGTACAATCCTGAGGGTGCACTGTAACTTCAGTAAAGGAGGCAGAGGAGGCACAAAGAAGGCGGGGTCCTGCAGCAAGGGTTCATGGAGGATCTGGCATAAAGGAATTGGACACCTTTTGAGCAGGTGAACAGGTGATAGGAAGGCACTCAAGAGCAGGTGTAGGGAAGCCATCCCCACGACATCTTAGGGTAGCACCGAGGCTGTTTGCCTGAGCTCAGGGAACTGGAAAGGGAGGAGGAGGGAGAGGAAGAGGGAGAGGAGGGGAGGGGGAGGGAGAGGGAGAAGAGAGGGGGAGGAAGGGGAGGAGGGGATAGGTGGAGGCTGCAGAATGAATGGGAAATGAAGAAATAGAAAATGAGACTTTTCCATCAGTCTCATTTCAGACCTTTCTGCACATCAGCATGGCAGCACTGAAGATGGGAATCATTCACCATTCCTGGATGAGTCCAGCTTTCGCTCAAACATATTTCAGTCACCCTCACAGGTGAGCGGCAATAGACATAGGACTCTGAATTATTCTTTCATCATGCAAAGCTGCTTCCCTAAGGAGCCAAAGCTACACCCACAGATGCTTACAAGTGCCCTCTGTGTCTCCAAGGGCACAGCTTGGGGGGAAAAGACTTGGAAACAAATGAGCCCCAAGCAGACCACCCCCTGCTCCAGACCACTGGGCCCTCCTGCCAGCCTCCTGCCAGCTGTCCCCACCCTTGCCCACCATCAGTCCTCTCCCAACCCCTGTGTGTTTCTCTGCCCCTGCAGGTGTCTCTTTATAAGGAAACCAACCTGCTGACATTTCCCAGCTCACATTCACAGCTTCTGCTTCATCATGCATCCCCTCCTCAGGATCTGGGGGCCTGCAACTGTAGCTTTCCCACCCAGATTCCTCTCTCTCCTCCTTTCCCTGGCTGGCTTAGCAAGTTTTTGCATCTCTCCCCACCCATCATCCCTCCATTAACTCGGTTCATTGTCAACAACCTGGAAACTTCAGTCAGGAACTATAATCTGAACACACAGAGTGCAGAATGTTATCTTGCTCTCTGCTTTGAGGATGGATGACTGATGGAAGCCAAGGGCTGTTTCTTCCAGAATGCTCTGCACACAATCATAAAAATAGCCCAGCCCACTTTGAAACAGTATCAGCTCCCTTTCTTACAGATTTCAGGCACCACCTGGAAAGATGTGATATTTCTCCTCAGAAAGCTGATAGGCATCTAGAACTGAGACCCATGATTGCCTGAGATGAAATCTGAGGGTGAGAAGGGGACAGGACAGGGCAGCAAGCTTTGGACAAGCTCCTCAAATGAGCCTTGCACACCAGCTGTCAGATGTGGACTTTGGAAATAGCAACTCAGGGAAGTTCCCTGGATGTTCTGTCTTAATCCATCAGACAGTGGGTAGCTGGTGAAGGATTTGTACCATATAAATTAATTTCCATTTCCTTCTCCAGGGGATCTTCTCCAACCAGGGATCGAACCAGTGTCTCCTGTGTCTTGTGCATTGGCAGGCGGATTCTTTACCACTGAGCCACCTGAGAAACCCTATTTCTATTAAAAGGTTTGCTCAAAATCTCTAGTTAGGGGACTTCCCTGGTGGTTCAATGGCCAAGACTCTGCATTTCCAATACAAGGGTCCCAAGTTTGATCCTGGGTCAGGGAACTAGATCCCACATGCTGCAGCTAAAGATCTTGCAAGCCACAACAAAGATCAAAGATCCATCAAGCCACAACTAAGACCCAGAAGAGACAAATACATAAATAAATAGATATTTTTTTAAAAAACCACTATTTGTGCTGTATTTTTAAAGACTCATACCACACTTAGAACTGCAATGATTTTACTTCTTGAGTCTCTTTTATTTCTCAGAGAAACACACTCATCTTACAATGAAAATACACTCAAAGGTACAAAGTTGTACAAATAGAATCAACTGCATGCTAATTTGCTTCAGTCATGTCCACCTCCGTGCCATCCCATGGACTGTAGCCCGAAAGGCTCCTCTGTCCATTGGATTCTCCAGGCAAGACTACTGGAGTGGGTTGTCATGCCCTCCTCCAGGGGGAATCTTTCCAACCCAGGGATTGGACCCCTGTCTCTTGGGTCTTCTGTATTGGCAGGTGGATTCTTTACCTGGGAAAAGAAAAGTGTCACTTGGGAAGCCCACGAACAATGTCGATGTGGAGGTCAATTTCTCAGATGTTTCTTCCACCTGCAGAGACGAGTACTTATTTACAGAACAAGGAGCCCAAAGGAAGGGACCATCACCTGATCTGTCCCTGGTGTCATCTTTTCTCCTGTACTCCAGCCTTCTTGTCTCCCAGCAGTTAAGACTGACAATTACCATTTAAGAATTTAACTAGTTCAGTGACTCCCTTGGTACTTAGCAACCTTCTCCTTCCCACTTTAGGCTTCACTTTCTCAAGACAAATACTCTGAGTTTATAAAATGGATTCTCAGGGGCTAGATTTTAATCTACGTACTTGTGCTTTAAATCAATAGCCTATACCCAATTTAAGCTCATTGCTTTATTAGCTGCCATGTAATATTGGTCTGCAGCCCAGTGTCAGAGCTGACAGCTGATGTTAAAGAATGCTCAGAGGTTTTAGCTTTCTTTTTATTTTTTTAAAAGTTCTACAGCTGTCTGTCATGTGACTGGAGAGCTAATAACTTTGAGCCGCAGTATCATCCTCTCTAAGTTCATTTCAATACCGAAAACCAAAATGCACTATTAAAACTCATTACCATTTCTATCTCTAATGGTGCAGATTCCATTTCCTATGATTTTATTCTCATCTAAAAGCAAATCGTATTTGCATAAGGAAAAGGAAAACTCAGATTTTTTCTTTCTTTTAATTAAGAAAAAATATACATAATGGATTCTAGGGGGGAAAAAAGTGCCACCCAAACACATCCGTTGAGCAAATCAAAATCCCCAAAACCTGATGTTATGGACTGAATTATGTCTCCACCAAAATCATATGTTGGAGCCCTAAATACCTGTACTTTCAAATGTAACCATATTTGGAGATCAGCTCTTTATAGAGATAATCAAGTTAAAATGAAGTCATTAGGGTGGGTTCCAATTCAGTGCGACTGGTGTCCTTATGAGGAGATCAGGACACAGACACTCACAGAAGGATGGCCACGTGAGGATACAGGGAGAAGAAGGCGATCTGCCCACAGAGGAGAGAGGCCTCAGGAGGAACCAGCCCTGCCGACACCTGGATCCTGGACTTCCAGCCTCCAAGACTCTAGACAACACATTTCTGTTGTCTAAGCCACTCTGTGTTACTTGGTTACAGCAGAGGTTACTGAAATATCTGAGATTTCCTGATTGTGATAGTAAGAGTGAAAAGTGAAGTGAAAGTGTTAGTCACACAATTGTGTCCAACTCTTTGAGACCCCCATGGGCTGTAGCCCTCCAGGCTTCTCTGTTCATGGGATTCAAGAATACTGGAGTGGGTTGCCATTCCCTTCTTCATGGGATCTTCCCAACCCAGGAATTGAACTAGGGTCTCATGCATTGCAGGCAGATTCTTCACTGTTTGAGCCACCAGGGAAGCCCAATGGCAGCAGTAGGTAACATTCATTTATGAGAGTTGGACTGTGAAGAAGGCTGAGTGCCGAAGAATTGATGCTTTTGAACTGTGGTGTTGGAGAAGACTCTTGAGAGTCCCTTGGACTGCAAGGAGATCCAACCAGTCCATTCTGAAGGAGATCAGCCCTGGGATTTCTTTGGAAGGAATGATGCTAAAGCTGAAACTCCAGTACTTTGGCCACCTCATGCGAAGAGTTGACTCATTGGAAAAGACTCTGATGCTGGGAGGGATTGGGGGTAGGAGGAGAAGGGGATGACAGAGGATGAGATGGCTGGATGGCATCACTGACTCAATGGACGTGAGTCTGAGTGAACTCTGGGAGTCAGTGATGGACAGGGAGGCCTGGCGTGCTGCGATACATGGGGTCACAAAGAGTCGGACATGACTGAGCGACTGATCTGATCTGATCTGATCTGCCAGAAAATATCCTAAGTGTTTTCATGTGTCATCTCATTTAATCCTAACCCCATGAAGTAAGTGTCACTATTTTCCTCAGTCTTGCAGATGAGGAAACTCATCCCAGGGATGCTGAGTCATTGGCCATCCCATTACTGGACAGAACCAGGTGGCTGATCCAGAACCCTTAACCAGGAAGCACTAGCAGGTCACTCTGGAATCTTGAATCTTGCTGGATATGAAATAAAATCATGAAGCCAAGAGCCTGGTTCCATTAAAGCTCCATATCTGAGCACAGTGCTTTTGTTAATGACTAGCCACCCCAATACATACACACACACGCGCGTGCATGCATGCACACACACATTTCATCCAGAACAGAGATGAGCTGATAGATAAGCTGGCAGAAGAGGGAGGGGCACCTTGCATTGCCATCAGCTGCCCCCGGGCTGGCCTGCCTATTTTTCAGAAGAGCAGGAGAGCAAGGGGCTTGGACAGAGAGGTAAGGACCCAAGAGGAGTCAGGGCCTCCAGGAACCTCAGAGATGTGGCAAGGAGCAGATCACAAGACCTTAGATCACAACCTCAGAGATGCTGGCAAGGGCAGGATGCCCAAGGCAGCAAAAGATAGACAGAAACCTGGAGAGGGGCAAGTTCCAACTTCCTTGAAACTGAGTTTGGGGAGCCCTGTTGTTGTTGTTCAGTCCCTAAGTCATGTCTGACTCTTTATGATCCCATGGACTGCAGCATGTCAGGCTCCTCTGTCCTTCACTATCTCTCAGAGTGTGCTCAAATTCATGCCCATTGACTCAGTGATGCTATCTAACCATCTCATCCTCTGCCGCCACCCCCTTCTTTTGCCCTCAATATTTCCCAGTATCAAAGTGTTTTCCAGTGAATCAGCTCTTCGCATCAGGTGGCCAAAATATTGGAGCTTCAGCTTCAGTATCAGTCATTCTAATGAATATTCAGAGTTGATTTCTTTTAGAATTGACTGGTTTTATCTTCTTGCTGCCCAAATGAATATTCCTAAGAAAATTAAGAAGACAGAACAATAGAGAAACCCATTCAAAAAACAGACCACTTCTATGATGGAGAGTCAGTTGTTCCATTTAACGGATGAAGCAACTAAGGAGTCAAGGTTGGACCATCTGCCCAGAGCCTGTGTCTGGGAAGCAGCAGATCTTGGAAGTGAGACTATGTGTCTCCTCCTAGAGTTCACAGACAACAGGTCTGCTGTCTCCTTAACCAGACAGGGGACAAGCACAGAACCTGGATGGGTAGGAGATAAGGAACCCTTGAGTTCTCTGTCATGGCAGGTCTGCACTCCTCTCCCCTCATCCAGAATAATAGTGTGCACCCTGGAACATGGCCCCCTGGCTGGTTAGGTCTCCAGTCTCCTGTGCCTTTAGAAGCAGCCATGTATAGTATGATACATCCTGATTCCAAGTTGTGCCTTCAAGGAAGCTACCGCTCCTTGCTTCTCTCCCTGCCACCAATTGAGGACCAGAGGATCACAGTGACATTGAATGGATGCCCGGTAACAGAAGAGAGGTTTGAGTCCTGCACTTTGTGGGAAGGAAATGTATGAATTCTTATTTTGGCCAGTATTATTTGGCATCTCTTGTTTACAGCAGTCAAGTCAAGATCCAAATGCATCTATAAAGACGTCGGGGACACCCTCCATCACTTTTCCTTTTCCACTTTTGAAAGTTGTGAGGCTCTCCTGTGCACTTATAAAACAGCATGTCGCTTTCCAAAGCTAAAATGATTTGGAGCAGAAAATGCTTCCCCAGTTTGTCTCTCCAGCCAGTTAACAAATCTGGCAGATGTCCCTGAATTACAGTAAAAATGCTGGATCTACAGAGTAAAACCATCTTGGCATCATTCCTCGGAAGGAATGCATGTGTCTCCTGGAAACCCAGGACTCAAAGGATTTCTCTGCAGGTTCTCCATCACATGTCAGCTTCACTCTTTCTGCCATAAACTGCCGTGATAAGGCTGTAAAAGGAGAAGGTAAGAGGCGTTTTCTGAGAGCAAACAAGGATGAAGAGAACTTGACTGGAAAGAGTGAATGGCTCCCCAAAGAGGCAAACTCAGGGAGCGGAATTGATGGAGACAATTGAAGATGCCAGGGGGCAAGATAATTGCAAAATGCATTGTGGTTCTGATAACAAACAATTTTTAGCAGGGAGGGTTCAGGAGTCCTGAGCGGCTTGGGGAAATCAAACTTAAGAAAACCAAAGCCTTGGAAACCATCATCATGATGAACCCTGGAGTCTGCCCTCCTCTGAAGTTTGAAAAGCGGCTGAAGGACAATCGGGCCCAGGCAGCCCCAGGCCATGACTCTTGGCTTTTAAGGCTGGACTGGACTTTTTCAGAACAAAAAGATGCTCAGCAAGGTCAAGGGACAGCACCTAGAATTAATACCACAGCCCAGGCAAAAGTAAGGAAGATGAAGTCACCCAATACCTGCCAGACAATGAAGCTCAGCAGAAGCATGGATTAAAATAGACTCAGGGAGCAATGTCCTGGAGACTATTGCGTGTGTTCACTGGGAGAAACATACAAAACCATATTGGGCTATAATATACAACTATATTGGGAATATATATATTCTTGCTGCTGCTGCTGCTGCTAAGTCACTTCAGTCGTGTCCAACTCTGTGCGACCCCAGAGACGGCAGCCCACCAGGCTCCCCCGTCCCTGGGATTCTCCAGGCAAGAACACTGGAGTGGGTTGCCATTTCCTTCCCCAATGCAGGAAAGTGAAAAGGAAAGTGAAATCGCTCAGTCGTGTCTGACCCTCAGCAACCCCATGGACTGCAGCCTTCCAGGCTCCTCTATCCATGATATTTTCCAGGCAAGAGTACTGGAGTGGGGTGCCATTGCCTTCTCCGATCCTGAAAGCTGGTGGAAATAAATACATACCACCATGTTCTGGACAAAATAAATACATACATGATTAAATATGTAGTTGTTAGATGGAGATGGTGCCATGGAGGCAGGAGGCAGGAAAGCAGACAGGGAAGGCCATCTCTTGAAGTTCAAGTTGAAAAGCCTCATGGAGAAGGCAAGATTGAACCAAGAAGATGCCAGCTTGGGTCCCATGATGTGGAGGAAAGATATGAAACAGCATGAGCAAAAGCCCTGAGATGGAGGTGTGCTGGGAACATTGGAGGAACAGCAAGAGGCCAGCAGGTGGGAGCAGAGTGAGCAATTTAGAAAGTAGCAGATGCCGAGGTCTATGGATGGAAACCCGGGAGCTTGGAAGGCAGAGGAAGCAGGTGGTGTTTGGAGAGCTACCACCTCAAGGAACTTGGCTTTAACTCTGTTGTAAAAGGATCTTTGGGCTTCCTAGGTGACTCAGGGGTAAAGAATCCGCCTGCCAATTCACGAGACACAGGTTTGATCCCTGATCACCTGGAGAAGAAAATGGTAACCCACTCCAGTATTGTTGTCTGGAGAATCCCATGGACCAAGAAGCTTGGCAGGCTACATACAGTCTAAGGGGTCGCAAAGAGTTGGAGACGACTTGGTGACTAAGCAACAGCAACAACAAACAAGGGTCTTCAGCAGAGAGAATGCATGAACAGAAGGAGAGAAACATAGGTGTTTATCATGAAGACCCAAGGGAGAAGTAATGCAGGAGCACCATATTGCGGAGGAAGGGTAACTGGCTCAAAATATTAAAACTGGACTTCCCTGGTGGTCAAGTGGTTAAGACTCTGAGCTTCCACTGCAGGGAGCACAGGTTCGATTCCTGGTCTGGGAACTAAGATCCCACATGCCACACAGCTTAGTCAAAGAAATAGATCCTTAAAAAATATGCAATACTAAGTGTATTATTTATGGACACGTGTATATTTAGTAATTCTCTAAAGAAAAGCAAGGGGCCAATAAACGTCATGGAAGAAATTCATCTGGGAGGTAAGGCTGGGGTAAAGGAAGGATCACCCATGCAGTGGGGGACTATTCATCCTGCTTTCGGGAAATTTCTTTCACTATTCTTAACATGTCAGGTATATTGCATACGGTACAGCATGTATGAGATTTCATAATTAAAAATGACAGTGTCATTGGTTGAAATCTCCAGGTACCTAATGTTTCTTTTAATGTAAGAACATAAAACTCAAAAAAGGAAACTAGAAAGTATATGAATTCATGCATACCTATGGACATAAAATCAGGGAGTCAGAAAATATAAAAATCATTCAGTTTGACTATATGAGCATTAAAAGCACATGCAAAGTCAAATGATGAGAATGAAACAAAAAAGACTGGAACTCCTGGGAGTGATGAACCCCTTTCTGTGGCAGACGAGTAGCCCCTCTTCACATCTCAGGAGCAGCTCACACGGCCGCCTTGTTTGCCCCTGTGCCGTGCTCAGCTGTTGAGTTGTGTCCAACTCTTTGAAACCCCGTAGACTGTAGTCCTCCAGGCTCCTCTGTCCACAGGACTGTTAGGGGCAAAAATACTGGCATGGGTAGCCATTTCCTCCTCCAGGGGATCTTCCTGACTCAGGGGTCAAATCCACGCCTCCTTAATCTCTTGCCCTGCAGTCATCCTCAGGCATCTTTACCCACTGAGCCTCTGGGGAAGCCCTGTTTGCCCCCGGTATCTTGGCAAATCCTGGGATGAAATGTAGTCATTGCTACTCAGGTTTTTGAAGGCATAGGAAGATGGGCTTGTCAAGAGATAGATCTTGCAAGGGACACTTAAAAATTACCAAGAATCAGCATTCAGCAAAATTCAAGTTCCATAGAATTCACTCTGGATTCAGCTCACCTTTTTATAACTATTTCAATGCCTTTTTGGAGACTAATATGAAGGACTGGAAGATGAGAAAATACATTAAGCTGATAGATACTGTCAACGCTTTATTGATACACAATGTTCACTTTAGAATGAAGCCTCTCCAGAGTAAAAACCTTTATTTCAGAGAACGTATATTTGGAATATTAGGACAGAGCGCCAGAGTGGAGTGGACATTCACAGGGTTTGAAATTCCTCCAGCTCATGTTGTTCCAAGATATGGGTACACTCCTGGCTCTTCTGTAACTTAAGCCAATAAGAGATGATTTCTCCCAAGTCCAGACTCCTCTTTAACTGCAGAAGGGGGTTGCTATAAATATTATTTGATAAATGATGTCAAGTTTTAATAAAAACAGATGTCACAAACTTTTAAGTGCTTTCATGTCTGGGTCCCTGGGATTTGCTCCAGTTTCCTATTGCCTACTCCAGAATGCAATTACCTTATATGATAAAGTGAGGTCCCAGCTGAAGAAAGGTCCTGACTGGGGATTGTACCCCACAGAGAACTGCCTGCTCAGGGAAATTTTGCGAGATGTGGTTGTGGTCCACAAAATCTTTTCAGAAAAAAAAAAGATTCAATTCAGGAGCATCTTTGCCTTTGTTCTGGGTTTCCCTGTTGCCTCAGATGGTAAAGAACCTGCCTACAATGCAGGAGACCTGAGGCTGATCCCTGGATCAGGAAGATCTCCTGAAGAATGGAATGGCTACCCACTGTAGTACTCTTGCCTGGAGAATTCCATGGACAGAGGAGCCTGGCAGGCTATAGTCCATGGGGTCGCAAAGAGGGGCACAACTGAGCAATTAACACTTGCCTTTGTTTTGCAATATTAGCAAAGATTTTCTGGCCAAACACTCCTGAAATATTTATTCATAAAACATCATGAGTTTCATAAATAACTTTGTTTTCACTGGTTCTATTTTGTAAGATGCTAAAGATAATCTTGGTAAGTAAATAAAACACAGTTTGGAAATTTTTGCCTCTTTCAAACCAGATGGATTAAGCCTATTCAAGAGGCTGAAGAGAGAAACATTTGGTGTGCATCTTGGCTTATTTTCATGTGGCTTCATGCTCACAGCGTAAGCTCCACATCCGGTCATGGTGGCCTCGGGCCAGCTACGTAACCTGTCTGAACCTTCATTTCCTCATCTATAAGTAGCTGTGTAATAGTGGTGCCTCCCTATAAGATGATGGAAATGCCAGATGATCCGAGGGGGCTTATGAAGTGCCTGCCATGGGGTCTGTTGATGATAGCACTTGACTCAGTGAGCAAGTACTGGGTCTGAAGACTCTTTAGGTTGGCTGCCAGGTGAGCACTGCCAGCCTCATCAGACAGGCTTAGTGGGGCTGGGAACAAAGCAGAACTTGCAAAACCACAAGCTTTATGTGACATTTTGTTACTAAACAGCTCCCCTCCCTTCTCCTCTACATGTTTAGTTATTGTTTTCACAAGAGGGAGATGTTTGTCAATCTTTCTTTCACTAAAGAAAATGCAATCAACAGGCCTTCTGGCATCCTGCCTTGGATATTCTCAATCTACTGGCAGTTATTGTTCCTATTTTTCCTTTAAAAAAATTGAATAAAAGAGACTCCTGTACATGATCTCTTTGCATTATTTCATTTTACAGAATTGTCTTGAAGTTCCCAGTTTTTAATATGTGTGATGACAATTCTTTGTGCATTTCTACACACACACACACACATATATGTTTCAACATAACTGCAAGCTTAACTTTCACTTTTTTATCTAGAGTTTTTTCATTTTTCAATTTTTCTACATATCAACCTCACTTCCCCATAGGTAACTTGGTGTACATCCATTCACACTTTTTTTGTGTGTTAAGGTGACCATATCTGTGTTTATGTTTATACTAATACATGCAAAACAATAGTGAACTCTCACAGCGTATGTACTATGCTCTTGACACTACTTTCTCTCCACTCCCACTTAATCCTCAGAGCTCTTAGAAGTAGCTGCCACATTATTCCCATTTTTACATGTGGGGAATCAGAGGTACAGAGAGGTTAAGAAGGTGACCAACTTCACATAAGATTTAAATACAGGCTGGCAATGTGACTACAGGTCCTTGATCTAGAGGAGTTCTAGGTAATTGCTTATTTTGCAAGTTGAGGTGATGCTATGTAAACTCTTCGGAATCTTGCTCTTAACATGCCACAAAACATTGCAAAAATCTGTCTAATTGAACTCATTATTTTTGATGGCTGCATGATATTCCACATTATTCTCATTTCATAATAAAGCCTCTGAGCATTTCCTTTGTTTAAAGCTTTTTTGCCCCTGTATACAACACTGCAAGTGAAAAGTGAAAGTGAAAATCACTCAGTTGTGTCTGACTCTTTGCAACCCCATGGACTATACAGTCCATGGAATTCTCCAGGCCAGAATACTGGAGTGGGTAGCCTTTCACTTCTCCAGAGGATCTTCCAAACCCAGGGATCAAACCCAGGTCTCCTGCATTGCAGGTGGATTATTTACCAGCTGAGCCACAAGGGAAGCCCATATACAACACTGCTGAAAAATAAATATCTGGAACATTGCCTTAGGTAATGGTGCTTCTGTTTCTCTGAGACAATTTTTTAAGAAATATGAATGACACCAAAACTGACCCCAGAAGAAATAGAAAACCTGAATTGTCTAATTGACAAAGAAAAGATTGTAAAGGCAATTGAAAATGTACTGTTTGTAAAGAAATGAGTTCACAGTATAAGTCTAACTAATATGTAAAGAACAGATAATTTTGGTATAATTTACACTTTTAAATGTATATGGAAACAAGAGAAATGATCAATTATAACATCCTGGTTACCTCCAGCCCCTGTGGTGCCTTCATGCAAATTAGAAACATCTACCCAACCTGCTCCTCGCCAGGCACCTTTGTGTACTTCATAAAGCACACAGCTCCTCCAGATAGTGCAAAATGCAATGCAAAGAAAGACAATTACAGGCCAGCTCCATTTATCAGTGTAAATTGACTGCTCCAAATGGTGTTTTGAGAAATTCATATAGCTGGTGATATATCAAAAGAATAAAACTCAAATTTGTGTGGCAAAAAAATACATGCATAATGACTAGGAAAAAAAAGAATAGAACTCTATAATCAAGCAGGGTATGTTCTTAAAATGGAAACATGCTTTATATTTTGAAATTTGCTACCACGATTTTTTTTAACTTATTAAGGGAAAAAAAAATGTGAAAAGATCCTAAGAAGACATTTGATGAAATTTTAGTGATCACTAGCAATAAAAATCCCAAGTAAAATATAAATAAAAGAAACAATATGACAAAGTTTATTTGTTCAAGACAAGCATCAGAAATCATTTTGAATGGTGAATAACTGAAATGGTATGTATTAAAATCAGGAAAAAGACAAGATAGTTGTTATCATCTTTGTTATTGATCATTCTTCAAAGTTTCAGAGAATGTGAAGATAAAAGAAAAAGGTAAAAATCAGGATAAAGAAGAAATTGCACTCTCCTTCCCTATGTTATAATTGCATATCTATAAAACACAAGAGATTTGGGGGGAAAAAAGTTAGTGTTAGTAAGGAGTTTTTATTAGATGCACAAATAAAAGACAAATAAAGGAAAAAATTAGTTTTTCTTGGTCTTATAAATAATTTTAGCAATAGAAAATTACTGTTGTTGTTCAGTGGCTAAGATGTGTCCAGCTCTTTGCAACCTCATGGACTTTGGCACGCCAGGCCTCCCTGTCCCTTGCCATCTCCTGGAGTTCACCCAAGTTCATGTCCATTGAGTCGGTGATGCCATCCAACCATCTCATCCTCTGCTGCCCTCTTCTCCTCCTGCCCTCAATGTTTCCCAGCATCAGGGTCTTTTCCAGTGAGTCAGCTTATCACTTCAAGTGGCCAAAGTATTGGAGCTTCAGCTTCAGCATCAGTCCTTCCAATAAGTATTCAGGGTTGATTTCCCTTACGACTGAAAACAGAAAATAGAACTTGCTATATACTAGGCATGCTCTGAGTTCTTAAATGAGTTGATTCTCACCACAAAGCTAAGTGGACACAATTATTATTCCCATGTTCAAGATAAGGAAAGAAAGCACAGGGAGGTGAAACAGTGTGGTCCAAACCAGACAGTCATGGAGGAGTCAGATAGGAATCTAAACAGTTTAACTCCAAATGTGCCTTTAGCCAAATCCTTTTGCTGCTTCTCACAGCAGAACAGAAATGGGTTAATTCAATTCAAACAGAAAGAATCTGCATGTACATTGCTAAAAAGTTTTGTGGTCATATTTATCTTCATTATAAACATACACACACATATTCTTTAACATAAATCATAAATGAATAACAGAATCATGTTATGCATGCTGAAGTTTTAAAATTCTCTTTCTCTCGATCCCTGTCTCTTCCCATCTCCTTTCTCTCTTTCCCTGTCACTCTCTTTCTCTCTCTCTCTCTCCCTGCCTGCCCTCCCACCATGCTACTGCCTCTACTTCCATTCTCCTTCTCCATCTACCATAATTACACCACTTCCAAATTATGTTAACCTATGTTTGTAAATTAACGTCCATTCATAGTTCACCACTGACATACAGTTACAAAAAAGCACACGTATTTTCATACATACTAAAATTTTGTATGTTTTCTAAAATGATGCCTTTATAACTAGTTTATTCTTTTAACCTCTGAATAACATTTCTTATTTTGTTAATGTAATGGTTACCATTTTTCATCCATTCATTCCTTTCTTTGGAGGCATTAAACTGTTTATTTTTTTCCTGGTTTTTAACCACATGGAATAAATCTACAGAATCTGCCTATTTTCTGTCTACATATATGTATCTATTTGTATCTATCATCTATAATAATTACATATTATATAATTATGAATATATAACTTTAGGTACCAGCTTTTGTAGTTTTAGGTGATAGGATGGAATCTATATGCTTAATTTTAATTAGTTTTGTCAAATGCTTTCCAAATAGCTGTTAAAATGTACATGTCTATTAGAAACTGTTAGGAATATGTTCTCTGAAGTATCTTGCCAACAGTAAGTGTTTAAGTTCTCATTAATTTTTACAGTCAGATTGTTGTAAAGATATACCTCCTTTTGACTTTAAATTGTCCAACTGCTGATGAGTAAAAGAGTCTTTCCCTATTTATTAATTATTTGCATTTGCTCATCATTGCATTGCCTACTAATATACTTGGCCCATTTTTGGTTGTCTTCCTGTTATTTGTCAGATATTAGAGACTTTTATATTATACTTATTAACACTTTGTCTGTCATAGACACAGTTAGTATTTTAGAAATCTGTTTTTATTTTTAATTTCTTGCCAGCAGAAGCTTTTTAAAATTTTAATAAAATCTATATTTTATCTTATAGCTGCTGGGTTTCTGGTTCTGCTTAATAAATTCTTTCTTTCCTCTAGAAGTTTTACAGATTTGCAGTGGTCATTAGTGCGTTCGTAGTTCATATATTTTTGTGGTATAAAGAAGGAGCTGAGCTTTATTTTCTTCCAGAAAGATGGCAAGTTGCACTAGCACCATTTATTAATCCATCCTCTTCCCAGGAAAGCAAAATGTTCCCTACACTGAGATTTGCTTTTGGATTTTCTATGCAATCTCTCCACCAGAGTAAACTGTGTGCAGTCTGTTCTGGTATTTGAAAAGGAGAGGTAAGCGCTGTTGGTTTTTCTCAGTACCAGTTCCTTCACATGAATTTGAAGGATATTTTTCTTCTAACTTCCAAAAAAGCTCCCACGACCAACCAACCAAACAACACAGAGCACAGTCTGTCTCTCTGTTTCCCCATCGGCCTCTCTCTCCCTCCCTCCCTACTCCTCCTCCTCCCCCTCCTCCTCCTCCATTTTCTTTCCCTCTTTTTCTTTCTCTCTCTGTCTCCTCTCTATAAAAGTCCTGTCTTTTTTTTATTGTTTGTTTCCTTCAGGTGTTTTCACTATAATAAAGAAAAATTATTGTTTTCTATAATTCTCTTTTAGCAACCCATTTTATCAAATTTCTTTCTTAATTCAAGTACTTTGTTTACTTAACTATTAGTATCTTCAATATTTTTTTTACTATGCAGCCACATCTGCAAAATAAACAAAAAGGGATAGGTTTATCTCTTTTCTAATGTGTGTGCTGATTTTTTTCATTTTCTTGTATCATCACTGCCTTTCCTACAATGACAAAGCAATGTCGAATAATAACCGTGCTAGTGAAAATTTCTTAGTTACCAATTTTAAGATAAACAGATGTAGTGTATGTCCATTAAGGGCAATATTTGTTGTTGGGTTTGGGCTTCCCTGGTGGCTCAGATGGTGAAGAGACTGCCTACAGTGTGGGAGACCTGGGTTTGATCCCTGGGTTGGGAAGATCCCCCTGAAGGAGGAAGCTCAGTCAAGTATTCTTGCCTGAAAAATCCCATGGACTGAGCAGCCTGGCAGGCTACAGTGACAAAGAGTCAGACACGACTGAGCAGGTACACTTTCTTTTTTTTGGTAAATACTTTTGTCATATTTAAATAGTATTTGTTTAGTTCTTCTACTAAGAGATTTTCATTATCAATGGTATCTAAATTTTAATAATTGCCTTTTTAGTATCATTGATTTGATTATAATTCTTTCCCTCCTTTATTTTCTAATAGAATTGATTTTGTTGAATTGAGTTTGTAACATCCCGTCAGACTTTCATTGCTGGAACAAATCTCATCTAAATTATTTAAAGTAAAGTAAAATGAAATACTTATCTACTTGTTGATTTATTTTTATAGTATCTAATTGTTTATAATTTATATTTCTGTAACTTCTAATGGTGAATAAAATTGGACTAGATTCTTCTCTTTAGAGCTTATCTTCATCATATTCAGCATAATAAGTGCATAATAAGGTCACTTGGCTTTACTCTGTCCATCTTGCTTTATTTCTTTTACTTTATTTCCTTCTTACATTTACATTTTATGGTGTTATCAAATCACTGTTGACTTCTCTTTCCCCTCGTTCACTTGGGAGTTGTATTTGTTTTTTCTAATTTAATTTTTTTGAAGTATGGTTGATGTACAATGTTATACCAATCTCTGCCTTACAGCAAAGTGACTCAGTTATATGTGGAATCTAAAATATCACACAAATGAATTTATCTACAAAACAGAAATAGACTCACAGACACAGACAACAGACTTGTGGTTGCTAATGGAAGCTGTATTTGGATATCATATTTGGTCCTTTTAATATTAATAAAAGCCCACTTATTAATAAAAGTGAATAAAATCTCACTTCCCTGTAGCCATATCCAATAGCACTTCCATTAAGAAATGTGTAACACAGCAGGGTCCTATGGGGCCTTTATGGGACAGACCCCTCCCCCATGTCCTCTGCCTGCCTATAAAAAACCTTTAGCCAAAGAATAAATGTAATCAGAGAAATGAGAATATGTATAAATGAAGGAAAACAGTCAAATAAAACAAATTAATAATAATTTAGCCATTAAACAAAGTCAAGAACATTTAATTCCTCCTCAAGGGCTTTAGATTGTATTCTGAGCCATATCCTTCAAGATGCTTTACAGATACTAAAACTCTAACTAGGTGCAAGAAGTTAATTATGTGATGACCAACTTGTGGGTATGTCGTAAATTGCTACAGTTCTGAGAACTGGCCCCAGAGAAATGGGAAAAAACTGACTCTGGAACTGAAGGTGAACTGCACTTAAAACAATCAAGATGACACTGATCAGACCACCATATGACTAATTTCAATATGACCATCAGAGCTAACTTTGGTATTCTACATTTAAACCCCAACCCCTGCCTGTGCACTCTTGAAATTTCCCTTTAAAAACTCTTCCTCCTGGTGGTCAAGAGGGAGTTGGTTCTTTGGGACATGAGTCCACCTTCTCCCCAGGATTGCTGGCTTCCTCAATAAAGGTATCTTTCCTCTTACCCAACACTTGTCTCTTGGTATTGGGTTCTTGAGCAATGAAGAGCTGAACCTGAGTTCAGTAACAGATGGAGTCAGTGTTCACATCCTCTTCCATCTGAATTGGACTCATGACTTCATTCAACCAAGACAGTAGGGCAGCTGATGTGCCAATTATAGAGTTGAGGACTTAATAATCTTTGGGGCTTCTGCCCCTGCAATTTTGTCCCTGCCTCTGTGTGTAGAAGCTTCAGCAATGCCCTTTAAGAATGAGACACCCTGTGAGAACCTTCATGCACACGGAAAGGGAGAGATACAGGGATCCCCGGTTCCTATGTAGCCACACCAGTGACCCCAGTCAACCTAAACAAGTTATGAGAAATGATCATTGTTTTAAGCCATTACATTTGGGGCTGCTTGCAGCAAGAGGTAACCAGTTCCACAGTATTTTTCCATCTGCTATATTCATAATCAAACAAGCATTTCCTCATTATTGTATGAAAACAAGGTACCAGCTATTTTCTTCCACCAAAGTAGTATTACCCCATCTGACGAGGCAGATGTGAAATTCAAACACATTGATTTCCACCTTCTCCCTTCCCCTCGGATCTGCCGAGAGAGCTCCGTGGCAGTCTGTAAGTATGTTCACTCCAGTCAGCAAGCATGTCTTTTCTATTTCAGGATTCATATTTGGCAGTTATTTTACTTGCTTTACACATTTCCAGTCGCTTATCATTGTAGATTTACATTTAACTCTGTGTGTGTGTGTGTGTGTGTGTGTACTTTCAAGGTTTTTGTCAGATTTAATATTAAAAACCTCAGATAGAGTCTCTGAGTCCCAGCATGCTGGAGCTCTCTCTCACCTGTCAGATGAAGGGTTTCAGGTTTCCTTGGGACAGTCCTTCTTCCTCCATATTTCATCCATGTTATTCTAGCCTTTAGTTTCCTCAGAAGCAAAAGAAGAGCCTGATACTAACCGTCTGTCTTCCTCTTTATTTTGTGAGTGTTTAATTGGAGTACTTCTACTCTACCTAGGCAGGTAACAAATGCAGAACTATATAATCTCAAGGGCTTGATTAAATGCAGAAAAGGACATCTCAGACTGTCTTGGGGCTACCCGAGAAGGGACTGTCATGGCTGGCTTCTTCAGGCAGATTTCAAAGAATGAGCTGACTATGTTAACATTGCAGGTTGACTTTGTGACAGAATGAATTATAATATGGCTCAGAGGTCATCCTCATGCTACTGAGCCATGCATAAGTACATTTTTGTTGTTCAGTCACTAAGTCGTGTCAAACTCTTTGTGACCCCATGGGTTGCAGCACACCAGGCTCCTCTGTCCTCCACTATCTCCCAGAGTTTGCTCAAATTCATTTTCATTGAGTTGGTGATGCTATCTAACCATCCTAGGTAATTTATAATATACAAACAGAGAAGTGCAAAAATATCATTCTTTTAGAAGATGGTATAGAATATTCTCACACATAGAATGAGTCAAAGCTTCTGTAATTTCTAGAAGGTTTATTGATGTACCTTTGGTATCAAGCTCTTTGATTACCTGGAATTGATTTGGGGGTATGGTGTGAAGTGAAAGGGAGTCAGTTCAGTTCAGTCATTCTGTCGTGTCCAACTCCTTCTGACCCCATATACTGCAGCATGCCTTGTTTCCCTGTCCATCACCAACTCCCAGACATTGCTCAAACACATGTCCATCAAGTAGATGATGCCATTCAACCATCTGATCCTCTGTCATCCCCCTCTCCTTCTGCTCTCAATATTTCCCAGCTTCAGGGTCTTTTCCAATGAGTCAGTTCTTTGCATCAGGTGGCCAATGCATTGCAATTTCAGTTTCAGCATCAGTCCTTCCAAAGACTATTCAGGACTGATTTCCTTTAGGATGGACTGGCTGGATCTCTGCAGTCCAAGGGATTCTCAAGAGTCTTCTTCAACACCACAGTGCAAAAGTATCAATTATTTAGTACTCAGCTTTCTTTATGGTCCAACTCTCACATCCACACATGACTACTGGCCTAACGACAGCTTTGGCTAGATGGACTTTGTGGACAAAGTAATGTATCTGCTTTTTAATACGCTGTATAAGTTTGTCATAGATTTTCTTTCAAGGAGCAAGCAACATTTAGTTTCATGGCTGAAGTCACCATCTGCAGTGATTTTGGAGCCCAACAAAATAAAATCTCTCACTTTTTCCATTGTTTCCCCATCTATTTGCCATGAAGTGATGGGACCAGATGCCATGACCTTAGTTTTTTGCATGTTAAGCTTTAAGCCAGCTTTTTCATTCTCCTCTTTCACTTTCATCAAAAGGCTCTTTAGTTCCTCTTCTCTTTTTCTGTAAAAGTGGTATTATCAGATATCTGAGGTTATTGATATTTCTAACAGCAATCTTGATTCCAGCTTGTGCTTCATCCATCCTGGCATTTTGCATGATGTACTCTGCATATAAGTGAAATAAGCAAGGTGACAATATACAGTCTTGACAGACTCCTTTTCCAATTTGGAACCAGCCCGTTGTTTCATGTCTGGTTCTAACCTTGCACAGGTTAGAAAAAAAAATGCAAAAAACAAAGTGATTGTCTACGGAGGCCTTACAAATAGCTGAGAAAAAAAAAGAGAAAAATGTGAAAGGCAAAGGAGAAGTATACAGTTTCTTGACCTGCATACAGATTTCTCAGGAGGCAGGTGAGATGGGCTGATATTCCCATCTTTTTAAGAGTTTTCCACAGTTTGTTGTGATCCATACAATCAAAAGCCTTAGCGTGATCAATGAAGCAGAAGTAGATGTTTTTCTGGAACTCCCTTGCTTTTTCGATGATCCAACAGATGTTGGCAATTTGATCTCTGGTTTCTCTGCCCTTTCTAAATTCAGCTTGAACATCTGAAAGTTCTCAGTTCATATGTTGCTGAACCCTAGCTTGGAGAATTTTGAGCATTACTTTGCTGGTGTGTGAGATGAGTGCAATAGCGCAATAGTTTGAGCATTCTTTGGCACTTCCTTTCTTTGGGATTGGAATGAAAACTGACTTTTTCTAGTCCTGTGGCCACTGCTGAGTTTTCTAAATTTGCTGGCATATTTAGTGCAGCACTCTCACGGCATCATCTTTCAGGATTTGAAATAGCTCAACCGGAATTCCACCACCTCCACTAGCTTTGTTCATAGTGATGCTTCCTAAGACCCACTTGACTTTGCATTCCAGGATGTCTGGATCTAGGTGAGTGATCACACCACCGTGGCTATCTGGGTCATGAAGGCCTTTTTTGTATAGTTCTGTGTATTCTTGCCACCTCTTCTTAATCTTTTGCTTCTGTTAGGTTCGTACCATTTCTGTCCTTTATTGTGCCCATCTTTGCATGAAATGTTCCCTTGGTATCTCTAGTTTTCTTGAAGAGATCTCTGAATCGATCACTGAGGAGGGCTTTCTTATCTCTCCTTGCTATTCTTAGGAACTCTGCATTCATCTGGATGTATCTTTCTTTTTCTCCTTTGCCTTTCACATCTCTTCTCTTCTTTTCTCAGCTATTTGTAAGGCCTCCTTGGACAACCATTTCGCTTTTTGCATTTCTTTTTCTTGGGGATGGTTTTGATCACTGCCTTCATTATTTTCCTTCACACACGGTTATTCAGTTTATCAGTCCAATTGTTTATTTAATGGATCCAGTCCACTAATTGATAACCTAATTTTTCCAGTCCATTAATTGAAGGGCTGTGATTCTGGACTCTTTTTTCTGTTCTATTACTGTATACTTGTCCATGAATACTATACAGATTTAATTACTATAACTGTTAATAAGAATCATTGAGTTTATTCTTCAAGGTAGTTTTGGCTATCATTAGGCCTTTGTGTTTTCATATAAAATTTAGAATCTGATTATTCATTTTCCCTTTCTCCTTGATATGTTTGGTTTTAAATCAGCCATGTTGCTATTTATTTCCTATCTGTCCTATTCTTTGTTTTATTTTCTTTCAGATTATTTGAGTATTTTTGTGTTCTCATTTTATCTCCTCTATTAACTTGTTTCTATACTTCATTTTATTAATTTTTGTTGCTTTTGTTGTGGGATTTGCATATTTAAGTCTTCATAGTGAATCTTCAAACAATAGTATGCCACATCACATGCATTGTAAAATCTTTACAAGAATATATTTCTCTTTCTCTTTATAGTTTGTGTTGTTGTATATTTAAATATATGTATGTTATAAATACATTTTTTTATTATTCTTAAACAACTTTTCTTTAATCATATTTAAAAATGAGGAAAATGTCTTATATTTACTCACATATTTACCATTTCTGGTACTCTACTGAATTTCTTTGTGCAGAGCTAAATTTCCTTCTGGTACCATTTCATTTTCTCCAAAGAACTTCCTATAACATTTCTTGTATAGTGATGAATTCTCGCAGCTTTTGTTTGTCTAAAAATGTCTTTATTCCTGCCTAGACATTTGAAAGACACTTTCATTAGGCATAGAGTTCTAGGTTGACAGACTTTTTTTTCTTTTAGTATTTCAAACAAGTGGCCTTGTCTTCTAGCTTGCACAACTTCTGACAGAAGTTTGCTTACATACTTATTTTTATTCCTCTTTACCTAACATATTTTACATAACATTACATATTTACCTCTTTACATAACATTACATATTCCTCTTTACGTAACACCAGCCTTCCCTGGTGGCTTAGCTGGAAAAAAAACCTGCCTTCAGTGTGGGAGACCTGGGTTTGATCCCTGGGTTGGGAAGGTCCCCTGGAGAAGGGAAAGGCTACCCACTCCAGTATTCTGGCCTGGAGAATTCCATGAACTGTATACTCTGTAGGGTTACAAAGAGTCAGCCATGACTGAGAGACTTTCACTTATGTAACATATATCTTTACTCCAACTGCTTTTAAAATTTTCTCTTCATGGCTGTTCTTCAACAATTTGATTATAATGTACTTTAGTATGGTTTTTCCCTGGGGTTCATTGGGACTCAGAATTGTGGAATTTTGGTTTTATCATATTTGGAAAACTTTCACTATTTTGTTTTCAGATATATTCTCTCCTTCTTTATCATATATCTACAATTATATTAGATAATTTGGTATTGTCCATAGCACGGTTGCTTTGTTAATTTTTACTTTTTTCCCCCCTTTCCTTTACTTGCGCTAGTTTCTATTGCTATGTCTGATTTTTTAAATCTAATTTGCTATTTATCCAACCTAGTATATCTTTCATGGAAGTTATTGTGTTTTTCATCTCTATAGCTTAAATTAGACTTCTTTAAAAACTTTCATGCTTCCCCTCATTGTAACTCCTTCATTCTTGAGCATCTGTAGCATACTTAAGTAGTCATTTAGTCATTTTAATGTCTTTATCTCCTAATTTCAACATCTCTGTCACTTCTGCCTTTGGACTCTGTCAGGGTGTCTAGAACAGAATGCAGTCTAACTTTATTTCATTTGTGTTCTGAAACAATCATGTCTGAGAACGCTACCTAATGCTGTATATGTGACAGTGTCTCTTCACTCTGGTTGGAAGAAACACAAACTATTTCCAGCCTTGTGTGTGTTGCAAGAAGGTTTTAGCTTATTACTTTTTAGTTTCATTTTTTTCTTTCCCTCTTTCTCTCAGCCTTATGGGATTCCATTCCACACGTATGCCAGTCTGCACTCAGATGCATATCTATGGGACCTTCTGCAGATCTCTGGGTCTCTCTATCTCTCTCTCTGCAGCTACCTCCTCTCTGTTGTCCTGCCTTACTATTTCTAGCTGTCTCAGCTTCTGTTAACTCCAATTTCTTTATCCTCAATTCAATGAGCATGTTGTGTTCTATTTGGATTGACCCTTCCTGTACTATTGACTGGAAAATGCCTCAGACTGTGCTGAGACCATGCTGGCACAATCCCATGGCTTACTTTGTTTCCATTCTCTCAGGGATCACAGCCATGTGCTTCCTGTGTCCAATATCTAAAAATTGTTCTTTCATTTATTTTGTCTTTTATGACAAGAGGGAAAATTCTTGTAGTAGTTAATTAATCACTGTCAGCAATGGAAAACCCATCTTATAATTTTCCTGTCTTGTAAAGTTCCTCTATGGTTTTGGCATCAAAGTTTTGCAGATCTGATAACCAATTTTGATGGTAAAAGTTTGCACAATATTGCAGTATTGGAGCTATTTCTTTCTTAAATATTTGGAAGCATTTACTGTTATAGCCATCTGGTCCTGGAGTTTTCTTTGCAAGAAAGTTTGAATTACTGATTGAATTTTTTTCTCAGTTATACATCTATTAATATTTTATTTTTATCCTTGTGCTATGCTATGCTATGCTATGCTAAGTCACTTCAGTCGTGTCTGACTCTGTGTGACCCCATAGACGGTAGCCTACCAGGCTCCCCCGTCCCTGGGATTCTCCAGGCAAGAACACTGGAGCGGGTTGCCATTTCCTTCTCCAATGCATGAAAGTGAAAAGTGAAAGTGAAGTCGCTCAGTCATGTCCGACTCTTAGCGACCCCATGGACTGCAGCCTACCAGGCTCCTCCGTCCATGGGATTTTCCAGGCAAGAGTACTGGAGTGGGGTGCCATTGCCTTCTCTTATGATTTTCTTGTCTTGTAAAGTTCCTCTATGGTTTTGGCATAAAGGTTTCTCCTTTGGCACAAGATTTCTCCTTGTAAATATAGTAAATTTTGCTTCTAAAGAAATTCTTCCATTTAATCTACATTTTCTTATTTATTGGCATAAAGTGGCTCAAAATATTTTATTTTTATTTTTTGTAAGATGATCTTTTCTTTCAATCTGATAATGGTGATTTGTGCTTTCTTTATTCTTCTCAATTAATCTTGCTAGAGATTTATTCATTTTATTAGTCTTTTTCAGTAACTAATTTTTGTCATTGTTGATTTTCTTTCTCTATATGTATACATGCACATGATGCATGTATTTTTATTTTTATAATTTTTTCTATTTCCTTCCATTTTTCTAACTTCTTGATATTGATACTTAGATCACTGATTTTCAATATTTATGGTCCATCTAGTCAAGGCTATGGTTTTTCCAGTGGTCATGTTTGGATGTGAGAGTTGGACTATAAAGAAAGCCGAGCACAGAAGAATTGATGCTTTTGAAACTGTGGTGTTGGATAAGACTATTGAGAGTCCCTTGGACTGCAAGGAGATCCAACCAGTCCATTCTAAAGGAGATCAGTCCTGGGTGTTCATTGGAAGGACTGACATAGAAGCTGAAACTCCAATACTTTGGCCACCTCATGCGAAGAGCTGACTCATTTGAAAAGACCCTGATGCTGGGAGAGATTGAAGGTGGGAGGAGAAGAGGACGACAGAGGATGAGATGGTTGGATGGCATCACCGACTGGATGGACATGAGTTTGAGTAAGCTCTGGGAGCTGGTGATGGACAGGGAAGCCTGGTGCGCTGCAGTCTATGGGGTTGCAAAGAGTCGGACACGACTGAGCGACTGAACTGAACTGAACACCTTAAACCAACTGGTGGTCATGCTTATTCTGAACTGGGGTCAGTTTGATAAATGCTGGTCAATTTCTGTTTTATTCTTAGTTTTATTGACTAGATTGCAGAAGTCCTAGTGAAAATTTGGTATGCTTACTACAAACACCCTGTCAAGTCTTGAAATTTACCTTTATCTCCTCACCAACAAGAGAATGTCAAAAGATCTGATCAGTTGCTTATCCTCTGGCTATTTTCTGTTAGATTCTCATCTTCTGGGCCACTGCTTACAAGTTGGTAAAGATCTCAAGGTGAAAAGTAAAAGCAAATACTCAGCCCCTTCCCACTACGTTTCCCTCTTTGCCATTATTTTTGCTCCTCAAGTCCTGGTTCCCTTGGTAGCTCTGCAAGAACTTCCCTAAATATATTTATTAATTTTATTAATTCAGCTTTTGTAGTTCTCTGTGGGAGCTTTGTCTAATTCAAGCTTGTGCATTAGAGCCAGAAGGCAAATCTCTTTTTTCTTTTTTGTCTATTTTATTTTTCCTCATTGAAAACATGTGATTTTTTTTTCTTATCCTTGGAACTAGGAATTTTACAAAGAGTATTTTCTTTTCCATTAATCCTACTTAGAACTTATTAACTTTTAAAATTTGATCTCCTTAAATCTTTCTTTAGCACATTCATTCATTTAATAAATAGATCAAAAATGTCCAGCAATCTCACTTCTGGGAATATGCCCCAAAGAATTGGAAGTAAGGACCCAGATATTTGTATACCCACGTTCATAGCAGCATTATTTATAATAGCCAAAAGATAGAAACAATGAGATATTATTCGGCTTTAAAAAGAAAGGAAATTCTGACACATGATACAACATAGGTGAACCTTGAAGACATTATGTTAAGTGAAATAAGCGACACACAACAGAACAAATGTGTGGTGATTCCCCTATATTAGTACCTATGGTAGTCAAAATTCAGATTGAGAGAAGAATGCAGGCTGCCAAGGACTGGGAGAGGTGGGACGAGGAGTTCATGTTTAAAGCAGACTGTTGCAGCTTGGCAACCCACTCCAGTGTTCTTGCCTGGAGAATCCCAGGGATGGGGGAGCCTGGTGGGCTGCCGTCTATGGGGTCGCACAGAGTCGGACACGACTGAAGCGACTTAGCAGCAGCAGCAGCAGCAGTTTCAGCTTGGGAAGGTGAAAAAGATCTGGAGATGGATCTTTTTGGTGAAGATTGTACAACACCATGAATGTACCTAATGCTGCTGAATTGTATACTTGAAATGGCTGGTATAATCAATCTTATGCTATGGATATTTCACCACAATAAACGATTGTGTATGTCAGGATCTCACCAGTAAATAGATGTCAAACTTGAGCTGGGGGTCAGGGAGATTAAGGGAGCACGTACAAAGGTGAGGCAAGATAACAGGAACATGGGTTGTGGAGTATGGGGGTTTTGTTAGCACCACACAGCTGGAGAGGTGAATTACAGGAACCTGAAAAGAGCTGTATGGAGAAGACGCCCTGGCAGTAGCTACTGTCTCTTGGCCAACTTCCCTCTGACCTGCTGCTGCCCTCCCCACCCCTTGGCAGAATCTAACAGGAATAAGAGAAGCAAAAAAAAAAAAAAAAAAAAAGAGAGAGAGAGAAAGAAGGATAGAAAAGATCTAAGGATCATGTATTCGTTTCCTCCAGGTCAGTTTCCTGGAAAAGAGAAAAGTTGGGCAAAGGTGGAGGGCATATTGGGGAAAGAATGAGAAGAAATCCCGCAGAATGGACACCATTGCCTCAGGCACTTAGGTCAGAGCTATGAATGAAGCAAAGATTCCTCATGATAAACACCTTCCACCTGTCACCTGGAAACTGACTTCTATGACTTACATAAGAATTATTTTATTATCTTTTTTTGCCTGATTTTGTTCTTTTTCTGGAACTCTCAGTATTCTTATATTACTGTTTTGGATGGATATTCCACATCTCCTGCTGTTTTTGTTAGTATTTTCATTTCTGGCTTTTTGTTGGGTCTTGAGAAATTCCTTTCATCTTATAGCCCAAGGGTCGGCAAACTTTCCTGAAAAAAGTCAGGTGGTAAATATTCTAGGCTTTGTGGGCCATGCAGTCTGTCCCAACCACTCAAATCTGCTGTTACAATGCAAAGGCAGACACAAACGCATGTCCATAAGTTGATGGACATGATGATGTTCCCATAAAACTTTATTTACAAAAACAGATAATGGGCCATATTTGGCCTGTGACCCCTACTATGTGACCTCTCCTTTAGGCCACTAAGTTGGGTTCTAAATTTCATCTACAGAGTCATCTAATTAAAGAAACATATTATGTTAATTTGTTGTTTTCCAGAAGGTCTGCTTATGGTGTAATTTAATCTTATTGCCCTTTGTTGTTTTATGCAGCTTGCTCTCCTGTGTCTCAGCTCCCTAGACGCCACCAATCTGGGGTGCTCTGTTTCTTCCTCACACTGGGTGCAGATCCTTCGGATGCATTATTATTTTTCTTTAACAGCTCATGGCTGCAACTGCTGGGCAGCAGGTGGCAAGGCATCAGCTCCCTATCTGGGAACTAAGCACAAAGGCAGGGCTCTTTCATCCCAGCCTTCTTGGGCTCCAAGGTTGGAGTTTCTGGGGCTGCAGTCCCTCTGCCCTTCGTTTACCTGTTCCCCAGCCCTTTGTGGATCTGGGTGCCAGCACGCCCAAGGGATGACACACCAGGCTGTAGCTCCTCCTTCCTCTAAGGAAAATGTGCTGATCAGTCCTCATCCCAGGGTCCCTCTGATGGGCTCTTGTCAGCCTAGAAAGCACCATATTCTGCACAACTTATCACAACCAAGAGCCCCAAGGCATCCACCTTGGTTTCCCACTCCAGGCTCCACATACCTGCCAGTTGGGAGGCTTCAGAAGTGGCCTTCTGCAGCTGGATATCAGCTGGGATGGAGAAATGGCAGCAGGAGAGATTCCTACATGGCAGATGTAGAAATTATGTAGATGGCCATCATTTAATGCCAACATTAACACCAAGGTGTTCAATCCGTCTAAACATTGTGACTTTTCAACTGGCAGAGGCCAAAGTTATTCAGAGCCAGAGTTTTTGGTCATCAGCATGAAGAAACAAGGACACTGAGTGAATGTGGTAATGAGGTTCACACAGAAGAAGCCAGGTCCAGACAGTGAATGTGTATCCTCTCCAGTCAGCCTGAGGGATGTACAGAGAATGATCCTGGAGAAAGAACATTCCTGAGCAGAGTTGCATCTCAGATAGGTAGTTTGCCCACCATGCCACTGATGGATATCAGGCCATGTGGCTGTCATGCTCTTTCCGTGACATGAGCATGACCCTGGCTATGGTAGTATTAGGGCTAAAAGTGACCTTGGAGATCATCAGCCACATCTCTCCCAGTCCTCTGGTACTTTTCTCTTCCATCTTCTTCTCCCTCTACACACACAATTCTCCAGAGCTTCTCAACACCGTGGGGTGGCCAGTATGGACTCTTAGCTTCTACCCATTTAGAAATAAGTCATGCACACAGGAGCAATGCTGCTGCTGAAATAACAAAGGACATGGCAGCAAAATGATTTCTGGTTCACATTATCTTTAGAGAGTGACAGATGCCCAGGTTTCTGACGTGGGTGTTTATCCAAGAAGACATTAAAAGACTAAATATGACTTTATTTTTGACAACAGACTCAATTCCCCATTCAATATCAATATGCTGGCATTATTATTATTTTATGAAAACAATAATTCACAGTTTGCTGAGAGAGAATAACAGTATTGATCTTCTGAACAGTGCATTTTATTTTCCATAAAATTTTTATGGAGCATGACAAGTCGTGTGCTGGCTCTGATCTCTTCTGCACATTAGCGTACAAAGCTTTTGCAGATGAGGGCTGTGTTAATAAAACCAGCTATGATGGTTTAAGAACAAAAAGTAAACATTTCCCCACTGGAGTTTTGCTCCAAGCTTATTAGTTTTTTGAGGTTTGTGAACTGACCTACAAAGAAAACCGTAATCTCTCCTTAGTGAGCAGAGAGAAAGCAGTGTGTTAGCAATCACCAGCAACTCTTTCTCAGAGGCTTCTTAATAGTATTGCAGATAAACATTTCAGAAGCAGTTGAGCAGAGCAAAGATGTGGGGTGATTCAGACACACCACAGCATGTCTCCCTACTCTGAGATAATATCTGTATTCATATAAGAGTATTTCCAACACTGCTCAGAGAGTGATGTACTTAGAAATACTTCTCCAAAGATCTTAAAATCATTGCAATTCTCTCATTTCATTAATTTCAGCTTAGAAATTGTTATTCTGACTGGTCCATTGGCCATCAGAGGATGGGGCTTTTTGGACGATCTTTCTTAAGTCTCCATGTTCTATATTGTAAACTTCAAGGATTCACTGCTGTCATTAGACATGATGTGTTTTCATAGCTCTCTTTCTCAAGAACAAAACAACAACAACAAAAGGGTTACCATGTCAAAGTCTTTGTCTGACTGTATATAGATATGTCCCCAAACAAAAGCATTTATGACTAACATCTGGAGAAGGATCATGAGTTTAATGGCCTCTTTAGCTGGTCTCCTGCACCCTGTCACAAATATAAATGGCGTGTGTGTGTTTTCCAAAAACAGTCAATTCTCTGACACCAGCTGTGTTTCCAATAATTCAATTCACTTCTGTAACTAACTACCTGGAATTACTCAGACCCTACAGGTTTGTTGTTGTTCAGTTGCTCAGCCGTGTCTGACTCTTTGTGACTCCACGGACTGCAGCATGCCAGGCTTCCCTGTCCTTCACCACCTCCTGGAGCTTGCTCAAACTCATGTCCACTGAGTCAGTGATGCCATCCAACCATCTCATCTTGTCATTCCCTTTTCCTCCTGCCTTCAGTCTTTTTCAGAATCAGGGCCTTTTCCAATGAGTTGGCTCTTCACATCACGTCAACAAAGTATTGTCTTAGGGACATACCGTACAGGTTAAGGGCTTAATTCCACAAGACCTCCCCTCACTTCAGATCTCAACTGCAAATGGAGTCCTCAGGTGACATGAACTTCTCCTGAGCAGAATACAAATTTGGGGATTACTACAATGCCCTCTCAAACTCAACAACTTGCTAGAACAACTCCAGAACCCAGAAAAGCACTATACTTGCTCCTACAGTTTTATTATAAAGGATACAACTCACAAACAGTTCAATGGGAGAGATATAAGATATAAGAGCAGGTGGCCATGGAGCTTCCATGCCTTCTCTGGGCAAGTCACCAACACTTTAATGTGTTCATTGATCAGAAGCTCTCTGAACTTCACTTCCGATTTTTAAATTGAGGTTTCATTAGATAAACATGATTGATTAAGTTATTGGCCATTGGTCACTGAACTCAATCTCTAGCCCCTCTACCCATGGGGTTGGACTGAAAATTGTAACCACTAATCACTTGGCTGATTTTCCTGGTGACCAGTCCTCATCTATGCTGTCTAGGGGCTCATCATGAGCCATCTCTTTAGCAAACAAAAGATACTCTTATTAATCAAGAGTTTTAAGATCTCTATATCAGAAACTGGATAAAAAGGCCAAATATATATATATTTTCTATACCACAGTCTTCCAACATGTCAGGAGGAGGAACAGGAAAAGGCAGTATCCATCTCAGCCTCAGAAGCATGTTATCTCCCTGAGTATAGTATTATAAAACATACATACACACCCAGGCATTAGCACTCTGCTGGACACAGAAACTGTCTTCATGTCATCAGATGAAATCAGGGTAAGAGAGATCCTTATGGGTTCTTGAGCTGAGCCTACTTCTGTCAAGGAAGCCATCAGTCTTCCAGTATCTTTCATTCTCTCTCCCTTATAGGAGTTGTAATTAATACAAAATGAACTCTAACCTGACTCCATTTTTTTCCCACAAAACTCCCAGAATAACAAATTCACTCATCTTTTTCTGATTATTAAATTATGTCATTCAAGAGATTAGCCTCAAGCATCTGTAGAGCAAGTTATTCTGGACTGTGTGGAAAAATCCCACAAGTCACTTCCAAAGCTGTAACCTACTCATAGTGAGACATGGAAAGGCTTTTATGAGATGGACAAAAGGTTCTCACCAGGTTGCTGTTATTATTCAGTTAGTCATGTATGACTCTGTGATCCTGGGGACTGCAGCGTGCCAGGCCTCCCTGTCCCTTATTATCCTTGGAGTTCACTCAAGTTCATTTCCATTGAATTTGTGATGCCATACAACCATTTCATCCTCTGTCACCCTCTTCTCCTTCTACCATCAATCTTTCCCAGTATCAGAGTCTTTTCCAGTGAATTGGCTCTTCACATCAGTGGTCCAAGTATTAGAGCTTCAACATCAGTCCTTCCAATGAGTATTCAGGGTTGATTTCCTTTGGGATTGACTGGTTTGATCTCCTTGTTGTCCAGGGGATTCTCAAGAATAGGCAGAAAGTGAAAAATCCCATAGCACCTTGAATTTTTAGTCTCAATCCTCCAGAGACTTGACACAACCCAAGTTGGCAATCAGGAGACCTCCCCAACTGGAAGTCAACTGCTATGCACACTCTAAAATCCACTTCCAAGGACTCCTCCACTGTGAAGCTTGTCCTGAATCCCCTGGCTGAAGCTGGATGTCTACCTTCCCCTTTGTCCTTCTCACTGTCTTCCTCTTTATAATGGCCAGATATGTGTAGGTACTCACATATCTGGCCATTATAAAGTACTCACATTACAGATATGTGAGTACATTACATAGTACTCACATATCTGGCCATTATTTACATTATTTACTCACTCTCTCTGGACTGTGAGCTGCTTAGGCACAGGACTTATCACATTTGCTCTGCCCCTTGAATGCTGGTAGTGAAACTGAGGATCTGGAAGAACAGAGGGACATGTGGAAACAGGTGAAACCCTTTTCATCACCATTCTTGACCATCTCTTGTGATTGCTGGCACTGATGAGTCTGCTCTGCAATACAGATTGACTCATGAAACAGGTCGAGGATATTAACATTCTGTTGGAAATTTGCAAGTGTGTACAAAATACTGAAAATAATCAGTTTGGGGAAAACATGGGTTTGAAAAACAAAGCTAATCTAAACATCAAAACAATGTTGACTCAGAAGAATGAATTTATTTTGGAAGCCAGCTATTTCAGATTTAATTGTGTTGATTTGTCACTTTTCACCCTCATTTCCTTTTCCATGGTGCTTTGCTGGAAAAAAAAAAAAAAAGGCTCAGTGTTGCCTAGGTTTTGATTTATCTTGTATGGCAGAAGACCCCCATGCTTCCAAACAAGAGACTCACAGATAACTCTTACTTCAAGTGCAATTAGAAGGACCTGAACATCCCATTTGAAATTTCATCCTCATACTTCAAAGAAATTAGTTTGATGAATGATAGCGATGGAGTGAAGCTAATAACAAAAATAATTAATGCTGGAAAATACTTCATAGGCACAGAAATTGCTCATGTGCCTTCTTTATATTGAAAGAAAGTCAGAAAGGGAATAAACCAGGAAGTCAAATTGTACATCCCAACTCCCAGCAGTTTGCCTACAGCAGCATAATTAAGAGATGCCTCCTGACACCTCTCTGCTTGGACCAGCATTTGTAAACAGTGAGGCCATTTAACTAAATTCACATAATTGCTACAGAAAACATGGCCCAGACTTCTAAATATCACCAGCACTCAGGAGGGAATAACAATCAAGAATGATGAAAGGTTGGGTGACGTATGTGGGGAGAAAGAGGTTCTTCATCTCCATATCTCATTCTTAAACTTACTCCACCAAACTTGGCAAGGTTTTCAAGGGGGGATTTCAGATCATGTTGACGAGGAAGATGTGAATTACTTCTGTTCTACCAACTTAAGCTGCATGGCTCCAATAGAGTGGTGGCAGCTGAGCACATAAGCACTTGCAGCACAAATTCCCACTGTATTCTCAGCACAATCTGAGGGACAATTTACTCTCATGCCCTAAAGAAGTCTCAGGACCTCTTCTTCAGCCTTCATTACAGACTTCAGGTATCTCCAATCTCTTGTAAAATGTTCTAGTTTCCTGAATCCCTGATACTTTGTTAAACTGTTCTCCACCTTCAAAGTCCTAGTCACTCACTCTGATTGACCCAAGTCTTCGTCTCCTGGCCCACTTTTTGTATTTATCCTTCATCACAAATCCCATCCAATCCACTTACCTCTGTATCCCTTGCCTTCTGTTACGGACAGCATTGTGTCCCCAGCACCCTCTAACTCTTAGGATGAAGCTCTTACCCTCCCCTCATCCCCTGCAATGGTTCTGTATGTTGAAAGAAGACCTTTAGGGAGGTTAAATGAGGACATAAAGGTAGGGCCCTAATCTGAAAGAATGTGTGAAAGTGTTAGTCACTAAATCATGTCAAACTTTTCTGCCACCACATGGACTGTAGCCTGCCAAGTTCCTCTGTGTATGGAATTCTCCATGTAAGAACAGTGGAGTAGGTAGCCATTTCCTTCTCCAGGGGATATCTTCACTACTCAGGGACCAAACTGGGTCTCCTGCATTGCAGGAAGGTTCTTTACCATCTTAGCCACAAGGGAAGCCCATCCTGAAAGAATGGATGTTCTTATAAAAAGAGAGAGAGAGAGAGAGAAAATACTCTAGTGTTCTCTCTTTTACCTCTCATGCACAGAGAAGAGGCCACGTGAGGACACGCCAAATAGGTGGCCATCTGCAAGCCAGGAAGAGAGTCTTCACAGGAAACCAGCCCTAACAGCACTTGATCTGGACTCTGACCACCAGAGTTCTGAGAAAACAAATGTCTGCTTTTAGAATCCTCATCCTGTGATCTTGCCATAGCAGCCAAGCTGATCAGGTCTCTTTACTTATATTCTCCAACCACTCTTGGCTTGTACCTGATTTTATCCTTTAGGCATTGTCATCATTGGATTTATCTGGACCCAATCACTTCTCAAAACTCTCTCTATAGTCAAAGCCTTTTCTATCTTCCACCTCCTGTATTCAATGTGCCTCAAGTTCTCAACAGAACCTCTGGTCTACTTACCATTCCCAATTCCTCTCAACTCACTTTCCTCTCCCTTCTTACTTTTCTCTCTCTTTACAGATTCCTCAGCACACTATTTTATTAACAGTCTTACCAATGCCCTGAACTGTCTCATCGTTGGCCAGAGAGCCCCTTCTTTTGACACCTATGTCCTTTTGGAATGAACCATGGGTCTTTGAAATCTTTCTTGCTTTCAAGAATAAGGTGTCCCAGACATGTACAAATGTTTTATACTTCATACCTGGAAATAGTCATTTCTGTAAGACTATCCAGTTCCTTTTAGGGGGAAATGGTAGCTAGCAACCACAATCTGTATGGCAGAATGTTTCTTACTTTTGGGTCATCATTGCTCCAAAGCTCTTTCAGTGGACAAGGTCAGAAAATGCATGTTTTTGGAAAGAAGAAAAAAAAAAAGAAAAAACATACTTTACACTGATCCGTTCAGTTCAGTCACTCAGTCATGTCCAACACTTTGTGACCCCATGGACTGCAGTACACCAGGCTTCACTCTCCATCACTAACTCCCAGAGCTTGCTCAAGCTCATGTCCATCCAGTCAGTGATGCCATTCAACCACCTTATCCTCTGTTGTCCCCTTCTCCTCCTGCCCTCAATCTTTCCCAGAGTCAGAGTCTTTTCCAATGAGTCAGTTCTTCGCAAGAGATGGCCAAAGTATTGGAGTTTCAGCTTCAACATCAATCCTTTCAATGAATATTCAGACTGATTTCCTCTAGAATGGACTGGTTGGACCTCCCTGAAGTCCAAGGGACTCTCAAGAGTCTTCTCCAACACCACAATTCAAAAGCATCAATTCTTCAGTGCTCAGCTTTCTTTATAGTCCAAGTCTCATATCCATACATGACTGTGGGAAAAACCATAGCTTTGACTAGACAGACTTTTGTTGGCAAAGTAATGTCTCTGCTTTTTAATATGCTGTCCAGTTTGGTCATAGCTTATCTTCCAAGGAGTAAGTGTCTTTTAATTTCATGGCTACAGTCACCAACTGCAGTGATTTTGGAGCCCCCCTCCCCCAAATAGAGTCTCTCACTGTTTCCAGTGTTTCCCCATCTATTTGCCATGAAGTGATGGAACTGGATGCCATTATCTTCATTTTCTGAATGTTGAGTTTTAAGCCAACTTTTTCACTCTCCTCTTTCACTTTCATCAAGAGGCTCTTTAGTTCTTCTTTGATTTCTGCCATGAGGGTGGTATCATCTGCATATCTGAGGTTATTGATATTTCTCCCAGCAATCTTGATTGTAGCTTGTGCTTCATCCAGCCTGGTATTTGTCATGATGTACTCTGCACGTACGTTAAATAAGTATAGTGACAATATACAGCCTTGACGTACTCTTTTCCCGATTTGGAACCAGTCAGTTGTTCCATGTCCAGTTCTAACTATTGTTTTTTGACCTACATACAGATTTCTCAGGAAGTAAGTGAGGTGGTCTGGTATTCCCATCTCTTTCAGAATTTTCCACAGTTTGCTGTGATACACAGAGTCAAAGGCATTGGCATAGTCAATAAAGCAGAAATAGATGTTTTTCTGGAACTCTCTTGCTTTTTTGATGATCCAATGAATGTTGGCAATTTGAGGTTCTTACACCTTTAATAAATCCTTCTTGAACATCAGGAAGTTCATGGTTCACATATTGCTAAAGCCTGGCTTGGAGAATTTTGAGCATTACTTTACTAGCGTGTGAGATGAGTGCTATTGTGCAGTAGTTTGAACATTCTTTCACGTTGCCTTTCTTTGGGATTGGAATGAAAACTGACCTTTTCCAGTCCTGTGGAAACTGCTGAGTTTTCCAAATTTGCTGGCATATTGAGTGCAGCACTTTAACAGCATCATCTTTTAGGATTCAAAATAGCTCAATTGGAATTCTATTACCTCCACTAGCTTTGTTCATAGTTATGCTTCCTAAGGCCCACTTGACTTCACATTCCAGTGTTGGTGATCACACCATCATGGTTACTTGGGTCATGATGATCTTTTTTATATAGTTCTGTGTATTCTTGCCACATCTTCTTAATATTTTCTGCTTCTGTTAGATTCATACCATTTCTGTCCTTTACTGTGCCCATCTTTGCATGAAATGTTCCCTTGGTATCCCTAGTTGTCTTGAAGAACTCTCAAGTCTCTTCCATTCTATTATTTCTCTCTATTTCTTTGCACTGACCACTGAGGAAAGCTTTCTTATTTCTCCTCACTATTCTTTGGAACTCTGCATTCAGATGGGTATATCTTTACTTTTCTCCTTTGCATTTTACTTCTCAACTTTTCTCAGCTATTTGCAAGGCCTCCTCAGGCAACCATTTTGCCTTTTTGCATCTTTTTCTTGGGGATGGTCTTGATCACTGCCTCCTGTACAATGTCACGAACCTCCTCTGTAGATTAGATCTGTCTATCAGATGTAATCCCTTGAATCTCTTTCTCACTTCCACTGTATAATCATAAGGGATTTGATTTAGGTCGTACCTGAATGGTCTAGTGGTTTTTCCTACTTTCTTCAATTTAAGTCTGAATTTTGCGATAAGGAGTTCTTGATATGAGCCACAGTCAGCTCCTGGTCTCGTTTTTGCTGACTGTATGGAGTTTCTCCATCTTTGGCTGCAAAGAATATAATCAATATGATTTCAGTATTGACCATCTGGTGATGTCCATGTGTAGAGTCTTCTATTGTGTTGTTGGAAGAGTGTGTTTGCTATGACCAGTGGGTTCTCTTGGCAAAACTCTGTTGGCCTTTGTCCTGCTTAATTTTGTACTCCAAGGCCAAATTTACCTGTTACTCCAGGTGTTTCTTGACTTTCTACTTTTGCATTCCAGTCCCCTATAATGAAAAGGACATCTTTTTTGGGTGTTAGTTTTAAAAGGTCTTGTAGGTCTTCATAGAACCGTTTCAACTTCAGCTTCTTCAGCATTACTGGTTGGGGCATAGACTTGGATTACCATGATATTGAATGGTTTGCCCTGGAAATGAACAGAGATCATTCTGTCATTTATGAGATTGCACCCAAACACTGCATTTCGTATTCTTTTGTTGACTGTGAAGGCTACTCCATTTCTTCTCAGGGATTCTTGTCCACAGTAGTAGATATAATGGTCATCTAAGTTAAATTCACCCATTCCAGTTCATTTTAACTCACTAATTCCTAAAGTGTCATTTTCACTCTTGCCATCTCCCATTTGACCACTTCTAATTTACCTTGATTCGTGGACTTAATATTCCATGTTCCTACACAATATTGCTCTTTACAGCATTGGACTTTATTTCCATCATCAGTCACATCCACTACTGGGCATTGTTTTTGCTTTGGCTCCGTTTCTTCACTCTTTCTGGTGTTATTTTTCCATTCCTCTCCAGTAACATATAGGGCACCTACTGACCTGGGAAGTTCATCTTTCAGTGTCATAACTTTTTGCCTTTTCATACTGTTCACATACAGTGTTTTACACTGGTACTTCGTATTCAAATTGAATCCACTGGTTTCTAACATGTTAAATGTTACCCCTTTCCATCTCCACCTACTTTCATTGGTAAACCCTATTTTGTTTCTGCACACCTTCTGTAAAGTCTGTTTTTACTTACTAAGTCAATTTATTTACACACATGCATATTTACTCCTCCAACCATTTTGATCTAGTTTACCTTCCACCACTCAGAAAGCTAGTTTTTATTATTTTAACCATGCTCCTCAAGCCAATGGACCACTTCTAATTTTCATCTTGTTGGAGTATTTGGTGCTACAGACCCTCCCTTCTTTCTGAAACATCCTCTGTTAATTAGATTTTTCTTTCTTTCTTTTTCTGTCCTTGTAAAATTCTTCTTTTTCTCCTCTAATTTGCCATGAAATGTTGGAAGTACCCAAGATTTGTTATCAATTGCCTTGCTCTCTCTCACCAGTTCCTCTCTCCAGAAGAGCTCAGGCATGCCCACAGCTTCAATGCCTCCAAATTTGTTTCCCAGATCTCTTTTTTTCACTCCATACACATATATCTTTCTTCTCATGATGCACAAAGACATTTCAAACCTACCATGTCCAAGAGTAGCTTGATTCTCTGCTCTACCACCAAGACCCAATAGCACTGTTCATTTTCCAAATAAATGGTATCATCTCTCCTGATGCTTAAACTAGCTTCAGCTTGGTGACTTCAAAGGATCCTGGCTTTGGATTCATCTTCATGCTTTTGAATCCGAGCTCTATCACTTATTCACTGTGTCTCATGGTTTTTATTTCTAAAATGTGGGTAACAATTGATCTTACCTCATAGGGATCTTGTGAATATTAAATGATACAACACACTACATGTTACATGCTCACCATAAATCTGGCACATGCTAACCTGTGGCTCAATGGTAAGTAATCCACCTGTGATGCAGGAGATGCAGGTTCAATCCTTAGGTGGGGAAGAGACCCTGGAGAAGAAAATGATAATCTACCCCAGTATTCTTGCCTGGAGAATCCCAGGGATAGAGAAACCTGGCAGGCTGTAGTCCATGGTGTTGCAAAGAATCAGACACAACTGAGCAACTAAACAACAACAACAAAACACTCAATACATAACATATGTTGGTACCTTGGCCACCTCTCTCTCCTTTACCCTTTAGCTACCACATCTAACTATCTATCAAAACAAGTATTTCTTACAACGATAGACTGGGCATCTCATTTGTGTCTGTGCAGGATTCTTTCCAATATCTCCTCCTACTCTTTCTCATGGGGTACTTATTACAAGAGTCTCCTATACTAAAGACCATGTCAAAGATGTGGGAAGATGACCTACGAACTCATCAGAGGCTGCTGAGGGAATGTGCTAGAACTATCAGGAAAGAGATGATTTTCATTAGTTTTATTGTGGCTCTGAGTTCAAAAACTGTAAGTCTGATATGGATTCAGATAAGCAGTCAGTTGTCATTGAATGCCATGAAAATGGAATGATTCTAAAAAGAATAAAGCCAACACTGAAGAAAACTGAGAGATAAAAATAGAGAACTGAAAATAAATATTAACTACATTTAATATAAATCAGTTCAGTTCAGTTCAGATGCTCAGTCGTGATCTACTCTTTGAAACCCCATGAATCGCAGCATGCCAGGCATCACTGTCCATCACCAACCCCCAGAGTTCACTCAAACCCATGTACATCAAGGCAGTGGTGCCATCCAGCCATCTCATCCTCTGTCGTCCCCTTCTCCTCCTGCCTCCAATACCTCCCAGCATCAGGGTCTTTTCCAATGAGTCAACTCTTCGCATGAGGTGGCCAAAGTACTGGAGTTTCAGCTTTAGCATCAGTCCTTCCAATGAACACCCAGGACTGATCTCCTTTAGGATAGACTGGTTGGACCTCCTTGCAGTCCAAGGGACTCTCAAGAGTCTTCTCCCACACCACAGTTAAAAAGCATCAATTCTTTGGCGCTCAGCCTTTTTCACAGTCTAACCCTCACATCCATACATGACCACTGGAAAAACCATAGCCTTGACTAGACGGACCGTTGTTGGCAAAGTAATGTCTCTGCTTTTGAATATGCTATCCAGGTTGGTCAGAACTTTTTTCCAAGGAGTAAGCATCTTTTAATTTCAGGGCTGCAATCACCATCTGCAGTGATTTTGGAGCCCAAAAAAATAAAATCTGACACTGTTTCCACTGTTTCCCCATCTATTTCCCATGAAGTGATGGGACCAGATGCTATGATCTTTGTTTTCTGAATGTTGAGCTCTAAGCCAACTTTTTCACTCTCCTCTTTCAACTTCATCAAGAGGCTTTTTAGTTCCTCTTCACTTTCTGCCATAAGGGTGGTATCATTTGCATATATGAGGTTATTGAGATTTCTCCCAGCAATCTTGATTCCAGCTTGTGTTTCTTCCAGCCCAGCATTTCTCATGATGTACTCTGCATATAAGTTAAATAAACAGGGTGACAATATACAGCCTTGACGAACTCCTTTTCCTATTTGGAACCAGTCTGTTGTTTCATGTCCAGTTCTAACTGTTGCTTCCTGGCCTGCATACAAATTTCTCAAGAGGCAGATCAGGTGGTCTGGTGTTCCCATCTCTTGAAGAATTTTCCACAATTTATTGTGATCCGCACAGTCAAAGGCTTTGGCATAGTCAATAAAGCAGAAACAGATGCTTTTCTGGAACTCTTTTGCTTTTTCCATGATCCAGCGAATGTTGGCAATTTGATCTCTGGTTCCCCTGCCTTTTCTAAAACCAGCTTGAACATCAGGAAGTTCACAGTTCACATATTGCTGAAGCCTGGCTTGGAGAATTTTGAGCATTACTTTACTAGCATGTGAGATGAGTGCAATTGTGCAGTAGTTTGAGCATTCTTTGGCATTGCCTTTCTTTGGGATCGGAATGAAAACTGACCTTTTCCAGTCCTGTGGCCACTGCTGAGTTTTCCAAATTTGCTGGCCTATTGAGTGCAGCACTTTCACAGCATCATCTTTCCGGATTTGGAATAGCTCAACTGGAATTCCATCATCTCCACTAGCTTTGTTTGTAGTGATGCTTTCTAAGGTCCACTTGACTTCACATTCCAGGATGTCTGGCTCTAGGTGAGTGATCACACCATCGTGATTATCTGGGTCGTGAAGATCTTTTTTGTACAGCTCTTCTGTGTATTCTTGCCATCTCTTCTTAATATCTCTGCTTCTGTTAGGTCCATACCATTTCTGTCCTTTATCGAGCCCATCTTTGCATGAAATGTTCCCTTGGGATCTCTAATTTTCTTGAAGAGATCCCTAGTCTTTCCCATTCTGTTGTTTTCCTCTATTTCTTTGCATTGATCACTGAAGAAGGCTTTCTTATCTCTTCTTGCTATTCTTTGGAACTCTGCATTCAGATGTTTATATCTTTCCTTTTCTCCTTTGCTTTTCACTTCGCTTCTTTTCACAGCTGTTTGTAAGGCCTCCCCAGACAGCCATTTTGCTTTTTTGCATTTCTTTTCCATGGGGATGGTCTTGATCCCTGTCTCCTGTACAATGTCACAAACCTCATTCCATAGTTCATCAGGCACTCTATCTATCAGATCTAGCCCCTTAAATCTATTTCTCACTTTCACTGTAGAATCATAAGGGATTTGATTTAGGTCATACCTGAATGGTCTAGTGGTTTTCCCTACTTTCTTCAATTTAAGTCTGAATTTGGCAATAAGGAGTTCATGGTCTGAGCCACAGTCAGCTCCTGGTCTTGTTTTTGTTGACTGTATAGAGCTTCTCCATCTGTGGCTGCAAAGAGTATAATCAATCTGATTTCGGTGTTGACCATCTGGTGATGTCCAGTATAGAGTCTTCTCTTGTGTTGTTGGAAGAGGGTGTTTGCTATGACCAGTGCATTTTCTTGGCAAAACTCTATTAGTCTTTGCCCTGCTTCATTCCGTATTCCAAGGCCAAATTTGCCTGTCACTCCAGGTGTTTCTTGACTTCCTACTTTTGCATTCCAGTCTCCTATAATGAAAAGGACATCTTTTTGGGGTGTTAGTTCTAAAAGGTCTTGTAGGTCTTCATAGAACCGTTCAACTTCAGCTTCTTCAGCGTTACTGGTTGGGGGCATAGACTTGGATTACTGTGATATTGAATGGTTTGCCTTGGAAACGAACAGAGATCATTCCGTCGTTTTTGAAATTGCATCCAAGTTCTGCATTTCGGACTCTTTTGTTGACCACGATGGCTACTCCATTTCTTCTGGGGATTCCTGCCCACAGTAGTAGATATAATGGTCATCTGAGTTAAATTCACCCATTCCAGTCCATTTCAGTTCGCTGATTCCTAGAATGTCGACATTCACTCTTGCCATCTCTTGTTTGACCACTTCCAATTTGCCTTGATTCATGGACCTGACATTCCAGGTTCCTATGCAATATTGCTCTTTACAGCATCGGACCTTGCTTCTATCACCAGTCAAATCCACAGTTGGGTATTCTTTTTGCTTTGGCTCCATCCCTTCATTCTTTCTGGAGTTATTTCTCCACTGATCTCCAGTAGCATATTGGGCACCTACTGACCTGGGGAGTTGCCTTTTCAGTATCCTCTCATTTTGCCTTTTCATACTGTTCATGGGGTTCTCAAGGCAAGAATACTGAAGTGGTTTGCCATTCCCTTCTCCAGTGGACCACATTCTGTCAGATCTCTCCACCACATCCCGCCCGTCTTGGGTTGCCCCACGGGCATGGCTTAGTTTCACTGACTTAGACAAGGCTGTGGTCCTAGTGTGATTAGATTGACTAGTTTTCTGTGAGTATGGTTTCAGTGTGTTTGCCTCTGATGCCCTCTTGCAACACCTACCATCTTACTTGAGTTTCTTTTACCTTGGGAGAAACCAAGGTAAGAGATCCCCCCTTCCCGCCACACCCCCCTCCAGGGTCTTCTAATTTTGAGACCAAAACAACTTGCCTGGAAGCACATTTTTCACAAACAAATCAATCAGTCCAAAGCCCTCCTCTCCATCAACCTCCTTTATCTAACTTTTATATGCCAAGCCCCTACACTAAATCCGTTCAGGGCCAGTTATCAGATAACCAGAAACCACCTCGATAGCCCAGAACCCTTGAGATAATTCAAACTATCCAATCCTAAAATTGTAGGCCATTCTTCATCCATTTCTTGTGTAAATTGCAATTAAGGCTCTAAACTATGCAGTGCCCTTGCCCCTCCTGCCTCCTGACCAACTCTGGTGCCCATGTGGCCCTACATGGCATGGGGTGTGTCAAATACCTACTGGCATTTGCCAAGAGCAATTGCCAGTGACTGATAAACAGCAACTAAAGCATTTGCTCTCTGCCTCTGCTGAGATTGAACCCTGTGACCTTCAACACCCCCTGAAGGGAACTCAGGGTAGAGAGTGAGGCTCTCTGTGCTCCAGAGAAACTGGTGGAACAGGTCTTTAGACAATTAGATATTTTCAGGAACTGATTTCATAATCCCAATCCTTGCATCTCTTCATATCTAGAAAAACACTGAATCCCTTCACAGTGACATCTGCTCTTTGTGACTAGCAGAATATCTTTTGTAAAGTAAGTGCTTGATTTCACTGAACTTCCTTTCACTGAAATCTTATATGTTGACCTTCTCCCACTACCTCTTTGAAGCAGTTCATCAGAGCTATCTGAGGTGCTGTCTCTGAGGCTGCAGTCCTTATTTCACCCCAAATAAACTTAACTTGCAACTCTCATGTTGTGCATTTTTTTAGTCGACATGTGGCCCCTCCTCTTGGGAATAGTGAGTAATAAACTCTTCTTTCAAAAACAGCTGTCTCTGTATGTGTCTGTCATCTCACAATTGATGAAAACAAGTTCTAGGGATTTCCCTAGCAGTCCAGTGGTTAAGACTTCACCTTCCCTAAAATTTGTGAGTTTGATCCCTAGTTGGGGAGCTAAGATCCCACATGCCTCTTGGCTAAAAAACCAAAACATAAAGCAAAAGAATTATTGTAACAAACTCAGTAAAGACATTAACAAAGGTCCACATTAATAAAATAAAGGTCAAGGTACCATCAAAACAGCCGCATCTTCCTGCCTTTCCTTAAACCCAAAGCTCACTGATACCTGTGCCCTTTGCACCCCAGTAAGGCACCAAACATTAGCAAGACATGCAGTGAGTTCACGCTGCTGAGCCTGGGCTTCCTTATTTACAAAGAGTTGTCAAAGGATCTAAGGGAGGACAGGAGAGAATGCCTGGGACAGACAAGGCCGAGGTTTAGGTGGCCTTGTGGTGGTTGTTCTGTTCAGTCACCAAATCATTGTCAAACTTTGTGACTCCACAGACTGCAGCACACCAGGCTTCCTGTCCTTCACTATCTTCTGGAGTCTGCTGAAATTCACATCCATTGAGTCAATAATGCCAGCCAATAGTCTCATCTTCTGTTGCCCCTTCTCCTCCTGTCCTCAATCTTTCCCAGCATCACAATCTTTTTCAGTGAGTCAGCTCTTCATATCAGGTGGCCAAAGTATTAGAGCTTCAGCTTCAGCATCAGTCCTTCCAATGAATATTCAGAGTTGATTTCCTTTAGGATTGACTGGTTTGATCTCCTTGCAGTCCAAGGGACTCTCCAGAGTCTTCTCCAATACCACAGTTCAAAAACATCAATTCTCCAGAGCTCAACCTTCTTTATGGTCCAGCTCTTATATCCATACATGACTACTGTTGGCAAAGTGATGTCTCTGATTTTTAATACACTATCTAGGTTTGTCACAGCTTTTATCCCCAAGGAGAAAGTGTTTTCTTAATTTTGGGTCTGCAGACACCATCCACAGTGATTTTGGAGTCCAAGAAAATGAAGTTTGTCACTGTTTCCATTGTTTCCCCATCTATTTCCCACGAAGTGATGGGACAGGGTGCCATGATCTTCATTTTTTGAATGTTGAGATTTAAGCCAGCCTTTTCACTCTTCCCTTTCACTTTCATCAAGAGGCTCTTTATTTCCTCATCACTTTCTGCCATAAGAATGGTATCATCTGCATATCTGAGGTTGTTGATATTTCTCCTAGCACCAGGGGAAAGGCCTTGTGGTAGAGTCAAAGAAAATCATGAACTCCATGTGTAAATCAGTAATTTGATGGGTCTTGAATTTATGAATGAATGAATGAGTCTGTTGTTTTCCTGGTTCCTGTGAAAAAATACCTTCCAGTGAAGTTTTTTCTTCTGCTTCAGTTTTTGAATTCTAGTTTCATGCATTCAATTCAAAGGACTAAGATAATAAGTACACCGCCAATTATTCAATTCATCCAACAACTTATATGGTAATGATTCATTATTTCATTCAGCTGAAATGGTGCAGAAGTATACAAAATTGACCAGGAGGTGAAAGGGTAGAAGGAATTACTAGTAAAGCTTGCCACTTAAGACATACACCACCACCTCTCTCCTGTCTTTCTTTCCTATGGTGTTACTCTTACATAAGTGGTTATTACCACATGAAACACGTTGAGATTATTTCAATTAATTATGTTTGCTATATTGTTTCAAAAGATTATTCTACCACTTGCTAGCAATTAAACAGGCTTTTATGTTAAGTATGCCGCTTGAGGGTATTTTGAATAGGACTGCAGATACAGTAATTGAAATTAAACTTCCACTTGGAAGAAGTCTGTCCTTTGAAAGTCAAGTATCTTTGAGGTGGTGATTTAAAAGAGTTTGAAAAGCATGAATAATAACGTGAATTAGTTACTAGGGTGACCAGAGACTTCTAAAGCTTCAAATTCTTCTCCTTCTTAGAATAAAAGAACATTTTCCACCTTGCAAGCATAGTCTTACCAAGGAGAATCAGAGGGGTTAATGATAGGTATTTTCTGCCAACAAAGACTTACTGAGGGCAAACACTGGTTTGTGGTATTGTGTTGGTTCTATAGAAGATACACAGTGGTGTCTCCAGTGAGGAGGAGATATTTTGACACTGGTTCAGTTCAGTTCAGTTGCTCAGTCGTGTCCGACTCTTTGCGACCCCATGGATCGCAACACGCCAGGCCTCCCTGTCCATCACCAACTCCTGGAGTTCACTCAGACTCACGTCCATCGAGTCAGTGATGCCATCCAGCCATCTCATCCTCTGTCGTCACCTTCTCCTCCTGCTCCCAATCCCTCCCAGCATCAGAGTCTTTTCCAATGAGTCAACTCTTCTCATGAGGTGGCCAAAGTACTGGAATTTCAGCTTTAGCATCATTCCTTCCAAAGAAATCCCAGGGCTGATCTCCTTCAGAATGGACTGGTTGGATCTCCTTGCAGTCCAAGGGACTCTCAAGAGTCTTCTCCAACACCACAGTTCAGAAGCATCAATTCTTCGGTGCTCAGCCTTCTTCACAGTCCAACTCTCACATTCATACATGACCACAGGAAAAATCATAGCTTGACTAGACAGACCTTTGTTGGCAAAGTAATGTCTCTGCTTTTGATATGCTATCTAGGTTGGTCATAACTTTCCTTCCAAGGAGTAAGCGTCTTTTAATTTCATGGCTGCAGTCACCATCTGCAGTGATTTTGGAGCCCCAAAAAACAAAGTCTGACACTGTTTCCACTGTTTCCCCATCTATTTCCCATGAAGTGATGGGACCAGATGCCATGATCTTCATTTTCTGAATGTTGAGCTTTAAGCCAACTTTTTCACTCTCCTCTTTCAACTTCATCAAGAGGCTTTTTAGTTCCTCTTCACTTTCTGCCATAAGGGCGGTGTCATCTGCATATCTGAGGTTATTGAGATTTCTCCTGGCAATCTTGATTTCAGCTTGTGCTTCTTTCCAGCCCAGCATTTCTCATGATGTACTCTGCATAGAAGTTAAATAAGCAGGGTGACAATGTACAGCCGTGACGAACTCCTTTTCCTATTTGGAACCAATCTGTTGTTTCATTTCCAGTTCTAACTGTTGCTTCCTGACCTGCATACAGATTTCTCAAGAGGCAGGTCAGGTGGTCTGGTATTCGCATCTCTTTCAGAATTTTCCACAGTTTCTTGTGATCCACACAGTCAAAGGCTTTGGCATAGTCAATAAAGCGGAAATAGATGTTTTTCTGGAACTCTCTTGATTTTTCTATGATCCAGTGGATGTTGGCAATTTGATCTCTGGTTCCTCTGCCTTTTCTAAAACCAGCTTGAACACCTGGAAGTTCACGGTTCACGTATTGCTGAAGCCTGGCTTGGAGAATTTTGAGCATTACTTTACTAGCATGTGAGATGAGTGCAGTAGTGAGGTAGTTTGAGCATTCTTTGGCATTGCCTTTCCTTGGGATTGGAATGAAAACTGACCTTTTCCAGTCCTGTGGCCACTGTTTAGTTTTCCAAATTTGCTGGCCTATTGAGTGCAGCACTTTCACAGCATCATCTTTCAGGATTTGGAATAGCTCAACTGGAATTCCATCACCTCCACTAGCTTTGTTCGTAGTGATGCTTTCTAAGGCTCACTTGACTTCACATTCTAGGATGTCTGGCTCTAGGTCAGTGATCACACTATCGTGATTATCTGGGTCGTGAAGATCTCTTTTGTACAGTTCTTCTGTGTATTTTTGCCACCTCTTCTTAATATCTTCTGCTTCTATTAGGTCCATACCATTTCTGTCCTTTATCGAGCCCATCTTTGCATGAAATGTTCCCTTGGGATCTCTAATTTTCTTGAAGAGATCTCTAGTCTTTCCCATTCTGTTGTTTTCCTCTATTTCTTTGCATTGATCGCTGAAGAAGGCTTTCTTATCTCTTCTTGCTATTCTTTGGAACTCTGCATTCAGATGCTTATATCTTTCCTTTTCTCCTTTGCTTTTCACTTCTCTTGTTTTCACAGCTATTTGTAAGTCTCCCCAGACAGCCATTTTGCTTTTTTGCATTTCTTTTCCATGGGGATGGTCTTGATCCCTGTCTCCTGTACAATGTCAAACCTCATTCCATAGTTCATCAGGCACTCTATCTATCAGATCTAGGCCCTCAAATCTATTTCTCACTCCCACTGTAGAATCATAAGGAATTTGATTTAGGTCATACCTGAATGGTCTAGTGGTTTTCCCTACTTTCTTCAATTTAAGTCTGAATTTGGCAATAAGGAGTTCATGATCTGAGCCACAGTCAGCTCCTGGTCTTGTTTTTGTTGACTGTATAGAGCTTCTCCATCTTTGGCTGCAAAGAACATAATGAATCTGATTTCGGTGTTGACCATCTGGTGATGTCCATGTATAGAGTCTTCTCTTGTGTTGTTGGAAGAGGGTGTTTGCTATGACCAGTGCATTTTCTTGGCAAAACTCTATTAGTCTTTACCTGCTTCATTCCATATTCCAAGGCCAAATTTGCCTGTTACCCCAGGTGTTTCTTGACTTCCTACTTTTGCATTCCAGTCCCCTATAATGAAAAGGACATCTTTTTTGGGTGTTAGTTCTAAAAGGTCTTGTAGGTCTTCATAGAACCATTCAACTTCAGCTTCTTCAGCATTACTGGTTGGGGGCATAGACTTGGATTACTGTGATATTGAATGGTTTGCCTTGGAAACGAACAGAGATCATTCCGTCGTTTTTGAGATTGCATCCAAGTATTGCATTACGGCCTCTTTTGTTGACCATGATGGCTACTCCATTTCTTCTGAGGGATTCCTGTCCTCAGTAGTAGATATAATGGTCATCTGAGTTAAATTCACCTATTCCAGTCTATTTCAGTTTGCTGATTCCTAGAATGTCGACGTTCACTCTTGCCATCTCCTGTTTGACCACTTCCAATTTGCCTTGATTCATGGACCTGACATTCCAGGTTCCTATGCAATATTGCTCTTTACAGCATCGGACCTTGCTTCTATCACCAGTCAAATCCACAGCTGGTGGGTATTCTTTTTGCTTTGGCTCCATCCCTTCATTCTTTCTGGAGTTATTTCTCCACTGATCTCCAGTAGCATATTGGGCACCTACTGACCTGGGGAGTTTCTCTTTCAGTATCCTCTCATTTTGCCTTTTCATACTGTTCATGGGGTTCTCAAGGCAAGAATACTGAAGTGGTTTGCCATTCCCTTCTCCAGTGGACCACATTCTGTCAGATCTCTCCACCACATCCCGCCCGTCTTGGGTTGCCCCACGGGCATGGCTTAGTTTCACTGACTTAGACAAGGCTGTGGTCCTAGTGTGATTAGATTGACTAGTTTTCTGTGAGTATGGTTTCAGTGTGTCTGCGCTCTGATGCCCTCGTGCAACACCTACCATCTTACTTGGGTTTCTCTTACCTTGGACATGGGGTATCTCTTCACAGCTGCTCCAGCAAAGTGCAGCTGCTGCTCCTTACCTTGGATGAGGGGTATCTCCTCACCGCTGCACTTCCTGACCTTCAACGCGGGATAGCTCCTCTTGGCCCTCCTGCGCACGTACAGCCACCGCTCCTTGGACATGGGGTTGATCCTCCTGGCTGCCGCCCCTGGCTTCGGGCGTGGGGACGTGGGGTAGCTCCTCCCGGCCACTGCCCCTGACCTCGGACTCGGGGTAGCTCCTCTCGGCTGCTCCCTGACCTCGGACTTGGGGTAACTCCTCTTGGCTGCCACCCTTCGGGCATGTTAGCATGTATCAAAACAGGCACATGGGCCAATCGGAACACACACACAGGCCTTATCACTGAAGCAGGTTTCTAGAGATATACCTCTGGGCAAGGATTAAGTCTGGGTTAGCTGGATGCTGGGGAGACCCACACATGGCATATCTCCATTATCATTCAATTCAAAATATAATTTTAAGAGTAATTTCCTCTTGACCTATGAATTATTTAGAGATGAGTTGTTTAATTTCTAGGCAGTAGGGGATTTTCTACTGACTCTTAGCTTAATTCCATTGTGGTCAGATAATGTACTCTGAATTATTTTAATAATCTTAATCTTATGAGATTTCCTGAGGCTTCTTTATGGGGCACCATATGGTTAATCTTGGTAAGTGACCCCATGCACTTGAAAAAGAAATGTGAATTCTGTTGTTGGGTTCAATGTTTTCTATATATCCATTGGATCTTGTATTGGTTGTTCCATATAGACATATTTTCTTCCCAGGTTTTATCTTCTCATGTTATTCATTACTGAGTTTGTCAAATTGTCCACATTGGTTATGTGTTGATCTTCTTTCTTCTCGTTCCAGCTATTGTGGATTCATATATTCTGAGATTATTGGGTACCTGTGCATTTAGGTTTGTGATAACTTTAAGTTTGATTAATCCCTTTAACATGATGAAATGTCTTGATTTTTAGTGGTGCTGTTGCCTGAGTTTACTTTGCATAATGTTAGGTGCAGCTCTATCAGCATTCTTTCACTGATATTTACAAGGGTTAGTCTTTCCCTATTATGTTTACTTCAATCTCCATGAGCCCTCAAGTTTAAAGCATATTGCTCTTGTAAGTAGCATAGAAACTTTTTTCTAGTTTGATGATCATATCTTCACCTTGCTTGAGACATGGAGTCCATTTATATATGGCATAGTGACTAATACAATTGGATTATACCTGCCATCCTACAACTTACAATTAGACTTGATTAATATTCCTTGTTTCTGCTTTCTGTGTTACTCAGAATTAGTCAAATATTTTATTAGTTCTTCCTCTTTCCCCCTAAAATTTTGTTATCTCATAGATAATGAGTGATACAGCAAATAAAGACTCTTGGAATAATACTTAGAGGGAAATTTCTGGCCTTAAATATATATACTGGAAGAAAAGAAAGGTTGAAATGCCAAAGATCTAAATTTCTGTCTGAAAAAGATTTAGAAAAGAAGATTAAGTCAAAGCCAAAAAGAAAGTAGAAGAAAGGAAGTTTTAAAAAATAAGTGCTGAAATCACTAACTGAAATCACTTATTTTTTATCACTAAGGAAAAAACAAAGTAGAAAAAAAATAATGCAGTCAAATCAAAAGATAGTTACAAGACATCAGAGAAAATAAGAGTGATGCCATAAGTCCATTAGCCAAAACAAAGGAACAAATGCAAAAAAAAAGAAAGAAAGAAAAATCTGGAAAGAACTCAAAAAGTTAGAATCAATTTTTTGAAACTCTAAAAATGAAATGAAAGCCTCTGGAAACCATGGTAATGCTTCACTACAAAAAGCAAAACAACCTCTCCAAGAAACAAGCAAACAAAGACAACTGAAATCTCAGCAAAAATAGCACACTTTGTGGTGTTTAGTTTACCCTGATGCCATCTCCTGCTCATTCAGTGGTAATTCTAAAGAAAACAGTTCACAGTACTGGTACAGGTACCAGTCAGTACCAGAGGGAGTTGGAAAGACCTTATCCTCAAGGAATTGCAATTGTTTGTTTTGACCCCTCCGTTGGCTCCCTGGAAAACTGGCTCAAAGGACTTGTCTTTGTTTGGAGCTTCTTCCAATGCTGAGGTAGAAACCAGGACTGCTGAAAACTTTTAGAGGCAGATGAATTAATTGCTGATTTCATTGCTGAGGCAATGAAAAGAGCCTACATGGGCACATGTGACAAAGAATACAGACTAGAAAATTGTTTCATTAATATCACTAAACAAACAGATAATTAAAAGGAAGTACTACAAAAAACACCAGTGCAAACCCTGGGGAGGGGACAGAGTCTGAATTAGAGACTTGTCATATTATAATATCCAAAACATCTGGTTTTCAACAACAACAAATATAAGGGATCAATAGAAATTAAAAAGAATAGTTCATACATTGGAAACAGCAATTAATAAACACTTGTCCCTGAGTAAAGACATTGAAACTATTAGAAAAATATTTAAATGAACCATTGAAAATATATTGAAAGAACTCAGGGAAATCATACATAAATAACCAATGAAATATATAAAAATAATGTTTCATCAAATAGAGAATATCAACAAAGAGACAAAAATTATAGAAAAAATCAAATGGAAATTCTGGAATTGAAAAAAATAAAGAAGTGAACACAGCCTCAGAAAATGGGGGACACCATCATATGTACTATTATTTACACACTAGGAGGTATAGAAAGAAGTAGAAAAAATGTGGGAATAAGTAATGGCCCAGATTTCCAAAATTCGATGAAAAAAACATTAATTTACACATATAAGAACCTCTAAGTCTGATAAACTCAAAGAGATTCACACCAAGGCACATTATAATTAAATCATCACATACAAGTTATTCTCAATAAGATTACAACTGGTTTCTCATCAGAAACCATGGAGGCCACAAGTCATTGGAATGACATATTCATATATTCCATATTCAAACTCAGAATTCTATGTCCAGCAAAATTATCTGTGAAAAATGAAAGAGAAATGAAGACATTCCAGATACACAAAAGGTCAGAATTTGTTGCTAGCAGTCCCAACATACAAAAAATACTAAAGTTAGTTTTTCTTAGGCTGAGAACACACAGTAATTCAAATCAAGTAAGAAAAAACCCAACAACAGCAAAGAACATTAGTAAAGTTATGCATGTAATTATAAAACAAAAACATGAAAGTAAATACTTCATGTCTTCTCATCCTTTAATTGTTTAAAACTGGTTGCTTGGGGCTGGTGCACTGGGATGACCCAGAGGGATGGTACGGGGAGGGAGGAGGGAGGGGGTTTGGGATGGGGAACACGTGTACACCTGTGGCGGATTCATGTTGATGTATGGCAGAACCAATACAATATTGTAAAGTAATTAGCCTCCAATTAAGATAAATAAATTTATATTTAAAAAATAAAATTAAAATGTAAAACAAAGAAAAAAGCTCAAAAAAAATAAAATTTTAAGCAATTGTAAAAGTCATGTATATGTGTAAGACTATATGTTATATATATAATTGTATTACTAGATCTAAAAAAATATATAAAGGTAATTCATTTAACAATAACTATACAAAATGATGTGGGTGAGAACAAAGATTCACTGAAGTAAGAAAATGATACCAGATGATAACTTGATCTACAGGAAAATGAAAATAATCAGAATGGTAAATATGAAAACTCTATATTTATAGAGTTTTATAATTTAGAGTTATGTAATTTTATTTAGAGTTATATAATTTTATTTTTTAAATATAAATATTATTTTCCTTTTTTTCTCAGTTTCCATAATAGATATAAAATTATATAAAGTAACAACTATACAATGTATTGCTGAGTTTTTAAAATATATAGATGTAACATGTATTATAATGATTGCACAAAAAGGGACAAGTGAGAATATAGTTAAATAAGAATAAAATTTCTAAATATCACTGGAGTTGTTAGCATAAATTTGAATCTGATTCTGATAAGTTATCATGAATATAATAAGCCCCAGAGTAACCACTAAAATAATTCTCAGAAACATAGTGAATCAAGCGCAAAATGAAGCAAAATTTTATACTAAAAATTATTCGCTTAATACAAAAGAAAGTAGTACATAACGAATGAATGAATGAACTGTTTTAAATCCTAAAAGATAATGCTGTTAAATCACTACACTCAATATGCCAGCAAATTTGGAAAACTCAGTAATGGCCATTGGGTTGGAATAGGTCAGTTTTCATTTCAATCCCAAGGAAAGGTAATACTGAAGAATGTTCAAACTGCTGTACAATTGTGCTTGTTTCCCATGCTAGCAAGGTAATGTTCAAAATCCTTCAAGCTAGGCTTCAACAGTAAGTGAACTGAGAACTTCCATATGTACAGGCTGGATTTAGAAAAGGCAGAGGAATCAGAGATTCAAATTGCCAACATTTCTCAGTTCATAGAAAAAGCAAGGGAATTCCAGAAAAACATCTACTTCTACTTCATTGACTATGCTAAAGCCTTTGACTATGTGAATCTCAACACACTGTGAAAAATTCTTAAAGAGATGGGAGTATCACGTCCCTCAAATGCACAGTTAAGTATTAACTGCAGGGTTTTAATTTATTGTACCTGTCACTTCCAGGGTGTTCCCTCTTCTTTGTTTATTTTGGCTTCCTCTGTTTGCAAGTCTCTTCAGTGTCTAATTTCTGCCCTGACACAGGAGGGCAAAGGTGGCCACTTATTTAGGCTCACTTGTTCAGTTGTGTTGTGTGTAGGGATGGACACTGGGCATACACACCAAGGACCCAGAATTAAAAGAGACACATGTACCCCAATGTTCATTGCAGCACTGTTTACAATAGCTAGGACATGGAAGCAACCTAGATGTTCATCAGCAGACAAATGGATAAGGAAATGTGATACATATACAAAATGGAATATTACTCAGCTATAAAAAAAGAACACATTTGAGTCAGTTCTAATGATATGGATGAAACTGGAGCCTATTATAAAGAGTGAAGTAAGTCAAAAAGAGAAACACCAATATAGTACATTAATGCATATATATGGAAAGAAGGTAATGATGACCCTATATGCAAGACAGCAAAAGAGACACAGATGTAAAGAACAGAGTTTTGGACTCTGGGAGAAGGCGAGGATGGGATGATTTGAGAGAATAGCATCGAAACATGTATATTACCATATGTAAAATAGATGACCAGTGCAAGTGTGATGCATGAAGCAGGGCATTCAAAGCCATTTCTCTGGGAAAACCCAGAGGGACGGAGTGGGGAGGAAGGAAGGAGGCAGATTCAGACTGGGGAGCCACATGTACATCTGTGGCTGATTCACATCAATGCATGGCAAAAACCAACACAGTGTTGTAAAGTATTAGCCTCCCATTAAAATAAATAAGCGAAAAAATAAAATAAAATTTTTTTTAAATAAGGAGATGAGAATATCAGACCACCTAAATTACCTCCTGAAAAACCTATATGTGGGTCAAGAAGCAACAGATAGAACCGGATATGAAACAGCAGACTGGTTCAAAATTGGGAAAGGAGTATATTAAGGCTGTATACTGTCACCCTGCTTATTTAAGGTACATGCAGAGTACATCATGAGAAATGGCAGACTGGATGACTCACAATCTGGAATCAAGATTGTCGGGAGAAATATCAACAACCTCAGATATGCAGATGATACCTCTCTAAAGGCAGAAAGTGAAGTGAAACTGAAGAGTCTCTTGATGAAGGTGAAAGAAGAGAGTGAAAAAGCTGGATTAAAACTCAACATTCAAAAAATCAAGATCATTGCATCTGGCCCCATCATTTCATGACAAATAGCTGAGGAAAAAGTGGAAGCAGTAACAGATTTTATTTTCTTGGGCTCCAAAATCACTGTGGATGGTGACCGTAGCCTTGAAATTAAGACACTTGCTCCTTAGAAGAAAAGCTATAACAAAACAGAGTATTAAAAAGCAGCATCACTTTGCCAACAAAGATCCATATAGTCCCAGATATGGTTTTTCCAATAGTCATGTATGGATGTAAAAGTTGGACCATAAAGAAAGCTGAGTGCCAAAGAATTGATGCTTTTGAACTGTGGTGTTGGAGAAGACTCTTAAGAGTCCCTTGCACTGCAAGGAGATCAAATCAGCCAATCCTAAAGGAAATTAAGCCTGAATATTCATTGGAGGGACTGATGCTAAAGCTGAAGCTCCAATACTTTGACCACCTGATGCGAAGACCTGACTCATTGGCAAAGACTCTGATGCTGGTAGAGATTGAAGCAGGAGGAGAAGGGGACAACAGAATATGAGATTGTTGGGTGGCATCACCGACTCAATGGACATGAGTTTGAGCAAGCTCTGGGAGATGGTGAAGGTCAGGGAAGCCAGATGTGCGGCCGTCCATGGGGTCACAAAGAGTTGGACATGACTGAGCAACTGAACTGAGCAACAACAAAAGACAAACATTAGAATCAATGTATAAATAGGTTAAGAGAAAAAGCCTAGAAAATTACATATGTGCAAATAGCAACAATAATAAAACTTGAATGACTATACTAATGTCAGCCAAAATTGACTTTAAAACATAAAATTTTGCTAGATCTAAAAAGGAACATTTTATAATGATAAAAAGTGAATCTGTAATAATAGATATAACAATTATAAATATATATGCACCTAAGAGTTGAGCCACAGTATACAAAAAGAAAACAGTGACAATATTGAAAGAAGAAACAGACAAACCAACAAAAATAGTTGAATATTGCTCTTCAAATAATGAATTGAGCCAGTAGTAGGTCAACAAGAAAATAGAAGACTTGAACAAGAATATATGCCCACTAGACCTAATGACATTGTAGAGAACTCCACCTTCAAAAAAACAGAATAAACATTCTTCTCAAGAGCATATAGAACATTCTTCAGAGTAGACCATGTGTTTGGCCATAAAACAAAAATCAATAAGTGGAAGAGGACTGAAATCATAGCAAATATGCCTGCCAATCATAATGGAGTATAATTAGAAATTAATAACAGAAAGAAAATTTGAGATTCACAAATATGTGAAAATTAAACAGCACAAGAATAAAAAAAGTTTAGTTTAATATCTAAGAATTAATTGTCATAATGTACCATATCAATAGACTAAACAATATAAATCACATGATCTCAATAGACACAGAAAGATTTAACAAAATTCAACACTCTTTCATGATAAAAACAAAATTCTGCACACTAGGAAGAGAAGAGAACTTCCTCAACGTGTTAAAAGTTATCATTAAAAAACTCTACATTAAAAGTATACTTACTGGTGAAAGACTGAATTATTTTCCCTAAGATCAGGAAGAAGACAAATTTTTACTCTTGTTATTTCTAGTCACATTTTTATGGGGTATTCTAGCTGGGAAAATTAGTCAACAAACAGAAATAAAGGGCAATCAGATTGGAAAGGAAAATACAAAATTATCCCTATTTGCAAATGACATGACCTTGTATATAAAATACTAAGACATACACTGAAAATTTATTAGAATTAATAAAGGAGTTCAGCAATACTTCAAGATGTAAGAAAATCAATATACAAAAATCAATTGTATTTTATGTGGTATCAATGAAAATACGAAAAAATTAATTAAGAACACAATTTTATTTACAGTAGCATCAAAAAGAATAAAATTCTTTAGAATAAATTTATGCAGTAAAGTGATAGGCTAATACTCTTAAAAGGTCAGTTTTCATTCCAATCCCAAAGAAAGGCAATGCCCAAAAATGCTTAAACTACTGCACAATTGCATTCATCTCATATGCTAGCAAAGTACTGCTCAAAATTCTCCAAGCCAGTCTTCAACAGTACGTGAACCATGAACTTCCAGATGTTCAAGCTGGATTTAGAAAAGGCAGAGGAACCAGAGATCAAATTGCCAACATCCATTGGATCATCGAAAAAGCAAGAGAATTTCAGGAAAAAAAACATCTATTTCTGCTTTATTGACTACATCAAAGACTTTGACTGTGTGGGTCACAACAATCTATGGAAAATTCTTCAAGATATAGGAATACCGGACCACCTGACCTGCCTCCAGAAAAATCTGTTTGCAGGTCAATAAGCAATGATTAGAACTGGACGTGGAACAACAGACTGCTTCCAAATCAGGAAAGGAGTACATCAAGGTTATATATTGTCACCTGCTTATTTAACTTACATGCAGAGTACATCATGAGAAATGCTGGACTGGATGAAGCACAAGCTGGAATCAAGATTGCTGGGAGAAATATCAATAATCTCAGATATGCAGATGACCTCACCCTTCTGAAAGAAAGTGAAGAGTAACTAAAGAGCCTCTTGATGAAAGTGAAAGAGGAGAGTAAAAAAGTTAAAATTAAAACTCAACATTCAGAAAACTAGGATCATGGCATCTGGTCCTATCACTTTATGGCAAATAGATGAGAAAACAATGGAAACAGTGACAGATTTTATTTAGGGGGACTCCAAAGTAACTGCAGATAGTGACTACAGCCATGAAATAAAAAGACACTTGCTCCTTGGAAGAAAAGTTATGACCAACCTAGACAGCTTATTAAAAAGCAGAGACATTACTTTGCCAACAAAGGTCCATCTAGTCAAAGCTATGGTTTTTCCAGTAGTCACGTATGGATATGAGAGTTGGACTATAAAGAAAGCTGAGCACCGAAGAACTGATGCTTTCGAACTATGGTGTTGGAGAAGACTCTTGAGTCCCTTGGACATCAAGGAGATCCAACCAGTCCATCCTAAAGGAAATGAGTCCTGAATATTCATTGGAAGGACTGAAGCTGAAACTCTAATACTTTGGCCACCTGATGCGAAGAACTGACTCATTGGGGAAGACCCTGATACTGGGGAAGATTGAATGTGGGAGGAGAAGGGGATGACAGAGGATGAGATGGTTGGATGGCATCACTGACTCTATGGACATGAGTTTGAGTAAACACCTGGAGTTGGTGAAGGACAGGGAAGCCTGGTGTGGTGCAGTCCCAGGGGTCACAAAAAGTTGGACATGACTGAGCAACTGAACTGAACTGAAAACTCTTAAAACTTCAAAACATTGTTGAAAGAAAATAAAGATCTAAATAAATGGAAAGACATCCATGTCATGACTAAAAAGGCTCAATATTGTTTAGATGGCAATATTTTCCTAATAGATCTACAAATTTAATGTAATCCTCATCTAAATTCCAGCTGACTTCTTTGCAGAAATTGACAAGTTGATTCTAAAATTCATATGAAAATTCAAGGGCCCCAGAATAGCCAAAACATCCTGAAAAAGTAGAATTGTGTTACGGGATTCACACTTCCTAAATTCAGAATTTACTACAAAACTATAGTAATTAATGCAATGTGGTACTGGCATAGAATGGGCACTTATCAATAATATAGAATTGTGAAAAACAAAAAGAGCCTTCACATTTTTAGTCAACTGACTTTTAACAGGAATGACAAGATTAAACAATGGGGAAATAATAGTCTTTTCAATAAATTGCACAGAGAAAACTGGATATACATATGTAAAAGAATGAACTTTCACCTCTGCCTCACACCATACACAATAGTAAATTCAAATTGAGTCCTAAATATAAGAGCTGAAACTACAGACTCTAAGAATAAATCCTCATGACTGTGAATTGGACAATATTTCTTAGATGCATCACCAGAAGCACAACCAAGCAAAGAAAAACACAGGTAAAATAAACTTCATTAAATTAAGAATCATTTTCTTTTCTTCAAAGAACACCACCAATTAAGTAAAAAGACTACTCATAGGATGGCAAAAAAATTCAATTTAGACTTAAGATGAGGGATGAAAAACTTTGAGTTTACTTGAGACCTTTGAATTTTACCTGCTGCTGCTGCTGCTGCTAAGTCACTTCAGTCGTGAGTTCCTACAAAACAACAATGGTTATGAAATCCCCCCACCGTTTTGTATTTCAGGAAATGGTTAGCTACAAATAACCACTCTTTTTCATATGACTTAGCTAATACTTGAAGAAAACCCGCTTGTTTATTAATGACAAGGCTAGACACAGCCCCTCAAAACTGTCATTTGTTTTCTTATAAATAATTGGTTAAACTGTTTGGCCACACTGATTAATCTGGGTTTAATGCTTGCTAACTTTACTTGATTAAATTTGAATTAGGCTTCTCTCCTCCTGACAACCCTGAGCCTTGACCCATCCGTGAGCTTAGACAAGCACTGGAACATGCACAAATCCTTTTTGAGAATTGACTGACCTCAGACACAAACATTTCAAGCTCAACTGTCCAGTCAACCCATCTGCTCATCTCAGTCTCCACAACTGGCTTTTTCTATCTTTGCCTACTCCTCCCTGTAAAGTAAATCCCTTTCTGCCTGAGATGCTTTAAGATTTATGGTCAGAGAATTTTTCCTATTATAATACCTCATTTGGGCTTCCCTCATAGCTCAGTTGGTAAAGAATTTGCCTGCAATGCAGGAGACCCCGGTTCGATTCCTGGGTCAGGAAGATCCACTGGAGAAGGGAAAGGCTACCCACTCTAGTATTCTGACCTGGAGAATTCCATGGACTGTATAGTCCATGTGGTCACAGAGTTGGACACAACTGATTGACTTTCACTTTCTCCCATTACAAAATTAATAAAGTCATTCTACACTAATGTCCAATCTTTTATTTTCTTATTGACAAATGTTTATATTTAGAACTCATACAACTCAATAATAAAAAGATAAATAACCTAATCCAGAAAATGGACGAGAAGCCTAATAAATATTTCTCCAAAGAAGGTATACAACTGGCCGGTAAACACATTTTGCACTTCCTTGGTTGACCAGACGGTAAAGGATTCACCTGCAATGCTGGAGACCTGGCTTCAATCCCTGGGCTGGGAAGATCTCCTGGAGGAGGGTATGGCAACCCACTCAAGTATTCTAGCCTAGAGAATCCCCATGGACAGAGGAAACTGGCGGGCTATAGTCCATGGGGTTACAAAGAGTCAGACATGACAGAGCAACTAAGCATTTATTTACTAAGCACATTAAAAAGATGCATGCCATCATTACTTATATGGGGAATACAAATCAAAATTATGAAAAAATATCATTTATACCCTTGAGATAGCTACAATCAAAAGCTAGATAATAATAAATGTTAGTGGCAATGTGAGGAAATCCAAAACCTTAGATACTGCTAATGGAAGTGTAAAATGGTGTAGCCACTTTAGAAAACAGCCTGATAGTTTCTCCAAAAGTTACACATGAAAATTGCCATATGGCCCAGCACTTGCACTCCTGACTATTAACCAAGAGAAATAAAAATGTGCATCCACCATAACACAAGTGTGTTTATATCAATATTATCTATAACAGCTAAAATGTGGAGCCCACATAATGTTCATCTACAAATGAACGGAGAAAATTAAATATGCAATGTGCCTATGATGGGATATTGTTCAGCAGTAAAAGGAAATGAAGTACTGGTACATGCTACAGTGCAGATCAACCTTGAAAAAATTACATGATATTAAGTAATTTCATGGAGATGGCTGGATGGCATCACCAACTCGATGGACATGAATTTGGGTAAACTCCGGGAGTTGGTGATGGACAGGGAGGCCTGGTGTGCTGTGATTCATGGGGTTGCAAAGAGTCAGACACGACTGAGCGACTGAACTGAACTGAACTGAACTGAAGTGAAAGAAGTCAGTCACAAAGGAAAACACATTGTATAATTACATTTATATGAACAGTCCAAAACAGGTAAATCTATAGAGAAAGATTAGTGGTTGCGTGGTTGCTTAGGGCTCTGTGGTATAGGGGTGGGGTCTGGATGGAGAGTGGGAAGAATGGGAAAGTGGAGAGTGACTGCTTGTTTGTACAGGATCTCTTTCCATGATGATGAAAAGGTTCTAAAATTGATTATGGTGACGGTGGTACAACTCTGTGAATATAAAAAAATTGAGTTGTATAAACTGAAAGGTGGATTTTATAGCAACTGTATTGTATATCTATAAAGCTTTTATGAAAAGCAGGAAGTAAGGGAGGGAAGGAGGAAGGAACGAAGAAAAATGATAGAAAATGATGTACTATGAAGACAATAATCCAAAGAGAGCTGAAGTGGCTATTTTAATCTCAGACAAAGTAGGCTTCAAAAGAAGAACTAATACCAAATATAAATACAGACATTAAAAATGATTAAAGGGTCAATTTGCTAAGAATATTTGACAATCTTAAATATGCATGTACCTAACAACAAAGCTTGAAAACACCTAAAGAAAACTGGTAGAACTGAAATGAAAGTTAAGTAAATCTATGATTAATTCAGAGACTTCAGTCTTCTTTCCTAGAAACTGTATTGAATTGTTCATTTTTGTCTTATTCCTTCTACAAAGAGAAAGTTTTCACTAATTCACCACTAAGCATAATGTTCATAGTAAGCAGCATTCATCAGATAAAGGAAGTTCCATTCTTTTTATCATCTACTGAGAGTTCTTTATGAATGCGTGAGTATGTCAAGTGCTTTTCTTGTCACTATTGAAGTGAAGGCATAATTTTTCATTCTTTTATGTAAATGTAGCAATTTTTATTTATTGATTTTTTTCAATATTGCATTCATATACTAAAATCCAGTGGTTGGTGATGTATTATCCTTTAAAAAATGCATTTATAAAGTCAATCTGGTATTATTTTGTTTAAAGATTTTTTTTCATCTGTGGTCATGAGGGATAAGCCTATAATTTTTCTTTCTTATATCATTCTTGTCAGGTCTGTTGTCAAAGGCATGCTAGTCTTATAAAACGAAAGTGAAGTGTTCTTCCTTTTTCCATTGTTTGGAAGAGTTTGCATGAAATTAGTGTTATTTTTCCCTTAAATATTTGGACGAATTTATCAGTGAAGTCAGTTGTGGCTGAGACATTCTTTGTGGAAAGATACTGAATAATCAACTCAATTCATTTAATTGACATGGGAATGCAGTAAGAGAAGCATGGTCTTTTCAATAGCTGGGGCTCAGTCAAGTTGACATCATGTGGAACAAAATAGGCTTTCATCTCTAACTCACACCATGCTGAAAAATCAATCCCAGATGCATTAGAGTCCTAAATGTCCAAACACATCTCTGTAAACATGGAATACTCAAAGATCTTCTTACTATGAAATATAAAAAGCACTAAACATGTTGGGGAAATGTGATAAAATTATATAATATTAAGATTAAGGTCATATGTTCAACAATAGCACTGAAAGAATGAAAAAAGCAAACTACAAAATGAGAGAATATATTCTTAATACATATGTCTTTCAAGGGCCTCATGTCTAGAATAGATAACTAACTTCTAAATATCCACTGGACAGACAACCCAATAGAAAAATAGGAAATGCCATGAACAGGCACTTCCAGAAGAGAATATCCACGTGGCTGACAAACATGCAATGATGCTCAACTGTATTTGTTATCAGAAATGAAAACTCATACCACTATGTTATCAACTACACCTACAAGAAGGTCTCTAGGAGGAAGACAGGTAATATATAAAGATATTCAAACTAGTATATCTGAGTGAAGAGAATAGCTACACTTAAGAACATGTTGGGGCAGTGCCTTCAGGCAGAAGTCAAAGAAAGTGGCAGAGGTTCTGATGCAAAGTAAGCATATGTGTTCAAGAAGCCAACAAGTCCAGTGTGGCTACTGTGGTGAGACACCACCCACAATGAGAGGGGATGAAGTCAGAGGGGCAAGGAGAAACTTGATCACTAAAGGCCTCAACCAGGTTTGGATTTTATTCCAAATGAAATGGGAATTCATTGCAGAGTTTCAGGAAAGAGAGTGACATGGTATTTACATTTTAAAAGAGATCTCTGCTGAGTGAGGAGAATGGATTACTGGGGCGGAAGAGAATATGTGAGACCACTTAGGAGGCTATTGCAGTTTATAAAATTAAAAAAAAAAAAAAAGACCAATGAGAATGTGGTGCAAACAACTCTTTCACCTATTAACAGTCATCAGTTCAGTTCAATCACTCAGTCGTGTCCGACTCTTGGTGACCCCATGGACTGCAGGACGCCAGGCTTCCCTGTCCATCACTATCTCCCAGAACTTGCTCAAGCTCATGTCCATGGAGTCGGTGATGCCATCCAACCATCTCATCCTCTGTCATCTCCTTCTCCTCCTGTCTTCAATATTTCCCAGCATCAGGGTCTTTTCTAATGAGTCAGTTCTTGGCATCAGGTGGCCAAAGTACTGGAGCTCCAGCTTCAGCATCAGTCCTTCCAATGAATATTCAGTACTGATTTCCTTTAAGATTGACTGGTTTGATATCCTTGCAGTTCAAAGGACTCTCAAGAGTATTCTCCAAAATCACAGTTCAAAAACATCAACTCTTTGTCACTCAGCCTTTTTTATGGTCCAACTTTTACATCCATACATGACTACTAGAAAAAGCATAGCTTTAACTATATGGATCTTTGTTGGCAAAGTGATGTCTTTGCTTTTTAATACGCTGTCTAGATTTCTCATAGCTTTTCTTCTAAGGAGCAAGTATCTTTTAATTTCATGGCTGCAGTCACCATCCAGTGATTTTGGAGCCAAGAAAATGAAGTCTCTCACTGCTTCCATTGTTTCCCCATTTATTTTCCCATGAAATGATGGAACCAGATGCCATGATCTTCTTTTTGAGTTTTAAGCTAGCTTCTTTCTGCCTTAAGAGTGGTGCCATCTGCATATCTGAGGTTATTGATATTTCTCCCAGGAATCTTGGTTCCAGCTTGTGCTTCATCCACTCCAGCATTTTGCATGATGTATTCTCCATATAAGTTAAATAAGCAGAGTGACAATATACAGCCTTGATATACTCCTTTACCACTTTGGAACCAGTCTGTTGTTCCATGTCCAGTTCTAACTGTTGCTTCTTGACCTGCATACAGATTTCTCAAGAGATGGGTAAGATACTCTGGTATTCCCATCTCTTTAAGAATTTTTCACAATTTGTTGTGATCCACATAGTCAAAGACTTTAGCATAGTCAATGAAGCAGAAGCAAATGTTTTTCTGGAATTCTCTTGCATTCTTATGATCCAATAGATGTTGGCAATCTGTTCCCTGGTTTCTCTGCCCTTTCTAAATTCAGCTTGAACATCTGGAAGTTCTCAGTCCACATACTGTTGAAGCCTAGCTTGGAGAATTCTGAGCATTACTTTGCTGGCCTGTGAGGTGAGTGCAATAGTGCAGTAGTTTGAACATTCTTTGGCATTGCCTTTCTTTGAGATTGGAATGAAAGCTTACCTTTTCCAGTCCTGTGGCCACTGCTGAGTTTTCCAAATTTGCTGGCATATTTAGTGCAGCACTTTCACTGCATCATATTTTAGGATTTGAAATAGCTCAGCTGGAATTTCATCATTTCCACTAGCTTTGTTCATAGTGATGCTTCCTAAGGCCCACTTGACTTCACAATCCAAGATGTCTGGCTCTAGGTGAGTGATCACACAATCATGGTTATCTGGGTCATGAAGATCTTTTTTTTTTGTATAGTTCTTCTGTGTATTCTTGCCATCTCTTCTTAATATCTTCTGCTTGTGCTAGATTCATACCATTTTTGTCCTTTATTGTGCCCATCTTTGCTTGAAATATTCCCTTGGCATCTCTAATTTTCTTGAAGAGATTTCTAGTCTTTTTTATTCTATTGTTTTCTTCTATTTCTTTGCACTGATCATGGAGAAAGGCTTTCCTATCTCTCCTATCTCTCCACTCTTTGGAACTCTGCATTCAGATGGAAATATCTTTCCTTTTCTCCTTTGCCTTTCACATTTCTTCTTTTCTCAGCTATTTGTAAGACAGCCATTTTGCCTTTTTGCATTTCTTTTTCTTGGGGATAGTTTTGATCACCGCCATGTGCAACGTTGTGGCTTCCCTAACAGCTCAGTTTGCAAAAGAATCTGCCTGCAATGCAGGAGACCCCAGTTCAATTCCTGGGTTGGGAAGATCCCCTGGAGAAGTGAAAGGCTACCCACTCCAGTATACTGGCTTGGAGATTTCCATAGACTGTATAGTCCAGGGGGTCGCAGAGAGTCGGACACGACTGAGTGACTTTCACTTTCACTCACTTTCGTGTGCAGTGTTATGAATCTCCACCCACAGTTCTTCAGGCATGTTGTCTAGCAGATTTAATCCCTTGAATTAATTTGTCACCTCCACTGTATGATCATAAGGGATTTGATTTTGGTCATACATGAATCATCTAGTAGTTTTCTCTACTTTCTTCAATTTAAGTCTGAATTTTGCAATAAGGAGTTCAGCATCTGAGCCACAGTCAACTGCTTGTCTTATTTTTTCTCACTGTATAGAGCTTTGACTGCAAAGAATATAATCAGTTTGATTTCAGTATTGACCATCTGGTGATGTCCATGTGTAGAATCGTTTCTTGTGTTGTTGGAAGAGGGTGTTTGCTATCTCTTTGCAAAACTCTACTAGCCTTTGCCCTGCTTTATTTTGTACTTCAAGGCCAAACTTACCTATTACTCCAGGTACCTCTTGACTTTCTACTTTTGCACTCCAGTCCCTTATAATGAAAAGGATTTTTTTTTTTATGTTAGTTCTAGAAAGTCTAGTAGGTCATCATAGAACTGTTCAGCTTCAATTTCTTCAGCATTAGTGGTTGGGGGCATAGACTTGGATTACTGTGATATTAAATGGTTTGCCTTGGGAACGAATAGAGATCATTCTGTTGTTTTTGAGAATGCACCCAAGTACTGCATTTCAGACTCTTTTCTTGACTATGATGGCTACTCCATTTCTTCTAAGGGATTCTTGCCCACAGTAGTAGATACAATGGTCATCTGAATTAAATTTGCCCATCCTGGTCTGTTTTAGTTCACTGATTCCTAAAATGTTGATGTTTACTCTTGTCATCTCCTGTTTGACCACTTCCAATTTACCTTGATTCATGGACCTAACATTCCAGGTTTCTGTGCAATATTGCTCTTTACAGCATCAGACTTTACTTCCACCACCAGTCGACCTTGTTTTCACTTTGGCTCCGTCTCTTGATTCTTTATGGAGCTATTTTTCCACTCTTCTCCAGTAGTATATTGGTCACCTACCAACCTTGGGAGTTATTTTTTCAGTGTCATATCTTTTTGCTTTTTCATACTGCTCATGGCTTTCTCAAGGCAAGAATACTGAAGTGGTTTGTCATTCTTTTCTCCAGTGAACCACATTCTGTCAGAACTCTCCACCATGACCCATTCATCTTGGGTGGACCTACACGGCATGGCTCATAGTTTCATTGACTGACAAGGCTGTCATACTCACCTTTTAAAAAATGAAATTTAAAATGTCAGTTTCACCTACTCATTTCTCAAAAATTTAATTTGTACAACCACTTTGGAAACACTGTGTCCATATCTACTAAAACTGAATATGCAGTTGATTCTTATTATTTGTAGGTTCTGTATTTGCATATTGATATACTCTCTAAAACTTATTTGTAACCCCAAAATCAATGCTTATGGCCTTTCACTGGCATTCATGGACATACACAGAGCAACTGAGGTAATTAAGACTATGGTCTGCCATCTTGCTTCAGTTCTCGTGCAGTAAACAGCTGTCCTTTTAATGGACTATTTAGTGTCATGTTTTTTCACATTTTGGTGCCCTTTGTTGGTGTTTTTGCTTTAAAAATGCTCCCAAGCATAGTGTTGAGCCCTTTCCAGTGTTTCTAAGAAGGTTTGATGTGCCTTATGGAGAAAACAGATGTGTTAGATAAGTTTCATTCAGGCACCAGTTATAGTGCAGTTGGCAGTGAGTTCAAGGTTAATGAGTTAGCAGTATAAATTAAATCAGGTGTCTTTAAACAGAAACACACATAAGACAAAGTTATGTGTTGATCAGGTGATGAAAATATTTTAACATGTGGCTCACAGGAACCTAACCCTGTATCTCCCCTAGGAGCAATGTCTCAGTATTTGATAATTCAGTGTTTGCAGTTACTTTGTAGGACAGGTTCTGTGAATAATGAAAACCGACTGTCTATCCCAACAATTCCACTCTTAGTCTTGTACTCCAAATAGATATAGACATATGTTTTCCCCAAAAGACACACACAAGAATGTTCACAGCAGCATTATTTGCAATAGCCTCAGCCTGAAAATTTCCTCAGAGATCATAGCAATAACATAATTTTGGTTCATTCCCAGAGAATGAATAAACTCCAACATTCATAAGAAGGAAAAATCTTATAGATAAAATGTTTAGTGAAACAAGTCAGATCAAAAGAGTATATAGCATAAATTTCCATTTATAGAAAGTTCAAAAAATAGGGCAAAGCTAATTAATGATGCTAGAAGTCAAGAGAGTGTTTCCTCATGAGTGGGTGGGTTGATTGTGGGGGTTAGTGACTAAAGGAGAATGAGGAGATTTCACAGACATCAACAAAGTTCTGGTTAATGACTGAATGCTGATTACACAGTATCTCAAAATTTTCAGATCTATTAATGAGTAAATCAACAACTGCAATGGGTGTTTTTCTCCTTCCAAGATAAAGAGAATTATGAGCATTGAACTACTTTCACTGTTTTGCTACCCTAAGCTGTTCACAACATTATTCAGCTCAGTCTGTATGTAGGTGGGTGTTGCTATTCATCTCCCTCAAGGAAGGACATTCCTTGACTAGTTCATGCCTTTATAATGGAACACTTTTTGGTTTTCCCAGCTCAGGTGGCTCTTAAAAATGATTCAGTCTACACTGTAGATATTAATTACAACCGCACACTTCTAGTGTAGATGGATTTATCACTCAGAAACATGAGCTGGCAGAGTGGAGCAAGTAATGTGTTTAATTTTGCATAGTACCTAACAGCTCTCTATGTTTAATTTCTCTTTGCTACTTCCCAGTAAATTTTATGAAATGATGCATTTGGCATCTTATTATAGAGACATCCCTAGTGTGTGATAAATAATATACTAGCAGGCACCCTTGGCCTCTTTGTAGATTGAATATGGAGGGGTAGAGGTAGCTGGGAGGTGGAAATAATTAGCCCCTTCCAAGTATCAGAAAATAAAAAGTCATAATATGTTCTTTAGTTTTCCCAGACAGTTCTAGAAACATCATGGAGTGTCCAGATGCATGAAGACAGATGTCTTTGTCATGTTGACATCAGTTTCTTGTTCTTTAGACACTTTCAAGATCTATTTATGAATTTAGGCTCTCTTGGGACAGAAACTTTTCCTGTGTTGCCAATCAGTGTATCTCCAGAGCCTTGAACAGAATCTTGAATGTGGTAAAGGACCCATCAACTGTCTAATTCTATCTAAAGAAGGGAAACAATAAAATAACCACCCTAACCCAAGAGGAATGCCAACATACTGCCAGGAAGGCAGACATGTAGAATGAAAAACAGGCAACCTGGCCAGTTATCCAATTCATTCCTGTTACTCCAGCTTACGAAACTGGATTTGATGAATCACAAAGGCAGAGTCCTCTTGTTCTTCCCAGGAAAGGGTCACTCATGCTCCATCAAAGTCAGAACCATGCATCTCAATGTTTTTTGTGACTCCTAATGTTTCTTTCTGTTTAGGCAGAGCTCACAAGTCCCTGTAAGTCTACCAATATTTAAGAAAGTCTCATGTGCTACCCAAAACAGAACTAGTGAAGATATCTACCCAGATCCAGAAGTTTGGAATAGAACTGCTAATGTGGGTCAAAGTGCACATCAGTGGGCTTGTTTATTCACCTGTCCTCCTTGAGACCTCTTCACCATCAAAGACCATCAAAGTTGATATGATATAAATATAATGCTTGCCAGACTGTCCAATCTGTACTTTGATGAAATAATTGCCCCATCAAGTGAATTACCCTTCACCTGGGAAGTGGTGGTTGACAAATACCAGGAGGGATTTTCAAAAAATAGAAAAAAACAAACACTTAAGTGACTCAGAACTGTTCTACACTTTACCATTTCTTCTTCTTCTTCTTTTTTTAATTTCTCCCTGAGAAACCTGCTCTCATCTATTTGCCTACTTTGGCATCACCAACTCAATGGACATGAGTTTGAGCAATCTCCAGGAGCTGGTGATGGACAGGGAAGCCTAGCATGCTGCAGTCCATAGGTTTGCAAAGAGTCGGATACGACTGAGTGACTGAACTGAACTGAACTGAAAAAGAGTTAAATAGGTACTAGGAACATGAATTTCATTAAAAAAATAAAAAGCCTCCTTAAACCAAAATAGTTATATCTATGAAGGTGATATTAATAAAAAGTAAAACTTGAAAATTGGTTACAAAGGTGGGGGCAGGTGACCCTTTTGTTAGGGGAAGGACTGACTGAAACTGCCCATCCTGGACAGGCAAGACAGCGACCCCTTGCATGAGTTTTCTTTAACAGAAAGTCCTGGCAAGGAATGTGGGAACAACAAGCTACTACCAACCAGAAGAAAGTGGGAAATGTCAAAAGGAAAGAGGAGACTCCAGTCCATGTGTCCTTTCAACCTCCCAGAATTCTTTTTGGAATTTACCTTGGTTGAGTGAGTGATGCACAACCAGGAAGCACCCTGAGTCAGAGCAATTGACCAGAGACAGTTCAGAAACTAACTTAATTACCATAAAGCCTGAGACTTTGAGCCATGTGGCAGAGCAGTTCTCCTGAGTTTTCTTGTCCTGCTGTTCTCTGCCCTGGCACCCTTTTCCAATAAACTCTCTTACTTTGTCAGCTTATGTGTCTCCTCAGACAATTCATTTGTTAGACAAGAGCCCACTCTCTGGCCTTAGAAGTGAGTCAGGAAATAGATGGGTTCCAGGTCAGACATTTACAACTGGCCTGTTTGCATTTCATGGGGCACAAAGACATGAGCATTTCTTAGAAGAAGGCAATGGCACCCCACTCCAGTACTCTTGCCTGGAAAATCCCATGGACGGAGGAGCCTGGTGGGCTGCAGTCCATGGGGTCGCTAAGAGTCAGACACGACTGAGTGACTTCACTTTCACTTTTCACTTTCATGCATTGGAGAAGGAAATGGCAACCCACTCCAGTGGTCTTGCCTGGAGAATCCCAGAGACGGGGGAGCCTGGTGGGCTGCCATCTATGGGGTCGCATAGAGTCAGACACGACTGAAGCGACATAGCAGTAGCAGCAGCAGCATTTCTTGAGACAAAAAAAAATAGGTGGGATCCAGTTAAGGCATTTACAATCAGGCTCCTGTTTGCCCTTTGAAATAGAAGTCACAACAGAAACAGGGTAAATAGCTAGTCTTAAAATGGCAACTCACTCCAGTACCCTTGTCTGGAAATCCCATGGACGGAGAAGGGGGTCTGTCAATGGGGTCACAAAGAGTAGGACACGACTGAGTGACTTCACTCACTTGTCCCTTGTAAACACCTTAAGGTAAGAGTCATGGCAATAGTCAAGGTAATAGTCATGGCAAGGACAAAGATGGACAAAATCCTGTTAGAGTAAAAGATTAAGGGATCTCCACTCCCCTTTTTTTGGGATAAGAGAGACACTACACATGTGCAGAAAGGCTCCTTGTGGGTCAAAAGTCAGGGGATAAAGCCAGGCGTTAATGAGTCTTGCTCCTCCCAGAAGACTCCACTTTGAGATGCACACCCAGGGGAGGCTCCCACGGTAGGTCAGATGTGGAAAAAGAAACCAGATAATTGGCCTGAAAGAAGACAAAGACCCAGAAGAATTGACCTAATAAATGACTTGACTGCCCCCTTACTGTGCTCCTCACAAGGGGATGCCCACATCCTTTCTCTTCGGCAGTGAATCTCTGCCTTGTTTCTGTATCATCTAAACAAACTGCTTCTCTGTGTGCTCTCCCTCTTGTTGTGCTATGTTTCTGATAATAAACTTTGTACCTGCATTTACAGCTTCTGCCTCTGTGATAATTGCATTTTTCACTGAGAGCAAAGATCCATGGAAAATAGCTTCCAGCCTCTAGCCCTTGCTGGTCTGGTGGCTAGGAATACTGGCTTCCCAGTTTGAATTCCTGGGCAGGGAATTAAGATGTCCCTTTGCACCACCACTCACTCCTGGCTTGCTAAGATTAGAAGGGGTCCCCTTATCTGCAACACTTGCAGTGTCACTTTGGGGGATTATAGTAGGCTCAGTCAAAGATATTTAATTATAATTTGCCCTCCAGCTGTGGAGCCACCAGACACATGTGGCTATTTAAAATTAAACTTTAATCAAATTAACTTATTAATTTCATAATTGATAAAATTCAGAAAATTAAACTTCAATTTCCAAGTCACACTAGCCATATTTCAAATGCTCCCTAAACTCATGTGACTGTGGCTGGTGTCTTATACAATACATAGGTCTTTTCCAGTATCACAGAGGGTTGTATCAGATGGTATTGATTCTAGGGAAATATTTGTGTTTTAACCTTGCTCAGTTTCTGTGAAGTTACATTGTAATCCAGAGATTTGCATTGTATATTTCAGGCCTCAAAGGTGATGATTTTATTGTTCTATAGAGCATTAACTGCTTTTGTTTTGTAAACAAAGAATGTTGCCTGCACTTTCAGTACTGTAAGGATCAAGTCATTAGCCACTGGAGCTGCCAACTCACAGTGCACCCTGAGGAACATTCAAAATGGAGAAACACAGGAAGCATCCTGTGCTTTGAGTTGTAGTCTCAAGTCTTGTCCCACTCTTTGTGACCCCATGGACCACAGCACACCAGGCTCTCTGTCCTTCACTATGTCCTATCGTTTGCTCAAATTCATGTCCAATAAGTCAGTGATTCTTTCTAACCGTCTCATCCTCTGTCACCCCCATCTCCTTTTGCCCTCAATCTTTCCTAGCATTAAGGTTTTTTCCATGAATTGGCTCTTCGCATCAGGTGGCCAAAGTATTGGAGCTTCAGCTTCAGCATCACTCCTTCTAATGAATATTCAGGACTGATTTCCTTTAGGATTGACTTGTTTGATCTCCTTGCAGTCCAAGAGACTCTCAAGAGTCTTCTCCAGCCCACAGTTCAAAAACATCAATTCTTCAGCACTCAGCCTTCTTCATGGACCAAGTCTCACATCCATATATGACTACTGGAAAAACCATAGCTTTGACTAGACAGATATTTTTCAGCAAAATGATGTTTTTACTTTTTAAAATGCCGTCTAGGTTTGTCATAGCTTTTCTTCCAAGGACCAAGTGTCTTTTAATTTCATGGCTGCAGTCACCATCTGCAGTGATTTTGGAGCCCAAGAAAATAAAGTCTGTTACTGTTTCTAGTTGTTTCCCCATCTATTTGCTATGAAGTGATGGGACTAGATGCCACAATCTTAGTTTTTTGAATGCTAAGTTTCAAGTCAACTTTTTCACTCTCCTCTTTCACCCTCATCAAGAGGCTCTTTAGTTCCTCTTCACTTTCTGCCGTTAGAGTGGTATCATCTGTTTACCTGAGGTTGCTGCTTTTTCTCCCATAAGTCTTGATTCCAGCTTGTGATTCATCCAACTGAGCATGTACTCTGCATATGTGGCTCAACTAATAACGAATCCACCTGCAATGCAGGATTGAAGCCAGCAATGGATAGCTCTGGGTTGGATCCCTGGGTTGGAAGATCCCCTGGAGAATGGAAAGGCTACCCACTCCAGTATTCTGGCCTAGAGTATTCCATGGACTATATAGTCCATGAGGGTCACAAAGAGTTGGAGACGACTGAGCAACTTCCACTTTCACTCTGCATATAAGTTAAAGAAGCACAATGACAATACACAGCCTTGTCATGTTGCTTTTCCAATTTTCAATCAGTCTGTTGTTCCATGTCTGGTTCTAACTGTTGCTTCTTGACCTACATACCAGGCTTCTCAGGAGACAGGTAAGGTAGTCTGGTATTTTCCATCTCTTCAAGAATTTTCCACAGTTGGTTATGATTCACACAGTCAAAGGCTTTAGCATAGTCAGTGAAGCAAAAATAGACATCTTTCTGGATTCCCCTTGCTTTTTCTATGATCCAGGGAATGTTGACAACTTGATCTCTGGTTCCTCTGCCTTTCCTAAACCCAGTTTGTGCATCTAGAAGTTTTTGGTTCATGTACTGCTGAAACCTAGCTTGAAGGATTTTGAGTATAACCTTACTAGAATGTGAAATGAGTGCAATTGTATGGTAGTTTGAACATGCTTTGAATACCTGTCCTAGATAGTTAAGATCCATATCTAAAGAATAACTTTAGTGAATTCAGATTCTTGCATCTTCCCATACATAGAAAAACACTAAAGTCATTCATTTGAAATGTCTGTTCTTTTTGATTAGCAGTAATCTTTTGATGTTCACTTCTTCACTACATGTTTACCACTCCTGCCCTCCCCAAGGCAAGGGGAAAAAAATCCTCATATACATCTTATCTCTTTAGAACAGTTCCTCAGAGCTATGTGAAAGACTGCCATCCCAGGCTATAGTCCTCAGCAAGGTCCCCCCAAATAAAACTAAAATCCTAACTTCAGGTTGTGCACTTTTCTTCAGCAAATAGTCTCTAACTTTTCTTATTGTTTTATAAAATTCATGTGTGTTAAATGTCATATGAATCAGCTTTACCATTGTCTTGACTTCTTCAACAGGAAATGTGTTAAACAGTGGTCCTTTTCAAATTTTTTATTTTTTAATTTGTGGAATCTTGCTTTACAATTTTGTGTTGGTTTCTGCATGCAATAATGTGAATCAGTCATAACTAACAGTGGTCTTTAACATGTGTTCATTTTATGTTACTATAAGGCTCATGTTTTTAATATATTGAAAATTAAATATTGACAGTAGATTAACAACTTCATAGACCAGAGTGAGTGTCAATGCACAAGTGCACGCAATAATTCTAAGGGAGGGTGTTTCCAAATTTTCTGAGTCAAACCCTGGAAGTCAATGCCTTTCACTCACATTTTCCCAGTGAGTGAGGAGAGTGGAAATGCAAGCCTATGTCCTCCCTACCAGGGTCCCATTCATAAAGCAGCTCCACTCTCTGGCAATTCCAGGATTCATGGAACATCAATATTCCGGAAGCAATTTGTGCCTTAATTTACAATGACAGGGCATTAGCCATGCACATTCAAAGCATACGGCCATGTCTCTTTATTTACCAAGATGCCAATTAATTGCGAGCCTTCACCCCAGAGTACCTTGATTTACACTGAAATTCTGTGTGTACAGAAAGGTAATAGGCTTATTGGGGAAGTTGATTGGAGACCAGAAAACACCACCTACTTTTAAGAATTCATAGACTTACAAGTAAACCTTGTGGGAGAACTCAATAAATGTGATTTGTTGCTGTGCTATTAGTACTTCCAGAATCTCAATTTAGAGCTTTTCCACCCAATTACTACAGAATGGTAAGGATCTTTTAGGTTCCCATGGACTTTGAACTGGCCCCAAAGGTTGTCATGCTCATCCTATAGTTTTCAAGATTTAGTTTATTGCCCAGAACAGACTACAGGGTCATCTAAGCAACAGTCTATAACAGGAACCATTTTGTTTGCCCATATGCCCTGTCTTTGTATCTCCCCATTTTTATTATCTTTAATTTCCATTCTCTGAAGCAAGTCTCAACATCTTCATTTAACAGAACAAGGGAAGGAGACATTTGTGCAAGGTCACGTCAGATGCAGGTCGCCCATGCCTTGTGAGTAAAAAACAAATGCAGACTTAAATTAGGGAGACTATTCTAAAAGGATCAGTGTGAGAAGGAGAAAGGTCTATTGCAGCGGGGGTAATACCCTCACTGTGAGCTCTGCAAGTATCTCAAAGGCCAGGCAGGATAGGTTTTCCTTTCATGAGGAAGTGTCAACAGGACAAGAAAGAAAGGGGTGTGGGAGGGAGGGATTAAAGGGTGGCTGGTGGGACAGTGGATCAGAGACTCTTATACACTGATGCCAGCTTGTTTCCAGGAAGGACTGTGGGCTGCCTCAGGCTGAGTCAGAGGTCAATGTCCACGGGTCCAGAGGAAGGAGACAACTTCAGTTAAAGTTTTACTAACAAGCATTTTATATTTTTTGATCAGTGGACACAGATAAGCAAGTCATTTGTGAGGCAAAGAGTGGGAATTTGGAGGGTCTACGTCAGGCCTCATTTTAGGTAAGCAAGGGGGTCATCAAAGTCACGTGGGAAGAGGGTCTTTGCAGCGAGCCACTTCTAAGAGCACAGAAGGCTCAGGTTGGGGCTTTCTGAAATAGTCACTGTTTATCAGAAACACAGTCTGGGATCAACTCTAAGGCTCTCACAACACAGCTACATTTCATTCTGATTCTCTAAGGCAGTTCTTAACCCTCCCATTTACAGAGAAGGAAGAGGAGCCTCAGACAGTCATGCAAAGATACACACCTGGCTCATATCTCATCTGGAATTCAGACCCTAAAGTCAGCACCCTCTGATGCGGTTCTAAGCTCCATATCCAGAGTTTTAGGAATCAGAGGAAGGGCAGCAGGGGCAGATGTTAGCAGTGGGGTGGGCCTTTGCTCCTTTCCATGCCCCCACCAGCTTTCTCCATCTCTGTCTCTATTTGTTCTCACCAAACCATCTCGCCCTGCAAAGCCATGATGGCACCTTTGAGCTGTCTGGTGTTTGCTCCACTGCACCCAATTTGCTGTATTCAATTGGGACAAAACATCATTATTCGTAAGCTACACCAAGGAAGATCCAGGCAATGTTCTCCAGAAATACATCAGTCACAGTCCATTTAATGCCAGGAAATCAAGTTTGAAGACACTATAATTATAATCATTGCTTTTGGATAGTTCTGTGCTACTATATGCAAAATCTATAATTCCCTTGGCAAGATGGCAGAACATGGTACAGAAACCTGAATCTGAACCTATGGCAGGAAAAGCTACCATGATGGCCTCATGGGAGACACTGCATTGCTCACCTTCCAGAGCAGTTGTTTGTGGATGGATGGGAGGAGCCTATAGATACACAGGTCAAACCTGGTGGCCATCCACCCAAGAGCATCCATGAAGCACCCTGTTTCCATTTGGTGACTTCATGTAAAATGTGGTCATCCAGGCTTGAATCTTTTCTCTTATAATCTAGAAGAAATTGTTGGTGAGGAAAAATGTTTTTCTCCTCTACCCTTCTAGGCTTGTGGCTGGAGTTTTGTAAATGAGACTGGCCAAAGACAGATAAGCAAGAGAAAAATGGAAGTTTATTAACAAATGCATTATGTGTGTACATGAAAGCACCTAGTGAGAACTAGCTCAAAAATGTTGTTAAAACTTGTGAAACCCTATTCTTTCTTGGATGGGACTTGAACCCATGGTCCCTGATTTAGGAGGGGACTCAAATCTACTGTCTTTTAATTGAAACTGTTAGATAGGTAGAATAGGGAAAAGGAGTCCAAAATGCCAGTGGCTAAAAGACAAGGAAGGGAAAAGCCCGCGAAAATAGAACAAAGGAAGGTCAAAGGAAGATCCGAGGACCAGAGTGAAGACTTCAGGTAGAACAAACAGCACTCCTGGCTAAGCCCAATTTGCATAGGGCAGGCTCAGGTGGAGGAAAAAAACATATAAAAGGAGGAGCCGAAGAGCTTCCTCCCTCTCTTTCTCTCTCGTGTGCGTGTGCTCTTTCTCTCTCCCTCTCTCACTCTCTTTCTCCCTCCCCCGCGTGCTCCTCCACTCTCTTCTCTTCTTCTTGAGTCTTTGGGTTGGCATGCCCTCATGCTTCGAGGATGGATTCTCCTGCTATCTACTAAATAAAATAGAGCTGTAACACTGATTTGCCTAAGAGCTGTAGCACGGTTTGTCCAAGACCCGAGAGCTGTGACACGCCGAGGGCTTTAATGTCCGTTGCTCCAAATCTTTGTTGTGATGAGACAAAGAACCGAGGAACATACACTCGCGTGACAAACCATTCACTTGATGTCAGGACTTACTGAAGTTCAGACTAAAAAAGATGCACAACAAGAGAGTTGTGAGTAAAGTTTTTTGGGGGGCAAAATGAAGACTGCAGCCTGGGAGAGGGCACCTCAAATAACTCTGAGGAACTGCTCCAAAGAGGCAGTGGGAGAAGGTCAATATATAAGCTTTTGGTGAAGGGGGAGTTCAATGCAAAAAAGAAAAAAAAAACCCACTTACTTTACAAAAGATTTTCTGCTAGTCACAAGGAACTGTGACCGTGAAGGGATTTAGTGCTTTTCTAGAAAAGAGATGCAAGGATTGGGATCCTGAAATCAGTTACTGAATTCAGGATCTGTCTAAAGACAAATCTGTCTAAAGACCTGTTCAATCAGTTTCCCTGGAGCACAGAGTGCCTCACTCTCCACCCTGAATTCCCCTCAGGGAGTGTTGAAGGTTGGCAGCTGCAGCCAGGTTCAATTGAACAGGATTCAATCTACACAGAGGCAGATGGCAAATGCCCTTGTTGTATTCAGCCACTGGCAAATTCTCTTGGCAAGTGCCAATTTGTAGTGGACACCAGTATTCTTGCCTGGTAAATCCTATGGACAGCCTATGGATTGCAAAAGAGTCATACCCTGCTTAGCAACTAAACAGCAACAGTAAGCTCTTCCTTTAAGAAGGAGAGGTACACATCTCACAAATGTAAATTTCCTTTACAAATTCAAGTTTCCTTTAACATAGGAAAACTTTTCCCCCAGTTTTTTATAGAGTTTTCTGCATGTTCCAGTTCTCAATAAACTTCAGCTCAAAATAATCTACATAGATACACTAAAAATAGATATATTTGTGGATGACACACTTTGGTATCCCTTCAAATTCAAACATTACAGAAATCTAATGCAACCCTATTATGGGTTGAATTTTATCCTCTGAGAAATTAAAATCCTCAGAATTTCAGAAGGTGAGTTTATTTAGATATTAGGTCTTTACAGATTAAATTAAAATGAGGTCATTAGGGTGGCCCTGACTTGTCCTTAAAAAGAGGACATGTGTACAGAGACAGACTCACATAGAGAGGGAGATGATGTAAAGAGATACAGGGAAATGATAACCATGGAAAACGAAAGAAGAGATTGTGAAACCATGGAACTCAGATGAGGACTTGAATTCATGGTCTTTTAACTGAGATCACACACCCCATTTCAGGACTTAATGAAGCTCAGGTTCTTGATGTCTCACTATAGAAAGAATTCAATGAGAGACAAAGTGATAAGTAATAATGGATTTATTTAGAGAGATACACACTCCACAGACAGACTGTGGGCCATCTCAGAAGCCATGAGTAGCCCTGATATATGGGGTGGTTAGTTTTGGGGACTATAATTTCATAGGCTAATGAGTAGGAGGAGTATTCCAGCTATTTTGGTGAAGTGGTGGGGATTTCCAAGAATTGGGCCACCGCTCACTTACTGACCTTTACAGTCAATTGTGGAACAGTCATGGCACCTGTATGTCATTTAGCATGCTGATGTATTAAAATGAGCTTACACTGTGGCCCAAGGCCTAGTGAAAGTCAACTTGGCTGCAGTCTTGGAACCATTTGGTTCTCATCACTTTATGTTGTTGCCTAGAACTATGTCATTCTTTCAACGACTGTGTCCTGTCCTCTCCCCTCCTGTTTCAATGGGAGTTACCCTGCCATTAGCCAAGAAATGCCAAAGATCACCAGAAAACGACCAGGATCTGGGGGAGAGGCAAAGAAGAGACTCCACCCCCTTACCTCCACAGCTACAGAAGGAACCAAACCTGCTTACACCTCAGTCTGAGACTTCCAGCCTCCAGAACTGTGAGAGAATAGATTCCTGTTGTTTAAGCCATCTACGGTGGTATTTTTTTTATAGTAGCTGAGAAACTGATGAAAACCCCATCACAAAAGGGAGTGTAAAGAAAGAATGTTGGTGAATGTCTACATTATATTTTGATTATTTGAGCAAGTGTCTATGTTTGTCCAGAAAAGCCTTTCCCTGGCAATAGACATCACTGTTAAGAAAAAGATGTGCTAAAAGCCTGGGTGACAGTGTATCCAGGGGCCTCTGGGGCTCTAGTCACGTAGACCAGCTCACACTGGCCAACACAAGTCTTACCAGGATGTGGACAGCATCAATCAAACCTGCTCTCCAATGTTGCCCATAATCACAGCCACCAAAACAATCTCCTGAAATCCTAATTATCTTTCCTCATGTGCGAATTTTCCTTTCCAACAGTGGCTAAATAAATTGAACATGACGGACAATTTGGCTTACTTATTTTTAGAATAACCTGTTCTTTAACCTATCTTATGAGGCTTCATTTATATAATCACTCTGTGCTTCCCCCAATAGAGCACCTTCCGATCCTTAATTACACCCATAATGACAACCCATGGCACAGTGACAATTACTCTAGGGGCTGCTTCAACTGTGTTTCTGTCACAGTCCTTTATCTCTTCTGGATCCTGGGGGCAAAGTCCCTGGAGATACTCCCCAAAGGAGCTTTGAGCTTCCATCTTTGAGGGACAGAGATGTGTCTTGAGGATCACCCATTTATATCCCTGGGAAGTTTCTCTAGAACCTTTGCCCATTGCAATTTAATCAGTAATTTCATGTCCCTTCTTACAGCTTCTCTGGATTATATTAATAACAGCATGTTATTAGAAATACAGGATTCCCTGGTGGCTCAAATGGTAAAGAATCTGCCTGTAATGCAGGAGGCCTGGGTTCAGTCCCTGGGTTGGGAAGATTCCCTGGAGAAGGAAATGGCAACCCACTCCAGTATTCTTGCCTGGAGAATCCCATGGACAGAGGACCCTGGTGGGCTACAGTCCATGGGATCTCAAGGGGTTGGATACAATTGAGTGACTAACTTTCACTTTCATTGTAAATACAGGTCCCATCTCAGCAACCTCATACAGGTCCTATAAGCTTTGTCTGTTTTACTGACTCATCAGTCTCCTGAAGGCTTTCCTTGTTCAGAGATTGGCATGCCCCAACTGTCCAACTCTTTTTCTTCTGTCTCTCAGAGGTTTGCAACACATCCTGCCAGTGAGCGCTTTTGTAGCTCTTTATGTGCATAGGGTGATGTCTTCCCAGATGTTTTTGGAATGCCTCCGTGGCTCGTTCTGCATCCACAAGCCCCAGATGGGCTCTGTCTATGCAAAGTCCTCAGTCCTGGGGGAGACCACTGTGTTCCCATTCAAATAGTCAGAATTTTAAGTGCAGTCTGTGCTTTACAGATTGTTTCTCTATCTGCCTTCCCTCACCAGCGTATCTTGTGGCTCCCAAGGATGGATGAATACAGACCAGCAACTGAAAGATATAGTTCACTTACCAATGAGATGCTCTTCTTATGGCTAATAGGAAATGCTGTGAAAAGATTATTGCTAAAATAAGTGAATTTCTCAGTGAAAATTCAGAAAGACATGGAGGTCTTGAAATTATTCTGAATGGAAGGAAAAAGAAGTCATTATTATCTGGGAGAACTCAGGTGACCTACAGCTTCCCCGTGTCAAGTGCCATGGCACAGAGTAGGGACTTTTCCCTCCCTCTGACCATCCTTTCTGCCTCCCATCCCTATGTTTAGCTTGGGAGCATTGTACTCAGCCCATCACAGCTTCTATTCACACACTCCCTTCTGTGCATCATTCCTCCATCTCACATTCTGCTGTGCTCACTGAATCAGCACACACTCACCCATGATCCCTCTGTACTATATATGTACTCACCCTGAACATCCAACCTGCTTAAATAGCAAAACCTGGTCAATTTCTCCATATTTTTCCCCCCTTGAGATTTAAATTCTGCTTTCAATAAATCAAGTGGAAAAAGCAAATGTACTTTCTCTTCTGATCAATTCTGAAGCTGGTTTGGACTTCAGAGACAAAGTTCTGTTTCCCAGAGGATGAATTTGGTTGTCTCAGAGATTAACAGATACCACTCTAATGGCAGAAAGTGAAGAGGAACTAAAGAACCTTTTGATAAGGGGAAAAAGGAGAGTGAAAAAGCTGCCTTAAAACTCAACATTCAAAAAACTGAGATCATGGCATCTGGTTCCATCGCTTCATGGCAAATAGGTGGGGAAAAACTGGAAGCAGTGACAGATTTTATTTTCTAGGGCTTCTAAATCACTGTGGATGGTGATGGCAGTGATGGAATTAAAAGACACTAGCTCCTTGCAAGAAAAGCTATGACAAACCTAGACAGCGTATTAAAAAGCAGAGACATCACTTTGCCAACAAAGGTCTGTATAGTCAGAGCTATGGTTTTCCTAGTAGTCATTTACAGATGTGAGAGTTGGGCCATAAAGAAGGCTGAGCGCCAAAGAATTGATACTTTCAAACTGGTGCTGGAGAAGACTCTTGAGAGTCTCTTGAACAACGAAGAGATCAAACCAGTCAATTCTAAAGGAAATCAACCCTGAATATTCACTGGAAGGACTGATGCTGAAGCTCTAATACATTGGCCACCTGATGCAGAGAACCAATTCACTAGAAAAGACCCTAATGTTGGAAAAGACTGAGGGCAGGAGGAGGAGGGGACGACAGGGAATGAGATGCTTAGATGGAATCACTGACTCAATGGACATGAGTTTGAGCAAACTCTGGGAGATAGTGAGGGACAGGAAAGCCTGGTGTGCTGCAGTCCATGGGGTTGCAAAGAGGTGGACATGACTTAGCAACTGAACACCACCAGAGATTAAGAGACATATCACCAGGTGTTTTTACTTTTGCTTTCTTTCTTCTTGTCTGCTCCTGTGCACCCCACTCCCAAATTCACCCACCTCCATGCCACTGTACTCGATTTCCCAGGGCCCATATCTGGTCCTGTTTCAACACCTGGATAGTTACCTGCTGCTCTCAGGATAAGGGCTCAACTTCCCAGCATGTACCCAAGACCCTTTAAACCTGTTGTCTTGCTCTTGAACCTCAATTGGGTTAATTCCTCAGTAAAATACTAGAATTATTGGAATGACTGTAACTTTCTGGAGAGTAAAGAATCTAATTTTGGTCTTTGTCCAAAGCTACTGTAAGGCATCTTTTATTGTTGTTTAGTCACTAACTTGTATCTGACTCTTTGCTACCCTATGGACTGTAGCCCACATGGTTTCTCTGTCCATGGGATTTCCCAGGCAAGAATACTGGAGTGGGTTTCCATTTCCTTCTCCAGGGGATCTTCCTGACCCAGGGAATGAGCTCATGTCACTTGCATTGAAGGTGGATTCTTTACTACAGATCCACCAGGGAAGCCCAGAAGGCATCTCTAAGTCTTTGAAATGTCCTCCCTAATGGGAGTATTTTTGTTCACCTGTGGGCCTTGGCCACTGGACAGTTAGCAGTATAATTTATGATGGGGGTTTGGATCTTGTAGTGTCCACTCTACTCCCAGAGGACCTGGAGGCTAAATGTCAACCATGTGTGCAGTTGACCATGGGGCCACCATAAAGACTCTGGATACCGAGACTGAGGGAGCTTTCCAGGTTGGCCATACTCTGTATACTCTATACATGTTGTCATGTGTTGTTCCCATGAGGACCTTGTGTTCTCCATGACTCTACAGTGAAAGGATACATTTAGGACTCTGTTGGACTCTGCTTCATGTGTCTCTTCTTGTTGATCTAATGGATGTCCTTTCTCTGTAAGAAAGGAAATCAAACCAGTCAATCCTAAAGGAAATCACCCCTGAATATTCAATGGAAAGACTGATGCTGAAGCTGAAGCTCCAATAGTTTGGCCACCTGATGCAAAGAACTGACGCACTGGAAAAGACCCTGATGCTGGGAAAGATTGAAGGCAGGAGGAGAAGGGGATGACAGAAGATGAGACGGTTGGGTGGCATCACTGACTGGATGGACATGAGTTTGAGCAAACTCCAGGAGTTGGTGAGGGACAGAGAAGCCTGGTGTGATGCAGCCCATGTGGTCGCAAAGAGTCAGACATGACTGAGCGACTGAACTGAACTTTCTCTGTAATAAACCATAACCACGTGTATTACAGCTTTCACTGTGTTATGTGAGTTCTTCCAGGGAGTTTTGGGACTAAAAGTGGTTCTGAGAAATCCCTGAACTTGAAATTGGTGTCATAAGCGGAGGTGAATGCTGAGGACCCTGAAATCCACTCTATCTTAACATACACAACAGCTGTTTGACTGTCCCATTTCTGCTTTTGCTTTCTCTCCCTTTCTCTCTCTCTCTTTGTCTCTCTCCTTTTTATTCACTGATGGAATCCTTTTTAAATTTAAAGACATACTGCACTGGTGTAGTTATATATTGCTTTCATCTGGTAATGAGGGATAAATGAGGGACAGGTCAAGGCTATCTCATAAATGCTTTATGGCCTTGGTTTTCCCCTTAGTTTAAAAAGAAAGAAAAAAAGAAAGATTGGACCCAAGCAGTGATTCTCAGTGGAAGACCCTGTGTCAGGATTCTGGGTGAGAGGAGCAGACAAGAAGTGAGGTGTCAAACTATCTTGTTTGATTCCACTTGGTTCTTTGAAGTTTTGGCCGAATTGGAGGCTGTGAGGAGTAACTATTCCCTCATGAGAGCAGAAAAGTTAATAATTTATCAACTTCCATGCACATTCTCATTAACTCCAGATTAATTTAGATTAAAAATATCTGCCTCATAATATGAGATAATTTAACTTCCTACTATTTCCTGCAAGTCATCTCTTTTGCATTTAAGAAAGTGTTGTTGTTTTCTGAAATTCTACAAAAATACAAAACTGCCATGAAATTTGTCTGTTCTGCTGCCTCCTTTTGGCCAGATCAGACTATCTGTTGCTCATCTGGAAAGATAGTTTTAATAAATGCTTTCCAAAGAATGCTCAGAACAAAGCCAACTCTGAATGCTCACGCGAAGCACTGCTGTGTTTATGCAGAAACCCAGTCCATGGAACTAAACACATCAGCCCCTCCTCCCAAGAGGAGAACCCAACTGTCCATATGTTGGCGCCATCAGAAACGCAGATACCACCATATGTCACCAAAGATGGTACTGATACTGCCCTTGGCCACGTTCCTCATGCTTGCTGCTGATGTATTTCCCGAGCACAGGCATTTTCAAATCAACTACTGAGGAGCCGGATGACAGGCTCTGATGCCATCAGAAGATTCCAGCTCCAGTTAGGTGTTTGGAGCCAAAACTCAGTCCCTGGTAGCCCATGTGGCTGAGTCCACAAATTGGTTCCATCAGCAATTTAAGCTCTGGGAGAACATCTGAACCTACTTTCCTTTCAAAAACTGGTAGTCCTCTGATGCCTTGGCATACAAATGAGTCAGTGCCAAGGTTGGTAGTGAGTGCCAGTCCCCTTTTGACAGGTAAATTAATATTCATTATTCAACAGGGGAGAAAATGCTGAGTTGTTTACCACTGGTTCATTAGTTTTAGCCAAATAAAGGATAAACATAATTACTCTCATAAACTACTATGACAGAGCCTAAAAATTATAGGGGTAAAAATGGATGCCTTCAGGAAAACCTTTGAAAAATGAGTCCCTTGGGTCTTGGCAGGTGAGTAGGAATAATAGTTCTCATCTCTACCAGCACCTGCCAATTGCATCTTGCTTTGTACCCAGACAAAAAAGTTTGCCAAGAAAAGCTCTATTCTTACATTTTCTATGGCCTTTGTCTTCTCTGATGAGGTATTGGAGACTTTATATTACTTGTTAACTTTTGCATGGTGTATGTGGAGGAGTTAACCCTGCTGTATGAGCAAGCTTTCTGATTAAGCAGAAGGTGACTCCTGATAGCATCTTCCTTGGAAGACTACATTCCCACCTCTGTGCTTCTGGTAAGGTTTTCTCTTCCAATTGTTTTTCTATCATCCCATTCTGTTCTCTTTCCCTGGCATCTACAATTTCACTAACTAAAGACTTGAGGTTCTGCTTTTGAATGAGTCTAAGTCAGTCTTCTGTGTTACAGACTCAATGTGTTCTCCCGAAATTCATATTTGAAATCCTAAGCTCAAGTATGGGTATAGTTGAAGGGATGCCTCTGAGAAAGTAATTAAGGTTAAATGGGGTTAGAAGGGTTGGGCTCTGATCTACTAGGAAAAATGACCTTGTAAGAAGAGACACCAGAGAGTTTTCCCCAAATCTATGAACTAAGAAAAGGTCATGTGAAGACCCTGAGAGAAGGCAGCTGTCCACGTCAGGAAGAGAGCCCTCACCAGAAACCAAATATGCTAGCCCCTTGATCTGGTACTTCCAGCCTCCAGAATTGTGAGAAAAGACATATCTATGCAGTCTATGACATTTCATTAATGCAGTCTAAACAGGCTAATAACACACTATAGATCTGGGAATTATAACACACACATACACATACATGCACAAACATGCACATATGTGTGTACATACATCCTCTTTTATCATTTTTACCCCATTGCCCTGAAGTTGTTTTTTTAGGAAGTAGTTGATAAGGATACTAGTGACAATGACTATGTGAAACAAGAAAATGTATTAAGGTCAAGAGCTTTAAAATACTTACACTATTTATTATCTCATTTAGAGATCCTGGATTCATACAGTCATGGTCTACATGAGAAAGTCAGGTTTTGAAAGATGAACTTCAGTGAGCAAAATATGTATATAATATATATATATTATATAATTCATTTATATTTATATATTTTATTCTTCAATTACTTATTTTCATTCAGCATTCTGTTTAAAAGATTTACCTGTGATTTACATACCAATCTATTTTAATTCATTTTTAATGATGTGAAAAATCTCATTTTTTCTATGCTAAGATTTACTTTGTTTCATCCCCAGTGGACATGAGAGCCTGTCCAGTTTTCACTCTTGCAAGCAAAGCTGCAGTGGACACTTACCCAGCTGTGTTTCTGATCTGAAGTTTTCTCTAGGGGATAGGTGAGATAGCACGCCTTTGTATTTCTGTATCACTAGCGCATTCTCCACATACAGTTAATCAGATCAGATCAGATCAGATCAGTCGTTCAGTCGTGTCCAACTCTTTGCGACCCCATGAATCACAGCAAGCCAGGCCTCCCTGTCCATCACCAACCCCCGGAGTTCACTCAAACTCATGTCCATTGAGTCAGTGATGCCATCCAGCCATCTCATCCTCTGTCGTCCCCTTCTCCTCCTACCCCCAATCCATCCCAGCATCAGGGTCTTTTCCAATAAGTCAACTCTTCACATGAGGTGGCCAAAGTATTGGAGTTTCAGCATCAGTCCTTCCAGTGAACACCCAGGATTGATCTCCTTTAGGATGGACTGGTTGGATCTCCTTGCAGTCCAAGGGACTCTCAAGAGTCTTCTCCAACACCACAGTCCAAAAGCGTCAATTCTTCAGTGCTCAGCCTTCTTCACAGTCCAACTCTCACATCCATACATGACCACTGGAAAAACCATAGCCTTGACTAAATGGACCTTTGTTGGCAAAGTAATGTCTCTGCTTTTCAATATGCTATCTAGGTTAGTCATAATTTTCCTTCCAAGGAGCAAGCATATTTTAATTTCATGAGTGCAATCACCATCTGCAGTGATTTTGGAGCCCAGAAAAATGAAGTCTGACACTGTTTCCACTGTTTCCCCATCTATTTCCCATGAAGTGATGGGACCAGATGCCATGATCTTAGTTTTCTGAATGTTGAGCTTTAAGCCAACTTTTTCCACTCTACTCTTTCACTTTCATCAAGAGGCTTTTTAGTTCCTCTTCACTTTCTGCCATAAGGGTTAAAGAAAGTTAAATAGGGATTTCCTCTTTGTGTAATGAGTTTGGAAACTAGATCTAATTTTTCTGGCTAAAAACAAATAGAATTTCTGAGAAAATATGAACAGAAAATTTTAAGCTAACAATGCAGTAAGGAATTATGGAGCTAAAATCTAGAAGAGGAAAGAAACCCATAAAGGTAACCCTGGAATTCAGAATTCCTTTTCCCCAGGAGATGGCTACTGATTTGGAAAAAATAGCTGAGAAGCTAAGAAGCTGTACAACATTGTTAAGAGGCACAAAGAACTAGAGAGACAAATACTGCAGTTGAGGGTCCGATGTAGGGAGCCCTGGTAAATCCACGTACTTAGTGTCGAGCCTCTATAGAGACACAGAAAGAAAGATAGTGCTAAGTCGTGTCCAACTTGCAATCCCATTAACCGTAGCCTGCCAAGCTCCTCTGTCCGTGGAATTCTCCAGCCAAGAATACTGGAGTGGGTTGCCATTTCCTTCTCCAGTAGAGACACATGCTAGCAGTAAAGGGAGGAGGGGTGGTAAATACATTATTTCTCTCAAGGACCAAACCTTGCTTTCATAGTATCTTAAGTCTCTGAAATTAGACTGAGATAGGTCCTGATGGCCGGTGTCCTGAGCGGCTTATCAGAAGCAGTATGCATCTAGTACACTTGAAACTAACACAACATTGTAAATCAGCTGTCTGCCGATATAAAATAAAAACTAAATTTAAAAAAAGAAGCAATAGACCTCTCTGGAGAAAATGCAGAAAGGAGATCAAACCAGGCAATCCTAAAGGAAATTAATCCTGAATATTCGTTGGAAGGACTGATGCTAAAGCTGGAGCTCCAATTCTTTGGCCACCTGATGTGAAAAGTAGACTCATTGGAAAAGACTCTGATGCTAGCAAAGATTGAGGGCAGGAGGAAAAGAGGGCGACAGAGAACAAGATGATTGGTTGGCATCACCGACTCAGTGGACATAAGTCTGAGCAAACTCTGGAAGATAGTGAAAGACAGGGAAGCCTAGCATGTTGCAGTCTATGGGGTCACAAAGAGTGGGACATGACTTAGCTGCTGAACAACAGCAATACATCTCTGTGGGTAAGTTAACATTGGTAAAGCCATAAGTTATGTCTATAATGTTTTTGGACACAACTTCCAACTCTTAGTTAAAAATTAACTAGATAGAGAAGTCCAGACAACACTAATGAAAACCAAGAGACATAACAGATATTAAAAAAAATAGACCTATAGAGGGACCAGAAACTGGAAACATCAGATGCTAAGTTTAAAAGGACCATAATTATTATATTTAAAAATATAAAATGGCAAAATTGAAAATTTGGCAATGAAATAAAGATCATGAGAAAGTATAAAATAGAAACTGAAAAATACAATGATTGATAGTCAAAGCTCAATGGACAGATGGGCAGATATAACGATAGGTAAAAAACACTTGGAAAGAGAACTAGAACTTTGGACTATTCATCAGAAGAAAAACATCCTGGATGAAATATAAACAGTGACAATGTGCTTAGTCGCTCAGTTGTGTCTGACTGTCTGGGACCCTATGCATTGTAGCCCACCAGGTTCGTCTATCCACGGGGATTCTCCAGGCAAGAATACTGGAGTGGGTTGCCATGCCCTCCTCCAGGGGATCTTCTGAACCCAGGGATTGAAGCCAGGTTCCCATGTTGCAGGCATTCTTTACCGTCTGAGCCACCAGGAAAGCCCAACGCAAAAGAGACGCTAAGAAACATAAGAAAAGTCCAGAGAATTTATTTGAAATTGCAGTCCCAGAAAAAGAAGAAAGAGAGCATACGGTAGAAAAGACAGTCTAGGAATTTTCTAGGACTAATAAAATACATAAAGCTATATTTCCAAGAGGGCTTCACTGGTGACTCAGTGGTAGAGTCCACCTGCCAATGCAGGAGATGTGGGTTTGGTCCCTGGGTTGGGAAGATCCCCTGGAGAAGGACATGGCAACCCACTCTAGTATTCTTGCTTGGGAAATCTCATAGACAGAGGAGCTTGGCGGGCTACAGTCCATGGTGTCACAAAAGAGCTGAACGTGACTTAGAGACTAAACAGCAACATTTATCCAAGAAGCCCATACACCTACAGAAGAATAAATAAAAATGAAACCACACACAGATGCAGCAAGATAAAGACTGCTATCATCTGCAGACAAAGAGTAAAATCTCAAAAACAGTCAGAAATAAGAAGCACATTCCATTCAAAAGAGCAAAATTAGACTTATAACTCATATCACAACAGAAACAATCATAAAGAGAAGACAATGCAATGACATATTCATTCAAAGTGCTGAAAGAAAATAACTGTCAATCTAATTCTATGTGCAACGCGAATATTTTCAAGAATGAAAGTGAACTATTTACAAACAAGTAAATATCAGGTAATCCATGTTTAGCACACTTTAATTAAAGGATAGAAATGTAGACATAAAATTAAAATACACAGAAACAATAGTATATAAGTTAGGAAAAGGACAAATGTTAAAGTATTCTAAAATCCTTGCATTGTCCAAGAAGAGATTAAATTGCCAAGTGATATTACACTTTGATAAGTTAATAATGAAAAATGTAACCTCTAAGGTATCTATGAGAAGAATAGTAAAAGAGTTTTTGACAACTAAACAGAAAAGGAGAGGTGGAAAGAAATGAGATGAAACTGTTTCATAAGTCCAAAGAAAGACAAAAAGAGAGAACAAGAAACATAGTCAGGACAAGTAGAAAGTAATATTAATATGGTTCATTTAAAACCAAATGTCTAAATTACATTAAATGTAAATGGACTGTATGCTTTTATAAAAATAGCACCACGATGCCTATAAAAGTCATAAAAATAAATAAGAATACAGAAAGCTTGAAATAAAAACATTTAAGAACATATACCATGCAATATTAACAAAACAAATTTTGTGAAACTATATTACTATCAAGCAAAGTAAACTTTAAGGCAAAACACACTGCAAGAGACACACAGAGACATTTCATTAAGAGAAAAACACCAGCTTACAATCGGAGTATAAACACTCACTGATGTATATTTAAATATTTTTAAAGCAAGATGAACAGAATTACAAATAGAAATTCAAAAGTTTATAATCACCTTGACAGATTTTGAAAACTTTTTTAGTGGCAACCCACTCCAGTACTCTTGCCTGGAAAATCCCATGGGTGGAGGAGCCTGGTAGGCTGCAGCCCATGGGGGTCACGAAGGCTCAGACGACTGAGTGACTTCACTTTCACTTTTCACTTTCATGCATTGGAGGAGGAAATGGCAACCCACTCCAGTGTTCTTGCCTGGAGAATCCCAGGGATGGGGGAGCCTGGTGGGCTGCCGTCTTTGGGGTCGCACAGAGTTGGACACGACTGAAGTGACTTAGCAGCAGCAGTAAAGAATAAAAACAAAAATGAAGATAGTCAAAACATTCTTGAAGAATAAAAAATAGAGAAATTGTTTTACCAACAGTTAAATGACATTACATTTGTATAAATTATATAATTTAATTATGTACCACGACTTATTAAGTTACAGTTCTTAAGACATTGTGGTACTTTGACTCAATGATGAAAAAATAACCCAGTTAAATAGAGTAGAGTCCAGAAACAGATTATAAATATATGAATACCTGATTTACAGAAAAGATGGTGGTGAAGTGTAATGGGAGAAAACAAGTGTTTTCGTAAATGATGTTAGGCCAATTGGATTTATATATGGAAAAAATGCAAAGTCTTATGTCATGCCACACAAAAAAGTAAATTTCAGATGAATGATGGACCTAAATGTAAAAGGCGAAATAGTATAAATTTGGAAAACATTGTTAGGATATGTTAATGAATAGGATAGAGAATTTTTATTAATAAAACACAAATTCATTCAATATAAAAATAATGAATAAAAATGGACTATATCAAAATTAAGCTCTTCTTTTCATCAAAAGATAATGTTGAGACTGAAATAAGTCACAAAAAATACAAATAATGCTGACAAATCATACAAAAATAAAGATAAATAACCCAATAAAAAAGATACAAGTGACTTGACTAGATATTCCATTAAAAAATTCTAAAGATTCAATTTCAACAGTTAGCAGCTAAATGAAAATTAAAACCACAATGTGATATTACTTCTTACCCATCAGAAAAATGAAAATTAAAGTATCCAACAGTATCAACTCAAACTGTCATATAGTGCTGGTGAGAGTGAAAGCTAGTTTAGACACTTTGAAAGCTCTTGGGATTATTAAGTTAGACATATCTGATAATCTGGTCTTCCCAGGTGGCATAGTGGTGAAAAATCCACCTGCCAATGCAGGAGGCATGGGTTTGAGTCCCGGGTTGGGAAGATGCCTGGAGCAGAAAATGACAACCTGATTCACTATTCTTGCCTGGAAAATCCCATGGAGAGAGGAGTCTGGCAGGCTACAGTTCACAAAGAGTTGGACATGACTGAGTGATTGAGCACACACAAATCTGATAATCTAGCAACTCCTCTCCTAAGTATATGAACAACAGAAACACATTTGCATGCTTAGGAAGAGACAGCTACAAGAGTGTTCACAATAACATTTGTCACAATAATCCCTAAATGGAAATGATCCGAAAGTTTACTGATTTTAGAATGAACAAATAAATCAACAGTGGAATACTGTATAGCAGAGAACCTGAATAAACCAGGATCCATCCAACAAATGACAGACATGAAGTTGAAAAACAGAAGCAAAACACAAAGGACTGCCTCATGCTTTTTATTTATATAAAGTTCAAAACTGAAAAAATTCTCTATGGTGTTAGCAGTGATGACAGTAGTCATCTTGGGGAAGACTTAAAAGAAATGAGATGGCAATTGAGAGGGAGCATGAGGAAGCCTCTACATTGTCTGCAACATTCTGTTTCTTACAACTTGTATGATGATAAATTAGACATTCACTCAGTGATCATTTGTATAGATATAACTCAAATTTTCTGTACTGTTTGATACAAGACTTATATTTAATTTTTCAAAAGTTCTATTTAAGGGAGAAATAGAGTTACATAAGATTTTTCAGTTTGGGAATTCTGAGATACTTTAACAGTACACAGCCTTGATTTACTCCTTTCCCAATTTTGAACCAGTCTGTTGTTCCATGGCCAGTTCTATCTGTTGCTTCTTGACCTGCATACAGGTTTTCACAAGGCAGGTATGTGGTCTGTTATTCCCATCTCTTTAAGAATTTTCAACAGTTTGTTGTGATCCACAAAGTCAAAGGCTTTAGTGTAGTCAGTGAAGCAGAAGTAGATTTTTTTTTTTCTGGAATTCTCTTGATTTTTCTATGATCCAAGGGATGTTGGCAACTTGATCTCTGGTTCCTCTGCCTTTTCTAAATCCAGCTTGAATATCTGGAAGTTCTTGGATCATGTACTGTTGGAGCCTGGCTTGGAGGATTTTGAGCATTACTTTGCTAGTATATGAGATAAGTACAATTGTGCAGTAGTTTGAACATTCTTTGTCATTGCCCTTCTTTGGGATTGGAATGAAAACTGACCTTTTCCAGTCCTGTGGCCTCTGCTGAGTTTTACATATTTGCTGGCATATTGAGTGCCTCACTTTAATAGCATCATCTTTTAGATTTGAAATAGCTCAGCTGGAATTCCATTGCCTCCACTAGCTTTGTTCACAGTGATGCTTTCTAAGGTGCACTTGACTTCACATTTCCAGGATGTCTGGCTCTAGGTGAGTGATCACACCATTATGGTTATCTGGGTCCTTAAGATCTGTTTTGTATAGTTCTTCTGTGTATTTGTGGCACCTCTTCTTAATATCTCTGCTTCTGTTAGGTCTCTACCATTTCTGTCCTTTATTGTGCCCATCACTGTATGAAATGTTCCCTTGATAGCTCTAATTTTCTTGAAGAGATCTCTAGTCTTACCCATTCTTTGTTTACCTCTCTTTCCATTGATCACTTAGGAAGACCTTGTCTCTCCTTGCTATTCTTTAGAATTCTGCATTCAGGTAGGTGTATCTTTCCTCTTTTCCTTTGCTTTCACTTCTCTTGTTTTTTTCAGCTCTTTGTAAGGCCTCCTCAGACAACCATTTCAACTTTTTGCATTTCTTTTTCTTGGGGATGGTTTTGATCACCACCTACTATACAGTGTCATGAACTTCTGTCCATCATTCTTCAAGCCCTCTGTCTTCAAATCTAATCCCTTGAATTAATTTGTCACTTCCACTGTATAATTGTAAGGGATTTGATTTAGGTCATACATTAATGGCCTAGTGGCTTTCCCTGCTTTCTTCAATTTAAGTCTGAATTTTGCAATAAGGAGTTCATGATCTGAGGCACAGTCAGATCCCACTTTTGGATTTGCTGACTATATAGAACTTCTTCATCTTCGACTGTCCTTGCTTTCTCTATGATCCAACAAATGTTAGCAATTTGATCTCTGTTTCATCTACCTCTTCAAAACCAATTTGTACACCTGGAAGTTCTTGATTCACATACTGCTGAAGCCTAACTTGAAGGATTTTTATCATAACCTTGCTAGCATGTGAAATGAATGCAATGGAAGTTAGTTTGAACATTCTTTGGCATTGCCTTCTTTGGGATTGGAATGAAAATTTTTTCCAGTCCTGTGGCCACTGCTAAGTTTTCCAAATCTGCTGACATGCTGCATGCAGCACTTTAACAGCATCATCTTTTAGGATTCCAGCTCTGCTGGAATTCCATCACATCCACTAGCTTTGTTCATAGTAATGCTTCCTAAGTCCCATTTTACTTCACACTCAGGATGTCCAGCTCTGGGTGAGCTAACAGGAACAATCATGGTTATCTGGATCATTAAGACTTGCAGAAATGAATAATGATGGCCAGTTTCACTGGCATTATATCAATAGGACTTTAATTATTTCTTATTTTTAGAAGAAGGAGGGAATCTGGAGAATCTTCCACCTTTGACACAACACCTAAGTAGCTGATTGACCAAGAAAGGGCTGCAGATAATGTTTGACCCCATGGCCAATAGGTGTTGAACATCTGTGTGAAGTCATGTAGCATGTTGCAAAAACAGGAGCTTTGAGATCAAAAAGACCTGGATGCAAACTTTGCTTTGCCACTGCCTGCAACATGACAGGGCATAATCTTTTGAACAAAAGCAAACCAAACTCCACCAATGTCTGAATTTTCATTTTAGTGACCTTTCATTGATACCAGTTGCCTCTTCCTATGAATCTGATATCACTGTATAAATCTTGCTTCTCGGGAAACTCCACTGCCTGCAAGACACCTAATTAGCAGGTGCACTTTGAAAGACCTCTAACAAAAGCCTGTGTGTGTATCTGAGCACAAGTACTCTCATTAGTGAAGCTGGGACGGGTGATTATTTATATCATTTCTATAATTTAAAATTCTGAAAGCTAATTACAATTATCCATCAGTATTTCAACATGTCGGAACTGAAGATCTTAGCCTTCTTTGCAGCAATGTTCTTTCCTCTCTTCCCATTCTGATCTCCTGAAGGACCCCACTGCTTTCCTTTTGAAAACTCTACCGTAGCTCTCTAGTTCCAGAATATAGTTGTTTCTTTTCCATATATTTCCTTGAGTTCCCAGCTGTCAGAAGGCCTATTTGTTTGTCATCTCTGAAATGGGAAGGGGAGAGATAATGACTGCTTTATCCCAATACCTTTGTTATCCTAATAGATATTTGAAAGCTGGAAGACTTGGGTTGCAACTGGTGTGCTTGTGTCCTGACTCATCCCTCAACTTGTTCTTATCCTTTGCAAGAAGACCTCGTCAGTGCCACCATCAGGGCCTATAGGTGTGTCTTGTAAACTCTGCATGTAATTCGTAGCCATTAGTTCCAGCAGTGGATCAAACAGGGAGTAAAACCAAAATATCAGAAGTTCCATTTAATTAAAGTAACCACATTGAGAAGGCGCATCAGAGTCTCTCTTGCAAGTAATTACCAAACCCTAGATGAAGCAACAGAGAAAGTTCCATCTGGAAGAGGCTTGTTGATTACATCATCACCATCATCATGCCACCACCATCATTATAATTATCTCAACACATTGGCATTGGAGTCTCAGCACAACACCTCACTCTAGGCATGGGAGTTCATGCTCACATGGAAACCATCCAGGCCTGCTTCAAGCACCGGCCATATGCCATTTCACAGAATGGGAAGCCTTCTGGAAATTGTTCTGTAGATTGAATCTCAAAGGCTCCAAGGAAGCTGACTTTTCCATCCATTGTGCCTGCAGGGGCTCATGGTTTAAAATGACATCTGGTGAGGAGTTTTTCACTAAAAGACTTTGGATAGTGCTAATAAGGAAGAAAATTAGGCCACTACCAAGAACTCACTTTGATTATCAAAATTTTTCTAGAATCAGAGAAAAAGTTCTCCACTCTCAAAGCTGAAGATAGTAAATTGGAAACCATCAATTCTGGATCAACTTCATAGGTTCACTAAAATTTAATAAGCTTGGCCAGAATCACTAGCAACATTTGACTATCTGCTTCCTTGCATTATCAACTAGAAAACTGGACAGCCATCTCTTTAACATGGGAGCACCTTTTGTCAGGAAGAGACATGTCCTACTCTCCTGAGCAAGAACTGCAGTTCCCCTAAAGTAAAAGGACAGAACTGGGGAAGATCGAGGTTGCTCTGTCAGTGACATATACTCTGGCAGGTGTTGACTACAGGTAGCAGGCTCAAGAAATAATTTCATCTCAGCCTAGCAGAGCTGCTTTACAAGAAAGACACTGAGAATTTGACTATAATCCACATTCATTTTCCTATCTTCCATCTGTACTTTAGAGGATGCATTCCAAATTGCACTCAAGTAGAGAGAAAATGGGACCCAAGGCAATATAACATGCTTCTATGCAAATACCAGTCCAGTAAACATCTCACCAGGTATTAGCACAGATATGAAAAAAAAAAAAAAAAGATTTTTATTACAGTTTACAAGTGTTCTGTGCCTCCCCTTGATAGCTTACGGTGAACAGATTTGGATTTGTCATCTCCAAAGAAGAAAATTTAGCTTCAAGATCAAGGATCAGGCTTCATCACTCAGGGCTCTTGAGTGGCAGAAGTTTTATTACAGTGAGAAAGGACAGAGAAAGCTTCTGACATACACATTAGAAGGGGGTGGAGAGTGCCCCACCTCCTAGTGTTATCAAGGGAGCTATATACTTTCTCAATTGGTTATTGCAGTAAATCAAAAGGATGTCTCAAGATTATAAAGGTCTTACCAGACCCACACAAGAGAAGACTCTACACATGGACATCACCAGATGGTCAACACCAAAATCAGATTGATTAGATTCTTTGCAGCCAAAGATGGAGAAGCTCTATACAGTTAGCAAAAACAACACCAGGAGCTGACTGTGGCTCAGACCATGAACTCCTTATTGTCAAATTCAGACTGAAATTGAAGAAAGTAGGGAAAACCACTAGACCATTCAGGTATGACCTAAATCAAATCCCTTATGATTATACAGTGGAAGTGAGACATAGATTTAAGGGCCTAGATCTGATAGATAGAGTGTCTGATGAACTATGGACAGAGGTTCGTGACATTGTACAGGAGACAGGGATCAAGAGCATACCCATGGAAAAGAAATGCAAAAAAGCAAAATGGCTTTTGGGGAGGCCTTACAAATAGCTGTGAAAATAAGAGAAGCAAAAAGCAAAGGAGAAAAGGAAAGATATAAGCATCTGAATGCAGAGTTCCAAAGAATAGCAAGAGAGATAAGAAAGCCTTCCTCAGTGACCAATGCAAAGAAATAGAGGAAAACAACAGAATGGGAAAAACTAGAGATCTCAAGAAAATTAGAGATACCAAAGGAACATTTCATGCAAAGATGGGCTCAATAAAGGACAGAAATGGTATGGACCTAACAGAAGCAGAAGATATTAAGAAGAAGTGGCAAGAATACATAAAAGAACTGTACAAAAAAGATCTTCATGACCAAGATAATCACAATGGTGTGATCACTCACCTAGAGTCAGACATCCTGGAATGTGAAGTCAAGTGGGCCTTAGAAAGCATCACTACGAACAGAGCTAGTGGAGGTGATGGAATTCCAGTTGAGCTATTCCAAATCCTGAAAGATGATGCTGTGAAAGTGCTGCACTCAATGTGCCAGCAAATTTGGAAAACTCAGCAGTGGCCACAGGACTGGAAAAGGTCAGTTTTCATTCCAGTCCCAAAGAAAGGCAATGCCAAAGAATGCTCAAACTACCGCACAATTGCACTCATCTCACACGCTAGTAAAGTAATGCTCAAAATTTTCCAAGCCAGGCTTCAGCAATATGTGAACCGTGAACTTCCTGATGTTCAAGCTGGTTTTAGAAAAGGCAGAGGAACCAGAGATCAAATTGCCAACATCCGCTGGATCATGGAAAAAGCAAGAGAGTTCCAGAAAAACATCTATTTCTGCTTTATTGGCTATGCCAAAGCCTTTGACTGTGTGGATCACAATGAACTGTGGACAATTCTGAAAGAGATGGGCATACCAGACCACCTGACTTGCCTCTTGAGAAACCTATATGCAGGTCAGGAAGCAACAGTTAGAACTGGACATGAAACAACAGACTGGTTCCAAATAGGAAAAGGAGTACGTCAAGGCTGTATATCGTCACCCTGCTTATTTAACTTATATGCAGAGTACATCATGAGAAACTCTGGGCTGGAAGAAACACAAGCTGGAATCAAGATTGCCGGGAGAAATCTCAATAACCTCAGATATGCAGATGACACCACCCTTATGGCAGAAAGTGAAGAGGAACTAAAAAGCCTCTTGATGAAAGTGAAAGAGGAGAGTGAAAATATTGGCTTAAAGCTCAACATTCAGAAAACTAAGATCATGGCATCTGGTCCCATCACTTCATGGCACATAGACGGGGAAACAGTGGAAACAGTGTCAGACTTTATTTTGTGGGGTTCCAAAATCACTGCAGATGGTGATTGCAGCCATGAAATTAAAAGACGCTTACTCCTTGGAGGAAAAGTTATGACCAACCTAGATAGCATATTCAAAAGCAGAGACATTACTTTGCCAACAAAGGTCCGTCTAGTCAAGACTATGGTTTTTCCAATGGTCGTGTATGGATGTGAGAGTTGGACTGTGAAGAAAGCTGAGTGCCAAAAAATTGATGCTTTTGAACTGTGGTATTGGAGAAGACTCTTTAGAGTCCCTTGGACTGCAAGGAGATCCAACCAGTCCATCCTAAAGTAGATCAGTCCTGGATATTCATTGGAAGGACTGATGTTGAATCGGTTATAGCATCCAACCACCTCATCCTCTGTTGTCACCTTCTCCTACTGCCTTCAATCTTTCCCAGCTTCAGAGTTTTTTCTAATGACTTGGCTTTTTGCATCAGATAGCCAAAGTATTGGAGCTTCAGCTTCAGCATCAGTCCTTCCAATGAAAATTCAGGATTGATTTCAGGACTGACTTGTTTGGTCTCATACTGGTTGGATGTATGCTATTATAATTTCTGCAATAACCACAATAATGTGACTTCCAAAGCATGAGGGTGGAAGAAAAGAATGAGAAAACAAATCAAGTCAAAATATGCTTTAAAAAAAGAAACTGAAAAGGAAAATAGGAATATGAGAAAAATATGAAGAATAAAATCATATAATGTGAAATTAAAATATATCATCTTTTACAATCCCCATTAAAACTATTGTCATATTTGCTGTTCATGTGACATATCTAAAATATAATATTATAGTAAATTTAAAAGCAAAAGGGTAAAAAAAAAAAGCATACTTGACAAACACTAACAAATGAAAGCTAATATCTTTTTTTTTTCTTGGCCACACTGCTCAGTGTGTGGAACTTCCCCATTCAGGGATCCAACCCATGCCCCCTGCCATGGAAGAGTGGAGTCTTAATCACTGGGCCATCAGGGAAGCCCCTAGCATCACTGTTTTAATATCGGACAAACTGGACTTGTAGGCAAAAGCTAATACCTGAGAGTAAGTTACTCATAGTGACATGTGATTTGATTGACCAGGAAAGCATGAAGATTCTAAGTAGATACACAGCATATACACACAGGTCACAATACACAAAGCCAAAAATAGAAAGAAAGAAAAGAAGTAAGGAAGAAAGAGGAAAAGAGAAGCACGTAGATACAAAATCACACTAGGAGACTTTTAACACTTCATTTAGGAATTGATAGAATAATCTGACAAACAAAATATGTGTATAGTAGATTTGAATTGGCTGATATTAAACACCTGACCTAATTGTCATATAAAATACTGCACTTAAAAAAATACATAGTCTTATCAAACACACTAAGTAGTAAACCCAATCCCAACAAATGGCAAAGAATTGACATCATATGAACCACATATGTAAATAAAAATAACAGGAATTGATTCTTAAAGATAGTTATGAGAAATCCTATGTGTCTGGATATTTTAAAACTCCATTCTAAATAACTATTTAGTTATACACTAAGTCATAATAGAAAGTAGAAGAAATGCTGACTAGGAAAATAAAAATGGTACATATTGAACATACTAGAGCCAAAATAAGTATATGTAAGATGATAATAAAGATAAAAGAAAAACTGAAAACTAGAAAATAAAATATGGTGACAACAGTGTTAACAACTGGTTCTTTCATGAATCTAATAAAGTTGATAACTTTTTGACAAGATTTATCTTAAAAAGGGAAAATGCACCAATAAAAGATATTAAGGATGATGTTGCAACATAAAGACTAATAAGAAGACACTGTGAATAAATTCATGTGCACCACATTAATAGATTAAAAGAGAATAATCATAAGATTGTCTCAATAGATGCAGAAGAAAGGTTTTCAATAATTTTAAACATCAATTCATGGCAAAACTTCATTAGAAACTAAGGAAAGGGAACCTCTTTAATTTGGTAGAATATAAGCAGAAGATATTAAGAAGAGGTGGCAAGAAAACACAGAAGAACTATACTAAAAAGATTTTCATGACCCAGAAAATCATGATGGTGTGATCATTCACCTGGAGCCAGACATCCTGGAATGCAAAGTAGAGTAAGCCTTAGGAAGTATCACTATGAACAAAGCTAGTGGAGATGATATGATGGAATATCAGTTGAACTATTTCAAATCCAAAAAGATGACGCTGTGAAAGTGCTGCACTCAATATGCCAGCAAATTTGGAAAACTCAGCCGTGGCCACAGACTGGAAAAGGTCAGTTTTCATTCCAATCCCAAAGAAAGGCAATTCCAAAGAATGCTCAAACTACCACACAATTGCACTCATCTCACAAGCTAGCAAAGTAATGATCAAAATTCTCCAAGCCAGGCTTCAACAGTATGTGAACTGAGAACTTCCAGATATTCAAGCTGGATTTAGAAAAGACAGAGGAACCAGAGATCACATTGCCAACATCCATTGGATCATTGAAAAAGTAAGAGAGTTCCAGAAAAACATCTACTTCTGCTTTATTAACTATGCCAAAGCATTTGACTGTGTGGATCACAACAAATTGTGGAAAATTCTTCAAGAAATGGGAATACCCGACCACCTGACCTGCCTCCTGATAAATCTGCATGCAGGTTAAAAAGCAGCAATTAGAATTGGACATGGAACAACAGACTGGTTTCAAATCAGGAAAGGAGTACGTCAAGGCCATATATTGTCACTATGCATATTTAACTTATATATGCAGAGTACATCATGAGAAATGCTGGAATGGATGAAGCGTGAGCTGGAATCAAGATTGCTGAGAGAAATATTAATAACCTCAGATATGCAGATGACACCACCCTTATAGCAGAAAGTTAAGAAGAACTAAAGAGCCTCTTGATGAAAGTGAAAGCTGCTGCTGCTGTTAAGTCGATTCAGTCGTGTTCCACTCTGTGCGACCCCATAGACGGCAGCCCACCAGGCTCCCCCGTCCCTGGGATTCTCCAGGCAAAAACACTGGAGTGGGTTGCCATTTCCTTCTCCAAAGCATGAAAGTGAAAAGTGAAAGTGAATTCGCTCAGTCATGTCCAACTCTTCTCGACAACATGGACTGCAGCCCACCAGGCTTCTCCGCCTATGGGATTTTCCAGGCAACAGTACTGGAGTGGGTTGCCATTGCCTTCTCTGAAAGAGAAAGAGGAGAGTGGAAAAGTTGGCTTAAACTCAGCATTCAGAAAACTAAGATCATAGCATCTGGTCCCATCACTTCATGGCAAATAGATGGGGAAACAATGGACACAGTGAGAGACTTTATTTCTGGGGGCTCCAACATCACTGCATATGGTGACTGTAGCCATGAAATTAAAAGGCACTTGCTCCTTGGAAGAAAAGTTATGATCAACCTAGACAGCATATTAAAAAGCAGAGATTGCTTTGCCAACAAAGGTCCATCTAGTCAAAGCTTTGGTTTTCCAGTAGTCATGTGTGGATATGAGAGTTGGACTATAAAGAAAGCTGAGCACTGAAGATTGATGCTTTTGAACTGTGATGTTGGAGAAGACTCTTGCGAGTCCCTTGGACTGCAAGGAGATCCAACCAGTCCATCCTAAAGGAGATCAGTCCTGGGTGTTCATTCGAAGGACTGATGCTGAAGCTGAAACTCCAATACTTTGCCCACCTGATGAGAAGAACTGACTCACTGGAGAAGACCCCAGTGCTGGGAAAGATTGAAGGCGGGAGGAGAAGGGGACGACAGAGGATGAGATGGTTGGATGGCATCACTGACTCAATGGGCATGAGTTTGAGTGAACTCCAGGAGTTGGTGATAGACAGGGAGGTCTGGCGTGCTGCGGTCCACAGGGTCTCAAAGAGTCAGGCATGACTGAGTGACTGAACTGAACTGACTGACATTTAGAAACATAGTTCATCAAATTTCATTCTTAATAATGAAACATTAAAATCAGTTTCTTGGAAGTACACCAGAAGATTCACTATTGTGTTTAACATTGTCTAAAAGGTTTTAGCCAGTTCAGTAAGGCAAGAAATTACAACATAAAAAGTGGAATGAAAGAAACAAAGCTTATTTTCTACTACAGTTGCCCTATAGGAATGGAATAAACTCTGGCCAGCTAAAGAACGTCCACTCACCATTCAGCTCTACAAGGGCTGAGTCATTAGCCACTGCAGTTGCTGCCCTTCAACACACCCTGAAAGGAATCTAGGGTAGAGGTCAGGAAGGAGGCTTGCTGTGTTCTGGGAAAACCAGAAGAATAAGCCTTTACATAGTTAGATATTTTTAGGAGAAAGTTTTATGAATCCAATTTCTTTCATTTTCCCATACTTTGAAAAGCACTAAAATCATTTACTAGAACTGATCCATAGCTCAGATGGTAAAGAATCTGCCCACAGTGAGGGAGACCTGAGTTCAATCCCTGGATCAGGAAGATCCCCTGGAAAAGATAATGGCTACCCACTCCAGTATTCTTGCCTGGAGAATCCCATGGACAGAGCAGCCTTGTAAGCTACAGTTCTTGGGGACAACACAACTGAATGACTAACACTTTCACTTTCAAGGTATCCTTGGGCTTCTCAGGTGGCACTAATGGTAAAGAACCCTCTTGCAATGCAGGAGATATAATGTGATGTGAGTTCCATCTGTGGGTCAGGAAGATCCCCTGGAAGAGGGCCTGGGAACCCTCTACAGTCTTATTCTTGCCTGCAGAATCCCGTGAATAGAGGAGCCTAGTGGGTTACAGTCTATGGAGTCACAAAGAGTTGTATGCAACTGAAGTAACTTAGCAAGCAAGGTATCTGTGCCTTGTGACTAGCATTAATCTCCAGCCAAGATGTGTGCTTGGTTCCATGTACCCCTTCTCAAAAGTCAGATGTATATTGATTTCACTTTTCCCCTCTTCAGAGCAATTTTTCAAAGCTATCTCGAGGCTATAGTCCTCAGCATGTGTGTCCTTGCATGTTCAGTTGCTCAGTCAGGTCTAATTCTTTGTGACACCATGGACTGTAGCCCACCAGGCTCCTCTGTCCATGGAATTTTCCAGGCAACAATGCTGAAGTGTATTGTCATTTCCTACTCCAGGGGATCCTCCTGACCCAGTGACTGAACCTGATTCTCTTGAGTCTCCTGCACTGGCAGGCAGATTCTTTACTACTAGGAAGGCAGATTCTTTACTAGTACTGGGAAGCCCATAGTCCTCAGTAAGTCCCTCAATAAAACTGGAACTCACATCTCTCATGTTGTGGGTTTGTATTCAAAATTTGTGTTATGGAGACAGATGACACCACACATATGCAAAAAGGGAATGAAAAAGATTATTATTCACATAACAAGACTTGCTGGTGAGAACAGAAAGGAGTTTTGGGGGTTTTCATGGTGTTTAGGTGGTGGGGCCAATCTGAAAGTTTCCATGTGCATGGCCTGGGGCTTGAATGGTTCAAATGTCATGCTTGACCACACAGGCTTTCTCATTAGCTTGCTCAAATGTGGGGCAGAAAGAAAATAGAAGGAGACTACAGAGCTGACGGCAGTCAAACATCAAAAACAAAGACAGACTCTTTATTATGCTATCTAGAGATAATATTACTGAAATGAAAATGAAAACATTGCAGATTAAATGTCAAAATTATCAGAAAAAGAGTAAAATTACTAGGTAGACAATCTATAGACAAATTCAATTGTATTTCTATAAACTAACAGCAACAGGTAGACCTTTAGCTAGATTTACAACAGTATCAAAAACTATCTAGAGATGAATATAACAAAAATATAGAAATTTTCAGAGAGAAATTTACAGAATATTAATAACACTTATTTTTACAAATTTCAATAACAGAAAACTCTCAATTCTGCCCAAAATTAAATGAAATTCTATTCAAAAGAGTGAAAGCCTATTTTGAAACTTTATTTACAAGAGCAGTGGCTGTTTCATTCTTTGGTTAGCTGACACATGTTCATTTTATAGAACCATTGGTTTCAGTTGAAATTTGTTGCATGGCTCCACCAAACTGTGAAAATGAAAGTCACTCAGTCGTCTCCGACTCTTTGCAACTCCATGCACTATACAGTCCATGGAATTCTCCAGGCCAGAATACTGAAGTGGGTAGCCTTTCCCTTCTCCAGGGGATATTCCCAACCCAGGGATCACATCCCAGTCTCCCGCATTGCAGGTGGATTCTTTACCAGTTGAGCCACAAGGGAAGACCAAGAATACTGGAGTGGGTAGCCTATCTCTTCTCCAGGGGATCTTCCCAATACAGGGATCGAACCAGGGTCTCCTGCACTGCAGGTGGATTAAACAGACAGAAGTCCTGATAAGCATCATCAGATCAGATCAGATCAAATCAGTCGCTCAGTCGTGTCCTACTCTTTGCGACCCCATGAATCGCAGCACTCCAGGCCTCCCTGTCCATCACCAACTCCCGGAGTTCACTCAGACTCACGTCCATTGAGTCAGTGATGCTATCCAGCCATCTCATCCTCTGTCGTCCCCTTCTCCTCCTGCCCCCAATCCCTCCCAGCATCAGAGTCTTTTCCAATGAGTCAACTCTTCGCATGAGGTGGCCAAAGTACTGGAGTTTCAGCTTTAGCATCATTCCTTCCAAAGAAATCCCAGGGCTGATCTCCTTCAGAATGGACTGGTTGGATCTCCTTGCAGTCCAAGGGACTCTCAAGAGTCTTCTCCAACACCACAGTTCAAAAGCATCAATTCTTCAGTGCTCAGCCATAGTTCCTACAAAATGTTCAGGAAAACTGAGCATGCACAAATCTTCTGACAAAGTTTAGATCACAAACTCTTGCACATGTGCAACAGAAGATATTGACCTAAAGGAAAATGCACAATAGGAAAATTGTGACTTTAAGTTTATTTCAGGGTCTAACTGAGGACCATAGTCTGGGAAACAGCCTTTCAGATAATTCTGAGGAAATGCTCTGAAGATGCAGGGAAGAAAGCAGTATATATGAAATTCTTGGCTATGAAATACATGCAGTCAAACATACATCTTGGTAAAAGATTACTGCTCATCAAAAAGAACAGATACCTTGAGTTAATGATTTTAGTGCTTTTCTATGTAATAGAAGATATAAGAATTTGCGGTCATTGAAATTTTTCTTGAGCTATGCATCTTAACCATCTAGGGACTATTTATGCAAAGCACAGACTGCCTCATCATATTTTTCTCATCCTGAACTCCCTTCAGCAAATACTAACAGTGGGCAACTGTAGTGGGCTGCAGTTTTTTTTTTTAAATTTTTATTGTGTAGTTGCTTTACAGTGTTGTAGTAGTGTCTGCTATACAGCAAAGTGAATCAGCTATACACACACACACACACATATATATATATATCCTCTCTCTTTTGGATTTCCTTCCCATTTATGTCACCACAGAGGACTGAGTAGAGTTCCCTGTGCTATAAGTAGGTTCTCATTAGTTATCCATTTTATAATTAACTCTTTGTATAACTGGTTGATGAGTGACATTCTTTGTTCCTTTATTTTTTTTCTTTCCACCAAGGCATATCCAAACCAGTCTTTAACACCATTGTCCATAATAGTGAAAAAGTTGAAATGATCCAAAGTCCATCAACTGTAGAACAGATAATTAAATTGTGTATTCTCATAGTGAAATATTCTTGGTGAGCACTAGAGTCAGCTATGCTGCCTTGTAAGAGATCATTGTACACTTTTCTTCCCCAACTCTGCTTGGAAGAGCTTTACATTACACCGCAGAAATGGGCAAATCATATTAATCTTTGTTCTTTAGAGAGCCTGTTGTTAAACATTCACCAGCACACCACTGACTGTACAGTAAGGGTGACAGAGTGTGCACCAGCATCGTTAAATCTCTGTATTATGTAAAAAAAGAACAGAGTTATAGAACAATGAGCAGTGTTATCCTACTTATCTAGTTACAAAGTTGACGAAAGTAAGTATAAGAATACCAGTAAATTAAGGGGGAAATATCAAGGGAATGATTCATAGTAAATTTTGAATGTGATAATTCAAGGAGGTGGATCCACGGGATTGAGAAGAAAGCACACACAAGGGAGGAAGTTTGGTTCGTGATTCTGATCTGTTTCTTGACCTCAGTCATGGGTCAATGAATAAACATTTTATAATAGATCTTTTAATTGTTCATACATATTTTCATCTGTTCTTTGGTGGGTAGGTATGGAACTTTTATTCATTCACTTATTTCATAAGTTTTATACGAAAAAGTAAAGTTAAAATCAGCACAGGGGAGGGACTTTCCTGGTGGTTCAATAGTGAAGACCCTGAGCTCCCAGTGCCGGGGGCACTGATTCAATCTCTGGTCGAAGAACTAAGACCCTGCATGCCACAAGGTGCCGCCAAAATAAATAAGCCAAAAGGTATGTCAGAAAATGGAAATAAAATGAAATGGTTAACTTAAAAATAAAATCAGCACTGAGGAGAAAAAAGAGCAAAAATGACACATGGGAAGTCAAGTGAATGAAAAGGAGGGAACACTGGATTTAGTTTCCCAGAATGCAGAGAAAGAAGACAGATGGAATGAGGAAGAATATGGTGATGTACACGCCACCCAGATAACAGATGTTGTGGTTGTTCCCTCTGAGTGCGGGGGCGGGGGTGGGGGGGGAGAGAAGACAAGACTCACTGGTGGGAAGAAATATTTAAAATGGAAAATTTCTATGTTAAAACCAACCATCTGATCAAGCAGCTCAAAGGACTGTTTCAGACAAAATTAATGAAAAGTTATTATTATCTAGATGTACCTAGGGAAAAATTATTGTTTTTAAGTGGGTCAAGGATAAAAGAAGAAGAAAAAGTCACATTGGGTGCAATCTCTTCTCTGTTCCGTTTCTTCTGGCACTAGTTCTGCAGTGTCCACAGGGTTTTGAAGGTGAACGTTTGTCCCTCTGATTTGTGTCTAATGGAGCTGTCTTACATGCATTAAAGCAATCGAAAGATACCTCGAGATCGATAAATGCTCAGGAAATATATTATTCTCATATAATGTATTCAATCAGACAACCAGGTAATAATCATACTGCAAAACTCAAGAAAGAGGAAGCACTAGCTTTAAAGAAATCTGTTTTCTTAACAGCAAACTCAGAAGGCAAAGTGAGATTATGCTACCTTATTCTTCATCTGCTTCTACAAGGCATCAAAATATCTAACCTGTAGGATATGCTTTATTCCACAGGACAGATGGATGCTTGTGAAATTTAAAAAGCAAATAAATAAATAAAAACATTTGTTTTTAATGATACAAATGAACTTGTTCATAAAACAGAAACAGACTCACAGATTTAGGAAACAAATTTATGGTTACCAAAGAGAAAGATGGGAGGGGGGATTAGGAGTTTGGGATTAACAGATAAGCACTACTATAAATAAAACAGGCAAACAAGAAAGATCTACTGTATAACACAGGGATTTCTATTCAATATTCTGTAATAACCTATATGGGAAAAAACAATCTGAATATATATAACATAACTGTATATGTGTGTGTGTGTGAATTACTTTGCTGTATACCTGAAACTAACACATTTTAAATCAACTATACTCCAATAGAAAATAAAAAATTTAAAAACCACCTGTTTTGTTCTGTTCTCACATTTACTAAACACTATATAAATTTATTCCCTTGTTTTTATTTTCCAGCTCTGTTCTGTGATTACCAGGGTGGCACACAGACGTCTCAGAGGTGCTGCAGGTTTAAAACTTGATAAAAGCAAATTGTGCATTCAGATGCATTCTGTGCCAAAATTTATCTTAACGGTGACATGCCCAACGCATTACCTTAGATAATGACCTCAGAACAAGCTGAGAATTGATCTGCTCTCCACATCCTCATGCATTTAAACTTCTAAGTGCGTCACTGACCTGGCAGGTTGTACCGTGCAAGCGTCCATTTACAATTTGGGAAATCTCATGTTCACTCTCACAACACCATAGCACATGTGTGTTTTGAGTGATGGAAGACTCATGCTTGACTGGGTCTATTTCTGACTCTGTGTTACCACAGGCCACTTGGGAAATACCAAGTGTAGCTCATTACATCAGAATTATATCATATTATAGATATTTTATCTTTTTAGCACTTACTGTAAATCTTAGGTGCTCCTCTGTTGCTTTTTATATTCTCTTGAAGGAATATAAGAAGAGACAGGATTTGTGGATTCGGCTCTGAAACAAAAACTGTCTGACAACTCCTCTTTTTAAACAGCCAACAGATGTGCTGGGGAAATGCGTGTGAATTTGTTATTCGCGGTGCTCCTTGCCTCTGAGGCAGATGAGTCTTCAACAGATTTAATGTTTGCTCAGTGTAAATAGTCATGCTCCGGTGGTAGCCTTTAGTAGTAGATGAGTTTGGGATGCAAAAGCAGAGAATCAGAGTTTTGATGATCCTATGGATGGGTTTGGCTCTGGGGAGACGGTGGAGGTGTCTGCTAGGTGGCGGTGGGGTGGGAAGAAGTGAGAGTAGGGAGGACTTTTTATATTTATAAAGGGCAGAATTATGGATGCCTTTTTTCTTTTTCATGCTTCTCTGGACTTCCCAAAGTTTCTATAATGAGCATGCACTGCTTTCCTCAATCATCAGATACACTTTACAAGCAGTATACAAAATTATGTATAGCCTGTGTGACCCCAAGAACAAAGAGTATGGCTTGAATCAGCCATGGAAAACATTGACTCAGAACAAAGTCTGGCTGGCATTGGCTAACCCAGCTTCAGCTCTCAGGAAGTCAGCTCAAAATTGAATGGGGCCCAGTGGGGCTCTCAGGCATGGAGGCCTTTCTGTCCTCCATTTCTTACAGACAGGACTCCAGCCTCCACGATCTTCCTTGAATTCCAAAGGGCAGAACAGTTGCTAATCAAGGGAAGAGCAGCCACAAAACCTCCTGAGGCGAGAAAAAAGTGACCAGAGAAGCTCATCCAGATTGGAAGAAACAGCTACCTGAAACCCTGTTGCTGTTTACTCGCTAAGTTGTGTCCGACTCTTGTGGCCCTATGGATGGCAGCCTGCTAGGCTCCTTTGTCCATGGGATTTCTCAGGCAAGAATACTGGAGTGGTATCCATTTCCTTTTCCAGAGGACCATTCTGACCCAGGGATCCAACCTGGGTCTCCGCATGGAAGACAAATTCTTTACCACTGAGCCACCTGGGAAGCGTACCTGATACCCTGCACACACCCTAATCTTGTCAGCAACCCCACCCTTTTGAAACTTTGCAGAAGAAAGATGAATGTAAGATGGTTAGTGCCTTGATCCTTATCACATACTCCTGCTGTATTATATAATCTCTCCCAACAACAACAAAGCTTACCATGTTCCCTCTTTGACTGGCAAAGACATAAAGCCACTCTTTCTTTACCCTCTACAAGTCTGTTTCCGTACTTCTGTCTGGCATCAGCACACAGAGACCCAAGGTTTCATCATCAGACTCAGAGGCGTGTGGGCTCCAGAGGTTTGTGAAAGAAGTAGCTGTGTCCTCCTAGTCTTCTGTACCATAGATGGCCAATGCCGTTACCTTCTGAGCAGGCACTGCCTTATTCACCAGTGTACAGGTCTTCCACTACTTATGATGGGATTGTGTGTGCATGTTTAGTCGTGTCTGACTCTTTGTGACCCCATGGACTGTAGCCCTCCAGGCTCCTCTGTCCATGGGTTCTCCAGACAAGAATATTGGAGTGGGTAGCCATGCTCTCCTCCAGGAGATCTTCATTTCATCCCAGTGAACCTCTTGTAAGTTGAAAATATCATAAGTAAAAAAATGTATTGAATACACCTAATCTATTGAACATCATGGCTTATCCTAGACCACCTTACATGTTCTCAGAGCATTTACATTAGCCCTATAAGGGCTTCCCTGGTGGCTCAGACAGTAAAGAGAGACTGAAACGTGGAAGACCCAGGTTCAATCCCTAAGTCAGGAAGATTCCATGGAGAAGAAAATGGCAATCCATTCCAGTATTCTTGCCTGGAGAATCCCATGGATGGAGGAGTCTGGTGGGCTACAGTCCATGGGGTCGAAAAGAGTTGGACACGACTGAGAAACTAACACTTTCACTTTCATAGTTGAGCAACATCACATAACAAAACGCCTATTTCATAATAGAATGTTGACAATGTCCTATAATTGAGTACTCTACTGAAATTGAAAAACAGAATGGTTGTCTGGGGATAGAGTGATTCTAAGTATATCAGATTTTTACCCTCAGGATCTCGAGGCTGACTGGGAGATGAGACTGCCTCTGCCCAGGACCACAACAGAGCATTGTGTCGTGTATAGCTAGCCTGGGAAAATATCTACATTCGAAGTTTGAAGTACCGTTTCTACTGAATGTGGATTGCTTTCACCTCATCGTAAAGTGAAAAGAAAAAACTAAATCGAACCGTTGTTATGTCAGGAATGGTCTATATTCCTAGGGCCTAGCAGAGTCCATCCTGCATAGCTGCTCTTCAGTAAACATTTTTTGTAAGTTAAAGGTAATTTTCAGAAAGATAAAATCATGACCCACCTACGGATATAAAAATGAACGCTTGGTAACAATTCTGCTTTACTCATAATGCAAAACTAGGTGGATGTTATAACCAGTTGAAAGGGAAAGTCAAAACAGCACAAATTTATATCTAACAAGGGAATGTTGAAGTGAGTTGTAAAGAGAGACAAAACTGTTTTTCAAAGAAGGAAGAAGTCATTTTAAACCACTATCAGGAAGAATAGCATTTATGTATCTATCACTTTCTCACAACTTACAAATGGTTGCCAGATAGTTCAGAGATAATGGGCAGGGCTAGAATCTGATAACCCAGAAGGGCATGATACAGACCATGCAACTTTCCACTGAAACACATTTTTACCCCTACAAATGAATGAATCACTGATGTCATCTTGACAAGTAGAAAAGATAGAACATGAATCAGTAGAAATATCTTTAAGTCAGTGCCGGGAGCCGGCATATTGCATATTGAGTGCATATTGAGTGCAGCACTTTTCAGGATCTGGAATAGCTCAACTGGAATTCTATCACTGCCGGTAGCCAGCGTGAGGAGCTCCGCCCATGACAAAGGTCATGAGGAAGGAGGCTCGGCACACGCAAAGGCGGGATCGAGCTTCAGGAGTCCCCCTGGAAATTCTCGAGCATATACCCCCAAAACCAGAGTCTGCCTACTTTCTGCTTTGAGCTTTCACCTACACCTCTGACTTTACCGGGGGCTGTCCCCCACTACCTCTCTCTGAAAAAAGAGTTAGCTTACAGTTCCAGTTAATAATTCCTGGGTGTGACAGTGTTTAACCTACAAACTCCTTTGGAAATCCTCTAGCCTACCTGAATAGGTTTTTCCGGCCACATGAGATTGTTCAGAGCCTCCCAACTGTGAGAGGCAGGAGGTGTTCTAAACTGTCTAAACACAGATTCTTTTGAGTAGTTAAAAGATTGATTAGAAATTGTATTGGTGAAGGGATTTTCACTTGTTGGGCCAATGTTTGCTGCTAAGTTTCCATATCCCTTACCTGCTGTGTCCCTGGCAGTGTATTGATTAATATAATTGGTGTAAGTAGTAGCTTTAATGTTTGTAACCTGGGACCCTTGAGTTAATTCTTTTTCTTGTTATAGCCCACCACATCTTTGCGCTGTAGGAATGCAACTTTATCTAATGCTTTTGGAGGGTGGCTCCTGACCAATCACCTTTAGAGAAAAATAAGTTTTCTGAAGAAAGGGTCTTAAAATGTTAACAGGCCTCCGGGCCAGAAGATGATGCAAATCACCTAAGCTTTTGCATATGATAAGTTTGCAGGAAGAAAGCCTGGCTTGCTGCCTGACTCTACCCCTTCCCCCATTATCCTCTATGCATAACTTAAGGTATAAAAACTACTTTGGAAAATAAAGTGCGGGCCTTGTTCACCGAAACCTGGTCTCACCATGTCGTTCTTTCTCTTACCTTCTGGCTGAATTATTCAGCCTCTTTTCTCCACTGAATTTCCTCACTGAGCTATCCTCATTCTATTATTCTTTATATCCTTAATTAACGTTTAATTAAGCAATTGTTTCCTGATCTTCGCCTACGCCGTCTCTCCTTCGAATACCCTGGATCAGCCGGGGCTGGTCCCCGGCAAGTCAGGTTCCTGAGTACAGATATCAGTGATCACTTGCATGACAAAGCAATGTGTTCCCAAGTTATGTGTCTGTACATCTGCTTTGTGAAGGCAGAGGCGCTGGGTTCTGCCCTTGTTTGGTATCCCTGTGCCATAGGGAACCATGGCCGGGCAAACTCTGCCCTGAGGATTTTGATCACATGCTGTGAGCATTTCTGTTTGAAGAGGGCTTATCTGTAGCAACCTGCTACTCCAGAATTGTACCTTATATTTGTTAAATTTCACAGGCAACCATGGCTTCTACTCCCAATGTGCTCACTTTACAAGGTAGAACGGGTCCTGATGCTCTTATTCGTAACTGCTGGAGCAGGAACTGGCAGGGAGCCCGACCCTGACTGTGATATTTTCACCGCCTGACTGATTACCTGGCATGCTGTTCCCACATTTAGGCTGCAGTTAGCAACTGTGCATTGTCTGTGTGGCTGATCCGGAAGTGAGAGGAACTCAGCCCCACTCAGCACCTGTGTGTTCTGCTGGGAGTGAAGGCTCTTTGCAGGCAAGGAGGGGAGTGGTTCCAAGCAGAGTTTGTTGGGAAATAATTTGAATGACATCCTTCATAATGAGTAGAATTCAGTAGCAACTTTATTTAAAATAATAAAACATGAAAAGCTTCTGTTCACTCATTAAATGGTTAAGAAGTACCAAGCAGTGTGCTAATGGTATCATATATTAATACAATATATCATGTATAACAAAGCTGGGAGTTTTGTATTCACCCATCCATCCATTCATCTAAATATCCACCTGTTCACCCATCCATCCATGCATCCATCATTTATCAAACGCCAGTCTATGGACCAAGAGTTGTACTAGCCACACATCAAGGTGAACAAGACAAACAGATTCTGCCCTCAGGGAACTAACTCAATCCATCAGCAAATCTGATTAGCTCCATGTTCAAAATATGCTCAAAATCCCGACCACTTCTTGCTATCCCATTGCAGCCCCCTTCCTCGGACATTCACAATCCTTACACAGACCTGCGGGATCTCCCAATTTTACCCTGCCTTGTTCTCCCTCACTTTGTTTGTTAAAGTCTCTCTCTTTCCTCAGTCTGCTCCAGAAATGCTGGACTCCTTGTTGAGTTACTTTCAACGTATGAGATATGGACTGCCCTACAGATTTTGCATGGACTCCTTGTCCTCTCTTCTTGGACCATTTTTATCCTAGATAACAACATTGCATACATGATCACCTCCAAAGGCGTGAATCTTTTCTAAATTGTCACTTTTCAATACCTTAACAAGGGCAACCTGAGTCCCATCTTCAGCACTCCTAAACCCCCTTACTCAGCTTGACTTTGCCTTTTATCCATTTGAGACACACATTTATTTAAATTGTGCTTCTCTAGGTCTATTGAGATGCAAACTCCATGAGGACAGTGACATTTGCTTCTTTTGTTTTTTGATGTGTCTCAGATGCTCCTAAAAATGCAAACATAGGATAAAAATTAACAAGTCTGCTGAATGGATGGATGGATGAGTTAGTGGATTAATGGATGGATGGATGAGTTGGTGGATGGATGGATGGATGGATCGATGAACAGATAAACAGGTGGATGGATGAACAGTCTAAGCAAGGAGAGTTAAGCTAGCACAGTAGTTTTCAACCAGGAGCAAATTTTGCCTTGGGGGGAGATGAAGGATATCAAAATACTCCGTCCCAAAATATGCCACTTTGGTATAAAGATTACTCTAAGCTAAATTCATTTGAAATTAAACAAATAAAGAATTCTCCTTGGCCTGTCCTCTTATCTGACTAAAAGCAACTTTGGGGAAATAAGGCTGCTATAAATTCTTCTTAAGGGTGGATTACTCCCAAAGGGAGAACATAAATAAAACTTATCAAAATCTCTTTTACAGGAGATTTTTATGACCCTGAAGAATATGGAAAAACCACTCATACTTGTATAGATAAACATTATCTTAAATTTCCTTATTTGCTATTAGTTCTCTTGAAATTCCATCTATTTTCCCCCAAAAAAGTATTTTTTTTCCTGGTAAGTGCCATTCACTCCTCCCCTTCAATTAGGATAGTATACAAGCCCCAAGTTCAATAACTCCTTTGAGTTTCTCATCACTAAATTCTCAGTGTGTATGCACTTTGCATGTATAAACTTCTTCCCCATATATCTATCTTTTGTCAATTTAATTCAAACACTTCAGGTAATGAATCTAAGAGTAGTGGAAAGGTTTTTCTCTTCCCTAACAGTGATATTTGACAATTTATGGAGACATTTATTGTCTCTTGTGACAACTACAGGTGGAGTGGGAGCTGGATGGTGAAGTTTAGTGGCTTTGAGCAGGGAAGGCTGCTAAATGTCCCACAATGAGGAAGACTGCTGCTGCTGCTGCTAAGTCGCTTCAGTCTTGTCCGACTCTGTGCAACCCCATAGATGGCAGCCCACCAGGCTCCCCCGTCCCTGGGATTCTCCAGGCAAGAACACTGGAGTGGGTTGCCATTTCCTTCTCCAATGCATGAAAGTGGTAAGTGGAAAGTGAAAGTGAAGTCACTCAGTCGTGTCTGACTCCTAGCGACCTCATGGACTGCAGCCCACCAGGCTCCTCCATCCATGGGATTCTCCAGGCAAGAGTACTGGAGTGGGGTGCCATTGCCGTTTCCTATGAGGAAGACAGGCTTGCACAAAACAAAGAATGATGCAGAACAAAATGCCAAGAGCGCCAAGGTTGAGGAACCCTGAGCTAGTTGTTATAAAAGATGCTTTAATATTAACTTTATTGTGGTATGATTACATAATGTTAATTGCATCCATTTTAAAACTTTCAGTTTGAAGGGTTTTGACCAATGAGTTGTTGCTCAGTTCCTAAGTCGTGTCCAACTCTTTGCAACTTTATGGACTGTAGAACATCAGACTCCTCTGTCCTTCACCATCTCCTGGAGCTTTCTCAAATTCATGTCCATTGAGTCGGTGATGCCATCCAACCATCTCATCCTCTGCTGCCCTCTCTTCCTCTTGTCTTCAATCTTTCCCAGCATTAGGGTCTTTTCCAATGATTTGGTTCTTCCTACCAGGTGGTCAAAGTATTGGAGCTTCAGCTTCAGCATCAGTCCTTCCAATGAATATTCAGGATTGATTTCTTTTAGGATTGACTGATTTGATCTCCTTACAGTCCAGGGGACTCTCAAGAGTCTTCTCCAGAACCACAATTTGAAAGCATCAATTCTTCAGCCCCCAGCCTTCCTTATGATCCAACTATCACATCTGTATATGACTACTGGCAAAATCATAGCTTTGACTATATAGACCTCTGACTCTGCTTTTTAATACACTGTCTAGTTTTGTCATAAGTTTCTTCCCAAGGATCAAGTGGCTTTTAATTTCATGGCTACAGAGATTTTGGAGCCCCTCAAAATAAAATGTATCACTGTTTCTGCTTTTTCTCCTTCTATTTGCCATGAAGGTATGGGACTGGGTGCTATGATCTTAGTTTTTTTGGTTATGTTTCAAGCCAGCTTTCTCACTCTCCTCTTTCACCCTCATCTAGAAGCTCTTTAGTTCCTTTTCACTTTCTGCCAGTAGAGTGGTATCATTTGCATATCTGAGGGTGTTGATAATTCATCCGGCAATCTTGATTCCAGCTTGTGATTCACCCAGCCTGATATTTTGCATGATGTACTCTGCATATAAGTTAAATAAGCAGGATGACAATATACAGGCTTGTCATACTCCTTTCCCAATTTTGATCCAGTCCGTTGTTCCATGTCCAGTTCTAACTGTTGCTTCTTGGTTTCTCAGTAGACAGGTAAGGTTTCTGACAGTCTCATCTCTTTAAGAATTTTCCAGTTTGGTGTGATCCACACAGTCAAAGCCTTTAGTGTAATCAATAAATAAACACGGCTCTAGTTCAGATTTAGAATATTTTCATTTCCCTAAAATGCAAACTTGTCAATACCTCCCCCTCCCCAGGCAACCCTGATCTGATAACTATCATAGCAGAGTTCTCCTATTCTGAAACTTCTTATAAATACAATCATCTCTGACATCTCTTGTTCAAAATCATATATTTGAGATTTGCCAATATAGTGACATGTGTCAGTAGTTTTTTAATATTGCTGAGCAGTATTTCACTGTATGAATATATCACATCGCCCCACTCCCTGCTAATGGATTCTGGAATTATTTTAAGTTTTTGGCTATTTGAAAATAAAGCCACTTTGGGCATTTGTAGAAGTCAATATTGTGGAAATTCATTTTTATTCTCCTGAATCAGTAGCTTTAACCACATATGAAACTGCTAAATGGTTTTATAGTGTGGTAGTACTACTGTATATTCCCACTAGCAATCCATGAGCATTCTTGAAATTGTGTATTGTGTTAATATCAGTCTTTCATTTGAGTAGGTTGTGGTATTAACAGGAGTTGAATTAGGGCATTTACCAAAGTTTTGGTTACATCAAGTGGATTCAGATCTGTCTCCCCAGCAGACCTTCATGACCAAATGCTGAGATGCCCTTACATCTCAGAACTATAACATCTTGGGCCTGCTAGACCTTAAGGCTTCCCTCAGCTCTTCAGTAGTTTTCAAGAAAAGTCTGAAATTGGAAATTTCTTAAAGTCATTTCACTTCCTTCCTTATTTAAATGAAAATGGAATCACCAGTTAGAGCAAACTTTAGCACATTTAATGAGAATAGAGGTGCAGAATGTTCCACACACTCAGAGAAAGGCAATTAACCAACTTGGGGGTGGCAGGGGCAGAGAAGTTCCCTCCTTTCTGGAGAAAGATAGGATCAAAATCATTAGTAGAAAGTATTCAAAGAAGGAGAGAGGGAGCAGAGTGCTTCACACCAAGGAATCAAGAGCAGGGGACAGTAAAGAACAATGGGGACAATGAAAGAATGCAGTCTTTTTAGAGAGTATGCTTCAAAGATGGGAATGGCCAAAAATGATGCTGTTTCTACAGTAATGGGTGTCTTCAAGTCATGCATGCGGCTGTCAAGCATTTGAAATGTGACTGGTCCAGAGTGAGATTTGCTGTAGTATATAGACACATTGAATTTCAAAGTATTACTAGAAGATAAAAGGATACAAAATATCTTATTAATAATTTCTACATTGGTAAATATGTTGAAATGATAATATTTTAGATATATTAGGCTAAATAGAATATATTACTAAAATTAATTTCTCCTCCTTCTATATACTTTTTTTCCATGCAACTATCAGAATATTTTAAATTGTATTTTTGGTTTACATTCTATTTTTATTACATCCTGCTGGGCTAGAGAGTGATGCAGTGCTAGATTATGATGGGCCCTAAAAGTCATCCTAAGAGGTTTGAATGACGTTCAGCGTAAATGGGAATGATATGACCAGATTGATGTGTTTGGATTTCAGAGGATTAATAAATATCTCCTGTTTTCCTGAATTCTGAATCAATTTGAAAGTCAGTGGCAAAAGTCAGACAGAAGGAAATAAATATCTTAGTTTTATTACTAGTAAATAGCTGGACCTGAGAAATAAAACTTTAGATCTATAGCACAATGGATTTGCTAACCATACGTCAAAGGATTACATTCTCCAGCTAGAGCCTGACAGTGGCAGGATCCCTCTACATGCTATGAGAATAGTTGTTTTCTGTGAGCAGAAAGATCCTAAAGAGTAGAGAGAGGGGATCAGGCCCTGTTCCTTCTTCTAAACTCACCAGTCAGATAACCCATTCTCAGCCACCTGGGGATGAGGAAGAAAGGGACCAGGAGAAGCCTGGGATTGGGAAGTGCCTGCGCCTGCGTGCGTGGTCAGTTGCTTCAGTTGTGTCCGACTCTGTGTGACCTCATGGACTGTAGCCTGCCAATCTCTTCTGTCCATGGCATTCTCCAGTCAAGAATACTGGAGTGGGTTGCCATACTCTTTTCCAGGGGATCTTCCCAACCCAAGGATGGAACCTGTGTCTCTTACATCTCCTGCATTGGCAGGTAGATTCTTTACCACTAGCATCACCTGGGAAGTGCCCAGTGGTCCAATTTTTCTCTAGATCTTGTCCAGTGACATTGTATTAGTTGCATACTGCTGCTTTAACAAATAGTTACTCACTCAGTGGCTTAGAACAATACACAGCTGTTATCTCATAGCTCTGTAGGCCAGGGCCAGACTTGGATAGACTGCTTTCTCTACTCTGAGTTTCAAAAGGCTGGAATCCAGAAGACTGAGAAGGATCCATGTCCAAGTTGAGTCAAGTTGTGGGCATAATCCAGTTCCTTGCTGTTGTAGGACTGAGATGCCTGTTTTCTGGATGCTGTCACTGCCACCACCAGCTTCTAGAAGTCTCTCTAGAGTCTTCACATGTGGCCCCTCTATCTGGCAGCCAGCCTCAATGCATTAGCCTTTCTCTGCTGGGAATCTCTGTGAAATCCCCTTCTACTGAATTGCTCCTGAATTCCTTTTCTTCCTCCTTTTGTGGGCTCCAGTGATTAGCTTGATCCCATTCAAATAATCCAAGGTAATCTCCCCCTCATAAGGTCCATAACCACAATCACATCTGCAAAGTCCATTCTGCCATATCAGTTCAGTTCAGTTCATTCCAGTTGCTCAGTCATGTCTGACTCTTTGCGACCCCACGGACTGCAGAATGCCAGGCCTCCCTGTCCATCACCAACTCCCGGAGATTACTCAGACTCATGTCCATTGAGTTGGTGATGCCATCCAACCATCGTTCTGCCATGCAAAGTGACATATTTAAAGAATTGGGGTATTTGGGGAGGTGTGGATATCTGCTGGTGTAGAGGGGTTGTTATTACCCTGCCTGCTGCAGATATTAAATAAAACATAGAGGTATCCCACTTTTAAACACACAATTCCTCTATTATTAATTTCCAGAGTAGTAATTATAATTCCATAGAGTTGAGTGGAATTATAATTCCTTCGAGTCACTCTGGCCACCTAATGAGAAGAACTGACTCATTGGAAAAGACTCTGATGCTGGGAAAGATTGAAGGCAAAAGGAGAAGGGGACAACAGAGGATGAGATGGCTGGATGGCATCACTGACTCAATGGACGTGAGTTTGAGCAAGCTCCGGTAGTTGGTGATGGACAGGGAAGACTGGCATGATACAGTCCATGGGGTTGCAAAGAGTCAGACATGACTGAGAGACTGAACTGAATTATAATTCAAAGTTATTTTCCTTGCTTCAACGTCCTACTATATAAAATGGGAAAAATACTAAAGTTGTTATAATATGTGTCTGGTGGTTGCAGTAATGCCAGGCACATGTTAAGTGCTCAATAAATGTATAAATCATTATATTATAAAGAATGGTAAGTTGCCTAGATGATAGGTTACCAATGTCTGCACCAGCAGGTAACCTTAAAATTCTTCATAGTTCAGACTAACACATAAGACCTCAGAGTCTCAAATCAAGTCCCTACAGGAAATGCCAGTCTCCAACCGCTATCTTGATTCCCAAGTGCCTAACATTGCCTGGCTTTCAAGCTTTCCAGGCAATGTGCCATATTTTGACATTTTTGGGAACCAACTGAATCACACCAGTACCATGTTTGGGGAGAGTATCAGTCTATACATTTGTAGATCAGATCATAGTGAAAAGTTAAAGTGAAAGTCACTCAGTGGTGTCCGACTCTTTGTGACCCCATGGACTATACAGTCCATGGAATTCTCCAGGCCAGAATACTGGAGTGGGTAACTTTTCCCTTTTCCAGGGGATCTTTCCAACCCAGCGATTGAACCCAGATCTCCCATATTGCAGGTAGATTCTTTACCAGCTGAGCCATTAGGGAAGCCCAAGAATACTGAAGTGGATAGTCTATCCCTTCTCCAGGGATATCTTCCCAACCGAGGAAATGAATGGGGATCTCCTGTATAGTTGATTGCTAAATAGAGGGATGAAGTTAGAATACTATGTAAAACAGTTTCCTATCACATCAAATTTTCAGCACTATCCAGCAATAACAACAGCTAAATGCACACCTGCCTGCTAAGAAAAGTCCCCATGAGATAATGCTCTGTGGAACATGATGTGTATTTACACTGGCCTGTCCTTTGGTCCAGGTTGGCCATAGGACCTGCCCACTTGGAAGCTCTTCTTGCTAGGTTCTCCCTAATGTGTGTAAAGCAGCCTAGGACCAGGAAACCCTCTCAAAGGTGGGACCTGTTTCTGCACCTGCCTCTTCTGAGCCAACGTTCTCAGCAGCTTTGGCCCCATCACCTCCATCTATCAAACTACCTTGATCTTTTTCATTAAAGACTGTATTTGCTTGAGCACTTCTTTACTTATTAGGCACTCACATATCATATCAGCTATGCAAGGGGCTTTTAAGGACTTGTATTGTTTTTTACTGATGCTCTGCTTATAAGATAGCATAGGTTTTGGATAGCTTTCCCTGGATCCTAATGTTGCCATTAGTGTGTTCCCACCAACCCCACAAGTTTTTAGAACATTAGTTCCCAGGGAGATATATATATATATATATATATATATATATATATATATATATAGTGTTTTGGTAGATTGAGTTCTTTATTAAAAGTACTTGCTGCCCCTCCCTACTGCAGCTGTTGCTTAGGAACAGCTCTCTGATGTCCCTTCCTGTGAGATGAAGCAAGGATATCCCTATTGCTGCTAGACTTGGTCATGTGACTTGTTTTGATCAATAAAATGTGACAAAAAGTGATGTACCCATAAATCAGATCTGGATAAAAACTTTAAGAACTATTTACTTTGCTCTAAGCCTGAGAAGTGAAATCTAGACCAGGAAAGTTGCCTGAAAATACACAGATGATCTGAAGCCAACCTACAGAAAGCCATGAAGGTGAGTGGGAAGAACTTTTGTATCCATAACCACTGAGATATGGGGACTGTTTGTTACTACAGCAAAACTGATTAAAGCTGATAGATGCACACTTCATCAGGAATACCTGTAATTACTTAGTTCCAGGGTAACTAGTGGTAGGCATGCCCATGCATGGGGTGAGACTTCCACCACCTGGCAGGGAGCAGACATAGGAACATTCTCTTCAAACAGTGCTAGGAGCTGAATTGTGTGACCCCCAAATTTTTATGTTGAAGCCTTAACACCCAATGTGACTACATTTGGACATATGATTTTCAAGAGGTAATTAAAGTTGAGTGACATCATCAGGGCAGTGTTTTTATAAGAAGAGGGAGAGATAGAGGCCTTCTCTTGTCTTACACCCACAGAGGTAAGACCATGTGAGACACAGGCAGAGCCAGCCATCCACAAGCATCACCAGGAACCAGTTCTGTGACACCTTGAACTTGGACTTCCAGCCTCCACAACTGTGAGAAGACAAATGTCTATTTTTTTTAAAACCCCCAACCTCCCTGGCCCTCAGTCTGTTATGCTCTACTGTAGAGCCCAAGCTGACTAATCCAGGCAGATCTCCAAAACAGAAGTGAGGAGAAAGATGAGGTGATGGTTCTCGGCACCTTACCCAAACTCACTAATAGGGGAAGCTCCTCACCCCCCAACCACTAATACCAAAGAAGCTGAAGTTGAATGGTTCTATGAAGACCTACAAGACCTTCTAGAGTTAACACCAAAAAAGAAGATGTCCTTTTCATCATAGGGGACTGGAATGCAAAGTAGGAAGTCAAGAGATACCTGGAGTAACAGATAAACTTGGCCTTGCAGTACAAAATGAGGCAGGGCAAAGCCTAACAGAGTTTGCCAAGAGAATGCACTGGTCATAGCAAACACCCTCTTCCAAAAACACAAGAGATGACTCTACAAATGGATATCATCAGATGGTCAATATCAAAATCAGATTGATTGTATTCTTTGCAGCCAAAGATGGAGAAGCTCTATAGAGTCAGCAAAAACAAGACCGCGAGTTGACTGTGGCTCAGATCATGAACTCCTTATTGCCAAATTCAGACTTAAATTGAAAAAAGTAGGGGAAATCACTAGGCCATTCAGGTATGACCAAAAATCAAATCCCTTATGATTATACAGTGGAAGTGAAAAATAGATTCAAGGGATTAGATCTGATAGACAGAGTGCCTGAAGAACTATGGATGGAGACTTGCTACATTGTACAGGAGGCAGTAATCAAAAAAATCCCCAGGAAAAAGAAACGCAAAAAAGCAAAATGATTGTCTAAGGAGGTCTTACAAGTAGCTGAAAAAAGAAGTGAATAGCATAGGAGAAAAGGAAAGATATACACATCTAAATGCAGAATTCCAAAGAATAGCAAGGAGAGATATGAAAGCCTTCCTAAGTGAACAATGAGAAGAAATAGAGGAAAACAATAGAATGGGAAAGACTAGAGATCACTTCAAGAAAATTAGAGATACCAAGGGAATATTTCATGCAACGATGGGCATAATAAAAGACAGAAATGGTATAGACCTAACAGAAGCAGAAGATATTAAGAAGAGGTGGCAAGAATACACAGAAGAACTATACAAAAAAAGATCTCAATGAACCAAATACCATGATGGTGTGATCACTCACCTAGAGCCAGACATCCTGCAATGTGAAGTCAAGTGGGCCTTAGGAGGCATCACTATGAACAATGCTAGTGGAGGTGATGGAGCTCCAGTTGAGCTATTTCAAATCCTAAAACATGATGCTGTGAAAGTGCTGCACTCAATATGCAGGAAATATGGAAAACTCAGTAGTAGCCACAGGATTGGAAAAAGTCAGTTTTCATTCCAATTCCAAAGAAGGGCAATGACAAAGAATGTTCCAATTAGTGCACAACTACACTCATCTCACATACCAGCAAAATCATGCTCAAAATTCTCCAAGTTAGACTTCAATAGTACGTGAATGGAGAACTTCCAGATGTTCAAGCAGGATTCAGAAAAGGTAGAGGAGCCAGAGATCAAATTGCCAGCATCTGTTGGATCATTGAAAAAGCAAAAGAATTCCAGAAAAGAGTCTACTTCTACTTCATTGATTATGCTAAGGCCTTTAATTACGTGGTCACAACAAACTGTGGAAAATTATTAAAGAGATGGGAATACCAGACCACCTTATCTGCCTCCTGTGAAACTTGTATGCAGGTCAAGAAGCAGCAGGTAGAGATAGAACTGTAACAACAGACTGGTTCCAAATTGGGAAAGGAGTACGTCAAGGCTGTGTATTGTCACCCTTATTTAACTTATATGCAGAGTCCATCATGAGAAATGCTGGGCTGGAAGAAGCACAAGCTGGAATCCAGATTTCTGGAAGAAATATCAATAACCTCAGATATGCAGATGATACCACCTTTATGGCAGAAAGTGAAGAGGAACTAAAAAGCCTCTTGATGAAAGTGAAAGAGGAGAATGAAAAAGTTGGCTTAAAGCTCAACATTCAGAAAACGAAGATCACGCCATCTGGTGCTATCACTTCATGGCAAATAGATGGGGAAACATGCAAACAGTGTCAGACTTTATTTTTGGTGGGCTCCAAAATCACTGCAGATGGTGACTATAGCCATAAAATTAAAAGATACTTGCTCCTTGGGAGAAAAGCTATGATGAATCACCTAGACTGTGTATTAAAAAGTAGAGACATTACTTTGCCAACAAAGGTCCATCTAGTCACAGCTATGGTTTTTCCAGTAGTCATGTATAGATGTGAGAGTTGGACAATAAAGAAGGCTGAGCACTGAAGAATTGATGCTTTTGAACTGTGGTGTTGGAGAAGACTCTTGCGAGTCCCTTGGACTGTAAGGAGATCAAATCAATCAATCCTAAAAGAAATCAGTCCTGAATATTTATTAGAAAGACTGACGCTGAAGCTGAAACTCTAATACTTTGGCCATTTGATGCAAAGAACTGACTCATTAGAAAAGACCCTGATACTGGGAAATATTGAAGGCAGGAAGAGAGGGGATGACAGAGGCTGAGATGGTTGGATGACAGCACCAACTCAACGGACATGAGTTTGAGCAAGCTCTGGGAAATGGTGAAACACAGGCAAGCCTGGCATGCTGCAGTCCATGGGTTCACAAAGAGCCAGACACAACTGAGCAACTGAACAACAATCTTTCCCATCTGGTGAATGTGTAGACATTGAGGGATCTGGGATATTAATTTAAGGAAGTTCCCCATGAAATCATGAGGAATGGGCAACAAATGGGGCCACACCATCAGGGTAAGGCAGGAGGGATGTGATGGCAAATGATAAACATTCAGCAAACATTTATTAAATACCTACTGTGTGCTAGGCTTTGGACTATACCAAACAAAGACATTGGCCCTGCCCTTACAAGCTCACAGTCTAGCTGAAGCAGATGAACAATCATAAATACAATGGCAAAGCACCAGGGAGGCATTATGGAAGAAAGGACTTTTGTAAGAATCAAAGCACATCTAACTAATCCTTATGTTGATGAATGCCAGTGAAAATGTAGTTCATAGATGGACTGAGAGGTTGAGGGGTGATGCATCACAATGCGGACAGGTTGGACTGGGAAGAAGCAATGCACGGCCCCAGGTGGCAGACAGATGGGTGTGATGGACACCACGAGAGGGACACAAGAGGAGAGATGGGCTCTTGGAAAAAGACATCTTACTCTTGGACTCACAACCCCCAAAACCTGTGGCACTGACTGCTGGCAATGCTCTTAGCTTGGCAGGTTTGGTGGCGAAGACAATGCTGTTGTTCTCACCAGCTGATACTTCTTCCTGGCCTCCAGGGAGGAAGTACTCTCGTTGCCTTAGTTGTGGGATGCATCCACATGTCTGAGTTCTGGCCCGAAGCTATGAGTTGCCCTGATGGCAGCCTCTGCAGTCAACTGCTTGAGCTGCCATAACAAAGTAGCATATACTGGGCAGTTTAAACTACAGAATTCAATTCTCTCCTCTTCCTGGAGGCTGGAAGTCCAAGATCAAGGTGTGGGCAAGGTTGGTGCCCTGTGGCCTGTCTGCTTGTCTTGCCAATGGCCTCTCTCCTTGTGTTGCCAAACTTGCCAATGCCCATCTTTATGTCCTCACATGGTCATGCCTCAGTGTGTGTCTGTGTCCTTATCTCCTCTTCTTATTAGGACAGCACTGTTTTTTAATTAAGGCCTACTTGCACATCTTCAGGCTTCCCTGGTGGCTCAGAAGGTAAAGAATCTGCCTTTAATGCAGCAGACCAGGGTTCGATCCCTGAGTCAAGAAGATCCCCTGGAAAAGGGAATGCCTACCCACTCCAATATTCTTGCCTGGAGAATTTTATGGACAGAGGAGCCTGGTGGGCTACAGTTCATGGGGTCACATAGAGTCAGACACTACTGAGGGACTAACACATAATGACTTCATTTTAGGTTAATTGCTCTCCCTCTGTCTTTCTACTGTAAGTCCTTGTTGGTTATCTTTTTAAAATATAGCAGTCTATACATGTTATTCTCAAATTCCCAATCTATCCACCCCCTGCCCTTTCTCCCTAGTAACCATAAGTTCATTCTCTAGGTGAGTTAGACAGAAAAGACAAATACCATGATATCACTTATATTCAGTATCTAAATAATAACACAAGTGAACTTATTTAAAAAACAGAGTAAAACTAAATGCCTCTTTAAAAGCCCTACTTCCAAATACAGCCATATTCTGAAATAGTGGGGTTAGAACTTCAGCATATAAAATTTGTCATTTGTGGAAAATACAGTTCAGCACATAACAACATTTTCTGGCTTGACTTAAAATATCTTGCTTGATCATCTAGCCCTGTCATCCACTGCTGTGGTGAATTTGAAGAATACTGTTACAAATGACACATCTATAAGATGAAAAAGTGTACCAGGCATGCACAGTTTCATATATATCAGTCTTTATTGGGTTAACTGACAGTGATGTTTTTGTCTGTTGTTTTTTTTTCTTACTGCAGACTAGCTTAGCCTGCCTGACTTACGGAGATGTACACATCTATAACTCAGAAGCTGTCTGGGTTGAATTACAGATCTGGGTGTCCTCAATAATACAAATGAAAATTAAAGCCATTGGAGTAGATGGAATTAGCCATCCAATGATCATTGCAACAGAAGTAAGGAGAAGAGGGTATTTTGAAAGAGAGTGAATGTTCCAGAGTGCCAGGTTCTGCTTGAGCAAGACTGAGAATTGAACTGCAGCTTTCACGAAATTCGTGTTTGGCAAGTGCAGCTTCAGCGAGGAGACAAGAGTGGCAGCCAGATTTCCGACGCTTAAGCTTGGATTGGAAGGTTGAGAGGAAGGCAGAAGAAAGGAAGCAACTCATGGAAAAAAGTGATAGCAGAGGGCATATACTTATGGAAATGATGGAGAAAAAATGTGAGTCCAGGGGATTTTATTTAAGGTTAAACTTTCTCAACTCATGCTTAAATGTTGATGAGAAGAGGCTTGGTTAAAAACATAGAAGGGTGGGATTAATTAGAGATTAAACTCCTTGAGAAAGTGGAAGTAGAGAGAAAATAAAAGCCAGAGGAAGAGCCGAGGGATTAATTTTAAACCTGTAAACAGCCACTTCTTTCAATGATTTAAGAGCAGGAACAAAGGGAGAAGAGGGTGTGGGTGGGGGAACAGGGCTTGCAGAGTTGGTAATAGGAGAGGGAGTTCCCACCCCCTGATCTATTCCACATATTGTCACCAGCATCTATCCAGTCCCAGGAACTTGCGTAATGATGATGAGGTGAGAGAGAGGGAGCTGATAAGGGAGGGGGCAGGCAGGAAATGCAGGTCAGGTAATGAGTCCCAAGATGCCAAGATTTGGGTTTATCTCCCTGATGTAGGATTATCTACGCTGGGTCCAGACGAGGAAGTTAAAGAAGTGACACACAAACAAGTCACCAGCTTGTTTGTGGAGTCAGGAGTCAGGAGTTAGGAGTATCCTTGTCTTCCAAACCGGGCTCTGTGTCTCTAAAACCTAATGGTATTCCAGACACTCAGAGGCAGACAGAAGCCCAGAGTGTGAGGCCACCCTAGACAGAATGGCTCCTTCTGCTTCTTCAACCATCACTCATCCCAGACTGAGACCCTTCTGTGGTTCCTGTCCCTCCCTCTCTTTCCCCATTGCCACCACCTGGTCTATCCACTAGGCTTCTTGCACTTTTAGCACTGCTCTGAGAAGGATGAGGGAGGTCTCTGCTTGGGGAGATGAAGGAGGAACAAATGTGATCCAGGTGGAAGGGTCAGTTCGGGTCAGTTCAGTTCAATCGCTCAGTCGTGTCCGACTCTTTGCAACCCCATGAATTGCAACACGCCAGGCCTCCCTGTCCATCACCAATTCCCGGAGTTCACTCAGACTCATTTCCATCGAGTCAGTGATGCCATCCAGCCATCTCATCCTCTGTCGTCCCCTTCTCCTCCTGCCTCCAATCCCTCCCAGCATCAGAGTCTTTTCCAATGAGTCAACTCTTCACATGAGGTGGCCAAAGTACTGGAGTTTCAGCTTTAGCATCAGTCCTTCCAAAGAACACCCAGGACTGATCTCCTTTAGGATGGACTGGTTGGATCTCCTTGCAGTCCAAGGGACTCTCAGGAGTCTTCTCCAACACTACAGTTCAAAAGCATCAATTCTTCGGCACTCAGCCTTCTTCACAGTCCAACTCTCACATCCATAACATGACCACTGGAAAAACCATAGCCTGAAGACGGACCTTTGTTGGCAAAGTAATGTCTCTGCTTTTGAATATGCTATCTAAGTTGCTTATAACTTTTCTTCCAAGGAGTAAGTGTCTTTTAATTTCAGATGGCTGCAATCACCATCTGCAGTGATTTTGGAGCCCAAAAAATAAAGTCTGACACTGTTTCCACTGTTTCCCCATCTATTTGCCATGAAGTGATGGGACCAGATGCCATGATCTTCATTTTCTGAATGTTGAGCTTTAAGCCAACTTTTTCACTCTCCTCTTTCACTTTCATCAAGGGGCTTTTGAGTTCCTCTTCACTTTCTGCCATAAGGGTGGTGTTATCTGCATATCTGAGGTTATTGATATTTCTCCCGGCAATCTTGATTCCAGCTTGTGCTTCTTCCAACCCAGTGTTTCTCATGATGTACTCTGAATATAAGTTAAATAAGCAGGGTGACAATATACAGCCTTGACGTACTCCTTTTCCTATTTGGAACCAGTCTGTTGTTCCATGTCCAGTTCTAACTGCTGCTTCCTGACCTGCATATAGGTTTCTCAAGAGGCAGGTGGACGGGTACTGGCACTGAAGGTAAGGGGCTGTGTGTGCCTGTGGACTCCAAGACTGTCCCCCCAGTCCCTGCTCCCTTTTCACTTTCCTCCCAACCCTTCCAGCTTGACAGAGGTGGTCTCAGTATTTATGTGCCACAAATGCACCTTAAGAGCAGATATCTACCTGGCTTTGTTCAAGATGGCTGTTATGGACTGAAATATTTGTGTCACAACAAATTAATATGCTGATGTCCTAACCCCCGAGATAGTGGAATTTGCAGATGTAATCTTTAGGAGGTATTGATGCAAAACTAATCAGTCGATCTAAGAAAGAATTGGAAATTTTTATTCGAGCCAAATTTAAGGATTATAATCCAGGAACAGCATCTCAGAAAGCTCTCAGGACCATTAGAAGTCAGGAAACAGTTATACATGTGTTTTTGAGACAGAGAGCTGAGCATTAAATCACATATTATTGACAGTTTGCACAATCTAGATCTAAGACTCATTGTGGCTCCTTACAAGATCAAGAAGGAATGTTACATTTTAAGGCATTATCCTTTTTTAAATCTTTTTATTTTGTATTGTGGTATAACTGATTAACAGTGTTGTGATAGTTTCAGATGAGAGGCAATGGGAGTGTGGGGGAGAATGGATACATGCATATGTATAGCTGAGTCCTTTTGCTGTTCACCTGAAAATGTATTATCTTTTTGGTGCTGGTAGAACATTGCTCTTTATGGAAGAGCAGGTATTTCTGCCAATGTGGGAGGTTGGTCAAGTCTAATGCAGATACCTGATGCATAGTAGAGAGAAGGAAAAAAGGCTGAAGGGCAGAGGAAATGTTTTAGGTTTAAATTTTTCTTGTTTTGCCATAAAATATGAATTTTATTTCATAGAAATGATGATTTTTAGATGAGATCATGACCGTGGGGTCCCCGTGATATGAATAGTGCTCTTATTTTTAAAAAAAAGACACCAGAGACAAGGAGACACAGCTGGAAGGCAGCCATCTGCAAACCAGGAAAAGAAACATCACCAGGACCAGACCAAGTGGACCCTCGTCATGGCCACCCAGCCTCCGGAACTCTGAGAAATAAAGGGTGATGTTTGGGCCGCCCACTCTGTGGTATTTTGTTATTCTGTTATGGAAGTTTGAGATGACTTGTACTATAGTTGAAAAATTTAAAATTACAAATCTAAAGCCAGAGAACTCCAAGTGTTCGATTATGTCTTTATTATCTCTCTTATCAGTGGTGGGATTTCAATGCTTGAGGTATTACTTTTTCTTTCACTTTATTCTTTTTTTTTGCACCCTGCAAATAACCTATCACAAGCATGCATTTTAAATACAAAAAAAATCAATATTTTCATATACTGTTTAATAACTTAGCAAACAGGGAAAGATTTACCTATACTGAGCACTGAGAGTGGTATTGCGTCTGAAATTGAGCACTAATTTTAGAGCTAAATATGTTGGTGGTTAAGCTGAAAATGAAGATTTTTATATATCATAGAATTTGTCTGATAAAGGGATGCATAAGCATGTTGCTGGAGCGAAACTTGACAGCACCTTCCAGAGGAATGACATAAATCCTGATAAGAGAGAAGGGTTAACATAACAAGTGATGTCTGACTATTGCTGTGGGGAAGAAATAAAAATATTTTTCAAATGGACATTGCTTCTATTTCCCTTCAGTGAAAGCTGAAGAGGTAGTGTTATATCAGGACATTTCACACAAATTATAAATGTGTTATAAGCTCCAAGTAAAATGTTTTCTAAAGGTCTAACGTTACCCATGGACAAGCCATGAGAACCTAGAAGAATGAACACTTAACACTGACGATCTCTCTGAAAACATCAAAAGCCCCAGGTGAGTAATTTTTAGAGAGAGCTATATATATATCATAGGAAGAAAGTTCTGGAAATTGGCCAAACAGGAAGCAAGCTTCCTCCTCTAGACTCCACATGAATAAAGCCAGACAATCAGAGCACTCAAGTCCTCTCAATTTATTCCCCAAGGTGTGCTGAAAGAATTCCAGGGCAGAAAGCTGTGACTTTGGCTTCATCCCTGGGGGCAGGTACACTGGTCAGGGATACAGGTCTCTGTGCCCAGGCGGAGCTCTTGGGACCTGCTTCCAGAGCAGCATGTTCTTTGTCCTGTATTGATGAGATTGCTCAGAAGAGGACCATCCAGAAAGAAGTGGATGTGTGTGTCTGACCCAACCCAACCGATGCCCCCCTTTTTGGACTGAAAAAAGACATGCCTTCTGGGCTTGAATAAATGCAGTTTTCCAGAAGGACTTGAATATTTGTGGATCCCTGAGGAGAAGCCTCCCTTCTCCCTTGACCAGAGAGAGGAACTCTGGAGCCTGGCGTGCTGCGATTCATGGGGTCGCAAAGAGTCCGACAGGACTGAGCGACTGAACTGAACTGAGGAGAAGACTCCCTTCTCCCTTGACCAGAGGGAGGAACTCTGTGAAGAAGTGCAGCAGGAGCTTTGGGGCTCGTCAGAACTGAGTCATTGTTCCAACTCTCCTCTGTTAGCTGTGTGGCTTTGGGCAAGCTTCTTCACTGTTCTTTCCTTCAGTTTTCTCAAAAGTGAAATAGGAGGATGGAACGCTCTGAAGCAAAGGAAAAGATGTAAAGTTGCCAGCACAGTGCCTGTGCATAGAGACTCAATTGTTACATGTTTTTACTTTTGCATGAGAAAGTAGAATCCCAGCAGTGGAAACCTGGGGCAGTCATGTTCACCAGCTCAAAATGGCCTCAGTAGAGGGTCTCTTGAAAATGTCCAGAGAAGCAGAAGAAGCTGGAAAAACATAGGTTCAAAAACGGTTTCTAGAAATCAACCACTATTTGGTTTATTAGTGAGAGGTTTGGACTATGGAATGATGAGGCTATCCTTTGAGTCTGTCTGTGTTGGTTGGGCATTAGGGGTCAATCAAGTAGGGTGATGATGGGATTGAAAAGGCTCATAGATAATTATCTGGAGCTGTGAGAAATTTTCTTTTCATCTGGGATTCACAGCAAACAATCTCCTCAGAGGCCAGAGACTCAATACCCACCCTCTCAGATCTGAGGGACACAGGACATCTGGAGACAGATAAAACCCCAGGAAAATCTAGGCTTCCCCTCCAAAACTATAAACCCTGGTTGGAATGGCTGAAGCCAGCAGCTGAACGTTTATTTCTCATTCACTTCTAGCCAAGGAGGTTAGGAGTAGGCGGCAAACTTGAGGAAAATGAAAGGAGAAAGTGAATTCTCTTCTGACAGGATGGAGAAGAAAGATGTGCCCAGGAAAAGATTTATTTCCTCAAGTAAACATAACCCAGAGTATTTTTCTTATAGGTCATATTCATTTACCAGGGCTGAGAAAACCATTCCCTGTCATTGTCCTCACAACATAAGTCACTCTCAGAACTTCTTTATCAAGAGCAGATAAGGATCAGGAAAATGTGCTGGAAAGAATACAAGATCTTTCGCCTCCAAGTCCGGGAAGTTGTCATCTTCATATGAATGGCGTAAATCGCCTGGCTAATGAGCTTATTCTTAATTTCCTACAACAATGGCAGTTTCCACCAGATTTTATCAACCCAGAGATGGGACTCATAACAAGATTGTGAATGATCTCTAGTCCATTATTTCTATCAGCACCACTGATTTATTTATTACTCTTGAAGGCATCACTGTTTCTCTAATTTCTCTGGGAGTGGAGAGGATGAGGGTGGGAAAAAATTCCACCAGTGGATTCCATGTCGACCGAGATTTCTTACAGGGTGTCTTTTCTTCATTTCAGCTGATGCCTTCTTAAGCTATAGCAGCAGCGCCAGTCTCCCCATTGACACCCACATCCACAATGGCAAAACTCTGAGCCTCTCCTTGAAACATTCTTGATCAAAAAATGATTTTGATCATCTTTCTTGTTTTTTTAAAAGTACCTTTATTTTTAAACTTTCTTTCTTTTTTTTTTTTTTTTTTTTGCCACATTGCATGGCATGTGGGATCTTAGCTCCCCAACCAGAAATCAAACCCAAACACCCTGCATTGGAAATATGGAGTCTTAACTAGTGGACCTCCAGGGAAGTCCCTTTCCTTGGGTTTTACATTAAAGTTGTCTTATAAAAGGCTTCCCAGGTAGCTCAGTGGTAAAGAATTTGCCTGCCAATGAAGAAGACTTGGTTCAATCCCTGGAGAAGGAAATGGCAACCCATGGACAGAGGAGTCTGGCAGGCTATAGTCCATGGGGTTGCAAAGAATCAGATATGACTGAGCACGGACACACTACTACTGTCTTATAAAAAATGATGATGATAATAGTAGCTGTAGAGAAAAGATGACACCAGTGGAAATTAACTCTTGAACTTCCTCAAATCTACACACTTTCTCCATCCTTAGTTACAGACTTGAATCAGCTTGGAAAAGGGGTTTGCTGTTCACTAACCTATGATTTCTTAAAATTCCAAATATCAAGGTGGTAAAAGCTGGCCAAAGTGGCATCTAGTATTAGTTGTACTCAGACATTAAAAGTAAAATTCATGGTTTTCACTCTGGATGAGTTCCTACCTGTACAGCTGTTGTTATTGTTGTTCAGTTGCTAAGTCATGTTCGACCCTTTGAGACTCCATGGACTGCAGCACACCAGGCTCCTCTGTCCTTCACTATCTCCCAGAGTTTGCTTAAATTCATGTTCACTGAGTCAGTGATGATGCTATCTAACCATCTCATCCTCTGCTGCCTCTTTCTCCTTTTACCTTCAATCTTTTCTAGAATCAGGGTCTTTTCCAGTTAGTCGATTCTTTGCATCAGGTGACTAAAGTATTGGAGCTTTAGCATCAGACCTTTCAATGAAAGTTCAGGATTGATTTCCTTTTGCCTATATACTGAGACCCCTATGACCCCTGGAGATTCTTTCTGAGACTTCTCATTCAAAGATGTGGGGACCTGGTCTAGCTAGATATTTGGATGAAAAAGTATACCTTTTGAGTGTACCCTATTCCTTCAAGACTGATCTGACCTCAGCACTCAGGAAGACTCCTTGATTAATCCCACATGGCTTCACCTCTGACCACCCTCGTATACACCCCCACCCCACCCAACATTTAATTTGCTAGCCCAGTATGTTACAATTTGGATACTCCTCAGCATCCAGGCACACAAAGTCTGGGTATGGAGTCACCTGAATCCAAGTCCAGGGATTTGGATTGATGTGGGCATGGATGTGGCCCAGACATCTGCATTTTTAATACTTTTCATGGGATTCCACCATTGAGCAAGGACAAGACCCCCACAGCTGTGTGTGCTGCACACTAGGATCACTACTACCTCCAGAAATTCGGATTCACATCATCTGGGTGGAGCTTGCAGGGGGACTTCTAATACCTTCCCAGCTGATTCTGTTACAGAGGTTGTTGGAGCGTCCCCAACTTGGACTTTACCAGTTTTGCAGTTGGGTGTTCACAGAACATGTTATGTCATGAGCAAGCTTGCTTCCTTCTTCCTAGGAAGAGGAAAGCAAGGACTGAAAACTGCAAGGGAAGAGAAAACTCTTCCTCTCTGCCTTTCTAGGTTCTCCAACTGTAAAACAGACCAACACAAGGCAGAGCAACAAAAGAAAAGCAAGCAGATGTTTAACAACACATCTACACCTGTACTCACAGGGGCACCCAGTGATGAGTAACCCAAATGTGCTTAGAACTTGGGTTTATCTAAAATCTTAGCAGTGAAATAGTGAATTTAGAGAAAAGTGACAAGACAAAGGAAAAGGACTCTGAGTTTCTAAGGTGGCAAGTTGTGGGAAACTAAATATATGGGGAATTAATGGAAGTCAAGAGCCAGTGAATAAAGTGTGTTTTGAGGATCCCTCTGGCGCTGTCTCTGGTGCTGATCGGGGTCACGAATTGACTCTAGTGATTAAGGCCTTGTCCTTTCTTGTAGAGAGAGGAGAAGAACACCTTCACAAATCTAAGTCTTGCTTTTAGGAAAATACAAGAAGGACAGAGAGCTTTCCTTATATTTGTTCCCTCTCTATTGGCTCAAAACAATCCTTCTGCCAAATTAGTGCTTGTGGAGCTGGCATATTTTGCTTCCCTTCAATATGTTCAATGGTTCATCCTTCCTTTCCCAAGATCCCAATGCAGTGGAACGTCCATACCTAGGATATTAATCTCCCCTAGGCCAGATCCAGGTTTCAGAGGACCTCATGCTTATTCAAATTGAGGACGGGTCCTCTTTAAGAAAGAATCCCACATTATAGATAGGAATATAGATTTAACGGCTATCATGCAGCTGTGAGATGCTCTCAGGTTCATGGTAAATGAAGATCTGCTGCCCCCCAGACGGGGTGCTGGTATTTCTAACAGTCTTTGGCTACCTCTGCAGATGGACCTTCTTATTTTGATATGTCTACTGTGTGAGGAACAAGGCTGTTTTCTCCATGTTTAGGGGCTGTTCTCAACCCTGGCATTACACAAGGAGATATTTCTTCTCAAGTCACAAGCAGAGGAGAGCTTGGGAGAAAAGGTCATTTGTTCCCCCAGAGCATGAACCCAGCTCAGGGAAAGGCATCAGCATTAATATATGGAATGCATTTTGCCAAGACCGTGACAGTCATTAGAAATGGGCCTTTGGTGTCATTACCCCAGAGTCATCCTGGTGAAGTATGTGTCCTCCAAGTAGACAGAAAACATTAGAGCGCCCTGAGCTGAATTGGTCAGCCGAAAACACTGGAGTGCTTTATCCTTGGAAGGAAATGAAGCCATTTATTGGAGGACAGAAGTTCAGTGTAATAGTTAAAGCAATCTGACTTTCCATAAATTAATAAAATGTGTATGGTTGGCATAATTCAATGTGTAGAAACATCAATCTCTCTCCACTCTGAAGTCCAGAAGGAGAATTCCGGGCAGTGGGAAAAGACAGACCCTCAGGGACAATTAACATCAGACCTGTGTCGAGGGCTGGGCAATGAGCTTGCCTAGGTAGGAACCCAACACACGTGCACACACTCACTCACAGTCACTCAAACTCACATAAACATACATACATGCATTTTCAGGACTCAACTCAGATCTGGGCTATCATCCTTGCTTAGCTGTGAGCTTCCAAGAACAGGTACATTTATGTGAATCCTTTAATTCCCAGCACTTCCCTGGTGGCTCAGAGGTTAAAGCGACTGCCTGCAATGTGGGAGACCCAGGTTTGATCCCTGGGTTGGGAAGATCCCCTGGAGAAGAAAATGGCAACCCACTCCAGTATTCTTGCCTAGAGAATCCCATGGAGAGAGGAGCCTAGTAGGCTACAGTCCATGGGGTCGCAAAGAGTCAGACACAACTGAGCTATTTCACTTTACTTCATTTCACTTAACAAAGAGCCTGGGGACAGAATCAGCACTCCAGGTACCCTATGCATGAGTGAATGGACAATAATGGAACCAACTTTATAAGGGTTACATAAAATTATTTATTTATTTATTTTTGTTGTTGTTGTTGAATCACTAAGTCATGTCTGGCTGACTGTCCTTCACCATCTCCTGGAGTTTGCCCAAGTTCATGTTCATGAATTGGTGATGCCATCCAATCACCTCATCTTCTGTCACCCTCTTCTTCTTCTGCCTTCAATCTTTTTAATATTTATTCATTTATTTAGGATTTCCCAGGTAGCACTAGTGGTAAAGAACCTGACTGACAATGCAGGAGACATAAGAGACGTGGGTTCAATCCCTGGGTTGGGAGATACCCTGGAGAAGGAAATGGCAGCCCACCCCAGTACTCTTGCTGAGAGAATCTCATGGACAGAGGAGCTGGTTGGGCCAAGGCCCACAGGATCGCAAAGAGTCAGACACAACTGAAGTGACTTAGCACACATTCATTTATTTGGCTGCATCAGATCTTAGTTGTGGCACAGGGCATTTTGTTGAGGCTTGTAGGATCTTTCGTTACTGTGAGCAGGTTTCTCTAGCTGTGGTGCGGGGGATTCTCTAGAGCTGCAGCACTGGGGCTCCAGAGCACATGGGTTCAGAAATTGTGGTGTGTGGACTTTGATGCCCTGTAGCATGTGGGATCTTAATTCCCTGACCAGGGATTGAAACCTGCCTCTCTTGCATTGAAAAGAGGATACTTAATCACTGGACTGCCAGGGAAATCCTGAAATAATTTCCTTAAAATACTTGGTGTGGTGCCTTCCCACAATAAGCATTCTATAAAGGCCAGTTGTCACTGTTTATGCAATGGTTAGCTCTTATGAAAAAGACATGAGGTCAAGCTACTCCATTCATTTAAAAGATTTTGCTTTGTCTTCATCCTTGTCCCACATGTTCACAGGCAACATTTTTGCAGTGAAGATATTGGTTTGGGTCAGCGTCATCATACTCTCAACTCCCCTGGAAGAAGTCCAGAGCAACAGGTAAACTTAGGACTCCCCAGGGAGAGGTTAGGATGATGATCAAAGGGAAAATGCTGCATCCAAGCCCAGCCAGAGTGAAATACATTACAGTGATGTCCTAAACTATCCCACAAGCAAATTATAAGCAGATTCTGCTCCACAGTTTAATTAGGGTAGGGCGGCTAGCACAGCCTAGTACAAACAAACCATTTTAATGAGCAATCACCACGAAATTAATGATGCTGACAGGTAGCAAGTGTCTTCATTTGTTTTTCTCAGGTGTATGCACAATTAGATGTTGAATTAGGTCAGGGGCCTGAGCTGGCAGGGGCAGAAAGCGCCAGGCCAGTTCTGGACACCAACTAGCCTAGGCTTCTCATGTTAGTTGCTCAGTTATGTCCAAGTCTTAGCAACCCCTAGCAAGCCTGCCAGGCTCCTCCGTCCAGGGACTTTTCCAGGCAAGGATACTGGAGTGGCTAGCCATTCTGTTCTCCAAGGGGTCTTCCCCACCTCGGGACACTTCATGTCCTGCATGGCAGGCAGGTTCTTTGCCATCTGAGCCACCAGGGAAGCTGCTTTAAAGCCACAATGATGTTGTCAGCTGCATGTCAGACCAGGTGGGTGGTTAGAACCTCAGCCTGGCACGCGTTTACCCAGGATGAGGCTTTTTTCTATTCCGCAACCCCAGACGTTTTCCTGCTGCCAAAAACACTGGAAAGGACCTCAAGCATTCTGCAGATGCTGAAGCAGGTGACTTCTAAGAGAGGATGACCTACAAGAGTGTGTCTTCCATCATGTGGAGAAACCCATTCTCTTGGTAGTGAAAAGAAAGCTTCCCGGTGAGTTGAGGCTGAATAGGATGGGCCAAACGACCCACTAACAATTTTGGCTTAATGGACAGAACATGACTCCTGTTTTTTTGTAATATTTATGGTGGCTCAGATGGTAAAGAATCCACCTACATTGAAAAGCTATCCTGGTTCAATTCCTGGGTAGGGAAGATCCTCTGGAGAAGGGAATGGCTACCTACTTAGTATTCTTGCCTTGGAAATCCCGAGGAGCCTGGCAGGCTATGGTCTGTGGGGTCACAAAGAGTCAGATACTTCTGAGCGACTAACACTTTCATTTGTTTATTTGGCTGTGCCAGGTCTTAGTCGTGGCACTCGGAATCTTTAGTTGCAGCATGCAAACTCTTTAGTTATAGTGTATAGGATCCAGTTCCCTGACCAAGGATTGAACCTGGGCCCCCGCATTGGGAGTTCTGAGTCTTAGCCACTGTACCATCAGGGCAGTCCCAGAAAGTGACTTCTGTTAGCCAGATTGTTCATAGAATGTTAGAAGACCCTGGCTTTTTACTTTATCCTCTGATCTTTCCCCCCAAACCAGCAGTTTTCTCAGTTAGAGTTAAAGTTAGAATTTTGATTCCCAAAACAGGAGGACAATGTTTTGGAAACAGGAGGTGGGTGGGCAGCCAGTGTATACGAGAGCACAGCAGCATCTCATGAGGGAATTCTCTCCTTTTCCCTCAACCCCACATGACACCAGGTGGGACTGTCCATCTGATGCTGGTTTGGCTTCACCACCTTTACATCCCACATCCCACCTGAACAGAGAGGCCTGGCCTAATGCTTGGCACCTTCAGAAGACAGAAGAACTGAAAACACAATACCTTTTCTCTTTTCATTTTGTACTGACTTTCAGAGTTCACTTTGCTTAATTCCATTTAAGCTTGAAATATTACTTGGTGTTCAAAGGAGATCATTTAGTTGGAGAATGTGACTTGATCTGAACACAACATAAATGGCCTCATAGCACAAGCAGACTGGGAGTCACAGTCCTGCAGTGGGTTTGGCCCCTGGCTCAGCATGGCTGTGGACAGGGAGAGGGTGAATAGGGCCCAGACCCCGACTCCTGTCTCCCGCACATCAGCTGCTGCTTAAACCTCCTGGGAAGAAAAAGTGTCTGTGCCAGCACAGAGTTTGGATAGCTGTTCTGCTTGTTTGCAGGACAGGATGAGCTATCAAGCCTGGGTCCCCACAGGACGCTGCTCTCTGCACATGAGGATGCCCGTCCACTGAGGGAGCCTGGATCTGAGGAGCTTCTCTGGAAGATGAAGGGCTCAGCCCTAATGATGCCTGAAAGCTAGGCAGACACCTCCTGGGAGCTGGGTGGCACGGATGTTCCAGGGGGAACAATGTGAGGGAACTGGAATCAGAATATCCTGGGCTCTGATGTTCAAGGCCAATCACCATGTAGTCTTGGACTCAGGGACAGTCACCACTTTGGCATAACTTTCGTTGTCTGCAAAACAGAATGAAAACTGCTCAACATGCAATCTCACTTAAGGAATAGGAGTTAATGCCAATGGACATCAGTTCCACTGGGGAGTCCAATAACAGGTATAGGCATTTCTACAGACTGCAGAAGGCATCCATCTCTTTGGTCCTACTCTTTCTCAACGGATATCAATGTCAAGGGCATCCATTGCTGGGCACGATTTCCAACAGGGAGATGAGACCTGTACTCTTCCAATAGAAGTGAAGCCGAGGAGCAAATGCAGCAGCTCTTCAGAGTCTCATTCTTAGATTCCATTGTAAATCCCTGTCACAGCTTTTTCTCTCATTGTGTGCATTAAGCAGAATCTGTGTTCATTAAGCATGTTGTCATCACCTGCCATCTGAAGCTGATTCAGCCATTAGCAGCTTCTCTGCATTTCTATAAATATTTAAACCACGGATACCTGGTAATCACCTTATTGTAAAATTAGGAAAGATCAGAGGACATTGATTCACTCTGGTTATTAAAAAACCAGCTTGATCTTTAGTGCTGAAGTGCTTCTTGCTACCAGGAGATGAAATGCAAGTAAGCAGATTCGAAAGAGCATGGGAGTTTTTTTCTTTCGTTTTATCTTAAGCCAAATAAATCATTTGAATGCTTGCAACTCTCACATGGATTGTCCTGTGTCTTCCTGGCTGTGCTTGTAGTTGTTGTTGTTCTTCCGTCACTAAGTCATATCTGACTCTTTGAGACCCTTTGGAATACAGCACTCCCTTCTGTCCTCCACTATCTTCTGAAGTTTGTTCAAATTCATATCCAGTGAGTTGGTGATACTATCTAACCATTTCATCCTCTGCTGCCCTCTTCTCCTTTTGCCTTCAATCTTTTCCAGTATCAGGGTCTTTTCTAATAAGTGCTATTCCTGGCCAAACTTGGGGACAATTCCAAGTTGCCTCTTTGGATATATCTCAACTCTCGAACTCAGCTATGAAGCCTCCGAGGAGGGAACTCCCCAGTGGATCATGCTGACCACAGTCTCGTATCCTTAGATTTGCTGATTGGGCCTTCTGGGAGATAACAGCCTTCTTGGAAAAGATAGTGATCTTTTGCTAGGCAGACTAAGTATGTTTCTGGCTAAGCAAAAATACAGAGGATTTTTTTTTTTTTTTTACAAGAATCCAGCTGAGACCAATGGGTTGGATGTGGCCAATCACCATCAACATCTTCCCATGAAAAACATCAACAACTGATTCCACCTCTGGTTCTGGGATCAAGAATTAGCCTCATGATCGTTCCCGGCACCACATCCCTGGGAGTCACCACCAGGTAATGGGATGCATGATGAAGTCTGTTTGTGATCCTGGATCTTAACTATGCTTCTTTTAATTAGAAGGGGATATCTTTTTCCTGTACAGAAATCCTTCTACATCTGATTGGGGGATTCTCATACATTTGTAATCCCTGTTTTCATGAACTCAGCAAATGCTTTGCTACCTTCTGAAATCCCCCTGGTGATCATGGCTGGTATTTGGACTGACATCTCCCTGAGCCTGCTTGCCCATGACCGAGCTTCCACGTGAAGGTGAGGACTTGATCCAGGTCACGCGGACGTAGAGACAAGCTGGGTGAGAACCACACCTTCTATATCTGGACCTGCTGCTCCATCAGCCTCAGGCCCTTCACACATCCAAATACACACACACCATCCTTACTGGTCTGAGACACCCCCTTCCAGCTCAGAGAAGATAGTGGGCAGGAGGTGTTTATGAGAGTCCAGGATCACCTGTGCATCTCCCCTCCCTGAATTTTACACCCAATGCAGCACCTTGCACGTGGCAGTCTGGCTATGAGTCATGAGTGTTTATTGTCTCTGCCCTTACAAAAGGATTTGTCTTTAACCTCATTTCCCCAAAGTAGGATTTACACAAATAGCACTGGTCCTTCTGGTCTGATGCACAAACCATGGAGGTCTTGTGGGGTGCCTCGCTCTGCCTGTCCTGCTGGCTTCTGCCTTCTGACTCTGGCAGGGATAGAAGCCTCAGGAGGCATCTGAGATGCTCTATCCATCTACACCTGGGCTCTGGACACACTGCCAGGCTCTGAGGGGCACAATCCATTCTCGGGGTGAGGGATGACAATGCTATGGATGTGAAAGAACATTCCAAGACACAACCAGCTTTTTCAGAAGGATTTGTACACAGAATCCTTCATTGTGGGCTTGTCTTAGTCACTTCAGGCACAAAGACACAGATTGGGTGGCTTAAATCTCAGACATGTATTTCTTACAGCTGTGGAAGCTGGAAGTCCCAGGTCAAGGGGCTGGCAGGCAGATTTGGTTCCTGGTGAGGACTCCTCCTGCCTTGTTGATGCTGCCTTCTCATCGTGCACTTGTAGCCTGGAGACAGAGCCAGCTCTGGTCCCTTCCTCTTGTAAGGACACGGTCCCACCACGAGAGCCTCATTCTCATGACCTGCTTTAAACCTTGCTGTTGTTGTTTAATTGCTAAGTCATGTTCACCTCTTTTGCAACCCCATGGGCTGCAGCCGGCCAGGCTTCTCTGTCCATGGGATTTCCCAGGCAAGAATACCAGAGTGGGTTACCATTTCCTTCTCCAGGGGATCTTCCCAACCCAGCGATTGAACCTGTATCTCCTGTACTGGGAGGTGGGTTCTTTACCACTGAGCTGCCTGGGAAACCCCTGCTCTAAACTCAGTCACTTCTTAAAGGCCCTTTTCCAAAGACCATTTTCCTGGGGGTTAGGGCTTCACTATATAGATTTGGAAAGGACCCATTCAGTCTATTAATGGTCCCTCAACACCCTCTAGGAATTACTAGGCTTTATGCAGCAGAGGTGAGAGAGACTGTTTTCATTAAATCAATCCTTCTGAATTGGGGCAGCTCAGAGGAAATTCTGATTTAATTGAGTGTGGTCCAGGCATGGCCCAGGAGTTAGGAGTTTAAAAACCATTCTAGGTGCTTCCAAAGTGCAGCAAAGGTTGCTAGACTCATGGTAACGCACCTGTCCCACATCTGACTCATCACCCCTGCTCCGCCCAGGGATGGCTCCAGGTATGTCTGACATTTTGGGGCAGCCTCTGCACAAGGTGCAGCACCCACCACTTCCATGGGGTGACAATGTCTATCCAGGGATGATGCTGCACAGGAGGGGTCCATGTTCCTGATTCTCAAGAGGAGGCGAGCAGGTTGGGGTGCTCCCTCTGACCCCCAACCTCGCTTCATTCCTGAGGTCATGTATTTAGCTCACACCACACTCTGCTTCTTTCAGGACTTTTGAACAAGTGCAGAATCACAAACACTTCACCTTGAGCAAAAAGGAGAGGACAAAGAGCTTCCCTAAGGGACCCCAGAAGTTCAGGGAGCTGGTTAGTGCTCTGCTATTTGGAGAGTGGCACCATTCTGGGCAGCCTCCCAGGTGGCTTAGTGGTAAAGAATCTGCCTGTCCATGCAGGACATGCGGTTTTCATCCATGGCTCAGGAAGCTCCCCTGGAGAAGAAAATGGCAACCCAGTCTAGTATTCTTGCCTGGAAAATCCCATGGACAGAGGAGCCTGGAGGGCTACAGTCCCTGGGTCACAAAAGAGTTGGACACGACTGAGAGACCAAACTGACAACACTTTCTAGGGACTTTCAGCACAGCCTCTGGGGAGCAGCGGTAGGTGAGGGGTGGTGTTGAGTGGTTCACATGGTGCTAGCACCAGCTTCCCTCCTGGGCCTGAGCTGCGGGTGGGGGCAGTAGGGATGGGTCTGTGTTTCACACCCCAGGGGCTCAGAAGGTGCAACTTTCAGAGACCGTAGACCCACCAACTCCAGCAGTGGCTGTTGGCACCTGCCGGCCTGAGAGTCACTTGGCCCATGATGGGAAGCCACTTCAGGTATGTAGCCGCACCCCCAGCTCTGCACACCACTTTCTCAGTGAAGCAGAGCATGCGTCCCAGCAAACCCATGGCCAAGCTGGGAGGCAGGGAGTTTCCATCTCATTTCCCTGCATTATCCTGGATCTGTGGATAAACAAAAAACAATAATAGCTCTTGCTCTGTTTTAATTGGCATTGGCTGTGTTTTAATTAGTGAAAGGAAGAGGAGGAGGGAGGTCAGAGAGGACTTTTCTCTAACTGCCACCTTCTCCCAAATGTTTACAAGCCTCTCTGGGAAGGGGTGGCAACTTTCTATTAAACATAATTTCGTCACAATCAGTGTCTTTCTGGAACATAAGTCAGGGCACCAGGTTAACCTCTTGGGTCTAGAAAAGTAGCATTTGTTCACTAAATGAACTCCCAGGCTCTGTTGCTTAGCACTGTCTCAGAGTCTAGAGAAAGGTAATTTTCATATTTAAAAGCAGGTTCTAGCGGCAGGCCCAGGGTAGGGGGTGGAAGGGCAGCTTTCCAGAGGGTACAGAGCCTTTGGAATCCCAAACCCACCGCCAAGCAGCTATGGGATCCAGGACAAATAGTCCTCTCTCTGATAAATTTCCTGAGATCATTAGATAGATTCCTGGGAGCATCTCAGGGGTGAGGGTGGGCTCATTCTTAGAATCTGGGGAGACCAGATGTTTATGTTTACCAAACAATCACAGGGGGTTAAAGAAATGCTGAAACCCTGGGTGCTCCCAGCTCTCCGATTCCATGATTTTATTTAACAGAGGAAACTCATTAAGATAAAAACCAAACAGGCGTATAACTTGTAATAACATTTGAATCACTGGCAGAATTTTCAAGCTACATCCATTTATCTCAGTGTTTATCAAGCTCCTTCTCCAGGCCAGCCTGATGCCCAGAATCCTAGCCCACAGATGAACAGGCAGGAATGTGACAAAGCAGACCCACCCCAGCTGTTTTCTCCACTGGAGATGTTGTATCTCCAGCCTGCTGTGGACAGCCCTCCTGTCCAGCTCCTCCACCCACACTCTCCCTCCCTGTCAACTTTCTCACAGCATACATGCTTTTCTATTTATCCAACATAAATCGGGCCACCTCATTCCCCACCTGGAACCCTGTGCTGGCCTCAAACAGCTCAGGTTCCTCACCTAAGCACCCCAGAAACTCCCATCTTCGTCACATCACTCAGGACCCCTGGTTCAATTGTCTGGAGTGGGACCCCACTGTTATGCCAAGAGCTACTCTTCCAAGATTGCAGTGTCCAGGCGGAGGGGCTCCTTCTATCAAGGGGGGAGGAAGTCAGTTGAGTTTGGTTGGAACTGAGGGTGCCTGAGCTTGGGGCTTCCCATTGGGTTAAAAGTGGACAGCGGGGCTTCCTTGGGGATTCAATGGTAAAGAATCCACCTGCTAATGCAGGAGACACAGTTTTGATCCCTGGTCTGGGAAGATCCCACATGGCATGGAGCAACTAAGCCTGTGCACCACAACTATTGATCCTCGACTACTGAAGTCTGAGCACCCGAGAGTCAGGTTTCACAACAAGAGAAGCCACGGCCATGAGAAGCCTGCCCGCCACGACTAGAGAGTAGCCCCCAGGCTTCGCAACGAGAGAAAAACCTGTGCAGCAACAAAGACCCTGCACAGCCATGAATAAACAAATGAATAAAATGATACATTAAAAAAAAAGTGGACAACATACAGGGCAGTAGAGTGAGGAAGGGCGACCAGACAGAAAACAGCAGGAACAAAGCGCAGAGGTAGGAGGGAGGCTCTGAGTGTGGGCAGAGCAAGGGGTCTCAGCCAGGGGAGTGGACACAGCCTGGGGGACTGAGGACCCCAGGCCACCACACCGAAGGCCTGAGCTGCCAGTACCCCATGGCCACCACAACGAAGGCCTGAGCTGCCAGTACCACGTGGACACTAAAGATACTGAGAGCGACAGTCACACATGCCATTTCTCCATCACAAGTACCTGGAATAAGCCCCACCATATTATGCAAACACTGTGTGTGTGTGTGTGTGTTTGTGTGTGTGTAAGGAGGAGGGGAGAGGCAAGTAGGAGATAGAAGGAGAAGACCCTGAACACTTGTGAGGAGACCCTGTGAACCCCCTGACTCATCTGAGATCAAAACACATCTGCTGGTGACTTGGCCCCACCCCACCCATCCTTCTCCCCTTCCGAAAGCTGGCTTCGTTTCTCTTTTGACAGTGCTCCGGTTGGTCAAATTTCCTTTAATGTGGCTCCTGGAACAGGGCCAACCCTGGGCAGGGCAGTGGTGGCCAAGAACTGCTGCTGTGTCTAGATGGTTTGGCATCTTTGCTCTGGGTGCCAGTAAACTGAGTCTTGAGATTGTCACCACATGAGTCACCACTCAGGAGCTGAGGCAGAATTTAATTGACACCAAATGGTTCCTATTTTTAAAATAATTCAATTTTAAGAATGCTCCCTGCCTCCCACCCTCCCTCCCTCCTTCTTTCCCTCCTTTATTTGCTTCTTCTCCCCATTCTCCCTTCCTTCCTTCTGCAGACAGCAGGCAGTGGGGCGTTCTTGCAGCCTGGGAGGACAAAACAGGGAGTTGGAAGGGATGAACTCCTGATGGGGGGTAGGTGTGGATCCAGAGGAGGGGATTTTGGATCTTAATTCTGCCTCTGAACTGATCCGCCCACCCCCTTCCCTAGCAAAGTCTCCTGTCTCCAGGAAATGTGATGGAAAGGGCTCCATTGCCTCACTGAAAGCCATCAAGAAAAGTTAACCAGAACTAGAAAACTGACAATTTCCTCCAACAAAGTCAGAGAGCTGTCCCACTGGATGGAGCCATCCTGCACCTCACGCCTGTGTTGTCTTTCCTCTCAACTCGCCTCTCCCCACTCCGCCCCACGTCTGCTATGCTCTGCAGAGTCCCAGGCTCTTGTTGTTGTTTTTCAGTCACTAAGTCATATCCAACTCTTTGCGAGCCCTTGGACTGTAAAACATCAGGCTCCCCTGTCCTTCACTATCTCCCACAGTTTGCTCAAATATAAGCCCATTGAGTCAATGATGCCATCCAACCATTTCATCCTCTGTTGCCCCCTTCTCCTCCTGTGCTCAGTTTTCCCCAGCATCAGTGTCTTTTCCAATGAGTCAGCTCTTTGCATCAGGGGGCCAAGGTATTGGAGCTTCTGCTTTAGCATCAGTCCTTCCAATGAATATTTAGGGTTGGTTTCCTTTAGGATTGACTGGTTTGATCTCCTTACTGTCCAAGGGTCTCTTAAGAGTTTTCTCCAGCACTACAGTTCGAAAGCATCAATTCTTCAGCACTCAGTCTTCCTTATGGTCCAACTCTCATATCTGTACATGACTACTGGAAAAACCATAGCTTTGACTATATGGACCTTTGTCAGGAAAATGATGTCTCTGCTTTTTAATATGCTGTCTAGATTTGTTGTAGCTCTTATCTCATCCTCTTTTTCCTTCTCCCAACAGACTAAGAATAAATAGCAGAAGCTTCTTAGTAAACCCATTTTCACCAGTGAGAAGAATATGGGAGTATCTGAGGTACACTGCCCATCTGTTCCCATTAGTTGAGTGACCAGGGACCAGCGCCATGGATCTCCACTCCTCAGTGGCTCACATGGAAAGTCAGAGGAGTCTTCTTCTTGTAATGGTGGTGAAGGTGGTTCCTTGAAATTCAATGCGTGTTTCCTGGAACATTGTTCTAGTGGATGCCCAGCCACGTGATCCAATGATCTCATTATGTAGTACTTGCCTTATAGCCTGTATCCATCTGCTTGGACCATAAAGAAGACTGAAAGCCAAAGAATTGATGCTTTTGAATTGTGGTGCTGGAAAAGACTCTTGAGAGTCCCTTGGACAGCAAGGAGAACAAATTAGTCAATCCTAAAGGAAACAAACCATGAGTATTCTTCAGAAGCACTGATACTGAAGCTGAAGCTCCAATACTTTGGCCACCTGATGCAAAGAGTTGACTCACTGGAAAAGACCCTGATGCTAGGAAAGATTGAAGGCAAAAGGAGAAGAGGGCAGCAGAAGATGAGATGGTTAGGTAGCATCATTGACTTGATGGACATGAAATTGAGCAAACTGTGGGAGATAATGAAGGACAGTGGAGCCTGGCATGCTGCAGTCCATGAGGTCGCAAAGAGTTGGACATGGCTTAGCAACTGAACAGCAACAATAAATCTGCATTTCCATTGATGCTTCTCTAACTAGACCATTAAGTATAAGAATGCAAGGTCCACATTTGTATCCTGATCACCCAACACAGCATCCAGTGCTTCATGAACACAAAGTAACTGTTGGTGAAGGAATCACAAAATGCATGGCTTCTGTTGCATCCAGGAGGCAACCTATCATGGTAAGTCTCACAAGACTTGGCAGTCATAACACACAATGATGCAAAGACTTGACTGTGTGGCCTGAGCTTTGATACCTTCTTTGAAATGCCTGGAAATAGTTACCTCTAGTGAGTTGGACACATTGTCCACTGTTCAAAACAAGTTTCTATATCCTTCCTCTGTAACCTTGTGGTTGATTGAAAAAGAAAGATCTTTGAGTTTCTGGAAACCTCCATTGACTGCTACTGCAGCCATTTCTACTGCACTATCATCCTCCAAAGTCAAAGTGGGCAGTGAAGAAGGCTGAACTTGGACATGAAGGAATAGCATCATAAGTGGTACAAATACCACTCATTACATTTCATAGGTCAGGCCTAAAGAAAAAAGAACCTAGTTAAATTTAAGATTGACTCAGAGCATATATCTGCACATCAGACTGTCACAGAAAACTTCCTAAATACCCAGGAAAACTGGTAATGATGATGGATTCCAGAGAGGGGAACAGGTTAGCTAGTGGACAGGGAGGGTAGGGTTTACCTTGTGTGTGTGTGCTCAGTCACGTCCAACTTTCTGACACCCCATGGACTGAAGCCCCCCAGGCTCCTCTGTCCATGGAATTTCCCAGGCAAGAATAATGGTGTGGGTTGCCATTTCCTGCTCCAGGGGATCTTCCCAACCTGGGAATCAAACCTAAGTCCCTGTGTCTCCTGCATTGTCAGGTGGATTCTTTACCACTGCACCTGGGAAGCCCAGTGAGGGAGGTTTACTTTATCCTGCAGATAATCATCTGAATTATGTACCATGTACATGTACTATTGAAAATGAAGCTTTAAAAAAATAAAAAGGAAAAAAAAGAAAGAAATGCATGGCTTCATTAATGGATGCGGCCCATAGATGGTTTGTGTGTTCATTTCTGCATAACGTTAGAAAATAAGATTCTGACTCAGAAACGCAAGACAACCGTCAGACTTGGCTCCTGCACAGAGTGGCTCTGCCAGCCTCACAACCCACTGAAAGTGTGAGAGCGACACATCAGGCTGGGCTGAGGCAGCTAGACAGACTCACACTGAGACCGGTGGTGGGACAGCAGCTGAGAAATAACAGTGCGTTCCATGCAGTGTTAGGATTAAATGCACGTGAAACGCACGCCTTGCCTTCTACCTTCAATGAAACTGTGCAGCAGTGGCCAGGAACCAGGAAACTTTCCGACTCCAGGTGTGATAAGAAGGCCATGAGTGATGCTTGTTCAGGGGATTTCAAATCAGTGAGCCCAAGCCCAAGCTTTTCTGATGCCCACACCCCCACCCGCCTAGTGCGAGAAGAGTTCCAAGAAAATGCTTTCTGTCCTCTGAGTGCCTTTCTTACGGGTGACAGAATGCTTGATTTTCTTCTAATAGATTTGTCATTTTACTTCAAGTATCCAGTCCTATTGACCCAAGGAACCTCAATTTCAAAGCCATTAAAAGCTAATTTTCCACACCGTGCCCCCAAGAGATTGACTAACTTTCAAAGAATGATTCATTTTCTTTTCAAAAAAAACCCTGCATATCTCTATATATATTTTATTTTTATTCTTTAAAATAAGTCAGGGGACACTGCTGTCAGCTTCTCCATTATTACTCTCCGCAGCGTCTTTCTTGCAAAGGAACATAAATGCTCTTCTGACAAAGTAAGATTCGGTCACCGTGGAGGGAAGGTTGTATTTATGTGGGGGAACCACCATTTACTGATATATTATAAAGGACTTACTGTCATGTTTTCCATCGGGAAAGCAGGACAGAAGCTCAAGGTTATTTGTTTTTGAAAATAACAGATGTGTCAAAAACTAAGCAGAAAAATGCTTCTGAGGAGAGAGTGTCTTCTTGCAAATTTCAGGGAGTCTGAGAACTCTGCATGTGTGCTAAATAGCTTCAGAAGTGTTCAACTCTTTGGTTCCTCTGTCCATGGGATTCTCCAGGTAAGAATACTGGAGTGGGTTGCCCTTTCCTTCTCCAGGGAATCTTCCCAACCCAGGGACTGAACCCTGGAAACTTATGTCTCCTGCTTTGGCAGGTGGATTCTTTACCACTAGCACCACTTGGGAAGCCCCACATGTTAGGCTCTCAGTTTTGTCTGACTCTTTGTGACCCCATGGACTGTGGCCAGCTGGGTTTTTCTGTCCACGAAATTTCCCAGACAAGAATACTAGAGTGGGTTGCCTTTCCCTTCTCCAGGGGATCTTCCTGACCCAAGGATTGAACCTGGGTCTCCAGCATTATAGGCAGATTCTTTACCATCTGAGCCACCAGGGAGTCCCCCCAAGAACTCTACAGGCTAACCTTTTTTCCCCAGTGGCAAACTAAACACTCAATTTGAAATTCTGAGATCAAAGCACCTAATGAGAGGTCATGTGGGCAGTTGTCCACAGACGCCTATACAGACGTCTAAGTTGATTGACATGTGAGTGTGTTACTTATATAGCTTCCCTAGTGGCTCAGGTGGTAAAAAGTCTGCCTACAATGCAGGAGACCCGGGTTTGATCCCTGAGTTGGGAAGATCCCCTGGAGAAGGGAATGGCAACCCACTCCAGTATTCTTGCCTGGAAAATCCCATGGATGGAGGAGCACATTAGATTTGCTCCTTCACACCTGAAGGCAATGTGGGATCTTGGAACCATTAAGCGACATTTAAGAACAAACTGGGACACTTTAAATAAGGTCTGGAACTGAGATGCTGTCATCATCTTGAGGTTAATTTCCTGGTTTGGGTAATTAAACCAGCTGGGTGAAGGGTTTTAGCGGATGCTCTGTAATATTGATGCAACTTTTTTTGTAAAGAGAAAATCACTTCAAAATAAACATTCAAAAAGGTGTACTGTGTGTATTCAGAAAGGTTGGCAAGCAAGAGAGCAAAGCACCATTAAGATTAGTGCAAAATAACATACTACAACTTCTTTATCCTCTCATCTGTTGATGGACACTTAGGTTGTTTCCACATCTTGGCTACTGTAAACAGCGCTGCTATGAACACTGGGGTACACGTATCTTTTCACAGTATGGTTTTTCTTGGATATATGCCCAGGAGTGGTATTACTAGATCATATGGTAGCTCTATTTTTAGTTTTTTTAAGAACTAAATAATGCCTTTTGCAACAACATGGATGGACCCAGAGATTATTATACTAAAGAAGTAAGTCAGACAGAAAAAGACAAATATCATATGATATCACTTATTTGTGGAATCTAATTAAAAATGATACAAATGAACATATTTATACAACAGAAACAGATTCACTAATCTCAAAATTAAACATATGGTTACCAAAGTGGAAACGTGGAAGGAAGTGATGGAAGTTTGGGATTAACATTTTATATATACACACTAGTATATATAAAATAAAAGACCTACTGTACAGCACAGGGAGCTCTATTTAGTATTCCTTAAGGTGGCTCAGATGGTAAAGTGTCTGCCTACAGTGCGGGAGACCCGGGGTTCAATCCCTGGGTTGGGAAGATCTTCTGGAGAAGGAAATGGCAACCCACTCCAGTATTCTTGTCTGGAAAATCCCATGAATGGAGGAGCCTGTTAGGCTACAGTCCATGGGGTCGCAAAGAATTGGACACGACTGAGCAACTTCACTTCAATAACCTATTTGAGTCTGAGAAAGAATGTGCATGCTAAACCATTTCAGTCGTGTCCGACTCTGTGACCCTATGGACGATAGCTCACCAGGCTCCTCTGTCCATGGGAGATTCTCCAGGCCAGAACACTGGAGTGGGTTGCATGCCCTCCTCCAGGGGAATCTTCTTGACTCAGGGATCGAACTCTTATTCCTGCACTGGCAGGCAGCTTCTTTACCACTAGCGCCACCTGGGAAGCCCACAGATAAAGAATGAACACATGTATGTGTATAACTGATTCACTTGATGTACATCCGAAACTAATGCAGCATGGTAAATCATCTATATTCCAATAAAATTTTTTTTTAAAATACTACAGGATACAAGAGCCAGGGAACACCTTGTTCTAAGGCTACTTTTGTAGGATATTCTCAAGCCAGTGGGGGCAATGCTAGAGTGATGCCAGGAAAACAATGTCAGCTGAAGGCATGGTCTCTGTCTATGACCAGCTGTGGCTCTGGTGTGCACCCTGACTCGGGGGCAAAGTGTGAACCTGCTGTGGAAGTCAGGCAGGAAGACTCGTTCTCCATCAGTGGGGTGGGGGCGGGGGTGTGCAGAAGTCATGGCAGCACATGGAGGCACTGATTGCTCAGTAAGTCCTCATTTGGTTGACGCCTGCAGGTCAAGTCATGGCCAATGAGTCCGCTAGCCACATGACTTCCAGAAGCTTAATTCCCAAGGATAAAACTCCAAACTAAGGAGGGGGTTTGTGTTGGTCCTAAAGAACTGATGTCATAGCCAAGGGCAGTTTTCCATGATCACAAAGATGATACAAAGGGAAGCACTGATTCAGAATCTGTGCCTGGGCTCTGCAGGGAGGTGAAGTTAGCAGCAAGAATACTGGAGTGGGTTGCCATGCCCTCCTCCAGGAGATCTTCCCCATCCAGGGGTCAAACCCGAGTCCATAGGGAAGTGAAGTTAGCAGCAAGAATTTGAGATAAGAGCCATCATTTTCAAAGGGCACATTTCACAAAAGCCCAGGTGGGTTTGAAACGGGGATGACCATCAACTTCTCCCATCTCCCAAGAGATGAGTTTTTTCCTCTGCTCCTTCATTTTATGTAAAACTAGATAAGCCTGAATTCTCCCTGAGCTCCGAATGCCAATGCTTTGAGGAGTCCTTAAAGCAGCCCCCAGCTCAGGATAATAGCCACGAGGGGGCCAAGGAGGGGCCACCACGCAGTGGGAGGTGGATGCGGAGGGGGTCATCCCCATCCTGCTCTGCCCAGTCCTCACTGTGCAGCTGGGCAAGTGATCCCCCACCTCACCCCCAGTGTGTGTCCCCAGGAGTCATCCTGGATCAGAACAACTCTGCTGTGCTGGGTGATGAAAGCAAACACCCACACACACTTGGGGTGATATGGGGGCCTCTGTAGATGTTGGGGTCCTTATTACTCTTTGTGATCCTGGTACCACTATAGCAGGGGCACAGGATTTGCAGCACAGCCAGCTCTGGGGGGGTGGGGGGTGATCCCAGAATAGGAGGAAAACAAAAAAAAGCCAAGATGACTCACCTGCCTTGCTCTTCTGCACCAACAGAGCACAGAGTAGATGAGGATTCTGTAGGACCAAGGCGCCAAGAGGAACCCAAAAGGCTGGGTTTGGGAAGAGAAAACTCTGCAGGAAGGGGCAGAACTTATTTCAGCCATAAGCCAGGGATTCAGGCGAGTTCCATTCAGGGAGGCCACCTGTCCAGGCCCACCAGCGGGATCCTGCTTCTCTTCTGCCCACCCAGATCCTCTCCTCTGCCCATCTCAGAGCACCCTCGGCATTGATTCTGTAAACACAAGGACAGTGTTGTTTGTGATGCATAAACCTCCTTCTCAAAATGATTTTGGTAGGCTAGAACTAATGCAACATAAAAATAAGCCACCTAGGAACAAAGATGTGGAAAAGTCCTTTGAAATTGCTTATGTTGTTGCTGTTCAGTCACTAAATTGTGTCTGACTCTTTGTGACCCCATGGACTGTAGCACGCCAGGCTTCCCTGTCCTCCTTTATCTCCCGGAGTTTGCTCAAATTCATGTGCATTGAGTTGGTGATGCTATCTAACCATCTCATCCTCTGCCGCTCCCTTCTCCTGACCTCATTCTTTCCCAGCATCAGGGTCTTTTCCAGTGAGTCAGCTCTTTGCATCAGGAGGCCAAAGTATTGGAGCTTCAGCTTCAGCATCAGTCCTTCCAATAAATAATTGCTTATGAATGCTTCTAAAAAGTAATTCCAGAAAGTAATAAATGACATCACCCTGAAAGCATCGTTTTTGTTTTGGGTGTGTGAGCACACTTCTTCAAATCATGTTAGTTGGGTGTTTACTGTGTGTCTGGCATGGGACTGAATGCTTTCCATACATCACCCAGTGAGTCCTCACAAGAACTCAAGAGACAGATATGTGGTCCCATTTCACAGACGTGAGCATGGAGACTCCATGGGTTCAGTCGCCTGCTCAAGGTCACAGGGCTCAGCAGTGGCAGAAGCGAGTCCAAGACCACGCCCCAGGTTCTGTGCTCTCCCGTGAGTTAAGACAACAGAGTCTTGCTTCTCCAGGGATAGGTCGTCCTTCTCACACTCAGAAGACTTTCAATAAACACTCTTGGACTCAGTGAAGCCAGTTGGACTCTGAGTCAGAAGGTTCTTATGTTATAACGATGCCCATATCAATGTCCCAGTTGAGTTCTGCACTGTTTGGGTCTGGTTTGGGGACTCATGAGGGAGGGGAGAGCTGGGCACTGGGCAGCCTCTTCTCACTCTGAATATTAGCAATGTACGTCACGCCCATCCCCATGCCTCTAACAAAGTTAGAAATTTAAATTCTCATTAGGCAGAAGCGTCTGTTTCATACTTACTTCATCTGGGTAAGAAGGTCTGGAGTGAGTGCAATCAGACAGAATTTGCTCAAGTGTCTTTGGAGGTGCATGCCAGGGGACACAGCTGCAGCTGGAAGGTTTCCTGGGTTCAACCCTTTTTCCCAAGGCCATCTGTTTCTCCATAAAGACATTTCTCCACATTGCGCTGTGCATACCTTCCCTCTGTCTCACATATGTGCACATACAGTGACATGGCAACCCACTCCCATATTCTTGCCTGGAGAATCCCATGGACAGAGAAGCCTGGTGGGCTACAGTCCTTGGGGTCACACGGAGTCAGACACGACTGAGGGGCTGAGGACACGGTGACACATGCTCACACATACAAACACGGTGCACATAATCAATGTTACCATATGGCCAGGTTCATCTGAATATAATCTGAGCTAAAAATCTGAGCTCGGTCCAAAGAAACCCCAGGTCCAGAGTAATGAGACAATTCAGGTGTGTGAGCACACACATACACACATCCCCCCACCTCTGCCACAGACCTCAGGGTCCTCAATGGATGCACAGAATACCATCTCACACTCAGACTCATTGATCAAGCCAGACAACCCCTTTCTGCCAAAGCAGAAGGAAGAGCTGCCATATCCCCTTCCACTCAAAGGCAAAAATTCAAGTACACATCCAGTAATCTCAAAAGCAAAAGGGCTTAAATAAAGCCTGAGCCCACCAGCCAGCAGCCTTGTCTCCCACACCCTCAGGTCCCCGCATGCCCCTGGAATCCTGGGTACCCTCGGGGTCTCTCCTCCTGACTCCTGCCCAGCTAAACCGTGAGCCGCGTGCCTAGAGTCTCACACCTACCCTGTTGTGTCTATTCCTGCCCGTCCACCCTGTGGCTCAGGATTCCAGGGCACGGACCACCCCTGCACTGCCATCCTGTACCTGCATCCTGCATTCCGCATCCAGCGTCTCCAGTCGACTCACTTTCTTTGACCACCGCTTTGAAACTGTCTCTCACTCAAAACCTTCAACAACTTCTTACTGCCTCCTCCTACTACCTGTGGGATGAAGTCACTGGAGCCAGGTGACTCTTTGCTGCAGGAGACCTTCTCTAACTTTCACAGCAGAGAGAGGCACGTGGTCCTTTTCCAGCGATGGGAAGCTTTTCCAATAGAGGTACACAGCCCTTTTCCAGTGGTGGGAATCCCCTCACACAGAGGCAGAGTGGATGTGGCTCCAGACCTCTTAAAACCAGAGTTCAGGGACTTCCCTGATGGTCTAGTGGTTAAGACTTTGGTTTCTAATGAGGAGGTGAGGGTTCAATCCCTATCAGGGAACTAAGATCCTACATGCCTCCTGGCTAAAAAAAAAAAAAAAACACAAAACTTAAAACAGAAGCAATGCTGTATCAAAAACTTAAAAAACAAAACAAAACAGAGTTCAAGTTCAAGGTTCAGTAGATTGCTGCTGCTGTTGTTCAGTTGCCAAGTTGTATCTGACTCTTTACGACCCCATGGACGGCAGCACACCAGGCCTTCTTGTCCCTCACTGTCTCCCGGAGTCTGCCCAAGTAGGTTGACTCTTCCTTAAATATCTCCTGGTTAATGTGAGGGTTTCCAGCAAGCAGTGCCCACCCAAACAGATGCCCCTCTAGAGGAGACAGTGATAGGGATCAAAGAAAAGTATGTTTTCATGCCTGAGTTCTGGAAGTGTTTTAAGGGCAATAGTTGATTATATTCAAGCATTAGGGATAAATCAGAGGACACATAAAACACAGGTGACCTACAACGGCCACCCTCAGAGCTCAAACTGTTCACGTGGAGCTCACCTCGTCCTCAGCTGACATAAAGGCAGGCTGGGGCTGAACACTGATAAAGGTGCAAATTCCCTTGAAAGATGCGTGTCTGTTCACCTTAGCTGCCTGAAGTTTGCCATCCCTACACAGAGGCAGCCAGAGGCCCTGACACCACTGACCAGCAAGTTCCTTCTACACGACCAGGAAACAGTGCCAGTCTCCTGCACTGGGACCCAAGCTCTTCCCGCTGCCTGAGTCCCCATCATAGACATTAGCTGTCACAGGATTCCAGAAAGTGCCCAGGAGACGCCCAAGGACACAGTGCAGGAGTGGCATGAACACCTGGGGGGCAAGGCAGAGCACCCCCATCCCCGGTCCATCCCCTCCTCCTGTGAGCCACCCTCACGCCCAGAGGAGATGCCAGCTACTCCCCCTCGGGGGTGGTGGGTGATCTATATTCCAGCCAAATTACCCGGTGACTCTGAGTAGATGAAGATTCTGCTTAATATTTTTACCAATGATAATACTTTGCAGGACAAGTGCTTTCTACAACTCAGAGATGGGAGATCTGGAGTGGCATTTAAAAATGGAGCTGTTAGACAAGATTTCACCGAGGCCCTGCTAAATGTCAAACATCTTATTGACTGGGGAAGCAGCATGCAGGCTTGTTTCCCCAAACCTGATTAAAAACAGAAAGTGCTTTTTGAATATTCGTTTCTGTTTTGCATTATGGTAGGCTGGTAGGAGAGAAACAAAGGAAAAGGGAGAGTGGAGAGAGGGAGGGAGCCCCAGTGGACTGGAGCATCAGTTTAGGTGTATGTGCACGCAGAGGAGGGGAGGAGGGAGAAACAGCCCTGGAAGCCCGGAGGGGACAACGGCTTTTTTGAGCAGAGTAAATACTTCGAAGGACTAAGGCTGGAGAAATCTGCTCTGCTTATCAACCTGAGTCGGGTGTCTGCCGCTGATTGGCAGACGGGTTCTCTCTGGAGTAATTAGGGCCTAATGGGGGAAGCATATTTATGTTGGAAGACAAATTCTCTTGCATAGGAAAAGTGTGTGGTCTCCAATGGCATCCAGGTGGCTTTTGCTTCAGTCCAGCAGCTGATTCTCATGCTGAGCTGAGTTCTGAACACCCCAGAAACAAATGAGCACAGAGGCCCTGTGGAAGTCCCAGGTAGGGGTCGTGAGAAGGAGGCAGCAGTGGAGGTCCTGGACTTTTGGGCTCTTGGGAGTCCTCAGACAGTGAGCTGACATGCTTCTCCAACAGCGAATGGACCAGAAATCAATCCTGCAATCAGGTGTGTTTGTCACTTGCTTCGGTACACAGAAAATAAAAGAATGTTGGTGTGCAGCCAGAATTAATTGGGCCTTCAGGATTGCAAGTCCTGGCAGCCTGGTCAAGCTAGCCTGAACAGCCAGAGCCACAGAAACAGAGGGGCAGGGGTGGATGTTTATTAAAAAGCTGTGGGATGTCTCCCAGAGCTGGTGTGCAAGGGAGCTTCTGGGAGAAGCTTTGGGAAACTGGGCATGATGTCCCCATGGCTCTGTTTCTGTTTCTGAGTATACCCCCTGCTCCTCGCTCTAAAGACATCTGGTCCACCTCAGAACCTACCTGGGACAGGTCTCCTGATCTGAAAAACAAAGTTATAGTCGCCAATTCCAAACCCTCATGGGAGAGGCGTGAGTGGCTCCAGGGGAGCCTGGGTCACCCAGGGTCCTCCCATGGTCCCATCAAGGGTGGTCAGAGAAGGGATGAGGCACGTGAGGGCTATGAATTTACCCTGGGGCAGGCAGGTACAAGGATATCTCCTTTCTGTGTAGGTGGACTAGAAATAAGATCAGCTGCAGCCCATGGCCTCAGGGACCCTGAAATGACACAGAGAGACCTGATGCTCACCCAGGGTCAGGCAGGAGCAGGAGGGTACTCTCCTGGAGATCTTCTATGGGGTCAGAGTCTCTCTGCTTCTTCTGCCCCCATGGCCCTCTCCTGGACAAGTCACAAGTCCATACCCTGGGAAGCTGGGAAGGACTGAAGTCTCCATACCATCCCCTCCCCTCTTCCTCACCACTCACCCTGTCCCTCTCGGGTTGTCTTTTCCACCATTGGCCTCACCACCAACGGGGAACTTTGCCTGAGCACTTACTTGGGTCAGTCTGCTCGGGCTATGGTCACCTAGCACCACAGATGGGGCAATGTAAACAGCTCAATAAGGGCCACTGATCTCTCTCAGTCCTAGAGCCTGGGCCTCCAAGATCAAAGTGTCAGAAGGGATGTTTCCACACCTCTCTTGGGTGTGTAGATGGCCGAATTCTCCCCATGCCCTTATGTGTTTCTGTGTTCTGATCTGCTCTTCTATCAGATCAGATCAGATCAGATCAGTCGCTCAGTCGTGTCCAACTCTTTGGGACCCCATGAACCACAGCACACCAGGCCTCCCTGTCCATCACCAACTCCCGGAGTTCACTCAGACTCATGTCCATCGAGTCAGTGATGCCATCCAGCCATCTCATCCTCTGTCGTCCCCTTCTCCTCTTGCCCCCAATCCCTCCCAGCATTGACTCACTTTTCCAATGAGTCAACTCTTCACATGAGGTGGCCAAAGTACTGGAGTTTCAGCTTTAGCATCATTCCTTCCAAAGAAATCCCAGGGCTGGTCTCCTTCAGAATGGACTGGTTGGATCTCCTTGCAGTCCAACGGACTCTCAAGAGTCTTCTCCAACACCACAGTTCAAAAGCATCAATTCTTCGGCACTCAGCCTTCTTTACAGTTCAACTCTCACATTCATACATCACCACTGGAAAAACCATAGCCTTGACTAGACAGACCTTTGTTGGCAAAGTAATGTCTCTGCTTTTCAATATGCTATCTAGGTTTGTCATAATTTTCCTTCTGAGGAGTAAGCGTCTTTTAATTTCATGGCTGCAGTCACCATCTGTAGTGATTTTGGAGCCCAGAAAAATAAAGTCTGACACTGTTTCCACTGTTTCCCCATCTATTTCCCATGAAGTGATGGGACCGGATGCCATGATCTTCGTTTTCGGAATGTTGAGCTTTAAGCCAACTTTTTCACTCTCCACTTTCACTTTCATCAAGAGGCTTTTTAGATTATATGGGATTAGGGCCTCACTCCATGACCCTCTTACCTTCACGACCTCTGTAAGCACCCGACTCCAAATATAGTCACATTATGAGTCCCTAGAGTGAGGAGGTTGATGTATACCCACGGTTGGGACACAAGTCAGCCCACACAGCTTAGTTAAGAGACACTAAGAACTGAAGCCTCTGTTTTTGTCTCAGACCCACTTGCCATCAAGCTGAAATGCAGGCAGTGCAGTAGGAGCTCACGCACTCAAAGCCCAGCTGTTTACCTGGGGCAGGGGTTCTGCACCTGCTCCCCAAACAGTCTTCTCTCTGATGCTACTCTGGTGCCCTGATCTGACCCCCAGGGGATTAAATGATGCCAGGACAGTGGGGTGTGTGATCAGATGACCCTTCCTTACAGTGTCTACTATGGTAAATTGTGACTCACACCCACATCAAATTCTAAACCCATGTTGACACCATACACACTTATTACAGACATATTTGAGAATGTCTTCGGTGATGACATTGTGATATTTTGTCAACTCAGATGAACATTATCTGGTCACACAGAGCAGTTACCCCCATAAAGGGCCTTCCAGCAGGGACCCTGTGGACTGACTAAAGGCTTGCTCACTCTGGGAGAATTCCTGGTTGTAGATGAAGCTGATGTGTTTCCACCCACAAAGACCTTGCCCTGCGGTGAAATTGTCCTGGGTCCTGCATCAAACCAGTCAATCCTAAAAGAAATCAACCTGAATATTCACTGGAAGGACTGATGCTGAAGATGAAGCTCTAATACTTTGGCCACCTGATGTGAGGAGCCAGCTCGTTGGAAAAGACCCTGATGCTGGGCAAGAATGAGGGCAGGAGGAGAAGGGGGCAACAGAGGATGAGATGATTGGATGGCATCATTGACTCAGTGGACACGAATTTGAGAAAATTCCAGGAGATGGTGAAGGACAGGGAAGCCTGGCATGCTGCAGTCCATGGCGTTGCAAAGAGTTGGACACAACTGAGCGACTGAACAACAACTGCACATGAGCTCAGACAATTCAATAACACACAGTGCCAGAAAAGCAGCAGTTGTCAATACAATTCTCTTAACTGGCCACACAGAGGGCAAGGGGACAAGGCGCCAGACAGACTTAAGCCATCCGTCCAGAGCCCTGGAGCTCAGCATTGCTGGGTGTCCAGAGCTGTTTGTGACACTGTTAATGCACTACTTGAGCTTCCTCTGGGGAAATTGAGTGTCTTTCTGCTCTGCGGTTTCTGATGTGGAAATTGCCCATGTTCTTAATGCCACATTAAGTGATAAAATGACATGCAGGGTTACAATCGGATGTGATCCAGCTGATGTACGGCAGCTAGTGAGAATTCTTTTCAAATTTGAGAACCGCAGCTCTGGCTTTACAGCACAGAGTGGTATTTTTTAAATGGGCTTTTGAACTTCACTTAAAAACAAGTCTTCTCACAGACAATCTGAATACATTAGGAGAGACTGAACACGAAGCTGCCGCTGTCATATCGTTTTTCTCCTTGCTTCTGACTCAGTCCCTGTGGCAAAGTCATTGGCCGGATTGCTTTTTCCCCCTCTGGCTTTATCAGCCTCTGATTTCTCTTTCAGAGATAATTTGATTTTTTTTTTGAAGCAATGGCTATTTAAAGAGTTAGCTGAAATATGAATCCCGCTTTTCTTTGACAGCTGTACCAGCCTATCCCAAAGGATGAATGGAATGATGTTCTAAAGTTTCTTCTTATGGTTTGTATATTTCTTGCCATAATTAATTATTGAGAGTTTAGAAACACATCCACGTTGTTCAATCACAGAGAAAATAAACTTAGACAATATCAAAAGAAGGTGGCACTTAAAGAATGCAGAGCAGTAGGGCCATCCATCTGTAGATAAGAAGAGGAGTTCCCTGCCTCTGGGTGGGGGTACTGATGGAACTTTTGTGGCAGTCATTTTTCCTGCCAGGTATCAGAGCTGTTACAAGGGAGAAGGGGGACTAGACACACCCCTGCCCTTGCAGGGGAGGAGGGGAGCTGAGCCCCAAACCTGAAACACCCAGAGGGAGAAAATGATGAGCATTCTGAAAGGGGCCTCACAAAGAACCTGGAGCTCAGAAAAGGAGTCCAGAGTCTGAGCCATTACTGAAAGGAAAGTGAGGGGAAAAAAAACTACATTTAACATTTTTGGATAATTCCTGATATATGTAGAATTGGGTGTCAAACAGATTTTCCAGGGAGCTAGATGCTTCCTGGCTTCTGAAATGTGTGTGTATGTGTTACCTGCAGCCACACCCACTGGGCAGCTCCATTCTGCAATCTTCTGGGGTAACCTGATCACCTGATCATCTATTTGTAGTGATCCAGTCCTGGGAGACATGCCTCCCCTCTGGGTGGTGACCCCTTGGCATGAGGAAGGAGGTAACTTCTGAAACTTGGGCAGCAGTTGGGAGTGGATTTGGGGGGACCAGTTTGGAATAGATAGAAGGTAAATTTCTTTTTTAAACCAGTGACAGGTGTCAGTATCAGTTTCCAAAAGGAAACAGATGGCACATTCAAAATGGGTATTCGAGGAGAATTTAGGAAACAGACTTTTCACAAAGGTGTGGGCAGTGTCCTGGGCTAGTAACAGCTAGGCTTTTACTTCAGCCCTTCTGGGCTGAAGGGAGGGAACACACAGCTCCTGGGACCCAGAGAGACAGAGACAGGTCAGGAGAGGCACCTGGTGGAAGCTGTGTCTTCAACCCAGGTCCCCACCAGCACACAGTGACCATGAGTGGGGGCTAGTGGAGTAAATACTGCAGCCTCCCCTTCTGCCCCATCTCCTACAACTGTTCCCTGATGGCCAAGCCCATCTGGACCGACAAGGGCCCGGGGTTCACACACACAGGGCAGCCTCCCTGGGGAAGAACAGAGGAGGAGGCATCACCAGGGTCAAGGAAAGTGTCTGCCTGCGGTGATACTCGGGCGGTCCTCCCACTCCTTGGATCTCTTCCCCCTGTTTTCTTCTTGCAGCCTTTCTCTTCCCTTCCCTCAAGTGCAATAGTTCTCAGGACCCCAACCTCAGCTCTGTTTTCGCTCTGCGTATTCTCCTGTCATCCTGTGCTTCTAATTGCCACAAACACCAGGTGACTCTGAAGTCTGCACCTCCAACTTTAGCTCCTCTCCTGAGCCAAAGCGCCACATGCCTGATTGCCAATCAGAACACCACCTGGATGTCCCCAGGCCACCACATCCATGAGCAGCATGTCTGAAACCTGCCACGTTCAGCTCTCAGCCAGATGAGAAGCTTAAGTCACCTTTGTTCCTTAATTTTGCTATAATTCACAGCTAATGAGCTATTTCCTTCTGTCTCCATGGCTTGTGTACAGTCAGGGACTTGCTCCCCTCCAATCCCACTCCCACAGGCTCGGGTCAGTCTCTGGGCAGTTCATAAGCTGATGAACATGGTCATGGTCACATCTCTCAGATCACATTTCTGCTTAACATGAAATAGTTTTCACAATATATGATAAATTAGGCAACTCCCCCCTCAAAAAATGACTTGTATGAATGGAAGATAAGAATAAAATTCTGCAAGTCATTCATTTTGTGAGGTTTTTTTAGCACAAGGGGACTTTTGGGAAGATGGGCAGGTTGTAACATCTTGATGATGGTGGTGGATGCCTGGGTAAATATACTTGTCAAAAGTCGAGGACTGTGCCTTTAAAATGTGTTTGTGATACTGCATGCCTCAATACACTTCAATAATGTTGATTTTTTTTTTAAGTTCACTAGATCAGGTTCAAGATCAGACTTGATTCTAACTTTACATTGTTTACTGAGTCCAAGCTCACTCTGCTTGCCAGAAAACAGGCCAATAAATTGGAGATGAGGTACTGAGGAAAAGGATATGACTTTATTTGGAAAGCTAGTTAACTGAGAGGGATGGCCGACTAATGTTTCAAAATAATCATCTTGACAGGGTCTTGATGCTAGCTTTTTTTATAGAACAGAGATGGTGGAAGGTGAGGAGGTAAAGTGAAAATGACACTAATCTTGCAAATAATTCCCGGAATGGCCAGCCTCTGGGAGGGAATGTGTTCATTTCTTCCATCCTGTAGCCATTCACAGATGGACAGGGTCTTGAACAAAGACATTTTGGGTTTTGTATTCAGGCAGAGGAGCAGGGTTTCCCAAGACAGGTCATTATGTATGGATGGTATCTATCATTTTAGTGAACAAAAGCAATGGGAGGCAAATGTTAACGTAAATGAAACAGGTCTAGCATGGAGTCAGGTTTTGTTCTTCCCTGTAACACAGTCGCATTCACTTGCATTCTTAACCTCATGGACTAGTTAGAGGGATTACTTCTTGCTTCCATGACAAAAAGTCCCCAGATGTCAGTCGCCTTGCACAAGAGCTTTGCATTTTCCTCATGTCCTTCTTGCTGGGTTCAGACAGCCTTCCAAGTAATAAGTCAGGGAGCCACGCTCCTCTCATCCATTCTGTGGTTCTTTTTTCTGTGAGACCTCAGAATCATCCCCAAGATTCTTTGCATCTGTCCAACAGCAAGAGAATCCCCAGACATTTTAGAAGGCCACCTTGAAACTGTGGACATCCCTTCCATCCTCATCTCAGTGGACAACATGAGTCAGAGGGTCCCACCCAGATGTTGGGGGCTGCAGGTATCCATGTGTCAGCAGGAAAGGAGATGTGGTGAACTAGTCCTCTGCCTCCACTGCAGCCTTCTGGATGGGGACATAGCAGATGGAGTCAGAAACATGTCCTCTGTCCTGGGAACCATACAGAAGCTACAGAATAATGCATCTAAAACACGCCCCAAAGCTGTACATGCCCTTCAAATACAGGAGTTTGTGACTGGAGGGCTGCTGCAAAGGGGTGCATATGCCCAGGGGCACAGATCATACATGTGAGGAGCATCTGCCACGTGTCACAGAGATGGGCTAAGAGTGTCCAGCTGCAGCTCCAAGCTTCTGCCAGGCCCACTTTCTGCTGAAAATGGGACTAAACAATCTGGCTGTCCCAGAAGTGGGGTCAGAGAAGCCAAGAGCAGAAGCAGATCAGCTTGGGAAGCAGGGGCTGCTGAGTACCACCAGAGTCCATGCTGTGGATGTAATAAAAGCATCTCAAGGATACACCCTGAACACTGGCATTTGATAGGAGAGGGATAAGACCACCAGTATCCAATGGTACCTCCTTTTTCACCAGGCTCCATCACCCACCATGAATTAAACAGCCCCAAAGATAGGAAGTTCTCCTTCAAGGATGACACATGGGGAAGAGGAGTTTCAGGAGGCGGATGTGGGCTCCCTCATTTCCCCTAGCTTAATATCATCAATAGAAGGCTGAGTTAATCCTATTTTTAATTTTCTGTGTCTTATGATGTTTTGACATCTTAAAAATCCTCTTTTGTTATTTTGTAAATAAGTTCATTTATATCACCTAGATTCCACATATAAGTGATATCGTGTGATAGTTGTCTCTCTCTGTCTTACTTCACTCAGTATGACACTCTCAGGTCCATGCATGTTGCTGCAAATGGTATTATTTCATTCTTTTTTATGGCTGAATAGTATTCCCTTGTATATATGTATCACATCTTCTTTGTCTATTCATCAATCCATAGATATTTAGGCTTCTTCTATGTCTTTACTATTGTTAATTTTGTTGCTATGAACACTGGTGTGTGTGTGTGTGTATGTGTGTGTATCTTTTCAAATTATGGTTTCTCTGGACATGTGCCCAGGAATGGAATTGCAGGATCATATGGTAGCTCTATTTTCAGTTTTTTAAGGAACATCCATACTGTTTTCCATAGTAGCTGCACAAATTTACATTCCCACCAACAGTGTAGGAGGGTTCCCTTTTCTCCACTCTCTCCAGCATTTTTTGTTTGACATCTTTACCATCTTCCTGGCTGGGGAGAGACTGTGCCCAGGACAGCCAAATCTTCGAAGATAGCAAAGGGCTTGGAGCACACCTTTCAGATGCAAACCCACCAAACTCTGATCTATGCTCCCGATCACCCCCCTTTCTCTAACGTTCACCCACAAGCCAGTACTTCCCCTTCCCCAAATCACCCCAGACCAGGTACCAGGCAACGAGAGGACACCCCTCGAGCCCAAAGCTCACTGGAATTATTCAAACTGGACAGTTCCGCTGTTGACCCTGCCCTGTCTTTCCCATGGAGACGCCAAGAAAGACCATGGCCTAGGTCTCCTCACTCACTCCTGCTTCTGGCTCTGGACCAAAACCTGGGGCACTCCATGTGGCACCGCAGGGTCTGATGTCATCTTCTTTCAACGACACTGGCCCCTCCATGTGGTGTCACTCAGTCACACCCATAAATAAAAATCCTAAAGGTATGGACTCCCTGGTGGTCCAGTGGCTAAGACTCCGTGCTCCCAATGCAGGGGGCCAGGGTTTGATCACTGGTCAGGGAGCTAGATCTTGCATGCCACAACTAAGACCCAGCACATCCAAATAAATAAATGGTGCTGCTGTTCCGTCGCTCTGTCGTGTCTGACTCTTTGCAACCTCTTGGACTGCAGCATGCAGAGCTTCCCCATCCTTCACCATCTCCCAGAGTTTGCTCAAGTTCATGTCCATTAAGTTGATGATGCCATCCAACCATCTCATCCTTTTACCCCTTCTCCTCCTGCACTCAATCTTTCATAGCATCAGGGTCTTTTCCAATGAGTTGGCTCTTCACATCAGGTGGCCAAAGTATTTGGTTTTAGCTTCAGCATCAGGCCTTTCAATGAATATTCAGGGTTGATTTCCTTTAGGATTGATTGCCTCTGTTTCAAGTTTTGTTTATTTTTGGCCTTGAGACATGTGGGATCTTAACTTCTCCACCAGGAATTGAACTCACACCCTCTGCATTGGAAGGCAAAGTCTTAACCACTAGACCCCCAGGGACATCACCACCATCTCTATTACAGGGGAGGTAGTGCTGAGAGCCCTTCTTCCCTCCTTCTAAAGCCTAACTAAGTGTCACATTCCACCTGGGAGACTTACACATATTCGATTCACTCTCATCCTAAAATCCAATTGTCCGGCTCTGTCTTTTCTCCAAACCCTGATTAAGCACAGGGTCAAGGTGGCCTGGTACCCCACTCCCTGACTGACTTGCCCACGTGCACATCTTCTGTGGCTTTGTATCCATGAACCACGAACTAGAAAAGTGTGTTGTATATTTAATGAATTTGTCAACCACTGCACATCTGCAGAGCTCTCAGTCCTTTCCAGAGCAATTTTTCAGTGTCCCTGTGATCCTAAGAATACCCCTCAGGGTCCACAGGACAGGCACTGTTATTTCTCTCTGACTTATGGGGCAGTAAGGACCAGCGTGTGAATTGCCTGGCCCAGGGACACACAGCTGGTCAGTAACCATGGCAGGAGCGCACCTGCATCTCCTTACCTCTCTCTGGAGTTTGGTGTTTGTTTTTATCCACATGTACATCCACACACCCATGAAAGAAGGGTGATAAACGAGAACTGAAAAGCCACCCTTCACTCTCCAGCTGGAAGGAATGACAGCTTTGCGTCTGATGTGTTCAATTGCAGGGACTCGCCCCGGGCTTGCCAAGGGACAAGCAGGGTGCTGGCACCACGACTGAAAACATACAGAGAAGAGCGTGATGGGCACACACAGGCTTCACCATCTCATGAGGAAGAAAGGTCACAGTGACATAACCATACACACACACACACAACTGCAGCTGGGACAGGTGGTCATGGGTGATCCAGGCCTCACCTGTGCAGGTATGGAGGGAGGTGTCCCCGGGGAAGTCATATGTCAGTAGAAGCCTGATGGCTGGGGAGTGAGTGGCTAGGAAAAGGGAAATGAGCAAGGTGGGCCAAAGGAAGGAGTGTCCCAGGCAGGAAGGGAGAGTTCAGAAGCCCTCATGACAAGAGAAAACGTGAGGCCCCAGAAGCATTAAGGGCTTCCCTGGTGGCTCAGAAATAAAGAATCTACCTGCCAATGTAGGAGACGCAGGACATGCTAGGTCCATCCCTCAGTTAGGAAGATCCCCTGGAGGAGGAAGTGGCAACCCAGCATTCTTGCCTGGAGAATCCCATGGACAGAAGAGCCTGGTGGGCTACAGTCCATGGGGTTGAAAAGACTCGAACACAACTGAGCACGCATGGACCAGAGGCCCTAAAGAATATCCAGCAGGACCGCAAGAGAGAACAAGGGAGCAATGGAGGCATGTGGCGGGATGGGCTGGGCAGGGCCATCAAGCAAGATGCTGGAGGCAATGGCCTCAATTTGATCTCTACTTTAAGACAAGTTGGGTGTCTGGGAAGGTTTCAAACAAATATGATGGTCTGATCATGTGAATTTGGGGAGCTTCTTGCTATCTGCTCTGTGGGATAGATGCCGAGGAGACATCAGAGAAAAGGCTGATGCCAGCATCTGGGTGGAGATGCAGTCTAGAGAGACTAGGGAGACTCGAGAAGAGCACCAAGAACCCTGACTCCAAGCTGGCCGTGCCTTCCCAGGAGCCTCCTCCAAGTGTACAGCACCGCACAAGATTAGCATTCCGGGGTGCAGTCCCTCCAGCTGCACTGCACATCTGTGGGGACCTCCGGCAGCTCACCCATTCTGGGGGTGATTGATGGCTCTGGGAGGAAGCTGATGTCCCAGATGGAGACGGCCAGTTTAATTTGCAGCTTCTAAATCTGTTCAGATACAGTGTTCTGCCATTAAAGATTCATTTAGACTTATCTTAATAGGAAACAATATAACTCAGTCAGACCCATAAATGACAAATTGCCCTTCATCGGGAGAAATCTTAAAGCAAAAGATGTGACTTTCCATCATTCGATCCTGTGGTTAATTTCCGCGGAGCTGACGGTGCTTTGCTGCGTTCAGAATGATGAGTGCTCTCGTGCTGTCTTTGTGTCCACTGTTTTACAGCCAACAACGTGAGTTTTAGGTTCTCGGGCAAAGAGGGGGACTGTTGGTACTGGCTTTAGGAACTGGTCAGGATGTCCCCGGTTGTTCAGTGGTTAGGACTTCACCTCCCAATGCAGGAAGTGCAGGTTTGATCCCTGATTAGGAAGCTAAGATCCCACAAGCCTTGAGGCCAAAAAAACAAAACATAAAACGGAAGCGATATTGTAATAAATTCAATAAAGACTTTGAAAATGGTCCACATCCAAAAAAATATTTTAAAAAATAAGAAAGAATTGGTCAGACAGCAAGTCATGGAACCAATGGAGTTTACAACTTTGTTGTTCTGTTGCTAAGTCGTGTCTGACTCTTTGTGACCCCATGGACCAGAGCAAGCCAGATTTCTCTGTCCTTCCCTGAATCTGAGAGGTTGCTCAGATTCATGAATTACCATCCCTGGATTGTGAGAATGCATAAAGCAACAAAGCGAAAGGGGAAAATGACAGAAATGAGTTTCCCAAGTTGCATAGCTGCAAATATGCCCTAAGGAAATTCCAGCTGTGAAGTAAATGGTGGCTTCCAGGGCCTTAGGCATCCAGCGCACTGTTTTCTTTGTAAATTCCCTCAAGCAGAGGCAGCATAATTTAGGATAAAGTGGAGTCATACAGCTCTGACTCTGGTTTCTAGCTCTGCCACTTTCTAAAGAGTTAATACATGGAGACGGTCAAGGAATGTGCGTGTACCAGGAGGCCAGTCAGTGTCTGAGCATCAACACCCTCAGGCAAATGATTGGACTTGTAAGGCCCAATTTCACTTTCTCTAAAAAAGCAAGAAGGAAAATCATTGATTCTACCTCCTATGCCTGTTGTTAGATTTAAATGAAATAATGCATATAAAGCATCTAGTATAGCGAGCAGCAGCTGAAACCCACAGCAGCACTGATGGGCATTTACTGTTCCCGGCTGTTGGATGGCACATGAATCTTCATCATATCTCTTAGTTTATCTGAGGCCAAATTTAATGCAAGTGCGTGCAGAATGCCTAGTTCAGCACCTGGCACACTGTGACATCTGCAGCGTGAGTTTTATTCCTCATTCTATGTTTGAAAGCTGGTTGTATATCTGCCTCATCCTATAATCAAATAACCCCATGATTGAGACACCTTTTCAACTGTGTAGCAAAGGAACATACTTTATTTATCAGCTAAAATCCTAGGATGCTGGCACTCAGACCATGCAGTGTCATAAACACCTCACCTTCAAGGACAAAACTGAAATTTAGAATTTGGCAACTTGAGCTCTACAAGGATAGAAAGAATTGGGTGCCATATTGTTTCTCTTTGCCACCATTCTTGCATTCAGGAGGTCACTCGTATTCCTGACACAGAGAGCTTCACCTAAGGACATAGCTTGAATTCAAACCGTCTTGGGCCCCAAGTGTGTGTGTGTGGAGGGTGGCCAAGGTATTCTCGTGAGCCATACTGGAGTACTTTGGTCAAATTGCACAACAGTGCCTGAGAAGTCTAAAGGGAATCAGGTAAATGAAAGTGCCTAAGAACTGCTGCTTTTGAACTGTGGTGCTGGAGAAGACCCTTGAGTGTCCCTTGGACTGCAAGGACAACAAACCAGTCAATCCTAAAGGAAATCAACCCTGAATATTCATTGGAAGGACTGCTTCTGAAGCTCCAAAACTTTGGCCACCTGATGTGAAGAGCCGACTCATTGGAAAAGACCGCGATGCTGGGAAAGATTGAAAGCAAAAGGGGGAGGGGAACAGCAGAAGATGATGTGGTTAAATAGCATCACAGACTCAATGAACATGAATTTGAACAAACTCTGGGAGATAGTGGGGGACAGGCAAGGCCACAGGGTCCCAAAGGTTAGATATGGCCTAGCAACCGAACAACAACAAAGTGAAAGCTCTTAGGAAGAGAAACACTTGTGAAGAGAAGACATCTTAGTTATCTATCTCCGCATAACAATATTGTAATAAATTCAGTGGCTTTGAACAACACATGTTTATCATCTTGCAGTTTCTGAGGGTCAGAAGTCAAGGCATAGCTTAGCTGGTCACTAGCAAAGCTGTGATCAAGCTGTCGGCTGGGGCTGAGTCCTCATTCGAGGCTGGACTGGGGAAGGTCTGCCCCAAGCACTGTGCTCACTGGCACAATTCTGTTCTTTCCAGGCTGCCTGACCAAGGGACCTCCATTTCCCACTAGCTGGAGGCAGGAAGCTGCTCTTCACCTAGAAAGGGAGTGAGTCACCTGGAAAGACAGACCTTACCATCTTATATAACAGGATTACATACAAGGAATCCCATACGTCCTGTTATAGTGGCTGCATTCTTTTTTTAAATTATTTTTTACTGCAATATAGTTGCTTAACAACGTTGTGTAAGTTCCTGCTGTAGAGAAAAGTGAATCATCCGTACCTATACATATATCCTCTCCCTTTTGTATTTCCTTCCCATTCAGGTCACCACGCTGCATTAGCACAGTTCTCTGTGCTACACAGTAAGTTCTCCTTAGTTATCTGATGCAAAGAGCCGACTCATTGGAAAAGACCCTGATGCTGGGAAAGATTGAGGGCAGGAGGAAAAGGGGGGAAAGAGGATGAGATGGTTGGGTGACATCAGCAACTCAATGGACATGAGTTTGAGCAAACTCTGGGAGATAGTGAAGGACAGGGTAACCTGGCGTGCTGCAGTCCACGGGGTCACAAAGAGTTGGACATGACTTAGCGGCTGAACAATAAATCAGTAGTGCATATGCGTCAACCCCATCTTCTAATTCCACTCCTCCCTTTCTGCCTTGTTATCCATATATTTGTTCATGCCTGTGTCTCTACAGTGGTTGCATTCTATTGGCTAAGTTCAAGTCCCTGGTTGCATGCATTGCACTCAGGAGAGACAGTGTAAACACCAGAAGCTGGGGCCTGGGAACCACATCAGAGCCAGTCTACAATGGCTTCACTGTCTGGGTGCAATGGCAGCTCACCTGCAACTGCTGCCCTCACCTGGTCTGTGAGCCAGTGAGGGGAGGGGAGGGGAGGGGAGAATTCTGCATACATTTATGTTCATTTGGGAGAAAAGGAGTATCTGAGGAGGAGGACCAGGACAAACATACTGAAGAAGGATAAATCAGGGTCTCTAGCTGGGAAAATAGATGACTCTTTAAAAGAGGGATATATCTCTTCTGAAAATGGATGTCAGGGCTCCTGCAATGATAAATGCCCTTGAACCTGTCCACTGGGGAGAAGCAGCTCTGGACACCAGGCCGAAGGGACCGTCTCTGCCCAGTTAGGGCACTGTTAACCACAGGACCCTCAGTGAATCCAGTTCCTTCAAAGACTGCTGGCTCCAAAATGTGATCCTGTGACTCAGAGTGATGGTCATCTGATGAGCTGCTTTCTGCCTGGGTCATCAGAAAGGAAGAGAAACCTAGGGGGATGACCAGGAAGGCCCTGAGTCTCCCTCACGGGTCTGATAAGCACTGCAGTGAAACTCAAGTTCTTCATTCAACCAAGTCCAAGAACCCAGGCGGATGGCCTGGAGACCCTAAGACACAGCTGAAAAGGCAGCCCCAACGTCCCCCAATCTCTCTCCACAGGGGCGGGTGCTCAGGAAGAACTCAGAGGTCATCTCAAAATGTGTTCCTCAATGCACCCATCCCACAAGAGGCTCATGAGCTGGTATATTAGTGACTGTACCCAGGGCTTTTGTTGTTTATTGATAAGAGTTCATTATTTCACCAAGCCTGTGTGATAGAGAACAGTGGCACATGCTGATACACCCCCTGATCCATTCAGCCACAGCTACCAAGCACCATATGACATGTGCAAGGAACACAATCACAGAAGAGCGTCCCTGCTTCACTCCAGCAATGGAACAATGACAGTTCAGGTGGATAAGGAAGACTGGAGGATGTCAGAGGTAAGTCACCAGAAGGAAAACAAAGCAAAGGAGATGGACAGGGAGAAGGATGTTGAGATTTGAAACAAAATAGCTGGGAAAGCCTCACTGAGAAGGACATTTCCATCAATACTTGAAGGAACTGAGCAAGTGCAGGTCTGGGGAAAGAGCATTGCAGCTAACACAAGGAGCAAGTGCAAAAGTCCTGAGGTAGGAGCAGCCTGATGCTCTGGAGATGCTGCGAAGAGGGCAATGGGTTTGAACAGAGGATACAAGGTGATAGAGACAAAATCCTATGGGGTCTGATAGGCAGCAGCAGGTCAATATTCTGTACGTTTGATAAGTACCAAGGGCCAAATTGTGAAGGACTTAATGGGTGAGAGGATGTAACCCCCCAGGTCTGATAAGTGGGGCAGGATATCTCAGTTCAGTTTAGTCGCTCAGTCATGTCTGACTCATCACAACCCCATGGGCTGCAGCATGCCAGGCTTGCCTGTCCATCACCAACTCCTGGAGCTTACTCAAACTCATGTCTATTGAGTCGGTGATGCCATCCAACCATTTCATCCTCTGTCATCCTCTTCTCCTTCTGCCTTCAATCTTGCCCAGCATCAGGGTTTTTTTCCAGTGAGTCAGTTCTTCGTATCAGGTGGCCAAAGTGTTGGAGTTTCAGCTTCAGTATCAGTCCTTCCAATGAATATTCAGTGTTGATTTCCTTTAAGATGGACTGGTTGGATCTTCTTGCTGTCTAAAGGACTCTCAAGAGTCTTCTCCAACAACACAGTTCAAAAATATCAATTCTCTGGCACTCAGCTTTCTATATAGTCCAACTCTCACATCCATACATGACTTCTGGAAAAACCATAGTTTTGACTAGATGGACCTTTGTTGGCAAAGTAATGTCTCTGCTTTTTAATATGCTGCCCAGTTTGGTCATAGCTTTTCTTCCAAGGAGCTGCTGCTACTGCTAAGTCGCTTCAGTTGTGTCCGACTCTGTACGACCCCATAGATGGCAGCCCACCAGGCTCCCCCGTCCCTGGGATTCTCCAGGAAAGAACACTGGAGTGGGTTGCCATTTCCTTCTCCAATGCATGAAAGTGAAGAGTGAAAGTGAAGTTGCTCAGTTGTGTCCAACTCTTCACGACCCCATGGACTGCAGCCCACCAGGCTCCTCCGTCCATGGGGTTTTCCAGGCAAGAGTACTGGAGTGGGGTGCCATCACCTTCTCCGTCCAAGGAGCAAATGTCTTTCAATTTAATGATTGCAGTCACCATCTGCAGTGGTTTTGGAGCCCAAGAAAATAAAGTCTCTCACTGTTTTCATTGTTTCCCCATCTATTTGCCATGAAGTGATGGGACTGGATGTTATGATCTTAGTTTTCTGAATGTTGAGTTTTAAGCCAGCTTTTTCACTCTCCTCTTTCATTTTTATTAAGAGTCTCTTTAGTTCCTCTTCACTTTCTGCCATAAGGGTGGTGTCATCTGCATATCTGAGGTTATTGATATTTCTCCTGGCAATCTTGATTCCAGCTTGTGCTTCAGCCAGCCTGGCATTTCACATGATGTACTCTGCATAAAAGTTAAACAAGCAGGGTGACAATATATAGCCTTGACATATTCCTTTCCCAATTTGTAACCGTTCCATGTCCAGTTCTAACTGTTGCTTCTTGACCTGCATACAGATTTCTCAGGAGGCAGGTCAGGTGGTCTGGTATTCCCATCTCTTTAAGAAATTTCATTTGTTGTGACCCACAGAGTCAAAGGCTTTGGCGTAGTCAATAAAGCAGAAATAGATGTTTTTCTGGAATTCTCTTGCTTTTTCAATGGTCCAACAGATGTTGGTAATTTGATCTCTGGTTCCTCTGCCTTTTCTAAATCCAACTTGAACATCTGGAAGTTCACGGTTCATGTACTGCTGAAGCCCGGCTTGAAGAATTTTGAGCATTACTTTGCTAGCATGTGAGATGAGTGCAATTGTGCGGTAGTTTGAACATTTTTTGGCAGGATATCTATTAGGGCCTAATAGGCAAGAAAGGGAGGGGGGAAATCCAGCCAGGAAGTTGTCCCCAACATTTTTGGCATCAGAGACTGTTTTTGTGGAAGACAATTTTCCCACATACTGTGGATGGGGGGTTGATTCAAGTGTATTACAATTCCTATGCATTTTATTTTTATTATTATTACATCAGCTCCACCTCAGATCATCATGGATTCCCAGGTGGTGCTAGTAATAAAGAATCCTCCTGCCGATGTAGGAGATGCAAGAGATGCAGGTTCAATCCCTGGGTTAGGAAGATCCTCTGGAGGAGGAAAAGGCAACCCACTGAAGTATTCTTGCCTGGAAAATTTCATGGACAGAGGAACCTGGTGGGCTACAGTCTGTGGGGTCACAAAAGAGTCGGACACATCTGAGCACAAGCACATACCTCAAATCATCAGGTATTATATCTCTGAGGATGGGGATCCTGGCTGTAAGGTCATATGGTTAAGGGCAGTAGAGAAAGTCCTCTAGAGTTGCATAAGTAATGGAGGATGTACCCTGCAGGGTCTGAGAGTCCACGTTGAGAGGTGTGTGCTTAGGCGCTCAGTCGTGTCTGATTCTTTGCGACCCCATGGACTGTAGCCTGCCAGGCATCTCTGTCCATGGGATTTCCCAGGCAAGAATACTGCAGTGGATGGCCAGTCTCTTCTCCAGGGAATCTTCCCAACCCAGGGATCAAACCCAGGTCTCCCACTTTGCAGGCAGATTCTTTACCGTCTGAGCCACCAGACTCTGACTATGAGAGACACTGTTGGAAGGGCACTGTTGGCAGACTCTGAGCAAAGAAGCCATCTGGCCATGATCTCACGAAGGGTCCCTCCATATAGGAACTGAGACAGGAATGAGGGAGGTGGTTGGAGGGAAGCTGGCAGGCTCATTTCATGGGTCACTGCTGTAATCCGTGAGAGCCGATGGTGACTGGAGCCAGGGTGATAAGAGCACTGTAATGCTGTTACTCACCAGGAAGAATCATCCTCTATTTCTCCTCTAAGCTCCATCCCAGATTGCCTCTCCATAAACTGCAGTCCTTAAATCTCATACTCTGCACAAATCCGGAGCAATCCACAGTTAGACGTTGTTATGTTTTTTCCACCTAATTGAGCGAGTGGTTCAGAATTTAAGACATTTTACAGCACTTATTAATCTATTGTCAGTGTTTAATTTTATAGACAGGAACAAGTTAAAAGCCAAGCTGTAAAAGTTCACTGTGGCTTCCAGGCCCTTGGTGTAGATCACAAGAGTCAGAGCAGGGGAGGGATGGGGTCGAGGGAGACAGATGGCATCCTCAAAGGCTGGGAGGTGTCAAAGGCTTCTTGAACAAGTAAACCTAATCTATTTGGGGGGAAGCATTTACAAAACTCTAAGGATGGAGTAAGAGTTAATTCACAGAATATCCTGTGAATATCCCACAAGACAGTGGAGTCCTAGAAAGATTCTTCCATCCTGGAGATGGAAGCTGAGTAACTCCTACATTGAAAACTCTCAAGGCCTGGGTCATCTCATCTAGTCAGTCCATAGATGTTCCTTGGGAAAGGTCTTGAACTTCGCACACTATCCCAGAAGTGAGCTAGCTGTCCATTACCAAGGATACCAGGTCTGACTTTGAGTTTCCATCCCAAATACCAACTGTGTTTCCTTTACACCCCAAACAATCTAAACAGATTACCATCTTCTATCCAAAAATGTTACTTCATTGGCATCAGGAGTTCAGAGATCAGAAGAAAATGAAGCACATGGAGATGAGCCAGGATCACTAGGGATCCCCAGGTGCTGTAGGAGGCAGAGGTGTAGTGGGTTCTGTTTTGCAGGAGCAGAAGCAGCCTTGGGACCAGGTAAGGTTCTCCTGAGCTAGGAATTTGGGACTGGATCTGTAGGATGTGACAACAGGCCAAGGGAAGGACCGACAACCCCACAGCACCCTGCAGATATTCCATTCTGAAGGTGTATTCTATTGTTCAGTAGCTAAGTCATATCCGACTCTTCGCGACCCCATGGACTGCAGCATGCCAGGCTTCCCTGTCCTTCATTATCTCCTGGAGTTTGCTCAAAGTCATGTCCATTGAGTCAGTGATGCCAACCAACCATGTCCCCTTCTGTCGCCCTCTTCTCCTCCTGCCTTCAGTCTTTCCCAGCATCGGGGCTTTTCCAATGAGCTGGCTCTTTGCATCAGGTACATTCTATCCCACATCCATCCAGGCCTCTGCTGACATAATTGAGAACCAATTATGTCATCCCAGGGCTGCTAGTTAAGAGTTCCAGCCTCACCCATGAAAGGGGCAAGCCTCATTTGAAGCTACCCACTTCTGCTTCAGTCCTGATTATTCCCCTAAATGACAATGTATAGCTTGCCCTTGATGGGCCTCAAGTTCAGAATAATAAAAATATGGGTCATTGCAGTGTTAAAGTAATGTGTGATGACCCACAGGACAAATCCCTGTTAGAAGGAGTGCCGGGCTTCTCTGTTTGAGATGCCAAGGCCATGAACCTCTTCACACACCCGTTTTCCTTCCTGCCACGACGTTCAGAACAAAGCTTCATACTCTGCCGTCACAGCACGTCCTCTCTTGAGAACTTTTCAAGCTACAATTAACTTTCCTCCTCTTTTTCCTGCCCCCGAATCATTCACACAGATTTCATCACTTCGTTACTGTCCTTTTGCTCATTTAATTCACCCTCTAATCTTTTCTAGAAGCGAGTGGGGATTTAGGGAATTAATTCAACTGTGTCTTATCTATGAACTCACGGTGACCACTGCCCCATGGTGGAAAATCACTCTCGGTGCAGACACAGTTCAATTGAGACGTGAAAACTTCCAAGCGTGGAGTCTCTCCAGCCGCCATTGAAAAGCCTGCCTTTGCAGAATATTAAGAGCTTGGGGAAAGGCATGTGCTATGGATTTATTTCTGAATTTAAAAAATATATAAATTTATATACAATGCAATGTGTACGTAAAGATACATACACAGTCTGTAAAAATAAATATGAAGCCTATATATACATATAAAAGTGGGAAGACAGTATTACTGAAAGATTAATATAATTGTATCGGGACATGAGACTAATGATCTTTCAATTCCTCCTTTACGCTTTTCAGTTTGGTCCTTATTTTTCTTTTCTGTGAGCATCGTTTGTTGCTCTTTCTCTGACCATTGTTTCTACGTTTGCCTGTGCAGGTACATACATATCTGGATGATTCCCATGCCACTGTACGAGCATATTAAAATCTAAGGGCTCCCCTGGTGGCTCAGATGGTTTATTAAAATCTATTTATCCATTTTCATATTGGTGGACATTCAAATAGTTTCCAGTCACTTAGAGTTACCATCACTTGGCTGTGACTTCTCAATGCACAGATCCTAATGCCCCCTGAGGATGCCTGCTGAGTGGTGAAATTGCTGTATCTTAGGATATGTGTCAGAGAAGGCAATGGCACCCCACTCCAGTACTCTTGCCTGGAAAATCCCATGGGTGGAGGAGCCTGGTAGGCTGCAGTCCACGGGCTCACTAAGAATGGGACACGACTGAGCGACTTCACTTTCACTTTTCACTTTCATTCATTGGAGAAGGAAATGGCAACCCACTCCAGTGTTCTTGCCTGGAGAATCCCAGGGATGGGGGAGCCTGGTGGGCTGCCGTCTATGGGGTCGCACAGAGTCGGACACGACTGAAGCGACACAGCAGCAGCAGCAGCAGGATATGTGTATCCTCCAACGTGATCACCAACACACCTAAAAATGGATGCTTCCTATCAGTTGATGGAATGAGACAGCTTTGTGTTTGTTTTTTTCCAATATGATTGGTGTAAGGTGGTGTCTCAGTACTGTTTGAATAAACAGTTCCTTGATTGCAAATGAAGTTAAATATCTTTTCCTGCATTTTGGCTGTTCAGGTTTCCTCTGATGAATTGTCTGTTATATTCTTTGCCCATCAGCCTATTGAGTGACTTGCATTGTTCATATGTATTTTTAGGAATCATTTCTTTAAAATGATTATTTATTTATAAGGCATTTATCTGTCTTCTCTAAGCATGCTTTTTTAAAAACTTTTATTTATTTGACTACGTTGGGTTTTAACTGTGGCATGTGGGATCTTCACTGCATCATGCAGAGTCTTTCACTGTGGCACACGGACTCTCTAGTTGTGGTTCCTGGGCTTTGTTGCTCTGCAACGTGTGGGATCTTAGTTCCCTGACTAGGGACCAAACCTAGCCCCTGCCTTCCAAGACAGATTCTTCTAAGAAATCCTTCTAATCATGTTTGATGTGTTAATGAACATGGTTTGCTAACAATAAATTGTTTCATGAGATCTTAAACCTGATAAGGTTACAAACCTGATAAGGTCAGAGCTAGACCCTGTCCATTCCAACCTGAATTGAACTAATGGTAGAACGTGGCTGTTTTTCCCCAGCCCCAACACACACACACACACACACACACACGAGAGTCATCAGGGAAGAAAGAATTTTTGAGCAGTGGCTTTGGCACTCAAGTCACAGAGAAGTAAATTCCACAGAGAAAGATTGGGCCAGGAACTTGACTCTGGCCGGGACATCAGAAAGACATTCATTATAAGTCATTGTATTTCTCTTCTCTCTTAAGAGCTCTGATTTGAACCAAATGACTGCTGCCCTTCCCATTGTACTGATGGAGGAAAACATACTCCTTGCATGAAGAACTTTCTTTCTTGACTGTTTCAAGACAATAACTGCCAAGCTGCTACTGAACCAAAGTCTTTGGAGAGTATATTCATTGAATGCTGGACCCTTTAATGAATATTGCATCTTCTAGCTCATGGAATGGTTGGCTTCTGGGATGACCCTACAAAGACCAGTCTTTCAACACAACTCACAGTTTGTAATATTGTCAACCAGAAGTATAGTTTCCTGACATCTGAAGACAGGATCCCAGATGAAACTTGGGTTTTATTTACTCTCCTTGCTACTCCTACTTCCTGGTAAGCTGTCAGTGAAGATGGTGGCTGAGTTGAAAAGTCATCATGCTCTGAGATTGTCTGTCTTGGGGTACATTAGTGAGTATGCAGGATTTCTGTAACGTGAAGAACTTCTCATGCCAACGCGCTCTCATTACCATACATCTTGAGCCAAGTTTAGTCAACATTCTTAATTGAGGGTATTCTCTATATCAGACCCTGTGCAAAGCATTGAAAACTAAGCTGTCTTTGTAGAGACAGAAAATACTTGATCTACCAAAATCTTGAGATAGGGTAACAAGAATGCAAAGGGAGTCCCGAATGCCCCCAAGTTGTTGCCATAAGAGGACTGGGAGGCAGTGTTGGCAGGAAGAGGGATTGAAGAGCCCACTGAGTATAGAACCAGGAGTGAGGCTGGTGTCACGGAGAAGAAGAAAGGAGATGGGAAGAATAGAGGGGAGGATGGTAGGAGGCATTCAGGGAAAGTAAAGTCATGGCTGAGGGCCACAGAGTCTGCTGGCCACAGGAAGGCATTGGATCTTATTCAAAGTATAGTGAAGTTGACAGGAAATGGTAAGACCACCAGAGCAGTGTGAAGAATGCATGGAAAGGGAGGCCCAAGAGAAGTCAGTTGTCTGACACAGCAGTGTAAAGAGAGATGATGGTGGGTGTGGATCACTTCCTTCAACCCAAGAGAGCATCTTGGGTACCAGAGCAGGTACGTCTGGGGGCTGGGGAGCCCCACAAGGGGACCAGGCAAGATCCAGACTCTGCACCAGCTGCAGACATTCCGCTCATGTGGAAAATAAGAAATTACAAAGACCATTTTCTCAAAGAATCAGTAGCTTCCGTTTTAATGAAGGCTGAAGTTTGAATGATGTTATTCTAGCTGGGGACTTTGTTTGTCAGTAGTTTTTAACTAATTACCATAAGTACCATCCATTTAGAATTTCACTGTAATTCCAGTCCTTATTAGTGTGTAAGCAATGCCTTATCTTTGCTGAAAGCTACTGTTTATTCATAGAAGGAGACAGTACATCACAGACATTGTCATATCAAATAGATGTTTTTTGTATTACATTGTGTGTGGTATGAATGAGCCAGAAGTGATTTGCTAAGTAGGAAGTGCATTTTAAAAGAATTTTGAATTTAAAAAGAAACCCACTTGCTATTGCTTGAGTGTCGGGAGTGGTTGTCTCATGTTCCAACTTCTCTCTCTTCTTCGAGTTTTTGCCTTAGGGAAGTATGAGCTGGCAGGTGGACTGGAGGCACTGGAGAAGGGCTCTTTTTCAATGTCCCTGGGCCACCAGAGGGTAATGCTGTCCACTGTCATTATGAGTGAAAGTGGGCATCTCACTGGTTACAAGGACCACACTACCTCCATTTCTCTACCTTTCATCAAGGAAGATGTCAGCTATCTGGCATGTCAGTTTGGAGCCATAAGGAAATCAAGCTGGCACATCCTGTAAAGCTTAAATGCTTGATTGTCATTAGGATTCAGAGCTGCACTTTCAGGAGCCACCGAATGGAACCGCGCATCTGCAGGGACCCAGGGAAAGATCACCTCTCTCCATCTATCACAGCACATATGGAGGCAGACAGATGTTCCTGATGGAGATGGCCAGCCTAATTTGCAGCTTCTAAATCTGCAGAGACACCATGTTCTGTCATTAAACATTCATTTAGGACCATTTTAATTGGAAACAATATAACAGAGCAATGTACCTAGATGGCAATCGGGTCTTTTTTGTGCATGAAATATTAAAGTGACAGCTACTAACTTTTCTCCATCTGACCCTTCTACTAAGTACGTGTTGGGGTAGAAAAGTTCAGTGTTTTCTCAAAGCTCAGTGAGGCAGACACTTGCCGTGTGCTCACTGGCATTGGACAGTGTGCCGAAGGCAAAGTAGAACAGGCAATGGGGGAGATGCAGTATGGCCACTGGAGAATCTTTGTGGATGGTATTCTGCGCATTTAAGAGTAAATGGAATAGAGTCAGGGTATGTCTCAGTGAATTATTGCTCTTCTACTTTGGATTCCCTTTAAAATGAGTTACATTTTTAAAGTTCTCTAGTCTTTGACATTTCTCTGGATGTTATCAGTGCCATTTCGAGAGCTTTCCACGTGCACAACACTTCATAAAACGTCTTTCTTATTCAAAGACATATTTAATTAAAACTCAGTTTTATGGTGCATGCACTAATTATTACTCTTGGCTTGAAGACTCCGTCTGAACCTGCTTTTAATTCTGCGACTCAAATCCTTTGCACTCATTTTAGGAGCCTGGGTGTTTTCAGAATTAGTCAACAGTTCCTATATAAATTGCTCATTGATTGTTTTAATGTAAAAATACAAACAAACAGAATATCCAAAACCTGGCTATAATACAGCTACATGGAGCAAGCATTTTCAGTTTGCTTAAAATGCCATGTGCAGGTGGACGCTGTAAAATGCCATATGTAGACAGATGCTGTGCGTGAATGCCTGCTTAGTCACTCAATAGTGTCTGACTCTTTGTGACCCCATGGATTGTAACCCGACAGGCTCCTCAGACCTTGGGATTTTTCAGGTAAGAATACTGGAGCAAGTTGTCATTTCCTTCTCCAGGGGATTTTCCCGACCCAGAGATCATCGAACCCACTTCTCCATTGGCAGGCAGATTCTTTCCCACTGTGCCACCTGGAAAGTCCCAAAGATATTTCGGAGGGTATGAAATTTCAATGGTAGAAAGTTATGCATCTTATCTGGCCAAGTCTTATTACAACTTTTGCTATCTAAAGTGGAGTATACACAAAGTATTTGTTCAATTGAATGGTGGCAAAATTCTATTTTGATAAATAACCTGTTTGATTGCTGTGCAAAAAGATCTAGGTGTAAGATACATGTGGCCACAGAAAGAGAAGTGCAAGCCCAAAGGCAGTTAACAAAGTCCTGACATCAGCGTCAGATCATCAAGGAGCCCAAACAGCACAGTCCAGCTGAGTCTGCAATGGACAAGGAGGCAACCTGGCCTAATGCCACGTGGGATGGGTACAGTACTCATGAGAAGCTCCTGGGAGCTTTAGAAAACACCACTGCCTAGAAGCCCCCTGTATCTGTCTGCTACAACCGCCGCAACAGAACACCACAAACTGCTGATTTAAACAACAGAAATGTGTCTGCTTCCACTCCTGGAAGTGGAAGTCTGAGATCAAGGTGGGGGCAGTGTTGGTTTCTCCTGAGGTCTCTCTCCTTGGCCTGTAGACAACAGCCCTCTCCCATGGTGCGCCCTCTCGGTGCGCATCCCTGGTGTCTCTTCCTCTCCTCTAAGGACCCCAGTTGCATGGGAGAAGGAACCCACCCCACTGGCCCCATTTAACCTTAGTTTTCTCTAGGTACAGTCACACTGGCAACCATGATCTGTGACTGTTAGTTTGTATTTATAGAGTTTTATGCAATAGGAATTTTACGGTATATACTATTTTTTTCCCATCTGGATCCTCTCACTTTTATTAGTATTTTGGGACTCACCCATGTTTCCTCAGTAGTTGAGGAGCATGGGCTTAGTTGCTCCAAGGCATGTGGGATCTTCCCAGACCAGGGATCAAAGGTGTCCCTTGTATTGCAAGGTAGATTCTAAACCACTAGACCACCAGGGTAGCCCTAGGCCACTTACTTTTATTATAACTATCAATAAAGCTTAGATCTGAGTCTATTGTCTTCTTTGTTTTCTGTTTGTGCTGTTATTCTCTTTTTCTTCTTTTTCTACTTTATTTTTGATTTCTGTTTCATCTCCTTTGTTGGCTTTTAACCATAACTCTTCACTTTTTAATTTCAGTGGTCACTTTTGGGTTTACTATCTACATCTTTAACATATGATAGTATACCTTCAAATGCTTCTATATTACTCATATATAGTATAAGAACTTAAAAAAGGTATACTTACCTTTCTCTCCTCCTAGCTTTTGTGCTATTATTGTTTACATTTTTATATGTTGTAAATCCCAAATTCAATTTTTATTATTTCTAAGTGATTTTCTTTTAAAGAGATTTAAATAGTGAAAAAAGAGTACATATTTATATTTATTCATGTAATTACCAATTATGATGTTATTGATTCTTTATGTAGATCTATATTTTTATCTGATATCAGTTTCCTTCTGTTCCACTTACAAGTTTTAAAGAGTTTTAAAGACTCTTATTTACATTTTAAAAAGTTCTTTATTGAAGTATAGTTGATTTATAATGTGTTAGTTTCAGGTATACAGAAGAGTGATTCAGTTGTATGTATAAAATTGAACTATATTCAATATCCTGCAATAAACCATAATGGAAAATAATATGAAAAAAGATGTATGTATGAAATAAATATGCATATATTAAATATACATATATACAGATTGAATATAGTTCCCTGATATATGGTAGGACATTTTTGTTTATCTACATTTCTTTTAGCATGAATCTTAATGATAAATTCTTCCAGCTTTTTTTATGTCTCAAAAAGTCTTTTTATGCCTTTATTTTGGAAGCATATTTTCACTGGGAATGTAATTCTAGCTTGACAACTTTTTTCTTCATTGCATTAAGGATGTTTCTCCACTGTTTTTGTGCTTGACAAGGTTCAAGAATAAATGTTCTGTCATCTGCATCTTTGTCCCTCTGAACCTATGCCCTTTTCCTCTACTTTTAAGACTTTTCTCTTTATCACTGATTCTAAACAACTTGATTACAATATGCCTTAATACAATTTTTTTAATTAAAGCATGTTTCTTTTATTTTGACTTTCTCTGAGTTTGTTGAGTTTTTGAATATAGTGTTGAGAATTTTCATCAACTCTGGAAGAATTTGGGCCATTATTTCTTTAAATATTTTTATTGCCCCTCCTTCTTCCTCCTCTTCCTCAAGGATTCCAGTTATGCATATATTAGACTAATTTAAGTTTCCTACAGCTAACAGATGTTCTTTTCTTCTTGATCCTCTTTTCTCTGTGTGGTTCACTTTAGGTAGTTAGTATTAATATCTTCAGACACACTAATTTGCTTTATTTTGCAACATCTCTTGGCCATTTATCCCATCCAGTACATTTTTCATCTCAGACACTATAGTTTTCATCTCTTGGAATTTGATTTCAATCTTTTTAATATGTTCAGTGTCTTTACTCAACTTTTTGAGCATAGAATGGAGTTCCAATAATTGCTTTCATATCCTCATCTGCTAATTCTGTAATTTGTATCAGTTCTGTATCAATGTCAATTGAATTTGTTTCCTCCTCATATTTCATGTTTTCTGCTTTTTTGCATGCCTGGTAACTCATGATTGGATTTTAGATATTGTAAATTTTACCCTTTAAAGTGATGGACATTTATTCAGAAACAGTTCAGTCCTTTACAGTCTTGCTTGTAAGATTTGTTAGATTAGATCAGAGCAGCATTTAGTCTAGGGCTAATTAACTTCCACTGCTGCAGAAAGACTCTTCTGAATGATTTACCCAGTGTCCTCTAAATAATGTGGTTTTCCAATCTGACCAGTGGCCGGAGGCATTAATGTGAGGGCTGGATACTCTTGTCATTCTTAGGAGTTCTCTAAGTGTTTCTCAAGCACAGCCAGAGTGGCCTAGTTGACAGTAAAGGAGATTGTCCATCGAGTGTTCACTTTTAGGGTGGAGAGCATCTTCCTGGGGGCTCTCAGTCTCCCACCATGATCTACTCTTTTGGTTCCCAGGAAGCTTGACTGCACTCTGTTAGATCTTGGTTTCCAAAGCTTTGAGAAAGCACTTAAGCCAGATGAAAGCAAAGAGGTAGGCTGTTTATTATGTAAGATAATTATTTTTCCATTTGTCCCAATCACATGATACAGAAAAAAAGTTCTCTGAATAACATGCAAATTCTTAGGGAAAGACACACACATGTTAAACATCCTGGATAAAACCAGGGCCTCTCTGTGTCCTTCATGAGTTGTTAAGATCAGCAACCTGAGACTTCCAAAGTGGATATGGGGTCACAAAGAGTTGGACATGATTTAGCAACTGAACACACCCAAAGCAGAGTTGAGATCCTACTTAGAAGGACATGAAATGAAAGGTAATTTATTGATGGGCACCTGATACATCCAAAATTCTGCTGGACATCTATGGAGTCAGAAGCACCTTTATATTAGAATAACCTTTAGCTACATAAAGTTCTACTCTCTCAAGATGCTCCAGATGATTTCATTTGGTTAATGGAAATACGGAAGCGCTTGTCATTTTATCAACAGAACACTCACTTCTTTGAGCCTAATCATAGGGACGATTTCCAAGTCGCCTTCCTGAAGGACATATGCATCAACTTCTCTATCCAACAAAAATTCATCAAGCTCTGTTAGTGTTTGAATCTTTTGCCAGTCCAAGGTTAAAATAAAAACACAATCTTTGCTTTACAAACAATCCCCTCTTGCTCAGAAGGGCATCCTTCTATTAGGATGAGCTTGAGGGAAAAGTTGGGTGCAGGCTGAGAGACTATGTAGGGTCCTTTATTAATTCAGCAAATACTGAACATGTGCATATGTCAGTGGCCAGTCTCTGTCTCCAAATATGTGGTGTCTGGTCGTTCCCTGACCTTCATTCCCATGACTCTAGTGTATTCTGTCCTTTGCTCAGGAGTTGGCAATCCTTTTCAGTTCTTGGGATTTTTGCCCTCATAATTCACCCAGTGGAGCTAATTTGACAAGGATTTCTCACTGACATGGGCACACAGACACAGCACTGACAGTGAGCACCGTGTGTTGGCTATAGCTTGAAACTAAAACAGCAGGACTGAAGTCCTAGTAGCTTTGTATAAAATATTCTAATCTACTCCATTTACAGTCTCTCACAGGACTGGACCAGAATATTTAATGCCTATCAGTATTGGAAAGATTGCTAGTCAAGTCAGATAGTGAATGAAGATAACTGGAAATACTAGAATAGCTGGCTGATTATCACCAAGAGTAAATTACTGAGCAAGAATGAACTGGTGATATCCAGTATTGTGAATGTGGCCCCTATGATAATTTCGATTTGGGGACATGATGAAAGCTAATTCAATTGATGGATTTTCCTGATTTAATTGACCTCAGAGTTCACTTTACCTAATTTAAAACAATAAATCGTCTACTACATTCACAGGGAGTAGGAGTAACACCCACACACTGAGTCCATACAGAGCTTGTAACCAAGAGGCTATAAGGTCAACAAGCTAAAATCAAATTGCAAATCATTCATTCATTCATTCATGAAATATTTGTTAAATATTTTAATCATTCTGCAAAGTACCACAGAAATTCTGAACAGTCTATCCAGGTGAAGCACCCGATACATGGAAGGTGTACTATAAATATTTATTATAGGAATGAATAAGTGAGTGAACACACTTGGGATCAAAAGAGGCTTTCATTGAGAAAGGATAATTGCTCTGAGGAGAGGTGTTTTCAAGAGAAAAGAAATGGAGTTGGAAAAGCAAAAGTTGGATTTGAGGAAGAGGAAGGTGTTCATTTTACCTGGAGCCTGAGAATGTGCAGGAAAATATGGAAATAGTCTGAATTAAAAGGCAGGGACCTCTCCTAGCAGGCCATGGTCTCTCGCTGGCAACTTAGGCTCTCTCTTTAAGCAAAGGGAAACCAATAACTTAGTGAGCGTGAGCAGCCAAGGCAGCACTATGAGGGCTCTGCTTCTCCTGAACATGCTTCCTGATACCAGAGCAATCGGTCCATGTATTACCCAGGGTTCTCCAGAGAAACAGAACCAACAGGATATATCTGTAGGGAGAGATTTACCATGAGGAATCGGCTTGCTATAGAGGCTGAGAAGTTTCATCATCTGCCCTCCGCAAGCTGGAGACCCAGGGGAGCTGGTGATACAATTTCAGTTCAATTCCAAAGGCTGGAACCAGAAGTGTCCAGGGAAGAAGATAGAACACCCAGCTCAAGCAATCAGGTGGAAAGAAATGAATTCTTCCTTTCTCTTCTTCTTCTGCATATGCTCTCCATAGCTTTAATGACACCCACTCATATGGAGGAGGGCAAAGAGCTTTACTGAGTCCACTGACTCAAACACTAATTTCACCTGGAATTTCACCCTCTCAGACACATGCAGAAGTAATATTCAGCCAAATATCTGGACACCCTGTGATCCAGTTACGTCGGCATATAAAATTAGTCATTGCAGTTCATTTAGAGAAAACCAACTAATTTCACAAAGCAGTTCTGCTCTCCGGAATTGAGGATTTTATCTGAGAAAGAACCTGATGTTCCAAAAAATAGAGCCACACATCACAGCCTTGATCCCAACTAAGGCACGCGAGGTCGAAACCACTGTTTATTACATCTGACTCAAGGGGAAATCGGCTTAAGGGGCTGTGAGATCCGTTAGTAGAAGACCTGTCTAATAAATCCACTTTCTCTTTAATTCAGAAGGAAACTATTGGCCCTTATTCAGCCAAAACTAAATTTGGCAAATAACAGGTTTCTCTCCACAGTGTCAACTGCTCATCACTGGCAAAGAAAATCACTTTAACCAAAATAACCTGGTCTAGACCATTCTGATACACGGTAAAGATAAACAGTCAACATATTGACTAAATAAGCAAGTGACAAGCTATGTCCACAGGGTTCTGGGCAGTTATGAGGGCATTTATAGTGCCTCTGTTCCCATTATGAAGTCAATTTTATCTTCTGCCAGTAACTTTCACCATTCTCTCTCCTATGCCTATTGCCTTTATAGATCATGTTTTTACTGTTATAGATTGATCTTTACAAGGCTACTCCAGCGTGGCTGAGGACACCGTATTTTCTGGAATTTTTTGCTCTCTGAGACATCAATAACCCTCTAGAGAAAATGTTGGAAAAGGAGAGAAATGTTTGTCATTTAGTAATCATGTGGAGGTAAGAGTGTTCTCAGGCAGCTGATAAAATCTGCAGCAGCAATAAAGATGATTTGAAATTCTGACTGCTGCACTGGTTACATTAGATAGAGACCACAGGAAATAGCCACCAGAGCCAGGAGAGCGGAAGCATCTCAGGTGCTGCTGATTTCCCAGGTGTGGGGAGGAACGGTATAACATTGGAGCCTGTAGACTCATCCAATGGAAAAGCCATGGATGGTTGCTGATGAAGGTCAAAGCCGGTTTTCTCTGGCCCTGAGGTCCCCAGGTCAATGCAAGAGCAGAGGGACTTAGAAGTAGCAATTTCAGTAGAAGTGAAATGAGACTGAGGACTTGTCCTGCAGTTGTATTTGCATGGCAAGCACTGTATTTTCACTCTGAGTGCATGCTGATTGGGGATGTCCTCAAGGAGCTGATGAGGATTACAGAAGGACTGAACTTTTAGGCTCTCAAGTCCCCTCTCCAGCCTTAGTCTCTGAATGTCTTGTTCCAGGACTTTCTACTAAAATAGTCCCTTAATCCTGAGAGGTCTCCAATGAATTGGTCTCATCCTCCTGCCCATTCCAACTTGGATTTCAGGACCGTCATAATAAGACCCTTTGTAAATGATTTCAACTTCCTTGGTCATCCTCCCTTGATTCTTGGAACTAAGTCCTACCATCTACCCAAGAGGCAAAAATCTTCTGGGGGTTAAAAAATAAAGACTAGCTGATTGGCTTAATTTTTTTCACTTTTTATTTGGTATTGGGGTGTAGCTGATTATCAATGTTGTGATAGTTTCAAGTCAACAGCAAAGGGACTCAGCCGTATATGTATATCTGTATCCATTCTCCCCCAAACCCCACTCCCATCCAGACTGCCTCATAACTTTGAGCAGAGTTTCATGTGCTATACAATAGATCCTTGTTAGTTATCCATTTTAAATATAGCTGTGTGTACATGACCATCTCAAACTCCCTAACTCTCCCTCTTACCCACCCTCCCACCCCAGCAACCACAAGTTCATTTTCTAAGTCTGTGAGTCTATTTTTAAGTAAGCTCATTTGTATTATTTCCTTTTAAATTCTTCGTACAAGGGATGTCATATGATATTTCTCCTTCTCTGTCTGACTTACTTCATTTATTATGACATTTTCTAGGTCCATCCCTGACTGGCTTACTTTAAATCTGTGATAGGAAACCTTGGCTTGAGCACTGGATTGGTCCTTGGGCAAGTCCAATTGCTCATGTAGCTCCTGACACAACCATTTCCTCCTCTTGCTTCTCTTCTTCAGCCACATTCTCACTGCTCTGATGACCTCACCTTGCAGAAGCCTCCAGCAATACTTGCATCTTTCTCAGCCAAATTTAAACCCTGCCCACATACCTCCTACTTTCCTCCTCTTACAAAGTAAGAAGTGGCCCATCACTTTCTTAATTGAAGTATAGTTGATTTAAAATGTTAGTTTCAAGTGCATGGCAAAGCAATTCAGATAAAGATATTTAGATAGGTTCAGTTATATTTTATATATATATATATTAATTTTCAGTTTCTTTTCCACTTTAGGTTATTGCAAGATATCCAATATATTTCCCTGTGCCATAGAGCAGGACCTTGTTGTTTATATATTTTGTATATATATACATACATATATATATATGTATATATATTTTGGGCTTGCCTTACGGCTCAGATGGTAAAGAATCTGCGTGCAATGCAGGAGACGTGGGTTCAGTCCCTGGGTTGGGAAGACCCCATGGAGAATGGAATGGTTATCCACTCCAGTATTCTTGCCTGAAGAATTTCGTGGACAGAGGAGCTTGGTGGGCTACAGTCCACAGGGTCACAAAGAGTCGAACACAACTGAGCAACTAATGCTTTCACTTTTCTTCAGTGTGTATATTTTAATTGAAAACTCTTAATTTATCCCACCTACAGCCCTGGGATTTCTTTGGAAGGAATGATGCTAAAGCTGAAACTCCAGTACTTTGGCCACCTCATGCGAAGAGTTGACTCATTGGAAAAGACTCTGATGCTGGGAGGGATTGGGGGCAGGAGGAGAGGGGGACGACAGAGGATGAGATGGCTGGATGGCATCACTGACTTGATGGACTTGAGTCTGAGTGAGCTCCGGGAGTTGGTGATGGACAGGGAGGCCTGGTGTGCTGCGATTCATGGGGGTCGCAAAGAGTCGGACACGACTGAGTGACAGATCTGATCTGATCTGACTTTCCCCTTTGTCAACCATAAATTTGTTTTTGATGTCTGTGAGTCTATTTCTGCATTGCAAATAAGTTCATTTGTATCATTTTTTAAGATTCCACATGTAAGTGATATATGATGTTTGCCTTTTTCCGACTTACTTCAATTCATTATGATAAACTCTAGGTCCACCCACGTGGCTGCACATGGCACTATTCCATTCTTTTTTATGGCTCAGTAATATTCTGCTGTATGTATACAGCCACATCTTCTTTTATCCTCCATTTTTTAAGGATTTCACTTCTTAGGGCAGAGGTCCCCAACCTCCAGTATCTAACACCTAATGATCTGAGGTGGAGCTGATGTAATAATAATAGAAATGAAGTGCACAATGTAATATAATGTAATGTAAATGTAAATGCAAATGTAATGCGTGTGAATCATCCCCAAACCATCCCCACACTCACCCCCAGGTCCGTGAAACCATTGTCTTCCACAGAACTGCTTCCTGATACCAAAATAGTTGAGGAGTTCTACCTTAGGTCATTCCCTTTGTGCTACATTAGTAATTTCTGTTTGATCATTTATCCATTAGCATAGAATAAGCTCTAGTAAGCTTCTTAAAAAGTAAAGAACGTTTGTCCCATTGCCCTCTCAGACATGTGAATGGATCATCTCTCCCCTACTTCCCACATGCAGTCTCTGTTCAGGACTTTCTCATGAACATGAGTTTGAACAAACTCACCCAGGAGATAATGAAGGACAGAGGAGCCTGGCGTGCTGCAGTTCATGGGGTCACAATCATTCAGACATGACTTAGCGATAGAACAACAAGAAAGGATGTCATCCAACCATCTCATCCTCTGTTGCCCCCTTTTCCTCCTGCCTTCAATCTTTCCCAGCTTCATTGTCTTTTCCAATATCAGCACTTCATATCAGGTGGCCAAAGTACTGGAGCTTCAGCTTCAGCATCATTCCTTCCAATGAATATCCAGGCTTGGGTTAAAGTTACAAAGCACACAGGAAAAATTTCCTGTCCCCTGATGTGTTCTCGCAGCAGAATATAACCCAGATGCCCCCTTCCTTCCTCCTCTGAACTCTGTCTCTCAGTCTGCAAACACTGCTGTCTTGGTTTTCCACTTACTGTCTGGTTTCCCTTTCGCTTTCATTGTCAGGGGTTCCTCCTACTCTGGTTTCTGAGTGATGGCCTCTTGCAAGGTCTATCCTTTTCCTCTTTATCTTTGCATCTCCCCAGTGATCTCATCCTGTGGCCTTAAGTAGCATTCCTACAATAAACCCGTATTTTTATCCCCACCGAAGCGCCCTCTCCCCTGAGCCACTCCAGCTGTGCTTCTCAACTTTGCTGTCTCTAGAATTTCACATTCAAAGCTGAGATCTCGATCTTCATTCACCCTCTCACCTGCACCTCCCACACCCTATCATTTACATTTTAATAAGCGACATAATCATATGCCAAATTCTCAAGCCAGAAACTCAGAGTCATCCTAAACTGTGCCCTCTTCCTCCCAGTGCATCCCAACCCAACCCTCTAGCAAGTCTCATCAATTCTGCCTTCCAAATGCTCTAAGTCACATCACCTTACCTACAACCATCACCTTAGTCCAAGCCACCTCCATCTCTCACCCAGATCCCTGCAAAATCTTTCTCAGAGTTCTCTCTGCTTTTTGACAATGTCCCACCTGAAAGACCAAGTGAACACTAACACAAAAAATGAATTTTATTGCTTTGCTTACACCCTGCAGCGACACCTCACTGCACTCCAAACAAAATGCAGACTTCTCCCATGACCAACAAGGTCATGGTTGGCTCATGTGCCCTGTCCAGCTCCATCCTGGGGCATACTTCCTCCTGACCACTAAGATTCTGTGACACTGGACTCATTGATTCCATAGATGCACAGACTCGTTCCTATCTCATGGGAGCCCCTCTGCCTGGGGTCCTTTCTTCTTACCCTTTCCCTGGATGGCCTCTTGCCCTGCCTTTCTGTTCTCAGCTCTCTCCTCAGGGTTGCCAAATCTAAGTGGTCCCTTTCTGATATGTTCTTTTTTCATGTTTTTTAGAGTATAGTTGCTTTACAGTGCTGTGTTAGTTTCTGCTATACAACAGTGTGAATCAGTGATATGTATACATATAGCCCCTTCCTCTTGACTTCACTACCCAACCCCAGCACACCCCCTAGGTCACCACACGACTCCCTGCGCTATACAGTAACTTCCCACCACTAGCTCTCTATTTTACACATGGTAGTGTATACATGGGGTTTTCCAGAGAGCACTAGTGGTAAAGAACCTGTCTGCCAATGCAGGAGATGCAAGAGATTTGGATTTGATCTGATCCCTGGGTCGGTAAGAGCCCTTGGAGGAGGAAATGGCAGCCCACTCCGGTATTCTCACCTGGATGGACAGAGGAACCTGGCGGGCTGCAGTCTGTGGGGTCGCAAAGAGTTGGACATGACTGAAGTGACTTAGTACACATGCACAATGTATGCATGTTAATTCCAATCTCTCAATTCACCCCACCCTCCCCTTCCCACTCCCACCCATGTCTATGCATCCGTTCTCTACATCTGCGTCTCTATCCCTGCCCTGAAAAATAGGTTCATGTGTACATTTTTTAATTCCACGTATATGTGTTAATGTGCATTATTTGTTTTTCTCTGACTTATGTCACTCTGTAAGACAGACTCCTAGTGTTTCTAGTCATTGTACCCTTTTTTAATTTTCATTTAGAGTCCCACACAATTTGTAATTGTGCATTTAATCATGTGTTTTTCACTTATTGTCTGACCCTCCAGCTCAACAGAAAGCATCATAACGGGAAATACCATATCTGCTCATCAGTCTTTGCATTTCTGATCCTTTCTTCAGAGTCAGCACCAAGTGTGCGGTCTGGGGTCCCTGGGCACATGAGTCAGACTCTCTGTTTCCTCCATCTGCCCAAGCTGTGCTATCATCTAACTGCTTGTGTGCTTTATTTGGTGACCTCTTGACTTTATGCTCTGGATTCCATGGCTCCTCCTATCTAGAATGCCCTTCTGAACTCCCCCAAATGTTCAAATGACACCCTATTTGAGGCTCAGTTGAAAAAATCACCTCTTCCAAGAGGTGTTCTTATATTCTCACAGTCACATTGCTCAGTTTCTCTGTGTTCTCCCAGTCAAGCTTTGCCATCCCTTCTGTTGGGGTCATCTACAGTACAGTGTGAGCTGAGGTAAAGGGGAGGGTGGCACATCTCCCTTAAGGGGCCAAGGCTCCTGCAGGCGGGAACATGGTCATGTCTTCTTCCATACCCAGAATTCCCTTCCTCTCTTAATTACTCAAAAGTCTGTTGAGAGACATTCTTATTCCCTGTTTCTCTTTCCTGTTAGTAGAACATGACAGAACAGATACTATTTCAAATGAGATAACCCCCATGGTCTCCCAGATAAACACTCTGTCTTATCTTCTTCAACTTAAATTAATATTGGGTTCTGTGGGTCACAAACTTGGTCTGTATCTTATCTTGCATCGTCCATGTAATTCCCTGTTTACAAAGGTCCCAGCGTAGACAGAGTGAGCACAGGAGTTGCATCCTCTATGCTCTCTTATTGAATGGTAGACTAGCATCTTCCATCAATAAGCCAGGCACTGAGCTGAACAAAGATGAACAAGACATGGTCCCTAATCTTGAAGGGCTTAATCTGCCAAAGCATCCAAGTAAGATGCCAGAGCTTCCAGGCAGGTGTTACTCTATTTGGAAAAGACTTACTTCTGCCCAGGTGCATCAGTGCCTGTGTCTTCAGAGTTGCTGTGAACAGACAATGTGATGTTAGTGCCAGAAACATTTCACTTTCCACCCTCTACTTACTGTGTTAGATTAAATGTCATGAACATGTATCTTCTTAAGCTGAATAATCAGGCTATCCCTCTTCAAAGGACAATCTTTAGAGAACAAAGAGACTACAGAACATAACCTATATGCAGAGCACATCATGTGAAATGCCAGGCTGGATGAAGCACAAGCTGGAATCAAGATTGCTGGGAGAAATATCAAAAACCTCAGATATGTAGATGACACCACCCTTATGGCAAGAAGCAAAGAGGAACTAAAGAGCCTCTTGATAAAAGTGAAAGAGGAGAATGAAAAAGTTGGCTTAAAACTCAACATTCAAAAAACTAGGATCATGGCATCCAGTCCCATCACTTCATGGCAAGTAGATGGGAAAACAGTGGAAACAGTGACAGACTTTATTTTTGGGGGGCTCCAAAATCACTGCAGATGGTGACTGCAGCCATGAAAATAAAGGACGCTTGCTCCTTGGAAGAAAAGCTGTGACAAACCTAGACAGCATATTAAAAAGCAGAGACATTACTTTGCCAACAAAGGTCCATCTAGTCAAAGCTATGGTTTCTCCAGTAGTCATGTACAGATGTGAGAGTTGGACCATAAATAAAGTTGAATGTTGAAGAATTGATGCTTTTAAACTGTGGTGTTGGAGAAGACTCTTGGGAGTCCCTTGGACTGCAAGGAGATCCAACCAGCCAATCCTAAAGGAAATCAGTCTTGAATATTCATTGGAAGGACTGATGCTGAAGCTCCAATACTTTGGCCACCTGATGTGAAGAACTGACTCACTGATGCTGGGCAAGATTGAAGGCAGGAAGAGAAGGAAATGACAGAGGATGAGATGGTTGGATGGCATCACCGACTCAGTGGACATGGGTTTGAGTTAGCTCCAGGAGCTGGTGATGGACAGGAAAGCCTGGTGTGCTGCAGTCCATGGTGTCGCCAAGAGTCAGACAACTGAGCGACTGAACTGAACTGACACTGAGTTAAAGATGAACCACTCAGGTATTCTGGGTTCCTATCTCATCACCCCTGGGTAGCCTTGGGATGAACATTTTATCACTGTCATGACCCAGTTTTGACACCAAAGTAAAATAAGAGGATGGTGTCCTATTAGGACAGGTGAAGGTGAGAGAGTCTGAGCTTTCATATTTTCAGGATAACTAAAAGGTTCTGTTTGGATTTATTCAAATAACATGTCAACCCATTTCTTATTCTTCTCAACATTGTGCAAAGCTATAGTCAGATGCTTGGGGGAAAATATGGTTAAATCTAATTTGGAAAAGAATATGAATATATGCATAAATGTATATGTATCTATATACCTATAGATTTTATTCTGGAATATACCCCCAGGAACGTGCAAATATTTATTTCCAATGCAAGTGAAATCCAAAACTGCAGAAGCCCATTAATCCTCTTTGATTGCTCATAGGATCCAGTCTGAGACTGCCCTGCCAGCCCATGGCTTGCTGTCACTCATTGTCAATACAGAAGATGGAAGGTGTGTGTTGTTAACTTGACCTTGAATGTAGGCTCACCAGGGCCTCTGAGGGCAGGCTGCAGCCATTCATGGCTGGAGTGGTCACATTGCCATAGCGTCAGTGAGTTCGTCTGCTTCCAGCTGGGCTGCTTCTGTTTAAGCTTCAAGCCTTTTCTTTCTCCTGTTTGAAAACAGTTACCAGGGGACAAAATGATTCAAAGTGACCTCTGGGTCCCTCTTGGCTTGTACATGGTAACTCTCTCCCTTCCAACCTGTAATTAAGTCAATTAGATTCCTAAGTCTTCTATGAGGGGGTTTCCAGAAATCCTTCTTCTGGATGCACAAGTGAAAAAGTGAAAGTTAATTGCTTGGTCATGTCCGACTTCTTGGGACCCCATGGACTGTAGCCCACCAGGCTCCTCTGTCCATGGAACTCTCCAGGAAACAATACTAGAGTGAGTAGCCATTGCCTTCTCCAGAGGATCTTCCCAACACAGGGATCGAAACTAGGTCCCCTACATTGCAGGCAGATTCTTTACTGTCTGAGCCACCAGGGAAGCCCTATTAGAATTAGTTCCCTCAAAGTACCACCTCCTTGTACCTGCTTTTTCACTCCAGTTCCTCAGCAGGGAAAGACACAAAATGAAGCACAGCAATCAAAATTTCCTCCAAATATGGGCGAGTCATATATGGAAGAGAAACCAATGCGCAGTCAGGTCCCATCCCTGGACAGGCATCCCTGGCCTGACTATGGCAGATGGTTCCTCCAGGTCTGGTCAATCTAGGAAGGCTATTTCCTTCATGACATTTATTAACTGAAATACTGACAGAGGTAACATAATGCTCTAGACAGGCAGCTGAGTTTGGGGTTTTAGACCATCCAAATATCAGAGATTTAGAGGTTTTAGTGGATGTACTTCTTGGCACATATACGTACTGTCTTAATCACTTCAGCTTGCTATAACAAAAACGCTGTAACCTAAGTGGCTTAAACAGCAAACATTTGTTGCTTACAGGTCTGGAGGCTGGGAGTCTAAGATCAAGGCATCTGATGAGACCTGACTTCCTGGTTCACATTGTTGTTGCTGTTCAGTTACTAAGTCCTGTCTGACTCTTTGCAACCCCATGGACTGCAGCATGCCAGGCTCCTCTGTCCACTATCTCCCAGACTTTGCTCAAACTCATATTCATTGAATTGGTGATGCTATCTAACATCTCATCCTCTGCTGCTTCCTTCTCATTTTGCCTTCAAACTTTCCCAGTATCAAGGTCTTTTCCAATGAGTCAGCTCTTCACATCAGGTGGCCAAAGTATTGGAGCTTCAGCACCAATCTTTCCAATGAATAGTCAGGGTTGATTTCTTTTAGGATTGACTAGTTTGATCTCCTTGCTGCCCAAGGGACTCTCGAGTTTTCTCCAGTACCACAATTTGAAAGCATCAATTCTTCACCACTCAGCCTTCTTTATGATCCAACTCTCACTTTCATACATGAATCCTGGAAAAACCTGGTTCATAGATGGCTGTGGTGGAAGGGTAAAGGGAGCTCTCTGGGGTCTTTTCTAAGAGTGCACTAACCCCGTTCATAAGGCTCCACCATCATGACCTAATCACCACCCAAAGGCCCCATCTCCTACCATCGTCACATTAGGATTTAGGATTTCAACAAATGGATTTGGCTAGGGGTGGAGGACACACATGTTTAGTCCATAACACACTCTACAAGGCAAACAGATAAGTCAGTTTTTTCTTGTTTACATTTTCTTGATGAAAATGGAAATTGCCCCTGTTTCATCCAAAAGGCTCACACATGTTTGATAGGCTTCATATCTGGTTTGGGAAGTTTCCAAATACACAGAAAACCTGCTTTAATGTCTTAAATTCTATTTCCCTAAGCACCCATTTTCTGAAATCCTAAAGAGAGTTATTCAAGGAAATGATCCATAACGTCCTATTAGGATACACCTGTATCATTTCCAATAAAAGAATCTGTCCCAGCAAATAGCACCAGCAAGACCCATCCATCATCTGGGACATGCACTTACAGGAGGTGTCCTCAGTGGCATTCTCCTCGGGCTTATTCAGAAATCCAAGCTCTTAAACCAAGAAAATCTGGACACACACACACGTGCACACACATTATGTTGCTATTTACAGTTACCTAATTCAGATTGATTTATTATCCACCTACATAACCAGTTCCAAGCCAAACTGCCAATGTGAATGTTCATTCGTGTCCAACTCTTGTCCTACCAGGCTCCTCTGTCCATGGGATTTTTCAGGCAAGAATACTAGACTGGGTTGCCATTTCCTCCTCTGGGAAATCTTCCTAACCCAGGGATTAAACCCACAAATTCCTCTCAAATTTAGGTCGTTAGGACAACTGAGTCAAGCATGGTAATATCAGTGAAAATCAGTAAAGAAAACTCTTATTTTGAATAGTCAAACCTCTGTTTTGTTTAGTACAAGCAAACCCAGATGGGAGAAGACAAAAATGAGAGAAAACCAAACTTCATTTTCTTTCATCAGACTACCTTCAACTGGGGATTCTGATGAACATGAGTGGTAGGCAGATTTAGGGATCTCATTGGCTGGTTTGCTTGGAGGATCGAAGTTTTAGCTGGTAATGATATTTGCTGAGATAATCAGCACTAACAGTACCACACTAATTCAGCCCTTTCAGAGTCATCCTGAGATCAGTGTTAACTGCTTAGACTAATCCAGAAAATACAGGTAGGACCTAGAAAACATGCTACATGCTTAGTAGGGATTCTGGAGATATCTATTTAACTTAATGGACTACTTCAACAATACTTATGAGACCTGGTATCTGCAATACTATAATAAGCTTTGGATTCATTCATCCATGAATCCATTTATTTAAACAGTAAAAATAGAGTACTTACTGTATGTCAGGTACTATTCCAGGTACTTCAGATGCGTCTGTGTACAGGAGATTCAAGGAGTCCAAAAGAGGACCATTTGCCATCTGACCAGGTTGGGAGCTATAAAGGTATAGAAACAGGATTACAAAGATGATCAGAACGTCGGCATCAATGCCGAAAGAGGCTGGCTTGGGGCAGTGCAGCAATAAAGGACTTGGAACACTAAAGCCAGAATTGGGCAAATCAAGCATCCAGTTTCAAGTATGGATGGAATGCAAGCAACCCAGCCCCCTACAGGGCAGAGACCTTGCAGCTGAGTCTGTCTAGGCAGGTAGACCCTGTCGGGGGAGCTTTGCAGCACCCATTCTGGCTCCAAATTCCCAACTACAGAAGTCACCCAAGAAGTAAGTGAGGGAGAGAGGCCAGTGTGTCAGCCCATTGGGTTTCCCACCACATGTAAATACAAAGACAGACAAAGGAGATTTATTTGCCCTCTGTCTATACCATAAACAAAATAAGCCATGGGTATTCACTGAGTTTGCAGGGGATTCAGGTTCTGTTGGCCAAGGGGCACAGACAATGAACAGTCAGTTCAGTTGTTCAGTTATGTCCAACTCTTTACGACCCCATGGCCTGCAGCACACCATTCTTCCTTGTTCATCACCAACTTTCGGAGTTTGTTCAAACTCATGTCGATCAAGTTGGTGATGCCTTCCACTCATCTCATCCTCTGTTATCCCCTTCTCCTCCTGCTTTCAATATTTCCCAGCATCAGGGTCTTTTCTAAGGAGTCAGTTCTTTGCATCAGGTGGCCAAAATATTGGAGCTTCAGCATCAGTCCTTCCAATGAATATTCAGGATTGATTTCCTTTAGGATTGACTTGTTTGATCTCCTTGAAGTCCAAGGGACTCTCAAGAGTCTTCTCCAACACCACGGTTCAAAAGCATCAACTCTTTCTTTACGGTCCAACTCTGACATCCATACATGACTACTAGAAAAATCATAGCTTTGACTGTACAGAACTTGTCAGCAATGTGATGTCTCTGCTTTTTAATACACTACCTAGGTTGGTCATAACTTTTCTTCCAAGGAGCAAGTGTCTTTGAATTTCATAGCTGTAGTCACCATTTGCAGTGATGTTGGAGCCCCCCAAAATTAAGTCTGTTACTGTTTCCATTGTTTCCCCATCTATTTGTCATGAAGTGACGGGACCAGATGCCATGATCTTAGTTTTCTGAATGTTGAGTTTTAAGCCAGCTTTTTCACTCTCTTCCTTCACCTTCATCACAAAACTTTTTAGTTCCTCTTCACTTTCTGCCATAAGGGTGGTGTCATCTGCATATCTGAAGTTATTGATTTTTCTCCCAGCAATCTTGATTCCAGCTTGTTCTTCATCCAGCCTGGCATTTCACATAATGTACTTTGCATATAACTTAAATAAGCAGGGTGACAATATACAGCCTTGATGTACTTCTTTCCCAATTTGCAACCAGTCCATTGTTCCATGTCCAGTTCTATCTGTTGCCTCTTGACCTGCATACAGAGGTAGATCAGATGGTCTGGTATTCCCATGTCTTTCAGAATTTTCCACAGTTTATTGTGATCCACACAGTCAAAGGCTTTGGCAAACAGACAATGAGCAAACAAACAAATGAATAAGCATGGATATTCCAAAAAGGAAAAGGGGCTGGCAGGGAATGAGATAGTTAGATAGCATCACAAACTCAATGGACATGAATTTGAGCAAACTCTGGGAGATAGTGGAGAACAGAAGAGCCTGGCGTGCTACAGTTCCTGGGTCACAAAGAGTTGTACATGACTGAAGTGACTGAGCGCAGCACACGTAGCACATAAGAATGCACGGATAACAAACGTCCTCCCTAAATCCAGTGAACACACACACATTTTCACACACACTCAAAAAAGTATCATCTCAAAAAAGCAAAATACTGTGAACCTTAAATCAGCACAAATAAATATATTTTAACAGCTGTGCAGTAGTTCTTTGCAGGGACTTAACCTACTATTGGCAGCCCACTCCAGTGTTCTTTCCTGGAGAATCCCAGGGATGGGGAAGCCTAGTGGGCTGCCGTCTATGGGGTCACACAGAGTCAGACACGACTGAAGCGACTTAGCAGCAGCAGCAACCTACTATTGGAAAAAAAACCCTGATGCTGGAAAAGATTGAAGGCAAAAGAAAAAGGGGCTGGCAGAGGAAGAGATGTTCAGATAGCATCACCAATTCAATGGACATGAATTTGAGCAAACTCCGGGAGATAGTGGAGGACAGAGGAGACTGGGATGCTGCAGTCCACGAGGTGGCAAAGCATCAGAGATGACTTAGCGACTGAACAACAGCTAAATGGACCGCCCTTCTAATCTAGTGCTGGTAGAGCTAACTGCCTCCTCATAGCTGAGATAGTTGGTTTAATGTATAGTTTCAGCCAAGCCTCTAACACAGTGGGGACAGCCGTGAGGTCAGACAGTCCAGGGAACCAGAGCTCCCAGGACCTTCTCTTCTAGACCCTGGACTTGACTATTTCCTACAAAAACACGGGTCACCCAAATGGAACCGCCATTTTTTAAGAAGCTTTTTAAAGAGCTCACAGTCTATACAGTGGGAGAAACAGTAATACATTTTGATTTTTGAAACCAATACACATGAAGCTGAAAATGGAGCCATTTCTGCTGGCCCCCATCCCACTTACACACCCTATAATTCAGAACAAACCACGAATCCCACTATTTTCCCCACACCACCTGAAGCAGTGAGAACACGACAGGATAGAGGGGAGAGGGAGCCCTGTGGCAGAGAACAGAGCTTTAAACCCCGAGGAGCCCAATGAGAGGAACTTTTCTCCCCAATGGAGGCTCACGAAGAGGCCCAGCCATTGGCAAGAGAACAGAAACAGGGTGTGCTGAATTTTCCAGCTGATATAAGAGCTATTTCCTCAACAATTCCTCTCTAAACACTGCTGTTTCCTTCAGATATCTTAAGCCCCTGAGCATGAGTTGTTTTTCAATCATGGGCCTGCGAATGGCTTCTTGCTTTCAAACAATTCTCCTTTCTCTGACTTCTCCGGGAGAGGTTTGGAAAGATCTTTCTCTCTTTTACTGTTGACACTCCAAGGCCACAGAGCATGAGAGAAGGATGATTTTTCAGACTCCTCTCTCCAGCAGGAGTAACTGAAGGCCCCAGACTTTGCTGTTCTCAGCTACTGTGTGCCTTCAAATAGCTGGAAAAAACACTCTCTTGCTTTTAGTTCAGTCCACACATATTTACTTGATGTAAATATTTGCTGCTATAACAAATGATCACAAACTGGGTGGCTTTTATTTATTCTCTTTATTGATATACATTTATTCTCTTACAGTTCTGGAGTCCATAAGTTAAAAATAAGTCTGCTGGGGCTAAAATCAAAGCTCTTTCTGGAGGCTCTCAGTGATAATCTTCTCCCTTGACGTTTCTGTCAATAGCTTCTGGAAGTCGCCTGCATTGCTGGGCTTATATGGCCCCTTCCTCATATACCTCCAACCTCTTTCTTTGGTGGTTACACCCCCGTCTGCCTCCTTCTTATAAGGAACCTGGTGATTACATTAGGATTCACCCAGATAATCCAGGGCAATTCCCCCATAAATATCTAATTCCATCTACAAAGTTCCTTTGACATACCAAGCAACATAGTCACAGATTCCAGGGACTAAGATCTGATATTCTTGGGGGCCATCTTTCAGCTAATCACCCTGGGTGGGTGGATCCTGCACAACTTTTGATCACACAGTATCTGAAGCTTCTCTCTGTGCTCATGGAAACAGCACTTGGGATGCAGAGGCAGCCTCCCACCAGAAGGTGCAGGTTCACCATCTTTGCCCTCCCTCCTCCTCTGATGCCAGGACCCAGGCTCCAGCAGCCAGATACACACACCCAGGTTTTGATTCAGCAACTGATGGTGCATCAAAGCAGGCATGGTCAGAATGGCCATCATCAAACCGTCTACAACCAATACATGCTGGAGAGGATGTGGAGAAAAGCGACCCTCTTTGCACTGTTGCTGAGGATGTAAATTGACACAGCCACTATGGAGAACAGTATGGGAGATTCCTTCAAAGACTAGGAATAAAACTACCATATGATCCAAGAATCCAACTACTGGGTATAAACCCTGTGAAAGAAAAGTGAAAGTGAAAGTCACTCAGTCATGTCCAACTCTTTGTGACCCCATGGACTATACATTCCATGGAATTCTCTAGGCCAGAATACTGGAGTGGGTAGCTGTTCCCTTCTCCAGGGGATCTTCCAAACCCAGGGATTGAACCCAGGTCTCCAGTTTGCAGGCAGATTCTTTACCAGTTGAGCCATCAGGGAAGCCCATAAACCCTGAGAAAACCGTAATTCATAAAGATACATGGTCCCCAATGTAGCACTATTTATAATAGTCGGGACATAGAATCAATCTAGATGTCCATTGATAGATGAATGGACAAAGAAGTTGAGAGACATATATACAATAGATTATTACTAGCCATAAAAAGGAATGAAGTTGAGTCAATTGTAGTGAGTTAGATGAATCTAGAGCCTGCCATACAGAGTGAAGTAAGTCAGAAAGAGAGAAATAAATATCATATATTAATGTGCAAATATGGAATCTAGAAAAATAGTACTGATGAACCTATTTTCAGGGCAAAACTAGAGACACAGATGTAGAGAATGGGTTTGTGGACCCATCACAGGGAGGAGAGGGTGGGACGAATTGAGAGAGTAGTGTTGACATGTATACACAATACCATGTGCAAAATAGATAGCCAGGGGAAAGCTGCTCTCTAACACAAGGGAGCTCAGCTTGGTGCTCTCTGAAGACCTAGAGTGGTAGATTAGGGGGGTGGGGAAGTCAAGAGGGAGGGGATGTATGTATACATATGACTGATTTGCATTGTCATACAGCAGAAATTAACACAACATTGTAAAGAAATTATCCTCCAATTATTATTTTAAAGTAGGGATGTGGGGAACGGATTCCAGCAAGAGGGGAGGAGCAGTATGTGTGTCACATTTTGAGCAGCTTCAGTGGCAGGGGTTTTAACAACAAAGCCATGGAGGAGGATCGGTGGGTTAGTGCTGCAGGACCAGGTCTGGGATGTGATTTCAACATGCAGCTCACAGCCTGGTTCTCTGGCCCTCCCAGAGGGCTCAGTAGGCAATGTCCTTGGATAAATTCATTTTCTACTTAAATTGGCCAAAGGCTTTCTCCTATTGCTTGCTAGTGAGAAAGATGGTCAGTACGTGCCAAGCGGGACTGCTCCTGTGGTCTCAAAGTTGCTGCTGTGGCCTCAAAGCCAAGTAAAGGAGACTCCAGCACAGTTAAGGAGAGCTGGGAAGACATAAAGGCACCTCACCTGAGCTTACTCAAGCAATACAGCCATTTCCCATCCGCAGTCACACCAACTTGTTGCCTTGAGCATAAATAAAGGAAACAGAGCCAGAGTCATCAAGATGGTCAGGCTGGAGTTGAGGAGCAGGAACATGGGACTATGGGAAGAGGTCCCTTCCTCCCCTTCCAATAGGGGATGAGAGCTTCACCCTACTCTCCCTAAAACCAAATAGAGAGTGGAGTGCTATAGAAAAATTGCTTATAGATAATAAGTAGGTCAGTAGTGCAACCTGGTTTGCTTGGAACAGATTCAACTATTGTTGCAGGGCTAAGTCGCTTCAGTCGTATCCAACTCTTTGTGACCCCGTGGACTGCAGCCTGCCAGGCTCCTCTGTCCATGGAATTCTCCAGGCAAGAAAACTGGAGGGGGTTGCAATGCCCTCCTCCAGGAGATCTCCCAACTCAGGGATCGAACCTGCGTCTCTATGTCTCCTGCACTAGCAGGCTGATTCTTTACCACTAGTGCCACCATAGCGTCCCTCTCACTCTCACCAAGTGTCTAGGTTTGGACAAGTGGTTCTGTGGTCACTTATGACTAAACAGCTGCTCATTCCCTGGTTAGACCTTGTTGAGCTGCAAGACCTGCAGTCCCACTCTGGTCCTGGGGGATCGTAAGAGGGTCCTAGTGAGAACACAGCATGAGTCCTCTGAGTTTTGGAGGTGAGCACATGTGGACATAGATTCATGCCCTTAAAAAAAAATTATTTGAAAGGAGAAAGCTGTATGAGATATCAGCTCCAGCAGGGCAAGATGGAAGGGATGCACAACAATTCTGTGAAGGGAGTAAGAGCAACTCCCCCTTTGTCCTGACCACACCCACCCCCACAGCCTTCAGGGTGCACAGAGAAACCTCCTGGGGTCCTAGTGGTTTTATGTAAAGAACTAGAAGGTTTGGGGGAGATGCAGAAGTTGTGGGGATGCTGAAGCTAGGGAAGGTGGGGCATGGAGACCTGGACACCTTTCTGAGCCATCCTCAGTGACGTTGGCTCTTCCAGAAACATGAACACAACACCCCAAGGAAACTACACTCAGCCTCTACACAGAAAGTGAAAGTGAAAGTTGCTCAGTCAAGCCTGACTCTTAGCGAACCCATGGACAATACAGTCCGTGGAATTCTCCAGTCCAGAATACTAGAGTGGGTAGCCGTTTCCTTCTCCAGGGCATCTTCCCAACCCAGGGATCGAACCCAGGTCTCCCGCATTGCAGGCAGAATTTTTTACCTGCTGAGCCATCAGGGAGGCCATCAGCAATTGACAAAATCCAAGGGAAGAATTTCAAGACCAGGGACAGCTCACCCACAACCAATAGCTGCTCCCTGCATTAAATGACCACTGTGTCACTATCTCTTTTCCCCTGGATCCTCCACTTCAGAAGTGTTAGCAGGTAGAAAAGCACAAAGCCGCAGGAGTGAGCACCCCTACATGCCACCCCCTACATGCATACCCATTTTCTAGGCCCCTTATGTGAGGGTCTGGCCCACACGGGATTAGAAAGTGTTTTGAAACATTTACCAAAAGAGAGTTTTAAACTGAACTGGATTGATTTTCATAAACAATAGTGACTAGAAATTAGATCTGTCAATTAAATCTACAAAGACATCATTAAGTAAAGAAAGAAGGGTTTGACAGAGCATGGTTATTGAAGGAGGTTGGGAAGAAAAAAAACCATGGAGTTGAGATGTCTCAGTACACAGCTCAGTTCATGGCCTAACCTTGTGCCCAGCATTCTCCTCTCAGTGGGAAGTCTACTTCCCCCATTCTCATTGCATGTGATGGGGAAGGGATGTCCACTGTTCACTTTCCTCCCACCTCTTCTCCCCCTCCCACCTCCACTTGAGTAGTAGAATATACGAGCAAGGCTTCACCAGAGCAAACCTCAAAAATCTACTGGAACTCTGGGAGAAGGAACAGATATTTTTGCAGTGTGATTGCTTAGCTGGTGGAGTCATCAGCCTGAAAACCACTGAGCCCCATCTTTCCACTACAAGAGAAGAACTTAACTAAGGGTGATGCCAGCACGGTAAAAAGAAGAGCCAAGAAACGCAGGCCACCTGGATCCAACTGTGCCTGGAGCTAGATGCAAACCTTGAGCTCTTTGGCTTCATAAGGCCACACATTTGTTTTACTTGATAAGATATTTAAAAACAGTTTCTGTTATTATACAGAAAAATATTTGTCTGATACAGGTGCTCAATAGGTGGGAAAGGAATTTGTATCAGTCAGTCCTTAGAAGGAAACAAAAAACAGAGACAGATTAAGGCAAAGGAACTAGCTGGGACCAGCAGGAGTAGAAGGCTTTACTAGCCACAGCCTCGTGTCATCAGAGCCCATGAGAGGAGGAACTTAGGAAAAGGGATCAGCTGGAGGAAGTTGTAGCCATTTTCACAACTGCTATGATGCTAAAGCAGGGGGTGAGAGGCGGGAAGCATACTTGATATTTCTCACCTTTGCCCTTCTCCTTAAACCACTGGCCAAATCCAGAGGGAAGGAATCCTGGGTGATGCAACGGGAGGGATGCATATGTGAGTGCTTAGTCGCTCAGTTGTGTCCAACTCTTTTCAACCCATAGGATGTAGCCCACTAGGCTCCTCCTCTGTCCATGGGATTCTCCAGGCAAGAGTATTGGAGTGGGTTTCCATGCCCTCCTCCAAGGGATCTTCCCAACCCAGGGATTGAACCCATGTCTCCTGCATTGCAGGCAGATTCTTTACCATCTGAGCCACCGGGGAAGCCCTCAGAAGGAGTGCAGGATGCTTCTAATCTCCTAGCAATGCCCTCGTTCAAACAAATAGCAGGTTTGGAAGAGGCTTTCCTGTATCCAAGACTTTGAACCTAAATCGAATCCCCCACAGGACAGCACACCAGCAAGCATCATAAAGGATAACACTGGGGCTGCCGATCTTGGATAATTTCACCCTTATTTCAAGGCTGGTTCACTCCATACTTTTACACACATTATCCCCCTGCTGGTGTTTCCTCCCATGCTTCTCAATTCCATCCTTTGTTCAAGACCTGAAGCCTCATCTTGCCTGGAAATCTGGTCCATACCCCTCCTCCCAACCATAGCCTGCAGTACACCTCCCCATCCCTATCATAACTTTACCACCTTTAACTCCATGCACCTGACTGAGCCATGTATTTGGAATCAACCATGGCATGAGCAGGTTAGTGCCGATGCCTCAGGTTCACTCATGTAACTGTCTTTGTCTCATTTCCCTAGCCAGAGCTTGCAGCAAACAACCACCCCCCTAGAGGGGCTGGGTCTTATACTCCCTATATTTGGAGGTCTCACCCTACCCTATCTCCATCACAAACACACATCTGCTACTTGGCCCTCTTTCCTGCCCACGTGCCATACAGTGCAAATAGTAGACACCTACTGAATATTTATGGGCTGAAGTGGGTTTTGGGGAGGAATGGGGCTAAATAAATTCAGAGTCCTAGAACCACAATGTCTGTAAGATAGATTTATGCAGAGAACAGAGCAACTTCAAATAAGGGAAGTGTATGAACCAACACAGGAAGGATGAGTCCAAGGTAGACCCATGTTCTAAGCAAGGATGGGGTGCTGAGCTTATAATGGGGCACCAGGAGACCTCAAGGCTTTGAGAACACTCACCCACTCAATGTCTCATTTCCCCTGAAAATTTTACTTAAGCTATTTTGTCTGCACTTCTGCCTATGCTATGTAAATAGCTAGTCAAACTTTCAGCCTTTCCAATAAAAAATTCCATGGAGCATCTTACCCACTGTGAGAAGCGCTGCTTCCTCTTGTGTTACTTGATGGTGCCTCCTGTCTTCATCCCCACCCCACGGCCCATGGCAGAGCAAAGCAGCCCCTGATAGGACCAGCTGCTGCCTTCTCTATGTGGGGAGAGTCCACTGTGGACCAACCAGAGCCCAAACTCCACACGTGGGAGCCCAGTGGTCTGGACTTAGAGCTAAGACGTTGACATACCTGGAGAGAGCACCTGGCCACCTTCACTCTGCAGAAAGGTCCTGACCTCCCCTAGCACAGGCACAGACAATAGATGTTTCTCCTGAGTGCACAGGACAAAGCTCTGCTAAATTCTCAAAAGAGCTCTTATTTCTTATCCACTAATTTCAGCATTATTTTCTCCTGGAATTGCAAGACACAGCTCTTGGAGACCACTGGCATTTAAATAGACTGGCTGTATGGAAACGGGGCAGCATTCTGCATTCCTGCTACTGTGCTTACTGGGAGTCTTTGGTTAGGAACCAAATGCATCACCTTCAAATGCCACAGGCTTCCTTCACCTGCAACTCAATCTGATGTCATCCTCTTGTTTCCAGAAATGTCATAAATAACAACACGACTCTCAAACAAGTATACTTCTAGTAAGTTCATACGAAATATTTTTAAATGTAACAAGGCATTATAGAATTATGAAAATTTTCCTAGAAAAAAATGAGTCTTAAATAAAACTAATAATAAATGGGAAATTTTCTGCACAAAACTCAACATAATTTCCATTCCCGTTCACCTGGGGAAGAAAGGATTGATTTCCGATTGATGGAGGGCAATGCTCATTAACAAAGGTGGCACCAAAGCAAGTATGTCATACCAGAGAAGATATTGATGGGGAATTTAAAAACATATCTCAGAGGAGGACCAGAGCCGCTCTGAGTGGACAGAACCGCAGATGAAATCTCTGCAAAAGCCTTAGCCCCACCTGTTTAGCTGCGGGCAGCTCACCAGATTCACTGAGTTGAAAGGCCAAGAAGTTGTTAGGATGATGAAATGAAACTTATCTGATGAATCCCCTTTGCATATGAGTTTGGACTACAGAGAAGAAGAGATCATGGTTGACAGTGCAAGCAAATTTCCAAAAGAGAGTGTTCTCTCTACTTCAGAGTCAGCAAGGGACAGACTTCCTCTGGGCCACATGCACACAGCACTTGGGAAGACATCACCTCCATGCTGGGTTAATTTCTTGAGCTCCATAGGGGCAATTCATCTGGCTCCAGCCTCCCTGGCTTGTCTTAATTTTGTTTGTTTCTCCCTCAAGAAGAATTTTCCTGTTTATTCACTTCCAAATCAGATATTATCAAGTCTTCCATGAAAAGGTGGTTGGGCAAAATGTTCTTTGATTGCAAGATGTCAGAGCCAGATACATGCGCCCCTGAGTCCACTCCAAATGCACTCCCCCCACAATGTGAAAATGCAAAACAAAGAGCAAGGACCCAGTGCTCCAGAACTTGCCAACCCCAAGTCTCTACTCATGTCTGCACTAATAAACCCAGTGACCCTGAACTGCAGGGGCCTGAGATGAGAGTCAATACTGCTTAGGTCAATAAGAATCACAATGCCTGGGAAAATTCTGTCCTTGCTGTCCCAGACAGGGAACTGCAGATCTAAATGCTCATGCTGAGTAGGGCATCATCAAAACCCAATTACACACTGCAGTTGGAGCTCAGCATAGCATGAGCTAAGGAGCAACTTCAAACAATTTAAAAGTTTTATTTCAAGCAGCTTCCTCAGTTCACTTCCCTGAACTTAATTCAATCCATGAAGACTGAATGCCTACTGGGTGCCAAGATGGAGTTTGTGACATAAAGGGTGAGGCCAGGGTATCTGTAACTATGCTGCTTGCCATGCGGTCAATAAGAAATCCCATTACCAAGCTGGAGTTCCACCTACTTTCATCCAACTGTCTTCTCTAAGTTAAAGGAGCCAGGAAGCAGAAGCAGACCTGAAGATGGGTAACAAGAGAAACAGAGTCAGACTGGTGCCTGGATAGTGTGCTTATTACACAGCTGATATCATATGCTTGTAATTCATCCATCCATAGATCCAAGAGATGATGGTCTCAATCCTATGAGATGTGGTGAGCCTCAGATGGGTAAGATCTATAAAGGGTCTAGCCTGCCACCCACATTACTTTTTGACTGTTGTATAATAGATCACCACAAATTTGGAGGCTTAAAACAATACTCTTGGGGACTTTCCTGGTGGTGCAGTGGTTAAGACTTTGCCTTCCAATGCAGGCGGTGTAGGTTCCATCCCTGCCCAGGGAGCTAAGAATCCCACATACCTCTCAGCCAAAAGCTGAAAACATAAAACAGAAGCAGTATTGTAACAAGTTCAATAAAGACTTTAAAAATGTCCCACAAAAAAAAAAATTCTTTAAAAAAAAAAATCAAGGTATTGATGGGCTGGGTTCTCATCTGAAGGCTCAACCAGGGCAGGACCCACTATCAAGCTCCCTCAGATGGGTGGCAGAATGTATTTCTGGGAGGTTCATGACAAAGCCAGCAAAAGAAAGAGTCTTTGATTTTTGGAGCTTCTGACTTCAAGGAAGGTCCTATTTGAAAGAACTCACCTGATTGGGTCAGATTCATCTGGTGACTCAGATGGTAGAGTCTGCCTGCAATTTAGGAGACTTAGTTCCAATCCCTGTGTCAGGAATATCCTCTGGAAAAGGAAATAGTATCTCACTCCAGTATTCTTGCCTGGAGAATTCCATGGACTGAGAAGCCTGGCAGATTACAGTCCATGGTGTCACAAAGAGTCAAATACAACTGAATGACCACTTTTTTTAACCTAGAATAATCACTTCCTGGGAAATAGATGGGGAAACAATGGAAACAGTGTCAGACGTTATCTTTTTGGGCTCCAAAATCACTGCAGATGGTGACTGCAGCCATGAAATTAAAAGACACTTACTCCTTGGAAGGAAAGTTATGACCAACCTAGATAACATATTGAAAAACAGAAACATTATTTTGCCAACAAAGGTCCATCTAGTCAAGGCTGTGGTTTTTCCAGTGGTCATGTATGGATGTGAGAGTTGGACTGTGAAGAAAGCTGAGTGCTGAAGAATTGATGAGTGCCGAGGAACTGATGCTTTTGAACTGTGGTGTTGGAGAAGACTCTTGAGAGTCCCTTGGACTGCAAGGAGATCCAACCAGTCCATTCTAAAGGAGATCAGTCCTGGGTGTTCTTTGGAAGGAATGATGCTGAAGCTGAAACTCCAGTACTTCGGCCACCTCATGCAAAGAGTTGACTCATTGGAAAAGACCCTGATGCTGGGAGGGATTGGGGGCAGGAGGGAAAAGGGGACAATAGAGGATGAGATGGCTGGATGGCATCACTGACTCGATGGACGTGAGTTTGAGTGAACTCTGGGAGATGGTGATGGACAGGGAGGCCTGGCATGCTACAATTCATGGGGTCGCAAAGAGTAGGACATGACTGAGCGACTGAACTGAACTGAACTGGATCTCCTTTTTGGTTAACTCAAAGTCAACTGATTAGGTGCCTTAAGTAAATCTTTTTTCCTTTGCAACATAATATCATTTAGAAGTGACATCCTGCTGGAACTCTAGAGGAGGGCCTTGTACAGATTGCAATTCACACAGGAGGTGAGAATTTGGGGGGTGCATTTTAAAATTCTGCCTCTCACAGTGCCTGGAACACACAGTTCAGTTCAGTCGCTCAGTCGTGTCTGACTCATTGCGACCCCATGAATCACAGCATGCCAGGCCTCCCTGTCCATCACCATCTCCCAGATTTCACTCAAACTCTTCTCCATTGAGTTGGTGATGCCATCCAGCCATCTCATCCTCTGTCATGCCCCTCTCCTCCTGCCCCCAATCCCTCCCAGCATGAGTTTTTTCAATGAGTCAACTCTTCGCATGAGGTGGCCAAAGTACTGGAGTTTCAGCTTCAGCATCAGTCCTTCCAATGAACACCCAGGGCTGATCTCCTTTAGAATGGACTGGTTGGATCTCCTTGCAGTCCAAGGGACTCTCAAGAGTCTTCTCCAACACCACAGTTCAAAAGTATCAATTCTTTGGTGCTCAGCTTTCTTCACAGTCCAACTCTCACATCCATACATGACCACTGGAAAAACCATAGCCTTGACTAGGTGGACCTTTATTGGCAAAGTAATGTCTCTGCTTTTGAATGTGCTATCCAGGTTGGTCATAACTTTCCTTCCAAGGAGTAGGTGTCTTTTAATTCCATGGCTGCAATCACCATTTGCAGTGATTTTGGAGCCCCCCAAAATAAAGTTTGACACTGTTTCCCCATCTATTTCCCATGAAGTGGTGGGACCAGATGCCATGATCTTAGTTTTCTGAATGTTGAGCTTTAAGCCAACTTTTTCACTCTCCTCTTTCACTTTCATCAAGAGGCTTTTGAGTTCCTCTTCACTTTCTGCCATAAGGGTGGTGTCATCTGCATATCTGAGGTTACTGATATTCTCCTGGCAATCTTGATTCCAGCTTGTGCTTCTTCCAGCCCAGTGTTTCTCATGATGTACTCTGCATAGAAGTTAAATAAGCAGGGTGACAATATACAGCCTTGACGTACTCCTTTTCCTATTTGGAACCAGTCTGTTGTTCCATGTCCAGTTCTAACTGTTGCTTCCTGACCTGCATACAGGTTTCTCAAGAGGCAGGTCAGGTATTCTCATCTCTTTCAGAATTTTCCACATTTTATTGTGATCCACACAGTCAAAGGCTTTGGCATAGTCAATAAAGCAGAAATAGATGTTTTTCTGGAACTCTCTCACTTTTTCGATGATCCAGCGGATGTTGGCAATTTGATCTCTGGTTCCTCTGCCTTTTCTAAAACCAGCTTGAACATCGAGAATGTCATGGTTCATATATTGCTGAATCCTGGCTTGGAGAATTTTGAGCATTACTTTACTAGTGTGTGAGATAAGTGCAATTGTATGGTAGTTTGAGCATTCTTTGGCATTGCCTTTCTTTGGGACTGGAATAAAACTGACCTTTTCCAGTCCTGTGGCCACTGCTGAGTTTTCCTGGAACACACACACAAGCCCTTAACAAGTGGTACCCATGCTTGTTTGCATCCTCATCAAGGACAACATTATCTCTACTTCATATTGGGAATCTGAGGCCAGGGTGAGTTCAGTAACCAGCTCAAGATCTTATAGCTAATTGGTATCAAAGCCAGGATTTGAGGCAGAAACTTCTCATTCCACACTGCATGCTCTCTTTCACACAATAACCTGCTATCATGAGCCCTCTTTAAACCAAGTAGAGTTGTCAACTGTGTTAAGGCTGATTCTCGACCTTCTTTGAAGTATGAAGGAGAAAAGATATGAAGTATTAACTTCTCCCCTGGGTCATTCTCTATCTATTTTGTTCTATTATAGCTCCAGTGTTTTTAGGTTAGGGTACATATATTTATGCGCTCATGAGACAGGGGTCTTTTCCCCAGGCCTAAAGATGCATCATTCTCGCTCTAAGACAACCCTGGGACTCCAGCTCCTCTTTGCCAACTGTTTCCGGTGATTTAGGAGATCTATTTGGTATTAATCTTCCCAGGTGGCTCAGTGGTAAAGAATCTATCTGCTGATGCAGGAGATGCAGGTTCAATCCCTGGGTCTGGAAGATCCCCTGGAGAAGGAAATGGCAACCCACTCCAGTATTCTTGCCTGGGAAATCTCATGGACAGAGGAGCCTGGTGAGCTACAGTCCACGGGGTCAAAAAAGAGATACAATATGGCAACTAAACAACAACAACAACAACTTTTTGAGATTACCAGGAAAGGTCTCCTTCCCAATAAAGGAGAGAGAAATAAGGGGGAATGTTTTTTTATTCCTTTCCTTTCTACCCTCTTCTCCCTGATGAACACAGTTGCGTGAGATTGCAACACTTGGAACTTGGCTGCCACCTTTTTTTTTTTTTAATTGGAGAATAATTGCTTTACAATGTTGTGTTAGCTTCTGCTGTACAACAGTGTGAATTGGCTGTAGGTATGCATACATCCCCTGCTTGAGCCTCTTTCCCACCCCCATCCCATCCCCCAACTCCTACCTCTCTACGTCATTACAGAGCACCAATTTGAGCTCCCTGTGCTATACAGCAGGTTCCCAATAGCTATCTGTTTCCTACATGGTAGTGTATATATGACAATCTTCAAACCATAAGATAAAGTTCAAAAGTTAACCGAGACCACTGGCTCAGAGTCCTGACATTGCCAAGAGGTGACCTAACCCTGGCACTGACTTATTCCAGGCTCCTTGTGAGCTGGGACAGATGGGCACATGGATTAAGTCTCATATTCAGGCTTACAGCTTCAAGTATTCTCAACTGAGAAAGAATGAGAATGAAGGGATGCAGGAAGACAAGGAAAGAGAGAGGGAGGGAATGATTGGTTTTAAACATGCTGCAGGAAACCCAAATACCTGTCAGATCATGAGGAAACACATCTCCCCGCTCACCATGAGGACCACCAGTACACCTGCAGCCCAGGTCATGGGTTTCAGAGCCAGAGGGAATGGGACAGGCAGGCCCACCTTGGGTCCATTCCCACATTCTGTTAATCTCTCCTACATTTGCATGATGTCTTTAAAGTTTCAAAAAAATATTCTTTGATCAGCTGAGCAAAGCCTTCAGGGATCTGGGAAACATTTTCAGGACTTACATTTACCACTAACCATTCTGAGATGGCTATAAAAGAATCCATAGCTAAAACAAATGGTCATGATTCGAGTTAGAGATTTTTTCCATCAGCTGTTGAAACTTTCAGATACCACCAGACCTCTTCCCTGCCCTCTGAAATCTCTACCCCAGCCCAGATTCAAAGAACAGATTCCTTCCCTCTCCCCACTTGTCTCTCCCCAAATCACCTTTTACACCTGCACCATCACTGGGGAACCCTAGCCCTAAGAGACTGATAGAAAGAAGGAGGCAGAGAAGCAGGTCTTTCCTGTCTGCTTACGTAGCTCAGAAACTCCACCACTAAGGGAGAAAAGTGAAGAAGGGAACCAGGACCAGATCAGATAGTGTGTGGTACTCTCTAACGTCCTGGGATAAGAGTCCAGAAAGTCAAAGCTTCCTCTGTCTGAATGTAAGCCTCAAGAGGAGAGGTGATAAACAAGCCTCCTTCTTAATCCAAAGGGACAAGTAATTTGGGTCTACACATGCACTGCTGCTGCTGCTAAGCCACTTCAGTCGTGTCCGACTCTGTGCGACCCCATAGACCGGCAGCCCAACAGGCTCCACCGTCCCTGGGATTCTCCAGGCAAGAACACTGGAGTGGGTTGCCATTTCCTTCTCCAACGCATGAAAGTGAAAAGTGAAAGTGAAGTCACTCAGTCATGTCTGACTCTTAGCCACCCCATGGACTGCAGCCTACCAGGCTCCTCCATCCATGGGATTTTCCAGGCAAGAGTACTGGAGTGGGGTGCCGTTGCCTTCTCCGACACATGCACTAGGTCTGTTAAATTAGTGCATTAGCATCCAATTTGGCTCTTCTGTAAATGTAATTTCCTGTGTCCCAGAACAAGTTAACATTCTCATTAGCAAGCATGTGACCATGATCAATATATAGATATATTCTTTGACCACAACATCCCTATGTTAGGCGGGGTACTGGTTGTAGCGTTATGGGCCCTGCCATCAAGAAGCTTACATTGTAATGGTGTAGTAAGATATTTCTGTGAACACTTACATGATAAGAGATTCAAATGTCAGTTCTAGACAATGAGAAAAGAAATAACCTAAGGCAAGATATGATTAATTGCCAAGTGAATTGTTCAGACAGTAATGACAGGAGGTCAGAGTGGAGAATGATTGCTTCAGTCAAGGGTAGTCAAGGATGCTTGTATCATCCTACAATTAGAAATGTGGAGACAAGGCAGAGACATTGAGTGAATGAGTTTAATATCTGTTTCCCAAATGTAGATATTGAAATAAGGCTTGGAAGGGAGATGGGAACCAGAGGTTGATGGACTTCTTGTTTGAGAGGTCAAATTCTGAGAGACTCTCCATCTAAATGGCCGATGATATCTTTGGGAAAATGAGGAAGGGAAATCTGTGGAGCTGATTTCCAAAGGACACAACTGACAGTCTTATACAATGTCTTAATTTCGTGACCAAGTACCTGCCTGGATAAGACTCATTATTGGGCCATGATTAGAGAGAGTTTGTCTGTGTTCATTTTAGGAATGTTCTTCTGCTTCTGGCAAGAGCAAGTGGTACTGAACTTTCTCTCCTGCTGTCAACATCTATAAACTCAAACAAATCAAAACATATGAGACAAATGTTTTCAGGCATTGGAAAGAAGTGAAGAAACAAAATCTCTTGAGAGAAGAAAACATATGAGGTGAATCTGACTTTCAGCCCAGCTCTCTTCCTGGGGACAGGGAAGAGCCCAGTGGTCCCACTGAGCTGAAGACATAGAGATTGGAGTTTGGTGCTGCTGGAGCAGATGGAATTTGTGAGGCAGGACCCTGGAGAGCAAGGAGGGACAACAGAGGCACAGAAGGGATTCCCCATGAGTAGCTGGCCAGGATGAGACTCCTCCAACCCTAGCAGAGATTAGTTTCTGTGGGGTTGAGAGAAAAATAATATCAGAAGCCTCACAGTGCTTGAAAGAATTCTCATTAATTCACTGACTTTAGGTTGAGAAACCAACATCCTGCAGGTTTGAAAAGCCAAGGAAAGAATTTGGGGCAATAGCAAAAACTAGAAAAATGATGGGAGGGGGTGGTCATAGAAGGAAGAGAGCCTCAAAGAGGGAGCAAGATATTCTTCATACAAATGCTGCCAAAATCTCTGGATGACCCCTGAATTGTGAATGTGCATGGCAGCCAGCCAAGTCCAAGGAGACTAAGCACAGATTGACATTCTCCCCACCATGCTGAGAAGGAAACTGCGTGATCACTAAAATACACTGTGACAAAATTTATGCGATTCTGCAAAAGCAGTAATACAAGGAAATATATAGTTTTAAATGTTTATGCTGGAAAGAAACAAAAGTCTAATATCAGTGGTCTATGATTCAATCTAAAAATGCTTGAACAAGAGTAATAAAAAGAAAGAAATAAAAAATGTAAAAGCAGAAATCAAAATAGAAAACAAAATGCAGAAAAAAATTATGAAACCAAGTGTTTATATTTTGAAAAAAATCAAGAAAATAATAAATCTGAAGCTAACTGAGAAATAAGTGAGATATAACAGAAATTAATATCAGGATCAGAGGTGAGTACATTACTACAAATCCTACAAACATTACAGAAATGGTAATAGAATACTAAAAGTATTTCTTTTTTTGCTGATAAATCAAAAAACTTGGGTGAAATAGACACATTTCTTGAAAAATGCCACTTAACAAAACTCTCATAAGATGAAATAGAAAACTCAAATAGCCCAGTATCTGTTAAGCAAAATGATTCCATTTTTTATAATATAAAAGGTAAAACTTAATGCTCAGATGGTTACACATGGCCAATTCCATCCAGCATTCAAGGTAAAAATTACATTAATCCTCCATAAACTCTCTCAGAAACTACAGAAGCAGGAAATACATGCAAATTTGTTTTATGAGGGTAGCATAACTGAGATACTAAAATATGAAAATCTATTAAAAAGAAAAAAAATCCATGAAGTTCTGCAAATCAAAGTCAGCAATATATAAAAAGATAATACATTATGTTAGCTTATACTATGAATTCAATATGTGAAAAATCAACAGAATTTACCATATTAGCACAATTAAAGGTAAAATCAAGTGTGTAATTAAACATCTGATAATATTCAATACCAGTTCATGCTAAAACCCATCAAATGAGGATATAAAGATTTTTTGATCTGTAAAGGGACTTGTAAAAAAAAAATCTATAGCTATCTTCACACAAAATACTATATTACTGACTGCTTTCCTCTTAAAATAAGGACAGAGAGTGCTATTTACTCTCATCATTTTCATTTGGCATTAGTAGGTATTCTATCCATTGTAATGAGTCAAGAAAAACAAAGGCAAAAACATTAGAAAGAAAAAAGGACTCTCTCTGCTCACAGTGTTATGACTATCTTAATAAGAAATAATGAGTAATCTATAGGCAACTACCATAACCAATAATTAAATATATCAATGTCACAGGAGACAAGCTGTGGAGATACTCACAAATCAATTGCAGTTTTATAAATTAGAAATGGACAATTGAAAATTTAATTTAAAAAATCAATCTCATTCATAAAAGCTTTGGAATTACAAAATAGTCCAGTATAAATTTAATATAAGATGTGCAGGAGCAGTACACTGAAAACTATAAAATATTACTAAAAGTAATGGAAGAGGATCTAAGTAAATAGAGATGTCTGTGGGATAGAACACTTAATATCATTAAGATATTAATTCTGTCAAAATCGATCTATAGATTCAATTTAATTATCTAAATTCCAGCAAGTATTAAGGTAAGATATGTAGAGCTGAATCTAAAATTTGTATGACGATGCAAAGAACCTTTCTAAAGGAATTTGAAAAAAAAAAAATAGAGAACTTACAGTACCTAATTCCAAGTCAGTGTAGTGTTGACGTATGGATAGACATAAGATTGATTGGATAGAATGTAAAGTCTAGACGAGACCCACACATATATGGTTAGCTGATATTCAAGAGTGCCAAGGTAATTCAATGGAGAAATAATATCCTTTTGTGACCAATGGTTCTGAAACAGATATCCATACTATAAAATATGAATCTTCATCTCTACCTCATACCTTGAAAAAGTGAAAATGAAAGCATTATTTAGTTGCTCAGTCATGTCTGACTCTTTCTGACTCCATGGACTGTAGCCCACCAGGCTCCTCTGTCCATGGACTTCTCCAGGCAAGAATACTGGAGCGAGTTGCCATTCCCCTCTACAGGGGATCTTCCCAACCCAGGGATTGAACCTGAGTCTTTCGCATCGCAGGCAGATTCTTTACCATCTGAACCACCAGAGAAGCCCACTTCATACTTTACACAAACTTTAAGTTTGAAATAGACTTAAACATAAAACTATAAAGAAAAAAATTGTAGAAGGAAAAATTATAGGAAAATATTTTGTGAAATGAGGGTAAAGCAACATTTTCTTAAGTAGGACATAGACAGCAATAACCATAAAAGAAAAAAAAGCTAGATTTCATCAATATTTAAAATTCCTGCTTATAAAAAGACTCAGTTAATAAAATGAATGGACAAGTAATAAAATAGAAAATGCATTATAGACTATAGAACTCCTATAATTTAAAAGTAAAAGAAAAAAATAAAGTAACCTAATTAAAAAGAAAGAAATATTTGAACAAATACTTTACATATGAAGATATATATATGGTCAATAAACACATAAAAAATGCCCAACATCATGGTCATCATATCAGTATCAATCAATATCCTATCAATGCAAATTAAAATCACAATGTGCTAGCACACCCATCAGAGTGGCTGAAATTAAGACTAACAACACAATATGTTGGTAAGGAAGGGGGACAACTAGAATGCTCACACATCATTGATGGGAGTGTGGAATGGCACAACTGCTTAGGAAAATGGTCTGGCATTTTCTCATAAAATCTAGAAAACCACCAACCTTCCAATCCTGGGTTTATTGACATGATAAATACAAACATATGACCATAAAAAAATTGTGTGTGAATGTTCATAGTAGTTGAGTCATCATAGTCAAAAACTAGAAATAGCCCCATCACAAGGAAAAGAGCTAACCAGACTTTACTATATTCACACAATGGTGGGGAAGGCTTTATATTAGTTGCAGTCCAACAGATGCAAAGTTTCAGTTATGCAAGATAAATAAGCTATAGAGATCTACTGTACTGCCTTTAGGGGAAGGCAATGGCACCCCACTCCAGTACTCTTGCCTGGAAAATCCCATGGACGGAGGAGCCTGGTAGGCTGCAGTCCATGGGTCGCTAAGAGTCGGACACGACTGAGCGACTTCACTTTCACTTTTCACTTTCATGCATTGGAGAAGGAAATGGCAACCCACTCCAGTTTTCTTGCCTGGAGAATCCCAGGGACGGGGGAGCCTGGTGGGCTGGGGTCTATGGGGTCGCACAGAGTCGGACACGACTGAAGTGACTTAGCAGCAGCAGCACTGCCTTTGGTTAATCATTTATATGCACTTAAAAACTTGTTAAGAGGACAGGTCCCATGATAAATGTTCTTACCACAATAAAATAGAAAAGGAGAGAAAAGGAAATTCTCCAAAAGAAATATGATTATAAACATTTAGAAAATCTGTGTGTTCTACTTTAAGTAAATTTCATCTTGTGTGTGTATTAAGTCATGTCCAAGTCTTTGCAACCCTGTGGACTACAGCCCACCAGGATCCTCTTTCCACAGGATTCTCCAGGCAACAATACTGGAGTGGGTTGCATGTCCTCCTCCAGGGGATCTTCCCAACCCAGGGATCGAACCCACATCTCTTATGTCTCCTGCACTGGTGGGAGGATTCCCAGCACCACCTGGGAATACCCATCTTAAAGTGATTCATAAATAAATATTCAACTCTAGTTAATATCATTAACTATTTTTGCTGAAATATGTAGGAGAAAGTACACTGATGTCTGGATTCCCAGGTGTTATAGTGGTAAAGAATTGACCTGCCAATGCAAGAGAGGCAAGAGACATGGGTTTGATCCCTGGGTCAAGAAGATCCTCTGAAGGAGGAAATGGCACCCCACCCCAGTATTCTTGCCTGGAAAATTCCTTGGACAGAGGAGATTGGTGAGCTACAGTCCATAGGGTAACAAAGAGTCAGACATGACTAAGTCTACAACTTACTTTGAAATGCATAAAAGGTAAGATGGATTTTAGATAGATAAATAAATAGATATATTGATGATAAAGCAAAAATAACAAAATTTTAATTGTAGAATTAAGATGATGAGTACATGGGTGTTCACAGAATGTTCAGTCACTAAATCATGTCCGACTTCTTGCAATCCCTTGAACTGCATGCTGCCAGGCTCCTCTGTCCATAGGGATTTCCAGGTAAGAATACTGGAATGGGTTGCCATTTCCTTCTCCAGGGGATCTTCCCAGATCAAGGATTGAACCTCATCTGCTGCATTGGCAGGTAGATTCTTTACCACTTGGCCGCCAGAATAGCCTGTTCACAGGATAATTCTTTCAAATTTCCATGTTTGAAAATTTTAATCATCAAATGCAGGGGAAAATAAATGTACCTAACCAGAAAATCTAAGACTCTTCAGGGCAGGACTCCACACAGAACTGGGTTTTTGTCTTGCTGTCACTTTATAAATTTAGTCAAATGAAGAAATGAATTCTCACCTTTTTTTTTTTTTTTTAACCTCTGTACGTCTAACAGCATCAACCTCCTGGAAAGGCAGCGCTCCCTTGTGTTTCTTGTCTGGGCTCTGTCCAGCTTCTCCTAGACCTGACTTCTAATTCTTCAGAGCCTACACTGGATTAGGTCTCTAAGGGCCTCTTCTGAGGACTCTCACATTTTTAATCCTCTCAGTTTTGTTCACATAACTTTCAGCTTCATGTTAGCCACACTCACTAAACCATCTTCACCTCCCAAGCTCTTCTGGCCTCAATCATTTCACTCCCAGGCAGTTGCCTCATGTGATAGACCCTTCCAAGTAGGAGGTTAAGCCACATTCCATTCAATCTTCCTGTCACCAACTGGTTAGAATCACTTTAAGATCACCCCTTTCCCTTCAACCCCCAACCTGTCTCTAACTCACAGTTTCCCTTCTGTGGAACTTCAGTGGCTCTGGAAACCTACAGAAGAGCCACCAGCTTCAAAGCCAATGCCCGAAGCTCTTTGTCATCAGGTCTCACCTGGCCTATCAGGTTCCCAGGTGCTCTCTTGAAGGGTTGCTGCACCTGCCTCCCACCTGTGACCTGTCCTGTGCTCCACCAATGTTCTACCATGAGAAGTTCACCCTCATTCATGGTTCACCTCCAAAGACCACATACTTCCTTTGTCCTTCCAGCTCCAACATCACCCCAAGGTCTGGATTTGGTGTCCCTCTACCTTTAAACATTTCTATGTGGATGTCTTCGAGGCTTCTCAGTCAGCATCCCCAAAAGAAAGGCATTGACATCCCCCTAAATTTGCTTCTTCTCAGTGTCCCCGCACTAACAAACAGGGTTCCCACTGATTCACTTTGACCAGACACATTTTCATGCACTCTGTCCCCAGACCTCAGAAGCTGCAGTTTACTCTATCTGCCAAATAGATCCTTGCAACTTGCCCCCAGCCACCTGCGCCTCTGCTCTGAGGGGTTGCCGTGGACCTCAAACCAGTTTTCTGTTTCCCTTTCAACTCCCCCTTCTCCCATCATGCACAGCTTTCTTCTCAGCCAGACATCAGAGAGAATCTTCTAAAACTACCAAGATCATGTCTTCATTATGCTCTTCCGGGCTTCCCAAGCAGCTCAGTGGTACCAAATCCACCTGCCAATGCAGGAGACACAGGAGACTTGGGTTCAATCCCTGAGTCAGGATGATCCCTGGAAGGAGAAATAGCAACCCACTTCAGCATTCTTGCCTGGAAAATTCCATGGACAGAGGAGCCTGGAGGGCTACAGTCCATGGGATTGCAAAGATTTGGACATGACTCACACACACACAAAAGCACTTCAGCTTCCAATGGCTGTTTTTTCATTCAGATGGTATCCAGAATCCTTGCCACAATTGGTCTAAAAGACTTAAGGGTAGGGAATTCCCTGGTGGTTCATCAGTAAGACTCCAGGAATCCAATGCAGGAGGCCTGGGTTCCATCCCTGGTCAGAGAACTAGATCCTACATGTCACAACTAAGAGTTCACATGCTGTAACTAAAATCCTGTGTACCACAACTACGACCTGGTGATTAAATAAACAGTAAATCAATAAATCACTTATTAGTGCTTAAAAAAAAAGAACAGGGCTGGTCAGTCCCTTCCCTGACCCTCCCTCTCACTCACTCTGCTCCAGCCACACTGGGCTTCTCCCTTAGCCACATAGACGCCAGTTATGACTATCTCTCAGGAGCACTGCCTTGACATTCTCTCTGCTAGGGGCTCTCCTGCTTCCAATATTCAAATGGCCAGTTCCCAGAGCTCCTCACATGCTATTCCTCTCTTCCTCCTTTCCCTGCTTTATTCTACAAAACATCTGCAGTAATCTGGGTACTACCAGAAGTGGAGGTGATTAAGCATGCAGCATTTTATTAGGAGAAATGCCAGTCAAAGAAACTGGGAAGGAGGTGGAAAAGGCTGGGAGCGTGGCTGGGGCCAGTTCAGGTCTGACCCAGGTGAGTGGGAACAGTGAGAAGGCAGGTGAGAGCCTAGAACTCTGGGTGGTCTCTGGAGGGGGTTTCAGCCAAGCCACTGGAGAGTCCTTGAGCCCAAGTGTTCAAATGGGGGGTCCCTCAGCTCTCAGCACCCGGTCTGCATTAGGAGCCCAGCATTCAGATCCGAGGAGCAGCCCACAGGAAGAGTGACCTGGGCACAAATTCAGTGACAGATTCAGAACCCTGAAGCATGGGTGCTAGTCACTCACGATCCCCTTGGTGGAGGGAGCTTTCTCAGGCAACCACATACCTGAACTTCATGCTTCTATTTCCTGTCTATCCTCTTTTGAGAAGGAAATCAACATAAGGGAGCTGATCTGTTTCCTCCTTTAATTCCAGCACCTAGAATAATGCCTGTTGCTGCTGCTGTTCAGTCTCCAAGTCATGTCCAACTTTTTGTGATTCCGTGGACTGCAACTCGCCAGGCTCCTCTGTTCACAATCTCCCATAGTTTGCTCAGGCTCATGTATTTTGAGTTGATGATGCTATCCAACCATCTCATTCTCTGTTGCCCCCTTTTCCTTTTGCCTTCAATCTTTCCCAGGCTCAGGGTCTTTTCCAATGAGTTGGTTCTTCGCATTAGGTGACCAAACTACTGGAGCTTCAGCTTCAGCATCAGTCCTTCCAGTGAATATTCAGGGTTGGTTTTCTTTAGGATTGACTGGTTTGATATCCTTGCTGTCCAAGGGGACTCTCAAGAGTCTTCTCCAGCTCCACAATTCAAAAGCCTCAATTCTTCGGCACTCAGCCTTCTTTAATGGTCTAGGTGCATAGTAGGTGCTCAGTTAAATTTCTTGCATGAACAAATGAGTAAATGATTGAATGAATGAGTCAGAATGTTAGCTTTCTGCCCACTCTGAGTCTGTGGAATCCCTGGTAACCCCTCCCTTATGGTACAGAGTGTTACAGTATTTTTCCTCTATTGCCAACATGGGCATGAGTTTCAAGGGCTCGGCTCCTGGCTGTAGGTACTTGGCTCCATCCTGGTACCAAAGACCTTTTGGAAACCAGGTTAATGTCTGTTCAATAAATCTCTGCTGGTCCTCATTTGGCCCTCGGGATACTCATGTGAGAAAGGGCAAGACTAGACTTCCCATTTTGCAAATAGAAGGTGTGGAATGCAGAGTTATCGATCACTTTCTAAAAGCTGTGGCTTGTACACCTTATGTACTGCAACCAGTAAAGCCTCAAGGTCTTAATCTCGCCCCATCACTCACCTCCATTTAATAGATGGGTCAGCTGAGACTTAGGAAGTGACAGGGCCAGTGCTAAAAGCCAGAGACTGTGACCCTTTTGCACAGAGCCCCAGCACCCCTTACTGGGTGGAAAATAACCCAACCAAGAGGCATCTCAAGAGACCTTAGATTGGAGATCTCACATTCACCTGTGAGCCATCTTCCCCCCTCCATGAGGCTCACGACTGATGTGTGTCGCTCTTTTACCTTGGACTTCAAAATTGCAAAGGTGTGTGAGTGAACAGGTTAATGCTGGGACAGCGCCTTGGAGTTCCAGAGCAAGAGCTGCTCCTAAAGCCCCGCTATGATTATTCAGTATTATTAACAATCGAGTCAGAGGAAGCTGAGGTGCCCAGTGCCTTGTGGATTGATGGATCACCACATCCCTTAGCTATTTGCTAATGCCATAATTTTTACAGCTTAATCTTCTGTAACCATTTTTCGATAATCAGGGAAGCTAAATTAAATGAAATGCGACTCCTTGTGATTAAGCCCAGCATCTTGCTTACCAAAGGATATCCACTCGGGTGGGCAAGTTCTAAGCTGCCTTTTCAATGGTCTGGTTGTATTTTCTTTTTATGACCATGTTTTAATTTATATTTAAATATGTTTATTTTTACATTTAATTTATATTTAAATACATATACATATTTATTTAAATAATTGTGCTGTTGGAGAAGACTCTTGAGAGTCCCTTGGACTGCAAGGAGATCAAATCCATCAATCCCAAAGAAAACCAACACTGAATATTCATTGGGGGGACTGATGCTGAGGTTGAAGCTTCAATACTTGGCCACCTGATATGAAGAGCCAACTCATTGGAAAAGACCTTGATTCTGGAAAAGATTGAAGGCAGGAGAAGGGGATGACAGAGGATGAGATGGTTGGATGATATCACCGACTTGATGGACATGAGTTGGAGCAAGCTCCAGGAGATGGTGAAGGACAGGGAAGTTGGGCATGCTACAGTCCATGGGGTCGCAGAGTCAGACATGATTGAGCAACAGAACAACAGGAAATATTTAAATTAACTTTCATTGGAGTATAGTTGTTTTATAATGTTGTATTGGTTTCTGCTATACAGCAAAGCGAATCAGCTATGTGTACATATATATCCCCTCTTTTTTGGATTTCTTCCCCATTTAGATCAACACAGAGCATTAAGTAGAGTTCCCTGTGCTACACAGTAGGTTCTCATTAGTTATCTATTTTATGTTGTTGTTGTTTAATTGCTAAATCATGTTCAACTTTTTGCGAACCCATGGACTGTATAGCCCTGCCAGACTCCTCTGTCCATAGGATTTCCAGACAAGAATACTGGAGTGAATTGCCATTTCCTTCTCCGGGGGGTCTTCCTGACCAAGGAATAGAACCCACATCTCCTGCACCTCCTCCATTGGCGGGCGGATTCTTTATCACTGAGCCACCAGGGAAGCCCTATCTATCTTACACATAGTATCAATAGTGTGTGTATGTCAGTCTCAATCTCCCAATTCTTCCCACCATGCCCCGCCCCCAGGCTGCAATTCTTTATGTTGCCACCACCCCTGTGTTCCTCCCAATACACAAATTTTGACCACAATGGAGAAAACTCATGGATTCTGAGACTTAGGCACAGCTAATACCACCAAGCTCATGCCTCTCATTGGAATTCTCACCTTCACTCAATGCTGCAAAGCCTGGAATGACAAAGGTCTTAAGTCACCACCAACTTTCCAACAAAGTTTCAGAATAATCAGAAGTTTTTCCAGATAGAATCATGTCTGTTCCTTCCCAGCACTGGGTGGTGTGACATGCCAGCACATCACAATCTCCAAGCAGATTCTTGAGCGTTTGTTGTGACGGCCATGTAACAGAGAGCACACTTTAAATCAAGGAATACTCACACTGGAACTGATTTGGGATTAATTTATTTCTGTGCAGACCTTCTGGAGTAGGAAATGGAAACCCACTCCAGTATTCTTACCTGGTAAATCCCATGGACAGAGGAGACTGATGGGCTACAGTTCATGGGGTTGCAAAGAGTGGCACATGACCCAGCAACTAAGCACAGCACAGTACAGACCTTCAGTAGGGAAAAAAAAGGGTTGGGGGAAAGATGGTCAAAAATTCACACACATCTGTGGCTGCCGTAAGGAATGTTTTAAAGATAGCACCATACCAAGAATGTAGAAATAAATTAAGGAGGCTTACGAGCTGTGCACCAGAGACAGTAGCACCATCTGCTTTAAGTAACAATTATTTTCCAGAAAAAAATACACTCTGAGACTGAGTAAATGTCCCCGTAGTCTAAATATTTGCTTTCCACAAGCATCCTGGGAATGATATGCAAATGTCCCAAGAACTCAGAAGGCATTACAAAATATTGAAATGGAAAGGAACAAAGTCATTCTACTATGTGGTGTGTTCAATTGCTATGTAAATGTGGAAACATTATTATTTATTGCTTTTTCAGCTCTGACAGTTGGAAATATTGCAGAATCACGAGACATCTGTTGAGTGGGGCGTGCAGAGATCTGCAAAACCGCGATCGAGACTGAACTGTGTTATGTCTGGGCTCCTGGGTGCAGGTGTGAAGTCACAGCGAGAAACAAATTGCTCCAAGCTCTTCGCAGCCACTTACTTGGCAAAAGTTAAACACTCCAAGAGTGCATTCTGGGACGTGCCATGCTAACTCTGGCGAACACACGGGTGGTTTCTGTTTCCCGCAATCTGTTACAGAAGGCCTAACGCTGCCCGGGAACTAAGCCATCCCATGAAGTCCTTCAGAGGATGGTAAGCAGCACAGGCTTTGGGGATGAAACTTAGCAAGGTCCTGGGCCTTTTCCAATCAATAGAAATTGATTAGATGTCAGTCAAGAAATTCAGACAAGGCTTTCTATGGGCTCCTGAGGCCACAGGAGGGAGTGAGAACAAGTAACAGTTTCCCTTGCTGGCTACTCAAGGTGGGGGGACAAGCTTGTTCCTTAAATGGGGTGAAGGTAGGTATCTGTCCAGGGCTTGGGCCAGAGCAGCAGCACCAGCAGCAGCAGCCGGTGGTATTGAGTGCAGGGGGCGTGTACAGTACCCTGCTTTTGCTCCTGACACCCTATTTCTGCTCTGAGCTCTTAAGAAGTGGTAGTTGCCTTTTTGGGGGGTGGGGATCTTTTTGTATCTTGTCCTGAATTGGTCCCAGCTGCGCATGCACACGGTTATTTTTAGTCCCTTAGAGTTTGTATTTTGGGCTTCCCAGGTGGCCTTAGTGGTAAAGAACCCGCCTGCCAGTGCAGGTAGGCATAAGAGACACAGGTTCCATCCCTGGGTGGGGAAGATCCCCTGCAGGAAGGCATGGCAACCCACTCCAGCATTCTTGCCTAGAGAATCCCATGGACAAAGGAGCCTGGCAGGCTACATAGGGTCACGAAGAGTCAGACACGACGGAAGCAACTTAGCACGCACTCGTGCCGTTTGTACTTTGTTGCTTGAGGAGACATACGTCTAGGAGCAGCACTGAAGCAAAGTGTCCCAGGTCCTAGCCCGTCTCCGAGTGGACAGACGTGTGCTCCAATCCCAGCTCTGCAACTTGCTGGCTGCAGGGCTCTGGACAAGTTGTGGGACTTCAGTAGGTCTCAGTTTCTTCATCCGTAAAATTGGGATGCCCTAGGGTTGTTATGAGAGCAGAATTATCTAATATATATCAAGGGCTTAGTGTCCTTATTTCCAGAACTCCTCTCTGTCCCTCCTCTGCTTCCCCAACTAAAGGGAGTTTCCATTAAAAATACATCTGACATCTTCGCCAGCACTTTGAAAATTTTATTGACACGCGGTGGGGGGCCTTCAGTCATGAGATAGGATTCATTAACTTGTGTCTGCGACTTTTGAATTGTCTCCTGCAGGGTCTCTGTTTGATAATCCAGGGCCTTGTTCTAGCCTTTGATATTTCAAATCTGCCAGGAGCAGCGGCACACAGCCCCAAACACTAGATCTTAAATATTCCTAAAAACACCTTCCCTTCCCGCTGTCCCAGGCTCACCCGGAAGACCTGACAGTGGTACTGGGCGAACTTTAGTGAGCAACCGAAGAGCATCGTTATGCCACGCCTGACCACCCCAAACCGCTCCTGCCATCTTTCTCAGAAAAGCAAGAAAGCTCTCTGCTTGTCAAGGGTTCACTGCAGACGCTCTTTTAACATCTATTAGATTTCTAATAGATATCTACTGTTCCTCCACACTTAGATAATATTTATTTAGGGGATGCTTGCTTAGGAGAGGCTTACCATGTGTCCAGCCTGGGGTTATCATTATTTTCATTATTCTTGTTATTGTTGAAAAAGTGAAAGTTGTGTCCAACTCTTTGCAACCCAAGGACTGCAGCCCACCAGGCTCCTCTGTGCATGGAACTCCCCAGGCAAGACTACTGGAATGGATAGACATTCCCTTCTCCAGGGGGTCTTCAGGATCCAGAGTCTCCTTTACTGCAGGCAGATTCTTTACCATCTGAACCACCAGAGAAGCCCTCTTGTTATTGTTAAACCTGCTCTGTCAATGATGTGGTGGTGGTTGAGCTGCTAAGTCATGTCCAGCTCTTCTGAACCCATGGGAAGTAGCTGACTAGGCTCCTTTGTCCATGGGATTCTCCAGACAAAAATACTGGAGTGGGTTGCCATTTCCTTCTCCAGGGGATCTTCCTAACCCAGGATTTGAACCCAGGTTTCCTGCATTGCAGGCAGATTCTGTGATGTGCCAAGTGCCAAGTTACTTCAGTCATGTTCAACTCTTCTGCAACCCCATGGACTATAGCCCACCAGGCTCCTCTGTCCTTGGGATTCTCCAGGCCAGAATACTGCAGTGGTTGCCATGGCCTTCTGCAGGGAATCTTCTTGACCCAGGGATTGAACTCATGTCTCTTAAATCTCCTGCATTGGCAGGCGGGTTGTTTACCATTAGTGCCACGGCCAGATCCCTACCAATGGTATCCTTATCAATGATACCTGAAAATATTACCAGTTAGCACACTGGTTTTCTAACTGGTAAGTAAAATTCATGGGTTCTTAAAGTTCTAGTTCCCAGGAATAGCTTCTTTATTCCCCTGGTTTCTTAACTGAAAATAAGAAAAGGATCGCCTAAGGGTGAGATGCTTGATACTATGTTCAACTCTTGAGAAAGCAACACAGGCATTAGAAAAGCACTGTGCTGCATAAACCTGTTCCTGCTTTTGCCCTTCCCCCCAAATTAAAGGATGCTCGTCATCCATCATTTATAGGCAACCTCCCTGGGTATCAGGGAGAATTTCAGCATGACATTGGCCAGAGAAGCAAGGACAACGTGCCATAAAAAGCACATGGAGAGGTCCAGAAACTGGGGAGACCCCTACTCCATGCAGTGCACGACCCACCGACTGGGTGGAGGGATGCTCTGGAGGGAGTATCCTGGTGTCTCTGGAGCAACAGGGAGACACAAGGCTGACAACAAAGAACATGGAGGGAGATCTGCTGTTGCAGAAGGACGCACACCCAGAGCATCCTCAGGGATGCAGAAAAGGAGGGACCTGCCCAGAGCTGCACAGAGACGGGTCTAGAGAACAGTAAGTTTTTATGCATGGGGTGAGCCTTGTTCATCCTCACAGGATGAAAAATAACCCACTGGGGTAATGTGAAACATCTCCAGAAAGCAACAAATGAGAAGAGAGATGGACTGAAAACAGACCAACAAAAAAAATAAAACAGAGCAGAGGGTGAGGGGGGAGCACACAGGACACAGGTGGATTCGGATGAGAAAAGATGATTGACAGGCAGCAGGCAAGCAGAGGGAGCGGGGGGCCCATGAGGCTGCCCAGCTGCAGAGGATGGGCGGAGGAGGCCCACACAGAGCCCTGACAGGCAGCTGGAGGAACGCTATCGCTCAGGGGCAGCCCCACAGAGCCCCGCACAGCATTTACCCATCATGACACTTGAACCTACTCTCTGAAGATCCACTGTGTGTTGAGAACTTAGTGTCGGTCAGGCTCAAGCATGGACTTGTGCACACTTTATCAAAAGTGATCTCTGCCAACCTCCATGGTTCCTTAAGCAGCAAGTGATGGAAAAGGTTTTTTTAGCAGGGTCCACTCCCTGTCAGCAAAGACCAACACGCAAACCCTGTTGCCATACAAAAATTCTCACTTTTGCTCCACGTGGTGGAAAATCCAAACCTGCATAGACCTTATATTTCCAGAAACAATGCCACTGCTATGTCATTTAGGGTCTTTTGGAGAATGTGTGATTGCAATGCATGTTTTAACACATTCTTGGTTAGGCATTCTATTTGTTCTTCTCCCCCAAAGCTTATCGATGTCATTTCCTTGAGGACATGTCATGGGCCAGAATCCTTGCAAAGAGAAATTAAACCATGAGAAAGAGGGAGAATTTGATCTGGGCTCTGAAAGTTGGCTATAAGCATATTGTGTATATTTTCGAATTACAGTTTTCTCTGGATATATGCCCAAGGGTGAGATAGCTGGATCATATGGTAGCTCTATTTTTAGTTTTTTTAAGAAACTTCCATACTATTCTCTGTAGTGGCTATGCCAATTGACATTTTCACCAACGGTGTAGGAGGGTTCCCTTTTCTCCACACCCTCTCTAGCATTTACTATTTGTATACTTTTTGATGATGGTCATTCTGACTGGGTGAGGTGATACCTCATTTCAGTTTTGATTTGCATTTTTCTAATAATTAGCGATGTTGTCTTTTCATGTGCCTATTGACCATCTGTATATATTCTTTGGAGAAATGCCTATTATGTAATGCTTTGCAGTCTCCTAGGCTGACTGGGCGGAAAGGGCAATGGCACCCCACTCCAGTACTCTTGCCTGGAAAATCCCATGGACGGAGGAGCCTGGTGGGCTGCAGTCCATGGGGTCACGAAGAGTCGGACACGACTCAGCGACTTCACTTTCACTTTTCACTTTTATGCATTGGAGAAGGAAATGGCAACCCACTCCAGTGTTCTTGCCTGGAGAATCCCAGGGACAGCAGAGCCTGGTGGGTTGCCATCTGTGGGGCCGCAGAATCGGACACGACTGAAGCGACTTAGCAGCAGCAGCAGGCTGACTGGGTGCAATTAGATGAACAGGTTGCTGTAACCTTGGGGAGTGGGCAATGTGGGGACTCCACATGGGGAGGAGTAGGAGCAGTTTGTATCCAGCTCCACACTGTCAATGCTGATCTCTTCTGCAACAATCAAGGAACCTGAAACTCCTTCTCTGGGACAAACCAGAGAAAACGGAAGCACACAGTCCTCCCACCCTTAACCCCAGGATCTCAGAGAAACTGGGGATGCCACTGGGCCACTCAGAGAAGGCACTTTAGCCAAAGTAAATTAAAACTCACTGTAGAGAGAGATGATGAAGTTTGTACTCTAGCTGTAACTTCAAACAGCTGCAAATTCAGAGATCAAGAATGTTCCATGTGGCATGAAGCACCCCAAGGTAAAATGTGAAGCAGAGGTGTGAGGCAGGGAGGACCTAGAGAAGAAATATCCCGGTGTCAACTACAAGTTGGCACTCAACGAGAGCATCTGCCAGTGACTGAACAACAGCAAGGGTGTTTGCCATCTGCCTCTGTGGAGACTGAACTCTGTGCCGCTGCAGCTGCCACACTTCAACACCCCCTGAGGGAAATTCAGGGTGGACAGTGAGGCACTCTGTGCTCCTGGTGGAAAGATCTTTAGACAGTTAGATATTTTCAGGAACTGGTTTCCTGATCCCAACCCTTGCACCTCTTCATATCTAGAAAAGCACTAAATCCCTTCATGGTGACATCAGCTCCTTGTGACTAGCAGAAAACCTTTTGTAAAGTACGGGCTGGATACGTTGAACACCCCCTTCACCAAAATCTTATGTATTGACCTTTCCCCACTGCCTCTCTGGAGCAGTCTCTCAGAGCTATTGGAGGTGCTGTCTCCTAGGCTGCAGTCCTCATTTTGCCCCAAAATTTAACGTGCAACCCTCACATTGTGCATCTGTTTTAGTCGACATGGCTAAGTCCAAAACAAAGATGCTCTCTTGAGCAGCACCTGGCTGAGAGTTCCTCCAGTTTCCAATTGGGAGGAGTCAGACGTCAGTGGCAGAGCTCTTCCACAGAACTGCCTTTATCTGTGTCCTTCCGTCACATAGACTCCATCTCGGGCTTCACTTGATGGCCATCAGAGCATGAGTGCTGTGATAAGATCACACCCCAGCTCCACGACTGACCAGCAGTATGATGCCAAGCAGCTGCCGACTTTGTCTTATCCTAACAAGAACCATCTCACGGGTGGCTTTGACACCCCAAATTGGCATCTGTACACTGGCACCTTACTTAATCTTGGAGACAGAATTTGGGGGAACTAGAAAAGAATAGATTTATTGATTTGCCAGGCAAAGGGGACCACAGCAGGTTAATGTCCTCAATACTGTATGTCCCAACCCGGGGCAGGTGGTGGTGGCGGCGGGTGGGGTCAGTGGGGTTAGATCAGGGTGCCTGCAGGGTCTGCATTCCTTCCATCCAGAGATAATCCAGTATCAGGTGGCCTCCTGATGGGCTTCTGTGGTTCTCGAGGTTATTGAACTGTGACCTTCTCCTAAAATGAAAAGTGCTTCATTAAGTAGTTAACATTTTCCATTTGGTGGGGGTTTTATTTCTGCTGAACAACTCAAAGATATTGTTCTGTGCTTCCCTTGAGGGGGAACCAGGTTCTGCCCCAAGGCTGCCCTGTGGTTTCTTTTCTGCTCCTCCTGTCTTCACACCCCCTCCCTTCCCTGATTAGCAACGGTTTGAACCTGCCCTTTGGAATTCAGGCAAGGTCAAGGAGGGTGAATGAAGCCCTGTGGAAAGGCTTTTGTGTCCAGGAGCCCCACAGGGTCCTGCTAGTGTTTCAGCTTGAGGATTAAGTGAATTAATATTTACTCTATAACAGGCATGCTGCCAGTTGGCTAAAATGATGGATTTTACTTCTTTTTCTCTCTCTTCTCACCATCTTTGTTATGTTTGACACAAAGAACCCTTTCAAGAACTGTTAAGTGTCTGGAGCAGGTAAACCCTCCCCACAACTTCAGGGAAGGTCCAGGTGCCCAGGGTGGATATGCCAGGGAGGCAGCCTTTGGTTCAGCGATGATGCACATTGAGATCCCAACATAACAGTTTCACGCACATTATCTCTTGTGAAGCAGCTTCAGGGCCTTTCTCATGCAGCCACACCTGGTCCCACATTCAAAAGGCCCCAGCACTAAGCTTAAGGCTTTCTCATTGTTGTCTTGATACCCTGAGTAATTTTCTCACAAGGGATGCTACATTTTCATTTTGCAATGGGCCCCAGAAAAAGATGTGATACCCATGAGGCATTGTACCCTCCAGGTTCCAGGGCAGCTAAGGAAGGACCCAACCTGAATGAGTAAAACCACGTGCCTTGAACTCAGACTTGCAGGATTTTCCCGAACATTTTAAAAATTATGGTAAAATACACCCAACATAAATTGACAATTTTAACTGTCTTAACATGAGAGATTCAGTGAGCAATTTCATTTGGTAAATTTATCATATGGTGCAACCATCAACACTTTCAAGTTCTGGACCATTTTCCCCACCCCGACAGAGAGCCCTGCTCACTAAGTGGTCATTCCCCATCCTCCCTCCCTCAGCCCCTGCAAGAGAAAGTGAAAGTCACTCAGTCGCATCTGGGTCTTTGCGACCCCATGGACTACACAGTCCATGGAATTCTCCAGGCCAGAATACTGGAGTGGGTTGCCTTTCCCTTCTCCAGGGGATCTTCCCAACCAAGGGATCAAACCCAGGTCTCCCGCATTGCAGGTAAATTCTTTATCAGCTGACCCACAAGGGAAGCCCAATACTAATCTGCTTTCTGTCTTGATGGATTTACCAATTCTTGAAGTTTCACACAAATGGAATCATACAATATGAGGTCTTCCTTGAACTTTTGGACACACATTTAACTCACTTGTGAAACAGAGATAATATACCTAATCTCAGCATTGAGGTGAATGCTTAGTGACAAACTACCCAGGCACAGAATAAATGGTGGTTATGGTTCTTGCAGGGCTTCCCAGGTGGCGCTAGTGGTAAAGAACCCACCTGCCAGTGCTGAAAACATAAAGGAGCAGGGGTTCGATCCCCGAGTCAGGAAGATTCCCTGGAGGAGGGCATGGCAACCCACTGTAGTATTCTTGCCTGGAGAACTCAATGGATGGAGGAGCCTGGAGGGCTACTATCCACAGGGTTTCAAAGGGTCGGACATGACTGAAGCGACTGCACCGAACTGAACTGTGGCCATACAACCCAGCCAATGCTGAGTTTGAATCCTGCTCTTTGATTCTAATCCTAACTTCTATACTCTGAATCTCCTTGCTGCCTGGGTTGGATTTCCAAAGGGACAAGGATGAGGAGCAGGTTAAGCCCATGTAGACAAAGAAAAAAAAGATGAGAGAAAGTCTGGAGGAAGAAAGCACAGGCAGAAGGTTGTGGGTGGAGAAGTGAGGTGATGAGCTGGGCTCCCCAGTTGAGGCCGCCACCTGGGACCCTTGGTGCCCATCCCATGAGTCCGGTCTGCCTATCACGGTTGCCTTACAGTACCTGAAGGACCCTGGCTAAGTTTTCATCGGATCTAGACTCTGCTCTGTAGGAATTGTGGTTGAAAAGAAGGATTGTGCAGGATAAGAGAAGGCAAGCCAGCCAGTGCTGCATCCTGGGGACATTCTTTCTCTATCACAGAATCAGTGATTTGTTTTGTCTTAAAATAACTACAATGCTGTGCTGGAGCTGAGCTGCGGGAACCTCCTGGCATTCAGAAACAACAGCTCACGATGCTTCACCGTGTGTCTACCTGCCTGTAGTTAAATGGAACAGGCATGGCTTGATACCTGGGATTCTTTCTTTCCTGTTTGAGCAGGGCATTGTTTCCGCCTCCCAGTGGGCACAGGTCAGCAGCACAGGAGCACAGGAGCAACACCAGCCTTTGGATACAAGGGACAGAGGCCTGGACAATGGACCACACTGTGGCTAAAAGGCCCTAGCAAAGCAAGCAGTAGCTCCAGATATCTTTGGAAACAAAGTTTCTGCTCTCATGCAATCTTCTTTTTTTGTATGAAAGTCCAGTTGGACACCAGTTGGAGCCTTCACTATCCCTTGAACTTGACAAGAGGACTTTTCTCTCTGAAATAGTCAGATTGTCATGGGGTGGTCCATGGAGGACCAGGAGAGACTCTGGTTTCAAAACATTGCCAAACAAAAAGGGAGAGATGGATAAGGGGACACGGAAAGGTGGTTCTCCCAGGAGCTCTGATTCATGGGGTAGAGGACATTTACAGGGTAGAGAACATTTTTTTGGCTTTAACCTGCATTTTCACTCTTTCACAATTATTGGAATCACATCTTCTTTCATTCCTATCATCTTGGTATTTCTGTCTCAATTCTTCCTCCCTCTTGAAATTTGCTTTATTAATTATTATTATTAAATATTATTATTGGGCACATGTGCTCAGTCGCTTCAGTCATGTCCGACTCTTTGTAACTCTATGGACTGTAGCCCGCCAGGCTCCTCTGTCCTTGGGATTCTCCAGGCAAGAATACCGGAGTGGGTTGCCATGCCATCCTCCAGGGGGTCTTCCCCAACCAGGGATCAAACCCAGGTCTCCTGCATTGCAGGTAGCCTCTACTGCTGAGCCACCAGGTAAGCCAAAATATTATTATCATATATTATTTATTTATTATTATTTATTGCTTTATTCCATTATTTTTTAACTTTGTTTTATTTCATTTCCCCTCCAGAGGTTTGGAATATCTGCACCCTATTTCTGGTAAACTAGTAATTACCTGTAAAATTTTTGCCAGTGAACCAATATATGTTTTTTTCTTGTATATTTCTAAAATTAATCAGATTCTATAACCTCTTTATAAGACAGCTTAAATCTTTCTATATTCCATCTCTTTGTAAACTCGATATTATTCAAAGTTTTGTCAAATTTTAGTTTCAAACGATTTTCACATAAAAATTAAACTTTTAAACTCAAACCTTTTATGTTTAAAAATTGATTTTAACTTTTTGACTCTTTTTAACCTTGCATAATAATTTTATTCAAAATTAGACATTATTAACACTATTTTGAAAGTTTTGACTAATATTGCATCTTATTTCTCTCTTCTTCATTTCACTTTTTTCCTTGTAGCTGTACTTTTCCTGTGCAATATGCCTGCTTCTTCTTGGATCCAACTTTTGTTCTGCTGGTGTAAATGCTGGACAATTTCCTTTCAGGAATATTTTGTAGGTGCTACAATTTTTAAAAATCTGTGTGTTTGGGAGAGAGTTTGTCCTCTTTTTTGACTCACTCCGGCTTATTGTAGAATTCTCAGTTCAGACCCTTTGCCCTTGGGACTTCCGAGATACAGGCCCACTGTTTTTAGACTTTCAGGCCAGAAAATGGTAACTGATGCCATTCTAATTCTTGATATTTGGAAAATAGTCTGCTTCTCTTCTATACATTTTTAGATTAGTTTTTTTTTTTTTTAACTTGAATTTCAAAATAGTTTAGCCGTATTTAGGGCTATGTACAGTTGCGTGTTTTACTTAGCATTCAATGGGTCCTTTTGATTCAAATCTTTCTTACTATTAGGGTGTTTCTTCTGTTGTTTTGTTATTAATTTTTTACTCTTTTCTCTTCTGAATCATCCATTATTGGATGATAAATTGGATGTATTACTCATGTCTCTTAATTTTTTCTTCCTTGTTTCTCTCTTTGCCTCATTTCATCTCCCAACTCATTGATGGTTCTGAGCCATTTTCACTCTGCTCTCTAGCTGTCTATAGAATATTCCTTTTAGAAACCTTGTTTAGAAGTATTTGTTACTGTCCACTCTTATTTCTTAATAGCTTCTTTTTAGAGAGTGCAATCTGCCCATGTTCCTAGTAAGGAAATTCAACATCAAAAAGACATCAATCCTCCCTAAATTGATGTATGGGTGCAATATATTGCCAATTCAGATTCTAATATGAATTCTATGGAACTTGAAAAATTGACTATAAAATATACATGGACGTGTGGGAAACCAAAAATGACAGTAAAAACAATGACAAGAATGTAGGGTTTCCACCACCTGTCAGCACTCACCATTAAGCAGCCCCAAGTAGGGCAAGGTTGTGTTGCCAAGGAAGGTGATAAATTGGCTGGACATAAAGTATAGAGAGTCTAGAATTAGACCCATGCATGATAAAAAGTTATGACAGTGCAGACTAATGGGGGAAGAGGAACTTGCACTAGTTCCATTGGTTATCCATATTTTAAAAAAGTGAACTAGGTTATCGACTTCAAGTTATACAAAATTAAAAGTAAAAATCAGAACTCTAAAATGTTAGATTTTCTAAAATTTATTGATCTTAAAATGAATTAAAAAATCAATAAAATTTATTGATTATAGAATTTATTAATATATAGTTGATTTACAGTGTTGTGTTAATTTCTGCTGTACATCAAAGTGACTCAGTATACATGCATACATTCTTTTTCTATATTCGTTTCCATTATGGTTTATCACAGAATATTGAATGTAGTTCCCTGTGTTATACAGGAGAACCCTGTTGTCTATCCATCCTATGTAATAGTTTGCATCTACTAATCCAAACTCCCAATCCATCCCTCTCCTACCCCTCTCCCCCTGGGCAAACACAAGTCGGTTCTCTATGACTGTGAATCTGTTTCTGCTTTGTAGATAACTTTATTTGTGTCATATTTTAGATGCCACATATAGGTGATATCATATGGTATTTGTCTCTCTCTGTTAACTGGCTCACTTAGCATGATAATCTCTAGGTTCCATCCATGCAGCTGCAAACCACATTATTTCATTCTTGCTTTATGACTGAGTGCTATGTATATATGCATCTTGTTTATCCATTCATCTCTTGATGGACATCATTTAGGTGGCTTCCCTGTCTTGGCTGTTGTGAATAGTGCTGCTATAAACATAGAGGTGCATGTATCTTTTTGAATTAGAGTTTTGTCTGGATATATGCCCAAGAGTGGGATTGCTGGATCATATAGTAGCTCTATTTTTAGTTTTTTGAGGAATCTCCATACCATTTTCCACAGTGGCTGCACCAACTTACATTCCAACCAACAGGGTAAGAGAGTTCCCTTTTCTCCACACTCTCTCCAGCATTTGTTAATTGGAGATTTTTTTAATGATGTAAACTCTTAAGTGTTTAAAACAAAATACAGAATAACATCTTTCTGACCTTGGAAAAGGGGAAGAGCACTTAAATAGAACCAAAAATATTAAATAGCTTTAAAAGATAGATACTTCTGTCTAAATTGCCATTTAAAATGTATTAAAACTACTGTAAAGAAAGTTAAAACTGGAAAGAAGATATTTTCAACACATATAACTGAAAACAAAAAGGTTTTATTATTTAGAATCTATGAGAAAGTCCTTTAAATCAACAAGAAGAAAAGAAAAGTGAAGTAGCTCAGTCGTGTCTGATCCTTTGCGATCCAGTGGACTGTAGCCCACCATGCTCCTCTGTCCATGGAATTTTCCAGGCAAGAGTACTGGAGTGGGTTGCCATTTCCTTCTCCAGAGGGTCTTCCCAACCCAGGGATCAAACCCAGGTCTCCCGCATTATAAGCAAGACGCTTTACCGTCTGAGCCACCCAGGGAAGTCCTAGAAGAAAAGAAACCAGGAGAGAAATGTGTAATGGACTTGAACTGTCATTTCGCAGAGGTAGAAACACATATGTCTAATAAAAAAACAATGAGGATAATTCATTAGAAGCCAGGCAAAGGCAAATTCAGATACCATGATAGGCCGTTTTACCCTCATGGGTATACTACTACTACTACTACTAAGTCGCTTCAGTCGTGTACGACTCTGTGCGACCCCATAGACGGCAGCCCACCAGGCTCCCCCATCCCTGGGATTCTCCAGGCAAGAACACTGGAGTGGATTGCCATTTCCTTCTCCAATGCACGAAAGTGAAAAGTGGAAGTGAAGTCGCTCATTCATGTCCGACTCTTAGCGACCCCATGGACTGCAGCCCACCAGGCTCCTCTGCCCATGGAATTTTCCAGGCAAGAGTACTGGAGTGGGGTGCCATTGCCTTCTCCACTCATGGGTATGGCAGCAGCTAATAAGCTTATGATGGGTTTCCCAGGTGGCGCTAGAGTTAAAGAACCCATCTACCAGTTCATGAAACGTGTGAAGCACAGGTTCAATTCCTGGGTCATGAAGATTCCTGGGAGAAGGAAATGGCAACCCACTCCAGTATTCTTGCTTGGAGAATCCCATGGACAGAGGAGCCTGGCAGGCCACAGTCCACAGGGTCACCAAGATTAGGATTTGACTGAAGCAACTTAGCACGCATACATGCAATAAACTTATGAAACAGTGATCAGTACAAATTTGTACAGCCACTGTGGAAACAATTTGGCATGTCTTGTAAAGTTGAGCATACACATATATGAGGACTTAGTGATAAATTTTTCTAGCACCCTAAGAAATTCCTGGGACTTCCCTGGTGGTCCAGACATAAAGAACCCACCTTCCAATGCAGGAGACAAAGGTTCAATCCCTGCTTGGGGAACTAAGATCCCACATGCCATAGGGCAACTAAGCCCCTGAGCTACAACTAGAGAAGTCTGCACAGTGCAACAAAGAGCTTGTGTTTGCAACATAGACCCAGCACAGCCAAGGTAAATAAATAAAATTAATGAATTAAAAGAAAAAAAGAAATTCTTGCCCAGGGACACCAGGACCCAGCACAGTTCAGATTAGCAAAAAAAAAAAAAAAAAACACCTGAGAACAACCCAAAGGTTCATTAATAGGACAGTGGTAAAGAATATAGTATACCCACACAGTAGGATATTAAATACCATTAAACATGAATGAACTATAGTTAACACAGCAACATGGGTGATGCTGATAGTATAATATTGTGAGAAAACAAGCCTCTGTGATGTACCATTAAAAAGGAATGAGCTATAGATTCATACTGTATATGAGCTATAGATCCATAGATCTTATGGGATCTGTATTTTCATGCAACTTTATGTTTCTAAGATTTATCTTGTTGTATGTATCTATGTGGGCTTCCCTGGTGGTGCTAATGGTAAAGAACCTGCCTGCCAATTCAGGAGACAAAAGAGGTATGGGTTCCATCCCTGGGTCAGGAAAATCCCCTGGAATAGGAAATGGTAATCCATTCAAGTATTTTGCCTGGAGAATTCCACGGACACAGGAGCCTGGCAGGCTACAGTCCATGGGGCCATAAAGAGCCAGACATGACTGAGCACATACACATACACAGATACATGTGTGTGCATGCGTGCAAAGACGCTTCAGTCAATTCCACTCTTTGCAGCCTCATGGACTGTAGCCTGCTAGTCTCCTCTGTCCATGGGATTCTCCAGGGAAGAATACTGGGGTGGATTGCCATGCCCTCCTCCAGGGCATCTTCCCGACCTAGGGATCGAACCTGCATCTCTTGCATCTCCTGCATTGGCAGGCAGGTTCTTACCACTAGCCCCACCTGGGAAGCCCACATAGATACATACAACAAGATAAATCTTAGGAACATAAAGTTGCATGAAAATACAGATCCCAGAAGACCACATCCAATAGGTTACCATTTTTATATAAATCAGAAACTTTCAAGACTCAGCAATATACAGGTTAGAGACCCACATGTAGAATTATCTTCTTTTCCTTCCAGTCTCTAAAGAAAGTCAGTGAAACAGTGAGGCAAAACCAGATAACCTCAGAATGACTTTTGAACATCTTTTTCTTAAGAGCCTCGGTGAGTGAATATTTCTGTGTTACTGTGTTACCTAGTAATGATAAATCATTTGGAAAACACAAGAGCTAAAAAGGAAGAAATAGCATTGCCAATCATCTGACATATTTTTAAAGCCTCTCTGATGGGAGACTGTCTTCTGTTTTGAAGACTGAAAAATGTCAGTCTGCATCCCCTTGATGTCTTCCAGCTGTTGTGAGGGCAGAGCTAAGGCAAGAGATGTCTACACAGGAACTGCATTGCAAAAGGACTTTTGTCAGTTTGAGCTGCAAGGTCCCTGGCTCCAGAGAGTCAATTTCTTCTCATCAGTGATCTCACACTCCTAGGTCAAATGACCATTCACTTGTGCCCGAGTGACAGACATTGTGCCACTGACATCCAAGTCAAACCAGCTTCGTTGCTTACCATTTGTGTGAAAGGTGTGCCATAGTGCAGTCTTTAGAAAACCAGATTTTTGAGAATAGAATTTCCACTTAAAATAAAATTTAACAAGCTCTCTAGAGAAATTAGCTGAGGCCAGAGATCTAAACTTGCCAAATAAACATACTGTCAGATTCTAAGATGGACAAGTTTCTCCCTCCTGCACCCTGCTTTTTCAACATTAAGGATCTGAATAATCCTAGTTTTCCTCTTGCTTCCGATAGAATAAATGTTCATAAATATTCATTTTTTTTCCAACTGGAAGCATTAGGCCTTGTTACTTCGAGTGGAACTAACTGAAAATTAATGATGGTTTCAGAAAATGCAAGATTATATACACAGAAGCAATTAAACACAAACCTATTAATTATTTAGCAACTTGTTAATGAGTAGAATTCCAGCATCAGAGTTTTAGCTACTCTAGATTGCCCCTGCCAAGTCACTTACATACCACCCTTTCAAAGTTTGGCTTTGAGAGGGGAAAAATTGGGGGGAATTTCACATAGATCTGCACCTTGCAAAATGGAATCTGGGATGCCAATTACAGAGAGATGGCAAAGAACTGAGTTGGAAATGGAGCAAAGAAATCATCTCAAGATTTTGATCCAAAACCCAAGAGGTGGTGAAGTTTAATTTCAGATTCAGAATATTTGTTGTGAGAAAACAAATGTTAGTGCTATTTCTATTCTGTGCATGTGGATACATATATACTGAGGATTTTAATACGAAAGTAATTGTGTGTTTCTTCATGTTTGTGTTATTTTAAGTAAACTCAACATACAAAATCCAAAATTTACAAAAACACTGAAGTAGGATCTTCATGGATATTACAGAACCTCAAGCTCTAAGTCTAAAATTGATGCCTAGGGATATGCACCAGGGATTTTCCTGGTGGTTCAGTGGTTAAGAAAATCCTTGCAATGCAGGGACACTGGTTCGATGCCTGGATGGCAACTAAGACTCCGCACGCATGTGTGCTACGTCACTTCAGTCGTGTCCGACTCTTTGTGACCCCATGGACTGTATCCCACCAGGCTCCTCTGCCAATGGGATTCTCCAGGCAAGAATACTGGGGTGGGTCACCATGCCCTCCTCCAGGGGATTTTCCAACCCGGGGTTTGAACCCAGGTGTCTTACGTCTTCTGCATTAGCAGGTGGGTTCTTTGCCACTACTGCCGCCTGGGAGGATCCCACAAACCCCAGGGGCGACTACACCCACCTGCCACAACTGCTGAGCCTGAGCCCTCTGAAGCCTTCGCACCACAGATACTGAGGGTGCCACGAAAGATCCTGTGTGACTCGAGGGAGACCCTGCACGCCGCAACTAAGACCTGTCAGCGCCAAATAAATCGTTTGGTCGCTAAGTCGTGTCCGACTCTTTTGCGACCCCATGGAGTGTAGCCCACCAGGCTTCTCTGTCCATGGGATTTCCCAGGCAAGAATACTGGAGTGGGTTGCCATTTTTTTCTCCAGGGGATCTTCCTGACCCAGGGATGGAACCCATGTCTCCTGCATTGGAAGGTATATTCTTTACCACTGAGCCACCAGGGAAGCTCAGCCAAGTGAATAAATAAATATTTTAATTTAAAAATTAAAATCCATGCCTAGTGTATATTTCACTTGTAAAATTGCCCTTATGTCTTCCATCCCTTCCCTAGGCTGGTAACTCTCCATTCCCTGGACCTCCATGCTGAATTCCAGACGTGCTGCTCAAGCTTCCTACTAACACGCCCGTGTGCATATCTAACAGACTTCTCAACCTTAAGCCTCTTATTCCAACATCTCAGTCCCTAGAAATGCTAGTCTTCTCCTTTCTTGACCCAATGTCTTGGAGTGATCCTTGATACCCCTCGTCTTTTCTTTCACATCCCACATTCAATCCACTGGAATCCATCTCCTCAGACACACATTCCACCCTCTTATTACCACCCACACAACTGTCATGTCCTTTGAGCAGCATTAATGACCTAACTGGTCTACAAGCTTCTACTCTTCTTCCTTCTCCTGCCTCCAGACTATGCACAGAGAAGCTTGGATGATCTCTTTAAAATGTAAATAACATCACGTCATGGAACTCCTTTGCCCAAGGCCATTCAATTGTGCCCCATTTCTCAGAGTAAAAGCCCAAGTTCTTTCATGTCCATCAAGGCTGCGCATCACCTGCCTTCAGTACTGATCTGACCACATCTCCAGAAACTTTCCCCTTTGCTGCTATGCTCCAGCTACATATGGGCTCCTGTTGTGGCCAGAATATGCCCAGAGCCCTTGGCCAGGACCTCAGTGCCTGGGTCTCCTGTTCAATGTCAGCTTCACAGGGCAGACCCAGCCTTAGTGCTGCCCTCCAACCAGCACTGCCACACCCTCCAACCACTCACCTAGCAGTTTTTTTAAGTCTGTGCATTTCCTTTGTGTGTTTCCTACATACTTCTCATGTGCTTCTTATGTGTGCATTCACTCATTCCTATATCTAATCATTTATCATTCATCCATTGTCTTTTCCTCCTACAAAAATATAGGGGCGGGTGCCATCTGTTTTGTTTATTGCTGTATTCTGTGCGCTAGACCAATGCCTAACATAGAGTAGGCACTGAATACATGTTTACCAGATAAAGTAATGAATAATGATTGATTCATTAATGAAATTATGAATGAAGGAATTAATTATTAATGGATGAATTATCAATAAATGAATAAAGATTGATTGCATTGTGAAGTGAATGGAAGGTGGCCTAAAACCACAGAGAAAACTTACAGAATAAAAAAAAGGTTTTTTTCCAAGTCATATTTAATTGTGAATTAAAAAGCCAAATGACCAAATCAGAGATAAAAATTGCTACGTGTTGAAATTCCTCCCCCACCATCTTGCAGACATAACCATGTGACCCAGTCTTCCTGCTGGACCCCATGGAGGCCTCGTCAACCATATGGACATAGGGTTTGGGAAGCTTGCTACTCAAAGTGTGGTCCATGGACATTGACCAGTAGTGTAGTCATCACATAGGAGCTAGTTGGAAATGCAGAAACTCAACTCCATCAGAACCTACTGAGTCAAAGTCTGCATTCTGGCCACATCTTCCAGTGATTCATTTGCAAGAAAAGAGCTGCCACTCCCACTTCATCTCTGCTGGTACAGAGATTCAAACCTACTTGTCCTCCTTTAGCTAAAGGAGTGTCACAACTTTTCTGCTTTACCCAAATGACATCCATTCCATTTATTCACTCTCATCAGAACACAGGTCCCAGTTCCTGCACCATCCCCTGTAATAATGGTGAGCAGCCACAATGCCCAGGAGATTAGGAAGCTGCTGACCATCTTTAAACCTTTCACTAGGTTCCTGGCCATCAGCACACTGCTTTTGACATGTCTTGCAGTCCTGGAGCCCTCTGAGCTCTGCGCCCCACCCAACACCATGGCCCACCCTGGGGAAAGCAGCAGTGGCCTCTCCACTCCAGCCATCTCACAAGGAAGACATAGCATCCCCAGGGCAATTCTGCAGCTGAACTGGAAGGGGTGCCCACTGGGTGGGCTTCCTGGGCCTTTGTGTTTCTTCTGCTCCATTTCCATGCTCTAAGCTGGGAAGCTGAAAACCTTGGGATCACTTCCCAACCAAAACAGTGTCGTGGCTTAGGACCGAAATATTTGCAGACAAGCCTTGTGGAGTGGGAAAGAAAAGAGGGATGGATGAGCCCAGAGTGCAACCCTGGAGGGTCTCTCTTTCTAACTACCTTTACCTCCACTGGAAAAAGGAAAAAAAAAAACCAAGCCCACCCTCTGAGCAGAGCTCAAATGAGGGCTGAAGATTCCACCCGTCTGTCACACGCACCTATCAGCCAAAGCTGCTGAGAGTTCTAAAGGAAAAGTGGGGAGATGTTTGAGATGCATACATTCTATTTAATGAAAGACAGCTTGTGCCAGACGAAACAGAATTAATGGATCAGATGGAACAAGAATATAAAAATAAAAATTTTAAAAATGTCCTCAGAGTAGTTACTGAAGATAAAAACATGAAGCAGGTTCAAGCATTTCTGAAGAAGCATCAGAGAAAGTGTTATCTAAAATGATTATATTTTTTGCATTTATTTACTTTTTTAATTGAAGGATAATTGCTTCACAGAATTCTGTGGCTTTCTGTCATACATCAACAAGAATCAGCCATAGGTGCCCACATCTACCCTCCCTCCCAAGCCTGCCTCCCATCTCCCTCCCCATCCCACCCTTCCAGATTGTCACAGAGCCCCTGTTTGAGTTCCCTGAGTTACAGGGAACTCAGTAGATGGATGGCATACCAGAACACCAGAGGGAACAAAAGGAGGTGGGAGGTCAAGTGAGATGCTCACCTGGAAGGATGAGGAGGGTAAAAGGGCTAGAAGACAGCGGATGTGGCAGAAGGAGTTCTAGACATCCACATAATAGAAGCCCCACTGGGAGAGAGAAGGGCAAATGGAAAGAAACTTTTTTGAAAAGTAAGAAAAAAATCAAGAATTTCACAGACTTAGGAAAAGATGTTCTCGGCTGAAAAGGGCTCACAGAGGGCCCAGTTGGATAGATGAAAACTACAGAACAAAATAAAAAAAAGAATAAACTTTACCCAGACACATTAGGGTAAAATTTAAGATCATCAAAGAAAAAAGAAGATTCTAAAAACTTTCAAAGGGGTAGAGCAGATAACCTGCCATGATAAAAGAGTAAGGTTGAAGATATTGCTTATGTGACTCCAATCTGCTGTTGAGAAATGTGAAGTCCAAAGGTAGAAGGAAAAGAATTACAACCCTGGGATTCTGCACATGGACAAGCTGTTGTGTAAGTGTAGGCAGAATACAAAACTTCAGAACCTTTACCACACAGTAACCATTAAGAATCCAGGCTCAGAATTCCCTGGTGGTCCAGTGGTTAAAAATCTGCTTTGCAATGCAGGGGGTAAGGGTTTGATCCCTGGCCAGGAACCTAAAATCCCCTATGCCTCCCGAGCGACTAATCCAGTATGCCACAACTAGAGAGTCTGGGCACCACAATGACACAACAAAGATCCCACGTGTTGCAACTAAGACCCAATGCAGCCAAATAAATAAACAAATACGTATCTGTAAAAGAGCTCACACTCAGCAATCAAAGCCACAGACCTTCAGGTTTTAATGTATGAATGGTGGTGTGTTGGCTTAGTCACTAAGTCATGTCTGCCTCTTGCAACCCCATGGACTGTAGCCCACCAAGCTCCTCTGTGCATGGGATTTCCTAGGCAAGAATACTGGAGTGGGTATTCATTTCCTTCTCCACCGTTGTTTAATACCACGATGCTATTCTGTTATAGCAGCCCAAAGGCACTCAGATACAAGGCAAGAAATTCTCTCAGCCTTAGGCGAGAATTGATGACCATGGCCCCATGGGGGTTTGCAGTTTGAATCCACACCCTCTGTAGAGGAAATACGCATCATAGCAAAGTGGTTGAAAGCATAGTTATTAGCACCAAGGTGCCTGAGTTCAAACCCAGCTCTGCCTAGACATTCTATGTGATTCGGCTCAAATTGCACAATCTCTTTTTATCTCCATTTCCCCATCTTTAAAGTGAAGTCGCTCAGTCGTGTCCGACTCTTTGGGACCTCATGAACTGGAGCCTACCAGGGTCCTCCATCAGTGGGATTTTCCAGGCAAGAGTACTGGAGTGGGTTGCCATTTCTGTCTCCAAGGGAGGATGTAAATAATACAGTGTCTCGCAGGCAGGAAGCTCTATACGGAATTTTTGTTGAGGGAAAACACTGAACAAGGTCCTGGATTTTAGTGCCTCCAGGTGCAAGGCAGAAGTAAACACAGATCCTCTCCGGAGGAAAGCATCCCAGCCCAGGATCCTAAGGGTTCCTCAGTTAAACATGAGCTCACAATTGGAAATCACAAAACACACACAGGAACAAGCCACCAAGCAGCAGAGTCACAGGAACAGTATTCAGCATGATTGCAATAGCACCCCACTCCAGTACTCTTGCCTGGAAAATCCCATAGATGGAGGAGCCTGGTAGGCTGCAGTCCATGGGGTCGTGAAGAGTCAGACATGACTGAGCGACTTCACTTTCACTTTCCACTTACCACTTTCATGCATTGGAAAAGGAAATGGCAACCCACTCCAGTACTATTGCCTGGAAAATCCCATGGATGGAGGAGCCTGGTAGGCTGCAGTCCATGGGGTCACACAGAGTTGGACACAACTGAAATGACTTAGCATCAGCAGACCTATAATGGTTTCACATATTAGGATGGCCATGTATAGAACAGGAAGCAAACATGTATAAAATGAAATAAAATGTTTGAAGACATGAATAAATAAAAGAAATGATCAACATGTTTACATAAAACTGAAGAAAGACTGAATAGATGGAAATTCAAATTAAAATGCCTGAAATTAAAAATTCAATAGATTGGTTTTTAAAATTGTCACAGCTAAAGACACTTGTTGCTGCTGTTTAGTCATTAAGTTGTGTCCAACTCTTTTACTGTAACTCGCCAGGCTCCTCTGTCCATGGGATTTCCCAGGCAAGAATACTGGAGTGGGTTGCCTTTACCCCACTAGGTGATCTTCTCAACTCAGGGATCGAACCCGAGTCTCCTGCATTGGCAGGTAGGTTCTTTACCACTGAGACACCAGGAAGTAAACTGGAAAATAGACTTGAAGTAATTATTCAGAATACAGTATAGAGTGAAAGACACAAAAAATGTGAATGAGAGACTCAATGATCAAAACAAAGAATGCAGAATGAAAGGTCTAGTGAAAATTCTAATAGGAGTTTCAGAAGGAGAAAAACATTTTTTCGAGTAACGATAGAGATGTTCAAAATGAAAGTAGGTAGAAATTTTGCAGAATAAATTTGAACATTCAAGTCTCAGTCTCAGAAAGTGCAGTGAATCCCAAGCAGTATTAGATGAAATCCACACCTAAACACTGTGTTGAAATCAAAGAACATGAAAATCTTAAAATCAGCTAGAGATAAGGAGATTATCCAAAAAAAATCACATAAATTGTAGGTTTTATAATAGAAAAAAAAAAAGAAGCAGCTAGATAATAGCAGAATAAAGTCTTCAAACGATTCTCACCTTGATATTGTCATTCAAAACTGCAGGATGCTTATATGTGTGTGTGACATAAAGATATTTTCTGACAAACAATAGGAGATGTTATTGGATGCTTTTATGCTCATGGAAATGACCTAGAAGAGAGGCGAAATGTGGCCATTATTGGATAATGTCCTGGAGTGGGTGAGAGGGTCCAGGAGTTGGCAGAGGGTAAGGAAGAACTCTCATCCTAACAGAAGGAGAGGCAGAATCGATGCAGGTAAACCAACAATCCTTGAAGGTGGGGACATGTGGAATTTGCTTCTGGATGTTTCTGGCTTCTCCATGAACTGGGAACAAGGTCATTGCTATCAAGGGAGAATTTCAAAGGAAGGTGTGAAATAATCCTTCCTGGAACCAGGGAATAGATGGACTAGATATTTGTATTACTGAGTCCAAGCTTGTACCGCTCACCACACCACAGGCCAATAAATCAAGTTGCTGGGGCAAGGAGTAGCAACTTTATTCAGCAAGCCAGCAAACTAAGAAGATGGTGGACTAGTACCCTGAAAAACCATCTTGCCTGAGTTAGAATTCAGGCTTCTTTTATACTAAAAGGGGAGGAGTTGTGGCTGGCTGTTGGGACATCTTAGTGCTTGAGTCCTTTGTTCTTGCAGCTGTCCAAGTAGGTCAGGTCAAGATGTTCCTCCAACAAGATAAATTCTTGTTTTCTACTCTGCAACTTTTTACCTTTCTATAAATGGGAAAGAGTTATATTTTTTAAAGGTCAAAGCCTTGAGAATGGGCTATCCTATATATTTCATGCTATAGGCAACATTCTATAGCTGCCAGGCTCCTCCATCCATGGAATTCTCCAGGCAAGAATACTGGAATGGGTTGTCATTCCCTTCTCCAGGGGATCTTCCCAATCCAGGGATCGAATCCATGTCTCCTGCATTGCAGGTAGATTCTTTACCATCTGAGCCACCAGGGAAACCACTTGGGGAACATTCTTAACTTGTAGCAAAAGCAACAGAATACAAAGTTTAAAGTAAAGAAACAGATCCACAGTGGAGTCAGATTTGTTCTTCTGTGGGGCTTCCCTGGTGGCTCAGATGGTAAGGAATCTGCCTGTAATGAGGGAGACCTGGGTTCAACCCCTGAGTTGGGAAGATTGCCCCTGGATGAGGGCATGGCAACCCACTGCAGTATTCTTGCCTGAGAATCCCCATGGACAGAGGAGCCTGGTGGGCTACAGTCCATGGGGTAGCAAAGAGTTGCACACGACTGAGTAACTAAGCACAGAGTTACATTTACGGTCCCCACCAAAGACCCCTTCAGGATGGTGGTTGCCTCTGTACAGCCCAACCAGGAATGAGGTTTTGCTTCTCCTCCCTCCTCCGTGTTCTGAGCCCAGGTACAGATGTGCAGTAGTTGGCAATTAGTCAGATGAGGTTTGGCAAAGTGAGTGCCCAAGGAACACTGTGTTATTTCCGAGGACAGACATGAAATCCATTAAAGTTACTGCCTACAAGGGTGGGTGTGGAAGTGAAGGGGAAGAGGAAACATTAAAATAAAATGACATAAAGTAAACCAAGAGAGGTGCCTTGCCAGGACAATAATGGCAGCCTGAGGTGAACTGAAGCATGTAATTACCCAACTGTGTGCACCTGAGGTCTAAAACCAGGGAAGGAAAGGGGGAAAAGAGTGTCCATTTATTTGTCTTTTGAATAAACTGGAAAAGAAAAACCCCGACCCTTTTTATTCACCAGTGCGTCATTGTTCACAGATACATCAACAAGAAAAAGCAGATAGATCCCCGACATGGGTGATCAAGGAGAAAAGTCCAAATGTGGACCTTCGCGGGCCAACCACTGGCCCTGCCTGGGTGTCCGCAGTCACGTGGGGTCCACTTTGGGTTCAGCCTGACTGCATCTATTTGTGGTTACTCATCTGCCGCACAGCCGTTGATTTTATTTTATTTTTTCCTTGCCTGTGTTAGCAGCTGATTGAGAAATAATCATCTGGAATCTGGATCCACTGCAGAGCTATGCAAACTAGCTGTGAAAATGCCATAAATAACTCAATTGGCCACTTCGCACGAGGGTTATTTCTGTTCTATACAAAAAGGCTTATGTAACACCCATACAACTCGCTGTTTTGAGTTGTTAGCGGGTAGAGAAAAGAAGGGAACTCGATACTTCTCTCAGGGAGAGAAAACCCTATATATAGCAGCTCTCTGTGATCTGGAAGCAGTTCCGGCGGACTTCAGTGTCAGATCACAGCTCCTTCCACTTTCTTCCCTCCTGCCTTTGGCCAGCAGCTCCTCCACTCAGGTGTGTGCATCAACCCTGGCTGCATAACAACCAGCCCCAAACAGAGAGGTTTAAGCAGTAACCATGTGTTTTTTCTCATGTCCTGTTGGCTGACTGGGCATGGCTGGATATCCTTATCCCTCCTCCACCACCCATGTACCACTGAGGGTGACTCATGTGTCCAATTTCAATTGGGAGCTCAGTCAGCGTTGGGACTTCCACACTCTGTGTGCACCTGAGGAAGGAGCTCAGAGTAGAGCATGCAGGTGTGAAGGTGACCCTGATGGGAAAGACCAGAGACTCTGAAGCAGTGCTGGGCAGCCGCGTATGCCCTTCCATCCAATCAGCTCTGCCTGGGGCTCTCTGCTCTCGGCTGTCCCCTCGGCCACTGGAATGTGCTTCCTCCTTCCACTGCCTTGCCACTGTCCAAGGCTGAGTGCAAATGTCATCCCTCCTGTGGACTGAGAAGCCTCCCAACTTCCTGCATGGGTCACTCGTGTGACTGGTTCCTGCTTGGGCTCTGAGCTTTGCTGGTCTGTGATGTGAAGAATTGGGAGAATGCCAGGCATCACCCTCTAGAATGTTCTGCCAGGCCATCCAGGAGCTGGCAGCTGCCATTTAGTAGAGCTGAGTGCCTTCTCTGTGTGGCAACTTTCTAAAAAAAGTGCCCTAGGTCAGTGGAGCAGAGAGACCAGGAGATCAAATGCAACCAAGCAGAGTGCACGCATGGTCAGGTACCTAGTAGCAGCAGCAATGGAGAGATGCCAAAGGGAGCTGGTTCCCTCCCCAGGGCAGGAGAGACCCCGGGCTGGGCACTGTAAAAGCAGGAATGATCACCCCCAGATCATTGCTCTTGTAATGTGGGGCTCCCTGGTCAGGGTACCGTGAAGGATGAATGAATTAAGGAGCAGAGTGATTAGAACCAGGCCTGGCAGAGAGGAAGTACTGGCTAAGAATGAGCAGCCAGGACAGAAGCAGCCTCAGGCCATCACCCTGGGTCCTGGCCGTGGCCATGGCTGACATCCACTGCACCCTGGGCCAACAGAAAGGAGTTCAGGTGCATCAAGGAGTTGGTTCCACAAAGGAGAAGGGAAGCACAGTAACGCCATCAGTTCCACGATGCTTCTGTGCAAGGGAGCTCGGGTCTTGATGACACCAGCTGCCTGCCCTGGGCTATGCTTTTGCTGTTTAAGAACCAGGTTATTAACCCTCCTTCTCATGGTTGGGCCCATGCAGGGCCGTGCTGCTTTCAGCCTCCCTGTTGCAATCCCTGACTTGCTTGCTTTTCCTACACCAAGTTGTTAATTCTCTTGCTCAAGGTTGGCGCACATGCGGAGCAGCTCTTATCATTCCCGTTATGATGTTGTTGGACTTCCCTTTTAGCTCAGTCGGTAAAGAATCTGCCTGCGGTGCAGGAGACCCAGGTTCAATACCTGGGTTGGGAAGATCCCCTGGAGAAGGAAATGGCAAACCACTCCAGTATTGTTGCCTAGAATCCCATGGACAGAGGAGCCCAGCAGGCTACCATCCATGGAATCCCAAGAGTTAGCAACTAAACCACCATGATGTTGTAATCCCTGACATGCTTTCTCTCTTACTCCACTCATTTCTCTCTCCACCCAACTGTGGGCCCAGCAGCTACAGCTCCCAGGCGTACCCTGGACCATCTGCCCTCCCTGGATATCTCTACCCTGCCCATACTGGTGGCCTCTAGCCCTCCCCATGTGCCAGGATGCAGAGATTTACCTCTCTACCTGGGATGTAATTGTGTGGATTATGCTTTCATATGCCAATTCATCATTCCCGCTTTAAGTACTATTTATATAAAGATTGTCTTTGTCACTCATTCTCCCTTATTTGCCTTTGGGCCTGAAGTTATTACCCCAGTTTCAAAGGGCTGTCACACACCTTCCTTTCAAAGATGGCCGCGTCAGGCCCGAGCTGCCATTTTTCATTAGTTTTACAAGACTTGGGGAATGTCTGAATTGAGATAACTCTGAATTGGTGGCCTGTGACCTCCTGCTGGCCTTCCAAATGACTGCAAACCCCCTCCCTGTTTCTGTCACATCCCCAGGAGACAACGAAGGGTACTTTTCTGAGGGTGAAGTACAGCCAAGCTGAAAGCCTGGTGTTCGGGGCAAAGTCACATCCTTGGGCCACCTGAGTGAACCTCTTCTGTAGCAGACCCTGGATTCCCCGAGGCCCTTCCCAGTGAGGAAGACCCAGCCTCGATGTAGGAGCTGGGAGGAGGGAGCACTTGGGTTCACTAGTGAGAACAGGAGCTGGGCTCAGAACCAGGAGGCTTTTAAGAGCTGGATGTGAATGCATCAAAACACTCATGCCCAGTAGACCCATCTCACTTCTCTGTCTATAAATAACATCGGATGCCACTCTTTTTTACACGCTCTGAAAAACCCTGCTCCTGTCTGGATGGACTCTTGTGCAAAATGAAGTCCTGTTTGGGAGCCCTGAACAAGCTATTCATTTTTCTTTTCCATCGATTTGTTTCTTTCTGAACACAGATGTTTATGGAGCACTCATGGTGTGCTGGGCTCTGGGACAAACCCCAGCTTCAGGACCTTCTACGTGAGTGAGTGTCCATTTGTCCATCCGTTGAGCTGTGGTGTTCACTGGGGACCAACTTTCTGGCTCATTGCCCTGCTGCCCTGTAATCCACACGATACCATAATAGGGAAGAACCTTTTTATTCTATACAAGTTAATCACTAAAGGGAATCTTCAGTTATACGAAATGGGCCATCTCCCAGATCCCTGCCTCCCGGGAAACAAACCTTAAGCTAAAATATCTTTGTTTGGCTCATGGGAAGTATCTTGACCAGGCTCACCTGTGAATGGCTACAAGAAGGAAAAAATTAATGCGTCCCTTTCGGAGGCTAATGGAAACCGGAAAGTGTTTGATTATTTGTTTGTTTGTTTGTTTTGGCAGCTATGGGTCTTCATCGCTTGGCTTGGGCTTTTGTCTAGTTGTGGTACATGGGCCTCCTATTGTGGCGGCTGCTCTTGCTGTGGAGCACAGGCCTGTGGGCTTCAGTGGTTGCGGCTCCCGGGCTCTAGAGCACAGTCTCAGTAGTTGTGCTTAGGTGCTCTGCGGCACGTGGAATCTTCCTGGACCGGGGAGTGAAGCTGTGGCTCTTACATTGGCAGGTGGACTCTCGACCACTGGAGCATCAGGGAAGCCCAGGAAGTGTCTGACTTTATTCTCTTCCTTTTAGTATAAAAGAAGCCTGAATTATAACTTAGACAAGATGGTTCTTCTCCATCTGCTGGATTTCTGAATAAACTATTTCTTGTCCCCACAGCTCATCTTTTGATTGGTTGGCCCGTTGTGTGATGAGCAGTGCGAGCTTGAACTCCGTAGAAGTATGGCACTGGGAGAAGGGCTGGGGAGTTTGGTAGAATGCAGATTCCATTCTGAGGGCCTGGGGGCCCTGAGGCTCTGCATTTCTGCTGAGCTCCCAGGAGATGCAAGGCTTCCATCTGAGGGCCCCTCTGAGAACTGCACTGTATGAGGTTGTCCCCTCCATGCTATCAGCCCATCCTGACACTTCTCAGCCTGGCTACAGCCCCCATCGACTCTCCTGCCCCATCACCGACTCTTGTTTCTGGCCCCTGCCTGCCTTTGTCCCTGCCCACAGCAAGGTGTTCCAGATACACCACTCAGTTCCAGAATCATCGTCCTCCACCTCCCACCACCTGCACCTCCTGGACATCCTCCAAATCTTCCTCAAAGGGCTCTGCATCCAGGAAACCCTCAGGGTCTGCCCCTCCATACAAAGCTTTATGTAGCAAGAAATCAACCCTGAATACTCTTTGGAAGGACTGATGCTGAAGCTGAAACCCCAATACTTTGGCCACCTGATGTAAAGGGTCAACTCATTGGAAAAGACCCTGCTGCTGGGAAAGACTGAGGGCAGGAGGAAAAGAGGGCAGCAGAGGATGAGATGGTTGGATGGCATCACCGATTCAGTGGACATGAACCTGAGTGAACTCCAGGAGTTGGAGATGGACAAGGAAGCCTGACATGTTGCAGTCCACGGGGTCTCAAAGAGTCAGACATGACTGAGCAGCTGAACAACAACAAATAGAGCAAGAGGTTGTGCAGAACAAGTGATGGACATGGAGGTCTGTCATGCTTCCAGATTAAAGGTGACTGTTTCTGCCTGTGAGTGTATCAGCAAAGAAGGGAGCTGTTTTCTTTCCAGAGGACAGTGAGTCTTGGAATGAGAGCCCAGTAGTTGCCCCCAAAGAGAGTCTTGATGCCTTTGTTCTAGACAGTGTTGAGGTCCAGAGTTGAGCTGTCAGGGGGGCATGAGGGCTGTGGGGAGGGAGGTGGTGATGGGAAGGGAGAGACCCAGAACCTGGATTCTTAGAGGCTGAGGGGTGGCAGGTGGATGCTCGCTTGGGTCAGCCCAGGGCTGTGGGCTCCTGAGTGGGGGCAATGACCTGGAGGCCTGGGCAAGACCTCTGAACCAAGGCAGTGATGGAGGATGGGACCCGAGAGCCCTGGTCTGTCATCTGCTTTTGGGTGAGGCCTAGCAGTTACCGTAATTTCATTTCCTTCTGATTCTGGAGGAAGAAACTAAAGCGAGTTTTGTTTGATTTAGAAAATCATGAACCAAGCTGTTCCTTATTCCTCGAGCACCCTAGAATATCCTCACCCATAAATTGCTCCATGCACAAAGACCTGTTCACTTTGGTTTCCTGCAGCAGTTGTGGATTCTGGGCTCCTGAATGCAGGGTGGGGCCGGGGGCATCTGTCTGGGGCGTCAGGGGTCACCTGGGGTGATGGGTTCTCTCCCAGCTGTGGGTCAGTGAGCAGGAGCCCCTGCCCAGTCAATGCTCCAGTCATTCCCATTCTTCATCAGAGTCTTGGGGCCCAGCCACCCAGAAGAAGTATGTGGAGTAGGCATCTCAGTCAGTAACAGCTGCTGTAACAAACACCAGGGATGGGGCGGCTTAAACAGCAGATGTTTATTTCTCACAGCCCTGGAGGCTGGACTCTGAGACCAGGTTGCCAGCATGGGGGGTTCTGGCCTGGACAGCCTTCCTGGCCTGCCGGTATCCGCTCTCTCACTACATCCTCACGTGTCAGGTGTCTCTTTACGAAAGGAGACCAATCCCATCATGGGGCTCCACTCTCACAGCCTCATCTAATCTGAATTCTCTCCAAGGCCCCACCTCCTAACTCCACCACATCAGGGGGTTAGGGCTTCCAAGTATGGATTTGAGGGGACCAAGCACATTCAGTCCACATCTCTGAATGAGTATGGCAGGTCCCCTGCCCTGCATCTCCTCTTGCTGAATGACCAAGGGCACAGGTGAAGAAGCTTCAAGGTGGCAGGAAGCCATGGGCCCCTTGGGGCACCGGCATCCCTCAGCCACCAGAGCCCTCAATGGAACACCTGTCTCCTATGGAGAGGCCCCCTCTGGCCCTCAAGCTCCTGGTCTCTGATGTGTTGTCCGAGGGTCTGTCCTGTGCTCCTACTGGCTGGGATTCCCTCCTGGAACCCCCAGCCCCTCAGCTGTGGTGGGGCTGGTACTAGGTGCATGGGTGAAGCCAGGCTTGATGTGCATAAGCTGGCAGAGAACAGCCCCTCTCTCAGCTCAGCTCATGAACTTTAGGTTCAGTGGTGAAGATTTCAATTTATCTGAGTCATTGATCTCTGCAGAGCACAGATCTGAGCCTCAGTTACTTAATGGCCACAGAAACCCACATGCGACACAAAATCCCTAGAAGTAGGCATAGTGGTTCTGGTGGGAGTTGATGGGTCCTTGGTATTCCTGCAGGTATGGGGGGAGTTGGGGCCTCGCCGAGCTTACCTGGCTACAGGAAGGCCCAGAGGGCCAGGCCTGTTCTGTGTTTGAGGCTCTGCTGGTGACTCCATGTCTGAGAGCTCTGCTGGTTACTGAGTTAGACCCCGTGGAGTAGCTGCAGGATGCTAGTCCGAGGTCCTCCTAGCACAGGGCCAACAGGGACAGTGGACAGATGGATGTTCACATCAGAGCCTCCAGGGCTGTGGCTGCCAGAGCCCCTCTGCCTTGTTTGCTCCGCCCTGTCGCTGGGAGCATGTCAAGAAGCAGGACACAGGATGGGTCACTGGAAGCAGTGCCTGCTAGTCATCCTTGATGGTTACCCCTTAAGGATAAGCTGCCTCTGAAATCCCACCACGCTGCATCCCAGGTGGGCTAATCAGAACTACTGAGGCAGAGCCAGAGCCTGTTGGTGTGGCCTCCCAGCAGGGTGGGGAGGGTGGTACCTGCTGGGGTCCAGCCCGGGTGGATCCAGGGAATTCGAAGGGGAGACAGCGTCGGCAATCAGGAGACAATAGCTTAATTAAGTGTTAATTAGAGATATAAAGAGTGGTTAAATAGGGATAGCTCAGTGAAAAAATTCAGTGGAGAAAAGAGGCTGAATAACTTGGTTTACATGGAAAACCAATAAAACTCCAAGACAAGGAGTTTGCACCACCCACGTAGGCCGCAGGCGTCCTCCCGTTCTCCCAAAGGAGAGGAGACACTAAGGCCTCCCTGGTCAGATCTTAGAAGCCCAGGCAAAATCAGTAGGCTTGATGGTCCTCCAGCTCCAGATGGGAATTCAGCCAGAAGGTGAGAGAAAGAACGACACAGGGAGACCAAGCTTCGGTGAGCAAGGCCCACACTTTATTTTCCAAAGTAGTGTTTATACCTTAAGTTGTGCATAGAGGGTAATGGGGGAAGGGGTAGAGTCATGCAAGGTCAGCAGTCCTTGATCCTTATCGAAGCCAGCCTTTCTTCCTGCAAACTTATCATATGCAAAAGTTTAGGTGATTTACATCATCTTCTGGCCAGGAGGCCTGTTAACATTTTATGACCCTTTCTTCAGAAAACTTATTTTTCTCTAAAGGTGATTATTCTAAAGTCAGGCGCCACCCTCCAAAAGCATTAGATAAAGTTGCATTCCTATAGGGCAAAAGTGTGGTGGGCTATGACAAGAAAAGAATTAACTTAAGGGTCTAAGGTAACAAACATTAAAGCTACTACTTACATCCCTATACAACAATTATATTAATCAATACACTCCCAGGGACACAGTAGGTAAGGGATATGGAAACTTAGCAGCAAACATTGGCCCAATAAATGAAAACCCTTCACCAATATAATTTCTAATCAACCCACTATACTATACTAATAATCTTCTAACTGCTCAAAGGAATCTGTATTTAGAAAGTTTAGAACATCTCGTGCCTCTCACAGTTGGGAGGCTGTGAACAATCACATGTGGCCAGAAGAATCTGTTCAGGCAGGCTAGAGAACTTCCAAAGGAGTTTGTGAACTAAAACAGTCTTGTCATGCCCAGGAACTTTATTAACTGGAGCTGTAAGTTAACTCATTTTCAGAGAGAGAGATGGTGGTGAGGGACAGCCCCTTGTAAAGTCAGAGGTGTAGGTGAGAGCACAAAGCAATAAATAGGCAGACTCTGGTTTGGGGGGTAGATGCTTGAGAATTTCCAGGAGGACTCCTGAGGCTCGATCCCGCCTTTGCGTATGCCGAGCCTCCTTCCTCATGACCTTTGCCACGGGCAGAGTTCCTCACGCTGGCACCAGGCAGGTACCCAGGAGATCTTTTTTTGAGATCTATTTGCTTTTTCCTTTAGATCCTCTGAATTTCTGAATGAATGGTCACTTCTCTGTGGATTCATGAAGGCAAATGATTACAAGAAGACAGGAAGCTGGTGTTCTCCCAAGAACAGGACTGAGGGTGACTGCTGGAGGGCAGAGTGGACCCAGGCCAGGAATGTGCTGGCTCTGATGGGGAAACTCCCACCGAGACGAAAGTGCATTGGCTGCAGTGAGATGATCAAGAAGCCAGCAGCAGGTTCCCGATGGCGGTGAGTGTGGCATCCACCACTCATGGCGGGAGGTGCTCCCATGAGCTGACTCCACCTGGGTCTGGATCCACAACACATGGTGAGGAGGAAACCAGTGATGTGAACTCACCCTATGAGACTGAAGAGCTGACAAAGAAAATGTTTTGCTCAGTTGATTGAGGTAGAAAACCGGGAACCTTGAGACTCTGAAGATGGGGAGACAGAAATGGACTTTAGGAGGCAGGAGCCAGAAGGCTGTCCAAGAAAAAGGAAACCTTGAAACTAAGTTGTTTTTTGTTTTGTTTTGTTTTGTTTTGTTTTTTTCTGAGTTTGGACAGGGCTATCCCTGCTAAAGGGACAATGCACAGGGACTTAAACCTAAGCCAGGAACCTGGGTCTCTCCCTGCTCAGGACAGCTGACTGTCTCTGCCACCCCCCAACTCCACGCCAAGCTCCATCCTTCCTCATGTACAGGATGGTTTCAAGGAGCCTGACAACTGAAGGGAAAGACTGTGACCTTAAGACTCCCTGCTTAGTCTAGGAGGAAAGGTGACAGAGCTGACACATTCAGCTGGTTCCCTGCTTCCCTCCCACCTTTCCTGTCTCTTCTTCCTTTTATCTTGGTGCTTAGTATATTTTTGTTACTGAGGCAACAATCACATAACTCAAATTAACCAATCTAGTACATCCTCAAGGTTGTGCAAACATCACCTCTATCTAGTTTCAAAACATTTCGCCAACCCAAATAAAAACCCCCATCCGCCATTCAGTCTCTTCATTCTCCTCCCTTTTTGGATCTCAAATTTCTTTCAGCAGCTTTTCACAGTTTTCCGTACAGAAGCATTTCACCTCCATGGCTAAATTTATTCCTAGGTATTTTATTTTTTTGGATGTCATCAAAAACACAATTGTTTTCTCAATTTCCTTTCAGTATTGTTCATTGGTGGTGGATGGAAACGCAACTGATTTATGTGTTGGTCTGATGTCCTGCAACTTCTCTGAGTTTACTAACTCTAGTAGAAGTGTGTGTGTGTGTGTGTGTGTTTGAGATTTTCAATATATAGAATCATGTTTCCTGTGGTTGGAGATAATTTTATTTCTTCTTTTCCAGTTTTTCCAAACAACACTGGGTGTTGGTCTTCCTTTCTCAGTTTACCTTCCAGCCTCTTGCCCAGGAGACCCCTGACCCCCTTGCCCAGCCTGGGTTAGCTGTCCCCGCTATGTGCCCCATTGCCTGCTTGTCCCTGTCATCATGCCCCACCTGCGTTGTCATTGCTGGTCTGCCTGTCTTCATGTCCTGTGCGGGTACGGATGGTACCCATGGAGACCACACAGCCAGCGTGGGACTGGCATGCAGTAGGTCCACGTGCACTCGGGTGACAGTGGCATTTTTGTGGGGTGGCTCCATCACTGCACCTTGAACACCTCCTACATTCCCCTACTCCTGGAATATCTCAACATACCACCACCTCCCTTCCTGAAAAGACACCTCAAATTCACAGAGTGTCGCGGTCCTGCCTTCCAGACCTATACAGAGTGAGGATCACGCCTGGGGTCAGGAGGGGACGCTGAGGACATCGAAGGTCACTCTGGCCACAATAAGCTAAGTATAAACAGTACTCTGATAAAACAACAGTGATGTCTTCCCAATTTGCAGAAGGAAAGCCGTGTTAATGGTAACAGTTTCTCAATCTTCCTTTCTATCCCAGAATCTTTTTTTAAACCTTGGGTGGCAGTGGTCACTTGCACCCAGATGGCACAGACACACAGCAATGGACACGTGGGAACAAGGAGTACGGGGACCACCTGGCAGAAGGTGAAACCTCAGCAGTATCTGTCCTGAGGGTGCTGGACACAGAGGCGATGTAGCCACTGCCAGAGATGCTGCACAAAGCAGAGAGCATGGGCAAGAAACACCCCACCTTCTCCCCACCTTCCTGAGCCCTGATGGACCACATCCATCTAGAAGCCAAGGACTTAGGAGCCCAGGAAACACAACATATAGAGGCCAAGTCCACAGACAAGCATCACATGGTTCCAAGTGAAATATCACAAGTGACTCAGTCCAGTCATTTGATGAAGTGGAAACTATCATTATAATCCCATCCCTTAGGTGGTGGTGGTTATTGTTCAGTCATGAAGTCATGTCTGACTCTCTGTGACCCCTTGGACTACAGCATGCTGGGCTCCTCTGTCCTCCACTATCTCCCGGAGTTTGCTCCAATTCATGTCCATTGAGTTGGTGATGCCATCTAACCATCTCATCCTCTGCCACTCCCTTTTCTCCTTTTGCCTTCAGTCTTTCCAGCATCAGGTAACTGATGAGAAAATTGCCCAAAGTAGAGTGCAACTCGCTGGTTGATGAGCAGCAGGAGCTGGACCGTGATCTACATCTTCTCACATCCAGAATGTCCATCTCCTACCACACCGCATCACTTCACACATTTAAAACAATCTCCTAGAGATGGAACATCTGTAACACGCAATTCCTGGAATGGGGTGGTGGGGGGAGTTTACCCAGATGCATGAGTCATAGTCTCCCACCTTTAGAAGAACTTGCAGCCTGACTGCCTTGCTTTTTTCCTAGGCACATCCCTCCCCAACAGCCCCACATGCTCGTCATTATCTTGTAAAAGACAAATATGGTTTATGCTCACTCTCCTGGTATGTTTCTGGCTTGTCTCTTTTGAAGTGATTTCCCCTGAAATGTACGTCTGGCTATTACCATTTTGCACACAATAGCAAAAACACAAGCCCTCTTGAATTTATTAGAGGATTGTGATTTTAATCATCTTTTATGACCCACCTTAATTGTATATCATTTTTAATGACAGTTGAAAAAAATAAGTTATTCTTGCTGACATTTTTATGACCTATTTAATATCACAGATCAGGAGTTTTATTGGATTGCATTCTGGGTATGACATACAAACTCAGAAACCAGAGGGGAGAAAAGTGGCCTGGCCGAGTTATAGATTGCAGGGAGGAAAAAAAATGCTGATAATGGTCTTACAGGAGAATTGTTTCAGATTACATGGGTTACCCTGGGCTTTTATTTCTGTGTCTGTATAATAATTGTAATTTTACTGCAAAAGCTGAGTGTTGGATAAAGACTTCCCTTAAGGGGTAATTTGATTTAATAAAAAAGCTCTGCCCAGGGTCAGTATTACAGAAAACCAGGGGATGTTTCAAGAGCCTGCTTCCCATCTCAGACAGCAGCTACTTTCCCACAGGGCTGTTTTGCTGGCTTCTGGTCTGGTAGAGAATTTGATTTCTTAATACAGTTCTGTAGTACAGGGGCAAAAAAAACCTAAAGACTTGCTAATTGTTAAATCAATGATGCCTTAACCTCTTTTCAAAGTTTCAAGTGTGGAAAACCCTAAACCAACCCAGGAAAAGGCTCTGTTTGGGGTCTCCACCTAAGGCCTGCTCAGAATTCTATCCCATTAGGACCAGCTCCTATTAGGGACACCTCAGACTGTCTTAGGTCTTCTCTCATGGGGAAGGGGTTAAAGTGCCTGGCAGGTTCTCTCTGTGCATCTCGAAGGGCCAACTCCTGACTTGTGAGTGCTCATGGCCTCTCCCTTCCTGAATCTGGCCTCGCACAACTATGGAGTTGATGTAGCACAGATGGTCAGCATTAACTTAATGCTGCTTTGAAGCCAAGACTCCAAATGCTCTCCATCTAGCCAAGATGGTTGCCTACATTATCTCCCGAAGATTCTTTCATCTTCCCAGATAGGAATACCTAATGGGGACAGGATGCTGGTACCCCTGATAGGGCTGCAATTGGCCCACCAGGCAAAGTCCTAATGAGACCTTTAACTGCACATGAGACCCAGGAGAGATAGAGGGTCTTGTCTGTGAGAATCTGGATAGATGCGAGGGGGCAGAGCAAGGAGCAGCAGGCTCAGAAGCTTCCAGGAGCCCCTAGCAAGTGTGACCTAAATGATCATGTGGACGGCTGTTGATAATTTATTCGGTGGTGTCACATTCTGCTGAGCAGAGATGCACATGTGTGGCCTGTCACTCTTCACCGGGGGTTTAAGAAGTTGGTGCTGCCAGGAAATCGTTTTCTCCAGAATAAACACACGTTCCTCCTAGAGAATTCCTTCTTCCGCATGTCAGATCTGATGGAATTCACGCGAACCCCAGTGAACCACAGCCAATTAGACACCAAGCGACACCGAGCTGGCTGGCTCCCTCCGACACTGCTCATCAGAAGCCCTGCTTTCCACGGGCACCTCCGTTTAGTGCTATTCCAATTCCAGTCCTGACAACAGAAGAAACGCTGCAGCCAAAATGTTGTTTGCATTTGGGTTTTTCTCTCTGCAGTTTACCCACTTAGCACCTGTTAGGATATCTTGAACTGCACAGGAGGAGCAGGTGGGAGTCTGCCCTAATCTGCAGAAATCCACTTCTGGAGAGGCGGAGGGCATCATCCGCCCACCCTTGGTCTCCACACTTCCTGCCTGGTGTGTGTTCTTGTGCATGCTCAGTTGCTCAGTCGTATCTGACTCTTTTGCACCCCCATGGACTGTAGCCCATCAGGCTCCTCTGTCTATGGAATTTTCCAGACAAGAATACTGAAGTGGGTTGTCATTTTCTACTCCAGGGGACCTTCCTGAACCAGGGACAGAACCCATGTCTCTTACCATGGATTCTTTACCACTAGTGCCACCTGGGGCCCCTTCCAATATTCCAGAGGCGGTCAGTGATGCAAACCCTGTCACTTCATCTGCTCGCTCTGAGTGTCTGCTTCCGGTTTCCCTTGTGAGCTAGGACACCCACTGTCCACTGCTGGCCAGTTCTGCAGGACTATCCACTTGGGACGCTCCTCTTTGTTTGCAGTGACAGCAACCACTTCTGAGCAACTGATACACATGCCTTCATTCCTCGAGATGCTACAGATGGCATCTACCAAGTACCAGTTCTATTATAGGTCAGGTACATGGCTGAACCACATGGACCTCCACCCATTCTCTCATGGGGTAAATCTATTGAGGGGAGGCAATGAAGGAACAGGTAAGCAAATTATATTAACAAGTGAGGTGATGAAAAAAGCTGTGCAGAGACACAGATGAAGGAGGGAAGTCAGTGATGGTCAGGGAGAGGGCAGAGTGGGGTGGGGAGGATGGAAAAGATATAGGGGAGACAGGGAAGGATGGAAGGAAGGATGGAGGAGAAGATGGAGGGGGATGCAGGGGAAGACGGAGGGGAGGCTGGAGGGGAGGCTGGAGGGGAAGATATAGAGGAGGATGGAGGGGAGGATGAAGAAAGATGGAGGGGAGGATGGAAGGGAGGACGGAGGAGAGGCTGGAGGGGAAGCTGGAGGGCAGGATATAGAGGAGAATGGAGGGGCAGGATGGAAGAGAGGATGAAGGAAGGATGAAGAAAGATGATGGGAAGGATGGAGGAGAAGACGGAGGGGAGGCTGGAGGGGAAGATATAGAGGAGGATGGAGGGGAGGATGAAGAAAGATGGAGGGGAGGATGGAAGGGAGGATGGAGGAGAGGCTGGAGGGGAAGCTGGAGGGCAGGATATAGAGGAGAATGGAGGGGCAGGATGGAAGAGAGGATGAAGGAAGGATGAAGAAAGATGATGGGAAGGATGGAGGAGAAGACGGAGGGGAGGCTGGAGGGGAAGATATAGAGGAGGATGGAGGTGGAGGATGAAGAAAGATGGAGGGGAGGATGGAGGGGAGGATGTAGGGGAGGCTGGAGGGGAAGCTGGAGGGCAGGATATAGAGGAGAATGGAGGGGGCAGGATGGAAGGGAGGATGAAGGGAGGATGAAGAAAGATGGAAGGGAGGATGGAGGAGAAGATGGAGGGGAGGCTGGAGGGGAAGATGTAGAGAAGGATGGAGGGAAAGGATGAAGAAAGATGGAGAGGGGGGATGCAGAGGAAGACAGAAGGGAGGATGGAGGGGAGGCTGGAGGGGAAGATATAGAGGAGGATGGAAGGGCAGGATGGAAGGGAGGATGAAGGGAAGATGAAAAAGATGGAGGGAAGGGTGCAGGGGAAGATGGATGGGAGGATGGTGGGAAGCTGGAAGGGAGGCTGGAGGGGAAGATATAGAGGAAGATGGAGGGGAGGAGGGAAGGGAGGATGCAGGGAGGATGGAAAGAAAGATGGAGGAGAGGATGGAGGAGAAGATGGAGGGAAGGATGTAGGGGAAGATAGAGGGAAGGCTGAAGGAGAGGATGGAAGTATGATTCTAGAGATGAGATGAGACATGACCTGAGAAGGACCCAGTGTGGTCCTGAGGTTGTCCAGCAAAAGAACAGGAAGCACACCTGCGGGCATGAGGAGGCATGAGGAGGGGTGGCTGCAGGCTCCCAGTGATCTTGTGGAGTAGGGGGTAGGCAGGAGCAGAGCGTGAAGGGCCCAAAGGGACAGCAAAGAAGTGACTCTGATGTGGAGAAGCTGCGGGTTTTGAGAGAGGGGTGGAGAATCTGGTTTGTGGTTTCGGACCCCAGGGCTGTAGTGAGACTGTAGGGGTCGAGGACAGAGGCAGAAAGAGCAGAGAAGGCCATCAGGATTAGGCAGGTAGGAGGTGATGGGCCAGGGCAGTGATGGGGAAGGAGTCCTGGGTCCTGGGTATATCATGACAGTGGAACCAACAGAACGTGGTGATGACTTGGATGAGGGAAAGAGGAGTCAGGCAGGACCCCTGGGGAAATGGAGATGACCACATAGCGGGCAGTCTAGAAAATCTAAGCTTGAAGCACAAGTAAACAAGTAGGAGTGTCCAGGCATCCAGTGTTCAGAGGAACAGCTCTGGGCAGGGAGACGAATTTTTGTGTCATTACCCAATAAGTTGGAGTTTTAAAAATCTCCAAAAGGCATAAGAGCACCCAGCAAAGTGTGCAGCATAGATAAAGTGACCAAGAAGCCCAGTCCCGAGCCTAGGGCTCTCCTGCGAGACAAGGGCAGTGGGGAGACCAGTGAGAGAGACTCAGCAATGGTAGAATGCTTCAGGTGATGCTGACAGGTTAGGCAAGATGAGCCCTGGGAATTCAACCACTGGATCCTCCAACCACGGTTAGATCCTCCAACTGGGTTATGTCCCTCATAACCTTGACAGGCATCACTGCAATGCAGCCAGAGTGGACAGTCCTGAATGGAGAGAGGCTTGCTTCATTTCCAGTATATGCTTTTTAAAACTGTATTAGTGTATAATTGGCATAAAATAAAATGTATGTGTTTAAAGTGTACAATTTGATAAGTTTTGACATAGAGGTGTGTCTATGAGCTTATGTGTACAAAGATGTACCAGCACGTATGCTAAGTAGCTTCAGTCATGTTTGGCTCTTTGAAACCCTATGGACCGTAGACTGCCAGGCTTCTCTGTCCATGGGATTCTCCAGGAAAGAATGCTAGAGTGGGCTGCCATTTTCTCTTCCAAAGGATCTTCCTGACCCAGGGATTGAACCCACTTCTCTTATGTCTCCTGCACTGGCAGGTGGGTTCTTTACCACCAGGCTACCTGGGAAGCCCCACATAGATGTGCATATGTATGTACATATGTCTGTAAAATCAATAAAGATCAGGAACACATCTCCGACCCTCAGAAATCTGTGATCCTTCTTTCTTGCCCCTCCCAGCTGATGATCTGCTTGCAGATGTAGGTCAATAGGTCAAACTGCATTTTCTAGAATCTCAGTCACAAGTTAATGGAATCATACAGTATGTATTGTTTTCTGTCCGGCTTTTTCCCCCTTGACCTGGTCTGTTTTGAGATTGATCCTATTCCTTGCTGAATAGTGTTCCATCATATGGACAAACCAGTTTGTTTATGCATTTATCTCCTGATGGATATTTGGGTCATTTCTAGTTTTTGTTAGATATTTATAATCAGTTCAGTTCACTCACTCAGTAAGGTCCGACTCTTTGCGACGCCATGGACTGCAGCACACCAGGCTCCCCTGTCCATCACCAACTTCCAGAGCTTGCTCAAACTCATATCCATCGAGTCAGAGATGCCATCCAACCATCTCATCCTCTGTCATCCCCTTCTCCACCTGCCTTCAATCTTTCCCAGTGTCAGGGTCAAAGCTATTTATAACTGCCACAAATAAAGCTACAATGAACATTTGTGAACAAGCCTTTGTATGAATGTTCAAGTACATTCACTTTTCTTGAGTAAATGCCTAGGAGGGCATTTCATTGGCTGGATCATATGACAGGTACATGCTTAACCGTTTAGGAAACTGTGAAACTGTTTTCCAAAGGGGCCCTACCACTAATCTTTCTCATGAGCACCCTACGCAGAGACAGAAAGAGTTCCACAGGTGTCTGCAGCTCCCAGGGTTCAATGCTGTGAAGCTGGCCGCACCTGGCCTTCAGCAGTTCATTAACATCCAGCTGACCTCTTCCTATTTTCTTCCTCCTATCTTCTACCATGGATGTTGTTGTTGTACAGTCACTCAGTCGTGTCTGACTCCTTGTGATCCCACAGCCTGCAGCACGCCAGGCTTCCCTGTGCTTCACCATCCCCCGGAGTTTGCTCAAACTCAAGTCCATTGAGTCAGTGGTGCCATCCAACCATCTCATCCTCTGCTGCTCCCTTCTCCTCCTGCCTTCCATTTTTCCTAGCACCAGGGTGTTTTCCAATGAGTCAGCTCTTTACATCAAGTGGTCAAAACATTGGAGCTTCAGATTCAGCATCAGCCTTTCTAATGAAAATTTGGGGTTGATTTTCTTTATGATTGACTGGTTTGATCTCCTTGTAGTCCAAGGGACTCTCAAGAGTCTTCTTCAGCACCACAGTTTGAAAAGCATCAATTCTTTGGTGCTCAGCCTTCTTTATGGTCCAACTCTCACATCAGCACATGACTACTGGAAAAACCATAGCTTTGAGTAGAGGGACCTTTGTCAGCAAAGTGACGGCTCTAATTTTTAATATGCTGTCTAGGTTGATCATAGCTTTTTTTTCCAAGGAGCAAGCGTCTTTTAATTGCATGACTGAAGTCACCATTTACAGTGATTGTGGAGCCCAAGAAGATAAAGTCTGTCACTGTTTCCATTTTGTTCCCCATCTATTTGCTGTGATGAGATGTGTCCATATGTCCCAGACCCCCTGGGGGACCTGCTCGCCCTGGGATTTCAGGCTAGTTGGTTCCCCTGTGACCTCAGCTTTCTGATGGGTTCAAGAAGAGTGGAGTATGGTAGATTTTCTGATTTTGTCTTATTATCGTAGAAGTGACATTTTCTGCTTTCTACACCTGATATGGAAACGGAGCTAGTATTCAGTGTGCATGCATGCATGCTAAGTTGCTTTAATCGTGTCAGACTCTTTGTGACCCTATGGAATGTGGTGTGCCAGGCTCCTCTGTCCATGGGATTCTCTTCATTCTCTTCGAGGCACTTCAACTTCTATTATCAACTCAGTTCACAAGTGAAGAAATGAAGGCAGAGTGAGAGTTTGTGTGCCACCCAACGTCAAAGAGCTATGAAGCCACACAGCCACTATGGAAATCTTATGGTAGGTAAGATCCTCAAAAAAGTAAAAAACAGAGCTGCCCTGTGATCCAGCAATGCCACATCTGAGTACAGATCTGGAGGAAACTGTCACTCTCTGGAAAAGATATCTGCACCCCCGTGTCCACAGCAGCATTATTCACAACCACAAAGGCATGGAAGCGACCCAAGTACTCACTGACTGACACATGGGCAGAGAAATGTGGCGCGTATATGGGATTAAAGTGGACTACTGCTCGCCATGAGCAAGAGGGAAATCCTGCCATTGGCAAGAACACAAATGAACCTTGTGGACATTATGATAAGTGAGATAAGTTAGAGAAAGACAGATACTTTATGCTCTCACTTATATATGAAATCTAAAAAAGTTGAACTTCAAAACAAAGTATTTTGTTTTGTGGCTGGTTCTCAGGGGCTTGGAGTTGGAGGAAAAGAAAAGCATTGGCTAAAGAGTCTAAGTTTCCAGTTATATAGTGAATACCTTGTGGGGATATAGCAAGCAACATGGCGACTACAGTTAATAATGCTGCACTATTCACCTAAAAAGTGCTGAGAAAGTAGATCTTAAATCATTGCCACACACACATACACACACTCCTACATACACATACACACAAGGATAGCCAAGTGAAGTGATGGATATGCTAGCTAACCGTTTTGTAAAAATCATTTCATAATATATAGTATATAAATCGTCACATTATAGACCTTACACTTGTACAATGTTACATGTCATTTATATCTCAATAAAACTGTAAATAAAAAAGAGCTAAGTGGCAGGGCTGAGATTTGAACACAGGCAGCTTGGCTCCAGAACTTGCCTTATTAATCATTAAACCCTACCACCTGCCAAGCCCTGGAGAAGGAAATGGCAACCCACTCCAATATTTTTACCTGGGAAATCCCATGGACAGAGGACCCTGGCAAGCTACAGTCCATGGGGCCTCAAAGAGTCAGACACGACTGAGTACACACACACACACACACAGCTACTAAGCACACAGTAGGACCTTAATTAGTGTCTGTTAATTGGACAGAAGGAAGGAGAAAGAATGAGTTCTGCTGGCCTTGGCAATGCCACCTGCTCTGAGATGCACGTGTCTATGGATGTCCCTGTGTGACAAGCCTTGCCCTCCTCCAACCTGGCTTCCTGCAGGTAAGACCTCGCTCACACCGCACCAACTCCTGGATCTGCAGAGGTCCATAATAACTCCTTGTGCGAGACCCTTTGACAAAAGTCTTTGGTGCAGGGCTGTAATTGATTTCTGTGTGGGGAGCATTCATATGCACGCAAGACAATTACATTGTCGGAAATTCCCGACCGCTTAGATGTGTTCAAATTGTATTTTCAGAGATTCTTACAGCTTTTAAATCATTATCTGCCATCCATTGGAAGGATTTAATGGACTTCTTGTGAGTACCTTCATAAAGTACCCGCTAAATAGATCTGAACTACTACAGTCTCCCGTTCTTGCTGACAAAGTAATTTTGTATCATTAGCTTCAGTGGTTCAAGTACAAATCAGAAGGCGGAATGCACACACGCACCATTAGGGAACACAATATGATTGCTTTCTAGACATATTGGAGCTACTTGTGGAAATTGGGGAAATCTTGCCATTTTTAATATGCTAATGCCTACTTGAATTCTTTTCCTTGGTGCCCTTCAATTCAAAATGAAATGCTATTCATAGAGATTTCGCCTTTTTTAGATGGCAATGTTTAAGGATATGGATTAAAAAAATAAAGTTCTCCTACTTCCTAAGGACTTCGCCCCCTCCACCTTCCCATCTTGGGATAGATGTTCTTGAAAAAATAATGCAGCAATGAAAAGTCAGCCCACACTGCTCTGAAGGTCAGGAGACTGCACTAACCATCTGGTACCTTCCAGCAGGTCGATTTACCCCTCTGTGCTTAGTTTACCCTTCACAATCGGACTCTCAAGGTCCTTCATGCATCAGTCATTTGGAGCAGACTCTAACCCCACGTGTGTGCATGTGCATCTGTGTGTGTGCATGCATCCATGTGTGTGGGTGTGTGTGACCACAGCTGCACCTGGAATGCTGGTTAGCAAACAGTGAACCCATTCGCAACTTCTCAATAGCACACTGACCTCTGGATTTTGTTTGGACTTGTTTGCATGCCATTTAGGTAATGATTTTGTCTTTCTTAATGAATGGACAATAAAACCAAAGTAGAGGGGGCAAAAGAAAAGCCTCTGATGATCTGCAATTTACAACTGTCTATAAATGACTGATAACCCTGGATGAGAGCCACTGGGGAAAGGTCCTTATTAGAGTGAATCTCACATACTCATTGCAGCCTGAGCGCCCTGACATGTTTTTAAATTTCCCTTTAAACGTTTGCCATCATGGTTATGACTGCTGCTGTTATCACCATTGCCATTATTTTGCCTGGAGAATTATCCCAGGAGGCACCAGATGGTTACTAAGAAATTGTCTTGAGATGCCTTTCTGAGAATGTGGGTCTGTGCCTGAGAGTCCTAAACACTGGGAGGTGTGGGCATGCACGGGAAATAAAAACAACCCTTGCATAGATCTCCCCAAGGAAACTAAATAGGCATGCCAGTATCCAATCGGACATGAGAGGTAGGAGGTTGGAAAACTGTAACCAGGGGTCAATGGCCAGAAAATACACACCTTAGCTGCGAATCTGCACACCCGCGCAGTGCTTCAATGCAGTTCTTCAATGCAGTTCATGCATATTTAGTCGACCGGTACAGTCGACTCGTCTATTGAATATGGCAGATCAAACAGGATGATAGAAAACACATACCATCTCTCTGGAAATCCCCAGTGAGCACAGGGCAGTAAAGCTGACAGAAAGTCATTACATTGTGTTTGTAAAATACATTCGAAGAAGGACAAGTTGGAGTTGCGCTGAACAACAGAAACAGAACCAGTTTCTAGTAGTTTGGTGGTCGCTAAACTGAGACACGAGCAAATAAACGTGAACTTCTGGAGTCTTTCCCGAGGTTTCATGTGTGACCTGGTTACCACTCAAGTTTCCCATGTGGGGTAGCTTGCCCCTGCAACAGAGTTCACAAGCCCAGGTCAGGGGCCACCAGAGCCCTCATTGGATCCCCCTGATCCATGTAGACTTGCTCAGATCAAAGCATCTTCAGGACTTCCCTCTGGACCAGTGGTTAAGACCTCACCTTCCAGTGCAGGGGGTACAGGTTCGATCCCTGGTTGGGGAGCTAAGATCAAGCATACCTCCCAAAACAGAAAACAGAAGCAATATGGTAACAAATTCAGTATAGACTTTTTAAAGCTGCTGCTGCTGCTAAGTCGCTTCAGTTGTGTCTGACTCTGTGCTACCCCATAGATAGCAGCCCACCAGGCTGCCCCATCCCTGGGATTCTTCAGGCAAGAACACTGGAGGGTGTTGCCATTTCCTTCTCCAATGCATGAAAGTGAAAAGTGAAAGTGAAGTCACCCAGTCGTGTCTGACTCTTAGCGACCCCATGGACTGCAGCCTACCAGGCAGGATCCTCCGTCCATGGGATTTTCCAGGCAAGAGTACTGGAGTGGGTTGCCATTGCCTTCTCCAAAAGACTTTTTAAACGGTCCCCATCGAAAAAAAAAGAGTCACCTTCCACACTTGGGCTACTTCTCCAGCTGTGGCAAAACCTGCCACAGGGCAGCCAGGGCACAGAACACCTCCTTGGACCCTTCTTCTAGAAGCAGAGTCACTGGGGGCCTCTGGATGCCTCTCTGCATTCAGACTCATTCGTCAGTCCCACCAGCCACGGTTCCTCTTAAAGCTAGTACTGTCAAGGGAAGACAGCCTCAGTGCCAAACTCCAGCCACTCACCTATGTACCAACTTGCGCAAGAGCAGTGCAGAATGCAGATTTCATCCATTCTCCTGAGTGAAGCGTGCCTCCGGGAGCATGCCAAGGCTCATCAAAGCTTGGTCCCCATCACATACCAGCAGACTCGACGGTGACATCTCGCTGACAGCCCGTTCACACATCGCGCCCAGCTTGTTGATTGGCACCACTTTACTCGGAAGGAGTTGTTATGGTGAAAGCGCTTGAGGCCAGCTCCTTGCCCCACCTTACAGGAAAGATCTAAACTCCCAGCATTCCTCGAGCCCTGATTTGTCTGAGGGGTGACGCCGACAGAGAGGGATTGACAGGGGATCCCAGGAGGGCAGACACTTCAGCTCTTTTCTGTTCCACTCTTCTCACCATGGTTTCCTTGATCTCTATGATATACACAACAAACAGGGGATCTGGCAAATGTGAACATTCGTAGCAAGCTCATCCCCTGGTCACTCAGCTGCTAAAGAATCCGCCTGCAATGCAGGAGACCCTGGTTTGATTCCTGGGTCAGGAAGTTCCCCTGGATAAGGGCTAGGCTACCTCCTCCAGTATTCTTGGCCTTCCCTGGTAGCTCAGACAGTAAAGAATCTGCCTGCATTGCTGGAAACCTGGGTTTGATTCCTGGGTTGGGAGGATCCCCTGGAGAAGGGTATGGCAACCTACTCCAGTATTCTTGCCTGGAGAATCCCATGGACAGAGGAGCCTGGCAGGCTACAGTCCATGGAGTCACAAAGAGTCAGACATGACGGAGTGACTAAGCACAGCACAGCGCATATAAATAACCACAGAAATTGCCCCAAGGTCTCAGACAGGCTGGAGACAGACTATGTGGAGAGCGGTTCCTGCAACAAGATGCAGATGAGCCCTTTTTTATGAAAACATCCCTCCACTGGGCCCCAGGGATGCAGGGATGAAAGGGACCTCACGAGCTGGTGGGAAATGGGGACACGTAGGCAGGAAATTGGAGTATGCTGTGATGAGGGGCATGATGTAGGTAACTGGGGACTGAGGTGTTTTGGGGCACTGAGTGTCCCCTTAAATCAGACATTGTGGGAGGGGTGGGGGAGGCATGAAGGTGATGCTCCAGAGAAGTGTTGGCCCCCAAAGACAGGGGAATGACGTGCCAGGGAGTCTACTTAGGGAACAAAAGTCCAGTGGGGAGGTGCTAAGCAGTCACCTTCCAGGTGAGGATGCAACCTCAGGTGAGGGTGCCTTGGCTTCCCTGTTCACCCTAAAACCCCCAAATTACCTGAAGAGTGCTTTCAGTTCTTGGAAGGAAACCAAACCAACAAATGGGTTGGGGGCCCACAGGAGATGTTAAGGTCTGGGGACAGGCAACTGTCACCTGCCTTCCTGCTCCCAGACCTGTGTCTACAGCAGCACCAAGCACCTGATTTACAGAACCTGGACAGGAAGAGGGACATGTTGGGGATGCCACCAGTGCCCTTCAAGTTAGGATGAGCCCTTGGTGTGATCCCAAGGGGAGGAAGAAGCCGTGTGCCAGGATGGGCGACAGTGTGCATGCCTGACCAGGCAGAGGGCTTCAGAGTTGAGCTCTGGCACCGAAGGTCACTTCACGTTGGCCCTCAGTCATTTCAGGTATAGTTTTCAAAGCTTGGAACTGAGCCTAGTTGCCAAACAGAGTTAGTTGTTGCTGTTGTTTTAAGATTAATTTAATTTTCTCATGGTCTTGTGACTTCAGGCACATAATCTCCTTGCCAAGTCTCCAGTCTGTAAAATGGGAAGACAGCTATGTGTTCTCTATGCAACTGCTATGAGCACATGCAGAGGGCATGTGGGCACACACAGAGGGCACGTGAACACACACAGAGGACATGTGAGCACACGCAGAGAACACGTGAGCGCACCCAGAGAGCCCAGGGCATGTGGCCTGGTAAGTGATGGTTGTTACATTTCACCACTTTCATTGAATTGTGATTATACTTGTATTTTAATTGTGACTTTTTTTGTTGTCAACCCTCCTCTGGCTCTTCCCCCTTCTTTGGTCTCTTACATGCCTGTTTTAAGTTTGGCTGTCCATCCCAGACCCTGTGCTGGGGAACCCTCCAGGGTGGAGGCCTGGGGAACAGACACACCTCCCATCTTGGAAGATTAACAAAAGATGACCCTGTCCACCCTCTGACCCCTTGAAGGTGGAGCAAAGGATGAAGATTGCACCCAGCATTGGTTCTGCCCCAGCCTCTGGCTCTCACGTGACTGATCCTGAAACTTTGGGGTGGAGTCAGTGCAGGCTGTGGGCAGTCAGGGACTCCATGTCCAGTGTGTGACTCTGTCCAGCCAGCTTTCCTTGGCCTCTGCAGTTGCCTGGGCTATCCTGGCAACAGCAAGAAGGTCTTATGAGCTACCCATGAGCCTTTCAGTAAATCCGGTCTGCTTAAGTAGCAGAGATGGTTTCTGGGATGGTAATTAAGAGCCTTGAATTGCAAATAAATAGTCAGTCCTTGAAGTGGTAGCTTATCTGCATGAACTGGGATGGACAGAGACCAAGAGGGGCTCACCCTCACCCTCTGAGACAAAGACCACTCCTCCCTCTGTTCCTCTGTCTGTCTATCCGTCTCTGTCTCTCTACAAGATCCTGTGTCCCTTGTTCCATTAAATCCCACTGGGGCCAAAAGCAGCATCAGGAAACCCAGAAGTGACAAGTCCTCAGCTGTGCTTAAAGTCCTTCTGTTCTCCTGGTACCTGAACCCCATTGATCCTGCCGAGCTCCTCTAACTTACTTGCAAATTGACATTGGCTTTAACCCTGAGTCCTAACTGTGAGCTTCCCTGATGGCTCAGCAGGTAAAGAATCTGCCTGCAATGTAGGAGACATAGGAGAGGCAGGTTCATTCCCTGGGTAGGGAAGATGCCCTGGAGGAGGGCATGGCAATCCACTCCAGCATTCTTGTCTGGAGAATTCCATGGACTGAGGAGTTTGGCAGGCTACAATCCACAGGATCACAAAGAGTTTGACACAACTGAGCACGTATGATGCACCTAATACGGAAGGGAAAGCTTTGCCCCTGCTAATTGGATTTCTTGTTTCAAGATAGGGGAGTGAGCCATTCTGACCTTTTAAAATCAGCCTCCTCTTACAGCCAGTCACAGGGTCAGCCTTGGATGGAGAAAGCTGAGTCCTCCCCTGGAAGCTCAGCGACCCCAGCCAAGTCCTTCCCTCTCCCTGGGCCTCGGTTTTCTGAGCTGTGAAATTAGAGGGTTCTCTCCTTCAGTTACCCAATTAACACTTTTGTGTAGAGCAAATACGATTGCCTCTTGAGTGAGTCAATGAGTGATTCATGGAACGTGCCAGGACAGGGCTTCAGTACATATTCTACATCCTCAATGCCGGGTGATGAAAGTCGTTGGCTGTCAAGGGCACAGGATTTCAGGGAAGTTGACTATCATCACCCTGGGGTCAAGAATCAGCACTGCCTGCTGCTCTCACCGGGCTGGAGGGAGACGTGGGTGTCGTGGGTCCAGGCAGGACAGCTGTTCTTCCTTTGAGCTCCTTTGAGTGTCAACTAGTCGCAAAGCCCAAATCCACAGGGGCGACAGGAGGACAAGATGGGGAAATGAATTCAACACATTCTCAAACACACATTTGAACAGGAAAATTAGACTTATCCACAGAGGGCTCTTTGGTGATGATGTTTGCTTTAAAAACAGGACAGGGGCCCCTGGGCATCTGCTCTGTGTTAACTTGGGAAGTCCTGCCCCAGCCCCCGCTCCTTCTGTCACCTGCTGCCTTCCATCCCAGGCATGAGTGATGGTAGCTGATAGCAGTGAAAGTAAGAAAAGCACCGATTCGGGGCCACAACTCTTTGGATTAATCATCAGAACATCTGCTGTCATTCCCAGGATGGGAGTGGGGAGACTGAGGCTGACTGACCTTGAATCACGCAGCTGATGATGGCAGATGATGGGGTGCTCTAACTCCACAGCTACTGCCCATCACGATGGAAACAGAGGGGCAGTGACAGCCCCGGGGGGTTCAGAATGGGAAGCAGATGCCATGGAGCACCGAGAAGAGGAAAAACACACACCCCAGGCATGCCCACATCCTGACCCCCAGACTGTGAACTGTCACCTTACAGGACAAAAGGATGTTGCAGGTGTAATTAAGTTAAGGACCTTGAGATGGAGATTCACCCTGGCTTATCCAGGTGGCTCAAATTCAACCCCAAGGACCCTTGCAGAAGGGAGGCAGGAGAGTCAGAATCAGAGAGATTAAAAAATGACATGCTTTTCCAGATGGAAGAAGGGGCCACAAGCCAAGAAATGTGGGCACCTCTAGAGGCTGGAAAATGTAAGAAGTGGGCTCTTCCCACAGAGTAGCCAGAAGCAAACAGCCCTGCCTGTATTTGACTTAGCCAGGGAGACCCATTTCAGACTTCTGGCCTTCAGAACTGCCAGGTAATACATGTGTGCTGTGTTGAGCTACTAAACCTGTTGTCTTCTGCTACAGCAGCAAAAGGGAAGTCTTACACCCAGCCTGCAGCCTCCAGAGGGAGGCCGGCAGGTGTGGATCCAGCCAGCTTCTTGCCAGCCCCATGACCAAGGTCAGTTGGGTGAAGCTTCACTGGGAAGTGGAAGCAGTAAGAGGCCCTCCCTCCCACGAGTGGCCACAAAGCCCTCAGAACAGTGCCTGCCTGGCAAAAGCTGGGTACCAACATTGTGCAGGACATAAAGGGAGCATCAGTTGCCAAAGTCAGTGAGTGCTTCTGGTGCTGCCTCCGGAGGGTGCTCCATCTTCCAGAACTGTCGCCCCCAGGTGTCAAAGTCAGGGTGGGAGATAGGTGTTCCGTGGCTCTCCTAAAATTCTTATTTATTTACTTATGACTGTGCTGGCTCTTCATTGCTCCACGTGGGCTTTGTCCAGCTGTGATGAGAGGGCTTCTCATTGCGGTGGCTTCTCTCATTGCCGAGCATGGGCTCTAGAGCACACAGGCTTCAGTAGTTGCACCTTCTGGGTTTATTTGCACCATGATATGCGGAATCTTTCTGGACCAGGGATGGAAGTCATGTCCCTTGATTGGAGGTGGATTCTTACCCACTGGACTACCAGGGAAGCGTCTCCTGGAATTCTTTATCACAACATCAGGCAGCCCTTTTACAGACAGCAGCATCATCTACAAGGATGATTTTGTTGGCTTGCTTTCCATCCAGGACCCCACTGGACTGTAAACTCCACAGGGTGACCATTCTCTCTGGTCTGTTCACTGTTAGAAACACAACTCAGACCCCTGGGCGTGGCTCATAGTAGCTACTCAACAGATGTGTGTGGGATCAAAGGACGAAAGAATCAGCAGCAAGGCTGTGGGTTTTTTTCCTTGAGCTGAGCTGAGACATGGATGAGAAACAGCTCTCAAAGGGTTTGAGAGGAGCAAGGAAACCACTGTGGGACTGAGCAAGAAGGGACACAGGGAGGTAAGAAGCAGCACAGGGAAATTTTCTTTGAGATGAAGACATAACAAACCCAGACAGGAGAGCCCTGGGATTTCCCATTAACATCTCAGAGTGGAGAGTGGTACTCAGCCATCAGACCTCGACCAGGGAGGGAGAGGACTCCAGAAGAGTGAGGAAGGAAACTGTCCTGCAAAGGTCAAACATTTCCTCTCATTTTGCAAAACCTGAGATTTCTGATTTCTCAGTGGACAACTAATTCACTTTCAGACAGCCCCTTGCTTGTTGAATGTCCACCGAGAGATTTGAAAGGCGATTTCAATTTGGTTTCAAATTCATGCTCCGGCTCAGGAGAGATGACAGGTTGGAGGCCATCCTAAACAGTGAAAAGCGAGGTCCTTCCACTGAATCAGTGGGCTGGTCTGTCACCTGCCAGGGTAGTCAGGGGAACCTCCCAGAAGAGCCATATCCTGGGATGCACATGACCAAGACTGTGCTTTGGGGAAGCAAATTTCATATCGAATGTTGCAAAAATCCTGGTGCTTCTGGTGAGAAGAGTAGTTGGAGAGAGGTGCTTAGTTACCCCCACCAGAATCAAATTCAAGTGAATCTGCTTAGGACATAAATAAGGAGATGAGCTAGAGATGAGAAGTCCGAATGCAGGGTGGAAGTGTTCACAGGTGTTGGGAAGCAGGAGGTGGATGAGTTTGAAACAATTTTTTAAAATAAAAAAAAATTTTTTAAGGATTTTGAGCATTACTAGTAGAGTATCTGGGGCTTCCCTGGTGGCTCAGATAGTAAAGAATCTGCCTGCATTGAAGGAGACCCAGCTTTCATCCATGGGTCAGGAAGATCCCTTGGTGAATGGAATGGCAACTCACTCCAGTATTCTTATCTGGAGAATCCCATGAACAAAGGAGGCAGGCTACAGTCCACGGGATCACAAGAGTTTGACACAACTGAGTGACTTTCCATTGGAGAACCTGCACATCACCACAGGGGTCCCCAGGTGAACTTTAGGAAGACCACCTTCAGGAAACCTGGAGTGGAATGTCAGCAAGCCCTGCTTCCTCTTGACTGGCATCACCCCTCTTCCATTGCAGTGGGCACCAATGCTCACTGGGAGTAACAGAGGTTGACACCAAACACCCCAGGCTGCCCCTTGAGTCTTGAGACCAGCTCTCATCTCCAACTAGGAGTACAGTTTAACTGTGGACCCATTACAACAGGCGATAGCCTGCATTCCTGGAGATTATGCTCCCTTCTGGAATACCAAGGTGGGCGTGCTGGCTGGCAACATAAAACTCAGCCCAAAGGGGTTGGAAGCACAGAGATGGGAGGGCCCGTCACAGCCCTTGGGATGTCTCAAGCATCCTTTTCACTCCCTGAGCCTCACACTCAGGTCTCCTCCTTGCATACCTGCTCCTTCATTTGAAATCTTGGGAGGGAACTTCTGTAAATAGAGCCTTCATGAAGCCATCAACCAGCCTCTCTCATAAATTTTCGGGGACATTTTTCATGCCATAAAGGTTGTGTCATGATCGCTGCCCAGCTTGATTGCCAGCTTGGAGTGTTTGCTGGGTAAGAAAGGAAAAGATAAATCATGGGAAACGCAGCTTCATTATCATGTGACATTTAAGGATAATTTACACCTGACATCACGCCACTTCTGCCGTGGAAGTAGCGTTGCCAGGAGTCTCTGTCTTAGCCACTACCACGACTGTGTCAAGAGAATGGAAATAAATTGATCCAACTGAGTTCTCTGTGCATTTTTATTGCCTATTTATCAACATGAGTGAATAATAATACACATGGCATTACTTACAGGTCCTGGAATTGGGGTAGAGCTGCAGCAGGGAGCAGATTCACTAAGTTTTTGGAGGAATTATCCTTGGAGAGAAAGGATGGTGGTCGTTGATCACATCCATGTCCTGCCAGGGTCTGGAGTCTGTCTTATGTTTGACTTTTTATGTGATAATTTCTACAAATGGTTAGCATGACATCCCTTTCTCCCAGCACTTGGGGAGACACTATTTTCCCTTCACTCAAGTTGAATGCCCCCTTCACACCTTGCTGACCTGAAATGCAGCCAATAGCTCACTTACCACTTCTGCAGCTGTTATATCTCTGGTGAGACTCCAACACCATCCCTCAGTCTGTGGGCGTGTGGGCGTATTTTCCGCCATGTACATACGTGCAGCTTTCTAAGTGTACATTATCCGTCCCCCCCGCCCCCGCAGCTAGATAGCATGCTCCTCGAGGCTACGGTCCCATTTTTATTCTGTTTTGAATCCTCCAGGTTAAGTTGGGGCCATGCCCTCTCAGAAAGAGGTTTCCTGTAATTTCACCTTGCTGAAAATTTGACCCTGGTGAAACCAGGGGTGTGAGCACCAAACAAAGGAACTGGGAAGACAAAAGGAAAAGAGGGAGTAGGAGAAGTGGGGATGCTGAGGGGTGTTCCATGTGGGGGCCCCTCTTCCTAGTAGAGAAAGACACCAACTGACCAGCAGCTAGAAGAAAATGATGCCTCTCATTAGGAAGAGTCACCTGATGTGTCCAAATGAGCTGCTTCCAGCACCACAGATAGAGTTAACCCCATCACAGCTCCTTCATGGCAAATAGATTGGGGGAAAATGGAAATAGTGACAGACTTTATTTTCTTGGGCTCCAAAATCACTTCAGACAGTGACTACAGCCATGAAATTAAAAGACACTTGCTTCTTGGAAGAAAAGCTATGACAAAGCAGAACAGCATCAAAAGCAGAGACATCACTTTGTTGACAGAGGTCGAATAGTCAAAGCTATGGTTTTTCCAGTAGTCATGTACAGGTGTGAGAGCTGGACCATAAAGAAGGATGAGCACTGAAGAACTGATGTTTTCAAAATGTGGTGCTGGAGAAGACTCTTGTGAGTCCCTTGGACAGCAAGGAGATCAAACCAGTCAATCCTAAAGGAAATCAACCCTGTGTATTCATTGGAAGGACTGATGTTGAAGCTGAAAGTCCAATACTTTGACCACCTGATGAGAGGAGCCAGCTCATTGGAAAAGACTCTGATGCTGGGAAAGATTGAAGGTAGGAGGAGAAGGGGAATACAGAGAATGAGATGGATGGATGGCATCACTGACTAGATGGACATGTGTTTGAGCAAATTCCAGGAGATACTGAAGGACAGGGAAGCCTGGCGTGCTGCTATTTATGGGGTCTCAAAGAGTCAGACATGACTGAGCAACATCACAGCCACAGATCACACACACACATCCTCAGATCACAGCCCATCTTCCTCTGGTCACTCTCATGGGCTGAGGGCTTCTGTCCAGTTACCCTGCACAGGCAGCTCCTGGGCACTTCTTAGAGGCTGTCCTGGGGCCTCCTTTCCTTGACCAAGGATGCAGTTTAGGTCAGAGAAGACCAAAGACTCAGCATATCCAACAAGCCCCCAGTATCCCAGGATGGGCAGCTCCTGCTCCAACCCGGGGTCAGGGGTGCTGGCTTAGCTAATCCCACTTCTTTTACTGCCTCCCTGAGAAGTCTTGGGAAGGTTGTGTAAGCTCATGAAGCCTACAGTTTCCTCTTCACAGAAGGCATGAAGATTCAAGGAGATGTACCTGAGAGAAACACATAGAGCAGCTCCACTGAGGACCTGCTCAATGCACAGCTTCCTATGGTTCTGCCCCGCCCAGGACTTCCACTGACCCGCATCCCTGCCCTGTAGTCTGAGTCTCAGCCTCACCTTCTGTATCAGATACTGTTGGACCCCTCGGCTTCTAATCGTGTGGATCCATTTCACCTATTATCCTGGCCCCGCTGCTCTTCCTCACAAAAGAACCCGATGGGAGCATCCTTTTGTTGCAACGTGGCTGTGATAGGCATTGCTGTTCTCAGATGATAGCATGATTCAGTCACTGTTTGGACTTGTCACTCGGGCAGAAGATCCATTCAGCTCTGAGTAGAGCTGAGCACAGGGAGATTCAGGGTCTCCACAGCTGTGAAGCCCAGGCCAGTGATGGAGCTGGTGGGAAAAAAGAAGAGGACTGGCAATAGGGCGAATGCATTTCCAGGAACCCCTCACCACCAACCACAGCCAGACCCAGGCATCACAGGCCAAGGCTGGGGCTATTTCCCACAGATCATGGAGAGGAGCTGGCCAAGCAGCAGCTGCAACTCCTCCATCCAGAGGTGACACCCGAATAGCTCAGAGAAAGATCAGTGATGGAGCAAGGCGCCCCACAGACACAACAGGCCTCACTTCAGGTCTGTATTTCCAAGGGTGAAATGAGAATGGAAACCCAGCCAAGAGAAATTAATTAAGGCAGCGTACCCTAAACTGTATGTTTCTGTGCAAATGGATGCAAGGCCAGGGAGCCATGAAGTGGTAGATAATTGCCTTGGGGAATGTGGGGAACTTGTAATTTAGTGAAGGAACAGCCAGGGGGAATTGGGGAGAACACCAGAAGGCAAGACAAAGAAGTCCAGTGACAAGCTCCAGGGAGACTTCCCAGTGTCCCAAAGTGCTAAGTGGCAGGTGGAAAACGGAGCTCCAGCTACCCTGAGAGAACGCAGATGGCGTCAGAGAGCCTCTCACTTGTAGGGCAGCTAGTGGAGACGAGGAATGTGGTCCCTGAACTATTTCCTCCGTATTCTCTCCCTGCCAGCCTGCCTGCAGTCTGTGCCCCATCCTCCAGCCTGATTCCTCCTTCCCCAGTTGTTGGGAATCAAGGAGCACACATGACAATCCATCGTCTAGTCTTTAGGTTTGCAGATGGGAAAATGGTGGGAGGAACCGGGACCTCCTGGATCAGGCTGTGAGGTCACTGGAGATCTGGACTGGAGCCCAGGCTCGAGACTCACCCTCACCCAGAGGATACAGAGTTACAGAACACCCTCTGTGCCCCTCTCACTGTCTAGCGCCAAAGGCAGATGGCTGACCAAGGATGGTGGACACCTCAGGGGTGGGGCCTGTGGATTGGGGGCAGATAAACATCCCACGGCTGGAAGTGCAGCTCTGGTCCCAGACACGGCATCTACTGGGGTGAATGTGTGATGGGGGGCTCTCCAGGAACAACCCCTGCCAGCGGGGAGAGGCGGCTGACCATCACAGGCAGACTTGGCCTTCTCCCTACGAGAAAGGGGAGAGAGCAGCTGCTTCCCGGCCTCCAGGAGCACAGTCCCAAGGGCAGGAGGGGGTGCAAGCTGTCAGCGCTGATGCAGCGTGATAAAGGTATGGGCGGGGGACACAGAGAAAGCTGTCCTGATAATAAAGATGCAGGAGACAGGACCTGGGGTGTGTTACAGCTTTGGGGTCACACATGTAAACTTCAGTTGTCTAACAAAAGTGCATCATCAAAGATTAACTCCCAGAGGAAAAGATTGTCCAGAAAGACAGACTACCAGAAGCTCTGCCAAGCCCCTCTTCTGGGTCCCTCACCAGGGTCCACTGCCTGACTGTGGACTCCTCCTACACCAGTGCCTTATGGCAACTATGATCCTTGAAGGTTCCCCACAAAGGGGCCTGTGCCAGTCCAAGTTGGGTCTTAGGCTGGCTTAGGTGATGGCCACGGAGCTCTCAACTCAGGCACCCAAACCCAGGTCCTCTTTGGCCAAGTAGACAATTCTGGAAGGAGGGTGGAGTGGGTGGCAGGTTAAGTGGTGTGCGTAGAGGCTCAAGGGTGCGAGGTGCCCTCTGAACCCAGCCCCTGCTCGGGCCCCCAAGTGCTCTGTCCCTGCTCTTGCCATCTAAGGACAAATAGCACCTGGGTGGCCTGGGTCCGTGAGGTCACATTGCACAGAGGGGACCCCTCCCCCTCAGGCCTGGCTGGACCACCCCAGGGCTCTCCCAGCTGGGTTGCCCCCAAGCCCTTTATTCATTCTGTCTGTCCAAACTTATCCTGCAGGCTGGTGACCTCTTGGGCACCAGCCTGACTGGGCCTGTGAAACTCACACAGGGTTCTCCCCTGGCGCAGGCATCTCCTCCCTCCGTGCTATCTGAGAGGTTATCTGCCCATGTATGCTGAGCTGTCTGCTCACTTTCATGGACCCCCGGCTTCTGGGCCTGCTTCTGGGCCCACTGAAGTGGGTGTGAGGCTAAGGACTGTGGCCATCAGAAAACCCCATCTGATGACACTTAATTTGATGCTTTATCTCCTGTGTCATTTTAGCTGGCCATGGGGTCCAGTTTTTGGTCAAACATCAGTCCAGATGTCTCTGAAGATATTTTTAGATGCAATTAATGTTTAAGTCAGTATTCTTGGAGTAAGATGATCACCCTCCATAGCCTGGGTAGGTGGGCCTCAGACAATCAGGTAAAGACATTGAGAGGAAAAGCCGAGGCCAAGGAAGGAATTCTGCCCCCAGACAGCCTTGGGAATGAGCTGAAACATCAGTTCTTCCCTGGGCCTCCAGCCTGCTGGCCCTCCCTGAAGATGCTGAGATTTCAGACTTCCCAGATCCATGATGGTGTGGGCCAATCTAAGTCAGAAAGAGTAAAACAAATGTCCTATATTCTTGAATATATATGGAATCTAGAAACAATGGTATTGATGAAGCTATTTGTAAGGGCAGGAATAGAGACACAGACTGAGGATGGACTTGCAGTCATAGGGAGGTAAGGGGAGGGTGGGACAAGTTTGGAGACTGGGACTGACGTGTATATGCTACCATGTGCAGAACAGATAGCTTGCAGGAAGCTGCTGTGTGGTGCAGGGAGCTCAGCTCAGTGCTCTGGGATGACCAAGACGGGTGGGGTGGAGCTGGGGGAGGCAGGCTCAAGAGGGAATGCATATATGTATACATATGGCTGATTCGTGTTGTTGTGTGGCAGAAACCAACACAACATTGTTAAGCAATTATCTTCCAATAAAAAAATGAAAATAAAAAAATAAAATTTCTCTATCTCTTCATATACATAAATGTAGATTTCATATACACAATCCTATTTGAGCTGCTTCCCTGGAGAACTCTGACTAATGCACAATGCACCCCCCACTCCCACGTCCAAGAGCAAGCCTTTTCCTGTACCCAGAGGCCAGAACTCATCAGATATGCAGATTTGCCTGACAGGTGCATTTTGGTTTCACTCAACTTTTGTAATTAAAAGCCTCTTGCTCCTCGGAAGGAAAGCTATGACAAACCTAGACAGCATACTAAAAAACAGAGACATCACTTGGCTGACACAGGTCCATATAGTCAAAGCTATGTTTTTTTTTTCAGTAGTCATGTACAAATGTGAGAGTTAGACAATAAAAAAGGCAGAGTGCCAAAGAATTGATGCTTTCAAATGGTGGTGCTGGAGAAGACTCTTGAGAGTCACTTGGACAGCAAAGAGATCAAACCAGTCAATCATAGAGGAAATCAACCCTGAATATTCATTGGAAGGACTAATGCTGAAGCTGAAGCTCCAATCCTTTGACCACATGATGTGAACAACTGACTCATTGGGAAAGACTCTGATGCTGGGAAAGATTGAGGGCAGGAGGAGAAGGGAATGACTGAGGATGAGATGGTTGGATGGCATTGCCAACCCAATGGACATGAGTTTGAGCAAACTCAGGGAGATAGTGAAGGACAGAGAAGCCTGGTGTGCTGCAGTCCATGGGGTCACAAAGAGTTGTACACGACCTAGTGACAGAACAACAATATCAAGTCATGCTAGACAGCATGGGCCCTAATCAAATATACCTGGCATCCTCATAGAAGGAGAAAATCTGAACTCAGACACTCATGCAGGAAGATAAATGCAGATGTTCAGGTGACACTTCAACAAAGCCAAGGAATGTCAAAACTTGCCACCAAATTGCCAGAAGCTGGGAGAGACACCTGAAACAGAAGCTCCCTCCCAGCCTCAGATGGTATGTACCTGCCTACACCTTGATCTCAGGATCACAACCTCCAGAGCTGTGAGACAGTAAGCTTCTGTTGTTTAAGCCACCTGGTGTGTGTACTTTGCTGCTCCAGGAAACTTACACAGCTCCCTTGAGGGAGGGATGTGAGCTGGAAGAGGAATGAGCACAATCCAGCCAAAGTAGGGCAGAGACAGAGGTGCTATCTGAGAGAACAGCATGGATGGGGTCTTGGAGGTGGGAGATGGGGAGTCCAGGGGCCTGGAAAGAAGGTCAGTGAGGTCAGTGCATCTGGAACAAGGGAGACCGGGGATAAGGTGGGAGAGGCAACAGGACTCAGGCCTCGTGTGGGATTTTGTCTTCATAGTAAGTCCTCACTGAGGAGCTTTAGGCTGCATGGATGAGGTCACAGCTGGATTTTGACGACATCACACTGGTTACAGGTGAGGAGAGTCAAGGACTGGGACCAAGTATGGGTGTCCATGCAGGAGCCAGTGTGAGGCATCGAGGCTCAGACCCAGGTGCCAGTGGGGATGGAGACAGATGGAGAGATGCAGGAGACAAAATGATGGAGACAGACGGAGAGATGTGGGAGATAAGATGATGGAGACAGATGGGGAGATGCAGGACATGACTGGAGGGCGGGATCAGCAGGACATGATCTTTGCTCAGAGAGGGGAACAAGAGGGAGATTTCTTGACTCCCAGGAGTCTTTTCTGTGACTCTTACAGGGGAAGAAAAGCTGCAAGAAAATGAGAATTTAAAGGGAGTCAAGAGTTTTCATCTGAGCAGGTAAGGTGACTTGGCAACACACAAGGAGACTGTTCAAGGAAGGGATCGGTTAGAATGTAAGAAGTTGAGAAGGGAGGCTTGGGATGTCATGTGGGGTGAATGTCTGCTTATGGACAAGATTGTCTGGGGCAAGAAGAGGAGAGGGGCTGTTGAGGCAAGTTCATGTTCCTGATGCCCAGTAAGATCAAACCAACTGAAATATTAGAGTTTGCAGCAGAGAAAGGTTTACTGCAGGGCCCTGCAAGGAAACAGGTCACTCCTGCCCTGAAGAAAGCTCTACAAAGGGTTTCACCAAAGTACTTTTAAATCCAGGTGAGGGAGGGGAGTCCCAGGGTCTGTGATCAGCTTGTGCACAATCCTCTGATTGGCTGACAGTAAGGCCACAGGATGGGGTCACAGGGGTTAACTGTATCAGTCCTTAGGCTCCAGGAGGCCTGGGGTTAGACACTCAGAGTCATCAAGCATTTAACATTTTCCATTTGTTGGAGCTGTGCTATGCCAAGTCGTTTCGTTCATGTCCGACGCTTTGTGACCCTATGGACTGTAGGCTCCTCTGTCCATGGGATTCTCCAAGAACACTGGAGCAAGTTGCCCTGCCCTCCTCCAGAGGATCTTCCTGACCCAGGGACTGAACCTACATCTCTTGCATTTCCTTCATTGGCAAATGGGTTCTTTACCACCAGTGCCACCTGGGAAGCCCATTTGTTGGAGAAGGGGAGTTTTTTACATCTGCAAAACAACTCAGGAAATGTGCATCAAGTACTATTATCCCGGTACTTCAAGGAGGAGCTGCAGCAGAGGATGTGGGGGAAGGCCTGTCTGGGGAAGTCTCCATAGGGTCCTGCTCAGTTACAGAGCCAGCATGAACAGTTAGGGAGTTCCTCTGCCTTTAATTTTGCGTAGAGAAAGAGGAGGCCACAAAGAATACAATAAGTGGTAAAGCAAGGGCCCCATGAAAGACGAGAGAAGAGCCTATTCTAGAAAGATGGTGTGTCCTGGACAAGCCCCATGGGCCCCAGAATCTGGAGGGGTAGAGCTGAATAACAGAATGAGGGAATGTCCTTATGGGTGGAGGTGGACAGCAGGACTCAGCTCGAGATGTGTCAGGTCACGATAAGGCTGCTGGACGTCAAAGTGGGCATGACGAGTCAGGAATCAAACGGAGAGTCCGAGTTCTGGAAAAGTCCGGCTGGAGAGGTGGGTGCTGAAGTCCTAAACATGCAGACATGCTTTAAAGCAGATGAAACCACCATGAGGGTGAGTATACACATAAATGAAGGGGGAGAACTCCCAGGTCTGAGCACTGGTCACTCCAGCGATAAGACGTCATGTCGATAGGAGGGACCGACACAGGAGGTCGCAGACACAGAGTCAAAGGCAGTGGAGACTTAGGAGGGAGTGGATCCTAAAGGGAAGTGGGGGAGGTCAGAGGGGGCGGGTCCTGAAGACCAAGTAAGAGTTTGTAGAAGAGAAATAGTCAGTGTTGAACTCAGCTCCGCTGACGAATCAGGAGAGACAGGCTGAAAACTCAGCATTGGGCTCAGGACCACAGAAGTCTTGATCAGAAACAGAACCAACAGGAGATGATAGAAAGACAGAAACATAGATAGGTAGATAGATATAAATTAGATAGAAATATAGAAAGATAAATAGAAATATAGAAAGTGAAAGTTGTTCAGTCATGCCTGACTCTTTGAAACCCCATGGACTATACAGTCCATGGAATTCTCCAGGCCAGAATACTGAAGTGGGTAGCCTTTCCCTTCTTCAAGGGATCTTCCCAACCCAGGGATCGAACCCAGGTCTCCCACATTGTAGGCAGATTCTTTACCAGCTAAGCCACAAGCGAAACCCAAGAATACTGGAGTGGATAGCCTATCCCTTCTCTAGCAGATCTTCCTGATCCAGGAATCTAACCTGGGTCTCCTGCATTGCAAGTGGATTCTTTACCAACTGAGCTATGGGGGAAGCCCATAGGTAGAAATATATACAGATGATAGATAAATAGATAGATAGAAATATGTGTGCGTGCATGCTAAGTTGCTTCAGTCATGTCCGACTCTTTGAACTGTAGCCCACCAGGCTCTTCTGCCCATGGGATTCTCCAGGCAAGATTACTGAAGTGAGTTGCCATGACATCCTCCAGGGAATATTCCCAACCCAGGGATCAACCTCACATCTCTTATGTCTCCTGAATTGACAGGCAGATTCTTTACCACTAGCACGATCTGGGAAGCCCAGATAGCAATATAGGTATATGTAAATATAGATAGATAGATAGATAGATAGATAGATAGATAGATAGATGGAAATATAGATAGATGATAGAAATCACTCATCTAGAAGATAGAAGTCACTCAGTCGTGTCTGACTGTTTGCAACCCCATGGACTGTAGCCTGCCAGGCTCCTCCATCCATGGGATTTTCCAGGCAAGAATACTGGAGTGGGTTGCCATTTTTCCTTTTCCAGGGGCTCTTCCTCACCCAGGAATCGAACCCAGGTCTCCCACATTGCAGGCAGACGCTTTACTATCTGAGCCACCAGGGAAGCCCTAGATAGATGATAGTTAGATAGAAATACAGAGAGATGATAGATAAATAGATAGAAAGAAATGTATTTATTTGAGGTATTGGTCCAGGTGATTATGGAGGCATAGAAGGTCATGATCTACAGTTTGGGGACCCAGGAAACCCAGTGGCAAAGTCCTATGAATCAGGGGGCTGACTGTATCAGTCTCAGTCCACAGGCAGGACACTGATGTCCCAGCCCCTCCATCAGGCAGAAGGGGTTGAACTCTCTTCTCCTGTCTTTTCTTCTCATCAGAGCCTCACCAGATTGGAGGAGCCCATACTGGGGAGGGAGATCTTCTCTACTGAGCCCACCAATTCCAATGCTGATCTCATCTGAAATAATGTGTAAGCAAGTATCTGGGCATCCAAGGCCAGTCTAGTTAGTTACCACATAAAACTTACTATCCCAATGGCCTTTGCATTCAGCACGGCACCATTGACTCTTGTCCGTAAGGGAACAATGCTGGGGTGGTGGCGAAGATGAGAGCTGAGTGAGGTGGGATCGGGAGAGAGTTGCAGAGAAACTTTTGAGGACAAGTGCACACAGCTCCTTTGAAGAATTTCACAGCATGGGGAGGAAGAGACACAGGCAGCAGCTTAAAGGGCATGCTGATCAAGAGATGGCTCTTCTGAAGAGGGGAAAGGTAAGAGCTTGTCTGCATGCTGAGAGAAACAGTCCAAAGCACAGGACAAAACAGTGCCGCCTGACAGAGGAGGGAGAATGTGGCAGTGTCCTTGGGCAGATGAGAGTGAGGGGATCCGGGTGCAGAAGAAGTGGGGTCTGGCCCTGGGGGTGGTGGTTACTGCTTAGAGCACAGCAGTCCTTCGTGGCAACAGAAGTAGAAGTGGATTATGTGCAGGAAGAAGGGCCGACACATACAGACAAGATCAGAGGACATTTTCTCAATGAAACAGGAAGCCATGTGTTCAGCTGAGACTAACTTTAGGGGGAAAGGCTGTGCTGTGCTTAGTCTCTCAGTCATGTCTGACTCTTTGCAACCCCAGAAGCTGTAGCCCACCAGGCTCCCTCTGTCCATGGGGATTCTCCAAGCAAGAATACTGGAGTGGGTTGCCATGCCCTCCTCCAGGGGATTTTCCCAACTCAGGGATCAAACCCAGGTCTCCTGCACTACAGGTAGATTCTTTACCGTCTAAGCCACCAAGGGTAGGGAAGATTCCCCTGGAGAATGGATAGGTGACCCACTCCACTATTCTTTGGCTTTCTTGATGGCTCAGATGGTAAAGAATCTTCCTTCAATGTGGGAGACCTGGGTTTGACCCCTGAATAGGGAAGATCCCCTGGAGGAGAACACAGCAACCCACTCCAGTATTCTTGCCTGGAGAATCCCCACGGACAGAGGAGCCTGGAGGGCTATAGTCTATGGGTCACCAAGGCGGAAAAGATGGGGATGTAAAGAAGGAGGGAATCACAGAAAGACCAGGATAGTGGGGATGTGCATGGTTCAGGAAATAAGACATGCTTCCTGGGAGCACTCAAGAATCCACTCCAAACCTATGACAAACACCAAAAAATTACAACAGGAGTCATGCTGGAGAGAAGAACAGAAAGCCAGGAGCTGAACATCCTCCTGGAAAGCAGGAGTGTGCTGGGGTGCTCTGTTGGGGGAAGGGTCTGTGGTGCAGAGGTCTTCAGGGAGAGTGGCCAGCTGACAGGGGGATTCAAGGGAAGAGGGGGAGAGAGGGCTGGCATGGGAGATAAGGAACAAGAGACAGAGCAGTCTTCAGGCCACAGAGTGAGGCCCTGGGGGGATGTCAGTGTCAACAGGGACAACCAGGATGTATTCAAAGGCAAAGGTAAGGTTCCCTTCAAGAAAAAGGAAGGATGTGGGATATTTGATCCCTGACTGATCATGGGCTTCAAAAGCACAGCAGATTGTCTTGGATCTTGGGATGGACAGGAGATGGGATTAGAACAGGAGGTGAAGTTAGCCTCCTGGGGATTCAGGTCTGGGGGACCAGGGATGGCTAGCAGTCCTGAGCCCCACAGTGAAGGACATGGTAAGACTGGCCTTGACAGCCCAAAGGCAGACATGGGTAGAGAAGCAGCAGGGAGGCTGGGGGCTCACCTGGGCTGGGCAGAGGTCTGGGGGTGGCGGCAAGGAGGCTAGCAGAGGCTTGGTCTTACTCAGACCGTGAGAAGTTCCCTGTACCTCCTGGTTCCAGCTGCGGGCATGAGGAAGGTGGCTGTGGCTCATGGGACTGAGTGTTGGGCACTAGCTCTGCTTCTTCCTCAAAGTCATCAAGTCTACAGTGGGGCTGGAGGGGCTCACTCCAGGAGTACAGGCCGCCTCTCAATGTATCAGTCATCTACACTGTGTAATAAATCACCACAGCGTGAAAGTGAAAGTTCCAAAGTTACTTACTCAGTCACGTCAGACTCTCTGTAACGCCATGGACTGTAGCCCACCAGGCTCCTCTGTCCATAAAATTCTCCAGGCACGAATACTAGACTGGGTTGCCATTCCCTTCTCAGGAGAACTTCCCTCCCCAGGGATTGAACCTGGGTCTCCCACATTGCAGGTAGATTCTTTACCATCTGAGCCACCAGTTTAGCAGCTGGGAACAATACCCAGTTCTGTGGGTCTAAAGTTGGGACGCGGTGTGGCTGGGTTCTCTGCTCAGGGTCTCATACTCATGACATCTGTGTTTGAGCACAAGTTTCCTCACTTCCTCATTTGGATGGCTGGCAGAATCAAATGCCTTAGGGATGGGACACTGCAGACACATCCTCTTGCTGTCTGTCATCCAGAAGTTACTTCATTCCTAGAGGCCACGTGCTGTCCTGGCCATGTGGCCCTCCATCCTCAGAGCCAGCAATGGAGAATCACTCTCCCATCACTTCCCTCTCATGCTTGATGTTCTCATGCCTGAAAGAGCCACTTCCCCTTTAAGGGCTCACCTGATGATGTTAGGCCCCCACCTGGGTAAGCTCTCTCCCTTAAGGCCGACTAGGACATCGCACATACCCTGGCTGCACAGTAGAATCTGTCATATTCATGGTTCTGGGGATTGTACAAGGAACATACACCAGGGGTAGGAATCTTGGGGACCATCTAATGAAGAGTCCTACCCACCACACCTGGTTCCTGTTTGATGACAGCCTTGTACCAGGAAGATGAGCTGCTCCAGGCTGATAATCTCATAGGTTTTTGTATCTTTATTTCCTTGTGTGTGTGTGTGTGTGTGTGTGTGCTTAGTTGCTCAGTCATGTCCAACTCTTTGCAACCCCATGGACTGTAGTCCACCAGCTCCTCTGTCCATGGAATGTTCCAGGCAAGAATACTGGAGTGGGTTGCCATTTCATACTCCAGGGTATCTTCCTAACCCAGGGATCGAACCCAGATCTCCTGCACCTCCTGCATTGCAGGTGGATTCTTTACCTGCTGAGCTATGGGGGAAAGCCCTTCTCTTTTTGTAAGTAAAGGTGAAGTCTTCTTCTACTGGATAAGGCTGGGGTGGGGCAAGCAGGCTGGGGTCCAGTGTGTGCAGAGCAGGTGGAATGGTTGAGGAAAGCATGGAAAGTTGAGCTGACAGAAAAGTCCCTGGCAGAGTAAGAGTGGCCAGGTCTCCTTGACTCAGAGCAGGACCAGTAGGCCTGGAGGACCAGGTGAAAGATGAAAGAGTGAAGGTCTTCCCTTTCTTTATTCAGCCTGTGTTCATCTCTACATCCCACAATGCCTCATGCTTGGCACAGAGTGCATCCACAGCGTCCTGAAAACTCTCCCTGCCCCACCCAGGCATCAGTCTCATTTGCTAAGGAGCCTCAGCCATCAGGAGCCGCAGGCGCTTCCCTGACTATTCCCGGCTCCCCCATCTGGATGTCAGCCTTCGAGGACTCTGCCCGGCTATAACCCAGCCTCAGCCGGTATATCCGGGAACTGAGGTCTGCTTTAGCAGCAACACTTTCCTTGGAAGGAGAGGACACGAAGTCCAGCTACGCCCTCCGGAGCCAGGAATGTGTTTGTGTAGGTTCTGAATTGAATAAACACACAGCATGCGGCTTGCCAAATGCCAGCACCTTCATTTTCCAATAACAAATGGCTGGTTAGAATCAATAACAGTTCCCTGCCGCTGTGCTAGCAGCAGCGCGAAGGCGGCGGAGGCGGCCTGGGCTCCGGCGAACAGCTGCTGTGCCCCGTCCCAGACTCCACAGGGGGCGCAGCTGCCACTTAGCCACGCCGGCCGGCCTCACCGCTGACGCTCACTCCAAAAACTCCTCCTGCTCTTCAGCTTCACAGATAAACCGGAAAATCTGCTGGGGCATGTAGGATCCATGTAAACTGTGTTTCAGCTTAGAGGGGGCAAGCGTCCAAGAGGTGGAGAGGGAGGAGGGAGTATATGCATTATCCAGGCTGGAAGCCTGGAAGCCTGGAACCTACTCTTTAACTCAAAGGGAGTTGGCAGGTCAAAATAACATAGAGCCATTTCTGGAGCTGCCTCTCCCCAGCTGTGTGATCCTGGCAATGTTACTTAACGTCTCTGTGCCTCACATGCTCGTCTATAAAGTGAGGGTTATAATAGCGACTGTCTCATGGACATCTCTCAAACATCCATGTGAAGCCCTGGAATAGATCAATAAACATTAGCATTATCACTGCTCCATTCACTCTCCCCAAAGTCATCTATTGGATCCAACCATGAGCTAGGAGCTCCTTTGATGCCCCCGTGAGCTGCAGGCTCTTTCTGGTGCTTCCCACAGTACCCCATACATCTCTCAACTCAAGGGGATGCTCCCTATTTGGGCATGGTTGGGCTGCTAAAATGCAACCACTGCAGAAGCGAACCTTTTCAAAACACAGTCAGCCTCAAGTGAGACGCTGTGGCTTGCTGCCAGTCCCAGCAAGACTAAAGGATTCTCTCATGTCACAGCTCCTTCATGGACAATGTAGTAACTGCCATGGGTACAAAGTCAATTATGTGCCTTCACATTAGGTACCTCTTTCTCTGGGTCCACCTTGAAAAGCACCAACCTTAGGTGGGGGCAGTACCATTATACTCATCCTGGCATCTGCCTCTACTTCTCATCAACCACATGTAGATAGCCTATAGGTGAATACCCACAGGATGGCTGGAGAGCCATAGGATGAATGGGTATTCATAGGATGCATGGATTCCTATAGGATAGATGGATAGCTATGAAAGTGAAAGTCAGTCCTATCCGACTCTTCGTGACCCCATGGACTGTAGCCTGCCAGGCGCCCTCTGTCCATGGAATTCTCCAGGCAAGAATACTGGAGTGGGTAGCCGTTCCCTTCTCCAGGGGATCTCCTCAACCCAGGGATCGAACCCAGGTCTTCCTCATTGCACATGGATTCTTTATCATCCGAACCACCAGGAAAGCCCAAGAATACTGGAGTGAGTAGCTTATCCCTTCTCCAGAGGGTCTTCCTGACCCAGAAATTGAACTGGAGTCTCCTATATTGCAGGCAGATTCTTTACCAGCTGAGCTACCAGGGAAACCCCATGGATAGCTATAGGCTGGATGAATTTTCATAGGATGGATAAATAGTTGTACAATGAATGGATTCCTATAGGATGGATGGATACCCATAAGATGGATGAATAACTATAGGATGGGTGGATACCCACAGGATGGCTGGATTCCTAAAGGATGTCTGGGTATCTATAGGATACATGGATACCCACAGGATAGATGGATTTCTATAAGTTGGATGGATAACCATAGGATGGATGGATAGCACTCATTGTTAGACACTCAGGATGGACCTTGTCGCTTGTCTTGCTCAGAAGCTTCAGTGGTCCTGGCTAATCCAGCATAGCATGCCACACTCTTCCTTATCTGGCCCTAGTTGTCCTCCTGGCTTGGTATAGGGCCCCTTCCTAGGGACTCCAGCTACACTGTGCACTGTCTGGCCCATCAGGCCACCTGCTTTGATCTGTTCAAATTTCTTAACTTCATCCCTCCTCTGGATAAGTTAACACATATCCTCTAAGGCTTAGCTCTGGAGGTCACCCACAGTTCCTCCAGGAGGAACTGATGTTTCCTTCCTCTGAGAGTTTCTAGCCCCCTTACCACCATTGGTTGTTGGCAGTCAGGTTTCCCTCTCAATGATGAAGAAATGGAGCATGCTGTGTTCATCTCTACATCCCACAGTGCCTAGTGCTTGGCACAGAGTGGGTTCACAGTAAGGGTGGATGGATGAATGGATGGATAGATGGGTGAATGGATGGATGGACAGATGGATGAATGGATGGATGGATGGATTGAGGGACGGTCGGATGGGTAAATGAGTGGATAGTGAACTAATTTTAGCATCATTACTCCTATGTAAGACTGTAAGGAATAAGAGAGGAAATAAAGAGTATCTAGGGATCCAAGGGCTCCTCTAGTTGATTCTCACAAATCATAGACTTCAGGCCTGTCATTTTCCAGCCTTTTCTCCCCTCCCCCCACCACTTTAGCCCTCTTCCCTGAGTTCTCACTCTTGTTTCTCTACCACTGACCATGACCTCTCCTGCCCAACTAGACCCTTGACACTGGCCTCTCTGGACCTGACCGTGTCCGGTGACCTCCATAATCATAGCAGGCAGAACCTTAGATCTCAGACACCCTAAATCACATCCCTGTCTGTCCAGCACATTTTCCAAGGATGAAAAGGCACTGAATGGACATCTTAGTGATGAGGAGATGGGGAAAGAAAAGAGAAAACAAGAGGCCACCATTCCCACACATGAGTTCACTGTCAGGGAGACATGGCTGTGTCAGGGCAGAGGAGAAAGGGGCATGTCCTTATAAGATGCAGGAGGGTATTCTTGGGAATCATGTAGGCAAATCCCTGGAGAAGGTCTCATTCACTGAGTGCCAAGAATATGTCTCATGTCCCATGTCTTAAACATCTTCCAGAAGAGAGGGAATATTAACCGCATTTCACAGGTAGGAAATTGGGCACTCAGAAAGTGATAACATGCAGAATATCCTACAGCCAGTAAGGGGGTCAAGCCAAATTTAAACCCAAGTCTCTGATTCTAAACCCAAGTCCCTGACTCTAAACCCAAGTCCCTGACTCTAAAACCCATTCAAAACCCTAGCTTGTGGCCCCAGAATGATTTGGAGGGAAATAAATAGGAAAATGATTTTTTTAAAAAAAAGGAGATAGGGATGCAAAAGGCAAGTCCTTTGCCTTGGATGTCCACTCGTTCTCTTGGCTGAAACCACAGGGGAACATGTGAAAAGCAGCCGATTCTGAGCCTGTGGAGTGGGAATATTCCACGGAGTCACGTAGCAGATGCTGGGTTCTCTGCCGCCCTGAGATGGTGTTAGCCCAGCATGTGACAGCGATTAATAGCGTATTTCTCAAATCAGCCCATTAGAAATAATCATGCAGGCAAACGTGGGCCATTAATCTGCCTTGGAACCCAACCTGTACAGGCTGACAAGAGGACGGGGGATGAGACTCTCAGAGACGCCCAAGGCAGGGGATTTTTGTGCACAGAGAGAACATTGCTGTGAAGTGGGAAGAACCAAAGAGGTCCCCAAAGTGCTACCTGGGCAGCATTCATAGGGGACCCAGGACCCAAGTGACTACAGGGGGCTCCGGGCTTTCTTCCTAAGGACCAAGGACAGCTCCACTCAAAGGCAGCAGCCTGCAGTGCTGCATTGTGAAGGACTTTGAGCCCATGATCAGTTACTCTTTCTGTCTTGGGTGACGGTGGGTATGTAAAAGGCACAGGTACCCTGAATGTGATGTCCCTGGACCCAGTGCTGTGCAGGGGGCAGGAGGGAGCACCCACCCCAGCAGGGTGGAGACTTTATCATTGACATTGTAAAACATCATCTCTACATGGTAATAAGGGGGAAATGAACTTAGATTATTGTTCTTCAATTCTCTGTAGAAAATACTCTGCCCTCTTGCCTGCTCGGGGTGTGGAGGGGCACTCCCACCCACTGTCCCCTCCCCACTTGGTAGGGCTCTCCTGCCAACTGGCCTGCACTCTCGAAGGATCTCCCTTGCAGACTGTGAAGTCTCTGCATCCTTGAGGGCACCAGCACCTCCCTGTTCCACCTGGACCCCAGAGCTGCAGCACCTGTGGATTAAGAGTGAAGGAAGGAGCACAGGGTTCATGCTGAAACTGGCCACAAAGGTGAGGGGCAGGTGAGCCATCCCCAGACTCCAGATCCCAGCAGGCTTGGTGAGTCCCTAGAGCCAGCCCTCCCTCCAGGAGTGGAAAGGTGATGGGGGGCTTTCTGTAGGTTTTTCTTGGAGACCTCGGCATCTTGATTTTATGATGAAGGACAGCCCTGCTTCAGCCTAAGTTCCGTGAGGGCTGGAGGCTTCTCCTTGCACCTCCTGGAGGACATCGGTGCCTCTGCCACGTGGCTTTTGTTTTCCTTTTTAACTTTATGAAAGTATAGTTGGTTTTATGGCTTCCCTGATGGCTCAGCAATAAAGAATCTGCCTACAATGCAGGAGATTCAGGAGACATGGGTTTGATCCCTGGATTGGGAAGATCCCCTGGAGGAACAACCCATTCCAGTATTCTTACCTGGAGAATCCCAAGGACAGAGGACCCTGGGGGGCTACAGTCCAAAAGATAGCAAAGAGTCAGACACAACTGAGCGACTGAACACACATAGTTGGTTTACAATGTTGTGTTAATTTCTGCTATATAGCAAAGTGGCTCAGTTATACATACATATATTATTCATTTTCATATTCTTTTCCATTATGGTTTATCACAGGATATTGAATACAGTTCCCTGTGCTATACAATAGTACCTTGCTGTTTATCCATCCTATACATAATAGTTTGCGTCTGCTAATCCCAAACTCCCAGTCTTTTCCTCCCCAATCTCTACTACCCCTCTGCAAGCAGAGGTCTGTTTTCTGTTTGTGAGTCTGTTTCTGTTTCATAGATAAATCCATTTGTGTCGTGTTTTAAATTCCACATATAAGTGATATCATATGATTCTCATTCTTTCTCTGATTCACTTTACTTAGCATGGTCATCTCTGGGTCTATCCATGTAGCTGCAAATGGCGTTATTTCATTCTTCTGAATGGCTGAGTAGCATTCCATTGTGTATATGGACCACATCTTCTTTATCCATTCCTCTGTCGATCTAGGTTGTTTCCATGTCTCGGCTATTGTTCTTAGCTGCATATCAGCATTGCTTTGGTGTTTGTTGGTTGGTGCTAGTATCCTGTCTTCTGGGCTAAAGTCCCCATGTCCTCTTTCAGATGGAGAGAGTGGAACATCTCAGGGATGTGTACCCTGAGAACCCACTTCAGCTCCCTGCCTCTGCTGGACCCCAGGATTTCTGGCCCCATGAGCCCTGTGCTGATCTGTGTCCCCAGCTTCTCACCTGGCTCCTCATGTAGACACCACCTGATTGGACATGTAGGTAGGTCCCAGGCCCCTCCCAGGGTCCACAGCCACCATCTCTCCAGGTTTGGCTAGGTACACTGACTCGCTTCTCCCACCTCCTGTGAAAGTTGGACACCATCATCCTTCCCTTGGTTTTTCAATATAGCCTGAAGCATGCAGGTGTTCCAAAGGGGCGACAGGCCTGGCACAAAGCCATGATAACACAGCAAAGTCTGGATTTGCAAGATGATAAATAAAAGGGGCGATCCCTCCCCCAACACAAGGGTTATTTCAAAGAGCACACCTTCTTCAGGCAACCAGCCTTATGTAGTACTTCTCAGAAAAGCAATCTTATAAGCAGCACTTCTAAGTTAGATAGCACCACCAGCTGATGTCTTGATGTGGCTGAAGTGTAGCCAGGAATGTACTCCACACACGAATATCCCCTGAGTAGCTCTCCACCTAGACTGTCCTTTACATAACAGATGACTCTCCCCCATCCTAATGTTCTCATGAGAAACTCGAAGTGGATCCCCACCCTCTTTGCTGTAGTTGATTTTTTTAAATGTCCCATTGTGTGATTCATAGCCATTTGTTTGGGCGACTCAGATATTTTCACCTACATGAGAACATATGGGAAAAGCAGAAGCCAATCTTCCCATGCACCCACCCCAGCTGTACGATCCTCACCCCAAGCAACAAGCAGCCAAGTGTCCTTCACCACCCAGTGCAATTTCCCCTGCTGATTAACCTGATAATGATCTTTGATGACTGATAAATACCTCACAAAATGGCAGCACCACAACCTGCCATGGAATTCACTGTAGATTGTAGCCTCTTATTCTTCCACACCTTTCTCCTGTCTCCTGCCATGTTTCCTCTGGATTTCCTATTCTCAGGGAGATGCCGGGCTCTTCCTATTTACTGCATTCACCTGTCTGGGAACTTACTTAATGGGAATGGAGTGTGTCCATGAAAACATTGCTGCCATATCAGTAAACAAAGGATGCTACTGCCTTCAAGGCATCACATTACAGCTGCCATGATGGTGAGCCCTGAGGGAACTCAGGATGCAAACAGGATTCCCACCCCCAGAGGTGCACCCTGAGGGGACTCAGGATGAGAAAGCCCAAGGTATTGGCCCCAGATAGCTGAGGTACATATCAAAGGAATGATTTCAATTAACCCAGACTCTTTTGTCTTCCAATATATAGAAAAATGCTAAATTCCTTACCTTGATACAACTGGATTTCTTCAATGAGCAGTAATCTTTTGATGTTCCAAATACCTGGTCTTTGTTGCAGTAACTCCTACATATCCTAGCTCCTCCCTTACCTCTTCTGAGCAGTCCCTCTGAGCTATCTGAGGTGCCATGTCCTAGGCTTAAGTCCTCAGTATGTCCACCAAACTTCTTCAACTGTGGTGCTGGATAAGACTGTCGAGAGTCCCTTGGACTGCAAGGAGATCAAACCACTCAATCCTAAAGGAAATCAACACAGAATATTCATTGGAAGGACTGGTGTTGAAGCTGAAGCTCCAATACTTTGGCCACCTGATGCAAAGAGCTGACTCATTGGAAAAGACCCTGATGCTGGGAAAGATTGAAGGCAGGAAGAGAGGGGATGATAGAGGATGAGATGGTTGGATGGCATCACTGTCTCAATGGGTATGAGTTTGAGCAAGCTCTGGGAGATGGTATAGGACAGGGAAGCCTGGCGTGCTGCAGTCTATGGGGTCACAAAGAGTCAGACATGACTTAGCAACTGAACAAGAACCATGCCCACCAAATGTAACATTAACTCTCAACTTCTAAGTTGTACATTTTTTCTAGTTGACAGGTACAATCTAGGGAAATAAATATTTCTTTGGGTGATTCTGAAAAAATAATCCAGGGAAAGGATGGGTCTTAGTTGTACCATTTGATTTCCCAAGCAAGAGAGTTTTGGGGAAGCATCCTGAGTCATCCCTCTTTGTACAACTGTGATGCCAAAATGCCCTCTCTACACATCCCGCTGACTCTTCTTCAAGCCCCACTTTTAGCTCATCACAGTTGTGGGGGAAATTTAGGGCAAGTATAATGGTAGTTTTCACAAAGGAGGGAACTCCACGAGGTGACAAGTCTGGGAAGAAAGCTGGAGATCTCCTTGTGTTTCCTTATCAGAGATCAGAGCCTGGGAGAAAATAATGGAGCTAGATTCCAAGAAGCTTCTTATTTTTCCTTCTTAGGTTGTTTCACATCTTTTCTCATTAGAAAGAATAATGTCTTGTCCTTTTTGCATAAAGCCGGGGACAAACATAAAGTTCTTCTGTGATTTTTAAAGCCAGCAAATAGTCCGCCGGGGTGGGGGGAGGAAATACAGCCCCAAATGGAGGCCTCTGTAAGTAATAAATCTGCTACCTATTGTCGTCTGTTTTCCTAAAACAAAAGTGACTGCAGCAAGCGTTTTTTATTATTGCTCATATATTGTTTAAATATTTCAGCTGGGAGCCGCTGTGTGAAGAGAGACAATAGCCCGTCTGACATGAGATTTATTAGAGAAAGTCGGCACAAATATATTTGTAGGGAACAAAATATGTTTGCAGAGATTATTCCAGATTTACGGTGATTAATAACCAATCGGACACTGCAGACCTCAGAGAGCCACCTCCCTGGCAGTTTCCGTGCCGGGTCAAGTCAGAACCAAGCATAAACTTTAGCGGTGCCAGGAACCTTTTGTGAAAGAATGAGGTTTTCCAAATAGCGTGAGATGAATACCAGAAGCAGACTTTTCTGTTCGGAAAGTGCCAGACTACTTAGTTAAACACTGGCTCTCCAAAAAGATGTGCAGCCAGGAGGCATTCATGGGCTTGGCACAGGCAGGGGCTCCCTGTGACCTGCAGATGAGATGCCAGATGCCAGAGACGTATCTTTGCTCTGGGGATAGAGAGGACCGCAGAGCAGGGGAAGGTCGAGAGAAAGCCCTTGTATGCCTCTCTTCCATCAGCTGTGTCCAGGACGCTTCTTTTGGGGATGTATACTTGAGACCCCAAGCAGAAGTGGGTTGTCTTGATTTGAAGGTGAACTCTGACCCTAAGAGTATTGATCAAGTATCAGTGGCTCACACACCTCTTGGACAAGATAAGAATCTGGCTGCTTATCCACAGAGGTGTGAGGCACTCCCTTAAAACCCACAGAGCCTGCTGGTGAGAACTCCCTGCCTGCCTCCCTGCTGACCTGCAGCATCCAAAAATGGGCAGTGGCAGCCCCCAGGGACCCCTCCCACAATAAGGGTTTCCCCTCCTCGCATGCTCTGCAGCTCCCAGAGGATGGAGTGGAGGCCATGCTTCCTTCCGGGCAGTCAGCCCCCCTGATGCTAGATACTGTCTGTCTCTTCTTATGAGCTGGAGCTGGCTGGAAACAGCAGCCTGATTAATAAAACTCGCGAGTAGCCCCCAGGGTCGATGCTCACAGGCTCTCTCAATAAGCAGTCCATAGATTGAATCTTATCGCCCCGGAAGAGTGAGTGCACCTTGTTGAGAGCTGGCAGCCATGCCCATCTGCCCCACCAATGACAAATGGCTCACAACCCACCAAGCGTGACGGTGAGCTTTGTCTGGAAGGCGTGGAGGTGCTAATGAAGAGTGCCCCCTGTGCGCTGCTGCTCCGGGCAGGTGGGCTCGAGTGGGAGTTTGCTTCCAACTCATGCACAGTGGCCGGTGGGGCTTCCAGCCTCCCCAGCTGTTGCCATGGAGAAGGAGTTGGATGGCTTTAACACAGCTGTGTGGATGTCTCCCCAGAGACGCGCCACGACAAGTTGGACTGGAAGTAGCAAATGAGCAGCCATAATCTTCAACCGTATGAATAAGTGATTGATCGAGTACAGAGGCAGTAAACAGCGCTCTGTGTTCTGGCAGCGTGGGGCCCAGCAAAATGAGATAATCAGTCTGAGACAGACACACACAATGTAGCCGCCGGGCGCCCCGTAACCTTCCATTGTGCACCATCCCGGTCCCCAGGAATCTGCCCAGAGCTAATGGCCACTTCCTGGGGACCCTGCAGATGCCAGGCCACTCCAGGTCCCAGCTAGCCCTGAACCCATTTCAGATGAGTCCTGCCACGTGTGGCCCCTGGTGCTTTTTAAATGACGGCTTCTGTCTGCTTCTCTCAATCAGCAACCCAGCCAAATCTGCTTGGTCCCAAAGGGTACTTTGTGGAGGTAGGAATCCATAGAGTTGTGAACCCCTGGTACTGTCTGCCAGGGCTCTTTCCGAAAGGACTGCTCCCTGCCACCTGGGGGCTCCTCATCCCTGGTCAGACACAGCTGGTTCAGGGCATTTTATACGCAGTGCAGAGTGACTGATGACCGGGGGAGGAGAGATGAGCTGTGGCAACCAGCATCACCTCCTGAGATTTTGCATCAGGACACTGTGAGAAGTGGATGAGGGCAGTGGAGCATCGGGGGACATCCAGAACTAGGACGGCAGGAAACCGGTGACAACAGAGGCTCAAGAGGAGACAGGGAGACAGGTCAGAGCCAGGAGTCATTAACTTCTGCATCTACCGCTGTTTCACCTCCTCAGTGCCCAGGTGTGGTTGTGTCACCGCTTCTTTGGTTTCCTGTATTTCTGATGCTTTGACATCATGGGACCCTGTTGACCCTCGAGGGATTGCCCCTCCAAGGACCAGCCAATCCCTGAGATAGTGTGCTTTCCAATGCAACACCACCCAATCTGGAGCCCACTCCCTCTTCGCCTCCTCCATCAACTCCAGGGTACTATCCACCTGCCCTCATCACCCCAGGGCAGGTACCAGACAACTAGGGACTGCCCCAAATCCACTGACATCATTCACATTGAAAGTGATAATGAAAGTGAAAGTCACTCAGTCGCGTCCGACTCTTTGCAACCCTATGGACTATATATGTCCGTGGAATTCTCCAGGCCAGAATACTGCAGTGGGTAGCCTTTCCCTTCTAGAGGGGATCTTCCCAACCCAGGGTTCAAACCCAGGTCTCCCGCATTACAAGCAGATTCTTTACCAGCTGAGTCACAAGGGAAGCCCCAAAATACTGGAGTGGGTAGTCTACCTTTTTTCTAGCAGATCCTCCCAATCCAGGAATCAAACCAGGGTCTCCTGCATTGTAGGTGGATTCTTTACCAACTGAGCTATCAAGGAAGCCACACACTAGCCAATCCTAAACCCGACTACCCCACCTTGTCTGTCACTTTCCACAGAAACCACACTAAAGGCTCTTGCCTGCATTTATTCCTTCTCCCTCTTGACCCCTGACCAACCCTGGTGCTTCCCTGAGAGACGTGTCCCCTCCCCTTGGGATATGTGAGCCCAACAAACTGTCTTTTCAGTGGCAGTTATTTCTTGATCTGGTGGCCTTGCCATACCTAAATAATAATAAAACCTGTATTTTAAAAAACACGGTATAGACAGAGTCTATCCTTACCCCCTTATGCTTTGATGCCCTGCCAGACACGTGTTGGGGTTCCACCTTTTCCCCACCTCTCTTGCAGTTGGGTGGGACCTGTCACTGGTTGGGCCAGTGGGCAGTGGCATCCATGTGCTTGCTGGACAGGGCACTTGAGGAAACCCTCTGGCTTTGTCCATCCCCTCTGCCACTACAGTGATGCTTCCATTGCTCTGGGTCCCTGAGAGACCCCAGGTGACAGACATGGAGTGTCACATGGACTCTCAGAAGGTTACGTGTGAGCAGACACAGACCTTGGCTGTGCAGAGCCGCTGGCTTGGAGCTGCTCATTACTGCACCATAACCCAGGCTGTCTGAGCAATGCATTGGAAGCTGATATATGCATTTACGATAAATTCCTTGTAACGTTGTTGTTGTTGCTATTTAGTCACTCAGTTTTATCTGACTCTTTGTGACCCCCATGGATTGTAGCCCACCAGGCTCCTCTGTCCATGGGATTTCCTAGGCAAGAATCCTGGAGTGGGTAGCCATTCTCTTCTCCAGAGGAACTTCCTGACCCAGGAATCAAACCCAGATCTCCTGCATTGCAGGTAGATTCTTTACCACTGAGCCACCAGGGAAGCCACTGGAACACTCCAGTAGGAGAAGAGTGACCACCCCAAGGCGGCCATGCCATGGGGAAGCCAAGCTCCATGGAAAGGCCAGGAATAGTCTATGTCAGCAGTGCTACTGACTGGTCATCCTGACTAGACACCAGACACGTGAGTAAAGATGCCTCCAGAGGACCCCAGCCCCAAGCCAGTGAGTAATCCCAGTCTTCCAGCTGAGTCTCACACTCCATGGAGCAGTAGCAAGATGTCCCCCCCGGGCTCTGTCCTAATACCTGACTCTTCTGGTGTAACAAATGTGGAGGTGAGTGGTTAACAGCAATAGCACCTGAGGCAAAGGTGGAGCCAATGGGGTGCGCTGAGGGGCTGGATCAGAGAGTGGCAGCAATGCCCCAAGCTTCACTCACACCTCGAATGAAGACAGTGTGCATCCAGGTAGATCTTCCTGCTGGGCAGGTGCACTGAGCAGTTTGCAAGTCAGAGCTAGAGTTTTATGACAATACAGAGGCTCATCATCAGACATCGAGGATGAGAGGAAGCCACTTGGAAATTTGGTGCAGCTAGAGAATAGGTCTCCTGGTCCGCAGTGTATCTCTGACAGAAACCCATTTACTGGTCATCAAAACCCCTTAAGGATATTCACAGCAGCAGTATTCATGGTGGACCCAAACCGGAAACAATCCAATTGCCCATCCACAATGGAGTGAGTAAATAAACTGTAGACTGGTTTGACCATGGTAAAAAGAAAAAGAATTGCTACATAGAGCAACATGGATTAATCTCACAGGATGTTAAGGGGGAAAAGGCCAGACAGAAAAGGGTATAAGCTTTATGATTATATTCATAGGAAGTCAAAAAAAAAAAAAAAGAAAGAAAGAAACAGGTAAAGCAAACTGATCATTGTAGATATCAGAAGGTAGTAAGACGATGGGGGTTGTAACAGCTGGGAGGGGGCCTGAGGAGACTCCTGAGGGCTGAAATGTCCTTCAGCCTGGCCCTTGTCATTCTGGTACTGTTGTGCTCCCTTCACAAACATTAATCAAACTGTGTGGTGTGTACACTTGCTTGCATATGTTATATTTCCCTTTAAAAAGCTTACAAAAAAAATATTCCTTATTCTCCATGCAGGTGGCCCTGTGCATCCTGTTAGGATTTTCTGTAACAAAGCTGGGATGAAAGGCAATTGTATACTTTCATTCTCTGAACAGTCATTTAACCAGAATTTCCTTTCTCTGGGGCTCAGCTTTCTGTTTAAGAGAGATTTTTCTTTACTGGCCTCAGCTGGGTGGGAAGGAGGTCCCAGACCCTATAAATAAAACGCATCTCCCTTCTAGCAAGGTCGGTTATCTCTGCACCCAGATCCTATAATATCACTGCTGATTAAAATTCATTCAACTGAGAATTAAATACATTTGCTGCTGCATCACTGCCTTTTCATAAGACGTTTTTCATTTGTATCAATGCCTTAAGATTGATCAAAATGAGACATTCATTAAATAATTCTTAATTAAAGTTTCAAAAAATGCATAATCAATTCACTTTAATTACAACATAACTTTACCCCATCATTTTTATCACATACCTCATTGTGGCATTGCATGGATGGTTTCCCATCGGTGATAAGGGAACAGCATCCCACTGACCCAGAGGAAGGATCCTAGCCAGGGTCATACCTGAAGAGTGAACTGGCTTAAAAGGAGGGGACAGTATGACCTTGTATGCAATGACTCATTCACACTTAAAAATTCAGAGGATAAGGTACAGCCCTGGAATAGGTTTGGTGGGGAAGTTGCTACCTGGAGCCCTGGATCCAGTCCTGGAAAGGGCAATGTCACTTCTGCAGGAAGCTGACCCTAGTGACACACCCAAATTCCTCATTCATCTCTGTGGTGTTAACATGAGCCAAGGGTAATAGGGGCTTGATGGTAACAGCAACAAGGCCTGCAGGAAGCAGGGACCACCCAGAGTTCTCCCCCACCCTCGTCTGGACACCTACACAGGTATTCTCCCTGCTTACCCCACTGGTCCAGTAATGAGTCTGGACACTCCTACCAGACCCCAACTCATCTTGCGTCATGGCATGTGCTCTGCATTCCTTTCCAGTAAACAAAAAAGCTAGAAGAGTAAGGGTCTTCGAGAACCTGATGACACTCTTGGCTCAGAGAAACCGAGATGGTGAAAGAAACAAAGGTACATTTGCTACGAATGTCATGGTGAGCTTATGACAGTAGTTGCTGTTCAGTCACTAAGTTGTGTCCAATTCTGCAAGCCCATGGACTGTAGCACGCCAGGCTTCCCTGCCCTTCACTATCTCCCAGAGTCTCCTCAAATTCATGTCCATTGAGTTGGTGAAGCTATCCAACCATCTCATCTCATCCTCGGCTACATTATGACCCTGGAGGGATGGATTTCTGTGTCTTTGTGGGAGACTAGCATCTATGATTCACACAGACCAGGGTGGAAAGAGACCCCTTTGAAATAAGGTTCATTTTTCTTTGTTCTCCCCTGGAGTCCCTTGGACTGCAAGGAGATCAAGCCAGTTAATCCTAAAGGAAATCAGTCCTGAACATCCATTAGAAGGACTGATGCTGAAGCTGAAGCTTCAATACTTTGGCTACCTGATGTCAAGAACTGACTCATTGGAAAAGACCCTGATGCTGGGAAAGATTGAAGGCAGGAAGAGAAGGGGGCAACAGAGGATCAGATGTTTGGATGGCATCATCGACTCAATTGTCCTAAGTTTGAGCAAGCTCTGGGAGATGGTGAAGGACAGGGAAGCCTGGCGTGCTGCCATCCATGGGGTCACAAAGAGTCAGACACAACTGAGCGACTGAACTGAACTGGAGCCTTTTGGCCATACATGGTCACAACTTTTCTCAAATCACATTTAAGTGGCATAATAGTTGTCTTTGTTGGTTGGCTTGTTTGTTAACATTGTTGTCATTGTTACACAAGGATCCTTGAGATGTTGTGACTGTCAGAAGAAAGGTTCCTGTATCATAAACTTCCAAAAGAAAATAGATTAGTACAAAGTAAGTGGGAAGGAAAAGAGGGAAAAAAGGAAGGGATAAGAAGGGAAAGAGGGAGGGAAGACAGAGAAAGGGAGAAGAAAAGAAAACAAATCCATTTATAGATGAGGAAGCTGAGCCCCGAAGAGGTCCCTTGACTTGTCTGCAGCACAGAGTGCGCAGCAAGTCAGAAGCAGAGCTGAGTGCCAACAGTCCAGACATCCCTCCACTGTGTCTGCAGCTGGGATCCCCAGGATCTTACTAGGCTGCATGAACTTGAGTTGGACCTTAAAGACTAAGAGTGTCTAGACAGTCATGGCCACTGAGCAGCAGGGGACACCTGGCTGCCTTATGTCAATCTCTCAAGTTCTGGGAAGCCTCAAACTTTCTCTCTCCCCGCCCCCTTTTTTTCTTCTTTCTCTCCGTTCACATTTTCTGAACTTTTTCTCAGCCAGAAACTTGTACTCAGAGATACACAAGGAAAGCAACATCTCCTTGGCCTTGAGGAACTCAGACTAGACTAGAGGAGTCAGAGGGACCTGTGGATCCCCTGAGCTAGAAGGCGATAGATTCTGCCTGAATGATCTCCAGTCTTTCAGCTTTAACTTGGCCATCATTTAAGGAGGCCACCCCCTCCTCCATGCAACCCTACCCCAACTCTCACCTACAGCTCCTTCATCAAGCACTCATCCTGAAGTCTCAAAGGAAAGATCCTCGTTAAGTGTGTCTTTTTTGACAGGGACCTCAAACAGGCTGTAGGGAAGTGACAACCATCATGACTGGAGACTTCAGGATCAGCTTTTCTTGGAAAACTCAAAACCCTCATGGAACATTTGTAAGCAAGGAAGGTAGGAGAAGGTATACAGGACAGTCAGGACACCTTCTAGGCTGGTGATGTAATGATCTTTGTTTTTCTCCTTAAAACACACACACAGATAAAACTTGTCTGACCCAATAGTGCATCTTCCTCTGAATATCCCATGGTTTGTGCACTGCCTCGCTCCTTAGCAAGAAAGATTCCTTTCTCTGTTTCAAAGTCACCTGTTCCTTGACCGTTCCGAGCTGTATCTGGTGAACATTGATAAGGTTTGCTGTGCCAGCCACCCTGGGTGGAGACCGCACTGGTTAAATACGTTGGGAGAGATTATGAGGGTTTTGACAATACTTCTAAGCGGCTTATGTCTCAGTCTCACCTTTAGCCAAACATCTGTTATGAGGATTTAGATAAGATGTCTCCTGAGTGATGATATAAACCTGCACATCACCACTGCCCCCTCCTCATCCCCCCCAGAAAGAGAGGAACAATTTCATTGCAGAAGATTCAGACTTGTTCGGGGTGTTAAGATTTCAACTCCACACAAAAGATTGTGGCCGCATGACTAAAAGTCACCCTACAATGATGTGTGTCTCTCCAACTCACCTCAGACAAGCCCCTCTTGGCCACTGCATACCTGGGCTCCCTACTGTAAGCAGAGCCAAGAGAATTTAACTCAGGCATAAGAGTGAATTCTCTATCCCTAGCAGACTGCAGTCAGATAATTCCATGCCCACTGTGGGCAGGCACCATTCCTGGCCCTGGGCTTGGCCACGGGACATGCTTTAGCCAATGTCATGTTAGTAAATTATTGCAAGCATAGTCTTTTCTTTTATACCTTTTTTTCTTGTTTCTTTAAAAAAATATTTCTTTCCATTATGGTTTATCACAGGATGTTGAATATAGTTCCCTGTACAGCACACTGATTCAGTTATAAGTGAAGTGAAGTTGCTCAGTCGTGTCCGACTCTTTGCGACCCCATGGACTATAGCCTATCAGGCTCCTCCATCCATGGGATTTTTCAGGCAAGAGTGCTGGAGTGGATTGCCATTTCCTTCTCCAGAGGATCTTCCTGACCTAGGAATCAAACCCGGGTCTCCCGCATTGCAGGCAGACGCTTTACCGTCTGAGCCACCAGGGAATTTTTATTTTGTATTGAGGTATAGCCAATGAACAATGTTGTGATAGCTTCAGGTGAACAGCTTAATTCACTCCTACACCTGAGTTAAATTCTCTTGGCTCTGCTTACAGTAGGGAGCCCAGGTATGCAGTGGCCAAGGGTGGCTTGTCTGAGCATGAGTTGAAGACACAGGCGTCATTGTAGGGCAACCTTTAGTCATGTGGCCAAAATCTTTCGTGTGGTGCTAAGGTCTTATCACCTTTCACCCTGTGATAGCTCAGGTGAAACCGAGCTGGATGTACATATATGTGTATCCATTCTCCCCCAAAATCCTCTCCCATCCAGCTGCCACATAACATTGAGCAGAGATCCCTGTGCTATACAATAGGGACTTATTATTTATGCATTTTAAATATACCAGTGTGTACATGTCATTCTTTTTTAAATATTCTTTTCCATTATGGTTTATCATAGGATACTGAGTATAGTTCTTTGTGCTAAACAGAAGGACCTTGTTGTTCCCTCTAAGTTAGTATACTTGTCCTTCTACCAGTCTGTAAACTACTAAATGGCACCCCTAGGACCTTGCACCAGCCCTGGCACACAGCAGGCACTTACACGATCACAGAGCGATTGGACATCTGTCAGCAGAGGGCAGAATTAAGGCGAGATCTGTGATGGTCTACAAGATAAAATTGAGGGTCTATGTCAGGACTGGGAGTAGGAAGAGACAAATGAGACATTGCAGGAGAGGTCACTTTCTGGGGGAACTTGCACCTGTAGGACCCCCAGAACAAGCAGCGCTGTTATCCATAGCGATGCCCAGGAAGTCCCAGAGAAGCTGTATTCAAAGTTGCCCCTCAAATGTTGTGTAGCAGGAGCTCCAATGCGGTTTTTCTTTGTACTGGGGAACCCCTCCATGAGTAGTCTACTGCTGTAAGGAGTTTGTACTCCCTGAATATCTGATGACAAGTGGGTTAGAAGGGGGACTAAATGCTGGCTGAAAATACAAAGGGAGCCTCTGTGTCACAGCTGCTGCCGTCCTCCAGTAACAGATCTGATGGAGGTGATGGAGACATGGCGTCTCCCGAGTATCTGCCTCCCAAAATGAAAAGGACTTTCCATAATAAACTCAAATTCCCTCTGCTGTAATATTCTTCTTTACCCTTCTACAAAGGACACACATCTAACTGATGAGAGGGGGACCTTATTTAATCTTTAAGCATGCTTTTGTGAAAACTAGCCAGCTTTATAAGGTGATTTAGTGAGTAAAAATTATACCCGCTCTCAAGAGGAAACAAAGTCTTTGCTTTCTATTTCATGGTACTGAACACCATGAAGAGTGCCGCTGGCGTTTAATGAAAAGAAAAAGGAGAAGCTCACACATGTACAAAAGAAACTGATGACTTAACAGAGAAGTACACAAATCCACATGGAAAAGTGTGGGCTCCCCCACTGGGTTAAGAGCAGAGAGCTGTATTGTGCTGAGTGGCTTTTTTCCTAATCAGGCCATGTCCTTTATTCCTCATCTAAATCACATCTGAGAATGAAATGCAACTCGGTGTTCTGGCCTGCCACTAGAGACGACGGTGATGCATGACCTGCAGAAGGACTGTTCCACCAGGGAGGATGGAGTAGCTGAGGAACATAGTCTCAGCCAAGGGGGTGTGGGAAAGAAGTGTGAGGTTATTTCTGAAAGGGGGAGCCAGAGAAAAGTGTGGTCCAGGCCACTGGCAGAGATCATCTGCAAGCGCAGAGTGGCCAGCAGCCCACCAGCCCTCTGCAGGCAGTGATCCTCTTTCCACACTGAAATGCAGGTGTTTGGGACCAACAGACACATGCTGCTATATATAAATTGTATAACTGAAAAGAACCTACTGTATAGCACAGGGAACTATACTCACTATTTTACTTATAAGGGAAAATAATCTGAAAAAGAATAGATATATATGTATATATAACTGAATCACTTTGCTGTATACCTGAAACTCACACAACATTATAAATCAAGTTTATAATTGGGAAGTTCCTCTGGAGAAGGGCATGGCAATCCACTCCAGTATTCTTGCCTGGAGAATTCCATGGACAGAGAAGCCTGGCAGGTTACAGTCTGTGGAGTCCCAAGAGTCAGACACGACTGAGCGGCTAACACACGTAACAGATACACTGCTGCTGCTGCTGCTGCTAACTAAGTCGTGTCCGACTGTGCGGCCCCATAGATGGCAGCCCACCAGGCTCCCCCGTCCCTGGGATTCTCCAGGCAAGAACACTGGAGTGGGTTGCCATTTCCTTCTCCAATGCATGAAAGTGAAAAGTGAAAGTGAAGTCGCTCAGTCGAGTCCGACTCGTAGCGACCCCATGGACTGCAGCCTACCAGGATCCTCCATCCTTGGGATTTTCCAGGCAAGAGTACTGGAGTTGGGTGCCATTGCCTTCTCTGAACACACACACTACTCCAACAGAAAAAGAAAAGAAGAAGAAATGCAGGTCCCTCTTCTGGCCACTCAGAAGACTACAGAGACCCAGGAAGCATAAGTTTGCTTCTTGATTGAAAAGAACTCTAGACCCAACCCAGTTGGTAATGAATCTGCCTGCCAATGCAGGAGACACAAGTGATGAAGGTTTGATCCCTGGATCGGGAAGATCCCCTGGAGGAGGAAATGGCTACCCACTCCAATACTCTTGCTTGGAAAATGCCTGACTCCTGGCAAGAACCCTCCCAGGAGATACAGCCTAACATTTGGGATTAGGACCTTGGAGGGCTACATAAGGTTGCAAACAGCTAGACACAGCTGAGGACACATGTGCAAGTAAGGAGAAGTAACCTGAAAAAAATATATATATCTATATATGTGTGTGTGTAACTGAATCACTTTTCTGTATAGCTGAAACTAATACAATATTGCACATCAACTCTACTTCAATTTTAAAAAAGAGAGAGAAATTTCAAAATAAAAGAGATAGAGAAGCTTCAGAGACAGAAATGAATAAGATGACTCAGGGGGAACAGAGGCCCGTTTTAAGACTTCTCGACAGAAGACCTGAGCGTGAACTACAACAGCATTGAGAAAAACCAATTTACAGAAAGGAGAAAGCTCTGCAAAGTTCACATTCATTATATTTTATAAAAGATTCCTGTAACTCTAGGTCCTTCTCATCAAACTGTGTTTGGGGGCCAAAATGGTTTCTAAGAGGAGCTGACAAACTGTCACTTTGGGGAGAATTATTGACAAACTAGGGGTCCACAGAGCGTGCAATTTGAAGGAAAATAGGGACATGGGGGATCTTGTGGTTTCCACTCAGATGCGAGCAGAGATCCTGCCCTCCCAACCCCCATCCTGCCACCTAGGAAAGCGAAGGCTGTTTGACTCCTGGCAGGAGCCCTCCAGGAGAGAAAGTCTAACATTTGGCAAACTAAAGAACGTCGGCTCTGAGCCATCAGGGTGGTGAGACGTCTTCTGCTGGAGAGATGTGCTGGAAAGGGAGACGTGAATCACTGATGCAGGGAAAGCATTTGGGGAATCTCATGACTCTGGAAAATGTTAGTTCTCCAAGAGGAAGGAGAGGATGGAGGGAAACTGAACATGATTTAAACGAGTCTCTACAGAGCTGAGAATGACGAAGAGCAAGGCACCACCCCTCTGTGAAGAAGCCCACCTAAAGAGAGAGGCTGTTTTCTGTCCCACTCTGGTTAAGAAATCCAGGGCTGTACTTTTGGTCTCTTATCCTAGCCTGTGCTGAGATACAGGACAATCGGTGCTGGTTAAGGACTTCTCCTGAGAGTATGAGATGGTGGATGGCATCAATGACTCAGTGGGCATGACCCTGAGTAGACTCCAGGAGATAGTGAAGGACAGGGAAGTCTGGTGTGCTGCAGTCCACGGAGTTGCAGAGAGTCGGACGTGACTTAGTGACTGAACAACAGACTCTTAGCTCCAAACATCCCCACCTCTGCTCCACACCACGTCTTCAGGATGGGAATGGAGACACCCCATGCCCTCCCTGTCGTTAGCCCCTTGTAGGGGAAGTCGCCCCCTCCTCGAGGTCCCCATGGGAAGGGCCAAGCCTGCACGATTTGCCACATCGCCCTGGCCCCTGACTGGCAGGTGGTGGATGCTGGACCGTCATCCACACACGGGTGACCCAGCACCTCTTCCGTGTGCTGCTGCTCCCATGAGGGATGGGTGCAGCATTCCTTGACCACCCCCACGGCACTGGCTCTTTCTGACATGTCTGAGTCCTCACGCTTTACAAAGGCAGATGTGGTGAAGCAAAAGGATCACAGGTCTGCAGGCAGAAACCTGTCTGAATCATAGACATGAGGTGGTTGTTACCCCTCACACACCATCCAGGCTCTTGCAAATAGTGATGAATCCTCATGACACTCCAGAGAGAGGGGGCCATAATTACTCTCATTTTGGAGATTAGGCACAGAGAGGTTAAGAATCTTGTGCACTGCCATGCAGCTGTGAGTATACAGAGGATTCCACCAGGGCAGTCTCACTCGGGCACCAGCCTGCCTCCTTGAGCTGGAGGAAGCAGCAGCAACCCCTCTGGCTAGAGTGTCCCCAGATACGAAATGGAGAAAATAAACACCACCCCCATCATGCATTCATTCATTCATTCACTCAAGAAACCTATGCCTGGCATTGACAGCCTCTCTCAGAAGGTGCCAGCGGGCAGGAGGTGTGAGAGCCTGCAACATTTATGACTGTTTGCCTGCTTCTCCCCTCCCATGAATGGTGCACCTGGCCCCTCTCAAGAGCCTCTTCTGGCAGGTTTCACAGACACCCACCACACAACCACCCTGATGTGAGCGTATGTGCATGCTCAGCTGTGTCTGACTCTTTGAGGTCCCATGGACTGTAGCTCACCAGATTCCTCTGTCCATGGGATTCTCCAGACAGTGGACTCTGCTGCAATCCTAATAGTGTTGAATAAAATCATTTAGGTATGTGCCTCCCCTTCAATGGCTCCCTGCGACCATCATACAACAGAAATAGACTTTTTAGTGGATGACCACATACACACAGAGGGACGCGATCACAGTCACACGTGTTGGTAAAGTGACCAGCGCTAAACATACACCTGCTCGGATACGAGGCCAGGACATCCCCAGGGCTTACTCAGGGCTCAGGAGGCTTTCCTAGAAGGATCCAGGTGGTAACTCTCTTAGGCTTTGAGGGTCAAGAGGGAATTGAGAATATGATGCATGTACTTATTTTTTAATTGAGATATAGTTGATTTACTATGTTATGTTAGTTTCGGTGTACAGCAAAATGATTCAGTTATATATATACACACTCTTTTTCATAATCTTTTCCATTATGGTTTATTACAGGATACTGAAAATAGTTTCCTGTGCTATACAATAGGAACTTTGTTGTTGATATATGTACTTGTATAACAAGAGGAAACAAATTTCCACATGTTTTTATTGATGGCTGTTATAATGACTGAATAACATTCTTGCAATACAAGAATAAAGTGTTTGTTTCTTGGATAACATTTTGCTTAATTGGGGTTAAAGTTGGTGATTCATTTCATTAATTCAACTGCAATATTCATGTGGGAAAAAAACATTCTCAGCTCACGGTCGGCAGGGAAACAGGCTGCAGCTGGATTTAGACTAAAGGACTGTCTTATGGGTTTCCCATGACTGCTGTAACAAATTGACTCAATCTTAATGTCTTCAAACAATACAGTTTATTATTGTTCTGTTCTGGAGGTCAGAAGGCCAACAATGGGTCTCAGTGAACTAAAACCAAAGTGTGGACAGAGCTATGTGCTTCTGGAGGCTCCAGGGAAGAATCCCTTCCCTTGGTCCCTCCAGTTTCTAGAGGTGCCCACATTCCTCACTTGGGGCCCCATCCAGGAATCAGCTCACTTCTACCTCTGCTTCCACCATCACATACCCTCTCGGGCTCCTCTCTTTCCCTTCTTAGGATCATGTGCTGACTTTATCCACCCTCCTGGATAATCCGAGATCATCTCCCATCTCAAATCCCTTCTGCCACAGAAGATCTCATGTTCACAATTGTGGGTTGTACAACTTGCTCATCTCTGAGAAGGACCCTATTCTGCCTGCCACTCTGAAGCCCACAGACACCTTTCTTGCTCACTGATGCTCATGTAAATAATGTACAAAGGTAAAGTGACAGTGAGCCCCATCCCACCTCCCGTTACTTGTATAAAGCCTCAGAGCTGGTGAAACGGGGACCCTGGATTCAGCCCCGGTTCCCACTTCCCAGCCAGCCCATCACCACCTGAGACATTATTTTGATTCTATGTGGGAAGGGCAGGGGCCATCCCTTGTCTGCAATGCCTGGTACCACAGCTGCTGATCAGGATGTTTTCAGAATATATTCTCAGTGCAAATCAATGTAGTGATCATTTAATATGCCTCAGGTCTGAGGAATTAAATAGAAAGTTTAACTGGAGGATCAATTTTCACCCTGACGTTTGAATGTGAGAATATGCAAACTGTAGAAGTCACAGTGATTCTGTGGCGGTCCCATTAACTATACCAGCAAATCCCACCAGCACCAGGACTGCCCTGACCCACCAGAACCCACCTCACAGCTGCAGGGGTAATGTGACTGAGAACCCCCCAAGATCCATTCAAACTGTGTCGCTCTGCTGCTCTCTTCCATCCTAGACTCAATATTCTTCTTTTAAAACTTTTTGTAGACATCATATATTATGCGTCCTCCCACAACCAGAGGCGAGCAGGAAGCTGGTCTGTCTGGTTCTCTGTTGTGTCTCCAGTTCCTAGACTAGTGCCTGGCACATAGTAGGTGCTCAATAAATTTTTGTAGAGAAAGAGGAGAGAAGAAAGGTAGGAAGGGAGGAAAGAAGGGAAAAGGAGTGAGGGGAGAAGGAAGAGAGAGGAAGAAAGGAGGAAGGAAACAGAAAACACAAGGAAGGCTCTCCTCAATAAATCTCGACAGCAGATACAGAAACTCTCTTCTTAACCTGATGCAGTAAAAATGCCCTGGGAGAGATGCTACTTTAAAAAGTTCTTGATCCTACCTGAGTGTGTAAGTTCTAGAACCTTCCCAGGGTAAGTAGGAGGCCATGTGAGGTGGAGAGAATCACAAGACCAGAGGGGCCCCCTGCACGTCGCTGAGGCCTGGCTCTGCCCTTGGATCCACCCTTGGCTCCCGGCACCCTGTTTTAATGTGCTCCTTGGGATTCAGGGCAAAGCCCCCTGGAAGTAAGTTGAGCAGGTGCCATGGTGCCCTCCAGGGGCAGAGCAGATGATGGACACAGAGCTAGTCAACCTGCACAGCCTCCTTTCCAGATAACTGCTATTAACTTCTACAAGTCTGCATGTAAGTAAACAGAGGTACAGAGGAGTTAAGAAAACTTGCCTGGGGTTAAAATATGCACAGGAAGCTTATTTGTCAGTCACAAAATTGTTCTCAGCTCCCTGCCCAGGACTGCACCTGGTGTGAGGGTGGAGACCAGAATCCCCTCTCCCTGGCCAGGAAGCTCGTTGTCCATGATGGTGTTTCCCTGGATATCTGTTTAGCATCTGTATGCTTTAAGTGAGCTGCTTATACCATCTGTACTGTCATTCACTTAATATGTTTAATTCACTCACGATTGATTCTTTTAGGAAGAATTTGGGTGCTGTGGTGGCTCAGACGGTAAAGAATCTGCCTGCAATACTGGAGACCCAGGTTCGATTCCTGGGTTAAGAAGATCCCTTGGAGAAGGGAATGGTAACCCACTCCATTATTCTTGCCTGGAGAATCTCATAGACAGAGGATCCTGGTGGGCTACAGTCTATGTGGCCACAAAGGGTCAGACATAACCGAGGAACTAACACTTCCACTTTTTCACTTTTCACCATAGATGGAAAACTGTCACTATTTGTTATAAATGGAATATAACCAAAAAAAAAAAAAAACCCCAAAATAAATGCAAGGAAACACTCAAATTTTTTTAAAAGTATTTTTAATTAAGGTATGTACATTTTCAAAAGTTTTATTTCTTTATTTCTTGGTTGTGCTGGTTCTTCCTTGCTTCTGTGCAGGCTTCTCCAGCTGCAGAGAGTGAGGGTATTCTTTTCTGCTTTGTTTGGGCTTCTCATTGAGGTGGCTTCACTTGTTGTGGGCTACAGGCTCTAGGCACATAAATGCAGTAATTGTGGCATGTGGGTTCTAGATTGAGGGCTCAGTAGTTGTGGCAGGTGGCCCTAGTCACTCCTGCAGCATGTGAAATCTTCCTGGACTGGGGATCAAACCCATGTCCCATGCATTAACAGGTGGATACTTACCCACTGAGCCACCAGGGAAGTCCTGGGCCATGTGCATGCTAGATAACTTCAGTCCAGCTTTCTGTGACCCTATGGTCTGTAGCCACCAGGCTCCTCTGTTCATGGCATTCTCCAGGTAAGTATACTGGAGTGGGTTGCCTTGCCCTCCTCCAGGGGGGTCTTCTCGTCCCAGGGACTGAACCCTCATCTTACATTTCCTGCACTGGCAGCCTGGTTCATTACCACTAGCACCACATGGGAAGCCCAGAGAAGCCCCTCAGACTTTTAAAAATACACCTCTCTGTGTATGGCCACTGCGGAAATCACAGGTTTATTTGAAAGCAAAATTTCTCACCTGTAAATAACAAGGAAGTTGTAAATAACAATACAACCAGCTATGAAGTCTACATACCAAAGAAGTAGAAATGTAAAAATCAAGATCATGCCACACCTCCACTGGAGGATAGGCTTAAGACCCCCCTTTCTTCCCCAAACCCTGGCATTGGGAATAATTTCTTATGCAGGTCCTAGTCTGTAAAGTAACTTTCCTTCCATTTCTCTGTCAGCAAAGGCATCAGTTCCACACCTAAAACAGTTTTGACTATAAAGATAATTACTTACAACTTGTGCTTAAGATGCAAAAAGTGCCTGTTTCCCAGATTAATGGCCCGTTTTATGCGCTGCTGTAGGCCAAGGCCAAGGGTGTCCTCATGTCAGTCCCTGCAAGTGTGCAGATGCAAAAACCGGTCAATCCACTTTATTTTCTCATGTGTCTGCCGTTCTTTAAAAGCCCACAAAATGAAAGAAAAATTTGATTCCCATCCTCATGAAGACATAAATCCAACATCCTCTTTGATGGGTACTGCTATTTGTCTTCATTTCAAACAAAAAATCTGCAGATCTGGGAAGCCAAGAAGGCCCTGTCTGGTTTATTTATCATGATCAAGTTTATTTAGGTGAAGTTTGCACCTCTCCTAATGATCCTTAGGATCATTTGAAGACAGGGCTCTTAGCAAAGAGAAAACATAAGACTGGGGGGATCAGCTGGATGTATAAAAATCAATATTGTCATAAAATTAAAATCTATCATATAGAAACCCATGCTTGATGATCAAGAATTTTATGCCTAAGACATGCAGAAAACAAGATGCTTTGCACACATACCTTCTGGTGTAGAGTCAAAATGTACCAGCTAAGAAAACAAAGTGATCAGGATTCTATAACAGCAAAAAGAACTCTATATCATGTATTGGAATCTATAACATTTGTGACATGTTTTTAAAATCAGTTATAAAAAGTGAACCTCCATCTGTACACCTATCACTCCCTAAATTCCCCCCAAATCTTCTAATAGTTGAAATATCCCTGCCACCATTCCTCTGGAATGAGGATGAAATGATCGCACCAGATTCAGTGGTCTGATGCCAATTCTAATGCACCAACTTAATCAGGAAAGTGCTGATATATTTGTTCTTTCATCACATTATCTGCTTGCAGCTCTCTTCAAGGCATCACTGATTCCGTAAAATATTATATCCTGCATGGCCCACAGACAGCTTTCTGCTATTTGGATCAAGGGAGAGATGAATTTCAGCAAATCAAACATAGTATCTGATACAGACAATGTCTGCACACGTCTGGCTGCTTGGTGGGGGAGGAGAGGAGGTGAAGGCTTCATCACACTGGATACCCCAGCTCTGCAATGATGGTGAGTAAACATCTGAACCAGGGGTGAAGGTTTTCACTTGAGAAGGAAGCATCTGACACAAGCTCAACAACGAGAATCTTGTGAGGGTCAAAATTCACCTATTCACCCAAAATGTTTTGAGTGCCAATCTGTCACTCATGGGGTCATAAAGAGTCAGACAATGAGCCACTGAACAACTGAACAACAACTATGTCACTCACTACTAGTGAGGATCAGAATATAATATCAATATTAGGGTTGGAATGGGCTGATGCTAAGGCTGAAGCTCCAATACTTTGGTTACCTAATGTGAACAGCCAACTCATTGGAAAAGACCCTGATGCCAGGAAAGATTGAGGGCAGGAGGAGAAGGGGGCAGCAGAGGAGAAGATGGCTGGATAGCATCATCAACTCAATGAACATGAGTTTGAGCAAGCTCTGGAGGATAGTGAAGGACAGGGAACCTGGTGCACTGCAGTCCATGGGGTCACAATTGGACATGACTTGGTGACTGAACAGCAGCAAACAACAAGTATTATTATTAGGTTAATATAAGGATTTATTGACAGCTATGTGTCAGCTGCCTTACTAAAAACTTTGCATGTGTCACTGAATCCTCAAAATAACCACAAACAGCTGTACTGTTATTTTGCTTACTTATTGATGAGAAAACAAAGGCACAGAGAAATTAAGTAACTCACCCAAGATCTTAAGCAATGAGTGACAGGATCAAAATGAGGACCCAGGCAGCCTGACCTCCAGAGCCACACTCAGTGCAGACATGTCCTGATGAGTAAGGCAAGGACTCTGTCTTCAAGCCACTTGCACCATAAATGGGGACTGGTGGGGGGGAGACAGATACAAAGACATTGGCAAAAGCCCTCATAGTGAGACCTTCACTTTTGATGGATAAAACAAAGGACAGGATTTAACTCTCTGGTGAAGCTGTTAACACAAATTAGACAATAGATGCAATACACTGCACTTCAGACAATGAGGATTTGGGGCCCAGAGAAATGGGAAATGAACAAGGTGAGCCCTATGATTGTCTGAGCACTGCATGTGCTCTGGAGCCTGGCAGACTTCTTGGATGAAGAGACAGAGCTGAGAATCCAGGGAGACAAACGCAGCCAGTGTTTGCAAGACAGAGTTCCAGAGAGGAGAGAAATGTAGAGGAACCCCAGGGATCTGAAGAAGCCCCTAGCATTCAGCCAAGTACTAATGAGTGCACAGGTAAGGGGAAACCACCCAAGGCCAGGGATTAAAATGACCCCAAAATGATTAGAGCAAACTGTGTGCCGTGCTCACACAGGGCCAGGTATAACATCTGTTCCCACCATCCAAGGATCTTTCAGACTCAAGGAGAATTGAGTAGACGACTTGAGAAGGATTTGCCCTCATAGCGGGGAATAATTAACCCTAGTATGAGGATTGCTACTGTCCCTCCAAACAAATCTTAACAATAAGACCCTAAACCATCACACTCTTTGAAAATAATTAATTGCAGGGACTTACCTCATGGTTCAGTGGTTAAGAATCTGCCTGCCAATGCAGGGCACACAGGTTTGATTCCTTGTCTGGGAAGATCCCACATGCCATGGAACAACTAAGCCTGTAAGCCACAGCTACTGAGCCCACACACAGTAACTACTGAAGCCCACACTCCCTAGAGCTCATGTTCCACAACAAGAAAATGCCACCGAAATGAGAAGCCCATGTGCCACCACTAGAGAGTAGGTCCCAGTAGTTGCAGCTAGGGAAAGCCAGACACAGCAAAGAAGACCCACCACATCCACAAAAAAATAACAATAATAATTAAAAAATAATTAACTGCATCCCAGAGCAAAGTTCAATAACGTTTGTAGGAAAATAAAAACATCTTGTAACCAAGACTAAAGCCACAATGTCCAGCATTCAATCAAAGCAAACAAAAAGGAAAACACAACCATGACGAGGATAACATGGATCAACTGATCACACTAAAGCTATCACAAATGTTCAAATTGGCAGATGCGGATGTTAAAAAAGCTACTATAACTCTGTAGGAGTGGAGGCAGGGAGGAGTAGAAAAATTATTTAAAGAGATGATGGTTGAAAATTTTCCAAATTCAGGGAAGACTATAGACCCAAAGATCCAAGAAGTTCAACAAACTCCAAGCACATGCTAAAGAAATCTCATCTAGACACATCATAATCAAATTGCTGAAAACCAGAGATAAGGAGAAAATCTTAAAAACACAGCCAGAGAAAAAGGATACCTGATGGACAGAAAAATAAAGACTGAGATGACCGCTGATTACTCACCAGAAACAATGCAAGTGAGAAGACAGAGAAGCAACATCTCTAAAATACTGAGACCAAAAATCCTGACAACCTAGAATTCTATACCCAGCAAAAATGTCTTTCAAAAATGACAAAATAAAGATCTTCTCAGATGTACAAAATCTGAAAGAATCTATCACCAGCAGAACTGGAAATGTTTAAACTACAGGAAATGTTTAAGATTCTCCTTCAGGAAAAAGGAAAATGATTCCACATGGAAATCTAGCTCTGAATAAAGGAATTAACAGTCTTGGAAATGGTAACTATATGGGCGAATATACAAGATTATTTTATTATTATTTACAGCTCCTTATAATGTATTTAACTATTTAAACAAAAATAATGTTATATTGTGGGGTTTATAACATATGTAAAACTGAACTGTATAACACCTACAGCATGAAGGGAAGAAATGAAGAAATGGAGATAGAGTAGTGTAAGGTCTTCATATTAAATGGAAAGAACTATTATAGGACTTGTAGGCAGCCTGTGATGTTAGAGGTATACACTATAAAGCCCAAAGTAACCATTAAAATAACAAAGGAAAAGTTGAAGCTAGTAATCCAAGAAAGTAGATTAAAAGGAGTCATAATAAATATCTGGTTAATTCATAGAAAGGCAGGCAAAAAAGGTAGGAAAAAAAGAGGATAAAGAAGAAAATGACACAGATAGCAAAATAGCTTAAAATCTAATCATTAAAACAATCATTAAGCATAAATGATCTGCTGCAAAGTTGCTTCAGTCGTGTCCGACTCTGTGCGACCATAGATGGTGGCCCACCAGGCTCCCCCATCCCTGGGATTCTCCAGGCAAGAACACTGGAGTGGGTTGCCATTTCCTTCTCCAATGCATGAAAGTGAAAAGTGAAAGTGAAGTCAATGAATAGGTGAATGTAAAAATGACTAATACCTTGAAAATGGTGGTGGTTTAGTTGTTAAGTTGTGTCCAACTCTTTGCCCCTGTAGCCCACCAGGCTCCTCTGTCCATGGGATTCTCCAAGTAAGAATCCTGGAGTGGGTTGCCATTCCCTTCTCCAGGGGATCTTCTCTACCCAGGGATCAAACTTGCATTTCCTGCATTGCAGGTGGATTCTTTACTGCTGAGCCACTAGAGACACCCAACCTTGGAAGCAACAGAGATCAAAATATGTGGGTGACTATACAATGAGATTTGGTGGCTATTTAAAGAGTACCAGTGAATTAGTCTAAAAAGCCAGAACAGAAACAGGGATTATGATGTAAAGGGAATGCAAAAAGGGTGTGTGAAGATGGATACTGGGTAGTCATTGAACTGTGCTGAGTATAAAACAGAGTATAAAGGAGAAAGATAAGTGAAATGCTCTGTTTCCTCACCCAATGAAACACTGAGAAGAAACCCCTGTTCCCAGAACCACTGGGGCTATGAGGGGTTTTAGCACTGGTGAAAAAGTAAAAGTGGTAGTCACACAGTCGTGTCCGACTCTTTGTGACCCCATGGACTGAAGCCCGCTAGGCTCCTCTGTCCATGGGACTCTCCAGGCAAGAGTATTGGAGTGGGTTGCCATTCCCTTCTCCAACAAATGATCTAAATATACCCAATTGAAAGTCAGAGATAGAAAGACTGAATTAAAAAGAAAGATTCAACTCTATGTTGTCTATAAGAAATATATTTTAATATAAAGACAGATTAAAGGATGGAGAAAATGATATAACATGTTACCAGTAATGAAAATAAAGCAGGGATTGTTATGTTAATATTAGAAAACATTGATTTTAGCATAAAGAATATTAGGAGGAATGAAGAAGGTCATTTCATCACGATAAAAGGGCAATTTGCCAAGTGGACAAAACAATTCTAAATGCTTATGTATCTAACTTTCAAAATCCATTAAGCAAAATTCAAAGATTTGCAAGGAGAAATTTACAGATTTATAGTCAGAGATGTCAATGTCTCCACCTCAAAATAATTGTAGAAATTATATAGATAGAAAAACAGAAATAATGTAGACTTTGAATGGCACTGTCACCTAACTTGACCTAACATTTATAAAATACTCTACCCCAAACAGCAGAAGCTCTTTCTTTGCAAGTATACAAGAGACATGTGGCAAGAGATAAATAATTCTATGGACCATAAAACAATATTAACAAATCTGAAATGATTAAAGATATACAATGTATGTCCTTTCTCTCAAATAGAATTAAATTATAAAGAAATTACAGATATATCAAATACAATTCCAAAGTGTTTGCAAACTAAATAGCACATTCCTAAGTAACCCATTGGTAAAGTAAGACATGAAAAAGAGAAATTAGAAAGTATTTGGAATGAAAGGAACATGAAAATATTATATGTGAAATTTTAGAGATTCTGCTAAATAGTACTTAAGGGGAAATTATAGCACTAAACACCTGTCTGAGAAGAGAAGTCTCAAATTAATGACTTTAGCTTTCACCAATTTAAGAAATATATGGATGGTAGTGTCTGCAACTGAAATCAAGAACACGAAAAAAGGAGGGGGTTTATGAATGAGACACACTGAGTTACTCATAGAGCATCTATATGATTATTGGAATTTAATGGTGTATGATTCTCAAACCAAGAGTAACTGCAGACTGGATGTGTAGATTTGGAAATGATCATTAGGATACAGAAGACAATTGAACCACAAGTGTAAGTTAAATTACCCATGGAGAATATGTAATGTGTAAAGGGTAAATAGCTGAGGACTGAGCCCTGGGGGGACAATATTTGAGAGGTGGAAGGAAAGTCAGAATATGATAAATTTAACAAAGAAGAAAGAATCATAGAGCAGGGAAAACAGAGGGCATAGAGAGATTTTCAGGAAAAACTGATAGTGTCAAATACAACAGGAAGATCCACGGAGGAAAAGATCACAAGATCCACTTCACCTGACTTTAAGAAGCACTTTGCAACTTCATCAAGTGTGCTTCAGTAGAGTACTGAGAACTACGAGGCAGCCAGAGTTGCTAATGGGAAGCCAGGAAGCTGAAATAGTCAGTGGAGTGTTCTTTTGAGAAGCTTAGATAAATAAACGGGGTGGGGGGGTGGAGAGAAATTGTTAACTCAAGTGGCAAATGTGAGCAAGAGAAGGTTTCCAAAATGGGAAATGCTTGAGCGTGTCTATAGGGAAAGCAGCAGAAGGCACTCAAGTTACAGAGGTTGAGAATAAGGGAGGGTGAGTGAGTGATGGGTAACATTCCACGAAAAAATATTGTACCTGCTCTACAGTGAAGAGCATAGATGGATCAGTGGACTTTGGCCAGGAAGAAAAATATGTTGATCACTGAGATGGAAAATAGGAATGACTTGGGATTTCAGGCTACCCTTAACACTAAATTTTGCTGGGTAACAAAACTGTGAAGGAGGGAAACTACAAAACTAAATTTTAAGGAATGTGCTGCCAAAGGTAATTGAATACAATATCCCCCCACCCCCTCCCACCTTATCCCACCTTATCCCCCCCACCCCCTCCCACCTTTTCTTATACATTCTAAGACCCTGAATGGATACCTGAAACCATGCACAGCCAAACCGCACACAGCCAAACCACATATTGTTGTTGAGTCACTCAGTCGTGTCCGGCTCTTTGCCACCTCATGGAGCATGCCAGACTTCCCGCTCCTTCGCTATCTCCCAGAGTTTGCTCAAACTCATGTTTATTGAGTCCGTGATGGTATCCAACAATCTCACCCTCTGTTGTCCCTTTAACCTCTTATACATACACACTTATGATAGTTTAATTTATAAATTAGGTGCAGTAAGAGATTAATAACAAATAGAACAATTATAACAATACACTGTAAAAAAAAAGATATAAATGTGGTGTCTCTCTCAAAATATATAGTACTCACTTTCTTCTTGTGATGAGGTGAAATTCAGATTCTAGGTGGGACAGGAAGGGACAGCACAAGATTTCCTCACGCTACTCAGAATGGCATGTGGTTCAAAACTTAGGAATTGTCTATTTCTACAATTTCCCTTTTAATATTCTCTGACCCTCAGTTGACCATATCCAGCCACTGGCACCATAGGAAGTGAAACTGTAGATAAGAGGGAACAACTAATACAGAAAAAAGTTTCTCAGCTGTGACCTTGGATAATTTTATATTCCTAAAATGTCTTTGGTAAACATGTTTGGATTAGTTAAGAGTGACTGACACATGGTAAACCCCATGCTTTACTCAGTTCAATATAAAAATTGATGTCTGCTTCCAGAGTATACACTGTTTGGAAAGGTGGAGGCGGGTACCAAGGAATTGTGTCAGTTGGTGGAGGTAAATTAAGTTGGTGTTAATGGTTCACTCAGAAGTCTGCAAAGAACAGATGAAAGACATATGTATGTTCACTAATAACCAATAGAATAGAATTAAAACCCATGGTGAAACACTCTTCTCTTTTCTAATTGGCAGAGATTCAACAAAGATCCTTTATAGTAGAGCAGATAGGATCTGCTCATGTTGTCAGACTCCTTGGTCTTCTTCACTTCTTAAAATTGTCTACCTTAATTCTCCAGGTCTGTTTCCTTGTATATCAAATGAGAATATGAATAATATTTTCCTCATCCAGGGATAAGATAATGCATGCAAGGCTCTTAGCACACAGTAAGCCTACAAAAGAATTCCAGAAAAACATCTACTTCTGCTTCATTGACTACTCTAAAGCCTTTGACTGAGTGGATCACAGCAAACTGTGGAAACTTCTTAAAGAGATGGGAATACCAGAACACCTTACCTGCCTCCTGAGAAATCTGTATGCAGGTCAAGACGCAACATTTAGAACAAGACATGGCATAATGGACTGGTTGCAAATTGGGAAAGGAGTACATCAAGGCTGTATATTGTCACCCTGCTTGTTTAACATCTATGCAGAGTACACCATGAAAAATGCGAGGCTAGATAAAGCACAAGCTGGGATCAAGATTGCCAAGAGAAATATCAATAACCTCAGATACGTAGATGATATCACTCTTATGGTAGAAAGTGAAGAGTGGCTAAAGAGCCTCTTGATGAAAGTGAAAGAAGAGAGTGAAAAAGCTGGCTCAGAACTCAACATCCAAAAAACGAAGATCATCGCATCTGGTCTCATCACTTCATGGCAAATAGATGGGGAAATGACGGAAACAGTAATAGACTTTATTTCTTGGGCTCCAAAATCATGGCAGATGGTAACCGCAGCCATGAAATTAAACGACACTTGCTCCTTGGAAGAAAAGCTATGACAAACCTAGGCAACATATTAAAAAGCAGAGACATTACTCTGCCAACAAAGGTCTGTATAGTCAAAACTATAGTTTTTCCAATAGTCATGTATGGATGTGACAGTTGAACTATAAAGAAGGCTGAGCACAAAAGAACTTAAGCTTTTGAACAGTGGTGTTGGGGAAGAAGACTCTTGAGAGTCCCTTGTACTGCAAGGAGATCAAACCAGTCAATCCTAAAGGAAATCAATCCTAAATATTCATCGGAAGAACTGATACTGAGGCTGAAGCTTCAATACTTTGGCCACGTGATATGAAGAGCTGACTCACTGGGGGAAAAAAAAAAACCCTGATGCTGGGAAAGATTGAAGGCAGGAGGAGAAGGGGACAACAGAGGACAAGATGGTTGGATGGCATCACCGACTGGAAGGATATGAGTTTGAACAAGCTCTGGGAGATGATGAAGGACAGGGAAGCCTGGTGTGCTGCAGTCCATGGGGTCACAAAGAGTCAGACATGACTGAGTGACTGAACAACAAAAATTCTACAGTGAGAGTTATCTATGTGTGCAATAGAGAATTATAAATTATGCACAACTTTTTTGGTGATAAGTTTTAAGGCAGTAGGTATTAAGAGGCTTTAAAAAACAATTCCCCATATAGGTTTCTATCCTAAAGGACTGATGAAAAAATTACTTACCAAGGAAGTCATGTCTGCCATCTTATCTGCTATTTCTTTAGGGATTTAAATTACATTAATATATGTGCTCTGCTGCTGCTGCTGCTGCTAAGTCGCTTCAGTCATGTCCAACTCTGTGCAACCCCATAGACGGCAGCCCACCAGGCTCCCCCGTCCCTGGGATTCTCCAGGCAAGAACACTGGAGTGGGTTGCCATTTCCTTCTCCAACGCATGAAAGTGAAAAGTAAAAGTGAAGTCGCTTAGTTGTGTCCAACTCTTCGCGACCCCATGGACTGTAGCCTACCAGGCTCCTCCATCCATGGGAGTTTCCAGGCAAGAGTACTGGAGTGGGGTGCCATTTCCTTCTCCAAATATATGTACTCAGTTATGTCCGACTCTTTGCAGCCCCGTGGAATCTACCCTGCCAGGCTCTTCTGCCCGTGAAATTTTCAGGCAGGAATACTGGAGTGGGGTGCCACTTCTTACTCCAGGGAATCTTCCTCATCCAGCAATCAAACCCACATATCTTGCATTATTGGAAAGCAGATTCTTTACCACTTGCACCTCCTGGGAAGCCCATACCACAGAACCAAATTCAGAGTAAACATAGAGTCTAATGCATAAATAAAGATTTACATAAGATGTTTATGGTAGTATTATTAACAAGGGGAACCTGATGAATGGCTTCACAAATTAAGGAAATCTGCATGGTGGAATATTATGTAACTATTAAAGGACTTTTAAACATATTTAATAAAAATGCAAATTATTCAAGGTACAATGTTAAGTTTAAAAAAAGCAATAATTAGAATGCAGTATTGTACATGCAGTGCCATCCAATTTTTGTGACACACACACACACACACACACACATATATATATACACATAGGTACAGAAAGAAAGAAAATATCAGCTAGATTTAACTCTGAGTGGCTGGATCAGTTCAGTTCAGTTCAGTAATTTGCCTGTTACTCCAGGTGTTTCTTGACTTCCTACTTTTGCATTCCAGTCCCCTATAATGAAAAGGACACCTTTTTGGGGTGTTAGTTCTAAAAGGTCTTGTAGGTCTTCATAGAACCATTCAACTTCAGCTTCTTCAGTGATACTGGTTGAGGCATAGACTTAGATTACCATCATATTGAATGGTTTGCCTTAGAAGTGAACAGAGATCATTCTGTCGTTTTTGAGATTGCATCCAAGTACTGCATTCGGACTCTTTTGTTGACCATGATGGCTACTCCATTTCTTCTGAGGGATTCCTGCCCACAGTAGTAGATATAAGGGTCATCTGAGTTAAATTCACCCATTCCAGTCCATTTTAGTTTGCTGATTCCTAGAATGTTGACGTTCACTCTTGCCGTCTCCTGTTTGACCACTTCCAATTTGCCTTTATTCATGGAACTGACATTCCAGGTTCCTATGCAATATTGCTCTTTACAGCATCAGACCTTGCTTCTATCACCAGTCACATCCACAACTGGGTGTTATTTTTGCTTTGGCTCCAACCCTTCATTCTTTCTGGAGTTATTTCTCCACTGATCTCCTGTAGCAATATTGGGCACCTACCGACCTGGGGAGTTCCTCTTTCAGTATCCTATCATTTTGCCTTTTCATACTGTTCATGGAGTTCTCAAGGCAAGAATACTGAAGTGGTTTGCCATTCTCTTCTTCAGTGGACCACATTCTGTCAGACCTCTCCACCATGACCCGCCTGTCTTGAGTGGCCCCACATGGCATGGCTTAGTTTCATTGAGTTAGACAAAGCTGTGGTCCATGTGATCAGATTGGCTAGTTTTCTGTGATTATGGTTTCAGTGTGTCTGCCCTCTGATGCCCTCTCACAACACCTACTGTCTTACTTGGGTTTCTCTTCCTTGGACGTGGGGTATCTCTTCATGGCTGCTCCAGCAAAGTGCAGCTGCTGCTGGATATAGGGAACTTATTTTTGTTCTTTATGTGTATGTCTGTTTTTAGATTTCCTACAATGAGCATACATTATATTTACAATCAGAGGAAAACTTATTTAAAATAAACATACAATTGGGAACAATTCATTATGGCTGTTGAAAACAAATAGTATTCTGAATTTAATAAAGAGATACTTCTGAATTGTGCAACAATAACCCACAAATGACAAGTTTTAAATCCTTTAGGGTTTAAAAAATGAATGCAGATTTCAAGTACATGCATGGAATATGGTGTGAGGAAACAGCAACCCAAACACACTGTGCAGCGGCATCTCAAAACATGGAGCCGTTGGTTAATATAAAAATGTGTGAGGTTGAAGGGTTCCTGTTCAAGATGGCGGCTCACCCCATTCCCAGGACACACTGAGTCTACAGATATGTATGGAAGAATTCCCTCTTTAAAAACCTCAAAGCTGGCTGAGAGGTGACTGCACAAGGCGGGAAAGAGAAGAAAATCACATTGAAGGAGAGGCTGGGCCACAACCTTATCATAAAGCACAACCCTTCATGGTGACCTGAAACCAGGAGAAAACTCAAAACCTGGAGCTTCTCTCTGAGGAGCAAAGTGTTCAAACCTTCATCGGATACTTCAGCTTTTAGGACCTGCAATTAAAAGACATGTTCCCAAACATTCAGGTTAGAAAACCAATAAACTTGCATCCTGAGACTTGTAAGACTGTGGTGATCTGGAGACAGCTCATAAAGGTCCATGTCCTGGGACCACCCCAGGGCCCAGCGCAGAGGCAGTTGATTGCTGTCAGACTTAAAATGAAAGAATCTTAAAGCATCTGCAGAAGAGGCAGATATCTAATTTAATGCACACACCTAGGAGCCTCCTGGACCACTCTCTGGGGACAGTGACTGGTAGGCACCATCTTCACACTTTCATTTCCCAGAAGGCAGATTTGTTATGAGTCTGGTGCCCCGATCTACTGCCCATGGGATGATTTTTTTTTTTAACTATAGTTTATGTACTGCTGCTGCTGCTGCTAAGTTGCTTCAGTCGTGTCTGACTCTGTGCGATCCCATAGACGGCAGCCCACCAGGCCCCTCCATCCCTGGGATTCTCCAGGCAAGAACACTGGAGTGGGTTGCCATTTCCTTCTCCAATGCATGAAAGTGAAAAGTGAAAGTGAAGTCGCTCAGTCGTGTCTGACCCTTCGTGACCCCATGGACTGCAGCCTATCAGGCTCCTCTGTCCATGGGATTTTCCAGGCAAGAGTACTGGAGTGGGTTGCCATTGCCTTCTCCATAATTTATGTAGTGTGTTAATTTCTGCTCTACAGCAAAGTAAAGCAGGTATATTTGTATACAGATATGAATTGCTGTTGTTTAGTCGCTAAATCATGTTCGACTCTTTGCAACCCCGTGGACTCTAGCCCACCAGGCTTCTCTGCCCCTGGGATTTCCCAGGCAAGAATACTGGAGTGAGTTGTCATTTCCTTCTCCAGGAGATCTTCCCCATCTATGGATTGAACCTGCGTCTCCTGCATTGGCAGGCAGATTCTTTACCACTGAGCCACCAGGGAAGCTTTATAGATAGGTATATATTTCCCTTCTTCATATTCTTTTCCATTATGGTTTATCACAGGATATTGAATATAGTTCCCTGGGTTATATTGCTGTAGCCATGATGAATAGCTGATAGTCCTCCTGCACAGAGAGACCGTGTTCCTAGGTTGTTGCCTTTCTGTGCCCTGGGGTTAGAGTGAAGTGTTAGTCACCCAATCATTTATTGTTCACCCATCCTATAGATGTTAGTTTGCATCGGCTGACTCCAATCTCCTACTCCATTCCTCTCCCAAACCCCTCTTTCTTGGCAACCACAAGCCTCTTCTCTGCATCTATTTCTGTTTTGTCAATATGCTCATCTGTCTCATAGTTTGCCTGATAAAGATTTAAAAGTAATAGTCATAAAGACATTCAGCAAACTGGGGAAAAGGGTGGATGAACACAGTGAGAACTTCAGCAAAGAGATGAAACATAGCATGGATGGACTGAAGTGAAGTAAGTCAGGCAGAGAAAGACAAATGTTATATGATGTCACTTATATGTGGGATCTAAGAATAATTCAATTTAATTTATTAGCAAAACAGAAACAGACTCAGAGAAATTAAAAAAAAAAAAAAAAACAGACTTATAGTTCTGTTCTGTTCAGTTCAGTTCAGGTCAGTCGCTCAGTGGTGTCCAAGTCTTTGCGACCCCATGAATCGCAGCACGCCAGGCCTCCCTGTCCATCACCAACTCCCGGAGTTCACTCAGACTCATGTCCATCGAGTCAGTGATGCCATCCAGCCATCTCATCCTCTGTCGTCCCCTCTCCTCCTGCCCCAATCCCTCCCAGCATCAGAGTCTTTTCCAATGAGTCAACTCTTTGCATGAGGTGGCCAAAGTACTGGAGTTTCAGCTTCAGCATCATTCCCCCCAAAGAAATCCCAAAGACTTATGGTTACCAAAGAGGAAAGGAGGGAAGGAGAGTGGATAAGTTCAGAGTACGGGAACCTATATTCATATATATATGTGTGTGTGTGTGTGTGTGTATGTATGCTATGCTATGCTAAGTCACTTCAGTCATGTCTGACTCTGTGCGACCCCATAGACGGCAGCTCACCAGGCTCCGCTGTCCCTGGGATTCTCCAGGCAAGAATACTGGAGTGGGTTGCCATTTGTATAATAAATAAATATAGAAAATATATTAAATAAATATATATACATATAATGCATGTATATATGTATATATGGGCTTCCCCTGTGTGCTAAAGGCAAAGAACCTGCCTGACATAAGAGATGCGGGTGTGACCCCTGGGTCAGGAAGATCCCCTTGAGGAAGGCATGGCAACCCACTCCAGTATTTGTGCCTGGAAAATCCCATGGACAGAGGAGCCTGGCAGGCTGCAGTTCATAAAGTCCCTCAGAATCAAACACCACTGAAGTCACTTAGCATGTATGCATCATATATATACATATATATATATATATATAGCATTATAATATATGAGAAACATTGTAACTAAAATGTCAAAAGTTAAAGACAAGTAGAGAATATTGATAGCAGCAAGAGAAAAACAACTTGTTACATACAAAGGAATTCTCATAAGACTATGAGCAGAATTTCAGCAGAAACTTTGCAGACCAAAAGGGAATGACATGAAATATTCAAAATGCCTAAAGAAAAAACTTCCAATCAAGAATATTCTACCTGGTGAACTTATAATTCAGAATTGAAGGAAAGAGAGATAATGAATTTTCTGGATAAGCAAGAGTTAAAGGATTTCATCACTACTAAACTGATTTTAAAAGAAATGCTAAAGGAACATCTTTAACCTGGAAAAAAAAAGGTGCAAATTAGTAACAAGAAAGCATGTGAAAGAATGAATCTCATTGGATAGGTAAATACAAAGTAAAGGTAATGGATATATCACTTGTAAAGCACAAATAAAGGCTAAAGACAAGATAATAACAATAACATTTTTTTACTCAAGGTAAAGCATTGTATTTCCACCCTGCAACTCAGGAGACCCAGGTTTGATCCCTGGGTCATAAAGATCCCCTGGAGAAGAAAAGGGCTACCTAAACCAGTATTCTGGAGTCCAGTGTTGTCTCCAACCTCAGTGTCAACCTCAGAAAACCCAGTGCTATTAAATGTTAAGGCTGTCCTGTTTGAAGCTGTCTTTGGTTGTTGCTTAGTCACTAACTCTTTGCTACCCCATAGACTATAGCCCACCAGGCTCCTCTGTCCATGGGATTTCTCATGCAAGAATACTGGAATGGGTTGCCATTTCCTTTTCTAAACAATAACTTTCTTGGAATAGTAAGATAAGGGGCACAAAGTATGGAGAAGTAGAATATACAGTAAATAAATAATGCTTCTTGTGTTCTGGTATCTTCTGAGATTGCATATCAAAGGGGAAATATACATTTGTACAATCACCTTATACATGAATCTAAAATCTATTAAAATATGTACCAGGCAATAATAGATTAATACATTGAGGTGTCAGATAAATTGCTAAATATTGATGGATGTATCTTGCTTTTTGAAGTAAACTACTTTTATAAAAACAGGATACTTTTTACAATTCTCAGCAAAAAGGGACAACAGTTCATATTCTAATTTCATTTTTTCCAATAGAAGTATCTTTTGAATTTAGAAAAATGTTCCCTTAAAATTAAAAAAAAGATAATAACAAAAAGACAAATTGCACTTCTGCTATTGCCAATGCTTCTGCCATCAGTATGTGATGAAGATTCTGTGGCCCAGAATCCATGGGGGCAGTGGTCCATGGATTTGACCAGCTTGGTCTCAAGTACACATCTGTTCTTCTCTGAACCAAATACTAATTAGTTTGTATTATTCTCACAGCAGTGACAAATTTTATTTTCTTGGGCTCCAAAATGACTATGGACAGTGACTGCAGCCATGAAATTAAGACACTTGCTCCTTGGAAGGAAAGTTCTGACAAACCCAGACAGTATGTTAAAAAGCAGAGATATCACATTGTCAACAAACGTTCATATAGTCAAAGCTATGGTTTTTCTAGTAGTCATGTACGGATATGAGAGTTGGACCATAAAGAAGGCTGAGCACCAAAGAATTGATGCTTTCAAACTGTGGTGCTGGAGAAGACTCTTAAGAGTCTCTTGGTCGGCAAGGAAATCAAACTAGTCAATCCTAAAGGAAATCAACTCTGAATATTCATTGGAAGGACTGAGGCTGAAGATGAAGCTCCAAAACTTTGGCCACCTGATGAGAAGAGCTGACTCACAGGAAAAGAAACCTTATGCTGGGAAAGATTGAAAGCAAAACGTAACAGGGGTGGCCAGGGATGAGATGGTTGGATGCATCACCGACTCAATGGACATGAATCTGAACAAACTTCTGGAGATAGTAGAGAACAGAAGAGCCTTGTAAGCTACAGTCCACGAGGTTGCAGAGAGTTGGACACAGCAACTGAACAACAGCGTAGCTTTGATCAAACTCCTCCTTGTCTTATCTGAGGACTAGAACCTAAGCTTATGATATTTCCCACCAATTCTATATTCCATCCATTTATCTAACAAATGCATATCCAGTAGGTCTAGATAATGGTGTATAAGGTACAAAGTTGGAGCGCCAAGACTAAAATATCATTTTTTTTTTTTTTTGAAGAAGCCAGGAAACTGGGTAAGATAAGCAAGGGGATGAGTTGCTGAGGTCAAAAGTAGTCCAAGAACTACATTTTGGATCAAAACTAATGCTGAGAGGCTTGGGAGAAAAATAGAAATCAGTAATGGAGATAGAAAAGGAAAGGCCAGTGAAGAAAAAACAAAATACATGAAACAACAAATCATAAAATGATTAGCATTTACTGAACTGGAAGCTAAGCATTGGATGCATTTCAAGGAGGAGGGGCTGACTTTGTCAAATGTAGCCAACATGGTCAAGATTGCAGGCCCCTGTGCAGAGATGGATGGAATTATTTTAAAGTGGAAACGTGATGGTTATGAAACTCTGCACATTTACAGAAAAATCAAGGAATCGTATATTTAAATGAATGACTTTATGGCAGTAAATTATACCTCAAGAAAACCGTTTCAAAATAAAAAAAGAATTGAGCATATGTCTACCTAGCATTTCTACCCTCAGGTATTCTCTGCCCAGGATAAATGAAAATACATGCTTATAAGAAAGACAGGTGAGTTAATATTCACAATATCTTTATTCAAAACACCTCACACTTGAACTAACCCACATGTACATTATTAAGTGAATGGAAAAGTGTTTTGTGATGTGTTCATACAAGGTTAAATTACTCAGCCTTAAAAAGAGAAAAACTGCTTATTCAAATAAAAATATGTGATCTCAAAAACATTACTTTGAGCAAAAGAGACAGACATCAAAGTGTACAATGTGATTTATTTCATTTTTATGAAGCTCTGCCACTCTGAAAATCAGAGAAGTGAGATTTTATTCCGAAAAAATTGCTCCCGTGAATCATTGATTGTACACTGGACTTCTTGCATGAATTAGGGAGTTTACAACTGAATTTTAATTTCTCATGCACCTGATGTTTATCCTCCATTATTTTCTCTCTTTAAAACCCATCAGCATAGATGAAGGAATCAGCTTCTATTTTATGTACCTAGTTCTATATTATTTTTGTGCATTTATAACTGGCCTCTGGAGTTCAGTCTCCTTAATGATATAGCTGTGCAAGATGCTAGACCAGTTTATTACAAGGAAGATGGGAAACAGACTGTGCATATTAAATGTGAAGATTTTTCTACTGCCTGCTCAACAATCAGGAAGAAGGGTGACTCTTACCTTGAACCAGATGCGGCTCTCAGAAGGGATCTCCACTGGTTGGCATGTGGCTCATTAATTCCCAAACCAGACTGAGTCCTGTAAGATCTTTGGACAGATTGTGTCTGATAACTGATTCTTACATTTATCATTTTGAACAATGTGATTGAATTGGGACTGCCACAGAAGGCTCTACTGAGATACACAAGCACACTCAAGTCTCTCCAAGCTCCAAATTAGCACACTATTCATGAAGTCCTGAAGTTTTGTATCCAGGTGGTGCTCAGTCATTCAGTTGTGCCTGACTCTTTTTGGCCCCATAGACTGTAGTCCTGCAGGCTCCTCTGTCCATGAGATTTTCCTGGCAAGAGTACTGGAGTGGGTTGCCATTATCTTCTCTAGAGGATCTTCCTGACCCAGAGATTGAACTCGCACTTCTTGCATCTTTTCCATTGGCAGGTGGATTCTTTACTGGAACCCCCTGGGAAGCCCTGGATTCAGGTGCTGTGTGGTGTGCTCAGTCATATCTGACTGTTTCAACCCTATAGACTATAGCCCTCCACATTTCTCTGTCCGTCGGGATTCAGGTGAGGGCTCCACAAATCATTCCAATGCATTCAAAGCTCCTGTCTATTTAGTCAACAAGGTTCTTAAATGCCAGGAGCCTACTAGATGTGCTATTTTTCAGGAACTGGGGGTGGAATGCCAAAGATACTAATTTTCCAGGTCCACCTCCCCCTAGACATTACCCCTCCCCCGCATGCCTTCCCTCACACTCTGACACATACACTGAGGTACTCACTTGGAGCGTACTCACATCAGACTGGCCTGGAAAGAGACCAAGGATGTGGGATCATCATTTCTCATCCACTTCTTTTGGTGCCTTTGGGAGACCTGTCAATCACAGAGCCCCATTCCTGCCTTCTGCATCTCAGAAGTGGGTGGGTAACTCAGGCCAGCCAATGAGAATATTCCATTCCTTCAACCACAGTGATTGGGTCAAGGGTGGTCATGTGATGCCAGCAGGTCCAATTAGAGACTCCTGTGTCATTGAAACTTGGAAGAGAGCTTTTCCCCTCCAGTGGTTGGGAGCTAGAGAAATAGGGTCCAGGCAGGCAGGTTGGAGGTTGAGGGCATGGGTGTTACGGGCAGACCCCCTGGGTTCTGGTGGTGCTTCTGCTATTCCTTGGATTCCTCACCTGTGAGATAGGGCAGATAACTGCATCCTCCCTCAGAGGAGCAACCTGAATAAGAAATACATGATCTAGTGCGTAATGCTTAGTGAGCATCTGCTATGGGCAGGAACTGCCCTAGTCTTTGCTAATAATATTGTCTGATTATCCTGCCTGCTACCTACAGAGAGCTACCAGGGAACCCCATTGACCAGAGACAAGCAGAGCTTGAGGGATGAAGGTGATGTAAGTCACACACATCATTGGATCTCCTGGATCCGGTGTACCTTGAGGTCTGTCTACACCTATGTCTCCCAAGTATGTGAGTTAAAATTCCCCCTTTACTTAAACCAGTTTGAGATGAGTGATTATTACTTGCAACACATTCTGATTACTACAAAGTCATCCATAACCCAATCTTATGAAAACTAAAAATATCTGTTTCATGTTATAAAATGCCTTTTTCTGCCTCAAAACATGTTCCCTTCTTGAAAAAATTCTGGGAGGAAAACACTAGAGTTTAATTTCCTTTTCAATTCAAGTCCCAAAACTCAACCACACTGAGTCAACGGCAAGTTATGGAGCCGGTCATCTGGCGATTTTTCTCTCTTTCTGGAATATATTGTCCTTTTAATGGCAAGTACTATTTGTATTTGCTGCAAGTAGAATTTTCAATTACTCTTCTGACATCCAGATCGGTCATTGCTTTTTATTATGCTCTGGATTTGGGAAGAAATATGCTCCTGACAGCAACTTTATTTGAATTCTCCTGCTTAGGTTAATAGCAAATAAAGCCCAGGATCACCACCAGGGCCAAACCAGCAGAACTGCTTCTGTTCTGAGAAAGGCAACCATTCAAGATGCTCTCCTTTCACCTGTGCTGTGCTTGTAGTCTTTGTGGTTGGATGTTATTAGCCTTTCAGAAGCTGCTTGTCTGGGTCATCACCTAAAGTGGACTCTTTGAAAGGACTCCTTTATCCCCTTTTAAACTAGAAACTGTTCCTTGAAGCAGACACTGGGCTAAGCCCTTCACCTGCATCAGCACCTGGAGATGCAGGTAACACATCCCCATTTTACACATAAGCAAACAACCACACCTGAGGCCAAGTGATCAGGAAAGTGGCAGACTCGGGATTCAGACCCACACTTGTCTGAACCAGAAGGTACTTCACGAGCCTCCAGTACCATTCAATTGTTCAGAGACATCAAAGTCCCTGTACAGGTGCTTTTTACATGAAAACCTACTAATACACCACCTGCTAACAGGGGCTATCACACATCGGTTCTCAGCCCCACTCCTGCATTTTGACTCAACTTCAGGCACAAAGTAGTGTGGACACAGAAAAGGTGGCTTGGAGAATCACCTGCAAGGCATCTGTAAGCCTGAAGGGTCTTTGTGTGGGATGAAGGTGAAGTTGAAGGGCTTTACAGCTGATAACAATCTAAATGTCCAGCATCATGGCTCACTGAGTCTCTGGAGTTGTCACTGACTCCTCCAGGTGCTCAGATACGGCTGCATATAAGATATTCTTTCTGAATAACAAATTCTCCCTTCTTTCCTCCTCCTCTTCCTCCACCTTCTCTCCTCCTCCTCTTCCTCCACCTCCTCAACCTCCTCCTCATCCTCATCATATGTTTCTCTCTCCCTAGCTAACACAAGATTTTCACCATCTACTATACCCTGTAGAAAGGAGCACGACACATTTAAAGATTTACTGGGTATTTGGTATGCCCTTGGAACAAATCAAGGAAAGGGGTGGAAATAAAGCATATAGGTCAGCCCCTGCCTCCTGTGACCCAGGCCAACTCTCTTTCAGTAAATTTTTGATTCCCTCATTGAGGCTCTAGGAGAAACCCAGCAACAGCCCTCAAAAGTCCATAGATATCATAATTCTTACAGAAGCATGAGAGGTGAGTGTGTCCATCTCTGTTGCTGATGGCTCTATAACATTCAGTTTGAGTCATTCTTTAAACTCAGCTGTGCTCTGAGTTCTGAGCCATCACCTAAAACCCTGAAGGTGGTTGAACCAAGATTTACCTTAGATCAAAAAGCTGAGCAACTGCAGCAAAGATAATTGCTTTGTATAGCTCTTCATGGAAAAATAAAGACCCAGCCACATCCAACACATGCTAAATCAGCCCAAATATCAAACAAGATAGCCAGAGAGAGTGCCAGGCCTCAGATACAGAGAATAGGAAATAGGACTTTGGAAAACACAGGTGATTATCCGAGTTAGCCAGGCAGTAGACTTGGGCTCACAATCTTCCACAAGGACCCCCTGCTTTCTGATGCCAACTACACATGCAGAGGGTCTTCAAATTACCCTCAGGTTTTATAATTTTCTAGAAAGACACAGAATTCAGTGAAAGTAGTTCCACTCATGAGTACTGTTTATTACAAAAAAAAAAAGACTATGAACTAAAATAAGCCAAAGGAAGAAGCATATAGGGCAGAGCCTACAAGGGTTCAGAGGTGAAGTTTCCACTGTTTTTTTTCCTCCAGAGTCTGGACATGTGTGTTTTCCGAATCAATGTGACATGTGTGCTGCTGCTGCTGCTGCTGCTGCTAAGTTGCTTCAATCCTGTCCAACTCTGTGCAACCCCATAGACAGCAGCCCACCAGGCTGCCCCGTCCCTGAGATTCTCCAGGCAAGAACACTGGAGTGGGTTGCCATTTCCTTCTCCAATGCATGAAAGTGAAAAGTGAAAGTGAAGTTGCTCAGTGTGTCCGACCCTTCGTGACCCCATGGACTGCAGCCTACCAGGCTCCTCTGTCCATGGGATTTTCCAAGCAAGAGTACTGGATTGGGTTGCCATTGCCTTCTCCGGACATGTGTGATGTATTGCCAACCAGAGAAGCTCTCTCTAGCTTCACTCTCCAGTTTTTACTTGGGTCTCATTGCATAAATGTTGGTTGCTCAGTTGGGTCTGACTCTTTGTGATCCCATGGACTATAGCCCACCAGGCTCTTCTATCCATGGGATTTCCCAGGCAAGAATACTTGAGTGGGTAGCCATTCCCTTCTCCAAGGGATCTTCCTGATTCAGGGATAAAACTCAGGTCTCCCACATTACAGACAGAGTCTTTACCATCTGAGTCACCAGGGAAGCATGGTTGAAAGATAGGTTGCCCGATAGGTTGCCCATATCACTGGACTCAGTCTCCAGTTTGATTGATGCCAATAGCCAACCTTCACCTCAGGAGGCAGTGTTTAGCCAAGCTAAACAAAGATGCCCCTTTCAGGTATGATTTTAAAAATTACTTCTCAGAACCTGAAGTCAAGGCCAAATCCCTCTTTGGGCAAAGCCCAAATTCTTTTACTCTGCAGGGATCCAGAAAAGAGACGGCTGACTTGGTGCTGGGGTGGTGTGAGAAGACTGTAGTCAGCAAGGTCATGAGTGTGTAAGCCCAGGAGTTCCATTTAAGACAAATTATACTTGATTCCAAAAGCATATCAACAGAGGCAGCCACTCAAATTCAAGGACAAGTTTGATGGAGACTCCACAGGAAGTTGTCACAGAGCTGAGGGGTACTGCTACCATAGAAGAGGACCATGGGGAAGACTTGGAATCTCCGGATGGAGCAGGTCAGGAGGCAGAAGTTAGCCATTGTTATTCTAGGAATGTTAACTGCAGCCTCTTTTCCTCTTCTCTACCCCAGGTGAGCTCCCCAGAAGTGAGGTTCACCCCTGCCCGCGGTTCCCTCTTCCCTCCCTGCAATCTGAGCTAATGTGTTGTTACACAAAGCCCTGAAAAGACCAACTAATTATAATGCAGTTGCTTGCCCTTATTTTATACCCTGTATTTCCCTGCTTGTTGAACTGAGGATTGTAACCCTATTATTAATTCATTAAGAAACATAATTTCATGCAAAATAATGTGTTTACCCTCTTCTATTAAGTTAAGGTTTGTGATTTCAAGAGCCCTGTCAGGCAAAGAGGTTCTGCTCCCCAGGGTACAGAAGGAGCCGCCAATTTCTCTTCCACCAGATACAAGGAGCTGAGAAGAGTTAATTGTGATTCTGATTTTTCAGCACATCTACTCAGATCTAAGCCAGATAACTGGTGGAAGATATTAAATGGGAGGGAGATGCTTGGGAAAATATTGTTTAATCATATTTTTATCTGGTTGGTATGAGATGATCTTCATTTGCATCTGGGTTCAGTGCGGCCTGAAAGGTTCATTTATATCCTGTAAGCTCTTGGGGAACCAACTCATTGGAAAAAGACCCTGATGCTGGGAAAGATGAGGGCAGGAGGAGAAGGGGATGACAGAGGATGAGATGGTTGGATGGCATAACTGACTCGAAGGACGTGAGTTTAAGCAAACTCTGGGAGATGGTGAAGGACAGGGAAGCCTGGTGTGCTGCAGACCATGGAGTTGAAAAGAGCTGAACACAACTGAGCAACTGAACAGTAACAACAAAGCTCCTGGGGAAAAGGAGAACCAGTGATGTAGTTTTTAATAATGCAGGGATTATGTCTCAGCTTCCCTCGTAGCTCAGTTGGTAAAGAATCTGCCTGCAATGCAGGAGACCCGGGTTTGATTCCTGGATCTGGAAGATCCCCTGGAGAAGGAAATGGCAACTCACTCCAGTACTCTTGCCTGGAGAATCCCATGGACAGAGGAGCCTGGCGGGCTACAGTCTATGGGGTCGTAAGAGTCGGACACGACTTAGTGACTAAACCACCACCACGTGTCTCAGATGAATGAGTAGCTGGGAAGGGACCCGGCGAGGAAATAGGTCCAAGAAGAGACCCTCTTCTGTGAGACCCTGTTCTGTGAGACCCTCAGTTTTCCAAACGGATGACCACAGATCCTCTCCGCCAAGCGCCTCATTGCCCCCTCACCACCGACATCTTGCTAAGACACCCTCCTACATCCTCCTGGTCCCCAAATGCTTGGAGGCAAATTAAGAACCTCAGGGCCTCCTACACACTAACCCTCTGGCAGCCCTGGCCATGTTGCCATTTCAGGACTTAAATTAAAATCTCGTGGCTGAGGACAGTAGGAGGCAAAATTTCATTTTGCCATTTTTCTTCTCAAAAACTTTCACTAGATCTTTGTGATTCTTGACCTCTGGAGCTGGATGTAAGTTCCCTTGAAGAAAAAGGAAGATTAATGGATGTGGGGAAATAGCAGAAACACTCCCGAAAACCAAATGGGCAGCACGAGAGGAATGGCTCTTCCTGTGCCTGAGCATAGACCAGACAAGTAAGGGAGGCGGGGGAGGACAGTAGGCGGGGAAGGGGGATGGCGCCTTTACAAATTGTACCAAAATGGAACGTACAGTGCAGGCTGGTGGCTCAGCATTGTCCAGGGGAATTATTTTCTGTCCTCTATTAATGTTTTCTGTTCTTTTTCCCTCAAATGACTAATCTTGTTTTTCACGAGGATGCTTCTCCCAATTCACTCTGCTTTTGTTTGCTTTCTCTTTGTACATATCAGTAACTCCTCTGCTTTTCATGGGCTGTTTGTCCCAGGAGGGCCTGGGCTTTCTGGGGAGGATTCATGGTGTGAATGTAGGTGCCTGCTAGACCTGCACCAAGGCACCAGCCCCTGGGCTCTGCATTTCGCTCCAAGCAAGCAGCCATGTGACCCTGATGGCTCAGCTGGTAAAGAATCCTCCTGCAATGCGGGAGACCCCAGTTCCATTCCTGGGTTGGGAAGATCCCTTGGAGAAAGAAACAGCTACCCACTCCAGTATTCTGGCCTGGAGAATTCCATGGACTGTATAGTGCATGGAGTCGCAAAGAGTTGGACATGATTGAGCGACTTTCACTTTCACTTTCAAACAGCCATGTGACCCTAGGGCATCTGTGCTCAGTTGTGTCCGACTCTGTAGCCCCATGGACTGTAGCCTGCCAGGGTCCTCTGTCCATGGGATTATCCCAGCAAGAGGACTGGAGTGGGTTGCCATTTCTTTCTCCAGGGATCTTCCCAAGGCCAGGGATCAAACCCGAGTCTCCAGCATCTCCTGCATTGGTAGGTGGAGTCTTCACCACTGAGTCACCTGGGAAGCCATGTGACCCTCGGGAGCAGCTCAGTTTGCCTCTTTGAGTCTCAGTTTTCTTGGTACAAAATGAGAGCAAGAAGGGCCCAGGAGCTGACCTATTTTGTAAGCTCATCTGGGAAATCTATTTGAAAAACCAGCTTTATTACCCAAATGGCAATAGTGTGCTTTTGTGAGTAAAATTTGTGTTTGTTTTTCCTCCCAAGAAGGCAACTTGGTCATTCTATCTCTGGGGGTTTAGGGGCACCCCCTAACTAGTACTTAGGGGTGAGTTTTGTTCCTTGACGGGTGCTATCTGGAGCAGACTGTGCTTGATGCCTGGCAGGACCTCTCAGAAATCCTGGGTTGTTGTTGTTTAGTCACTTTAGTCGTGTCTGACTCTAAGACCCCATGGACTAGAGTCTGCCAGACTTCTCTGTCCATGGGATTCCCCAAACATGAATACTGGAGAGGGTTGCCATGCGCTCCTTCAGGGGATCTTCCCAACCCAGGGATTCAACCTGATTCTCCTGTGTCTCCTGCATTGGCAGGCAGGTTCTTTACCACTAGCGCCCCCTGCATCCAAAGCTTGCTTTCTTCTCCCCTTAGACCATGTCTATTTGAAGCCCCAAAGAATGTGTATTCACTCCTAAATTCCCTTAGTGACCAATAAGAAGAGAATGTCAATCAAGCTGCCAGTCCTGAGCCAATCAGACCAAACTGTCCATCCATTCATCTGTAAACACACTGGGACCCCCACCTACAGTCCCACTCCAGACCAACTAACTGACACTGCCAGGAGGCAAGAGGGGTGAGGGAAAATAAAGCAGTGGGGCTGTCACTAAGACCCCAAGAGGCCATGGACTGGAGTGCCAGGGAGTCTTAGTATCTCCAAGGCAGAGCCAGAGGCAAAGGGTTTGGGGGCAGGGGGTTGATTTGTGGGCAGATTCCAGGGGCTAGGCAGAATGAGAGCCTTCAGAGAAGGAGGAAAGCCTGGCTGAAGTGTGCCCTGGTGGTATGGCTGTTGGGGAGCAGTTCTGTTGACCAGGAAGGCCATCTGAAGGCCTGGAAGAGGGTCATCCATCGTCTTTACCATCTGCAGCATGACCTCAGGGCCCTGTAGGTCTTACCAGTGCTCCAGCTGAGACTCCCAGGGCAATGTGGAAATGCTGGAGGCAGGGCTGGGGCCAGGGGCTCAGGGAGACCCAAGGGCAGCAGAAGAAGTCAGCTGGGCAGGCTCACGGGGAGAAGCAGATTGTTTGATGAGGGCAGAGGCCCAGGTGTGTGGTGTGGATGTCCTTCTCATGGCTCCTGACCATTCCTGCCCAGGGAGAGCTCAGGAGCCAGGACTCAGCCCCCCATCTGGCTCCCTACATGCCATCATCACTGGTGTCTGGCCCTTCTGCTCCTGCACATGTGTGTCAGTGGGGCTGGCCTCTCTCTGCTGATCTCTGCTGCAGAGGCCAGAAGTGGTCCCTCCCAGGACCACTGGGTTTTCCTGGGAGGAAGGCCAGCACACACCCCTTTAGGCTCAGTCGGCCTTTCTTCATCCCTCCACGCAGTCGTCACAGACTTTAATTATTCTTACCACGCATCTCTTCAGTTAACCCCCCTGGGCCTTCTGAAGCTCTGGAACAACCCCTCTCCCCAAGCTCCAGCCCACACCTCTTGATCGCTATTTCATGCAAACACAAATAACTCTGAAAATGAGCAGAAAGGGAGAGGGTGCTGGTGTGAGTGGGATGCTTCTGAGCCCGGGCAGAGCCACTGGCGAGACGGTGATGAGCCGGTGGGTGGTGGAGACGCAGGGAACACAGAAACAAGGCCAAGGCAGCTCCGAGAGAGAAAGGGAGAAAGAGAGATTGTTTCCATAGGGACAAGCAGGATATCAGAAGGAAGCTAGGAGGAGCTGGTCAGTCCGCAGGCCCAACAGGGAGGCCCTAGGATGGCCAGCTCAGGAGCCAGGCCCCAGGCGTCTGCCCCAGAGGTAAGGGACCTTGGACTCGACTCCACTCTCCCTGTATGTGAGATGCTCCTCCTGCCATTCAGGGTCTGTAACTCATCTGACTCCCATCGTAAAGAGCAGACAGGAGCCATCCCTATAGAAAACCCCCAAGGTTCACACATCCCATGGCAGCCATTCTGATGCACAGAGCTCCTCAACCCCAGCAGCCAGTGGGAAAACAGGAAGTCCTGGCCTCAGAGGCCCAAATCCCTTTTTGATCCTAACTCTGGCTCTGTCCAGATGTCCAAGGCAACTCACACACCCTCTCTGGGCTGTGGATCAGCCTACATGAAATCATATCCCAGTGCGTCCCATCTCACAGGACCGTGTCAAGGCCCCGGGACCACAGGAGGGGCTTGGTGACTCTCAGCTACTGTGAAAACATCCTCTTCTTTCCCTCTACAGCTTACACCTGGTGACCCAACCACTGTGTCTCTCCAGGGCACCAGCAAGGTTACTGATTCTGTGTGGCCCCACTTGGAACCCACATTTTGAGAGCATCCCAGTGTTGGAAAAATTTCTCCATGGAGCCAGTGTTCCTGCCTCCCTGTTTGCTGTCCAGGGATGTCTTGGTCAGACACTGGCTTGTCTTGAACTTGCTCCCAGTCACAGGAGGGACCCCACCAAAGGCAGCCTGGATGGGGAGTCTCAGAGCCAGGCTGAGATCTGATGGCTGGTGACTTGGTGGCCCCTGGGACTGCCCCTCCCTTTATCTGGCCACTCAGACCACAGCTAGCCTCAGAATTCCAACTGCCCTGAACACCCTCCTGCTCTGTAAGGACACCCAAAGCTAAGATGCTCAGACATGTTTTCAGCTGGCCCCTGGCTCATGCCTGCACCCGCCAGCCTGGTCTTAACTCAGCACAGTGGCTCCCTCCAGCAAAGGCAGGAGGTCACGATGCATTCTCCTGTGCCCTCTGAGGCTACTCAGAGCCGCCTCCTCCACGAAGCAGTCCTTGATTCCCCTATATGGATGTTATCTCTCTCTGAACTCTCGCAGGACATTATACGTTTCTCTTTTTTTTTTTTTTTAATTTTATTTTTAAACTTTACATAATTGTATTAGTTTTGCCAAATATCAAAATGAATCCATCACAGGTATACATGTGCTCCTCATCCTGAACCCTCCTCCCTCCTCCCTCCCCATACCATCCCTCTGGGTTGTCCCAGTGCACTAGCCCCAAGCATCCAGTATCGTGCATTGAACCTGGACTGGCATCTCGTTTCATACATGATATTTTACATGTTTCAATGCCATTCTCCCAAATCTTCCGTTTCTCTTTAACAGCATCAGTAACCTCCTACTGTCTGGCTACTTACTTTGCAGGGCCCAGGACCAAGTGAAAGTGTTGGGTCCTTGTTAAAAAGCAGCAAGAAAGTGCTGTTAGTTTTTGTTTTGTTTAGTCACTGAGTTGTGTCTGACTCTTGTGACCTCATGGACTGTAGCCCACCAGGCTCCTCTTTCCATGGAATTCTCCAGGTAAGAATACTGGAGTGGGTTACCATTTTCTTCTTTCTCCAGGGGATCTTCCTGACCCAGGGATCAAACCCACGTCTACTGCATTGCAGGCAGATTCTTTACCTCTGAGCCACGAGGGAAGCCCCATATATGACATAGTGCTTATAATTTAATTTATTAATACTTTTCCTGTAAGTAACTATTTAGAAAAATTTCAGAATAGTTTCTCCACAATTCACAATAGCCTGGTATTTTTTGGTCAATAGCTACTATGGAATGTGAACATTCACTGGTCCATAAAGCTTTACAAGAAGGTCTCTCATGAGTATATCAGTTAGAATCATATTGTAATATATAATCTTATACTATTAAATTTCACAAGGAATTAGAAAATATTTAGTAGTTTTATAAACTACTTTGACCTTGGAATTCTCCTTCATGTGAATATGATTACTATTACTAACCGTTGAAGCTTCCGACCACTGTCATTAGACTTACTAAAACATGAAGTTTTCCCCTTTCCTCCACAATCTGTCTTGACTGTCACTTTTTAAGAAATGTTTTCCGTTTAATGTCTTTTTAAGTAAAGAAACAGTAAAGTTTTAAGTTATTAGTTTGCATTTTATCATTCCTCTTTATATGGCACAATGCCTGTTATAAAGGCAAAGCTAAACTTGTACGTGGATTCACCAGAACTATTGTTGTTGAGTTGCTCAGTCATGTCCAGCTCTGTGCAATCCCATGGACTGCAGCATGCCAGGCTTCCCTGTCCTTCCCTGCCTCCTGGAGTTTGCTCAAACTCATGTCCATTGAGTCGGTGATACCATCCAACCATCTGAGCGTCTGTCACCCCCTTCTCCTTCTGCCCCCAACCTTTCCCAGCATCAGGGTCTTTTCCAATGAGTCAGTTGTTCGTATCAGGTGGCCGACGTATTGGAGCTTCAGCTTCAACATCGTTCCTTCCAATGAACATTCAGGACTGATTTCCTGTAGGATGGACTGTTGACCTCCTTGCTGTCCATGGGACTCTCCAGAGTCTTCTAACAGCACCACAGTCTAAAAGTATCAATTCTTTGGCACTCATCCTTCTTTATGGCCCAACTCTCACATCTGTAAACGACTGATGGAAAAACCATAGTTTTGACTATATGGACCTCTGTCGAGAAAGTGATGTCTCTGCTTTTTAATACACTGCCATTCAGGTTTTGTAGCTCATGCACGCATGTGTCACAGGAAGGGCCAGCTTCAGGGAGGTGGGATCCGTGTGGCCTTGAGAATAGTACATGCAAACAGGCAGCAGAAGTGATTATTACACATTTGGCATGTGTTAATACATATTTCCTCTGCTCTGCATGTGCTCCTCTTGGGCCAGCAACTTCACTTACAAAATGCAAGACCAAAGGGAAAATCATCAATAATTTCAAATATGATGACAGCAGAGCATTAAAGCCACCGTGGCTCTTCTGAGCACAAGCCTTGTGTGGCTGAACAGGTCACTCACCCAGGAAGCTGATTGGCTTCCTGCTTTGTTTTATCGTTTGTTCAAATGAGGCTTCCATCTGGCTCTGAAATAACCCAGAGCTCATTAAAGAAGGAATCTGGGCATGCTCCCATTCCCTGCACTTGGTGAATGAAAGAATGAATGAGTGAACAGTCAGCACATGTGTGTAAGGACAGGGTTCACACTTTACACTTGCTCCACATCAAATGCCTGTGTTCCCTCACATTCGTATGTTAAACCCTAACCCCCAGTGGGATGGTGTTAGGAGGGGAGGCCCTTGGGGAGGGATTAGATCATGAGAATGGAGCCCTCAGGAATGGGACTAGTGCCCCAATTAAGAAGACCCCAGAAAGACCCCCCCACCCTCTTCCCATCCTGTCCCCACCATGTGAAGACACAACAGAAGACAGCCGTCTACAAACTAGGAGGTGGACCCTCATCAAACACCCAGCTGGCCAGCACTTTGGCTCTGGACCTCCAGCCCCTAGAACTATGAGAGATAAATGTTGTTTAAGCTGCCGGGCTCTGGTGCTTTTATGACAGCACCACAAACCGACACAAGACGACACTCAAGCCCAACTTCAGCTCCCCTTTTCTAACTGCTTAAAAAAATCGTATGATGCCACTGATTCCGCTTACATGTGGGATCTAAAAAAAATGATACAAGTGAAATTATTTATGAATCAGAAACAAACCTACAGACATAGGAAACAAATTTATGGTGATCAAAGGGGGAGGAGGGAGGGACAAATCAGGAGTTTGGGATTAAAATATACACACTATTCTATATAAAATACATAAATAATAAGGTCCTACTGTAGAGTACAGGGAATTATATTCAATAACCTACAATTAAAAATAATCTGAAAATGCATATATATTAATACATATATGAATCACTTTGCTGCACACATGAAACTAACACAACATGGTAAATTAATTATACTTTAAAAACTGTAAAAAAAAAAAAATAGAAGTGCTTAAGTTACAATGGGCCACACTTCTCCTATAGGAAACATGAGAATCTATGCAAAAAGTCTTGATTTTTAGATTTGATACATGAAAGGAAAAGATCCCTCATCTTGGCAGCGATGAGCACTGCTCTCAGAACTGTGTTAGGAACAGAAATGAATGATCCAGACACAGCCGACCCAACATATCTGAATGTCTGTAGCTGTGATTCACTCATTTATCCATTTACTCAACAAATAAATATTTATAAAGTGACTACTCTGTGGGATATATCAGTGAAGAAAACAGGCTCGCTGAAAATTTTTCCAGTGGAGAGATAAACATTAGACAAAACTCAAGAATAAGAAGATAATTACTATCGTGAAGAAACCGAAAACAGAGAAGACAGAAGGGTGCAGGCTTGGTGGGGCTGTATTTCTAGTCCAGTAGGTGTGTTGTTGAACCTCGGCCTCTGTGCACCTGTGCCAGATGGAAACATGAAGACAGAGTCTGGGGTGAAGTAGAAAAGGGGAGCTTTCTTGCTTTGCCAGGCAAAGGTGGCCACAGCGGGCTAATGCCCTCAAAACTGTGTATCCTCACTGGAGTGGGGTGGTGAGGAGTTTTACTGTGTTCAAGGAGCAGGGCGTGGTCAGCTCATGGACAGTCTTCTGATTAATGGGTGGTGAGGTAATGGGGAGTCGGCATCATCAACGAACAGGTTCCAATCCTTCTGGAGTCTATAGGCTTGCGAGCAACATAGAGTTAACTTCTCCTACCTGATGGGGGATTCCATGTGTGCAAAACAGCTCTAAGGGCATGGCTCCAGCTATTATCTATAGTCCTTGAGGAGGAACTAAAAATACTTGACTTTGTTTAATGGCTAAAGTATGATTATTTTTCTTGCTTGACTATTTTCTTTTCTTTCTGTATTTTTCATTTCTCTGATCAAACTTATTCTTTGACTAAAGGTTTTTCTACAGACAAAAAGCAGGCAGAGGACATGGGTGGGGGGTCTATTTTGGGAAGGCCTCATAGGGTCCTGCTTGCTTACAGTTGGAGAAGGCCTTTCAGAAGAGGTGACCTTTGAGCAAGGATTTGAACCAGATGGGCTGAGCCATGTGGTAAACTCAAGGCTCATGTGGCATCCGGTGGCAATTACAGACACTCCTCAGAAGGGAGGCCAGATGGGGTTCTGCCCACAGACGCTCTGCTAGCCTCCAGGCTTCCGGCTGCCTCTTGTCTGAACACCATCCATGCCCTCCCTGGCTCCACATGTTATAGGGTGGACAGCTTCCATGCACAGAGCTGTAAGACTGCACTGCAGCTATTCTTTGGGATTTCTGGGTGTGACCCTACTTTTGTGTGGCCTCCATAACAAAGTACCACAAACTGGTAGGTTCAGACCAGAGTAATTTATTCTCTCTCTCAGTTCTGAAGCCTGGAAGTCTGAAATCAAGAAGTCAGCAGGGTCGGGCTGTCTCCAAAGCCCCTTAGAAAGGACCCCCTACTCCACAACCACTTGCTTCTTTCACCTTCCAGGCATTCCTTGGTCTGTAGCTACATCACTCCCATTTCTGCCTTCATCTTCACATCATCTTCTCCTTGTATCTCTGATTTTTCTTTCAAAGACAGCAGTCATAGTGGGTCAGGGTTATCCTAATGACCTCATCTTAATGTGATTGCATCTGCCAAGACCCCATTTCCAAATAAGTTCACACTGACTGGTACCTGAGATTAGGACCTCAATATATATTTGTTGTTGTTCAGTCACTCAGTCATGTCCAACTCTTGGCATCCCAATAGACTGCAGCATGCCAGGCTACCCTGTCCTTCACTGTCTCCCAGAGTTTGCTCAAATTCAAGTCCATTGTGTCAGTGATGCCATCCAACCATCTCATCCTCTGTTAGCCCCTTCAGCATATATTTGGGAGAAACACAATTCAACAAGGCAGTAATTCAATTTAGTTCAGTTGCTCAGTCATGTCTGACTCTCTGTGACCCCGTGGACTGCAGCAAGCCAGGCTTTCCTGTCCATCACCAACTTCCAGAGCTTGCTCAAACTCATGTCCATCGAGTGGGTGATGCCATCCAACTATCTCATCCTCTGTCATCCCTTTCTCCTCCTGACATCAATTCTGCCCAGTATCAGGGTCTTTTCCAATGAGTCAGTTCTTCACATCAGGTGGCCAAAGTGTTGGAGCTTCATCTTAATCATCAGTACTTCCAGTGAATATCAGGACTGATTTCCTTTAGGATTGACTGGTTTGGTCTCCTTGTTGTCCAAGGGACTCTCAAGAGTCTTCTCCAATACCACAGTTCAAAAGCATCAATTCTTCAGTGCTCAGCTTTCTTTATGGTCCAACTCTCACATCCATACATGACTACTGGAAAAAAAACATAACTTTGTCTAGATGGAACTTTGTCAGCAAATTAATGTCTCTGCTTTCTAATATGCTGTCTAGGTTGGTCATAGCTTTTCTTCCAAGGAGCAAGCATCTTTTAATTTCATGGCTGCAGTCACCATCTGCAGTGATTTTGGGGCCCAAGAAAATAAAGTCTCTCACTGTTTCCATTATTTCCCCATCAATCTGCCATGAAGTGATGGGACTGGCTGCCATGATCTTAGTTTTTTGAATGTTGAGTTTTAAGTCAGCTTTTTCACTCTCCTCTTTCACTTTCATCAAGAGGCTCTTTAGTTCCTCTTCACGTTCTGCCATAAGGGTGATGTCATCTGAGTATCTGAGGTTATTGATATTTCTCCTGGCGATCTTGATTCCAGTTTGTGCTTCATCTAGACTGGCTTTTCACATGATGTACTCTGCTTAGAAGTTAAATAAGCATGGTGACAATACACAGCCTTGAGGTACTTCTTTTCCAGGAGGCAGGAGGCAGGTAAGGTGGTCTGGTATTCCATCTCTTTAAGAATGTTCCACAGTTTGTTGTGATCCACTCAGTCAAAGGCTTTGGTATAATCAACAAAGCAGAAGTAGATGTTTTTCAGGCAATAGAAGGAAGGCAATTATCTCATTGATCCCCATGGAGATTCCATTGTCCCATGTGGCTCATTCATTTGTCTGACTAAAGACAGGTCACATCTCTGTGCCAGTGGAAGGTGAGACTTTCAAAGCATCTTTCCACTCAATTCTGGGCTCTGTAGACATGGGAGTTCAGGTTGGGAGAAACACTGACCATTCATTACCAGTTGCTGTTATTTCTGTGGGGAGATAATCATGTGGTTTTGTTCACACAAAACCAGGAAGAATGTGCTACTGTCCAAGCTGAGCACCTCCACCATCTCCTGGGTCACCCAACATGTCTCTCATTTCTAATTTTCTAATGTTTTCGGTCAGCCATTCCTTGTGGTTGGATCCCCCCGGCTGCTTCCTTAGTGAAGTCCTTAGATGAATTTCATCTCATTTTGGTATTCATGGGAACATATTCAAAGTCTTGCTTGGTTTTCTTTTTCCAAAAGACTAAGAAAATTAACTCATGTGAACCATGGTCCCACACTCTTTTCTCATTTTGAATTCCTTTCTATACCTGTGCCCAGAAGCCTCTAGGTTTTGTGTTTTTGAAACAATAACCAAAGAACAATAACTTGTCACTTGGGGTTACCACCTTCGACAGATGGCTCCACAATTTCTCATTATGTAGCAAAAGAACAATGAACATAGGAGTTTGTGTGTATGTGTGTGCTACCAAAGCTTGCTGTCTCTATGTTTAATTAACTATTCTGCTTTTAGTCAGTAAATCAAGCAACAAATTCCCTGGTCATTAAAGCTGAACACAACCTGTAGGTAAAACCGTATGCTTCAAAGTTTACTAAGCTGTTAAGTGCAAACTTAGGTTTAATGAAAAGAACAAAGACCAGGAGGCAGGAGACCTGAGTTGTCGTGCGGCCTCTGCCATTTAATCCCTGAGTGACCTTGGGGGAGTCCGGTAACCTCTCTGGGCCCTCCGGTCTCTCCTGTAAATGTGAGATCTTGCGACCTGCTCTCTCCTTAATTCACAGGGATGTTGGAAGAAGGCAGTGAGGAAATTAATGTAAAGCCACTTTGGAGCAGATAAGGAGCTCTCTCAGAATGAGTGTTCTATTTTAGCCCTATACATCTCCACTGAACTCATTAGCTGTGAGTCAAGGGCACAAATGCCAAACCCAGCCAGAAATTATTTGGCGACGACTACGGAATAACATGAAACACATTTCTTTGTGTCTTTGGCATGACCTTCAAAAGTGTTCCCCTTAACTAAGGGCCATGGCAAGATGGTCTCAAGGCAGTTACTATGTTTTTATTTTACGTGTATATATATATATACTTAATTGCTCAGTCATGTTTGACTCTTTTGTGTATGTGTGTATGTATATGTCTGATTCTTTGTGACCCCGTGGAGTGTAGCCCACCAGGCTCCTCTGTCCATGGGATTCTCCAGGAAAGAATACTGGAGTGCACTGCCATTCCCTTCTCCAGGGTATGTGTGCATGTATGTATTTGACAGCAAGTGTTAGCTGAAGCATCGGGGATCTTCAGTGTGTCACACTGGCTTCGGTCTAGTTGTGGTGCATGTGCTTAGTTGCCCCATGGCATGCGGGATCTTACTTCCTCGACCAGGGATTGAACTCAAGTCCCTTGCATTGGAAGGTGAATTTTTAACCAACAGAGCACCGGGGAAAGTCCCTACTATGCTTTTAAAAGACAATGCCTCCTGGTCAGAATGGAGTCTTCCAAATGTCAAGAATCTCAGGATGGAATGAATGCAAGCAGGGGCTGGGTCAAAGATGCCGGGATGATAGGGGATCCTACACCCAATGCTGTGAAATAACTTGGATGAAATACACGTCTCTGGACTGTGTCTCTTTGTCTTTTCGACTGAGAAGCTAACCCACTTGTTCCCCATGGGAGGCACTGCATTTTCAGAAAACACTGGGTTCACCCTGTGCTGTTTTCATCTCATCTGACACGATGCCTGGGACATTGGGGTCTGGAAGGCATGAGAACAATGGTTTTCTCTCATTGGAAGGGGACTGGAATGTTTGCTACCAAGCCCAGCAGCTGGCTGCAGTGTTTACAGATCACAGCGGAGAGCAAGGCATCCCATCCCAGTATCCTAGGGGTTTGGAGCTGGATGGCTCCTGAGAGGGTGTGTGTGTGGGCGGGGGGGTGAGTTGCAGTATCATCCACGGAGCTCAGCTATTCCCAACTGTTTGCTTGTCCAGTGGAGCCCTGAGTTTCTGTTGGTACTCTTTTCCTCTCAGATGAACTCATATGCAGACTCTTATGTGTGAGGTCAAGTTCAGTGGTCCAGGTGGAGGACAGGAGGGCCATCTCAGTACCCAACACCACCCCCTGCCCCATGGCTGGACACGTCTCAGAATCTACTCTACACCCTCCTTGTGTGGATGTCGGAGGAAAGGCTTGGAGCGGCACTCATCCTTCTCAGGGTCACACAGCTGGTTAGTAGAAGAGTTGACACTAGCCCCACCCAGGTACCTGCACTCTGCAGCCAGGGCTCTTTGAGTCCCCTACGGTGGGTGTGTGCAATGTGCCTGACACACCCTAGAACCATCACCAACTATGCCTCTGTTCTGAGCTCTGTGAGTGTGTAAATGTGAGTACAGAGCACCCAGCAGTGACAAGAAACAGACACCAACTCAAATGTCCTTAAGCAAAAAAGGATAATCTGATGGCTTATGTACCTGATCTGTCCATCCCAGGGTCTCAGACTACAATCTCAGTCTCTCTCTTCCTCCTTCCTTTTTTCTTCACCTCTTTTTTTTTCTTCTTCATCTCCTCCTCTTCCCTCTTCCCCCTATATCTCTCTCCATCTCTCTTCTCCACTCCCTTCTATTTTATTTTGCTCCCAGACAGATTCCCACCTCATGGTGACAGAACGGCTGCCAGCAACTCTAGGCTTCCATCTTCATAGCTCCAGAAAAAGAGGTCTACCCTCCCAATGATTCCTATAGAAATCCTAGCCCATGCCTAGGCACACATCAGGCCACTTGCCCATCCCAGAGCCAATCTCCATGGCCAAGGGGACTGGATCTTTTGGCTGGCTTAGCCCACTCACACACCACCCCCAACTCTGGAATGAGTCTGACTTCAGCCAGAGCGCGTGGAAGCCAAGTAGAGGGAGGACAGTCCCCGAGGACTGTGGCTTCACTGTTACAAGGAAATGCTAAGGAAAAGTCAAACAGGCAAACAAAAAGTCCTATATATTACAATCAATCTTCAGTTCCAAATTCTTAGGAAAATGTCAGGATGTTGGAGAGATCATTTATTTAAAGAAAGTGAAAATGCAATGTTTAATTTTAAATGTAATCTTTCAAAGAATTAAATAAGAATCAAAAAATCAAATTCCAGAGATGTTCATAATCACGCTATTTAAATAGTGAAACAACTGTTCTGCCACAGCTAGACATTTAGTTAAGTAAATCACGGGGCATCCTCCTAATGCAACATTATGCAGCTTTCAAAGTGATAATTATGAAGGCTGTAGCAATACGGCAAATGCCTCTGAGAGGAAGTAAGTGAAGGCATAAAACAAACTGTGTCTGTGCTGTGTTTATACAACCACCAAAAAATTCAGTGCTTGGGGCAAAGATTGGAGGGGGATGTAGAGAAATGAGAGAACTTTCATTTATTGGCACTGCAAGCTGGTAGGTGATTTTGTGTGTGTTATAAGTAACTGAGAAAAGAAAAAAATCAAGAATATATTGGAATGAGTTCAGTCTCATGGAGCCCTGCCTTGGCTGTGAGCTCCTGGCAGCACTCTGCCAGGCTCCCTCCAGACTCCACACTCTGCAGCTCGCCTCTCACCACCAGAAAAACGAGTCACGACCCAGCGCCTTTCAGTTTTAATATGTGAAGGCAGGTGGGATTAGAGGCTAGGAATAAGATAATGAGATGTTCTTACAGTTGCATGAGACACGACTGTGGGACGTGTGCTGGATGAGATGGTGTCCCACCAAAATCCATTTCTTTCCCAGAACCTCATGTTATGACTGTATTTGGGAGTAGGGTCATTGCACATGGAATTGGTTAAGAAGAGATCATTTTGGAGTATGATGGACCTTTTATTATTGTTTAAAAACTTTTTATTTTATATTGGCATATAGCTTATTAACAATGCCGTGAGAGTTTCACGTGGACAACAAAGGGATTCAGCCATGCATATACATGTACTCATTCTCCCCCAAACTCTCCTCCCACCCAGGCTGTCATATAACACTAAGCAGAGTCCCATGTGCTGTACAGTAGGTTCTTGTTGGTTATATAGCAACCTGTATACATGTCCATCCCAAACTCCCTAACTGTCTCTTGCCACAATGCCTTTCCCCCTGGCAGCCAGAAGTTTTTCTCTAAGTCTGTGAGCCTATTTCTGTTCTGTAATTAAGTTCATTTGTATCATTTCTTTTAGATTGAGCATATATAGGACGTTATATGATATTTCTCTTTCTCTGACCTACTTCACTTAGTATAGCAATGTCTAGGTCGGCCCATCTTCCTGTAAATGGCACTATTTCATTCTTTTTAGTAGCTGACTGATTTAATCCTATTCTACTGGGTCCTTATGAGAAAAGGAGACAAAGACACATGGGAAAGAAGGTCATGTGACTATAGAGGTAGAGTCTGGGATAATGCATTTACCGAGGATGCTAGCAGCCACTGGACGCTAGGAGAGGAAAGGATGGATTCTTCCCTGGAGCCTTGTTTTAAGACACTCCTCCCCACTTTGTGGTACTTTGTTATGGCAGCTTCAGGAAGTTTATCCAGAATGCAAGGCCCAAGGAATCCAGACAGGAAGGGCTGGGGAGGGATTGCAGGTTGGACCATGCAAGGAAACTATGGTGGCAGAGCCTGGTTCAGGGGAAGCTAGGCCACTTGGCACCTGACCACATCAACAACTCAGTGGAGGGTGTGTTTTCAGACCACAGTACTCTAGGTTGGCTCCTCCTGCAGGTCTCAGCCCAAATTCCCACCTTCAGAACTTTTCCTTCAGTAGCACCAGTGGTGTTGCCAACTGAGCCCCTCCTGACCTTTACTAGCCACCAAAAGCCACCCCCTCAATGCATATATCAATCTCAATAAAAATTGCAAGCTGGTCCTGCAAATGTAGTTCAGGATGAGTTCCAGACCTTTGCTTCAACCAGAAAGCCAACCCAAAGCCTCCATGCCAGAGTACCTGTTTCATCTCACCTCCACACTCCGCATCCTGCACCAGTCCATCCACCAAGGTGGCAGGGAGCCTGAAAGTTCAAAGTCCCCATCCCCACACCAGCCGGCCCTCAGTTCAGTCCTCGAAGGAGGAGCCATGGTGGGAGCTGGGAGGGAGGTGAGGAGGAGCAAGGCTCTCTGGGTTTGGGGCTGCAGCAGGAGCAGGAGCTGGTGCAAGAATTGATTAAGGTTTCAGCTCAAGAATCTCAGTCCTACTAGCAGCCAAACGCATGGCAGAGCAATTGTGTGTGGTTCTGAGGATCACTGCCTCATTTAACTCCTCCAGCCCTGAAGGTAGAAGCAGCTTCTGAAAGCTAAATGCATGCTAAGTCGCTCAATCCTGTCCAACTCTGTGCAACCCCATGGACTGTAGCCCACCAGGATCCTCTGTCCATGGGATTCTCTGGGCAAGACTACTAGAATGGGTTGCCATGCCCTCCTCCAGGGGATCTTCCTGACCCAGGATCAAACCTGAGTCTCTTATGTCTCCTGCACTGGCAGGCAGGTTCTTTACCACTAGTGCCACCTGGGAAGCTAAATACCTGTAACCAATACCTTCCTCCTTTTGCACCAATGGCCCTTCCAATGCCTTCAAAGCCAATTCCTGTATTAAATCCTCTCTGTTCGATAGCACACCAGTGACTCATTTTCCTCTCTGGACACTGGCCATCCCACAGTAATACATGGACATTCCAGAGTCCTAATCATGCAGCCTTCTCACCCTTAGTGTTACTATAGTCATCTTATCTACTTATGTGCTTATTTATTTTGCATCTTCCCCATTGAAATGTAAAAAACCAAGGATCTCTTTGGCTTGTTCTCCACCATATCCCCAGATTCATGCAGCACAAATACTTCTTTGAATGGAGAAGCCCATTCACCAGAGAGAATAAGACCAGTGTTATCAGAGAGACCAATCTGAGTCTCAGAGTGGAGGGCAGGTGGCCTTGAATTGACTTCCCTGGTGGCTCAGATGGTAGAGCATCTGCCTACAATGCGAGAGACCCAGGTTTGATCCCTGGGTTGGGAAGATCCTCTGGAGAAGGAAATGGCACCCCACTCCAGTACTCTTGCCTGGAAAATCCCATGGATGGAGGAGCGTTGTAGGCTACAGTCCATGGGGTCGCAAAGAGTCGGACATGACTGAGAGACTTCACTTTCACTTTCACTATTGGAACAGATTCTCCCCAGCTGATGGAGCTGAGGCAGGAGATGTCCTCTCTCTCTCTTCCCTGGGATGTTCCATCCTCTCCCTCATTCATCCACCCCATCATCTCTGCCTCCTGGTTCCCCAGGGGCCTGAGCACCCCTTCTGTGCCCTGTGGCACCTGGCTCCATGCAGGCAGGTATAGGTGTGGCCCTTCCAGTGCTGCCTTCCTGTCTACATGCCCAGGCCAGAGAGCTTCTTCATGGCCCAGCCCATGTCTTGTGAGAGTTGGGGTCCTTAGACATCACAAGGGGCCCAACGCAGCTACTGTCCTTGACGCCTGAAGGAGCTGGATGGATGGATGGATGAGGAAGGAAAGACTGGGGCAAGTGCCAGGGCAAGCTTCCGTCAATCCTCCCCAAATTAAGGAACCAACTCAATGAATAATAAGCATTTGCCACATTCCAGGCCATTCTCCTCCCTCCCCTCATTGTCTCCCCAGTGACACCTGGAGGTCATTCTTGATATTTTCCCATCAGAAAGATGGTGAGGCTGGTTGCTTGTCTGCAGCCAAACCCAGGGATCCCAAACCTAGATGTGATGCCTACAGCACCAGCCTCCAGGGCTCCTCCTGTTCCTCTGCCTCTTGATGCTGGTCAGGTGGTCAGGATAGTTGGTCCTTCTCATCCTAGCTCTCACTGATGTGTTCAGCTGAGCCCGCAGGTGTGGAACCAGTCTGCCTGGACTCCCGTCCTGCCTTGTCCACACCCAGGACTCGGCACACTGGACACTTTACTAGATCTCTCCAAACTCACTTTCTTCATCCATAAGATGGGATTTGAATGGCATCTGCTTGTGGAATTGTCATGAGGATTAAGTAACTCAACATAAGGAAGGTATCTGGGGTGGGTATGTGATCAGCGTCAACTCTTACAGCATCAAAGCAACATCACAAAGCACATTGCCCATCATCAGCGTCCCCCTACACTCTCCAAGACCTGGTTCAAGTGAGGATGGAGAAGCAAGGATAAAGCAGATGCTACAGCTTCTTTCCTTATGGTCCAGAACCTCCCTGAGTCTGTTCCAAGCACAGTTCTGGAAACCCTGAGCTCTTGCCCCAGCCACTCTGCAGCCCTTGAAGTATAACAGGAACTGCATGTGTAATTTTATATCTTATAGCAGCCACATTAAAAGTTGTCAAAGAAGAGCAGATAAATTTATCTCTATATTATTTTATATTACATTACACTATTTAACCCAATATATCAAAAATATGATCATTGCAGCACATAATCAATATAAAAATTATTCATGAAACACTTAAATCCTTTTGTGTGTGTACTAAGTCTTTGAAACCAGTGAGTATCTGACACAGCCCATCTCAACAAGGATAAGCCATATTCCAAATGCTCGGTAGCCACATGTGGCTCACAGCTACCATATTGGGGAACATCACTCTGGAGACATAATCAATATATTTTCAACTGAGCTGGAAAGAATTGGAATTCTGAGGGTTCCTGAGAACTGGCGGGTGGGTATTTCATTGTATATAACAAGAAAATGGGGCAGCACCGTCCATACAAACCAGTTCCAGCACTGCACACACAGCATCCTCTGCTCCAGGGGTGGAGGCTCTGAGAGGCTGATGGCCGGCTGTGAATCCTTTCAGACAGGAGGGACAGCCTGCCTGTGATGCCACGTCTTTAAGGTTGAAGTGGAGCCAACTGCTCCCTTTCACCATAGCTGCAGGCAACCGTGGAAGCACAAAACTTCTAGAAGCTCAGTTCTGATCTTCTAGTCAGAAATAACTCCATGTCAAGTTCTGCTTTGATGGAGAAGACCTTGTCCAAGGCAAGAGTCCCTCAGAAAACTTCACAAAATCCAGAAAGAGAAGGCTATGGAGTCAGATGGGTTTAGATGGTAGGAGCCACATTCCTGAGAACAGGAGTGAATTCTTGCCCCCTCAGGGTCCAGTCTGTTACATACACACTATAGAACCACTGGTCCCTGGGGACACAGGTCCCGTGAGAGCTTGTGTGTGTGTATGTGTGTTTGTGTGCTTAGTCTTTGCGACTCCATGGACTATAGTCTGCCAGGCTTCACTGTACATGGGATTTTTCAGGCAAATACTGGAGTGGGCTGCCATTTCCTCCTGCAGGGGATCTTCCTTACCCAGGGATCGAACCCATGTCTCCTGGGTCTCCTGCATTGCATGCGGATTCTTTACCTGCTTAACCATGAAACTTTGGCTGGCTGATTCTCTAGGGCCCAGACTGGGCAGCTGAATGGGAAAGCCACAACAGATCAACACTACCCCAGACATAGTTCTGCCTTCTGTGCTGATAGAGGGAGGCTTAACACAGAAGAATACTCTCGGTTTACCACCAAGCTGCACTGGGTTTGAGTCCTGGGCCTCCCACTGGGCGATGAAGCCTGGTGTTAAGAGCACGTTCCCTAAGATCAGACTAGATTCAAATCCACATTGCACCACTTATAGCTGTGACCCTTGGGACAAATCACTTGTCCTCCCTGAGTCTCTGTGTCCCTGTCTATGAAATAGGGATAAAAGAGGCATGTTCCTTGAAGGGGATGAGTTACCATTTAGAAACATGCTCACAACTGCCAGCTGCCTAACAAGGATCCCATGTCAGATGATGTTGCTGTGTCATCGTCACCGTGGTTATGACATAGACTGTCAGCTCATGGGGGCCTGGTCTCCATCCAGACAACAGATACTGACATTCAGAGACATCAAGTGGTGTCACAGCTAGTTCGTGTGTGTAACAGCTAGTCCAGACCCAGGTCCCATTTTGTGGTGCTTGAATTAATACCATCTTCATAGTGGCCTATGAACTCCAAGCCTCCATATGCTAGTGACAACATAAGGTACTGGAACCTCTGCAGCCACAGACCCCAGGGACACATGCAGAGGTCCTCAGCACCCTGGACAGGTCCCCCTCCACTCCTATTAACCCTCCAGTCCTGTAATTAGTCTGCACATAGTTCCCTTTCCCTCCTTGGAAGGATACATTGTGATCATTTTATTGTAAGACTGAACTAAGCAAGGGCTTCCCAGGTGGCTCAGTGGGTAAAGAATCCATCTGCAATGAAAGAGATACAGGAGACATGGGTTTGATTCCTGGGTTGGGAAGATCCCCTGGAGGAGAGCATGGCAGTATTCTTGCCTGGAGAATCCCATGGACAGAGGAGCCTGGAAGGCTGCAGTCCATGGGGTCACAAAAGAGTCAGACTTGACTGAAAGGACTGAGAATGCACATATGAATTAAGTAAAATTCCATGAAGATGTCAATTTCCTTTCCCCCATCAATGTTCTTCAACTATGCTGGGCTGGAGCTCCCTGGCCCAATCCTGAACCATTGTTTGGGTGCAAAAGTCTGATCCCCAGGCTTTTCTAGGCATTTTCAGGTACATGATAGTCAGGGCCACCCACTAGTATATACTGTGCTTTAATGCAGAAGTTTAAAAAGTCCCTTATGGGTAGATGAATTAGACAAAGGGTGTCTCTCCCTGTGAGTTTATGCCATGCCCTTGCTGGAATGCAAAACTTGGCAAATGTAGCTCAGCAAGGGTTTAAACACCTACTGGTCCATTTGGATAGAAACCCTTGTGCAGTGCACAACTTATACAACTGTACCTGATGACCCTAAGAGCAGTCTCACTCCAGGGGGTAAAATGTTCAACCTGATTTAACTCAAAACTGTGATTTTTCTTATCCACTTTGATGCTCTTTCTGCCCCTAGTTTTGAACCATATCATGAATTCAGTGAATCACAAGGGAGTACCAAGCATGGTCTGTGATTTTTCTCAATAGCTACTGCTCTGGCTCCTCCAGGGCTAGCTGGAGGGGGTTGGAGATAATCTTATAGGATAAAATCCTCTTTGACTGGGGCCTCTACAAGGTGGCCATGATTGGAGAGTTTTTGTGAGTGTAACACAACCAGGGCTGGCCTGACTAATTCTGTCTCCTGATTGAATTCTTAACATCTCCCCTCCCAAGCTCCTCACAGTCACAACCCTCTGTGGTTGGCTCAGCTAGGTGGGCAGCTCTTTTGAAATGGTTCTTCTTGAGAGATTTCAAGTCTGGGTATTTACCACAAGCCCTAATAAACTCATGGAGTAACTATATAACTTGACTCTTCCCTACATCCTGGAAGAAGTAGAGATGCATCACAGTCACGGGTACTCGGGTTAGTGTCTCCCCTCTACACTTCAAGGCGAGATTCATCTCCAGTCCCGGGCTCTACAAAGTCCAGGACTCAGGTCAGATATTCCCCTATACATCACTATCTGTGACTGTAGTATGAGCAGCAGAGGGAGCCATGCAGCTCTGAGGCATCATTAATGGGGTTCTTACAGATAGGCATGTAGTCTTCCTGAAGCTTCCCACGCTTGGGCTTGGCGGAACTTCACGCTAGCCCTGGCCTAGGGAGGGATGGAGTCTGGAGGACCCTTCTCTCTGATCAATCTCCTTTGGCTTTCTCATCTTCTCTTATGTAGGCTGGAGGCAGGTGACAGGGTCACAGAACCTGTCCCACTGTCTCTCAGAAAGTTCTGCATGTGCAGACTAGTCTACTTGTCCTTTGAAACTGAGGACAGGCATTACCTATTGATCTCAGTTCTGGGGCTGCACTCTGACTCCCAGACCAAGGGGAAAATCCTGCCAGGCCAGTGTCCTATGACCTATTACACCGCTGCTTCTACTCTCTGTGTCAGAATGTGAACTACTAATATCATGTTCTACACAGGAGGAACCAAGGCTTTTCCCAATTTAATTTAGCCAGAGAGACAAGAAGTGATGTCACCTCCACTTAACTGATAATCACCGTTATTATGTGTACAACACGAACCTGACAATATTTTCAAGAGTCCTGAGCTTCCACTTGTTAAAATAAAGGTGTCAGATGGAGCCTGATGCTTCGATCAAAGCCAAGATCAGGGCCTTGCTGCCTCGGGTCTCAATGTACTGACATCTATTCTGCTGTGTTTCTCCATCATTTTCCAAACACTCTCATGTATATACTTCTGACTCTTGGTATATCTCCTGTGTTTCCTTCTTTCTTTGATCAGCTTTCCTTCACTGAATTTCTCTGCCCCTCTGTGTGTGTGAGTGTGTGTGTATGTGCTCACGTATGTTGTATCTATACCTGGATTTTTTTTTCTTAGAAGGTGAAAAAAAGGAATGTTTCTAAAAATACTTAAATGTTTTTAAAAAACAACCTAAACCATGGGGAGGTTTGACTGGATAATTGATAATGAATAGGTGATGAAGCGATGATGAAGGTGATGGTGGTGATGATGGTGGTACTGATGGTGGGTGGTGATGGTGGTAGTTATGGTGATGATGGTGATGATGATGATGGGATGACGGTGATGGTGGTAGAGACAATAAAGGTAGCTAACATCTGTGCACGGCTTGCTGTTTGTCTTGCTGCTGAACCTTTTCCATGCATCATCTCCTCCACCCCATGATACAGACACCACAACGGGCCCCACTAGACAGCTGAGGCACAGAGTGATTAGAAAACATTCCCAAGGGTCAAGTAGCAACACTGAGAACTGAAAAGCTTTAAAATGCTTTGGCTTTATGGAAGAAAGTAAGAAAAAATCCTGAGTGCCCTTTAAGAATTCTTGGGACTTAGATAAGAACACTTGCCTGGGCTGTGTTGGGCAGCATTAGCAGGAAGTTTCTGCTGAGATCACAGGTGGGAAAAGACAAGCAGGGTGACAAGGGAACAGCAAGAGAGATAAGAACCAACAGGCATTGGTGCGGAGGTGGAACAGACAGAGGCCAGCTGCAGGGGGAGGCAGGAGGAGGCTTTGACCTTTTTCAGACACTGAAAACTTCCTGCTCAGGTATCATCCACCTGGCAGTGTGGGCTACGAACAGAGGTGGCAGCCTCACAGAGGGATCCTCTGAGAAGTCATGTGAGCAGTAATTTCATTCTACACCATTAGCCCCCAGACTTCATTGGATCAAGAGCACCCAGAATAGCCCATAACTTTACACTCTGGCTGGAAAATTTTTCATACCTAGAAGCGATAGACAAAAAGCTGTGACATGCACTCTGGTCAGAGTGGCTCTCCACACCCCTAGTTGAGGGGGCCCAGTCCCCAACATCCCTAAGTGGACTTAAGCACTTGACAGTAGACTGTTGGCCCATCATTAAAAAATCATACCCTTCACTGTCAGGAGTCACACTGCGATCCAATAAAACCATAGCCTCAAAATCAGCAAGATAATAATTCGGGAACCATCCCCTCCCCACATTAAGCCTGTTTCACAGACTTCAAATTGACCTGTCTAATCTCTTATCTGTAGCTATGAAATTGTATTTCCCTCTTAATAGGCCCACAAATGTTATAGATGACTAGTTGAGGAGCCAGCAGAGCAGAAGCAGCAGGCGTACTAAAAAGGGCCATCAGGTCCTCAAGCTCACAGCCTGGGCTGCCAGGCCCACTCTGTGCTCAGAATCTCAATCAGCTCTGGCCCCAGTCTGGCCAAAGGGCCAGAGACATGCAGCCCACCTACTCCAGAGAGGGAGATACGTGTGTGTGTGTGTGTGTGTCTTTGGGGGTGGCAAGGGTGGTTCAAATAGGGCAAGATAAGGGAGGGAGGGGCATTCTTCCCCCTAGGCTCCTTCCCATGGGGGCACCCCCACCAGTGGTCAGCTCCCACCTTTCCCTTTCTGCTCTAACACAGCTGAGCTCATCTCCCTCTGCCTTAAGTCTTCCCTGGCTCCCCACTAATGTAAACACAGCCCCAATTCCTGAATTCTGTGTTGTGTTCACAGACTCATTATTTTTGTTCTGCTTCGCACCCCTAACCCACCTCCTTCTGCACCTCAAACTCCTTCACTGTGGTTTCCTGTCTCTGTCCATCTCCCACTGCTTGGAATAAATGTCTCTCTTCCTTTCTTTACCTAGATGACTCCTCTTCATCTCCAAGGCTTCCTCCAGGAAGTCTTCCTAAACTGCAGGCACCTGTGCCTCCTGTATTGTGTTAACGGATATCACCCAAAACTGTACATCTAAGTCCTCATGCCCAGAACCTGTGAATGTGACCTTATAAGGAAAAGGGGATTTTGGAGATATAATTAAGAATATTAAAATGAGACCATCTTGAAGAAGGGCCATAAATCCAACGACAGCTGTCCTAAGAAAAAGGCAGTAGGAGATTTGAGATACAGGGAATGGGCCATGTGAGGACGAGGCAGAGATAAGAGAGGTGAGTCTGCAAGACAAGGAGTGCCAAGGCTTGTCCTTACCACTGGAAGCCGGAGGAGGCTGAGTGGTCCTTCACCAGAGCATCAGAGGGCGGGTCCTTCTGCCAGCATCTTGGTTTAGGCCTTCTGGCCTCCCAAACTATAAGAGAATAAATATATCTTGTTCTAAGCCCCCTCCAGATCGTCCTAAATTGTTCCAGCTGCTCCCAGAATGTACTCCCACACATTCTAGACCCAAGTCTCACCTCTTCCATGCATCCGTACTGACATCATCCACCTCCATCCCTTCCTCATTGAACTGGGAGCCCCTAGCTGAGGATCCCTTGTCACTTCTGTCTGTTGTAACCCAATCCCTTTGCCTGGGGCTCACTGGGGACACAACACATGTCTACTGTGTCATAGTAGAGCTTCCCGGGCAGCGCAGTGGTAAAGGAACTGCCTGCAATGGAAGAGATGCGGGTCTGATCCCTGTGTTGAAAAGATCCTCTGGAGGAGGAAATGGCAACCACTCCAGTATTCTTGTCTGGGGAATCCCATGGACAGAGAAGCCTGGTGGGCTAGAGTCCACGAGGCTGCAAAGAGAGGCCCATGACCGAGAACACACAACACATGCTGTGTGTCATGGAACAAAGCAAAGGAGGCTGGAATCCCCTTCAGATTTCAGACGAAAGGGCACCCTTGTCTCCCTTGACCCCTCCTCTCATGATTCGGAAGCCCAAGTCTTTCAAGGTCATTGGGGAGGTCAGCTTCCTCTTTGACAAACCCTCAGCATGCAGCTCCCGCCCCCAGACCCCTATTACTGTCAGCGACTTCACATCTTTATTCCCAAACAAGAAGTCTCTGTCCCTGGCAGAATCTTTCCTTCATCATGACTTCGTGGGAGGGGTCCTCTCACTCCTCAGGCCTGCAAGGACAATCCAGGCTCCAGTCTGGAAGCTACCAGACTTGCTGGCACAGGTAACAAGTGGAAGGAATAACAAGAGTCCTAAAAATAGAGACAACAAACACTTATCAAGCTTCTATTAATACCACATGGGAGGGGAGGTGAACCCCCCCCCTCCCTCTCCTGGAGAGGCAGTGCAACTTGTTGATGACCACAGGGCTTACTGGTGACACCTCTGCATCATTATAGAGGCACCTACTGGCGCTGAAATTGCTGGAGCCCCAGAGTCCTGACTGTCGAGTTGCCATCATTTACTGGCTGCTTGCCTTTCATTATCCTCTGCTCTGATTTGTCCCCAGTGGGTTTCACTGATGCTGGGAAGATGTGACCTGCCAGCAAAGACGGCAGAGTGCTTCTGAGGTGCCTCCCTCTCCCCAGAGCTTGTGACTCACCCACATGGGTTATAAGTTTCCAAGGTCATCAGCCAGGGCCCAGGGCTATAGCAGGCCCTTGGCATCATTGTCACCCACCTGCTATGTGCCAGGCACTCTACTGGACCATGGGCAGCCAGCAGAGGTAACTGAGATGCTAGTTATACCCTCAGGAGCTCACAGACTGGTGAGAAAGTGAGAAAGACACCAGAGCCCAAACTCCCAAAACTGTGAAGAGAGAAATTGTATCGGAATCTACAGAGCTTGAAAATAATTGGTTAGCTGAGAGAAGAGAGGAATATATAGGTGAGTCCAGCTTTTTTTCCTGAGAGATGGAAGACTGGGGCCCTGTCAGGAGGAAGGAGAAAATGAGGCAGAGAACAAGGAAATTTAAGAATGAGGAGGGGCTTCCAGGGTAGCTCAAACTGTAAAAAAATCTGCCTGCAATGTGGGAGACCTGGATTCAATCCCTGGGTCCAGAAGATCCCCTGGAGAAGGGCATGGCAACCCATTCCAATATTCTTGACTGGAGAATCCCATGGAGAGAGAAGCCCGGTGGGCTACAGTCTATGGACTTAAGAAGAGCCGGACATTTCTGAGCGACTAACACACACACCCAGGAATGAGGAAAGGTGGGAAGTTCAGTTTTTGACATGTTGAATTTGAACTTGACAGGACATGTGCTTGGGCATCTTTCCAGAAAACTGGAGTACAGGAACTCGAGAAAGAGCCAGGATTGCAGATCCAGGCTTCAAAGTCACTCTCATCTAGAAAAGACATAGGAAGTTGAGTAATCCTCAGGATTCTTACTTAAAATGTGTGGAACAAAAATTATATATGTCAGGAATACTTTTGCCTGCAAATAATGGAAAAATCAACCAGAAAATTAGGTGCTATTTTCTTGCATAGAGTGAGAAGTTGTAGGTGGAAGCTGCTGGTGTTGGTTCAACAGCTCAGTGAGGTCAAGCTTGGTGTCTCGTGATGCTGTTGGTCTTTCTTTCCTGGTCCCAAGGTGAGTGCCACTGCTGCAGACCTGCATCCAGAACCAGGCACACGTGGCGGTGCTTCTCTCTGCTCTACCAGCACAGTCGCCAAAGAACATCATTTATGCTTACTGGTCAGCCCTCTGTCATCTGGCACTATCTATAGAATTAAGGAAGCCTGGAGAATGTGATAATCTGTTTGTTCAGTTCAGTCTCTCAGTTGTGTCTGACTCTTTGTGACCCCTTGAATTGCAGCACACCAGGCATCCCTGTCCATCACCAACTCCCAGAGTTTACCCAAACTCATGTCCATCGAGTCGGTGAGATGCCATCCAGCCATCTCATCCTCTGTCATCCCCTTCTCCTCCTGCCCCCAATCCCTCCCTGCATCAGGGTCTTTTCCAATGAGTCAACTCTTCACATGAGGTGGCCAAAGTATTGGAGTTTCAGCTTCAGCATCAGCCCTTCCAATGAATACCCAGGACTGATCTCCTTTAGGATGGACTGGTTGGATCTCCTTTCAGTCCAAGGGACTCTCAAGAGTCTTCTCCAACACCACAGTTCAAAAGTATCAATTCTTCAGTGCTCAGCTTTCTTCACAGTCCAACTCTCACATCCATACCTGACCACTGGAAAAACCATAGCCTTGACTAGACGAACCTTTGTTGGCAAAGTAATGTCTCTGCTTTTGAATATGCTATCTAGGTTGGTCATAACTTTCCTTCCAAGGAGTAAGCGTCTTTTAATTTCATGGCTGCAATCACCATCTGCAGTGATTTTGGAGCCCCCCAAAATAAAGTCTGACACTGTTTCAACTGTTTCCCCATCTATTTCCCATGAAGTGACGGGACCAGATGCCATGATCTTCGTTTTCTGAATGTTGAGCTTTAAGCCAACTTTTTCACTCTCCTCTTTCACTTTCATCAAGAGGCTTTTTAGTTTCTCTTCACTTTCTGCCATGAGGGTGGTGTCATCCGCATATCTGAGGTTACTGAGATTTCTCCCAGCAATCCTGATTACAGCTTGTGCTTCTTCCAGCCCAGCGTTTCTCATGATGTACTCTGCATAGAAGTTAAATAAGTAAGGTGACAATATACAGCCTTGACGTACTCCTTTTCCTATTTGGAACCAGTCTGTTGTTCCATGTCCAGTTCTAACTGTTGCTTCCTGACCTGCATATAGGTTTCTCAAGAGGCAGGTCAGGTGGTCTGGTATTCCCATCTCTCAGAATTTTCCACAGTTTATTGTGATCCACACAGTCAAAGGCTTTGGCATAGTCAATAAAGCAGAAATAGATGTTTTTCTGGAACTCTCTTGCTTTTTCCATGATCCAGCAGATGTCAATTTGATCTCTGGTTCCTCTGCCTTTTCTAAAACCAGCTTGAACACCTGCAAGTTCATGGTTCACGTATTGCTGAATCCTGGCTTGGAGAATTTTGAGCATTACTTTACTAGCGTGTGAGATGAGCGCAATTGTGTGGTAGTTTGAGCATTCTTTGGCATTGCGTTTCTTTGGGATTGGAATGAAAACTGACCTTTTCCAGTCCTGTGGCCACTGCTCAGTTTTCCAAATTTGCTGACATATTGAGTGCAGCACTTTCACAGCATTATCCTTCAGGATTTGAAAGAGCTCCACTGGAATTCCATTACCTCCACTAGCTTTGCCTGTAGTGATGCTTTCTAAGGCCCACTTGACTTCACATTCCAGGATGTCTGGCTCTAGGTGAGTGATCACACCATCATAATTATCTGGGTCGTGAAGATCTTTTCTGTACAGTTTTTCTGTATACTCTTCATTACCATGCCATGAACAAGGGAGCAAGGGGATGGTTAGTGCTGACTTAGCCATAGCCAATGTCTCCCATAAGGAAAGTAAGCAAGAAGGGAGGCTGAAAATACAGTGTTTTGGAAACCAAGGAAGGCAGATGTTTTGAAATAGGCAGAGAGATCAGGTGTACTAATGTCCTCAGATACAAAAAATTTGGTGATTATTTGAAGACACTCCAGTTTTCATGAAGTTCAAGGAGAGAAGAGGACCATGGATGGGGGAGAGGGTGGTGAAGACATTCGGGGAAAAAGAACATCCCCTTTTGCTTTCCACCTTTCCTAACATCAGGGTCTTTTCCAATGAGTTGGCTCTTCACATCAGATGGCCAAAGTATTAGAGCTTTAGCTTCAGCCTCAGTCCTTTTAACAAATATTCAGGGTTGATTTCCTTTAGGAATGACAGGTTTAATCTCCTTGGTTACTGAAGAGAAAGCAAAGTTCTCCTGCCAAAAGACCTTTTTATGTTACAACCTGGAGTGGCCATATGTCTGCACACAATTTAAAGAATATCTTTAAATATGTTTGAGCGAGTGAGTCACACTGCTCAGTTGTGTCCAACTCTTTGCACCCCTATGGACTGTAGCTTACCAGGCTCCTCCATCCATGAGATTTTCCAGGCAAGGATACTGGAGTGGGTTGCCATTTCCTTCTCCAGGATAGAATTTTGGAAAGCCTTATAACTTGAAAAATGTTTGGAAACTATCGGCGTCATCCAACTCTCTTGGTTAATAGATTTGATATTTAGCAAGATACAGACTAGCATTCAGCCCAGTGTCAAGGAGTATACCTTTCTGATGATACTCTAACTGAAGCGCCAATATTTTGGCCACCTGATGTGAAGAGCCAACCCACTGGAAAAAGACCCTGGTGCTGGGAAAGACTGAGGGCAGGAGGAGAAGGGGACGACAGAGGATGAGATGGTTGGATGGCATCACCAACTCAATACACATGAGTTTGAGCAAACTTCAGGAGATAGTGAAGGACAGGGGAGCCTGGCATGCTGCAGTCCATGGTGTCACAAAGAGTCTGTCATGACTGAGTGACTGAACAAAAAACAATACCTACATACGTTACCTTTACCACCACCCTCACCCCCATTGCAATCAACACCACCACAATGACCACCCAACATAAGACTTACTTGTCAGGCATCCGCTGTGGGAGAGGTATCTATCAGTTACTTGTGTGAATTGTCTCATTCCAGTTTCACAACAGGTGTTAGAGTTTAGGCATCTAACATCTAAATAAGTCACTCAGTAGTGTCCAGCTCTTTGCAACCCCCCAAACTGTTGCTCTCCAGGCTCCTCTGTCCATGGGATTCTCTAGGCCAAAACACTAGAATGGGTTGCCATTCCTTTCTCCAGGGGAACTTCCTGACCAAGGGATCGAACCCAAGTCTCCCACATTGCAGGTAGATACTTTACCATCTGAGCTACCAGAGAAGCCCATTTTATTCATACCTATTTTTACAGATAAGGAAACCAAGCTTCAGAAATCTTCCCTGGAGGCTCAGGCAGTAAAGAATCTGCTTGCAATGTGGGAGACCTGGGTTCAATCTGTGGATTGGGAAGATCCCCTGGAGAAAGGAAAGGCAACCCACTTCAATATTCATGCCTGGAGAATCCCATGGACAGAGGAACCTTGTGGGGTACAGTCCATGTGGTCACAAAAAGTCAGACATGACTGAGCAACTAACACACACACACTTATACAAACCAAGCTTCAGAGGATCTACCAAAACTTCTCAAAGACTGAGTCCAAGATCCTTGCACCCAGGCCTATGTAGCCCTCTGGTTTGCACACTTGCTCTCTGTCTTACAGTCAGACTTGGTCTCCAGTGACACTTTACTGTTCTTCTGCTTGGGGTCCCTGGGATATTCCAGCTGAGCTACCATCCCTCCTGTCTGGATCCCTACCTTTGGTCTACTCATCTCTTCAGCTCTTGGTTTTGAAAAAAGAATGGAAGCCAAGAGCAACCTCTGATATAAAAATATGGAATATCCACTTTTGGCAGCCATGATAGGGTGGCCAGACAGTGCGCTCAGGCTCCAGGGGACAGAGACATGGGTGACCCCAAGGGGAAGCAACTGGCCCTTGGACTCACCTTGGCACACAGGGCTGGCAGGGACCCCTTCCAGAGGCCACAGGGCCATTGTGCAGAACAAGGCACTCAGGCAGGAACATGGAGATCCATCACTTCCAGGGACAAATCAGAGAAGCCCATTAGCACACCACCCGTGCTATCTGGATGTGCAAAGCAGGAACACAAGAGAGATTAAAGATGCCAGCATGCCATGATGACAACCAAGGCTGCCTCTATTTGTTTCCCTCTTATCTGCAATTGGGGAAAAGGAGGAGAAATGTCTCTAGGATTGCTCAGAGATGTGCTTTATTTCAAAGACTTGGAGACAAAAGGATATCAGAGACTGGGTGAGTTGAACATGCAGGGACCTGACAGCCCTTGTCGGATGCCTAATGAGGTTTGCACGTTATCTATGGTTCAATAGCCCAGTTTGCCAGAAAACATCAGCCCACTCAGGCAGATGGAGGTTTGCATTCAGTTCTGCCACCCACTCAGCCTGTGGCCTCGAGGCAGTCCCTCCCCACCCTCTCTGGACTCTTTTGTCCTCGTGTGTGATAAGCCTTTCACAAAGGGCCATTGAGGACTAAGCCACAGTGTGCCTACCAATGACCCTGTAAATGGCTAGTGTCATTGGTAACATCTGAAGGAAAGCCTTGGCTGGGCCAAGTGATATGGGGGAGGGTCTGTCTCCAGGAAGCATGCAGTGGGCAAGATTCCAAACAAGAGGGGAGATGTCTTTAGGGCAGCTCATTTCTCTGTCTCCTGGTCATCTGGTCAAGAGTCTAGTCCAGAGTCATCACTGAGCCTATCTCGGTTGAACCGCAGGTCACACCCAATTTCACACCTGACAGAGACCATGCCAGGTGACCAAGCGAACATCATCCATCACTGCTCAGATCCTGTCACCTTTGATCAAGGAGACGTGCACCCAATAGGGAACTCAGGCGGCTGTTTTCATTTCCATAATCAAATGTTTTTGTACCATCTCCTCTTGCCCTTTCTGCTCCCCATTCCCTTCTTATTTCTATTTGAGCAAAATGTGCTCAAACATCCCCTTTCACCCCACTAGGGACAAAAAGTGCCTGTCATGTTGGTGTAACATTTTGGAGAATGAATGCAACATTTGTGTCTATTTGCTAATCGGAATATCGATTTGTTCTTGAAATGAAATGTCATGTCCATGAAATTCACGGATGTAGAGGAGGAAAAAAAACTCCAACCTTGACTCATGCATCTTCAGGAAGCTCTTATAATGGCTTAGCCTCCGGTGTGGGGGCCAATCTCAAATATTGGACTCAGGAAAAGATAGATCACCCAGGTGCCCTGTCCCTGCTCTCATCCTCTGCTGGTTGTCCAGGGCCATTTGGATGCCCTAAAAGAACATACAACAGGAGTGTTTGTCATGCCTTATTTGGTGAGCCACGTAGCAATGGCTCTGTGCCACTGTGACTGGATAAATGGTGTAGGCTACAAAACAGGATGAAACAAGACAGATGAAAGGCAACAGCCCCAGGTCATTTCAGAGATAAAAGCCGTGTTCCTTTCACAGACAGGAGAATCTGTGACCATGAACTGACAGGTATCAGGTGGTCCATATTAAGATGCCACGGACTGCTTCAGAATGTGGGCTTCCCAGGTGGCGCTAGTGGTAAAGAACCCGCCTGCCAGAGCAGGTAGATGTAAGAGATGCGGGTTTGACCCCTGAGTCAGGAAGATCCCCTGGAGGAGGGCATGGCAACCCACTCCAGTATTCTTGCCTAGAGAATCCCATGGACAGAGGAATCTGGCAGGCTGCAGTCCATAAAGTCGCACAGAGTCAGACACAACTGAAGCAACTTAGCACACAAGCATGCGCACACATTTCAGAATGAAGCTGAGCTTTGCTTTCTGGGCACAGGTGAGAATGTGGATCAAAAACAAATATAGAGTGGGTGTCTCTTCACCTAGGCTGCTTCTTAAGCAGTGACCAGAATCATATGTTATGTTCCTGGCAAGGAGGACTTGCAGAGATGTGGCAGTAAGGTTTCTCAAGCCCGGCCTTGTTCACCCAGGAATGTGCCTACACAGTAACTAACCCTAGCTCTTACCCTAGACAGAACATAGCCCTTCTCGTGTGCAATGACCTGAGGATGCCCCATCCCTACTTCTATCTCTCAAAGCAGCTGTGATCTGATGCAACATTTTGTGTGCTAACTTTGCCAGCCTGTGGATGTCCACATGGCAAAGACTGCTAGGAAAAGACCCACTCAGTTTTTCATTCATCAACAGGCATTTTCTGAGCACCTACTGAATTGTAGTTGTTCAGTCGGTAAGTCGTGTCTGACTCCTTGTTACTCCATGGACTGCAGCACACCAGGCTTCCCTGTCCTTCACTATCTCCCAGAGTTTGCTCAAACTCATATCCATTGAGTCAATGATGTTATCTATCCATCTTGTCCTCTGCTATCCCCTTCTCCTTTTGCCTTCAATATTTCCTAGCATCAGGATATTTTCCAATGAGTCAGCTCTTTGCATCAGGTGGCCAAAGTATTAGAGCTTCAGCTTAAGCATCAGTCCTTCCAATGAATATTTGGGTTGATTTCCTTTTCAATTGACTGGTTTGATCTCCTTGCTGTCCAAGGGAATCTCCAGAGTCTTCTCCAGTGCCACAATTCAAAAGCATCAATTCTTTGGTGCTCATCCTTATTTATAGTCCAGCTCTCACATCTGTACATGACTACTGGAAAAACCATAACTTTGACTATATGGACCTTTGTAATCAAAGTGATCTCTACCTTTTAATATGCTGTCTAGGCTTGTCATGGCTTTTTCCCCCAAGAAGCAAGTGTCTTTTAATTTCAAGTCTGTACCTACTGCATTTCAGACACTATTCTAACTAAACACAGGCAATGTAAGAGTGAACTGAATTGAATAGTCCCTGCCCTCCTGGGGTGGGGGTTGTGACGGAAGCCTCACCAAGCAACTAAAAAGACAAGGTTATAAAATAACTGCCAGCTACTTATAACAATAAGTGTTATTAAGGAAATGAACACAGAGCTAAGATGAGAAAGAAGCCTTGAACCAGAATCCCATTCCAAATAGGAATTAGTGGAAGATTTATGGCCATAAACTGAACCCTCGGATATTGGAAAATGAAAGAAAAACTGCAGAAGAAATAAAAGATGAAGGCCAGGATCTGTCAGGCCTGAGCTAAGTCACAGAAGCTGACATCTACCTCCTATCCCTTAGGTTCCTTCTGTTACTAAGTCCAAGTTCACTCTGCTGACAGAGAAGATGACAGACTAATGTCCCAAAATAACCATCTTATCAAAGTCTGGATGCCAGGTTCTTTTATAGAACAGAGATTGGGGGGAGGTGAGGAAGTAGAGTAAAAAGGTCAAAAGTTTTACAAATATCTCTTAAAATGGCCAGCCTTGGAGAGGGGATGTGTTAATTTCTTCTTTCCTGTAGTGATCCACAGGTGGAAAGGATCCTGAACAAAGGCATTTTTGGCTTAACATTCAGGCAGAGGGGCAGGGTTCTCTGAGGCAGGCCTTTATGTATCATTATAATAACCAAAGCAATGAAAAGCAAAGGTTAAAATCAAAGACGTTGTTTTGTTGTTGTTTAGTCACTAAGTCATGTCTGACTCTTTGCAACCCCATGGACTGTAGCCCATCAGGCTCTCCTGTCCATGAGATTTCCCAGGCAAGAATACGGGAGTGGGTTGCCATTTCCTTCTCCAAATGATCTTTCCAACCCAGGGACTGAACCCATGTCTCCTGTATTGCAAGTGCATTCTTTACCACCGAGTTGCCAGGGAAGTCCCCCACAAAAAGACAGAAACATGGAATCAAAATTGACTCTTCCCTGTAACATTTCAGCCAAGGCCTCTCCTGGAGTGCTCCCACATCCCAACCTAGAGAGGTTCATTGTGGCTTGGCAACCACCATAGATAAATTCCAGGCTCTTCTTAGTCCTGTTCCTTTCTGCTGATTAGAGATCATGACAAGTGCAAGCCATCCCCTACACTCTGTGGAAATATCCTATACACACAATAGGAGGTGGTGCAGAATGATGGGGGTGCTCCTGAATTACAGCTCTTCCTATGGCCCACCATGGGAGTTGTGAAGATTTACTCCTACTAAGCAATTTCAGTTTTTAAAGATGCCCCCTTAGGGCTTACTTAAAATATCAAAAGCAATAATAATATAATCCTAATAATAATATTTGTTCTTCAATCCTCTGTTTTTCTACTCACTTACCCCAGACAACCTCTTGAAAGGCTTTCCATCAATTCCTGCTTGCTGCTTCTGTTGTTTAAGAAAATGTGGGAAGGAACAAAAGCAGCCCTGGTGGGAAATAGGATTTGTGACTCTACAGAAAACCCTATAGGTCTTTGGAGAGAAGGGGAAAGGAATTTTAAAATCAGCCTCCTCCCTCCGTTTTCAGTGGTTGGTATGAGATTTTTCTTGGTCACAAAGACCAGGTGCTAATTCCAACAAGCTCCAGAAAGAACAAGAGCTCGGGTGACCCATGTAACTACAAAGTCAGCAGCAGGGAGGTTCCTGCTTCAGCTGTGGGTGGATCCAGGGCTGATACGCTTTCTGGTCTGTTCTCCTCTCTCAGTTCTGCTCGCCTTGTTCTCCAAAAGATCCATCCACAGGACATCCTGTAGGTCACCAGCAGGTTCTCGTTTGCTGCCCCAAATTCCAACACCAAACACCCTTGGGATTTCCTAGCCCAGCACATTGTCTCATAGATGAATTTTACATTACACTTTGTAATACCTACAGAAGGCTGGTCTCTGTATGGAGAGCATTCATTGGAGGAATAGAGTATACACCTTACAAGACCCCAAATTCTTCCTCCCATTGGGGCTTATAGAGCTACTGGGGAGAATCCATCAGGTTTTTGTCCTAAAATTTTGGGAGAAGCTTAATTTGTCAACACTGCACTTCCAGGCAGATTGCCATTTGGGATGGACTACTTCCTGAGACCCATCAAAAAGCCTCTGCCTCCAGCATCACAATGGGATGAGGCACGGGCATGTATGAATTTCATTTAAACATTTTATGTTTCAACAGAGTGGGGTAGAATGGAGCAATTTCTGGCTGCTGCTCTCTGCTTTGGTTGGAATTGGAAAGTCGGTCTGGGCTGCTCTCTTAATGCAGTCCTCTGCCCTAACTGGGGCCTCAGTCTTCCTCTCAGCACAGGGAAGGATGGAGAAGGCGATACAGGTGATTGTAAGATGCGCTATGACATCCCTGCCAGCAGGTTCCCATGCAGAGCTCCAGAGCTGCCATTTATCATATTAGAACCTCAAGGCTGGTGAAGCCCTTCCTCTTGGGGCTCCTGTGTGATGGGAGATTGGGCCCAGCTTCCTTTTCCCTCCAGCCTCAGTCAGGCTGTCAATCATTGGCTTTGACAGGCCGGCCCCACACCAGACAACACACTTTCTTGACTGAGGCTCAGAGCACGGTAGACACTGGTACTCTATGTTAAGATCTGAGTTGCCTTTCCAAGAGACGGTGTAATTATCTTTGAGAGACTGAACAGGTTAATAGGCAATGGCAAGATCATAAAGAGAAAAATAAAACTCTAACCCACACCCGGCAGCAAGCAACCCAGAAAACCAATACAGATGAGGGAGGAAGAAAACTCTTTTCTGCCCTTCTAGGTTCTTCTGGCTGATCTAAAAATTAACTTGACATGAGGCAGATCAATAGGAGAAAATCAAATTTCATTCCATACCTACAGGGGGTTTCCCAAGTGGTGCTAGTGGTAAAGAACCCACCTGCCACTTCAGGAGACATAAGAGACATGGGTTTGATTCCTGGGTTGGGAAGATCCCCTGGAGGAGGGCATGACAACCAACTGAAGTATTCTTGCCTGGAAAATCCCATGGACAGTGGAGCCTGGTGGGCTATAGTCCGTGGGGTAGCAAAGAATCAGATACTACTGAAGCAGCTAAGCACAGCACAGCATAGCATAAAACATGAAGGATTACAAAGGAAACCAATGATATTAAAACATAGTTATCAAGACTGAAGGCAGGAAGAGATGGGGATGACAGAGGACGAGATGGTTGGATGGCATCGTTGACTCAATGGACATAAGCTTGAGCAAGCTCTGGGAGATTGTAAAGGACAAGGAAGCCTGGCGTGCTGTAGTCCATGGGGTCACAAAAAGTCAGACATGACTGAATCAGCTTAGTACACATGCACATAAAGGAATTCACATACATGAAAGGGTCAGACACTCCACAAACCTGAAATATTCAGGGATGAAAAGGTAAGATGAGGTAAATACTCCTTCCTGAGAGAAGGAATTGGATGAGCCTGGAGGGTCATTCACAGGACAATAGAAGGAGAGCAGGTGTTTAGTAATTAGATGCTTGCCCTGCCACTTAGATAAAATTTATCTCTAGTAATAAGTGTTTTTCTGGGGGAAAATAAAATCTCCAATTTAAATTCCTCTTGGTGGTTAAGGGAAAGGTAGTTGTTTTTCTTGAGCTGCAGCATCTCTACTGCCTTTAACTCAAAATAATCCAAATGCCAAAGAAACACATGTGGAGGAGGCCTGTTCTAAACCTCTCTACCCTTATCTGCAATAGGCAGCTGGCCAGGGAAACAGGCTGCTGCGAGTCAGACTTGTAGGAAGTCAGATTATTATCTTTGGTAACTGATTCCAGAAGCCAAAGGATAACCCTTGTCAGCTGAAAAAAATATGCACAGTGTGAGAGATGTGAGTTAAGTTTTATTTGGGGACAAAATAAGGACTATAGCCTGGGAGACTATTCCAGATAGCTCTGAGAAACCGCTCAGAAAAAGCGGTGGTGGTGGGGAGAAGTCAGTGTCGGGCTTCCTAAGAGATGCTAGTGGTAAAGAATCACCCGCCAATGCAGAAGACATGAGAGATGCAGGTTCAATCCCTGGGTGGGGAAGATCCCCTGGAAGAGGGCATAACAACCCACTCCAGTATTTTTGCCTGGAGAATCCCTTGGATAGAGGAACCTGGCAGGCTATGGTCCATAGGGTTGCAGCGAGTCAGACACGACTGTGGTAGCACGCATACCTGCACGGTCAGTGTTACATGTGATCTAGTGAAGGGGGGGATGGGTGCATGTGATCTAGTGAAGGGGGAGGGTGCAGTCAACCACACGTTTTGGCAGAGGCTTGTTGCTAGTCATGAGGAACAGACATCACTGTTAATGATTTTAATGCTTTTCTAGATACAAAAAGATGCACGAATTGGGCTCATAAAATCTCCTGAAAATATCTAACAGTTTGTTCCACCAGTTTTTCCCAGAGTACAGAGCATGCTATTCCTGATCTCCACCCTGAACTCCTTTTGAGGGGTGTTGAAGGCCAGCAGCTGTAGTGGCCAGTGACTTTATCCTTACAGAGGCAGATGGCAAGTTTTTGTTGACATCCTTGCAATAATCAGCCCCCAAAGGCCAGGACCTGATTAAAAACTGCCGGCTTCTCTAAATTTTGTCCCTGTTTCCAATGTAGGACCAATCACAGAAACCCAAATGTGCCCCCCGCAACTAATCACATGTAGCACTTTGATCCAGTCACCCCCTCCCCCCGCACAGCTTTTCGACCACCAGCCCCTATCAGGGCACACCTGAAACTTCCCCTTTTCTTCTCTGATGCCCCCCTCTCCTCTGCCTGCCTTTGTGTTTCCACCAAAATGCAAGTGTGTGGCTGACCCCCTGGGACAGACGCTGTGAATGAATGGTCTGTGCTTGCTCCCACTCTCTTTGTTCTTCTCCACCCCTTTAAACAGGGCTTCACGGCCCGTCACAAATGGGGTAAAATGTGAATGGAACCCACTGCAGGCACAACCACTCCAACATCCCTTCTGTCCTGTCTCCCACGCTTTTTGGCAGCATGTTACTGATTTTTTTCCCCATGAGTTTCTTTTTTATTGAAGTATAGTTTATTTACAATATTGTGTTAGTTTCAGGTATACAGCACATTGACTCAGTTACATATGACTGATATATATAAAATTGATATATATAACTGATTCAGTTTTATATGTCTATATATTCTTATATATATACATACACACACACACATATATATATTCTTTTTTAGATTTTTTTCACTTTTAGGTTATTGCAAAATATTGAGCATAGTTCCCTGTGCGATACAGTAGGTCCTCACTGCTTATCTATTATGCATATAGCAGTGTGTACATGTTAATCCCAACCTCCTAATTTATCCCTCCCTCTTTCCCCTTCTGTAACCATGAATTTGTCCTTGAGATCAACTCTGCAGATACCAGCCACGAAGCCAGTCACTCTCCCGCCTCTAAAGGGCGTAACACAAAGAACTGGGCATGAAATTAGTAAACCTCAAAGCAGGAGTGAGCAAGGTGGCCAAGGCTTCTCAGTTGGCTTCCTCAAGAGGGAGCGAGTGTCATCTTCCCATTTTGAAAACTGCTCCTGTCCTCGCTTTTGTTCCTCTGTTGTCTTTCTAGGTAAGAGACCTGTGTCCCAGGCTGCCTGGAGCATCCACCTTCTGAGGAAGCTGCCAGGATGAGTTTCAGAGGATTGCATCAAAGAATGAGGTGTTACTCGGCTTTGGACATGCAAAGAGAACTGCAGGGCCAGAAGAAAGCAATTAGCACAAGAAAAAGGAGCAAATTCCTTTATAGCGGCTGAGCCTGGGACTCCCAGAGGTTTATCTGCCCTGGCCAAAGATGCTCTATAATTATCCCCACCTCAGGGAAGCAAGGAAGGCAGGAGGAGGTGATGTCCAGGAAGTAAGTGAAAGGTGAGCAAGCAATCAACACACTGGTGGTCCAGGAAAGGCCAAAGGGAGGGGGTGTATAGGATCCAGGTTGTTGGAAATTGTGTCCCATTCCTCTCCTCATCCAGCCCAGAGAAAATCAAGTGAACTGTAGGAGCAAGACTAACACCAAGGGTGGTGGGGCTCTGTCTCTGTTCCCCAGGTGAGACCCTGGAAAGAGCCCAAGTCTCAGCCTCCCCTCCAGCACCCACTGGGTAGGGTGAAACCACTGGGTGGCCCAAGTCTCAGCCTCCCCTCCAGCACCCACTGGGTAGGGTGAAACCACTGGGTGGCCAGGGTGGTCTGGCAATGTCACCCTTGTTCTGAAGCGGTAGAGACAAACGGAGAAGGTAGGAGTTTGTTTGTCCCCCACAGTGAGCTGGAGGGCTGGGCACAGGAGGTGAGAGGTGGAGAGGTAGGTGCAGAGTGAGCCAAGAACCAGCCCAGATGCCACTGGATACAGTCTCCCACAGATGGGTCTGCACTGGCACCTGGAGCCCAGATAAGGTCAAACAGCCGGGAGAGACCCTGAGGTCCCTAGGCAGGCTCAAAGCCCTGGGGTCAGCAGAGTGCCCATCAGCCAGGCAGATGGGGACAGAAATGGATGCCCTGCCCCTGCAGAGCATGGCCCCCTCTACCACAGGTCTTTGGAAGCCTCACTCTCCCCTGGACCACACGCCATCAGGGAAAGCAGGCAAGATGGAGGTGTGGCAGATGCCCAGTTACTCTAAAGGCTCTAAGCTCATCCAGACAGCCCCCACCTCCCTCACGCCCATGCATGCAGGGAGCCAGGGAAACATCACCCATCCAGGCTCTGCAAAGGAGTCTCCTGGCCCCTGTACTTCTCAGCTGTGAGCTCCGTCTCACCACGATTGCCCTCAGCACCATCCACCCAAGTAGGGGGTGGGCATCAGGAAACACAGATCATGGTTGTTCACTCAGCAAGGTTTATGAGAGGCTTTGATGCTCTGGCACCAGGAACATGGCAATGACCCTGCTTGCAGAAGAGCTATATTCTAGAGCAAGGAGGGGAACAGCAGCTCATGCACGATTCCATAAATACAGCCGACTCTAGAGGACCAGACCCTTCCAAGCTACATGAAAGGGACTTCCCCAGGGGCCGGTGGCTAAGACTGCACTCTCAGTGCCAGGGTCCCAGGTTTGATCCTTGGTCAGGGAACTAAGATCCTGCACGCCACGACTAGGGATCCTGTGTGCCCAACAAAGACCAAAGAAGATCCTGCGTGCCACAAGTAAGACCCATTGCAGCCAAATCCATCAATCAGTCAATCAATAAAAATATTTTTAAAAGAGCTAAATGAGAAGAGTGGAAAAGCAATCATCGGAGCCTAATATTTATGAAGTTTTCACTATATGATTAGAAATGTCAGCCAATGGAACATCCAGAGATTCACGAACGCGAACCACTTCCCTCAAAACCCTAGTAGTCTCAGGGGGAACTATGTTACACAAGTGCACCCACACACATTCAGGCACACTCATATACACACAACGCACACACACACACACTCATATACACACAACGCACACACACTCATATACACACAACGCACACACACAACATTCACACATGCAATACAGTGTACGATATATGTACACATTTGTATACACATGTATGTGCAATGGGCTTCCCTGGTCACTACAGGCTTCCCCAGTGGCTCAGCAGTAAAGAATCCACCTGTAATGCATAAGACCTAGGTTTGATCCCTGGGTCAGGAAGATTCCTTGGAGGAGGACATTGCAACCCACTACAGTATTCTTGCCTAAAGAATCTCCATGGACAGAGGAGTCTGGCAAGCTACAATCCATAGGGTTGCAAAGAGTTGGACATGACTGGAGTGACATAGCACACACGTGCACATGTACATGCAGCTACATATATACTTGACGGCGATGGCACCCCACTCCAGCACTCTTGCCTGGAAACTCCCATGGACGGAGGAGCCTGGTGGGCTGCAGTTCATGGGGTCGAGAAGAGTCAGACACGAAGGGGCGACTTCACTTTCACTTTTCACTTTCGTGCATTGGAGAAGGAAATGGCAACCCACTCCAGTGCTCTTGCCCGAAGAATCCTAGGGACGGGGGAGCCAGGGGGCTGCCGTCGATGGGGTCGCACAGAGTCGGACACGACTGCAGCGACTTAGCAGCAGCAGCAGCCTCATGTGTATACACATTGTGCATGAGCACTTGCACGCGTATATAGACACACCCAAGGCCACGTACATTTACACACGAAGTATATACATACACACATGCATACAGACCTACTTGCACACACACACAAAACACAGACAGGCACACACAAACTCACTACACACACATGCATACTCACATGCATGCACATGCAGAGCTGCACACTCATACACATATGCACTCATATATACAAGTACACACACATACATATGCACACACATATATCATTTTAATTGCAAATAAAAGTGGGGAAAATGTATCTCTACCTCATGAATTGTGGCACTAGTGGTAAAGAATCCACCTGACAATGCAGGAGATGTGGGTTCAATCCCTGGGATGGGAAGATCCCCTGGAGAAGGGCCCAGCAACCCACTCTAGCATTCTTGCCTGGAGAATCCCATGGACAGAGGAGCCTGGTGGGCTACAGCCCATGGGGTCACAACAGTCGGACATGACTGAAGCGACTTAGCAAGCACAGCTGATGAATTATAGCCCATATGCTCCAATATCCCCTGCACCTCCACCCCCTTGGTTTTACCTCCCACCATCACCAAGCTCCCGTCTGGAAGAACATCCTCTGGCTTTTCTCTGATAAGTTTTCCTGGCACCTGAGCATCAACTCCAAGCTGACACGGGCTGACAGCCACAGCCGATGGGAGCTGGGCAAGTGGTATGCCTGGACTCCATGTGGATTCCAAGTCAACCACCGATCAGAACTCATCAAAGAAAGAGAGAGAGACAGGTGTGCTACATGGGACAGACTGGCCCCAGCCCCAGTTCCAAGTGCACTTTATAAATCCTTGCTTCATAAACTGCCCTCTGACTGACAGTGTTGTACTGAGTAACTGTGTGGAGATATCCTGCCAAAATATTATCCTTGGCTCTGTCCCCCAGGGAGATGGATGCGCCATGCGCCGGCCTGACTGCTGACACAGCATTTGCTCCAGAGGGGAAGTCGCTTTTCATTTATTAATCTAAAAAATTACATCTTGCATCAGGAGATCTCTAGGCAAGCCTGGCCGATTATAAATGCGTGTCATTCATTTGTCCGTCCATCAGCTCCTGAATTTATTCAGTGTTTGTGGTGAGATCGTAAATAGATGTTGACACATGCACAAAAGCACAGAAAGAAGGGCAGAGGTGTGCATGTGAAGTGTATTCAGGAGGTCCTTTGATAACCATGAAGCTAATGTACAGATTGCATCAGGTACGTGATGCTAAAAAGTGGGATGTGACATTGGACACCCAGGTGGCATGGGGAGTGGCCCCTGAAGGCATATGCCTTCCCATGGGTTCATCTCGCTGGAAGAACCATCCAATTAGAACTTCACAGAAGCTTTGTCAAAACTTCAGGGACACCAGGAAAATAAGGTCCTGCACAGCACATGTACACCGAGGTGCTTTAAAAATTCTGTTGAATGAGTGAATGGGAATGCAAGAGAAAGCCCCACCACCACTGAATAGGAGTGAATAAGGAGAAATCTCCCTGGAGGAGGAAATGGCAACCCATTCCAGTATTCTTGACTGGAAAATTCCATGGACAGAGGAACCTGGCAGACTATAGTCCATGGGCTTGCCAGAGAGTCAGACATGACCGAGCGCACACACCCACTCACCTTGCCTTCCCTCTCAAGGGCCTGCCCACCTCCACCACCTGGGACCCCTCTCCATGCCCCTCACATCCAATCAGCTCTCTGTATCTGCAGGCTGCTCATCCTCAGATTCAACACACTTCTGTTCCATCTGCACTTGATTGACCCTGTGGGTGCAAATCCCTGACTGCAAGAGACTTGAACATCCTCGGAGCTTGGTGTCCATGTGGGGGAGGGGCAGTCCTAGAACCAGTTCCCCAGGGTACTGAGGGATGAGTGTCCTTTCTGCGTCTGCTACCACTTGCTTCCTCTCCAGGACCTCCACTTGCTCCTTTCCTTGCTTAGCAGGTACCAAAAAAAGCTCTAGGCTTGAGATTCAAGCTCAGGGCCCTCTCTTCCATGTTCTAGCGAAAGGAGCTGAACTAAAATTCACATTTTCTCAGCATTCTGGACAATGCAGTTTGGGTAATATTTCAGGGACACTCTGGATAATTCACCAATGAATTAGATTCAGCCAAAGGATGGACGAAGGTGGTCTTTATTTTTTATTTTGGGGACTCACCCGGTATTACTCGGCTTACACACTCTTCTCATTTACCAGTCTTAGCTCTGAAAACATTCTAACTTTTGAAAAGAGCAAAGGAGAAAGGTCACCTCCCTTAATTTATTCAAAAACCCTCATCTAGTCGATATCCATTCATTCAACAAATATTTATTGAGTGAATTGTTCTTCCCTAAGAGGAGTTGCAAAGTGGCCTTAAGTAATGGAGCCCACCAGGCTCCTCTGTCCATGGAATTTCCCAGGTAAGAATACTTGAGTGGGTTGCCATTTCCTTTTCCAGGGAATCTTCACAGCCCAGGGGTTGAACCCTCATCTTTTGCATTGGCAGAGAGATTCTAAACCACTGGTGCCACCTCAGAAGCCCAAGTAACGGTGAGGCACCTAATAACAAATGTCTCATCAACAGGTCATATTGTTTAAAAGAAAACATCTATTTACTTTCACAGCTGCTGAAAAGGCTTGATAAACTCCAACACTCGTTCCATATAAAACTCCTGGTAAACTAAAAATGGAAGAATATTTGTGCCCTTGCTGCTGTTACTGCTGCTAAGTCACTTCAGTCGTGTCCGACTCTGTGCGACCCCATAGACGGCAGCCCACCAGGCTCCCCCGTCCCTGGGATTCTCCAGGCAAGAACACTGGAGTGGATTTAAATGATCACAAATACATACCTCAAGCCAACCAGCCTTGCATTTAATGTTCAGTTTTTGAAAGTAATGTGTTCAATTAAATATGCAGAATCATCCAATCTTATGTAAGTGGATCTTACGAATATACACACATTAAAAATGGGTGGAGAAAACAACATTCACTTGATTTCTGGGTTTGGTGATAGTAAGTGATTTTGGTCTTGTTGTTGTTCAGTCGTTCAGTCGTGTCTGACTTTTTGCAACCCCACGGACTGCAGTATGCCAGGCTTCCCTGTCCTTCACCATCTCTCAGAGCTTGCTCAAACTCATGTCCATTGAGTCGATGATGCCATCCAACCATCTCATCCTCTGTCGTCCCCTTCTCCTCCTGCCCTCAATCTTTCCCAGCATCAGTATCTTTTCCAATGAGTCAGCTCTTCGCGTCAGGTGGCCAATAAATTGGAGCTTTACCTTTAGAATCAGCCCCTTCAATGAATATTCAAGACTGATTTCCTTTAGGATTGACTGATTTGATCTCCTTGTAGTCCAAGGGACTCTCAAGTCTTTTCCAATGCCACAGTTCAAAAGCATCAATTCTTTGGCATTCAGCCTTCTTTTTTTTGTACTTGTGTCTATTTTCTATATTCTCTTCAATTTTTTTTTTTAAACAGCTCTAGATTATTAAAGGGGCACTTAGAACAGGATGGGTTAACATTTTCACCATGTGAGTGTGGACCTAAGAACAGCCCAGCACCAAGGCCAGCCTGGCCAGGCAGGAGCCAGATGGCCCACTGCTGCCCCTGGACAGGATAGGGGCCGGTATCACACATGTTGCTAAAAATTTGGGTCCTTTTGCACTTCTGAGTGGCCTTGGGACAGCACAGAGCTCTGACCCCCGTGGTTTATTCTACAAGAACCCCTTGGAGGCCAGATCAAAAGTCAGCAACTGGGACTTCACTGGTGGTCCAGTGGTGAAGACTTTGTGCTCCCAATGCAGGAGGCCCACGTTCAATCTCTTCACCAGGGAACTAAGATCCCATATGTCTCCGGTGTGGCAAAAAAAAAATTCTCTGTGTTTAACATATATACATTATTGGTATTATGCGAAGAGTTGACTCATTGGAAAAGACTTTGATGCTGGGAGGGATTGGGGGCAGGAGGAGAAGGGGACAACAGAGGATGAGATGACTGGATGGCATCACTGACTCAATGGACGTGAGTCTGAGTGAACTCCGGGAGTTGGTGAGGGTCAGGGAGGCCTGGCGTGCTGCGATTCACGGGGTCGCAAAGAGTCGGACATGACTGAGCGACTGATGTGATCTGATAAAACAGGTAACTAATTTACTGTATAGCACAGGAAACTCAACTCAATGCTCTGTAGTGACCTAAATGGGAAGGAAATCCGAAATATATATATATATATATATATATATATATATATGTATACAGCTGATTCATTTTGCTGTACAGCAGAAACCGCACAACATTGTAAAGCAACAATACGCCAATAAAAAATTAACTGTTAAAAAGCAAAACATTAAAGTTAATGACCAAAATGAACCTTTTCTGTGAAACAAGTATCTTCCTCTGTCTCTGGAATCACAGGGGTGTGAGGAGGTTCTCTGTGTGGGGAGTGACATGCACAAGCCCCAGAGGCAACAGAGTTAATGTAGCTGGATTTTCATCTTCAAGAAGTCTGCTCCTGACAGACTTACTCAGACTGCTTTCACCATACATCTCAGCTACCCATCTTGTTACAATCATGTGTCATCTGGGTACCAAGGTGAGCAAACCTGCCATTCAACCATGCAGTTCTCTAGGACACAGTATCAGCAAGTCAGATGAGCAGAGAAATGCCAGGGGGAGGTCCACACCTATTTCTAAAACCGGAGGGCCCCTGCTGAAAACCTGTAGCTCACACACATCCGTGACACCAAGGGGTAAGGAGGGACTGGAATCCGGGGGTTGGCGGTCAGGAGCCACATGATGAAGCTTAAAGTGGGCAGCACTTCCTCTCAGCCAGCACCCCAAGCTGTGGTCACAACCAGCACCACGTCACACTGGCAGATTTGCCAGAATTCTTCACTTTCGGTCAGCTCGCCCTCCCCCAGAAGCTCAGAAACAGAAAATGCCCCAAACGACACCATTTTCTCTCTTCCTACATAAGAAAATTTCTCTTGAAGGCTAAGAGGGAAACTGAAAATTGAACAAATCCTTCAAGGAGCAGAGAGAGGAGGGAGAAACACGTGTACTTTCTCTTCCTTCAACCCCCTGATCTCCCACCAGGGCCTCCATCAGACCATCAGCAGCCAGGTGACAAGGACATCTGGGAAGCAGTGTGCACGAGGCAGGTCCCTGGACACAGAGCAGATACAGGAAGGACAGACGGGACCAGAGGACATGGGACTCACACACAAAGCCCAGAAAGAGAACCACTGGATTATAAACAGTGCCAGCTGCTATGTAATGGACATCCAGAGGAGGACAGAGAATGTTCTGCAACATTCTCCTGAAGAAGGAAAGGCTGGAAGGTCGTCTTGCTGCCGACCAACAAGGAGAAAGAATAGGGAGGGGTATCCCCTGGCATATGTGTGCATGCTGCATGTTCAGTCATGTTGGACTCTTTGCAAACCCGTGGACTGTAGCCCGCCAGGCCTCTCTGTCCATGGAATTTTCCAGGCAGTAATACTGGAGTTGCCAAGCCCTGCACCAGGGGATCTTCCCAACACAGGGATCAAACCTGTGTCTCTTGCATCTCCTGCATTGGTAGGCAGATTCTTTACCACTGCACCAGCCCCGGTCGAGTGCCCCAAAACCAGTCTATCCACTGCATCCCAGTTCCGGCCTGGCAACCTAAGGGCTCTTGGCCACTTTAGTTTTGGGATCACAGGTGCAAATTTTCCCCTTAAGACTGCACTGTGCACATTGATTTTGACACGTGTAAAAGGAGGGAAGTCGTAGTGTTGTCAGAGTGACTGCATACCTCCCCACAACTCTGGGGGTTTAACTCCTGAGGCTCCCCCCATATCCTGAGAGGAGAGCCTCTGAGCAGACAGCCCAGCCCCCCACCAGAGCCTCGCCACCCACTTTGCCCCTAGGACAGCCCTGGGAACCCGGCAGAGAGATGACCTCCCCCAAATACCACGACATAAGCCACCCCCAAATCATGACCTGGGATGGACCCAGAGTGCTTACCAACTAGAAGCACAAGCTCAAGGCAGACAGACTGACCTGGAAGAGCCCATAAGCCTGTACATCCATGTCTCACCTCCCCTGCGCCCCCAATCAGAGCTCAAAGATCCTCCAGGTGTGCTGGAAAAGGGCAACAGCTGTTTCCCCAATATTCTGGAAAGTTTATGAAATGCAACCACTTTAGAAACCCAAAAGAAATACTGAAAAAAGAGAAAACAGAATGGTCCCCTAGCATCCTCTTGGACACCTCCAGGTGACCCATTGGCCATCTTCATTATTATCCACCCGAAGGGACATCTCCCTCCAGCATCACCCATGGCCCTGCTCACTTTATTCAGCTCATCTGACTCAGGAATTTTTCTCCCTGGAGTCCAACCCTGCTCAGATCCAAGAGGGAGATACGTTGTGAAGACAGACAGCTCAGACATTAGTGTCTGCATGGAAAACAACTCCCAGTGGGGTTAAAATCCAATTACCGCCTGAATGTAACTCTGCTTCTCCATTCTGGATTAATTACTGAGCACTCCCATTTTGCACCTCTTCTTTCTTCCCCTCACATTTTTCTCAGAAGATGAAAATTGCTGTACAAATCATCTTAGTTGAGAAAATGCAGTGGGAAAACCTAGTCATTTTTAGGAGAGAGAGGTAAGATTCACAGCCCATTGGAATGGGAAGGAAACGGTGTGATTCCACAGAGGACAAGGCGAGGATGCGAGGACAGGACAGCCCTGGAGGTGAACGGGCACAGATTCAGATTTTCAAGTCTGTGTGTCAAGGGACTTGGGAATTTGAGGACAAGCACAGAGAAGGAAGCAGCAGAGGATGAGATAGCTGGATGGCACCACCAACTCAATGGACATGAATTTGAGCAAACTCTGGGAAGTAGTAGAGGACAGAGGAGCCTGGCATGCTGCGGTCCACGGGGTCGCAAAGAGTTGCATACAACTTAGAGACTGAACAATAACAGCAACTGTTGTTCCAGAAAGCAGTGAAGTGTTGGTGTGAGGAGGTGAATTGTGGGCTCTGCCCACCACGTTTTCACTCGACTTGGGTGAAGCATTCAGTTGTCCTCCTGCAGACTCACCTCCTAATTGTTCTTTGCTCAAACTAAGGTTCTATTCCCTAGCCCACACTAGCTGGCATGTCCACGTGGGCCATCTGGTAGAAGACCATACCCAAGTTGAAGAGTGTGCCAAGGATAGCTTGTCAAGATCAGCCATCTCTTAGACACTCAACAAGCCACGGGCCTCAACCGCCCTCTTGCTGGGTAGAGAGGCGAATGGAGGGTGAGGTCACACAGGACAAAGAAAGGAGGGGGCCTGGGGCCGGAGAGGACACCACTCTGAGACAGCAGGCCTGCACCAGTGAAAACAGACGGTCCTGCAGGGGGGCTGACGCCCTGCACATCTTCATCACACTGCCAGGCATTCCACAAATTCTCCCTTGATACCAGGCCTTTGTCACATTTCAGCACAGGAGCCAAAGAGCACATGTGTGCAGGGGGTGTAGACGGCTTACATTCTGAGCCAGTGTCTAAGGGCACAGCCTGGAGCTCCCACCCTCACCCTGAGCCTGCCTGCTGGGAGCTCTTGGCCCACTGATGGGCTCCAGGGCAACTGCCCCAGGGATGTCCAGGCTACCCTTTGTTTTTACTGCTATGTTCTCACCTGCAAACTTCAGACCCGAAGAGAGAAATATCTACTGAGTGCTTACAGAGTGTTCAGGCTTTATACATTCTTTTGTTCAATCCTCCTGACAACACTATGGCATAAGTATTATATTTTTAATTATTATTTTCTATTATATTTCTATTTTCATTTTACTTTTGAGGAAACCGAGACACAGAGGTATCAAACTAATAAATAACAGGGCAAACTGTGAAATCCAGGTGTTTCTTATTTAAAATCTATGTCCCTGACCACATGGCCAAAATTAAGTACTATGCAGGGGCCTTAAATATATATTTTAGAAATTATATATATATATATATATATATACACACACATTTTGTGCATATATGTATATACATTTTGTATGTAAATCACATAAAAGAAATATATAAATGCATAGAAATACAATATACACATAGAAAAATATGTAATGAACAATTTTATATATACATATAATTTTTCATTTATTTACACACATCTACATTATTTCTATTGACATTCAGTTTAGACTCCAGAATGATATCATGTTGTGTAGGCAGCTTGAATAGCTTAACTCAAATTATTTTTATAATGAAGTTATTTAAATAAGCCTAAATAGAAAACTAGGTAGAAACTTCTTGTTGTTATAGCTCTCATGGAACTATAGAAACAAAATGAATTTACAATTCAAATGCAAACAAAACTAAAAAACCAATAAATTTCAGATTAACCTCACTCAAGTGACTGATGATGCTGTTTCCTGATACCACGTAGCCTGGATTGGACAAGAAGGATGTATTTGCATGTTCTGGGCTTGATAAATCAACTCAGGTCTTCTGTTCTGGTGCATGATGAACCACCGATTAATTCATCATCATCATTGTCTTTAACTTTCTTTTTTAGCAATGAACTCATTTTTAACCAATGATCCATGATTTTAATGGACCAATCCATTTAAACACAGTAACACAAAATGTATTACTAAAGAACAAACTAGTAAATACAGTCTAACTTGAAATTCTTCATGGAACATTGCCTTGCTTGGCTGCCTCAGGCAGGGCAGGGCAGAACAGATTTTGGTTTTAGTGTCTTGTCCTGAGTAACGGGGCAGCTCTTTCCAGCATGCAGGGCTCTGCAGTGTCTCAACCTCCCCAGTCATCCTCTCTCTTCCTTGTCCTTTGAGTGACCTCCACTGGGCATCATCACCAGGGAAAATGAAGGCAAATGCAGAGCAAATGTCCTTTAGTGCAAGGCAGCCGTCCCCACCATACGGACACTGTTCACCCCTGTTCTAGGTAGTGATCCACGGAAAACATATACTTTATGAAAGAAACTCCAGAGGCCGCTGGGAGCACATCACAGACCACCTCCTGCACCCTGGAGTCTGAGATGCACTGCTGTGTGCTGGGATGCAAAACAAATTATGAATCCCCCAAAAGCTTGCTCTAGAACCTTGAACCAGTGCTCCTGGACTGAGAGGTATCTCACTGGAGCATCTGTCACCACTGTTTCACTTTGCAGCCTCATGGCTCCAGTTAGAAACAGAAGACACATCAGCCATGCACAATCCCGGTCGGCTATGGTCCTGCCATCTGCCATGGTGTCATGCCAGGACATCAGGTAGAAATCACACAGGTCTGGTGAAGGGACCCTGGGCTTCATTATCCAGTCCAAGGAAACAGTCAACCTCTGTCACCTCTCCAATCAGTCAGACAGTGGGTGTCCTGGTCAGCTCGGGTTGTTTTTACAAGAATCACAGACAGGGAGTTTTAAACAACAGAAGTGTATCATCTCCCAGTTCTGAAGGCTTGAATCCAAGATCAAGATACCAGCAAGGCTGGTTCCTCCTGAGGTCTCTCTCCTGAACTGCAGATGGCCATCTTCTCCCTATGTCCTTACATGGTCATCCCCCCTGTATGTGTCTATGTCCTAATTTCCTCTTCTTATAAGGACACTGGTCAGATTGACTTACAGCCCACTTTAACGACCTCATTTTTCCTTAATTCTCTTTAAAGAGACTCCACCTCCAGATATAGATGTTACCAAGTTGGGCTCATACTGCTCACCATACAACAGGCCAAAAAATTGAGAGATGAATTGTTGAGGCAAGGAATAGCAACTCGATTCAGAAAGCCAGCAGACCAAGAAGATGCTGGACTAGTGTCCCATAGACCCATCTTTTGCAAGTCAGAATTCAGACTTCTTTTATAAATATTAAAAGAAGAGGAAATGAGATTGGTTGTTACAAACTTCTTGTCAGAATCCTTTGTTCTTGCAGGTGAACATTTAGGTCTGGCCAAAATGTTCCTATAAACCTTCAACAAGACAAATGCAACTTTTTCAATTTAGTCCTGTTCACTCATTCAGTTGTGTCTGATTCCACACAACCCCAAGGGCTGTAGCATTCCAGGCTTCCCTGCCCATCACCAACTACCAGAGCTTGCTCAAACTCATATCCATTGAATCAGTGATGCCATCCAACCATCTCATCCTGTCATCCCTTTCTCCTCCTGCCTTCAATCTTTCCCAGCATCAGAGCCTTTTCCAATGAGTCAGTTGTTCGCATCAGGCAGCCAAAGTATTGGAGCTTCAGCTTCAGTATCAGTCCTTCCAATGAATATTCAGGACTGACTTCCTTTACCAGCTTCCCTGATAGCTCAGTTGGTAAAGAATTCACCTTTAATGCAGGAGACCCTGGTTCAGTTCCTGGGTCAGGAAGATCCGATGGAGAAGGGATAGGCTACCCACTCCAGTATTCTTGGGCTTCCCTGTGGCTCAGCTGGTAAAGAATCCGCCTGCAATGTGGAAGACCTGGGTTCAATCCCTGGGTTGGAAAGATCCCCTGGAGAAGGGAGCAGCTACCCCCAGCAGTATTCTGGCCTGGAGAATTCCGTGGACTATATAGTCCATGGGGGTGGCAAAGAGTCCGATTTCCTTTAGGATTGACTGGTTTGATATCATTGCTGTCCAAGGGACTCTCAAGAGTCTTCTCCAGTACCACAGTTCAAATGCATCAATTCTTTGGCACACAGCTTTCTTCATGGTCCAACTCTCACATCCATACATGGCTACTGGAAAAACCATAGCTCTAACTATACAGATATTTGTCTATAATGTAATGTCTCTGCTTTTTAATATGCTGTCTTTTATGTTGGTCATAGCTTTTCATCCAAGGAGCAAGCATCTTTTAATTTTATGGCTGCAATCACCATCTGCAGTGATTTTGGAGCCCAAGAAAATAAAAGTCTCTCACTGCTCACATTGTTTCCCCATCTATTTACCATGCAGTGATGGGACCAGATGCCATGATATTCTTTTTCTAAATGTTGAGTTTTAAGCCATCTTTTTCACTCTCCTCTTTCACCTTGATCAAGAGATTCTTGTTCGTCTTTGCTCTCTGCCAATAAAGGTGGTGTCATCTGCATATCTGAGATTATTGATATTTCTGCAGGCAATTCAGCTTGATTCCAGCTTGTGCTTCATCCAGCCTGGCATTTCACATGATGTACTCTGCATTTAAGTTAAATAAGAAGGTGACAATATATAGCCTTGACTACTCCTTTCCTGATTTGGAACCAGTCAGTTGTTCCATGTCCGGTTTTAACTGTTGCTTCCTGATCTGCATACAGATTTCTTAGGAGGCAGGTAAGGTGGTCTGGTATTCCCATCTCTTGAAGAATTTTCCACAGTTTGTTGTGATCCACACAGTCAAAGACTTTGGTGTAGTTAATGAAGCAGAAATAGATGTTTTTCTGAAACTCTCTTGTTTTTGTTTTTGTTTTTTTTTAATAATCCAATGGATGTTGGCAATTTGATCTCTGGCTCCTCTGCCTTTTCTAAATCCGTCTTGAACATCTAGAAGTTCATGGTTCACGAACTGTTGAAGCCTAGCTTGGAGAATTTTGAGCATTACTTTACTAGCGTGTACTGCAATTGTGCAGTAGTTTGAACATTCTTTGGCATTGCCTTTCTTAGGGATTGGAATGAAAACTAACATTTTCCAGTCCTGTGGCCACTGCTGAGTTTTCCAAATTTGCTGGCATATTGAGTGCAGCACTTCCATAGCATCATCTTTTAGGATTTGAAATAGCTCAACTGGAATTCCATCACCTCCACTAGCTTTGTTCATAGTGATGCTCCTAAGGCCCACTTGATTTCACATCCAGGATGTATGGCTCTAGAAGGGTGATCACACCATCATGGTTCTCTGAGTCATTAAGATCTTCTTTGTATAGTTCTTCTGTGTATCCTTGTCACCTCTTTTTATCCCTATATAAATGAAAACCTTTTATATAACTTTAAGGGTCAGGGCCTTGAGAATGAGCTCTCCTGCATATTTCAGGCTGTAGGCAACATTTTTTATAAAAGGTGCTGAACCAGCATGACTCAGCACAGTCAACAGAGCACAGGGTTAGAGCTAAAGGAATGGATTCCACGTGAAGCCAGGTTTGTTCTTCTCTGGTACAGTCACATTCTGAGGTCCTGGAAGTTAAGACTACAACAGCTGAATGTGTGATGGGACACAATGACAGTGGGTGACCAGCCTCATGGCATACGCCTGACACCTGCTGGACAGATGCTCCCAAAGACCTGCAACATGGATTCTCCCCTTGGAGGGGACAGTTGGTTATACCAAAGTGTGAATGAAATGTCTCTGACTTTGAGGAGGAGTTAGGATATGCCTGAGAGGGTCAGAGTCATCAGAGTGACTCAGAACATTTTTGCCATGGCCATTAGCAGTTTCAGCATACCAAAAGGAAATCTAAACACATCTCTAATTACTGCAGGTTAATTAGTTCTCCTCGACATTTTAGGAAAGAAGAGTGCCTGGAGGATCATATAAATCAATGAAATCCACTCCCTGTCTGGCACAGACTATGGAAAAAAGGCTGTGGAAGAGTCAGGCATGGCCGGTGTGGCCAGCATGACTGAGGTCTTTGGTCTTCTGCTGCTCACCTAGATGTTATGGGAAGTCCAGACTTTTTTCCTGGGCTCAGCTGGTACAGAAGATGTAGGAGGATGCAGCCATGGTACCAGAGGGTAGGGTGCAGGGTCTACACACATTTTCCAAAGCAGATTCCCAAAGCCAAGGTCAGGATTCCCAAGAACTCAGGTAAAAGTTTATTGCTGTTTCTGCTCACACTTTTTCCTCCTCTCACCCTGAAAATGGGGAGTAGGACAGTTACCCCATCAGACCTGTCTCTATGTTCCTATTCATGAGGAAACACAATCTGATAATACCATCTTAGTCTATGGGTGGTTCCCAACACTGACTCACATGGGACCTGACTGATTTCATTGGCCTGGAAGAATGCTGGGACTTTTTAGATGCCCTCCAAGTTGAAAGATACTGGCCTACAGGAAGCAACAGAAACATCCATGGTTTATTAGTCTGGTAGGACAACCATACCAAAGTTCGATATAAAGAAGGGCTTAAACAAGAGAAATTTATTTTCTCCCAGTCCTGAAGGCTTAAAGTCTGAGATCAGGTGTGGGCAGGGTCGGTTTCTCCTGAAGTCTTTCTCCTCTACATGTAGATGTCTGTCTTCTCTCGGATGACCACACGTAGACGACCATATCCCAACATGTCATGCCTCTGCATGGGTCTGTGTCCTAGTCCCTTCTTCTTATAAAGACACCAGTCCTATTGGATTATGACCCACCTTTAAGATCTCACTTTACTCTGATTACCTCTTTAAAGACCCTATCACCAAATGCAGTTAAGTCCTGGGGGTTAAGACTTCAACATAGGAATTTGGGCAAGGGGGCCTTAATTCAGCTCATAACACACGACTTTGGAAATCTTGTTAATCTTTATCCTCTGCTGCAGGGATTCTTAGGAGCAGCATCAAAAAAAAAAAAAAAAGAATTATTAAAAAAAAAAATGCCTCTGCTCTCCTCAAGTGCTTTCCAAAGGGCAGTGCATGCAACGTTGATTGCAGGGTAATGAATCTGCAGAAGAGACTCAAGGAATACTTGTTCAACCTTCTCTGCCCTGGGAAGTATGGATCTGACAGGCATCATCACAGACAACTCCTCTAACTCCAGGCAGCTTCCAGTCTAGACTCTAGACCAAAACAGGCAGACACAATATAAGAAGTCCCTGTAGCAAAAATTGCTGTCACAGGAAAAGCACAGACTCAGATTGTAATACCGTTGTAAAGGTAGATAACATCTTTTTAATAACAGCTTTGTAAAAATGTAATTCATACATCTACAGTTCACCCATTTAAACTGTGCGATTCTATGATTTTTAGTACATTCGCAGAGCTGTGAAACCATTACCATGATCAATTTTAGAACATTTTCATCACCTCAAAAACCATGCCATACCCATTAGCAGTCATTCCTCATTTTCCCCCAGCCCACGCTTCAGCTCCAGGAAACTACTAGTCTTCTTTCTGTCTCTATAGATTTGCCTATTCTGAGCATTTTGTGCAAATGGAAACTTAGATGACTTTCTGTGACTGGCTTCTTTCACTTAGCATTTTTTCTAGATTTATTCATGTTATAGCATGTATTGATACTTAATTTATTTTTATTGCTAAATAATATTCCATTGCGGGCTTCCCTGATGGCTCAGACAGTAAAGAATCTGCCTGTAATGTGAGAGACCCTGGTTCTATCCTTGGGTCAGAAAGATCCCCTGGAGAAGGGAATGGCTACCCTCTCCAGTATTTTCGCCTGGAGAATCCCATGGACAGAGGAGCCTGGCAAAGATAGACATGACTGAGTGACTCACACACACACACAGTGTTGCATTGTATGGATGTAGCAAGTTTTATATATCCTTTAATCAGTTGATGGGCATTTGGGATGTTTCCACCTTTTGGTTATTAAGAAGACTGACACTATAAACATTCATGTTCAAGATTGCTTGTGGACATATGTTTCATTTCTCTTGGTTTTACACAGGAGTAGAATTGCTAGATCACATGGAAATTCTAAGAATTTGAGTAAATTCCAGCTCTACGCCATTTTAGCTGCTTTTTGCATTCCCACCAGCAATGCATGAGGGTTATAATTTCTCCACTCCCTCCCAACTTTTTGCCTGACTTTTTGCTTCTATATACCCTAGTGGGTGTGATGAGTTTCTCATTATGGATTTGACTTGCATTTCCTTTATGGCTAATGATGTTGAGCATCTTCTCATGTACTTATGGGCCATTTGTGTATCTTCTTTGGAGAAATGTCTATTCAGCTCTTTTACCCACATTAACTAGGTTGCCCTTTTATTACTGAATTACAAGAGTTCTTTATTAGAAACATAATTTACATAAACATTCTCCTACTCTGTTACCCTTTCACTTTCTGGATGGTGCTCACAAAGCACAAGTTTTCCATTTTGATGATTTACAACCTATCTATTTCTTCTTTTGTTGCTAGTGTTAGCCTCTGGTTTTCCAGGTTTGCTGCCCAGATGTAGATCCTCCATCCTATAAACAAGCTGAGTGTGGATGATCAAGTCCCCAGCATTCTGAGCCACATCTGGAGCAGAGTCTCTGCCCATGAGCGGAGGCTAGTGGAAGAAGAAACTGCTGACTTCTCTGTGTCCCTCACTAGGAGCTTAGCATCTCAGGATTGAGTTAAAAGGGATGAGAACTGCTGGCAGCCTGCTTCTTCTGGTGAGATGCCTCATCCCACAACATCGAGGGCAGAGGGAGCCCCATCTTCCTAACTAACCCCCACACAGCAAGGAAGGAAGAGGAGTGAGTGGTCATGGCCCAAGTGCTTCAGAACCACTGTTCTTACCAATTTTTAATAGAGATTCTTCAACAAAGGTTTCTTCCTTTGCTGTATGCCCTTAGGACAATTTACAGAGACCTTAAATAGTTTCCTTTTTTAGCTTTATTTGCTTGTTTCATGGAAAAGCAGGTACATGGGACTCTTCACACTGCTATTTTGGATGCTGAACTCTTAACAGCCACTTTTTTAAAAGGGAAGGTCTGTGGGTTCCTCTAACAGTATCACAATCAAGCTGAAGGATGGAAAAAAGAGAGACATGCAAAGAGTGAGGGTATGACCACCTGCAACTGGACCGCAGAGTAGAACGGATTTTGTACAACAAGAGACAGAAAGCCGGTGTGATGATCCCAGCTAAGTGTAATGGATTGAACATAACTATTTATCTCTGCTTCCTCTCAAAACCCCACCAAAATATCAATAAAGGAATAAAAGAAGCACAGACATGCAAGAACAATGAAATCCAGGGAGGATAAGAGAGAGAAATGAATTGACAACATTTTAGAAGCAGAGCACCAGATGATCAAATAGCAATGGATTTAGCCAACTAAGAAAGCTGAAATCTAAGCCTGCAGGGAAAGAGGTTGAGGCAATTTGTATCAAAGACCCTCAGAAAAGCTCCGGGCTTGCGTGTACCAGGTGATTCTGAAGAAAACGCGAAAATAGGAAGTAGACTGAAAATAGGGGGATGGGTTTGCACAGAAGCAGTTCAACCCCAAGGCTCCCTTAATCCCAGTGCAGTCAAGGGTCAGCCCTTCTTCCAGCCCAGCTGAAATAGACATCAAGGTATGGAGAGTTTTGCACATCTGAGAACAAGGATAAAACACTGACCTAAAAAGTGTGCAGGCTGAATAGGAAAAGCCCACGTCACCCCACTCTCTTTTCCCTGAATGCTGGAGCTCAAGTTTCAATTCCAAACATGAGATACATTAGAGAAGCTGCTAGTCTCACCAATATTTTCTATTGATCAGTCCACTGGAACCCCACCAGAAATGGCCCCTCCATGCATGCAGATCTTCTAGGGACCTGTGGAGTCCCTTTTATTATTATTATTATTATTGCACCTCACTCTGAAATATAAGCACACAACTGTTTTAGGAAAGCCTAAACCTTAGAAATCAAGAGACCAAAACAAGAAAACACAAGTGAGGAACTCCAAGGAGTCAGAAATAATGCAAGAAACAAGAGAGAACTTCACATATACAAAAATTCATGGCATTCCAAATATAAAAGAATATATCAAATCCTTGAAAAAAAAAAGCAGAATGTTCCATTTAAAATAGAACATATTCAGAAAACTAGGAAAGGCTTTCAGAAATTAAAAATATGCTAGTAGAAATTAAAATTTGAATAGAAGGAGAGGAGAATGAAGTTGAGGAAATTTCCTAGAAAGTAGAACAGCAATACAAAGAGACGGAAAGTGACAGAGAGAAGAAACTTAAGGGATAAATTTGGGAGGCTTAATGCCTTATTCCAGGTAGAATTCCTGGTAGAAATTCCAGGAAGGGAACATCAAAAATAGAGGCAAAGAACATCTTACAAAAAGGAAGAACTTAGGTTTCTAAGGTAAAGAGGCCTATTGAGTAGCCAGCAAAATGATGAACAAGACCTACCCAAGACACATGATTATAACATTTCAGGACCCTGGAGATTAAGAGATAATACAAAAAGCCTCCAGAAAATAAAAGACCAGGTATCAAAATGGCATTGTATTTTATGCAACAGTTTGGGAAGAACATCTTCCAAGTTCAGAAGGAAAATCTCCAGCCTAGACATTTATAACCAGCTAAACTATGAGTCACATGTGAGGGTGGAATTCAGATATTTCAGATTCAGGAGATCTCAAAAAATGTAGCTCTCTTGCCACACTTTTCATGAAACTGTGAGAAGATAAGATCCATCAGAATTAGGAGTGAATGACGAGAGAGAAGGGGGTAGTGAGGGTACTCACAGGTGATAGCAGGTCTGAGGGCAGGGCATCCACTGTAGAGGAGGAGGAAGGGGATGCCATGAGTCACATTGCCCAGAAAGGTGAAGTGGAACTGGCAGACCACCTGGAATTGTGGGTCATCACGTGAATGGTCTTACAACTTTGGTTGACTGTATAGGGACACATGTGTGACAGGTGCACACAGACCCGGAAAATGGAAACACTGGTGGTTATTCATTCTAGGGAAAACCGAGAGGCGCTCAGGAAAGGAAATGCAACCTTAAAACTACTCTGTGGCTCAGCCGTGAATAATAATTACATAATTATGTAAATGCTGAATATTGATCTAGCCACAAATTATGCTATCGGGAGCACAGGGGCAGGAGCCATGTGTGTGTTTTCTGTTGTTCTTTGGCAGGGTACAGTTTGCTTAGTAAAATCCTTATCCTCTCAGTGGGAAATAGATGGAGAAGCAACTTAAATAAAAAAGAAAAATCAGATAAGCATTTATTTACTAATATCAAGGTCAGGGTAGAAGCAAGAGTATAAATAAAGGGGTTGACACTGGGAAATGGACGACAGAAAATTTCTTGCTAATTCTGTCCTAGAACTGTTAGGCTTTTAAAGATGGACTATGACAGCTGGGTGAGCAGAGTGTGGTAAGTTACCAGGAGGAAGGAAGATGGGAACAAAGAGCCACAGCGCACTCTGATGACAGAGTGCATGCAAAGGGCGAGAGGGGAAGCTGGGAGCATGGCTGGGAATTTGCTCTTCAGGAGAGTGGTGCTAGGACTTGAACAAGATGCAGTTGAGACGGAGAGTTGGGGCAGCTTCTGCTGTGTTTGGGGAGGGCCTCCAGGCCCTGCTGGTGAGCTGGAGGCTGGTGGATGATGGGAAAGAAGGAATCATGTTGACTCTGAGATTTTGGAGCCTGAGCCAACAGTGGTCAGAAGACAAGGACAAATGAGTGTAGATGTAGAAAAGCAAAAATTCTGCTCTGTTCATTGTACAAGATTCCTCAGGCCACCATAATAAAGTCACCATGATCTGGGTGCCTTAAAACTAGGGAAATGTATCCTCTCCCAGTCCAGGAGACTAGGAGTCAGCAGGGCCATACTTCCTCCAGAGGCTTCAGGGGAAAACGTTTCCTTCCTTCTTCCAGCTTCGTGGGGTGGCTGTCCATCTTTGATTTGTAGCTGCACCCAGTCTCTGCCTCCACTGTTATCTGGGCTTCTCCTCATATTACTTGTTTCAAAACTTCCCTCTTCCTATAAGGACTCTAGTCATAGTGGATTAGAGCCCACCCTAATGACCTCATCTTAACTTGGTCATATCTACAAAGACCCTGTTTACAAATAAGATCACGTTCACAGGTGCCTGGTTTAGGACTTGAACACATACTTGTTGGGTATATAGTTCAACCATAAAAAACACAAACCATGATATTATGGGTTTGGTTCTTAAAAAGTTACAAATCTCACCAGGCTCTGAGGACCCCTGCAGTCATTCTCCACTTTTTTGCTCCAGGGATCCCCAAATGTGTCTGATCATTCAGTTCTTCTTCCTATAATACTCCTTGCTAACTCCTGGGAGGAGGGGTCATGTCATGGTCTGTGCTTCACTGTTAAATGGCTTCTGGAATTATGGAACGTGAGGAGGAGGAAGTCTCCAGAGGATGCTGGGTGCATGGAAACAGGGGCGGACAAGGAATGTGGAAGTCAGCATGGCTGGAGAGACCACACAGGATCCACATGGCTCCCTCCTCAGCCATGAGCCTGTACCTTTGTTCTGCAGTCTACTCTCTCTTGGCAGAAAAGATCTGTGGTTTAATGCAGCATTATACTTGGTCTTCATCCTTGGTTCTTGGCATGAAGCTCCTAAAACCTTTGGGATTTCCTGGATGATACGAGAGTCTGCTCTTTTTATTTGTGCCTTTATCTGTTTACTTTTTTTTACTGAAGTATAGTTGATTTATAATTTTGTGCTAATTTCCACTGTATAGTTATATGTGTATATACATTCTTATGTTCATTTCCAGTATGGTTTATTATAGTTCCCTGTGCTATACAGTAAGACCTTATTGTTTATCCATTCTATTGAGATAGTCTATTGACATACATACTAGTTTGCATCGACTAATCCCAAACTTCCTGTCTACCTCTCCCTCCTCTTTGGCAACCACGAGTCTGTTCTCTGTACCTCAATTTCTGTTTTGTCAATAAGTTCGTTTGTGTCATATTTTTGATTCCACGTGTAAGTGATATCAGATGGTATTTGTCTTTCTCTTTCCGACTTACATCACTGAGTATGATCATCTCTAGTTCCATCCATGTTGCTGCAAATGGCATGATTTCTTTCTTTTTTATGGCCGAGTAACATTCCATTGTATGTGTATACCACATCTTTATTGATTCATCTGTGGATGGACATTTAGGTTACTTCCTGTCTCGGCTATTATAAATAGTGTTGTTATAAGCATAGGGGTTGCTGATATCTTTTTGAATTATAGTTTTGTCTGGATATATGCTGAATCGTATCGTAGCTGTATTTTTCATTTTTTCAGGAACCTCCACATCATTCTCTATTGGGGCTAATTCTGTTCTAACCTGTGTAGAACTGTTAGGCTTTTACAGATGGAATATGACAGCTGGGGTGGGCAGAGTGTGGTAGGTCAGCAGGGGGAGGGAGAATGGGAACAAAAAGCCACAGCACACTCTAATGAGAGAGTGTGTGCAGAGGGTGGGAGGGGAAGCTGGGAGCAGAGCTCTCCTAAGACACATAGATCGCTAGAGGCACCAACACCTCCTGCAAAGGCCTTGACTCTGTGAGATTTACTGGAGGCTCCAGGGAAGAATCATCAGGCCAAGGAACCAGCCATTTAGCTAATGAGATGGCTTCTTAAAGTGAAGGGTCTGGTGCCTCATCCCTGAGTGCATCCCCTCCCATCACTGCAAAAAAGGACATGTTTCATAGGGATGTGACAGGCTCCCAGGCAGACACATCAAGGGAAAGGGAGCATACTGCTCTCTTCTGGTCCTCCATCCGCACAGCCCGCTGGGACACCTGGTGTCCTTCTGCAGCCACAGAGAGCACAGAGAAAAGGATGCGAAAGAAAGGGTGAGAGAAAGAACAATGCACTACACAGTCACTTAAATCACTCTGCAAGCCTGCCAAGGCAATTTTAAAAAAAATGGTGTAAAATTTCAATGGAGCAACACCCCTCCTGAATATCTGTCTTCCCGAATCTCTCCCAAGAACTTCCGAGATATTACCCGAGCTGATGTATTTTAGCCTAGAGTCTCTCAGTAGAGCTGTTTCTTCACTACATGCTATTTCAGATATTTTTATATTCTCTCTGCTTTGCTTCAATGACGGGAAATGTTTGTTTTTTTTACCCCTCTTTTCACAATGCAGCTTTCATCTGGCCCAAAAAGGTGGGTAAATGAACAAACAGTACTTCTTTTCAAAGAAAAGGAAATTAAAATAAGCTACAGAATAGAAGATCAGTGTGTCCCGTCCTGAGTGCTCAGCACTACAAGAGGAGGACATGAAGGCATTTCCAGCTAGCATGAGCATGAAACCCTCACTGTATTCTGACCCACTGGGTACCAATGACCAAGAAGCTGGAAGAGACAGTTGCCCCCATCCCCACCCCAACACACATACATGTTCACAAAGAGCTTTGTCTCTAACTGCCACCCAGTGGGCACAAATCACGTTTAACAGCGCCTGAACTTACTGCCAATTGAATAATGACCACTATTTTAGGAAATGTCAGTATTTCTCTTAAAAAATCCATTTATTGTGAGCAGCTCTGATTTCAGGCAATCTGCCCGGCAAGCTGAAGCTGGGGACACATGCAGCTTGTTCTGGTGATGGCCAAGTCAGGCTCATGGGACTTCTGAGTGTGGCCGGATGAGATGCTCTGGACGCAGCATAGGTGCCAGACACCCCTCCCTCTGCCAGTGCTCAACGGGATAGCCCTAGACATTTGATAGGGCTCTGGGGTTTGTGCTACAATTCTGAAAGTGGAAGTGTTAGGTGCTCAGTCATGTCCGACTCTGCGACTCCATAGACTATAGCCTGCCAGACTCCTCTGTCCACGGAACTCTCCAGGCAAGAATACTGAGCGGGTTGCCATTCCCTTCTCCAGGGAATCTTCCCAGCCCTGGGATCAGACCTAGGTCTCCTGCATTGCAGGTAGATTCTTTAGTGTCTGAGCTACAATCCTGGGTCTCTCTAATTGATATAGTTACCTAGTCCAACTTTGTTCTGCTTGCCACATGCCAGGTCAGTAAAATTGGAGACAGATGTTGAGACAAGAAATACAACTTTATTTGGAATGACGAACCTAGAAAACGTATTAAAAAGCAGAGACATTACTTTGCCAATAAAGGTCTGTCTAGTCAAAGCTATGGTTTTTCCAGTAGTCATGTATGGATGTGAGAGTTGGACTATAAAGAAAGCTGAGCACCAAAGAATTGATGCTCCTGCACTGTGGTGTTTGAGAAGACTCTTGAGAGTCCCTTGGACTGCAAGGAGATCAAATTAGTCAATCCTAAAGGAAATCAACCCTGAATATTCAATGGAAGGAGTGTTGCTGAAGCTGAAACTCCAATATTTCAGCCACCTGATGCGAAGAACTGACTCATTGGAAAAGACTCTGATGCCGGGAAAGATTGAAGGCAGGAGAAGAAGGGGACAACAGAGGATGAGATGGTTGGATGGCATCACTGACTTGATAGACATCAATTTGAGCAAGATCTGGGAGTTGGTGATGAACAGGGAAGCCTGGTGTGCTGCAGTCCAAGGGGTCGAAAAGAGTCAGACACGACTGAGTGACTGAACTGAACTGACTGAAAAGATGGCAGACGAATGTCTCAGCCCTCTTATTGGGATCTGGAAGCCAAGTTCTTTTATAGAACAGAGATGGGTGGGGGCTGAGGAAACAAAGAAAAAATGCTATTAGTCTTGTAAATATCTCCAAAAATGGCCAGCTCCAGGAAGGAGATGTGTTAGTTTCTTCCTTCCTGCCATATGCAAGTGGACAGGGTTCTGAAAAAAGTCACTTTAGTTTAACAGTCAGGCAGAGGAGCAGGGTCTCTGAGGCAGGCCATTATGTTTGATTATAATGACAGAGGCAATGGAAGGCAAGCAAAAGAAACAGTTCCAACATGGAGTCAGAATTGCTCTTCCCTGAAACAACATTAGTGTGGCCATGGGGGATGGGTGGGTGCTTACACTGGTCTCAGGCAGGTAGGGGCTGCCCCAGCTCACTACCCAAGTTTACAATCCCAGACTTCTGTTGGGTGGAACCACTCAAGACTGGAGACCTAGCTGGAATCCTACACTCTGAAACTCTTGCAGCCCCTCCATGGGGTGCAGTGAGGCCTAGTTCCTGCACCCCCAGCTGCTGGGGGGCATTCTGTCCCTTACAGACTGATCCCCCGGAATCAAGCCATGCCTCCCTCACAGTGTTCCAGTCCCCCTTCCACTGTAAGCAAAGCAAACTCATTCTACTCCCAACTCTGATACCTTTTGGAGATGGTGGGATCAGCTGGACATTACTAAGCAAGCAGGGAAAGGCAATGGTCTGAAATCAGAAAAGAATCCCAGATTTCAGAGGTGAAAACCTTTGCCAACCAGTACTACTGTGTTTACAGAAGCATGATTTGACCAATGTTCTGCTGCTGCTTCCCAAGTCCATCAGTGATTTGAGAAGATGGATTTTAGGTGTCCAGTAGTGGATCCCCATGTATGTGCTGATGCCTGGTGGGTGGGTGGTGGGGGGCACAGGGGAAAGTGTCTTTAAAGCTGGTTCTGCCCCAGAGAACTCAGGGTCTGCAGTGCCAAGCTGCGGTGGTCCCACCCACTGACCAGATGCTACCCCTGGCTGATGTCTGTTCAGAGGATTCATCCTTCTCATGCCTCACCTGCTTATACCATGGATCTGCAAGACTTAGACACGAGGGGGTGACTAGCTTACCCCAGACCACAGCCTGCTGAGTTGACTGCCCTGGAGAAGAGAGGCTGAGAGATGGGGAAAGAAAGCTAATTGGCCTCCTCCGGCCATGGGTTATTGCTGGGCTCAGGCTTCTGTAATCAGTTGGAAGGAAACATTTCTCTATTATGGGTAGGAAAGTATCTGGAAGCTTTCTTACAGGAAATACTGTGGCTATTTGCTGGATCAGGCTGAATTGGGGGGGTGGGTGGGAAGAGGTTGGCTGAACTAAGGTCTGGGGCCATTCTCCTCCTTCAAGGCAGACAGATGTACAACTGTAGATCATCCTCCAGGCTGGGAAGGCTCCAATCCAAGGCAGAGGAGGAAGTGTTTCAGAGCCAAGACCCTGTAGATGTGTGAGGGGAGGAGCTGTGCAGGAGGCAGGGTCGGGTTCACAAGCACCATTCGTCAGGATGCAGGTGAGCTGCACCTGCCTGGCTGCACAGACGAAGGGCTCAGTGGATCAGCCTGGATTGGCTCCAGCCACGATGACCATGTCCTGCCTCTTAGGAGGAAACACCTTGCTCTGAGCTTTATTTAGCAACAGGCCACCAACATGGGGACAAGGACACAGGTGGACACGTCAGATGGTCATTTCTCCTTCACTGATCACGGGGAACTGGCCCCAATAAGCTGGCGAGTGTCCTGATGGTGACTCCTACAGGGACACCCCTTCCCCTGAGGTCAGTCACGGGTTCTCATCTGTTCCCTCCACTGGGATGTGGGGGGCATATCCTCAGCCCCCCCTGCTGGGGAGGAATGTGTGGAGCAAGGGGAAACAGATCCACTTGGCCTCTGGGTTTGGAGGCAGCCCAGGCACCATCATGGTGGATGAGTCCTCCTCACCATCAGTGAGGGCTACAACCAGAACCCTGGGACTTGGCGGGTATTCAGAGCCTGGAAGAATGTGGGCAGGGGGAGGAGATGACCCCTCCATATCGGCAGAAGGCCAGTTTTATTCTCACCATGTACATGCTCACTTGTGTGAACACACATACCTGCATACACGTGCACGCACCCACATATGTGTAGAGACACGTGTATATACACCCATGCAGGCACGCACACTCCCACATGTGGGCATGCGCACACACGTGCACACACCCTGTGGCATTCCTGTGTTTGGGCTCCAGACTCCAGCTCTGAGTTGACCCCTGGTTCTGTCCTGGTGCATCTCTGGTAAGTTCTTGCACTTGCCTCTGTTTCTGTGTCCTCGTCTATAAAGTGTCAGGAATTGTCAGAGGTACCTCAAAGGATGGCCCCTAGACACCTGGAGACCTTAACCAGTGCCTGGCGCAGAGCAGGCGCTCCAGAAACGCCAGGAATCACAGTGCTCCTTCAGATCTGGCATCCTCACCCCCACACACACTCTCCCATCTTTGTGAAGCTGCCCGGATGTGCACAGTGGCAATGCTGGTCCCTCTGCTGTCTTGCCTTCAGCCTCGTGTACTAAACTCTCTGTCCCGTGCAGATGAAGGATGCTCCCCTGAAAGGCTGGGAACTGCTGCAGACGCCAGGTCTTCCAGAGTCTGGCTTCTCATGTTGTCCTGGGGAAGACACACCCAATCACAAACCAATGCTCTTGCAAAGTATGTTTTAAGTGAGTCATATCTTAGGTGTTCTTGCTGCACACACACAAAATGGTAATTATGTTTGATTGTGGCAATCATTTCACAATGTATACATATATCAAAACATCACATTGTGTATCTTAAATGCATACAATTTTCATTTGCCAATTACACCCCAGTAAAGCTGGGGGGAGGGAAGTAAATTGGTAGGTAAATGAAGACTAGAGTTTTGTAGGCATATGTAAACTAGACACATGACAGACAACCTCCAATTTTTAAAAAAATGGTATTGTTGGATTCAAAGGAAATAAAATGACTGCCAAATTGCTGTAAAAGTTTCTAGATGTTTCCTTCCTCTTTATTTCTGCATTCATCTCATCAGAGGTTGGAAGTCATCAACTCGGGGCGGGGGAATACTGGGCTCCAGATCTCAGCAGGTGGAGCCCTGCCCCAGGCTTTGTTAGTTTTCATCAGTCATTCAGAACCAGACACTTCTAGGACCTGTCACATATAGGACACTGGACTTGAGTGAGGACTGGCAGGGTGAGGGATTGGAGTTCTGTGGAAGAAACGGCCACTGTCATTGTCAAGAGCAGATGTAGGCAAGTTGCTGCTTATTCATTGGGGGCTGCAGCTGATTCAGAGTTTAGGCTGTAAAGGAAAGAGAAATTCAAGGCAATGAGGAATGAACTGATGAAAAAGGACCACTGTAGGGAAGGGAGTATTCTAACCAAGAGGTGTGGCCATTCTAATTAAAAGAGCTATTCTTATTAAGGGCATGGCCATTCTAATTGGCAGAGGCTGTTCTAATTAGGAGCATGATTATTCTACTAGAGGAGAAGACTCTTGAGAGATCCTTGGACAGCGAGGAGATCAAACCAGTCAATCCTAAAGAAAATCAACCCTGAATATTCTTTGGAAGGACTGATGCTGAAGTTGAAACTCCCATATTTTGTCCACCTGATACAAAGAACTGACTCATTGGAAAAGACCCTGATGCTGGGAAAGGTTGAAGGCAGGAGGAGAAGGAGGCAACAGAGGATGAGATGGATGGATGACATCATTGATTCAATGGCCCTGAGTTTCAGTAAACTCTGGGAGATAATGAAGGACAAAAAGCCTGGCAGTCTGCAGTCCATGGGGTCACAAAGGGTCCAAGAAAACAACAATTCTAATTAGAGGAGGTCTTATTCTAATTAGGAGTGTAGTAATTCTAGTTGGGTGATGTTCTGGTTAGGGATGTGGCTATGCTAATTAGGGGAAGGGCTAGTCTAGTCACTTCAGTTGTGTCTGACTCTGCAACCATATGGACTGCAGCCCACCAGGCTCCTGTGTCCATGGGATTCTCTTGGCAAGAATATTGGAGTGGGTTGCTGTGCCCTTCTCCAGGGAATCTTCCTAACCCAGGGATTGAACCCATATCTCTTATGTCTCCTGCATTGGCAGGGGGTTTCTTTACCACTAGGGCCACCTGGGCTTCCCAGGTGGCTATAAGTATCTAATAAGGAATACAACCATAGGGAGGTCCCTGTGACCATAGGGTCTCCAAGCATCTCAAGAGTTGGGCAAAAGCATTTTTCTTTTTCAGGCTTGAAGCACCGGGTGTGGGGAAGGGTTCTGAAAGGAAGAAGAGATCAGATAATAAATCAGAGAACATTCACCCCAAGGCTGGCCTATTCTCAGGAGGGGTTGCCTACTGGTTCCAGCAGAGGGTGGGCCTGGGGTGGAGAGAAGAGGAAGCCAGGGTGGATTAATAAGCACTTTGTCCCCTTGGTGGTGGGAACGAACTGTCAGCTAATTATTGACAAGGCAAGGCATGGGCCTACAGAGGGCTGAGTCTGGTCTTTTTCCAGGTGAGCAAGAGGGTATGAGAGTGTCATCTAAGTCACATAGTCAGTGGAGCGTTGCTGGGAGTGATTCCCAGAGCACCAAGGGCCTGACTTCTTGACCTTAGCTGTGTTCTGTGGTCACAGGGCTGGACGTTGTCACTCCAGGTTCCTCACAGCTGGATTCAAATCACAGTACCGCTCCCTAGGGCAACTGATCTTGTCAGGAGACAGGGCTCTCTAGTCTTGGACTCCAGGTCTGTCTGAAGGCTGTAGGGAGAGTTCCATCAGATGGAAAATGTAAACCTAAGCTGTCGAGACTCATCTTTAAATACTAACTTTGCTATTGTACCTCCAACCAGATAATCCAAGCAGCTCAGGGGAAAACTCTGGAATAAATCAGAAGGTCTATTTGTGAAAGGAGCATTTACCTCTGTATTTATTTCTCATTTCCATAAATCTTCTAGGACTTTGGGGCTGCAATGAGGTGCCCCCCTAAGACCTCTGCATAAAGGAGGTGGGTAGACCCATGACGTGCAGGTACAGCACAGAAAGTGCACCTCTGAGAACAGGGCAGGGCAATGGCAGATCTTCAGAGAGAGGTTGATCAGCAGAGACTTCGGGAAAGGAGCCCTAGGCATGCTGGGTGCTGACAGTCCAGCATCGACCAAGGGAGGGGACCTTGGCCAGAGGCCCTCAGTGTGCCATTTCAGAAGACAGAATGGAGGCACAGCTTTCCTCCTCTACAGCCAAAAAGCACCCACATCCTATAGCTGCCCTTGTACCAATTCCAGCCCCCCATGTGAAGGAGGATGGGGCTCCCTGCAGCAAGAAAGTGATCCTGCTTTCCAGGACCCTGGGGATGAAGATGAGCTGAGCTTTCCAACACAAACTGCACTAGACTGGGGCCCCCTGAATGTTGCAGTTTTAATTGTACAGCTTGGGTTGACCTGAGTTATCTGTCTCTTGGGGCTGATCAATCTTCAGGCCGAGAGAGAGAAAGAGAAAGGAAGAGAAGGGAAAAGGAGAGGGAGAGAGGGGAGGGAAAAAGGAGAAAGGAAGGAGAGGGAAAGAAGTGGGGATGGGAGGAGGAAGGGAGGGCTGGATGGACTGAGGAAGCAAGGGAGGGAGAAAGGGAGGGAGGCAGAGGTGGAGGGAAGAAGGGAGGGAGTCTCTGCCTGAGAACTGCCCATCCCATCTGCATGCATGTCTGATTCAGTCATGTCTGACTCTTTTGTGACCCTACAGAGTGTAGCCCTTCAGACCTCCTCTGTCCATGGGATTCTCCAGGTAAGAATACTGGAATCGGCTGCCACTTCCTCCTCCAGGGGACCTTTCCCACCCAGGGATTGAACTTGCATCTCCTGCATTGATGGGTAGATTCTTAACCACTGAGCCACCAGGGAAGCCCTCATTCCACCTGAGTGCTCCCCAGAAAATACCCATAACCCCCTGCCTCCTCTCTTGCTGACCATGTTATCATCTATTCTTGGTGTTCATGGCCTTCAGTTAGGAGAAAGTTCCTTGCCAATAATGAAGCAACTTTGGTACTAAATAAAGCAGTAAACTTTAAGAGATGACCATCCAAGACCTGAAACACAATTTGCAATGTTCTACAGTTACCCAGTGGAGAAGGCAATGGCACCCCACTCCAGTACTCTTGCCTGGAAAATCCCATGGATGGAGGAGCCTGGTAGGCTGCAGTCCATGGGATCGCTAAGAGTCAGACACGACTGAGTGACTTCACTTTCATTCTTCACTTTCATGCATTGGAGAAGGAAATGGCAACCCATTCCAGTGTTCTTGCCTTGAGAATCCCAGGGACGGGGAGCCTGGTGGGCTGCTGTCTATGAGGTTGCACAGAGTCGGACACGATTGAAGCGACTTAGCAGCAGCAGCAGCAACAGTTACCCAGAATGGACTGGGAGGTCCTGGGGGAGGTGGATGCTCTTGTGACTATGATTGTCCTCCAACAGCATCTCATGGAATAGGAGATGGTCTCCTCCTGCCCCAACTCTGCTGAACACAATCGTGATCACTTAATATGAATTGACATTGAGCCATTCCTTTTTTCATGCTAATTGAAAATTGCATATTGTCCTCTTGCAAATAGCTCTTTATGTCAATTACCAAATGTGGTATCCACCATTTTTTAATTAACCCCTCTCTGTAGCTTCCTTTGAAATCTAGTTGACTGGTTCATCTTGTGACAATTACAGTCAATAAAGACCAAGATCTCTCCAAAGAATATTTCACTTTGTATTCAAAGGATTGCAGAAGGGGACCTGTGCTTTTTCTTTTTTCATCCAGCAGGAATGCTTCTACACACACACACACACACACACACACCCCTATGTGAAAATCCTACCTCTTCTTTCCTTTTCCTTCAAACTCGTCCCAATTCTCTGACTTTCACTTTGGGAGATATCACTTTCTCCCCTAGTGCTCCCCTGGCTTGCACCTCAAATACTGAGATTACAGTCTTCCTTCTTATTATACTCAGTTATATACACACTAGGTCCAGCACTAGATTGCAATCTACCAGAGACCAGGACTTGTGTTTCCTGATGAAGTCAGGATTGAGATTTAAGCCTTCAGTGGGCATTCAGCCAAGGGATGTGCGTCAGTCAGCTATGCTGCATAATAAACCACCCCAGAGGCTGCCAACTTGAAACAAGCATTTACTGGGTTCAAGGTCTGTAAGTTAGCTGGGAAGTTCTGTCAATCTGGACAGGGCTCAGTTGAGCTCAGCGAGTCTCATGCACACACTGATGGTCGTTCGATGGATCAACTAGAGGTTGGCTGATCAAGAATGGTCCCCCAGGCATGGTTCTTGACTAAGTGGCCTTGCAAATTGCAGCACATGAGCCTAGGCTTGCTCTGCTCGTGGCTGGTCTGCATTTTCTCAGTGCACCTTGCAAGAGTTTGCACTGGCCACTTTCAGCTGCTGTGTGGTGCTCTTTACATCCACCCCCATGGAAAGGGCCATGAGGGACAGAACACAGAGCCATGCATTGGTTTTGTCCTACACATAGAGCTCACATCACCCCAAGCTCTGCTGGCCATGACCAGACTGCCCTCAGGGCTCCAGGCTCTCTGTGGCTTCTGCTTCCCTTTTGGAAGCTGTGGATCACATGCACAACACTTCCTCATAGAGGAGTGGGAGAGAGAAAGTATATGGTACGTGTACATGTATATGGGTATTCAAGGTGTTCAAGGCTCACAGAGAGGCAAACACTAATTCCCACATACAGCCACCATGTAAGTGAAAACAATGGATTTTCTAAATTTTAGGTTGTTTTAAGCATACAGATATTTCAAATTATGAAAGGTGGGGTAGGAAGGGGACTGGACTACATGTGAAGCTCCTGATACTTAGGACCCCCTGCACCTCCCAAGCACCTTGTGGCTTTTGTTAAGTCCCTCAACTTTTCTGTATCTTGGTTAAGCTTTTTATTTAAGCAGTTTTCAGGATAGTGTGACAGGGTTGCCATAGTGACCAGAGAAGAACACAAATACAGATACAAATGGAAAGAACACAGTGTTGTATAACTATAGGCCATTGTTATTATTATTAGCCCTGTTGGTGCTGTAAATCAACTGAAAACACTCTTGGTCCAAATTTCCAAGCAGACTCTATATCCTTCCCCCTGCCCGAGTGAGTGGGCCAGAGGGTGTATTTCTGTCCATTCACACACCTTCGTTCATTCAAATCATCTTCACTAGGTGCCTGCTATGGCCCCAGCACTGTTATAGATGCTGAAGAGCCAGGCACTTGCAGAAATGACAAGGTCCTTTTACACATGGAATTTGCCTTCTGGTAGGAAAGACAGAAATGAAGTGGTGGACAGTGATTTCCGATGCTGCTCAGTGTTGTGAGAGAAGCGCACTAGTGGAGGTAGGGGGGAGTAGTACCATAGGGAAAAATTGGATGAATCTCCACCCCCATGTGGATAGGTGTCCCAGAAGCCCTCTTTAAGGAGATGGTATTTATGCTTAGTCCCAGAGGATGAAGAGGGAATTGAAATTAATGAAAGCTCAGACAGGCAAAGCCACCTGCCCAGGTCACACAGCTGGCTAGTGACAGATATCCATCAGGTTCTGAGGTTCTGATGTTCCAGATTCCCTTCTACCCCACTGCTGCTCTGCTTTTTTCTTTTTTTCAGATTTAAAGGTCTTTATTCAACAAAGTTATCTCACTCAGTAACAAAAGAACAGGAGGTAACAATTCCCCTCAAGTCTGGGGCAGTATCCAGCCCTGGCAGCAGGAAGCATGACCCGCTGACATATCAGCTGCTACTCAGAGTCTCAGGTGGCCACTTAGAGGTCACCGTTGGGGTTCTTCCAAAGGATGACAAAACCTTCTAGAACAGGGGTGACAGGAAGAAACTCCTCAGTGGCCAATTCTGCCTGCTCTCAGTGAAACCACTTCTCTGGGGTTATGTGTGCCTGGAATCCTGTGATGGTCTTAGGTTTGCCGTCCTGGCCCAAGCGGGTATTCACTGGCAATGGCCAAAGCTCCTCATTGAATGTGACCAGCATTCAGGGCTGCATGGCAGCCACTAGCCCATAGAATATGTAGTGTGACTTGCCTAGGATGATGTTGCAAACATCTAGGAAGAGACAAGCACCGTGAGCAGCCCAGCCACGGCCCCTTGACTCACAGTGGATAACGGATGTGCTCACTCTGACACAGACCAGAAGGATGAAAGCCTCTCCAGTGTCCAATCCCTCCAACCTGGAAATGAAGCTTTACTCATTTGGTTACAGCCTGATGATTCCAGCCATCACCCATGTTCCTTGAAAACCAGCATGACAGCACTACCAAAACTGTTTTCCACACCCACACACATCTAATCCTCCTCCCTGATATGACCACACAGCCAAAAGCCTCTGGGAGAAAGAGAATCAAGGTGCCCTCCACATTGCCAAGCTGGTGCCACACAAGGCTCTCTGATGTGTGCTCAGTCATTGCTTTATGAACCTTCTTCTCTGATCAGAATCAACCCATTCATTGAGTTAGCCATTGTTGTTATTTGGTTTGAAGTCATGTCTGACTCTTTGTGACCCCATGGACTGCAGCACACCAGACTTCCCTATCCTCCACTCTTTCAGAGTTTGCTCAAATTCATGTCCACTGAGTTGGTGATACTATCTAACCATCTCATCCTCTGCTGTCCTCTTCCCTTTTTGCCTTCAATCTTTCCCAGCATCAGGGTCTTTTCCAATGAGTCAGCTCTTCACATCAGGTGGCCAAAGTACTGTAGCTTCAGCTTCAGTCCTTCTATTGAATATTCAGGGTTGATTGTAAAAGCTGAGATGCCCCCTACTTCTGAGTCCCAGGTTCTTCTTGGTAAGGGCCTGTGAGTGGAATACAGACTCAGAACCCCTTACAAGAAGCCTTGTGGCACTACCCAGGAGGACAGGGGTTTGGTCAAGCTCAGGACAGCCTGAAACAAATATAAAATAATCTGTGTCTGATGAGAGTATTAGGCAAAACTTTAGGGTCAATTTGGCTTGATTTAAATGTTTCCCACTCATTAGCAATAATTTAGAATACATTTCCTTTTCTCCCCCCCCAAAACTTGAAGTTTTATTTTAATAGCTCTGTGATTTTGGAACAGAGCATTAAAATTAATGATATTCCAAATGTTCCAGTGTGCCTGGTGGAGTCTGATCAGTGTTTTTCCCTTTATAGATCATCAGTAATAGAACACTTTAATGGCCCTAGTATAACGCCATTCTCTCTCTCTCTGTCTCTGTTATTGAATAATTGCCATAGCCAGATATGGAACCCCCCAAAAAAGGAGGAATCATATTTCATTAGGTGTGTCAATGCTGGACCCTAAATAATTCAGTACCCCAGATTAAAATATTCAGTGCTCTCAATGTCCTAATGGGATATAATGAAATGTCCCCAAACGCTGCCGTCTTAAAATTAACATCCTTTAAATTCCGAAATCAATCAGTGGCAATGACAAGAGCCAAGTCTAATCCTTTATTGATTTGTGCAGCCAAAGAAAGGAAAAGGAGACTGGCTTAGTCCCACCCGTCCAGCTGGCCAACTGCTGGCCAGAAGTGTTATTCATTCAGTCTGTGTCCTGGTGCACTAAATACACCAGCTGGTCAGCCCCCGGTTTGTATGTGACAGACAATGCTTCTGGATCTCCAAAACCCGGCCCTAGTTCCCACTCGAGGTGTAGGTTGTGACCAGTCCTGTCCTGTGCACCCGTCAGAAGATACCTTTCACTCTTGGCTGGAGCTAGACTGAGTCACCCACGGCTCAGGCTCTAGGCGGCCCGTTTATTGGAAGGACAGGTCACTCATGCCCGCAACCAGCTCTGCACCACCACTCTGCTTTATTCTTCACAGCAGTTGTTACCCTCCTACTTTATCTTGGTTATTTGGGGGAGGCTTCTTTGGACTCTGTCCTTATAAATTAATCCATCTTAATTAATCTTATAAATTAATCCCATCTGTGGATGGACAGATGAATAAATGGATGAATGGATAGAGAAATGCATGGATGGTGGATGTATGGATGAGTAAGTGGTTGAATAAATGGATAAAGTCATGAATAGGTCATGGATGGATACAGGCCACCCTCCTTGTAGTCTCTGCATAGAAAAACAATGCTTACTACATATTCATTGGCTAAATGAATGACCCAGTTCCCATATCCAACAATGCTGAGAATTCCCCATCCCCATAAGCTTGCTAATACCTCTGCTCTCGCTGAGAGTCTTGCCTCACAGCATACCATTGACCTGCTGGACCATGGTCTTTGCATCTGTATTAGACTAGGAGTGTTCTCTGCCTTACTGACAGTCAACTTCTCCCCTTCAACTCATCTACATTCGACACACAGTAGGCCGTCACCCCTCCACACCTCTGGTAAGAAGCCACATGAACCCACACAAAGCAAATCATAAAAGAGTACTTTGAATAATTCAACAAACAGCCCCTGGAATCCAGGCACCTTTCACAGGCATTATGTGCCTATTGGCTGAAACTCAAAGGAAACACAGAAAATGAGAAACCACAAGTCTTTGTATGAAGATTAAAATTGCCTGGTGATAAAGGAGCCTCATGTATCCAGTCAGACTCAAGAGGAAATAAGAAAATCCAGCACGTAAATTGGAATTAGGTCAGAAGGGCTGGGGCAGAATCACAGTGAAAACATCAGTTCACAAGAAGAAAATTGAAAGATGGCAGGAAGTTGGGCAACTGACAACATGCCCCCTGGGAGACGGGCTGTGGTTGTCCCGGCCTTGCCTCTGGGGAGTCACCCCTGGCTGGCATGGGGCAGGATGCTCCTGGCATGGCTCAGAACCAGGAGAGCTCACTGGAGAGACCCAGGCAGCAAGAAGGCTGTAAGTCCCAGGACACACCTCTGAGTAGCTGTTTGTTAACTCAGTCTTCAGAGAGTTGTACCATAAAGAAGACTGAGTGCCAAAGAATTGATGCTTTCAAATTGCAGTGCTGGAAAAGACTCTTGAGGGTCCTTTGGACAGCAAGGAGATCAAACCGGTCAATCCTAAAAGAAATCAATCCTGAATATTCACTGAAAGGACTGATGCTGAAGCTGAATACTTTGACCACCTGATGTGAAGAACCAACTCATTGGAAAAGACTCTGATGCTGGGAAAGATTGAGGGCAAAAGGGGAAGAGGGTGGCAGAGGATGAGATGGCTAGATAGCATCACTGAATCAATGGACATGAATCTGAGCAAACTCTGGGAGATAGTGAAGGACAGGGAAGCCTGGCGCACTGCAGCCCATGGGCTCGCAAAGAGTCAGTCCTGACTTAGAGACTGAACAACACTACCCTGGCTTCCACACCTTCCTTCGAGGCCCAGGGATCCCAGCCATGCATGAGAAAGGATAGTATAACCAGGCATGTGTTTACTTCTGAGGGGTGGACACAGCATCCACCATCCAGGAGGATGCAGAGACCCCTACATAGCCCCTCCATTTTATCTCCCAGTCATTCTCAGCACTGAGGACTTCAGGGTGGACCCTGGGGCAGTTGGCTTGAATGAGACAGACCTTGGAGCAGAACTGCTTGTAACACACAAGGACATTGTTCTAACACACTCTTTCTTTGCCAACTGCTTTGCCTAAATGCTGAAGAGCCCCAGACTCAATCTCAATGGCTTTTCCTGGGTTGACCACGTTCTTTCCATGGAGTCCTACCTGACACTGATCCAAATAGCACGTCTGGGGTCCCTGACACCACCCCCCACCCCCACCCCCACACACACACTGTTATCGTTGTTAAGTTGCTCAATCATGTCTGACTCCTTGCAAACTCCTGAACTGTAGCCCACCAGGCTTCTCTGTCCATGGGATTTCCCAGGCAAGAATACTAGAGTGGGTTGCCATTTCCTTCTCCAGGGGATCTTCCCCACCCATGGATCAAACCTGTGTCTCTTGCATTGGCAAGTGGGTTCTTTACTCTTGAGCCACCTGGGAAGCCCCTACCCCCACTGTTACTCCAGCCTTAATACCTCTCCTGGGCCTCAGAGGTACGTAAAGCTGCCTCCTTCTAATGCAACTCAGAACCAATTGTGAAGTTTCAAACCTCCCTGGGGCAAAGCAGAAACCTGGTGTCCCTGTCTGCCCATGGGTCCTGCCCCATCTCCTTCACACACCTCACTGTGCATCCACTCACACATACTCAGAGGCTCAAGCTGAAACCCTGGGGACCCTCCTAGAGGAATCTTTTCCCCTCAGTAGCCCCCTCAGCTGACAGGCCAGCAAGGCCTGCAGACAGGTCTTGAAGTCCATCTGGATCCCTCTGATTCCCTCCAAACACAAAGATGCTGTCCCCAGTCAGAACCCTGGACATGGCTCCCAGCAGAGGCCTCTGGTCCATCCCACAATGTTGACTGAGCCCTGCCATGGGCTGGGACAAGTCTACACACCAGGGGGCAGCAGCAAACCAAACAGAAGCTCCCACCGTGGACCCTGACCCTGGAGAAGGGAGACCAGTGATAAACACATGCACTGTGCCAGTGAGAGCCAGGAGGACACTGGGGAAAAGGCATGATGGAAGTCAGGGTGATGTCCCCAGGGCATGTGGCGAACACAGGTCATGTCTGTCCTGGCAGGATTGTGAGGACTTTGACTTTTCTCTGAATGAGACAGAAGCCCCCAAAGGGTTTGAGAAGAGGAGTGAGGGGTGTTATCTGGTGGTTGAGTAAAAACTAGACCCTAGGGAGGCGGGAGTGGGAGCAAAAACTCAGGTAGGAGGCTGGGGAGGGGTCAGGATAGACTGCTGGAGAGACGCCGCAGCCTGGACCAGCCGGTGGCAGGACATGGAGAAGGATGGGCTCGGGGTCCACCTACGCCCTCAGGCCCACCCTGCAGCAGCCCAGCAAGCCTTCAGAAACCTAAGTCAGCACATCCTACCCCTGGGACTGAATCCGTCCACAGCTTCCTGCCATCCTAAACCTCTGAAGAGCCAGCCTTCAGGGCCCCCTCCCTCCCTCTTGGGCCTGTCTCCTCCCTCACTGCACCGGAGCCAAGCCAGCTTCCCTGGGCCCCTCCAGCTCACTCCTGCCGCAGGGCCTTTGCACTAGTGTGCCCTCTGCCTGGAGGGTCTCCTGGGACCCTCCCCTGGCTACTTCTTCTTTCTCAGTTCTCCCCTCTTTGGAGAGGCCTCCCTATCTTCCACCACCCCCACCATCACAGTAATCCTTTTATCTTCAAAACAGCTGTCACCACTGGAGGGTTTTCTAGGTGTTTATTTTCTGCACCCCTCCCCCAACCAAAACAGAAGTTAATGGGCACAGATGTTCTGTGGCTGATTTGCCGATGTGTCCTGCATCTGGAGTAGGACCTGGGTATCTAGAGGGCATCGTAAATATTTGTTAATTAGGAACACAGGAAACAGAACAAGTGTCCATCCTCCAGAGCACACCATGGGTTCCAGGAAGCTGCTCAGGCCCTGTGGACTTTCCTCAGCAACCAAGAGCCCAGATGGCAGGTGAAGTGACATCTGCATCACCCCGCAGGTGAGCCCTAAGGATCTCAGCTGCTCAGCCGCTGTTTGCAGAGCCTCTGGGTTCATGGCTATCTGCGGTCGGTGGAGATGCTGAAAGCGAAATAAACTACCAAGGGAAATGCAAGCTGGCTGCCTGTGGCCAGAGCACAGCCTGGGGTCCTATCCATCTCCTCCCCCGGGCCTTGCCTCTTGCTGCCCTTCAGGGCCACTCTGGAAAGTTGTCAGAGAGCAGAAGTGGCCTCTACCCATCCTGCCTGGCTCACCCCGGTGGGAGGGGCCCAGGCAAGGAGCCACTGGCTTGTGCTCTATTGAAGCTGCTAAAAGAGCCTGAACAAAACCAGACAAGTTCCCATGGGCACAAGAGCAGAGAGGAGAGCTCTAGGAGACTGTCACCTCCTCCAACTGGGGTGGCGAAATGAACTCGGGCTGCTTTAACAGGGCCTGATAGCTTGCAGTGAACGATGTCGGATTCATGATCTCCAAAGAAGAAGATTTAGCTTCAGGACCAGGGACCAGGCTTGATCACTCAAGAGCTTTTGTGTAGCAGAGTTTTATTCAAGTATAAAAAGGGACAGAGGAAGCTTCTGACAAGACATCAGAAGGGGGACAGAGAGTGTTCCCACTCACCAGTCTCATCAAGCACTTTTACCATAGCCTTGACTAGACAGACTTTTGTTGGCAAAGTAATGTCTCTGCTTTTTAAAAGTAATGTCTCTGCTTTCCTTACTCCTTGGAAGGAAAGTTATGACCAACCTCGACAGCGTATTAAAAAGCAGAGACATTACTTTGCCAACAACGGTCCGTCTAATCAAAGCTATTTTTTTCCCAGTAGTCATGTATGAATGTGAGAGTTGGACTATAAGGAAAGCTGAGTGCCGAAAAATTGATGCTTTTGAACTGTGTGGTGTTGGAGAAGACTCTTGAGAGTCCCTTGGACTGCAAGGAGATCCAACCAGTCCATCCTAAGGGAGATCAGTCCTGAGTGTTCATTGGAGGGACTGATGGTGAAACTGAAACTCCAATACTTTGGCCACCTGATGCAAACAGCTGACTCATTTGAAAAGACCCTGATACTGGGAAAGATTGAAGGCAGGAGGAGAAGGCGACAACAGAGGATGAGATGGTTGGATGGTATCACCGACCCAATGGAGATGAGTTTGAGTAAACTCTGGGAGTTGGTGATGGACAGGGAGGCCTGGCGTGCTGCAGTCCATGGGGTCTCAAAGAGTCAGACACGACTGAGTGACTGAACTGAACTGAACTGAAGCAAGATACATTGTTAAATTGACTAAGACAAAGCAATGGAGAAAAAAAAAAAGATTGTCCTTTTCTCCTTCTTGAGAACTCCAGACCCCAGTCTCCTCCTCGAGGGCTCTGGATCTCTTTCTCCTCCTCGGGAACCCTGGGCTTCTTATCAACCTACTTAGGAATTGACTCTCTCAGACCTGAAGGGCTTAAACACAGACATTTATTGTCTCTCAGTTTCAGAGAAAAGGTCCAAGAAATCAGGGCACTGGTGGGGTCAGTTTCTGGGGAGGCCTCTCTTCCTGGCTTGCATACTGCCACCTTCCGGCTGTGTCTTCACTTGGTCCCTTCTCTGGGCACCTGGAGAGAGAAAGAGGAAGAGAGAGAGAGCTCCCTGGTGTCTCTTCCCCTTTATCTAGGAACACCAGTCCTACTGGATTTGGGCCCACCCTTATGACCTATTTAACCCTAGCTACTTCCCTACAGGAGGTCCCACTGGGGGTTAGGGTTTCAACCAACAGATCACAGGGACACAGTTCAGTTCATAATGAGTGGCTACCTATGTCACGACACATAGGTTTTCTGATCCCCATTTATTTATCCTCTAACAGTGTGTTGAGACCCTCCCTGGATATCCAAAAGAAAGCCTCTCCTCATATGAAGAAGTAGGGGCCTCAGAAGAGGAATGATATGAAGGCACAAGTCACATTGATAGAATTTTCTGGAATGGTTAGCAGTGCAGGAAAAAGGAAGGGTTCCTAGATAGTGATGCAGTTCATGAACTGTGGCTACTCTGTGCCAGGAACTGGGTGAGACCCTGAGGCTACAGCAATGACCAGGAGCTCCCTCAAGGAGCTCATAGCCCCCTGAGGGACACCATGCTGACCAGGTATGTCCATCTCCAGGCCCAGTGTCACAGGGAGGCACAGGGGATGCCCAGCAGGCAGGTCCAAGGCCGTTAGAAACTTGTAGGTGTTTGGTTCTCTTCCACATCCGTTCATCCAGGGGAGGGGCCAAGATGCCTCCAGCTCTGGTCTGTCTGACTCTGAGCCATGCTTCTTGGCCCCAAACCATCCTCTCGGGGCCCCTGCTTCCTTGATTCCTGACAGGGTGGGAGGGGATGGAGATTGGGAAATAGAACACAGCCTCTAACAGAGGAGGCCACGGCCACACTGGGCTTGGAAAGAACAGTGGTGGAGAAGCTGAGGGTGGCAGTGTCCAGATTCATCCTTTCTCGCCCTCTGTGCACCTGGCTTCGGCCTGACTTCCATCACACCAGAGCACTGTCCCTGTCCACCTGGCTTCGGCCTGACTTCCATCACACCAGAGCACTGTCCCTTGCATGCCGCCCGAAGCATAGCCCACGCACCCTCCTGTAGGAGAGGGGTCTGTCAGGATGAGCTGGGAGGTGGAGGTCGGAGGCCGAGGAGTAGGGGTAGGGCAGGGGCGCCCATATGTCAGCACAGGTGAGTAATCCTGTAGCCGATGCAGCTCCCCTTCTCAGCACGGGGCCTCACAGCCCACGGCTGGCCAGGCCTGGGTAGGCAGTGTCCTCTGGGTCCCCTGGATTAGGCTCGGCCCACGGGCACACCTGCTTCCTGTCCTCACAGACCCAGGGCTATCAGCTGTCACCACTGCCCGTCACATCTCCAGGCACCAGATCCTCTGCTGTGACAGGCGACACCATCCCATTTGCTACAGCAAGCTCTGTCTTGCTGTCCACAGTGTGGCAGAACTGCGTCCACAGCCAGAATACACTGGGGGCCTTGGCTCCACACTCTCCCCAGAGAGGAGTCAGTTCTTCCAGATTTAGTCCCCCAGTCTGGTTTCCAAAGTTCTGAGACCCACCTCCATTCCACCCCCCAAGGCTCCTGGGAGGCTTAGAGGGTCCACAGTCACACCTCAATCACTTGCCCAGGGGCTCCCACCCCCATAACTCCCCCACCAGGTCATCCCCCATGGACTCCATCCCACCTCAGTCACACCCTCAGAGACCCCACCACACTTTGGTCACCTCCTCAAGGACCTCCTTCCTCTATTGATTGCCCCAAGGACTCCACTCTGCCTCAATAACTCTCTCCCTTCAGGGACCCCCACCCCACCTCAAGCACCGCCTCCAAGGACCTCACCCAGACCTTGAGCTGGGAGGACCCTCGGGGGGATGACAGATGTCTGCTCTCTGTCCACAACCTCCTCCCCCTTCCCAGTTCCTTCATCCCCCTAGTTCTCACCTCTCCCACCTCAATGAGATGTCTAGACCAGGCACCTTCCTCTGACATTTGCTGTCCTCTGTCTTCATTTCCACTCAGCCCAATCTGAGTCCATGGATCTTCCACTTCTTGCCACCAAAACTCCACTCCCTTGAGCGTCTATCAAACCCCACCTGCAGACCTCCAACCTGAGTTCCACCTGCTGGTCTGCCCTCCCCTACCTCCGCCTGCCATCTGGTACACGCACCCCATGTGACCCCCACACCAAGAGGCCTCTGTGCCCCCACACTCCTGCTCTTCCACGGTTCCTGTCTCCTCCAGTTCTTCCTCAAGTCTGAGCTTCCCAGGAACTTGAGAAACAATCTCAAAAAAAACAAAGCATCCTAGAGGTGGCCTGCTCCCAGGAAACAAAAAGTCGCTAATGAGATAAAGGAAACTCTTCAAAGCGAAAAGAATTGGAACATAATTGATGTGCAGATGGTGGACCTCCCATAGGAAAACAATGGTGGGGTAATGATGCTGCCCAGGAGGAACCAAGCCCCGCTTTTCAGAGCCCTTCCTCTGTCCCAGCCACACGCACACAACTCGCAGGCTGAACATCAGGACTCAGCGGAAATGTGCACACTCAAGCAATGTCATTTCTGCTGGGAATTGTCTGGGCAAGGAAAGGTGGAGTTCCAGGCTGGAAGGCTTTTAGGGATCAGACTTTTCTTCTGCTTTGGGAGGAAGATGGATAAATATCACCTGGTGTTTACAAAGGGCTTCAGACTTTGCCAAGCTGTCTGTCGTCTCCAGCAGCTCAGCTGTGCCTCCTAACACGGTGTGGTATGCAGGGCATTTTCATTCTGACCCAGCAGAGGGGAACCTGCAGGCTTTGTACCATGATTGTACCGGGTCCCACATCTGGATCGAAGCGGAGGCATCCTCTGACCACCTAATGTGCTCCCTCCAGGCAGCAGTAGTGATGACAACACCGCCAAGGATACATAACAACCACCCCAAGCTTACCCAACACCAGCTTCTCCACCTCAGTGCTTACTGGCCTTCCGACCCGACGTCTCTTCACTGTAGGGGACTGCCCTGTGCCCTGGACAATGTTCACAAGCATCCTTGCCTCCACCCTCTAGATGCTGGTACTCCCTCCCACGCCCAGCAGCTGTGACGACCAAAAATGTCTCCAGATATAGGCAGATGGCCCGGCTGTGGACTCCCCTGGCTGAGAGCTGCTGCTCCACCCACTATCAAATTGGACCTCGCCTTTACTCCTCTCTGTGAGAACACTTGCACCCTGAGATAAGAATGAGCTTGCTCAGAGATGCATCCATGATTCCCCTGGGTTGGCTTCCCTGAATTTGACAGCTAACTTAACACGATGGAAAAGGAAGGAAGGGATGAGCCCAAAACAATGTCTCAGTGGTAGCAATTCAGAAGTGGCCACAAGAAAGTCCCCACGTGAGTCCCTGAGAGGTGGACCAGCAGGTAACACTGGGTTAACCTCTCAGCATCCCCAGGTCCTGAGGAAAGCAGTCTGGCTTGGGGGTCTTGGCTGAAGGGCTTTAGAGCTGCAAGCACTCGCCTCAGGAAAGTGGGGCCTGGACCGCAGCCTGGGTAGGGTGGAGGCCACGGCCCCTGCTGTGCTCTAGGATGGAAGCCTCTGGTTGGAGGGACCCAGTGAGGTCCCTGAAGCAGAAGCCAGGACATGCTCTTGCATCATGGTGCCCTCTCAGGAAGCTGGGAAACCCCGCAGCGGCCTCCCAGGCAGGGGCAGCTTTGTGGTTCCAAAAATTACTCAGTCCTACATTTGGCAAATCTGGACAGGCTGTGCTCTTTGCCCTGTGCCCAGAGACTGGCAATGCGAACACAAACAGGGTGTGGCCCCACTCTCGGCAAGGGAGACACTGCAGAGCCAAAGTCAAGATTCATCTTGCCCGAAGAGGAGGGACCTGGTGCCGGGGGGTGCACAGCATCCGGCTTCAGTCTGCTACAGCCCTCCAGACCGGTCTGGACTCCGCCTTGGGCCATCCTGCCTTTGTGCAGCTAACTGGCAGGAGGAATTCTCACGCTTCAGTTGCCTGACATTCACACCTGCAGGCGTGGCCAATCAGCGTCTAATCCATGTGAACCTCGGGAGAATGAAACGGTCACAGCAGTTCAAATGGATCCCAGGGCTCAGCATCCTTTTCCATCACCCTCAGGCCTTGCCCCCGTCAGTGTGTCTGCAAAGGGTCTCTGCCAGACCGTGAGCATGGAGCCAGGAGAGAGGCACAAGAGGCTCTGGGAACACCAAAGCCATCACAGATCACAAGGGAGGAGTCTTAAGGGTGTGCTGGGCCCGCCTACAGCTGGACACCCACAGTCCTTCACCTGGGCATCAGTCCTCGTAACCCACCAAGTGTCGGGTTCCAAAATGGACAGGAGAGGGGGCTTCTCTGACCTTGCTATTGCTCCAGACAGTCCCCCAGGCTTCTGAGATGGTTGATGTACCTGTTCCCTTTAGTATGCCCCCCCCACCGTCTCCCAGCCTGCCTGCCACCCCAATGCCTGTCAGCAGAGGTAGAGTTCAGTCTCCATTAATCCAGTGAATGAATGAATGATATATTGTTCTTTTTCCCACTGAGATATGGTCAGCCTATCAAGTCAAACAGACTTCCAAAATAATTGTTGAAAACCATCGCTAATGGGCCTCTGCGAGGAAGAGCAGGACACCGTGAAAGATGTAACGTGTGACCCGAAAGCTGCCCAGGGTCAGGGAGATTTGTCTGACTTAATAGCCTTTCAATGGAGAAGGTGAAGGACCTCCCCAGAAGAAGCAGGAGGTAAGCATGAGGCAGAGAGCAGTCCCCATAAGGAGACCAGAGTTGAGGAATCTGGATTCTAGCCAGGACCATGAGAAAGCTGCTGAGGTTCTGAGTGAGGGAGAGTTCTATAGATGGACCGTTTGCTTGGACCACTTGCCCAGAGGTGCCACCCTCTGCAATACTGCCTCCTCGCACCCCCTTCATCCCTACCCTGTGCTCCCAGGTGTCATTTCAAGCCAGCTGGGTGTGAAATGTCCCAAGTGCAGCCTCTATAGCAGTCAGGACAGTAAATCTGCTCTCTGCATCATGGCCCCCAGACCCCGAGAGTCTCCTCTGCTAACTGGTTCCTGGTCTCCATCCAGTCACCCTCACCTGCCTCCCTTCCCTGCAAACACTTTTGAAAGAGAAAGTGTTAGTCACTCAATCACGTCCAACTCTTTGCAACCTCATGGACTGTGGCCTCGCCAAGCTCCTTTGTCCATGGAATTTTCCAGACAAGAATATCAGAATAGGTAGCCATTCCTTCTGCAGGGGATCTTCCCCGCCCAAGGATCGAACCCAGGTCTTCTTCATTGCAGGCAGACTCTTTACCATGTCAAACCTCCACGCCTAACCCATTTCAATATGGTAATGGACATGCTCTGGGTGTCACGTCCAGGTTTCACAAGGCACCGGCATCATATTCGGCATGTTTCACTTCCAAAGCTACATGAGTCATCAAAGGATGGATGTGGAAACCAACTCCAGCTGTAGGAAAAAGTAGATCAAGTGAGGACCATGATCAGCTCGTGTCTTCTCGCACCTGTGGATTCAACCCACTCTGGCTTCACAGTTATTTGAGAGGAGAGAGAGGTCAGACTCACTCAGGGCTTAGGATCTTGGTCTGAATGAAACCGTTTTGATGTAGGAGAAAACACACCAGGTCACACCTCCGTAGTGAAGAAGCTGCCCAATTATGTGTCTTCAGGGACCTCTCAAGGAAGGGCAAGGTGGCATCATCGGTCCACTGGCTTCATTGCCTACACATAAGGGCTAAGCTTGAAGACATCATTTGTGTTATAACGTATGGTACTGGTTGTACTGGGAAAAGTCTCAGGGGGGCTGGAAATGGATCAGGTACCAAGTATTAATAGTTCTATCTTAATATTACAAGAATTAATCCTGCCATATGGAGTAGAGGCCAGATGAAACTGAGCAAGTTCTCCTGGGTGTGTGCACAAAAATGGTTATTGATGTAGAAAGATAAAAATCACAACTAATTAAAAATTTTTAAAACTTTTAAATACTTCCCTGACAGCATTGTAGAGATAACTTTTTAAAAATTAACTTTATGATCAAAGCTTTTTTTAAATCCTGCTAAGAACACAACATGAGATCTACCTTCTCAAAAAATTTTAAATGCATAATACAGTGGGCTTCCCAGGTGGCACTCATGGTAACAACCCCACCTGCCAAAGCGGGAGACATAAGACACGTGGGTTTGATAGATCCCTGTGTCAGGAAGATCCCCTGGAGGAGGGCATGGCAACCTACTCCAGTATTCTTGCCTGGGGAATCCCATGGACAGAGGAGCCTGGTGGGCAACAGTCCATGGGATCACAAAGAGTTGGACACGATGGAAGCGATCCATCACACACTCACAGTGCTGCTGACTGTAGGCATGAGTCATGCAGCAGGGCTCCAAAACTTACTCATCTTGTATAGCTGAAACTTTATACCCTTTGGTTTGGTTTTTTCCTTTTTAAATTAATTCTTATTGGAGTATAGTTGCTTTACAATGTTATATTATGTCAGTCTCTTCAGTCGTGTCCGACTCTTTGCGACCCCATGGACTGTAGCCTGCCAGGCTCCTCCATCTGTGTAATTCTCCAGGCAAGGATACTGGAGTGGGTTGCCAGGTTATATTAGTTTCTTGTTATTGTTCAGTCGCCAATTCATGTCCGACTCTTTGAGACGCCATGGACTGCAGCATGCCAGGCTTACTGTACAGCAAAGTGAATCAGCTTTACGTATACATATATCCCTTCTTTTTTAGATTTGCTTCCCATTTAACTCACCATAGAGCACTGAGTAAGGTTCCCTGTGCTATATAGTAGGTTCTCATTAGTTATGTATTTTATACATAATATCAGTAGTGTATATATGTCCTTTCAATCTCCCAGTTCATCCCACCACCACCCCCTTTCCTCTCTTGGTGTCCGTACCTTTGTTCTCTATGTCTGTGTTTCTATTTCCATTTTGCAATAAGATCATCTATACCATTTTTCTAGATTCCACATATATGTGGTAGTAGACCATATTTTTCTCTTTCTGACTTACTTCATTCTATATGACCGTCTCTAGGTCTATCCATGTCTCTACAAATGACCCAGTATCGTTCCTCTTTATGGCTGAGTAATATTCCATTATATATATACACCACATCTTCTTTATGCATTCCTCTTTGAAAATTAACTCCCCATCTCCCCCTCCCACAGTCACAGGCAGCCACCACGCTCCCTTCCACTGCTGTGACTCTACTCTAGGCTCCACATGTAAGGGCGATCCTGCAGTGTGTGTCCTTCGGTGACCGACTTACTTCACTCAGCACAAAGTCCTCCAGGTTCATCGATGTTGCTGCCAATGGTAGGATCCCCTTCCCCTTTCAAGGCTAAATAATATCCTGTTCCATGCTTACCTTCACCTGTTTACCCACTGATGGAAGCAAGTTGTTTCCATCCCTTGGATGTTGTAAATAATGCTGCAGTGAACACAGCAGAGCAGACCCCTCTCCAAGATTCTGAATTCAATTGGTTTAAAAGGAAAGGATGTTCTCATGAGACATCCGTAGGGGCACCTGTGTGCACAAACCAAGGAACATGTGTGTGTGTGTGACCACATGAGGATGTGCTTCACAGCTGCAGCCCAGCCCATGATCAGAGGCTCAGGCTTTGAGTCACTGGCCAGAGGCAAAACCACCCACAGGAGGAAGTAGATGCCAACAGCTCGGACACATGACCCACATTACTTGAGGGAGGCTAGACACTCTCATGACCCAGTGCCAGCTCTGGGCTCCCCTGGCCTCTCTCTGCTTTGTTCTGCTGCTCTGCTGCCCCTCTCCATGGTGACCGGCTCTTGAAGGGACAGTGCAGGCCCCCTTTTTGTCCTCTCTCTCCTGTGTCTCTGGCTTACACAGTGAACTTCTCTTCAGCACCGAGGGGGTACCACCAAGACGCCCCAACAAATCTCTCCCTGCAGCCCAGCCTGGCTTCAAACACCCTCCACCCAACACTCCATCTTCCCCCAAAGCTGGCCACCCAGGCACTCTTCAGGTGATCCAGGCTTTGAGGAAGGTCTAGCAGAGTTATGCAGGAGAGATGTGGAGACGGAGGAAGGTGATTAAGAGGCTGCCTCAATCTGCTACCTCCCATGACCCTGACCTCTCTCCAGGCTATAGTGGGAAGTATGGGCCAGCCCTGCCTGTGGACCTAGAACAGAGATGCCCTGGATTCTGGATGCTGAAGGTTCCAGATGCTAAGGCTTGACATGAGCTCAGGAAAATGTGTTTCCATCACCTGGGAATCCACTGCAGGTGCACAGCAGGCAGCGTCCGCCTCTCATGCCCTCCTGGCCTTTGCGCCTTCCAGGAGAACCCAGGTGTGGATGTATCACAGGTGGCAGGAAGCCAGCAGGTTACAAAGATGGGCTGGGATGTGTGGGGGGAACATCCTTACCTCTGATGGCTGGTGTGGGGGAGAATGGTCACTCTTTCCATCATACACTTTCAGTAAGAACTAAGTCCCTGGCAGGGCTGCCCTTGTCCTAAGGTTGAACCCACATTGCTATGACATCCCAGCTCACTAGTTCATCCCTTTCTGTGTCAAGCAAGATGGAGGGTCGAGGGATAAAATGTTGTTCAAATTCATTCAAAAACAAAGATGAGCACTTTGGAATGGACGACCATGCCTCTGCTCTGCTTTCTAGAACAGCAGCCTTCAAGGTGAGTGGCTTGTGCTCTCTGGGAACTAGGTAAGCGCTTATCACTTCCATCTTGCTTCATCTCCACGATGTTCTTTACAGGCATCTACTGTGTCTTTTCTCCATCTTACCAGAAAAGAAACCAAGGCTCAGAATGGTCGAATTATTCAATTCAACTCAAACCACCCCAAGATGTAGAGGTTTAGAATAGCTGTCATTTATAAGCTCATGATTCTTGGCTTGGTCAGCCCAGCCTCTGTCAAGTTGCTAGGACCAGTGTGGGGCAGACCAGTGTGGGGCAGAGTTCGGACTATGAACCCACAGTCCTTACACGCACCGCCCCCCACCACCTGCTGCCCCATCCTACTCCACAGAGAGGAAGGAGTCTTTTTTTCCAGAGGGGACCGGGGCTCAGACCTGATGATCTGATGCGCAGAACATTTGTGACTAAACCTGGGGGTGAGAGGGCACCTCCTGGCCTGGTATCCTTCCCTTTGGGAGTATTTTACCCTACTGCCCTTTCCTGCTTTTCTGTGACCACCATCTCTGCAACTGCAGGGAACCCAGCAAACCTCTACAGGGTCCCTTAGATGCCCTGGTGTGGGGACAGCTGCTCCCCCAACTGTGTGGTCCCCTCCTTGTCACCACACATGACCCCCGTCTCCAGGGATGTGAGTCCTGGAATAGGTGGGGTTTCCCAGGAGAAGTGAACAAGATTGGCTGGGAAGGGAGGAGGGAGAAATGGGCCTCAGGCCAGCAGTGGAGAAAGGGCAGAGCTTGAAGGAATGCAAGGACACGCAGCTAAGATTCCAGATGTAATATTTCATGGGCTGCCTGGTGAGAAGCAACCTTTCCTCCTTAGAATTACCCCAAGTGAGCTGCCTGCCAGGAGAGCCCACACACACACACACCAAGTTCCTGCTGCCCCACCTCCTCCTGAAAGCCAGCCCCAGGAGGGCTAAGAGGGCCCTCAGCTGCTGCACCCTGTCTGTGCAGGTCATGGCCAGGTCACTGAATTGTGGAGCCCATGTCATCAGCCCAGGTCAACACTATGAGTGAGCCTTCAGCATTCTGCTGACCTGACCTCCATTGTGACCCCCTGCCTCCATGGTGACCAGCTCCCCAGCCAACAGGCTCCCTTTCATTCAAATTTTTTACTATTTACACCTGCACCGTGACCCTCTCCTCAGCAGGGAAGGGCCTCCAGTGTGACATTTCAGCCTCTTCAGAACCTTCCACAGCTCGGTGCATCACCCACATACATGCTGTATGTGCATCTCTCTCAAGGAACCGCATGTGCCCCAAAGATGGGATATAGTCAGATCGATGTCTGTCACTTCTGCCCACACGTCAAGTTCTCCAAGGTCAGCTTCTGCCTCTGAAGTGGCTGCATCTTCAGAGATTAGTTCTGGAGGACAGTTTGACAGAAAGCCCAATCTTCATCACGTTCATTAAAAAACAAAAACCAGCTGTGAAGGGACAAATTCTCTTGGGCACCTAGCCCCTGGAAGTCTTATCATTTTGTCCAGAAAGCAGGAGCAGACTGGAGAAGTTTCCCAGGCTGGTGAAGAGGTGCTGTGACTCTACATGAAAACACAGAGGTTGGGTTCACGAAAAACTTTCTTTCTCCTGCATTTGAGGGGCTTTGACAATCCAAAGCTGTCCTCCATCAGTCATACCAGGGGCATCTCTGCTCTAGGTCCACAGGCAGAGCTGGCCCATACTTCCCACTATAGCTTGGAGAGAGGTCAGGGTCTCTTCATCACCTTCCACTCCCTCCAGAACCTGTATCCACAGCTGGTATCCCCAAGGTTGCTTATCACCTGCCACTCCAGCAAGGTGGTCTATACAGTGAACATGTATGCTGCTGCTAAGTCACTTCAGTCGTGTCCGACTCTGTGTGACCCCATGGACTGCAGCCTACCAGGCTTCTCCGTCCATGGGATTCTCCAGGCAAGAACACTGGAGTGGGTTGCCATTTCCTTCTCTGAACATGTATGTGTGCATGCTAAATCGCTTCAGTTGTGTCCAACTCTGTACAACCCCATGGACTGTAGACTGCCAGGCTCCTCTGTCCATGGGATTCTCCAGGCAAGAATACTGGAGTGGGTTGCCATGCTCTTCTCCAGGGGATCTTCCCCACCCAGGGATTGAACCCATGTCTCTTATGTCTCCTGCCTTGGCAGGCAGGTTCTTTATCACTAGTGCCACCAGGAAAGTCCCGTAAAGTAAACAGTGAATGGGAAGTGGGACTGATGGCCCCAAAGTGATTGGGAGAGGGGAGGCAGGCCTGTTTGGAATTTATGCCAGGTCCTTAGCCATTTCCATCAGTCTACATGGTCTCTGGCATAGACAGATCAGGCTGCCTCTGGGGCCTCGGACAGCAGCTGCTGACTCCTGGAACTTCAGTCCATTCCTACACAAACTGCTGAGGCAGCAACTCACTGCACTCATTCCTGACGGGTTCACAGAGGCCTTCATCTTTACTGGACATGAGCGTCTGGCTGGAGTGGGGCTTCTTTTCAGTCCAGAACTGTATTCCAAAAACATGGAGGTCAACTCTCTAAACAAGGGATCGGGCAACTCAAAGAGTGGAATGAGAAGAAGCAGGGGCCCTGAGTACCGTGAGGCTTGAACACAACATGAAGTGGCAGGGGGCGGGGCGGGGGGGGGGAGGTGGAGGCAGTTATCCCAGCCAGAGGGATGGGCTGGGGTGGCCATGGCCAGAGGCTGTGAATCTCCTCTCCAAGAGGGTTGTGGAAAGTCCTGATCAGGAGGGCCAAATATCACCAGGATGTCCCCACCCCCTGGCTGTTATTCCATCCAATTTAATGTGAAACCAGCTTCCTACATGGGCGGAGCAGGGAGATCAGGAGACATGAATGAGTTTAAACAGGAGAAGCACTAAAAGCATGCAAGCGTGTAATGAGTGCTCCTAAAATCAGCTTATTACAACACCAACATCCTCCTCACCCTGAAAGGCCAGCTTGAGCCCCACACCTTGCAAATCTTCCTGGACACCTGCCTGGAGTATCCTCACTTCCCCCATACCCCTTACCCCCACCTTTGTTTGTCCTACAATTGCCCCTCCTCTAACAGGATGATGACAATAACAAGGATAATAATAACTATATTCTGTTCTTCAAGAAGTAGAAGCTGAGGACTTGAGTAGCACAAGGCTTCATTCTAAGCCCCAGGGTGTGACAGTGGACAGAACAGCCTGCTTCCTTCTCTCCCATAGCTGACATTCCAGTAACAGAAGTAATAATAATGGTTGTTGTTGTCATTCAGTTGCTCAGTCGTGTCTGACTCTTTTTGATGCCATGGACTGCAGCACACCAGGCTTTCCTGTCCTTCACTATCTCCCAGAGTTAACTCAAACTCATGTTCATTGAGTCGGTGATACCATCCAACCATCTCACCTTCTGCCATCCCCTTCTCCTCTTGCCTTCAGTTTTTCCCAGCATCAGGGTCTTTTCCAATGAGTTGGCCATTCGCATCAGGTGGCCAAAGTATTGGAGCTTCATCTTCAGCATCAGTCCTTCCAATGACTATTCAGGGTTGATTTCCTTCAGTATTGACTGGTTTATATAATGATAATGGTAGCTGACATTCACAGCGTCCTTATTGTGTAATAGGTGTTGTATTTATAACTAAGTTGTGTGTATTGTCTCAGTGAATTTTCAAAACCACCCTATGGTGATCAGAGGTGCTATTATCACTCTCATTCTACAAATGAGGGAGTTGATGCCCATAAAGTTTAAGACATTTGCCAAAGCCACACACTGGGGACAACTGGGAGGACAAGAAAGGCTGGGACCAATTGCCACCAACTGAGAATTGTTCAGAGCAGAGATCTCATGTCTTTCCCTCACTGGTCACAGAGCAGTCCTTTGGGCATTTTATGGAGTAACCAGAAGTCCTCATCCCTGCTGTGACTTTGGTGTCTGTGCCCAGGGCTGGAACAGCCCTCCCAGATAAGACCCCCAGCAGCCCAGGAGCAGGAGGAATGTTGAGGCCAGGCTGCAGAACCAGAGGTTCATGCTCCATTAACATTTGCACTTTTATATAGGAGTTTGGGTTGATAAACCTGAAAAATCTCTAGAAAGCATCTAATTAATGCATTTTCCCAAGTAGAATGTTTTAGTAATTGCTATTCAAGCAACAGAAAAGTTGAGAAAGCTTTTATTGCAAACGCAGCAGGGACAGATAGCGATCCACATGGCTGCTTCTCCAAGGCACTGGCTCTCTTGTGCTCAACCTATTGACATCCATTAACATTCTTCCAGCTATAAAAAAACTGCATCTTATTCTAACACTCTCCATAGGCAGGAAGCCGGGCGTTGAATTACAAAGCCTGAGTAATTGCCCATAGTCATTGTGATGGAAAATGGCAGAAATCACAATGAGTCATGGGGTGGTGGAAAGGCAACTGCTTAGTGACGATAATTCTGTAAGGATAATTTCATTAATGGAAGTGGGAGACGGCATCTGTGCCAGTGAATACTGTATATGAATATCCGCGGACAACGCCTTGTGTTTAAAAACGGCCGCGTGCAAATGGGTAGGCATGTGTCTGCCTTTCTAATGAATGCCCAAGCCCCAAGAGCTGAATGGTAAAGCACCATTCAGAGGTGATTTGTGATAATCACACAGGGAGAAATCCTTTCAGTGAAAGGAGACAGGAACTAGGATGTTTCGGGTGTGGATGTAAAAAATTTCTATTTGATTTGGGGCCACAAAGGATTCAAAAACATCAAGGCATTGAAAGATATAATGGCTTTCACCAAAGGCAGAACTTCCCTGTTTCAGAATTTAGCACATGAAACATGAGTTCAAATCCATGCTCCTAGAAACTTTAGGTTCCGGAGGACAAAGCTGGATGCCGAGACCCTCAGAGAACCCCAGGTGCTGCTCAGGGTTGGATCCTCGGCTTCTGGACCAAAACAGACTTCTGTTTTGTGAAATGAGCAGGGTCCTGCACTTTGAATGAAGGTGGCTGCTCTGTACTGCCACATACAAAGCCATGGGATTAAAAATCTGATTGGATATTTTAGGACTAAACCATGGTCTGCCTAGACAGCCTCTTACTGGCACAACAGCTGCACCCACCTCCCCCAGTATGCCATCCACTCCTCCCAGACAGCTCCTTCCTCCATCCACCAAGAGTGCAACACGACCTCACCCTTTGCAGCCGAGCCTCCAGAATGAGTTTGGGCAGCATCTTTATCTGCATCCCTGGGTGGGGGGTTTTGCCTTTGAGCCAATCACAGAACTGCTCAACTAAGAAGAAGAGACACGCTTTTCTCCCTGAATCCTAAGTGCTCATTTATTTTTTAAACAGAGTGGCAACCCTCTCCAGTATTCTTGCCTCGAAAATCCCATGGACAAGAGGAGCCTGGCAGGCTATATAGTCCATGTGGTCGCAGAGTCAGACACAACTGAGCGCATGCGTGCGCACACACACACACACACACAAAGTTCACATAACATAAAATTAACAGTGAATCTCTTTGAAAGGTTCAATTCAGTGGTGTTTAGTGCATTCCCAGTACAGTGCAGCCATCATCTTTATCTCATGCTGAGATCTTGCCTTATCCCAAAAGAAAACACTCATTAAGTGGTCACTCCCCATCCCTTCTTCCCCCAGGCCCTGGTTACCACCAATCCACTCTCTGTCTCTAGAGCTTACCTATTCTGGATGATTTATATAAATGGAATTATACACTATGTGGTCTTTTCTGTCCTTGAGCATAATGCTTTCGAGGTTCTTCCATGTGTCAGCTGCGTGGATCATTTCTTTTTGCAGCCAGATATTATCCTATCCTGTGGGCAAGCTGCCTTTTTCTTCATCCTTTCATCCACTGATATATACTTGGATTGTTTGCATCTCCCAGTTATGGAGGACACTGCTATGAACATTAGTGTACAGGCATCTTGAGTTCCTGTTTCCTGTTCTTTGGGGTCCATACCCAGAAATGGAGGTGCTGGGCCATATGGTAACTCTATGTTTAACTTTCTGAGGAATTCTCAGAGGCTTTTGATCCCTGCCTCCTGGATTTACTGGCGGTTTCTCTGTCTCTGTCCCACCCTGGGTCTGGCATATTCTGCATGTTCATCCACAGCTACACTGAATTCAGGGAACATCCCAATGACTATGTTTGGTCCCGGGATATGCCATGTGATGTACGCATGTCTGCCCAGTTCAGGTTCTCTTGCTGAGATCTCAGGTGGGTGCACGTAGAGGCAGGGGATCCACACTGGACCAACCTCTGGGTCTGCTGGGCCCACCTGTCTTTATACATCCCCTTCACCAAGCAAGGACTGAGGGAGACCCTGCTGGAGGGAAACTCCATACCTATTACCTGTATTTTGAGGCCATTGCAAACAGTGATTCCATGCCTAGGTCTACCAGGTCATTCTGTCACAGCAGATTCCAGGAGAACTGGCTAGACCACGGCCAAGGCCTGCAGGAGAGTCCTGAGCCCTAATCCTGTGAGTCCTGTGCCTTTCTCAATCCCAATCAGTAGGCCAGGATCCCTCAGTCCTGTTCCATTCCCAATTCCCTGGCCTCCTGGGGTCCTAAGAACCAGATCTACTCCGTACCTGAGTAGCCTACATTTCCCAGCCTTTTGTTGGGAAGGACTTCTTGATCTGGCATGTAGCCAAAAGGGGGCTAAAACCTTTATCCTCTTGAGGTCATCTATCTATAGAAAAGGGGAAGGAGGTGTGGACCTCTCATACTCAGCACGCTGGCCCTGGATTCCGTCACCTTGATGCCGGCTCTGGGCATGTCAGTGACTGTGAGACAGTTACTGCCATATTGTGATTTATGAGAAATATGTATCTGGTATTCAGATGGTCAAAATATTTTTCTGATATATATTTGGTCTTTGGTTATACATATTTGGTCTCACATGTATTTGGTTCCAAACTCCCCAAACTCTTGGAATTTGCTGAACAGTAAAAGCAGTGGGTCTTTTGTTACAATATTGGGTCTCTTGTCCTCTGTTCCTGAAATCACTTCAGAGCCACTAAGGTGAAATGGGTGACTTGGTAGAAATGACAAGCCTCTCTCCACCACACTGGAGAATATGTTAGTGAGGTGACTTTTGAGGAGCATCTAAGGATGCAGGATGGTTGCCAGGGGAACCAACCAGGAATAGAGATGGTTCTTCCAGTTGGTTCTTTCTAGCACTGAAACTTGCAGTCCTAGCTCCTGATTTCCAGGGAAAGGAGGAGCTGGAGGTAAATCAATCTCCAATGGCCAATAGTTTTACCAATCACACCTATGCAATGAAGCCTCCATTAAAAAACAACAAAAAGGCAGGGTTCAGAGAGCTTCTAGGCTGGGGAACCAGAATGCTCCTAGGTGCCACCGTGCTGGATCCCAACTGCCACAAGGATCAGAGCCTCTTTGCTCAAGACCTCAAACCCATGTATCTCATCTGACTATTGATCTATACCTTTTAATATCCTCTGTAATAAACCCATAATCCAGGGAGTAAATTGCTTTCCCACGTGCTGTGATCCACTGTAGCAAATGCATCAAGCCCAGAGTGGGGATGGGGGTGATGGGAACTTCTGGTTTATTGCCAGTCAGTTAGACTGGCAATAAGAGCAAGTGACTGCTTGAACTTGTGATTGGCATCTGAAGTGGGGAGCAATCTTGTGGGACTGAGTCCTCACCCTGTGAAATTGGACACCACCTGCAGGTAGACAGTGTCAGAGTTGAGCTGTATTGCAGGACACCCAGCTGGTGTCTGAGAAATGCTTGGTCACAAAGGTAAGCCCTTGGTCAATGCAGGATAGAATCCAGGGCTGGAACCCTTGGCTACTGAGACAGGCTGGGACCTGGGACTCTTGGCCGCAGTACTTGCATCTGGACACAAATCTCCTTGAGCAACAGAATACAAAGATACTATAAGGGACTAAAAGTAGCTATGTGCATGAGCAGTAGCGGAAAATTACCTACAAGATACAAACAGACGATACAAAGAGACAAAAAAGCCCAACTGCTGCTTCTGAAGAACAAGGAGCAAAAGCAGGGTACCTCAGGGTACACCACCAAGGGGGTGGGAAAAGCACCTAAGCCACCCCTTCAGCCAGGCCCTCAGACACACCTCTACCCTCACCCCATGTAAGGGACCAACCAGCTTGCCACCTGGAGGAAAGCAAGAAGTAGCCATCTGTGCTGTAGAGGGGGCCATGAGTAGTGGGTTCTTGGCTTCCCTAAGCAATAGAAATTGACGAGGGATCAGACTAGAAATTCAGGCAAGGCTTTTACTGGGGCCCCTGCTGCAGCTTCCCAGGTGGCACAGCAGTAAAGAATCCGCCTGCCAATGTAGGAGATGCAAGTTCAATCCCTGAGTTGGGAAGATCCCCTGGAAGAGGAAACGGCAACCTACTCTAGTATCCCTGCCTGGAGAATCCCAAGGACAGAGGAGCCTGGTGGGCTTGCAGTCCATAGGGTCGCAAAGAGTTGGACACAACTGAGCGACTGAGCACGCACGCACTGCTGCAGGAGGAGGGAGAGAACAAATAACAGGCTCCCTTGCCTGCTCCCTAGGGCAGAAGCTCGTTCCTTATATGAGGGGAGGGGAGGGGTATGTCAAGGGTTGGGCCAGAGGTGTGGTGTAGGTGGTATTGAGTGCAGGGAGCATGCATAGTACCCCGCTTTTGCTCCTAGCTCTTCTAAAGTAGCAGTTGAGTTTTTGGTCTCTTTGTATCTCTTGTCCAGCATTTGCCCTAACTGTGCATGCACACAGCTATTCTTAGTCCCTACAGTTTCTTTGTATTTTGTTGCTGGAGGACAGGTGTGTCCAGGTGCAAGCACTGCAGCCAAGGGTTCCAGGTCCCAGTCTGTCTCAGCACAGCCATTCCCAGAGGCAACAGGAAAAGCAAAACTTAAGGGGCTGGGGGGCTCATGGAAATGAGAGATCATTAAAACAGATTCAGTTCAGTTCACTCGCTCAGTCCTGTCTGACTCTTTGCGACCCCATGGACTGCAGCATGCCAGGCTTCCTTGTCCATCACCAACTCCTGGAGCTTGCTCAAACTCATCATGCCCTTTGAGTGGGTGAAACAGATTAATAATTTACAAATTATCCTAAAGAAAAATGTCCTATTAAGAAAAACTGATGAGCATATGCTATTGAGAAAGATACTGGCTGCAGAAAAGAATGGGATCCATCTCACTGAAACGACAGAATGGTCCCCCGCAAACTCATAGGCTCGGATCCTACACTACACCGAAGATATTGTTTATTAAACCCATTATGCTACTGGCCTGCAGTCAGTCACAGCTCAAACATCACCACATTTATGAAAGACAGTTACAGTCATTTGCAAGATAATTACCATTTTAATCTCAAACCAGCCCGTAGGAGCAAATTGCTTTATAAGTAACCAGGTTTTCAGAATGTCATAATGGAATGCTGTGCGGAGCTCAGAAACAACCAGGGGCTTATTTTGTGATTGGCTACAATTGCAGGGAGGTCTGCTCTGCAGTGGGCTGGGGAGAGATGGGGGAGCCCCCTCTCCCGCTCTGTGCCTAAGGGTGGATACAGGGAGCCTCTCGCTTACATCTGTCTGATTCGTAGCTCTCTGATTAACACGGAGGGAGGACGGAGAGAGACAGACAGACAGACACAGGGAGGAAAGAGGGAAAGAAGGGAAAAGAGAGAGAGATGCTGTCATGAACGCAGAGAGGAGAGAGAGGGGAGGGAACAGAAAAGGGAGGGGAGGGAGAAGGGAGGAGAGTAGACAGGACCCCTAGCTCAGAAGCTGGCCTGAACGAGGAGCCAGGTGTGGGAAAGCACTGAGATCCTGGGACTCCAGCAAGAACACTGATAATAAAATAAGTTGCCAAGTTGATAACTTCATTTCCCGATGCAGGACCATCTCTGAAAAACAGGAAGATCCAACTTCAGCGGATGTAGCCAGGACATTGCAGTGAGGAATCCATTTAAGAAAGAAAAAAAAAGATCTGAACAAAAAGGGGAAAGGCAGGAGCTCCGGAGGGCTAAGGAGGGGGTTGTGCTGATCGAGGGGCTTGTGGGAGCCCAGTGTGACTCTGAGGAGCGAGGAGTAGAGTAGATCAGGCTGGATGGTTTGGAAGCTGCTGGCCGTGGGGGCACTTCAGCAGCGCTTTACCTCGGGAGTCTGAGGCGTGACATTCACTGGCAGGACACCTGTCGCTGCAGGCACAGAAGGGTATGCGCAGAACTGAATCACCACCTGGGGTCCTGGTGGAACATAAAGATGAGAGAGGGCATCCCGTCACTGCCTGATCTGGAGATGTTGAAACCGCTGGGAGCCAGCCACCCAACCATCCCTTTAATTTCCTCTAAAACATTCCCATAAAACACGGCTCCGACCTTGGTTACCTTCACCTAAAGGCGTCTGACATTATCTGACTGGGGACACAGATCAGATCCTAGGAAGGGAGGAGGAAGACACGGCGAGAGATGAGAGGAGGCATCAGGGAGGCAGAACCAAGAGAATAACTTTCTAGAAAGGGCCAGCAGGAGCCTCGTGCAGGGAGCTGGGGATAGAAAAGCAGGCAGTGGGTGTGGCCCCATGGCTGCCAAGGGTGACTCTGACCATCACAATTGCAGAGGAGGGGTGGGCAGAGGTGGGAAGCCAGACCAGTCCATAGAGATTGAATACAGATGAGAAGGAAACTGGATCCTGTGAACACATTTCCAGAGGTCTTTGTGTCACTGGAATTGGGGGGTGGGGGTGGAGAAAAAGGCCAAGAAACAGCAGGGATGTGCTCTGAAAGCATCTTTCCTCCCTGAGATGGCAGTGGATGGGCCAGAGCACGTCTGTGAGAGAAAGGGGTGCAGTGACTCAGGAGGTAGAGGAGGGAAGTGAAGCAAACCCACGGTTGGGGTAGGGGTAACTAGCTCCAGGACAGAAGCGGGAGGCTGGCCGGCCTTTGCTGGCAAGAAGTTCCCCTGTTTCACTGTGAGGCTCACCAATGCCCCCACCCTCCCCTCTTCTAGAGATGCTGGACCACAGCACAGGTCAGAACAGAATGAAGAAAAACACAGGTAACTGCATTCCCAACGCCGCATGCAAACGAGCCTTTGTTCTGAAATCTCCATGGATGTTCCCCTCCAGCCCCTTTCTCCTCCAACCCACGCCTGCTCTGGAGTTTGCTCTTCCTATTCAGGGTACCGGTTCCTCTCCATTCACACAAGCTATATCTCATCCTCACCTTGGGCTCCTCTCACCACCACCCACAGCCCCCTGGAGCCCCCCTCCCCCAGCTCCAGATCATTCCATCTCTACTTGGCTTCAGCTCCCAGCACCAACCATATTCGTTATCTGTTATCTGTGGCTGATGAACAAATCACCCCAAAGCTTAGAGCTTAAACAACACTCACTCATGACCTCATGCTCTTCCTGAACCTCCAGAAGCCGAGAGGGGCTGAACTGGGTGCCTCTGGTTTGGGGCCTCGCAGGAGGTCTCAGCAAGGCTGCAACATGAAGCCCCAACTGAGGCTGGGGTGGGGGAGTCCTGCTTCCAGGAAGGTTTTCTCACAGGGTTGGCTTTGGGGCTTCAGCTATCCTTCCGAGGCAGGGGGCTCTTGCCCTCCCCAATCTCCTCCACATGGCCTTTCCAAAGGATATCCTAGACCTTTCTGCAAGAAAGAGAGCAAACCAGCAAGCAGGAGGGCACCCAAGACAGAAGCAGTGGTTCTCACAAGCCAGTCTCAGAAGGTTCTGTGTGTGCACTGTCACACCAACCTCAGAGCCGCGAGGAGGTGGATGTGCAAGGGCATGAGTACAGGAGGCAAGGTCCCAGAGGCCCCACATCCTGACTCACAGCGTACGTTTTGATAAAGTCAGCCTTGATCCTACTGGTCCGTGGCTTTGCAGAAGCAGAAGCATCCTCATCTGATACCTCCCAAGGTAACTTGCATGGGGTCAGAGGTCAAGTGGGGGTGCAGCAAACAGAGGTTGAGGTCCAGAGCTTCAGATCCATTTGAACAAGCATCTTAGAGGACGTCCCATGCCTAATGCAGGTGCCAAGGTGACCCACCAGCTGTGGATGCTGTCATGGGGTTTTACGAGCCCCTCCTTCCTTCCCCAAAGCGTGTGCTGTAATGAGCGTTACACAGATGCAGTAGAGGGCAGCCAGCAGAGGTCTCTCTCACACACCCAAGGTCGCTGACTGGATTCTCACTCGAGTATTGTTTCCCAACACAGAGAAAGCAGACACGGAGATAGTGTTGGGATAATTTAGTGGTAATTCAGTGGCATGCCCCTTTTGCAAAATCTCAGTCGCCCGCTGTCTTGTATGAGGGGAGACAAAAGTCTGGGTCACCGGATGCGTCCTCTTCCACTTTCTTCTCTGTGCACACCCTGCCTCCCCATGGCCCACTGCTCCCTCACCCCCACGGTCCCCTACAGGTGAGCTTATTGTTAGCTGTTCAGTTTTAATACAAATATGAAAGAGAATCAATGAAAGTGATCTTAGTAAAAAATAGATTTCCCATCAGACAATTATAGAATTTTTCATTCCGATTTCTACAATTCAAAATGAAGCTTGGAGATGATTTTTTTTTTTCAGCAGCAAACCCTGAAACTCCAATCTCTCTGTCAGTAATGCAATTCTGAAGGCTGACTTTAGAGGACTCACCAGGGTGGACTTCTTGACATTAATATAGCAATATGTCAAATAAAAGCTCTGTCTAAATGAGTCCTGGCTCCTTTAATATACTGTGATCCCCTCTGAGAGTCAGGAGGGACTGGGGGGGGCGGCACTGCTTCTGCTGGGGATGCCACATGATTGACAGTCACACATGCCACTTCCCAGGAGTTCATTAATGAAGAGCAGGAGGAGAGGCAAGTATTTTGAAAACAGAACAAGAGGTAGCTGTCCAGGGGACACTGATGGGGGCTGCTGATGGGCATTCACCTACATCCTTGCAAACTGATGCAGGTTGTGAACTGTGGACCCCTCAGCCTTGACTGTGACCAGGAAGTCCCCAAACCAGGCCACCAGCCCATAGCCCCACTGGGCCCAGCATTGCTTCTCCCAACTTGCCCAGGTCATGCCAACCTCCTGTTGGAGGGGGCGGTTCCTGTATTTCCCACACGTCCATCTTGCCACTGTAAGTTGTCCAGATCCACTAATCACCTAGGATCCCGGCCCACTGAGGGGGAACCACAGATGCCACCAGCCACCCCGCTCCTGCTGATGCCTGAGTTTCCAAAATTTGCATTCTTTATTGTTTTACTCCACCCACTCCCCCCCTTCTGAACTTTGGGCACAGCTCCCTGGTGGCTCAGATGGTAAAGCGTCTGCCTACAATGCGGGAGACCCAGGTTCAATCCCTGGGTCAGAAAGATCCTCTGGAGAAGGAAATAGCAACCCACTCCAATACTCTTGCCTGGAAAATCCCATGGATGGAGGAGCATGGTAGTCCATGGAGTCGCAAAGAATCAGACATGACTGAGCAACTTCAATTTCACTTTCTCTTTCACTTCCCCATATCAAGTAATGCCACAGGGTCCATGATCCCTGGGTGGTGGGGGGAGGGTGGGTGGCAGCTTGGGGCCGGGATACAGGAAACTGCTGATTTTGGATCAAATTCTTCACATGTTTGTCTTTCTACCTACAAGTGGAGTCTCAAGTTCCCATCAGGTTTCCAAAGGAGCCGTGGATCCCAGAAGGTAGGACCAGCCATCCATGGAGATCAGCCCAGCTCATCCTGGGCATGCCCTGATCCTGGAGATACGAATCCAGATACTGCCTGCTCGGCCAGGACAGATGACCTGGCACAGGACCCAAGGGGCTCAGACTGCACAGATCTGCAGCTTCGTTTGTGCAAGACCCACTCCTCTGAAGTGCTGTGCTCCAGCCAGTCAGTCCACACCAGGATCTGAGCTACATCCTGGCTCCTGCTTATGGGACAGGCAGGGGGACAAGCAGGGTCACTTCTGGGAAAGCAAGCAATCTGCTTCTTTGGAGGAACCTCTCCTCCATTCCCTTCCCTCCCCAGCAGGGCTCAGTCAGCCATTCCCCTGCTGGTCCAGGCAATGCCCACAGGGGATGGCCAATATCTGCAGCATCTCAGGACAATAGCCGGGTCTCCGCAGGACACTCAGATGGAATGTTCGTGCCACAGGAGGCAATGGGTCTTCAGACCTGCCGTGTTCATACAGCAAGGGGACTAGTGCTAATCTTCCCATCAAAGGTTCGCCTCCAGTGCATTCTCACACCAAAGGGCAGAAAACAACTGTGAAGGAACCAACAGCCCACCTGCCACATGCAGGGCCCCTGTTTGGACTGATGTCACAGCAAAAGTGCAGAGGGAAGAGCCAGCAACTGTGACACTCAGGACTGTTCTTCCCCACCCCAATCAGGAGCAGGGCTGTCGACCACACAGATGAGTGAGCGGATTTCACACTTGGCAGGGGCTTGCTCTGTGTGCTCAGATCATCCTGTTCCCTCCCTGAACCTTCAGATCAGCTCTGTTATCATCATCCCCCTGTTGAAAAGATGAGGAAACCAAGGCCCAGAAACGTTAAGAAACCTACCCAAGGTCACATGGCATTGGTAGATTTTACAGATTAAAATACAGGAAGCCCAGTTAAATTGAAATTTGAGACATACGCTGAATAACGTTTGTTTAAAAAGTATATCCCCAAATATATCATGGGACATAACTACACTAAAACATTCCCCATGATTTATCTGCAATTCCAATTTAGCTGGGTGATCTGTCTGTTATCTGGTGACCTTACATGGTAACAAGGGACTTGAACACGGGCCTGAATCTGGGTTGTGATGCTCTGAGCTCATGTTCTCTCCAGAAGCATCCAAGAAGCTGCAGGGAAGTGGTGAGTCCATGATAAAAAAAGTACAGACCCTGATCCTTGGCTCTGACTGCGAGATCCCCTCTCCTCCACCACCTATGATAAAGGGTTAACAAGGGAGAGAAAGAGCTGGGTGGAGGGAGGTGGTCATGCACGGGACTCGGGCTGTAGGAACACATCTCAAGATGAGGCCGGAGAACTGACCTCAGAGTCCCCTCTGGGTTCAGGACTAGAGGAATGAATCTGCAGGGGAAGTTGGGCTTTTGTCTGCTTTGTGTTTTATGTTGTTATTTAGTTGCTAAATCGTGTCCAATTCTTTGCCACCCCATAGACTGTAGCCCACAGGTTCCTCTGTCCATGGCATTTCCCAGGCAAGAATACTGGTGTGGGGTGCCATTTGCTTCTCCAGGGGATCTTCCTGACCCAGGGGTTGAACCTATGTCTCCTACATTGGCAGGTGGATTCTTTACCATCCTAGAAGCCCTGGGCTTTTGTCTGCATCACTTTATTTTGTGCCAAGAAAGCATTTGATGTGCATGCATGTGTGTGTGTATATAAATGTATGTCTGCATACATGTGCAAGAAACACTTCTTAAAGTGCTCTGGGAAGGCCACCTCTCAGGTGACAATGTCTTCTAGGACAGGCGACTTGCCAGAGTGAGGCACCTAGAGCTCTGTGTGCCTTGAGCTCCGGTAGCTCCAGGTGAAAACCAAGAACTAAGACCAGTCCCTATAGCTAAACAGTAACCACACCAGCCCTCGTTGGCTCCCAGCTCCATAAACTCATTTGTTTAATTGTCAGTTCACTCCTATGGAAAGTGTTCCACACTCCTCTGTGTTGAAGAAACAGGGCTCTTTATTAGCTGCAGTAATAAAAAATGACTTCCGCCTCCCCAGCTCTCCGGAAATGAAATGAGCCCAACTGTGTTTTCCTTTCCTGTTAAATTCTCAGTCTCCACTATCTGCAGATCAGCAGAGACATGGTGTGTTTAAAAACGTCCAGTTAATCAAAAGACTCTAAGAGTCATTAGAAGGTTTGGAAGTTCCAGTTGTCTACAACCAGGCTAATTTTTAAAAAGAAGTTTTAAAAAATTGACCATTCTTTGGGAACATTCTGACCCTGAAGCAAGGCTGGGGAGCCTTGGGCTAGATATTTAGGTGCAGCTGTCAGAAAGAGAACTTCTGGAACAATGTGGTTTCTTTTCACCGCAACTTGGTGGCAGCCACCCTCCCACAGCCCCAGAGAAGGGTCAATGCAATCCTGCAATGTCTACTGGGCGCTGGCTCAGTTATAAGACATGTCCAGGAGTTAATGAGATAGACAAGGGTCCAAATCTACTGGGCAAAGGGCAACGCCCAGCCTAGTGATTATGCAGTGACCTTCAACTTGAATGAGCAACTTATTTTCTCTTCATCCAAGTTAAAAGCCCACCTCTCCCAGACTGCTGTCCATGCTTCTCTAACCATCCCCCGACCATCACTCCCTAATCTCTGACTGCTTCCTCTGATCTCTGAGTGTTCCTCTGCTTTATGAGTGCTCCCACTGTCTATGAGTGCACCCTCCCTGATATCTGAGTGCTCCCCCTATTCTATGTGTGCTCCTCCCACTCTATGAACGTACCCCTGTTCCCTAAGTGCTCCTCCTGCTCTATGAGTACTCCCTCTGCTCTCACAATGCTCCCTCCCCTGATTTGGTGGTGCTCCCTGCTCTATGAGTGCTCCATCCCTGATCTCTGAGCACTCCCTTCCCTAATCTGAGTGTTCCTCCTTGCTCTCTGAGTGCTCCCCCTACTTGGAGTGCTCCCTCTGCTGTCAGAGTGCTCCCTCTCCTGATTTTTGGGTGTCCTCCTGCTCTATTAGTGCTCCCATGCCCTATGAATGCTACCCTGCTCTATGAGTGCTCCATCCCTGATTTCTGAGTGCTCTCCCTACTCTATGAGTCTTCCCCCTGCCCTCACAATGCTCCCTCCCCCATCTCTGAATGCTCCCTCTGATCTCTGAGTGCTCCCCTTCATCTCTGAGTGCTCCCCCTTATCTCTGCGTGTTTGCCCTGAGTGCTCTGAGGCCTGTATTGGACTTCTTACCTCCATAACTTTAAGATAATAAATTTTCATTGTTTTAAGGCACTCAGTTTGTATAATGTGTTACAGCAGCCGATAGAAACTCATACAGTGCAGAGCTATGCATCACACCACCCAGAAGGCCAACAGGAGAACCTGTTTGACTTGGATAACACATCACTATAAGCCCAGAGAAGCTGGAGTGAGGCAGCTTTAATTCTTGCTGAGGATCCCAAAAGCAGCCTTTTAGCACATTTGGAGACAGACACACCAGGTTCTATTCCCAGCTCAGCCACTTGCTGGCATTGTGATCTGGGCAGAGATTCTTCACCACTCTGACAGCTGGGTTCTATAAACTGAGAACCCTGAAAACACACGAGCAGAGTTACTGGGAGGTGTCTACATAATGTGTGTGTCAGCTTGTGTGGCTACTTGCCTGGGCCACAGGGTGCTGTGGGATGGGCCTTGTCTAATCAGTCAAAGGCCTGAGTAGCACAAACTGGCTTATCCTCCAGGTAAGAGAGAACTCCCCACACCTGACAGCCTTGCCCCGGGATGTTGGCTTTCTCCTGCTTTTGGACTCAAACTGCAACCTCAGCTGTCCTGGGTCTAGGCCTTTGAACTTGGACTGGAAGTACACTATTGGTCCCCCTGGTATCCAACTGGCAGAATGGCTGGTCGTGGGACTTCTCAGCCTCTATAATTGTGTAGACAACTTCTTATAATAAATCCTCTCTCTCTCTCCACACACGCATCTCCTATTGTTTCTGTTTCCTGAACATGCTGACTAATAAAACGAGTGATGTTTCTGGCTCCATGCCAGGAGTACAGACTTGCCCAGCAGTGGGGAAGGACATTGGGATCTTGACCCCTCACAAGATTCTGTGCTCCACCTACCACCACCCCAGCATGCATGTCCCACAGGAAAATCCTGAGACAGGTGCCCAGCCAGGACATTCAGTGTCTGCCCAGCCTGAAGGTCAGCATGCTCCCTCCCCCATCACCACAAGAGGTTCAGCCTCCTGGACACGTGAGCTGAGAGGAGGTGCTCCCATGGCTGCAGCCTCAGTGATGTGGTAAGCAGAGAATGCCGAGTTGGGGAGAAAGCTAGGCAGGCAGGCAGATCCCCTCTCTGTGTTTGCCAGCCAGCCTCCTTCTGTCTTTGAATGCCTTCCCTGGTGTCCCTTCAACAGTGCTGACCCTTATGCTGGACAATGGCACAAAAGTTTGGTGCCCTAAACACCCAGGCTAGACAGAGCATCCTGCCCAGTAGCCCCTGCCTAAGCTGCTCTCTCCTCCAGAAACTTGTTTTTCTCCCAGCCTCCCAGGACCTTCTTGAATCTCTGCTTTTGGCGGTATTTCAAAGTTGCCAGGCCAGTGACTAAGGGAGTCCTTAAAAGAAAAAGAAAAAAAAGAAAAAGAAAGAGAAGCAAAAGAACAGTTGTAGTCACCCTCCATGGCCATGGGGGACTGCAGGGCCATTCCACAGATGTGTATTAACATATTGGGAAAATAGCACCAAGCAAGACCCCCGCCTCCCCACGCGAAGTGCTCGCCTTGAGCCATGCAACCTTTCATGTGTGTTACAGCTTCCCTAGTGTCACAGGTAGTAAAGAATCTGCCTGCAGTGCAGGAGACCTGGGTTTGATCCTTGAGTTGAGAAGATCCTCTGGACAAGGAAATGGCAACCCACTCCAGTATTCTTGCCTGGAGGATTCCATGGACAGAGGAGCTTGGTAGGCTACAGTCCATGGGGTCTCAAAGAGTCAGACATGAGCTCCTCCTTCCATGTAGGAGGGCGAATTGCGAAGAAACATTGGTGGGAGAGCATGGCTTAGAGATGAACATGGTGCAGACTGTCCCTTCAAGGGGGCTGCCAGCCTTCCTCACGCTCAGCTGGCAGCTCACAGGCATCCTGTACTTTGGCAATTTTCAAGGCCACCTGCTCCAGAAAGCCTGTTCAACTGTTCTGATGCTCGCCAGAGGCAAGATCCACACCTGCTGGCCGCCTGGGGTTGACTGGCACGTCCGGACAGGTTTTGTTTGGCTTGACACCACAGCCAGACAGCTATTGTGTTTGATTTGGATCCTTCTTGAGTTTTTCATTCTTCTGAGACCAGGGGGTCCCCACGGCACATTCGTCTCAAGCCAATGAGCTCACCTATAGAAACTCTGCCAGCTTCATCCATCCAAACCTCTTATTAATGTTTGGCTGTGATTTCAACCCTGCAGAAAAGTCACAAGGATGGTACAAGGAACTCCCATGGACCCTTTACCCAGAGTCACCAACTGCTCACATTTTGCACCATTTCCTTTGTCATTGCCTCTCCATTTTCCTATGGGAAAAATATTATGAAGCCACAGCCCAATTATCAAAAGCAGGAGATTTAATCTTGATGCAATACAGTCATCTAACGCACTGTCCATTTCATCTTAGGCCACCTGCGTCCTTCCGTAGCGTCCTGCTCCCCAGGACCCACCTGCACATATTGTTTCCCTGTCTCTTTAGCTTTTCCAGTCTGAAACAGTTCCTTATATTTCTTTCTTCTCCTTGACCTTGACCTTTCTGCGGAGGAAAGGACAGTTACTTTTAGAATGCACCTCTGTCCCTGTTTATTTGTGCTTTCCTAGGATCAGATCCGGGCTGTGTGTTTTCTCAGTTTGCGTGGGGTGATCCTGTGTCCTGACCATCAGGCATGGGGTGTCCCGTCTTGGGACAGATCCTTGATCCCCTGGTTAAGGTTATGTCTTCCAGGTCTCTCCCCTGTAAAATTATCCTTTTTCCTTTTATAATTAATAAATAATTTAATTCTTTGATTCTATAAATACTCCATTCATTGTCAAACTTTCACCCACTGGTTTCAACACCCATGGATGACTTTCTAAATCCTTTCTTCTTTATTAAGTAGAATTCTAGTATAAGGAGAACTTGCCCTTCTCCCCAGTTTACTTTTTCATTTAGTTATTTGTATCAGTATGGACTCATTTGTTGTTGTTCAGTTGCTAAGTCATGTCCAGCTCTTTGCAACCCCATGGACTGCAGCATGCCAGGCTTTAGCATCCTTCACTATCTCCCAGAACTTGTTCAAACTCATGTCCATTGAGTTGGTGATGCCATCCAACCATCTCATTCTCTGTCATCTCCTTCCCCTCCTGCCCTAAATCTTTCCCGTCATCAGAGTCTTTTCCAATGAATTGGCTCTTCCCATCATGTAGCCAAAGTACTGGGGCTTCAGCATCAGTCCTTCCAATGAATATTCAGGATTGATTTCCTTTAGTATTGACTGATTTTATCTCCTTGCTGTCCAGGGGACTGTCAAGAGTTTTCCAGCACTGCAACTCAAAAGCATCAATTTTAGGGGATTCAGCCTTCTTTATGGTCCAACTCTCACATCTAAACATGACCATTGGAAAAGCCATAACTTTGATTATACAGACCTTTATATGTCATAATTTGTGTATGCATTCTCCATGACCATTTGGGCTATTTCCAGTTTTTTTTTTTTTTTTTTCTGTGTGATGTAACTTTATTTTGGGATATCTATGGAAGGCTTGCAACTTCCATGGGAAGGCTTAGGTGATAAATAGTTAATTTCAGTCAGTTTCAGCTCTCGTACAGCAGCAGGTTCTCATCCTCCACTCTAGCCTCATGGCAGGCAACACACACATTTCTTTCTTTTTTTTTTACTTTACAATATTGTATTGGTTTTGCCATACATCAACATGAATCCGCCACGAGTGTACACATGCTCCCCATCCTGAACGCCCCCCCCACCTCCTTCCCTGTACCATCCCTCTGGTTTTTTATCTATTATAAGTAAAGCAGATATGGACATTCTTATATATGTCTTTTTGAGAATACATGGCATCATTTCTCTTGGGTAAAACCTAGCTGTGTAATTGCTGAGTCATAAATATAAAACTAACTCTATAAGAAAAAGCCAAACTCTTTCCCAAGTGTTGACACGACTTTTCTTCCCCATCAACATGATGCGTGAGTGCTCTGGTTGCACCAAGTCCTCACCAACACTTGGTATCACCAGCCTTTTTTATTTTCATTATTCTAGCAGGTATATTGTGGGATCTCTTTTTTTTTTTTAATTGCTGGACATTGAGCCTTTCAAAACTATTTAATATTGCAAAGATGAACATCCTGGTACCCATATTTTTCCTTTAAATTATACTCTCCCTGGGGTAAACTCCCAGAAGTAAAATTAATTGGTCAAAGAATATAAACCTTCAGAATTTAAATTGCCATCATATGCTCCCATGAAGAATGCATCAGGATTGCTGGCCACTCTGACTTTTATCAGCATTCCATATGATCATTAAGAAGAAGTGCTCCCAATTTTTTCACTGCTGTGTTGGAGTATCCTGTGCCCTTAAGAAAGTGTTCCAATCAAAGTGTCTGCTGATGAACTGTTACTGAGTCACCACAACCAGGCCTAGCAATGGAGCAGAGCGACCACCTCCAGACATCCACACAAACCTCCCTGACCCTCTCCCACTAGAGGTGAGGGTGAGACTATGGCTGGGCCAGCTTTAAGTGGGGTCTCCTGAGCCCCACGTGACCCTGACTCTCTCATCTGTGTCCTGCTGCCACTGGGGGAGGTGTGCATGGACTGTTGTCCACAGGGAACATACAGGAACTTAGGTTTTCTGTGCAGACAACTCCCAGGAAAGAGCCCACGAATCCAGACGTATGCTTCCTATGACATGCAATGCTGCCATCCTGCTGTGCCTTATAGCCCCTGGACTGGTCTGTGGTTCCCCTCACAAGTGGGCAATGAGGGGGTACATGGAGGCAGACCAGAGGGATGTTCTGGGGTTGCCTGCCCCATCCCTGCTGCATTGGCAAGCAAGAGGATTAAAGATAAAACCATATTCTGATTTACAATATTGTGTTAATTTCTGCTATACAGCAACATGACTCAGTTATACATACATATATATATATTGTTTTTCATATTCTTTCCATTACATTTTATCACAGATATTGAATACAGTCCCTGTGCTATAAAGTGTGAGTGAAGTCACTTAGTCATATCCGACTCTTTGCGACCCCATGGACCGTAGCCCGCCAGGCTTCTCCTCTGTTCATGGGACTTTCCAGGCAAGAATACTGGAGTGGGTTTCCCTTTTCTTCTCCAGAGGATCCTCCAGACCTAGGGATTGAACTCAGGTCTCACACATTGTGGGCAGACTCTTTACTCTCTGAGCCACCAGGGAATCCCCCTATGCTATAAAGTAGAACTAAAATTCAAAAAGATAAATGTACCCCTGTGTTCATACCAGCATTTTTCGCAGCAGCCAAGACATGGAAGCAACCTAAATGACCATCAGCAGATGACTGGGTAAAAAATATGTGGTCCATATATACAACAGAATATTACTCAGCCACCAGAAAAAAAAAAAGAATGAAATTATGCCATTTGTAGTAACATGGATGGACCTAGAGATGATCATACTAAGTGAGGTAAATAAGAACGAGAAAGACATATATCATATGATATCATTTATATCTTCCCAAGCGCCTCTGTGGTAAAGAATCTGCCTGCCAAGCAGATGACTCAGGTTCAATCCCTGAATCGGAAAGATCCCCTGGAGAAGGAAATGGCAACCCATTCCAGTATTCTTGCCTGGGAAATCCCATGGCCAGAAGGAGTCTGGAGGGCTACTGTCCATGGGGTCACAAAGAGTCAGACACAACTGAGCGACTAAACAACAATGAAAACAGATCATTTATATGTGGAATCTAAAATATGATACAAATGAACCTATCTATGAAACAGAGAACAGACTTATTGCCAAGAGAGTGGAGTGGTGGGGGAGGGAAGGACGGAGAGCTTGAGATTAACAAATGCAAATAAATATATATAGGATGGATTTAAAAGCACATATTCTTTGAGTTTATCCATTTCCCATGTCCTTGGAGATTCCCAGCACAGGCACCCCCATCATCCCCAGGAGCTGCTCTCTCACTCTCCAGGGCCAATATCGCTTCTTATCTGGAGCTCTTTTTCCTTCGGAATGAGGGACCCAGTGAAGCCTGTCTCACCTGGGAAAGCATCCATCTGACACCCCGTTGTCTTTTCTTGGTGCAAATCAAACAGGTCTGGAGTCAATGCTAGCTGCCTCTGGCCATCTCCTCTGGGTAAGTTTGGACCCACGTGGTTGGGGACAGCTTGCTCACCCAGCTGACCACGCCCCAGGAAAGGGAGAGGACAGAAGACATGGACCACCCTTGCCAGGCCCCTCACCAAGGTCCGCAGGGAGGACTTGCTGCTGTCCTACCCACCCCCCAGGCCTCCCAGCTCTGACACCACACCTTGAGACAAGCTGGAAACTGTCAGCCCAGGACAATCTCTATGGACAGAAAGCTCCTTGCAGACACCCAGGGCTTGGTGGGGAGCTTAATAAAGTCGGGGTCCAGTTTTTGCCAACCCCATGGGCTGCAGTAGGAAAAGGGTCTAGATGTCCTAGCATCTCTTATAAATGGGGAGGCAGAGGCCCAGAGGAGGGGATGGTACATCGAGATTCTTGCTCATCACTTTCTTCCTCCTTGAAGGAGAAGGTTTGAATCCAGAGATCTCAGCTGGGAGGGGAGGGGAGAAGCCAGGCAGGCTTGTTCTTTCCTCCTATCCCCCAATAAACATCAGCTGGCTGAGGGTCTCTGCAAATCCCAGGCCATTCTGAATGGGAAATGATTAGTTACATAATGCAATATTAAGGCTATAAATCTTCCCACTAGCAGAACCCATAAACCCTGGTTTTTATTATCCACTTACTGCACAGACCCTGACTGTTCCTTCATTGCAGCACAATTATCCTACAATTACTGTTATATTGTTAAGTAAATAGTCTGCCGGAAGCAGCAATTCTGGGGCTCATAAATATATAAGCAAATACGAAGCGAGGCCCGGGAGCCAAGGGGAGGAGACAGGACCAGGGCACAGGTGCCCAGAGCCCCCAGGGTAGGAACGTGACACCCTGAGGATGCGCCTGCCCACCTGCAGAGGGGTGGCTGGCACCAGAGTCATCCTGGCAGGAGGATCTCCCCTTAGAGTGGCAGCCAGGCTGTCATTCTGTTGGTAATATCAGTCTCCCTTCACAAGTCAGGGAGCATGTGGCTAGAACACAGGGGACTGAGGAACGCGTCTGGATTTTCTTTTCTTTACAAGCACGCTCATTGCATCTTTATATTGAACAACTCCAAACTGGGAACAGCTCAGGAGTCCATCAGTGGGAGGATGAATAAACAAACTATAGCACATTCATATGATGGGATAAACAGCAGCATGGAGGAATGAACTGTGGGTCCAGGCAACAACAGAGAAGAAACTCAGAGCATGGTGGTGGAGGACAGAAGCCACAAGAGAACAGACTGCCTGGCTCCAGTGTCCTGAAGTTCTAGACTAGAGGAATGGAATCCATGATTTAAAACATTCTGACCACTGGCTACCGAGGGAATTGACTAGGAGGGGCTGGAGGGAACCTTCTGGGGTCATGGTGATATGCTATTGGTTGCACAAGAACATGCATGTGCCAAAACTCATTAATGGCAAGGGATAATTAGGGAGTTTGGACATGTACACGCTTCTATATTTAAAATGGATAACCAACAAGGACCTACAGGGAACTCTGCTCACTGGATGGGAGGGGAGTTTGGGAGAGAATAGCTCAGATGGTAGAGAATCTGCCTGCAGTGTGGGAGACCCAGGTTCGATCCCATCCCTGGGTGAGGAGAATCCCCTGGAGAAGGAAATGGCAACCCATTTCAGTATTCTTGCCTGGAGAATCGCATGGACAGAGGAAGCTGGTGGGCTACAGCCTATGGGGTCGCAGAGGGTTGGACATGAATGAGCAACTAACACACATTTGCATGGCTGGGTCCTTTCTCTGTTCACCAGAAACTATCACAACATTGTTAATCGGCTATGTTCCAACACAAAATAAAGAGTTTTTTTTTTTAAAACTCATCCAAATTTTTCATGGTGAAGTCTAAGATCTCTCTTGGTAAATGTCACATTGCATTTGAAAATATGTGGGTTATTTTCAAATACCTTTTGATATTGATTTCTAACATAATTCCTAAGAGAACAGACTCTGATTTTAACACCTGTTCAGTTCAGTTCATTCACTCAGTCGTGTCCAACTCTTTGCGACTCCATCAATTGTAGCACGCCAGGCCTCCCTGTCCATCACCAACTCCCGGAGTTCACCCAAACTCATGTCCATCGAGTCGGTGATGCCATCCAGCAATCTCATCCTCTGTCGTTCCCTTCTCCTCCTGCCCCCAATTCCTCCCAGCATCAAGGTCTTTTCCAATGAGTCAACTCTTCGCATGAGGTGGCCAAAGTGTTGGAGTTTCAGCTTCAATATCAGTCCTTCCAATGAACACCCAGGACTAATCTCCTTTAGAATGGACTGGTTGGATCTCCTTGCAGTCCAAGGGATTCTCAAGAGTCTTCTCCAACACCACAGTTCAAAAGCATCAATTCTTCGGCACTCAGCTTTCTTCACAGTCCAACTCTCACATCCATACATGACCACTGGAAAAACCATAGCCTTGACTAGACAGACCTTTGTTGGCAAAGTAATGTCTCTGCTTTTGAATATGCTATCTAGGTTGGTCATAACTTTCCTTCCAAGGAGTAAGCGTCTTTTAATTTCATGGCTGCAGTCAACATCTACAGTGATTTTGGAGCCCAGAAAAACAAAGTCTGACACTGTTTCCCCATCTATTTCCAACGAAGTGATGGGACCAGATACCATGATCTTAGTTTTCTGAATGTTGAGCTTTAAGCCAACTTTTTCACTCTCCTCTTTCACCTTCATCAAGAGGCTTTTTAGTTCTTCTTCACTTTCTGCTATAAGGGTGGTGTCATCTGCATATCTGAGGTTATTGAGATTTCTCCTGGCAATCTTGATTCCAGCTTATGCTTCTTGCAGCCCAGCGTTTCTCATGATGTTCTCTGCATATAAGTTAAATAAGCAGGGTGACAATATACAGCCTTGACGTGCTCCTTTTCCTATTTGGAACCAGTCTGTTGTTCCATGTCCAGTTCTAACTGTTGCTTCCTGACCTGCATATAGGTTTCTCTGTAGACCATAACATTTTTGCATCTTGTTTTACATCCCTTGATATGTTCCAGCGTCTCCTAGTTTATAGTGTATGGGAACTTGAATAGAATTTGTATCCTACTGTTATGTGAAAACTGTATAGATCTTAATCATGTTGAATAGGTTCATAGTGCTTTTCAGGTCTCCTATATCCTTCTACTTTTCTGTGTATTCATTCTATTAATTTTTGAGAGTTTGATATTGAAACTTCAACTAAAAATCTTTATTATCTACTTATATTGTATATCTACTATAGTATATCTACTATAATTGTAATATATAGTAGAACTAGATATTGCTTGTAACTTTATATTATATGGAACTATATACATATATTGGAGAAGGCAATGGCACCCCACTCCAGTACTCTTGCCTGGAAAATCCCTTGGACGGAGAAGTCTGGTAGGCTGCAGTCCATGGAGTCGCTAAGGGTCAGACATGACTGAGCAACTTCACTTTCACTTTTCACTTTCAGGCATTGGAGAAGGAAATGGCAACCCACTCCAGTGTTCTTGCCTGGAGAATCCCAGGGACGGGGAGCCTGGTGGGCTGCCATCTATGGGGTCGCACAGAGTCGGACACGACTGAAGTGACTTAGCTTAGCTTATATACATATATGTATATATATAAAACTTCATTCTGTATTTTCCAACTCTCCTGTAAATGTGTTATCATACTTTCATAATTTAAAAAATAAAAAAGAAAGACAAAAGATCTCATCCAGGACATCTCCCAGATTTGGGTTTCAAAGGTGAAACCACTAGAGTGATGGACAAAGCAGTGGCCTCCTCTGCAGAAAGCACCCCATGTGGCCAGTGTCCATTGGTCAAAGGGCTAAAAGCCTGCACCAAGTCTCATCATCCACCTCAGGGCCCAAGTGAGGGGAGGCCAGCTCTTCTTAAAAGGGTGACTCTTCTAGCTCCTCCTGTGCCTGCTGTGTGGTAGGACAGGACCAGCAGGTGGAAAGAATCTTCCAGAGACCTGTGTCCATACTCCTGCTGACCCTGGCCTCTGGGGACAGTGCATGAGGTTTATTTGATGCCAAAAGGGAGGGGAGCCCCTCAGTTGGTTTTACAGCACTGACACTTTTTGAAGTTTTGCCACACCCACTTCCTGTTTTGTTTTTCCCCGGAGTGACCCTGTGCAGCCATCAGGACAAGTGTCCCCATTCTTGTTGAAAGGACAGTACCCTGAACCTCAGAAAGGCCAAGTGGACCACATCCCAGTGTCCAACACCGAATTAATGGCGTTTCCATAACAAAACCTCAGAGTCCCCAGAGGCCGGCACCTTCTGTGCCTCTTTTCTTACAAAATAAATAAAATAGCTCAATTAAAGCAAGCCAGTTATGTCCTAAGGCAAAATGTGGGAAGCAAAGTAGCAGTCCCCTAAAGATGGTGACGTCATAATCCCCAGGTCTCATGACTATGTCTGTTTTCAGGGCAAAGGGGAGTGAGGGAGGCAAGTGGCATTAAGGCTGCTCAGCAGTTGGCCTGGAGCGAAGATGGTGTCCTGCCTCATCTGGGTGGACTCGATGTCATCACCAGGATCCTCAGTGGGAAAGGAGATGCAGAAGCATCAGAACCAGAGGGAGGGCAGCGTGACAAAGACTCCACCACCCACCCCTGGCTTCAGAGAAGGAGGAAAGATCAAGGAATGAGGAGCCTCTAGAAGCTAGAAAATGCAGGTAAACTGACTGTCCCTGGAGCCTCCAGAATGAAGGCAGCCTAGCCAACACCATGATTGTGGACCGGTGAGGCCCACTTTGGACTTAACCACAAATAGTGCGTGTTGCTTTAAAGGTCTAGCCTGGGCTAGTTGTTACAACAGCCTTGGAGAACTTCAATACTTGCTCTGAAACCTCAGGGAGAACCCAGGACCTCTCTGCTCCCTTAGCTTCTCCCCCCATGGGATGCTCTGGTCCAGAGATTCTGACACTTCAAACCAGAACCCAGAACCCCCTACCCACCCCTTTCCCAGGACCCTGCTTCCCCACAGGGCTCAGGGAGTGCAGGATGCCTTCGGCCTCTCCCTGGGAAGTTTGATCCTTGGAGCATCTGCTCCTGAAGGGCTATCTTTTCTCTGACTGGGCCCAGTCACTCCTGTTTACATTAATGAGGTGATTACCAAGCACAGATTTTAGGAAGTACAATATCACTTCTTAACGATAACAGTTTCCAACAAGCTGCTTTACAAGGCATCTGTTAGTCCCCACTCTTTAAACAGAACACATGCTTTTAAAAAATTCTATTGCATTAACTTATCGAGAGACCATTCCCTGGAACATCATAAAACAAACATTAATTAGGGCTTCAGTTGGTGCCATCTCGACTGCACCGCCAGGCCATTCCACCATGGGGACGCTCACTTTAAGAACGTCAGGTAAGAGTCAGAGTCAATATCTCAGCCTTTGGTGGAGAAGGAATGAGATTGCAGATACAGAGGGGTGGTGGGGAACAGCCAAGACGAAAGCCAAGCCCACCAGTGGCCAAGAGTGCGACCTGCACATGTCTGGGTGACACTCACAGTCAGCTGTATCCTAGGCACCCCTGCCCAGGGCACCTAGATCTCTGCCCAGTTCCAAGAGCCTTACCCATTGTCCTGAGTGTCATAGGGTGATGCCTGGTCCCCTGGCCAGGAAGCATTGCAGGAGGCACGGGCGTGGGAGCCAGATGGCTGGGGACATCTCTGACACCATTTCCTCAATGGTGAGAGTGATCGGGATAAGCCTGGTTTGCTGGAACTTTCCTATTTTAGCCCCAAAGTGCCCCTGCTTCCTAGGAATTCCACACTGCAGAGGCCGGTCACCCTTGCTTTCCATGTTTACTCTGCCAGTGTCATGGACACCAAATGCTTAACGGGGTGAGAAAGTGCTTTCTCTGCCATTTGGAGACCTGCATGCCTCTCAAACTCACCTTCCTCCACACTCACCTCCCACCAGATGCCAGTCGGTACCCCCAGACCCTTGAATCCATCGAGGTCCCTCACCCTGGGTGCCCTCATCTGCTCATCCTCTCACCAAAGTCTACTGGGGTCTCCAAGGCCCCCATTCCTTACCCAGCCCTTCCCTCCTGCTCTCTGCCCAGTCTCCACACCTGCTCCTTGGCCACTTCTCCCAGCAGGTCTCAGGCAAAGGTGGTGGCTATGCCTATAGCATCTTGGGGTCCCTGTTCCAACAGAGCTGCTTAGTAACACGGCTGAGGAACTGAGACAAATACGATGGGGATTGTCTTCAGCCCAGGCTGCGGTACGCAGTTCTCAGCATCTAACTCAGGGTGACGTGGGGACATGTTTGAAGCGCTGACCTTGCGTGAAGGTGGGTCTCCTGAAATGTTTATGATGACATTTGGTGGGGATGGGGGAGAAGATGATGCCTGGTCCTACGTGGCCCCAGAGGCCAGACAGCTGTCCTGGGGCAAGGCTTCTGGTTTCCGGAAAATGTGGAACTAGATTCAGCAGCTCCAGTGATCATGCCTTCAAGGGGCTGCTGGAGTCCAAGGTCAGAGCTCATCTGGACGTCTTCAGTGAGCTGCTGGTGCTTAAACCCTCAGCTTTGGAAAGCTTCTGCCACGCTTTCTTCACCCTAAATAACATGTGCTATTCTTAGTCGCTCAGTTGTGTCCAACTCTTTGTGACCCCATGGACTGTTGCCCACCAGGCTCCTCTGTCCATGGGATTCTCCAGGCAAGAATACTGGAGTGGGTTGCCATGCTCTCCTCCAGGGGAGCTTCCCAACCCAAGGATTGTACCCAGATCTCCCACATTGCAAGCAGATTCTTTACCATCTGAGCCACCAGAGGAAACCCAGGAATACTGGAGTGGGTAGTCTATCCCTTCTCCAGGGGATCTTCCCAACCCAGGACTTGAACTAGTGTCTCCTGCATTGCAGGTAGATTCTTTACCAGTTGAGCTACCAGGGAAGCACATCTTGAATAGCATAGTCCTATAAAACCTGAGTTCTTTAAAATTTGTGTTTACACTCTGGGGGGCTTGGCTTTCCATCTTTGCAGATCAGATCAGGGGCAGGGGGCTGGGGGTGCTTACCATGTCAGAGGGGAACCTGCACTTCATCCTCTCTCTCTGTCCTCTCTCTGTCTCTCAAGAACCAATCCAAGTCTCGGGGACTGAACTTGCCCTATTTTGCCTGAGACTCAGGAGTTCCCTGGGGTGCAAACTTTAAGTTCTAAGGCCTGGATGATCCCCTCAAAAAGAGGACAACTGGTCCCTCTCTGAGCTTCTTGAGAGAAATGGGCCTAGAGACCAACTTCAAACAGAAAGCACATCCATGGGACATGGATCCTTTATCAAATATGAGACAAATAATCTGAGAGCTGGTTTCCTCAATATTTTTGGGAAAAGAATCATTCTAACAATATTTATTGGAATATTCATTGGAAGGACTGATGCTGAAGTTGAAGCTCCGATACTTTGGCCACCCAATGTGAAGAACCTGGAAAAGACCCTGATGCTGGGAAAGACCCAAGATCTTGGAAAAGACCCTGATGCTGGGAAAGGTTGAAGGCAGGAGGAGAAGGGGATGACAGAGGATGAGATGGTTGGATGGCATCACCAACTCAATGGACACGAGTTTGAGTAAGCTCCGGGTGTTCATGATGGATAGGGAAGCCTGGCGTGCTGCAGTCTCTGGGGTCACAAAGAGTCGGACACGACCGAGTGACTGAACTGAACTGAACAATATTTATTTACATCACATGCCAACTTAAAGGTCTAATAAAAGGCCAGGCCAGAGTGGCTGAACCCCACCTAAGAGCATCTGGGGTGAGCCTGGAGGGGAGGGCAGTCGCAGAACAGGAGAGAAGTTATTCAGTCCCCTTACCTTCTCCAGGAAGCAGCTTAAATCCTATGAAGGAATCTCAGTCTAGGTCAGCTCTTAAGCTTCAGTTAAAGGAAAACAAATCTAAAATAATCTCTTGCTAAATTAAATATTTCATCCTTTAATTCCACATCAACACTTTTCATTTCTCTCAAGTTTACAAAATAATAATAATAACACAAACTTTTTAACCATGCCATCCCCCAGTAGCAGGATTTGCAAGCAGCCCACTGTAATGTCACCACCTACTTCTCATCACATCTCCCTCATCGGCTGGGCTATTTTCATTGCATTATGTATATTTTACAAAGAAAGACACTGTCACCCCGAAGGGTAATTGTCCTTGAGCGTAATCCTATCTGGATGGTGCACAGCAGCCCTCACTTCATTAAGTGCAAAGCCTCCACCTGAGAAAATCAATCGCAGCCTAAATCATAAAGACGAAAATCAATGGCCGCTACACGCCCCAGGCCTCCTCCGCACAAGCCCATTAGAGGGACACCGGGGACTGACTCCAGATGGGCTGGCCCTGCCCCCGTAACAGCCAAGAGTGTACAGGCTCCAGGCAGAGGGACAGGATGGGAGCTTTTAAAATCTAATCAGCAGAAGTCGCATAAAGAGAAGGGGATCCATTTGGTACCCTGCAGGTAGAACGTGAAAAGTGCAAAACGACATCCATTTGTTCAAAAGATCACTGAGGAACTATTGTGAGCCAAACCCTAGGAGTTTGGCTGGGTGTTTACCCAGTGTCTGTTCTCCAGGGGCTTTCCATGTGGTGAGGAGCACAGGTATATGGGCCCTCATCTTGGCCTGAGTGGGGCTGGGAAACACAGAGAGCTTTGTGTATGGGGGTGGAGGGATGGGGTTATTTGAGTTGGGTCTTGAAGGATGAATAGGAGGTTGTCAGGAACATTTTTCTTCATAATAGCGTTGGGAGGGATTGAAGGATGCCATCTTCTGACAAGTTTGGATTCCCCTAAATCAATACTTCAACCAAAATTCAGTCACTATTTCTTAACAGTCTTTGAGGTCCGAATGTGGCCCTACATTGGAGAAGTGAATGGGTCAAACCAGAAAGAAACATGAAGATCCCTTAACACATCCCTCCTTTAAATTTTGAAACTGAGCTGCTTCCTCTCTTCTGGGGGCTGTTTGGTGAACCCTCAAAGCATCAGGTATTCTGGTTGTGTCCATTTCTTCTTCTCTTTCTTAACTCTCCTAGACTTGATTCCTTTACCATTCTTCATTTGGGGAGCATCTCCAAAATGTCAGAAGCTGAGCTTGGTGTAAGGATGCAGATGCTCTTGAGAGGCCTGCAGGAGGCCAGATTCTGGGCAAGGGTGATAACAGACTACCGCTGGACCCAGAGAAAGGATGCATGATCCACTCTCGGGGAATCAGGGTGGGCCTCTGGGTGGAAGTAACTTCCAAAGTCACTCCTGAATCTGGAATCCCCTGGGTAAGGATGGGCGGGGGTCAGAGCACTCAAGGTAAATTGTTGGTACATGAAGAGGAGGTATCACACCCTCAGTCGCTTGCTTAGCACATTGTCTTTCCCATCCCCATGGCAACCCTCAGAGATGAGCAGTAGCATCTTAAAGATAAAGAAATATGTTAGAAAAGTCAAGGAATTTTCCTGACCTACTCTGCAAGGGAAGGACAGAGTCAGAACAAAGGCTGAGCCTCTGAATGCTCCTGGCCAGGGACTTTGTCCTCATGAACAGTATTCAAGCTGCCAGTCCGCAACATCAAATAGCTACCTGCACATACATCCTGCCAACATTAATTGAGCGTCTACTATGTGTGGCCCCAGGGTCACATAGAGGAAGAAGTACACGACCCTCAACCGGCATGATATTTCCAACACCAGCCTCCCTAGGACCTTGCTTCTCAAAGTGAGGTCCTTAAACTAGGGCAGCATCAGCCTGGAGCTTGTCAAAAAATGTAGATTCTCGAGCTCACTTCAGACCCACGGAATCAGAATCTGCATTTTGACAAGATCCCGGGTGACTCCCAACTACAGTAAAGTTGGGAAAGCTCTGCTCTAGGGAAGGAAGAGGGTGTGGAGATGACCACCCATGAAGGTCTCCAGTGCTCCCTGTTCTGGAAACCACTCTGTACACTGAACCTCATTAAATAACACAGAGCAAAACCTGGCCCTCCCAACATCCTATCCAGACAGGGTTAAGGAGACAATTAGATAGGAGGAGAGAGGGCTGAAGTTGCTGGTGAGGTGGGTCGTGGGCAGAACTCAACAGGCTGTACATGCCACGCCTACCTCTGCAGGGCTGCCAGCTCTGGAGCCATGGTCATCCTGCCACCTGGGCAAAGGTGTGGTCAGCATCCTGCACTGCCGAAGTAGGTCCAGCCTCACTCCTGAAGTCAGTAGCCCCCAGGGGCTGGCTGCTGCTGCTGCTAAGTTGCTTCTCAGTTGTGTCCGACTCTGTGCGATCCCATAGATGGAAGCCAGCCAGGCTCCCCCATCCCTGGGATTCTCCAGGCAAGAATACTGGAGTGAGTTGCCATTTCCTTCTCCAATGCATGAAAGTGAAAAGTGAAACTGAAGTCTCAGTCGCGTCCGACTCATAGCGACCCCATGGACTGCAGCCCACCAGACTCCTCCACCCATGGGATTCTCCGGGCAAGAGTACTGGAGTGGGGTGCCATTGCCTTCTCCGCCCAGGGGCTGGAGGGAAATTTAAACGCCAGTCTACCAGTTTCTGAACCTGCACCCTTCACAGCAGCTGTGACACTAATGGGTGTGTTCGATTGTGTGAGCACCTGCTCTCTTTCCGGCCCTGCACACAAGACCATCATCTCTGTGAAGGCAAGAAAGTGTTTGGCTGATGGTATGTCCCCACCACCCACAACAGTCACTCATCAAATATCTGTCGAATAAGTAAATAGACAAAAATACAGAGGTGACGTCATCACCTGAGCAAAGCACAAAGCCCATTCATGGGCAGACCAGGGGCCACTGCGGGCGCCCCAGGAGCAGGTGGGGGAGGGTGACCAGCAGGGTTACTTGGGGCCACCCAGTTGAACTTGGTTTCTGTGTCCTGCTCTTCTTGCCAAATGGGAAAACAAAATGCACTGTTCACTTGGCAGTAAAAGTACTTATGGTGTGAATTGACTCATGCCATCAAGAGGCATAAATAGGTTAGGATGAATAATGACAGTCAATATCTGGACACAAAGCTCAGAGCACATTGTCCAGCTGCAGTGACCTTGCAGTAAGGGTCTCCCTGCCTCTCTTCCCCAAGGAGCTCTGCTCCCCAAGGCTTCAGGGAGATGGGATTTGAATCCATAGAGAAGGGTAGAACCGAGTGTCAAGCACAAGTCCTCACTGGGTTTGCTCAGCTCTGTGGCCTTGAACCAGTAACTGCACACTCCTGAGCCTCTCTGTGTCCCTCGTTTAAACATTAGACCCATCCTCCCAGGATGGCGAGGACAGGAGGTGATTCTCCCATAGCTCATTTTTCTCCATGTGGAGGCACCAGATTAAAGTGTCCTTCCTGAATGCTCTTCACCTCCCACACATCCCCTCCTCTCAAGGCAAGGGGGAGGGACTTAGCTGATGGGAAGTGATTTAACTGATGGGGAGTGGCTTACCTGATGGGGGAATGACAGCTAGTGGGGGAATCATTGTTTTCTTACTGCTGCTGAAACAAATGACTACAAATAGTATGGCTTAAAACAGCAAAGATTATTACCTTACAATTCTGGAGTTCAGAAGTCAAAAAATGGATTTGATGGCTGGAGGCTCTAAGGAGAGAATTTCTCTGCTTTTTCTGGCTTCTGGAAGCTGCATGCCTTCCTTGGCCCATGGCCTCATCATTCTCAGTTTCCATAATCCCATCACCATCCCTAACTCTGACCCTCTCTCCTCTCTCTTGTGAGGATGCTTGTGGTAGTAGGGACCCACGTGTCTACTCTAGGATCATCTCCTGTCTCAAGATCTTTACTTTAATCCTATCTGCAAAATCTCTTTGCATACACGGACATCTAAGGGAGCATTATTAATTAGCTCAGCACAGGAGAAGGACGTGGACACAGGAGCCCCAGGCCTTCCCTGACGAGGTGGCACATCCTGGCCCTTGTCACAGTGTGATAAACACTCAGGTGGCCAGACCTGGGTGTAGCCAGTGTCTGTAGATTCCAACAAGCACCTTGATCTTCTTCCCCAACAGCCTTGTCAGAAATGAGGATGATTTCCTTTCACTCTTTATGTGCTTGATTCTTGGGTCCTTCTCCGGAGCTGGAAGAGGGAGATAAGGGAGGGTGTGCCCTATGTCCACCCACTCAAATTCTAAACCCTGTTATATTTCCAGGAATGGATGAAAAACTAAGAAGAAAATCAAGGAGTACAGATAGAATGGAGATGGAGGTTTGAGAGCCATCTGAGCAGGTGGCCAGAGCCTCACTCCATCGCCCCTGGGGATCTTGACTTTGTGAAAACACCGAGGTTCCTCGTAGCCAGAATTTAAGGCTGGCTTAAGGCTGTATGACTGGTGTTCCTAGCGCAGCCTGGGTGGGCCACACTGGGCCTTAGGCCTAAGGACACGAGTTCTGCAGGATCTTGACCTTGGTGGGTCACTGCAGCTTATGGAGGCTTTAACCATAGGCCAGGGGCTTTTTTTTTTTTTTTTTTAAAGCAAGTGTATAGTTTAGCTGCTGCAGGTTCATACATGCAAAGTTGCTTCAGTCCTGACTCTTTGAGACATTATGACTGTAGCCTTCCAGGCTCCTCTGTCCATGGGATTCTCCAGGCAAGAATACTGGAGTGGGTTGCCACGCTCTCCTCCATGGAATCCTCCTGACCCAAGGATGGAACCCATGTCTCGTGCAGCTCCTGCACTGCAGGCAGATTCTTTACCACTGAGACACCTGGAAAGCCCCAGCTGCTGCAGGCAGGATGAGACATTTTAAACAAGCCCAGTGTAGCCACAGCTTTGATGATGGAGAATCTTTGGGTATAAGGTCTTTAAGGCATCAGGTGATGAAACGATTTCTTTTTTGCTGCTTTTATAACTGTGTCTCTCAGCCAGGCTGGCAGGCCAGAGAGCCAGGATCTGAAACTGCAGGAGAAGCTGTGTTCTGCCTGCAGAGTGTTAGCTGGCCAATGCCCCTGACAGAGTGAACCGGGTTGGATCATCTGGCCAATTTCCTTCCCCTTGATTCTTTTTTTTTTTTTTTCTAATTGATTCAAGCCTAAAAGAGAGATAAAGGGGAACTAACCTTGAGTCTCTGGGGCTCTTACAAGTCATCGCTTACAAACACTCTCAAGAGACCTGGATTTATTAGTCATATATGTTCCAGTCATGGCTTTAGATTTCTGAATCCCTGGATGTCTCCACATCTGCAGATGTAGAAGAACTTTAAGTGGGAAGGTGAGCATCCTTCCTGTGAAGAGTGGGATATAGGTTTGCCACAAACCAAGGCTGGGGAAGATAATTAGGCAGAGGCTCATGCCCGGCTGCTGCTTTCTGCCTCTGCACCCAGCTTTGCTCCATTCAGGGAGCCAAGGAGGAAGTGGAGGATTAAGAATATGCCTCAGAATGACCCTCTCTCTCAAATCAGCGGCCAGGCCAGAAGGGATACGTGACAGGGGTAGACATGCAAGTTCAGGCGCAGATGTGGCAGGGAATCCCTGGGAGGAAGACAGAGCTCTTAGGACACGTGCCAGGCAGGTGGGAAGGGGGAATGAGAGATGCCAGGCAGGTGGGAAGGGGGAATGAGAGTTTTCAGGTCTAACTGCTCTTAATGGAGTAATGAAAGTTAGGCCAATATTAAAAGAAAAAGTTGTATCCTGGAGGAGCAGCCCTTTAGTGGGTGAAAGGAGATGTTTGGATTCTTATCAACTGGAAAAATCCAACCTCAGAGGTGAAAAGTGGAGACTCCCCCACAAAGAAGCACCGCACCCTGGACAGGAGTGAAACTGCAGGTGAACATTAAGGCAAGTGAGCAGGATCCTCCCCTTCTAAGCACAGTGACAGCTACAGGAACGAAACCCTCGACAGCCTACAGGACAGAAAACGGAGAAAACTTCCAAGGAGGACCTCACCATCAGGGCTGGTGTAGCCAGTGCCCTGATAGAGAAATTAAGCAATCAGAGCTCTAGAATGAAGCCCAGCAAAGGGAGCACTGTGGCAGGGAGGGTTCAAGCACACGTCTGTCACAGCATGTGTTCCAGTCCTAGCTCTGTCCCCTGCTGCAGTGCACCCGGGATTAAGTCACTCAACCTCTCTGTACCTCAGCATCTCCATCTGTAAAACGAGCTGGTGTGATCTCTACATTGTAAGACTGATTGAGGATTAAGCAGATTAGTGTTTGCAAAGCATGCAGCAGTGCCCAGCATAGATGGGTACCATCCACTGACAGGTGAATGGATAAAGAAGTTGTGGTACATATATACCATGGAATATTACTCAGTCACAGAAAGAACACATTTGAGCCAGTCCTAATGAAGTGGATGAACCTAGAGCCTATTACACAGAATAAAGTAAGTCAGAAAATTAAAAATATCATATATTAATTCATATATTTGGAATCTGGAAAGATGGTACTGATGATCCTATTTTCAGGGCAGCAATGGAGATGCAGAGAGAACAGACTTGCGGATACAGTAGGCAAAGGAGAGAGTTGAAGACTTGAGAGAGTAGCCTGGAAACATATGCATTACCATATGTAAAATAGAAAGCCAGTGGGAATTCGCTGTATGAAGCAGGGATCTCAACCCAGTGCTTGGTGACAACCTAAAAGGGACTTACATATACCTGTATCTGATTCATGCTGATGTTTGGCAGAAACCAACACAAAATTGTAAAGCAATCATCCTCCAATGAAAAATAAATAAGCAGTCATGTATTGGGAGGAGGGGGCAGGGAGGGCAAGAGTCTATTCAGACCATGCCTGACAGGACGCTGGCCCGGAGGGATTAGATACCGGAATGCCATCTTCTGAATCAGGAAGGTGATGAGGAAAAGATTTGTTTAAACCATGGTTTTGGCAGACATAGGACTTATTGATTTCATATTTCTTACAGCAGGAAAGAATCCAGAGAAAAATGTCAGAAGAAACAAGTGTCTGGTTCAGCAAACAGGGAAACTGGAAGGAGGGAGGCCCTGAGAGGGGGCAGACACAGCCAGCCATCATGTGTCAGGGGGATTCAGGCCACACTAAAGAGCAGGTGGACCTGGAGAAATGAACTCACTAGATCTCCCCCAGAGTGAGGGGAGAGCTGCAGAGAGACACACATGTGGTGTGCTGTCCACGACCCCTCACTATCTCCATTCCCATGTCCATTAATTGAAATGGGATAAAACATAGGCACACTGGCTACATTTTAAGTCCTGGGGCTTCCTGTGTTGGCCATGCAGAAGGAGGACATTTAGATCCTTCCAGAAGATTCTATGGGAGAGCACTGTTTTCAGATATGCACTGCTCCACACCCCACCCTTGCAGAAAAGATGTCATGGAGAGAAATGTGTTTGACCCTAAAACGCACGTCCATGGGGTCAGGGACTGTGTCCTTTTTTCATTTGTGGCTGCACACCCCATGCCCAGGAGCATACCTGGTGGACATAATAATGACTCCCAAGGATGTCCACGTCCTCATCACCAGAACGCATGGATATGTGACTTTAACTGGCTAAAAGGACAGGGCAGGTATGATGATGGGCTTTGAGATGCAGTGATTACCTTAGAGTGTCGCGGTGGACACAAGGTCATTGCAAGGGCCCTTATGGAAAGAGGGGGCAGTCAGAAACGTGAGGACAGGGTAATGCCAGTCCACAAGCCCAGGAATACAAGCGACCTCTAGAAGTTGGAAAAGGCCAAGAAATGGAGTCTGCTGTCTAGTCCCTAGTGCTTCCTTGATGGCTCAGATGGTAAAGAACCTGCCTGCAATACAGGAGACCCAGGTTCAATCCCTGGGTCAAGACAATCCCATGGAGAAGGGAATGGCTACCACTCCAGTATTCTTGCCTGGAGAATTCCTTGGACTGAGGAGACTGGTAGACTAGGCCATGAGGTTTCAAAGAGTTGTACACGACTTAGCAACTAACACTTTTACTGCACTTCACTTCAACCCCTAGCTTCAGTCAGTAATAAAGAGATGTTTATTTCACCTTCTTCTCACCTACATCTCACTCTCTCTCGGTTGGTTCCAAGCTTGACTAGGGACAAGCAGGATGTTACATAATGAATATCCAAAAACCATAGAGGACCCAGGTCACCTGCACAATGGCAGGTCCTAGGGATCCCCAGGAAGAGAGGGGATCTATGCTATTGACTGAAAGCCTGAATACCCCCAAATTCATATTGAAACTTTCCCCCCGAGGTCATGAGAATGGGGACCTCATGGCAGGATTAGTGCCCTTATAAGAAGAGACACCAGCGAGTCCCCTCTCCCTCTCTCTCTCTCTGTCTGTCTCCCTCTCTCCATTTATCTCTCCACCATATGAAGACCCAGCAAGTGGGCAGCAATTTGCAAGCCCAGAAGTGGGTTTGCAAGCCAAGGAACCACATCTGTTGGCACCTTGATCTTGGACCTCCAGCCTACAGAATTGTGACAAATAAATGTCTGTGGTTTAAGCACCCCCACCAGGCCCACCCCAGCCTGCAGTGTTTTTGTTACAGCAGGTAGAGCAGACCAAGGCAAGAAGTCATCAGTGGATAAGGCAGGAGGTCAAGTCCAACATGCATGTCAATTTAAACATGCTCTGAGGGAGCTGCAGACCAGAGAGTTTACTCATAGTACTGGTGTAGATCTCCCTCCACACCCCCCCCTTCCCCAGCTCATGCACAAAGATAAGGGGTGTATTGCTGCCCATCCACAGTAACCAGCAGAACCCCCTGGGTCAGTGACCACTACCATTCTCCCCACCCCTGGTGCTCACAGCTGTGTCTCCAGAGGAGGTCACAGCCTGCAGACAAAGGATATGACCCAGCCCCCAGGTGGCTCACTTCCTCCCATCCCCCAGCACCTGGTGGAGCTCTGGCCTCTCCCCTCGAATGAAGCTCCTCACTAGCCATGCAAGGACACCCTCAGTGACTATTCCTGACATGCTTGCCTCATGAATTACTGAAACTCATCCATTTTCAGAAGGCCACTGAGCTGAACCCAGAGACCTTTCATAATTTAACATTTGATAACATTATGGGCCAGTGGAGTTTGGTGTTTAAATATTTCAGGCAGAAGCACAGGTACCCCACCCCCTTCCCGTGCAGTAGAACCCCAACCTCATTCATCATAGGGAGGGGAGGAAGGGATGGGTGGGTAAGCGATGCGGTTTCAGCCTTCCTGGGGCAGGTCCCATCCCTTCCCATCAAACACTGTTGAAAGGGGCTGCTAGCCCCCACCCAGCCAATTAGGATGACAGGGAACTAAATTCAAGGCCGCCAGCGTCCCCTTTGTAGGCAGTGAGCTCTCCAGACCAAGTGTCCGTGCCTTTCCTGTGGAGATACACCTGCAGCTCTGTCAGCTGAAAAAACTACACAACCTTAAAGTTGAGAACTGTGTTTTATATGGTGGACAAAACTGAGGACTTAAGTCTGAGACACAGCATCTCAGACAGCTCAGAGGGACTTCTCTAAACACGTAAGGGAGAAGCCAGGATATATAGGGGGTTTTGCAACAAAGACCAGGCAATCAGAACACCAAAAAATTGTCGTTAATTAAAGAGAACCAGACATCTCAAGCCAAGAATGTAGTGCTTTTCTATGTATTCAAAGATGCAAAATCAAGGCCTGTTGAAATCATTCTTTGATATGCACCTCAGATACATGGGGCCAGCATTCTGTGCTTTCTCATCTCTGGGGAAAGCTCTGGGCTAGGTAGGTTGGGATGTTTCTGTTCTCCATGGACACGGGAAGCATGGTTGGACAAGGGGTCAGTGGTTCTTTGCAGAGCTGGGCCTGCTCCCCTTCCTCTGGTTCCATTCGCCTCCATCACCTGAGCTCCTCCATCACCCAGGATCAGGGTGATGACTCTGTACCAGTATCAACTACAAATTGTCACTTGCCATGGGCACTTCCCATCTACCTCTACAAGAATTAAATCAGGTGCTGCTGCAGCTGCTGATTTTCAACACCCCCTTGAAAGGAGCTCAGGGTAGAGAGCAGGAATGAGGCCCTCTGTGCTGATGTTGGGGAGGAGGGGTAGAAACTGGCAGGACAGGTCTTCAGATAGTTAAGTATTTTCAGGAGCTGATTTTATGAGCCCAGTTCTTGTGTCTCCTTATATCTAGAAAAGCACTAAAATCCTTCATACCGATGACTGCTTCTTGTGACTTGCAGAAAACTTCAAAAAAATATGTGCTGATGCATGTATTCCCCCTTCACCAAGATCACGTATATACTGACCTTCCCCCTGCCTCTTTTGAGAATTTTCTCAGAGCTATCTGAAATCGTGTCTCCCAGGCTGCAGTCCTCATTTGCTCCAAATAAAATTTAACTCAGAACTCTCACATGGGCCATTTTTTTAAATCAGCATGAGGCAGCACTGATTGTCACATCAGGCCCTGTGTTTAAACACTCCTGTGCTTATCCAGCACCATTCACCACGTGCCCGTTGTAAGGGGGCCTGGTGCTAGGGACGAAGACATGTGAGGCTACAAACAACATGTCTGTCATGGACTGCCTTGAGCACCACCCAAAAAAAATTCATGTTGACATCCCAACACCCAATTGCTTGAAATGTTTCTGTATTTGGAGATGAGGGCTTTGCAAGCATGCTAAGCCACTTCAGTCACGTTCAATTCTTTGTGACCCCATAGGCTGCTCTGTCCATGGGATTCTCCAGGCAAAAATACTGGAGTAGGTTGCCATGCCTTCCTCTAGGGGATCTTTCCCACCCAGGGATCAAACTTGTGTCTGTTATGTACTGGCAGGCGGATTTTTTGCCACTAGTACCACTGGGAAGCTGGAGGGCTTTACAGAGGTGTTAAGGTTAAAAAGAGATCAGTGAGGGTGAATCCTAGCCTCTCTCATGTCCTTACACAAAGAAGGACATCAGGACACGGGGACAGACAGATAGAGGAAATGACACAGAGGCAGGCTGGGGAGAGCATCGTACTGCTATCCCAGTTGCAAAGCTCAAAGCATGAACACTTCTTTTCTATAGGACCCTCTTTCTCAGAAGGCCTTGGGTAACCCTGATGAAACAGAGGAAAAGGATGTACTGTCTTAAATTATTATTGTCGATTGTTGAGTCACTAAGTTGTGTCTAACTCTTTGTGCAAAATGACCTCATCCTTTGAACCAAGCCTCCAGAATCAGTCTTTCTTTGCATCCCTGGGGGAGGGGTTTATGTTTGACTGTGAGCCAGTCCCAGAACTGGCTCAACTCAGAAAAAGAGATACAACTTTCTCCCTAAATTGCAAGTGTATATTTCTTTATTTTTAAAAGAGGTAAAATTCACATAACATAAAATTAACAGTGAATTACTTTGAAAGGTCCAATTCAGTGGCTTTTGGTGCACTCCCAGTATACTGCAGCCATCACCTTTATCTCATGCCAAGATCTTGCACTGTCCCAAAAGAAAACACTTACTAAGTGATCACTTCCTATCCTTTCTTCCCCCAGCCCCTGGTCACCACCAATCCACTCTCTGTCTCTACAACTTACCGATTCTGGATGATTCATTGTTGTTAGTCACTGAGTTGTGTCTGATTCTTTTGCAAGCCCACGGACTGTAGCCCACCAGGTTCCACTGTCCATGGGGTTCTCTAGGCAAGAATGCTGGAGTGGGTTGCCGTTTCTTTCTCCAGGGGATCTTCCTGACCCAGAAATGGAACCCACACCTCCTGCATTGGCAGGTAGAATCTTTACCACTGAGTCACGAGGGCAGTCCCACTGTCTTAAATAATGCCCCCCAAATTCAGGTCCATCTGGTACCTCTGAATGACCTTCTTTAGAAAAAGGGTCTCAGCAGATGTGACCAAGTTAAGATGAGGTCATCCTTAGTTAAGGTGGCCCTAAATCCACCGTGACTGGTGTCCTATATAAGGAAGGTAATTTAGACCCAGAGACACACAGGGAAGAACAGATGGGGGCAGAGACTGAACTGATGCTGTCACAGCCGAGGACTGTGGAGGACAAGGAGGACCTTGAGAGGCTGGGGTGAGGGAGGAGCAGACCTGCCCTTGAGCCTTCAGGAGGGAACACAGTGATTTTGGATTTCTGGACACCAGCCTGTGAAAGAATAATCTTCTGTTACTTTAAGCCACTTCATTTGCGGGACTTCATTCAGCCGCTCCAGGAAACTAGTACAAAGGGATCCATCAGCTCAACCACGGACATCAGGGAACCAAAGCAGGGATCTGGCTTGTCTAAGATCCGGAGACTTGGGGAGATGGTTGCCTTCACATGGAGTGGGGAGGCTGGAAGCAATTTGGTTTTGAAGGAATGTTATTGCTAAAAACATGCCTCAAGCTGGGCCTACAGAAGCCTGTGTTGGGGCTTCAGGCTTTCAAATCTGGAGAAGCAGCATGCAAAAGCTATGCATTACCCACTCAGGAAACCACCACCCACACATATCACAGGACCTTGAAGGATACAGGACAAGGAGGACCTCCCAGGGACAGTCTGGGCCACACTCAGGAGCATCCCCCTGTTTACTACCTCCTGGCCCAGACTGATGGCTTGGGAGTGATAACCGTGAAATCAAGGGTTTGGGGAAAGCACAGGCTGGCTCATTCCCAGGCAGTGTGTGGAAGAGAAAGGAAAGGAAGTTCTATTGTCTAGAAGCCACTTGATCAGAGTCCCCTTCCTTCAGCAGCTCAGCCTGAACCCCAAGAATGTGGTGACTCCAGGCAAACTGTTAATGCTGAGTTTCCCAGCTGTAACACAGAGATAATACTTCACACCTGAGGGATGGAGTAAGGATTAAACTGCATTCTCTACAGAACGCCAAGCACCTTGTGTACACCTAGTAAAAGTGTAGCACAGCTCCTCACCAGCTCCCCACGCTCAGACACACAAAGAAAATGATGCTTCTTTATTTTCTGGAACTAATCTTGTCTTCCTAATAGACCTCCACCTGCTGGGTGGTGGGGTTGAAGGATGGGGTGAGGCTTAATGGAATTAAACTTACCTGTCCGCAGGGTCTCAAGGAACACTGCCCTCACAGCTTCTTATCTAAGATGCTCTTTACAGATGCACACAAAGACTTTCAAGCTTAGCGCCTCCCCTGTCTTCTCCCCAAGATGGCATCTGAGGCCACAGGCAGCTGGCCATGACATTGGTGTGGCAGAGAGAGGAGGGGACTTACCTGTGTTCTGGTCCCTGGGGCCTCCTGGCCTCTTTGGCAATCACACTCCTGGTCAAACTGACTGATGCCCCCCTTCCCCACTCACAGTCTCAGAATTCAGCCAGATGAGGGATCTAAAAACTGGAGGGATGTTTGCAGGTTATTCTGGAACCAGTGACCCTTCAGAAGGACTCTATCCCAGCTGGCCCTTCCTAGAGATGATCCCCTGAGGTCCAGCTGCTAGAGGACCACTGGGAAGCCTTCTTTGCAGGTATATCACATGCCCTCCTTGGGTCTGTCTACTACAAATTGGCACCTGCCTTTGGCTTCCCTGGTGGCTCAGATGGTAAAGAATCTGCTTGCAATGCAGGAGACCTGAGTTTGATACCTGGGTCAGGAAGATCTCCTGGAGAAGGGAATAGCTACCTATTCCAGTATACTTGCCTGGAGGATCCCAAGGACAGAGGAGCCTGAAGCACTGTAGTCCATGCGGTTGTAAAGAATCAGACACGACTGAGCGACTAACACTGTTACTTTTTCATTGGCACTTGCCACCTATCTCTCCAAGGATTAAGTCAGGTGCTGCTATACCTGCTGACCTTCAACACCCCTTGAAAGGAGCTCAAAGTGGAGAAAAGAAATGAGACACTCTGTGCTCTGGGAAAAACTGGAAGAACAGATCTTCAGATAGATATTTTCAGAAGCCAATTTTATGAGCCCAATTCTTATATCTCCTCATATCTAGAAAATCCCTAAAATCTTTCATGGTAATGACTGATCCTCAAGAGTAGCAGAAACCTGCACACACACACACACACAAAAAAATCTGTGCTTGGTTGCCTGAAATTCCCTTTCATTAAAAATCACACACATTCTGACCTTCCTGCCTGCCTCTTTGGAGCAGTTTTCAGAGCTCTCTGAAATCCTGTCTCCCAGGCTGTAGTCCTCATTTAGGCCCAAATAAAACTTGACTCACAAACTCTCACATTGTGCATTTTTTTAAGTTAACAGATTCTAACCAGCAGGTGAGATTCAAAATCACCTTCCCTGCCTTGTGGACTTTTGGGGAGACTGAGGAAGGCCCCTCCCCCTTATTAGGCTTCACAGTGCCTACTCAGACACAACCATTGTGTCCTGTGCTGGCCCAGGTTTGTGTGTGTGTTGGGGGGCGGGGGACATGCAAGATTGTCTTGTCGAGGACCCCAGTGGGAAACACGACACCTGCTTCTCTGCCCTCCACCCTCCTCCGACCTATCTTCCATCTCCCTCTGTGCTTCTCCCTCGTCCACACCCCAGCCCCCACGACTTGGAAGAGGCAGGTGGTCCACTCTCTTTTGGTTCTATGGCCCTGACCTTTCTCTTCACTTGACAACACTTCACACAGACGTCTTCTGGACTCTAGACCCCTGACCTCCCTCTCCTTAGAGCTTTTCCTTTAGAAGAACTTGCACTTGTAAATCCTTTCTTGAGTCCCTTTGAGATGTAAATCTTCAGCTGCCCAGAAAAGTCTTTCTCAAGGACTTGGGAGTCATTCCTTTGAAATGTAATCAGATCTCCCTGTCTCCAGGAGGGATGGTGGGAGCCTAACTTCCCTAAGAGAAGCCACGACTTAAGCCAAAATTATTAATAGCAAACCCATGGGGGCGGGGTAAACAACCTTGACCAGCAGTGCAGCCGGTGCCCAGCACTCTTCCCCTCCTCACCCAGGTTTAAAAACCCTGCAGCCTTTTCTTCCTGCAGACTCAAGTCCACTCTCTCCCCTATTGCAATAGTCTTGAATAAAATTTTTGCTGCTATTTTTAGCAAGTGTTTGGTGCCACTTCCCACTGAGAATTCTTCCTCATTGGCACAATACCCCCCGCATCATTCCTTCCTGTTTCATAAGGTAGCACTTCCCTGGTGTCATCATGGAAACAGGAGACAGGCCAGGGACCCAGCTCGTTCAGGAAGGTGGTAGTAATGGGAGATTGAACACTTAGGGTCCTTTTTTCAAAATGTCCATTCTTTTCTTGGCCTCTTGGCTCCTTTATGAACACCCAGCTTCCCGGACTGGATCCTGAGGGTGTCTATTCTGGAATCAACAGTGTTAGACATGTAACTTCTAGTACAAGGAACAATGACTGCTCAATGAAGGAGCAGTTCTAGAAACATCACACACTCCACCCAGTTTCCATGGCCTTCTGAGAGAGTCAGTTCCTAGGCAGGTTGATAGGAGTCTAGGGGTCCCCAAAGAGAGAGGGGTCTGGAATTCTCAAGGAGGAAGAAAGGACAAACTTTTTTCTTTCTCCACATTCCTTAGGATTATATACCAATAATGTATCCTGCCTAAGGACAGTCTTTGGATTCAACCTTCTGTTATTTTAAAAGTTAATTATGGGAGTATACCTGGTCTTTACAAGGATGTATCTTGCCTGAGACAGTCGGAGGAGGTCTTTACAACCTCCAGACATTCTTTAGATTATATAACCTCATTATTAACACTAGCAAGCGGGTACTCTTTCTGCCCCCTTCTGATGCCTATGTCAGAAGCTCTCTATCTCCTTTTACTTCATCACTTCTAATGCCCCTGGCTTCACCTCCACCATCCTCTGCCTGACCTTGCCAGATTCTTCCACTTCAAGTCCAGGCTGCTCAAACTCAAGGGTCCTCCTAGGATCATGGCATCTCCAGACCTCAGCACAGAGCTGGTTACACTTAGTACTTGATACCTGGACTGTTCAGCTTTCCCCAATTTGCTGGACTTTCTTTCCTTTCAGAACCAAGTCTCACTCTTTCCTCCTACCATCCTAATTGATGACCACCACCCACCACTGCCATGCCATCCTCATGCACACCCCCAGAGTTCATATATATCCAAAGAGAGGTGCCCTGCAGTCCTCTGAAATCCCTAAATTTGATTCAATGTGGAGAACAACCAGAAAAACGAAATATTCAATGAGAAGGTATCAGTTTCAAGTTTCAAGCACAGTTCAATTGTTCTCCAAAATTATCTGAGCACCTACTATGTGCCAGGAACTGGAGGCCAGGAAAATGATCCTGTAACAGATTTTCCCAATGTAAGGATTGCAGATTCTTTCTTCTTTTCTCTCTAGATCCCAGCCCTGGGACAGACCCTGCTGGTTGCCAATTCCAAATCCATTAAGCCCTGCTCTCTTATTAACAGAACCCACTGATCCCCTGAAGGACCTAACCTACTCCAGTATCTTTGCCTGGAGAATTCCACAGACAGAGGAATCTGTGGCCTATAGTCCATGGGCTCACAAAGAGTTGAACACAACTGAACGAACAACACTTTCACTTTTCACACTTCTCACTTCTCATTAAAGAAAGGCACTGGGTCAGCCAAAGGAATCAGCATTTCATAGCCTCCTTCATACCTTTTACTCCTTGTCCTTCTTCTCTCTTCTGCCTAAACAACAGACACTGTACCTCAGCGCCAGCCCTGCCTGACTGGAAAGGATGCAGATCACTTGATACAGGTGCTGGGGGGACCTGCGTCCTCAGTGGCATCTTTGAGTGGCAGCACCCCTGAATCACCTATATCTAAGTTTCTTGTTATAGATATTTATTATAGTTAATGCAGGCAACACCTCTATGGAAAAATGCAAACACACAGAATGAAATCACAGTATGTTCTCTATGCAGAGATAATTACTGTAGTGTTGGTCAAATCCTGCTAATTACATGCACACATACATGGACACACATGGACTCATGCAGAGTGGAAGTAAGCACATGCTAACATAATTTTTTCATCTGCTTTTTTCTTAATATTAATTAATTATTAATTATTCTGCTGCTGCTGCTAAGTCGCTTCAGTCGTGTCTGACTCTATGCGACCCTATAGATGGCAGCCCACCAGGCTCTGCCGTCCCTGGGATTCTCCAGGCAAGAACACTGGAGTGGGTTGCCATTTCCTTCTCCAATGCATGAAAGTGAAAAGTGAAAGTGAAATCGTTCAGTCGTGCCTGACTCTTTAGCGACCCCATGGACTACAGCCCACCAGGCTCCTCCGTCCATGGGGTTTTCCAGGCAAGAGTACTGGAGTGGGGTGCCATCACCTTCTCTGAATTAATTATTCAATCATTAATTAATTATGCTCTTCATTCCACATCATCACGTACTCTTTTCAACACAGTTTTATGACTGGGTCACATTCAAGTTTATGGCTAGTAGAAGGCTGAGTGCAAAAGAATTGAGGCTTTCAAATTGTGCTGGAGAAGACTCTGAATACTTAATGGACATGAATTTGAGAAAATTCTAAGAGACAGTGAAGGACAGGGAAACCTGGCGTGCTGTAATCTATGGGGTCCCAAAGCGTCAGGCATGACTTAGCTACTGAACAGCAACAATCACCATACTTTATATGTTTATTTGTTTAGAAACCATTTAGATCCACCCACCCACCCCCCTTTATTTTTGGCCAAAGTAAACACTGCTGCATTCAAATCTTTGTATACATCAATCTCTCTTTCCTGAGAAGAAATTTCTAGAAGCAAAAATGACAAGTGAATGGGTTTGTGAATTTTTTAAGAATTTGTACCTCTTATTATCTCCCAGAAAAGGATTTCTCAATCCACATCTTCCAGCACTGTCGGAAAAGGCTCATTTTTCTCTCTGATGGCAGCTAAGGTTTTTCTCTTTGAATCACAGTCACCTCACAGGAAGAGAAATGTGTCTATGCGGGGATTCGATTTCACTTATCCTGCCCAGAGACTTGCTTTTTCCATCTGTCTCATGCCTCTCATCAAAGAATTTCTGTACAATTCTCAGCCTTTCCCTGCCGCTGCGCAGATACCCGATCTGCTCCTCTTGCTGGGTCTTGAGACCTTTCTGTTCTGGAAGGTTTCCCTAAGTCCCTAACTCTGGTGGGCTATCAACATGTTCATTTTTTCTTGTTTAGTTTTCTCGGCTTTAATTTCTGAGGGTCTACTTCCTCCTTTTTCAGACACACCTGCTATAATTTTTTTTCCCCTAATGTCATGTTCTTGCTTTTGAGTGTCTTTTCTTCCCTTCATCTCTTAAAATACTTGAAACACACTTATTTTTATGTTCCTTTGAAGTTGTCCCATTTTCTGTACTTCCCAGCATGTAATGCATCCCTTTCATTACTTCTGTTTCTCACCTGGGGTCTAAGTCCCAGCTGTCCCCAAGGCAAGGGCACCAAGCCCGGCCAGACCCTTTCAGCCCAGAGATCCTGAGGCCTCTGGGTCCTCACTCCCCTCACCCGCTCTGGAACTGTGGATTCTCCTGTCCTGCTTTTAGCCTTAGACATCCATGCACATCCTTGCCTGTGTGCATGTGTCTGTCCACACTCTTCCTGTTCTTCTGCATTGGGTGAGGGGACTGCCCAGGACCAGCTCAGTCTCCTCTCTTAAAGGGAAGTCTCTTTACTGTAGATGCTCACCTAGTAATTACCTATTGGTCAACTAATAATAATGGTAATGATACAAATGATTTAATATGTGTCTCTGAGCTTCCAGGATCTTTTAAGGCCGTTTTAACAATTATTGCTAATTTAGACTTTTTTAAAGATTTATTTATTTATTTTTGGCTGTGCTGGGTCTTTGTTGCTGCACAAGTTTTTTTCCTAGTTGTGGCACGTGGAGGCTACTCTCTAGTTCTGGTGTGCAGGCTTCTCCTTGCAGTGGCTTCTCTTGTCGTGGAGCACAGGCTCTAAAGCATGAGAGCTTCAGCAGTGTGGCTCGCAAGCTCAGACTCCAGCAGCTGTAGCGCATGGGCTTGGTTGCTCTGTGGCATGTGGAATCTTCCCGGACCGGAGATTGAACTCATGTCCCCTGTACGGCAGGCAGATTTTTAACCACTAGACCACCAGGGAAGATCCTATTCTATTTACTTTTATTGAAGTATAGTTGATTAACAACGTCGTGTTAATTTCTGCTCTGCAGCAAAGTGACTCAATTATACATCTGTACATTCTTTTTTATATTCTTTTCCATGTTGGTTTATCACATGTATGGTTCCCTGTACCATACAATAGGATCTTGCTGTCCGTCCGATCTATGTGTATTATTTATTAGCCTATATCATCTGATTTGATCTTCTGAAAAACCTTCTCATTATCCTTGTCTTAAAAGACAAGAAAACTGAGGAAGAGATGGGTTCAGTAAATTGATGGTAAGGATTGTGTAGCCAGCAGATGTCAGGGCAGGTTTTAAAACGAGACCCCTCTTTGTTTCAAGTGGACAGGTGCTGTGGAGACCTGCTCTCCAGCTTTTATGACCCTGCAGGGCAGACAGCCCAGAGGCTAGGACAGCTGTGCCTTGAACAACGAGCTCACATTACTGATGGGTAGAAGAAGGTGTGGATCCAGGGGTTCCTGGTTCCACCAGCCCACATTTCCCAATGCACAGAGGCCAAATGGACAGCCATGCCCAATGCCTCTGCATGAACCACACACACGCAGACATGCTGGGAAAGCCAAAGAGATCTCCAGCCTCATGAGACTGCTGCTCATGGGCCTTTCTCAGCTGGGACTGCCCAGTTATGGAACATGGATCATCCTCTACCCACTAAAGACTCGCAGGAAGGGGTCATTTGGGAGTATTCTGTGCCCTTTTGTTCCCCCTAGGAGCTACACTTTATTGTTATGGGTTAAACTGGGTCCCCTCCAAAAATGTGGTGATGTCCTAACCCTTGGAATCTGTGGTGACTTTTGGAAATACATAGGGTTCTTACAGACATCCTCAAACTGTTATAAGGCCATTCCAGATGCAGTGGACTCCAAATCCAGTATGAATGGTGTCCTTGTAAGAGGAAAGACACAGGCACACACCTCCACAGAGAAGCCCCTATTACCATGGAGACAGAGGTCGTGGTGATATACCTATGTGTCTAGGACACCAAGCATCACCAGCAGAACCCCAGCAGTTAGGGGGAGGCCTGGACCAGATCCTCCCTCAGAAGCTCTGGAAGGAAACATCCCTGCCCACACCTTGATCTCAGATCTCTGGCCTCTGGGGATGGGACTGAAAGTAAGTAAATATTAGTTGCTCAATTGTGTCCAGTTCTTTGCAACCCCATGAACTGTAGCTCTCCAGGCTCTTCGGTCTATGGGATTTCCCAGGCAGGAATACTGGAGTGGGTTGCCATTCCTTTCTCTAGGAGATCTTCCCAATCCAGGAGAACCAGAGTCTCTTGCATGGCAGGCAGATATTTTACCATCTGAGCCACCAGGGGAGCCCATGAAGATAAAACAGTAAATCATTTAAAGCCACCCAGTGTATGTCATCTTGTTACAGCAGCAGATAGAAACTGATCCCATTATCTGAGACCACTGCATTTTCCCTAGGCCTGCTGATACTAGTTGCCTTTGTTATCTTGTAACCAGGTAATTCAGTTAAATATTATATAAGCCAATCTATATGAGTGTGAAAGGAGAGCTTCTGCTCTGAAAACTAGCCTTCCCTGGAAAGAATAGATAAAGGTGAGTTAATGTATTGCTGTTGATTTAGGCTGGGCAAGCCAACCATAAGAGATTGGAAAATAAGTCATATGAATCTAGAAGCATTCTAACCTCAGGTTGCTTTATATACGACTTCAAGTTCTCCATCCTACAGCAGAAATCAAAGACAGAGTGTGTAAGTGTGGTTTATGAGAGGGAGCAAAGGGATTGGAATTCCTATTGGGGAGCTGAGCTCAAAGAAACAGGCATTGTCTTACACAAAATGATCAACAAAACAATATACATGTTAGATATTTTATGCGAAAATGAAAACGTTTATGGCACACACATGGCATTTTCATGCTTTTCCACTTTATCCAAATTTCACTTCACTGGATAACCCAGTTATGTCTGTTATTTTTGCTCTACATCCAAGCTCTTTCCCAAAAGGCTAGTTGAGAAAAATCAAGCCAGTGGAACAGCAAGAAAATAAAGAATGTAGGTTCTTGGTATCCAAGTACTTGGCTGGGCTTATGATCGCCCCGCGAGCAGCCTTCAGATTCTATCCTGAGCTGTTTTTGTATGATTTACTCCTTGACCACCTTGCCTTTTGCCAGGCAGGGACATTTTCACCACAGCTGTGGGTCCATGAAATGCCCGTCACAGGTCTTTTCCACATAAAAGGCTGCTCATGTGCAGTGTTTGTGAGCGTAAGCTTGGGGACACCTCCTCCAATTCCTTCTCTCTCTTGGCTAGCACCCCACAGCACACGAGGTGCCACTCTGTCACCAAGCTGGATGAGATGCCATAATGTGGGGAGAAGGGTGGGGTCTGACATCACCAATAACCTCTGGGGGGCTGATAACACAACCCTAGTGCAGGGAAACTAGCCTTCCAATGAGACCTGGGACCAAGGAGGGACAGACAAATCCCCATCCTTCCTCCCCTTCATAGACAACACCCAGGTACTACTTCTCTGCAAGCCTTCCACAGACGCCCCCTTGCTATGTGAACATGACTGCCACCTGCTGTGTCTCTTCACCGCTCTTCACAAAGCAGTGAAAAGAAGGGTAACAGGTCCCACCACCTTGCTTGCATTTTCTTCTTGCCTTACCTCACTTTCCTTCTCACTCTTGCCACGCTGAATGTGTACCTTCCAAACACAGCATCAGCACTTAACCCTTGCTCCAGGCTCTGCTTTCTAAATGATGCAGACTTTGATGAAGGAGTCTATAGATATTTCAGAAATAACCCCAGTGCTCACTGGACCCTCAATCCTGCCTCACATGGGGAGCATTCATCATTTCAGGACACTGCCAATCAAGGGCATCATTAGAGCAAATCCAGGTATCTGTCACTAGATGTGAGATGCTGTCTGGCCTGATGGAGCTACATTTCTGATCACTCTTTAAAAGGTCCCAGAACCCACTGAGTCCCAGAATCTTTATGAAAAGTAGGACCTCATAAGGTCATGTTCTCCAGGTCTCATTTCACAGCAAGATTCCATTCAAGCCATCCCAGGAAGTCCAGTGTTTGTCCTGATCAAAATCACCCCTGGAAACTCAGGCTTCTCTGCTGTAGAGCATCTTTCTTCCTGTTGTAATTTAAGTTCCTTCTGCCTTTTAAGCTCAGTTCAGCCTCTCCTTATGTTTAAAAACTATGATTGGCTCCCCTGACCTCAGACGTTCTTCATGACCCAGGCGTCTTGGTCGGCTCTGCTGCTGCAACACACCAGAGACTGGGCAGCTCAAACAGCAGACATTTACCACTCTCCTTTCTGGAGGCTGGAGCTTCTAAGATCAATGTCAGCAGACTCAGCACCCGGTGTGAGCCCACTTCCTGGCTGACAGACAGCCTTCTTCTTGCTGTGCCCTCACACAGCAGGGGTGAGGGGCAGCTCTGGGCCACTAATCCTATCAATTAAGACAACTGTCAGAACTCATCACCTTCCAAAGCCTCCCTCCATCCAAATACAGTCACACTGAAAATTGGGGCTTCAACCTATAAATTTGGGGAGACACAAACATCCAGTTCACAGCACCAGACTTCACCTGGCAGAGCTATTTAGTGAGGCCTCAGGATGGGACGGTGCAGGCTCCTGGGACAATACAGTTCCTTGCCCTGGACAGGGGCCTGGCACACCTCTTCCTCACTGCTGTACCTACAGCTTTGACCTTCACTGTCCTCACTAACCAGAGCCCTTAGCCTGGCAAGTAAGGACCCAGCAAGAAGCAGCCAGCACTCCCTGGCCACGTCCAAGTTGCAAGTAAATAAGCCATTTGTTCCTGGCCGATTTTGATCAAAGCTTCTCTGTCTTCCAAATTAGGCCTGAGTCATTTATAAAGTGTGCAAGTGTTTGGATTTTAACAGCAAGCATCCATCCATTTTAGGACAGATGATTAAAAGGCACTAATTAAAGTCCTTTCATGACTGATGCCCAGGCCCTAAGAATGATTGGCCTGCCCACTCCTGGCAGCCCCCAGTGTTGCCAAAACTCAACCTCTGTTAACTGGTACCAAACAGAAACATGGAGACAGAGTTTGGGGTGGAGTAAAAAGGGATACCTTTATTGCTTTGCCAGGCAAAGGGTGCCACAGAGAGCTAATGCCCTCAAGATTGTGTGTCCAGCCCTGGAGGTGGGTAGTGAGGAGTCTTATAGTGTTCAAGGAGCAGGGTCTGGCCAGCTCATGGATATTCTGATTGGTGGGTGGTGAGGTAATGGGGAGTCAGCATCATCAACCTACTGGTTCCAACCCTTCTGGAGTCTGCAAGCGTGCAAGCAGCATAGAGTTAACTTCTCCCACCTGATGGGGGATTCAGTGTCTGCAAAACAGCTCCAAGGACATGTCTCAGAATATTACCTATAGTCCTTGGGGAGGAACTAAAGGTCCTTGACTTTGTTTAACTGCTAAAGTATTATTATTTTGTCTTGTTTGACTGTTCTCTTTTCCTTTCTGCATTTTCTCACTACTCCGATTAAATTTATTCTTTGACTAAAGTTTTTTCTACAGACAAAAGGCAGGTGGAGGACATGGGAGGGGTCTGTTCTGGGAAAGCCTTATAGGGTCCTGCTCAGTTACATCAGTGCATGGCCTGAGGGGACAGACTCTGGAAGACAGCTGTTCGTGGGGACACGGGGAGGGCGGTAACAAGAAGGATGGTGCTCACATTCATCCCAAATTCCCAACTCAGAGGCATTTTACCTTCAAGGTCATCTCACTTGGCAAGAGGCAGGCACCTGCTCCTCCCCCTGCATCTCAGAACCATGGACAGCACTCCATTAAATTGACATGCTGCTGCTGCTGCTAAGTCGCTTCAGTCGTGTCCGACTCTGTGCGACCCCAGAGACGGCAGCCCACCAGACTCCCCCGTCCCTGGGATTCTCCAGGCAAGAACACTGGAGTGGGTTAAATTGACATGGGATGTGTTTAAATCAAAAGTCAAGGGAATAACTCGATCATTGATGCACAACAGTGTACGGTAGCCCTAAGATGTGCCCAACCTCAGAGCAAGAGCTAGCTGGACTCTCACGGTCTGGGGGCGAGAGAGGACCAGTAGTAAGGTGATGAGTGCAGTGCCATGGGTCTCAGCCGCAGCCTCTGCCCTTTCCCTGACCAGAAGGTGCAAACTCAGGACTTTCCTTCTCCTCCCCCCACCCAGCAAACATGCCCCCAGGGAACTGAACCTCTCCCACTGTCACCTCTGATTCACTGACGCCCCTGGCCCTTGAGCATGTTCCCTCCAAGATTGCAACCCCTCAGCCCCTTGGCTGCCTCCAACGGCCCTTCCTAAGTCTCAGGCTGGATTGTCCCACTTTTGTTTGTGGTCTCTGAAGCTCTCTATAGCCTAAGGAAAAGCAAGACCTCACTGCAACATTCGTGGGTTGCTCCATCCATAAAAAAATACCAAGAATAACATATTACAATGTCATTGGCATACAGATCCATATCTTGATTTATGTATTGAAACATTTTTCTTCAACCTAAAAGCTGCTTTTTTCCCCTCTGATTTCAAAAGCTGTTGAAACATTGCATGGCCCCTGAAAGTTCTGTGGGCCGGGAGCCCTGAGCCCAGCGTACCCCATGGAGACATGGCCTGACTTTCCCATCTTCCTTGGCTCCACGAGTCGGTGGCCTCAGCCCTTGCTCTGCCCTCTTGGCCTCTGGGTCTCCACTGAAGCTGTTCCTTTCACTCTCAGTGCCTCCCACGCCCTTCCCTGCTCCCTAAGTCCTCCACATGTGTCTCCACCCTGGCACAGGGGTGATGCTCTGGGCCCTGTGGACAGAATCTGTGCATCTTCTCTGCTCTCTGATGGTGACCACATTGCAAGCCAGTCTTCCTGGCCAAAGGACGGGTCCCTTCCTTCATCCCACAAACACCCTCTGTGTGCCTGACTCTGGGAGACGCAGGATGTATGTGTTGCATGTTAAATCGCTAAGCTATGTTCAACTCTTTTGCGACCCCCATGGACTGCAGCCCACCAGGCTCGTCTGTCCATGAGACAAAGCAGCTGATCAATGGATGACCTGCTCAAGACAACTGGTCAGAACCAGCTGCTCTGACGCAGGCATTGTCGGGGAGGGGAGAGTGAAGGCAGAGAGGAAGGCTGAGGATGGAGGGGACCCTCCAAAGTTTCCAAAACAGGAGCCTCCGGGTGGACACTGAGACCCCTCCCTGTCAGTATGAATAAAAGCTAGAGCAAATCTGAGCACGAGTGGGTGGCAGTTGGCTCAAAACGGTTGGCAAAGGCCAAGACATAACCAGAACCTGCATGTCGGCATCTGGGCTTTCCTTGTGTTTCTTAGGCCTCTCCAACTCATTGAGAAACCCACTTGGGTGAAACCTACTGCATTTCCCCAATATTTGAACATAAAGACATACTTGCAACAACAACCATGCAGAATATACTGTGTTTATGACACAAATTCCATAAATAACACTACTACTAAAAAATAGTAACAGAAACTAAGTTTATTGAGCACATACTATGTCCCAGGACCATCTGAAACCCCTTCCATGTGTTACCTCAGCCCAGCCCCACAGCCCACAACACACACTAAAGTCTCAAGAGCATCCGAGGATGGAAGCTCGGCCATCTAGGCCATGGGCCGGTGAGCCTCTGCGGGTGGTCTGGAGCCAGAGATGGCCCTCTGCCCTCCACTCTGTCCCAGGTGTCCTCAAAGACAGGAATTATTATTTCTATTTTAGACACTGGGCTTAGAAAGTGCTCCATCTGTTAGCATCAGAGCCAGATTCAAACCACTGGCTCACAGTGGATTTGGCTCCAGCACTGTTTGGTACCCACAACTGCCAAGTAAGCAGACATCATCAGATGGATCAACACAATCAGGCCCACCCTGTCTGGCTGTGAGAATGAGACTGTCCATCTCCAGCGTGACACTAAGGGGACCCGACATCCACGCGACCCCCAGCCTCACAGGGAGGCTCTACTGCGTGCTCAACCTGCAGGGCTGAGAAAACAGCATCTTTCTGACTCACTCTTACTGGTCCTCCCCGTGCTGGTGTCCCCAGATGGCAGGGGACAGGCAGCCAGTGGGGCAGGGGGACAGGGAGATGCCTACGGAACCTCTTTGGCCACATCTGTTCACTTGTCTAGATTGCTTTCAGCAATCTCAGCCTGATTCTTTGAAATGAAGCCACTGGCACGAGATTTACTTAATGGCTTGTCTGAAATTATTAGGGCTGATGCTGATGGAAGGGTTTTCACTGAACGCTGACAACAAGGTGGAGAAAGAGAGACAAGAAAACACTGGCTAATCTGAGCGGGGCCCTGGGGTAAAGGAAGGCAGGGAAACTTCCCATGGGGTGTTCAGGGCATTCCTTGGGCTCCATCTTAGAGAGTAAGTGATGACTTCAGGGATCTGGACAGGACATAGCCAGTCGCCTACAGTATCCACAGGACATCTCTCCAGCCCTCGGGTCTTAGCACGTCTCCTGATCAGAAGGTTCAGGGCTTACACATTCTTAATGATTGAATGAGTGGTGTTCATGGTACACAGATTATGGTGCATGGACCCAAAACACGCCCCCAGAAAGTGATCACTCTGGGTATTGTTGTTATTCTAAGCCCCTGTGTAATTTAAACTCAAGGGGCTTCCCAGGTGGCGCTAGCAGTAAAGAACTCACCTGCCAATGCAGGAGACGTAAGAGACGTGTGTTAAATCCCTGGGTGGGGAAGATCCCCTGGAGGAGGGCATGGCAACCCACTCCCATATTCTTGTCTGGAGAATCCCATGGACAGAGGAGCCTGGTGGGCTATAGTCCATGGGGTTGCAAAGAGTCAGACATGATTGAAGTGACTTAGCACAGCACTCTTGAAAGAGTCCTTTTGGTATTTAGCTTAGCCTATTGACAGAAGGATTATGTGACTTATACATGCAGAACAGGGTTGTGTGTCCCCAGAGCCCACCTGTGGATGGTGGGTGCTTATCACTGCAGGTGCAGGGGCTGAAAAGGCTGACTGTCCCTGAATCCCACTCTGCACGAGTGCTGTTATTCAGGAGGCTGGTGCTGTTATAAACACCCTGATTTTTACAGACAGGAAACCAAGGTTCAAGGAATCATATCATTGTCCAGGTCTGCAGCATCAGTAAGGACTGGATCTGGGATTTGAAATTGGACAGTTGGACCCTAGCAAGCCTGCTCCTAACAGCTCTGTTCTACCCTAGGGTTCAGTGTGACCTCACCTTATCTAATGACACCTGCAAAGAACCCCATCCTCACTAAGGTTACATTCTGGAGTCCTCAGTGGGCCTGAATTTGGGGGGGACATCATTCAACCCAGTGCAAGGACCAATGGACCCAATATTCTCAAGCAGTTCGCAGCACAAGGCATTATCAGTTATCTGGTCTCTTAATTCAGCCCCAAACCTCCTGCCAGAGAAGGTCACAGCTGCCTTGTCAGTCCTGGACCCAGATGCAAGCCCGGGCTGTTGTCTGGGACATCACCAGGTCTGGAGGAACGGCCCCTGGAGGGCATGGCTTGTCAAATTTGAGGCTGGAGTTGAAGACATGGGTGTTGGCAGCCAGCATGGCCGATGTGTGTGGGTTTCTCACCTGGGAATGGACTGAGAACCTCTGCCCTCACAGCAGCAGACAGGCCCACAGGTTATTGCCAGAGAAACCATCCAAAGATGGGCAAGCACAACCATCCGATGAGAAGCAGTGAGCCAGACCCCAGAGCTCACTCACTGGTGATCCATTGTTCAGTCACTCAGTCATGTCCAACTCCCTAAGACCCCACGGACTGCAGCATGCCAGGCTTTCCTGTCCCTCACCATCTCCCGGAGCTTGCTCAAACTCAAGTCCATTGAGTCAGTGACGCTATCCAATCATCTCATTCTCTGTCTGATGATCTTCTGCTAAACAAGGGGCTCTCGCACCTGCTCACAGCTGTGGTCCTTATCCCTCTGAGCCCGTCTCCGAGGTGCTCAACAATTCAAGTACACTTTGTTTCTGGAAAGCCCAGGGAGGAAGTAATCATTAAAAACATGTAAATTAAGTTACCCCAGGAGCTTAATAGATTAGTCATCGACTTTTTCCCTCCTGTTGGATCTTAACCTTCTGTGGAAATTAATCACCAGATGGCTCAAAGAAGCCACCAAAGGTTGGCATGCTCTAGTCACATAGAGCAGAGGGACCCCTCCCCCCACCATCTTCACAGCGTCTCCCCCTCCCCAGAAGCCCGGCATTGACTCAGACATGACTATCTTGGGGCCAGCCCAAAGGCCCTGGACATCTACCTCCTCCTCCACAGCTGTTACCCAGGGCAGGTCCCACTCCATGGGACAGACACATCAGCCTCACGTGCTCCAAAGAGAAGGGCTTTGGCCTCAACAGAGAGGGAAGAAAAGCAGGTTTCTGTGCCTTGTGAATTCATGCAGTCATTAGTCACCATATGAGCATTTATTGAGCACCTATGATATACTGGGCTTCCCTGGTGGCTCAGTGGTAAAGAATCAGCCTGCGATGCAGGAGACCCAGGTTCGATCCCTGGGTCGATCCCTGGGTGGGGAAGATCCCCTGGAGGAGGAAAATGGCAACCCACTCCAGTATTCTTGCCTAGAGAATCCCATGGACAGAGGAGCTTGGCAGGCTACAGTTCATTGGATCACAAAGAGTCGGACCTCAGAGCAGTGACCCCAGGCACAGAATCATGTGATCCCAACAGTATGGCCAGAGGGGACCATAAGGACCCTGGGAGCCCAAGAAAGGAGGTGCCAGAGGTTCCTGGGGAAGCCAGGGAGGCTTCATGGAGGAGACGATGCTCTGAGCTTCATCTTAAGCAGGGGCAGGCGTCTGCCATGGGAGAGCTTTTCCAGGAAGGAGCGGCCTGAGTCAGGCCTGGGAAGCAGCCAGAACCAGGTTCAGAGCGTGACGCAGCCTCTGCCTCCAACAACCAGCTGTGTGATGAAGTTGTCACTCTGTAGTCATTTGCCCTCTCGACCACCAGTCTTCTGGCCTAGGAAGTCTTACTTGCAGGTAAGAAGCTACACATGTTGTTTGTCGCTCATCCATGCCCAACTCTTTGCAACCCCATGGACTCCAGCCCGCCAGGCTCCTATGTCCATGGGATTCTCCAGGAAATAATACTGGAATTACCCATTCTCCAGGGGATCTTCCTGACCCAGGGATCAAACCCAGGTCTCCTGCATTGCAGCAGATTCTTTGCCAAACCACCAGGGAATCCCACACGTAGAAATGGTTACTGTTATTACTACAGCTGTCGGTGCCCCTATTATTACAGGTTCCAAGAGCTGGAGCCCTAGGGCTGCTGGAGCTCAGGCTGTGAGGCTGGAGAAACACAGAAGAAAGTAGAAGTCGGTGAACAGTGGTAGGCGGAGAGATGAATGAGTGAGTGCATGCATGCATGAACAAAAAGAGAATAAAAGGATCAAGAATGATTGTGATGCCACATTGAAGGGTTTTGTTCTAGGATTCTGGGAGGACCTGCAAGGGACCCCAGGTGGAGCTGCTGGCCCAGACACACAGACCTGGACAGGTATGCTGCAGGAGGCACGATCCACAGAATCCTTTCCAGCCCTCCTCCTGGCCAACATCTTTGTCCATCACTCTGGCTTGACTCTTGAGGACCTGGGAGGCCCTCATTCAGTCCCTGCCAGGTCACCCCTCCAAACACCATCTTCCCATGGGGACTTCCACCCCTGTGTTATTCCACTCTTTATTCCCATCACAGTTTCCTGCCATAACAAGTGACCACAATTGTGCTCAGAGGACAAGTGGGGGCTGCCTCCAGAAAAAAGCATTGATGGCACAATCCCAGGGGGTTCAGCACAGCCGGGAAGGGGTACAGAGTGTGTGGCTTCATTTCAGACATTAAAGAGTAGGGCAACTTGGTGAGAGGCAAGTTCCAGTCTCACATCAGTTTGTGAGCATCTCCCAGGACAAGACCAGAGCTGTGCCCCTCTGCCTGCCTGTGCCTGTCACCCAGCATGTGGTCAGGGCCCAGCTCGCCCCTGCTGACCCCCCAGGTCTCACAGTCCAGAGCAGCGGGTGAAGGGAACAGCACCCGCCTCTCCTCTCTCCTGGGAGCCTGAGCAGTGGTTACATGCAGGTCCGTGAGTCTGAGCAGTGGTTATATGCAAGTCCGTGGACCAAGGGCAGCCAGAAGCCAGCCCCCCGCCTCCTTGCTCAGCCAGGGGGCCTCTGTTGCTGAGATCCACACCCCGACTTTGCAAGAGATGCGCATGCAGCAGCTGCTTCTGGTGAGCGAGCAGAGTCGGGGAGATGCCAATTTGTGGCAGACGTCTGAAGAAGCTATTTCTAAAACAGCAATTACCAGAAAGGAGAACAAATTACTACTTACTTCAGAGACTTTCACACATGGAGAATCAGGGCCCTACAAAGTAATCAGGGCAATGTGTTTGCAAAACTGCATTATTTATATTGAAATATTTCACGGAGAAAGGTCAGGGACCAAAATTGAAGGTTAGCGAGGAATAAAATACCAGGGTCACCATATCGCTGGGAAGTCTGCACAGGGCCTTGATTACCAACACATTAGGCACTTTTGAAAACTATTAAATAAATCCAGGCTGGTATCCAACGTTGGATTTCTAGGAAAATATGAGCTCCGTTGCCCAAACCCAATGGCGGAACTACAGAGCAGGCGGAGAGGCCTGGCCCAGGCCTGCGTCCCGGGGAGGGTGTGCCGTGCCCAGGGAAGTGGCCATTGGACACCCAGCCCATCCATCAGACCTTGATGGGTTGCCAGGCAACCACTCAGCCTCTCTAGGGTCCCACCCAGAGTCACCAGGACATTAGTAGCTGGTCCAGGGCTGGGGAGGGAAGAAGGGAGGAGGCTTGGGAAAGGGTAGAGCAGGCTGGTGGGAACTTTGACGTGGGCCCTGCAAGGGGATGACAGCAGACAGCTCCCCTGGATTGGGGTCAAGGCCATGGGCCCCCTCTTTACACTGTAGCCCTCACCCTCCACTTCCAACTCTCCCCACGGACTAAATGTGCCCCCAGGAGAGGACCACCAGGGACCATCAGTTCAGTAACACATAGGTATATCATGCTTGTACTGCCCGGGTCTAATTTGATTCTGGAAACACCCCGCATGAAGCTGAGAGAGAAGGAGGCTGAGTCCTCAGGGTGGCTATTCTGTTTTCCCAGGAAGCTCCAGGTCCCCATTTGGGATGTCCAGGTTGCTGCAGCTGCAGACGGTTACCTCTGCCTCCTGGGTCCAGGCACAGTCCCCAGGTCTCTATTCCAGGGTCCAGCACTGAGCTCCCTGAGCGAGGAGCAGAGCTTCCAGGGACCATGATGGTGAGGGGAAGGGCAACACATGGGGTCCACTGATGGCCTTAGGTCACACCTGCCTGAATGCCTTCCTGCCCACAGAGAAATGCCTCTGGGCTGGGTCTGCATTTCATTCAGTGCCCTATCCTATTCATCCATTCATCTATACATCCATCCTTTCATCTACCATCCTTCCATCCATCTATCCATCCATCATCCATCCATCCCTCTATCCATCTGTACAGCCAGCCAGTCAACCACTAGCCACCCATCCATCATCCATCCATTCACCATCCATCCATCTACCCGTCTGTACATCTATCCATTCACCTGTACCTCCATCCATCCATCCATCCATCCACCCATCTGTACATCCAACCATCTGTACATCTATCCATCCCTCCACCCCTCTTGTATGCATACATACACATATGCACTGAAAATTACCTGAGTGGCTCTTGGGCAGACCCTATCAGAGGAGGGTGGGTCCACAGAAACAGAAATCCTTAGAGGAACCTTTGTTGTCAGTGTCTCAGAAGCTTCCATGTGGCACATGGAGCTTGGCCAAAGGCTGACCAAGGGCTCAGCATGTCCTTATTGACTCTGCACACAGAAAAACTATGTGCTTGTGAGGGCAGGAGCCCAGAAGCAGGAGCCCAGGGAGGCCTGTCAGACTGTCATGGAAGACAGAGGGCATTGGCAGGAAGGAGGGACCCTCCACAGTCTGTCCTCAGACAGCAAAGAAACACATCCACAAAGGTCAGAGGAAGGGGGTCTCCAAGACCCTGGTGGAGACCACTCACCTGAAACCCCAGCTAGAGGACTTTGGATAGGAAGGTCTACCCACAGCCAGTCACGTAATTTTCAAGGCCCGGTGCAAAATGAAAATGTGGCACTCCTTGTTCAAAAGGCAGCAAAAAAAAGTGCTAAAGGTAAGAAACTATAAACCACTTTCCTTCCTTCCACTGTCTCTGTTTCGACTTATCATGGTGATTTATATTTGCTGTACAGTACCATTCTAAGTCAAGAAAAATTTAAATTTCAAATTATTAGCATGGATTTTTACTGTTCATCTTTATATTGTGCAATGCCAATTTTAAATGCAAACATAAGAGCATTTAACTCCTATGCAGAATAACCGAAATTGTACAATTCATATTTTGTAGCTCGTATATGAAGATGTATTTCATTCTTCCCAGAGCAGCAGAAAGTCTGCACAAAACCAACACAACCGTCTTTAATTCACTCTCAGATCAGGCATGCTTTCCCAGCACTCTCTGCCTTTGGCACATGGATTAAGGAAGGTTTCAAAGGGAAGTGGTGGGGGTGGGGGTGCGTCATCCTTGATCCCCTTTACTTCTGCATCATTTTTTTCCCACAGAAGTGGTTGGTTGCTGACACAGGGCAGTGAAAGGAACAAGAAAGGATACAGGGCTCCTTGGTCATTCATGTTTCTTAGGAGGCCAGAGCCTTCTTTCTGCTTTCAGAGCAAGTTCTGGTTCAAATGGGAGGGGTGGCTGCTCGGGATGGTCAGCGCCGCCCTTCACCATGGACCTGACTCGCTTCCCCTGGACCATGCCGAGTCATGCTGGTTTCACCATGGGTCTCCCAGAGTTCTGTGCTTGTGGATAACCATGAATGCCAAGTGCCAGTGGGGTTTTGAAGAACAGTGGACACACACCCCATGTGTCTGTTCCGCTCACACACACGTCATTGCCATAGGAGCTCACACACACATCATTGCCGTAGGACTTTGCTCAGAAAACCCAAGTTCAAAGTTAAGAAAGCATTAAGAATTCAAGATGGAGACAGTACAGAATGAAACCAAGCATGGCCCACATTGACTGGGGGGTTCCATGGACACACAGCTCTCGTGCCCATCGAGTTCCCTCAGGGTAAGTCTGCTGGTGTGAGGACAGTTTCCCCAGGAAGCACCTGCCTCCCCTTCCAGGTGGTTCTGCCCCCTTCTGTAGACCTGGACGAGGGTAAAGGAGGGAGTCTCGGAGGATGAGCCCCTTGTTGTCTCAGCTCAGGCACATGCACATGGTGTCTGGCTGGCCTGAGCCCTCCCAGGCCCCTCACCCTCTGTGTCCAGCAAGACAGCAAACGTGGAGACAGCTCAGCTCAACAGGCCCCCACCAAAGGCTCCCATTTCTGTGTATGAATCTGCACATGTGACCCAGAGTAGACTCACCTGGTTCAATAGGACCAAATGATGTTCCCAGCATCTGGGCGGGCTGAAGGCATCAAATTCAGTGAAACTGCCTTTCCTGTCTTGCTTTCAGCCCTTTGAGCTTTTTTTAAAATCCTTTTTGGGCCCTGGAAGGGTTTCGCCTCTATGACTACAGAAGCAAGTTCCCCTCTGCCCAAAGCCCACAAATAAGTGTGCAGGGGGATGCCCACTCATGCTCACGTATGCAATCCTTCCAACACCACGTGAAGTATATACTCTGTTCTCAAGATGCACTCACCCTTGCACCACCATGCACGACAACATACACCATGCGGTCGGGGCCAGGAACGCCCTCCTCGACTCCTCTTTGGAAAGCATCCTCAGAGCTGGGACACATTATTCTCAAGATCCTCAAGAGTGGACCGTGTTCATCTGGACACTGAAGCTGGACACTGTTGACAGGGGATGAGATGGTTGGAGGGAATCATTGACTCGATGGACATGAGTTTGAGCAAGCTCCAGGAGATAGTAAAGGACAGAGGAGCCTGGCGTGCTGCAGTCCATGGGGTTGCAAAGAGTTGGATACAAATGAGCAACTGAACAACAACAGCTGTTTTCAGAAACCTCTGCAGATTACCTGGAATGAAGACTGAGGTCTCAGGGGTGTGGATGGCGGACCCACAGCTAAGTGCTTCCAGGGTGATCAGTGGAGCTTACTTTGGTGGTTAAGTGCATGACCTCTGGTTTCAAACTGCCTGGGTTTTATTCCTGACCTCATCAATGTGTTATCTGTGTGGCATTGAGCCAGTCACTCCACCTCTCTGTGCTTTGGAATCTCTGTCTGTGGAGGTTGAATGTAAGAGTTCTTACTGCAGAGAATTCTTCTGAGGATTAAATAAGTATGTGATGTGCTGAGAACACTCTCTGATGGACGGTAAACACTTTGTATTAATACATGTAAAATGAAAGAAAATGTTAGTGGCTCAATCGTATCTGACTCTGCAATCCCATGGACTATAGACCGCCAAGTTCTTCTGTCCATGGGATTCTCCAGGCAAGAATATTGGAATGGGTTGCCATTCCTTTCTTCAGGGGATCTTCCCAACCCAGAGATAGGACCTGGGTCTCTCCTGCAGGTGGATTCTTTACTGTATGAGCCACCTGGGAAGCCCGGTATATACTGCCTATTTTTTATCCTTACTATTCAGGAAAGACATTCACAGAGGCACTCGGAGAGCAATGGCTCCCGGGACCAAGGAGCTCCCCTTAAGGTCTCTCTAAGCTATCTTCTCAATACCAACATCTCCCTAGACCAGTGCTGTCCAAAAGAACTTTCTGGAATGATTAGAAAGTCTTTTCTACACTGTCTGTCTCAGGATCTACCACCTAAAACATGATGATTGTGACCAAGGAAGTGAATTTTTAGTTTATGTGCATTTTAATAAATTTAAATTTACAAAGTAACTAGCAGCTGTCATGTTCAATAGTGCCAATCACTTCCAGAATTTCTCAATTTGAAGGAAAAAAATCATTTATTCAAACGTGACTAGGAAATCCTGATTTCTATACGCCCCTTACAGACGGCTCCTGAGTTCTCAGGAGCTGATTAAAGTTCCTGAGAAGTCCTACAGCAATTATATTTTGTTCACCCTATTGGTTGACAAATTTATTTGACCACACCGTCTCTTTTCTGTGTGGATTTATACAGCAGTCATCAACACCCCCAAGATGATTCCAGAAGTCTGTGTCCGCAAGACCAATGAATGTCATTCGGGCTTTGAAAAGCTACCAAAAAAGGGCTTTGTTTTAATGCCTCTTTTCACTGCTCCTGGTTCCAGAAACTGGGAGTCAATGCTAAGTCACTCATGAAGTCATTCAACAAACATGTAATGTGCCCTTACCATGCTCCGCTCCATGCAGCACTGGCAGACACATAACCGTCTCCTTCTTTACAGGCCCTGGGGCTTCCCTGGTAGCTCAGCTGGTAAAGAATCTGCCTGCAATGCGAGAGACCTGGGTTCAATCCCTGGGTTGGGAAGATCCCCTGGAGAAGGGCAAGACAACCCACTCCAGTATTCTTGCCTGGAAAATCCAATGGACAGAGGAGCCTGGCAGGCTACAGTCCATGGGGTCGCAAAGAGTCAGATACAACTTAACACATACACACGCATACACAGTCCTTCTCCCAGAGATGTGAGCATCCTCCCTGGAGGTGAAGGAGAGAACAAGACTAAGGACTCAGGGGCCAGCTCTGCTTCTAAGGACACAGAAACAGGGTGCTGGGCCCCTGACTCCCCCCAGCACAAAGCCCCTTAATAAAGTTTAGATTAAAAAGCCCAGATACTGGCATATTCTTAAGATGCTTAATAAAGCAATTGGCCCGTAAGTCAATCTGGCCCTCCAAATGAAGCCTCCAGTGTGGAAGCCAACCAGCCTTACCAGGCCTGCTTAATGCAAAATGGGTAATGTCATTTATAAGCCTTGAAGGCAAGCTTATGAATTAAAGAACAATGCTAGAAAACAAGCCCCGGAAATTTCTATGCATTGCAAACAGCTCAGAGCACATCCTCGCTGTGCCCTCAGCCCAGCCATTCAGCCCCGCCCAGGGCTCTCCTGGAAGACGAGTCCCCCAATCCAGCAGGCAAGCCTGCTGGAAATGCAGAAGGCTGATCTTTCAAGCATGCGAGCCCGCTCCTGCCCCACGGCTCCTGGGGACCCCTGGAGGCTAGAAGACACACAGACCAGTGACGCAACACGTGTCTGGTGCCCTCCGTCAGGCCTCCTATACTGCTGACCAAGGCTGCCTGGAACTACTGCCTCCATTCAAAAATCAGCCCTCCGCAGAAATTATGTCCATAATTTCTGGGGACCCAGCTCTAGAACAGGGGTTCAGTGTGACAACCCCCACATGCCAAGGAACCTGCAGAGGAACCCCTGCTCTGGGGCAGGACTCCAGCAAAGGCGCATTAAGACAGAACAAAGCAGAGAGGAGGGGAAAACATCTCTCAGGATTCAAAACGAGAAGATGAAATGCCTGGGAAAGAAAGAGGCTTTTCAGAGAAGTTTTCATCCGGTGCCAGCGCAGTTTGAGAGACTCAGAAGAGATGGAAATCTGGGCATGTTGCTGGCCAAAATCTTGGCTTTCTCTGCCCACTGAAGTAGGATAAAAAATACAGAGATAGAGATAGGAAATAGAAAGGTGGTTTTAATTCTCAGCCGACAGAGAGGGGAACACAGTAGGCTTGTGGCTCAAGAACTGTGCCGGTGCTCCAGGAGGAGTCTAGGGGCTTATATAAGATGAGAGATCATGGTCGGGAGTCAGTGATGAGGAATAAAGGTGTGGGATCTTGTCAAAAACAGTCATGGGCTGGCGTCACTAACCCGGTAATTGAGTCTGGCAGTTCAGTCGCTCTGTGGCCTTTATCCTGATACGTAACTACAAGTGGAAGGGTGTTGTAAGGGTAAACAGCAGACTGTTGCTGTCTTCTGTCATCCCCTTCTCCTCCTACCCTCTATCTTTCCCAGCATTAGGGTCTTCTCCAATGAGTTGGTTCTTCAGGATGTATTTAGCATGGAGTCAGAAGGAAATCTGAGAAGGCAATGGCACCCCACTTCAGTATTCTTGCCTGGAAAATCCCATGGATGGAGGAGCCTGGTAGGCTGCAGTCCATGGGGTCGCTAAGAGTCGGACACGACTGAGTGACTTCACTTTCACTTTTCACTTTCATGCATTGGAGAAGGAAATGGCAACCCACTCCAGTGTTCTTGCCTGGAGATTCCCAGGGATGGCAGAGCCTAGTGGGCTGCGGTCTACGGGGTCACACAGAGTCGGACACGACTGAAGGGACTTAGCAGCAGCAGCAGCGGCAGAAGGAAATAGGTGTGAAGTGTAGCTCCTGCAAAGTTAGGGGCAGAAAAGCATACTTAGTTACAGACATGCAGAGTTAGGAGCAGTTAAAGTTAAAAAAAAAAAAAAAAAAATAGGAATGTCCAGGTCTGCTCACTGTTCTCTTTATCTTCTTTGTTCTCAGAAAAGGGAAAGAAAAAAATTCGTTCCTCTTTTTGTCATTTTCATTGCAACTGGCAGATGGATTGGATGGCTGTGAAGGCTGCTGGTTTGGTAGGTGTCCTGGGAAGAGACAGGCCGGCCAGGACTACATGCTCCACAACCCTGCAGGGCAAGGGCACCAAGGAGGCTCTGAAAGGTCTCCTGCCTCTGTGGATTTCACCCCGGGAACACCTAGGAACACTGATGCCCACTTACACAGGCTCGGAAGCAGGACAAATGGCCATTCACCTCCCTCCTGAGGTCCCAGGTCTCCTTGGTCAGAGTCATGCTGATCTGGCGGGAAGACCCTCTATTTCCTCTCTAAATAGGATCCCCAAGTGGATGAATCAGCAGGTTCTTTTGAGTTTCAGCTCTCCATCAAGAACCTTTCTTATCTGGAACACAAAAATGCGTGTTAACAAACATTTGTCGTGCCTCTAGCCAAGCAGCTCCCACAAAGGACAGAATTCATAGATGTTGGTTCATTTATTAATTTATGTCATTCTTTCTCTCTCTTTTAATTTGTATTGGAATATAGTTGCTTTATACTGCTGTATTAGTTTCTGTGGCACAGCAAAGTGAATCAGCTCTACATATACATATATCCCTCTTTTTTGGATTTCCCTCCCATTTAGGTCACCACAGAGCACTGAGTAGAGTTCCCTGAGATATAAAGGGAATATCTAGTTATCTACATAGTAGTGTACATATATGTGGGATTCCCAGGTGGTGTGTGGTAAAGAATCTGCCTGCCAATGGAGAAGACCCAGGAAACCTGGGTTTGATCACTGGGTTGGGAAGATCCCCTGGAGGAGGGCATGGCAATCCACTCCAATATTCTTGCCTGTAGAATCCCCAAGGACAGAGGACCCTTGTGGGCTACAGTGCATGGGGTTGCAAAGCGTTGGACATGCCTGAGCAACTGAGGGCACAGACAGTGTATATATGTCAATCCCAATCTCCCAATTCATTCCACCCCTGTTTCCCTCCTTGGTGCCCACAACTTTGTTCTCTGTGTCTGTGTCTCTGTCTCTATGTCTGTTTTGCAAAGAAGATCATCTATACCAATTTTTTCAGATGTCACATATATATGCATTAATATACAATATTTGTTTTTCTCTTTCTGACATACTTCACTGTTTGATAGTCTCTAGGTCCATCCACATCTCTGCAAATGATCCGATTTAATTCTTCTTTAAAAAAAAACACTTTTGTTTATTTACTTATGGCTGTGCTGGGTCTTCATTGCTGCACAGGCTTTTCTCTAGTTGCAATGAGTGGGACGTACTCTCCAGCTGTGATATGCAGGCTTCTCTTGTTGCAGAGCATGGATTCGAGGAATGTGGGCTTCAGTAGTTGGAGCATTTAGGTTCAGTTGTTACGGCTCCTGGACTCAAGAGTACAGGTTCAATAGATGTGGCCCAAGGGCTTAGTTGCTCCAAGGCATGTAGAATCTTCCCAGATTGGAGATCAAACCAGTGTCTCCTGCTTTGGCAAGTGGATTCTTTACCACTGAGCCATCTGGGAAGCCCCTTCATTTTCTCCAATAATGCCATGAATTCTGCCGTGATTGGCTCTAAGAGACCACCTGCTGTGTGGGGTCCTGCCCTCAACCTGCACCTAGTAACATTCTCTGAGGTTCTGTCAAGATGGGGCTCCCAAGGCAGACTTGGTCCACCAGATGGGCTCTTATTTGTCCAACAAGACAACAAAGTGATGACACATTGTACCCCAATATGGAATTACTCCCACTAACACCAGCCTGGCCTTTCTTCCGGAAACTTCACAGCTCTTCTAAGTTCTTTAAATGCTTCTCTGGAGGCCCAAGATATAGGGGAGGAAAAGTTCAAATAAAAGCCAAGAGTAGACTCACTGAAAGGCGTGTTGACAACATCTAATAGCATGAATCTGTCACAGTCCGCCAGAGGGGAAGCGGCATCTGTATTCCAACTGTAATAACTACATATTGAACAGCTGGGACGTGATTTATTAACAATGAGATTTTACAAGCAAGTCACTATTGATGAATGGCAGCAATTTTAGACACCCTAGATCAATACCCTTTAATCGAGTCAAATCTCAGCAAATTAGATTAAAGCAAGATTCCCAAATAGCCCCAAACTACACAAACTAATGTGGTAAAATTCCCCGTGTGATTGCATGACATGGGAGGCACTGTCATGAGCTGACAACTGCACTTTTGTTTATTTACCTGAAAATCAGATGCTGTGGTTAAAAGACTGTGTCTGTGGTCCTTCAGAGATTTGTGGTTGGACACTTGTGAGGTGAGAGGGATCCACCACAGAGAACTCTGGGCTACTGTCAAGGAAAGACCACCTTGGAAAAAATACTTCTATACCCGCTCTCCAGCACCCACCATGTTCCGTCTGGCGAGGTGATGATCAGAGCTTAGAGCACAAGTAAACCACAAGCCCTGCTCTGCCCCAGGCAACCTGGTTGAGTGTGGATAAATCATGTACAACTCTTCATCCACAAAGCAGAAATGGCATTCATCATTGCCACCTCCAAAGTTGCTGTGACATTAAACAAAATAACATACTTGAGAGACCAGAGGGACTTCCCTGGTGGCTCAGTGGTAAAGAATCCACCTATCAATTCAGGAGACACCAGTTCAATCCCTGGTCCAGGAAGATCCCACATGCTGTGGAGCAACTAAGCCCGTGTGCCACAACTACTGAGCCTGTGCTCTAGAGCCCGGGAGCTGCAACTTCTGAAACCCATGTGCCCTAGAGCCCGTGCTCCACAACAAAAGAGAAGGCACCACAATGAGAAGCCTTCACACCACAACTCGAGAGTAACCCCTGCTTGCCACAACTAGAGAAAAGCCTGTGCATCAACAAAGACCCAGATCAGCCAAAATTTATTTTTTTAAAAAGAAAGACCGGGTATGTGTTTAGCACAGAGAGGGCACGTGGTTATCAGTCAAAGAAAGTGACCAGCAGGACAACAACAGCTAGTGGGGCTGTCTCCATCCCCAAAGCATGAGAGCTGCCAGGGCAACACCCACAGCCAGCCAGACCCCAGGGAGCCAGGGTCCCTGCAAAGCTGGAGGTTGACCATGTACATCCAATCACAGCCAGCATTCCGCATGATTCTGCAGGAAGCCCCAGAAAAGCCTCTCTCACCGGACAGATTTCACTTTGGAAATTCTTTTGTACCTGGAATTTTCCAGTGTTGGACCAGGAGCCCTTGCTTCCTACATGTAAGTATGGATGCTGGCCCCATGTGTGAAGATTCAAGGGAGACCTCGGGAAGCCCACTGCTCTTGGTCAGCAGTTCCGGGAGATATGGTGGAGTTGCTGCCACTACAACCACTGGAGAGGGATGTGTCAGAGACTGGGAGACAGTCCAGTGCTCTTCCAACCCTGGAGAGAGCCAGAATGATAGCCATTTAGAGTCCTCACACACTGTCACTGGGAGACCTGAAGGCAGAAGGTGATCAGGACCCTCCTTTGCTGGTTCCAGGTGGGAACAGGTAGCAACATTTGAGGCAGAGCAAGGAAGCATGTTCCCCTTATGTTTCCATTTAGATGAAGGTGACAGATGATTCAGATAGGTACTGGCTCAAAATGCTGATGTGGTTTGTGAGCTTTCTTGGCTGACCACAAAGTCTTCCTAAACATCTGCCCTTCTCATGCTGATCACTGTGGCTCAGGATCCAACAGAAAGGATGGGCAGCCATTTCCCAGGCACCCACTAAGCACTGGGCGAGTGGGTGGGGAAGAGCTCTCGCTTCAGCCTGGGCCTCTGTCTCTACCCAGCTGTGTTTGTTCAGAGGCTTCCCAAGTGGCACCTGTGGGAAAGAACCTGCCTGCCAATGCAGGAGACGTAAGAGATACGGGTTCCATCCCTGGGTTAGGAAGATCCTCTGGAGGAGGAAATGGCAACCCCCTCCAGTATTCTTGCCTGGGGAACCCCATGGACAGGGTAGCCTGGTGGGCTACGGTCCATGGGGTCACAAAGAGTCAGACTCGACTGAAATGACTTAGCACGCATGCACGTCTTGAAACTGACTGCTCACCCCCAACTAGAAAAAGGGCTCCCTGGGCCCCCAGGCACCAGCAAGTCCGCTGTCACCACCCTGATCCTACTTTATTATGACTGTACATGTTTCTTGCGGCTGCTGTAACAAATTATCCCTAATTTAGTGGTTTGAATCAGCAGATATATATTATCTCCCAGTTCTGGAGCCCAGAAATCTGAAATCAAGGTGTCAGCCAGGCTGTGCTCCCTCCAGAGACCCCAGGTAAGCATCCACTCTTTCCTCCCTCAGCCCCTGGGTTCCAGCTGCTCCTCGACTTGGGGCTGCATCTCTGCCTCAATCTGCACAGGACCCCCTCCTCTTCTCTGTCTGCATCTCATTCTTTTACAAGGACATGCGTCATTGGAATTAGGACCCACCTGGACTATGTAGGCAGCACCAAGGCTTAGTTGGTTAAAGTGCCTGTCTAATAAACAGGAGATCATGGGCTCAAAACCGAGAAGTACCTCAACTAAGCGTCCCGGCTCTTTTGGAGGCCTCCCTAGTGGCTCAGAAGGTAAAGAATCTGTCTGCAATGCAGGAGACCTGGGTTCAATCCCTGGGTTGGGATGATCCCCTGGAGAATCGAGTGGCAAACCACTCCAGTATTCTTGCCTGGAGAATCCCATGGACAGAGGAGCCTGATGGGCTACAGTCCACGGGGTCACAAAGAGTCAGACATGACTGAGCAATGAAATTTTTTTTTTTTTTTTGGACAATCTAGGATGAACTCAAGATCCTCAGTAACACCTTTAAAGATCCTGCTCAGGTAAATCCTACTCACCATTTCCAGGGATATGGACATATTCTTTGAGGGGCCACCATTCAGCCCCCTATCTTTTTTTTATCCCATCACATGCCCAGCACCAAAATAGATGCCTAATTCCATTGGCAGAATGAATGAATGAACAAGCAGTTGCTACCATGGACAGCAGTCCACAGGCTAAGGGAAGACTGGCTGAGGGGCAACTCCATGCCCCAGCGTGGATGCAGGTGGGTCTAAGCCCTAGACGTCCCAGCCAGGAAGGCACCATCTATCCAGCTCCAGGGTCAGGCTGCAGGGCCCAGCTGTCTCACATCACACAGCCACCTCAAACCAGGGCTCCTTCCTGTGGCCCCGGAGCCAACCCCCTGTAGCACCGATCCTGAGGCCCCCCTCCCCCATCTCTGGGGAGGATGTTGCTCAACAAGCATGGGCAGTGCATGCATGTGTAGTCATGTGTGTCCACATATGTGCAGGCAAATGCTTGTGTGCTGTGTGTGTGTGCAGGCATAGGCATGTGCGTGCAGGCATGTGTGTGTGGTGTGCATAGGTATGCAGGTGTATGCATGTATGTGCAGGTGTGTGCTGTGTGTGTGGGTTTGTTTGTATATTTAATTACATGGGCGTAATTAGGAAACATCACCAGGAGACCTGTATTCTCTTCGGGCCTGTGATTTTCAGTCTTGTCAGAATATTAATGCTAAAAATTATGAGACATAAATGGGGCCGTTTAACATAAAAGCCATAAAACATTTGTTTCTAATGGAGCCTGGACGCAAACAAATCTGTCTTCCAACTGTGGAGGGCCATTGTCTTAAAAAAGAAAACTGTCTTCTTAACATCGGCAGCAAGGAAGCCACTCTGGTTTGGGGTCGTGCCCACACTCACTCCCCGTCCCTGCTGGGGTCTCCAGGTGTCCAGGAGCACTTGGGAAGGGGTGGCGAGGGAGACTTCAGTTTCTGGGCTTCAGTCAGGAGCCAGACAAGGTGGTCAAGGCACTGAAGTCAGACATATCCCTGCCCCATCCAGAAGATTCCTCCATCCTTGCAGCAGATGAGAACAGGAGGCTCAGCCAAGTGGAAGCACTGGCCTAGAGTCACACATCTGGTCCCCAAAATGGAAGCCCAGGCCCCACATGCTTTTTGGCATAGGTGTCTAGGGGACACACACTTCCCCTCCCGAGAACCAAGGCAGGAGCAGAGCATCCCTCTTGACACAAACTGGTGTTCTCTTCTGCCAGGGTAGATCCAGGGCCTCTGGTCGAGTGTCTGGGGGACAAAGAACACTTTTTCAGAATGATCAGCAGGCCCCAGTGTGCAGGGAGTCAGGACTCATAGGCATGCTGGTTGGGCTGGTGTGGGTGGGGACTACCAACTGGGAACTTGTGCCTGACATGAAGTTCTATTCACTCATCTGTTCATTCAGTGTTCACAGCAGCACCATTCAGAGCAGCCAAGATATGGAAGCAGCATAGGTGTCCACTGACAAAGGAATGGACAAAGGAAATGTGGTATCGATGCATATGTGGTATACATACACATACACACAATGGAATATTACTCAGCCATAAAAAAGAATGAAATAATACCATTTGCAGCAATATGGATGAACCTGGAGACTATTACACTAAGTGAAGTAAATCAGACAAAGACAAATATCATATGATATCACATCTATGGAGTCTAAGAAAAAGTGATACAGGGACTTCCCTGGTGGTCCAGTGCTTAAGAATCCACCTTGCAATGCAGGGGACGTGAGTTTGGTCCTTGGTTGGGAAACTAAGATTTCACGTGCTGTGGAGCAACGAAGCCCATGCACCACAACTACTGAGCCTGCAGGCTCTGGAGCCGCAACAGGAGAGCCCACGAGCTGCAACACAGAGCTCCCGGGCCACAGCTAGGACCTGATGCAGCCTAGATAAATAAATAACCATGCCTAAAGAGGTAAAACAAACAAATAAAAGAGTGATACAAATGAACATCCAAGACAGAAACATTCGCAGAAAACAACCTTCTGGCTGCCCAAGGGAAAAGGGATGAGGGAGGGGTACGTTGGGAGATAGGGATTGACATATACACGCTACTATATATGAAATAGATAAACGACAAGGACCTACTGTGTAGCACCCAGAACCATCCTCAGTACCTTGCAATAACCTATCACGGAAAAGAATCTGAAAAAGAATAGATATACATATATATGCATACCTGGAACATGTTGCTGTACACCTGAAACTAAAACAACTATACTTCAATAAAAAGTGAATCTATATATAAACTAAAGCATTTAGGGAGCACCTCTCTTAGGTGCCACATGGTATTAGGGCTGGGATGCAGCCATGAGCAAAAAGTGACCCTCCCTCCTCACCAAGAGCAGAGCCTGTGTAAGCTAACATGAGAGCAGTGCAGCCAGGGAGGGCCGAGGCGCTGCACAGGCCAGAGCAGGGCTGGGGGGCAGTGAGCAGGGGCATTCAGAAACAGTCCATGTGACCACCTGCTGAGGTCACTGTCGAGGTAGCCTTGGGAGAACAGGTAGGCTGTAAAGACCATTAACTTCTACACAGAAGAAAGTCCTAGAAAATTGGGCTACACAGAGAAACTTCACCCCAGCTCCCAGGTGTCAGAAAAGCTTTAGATGGAAAAACTTTTCTCTCTGTTTTGGTTTCTGTGTCTATCTGCCTGCCTATTCATCCATTTATTTATCTATTTGTCTAATATCTATTCAGCTATGATTTTTACCATTTTATATTTTATATATATATCTAGGGCTTCCTCAGAGAAGTCACTGGCACCCCACTCCAGTACTCTTGCCTGGAAAATCCCATGGACGGAGGAGCCTGGTAGGCTGCAGTCCATGGGGTCGCTGAGAGTCAGACACAACTGAGCAACTTCACTTTCACTTTTCACTTTCATGCATTGGAGAAGGAAATGGCAACCCACTCCAGTGTTCTTGCCTGGAGAATCCCAGGGACTGGGGAGCCTGGTGGGCTGCCATCTACGGGGTCGCACAGAGTCGGACACAACTGAAGCAACTTAGCAGCAGCAGCAGCAGGTCTTCCTCGGTGGCGCTATTGGTAAACAATCCACCTGCCGATGCAGGAGACATAAGAGATGCGGGTTCGATTTCTGGGTCAGGAAGATGCCCTGGAGAAGGGCGTGGCAACCCACTCTGGTATTCTTGCCTGAAGAATCCCAAGAATAGAGGATCCTGGCAAGTTACAGTCCATACGGTTGCAAAGAGTCAGACATGACTGAAGTAACTTAGCACAGCACATCTAAGTATGCATGTATGTATCCATCCACCCATCATTCACCGATCTCTTACTATCATATGTCTATCTCTCATCAGTTTGTGTATCTATGCTTCTATCATCTAGCTAGCTAGCTAATTATCCCTCCATTATCTATTATCTACCTACCTATGCATCCATGCATGCATCTATTCATCCATCCATCCATCCATCTAGCTATGCACCCAAGCATCTATCCATGCACTTATCTAAACCATAACATACATATACATGCATGCATGAGTGCTCAGTCACTTCAGTCGTGTCTAATTCTGTGCGACCCTAGATATAAGTGTGCATATATATGTATATTAGATACATGTAGATAGGAGTATAAAATATGGAAACAGAAGCTGTGATTAGGCTCTTGGTCACATTTGGATTTTTGTAGACATTTATCCAGAGCCAAAAATATTTTGCTCAATTTTGTTCTTATGAAATCATAATAAATAAGTAAATAATTGCAGATGACTCCTCCAGAACAAGCATGTTTTCCTCAAAATGATTGTACCAGGATTATCCTGATTAAATGAATATTCTGGACAAAAAATAAAAGACGTTACTCTGGAAATGATACTATGGATAATTTCAAATTTTTCAAAAAATTGGAACAGCAGCAGTTTAAAATGTTCCTCCATCAGAATGCCATGGACCAGGGTGGTCTTCCTCTGAGGCCCAGCATCTCCAAGGCCCTGCATAGACCCCAGGTATTCCCTTTCAGCCCTCTTCCTGCAGAGAGAGGAGAAATTGGTTTCAACAGTGAGCCTGCTCTTGCTTGGGTGGCATTAACTAGGATTTACTGTAAAAGGCTGACGCAGAGAGCTGAGAACATGGACAGTTTGAGTCTTAATTCCCCCTTTCTTCAGCAGCATCTTTCATGAAGAATTTACCATGACTTACTTGTCCCCAGTCCACTGGCTCGATCTATTCTTAATGGCATTGCTGACAGCACACAGCCCCCTGGCTAACATCCAAGGTTTTATTTTCATGGTGTGTCAGCTCCCTCCAGCCACACCCTGCCCCCACCCTCACTCAGGGGCCCTTGATGGTCCCCTTCCTGAGGTTGGGCTCTTCATTCCCAGTTCTTCCACAAACCCAGGCCCTGCCTTCCGGATGAACCCATCTCCTTCCTGGAAGCCATGCCCACTTTCTGGAGAAGGTTAGCTCATTGAGGGAATTGCTCTGATGCAGACAGGGACATGGCAGTATGTCAGCCTTGTAGCGACTGTACACACACATCAAGGAACTGAAATCCAGCCTACGTGCCTTGGGGTTGACCCTTGAAAGCACTGGGGGGCATCAAGCATCAGCTCTGGCTTCGTCCTGGGTTCTGAAAGTCTCCCTTTTGGTTTTACAAGTTAAATATGTGGCATGGGGGCCAGAACATGTGCTTGGGGGCCCAAAGACAGAGGTTCAAATCCCAAACCCTCAAGCAGGTGACCTTGGACAGTTGACTGTTTCCCCACCTTACGGGCGTCAGTGTAAAATGGGAATATTATACCCATGGCCAGGCATTCCAGTGAGAATAAACAGATATCTTCTAGATATACCCCCTGGAGACAGAGTGAACACATAGCACATGGAGGTCAGGGAGGGTCAAGGGCGTTACAGAAGAGAAGAAAAAGAGCAAACCAGTCACATGCTCTGCGAAGGCCGAGGAAGACTGCAGAATCCAATGAGGCGTCTCTGACCAGGTCTATCTCCTGCCATTCGGCCATTGGTGAAATATGAATGTGGCCGCTGCCGGCAAGCCCACGTCCACCGCGCTCCTGCCGCAGAGTATTTATGGAGGCATCCCACCAGTCAAGGGAGACTTACGAGCTGCATAAATACAAAGGATAATCCAGCAAATTCCAAGTTGTACTAAAAGGCTGCAAATCAGTGCTTGGGCTGGGTCCCAGATACAAAGAGTAAGTGTGATTAAGTGTGACTTTTTTAAAGTTTTGTTTGGATTTATTCCTAAAAGCTCCTTCACCCAGAGACTCAGATTTCTTGTTGGCACAGATGGCTTCCCTGTCATAAATCAGAGGCAGAGAATTTGAGCAGTGTCCAGAAAGAGCCAAGGAATAAAGGAAGCTCAAAAGCAGGATGACTCGGAACTTTGGTGCAAAATTAAGAGATTTATCAAGACCAATCCCAGGCCTGGGGGAGAAGTGTTGTGAGGCATGAACACCTCCTGGTACTTTCCAGCTTCCTGCACAGTGCCCCTGACTGGGCAGAGGCTTTTGTGGGCACCCCCTGGGGCTGTGCAGGTTGGCCACCGGCAGCACACCCGGCCATGTAGGGGTAGCTCAGAGATGCCACCAGCCCCAGCTGGAATGTGCGTGGAATGAACAAAGGGGCAAATGACCAAGTGACAACGGAAGACACACAGGCCCACAAGTTTGTATGCTCAGCCAGGACGACACTGGCAGTCAGCGCGGAGTCCATTCCAGGGAGGAAACCCCCTCTTCTCTGCCCAGTGTCTGGGGAATGTTTGTCCCTGGGACAAGGGTTCCACCCACTGCAGCATCCTCCCTGAAGGCGCAGGGACAGAAATGCTGCAGTAAAGTCTCCCAAATGACAGAGTCCTCCGCAGAGACTCTTGGCCGGATGCTTCCTGGGCTTACTCACCTGTGAAATGGGAATAACAGCCTTCCTTGCTGGGTGACCATGCAGGTTACATAAGGGGCCAGTCAGCAAACTCAGACTCGGAAGCGATTCCTCCTAATAGTAGCAGGTAAAGAGGGTCCAGACCCCAGCTCTGCCGTATGGAATAGTGTAGTCTCTACATTTAGGGAGACACAGGACCATGTTTGGGGGACAACCATGTCTTCCTTGAGGAAGGGGTAACTGAGAGGTCCATCTGCCCTGCTCCCTGACAAGCACCGTGGTCTCTCTCTGCCCTGAGCTTGTTTCAGTAAGTATTAAGGACAGGTGTTCACCATGCCTTCATTTTCTGAATTTCTGATGCATTGATATCTGGGGCCTCACTGGTCCTGGAGAGGCCACTCCTCGCTGGGCCAGCTGGTTCCTAGAGATGGTAGAAGACCAGTCTGTAAACACACTTTTCTTACATAAACCAACCCCTGCAGAGCTGTGCCCCTCCTTCCTCTATTGGGCTGTCACCCTCCAGCCACTATTCCCCTGATCTAAGCAGCCACATGGCCAGGGACAGCCCCAATGCCCTCGAGTCCTCTAGAATTATTCAGACTACCCAGTCCTGAGACTCACCCTGCTTCATCCATTCTTCCCTGCAGGAAACACAATGCAGGCGCTTGCCCATGTTTTGCCTGTGCTTGCCCTCATTCCTCTCCCTCCTGGCTGCTTCCCTGTGCAGCCCTATGTGGCGTGGCTTGCCCCCTCCACTTGGGAACTGTCAGTCACAAATGACCTTTTCAATGCCAATCATCCTCTGACTTGTTGACCTCAACACATCTGAATAATAATAAGATCTACACTGAACGCAGGAGGAAGCAGGTGTGCTTGGTATATCTCCACTTTCTTCCTCCTCTTGTGGACAGGCTGGCCCAGAGTGGTCACTCTCTACCTAAGGAAGACTGTGACAGGCTGCCCAGACAGGCCTGGCCCTGCAGATGTGGGCAGGTTTGGTCAGATCTGGGGGGCAGACAAGCCAGCACACTTGACCAGCACACCTAAGCCACATCCCCACCTGGGCTCCCCATGCAGGAAACTGGCACCTTTGTTATGCTTCCCAGCAGCTCCAGAACTTGGGCACAAGAGGGGTGCTTTCACTCAGAGGCTTCCAACACTTTCCATTCAGTGCAGACCACCTCTCCCCTGGGAGAGGGACCCCCAAGACAGCATTGACTCCCCACTTCTCCCCTCCTCCTCCTTCCAGGAACGTGGGGACGGTCCCCGCCCACTCTGTGATGTAAGGAATGAATGAATGGTCCAGTGACTTTCTTCGGCTTCCAGGCAGAGGCATTGAACTGCTGATGTGAGACTATTCAGAACGTTCTTCTCCAGCCAGAGATTCAGGGAGAGTCCTTGACAGGGAGGTTCATCTCTGAGCCGTGCCATGAAGCGATGGTCTTTCTGGACAGTTCTCAGCCCTGCAGCGCCCGCGTGTGAGGGAGAAGCATTACAGCACAGCAGGTGGTCCTGCACAGGGTCTATTTGCTACCACATCACAACCCAGTCCATGACTGATGCAGGGCAGACAGATGACCACATGGGACTCCTGGAGGGTGGCCTCCAATAAGGCTGGGCAACAGCAGACCAAACCACAAAGTTGCAGCTGAAGAAGAAAGAGTGACAGAGATCATTCATGTCACTGCATCAGAGAGAAGCATCTTCTCAGCATCTGTCATGTGAATTGTCATTTACAGCATCTGTCATGTAAAACGTTCTCAGAGAGAGCGTTTATTAAAAGTTTTCCATAAGCATTCCCCAGCTCTTTCATCACACAGCGTTACTTTCCTTTCTTTCCCGTAAGATCTTAAGCACATTTACTGCCTTCGCATAAAGGACTTTTGCTTCTAATCATATCGATTTTACTATAATTAATTTTTAATGTATTTTCCAGAGTGTTGTGTATATACAGAGAGATATTTTATCATATATTAGCATAGCCATTTCCACTTTTAAGGTCGGTTATTAAATGAGCACTAATTTATTATTGTTTTAGAGGATACAGTGTTAACCCAATTATCATTTGCATTTTGTCGTGTACACTCTGGAATGTGATAGGGTGTTGGTAATAGATGCAATAGGATTAAATGCACCAAATTGAATCTTTGGGACTCACGCTGAATTCTAATAATTGCTTGATGAGCCAGCAGGAAAGACTTCTTAGGGAAGGTAACAACTTGCCCCCTGGCTCCATCTGATGTCAGGAATTAGAGCACAGCAGCCACACCAAATCTGCCCGGGGCCTCTTCCCAGCTCTAGCACGTCTGCTCAGATACCTGGTCCCTCTGAGACTCTGTTTTCTGATCTAGTAAATGATGGGCTTCCCTAGTGACTCAGTTGGTAAAGAATCTGTCTGCAATGCAGGAGACCTGGGTTCAATCCCTGGGTCAGGAAGATCCCCTGGAGAAGGAAATGGCAAACCACTCCAGTATTCTTGCCTGGAGAATCCCATGGACAGAGGAGCCTGGCAGGCTACAGTCCATGGGGGTCACAAAGAGTTACACACAACGGAGCAACTAACACAAATGGGGGGATAATAACCCTTCCTTCTTTGGGCCATTCATGGTTGAAGGAGGAAGTCCATATGGGCTTGCAGGAACCCAACATTATCACCCTTCATTCCACAGGGACCCCTCCAACACAAACCTGTTACATGAATTAGTTTGAGTGTCTCCACCTCCAACTCAATGCTTGCAGGAAATAACCTTCTCTGCCAAGCACGTGTTTTTGCATCAGTATGTGAGAGAGGCGTCCCCCAAGTGGGAGTGTTGCCTCTTGTGTACAGTGGTCCAGGGAAGCGGGGCCATCTGTCTGACCTCCGTCCCCCTGTGATTGGCTCCTCGTGGCCCAGGACCACATCCAGCCCACAGGAAGTCACAGAAGTGACAGAGAGGACCCAGCAGCACTGCCCCAGAGGCATTGGCCACATGCTCAGACCCAGGCCATGGCCCTGGGAAGGAGTCCCCGTGTCCTCTCTCTGGGAGCTGAGCCCTTGACCATCCTCAACCCCGTGGGACGCCCACCACTGTCATCAGGGCAGCACTAAGCTGTGCTCTTGTAGGATCTGGGCACGGGGTCAGCTGGGGTCATTGGTGAAGACCAGCCTCCTTTCCAGCACCTGGGACCCATGGCAGTATCCATGCCCTGCTCGGCTGGATTCCGATTCAGCCCCCCTGTCCTCCTTGCCAGGGAACTGGTAGCAACCTATTGTGAGTTAAGCCAAAGACACTAGTCTACTCACACATCCACCTGTGTTAGTGGAGATTTTCAAGGGAGATCAGTGTGGTGGAGAGAGCCACAGGAGAGCCTGGACATGAACCCATCTCTTGATCACCAGGCCACAATGGACCGTGCGTCCCCCACCAGCTAACACAGACTGAAGTCCAAGGCTGGGGGTGTAGTTGCCAGCTGCTGATCCCCAGCAGGCTGGAGACTGACCATCACCCTAGATCATCAGCAAGGCTTCACAGAGCCTGCAGCACTGTGCCTGCTCCCACTGAGGGAACAAGAAAGAAGAGACCTGGCCAGAGAAACTGGACAACGACTGGCCAAGTGGGAGAAGGACTGACCGGCCAGTGGCATTCTTCACCCCCTGAAGACCTGGCTGGGCGCTGCTTATCTCCAGCGGGGGTAGCAGAGAGAGCACTCAAAGGACCTGAATTGAGAAAGGCAGGACATTGAAGGGGAAGGGAAAACCCTTCCCGAGGGACACATCTCCCCTTCCTGAGAGCACAGATGCGGTGAGAGACAGATAAACAGCCATGATGTAAGGATTCTCCACCATCCTGAGAGTCTGGTTCCATCCTCCCCCCTTTATGATGCTGCCTTGTCCCGTGGCATCACTAAGAATGCCCGACCTCATCTGAGAGCCCAACGGCAGGGACCAGCAGACAGACAGCAGATGAAAGACCCGGCTGGCACAGGTGCCCGTAGAATCCTTGTGCTGTCAGCAATCATCTCATTCATTATTCACACCCCCGACCCATAAAAAGAATTTGACTTTTCCCCTGACAAGCACAGCACTCCTGACCTCATTTAAGGTGGGGGAGAAACAGTGATGTCAGTCTCCGCTTGGTACTCCTCCCGGAGATGTACTCTGGTTGGGGAAAAACCCTCACTGTCACCCCTCTCGCTTCCTCAGACTCGCTGCTTCCAATGTCAAGGTCAATGAAAAGGTTGCTAGCTTCCTTTGCAAGTCCAGGGTCAGGGAAGAGGGGGCTGGGCAGTGAGTGGCTGCAAGAGTCCCCCAGGAGTGCAGACACTAGGTTAGTTCGCCTCGGTTGACAGATGGACCGCTGGAGACACTTATTTATAATATTTACACTTATGCTGAGAGGAACATTCCGGCGCTGGGCCACTTATCTCATTCCTTTTGGAAGCCCTTCCTCTTTTTAACTAATGAGGAGATGGCTCACTAGAGAATTTATAGCCCTGCTTTGCCGACAAGCCACATTTCCATGGAGAATATTCGAGTGTGCCAACCAAGGAAGTGGCTAATTGGCTCAGAGCGGGTGGCAGGAATGGCCTGTGGTCAGGTGCTCAGAGCAGGTGGCAGGTGGGGCCTTGACATCAGGTATAACTGCCCCTGAGACCCCACAGAGTTGATATAGGATGTGTGTGATCCTGCGTCCACCCAGTTCAGGTGGGAGAGTGTGTAAGGATTGTAGTAATTCCTGACGTCGGGGTAGCACTGTCTCTCCATCACAGAGTCCATGGGGTCCAGTGCTGTCATGGTAACAGTGGGGCATCTGAGGCTCCTGCAGAGGATCTTGGCCAAGGTGGTAGAGGAGGTCAAGGTCAACATGAGACCACACAGTGGTCCACCCTGGCCCCAGCATGGACTGACTCAATCCTGATTCCTTCCCTCCTTCATCCCCACCAATGCTACCAACCCCAGGCCATCTTGCTCTGCAGCTCAGCCCCTGTCTGCATCCAACAAGCTGCCTGCCCATCCCCCTCTCCGGGCAGCTCTGATTTCCCACCTGGCATCTAACCAGGGAATGTGGTCTGGAGCTCTGCCTTGTGTGCGTTCCTGGGCTGGATCTGGGTGAGGCAGAGCTGGAGGACACAGTAGGACACAGCTTTGCCCTTGAAGCTGCCCCCTCCCTCCACTGACTCCTACTCCTGAGCCCAGCTCCCCGCCCACTTAGGATCCCTGTTCGGCCGGGCACAGAGATACACTCCCACCAAAAGCCAGGTGCAGCAACACTGACTGAAGACCCTGCCCCAGAAGGACTGACTGGCCTGATGACCCACAGGTAAATCTCTTCCACTCTTGGGGCCTCAGTTTCCCCTGAATGAAGGGGAACTACATCCTTAGTTGGTAACCTTGGTTGCACATTAGACTCTCCCAAGGGGCCTTTAAACTCTGCAGGGCCTGAGGTCAGCCCTGCCTGATCAGGGTAACTCTGGTGGGGAACTCAGGCATCTGCCTTTTTTATAACTGCAGCCAAAGGTGAGAACCACTGGCCTGTATCCGTGGTTTTCAAAGTGGGATCCTCAGGACAGCAGTCACAAGGGAACTTGCTAGAAATGCATATTCTCAGGTTCCCACCTGAAACCACAAATCAGAAACTCTGGGTCGGGGCCCTCCCTGGATTCCCACACTACCTAGAGTTTGTGGGGCTCCATCGTCTAAGTCCTGGGGTCTCCCCCAGCTCATTCCAGACCAGGCAGGGTGGCAGGGCATCCAGTCCGGGAGTCCTCCAGCCTTGGCTTCACCGCTCAGCGCATGCGTGCGTGTGAGGCCTGTGTCAGCAGGAGACAGCAGCAGCCAAGATTCAGAACCTGCTCTGTTTTGCTTCTGGAGCAGGACGGGGGACGGGGCGGGGCTTTGCACAGGAATCAGGGAGAGGGCAGTTCGCCGGGTCTCGGAGACCTCGGCCCTTGTTCCTGCCCATGCATCGGGGACTGACCCCTGGGAGAACCCCCAGCCTGGGGGGATCTGCCTGGAGGAGGCAGATAGAGAAGGGAGATCTGCACCAGCCTGGGCATCCTGGGCAGAAGGACCCTGCCAAACGCAGCTCGCGGTGGTGCATGCATTCATGGAAAGGGACCCATTTCCCATCTACGGCGATGCGTGCCCCTAAAAGCGCCGTGCCAGGCCGGGTTCCTGCCAGGCGGGGGCCGCGTTGGAGTCCTGGACCCGGAGTGCGCCAGGCCTGGGAAACCTGCAGTGCGCAGGGCCGGCCACCAGGTGGCAGCACCACCGCCACGTGGCCCAGCTGTGGCAACTTTCTGGAGGTGGAGGTGAGCGGGTGGGAAAGGAGGAGCCCCCCCACCCCCACCCCGAGAGCTCGCGGAGCAGAATGCACCCCATGAACTAAGTCAGGGCACAACGGGGAATCCCGGCGCCCTAAATCAGACAAGGGTGCTCAGCACCTGGCGGAAATGGCAACCCACTCCAGTATTCTTGCCTGAGAAACCCCATAAACAGAGGAGCCTGGCGGGCTGCAGTCCATGGAGTCACGAAGAGTTGGAAGCGACTGCGCACGCACTCAAGTTTTTATTTCAGTGAGTCTAAAATATCCCTTCCAGCTCAAAAGATGAAACTTTTACCAGGGAGAATCATTTTCTTACATTTCAGTCATAATGACTAAGAAAAGGTAAAAATGTAAGAAAATGGTTCTCCCTGGTAAAAGTTTCGTCTTTTGAGCTGGAAGGGATATTTTAGACTCACTGAAATAAAAACGTGAGTGCGTGCTCAATCGTTTCCGACTCTTTGTGACCCCATGGACTGCAGCCTGCTCACCTGCTAACCTTGGGACCATACCATTCCCTCTGGCTTCTCAAAACCCCCATTCATGCCTTCCCCATGTTTCCCCTTTACCTCCCTCCAACTGGAACTGGGCTGAGGGCGCTCTCTGATCCTACAGAATTGCTTGTGGAGAGGGTCACAGGACCTAATTTAAGCTAGAGTGTTAGTGACTGATATGGCTTCAAAATGCAGCTTGGGGGGTGAAATTTCCATGCAGAGCTGACTCGAGATGTTGTCCAGTGACCACAGCTAATGGTGATGTTAACCTGAACTTCTGGAAAATAGAGCAAGCCCACCAGCAAAGGCTGGTCATTCTAGCTCCCAAAGACCAATCCAGAGAGCCGCCCCGCAGGCCACCATAGTGCCAGGAACTCAGAGCATTTGAAAAGCACCCAGACGCAGAGCGGGTAGAGAGAGGGTCCAGAAGGCAGCAGGCTGTGCCCCCAGGCCCAACATCTCTGTTGCCCAAGGCTTGTTTTCCGGGCAGGGCTGCTCCTTTGTGCCTCAGGCAGCCTTAAAGGCCCCATAAATCTGCCTGTGTGGAGACTGGGACGTAATTGAGTCTCTTAGGCAAACAGGGAGAGCTGAGACGCAGGAAACACTGAGCTGATGGGCCACCGAAGGGACATTAAGGGAGTGAGTCTACCAAGCTTCAAACAAAAAACACACTGCAGAGATCGAGTCAGCATCTCAGCGAGAGGCCACACGCCCCCGCAGGGCACCAACCTGACATCACCCTCCTTCACACGTGGCCCAGGCAAGGAGGCGGCAGCCCTGCCTGTGAGACAGAGCTGAGCCAGGCTCTTAAGAAAGAGCTTTGAGATATTCCGCAAGAGGCTTACGGGTCTGCACATCCTCAGATCTTGGGATGGAGGCAGAAGGGGAACAGAATTAAAATCGGCAGCAGGCCAGGGGTGCCTCATTATAGATGGAATTTCTACATGCCTCAGAGCAGGCTTTCCAAGATAAATTGGACTTCCAGTGCCAGCCTGGCTTAAAAGTTATAGCCTGAAGTCATCAGCACCCTCCATGTAGGGGGAAGCACTGACTAGGCATCCTGATTGCTATTGGCTGAATGAGCTCGTGAAGATGCTCTTCTCAGGCATCAGTTTCTCTTTGTTTTCAAGCTGAGTTCTGAGGGGTGTGGGGTTCTGCCCAGGAGACCCATGGGCTTTGGCAGAGAGGGTCTTTCTCCCCACTTCCATTCCCCACCTTGTCTGTGACCCCACCTTGAACCAAAGCTCTTCTCTCTCTTCCTCTCTTTTTTTTAAAATCTGCTTTATATCTCCTGAAGGAGATTTCTTCTGAAAGCACTGAGAATTTGAAGAACCTCTAAAGCATCTTCTGGCTCTGACGTCAGGCAGAAGAGGCTGAAGGCATGTGAAGTCTGTGAAAACGCCCCTGGGCAACACAGCAGGTCCCGAACATTCCACCATTCAGCCACAGGGTGATTTGATCCCCACCTTTGTCACTGGTCCCTACCTGGCCCCTGCAGGTGCCTGCTCAGCCACGCCGTGGGCGCTTCCGCTGGCATGCCCACCTGTGAAGCACTTCTCCATCCCCTCTCCCACCACCCTGGTGCTGGGCTGAGTGGGACAGGAAGACAGGCTGTCCTTTCCAGTGAGGTGTGAACTCAGAACACAGTAGGTGCTCAGGAAACGTGCACACAATGAATGAATAAAGCTGCTTCGGATTATGCTCTAAACTGATTATGTCCCCCCAGAGATGTTCACATCCTCCAGGTCTGTGAATATGGTACAAGACACACAGCAAAGTGGGGCTTCCCAGGTAGGGTGAAAAAGCCACCTGCCAAGTCAGGAGACGTGGGTTCCATCCCTGGGTCAGGAAGATCCCCTGTAGTAGGAAATGGCAACCCACTCTAGTATTCAAGCCAGGAGAATCCCATGGACAGAGATGCTGGTGGGCTACAGTCCATGGGGTCACAAGGAGTAGGACGTGACAGACACTGAACACTTAGCCCATACTATTCTGCTCCACCCAGATGTCAGAGTCATGCTTTTTTTTTTTTTTTTGGTCAGGAACAATCTCCATCTCCACCCACATTACTTACCAGTTGAATGACATTTCCTTTCTCATTTACATCTCAAGAGCTCTTTTTTTTTTTTTTTTTTTTTGCAAAGCCTATTCATTTTAGAAGGTTTAAGAAAGAAAACTGGGAAAACAAGTCAACTTAAATTTCTGAGTTTGAATACAGGCAAATCTCATTAATTCAGGCTTACTGTAGGAAAATATTCTAGGCTACCAAAGGCTTTCAACAGAAGACGACTTCAGAAGTTTCCTTGTAACTAATTGCTTTATCCTTGTCGAGCTGAGGAAACCTGTTTTAATAAACAGATAAGAATCATTTGCAATTAATAGTACATTCGAGCTCAGAGAGCTTGCTCGAGTTCTGGACTAATTATTCCCCTGGCCCGATTACCCATCCGGCGCTGCTTCTCGACTGCATTCCTCCTCGAGCTGGCTTTAGCGCGCCTGGCGGAATAAAGTTAACCCTCAGTCCCATCTGCAGTCAAAAGGAAGCCAGGGTGGGTAGACACCTCAACACTCCACGCTTGCACGTGGTCTAATCGCCTTCCAGAGAGACTCCAAGAGCAAAGCGGCTCCAGATAATGCGTCACGTGGAAGTCTGGATTAGAAAACAGATTGTGTGATAATTAATTCATCACATCCCTTTGAGGTAAAATAAAGGGAAGAACAATCAGGCAACAGTAACTCAGAAAATATTTTCTTCTTTTAAGTTAATGGGCCCCATGGTTTTTAATGGAGCCGCAGCCAATTCTCCCAGGTTTTTCCTTGCTTTTAAACGAGGTTATCAACTCCCCGTGCAGCAATTAAATGTGCCAGCAAAGCTCCTACTTAGTGCTACTGAAGCACTTAATTTTCATTAAAAAGATGACATTGCAAGCAATTATCAAGGACAATCCACATTCACGGGTATTTGTATTCATAAGGATGGAGTGTGACACAGAGATGCATAAATTACCTCCGTTGGCTTCTCTACTTCTTCCTAAGCTCGGCTGCAGGCCGGTCAGCTCTAATTACCTGCTTCCAGTTTCTGCATTTACAGTGGTGTCCAGGCTCTGTTCTCTGAGTGTTCCCCCTCCCCTTCCACACACACCTGCCAGGCAAATGCCAAGCGTTTTTCATTACGAACTTATTTCCTCCACATATAACCCTTTTAATACATGCGCTATAATGGAAAGACACAACCCAATTCAGCCTTCTGTTACCCTGTGCTGATGAAGTTCAGGGTCACCGATAACAACAGCCAGGCACCCCACAAAGAGCACTACCAGCTCTGACCCTCACAACAATCTGGAGCTATCACCCCCATGGGTGATGGCTAAGCCCAGGGTCAGAGGAGGTAAAATGTGTTGCAAGGTGTCTCAGCTAGAAAGTGGCGAGTCACCTTTCAAACTGTGGTGTTGGAGAAGACTCTGGAGAGGCCCTTGGACAGCAGGGAGATCAAACCAGTCAATCCTAGGGGATATTAACCCTGAATACTCATTGAAAGGACTGATGCTGCAGCTGAAACTCCAATACTTTGGCCACCTGATGTGAAGAGCATATTCGTTGGAAAGACCCTGATGCTGGGAAAGATTGAAGTCAGGAGGAAAAGAGGGCAACAGAGGATCAAATGGGTGGATGGCATCACCGACTCGATGGATGTGAATCTGAGCAAACTCTGGGAGACCATGAAGGACTGGGAGGACTGGCGTGTTAATAGTCGACAACAACTGAGCTACTGAGCAAGAAAAACATCTCTGCGCAAAGCTCATCATTCCTCTGCTGCGCCAGATAGGGCTTCTCTCCCGATCCTGCAAATGTGAACATGCACGCAGTGCAGGCCACGTCCATCCAGGGTCCTGAGGATGAGGTGAGCACCCGTCTCCCCAGGTTCTGAGTTGGAGAGGTTTGACCCGAAAGGGGAGCAGGGGGAAGGTATTTGGATCAGTGCTGCTGAGACAGGCAGCTTCTGAGACAGATCAAGCACTGAGCTCCCACCTTAATAATCTTGGCTCCAAATACAGAGCAGTGATGGATAAAATGTAAGATAAAAAAAGAAATCAGATTAGAGTGAGAATAGGAATAAGAATAGAAAGTAAAGAAAGATGTAGTTGGGCTAAAACAAACAATCAAACAGTGACTAGAGAAGCACTGCTGCTGCTGCTGCTGCTGCTAAGTCGCTTCAGTCGTGTCCGACTCTGTGCGACCCCATAGACAGCAGCGCACCAGGCTCCTCTGTCCCTGGGATTCTCCAGGCAAGAACACTGGAGTGGGTTGCCATTGCCTTCTCCGATATATAAGCACAGGGACCAGAAAAGGAACTGCCATGCAGACACGGCGCAGCCGAGCCCTAGGGCTGTGGGCTCCAGGGACTAGCAGTGGTGGAAGCCCAGCCCTGGGAGGAAAGGGACTCAGAGCTCCCTGGAGAACACAGGACATGGGAGCCAGGCCATGGCTTTGCCCCACGGCATCAACAAGGAGTGAATCAAAGGGTGCAGGAAGCCACAGTACAGCCTAGCAACCAGGAACCAGGGATCTGCAACGCCTCCCCAAACACTGGGTAATGGGAGCCCTGGGCTCTGCCTGAGACAGCGTGGAGCCCGTGTCCTGTGGGGTCAACCAGATGTCCAGTTGACAGGGTGGAGGTACTCAGGGCATCAGGAGCTAGAGAAAATCAAAGACCTCTGATCTGGAATGGATTTGAAAACCAAAATCTTAACACACATAGACATCAAATGCTAAAAAGCCAACAAACAAAATTGAATATCCAACAATAACACACATTCACAGTAGATCAAATTAACTTTATGGGGCTGTCTACAAAGGTTGTCAAACAAATTAGCTTATGAGGGGCAAAGAGAAAAATAAAGGAATGGCTTCCACTTACAAAGAAGAAACGAAGCTATAAAAATTTAAATGGCCCCTTGGGGACAGGGTGAAATTGCCAGGATCGCTCACAAGCCACTCTGGGTTGTGGTGCTAGGTGTTAGGCTGAGGTGTGCACGCCCACCTCTGGGGGCTGTGCGTTCCAAGGGAGGGACAGTTAGATGGTGACACTGGAGCAAAACTGGGTGGCAGGGGAATGAGCCGTGCAGATTCCAAGAGAAAGTTCCAGCAGAGGGGACAGCATGAGAGAGGTATGGCTGGAGGAGGAGGGGTGGTTTGAGAAGCTGCCAGGGGGCCATGGGATGGCTGGGGGAGGCAGTAAGACACCAGATCAGGGGATAATGGGGATCAGATCCAGTAGGACCTTGTAAGCCCCTGTTATGACTTTGACCTTTACTGGGCACAAATGAGGCCCTGGAAGTCCCCAGTGGAGGAGGTGTGTTAATAGCATCATAAAATTCCAGACACTGAAACCAAATATTAAAAGCAGAGTGACCCAGGAGGCTCTGAATGCAGGAGCCACCACCGCGGAGATGGTGAGAAGGGCGACAGGGGATGCAGTCTGGGAGCTAGAGGACTCAGTGCCTTGTGAGAAGGCGAGGAGCCCAGGGGACCTGGGGGCAACAGCCTGAGGAGCTGGACAGACTGAGTTGCCATTGACTGAATGAGTTCAGTTACATTCATATATGTTAGGAGCCGCAAGGAGCGTGTGCTGTTGACCTAATAATTCCACTTAAAGGAATTTATTGTAAGAGAATTATCATAAACTTAGGAAAATATTACAAATATGGCTCATTAAACTGCTACTTACAATAAAGGATTGGAAGCAGCCTACTTATCCAGCAGCAGGAGAAGTCAGATCACAGACCGGAGTATCTGTGGTGAGTCAGCCAGCCTGCAGCTGTTCCCAAACCATTCCTGCCTGCTCACCTCCCACTTCAAAGGCACTCACTTCCCCAGCATCCCTTTAGCTAAGGGTAACCAAGTGACCTGGGCTTCCCAGGTGGTACTAATGGTAAAGAACCTGCCTGCCAATGCAGGAGAAGTTAGAGACGCAGGTTCAGTCCCTGGGTTGGGAAGATCCTCTGCAGAAGGGCGTGACCACCCATGGAGAATCTCCATGGACAGAGGACCCTGGAGGGCTACAGTCCATCGGGTCACAGAGTCAGACACGACTGAAGTGACTTAGCATGCACCCACAGCCAGGTGACCTGTTCATGACAGAGGAACCATGAGTGAATGCATGGTCTTGAGTTTTGGGGAACCTATTCTCCCTGTTTTAAGGTCAGACATAAAAGGGGCATTCACTGGTTCTATTCCTTTGCCATTTTTTCCCCATGGACACCAATGCACTGCCTGGAGCTGTGGCAGCTATTTTGGGACCACGAGGGAACAAACATAGGCGGCTGGGGGCAAGGGAACAACATTCTAAGGAAACAGAAAAGAGCCAGACAGATCCTGGGTCTTTGGCAGAAGCTTTGGGCACTATAATGGATTCCAGCTGTTTCCAGCCTCCAGACCCATCTTTAGGAGAAAATGAGTCCCTATTATCAGACCACCATGGATTAGGATCTGTTTTTCCTTTCTGTATTACCACCTGTCTTGGGCTGGCTCCCCTGCTGGGCCTCTCGTGGCCTGTGTGAGGGAGAAAATTAACTCCCCTCGGGACAATCTGGACACTGTAGCCATGCCTCTGCCATCGGGAGGGAGCTGGCCTGGCCCTGCCCACGCTGCCCAGTGCAGAAGCTCAGGGAAAAGCTGAATGTGCTGCCGCCACAGCCAACTCTCACTGAATCCCCAGCGTGACCAAGGGATGCAGACATTGCTGTTGTCCCATTTCACAGAGGGAAAGACCAGAGTTAGAGGACTGACTGTCCTGATCAGAGACTGTGGAGAAGTGGGGCTGGGGTTAAACCCAGGGGTGTCTGACCCCAGAGCCATCCCAGACTCCTCTTACTCCCCTAAAACCTGTCTCCCTGCAAAGCACATGGAGCCACGTGTGGTCTTTCTGCACCCTGATGGGGCAAGGCAGGGGGCACCTGGACCCTCTCCATGGATGCCAGAAAGCAGGCGCTGGCAGCACCTGGCATTGTTCTCAGCAGAGGAAGTGGCTGGGCTCCCTTGGGAGGGCAGGTGGGCTGTTACCTGAAGACCATCTTCCAGGAATGCAAGGGGTCCTGGTGGGGGGAGGGGAGCAAACCAGGACAGAACTCACTAGACTGCAGGCTCCATGTTCAAAGCCTGGCACACAGTAAGTGCCAAATAAATACACAGCAGGTGCCCCATGAGGAATGAGAAATGGGTTATTACTATTCAGGTGGCCCCAAGGACTCTCACAGGCAGTTCAAGATGTGAAAATTATATGTAATTTATGGCACACTTGTAAATTAGAATCTTATCTAGCCATAGAAATATTATTTCAAAGAATATTTCAAAACACAGGAAAATGTTTATCCACAGTTGTTAGGTTACAGCACAATTCAGGATGCAAACCTAAGAATCCAATATCATTTCGATTTTGTGATATTTAGAGTTAATAACCCGCTTGCCAATGCAGTAGAGGCAAGAGACAGGGGTTTGATCCCTGGTTGGGAAGATCCCCTTGAGGAGGGCATGGCAACCTACTCCAGTATTCTTGCCTGGAGAATCCCATGGACAGAGGAGCCTGGTGGGCTACAGTCCATAGGGTCACAGAGTCAGACACAACTGAAATGACTTAGCACATAGCATGCAGAATTAATATTTGTAGAAGACAATGCAGAAGATAAAAAACAACAGCCATCCCTCGAGACCCCTTGGATTGAGGACTAGTTGTGATGCCGTGTTCATACCCCTCTGAAGTTTCCAAGTCTCCATAATGAACTCCGAGGGCTTTACCGTTAAAAGGAAGTTATTGTCAATGACTACCAGGGGCAGCTGGGCAGGCCTGGATGGCCAGTGCTGCCTCTTTCCTGGTCACCTGTTCTCCATCCTCTGGACAGCCTGTAAAAGTGACAGCTGATGACATTTCAAGCCTGCATCCCAACCCTCAACACTTTGCCGATTGTATTAATAACTGACACCACTGCCACAAGAAACCCACTGCCTGGTCAGCCTCTGCTTCCTCCCAGGACAGACAGACAGACCCTTCCAACACAGGACTCTGAGGGGAGGCTTGAATCAAGACCTGGAATTCATAGCCACACCTTGAGACCTGCCGCTTCAAAGAACAATTTTAATTGAAATGGTGATAATGAAGTTTCTTGCTCCCAGAGACGACGTGGGCATTGTAAACACCCCGTGCCCTTGCCTGGAAGCTGGCCCACTGGATGCTGCCGGACATAAATCCCTGCTAACAAGGGCTGGCCCTGACTGGGGCCCTCTGTGCCCGCCCTGAGCAGACCCCCAGCCTGCTGGCAGAATGAAGGCCACCTCACTACAGGGTGTGTCACGGTGGCTGCAGGAGTGACAGGAGTGGGGTCCCTGAGGTTCTAACACAGGTGAGGAATCCCACTCTCCATGGCAACCTGGCACGTGGGCCAGCCTCCCAGACTCTCAGCTATGGGAGTTTTTATGGTGGGAGGGGGGTCTTTGCATTTGGACCCTCTGGGAAATCTGCGGTCTGCACCACCTCTTGAGATGGGCTAGAGGACAGGGGGCAAGGGGAGCCAGGGAAACCCCAGCCCCACTCTCTGCCTGCTGGGCCATCAAGGCCCAAGGGCAGCAGGAGTCCCTCACAGGAGGCCCCATCCCCACCATGCAGGACAAGAAGCAGAAGGAGAGAGATGCTAAGGCAATAACCACATTCCCCTGTGGACGCCCCAACAGAGACTAGGAAGCTGCACTTGGAAACATCTTGTCACTCTTCTGAGACATGTGAACCTCAGTCCTCAGGAGACAGTAACCCTCAGTGGGGCAGGTGGGCACTCTGAGTGGGCACTGTGGGCGGGGGTGGGGTCGTCTCCTCTGGGCCTGTCCTGACCCCCGCCTGCAGGACAGCCGGTGAGGGCAGGACTCCCTCCCAGGAGTTCAAGGAGAAACAGAAGCCAGGTGCCCAGACTATGGCTGAGATTTATTCCCTAGGCAGAATCCCTTTTAATTCCTCTATGAAGATGAGTGGGTCTCTGCATCCTGGGCTCCTCTGGTCGGTCCCATCCATCAGCCAGGCGGCACTGTGCAGGTGAGGCTGGCACTAATTCACAGGAGGAGAATGTGAATGGATGGATGCTGAGGCTCCCTTAAGGGCATCCATCACCCGCTGTCGAGTGCCTCACCCGCGGCCTGCCCAGCGATGCCCGGGGCCTGCCCTCCATCAGGATCGGGTGCCCAGCGATGAACAGCTCACAGATGTCACTCCTCCATAGCACACAAGGAGGCTGGGCACAGAGCTGCACCACCAGAGGCCCTTGGAGCTGGACGTGACACCTGGACCCTGCTTCTCTGGGGTGGCTTGTCTCACCCTGGGCTCTCTAGCTGTCCCCGACACTGAGGCAGTGTCCCTTGGGGGCAGGGCTGTGGACTCTGGGTCCAGCTCACTGAGCATAGGTGGACACACACCAGAACATCCTTGGGGCAGCCAGGAGCAGGCTGGGCTGGAGCTGAGGGCGCAGAGGAGAAAGCCTGATGGAGTGCCAGGGCTAGAGCTGAGGAAGGGACCACAGGGGCCTGTGAGGCTGTGAGAAGGACTGGCTTCTGCTCCTAAGGATGTGGGAAGCCACCGGAAGCTTCCAAGGAGTGCCATGATCTGATGTGTGTTTTAAAGGATCCTATGGGTGCTCTCAGTACAGACCTTTCGTGGGAGCCGTGAAGGAGGCTGAGCACCAAAGACTTGATGCTTTCGAATTGCAGAGTGGGAAAAGACTCTCCCTTGGACAGCAAGGAGATCAAACTGGTCAATCCTAAAGGAAATCAACCCTGAATATTCATTAGAAGGACTGATGCTGAAGCTGAAGCTCCAATACTTTGGCCACCTGATGAGAAGAGCCAACTCATTGGAAAAGCCCCTGATGCTGGGAAAGGTTGAGGGCAGGAGGAGAAGGGCACGACAGAGGATAAGATGGTTTGCTGGGATCACCGACTCAATTGACATGAGTTTGAGCAAACTCTGAGAGATGGTGAAGGACAGGGAAGCCTGGAGTGCTGCAGTCCATGGGGTCACAGAGTCGGACATGATTTAGCCACCGAACAAGGGAGGAGTTGGTGCAGAGTCCTCCTGCAAGGGCAGGTGGGGGGACCTAGGAGGCAAGACTAACTTTGGGAGGTGGTGTAACAACAGACTGGTTCCAAATAGGAAAAGGAGTACGTCAAGGTTGTATATTGTCACCCTGCTTATTTAACTTATATGCAGAGTACATCATGAGAAACGCTGGACTGGAAGAAGCACGAGATGGACTCAAGATTGCCTGGAGAAATATCAATAACCTCAGATATGCAGATGACACCTCCCTTATGGCAGAAAGTGAAGAGGAACTAAAAAGCCTCTTGATGAAAGTGAAAGTGGAGAGTGAAAAAGTTGGCTTAAAGCTCAACATTCAGAAAATGAAGATCATGGCATCCGGTCCCATCACTTCATGGGAAATAGATGGGGAAACAGTGGAAACAGTGTCAGACTTTATTTTTGGGGCTCCAAAATCGCTGCAGATAATGACTGCAGCCATAAAATTAAAAGACGCTTACTGCTTGGAAGGAAAGTTATGACTAACCTAGATAGCATATTGAAAAGCAGAGACATTACTTTACGAACAAAGGTCCATCTAGTAAAGGCTATGGTTTTTCCTGTGGTCATGTATGGATGTGAGAGTTGGACTGTGAAGAAGGCTGAGCACCGAAGAATTGATGCTTTTGAACTGTGGTGTTGGAGAAGACTCTTGAGAGTCCCTTGGACTGCAAGGAGATCCAACCAGTCCATTCTGAAGGAGATCAGTGCTGGGTTTTCTTTGGAAGGACTGATGCTGAAGCTGAAACTCCAGTACTTTGGCCACCTCATGCAAAGAGTTGACTCATTGGAAAAGACTCTGATGCTGGGAGGGATTGGGGGCAGGAGGAGAAGGGGACGACGGAGGATGATATGGCTGGATGGCATCACTGACTCGATGGACGTGAGTCTGAGTGAACTCTGGGAGTTGGTGATGGACAGGGAGGCCTGGCTGCTGCGGTTCATGGGGTCACAAAGAGTCGGACACGACTGAGCGACTGAACTGAACTGAGCTCTCAGATTTGCTGAATGGCCAGCTGCAGGCTGTATGAGGAAGGAGCAGAGGTGAGCTGGTCCCAGGTGCAGCCTAATAAGAAAGTAGCCATTTGCCACAGTGGATAAGCTGTGAGGACAGCAGGTGTGAAAGGAATGTCAAGAGTGCTTTTGCAAACACATCAAGTTCAGAAAAACAGTCAACAGGAAGCACACGCCCTGTGGTCAGCAAGGAGGCCTTGAGCCCTGACTGTGTCTCAAATGCTACCACTTGGCAATAACAGCAAGCAGATTGGCTTTTCTCCACATTATTATTATTTTACAATTTCTGCTCATTCAAATGCAAATGCAAATGCATCCACATTGCCCCCACCCCAGTGGGATTGCTCCCACCCTTTGACTCCAGAGAGAAGGGCACTGCTTTGAGGCATCCAGTGGATGCCAAGTGGACATGTGGAGCATGTGGTCAAGGGGCCATGCCCAAGTTCAAGAGCAAGTCTGGGCAGGACCATGCGCTTGAGTGTTATTGCGTGTAGGTGTCACTTGGAAACATTAATCTGAATATCTTAGCCAACAGTAGTCAGAGAAGAGACCCAAAGAGTGAACCCTGGGCTCTGACGTCAGGACTCTGCCAAGGTGAAGGGGATGGAGGAGCCAATAATGTGGGAGGAAGAAAGGCAGGAAAGTGTGACATCCAAGTGACGTCCACGCTGTGCGTAGGTCAGGTAAGATGATCAGAGAGCCTCTCCCCCTGCCCTCCCCACCTTGACCTCTGAGTCAGGGCATCAAGGAATGAGAGTCCTCCACACTCTCAAAAGCCACCTTGGGGTCTGCGAGGAGCCCTCCAGCATCCCTGAGGTGTCAACAGGGGACCACACTCTTGAACAACCCTGAGGCCGTCTCTTACTTTGAGAATCTCACCCTGAGAGTCTTACGGCTCGGGAGGGTGTTTGTTTCTCTGTATTCACACCTTATCATCTGTGGCAGCAGTCAACCAGTCTGTGCTTTCAACATTCTGTCTGGAGTGTCTGGAGCCAGCTCCGCCGGTTCATGAGGTATATTTTCTATTTTCAAGGTGACACTGTTGTCAAACTCTCCCCAGTTTCTGAAAGCAGCACCTCCTCGTCCTCCAAGTCCCTCAGTTCCAAAGGTGGTGCCAGCTGTTTTCGATTTTTGTGGCGGCCACTCTCCTCTTCCCAGTTCCAACTTTGTTCTGCTGTCTACAACTGAATATCTACCACATCAAAACTTAGTGGCTTAAAACAGGATTTATTATTAGCTTTCACCTTCCTGTGGGCTGAGTGGACCTGGCTCGGGGATCTCACTTGGGGTCTCTCCTGTGCCAGCTTCAGACACCCCCAGGATTGGTGTCATTGGGAGGCTCAGGCTTAGCACACAGAGATGACTCACTTACAGACAGGCAGCTAGGACAGAAGTGGCCTCAGAGTGGAGGCTGGATCTGAGAAGAAGTAGCCCACCTCCCACTGGTCCTCAAATGCCCAGAGCCAACCCAGATCAAGAGGGGGTGCTCACCTCTTGGTGTGAGAAGCAGCACGCCCCACTGGGAGCAAATGCCTAAGGGACAGTCACCTGTGGCTACCAGGGACATGATCCTTGGAGAACAGAGACCAAGGGGCTGGGACACTGGGGTGTTGGGAGGAATGTCTCCATGGATATGAAATACAAAAAAAAAAATGACACATGTGGACAGCAGGGAGCTGGTCCTTAGAGATGCTGGCAACAAAGAGTGGGAGGTGGAAGATGAGCGTCAGAGCTGAAGTCCTAGGAGGTGGGAGGAGGGATGGTCAGTTCAGTTCAGTCCAGGCCAGTCGCTCAGTCGTGTCCGACTCTGTGACCCCATGAATCACAGCACGCCAGGCCTCCCTGTCCATCACCAACTCCCGGAGTTCACTCAGACTCACGTCCATCGAGTCAGTGATGCCATCCAGCCATCTCATCCTCTGTCGTCCCCTTCTCCTCCTGCCCCCAATCCCTCCCAGCATCAGAGTCTTTTCCAATGAGTCAGCTCTTCGCATGAGGTGGCCAAAGTACTGGAGTTTCAGCTTCAGCATCATTCCCTCCAAAGAAATCCCAGAGCTTATCTCCTTCAGAATGGACTGGTTGGATCTCCTTGCAGTCCAAGGGACTCTCAAGAGTCTTCTCCAACACCACGATTCAAAAGCATCAATTCTTCGGTGCTCAGCCTTCTTCACAGTCCAACTCTCACATCCATACATGACCACAGGAAAAACCATAGCCTTGACTAGACGGACCTTTGTTGGCAAAGTAATGTCTCTGCTTTTCAATATGCTATCTAGGTTGGTCATAACTTTCCTTCCAAGGAGTAAGCGTCTTTTAATTTCATGGCTGCAGTCACCATCTACAGTGATTTTGGAGCCCAGAAAAATAAAGTCTGACACTGTTTCCACTGTTTCCCCATCTATTTCCCATGAAGTGATGGGACCAGATGCCATGATCTTTGTTTTCTGAATGCTGAGTTTTAAGCCAACTTTTTCACTCTCCTCTTTCACTTTCATCAAGAGGCTCTTTAGTTCCTCTTCACTTTCTGCCATAAGGGTGGTGTCATCTGAATATCTGAGGTTATTGGTATTTCTCCCGGCAATCTTGATTCCAGCTTGTGCTTCTTCCAGCCCAGCGTTTCTCATGATGTACTCTGCATAGAAGTTAAATAAGCAGAGTGACAATATACAGCCTTGACATACTCCTTTTTCTGTTTGGAACCAGTCTGTTGTTCCATGTCCAGTTCTAACTGTTTCTGCCTGACCTGCATATAGGTTTCTCAAGAGGCAGATCAGGTGGTCTGGTATTCCCATCTCTTTCAGAATTTTCCACAGTTTATTGTGATCCACACAGTCAAAGGCTTTGGCATAGTCAATAAAGCAGATGTTTTTCTGCTTTATTGGATGGGCCAAAAGAAGCAAGGGGTCCTGTGCCAAAGGAAAGAGCCCCATCAGGGGAGCTGGGTGGGCACGGAGAGCTAGGTTTTGGCTAGTAAATAGAATTATGAGAGCATCATAAGCCCCATTGGGAAAACAAGGTATTTTAGAAACGATTGGCCATAAGTTCTTGATGACATCATGGAAGGAGGTTAAGTTTGGGGGAGGGTGGGAGATGGCATCAGAGTAGGGTGACCAGGACTGCATGGGAGGAGGGTTGGTCTGGGAGTCCTACACGCCCAGTGGTCACAGACTCAATGAGGGACAAGGGACAGAGATTAGATCTTGGCTCCAGGAAAGACGACAGTGGAGAGATGATGAGTGTTGGGAGGGAGAGAGGAAGGGAGCCACTGATGGTGGCATGGAGCCAGGGGAAGAGGATCTTGTTGGAAAAGCTATCATATCGCCTATTGTGTCCTCAGGGTCACAGGTCTCAGCCTCCCAGAGAAACTTTAGACCTGTCTTGGACATGAACCTGTCACCACACGGCCAGCCCAGGGCCCTGCAGGAAGCAACGCCGCAGAGACACTAGATACAGGGCGGTGGGTTCCTTGCTTGCCCCGTGTGTCCCGCTGGGGTGCAGACCTCCTTTAAATTACAGGATATTCCTGGGACAGGGAGCCTGGGCTGGTGTTGAAGGATGGAATCCACTGAAAGAGACATGTGTTAGTCACTCAGTCATGTCCGACTCTTTATAGCCCCATGGACTGTAGCCCACCAGGTTCCTCTGTCCATGGAGTTCTCCAGGCAAGAACACTGGATGGTTGCCATTTCCTTCTTCAGGAGATCTTCCCAACCCAGGGATCAATCCCAGGTCCCCTGCATTGCAGGCAGATTCTTAACTGTCTGAGCCACCAAGGAAGCCTGAAAAATACATGACCTGATCTTATTCTCACTGGTACCAATCAGAGACAAATATTCCACATGTCTCTTGGTGTCTGATTCCAAAGCTTGTGGGATCTGGAGGGAATAAAATTCTTTGCCTCCTGGTTAACGGAGGAGGCGGGCACAATGGAAGCTTGACAAAGCTCGAGACAGTTTCTGGAAGTTTCCAGCCTCAGGATGTCTCTTGGTACTGAGTGGATGGCCTCTATGGACCACTAGGTCCTCCCTAAACTCCCATCACCTCCTGATGCTGAGTGGATGGTTTCTGTGTACCACCAAGTTCTCGCTAAACCCCCATCACTAGAGGGTGACTTGTGGGCGAGGGCACCTTCCAGACCACAGGGGAAAGTGCTCTCAGTGTCAGCGGCACAAACACTAAACCCTAGCTGCCTGGTCCAAAGCAGCCCTGCCATTACACATACATGACCCAGGATAGGAACCTTCCCTATGACTCAGTTTCTCTACTTGCCAGATAGGGACAATGAAAGCAGTACCACCCCCTAGGTTGTCATGAGTTGGCATGTGCAAGAGCATTATGGGCTGAACATGTCCCCCCAAAATCTGTTGATTGGAGCCCTAACTCCCCAGTATAGTAGCCTTTGGAAGATGGTTAGAATTAGATGTGGTCATGAAGGAGGCCTCAGGATGTGACCGTCCTTCATCATTCACCATCACCTCTCTAGTCCCACCCTCTGACAGGCCTGGACCCCAAGGAGGCCAAGGGTCTCTCATCGATGAAGGAACAGGATAGTCACCTGCACCTGAGAATTTGCACACGAATCAGGCATTGCAATGACCTGCAATTGTTTCAAGCACCCCGCTGAGTGATGGAGGATAAAACACAGACATAAGTCTTCACACCAGCCTGCCATTCACACAGATGGTGGAAGAAGGAGGGTAAGGCTGCAGGGAGGGGCGCATCTGCCTCCCTCAGGACAGCCTCCTGTTTTGTTGACCTTCTGTGAGCTGGAGATGTGAGAGCCGAGATGACAGAGGAAGTGGACAAGCATCAGAAGAGATGAGCCTGGGATCTATGAGGAGCTTGACAGTTTCCAAGGCACTTTCACCTGCATATTCTCCTTAAGCCTGAATGCAAGTGGAAGAGATAAGCAGGATTATGTCCTAATTTCATGAAAGGGGAAACTGAGGCCCAGGGGAGGTAGGTGTCCCATCCAGGAACTCAGAGACCACCAGGCAGCCAGACCTGGGGTCTCTCCAGACTTGAGATGCTTCTGGTGGGCACCAGTCTTTATACATGCCCTCTAACTGGGCTGTATGGCTGCAACTTTGCTCTCTGCTCAGAGAGGCACCCTGGTATGGTCTCTGCGGGCCAGAGACTTGGCCAAGAAATGGGTGTAAGGGGCATTGCAGGGAGTGGCCGTGGGGACAGATCTGGACAGAATTCTGCTTCGGGAAAGTCCTCACCACATCCCAGGACACTGTCCAAATGTGCTGGGCTTTCCAGGCTCGAGAGCAGAAGACAGGGATGGACTGGTTTCTGCTCTGCATCCCAAGCCCCTGCCCTCTGCGGGCCATGTGGCCGAGGATGCGGTACCTTAGCCAAGCCAGGAAGTCAGCTGGGCCTTCAGGGAGTGTCCTAAGGCTCTGAGTCTCCCTGGAGGTTTCTGACAAAGCCCCTCAGAGACCCCAGGAGGTGGGATTTCTTCCTGCAAGTAGGAGAAGGCTCTGTGAGCTTCAGGGAAGTAGGGTGGGGCAGGGAGCACAGGACAGGGGCCAGCCCAGCAGGACCCAACCTCCCTTCAGCAATCCTACCAGGAAGATTAGAGGTATGGAAATTATATATCAAGAGGCCACTCAGCTGGAGGCGAGGGAGTGAGGGGGAGAGGGGATGTATCCTTCCAGATGTTTCCAGGGCCAGGTGCTCCTGAGCCCAGAGAGCCAGGTAAAGACAGGCACACAGGGTCAAGCGAGGAGTGTGAGCTTAAAGCCAGCCAGGGGATCTGCAGCAGCCAAGAGCAGGCTCCCCCTCCAGCCCCTCTGCTAACTGGGCACTTCTTGCAGTCGCCTGCACCTGAGACTTTGCACATGAATCAGGCATTGCGATGACCTGGAATTGTTCCAGCCCTAACCTCCCGATATTTGGTTAGGGTTCTCTGACCTGGAAAGCAGGAAATCTTCTGACTCTGGCAGGTCAGCACATTCCAATGTAGAGAAGGAAGCAACCGGCCTCTGTCATTCTGGGAGACTGTGACCAAGGATTAGACAGACGCTGGAGTCCTCAACCCCAGTCCAGACCACTTCCTCTCCACCTCCTGCTTTGTCTAAACCAGACCTGAACCCACAGTATGTGTGAATCCCCAGATCTACCCATCTATATGTCAACTTAAAAAATGCACAATGTGAGTTTCTAGTTAAGGCTTATTTGGGGCAAAATGAAGACTATAGTCCAGGAGACAGAACCTCAGGTAGCACTGAGAAACTGCTCCAAAGAGGCAGGGGGAACGGTGAATATATATGTGATTTTGGTGAAGGGAGAGTACATGCAAACAAGCACACGTTTGTCCCAGAAGGCTCCTAGTCGTCTCGTGAAGTCTCTGTTAGTCATGAAGAGCAGTCATCACCATGAAGGATTTTAGTGCTTTTCTAGATATGAGGAGATACAAGAATTGGGCTCATAAAATCAACTCCTGAAAATATCTAACTGTCTGGACTGTCCTGCCAGTTTTTCTCAGAGCAAAAAGTGACTCATTCCTGAACTCCTTTCAAGAGGTGTTGAAAATCAGCAGCTACAGCAGCACTTGATTTAATCCTTATAGAGATAGATGGCAATTTGTAGTTGGCATATTCCTCTAGTAATTCATTCTACAGATCTCACCAGATGCTTTCTCCATGCAAGATGGTACGGCAACCTGGTAGACACAGTGCAGCCACTGGCTAAAGGGGGAAAGGGCCACAATGGGAAAGAAGATTTTTAAAAAAGAATATATAGGGCTTCCCTGGTTGCTCAAATGATAAAGAAGCTGCCTGCAATGCAGGAGACCCAGGTTTGATCCCTGGGTCAGGAAGATTCCCTGGATATAGAAATGGCTATCCACTCCAGTATTCTTGCCTGGAGAATCCCAGGGACAGAGGAGCCTGGCAGGCTACAGTCCATGAAGTCACAAGGCATGAGACACAACTGAGTGACTAACACTTTTATATGTGTGTGTGTGTGTGTGTGTATATATATATATATATATATATATATATATATATATGAATGTATAACAGAGTCACTTTGCTATATAGCAGAAATCAACTATCCTTCAATTTTAAAATTTTTCTTTAATATTTGTTTCTGGCTCAAGAAGCAGCATACCACACTGAACTTTGTCATCCAACCATGGACTGACTGAGAACAAAATCAGAGCATCTGCCTGTAACCAAACTGAACAGGTCTTTAATCTCTGACCCTTTTGAGCCTCCAGGTCTTGGCTACGAATTCAGACTGAGTCCCCTTAGCTCACCTCTCCAGGCAGGGCTCTGGCGTCCAGGGTCATGGCAGGCAGCAGCACACATTTTGAGACAGAGACATCTTTTTCTCTTATTTTTTAAACTAGGATCAGCAACGATACCCACAGGCTGCTGTTTAGGACACAGGCCTGGCCTTGCCCTCCAGGTGCTCATCATCCAAGAGACAGGGCACAGAGACAGTGATCAGCAGCAGCAGGGTGACCAGCAGGAACACCTCCTCTCTACTCTAGGGCAGATGGGTCCCTGTGGGCAGCAGAAGGCAGGGGGGCTTCCTGGGGAGGAACTTCAAGCCCCCCGTTGAAGCATGAAGATTAATAAGGAAAACTAGTCAGTGGGCTGGGCTATTGCATTTGTTTTCTATTGCTGATGTGACATAGTTGGTGATTTGAAACAAAACAAGTCTATGACTGACAATTCCAGAGGTCAGAGGTCCAACATGGGTCTCGCTGGGCAAACACCAAGGTGTGGGCAGGGCTGCCTTCCTGCTAGGGCTCCAGGGGAGAATCTGTTTCCTCACCTGTTCCAGTTTCTACAGGTGTCCACTTTCCTTGGCTCATGGCCCCGCCCTCCACCTTCAAAGCCAGTAAAAGGCGAGTTGAGTCCTTGCACAGCATCACTCTGACTTCCCTTCCTGCCCTTAGATGACACAGGACCCACCTGGATCACACAGTTCCCCCATCTCAAGGCCAGGTGATTGGCAGCCTTAATCCCATCTGAAACCTTCAGCTCCTTTTGCAAGTAGGATTACACATTCACAGGCTCTAGGGATGAAGTTCCAGACGCTTTGTGGGAGGAGGGCATTGTCACAGGTGTGTGACAGGTATAGAGGTGTGTTGGTAAAAGAGGACCACACCCAGCAGCAGGAAGATGGGAGAACTTGTGCAAGCTGGTCCTATCTGGTGTCTTGTGAACTCCTTATGAACTGGCCATGTCTTCTGGGTCTTAGGACTTTCCACAAGCCCAGAGAAAAATATCATGAAAAGCATGAAGATAATAATCTAGCATCCCAGTTCTCAATGACATTCAAAATATATAACTTTACATGTGCATAAGAAAAGGTAAGGATAATACTAATAACAATAATAAGGTTCACCCTGGGCCAGGCATTGTCCCCAGCACTTTCGCCAGGGTGTCCATCAGTGAAGCCCTGAGAGGATATCAGAGAGGCCAGACTGCAGGGAAGAGGCCCACAGCACCCCCAGGAAGGACAAGTAAGTGAGATTTTGCCCTAAAAATAAATTTAGCTGGGGGCCTGAGCCAGAGGGAGGTTGATGGAGTGAGACACTTGTGTTCAACTGCAGCAATCCTATTAAATCCAACCTTTCCATGCAGGGGTTAATGGAGTGTCAAACAGCTGTACTTGGGCCTCGATTATTGTGTTTCATCAAAGTTGGCAAGCCATAAGAGGCACTGTGTGTATTGAATTTCAGTGCCATAAGAAGATCTAAAACTGATACTTACCTTTGCTGGCATCCAAGATGAAGTGCTTATTGTTGTTGCTCAGACTCTAAGTAGTGTCTGACTCTTTGTGACTCCATGGCTCTGTGACACCAGCCTCCTCTGTCCTCCAGTAACTCCTGGAGTTTGCTCAAATTAATGTCCATTGAGTTGGTGATGCTACCTAACCATCAAATCCTCTGCTGTCCCCTTCATTTGCCCTTTGTTGCTCAGTCACTAAGTTGTGTCCTACTCTTTGCAACCCCATGGACTGCAGCACATCAAGCTTCCCTGTCCTTCACTGTCTCCTGGAGTCTGCTCAAACTCATGCCCATTGACTTGGTGATGCTATCTCATCCTCTGTCATCCCCTTCTCTTCCTGCCCTCAATCTTTCCCAGCACCAGGGTCTTTTTCAATGTTAGCCCTCTGTATCAGATGGCCAAAGTATTGGAACTTCAGCTTCAGCATCAGCCCTTCCAATGAATATTCAGGGTTGATTGCCTTTAAAATTGACTGGTTTGATTTCCTTGCAGTCCAAGGGACTCTCAAGAGTTTTCTCCAGCACTACAGTTCAAAAGCATCAATTCTTCGGCGCTCAGCCTTCTTTATTGTCCAGCTCATATACACACATGACTACTGGAAAAACCATAACTTTGACTATACAGACTTTTGGGCAAAGTGATGTCTCTGCTTTTTAATATGCTGTCTAGGTTTGTCATAGCTTTTCTTCCAAGAAGCAAGCATCTTTTAATTTCATGGCCGCAGTTACTGTCCACAGTGATTTTGGAGCCCAAGAAAATAAAATCTGCCATTGTTTTCATTTTTTCCTATCTATTTTCCATGAAGTGATGGGACTGGATGCCATGATCTTAGATTTTTGAATGTTGAGTTTTAAGCCAGCTTTTTCTCTCTCCTCTTTCACCTTCACCAAAAGGTTCTTTAGTTCCTTTTCACTTTCTGCCATAAGGGTGGTGTCATCTGCATATCTGAGGTTGTTGGTATTTCTCCCAGCAATTTTGATTCCAGCTTGTGATTCATCCAGTCCAGCTTTTCGCATGATGTACTTTGCACAGAAGTTAAATAAGCAGGGTGACAATATACAATCTTGAGGTGGTACTCCTTCCCCAATTTTGAACCAGTCTATTGTTCTATGTCTGGTTCTAACTGTTGCCTCTTGACTTGCATACAAGTTTCTCAGGAGACAGGTAAAGTGGTCTGCCATTCCATTCTTTTGAAGAATTTGCACTTATCCTTTAATTTTGTTCCCTTGGGATTGCAGACTGTTGCTACAGTCTGATCCAGCTTCCTCTTTGAATTCAGAACAAGCCATGGGTTCCTTCATATGCTGAGCTCAGCTGAGCAGGGAGCTAGGACCAGCCTGCCCAGGAATGACAGGGGACATAGCCCACAGATTTCTCCCAGGGCTTGTCCTGCATCCAGGGAGGGGTCTCCTGTGCAGAAAGGTCAGGGGCCATGGATCCATGAAAGGATGTCCAAAGCTGGTCCTCCCATTGCCCAGCCCCCGAGTAATAACAGCTGATCTTCACTCAGCATCTACCAGGTGAGCGCTTCTGTGTGAGATGGTTTCAGCTAATCCTCCAGCAACAGAGGATCATAGGACTGTGACTATCACCATCTTCATTTCACCTGTTAACATTCGTGTGTCCTGAAGTTTCTCTGGGGTTAGATGTAAGGATATGATTGTTGGTTTGTAAGATAAGTGCATCTTCAAATGCAGTGAAGGGCGAACTGTATCCCATGGGGCAGGCACCATCTGCATCCTCACCAATGATAAGTGAATAAAGACCACTGTCTTTTTCATGGCTTCCCAGTTTCTGGCATTGTTATATGTCTTGGTCAGAGTCCCAGAAAAAAAGCAGATTGTTCCATGAAGAGGTGTTAATGAACAGACTACTTCAGAAAGAGTGGGCAGGGATAAGTGAAGGAAGGGAAGTGGTGAGGCACCTGGGGACTGGCAGAGCAGGAAGCTGGTACCCACCCTAGGGATGAAGGGACGAGGCATGGCCAGAGCCCATCAACATGAGAGCAGGGAGAAAGGCTGGCTATAGGAGCTGTGGGTGTGGAGAGGGGCAGCTACAGCAGGGAGGAGTCAGAGAAATCCCCTGCGCTCTCTGTCCCACCTCCCAGCCTGGGCCAATCAGAAGCCAGCAGTGATGGAGTGCGCAGGGGCCCATCAGAAAGGCGCAGAGTAGGGCAGGAAGATAGCCAGTCCATCATACCCTTATATTTGTACCTATGTGTTGGGGGTGATATGGTTTCTCGCTTTGATTTCAATTTACTTCCAAGGTTACTAATAAGAGTGGGCATCTTTTCATAAATCTTCTCGGAAATTTATAAATATTTTTCTATGAAATGCCCGTTTGTGACATTTGCCTACTTTTCCTATTGATCTGCAGGATTTCTTTGCATCTTGAAGGTACTAATCCTTTATCAGTGAAGAAGTAGTAAATACCTTCTCCAGTTGGCTGTGTGCTTTTTGCCCTCTTTCTGGTATCTTTGGATAAAGAGAAAGATTTAGATTTTAGTAGGGTCAGCTGCACTGCCCTTTTCCTTGATGATTCATTTAGTGATGTGCATGTGGTTTTGCTTGGGGGGTTTGTATTCATTCTCCTCTGTGCTCTTCTAGAAGTCTTACCGTTTTGTTTTTCACTTTCAAGTGCTCAGTCTAGAGTGTACTCATTATTCCTGTGAGTGTCTTGAAGGTGTGAGCATATGATATAATTTTTTCACAAGAAATAGCCGTTGTTGCAGCATTATTCACTGATTGATAGATTAACCCTTCCGTTCTCTAATCAACACGGCTGCCTCTTCAATATCCTTTTGACTGTTGCTTTGATAAGACCATAATATCTTGATTTCTATGGCTTTATAATAAATCTTTGTATCAGAATGGGAAGCTTCTCATAGTCTATATTTATTGTTCAAGGGCATTTTGGATATTTTTCACTTTTACTCTTTCATATAAATTTTGAAATCACAGGTCAAGTTCCACAAGGCGCCTACTGGACTTTTGGTTGAAATTGTACTGCACCTATAGGTCAATTTGGAGAGAATAAACATCTTTATAATATTGTCTTGAATTATCCAAAGCTATGAAATATATTTTAATTTCTTTAAGTAATTTAAGAATGTCTCCAACAAAGTTTTTAAAATTTTAGTACAAAGATCTTACATTACTTCCATCAGCTTTATTCTCAGTTTCCCTTTATTGACATTGCTATTTGTAAATTGTATTTATTTAGTTTAAATGTTTAATTCATTGATGCTGGTGTGTAGAAATGTAGTTAACTTGGATATTTATAATATATCCTGTAATCTTAATAAACTGTCCAATTAATTCATAAGATTTTTCTCTACATTATTTTGGATTTTTCTGAGACAAGCATATCATTCTGGACACATTGACAGTTCTAGCTATTCTTTCTGATCTGTATATTTTTATTCCTTTTTCTTGCTCTGCTGCACTGTTTAGCTCCTCCAATACTGTACTGAATAGCAAAAAGACAGTGAGCATTTGTGGCTTGAAGAAATGCTTCAAGTATTTTGTTATTGTATATGATGCTTGCTAAAGTTTTCTAGAATATGCATTGGTATCCTGGAGTTTGAGTAGAATGAGCTTCTATCATAAAAGAGCATTGAATTTAAGTAAATGCTTTCTATATATGTATTAAACTGAACATATCCTTTTTTCCCTTAAGCTGTTTATGTGGAAGAAATAAATTAATACGTTTTCTATTTTTGCTTTTTGGAATAAAATCAGCTTAGCCACATAGATTATCTGTATTTGGTTAGCATATTTTTAGGAACTTTTGCATCCATGTTCATGTTTGAGATTAGCCTATAATTTTTCTTTCTCAAACTATCCTTGTTTTGAAATCAAGATTATATACGTCTCACATTAATTCTGTAAAACTATTCCATGAAAAATAGTTATGTAAGAATAACAATATTTATTTCTTAATGTAAAACCCAAATGTAAAATTGTCTGTGTCTGATGTGCTTTTTATAGGGAGATAAAGAACTAAGTTTATTTTCCTTAGTAGTTATAGGAATATTTAGATTTTTCATTTTTCTTCAGTTTGGGGAATTCATATTTTCTAAGGATTTTGTCCATTTTGTATGTTTTCAAATTTATTGGCTTAAAGTTATTCATGAATATCTATCCCAATATATGATATATTAGGATAATCTATGATATGTTAGGGAATAAAGTGGTCAAAAAGTCTGTGGAATATACCAAATTACACACCAAAAATATAGGAGTATTTATTGCTGAGTAATCACTCCTGGTTTATTAATGATTTGACTTCTGATTTATTAATGATTTTTGTTTCCTCCTTTATCAATTTTTATATTTTCCAATTTTCCGTAATAAACATGCATTGCTTTTAAAACCAGAGAAAAAACACACAAATGATTTGTTCCCAAGAAAAGGATAAGATTATTGCAGAAAAGTAAAGCTGGATTATTATTAGACAGCATTTGTTCAGCCTTCCTCTCTGTCTGGACTTGACTGTCAACCACAGGCCATACCCCATCCTCTGGCTCTTCCCCTTCTTTCTCCCATCAACACTCTCCTGTTGGCTGCCGCATTGCCCTGGCCTCCCTCGTTGACCAAGGCCACTTTACCTTGAGCAAAGGTACTCCTGCATTCTCCCTCCCCATCATCTCCCGGTTGGCCAGACCTGCCTATGGGGCAAGTGCCTTCCCTGATCTTGCTTTGAATCTCATGAGAGCTCTAGATCTAGCCTGTTTATTCTCAGATAATAAAAAGGCTTTCAGGCACTTTTGGTCACAAAAACCTGTCACTTTAATAATGAAATGTCCCATATGATTTAACAGTCAAAACTCCGAGCATCATTTAAGGTGAAAGGCTCACATTTCCAGCCAAGATCCACTTGATGGCCCAGACTCTTCTGTCACACTTCTCTCCCCGAACCTATCCATGCCTTCAGACAACCCTCTGACTGGAGCAGGGAGGCAGGTAGGGGGGCAGGAAGCCTCTCACACATCTAGGACCAAAGTCACCAGGCCTTGGTCTCCTCCAGTCACGGATCGCCTCATTTGATCAAAGCAGTGCCCACCACTGGGACTCATGGCAGGTCCTTCTAACGCCCCCAAGCAAACAAGCGCTGATGTAATTCACATAATTTACATGGTTCAGGAGATGCATTTCCTTCCATTTGGCCATTTCTGTTGACTCCCATCCCCCAAATCTTGGATGTCCACACCACCTTGGGCTCTCACTGTGTCTCAGGGAGACATTCTGGACCAGTTTTTAAATGTCTCTGTAGTGTCTATGTCTAATCTGGGAGAAACACTGAGGCATCCTTTCCCTCATTATTGGTGGTCATTCACCTGCCCCATGGTCATGGGGTACATGGCAAGCTCTCTAAGTGACCAACTTGAAGGCCCCTCACTACAATCAAAGTGAAAGTAGCCGAAGGTCCCTCATCTCCCCTCAGGGGGTGGGACTCACTATTGACTCCTCTTGGATATCTTTAGGCATTTAAAACTCAGTATATCCAAAATTGAACTCGTTCTTTCCTGCCAGATGTTGGCTCCATCCATGTTCCTCCCCATCTCAGTTGATGGGGACTCCTTCTCTGGTGAAGTTTGGGAGTTGTCCCAAACTCTTCTGTGTCCCTCCCAATCTCATGTAATAGGAAATCCAACCTTCAAACCATGTCCAGAATCTCACCAAGGCTCACCACCCCTGGTCCAGACCACCAGCCTCTCACCTGATCCTCCTGCTTCTGCTTTTCCTACACTGTGTTCATACCTGATGCTTAGAGATCCTTGACAAAAGCCCCCCATGGCACCCACCTTTGCAAACCTGACATGGTTCCCTGCTGCCATCATGGTGAAAACCAATCTTATACTTCCAAGCTCTCCTGTGTGACCTCATCACCTGTCTGACCTCACCTTCCCATCCTCCATCCCCGCCAGACCCACTGGCTCCCCTGCTCTCCCAGCTTCACCAAAGCTGCTCCCCACTGGGTGATTAGCATATGATGTTCCTTGAGCCCTACAGAGGCTGCCGGACTAATTCTCTCACCACCTCCTCCTTCTCCTTCAGTTATCACCTTCTCAGTAAAGTCTGCTCCTCTGACCACTGCATTTGACACTGCCTCCTTGTCCCTTCCCCTACACACATACATACACTCATACCACAGGTATTACCTCCACACACACACACACCCATAGGCATGCCTATATACACACACTATGGGCATGCACACACACACACCCCAAAGTTTGCCTATACACACACACCACACATCTATACACACACACACTACAGGCAAGTACACACAGGTATACACCCCACAGGTATGCCTATACACACATACTGTAGGCATGCACACACACACACACACACACACACACACACACACCACAGGCATGCAGGTGCCAGCCCTCCCCACCTCCTCAACCACAGCATCCTTGTTATGGTCACTAGCAATTAGCAACCTCTCCCCTTGTGAGATGTGGGCTCCAAGAGGCAGGACATTGGTCTACTTTGTTCACATGTGAATCCCTGGGGCCCGCAGTGCCTGCCCCATGGCAGACTTTCAATTTCTGTTAGAATCAACGAGCACTTCCCTAGTAGCTCAGCTGTAAAGAACCCACCTGCGATGCAGGAGACCCCGGTTCAATTCCTGGGTCAGGAAGATCCACTGAAGAAGGGATAGGCTACCCACTCCAGTACTCTTGGTCTTCCCTGGTGGATCAGCTGGTAAAGAATCTGCCTGCAATGCAGGAGACCTGGGTTCGATCCCTGGGTTGGGAAGATCCCCTCGAGAAGGGAACGGCTCCTCACCCCTGCATGGAAAGGTTGGATTTAATAGGATTGCTGCAGTTGAACACAAGTCCATGCGGTCTCAAAGAGTCAGACATGACTGAGCGACTGTCACTTTCACTTTTAGAATCAATGAACTCTCCCCAGAGAAAGCCTTGGACCTCCCAATCAGCTGAGGCTGAAAGCAGGTCCTTGAAGCCTCCACCCCACATCCTCACTTTGGGATGCAGCCACCACCAAAACTCAACAGGAAAGACTTTGCAGGATGCCAGGTGCAGACACAGCTTCTGCAAGGGAACAAAGCCCCACCCCAGCCGGCTGCTGAGGCTGCGAAATATCAGCCCCCAGGGAGGCAGATGATAGAGGAATCCCCTTTGTTGGTTGGCCCTGAAGCCCTTTCCAAGGTGATTGACCCTTCTCCCAGCTCTTGCCCACTCACAGCATTGCATCGCACACAGTACCAGGGAGAGTCCCACATTCCAGCTTCAGAATATCCCAGTCAGGAAGTCTTAGCCCCCTAAGAGAGAGAGGATCATTCAACTTCCCTCTGCCCCAAGCACAGAGGTTTCCCCACACTGATCATCAACCCCAGGGCCCTCTCTCAGGCATCTCCTGCCCAGATTGGAAGAAAATGCACTTGTTCCCTCCCTGACCCAACAGTCTCAAGAAACTTGTTGATGGAAAGCTGACTTGCCATAGATTCTTTGGGAGCCGTCTGGATAAGTGGCTCTAACATTCTCAACTTCCTGGTGATAAAACTCAGTGATGGGAGCTGCAACATGGATGGATGTACCATCTTGAAAAATGTCATTCAGATGTAATCCATCCAAGTCCCCTGAATAGCCAACCCCTTTCCTGCCTCCCACCCTGACCCCTAACTCATGCAGAGTCATCAACTCCATCATCCAGTGGAGGTACCAACACCAAGGCTCCATGATGGAGGACACGTTCCTGGACCCTCCAGGTGTTGCAGGTCATTTGTGCTTCAGGAACTGGCCAGTCTCTCCAGAGGGTGATCAGAAACCTCGTCCTGCCTTTGTTGGAATAATCAGGGGAAACAGACCCTCCTCAGGCTGCCCCACTATTTTCTGGGATATGCAGGTGGAGCACCCACCCCAAAGGAGGCTGGCTGAGCTGGGAGGTGGGGAAGGGGCTCGCTGTCCATCTGGATTATCGCTACTAGAGGGAGAGTGGAGCTGTGAGGAGCAGAGCTGCATCACCCACCTGCTGGGGGACTTCATTCACAATCTTCAGTTTTCTCATCTATCAAATGGGACAATGCAGTGTCTAGTTCCTAAGGCTATCATGTGAAATAATTAAGATACTCCATCTGTACCATTTATGGTCCTTTGGATATAAAATATAGAGTCAACTCTGGGCAATTTAAGCATTTATGGAGAGAAAACAGAGACACTTGTTTTTTTTTTTTTTTTAAATGAGAGGGAAAAGGGAAGCACCAGATACTATGAAGGACAGGAACCAGATCACTTCCTGTCACCTGGGCAACCAGGAGCAGGCTCCCTAGGGTGACTGCAACCATCTTCCATTTTGGCAAGAATCAGAATTCTTGGAGAGAGAGTCTGATTGGCTGAGCCTGGGTCCTGTGCCCACCCGTTGGCCAGGTGAGGGAGGGACTTCTTGAATGACAAGGCTGCATGCAAGTAGTGTGAGCTCATTCTACAAAGCAGGGTTGAGCTTACTGGAAGTTGTGGGAATGGATGCTGAGTTGGTGGTAGGCAGCAGGTGTTACTTGCCCTCCACAGGTGATGGTCTTTCTTTGATGTCCAGAGCTTGGTGACCAATTCTTTTTGTACACTCCAAGCTTTCAAACCAGACTTTGGGGAAATGGGATAGACTGGGTGGGGTGAGGGGAACATCCTTGTGTCTAGCCAACCCACCAAAGATACTTGGGAAAATTTGCCCCCATCACCCCTAAGAGGCTGGTCAAGTATCCTGATTTTATCTTCAGGCTGTGAGAGTTTGAACATTTTTGCATCTAATTTGCTTTGATTTTTTATCATGTCTCCCTCACCATTGCCCATAAGCCAAGACAGGACAGGAAATTCTATCTTCATATACCAAGATGTCCACCTAAAGCCCTGTGCCTGGCACATAGAAAACTCTCAGTAAATAGTTCTTGCTTCTGTTCCCCAAACAGTAAGCAACTTGCATCAAGAAACAAAGCAAGACAGTGGATTGAGTAGCATTAAAATCCATTTTCCAGTGGGAAAAGTAGGGGTCTTGAATCCTGACCTGCTGGAAACTCAGTTCCCTGTTTCTCTAGACTTTACCCCTAGTTTTTCTAGCCAGCCTGCTGGGCTGGTGGGTTGAGAATTGTGTTCAGTTGCCACCTGGGGCCATTTGCTGCTTGGAGCTGGTTCTCCGTCCTTCTCCCCCTCCCCTTTTCCTCTCCTCTCTTCCTCTCTCTCTTCCTCCCTCTCTCATCATCTCTTTCTATCCACTTCGTCTCTCCCCAACTCTCCTCAGCTTATCAACATCTACCTCACATACCAACCCAAATTTGCGCTGGGGTTCAGTGACAAGAAAATCTTTAGAAGAAGCGAAATAAGTTATCCCAAGTAGAACCTGACCCATTTAGGTGACACTTATATTCCCAGGAGCCCAGAATATAACAAAGAGAACATCCCTGGACCTGGGACGGTGAGCGTCGGCATCAAGTCAGATTTGCTCTCAAGGGAAAAGAAATCCAATGGAGCGCCAAGCTGGGGTTAGATTGCTTTTGGGTAGATCTGAGGCCTCAGAACAAAAGCCCCTGTTCCCTTTTCAGGTCCTAGAGGCTGCTGAAGTATCCCCCAGGGTTTTACCTAAGCAGGAGAGTGAGATGGATGACTCCTGGAAATACATTCATGTCTTCATTTCAGAGGTGGGTAGGATTAGGGCACTGAAGTCACACCACTGGGTTCAGATCCCAGCCTTTCCAGTTCTGGGGACTTGGGCTGCTTCTGAAACATCCTAAGCCTTGATTTTCTCATCTGTAAAGTTCAGTTCAGTTCAGTCACTCAGTCGTGTCTGACTCTTTGTGACCCCATGAACTGCAGCACTCCAGGCTTCCCTGTCCATCACCAACTCCCAGAATCCACCCAAACCCATGTCCATTGAGTCAGTAATGCCATCCAACCATCTTATCCTCTGTCGTCCCCTTTTCCTCCTGCCCTCAATCTTTCCCAGCATCAAATGATAATATACCACCCTCGAAGGATTTAATGCAATGGTGAAGTGTCCACTCTCCCGACCTGGTCCTTGAGTGCTGGTGGAGGTGCTTAGGTGGACATGATGAGGATCACCAAGGCAGCCTCTTCTAGGTCTTCAGTGGCCACACCCACCTCCCCAGCCTCCAGGAAGTGAAGACTTATTACCTGGAGGCAAAGAGGGAGGTTGAAGTCCTCTCACTCAGCCTCCCCTCCATTAGAGCTCTAGTTATGCAGCTCCCTCTGGGTTCACAGGCTCACTCTGGGTCCATGACTTCCCCCTGATCCTATCAGTTGTCCTGAGTTTCATGGGCTCTCCTGGGTCCATGAGTTCTCCCCAGCTCCATGGGTCCTCCCTGATTCCATGGGTCAATGAACTGTAAGTAGATCCTGCCTCTTGCCAAGGATACCAAGTGTTCTCCCTGGAACTGGGCAATGATCAATAAATGGTCCCAGCATGGGGCCCACGGGAAGGCTAACAGGTCTCACTTGGACCCTCCTCCCCATGTGAGGGCCCCCATCCAACCAATCCCGTCTAACCAGTGGACCAAGGAAAGGTGTCAGATCAGAGCCAGGGCCCAGGAGACCAGACCTTGGCCACTTCCCTTACCTTGTGCACAATAAGCCTGTGAACAGAGAGGGTCCCCTGGGTAAAGCTAGGAGGAAGGTCCATGTCACACACTTGTGACACCATTACAAGTTCTTCCTAAGCCCCCTCCTCTGCCCAAGGACTTTGAGTCATAAATTGACTCAAGTGTGGGAACTCTCAACCACAGAATTCAAGTCACGATTCAGACCTAGACCTTTACTACTCACTTACATATTTATGTCAGTTTACAAGTCAAATAGGCCTTAGTGGACTGCCATCTGATTTTCATTTCAAGAACCCCATGATCGATTAACCACAGCAAAAACCTCTGATGAGCAAACTGACCCTTCTGCTTACTGTGTCCACTTTTCTTCCTCCTCTGACTGCTGCACGTGGCTGCCGGCTTCTGATCTCCAGGGACATTTCCCACTGCCACTCTGGTTAGCAGTTTTACAAATTAATCAGTGTCCTTTCAGTGATAGGGGACATCCCTTTGCATTCTGAGCCCAGGCTAGTGTCAACCAACAAGAAAAATATTAGATTCCTTCTCAGCTGTTCAGGCTGGTGCGTTACATTACGTCTATATTGTGTTAAATGATGTCTTCACAAAAGATGTCTCCTGAGTACTGATGAATGAAGCTTATTTGGAAATTGAATGCTGCAGATGTAACCAAGTTCAGGTGAGGTCATCCTGGATTGGAGCAGATCCCGATGCAATGACTGTTGTCCTTACAGAAGGGGGTCTTTAAGGGAGAGTTAAGGAGGGAGCAGGAACACACAGGAAGACCTGAACAAGAGAGGCAAGGATTGGAGGGACGTGTCTACAAGCCAAGGACTATCTGCAACCGCCAAAAGCTAGGAAGAAGCAAGGATGGCTCCTTCTCTAGAATATCCAGAGAAAGCACAGCCCTGCCAGCACCCTCATTTTGGATATCTAAGCCTCCAGATTTTGAGGCTTAGATAGCCTCAACAGGCTATCAACAGAATATTTCTGTTTTTCTAAGTCAACTGGTTTGTGATACTTTTTTTTTTTTTTAACAGCATTTATGGGAAACTAACACCAGGATTTCCCTGGTGGCTCAGACTGTAAATCTGCCTGCAATGCAGGACATCTGAATTCAGTCCCTAGGTTGGGAAGATTCCCTGGAGAAGGGAATGGCAACCTACACCAGTATTTTTGCCTGAAGAATTCCATGGACAGAGAAGCCTGGAAGGCTACATCTATGGGGTCACAAAGAGTCAGACATGACTGAGCGACTAACGCTTTCATGTTTACCCTCAAACCTCACCATAGCTGCATCTACAGTTATCAGTTGAACCTGACATTAATCATTTGCTTCCTTCTTGGGTTAGTATCCTAAACATCCATCCCCACAGATGTGCCTCCAGACTTTTTATGATAGAAATTAGCAAACTCCTACAGTTCTTTTGCAGTACAAGCCTTCCACTACCATTTCATTTTGCAGTTGACCCCCTGGGACATGCCAAGGTCTAGTAATCTGAGGACCATGCAGAGAATTAAGGGTTATCCCTTTCTTTCCCAGGGAGGCTCTCTCTGTGTAAGGAGGGGTGGTATTCTCCAGTAAGAACAGAATAACCTCATCAGACAAGGACTGAGGCTGCATCCTCAGGATAGCTCCAAGGGAGGGATGGACTTCATGCTAATCAAAGGATTGCAAATCCTTCCACATATTTGTAGTCTAGTTTCTAGGTTTCCATTCTTTCTGATCAGTATCCTGTGTTTTATATACAAGACTTAGGGAAACTGTATTGTCAAAGCTATGGTTTTTCCAGTAGTCATGTTTGGATGTGAGAGTTGGACCATAAAGAAGGTTAAGCACCCAAAGAATTGATGCTTTCAAATGGTGGTGCTGGAGAAGAGTCTTGACAGCAAGGAGATCAAACCAGTCAATCCTAAAGGAAATCAACCCTGAATATTCATTAGAAGGACTAATGCTGAAGCTGAAGCTCCAATACTTTGGCCACTTGATGCAAAGAGCTGGCTCATTGGAAAAGACCTGATACTTGGAAAGATTGAAGGCAAAATGAGAAGGGAGCAGCAAAAGATGAGATGGATAGGTAACATCACTGACTCAATGGCCATGAATCTGAGCAAACTCAGGAGATGGTGGAGGCCAGAGGAGCCTGGCATGTTGCAGTCTGTGGGGTTGCAGAGTCAGACATGACTTAGTGACTCAACAACAACAACAACAAAACCCTAACATGTGAATTCAACTGTGAATTCAACTGATGGTGTAATTCAGAATTATGCAGAACAGTCTCAGAGAGTTTTGTTGTTATTTGTTGTTGCTATTTCTGCCAGCTGAAAGATAGATCCTGACAGCATAGTCATAGAATGTCCTTGAGCTTTGTACTATGCCTGGGGCATAGTACAAATTGAATATTTGGAGTTTCAACATTCTTTTGCCTTTAGTAACTCCATACAGTAGAAATTGGCCAGGCCACTCCCACAGTCAGATTGTTCACACATTACACAGTTTTATGATGATACCAATGTGATCCTTCCATCTCCATATCTCTTCTCTACTGAGCACTGGGTTCTGGTTCACCATATAAGCAACAATTTCATTAGCTTCATACTATGGGGCTGCTATGCTGGGAAAAACTGAAGGCAAAAGGAGAAGGGTGTGGCAGAGGTGGAGATGGTTAGATAACATCACCAACTCAGTGGACATGAATTTGAGCAAATCCTGGGAGATAGTGGAGGACAGGAGAGCCTGGTGTGCTGCAGTCCAGGGGGTTGCATAGAGTCAGACACAACAACAATGGGCATCTGTGTTTGCATCCCAGAATATAAATCGGACTTTGCCTGCTTCCCATCCCATCCTGCAACCTTGATTTCTAATGGCTCAAACTGTTTGATCTCCCTCGTAGCCTTAGAGTGTTCCTACTACATGCTAGAAGAGCATAGGGCTCGCCATCTGGAGATTAGCTTTCCAGTCACCCCTGCAGATGGATGTGGCAAGGTGGTTAAGCCCATGAGAGTCAGCAGACTTGATGTGTGCAGCTTCTAGGTCATGTTCCCCAGGAAGAAAGATGATTGCCCTCTGGTTTCTCCTTCCTTCTTTGGCATCGCTTGGAAATGATGTCATCTTTAACCAAGAAGCCACATGTTGGAAATAGCAACGCCTTCCCAGCACTCACACTGTTACATGTCTTGTTTCAGCCACTCTGCCTTGGGATCTCTGGTATAGCATCTCAGAGCCCATCTTGTAACTGATATAAACCCCAAACTCCATCCCCATCCTCAAGTGTCTGTTGTGTCCACTTCACTCTTGGCATCAGTTTCTACCTCAGAGTTCTTAGCTACAAGCAAAGAAACGATACCAGGTAAAGTTGGTACATGCAAACACATATATAAGAAAGATACCAAGTCCTCTCAAAATCCACAGGAAAATGAAGTATTAGGCTTTAAATAGAGAACAAGCCAAAGGAGTTATGGAAGTCCAGGAAGCAAAGTCATGAAGGAAAACTACCTCATCCCCATGCCCACCACTGCCACTGCCGAGAAGACTAACACCTGCATTCTTCCCATGAGTGAGAATCATTCAATGTAGATTCAACAATCTGTGAGTAAGCATCTGATTGGCTGAGAATAGGTCATGCGTGCACCAGCTGACTGTGTGAGGGCAGGAAGAGCACTGCTTCCAATCAGGTCACATTCAGTATGGGACTCTCTAAAAAAGAAAGTCTGGATCCTACAAGCAAGTCCATATCTATTGTGCCACAGTTTAGAGAAGTGCCCATCTCAGCACCCAGGGTCTCACCCCACATCTGAGGACTTTGGCAACCAGGATGCTCTTGCTTTAGGAAAATGTAGTAAACACTGAAATCTCACCAATTTGAACCCCACACATTAAAAAGTTCAAACCAAGAAAGGCTTGCGGTCCCAGCAAAGCAACCATTCTGATGGGGGCTCTCCTGCCAGAAGAAACCCTGCAACTTGTTTCCCAAGAACTTCCCAAGGAAACCATCACTTTAGACAATGTTCCAGAACCATAGTATCGCTCTCAGTCTGCAAGCTAAGAAACCAAGGGCATGGCCACCTTGTAGATGTGTATCCTAGTAGGACAAAGCCGATGGGTGTTTGTTTATGACCTAAACACCAGTGTGATAGTTTACGGGGATAAACATGCAGAGGCAGGAGACAGACTACTGACGTCTGCAAGGCAAGCCCTTTCTCTCCCTAATGAAGACAGACCAGGCAAGCCATTCACAATCAGAACATCCTTTGCCAAGTATGGAGTCAGAACAAGGACAAACACATAGCTGGAGACAGCCTGAGGCATCCATCTCATTGTAGAGATGGACTCTCCAAGGCCCTAGGACACTCCAAATCCACCATTTGAGACCCTTCCCCCCTGGACAGCACATAAAACAATTCAGGTTCTTGGAAAATATTCCTTGAGGGCATATCATGTGCTGCAGTGGGTCAGTCTTGGGGATAAAATGGCATGTTCAGGGGACAGAAAGGAGCCCCTATGGCTGGGACACACTGAGATGGAAGAGAGGGGTGGGGGAAGGATAGACAGACAGGAGGAGGCAGCACAGGCATGGCACTGAGGCCCAAGGAAGTGGGTTTGAAATTTATCCTAAGGGAAAGGGGGGCCCACTGAATTTCATTTATATTTCAGTGAATTGAAGGGAAAGCCAGAAGTTCCATTGGACACTATTACAACAACCCAAAAATGCTGGCTCAGCCTGGGGAGGAGGCTGTAGACATGCTTGAGATCCGTCTGAGGGAAGAGCTGGCAGGGCTCACTGAGAGATCGGGTGTAGGCTGAGGAACAGACAGAGAAGGAAGGAAGGAGTTGGGTCTCTGGCTGGAACCACAGGTAGAAGGTAATGCTGTTGCTCAAGATGAGAAATGTGGGGCCTCTGGGACGCCTCCCCAACCTGCATTCTCAACTAATTGAGAAATGAAACTAAGTAGCCGATGGGAGTCCAAATGTCACCTTCCATGGGAGACAATCCGAGAACTGTGCCCCCAGGGGTGGAGGGCGTCTAAGAGAAGGAGGAGAATGAGTGCCACTCCTGAGCTCCTGAGTGGGCACCGCCCTGAGCTCCTGTCTGATGAGGGAGCCTCCTCCCCAGAGGGATTGACAAAACAGAAAGTGCCTTATCAGTGGAGCCTCGCCGCCCATAGGGTGGCTCCAGAAGTGGGGAGGAAGTGCCCACCCCACCCACTCCCAAAAAGGAAGACTGGGTGAAACCTCTAGAACCATAAGATAATCTGTGTTTTCTGAAGCAGACTCACACACAACGTGGCACGGAGCCTGGCACACACCATCCACACCAAGCAGCCAGCACAAAGTCCTTCTATAGGTTCTGGGGCTACCTGAGCACAAAGCAGCTGTGTGGATCCCGGAGCAGAGGGCACCACAGCCGCCTGGGACAGCTGGACAGAGCAGCCAATGGGGAGAAACTGAACTTTCGAGAAGATGAATGAAACCTAGTTGGTATGCGACAGAAGGCTCTTGCCCACCAAACAGTCTCCAAACCCCTTCCCATGGGTCACCTGAGAACAGATCTCATCTGTGCAGCTGTGGCAACAATTTAAGTTCAGTTCTGGGGTCTGGGTCATCAGCCATGAGGACTACACGGGTCATGGTTTCCACCCATTTGGGAGGTGGGAGGATTTCCTACTAGCACTGCAGAGGTCCAGTTTACTGCATTAGCGCCTGCTCGGGTTTCAGTCTGTACACAGGAATTCTCTCTCTGTCTCTCTCTGTCTCTGCCTCTGTCTATTCCCACGGCCAATTCTTTTCCTCACATCCCACCTTATCCTGCTGCAAAGACCCCGCCCCATGGGCCATGATCCTCCTCTGTTGGTCTCGGTGCTCATCTGCTCATAAACAAGAGCATCACATGCATGTAAACATTTATTTCTAAACTTTAGCTGGTCTCACTAACATGAGATCATATTTGTACATTTCTCTGTGTGGGATCGGGGAGACAGACAAGCCAGGGCTGTTATACGTGAGGGACAGGGACTGTCACTATGGTTCTCAGGAGGAAGAAGAGGAGGCTGGTGACTGGCCCCCTTACAGTGGCCATGATGGTACATTGACACTGCTGAATGTGAATGACACTCCCAAAGGGGCAGTGTGGGGGGCGCAGTTAGAAGATCTTTGCTTGGTGTAGGAAGGAGGAAGAAAAAGGTGGGAGGGAGGGAGGAAAAATAGAAACTGAGCCAAAATTGCCCATCACTGTGATGAATCAGTGCTGTTTGCAGTGGCAGAGACAGAAATGTCCATGGCTCATGAAGGGGAACCGGGAGAGGAAAAAAGAGCCATATATTTTACTCTAACAAGACAGACCCCAGTAATCATGTATGAATGTGAGAGTTGGACCACATTTGGCTGATCACCAAAGAATTGATGCTTTCAAACTGCGGTGCTGGAGAAGACTCTTGAGAGTCGCTTGGACAGCAAGGAGATCAAACCAGTCCATCCTAAAGGAAATCAACCCGGAATATTCATTGGAAAGACTGATGCCGAAGCTGAAGCTACAATGATGCAAAGAGCCAACTCACTGGAAAAAACCCTGATGCTGGGAAAGATTGAGGACAAGAGGAAAAGGGGACGACAGAGGATGAGAAGGTTGGATGGCATCACAGATTCAGTGGGCATGAGTTTGAGCAAACTCCAGTAGATAGTGAAAAACAGGGAAGCCTTGTGTGCTGCAGTTCAAGGGGTTACAGAGAGTCGGACAAAACTTAGCAACTGAACAATAAGACAAATCCAACCCACAAAGCCCAGCCCAGAGCCCTTTGAAATTGCCATTAGCGAGTTGCATGCCTGGAAAGGACACTTTCACTGACACTTCTTCATGCTCCATTCACACCTTCACTTTGTAAGCATGACTTTCACACAGAGAAAGACAAACATCATATGATATCCCTTTTATGTGAAATTGAAAAAATGATATGTGTGAACTTATTTACAAAACAGAATTAGACTTACAAACATAGAAAATAATTGTGATTGCCAAAAGGGAAAGGGGAAGGGGGAAGCAGGGATAAATCGGGAATTTAGGATAAACAGATACACACTGCTGCTGCTGCTGCTAAGTCACTTCAGTCGTGTCCGACTCTGTACAATCCCATAGACCGCAGCCCACCAGGCTCCCCTGTCCCTGGGACTCTCCAGGCAAGAACACTGAAGTCGGTTGCCATTTCCTTCTCCAATGCATGAAAGTGAAAAGTGAAAGTGAAGTCTCTCAGTTGTGTCCGACTCTTAGCGACCCCATGGACTTCAGCCTACCAGGCTCCTCTGTCCATGGGATTTTCCAGGCAAGAGTACTGGAGTGGGATGCCATTGCCTTCTCCAGATACACACTACTATATATAAAATAAACAAGGACCTACTGTATAGCAAAGGGAACTATATTCAATATCTTGTAATAAACCATAATGGAAAAAGAATGTGAAATATATATATACGTGTATGTATGCGAGATCAGCCCTGGGATTTCTTTGGAAGGAATGATGCTAAAGCTGAAACTCCAGTACTTTGGCCACCTCATGCGAAGAGTTGACTCATTGGAAAAGACTCTGATGCTGGGAGGGATTGGGGGCAGGAGGAGAAGGGGACGACAGAGGATGAGATGGCTGGATTGCATCACTGACTCGATGGACATGAGTCTGAATGAACTCCGGGAGTTGGTGATGGACAGGGAGGCCTGGTGTGCTGCGATTCATGGGGTCGCAAAGAGTTGGACACGACTGAGCAACTGAACTGAACTGAACTGAACTGATGCATGCATGCTAAGTTGCTTCAGTCACGTCCAACTCTTGTGACTCTATTGATGATAGCCTGCTGGTCTCCTCTCACTTTAAGATTCTCCAGGCAAGAATACTGGGGTGGGTTACCATGCCCTCCTCCAGGGGATCTTCCAACCCAGGGATTGAACCTACATCTCTTATGTCTCACACATTGGCATGCAAGTTCTTTACAACTAACGCCGCCTGAGAAGCCCACACATATATATACATACAGGTGGTTCTAATGGTAAAGGACCCACCTAGGTTGTTAGAGAGGTGGGTTCAATCCCTGGGTCAGAAAGATCCCCTGGAGAAGGGAATGGCTACCCACTCCCTGGAGAATGGGGGATTCCATAGACAGAGGAGCATGGTTGGGTACAGTCCATGAGGTCACAAAGAATCAGACATGACTGAGCAAGTAACTCTTTCAGTTTCACTTTCTCATATATGTGTGTGTGTATATAATATATAATATATGTGTGTGTATATATATATCTGGATCACTTTGCTATACAGTTGAAATTAACACAGTTCTGTAAATCAACTATTTGTTGTGGTTGTTATGCAGTCACTAAGTCGGGTCTGACTCTGTGACCCCCATGGACTGCAGCATCCCAGGCTCCATTGTCCTCCACCATCTCCTGGAGCTGGCTCAAATTCATGTCCATTGGATCAGTTATGCCATCCAACCATCTCATCCTCTGCCACCCCCTTTTCCTTTTGCCCTCCTTCTTTCCCAGCGTTTATTTTTTATTCATTTGGCTTTGTCAGGTTTTAGTTGGCAGCATACGAGCTTAGTTCCCCCACGGCAAGTGGGATCTTAGTTCCCCGATCAGGGATGGAACCTGCATCCCCCGCACGACAAGGAGGATTCTTAACCACTTAACCACCAGTGAAGTCCCTACAGTCAATTTAAAAATAGAAAAGAAAAGAAAGGACATGCATAGGCGGGGAGAATGTCAAGTTGGGGGATAATCAATTGCTGTTACACCATAGACTTAGTTCTTCCTTTTTCCAGCAAATTCCACTGGCAGAATTTTGAACCTGTTTATTTTATCCCTTAAAAAAACTGGTAGAAATTCATTTCCTGGCTTGGCATTTCCTGATAGTTAAGAAAACAGAAGAGTTTGCTCGGGCTGAGTCCGGCCAGTCCAGGAGCTGGTCTCCAAAACCGGTGCCCAGGGGTGATCTAAATGGGATCTTCTTTCGATTAATTACAAATTTCTCACTTGAGGCCAGTTGATGGAAATACCAGCATTTGTAGAACAGGAAATTGCAGACGGCAGCTCTCTGGGACCATGGCTCTCCAGTGGAGTCCCATTAGTGGAGATAAACTAGCAGTCACCCCACAGACCCTGAACTCAGCGTTACATCTGGGCCGGCTGCCCGAGGCTTTGGCAGGGCTGCTGCATGACATCCCCCCAGGAGCAGGTGGGATGGAGGAAGGGCAGCCCCAGTGGGGCTGCAACGCAGCGGACTCTGTGCAGATCCCAGAGAACCCATGCTGGGGGTACCCCTCAGCACCCTGCTGAGCCTGGGTGCCTGCATTCATCTGCTCTGACCACTGAAACCAAGCACCATGGACCACGGGTCTAAAAGAGCAGAAATCTCCTTTTTCCTAGCTCTGGAGGCTGCAAGTCCAAGATGAGGGAGTTGGCAGGTTTGGTGTTCTCAGAGGGTTCCCCCTTTGGCTTGTAGGCAACACTCTTCTCGCTGTGACCTCACATGACCTTTCCCCATTCCAGGGTCAGTGGTGTCCCTCTCATAAGGACACCAGTCAGACTGGATTGGGGCCCATGGGCTTCATGTTAACTTAATCACCTCTTTAAAGACCCACACCTCCAATTCAGGCATAAGACATGCGTGTTTGATTCCTGGGTCAGGAAGATTTCCTGGAGAAGGGAATGGCAACCCACTCCAGTATTCTTGCCTGGAGAATTTTGTGGACAGAGGAGCCTGGCAGACTTCAGTCCATGGGATCACAAAAAGTCTGCCATGACTGACCACAAACATCTCCAAATGCAGTCACATTCCAAAGCCCTAGAGCTTGGGACTTCAACATACATACTTAGGGGCCAGAATTCAGGCCACAACAGACCCCAGCAGGATGGCCCAGCTTTGCACCCTGAACGGGATCCCATCAGCTTTCTTCCCCTAACCTCCTACCAGTAGCTATTGCTTAACATGCTTTCTTTCCCTTTTGTCATCATTCTGAAGAAAGAGGAAGAAAAGGGAACAGATAGGAAAATCTAGCAAATCTTCTATCACCTGGGAACCTGTCAGCTGCATTGTTGAGTTACCCAGGATGGTTTACCCCATCCTGCTTTGGAGAAGACAAGACCGTGCATGGAGAAGAAAAGCTGACTCCAGCCAGAGGGCTTGTTTGAAAGTGAAAAGCTCAGAGGGTGTGTCCTGGGGGCCAGAAAAGAAAGAGCCCACATTCCCAAGACCTTCCACAGGACCCCTCAAGAAGGAGACATTGCTTCCAGAATGGGGACCTGACCACCTCGGCCACCCCAATCTCCATCAATATCCTACCTTCTGCCCAAGGCAAGGAGGGGGAAGCACAACTCAGTGATTTTCCACCACGAAACTGCCTTGAGGAGGTATGCCTGTCCCCCAGTGAACGCCAAGGTTACCAGAAAATTAATGAGGTAGAATCCCCAGTTCCCTAGAATTCCAGGGTCCAGAGGCCAAACTCCCTGTGATGAGGGCTAGTCAGAGGCCCAGGGATTAGCTGTGTATTGATTCAGCTCCCCGGAGAACCTTTGATTTTCACATGCATTCTCTTCCTGACTCGGGCCCTAGCCTTTGTCTAACTCTCCACGTCTCTCCCAGAACGAAGCCAAGGATTAGCTAATATTTGCCGATGGAAAGGGCTCCCTCCAGAATAAACATGAACATCATTACACCTGGGTCTTCGGCCAGCCTGAGATCCGATTGCAAAGTCTCCTTGCCCTTTTGGACAGATGTGGAATGAGGAGGAGGAGGTACTGCATGGGGACTCGGACTCCAACTCCAGAGCTTCCTCTGCCTGGAGTCAATGCCCCATGGATAAGGGACACATCAGCCTCACAAACTGGCTTCAAAGCTGCACCTGGCAAAGGTGAGAACACTGGGGAAAATGTCACCATGAGCATGATCCTGCCAGGATGGGGACCCTGGTCGGCAGCCCAGAGAGGAAGCGGAGACAGGCTCCTGCCTGGTACACTCATGCCCTGATGCCTAGACTTGTGTTGCCAGCTCCGAGCCACAGAGCCCAAGGAAAAGCAGAAAATGTGCTGCAAGCAAATGGATCTCATTATTTCGTTCACCCCGCAAATATGAAGCCCGTGCCTAACATCAGCAAGCCCAGGGCAAGAGAGCCAAGAAAGCCTATACAGAAATCAGGCTAGTCAGTGTGAAGGGAGCGGACTCTGGCCTCCTGCCTTGATGTCCCATTGACCACAAAGGCCAGGCTCTGATCAAGAACCCCTGCTTGTTGGGCTTAAGCATTAGAGCACACACAGCAGCACAGAAGAGCTGGTCCTACCCTGGCTCATGGCTTTAGGTGCAGAAATTCTGGGGCCATGGGTACCAGAGGGTGAGCTAAATTAGGGAGGGGATGAGGAGGACCCACAGATGCCTCACTTGGCCGGAGAAGGTCAGGAGGTCAGAAGGACCCCCCCAGGCTGGACACACCTCTGGACTCAGCAGGCACATGGGCACCCCTGGGCCACCTCGGCTGATGTCCTCTTAGCCAACACATGGCTGAGGGATGTGAAAGCTGCCATCTCAACTCCCAGCAGCAAACCCTCTGGGTACAGAGTGCGATGTAAACAGATTAATGATGAGAACAGTGAGAATAACACCACCACGTTTCTTTAATTCTAAGACACATTTTCCCCCTTTCTTATTATCATGTCTGGAATCGAGAGAGATTTTATAATCAGAACGAATGCTGACTCTAATGGGGTTTCACCCCCTCTTCGGGATGCTGTTGTTAACTCAGGGGAGCCCCCTACAGTCAGAGGCGACTTAGAATCAGGGCTTTCAGGGATTCTGATGCAGCTGTTTCAGGGCCCAGGTTCTGTAGGGCGGAGACCCTCCCTGGGAATGTGGGGGCCAGAGGTGGGGGCCAATCCGGAGCTATAAAGGACCTGAGGAGCTAGAGGTAAGGGGGATGGGCTGGAAGGTCAGGCTAGGGTCCCTCTTGTCACTTGGGTCCAGAAGATGTCTTACCTGAAGCAGCAGCACCTCTAAGAGACGGAGAACCTGGAAACCTGGGTTTCCATGACAACCTTGCCTTCCCTGGGTGTGCAATGGAGCCACCCAGGTCCCCAAGGCTGCGAGTTTAGTTCTGTTTCACCAACATCAATACACCGGATGTGGGGGGTCAGGGAGAGGGGCCCAGGTTCAGCTCACTCTGCGTTTCTTCTTCCCCTGTAACTGACCAGCTTTCTCACTCCGGAAAGCCATCTCTGCTTTGCTGTGACCAGTAAATATTCCAAAAAGAGGAGTTCATTTCCTCAGAGGCAGGCAGGAGCCACGGCTCACTCTTCCAAATCAATACCTGATTATCTTGCTTGCAAATTCAATTCACTGCCTGAAAGCAGCCTTCCCTGATGGGTCCTGACAAGCCCAACCATCTTGGCAGAACCTGTCAGAAGGAAAGGCCTCCCAGAGCTGGTGGATGCCAGGCAGACCAGCCGTGGGCGACGAATAGGGAAGAGTGGCCACCTGCTCCATACCCTTCCTGGACCCACCGACATGAACCCCTGACCTGGGGACTCCCATCTCAGAAAAGCAGCGGATCCTCAAATTCCTTCCCTGGTGGCTCAGACAGTAAAGAATCTGCCCACAATGCAGAAGACCTGGGTTTGATCCCTGAGTCAGGAAGGTCCCCTGAAGAAGGAAACAGCACCCCACTCTAGTATTCTTGCCTGGAGAATCCCATGGACAGAGGAGCCTGGTGGACTGCAGTTGCAAAAAGTCGGACATGACTGGGTGACTAACACTTGCACTAACACTTTCAAGATCTGCTCAACGGCCTAGACTACATGTGGAAGCATCACTGGGGGCCTGGCATGTGAGGAATGGGCCAAGGAACTTGTGACTCAGGTTGGCCCCTCCTGCTGGGCAGTGAAAGCTGCAGTTTGGACTGAGGTATGGACATGACGGGTCACTGTGGCAAGTCTTCTAAAGCCAAGGACCAGATGACATGGATACCAGGGATGCATGTTGTGAGGGTGCCACTGGGCAAGGACTCTATCCATTCATAAATTCAGTCCCTGACTTACAACCATCTCCCAGGTCCTATGCCAGGTTCCCTGGACACCAGAAGAATGAACATTCCTTGTCTGTGAGACAGGGGTGGAGGGGTGGCGTGTCACACATTAATTCATTTATTTATTTCCCAGGTATTTATTAAGGCTGCAACAGTAGCCTTAGAACTTAGTTCAACTCTAGTTTAGGACTAGGAATCAGTCCCTACCTCTTGAAAAATTCCCAACTCAAGCCCACAGTCCAAGGCAGAGTGAGATACAGTCTCAGAAAGGATACAAAAGGTGGGTTTCCAAACTATGTATTCCAGGACCCCTCAGAATTTGCTCAAGGATTCCAAAAATGATTACACAAAATTTCACTGTAATTATACTTGAACTATTTTTAGATGTAATAAAAAATCAGCACATTCAACAAGGTGTTAAATGGAAAGTTTCGTACTTCAGGGACCAGCAACCCATTTCCAGGCTGACAGGTCACCTCCTTCCTGGGGAGGGCTTGGAACAAAGTCTCCGCCCTCCCTGTGGCTGCATCACTCATTAGGGAGGCTGCAGGTGCACTGTGCATGGGTGATTAGTCCATGCTGGCAGCATCCACCTGCAGGGCTCTATTAATTCGGGGTAGGGGTCAGGCTCAGAGTGCAGGCTCATCCTCTGTAACCAGGTAGCGTGGGATGAAGGGAACTCTGCCCCTGTGGGGATGGTCAAATGCTTCCAAAAAACCTGAAGGCTTCCTCTGCAATTTTGTTCTTGAAAACAATATTGTAAATCTGTCTTTCAAGACTTCAGCTTAATCAAGAGAATCTTGAGATTGTAAGGAGGACTTCTAAAAAAGTGTTATTGTTTAAACTCTATTCCTACTTTTTGTATTAAAAAGCAGAGGCATCACTTTTCAGTCAAAGGTCCATATAGTCAAAGCTATGCTTTTTCCAAAAGTCATGTACAGATGTGAAAGTTGGACCGTAAAGAAGGCTGAGCACTGAAGAAGTGATAATTTTGAATTGTGGTGCTTGAGAAGACTCTTCTCAAGACTCTTCAGAGTTCTTTGGACTGCAAGAAGATCAAACCAGTCAATCCTAAATGAAATTAACCCTGAATATTCATTGGAAGGACTGATGCTGAAGCTGAACCTTCAATATTTTGGCCACCTGATGCGAAGTCAACTCATTGGAAAATACCTTGATGCTGGGAAAGATTGAGGGCAGGAGGAGAAGAGGGTGACAGAGGATGACAAAGTTAAATAACATCACCAACTCAATGGACATGAATCTCAGCAAAGGCGAGGAGGCAGTGAAGGGCAGGGAAGCCTGATGTGCTGCAGTCCATGGGGTTGCAAAAATTGGACACGACTTAGCGACTGAACAACAACAACATTCCTGGGAAGTGCAAGCCTTCCCAGAATAATAAGCCTCTGAAATAAGGTGGATTCTGGACTATCTCCCATAACCCCCAATTTCAAATGTCACAGGCAGCAATATGTAATAGCTTTATTGTTCTGATTTGATAAGTAAATGTGATGAATTTGAACTATTAAGATCAATGGATGCTAATAATAAACTAACCTCATCTTTTATTTACCTTTTCTTATTTTTGTGATGAAAACATTCAGGCGTGCAAACAAAGTACAGAGAAGACTGATGGACGCTCACATATCCACACACCTGTATTTAACCCCTGGGGTATTTCATCAGCACGACAGCAGGAACTCTGTGTGATCTGTGCACTGGTAGATCCCCAGGGGTTTAAGTGCACAATGAGTTTGTTGAATGAGTGAATAATTGTAACCACTATACCTGTTTCATGAAGGAAAACAATGACATGTTTACAACCACAGCTGCTAGCGCATGAATTCAGATCCTACCTCTGCCATGCATGCGCTGGGTGACAAGTCCCCAGCACTTCTGGCCCCATCATTGCCCCTGTTTGCCTGAATGGACTATCCCACTAGGGATTGAATAACAGTCCTCTTCCAATTCCAACAATCCTTCCACATTTATTAGCTAAGATTCTTAAGAACTGTCACCAACCAGAGTTAAATAATTCTTACAAGGAAGGAAGGACACATGTTTATTTCCTTTTAATTCCCAGTTTTCAGAGTAAGAATTATATGCTTCCAATGGCTTCCCTGGTGACTCAGATGGTAAAAAATGTGCCTGCAATTCAGGAGACAAAGGTTTGATCCCTGGGTCAGGGAGATCTTTAGGAGAAGGAAATGTCAACCTACTCCAGTATTCTTGCCTACAGAATCCCATGGACAGAAGAGCCTGGTTGGCTACAGTCCATGGAGTCACAAAGAGTCAGACACAACTGAGCAATTAACACTACTACTGCACTAATGGCTGCTAATGAATTGTCATTTCCTCTCTCTTTCTGTCTCTACCTCTATCTCTCCTCTATCTTTATCTCTTCCTCTGACACTCTGGTTTGGTTTGGTTTTGCTTTCTCTTTTTGAAGTAGCATTATAAATTTATGAATTTTTTGCAAACACATTCCATGTGCTATGGGCAGTATTCTTATGCTCAGATTGCCCTGTCTTTGAACACTGGGAGTCCTGTCCTGCTGGCCCTTCTGTTCTTTGACAGAACTCAACAGTTTTTAATGGGTTGTTGGCTTTGGGCCACAAGCAGCTATTCTAGGGCAGGCTCATTTGTGTATTTCCTCCCCACACCTGGAATCAGAAGCTTTTTTCCAGAGCCCTGGTTCTTATTCATGGGGAATGGAGTACAGAGACCATAATCTGGGTGCTGAGGATGCTTTTTACTTCTGAGCTTTTATAGTGGACAACAACTGCGCTTGCATTTTTAAAAAACAAAGAATATCATAAGATAATACAGAATTTCCAATTCAGACTTATCATTATATGGATTTTATTTAATCTCTTGATTTCATAATAGTATCTCTCTTCTTTTACATTGAAAAATCTTGGACCTTAACAATATAAATATAACATATTAACTTGCTTTATTTTCCTATATAGTACTTTTAAAATTCCAATATTATTAAAAATAGTAAGACTTTCAAAACGTATTTTAATATTTTGTGTAGCCCTACTGTGCCTTGAGTATATCAGTATAGCAACTAAGAGTGTACAATCACAAGACCATATTCTAAAGCAATACAAAATAACTTTTTTCACTATGTACTTTTTCCCCAGCTTCACTGAGATGTAATTGACACATAACATTGTCATGTTATGTATTAAACTTAAACATAAGTTTAAGGTGTACACGTTGATTTGATAAATTTTTATGTTGTAAAATGACTACCACCATAGCATTAGCTCACACCTCCATCACATCACACAACTACCATTTCTTTTTGGTAAGAACATTTAAGATCTACTTACTTAGCAACTTTCAACTAAATAATTTTTTGTTGTTCAGTTACTAAGTTGTCTCTGACCCTTTGCGATTCCGAGGACTGTAGTACACCAGGCTCTTCTGTCCTCCACTATCTCCTGGAGTTTGCTCAAATTCATGTCCATTGAGGAGGTGATGCTCCCTAATCATCTCATCCTCTATTGCCCCCTTCTCTTTTTGCCTTCAATCATTCCCAGCCTCAGGGTCTTTTCCAATGAGTTGGCTCTTCTCATCAGGCCGCCAAAGTATTGGAGCTTCAGCATCAGTCCTTTCAATGAATATTCAGGGTTGATTTCCTTTAGGATTAACTGGTTTGACCTCCTTGCAGTCCAAAGGACTCTCAAGAGTCTTCTCTAGCACCACAGTTCCAAGGCCTCACTTCTTGGGTGCTCAGCCTTCTTTCAGGTCCAACTCTTACATCCATACCTGACTAATAGAAAAATCAGAGCTTTGACTATACGCACCTTTCTTGGTAAAGTGATGTCTCTGCTTTTTATACTGTGTAGGTTTGTCATAGCTTTCCTTCCAAGGAATAAGAGTCTTTTAATTTCATGGCTGCAGTCACCATCCACAGTGATTTTGTAGCCCAAGAAAATAAAATCTGTCACTGTTTTCACTGTTCCCACTGTTTCCCCTTCTATTTGACACGAAGTGATAGGACCAGATGCCATGATCTTAGTTTTTTTAATGTTGACTTTCAAGACAGCTTTTTCACTCTCCTCTTTCATCCTCATCAAGAGGCTCTTTAGTTCTTCTTCACTTTCTTCCATTAGCGTGATAGTTATTGTTAATTATTGACAGTTAATTATACTGTATCAAGTATATAAGCATGTAATATACAAGTATATAATATAGTATAATTAACTAATGCTAATGCTAAGTCGCTTCAGTCATGTCCGACTCTATGGGGTGTGACCCCATAGACGGCAGCCCACCAGGCTCCCCCATCCCTGTCCAGGATGGGGACACTGTGGCTGGTATTCTCCAGGCAAGAATACTGGAGTGGGTTGCCATTTCCTTCTCCAATGCATGAAAGTGAAAAGTGAAAGTGAAGTCTCTCAGTCGTGTCCGACTCTTAGCGACCCCATGGACTGTAGCCCACCAGGCTCCCCCGTCCCTGGGATTCTCCAGGCAAGAACACTGGAGTGGGTTGCCATTTCCTTCTCCAATGCATAAAAGTGAAAAGTGAAAGTGAAGTCTCTCAGTCATGTCCGACTCTTAACAACCCCATGGACTGCAACCTACCAGGCTCCTCTGTCCATGGATTTTCCAGGCAAGAGTACTGGAGTCGGGTGCCATTGCCTTCTCTGAGTATAATTAACTATGTGTTAATAATTACTAACTAATAATTTATGCCGTGCTATATAGCTCTTTTACTTTTTTCAATTTTTATTTCTCTTGGGATTTTAAACTTAATTTCTTTATAAATTTAATTTTATAAATGATATCAAAGTAGAAACCTAAGCCAAGATGAATTCAGAAAAGCATCACTTCCATCCTGTCACTTCCTCTATCTTCCACCTCTCCTTTGAGAGGTAACCATTTCTTTAGGTTTATTCAAAAAGTATCAAAGTGAATAAAAATGTATTAAACTATGTACACAGATTTACACCTTGATTTTTTCCATTTATCCTGGATATCATTTCATATCTGCAAATAGATACCCCTCTCATTTACTTTAATTGAGAAAAAAGTAAATTCAATATTTTGCACAGATTTTAATCATTAAGTTCAATGAATTCTGACAAATATATATGCCAATGTTATCACCTCAATCAAGTTATACATTGTATGAAATATATCAATCAAGATTAATATTTACATAGATCATTTCAGGAAGTTCTCTTGTGCCTCCTTCAAGTCAGTCCCTATCATCACCCCAACAGACAAACACAGGTGAACTTTCTATCACCAGATTATTTTTTCCAGTTGTTAAATTTCACATGAAAATAGAATCAGCATGGGGTCTTGATCAGTATAATATTTTTGAGATTCACATGTGCGAATACATATATGTGAATCACACAGATTCACGTATATATATCTGTGGTTTTTTGATTGTTTTCATGTATTTCAGTGTATGGATACCTCACAGTTAGTCCATTTACCTCTTGATGGATAATTGAGCTGTTTCTAACTTGAAGCTAGTGTGAGTGAAACTGGTATTGACATTCTTATCTGCCTCTTTTGTGACCATATGTTTTCATTTCTCTTGGGTCATATGTCCAGATTATATTTAACTGTATGATAAACTACCAAAATATTTTCCAAAGTATCTACTCTGTATCAAGCATTCCTACCAGTAATGCTTGAAAGTTCCAGTTCTACATCCCTGCCAACACTTGGGATTGGCAGATTTTCCTTTTCTTTTTCTAACCTTTCTAAAAGGTATGTAGTGTTATCTCACTGTGGTTTTAAATGGCATTTCTAACCATAAATGATGATGTTGACTCATCTTCCTGTGCTTGTTTTCTTTCCACGTATATTTTTTGATGTATTTATTCAGATCGCTTCCCCATTTTTAATGAATTGTTTGGCTTGTTTCTACATATTCTGAATACAACCCATTCATCAGATATGTGATTTGCAAATATTGTCTCCCAGTCTGTGGCTTATCTTTTCTTTCTCTTGAAAGTCTTTCTTGGAGCAGAAATTTTTAATTTTGAAGAAGCCCAAGTTATCCATTTTTTCATGTATTGATCATATTTTGTGTCATATTTGAGAACACTTTGCTGAATTCAATGTCACAAAACTTTCTCCAGTGTTTTCTTCTCAAACTTCATTGTCTAATATCAGTATGACAGCAACAAACTCCATGTGACTGTGCTGTTTGTCACTAAGTCATGTCATGTAGATCAAGAAGCAGCAGTTAGAACTGGACATGAACAACAGACTGGTTCCAAATCAGGAAAGGAGTATATCAAGGCTGTATATTGTCACCCTGCTTATTTAACTTATACGCAGGGTGCATCATGTGAAATGCTGGGCTGGATGAAGCACAAGCTGGAATCAAGATTGCAGGGGAAAATAGCAATAACCTCAGATATGCAGATGACACCACCCTTATGGCAGAAAGTGAAGAAGAACTAAAGAACCTCTTGATGAAAGTGAAAGATAAGAGTAAAAAAGTTGGCTTAAAACTCAGCATTCGGAAAAATAAGATCATGGCATTCAGTCCCATCACTTCATGGAAAATAGATGGGGAAACAATGGAAACAGTGGGAGACTTTATTTTGAGGGGCTCCAAAATCACTGCAGATGGTGACTGCAGCCATGAAATTAAAAGGCATTTGCTTCTTGGAAGAAAAGCTGTGACCAACCTAGACAGCATATTAAAAAGCAGAGACATTACTTTGCCAACAAATGTCCATCTAGTCAAAGCTATGGTTTTTCCAATAGTCATGTATGGATGTGAGAGTTGGACTATAAAGAAAGCTGAGAGCCAAAGAATTGATGCTTTTGAACTGTGGTGTTGGAGAAGACTCTTGAGAGTCCCTTGGACTGCAAGGAGATCAAACCATTCAGGAAAAGACCTTGATGCTGAGAAAGATTGAAGGCAGGAGAAGGGAATGGCAAAGGATGAGATGGTTGGATGGCATCACTGATGTGATGGACATAAGTTTGAGTAGGCTCTGGGAATTGGTGATGGACAGGGAAGCCTGGCATGCTGCAGTCCATGGGGTCGCAAAGAGTTGGACACAACTGAGTGACTGAACTCAATTGAGTTCAAGTTATCTATGAGTTCAAGTTATCAGAAAAGTGGTGTCAGACTTTTTTCAACCCCATGAACTGCAGCATACCAGGCTTTTCTGTCCTTCACTGTCTCCCAGAGTTTGCTCAAATGCATGTCCATTGTGTCAGTGATGCCATCCAACCATCTTATCCTCTGTCACCCCCTTCTCCCCTTGCCCTCAGTATTTCCCAGCATCAGGATCTTTTCTAATGAGTCAGCTCTTCTTATCAAGTGGCCAAAGTATTGGAGCTTCAGCTTCATCATCCGTCCTTCCAGTGAATATTCAGGGTTGATTTCCTTTAGGATTAACCAGCTTGATCTCCTTGCTGTCCAAGGGACTCTCAAGAGTCTTTCCCAGCACCACAATTTGAAAGCAACAATTTTTCAGCACTCAGCCTTCTTTATGGTCCAACTTTCACGTCTGTATGTGACTACTGAAAAAGATGTAGCTTTGACTATATGGATCTTAGTCAGAAAAGTGATGTCTCTGCTTTTTATTATGCTGTCTCGGTTTGTCAAAGCATTTCTTCCAATGAGCAAGCCACTTTTAATTTAGTGACTGCAGTCACCATCCGCAGTGATCTTGGAGCCCAAGAAAATAAAATCTGTCACTGTTTCTACTTTTTCCCCATCTGTTTACCATCCATGTGGTTACTTAAATTTAAATTAATTAGAATTAAATAAAATTTAAAATTCTTTGGAAAGCACAGATATTGAATGGATACCTATTGTAGATGGTATCTTTTAATGAATAGTGTTACTCTATAAATTTTAGAATTTTAGGTTTTACATTTAGGGATCTTAAGGGGAAAAGTGTGTTTTCAGATGGGTTTTGTTTATTTGTTTTGTTTGTTTATTGAAAGTAGATATCTAATTGTTCCAGCATCATTTACTGAAAAGACTATCCTTTTTTGTATTGAATTGTCTTTGCACCTTTGTCAAAATCAATTGGCCGTGCCTATGTGGCTTGTGTCTGCACTTGTAAGTCTATACTATCCTCTAGCACCACACCGTTTGGGCTATTGTAGCTTTATGATGTCTTGAAACCACATAATATGAGTCTAAGTTGAGAAATGCTGTCTCCTCCTCTATTTTCTGAAAGAGTTTATATAGAGTTAGAATTAATTTTTGTTTAAATATGTGGTAGAATTCACTTATCTAGCTGATCAAGCCTGAAGTATTATAGCAAGACTTTTAATTACAAATTCAATTTCTTTAATAGGCATACAACTATTAGCTCTTTATTTCTGAGTGGGCTAAAGTAGTGCATGGCCTTCAGGAATTTCCATTTTTATCCAAATTGTCAAATTTATAGGCATAAAGTTGTCCTTAACATTTCCTTATTATCTTTCAGCATTTGGGTATGTGTAATAATTCCTCTTTCACATTCATAATAAGGGCAATTTGTGTCCTTTTTATTCTTTCTTGGTTTGACTTTTAATTTTATCAGTTTTCTTGATCCTTTAAGTAAAAATATCTTTGGGGATTTTTGCTTCTCTCTATTACTTCTCTCTTTTAGTTTTGTCATTTTATGTCTATATTGTTTTCTTTTACCCATTGTTTTCTATTTAGTTCTGCTCTTCTTTTGTATCTTTTCAAGTTATGGATATGAGGTCTTTCAGTTTTTTAATATAATTAATTAAATGTTTAATTAATTAATAAACACTATTTTATTAATTTTAGTGCTTGAAATTTCCCTCTAAACTCTGCTTTAGCCACATCCTACATAATTTTATTATGTTATGTTCTTATTTTTACTCAGTTTAAAATTTTTTCTGATTTCCCTTGGTTTTCTCTTTGCCCCCGAAGTTTTAAAATGTGGTATTTAATTTCTGTTATTGATTTCTAGCTTAAATCTTTTATGATCTGAGAACATTTCAATTCTTTGAAACTTTTGAAAACTTTTGAAACTTAAAAATTTTTTCATAGAATAGGGTTTATTTTGATGAATGTCCCAGATGCACTTAAGAAGAATGTGAATTCTGCTGTTTTTGAGTAGAATGATCTATAAATGTCAATTAGGTCACCTTGGTTGAAAAATGTTGCTAGATCTTTTATATCCTTAATGATTTTCTGTCTGTTTGTTCTATCGATTACTGAGAGATGAGCATTGTAGTCCCCAAGCATGATTGTGGACTTGTTTATTTCTCCATCAGTTCTGTTTCTGTTTCATGTATTGTGAAGCTCTATTGTGAATAGTCACTCAAGATTATTAGATCTATTTGGTGAATACACCCCCTTATGACCTTATAATTATGCACTGCCTCTCTTTATTCCTGGAAGGAGTCCCTGTTTTGAAGTTTCCTTTGTCAGATCTTAGTATAGCCGTGACAAGCTTTCTTTTTATTGGTTTCTACATGAAATATGTTTCCATCCTTGTTTTCTAATCTATTTATAGCATTATATTCAAAGAGGATTTATTGTGCATAATATATAGTTGGGTATTATATTTTTAGCTGATCTGGCAATCCCTGCCTTACACTTGGAATACTTAACATTTACATTTAATGTGATTATTACTATGGCTAAATTTAGGTCAATAATGGTATTGTTTGTTTTTTGTTTGTCTTCTCTATTTCTATTCACTTCTCATTTCTTCTTAGTATCTCATTTTAGCTTCTCTACCAGATTTTTGGCTGTATCTCTTTGTATTATTTTTTAACATTTGATCTATGAATTGTAGTATATAAGTTACTACCTAACTTATCATGGTCTACTTAGACTTGATATTTTTCTGTCAGAGTTACTCCTCCTTCTTGCCAAATCTTGGAATGGAGAGTCTTTTTTAATTTTAGCCAGTGTGGTGGGTGTGTAATGACATTTCTTTGTAGTTTCATTTTAATTTTCTGTCTAATGATGTTGAGCATCTTCTCATGTACTTATTTGTCATTGTTATGTCAACTTTGGTAAAGTATCAGTTCGAATCTTTTGGCCATTTTTGCCTTATTACTATTGAGTTGTATGGATTCATTATCTATTTGGGATAGAAGAGCTTTAGCAGTTATGTATTCATAATACCTTATTACCTATATAATGTTTGTAACATCTGCAGAGTTCTTCCCTTTCCTTTTCTCGTTCCTCATATTGGTAATATATTTTCTCTCTTTTGTTCTTGGTCAGTTTTACTAGAAGCTCACAGATTTCATTTATCTTCTAAGATAACCTACTTTTGACTTTATTGGTTTTTTTTCTATTGTAGATTTGCTTTGTATTACACTTATTTAATCTTTTGTCCTTCTATTACCTTCTATTTTCTTTGGCTTAATTTTTTTTTCCTTGCTTTGAAATTAAAGCTTTAGTTATTGATTTTTCTGCATATATATAATCTACAAGTATGATGATATGTCTTCATTACCATTTAGTTTAAAATATTTTCTAATTTCCATTGTGATTTCTTTTATGAATCCTGGGTCACATAAAAATGTGTGGCTTAATTACTAAGCAGTTGGAGATTTTCTAGTTATCATTTTGTTATTGATTTCTAGCTTATTTGCACTGTGGTCAAAGAACATACCCAAATTTGTTCAATCCTTTTAAAATTGTTAAGACTGGCTGTATGAGCTACTGTATGGTCAGTTTTGGCAAAAGCTCCATGTTCATTTATTCAATGAAAAGAAAGCACATTCTGTCTTTCTTGAGTGCCATGTTTTGTAAATGTCAGTTAGGTTAGTTTAATTGTGTGGTTCAGATCTTCTTTCCTGACAGATTATTTTGTCTGCTTGTCCTATGAACTCCTGAGAAATACATCTTAACATCCCTCACTAGGATAGACATGTCTTTGTAACTTTTCCATTTTTATATTTTTCTCAGTTTTGAGTCTGCCCTTGAAGTATAAACTTACAGAAGCCTCCTGGCCAGAAGTCCACTCTAATCTGCTTTATATACTGGAGTTTGTGAATTTTTCCTTTGGAAAAAAAAAAAAAATAAGCCCCACAGCTGATTTTAAAAAGTGTTTGAAAATTGGCAGAGAGGGTTTCTAGAGAGGAAACACTTATAATGGAACTTCTCCAGTTGAATAACCAAGAATAATGTAAAGACTCAGTGTAAAGCACTCGGTGTCCTAACTACCTCTGCACTGCTGCCTAAAATCCCATCTCTGGGGAAACATTCCTAGAACTTTGAGCTAGAACACTTCCCCTAGCTTCTGGAACGGGGAATTAAAATGCAAATGAGTCATGCACTAAGTCAGTCTTCTCTCTTCATCAACTGAAATCCAGGGAGATCAGTTTGCTGTCTGGAAAAGGTTCCAGGGACTCAGAACAGGGAAGAAAAAGCTGAAAGAGCCAAAGGAACGTGATAAAGTTACTCCCTGACCATGGGCTTTCAAAGAACTGATCATGCAGGGTGGGGGCTATGCATGGGGTTCTCCTACATTTGGAATGAGCTCCCCTGGGCCAGCCCAGACCCCAGGATATTGGTTTCTGGTTCTTCATATAGCTAGGATCTTTTTCCAAAAGTGAAAGACTTCTCTGAGCAACAGTGACCCTGACTCAGCGACTAGGGGCAGGTGACACCATGGCTCAGCAACTCATAATAAGCAGGCCAGTTGAATGCTCTCTTGTGTAGAGCTGGTGGCCTGGGACAGGAATGGGAGCCAGGTTTGTCTTCTCTTCACTCTGATGGTAAGTCTAATTATCAGTGATGTGCACAACACCAATTACATGCCCAGCTCTCAGCCAGGCACCCAGGGTCTACTAGGAAGGGGTCCCATAGCCCTTGTTCTGAAGGAACATGCAACCCAGTTGGGAAAGCAATGGACTCAAGAACAATCAGAGAATAAGACAAACAGACCTATGGAGACTCAAGAGTCAAAGGATGTCCTGTAGATATTCAGGGAGGAGGGGCTTCCAGAAGACTGAAGTCATCAGAAAAGGCTTCACAAAGAGGGCAGCTTGACCGGACCCTTGGAAGATGGTCAGGACAAAGAAAGGACAAGAAGACACCATCCTAAGAAATGGAGACAATGTGATCAGGGCAGCAAGGGAGGCTGAAACAGGCTTTGAGCTGGTTTTGACCAGTGTGGTCACTGGTCAAAGCAGCAAGTAGGAAAATCTGCCAGATAGAAATCTACAAAAAATAACTTCTTGGATGTTCAAGGATCTCTTTAAAAGCTTTATTGAGTTACAATTCATACATGATACAATTCATTCATCTAAATGGTACAGCTCAATGGTTTTTAGTTCACTGAGTTGTGTGACCATCATCACAATTTATTTTAGAACATTTTCATCATCCTCAAAAGAAACCCTATACCCGTATCAGGAGTCACTCCCCATTTCCCACCAACCTCTTCAGCTCCACATTAGCACTAATCTGCTTTCTGTCTCTTTGTGGATTTGCATATTCTGAACATTTCATATAAATGGAATCTCTTATGGGATGAATGGTGCCCCACTTCCAAATCCATATGCTAAAGTCCTAATCCCCAGTATCTCCGAATGTGATCTTATTTGGAAATAAGGCCACTGCACATATAATTACCTAAAACAAAGCCACTACACAGGTAACAAGTTAATACATTGCACATATGATTAGTTAAGACCCCACCCTTTTGGGTAAGGTGCCTGATCCAATATGACTCCCATCCTTAAGAAAAGGGAACATTTAGACAGAGGAACAGACATGCACAGAGGGAAGATAATGTGAAGACACAGGGAGGACACCAACCACAAGTCAAACCCCCTGAAGATAGAGGAGAAACACGGACCAGAAGGAACCAGCCCTGCTGACATGTTGATTTTGGACTTCTGATCTCCAGAACTGCAAGAGATTAAATTTCTGTTGTTTAAGGTATCTACTTTGTGGTGCTTTCTTGTGGCAATCCTAGAAAACTAATTTAATACATGGTCTTTTGTGGCTTTCTTCTTTCATTAAGCATAATATTTCCAAGGTTCATCTATGTAGTAGCAGGTGTTAGCACTTCATTTCTTTTTATGGCTGAGTAATATTCCATCATATGGATATATACCATGTTTTCCTTATCTATTCATCTTGGGATGGATATTTGAGTTGTTTCTACTTTGGGGCCACAGGAACAATGCTTCATATATGAGTGTTTGTATGGACAACTGCTTTTAATTCCTCTTGGGTTGTTGTTGTTTTTCAGTTGCTAAGTCGTGTCCAACTCTTTGGGACTCCGTGGACTGCAGCACGCCAGGCATCCTGGTCCTTCACTATCTCCGAGTTTGTTCAAATTCATGGCCATTGAGTTGGTGATGCTATCTAACCTTTTCATCCTCTGTTGTCCCCTTCTCCTCCTGCCCTCATTCTTTCCCAGCACCAGGGTCTTTTCAAATGAGTTGCTCTTGGCATCAGGTGGCCAAAGTATTGGAGCTTCAGCATCAGTCCTTCCAAAAAATATTCAGGGTTGATTTCATATAGGATTGACTGGTTTGATCTCTTTGCTTTTATTTGATTTCCTCACTTTTATTCCTTTTGGTTGCATATGTAGAAACAAAATTCCTGGATCATACAGTTGTTTGTGTTGAAATTTTTGAGAAACTGCCACATAGTTTTCCAAAGAGCCTGCACCATTTAACATCCCCACCAGCAAAGAATGTGTGTTCTAATACATCCACATCCTCACCAACACTTGCTATTATCTGTCTTTCATATTGTGGCCATTCTCCTGGATGTGAAATGCTTTTTAGAAATTTGTCCTTTGCTTTCTTTCCACAGCCAGACTGCACACAGACCACCATAATTTTGAGAGGTATCATGCTGTGGACAGTCATAAGACCAAGGTCCTTTCTGACCAAATGCTACTTCTACCAAATTCAACTAAGGGGACACAGCACCAGGTGACCTTGTCAGCCCCATGGGCCACGGGTCTGCCACTTGCAATTACAGGGTGGGGGCAGGGAATGGTGCAGACACCGCCAGCTGTGCCTCACATCCTCTCTCGCAGTTGCTATAGAAACCGTCGTAGCCACAAGCTCTCCCTTCTAGATGTTAATAAACAGCCTCATTATTTTGCAGAAAGCACTTTGGAAAATCAGCAGCCCCACAGTTTCATCCTGGTCCAAATTAATGAGGAAAGATTGTGGGGCTTTTTTTCTTTATCGACCATGAAAAAGGGAAGAGTTATGGTCCATTTGTGGACTTTTGCTATATTTATGTTTTATGTATTAGAAAGTGATTTCCACCTCCATTACACATCGCTAATGCCCTCGTTACATTAAAGGTATGGACCAGGAATATTTTTTGCCCATCAAATCACCAAATAAATTGTGGTGAAAGATATGAGGAAGGATGATGCTTAACGGTCAGCTGGGCTGTGCTGCCCTGGGAAAGAGAAAGCTCTTTCTTGGCCAGATGTCACTGAGAAGAGGAGGGCTACTGGTTTCTTTGTAAGGAATGGGTTGGTCAGGGGTGGAAACCTCACAGGTAGAGTTTTCAATCTGGGGTTCCCCATCAGAGAGCTGGGAATCGTGGTAGAAGTGAATCTGCCCTAAATATGAGTGAGTCCTTCTATATGCCAGGGCATAACAGATGAAGGAGAGAGGGGAGACTCTGCTCTGGGGGGCTTGCATCCTGCTGCCCCTCCACAGGGTCGCCATGGGGACTGAATAGCACACACAGAAAGCTCCCAGTGCATCGTGGGTGCCAAGCAAGCAGTCAGTGCCCTCCAGCAACCAGGATGTCACCAGCCCAGAGAGTGGTCCCAGGGAGAACAGTTACAGGCAGAAGCTGACCAGTTCTTACCTCTCTACACAAGAGGCAGAGGAAGAAGAAAGGATGGGGAGAGCTGAGGGCTGGCACAGTGTGAAACACAGCATCGCCAAGGTCAGGAGTGCAGGCTCTGGGACCTGGACTCTGGTTCTAATCACGGCTCCACCACAGGCTGCCTCTGTCCCTTAACCTGGCTTCATCTCTGTGTCAGCATCTAAAAAGTGAAGGTTGTCGTGAGAACTAAAGGGGAAAGTGTATGTGGAGGGCTGGTTTGCAATAAATGCTTAGATGTTTAATAAATGTTAAGTGACAGTGTTGGCAGTAAGAGCAGCAGCAGTGGGACAAAGGTGGCTTTCAAGGCCAGAGAAAAATGGACCAGAAACCAAGAGCCCTCCGCAGCTTCTGGAAGGATGCCATGAAAATATGACTGTTGGCTCTTCTGCAGCCCTGGTGATGCCGGGTATGGTGGCAGGCTCTGCTCCCTCTGTGGGGATTGGTTCCAGAGATGAAGGTATCTTGTGTGAGAAAGCCTTCCTTCACTTTATCTCCAGTTTACCTGTCCCAGGCTCTCAAGTTCCTAAGCCTGGATCCTAAGATTTGGAGGACAAATTACTTACCTGCCCTGCCAGCTCAGTGTGTCTTGCCTGAAAATTCTCCTGTGTTTTATGGGACTTTAACCAGGTGCTTCCATGAACATCCCCTCCTGGAGTCTCGCAGAGATGGATGGGTCTGCACACGTAGACAGAGTCTGGGAGGCCAGTCCAAAGGTATTGGATACAATCCTGGTAAAATGATAACCAAAGGAAGTAGGGGTTGACAAAAGGAGGAGGCTGATTCCAGGGGATACAAAGGCTAAAAGAGCCAGGGCTTGGGAAGCTGCTGGACATGCATACGGTCATGCTAAGTCACTTCAATCATGTCCAACTCTGTGCAACCCTATGGACTGTAGCCCACCAGGCTCCTCTGTCCATGGGAAGGAACCAAAAGAGAAGATTCCAGAAAGATCCCAAGTTCCAGCCCAGGAACCATTCACCAAGACAGAGAAAGGAGTGAAGGGAGGGGAGAAGAAGGGCTCTGAGCAGACACAAATGGAGGAGTTGGTGGGAAAATGCAGAAGTGAAGACAACTGGATGGATTCTGTGGTGTCAGCTCTCTGGACAGGCCACGAGGATGATCTGGGGTGGACTCTTGGAGGGTGTGGCTGGCCCTATGTGCTTAAGGCAGAGAGTCTGTGGAGGAGACAGACCATCAAGAGAGCTGGTGTCACATGTGGGGAGAGTTGGACTTTGTAGGTGGCAGGGATCCCAGAACATCCAATTCGAGGGGAGGGAGCATTTTTCCACTGAATTTTGCAATGCAAGGGTAATTTGTGTCTCGTCTCCACCTTAGAGTGAGCAGTGATGATGTGACCAGTTTGACCACACAGGGAAGAAGAGGAAGGGGTGGGGAATGCATGTGCTGATGATGTAGCCAGAAGTCCAGGGCAGGTGGCCACAACTTGACCTACAGAACAGAAAGATACTAGAGCCTTGGGGTGGGGGTGGGGGGTGTAGGGAGGGTGGTTGTTGAAGATGCTGCAGGGAGAGCTGTGAAGTGTGGGGATGCTCAACCAAGACCCTTGCCTGGCTCCAACCAGCTTTAGATCTCCAAGAAGGGGCCCTCAGAGAATGATTGAGGGCATGATCAAAGTTCCAGGGATCCATGGTCCATGTCCACAGGGGTGCTGGGAGCCTGTCCACATGTGGCCTGACTTGGGTCAGGGCAAGGTCACTAGGATGGGGACTGAGGCTGTGCACATGGGCCGCAGCTCTGACTCCCAAGACATCCTCCTGCAGAAACAACGGGGCCATAGCTCCCACCCACCGCTGCAGACTGAGTAACACAAGAGAGGGAACAAATGATCACAGGACACAGCCAGAGGCTCCGGCCCCTCCTTGTAGCCACACCGCCGAGCAGTGAAACAATGAAGATTCCAGGGGAAGAGGGCCAGTAGTCTGGTGCCCATAGGCTAGAAACCCACCCCAAAGCTGTGGCCTCTCCTTCTACAAGAATCTCAAAACCAGGACCTCCTTGGTGGTCCAGTGGCTAAGACTCTGCGCTCCCAACGCAGAGGGCCTGGGTTCAGTCCCTGTCAGGGAACCAGATACCACTGGACACAACCAAGACTCTAGCCAAATAAAAAGAAAAAAAGAATCTTAAAACCAACAAGCCCATGGCAGAAGGTTTTCCCCCTCTTTTTTTTTTCTTTTCTGGACCTTTCCTTAACCCAGAGGTCACTGCTCCAAGGGCAGGGGTTCTGGGCACTGGTGTGAGGCTGGACTGGCCCCGTGCAGTGGGCGGAGGGGGTATGAAGAGGCCCCAGGAAGAGCACAGGCTGCAAACCTGCTCGTTCAGGAAACAACTACCTACACATTCTGTTGTAAACATCCACCGTGCCAGCTGCCCTGGTGCCATAGAAGCAGAGAGTGAGGCTGAGAGGGGAGAGGTATTAAAATGGGCAAACCATGACCCATAACAGAACAAACCTCAAGCCTCAGGAAACAGTCAACAACCCTGTTTCTGCTGGGGTCAAGAGTCCCATCTTTTCATCCTTGTGTCTTGTGTGTATAGGTGCTGTATACTGCGTGCTAAGTTGCTTCAGTCATGTCCAACTCTTTGCAACCCCATGGACTATATCCCACCAGGTTCCTCTGTCCATGGGATTCTCCAGGCAAGAATACTGGAGAGGGTTGCTGCGCCCTCCTTCAGGGGATCTTCTCAACTCAGGGATTGAACCTACATCTCTTATGTCTTCTGCATTGGCAGGGGGTGGGGAGGGGGGTTCGCTACCACTAGCACCACCTGGGAAGCCCTATATAGATGTTAATATAATGTATTTCAAAATCTCACTCTATACACAGACTATGCATAAACAAAATGTAGACAACAGGCAGCATTACTACTGCTCCCAAAATGCTTGTATCATCACTGCTTTGGGAGGCTGCCCATCCACCTCCAGGTAGGAACTGTTGTGACCTCAGCAGGTGGGGAGAGCTGGACTCGGATTGAACGTGGGGTTGACGCTGCTCTCAGGGCCTGGCGTGGGCTTGGGAGTTCATGGAGCCAGCAATCCTCAGCATTCCTGGTCTGACCCATGCACGTCTTTCCAGACTCTGCTTCATCTCCTCCTTTGTGACTCCACCTTGTCTTCTCCTCTTAAGGACCAGTCATTGGACTTAAGGGGTCATCCTAATCCAGGATGATTGCACCTCGACCCTGAACTAATGACATCTGTGAAGACCCTACTTCCAAACAAGGCCACATTTTGAGGTGGCAGGTAGACATGAAGGTTTGGACACTATCCAACCCACTACAAGGAAACCCCTGGAGGGTTTTGGGAAGAGGCATGACATGATCTGACTTTGGTTCTTTTAAGGTAATTACTCTTCTAGCATTTTCTTAAAATTTATTTATTTTGGCTGCACTGGGTCTTTGTTGCTCTGCATGGGCTTTCTCTAGTTGCAGCAAGTGGGAACTACACTCCAGTAGCTTCTCTCTAGCTTCTTGTTTTCGTGGCTTCTCTTGTAGAGCATAGGCTCCTGGGCATGTGGACTCAGTAGTTGTGGTTCAAGGGCTCCAGAGAATAGGCTCAGTAGTTGTGATGCACAGGATTAGTTCCCTCTCTGCATGGTGGATCTTCCTGGACCAGGAATCAAACTAACTGGTGTCCTCTGCATTGCAAGGCAGATTTTTAACCACTGGGCCACCAGGGAGGTCCCTGCCTTAGGTTTTTAAGAGTCCTTTTAGCTGTGTGGAGAATAGGCTGAAGTAGCAGAGTTGCAAGCAGGGAGGCAAGTTAGGAAGTTGCTGCAATGATCTAGAGAGGCTACGGGGTGGCTGGGCAAGGCAGTCACTGTGGAACTGAGGGAAGCTGCTGGATTCTGGTTCAACCTTGAAGTCAGAACCGAGAGGGCTGCTGATAGATTGGATTCCTTCACCTGCTAGCCCAGGCTCCCCACAAACTAATTTCTGCACTGTGGACTCAAGTCATTCCCTCCTGCTACTCACCATTCCTTGAGGCTGCCTATAGTATGCCATTAGCTCTCCATCCATCAGCAGGCCGCTGCAGTGGCTCACTGCACCCCAGGAGTCATTTCTCATCCATCATGGCCTTCAGCTCACATGGCTCAGTCCCCTCACCCTCTCTGGGCTGGAAGCCAGCAACCTGGATCACTCTGGTCAAGGTGAGATGGCAAATGTGCCTTGAGTCCTGGATAGGGTCCTGGAGGCCAGTCCACCTGTTGCCTTATGTGGTGATGAAATAGTAACCTCCCAGTGGGGGACAGTGGTCCCTTAGCATCCTCATGGTCCCCAGGGTTGCCGAAGTCCTGATACCCAGTGTCAACTGGAGAGTCATGCTTCATGGGGTAAGAAAAAGTATATTAAAACTGCTTATTCTCAATATTGTAAAAGCAAACAAACAAAAAGCAGTTGCCATGCAGCCCCTTTGAATATCTAGCACCTAACTAGTGTATCCAGGGGCTCCATGGAAGACATGTTCACCAGGGACCATGAAGGAGCCCTGCTTCACTGGAAGGGGTTCTTCCCATCAAGGTGTGGAGGCTTCTGTAAGAGGTTGCATCCAGTAAGGACTGGATGCTGTCTTGAGAAGAACACTGTACTTCTTTCAAGGGAAAGAAACTGCTCAGGACTTCGCTGGTGGCACAGTGGGCAAGAATCCACCCGCCGGCACACGGGACATGGGTTCCATCCCTGGTCTGGGAGGAGCCCACATGCCACAGAGAAACTAAGTCTGAGCACCACACTGCAAAAGCCCACGCACTAGAGCCCGTGCTGCACAGCAAGAGAAGCCACCGCAATGAGAAGCCTGAGCACTGCAGTGAAGAGCAGCCCCACTTGACGCCCGCACAGGGCAACAAAGACTGAATGCAGCCAGTAAATAAATAAATAAATAAAATCAATTAAAAAAAAAAAAGAAACAGCAGTCATTAGATGCTGTGCTGCTCAGAGGCAGGTATAGAGGGGGAAACATGAGGGACCAGAGCCCATGAGAAAGGTGATGTTCTAAATAAGTAACCCCAAGTAAAACTGAGGTCCCAGGAGAGCCTGTTTCATTCTTTCCCACGTGCAAACCTCTTCGGAAGACGATCAGGGGCTGGTGGTCAGCTCTAAACCGTATTAATTACATCCAAGCCATGAGGAGCTGTACTTTCTGCCAAGCCACTAGGGAATTCAATAAGGGCCCTCCCACCCTCAAATCACCCCAAAGTAAAAACTCCTGGGTGATCTCAACACTCTCAATTAGGACTGGATTTTCCACTCCTGGCTGGAGAGCTGAGTTCCTCCAAATATCTAAAATGTAGGTGTTTGGACTTCCCTGGTGGTCCAGTGGCTAAGAATCAGCCTGCCCCTGCAGGGGACACAGGTTCAATCCCTGGTCCAGGAAGATCACACATGCCACAGAGCAACCAAGCCCCTGTAGCACAAGAACTGAAGCCCACATGCCCTAGAGCCTGTTCTCCGCAACGAGAGAGGTTCCCACAACGAGAAGACCACACACCGAAACTGAAGAGTAGCCTCTGCTTACAATAGAGAAAGCCTGCACACTGCAAGGAAGACCTAGTGCAGCCAGAAATAGATAATTTTTAAAAGTTTAAAAAAAAGAGTTTTGATAAAATTAAATAAAAAGTAGGTTTTCAAGCATCGTCACCCACAGGCGCAGCAGGTGGCAGCTCCAGTGATCCAAGTAGCAGGGCAAGGACCCCACCACCTGCAGCACTAAGGGAAGCAGGGCCATGCCTGCCCCCAATTAGGCCAGCCAAGACTCCAGTGCCAGAGCCTAACCCACGAGGCTTCAGGTGTGTTCAGCCTCCTCTCCACTGGAGCATCTGTGGGCATCACCGGGCATGGTGAGGATGAGAGATAGACTCTCAGAGACCTCATGTGGGCACAGAGTCTGCTCACCGCAGGGGCCCAGAACCGAAAGGCTTTGTTTTGTCTTCCAGGCAGACAATGGGTTTCCAAACCTGTCTGCTATACAGACCCCTGAAGGAGGGACAGGAGCCCCAAATCATCTCATCTCTGTGGAAGCAAGGATCTCGCCACAAAGAATGATGTTCTTTTTCCCAGATGCCACTTGGTAGGGAAGGGAACAAACCATTTTCTGAACTAATATTTTTCCAGACGTGTGTAACTACAGAAATATTTGCACAGTTCGCCTTAAATTCTTTTGGAGACAACTTCAGGTTTAAATAAATAACAAAATAATAACATATCCATGTAGTAAGAATCATAGGTTGCCTGTGTTTTAATCCAACCTTTTCAATTCAATGTAAGGCATCAGGGTTTCACCTTTATTATTATGGATTCATAAGCCTAATTTTTAATCACCGTTATGTTTCTTCAAGCACTATCATTTACCCGAGTCTTTTTCTGTAGTTGGTCATTTATTTCCAGGGCTCTTGTGTTGTAAATGTTTCAGTGAACATATGGAACAAATTATTAATTATCAAGGCATCCATGTTTCTTCTTTGCTAGGTCTCATGCCACAGGGCTCCAGGAATGAGGAACTGGCATGATCACTATCCTTTAAGAGTCTGCAATTTATTGAGGGTGATGGAGGGGGCAATATATACCCAGCAATGATGGAAGAGCACAAAAGCACATATAAATAGGAGGAAAGATGGTGTTGTGAAAAACAAAAAAGACATGAATAAAAATATTTAAAAGGTAGTGCCAACCATAAATAAAAGTGTGGAGGGGGGAGTGTGTGCACCACACAGTAATTCCAGAGAAATCTAATTCTTGAGAAAGACAGAGATATTGGCCTGGTGCAAACATCCATCACAGATGTCCCCAGTGGTGCAGTGGATAAGAATCCACCTGCCAGAGCAGGAGATACAGGTTCAATCCCTGGTGAAGGAAGATCCCACGTGCTGCAGAGCAACAAAGCTCATGCCACAGCCATTGAGTCTGTGTTCTAGAGCCCAGGAACCACGACTACTGAGCCCATGTGCCACAATTACTGAAGCCTGCTGCCCTAGAGCCCAGGCTCCACAAGAGAGGTTACAGCAATAAGAAGCCTGAACACCACAGCAAAGAGTAGTTCCTGCTCTCTGCAACTCGGGAAAGCCCTCATAACACAACAAAGACACAAGGCAGTCAAAAATAATAAATTAATTAATTTAATTTTTTTTAAATTACATCAGTCACAACAGAGCCACGGCAAAGACTCTTGGGCCATACCTTGTGTGTTGCAAGAGAATGGTGTCCAGTCTGCAGCTGGTACTGAGATTCTTAGAAGCCAGGGGGGCCTGGAAGGAATGGAAGAAGATCAGGCTGTGGGTCCCAAGGGGCCTGAATGCCAGGTGGACCAAGGCTCTCGTTGCACCCGCGTCTGATCTCTATGAAGTCACCCAGCCCAGGGAGGAGGCTGGAAGTGGTTACTGACTCACCCCCCTCCATGTGGCCCCTATGTTGTAGGATCGAAGCCACACCTGGCAGCTTGTGCTCCCCTGGTGCTGAGTAGGTTAATGTTTGCTGTGCCGGGCGGGTTGCCCTCCTGGCTGTTAAAATTCACAGCTGTATACGGAACACAACAGACTGTGAAATGTAATAAATCTGGAGTTGCCTCTCAATTTCACCAATAATAATTAGCAAATTAAAATGGAAATGTCACCACAAACCCATAAAAAATTCTTAAGTGCAGGATGGAAAGCCCTCTCAGGAACAGAAATGGCTTTTGTCCCTGCAATACTCAGGGCAGACATGCCAACAAATGTTACTCGGGACGGCCATTGTGTCCAGAGAGCCAGCTTGGAGCTGATTAATCCCAGGGTCGGCTGTCTTTACGTGTCAGTGAGCTAACATAACTGTGTAATCAAGCCTGCTTTATGGAGCCTGTAATATGTGGATGGGGGGCTGAAGCCATTGCTCCAACAAGGCAGAGGGAATCAGAAAGTGCGCCAGCCACACCTCAGCTTCTCCATGGCCAGCACCCTGGCTGCCATGCATCCATTTGGTCAAATAAGGGGAGGACTGGGAAATTACGAGCAAATTGTGTACCATCTGGGTTGCCTTTTGGAGAGCTGGAGCCAGAGAATGTGCACCATGCAGAGCAGAGTTCCATCATGGAAGTCCTTTCCACCCGGCACTGACCCTGACCCTGACCCTGACCCTGAGTTCCAGCCATGTGCCCTCATGGTGGCCATGATTTCTCATGAGGAAACAACTGGAAACAGACCCAAATTTTCCCCAAATTAACAAAAGATGGGGAAACTATCCCCATCACACAACATCATTCTTTGGGTCAAAAATCACAATATTTAGCACTCTTGACCAAAATAGAGTAACAAAGACCGTACTTACCCTACTGCCTGAAACAAAAAAATATCTGTGTGAGTTAGTGTTCTCCAGAAAAACAGGACAAGTGGGATGTTTATATAAATATGCATTGTTGTTATTTTGTTGTTGTTATTGTTTAGTCGCTAAGTCATGTTCAACTCCTATTGCAACCCCATAGACTGTCCAAGGGATTTCCCAGGCAAGAATACTGGAGCAGATTGCCTTTTCCCTCTTCAGGGGATCTTCCCAACCCAGAGATCAAACCTCCATCTCCTGCATTGCAGTCGGATTCTTTACTGCTGAGCCACTGGGGAAGTCCATATAAATACTCATATATATAGAAAAAGAGTTATTATAAGGAACTGACTCATGTGATTAAATAAGCTGACCAGTAACAAAATCTGGAGGCTACATCAGCAGATGGAGACCCAGGAGAGTCAATGTGTAGTTCAAATTTTAGAATGACCAAGAATATGCACGACTTTGGATATGAGCAATGATGTCACCCTGAGAGATGGGAAGAGGCAAGTCCTAAAATTGCCTAACTGTCTGCCTTGTGTCTCCAGATGAAGGCACAGACAGAACGTGCTGAGTGCTGGTCAGCACACGTGTGTGAGGAAACTAATCAAGTCTATAGAAAGACTCACCAAGGATTAGAGGGAACAGAATTCTGTGCTCACATGAGGCAGGGCTGCTGCTAATGACCCCAACTTGACCAAAAAGCCTTATCATTCAAAGGGCCTTGGGTAGAATACACAGAATATACACAAGGGTCTTGCTTCAGTCATGGGGAATTATTATCCCTAGACTGAGCACAAATCAATGACCTCAACTCCTACTTCAAGAAACTAGAAAAAGAAGAGGAAATTAAACTCAAAGTAAGTAGAATAAAGAAAATAATAACAATTAAGACAAAAGCCAGTGATAAGTTGGCCAAAAAGTTTGAGGTTTTCTATAACATCTTATGGAAAAACCCAAATGAATGCTTTGGCCAACCCAATAGAAGAAAAGTGGAGAAAATCAATGAAAGAAAAAGTTGGTCTTTGAGAAAGTGAAAGTGTTAGTCACTCAGTCAAGTTTGACTCTTTGTGACCCTATGGACTGTAGCCCAGCCGGCTCTTCTGTCCATGGGATTCTCTGGGCAAGAATATTGGAGTGGGTTACCATTTCCTTCTCCAGGGGATCTTCCAGACCCAGCAATAGAACCTGGGTCTTCTGCATTGCAGGCAGATTCTTTACTGTTTGAACCACCAGGGAAGTCCTATAGAAAACTGATAAAATTGGTCAGCCTCTAGCTGACCAATAAACAAGATGGAAGACACAAGTTACCAATATCAGGAATGAGAGAGGTGACATCACCACAGATCCTACAGATGAATAAATGAGTTTAGCAAGGCTGCAAGACCCAAAATCAGCATATGAAAGTTAATTGTACTACTATATATTCACATTAAACAATCAGAAATTGAAATTTAAAAGAACATTATTAGCTTAATATCAAAATCAAATAGGAATAAATCTGATAAAAGTGTGAAAAATATGTACCCTGAAAACTAACACATTGCTGTGAGAAATTAAAGAAGATCTAAACAAGTGGGAAAACATGTGGTGCAGGGTCATAATACTCATCATAGTTAAGCTGACATTTTTTTCAATTGAATCTATAGGTTTAATGTGACCTCATTATAAAAAAACAAGTTTTTTGTTACAAATTGATGAACTGATTTTAAAATTCATATAGAAAAGTATACAAAGGCCCTCAGTTCAGTTGCTCAGTCTTATCCAACTCTCTGCAACTTCATGGACTGCAGCACACCAGACTTCCCTGTTTATCACTCTCTCCCGGAGTTTGCTCAAACTCATGTCCATTGAGTTGATGATGATATCCAACGAACTCCTTCACTGTTGCCCCCTTCTCCTCCTGCCCTCAACACTAGGGTTTTTTCCAGTGAGTCGGCTCTTTGCATCAGGTGGCCAAGTATTGGAGCTTCAGCTTCAGCATCAGTCCTTCCAATGAATATTCAGGCTTGATTTCCTTTAGGATTGACTTATTTGATCTCCTTGCTGTCCAAAGGATTCTCAAGAGGCTTCTCCAGCACCATAATTTCAAAGCATTAATTCTTTGGTGTTCAGTCTTCTTTATGTTCCAACTCTCACATTGTACATGACTACTGGAAAAACCAGAGCTTTGACTATACATATCTCTGCTGGCAAAGTGACATCCCTGTTTCTTAATATGCTGTCTAGGTTTGTCACAGCTTTTCTTCCAAGGAGAAAGAGCCTTTTAATTTTGTGGCTGAAGCCACAGTTCACAGTGATTTTGGAGCTCAAGAAAATAAAATCTGTCACTGTTTCCACTTTTTCCCCATCTATTTGCCATGAAGTGATGGGACAGAATATTATATTCTTAGTTTTTTGAATGTTGAGCTTTAAGCCAGCTTTTTCACTGTCTTCTTTTACCTTTATCAAGAAGCTCTTTAGTTCCTCTTCACTACTGCTGTTAGAGTGGTACCATCTGCATCTGAGGTTGTTGATATTTCTCTCAAAAAGTTTGATTCCAGCTTGTGCTTCATCCAGCCCAGCATTACACAGGATGTACTCTGCATATAAGTTAAATAAACAGGGTGACAATATACAGCCTCAATGTACTCCTTTCTCTGTTTGGAACCAGTCTGTTGTTCCATGTGTGGTTCTAACTGTTGCTTCTCAACCAGCATATAGGTTTCTCTGGAGGCAGGTTAAGTGGTCTGGTATTCCCATCTCTTGAGGAAATTTCCACAGTTTGTTGTGATCCATACATTCAAAGGCTTTAGCATAGTCGTTAAAACAGAAATAGATTTGGGGGGGAATTCCTTTGCTTTGTCTAAGATCCCATGGATATTGGCAATTTGATCTCTGGTTCCTCTGCCTTTTCTAAATCCAGCTTGAATATCTGGAAGTTCTCGGTTCACACACTGTTGAAGCCTAGCTTGAAGGATTTTGAGCTTTACCTTGTAAACATGTGAAATGAGCATAATTGTGCAGTAGTTTGAACATTCTTTGGCATTGCCCTTCTTTGGGATTGGAATAAAAACTGACCTTTTCAAGTCCTGTGGCCATTGCTGAGTTTCCAAAAGTTGCTGTTGTATTGAGTACAGCACTTTACCAGCATCACCTTTTAGATTTTGATGGCTCAATTGGAATTCCATCATCCCCACTAGCTTTGTTCATAGTAAGGCTTTCTAAGGCCCACTTCTTACTCCAGAATGTCTGGCTCTAGATGAGTGCCCACACCATTGTGATTATCTAGGTCATTAAGATATTTTTCGTATAGTTCTTCTATGTATTCTTGCCACCTCTTCTTAATCTCTTCTGTTTCTGTTAGCTCCTCGCCATTTCTGTCCTTTATTGTGCCCATCTTTGCATGCAATATTCCCTTGGTATCTCTAATTTTCTTGAAAAGATCTCTAGTCTTTCCCGTCCTATTGTTTTCTTCTATTTCTTTGCATTGTTCTCTTTAAAAGGTTTTCTTATCCTCCCTTGCTATTCTCTGGAACTCTGTAGTCAGTTAGGTATAACTCTCCCTTTTCCCTTTACCTTTCACTTCTCTTCTTTTCTTAGCTATTTGTAGAAGGCAATGGCAAGCCACTCCAGCATTCTTGCCTTGAGAACCCCATGAACAGTATGAAAAAGACAGTGTAGTTTGGGCATCAATATCAACAAAAAGATCAATGGAAGAAAATAGAGAGCCCAGAACTAAACCCCATATATGTGGGTAACTGATATTTTTACAAAGATGCAAAAGCATTTGAATGGAGAGAGGAAAATCTTTTCAATAAATATTGCTATAACAGTTTAGTTGAGTTCAGTCACTCAGTCATGTCTGACTCTTTGTGACCCCATGGACTGCAGCATGCCAGGCTTCCCTGTCCGTCACCAATTCCCAGAGCCTACTCAAACTCATGTCCATCACATCAGTGATGCCATCCAACCATCTCATCCTCTTTCATCCTCTTCTCCTCCTGCCTTCAGTCTTTCCCAGCATCGGGGACTTTTCCAATGAGTCAGTTCTTTGCATCAGGTGGCCAAATTGGAGTTTCAGCTTCAGCATCAGTCCTTCCAATGAATATTCAGTGTTGATTGCCTTTAGGGTTGACTAAAGGCTGCAAGGTTGGATCTCCTTGCAGTCCAAGGGACTCTCAAGAGTCTTCTCCAACATCATAGTTCAAAAGCATCAATTCTTTGGCACTCAGCTTTCTTTATAGTACAACTCTCACATCCATACATGATTACTGGAAAAACCATAGCTTTTACTAGATGGATCTTTGTTGGTAAAGTAATGTCTCTGATTTTTAATATACTGTCTAGGTTGGTCATAGCTTTTCTTCCAAGGAGCAAGCATCTTTTAATTTCATGGCTGCAATCCCACAGTGATTTTGGAGCCTAAAAAAGTCTCTCACTGTTTCCATTGTTTCCCCATCTATTTGCCATCAAGTGATGGGACTGGGTGCCATGATCTTAGTTTTATGAATGTTGAGTTTTAAGCCAGTTTTTTAACTCTCCTCTTTCACTTTTATCAAGAGGCTCTTTAGTTCCTCTTCCCTTTCTGCCATAAGGGTGGTGTTATCTGTGTATCTGAGGTTATTGCTATTTCTCCCTGCAATCTTGATTCCAGCTTGTGCTTCATCCAGCCTGGCATTTCACATATAAATTAAATAAGCAGGGTAACAACATACAGCCTTGATGCATTCCTTTCCTGATTTGGAACCAGTCTGTTGTTCCATGTCCAGTTCTAACTGTTGCTTCTTGACCTGCTTACAGATTTCTCAGGAGGCAGGTCAGGTGATCTGGTATTCCCATCACTTTAAGAGTTTTCCACTGTTTGTTGTGACCCACACAGTCAAAGGCTTTGGCGTAGTCAATAAACCAACAGTAGACGTTTATCTGGGAGTCTCTTGCTTTTTGAGACAGAGTACCTGAAGAACTATGGATGGAGGTTCGTGACACTGTACAGGAGGCAGTGATTAAGACCGTCCCCAAGAAAAAGAAATGCAAAAAGGCAAAATGATTGTCTGAGGAGGCCTTACAAATAGCTAAGAAAAGAAGATAAGCCAAAGGCAAAGGAGAAAAGGAAAGATTTACCCATTTGAATGCAGAGCTCCAAAAAATAGCAAGAAGAGATAAGAAAGCCTTCCTCGCAGATCAATGCAAAGAAATAGAGGAAACCAAAAGAATGGGAAAGACTAGAGATCTCTTCAAGAAAATTAGAGATACCAAGAGAACATTTCATGCAATGATGAGCACAATAAGGAACAGAAATGGTATGGACCTAACAGAAGCAGAAGATATTAAGAAGAGGTGTCAAGAATACACAGAAGAACTATACAAAAAAGATCTTCATGACCAAGATAACCACGATGGTGTGATCGCTCACTTAGAACCAGACATCCTGGAATGTGAAGTCAAGTGGGTCTTAGGAAGCATCACTATTAACAAAGCTAATGGAGGTGATGGAATTCCAGTTGAGCTATTTCAAATCCTAAAAGATGTTGTGAAAGTGCTGCACTCAATATGCTATGACAGTTACTGATATGCAAAAAAAAAGCAACTGATTCAAACCTGTACCATATGCAAAGATTGATTCAAAATGAATCAGCATTCTAACCATAGCACCTAAAAGTATAAAACTACAAAACTTCTAGCATAAAATTTTTGTGACCTTGGGGTGGACAAAGTGTTTTAATATGAAGCCAAAGTCATGATCTCACTCAAGAGTAAACTAATAAATAGGAGCTCATCAAAATGTACAACTTCTGCTCTTTGAAAGACACTATTAATGAAATGAAGAGACAGCTACAGATTGAGAAAACAGTAACTGCAAAGTATATCTGATAAAGACCTTGTATCCAGAATATATAGAGTGTAGTTTTTAAATGACCCAATTTTTTTTAATGGAAAAATATTTGAATAGATACTTCACTGAAGATGATGTCCAGATGGCAAATGATTATGTAAAGATGCTCAATATCACAAGTCATTAGGGAAATGCAGATTAAAATCACAATAAGATCTCACTACACATCTATCAGAATGTTTAAAATTAAAAAGGCTTACCACAGCAAGCACTCATGAGTATGTGGAAGTACTGGGATCTCTCATGCACTGCTAATGGGAATGTAAAATGGTACAATTATTTTGGAAAGCATCATGGAATTTCTTTAAAAAGTTAGGGCTTCCCTTGTGGTTCAGCTGGTAAAGACTCTGCCTGCAATGTGGGAGACCTGGGTTCAATCCCTGGTTTGGGAAGATCCCCTGAAGAAGGGAAAGTCTACCCACTCCAGTATTTTGGCCTGGAGAATTCCATGGACTGTATAGTCCACAGGGTTGCAAAGAGTTGGAAATGACTGAGCAACTTTCACTTTCACTTTTAGGGCTCCCCTGATAGCTCAGTTGGTAAAGAATCCACCTGCAAGGCAGGAGACCCCAGTTTGATTCCTGGATCAGGAAGATCCACTGGAGAAGGGATAGGCTACCCACTTCAGTATTCTTGGGCTTCCCTTGTGGTTTAGCTGGTAAAGAATCTGCCCTCAATGCAGGAGACCTGGGTTCAATTTCTGGGTTGGGAAGATCTCCTGCAGAAGGGAAAAGCTGCCTACTCCAATATTCTGGCCCGAAGAATTCCATGGACTATGGTCCATGGAGTAGCACAGAGTCAGAAATGACTGACTTTCACTTCACTTAAAGAGTTAAGCCATGCGATTTAGACATTCCACATCTAGGGATTTTCATTTATCTAAGAGGAAAGAATGCATATGTTCATACAAAGATTTGTATACAAATATTCCTAGGAGTTTTATTTATGTTAGTCAAAAAACTGGAAACAACCCAACAGTCCACCAAAGGTGAATGGATAAATGTTTCATGGAATACTACTTAGTGATTTAAAAAAGGAATAACGACACTTAGATTGCTTCCATGTCCTGGATATTGTAAATAGTACGGTATGAATATTGGGGTACATGCGTCTTTTTGAATTATGATTTTTCTTAAGGCATATGCCCAGTGGTGGAATTTCTGGGTCACATGGTAGCCCTGTTTTTAGTTTTTTAAGGAATCTCCATACTTTTCTCCATATTGTATCAATTTACATTCCCACGAACAGTACAAGAAGGTTCCCTTATCTCCACACTTTCTTCATAAAATGAATGCTCGTGGGAACCTGCAGTACAGCACAGGAGCTCAGAGTGGTGCTCTGTGATGAGCTAGATGGGTGGGATGGGGAGGTCAGAGGGAGCTCCAAGAGGGAGGGCATATGTGTGTATAGAGAGCTGATTCACTTCATTGTACAGGAGAAACTAACACAACATTGTAAAGCAATTATCCTCCAGTAAAGGAGTGAACTATTGCTATGTGTGACAACATGAATGAATCTCAAAATAATTATACTGAATGAAAGAATCTAGACCACCACTGGCCCTGAAAAAAGAGAGTGGGTACACTATGATTCCACTTCTATACAATGCACACTGATCTACAGTAACAGAAAACAGACCAGTGGTGACCAGGAAAAGTTAAGGGAGGGGAACATGGGCGGGGCAAAAGGAAAGGATTTTAAATCAACACAAGGAAATGTTTAGGGTCATAGGCATGTTCATTATCTTTATTGTTTTGATGGTATATTCATTTGCTCAGGTCACTGTAACAAAGTACAAAGACTGAGTGGCTTAAAAAAATTACTGTTTTCTATAGGGGATGGAGGGGCTTCCCAGGTGGCTCAGGGCTAAAGAATCTGCCTGCCAAGCAGAAGATGCAGTTTTGATCCCTGCGTCAGGAAGATCCCCTGGAGAAGGAAATGGCAACCCATTCCAGTATTCTAGTCTGGGAAATCCAATGGACAGATGAACTATAATCCATGGTGTCGCAGAGAGTCAGACATGACTTAGCGACTAAACCAACCAACCAACCAATGAGGGCTGGAAGTCTGAGGTCAAGGTGTCAGGAAGGTTGGTTTCTCCTAGCCATCTCTCCTTGCTTTATAGATGGCATCTTCTCTCTGTGTATGTTCTTCTCTCTGTGTATGGGTCTTTCCCTCTTTGTGTGGGGGTCCTAATCTCTTCATCTTATGAAGATGCCGGTTATATTTTATTAGAACCCACCCTAATGACCTCATTTAACTGAAATGCCTCTTAAAGACATTTTCAGTCACAATCTTTGGTTCTGGGGGTTAGGACTGAGTACATGAATTTGGGGAACACATGATTCGGTTCATAAGAAGTGGTCTCATGGGTACACGCCAACATCAGATTTGTTCACCTTAAAGACGTGTGATTTCTTATACATTAATTATACCTCAATAAAGCTGATTTTAAAAAATAAATACATTATTTTCACACTTTGTTTGTGTTTGGTTAGTAAAGAACTCTTCCGTTGCATAGGATTTGGTTCATCCAAGTATGGTTGAGCACAATTGTTAGCAATGAAGTCTTCCCAGGTGGTGCTAGTGGTAAAGAATCCTCCTGCCAAAGCAGGAGACATAAGAGACTTGGGTTAGATCCCTGAGTTGGGAAAATCCCCTCGAGGAGGGCATGGCAACTCACTCCAGTATTCTTACCTGGAGGGTCCCATAGACAGAGGAGCCTGGTGGGCTTCGGTCCATAGGGTAGAAATGAGTCAGATATGACTGCGGTAACTTGGCATCCACACATGAAATAAGACCTGCCTGTGTGTTTCTTTTCCCCTTTTCTTGTAACTTTCCATGCTTCACTGCATTAGCTTCACCCTGGAGACAGACGACCCTGTAGTCCACACAGAGGACAAGCAGGGGCTGCAGACCTGAACAGCTGAGGGAAAGGAGTCCTTTCCTTTCCAGTTGAAAGGAGCCTTTTCCAGGCTCAGCTTGGACTGGCAGGGCCTTTCTTGTTAATTTGTCACCTCCATTTATCAGAAGCTCTGATAGCTAAACAATCTCTCTGCAAGTCTTCCTGGACACAAATTAAGTGTGTGTTGCTTCCATGTAAGCAATTGACAATTTCTGGAGAGAAGAGATAAGTTTGCCATCACCCTCAATCTGTCCACAAATGTTCACACATGTGTGACATTTCAGTCATCTTCAAGGTAAAAAATGATGCTTTACAGATGTCTCTTTTTCTATCCATCCTCCCCAGAAGACGTATCTGCCTCCTTAATTTGGGACAATATCTGCCCAGGACTTGCTGGACAGAAGTTCCTTGGGGGTCTTTTTCAGATGACACCATGGCTTAGAAAAACAAGCAAGCCTGGAAGAGAAGGGCTACAACCAATTCAGACACAGGGAACAGGCCTTCCCATGGAGAATAGGGCTTCCTAAAGCAGCCTCCACTCTGTTCTCTATCTCATTAATCTGTTTATTTCCTGCACAGCATTTACCACAATATGCCAGTGTCACTCACTGGGATCCAAGCCCTATCAAGTATGGGTCTTATTTTTCTCATCCATTGCAGTATCCCAAATACCTAACAAAACCTGACATATGGTGGGTGCTCAATAAATGTTTGTTAAATGAATAAATTGGGCTATAAACTGTTATGGGAAGTCCTGAGCCAATGAAGGCTCCTGCCTGGAGCAAATTCCATGCACAGCTTCCCCTGTATTTATAGCAATGGGCTAATATTTTGCTTTGTACCAGGTTGCCAAAAGTATTGGAGCTTCAGTTTCAGCAACAGACCTTCCAATGAGCATTCAGGGTTGAATATTTCAAGAGCTGACTAATTGGAAAAGACCCCGATGCTGGGAAAGATTGAAGGCAAAAGGAGAAGGGGTCAGCAGAGGATGAGATGATTAGATAATATCACCGATTCAATGGACATTAGTTTAAGCAAACTCTGGAAGAGAGTAAAGGACAGGGGAGCCTGGCATGCTGCATTCCATGGGGTCGAAAAGAGTTGGACATGACTTAGTGACTGAACAACAACAATATTTTGCTTAGAAGCTGCCTTGGATGTCTGCCGGGGTTGCGGGTGGGGGCGGTGGGGGGGGCGGTATCTACCTGTCCCCTATCTCAATCAGAGCAATTCATTTTTGCCAGCTTTGCGTATTGTAATTCCATGAAAATTTTTGTTTAGAAATTAAAGAATATAATTATTTTTAAGTGTCTACAAATCACTGATCTAGACTTATACTGAGAAAGAAATCATGCCATTTTAATTAGATGTTTTTGCAAAGCCAAAGCAATGACACCTTTCAAGAGGATATTCCCTTCAAGATATCACAAGCAGAGTTCTGCAAATATTCTCAACATCACCGCATGTTAAGAAAGCTTTACAAACCAACAAATTTGTTGATTCCAAAGTCAGGTTGGACCAGAGAATGTCTATCTTGTGTAATTGGCGCCTCTCTCTCCTCCTCTGCTTTCATCAAAGGCTGAGCAAGACAGGCAAAATGCTGCCCAGATAGAAAGCAAAAGAAATTAAAGGAACAAAAGAGGTGGCAGAGGCAGCTTAGAGGAAATTTGGCTGCCTGCAGGATGGGTTAGAAGGTGGCAGTGATGACAAAGTAGGTTCAGGATGCCAGGAAGCCAGGAATCAGGCTCTGATGCTGAGAATGGAAAGAAGAGAACTGGACTTTTCCTAAAAACAAGAATGCTCCTGGTCTCCCATCATCTCACTCTCCACCATGAGCAATCTGAACCTTTCCAGAGGGATCATTCCAGCCTGCAACAGCTCAGGTCAGGTTCAGTTTCTGAATGATGAAGGGGATGGCTAGAATGGGATGTGGCATCTTGCACAAGTTGTTGCTGTTGGTGTTGTTCAGTCGCTCAGTCGTGTCTGACTCTTTGTGACCCCATGGGTTGCAGCCAGGCTTCCCTGCCTTGCACAGGGCACACTACCAACTCACCATCTGGATGGTGATGGGTGATTCTTGACCACGCCTCTTTCTCTCTCATCCTGTCCTCCTAGTGCACAGTGGCACTTACGTGTGGGACACGATGCCCCAAGCACAAGACACAGGAAAGATTCTGATTGACTCCTGGGTTTGCTAAAAATTACATAGTGGGGTTTCCCTAGTGTCTCAGTGGTAAAGAATCTGCCTGGCACTGCAGGAGACACAGGTTCACCTCTGAGCAGGAAGATCCCACATGCCGCAGAGCAGCCAAGACAGTGGGCGGCAACTGTTGAGCCTGTGCTCTAGAGCCTGAGGGCCACAGCTACTGAAGTCCGTGCACCCTAGAGCCCGTGCTTCTCAGTAAAAGAAGCCACCACAATGAGAAGCTCGCACACCACAACTGGAAAGTGGCTCCCGCTCACCACAATTAGAGACAAGCCCACGTAGCAATGAAGACCCAGCAGAGCCAAAAATAAATAAATAAATAAAATTATTTTTAAGGTTACAAAGTGGTGAACTCAGTGCTGAAAACAGTGTAGGAACAGCCCTGCTGAGACGGCCTTCCCCCTACACATAAGAAGGCAGACTGGCGTCCAGATGGGGGCTTGTTTCTGCAAGGATCAGAACCTAGACTTCTGATGGAGAGTGTCTGGCTAAATGCTGAGTTTTATCACCACATGAACATCATCCTTTGCAGCCCCAGTAAAATGAAACAAGATAGTAATGACCATCAGCAGAGAAGCACGTACCAGAGTCACACACTGGATTCCTATTGGGAAGATGCTAAAAGCCTGCCCTTTAAACTCTCAAAAGAGAATTTCCTGTGCAGATACTCTGAGACTTCAGAAATTTCTATGTAACCTGTGTACCATTTAATCCATTCCCCATAACCCCATGAAGCATCCATCTGCATGAGTCTTACCCAAGTCAAGCCAACCTCTACTGGGACAGCCCCAGGGGCGAGGCTGTTCATTGCCTGGCTAGGTGGTCTGTTCCAACTTTAAACAGCTCAAACTTTGAGAAGCTTCTTTCTTTCATCAGATGAAAACCTATTTCTCTGAAACCTCAGTTCTGTCCTCTGAGGTCACAGGGAGAAATGAGTTATTTCCCATCTACAAAAATATCCACCCAACATTCAAAGGCAGCCACCATGCCAAACACCCAGCCTTTATATTCCAGGATAAACATTGCTAGTTGCCTCAACCCCTTCAGAATTGTTTAGACTTATAAATAATACCATCCAACACTAAAGGCATCACAGGTAGGTCTAGCCAATACAGAATACAGTGAGACCATGACCTCTCAGCTTCTGGACACAGATTCAAATGCTTTCTGGCCTGTAGAGTTTCTAGAATCTGCCACTCTCCTCATATTGAAATTGGAACATTTTCTTTCCTCTAATTTTCTGGAAGCTATTCCGTTCTCTATGATTGCCAATTGCTGTCTATAATTAAACCTGCAGCCTCCGTGCTAGGATGGAATTGAATAAAAGCTGGAGACATGAATGTGCCCCAGCAAAGCTCTAGACAGTTCTTTTCCCTGCTTAATTCAAAACATCATGCACAAGTTCATCTTTCTTCCAGATCACTCTCCACAGTGACAAACGCTCTCACCCATTTTACTGACAATAAAAGCAAGGCACAGAGTCATAAGTGATTCCCAAGGGCCCAAGGACAGTCGGTGGTAAATTCTTGATTCTCTCCCAAACCTTCAAGCTCCCAGCTCTGAGCCTCATTATTAGGAAGAGCAATTCTGGAAAGCCCCGCCCACAGGGGCAGCTGCAGAGACTCCAAAGGCTGTTGTCAGTCATTGTCTCCATCTTTGACCGAGGACGGTAAAAGAGGTGGGATCACCAAGGGAACTTTTGGAGGCTGCAGATAAGGACTGAGCCTGAGGGCTAAGGACTGGCTTCTGCTTTCCAAATTCTTCCATGCCTCACTGCCCCCGTACCGCTCACAAGAGCCAGGAAATTTCACTCCTCATGACACAGGGAAAATATTCGCTTCCTCTTGGTAATAGAATCCTAAAGGCTGTCCCTGCCTGTCCCACTCTGTGTTGGCACAGAGGCAGGATGTCTGATGACAAGTGCGTCCCGCCATGGAGTCTGAAATGGGGCCCGAAGGTGGCAGAAACCGAGACTTTCCAGTGACTTTTATGCCCCCGATCAGAATGGCTGTAAAGAACACAAGACATAAAGTACCTCCCTGTATAATTTGCTGGTTTATAGGTGGTTTCATCACTTTTTTTTTAATGGCTATCCAAAGTGATCTTTATGTTTCCCTTATGGCTGGGACCGAATGCTCTGAAAAAGCCAAGAGAGCCGAGGAAATAGGGAGACCCTGGAGGAGGGTGCCCACTCCCCGTCCCAGTCCATGGCCAGGAGGCTGTGGGTGGCAGGGAGGGACAGGGGGGTGATGCTCAGGACACACAGCTCTGCCTGCTCAGAAATTTCCTGCAGGAACATCCATGGGCAGAGGCTTGATGGTGCTTCCGCCCCCAACCCCCTAAAGGGGAGGTCAGGGGCTTCCCTTGGACTTGAATTTAGAGCTGAAAGGACTATACACACCCATGAGGACAGGATACAAATAAGGTGAAGCTGGCACTGGTATTATCCTGTATCACCTTGACCACATGGTAGTAAAACAGCTTCCTTTCTCTCATCTATCCCAGACCTGTGAGCTGCTTCTTAGCACTTATGGGAAGTTGCTGTCATTTTGTTGATTTTGTGCTTCCCTGGTTATTGTGTGTGTGTGTGATTAGGGATGGAAATCATCTAAAAACTGCCAGTACATGATTTAAATATCTAAACCACCTACAAGCATTTGCTTATTGCTATTTGTATTAATTTATTATTATATAAAATTTAATTTATTTTTCATATCAATTAAATTGAATTAAGACAAACACACTAAATGTTCAGAAATGTATTAAATGTTAAATTGTTAAATTATATTTATACTTTACATAATTATAGGGTCACAGAAGTTGCAAAAACAGCACAGAGAGTCCCCGATGTACTCTGGCCTCAGGAGAACATCTTACACAATCAGAGTAGAAAATACCAGACAGGAAATGAACACTCTGCATTCTACAGGCAGGTGTGCTGATGTCTGTGCGTGCATGTGTATGGATGTGCATGTGTGCATGTCTGTGTGCATGTGTGCTGGGTATCTGGCAGTAAGTGCCTGCCTGGGTCTGTGTGTGTGTGTGGTTCTACACAATTTCATCACACGTGTCAATTCCCATAACCACCACAATGCAAATACAGAACAGTCCTGTCCCCACAAAGACCCCCGCCCACAGCACCTGGTTACACTCTGTGTATCCGTGTACTCCAAGCCCGAGGGGACTACTCCCCTCCCAACCAGCATGCATGGCCACCGTGCAGGGCACCCACCATGTTCTGAAGTCCCCACCAAGACTTCCTCTCCAGCTGTGGGCATGGAGGACTCTGAAGGTAACCCGGGGATGGAGAATCTGGTTCTCAGTGTTAGATGTGGTGAGGGTGATGGAGACTGCGGGCTGCCTTCTGGAGCTGACAATGGACTCCTCTGACCCCAGAGTGGTCCCCAGAGGCCATACACTCCACCCGCTCCCCTCCCCAACCTGCTCCTCCCGACCCACCCACCTTCCCCGCCCAGTGATACAGGACCACTGGAGGGATGATTGGAGCATGCTTTCCAGGGCCAACTTTCAGGTACAGAAGATTATGAAGGCCACCCAGTGACCCAGCCCCATGGGGGCCTCCCGGCTTTTGAAGAGGGATCGAGAAGAAGGAAGGCAAAGACTGAGGAAGCAGCAACACTGCCCACAGCTAGTACTGCTTTGCCGTGAGTCCCCCGCTGCCAATATCAAGTGATTGAGGGCCCTCCCCCGCCCCACACTCTGCCATTAGGCAGCCCTGGGGACCCCTCCCCCCCCTCCCCTTCTCCTCCCTTCGGAGGATTTCTGGGAGTTCACACCAAAGCATCGCCACTTGGACTACATAGTGGAGGATCCCCTTGGTCTCTACGGGGCATGACAGGACCAGAGCCTGTTCTCATGGGTCTGGGCCAGAACCCAGGGTCCTCCTGCAGGCCTAGAATGGTCTGGATGCCTCGGTTTCTCTTGCCACCTTGTGGAACCTGCCAGGACCCCAGCTCACATTCACCCTCTCCTGGGCTCCCTAGGGCACCCACGAGCAAGGAGGCCACAGCTTCTCTCTGGGGTTTGGATGCAAAGTGACGGCTCTCAGTTCCCCGTGACCATCCATGTCCATGGCAACAGCAGTGTTCAGCCCTCCCTACCTCGGCAGTCCATTCTCATCCCAGTTTCCAAAAGGAACAAGGCCCACTGGGCTCCCCTGAGACCATAGCTGAGTAAAGGAAGCAGAGGCCTCCAGCAGAGCAGCTAGCAAGGCTCAGAAGGCTGCTGGCAGGACATCAGGTCTCAAAGGCACACAGATGGTGCCAGAAAGGAGTCTGGTCTCCCAGGTGGGAGCAGGGAAGGGACGTGTGCGTTTTTTAAATGGCTAAAGTAACACAGCCGAGGTTCCATCCGTGGGTGGGGGTGGCCATTTGGGACCTCGCCATCCCCAACCAGGCGGAACATATCTGGGCTCTGATGGTCATTAATACATAAACCTTTCACTCCATCTGCAGGAGCTTAAACAGGGCAAGACCCACATGCCTAAAGCCTCCCTGGATGGGAGAAGGGTACTGCACCAGTGATGCTGACCTCATGCTCGAGAGCTACTGCCTCCCTGAGAGTTATGGAAGCTAGGCCTCTAGACAAGGTCATGGTCAGAGGTACCCTCATCTGGAGCCCCCAGCTCCCTACCCCCCTTGCCAGTCATGGCACCTACAATTCCAGAAGCTTCTTGAGAGCCCAGACCATGTTTCATTTTGCTCACCACTGATCTTCATCACCAAGCCCCATGTATGATAGAACAGAAAGCTGTAATCAACAATACTGTATTGGGTGATTTAAAATATGTTAACAATGTATATCTCATGTTGTGTTCTTACCCCTCACACACACAAACATAAGGACACTTTTGGAGGTGATAGATACAGTTAGTACCTTGACGGTATCGTGAGTATTTTGCACTTGCCCAAATGCATCAAAATGTATACGCTAAGGGAACTACAGTCAGTGCTTTGTAGTAATCTATAAAGGAAAACAGTTTTGAAAGTATATATAATATATATATAAATAAATCATTTTGCTGTACATCTGAACCTAACACAACTTTGTGAATGAACCATGCTGTTGTGGTGTTAGTCACTCAGTTAGTTGTGTCTGACTCTTTTCAACCCCGTGGACCCACCAGGCTCCTCTGTCCATGGAATTCTCAGGCAAGAATACTGGAGTGGGTAGCCATTCCCTTCTCCAGGGGATCTTGCCAACCCAGGAATCAAACCTGCATCTCCTACATTGCCAGGAGGATTCTTTATCACTAAACCAGTACTATACTTCAATTTTTTTAAATAAAATGTATACACTAAAAATGTGCAATATTTTTGTATATTAATGGTATTTCAGTAAAGCTAAAAAAAATGTTCTGAAAATGTGCTTGTTGAATGAATGAAAGAATTAGTGAGTCAACCAGTTAGGGAATTCATTTGCTGAATATCCATAAGCACTCGTGCATGTTTAGTGGGTGTTCAGCTGATTGTTTGCATCCCTCCCACACACCGAGTAACCTTCAGAATAATATCCAGGAACTGGTCTCTGTCAGGTGGGAATCTCCAGCCTCTGCAGCGGGCAGGCACCGAGTTTCCAGAACACCCATGGTGTTTGGAGACATTGATCATTATAAAATAAAGCTGTCCTATATGTCAAGCCACATCCAATGCGTTGAGACTCAAAGCCGCTAAAGTTCACGGGAGACATAACTGTGTCATTCGATTTGTTCACCAAAGAGCAGGTCAGACGGAAAGGTTACCATCCTCTTAAAAATATTCCAACAACATTTTTTTTTTAATTTGAATGTTACCATGTTGCCTTTTCGGAGAAAGGGTTTCTGTTTATCAGCGATGAGTAAACGCTCCCAAAATCGGGGATTACGGACTCTGACCTTCTCTTTATCGGCAGGTAATGAAACGAATGGGCAGATTACAGCAACGTGATTTGACGATTACAAAATTTATGAGGAGGCAGCACGCTGAGGAGGAAAGTGATGACGACGTGAGTAAGAGAGGGAGAAGCGGGTGGAGGACGGGAAACCCAGCAGAAACGCTTTCCCCTGGACTCTCGGCTCCGGAAACGAAGATGTTTGCTCCACAGCCTGTCCACTGCCTGGCACAGGGGAAGAAACGCTAAGTGTGTTTTGAATCAGGACATCGGCAGGTGAACGGCTCCACTGTGGGGCCATCGTGGGAATTAAACGAGACGATCCTCAGAAAATATTTAGTGCAGAGACTGACACAGGGCGTCACTCAGAGAATGAGAGTGATGAGAAACTGGAGTGGTGCCTCATCGCCGTCAGCCTCCTCACCTAATGACCCCGTGTACAACAGCAGAAAGCCCTGCATCAGCCTTGTCCTCACTCACCATTAACTCCTTGCTTTCAAAGTACAGGAGCACATGGACACCCATGGCTGATTCATATCAATGTATAGCAAAACCACTACAATACTGTAATTGGCCTCCAATTAAAATAAATAAATTAAAAAAAAAAAAAAAACAAAGTATAGCACAGGCCTGGCTGCAAAGTCAGGCTTCTGTCTCATTGTCATGTTTGTGTCCATCAGTGTTGTGGGTTGAATCATGTCCCCAGAAAGACCTGTTTGAGTACTAACCCCTGGGATCTGTACACATGACTTTACTTAGACGAGGGCCTTTGCAGATGTAATTGAGTTAAGATGAGGTCACACTAGCTCTGTTGAGCCCTAATGCAGTGACTTGTCTCCTTATAAGAAGAAGGAAATTTGGACACATGCATAGAGATGCATACAGAGGGAGGTGCCAAGTGAAGATGGAGCAGAGACTGGAGTGATGCCTCTACAAGCCAAGGAACACCAAGGATGCCAACAGACAACAGAAGCTGGGAGAGGAAAGTAAGGGCCCTCCCCCAGGGAACACGGCAGGCCAACACCTTGATCTCAGACTTCTGGCCTCCACATTAGTGAGAGAATGCATTTTTGTTATTATAAGCACCCAGTTCATAGTTCCTTGTCATGACAGGCACAGCAAATGAACACAATAGGTGGCTGCAGCTCATTTGTTGGCATCTACTGTGCACCTGCAGGGCATCACGATGGAGCAGGAGAGGAAACACGACAGTCAATGCCCCCACACCTGTGTGCTGTGTGCCGTGGGCTCTGGGTACCACAAACAAGAACCAGGTCTCAGCCACAGTGGACCACACAGTGGGAACAGAAAACAAAAGCATACATTTATCCATGTAACTTGAGATCAGTCTTCTGAGACAAACACAGATGAGGAGAGGTGCTAGGGGAAGGAAAGCCATTTTCTGATTGGAAGGGACAGCTGTCACTCACTGTGTACTAGGCTCTTTTGAGCTGGGCTGCAGTCCTCAGGGCTCCTTTGGGGATGCAGCTGTCCCTGGTTTCTCTAACAAAGGACAGCAGTCACCACGGTGCCTTGTTGGGTTGCAGGGGTCTCAGGTAGGCTCATGCTCTGTTACATTGAACCATACAAGTCAAACCCCTTTCCTTAGTAGATGATCTTTCTCAAAATTCTTTAAACTCAGGACGCTTTTGGCAAACATAAACATCTCATGGACTAGATGAGGCACAAGCTGGAATCAAGATTGCAGGGAGAAATATCAATCTCAGATATGCAGATGACACCACCTTTATGGCAGAAAGTGAAGAGGAACTAAAGAGCCTCTTGATGAAAGTGAAAGAGGAGAGTGAAAAAGCTGGCTTAAAACTCAACATTCAGAAAACTAAGAACAAGGCATCCAGTCCCATCACTTCATGGAAAATAGATGGGGAAAGAATGGAAACAGTGACAGACTTTATTTTCTTAGGCTCCAAAATCACTGCAGATGGTGACTGCAGCCATGAAATTAAAAGACACTTGCTTCTTGGAAGAAAAGCTATGACCAAACTAGATAGCATATTAAAAAGAAGTTACATTATTTTGCCAACAAAGGTCCATCTAGTCAAAAATATGGTTTTTCCAGTAGTCATGTATGGATGTGAGAGTTTGACCATAAAGAAAGCTAGGACGGAAGAATTGATGCTTTTGTGGTGTTGGTGAAGACTCTTGAGAGTCCCTTGGACCGCAAGAAGATCAAACCAGTCAATCCTAAAGGAAATCAGTCCTGAATATTCATTAGAAGGACTGATGCTGAACCTGAAGCTCCAATATTTTGGCCACCTGGTGCAAAGAGCTGACTCATTGGAAAAGACCCTGATGCTGGGAAAGACTGAGGGCAAGAGGAGAAGGGGATGACAGAGGATGAGATGGCTGGACAGCATCACTGACTCAATGGACATGAGTTTGAACAAGCCCTGGGGTTAGTGATGGTTGGGGAAGCCAGGTGTGCTGCAGTCCATGGAGTCGCAAAGAGTCAGACACAGCTAAGTGACTGAACTGAACTGAAACATCTCATGGTGTGTCCCACAGCCCCCTTTGGGTCAGGCCCCTGGCAGGGCCTGCCCCCCTCCGCCACCCCAGCTTCTGTGTTACTTTGCAGCTAAGAGGACTTTGTGGAGTAATTTTCACAGGCTTGGTCACTTCGCCCGTGCAGCTCCTCCAGAACTTACACACACGCGTGCTTCAGCAGGGCGGCCCCAGCCTAGCAGGCTCTGCACCGCCCAACCCCATATGCTGCCGGAGCAGCTTCCTGTGTCACTGTTGTAACAGGATTAAAGAAGCAAATAGCTCAAAGGTTTCCAATATGAAATACAATTCCTCAAGGCTCATTTCAATATTTCAAATCAAAAGAGGGAAAAGGCTGCTGGCTTCCAACTCCCAAATCTTTATTAAAATGTGGTCAAGGACTTCCCTGGGAGTCCAGTGGCTAGGACTCTGAGTTCCCAATGCAGGGGACCTGGGTTCAATTCCTTGTCAGTGAACGAGATCCCACATGCTGCAACCAAGAGTTCACATGCTGAGCTAAAGATCCCACACGCTGTAACTAAGACCCAACACAGCCAAATGAATAAACGAATACTTAAAAAAACAAAAGTAAGAAGACTGTGTTGTAGTTGTTTAGTTGCTAAGTCATATCCAACTCTTTGTGACCCCATGGTTGGCAGCATGCCAGGCTTCTCTGTCTTTCACTGTCTCTGGTTGCTTGCTTAAACTCATGTCCATTGGCCAGTGATGCTATCCAACCATCTCATTCTCTGTCACTCCCTTCTCCTGCCTTCAGTCTTTCCCAGCATCAGGACCATGTGCTTCTATGGTTATCGTCTCTCTTTTCATTGAAATTTCCCTTATTCTCAACCAGGACCTCAGCTGATGTCTCATCAGTTCAGTTGGTTCCATTCCAAAGGCCAAGAGAAGTTCTCAGATCATGGAGGGACATGTTCCACCCTCAACTGCACCTCCACACTATGGGGGGAGTACCTGATGGAGTAAAAAATATTCATTGAGTGCCATGCTTCTGGGGCTGCAGGTACAGTGGTTAGCCAAGCAAACGGCAGTCCTGTCCTCATGAAGCTTACACTGGAACGTGGGTACCCCTGGGGAGGGAAGGACAGAGCCCCATGCTACATATGGAAGCCCTTTAAAATAAATGCATAGGAAAGAAATCCAGTTATTTGCATATTGCAAACCACAGGGGAAAACTTTATGTGACAGCTTCCTGGCTCCTGAGACTAATGAGGAAGAGTGATCTTCCTCCTGGAAGGCACTGCAGAGTATCTGGGGTGCAGGAGTGGTAATTAGATCTCTCTGTTTGTCACAAAGAAGCATGGATGGGTTAGCTAGCTCTGTTATCAATTTCGAACAGATGACACACGCACAAGGGAAAGCGTTCTGACTGAATCAAAGGGTAAACGCGAGAAGGAAGTTTCCCGCGTATTGTTCTAGACGAGCTGTGCATCCATAAGCATGTCTGCAGGTATACGTGTCCCTCTGCAACACGAGAGCGAGCCATGGCGTCTGTGTGTCACCGTCTTAGGGCTGTCTCCTGAAGACTGTCCTGGACCCAGATGTTTAGCTCTGCCTCTTTCTCTGAAGGGTGAGGGTTAGAGTTCAAATGGTTCCCTTGTAAGGATACTCCACAGTGTGTGGATCCAGTCCTTTCTTGGCAGATGTATGTATCTTTCCTTTTTTCCTCCAGTGTTTATTCTTGCGCATACATCTTTATGCACCTGTGCAAACATACCCTTAAGATCAAATCCTACATGAACTTGCTGAAATGAAGGGCATTTGTATCTTGCCTCTTGATACGGGACTCTGCAACCCCATGGACTGTAACCCGCCAGGCTCCTCTGTCCATGGGATCTCCCAGGCAAGAATAATGGAGCATGTTGCCATTTCCTCCTCCAGGGGATCTTCCCGATCCAGGGATCGAAACTCTGTCTCTTGCATCTCCTGCTTTACAGGTGGATTTTTTTTACCACTGAGCCACCTGGGAAGCCCTACATCTTGATAGATGTCAGCAAATTGCCCACCCCTCAAAGAAAGGTCATTCCAATTGACATTCCCACCATAAGAACAACTGTTTCCTTATCCTTGTTGTCAATCAGATAGACTTAAAAACACCATTTCAGGGAAGTTTCAACACTAAGCGTGAAGTTTCTCATCTTTCGTACATCTAAGAGCCATTCTCTTTGTGAAATGTGTCCTTGAATGATGGCCTGAGGAATTGAGAGCCCTGCTCCATCTACCTTGCCTCTGCCACAACCACACTTCTCACTGCAGACCCAGGTGAGTTACTGTCTCCTCTCCTGCATCCAGAAAACATAGGGCACATTTTGAAAGTATTAATAAATCATAACCAACTTGGTTACGATGGTTTTGTGCCCTCCTCAAGACAGCTGAGAGCCTGCTGGCATCTTTCAAGATGAGGATTTGAGCCAAAAGGTCTGGGGATGTCATAGGAGCCAGCTGGCAGAGGAGAGTCGAGAGCAGAGGGTGAGGAGAGGGCACTGAGACTGTGCCCCCAGACGCCTGCTCACCCAGCTCTCAGCTGGTTCCTGCACCACATGTCCTGGGACCTAGAGCTGCGCCCTGCTGGCAAAGCACCTGGTCATCTGCCATTCCAGTAGAGTAGCTGCATGCTGATGCCTACAGCTGCCGTGCGTCCCTGCAGAGTCCACACCACTGAGGCCACTTCCTGGGCGGATGCTGTGCCCACCTGGTGCTGACAGCTCTGAACCCTGCTTCTGGGTGGACATGGAGAAGCATTTCTGGGTACCTGGCCGGGCTCTGCCTGCCCCAGCCCAGCACCCCCTGCAGCTCTGAGTTTGTGATTTCATTGCAGGGCCTGTCTTGCCCCTGGGATGAGGACAAAATGAAGACTCAGTAAACCACAACAGGAAGACTAAACCACTGGTTGTAAAAATGCATCAGTATGGCAAAAAAGATCTTCATGACCCAGATAATCATAATGGTGTGATTACTGACCTAGAGCCAGACATCCTGGAATGTGAAGTCAAGTGGGCCTTAGAAAGCATCACTACGAACAAAGCTAGTGGAGGTGATGGAATTCCAGTTGAGCTATTCCACATCCTGAAAGATGATGCTGTGAAAGTGCTGCACTCAATATGCCAGCAAATTTGGAAAACTCAGCAGTGGCCACAGGACTGGAAAAGGTCAGTTTTCATTCCAATCCCAAAGAAAAGCAATGCCAAAGAATGCTCAAACTACCGCACAATTCCACTTATCTCACCTGCTAGTAAAGTAATGCTCAAAATTCTTGAAGCCAAGCTTCAGCAATATGTGAACCATGAACTTCCTGATGTTCAAGCTGGTTTTAGAAAAGGCAGAGGAACCAGAGATCAAATTGCCAACATCTGCTGGATCATGGAAAAAGCAAGAGAGTTCCAGAAAAACATCTATTTCTGCTTTATTGATTATGCCAAAGCCTTTGACTGTGTGCATCACAATAAACTGTGGAAAATTCTGAAAGAGATGGGAATACCAGAACACCTGATCTGCCTCTTGAGAAATATGCGGGTCAGGAAGCAACAGTTAGAACTGGACATGGAACAACAGACTGGTTCCAAATAGGAAAAGGAGTACGTCAAGGCTGTATATTGTCACCCTGCTTATTTAACTTATATGCAGAGTACATCATGAGAAACGCTGGACTGGAAGAAACACAAGCTAGAATCAAGATTGCCGGGAGAAATATCAATAACCTCAGATACGCAGATGACACCACCCTTATGGCAGAAAGTCAAGAGGAACTAAAAAGCCTCTTAATGAAAGTGAAAGTGGAGAGTGAAAAAGTTGGCTTAAAGCTCAACATTCAGAAAACAAAGGTCATGGCATCCGGTCCCAGCACTTCATGGGAAGTAGATGGGAAAACAGTGGAAATAGTGTCAGACTTTATTTTTCTGGGCTCCAAAATCACTGCAAATGGTGACTGCAGCCATGAAATTAAAAGATGCTTCCTCCTTGGAAGGAAAGTTATGACCAACCTAGATAGCATATTCAAAAGCAGAGACATTACTTTGCCAACAAAGGTTCGTCTAGTCAAGGCTATGGTTTTTCTGTGGTCATGTATGGATGTGAGAGTTGGACTGTGAAGAAGGCTGAGCGCTGAAGAACTGATGCTCTTGAACTGTGGTGTTGGAGAAGACTCTTGAGAGTCCCGTGGACTGCAAGGAGATCCAACCAGTCCATTCTGAAGGAGATCAGCCCTGGGATTACTTTGGAAGAAATGATGCTAAAGCTGAAACTCCAGTACTTTGGCCACCTCATGCAAAGAGTTGACTCATTGGAAAAGACCTTGATGCTGGGAGGGATTGGGGGCAGGAGCAGAAGGGGACGACGGAGGATGAGATGGCTGGATGGCATCACTGACTCGATGGACGTGAGTCTCAGTGAACTCTGGGAGTTGGTGATGGACAGGCAGGCCTGGCATGCTGCGATTCATGGGGTTGCAAAGAGTCAGACACGACTGAGTGACTGATCTGATCTGATGGTTCATCAGTTGTTAGAAAGTTCCACGCCAGAACCAGATGTTACTCACAGAAGGAACTGTGGTGGAGGAGTGGGCGGAGACATGGGAACCCCTCACACTCTCTGTGTAATTTCGCTATCAACCTAAGACTGCCCCCCAAAAAATAACTAAAAAGAAGGAATCAGAAAAGGTTTTGAGCCAAGACATGCTGTGCTTTCCTCTGTTCTCTGGCATTCATGGCATCTTCCTAGGGTACGTGTCCCCACTTGGGGCAATGAGCAGGTTTCACTGGGGGTGGGGCTGAGGCTGGGATATTTAACACCTAAATTCTGTTTTTAAGCGCCTCCCAGGTGGCACTAGCGGTAAAGAACCGGCCTGCCAATGCAGGAAACAAGAGACACGGATCCCACCCCTGAGTCAGGGACATTCCCCTGGAGAAGGGAATAGTAACCAGTTCCAGTAGTCTTGCCTGGAGAATCCCATGGACAGAGGAGCCTGGTGGGCTACAGTCCATGGGGTCACAAAGAGTCGAGCACAACTGAAGCGACTTAGTATGCGTGCACATTGAGGGTGGGGCTAAGTTTGGAATATTTATCACCTAAATTGTTTTTTAACACATTTATTGGTTTGTTTTGGCCGTGTCAGGTCTTAGTTGCAGCGCTCAGGATCTTTGTTGCCTCATGTGGGGTCTTTGATCGCAGCCCAAGGACTACCTAGTTGAAGTGCTCAGGCTTAGTTGCCCCACGGCACGTGGGATCTTAGTTCCTCAACTAGGGATGGAATCCGTGTCCCCTGCATTGCAATATGAATTCTTAACTGCTGAACCACAAGGAAAGTTCCTTAACACCTAAATTCTAAGGCCCACATAGCAAGAAGGAGCAGAATGAAGGGTGGGAGGCATAAATCAAACAAAAGGCAGAAATGAGGTGAGAACACAAGGCAGATGATATGAGACTGATCTCAGAAGTGACTCCGGTGATGCAGGCAGAGATGTGCTCTGAATGGTGGGGGAGCTCTGGGAAGTGATACCCGAGCTCCTGGATCCCCCTTCCCTGCATCTGATCAGTCACCCCCAGAAGGGACAAAGGCCAGCTCCCCTTCCAGTGTCTGCCTCCCATCCTCCCCATTCCATCACCCCACCCCCCTGCTCAGAGTCTGGACCTCAGTGTGCACATGGAAGGAAGGGGCTGTGGCAGCAGGGGCTGCTGCATCGCCAGGTGCTCATCCCCGACCCCTGCCCTTTTCTTTGTCCATGAGCAACAATTTCTAGGTGCCTAGGATGTGCCCAGCCCAGGGCTGGGTGGCTCTCAGAGTCTGTGGTTTTGAATGAGGCACCTGTCAGCCCAACTCAATCTGATGGTGAAGGTAGGTGGGAAGGGAACCTCCTGGGGATTTGAACAGGACAGACTAAAAGCCAATCCAGGGTCCTGGCCTCAGGAGGCCTTAAGACCCTGCCATCAGACAGCCTGCAAGGTGGGCAGGAAAGGAGCTGTTGGGACCTAAGCCAGAGACGAGGGAAGCAGCCTCATGACCTTGCCCAAGGACATGTAGTCAGGGATGCAGGGGGACCCGGGAGAAAGGCCTTTGCACCCAAGTGGCATTTGCTAGCATTAGGAACTAGGGTTTCTTTAGGCCTAAAGATAGGGAGCGGGGCCACCTCCTCACTCAAGAACATCACAATCCAGCTTTCTAGTTGCTGCAGAAAAATGCCCTTTTTCTAAACCCACACATTCCCCACTCTGCTTGGCCCCAAATTTGGGAGGAACAAGCAGCAAGATCAGTGACCAAAACTGAGAGATACACAGACAAGCCTCCTGGGCAGCCATCCTTTCCAGGAGCACCCACTGAGCCCCATCCAGCTGCTCTGTGTGGGGGAACTCAGGGGACAGGCTGTGATGGGACCGGTGATATGCACCAAACAGGAAACACCTGGGGGAGGTCAGGCCCACACACACCAGAGCCCACGGGAGCCCTCCAAGTCACTCGCTCTCAGCCATGGGGCATTGTCTTCTGTCGCCTCCTGGACAGGTCCACTTCAGGACTCCTTCCCCTGAGGATCAAGTGCCTGCTCCTCCGGCTGACTCATCCGGTGCCCCGTGAGCACAGAGCCCCATGCTCTGCCAGGAGCTCCTCCAGCCCCCAGAAACTACAGTGAGCTCCCTACCCTCCTGGAGCTCACCGACCCACGAAGAACTCACCATGCATGTGCGCTGGGGTCACCTGCAGATGCAAGATGCCCTGCAGAGCCTGATGGGAGCATCTAAGGAGGAGGAGGAAGCGGCAGTGGCAGAAAGTCAGGATAGGCATCTGGGAACAACGGTGGACACAGTCCAAGGAGGCCGGAGAAGGCCCCCGCAGCTTGTGAGGAGGGCCCACTGTGGAATAGCATGACCCGAGTTTATAGGATGGACATGGAGGGAGAGGAGACTTGTGAGTAAGCAGGCTGACACAGCACCCCACAGGAGGAGATGAAGGCTCTGCAAAGGCAAGAGAACTCAAGGGAGGGGCTGGACCAGGAGACTGATGAAGACGGAGTGAACAAGTTTGGGGGTGGACAGTGGGAGGAGATGGAGCCGAAAAGAGTGGAGTGTGTGCACTAATTTTTTTTTTTTTAATTTTTATTGGAGTGTTGTTGCTTTACAATGTTGTGTTAGTTTCAGGTGTAGAGCAAAATGAATGTTTTACACACACATATGCATACTCTTTTTCAGATTCTTTTTGCACGTAGGTCATTATAGAGTACTGAGTGGAGTTCTTTGTGCTATATAGTAGGTCCTTATTAGTTATCTATTTCATAGATAGTCGGAGAAGGCACTGGCACCCCACTCCAGTACTCTTCCCTGGAAAATCCCATGGACAGGGGAGCCTGGTAGGCTGCAGTCCGTGGGGTCGCTAAGAGCCAGACACGACTGAGCGAATTTACTTTCACTTTCACTTTCACTTTCCACTTTCATGCATTGGAGAAGGAAATGGCAACCCACTCCAGTGTTCTTGCCTAGAGAATCCCAGGGATGGAGGAGCCTGATGGACTGCCGTCTATGGGGTTGCAGAGAGTCGGACACAACTGAAGCGACTTAGCAGCAGCAGCAGCAGCAGTGTAGTAAGCCCAGAGACAGGTTAAATTTGCCCCAGATTCCTGGAAGATGATCCCTAAGATAAGAGAGTCCTTGTTTACCTGGGGGGCTTGACTATCAGACAGTCTAACGATGTGACTGGGAGGCGGGCTTTGCATCACGAGGTATCATCCTGACAAGCTTGCAGTAGTCATGTGAGTGACCAGCCAGGTCTATGTGACTGGATGGGCCCCCAGTAAAGACTCTGGACATCAGGGTTTGGGGCATCTCCCCTGGTTGACCCTGCCCTCTGTGTTATTGTCACATATTGTGTCATCACTGGGAGAAGACAGCACTGTCCAAGCGTCCAGTGGAAGCTCCTGGACTTTCCTGGCCTCTGTCCTGTGTATCCCTTCCCTGGGCTGATTTTAATCTGCATCCTTTCACTGTGATAAAGCATAACCAAGGGTGGAACGGCTCCCATGGGAGTTCTCAAACCTGACAGTGGTCCTGCAGACCCCCGAACTTGCATTCAGCACCAGACATGAGAGTGGTCTGAGGGACTGCTCCCTGATACTGCAGCAGAGTGCCCAAGTGGTGGTGAGGAGGCCCACTGATACACAAGGAGTTTGAGGTGCCCATGGGGTATCCTAGGAGAGACCCCTGGAAGGAGCAAGGAGCAAGGGGAGCTGTTCATTCACCCGCCATCCATCAGCCATCAAAGATAGGATGCGTGGCCGGGACCCAAAATGCACACAGGGGTCGCCATGGGAATGAAACACACATGGACAGACAAGCAAAGCCATGGTGCACAAAAGTGTGCTCAGAAACAGCAGTCATGAAGGGATAGGATGGGTTCAGTGAGTGACAACATTTATAGGCTGGTGGGTACAGACAGAGTCTTGGAGGAAGAGGTCATTTAACTGAGAGCCAGACTAACCAGGTGAGAAGTGGGGTCAGAATTTCAGCCTCCAGGAAATGATTCCAGGAAGGTCCTGGCACTGGGAGACCTTGGGCCACTCAAGAGACAAAAGAACTCAGATATCAGGGCCAGTAAAGCTACATTTCCAGAAAGAGCCAGAGAGTAAATATGGGAGGCTTTGCAGGGCATGTGGTCTCTGTTGCAATTCATGGGCTCTGCCTGGACAGCATGGAAGCTGCCGGGGGGGACAGGGATGCAAGTAGGCGTGGCTGCCTGCCAACCAACCTGTATTTCTACAAAAGCAGGCCAGGTGAGATCCGGCCAAGCACACCCCCGTGTAAGGTTCTGAAGCTCATGAGAACCCTGGCCGGGACTCCCGCTGAGTTCATCCAGCACTTTTATACAGTGCCTCTTCCCCGATCCTCTTCACCGGCTGCAATTCTCTGGACACGCAGGTGTTTATCTCTGATATTTATCTCCTTTCCCTGGACCCTGTCCCATAAACTCGACCTCAAAGCACGTTGACCTTGGTTAGTGTCCCCGCAGCACCCCATGCATTCACTCCCGGGCTCTGTGTAGCCCATGGCACTCAGATCCACAGCGTCTCCATCTTGTGAGCACGCCGTGCACTCAGGGACCCAGGCGCAAGGCCTTGCATTTTCCCTGTTAAGTTTCATCCTGTTAGAACTGATCCTATCACCGAGACTGTCAGAGTTGTTTAAAGCCTTGGTTCTGTCACCGGAAATTCTACCCCCGCTTACAGCTCTCACAGGAGACCACACGGGAGGCGGTGAGGAATGTGGAGTCAGGCCAGACCACCTGAGTAGGAATCCCGATGTGTGCGCTGGGAGATCTGTGGCCCTGAGCTTGTGGCCCTGTGGCTTTTTTGTGCCTCAGTTTCCCAGGCTGTGATGGGGGATGGTAACCCTCCCTCCCAGGGCTGTGTGAGCCCTGGAGGAAAAAAACATGGCTGGCTCATTAGACACAGAGGGCTGAAGCTAGGCCTGGCTTTGAGAAAGAGCTGAGTGTGAGCACTAGGACTGGCAATAAAAAAAGCCTGCAACCAAGTCACCGAAGAAAAACTGTTCTCAGTGCCAGGCTGAAGTTAGGGCCCTGTGGCATCTCACTAGCGATCTCTCTCCAAACAGCCCGCACTCCCCAGGCACCATCAGTCATCCAGTGTTGATTGTATCCTACTAGGCGCTAGCAGAGAAAGCAAGGAGGACAGGGGACAGAGGAGAGAACTTACGAGAGACTCCTCGGGGAAGAACTCCATCTAAAACTGTGACCTTGGCAATGCCCTGAGTCCTGGTTTCTGAGGATAAGGCCTGGCCTCTCCTCCTAGCCTCTTCATTTTTCTTCAAACTTTGAACTTTGTATTTTGTATTAGAGCATAGCCAATTAGCAATGCTGTGGTAGTTTCAGGTGAACAGCAAAGGGACTCAGCCATACATATACATGTATCCATTCTCCCCCAGCACCCCCTCCCATCCAACCAGGCACATAACATTGAGCAGAGTTCCATGCGCTCTGCAGTAGGTCCTTGCTGGTTATCCATTTTGAATATAGCAGCATGGACATGTGCATCCCAACATCCTAACTATCCCTTCCACCGTCTTTCTCCCTGGAAATCATAGGTTCATTTTCTAAGTCTGTGAGTCTCTTTGTGTTTTTTAAGTAAGTTCTTTTGTATCATCTCTTTTTATATTCCACAAACAATGGATGTCATATGGCATTTCTCCTTCTCTGTCTGACTTATTTCACTCAGTATGACACTCTAGATCCATCAATGTTGCTGCAAATGGCATTATTTCATCCTTTTTAATGGCTGAGTAATATTCCATTGTGTATATGCCACATCTTCTTTATCCATTCTTCTCTTGATGGACATTCAGGTTGCTTCAATGTCTTGGCCTCTGTGAATAGTGCTGAATGAACACTGGGGCGCCTATATCCTGGTCGCTTGAAAATGCAGACATACAGTGAGCCTGGACGATTTTAGGTGGACCAGCAGTAGCTCAGATCCACTGTGCACTCACCACATGCCAGGCACAGGCCAACACTGGCGTCTTGCAAACTCACTTAATTCATCATCACCCAGAAGGTGATGTATTGACGTCACCCTTCTGAGCTCAGGAGCCTCTCAGAACCTCAGTTTCTTCATCTGTAAAGTAGGAATGATGGTACTGCCTGCTGCATGCAGGGCTTATAAAGATTAACTTTATATATGGTACCAGAGGAGTGACAGCCCACAGCATACGTGCCATTAGTCACCTCATATCACACCTCCCCCAGAAGGTGAGGGCAATTTCCAGGCTCCCTCCACTGGTGAAGGCAGAGCTGGGATTTGACCTGGGAGCCCAGCCCCAGCCCCTGCATGTCTCCTGCCTCTCGTGGCCTGGAGGGTGCCTCAGAAGATCACCTTCTTGGATGCTCTAAGGTCACCCTATTTCTGGTGGCTGCAGGGCTGGGATGAGAAGGAGCACCTAGAGCCCGAACTTTGCCTCTGCCTTCTTTACTGTGTCCCAGGCTGGAGCATCTTCCTTCCAAATGAATCAGATAATCAATACACTCTCCAGAGCATCCAGGCAGTGAAAAATAGAAAAACATCTTCAGGCCCAGAGAATTCAGTAATTAACCGGAGCGTGGAAGCCAGGGTTTGTTTGGCCGGATGTAATTGGTTTTTGGAAGGAGGGGTGGAAGTGCAATGAACGACCCCAAACTCCCAGCAGCGGCCGGGGAGGCCCTTGCAGGGGATGCCAAGAATCAGGGGCCCCACTCTCTGCCGGGGCAAAGGCTCTGGTCTCCCAGAGCCAGGAGAGGGAAATTTGTCTCTGACAGAGGCAGGAACTGGCTGAGCTAGCTGACTGATGGCCATCTCCTGCTCTGCACACACACCATTAATCTCTCAGCCAGCTCGGGCCTGTGGGAAGATGGGACAGCTCTGGACGGCCTGGGGTCACCTTTCCCATCACAGAGTCCTCAGCCCGCCTGGGGCGGCCAGCCTTGCCCAGCCACCTCCTGCTGAAGGTCAAAGGGAGCACAGCAACCAGGATGGCTGGGGAGGCTCCAAGGGTGACAACTGGGAACAGGTGGGTGTAGGAGGGAGAAGAGAAGGGGGTGACGTGGAAGACATGGGCCTTCTCACCCCGCACACCACCCCAGCCTACCCAGAGACCAGGTCTCAGTGGAGGACACCACGCTGGGCCACCTTCATGACCCCCAAGGAACTCTCAGGGGATGCAAGGTGGGGTGGGTGAGTTCAGGCTAACCAGACAAGCCCCTGGTATATCTTCACTGTCATGACTTAAGCATCCTGATAGACAGGAGTGAGAATTCAAACTTGGATACTTGCTCCTGGACAGCTGGACTCTGACCTCTAGTTGTCTCTAAGCTACATAGGGCAAAAAGACATTCTGGTTGACTATATATCAGGGCAGGGCTGTGAAAATACAGTAGTGCAGTAGTGCCTGAAACGCACATGGCACAGCCTCTTGGCAGTGCCCTGCCCTGTCCAGGCTGTCGGGAAGGAGGAGGAGCTGGAGGACCACAGGACTCAGCAGTGAAGGTTTCCAGGCAGAGTGAGGCACAGGCTAGGCTGTATGGGGAAATGTGGGATTCATGTGGACCAGAGGGTGTTCCCAGCTGGACACAATGCCTGAGAGGGGCGGAGGTATGAGCAGCTGACCTGGCACAGAAACAGTCAAGGCTAGCCCAGGGCCCTGCCCGCTGAACAGCTGAGGAGCCAGAGCTGGAGGAAGCAGCTGCCCTAAAAGCCAGAATGACCCCACAGCATGAGACTCAGTTTCCCCAATGGTCCCCCAAGGAAAGGCTTTAGGCGTCAGTCCCATCCAAGGGGCCAGCTCCAGATGCTGCGGAGTGTCGGAGGGAATCAGGACTGTGATTCAGACGTGGGAGATCTGGTGTGAGCCCTGACATGGGAGCCATCTCTGCAGAAGAGAATCTTTCCAAGTGGAACTGAGACACGAATGCTGCCCTTTTCTGAGCACTCACTGTGTGTCAGGCCCTGGGCTGACCTTGACACTTTCTACCTTGACAACAACCCAGCTAGCAGGTGTCATCACCCCCACTTAGCATGTGAGGAAATAAGTTCAAAGAAGTGAGGTACCCAGCCCAGGTCACTCAGTGAGTAAGTGGTGGGGCAGAGTTTGAACCCAGGTCATTCTGGCTGCAGGTCTCACAGACTGTTTACAGACATGTGCACCCTTCTCTTCCCAAGAAGTCCTCTGCTAAGGCACTAAAGATAAGTAAGTTACAGTATCACAAACCTAGACAGCATATTAAAAATCAAAGACATCACTTTGGCAACAAAGGTCTGTCTAGTCAAAGCTATTTTTCCAGTAGTCATGTGCAGATATGAGAATTGGACCGTCTAGTCTAAGCTATTTTTCCAGTAGTCATGTACAGATGTGAGAATTGGACCCTAAAAAAGGCTGAGCAATGAAGAATTGATACTTTCAAACTGTGGTGCTAGGGAAGACTCTTGAGAGTCCCTTGGACTGCAAGGAGATCAAACTAGTCAGTCCTAAAGGAAATTAATCCCTAATAGTCATTAGAAGGACTGATGCTGAAGCTGAAGCTGTAATACTTTGGCTACCTGATGCAAAGAGCCAATTCACTGAAAAAGGCCCTGATGCTGGGAAAGATTGAGGGCAGGAAGAGAAGGGTGACAGAGGATGAGATGGTTGGATGGCATCATCAACTCAGTGGACATACATTTGAGCAAAGTCCAGGAGATAGTTAAGGACAGGGAAGCCTGGCGTGCTGCAGTCCATGGGGTTGCAAGGAGTCGGATACAACTGAGCGACTGAACAACAACAGTGATGTCAGTATCACTTTATACCTTAGACCACAGAGAAGAGCAGTTAATCATTAATGTAAACAGGGGTTACTGAGTACAGGGGACCAACCTAAGCACCTCCCCTTTAGTGCATCACACAATCCTCATAACAACTTTCAGAGGCAGGTACTGTAGGCATCCCCATTTTGCAGTGAGGAAACTGAGGCCAAGCAGTCAGGTCTGTGGCCAAGGACACCCAGCTCATCAGTGGTCAAGCGCCTGACCATGTGTCTCTGCCCTGAGTCGAGGCCGCTGGAGCACAGGGATGGCTGAGGACCACTCCTGGGCATCCATGCCTCCAAGTCCTGCCTTCAAAACAGCATGAGCCAGAATGAGCTGACGCATCAGTGGGGCCCTGAGAAAATGATTAATGTGACCCAGGCTGGGGAGATAAGGGGAATAATGCACCATCTGAACGTACTGTTCTCTGCTGACCGTGGGGTGCAGTTGATTCAGGTGCTTCCAGGCCATAGGATACAGGAGGTGCACCCCACTCTGCCCATCCCTGCAGCTCCTCCAGCTGGTCTGGGGTCCAGACTATACTTGCTCCCCTTCCACCAGGATAATCACAGGTGGAAGCTGCTCCAGGAATGCCACCTGAGCTCACTGTGCAAGGAGGTTGCTGAGAAGCGTTGCTAGGAGACAGGAGGGGTAGCTGAGGGCATCAGGACCAGGGCCTCCACAGACCATCAGCAGGCATCGTGGCCAGGTCCAAGGAGCAGGAGCATATGTGATGGACACAAGTCTCGGGATTTTGATGGGCTGGACCCTACCTGACATTGATGAGGGCTCAAAGGATAAATTGAAATCTAATTGCTGGATGCTTTGGTTTAATATTAGAGCTGCTCCACTTGGTAAATATCAAGGAGCTGGATGCCTTTTCTGAGCCTGTGGGCAAAGTTTAGTGATGCTGCCCTGGCAGTGAACAAAGGACATGCCAAAACCAGAGAAAGACAGAGGGAGGAAGGGAGGGAGAACGGGCAAGGGGAGAGACAGCATCCCAAGAAGTGGGTGGTAAAGAAAGCCTCCAGGCCAAGCCCCCCTAAAATCATCTCCTCACAAAGCCACACTCTATGCTCTGTACAGGAAATGAACATTCCAAGGATGTGGCTTCATGGTGGATCTCTTCATCTGCCCTGCTCCCAGCACAGCCCAGCCCTTCATCTGAGTGCTCACCCTCCACACAGAAGAAAAGGCAGGGAGAGACCGTGGTGGATGTGCTAATTCTTAGGCAACAGGAGTGTATCGGGGGAGGGAGCCAGAGTCTAGGGAGCAGGGGTGGGAGTTAGCTGTAAGCCCTGGCCAGGGTGGAGGCAGGGAGGGGATTAGTACAAAATGTCCCTGGTAGAAAACAGCTCTATCAGATTTACATCTTAGATAGATCACCCAGAAGTCATCTGAAAAAAGGAAATAAGAAAGTTGGATCCTTACCTTATACCAGAGGAAATAACAGATGGGCCAAAGAGTTAGGGGGGCTTCCCTGGTGGCTCGCCAGTAAAGAGTCTATCTGCAATGCAGGAGATCCAAGTTAGATCCCTGATCAGGAAGACCACCTGGAGAAGAAAATGGCAACCCATTTTCTAGTATTCTTGCCTGGGAAACCCCATTGACAGAGAAGCCCGGCAGGCTGCAGTCCATGGTGTTATAAAAGTCAGATACAATTTAGCAACTAAACCTACCTAAAGAGTTAGGGAAGGGATGGAGAGAGAGGTAGGAAGGGAGAAAAGAAGGAAGGAAGAGAGAAAGATCGTTAAAGTAAGTATTTGCAGAAACCATGGATTTGTTTTGTTGTTTTGTTTTTTTTTTAAGGTAAAGATCCTTTTAGCAAAGACACAAAATCTAGGCGTCCCAAAAAGATAAATGTTAAAACAATCACATAAAAATGAAACTTTTCTTATAGATAAAAGCCACCATAAAGAGAGTTTTGTTTTGTCTTGTTCCCTAAGGATAAACTCCAAAAAGTTGCAAGTCCTATAAACACAGATTTAATTTTTTATCTAAAGAGTTTCTATAAAAATAAATGAGAAAAAAGTCCAGTAGCCCAATAGAAGATGATAGCTCACAGGAAAGGGGCTATAAATGCCTCTTAAATATATGAATGTATGACCCACCTCACTCAGAATAAGATAAAAGCCAGTAAAACCATATCAAGATAACATTATTCACTCATCAGCTTGGCAAAGATGGAGAGTTTGATAAGCCATTGTTGAAGCAGTTGGTGGGAGGATACAGGGGTGCTCATTTATTGCTGCTGGGACTATAAACTAGAACACATTTTATCCATTGTGATTGAACGATAGCTACCAAAATTCTAAATGCATGTACTTTCTGGTTCCGCAATTTCACTTCCAGAAATTTCCCCTGCAGATACATTCCTGATATCTGAAATTATATGTGAATAAGACTAAATATCACACCATTGTCTTAATGAACAAATCCTGGAAATCATTTGGGTTATTCAATAGAAGATTGGTTATTTAAATAATGATCATTCATAGTAGCATCAATGCAGCTAGTTAAAAAAAAAAAAAAAGAATGAATAAAGAAAAGACATTCATAAACAATGTCCAAGGGACCTATCGTGGCCCAGCAGCTAAGACTCCACCTTCCCAATGCAGGGGACCTAGGTTCAATCCCTGGTCAGGGAACTAGATCCCATATGCTGCAACTAAGAGTTCAAATGCCTCAGTTAGGGCTTCCCCCATAGCTCAAGAGGTAAAGAATCTGCCTGCAATGCAAGAGACGCAGGAGACCCAGATTTCATCCCTGGGTCAGGAAGATCCCCTGGAGGAGGAAATGGCACACCACTCCAGTATTCTTGCCTGGAAAATCCCACAGACAGAGGAGCATGGTGGGCTACAATCCATAGGGTTGCAAAGAGTTGGACATGACTGAGCACCCATGGCACACACATGCCTCAACAAAAGATCCCCTATTTGGCAACTAAGACTCAGCACAGCCAAACAAAAAAATTTTTTAATGTCCAAGATATTAGTAATTTCAGTGCCTCACTCATGTCCAACTCTTTGAGACCACATGGGCTGTAGCATGCCAGGCTTCCCTGTCCATCGCCAACTCCCAGAGCTTGCTCAAACTCATGTCCATCGAGTCGGTGATGCCACCCAACCATCTCATCCTCTGCTGTCCCCTTCTCCTCCTGCCTTCTATCTTTCTCAGCATCAGGGTCTTTTCTGATGAGTATGTTCTTTACATCAGGTAGCCAAAGTATTGGAGCTTCAGGTTCAGCATCAGTCCTTCTAATGTATATTCAGGACTGGTTTCCTTTAGGATTGACTGGTTGGATCTCCTTGCAGTCCAAGGGACTCTCAAGAGTCTTCTCCAACACCACAGTTCAAAAGCAGCAATTCTTTGGCACTCAGATTTCTTTATAGTCCAACTCTCACATCCATACATGACTACTGGAAAAACCATAGTTTTAACTAGACAGACCTTTGTTGGCAAAGTAACGTCTCTGCTTTTTAACATGCTGTCTAGGTTTAAAAATGCCACATGGGGAACTCTGGGTAGAACATGCCCATTTCTGTAAGATAGTAGCTCAGTCATGTCCGACTCTTTGCTGCCTCATGGACTATAGCCTGCCAGGCTCCTCTGTCCACGGGATTCTCCAGGCAAGAATATTGGAGTGGGTAGCCATTCCCTTCTCCAGGGAATCTTCCTAACCCAGGGATCAAACCTGGGCCTCCTGCCTTTCAGGCAGATTCTTTACTGTCTGAGCCACCTAAGATAGGGGTGTATGTAAATACGTGGAGGATCTCCACCAACTGATAATTCTTAACAAATTAAAATTCAATACGAGCGGGGCTTCTTATTTCTTTTGTAATTTCTATTGAGTTAAATTTCTATACCACAAAATTCACCTGCTTTACTGGTACAATTCAATGATTGTTGGTATTTTTAAAGAGTTGCGTAACTATCACCACAGGCATAAAGGGTTTTGTTTTGTTTTGTTTCTATTTTGGCCACAATGTGAGATCTTAGTTCCCCAACCTGGGAGCAACTGAGCCCCTGCATTGTGAACATGGAGTCTTAACAGTTGAACCTCCATGGAAGCCCAAGGGCCTCTATTTCTTTAAAAAAAATCCATAACATTCAAGGATATTCCAAGATGTACACCAATCCACCATTGAGTTTACAGATTCTTGGAGACATAGTTCATGAAAAGGTAAGTGTTCATAGTCTGAACTGCCACTGTTTGGCATATGATTAGAATGACCCGTTCTTTTAAAATTTATGAAACTTCTCCATACACCCATCTGGGCTCAGTGCTTCTTTTGTAGGAAACTGTTTACTCTTCATCTTATTTTCTTAATAATACAAGGCCCCCTCAGGACTGCTATGTTTTCTGGGCTCTTGAGTCAATGTGGGAACCACTTACAACCACTCAGGATACCTGGGATCAGAGCCCAGTCAGAGAGATGACAGGCCATGGGCTTCTTGTCCACTGCTTTCCAGGGCCTCAGTGATCCTGCCTTGTGACTTTCTTCTTCCTTCCATGAGTCACATTGCCCAGCGTTCATATCTCAGAACACTCAGGGACCTACGTGTGGCCTGTCATTCAAAATGCCCATCCAAGAATGGACCATGGCGTCAGCCTCTGGAACACAAGTCTCAGCCGGTGTAGTCATGGCTATTCCCTCCCAAATCAACCCCCATCACATGGAGAGGGCTGGTCCCTGCAGCCCAGTTCATTCACTTGGAGGCCTCAGTCTCTAATGACACCCCTATGGGGGTCAGCCTCCATATTCCTACTCTACCATGGGTCTCAGAGGATGATCCAAGGCTGAAATACCACTCCAGTGTTTTGCATTTGGCCTCATTACCCATGTTCCCATAGGCACCCACTGTATCACGACAGGTTAATTCACTTATTTATGTCACTGGTGGCTCAGACAGTTAAGACTCTAGTGACAGAGTCCTTCCTCCCTGCCTCCTGGGGAATTCCCTTCTCTCTGAACTCCAGATCCCTCTCGACCTGCCCCCTACAAGGTTGATGCCCACAGGACTGACCATCAACTCGAGGGCTGCAGAGGCCCCCTCAGCCCTGCAGACCCAACCCAGGCCCATGCACATACTGCTCCTTCTCCCTAAAATATTCTTTCTGTGGGTCTTCTCACAGCTGCCCATCCTGGCCAGTCCAGGCTCAGCCCCAGGGTCACCCAGCTGGAACTTCCCTCTTCTGACCTCACGAATTCCAGGACTTAGCTTGTGTTCCCCTGAGCACATGTCACTTGCTGAAATTGTCTTGACTTTTTTATGATCTGCCTCTCCCTTGAGAGTGGAAGCTTCCAAGGCAGGAGGCTCGTCTGTCTTAATCACCAATGTATACGCAGCACTCTGGAAAGTTCCTGACATACAGCAGGTTCTCAGTGAAGCTTGACTAAATACATGAAGAAGCAATCAGCTGTGTTCACAGCCCAGAGGCCACATTCACCCAGTCTGTCATCCCTACACAGGGGCCCGGAGACCCACTCACCTGGGGAATAGGTCTGCAGCTCTGTCTAAGGCTTTAGTCAAAACTCTTTTATTTTTTTAATTTTTACCGGAGTATAGCTGATTTATAATGTTGTGTTAGTTTCAGGTGTGCAGCAAAGTGATTCAGTTATCCATATACACATATTCATTCTTTATCAGGTTCTTTTCCAATATAGGTTATCACAGCCTATTGAGTAGATTTCCCTGTGCTATACAGTAGGTCCTCTTTGGTTATCTATTTTATATATAATACTTGCTGTTGTTGCTGTTCAGTCACCAAGTCATGTCCAACTCTTTGCAACCCCATGGACTGTAGCACGCCAGGCCTCTCTGTCCCTCACCATCTCCTGGAGTTTGCCCAGAAGTTCATGTCCATTGTATCACTGTTATCATCCAACCATGTCATCCTCTGTCACCCTCTTCTCCTTGTGCCTTTAATCTTTCCCAGCAATATATAGTACTGCTTCTAAGTCACTTCAGTCATGTCCGACTCTGTGCGACCCCATAGACGGCAGCCCACCAGGCTCTGCCGTCCCTGGCATTCTCCAGGCAAGAATACTGGAGTGGGTTCATATTTCACATGAAAGTGAAAAGTGAAAGTGAAGTCGCTCAGTCTTCGCGACCCTATGAACTGCAGCCTACCATGCTCCTCCATCCATGGGGTTTTCCAGGCAAGAGTACTGGAGTGGGGTGCCATTGCCTTCTCCAATATATAGTACTATGTATGTTAATCCCAAGTTCCTGGGATTAATCCCTCCCCCAACATATTTCCTCAACCAAGAAATGGGTAAAAGATCTAAATAGATGTTTCTCCAAAGGAGACATATAGATGGTCAAGAGGTACATGAAAAGATGCTCAACATCACTATTAGAGAAACACTAATCAAAACTACAAAGAGGTATCGCCTCACATCAGTCAGAACAGCCAACAATGAAAGATCTATGTACAATAAATGCTGGAGGGTGTAGAGACAAGGAAACCCTCCTAAGCTGTTGGTGGGAACATATATTAGTAACAGTCAATAATAGTTTACTTCTTTGCCATACTAAATAGTTTAGTTCTTTACCATACTAAAAAACTAAAAATAACAGAAACTCTTGTCGTGGACAGGAGAAGCAAGAGGCCTGCTTGACGAGAGATGACTGAGGCTCCACTCAGGACAGGCAATTACCCAAGGAGACAGCATTGATTAACACATTAATAAAAAAAAAACCTTGCTATTATAAAACAGTCTCCATCCCTGGGGGATAATTGTCTCGGGCAGCGATGGCCTCTGCCAGCCTCCTTCCTCCTGCCTCCAGTCCTGTAATTCTCCCCAAATGTGCTCCATGTGTCCCTGGCTGCCCGGGAGGAGGCAGGAGACCTAGGCTGAGCCTGGAACAGGACAGAAGGACCAAGGGGGTTGGAATCTGGACACTCCCTTGGTATCCTGACAGCAAGCCTCATGAGGAGGGGCCTGGCCTTCCCTTATTCTGCTCTCACCCAGCCCTGTCTCGGTAATAAAGCCAAACAGAGTGACTTAAAACCACAGATGTGCACTGTCTCACAGGCTGGAGGCCAGAAGTCCAAGATCAAGGTGTCAAAGGGCTGGTTCTTTCAGAAGCTTAGAGGAGACTCTGTCCCAGGCCCCTCCTCAGCTTCCGGGGGTGGACTGGCCATCCTTGACGTCCCTTGCCTTGTAGACACGTCACCCAGGTCCTGATTTCATGTTCACACTGCATCCTTCACGTGTGTGTCTCTGTCCAGATTTCTCCCTTTTACAAGGACATCAGTCATGTTGGATATGGGCCACCCAACTTCAGTATGACCTCATCTTAATCAATTACATCTACAATGACCTTATTTCTAAATAAGGTCACGTCCCAGTTTCTGGGAGTTGGGACTTAAATGTGTGAATTTGGCATGCATGTGTGCTAAGTCCCTTCATTTGTGTCTGACTCTGCGACACTATGGACTACAGCCTGTCAGCCTCCTCTGTCCTTGGGATTCTCCAGGAAAGAATACTGAAGTGGGTTGCCATGCCCTCCTCCAGGGGATCTTCCTGACCTAGGGATCAAACCCTCATCTCTTACTTCTCCCGCATTGGCAGACAGGTTCTTTTCCACTAATATCACCTGGAAAGCCCGTGTGAATTTGGGGAAGGCATAATTCAACCCATAGCAATCAATAACTCAAGCCTTGGCCCCAAACTCACCTGGAGGCTAAAACTGCTGACCCTTGGCCCCTCAGCCCTGCTCTGCCTGTCCCACCCCCAGAAGTCCTCTGGCACCTGACCCTTGGCTCTGTAGTTTGGACCCTCCTATCTCAGGTGGTTGCTTGTTATCTGCTGTCCCTGGGGAGGTGGGTGACATGGTGTGAGACACTCAGAGAGACATGTGTTCAAACTTCACCTCCTCTACTTGGTAGGGTGTGACTTTGGGTGAAACATCCCATGTCCCCAAGCTCCAGCCTCCTCGTCTTGACACCCTAGGTCCTGCTGCTTGGGCCCATCTGGCCTGGACACTCTCTGACCACCCCTCCAATACACACAGGTCAGGTCAATGTATCCCCTCATAATAGGGCAAACATACAAATCAGTGCGTCCCTCAGGGAAAATTCTGGTCTCCTGCTGTGAGCCTAGCAGAACCTAGAGCCAAATCTCTCCTGCTCCTGGCCACGTCTATACCAGTGCTCAGAGCCTCATGGCACTGGGGGAGCTGGGGATCTTTATGCATGGACATGGGGAGTGGGAGCCCACACAAGCTTTCTCTCTCTCTCTCTCTCTCATAAGTTTGCCTCCTCTACCTCCAGGGAAATTTGCTCAGCTCCCCACCCCATGCCACCATTTGTATAATAGCCTTGTTCCTGCCAGAAGCCACCTCCTATTGGGTGCCCAGCACTTCCTAACCATCCTGTGACTTGTACAGACACACACACACTCATTAAGTGCAAGTGAGCCTGCGTGATTATTGTTATCACCATAATTACTAAGGACATTAGTGACCACAAGCTGCCTGGCACCCCACACTTGGGGCCCGTATGCAGCCTGGCCTCAGCTCCCCTGGATCCCCATTCCACCAGGACACAAGAGCCTGGCCCCTGGGGTCCAGCCCCACACTCCACCCTCTTTCTCTAACCCTGATTTGCAGCAAAAATCAGGCAGGGGGATGACCAAGGAAGCAAACCTGGCTTCTGTGTGACAAGCGTGGGGAGAACCATCATCCTGTCTACAGTGGGGACCACCCCATCTGAGAGGGTTGGCAGCTTACTCTTGGTGGGACCCAAAGGCTTGTCACTTAGGACGCCCACCTGCCCTGCTGTCAGGACAGCCCTTCGGGGCAGACTATCTCCCCACTTCTGAGAGCCCTCGAGTTGGGGACTGTTGCCAAGGCTCTCAGTAATGAACTGGCCCAGAGCAAATGGTTCCAGAAGCCAGGAGTAGGACCTGGGGCCTCACTCCAAAGCCTGGTCCTTTCCACCCTCGTGTTCCTGAGACAATAAAATGCTCCCCCTGGGCAATGATGTCCAGTTCCTGGCCACCCTCACCTCCCCACCAGGAGAGTCCTCCCTAACATCTCATAAGGGCTCCTTGGCAGGTCCCATTCACTTTGCACTCACGGTCCAGCCTCCCCAGGCAGGCCCCAATTAATTCAATTACAAACTCCTCCTGGATGCTTATGTTAGGAGCCCTACTATTACATATTAGGGGCACTTCATTCCTGTCCAGCCCCTCTGTGTGTGTTATTTGCTCAGTCATGTCTGACTCTGTGACCCCATGGACTGTAGCCCACCAACCACCCCATCCATGGATTTCTCCAGGCAAGAACACTGGAGTGGGTTGCCATTCCCTTCTCTGGGGGATCTTGCCGATCCAGGGATGGAACCCTGATCTCCTGCATTGCAGGCAGATTCTTTACCACTGAGCCACCAGGGAAACTCATCCACCCCTGATGGGATGTCAAAGCTCCACTCCAGTGGCCGTTGACAAGGCCGACTTCCTGGAACCCACGTGGGCTTTGGGCTTCAGGAAGGGGAGACCCAGGAGTGGGGTTGTAATCACTTTCTTGCATTACCCACAGGCCTACCTGGCAACCGTACACCAGCTAAGGACTGTGGGGTCCAGCCAGACTGCCTCTCAGCCCCTCTCAGGGGCTCCCTGAGCCAGCCTGACAGTGGGACTTCAGAGCAGGGCGGAGAGGCACTTGGAGCCCCTGCTGAGGCGGGGAGGGTAGACTGGCAGACCCCAGGCCTCACCCACCTGGGACCCACTGGCTTGGACGCTCCCAGGGGCCCAGCTATGTGTCACGTTTGGTTTGTTTCACTTGTTTGTTTTCAGAATCTTTGGCTGCTGCTCGAGGAGGCCGTGCCCGGGGATTTTAACCTGCTCAGCAGCACCTGCCTCTCCTGCAGTTTGCAGGGCTGTGGTCTCCACCCCCTGGAGCTCTGTGGTCAAAATGGGCTGTGGGCAGACAGTCTCCATATGGGGAGGGGAAGGCACATCCTGCCTGCCCTGCCCTGCCCCCCAAACTCACACAAACCTCAGGTCAGCCTCCCCCCAGGGGAGAAGGAGCAGAACCTGGACCACTGGGAAGACACCCTGCCCGGTCCCTTCCTACCTCTCTCCTGCCTACAAGGGAATAAGCTGGGGGTGGAGGACAGCTCTGCACAGAGGGGCTGCAATCCTCCCATCGGTCTGTACAGGAGACCCTAATTATCCCCATTTTACAGGTGAGCAAACTGCTCACACAGGTGAGTCTCTCCCCCAGGGTTACACAGCCAGAGTGGGACAGGGCCTGCATCCCAGATCTGTGCCTCACCTAGAAACCCAGCCTCTGGGACACTGAGGCATCGCCAGATACTCGTTAAACACTTCCTCAAACAGGTTTCCTCTATGCATGTGTCTATTCTGCTTTCCAAGTGAGTTCACCTGTACCATTTTTCTAGATTCCACGTTACCTAATCTTTCTTTTTCTCTTTCTTACTTACTTCACTCCCATACCAGGGTGGGAAGAGGACAGGATACGTACCCTGCTAGGTGTAAAATAGATAGGGCTTCCCTGGTGGCTCAGAGGGTAGAGAATCTGCCTGCAATGCAGGACACCCAAGTTTAAACCCTGGGTCAAGAAGATCCCCTGGAGAAGGGAATGGCTACCCACTCCAGTGTTTCTGCCTGGAGACTTCCATGGGCAGAGGAGCCTGGCGAGCTGCAGTCCATGGGGTCACAAAGAGTAAGGCACAACGGAGTGACTGTCACTCACTCACTCACATAAAATAGATAACTAAAGAGAATCTACTATAGAGCACAGGAAACTCTACTCAGTGCTCTATGATGATCTAAATGGGAAGGAAATCCAAAAGGTTAGGGGGTGGAATACATGTATAAGTATAGCTGATTCACTTTGCTGTACAGCAGAAACTAACACAGCAGTGTAAAGCAACTACACTCCAATAAAAATTAATTTTAAAAAGTGGGCCTCCTCCCCTGAGAGCATGTACTGAGGGAGCACCCGCCTCCTCCCACCCAACCCCAAGCACTCCTGCCAGAACCTCTGTTGGGTATACCGACGGGCATGCCTAGGCAGGGGCTGAGGGCCTCCACCTGGGCAGCAGGTGTCCAGGTGTCCCTGCTCAGGACAAGATGCTGCTCAGAGGACCCCACCTTCCAGACTGAGAGTGAAATAGCCAGGGGGCACTCCGCTCACCAGTGGATCCAAATCAGTAGCATGCATGCATGCTAAGTCACTTCTGTTTGTGTCCAACTCTTTGCAACCCCGTGGACTGAAGCTCACCAGGCTGAATGGGATTCTCCGGGCAACAATAGTGGAGTGGGTGGCCATGCCCTCCTACAGGGGATCTTCCTGACCCAGGGATTGAACCCACAGGTTATGTCTTATGTCTCCTGCCTTGGCAGGAGGGTTCTTTACTGCTAGAGCCACCTGGGAAGCCCCCAGATTAGCGGGAATCGGCCTGAATGCACAAACCTCACAGAAGCCAGCCAGACTCAGTGACCCTCAAGGCTCCCCTCTAGCCTCACAACCTGGGATTTGACAGCTGGATTAAAACTGCCCAGGAGAATAAACACTCACCTATGAAATATGAATGAAAGGTTCAATAAAACCTGTGGTTGCGCAAAGTGGGTTTGTCCACAGCGCAGTGCTGGAAACAGAAATTGGGACTGACACATACACACAGGAAGCAGAAGCATCAGAGCCCAGGGGAAAAAATACCTGCAAGGACCAGCTCCCCAGTCGCCTGCCATGAGCCAGGAGCAGGGCTGTGCCTCTGTGTGTGCATATGTGTCAGGGAAACAAATGCTAACACGTGCACATGTTGTTTCTATGCATGTGTGCTTGTGTGTGCACGTTGCACATGCATGTGTGGGCGTGCATCTCGGCTCACTCACGGTGGCAGATAGGCAGGTGTGTCATGTGCTTCTGAGGCAGGAGGAAGATGGGCCCCCAAGGGTAAAGCAAGTTGGAGATTCATTCTCCATTGACCAAAACTCCAAGACGAGAATAGCAGGGCAATTAAAGGAGGAGGCTGGACCCTGCAAAGGCCACATATTTCTTGTTCCCAAAGTCAGGAGACCTCCCTGACCACACACACGTGGAAAAGGCCTCTTGGAGGCCAAAGGAGAGTCATGTCAAGGGATGTTCTACTGAGACAACTTTTCGGTAGGATCCATCTTGGCTACGAGATGTGTGCGCACATAGGGAAGGATCCTGAGATATAAGCAAATACAGACTGTGAACCAGCCAAATCAGAATGATTGGACAAAGGAAACCCAGAAGAAATACCCCATAAAAGTAATTCAAACTACCATGAGAGTGTGACTCAGCAACCCAGGGACTTGCCCTCCGGTCCTGCACGTGTATCTATCCTCAGGTACCGTACTCTTTTTCCTCTTGGTAGATACTTTACTTGCTTCACTCCTTCCAACTTTATGGAAATCCTTTTCTGCAAACCCAAAGGGCTAGGCCCTTGTCACTGACCACTGGTCTAGTGGCTGGTATCTGGTGCTTTCACCGCCAGCACCCAGCCTAGTCTCTGGTTGGGAACTAAGCCCCACTCCAAGCCATTGCAGGCCGAGGCCACCCGAGATAACTTCCTTCTTTGTCCTCCCAGGGAGCTGCTGAGCTCCTAGCCCAGGGCAGCAGCACTGAACCCTGGCTCCCTAACTGGCTGCTCAAGCAGAAGTACATCCCAGAATCACTAGTGATAATGCCAGGTTCACTTTTCAAGTGCCTTCTCCCACATCATCACATTCGAAACTTCTGATCTCTCTTAGAAAAGGAGTAACTCGGCATGTGGGTTTATGATCCTCTCCTACGTCTCAGCCTCTGAACCAGCCCATCCTGTGAGTCATGCACGGGTTCCTGAGAAGCCAGAGAGCTGCAGCGATGGCATATGAGAATCCTGCCACAGCCTCTGGAGCTAGATGGATCTGGATCCAGAGCCTGACCCCAGCCCTGGCTGTGAGAGTCTGGGACAGCTGCTGACCTCCCCGAGATTCATTTTCTTCATTTGTGAAATAAGGGCAAGGCCATTTGTCTCACAAGCTGTGCTGAAGGCCAATGGGATCTCACATCAGTCAGGCTCAGCAGTTTATGCTACAGTAACAAAATAATAAAAGCATCTCAGCGACTCAACTATCAAAATGGACTCCACTCTGGTCTTGTGTCTGTCACAGGTGGAGAAGGAGAGACAGGTGGGGCTCATTGGCTCAGGGGCTCGGAGAAATGGACAACCATCTCAAAGATGCTTCCTCAGTTCCAGAGGCAGAGAAAAGAAAATGTGACAAATCACATGTTGCTGCTTAAACCTGCCCCGAAGGGGTACCATCACTTCTGCTCACAGGGTGTTGCCCAAAACCAGCAGGCTGACTGGCCACACCCTACTTAAGAGACTCCAGATGAATCATCATTCTATTAGAAGGAATGGAAACAAAGGTGCAGATCATTTACATCAAATACCCGGTGTTTCCTACCGGCTTCTGCCCATCCCCCACTCACTCCTTGGAGTAAAAGTTTCCTATGTTCCTTTCCAATTCAGTGCCTCCAGTGCCCAGATGCACCTTCCTGTGTGAGCATTGTACTCAACAACCAGACTTCTCTCAGTACTTCTTCCAAGTGAGCACAATCTGGGGCTTTCTTAGGAGAGGAGGCTGGAGAGACTTGGTTGAGAAAAGAGGCATGGTGATGGGAGAACCCAGCCACAGACGTGATCCCTCTGCAGTCTCGTGGTCTCCGCCTGGTGATCACTATTCTGCACTGTCTTGACACAAACCCCAGGCCCATGTGATCTGAAGGTCCCTGCAAGGGCCACCCAGACTCCCTCTGCGTGCCCCGTGAAGCCATCACACACCCACATGTATCCTGAGGGTCCACACTGAGCCAGTCCTTCTGCAGGACCCCACATGGCTCCTGGGTCTTGCAACCTCCTGCCCTCCAGCAACTCCATCAAACTCCAGAGTATAGTCAGGAGCTCCAGGCCAGCTCCATCCTAGCAAAACCCACAAACTTCTCTTATCCAGGATCTGAACTACACCTTCACCAACAATGTCTGGACCCCTTTCAAGTTTGTGCTTCCCGGGAGTTTGGGGCTTTTTTAGGGCATACGCCATCCATCTCCTTGCAAGGCCTTGCAATAAGCCTTTCTCTGCTCAAAAAGAAAGTAAAAAAAAAATTAAAAAATAAAACAAACTTGTGCTTCCTTGATGCCCTCCCACAGCCCTAGAGGACCACATAGGGTTTCCTTTTACCTTATAGCCACTTTTTTTTAATCATCACTAATAATCCTTTACATTAAACTTCCCCATTTAACCTACTATGTGGTTCACATCCTGCTTGGACCCAGACTTCTACCCATCTGAACTCCTGAAAACCTGCACTGCAGTTTTTCCCCATCATTGATCCAAGACCCTACTTCCCCATTCCTCTCTGTCCCCTGACTTCCTTCTCTTAAATGAAAGCCCATAAATGTCTGTGCCTGATGTTACCCTCCTTCGTGCCCAGGCATGAAAGCCTTAGGCTATGGGAGACAGAGAACTGGGTGGGGGGAGTTGAGGGAGCTGCAGATGCAATGAGAGAGTTGGATCATAAGGAAGGCTGAGTGCCTAAGAATTGATGCTTTCAAACCATGGTGTTGAAGAAGATTCTTGAGAGTCTCTTGGACTGCATGGAGATCAAACCAGTCAATCCTAAAGGAAATCAACTCTGAATACTCATTGGATGGACTGATGCTGAAGCTGAAGCTCCAATACTTTGGCCACCTGATGCAAACAGCCAGCTCATTGGAAAAGACCCTGATGCTGAGAAATATTGAAGGCAAAAGGAGAAGAGGGTGACAGAGGATGAGATGGTTGGATGGCACCACCGATTCAGAGGACATGAACTTAGGCAAACTTCAGGAGAGAATGAAGGACAGAGAAGCCCATGGGGTCACAAAGAGTGTGACACAACTTACCAAATGAACAACAGGAGAACTGATTCACTGCCTTTACTTATACACAGAAGTTAGTTTTTCTAGATTGCTTGGAGAATATATATTTGAAGCATAAGGATGTTTGGTGATTGGCCCAAGTTCCCATGGAAACATGATGGCAGAATTGGAACCAAAGTTCAGGTCTCCCAAGTATCTGTCTAGTTCTGATGCCTCCAGGATATGGGCTCCTGGGAGAGAAGACGGGGAAGACCTGCTCTTGCTGACTACGCAGTGGGACACAGGGTTAAGGTAGGGCTGTGGCTGGGTGCATCATACCAAAATAAAGCCAGACATTTTAAAAAATAAATAAAAGGAATACCTTTACATAAAAGGGCTTCCCTGGTAGCTCAAAGGCAAGAATCTGCCTGCCACTTCAAGAGACTTGGGTTCGACCTCTGTGTCAGGAAGATCCCCTAGAGAAGGAAATGGCTACCCACTCCAGTATTCTGGCCTAGAGAATCCTATGGACAGAGGAGCCTGCCGGGCTACAGTCTATGGGGTTGCAAAGAATTGGACGACTTACAGCTAAACAACAACAATGCACACCCCTCACATAATGGATGTGACAGGAAGGAACAAAGACAGAAGAGTAAGAAGTTGATGCCTGGGGAGGAAGAAGGGGAGGAGTTGGACAAAACCCCAGCCCTAGATGAGGACAAGGGACATGACCTTGGTGGTCACATAATGGAAGAGTAGGATCAGTCCACTGGAAAGCCTGGGATCTCAAGTTCTCCTCTTCCTTACACACAAGAATAAAGCTGCCCTTTGGGTCAGGGAATCTAGAGGAAATGTGTCTTCTGAGATTTGGGGAGGAGGCGAGAAAAAAATTAGCCTCAAGAAGTTGAGTGCCCACCACACATTGAAGGTGACCACAGCACATGGCCACTGGGTCCACCTTGAAACTTCTCCCTGCTCCATGACCTCTGGTGCAGCCACGTGACCTGCTTTGGCCAGTGGAATGGGTTCTGAACAAGTCCCAATGCCCAGAAATTAAGAGAGACCTCTGTGCCTCCTTTTGTCCCCACCAACACCCACTTCTGCCTTTGCCATGAGAAGAACGTGCCCAGACTAGCCCTGCCCCCAGGAGGGGAGTAAGAGATGCTTGTGATACTGACCGGGCTCTTGGCTTCCTTGTGTGTGCTCAGTTGCTAAGTCATGTCCAACTCTTTGCAACTCCATGGACTGTAGCCCACCAGGCTCCTCTGTCCATGGGATTTTCCAGGCAAGAATACTGGAGTGGGTTGCTATTTCCTCCTCCAGAGGATCTTCTCTATCCAGGGATCAAACACATGTCTGCTGCATTGGCAAGCAGATGCTTTACCACTGAGCCATCAGAGGCCAGAGAAGAAATCCAGTCAAGGCTTTATTGGAGCTCCTGCTATAGCAGGGGTAACAAAAACAAACAACAGGTTCCCTTGTTAGCTCCCTGAGTGGGGTGAGGTGGGGAAGGGGGACAAGCTGATTCCTTATATGAAGCAAGGGTAGCAATGTGTCCATGGGTCAGGTCAGAGGGGCGGCTTAAGTGGTTTGCCCACCCCTTTGGTGGTGGTGTATGCAGGGGACATGAGCGGTACCCTGCTTTTGCTCCCAGTTCTTCAGACATGGCAGTTGGGTGGCTGTTGGGTTGTTTTGTTTTGTTTTGTTTTTTGGTATTTTTGTTTCTTTTTGTCCCTAGTTTATCCCAATTGTGCACACATACAGCTATTTTTAGCCCCTTATAGTTTCTTTGTATTTTGTTGCCGAAGGAGACGTTTGTCCAGGAGCAAGCACTGCAGCAAATGGTCCCAGGCCCCATCTCACTTGGAGCAGAGAACGCTGGCTGCTGCTGCCTGAGCCACCCACCTACCCCACCAGCCAACAGACTCGGAAGTGAGAAACGCTTCCCCATGACCTAGGTCTCTAAGATTTGGGGTCGTTTGTTATGCAGCATGATTTAAGAAATATAGATACCTATTCCATGTTTCCTATAGAACAAACAGCTAAAGGATTTAAAAAATACAATAGGAAAAAGAAATTTTCAATTTTTTGAAGAAAATTGGGCACAACGTTTTTATGACAACAGGGTGGAGAGGCTGTTTTACAATGAGACACAGAAAAGCCAGCACCGTGCAGAAAAATACTGACAAATGTAGCTACATTACAAGTGGAAAATAGGATCTGACAAGAGAGACTATGAATAGAGTTAAAAGACAAAGATAATGCACAGCTAGAGAAAACATGTTTTTCAGATATTTAGCCACAAAAACACTGTTCAGATCACACACACACACACACACACACAGCACATAGAAGTTAGCAGGAGAATCCAAAGATCCAGAGATGAAAATGCAATGCATCAGTGAAGAGACTCAAAAGACCCAGGAATACAAGGCAGGACAGTATCAGGACACCTCACACTGCAACAAGGAAATGTTATTTCACACCAAGAGATTGGCAGGATGTTAGAATATGACGATGAGCAAACAGGAAATTGCGTGCTGCTGATGAAGCTGCAAAGGGAAGCTTCCGTCTTGAAGATCAGTTGGCTGTGTTTCATCAGCAGAACTGAAGATGGAAGATCCCAAGACCCCAAACCACACTGTGAAGGTGGTGGGGGAGGGGGGGAGGACCAGAGCATCAACATCACCTGAGGGAGGCAAGAGCACCACTTGCTTGTCAGATGTGCAGAATTCTAGACTCATCCAGAAAATGTTGGTGAAGGGAAAAGCAAACTACAGAAGAAACTGTATGGACAACTTGTATAAAATTTCACACACGAAAAAGACTCTATTTTCTTTATGGACAGGCATACTCAGTATTAAAATGTGGATGGGAGGAATAACCACGGACTTCAAAATAGTGGGGAACATGGGGGGAGCTGGCAGACTAGATAAGGGGTGTAAAACTCATGCTTCAATTGATTCCGTCATGTTTTATTCCCTAAAAAATAAACTCTGAAGCAAATGTGTCGTAAAGCTGCCAGGCATTAAGTCTAACTGGTAGGTACATGAAAGCTGGATATCATTATTCTGCACCCTGTTTGGTGTGTTTGTAAGATTGTGTAATAGTTTTAAAGAGATGATATGCATGAAAGGAAGCATGCCTGAATGATGACAATGGTTATCCTTAGGTGGTAGGCTTATAGGTAGCTTCTTTTTTCTTTTTTTCTGCTTTTATATTCTCGTTTTTCCTTTCATAAGAATATATTACTGTTATGATAGAAAAGCGTGTATTTTGACCCACTGTGTCATGAGCATGGCATGCCCTGGGTTGGAAGGATGCTGAGGCAGGAACACAGTCATTCACCTGTCCAGTCCCTGGGGCAGTTCTGCAGAGAAAGATATGGACACTCATCCCCCACAGCCAGAGTTAAGAAGGCTCGATGCAAAATGAATCATTCCAGGAGAACTAAATCCCTGCCTTATCTAATTTTGTATCCTGAGGCTGATTAATTTAAACTCCAGAATAAAATAAACATTGGCCTTAAGTAAGGATTAAATACTCAGCAGGATCCTTAGTCGAACAAACTGACATTGTACATTTTATGGTATGGACTGAGGGGGCCTGGGGTGGCAACAGGGGAGCAGAGGGAATGCCCTGAGCTTAGGAGAAAAAACGGCAATGTTTTGAGATTCTGGAGTGTATTCACCTTTGATCTCTTGTCTGGAAACCAACAGAAAATGCAAGAGGCACAGAATGGTGGCTTTTCACCGAGGAAGAAGCCTCAGGCTCTGTGTCCCCATGTCCTGTCCTCAAGGGGATGATGTAATCAAGGAGTGAGGTCTGGAGAATGGAAGAAGTGCCTATGTTCTTACCAAACAACAGAAAAGAGAATTCTCCCACCTAGGCATTACCACCAAACAGCTGCTAAGTGCAAGAACTAACAGCAAACATCCCTGGGTCTCTAATTGCTAGGCAACCAAGGACAGTGAGATAGGTAAAGGATAGGGTGGCCTGAGTCGGGGAAGAGGGAAGCAACTGATGGATGCTTCCAGGCCTTCAGCACAAAGCTGGACCATTATCCCAAGGATGAGCTCCATCTGCAGAGGCATCCCACATCCCCACTCCCACAGTGGCAGTAGCACAGGCACAGCAGCTATGAGAGGCCTGTGCAGCATCAACATAATTCCAGAGCAGAGCCCAGAAGGCCTGGACTCAGGTCTGGCTGAGCCTCAACCAACTGTGTAGCCTGAGCATCTCATCAGCCACGGGTCCCCCACAGGCACAGCAATGATGAAATCCCTTTGCAGGTATGTATTGAGCAGATGCTTCATGTGCTATTGGCTGGGGCATAAAACAAGCCACAGTCCCTCCAGAGTAGGCATTTCCATAGCTGAACAGCAAAGTCAAGTTACTGCAGCCAACCTGGGAGGGGGCAGGTGTTGGGTAAAGAGACAAGAATCCTGGCCCCAAGTCCGCCTCGGGGCATCAGGAACATTTATGGATAGTCCACAAATGGCATCTTCTCTTCTCCCTCCTGAAATGCATAGTCATCCCTGTGAAGTCTCCCCAGGGATGCAGTGCATCTGAGAAACACTCCATTAGAAAAGAGAGGGCGCAGAGTGCACATTCTTGGTATCACCAACCTCAGACTTCCTGCAGGAAAGCAAGCAACCCTCCTGGGTGCAAAAGTGGTAGCTAAATGAACAGTACGATGTTTGTGAAATCTTCAGTTCATGGACTTGGAACACATGCAGAGTGAGAGGCCGTGACTCTTCCCCAGTGAGACAGATTGGATGTAGAAGTATCAAAAGGGATCTAAGAAGGAGGGATGGGGAGTCAGGACAATGAGAAGAAATCTCTCAACATGACTGATAAACACTCTCTCTGCCAATAGCAGCAATCATGAGTAGTAATGAGTGCTTTCTTGGGTGTAGATATCACATGTGTTGGCAAGCCTGTGTGCAGAAACTGTTGTTGTTTGGGCACAAATCTGTTAAATAATTGAGCACAATTGGTGGAACATCAGAGAGCTGGGTTCAAACTTGTCTTCTCATCATTTGCTTTCAGTTTACCCTATCTGATATTTATCCCCTTTTCATCTTTTCCTGTCTTCTTTTGAGTTGAGTATTTTTATTCCATTTTATCTTCTTGGTTGGCTTATTAGGTGCTGGATCATGGAAAAAGCAAGAGAGTTCCAGAAAAACATCTATTTCTGCTTTATTGACTATGCCAAAGCCTTTGACTGTGTGCATCACAATAAACTGTGGAAAATTCTGAAAGAGATGGGAATACCAAACCACCTGATCTGCCTCTTGAGAAATTTGTATGCAGGTCAGGAAGCAACAGTTAGAACTGGACATGGAACAACAGACTGGTTCCAAATAGGAAAAGGAGTATGTCAAGGCTGTATATTGTCACCCTGTTTATTTAGCTTATATGCAGAGTACATCATGAGAAATGCTGGACTGGAAGAAACACAAGCTGGAATCAAGATTACCGGGAGAAATATCAATAACTTCAGATATGCAGATGACACCACCCTTATGGCAGAAAGTGAAGAGGAACTAAAAAGCCTCTTGATGAAGGTGAAAGTGGAGAGTGAAAAAGTTGGCTTAAAGCTCAACATTCAGAAAATGAAGATCATGGCATCCGGTCCCATCACTTCATGGGAAATAGATAGGGAAACAGTGGAAACAGTGTCAGACTTTATTTTTCTGGGCTCCAAAATCACTGCAGATGGTGACTGCAGCCATGAAATTAAAAGACGCTTACTCCTTGGAAGGAAAGTTATGACCAACCTAGATAGCACATTAAAAAGCAGAGACATTACTTTGCCAACAAAGGTTCGTCCAGTCAAGGCTATGGTTTTTCCTGTGGTCATGTATGGATGTGAGAGTTGGACTGTGAAGAAGGCTGAGTGCTGAAGAATTGATGCTTTTGAACCGTGGTGTTGGAGAAGACTCTTGAGAGTCCCTTGGACTGCAAGGAGATCCAACTAGTCCTTTCTAAAGGAGATCAGCCCTGGGATTTCTTTGGAAGAAATGATGCTAAAGCTGAAACTCCAGTACTTTGGCCACCTCATGCAAAGAGTTGACTCATTGGAAAAGACTCTGATGCTGGGAGGGATTGGGGGCAGGAGGAGAAGGGGATGAGGGAGGATGAGATGGCTGGATGGCATCACTGACTCGATGGACATGAGTCTCAGTGAACTCTGGGAGTTGGTGATGGACAGGGAGGCCTGGTGTGCTGCGATTCATGGGTCGCAAAGAGTCGACACGACTGAGTGACTGATCTGATCTGATCTGATCTTGTTTGGTTTGGCTTTGATTTTTTAGTAGTTGCTTTACAGTTGATAGTGCACATTTTAACTTATCATAGGCTACTGTCAAATGACATTATGCTGCTTCACATGTCAGTTTTTGTTGTTTAGTCACTAATTCACGTCCAACTCTTTGCAACTCCATGGACTGTAGCCCACCAGGCTCCTCTGTCAATGGGATTTCCAGGCAAGAATACTGGAGTGCATTGCCATTTCTTTCTCCAGGGGATCTTCCTGACTGAGGGATTGAACCCAAGTCTTCTGCATTAGCAGGCAGATTCTTTACCACTGAGCTACCTAGGAAGCCCTCACATATAGAATAAGAACCCTAAATTAATACTTTCATCTCTTTGGCTCTTGTATTATTGTTTTCATGCATTTTGCTGCTACATACACTATAAACCCCATACCCCAATGTTATTATTTTTATTTACACAGTCAACTACGTTTAAAAACATTTTTGATGCTTTTACTTTTACCTACATATTCACCATTTGGGGTGTGCTTTATTTCTTTGTGTAAATCCAAATTTCCATCTAGTATAATTTTCCTTCTGCCTGAAAGCTTTTGTTTATCATTTCTCATAGAGATAATCAGCTAGTAATGAATTCTTTAAGCTTTTTAAGTCTGAAAGTCTTTAATTTACTGCTATATTTGAAAGAATGTTTTGTTGGGTATAGAATTCTAGGTTGACAATTGTTTCATCATTCATAATTTACAGACACTGTCCCACTATCCCCTGGGTAGTGTTGTTACTGACTGGAAATCTGCCAACACTTTCATGTTTGTTCTTTTCTAAGTCATGTATTTTTTCCTCTGGCTTCTTCTACTATATTTTCTTTTTCACTGGTTTTGAGCAATTTGATTATTACGTGCCTTGATGTTGTTTTCTTTGTGTTTCATATGCTTGGGGTTCATTGGGATTCTTAGCTATCTGGGTTTATACTTGTCATCAAATTTGAATTTTTTTATAGGTTCTTCAAATATTTTTTCTTCTCTCATTCTTGCTTCTTTTAGAAAATCTAATTATACATATATTGTATCTGTTGGGGCTGATTCTCTGTTCATTTTTTTCAGTATTTTCTTCTATGTTTCATTTTTGATAGTTTCTATTGCATATGTCTTCAAGTTTACAAATCTTTTCTTCTACAATGTTTAATCTGTTGTTAATCATCCCATCCAATACTTTTTTAATCGGAGACATTATACATTTCTTCTCTAGAATCTCAATGTTGGGCTTCCATGTCTCCACTTAACATGCTTAAGTTTCCTTTACCTTCTTAATGTGGAAAACCTAGTGATATTAAGAGTTTTAATGTAATTTTCTACTCATTCTATGTGCTGTTTCTGTGTCTGTATCTTACTGACTTTTCTTCTCATTACTGATTGTAATTTCCTATTTCTTCACATGCCTGGTATTTTTTATTAGATGACAGACAATGAAAATTTTACCTTACCATGTACTGTATATTATTTTGTTTCTATAAATATTCTTGAGTTTTGCTCTGGGATGCAGCTAAGTTAAGTGAAAAGATGTTGGTCCTTTGAAGACTTTCTTTTAATCTTTTTAAAGGGGGACTAGAGCAACTTTGTCTTGGCATTAATTTTCCACACAACTGGGACTTTTTTTTTTTTTTTTTTGAGTACTCTACCCAATGTCCTGGAAAGTTAAGGTTTCTTCACCATTGCTGGTGAGAATATGAAGCGTGCCTAGTTCTGTGTGAGTTCAAGCACTGCTCCTTCTCTTCCTTCCAGGTGATTCCTTTCCCCCTAGACTTGAGTGATTTATTCACATACATGCACTGATCAGTATCATGCTGAGACTGGAGACTTCCCTTTGCAATGTTCTCCTCTCCAATATCTGGGTACTCACTCTGCATAATCTATCTGCCTTGGTCTCCCCAGAATCCCAGCTCCAGCTCCCTTTCCACAGCTTAGCTATAACACCAGACTCAGCCCAAAGTCTCCATCCCTGGGCCATGTCCTGGGAATTAAGCAGTTATAAGCAGTAAGTTGGGATATATAACCATGTGGCTCCATTGAATTGTTTATGCTCTCTCAGGGACCATTGTCCTACACTGCCTGATGTCTCTGATAACCTGTTGTAGAGTTAGGATTTGAGCCTAAATTGTCTGACTCTAGAGGGCTTCCCAGGTGGCTAAGTGATGAAAAATCTGCCTGCCACTGCAGGACGCACAGGAGATGTAGGTCAGTTTCTGGGTTGGGAAGATCCCCTGGAGAAGGAAATGGCAAGCCACTCCTATATTCTTGCCTGGGGAATCCCATGGACAGAAGAGCCCGGCAAGCTGTGGTTCAAAAGGTCACAGAGCTGGACACAACTGAGTGACTGAGCATGCAGCAAACACGCACGTCTGACACCAGAGGCCACGCTCTTAACCACTGGGCCATACGTGTCCCTCAGTCTCACCCTGAGGGTTTCTCTAGCTTCCTAGAGAGGAGTGATTGGGAGTTGCCGTCAGCACTATTCTGTGTGCTATTAGTTGTTAGCTGACATTGGATATCCTTATGTTACTGCTTAATAAGCTGCCCAGCACTCACTCCATAGTGTGCAGCCTATCATGATCAACTAGTCTTAGCTGCTCATATCATCATTCCAAAGGTGCTGAGCTAGATCCACTTGGGGTCATTACCAGCCAAGATCTGGATGTTCAACAATTATAGTTAAGAGCCAGTGCTCCGAGTCAGCACATCAGGATGGCAGCCCTGTGAGAGAGGAGTCTCATGAAGACCACTCTCAGCAAGCACTCCACATATTACAAGTCTAGTCTCGGGGGTCTCATAGTACTGAATTAGGGAATTGAACGTGATGGTTTCTCAGACTTTCTCCTTTAACAGCTAGGAGTTTATAATTATCCAGGTCCCCTCAGGGAAATGAAAACCATGATCCTTGATTCACCAGTGAATTTAGGAAAAGGATATAGCAAAGAGTGGATCAGACCTATTCCTGGAATACGCTAGACAGCTTCTGGAGATTAAAATAATGACCGCTAATGGATATACATGTTTAATGTTTCAGTTACTGGTAAAATTAATACCCTGTTTAATATTAATAGAAGCAGTGGATGTCTCTGGGGTTGTTAATCTGCTACCTTTCCACTACGTCAAGTATAAAAATAGCTTCCTGTGATTAGCCAGGTGGGCACAGATGGGCGGAGGGTGGGGAGGAAGGAGAGAGGAACTGAAGAGTAATAATGGGATGGTGGCAACAGCATGCATTTTAAATGCATTATGGCTCATCAGGATTCTGAGAGAGAACATTTTCTTCCAAGTACAGTTACTTTTTCAAACTTCATTCATGGGTTTTTTTTTCCTATTCAATAAATATTTATTGGATGCTTTCCAGATGCCAGACACTGTGCTAAGCTCTTTCCTGTTGTTCCTTACTTAATCCTTGCAGCAACCTTTTGATGGGGATGCGCCTATTCCCATTTTAGGGATGATAATACTGAGGCTTAAAGTCCCACAGGCAGGAAGGTGCAGAGACTGAACTGGAGCCAAGGTCTCTCTGAATCCAGAGTCAGAACTTCTAACTCCAAGCTTTCAAGGGTTTTTTTTTTTTTTTTCTAAATCATCTTTAAATCCAGGATCATATAAACACTGCAGGAAATAAATAGGGTGGTGGGACAGAGATGACATAGCTGAGGTCCAGAAGGTCAGCACTCAGGCCCTGACTCCACAACTGAGAAGAAGGCTTGGAAAATTTACTTTCTTAATCACAATTTCAAAATTTCATCATAATTAAGCATATATGTGTTGAGTACCTACTCTGTGCCTGGCACTGTGCCAGACACAGAAATCAGTGATCAAGATAGACATAGCCCCTGCCTTCAGGAAGCTCGTAGTTTATATTCTACTGGGAGAGACAACAAACATATGCAAAGATGTTACCAATAGAACCAAACAAGTGCATAAACATAAATAAAACAAACACAAACTGTGTTGATTGCTATTAAGCAAACAAGGAGGAAACTGAGGCAGGGTGGAGAGGGACTGACTTAAAGAAAGTCATCACAGAGATTTCCCTGGTGGTCCAGCAGTTAAGACTCCACACTTCCACCACAGGGGGCATGGGTTCAACCCCTAGTCAGGGAACTAAGATCCTGCATGCTGTGTGGCATGGCAAAATTTTTTTTAAAAGAAGGGAAGTAATCAAGTCTTCTCTGAAGAGGTCGGTCTGTTAGGAGCCTTTGGATAAGCAAGAAATACCACCTCTGTGTCCATCAGGGTAAAAGGGCATGAGGTAGGGGCCAGAGTTCAGAGGTGGTCAGCAGTGGGGTTCTCCAAGGGTCTGGCAGAAGAAACCACCCCTGACGAAGCTACTGGAAAGTACACCTGCCAACCATATATCTACCTCCCTCCTTTCTTCTCTCTACTCAAGACCAAAACCCTGGGAATTACAGTGAAGAAGGGAGAATCCAGTTGGTCTCACTTGTGTTATGCCCCTGCCCCTTGGATGGGTAACAAAAAGACATCTTCATGTTTGCTGCCCCATCAAGGTTATTCCTAAGAGGGGAGCAAAGATTATTTTTTAAAAATCAGGTGCTATTAGGCATGGAGAACAGATGCAGCAGCCCCAGAAAAGTCAACCACAGGAGGAGACACTGCCTAGAACTGAGACTGGAGAGTAAATAACAAACATTTGAAAGTGGAACGAAATGCAGTCTAGGGAACAGCATGTACAAAGGCTCTGAGGTGAGTGTGTATGTCAGGTAATAAGCGGTGAATTCCATTGTCTAAAGGAAAGACAGTTGATCTGTACATAAAGATATACAAACAGGGTAAATATATGTGTGTGGATAGATGATGATGACAAAGCATAAAAGGAAGGAAGAAGGGAGAAAGAGAAGAAAGAATGAAAGACAATTAAAGGATTCATTGAAAATATAAACTTGCAAAAGCAGATAGGTAGATGGGTGGATCAATGTGTGGAAGGATAGGTGGATGGATGGATGTGTGAATGAATGGATGGATAGTAGGTTGGACAGATGAGTGGATGTTGGATGAATAGATGGGTAAACAGATCTTCCTGAGATGGTCTGTCTCCAAGTCTTCAGTCCTTCAGCATCACTTTCCATGGTCCTAATCATGAATGAATGTCAGGTCTGATATAAGGTGAACTGTATGGAGGGGCTCACTCTCAGAGTCAGGCAAGTGCTCTCAAGTAAACATGTCTTGAACTTGATGCCCTAGGAACCTTACTCATCTAACCCTAATCCTAACCCCATTTAGCATTTCCCATACATTTCTACTTCTTCTGTAAGTGAAATTGACATTCCATCAGAGACAGATGTCTGTCAGTGTGATGTGATGCAAATGCTCAGGGTGTTCCAATGGTCTGTTCCACCTCCTGTCTTTTGATCCTCCACTGAGACAAGACGATGTAACAGAACAGCCATCTGCATGGTTCTAGATCTAGAACCATCAGCCTATTTCACCTCTCTGGGCTTCAGTCTTCTGTGTAAAACAAGGGAGGTTGGACTCACCTCAAGGTCAAAATGAGGGTGGAAAAGAAAGGCAGAACACCCCAAAAAACCTTTAGGGCAACCCCTCCTTAGATGGCTTGCATGGCCTCTTACCCATCTTCCCAGTATGATTTTACAAATATTCTTTCTGCATGTCCGGCACTGGACTAGACACTGGGGCACACAGACACTACCCCTGCCCTCCTGAACCTTAGGATCTGGATGTCAAGTCAGATAGTAAGTCAAGAAGGTTGAAAACCACAGTTGTAATAGTTGCTCTGAGAGTCCAGTGGACATCAGGACCCTGGACAGGGAGCCTATCCCAGACTGCAGTCAGAGAGGCTATCTGGAGGAGGCGACTATCACAGATGAACAGGAAAACATTAGGCAGATGATGGGGGGAGGGAGATGACAAGCACCCTGGGGTCTCTCTCTGAAGTCTGGGGAAGTGGAACACACTATAACTCTGTGGACCCCTTATCAGGCCCCAGGGGATTTGTTCATCTGTGAGAGCATACTGCCTCTAGCTTAGAGCATATGATCTCAGAGTCCTTACAACCCCTTCCCTCTGCCTCATGAAGCTGAATCTTGCTAAGCACATTGAGGGGCTTTTCAGCTGTGATTTGTTGGAGCAGAAGAAGTGTCTGCTCCATTCTTGGTGTCATTCTTAACACACATGCCCTGTGGCAACCTGGCATGAGATCTTAGAAAGATGATTAGGGTGTTTGTTCAAAGGACATGATTGCTACATTTTCTCTTCCACTTTTGATGTTTATGACTCCTTTTCCATCTTCTGGGTGCTCGTACACAGGGCAGAGCTCGCTCTCCAAACCTCATCTCATTATCCATTTTCCCCTGGATTGCATATTTTAGGGGCTGGTAATAGGGCTGCCTACGGTGCTATGTATTACAGCTGAAGGATCTGCAGGACTCCAACACCCCCACACTCCCCCGCCAAGCAAAAGAGACAAAATATTTTCATTTCTAAGCCTCTAAGCCTAGAGGGAAAGAGTTATGCAACCGTGTGACTGCTATGACTTCTTAAGAGCCTTTGGTGGCTGGAGAAGGAATCCAGTCTTAGCTGGCTTTTCTTAAGTAACAAGTGTCTGGGCCACCTGACATTGTCCAAGGACTGAGGTGTCCTAAACACGTCTGCCATCGTGCCCGCCTGCCTGTGCAGAGGCACCCAGCCCTCGCTCAAAATAGATGGCTTCTGGGATGAAGATGGGGGTGGGGCCATGCTAATTAAGCCCCTGCTCTGCACAGGTGCTGTGCCTTCCAGTGTCTCATTTGCATAAGTCTGCATGTGTATTAGTTACCAATGCCGTGTAATAAATTATCACCAGCGCAGCAGGTTTATTACAACACCCATTTATTTTTTTAATTTTTATTGGAATATGTTGTTGCTCAGTTTCTAAGTCATGTCTGACTCTTTGAGACCCCATGGACTACAGCACTCCAGGCTTCCCTGTCCTTCACTGTCCCCCAGAGTTTGTTCAAACTCATGTCCATTGGAATATAGTTGGCTAAAAAAAAAAATATTGTGTTAGTTTCAGATGTATAGCAAAGTGAATCTGTTATACAAACACATATATCTACTCTTTTTTAGAGTCTTTTCCCATGTAGGCCAGGCCATTACAGAATAATGAGTCGAGTTCCCTGTGCTATACAGTAGGTCCTTCTTAGTTATCTATTCTACATATAGTAATATGCATGTCAATCCCAATCTTCCAATTTATCCCTCTCCCCCTTTACCCCCTGGTAACCATAAGTTTGTTTCCTATATCTGTGACTCTATTTCTGTTTTGCAAATAAGTTTCTTGGTACAATTTTTTTATATTCCACATGTAAACAAAACACCCATGCATTATCTCATAGCTTCCAGGGTCAGGAGTCTAGGTTCAGTTCAGGTGGGTCCCCTACACAGAGTCTCAAGAGGCTGAAATCAAGGTGACAGGGAGCTTCTCACGTGAGAAGCTTGGGATTTTCTCCCAAACTCACTGGCTGTTGGATGAATTCAGTTCCCTGTGGTTGTAGGACTAAGACCCTCAGCTCCTCAGAGCCACTCACTGTTCCCTTCCATGGGGTCCCCTTCACAGCATGGATATTTGCTTCTTCAAGGTCAACAGAAGGGTGTCTGCAGCTTCAGCTTTGACTTTTTCAGTCTTTGGTTTCTGGGCTCTTTTGTTAAAAGGCTCCCTGATTAGGTCAGGTCAGGCTCACCCAGAACAATCCCCTTTTTCATGAACTTAAAGTTAATTGATTAGGAACATTTATCATATCTTTGGCCACCTGATGTGAAGACCTGACTCATTGGAAAAGACCCTGATGCTGGGAAAGACTGAGGACAGGAGGAGAAGGGGACGACAGAGGATGAGATGGTTGAATGACATCACTGACTCAGTGGACATGAGTTTGAGCAAACTCTGGGAGATAGTGAAAGACAGGGAAGCCTGGAGTGTTGCAGTCCACAGGTCCCAAAGAACCAGACACAACTTAGCGACTGAACAACAATCATCTCTGCACTCTCTGTGCCGTATAAAGTAACCTAATTAGACAAATGACATCCCATTGCATTCGCAGCCCCTCCACACTCAAAGGGAGGGGATTATCCACGGGTGTGTCCCAAAAGGCCACCTTAAAAATATGCCTATCACAGCTTACAACACTTTTGTACTTAGGCTGCCTGACTTCTGTGGCACTGCAGCTCAGGCTGCCTGGTTTGAATCTCTGCTCTGATTCATAATCGCTGTGTGACCTTGAGCAAGCCACCTCACCTCTCTGTGCCTCCTTTTTCTCATCTGTAAATTGGATTCAATAATAGTACCCACCTGCTAGGTCATTTTGAAAGTTAAAGGACACAAGCATGTGGCTGAGGGTACAAGGAGAACTCACTAAATGCCTGACTTTGCCTGCTCCCATCCGTCTTCCCAGGGTGACATCAGCACTGAGACACACTTTCCCCAGAGCACCACCCTCCCCTCTCCACACCTCCAGCATCCCCCTCCATCCCAGGAGCACTTGGATATGGAGCAATTAGCCTTCAGTAATGAAAGTACACAGAGCCATCAGCTGGGCTGCCATAGGGATTTATGAACTCCACAGAAGCTTGTATCACTACAAGAGAGGTCGTCAGGGGACCACTTCCAAGGTAAGAACAAAAAACACCTCACCCATCACTGCCAGGCCCTCCCCATGGCAAGACATTAAAGCATGCCTATCCCTTTCCACATTTTCCAAACCTTCTACAGTGAACCTGCATGATGTTTATAATCAGACCAAAAAAAAAAAAAAAAACCCACAGTAAACCTGATTTTTCATAGAAAAGCTTTGTGGTCAGAGGCACCAGCTCCTGCCAGGTTGCGTCTGCAAGTGGAGCACTGCCAGGATGCCTGAGAGCTTGCATTTTGTTCTTTTCTTTTTTTAAAACAAAGATCCATTATGCAAATCGATCGTAAAAATTTTAAAGCATCTTGTCCTGTCTCAATTAATTACAGCCTTTGTGGAACCAGCTTCAGCAGCAGAGAAATTCTCGTGGTTCAGGAATTCTGCCCCAAGAGACAAAGCACTGGTCTGGTCTTGCCCCCGGTACTCTCTTGTCCCTTCAGCCCAAGTCTGCCTGTGTTCCTGACCACATCGACCTACTCATCACACTAGCCAGCTGGCCACCACACCCCAGCACCAGCTAACACAACATGCGAGCACACACATGCATGCACAACCCTTGGCAGCTGTTGCTCCTCCATCCTCCAAGAGGGTCCTTCTCCAACTGGACTGAGACTAATGTCTGTAATTTATGGCTCGGCCCCTATGCTGCTGGCTAAGTGAAAGCAGCCACTTGGTTTAGTTCCACCCAGAGTGGAGAAAAGAACCACAGCTGCAGAAACAGTAGTAATGGCCACTTCTGTCCTCAAGCCTGCCCTCTGTCCCCTCCCCAGAAAGAAGCACAGCCCCACTCCCCACAAGCCCTTTCTCCATGCTGAGAGCCATACGGAGCTGCTGAGCCTGGCCCTGGCACTCCCAAGTCTGGTGGCCGAGTCTTCTCTGACATCCAGTCTCTCTTTCCCGAACATCCCCATTCATTCACCCACCTACCCACCCAATCTGCATCCTGCCTTCTGCCTGCCAAAACCACTTCTGCCTTATTCTACAGAACCTCGTTCTTAAATTGGGATTCTCGAAACTCATTCTCACTGTGGTCTAAGTGGCCAATAACCACTGAAAATATTGGCTGTGGATTCTCACCCCATTCTGTTCACGTTTGAAGAGGAAAGGCAGCAGAGGATGAGGTGATTGGGTGGCATCACTGACTCAATGGACGTGAGTTTGAGCAAATGCCAGGAGATAGTGGAGGACAGGGAACCCTGGCACACTGCAGTCCCTGAGATCACAAAGAGTTAGATACAACTTAGCTACTGAACAACAACAACAACAAAAGGATGAATTCTTTGTACTAGTTTAATAGAATACTTGACATGTCAGAGCATAAAAGAGAAGTGTTTTACTTCCCTCCCAATAGCTGTTCCCTCTGTTTATCTCTACTCTTCCTACTGAGTACTCTGGTCCTTGTTGACTTCATGGAAGGGATCACAACTTTCCTGCTTCACTGATCAGAGCAGCCTTTTGCTCAAGGGCATGTGTTTGGACCAGTTCAACATTCCGGACATAGAGACTCAAACCAAAAGAGGAGATATTCCAACTGGGATGAGAAGGAGAGCCCAAGGCTTCCAGAAGACCCGTCAGCCACCCATTCCCACCTCACCCTCTGGCCCAGCAAGTCCATCCAAGAGCAACTCCAGCCTTGAAAACCCACCTACCCACCCCCCAACTCATGAGCTCCAGGACCACAGCTCCAAGGAGCAAGACCTCGGACATGTGTGATCAGTTGCTTAGTGATGTCTGACTCTTTGTGGCCCTATAGACGGTACCCTACCAGAGTCTTTTTTCCATGGAATTTTCCAGGTGAGAATACTGGAGTGGGTTGCCATTTCCTACTCTAGGGGATCTTCCTGACCCAGGAATCAAACCCACATTTTTTGCATCTCCTGTGTTGGCAGGCAGGTTCTTTACCACTGTGCCACCTGGGAAGCCCTTCTCACCCATCTTTCTTTCCTTTCCTCACCCTGCCCGATCTTCAGTGAATGAAGTCAACATCAATTTTATGACATCCTTTTCACCCTGTAACACCTGTTGTTTGTTCACCTGGCTGGAGTCCCAGTCCTAACTGACTTGTCTGCATTGCCCATGTCATCATCTAACTGTCACACTGTGTTAGCAATTAGCTTCATGAAAAGCTTTGGAACTGAGAACCTCATGTTGAGTCAAAACCAATGAAAGCAGTCATATTGATTCAGGAGTCACGGAACAGGCCCCAGGCTTCAGGCTGCCTGCCTTACCCTCCCCGCAGCCTCACTGAGTCACAGGCACCACCAGCATGTAGGGAACTCTCCACATGCTACATGCTGCCAAATGCTCTGCCCACAATGTCCCCAGTTCACATGCACGGCCACCTCATTTTACGTCGCCATTTTGCAGAGCTGCACACTGAGGATCAGCCTAACTAAGGAACTGACCCCAAGGTACAGAGCTTGTAAGCTGTGCAGCCAGGATTTGAACCACTTGGGTTCTGGAGCCTGGGACCTTAAGCAGATGGCTTCCTGTTTCCTGGTACAAAAGGACAAGCAGCCTTTGAGAGGATGCACCAGCAATTAGGAGAGAAGGATCAAGGAGAGAGGAAGAGCAGCCAGGAGCCGCCTCTGCTGAAAACTTTCCAGCCCCCACTCTGCACCCAGTGTTGAAAGGCCTGCATTTTCAAAGCTTACAGTCTGGGGTTTTGAGCTCAGGTTTTGATCTCAAGGTTTGGAGCAAACCATGTCTAACACTCCAGCTCAGGACAGCAGTGCTCACTGGAGAATCCGTCCTGACAGAGAAGCTCCTTTGCAAAGATGCCAAGGGGAGAGAGAGAATGACCCTGCTCCTAGCAGAAGGATCCATGTGGGAACAGAACATTGAGAAGTTGAGCCCCAGACCCTGGTGGAAATGGTAACAGTTGTCCACGGCTCAGCACCCCAGGCTCCACTCAGATATCAGTCAACAGACAGAAGGCACCCAGTTCTGCAGACGGTTACAAAGTGGGTGGCTCTGAGGACACAAAGGCATGGCCTGTCCCTTCCCTCTGGATGTCCTGAGCTCCCAGCCCAGACCTAATCAGCCCACACCTAATCAGCCCACCACCAAGAGACACAACCGAGAGTTCTAGAATCCCACACTAGGAAGGCGTGGCCAGTGCTTCATGAGCTGCTCTGTGAAAAACTAGAGGGTGTGGTTATCACTGTACATCCATCTGGTTTTTAACCTGGATCTGTCAGTCAGGCTTGTGGAGGCTGGGAGGACATGTCACCTTGAAGCTTCCGCTCACTCCACAGCAGAAGGCTCACATGTCCGCAGGAGAGTCAGTCCCCTCTGACAGCGATCCCAGGCAGGACCTCCTGTGGCCACAAAACTTTCAGGCCACACCAGCTCAGCATCAGCCAACTTACCCAGTGCCAATCACCCCCCACATCCCCCTGGTTGTCTTTAGCTGGAGCCCCAGTAGGAAGTCAAGTGCTGGGGACCAATCCATCCACAGGGAGCAGGGACCACTCTGTCCATGAGGAACAGCTGTTTTCTCACACATGAAGCAGCAGCAGGTGTGTTACATGCCTGGATACAGGAATCACAGCCTGGATGTGACACTTTCACAACCATCTTAGATGGATGACATTGCCTCTCCTCACTTTGATCGGAACCCAGGCCAGGACCTGCTGAAGGCCTTTGCAGGATGGAGATGAAGCAAGAAGCAGCAACTGGTGGTGAGATGTTACTTTAGGCCCAAAGAATGGGGGCCCCAGCACACACTGCCTCACTAGGACAATTCCTGCCTGCTCAGGCCTTGTTGGCAGGACAACTCCCACAGTGTCCAACCTGGGCAACCAGATATGGCAACCTTGCCCACTACTGTGGGGCTCCAATGCCAGCAAGCAAGCAAAGAAGTTTTCGATGCATAGATGAAGAAGTTAAATTCCCAAGCATGAATTGAGTCAGTTCTACATATCAGGCACAGAGATACCAAGTTAAGTGAATAAGACCTGGGAGAGCCTAGAAAAGGCAGGTGGATCCAGTCACCCTCAGTGTCAGAAAGACACAGTAACCCACCCATCTCATATGTGCTAAAGGGGGAAAGAAAACACAGGTAATGGGATGAAGGGTCAGAAGACACCTGAAGAGAACGTTCCAGAAACCCAAAGAAGAACCCAGCACTCCTCAGTCATATAACGCCCTGAAGATGGGACTCTGCTTCTGTTTCCCTATCCCAATACGTACTCTGCTACACACATCAGGACCCTCGATGCTCTAGATCCTTCTCTCTGTCACACCCCCAGCTTTCCACCTCTCTCCATCTTTGTGGTCCTCTTCCAGCAGCGTTGGTCTCTGCTGGGAGCTTGCTGGGATTGCAGAGTCTCTGGCCCCACCCAAGAACTGCTGAGGCAGAACCTGCCCTTTACCAGATGCCTGGGGATTGATGGAGAGGCACTGGAGAAGCCACAATATGGCCTGCACGCAGACCTGGGTTTCATCCAGACCAGTCTCTCCTGGATTCCAGAGCCTTTCAGCTCATCTGTGACGTCTTCCCTGCCCTCTTGGATGAAGAACAGCTGATATCTCCCTCCTCTACATAGCACCAGGCCCTGCACAGAACCTGCCCACCTGCCCCTGCACAGAGCCTCACACACCTGCCCACCTCTCCCCTCGCAGAGCCTGCCCACCTGTCCCTGCAGAGCCTCACACACCTGCTCACCTCTCCCTGCCAGCAGACCACATGCGCCTGGAAGGCAGGAATCAGGTTTATGCCTCTACACAACTCCAGAGTTAGCCCGCTGCCAGGCACATGCGATGTGGGTTATTCAGCTGAAATACACGTTTGTGAATGGATGAATAAACTGCTCCTGAGCTGTTTTATCACATCACATACTCTCAGGACACTGGCCAGAGGAGACGTGAGGACACAAGGCATAACTATCTTAAAGTCAGGTGATTTGTTCACTGCCTTTTAAAATGTTGGAAGAGAAGGCTGTGACCTTTTGGAGAGAACTGATTGATGTTGGGGTCTGGGGCGGGCTGGGAAGGCTGAGGCTGGGAGGGAGCCTGGTAAAGCGGCCCTGCAGAATGAGCTCAGTTGGACGAGGGATTCCATTTGTCACTTTGTCTTTTGTCCATTTTTAAAGGTTCCTCTGAAACAGCTCTTTTGTGTGGGGCTGGGGCAATGGGAGAGGGGACAATTTGGCAGGCAGCACCCCCACCCTGGTTCTTCCTGGCAAGACAGCAACCATCTGAAAAGGAAGTGTCACTCTGCTTTTCAAAGAAATAAATTCCCAAAGTAGGAAGTGAGCCAATGCTTCAGCTCAGGCACAGAAATACAAAGATCTCAAAGGCTCAGAGATATCTTCTTGCAGAGATTGGTTAGAGCGCTCTGTGCCTACACGCCTTCGAGTTTCAGGAGCTAAGCTGAGGGAATCCAGGCCGTAGGGAAGAGTCCAGTGGGTCTGGGAAACAGAGCAGTAGTTGAATTATGCACCAGAGAGGGAAGACATACCACAAGAGGGTGGTGGGGTGTGGGGTGGGCTGTAGTTACTAATTCATTTGGATGAAACCTCTAAACTATAATTAAGGAAGAATCTCTCCAACTCTGGAGCACACCAAACAATAAACAGCTGCCTACTTTGATTAATAGCCAGACCATTGCTGAATCCAGTGTCTGGAAACCAGAGCCTGTGGCAGTGTACTGACTCAAGAAGGCTTTCTCCACTGGGAAGGGCCAGCCTCTGGTCCTGGGACAGCAGTCCTTCCAGGCTGCCCTGCCCTGGATAGGGGAAAGAGAGGGCTGTCTCATCAAATAGGTTGGGAACACACCAAACTGAACAAAACTACAAAATCCAAGTGCAAGAAGTATCTTGACTAAGGAGCTTCTCAGAGCCCCAGCCCACACTGCCCATGTTGACTGTGACACCGCAAGAGAGGAAGAGAAGAGGCACTGATTCATCCCAGAGCCCCTTCTGGGTGGGGAGGTGGGAGTTTGAAGTAAAATCTAGGAAAGCAACCTGAAAGAAAGTGCCCTCTCCTTTGGAGACAGAGTGCTCCCAGCCCCTCCCTTGTCTGTACTGGCCATTCTGACACCTGAACCATATGTGGACACAAAACACACCCAGCCTTGTTCTCTACTCTTCCCAAAGCACTGGCTCTCAGCTCCGGAGTTTATGTTAAATGTGGATAATAGCTTGTAAGCAGAAGAGAGAGAAACTGAGGAACCCAGAGAAGGCTTCTGGAAAGAAGCTGAGTCTGGAATATTATCAGAAACAGTTGAAGGAACTGAGTCTTTATTTGGCGGGCTGCTGCTGCTGCTAAGATGCTTCAGTCGTGTCCAACTCTGTGCGACCCCATAGACGGCAGCCCACCAGGCTCCACTGTCCCTGGGATTCTCCAGGCAAGAATACTGGAGTGGGTTGCCATTTCCTTCTCCAATGCATAAAAGTGAAAAGTGAAAGTGAAGTAGCTCAGTTGTGTCCGACTCTTAGCGACCCCATGGACTGCAGCCTACCAGGCTCCTCCGTCCATGGGATTTTCCAGGCAAGAGTACTGGAGTGGGGTGCCATTGCCTTCTCCGTATTTGGCAGGAGTGCAGATCAAAGAGAAACCATTACTATTGTTTAAAACCTATGTCCTTTAGAGAGTCTCCCAACATCCAGGATTTTTCCTTCTGAGAAGAGGCTCTGTTCTTCCCACCTTTCCTAGAGTTAGGTATGTTCATGTTGACTTGCTCTGGCCAGTTGAACAGGAGCACAAGTTAGGTGTGGTCACGTGACTTGCTCTGGTCAATGGAATGGAAGCTCAAGTAAAGTATGATTATGGACTTGCTTTGGCCAGTGAAGTGGGAGCAGAAGCTAGGCATGGTCATGAGACTTGTTTAAGTTAGGTTTGGTCATGTGACACACTTTGACCAATGGCAGAGGAGCAGAATACTATGAGCCACCATGCTGCCTTCACCAGTCCGCTGGTGCCCAGGAACACTGCAGATGGTGAAGCCTCTGCACTCTGATTCCCAGAGGGAGGACAGCATGCATCAGAGCCCACAGCCAAACCAGCATGGACAGGGAGCATGAGAAATATGTTCAAGCCACTGAAATCTGGGGGCTGGTTGCTACCTCATCAAAATCAAGCCCATTTTAACCAGTACAGAAGTTGATCCCAGAAGTAAGATGCTGCTGCAACAAAAATCCAAAATGTGTGACTTGGGCTTCATGATCAGGCAACGAGAGAAAACTCAAGGCTGGCAAGATGGTAGCTGCTGTTAGGTGGTGGTGGACACTTGACAACATGATCACCTGTGGTGACCTGAGGAGTGAATCATGTACCCAGCACAGCTACTGCCCTGGGGGAGGAGCTGGAAAGGAGACTGAAGAGCCTGTGTGGGCTGCTGTCAGAATTTAGCAAAGTGTTGCAAGAGAGAGATGAGGTTGGAAAGGAAAGGGCTGGTTTGCAGATACAAATGAGAGGGAGAACAGGGAATTCCCAAATTCAGGGACTCATGGGTCTGGAAGAGTCAAGCTCTTCCCAACCACAAGTGGTAAAAGTAAACATTTTGAGAAAAGACTGCAACAGCCACGTGGTGAAGAGAGAACAGTGTCCCATCCAGAGATAAACAAATGGATTTAGAGGCTCAGGATAACAGCCCCAAAGAGGGGTGTGGCCCCCAGTTCATCCTTCCAGCTGGACAGAGTTGCCCATCAAAAGAGTCTGTCCATGTGGTGCTCCCAACCAAGCCTGATTTCATAGAAAAGTGTGATTAATCCTGAGGGGAGATCCTGTCCCTGTTCCACCCTCCTATCGGTGGAGGGGAGCAGGCAATTGATCTTTGTTGCTCATAGACACCTGAGCCAGAAGACCCATGGGCAGGCCTGGGGTCAAGGCCCCTCTGCCTCCCCCGAAATCCTGGCCAAACTCTATTGGCAAGACTGAGGTTCCAGGGCTCCCCTTCCGAGTGGGCCGATAGCTGGAGAGGCCCCTTTATATTTATATTTGGAAATACAGCATTTGCTGATTAAAAATAGAATTAATGATATCTCTGTTCAACAGAAGAAGACAATTGTTTGGAGGAATTATAGTTTCCCTCCCCTTCAAATCTTCTGCAATCTATGGCATTTCCAAGCATACTGAATTTTTCAGACTATTTCTAAGAATAGCTTCTCCCAGGATCCACAGAGAGGGCATGAAATTTACCCTTTTCAGTAGAAGGAGAACTGTTCCCAAACCCTTGAAAGAGTCTCCCTGTGTTTGAAACCACATGAAGTCACCAGAACAATAGTTCCTGGAAAAATGTCTTTTTAGCTCACAGAATTGAAAGATTGCCCTTTTGTATGCAACCCCACCAAGGAGCCGTGATGTCCACTGCTCTGCCCCCCACCATCCTTATCACCCCCTCTTCCCCACAGATGCCCACCCCCCAACCCAGGCCAGCCATGGTTGGGACCCTCCAGCTCCAGCATCCAAGACCCACCCCCACCACATGGAGTCCCATGAACGTGTATAAATCAGCACATCCCTCCAAGAACAATGTGCAGTCACCAGTAACAGAAACACATCTAGAAGGAGGCAGTGAAGAATAAAGAGGAAAGGAGAGAGTTGTACAGTGAAAGCACACAGAACTAGAACAAAAAGAAAAACAATAGGCCAGAGGAAGTAACAGCATTGAACATGACAGAGTCGATATCCCAGTGAGACAAAGACCTTGTACAGCCGGGTGTCTGTTTGGAGACAGTCATAAATGTGTAGACAGGCAAACAAAGCAAAGCATGAGCCTGAGAGTGTGGGTGTATATATGTTCACGTATGGAGTGTATGTGTGTATGATCCAAGGTGACTGGCAGTCCTGAAGTAAGGACATGAAGCCAGTGTGGTCCCCAAAGTTCACCTTGACAGAGAGGGAGTTCAGACCCCAGCTCCAATGCTGTTCACTGACAGGCCTTCAGAGCAATTACTTAGCATCTCTAGTTTTGCTTCCTCATCTGTAGAATGGAAATAATCACTCAGCAGTGCAGATGAGGGTGATGATGCATTGACTGGGCATGCTAACTTTTCCCTCCATGTTGGGGAATCTCCTTGCTGCAGTCAGATGTCCAGGCTGACCAGGTTTCCCTCTGGAGACCTTGGGCTGCTCATCTTCCCTGGTGGCAGCTTCCCAGGTTCCAGCTTGGGTTATAACAAGAGAAAGGAACCAGGTTAGGCCTCAGCCTGAGTAGGGGGGACCTCCATGAGCAGCGGGAATCTCAGAAAACAGAAAGTGCCCAAGGAGTCAACTTCCCCCTCCTCCTGTGTGGACCCAGCCCTGCTGCACGCAGCCAGGAGGGCACAAGGGCATGGATCTGGGGCTCAGGGTCTGACTATGAGGTTCAGGCCCTACCTCAGCCAGCTCCCAGCAAGATGGGGGCAAGTCGCTGGAGTTCTTTCCCTGGCATGGAGGACCAAATGAGACGCACCACAGGTCTGATGCCCACCCCACACCCCTAGTCTACACTGTCCCTGTCCTCATGTGAAGCAGAGACAGCTGGGCAGAGCATGTGGTTGGAGCCACACTGGGTTGGGGTGGGCGAACTCTCAAAGCTGGTTTTAGTTGGCATCTACCCTCTCTTTTTGGAAGAATTCCTTCCTGTTTCACAATGAACTCCCACGGGGCTATGAGAACATCCTCAAGACTCAGTGAAGAAAGGACAAAGGCAGGCTGGCACCATTCAGGCAGGATGAGAGGAAAATATGAGAGATATGACCCTCCTTGTTTAAAGAAATGCAAACTGCCATACTGATGAAGTGCCGCTTTCAAAGTGCAGACAAACACTTTTATGATAATGAGGTGGGGGGGCGGGGTGCTGACATTTTAATATACAGTGAAAGTTTTTACAATAATTCAAACATCCAACCTGGGGAGAGCATTTAAATAACCATGCGAAGGAATTCCAAGTTGCCATTTAAATGACTATGGGTGGTTTTTGTCTTATAATTTATGCTTTTCCGGACTTTCTGAATCATCGATGTCCCAAGATGAGTATGCATGACTTTATCAAAAGCAAATAAATTAATTTTTTTAATTTATGGCCAGGGCTAAGAGTTAGGCATTTGAAAACAGTTATATAAAGTTATGAAGACTCAGCATGAAGTTGGCCTTTTGTCAAATTTCCCCTAACACTGCAAGGCTGTACTCTTAACAACAGAGAGAAATGAAGGTAAAATCTATTGGAGATGGTTTCTCAAGATTCTAAAGCAAACCCCATGGGGCCCAATTAATCCAGGTCCTGCCACCGGGCTCCTCCCAGGCCATCTGCCCACCCCTCTGCTGCCACCACCTCCTGTCCCAACCACCTCCCCTCACACCTGATCATGACAACACAACTCATCTCCGTGCCTCTCATGTCTCCCCCTCCTCCCAGGAAGACATAGTAAGGTGCTCACCCCCAGGACCTCAGATCATAACCTTATTTGGAGAGGTGATCAAGTTGAAGCCAGGTCATCGTGGCGAGCCCTCATTCAGTAAGACAGTGTCCTTATTAAAAGAGGAAAGTTGGACCCAGAGGGAGATGCACACTGAGAGGAAATGCTTCAAAGACACGGGGAGAAGGCCACCATCTGCAAGCCAGGGGGAGAGGCCTCAGAAGGACCCTGCCCTGCCCACACCTGGATCTCAGACGTCTGACCTCCAGACTGAAAGAGAATGGATTTGCACTGTCTAAGGCTCCCAGTCTGAGGTCATTTGGGACGGCAGCCACAGGAAACAAAAATACGGCTGTCTCTAAAAGGCAGTTGAAATTTTTAAAAACCTGAGCGTGTCATAGCAATGACACACAAAAAACACATCTAAAAGCTTCCCATCACCCTGCACTCAGCAGAGGCTGGAATCTCAGCAGAGATCACAGGCCCTGCTGATGGGGCTTCCCATCTACTTCAACCCCAGGACCAGCAAGGGCACTGGCTTCTCCCAGCCCCGCTTGCAAGGACCTTCCTGCCTGCCTCCCAGCTTTGTCACACATGTTGTCTGCATGTGACACTCTTTTCATGTCCTCCCTCCCTTCCCAACACGCAAATATGTGCACACACACATACAAACACAGGCACGCACCTGCCCCTGCTAATTTCCCCTTCTCCTTAGAGTGTCAGTTTAACCAGACACCTTGGCATTTCCTGCCTGAACCCCATCTTCCTCCCAAGAGCTCTATCATCACAGGGGCTGGATCAGCCTCTGGGAACTGCAGGGTGCTTAGCCGCATGCAGGCATTCGCCGACAGCTCCCTGTTGAATCCCTCCTTGCTCACAGTGTGATAAGCAGAAATGATCCAGACTTAGCCAGGCATCCCCTGGGGACAGGACTCCCCATGACCAAGGGCCACTGCTCTGCAAACCTTGAACTCCGCAAAGGCACAGGTGGCATCTGCCTTCCTTCCCTCCCTATCCATCACCGGGCGCAGTTCCTGGCACCCAAGCTGGCCATATGTGCCCAACCAAAGGGCTGGAGGATAAGGAGCCAACCAGGGCAGGGCAGTCTCTGGTGGCTCAGCTGTAGCCTGACCTCACTGATGCTTCTGGTGTTGGGATGACCCCTGCAGGACCCACAAGCAGCCTGGGCCATGCCCATATGAAACCCCCTTGGGGTTGTCTCTTGGTTCCTAGGTCTCTCCATCCACCAGGACTTTATATACATGTGCTCTCCATCAAGGTGCAAGTTACATAAATAAAAACAAAGTGACAGAAATGCAAATACCATCAGATCCCTCCCAGGCAGAGAGATAATATGCTGGCACTCTGATGGCTGTATTAACAATTTAATGGAGCCCCTAGTGCCTGGGAACAGGCAGGTCTTGCCAGCAGGAGCAGCAGTGTTCTGCTGACATCAGTTCCCACACATGGGAGACGGGCCAGGCCAGGACTCCTGGGTGCTCAGGAATGGCTCCGAAGCCTGACATTTTGGCATCCTCCACACCCTGGACAGAGGAGTCCCTGATGCTGACAAACCCTGAACTCTGCCCATTCACCCCACTGCGGCCTCAGCCCTTGGGAGATGGGCTGGAAGCAGGGCCCGTTCCTAGAGTCCGGGGTTTCTCATCTCAGCACCATCCACACTGACTAAGCAAAAGGCCAAGGGCCCTGACGCCTGGGACCACACACAGCCTGTTTCTCTTTTTAAGCTTTTTTCTAGTGGCTTCCCTGGTGGCTCAGCAGTAAAGAATTCACCTGCAATTCAGGAGACTCAGGAGATGCGGGTTCAATCCCTGGGTTGGGAAGATCCTCTGCAGGAGGGAATAGCAACCCACTCCAGTATTCTTGCCTGGGAAATCCTATATACAGAGGAGCCTGGCGGGCTACAGTCCATGGGGGTCACAGAAGAGTCAGACACGACTTAGTAACTGAACACCCATGCCAGTACAAAACTTGGCAATCAGTCAGTGCCAATAAACGTTTGTTTAAATCGAAAGTGTTAGTTGCTCAGTCATGTCTGACTCTTGACGACCTATGGACTGTAACCCACTAGGCTCCTGTGTCCATGGGATCTTCCAGGCAAGAATACTAGAGTGGGTTGCTAGTCCCTTCTCCAGGGGACATTTCCAATCCAGGGATCAAACCTGGGTCTCCTGCATTACAGACAGATTCTTTACCACTTGAGCCATGTGGGAAGCCCCAAATGAGTGGCGGACAATAAAGGGGGCAGGAAAGAGTTCATATGCCTGTGGTCAGAAAAGGCAGGTAATGGCTTCAGGTAGGACACTCAGAGGCAGCTCTCCACTTCCCACTTTGATGATCCTTTCCCTCTAACCAGCTCAAAAAGACTGAATACAAAGGGTGGGACTCAGGGGGATCTTTGAAAGCTGATGCAAACTTGGGAACATGGACAGGCCCTCTGGAGGACTGAGGAAGGCCGAAGGGAGACAATGGGGTCGACCAGGATGTTCTGCAACAGCAGATGGGTCTCCATGGCGCCCAGACCACCCTCCCCCCAGCAAGATCTGGAAGATCAGTACCTTTGCCCCATTGATTGGCAGCTTAGCAGGGCCTGTCCCATAGAAGGCAGTCAACAAGCATTATTTAAATGAATGGATGGATACCACCATGGGGGAAGTCCCCAGGCCCTCCCATGAGGAAGTTACTAATGCATATTTCTACAATTCAGGTTCAATCCCTGGGTCAGGAAGATCCCCTAGAGGAGGAAATGGCAACCCACTCCAGTATTCTTGCCTGGAGAATCCCATGGAGAGGAACCTGGAAGGCTACAGTCCATAGAGTCACAAAGAGTGAGACATCACTAAGCAACTGAGCACACACTTTGTCCTGGAAACACCTCACACTGTTCGGATCACTTAGAGCCAAGGAGGGGGCCGAGTCTGAGAACCCAGCTGCCACTTCCCAGCTTCATGATCTTGGCAAGCTGGGACCTCGCTGGGCCTCGCTCCTGCCAAGGAGTCCCAGGGGCTTCCTCATTGTCATCCCTACTGTGTGGGCTCTAGGTCCCCAGCAGGCAGTTTCAACAAGCAGAGCATCTCCTGCAAGGAGGGAGGGGCTGAGCTGCAGCACACCCCCAGCAGGGTATTCCAGAAACTCTTATGTCCCCCCAGGGTCCTTGGCAACCAGTCCAGCTGCCTCCCCTGTCCCTGCCAGAGCTCACTTCCCAGCCACAAAGACTTGCTTTGAATGGCAAGTTGTTTTCTTTATCCGTCTCATCTCACAGGGACGTGTCTTTGAATGAAGCCCTGGTTACTTTTCCGTAAACATTCAAGTCTGGGCTCAACATGTTCCAAAATCTTTTCAAAAGTTATCAAAAAATGTGCACACACACACACACATCCAGGGTGTTTGTACCATTTTAATAGGATTCAGTTTTTCTGCTCTGCTGAGAAATACTACAAGAAAAGTTGAAGGTTTCATATCTCAAAAATCAAATCAACAGGCACTTTTGAAAAACTGACACAAACAAATGAAAAAAGGGAAAAGAAGCAGAAAGAAAAGACTTCATTCAGATGCCTCTCCCAGAGTCCACTGTGTTTCTGGTCAACTTCCTTTAACTCAGAGGTTATCCTTATTCTGCTGCCTCCACCTGCTAGGCAGAAACCACACTTTTAACATAAAGGGAGAAAGTCCACATGTAATTTAGTGGTGGTTATTCATGAACCATTCCTGAAAACAGATGCCCATGGCAGTGAAGGCCAGCTGATTTATCAGGAGGGAAAGATCTATATTTCCTGCACTAGAGTGATGTCACCAGGTTGGATAATTGCTGCATAAACATGAAGTTACCCATTGGTGAATTGTGCTTCTAGGTTTTCTGAGTGCTTTTCATGCAGACAGTTGTGTGCACTCAAACAGTGAATCGAAATAGTCAAAGTCCAAGGGACCCATCCCCAACAGGAGAGAACAAAGGGCACTGCCAGGATTGCAGAACCTCCCATCTGCCCCACAGAGGTACCCATGGCAATGAGGGACTGGGCACACCAACCTCCCCTGTAAAGGGTGAAGTCAAAGCCACGCTGCCATGAGATACGAAGGCACATGGACCAGAGTGGCTAGAATCCAGGACACTGATGACACCACACGCTGGAGATGTGGAGCAGCAAGAACACCCACTCACTGCTGGTGGGAATGCAGCCTGGTGCAGCCACTTGGGAGGAGAGATGGGCAGTTTCTTACAAAGATAAACTCATCTTACCGTACACTCCAATGATCATGCTCCCCGGTATTTATCCAAACACGTTGAAGACTTGTCCACACAAAAACCTGCATGAGAATCTTCACAGAAGCTTTATCAGCAATTGTAAAAAACTAAAAGCGACCAAGATGTCCTTCAGTAGGTCAGGAGGTAAACAAGCTGTGATAGGTCCAGACAATGGAGCGTTATTCAGTGCTAAAAAGAAATAAGCTGTCAAGTCACAAAAAAAGACATGGAGGAACCTTAAATGCATAGTGCTAAGTGAAATAAGCCAGTTTTAAAAGACTGCATACTTTATGATTTCAATTAGATGACATTCAGAAAAAGGCAAATCTATGGAGACAGAAAAGAGTTCAGTGGTTGTCAGAGGTTTAGGGATGGGAGAGGTTGAAATGGTGGAGCACAGAATATTTTAGAACAGTGCACTAATCCTGAATGATGTCAACACCACGCACTTGTCAGGACACACAGAATTTTTACAGCACAAAGAGTAAACCTTGGGACTTCCCTGGTGGCCCCCACCTTGCAATGCTGGGAACACACATCCTATCCCTGGTCGGGGAACTAAGATCTCACACGCTATGGAGTGACAAAGCCCATGTGCCACAACTAGAGAGTCTGCGTGCTGCAATGAAAGATCCCACGTGACCCAACAAAGAGTCTGCATTTACAACTAAGATACAATGCCACCAAATAAATAAATATTTTTTTAAAGAGTAAGCTTTAATGCATATAAAATTTTTAAAAAATCAATGAAAAGATCAGGGGATTCCAGGATGGCATGGAGATTGTGACAAAAGAATTTAATGTAATATAAGTGCATGACATAACCTCACTGAAGGGGTTGTAGGGGAATGTTAACCTAAGGTACATTTGAAATTGAGTAGCATCTGTTGGACTAGAGATAAAAGATATTGCACATAGGCATTGTACTCCAAAATCATTGCAGACAATGACTATAGCCAAGAAATGAAAAGACACTTGTTCCTTGAAATAAAAGCTATGACTAACATAGACAGTATATTAAAACAGCAGAGACATCACTTTGTTGATAAAGGTCCATGTAGCTAAAGCTATGGTTTTTCCAGGAGTCATGCACAGATGTGCGAGTTGGACCATAAAGAAGGCCAAGTGCCAAAGAATTGATGCTTTCAAACTGTGGTGCTGGAGAAGGCTCTTGAGAGTCCCTTGGACTGCAAGGGGATCAAACCAGTCAATCCTAAAGGACATCAACCCTGAATATTCATTTGAAGGACCAATGCTGAACCTGAAGCTCCAATACTTTGGCCATCTGATGTGAAAAGCCAACTCATTGGAGAAGACCCTGATGCAGGGAAAGATTGAAGGCAGGAGGAAAAGGGGGGCAATAGGGGATGAGATGTTTGGATGGCATCACCAACTCAATGGACACGAGTCTGACAAACTCCAGGAGATAATAAAGGACAGGGAAGCCTGGTGAGCCACAGTCTGTGGGGTCGCTAGAAGTCAGACATGACTGAGCAACTGAAAAACAATTCATTGATACACAGGTTAGTGTGATATTGGGATTAAAAGAAACACACATTTGGTCTTCGTCTCCATTTCTGGCACAGAGCTCCTAAAACCTTTGGAATTTCTTAGTGATGAGAGCAGCAAAGGTATCTCTTATGTTAATGAAGTGACTTTGGCTGCACACTATCTGACCCTATCTATATGTCAATCTCAGTTCAGTTCAGTCGCTCAGTTGTGTCTGACTCTTTGCAACCCCATGGACCTTGTCAATCTAGAAACAGAAAAACTATAAGGACAGAAATCAGAGCTGGGTCTTGGGGAGAGGGTAGATGGTATAAGTACCCAAGGAAACTTTGGAGGGTGATGGAAATTTTCTGTATCTTGAGTATGACAATTACACTTACTGTATATATTTATAAAAGCTCATCAAACTGTACATTGAAAAGAGTAATTTTGCATATGTAAATTGTCTTAATAAATCTTACTATTGCAAACAAATTAAAAAAAATCAGATTACTTTGGCACTACACCTAAGGATGGGGACTGGTGGTCAAGAGAACCCACCATGTGATCAGAATCTGCCAGTCCTCACCTCCTCCAGGCAGATGACATGACCTTTGTTATAAGATGGTACATACATAAGCTAGAATAGGTATCCATGACTAATGAGGAGATAAAAACCAAGCTGGTTTTGGAAAAGACACATGGTTAGCCTGGGCAGAGCAGGGGGTCCAAGACCCTCCAGGGATCCAGCCACAGTGCAGGAGACTGAATCTGAGAGGGCAGATGGAGGAGGCAGCAGGAGCTAGGTGAGAAGAGAGGTCAATGGGGGGTCTAGGGGTTGTCAGGAGTTTGCAGGATACTCCCGCAGCCATGTTCATCTCACCGGTGTTTTTGATGCCATGTCCATTCTATGAAGGGCTCTGCAATCATAAGAGTGAGTCTGTGATTGTCAGTTAAGGAGAGGTTAAATACTGTTTGAAAAACCTTTTTCATCTAATTTATGCTGTGCCTTTGAAGACGAAGAAGGGAGAGGAGAGACCATAACATCTTAGACCAGCAGAGGATGGGGGAGGGCTGTAGAATATCAATTCCAACCAATTCTATTCCAGCCCATAAAGGAGCCAGTACTCACGAAGAAAATCAGCCTTTCATAAAATTTCTTGGAAATCTGGTCAAGAAAGCATGCGTGTCTCCTGCAGATAACACTGCTGTATTATAGGCATTTGACTCGATCAGTGGGCTATGGAAAAATAAAACACCCATTTTAACACAGTGTCTGGAAATGCTGCCTAGCCATGGAAAGCCTGGGGGCTGGCAGGCTTCGGAACGATCGGGTGGGTGGCTAGCACGTGCTGCATCCTTCAGAACAGCCCCAAAGTCCTTGAAGGACCCAGCATTGGCTCACCTGGGGTGCCACTCAAGCATGCAGGTTCCTTGGCCCCACTTCAGCCCTGCTGAGCCAGATCCTGGGACTTCCCTAGTGGCTACAGCTTCTCTGGTGGCTCAGACGGTAAAGAATCTGCCTGCAATTCAGGAGACCCAGGTTCGATCCCTGGATGGGAAGATCCCCTGGAGAAAGGAATGGCTACCTACCCCAGTAGTCTTGCCTGGAGAATCCCATGGACAGAGGAGTCTGGCAGGCTACAATTCATCGGGTTGCAAAGTCAGACACAACTGAGTAACTAACACTTCAACACAGTCCCCAGGAATCCTCCTTTGTAACACTTCCTCAGACAGTTCTCTGCGCTGGACAGGATGCCACAATGGGTCTTTGGACTTGGTTTCTGCTGAGGGCAAAAATCAAGAAACACCATGGTTACCTCCACTGTCCACAGCAGAGAGCCCCAGCATCTGTGTATGACCGGCAAACTGGTCCTAGGTCCTCAGCCCAAGCCACCTGGAGGGCACAGGGCATCAGAGCTCAAGAGAAGGAGGCTGAAATCAGCAAGTCCACTTCTTGGGAAAGAGGCCAGTCTGCTGTGAGCCCCTCCGGGCAATAGGTGGGAGTGTCCCTACTCTCCCCTGGAGGAGTAGGAGGACCTTCTAGGAGATTCTGGGAGAATATGACATGGTTCCCCAAGAGAGTGTGGAGTGGAGACAGAAGTCAGCTGAGTCCTGAAGAAGAGTCCAGAGCAGAGGCTGTGAGCAGCACCTCCTCCAGGAGGCCGAAGTCAGAGAGGGCTGTGGGGTCACGGGCTACCCAGTACAGGGCAAGCTGTGGGACTCCTGAGGACAAATGACAGTACTGGGTCCAGTTTAAAAAGATTCTTCCTAGTAGGCTGCCTGAAAGGCTGATGGGTTGGGAGCATCTCTGGAGAGTCGGTGGCAGGTGCCCCGGGCTGTCAGGGAAGTACGGGAGAGTGAGGATGACTAGGCTAACATGGGGGAGCCAGAGAGCAGCACCTCTCCAAGAAGCCCCAGAGCCTCAGCACCAAATGCTCTCTCTACCCCACCATCTTCCCTCTCACTCCAACCTCAGAAAGACCACAGACCTTGGGACTGAGTGGGCAGTGGGGTTCGGGTTGGCCAGAGCAAGGAAGTCCCCAGCCAGCCCACACCACGGCTATGGCCTCGGCCAGGCCTACCCCTAGAAGCAGACACTGATGTGGGACAGAGACCAGGTTTCGAGTGTTTTACTGGACTAAACACCCTGCTTTAAGGAAAACTCAGACAGCTGTTGAAACTAACACAGACAGTAAAACTGTATTTTCTTTATGTCTGTATCTCCTTTACTGCCCTGCACGTAGGATCGTTGGTACTCTCTTTCTAGATCCAATAGACATAAAGAACAGACTTTTGTACACAGTGGGAGAAGGAGAGGGTGGGATGATTTGAGAGAATAGCAGTGAAATATAAACATTACCATATGTAAAACAGATAGCCAGTGGGAGTTTGATGTACGATGCAGGGAACCCAAAGCCGGTGCTCCGTGACAACCCAGAGGCATGAGGTGGGGAGGGAGGGGCCACATGTGTGCATGTGACTGATTCATGTTGATGTATGGCAGAGGCCATCACAATATTGTAATTATCCTCCAATTAAAATAAATAAATTAAATTTCTTTAAAAAGACTTTATTTTCTGAGAGGGACCAGGACATCACAGGGTCTGGATGAGTTGTACATGTCAAGTGCTCAGCATACTTCATGGATCTTCTTCACTCCAGGAAAGGCTTCTGCAGCCTGCAGAAGAACCAGAGGCCACCTAAGTATTGAAGGACAGAAGCAGCTCTCCTGGGCCCTGGACACCCCTTGGAAGCCGAGCTGACCACTTGAGAACTCTAGCCGTCGAGGGACTGAAAACACTACGAAGGCCCACCTCAAGGAGAGTGGGGTGGGACTCCCTGCTGTTGTCTCCTGCCCACCCCCTCCCCCACACACCAAACCTGGCATCTTTACACACACCACCAGGCTCCTCTGTCCATGGGATTACCCAGGCAAGAAAACTGGAGGGGGTTGCCATTTCCTTCTCCAAGGGATCTTCCCCTCACAGGGATCAAACCCACATTTCCTGCATCTCTTTCATTGCAGGCAGATTCTCTACCCACTGAGCTATTGGAGAAGCTCCTCACACACACACTGTGTACCCCAAATCTACTCAGGCCCCCACTGCTGAGAGGCAGCCAGACAAGTCCTTTGACAGTGGGGACAGAGGCTCCTAATTCCCTGCCCAATACCCGATCTCATCATCTTCTTTAGAAACAGAAGTCAGTTTCTGGCTGGGTGAAGATAAACCCAACTAAAAGACTACATATCCCAGCCTCCCTTGCACTAAATGTGGTCATGTGATCCAGCACTGGCCAATGAGATGTGAGCCTGGTGTGGTACTTCCAGAAAGTCTCCCTAAGGGCCATCAATGAAATGGCAGGAGTTCCAGCACCCATATTGCATCATGAGGATGAAGGCATGCTGGAGTGTTGATCTTAAACAATATCCTACAGATGCCCACCTCCAAACCACTGTTACACAAAGTGATATAAAATATTTATCTTGTTTCAGATACTGCTGCTGGGAAGCTTTTGATTAAATACTGCAGAATTCAACCAAATCCAGAATTTAACCAAATGGATATACACAATCAAGGACCCCTCATGTATATCATCTCACCAAGCACACTCCCAGCCTGGCATGCAATCAGTGGATACCCAGGGCATGGTTAGCTCGGCCTCTCGTTTGCCTCAAATAGGAAAAGCATGGTATGGGGGTTTCACTCTCTATGCCAAGCCAAGGTGATTCACTGAGTTTACTGAAATCAGTGCCTAATGGAACTCGTAGGCAGGTGACAATGTGGCATTTGCTGGCTGACTCCATTAAGATTCCATGCCAGGAGAGAAGGTATGAGCTGTGATTGGACCTGGATCTCCAGGCCCCAGTTTGGCCTAGGATGGCTCTTTGGGAAGAAAAATATTCATTGGAAGGACTGTTGCTCTAGCTGAAGCTCCAATCCTTTTCCACTTGATGCAAAGAACTGACTCATCAGAAAAGGCCCTGATGCTGGGAAAGACTGAAGGCAAAAGAAGAAGACGGCACCTCGAATGATGCATCCTCGCCAGCTCAATGGACATGAATCTGAACAAATGCCAGGAGATAACGAAGGACAGAGGAACCTGGCATGTTGCAGTCCATAAGGTCACAAAGAGTCAGACACGACTTAGCAAGTGAACAACAAAACAGCAGGCATCATGAGTTGTGTCACTCCAAAAAACTTAGATGCAATTAGTTAAGAGGCGGTAAATAGGATGAGCCCTAACTCCATATGAATAATGTCCTAAAAAAAAAAAAAAAGGAAATTTGGACACAGACAACACAGAGAAAGAACTCTGTGCAGAGACTAGGGGTGATGTCAACACAAGCCAAGGAGCCACCAGAAGCCAGGAGAGAAGCCTGGAACATCCTTCTCCGGAGCCTCCAGAGGAAACACAGCCCCATCAACACCTCGATCTCAACTTGTAACCTCCACAACTGTGAGATAATAAATTCTGTTAAGTCACTCAGTGAGCCTGAGCAGACTCACTTGGCAGGTTACACCCACACCATCCTTGTCCTGCAGTTTACCTTCTAAGCATCACAGCTCACTGGCTGTCTGGTACTCAAAGTTTCTTGGGTAGGAGGACAGATGGGAGGATGGATGGATGGTTGAATGGATGGATAAGTGGATATAATGGCATGGGTGTGTGGATGGGTACATGGGTGGGTAGATGAACAGATGAATAAGCGAATGAATGAATGAACACGCAGGGGAGCCACCAGAAGCTGCAAGGAGTATGCCGGATGCATGGCATGCCTATACATGCTCACAAATCAGTTCAGAGTATGATGCTGGGAGCATGCATGTATCACACCCCCAGATTCCAAGGAGATCAAGGCAGCCTCAACACCAGGAAAACAATAGGTCACCATTTTCTACATGACTGTCACAACCACCCCGATCTAGATGACATCCATCTGGTTTTACTTTCCACATAGCCTATTTTTATTCATCGTGAATAACAAGGGGTCTCAAAGGGGGAAGCCACAGGAGGGTTTGCTGTAACGTGACTGGTGCCTGTCCCCAGGGAGGTGATGGGGCAGGTCCTTTCTTGAAGGAGGATGTCCTGAAGAATCTCTTTGTGAGACAGCTGAGCTGAGCAAGGGGCAGCAAGAAGGGGATGCCAGCTCCCAAGTGCCATCTTTGGCAGGCACCTCAATGGCACATGCTGGCCAACAACAAGAGAGGGTCCAACTGCTAAGATTAGATGGGACCAAGACCCTGGGGACAGAGCCACCTGTCAAGGTGCAAATCCAGGCATTAGAGAATGAGAAACCAGTCTCTCCCACTATGAGTACTTGGAGGGTGAACCTCACTGAAGCCTCAGCTTGGGACACTGTCCATCCTGTTGACTTTGACTTGAGTCCAGAGGAATGGATGCCCAGCCACTCCAGGAGGAGGAGAAAGACTGAGGGACGTCTAGGAGGAAAAGCAGCCCCAGTGAACCCGGAGGTGAACCTGCACTCCGATGCCAGAATAAGGCTCCTGCACCTCACTAACCCTTTTGGGCCCTGGGCACACCCTGGCTGAGCAGCCAACTTAAATAAACCAGTATGGTTGGTGTCAGGCTGCCCCATGGGGCTCCAAACACTTAGCCTTATGGGTCCCTCGTGCAGAGGCTACTGGGTCTCTCTCCTCCAAAAAGAATAACTATTGGAGAAAAACCCCTATGAGGGATGAGAAATTTCTGGAAGCTGCTGCCAGAAGAAGCAGTTCTGCTATGAAGCTGTGGACTCATTTGGCTGGGCTTCTGGGGCATTCGCTGCCAGCGCAGCCTTGGTTAATAAGTAATTAGAAGATAATTAACATTTGTAACATACAATGGGAAACATCTGGACCTACCGACTTACTAAAACCAAAGAACCTGATTAATCAATTGTGCAGTGAGATGAAAATAGACTCAGGTTCAGGATCAGCTCCCCTGGGCTCAGCCCTCCCTACCCACCCCCAGGAAGGGTGTGCACCCCAGCCCAGCCCACCCCATTCTCGGGTCTCAATGTCAGAATTCTCCAAGGTGAACTCTGTCCATCCAAGACATCCCTCCCCGAGCCTCCCCAAGCTTCCCACTCATGCACGTGTCTCCAAGGATTAGAGGGAAGAAGAGACCCAGCTCTGCCTCATTGGCTACAGTTCTCCTGGGATGGAGAGAAAGGCCAAGAGATGGGGAGTCACCTGTGTCCCTCTCCCCCCACCTCCCCACCCCCCGCTCCTCCTTCCCCACACAGTCACCTGGGAGTCCTAGGTGTGGCCGCTTACAAAATTCATCATGGGAGAATCAAAAACGCCTTTGACTCTCAGCCCTCACATCACCCCTGTGCACAGAGGAGGCAAAAAATAACCAATGCAAAGCATCCCAGCAGCCAGGACTGTGTCTGTGAAGATGAGTTGGTCCCCCCGCCCCCCATTCCTCCTGCTTCTCCCTTCATCTTCTCAGCAGTGGGGCGGGGGCAGAGGGGGTGTGATGTGTGGGAACACATGTATCTGATGAGCCTGAACACTCTCCCCAAGTGCCTTGGTTTTCAGCCAAAACATTAGGATGTTGCTCTACCAACTAATCATCCTCCCTCAGACAGGAGAGAGCTAAAATGAAAAACCTGGTGTTCCTGGGAACGTGGGAGAAGGCCAATTACAGCTGCGCAATTCCCTCCTGTGAAGGTGGGCAGAGTGGAAATCCTGAGGCTGTTCTCTCAATGTCACAGAAGCCGAGGCCTAGAGTGTATTCTTTGAGAAATCTGGTTTGAGCTGCCTCCATTTCTCTCCCCAGGGAGAAAGCAGCATGAAGAGAAACTCCAGGGGATGCAAATAAGCTTCCTAGATGCTAGGATCCCCTCTAGGGGATGTGGCTAGGGGCCAGCCACATTTATGTCTCCTCTTTCCTACTCTGCTAGGGTCCAATCACTTGATTGGTGAGGGGAGCTGTCCATCATACATTTGAACCCTGAGGCCAAACTGATTGGTCAAGGAGTGGGAATGCAATGTGAGCTGAACCAATGAGATACCTGTCCTGGGATTTTTCTCCCTCCAGATGGGAGAAGGGAGTGTCTTGTCCAAGGCTGGAAGATGGCAAAGGAGGTCATTTGTAGCCCTGGCTCTGGTCGTGGAAAGGCAACATGTCTGAAGGAACAAAACCCCATGCAGAGCCAAGGCAGGGTGTGGCTGACAGCTCTCACGCCCCATTCCCTTGGACCAGCGCCATCCACTTCCCTGGTTAGACGTGGTGAGCTGAAGGCAGTGTGGGCTGTGTTCCTGCTATTAATATTTCCAACCACTACTGACAAATGCAAATACCCCTACTTTGGTTCTGATCATTCCTGGGAAAGGTGTAGTCACTCAGCTGGAGGGATGGATTCACAGAAAAACAAAATAATTTTTAAAAGAAGATATGAGAAAAAAAAGATAAAAGAAAGTGATATTTAGCAAGTTACTATGACAAATCAGCAAGGGAAAAGGTTTAGTCTACTTAGAAAAACAAACCATTTTAAGTATTTTTAAAACCTCATTTGCCTACAGCTCATGAATGTTTTAAGCAGAAATCATCTTACTTGGTTGTTTGCAGGCAACCTGTCCCACCTAACTTCTATATGGTCTTGGATTTGCAGCAGATTCTGTTTTTTTAAATAGCTATTTTTCTTGCTTCCCAGTGGAGCAAATGAAATAGGTGCTTCTTTAGGGGAGATGAGAGACCCCATGGGGGACATGGACAGCCCATGGAGGAGAATGAAGGAGAATGATCCAGTGCCAAGATGCAGGGGGGAAACTCTTCTGCTTTGGCGGGGAGTCAACATTGCCCCCCACGCCAGACCTAGAATCCTGAGGTGTGGACAGGTGACCTGAGACCACCCTGGGCAAGACAGCCACCCAGGCAGAAGCACCAGCTTTGTCCCAAGCCCTCCATTTTGCCCAGAACCCCTTGTTGTTTCACAAATGCCGCAGAAGCCAGGGTACCCCTGGCCCCCATCACAGATGGAAAACCTGAAGCTCACTGCCAAGAAGGAGCAAACAGGATTCAGACTCAGATTCAAATCCAAGATCTGGCTCTCAAACCCGTGTTCCTTCTGCCATGTGCCCTGGGTCATTGCTGGGTCATGACCCCCAGCCTCCTGTTCCCTCATTAGGGTCCTACCCTCTTGTGGTCAATCAAGACATAGAATGTAGCAGCAGGGCACCCCCTAACCCACAGTGGCAAGTCAGGCTGGCAGGGGCGATCATAGGAGGCAAAGTGGGCCCTCAGCCAACCCCAGAAGGGAAACTGGCCAAGAGAGAAAGTGCAGTCACTTAGGGCCATTAACTAACTAGTAACCAATTTGCAGAGAGCCTGTGCCACCGGCAAGGTCTGGGCTGGCAATTGGGGTTCATCAGTTTTTAAATTATAGACGGCTGTATCGCTCTGTCAGGCCTGCCGCAGAACTGAGATGGAACGGCTGGCGATGAGTGACAGCTCCAATAAACGCATTCCTGCCAGGAAAATAGCATTACCATGTGGAGGTGCTTTGGAAAGTATTGAACTTCAGGAAGAAATAAAATAAAAATAAAATGGCTCTGGCACTCCCGGGCGCTCCGTCATTATTGCCAGACGCAGTGGGGAGGAAAAGAGCCCTACCATCAGATAAATCTCTCACTGTCCTTGGTGGAAAGGCACTGCGTCACAGCTCATGAGCAGCTGGTCAAAAACCTCGCATCTGGCACATGTGGGAACTTTTACCCAGCAAGGAAAGCCCCCTACCCCACTCCCTCCCACCGGGGTCATTTAGAGCAGGGAAACTGAGGCCAAAGTCACCCAGCAGTCGGGTCAGTGGACCAGCAGTGTTTGAATGGAAAAGCACCAGGCAGGCTCCCCAGTATGCTCTGAACTGGGGGTGATCAAGGGCCTGCCCCCAGACTCAGGGACCTGCACAGTAGCTGTGCAGCCTGTGTGGGATGCTGTCTGTGACCTTGAGCAGTGATGAAGGGCAGGTTAAAACCAGAGCAGCCCCAGACAATCCCCAGCCTGTGTTCAGAAGCCCCCAGTGATGGGCTAATCCTAAAGCCCAGCATCCATCCATCTGGTCTACCGGCTCCTCTGTTCCCTGACCTCCAATCCCTGTGTACTTTTCTTTCCTGGCAAGTGAGACCCATCCAAGGCCCTCCTCCAGCTCCTTCTCTCTGTACCAGGGTTTTGGGAAGAGCATAGGGTAAGCTCAGCGAGAGCTGACTGGCTGTCACTCAACTGCACCCCCAGCCCTAAGGCAGCACCTGGCACATAGCAGATGCTCAGCAAACTTGTGAACAGAGATTCAATAAACTTTGACACCAATAGGAGACTGGTTACCAAAGCTTTATCTCTGTGGCACTCTTACCTCCCCCATGAAATGCCCTTGTCACTCTCAGCACAGAAGACTGATGATTGGGTGGCCAGACCTCCATGTGACTGCCAGGTCAGCATGTGGGGCTTGAGACTCTTCCACCTCCCACACTGCACTTGTCTTACCCAACTCCCAGAGGAGGTGCGACTCTCTGGGTACCCCTGAAGTATGCACCTCTCATGCTTTGAAAATCAAGGAGGAACCAAAGAAGGGGTAAGGTACAAGAAGGCTGAGCTGGACCCAAGCATGTTCCTAAAGTCACAGCCAGTGTAACTGGGCAGTCACTTTCCTCCCTGAGTCCACTTTCTTCAGCCACAAAGTGGAGGTAATGGCTTGACCTTGAAGACTCTAGTGGGGGAGAAAGCAGGAAATGCACACCTACGGGCCTTAATTATCACTAAGGACTTGAGTTAATCCCTGGTTCTCTGACACCCCATCCAGCCACCAGGCATCTCTGCAAAGCGTTTCAATTCTGAAAAAGCATGCCTTATGCCTAGCCTCTTGTTACACTCTTGTTACCTCTCTGGGTTTGTCTCCTCACTCTTAGCATGTGCTGCTGTTCTCAGTGATGTTTTTACAGCTGCCTTTTTGAGCTAAACAACTGAAAGTGATATCTGGGGCCTGGGGACTATGTACCCTCATCAAGGCAACAGGGAATTTCTAAGATGGGTCATAGTCTTCCTGGTGGGGAAAGCCTCTGAAGATGTTTTCACCTAATTTTCCTGGACTCTGGGTTGGCTACCATTCACACCCACCCAACCCTGGCAGCGAAATCCCTGCTCAGTGCCACAGGAATGTCCTATTGACAGAAGGAAGGGTCTTGTTGACCTGTCTCAGAGGGGAGGGTAGCTGGCCTGAAGAGGTAGCCTTGTGAGCAGGAGCCTTCATTGTGGTTTCTGTAGAAGAGACCAGCAGTGGGGCAAAGAAAGCAGGCTTAGGATCAGCTGGTTTGGTTTGGATCATTTCAGTGGGTTCCGGGGCACCAGCAGTCCTTCGTTGGCTAGTACCTGCCCTAGGGTAACTGAAGCAGATGGATAGTAGCCAAGAGTCTCAGGGTCTGATAAAGAAGGTGTGTGTCGGAGGAGCTCTGGATTTGAAAGTCACCATCGCCGTGGGTCTGTCTCTGGGAACTGGTTGGTTCTGGGATGGGGAACCCCCAGGCTCAGCAAGGCCCCAGCTGTCAAAGCATCAGAAAACAGCAACTAAAAGATATGCCTAATACATATCCCCTCTGGAATCAGCCCAGGGAGGGTGCCAGGGCCACCCACACAGAAGCTTTTGTGCAAAGGAGAATGTCCTCCCTCCTCCAGGGCACACGGTAGTGAGCCAGGCACAAGGCTTGGTAAGCAGCTGCTGCAGGCTGGACTGCAGCACCAGCTCACCAGCGAGGCCAGGGGCCCTCAAGCAGTACACAACCAGCACAACCATTCAGGGCACTTGGGAGGCCTTGCCGTCCCTACCCAGGGCCAGGTCCAAACAAGCCAGGGCCAGCCAACTGCACGCCATGGAGACATCTGAAAGCACCCCCAGGCACAGCCCACCCTTGACCGACTTGAGTCCTGTGGCTTGTGCTCCGCACACAAGTCTAAAATTTCCAAGTCAAGCAAAGCTATGTTTCAAAACCCTTGGGGAATTGACATTTTACTCATAAAAGATCAGGGCTTCCCAGGTAGTCCTAACAGTAAAGAGTCTGCCTGCCAATGCAAGAGGCATAAGAGATGAGGGTTCAATCCCTGGGTCAGAAAGATCCCCTGGAGAAGGCAACCCACTCAGTATTCCTGTCTGGGAAATCCCATGGACAGAGGAGCCTGATGGGCTACAGTCCATGAGATCACAAAGAGTTGGACATGACTGAAGCAACTTAGTCACGATGGAGTGACTGACCCATAAAATATCAATGAGGGATGGGAACCATCAGAGAGGAGCAAATGCTCCCTCAAGAGCAGTGTGTAATATAACAGTTGCCAGGGAGGAAGGATGGGAGGATGGGGTAGTTAGGGAGTTTGGGATGGACATGTATACATTGCTATATTTAAAATGGATAACTAACAAGGACCTACTGTATAGAACATGGAACTCTGCTCGATGTTATGGGCAGCCTGAATGGGAGGGGAGTTTGGAGGAGAATGGATTCATGTATATGTATGGCTGAATCCCTTCACTGTTTGCCTGAAACTCACAACATTTGTTAATTGATTATGGCCTGGGCTTAGTTGCTCAGTCATGTCCAACTCTTAGCGACCCCGTGGACTGGAGCCCACCAGGTTCCTCTGTCTATGGGGAGTCTCCAGGCAAGAATTCTGCAGTGGGTTGCCATGCCCTCTTCCAGGGGATCTTCCCAACCCAGGGATCGAACCCAGGCCTCCCACATTACAGGCAGATTCTTTAATGTCTGAGCCACAAGGGAAGCCCTAATCGACTATATCCAAATACAAAATTTAAAAAAAAAATTTTTTTAAAGAGAGAGGTGCTGTGTTCTGGGGACTGCCGCCTCCCCAGCATTCCCAGGCCAAACCTGGACCCCTTCTTGGGGTCCTGCAGGTGAACCCCACCTCTCAGCCTTCTTTCCCCAAACTAGGAGGAGAGCTTGGAGAAAGCAGCAGCCTCCATTAGAAACCAGAGAATAAAGCATCCCCTTCAGTCTCCCTCTGCGAGGACCAGAGGGACCCTCCAGAGTACAGCAACGTGTGGTGTGGCTGAATTGCCAGTGTCGTGAGTTCTGTTTTTGCAGAGTTTTTTTCCCTCCAGCAAGAGAATGAAAAGAAGGGACATCCTAACCTCGGGCTGTAACATGTTCGGTGAGAGGCAATTTTAAAGCAGAAAGGTCAGCCAAAAGGAGAACGTGATTTCTAAAACTAGATCCTGCAGAAAAGCAATCACCAGGATGCAGCCTGGGCACCACTCTCTGGATGCCAGGGAGACCGAAGCGGGTTGTGGTTCATCCAGGGTGTGTAAACGGAGCCCCCCAATCTAGTTCAGTTCTGACCTTTTAAGGACAGATGTTTCTGGAAGTGATATTCGACTGTGGACACCCCACAAAGGCCAGATCAGAGGAGCCCCATCCACTCACCAAGCCCAGCCTCAAAGAAGACTCGGACCCCAGTGATCTGTTCTCCAACACCTCTTCCTCCTACAGCCATGTTGCTCCTGAGACGCTGGCCCCAGATGCTGTGGTCGGAGCTCACATCTGAAAATAGAGTCATGGCTGGTAGAGACAATAAGCTCAGCCCCACAAGGACCCAGCCCCCTCTCCTCTTCAGGTAGTCTTCCCTTCAGGAGAGCCAATAGCCCCACAGGCTAGGATGTCCTGGTCAAAATCCAGTGTAGAACTTCACAAGAGAATAGTCTTCAAAGTGAAGCCAATCAGTCTCTGTAATAAAACATGTCTCCAAACACGAAACTTTCAAGTGTAAGGGGGCGAGCTCGACAGAGAAACTTAGAACAAAACAGGACCCTAGAAGTCACCCTAGAAGTCTGTGATGGGGGACAGGCCCAGACACCCGTGTCGCCATGGCAACAGAGATGCAGGGCTGGGGCCTCCACCAGGCCCTGCCCCCTTGTCCCATCATGCAACTTCCACAGCCAGCTGCCATCACTGGGTGAAGAAGACCCATCCTTCTCCTAAACCACCCTGGATCCAGCCTTTGAAATCCTGCGTTTTAAATTGTCAGGAATAGCCTTAGTGACACGTGCTGTCCCAGCCTCCTTGGCTGAGAGCTAGTCTGTGATGGTTGATACAGACTCCGTGCATCTGACCAGTTGCTGGAGTAAAAGGAAAGTTACAGAGTCAAGGGTCTGACTTATCGCAGTGATTGGAAGTGGCTGAGAGTGTCCAGAAGTCACGTGTGTCATTGGAAATAGATGTACAGAGCAGTCAAGCCTCTGGGAGGGTAAAGGAGCCACCGGAGCCCCCACTGACATTGCTGTCACTGCCACCACCACTCGCCACTTCCTCGCCTCTGGAACCTTCCACCGGGTGCCATGGTGGCTCTCATGACAATGCCACTGCCACTGAAGCACAAAACCTACCCAAAGAGACACGGATGGACCTAGAGACTGTCGTAGAGAGTGAAGTAAGTCAGACAGAGGAAAGCAGATACTGTATAGCAATGTTTATGTGTGGGATTTAGAAAAATGGTACAGATGATCTTATTTGCAAAACAGAAGTGGGCTTCCCTGGTGGCTCAGCTGGTAAAGAACCCACCTGCAATGCAGGAGACCTGGGTTCAATCCCTGCGTGAGGAAGATACCCTGGAGGATAGAACAGCTACCCACTCCAGTATTCTGGCCTAGAGAAGTCAATGGACTGTATATTCCTTGGGGTTGCCAACAGCCAGACACAACTGAGCAACTTTCACTTCAGACACAGAAAACAAATTTATGTATACCAAGTGGGGGATAGGATGAAGTGGGAGAATGGGATTAACATATATACACACTACTATATGTAAGATAGATAACTAACGAGAACCTATTGTATAGCACAGGGACTCTACTCAGTGCTCTGCGGTGACCTAAATGGGAAGGTAATCCAAAAGAGAGGGAATAAAGGTATACGTACAGCTGATTCACTCTGTACAGCAGAAACTAACACAACATTGTAAAGCAACTATTCTCCAATAAAAATTAGTTTAAAAATAAAACTAATCCAACACAGGTTCAAAAAGGACCACATATAAACATGTCAGCCTAGGAGCCCCCAGCTCTGAAAAAGCCTGGGCACTATTGGAGGGCACGTGAAGACCCCATGGCCCTCTTCTGTGAGGGGGCAGGAGGGGGCTGCTGGCTGGCCTCGAGCTGGGCCTGTAGCAGCCCATGGGGCCCAGAGAGTCCCATGGCCAGGACCCCGTGGACAATGGCTGGCTCCACATAAGCTTTGAGCTGAAAGGAACAGCCATGTGCCTAGAAACCCAGCTCTTCCATTTTGGGGTATTAAAAACCCCTTTGGGGAATGCTCCTACACTGGCGGTGGAACTGTAAGTTTGTACAGCCAAGATGGAGAACAGTATGGAGTTTCCTCAGAAAACTAAAAACAGAGTTACTAAAAAGGATTCAGCAATCCCTCTCCTGGGAATATATCTGAACAGAACTCTAATTCAAAAAGATACATTCAGCCCTACATTCATAGCAGCACTATTCACAACAGCCAAGACATGCAAACAATCTAAATGTCCACTGACAGATGAATGGGTAAAGATGTGGTCCATATACATGATGAAATACTACTCAGCCATAAAGTAGAAGTGAAAGTGAAGTCACTCAGTCATGTCCGACTCTTCACGACTCCATGGACTGCAGCCTACCAGGCTCCTCCATCCATGGGATTTTCCAGGCAATAAAAAGCAACTAAATAATGCCATTTGCAGCAACATGGATGCAACTAGAGAATGTCATACTAAGTGAAGCAAGTCAGAAAGAGAAAGACAAATGTCATATAATATCACTTCTATGTGGAATCTAAAATATGTCATGAATAAAGCTATCAATGAAACAGAAACAGACTCACAAGGAATGGGGGAGGAGAGAAATGGACTGGGAATTTGAGGTTGGTAGATGAAAACTATTGCATTTAGAATGGATAAACAAGATCTTACTGTATAGCATAGCACAGGGAACTATATCCAATCTCCTGGGATAAATCATAATGGAAAAGAATATTTTAAAAAGAATGTGTGTATGTATCAGGTTGGTCAAAAAGTTTGTGTGGGTTTTTACATTACGTCTTATGGAAAATGTTGAAGCTGAAACCAACACTTTGGCCACCTGATGCGAAGAGCTGACTCATTTGAAAAGACCGTGATGCTGGGAAAGATTGAGGGCAGGAGAAGGGGACAACAGAGAATGAGATGGTTGGATGGCATCACCGACTCGATGGACATGGGTTTGGGTGGACTCCGGGACTTGGTGATGGACAGGGAGGCATGGCGTGCTGCGGTTCATGGGGTTGCAAAGAGTTGGACACGACTGAGCGACTGAACTGAACTGAACTTATGGAAAAACTCAAATGAACATTTAACCAACCCAATATAAAACTGAGTCACTTTTCTGTACAACAGAGATTGGCACAACATTGTAAATAAACTATGAAAAGTGAAAGTGTTAGTCACTCAGTCATGTCCAGCTCTTCACCACCCCATGAACTGTAATCCATCAGTCTCCTCTGTCCATGGGATTCTCCAGGCAAGATTACTGGAGTGGGTTGCCATTCCTTTCTCCAGGGGATCTTTCCAACCCAGGGGTCCCCTGCACTGCAGGCAGATTCTTTACTGTCTGAGCCACTATCGAGTACTTGAGTTAAAAAAAAAAAAAAGAATATTTTTTAAAAACCCTTCACCCTCTGGGAGAGAGGTCACAGCTTGCGTGCCCTCCTGTAATAATTTATTAGAACCCTCAGCTCCATCAGACTACAGCCTAAAGAGCCACAACCACCCTCCCCAATGGAGACAAGGGAGAGATGACTTCTCAGGACAAGACACACATTCAAGGTATCACCTCCAGGAAGCCTTCCTTGACTTCCTTCTGCTGCAAGACAGGGGCCTTCCCAGTTCTCCTGGAGAACCTGAGCACATTGCCCGCCATCCTTGCTCTCAGCACGCCTTGGTGGTGGTTTAGTCGCTAGGTTGTGTCTGACTTTTGCGATCCCATGGACTGTAGCCTGCCAGGCTGCTCTGTCTATGGGATTCTCCAGGCGAGAATACTGGAGTGGGTTTCCATTTCCTTCTCCAGAGGATCTTCCCCACCCAGGAATCAAACTCCTGTCACCTGCATTACAGGCAGATTCTTTACCGACTGAGCTATGAGGGAAGCCCCCAGCACGCCTTGCTGCTACCTTAATCCCATTTGGAGCAAGATGGATATAAAAGCTAACATCACACTGAATTGTAATCATCGGTTCACTTATCTCCCCCACAGGCAAAGATTGTGTTTGCCATGGCATGCACAGAACTTGGCAAGGTGCCTGCCTATCATTAGGGCTGACATAATAAATGTTGCAGGTGTAATAATAACAATAATAATGGCCGACATGGACTGTGGGCTCTGGGCCAATGCAAGCAGACCCTTTACCTGCCTGAGCCCAAAGATGCTGCTGCTCTGTGCCCTGGGTGGGTGTGATGGACCATTTAGATGGGTTAAATCCCTCAGCCAGAGTAGGCTCACTGCCTACAGACAGAGGCTGTGGGTCCATGCACCCTCCACCCAACACTGCCGTGAGTTCACCCCAGGGCAGAAGGGGTGAGGGGAGGGAGTTTCGTCCATGCATCAGTGCAGGACATAAGCATAGGGGTCTGGATCAGGAGGCCTGAGACCCAGCCCGGTGTGTCCTGGAGAGGCCACAGCCCCACTCCACCCCAGCTGTCCTTTAAATGGTATAATACAAGTGAACATGACGTGAATTCTAGTGCTCTCTCAGGGACCTGTGGGAAACCCCTGGAAACCAGCAACAATGGTCAGAGTACAGGGTGAAGACAGGAACCTAGAGATGGGGGCACGTGGGGGCAATGTCATGAGACATTGCCCAGTAAGGCTCCTGGAGGGAAGAACAAGCCAGTGCCCCTCTCTCCCATGGCCCCCTCTGCACCCACGCCCTGCACTGGGAGGCCTCTGGAAGCACCTGGCCATGGTGTGAACAAATTGTTCCAGACCTGTGGTATGTTTGGATAGACTGATTAAGTTTCATTAAGTGTCTTTAAACAATTAATGCCTTCAAGACCACTGGAAATCATGATTAAGTCTGAACTAAATTTCAGGGACTTCCATGGTGGTCCAGTGTTTAAGACTTCACCCTCCAGTGCTGGAGATATGGGTTCGATCCCTGATTGGGGATCTAAGATCCCTCACGGCCAAAAAACCAACACACACACAGACACACACACACACACACACACACACACACTAAATAAATAAATAAAACAGAAGTAATATTGTTACAAATTCAATAAAGACATTTTCAGAATTGCCCCTTATAAAAAATAATCTTATAAATAAATAAATGCCATTTTGAAATTTCACTTTCAGATCTGGATTAGTTACTGACAATTCTATTTGATTGGACTGAACTAGTATTTAAATGTAAAACTGAGCAGGGGCCAGGACATCCAGAGGCACAGATACCATGAGGTCTTCACCAAGTGCTGCCACATGCCCACAGCCATCCTGAGGGGCACAGAGGGCCAGTCCTAGCTGACCACCCCCTCCCCAATCCACAGCCCAGCCCTACTGTGAAAGCACTTACTTCTCCACTCCCAGCCTCTGCCTCCTCCCACCCTGACAATAGGACCATCCATTCATTAGACTGTTGTGATCACACATGGCTGGTATTTAGTGCGGAGCTGGCACAAGCTCAGCAGACTCAAGTACTGTGTATTAGGGTCTCGGCGAGGGTCACGGACTTCACTAGCACTAAGCCCAGGAGTGATTCCAGGGAGAATCGTCCAAAGGCTGAACATAGCACTGTGCTCTGTGGTGTCACAGAACAGGATGGAAGAGGGGGGTGGGCAGCCTGGCAGCGGGGTGGGGGTGGGGGGATGTCTGGGAGGGGGCGTAGCCTAGGGGCAGACAGAGGAATCCAAAGGCAGGGTAACGATGCCTGCCTGTCAGGCAGGGGTGGTAGCCAGAGCAACCAGAGGGAAGGTAGGGAGGCCCCCAGTTCCTGCTCTGAAAGGCCATAGGATCCCCCAGAACTGGGAAGGGCAAGGCCTTAGCTGAGGGTCCAGAGGGCGAGAAGTCTATCAGCACTGAGACTGTAGGGTGGTAAGGAGAAGGATCGGCTGCAGGAGCCACAGGAAGATAAATTCTGGGGGTCCTGAGCCCATCCATCAGCACATACCAACCTCCCCACCAGAGACAAGATTTCAGATGAGAAGAACGCAGAGGGCAGGGTGCAGGGTTATAAGGGTCAGCCTCCCATCACCAGGTTCCAGCCCAGAATCTTTCATGCCCTGGGTACTGGGGGTGCAACTATTGACATTTGGGGATAAACCTCTGTTATGGGGGTCTCTCCTGTGCATTGTGGGATGTCTAAGAGCATCTCTCCCCTCTACCCCACTCCCCACACCTCCTCCCCATTGTGACAACCAAAATGTCCCCAGACAAGTGTCTCTTAGGAGGCAAAATAGCCCCTGGTGGAGAACCACTGGATTAGTGAGAGGACAAGTTAAGGTCGTCTTTTCAAAGGAGAGAAAAATAATAAATATTCTTCCATTCCTTCCACAAATATTTATTAGGCAGTTACCCTGTGCGGGGCACAGGTAACATGTAGAGTTCACAGTGTGACATTCATCTACAGTGGAGGAGGCACTCGGATGTGCCTAGATGTTTAGTTCTTTAAATCTTGCTCCACATCTAGCATCCTCTTAGCTAGGAAATGCAATCTTCAGGAAGCAGCGTGCCATCTCCTGGAAATCGTCCCCAAACCCAGAGTTGGGGGCCCAGGGCCCCTCCCCACTCCTCTGAGTACCCCCTCACCGAGTCAGTGGAGCCTTCTCTGCAGGACCTGAGTCTTTTTATCTTTACTGGAGTATAGTTGATTTAACATTTCGTGTTAGTTTCTGCTGCACAGCAAAGTGAATCAGTTATACGTATATCCACTCTTTTTTACTTTATCTTATTTTATTTTCGGCTGCACTTGAACAACAACGGCATGTGGGGCTCAGTTCCCTGACCAAACTCTACATGTCCTGGGGCCCTTTCAGTGGAAGCCCAGAGTCCTAACCACTGGACCACAAGGGAGGAATCCCTATCCACTCTTTCTAAGATTCTTTTCCCATATATCATTACAGAGTACTGAGTCGAGTTCTCTGTGCTAATACCACAGGTCCCTATTAGTTGTCTACTTTATATGTTTGTTGTTGTTGTTTTTCAGTTGCTAAGTTGTGTCCGACTCTTTGCAACCCCGTAAACTGCAACACGCCAAGCTTCCCTGTCCTTCATTATCTCCTGGAGTTTGCCCAAACTCATGCCCAGTGAGTCTGTGATGCTATCCAATCATCTCATCCTCTTTCATCCCCTTCACTTCTGCCTTCAATCTTTCCCAGCACCAGGATCTTTTCCAATGAGTCACTTCTTCCCATCAGGTGGCCAAAGTATTGAAGCTTCAGCTTCAGCATCCGCCCTTCCAATGAATATTCAGGGTTAATTTCCGTTAGGATTGACTGGTTTGATCTCCTTGTTTTCCAAGGGACTCTCAAGAGTCTTCTCCAGCACCACAATTCGAAAGCATCGGTTCTTTGGCTCTCAGCCTTCTTTATGGTCCAACTCTCACATCCATACATGACTCCTGGGAAAACCATAGCTTTGACCAAATGGACCTTTGTGTGCAAAGTGATGTCTCTACTTTTTAATATGCTGTCTAGGTTTATTATAGCTTTCCTCCCAAGGAGCAAGTGTCTTTCAATTTCATGTCTGCAGTCACCATCTGCAGTGATTTTGGAGCCCAAGGAAATAAAATCTATCACTCCTTCCACTTTTATCCCTTCTATTTGCCAAAAAGTGATGGGACCAGATGTCATAATCTTAGTTTTTGAATGTTGAGTTTTAAGCCAGCTTTTCACTCTCCTCTTTCACACTCATCAAGAAGCCCTTCAGTTCTTCTTCACTTTCTGCCATTAGAGTGGTATTATCTGCATATCTGAGGTTGTTGATATATATAGTAGGGTGTATTTGTCAATCTCAATCTCCCAACTTATCCCTCCCCACCCCTTTCTCCCCTGGTAACCATAAGTTTGTTTTCTATGTCTGTGACTCCATTTCTATTTTGCAAATAAGTTCACTCGTACCATTTTTTTTAGATTCCACACACAAGCAATATAGGATATTTGTCTTTCTCTGTCTGCCTTCCTTTGCTCAGAATGACAGTCTCGAAGGACCCTGAATCCTTACTCCCCCTACACATGCCGTCTGTGTCCTCTTTCAGGCTAAACAGATCACTCTTTTTCACTTTGCTGTTTTGTATAAACTGTTGGCATTAAATGGAAATTAACTTGTAAGAACTCAGCTATACATCTTGGGGTTTTGTGTGTGTGTGTTCAGTCACTCAGTCATGTCTGACTCTTTGCAGCCCCATGGACTGTAGCCCACCAGGCTCCTATCCATGGAATTTTTCAGGCAAGAATACTGGAGTAGGGTGCCATTTCCTACTCCAGGGGACCTTCCGGACCCAGAAATCGAACCCACATGTCTTGCATCTCCTGCATTGGCAGGCAAGTTATTTACCACTTGTACCACCTGGGAAGCCCTTGGGGCTTCATGGAAGAGAATAAAGAACCATCACTTTATGAGCTTGTCTCATAGCCCCAACACTGTCCAAACTAGATCTTGGTCCTCTTCATTCAGGGAGGACAGAGCTAGAACACAGAAAAACAGAAGAGGAGACCTTGGGTTCTGAACCTCAGCTCCATGGACTCAAGTCCAGGGATTGAGTGGTAGTGATTTTTAGTACTTGCCCTTTTTTTCAACCTGTGCCAACATTAGAACCTACACGTACCCCCGTCTTGCCACCAGGAGCCCTGGAGTCGATCCTCCCAGCCAGGCAGCACAGAACCCAGCACTTGGTGTGTGCTCAGCAAAGGTGTGCAAGCTGAAATGAACCAAAGCCAGTACTATTACTTTGTGATTTCTATGAAGCTTTCTAATTTCAGAGAGAAAGCTGCGGTGCTACAATCGACATGAAGCAGTTCTCAGCTTAAGGAAGCCAGTTGTTGATTCCATGACCCCAGCTCATGGGTAGCAGCTTCTGAACTTCAGGGTACCCATCAAAGGGCTGACAAATGCCCCTCACACCACCAGCCTGCAACCCCAGCCCCAGGAACAAGGACTCAGGTGACCCTTTGACAATCCACTAACTCCAAAGAGGAAAAGCACCTCCCTCGCTCTCTCCTGACAGCAACACCAGCAAAGCAAAGCCCAGGTCACCCTCCAGAGGAGGTTGGCCAGCCCATAAGCCCTGCCGAGTAAGGACCTTGGGACCTGCCACAGAGAAACATGGTCCAAGAACTTCCCCCAAGATGGGCAGAGGGAGGGACCGACTCCATATGAGGCCAACATGCCAAGTGCTCTGTGCTATTAATTAAAACTTAAAAATGGAGCTCTGGAATTTAATTAACTATCCAAGTGCAAAGAATAGAGGTTTTAAGGGGTTTTTTTTTCCTAACACATCTATAATCCTTCATTAACAGCTGGAAATGTAGATTGCTTCACATAAGTGATGAACAATAAAGCAGAAAAGGCACTTCTCATCTCTGAGAGTCACAGTCTCACCAGCCATCAGTTATCAGTCACCCCTCACTGGAGAAGGGCGTGCCAGCCAGGGCACCTCAGGCGGCCCAGGGTGCAGCACCTGGAGCAGGGGTCCCAGCAGATTGAAGCTGCTGGGAGATGCCAAATGCAAACCAGCAGGAGAGCTCACAAAATGACCAGAAGTAGATGGGACCACCCACATCTGTATGGCTTCTCCTCTAGTTCCCCCACCCTCACCACAGGCCAGGTGAGAGTGGGGGGTGGGGGGAGGACTGTGAAGAGGGACAGCCAGTATCAACATCTGGCTTGGAGGAACCCTTGGCTCTGGGTGGTTCCACTACTGTCACTTCTCCAAATGAGGGGACAGGCTAAAGAGTTAGGATGAGCTAACTTGAGGCATAGTTCTCCCTGGTCTCAGGTTTCTGTACATCTCAGAGAGGTACCCACAGCTTCGGTTGCAGACTATCTTTCCAAGGGTGTTTAAATAGCAAACAGCATCGTGGGGACAAGGAGACCATCTCTCTCCAGGGCAGAGGCAGGTTTGTCTGCGTCAGTATCATAAAGATAATGTCTCTCTCCGGGGCAAAAGGAGGCAAGTTTGCCTGTAGCTCATTCAAAAAGATGGCCCTAGATGTCCATCAACAGATGAATGGGTACAGAAATTGTGGTACATAAATACAATGGAATCCTACTCAGTTTTAAAAAAGAATGCATTTGAATCAGTCCTAATGAGATAGATGAACCCTAGAGTCTATTGTACAGAATGAAGGCAGTCAGCAAGAGAAAGACAAACGCTGTATGTTAACGCATGTGTATGGAATCTAGAAAGGTGGTGCTGACAAACCTATTTGCAGGGCAGCAATGGAGACCCTGACATAGAAAACAGACTTGTGGACACAGTGTGGGAGGGAGAGGGTGGGATGAACTGAGCGCAGCATGGAAGCATATACATCACTGCATGTAAAGTAGATAGCCAGTGAGAATCTGCTGTGTGATATAGGGACATCGACCCAGCGCTCTGTGACCACCTAGAGGGCTGGGATGGGGAGGGCGGTGGGAGGGAGGTTCAAGAGAGCGGGGACATATGTATCCCTGTGGCTGATTCATGTTGATGGATGGCAGAAACCAACACAAAATTGTAAAGCAAGTATCTTGCAATTAAAAAAAAAATTTTTTTTTAAAGCCCAAAGTCAGGATCCTGCACACACAGCACCTAGGTCATAGGGTGTCACACTGGGACACTGGGGGACAGAGAGGAGACAAGGAGACCAGGGAAGCTGGTGCTGCCTGCTGTGCAAAGAGTTACAGTAGTTTTGTCTCTGTGCCAGGGAGACCCTCTCTCATGTCTTCCGCCAGCATCCGTGAAAGGGTGGTTGGGAAAAACATTAGACCATCCACAGTCATTAGTGAGAGACACACGTCCAAGGTCACACAGTCGAGAAATATGCTGAAGGCTGCCCTCCCGCACTGTTGGTGGGAGTGCAGTTGGTGCAGCCACTATGAGGAACAGTATGGAGGATCCTCAGAAACTAAAAACGCAGTTGCCATATGACCGAGCAATCCCACTCCTGGGAATGTATCTGGACAAGACTGTAATTCAAAAAGATACATGCACCTCTGTGCTCACAGCAGCGCTATTCACAATAGCCAAGACAAGGAAGCAACTGAATGTCCACGGACAGGTGAACGGATAAAGAAGGTGTGCTGCATGTACACAGTGGAACATTACTCAGCCATAAAAAAGAAGGAAATAATGCCATTTGAAGCAACATGGACACAACTAGAGACAGTCACACTAAGAGAAGTCAAAAAGAAAGACAAATACCATATGATATCACTTATACATGGATACTAAAATATGATGCAAATGAACCTATATATGAGACAGAAACAGACTCCCAGACATACAGAACAGACTTATGGCTGCCAAGGCGGAGGTGTGGGGGGCGGGGTGGAGTGGGAGTTTGGGGTTAGCAGATGCAAACTATTACACAGAAAACAGATAAACAACAGGGTCCTCTGTGTAGCACAAGGAGCTATATTCGATATCCTGAGAAAAACCATAACAGAAAAGAATATTTTTTAAAATGTACATATGTATGTATAACTGAGTCACTTTGCTATACAGTAGAAATTAAACTACTGCACAAGTGCATTCATTTCACACTGTAGCAAAGTAATGCTCAAAATTCCCCAAGCTAGGCTTCTACAGTACGTGAACCGAGAACTTCCAGATGTTCAAGCTGGATTTAGAAAAGGCAGAGGAACCAGAGATCAAATTGTCAACATTTGTTGGATCATAGAAAAAGCAATAGAATTCCAGAAAAACATCTACTTCTGCTTCATTGACTACACTAAAGCCTTTGACTGTGTAGATCATAACAAACTATGGAAGATTCTTAGAGATGGGAATACCAGACCACCTAATCTGCTCCTCAGAAACCTGTGTGCAGGTCAAGAAGCAACAGTTAGAACCAGACATGGAACAACAGACTGGTTCCAAATTGGGAAAGGAGTATGTCAAGGCTGTATATGGTCACCCTGCTTATTTAACTTCTATGCAAAGTACATCATGTGAAATACCAGGCTGGATGAATAACAAGCTGGAATCAAGATTGCTGGGAGAAATATCAATAACCTCAGATATGCAGATGACACCACCGTTATGGTAGAAAGCAAAGAGGAACTAAAGAACTTGAGATGAAGGTGAAAAAGGTGAGTGAAAAAGCTGGCTTAACAACCTAGATGTCCATCAGCAAATGAGTGGATAAGAAAGTTGTGCAACATATACACAAAGGAATATTACTCGGCTATTAAAAAGAACACGTTTGAATCAGCTCTAATGAGGTGGATGAAACTGGAGCCTATTATACAAAGTGAAGTAAGTCAGAAAGAAAAACACCAATACAATGTATTAGTGCATATATATGGAATTTAGGAAGATGGTAATGACAACCCTATATGTGAGACAGCAAAAGAGACACAGATATAAAGAACAGACTTTTGGACTCTGTGGGACAAGGCGAGGGTGGGATGATTTGAGAGAATAGCATTGAAACATGTATATTACCATACGTGAAATAGATCACCAGTCCAAGTTCAATGCATGAAACAGGGCACTCAAAGCCGATGCACTGGGATAACCCAGAGGGATGGGATGGGGAGGGAGGTGGAAAGGGGGTTTGGGATGGGAGACACATGTACAGCCGTGGCTGATTCAGGGCAATGTATGGCAAAAAAGAAACCCACAATATTGTGAAGTAATTAGCCTCCAATTAAAATAAATTAATTTTTTTTTAAGTTGGCTTAACTCAACATTTAAAAAACAAAGATCATGGCATCTGGTCCTATCACTTCATAGCAAATAGATGGGAGGACAATATAAACAGTGACAGACTTTATTTTCTTGGGCTCCAAAATCACTACAGATGGTGACTGCAGCCATGAAATTAAAAGACGCTTGCTCCTTGGAAGAAAAGCTATGACAAACCTAGACGGCATATTAAAAAGCAGAGACATTACTTTGCCAACAAAGGTCCATCTAGTCAAAGCTATGGTTTTTCCAGTAGCCATGTATGCATGTTAGAGTTGGACCATAAAGAAGGCTGAGCACTGAAGAATTAATGCTTTTGAACTGTGGTATTGAAGAAGACCCTTGAGAGTCCCTTGGACTGCAAGATCAAGCCAGTCAATCCTAAAGGAAATTAACCCTGAATATTCATTGGAAGTACTGAAGCTGAAGCTGAAGCTCCAATACTCTGGCCACCTGATGTGAAGAATTGACCAACTGGAAAGGACTGTAAGCCTGGGAAAGATGGAGGGCAGGAGGAGAAGAGGACAGAGGATGAGATGGTTGGACGGCATCACCGATTCGATGGACATGGATTTGAGCAAGCTCCAGGAGATGGTGAAGGTCAGGGAAGCTGCAAAGAGTCAGACACAACTGAGTGACTGAACGACAACAACAACAAAGAAATTAACACAACATTGTAAATCAACTGGGGTTTCCTCATAGCTCAGTTGGTAAAGAATTCACCTGCAATGCAGGAGACCCTGGTTCAATTCCTGGGTTGGGAAGATACCCTGGAGAAGGGATAGGCTATCCTCTCCAGTATTCTTGTGTTTCCCTTGTGGCTCAGCTGATAAAGAATTGCCTGCAATGCCAGAGACCTGGTTTCTATCCCTGGGTTGGGAAGATCCCCTGGAGAAGGGAAAGGCTACCCACTCCAGTATTCTGGCCTGGAGAATTCCATGGACTGTATAGTCCATGGGGTCGCAAAGAGTCAGACACAACTGAGCAACTTTCACTGTTCACTGTAAATCAATTATGCTTCAATAATAGAGACAGAGATAAGCAACAGACCAGGATTCCATCTTTCCTTTTCCCCTTTGCCTTTCACTTCTCTTCTCTTCTCAGCTATTTGTAAGGCCTCCTTAGACAATCATTTTGCCTTCTTGCATTTCTTTTTCTTGGGGATGGTTTTGGTCACTGCCTCCTATACAATGTCACAAACCTCTGTCCACAGTTTTTCAGGCACTCTGTCTATCAGATCTAATCCCTTGAATCTCTTTGTCACTTCCATTGTATAATCATAAGGGATTTGATTTAGGTTATACCTGAATGGCCTAGTGGTTTTCCCTGCTTTATTCAGTTTAAGTCTGATTTTCACAACAGGGAGCTCATGACCTGAGCCACAGTCAGCTTCCGGTCTTGTTTTTGAGGACTGTATAGAGCTTCTCCAGGCTTCCCTGGTAGCTCAGCTGTTAAAGAACCCACCTGCAATGCAGGAGACCTTAACTCAATCCCTGGGTCAGGAAGATTCCCTGGAGGAGGGATAGTCTACCCACTCCAGTATTATTGGGCTTCCCTGGTGACTCAGACGGTAAAGAATCTGCCTGCAGTGTGGGAGACCTGGGTTCAATCCGTGGGTTGGGAAGATCCCCTGGAAGAGGATATGGCAACCCACTCCAGTATTCTTGCCTGGAGAATCCCCATGGACAGAGGAGCCTGGCAGGCTATAGTCCATGGGGGTCGCAAAGAGTCAGACACAATTGAGTGACAAAGCAGAGCACAGCACAGCATTGAGCTTCTCCATCTTATGCTGCAAAGAATACAATTAATCTGATTTCGGTATTGACCATCTGGTGATGCCCATTTATAGAGTCGTCTCTTCTCCTCAGCTCAGCAGAGTCCCACAGTCTGAAAGCCTCCCCTCCCACCCACAGTCCGTTGGGCTCTAGGGTGCACAAGCCATGGACGTTTGGACTCACGGGGGTCCTGTCCAGCTCTGCAGCAGGAAATGGAGCGCTGACCTCTACTGTGAGAGCCAAAACCTGGAGACTCCCAGGAACTTACCACCCAGCTCCAGGCCCCTCCTGGTGGCAAACACAGTGGGGACTTTGTTCTGTTTTCCACTGAATCCGCAGTATCCAGAAGAATACCTGGCGCCCAAGAAATGCTCAAAAACTGGAAAATTGGAAAAGGGGAGGGAGAGATGAAGGCGAGAAAGAGAGAGGAGGCCCGAGAGTTGAGGGCAGGGGCGCCTGGAGACCAAGACGGGCTTTTCAGCCACTTCTCAGGACCAGGAAAGCTTAGTGTGGGGAACGTGCCACGTGCAGCCTGCTCAGCCTCTGCTGGGCCCACCTGCCAGGCCCTCTCATGGCTGCCCACATCCTCAGTGCCCAGCCTCAGGCTCCCCATGGCAGCACCCAGGAACACCATGCTGAGTGAGCATGTGGGTGAAGGAAGGACAAGCCAGTGCGACCTCCCTGAGAGCCTACAGGTGTGGGGCCCGGATGACACACTCCTGGGCTAGAGGCAGCCACAGATCACAGAACTGTCTGTGTCTCTGCTCAGAGGGGACACAGGTAGAAAGAGTGTCCCACACACCTAGGCTCTTAATGAACACCTGATAAGGAAGTCGGCTCAGAGAACAGAGATGCCTTGCCCAGGAGCCAGCTTCTAGAAAGTTGGGGAGGCGGGACGCAGCTACCAGCCCTCCTGTTCCCCTCAGGACGCATCCCATCCCAGGGCAGGGCTCTGCCCCCTGGGTAGAAAAGGCTCTGGGCTGGTGGCCTGCAAGCGGCAGAAAAAATGGATCCTCCAGCAGCCGTCTCTTGATGCGCTATTAAGCTGCAGAGGCCACGTCCTGCCGAGGCATCTTGGGCCCTAATGTCACCTTATTAAGCTTTTCTGCTGGCATGAAAGGTTATTCACATTCAGTCTCCGTTCACAGGGCCCGCACCCCACACAGCGCAACTGCTGAATAATTAAAGGGAAAACAGTTCCCCAGCAGAACTGTGTGACCTTCTCCAGGAAGACACAGCCCCTGGGGCGCAAGCTTCTGACCATGGGTATAAATGACCCCACAGCTGGGCTGCTCCTCCTCACCCAGCCCCCAGTTCAGAGCAGCCGGGGGCAGCAGGCAGGGGATGTGGACCATGCTCCGCTCTGTGTCTCCCAGATGATGCTTGATTCACTGAAAACACAGTTTGGGGATTGTGTTTTCATTGCAATGCTTTCTGATGGATTTGGTTTGGGATTTGAGAGAGATAAAGTTTTTTTTTTTTTTTTTTTAATCAAACTGTCAGGCTTCCTGCCTGCCTCACCCTTGCAGGGCAGTGGGGACCTGGCCAACTCTCTGTCCCCTGACCTGACCTCTGGCCCTGGGGAGGGAGTTTCCTTGGCTTTCGTCTGATCTGGCAGGCCAGCTGGCTGTCTGTGACACAAACCCAAGGGCTCACCTGGCAGTGTGTGTGTGTGTGTGGGTGTGTACGCACGCGAGAGCTCTGATCTGGGGCCAGGAGATACAAGCAGGGGACTCCCCTCCTAACACGCACACATGCCACTGTTCTGCAGCCTCTGGGGTCCACAGGTAAATCATGTGAGGCCTTGGGAATCCCACAGCCTTGGACCCATTGTTCACCCAGGAGCAGGCCACGAGCACGGGTCCTTTGGGTTTGGGTCCTCATGGACCCCAGTACTTCTCTCATGTCTGCAGTGTGTCCACGTTCTGTGCCCTCCCAAGATTTCTGCAAGTCCCTGAGGGTTCCATCTTCAGACTTCCATCCGCTCGAGTCTTGGCCTTCTCCAAGCTCTCCAGCTCACTGTCTCTCCCACCTCTTTCCTCTTTGTCTCCAGGATGAAGCTTCCCTGACTCTGTGCCCCCAGGCACCAGACATCTCAATGTATCAGTCCTTTCTTCCAAAAGCTTTTCAGGGGAAATGTGGAGGGGACAAGTGGAACCAGTCCGAGTGGAGGAGCAGACTCCCTTGGCCATCCAGCTACTTCTCAAAGGCAGGGGTCCCTGGAGGATTCTCCTGGGTTGTGAAACAATCAAAAACACCCGCGAGTCCTGATCTTCACGGCAGGCCCAGTCGCCTCTGCTCCATCAACCTCATGGCTGCTGTCCTCTGCATGATCTGGTTCTTCCCACAGGCCAGAGCAATTTATCTGAGTCATTTATCATGGCATAAAGTGAGGAGAAACGTAGAATCCTGGGTGGCCTTTCCCAAGCACTGCCTCTTAACAGTTTTCCTGGGAGCCACCAGCTCTTAGCTGAACTGGGAGTTCTGGGAGGATCCTGTCCCTAGAGCCCACCCCCCCTCCCACTCCCCATAGGTCTTCAGTAGACTTCATCCTAAAGTCAATTTAATGTTGGAAATTAATTCAAATGAACCGTCGAAGTCGTTATGTAAGCAGCTTACTTCTAAAGACCTGGGCCAGAGAAGGCACCTCAGGAGGCATTTACAGAAGCTCAGAGATAATGATCTGCTGCGATGAGCAGCCCCACGTCTGCACCAGGCCTTCCAGTGCAGCTGTGGAAGGCAGAGTGGGGCACTCAGCACAGGGCAAGCCAGAGCGGGGCCACGTGGGACCCAAGGGGCTCCCATCACCCACCTGTAGACCCTGCAGACGTGGGGAGACCAAAAACAGAAGCAAAACAGGGGATGTTTAAAACCAGACTTAGCACATGCCTGCCAGCCCTCTAAGGGGCTCCAGGCTCGAGAGCCAAGCTCCTCTGCTCTCTCTCTACTCCCTCCCTGCCCTCACGGGTCCAGCCCTTCTGCTGTCCATAAACCTGCTCTGCCCCCAGCAGGGAATTTCCTTCAGGACATTTTTTTATTTCACAAGGGAATTTCCTTCCTGTCCTTTGTATGCCTATAATTCAAGCTTGCCCCTGATTTCTTCTGGGTAGCACTGAACAGAACTTCTTATAAATGTTTCCAGCACTCAGTAGGCACAAAGAAAAATGGTTACTGAAAAAAGAGACGCAAATAGCCATTACATGTATGTTCAACCTCCCTACTAAGCCCAGAAATTGAAATTAAAATGTGATTCCTTTTCACCTTTCAAATTGATCAAAAAATTTTAATAAATTAGAAAGAGACTATTCCAGGCAGATAGAAATAGAGTGAAACAGACACTCAGAGACACCTCAGGATGGGAAAGTAAATTGGCATAACCATCTGGAAAACAATCTGTCACTTTGTATCTATCAGCCAGGACAGGCCAGGGTGTGCTACAGAAAAAACAACCAAACATTGCAATGGCTGGTAAGAAAGTTTTGATCCATTCTTAAATCACATGTCTGAAGGAGTATGGTTGCTATGCAGGGGAAGAAGGTAGTTTGCAGGTCATAGTGGTCCTCACTCAAGGGCCCACGTCCACAATGCAGGAAATACCTAGAATGTGGCAGCCTCTGTGCAGAGGAAAAAGAATGTGGCAGAGCAAGAATTGCCTCCAAACGTCTGCCCAGTGGTGACATGAATCACTCACTTCTGCTCGTATTTCATTGGCCAAAGCAAATCATGTGCTTTGATTTCTAACACAGATATAGGATGACTGGCTGGAGAGATGGAAGGATGGATAAGTAGGTAGACAGATGGATGGATGGATGGATGGATAGATACTTAGGTAGATAGATGTATAGGTGGGTGAGTGGATAGATAGATGCACAGGTAGATAGATATAGATACATAGATAGGTAGATGGATAGACAGATGCATGGGTGGGTGGATAGATGGATAGATAGATACATACTTGGGTGGAAGGATGTGCAGATAGAGAGAGAGAGATAATTGGATACATAGACGTACGTTCTATAACAGCATGGATTTTGGTCTGTTTTTCATGGCAATAGTTTTTATGTTTGAACATCATTTGGTGTAGAGTACACTTTTTGAGGCTTCCCAGGAGGCACAGTGGTAAAGGATCTGCCTACCAATGAAGGAGACGCAAGAGATGCAGATTTGATCCCTGAGTTGGGAAGATCCCCTGGAGAAGGAAATGGCAACCCACTCCAGTATTCTTGCCTGAAAAATTCCATGTACAGAGGAGCCTGGTGGGCTACAGTCCAGGGGATCATAAAGTCAGACACGACTGAGTGACTGAGCACACACACACACTTTTTTAAAGGAAAAGATAGACAGATGGAGGAGGGGTGAAAGAAAAAGCAATAACAAAATCAAAGGTGAAGGCTGAACTAAGAGAAAACCTATCAATGGGAGAATGGTCCAGAAGAAAGGTATGCAATCTCTTAAGGGCTGGATGGTGTAGGGAAGAGAAGACTATGGCCAGGCCAGGACCACTGGCCCAGGCACCATAAGTGACCAGAGTTGGACACAGCCCAGCAAAATCCACCCATGAGAGCTGCTTCCTCAACGTGGCCAGAAGAAATGTCTCCTCCCCGGAGAATGAGACTCCCCTCCACTCTGGGGGAGGCTCCCTTGGGGCCAGGTGGGGCTGAGACCTGGAGGTCAGAGCTCAGATCCAGCTGTACAGGCAGCTGGCCGAGCCTGGATTCCAATTACCTGGGCCATATGGTGTGTATGCGTGTGTGTGTGTGTGTGTGTGAGTCTGTATGTGTCTGCCTGTCTGCATGTGAGCATATATGAGTCTGTGTTTTCGTGTGTGCAGACACACATTCTTTCTTTCCTTTATGCCTCTGTTTATTTATTTGATTTTGCACCAGCTGCCTTTGATGCTTTCAACTGAAAAAAATCCCAGCCAACCCACATATGAGACAGCAAGCCTACCTTCCAGGAACATCCTGTGCTTGACAAGGACTGGTGCTGAAAGCGTCTGGAATTCTGAGAATCCAGAGGTCACAGTGAGCCTCTACTGCTTCTGCCTCGGCCCGTCCCTGAACCTCAATCAATCCCTGGCCAGAGCTGACTATCTGAGCTCAGAAGTCTGACGTTCAGCTACAATAGCCAAATCGAGACACATACATACAGGCACACACACACAGTCATCCTCACACAGACAAGATGCAGACACACACATCTATGAGGGGCTTCCCTGTGGCTCAGATGGTAAAGAAACTGCCTGCAGTGTGGGAGACCTGGGTTCAATCCCTGAGTTGGGAAGACCCCCTGGAGGAGAGCATGGCAACCCACTCCAGTATTCTTGCCTGGAGAATCCCCATGGACAGAGGAGCCAGGCAGGCTACAGTCCATGAGGTTGCAAAGAGTCAAACACAACTGAGCAACTAAGCACAGCACACAGAGACTCGGCCAAGGCTGTGGAACCCCTGGGCATCACCCCACCTACCTGACTCATCAGAGGCCTTGAGATTGCCTGAAAGGCCAAGTTTGCATGAGGAAATCCACATTTTCCTCCCAACACGGGCCTAGCACTTGGGCAAAGCCTTTCCCAAGCTGACATCTGCCTCCACACAGAAGAGGGCCTCAGCATCACACCCACACCCCATCTTCCTTCCTCTCTCCAGCCACCTGCCAGCTCTGGCTCCACAGGAGTGACTCTGGTAACAACCAGACACACGGGCAGAACCCTACACGACGACTGTCACACACGTGTGTGTACATTCCAGGGAAGAACTGAAATCCCTGCTCCTGTTGCCACGGCAACCCAGCTCAGCGCTGTGCCGAGCACTTTCATTGGAAGCGCTTCTTTAGTTGAAGCCCCAGGAATCATCAACAGGAGATCAGGAACATTAAAACCCAGCAGGGGCCGCAGAGCATCTTGGAGGAGACGGCGACAGAAAGGACAGTCCCTCCAAAAACGCTGTCAACGGGAGCAAGAGCAGTCTTCGCCATCTGCCAAGTGATGGCAGCTCAGCAGGCCCGGGCTGAGAGCCCCACTGAATCCTTCCCTAGCTCATTTCTCCCATTTTACAGATGGGGAAGCTGAGGCTTGCAGAGGTTAAAGAGGTGGCCCAAGTCCACACAGGATCTAAAGCCATCTCAGAATGATTCCAGAGTCCACCATGCCCCTAAGCCTTGTAATGGGCCTCATGGCTCCTGAAAGTCACCAGCAGCAAGACCCCAGGACCCCCGGTGCCTGCAGCTCTAGAAAGGCAATTCATCTCCCAGGACACCCAAGCCCATAGCTCAGCTGGCCAGAGGGCCTGGGCTGGGCCGACCTTCGACATCGATAAAATCTACATCCAGGTTGCCACTGGTTTCCTCCCCTGGGCTGTCTGCCCCTGCCCCTAAGGCTGCTTCCAGCCACCCAGTGTCCACCCTCCAACCTGCTGTGAGCCTAGTGACCCCTGGTGGCAGCTAGGGGGCACTGCACTGAGATGTGGGCCTCCTCCCAGACCCCACACAAGGAAGGCACTAGTCCCAGGGGCTCCCTTGGGAGAATCTCCTGGAAGGTGCTTACAGCAGGGCAGGAGGGGAAACTTAGCTGGCACCCAACATGTTTTAAGGTGATCAGGAGTGAATAGAGAAGCCAATAAGCACGCCCAGCATCTGCTGGAAACTGAAATGCTGTCTCACTTCAGTAAGTGGGCTGAGGCCTGTGGTCCTTCCCAAAGGCATCAAGTGATTTTGCAGGCATAGGATCCCATGCTGGATCCCAAGCAGGGTCTTAGATGGAGGAGGGCCCTGCATACCACCCACAGGAAGGGACCCCGGACCCCAAGGGTTGATGCTGGTGCTGGCTCACAGCAGGCTCCCCAGGAGCCACCCTCAATTCAAGCCCCCCAAAACCCCTGCTTGCTCTGCAGCACGACATCTGTGCACAGACGGTGCTGGGCTGAGGCTGGACGCTAACACTGAGCAGCACCCAGCAGACGGTGCAGACGGAGCCACCGCGGTGGCAGCCACGAGCAGGGGCCTTTCACCCAAATGTTTATCCACCCGTCACTCTAAAGTTCTTCCTTCAAAGCCCCTGGTATTTACTCAGTTGGCATCTGATTAAATTTTCCCTGCTTGAACTATTCAGATGTGCAAGTCCGTGTTATTCCAAATAAGAGGACTTACAATTCAAACAGTGAGGGAGCAGTGTGCAGAGTGACTGCCGTCCCCAGGGGGTGTCAGACCCAGGGGGCTGCCGGTCTGTCTCGGCCCATCCTGCAGAGCTGTCCATGGGGAGCCTTGTGGTGCCAACGGCTCCTCTGTGTCCCAGTCTGCAGGGACATGGGCCAGTAGGTCCTCTCAGGGCTGGGGGAAGACTCTGAGGGGCCCACACCCTGGCCCCACGACCCAGGTCTCTACTGCTGGAACTGTGGGCTCTGGTATCCTAGAGTTCCAGGACCACAGCAGCTCCACATGGGACCCTGCAGAGACCAGAGATATCCGCGGGTTCCCACATCTTTACCAAACATGGGGAACCAGGCTCTCTACCCCCTTGGCTTGCCATGCCTTTTGTGGGCAGCACTCGGTGACCCAGACTGTTGGGTGGGAGCCACGGGCTGTCCCTTTACACATCCCTCACGGAGAAGTCAGGGCAGGCTGGCCTGGGTAAGTAGGTGGCATCCCCCACCCCGAGCTGTGCGTTACCCAGATGAGAGGGGCATCATGGAGAGAGAAGACCAAGTGGCTCTGAGGCTCAGACCTTCACGCAACCCCCAAGGTCCTGGGCAGAGCCTCCTCTCTGGGAAAGACAGGCCCCCAGAAGGCACTTTAGTAGGTTGATGGGAGAAGGGAGGAGAGAACAACATGGATCCAGGGGTCAGAGCACAGTCTGCTACTATTGTGACCTTGGGCAGGTTCCCTCCATCTGATCCTCCTGTTTCCCCATCTCTTCAATGTAATCGAAGTGGCTCCTCCTCACAGGTTGTTTGAGGACCAGAGGTACAGCTCACTGTGAGCCCCACGCGAGAGCCGCTCAGTGAGGTTCACGTGTGGCCCTCCTCCAAACTCTTCTGGAGGCCCCTCTCCCCTCGAGGCTGCCTTAGTGGTCAGCCGGGGGACAGCCACCCTCCTTCCCCACCCAAGGCTCGGCCTGGCCCCAGTCCCACCCAGCACACCTGCTCCGCTTCTGCTTCTGGCCACATGAGGCAGACCTCCCCAGGCCCCTGCTGCCCCTCCCCCAGTTTTTTCCTACCAGCTCCTTCCTCCAGACTCAGGGACAGACTTCTGATCATCTTGGGGAAACTTGAGATTTTGGGGAGGGGGTGAATGAAAGAGAACAGTCTCACGGGGCCCAGCAGAAATAGGCAGAGAGCATGAGTGGGTGAAAGGACCCTTGTAAAGGCCCCCATGTGGTTCCAGGGCTGTACCAGTGAGTCACTTTGAAGGCTATTGCAACCATTCAAAGGCTTCCCTGGTGCCTCACACAGTAAAGAATCCACCTGCAAGGTGGGAGGTCTGGGTTAGATCCCTGGGTTGGAAAGATCCCCTGGAGGAGGGCACAGCAATACACAGCCACTCCAATATATTCTTGCCTGGAGAATCCCCATGGACAAAGGAGCCTGGCAGGCTACAGTCCATGGGGTGGCAAAGAGTCAGACGCGACTGAGCGGCTAAGCTCAACACAGCAACCATTCTAAGCAGCACAGTCCTCAGGAAATAGGGGAGAATGGCACTGGCCAATCGGACCACACTCCCTCTGGGAGTCCCGGGTGGGCAGCCTCAGAATGCCATGCAGACCACCTGGGCTGCCAATTGGCAACCTCTTTGTCTGATCCCCGGGAACCTGGAGAGGTGAATGGCATCAGCAGGCCCCCAGACAATGCTGGAGAGAGCCTGGGAGAGAGTCTGGAAGAGCCTGGGGCCCCGGCCAGAGAGAACACTCCAGCTGGAAAACTGGGTGAAAGAGAATGACCAGGCTCCCAGCACACCACGGCAAAGTCTCCTCCCCAAGTCAGCAAGGCTTGCAAATGTGACTAGGTTTCCCGGAGGCGCCAGAAACTTTGTCACGGCGACAAGGAGCTCACAGAGTCTGGATTCAGAGAGTGGTTTAACCCCAGGGTGGGAGCATGACTCCCTCTATGATGGGGCCACATGGGGGCTCCAGGCTGTCTGCCCCCCAAGCATTGGGCTGATCTCCCCCAGCTCTCAAGTCTGCCTGGAGTCAGCAAAGTCTCTGAGGTTCACGTTCATCAGCGCTTGACACTCTGGCTCCAACCATACCCCTCAAACCTAAGAAGAGCCACAGTCACAGTGTTAAGAGGGATAATTGCCATTTACGAATGTCTGTGACAAGCCAGAGACTTGGCATCAGGTCACCGAATACTGCACTAAACCCACATGAGCTGGGTGCTACTCTAAGTTCATTCTCACTATGATTAGTGACCCAACTTAGAAATGAGAAAACCAAAGCCACAGGGAATTTGAATAACTTTCCCTGGAAGCAGCTGGACCAAAATGCAGACTCAGACTCGCCTCTGACCTTTGCCTGGGAGAAGGTCCCAGGTGCAACCCCACCTGCAGGCTGGGCCTCTGATCCTGATCAACTGCCCAGGATGGAAGTTAGGGGTCACCATGAAGCCCTCCTTGTCACAGGACCCAAGCCCAGAACCACAGTCCCAACTGGTAGTGGCTGGTCCCTCCTGCCCCTGGATCCCCTCCAGTAGCCTCAGATTTCTGCCAGGCCCAGGACAAACTCCCAAGAGAAACACACTGGGACCCACTGACATGCCAGCCAGCCCACCAGGGCATTTCACCCTCACCTGGATGCTGGGCCAGACAAAGCTAGTGCGACCCTCTCGGGCACAGCTGGAGGTGCAGCAGCCAAGCACTCACAGCGCTCCTGGGGACTTTACTGAGCACCTGCTGTACGTCAGCACGTGGGTCAGAGGCTCTGTGTACAACCCCTGCTCTCCTGGGGCTCTCAACTCAGCAGACAGGGGAGGACAGGAGTGAATAAACAATTCTACAAGGGGATTAGAGCTGCTATTCAGGACATGAGAGAAAGACAGGGAGGGACAGAGAAAAGGAGAGGCACAGGGGTGAAGGTTACACTGCAGGGGAGCAGACTGTGTGTCCCACCGGAGAAGATGGGGACCGGGGCCAGTCCCACCCCAGGACACCCCGGGACACTGTGCCTCCACCCAGGCAGCTGCTGGGCTTTGCTTGGGCCTGGTGCTTGGGGGCAGCCTGTCACATTCTGAGGTGACAGAATGTCACCCCAGATGTCACCCCAGAATGTCACCCCTCGATTTCCAGGTTAAATTTTCCTCTAGTCACAGGGCACAGATTCTAGATTCCTCCTCGGGCCCCACTTGGCACCTGGAGCATCCCCCTCTGCAGTGCCTTCCCCTTGCAGCCCCTCCAGCCAGCCCAGCAGAAACCACTCGGCCCTGTAACCAGGCCTGGCCTGCCTGGGATACCACACCCTCTGTCTATCTGTCTGTCTGTCTGCACCCAGCCTCTTCCTGGCCTCCCCACCCTAATCTCCAGGAGCACCCCTCCCCAAGCAGTCCCATCAGTCAGCCCCAGCCAGTCAAGAGTCTAGACTCTTCCAAATTGTTCCTGAGAGCACATCTGTATGTCTAAGACAATGCTTCACTTCTTTCCAATGGAAGAAGGGCCTGCAGTGTGTCGGGGTTCAGACCCCAGACTGGGCATGGTGGACCATGGAACCTGTTCAGGTGAAGGCAGGAGTGAGAAGGACTCTCTGACCATCCCCTGAAGCAGGTCCAAAGGCCCTCCTGTGATGGGGAACCGCTCCCCCATGCCTGGAGGACAGAAGTGTCCACATCCCCAAGACAAGAGGATCTCAGATCGCAGGAGTGATCTGAGCAAACAGCCCCACCCTGGTTCACCACCCTGAGTCCACACCCTTGTCCCATCATGTTTCCCCATAACTTTTCACTCTTCATTCAACCTAACAAAAAAACACTCAGGCTTCACCATTTCTTCGAGTCTTCATTTTCTTGTAAAGGTTCCCACATCACATAAAACTTATATTGAATAAACCTGTATGCATTCCTCTTGTTTGCTATGGATTCCCAGCGGACACCCTAGACGAGTGGAAATAAAGGTGTTTTCTTCCCCTACAGGCGAGATCCCACTCGGGAGACACAGGGAGGGGAGCAGGCGGGCAGCGGGTCCACACCTGCCTCACCTCAGCCCCTCCGAAATGAGTTTGTGATGCAGGTGCTTTTATTACCCTTATTTCACAGATTGGGGAAGGGGCTCCGAGACTTTAAATAACTGTTCCAGGGTCACACAGCAAGTATCGGCAGAGCTGGGGTTTGAACTCAGTGTTGGTTCACACACTGGCTCCATCCCACAGAGGGCGAGCAGAGACAGAAGCTAGAAGCTGGCACTCCAAGTCAGCAGGGCAGGCATAGGGAGAGGGAACTGACTCACGGAGCTTATCTTGGGGCCAAAAGACCAAAGTATCCCCAGATCCACCCTCCAGAATCTTAAAAGTTCATAGAGGCCTTGACAGGGCTCAGATGGTCTTAACAGTACATATCTCTCGGGGCTGCGTGCTTAGAAACGACTCTGACTGCAAGAATGGTGGGCAGGGGTACAGATCCTCTGATGACCAAGGTCCAGCTCGAGGGTCAGCCGGGGGTCACGTCCTCACAGGGACCAAATCCAAGGGCTCCTCTCTCCTCTGTGTCTCTGCCACAGTGCCCAGTTCACCTCGTCCAGAGTCACGCACACACGTATGTCAGCACTTCCTGGGCTAGTGTCTTTGCTTCTCAAAGGCAGAGGCTGCTCTTGTCCCCAGGCCCAGGGATGGCGACGCTGTGCCAGGCTAGGAATAAAAGTCCTCCAAACTGCAAATCCCCACAAAGGCTCACATCTCTTTCACATTCTTAGGGCTTGGGTGGGCTACCCAGGTGGCGCTAGTGGTAAAGAATCTGTCTGCCAATGCAGGAGACATGAGAGACTTGGGTTCAATCCCTGGGGTGGGAAGATCCCCTGGAGAAGGGAATGGCACCCCACTCAGCATTCTTGCCTGGAAAATACCAGGGACAGAGAAGCCTGGTGGGCTGTAATCCAGGGGGCCGCAAAGAGTCAGACAAAACTGTGCGACTGAGCACAAAAAAAGAGGCTTGTACCTTATCAGTCACAGCCTCTGGGACAACTCCCCAAAACCTTATGGTGGTTTTCTGGGCCTTGCTTTTCTGTGGGTCCACTGCCCATCCTCTTCCTCACAGATGGCCCAGCCAAGCCTGCAGAGCATCCTCAGCGGAGGCCAGACTCAATGTGCTAACACTGTATCATCCATGTAAGGGCTCTTCTTACTGATGTAGGGAGGGAGGGTGGGACAGATCCTGGGCTGCCATCCCATGGCATGCAGGGGGTGCTGTGCACGTACCCTTGGGGATGCACTGGAAACAAGGTCCCTATTCCTCCTCCCATAAGAAGGCAAATTGATTTTAGTTATCAGAAACCTGCACTTGTCAGTCTTTTCCATGAATCTCCTTGAAGATGAAGACTTTTATCAGGAACACTTTTCCAAAAACATGAGAGTAAAACAAAATTGTCCTTAAATGACAAAAAAAAAAAAAAACCTTCTTTTATTTTTAATTAGAGGATAATGACAATATTGTGTTGGTCTCTGCCATATACCAACATGAATCAGCCACAGGTATACATACTCTCTTCCCTCTTAAACCTGCCTTCCACTTCCCTCCCCATCCCAACCCTCTAGGTTGTCAAGTTAAAATAGTCATGGTTAAAATCTGATAAGACTTCATTATAATGAAATTAACAAGGAAATTGGATTGTTTCTGTGACATACACTTCAAAAGTGTAACTGATAACATTATATCAGGACATATCAGATTTTTAGAAATTTCATACAAATATACCCTAAAGAAAGTTGAGTATCACTCCTCATTTGACAATGCTTCCTGTGTAATTTAACATATGAAATAAGCCTAATTAGTTTACTATCTCTCTTTCACAAGGAGAGAAAAACACATCTTTTGAGATGTTCCAAGGACCTTTTGGAAAATCCCAAAGTTCAACATCAACAAGACTTTTGTTTAGAGTTTTATTTTGGGGGGAGTGAAAGTTTCTCAGCAGTGTCCGATTCTTTGCAACTGCATGGACTATACAGTCCATGGAATTCTCCAGGCCAGAATACTGGAATGGGTAGCTGTTCTCCCTTCCCAACCCAGGGATCAAACCCAGGTCTCCTGCATTGTAGGCGGATTTTTTACCAGCTGAGCCACCAGGGAAGACCCTTACTTGGGGGAAGCTTATCAAAAATATCAAAAGGCTTAAAATACTTGATTAAATAGGATTATAGGTCATTGTGATACAAAACTTAGTTATCCATTTAACCAAAGGGACAACTAAAGACTTCTCAGGCAAATATAGAAAGTTACATAGTTATTAAAAAATAATAATAATAACTGGCTCTTTTAATAGAGAAGATTTGTTTTTCTTAAGTAAACAAAGACAAGATGAAGCACAGGAAATTATGCTGATAAAACACAGAATCTTTGTTTTTTAGGCATACAGACACAACCTCATAGCTTTCATTCCAAAACTGTTAACTGTGAATCAGGTATCTACTCACATGGCTAAATGCTAATATTTGTAGAGAAGAGTTTTTAAATTTGTATTGTCCTTGACAAGTCATCCTATGGAGGCTGTAGACCAGATTTGGGGCAAGGGAGCTTGTATGCTGCTGCTGCTAAGTCGCTTCAGTCGTGTCCGACTCTGCGACTCCATAGACGGCCTCCTACCAGGCTCCTCTGTCCCTGGGATTCTCCAGGCAAGAACACTGGAGTGGGTTGCCATTTCCTTCTCCAATGCATGAAAATGAAAAGTGAAAGTGAAGTCACTCAGTCGTGTCCAACTCTTAGCGACCACATGGACTGCAACCTACCAGGCTCCTCTGTCCATGGGATTTTCCAGGCAAGAGTACTGGAGTGGGGTGCCATTGCCTTCTCCGGGGAGCTTGATTAGTAGTCTGTATTTATAAAAAGCTTCCTTCCCCCTTTTTTCAATCTTAAGCAAGCACGGGCAGTGTTTTAGTCATTTCTCAGGGTGCTTACACCTCAGATGTGATAAGAGTTACAACTTCAAGGGTTAGGGAAAGGATGAAAAAAAGAGAAAAGAGAAAGGATGCAAGTCTCCTCCCAGAAGTTCTGGGATACATTTCTCTATCACCATAAGTCTAGGGTAATTACTATTTAGAATTTTCTTTGTGTTGGAGGGTATATGGTAGGGGGCACCCTGCCTCTTTGTCAATCACCACAGCTTCATTCTCCTCATCTTCATTCTCCTCACTTTCCCAGAGAATCTACCTCTTAATGTCCTGATCACATTTGTCATAAGCGCTCGGACTTCCCCAGCTTTGCAAAATAGCACACTTGCTCTGGTTCATGGGGTCGCAAAGAGTCGGACACAACTGAGCGACTGAACTGAACTGAACTGATGGTCTCCTACCTATCTTTCTGCTCCCTACCTCATCTGCCAGCCCCAAGGGAGCAGAGAGGTGGACATGCACACATCCTCCTCTAATCTCAGCTCTCCCTCCCGCTTTCTGACTCAAGCTTCAGCCTCTGTTTGGGCATCAGGGTCCAGCTGACCCGCCTATGGTGGAGGCCAGTCCTTTACACAGCCACCCATTATTGCCTGTCATAGAGTGTTCTGCCTGGCTTCTCAAACTAGCGCATTAAAGCAACCAGCGTTTTCAGCATTTCCGTACTTAATGCAACATCCACAAGCATCTGACATACAGGCTCTCCTCCTCACATAGAAGGTAATGGCAGGCCCAGAAGTTCTCTTGAGGATACTCTTGTCCAAGTCCCCTGTTTCATGCTGGGCTCACCAATGTTGATTCACCAACTGGGCCCTGAATATGGAGGGTGAGGAGAAACTAAAGAGGCTGACAACCCAGATTGGCAGGGGCAGGTCAATGAGCAGAGAACTTACTCACAAGGCTTGTCTTGGGCACCTGCCCACTGAATCCTAAAGGTTCATCAGTTCAATTCAGTTCAGTCACTCAGTCCTGTCCAACTCTGCAACCCATGGACTGCAGCATCCAGGCTTCCCTGTCCACCACCAACTCCCGGAGCTTGCTCAAACTCATGTCCATCAAATCGGTAATGCCCTCCAACCATCTCATCCTCTGTCGCCCCCTTCTCCTTCTGCCTTCAATCTTTCCAAGCATCAGGGTCTTTCATAGAGAGGCCTTGAAGGGGCTCAGGTGGTCTTAACACCTTGCTTTCTCAGGGCTGTGTCCTTGGAAACAGCTCCCACTGTGAAAATGGTAGACTTTCAAGGACAAGGAGAGGTGAGGAAACTCTGATGCCTAAGGCCAGCTAGAGAGACCTGGCAGTCAGGTCCTCTAGGTGACCTCCTCCAACAGGCCCTCTGATGCCACAGTCTGAGTTCCTTTTGCTATTTCTGAAAATCTGATTTTTCCTCTTTGGTTTCTGGTTCTCAACCCTCTTTATTCTGAAAACACTCTCTTCTGTTTTTAGGACAGACAGAGCAGTCAGTAAGGAAGCCTTGTGTGACAGAACCCCCAGCAGGAGCATCATTTGGAAAGCAGGTTCACCCTAGAAATCCTTTCCATCTTTTCCCTGCCAATGACCAAAAACCCCTTCTAGGAAGAAAATGTTACAGGGCGAATTTTATCTCTTCCAAAAGGTGTTATGGGCTTCCCAGGTGGCACAGTGGTAAAGAATTTCCCCTCAGTGTAGGAGACATGGGTTTCACCCCTGGGTCAGGAAGATGCCCTGGAGAAGGAAATGGCTACCCACTCCAGTATTATTGCCTGGAGAATTCCATGGACAGAGGAGCCTGGTGGGCTACAGTCCATGGGGTTGCAGAGTCAGACACAATTGAGCAACTAACACTTTCACACTTTCAAAAGGCTTTGAAGTCTTAACCCCAAGTCCCTGTGTGTGTGGCCTTATCTGAAAGCAGAGTCTTTGCAGATGATCAAGTTAAGATGATATCATTAGAGTAGACCCTAGTCCAAGATGACTGTGTGCTTATTAAAAGGGGAAATTAGGACAGAGATACACACAGAGGAGGCGCATGGACTGAATTCTTCCTCACAGCCAGAAGGAACCAACCTGCTAACCCTCAGGTTCCCCTGGAACTGCGAGGCAGCAGACGTCTGTTGTCTGAGTCTCCTGTCTCTGGTGCATTGCTTCAGCAGCCCTTGTTGTTTGTTGTTCAGTCACTCAGTCATGTCTGACTCTTTGTGATCCCTGAACTGCAGCACACCAGGTTTCCCTGTCCTTCACCATCTTCAGTAGATTGTGCAAACTCATGTCCATTGAATCAGTGATACCATCCAATCATCTCATCCTCTGCCTTCAATCTTTCCCAGCATCAGGGTCTTTTCCAATGAGTCAGCTCTTCGCATCATGCGGCCAAACTATTGGAGCTTCAGCTTCAGCATCAGTTCTTCCAATGAATATTCAGGGTTGAGTTCTTTAAGATTGACTGGTTTGATCTCCTGTGGTCCAAGGGACTCTCAAGAGTCTACTCCAGCACCACAGTTTGAAAGCATCAATTCTTTGGTGTTCAGCCTTCTTTATGGTCCAACTCTCACATAAATGACTACTGGGAAAATCATAGCTTTGACTATATGGACCTTGGTTGGCAAAGCGATGTCTCTACTTCTAGAAGATTAATATAAATGACAAGACCAGGGTTTCTAGAGCCCTCAGAATCCAGTAGAAACTCTGACAAGTAGAACAATGAGCTACCAACCCAAGTGTTCTCTAGAACAGGGGCCCAACCTCTGGGCCACAGACTGGTACCTCTTACCAAGATCGGTGGCAGCATTAGATTAGAAATAAAGTACAACCTAGATAGCATATTAAAAAGCAGAGATATTACTTTGGCAACAAAGGTCCGTCTAGTCAAGGCTATGGTTTTTCCTGTGGTCATGTATGGATATGAGAGTTGGACTGTGAAGAAAGCTGAGCACCAAAGAATTGATGCTTTTGAGCTGTGGTGTTGGAGAAGACTCTTGCGAGTCCCTTGGACTGCAAGGAGATCCAACCAGTTCATCCTAAAGGAGACCAGCCCTAGGTGTTCATTGGAAGGACTGATACTAAAGCTGAAACTCCAATACTTTGGCCACCTCATGTGAAGAGTTGACTCATTGGAAAAGATTCTGATGCTGGGAGGGATTGGGGGCAGGAGGAGAAGGGGCCGACAGAGGATGAGATGGCTGGATGGCATCACCGACTCGATGGACGTGGGTTTAGGTGAACTCCAGGAGTTGGTGATGTGTCCATCACCTGGCAGGCCTGGCGTGCTGCAATTCATGGGGTCACAAAGAGTCAGACACGACTGAGCAACCGAACTGAACTGAAAGTGCTCTATAACTGTAAGACACTTGAATCATCCTGAAACCATCCTCCCTCCCCCCCAGTCCATGGAAAAATTGTCTTCCATCAAACTGGTGTGTGGTGCCAAAAAGGTTAGGGACTGCTGCTCAAGAAATGCCACTGCCCTCAGCCTCATTCTGAGTAGGAGCAGCCCAGCAAGTTGGGTTGAACATGAAGAGTCTTGAAAGGTTATCTCAACCCTGCATCCATGGCACTCACCACTTCAGGCAGGAATGTTGTCTCACTCCTCCCCAGGGGGAGCCCTGGAAGGGCAGAGGCAGAGGACAGGGATGGTGAGAGGCAGCTGTTCCCTGGAGCATCTGCAGCAGCCCAAGCAAGGAACTGATTTTCCAAAACCAGAGAGAGATTGAGATGCTTCAAGCACAGGCACTAACCAGGGTCACAGAACTGTTTATCTGGAATTGTTCTAAATAAAGCCTCCCGTCTGCCACTCGAATCCAGCGTGTGCTGCTCCTACAATAGCAACAAGTTTCCGTTATTAAGAGAGACAGCTCTCAGACCTGAAGGAGCAGGAATATTTGCAAATCCCATGCAAATTCTTCTGCACAAACCAGCTACTTAAAGAGCCTTTTGGGGAGAATAAGTATCCTGATTAGACACTTGTTCACCCTCTCCATTCCAGGGACAAGAGCTCCCCCCATTGTCACCTGCTGGCCACATGCACAGAAGCACACACAGGCCTGAGCTGCAGCTGTGCCCTGAGCCAGATCCCCCCACTGTCAATTCAAGGCCATGAGTCAGGTGGAGGACAAGCACCCCCTCATCCCCTCAGGCCCTGAACACCCTCCCTGAGGCAGGAGAGGTGGGAGTGAGTACAAAGGCAAGAAGGCTCTAACCCTGTTGGCCACCGTTGTAGGTTGACCAGATGCCTCAGTGATGCCAATGAACTGGAGACAAAGCAGAGATCTCAGGAACTCCAGAAAGCATGAGCACCAGGCCCTGGGGCCAGAAGGAGCAGACAGAGGTATCAGGAGCTGTGGGTGGAAATCAAGTCACCAGATTTCATAAGAAGTTGAGTTGGGGAGGGGATGCTGGAGATTACGGCCTGCTTCCTAGAGATCAAGTGACTCACAATAGATGCTGCCATCTCACCCCAGATCCCAATGTTGTGGGCACTTGATAAATGGACAGCCTGAGCCCTTTCTGCTTCGGGTCCTCTGGGTCTGAGTCAGCCATACAAAGTAACATCTACCCATGGCACTAAAGCACCCACTGCGAGTACAAATTGCCGTGTCCTTGGTACCCAGAGCTGATGCTTCATGCCCAGGGCCCTGAAAGATACCCAGTCATGTCATGATGAAGAGAAACCAGGAAGGGTTGGAACAAAAGCTAAAAATCATACTGATACAAAGAATAGCTGAAGTTATCCATGAGATAGTGAAGGACAGGGAAGCCTGGTGTGCTGCAGTTAATGGGGTCACAAAGAGTCAGACATGACTTAGCACCTGAACAACAACAAAGTTATTAAAAGTTTCTACTAAGATTAAATATGGCACTTTAGCACACAACAACCCTGGAAGTAGAAACTGTCACTACTCCTATTTTCCAATCCAAGAAACCAAAGCACAAGAAATTGCATCATTTTCTGAAGTTTATCACAGCCCAGCCAGGAGACAAACTCAGTCCCTCTGGCTCAGAGTCCTGCCCACACTGTCCCAACCTACTGTCCTGGCCCTGAGTCTGTCCTTACCCATCACTGGAGACCCTACCCAGCACCCCCATGCTGGAAAGTTGTTGGATAAAGCTATGAGATGGGGGAGGCTTAGAACTAAACCAGACCAAGACAGCTTAAGGTCCATTTCACAGGAAAGAAGCTGAGGTCCAGAGAGGAGAAAGGATTGCACACATCAAATTCCGACTCCTGGGATGGTCTTCATCCTTGCATTACTGAACAGGATTAAGCAGATTAGTCAGTAAGACATCCGGCTTCTGACTTGAATCTTGATGGTGAGTGAGCCTGCATGCTCAGGGTCTTAGGGTGACATGTTGGTGGGGCACTGGCCCTCAGGGATGAGAAAGGGATGGAGGCAGACCAAGCCTGTGAGGGGACTGAGCTCTGTCCCAGGACAGAACATCAGCCCCAGTACCTGCTGACCCAACATGGAGCTGAGGCCACAAACAACCTCCAGTTCTCAGCTCCTTAACCTGCCCCTGTAGCTGGGGGCTGGGCAGCTGTCCAGAGGTTGTCTGTCAGCAACTGGCCCTGCCCATCCTTAAAGGGAGGTGTGAGCCTGGTGTAGAGATGATTTCCCAAAACCATATACATAGCCCTGGTAGGGATTCTAGCCCTTAAGCTGCAGACTTTCAAGGCACTTTCCTCCACCCATCTATAAACTCTCCCTTCTTGTGGACACTTGAGTCCAGTGTGTGAATGGCCCCTGGAAGGTGATGAACTGGGACGAGGAGGTGGCCAGGAGCCAGCAGGCAAGTGAGAAAAACGTGGCTGAAGACACCCCACCCCCACCAAGAACCTCACACTCACAATGGACTGTCATGCCCAATACCAGGTTTCCTATGCCTGCAGAGAAACTCCAGGAACAACAAAGGGCATGACCTAAGGTTCTCAGGGACCCCTGCCCAAGGCAGCCACTGAAAACCCAACCGTCTGTAAAGTTTCCTGTTTGAGCTTTGCATTCCACTCTCCAGTGTATATCTATACTTTTGAACCAAAAACTGATGCTCTGCCTCTAAATCTTGTAGAAAAACAAAGGCTGGAGCTGCCTCTTATTCACATAGGTGTAACTGCAGAGCAAGATGCTGGGCCCCTCCCCACCCTGGCGTGTGTCCCTGGTCCATATGTACAGGGAACTCCGCGGGGGCCAGAGTCCCACTGCCTGAGCACAAATCTTGGCTCTGCTACTTTCTTAGCTGAGTGACTTTGAGGAAATTGAGGCACCTCTCTGTGCCTCTGTAAAATAGGGACGATAATAATGCTTCTTACATTGAGAATCCAGGTTTCTGTGGTGGCTCAGATGGTAAAGAATCTGCTGGCACTGTCGGGGACCCAGGTTTGATCCCTGAGTCAGGAAGATTCCCTGGAGAAGAGAATGGCTACCCACTCTAGTGTTCTTGCCTGGAGAATTCCATGGACAGAGGAGCCTAGCCAGCTACAGTCCAAGGGGTCACAAAGAGTTGGATACAACTGAGCGACTAACACTTTCACACACTGAGAATCCAAAGGCTAAATTATGCAATTCAGAAAATAGGTTTAGAGCCCTGCTAGACCCTATGGTCATTGTCAGAGTAAGCACCTTGCAATGCTGAGGGAAGTCAGGATGGCTAGAAAGGAGGCCTCCAGGGGATTCTCTGCAAAGCTCAGGAGCTGTCCAGGTCCTGGAAGACAGACTGAAAGGTAAGCATAGCAGGCAAGCCCCCGGCCCTGCTGACCCAGTCCCTGGAAGCCAGAGCAGATGTGGTGGCCCGAGGTAGGAGGCTTTGATGCCTATGCTTGTCCTCCATCCCTGGAGAAGGATTTCCCTCCCCTGTCTGTTCCCCAACAGCACTTCTGAAGATGAGATTTCACACCAGAAGAGGAGCTTTTAATAAGAGTGCCTGCAAACCTCTCCCAGTTCTGGCAAGAGAGCAGGCACTCATCAGAACTACTTGGGGAGGCTTCACAGACTGGTCTTGAGGAGGTTTTGAGATCTTCCTCAGCTCTGAGTGAGTGGGGGGCAGGCTTTCCCCTGTGCATCCTCAAGGAAGCACCTACAAAGGTGGCATCTGGGAGGCAGGGGGACAGGTGAAAGTTCTGGAAATAAGATCCAGTTGGAGGCACCAAGTGGGCCATATTTGACGTCAGGAAGCTGGAGATGCTCGCCTCTCCAAAGCATCAAACCCACCCACCAAAATCACACCCGAGAGCTGGCAAGAGGGGCCCACACCTTACACAGGTAAGGCAGGCCCATGACTGGAACTCACTCCACTCACAGGCTGCAGGAGGAGATGCTGGGAGCCTGAGACCTTGCCCATCTTCCAGCCCTTTCTTGAGTGAGAAAAGCTGAGAGCACCTGCAGTAATTTTCTGTCACTGCCATACAGACTGAAAACTCAGAGACAAGACAAATCCATTATCTCATAGTTGAATAGTTCAAAAGGATGACACGGGCCTCGCAGGGCTTTTCCAGCTCCCAGAGGCCACCTGGCACTCCTAGGCTCTTAGCCCCCTTCTCCATCTCCAAAGCCAAAGATGCTCTTTGACCGTGCTTCTGCCATCATCACATCTCTGCCTTGGCCTCTGCCTCCTTTCACTTATAAGGACCCAGTGGCCACTTTGGATCAAGCTGGATAATTCAGGACACACACTCCCTGGGTCAAGGTCAGCTCGTGAGCACACTTGATTCCATCTGCAACCTTAATCCACACTCTGCCAAGTAACCTAACACATTTACAGGTTGTGTGATTCAGATGTGGACATCTCTGAGGCCGTTACTCTGTACACTAATGTACCCATCGCAAGACAACAATAGCAATAACACTCATTTAGTGTTTATTGTCTTCCTGAGCTTTAGATGCATCATGTGTTTCTTACTCTTCTAATTGGGCCCCTTTCTTGAATGAGGGACCAGAGGTTCTGGGAGGCTAAGGGATTTGCCTAAGGTCACAGCCATCATTGTTGAGCCCAGGGAAAGAGCTCAGGAGCCCAGTGTCAAAACAGCTCTCAGCCAGGCCCTGAGAAACCAGGACCACACTGAACACCCAGGGTGTGCAGAGCTGGAGTCAGGGCCCCAAGCACACACCAGCCGCACCCCAGAAACCCACATGAGTCTGTGCACTGAGGGCTGGAGGAGTGGGAGGGATTCTGTGACAAGTCCTCAACCCACTGAGGGGCCTGTGAAACCTACGCACCCCAAGAAGATGGACTTTTCAACACTTGGGCAGCACGAAGCTGGGAGCCAAGATGCCTTCGAGGAAGGAAGCCCGTGATTATCTCAGCAACGGCTGCACCACACCCCCGTGGTCTCTGGGCAGAGGAAAGAACACAGCACATTCTGGTGGCAACTTCATCTAAACACTGTCACAGCTCTAGGCCAACTGTTAGAATAACTTTTTGGTTGTTATTATGAAGTAATAGGTGTTTATTGTAGAAATTTTAGAAAAAGCAGACAAGCCAGATGAAGGGAATAAAAATTAGCCCAAATTCCAAACTGCGAATGTACCACTTGACATGTTTTTGTACATCCTTCCAGTGATTTTCCTAAGCATTCATTTCTGTTTTTCTAAAACGAGCTCTCTAAAAATGGACTCACACTTTCTTCCTATCTGGCAAAATGCCTGCTCTCCTGAATATATCACGAACATCTAAGGGGGAAACTTCTCCCCCTTCTCACCTCCACTCCACCTCAATCCCTCCCCAAGACAAGGAAACTAATGCGGCCAGAATCAGGATCCCAAGAGGGCTGCACTTCCTAATGAGCAAGGTGGCCTGGTGTTAAGAGATCACACACACACATACAGGCATGTATACATATACACAGACACAGACACACACTTACATAAACATCTGCATACATGTCTGCACACACACATGCACATATGTACATATTTGCATATGTAAATATATACATGTGCATATATACACATGTGCATAAATATATACATGTGCATGTGTGTACATCTGTTGTAATACATAGGAGTATGCACACATACACACATGTACACATATTATCATACACACATGTGTGTGCATACATGTACACACATACAAATATATGTGTGCATGAGAACATGGACAATGCCTATATTCACGTGCACATATATACATATAAACATATTCATATACAGACATATATGCACAGACACAAACGTGTACATATAATGCATATATGTATGCACACATATACAAATGCATAAACGTGTGTACACATGCACACAGGTACCCATATGTGCCTGCATATATATATGTACACATGTGCACGCATGTATACACATGCACACATGTGCATTTGTGATTGCTTATGCATAGTGCACGTGTGTGCACACAAACAAGTGTGTGTGTACACATATACATGCAACCATGTGTATATACATGCACAAACACATACAGTCCTGTGTATTCATGCACATGCATGTATACACACACATGCACTCACACACAGGCACTGCTCTCTCCTCTCCCTGCTTGGGGCTGCTCTCTGGGCTTTCCCTAATCATTTTGCTCTGTTCTTGTGTCTACCAGGGTCCCCTGGCGCCCTCGTCATGGTCTCTGCAGTCTGGCATTTGGCAGACTTGGCCTTCAAAGGCAAGTGAGCCCTGCCTCAGCCTTGAGCCTAAGCTCTGCCTTCCAGCCTGCAGGGCAGGTCACAGGCCTGGGCCAGCCAACAGGAGACACTGTGTGTGCGGCCTGTCTGCTCCAGCTCCCTGGGCACACCTCTGCCCCAGGCCTCTGGGTCCCGGCCACAAGCCACATAAGATTCCTAGTGACTGTCTGGCCATGGTGTCCTTCCTGCCCAAAGATCACAGTGAGGAACTTCAGGGCCTGCACACTGTAGATTACATAGCCGTGCCCACCGAGGGACAAACAAACAGCTCCCATGTCCCGAGTCAGTACCCACAACATCGTGATCACCACCACACTCCTGGTGGTTTCCTGAGGATGAGGTGGTGAAATTATAGTGGGGGCAGGGCCTACCCAAAGATCCCAAGCAGGCATGATAAAGGGGGTCATTACAAGGAAAGTTTCGGGGAGCCCAGCAGATGGGGGCAGGGTGATGCAGGCCTGAGGGTCTAAAGGAAGGCACTGCTAAAATCTTAGTGCAAGAAAGTCATTGAAAGATTTAAAAAGCATGGCTCTGGCTGCTGTGGGGAGACTTTCAGGGACTTCCTGGCCTAACTTGTCCCTCCAGTCACTCCCCACCTTATCACTGAGGTGGTGCCCCACGCAACATTGGCCTTGCCAGAGCAGAGTCCGAAACTGTTCATTAGTACTTCCCCAAATATTATATCTGCTAGAAGGATGCAGGCTCCCTGTGGGCAAGGCCAGACCTCTTGCATCCAGCCTATGCCCACACAAAGAAGCACCTCACAGGGAATCCTGGCGGTACCCAGGCCGGAGCCTTGCCTCTTCATCCTTCCCAAGGTAGGCTGCCACTCACCTCTGCTGAGCACTTCCCAACTCGGACAGGAGGATGAACATCAGAGCAGCTGGGAGCTAATGGATCCCAGAACCAATCAATCCCCCATGGATGCTGAGGGACAACGGCATTGACTATTATCTGATCTTGATGGACAGTGAGGTGCCTACTGAGAGCTTTCTGATGAGGCAACACGTGCTCATTGACAGTATATACTATATACATACAAACTAATGCTGAACATGAATGGCTTAACAAGTAAAGAATCCACCTGCAATGCAGCAGATGTGGGTTCAATCCCTGGATCGGGAAAATTCCCTGAAGAAAGGAAATGACAACTCACTCCAGTATTCTTGCCTGGGAAATCCCATGGACAGAGGAGCCTGGTGGGCTACAGTCCATGGGGTTGCAGTCAGACACGGCTGAGCACACTGACATATGCACTGTATATATGCTATACACACACATACTAATGCTGAACATAAACTATTACTTAAACTTCCTTCAAAATATCTATTTAATTAACTTTTTAAAGATAACTGGAGATTCAGACAAAACTCTTGTTCAAAAAGATATATGCACTCCAATTTTCATGGCAACACTATTCATAATAGCCAAAACATGGAAACAATCTAAATGCCCATCAATAGATAAGTGGATAAAAAAGACGTGTCCGTATATACAATGGAATACTACTCAGCCATAAAGGAGAACAAAATAATACCATTTGCAGCAACATGAATGGACCTAGAAATTGTCATACTAAGTGAAGTAAGTCAGAAAGAAAAATATCATACAAAAATATGACATTTCAAGGCAAATACCATATGACATCACTTACATGTGGGATCTAGAATATGACACAAATGAACTTTCTGTGAAACAGAGAGAGACTCACAGAGAGAACGGACTTGTGGTTGCCACAAGGGGTTGGGGGAGGGGTGAAGTGGGAGTGTGGGATTAGCAGAGGCAAACTATTATGTAGAATGAATACACAGCATGGCCCTACTGTATAGCACAGGGAGCTGTATTCATCAACCTGCAATAAATCATAATGGAAAAGAATGGGAAAAAGAATGTATACGTGTGTATATGTTTGTATAACTGAATCACTTTGCTGTACAGCAGAAATTAACACATTGTAAATCACCTATACTTCAATAAAATATTTTTTTTAAAGAAGACCTAGGCATTGATATAATCAAGATATAGAACCTTACCATCAGGACAGAATTCCACATGCTGCCAGTTTATAGCCACACCCACCTGTAAGCCACATCCTAGAGCTCCTGCAACCATTACCCTAAGTCTCCATTCCTACAATTCTGTCATTTCAAACATGTTATATAAACGTATTCATACAGCAAATAACCTTTAGGGATTGGCTCTTTTCACTCAGTGATATTCTCTGGGGAGTCATCCATGTATCAGTTCAGTTCAGTTCAGTTCAGTCGCTCAGTCGTGTCCGACTCTTTGCGACCCCATGAATCGCAGCATGCCAGGCCTCCCTGTCCATCACCAACTCCCGGAGTTCACCCAGACTCACGTCCATCGAGTTGGTGATGCCATCCAGCCATCTCATCCTCTGTCGGCCCCTTCTCCTCCTGCCCCCAATCTCTCCCAGCATCAGAATCTTTTCCAATGAGTCAACTCTTCGCATGAGGTGGCCAAAGTACTGGAGTTTCAGCTTTAGCATCAGTCCTTCCAATGAACACCCAGGACTGATCTCCTTTAGGATGGACTGGTTGGATCTCCTTGCAGTCCAAGGGACTCTCAAGAGTCTTCTCCAACACCACAGTTCAAAAGCATCAGTTCTTCGGCACTCAGCTTTCTTCATAGTCCAACTCTCACATCCATACACGAGCACTGGAAAAACCATAGCCTTGACTAGACAGACCTTTGTTGGCAAAGTAATATCTCTGCTTTTTAATATGCTATCTAGGTTGGTCATCAGAGAAGGCAATGGCACCCCACTCCAGTACTTTTGCCTAGAAAATCCCATGGACTCCCAGGAGGAGCCTGGGAGGCTGCAGTCCATGGGGTCGATAGAGTCGGACACGACTGAGTGACTTCACTTTCATTTTTCACTTTCATGCATTGGAGAAGGAAATGGCAACCCACTCCAGTGTTCTTGTCTGGAGAATCCCAGGGACGGGAAGCCTGGTGGGCTGCCGTCTATGGGGTCGCACAGAGTCGGACACGACTAAAGTGACGTAGCAGCAGCAGCAGGTTGGTCATAACTTTCCTTCCAAGGAGTAGTAAATATCAATAGTTGTATGGCCAGATACTATCACATGATAGGGAGAGACCACAGTTCACTTAACCATAGACTGTGAATGGACATCTGGTTTGTTGGAGCTTTTGAGGATTACAAATCAAGTTGCTATAAACATTTTTATGTGGTTTTTGTGTGTGAATATAAGTCTTCACTTTTCTGGGATAAATGCCTACAGATTTCATCACTAGGACGTTTGGTAGTTGCAAGATTAGTTTTTTTAGAAACTGCCAACCTGTTTTCCAGAAAGTCTGCACCATGTTATGTTCCCAGCAGCCAGTTTCTCCACATTCTCACCAGCATTTGGTATGGTCACTTTTTAAAATTTTAGCCAATCTGAAAGCTGTGTAGGAATACCTCATGATGGTTTTAATTTGCATTTCCCCAATGAGTAGTCAAGCTAAACATCTTCTCACGTGCTTACTTGCCATCTGCAGGTCTTCTCCGGTGAAAAGCCTGCTCATCACCTTTGCCCATGTTCTAATTGGATAGTTCGAATTGTTGAGTTGTGAGAGGTCTTTAGATATTTGAGATACTACTCCTTTGTCAGATAAGTGGCTTGCAAAGATTTGTCCCCACTCTACAGTTTGTCTTTTTTTAATAAATGTGTTTATTTTAATTGGAGTTTAATTACTTTACAATATGGTATTGGTTTTGCCATACATCAGCATGCGGCGGATTCATGTTGACATACAGTTTGTCTTTTAATCCTTGTCACAAGGTCTTTCACAGAGCAAAAGTTTTATTTTTGATGAAGCCAAATTTGTTCATTTTTTCTTTAACAGATTATGATTTTGCTGTCAGATCTAAGAACTCTTTTCCGGGACTATTTCTCCAAAGATATTCTCATATTTTTCTACATTTATATTTTACATTTAAGTTCATAGTTAACTTTTAACTCATTTTTCTGTAAGGTGTGAGATTGAGTTCAAGCTTCAATTTTTTGGCCTCTATGTCCAGTGACTCCAACAGCATTTGGACGATGCATTTTTCTCCCATTGAATTGCTTTTGTACCTTTGTCAAAAATCAGTTGGGCAGGACTTCCTGTGAGATTTTGTCAATGAATGCGACTTCACTTTCACTTTTCACTTTCATACATTGGAGAAGGAAATGGCAACCACTCCAGTGTTCTTGCCTGGAGAATCCCAGGGACAGGGGAGCCTGGTGGGCTGCCGTCTATGGGGTCGCACAGAGTTGGACACGACTGAAGCGACTTAGCAGCAGCAGCAGCATAGAATTCTGTCAAATGCTTTTTTTCCTGCATCAATTGATTTGATCATGTAATTTTTCTTCTTTAGTCTGTAAATGTGGTGGGTTGTACTGATTGATTTTCAAATACTGAACCAAATCTGCATTCCTAGAATTCCTTGGTTACGACGTATAACTATCTTTACATATTGTTAAATTTTATTTGCAAGTGTTTGTGAAGATTTTAAGTCTGTATTCATGAGAAAATTTGGCCTTTGGTTTTCTTTTTTGTACTGTCTTTGATTTACATAACAGGGTAAAACTGGCTTCACAAAATGAATCGCTAAGTTTTCTTTCCATTTCTGCTTTCCGAAAGAGATTGTGAGAACTGATATTTAAATATTTCACAGAATTCTCCAGTGAAAACTGCTCAGCCTGAAGATACCTTTTTGTGTATTTTTAAATTACAAATTTAATTTCCTTAATACTTACAGAGCTACTCAATTAATCTATTTCAAAGTGCGTGAGTTGTAGTAATTTGTGGACGTGGTTCATTTCTGAGGATGTAGTCCAATTTGCCTAACTTACCAAATTAACCTGCACACAGTTTTCTGTAGTTATTCCTTTATTGTCCTGTTGATGACTGGGGAGTCTGTTATGATTTTCCCTATTTCATTCCTTATTCTGAGTCCATCCACCAAGCGTTTTATTTCTGTTATTATATTTATCAGTTCTAAAATGTCCATTTGGTTCCTCTTTATATCTTCTATTCTATGGCTTAGCCTTTTTAATTTTGTATTTTCTTCAAAAGTATTCACAGTTGTTCATGAAGCAGTTTTACCACGACTGCTTTAAAATCTTTGTGAGATAATTCTGACCTCTTTGCCATGTCAGTGTTGATATTCATTGATTGTAATTTTTCAATCAGTTTGAGCTCTTACTGGTTCTTGCTACGATGAGCAAATTTTGATTGAAACCTGGGCATTGTTGTATTCTGCTGAGACTCTGGATCTTACTGAAACCTTCCGTTTCAGATGGTTTTCTCTGGCACTGCTGCAGCAGTGGAGGTGGGAGAGGAGTACTGCTTCATTCCTGCCAGGTGAAGGTTCCTCAGTCTGCCTCTGTGGACACCTGACTAGAGGAGAGGAGGCTTTTATTACTGCTGGGAAGACATGGGAGTCCCCATCCCCACATGGTCTCCACTGACATCACACTTGGGGTGGCCTCACTGGTGCTTGGTGATGGTGAAGATCAGACCCTTCATTGTGTGCATGCATGCTATGCTTCAGTTGTGTACAACACCATGAGACACTATGGACTGTAGCCCGCCAGGCTCCTCTGTCAGTGGGATTCTCCAGGCAAGAACACTGGAGTGGGTTGCCATACCCTCCTCCAGGGGGTCTTCCCAACCCAAGGATCAAATCCACATCTCTTATGTCTCCTGCATTGGCAGGCACTTTACCACTCACGCCACTTGGGGAGCCCAGCCTCTTCCTTAGACCCCCTCTATTAGCACTATAGAGAGGAGAGGGAGGGGCACTTCAACACATCCAGGTGGTGGCAGAAGTCAAGGCTCCCCTGCTGATACCACAGGAAAGGGGGACCTCATAACTACCTGGCAAGGATGACAGTCCCTGTTCTCCACCTGGCCTCCTCCTATATGGCTCCAGTGGTGTTTGAGGTGCATAATCTGAGCTTTTAGAGCATTGTTCTTCAAAACAAGCAAGCCCCTCCAACTGAGGTTCAATGTGCTATTGTGTTTTCCTGGGTCTGTCTTGAGCTTTGCCCAAGGACAGAAGGACATTGCCTGTGTAGATGGGGCCCTTACACACCCTTCCTGCTGATGTCAGTGCTTGAAAAGTTGCGGGGGGCAGGGCTCAACACAAAGACGATCTCATCCTAAGGATACAATGATTATGGCCCAAAGATTCAAGAGAAAACATAGTAGGAAGAGGACTTGTTCTATGCCTAGGCTTGTTGTTGTTCAGTCACTCAGTCATGTCCAACTCTTTGCGACCCTGTGGACTGCAGCACGCCAGGCTTCCCTGTTCTTCACCATCTCCTGGAGTTTGCTCATACTCATATCCATTGAGTCGATGATGCCATCCAACCATCTTATCCTCTGTTGCCCCCTTCTCCTGCCTTCAATCTTTCCTAGCTTGAAAGTCTTTGCCAATGAGTCGGCTCAATCTCTATGCTATGTCAGTGAAATATGTCTATTTCAATGTCTGTGTCAGTGAAATTACAAGCAGTGATTGTAACGTGAGAACCAGAGAGCAGATTTTTGTTCCCATCTTCCTACAACTCTGAGTAAGCCTAGCATGTGTGGTCATCATCAATGAAGCACAGGGTCCTTTGAGACAAAGAGTTGCGGGAAGCCAGGGTTCACAACCTTCACAGTGGATAATGCAGCATCATGAGTGATGATGTAGCCAGCATTGACTATATGGAATCAGGAGGCACAGGTTTGAGGTCAGGCTCCAAAGTGCCATGGCTCTGAGTCATCACAGTATTGCCACCTCTTGCTCACAGCTGGAGAGATGAGATTAACCGAGAATGATGCATTTAACAGTAAAGACCAGGCGGAGAAGGTTTCTGAACTTCAACAGGAAGAGACAGTCCCTGGGGACGGTGAAGAATCTTCATGCTTATGGCACGAATGGACAGATACTCTCCCCTCTGTTAGTCTAAAGCCCCGTCAGTAAATCCCTACACCTCACAGAGGCCCATACCTCATTCAGGCTTCTGTGAAGGCTAAACTGACCACAGACGCAGACCCGCCCAGCCAAGGGGGGATGGAAGCAGGAAGGCCACCACTCCTGGACCAGACGAGAATGAAAATACAAAGCAGCAGGGGAGCTGGATGAGAGGAGGAGGCTCAGACCAGGACCTCCCTCCTCCCCAACCCCCAATCTCGTCCCCACCCCTTGAGGCCCCTTGCAGGAGGGTCAGGTCAATGAGGACCCACCTCCCACCCCGGGGTGAAGCCTTGAGGCCGGCTGGGACCACGGGCAGGAGGCGAAGTCAGCCGTGTCCAGGTTCTCATGGTGGTGCTCTGGCCTGGGCACTTCCATAGAAGAGGCTCGGAACGGGGGCCAGAGGACAGAGGCCTCCTCCCCAACTGGGCAGAGGGTCTGTGGAGAGCACACTGTGCCCTGACCAGAGCCACCTGCGGAACCCGGCTTGGTTCCCTGAGAGTCAAGTTCTGTCCTTGTTTGCTTTTGTTGAATGTGTCTGTGTGCAAGGGACAGGGAAGCAATTGTTTTTTATTAACTCTCTTTCTTAGCATTATGAATGCGCATTTGACAAAAATCAGCAAACACAGAAAAGGAGGGGAAAAAAACACTGATAGTTTTATCACCCTAATAAAAACATGAAGTAATATAAGCTACATAATGGAAAGCTTAGAACACAAAAGAAAGCAGAAAAGTCAGAGGGAGAATTGGACTGAAGGCAAATGCATTTATCTTTCCAGCTCTCAGCACCCTCCCTCACCCCACCCCCCGGGACCCCCTGACTCCTCACACCACCCCCAACTCCTGGCAACCACTGGTCTACTTTCTGTCTCCATGGATTTGCCTGTTCCAGATGATTCATGTAAATGGAATCAGACAGTATGTGGTCTTTGATGACTCAATTTCATCATTTCTGCACCCAATACAGGTAGGTGGCATGTTCTATTTACAATAAGAGTGTTTACTCCCTTTTTTATTCTTTGTTATGAAGTCTACGACCCATGAGTGAACCTAATATTTGGCCACATTCAGAATTCAAAAATGAATAAATCTGAAGCCAACTGCACACTCCGAGGGGGACTGGCCATTCAAAGTCAAGGCCTGTTTCCCGACAATGATGGCGGGACTCTTGACCCTGGGGGTGACCACTCTGCAGTGGGTCATCCACCTCACTGTGGGATGTTTTGCAATATTCCTGTCCTCCCCAGGGCTTCCCTTGTGGCTCAGCTGGTAAAGAATCCACCTGCAATGCGGGAGACCTGGGTTCGATCCCTGGGTTGGGAAGATCCCCTGGAGAAGGGAAAGGCTACCCACTCCAGTATTCTGGCCTACAGAATACCATGGACTATACAGCCCATGGGGTCGCAAAGAGTTGGACACTACTGAGCGACTTTCACTGACTGACTGTTCTCCCCCAGGGGATGCAGTACAGGGGCAGCAGGGCTCAGCTGAGGAGGCTCAGACCACCTGGGCAGGAACCCCCTCTTTGCCCCTTAGCTGCCTAGTCACCTGGGCACATGGCTCAGCCTCAGTTTCCCCATCTGTAAAATGGGAACCCATCTCCCAGGGGTGTTGTGAGACTCAGATGTGGAAGTGAATATAAAGTGCTCGGTGACGAATCCAGCATGTGTGCGAGACTCCTGGAGTTCAGCTCATCCTCATTATCGGGTTCATCTGAGAGGCCCACCTTTGTTACCAGGCACTGGCCTAGAAGTGAAGGAAAGTGGGCCCACTGCAGCCTCAGATGCTTAGCGAGGTCCCTGCCAGCCAAAGCTCCCAGCCCCTCTGCCCATCACCCTCCCCAGGAACAGACACTTGCAGGCCAAGTCACTCTTGCTGCTGCTGCTGCTAAGTCGCTTCAGTCGTGTCTGACTCTGTGCGACCCCATAGACAGGGACAGGGCAGCACACCAGGCTCCCCTGTCCCTGGGATTCTCCAGGCAAGAACACTGGAGTGGGTTGCCATTTCCTTCTCCAATGCATGAAAGTGAAAAGTGAAAGTAAAGTCGCTCAGTTGTGTCCGACTCTTCGCAACCTCATGGACTGCAGCCCACCAGACTCCTCCGTCCGTGGGATTTTCCAGGCAAGAGTACTGGAGTGGGGTGCCATTGCCTTCTCCGAACTCTTGCTAGGCACCTCCAGAAACCAGCCCTGTCCTCTGATGGGAGGGCCTGGCCCTTTCAGCACAAGTAATTCAATGAGTGGAAGGAGCTCCATGGCAGAGGCACAACTACTGACATTTAACACACCACACCCTCCTGGCAGCCAGCCTCTAGGACTAGCTCCAGCCAAATGTGCTTTTGTTTAGTTTTGTTTTTTTTCAAAAAACAAATAAATGGGTCAGAAGCCAACCAGGAGAACCGGAAGCTGTCTCTGAAGGATAAGTTCCAAAGGATAAAGTTAGAGACTCGATTAAAGGAGATTTAATGAGTTAGAAAGAGATCAGAAACAGGACAGACCCAGGGCGTAAATCAAATATTAATCATCGTAAAGGCAAGGCTTGCTAAGGCGTAAATCAACAGCACTGGGCTGACTTGCAAACATCTGCCTCTCTAAAGAGCTTCCAGAAATCCAGAGCTGAGGTGGCAGGGGAAATGGGAGGCTGGAGGGGGCCACAGTCTCCATCAGCCAGAACAGCATCCCTGGGAAACAAGGGGACTGTGTTGGCTGGCCCACTGCCCCTTGGAGCTTACCTTCCCCGAAGGTGCTGGGCGGGACCCTGGAAAGGAGGAGCCCCACTCAGTCTCCCTGCTCCGCTGACCCTCCTTTGTGCCCGGCCGTCCTAGATGATGACATGCATCTTCTCTAGCCCACAATCCTCCTGTCATTGCACTCATGCCGCCAAGGAAGCTGAGGCTCAGAGATGTGAGTTAGCAGTGGAGTCAGGCTTCCTACCTTGGCCCTTTGGTTTAAAGGCCTCCCTCCTCCCAGGACTCTACACTGTGCCCATCTCTCCCCGGGAGCCTCTCCATCCACCTTAAAGGGGAGGGTGACATATCCCTGTGGGTTGAAGAGGGGAGTCTTCCTCTCACCCTCATCAGCCTGTCCCATCGCTGTTCTCAGCTCTGCCCATCAACCTGTGCTTGCCCAGAGCACCAGCCCCTCACCCTCCAGGAAGGGACCTGGTCACCTCTAAGCAGGATGGGAGCAGGGCCTACCCACCTCCCCTTGGCCTGGACCACTTCTGGGTAGAAATCCCACACCTGCTGACCTTGGTCAGTTCCCAGGTCCTGCTGGAGGTGCTGAGGGGCTGAGGCCCCGGATGGCTCCCTCACCTTCTAGCTACTGTATGACCCTCCCAGGGTGGCTGTGACAATGCCACAAACTGGAGGCTTTAGAGCAGCAGCAGTTTATCCTCTCACAGTCTGGAGCCGGAAAGTCTGAGATCAAGGTGTGGGCAGGACTGTAGGCCCCCTGGAGTCTCCAGGGGAGAGTCCTTCCTGTCTCTTTCAGCGTCTGGTGGATCCACTCATTCCTTGGCTCATGGCAGCATCATTCCATTCTCGGCCTCCATTTTCACATGATCGTCTTCCCTCTTCCCTCCATGTCTGTTCTCTTCTTTTAGGGACACCAGTCACTGGATTAGGGTCCACCCAAACACAGTAAAGGAAATCAACCCTGAATATTCACTGGAAGGACTGATGCTGAAGCTGAAGCTCCAATATTTTAGCCACCTGATGAGAAGAGCTGACTCATTGGAAAAGACCCTGATGCTGGGAAAGATTGAAGGCAGGAGGAGAAGGGGGCGACAGAGGATGAGATGGTTGAATGGCGTCACTGACTCAAGGGACATGAGTTTGAGCAAACTCTGGGAAATAATGAAGGGCAGAAGCTTGGTGTTCTGCAGTCCACAGGGTCGCAGGGAGTCGGACACGACCAAGCGACTGAACAACAGCAGACCCAGTATGCCTTGGTCTTACCTTGATTATGTTGAATTTGCAAAAACCTTTCCAAATAAGTCACATTCACAGGTGCAGGGTTAAGGCTTCAGCATGTCTCCTGGGGACACAAGTCAAGCCCTGACAACTGGGAGATGCATCCCGGGCCATGTGGATTGTGCACTGGCAGCTTCAGTTTCATCGGGAGTTTGTCCAAGATGCAGGATTCAAGTTGCCCCAGACCTGCTGGGCCAGGATCTGCACCTCACAAGCCCCAGGGCCCCCGGGGAAACCGTTCTGCACACTGTGCAGAGGTCCCCGGGGAGACTGGGTCAGTGGCCACAACCCCACCACCTTCTCAGCCCCATCATATCCCCTTCCCCAGAGTCCAGCTCCCCCCCAACAGCTCACAATCACATCCTTCTCTCAACGTCTGCTTCAGAAGACCCCACCTAAGACAGAGGTTGAGGGCCCAGGACTATCTGCCCCAGAGACCCTGATCCTTTCTAGAAATCACTGCCCACAGCTGCCGGCTCACCCAAAACACAAATGCTCAGGGGTTAACTCACCTCACCCCGGCCAGTGATAGATGGAAGAGAGAGGCCAGTGGGGCAGGGGTCCACTGCTGGGAAGCCCCTTTCAACCTCCAGCAAGGAGCGAGCCTGTAGTGAAAGAGAAGCTGGTGTGGAGCAAAGGCTCTTCCCCTCTTCCCAGCGTCGCCCCCACCACGACCCTTTCCACTGTCTCCCTGCTACTGCTAAGTCGCTTCAGTCATGTCCAACTCTGTGTGACCCCATAGACGGCAACCCACCAGGCTCCCCCCGTCCCTGGGATTCTCCAGGCAAGAACACTGGAGTGGGTTGCCATTTCCTTCTCCAACTGTCTCCCTGGCCCTCCCCAAACCTCACAAAATTCAGAGGGGGAGTGGGCTGTGTGGTTGCATGGAAGCAGGCCCCCAGCCCCCAACTGGCCCCAGCTGACCAGTTTCTCTGCATTTTCTCAGGGACTTTTCTGGAAATGAGATCATCTGTACTGACCGCGTCTTTGAGCTCTTAGACCAAGGAAGACATGCAATGCTTCTGATCTTCCTTAAATTGCTCCGAGTTTACCACATGGGGCCAAGAAGCCCGATTCACTCGCTTTCTTCAGAACACACCTCTGGCCTCTTTTAAAATCTCCCAAAGAACAGGCTGACAGGACTGTCTCTGTTCCCATCAAACAAGGAAGTCGCTTCTTAATGGGAACAAGGCATCTGCAGGCTCAGTGCAACAATTTCTGTCTGAGCTGACTTTAAGGGGACCCAGCCCGTCTCACTCTCTAATGGCTCACAGACTTGTCCTGAGACTGTATCTCAATGCCTGTATACGTGGTATTGCTGAAGTGTCCATGGCCTGGCCGTGGGATGTCCAGTCTCGCTGCGTGAGGACCTTGGCTGAGGGACTCAGCCTCCATGAGAACCCAGGAGCCAGAGGCAAAGGGTTTGGGCAAGTCCAGAGCAGACACACAGATTCCAAAGAAGGAAGAGGAGTTGGACTCGATTCCTAACAGCCAGGATGAGTTTAATTCAACAAACACTTATTTGATGCCTCTGATGGGCAGCTGGGGTTGGAGAGGTTCACATGTGTCCCCCCAGCACGGGCTCTGGAGTGAGAGCTCCAGGCGTGGATCCCAGCTCTGAGCCTGTGAGCCAGAGCTCAGTGGGTGGTGTCACCTCTCGGTCTCGGCCTTTCTTTTCTGAAAGCAGGAATAATAAGAATACCTACCCCTGAGGGTCACAGTGAGAATCAGAATTCATGATACACATGTGGCTCAGCTGGTAAAGAATCGCCTGCAATGCAGGAGACCTGGGTTTGATCCCTGGGTTGGGAAGATCCCCTGGAGAAGGGAAAGGCTACCCACTCCAGTATTCTGGCCTGGAGAATTCCATGGACAGTATAACCCATGGGGTCGCAAAGAGTCGGACATCTGAGGGTGGAGCCAACCTTGAGGGCTCTTTTGAAGATGTCACTGGCTGCATGTGTGTGTCCACCCTCCTCACACGCTCTATCTCCCCGCCTCTCTCAGCTCCCCATTCCTCTGCATTGCTTCATTTTCAGGTAAGTTCTCCCCACATGGCAGCAGCATGGCCCCCAGCAGACCAGGAGGTCCTGGCTTTTGCTATGTTATGGCAGGTGAGGAAAGAGAGAGAATGAGAAAGAGAAAAAGGGCGTCTTTCCCCATTACTCCAGCAAAAATCCCAGAGGTGAATCTGATTGGTTCTGCTTAAGCCTTGGCTAAATATAGATAGAGCTGGTCTCAGCTAACACAAAAATGCAATACAGTTTATCTTTCATGCTCCCTTTCTTTCTGCTTTTCAGCCATTTCTGCTACTCCAATCACCATGGCTGAGGGATAGAGTTCTGCAGTTGGCCGGCTGGGAGCATGTGATGCAGGCTGAGCAGATAAAGTGATCAGTCTCCACCACAGTGTCACAGAGTAAATGCTTAGTAAACAGTAGTTGCTCTTTCATTGCTACACAGAGGGGGTGTGCAGGCACCCAGCCAGGTGCTCCCTGACCATGATAGCACCCAGTGCTGAGCACCACAGAAGTCCTGGACAGCACCTGGCCCGCTCACCTGGCCTGAGGGAGCTCCCCTCCCACCCTCCCCCTGCCCTCCCCCAGCATCTCTACACCTTCCCTCCCATCCCGCCCTCTTCTCTCCTCCCCTCCTCTCCCTTCCACTCCCCTGAGACTGTACACTATCAGCTGGGGCTCCCTGGCCCACACAGCCCTCTGTCTTCTCTGTTGCCCAGCTGGTGAACATCTTCACCCACCCAACCCTGGCCCTGCCCAGGGACAGCAGCCCCTATTGTCTGCTTGTACATCAGAATCGTCTTCTGGGAGGTCAGCTGCTGGTTGGTGTGTCGAGGGCCCTTAGGTCTGTGCTAAGACTTCAAGTCAGAGGGACAAGACAGGGCCTGGGCTCTCACTGCCTGCAGAAATTAGTCTTTGAGGGCACTTTCTATAGAGAGCATAACCCTGGCTGCCCACCACCCTCACCCAGAAACATCATCAGAGCCCAGACACAGAAGAGCCAGGGAACTCCTGGAGAACCTGGTCTAAAGCCAAGAGTCCTGCCTGCAGAGTTGAGCAGTGGCTGGGGTGGAGGACCAGCCCCTGCACTAAGCCCAGCAGGGACATCAGAGAAGGACACAGATGTCACAGCCAACAGCTACTAGGAGAGGCTCCACCAGTGCTGGGGGACTACAGCCCCATGGCTCCCTCGGTACAGAGGTCAGGGCCCTGATTCACAAACACTGCACAGACTCTGACACACGGCTTCAGCCTCCATCAGAGGAGGTGATGATGAGACCACCAGCATTCATTGAGCCAGGCTATGGGAAAGGCTTTAGAGGCACAAATGCATTTAACCTTTATCCAATGACCTTTATTCCCACTTCCTTGCACCAAGAGGTTAAACAAGGCACCCACAGCCCCACAGCCAGCAGACCAAGGTTGGAATTCAGCCCAGGCCTCGGACTCCAGAGCCTCTCCTCTGCCTACTGCCCACCACCCACCACCCAGGACAGCCCAAGAAGACAGCCAGCAGGGCTGGGGGACAGGCAGCTCTGTCCATGCAGAGGTAAGAGGGGAGGTATTCCAGGATAAGGAAGCCTGCCAGGTGGAACCCTGCCAGGGCCACAGGGACCCTGAGGCCCTGCCAACCTCTAAGCTTGATGCCTTTGACTGGGGGACATCTGATACTCTTCTAACCTGCTCACCTCTCCATGTGGTCAGTGGGACTACAGTCTCCACTTGGCAGATGAGAAAACTGAGGACCATCAGCTTTTACATGATGAGCAGGATCCTGTCTGGCTCAGTTCCACCCCTGATGACTGTCTGAGCATTGGACTCTCTGCCCTGGGCATTCAGCCCCTTGGCCAAGACTCCTTCTCCCACATCGGCCAAAGTGGAGTGATGGGAGTGTGCTGGGCTGTCCCCTGCAAGGGTTTGGGAGGAAGAGGCCCGGCTGGGAGGTGAGGGGCAACCTCTCCCTTTCATGTCCGTCTCTTTTCTGCACATCAGTCAGGGGAAAGGAGAAGAGCTCGCAGTGAGCATGAATCTGGCCAGTGAAGTGCCGGAGACACTGCCTCATTTGCCCTCTCTGTTCCCTGGCGCTTCAGCTCTGCCAGGCGACAAGCCACTGAAAGCGACGTGAGACTCACGCTTCACTTGCAGTCTGTACCCCCAGGTTTCAAAAGGGCTGTCTGGCGTCAGATCTGTGAATTGTTTAACAGGATTAATCCAGCATGCGAGTGCTCTACTGCTGCCTTGCTCCTGACAAGATGAGCTCTGATTCGAAGGAGCGAAGAGGGCGGGAAATCCAGGAATCCCCGCTCCCATGCATCCCCCAGAAGCTCCCGCCAACCAGAGCTTCAGCCTGTTGTGTGTATTGCTGAGATGCTTTCAGGGGCTGGGGGGCTGCTGGGACAGAAGCAAGACAGCCCTGGTGAGGGCAGCGGAGACCGAGAGCCCTGGCTCCCACCAGCAGTTCCCATTCACCCTGGCTTGCCGCCCTGCCCAGCTGCCATCCCCCACTCATTCCGGTTTGTCCAAAAAGCCCAAGATCCAAGATCTGCTGGAGCTGCAAGACCCCAGGACAGCTTCAAGCCTCAGATGCTACAGTAAATGTCAGAGGTGAAGGACTTGGATCCCAGGAGTAGAGGCAACAAGCTGGTGTTTACACTGAAAACAGAAGCGGGAGCCAGATGGCTTAGGTTCAAACCCCAGCTCTGCCTCTTTCTATTGGAAAACAGTCCAGCATCTTAACCTCTCTGGGCCTCCGTTTCATCATCTGTAAAATGAGGGCCTGATGCTGAAAGTGGGATCTGCATCCCAGGAGCTATTGTGAGAATTAGATGAACTAGTCCAGGTCCAGACATTCAAGACAAGCATTCAAGCACACAGAATGTGATGGATATTGTTGTTATTATTATGTTACAGCTCTTAGATCATATACTATAATTATTATGTTATGTTCAATTCAGTTCAGTTGCTCAGTCGTGTCCAGCTCTTTGGAACCCCATGGACTGCAGCACACCAGGCTTCCCTGTCCATTACCAACTCCCAGAGCTAGCTCAAACTCATGTCCTTCAAGTCAGTGATGCCATCCAACCATCTCATCCTCTGTCATCCCCTTCTCCTCCTGCCCTCAATCTTTCCCAGCATCAGGGTCTTTTCCAATAAGTCAGTTCTTCGCATCAGGTGCCCAAAGTATTGGAGTTTCAGCTTCAGTATCAGTCCTTCCAATGAATATTCAGAACTGTTTTCCTTTAGGGTTGACAGGCTGGATCTCCTTGCAGTCCAAGTGACTCTCAAGAGTCTTCTCCAACACCCCAGCTCAAAAGCATCAATTCTTCAGCACTAAGTTTCCTTTATGGTCCAACTCTCACATCCATACATGACTACTGGAAAAACCATAGCTTTGAATAGATGGACCTTTGTTGGCAAAGTAATGTCTCTGCTTTTTAATACCCTGTCTAGGTTGGTCATAGCTTTTCTTCCAAGGAGGAAGCGTCGTTTAATTTCATGGCTGCAGTCACCATCTGCAATGATTTTGGAGCCCCAAAAATAAAGTCTGTCACTGTTGCCATTGTTTCCCCATCTATTTTCCATGAAGTAATTGGACTGGATGCCATGATTTTAGTTTTCTGAATGTTGAGTTTTAAGCCAACTTTTTCACTTTCCTCTTTCACTTTCATCAAGAGGCTCTTTAGTTCTTCACTTTCTGCCGTAAGGGTGGTATTATCTGAATATCTGAGGTTATTGCTATCTCTCTCAGCTATCTTGATTCCAGCTTGTGCTTCTTCCAGCCCAGTGTTTCTCATGATGTACTCTGCATATAAGTTAAATAAGCAGGGTGACAATATACAGCCTTGACGTACTCCTTTCCCAATTTGGAACCAGTCTGTTGTTCCATGTCCAGTTCTAACTGTTGCTTCTTAACCTGCATACAGATTTCTCAGGAGGCAGGTCAGGTGGTCTGGTATTCCCATCGCTTGAAGAATTTTCCACAGTTTGCTGTGAGTCACACAGTCAAAGGCTTTGTCATAGTCAATAAAGCAGAAGTAGATGTTTTTCTGGAACTTTCTTGCTTTTTCTATGATCCAATGGATGTTGGCAATTTGATCTCTAGTTCCTCTGCCTTTTCTAAATTCAGCTTTTATCACATAAATTGATTGCTGTTGTTATTCAGTCACTAAGTTGAGTCCAACTCCATGGTTGCAAAGAACTCTTTGCAACCCCATGGACTGCAGTACATCAGGCTCCTTTGTCCTCCACTATCTCCTAGAGTTTGCTCAAATATATGTCCAATGAGTCAATGATGCTATCTAACCAACTCATCCTCTGCCGCCCCATTTATGACATTGTTGGACTGCAAAGAGATCAAATCAGCCAATCTTGAAGGAAATCAACCCTGAATATTCTTTGGAAGGACTGATGCTGAAGCTGAAGCTCCAGTACTTTGTCCACCTGATGTGAAGAGCCAACTCATTGGAAAAGACCCTGATGCTGGGAAAGATTGAAGGCAATAGAAGAAGAGGGTGGCAGAGGATGAGATGGTTAGGTATCATCACTGACTCAATGGATATAAGTTTGAGCAAACTTTGGGAGATAGAGGAGGACAAAGGAGCCTGGCATGCTACAGTTCATGGGGTCACAAAGAATCAGACATGACTTAGCAATTGAACAACAACAAAAACAAATTATTATTATTGCCAAGTGATAGGCAGTAGACTAAACTTTTAACATGAATCATCATCTCTTTTAGTCCTCCCAACCACTCTCTAAGGCTGAAAGCATTTATCCACTGTACAGATGAAGACCAGAGACTCCAAAGGTCAGGTGCTTTGACCATGACTCCACAGTCAGCAGTCAGCCAACCTAGATTCCAAATATAGGCCACTGGACTCAAGGGTGACTTGACTTAATTCCAATCCTACTGTCAAGGGTCGAAAGCTCAAATCCCAGAGTACACCATGTGAAAGACTGACCACAAATTAGATGGCAGACAGACATGTGGGCTTAGCATTGCAGATGCTATAGGGAGTGGTGGTGACTGTGGCAAACCACGGGGTGTGTCCAGGTGAAGGGGCAGCTGCTTCCCAAGTCCAGGAGATCAGGACTGTGGGGAAATAGAGGCTAAATGTGGCCAGACCGTCCTGTTTTTCAAAAGAAATATAGACTTCGATTTGATTTTTAAATGTTGGCAAATTATTTACTATTTTTTAAACACAGGATGACCCAAAATGTATATATTGCTTAAAACTCTCTAAGGGCCAGATTTTACATGCAGTCTCCAGGCCTGGGGTCCCTGCATCTGTAGGGCCCTCATCTCTCCACAGGCTCATACAAGGGACACTCGCTTCCAGTCCCCTGAGCTCCCCTAGCGCCCTGTCCTTTCAGCCAGCCCAGTTTTTCCTGGAAGGAAGAAGCAGGCCTGAGCTGCAGGTCTGGGCTGGACCACAGGGCACAGCTTGGTTGTGCGCCCCAAATCACCTCCCCCAAGCTGCCTGCCGGAGCAGCACCAGCTTCTGACACCCCTTCCCCAAACCCAGCCCACCCCCACAGACCACAGAGCCAACCAGGGCAGGCAGGGTGGGCAGCAGTCTCTCCAGGGTAGGAGCTTGAGGGAGCAGTTCATCCACTCCAGAACCTTGGGTCCTGCTCAGTGTCAACTGGATAAATGGCAGCTTGAAGTTCTGGAAATATTCCAGGGACTCACAGAGAAGAGGTCTCTACCAAGGCCCTGAGCTCCTATGTTTTGATTCCTGGCTCATGCCAGGGCTTCCTCTGGTCTCTCATGGGTCCAGCTGTGTCTCATGCATCAAGGTACCTCCTGGCCCCCAGGGCTGGGCACCGTGTCTGGTAGAGAAACAAAGGAGCAGGAGGAAACACAGAAAGACAAAAGGAACAGGAGGGCCAGAAGCAAAGTGGGGCTGCATGTGCAGGACGGAGTGGGACACGACCCCAGACCCTCCCCATGCAGCCTGCAGGCCCCCGCTGGAGCCCTTGGCTCACCAGCCCCTGGCGGGGAACACAATGACCTCTAGAGAAAGCACAGCCTGGGACACACCAGGGCACTTCCCCAGAGCAACTTTGAGTCCAGTTCAGAAAAGATGGCCCTCCCCAAAGACCTAGCACCCGTCACCCCATCTACCAAGCCCACCCTCAGTGGCAAACCACAGTTTTGTCTTTCTAAACCAGCTTGGATTTCCAAACCCACCTCCTAAGTACTGACCATTTGGCAAGTGCATTTATTTAGGTCAATCACAAAATAATTTCCATGAAGTTAGTGGTCTCAGGTGGCCTTGGCCTGCAGCAGCTTGAAGCAGGGCTTCAATTCCCAGCCAGAGACTGAGGTCAGGCAGTGAGAGCACCACACCCAAGCCACTGGAGCAGGGGTCGGTGACAAGACCCTGGCTCTTTCACTTTGCAGAAAAGAATTCCCACAGAGACGGGAAGTGGCAAAACAAGTAAAGCATTTATTAGGAGGAAAAAGAGTTCCGTACATATGGACAGACACACAAATAGGCTCAGAGAGCCCTGCCCTCATGGTAGCTTAAATCACTTTTAAGGGGCATTTCTTCCAGGTTTCTTTTTGCCAACCATATTCCTTTGCCTGGTTCTGAGTCTGTATCTGGGACATCCCAGGTGGCACTAGTGATAAAGAGCCCCCCTGCTGATGCAAAAGACGCAGGAGACACTGGTTTGATGCCTGGGTCGGGAAGACCGCCTGGACAAGGAAATGGCAACCCACTCCAGTATTCTTGCCTGGAGAATCCCATGGACAGAGGAACCTGGTGGGCTACAGTCCATGGGGTCACAAAGAGTAGGACATGACTGAGCGACTGAGCACGCACGCACAAAAGAGTCCATATTTGGTTTATCTTGGGCTCCTTCCATGTGTGCACTCTCATCTCTTAGCCAAGATGGATTCTAGCAAGGAGGCCTATGGGTAGTTGCATCACTAGTAAGTGATGCTCCCTAGTAAGTGAGGTGATGCTCCCTCTCTCTTGATCTCTAAGGAGCCTTTCTTTGTGTCTGTAGACAGGGAAGTCCTCTTAACTTGGAGAATGAGGAACATTTGGTCTCTTATCTCTCATCTGGGCAGGTCTGCCCTCCTCCATCATCCTGCTCTTATGCAATTTCTGTCCACAGGGGAGAGACTGTTCAGCCGGGGGCCCATCTATCTCCTGCCTTAATAGGAAGGAAACCACAGCTGAGAGACTGGCTGGTGAACACCAGCTCTCTGTGCCCCAGAACAGAAGCAGAGAGGGGTCAGATCCTCACTTCCTCTCTTTATAGAATTTAATGCTGGAATCGATGACACTCACTTGGAGAAGCCCAGAGGCCTTGTGAAGCCCAGCCCCTCTCCCCCCGCAACACACTTCGCAGAGGCACAGGCCCAAGGAGGGAAGGACCTTGCCAAGGTGACACAGAGGCACACCACAGAGTACCCCAGGGCCGGTCACCCCAAGTCCTGGGCCACAGAGCACACGGGCTGGTCTCCGCCTCTGGGGTTGCACAGAAGAAGCCCGCTACTCTCCCTAAGAAAGCAGACTGGACTCCCAGAGACCATCCACAGGGCAGCCTGTCCCCTGCTCATCGGATCTGACAGACACACTGCCTCATATCAAAGCCCATGAGAACACTTTGAACATTTCATACTTTGAAGCTCCCTTTGACTCTAAACCCAGACCCGCAAAATACCTTTGCAGAAAAATAACCTCGATTTGTCATGGCACATTTTAACACATTTGTATGGTCCCTTGATCCAGCCTGGGCTGACAATAGCTCCCCGGTTTCACTTTAAATAAGAGCATTCACACGCAGACAAGAAGAATGGGGGTAAAATGGGCAATTACTTAAAAAAAAAAATTCACAAATGCAAAGACAATTCGCTCTGCTGAGAATGGAGCCCGGCCACCATGTGACAGATTCATAACCAGGCGGCTCTAACAGCAGATGACAGGCCCCCAACCTCCGAGGGAGAGAAGAGAATGAGGGTGAGGCGTCTGTGGAGCGGGAAATGGGATTTGAGGCCCTTAATTTACAGGTCACTGGTTTTAATTTATCCCCAACGCCCTGTCACTAGGAGTTCCTATGTCTGGCCGCTGGGGAAGAGCAGGCATGCCTGGGTGTTGACGGGCAGTGAGAGTCTGGGGGAGCTGATCCAGGAAGCCGCTGGTGGGAAGGCTTGGCTGCAGGAGTTTAGGCACCCGGGCCACTGGTTGGAGCTGGAAGTCTGTCTACAGCTGTGAAGGGGAAGGCAGGTCCCCCTTCACCTCCATTAGACCTCTACTGCCTCCACTCTAAAATCCTTGAGGTCCAGACTGGCCCAGGATCCCAGGACCCTTCACCACCCCCCAGTTACTTCACAGGGAAAGTAGCTGCCCTCAGGCCTCGTGTGCAGAATGTGGACTCTCCCAGCGACCCCGGAAGGTGGACCCATCTCTGCTTCCATTTCTCAGAGCTCAGACAGGGCCAAGGTTTGCCCTGAAAAGGGGCAAGAGCCAGCCCTCAAACCCAGGTGAACCCAGCTCCAAAACCAGTGTGGCCACTGGCTCAGGCCGCCTCCCACCTTCACAGCCTGTGCATTCAGGTAAGTGGGTGCCTTTCAACACACAGTGGAGGGTGTTCAGCCTTCAGAAGGAAGGAGATTCGGGTGCCTGCTACAAGGATGAACCTTGAGGGCATTATGCTAAGTGAATTAAAGTGAAAGTGAAATCGCTCAGTTGGGTCCAACCCCATGGACTGTAGCCTACCAGGCTCCTCAATCCATAGAATTTTCCAGGCAAGAGTACTGGAATGGGTTGCCATTTCCTTCTCCAGGGAATCTTCCCGACTCTGGGATCGAACCCAGTTCTCCTGCATTACAGGCAGACGCTTTACCATCTGAGCCACCAGGGAAGCCCAGATGAACTAAACCAGACCCAAAAAGTCAGATAACAGTATGATTCCACCGATGTGAGGTCCCCAGGGGAGTCAAATTCACAGAGACAGAAAGTAGAAGGGACGGTGCCGGGAGGGAGGGAGTAGATGTTTAATGGGGACAGTGTTTCAGTTGGAGAAGATGAAAAAGTCCTGGAGACCAACAGTGGTAATGACTGCATAACAATGTGAATATGTTTAATACCACAGAACTGCATCTCGAAAATGGTTAAAATGGTAAATTTTACATTACGTCTTTTCTTGATTGGCATGTAATTGCTTTACAATGTTGTGTTGATTTCTGCTATGCAACAAAGTGAATCAGCTATACGTATACATGTAACCTCTCTCTCTTGGATCTCTTTCCCACCCCTTCCCCCATCCCACCCCCATCCCTGTAGGTCATCAGAGATCACCAAGCTGAGTTCCCTGTGCTATACAGTACCTTCCCGCTAGTTATCTATTTTATATATGTCAATGCTACACTCCCAATTTGTCCCACCCTCCCCTTCCCATATTATGTCTACATGTTTGCTCTCTGCATCTTCATCTCTATTACTACCCTACTGAGAAGTTCATCTGTACCATTTTCTAGATTACACACATGTATGTGAATACTCACTGGAAGGACTGATGCTGAAGCTGAAGCTCCAATACTTTGGCCACCTGATGCAAAGAGCCAACTCACTGGAAAAGACCCTGATGCTGGGAAAGATTGAGGGCAGGAGGAGAAGGGGGCAACAGAGGATGAGATGGTTGGGTGGCATCATCATCTCAATGGACATGAGTCTGAGGAAACTCTGGGAGATGGTGAAGGACAGGGAAGCCTGGTGTGCTGCAGTCCATGGAATTGGACACAAATGAGGGACTGAACAACAACAGCAGCAATATGATGTTGATTTTTCTCTTTCTGATTTATTTCACTCTATATGACAGACTGTAGGTCCATCCACATCTCTAAAAATGAACCAATTTCATTGCTTTGTATGGCTGAGTAATATGCCATTGTATATATGTACCACATCTTCTTTATTCATTCATCTGTCTCTGGACATTTAGACTGCTTCCATGTCCTGGCTACTATAAATAGTGCTGGAACGAACATGGTGTACATGTGTCTTTTTGCTTTATGGTTTTCTCAGGGTATATGCCCAGGAGTGGGATTGCTAGGTCATATGGTAGTTCTATTTTTTGTTTTTAAGGAACCTCCATACTGTTCTCCAGAGTGCCTGGTTGCGTCCATTTTACCACTGACTTGGTCTATTCCAGCCATTGTAACAAAATACCACAGACTGGGTCACTTGTGAAAAACATGCATTGATTTCTCAAGGTTCTCGAGGCAAGAAGTCCAAGAGCAGGGCACCAGCATGGCTAGGTTTTAGTGAAGGCCTGCTTCCAGGTTGCAGATGGCCAGCTACTCATGTTCTCATGTGTGGGGGAGGGAACAGAGTTCCTTGTATTAGTCACTCAGTTTGTCCAGTTATTTGCGACCCCATGGACAGCAGCCTACCAGGCTCCTCTGCCCATGGAATTCTCCAGGTAAAAATACTGCAGTGGGTAGCCATTGCCTTTTCCAGGGGATCTTCCCAACCCAGGAATAGAATATGGGTCTCTTGTATTGCAGGCAGATTTTTTACCATCTGAGCCATGAGGAAGCACCAGAGGAGCTCCTTGGGGTAACTTTAACTAGGGCACTAATTCCAGTCTTGAGGGCTCCATCCTCATGACCTAATCACCTTCCAGGGGCCTCACCTCCCAACACCATCACCTTGGGAGGTTGAGATTTCAGTAGAAGATTTTGGGGACACAAACATTCAGCCCACAGCAGCCACAGAAAGAAGATGCATTGTGGAGCCTGATGTGTCTCCCTGCACTGCTTCCTTTCCACTCAGTCTCACTAAAGAGTCATTTCATAAGCAGGATGCTCTGCCGGGTATGAGGGCTGGAGATGAAATATGGTTTCTACTCCAGAGAGACCAGAGGCTCAGTGAGGGAAAAAAGGCTGGAAAACTCACAGCCCCTCACTCTGCCCACAGGTACATGGCTCCATGCAGGGACACCAGGCTGGGAGCCTGGCCGGTGTCGGGGAAGAGCCATGAGGGCCATGGGGCATCCTCCACCACAGGAAGGGTCTGCTCAGACTTTCTGCTGCTAATAAAAAGTGCAGCACTCAGACATGAACGCTTTCTTGCCCTTCATCCCAGAACCCTCCAAGGCCACGTGCAGAAGTTGAAGGTGCACTGACACATACCTGCCCACCAGGTACCCTGTTTTCATTTGGGTCTCCATTGGAGTGAACCTGCGCTCTTGGCATGTGAAGAATGTGATGTTTATTCATCACCTCCCTGACCATTCTTCATGCTCCATCTACAGGGATGGGATAGAGAGATGGACGTGGCCAGTGCCTCTGGCTCGCAGCACCAGGCAGAGCCGGAACGTCAACCCACGTCTCGCTTCGAACCTCACTTCAAACGTCATCCATCTGGAATTTATTAAATCTTGACAATGTCTGTTTGAGGTCTTTGTCATTTTCCATGCCCAGGCTTATTTTTTACTTTGGCAACTTGTCGAACGAGCTTCCATGGAGCTATTGTTTCATGTAAATAGAAGTCCCTCGGTCTGGCTGTGATGGAGCGCGCCTAATAGAATTGCTCATGTTGTATAAAGATTCCGTATCTGATTGTTGACAGCATTCATCTTCAAAGAACCCATGCCGTGAGGCCAGCCACACTGCTCAGCAGTGTCGCCAGATAGACACCCTGGATCACACAGCTGGTGCTTCTCCAGGCAGTCAGGACGAAGGCAAGGCTGATTCCCGTGCCAACAACCCAGTGCCCCAGCAAGGAGGTTCTTACCTTTAAGATGCTTTCACATGAGTATGCCTTTGATGAACCTGATCCAAGCCGACCCACTGAAGTTGATCCCAGGATGGCCTGGGCCATCAGGGAATCATTGAGCATTACACACAGCTCTGAATATCTCTGTTAACTGGTTGGTGCTGCAGGGCTGCAGACTCTGGAAGGCTTCAGATAGAGGTGGGACACAGCAGCAGGCAGTCCAGACCATGGGTAGTTGGTGAGCTGACCGTGACGACCCTTCAATCATCAGCTCAATGGGTTGGACAGTCAGCCATGACTAAGCAATCTCCCAAACACTGTCCTATAGATACGGCTGCCCACAAGGCAGATATCCCCTCTCTGGGAGGTGCCCCTGATCTATAAGGTGGCCCCTGGCAACTCATATATTCCACATGATCCCACCCCTGAGGGCAGCTCAGGAACACACATCTGACCCCATTCGAGCTGATTGGATGGCCCCTCCTGGGACAGTTGGGTTGGAGCTGAGTGAAGAAATTGCCTGTCCAAGCAGCTGGGGGTAACCCACAAGCTCAAGGGCCAGGGCAGCCACAAAGATGGAGGAGAAACCCAGGCCATGTAGTCAGAGAAAAACAAAGAGGAGGAGCAGAAGGAGAAGGACAGGTGGAAGCTGCCAGTCCTGCCAGGCTGAGGTTGTTCTATGTTCCTCCCTGCGTTCCCAGGGATGTGCCCTGGACTGGAGTAGTGGTGTTCCTGTCTGAGCTCTGTCATGCTGGCATAATTTCCATGGGATCAGGAAGGTGAACCATCAAGACAGGGCTGGTCCAACCAGAGGAAATGGCAAGTGAGCCCAATTCTCAATTTCAGTATGGAAAGCATGTGAGTTTCAAACCTGCTTTGTGTAAAAATCAAATTTTTGCTTAATCATGAGTGGTGATAATGTTGATTTATGGAAAAACATCTTATTTGATGCAATAAGTAGCCAACTTTGCCAGCATATGAAGAGTCAAAGAGAACCTGAATTCTTGAATTCATGAATGAGTCTCCTGGAATGACATTACTGGGTGTTTGATCTTTGGTTCCCTCTGAACATGTCAAAAGTCTTTGATGATATCAGATCTGTACATGAGAAGAAGAAGGAATGGATAGCCCAGAAGAACCCAAAGCTAAGTCTCAGGATGTGGGTTCATCCTTTAAGAATAAAACATAAACTAAAAAAGAAGAAGAAGGCTATGAAGGAAGAGATTAATTAAAACCTAAACTAAGAATCCTACCAAAAATAAACAGATAGATAGATAGATGGATAGATACATAGATATAGATGGATGGATGGAAGGATGGTTAGATAAAGATGTGTGCAAGCTCAGTCAGTCATGTCTGACTCTTTGCAACCCCATAGACTGTAGCCTACCAGGCTCCTCTGTTCAAAGAATTCTCCAGGCAAGAATACTGGAGTGGGTTGCCATTTTCATCTCCAGGGGATCTTCCTGACCCAGGGGTCAAACCTGCATCTCCTGAATCTCCTGCATCAGCAGGCAGGTTCTTTTCCACTGAGCCACCTAGGAAGCCCAATAGATAGAGACAGAGAGATAGATATAAATGAATGGATAGATAGATCCTAAGCTGGCTTTAACCATTTCTACTTCTATCTACTGCTGTATGACTAGTTAATACAAACATTACCAGTTTACAATCACGTTCCTTACCTCTCAGTATCCATGCGCTGGGATTCTGAGCACGGAAGAGCCGGATCCTCTACTCAGGGTCTCAGAGGCTAAAATTAAAGTATTGGCTAGCTGTCTTCTCATCTGGAGCCCAAGGTCCTCTTCTAACTCCATTCAGGGTGTTGGCAGAACCCAGTTCTAGCACTTGTAGGGCTGAGGTTAGTTCCCATCAGTCTTAGCCCCTGCAGGCCACCCTCAGGTTTGAGCCACCTGGCCTGATCACACATGGCAGCACTCTTTCAAGGCCAGAAGGAGACTGACTTCTGGAAGGTCCGGTCTCATTCAAGAACTCTTCTGATTAGGTCAGGCCCGTGAATTGCATGCTCAATTGCTCAGTCGTGTCCAACTCTTTGTGACCCCATGAACTGTACCCTGCCAGGCTCCTCTGTCCATGGATTTCTCTAGGCAAGAATACTGGACTGGGTTGCCATTTCTTATTCCAAGGGGTCTTCCTGACCCAGGGATCGAATGTGCATCTCCTGAATTGGCAGGTGGATTCTTTACCACTGAGCCACCTGGGAAGCCCTTTGTCATGTTAAGTGACTTAATCACGGACACTTTAGCTCAGTTCAGTCTCTCAGTTGTGTCCGACTCTTTGCAACCCCATGGACTGCAGCACACAAGGCTTCCCTGTCCGTCACCAACTCCCAGAGCTTGCTCAAACTCATGTCCATCGAGTCGATGATGCCATCCAACCATCTCGTCCTCTATCATCCCCTTCTCCTCCTGCCTTCAATCTTGCCCAGCATCAGGGTCTCTTCCAATGAGTCAGTTCTTTGAATGAAGTGGCCAAAGTATTGGAGCTTCAGCTTCAGCATCAGTCCTTCCAATGAATATTCAGGACTGATTTCCTTTAGGATTGATTGGCTGTATCTCCTTGCAGTCCAAGGGACTCTCAAGAGTCTTCTCCAACACCACAGTTCAAAAACATCAGTTCTTCAGCCCTCAGTTTTCTTTATGGTCCAAGTCTCACATCCACACATGACTACTAGAAAAACCATAGCTTTGACTAAACAGACCTTTGTTGGCAAAGTAATGTCTCTGCTTTTTAATATGCTGTCTAGGTTGGTCATAGCTTTTCTTCCAAGGAGCAAGTGTCTTTTAATTTCGTGGCTGCAATCACAGTCTGCAGTGATTTTGGAGCCAGAAGAAAATAAAAGTCTGTAATAGGTAAATATAATAGGTAGATTACTCAATCACTTAGCTGCACGCCTGAAACTAACGTGACATTGTAAATCAAATACACACTTCAATCTTTACAAATAAAATACTGTATTGTACATTTGAGTCTCGCTAAAAGAAAAGATTTTAATGTCCTCACCACAAAAAAGAAACGGTAACTGTGTGACAGGATAGTAGTGTTAGCTAAGGCTGTCGGTGGTGACCATTTTGCAACATATAAGTGTGTCAAATCACCTGGTTGTGCACGTTAACCTTGCACAATGTTCTGTGTCAACACTGTCTCAGTAAACCTGGGAATGATGGACCTCAGCCACTCAACATGCAGATGAGCTTGAGAACAGAACTTTCGGCTCAAAGGACAAGAGCTGAGTCTCTTGAGAAGCTCAATCCTGTCCCTGCCAGAAATGAGGGGGGAGCCTTCTGTGCTGGTTCTCCAAACTACTATCCTGGGGGGTCTTCGTAACACTTTATTATGAACCACAAAGTACTGTTTGAAAGAAGATGAGTTGTGTTGAAAGAACCTCAGTCAGTAGGGTTTGGAATGTCCTGAGGTCACCTGATAAAATCATTCTACAAGGAGGCAAAGGAATTACACAGGGCGGTCAACACTCCTGGGGCACTCACGTCGCAATGCAGGTATTGGATAGTCTTTCAACAATCCCCTTAGAGAACAAGAGTCCACGGTGACCACTCAGATCACACAACTGCACTTACAAGACAAAGTGAAAAGAAAGGATTCGTCTGTGTTAGAAAAATAGGTACATGTGGCTTAGAATGAAACTTTCAGTATCGGACACAGGTTCAAGGAGTCCTGTAATCTTCTCTTCCTCATCCCCAACTTAACAGTTCAGTCCAAAAGCCCTTAGTCAGGGCCCAGACAGGCAGCTGCAGGGGCTGGGGCGCATGGTGGTGGAGGGGGTGGTGGTAGGGGCCATGGCCACGTAGCACAGCACGCCAGCTGTGAACAGGAATGAGAGGGGAAGTGGCCCATGGAGCGGGGCAGCTGGGAACTGCCCTGGTAACAACCTACTGTGGGGTGTTGGAGCCCCTGCAGTGTGAGGATGGAATAGGGGTTTGGGGCAGCCAGTGTAGGGTTCTGGCACCCAAGCAAAGCAGGGAGGGTGGTGCAGGAGCTGAGGAGAGACAGTGGTGATGGAAGATTGGTTACAAACCAGTTCTAGCCTGCAGGGTTGGCTGAATAAATTATAGTCCCTCCATACCACAAGATATTATGTAGTCATTAAAGCCAACATTGTAGAAAAACATTTAATGACATGAAAAGATGCTCATGAAATATTGAGGGGGATAAAGCAAGTTGAAAAAACTATACGTGATGCTCCTAATGATGTCTATTGCGACTCCCTGCTGCTGTGTAAGAATCCAGCCAAACACTTCATGTCCTATGGTTCTGCTCCTGGATTCTGTGGGCCCAGCATGGCCAGGGGGCATAAAAGGTGGGCTCGTCTCTACTCCTGGGCACAGCGGACCCTGGCTGAGATGGTGCACACAGCTCATGAGGAACTGGAGGGTACTTCCAACATGGTGTCTTGACTCACATGCCCGGCACCTGGGCTCGGGTGCCTGAGGACAGGGCAGCCAGGTCGGCCAAACAGAGTGCCTATGGTGGACTTCCCAGCATGGTAGGTCAGGGCTCCTAGGGCCCGTGTTCTGCTGAACTAGGAGCACAGAGCATGGCCTTTTATGACCTAACCCAGAAGTCATAGGGTCATGTCCACCTTACTCTATTGGTGGAGCTGGTCACAAAGACCCTCCCAAATGAAGGCACTGACCCCACTTCTCACTAGGAGGAGAGACCAAGCATTGGCAGCCATGGTTAAACACCATCACATCCTTCCTCAAAATAAGCAGAATGGCCCCTGATGTCAACCACTGATTTCTAAGAGTGGTGAGATCCTAGGTGGGGTTTTCCTTCCTTATGCTTCTCTGTGTTTTTTAAATATTCTACAGTGATGATGGACTACTCATTAAATAGGAAAAAAGATAAAATTTACCCCAAGGGCTTTCCTTCCCACAGGCTACTCACCACCATTTGCACCTCCTGGATGCACAGGTGCCCTCTTCCTGTGGGTCTGCTGGGCCCCTGCGCCCATGGAGGAGCCCTTGTTGAGGGAGGGGGAAGGCTTATCTCTCCTGCAGTGTTCCAGGGACAGCCTCCATGTCTCCTAAGGATCGTGGATGAAGACACAAACAGAACGGAGTTTAAGTCAGAGAACAAGGTACCTCAGACAAGTAGTAAGAAGCCTCCATAAAAAGGAACAAACTCATGCCATTTGCAGAGATGTGGATGGACCTAGATTGATGCTTTTGAACTGTGGTGTTGGAGACAACTCTTGAGAGTCCCTTGGACTACACAGAGATCAAACAAGTCCATCCTAAAGGAAATCAGTCCTGAATACTCATTGGAAGTACTGATGTTGAAGCTGAAGCTCTAGTACTTTGGCCACCTGATGTGAAGAACTGATTCACAGGAAAAGACCCTGATGCTGGGCAAGATTGAAGGCAGGAGGAGAAGGGGATAACAGAGGATGAGATGGTTGGATGGCATCACCGACTCGAAGGACATGAGTTTGAGCAAGCTCCAGGAGATAGTAAAGGACAGGGAGGCTTGGCGTGCTGCAGTCCATGGGGTCACAAAGAGTCAGACACGACTGAGTGACAACTGAACCGAGATGCTGGTGGGAAAGCCAGGAAGGTTGCTGCTTCCTCCTGTTTCTGCAGACTCTGGGTTCACTTGAGAAAGCTGAAGGTTTGATGACACAGGCTCATCCTCCTGCAGCCTCCAACAGGAGGCACCTGGCTGACTTGCTCCAGTTCTCTGGGCCCCAAGGGGGATTCCCAGGTGGTGTTAGTGGTTAAAAAAAAAAAATGCCTGCCAATACGGGATACAAAAGAGATAAGGCTCCATCCCTGGGTCAGGAAGATTCCCTAGAGGAGAAAATGGCAATCCACTTCAGTATTCTGGCCTGGAGAATTCCATGCACAGAGGAGCCTGGTGGGTTACAGCCCATGGGGTTGCAAAGAGTCGGACATGACTGAGCACACACACATGCACCTGGGCCCCCAAAGTGCCATGTGGGCGCTCACACCTGGCTGTCACTCAGCCGCGTGATGGGCAAAGACTCCAGAAACAGTGGCTTTGCAATCCCAGACTCTCAGCAGTGGAGGGTCCTCAGAAGGACCCCCATCACTTTTAGGAAAACAGCATGCCTGGCAGATGCTCATCACATCCCACCTGAATACCTCCGTGAATGGGGAGCTCACCCCATTATTAGACAGTTGTCAATGAGAGCAATTTTCCCATCCAAAGACAAACGTACTTCCAGGTGGATCAGATCAGGCCACTCCTTTGGCTGAGGTCCCCAGGGCATCCTTCTACTCTCAGAACATAGCCTGTGGGACTTGCTGTGACACACAAGGCTTGGCCCCCACAGAACTGCCTAACTCTCCAGCCTCAATTTGTTCCATCAGTGTGTGAACACTGTCTCCCAACTTCTTGGGTACACCTCTCTGCCTCTTCCCCCAGCTCCCCGTTTCCCAAACACCCTCAACAATGACTCTTATCCTGCTTCTGGTCACCCTTCCCCTGGCCCAAAATCAATCCTTCCCACTTTTGATTTTCTTCCATCTCGTAGCCCTTAGCATAATGTGGAATTTCTATGCTTGATTACTTTCTGGGGTATCTTCCTTCTCTATTAAGTTGTTAGCTCCTGCAGGGGAGGGGCTGGCTTGCTTTGTTCCCTGTTATAAACTTAGCAGCTGGAAAAGGGGGGGGGTAGCTGTTCTAATAATCAGTGTAATAGATGCTTAATAAACAGGTGGAGAATGGATGAATGATGGATGGAAGATGGATGGATGGATGGATGGAAGATAGATGGATAGACGAATGATGGATGGATGGATGGAAAAAAGGAAGATGGACAGATGGAAAATGGATGGAAGAAAGAAAGATGGATGGATGGGCTGTTACTTTTTAATTCACACTCCCATTTAGTGAATACAGACAGACATCACTTTATTGGGCTTTGTTTTATTGCACTTCAAAGATATTGCATTTTTTACAAATGGAAGATTCGTGGTAATCCTGCATTGATGAAGTGTATCGTCACCATTTTTACAACAGCATTTTCTCACCTCATGTCTCTGTGTCACACTTTGGTGATACCATAATAGTTCACAATTTTTCATTATTATTATATTTTTATGGTGATCCGTGATTAGTGGTCTTTGATGTTACTACTACCAGTCACTGAATGCACAGATGATGGTTAGCAGTTTTTAGCAATAGAGTGCTTTTTAATTAAGGTATGTACATTTTTTATACATAATGCTATTGCACACTTAATAGACTACAGTAGGGTGTAATCATAACTTTTATATGCACTGGGAAAAATTGATTGACTCGTTGCATTGTGATACCCACTTTACTGCCATGGTCTGGAACTGGATCTGCAGTATCTCCAAGGTATGCATGTGTTTCTGTCTTCCGGAGACAAAATTCTAATCCTGTTGATGGAAAAAATGGAAACAGTGACAGATTTTAATTTCTTGGGCTCCAAAATCACTGTGGAAGGTGGCTACAGCCATGAAATTAAGACGTTTGCTCCTTGGAAGAAAAGTTAAGACAAAACAGACAGCATATTAAAAAAGCACAGACATTACTTCGCTGACAAATGTCCATACACTCAAAGCTATGGTTTTTCCAGTAGTCATCTATGGATATAAGAGCTGGAGTGCTGAGTGCCGAAGAACTGATGCTTTTGAACTGTAGTGTTGGAGAAGACTCTTGACAGTCCCTTGGACAGCAAAGAGATCAAACGAGTCAATCCTAAAGGAAATCAACTCTGAATATTCATTGGAAGAACTGATTCTGAAGCTGAAGCTCCAATACTTTGACCACCTGATGGGAAGAGCCAACCTTGATGCTGGGAAAAACTGAGGGCAAGAGGAAAAGGGGTGACAAAGGATGAGACGGTTGGATGGCATCACAGACTCAATGGACATGAGTTTCAGCAAACTCCAGGAGACAGCAAAGGACGGGGAATCCTGGTGTACTGCATGGGGTTGCAAAGAGTCAGACACGACTATGACTGAACCACAACACCGATGGGAATTACTAATACATGAATGTGGTTGGCCTTGCTCAGGACCACATTTCAAGGATTGGAAGATTCCCAGGCACCGAACGATGAGTTCCTACTTAGTTACTGGTGACCTTTGCCTCCTCTGATCATCCCTGTTGCCCTGTCCCCTCAGCCCCTGTTCAGGCCACTGTGCAGGGCTGCCGACTTTCCCTGACTGCTGTCCCTAAAAATAGGAGTGTCCTTTCAATCTGGCTTATCCACTATCTTTGGAGAAAGACATGTTTTTTTCATTTTCAATTTGTCACAAACCTGTACTTTTGTAAAATATGGTAAAAATGAACTAGAAAAATGAAATGAGGAAAAGACACAAAATAAGAGCCCCCAATTTTTTATTAGATTCAACAGACATGAAATTACTCTGAAAATTGCTACACAGACTCTAAACACTTACTCTGAATGTCTGTGCTTATCTTGTCCAAACTGACAAGTGAGGGACTGCCTTGGAGCAGCTGTGTGGATTGAGATGAGAGAGCAGGTGTGGGGCCGGCTGTCTGTGGCCCCAGCGTGAGGCAGGGAGGCCCACAGGCAATGCCCCACCTGCTTCCCCCGAGCCCAGAGAGCCTGACCTAGACAGCCCACCTGTCCCTAAGCTGGCCTAGCTCCTTCCTCTTGCCGAGGGCCAGAATCCAGGCAAAATTCCTGCATTCAGCAAGCTGGTATTCAATTTGGGGGAGGCAGAAAAGAGTTAATAACTAGATACAGGGGTGTTGATGCTGAAAGTTGGGCTCTGTGCACCGATGCCAGATTGAATCTCAGAGACAAGAGTTTTGGGTGAAGTAGAAAAGAATGGCCTTATTGCTTTGCCAGGCAAAGGGGGGCACAGCTGGTTCCTGCCCAGAAAACCTCTGTCCCCACACAGGGGAGTTTGGCACAGAGTTTTATAGCAATAGTTCAAGGGCAAGGTTGCTGAAAAGGATCAGGGTGCGTGCAGGGCCTGCACTGCTTTAGTCTGGCCCCAGGTGGCCTCCTGATGAGCTTCTGTGGTTTCTGAGGTTATCAAACTGTGACTTTCTCTCTGGAATGAAGAGTGCTTCATCAAGTAGTGAGCATCTTCCATTTGATGGGCGTTTAGTTCTGCAGAACATCTCAAAGATACTGCTGTGTGCATCCCTTGAGAGGAACCAGGACCTGCCCCGAGGCTGCATTATTCTTTCTTGACTGCTCCTCCCTTGTCTCTGCATCCTCTCCCTTCCCTGACTGGCAAATGCTTGAATCTGCCCTTTGGAACCCAGGGAAGGTCATGGAGACTGAAATCTACTTCCTACAAACAAGAAATGGGGGACACAGAAAGGTTTCTGTGCCCAGGAGCCCTACAGGTCCTTCTTGGTTTCAGAGTCAGGTGTTGTATGTGAGAGGGCAGGACCACAGGAAGGTGATCAGGAAAGGCTGATGGAGATCACAGCAACCTGAATGCAAGCAGGAGGGTGCCATGCCCACTCCAGACAGAGCATCCCAGGCAGTGGGAAGAGCAGATGCAGAGGACTGAGAGGAGTGTTCCAGAAATACATCTTCCAGGAAGAGAAAGGAGGATGGGTGGATGGAGGGAGGCCCAGCACTACCAGTTCACCATAGCTGAAAGCCTTTGGCCTTGAACCTGAGCGTGAGAAGCAACCACACCTTGCCCTTCAGTCCCAGGTGGGGCTGTATGGGATTAAGGCTGGCAGTCTCTCTCTCTCTCTCTCTCTCTGATGGCTTCTACATGTGTTACCTTGAACTTGATGATGACTACAACAGCCTGTTTGTGGCCAATCAAACATACATTGCACATCCGCTTTAATTATTAAAGAGAAGGGTGTACTTACCAGAAGTAAGGAGTGTTTATGTTAAAAATAAAGATTAAATGCCTCTCTTTCTGAGGCCACAATGCTGGTTACTCATTTGATGGTCAGACTCCCTTCCCAGGTGCCAAGGCCACACTGATGACCTGGGTAGGCGGGGATCTGGTTTCCTGAAACCAGAAGGAAGGTCTCCCTGACTTGATGTTCTCTGTTCTGACAAGACAGAAATCTATGCTGAAAACTCTGCTTCTCCAGAGCAGATCCTCAGAATAATCTGAGAGACTGGCTTCTGGGCTATAGTCCTCAGTTTGGCTCAGGTAAACTCATTCCTATTATTATTGGTTGTTTGTTGATGATTTTCATCAACAGCAGGAACAAGTCAGATCTTTATACCCCATAGAAGGCAGCTTCATGTGTCCTCACTTCAGTTTGATTGTTGGCACCCCCAACACGAGAGTGTAGAGCAGGTATTAAAGTAAAGAAAGGAAATATCCTTCTTTTAAGGAGAATATAAGGAGATAAGGAGAGCAACAAGTTGTCTTTCTCAGGGCCAGCCACCAGAAGCAGAGGGAAAGCTTCCAGAAGCTTTTACTGGGGTTCATGCTTTGGAAATGGACCACTGAGGGTTTTGAAGGGCTTCCCCGGTGGCTCAGCTGTAATGAGGGAGACCTGTAATGCAGGAGACCTGGGTTCGATCCCTGGGTTGGGAAGATCCTCTGGAGAAGGGAACGGCTACCCACTCCAGTATTCTGGCCTAGAGAATTCCATAGATTGTATAGTCCATGGGATCACAAAGAGTTGGACACGATTGAGCAAATTTCACTTCATACTCACTGAGGCTTTTGTATCACACTCAGGAGGCCAGGGCCCCATGCGGCATCTGAAAGAGAAAGAAATAAGAAGAGAAGCATAATAGTCTCCACTAATAAAAAACAATGCCTCCCAGAGTTACTTTGGAGAAGATGAGGAATTGGAGGGCATTTAGCCCTTACAGAGTGAAATGTTCTGTTAAATTACTAAAAGGAGAGATTCCGGTTCCTTTGAACCTAAAAGATACAGTAATTACTGAACCAGAATGCTCAGCAGGAGATGTTTTATGGGACCTAATTTAAGCAAGAGGGAGGAGCAAGTCATGAGAATTGGGTAAGAGGATCCATCATGGGGCTCGGTGAGCAGAGCTTGGGCACAGCCACCAAGGTGGTCTCCAGGGATGGATGTGACCCACCCATACAGAAGCCAAAACGGTAAGGACCAGAGCTGGGGCTGCTCCCAGTCCCAGAACGAGGCCAGGCTCTGAAGTGGTGCAGGGTGCATGAGCGTCCCCTCCAGTGTCCGGCTTGAGGGCAGGTCATTTGTTCACACACAGGGATCCACAGAGACATGTGTGCACACACACATGTACACACAGACACGTGTGCACACACACATGCACACACAAGTAGAGACACATACACATGCAAAGAGATACACGCACACACAGACACATGCACACAGAGACACATGCACACACAGGTACAGAGACACATGCACACACAGACACATGCACACACGGACACATGCACATAAACACATTCATAACACACACATGTGCAGGAGTATGTGCATATCCATGACTTCCCTGGTGTCTCAGCTGGTAAAGAACTCATCTGCCAATGCAGCAGATGCAAGAGACACAGGTTCGATTCCTGGGTCAGGAAGATCCCCTGGAGAAGGAAATGCCAACCCACTCCAGTATTCTTGCCTGGAGAACCCCACAGAGAAACGTGGAGGACTATAGTCCATGGGGTTGCAAAGAGTAAGATGCATCTTAGCGACTAAATAAGAATAACAAATGTGCATATTCACAAGTGCACACATATATACACATGTATATAAACAGTCAACCAAAGCCCCATGTGTGCCCAACACTATGGCTCTCGTCGTTGCAGTCCAATCTTCATCACTCACCTAAGTGGTCCACACCCACCATGAACCCACTACTTTGTTGGAAAATCAGGACCACATGTGTCCAACTGGGATACACAGAAGAACCCAGAATCCATTTCGTCCTTCAAGAGAAAAAGTCAGTTTCCTAGAGTCAAGAATATAAAAGCCATCTGCATAACTGAATCACTCTGCTGTACCCTTGAAACTAACACAACACTGTAAATTAACTATCCTTCAGTAAAAATTTTTAAGGGGAAAAGAAAAGCCTGGGATTTTTCTTTAATGGAGAGATGAGATTTAACAAAGGGAAGGCATCAGCTTGAAGCACAGCCAGAGGCAAGGCCCTTGGCAGGCGGTTGGAGTCGGCTCTTCTGATCAACTTCCGGTCCGACTTAGCGGAAGCTAGTGTGAGGTGAAGAGGAAAGGGACATGGGGTCTTGGGGAGCTCTCCTTTGAGCAGAGAGGGACCAGCACCTGCTCTGTGCTCCTCAGCCAGAGGGAGACCCCCACCCACCACTCCCAGAGAGCTCCTGTGCGGCAGCCCCGACCCCCATCAGAGAGGGTTCCATGCCTGCCATCTCCAGGGAGATTCCCGAGTTCTGCTCTAAGTTCTCCACCTGCGACTGCTTCAGCCCCCCCACCCCCAAACCCCATCCCCACCCCCCAGGAAAGGGTCAAAGCTCTACTAGGCAATCAGCAGGCTCCCTCCAAAGCAATCAGTCACGCTGACAGCTCTCTTAGAAAAATGGGAGAAACGTGAGGTGAGCAAGGACATCATTTGGCTGTTTTCCCCCCAAAGCCATTTGTATTCCCATGGCATTTGGGCTGCGATTTCACCCAGCACTTTTGCCCCCATCCGTTTTGTTTCACTGGCAGCTGCCAGCAGGGTGATGGAGTGGAGAGTGCCCAGAGTCAGGTGCCATGGCCAGCCCCCACCCACCTCTGTGGCCTGTGACAGACCCTTAATCTTATCAGCCTGCAAATGAGCAACATCAGGTTGGAGGCTTTGGACTTGTCATAGGAGATGCTCAGCAACCAGAGGCCTCTTCCAAGGCTGCCGCCAAGACCCCTAGGGGAAGAGGGATTGGGGAAGTGGGGGGCCCTGGGTGCCAAGGAAGGGGGTGAACCCCCCAAGAGCAAACCTTGAACCTGCTTCCTTCTCCTTGTTCTAAAACCCAGCATGGATCTCCCTGACCACCACTGCTCTTGCTGAAGCCCTTGGGGCACATCCAGGCTTATGGAGGGGGAAGGGTGAGCGGGGAGCCAAAGAGCTGTGATGTCTTCTCTACCTGGGTGGGGCAGAAGTCCCAACGCTCCACCAGGGACCCCAGGCCCCATAGGGACTGACTCAGCACAAGCAAAGACAGGCTCAGTCCCGCAAGTCCTGGAAAGTGATGAGCGGGGAAAGGAGCCTCTAATAGTTCAATAACTCAGACATCATCCTGGCAGAGCCACCTGGAGACCCAGGGCAGGGACCCTGGGGACCATGCTGGTGAGATCTGTGACCCCGCTGCAGGGTCTCAGAGAGGACAAGAAGGCAGTGCTTAGAGAGCAGGGATCCGGCTGCCTGGAGGAGCGTCTCAGGCCAGGAGGGTGCAGGTAGAACCAACTTCGAGGGTCAACTAACAGGGGTCCATTTCCTGATAGCTGCCGCTAATTTGGACCCAACTTGGGGAGACAGTTACCCCAGGCTCTCCCCCTGGTCACAAGTTTACCTGCCCACCTGAGCATCAGCTGGGATCTCAACTCTGACCAGAAAGCTCAGCCTCTCCCAGCAGATGAATGCCTGTGTTACATCAGCAGGATGATGTGGGGGAGGCCGGAAAGGCCTTCCCTGTTGACAAGCGGGTTAAACCCAAACAAAAGGCTTCAGAAAGCTGGATGGGAGCACCGATGAGCAGGGGGAGATGGAAGCCGGGGACAGGAAGGCCCCCCAGGCTTGGCCTTGTCCTGAGGACAAGGTCCTTGTCTCCCAGGACTCTGAGAAACACGGAGTCCTGGGAGAAACTCAAGGAGCCAGAGTGGAGTTAGAAGGGACCCCACATCCCGTGCTGGGGGCAGAACAGGTAGCTATGGGTGGACAGGGAGCCAGGGCATCTCGGGGGGCTCTGCCAAGCCCTGCCCCGGGCTCTGTTTCTAACTGCCCAGAGCCAGGACTGGGTACAAGGCCCTGGTTCCCCAGAGCCTTGGAGACATGGATCTCTCTGCCAACACCTGGGCCCTGCCAAGCCATGTGGTGGGAAAGACCAGCCATGGCTCTGTGTGGTGTGGCCAGCAGCAGCTGGAAGCCCCTGACTGCATCCCTTCAAATTGTGTGAGATCCTGATTTCCCAAGTCCTGACCACAGACACCCAACTTCTTGGGGGGTCCTGACAACTCTCAGAGTCACACCCTTGAGCTCAGGACCTGAAGAACCAGGCAGAGGGCATTGTCCCTGACAGGTGGCTGCAGTTTCTCCGTGTGTCTCATCACTGATGGCAGACACAGGCTACACTGCCAGTGCATGCCAGGGAAGAGCCCTGCTATGCTGTTGAGAAGAATCAGACACACAAGACCACAGGTTCATTTATATGAAATACCCAGAATCAGTAAATCCACAGAATCAGAAGGCTGCTTAGTAATTGACAAGAGTAGGGGTGAGGTGGGAGAGGGTGAGGGGGAGACTGCTAAATGCTACAAGCTTTCCTTTAGGGATGATGAACTGCTTTGGAACCTGTGATGGTCCCTTAACATTGTGAATGTCTCAAACAGCACAGAAGTATTTGCTTTGAAATGGTTAATTGTATGTTATGGTCATTTTACTTCAGTGGGAGAGTGGAGGAGGACGAGAAAAGGAAAGAAGAGAGAGAGAGAAATGAAGGAAGGAAGGAGGAAAAGAGAGAGAGAAAGACAGGGAGACAAGAGGGAGAGAAGATCAGAGTGGATGTGATAAACACTCAACAGAAGACACCAGAAAGACAGGTATAAACCCAGACAGCCACAGAAACAGGATTTCATAGTCACCTGCCCAAGGACATCATCACCTGAGAACAGGTGGCTCAGGCAGCCAAATTTCCCCAGAGATACAAGCATGTGCTAGTCAAGTCCAAAGCCCCCAGCCAGCAGCCCAGTTGGGAAGGGCACCTGAGGCTGGCTCACAGTGGGCTGGGTGCCATGGGGCACCCCCTCCCAAACCTAGATGAGAACATCCGGTAATTGGCCTGCCTGCGCTGTGACCACAACTGCAGCCTCTCTGCTGACAGTGTGTTTCACCACAGATTTGACCTCAGTTAGAAATGAGCCCTTCTAAAATGCTTAGAAACACACCTGCACAGGGCTCAAGGTCCCCTCTGCCATCTCCAGAGTGCAGTGGAAAGAGATCTGAACTATGAAAGTGAAGCCCAGCTCCTCATCCTGACCCTTCTCCAGGCAAGAGCCTGATTTTGGAAAGATCCTCCCCGTCGCAAAGAAAACAACAGTGGCTCTAGGAGTCCCTGGAGTCCTCCCTTGGGCACCCCTCCCAGAGCATCAACCCAGAAGCAACTCCAAGAGACACTGGAACAAGGGACCGCTGGTCCTTCTATACATGTGAGGATGTGCTGATGCTGAAATTAAGTTTCAACAAACAGTTACAGCCTGTGCTGGACAGAAAGCATAACACAATGGAAACCTTTAAAAATGGAAGATGTTGCTGCACCAAGGGAGTTACAAACCAGCGGAGACTGATTAGTGAGGGACTCCAGAGGGACTGTGATTATTCTGGGAGCCTGGTGGAGTGTACAGACACAATCGGTGAGATCCATGTGCTAGCTACACCATTATTTGAAAAGATCCCTCCCCACCCAAGGGAAGAGGAATAAACCCAACTCTGTTCTCCTCGGCCTTTTGGTCACCTCCCTACACACTAAAATTCTGGAGGAAATGTATTCCTGGTATTCGGACCAGGCAAGTCCATGGGAGAGGGTAGTAGGTTCAAAGGTGACCCTCAAAAAGATATGTCCACTTTTGAAGCTCTCAGAACCTGTGAGTGTTAATTTGGGGCGGGGCGGGGGGTGCAGAAAAGGTCTTTGTAAATGTGATCTGAAGTTAGGGATCTCCACATGAGGTCATCCTGGATTCTCCAGGTAGACTCTGAATCTGATGACAAGTGTTCTTATAAGAGACACAAGGAGGAAAGCAGAAGGTCACCTGAATACTGAGGCAAAGATCCACAAGATGCTCATGGGACTCTGCTCAGTGTTATGCGGCAGCCTGGATGGGAGGGGTTTGGGCGAGAATGGATACATGTATATGTATGGCTGAGTTCCTTCGCTGTTCACCTGAAACTATCATATTGTTAATCAACTATGGTGGTGGTGGTTTAGTTGCTAAGTCATGTCCAACTCTTGCGACCCCATGGACTGTAGCCCGCCAGGCTCCCCTATCCATGGGATTCTCAAGGCAAGAATACTGGAGTGGTTGCCATTTCCTTCTCCAGGGGATCTTCCCAACCCCAGGATAGAACCTGGGTCTCCACATTGCAGGCAGATTCTTTACTGACAGAGCCACCAGGGAAGCCCTAATCTGCTATCAGTTCAGTTCAGTTGCTCAGTCATGTCCGACTCTTTGTGACCCTGTGGACTGCAGCACACCAGGCTTCCCTCTTCATCACCAACTCCTGGAGCTTACTTAAACTCCTATCCATCAAGTAGATGATGCCATCCAACCATCTCATCCTCTGTTGTCCCCTTTTCCTTCTGCCTTCAATCTTTCCCAGCATCAGGATCTTTTCCAATGAGTCAGTTCTTCACATCAGGGGGCCAAAGTATTTGAGCTTCAGCTTCAGCATCAGTACTTCCAAAGAATATTCAGGACTTTAGGATTTCCTTCAGTATTGACTGGTTTGATCTCCTTGCTGTCCAAGGGACTCTCAAGACTCTTCTCCAAAAGCACAGTTCAAAAGCATCAATTCTTTGGCATTCAGCTTTCTTTATAGTCCAACTCTCACATCCATACATGACTACTGGATAAACCATAGCTTTGACTAGACTGACCTTTGTTGGCAAAGTAATGTCTCTGCTTTTTAATATACTGTCTAGGTTTGTCATAACTTTTGTTCCAAGGAGAAAGTGTCTTTTAATTTCATGGCTGCAGTCACCATTTGCAGTGATTTTAGAGCCAAAAAATAAAAAATAAAGTCTCCATTGTTTCCCCATCTATTTGCCATGAAGTGATGGCCCTAATAGAAAATAAAAAGTTTAAAACATAAAGGATCCATGTGATGCTGCCATGGATGAGGCAGGATGGATCCACCTCCGCAGAGCCTCCAGAGAGACCACAGCCCTGCTGACACCTTGATACAGGACATCTGCTTCCAGAGCTGTGGCGGCATCAACTTCCTCTTATTTGAGGTCATTTGCTATAATGACCATAGGAAACTACTGCCTGAAGCCTATCCCTGTGAGCCTGACTCTCCCAAGGTCTGTACCTGGCCTTCACCTGCTCAGGTACCCCTGTGGCTCTCCATCAGCCCCACCATAAAGGTCAAATTCCTTCGAGGTGTCCAGGAATGTCTGTGGTCAGGCCCCACGTGCCACTGTAGGGGAGTCAGCCCACCCCAGCTTCAAGCAACCTCAATGCACCCTGATAAGCTGGGCTGCCAGAAACGGGGCACAGACTAGGTCCCTTGTGGGATGTGCCTTGATTTTTTTTAAATATTCATGTATTTATTTGGCTGTTCCAGGTCTTAGTTACTACATGGGGAATCTAACTCCATGCCCATTGTTGGAACCTGGGCCCCCCATACTGGGAAAGCAGACTCCCAGCTACTGGACCACCAGGGAAGTCCCACTCCTGGATTTAGAGACTGTGAACAGGGCAAGAAGACCCTGAGTCCACAGAGGATGTCTTACTTTAACCAGCTGTGGGTCCAGGTCCCCCATTAGCCTTGCCGGGCACCACGTCTGGATGGTCCAGAGCCAAGGGACAGAGGTGCCAGTTAATGGTGGGCTCACAGCCAGTCTTAGCAGATCTCAGAATCACCCCACTAGGACGAAGCCATCAGGGACCCAAGAACACTGTCTGTCTCGGCTGCCCATGGGTGGCACTGTTTGGTCCCATGAAAGCTAGGACCCCACTGACAGCATCTTGCCCGTGGTGAGCAATGGGGCAGCCCAGCTTCCCGCCAGAGCCTTCTGGAGCTCCTCCACAGAGTAGTTGAGGCCCCAGTCCATCGCCGATGGGTACAAATAGACGACCACTCCTGAGACCCTTTCTTTTCATGGCTGGGCTTCGAGTCCTAGTGGCCAGAAGACTCAGGACTCTTCCCTCAGGTAAGTGAGGCCATGGCCATGGTCTGTCCCTGGAGGGCTCCCTGATGGACTCTCGTTTTACTCAGAGAGTGGTCAGAAAGAAAAGAAAAAGATCTGGGGAGGCAGTGGCTTACTACTGCTAGTGTTCAGGACACTGAGGAAATGAGTCCCAAGCACTCAGCCAGGCCGCTCCACCCACTCAGGGCAGGAGAGCAGCACGGCGTGGCCCTGGACAGCTCAGACTTCGCTTTGAATCCTGGTTTAGCCACCTCCTGGCTGTGTGACCCTGGGTAAGTCTACCCTCTCTACGCCTAGTTTCCTCATCTGTAAGTTGAAAGTGATAATAATAATACCTGTCTCACAGGGTTGTTGTGGAGGTGTGTCAGCATTTATAAAATTAGGAAGAAAGAAACTCTTTATGAGTCATGGCCATCCCACCTATAAACTCATAGAATTGTCCTGAGGAAAAACAAAAAGCTACATGTTGCGTATGTGGCACAGTCCCTGGAACACAGCCCACAGTGACGAGGAGCTACAGTCTGTCATCATCACCACCATCAGTGTTTTCTTCTCGCTTTTCATGTGCAGTGCAGTCCCCAGTGCCTCTCCTATGGACTTCACAGGGCTGGAGGGAAGGCAACAAGTTAAATTATACCTCATAAATGCATTGTTTTTATTGTTTCTGATCCCAAAGGAAGCTGAGTTGTGTTTCTTTTAACCCCCTAACAAGGTTTTTTATATTTACCCTTTGGTTGTCAGCCCCGTTATCCAGAAGTTTCACACCTTCCTCAGCTCAAGAGTCACTACCTCATGGTCTTTTTGAGTTGGGGGCCCGTGTATTCCTCAGGATGCAGGCAGATTCCCCAGAGCCCACCTGGCCCGAACCAAGCCTCCCAGAAAAAACACCCACTGAATGGATTGAGCCTCTGACCTCTGAGCACTCAGCCATCCTCCATCCCCCAACCACAGGAACTCATACACACACACACACACACACACATACACCTTCACATTCTCTCTCGCCTGCCACAATAAAATGCCACCCAAGTCTCTGGCCCTTCCCAGTGAATCACTCTCATCAGTGGTAGAATTTGGGCATCAGCTGGCATCACATGATGTATCTGAAAATGTCAAGCCCATTGGGTCAGACAGGAACAGTTTAAGACATGCTGAGAGAGTCTCTAGAAGACTCCACTCTCTGCTGGAGCCTCAAGTGAGCAGAGAGAGAAAATGATTTCCATCCTCAGATGGAGGTCACTGCTTATCAAGATGCTAAACACCTGAGGCTCCCCCACCCCAGCAAGCACTGACTCAGAGCAAAAAATAAATAAATAAATAAAATAATGAGAGGATCAGGAGTCAGGGACTTCCAGAGTCTTTGCCACAGTTTGGGAGTATACGTGATGGACAGGGAGACCTGGCGTGCTGCAATTCATGGGGTCGAAAAGAGTCGGACACAACTGAGCGACTGAACTGAACTGAACTGATGGTCCACAGAAGTCCTTCCTTCTTTCTATCTACCCATCCATTCATTTTCCCCTCTGTCCATCCATCCATCTGTTTATCCAGCCATCCTTCCACTCATTCTTCCCTCTGTCCATTTCTTTGGTTCTCTCAGACGTGATTTGTAAAACTTTCCTGGTAGTTTAGTGGCTAAGACTCCACTCTTCCAATTCAGGGGGCCCAGTTTCGATTCCTGGTCAGGGAACTAGGTCCCACATGCCACACCTGGGACCCAGAGCAGCCAAATAAATAAATAATTTTTTTTAAAAAGAAGTGATTCTTTCCCCCAAAGGTTTTGCACACAGACTAGAACCTTCCACGGCACCCTGGTCCTTGTAGGAGATTCACACAAATGTGTCATCCTGTTCTGCGTATCAACACTTCAGAGCTCCAGCTACAAATGATTCCAGAGGGCGTTTTTAAACAGCAGTAAAAATATAAGACTAGACCCTGCGGGGGTTGTTTTTCAGAAAGCACGACTTTTTAAGCACATCTCAGCAATAAAATAATTGTTTGGAATACTCCCACTTTGTTTCTGTTTGACCCAGTTTTTACAAGGTTATCACAGCATTTGGATAAGCCAGATCTCCCTGGGGGAAGAGTATAAGGCAAATGCTATGGTCTGCTCAGAAACCTCATCTTGTTACCAGGAGGGGATGCTGCAGACTTGGCTCACCAGGATCCCTTGTCCCTCATCGCAGAACCTCTATCACAGCATCTAATTCTTTCAAATTTGACCATTTCACCAGCATCCACATGTCTCCCGCCTCCCCCTGATCTTGCCAGAGCAGTTGATTGAACAATTCTAGGTGGTGGAGAGTTTGAATATACCAAGTGAGAATTTGACCCCCGCCCCATTCCCAGGAATACAGAAATAATGTAAGCAAATTAGAAAGAGAAGTATCAGATGTTTCTCTATGTCTTTTTTTTTTTTTAATTCTAAAGCTAGGCAACCAAACTTTTGTGTATCTTTTAACAAAAAATCAGCATAGGATCCTCCAGATTGCCTCTTTAAGTTTTGGCCAGTTGGGAATTTGAAGGAGGAATACCAAAAGAAGCAGACATTGATGCTACCCCATTCCAGAAGTCCCCATGGAGAAAAGAGTGGTCAAGGTTTAGAGACCAGGATTACAGAAAAAAGCTCCAAACTACCCTCATTTCCCATGAGTTACACCTTCTCCCAAACTTAACAAAATAAGCTGGGCTAAATATTTTGACTACCTTCATCTCTCTTTCTGCAATTTGGATCAACTTCAAGAGCCTTTCAGAATTGATTTGATGTAGTGCTGCTCTGTTTCATTATTGATTTCAGTTCCAGTGTAAAACAAGAAGTTTATGTCCACATTTAGAACATAAATGCTACCATGCTGTCTAAATATTATACCTCACTGCCAGACTGTATCAGTGAAAGAGTAAACATACTTTTAATTGACCTTCAGGCACTTTCTGGAAACATAATTCATAGAGATGCCAGGATGGGAACCTCCTTTCAATACCGAATGGCTATGCAAACACTTGCAAAGCCATTACTCTTCATTAAAAAGCAAAGACACGTGGAATCTTCCTTGACAAGGGCCACCTCCACCTGTTCACGCCACAAAAACCGAAGGGACAATGAACATGTGATGTATCCTCCAACGTGAAGGGCATGGTGGCTGGTCTTCAGCCACCTAAAAATCAGTTTGGTTTTTCTTTTCCCCACCTCTGGTGACAAACAATGCTTTTAAGGAGTCAAGGGCAAGCATGTCGAGTACCATGGACAGAGCACTGAACTTCCCCGCCCGCCCCCCCCCTCCCCGCCCCATGAAGTTTCCCAAAGGAAAAGAGTGTTTTGTTTTGCTTTTTAACTTCTCAATTTTTATCTTTTCATTATGTTTTGGCTGTGCTGGGCCTTCACTGATGCATACAGGCTTTCTCTTTTGCAGTGCGTGGGGGCTACTCTCTAGTTACAGAGCATAGGCTCCTCGCTGTAGTGGCTTCTCTTGTGGAGCACAGAGTCTGCGGTGCTCAGACTTCAGTAGTGGTGGCGCACAAGCTTAGTTGTCCTGTGGCACGTGGGATCTTCCTGGACCAGGGATCGACCCCCTGTCCCCTGCACTGGCAGAAAGATTCTTAACCACTGTACCACCAGGGAAGTTTGTAAAAAAAAAAAAAAATTAGCCTTCTACATGTCCATTTTCTTCTGAGGAGGAGGGGAAGAAGAGGGGGTGAGTTAACTCTGAATTAGGTTTTTTTTTTTCACATTCTATACTTTAAACTGGAAGTCAATAAACATTTTTCTTTTTTCAAATTTATTCTATTAAAGTATGATTGATTTATAATGTTGTGTTTGTTTCTGCTATAAAGAGATTCAGTTATATATATATATTCTTTTTCATATTCTTTTCCATTATGGTTTGTCGCAGGATATTGTATATAATTCCCTGTGCTATACTGTAGGGCCTTGCTGTTCATGTATGTTATATAGTTTGTATCTGCTGCTTCTTAAACCCCAGTTGATCCCTCTCCACCACCCTCCCCCTTGGCAACCACAAGTCTATTCTCTGCGTCCGTGAGTCCGTTTCTGAAAAAACATTTTCTCAAAGAACCAGCTGCAAATATGTTGGCTTTGCAAACTTTAAGATCTCTGTCAAAACCACTCAACTCCCAGGGCTTGCCTTGTGGTCCATTGGTTAAGATGCCATGCTTCTACTGCAGGGGGCATGGGTTCAATCCCTGGTTAAGGAGCTACAATTTCACATGCTATAGGGGGGAAAAACTACTCAACTCCCACGTTGTAACCCCAAAGCAACCAAGGACAATATGCAAATGAGTGGCCAAGGCTGTGTTTCAATAAAACTTTATTTTTCTAATTTATTTATTTTTTAATGGAAGGATAATTGCTTTACAGAATTTTGTTGTTTTCTGTCAAACCTCAACACGAATCGGCCATAGGTAGACATATATCCTCTCCCTTTTGAATCTCCCTCCCATCTCCCTCCCCATCCCACCCCTCCAGGTTGATACAGAGACCCTGTTTGAGTTTCCTGATATATATTACCGTTGACTACCTATCTTACATATGGCAATATAAGTTTCCACGTTACTCTCTCCATACATCTCACCCTCTCCTCCCCTCTCCCCATGTCCAAAAATCTATTCTCTATGTCTGTTTCTCCATTCAGTTCAGTTCAGTTGCACAGTTGTGTCCAACTCTTCCTGACCCCATGGACTGCAGCACACCAGGCTTCCCTCTTCCTCACCAACTCCCGGAGCTTGTTCAAACTCATGTCCACTGAGTTGGTGATGCCATCTAACCATCTCATCCTCTGTTGTCCCCTACTCCTCCTGCCTTCAACCTTTCCCAGCATCAGTCTTTTCCAGTGAGTCAGTTCTTCACATCAGGTGGCCAAAGTATTGAAGTTTCAGCTTCAGCATCAGTCCTTCCAATGAATATTCAGGACTGATTTCCTTTAGGATTGACTGGTTGTATCCCCTTGCAGTCCAAGGGACTCTCAAGAGGCTTCTTCAAAACCACAGTTCGAAAGCATCAATTCTTCAGTGCTCAGTTTTCTTTATAGTTCAACTCTCACATCCATACATGACTACTGGAAAAACCATAGCTTTGACTAGATGGACCTTTGTTGGCAAAGTAATGTCTCTGCTTTTCAGTATGCTCCCTAGGTTGGTCATAGCCTATTTGTTCCCAGGAGCAAACATCTTTTAGTTTCATGGCTGCAGTCACCACCTGCAGTGATTTTGGAGCCCAAAAAAATAAAGTCCGTCACTGTTTCCACTGTTTCCCCATCTATTTTCCATGAAATAATGGGACTAGATGCCGTGGTTTTAGTTTTCTAAATGTTGAGTTTTAAGCCTACTTTTTCACTCTCCTCTTTCACTTTTATCAAGAAGCTCTTTAGGTCTCCACTCCTGCCCTGAAAATAAATTCTTCAGTACCATTTTTCTAGATTCCATATATATGTGTTAGTATATGATACTTATCTTTCTCTTTCTGACTTACTTCACTCGTATAATAGACTCTACTTTCATCCACCTCGTTAGAACTGACTCAAATGTGTTCCTTTTGATGGCTGAGTAATATTCCATTGTGTATATGGACCACATCTTCTTTATCCATTCATCTGTCAATGGACATCTAGGTTGCTTCCATGTTCTAGCTATTGTAAGTAGTGCTGCAGTGAGCAATGGGATACATGTGTCTTTTTCAATTTTTGTTTCCTCAAGGTATATGCCTAGAAGTGGTATTGCTGAGTCATATGGTGATTTTATTCTTAGTTTTTAAGGAATCTCCATACTGTCTTCCATAATGGCTGTATCAATTTTCATTCCCACCAACAGTGCAAGAGGGTTCCCTTTTCTCCACACCCTCTCCAGCATTTATTGTTTGTAGACTTTTTGTTGATGGCCATTCTGACTGGTGGGAGGTGATATCTCATTGTAGTTTTGATTTGCATTTCTCTAATAATGAGTGGTGTTGAGCATCTATTCATGTGTTTGTTAGCCATCTGTATGTCTTCTTTGGGGTGGGAAGTCAAGTGGGCCTTAGGAAGCATCACTAAGAACAAAGCTAGTGGAGGTGATGGAATTCCAGTGCAGCTATTTCAAATCCTAAAAGATGATGCTGTGAAAGTGCTGCACTCAATATGCCAGCAAACTTGGAAAACACAGCAGTGGCCACAGGACTGGAAAATGTGTTTCCATCCCAATCCCAAAGAAAGGCAATGCCAAAGAATGTTCAAACTACAGCACAATTGCACTCATCTCACATGCTAGCAAAGTAATGCTCAAAATTCTCCAAGCGAGGCTTCAACAGTACGTGAACCATGAACTTCCAGATGTACAAGCTGGATTTAGGAAAGAGCGAGGAATCAGAGATCAAATTGCCAATATCCATTGGATCATCAAAAAAGCAAGAGAATTTAAAAAAAATCTACTTCTGCTTCGTTGACTACACCAAAGCCTTTGACTGTGGATCACAGCAAACTGTGGAAAATTCTTCAAGAGATTGGAATACCAGACCACCTGACCTGCATCCTGAGAAATCTGTATGCAGGTCAAGAAGCAATAGTTAGAACTGTACACAGAACAACAGATTTTTTCCAAATCAGGAAAGGAGTATGTCAGTGCTGTATATTGTCACTTTGCTTATTTAACTTATAGGCAGAGTACATGATGCAAAATGTCGGGCTGGATGAAGCACAAGCTGGAATCAAGATTTCTGGGAGAAATATCAATAACCTCATACATGCAGATGACACCACCCTTATGGCAGAAAGTGAAGAGGAACTAAAGAGCCTCTTGATAAAAATGAAAGAGGAGAGTGAAAAAGTTGGCTTAAAACTCAACATTCAAAAAACAAAGATTATGGCATCTAGTCCCATCACTTCATGGCAAATATATGGAGAAACAATGGAAACAGTGACAGACTTTATTTTGGGAGGGGGGCTCCAAAATCACTGCAGATGGTGACTACAGCCATGAAATTAAAAGACGCTTGCTCCTTGGAAGAAAAGCTATGACCAACCTAGACAGCATATTAAAAAGCAGAGACATTACTTTGCCAACAAAGGTCCGTCTAGTCGAAGCTATGGTTTTTCCAACAGTCATGTATGGATGTGAGAGTTGGGCTATAAAGAAAGCTGAGCACCAAAGAATTGATGCTTTTGAACTATGGTGTTGGAGAAGACTCTTGAAAGTTTCTTGGACTGCAAGGGGATCCAACCAGTCAATCCTAAAGGAAATCAGTCCTGAATATTCATTGGAAGGACTTACACTGAAGCTGAAACTTCAATATTTTGGCCACCTGATGCAAAGAACTGACTCATTGGAAAAGACTCTGATGCTGGGAAAGGTTGAAGGCGGGAGGAGAAGGAAATGACAGAGGATGAGATGGTTAGATGGCATCCCTGACTCGATGGACATGAGTTTGAATAAGCTCCAGGAGTTGGTGATGGACAGGGAAGCCTGACGTGCTGTAGTCCATGGGGTCGCAAAGAGTCGGACACAACTGAGTGACTGAACTGAACTGATGTCTTCTTTGGAGAAATGTCTGTTTAGGTCTTTTTCCCACTGTTTGATTGGGTTTGTTTTTCTGGTATTGAGTTGTATGAGCTGCTTCTATATTTTGGAAATTAATCTTTTGTCAGTTGTTTCATTAAAACTTTAAAAGCAGATAGAGCTGGTCTGTGGACTATAGTTCACTAAAGCCTGCTTCAGGTTAGTAGTAAAAGTCCTAAGAAATGGATAGGGGCATCAAGCAGATGAGAATGCTAGGGTGTCTCTGATTTTAGAAGAACCATGACTGTGTAGCCAGGTCATGACTGCCCAAGGGATTTTCCAGTAGTTCCTTTTTGAATCTCCTGATACTCAACAAGGACCTAATGGTTTTTCGTTTTGTTTTGTTTCAGTTTAATCATGCATTTTGACCTCCTTAAGTTTTTCCTCACAACCTTGAAAGTGAGAAGAAAGAACTCAGACAGGGAAGAAAAATCTGAGATACCAGTGAGCATCTTTCTAAAACTCATTCCTCTACCCTTGACCCAGGTGGTCTTCCTGGAGCCAGAGTGAGACCCCTGGAGAGAGGAGAGTCAATATTCAGGCTACCAACCTCTCTCTAGCATCCTGGTAACAGCAGCAGTGACACCCGCACACACACACACAACTTGCCTCTGAAATGCCACAGGTCTAAATGGAAGGTTGGTAAGGAAAAGGCTGGGTTTTTGTTTTGTTTAAAAAAAAAAAAACTTTTTATTTTGTATTGGAGTATAACCAATTAACAACGTTCTGACAGATTCAGATGAAGGACTCAGCCATACATATACATGTATCAATTCTCCCCCAAACTCCCCTCCCATGCATGCTGCCACATAACATGGAGTAGAGTTCCATGTGCTATACAGTAGGTCTTTGTTGGTTATCTGTTTTAAACAGAGTAGTGTGTACCTAACCATCCAAAACTCCCTTACCTTCCCCACATTCTTCCTCCCCCAACCCTGGTAACCATAGGTTTATCCTCTATGTCTGTGAGTGAGTCTCTTTCTGCTTTATAAGTTCATTTGTATCCTTTCTTTTTAGTTTGAGGGATGTCATGTGATATTTCTTCTTCTTTGTCTGACTTAGGGAAACTGGTTCTTTAGAGAATAGGAGTAGAGAGCAAAAAGGGAAAGAACAGGCCGAACTGGGGTAAAAACTCCTTCAGGAGGGTTTTACTTGGTTGTAGATCTGAATGCTTCTCTGATAATTAAATACGTTAGCAGCTAATTGGCTTCAGCAATTAAAAAAAAAATAAGGCTAGATTCAATTTCCACTCCCTTAAAATGCAATTTAGACAGTTTATGAAAAGCAACCAAATATACTGCAGAGATGAATAGACTTTTTCCTGCCATAACCTTCCTTAAAAGCACTTGGAGAGGTAAAAATATTCTAAATCAAAAGGAACGCCATACTCAATAAAATGGAAATTGCCATAATTAAGTTAGTGGCTCCCTTATTATCATCAGGGACAAATAAAGAGGTCTACCTCTACCCGTTAGGGTTCTTCCTAGATGAATCCACTTAGCAAGGTCACTTATGAAATAAGGAAGGATAAAGCTGCTAGAGAAATGTTCAGAACCCGCATTGAACTTCCTGCTATTCAGAAAATGCACAGCCTTCGCAAGAAGCACAATCCTTGAAGAGAATGAGGCTGCAAATAACAGTCTCCAGTTGGAGTGAAGAGAAGTAGGCCACTGGTGTCTGAGGAATGAAGAGCAAAGCTGAGGCGGAAGATTCTAGAAGACTGATAAGGATGTAACCGAGCAGGAGCCTATGGGAACCTTCCTAAGACACAAACCCCCACCATGTTTTCCACATGCCTCTTGTTTGTAGAAAAACTTGAGCCTCCTATGCCTTCCCTGAGTCCCAACGAATAAATTACATCAGAGATGTGAGGAAATGTAGAAAGAAAGGAAAGCGGGCAAACAAGACAATATAAGTTTAGACACTAAACAAAGTCAAGGACCTTTAGTTTCTCCCCAAGGGCTTTAGATAATATCCTGAACCATGTCCTTTGATCTGTTTTGCAGATCCTAAAACCTCCACCAAGAGGAAGACATTAACCACATACGGAACACAAACATGAAGACCCCAGATGGAACCAGAAGGTTGATGATACTGACTTCACTACCAACCAGTCAGAAGAATGTCCATGAACTGATCATATACCCCACAACACATCTTTCTCACCCTGTCTTTAAAAATCCCTTCCCTGGAAGCCACTGGGGAGTTTGGGTCTTTTAAACACTAGCTACCTAGACTTCTTGCTTGGTGCCTGCAGCAAATGCACTTCCCATCACCACAGCCTGTTATCAGTAGATTGGCTTTATTGTGCTCCAGCAAGTGGACCCAAGTTTGATTTGATAACAAGGAGTAGAACTGAAAATCTGTCAATAGGAGAGACAGAGGCATCAAGCGAGCTGGTGAGGGGTGAGGAGCCATCCCTTAGGAATCCCCATATATCAGTGAAAATGAACATGCGTGCACAGAGTACATCATGGTATCAAAACACAGACACAAATGTAGACACACATCACACATACATACAGCCACATACATACGCACTCATGTGCAGAGACACAATCACACAGGCACAGCAGAGATGGGTGCATGTAAACACACACTGGTGCACAGACACACATGCACACACAAATATCAGCACACACCTCACACAGTCACAACACACATGTACACACAGACACATCCAGCCACAGACACACAGACACAAAATAGGTCAAAACACACATTCAAATACACACACCTATGTGCGCTTACACACCAACACAAAGTACCTATTACACTCCTCTGAAGATGAGTATGAATTTGCTTCCAGGCCAGGTCTGGCCTCAAGATCATCTCCCAAGGTGATTAAGGGACTTAGCATAAGAAAGCAGCAGACAATTTTATCCACATCTTGCTAAGCATTTAGCTCTGAAGATGAAGAATTACTTGGGAATCACCAACACTCAGCATATGGCCTGGCACATTGGAGGTAGTCAGCGTATGTTGCACAAAGTACAAATTATCTAGAGTTTAACCTGGGGTTTCTGGCTCCTGACTCTCTTCCTGCCCTTCCCATGAAGATAGTGTGTGGGGACCCTTCCAAGCTGGCCACCCCTCCCAACACAGAGACTCTGCAGGCAGAATCAGCATCGCCCCGCTGAGCAGGCATCTGATTTTGCATCTTCATTCTGAAGAAATGGGCAAAGGGAGCAGCTGAGAGCCTGGTCCCCCTGCCTTTGACTCTCAGCTCCACGCATCCCAGCTCTGCAGCCTCAGGAAGGTTGCTCAGGCTCTCTGTGGCCCCATCCTCTTGTTAGTGGTGTGAGAAATTGGATTTTAGGTGAAATGTCTAAGGGGAAGACTCTCCCTCTTAAGGGAAGATCTTCCCCCCAAACCTGTTCTACCTCAGCCCTCTCTGTCCCAGCCAATGTCAATTCCATCCTTCCATGGGAGTGCTCTTTCTCCTGGACCTAATATTCAATCTGTCTGCCAATCCGGCTGGCCCTACTCTGCAAGGCAGCTCCAGAATTCAGGTCTTCCCTCACCTCCACCCTACCCTCCCTCACCTGGACCCCTGCAGCAGCCTCCAACCTGGTCTCCCAGCTTCTGTCCTGGCCCCCCTGCGGTGAATTCCTAACTCATCCACCAGAGGGATAATTTACAACACCCATCAGATCATCCCTCTTTCACTAGAATAAAATGAACATTTTTAAGCTACTCCCCAAGGCCAGCATGATCTACTCCCCAAAGCTCTGATCTCACCCTGCCTCTCCTTCGGGTCCCTGAACAAGGCCAACAAGTGCCCACCTGGGCCCCTTGCAAAGGGTGCTCTCTCTGCCTGTAACAGTCTTCCCCAGACACCTACATCCAGTCCCCATCCCTTTCAAGTATTTGCCCTAATGGCATCTTCTTCTGAAGCCAAATTGGCCACCCTGTTTATTTATTTTTGGCTGCACTGGGTCTTCCTTGCCACACACGGGCTTTCTCTGTGTGCTGTGCTTAGTCGCTCAGTCGTGTCTGACTCTGCGACCACAGGAACTATAGCTCTCCAGGCTCCTCTGTCCATGGAGAGGCTTTCTCTAGTTTTGGAGGACAGGAGCCACTCTGGTTGTGCTCAGGCTTCTCACTGTGGTGGCTTCTCTTTTTGTAGCGCACAGGTGCACAGGCTCCAGGCATGGCTGGAGTCGCTGTGGCGCACAGGTTTAGTTGCTCCATGGCATGAGGGATCCTCCTGGACCAGGGACTGAAGCTGCGTCCCCTGCATTAGCAGGCAGAGTCTTAACCACCAGACCACCAGGGAAGGCCACCCGATTTTTTACAGCTATCTCTCCCACTCCAATCCTGGCAGTGATACTCCTGGGCTTCACTATTGTCCCTAGCAGTGTCACTTTCTAATCTTTTACATAATTCACTGGTGTATGATGTAAATCTTTGTCTTTTCTGTCCACCCATATATCCCAAGCACTTAGAACAATGCCTGCCACATAGGCAGCCCCACTAAGGACTGGATCAATAGACGAGTGAATGGACTATGGATTGAATGCTGGCTCTTGTGTTGTGCTCAGCTTGGGAGGTAAAAGGTCAGAAAGAACAAGTCCAGTGGTTATGAATCCAAGGTTCCACTACAGGGTCACTAGTTTGACCCCTGGTTGGAGAACTAAGATCCCATATGTTGTGCAGGGTGGCCATTTTTTTTTTAATTTTTAATTAAAAAATAAAAATAAGAAAGAACAAGCCAGAGGTCCAACATCTCCCCCACAAGAACCTGTTTCTCTATTCTCAAGAAGCTTAGTTCTTGTTGTTGGAGTTTTTTCCCCATTTCAGGGACTTGCCTAAGGCACTCAATAAATAGCAGAACAAGAAGTCAAATCCAGACCGTGTGCTCCATCATTGAAGCTGCTGAAAGAAGTTGGAGGAGTTGTTCATGGGCGTACTCCGTGAGCTCCCCAGAGCCACAGTGCGGGGAGGGGGAAGGAGTGCAGTTGTTAAAGGTGCACCTTATTTTGAATCTCAACAAGGTTAACCTGATAAGCAAGCACAGCTCCAAATGGGAGCAAAATCAAAGGCGAGGATCCAAAATCAGTTAAAAGCATTGGTAGGAACATTTAAATAAATCATTCACCCGTTCGTTTCCCTCCATTTTTCATACCTGCCAGAGCCACAAGATGCATTGTTTAAAAATTCATTCTAAGGTCAAAGAAGAAAAACCTAAATTCAGGGAATATGAGAGCCCTCTGTTTTACTCTATGTATGAATTTTTTCTGCATGGATTTTTTTTTAATGAAAATGAGCTGTGTGACCCAGAGGTGGGTGCTGTGGAAGGGGAGTCCTGGACTCCAAAGGGTAATCAGACACCAGGAGGACATCTCTGCCCTGAACCCAGTACTGGGCAGGGGAGGTGGGCTAGGGGCTCACTCACCCTCTAGAAAGGACCACCTCTCTCATGTTACATGACAACAGTGCTCAGGAGGAAGCCTCTTCATGGCAGGGTGCCCCTCCTCACTGGGTCTCTCCCACCTTGATTTAAAATGACATCATTTTTATTACCTTTGACCCACAGAGAGTCTATCAAGTCTCTATCATAAACCCTCTTCCAATTTAAAGGTCCTGTGACCTTCTGCCAGTCACTTAACCTCTCTGGGCATCCATTTATCTCCCTGGCTCACTGTCAAGGCTGCCTGGAGAATCCAGTGGGAACAGGAAGAGGGATCCTAGCCCCCCACCTCAGTCATCTTCAACTTTCCTCGCAGGCTGGCTAACCCCCTTTCCTCCACCATCTCCTTCTAGAAACCAGTTTCAGCCTTTCATCTGCTTTCCTGTGATGGCTCTTCTCTGCAGTTTCCCCAGGCTTCACACGCACAGACACACACACGCCCATGCTCACATCTGTACATAGTCCACCCTCACTCTGTCACACACCCACATTCATACACATGCTCATTGTTGTCGTTCAGTCGCTCAGTACTGTCTAACTCTTTGTGACCCCGCGGACGGCAGCACACCAGGCTTCCCTGTCCTTCACCATCTCCTGGAGTTTGCTCCAACTCATGTCCATTGAGTCAGTGATGCCATCCAACCATCTCATCCTCTGTTGTCCCCTTCTCCTCCTGCCTTTAATCTTACCAGCATCAGGGTCTTTTCCAGTGAGTTGGCTCTTCGTATCAGCTGGCCAAAGCATTGGAGCTTCAGCATCAGTCCTTCCAATGACTATTCATGGTTGATTTCCTTTAGGATTGACTGGTTTAATCTCCTTGCTGTCCAAGGGACTCTCAAGAGTCTTCTCCAGCACCACAGTTCAAAGGAATCAATTCTTCGGCACTCAGCCTTTTTTATTGTCCAGCTCTCACATCCATACATGATATGGGGGAAAACCATACCTTTGACTATACGGACTTTTGTAGGCAAAGTAGCATCTCTGCTTTTTAACACACTGTCTAGGTTTGTCAGAGCTTTTCTTCCAAGGAGCAAGTGTCTTTTAATTTTATGGCTGCAGTCACCATCTGCAGTGATTTTGGAGCCCAAGAAAATAAAGGCTCATATACATTCTTATATGCTCACACACACTCCATATACACACTCATGATTATCATGTGCCATACTCTCACACACCATACGAACTCACTCCCATACTCACTCACGTAATCACATATGTTCACACTCACACAGAAAGATTCATACACACTCACACACACACCATGTACTGGCACACACTCACAACACGTTCACCTTACCCATTCATACATATTCACACACACAGACATTCTCACACCTCTACACACTGCCACACGCATCCACCCACACACTCTGGTGCAGAGGTTTGTGCAGAACCTTACCCCTCCCCTCCAAGACTTGAAGCATCTGCCAGCACCAGCCAGATAGAAAGCTTCACCCCCACCAACACGTCCACTAGATGCTTCTACCCGAAAAGAACCTGAAGAGTTGACGCCCCCTTTCTGATGGCACCACGTTTGCAAAGAACTCCCTCTTTCTGGTTAGTAGACTGACCAGAAGATAAATAAGGTGGGCTCTTGCCCATCGGGGTCGGGGGCCAGTTAGGAATCTAGAGAATTGTAGCCTCAGTGTGTCCATCCTGGTAAAAAAAAAAAAAAAGAAAGAAAGAAAGAAAGAATCCATCTCCCTCCCAGCCACTGACCCCATAAATCCTCATTAGAGTGTCTGGGACCAGGTGGTCAGCCTCTGCTAATGGCCTCCGACACAGTCAATGGACAACTGCACAGCTAGCCTGAGGGCTCGGTAACTGCCTTTGGCCATTTCAGAACCATTACCACTCTCCCCAAAGCAAGTCTGCCTTCTTGGGCTGCAGGTGCACTCTGGAATCCTCCCAAGTTGGAAATGTCTCATAAGCGGAGCAGAAGGAAGGCGTCTGTCAGAGCTCTGACACACTGAGGCAATTTCTAGATGCATTTGTCCTCTCCCAGCTTTGCAAAGTTCAAGCCCATTTTAATAAGGAAGGAGCCTCACGAGAACCCTTTGACACCAGGGAATTCTGACTCTATTTGGCTCCACTGGGTCAAAGGGAGTAAGGACACAGTTTGGAGATTTAAGTTTGGGAAGTAAAATATTTTAAGTCAAGGCAACTTGAAAAGAGAAATCAATTGTGCGCAACTATGAGAAGATACCTTACCCAATATAAGATACCCCCGAGGGATCTGAACAGACAAACCCCATGTCTAAAAATGAGGTCACTCAACTGGAAATGCCCTCAGAAGCCATTTTTAGATTGAGATGGTATTGTGTATCGATCAGATACTGAAGACCTGAAACTCTGCTTCATTGACTCCAAATGTGAAATAAGATGAAAAGGGGTCCAGGAAATAGAGGCTTTTAAAACAAGTTATAGTCATCACCGGGGGAAAATTAAATGTGAAAACTGGCTGAGCAAGGGCTCAGATTTCAGAGTGAACTTGCCACAAGGGGGCTTGTATGTTTTTCATCAATTGAGCTAATACGGGAATGCTTTAGATCACCAAAACCAACACCACTACAACCTACATTTTTCAGAACAATGTAGTCAAATGCCTCATCTTTTCTCTTGCCTCTACGTGGACACCTGCTGGGTTGACCAATGGAACACACTATCCTTCCCTCCAAAATCCCTTTATGACCTGTTTAGATTGAATGGATAAATACACCTAGCGTGATGGTAGGAAGATGAGCCTGGAATCAGACAGATCTACATTCAGGCTCCGTTCTCACTGCCTGAGTAAACCTTGCTGAGTCCTTGTTTTCTCATCTGTAAAATGGAGATACTAATGCTGATTTTTCCTCAGACTGTCATGAAGATTAAATAAAATGATGTAAGGAACCATTGACCCCAGTGCCTGACCCAGTAAGTGCTAAATAAATATTAATATTTGACTAAGACAGCACAGCCCTCTGCATCTCAATCTTTATTAGCAATGATTATCAGAGATGAGTGTTTTCAGGTTACTAGGATTCTCTAGCTAAGTGGACATACAAGACAATTAACACCAAAAATCTCAGCATTCACATAATACTGGTTTACATCCCTCATCACATTGTCCCGAGTAGGCCAGACGGCCCCTTTGGGGCCTCCAAGTGGTGACTCAGAACCACAGGCTCCTTCTATCTTGTAAGAATGTCCTCTTGATACCTGGCTTCTGGGGGTGCCAAGAAGGAAAAGGGCAAGCAGGGAACACCATGGCCAGAACTGAAAGGATGCACACCGTGGCTACTCTCATCCCATTGGCCAGAACCGAGTCACATGACCCTGATCAAATGCAATGCAAGTTGGGAGATGGAGACTTCCGGTATGCACAGAGACAGAAAATGGCATCCGTGGTCCTCCAGGCAGGTCAGCCAGGGAGGATTAGCTGGAAAATCCTTTTTGTTCAACACTGTCATTTTACAGTTTTATTTTTCTTGTTTTCTCTTCTTTTTCTTTTTAGTATAGTTAACTCTTTCTTTGGCTTTAGTAAGCAAAGTCTTTTCAATATAGTCCAGACTTTTTTTGGTGAAGATAGGGTCATCATTCAAAAATCAATGGAAATAAACTTGTTATCAGCAAAAAGTAGATATGATAGATAGGTATTAATAGATAGACATATCTATCTATCTAAATATACATATATATGTATATGAGAGAGACTAATGGATTTTGGAAACAAACTTTCTAAATATCAATGGAGATATACAAAATTTCTGAGTTTTGGGTCTATGAGTATTGACAACAATACAGTCTATGGAAAAAATTTTTATTAAAACTTTGGTAGAAACAGCTTATTTTCTAGACATACATTGATTCATTCAAATGATATTCTGCTTCAATCTAAATTTGACTTAGAGATTTCATTTAGAAATCAGTCTTATCAGGAATTCGTTTCAGTTTTCAGAAAGCCAACCAGGAGATCAGGTGGCCACAGAGAAGTAGCCACATGTTCTTGGAACACATGTATTCACATGCTAGCACGCCTGGACAGGTACCAAAACATATGTGCAACTGGTTAGAACACAACTTTCTGAATCCCATCCCTAGTGACTGGATTTGGAGCCAAGACAGCTGAATATTTTTTCAGTATTTTGTGAGCTTTTTTGTACCTTTATTATTTTTATTGAAGTATAATTGATTAATAATATTATGTAAGTTATTAGTGTACAACATAGGGCTTCACAGTTTTTATAGATTATACTCCATTTAAACTAATTGTAAAATATTGGTTATATTCCCTGTGCAATGTATTCTTGTAGCTTCTTTCTTTTATATATAATAGTCAACCTCTGTATCCCCTACCTTTATCTTGCTGTTTCCTCTCCCCACTGGTAACCATTAGTTTATATCTGTGAGTCTGCAAGATAGAAGAATATTAACACATTCTACCAGTGTTGATAGGGCTCAACAAAGCTTGAGAATCCACCAGTGTAATAGGAAGAAATAAGCCTTTGGGAATGAGAAAATCCTGGGTTTTGATCTAGGCTCTAAATCTGACAAAATGTGCTCTTTGATGGAGGTACTTAAACATCCCGAACCTCAGTTTCTCCATCCCTAAAATGGAGGTGACACCTCCCTGTGGGTTATTGAATTAACCAGACAACAAGAGCAAAGCCCTAAGATCAGAGTCTGGCACAGCAGGAGAGTGATCACTAGTGACTTCTTGAGAATGATCTCCCCACATTGCAAATGTCCACTGAGGATCAACTTTCTAGCCTGGAAAACAAGGACTGTAAGGGTAAAAAAGTTCCCAAATGTGCATGGTGAACAGGAAAGGGAGAGAGAGACATGGAAGGCTGCAATTTCATCTCTAAATGCCTGGGGAGAATCTGCACGAACCATTCCCAAGAAAGCCAATGTGGTGGAGCTGAGAAAGGCATGTCTTCAAAGACACGCCTCTCCTTAGACAGCCCGATGGATAGAAAATAGCAGCTCCCAGACAAGCTAAAACTAACCCACCCCAAGTGGTGCAGGGGGTCCAAGGAAGGTGGGTGGGGAGGAGAAGAGGGAGAAAACAGAAGTTTAGGAGATGCTCTCCTCCTTGGTGTTTGTTGTTCTGGGGAAAGTACACCTATGTGTGGGCATCAAAGGCCCGGGGTGTGGGGAGGGGAGCCATGCCTCAGCTTGGTAGAATCTATCTTTTAACATCTCTCTCTAACCCATCTACTCTTCCTTCTTAAGGACAGAGCAGGGAGAGAATAGGATGGGGACAAGGAGGAGGAGGCTGGAAAGGAAAGAAAAACCAAGCCAAAGCAAAAGTTTCTCTTGGCTAAAAGCCAGTATTTGCTACAGTTAAAAGCATTGTTTTATCTTCTCTTTTTACAGTCACCTGCTATTTTGGGGAAGTGAATTCTGGTCTTTAATGTTGGATAATGATATACACGCTAAATACAATACATGTATTTAGCTCAAAAATCAAATCCATTTAAAGAATAGTCATGGTAATTTGGTACAAGCAGTAAGAGACAAAGCCAAAACTATGGACAAGGTAAGAAATTACTTGGGTCCTAGCTGGGCTGCCCCTCCCCACCACCACCCCCATCATCACCCCCAACACCACCCCCATCACCCTGGGGATGAAGATAGCAGGTCTGATTAGAAAAGTGAAAGTGAAAGTTGCTCAGTCATGTCCGACTCTTTGTGACCCCATGGACTATACAGTCCATGGAATTGTCCAGGCCAGAATACTGGAATGTGTAGCCTTTCCCTTCTCCAGGGGATCTTCCCAACCCAGGGGTTGAACCCAGGTCTCCCATATTGCAGGCGGATTCTTTACCAGCTGAGCCACAAGGGAAGCCCAAGAATACTGGAGTGGGTAGCTTATCCCTTATCCAGCAGATCTTCCCAGCTCAGGAATCGAACCAGGGTCTCCTGCATTGCAGGTGGATTCTTTACCAACTGAGCTATGGTCTGATTCGTCCAAAACCCAAACACCTGTAGCATTTCCTTTGCCCAAATGCCTTGTACCTCCAGATATACCTTGTACCTCCTTGTACCTCTCAGTTAAAGGATGTCCAAATTCTCCGAAACATGTTCAGGTGGCCTGGGGTGCCGTAAACAGGTTGTTCTTGGTTAGGAAATTGACCAAGAAAGAAGAGATTTGAACACACCTTCATCATCTGCCAAGAGTTTCTTTCAACAGCAGAGTGACCAGAACCAGCAGTTCTGACATCCTTTTCCCCTCTCCATTATAACTAGGGATTCATCAGAACCAGAGGGTACTCACTCTGCCCAGGGGTGACCTTCACAGGACACCCACCCACACAGAAGTATTCTTCCCAATAGATTCTCCCTTTTCTCCCAGGTGAAAACAGACTCAGAAACCCCAAGGCAGGAGCTCCTTTGAAAGGCAGCAAAATCACCCAGTCATTTTCTGGGTTTTTTCCCTCTATGTCTTTATGATGGTTAGGAACTTCACATATGCACATTAATAATAAAAATGTCAATCCTAAAGGAAATCAACCCTAAATATTCACTGGAAGGACTGATACTGAAGCTGAAGCTTCAATACTTTAGCCACCTAATGTAAAGAGCCGACTTATTGTAAAAGACACTGATGCTGGGAAAGACTGGAGACAAAAGGAGAAGGGGAGGGCAAGGGATGGGCTGGTTGGATGGCATCACCGACTCAATGGACATGAGTTTTGAGCAAACTCTGGGAGACAGTGAAGGACAGGGAAACCTGACGTGCTGCAGTCCATGGGGTCGAAAAAATCAGACACGACTGAGTAACTGAACAACAACAATAAAAATGTATCCCAATCTTGGGGAAAGGAAAGAGGATGCCCTCTGGCTTTGCCGGTATCCAGCTAGAAAATTTTCTAAGTCTGCCTGAGCATCAGACTCTCTGGGGAATGTAGCTTTGTTTCCCAAATGATGTACAATGACTTGAGAGCCCAGATGTTCTGCAGCCCTGGAAGGTTAAGGGTTTTAACCTGTAGAAACTGGCAAGGAGTAACAGTTTTATGGCCCAGTAGAGAAGATGGCCCAAAAGGTTATACTTTTATTTCCCTCCCAGGCTATTAACCAATTTTGCATCTAACTTAGCAAGTTCGTTTCAGCTTGCCTCTCCCAGCTGACTTATAAACCCCTGCTCTGGCTGTATTCTTCAAATCAGCTACTTTTAACTTCCTGCTGGTTCATTAATTCATTCATTACGGAATTAAATTAAGCTTTAACATGGTCTCACCATCTATTTGTAAAAGAATTCTGTTTCAAACAGCAAACAATTGATATGGACCATTACTTGTAGGACAGGTAGAATAATAATAATCAAAATTCAACATTTATTAAAGGCATACCCTTTACCAGGCAATGTGCTAGAGGCTTTAAAAGCAGTACCTACTTTAGTCCTCATAAAAGCCCTACGCTGTGTCATGCTGTTGCTGTTGTTGTGGTTGTTGTTGTTGTGGTTGTTGTTTAGGGGCTAAGTCGTCTCAGACTCTTGCAATTCCATGAACTGTAGCCAGCCAGGCTCCTCTGTCCATGAGATTTCCCAGGCAAGAATACTTAAATGGGTTGCCATTTCCTTCTCCAGAGGATCTTCCCGACCCAGGGATCAGACCTGTGTCTGCTGCATTGGCAGGCAGGTTCTTTACCACTAAGCCACCAGAGAAGCCTTTGTGTCATATGATTTTGCCAATTTAATAGATGATACACAGAAAGGAAGTAATTTGCCCAAAGTCACACCTCCAAAGAGACAGACTGGGATTCAAAACCAGGCAGTGTGGGTTTCTCTGCAAAAAAATAAATAAATAAAAGACACACCATAATACAAGTAATGCAATCCCTATCCCATGAGCTTTTTGCAAACTTAAACACAGAAGTTTGCCATGTGCCAGAGGGACTCCAAGTTGCCAAGAATGAGCAGCCACTGAGATGCTTGAGCCAGTCTCAACCTGACTGATGTCTCGGGTCCATTCCAGAGGCCAGCCTTCCCCCCACTCTGTAATCCATGCCACCTGAGGAAAGTGCAATGTCCAGGGCAATGTGCAGGGCTTTCCCAGGTGTGTGGGTTTGGGGTACTAGCTCTTTCCATCTGTTTCTGCCATCTTCCTGGAACTGGAAGGGCTAAAACTACATTTCCCAGAAGCCCTTGCAGCTTGAGTTCAGCGTCAGATGCAGATTCCCCCAGTCAGATGCATTTCTGTGAATCTCACCTTCAGAACTGAGCTGTGTGTTGGGTGGGCTAGCCTGCCTCCAAGGGCAGCTTCCTTACCTTCACCTGCTGGCTGGTCCAATTCTGTGATGTCGCTTTAAAAGTTTTTCCTGGAAACCCAGACTTGATCCCATAAGCCCTGTAATGAATCAGTTTCCACTACAGTAACTGAAATAGATCTGTTTTCCTCCACTGAGACCTAAGACTCAGAGATCAGTACTGGGGGTAAAATCTGGGATTGGTTATCTGATCTGACTACACACAGCTAAAGGACATACCAGCATTCAAGGATAAAGTGGTGGGGAGAGGGCTCCAGGGTGGACAGAGAGAAGCAATTACGCTGGGATCTCAGAGTAGCAGCACCGATGTCCCACAGGCCAGGAGGCACAGTGACCCCCATGGGCAGCACAGTCAGAATGCATATCAGAATGACTCAGCTTATAAGATTCTTTGATAGAAGTCAGTTGATCATGGGGCCCCTGGGGCTGAAATAGGTGAGCAGCCTGTTATGGTCCTGCTTGATCTGTGTAACCAAAAAAATAAAATTCTCTAGGCCTGGTGAACAGAGAGCTGATAAGGAACCACATTAGACAAGACCCTCATCCAGTTCCCAGAGTTGGCTCGCAATCTCTGAGCCCTTTGAATGAAGAGGAGGCCAGGTTCTGCTAAGGATTAGTGCTGGGCCACCACCTGTAATTCTGAGTAATGCTTAAAATTCTCCAAGCCAGGCTTCAACAGTACATGAACTGAGAACTTCCAGATGTTCAAGCTGAATTTAGAAAAGGCAATGGGACCAGAGATCAAATTGCCTGTATCCACTGAATCACTGTAAAAGCAAGGGAGTTCCAGAAAAACATTTACTTCTGCTTCGTTGACTATGTCAAAGCCTTTGTGTGGATCACAACAAACTGTGGAAAATTCTTCAAGGGATGGGAATACCAGACCACCTGACCTGCTTCCTGAGAAACCTGAATGCAGGTCAAGAAGCAACAGTTAGAACTGGACATGGAACAGACTGGTTCCAAATGTGGAAAGGAGTACATCAAGACTATATACTGTCACCCTACTTATTTAACTTATATGCACAGTACATCATGAGAAATGCTGGGTTGGATAAAGCACAAGCTGAAATCAAGATTCCTGGGAGAAACATCAGTAACCTCAGATATGCAGATGACACCACCCTTATGGCAGACAGCAAAGAACTGAAGAGCCTATTGATGAAAGTGAAAGAGGAGAGTGAAAAAGTTGCCTTAAAACTCAACATTTAGAAAACTAAGATCATGGCATCTGGTCCCATCACTTCATGGAAAATAGATGGGGGGAAAATGGAAACTGTGACAGACTTTATTTTTGGGGCTCCAAAATCACTGCAGATGATGACTGTGGCCATGAAATTAAAAGATGCTTGCTCCTTGGAAGAAAAGTTATGACCAACCTAGACAGCTTATTAAAAAGCAAAGACATTACTTTGCCAACAAAGGTCCATATAGTCAAAGCTATGGTTTTTCCAATAGTCATGTATGGATGTGAGAGTTGGACTATAAAGAAAGTTGAGCACCAAAGAATTGGTGCTTTTGAACTGTGTTGTTGGAGAAGATGCTTGAGAGTCCCTTGGACTGCAAGGAGATCCAACCAGTCCGTCCTAAAGGAAATCAGTCCTGAATATTCATTGGAAGGACTGATGCTGAAGCTGAAACTCCAATACTTTGGCCACCTGATGCAAAGAACTGACTCATTTGAAAAGACCCTGCTGCTGGGAACGATTAAAGGTGGGAGGAGAAGGGGATAACAGAGGATGAGATGGTTGGATGTCATCACCAACTTAATGGACATGAGTTTGAGTAAACTCCAGGAGTTGGTGATGGACAGGCAGGCCTGGTGTGCCAGGGTCCATGGGGTTGCAAAGAGTCAGACACGACTGAGAGACTGAACTGAAACTAAAACCACCTGTATCAGCTAGCCCTTGGTGTGTAACAAACTGCTCCAAAACCTAGTGACTTGAACATTCATTGTCACTCATGGGTCTTCATCTCAACTGGGAAGTTCTGCTTGACTAATCAGGCTCCACTCAGCCTGGCTGGCCTCTCTCATGATCTGGAGCCTCAGAGGGGCTGACTCATCTCTGCCCCACATGGTCTCGCATCCTCCATTGAACTAGCATGGGTTTGCCCATATTGAGAGAGTCAATTCCTAGGTAGGTTGATAAGAAGTCCAGGGTTCCAGAGGAGGAGGAGGAAGGGGAGGAGGGGGAGGAAGAGACAGGGATCTAGGGCTCTCAAGAAAAAAAGGACAAATGTTCTTTTCTACATTGCTTTGTCTTATCCAATATAACAATGTATCTTGCTCGAGGACATGTTTCTCCTTAACAAGAACCTTCTGACTAATCCTGTCATCTTAAAATTTATATTATGGGAGTGGGTCTGGTAAGATCTCTCTATTGTTCATTCTAATCTTGTTAACTTCAGATGTATGTTGTGGAAGTGGGTCTGAAAAAAGTATATAAGGCCTTGATAAGACTAGATAGGGGGGCATTCTCCATCCTGCTTCTGATGTCTTGTCAGAAGCTTTCTCTGTCCCTTTTCTTACTTTAATAAAACTCTGCTACACAAAAGCTCTTGAGTGATCAAGCCTGGTCCCTGGTCCTGAAACTAAATCTTTTTCTTTGGATATCACGAATTGTTCACCATAAGCTATCAGTATGGAGGAGCAGGGTCCCAAAAGAAAGAATGGAGGCAGGCAAAACCTTCAGAAGCCTTGGTTTGGAACTAACAAATGTCATCTAAACACCTCATTCTTTTCATCAAAGCACGTCACAAGGACATCCAGATTCAGGGAAAAATATACTCCATCTCTTGGCAGGAGGAGCTGCAGCCACATAACAAAAGGGTGTGGACACAAGAATTAATATCCAGTTTTGCCAACAACCTGCCTCAACTCTTGGGCTTCCCTGATGGCTCAGTGGGTAAAAAAAAATCTGCCTGCAATGCAGTAGACACAGAAGACACTGGTTCAATACCCGGGTCCAGAAGATCCCCCGGAGGAGGAAATGGCAACCCACTCCAGTATTCTTGCCTGGAAAATCCTGTGGATAGAGGAGCCTGGCTGGCTACAGTCCATGGGGCCACAAAGAGTTGGACACAACTGAGCAACTAAACAACCTCCCAAAACACCAAATGAGATGCTGTCAGCCTTCCTCCCAGCCTTCCACAAAGGGACCTGCAGACACTGCCCTGTGTACTGCCCACAGGGGGACAGAACACCCAAACCTCGGAGGGCTGTTGGACTTTGTCTTTGAGCTGATGCTAATCCTTGGAATCTTCCATCCACTGTGGCCTCAGTCAGAGGACAGATCAGGCTGGAGCGTGAGTCTGGGTCTTTACAGAGTGAAGCCAGTAAGTTATTTCTGTACTTCCCAAATATATGGTTGGAAGACACAAGCTTTGAGCTGACACAATACCACACTCTCAACCTGTGAGTGAGAGTTATTATGGTGGGAGTGGCAAGGAGAGTTATTATGGTGGGAGGGAAATGAAAGCACCCATGCCTCCCTGGGAGAGATTCAGCTGTTGGGTCCCATCAAGACTCAAGAGTCTTCCTACATCCCCTACTGGACCTGCTGGACCCACACAGAAGACGCGCAGGTCCTGGCTTGTGACTAGGCGTCTTCAGAGTTCCTCAGCTGGTGATTCCATCACAGTCGCTGCTCCAGACGTGGCTTCCTGGCTGGAACACCTGACACTTGGCTACTGATGTGTTGGATGCTTTTCTCCTCTGAACCTTGACAAAGGCAGCCATACCATCCCACTGTCATACACAGAGCAATGTCGGCTCTCTGTCTTGGAATCCTAATTTCATGGCTGGATGCCTTCATCTCCCCCACACCCCACAGGACACCATGCTGGTCCACTACATTGGTGACCCTGAGGGGAGAGGATCTTGGAGGAAAAACTCTTGGGCAGACACTCTGAAATCTTGCTAACACCCAGGTGAGCCAGAAGGGAGAAGACCAACCTCTGGAAAATTCAGGTTGTGTTTGGTTATCCCCTCCAAAGGTGGGGGGAGAGGGGAAAGATTGCCACACCTTCCAATTCATCACTGAAAAAAGGGCACAAGTGCCCACACCTTGAGCAAAGAGACTTTCATGCCCCCTCTCTGAGTGGGGCCCAGAGCAGCAGGAGGCTGGCTGGCTGGTCTTGGCTGCAGCACAAGCAGCTTTGCCTCTTGGCACTTATGATCCTTAAGGTCCAGCAGGGCTCCAAGTGTGGGCGACAGATGGGAGACTGTGTGGAGAATCAGAGTGCCCAGTCCCTGGGGTTTTGAATCAAAGTCACAGCCTCTGCATCGAGCAGCCATTCCCTTTAGAGACACAGTTCATCAGTTGCTCTCAGACCTAATGAACACTGTACTTTTAGTCCTGGGTCCCTAAGGAGCACTAAGGGACCCTACATGAATGGAGGGGATCCAGTCCACCAGGCCACACTCTGGGCAAAGCCAAGTGGCAGCCCCTACCTAAGGCATATACAAGAGAGCAGGGCAAGCAGGCCCTGGAAACACACGAAATGGTACCAGGGAGTGACTCACACTACATTCACCTCCTCCAGTATCTCAGCCACCTCTCCCTCCACTCACCTCCATTGTTCCAGGGGTCTCCCTGTAACTGGCTGACTGAGGAACAAAGAACTCAAGAGTGGCTTGCAGGCTCTGCGTGAATCTCCCCAGCATCATCCGTGAGTAGATGCCACCACACCACAGCTCCACCCTGAGGTTGTGTGGAAAAGGAAAACCTTCCCAGAGGTGGGAACCCCAGCAACACAGCTATTTTCCAGTGGGTCCTGGAAGGAGCAATGAGAGGAGGTCTGCCCAGTGAACATGAGGACTGCCGGAAAGTTTGGCCATGTGGTCAAGGCCCCTGAAGAACTAGGTTGGAGGAGTTGTTGGGTCGGGGGGCAGCCTCTCAAAATGACCCAGAGTGATAGGCTGTCTGGTCATCATAGCAGAGGAGGCCCTCGTAGCAGATGGACAAGCTGACGCACTGTGAACCTCTTTTCCCAGTCATCCTGTACCTGCTCAGTGGGCTCATGGAGGCAGGGTTGGAGATTCCAGCAGGAGCTCAGTGCCCTGCTCTCCCCTCCCCAAGGTAGCTCCACCCTCCCAGGAGCAGCAGACATAGCAACTGAGCCCCAGCCACAGGAACACACACCCCAGGAGAGTCAGGTCCTTTGCATCAAAGGTGGGTAGACCAGTTGGCCCCGCTGGAACAAGCATTTACCCAAGATACAAGTTTGCTTTTTCTGCTATTCTATGGATTGGTGACTCCCTTCCACAGCATCTCACACAGGATTGTTCCTGGCAATCCCAGGAACAGAGAAGGAAGCCAGTGGTGTGACACATGGAATCCACTGCTCTTTCCCTGCATCCATCACCCAGAAGCACTTGGCACTCAAGAAGAGAGGAGCGTGGTAGAAAGATCCTAGAAAGGCTTAGTTATAGGTGGAAGCCAACGAAGAATGAGGCTGCTGGCTGTCCTATCCAATGCAGTGCATACTCTGAACGAGCAAACCTCACATGATGCTCTTCCTCCCATAGGCAGGACATCTGGGTCAGCCAGACAGGGAGGTGTGCACTCAGTGACTCATTGCAAATAGGTTACATTCTAACTTCCCTTCTCCAAATCCTTCGACTCTGCTGTTTTCGGGATCTAGTGCCCAAGAGAAGACATACCCAGAGGACCCATCAGTGGAGATAACAAAGTGAAAGTGCCACCTGGCCATGTGGGGCTAATTGTGCCACTGGATCCACAGAGAACAATTTGGCTGCATTGATTAATCCTGAATATCAGGAGGAAATAGGGCAGCTTCCCTCAACAGGGGCAGAGTGACTATTCTGGGTCCCACATGATTTCGGGGACTGCTTCCTGTTATTGCAGCACCTCTGGATGGAGGTGATGGAGTTTACAGTAACCCCATACAGGTAGGACCACAAAGAGCCCAGACCCCGTGTGAATCCTTCAGGTTAAGAATCCAACTCCTCTGAGATGCTGAGGACAAAGAACATGGAATAAGCATTAGGAAAAAGTTATGAACATCACCATTGTGGCCCCTGGGCTGGTTGCATAAACAAGGCATGTGTCCTGGATTTCCTTTTTCCCCTCCCTTTGCCCTACTCCTGTAAACCAGTATGTCATAGGTGGCTGATTTTAACTTTGGGTGATAGCTGGGGTCTGGTCTCTCCTTTCCAGACTGAGGACAGTTGCAGTTTTATGAGGGATGTTTAGGAGTTGAAGCTCATGAAGCCGTAGGGATGGGGGATATTGGTTTCAAAGGGTGGTCTGCGAGGGCCTGTGCACTGGCCTGCTGGTGTCTTCTCCCACCTCCTTCTAGAGACCACCGGTTCTGCACAGGCTGAAAGGTAAAACTACGTGTCTCAGGATTCCTTGCAGCCCAGGCTCCAGGTGCGGTATCTACAATCAATGGGAGGCAATCCTGTAAGGAGGGACCAACTTCCTGATGAGAACTAAAATACTGCTGTCATATCAGTAAACAAAGGATGCTGCAGCCATCAAGCCCTCACATTACAGCCACCCAGATGGTGAGCCCTGTGGGAACTCAGGATGGAAACAACATCTGCCACCTAGCAGTTGACCACTGTAGCCCCGCCCCCACCAGCGGTGCAGCCAGAGGAGACTTGAGAAAGCACAAGACGTTGGTTCCATGTAGCTGAGACACACACGAAGGGAAGGATTTCAATAAGCCCAGATTCTTGCATCTTCCTGTACATGTGTTGTGCTTAGTAGCTCAGTCATGTCCAACTCTTTGTTACCTCATGGACTGTAGCCCACCAGGTTCCTCTGTCCATTGGAATTCTCCAGGCAAGAAAACTGGAATGTGTTGCCATGCCTTCTCCAGGGGGATCTTCCCAACCCAGGGATCAAACCCAGGTCTCCTTCACTGCAGGCAGATTCTTTACCATCTGAGCCACCAGGAAAGCCCTGTACATAGAGAAGTACAAAATTCCTTAACTTGAGATACCTGGTTTTCTTTTTTTTTAATATGAATTTATTTTGGCTGCACTAGGTCTCAGTTACAGCATGTGAACTCTGAGTTGCGGCCTGTGGGATCTAGTTCCTTGATCATGGATTGAACCCCCTGTACTGGGAGCACAGTCTTAGCCACTGGACCAACAGGGAAGTCCCTGGTTTTCTTTTATTAATGGTAATCTTTTGATGTTCCACTACTTGGTCTTTGTTGTAAAAACTCCTATATATACTGGCTCCCCACTTCTCTTGCCCCTTCAAAACAGTTTTCTCAGCATTATCTGAGGAAACAGGCTTGAAGTCCTCCGAAGGTCCTCAGAAAGTCCACCAAAAAAGATGTACAAAGCAAATCGAGTGATCTGCCCCCACCCTCACCCCTGCCCCACCCAGTCCTCACTGCACACTGAATCACTGTCACCTCCCCTGGCCCTGCCTAGAGAGTCAACAAGGCTGGGCAGGAGCCCAGGACCCAGGGAATGGATGGAAGGAATATACTAGCGCTCATGGTCCATGACAGAAGCTATTCTGACATCCTTGGGAACAGAGAGCCTAGGGGCCCTACTTCAGATGAGATTTTCTTCAGACCAGGGATCTTGGCTGCATTAAGGACTTTCTCAGTTGGGTGGAAACACAATTCAGACTTTTTCAACCAACCCAGGGGACATTCTTGGCTCGAGTTAGTGACAGTCACAAGATATGCTAAGACGGCTCCAACAGTGTCATCAGGACTCAGTTTCTCTCCGCATCCTTTGGCTCTGCTCTCCTGCTGGCTTCATTCCCAGCAGGCTGACTCCTAGAGACTGTCCTTGATGCTGTGAGCCTATGCTCCCCCAGCTTCAAGATCAGGACAACGTTTCCTCTTTTCAAACAATTCTAGCAAAAGTCCCAGGGCTGAAGCTTTTCAAATCAGTTTGCTTGAGTCAGCCTGGGTGGAGCATCCAGTTCCTTTGGGGAACCTGAAGGAAAACCCTCAGTGGTTAGGTCTGGGTGCTGTTCTTACTCCCAGAACAAGGTTATGAGGCAGGGAGGAAGTGTCCAGACCATGTGACCCAGAACAGACAGAGTGAAGGATGTGTGCTAAGTAGCTTCAGTTGTGTCCAACTCTTTGTGACCCTGTGGACGGTAACCTGCCAGGCTCCTCTGTCCCTGGGATTCTCCAGGCAAGGATACTAGAGTGGGTTGCAGTGCCCTCCTCCAGGGATCTTCCCGACCCAGGGATCGAAACTGCATCTCTTACGTCTCCTGCACTGGCAGGCAGGTTCTTTACCACAACTGCCACCTGGGAAGCCCCAAATGAAGGCATAATCCCCAGTTAAAGAAAAACAGAAGAAGGAGAATGGATGCCAGACCAGCACAAAGACAGCCATGCCCCTCACTGGCTGTGCTGGACCAGCGCTCCTTCAGTTGCTAGAAGCCAGATCATCAGGTTCTGGGAAGCAGGGGCAGAGCAACGAGGGCAGGATAGGAATCCCAAAGAACAACCCAGGCTGGAGGCCAACCAGAGTGGGACTGGCCCTCTGTGGCAAATACAGCCAAGCTCGACTCCATGTCAGGTCCCAGCCCTTTAACCAGCTGTATGGAAAATACTCCATTGTTTACAAAACCTGAAAACTCTACAGTGTTCAGCTGCTTGAAATGAACACTGCAGAGCCCACTCAGCTGTTAAAATAGCATTAAATAAAAGCTGCAGATGGGCTCCTGGTTCCCCAGCAGGAAGAAGAAAGCACCTTATCCTTCCAGGCCAAGATGCCTGTCCTGACCTGCTCAGAGGTGGGCCTCCATCTCTCCCTCTCTTCCAAGAGTGGGTGTGGGTGAGCATGTAGCCACACCCTTGCTCTCATCCAACCCATCCTCTTCAATAGACTCCCTTTATCATAAAAGCTGGGCTTCCCTGGTGGCTCAGACAGTAAAGAATCTGCCTGCAATGCAGGAGAACGGAGTCTGATCCCTGGATCAGGAAAATCCCCTAGAGAGAGGGATCCACTCCAGTATTCTTGCCTGGAGAACTTCAGGGACAGAGGAGCCTGGCGGGCTACAGTCCATGGGATACAAATAGTCAGATGTGACTGAGCCGCCATCTCCAAGCTACATCACCTTTTGTTAATCACAGAGAACTTTTGTGCCATGTGAAGCTCAGAGAAATCCTGTAGAGAGTGGCAGTGGTAGTGGTGGTGACATGGCATGGTTAGGGGTAGGTGCCAGGGGTGTGGTGGGTGTCAGAGTGCTGGTGATGGGACTGATGACTGTAATGGGGTGGTAGTAATACAGCGGCCATGGTGGGCAGTGATGGTGGTGATGTTGATGGTGGAGGTAACAGCTGGGAAGACACGTGATCATGGTGGTCCCGGTGTTATGCCCACTCTGCTGACTGTGACTTGAGACACTTCAAGCTCAAATGTTTTATTCAGGAGAGAGGAAAAGATTTTGAGACTTCCCTAGCAATCCAGTGGTTAAGACTTCACCTTCCAGTACAGGGGGTATGGGTTCAATCCCTGGTCAGACACCTAGGGATCCTGGGTGCCTCACAGTCAAAAAAAAAAAAGGCATGGAACAGAGGCAACGCTGTGGCAGTTCAATAAAGACTTTGAAAGGATGGTCCACATCAAAAAATAAAATAAATACTTTAAAAAAAGAAAAGATTTTATTATCCCTACTCCAGCCCATTCGGCAAATACCCAGGTGGGACTACTCCAGGGGTGTTTAAACTACTTAGGAGCAAGCGTTATTTTGGCCATGCACTTCACAGGCTTCCTGAGTGACTGACACATGCAGAACCAGTTGTTTTTTCCTTCTGGGAACTTACCCTGGGAACCCAGCCACCATGCCATGAGGAAACCCTAGGCCTCTGTGTCTGTTTCCGTGACTGGAGGAGACATAAACAGAGCAGAGTTTTAACCTGATCATCCTGTATATCAGAAGCTCCTTAAAAGTCTGGAAGTGTTTGGAAAAAATAGGTCTAAGTATGTTTCTGGGGCAGGAGTCCATGTGTATTGGTTATCTGCTGTTTTTGTTGTTTAGTCACTAAGTCATGTCTGACTTTTTTGCAACCTCATAGACTGTAACCCATCAGGCTCCTCTGTCCATGGGATTTCCCAGGTAAGAATACTGGAGTGGGTTGCCATTTCCTTCTCCAGGGGATCTTCCCAACTCTGGGGTCAAACCACGTCTCCTACATTGGCCAGCAGATTCTTTACCGCTGAGCCACTAGAGAAGCTTTTATTAGTTATCTATTGCTACCTAATGCATCATCTAAGCTTAACAGCAAAAAATGTTTATTATCTCACAGTTTCTGTGGGTCAAGAATCAGAGGGTGGCTTACCTGGGTGGTTGTGACTCAGAGTCTCTCATGAGATCAAGTGGTCAGCTGGAGAGGCAGACTCTGAAGGCTTTCCCGGGGCTGAAGACCCTTCCAAGGTGGTTCACTCACCTGGCCGTTGGCAGGAGGCCTCTAGTCCTAACTGACTTTGGGCCAGTGAGACATAGTTTTGCACCATAGGGACTTCTCCATAGGATTGCTTGAGCATCTTCCCAGCATGGCAGCTGGCCTCTCCCAGAGCAAGGGATCCAAGAGAGAACAGGGCAGGGGCTTCTCTGGCGGTCCAAGGCTAATACTCTGGGCTCCCACTGCAAGGGGCCCAGGTTCAATCCCTGGTCAGGGGACTAGGTCTCATACAGTTGCTGCAACTAAAGATCTCACATGCCACAATGAAAGATCAAAGATCCCTCCTGCCGCACCCAAGACCTGGTGCAGCCAAATAAATAAATAAATTTTAAAAAGAGAGAGAGCGCAGGGCAGAAGTCAGAATGACTTTTATGACCTAACCTCAGCAGCCATACTCTCACTTCAACAATATCCTATTGTCTACACAGGATGGCTCTAGTCAGTGTGAGAGGGGACCACACGGGGCAAGAATATCAGGAGGTCCACATGGAGGCTGGCTACCAGAGACTTCATCATTCTCAAAGAGGTCCTGACCCCCAAAAAGTTTAAGCATCTCTGAGTTCTTCAAATCTTCAGTGCAGGCATCTGTTGCTACTACTGATTGCTCCCTCTGCTTCCCTGGAAACCAGCAGGGAAAGTGGTATGGCCAGAAATAGAAGAATCCATCTCCTCCTGATCTGTCCTGTCTCCTGTAGGTGAATGAGACCAGGGTGGAAGAGGGACAGGGGAAGGTTGCCCCTTGTTTTCCGCCTCTCCTACCAGCCCCATCACTGCCCCCGGAACAAGCCATGCACACACTTTCCACTGAGCCAGCTCATCCCAGAGGAACTTCATGGTCCTCTGTCCCACAAGAACATCTCTGCTTTTTCAAGACATGAAGTTTCAAAGCACAGATATGCAGGTGTCTGTCTGAAACACTCAGAGCAGCAGTCCCAGAGAGGAGAGGGACAGGCTCCATGGTGACAAGCATAGTCTGGAGGCTGATATGCCTGAATTCTGACACTGGCTCCAGAATGTGATGGCTGTGCCTGGGGTCAGTGCCTCAGCCTCCATGAGCCACCATGCCTGTCCTCACAGGACTGTTGAGGATCATTTTAATAAGAAGAATGAACTGTCGCTAGTGTCCAGGCCTGTAATAAGTACTTGACACTTCTCACCTCCTCTGGTCTGTGGTATCAGCCCCAATTTATAAGAGGGTAAAGTGAAGAGAGTCGGATTCTGCTTTAGGTCAAGTTTCCAAATAGCAGAGCCAGAAATGAAACCAGGGAAGGCTGATTCCAGACCCTGAGTCTTTAACCATCAAATGAGCCCTTAGGCTGGAATGAAGATAGTGGTGGTGACGGCGACGATGGTGGTGGTGGTGATGCTGATGCTGACGATATGTTGATTATGATGGTGATGATGATAATGGCGATGATACTGATGATGGTGATGGCGATAATATTGGTGAGGGTGATGATGCTGTTTATGGTGAGGGTGATGATGCTAGTGATGATGGTAGCGGTGAAGATGGTAATGATAATAGTCAGTGATGATGCTGTTGCTGATATTTATGATCATGATCATGGTGATGGTGAGGACAATGACAGTGATGTTGATGATGGTGATGATGTTAATCATGGTGATGAAACAGGGAAAGAGACAAGGTCCCAGGGACAGGGAGGGGCTCTTAGGCCAAAATGACAAGGAAGAGTTAGGGGACATGTAAAGCAGAAGGCCTACAAGGGTAGCTCAACAGGGAGAACAAAAGCCTGCACCCAGGGCTGGAAGGAATCTCTCCCAACACCAGAATGGAAAGGAACTGAATCTTGTCCAGTTCTTCCATTTTCCAGATGATCCGACTGAGGCCTAGAAAGAAAAATCATTGGTCCAAGATCACTGTCCTGCATCCATACACAGGCCCAAGCCCCACCTCCCAGCTCCTAGTGAGGAATCAAGCAACTCAGTCTCAGAGCCCTGGGCAGGAAGGAGACCCTCTCCACAATAAGCTGAGTGCCAAGATGGTACTGGGCTCCTGGAGGACTTCCATTTGTATCAGCTGAATTCCTTCAACTTAGAAAAAGTTCCCATATAGGTCAGAGGTCTGGAAGAATGTCAGGCATGTGGCCAACAGAGCACGCAGTCCTGCTTCTAAGAAAGGCTGATAGGTCCCTGGGGTTCCAGGAAGGCCCTGGCAGGAGGCAGGCCAGGACAGAGTTCTTCCTGCCAACTGAAGGTACTGTCTCTGGGAGAGGCAAGTTGTGGGGCCAGCCCAACAGTCAGACCCTGGCCGCTGAGCCTGGCTGCTCTCCCAACCATAAGCAAACCCCGTGTAGAAGACCTCCCCAATTACAAAGAGATATCCCCAGGCTGCCAGGAAGCCAGCAGAAGCAGGGCCCCAAGTCTAGAGAGAAGATGCTCGGGCCCTGTGAGCCTGGAGGCTAGGGGTGGACAGAGCAGAAGCTGTGGGTTCCCTCGGCCCAACCTTCTCCATCCCGCTGCTCACTGTCCAGCCACCATCCTTGCTGCCACTGAGGAAGTCTGGGGACCTCGACAAGACTCGGCAGTGGATTCAGGCCAGAAAACCCTCTGGGGGAAAAGGGAGAGGGCTGGCTGCCCGCAGGGCTCCCCTCCCTCCATCCCTTCCTCCCTGGCCCCCTGAGGCTAGCAGAGCTGACTGCTGCAGTGCCTGGCGTGAACCAACAGCGCCACCATCAGCTGCCAGCTGGGAAATCCGCCCTCTGGCTCCACCGAGCCCCGCACTTTGTAACAGGGGCTCAGTGGCAACCCACTCCAGTACTCTTGCCTGGAAAATCCCATGGACAGAGGAGCCTGGTAGGCTACAGTCCATGGGGTCTCAAAGAGTCGGACACGACTGAGCGACTTCACTTCAGCAGCTACAAGTCAGCTCTGCCTTGGGAATCACAGACCTGAGAAAGAGAGAGCCTTCCAGACTGGGTCTCAAGGCCAAGAGGGAGCCTAACAACCATGACCATCCTTCCCAGCTTAGGTGGGAGCAGCGAGGGCTGAGGGCAACAAGGGCAACGTGGGCCCAGCAGAGAATCTGGGCAGACAGACCCAGCCTGAGCGATAACAGTGAAAAGAATTAGGAACTCTGCCTGATGGCCCCGGGGCCAGCCTGGGTATGCACGCAGAGGGCAGGCTTCACTGGGCCATTTGGATATCTCCTCGTAGTGACTTTTGTCCACCCCTCTCCTTGGTTATAAATCCCCACTTGTTCATGCTATATTCAGATGTTGTTTAGTCACTCAGTAATGCCTGACTCTTTGTGACCCCATGGATTATAGCCCTCCAGACTCCTGTGTCCATGGGATTTCCCAGGCAAGAATACTGGAGTGGGTTTCTATTTCCTTCTCCAATCTCTCTCCTACTGCCAAACACCACTGCAGGTCCATACACCTATCTCATGCCCCCACCCCTCTTGAATGAAGTCTGTCTTACCATTCTTGAATAAATATCATCAGATAATTGTTTTTAACAAAATCTTTAGGAAGAAAGAATGTGTGAAGTCACGTCAAACCTAAAGTTTGCTTGGAAAGTCCTGAGTTCAGAAACAATTGTCTGCCCCTCCTACCCACCCCCTCAGAAGTTCACTTTCTCCCAATCAGCCCAGCCCTGAGTTCCTCTCTGCATGGGCATCAAACAGCAGCAGCTTGGCAGGGCTGAGGCTGAGGGTGCAGAGGAAGGGGTCGGGGATGTGCCAAGGCTGGGAGCATACGGTAGTCACTGGCTCTGTGGGGAGAGGGTCTCTGGTCAGCCGTGTCCTCTATGACAGGGGACGCATTCAGACCTCACTCAGTGGATGAAGGGAGCAGACAGCCACTCTAAGAGTGCAGCTTCCAGAAAGAGCAGAGCACTCCTGGAAAGGACAGGTCCCAGATCTGACAAGCGCACACTGGACCCCTGCTACAGCAGCCAACACCTGGCCACCTGCAGGTACAAAGGCCTCAGAACAGTCCAACCATGATCCCCACCGGGGCACGGAGACCCTTTTCTCCATGTCTTCTCGGAAACCCAGTGGGCCCACCACCTGGAGTCTGCAGTGAGACGGCTGGCTGGTGTGATGCAGGAGAGTGCAGAGGACAGCGGGGGACGTCAGCCCGCCAGGAATCACCTGATGTCTGAAAGATGCCACTCAAAGAGACAGACGCGGGAGTCCTGACAAAGAGGGGCCAGGAGGGTTTCCACGGTGACGGAGCTCCCCAGAGAGGAAGATGGATGCACAGCCACGGAAAGGCAGCCTGCAGGTCACGCTGCTCTGGGTCCCCTCATTGTGTCCCAGACACTCGGCTCCCTCTCTAGCCAGGGCTGCCTCCAGGCTGCGGGAGCCCCTGAGGCTGTCTGTCCTCCCTCGAAGATACTGGCAAACCCTCGCCCCCTTGGTGCCCTGAGCCCAACCACCGCTCAGGCTCCCGGGCTACCACTGAGAGAGTCAAGTGGCCTGAGCCTCAGGGAAATGGGAGCCCCAGGTCTGAACCCAACAGGGTCAGGTCCTCCTCTTTTCCCACAGTGCTCTCCCCTTCTCCGGGCTTGTAGCGGACTTCTTCCTCCCCTCCGCCCACAAGACAGGGTTGAGTCAGGCTGTGGCCATGACAAGGAAATGAGAAGCAGGGTCAAGAAAAGAAAGAGCCAGGCGTTATTGAGAAATGCAAATAAAATATACAATGAGATATCACCTCACACCTGTCATAATGGCCATGATTTTAAAAATCTGCAAACAATAAATGCTGGAGAGGGTATGGAGAAAAGGGAACCCTTTTGCACTCTTGGTGGGAATGTAAATTAATACAGCCACTATTGGAGAACCGTGTGTGTGTGTGTGTGTGTGTGTGTGTGTGTTAGGAGATTCCTTAAAAAACTGGGAATAAAACTACCATATGATCCAACAATCCCACTACTGGGCATATACTCTGGGAAAAAAATAATTGAAAAAGACACATGTATCCCAATATTCATTGCAGCACTATTGACAATAGGTAGGACATGGAAGAAATGTAGATGTCCATCGACAGATGAATGGATAAAGAAGCTGTGGTACGTATATACAATGAAATATTACTCAGCCATAAAAAGGGACACATTTGAGTCCGTTCTAATGAGGTGGGTGAACCTAGAGTCTATTATACAGAGTGAAGTAAGTCAGAAGGAGAAAAACAAATATCATATATGAACGCATATATTTGAAATCTAAAGAGATGGTACTGATGAATCTGTTTGCAGTGCAGCATTGGAGACACAGACATAGAGAACAGACTTATAGACACAGGGCATGGGGAAGGAGAGGGTGGGATGAATGGCGAGAGTAGCATAGAGACATATGCGCTACCGTATGTCAAATAGACCACCAGTGAGAGTTAGCTCTATTACTCAGGGAACTCAAACCCGGACCCTGTAACAACCCAGAAGGGTGGGATCGGGTGGGAAGTGGGAGGGAGGCACAAGAGGGAGGGGCCACAGGTACACCTATGGCTGATTCATGTGGATGCATGGCAGAAACTAACACAATATTGTAAAGCAATTATTCTCCAATTAAAAATAAATAAATTAAGGGAGGGAAAAAAAGCCATGGGGCTGGTTATTGCCTTGACCCTTGGGTCCCTGAGTCTCACCCAGCATGGGTTTCCTCCCTGCTCTGAATAGCCATCCCCACTGTCACCAAGGCTCCTCCAATCAGCTCCAACACCCACTTCCTGGAGCTTATTCCAGCCTCAGCATGCCCTGTGCTTTCTGCCCTCCAGTTCTTCCTAAAAATGCAAAAGAAAAAAAAAAGCAAAGCCTGGCCCTACTGTGGGGTCCAGAGCTCTCCCTCTGGTATGCACAAACCCTCTGAGGCTCTGGAGGCCCCAGGGTGTCATGAAGCCCCGCTGGTTAAGCTCCCTTTCTGAAGGGTCTGCCCCACCCCCTCCTCCACCGCTCAGTAGGGAACCTCCGCCAACCTGCCTCCCCTTACTCGGGGCAGTGGGAGGACCGTCCTGAAGTCCTGACGATGCAGTATTACCCAGCCCGTCACTGTTGTGACTTCCTCAGGTACGGCTTTAGCAATCAGGTTTCAAGCGCACACCCCCACTGAGAGCTTGGCCTGGGGAAAGCGAGGCTGCTCCTTGGGCTTTGGTTGATGTCTCATTTCAGGACCCCCAGGCTGCGTCTGCTTGGGGCCCAGGAAGCTGAGTCTGGCTCATACCTGCCCAGCACCAGGGCTAAACCACACAGAACATCAACCCATTTCCTGAACTTGGGGTGGGCTGCTCTGTTCACACACACACACCCTCCTCCCCACCAGCATCAGAAGACCCTCCCTCAGGCTTTATCTACATTGGTACCAACTGGACACAGTATGGGGAAGGAGTAAGAGCTGTGCCAGGGCAGCATAGCCAGGAAGCATCTCTGCTACAACCCAGCCTGCCTAGCTGGAGCAGGAATGCCCTGACCCCTGGCCCACCCTCGCCTCAGCCTCCATGTCCCTCGCACCTCCCAGGAGCTGCTGCCCAAACCACTGGGCACAGGCTTAGGTCAGGGCGTCCCCCTATCCTGGATGGAGGTGCCCACCAGCCCTCCAAGAAGTGAGGATGCTATATTCTTGGAAAGTGTATTAATAGCTCAGCCATTTCCAACTCTGCAATCCCATGGACTGTAGCACACCAGGCTTCTCTGTTCTTCACTATCTCCCAGAATTTGCTCAAACTCATGTCCATTGAGTCGGGGATGCCATCCAACCATCTCATCCTCTATCATCCCCTTCTCCTCCTGCCCTCAACCTTTCCCAGCATCAGGGTCTTTTCCAGTGAGTTGGCTCTTCATATCAGCTGGCCAAAGTATTGGAACTTCAGCATCAGTCCTTCCAATGAACATTCAGGGTTAACTTCCTTTTGGATTGACTGGTTTGATCTCACTGCTGTCCAAGGGACTCTCAAGAGTCTTCTCCAGCACCACAGTTCAAAGTCATCGATTCTTCGGTGCTTAGCCATCTTTATGGTCCAACTCTCACATCCATACATGGCTACTGGAAAAACCCACAAAATCCAAAGGTTACCAGTTCAGGAGGTAAAAATTCTTCCCCAAGAAAGACCCACAGGGAGCCCATCAGAGGCCAACCCCTGGCATTTGCCTTATTTCTGAGCTTAATCACCAGCTTCCAAAAAGCAAAGTAGTAGAGCAGAGACCAGGAAGAAGACATCACTCCATCCAAAGTGGCCTTGCAAGAAGGGGGCTGGGGAGCAGAGGAGGGGGCAAAAGGGGTTTATAATTTCCATGAGCTGAGCTTGTCTTAGAGCAATGAAAATAATACTATAAAAACTCCCTTCAGAGGCAAGCACGGTACTTTATTAAGTCTGAGCTGCTAATGTGCCTCAGTGGACCATCCAGCCCTTTGTAGCCAGTTTGGGCACAGCTGGGAGGACCTAAATCAGGGATTCCAAGTGCTGGGCAGAGACCCTGGGGACAGAGAGCCCTCGGGCACTCTAGCTTGAGACACCAGCCAACTCTCTTCTCCCGCCCACCCTGGGGAAAGGGGAGGGGGAGTATCCTAGCTTTGAATTCATTTGATCGTCACCAGAATCCAATTTTCCTCCTGATGCGGAGGAAATCGTAGGAGAATAATAAGACAGGCAAGCAGCAAGCAGGGGGTGATATGAACAAATTATTGGGGACAACTTCATCAGGCAGCTTGAGCAGAATGTAGATCACGCTGCCTCCTGCCAAGCCGGCAACGACAGGAGACCCCGCCTTCCCCCATCAAGCCACCTGGGCCCCAGATCCCGCAGGTGCTGTGGGCCCATGGGTCCAGTCTGGGCCCAGGGAGGCAGGGACACTCTAGGACTCCACAATCACTTCCTGACAACATTTTCTCTGAATTTCACTCTGGGGCCATGGCCAGAGGAAGCCCAACCAGGACCCTTTTGGACAATTCAGAGCCCAAAGCTCTAAGGGCAAGTGTTTGAGGCATTTTGCTGCAAAGGTAGTTAGGATAGATTAATGGACTTGCGAGGGTCCTAAGAGCAGGGAAGGATGGCCCCTTGCAGGAACAGGGGAGCCTCCTGTGCAGAGGGGCAGCACTAGACATCAGGATCACAGTCCCCTGGTCTCAGGGCAGCTCTGGGCAGAGCTGTGTTGGGCCTGGCAGGAAAGGGTGAGGGGCTGAGATGCCTGAGCGCAGAGTGGGGCTTCCTGCCGGGACGGCGCCCTGCTTGGTGACCAGCCCAGGGAGGGGGCGGGGGGTGACCGACCACAGGCAGCAATTACCAGGGCAAAGCTGGTCCTCCCAACACATTTACTCATTCCTTCTCTCCTTACAGTTCACAGCCTGTGGGGACCTGGGAGGAGCCCCTGCCTCGGGCGGGACTCAGGGCCGGGAGCTGGATCAGTGCTCGGCACCTTGGGGCAGAAGCAGGCTGCTGGGAACACTCTGTCTGACCAGCTGTTCGGATTCTGCCAAGAGCTCCTGGGCGCCAGGATCCACTTGGAGGTGGGACCGTGAGGGGAAGATGTCCTTCGTGAGGGAGTCGCCTGTCTTCCGTCCCGTACACAGAGATTCATGGCTGGCAGTGGTGTAAATCCAGCCCCCATGCCGTTGCTCATTAACTGGCATATGTATTTATGGAAAAAAGGCCCCTCTAATTAAAGCTGTCACATTAGGGCTTTATGTATCTCACCCAGGCTGAATGCTGAGAGGGCCTTCACTGCCTGTGGAGCTGGCCTCGATGTTCACAGGAACCAGAGGGTGCGGGGACTGGCCATCCTCCTGTCCCCACGGGTAACAAGTCCCCAGTGCCTGGACTCCAGGGGCAGCCCAGTCCCCAGAGAAGCTGCTTTTCCTGCTGCACCCTCGAGCCCCTCCCTGCTTTCTGCAGCAAGAGGCACGCTGCCCTATGGCCCCTGGGCCTCCGCTCCCTGGGTGCCACACCTCCTGGCCCAAGACATGTCAGCTTCCCACCACATGGCCAAGCTAGATGGTGAGCCCCCAGGGGTGGGCAGGACCCCAAGGTTTCCTCCCCATGGCATCCCTAGGGCCTCACCCGTTTGTCCCCACAACTCTTGGTGGAAGTGTTAGCTCACCCTGGCCCTGCCTGGGTCACCCTCTCCTGCCCACCACCACACATTCTCAGTACAAGCTCCCTCCTCCAGGGATGCTCTGGCCCCAGCCCTGCTCAGATCCCCATTGCCCTGTGCTCCCTGTGAGCATCTCAGCTCCACGTCAGGAGCGAGTTTCACCCACTGCTACTGAGCAGCATGGAGCAAGGATGTGTCTGCCTTCCTTTCCTCAGCCCTAGTCACAGAGCATTCTTGGGATCACTGGAAGCTTCCCTGGAGCAACCTTAGCAGAAACCAACATTGCAGACCACATCGTCCCCACCAAAGACTTCCCCTGTGGCAAGAGTTCACAAAGCCAGCTCCATCAGCAGCCCCATACAGCTGCATCTTCCAAGAGTTCCTTCCCTACTTACCTGGCAGTTGCTTGACAGAGCATGAAGCAGAGCCACCAGTGTGACTTCAGAATCATGAGCAAAAAAGAAATGTTGCTGTCGTAAGCCGCTGAGTTTGGGGGATGTTTGTTTTGCAGCATTGTTTTAGCATGAAGCTGCCTAATAAATCCCCTCTTCTTCCCACCATCTCTGAACCAGCTGAGATAAAGGGATCATCAGGCTGATGGAAACAAATGTCAGGTTTCTACTGATGAAGGTGAGTTCAAGGTAATGGCTTAGGGGAGGGCAACACCAGCTTCCTGACACTCCCCAGACGTGGGTAGAATCATCAGCCTGTCCCAGGTAGAGACATGCCGACCAAAGTACAAGTTCACAGCAGGCTGGCAAGTCCCCGAGACAGAGGGCGATGGGGACAAGCTGAGCTGCCCAGACCCAGGGCTCCTCTCAAAGTCTCCAGTCAAGGGTTTGCAACACTTTCCTGGGGAACCCCCACCCCAGAAGAGAAGGAAACAGGGCCAACTGCATTGTTTGCAGGGCCCCCAGCAAAATGTCCTGGAGGAGAAAATGACAACCCATTCCAGTATTATTGCCTTGAACATCCTATGGACAAAGGAGTCTGACAGGCTACAGTCTATGGGGTCACAAAGATTCAGGCACAACTGAGCAGGCACTCCTGCCTGCAGAGAAATGAAAACATGGGGCCCCTTTTAGAAAATTATTAAGAATTTCAAGACAGCAATGGCAGGGCATTAACCAAGTATGGAGCCATCCTGAGCACAGGCCCCCACGTGACTGCCTGTCACACCACCATGAGACCTTCCCAAGTGGGGATGTCTCCACCCCATCACCACCATCACACAGCCAGCCTGGGCTGGACAACGGCTGGTTGACTTTCTCCCTGCACAGAGGGGCTTCAGAACCATAGGCACTCAAAGGCCAAGAACCAGGTGATAGTTCAGAGTCTTGCCAACCTGGGTTTCAATCCCTGAACTTGAAAAAGATAGGCCTGTTCCTGTCTCCTTGGGCCAGGGACATATCCTCAAAGGATGGGGCCAGGAAGTCACTCCACTCCCAGCCAGTTAATGCTTCCTGCAGGTGTTGGGGACCCCGTTCAGCACCTCCCCCTGTCTGAAAAGAGTCACAGGGGTCAGAAGGCAGTGCTCCACTCCCCAGGCACCTTCTCCCAACTCCAGCCCCACACACTGGAGAAAGTTAATCAGAACCCCATTCAGGACACCCAGGAGTCTCCTGTGGGCTGATCCCTGAACAAAACCAGCCTCCCTCATCCAAGGTAAAAAACCCAAAGACCCAGGGGGACAAATCTTTGCCAGGTTCCCAGCATCACGGTCCTGGGCATGTTCCACTTTCTCAACTGTTCTGCATGGAATATCTTAGTTACATTGTGAGTGAGCACCTGGAAATCACAGTTCCCAATCACATGTCATCTGCACGTGATTCCAGAGCTGTCCATCTAACTCTGATCCATATGTCTCATGCAAACCTAATTGTCTCTGCAGCTTTAGACAGTGATGCGTATCCACCCTCGGACACGTCTGGCTCGTGGTAGCTGAGCGAAGTCCAGGCCTCATCCATAATCCTTAAGAAATATTATTATCCTAGGAAAATTATTCAGTTAATCTACTTTAATAACCCTGTGTAGGGCCCTTGATATACTGTAGTCTTTACAGGATTCATTTCAAAAATATTACCTGTCACTTTCCAACCAACTGAAGCAACAGGGAGGTGCCCAGCGTGGTCTCTGAGAGGGGTGCCCATTCGTCAGCTTAATATGCCATAAAGAGCAGTGACATTGCTCCCCTCAGGGCATAAATCTCCTCGAGTCTCGGCAGGGCTTTAAGGGAGCAGGAAGGAAGAGCAGTGGGAGACTCCTGCCAACATCCAAGGCCCTTCCTTGCCCAAGGAGGGCACTGATGAGTGTCTGTGCCTGGGGCCCACCTCACCTCTCCCAGCAGACCAACACCCAGGGAAGCCGGGGCCGGCCTCCATCAGCCTGCTGGCCTCAGGTTCTGTAATTGAGGAGTGGTGACCTGGGTGTGGGCTACCCAGGTGGCTCAGTGCCGTAGAATCCACCTGCTAAGCAGAAGATGCAAGTTCGATCCCTGGGTTGGGAAGATCCTTTGGAGAAGGAAACAGCAACCCCCTCCAATATTCTTGCCTGGAGAAGCCCGTGGACAGAGGAGCCTGGTGGGTTAGTTCTTGGGTCGCAGAGTCGGACATGACTGAGCGATTGAGCACAAATGCCAGACCTGGCTGCATAGACAAAGAGATGTATCTGGGATGGAAGGACAGCAGCTGGCCCATCAGCGGTCTCTGGGACACAGCTGTTAAATGAAGGAAGGAACCAACCAGCCATCTGACACAGCCTCCAGGAAGGGCCACAGGTACGCACTTGCTGGCCTTCAGGGTCGGGTGCCCAGGGAGACTGGCAGATGCTAAGACCATGTTCCATTATCTACACATCCCATCATGCTAACACTCACCTCCATCTCTCCCCAGAGGCCCCAGCCCATAGCTCCTGCAGCCTGTGGCACCGAGGACCAGCTGTCACAGCGGCAGCCTAAGCCCATGGGGTCTGGGAGAGGTCCTGGGGGCAGCTTCTAACTGCTGTCTAGCCCAGGCCTCCCTCAGGGCACCAACTTCAGATCTCTTCCAGGCCGTGCTGCTTCCAGAAATAAATCGTTTCCAGCAGTGTCTGTTTCCAAATCCTCATTGATTTTTGTCTCTGTTTTCCCAGCTTCCTGTCACAACGGGGTATTCTGGGTGATGGATCAGAACTCACCCTGCACTAAGAGCCTCTTCAAAGTTGTCCGAAGCAGGACCCAGGCCCGGGGTTCCTGACAGCTTTGGGGAGGGGTTAGGAGAGGGGGTAGTGTAGAGGCCTTTCCCCTTACTCCCCCAGGCAAAGGCACCATACGTGGGCCCCATGAGATGGGCTGCAAGGTCCACCTGACTCGGGTCCAAGTACCCGCTCTGACATGACCTGGGACAAGCCACCCAACCACAGGGCCTCAGCAGCCTCACCTGCCAGCCCCAGGAACCCAGGACCAAACACGATACAGCAGGCTGTGGTCCAGGGTGGCCTGGCCACTCATGGCGTCAAGGACCACGCTCTCCACTCTTCTGTTCAGGCTGTGGCCTCTGCATCCCCAGCCCCCAGGAGGGAAGAGGAGCCTGCATCCTCTCCTGAGGGTACGTGTCCCCCTCCTCCTGCTGGGAGCAGCTCTGCCCACCCAGGCTCTCCCTCTCCTGCTGGGCAGGACTCCAAACACCTGACACGGGATGTCCTCAATCCTACAGCACCCACAAGGCTGCAGTGCTATTTTCCCATCTTACAGGGAAGAAAGTTGAGGCTCAGAGAGGTTAAGAGCTTGCTGACATCACCCGGTTGGTGAATGACAGGCACTGAGGGGCAGAGATCAGCCTAGAAGACCGTGCCACTTACGTCATGAAGTGCCCATCCAGGCTGGTGGACAAGAAGGCTGAGGCTCGGAGTGTTTGGCCAGTTGCCTGGGTGGGAGGTGGAAGGAGCAGGGGCAAGGGTCTCCCTCCTGGCTCCATCCTGGACCTTCCAAGCTGCTTCTCTGCTGCCAGGGAGCCTGCTGTGCAGGCTAGCCATGGGAATAGAAGGGGCAGTGGAGAGCAGGTGCTGCCCGGACCCGGGCAAGCAGGCCTGAGCATCTTCCCTGAGACCTGACTCACAATTCTGTCCTGACTCTAGAGAGAGAGGGCAGTCAGGACCCCCACAGACCCTGTCTGGGTACCCCAGACACAAGTTCAGAGAGTGGCAGTTACAGAGGCTTGGAGCTACTGGGAGGGAGTAAAGGGCTTCAAGCTGGCACCACCTGCCCCTAAGACCTCTAGTGAGTGTTGAAGAAGACAGTGGAGGCCCAGCATCTCCTCCTGTTCAGGAAATGACCAAGCAGAGCAGACAGCACAAGACAGAGAGGAGGTGCCCAGCAAGGCATGCAGGACGCAAGTTGTGGGGAGAATGGCCCGTCAGCTCCCTCCTGGGCCCCAGAGCCCAGCTCTGCAGAGACGTAGTGACCAGAGTCCTCCCCAGAGGATGGGGGCAGTGGCCAGGCCCTGATTGGAGCCCTGAGGCCAGGTTGGCAGAGCCTCTAGGCCCCAGTTTTCCACTTCTGGTTCCCAAGGCATCTTGTCTTATAGCTAACAGCTCAGCCACCAGTCCAGCACCTCACAGCCTGACTCAAACCAGAAAGAGACTCCAACATGGCAGGGGGTGGGAGTGAGGGTGCTGTGGCTTGGGGGTGCCAGGACAGAGACAGGCTAGGGGAGAGACATCACACTAGGGAGGGAGAGATAGAGACACAGCACGAGAGGCCATTGCAGAGAGGAGCAGAGGGATGGAGGAAGATCGGGGAGCATAAGAGAAGAGACAGGTGCCCAGGTGGATGGGCTGGGCTGGGGACCTTTGACAAGGATGCCCCTGCAAGTCCAGGCCTCTCAGTTCATGACCAAGTGGGACAGTGAGTGGAGAGGCCAGGGCTGGGGTGGTGCTCAGGTTGAGTTTGGGTTAAATGCAAGACCCTGGTTAGAAGCGTCAAGCTCCCCCGTAGCCCAGCAGCCTCAAGGAAAGTTGTGAGATGGTGTTTGAGTCCCTCGGTTCTGCTCTTTGAGGATTATTTGGTAAATGAACGCCAAAGATGGGGGTGGGAGGAAGCGCTACAAAAGAAATCAAACAGAAGCAGCTTCCCAAGCGAGCACATTCATCACCAGAGATGACAGCCAGAAACTGAAAGGCTTTGTCCCAACTCACGCTTCAGAGAGACACCAGCTGAGCGTCTACTACAAGCCTGGCCCTGGGGGCCAGCCAGCAGCACCTTGAAGATGTATCAGAGTCTCCTCACTACCTGGAGCTGAGATTCACCTGCCCTGTCAAGCTCCATCTCCAGTCCAATCATTCAGTGTACTTAAAAAGGAGTTGAGCCGTGGAAACAGCCAGGTGTGGAGTCCAGCCCCAAGGCCACAGAAGCGGAGCACAGAACCGAGGTCACCTCTGAGGCTGACAGTCCCTCTGCAGTGGTTGCCGAAAGCCCGCCTGATCATTGCCCTATAGTGCCCTAACCAATCACCTAATGCCAACCTTCCAGCAAGAATATTCTTTGTCTTGAGGCTATAAAAGTTGGCTACTAACCCACTAAAAGCGTCAGGGCTCCCTTGAGCCAGCCCACTGTTCTAACAGTGTCTGGTTGATTCTCCCTGACCTGTTAGGAGGTTGCCCCAGTGCACTCTCAGTGCCCTGATGATCTCTGCTCCTTCTTCTTAATAAACTCACTCCCTTCTGAAATGCTCTGTGTCTGGAAGATCTTTTCCGACTCACATTCAGACTGCCACAACACCAGGCTCCATGACCAGCTGGCCCCAACTCACCCAGCAAGCCATCCAGGCAGCAGCATGCCCACTCCACACCCAGCTCCAGGCTGTTGGCACCTTCCAGCCCCTTGGCAGTCTGGAGGGATGTCCCTGCTGTTATCCGGTGGGAGGAGAGGGTTTAGTCCCAGCTCTACATCTGGAGCACCGGCTCTGGCACCACTGGTGCTGGGACCTGCAGGCTGAGCTCTGAAATCTTCCCCCACACTTGACCGGTCAGTCTCCTGACCCTCCTGCAACCCAGCTGTAAGTTCAGAAGGAAACATGGAGATGGTGGTGGGCCTGACGGACCCTCTGTCCATCCCCGTTCAGTCACTGCTGGCAGCCTGCTGCAGACACCCTCAGGTCACCATCCAGTCTGCACAAGGCTGATCAGACCTCCAGGAGCAGCTGGGTGTGGATGAAGTTGGAAGGGGAGTGACCCGGCCTTGTCATTCTCGATGGCCCATCACTGGACGTTTTCTCCTGCAGCCCAGGGGAGCCCGCTGACCACAGTGGAAAAGCCCGATGTCTCTCCCTCCAAGGACCCCTTCCCTTCCTCTGCTGGACACACCACTTCCCTCTAGTCTGAGAGCTGCAAGGCCCCACTGCACAGGAATGAGTCCCAGGAGCACTGGAGGGCTCAAGTTGTTGTTCAGTCACTAAGTCATGTCCAACTCTTTGCAACCCCATGAACTGCAGCATGCCAGGCTTCTCCTTCACTGTCTCCCAGAGTTTGCTCAAACTCACATCCATTGAGTTGATGATGCCATCCAACCATCTCATCCTCCATTGTCCCCTTCTCCTCCTGCCCTTACTCTTTCCCAGCATCAGGGTCTTTTCCAATGAGTTCCACTAGGTGGCCAAAGTATTGGAGCTTCAGCTTCAGCGTCAGTCCTTCCAATGAATATTCGGGTTGGTTTCCTTTAGGATTGACTGATTTGATCATATTGCTGTTCAGGTGACTCTCAAGAGTCTTCTCTAGAACCACAGTTCAAAAGAACCACCTCTTAGGCACTCAACCTTCTTTATGGTCCAACTCGCACATCTGTACATAAAAGTACTGGAGGCTTGAGACCAGCCTGCAAAAGTTTTGCAAATACACAGCCATTGGGATTCAGGAACCCAGAACTCCTCTTCACAGATTTATCAATACTTTGTATTTCCTTCTTGAAAATGCCCAAAGGTCTGGGCTACAAGACTCAGGAAACCTATTTCTCAGAACCCATCTTGGCTTGTTGAGTGGGGCCATCTGATTCCCCCGAGACCAGTGCCCCTTGAGATGCTAGAGACCTTCGTTTTGTTCATGGCGTGAGAGGCGAACTGAGCTCAGCTTGTGCTCCAGGAGGATTAACTCCACTGGCGACACACAGCTGGACCAGTAAGATCCAGCAACATTCCTCAGGAGCCAGGGTTAAAAATATAAGGGTGCTTCCTGATGAAGTTGGTCATAGTGGGGCTGTGCCCAGGGCCATGAGCCCCATTACTGTGAGAAATGGTCAATCAGGATTCATAACGATACATGTGAACTTTAACAGAGCAATCTTGTGGAAAAGTACAACCTCCCCTCACCCCACCCATCACCACTAAAGGACAAAATCCAGACTCTTTGATTCCAAAACCCTGCCAAGAAGCAGTTTCCAAAGAGACTTCCACGGAACCCAGTTCTGCAGGGTGTTCCTCAGACAGGGCACTGTGGTTGCACAAGTTCATGTGGTGATAACACATTACAGCATCTTCCTTAAAAACAGGGCAAAAACAAAAATGGTCCTGTGGAGCATTTTACTAGAAAGCCTGGCCCAGTACTTAGAACAAGCAAGAGAAATAAAGAAGAGATAAGAACTGGACTATAAAGAAAGCTGAGCACCAAAGATTTGATGCTTTTGAACTGTGATGTTGGAAGAGACTCTTGAGAGTCCCTTGGACTGCAAGGAGATCAAACCAGTCAATCCTAAAGGCAATCAGTCCTGAATATCCTTTGGAAGGACTGATGCTGAAACTGAAACTCCAATACTTTGGTCGCCTGATTGCAAAGAACTGACTCGTTGGGAAAGACCCTGATGTTGGGAAAGATTGAAGGTCGGAGGAGAAGGGGACAACAGAGGATGAGATGGTTGGATGGCATCACTGACTCAAAGGACATGAGGTTGAGTAAGCTCCAGGAGTTACTTCCACCAGTAAGCTCCTGGTGACAGACAGGGAAGCTTGGCATGCTGCAGTCCATGGGGTCACAAAGAGTCGGACATGACTGAGTGACCGAACTGAACTGAGGGACTAGACAGGGAGAGAGAAGGCTGTCAGCATCACGGATATGAGTGTTCACACGGCCATCCTAATACACCCTACAGCCAAAGAATTATAATTAATAAGCAAGTTTAGCCATGTTGCCAATTATAGAACAAACACAAATGGCAACTGTGTTCTTGAGACCAGCCTAGAGTTTTAAAAGGAAAAATTTTAGATACCATTTCATTATATAGTGGTTTCAAAAGTATTCACTGTAGTAGTATTCTTTAAACCATATTTAAGTTGTAGATACTCTTCTGAATGTGTATTTTAAAACAAAAGCTTTAAATGTGTATGGTAAGACATTAGCAAGAAGTATTAATAAATATGTAAGACTCAGCAAGATCTGTATGCTATATTTTGAAAAGATCGCTAGGAGACAATTAAATGAGCAAATAGAATGTTATCCCATGTGGATATAAAACTACATATATTTATGCACAAAATGCATAAACATTTCCAGAAGGATCCAAAAGAAATGGTAGTTTCCTCTGGGAAGTGTTACTGGAAGCTGTGGTTGAAGGAGAGAATATTCAAATTTTTATTTTATACTCTTCAGTATTGTTTGAATATTTTTACAAAGTGCACGTATAACTTTAAAAATAAAAAGATGTTTTCACAGTGTGAGGTCTTAAAATCTCATGTTTGGACTTATTTCTTTACTAGGGTCCTATAATTGATTCTAATTAAGGAAAACATTAAGTAACATTTTCCAATTAGCTCACAAACCATTTTCAGCCTGTGGTAGAATGCACGTTTCTTCTTCACTGGGGACATTGCTATTATTAAAAGCTTATAAAAAGAACAAAATAAATAAAAAGATGTTTCAATTTTTAGGGGACCTAATAAATTCAATAGTAGGATCAGCCGTACAGAGCATTCACAGGAGAACATAAAAGTACAAGAAAATGTTGTTGATTACAGCATTTTATTGGAAGAAAATTGGAAACATCTCAATTACCATCACAGGGGAATGGTTTGAAAGATGGACCTCTGTTTGAGCAGAAGATCTGGCAGCAAACAGGGGCCACCTCAAACAAGCAAAGTTTGGGAACCATCTACAGAGAAGCAGCAGGCTTGGAAACTGCCCAGACAGCAGCCAGAGGCAGTGTTGGAAAAGGTTGGGCCAGGATTGGCCGTGGGGGTGACAGGCATGGTCATGCTGTTTAGAATCATGGAACAAGAGGCAGCCACCAGGACAGATACCATGAGGACAGGCAGCAGCCAAAGGCTGGGCTGAGGAGGGGGCAGAGGCTGGTGGAACATGCCTCCTTAACTCCAGGAAACCAGGTGGGGGGAACTCTGGTGTGGCCAGGCAGCCAGAGCAAAGAGGACAGACAGTGGCTGTGGACACGGCTTCTTAGTGGCCATAGGTAAGCTTGAAAGTGAGGTCTCTGTGGAACAGAAGAGAGAATAGTGGAGTGGGCTGGGGAAGGAGAGTGGCTTTAGACACTGGCTATAGACAACACTGGCAAGATTTTCTGTGCAGAGGAACAGAGAAGGTGGTAGCCAGAGGGGAGAACAAAGAAATGGCTTTTCTTGTCAAGATGGGTGATGGAGAATGACTGTGTGCAGAATGTTCCAGAAGAGACAGGAGGACAGGAGTGAGGCCCTGTGGATAGAGGTGTAGGATTCAGGCCCCCATCAGGGCCAGGACACCTGGTCCTCGGTTGGGGAAGGGGAGGCACAGGCCAGGTCACAGATCATAGTGGGACCACAGGAAGGTTCTAGTCTGCTGGCTTCTTTTTTCCTCCATGAAGAACAAGGCCAGGTTAGCAGCTGACTCTGAGGGTGGGAGCTGGGAGGTTTGAGAAGAAAGGAGCAGGGGTGGGCCACTCACTCAGAATCCTGGAGAAAAGATGGACCAGGAAGGCACGGTAGGCCCATGTGCCTATGGCCCATCTGAGAGTTGGGGCCACAGATCCAAGGAGAAATCCAGCACGTGGCCGAGCCTGCCTCCCTGCTCTGCTGCCAGGGGCAGACAGAGGGGCACTCTGCCCAGTGGTTGTAATGACCAGTGATCTCAGGGCTTCAGGGTGTGGTGGTAATGATGGGAAAAGGCAGTGAAAACAAGAGGCAAGAGAAGGGGCTGAGATGCAGAGGCAGGGGTGGAATGAGCATGAGGGTGGCAGCCAGAGGTCAGTGTCATGAGCTGAACTGTCTCTCCCAAGTTCATCTGCTGAGGTCCTAACCCCCAGGACCTCAGAGTGTGACTGTACTTGGAGATGGGGTCTTAAAGGTGGTTGACTAAAATGAGGCCCTAAGAGTGAGTCCTAATCAAATAAGATTCCTGTCCTTATAAGAAGAGAAAACCACACTATAGATAAATACAGAACAGACCATAGGAAGAGTCACAGAGAAGACAGCCAGGCACAAGACAAGGAGAGACCTCAGGAGAAACTAGCCAGCCAGCACCTTGATCTTGGTCTTCCAGCCTCCAGGACTAATAGAGAACTGATTTTATGTGGTATGTGTTAGGACAGGTGACTAACCAGATGGGAGGAAGCAGAGACTGGGGCCACATAGGCCAGTGAATTGTGAGGTCAAGGTGTGGGATGGTCATCCCCTGCCCTCACGACCTCCTAGAAAAACCACAAGCCCTGTCAAGCACTGTGCACTTCAGAGAGATATGGATGATGACAGCTACACACACAAAAATCCACATTCGCTTTCTTTGGCCTGGATGTGTGCAAGGCCTGCAATCAGTGTGAAGGACACAGATCCCAGGGCGGGTACTGCACTCAGTGCTGTCTGGTGGGATGGCAGTGGTGTTTGGGACAGTCCCGAGGCTATCACACTGGACCTGTATGGCCCTGAGCTCCTCCTCTGCATGAACTCCAGATCCTCACAGGATCCGAAGTGGTAGGACCTCCTAGACCCTACCCAGGGCCCCACCTCACACAGGAGACCAAATGGCCTCCAAAGTGGCCACAGCCCAGGCAGGATTCAGGCCCGCCTGGATCCAAGTCCTGCCCACACCCACTGCACAGCCAAGGTCAATGGAGAGGGTGGACAGAGCCAAGAGTTCTGGGCCTGCAGCCTCTGCAGGATTTCCACCTGTCTCCCACACTGAAGGGTGGAGGTAGGGAGGCCAGGGAGCAGGTGTGTTGGTATCGCTCCTGCCGGCCACAGGGCCTTGGGCTGGAGGTGCTGAGAAGCAGAAGAGCATCAGGAGGAGGCGTGCCCTGATGGACGATCTGGGAGGACAGTCTTGCCTGCAGCCTGGGGCCCTTGCCCAGCCTTGGTGACCTCAGCCCTTCCCCCTGGCCTCACCCCCAGCCAGACCTGGCGTTCCAGCTGAGCCTCAGGGCAACTTCCTGCACGCTCAACTTTTGGACTTGGGGAGGCTGCTCTGACTGTTCTTTTCCCTGCAATGTCCTTAGAGCCCCCGTTTTGGTGACTTTGTCTCCTGGAGAAGAGCTCATCACTTTGGTGTGAGATTATTTCGAGGTTGAATTCCTGCAATGAAATTTATCTTTAGACCTTGATTCACAGATCAATTCAGGATGCTGACAACAGAGATGACAGACACGCGAGGCTGACGCTGCTTCTGCAAGCAGCCCCACTGCTGCAGGAAGCCGCCTGCCAGGGGGTTGGGATGGGGGTGGTCACCCTGTCAGTGAGTCACTCCTTAGATTTATACCGGGCACTCCCTCCCAGGGACTAGAAATCCATGATTTACTGGTCACATGGATACTTAAGACCCCTGGGGGGGCCACAAATGGCCACAAGCTTGGTGGCTTCATACAACACAAGTATATCTTCCCACAGCTCTGGGGGCAGAAGTCCAAACTCCAGGTGTGGACGGGCTGGTTCCTTCTGGTGGCTCTGAGGAAGAAGGGGTCCCCAGCTCCTGTCCTAGGTCCTGGTGACCCCAGGAATCCTTGGTGGTCCTGGGCCATCATCACTCTGATCTCTGCCTCCACCATCTCATGACCTCTCTGTGTCCTTTTCTGTCTCCTATAAGGACACTCACTGGATTTAGGGACCACCCAAACCCAGTATGGGCTCCCCTGGTGACTCTGACGGTAAAGAATCTACCTGCAATGCGGGAAACCTAGGTTTGATACCCGGATCAGGAAGATCCTCTGGAGAAGGAAATGGCAACCCACTCCAGTATTCTTGCCCGGAGGATCCCATGGATAGAGGAGCCTGGCGGGCTATAGTCCATGGGGTCTCAAAGAATCAGACATGACTGAGTGACTACACACACTAATCCAATATGACTCCATCTCAGTCCTTACTTTAAAGGCATCTGCAAAGACCCTGTTCCCAAATAAGGTCACCTTTTGAGGTTCTGGGTGGACATGAATTTTGTAGGGACACCATTCACCTCACTGCAGGTGGGGTGACTTCCTCACATCACTCTGACTTGCACTTGACTCTCAGGTTCCCCCTAGCAGCCTCGGAGGGGAGAGGGGTGGTGTGGTAACACCGGTGGCACACAGCCGGCTGTCCCCAGGTGGGCACCCCTGACACAGAGAGCAGGCGCCTTTGTCCCTGCTCCCGTGACAGCTCAGACCTGGCTCTGCTGTTGGAGCAGGAGAGCCACGAGGGACCACGTGTCATTGCCAGCAGACGTGTCCTAATGACAAGGTTTCTACTACACACATCATCCCACCCCCTCCACCAGCAGGAAGGGCCTCCGAATTCTGTGCCCCAGACTCAACGGCCACATCCCACACGGGTCCAGGGAGACCCCACGGTGCTCAGGTCACACCAGACACAGGCCCACTTAATGACTTCCTGAAGCCACTGGCTGTTTCCCTCCATCCCCTCCTCTCCTGCTTATTCTTTGTAAAGGTCTCAGCACACATCCCTGAAAATAAAACTGCTGCAACCCAGATCATTAGGGGTCAGAGTTACACGCACCCCAACCCTCTCCAACCAGGAGGAAAAAAGGTTGATGAGGAAACAGAATGGTTGTTTTCCCCAACCTCGTCGAACCTGAGGCAACAATTTTAAAAGGCACCTTAATTTATTTCTAAAAAGAGACAAACATAGCATTAAATCATTATCAGATGTGAGCACAGCAAAGCCGCTAATCTGGCTTTTATTTGACTCCATTTAGTTAAAAGTAGCTTTCTGCCGGGGTAGGAGGAGGACGGGCAGGAAAGAAGAAATAAAATAATACTACTAAAAAATGCCCTTGATGGAAATGATAAGGTTCCCTTTGAAAGATGGTGCATCTCTGTGCGTGGGGAGAAAGCAGCAGCTCCCAGCCCTTCAGAGATCCGGGGAGGCGGCTGGGCCCGGCTTTCTTATGTAAATCACCCACCACCACGCTGCCAGCCCTGCCAGCTGGCCCGGGACTGACTACTAGGAAGACAGAAGCCAGACGGAAACACTAGTCCACATCTCGGGGGTCGGTGCAGAACACCTGGAGTTCGTAGAGGAAGGAAGAAGGCCCGTCTTTCGCAACCCAGAGTGTGCAGTGAACTTGACTCGGGGTTTGGGACCCGGCAGAAGAGCCCCAGGATGGTGGATCACAGCCATGGCTTTTATTTGACGATGAAAATTTATCACAAAACAAATCTCAGGTTTTTGTGAGAAAAAGGGGAAAAAAAGAAAGAAACAGAAGAAGAAAACGCTCAGAGTGGCATAAAGTTTTCTAATTTTTTTAAATTTTGACTCTGCTGGGTCTTTGTTGCTGTGCTAGGGCTTTCTCTGGTTTTGGTGAGCGGGGGCCACTCTCTTGTTGAGGAGCATGGGCTCTAGAGGACACAAGCTCAGTGGTTGTGGTACACCGGCTTAGTCGCCCTAAAGCATCTGGTATCTTCCTGGACCAGGGATTGAACCTGTGTCCCCTGCATTGGCAGACAAATTCTTAACCACTGAATCACCAGGGAAGTCCTGGCATAAATTCTTGACAAGCTCAAGCCCCACCTTGTGCACGATCGTCACTCCCCGGAGGGGCTTCAAATCCTCACTTGTGCCCAAGAGAGGGCTCTGTGTGCCAGAGTGACCGAAGACCACAGTCCCCAGGGGAGGAGGCTTGGCATGGGAAGAAAGGCAAAGGAAAGCTCCTCAGGTGTGTAGAGAACCTGCTTTTCAGACTTTAAAAAAAGCATCTGGAAATGGGAGGAGATGAAAGTGAAGGATCCTATGCCCACCCCCACCACCCCCAACGGTACACCCCCTCCCCACTTCCTCCTCCTCCACCTCCTTGGCCCCCAGGACAGAAAGCAACTAGGCTCCAGACCACCTTCCTTCCTGAAATGCACTCCTCGCCAGGGCCTAGTCCCTGGTGACGAGGCCTGGGCCTGGACTGGCCTGCATGGACGAGCCGAGATCCTGCCGCGTGTGCAGCGGGCATGCAAAACGCAGGGGCTGCCCTTGAAAAGACAGCTTGGAGAATCTAAACAACAGCCAGGGACGCCCTCTGTGGGGTTCTCACATTGTAAACTCAGTTCTTTTGTCTACACAAGCACTGGGATGGGAGTGGGCAGAATACTGTGCACCAACCCAGGCTGACCTGATCCCTGGAAGACATGACTAGGTGACCTCGTGTGGTCCAAAGGATGGAATTAAGGATCTTGAGATAGAATGGTTGTCCTGGACTCTTGAAGTTAAGTCCAGGGTCATCACAAGGCCTCACGGGAAAGCAGAGGGACCAGAATCAGAGCAGAGGCAGAGGTCAGCGCTACCCTCCCCTCAGGTCAGGGCCAAGCAGACTTTCCCAGAGGCCACAAGCCATGGGCCACCTGACTGCCCTTGGCCACATCAACCGACGGAAAACCAAGCTTACTCTGTGGACAGAAAACCTCTGACAAAGGTGAAAACAGCAGAAAAACACAAAACTGCCAAAAGAGAAAATGTGTAAAAGTTTTGTATTTTTGTAGTTTTTTTTAAAGATGTGAAATAATACCAGTATAAAAAAATATTACATATCAAACAATATAGTGTTTGTATAAATCTCAGTAAAAAAGCATAATTTATCATTTAAAATAATTCATAAAATACATCTCGCTGAGAGCAAATCCTAACGTCATAGACGGTGACGACGCCCGTGTGCCACAGAGAGAAACCGGCCTGGGCCCACTGGGGCACCCACATCTCCCATGGGACTGCTATGCAGTCGGTACTGGCAGCAGCCTGACGGGACAGGACAGGACCATCATACACGGTCGGGATGTGGGGACCCCCCAGTCCTTGGCTGAGTTCACGGAGCAGAGTCCTGGGACAGGAGCAGGCTGTCCGTGTCCCCTGGGAGCGACAGGACAGCCCCCTCCTCTACTGGTAGATGACCTTCACGCAAAAGGTCTCCTCGTTTTTGTCTTCGTGGTCGTTGATGTAAATCAGGATCTCTTCCTCCCCGGCTCTCTGACGGGACACAAACCGCAGGCCGATGGTATAGGTCTCACCTCCCCCGACCTGGAAAGCAATGTTACCATACTCATGCTCACCCCGCCGGTTCCACAGGCAAACACACACACACACCCCAGGCTAGCAGCTTCCACAGAGGCAAACACACACACACACACACACACACACACACACACACACACACACCATACTCGTGCCCCACCGCCCCCTCCACCGGCTCCTCTCTCTTCCAGCAGCTTTCACACAGGCAAACACACACACACATACACACACATACCCCACCCCACCCCCAGGCTGGCAGGCTTCAGAAAACACAGGAACATTCAGAACCCAATCTCCCATGTTACTGTCAAGCCCTCTCCCCGACAGCCGCTCTTCCCAAGTCCCCGGGAGACACGTCACTAAGCCCCCTCCCGACTGACAGACTGATCCACTCTGAGCCGCTGCTCACTTTCCCTAAAATAGCCACGGTGGATCAAGGCCTCACTTGCCAGAGAATCTGGATGAAACTGCTGTGAAACTGCCGGGGAGGTGGGGGCCTAGGTGTGGGGTCAGAGGCCCAGGCAGAGTTCAGTGGGGATGCCCCTGGGGACTGCAGGCGTCTCACTGGAGCAGAGACTGCTTTCCCCAGGACTTCCTGGAGCGCCCCACCTTGTAGGGTCCCACCCCTGAGCAGCCCGCACCTGGAAGGCGTCCTCCTTGAACTGCAGCAGGTGGGGGTGGTCGCTGTGCAGGCGGTAGGCCCTCCGCGAGGGGTAGGGATTGGTGTAGGTGATGCGCTTATTGGCGCCCCTCCCGCTCCCCGCGGGCAGCTTTATCTCGAAGGCCTGCAGGGAGGGCAGGAGTTGGCCCCTGGCTGCTTCTCCAGTGACTTCCCAAGCCTGCCCTGCGCTCGGGGCCCTAGACGCTGGATGGCTCCATAAATACAGCAGACAAGCCTCCCGAGGTCCCGGCCGAGGAGGCTCACTGTTCAGAAGCCAACAACCCCCAGACCCCCAGCCACTGGGCAGGCCAGGTCAGGGGACCAGGGGACAATCAGGGGACACCCCACCCCAGCCACGTGGCCCCACATCCCACATCAGACCTTGGAGATGAGAGGCGGCCGGCAGGAGAGACACAGGAGCCACGAGGCCACCAGCTGGTGGGCGTCCACGTCAACCAGGTGGAGGTGCGCGAAGCGGCTGCCCGGCCTGCAGGGCCTGACACTCACATGCAAGTCCTGCACCCCGTGAGGAGGCAGCACGAACACACCTCTGGGGTCCGTCTTCCAGGGGACAGGGGAGCAGGGGGTCAGGAGGTGAGGGCTTCATCCCAGGGAGCACAACGGTTCAGGGGTGACCACCTGTGCTGGGCGGGAAGCCCTCCAGTCTGCATGAAGTCAACTGTGCCACTGGCACCAGTACCAGCAGGGCACAGTCCATGTCCCCATCTTTGGGGTTGAATCCCTTCCCCTACAGCAGGAACCCCTAAGTGCTGGAGCAGCCTCGGCAGAGAAAAGCTGAACCAGCCCAGTCTCGGGCGAGGCATCCGCATCATCCCATCACCGAGATGCACAATTGCGGCCACGCTGACTCCAGAGTCACAGTTAATTCTTTCTGTGATATACAATATATACTCCCATAAATATGGTAATATATACTCCCAGCAATTCTACAAGTTGGCCCTGGGGCGTCTGTAAATAAGTCAGTCATCCCACGAAGGCACATCTGACAAAGGCAATGTGAACTAAGGCTCCATTGACCTTCAGGAATCCCTGAGCCACAGCGCCATTCCCATCCCCTCCCCAGGTGGGCAAGGAAGGGAGGGCCCAGGGGACCTCCTCGAAACCCAATAGCCCCCACCCAAAGGCCATACCGTCAGCTCCTGGGGGTGTGAGCTGAAAGCCTGCACTCTCCTAACTGTCTGCGTCCCCCGGAGGACGAGAGCCAGGCGGGTCCTCTGGCCAGTGATACAGGAGACGTCCACTCGCTGCAGCGAGTGCAGGTGGACCTGCCAGGTCTGGACAGGTGTTGCTAACCAGCGGTCTCTGTGGGCAGAAGCCATTCACGGTCAGTGAGGACAGTACACTGACTGTGGGAGGGGAGCCCCAGGAGGCTGAGAAGGCGGCCAAGAGGGCAGGCGGGGCCCAGGTGCTGTCACCCCCATGGCCCCCTTTCCTCCGAGGCTGAGGCTCTCAGGCAGGGCTGTGGCCTCTATGTGGCCTTGACCCTGAACAGAGACCCCAAATGTGTGGCAACGTGGGCTTCAGCACACTGGTACCTGGGTCAGCAGAACCCCAAACCAGGCCTAGAGCAAACCCCACGGACAGCACGGCATGGACAAGGATGTGGGCTCGGAGGTCACGTGGGCCTGAGCCCCGGCTCTGCACCAGTCGTCTGGTGCCAGGGACCCTGACCCTTGGTGGTAAGTGGGCCTCAGGGACGCCTGCCCACAAGCCATCATGAGGACCACACTCTAGCCACCACATGGCACCTGCAAGCCAGGCGCTGACCCTCAGCTGGGGTGGGCCCTCAGTGCAAGAGACACTCTCCAACCCTCCCCATTCCCAGACAGGCTGAGACAAACCCTCCAGCTTGCCTGTACTGGTTTTAAAGGCTCTCAAGGCCTGGGAGATATGATTCACAGGGAGAGGGAAAGGGACTGAGGTCATTTCACTGGGTCCTTGGGCATCACAGGAAATGACACCACCTTCCATCTCCCTGGGGGGCGGGATAGGCAGGACCACAGCCTGCATCCCTCAGACTTGGGAGGGGTCATGGGGACAAGGCTGTCTGGCCATCCTGGCACGTGCTGCGGCAGAAGTGGCCTCCTGCCTGGGTCTGAAGCGTCCCACCAGCTGGTAATGCCAGCTGAGCAGAAGCTCCTTGCAAGACCTCAGCCAGTCTCAGCTCATGTGGCCAAACACCAGCCCGCCTCCTCACCACAAGTGTAGAAGCCACAGGGCTGGCACTTCCAGGGCCACCAGCGGTCCCCAGCTGCCTCCTCACCACAAGTGTAGAAGGCACAGAGCTGGCACTTCCAGGGCCACCAGCGGTCCCCAACCCGCCTCCTCACCAAAAGTGTAGAAGCCACAGGGCTGGCACTTCCAGGGCCACCAGCGGTCCCCAGCCTGCCTCCTCACCAACCCCCACCCTCCACACCACCAGGGCCCACACGCTCACACGTAGATGGTGACAAAGAAGTCCTTGACCTCTGGGCTAGGGCCACTGGCCACCTTCAGGAACACGTCACGGGGCTCCCCGGGGCCCTGTCAACAGAGGGGCGCATCACAGCAACACTGGGCTCCAACCCCAGCTCCCCAAGTCCCCAGGAAGCAAATGCAGGTGTGAACCGGGCCCCCTCCCCCAACAGGTTTTTAATTTTCTGTACTTGTCAGAATTCATTATTTTTGTCACTGCAAAAGAGAAAAATCCTTAACTTCTTGATTTCATATTGAGTTTAATAATTATATTCTGCAGGAGATTTTATCCCATTTCCTAACCAGTCATAACATAATTATGGCCGTTATCCTTGCACAATGGCAATTAATAAGTGCCTTAATTACCACTCACTTTATTCTGTTTGCCTCACGCATTTTTTTTTAATTTAAATTCAGATAATCAAGGAACTGATCTGCTAGCAGGAAAAATGAAAACTCATTCATAAAACTCTCATGAGGATGTCAAAATAGCCCTTTAGCAGCTTAGAAACAAGCCACTTCAGTGAAAACCTAAAATGAAGAGGCTGCAGGACACCTGGGATGCAAACGGTAGGCAGGGCCTGGAGAGGGCAGGGCCACAGAACTTACCACACTCTGTGTCTCACAAATGATGTTCGGGTCACTACATCGAACATGGAAAGGGGGGTCCTCACTGGAAGTCCCTACAGGGGCACCTGGAGGGGGGAATATGAAAGCAAATGTCTTTTCCCAAAAGCCAAGACCCCCATAGGTGCTTAACGAAACACACTAGGGGACACAGCTGTCTGTGTGAACACCAGCGCTTCTTTCTCACCCAAGGGAGTAACCAAAGGAAGTTGGGGGGTACCACGGAGCCAGGAGCCAAATACAAAGGCTCAGATCTGTTCTGAAGGCACCAGGGAGAAGTGAGCCAGCAGGTGAATCCCCAGGCCCAACACGGAGGGCAGCACAGAGCCCGACACCCGGGGCCGGAGACCTTCCCCGGGCTGTGGATTTCAGGATGGAATCCGAGGGCCACGGGCGCCCTGCCCCTGAAGAGGGACGAGAGAAGGTCACCGTGTCAAACGCTCAGGCAGGAGGCGGTGCTGGGTTAAGAGCATCCCGGGTTGATGGAAGAATACTTGTCACCCTCGGGAGAAGCCTTTTCCACCTGCTGAACCTGCCCCAGGCCGGCCGTGGGGAGAGCGGGACCTTGCCTGGAAGCGTGTGCCAGGGTGGCAGGCGGATGGCTTTCTTCAGGAAGGTGAGCTCCGGGTGGTGGAAGCGGAAGACCTGGTCCACCACGTGAGGCTGCAGCTCCACCGTCAGGCACAGCACGGCCAGGGGCTTGCCGCTGCCCGCACGGAACAGGACCTGCCGGAGAGCGGAGGGCGGGCAGTGCAGGGTCAGGACCTGCACACGGGGTCTCAGGCAGCTGCGTGCACGGCACCTCTCTGGACAGACAGGGTGGGGGTCCCCATAGGGTCTGCTCACCCCCAGGAGGTGGGAAGGGCAGGCAGAGTCAGACACACAGGGTCTGCAGTCGTGGGTGCCCACCCAAGGGGACCAGCCCAGCACAGGCTCCACACACGTGGACCACATGCGGCTGCCGCTCCTGCCACTTCCTGGAGGGAAGGGAAGTGCTCAGAAGGCCAGTGAGAAAGGTCTGCAGCCCTGAGTCCCCCTCCAACGCTCCCGCTGCCTGCATGTGCTGGGAAGTCATTCTAGAAGATCTAGACACTAACCCCACCAGGCCCTCATAGGCGGGAAGCACAGCACATCCCCCAGAGGGTAAAAGGGGGCTGTGCCTAAACCCAAATGGCTACAAACTTTCTTTTTAAAAAAAAAATCATTATTCACTGAAAAAAAAAAATGTATCCAAGAGAGGTTCTAACTGGGGAGATGATGGAGCCAGTGTCTTTATTCCGGGACTCAGCCAGCCCAGCAAGCTCTCGGGAGCCAGGATGGAGAGCAGCACACGGTCAACCCCGCAGCTGGACAACCTTCCCACATCGGCGCAAAGCTCAGGCCCCCAGACAGACCTTCCACATGGAAAGGTCGCTCCTCCACTTTGTGGGTTTTACTATGAAGGCTTAGATGTGTAACTGGACACATGATAACTGGACAGCTGCCCATGAGGCCACGTGAGTGTGAGACAGGCACAAGATGCACACTGCCCGCCCTCTGGACCCCAGCACACGGCCGCCCTCTCCAGGGAGCCCTTCCTGAACGCGCGGTCACTATCCCTTGTGTGTCTTCACCCTTCCCTCCGGGTCTTTAAGTGACTCCATGTTGGCTCCACTTTTTCGGAGGGTCACCTGAAAGCCACTGCCCCATGCATCTGTCCTCAAGTCTGTTTCCATGCTTTGTATGTGCTAACCCGGCTTCATGATCCACTGGGAGGGGAGCCCCACCACTGCACCCACATTCCTGGCAGCTGTGCACTGACACTCCTGCTGGAATTTCACTGCTATTCTGGGACTTTTAGCTCTACAATGACCGACTGTTTTTTAGCCCGAGGATCTGTTCAGAGGGATCAGGAGCAAGGGCACCCCAGTCATAATGAGCACACCCAGCACCAGACCTTAGTTTCTAAACACCATTCTCCACTAACAGGAACCTTAGATAACTGGCTGATCCAGACACAGAGCAGAAAGTCTAAGATGATTCAAGACGGAACATCTCATGTGCCGGGCACTAAGGAAAAGATCCCATGATGGCAGGGACCTGTCAAAAGGACACAGGGGCCAGCTCAAAGCAGAAGCCCCTGGTGGATGAGCAGTAAAACAGAGAAAGACAGTGACAAATGACCACCTGCTGAACGAAAAAAGAACTCACGCTCCAAAATGGTGCCGAATAAACTACAGGAATGAATGGAGGGAGGCAAAGTCCTGCCTGGTCACTTAGAACGTAGAAGGGATGATCGAATCTGAAAGTCACCGACAGCCAACCATCACGCAAGAGTCATCAGGGGAGAATTATTTTAAAAAGAATGTCTGTATGTGTAAAACTGAGTCACTCTGCTGTACAGCAGAGATTGGCACAACACTGTAAGTTGACTATACTTCAATTAAAAAAAAAGAATCATCAGTGGATATGAAAACTAGCAGCAGAAGTTGCATGAGGAACAAGATATTGACATAGTCTGAGTATCTCCTGACAAAACTCAAATATTGACATAATCTGAGTATCTCCTGACAAAACACTATAGTTCTACTTATCATCTATAAAATACTTGTGAATTAATTTTACATTGAAGGAGCCTGGCAGACACCATCTTAACCAAGTAAGACATTAAATTAACATCACTGGAAATAGAACAAATCGACATTGTGTCCCTCCCGATCAGAGGCTCTGAGAAGAACACAGCAGACCATCTGTGCTCGTCCAGCCCTGGAGGCACAGCCTGAACCCACTGACTCGCAAACACCAGACAAACCAGACTGAGGGGCAGGTGGAAGAACTGCCCTTTGTGCATCCAAAGTACTGAGGCTGTGGAAGGTGAGAAAAACTGGGTGGGACCACCCGATGCACTGTGGGACCCCAGGTGGGTGAGGGGTGCAGGGCTGGGATATTTGGAAAAATGCAATCCAAGTCTATGATGAAATTGTATCAGTGTCAATTTTCTGATTTTCCAAGGCTGAGCACTGAAGAACTGATGCTTTTGAATTGTGGTGTGGAGAAGACTCGAGAATTCCTTGGACAACAAGGAGATCAAACCAGTCAATCCAAAGGAAATCAACCCTGAATATTCACTGGAAGGACTGACACTGAAGCTAAAGCTCCAGTATTTTGGCCACCTGATGCAAAAAGCCAACTCACTGGAAAAGACTGTGATACTGGGAAAGACTGAAGGCAAAAGGAGAAGGCGGCAGCAGAGGATAAGATGATTAGACAGCATCACCCACTCAATGGACATGAGTTTGAGCAAACTCCAGGAGACAGTGAAGGACAAGGGAGCCTAGCTTGCTGCAGTCCATGGGGTTGCAAAGTGTTGGACAGGGCTTGGTGACTGGACAACTGTGGTTGTAGAGTAGAGTACCCTTATTTTCAGGACATACGAGTTTTAAGTTTCAAGGAGCAACTGGGCATTTCGCACATAACTTATTCTCAAAGTGCTCAGAAAAAAAAAAAATATATATATATATGGATAAATATAGACACAAAATGATAAGGTGAAGGTAAAATGTCAACAACTAGGAATCTGAGTAAATAAGACATGGCAATTCTTTGCACTGTTCTTATAACTCCAAGTTTGAGATTATTTCAAAATAAAAAAAGGCATCCAGTATCACCTGTCACTTCCAAGTTGGTTCCCTCTGTTTTAGCTTCTTCTGTTTGCTGGTCTCTTCAGTGTCTGATTTCCGCCCTGACACAAAGAGGGCGGTGGTGGACACTTTATTTATTTATTTTTTAGGCTCACTTGTTCAGTCGCTGTGAGCTGGTGCACTGGGACGACCCAGAGGGATGGTACGGGGAGGGAGGAGGGAGGAGGGTTCAGGATAGTGAACACGTGTATACCTGTGGCGGATTCATGTTGATATATGGCAACACCAATACAATATTGTAAAGTTAAAAAAAAAAAAAAGGTATTTCTGTTTTCAAAAAAATAAATAAATAAAGGCACAACAATAAACAAATTTTTTTAAAAAGGCACAGGAGCTATAAGATATATTTCAGGGTAACCAAACTGCTGATGGGAGAAGTTCTTATTTATAGAAGAATCACAAGCAGTAAGTACAGGAACAATGAGAGAAATGGAGTTTCACCATTTTCCACCCTGATGGAATAACGGGTGTGGACAGTGGGCTTTTAGTGGACACATTAGCCACCAGGAACAGCCAGCTGCCTCAGCCTCTGCACGTGAGGCTACAATCAGCCCAGTGAGGCTGGCCCAGGGTGGCCGGCCCACCCCCAGTGACTCCAGGGACAGAGCGCCGAGGACAGTGAGCCCCGGCTTCCACAGACCATCTGCAAAAAGATGAGCAAGCACGGACTGGACATCGGGCCATCCCGAGGACCTGCTGCTAATCTGGGGGCAGTGATGACGGCACAAAGCCAGCTTAAAAAATTAGTCCTTATCAGTTTAGAGATACATACAGAAGTAATTATGAGTAAACTCATAAGGTGTCTGGGATTTGTTTTAAAACTCCAAATTCACGTAAGGAAAAATTAGCCTCTCAGATTTCATTTCTAGCCCTAACTAAGAAGTTGACACATTCCTTGTTGTTGTTGTTAAGTCGCTTCAGTCGTGTCCGACTCTGTGCAACCCCATAGACGGCCGCCCACCAGGCTCCCCCGTCCCTGGGACTTTCCAGGCAAGAACACTGGAGTGGGTTGCCATTTCCTTCTCCGATGCATGAAAGTGAAAAGCGAAAGTGAAGTCGCTCAGTCGTGTCCGACTCTTTGCGACCCCATGGACTGCAGCCCACCAGGCTCCTCCACCCATGGGATTTTCCAGGCAAGAGTACTGGAGTGGGGTGCCATCACCTTCTCCAACATATTCCTTAGACAAAGGCAAAGCTGTGGCTCCATGTTTAAATAAAATACAGCAAATTTTTCCGGGTCACAGGTCATGGGCACAGGACTGCCCCCCGACAGGGAGAGTCAGGGACACAAGGCAGCCAGGTTCTCAGTCTTGGAAATCTGTTCTCGGGGCAAGTGGTGGGGCAAAAGTGTTCTTCTTTTTCCTTTCATTTACTTTCAAGAGGCATTTGTTTTTGGAAAGCCACTCAGTCATGTTCGACTCTTTGTGACCCCATGGAATTCTCCAGGCCAGAATACTGGAAAGGGTAGTCTTTCCCTTCTCCAGGGGATCCCTTCAACCCAGGTCTCCCACATTGCAGGTGGATGTTTTACCAGCTGAGCCACAAGGGAAGCCCAAGAATACTGGAGTGGGTAGCCTGTCCCTTCTCCGGGGATCTTCCTGACCCAGGAATCAAATTGGGCTCTTCTGCATTGAAGGTGGATTCTTTATCAACTGAGCTTTGAAGGGAAGCCCTTCAAAAGGGCCTGGAGGAATCCATGGACTGTACAGTCTATGGGGTCGCAAAAAGTCATACACAACTGAGTGACTTTCAAAAGGCATTAGTCTACCAAAAAAATAAAACAAAAACAAATTTCTATAAAACAACAGTTTCCCAGATACCTAATAAGGACCTATTGTATAGCACAGGGAACTCAATACTCTATAATGACCTATATGGGAAAACAATCTGAAAAGAGTGGATATATGTAGATGTCTAACTGATCACTTTGCTGTCCATCTGAAACTAACACAACATTGTAAATCAACTGTATTCCAATAAAATTAAAAAAGAACACAACAGGGACCCAGGCTCCCCTAAGGACATCCTATATCGGCAGGCAGGTGATTGAGAAGTGCACCCTGCAAAGAGCCGTCCCCAGAGATGGCAACAGGCGAGTCCTACTTCCCAGAAGTAACACACTGACACACACACACCACTTTGATTCTACACAACACGGGATGCTCTGTCAGGGTCCAAAGGCCCGTCTGACCCTGAGTGTGGGGCTATGCGGTGCCGGCTACAGCGGACACTGTGGGGGTGCATGCTGGCTTCCCACTAAGCAAGTCTCCGGGGAGGTGTTTCCATCCTAGACCCCTGCCCGGAGAACATACCAGCATCCGGCTGAAGCTGCCACTGCCCTGTTAGGACACGTAATGTCCACCTCCATGGGCCCTGCCCCACCCCCACCCTAGACCCCTCCCTCTAGGAGGTGCAGAGAAGGGCACGGGGGCCTGATAAACAAACCACAGAACCCATGACACCCTTCACCCTCCACTCAGAGGACCCCTGGCCGGCACTGCCAGACCTCAGACCATCCAGACGGGAGGCCTACTGTCCTCTGCCCCTTACCTTGGCGTGTTTGGTGGGCATCATGCTGGACTTATAGGGTGATCCGGCATCCGTGTCCTCTGATCTCAGCTCAGCAGAGGCCTGCAAGGAACCGTGAGCCCCCAGGGTCATGAGACAGAGGCCCAGGGTGACAGGTACTTCTTCCCACCTGCAGGACCTTCTACCTATAGTACCTTCTACCTGTAGGAACGGCTGCCACCCTGAGTCCATGGCCTCAGAAGCCCCTTTACTCTCACAGTGACCCCACCCCTGGCAGCTGCTGTTATCAACCAACCCCCACGCCCCAAAGAGGAAGCGGGGAATGCTGAGAGCTGTAAGGGGGATCAGAGCCCATAACCCAGCTCTGCTCAAAGCCAGAGGCCTGACACCTTCACTACAGTCCAGACAACCTCTTGCCCCAAAAGTGCATCCAGAGAGCCTGCACTGAAAACCGTGAGCCCCTCACGCCTGTCTCAGTGGTGAGCACTCCCTTGTAGAGCCGACCTCACAGGGTCAGGATGAACATGCCCACCATACCCAGCCCATCACAGCATGCACTCTGCTCACACCCTGACAAGAAACCCCCAGGTGTCTGCAGTTAATGTCAGGGAGCAAGCAGCAGTGAGTAGACAGTAGAAAACCCTAGAAAGTTTCAACCTGTTGGCTCCTCTGAGATTTAAGAAAGGCTCTTCTACCAAATTAATTAAGAGGATGAAGAGGAGGCGGTCCAGCTTTCCTGAGTGCTGAGTGACCTGTCAGGGCTGCTGGATCACAGCGCAGGTGCTGGGCATGGGTGGATGGGGGTGGACGCAGGTGAGACAGTGACAGCCAAGGGCTAACCGTCTTTCACCACAAGGGACAAGGCCCCCACCTCCCACATTACTTGGCAAGTAGGCTTTCCCAGGTGCCCGGCCAGCCCCTCAGCACAAGAAGACTGGCCTTCCTTACCTGTGCCGAGGCCCAGGGGCCCACAGAGAAAGTCTGGAACTTGAAGGGGATGTGGGCAGTCTCCCGAGGTCGCAGGAAGAGTTGGGGGGCCAGGCTGCCCCGCAGGTGGAACATGTCCTCCTCCAGGGGTGTGTGCAAGTCAGCCATGTCCTTGAAGTACCGCCACTCCTGACCATCCAGGATGAGACTGGAGGGAGGGGAGACGGCGCTGGGCACAATGTCCTTCTGGTCAGTCCCAGAGGTGGGGGATGGGTTGGTAGGGGTAGGTGCCCCCACCCACTCAGACCCGGCGGCCAGGACCCTCAAGGGCAAAACCAGCTCAGCTTTCAGTTGGAGCTGAGGGTAAAGGCTGGGGGCCTCACGGGGTGCCCACAATCCCACCTGAGCTCGGGGTTGTCTATCTCGATGGTCACCGTGTGCTGCGCGTTGTGGGGGTTCCTCAGGGCGAACTCGAAGAACTCGGCAGCGCCTAGGGTGGCGTGGATGGTGTGCTGCGTGGTGATGGCCGTGCTCAGCGCGCTGGTGATGCTCTCCGCCTTTGTGCGCTCACGGTAGGCGGCAATGACCTGCAGGTCTCGGGCGTGCTGGGCATGGAGGCTCTGCTGGGCCTGCAGACACAGGGGCCGAGGGGGCCGTGGTCCTGAGGCTCGACACGGCTCGAGGGCTGTTTTCTGACCACCTCCCCTTCTCCACTCCAAATGCCAGACTCCTTTGGTATCAACACCACCCCCTTCTTGGACTGGGGGGTTGGGTGGGACTGGCCGCCTCCAGCCCCAGGGGACAGAGAATGGGGCTGCCTGTCTGCAGCAGCCCTGGTTCCCTCTGCCCGCAGGTGATGTACCCACAGGAGGTGAGGTCTGCCCACACGCCCCCTGAGACCACAACCACCCACCTGGGTGCAATGAGAAACTAAAAGCAGAAGTTGCCAATAAAAGAGGAGAGAATAGCCCCAAAACTAAGACATGTGACCGGCTCCCTGGCCAGGTCTGCAGCAGTGGCAGCAGGAGTCCTGTCAGCAAGCAGAGTCACCAGGAGGGGCTGTGGCCAGGCCTAACTGACCGCCAGCTGGGTCAGGGTCCAGATCCAGGCACGCTGCCATGGCGGGTCTTGGCGTGGGTCCTTTGTCCACCTCCTTCTTCAAATGCTTCATATTTCCACAGGCTTGGCCATCCCAGGTGTGTTAGAGGCTGGAGGTGGGCTTATTTTTCTTGGGCACCTTGTAGTGAAGGGTGAGGCCCATCAGACCTCAAGGCCAGGACCTGGGGAGGCGCCATGTGCTGGGGAAGCCACAAGGGGCTCCAAACACGGAGGAGCCCCGGATAGCTGAATGCCTTCAGACTCTGACACAGAAGGCAAGGACCAAATTTGACTTCTGACTTATATCAATTTGGATATTGACTTCCCCATAGCCAACACTCTGGCCTTTCCCCAGAAGGAGAATGAAGCTGAGCCTTGTTTCTCCGGGGGATTTGAAAAGAGGAGGGCAGTAGTGTTGATACTTGAGACCTCCCTATGTGGGCATTTTACGACCAGAGCTTCTCTATGGAATGGAACCTCTGCCAGGCTGGGCTGGACACCACAGCCAGACCTAATTCAGGGTGAGAAACAAACAGAGCTGGGCTTTTCAACCTGGACTTGAAACAGAGGGCTGTTCCGGCCTGTCTCCAAGTGGAGGGGACATAGCCTGTACTGCCCACCAGTTAGAGGCCCCAGGACGAGGGCTCTGGGGACAGGCCCCGTGAAGATGGGCGCAGGGCTGCCCCATCTTCAGACTGACTGCCCAGATGAGCGCAGCGACGGCCACTCCCCAGTTCATTGTAGGCTGGGTGGGTAACACCACTGACAGAGGTAGTTTGGCCCAGGGCTTAAGGTCCCTGCACTGCTCCAGGCCAGGGGTAAAGGCTAGAAAGGATGGACCCGCCTGAAGGGTCTGGCACCATCTGCAGCTGCCTGGCACCACCCAGACTGTTAACCCAGCTCAGTCTCATACACACACAAGCCAGTCCTCTAGTATCACCTTTATAACTGGTGAAGTGAAAAGTCAAAGTGTTAGTTGCTCAGTTATGTCCAAATTTTTGCGACCCCATGGACTGTAGCCCACCAGGCTCCTCTGTCCATGGAATTCTCCAGGCAAGAATACTGGAGTGGGGTGCCATTTCCTTCTCCAGGGGATATTCCTGACCCAGGGATTGAACCTGGGTCTCCTACACTGCAGGCAGATTCTTTACCATCTGAGTCATCAGGTATGCCGAAAGCCATCAGTAAAACAGAGGTGATGTCTTGGTCTTTTTCTGCCATAGTTCTGTCTTAATTCAGAACCCACGCAGGCAAAGGTGATGACACGTATTGGACCCCTCAGGCTCCCAGAGGCAGCAGTTGGTACTGCGGCCCCAAGACTGGTCCAGGGTCGCACCACCCACCAGCACAGGGACACTCGTGAACCACGCGCTGGCATTTCTGGAAAGTAAAGCCCTCTCTTCCGTGGCACTTGGCGTGGTCTGGCAACACGGAACATGGGACTAGTGCCACCAGTTTTCTAGTGTGAGGGGCAATCCCGAGGCGCCAGAGAGAGGGGGCAGTGCCCGACAGCAGTCACTGGGGCAGCTGCTGACCTGGGCACTGGGCACAGGGCGAGCCGAGTGCCCTCACATGGACGCTGTGGCTGCCCCAGGGCCCACCAGAGGTTCTGACTCTGCACTCCTGGCCCCAGGCCAACCACCTTCCCCCCAGAAGCTGGAGACCCTCAGCCTTGAGTCTGACCATCAGGGAAAGAAAGCTGCACCCCTCGCTGTCTCCTGACTGTCCTCGCATGACCCCCAGCTCCTGGGGTCTATGGAACCACACGGTTCCATGCGCTACACGTGTGCAGGGTCAGCCAGGACACGGTGCCTGCTGACTCTTCCTGAGGACCCACTGACTTCACAGAACTTCCATCTCTGCTTCAAAGATGGGCATCTTTCCAGAAAGCTCTGGAAGGGAGAGAGACTACTGTATATTTGATAAATCGGGTTACTTTCACCTCAAAATTCCCCAGGGCTATGAACCCAGGAAATCATCACAATTTAGCAGAAAATTTTCTTGTATTTGGAAATCCAATTACTTCCAAATTTACTGATGTATTCAAAACAAGGGTTCTGAGCTGTTGATTTTCTCTATCAGAACATATCAAATAAGAGGAAACCAGCTAAATTAATCATAATAATGATGTTGGTAACAACAGCACTGGTAGTTGTTGGGCAGAGGACCTGCTGTGCGTGTGGCCAGCCACCCAGAGGCTGGGACCCCTGGCGTCCCTGGGTAGCAGCTGATCGGCCCTCAGAGGCGGCACAGGAGGCAGCAGACTGAGTGGCCTGTGGCCCGGAAGGAGGCCTGACCCAGCCCTGGGACAGCCTCCCCTTGAGGCATCCTCACAGCCATAGTCTGCTCCATGGCAGCAAGACGCTGCCGCGCTTGGCTCCCATGTCCACTGGCTGTCTGGGCCCCACCCGGCCATGTCACCTCTCACATCCCCTCCTGCTGTGCTCCACGCCCTTCCTCCCCCCACCAACTTAGGGCGGCTCCTTGCCCACCTGTGGGCACCGGGTAAGGGCCAGGCATGGCAACTCTGTTTGTGTCCAACAGGCCAAGGGCACAGGCCTGGCTGGAGAAGGTTGCCATCTGTTCAGACACCCACCTGCCTTGATGTAGAGGCCCCTAGGACCTCTGTGGGATCCTCATCCCATGAACTCATAAAGTACAACCATCTTCTGTTTCTTAGCTGCAAAATACTACAGGGTCTTACTTAGATTTTTAGTCCAAAGTGGGAATTCTGATCATCACGGTTGCTCTGACACCTGTGATATAAAGTCCTCATGACTTTGCTCCCCAAACTTGGGGAACCCTCAGAATCCCTCTCAGAGCTGTTTTAAAAGTTTAGGCTCCAAGGACCCTACCCTGCACCAGCAATTTATTGGAATGGAGGCCAGGAATTGGCTTTTATTCAAAGCACTGCCGTAATTCTGGCTTGAAAACCTCCCCTGATGTCTGAGAAGTTGAGTCTCTCATGTTCTGTAACAAGGACGCAGAAGGGACAGGGTGGCTCCTGCAATGTTCTGGTGAACCCACCCACTCCTGCTGGGGGACCCAGGACCCAGCCTCACCAGCGCGCCCAGCCCACGGCGGCCCGGCTCCAATCCACACTCCCGCAGCCGCACGGCCCTCATGCGCTCCAGCTTGCGCCTGCGGACGGCATCCTCCTCTTGATTGATGCCCTGGGGCCCCCGGGCCCCTGGTCTCGGGGGTGTGAAGAGCAGGGCGGCCAGTTCGCTGTCCACATCAGCCAGCTTCTGAGCTTGGACCACATTTTTCACTGCTGGAAGTTTCAAAGAGAGGCTCAGAGGTTAAAGGGCAGAGTTTACGCTCTCTAAACAGCCAGGGCTCCATGCCTACCAGAGCACTTCACCCAGCGAGGGAGCCCAGAAAGCCCCCAGCTTCTCATGAACCCTGGGGTGCTGACACGGGTGGAAATGGTGCATCCTGCCCTGCTCGGCATCCTGCCCTTCTCCAGCCTCTCACATAGAGGGGGTTTGGTCTTGATCCCAGGACGCAAACGTATGAATCCCCCGCTAGGTCTAGGGAAAAGCTCAGTGTTGCAGAAGCTCATGCCCTCAGGATGCCCCAGGGCCCGAGACACCCTCACCCAGGCCCGCGACCCTGCTCACCCCCAGCCCCTCCAGCGAGCACCCTCAACACCAGCACATGGTCCTGGCAGGTCCTCAAACTCACCTGGGTGGAGGTGTCACAAGCCCTAAGTTCAGATCAGGAATCGGGGGCTCTGATGAGTCCTGTCCCTCAGCCTGAGGCCCCTGGAGTGGGTGAAGACTGGACCACCCTGGCTTGCATCCCAAGCCCTCTGCTCTGCACCTGCTTCCTCTGACTGGTGGGGCCCCCCAAGCACCATCTCCCCCGGGGGTTCTATTGGAACCCTGGACCCAAAGGAAAGTGGTGCAGCTGACAAATAGAAGCTGCCGCAGGCAGGCCAGGCCCCGGCAGGCAGGAGCGCGGCACTGCCTTCCTCCCGTCCGTGGTGCTCCTGTGACGTGTGCACGAGCCACATCACAAGCTGACACACAGACTCCTGGGCAATCACGAAACCAGGCACAGGCGAGCAGGTGGGAGGGAGCCCCCGACCTGGAACTGGGTACTTCCTCCAGGCACCCCCAGAACCACAGTATGTAACCCCGAGCCTGAACTCTGCTGGCCAGGCACCCACTCCCCGTCCTCGTGTGTCTCCACCTCCTGCTGCAGTGCTCCACATCCTCCCTCAACAGAGACAAGCGCTATTTCCGGTTCCGGGTGCCATGAGATGGTGCAGACGTCTCACACTGTCACCCCAAAGGAGCACATGTCCTGTATCTGGGGTCCAGCTCCACGGGGATGGGAGCTCCAATCTGGATCGGGCTCAAGCAGCCCAAGGCCCGCAGTCGCACAAGGAGGGGCCAGGGTGGAAGACAAGCAAGGCTGGGGGTGATCGACCAGCCAATGTGTTCAGACTGCATCACCCCGACAAATGACTTTCTGGGTTCCAATGAAACCAGAAATGAAATTCCAGTGTGACCATGCAGGACCACACTGCTGAATTCAGTAAGCGCCTTGTAGAGCTCGGCACAACTTCCTGCTTCCAGAACTTTGCTGGGGGGTGGAGACACGGCTTCTGGTAGAGCATCCCTACCCTCTGGTTTTGATCAAAATAGGGATCGGAAGACCAATGACCCCAGAGGCTCTCAATCCCTTCAACAAATCCTCACTGTTGTAACTCCCCACACTGCCCTGAGGAGCCCCTGGCCTGCCAGGCCCTGCCGTGGGTTTTACAAACCCACGTTTTTGGCTTCATACCGCTCATGCAAAAAGGCAATATGGTTGTCTGAGGAGGCCTTACAAAGAGCTGAGAAAAAGGCAAAGGAGAAAAGGAAAGATATACCCATCTGAATGCAGAGTTCCAAAGAACAGCAAGGAGAGATAAGAAAGGCTTCCTCAGTGATCAATGCAAAGAACTAGAGGAAAACAGTAGAATGGAAAAGACTAGAGATCTCTTCAAGAAAATTAAAGATACCAAGGGAACATTTCATGCAAAGATGGGCACATAAAGGACAGAAACAAGATGCACCTAACAGAAACTGAAAATATTAAGAAAGGTGGCAAGAATACACAGAAGAACTATACAAAAAAGGTCTTCATGACCCAGATAACCAGGATGGTGTAATCACTCACCTAGAGCCAGACATTCTGGAATGCAAACTCAAGTGCACCTTAGAAAGCATCACTATGAACAAAGCTAGTGGAGGTGATAGAATTCCAGTTGAGCTATTTCAAATCCTAAAAGATGATGCTGTGAAAGTGATGAACTCAATATGCCAGCAAATTTGGAAAACTCAGCAGTAGCCACAGGACTGGAAAAGGTCAGTTTTCATTCCAATCCCAAAGAAAGGCAATGCCAAAGAATGTTCAAACTATGGCACAATTGCACTCATCTCACACGCTAGCAAAGTAATGCTCAAAATTCTCCAAGCAAGGCTTCAACAGTTCATGAACTGTGAACTTCCAGATGTTCAAGCTGGGTTTAGAAAAGGCAGAGGAACCAGAGATCAAACTGCCAGCATCTGTTGGATCAGCGAAAAAGCAAGAGAATTCCAGAAAAACATCTACTTCTGCTTTATTGACTACGCCAAAGCCTTTGACTGTGTGGATCACAACAAACTGTGGAAAATTCTTAAAGAGACGGGAATACCAGACCACCCTACCTGCCTCCTGAAATCTGTATGCAGGTCAAGAAGCAACAGCTAGAACCAGACATGGAACAACAGACTGGTTCCAAAGTACGAAAGGAGTACATCAAGGCTATATATTGTCACCCTGTTTATTTAACTTCAATGTAGAGTACATCATGTGAAATGCCGGGTTGGATAAAGCACAAGCTGGAATAAAGATTGCCAAGAGAAATATCAATAACCTCAGATATGCAAATAACACCACCCTTATGGGAGAAAGTGAAGAGGAACTGAAGAGCCTCTTGATGAAAGTGAAAGAGGAGAGTGAAAAAGTTGCCTTAAAACTCAACATTCAGAAAACTAAGATCATGGCATCTGGTCCCATCACTTCATGGCAAATAGATGGGGAGACAATGGAAACAGTGAGAGACTTTATTTTTTTGGGCTCCAAAATCACTGCATATGGTGACTGCAGCCATGAGATTAAAAGACGCTTGCTCCTTGGAAAAAAAGCTATGACCAACCTAGACAGCATATTAAAAAGCAGAGACATTACTTTGCCAACAATTGTCCATCTAGTCAAAGATATGATTTTTCCAGTAGTCATGTACCAATGTGAGAGTTGGGCCATAAAGAAGGCTGAGTGCTGAAGAATTGATGCTTTTGAACTATGGTGTTGGAGAAGACTCCTGAGAGTCCCTTGAAATCAGTCCTGAATGTTGATTGGAAGGACTGATGTTGAAGCTGAAACTCCAATACTTGGGCTGCCTAATGCGAAGAGCTGACTCATTTGAAAAGACTCTGATGCTGGGAAAGATTGAAGGCAGGACAAGGGGACAACAGAGGATGAGATGGTTGGATGGCATCACCGACTCGATGAACATGAGTTTGAGCAAGCTCCGGGAGTTGGTGATAGACAGGGAGGCCTGACCTGCTGGAATCCATGGGGTCCCAAGAGTCAGACTTGACTGAGCAACTGAACTGAACTGAACTCCCACTGGTTCCCAGGGATGGGGACTTTCCGCTCCATCAGCCAGCTCTCCATCCATCCTCTGGGTGACCAGAGAGACCAGCTGGGGGTAATTCCCCAAAGCAGGGAATCCAGACTCTAGTCCTGGTTCACAACCCTAACCATGCCACCGGCCAAATCACCTGACCTCTCTGCCTCAGCTTCTCTGACATTAAAATGAGTCGCCTGACTCATGCAGTGCAGACCCCCTAGAACATCTGAATGTACACAGGCCCCTCTCCTAGGAAGAACAAGGAGGACCCACAAAGTTTGGGCTGAAGTTCCAGGAGACTTCTGGGATTCTGGAGGCCTCCTTCTCCTGAGCCCCTCAGCTCTGACTTCCCACCCGGGGCACAGATTCAAGGCTAACAACATCAAGGGCCATCAACACAAGAAGCTCATGGTGGTTTTGGATTCACATGAGATGACCCAAAACATTTGGGGGGTACTTTCCTAAGGGCACCCTCCACTTTTCATTCCAAGGACAGTATTTGACATTTAGGTCTGTGAGTCATTTGACAGAAAATCTTCCCAGTTATGCAAGATTTTCACCAAGCCCAGGTCTTTATCACCCGAGTTTCCTAACTGGTTTATTCTTCTCTTTCCGACATGAGGAGTTTCTAACTAGTTTTAAAAATCAGTCTCTGTTCATCCTGACCTTTCTCCCTTTCCTCTTCCCCCACAAAGCAGCCGCTGCCTAAAAACAAACGTCACTCACAGGACTATGAACTCCGAAGAATAACAGTGGCTTCCACCATCTGGAGAGGGCAGGGTGGATGGGCATGGTGACTCAACATGGCCTGCAGGCCACTGAGCCAGACGCTGAGCACCAGTCCACCCCCAGATCCAGGACAGCAGGCACCCCACAGCCTCACACGTGTGTACCTGCACACGCATTCACACACATTCACAAACACACACAGCCTCCCTTCCCTCACTCCATCCCACCCCCTGGCCCATCACACCAAGCACAACCCTCCCCTCCCACCCACAGGTTCCTTGCCCTCTCCACTCACATCTGGGGCCCCTGGGTGTCAGGAGGCTGCCTCCCATGAAGTTGCCGACTCCATCATTTGAGATGACCCTCGACCTGGAAGGTGGCAGGGAACTGGGACTCCTTACTCTCTGTTCACACAAGTGACCTGTATGAAAACACCACACACACACACCACCCTGCATTAATTAAGTAATTAATTCTGACATTAATATCATTAAAGAGTCTGATAACATACATACACCCCTGATAAGGAGATCTGGCTTCAAATACCCACTGACCCACCAACATCCCCACATTCTACTCTCGGCCTGAATTTGTTTTGCAACAGAGATGGTGGGTGGCCAGCAGAGGCCTGTTTTCCCTCGAGCACCCTGCTCTCCAGGTCCACACCTCCTCTCCTTCCCCAGAGCAGCCATCTGCTCTCCAAAGAGGAGTTGGGGCTCAGGACCCTCAAGGCAGGTCCCCAGGACCCCAGCCTCGTGCTCTGGGATGGTCACAGCCTCTGTCATCAGCCCTTGAGTGTCACACTGCTGCAGGAAGGCCTTTGTACCCTTCTGCAAACATCTGTACCCAAAAACTCCTGGCGGGGAGGAATCTCCATGTGGGACCCCCCCGGGGAGAGAGGAGACCCCCACAGAGCCCCTGGGGGAAGGGTGAATGAGCCTCAATAGAGGGCCCTTGGGTGAGAGAGAAGCCCCCATGCAGGGCCACCTGGGGAGAGAGGAGCCTCCACACAGGGCCTCTGCAGGTAGAGGGGAGGAGACTCCATGCAGGGCCTGGGGGCTGTTTGCTGAAAGAGCTCTGGAGGGGACAAAGTGGCTTCAGGGGACAGCGTGTCCCAAGGGCCAGCCCTATTTCCCTCCAGCTGAACCGGGGCAGGCTTCACTACTTCCAGTGTCATCTGGTCCCAGGGATGACAAGTGTTTGCTGCAGACATACTTCACCTGGGTAGATGGGCCTTGTCCTCGGGACCACCACCTCTCTGCATGGACCTGACACCCCTCGGGGTGAGGCAGACAGAGCTCAGCTGTCAGATCCAGAAACAACCACCAAACACAAGACATGCTACTCATCTCTCACCGGCAATCTGGGGTGTCCGGCAGTCTTTCTGGGAGGGGTTAGAAGGGGACCCTGCCCCCTGGATGGGACCCAGGGGAGGGGGTGATGCTCCTGCTCAGCTCAGCAGCCCCCTTTGGCCCCACCTCTGCAAGTCTACTTGCTGCTGGGAGGCTGCTGTTCACGGCAAGCCCAGGGCCCAAGCATCAGCACACCCACCTGCCTGCAGGTGTCAGCTTGTCCTCTCAGGGACAAAGGTGGGGTTTATGTCTCTAGCAACCTGACGGGAACTCTTTCTGGGCTGTTCTCAGCCAAGGCTGGAAAGAGGGTAGCCATCCTTCCAAGGGAGGTCAAGGTCCCTGCACTGCTCCAGAGGGGGGCCACCACCCCAGATCCCAAGGAACAGCAGCAGACCCTGGAACTGCAGTTGGAGACCCCAAACACATCAGTGCGACAGCAGACCATCCCCCTAAAAGATGAGTGAGGACAAAGGCCTGCTGTGGGCATGGGAAAGGCCAGATTCAGAAATGAAAAACCAAGGGACCTCCCTGTTGGTTAAGGCACCAAGCTTCCATAACAGAGGGCACAGCGTTCGATTCCTGGTTGGGAAGCTAAGAACCTTCATGCCATGTGGCAGGGCCAAAAATAAAAACGACAGACAGAAATCATCTCTGGTCAATCAAGGAGCAATTCACGCGACAAGGTTTAAAGGCTGGTGACGCAGTGAGTGAGTCCTGCCCTTGGAGAGCTTTCATTCTGGTCCTCTTGAGCATTTTCTGGGAATCTCGGCTCCCGGAGGCCTTCCTGCCTCCCCTCTTGTGACAGGAGCTGCTTCCGTCACCTACCCAGCCACCACACATTCAGATGCAGTCCTGGCAAACTGGAGGTTCCGCTTCTTCCACATCCTCCCAGGGAAACGGCTACACGGGCAGGTGTGGGAGCCCATGATCCAGAGCCCCTGGGGGCAGCAGCAGCCCCATAGTGTCCGCGGTCAGAACTGTTCTGTCGCTGCTCCAGGAACCACCAGGAAGCCGCCCCACTGTCCACTCTCATCCCCTGCAGCTGCCACCACACCCTTCCCAGGGTTCTTCCATCTTCCCCTGCAAACTGAAGCCGCTAAGCATTTTTCTCGTCTCCGTGGGACCTATTTTTGACCTGACAGCAGCTACCGTCCTAGGATCGTGAACCTCCTCCCTGAGAAAGGAACCTGGTATTGACCCCTCCTCACTCAGAGGAGCTCTCACATCTGAGGTCGGCTTCATCCCCTGACATCCAAGACGACGTCAGACTGGCCGGTGTAGCGATTACTTCCTGAGTCCTCCCACGGCTGCGCTGGGTCAAGGGCAAACACCACAAGGGAGAACCAGCAGTGTCCTTGCGGGCCCACTGCCGTGGCTTTCTCCACCACCTTAGTCCTGCAGCGAGTGGGTCCCTGGGTCGTGGGCAAGGAAGCCTGTGGTCCACCCGGATCCAGTTGAGAGGAGGCAGGCGTGTTGTGAGCCTGATAATAGCTCCACTGAGACCCACAGAACCCCAGGGAACTGCAGCAAAGCCCAAATCTGCTCACCAGCTCTCGGGGGCAGGTGACGGTGTCCTTGGAGCTCCGGCTCTCAGGAGGACCAACCATCACCACAGCGTGTGACCCAGCAGCACATGTGGTTACCTCCCCGGCAGACGGGGGCCGTCCGGGGCTTCCTGATCACTTCCTCCCACTGTATTTGTATTTGGAGTGTCGGTTTGTTTAGAAACATGCTATTGTGCTGGTACTAGGTTACTTCAGTCGTGTCCAGCTCTTTGCGACCCTATGGACTGCAACTCTCCAGGCTTCTCTGTCCACGGGACTCTCCAGGCAGGAATACTGGAGAGGGTGGCCATGCCTCTCTTCAGGGGATCTTCCCGACCCAGGGACCGAACCTGTCTCTTAGGTCTCCTGAATTAGCAGATGGGTTCTTTAGCACTAGCGCCACCTGAGAAGCCCTGGTTTAGAAAGGGGTAGTAATCTTGAGAAACTGGATTTACATTCGCACACCGGCTCCAGGACCACATGGGGCGAAGGTGCCACGTCTAATAAGGGCACAATTTGTGACCTGAAATTGCTGAGGCTTTTGTGCCCGTCCACGAGACAGAAAGTTACAGCTGGCGACCGACACATGGCTACGGAGCAGAGTGTGCCAGTCTCTCAGCTGAGTCTGACTCTGCAACCCCATGGACTGCAGCCCGCCAGGCTGCTCTGTCTATGGGATTTCCCAGGCAAGAATACTGGAGTGGGTAGCCATTTCCTTCTCCAGGGGATATGAAGCCAAGACACCCCCAAATCTGCAGGGCTCCCAAATCAGCTAGGCAGCCGCCCTGCCTCCCACCATGCAGACTGATCACACTGTTCGACCCCAAACCCAGGTCATCCATCAAAGTCCACAGCACCCGGTGCTTCCATAACCCCAAGAGCACCAGTACTTGACCGTGGAGCCAGGGGTCAGGGCAGCCCTTGGTCCCTCAGGAGGCCTTAGATACAGTGGTCACACGCACAAGCAGGATCCCAGGATAAAAAATTCTGAGATCTCTAAATGATGAAAAGCAAGTGTTGGTCTGCTCAGTGTGTCCGGCTTTTTATGGCCTCACGGATGTAGCCCGCCAGGCTCCTCTGTCCGTGGCATTCTCCAAGCAAGCATACTGGAGTGCGCAGCCATTCCCTTCTCCAGGGGATCTTCCCAACCCAGGGATCGAACCCAGGTCTCCTGCATTACAGGCAGATTCTTTACTGTCTGAGCCACCAGGGTCAAGCAGCAGAAGCGCCTGGCACGAAAGGAGTGTCAAAAAGCTCGTCTGAGCCGAGAAGCTGCAGAGCACAGGGACGACCCTCTGCCACAGAAAGACTCCTGGGGACCCGGCCGTCACGCCTCGATCCGCAGCCTCACACTTGAACTCGGCTGTGAACACAGAGGCCCGGGTGCCGTCCGGGTGTCTGCTGGCCCCACCTCTGTCCCCTCAAAAGGCCCACACAGCCATTACCGCCTCTGCCGGCCCGCGCCTGCTGCTTGGCTCAGAACAACCAGTTTTATAAAGAAATAAAAGCCATGACACTTTTATTTTTCTTTTTTCAGAAAACCGCAGACTATACAGAGGAAAGCACAGTGCGGCCGCTTCGTACAAGTGGGCTGCGTGCAGCTTCGGCGCTTTGTTATCCATCCCTGCTCGGCGACAGCGCAGCCTCCCAGGCTGGCTGTCTCAGGCTCCTTCCCACCGCCTTATCTCTGTCTTGCAGGCAAAGTATGAAAATGACAATTTAAGATAACACATAATGGAGCTAATCTTTCTTCCAAAGATAAGATTTTAAAACCTGGAGTCACTGCATATTTGTGGGCTGGTGAATTAAATATAAAAATAGCCAACACAATCTCAGAGGCAGAAGAAGGTTTCTAGCAACTCCCCTCTGTTGTGGGCGCTTTTGAATAATGTCTGCTCCTCACACGCGGCTCATTTATTTCTCTAGGACCTAATTGAGTTTTGCTGTTTCCATATTGTCTGTTTTCCAGGCTGCCTTGGATCCGACAGCTGTAAACAAGCGAGCAGAAGCCTCAGACCCAGCTTAATGAGCTCCGCGCTGGTTCCCGCTGCTCGGCTCCGGCTCTCCGCACGCGTCAGTGAGGCCCATGGGGCTGCAGGCTCTGAAATCAGGCTGGGCTGTAAGGAATGGAAAATTCCCCAAGAAAGCGACAGAGAGGTTGGAGTCCAGAAGCCTCAATGGCTTGGCGGTGTCCTGCTTTCAGTCCTCCCACGGTCCCCTGGAGGGAATGGAGTGGGCTGGTCACTAGCCCCATGGGGCTCATGCTGCCCTCTCCCCTGAGGCGGGCACAGGCAGGCCTGGCGGGCCTAATGTCCCCTGTCCCATCAGGGGCTTAGTGGAGACCCGAGAATGTCCAGGCAGGACCATGCCAGGGCCAGAGAGGGCTTTCCTCGGTGCCTCTGCTGAGCAGCTATTGGGATACCATCTGACATGAGGTCAAGGTGCTCGACTCTGAAGGACAGCATCCCTATGCTCCTCTGTCCCTCTGCTCCTCTGTCCTTCTGCTCCTCTCCCCAAGCTGTGCATGTGGAGCTTAGGAACAGTTCTCTTGTCTCTCCCCCACGATGAGGCAGTGCTATGAGCTGACCAAGCTCTCTCCTGAAGCCAGGCATCTTATGTGAGGATCATCACAGAGATGTCCCATGCACAGTACAGGAAACAGAACCTGGGCAAGACCGAGACAGCAAACAATCCCAAACCCCAACCAGATATCAGGAATGCCAAACAACCAGTGCCAGGGAAGGCTCAGTGGTCGAGGACAGAGGCTCTGGGATCATGGCAGGCACTCAGTGCACAAGGCTAGACTCAGTGGTCAGGACATACACTCAGCGATCGATGACAGACGCTCAGTGATCAAGGACAGACTTGCTGATCAAGGGCAGACTCAGCGGTCAAGTAATGAGAGCTGAATTCCTATCGAGAGCTGCTGCCCATGTGCCCACTGTCCTGAGGGGGCTCACGCCCCAGATGGGAAGCAGAGTGGCTACCCGGGAACAACAGTCAAGCTGCTGGGGGCTCTTACCCACGTTGGCCAAGGTCAAGTGCAGCTGGCCCTTCACCACCGTGTGGACGTCGATGGGTCTGACGCAGCCAAACTTGGTCATGTCTCCACTCACCACCATGGCGTCCTGCTCGTATTCAGTCGCCACAACCTCCAGCTCGTGCGAGACCTGCACAGCCGGCCGCCCCTGGCGGAGAAGGTGCTGCAGAGGAGAAGGCATGGGTCAGAGCGGGGCTGAGGCAGAGGCCATCTGCTCTGAAAACCCAAGTCCTCGATGTTAAAGACTGATGTCAGGTCTTTAACAAAGTGCATCCCGGTCCACCCACTGAGCAAACACAAGCAGGCCCGGCAGCCCCGCATACAGCCCCCTCTGCAGGGGGAAGTCGGGAAGTGCATGACAAGGGGTCCCTGAGGAAGCCCAGTGGGAGCCCTGAGGAGTCTCCACTGGGCCTCCACACAGGGAAGGCAGGGGGCATGCCAGGCCGGGTCGGGAGTGCTCCAGAGTGGCTGAAAGATGGGCAGCGGGTCTAAGGAGGGACCACAGGACAGACGGAGCCAGGTCAGGAGAGTCTCCAGGCCAGACCCAGGCTCCGTGCCAGGCCAGGCAGACCCAGGAAGTATAGGGATGTTCTGGAGCCCACTCTTCTCTGCTAATCAACTTTAACCCCTCAGTCCTCAGCCTGAGCCCAAGGGTAGTAGGGCCAGGAGGGAGGGAGGGCTGGGCCCCTCCTCCTGCATGGCCTGGAGAAGGTGACCAGGCCTCTCGACTTCACATAAAAACAAAAGCGTGGGGCCAGGTTAAGTTCCTGCTTCTGGAATTCTGGCCCTGTCCCCCCAGCATCCGTCCTCTGTCCATCTCTGGGGTGGACACACTCAGACCAGATCCCTCCTTAGCAGGTCCGGGGGCTTCCAGCTGCATAGACCCTGCTTGCTCAGCAGTGCTTGTCCACATGATGCCAACACAGGCATGGTTCAGGAGTCTTGGTGGCCAGATGGGGTGAAGACCCCTCCAGAGGGACACTGGTCAAGGCAAGAGGTGACGCCCAGCTGCCCAGGGAGCAACAATGGCAATAAAAACAGGGTATTGCTTCTCACCTCAGAAACTGCAGAGACTTTTCTAAAAGCTAATAATCATAAAGGGTAGGACGGTAGTAGCTCAGTCCTCTCCAGCCGTGGACCCCACCCAGTGCTCTGCACACACTGCCCCCGGCTCCTTCCACTGCCCTGGGGGCGTCACCCACTCAGGGGTGGGTCCTGAGACCCGGGGTGGGGGCAGTTGCAGCCGGGTCAGCTGAAAGAGGGAAGAAGGGAGGGAGGAGCAGGTGGCTCTCTGAGGATGGAGAGCACAGGGCCAGAGCCACTGCAAGGGGACAGGCAAGTCCCAGAGCCATGAGCTCCTCAAGGGGACAGGGCGCTGAGGAGCAAGGGGGGATGGGAGCGGCCCTGCAGGTCTCAGCAACCAGCCATGCAAGGCTCAGGCAGGGCAACCTAGGGGGCTGTGGCTGGAATCCAGAAGGAAAACAACTATGGGGCTTCCCTGGTGTCCAGTAGTTAAGAATCCACCTTGCAAGGCAGGACCCATGGGTTTGATCCCTGCTCCGGGAACTAAGATCCCATATGTGGTGGGGCAACTAAGTCTGAGCACCACAACTACTGACCCAAGCACCACAACCACTGAACCCAGGAGACACAACTACTGAGCCTGAGCAGCAAACCAGAGAGACCACACGCCAAAGCAGAAGACCCCACATGCCGGAACTAAGACCCGATCCAAGCGAATAAATAAATAAATAATTTAAAAAAAACAGGGGATGAAGGAAAAGTGGATGAAGGACAGAGAGATTCCAGAGCTGTAGGGATGGCCCTGTATCCTCTTCCGCTCCACCCCAGGGTGGAGGCTTGGGGGGCAAGCCCTCAGGACGGCACATGGGCAAGTGGATGTGACCGGGGCCTGGTCTAGAGGCTGCCGTGTGAGCCCATGCTGACCCTCTGGGGTCCTGGTTACACGACAGGGAAGGTTCATGGAGAAGCCCCAGGGAAGAAAATTGAATTAATGTGTAGATTCAGTTTTAGCCTATGAGGAAAATAGAAAGCACAGTTAGAAAAAGGATGAGATTCTGATTCTTGTGATTCATGGCACTGAGAATAGGCATCGGGAAATACTTCCCCAGCCCATCACTCACTCATCAAGTCTCCATCCTGAGGGCGCACCTCGACGGGCGGGCCCAGCCCCTGGGGAACAAGGCTGACCCCTTGCTGCTCTCAGGGAACTGCCATGCTCACCGTCGAGGGAGCAGAGCCAACATTACCTGCTCGACTGAGGATCTGATGACTGGACGGATGTAGGCTAGCTTGATCAAGTTTAGGCTCTGTGAACATCGCTTCCTTTGGAGAAGGCAAGGACTCGGCAGTATTTGAATTTGTGAACCAAGAAGCCAGGCTGATGCCCAGCACTGGGCAGTGACCAACACCGCCAGGGGACAGACCTTACAGGAGAGACTGTGGGAAAAACCTACCTTCAGCTGAACGGCAGCAGATCCAATGAGAAGCAGGGAGTCCCCATCCCAGACGTCGATCTGCAGGGTCTGCATGGCCAGGTAGCGGGCGAACCAGTGCTGCTCCCCGGGTCTCAGGAACCTGGGGTCTACCAGGTACTTCCGCTGAAAGCCCGGAGACCCTGTGCAAAGAGGCCCCGAACAGGCCCAACAGTAACTGGAATCATTTATCATCTTTATATACTTGGAGGACTTTCTGCTCTGGGCATGATGAAAAATTTCCACTTCTAGCAGAGCCGTAGCTTAATAAATATATTAATCAAAACATTATAAAATACCCAAATTAACGACAGGAAGAGTGGTGTTCAGAAGACTATATTTCTTTCCAATATATGCAATAAGCTACTCCTCAAATAAGATAGATGTGTTTCACCAAGTCCTGGTGAAACAGTCAATGCTGAACAAGGACAGATGCCCTGATGGGGCCAGCCAAGGAGTAGGAAACCTGATGCATAGGATTTAGGGAGAAATACCATCTACTTCTTCTGTTCAAACTGGGACATTTAGGGACTTCCCTGGCAGTCCAGTGCCTAAGACGTCACCTTCCAAAACAGGGGGTGCAGATCTGATCCCTGGTCGGGGAGCTAAGACCCCATATGCCTCAGGGCCAAAAAGCCAGAACATAAAACAGAAGCAATGCTGTAACAAACTCAAAACTTTAAAAACATGGTCCACATCAAAATATCTTAAAAAAAAAACAAAAACAAAAAATTTGGACATTCACCAGAGACAGAAGATGTGATAGATAGGTAGAGAGATAGATATACAATGGAATATTACTTGGTCGTTAAAAAGAATCAAACAATGCCATTTGCAGCAACATGGATGGACCCAGAGATGATCACACCAAGCAAAGTGAGTCAGAAAAACAAATACTATATAATATCATTCATATGCAGAATCTAAAACATCTACAAGACACAAACAGACACACAGACATAGAGAACAGACTTGGGAATGCCAAGGGGGTGAGGAGGCAGAGGAGGGAAGGACTGGGAGTGTGGGGTCAGCAGACGCAAACTGGTACATACAGGGTGGGTAACTAACAAGGTCCTGCTGTATAACACAGGGAGCTATATTCAATATCCTGTGATAAACCACAGTGGAAAAGAATATGAAAAACTATATATACATATATATATATGTATATATGTACAACTGAATAACTGCTATACAGCAGAAACATATGTTATGTTACAACATAACATTGTAAACCAACTATACTTCAATAAAGTTTTTTAAAAGCTGGGATATTCACACACAGGCATGTGCAGAGCCTAAACTGAAACAGAGCTTAGCACACAGTGCTGAGCCCACCCCAAGTCACCACCCAATCCCAACACACCCAGTCCTACAGGAGCCCAGGCCTTTCTGGGGTCCCCCTGGTTTCAGGCTTATCAATATGAGATGGGAGCTGGACTGTGGCTCCTGCCTTCACCTTTTCAAAGTGGCATCATCATTAATCCTCGATTGACAAAAATGTCACTGAAATCACCATTAGTTAAAGTGCAGGAAGAGCAAAATGGGGGTGAGAGAGTCAATTCCTAGGCAGGTTGATAAGAAGTCCAGGATCCCCAGAGAGGAGAAAGGGGTCTGTGGCTCTCAAGGAGGAGACAGGGGTCTGGAATTTTCAAGGAGGAGGAAAGGACAAATGTCTTTTTTCTCTACATTTCTTAGTCTTAGTCACATAAAATGCTTTTTTCTCTAAGCCCAGAGCTGATGAGTACACAACAAACAACTCAGCTTAAACTCTGTATTAAGGGCTTTCCTCATAGGTCAGTTGGTAAATCATCTGCCTGCAATGCAGGAGACCTGGGTTCGATTCCTGGGTCGAGAAGATCCCTGAAGAAGGAAATGGCAACCCATTCCAGTATTCTTGCCTGGAGAATCCCATGGACAGAGAAGCCTGGTTGGGCTACAGTCCATGGGGACCCAAGAGTTGGCCACAACTTAGCAACTAAACCAGCACCACCAAGGATTATATAACAATTATGAATCCTACTTGAGGACAGTTTCTCCTTCTTGAAAACCTTCTGACTAATCCTGTTATCTTAACATGTATATTATGAGAGTGGATCTGGTAAGATCTTTCTATTGTTAGTTCTAATCCTGTCATCTTAAAATGTAAATTGTGGGAATGGGTCTAGTAAGATCTTTACAACCTTGAGGAATTCTTTTGATTTATTGTAATAACAACAATAATAAATTTATTGTAATAATTTAAAAAGTATATAGCTCCCTTCCTAAGACTAGTGAGGGGGGCATTCTCCATCCCCCTTCTGATGTCTATGTCAGATGCTTTCTCTGTCCCTTTTCACTTTAATAAAACTCTACTACACAAAAGCTCTTGGGAGATCATGACTGGTCCCTGGTCCCAAAGCTAAATCTTCTTCTTCAGAGATCACAAATCTGACATCATTCACTCGTAAGCTATCAGGGGAAACATACTGAATACAGCAGTTCTTCCCTTTCCATCAACCATATAACAGTATTTTAAAAGCAGTCCATATAATCAAAGCTATGGTCTTTCCAGTACTCATGTTTTCTAGTACTCATGTATATACATCATGTATAATGTGAGAGTCGGACCATAAAGAAGGCTGAGCACCAAAGAATTGACGCTTTCAAATTATGATGTTGGAGAAGACTCTTGAGAGTCCCTTGGACAGCAATGAGATTAAACCAATTCAAAAGGAAATCAAACCTGAATATTCATTGGAAGGACTGTTACTGAAGCTGAAGCTCCAATACTTTGGCCACCTGATGCGAAGAGCCAACTCATTGGAAAAGACCTTGATGCCGGGAAAGATTGAGGGCAAGAAAAGAAGGGGGAGGCAGAGGATGAGATGGTTAGATATCACCAACTCGATGGACATGAATTTGAGCAAATTCCAGGAGATAGTGAAGGACTGGGGAGGCTCAGCGGGCTGCAGTACCGCCAAGGGGTTGCAAAGAGTCAGACATGACTCGGTGACTGAACAACAACAAACCTGGGGAGGAAGGCAGATGTCCACTCAGCAGCCTGAGTTGCCAGGGCAGGCTCAGACCCGCACCCCCTGCAGCCGCCTCGGCCCAAGGGTATCCACATAGCGCTCCCTCCACTCTCCTCAAGGCCAGGGCAGTGGGAGCAGTGAAGCAGGTCAGGACAGCACCCACCGGGGGCTGAGGGGGAATAGAGGGTGGTCCTGATGGGCCCAGGGAACACAAAGAAAGGTCCAGACATGTGGCCCTGGCTCCAGCCAGAAGCACCCCCTGCCCTGGGCAGTGCTGGGTAGGACAGTGCACCGAGCAGCAGGACAGAGGCCACGGGAGAAGCTGGGAATGATGTCACACACGGCAGGCCAGGCCCCAGTGTCCCATCTCCAGTGCCCAGAGCAACTCACAGGGCCAGTGGAGGTCAAGGACCCTGCTGCCCTGCCCCAGCCCCACCAGCCTGCGTATCTGGTCAGTCTCATGACACCCACCCTGAGGCTGCTCATCCAGGTGCCCTGGGGACTGGAAAGAGGACCAGGCAACGTGGAAGGTCAAGTTCACAGCACCGAGTAGCACCCACCTGCTGGGCCTCCTGGGCTGCAGAGAAGGAGTATAAGAAGCACCGACCCCTACCCTGGTCAGACTGCTAGCTCCAGAACATGAACTGTGTGGGCTGACCTCCCAAATGACACCACAGACACCCTTCCCTGGGGGCCCTCCACACTCACCTCCAACACCCCCAGCCCCACTGACCCTTCACCCAGACTTGCACTTGTGCCTGAATGCAGCCCATCCCAGCTGGACCCTGCATCTTCTTCCTCAGCCAGATCCTCCTTGCGTCAATCCAAGTTGCCACCAGGCGCCGTATCCTCTCGACACCCCGGCTGGGCTCCATCATCACCACATCCCTTCGGCAGGCAGGTCCTCTCAACACAACCATGAATTCACATGCAGTACATGCCCCAGGCCCTGTGTGGGGTCATGTGGGGGGACAGGATGGACAGGCCCCTGCCTTGATGGGGCTCACGGTCTCAGGTGACACACCGAGCCCAGAGCTGACAGTGTGCTGAGTGTCACACATGGAAGCCATCCTTGTCTGGGGGTAGCCCAAGGCCCCTTGTGCTGGACATTCCCAATTCCTCCCCACTGTAGGCTTGGACCCCTTCACTCCTGTCCAGTTCAGACAGCTGGCTCCTTGGTGGCCTTTCCTGAGGCCCAAGCTCCCTGCAGTCCATCCCATGGCAGTGCCAAAGCACCCATTAAAGAACCCTGCATCATCTCCATCCCACTCAAAAGTCTGCAGGGAAGCTGACCGCCGACTCCCAGGAGCAGTGACACTTCAGGCTCCCTGGCTTAGCTCCCGCACCCTGTCACAAACACCATGCCCCAGCCCAGGTGGGATCCTTGCTGCACCTTCAAGACTTTATATCCCAAGGACCAAAGAATTACAGTAAATGAATTAAGCAACAAATAACAATAGAAAACACCTCCAAAACAGTAGAAGGAAGGTAATATAAAGATAAATGCAAAATTTAATTGATTAGAAAATAAGAAAATAGAAAAATCTGTTTGAGGTACAGTTATGTGTCTTCAGGAGACAGGGAAGCCAAAATAAGTGGATGGAAAGACATCCCCATTCCTGGGGAAGGTCAGCTCCCATCCTGTGAGGGCAGTTATCCCCACCGTTCATCTGTGAATGCTCCAGAACTCTAGTGAGGAGTCCAACAAGTTTACATGGGAAACCAAACCAGCAAGAATGTCCAGGAGAACCACGCAAGGAAGAACAACGTAACGCCTCTGATAAACAGTGTGACCTTCATGCATAGACATTCTAACAGTCTGGTAAATTACGGCTCACAGGCCAACCCACCATGAGCTAAGAATGGCTTTTACAGGACTTTACTGATGGTCCGGTAGTAAAGACTCCGCCTGCCAATGCAGGGGACACGGTTCAATCCCTGGTCCACAAAGACTCCACATGCTGAAGGGCAATGAAGCTCATGAGCCACAACTACTGCAGCCTGAGCACCCTAGAGCCTGTGCTCAACAAGAGAAGCCCGCACACTGCAACAAAGAGGAGTGCCTGCTCGCTGCAACTAGAGAAAGCCCGCGTGCAGCAACAAAGACCCGACACAGCCAAAAATAAGTAAGAAATGAATAAGAATGGCTTTTTTTAAAGCATTGTGGAAAACAAAAATCAAAAGAAGAAGAAAATGATTACACAGAGATCATATGTAAAGCCAGAAAGTCTAAAATATTTTGTTCTGGCCCTTAAAATAGTTTGCCAACCTCTGGGCTAATGGAACAAGCAAGAAAATCCAAAATGACACTGAATCATTGAAAAAAAAAAAAAAGGTATATGATAAGTGTGGCTCTCAAGTTACTGGGGAAAAAGACAAACCTTTTAATAAATAGTGCCAGGTCAATTGGAGAGACATTTGGGAAGAGATAAAGCTGATCCAAATCTGCCATCACACAGCAGGATAAACTGCACAGAGATCAGAAATCTACATGTGAGAAATGAAACCTACACATCCCAGAAGAAAGCACGCACGAATCTCTTGCAAAGGAGAGAAAGCCCTCGCATCTATGACTCAGGACTCTAGAAGCAACAAAATCCTGACGCATTAGACTACAGGAAAGAAACACCTTTACATGGCAAAACCCACCCTAAGCAAAGCAGAAAGACGAACAACAAAGTAGAAATCATATTGGCGATTTATACCACAGGCAACAGGCTAGTCCTCCTAACAGAGTTCCCGAAACAGGACAAAAGAAATGAAAAATCTGATAGAAAAATGGAATGGAAATGTAGTGCTAATGACAGAAGACATTCAACTTCATTTATCTCACAAGAATGAGGTTATACAAATCCTAAAGTGTAGCAACCTGGGACTTCCCTGGGGGTCCAGTGGCTAAGACTCTGGGCTCCTAATGCAGGGGGCCCGGGTTCGGTCCCTGGCGGGGGAACTAGATCCCACAGGCTACAGCTAGGAGTCCACGTGACACAACTAAAGACCCCGCCGGCCGAGACAAAGACTGACAGCCCTGGGTGCTGCAGCTGAGACCTGATGCAGACAAATAAACAAATACTCAATTTTTTTTAAAAGTGTAGCAACCCATTTTGTAGGGGAGGCTAACAGAGGGGAGGTTCAGTCCTATAAACCCACTGCCAGAAATCTGCCCCAAAACACACCTTCAGACACAGAAAACCCCAGAAACACGGAGCTGCTCATCACCTCGTTGTCTGAAATAGCAGAACCCTGGAAAGGCCCAAACCTCCATTAGTGGGATGATGGTCGAATAAACCACAGGATGTGCACCCAACACAGGACAATGTAGCGGTAAAAATAACGCAGGTGGTTTCCATATGGAGTAGAACTCGGGAGGATGGACAGTTAACTTTCCATGCTGAACACATGTATTTGGTATGCTACTTTTTGAAGAAGAAAAACAGAAAAAGAAAAATATAAATATTTGCTTAAGCCAGAAACTAGAAACCAGGTTGCCTCTAAGAGGCTGAGCCAGGTGGCGACCATCTCAAGGGATGATGATGGGAGGGAGCTTTGAGTGTATATTCAACTATGGTTTTGTGTTTTGAGCCATGTAAATATTCCAACAGATCAAAGGAAAAAGGAAAAAAAGCTGGGAACTCCTCAGCCATCTAGTGGTCAGGACACGGTGCTTTCATGGCCATGGCATGGGTTCGATCCCTGGTCAGGGAACTAAGAGCCTCAAATCACATGCCACAGCCAAAAAACAAAGAAAGGAAGGGGAGAAAGCAAACATAAAACTGAAAACAAACCGAAACAGGCAAATCTGATTGATCATCGAACTGGGAACAGCACACGCTTTTGGCTGCACTCACTCACTCTGCATCCTGTGGGACACAGCCCAGGACCACGGAACCTTCATCAGCCACATATTGTTTGCAGTCACATTAAGAGGAAAGAGATACAAATAAAATATTTTAAGGAAAAACCTCTAAATTTGAATTAGAAATGTCAAAGTGAAGTCATGTTTTAATATATGCCTCATCTCTGCCCAAGGAAAGGCCTAGAAGCAGTTGAGATCCAGATCAAAACATCTGGGTCATGGCCTCTATCTAGCAAGCATTCACAGTGTGGGTGCCAGGCTCCCAGGAGAAACAGGAGACCCAGGGAACGGGAGACTTTTGCCCCATAAAGCGAGGCCCCAGCCAAGTCCAACCAGAGTGTGTCAACAGACCCAGGCCAACCAGAAGGGCTACCACTGGCCAAATGGGGGGAAATTAGGGCATCAAAAACTAGCAATAATGAGTAAATAAACATCCGAGAGATCTGAGTGCTACCCCAAAGACAAAACAAAGAGCCAGACATATAAAACCTCAACTGTTACTATTGGAGTAACTGTTACAGTAAGTTATTACTCTGAAAATTAGAAATTAAAGGGAAAGTATTAAACATTTGTTCTGTCTTTTTTGGAGGATATAGATGTAGTTCACCATTGGTTGACGAAAGAAAGTCTCTCTTTATAGAAGAATGTCAGCTAATAGAGACCAAATGCTAGCATTAGAAGAATTACCACTTCAAAAGTGAAACTGTTAGTCGCTTGATCTTGTCCAACACTTTGCAACCCCATGGACTATAGCCCACCAGGCTCTTCTGTCCATAGGATTCTACAGGCAAGAATATTGAAGTGGGTAGCCATTCCTTTCTACAGGGGATCTTCCTGACCCAAGGATCAAACCCAGGTCTCCTGCATTGCAGGCAGATTCTTTACCATCTGAGCCACCAGGTAAGCTCTATGGAAAGTTTCATTAAATAGCTGATTCAGGCAAATCACAGCCGAGGATGTTAGCACAGTCAGAAAAGAGGCTGTAGGGATCAAATATTCACAAGGAATCAAAGAACAGCCCCCAAGAATCTTCCAAGTGCAAATGGAAGCGCCTCCCTCTTCCCACTGGAGACATCTGGGGCGGGTGCCCCAAGGAAGTGCTCACATGAACACCCCCACAGTGACACAGACTGAGCTTGGTGCCTTCGAAGGGATGCACATGCAGCATGAGACTTCAACAATGACATATTCATGCCAAATCCAAAAAGGAGCCTTCAGCCCTCACCCAGCCAGTGGACAAGAACTGCTGGGGACAAAGGAGGTCAACAACTAGGTGCAGAAACTATCAGACACACACAGAACATGGGACATTCTATGAATCGCTTGGTCTCTTCAAAAAGGCACCGTCATCAGACAAAGAATGCAGGGGACAAGCCTCGATGCAAAGAGACTAAAGAGATGATTGCAAATAATACACGGATCTGAACTGGATGTTGGGCTTCCCTGGTGGCTCAGCTGGTAAAGAATCTGCCTGCAATGCAGCAGACCTGGGTTCAATCCCTGAGTTGGGACGATCCCTTGGAGAAGGGAAAGGTTACACACTCCAGTATTCCAGTCTGGAGAATTCCATGGACTGTATATCCACGGGGTCGCAAAGAGTCGGACATGACTGAGAGACTTTCACTTCACTTCACTTCACTTCACTGAACTGGATGTCAGAACAAAAAATAGCTATAATGGACATAAGAGGGGAAATGGGAAATCTTGACTATGAAATTCTTATCATCTTAAGATAGAACTGTGTGCACAGAAAAGGGCATCCTTACTTTTAAGTAACGCAGATCACTGTATTTATTTAAAGGTAGTGTCATCATGCCTGCACTTTACTTTCAACTGATTTGGTGTGGCGAGGGAGAGGGAATGAACACATAGATAAAACGGGTATTCCCAATCGCACTGATGCGACTTCTGCAGCTGGGGACACAGGATTAGGACTCTTGAAGGAAGCACAGAAAAGAAGGCAGGAAATGGTGGAAAGGGGTCAGAGGGTCCACACTTTCAGCAACGAAGAGGAGAGCAAGGCGGTGCTAGAGGGTACAGACCCAGACACTGGTCTGGTGGGAGGTGCCCCCAGCCATGACAACCCAGGGATAGGAAGATGAACGTGAGTTCTTTAGGACAGAGGATGCTCTTGGCTGACCCGGACTCCAGCCCTCACACTAAGGAAAATCCCACTAGATGAAAACACCGAGAGAAGCAGGTTAGAGAGACAACAGCCTGGACAAGGAAGCAAGGGGAACAAGGAAAGACAGTCCCATGCATGTGGTGCAGAAGGACAAGGGCCAACACAGACAGACAAAATGACCACGGACTCAGGGGAACCTTCCTGAAAGGAGAGGGGACGGTAGAAAGAGAAGAAACTCCAGAGGCACACCCCACTCGTGAAGAAAAAGAAGAAACAAAAAGGAATTCTTCTCACAATGTAGCACAATGGATAATGTGGCAGAGGCGGTCGTGAGGCCCACCGGCCCCAGGTTCAACAAGCTGTGATTCCTACTATAGGACCTCATGAGCCTGCTGAGAGCTGCCCACTAGGGAGCATGGGAACCACGTCATGGACTCTAGAGACCAGGACGCAGACCTTGAGAGGAAGCAGTGCCCTCCGTGAGAACCAGCGGTTGGGGCTGCCAAGACTGTAAATGTCCAATCTTTGCCCAGAGACAACGTCTCAAATGCTGCTTTCCATAAGCGGGTCCAGCCACCAAGAAAGGGCAGCTGTGTGGCGGAGCTGAGACCAAGGCTTTGTCCCTCTGCCCTCATTCACCCCTGAGTCTCCGCTTTCGTCTTTGGCAAAACCAAACTTTGGATCCTGGGAACATCATTTTGCTTAAGACAACTATTCAAGGTTGAGGAATGACTCACTTTTCAAGCTTGGTGAGTATGGAGTCCCTGCTTTTTAAAACCTTTTATGTCCTATTAACTCTCTGGAATCTTTATGAAGGTCACAAACCTCCACCCCCACCTCACGGGATACACAAAATCAATTCCAGATGGATTCTAAATGTGAATATATAAAAAGGCTTCAAGAAGACAACACAGAGTGTATCTTCAAAACTTTGTGTAGACAGACTCATTTTGGAATGCAGCTTAGGTGTGCTGTGTGCTCAGTCATGTCCCCATGGACTTGTGACTCTTGTGACCCCGTGGACTGTAGCATGCCAGGCTTCTCTGTCCATGGACTTTTCCAGGCAAGAATACTGACACGGGTTGCCATTTCCTTCTCCAGGGGATCTTTCCGGCCCAGGGATTGAACCAATAACTCTTGTGTTTCCTGCATTGACAGGTAGATTCTTTACCACTAGCACCACCTGGGAAGCCCACAACTTAGGAAATCTATCCATTAAGAAAAAGACTGATAAACTGAACCTAATGGAAAACTACTGTTAAACAAAAGACACCATTAACAATCAAAGGCAAGGCACAGAGTGGGAGGAGCTATTTCTAACATCTCAAGAAGGACTGGGATCGGGATATACACATAACACCCACAAACTGAAAAACACACAGCACAATGAAAAGCGGGCAAAGCACTTCAAAGGAGGATCGGCCTAAGGCGACGGTGTGTGGAAGGTCATCGGTCATCCGAGAGGCTGCACACCGGGAGAGGCCGGCACCCACCAGGACCGTGAAGAGACAAACAGAACCACACACACTCCACAATTGGAAGGACACAAGTGGTTCAGGCGTGGCATCTACTCCAGTGGGTGTGTAAGCTGCTTGCGGAACCCACAAAAGCTAGACCTGTGCTGCCAGAGACCCAGCGACTTCAGTCCCAGGCACAGAACAACGCGGATACACCAAAAGAATGATCTCCAGTACCGGCCAGTACTGGAGAGGGCGTGGAGAAAGGGCGACCCTCATCTACTGTTGCTGGGAATGTAACTTTGCACAGCTACTATGAAAGCTCTGTGGAGGTTCCTCAAAAAACTTAAAAATAGAATTACCATATGAACCAGCAGTCCCACTCTTGGATATTTAACCAAAGAAAATAAAGGAAAAAAAAAAAAAAAACACTAACTCGAAAATATTCTGCAGCCTCATGTTCACTGTAGCATTATTTACAATAGCCAAGATGTGGAAGAAACCTGAGTGTCCATCTGTGGATGAACAGATAAAGAAAACATGCTGTGGCGACTTCCCTGGTGGCCCAGTGGCTGAGAATCCACCTTCCAGTGCAGGGGATGTGGCTTCAAGCCCTGGTCAGGGAGCTGAGATCTCACATGCCGCAGGGCAACTAAGCCCGTGCGACACAACTACTGAGCCTATGTGCTCTGCAGCCCACGTCACAACTGGGGAGCAGCCTGTGCACCGCAGCGAAGACCCCGTGTGTCGTAACTAAGACCCAGTGCAGCCAAATAAATAAATAAGTGCTTCAATGAAAGAAAACATGTTATGTTAATATGTGAAATATTATTTAGCCATTAAAAAGAAGGCTATCTTGTCATTTGCAACAATGTGGATGGATCAGGGGGTTCCCAGGTGGTGCTAGTAGTAAAGAAATCCCCCTGCCAATGCAGGAGATGCAAGAGATGTGGGTTTGAGACATATACCATATGATCTCACTTATATGTGAAATCTTAAAAAAAAAAAAAAATCAGGCTTGTTAAATACAGAGAAGAGACTGGTAGTTGCAAGAGGTGGGGTCAGGGGGGAGTGGGTAGGTAAAACGGGTGAAGGGGTTAAAAGGTGCAAACTTCCAGGTATAAAATAAGTAACTCATGGGGATGCAATGGACATCATGGTGACTATAGTTAATAACACCATATTGCACATTTGAAAGTTGCTGAGAGAGTATATCGTAAAAGTTCTCACACAAGGATTAAAAGAATTTTATGATTCACATGTTTGATGATGGATGTTACCTAGACTTGTGCTGGTCACTTCACAATTTTTACAAATGTTCATAGTAGTAGTATTCAAAAGAGCCAAAACCTGGAAATGATTCAACAGACTGTGAACAGCAGAATGGGTAAACCCTGTGGAATATTCCAATGATGTGTTTCTATACAGCCAAGACCACAGATAAGCTGCCACTACATACAGCAACATGAATGAATCTCAGACATGAGGCTGAGCGAAAGAAGTTAGATTCCAAGGGTACATACAATATGCTCCTCTTTAAGTTCAAAAAACAGATAAAACGGATCTAGAATGATAGAACTCAGAACAGCAGCTACCCTTCTTGTTGTCGTTCAGTTGCTAAGTTGTGTCTGGCTCTCTGCAACCCCATGGACTGCAGCATGCCAGGCTCTTCTGTCATGCACTATCTCCCGGAGGTTGCTCAGATTCATGTCCATTGAGTCAGTAATGCCATTCAACCATCTCATCCTCTGCCAACCCCTTCTCCTTTTGCCTTCCATCTTTCCTAGTATTAGAGTCTTTTCCAATGAGTCAGCTCTTCACATCAGGTGACCAAAGTATTGGAACTTCAGTGTTAAGTCCTTCCAATGACTATTCAAGGTTGATTTCCTTTAGGACTGACTGGTTTGATCTCCTTGCAGTCCAAGGGACTCTCAAGAGTCTTCTCCAGCATCACACTTCAAAAGCATCAATTATTCAGTGCTTCAACTACACTTCAGTTCAGTTCAGTCAGCCCCCTGATGCTGGGGAAGATTGAAGGTGAGAGGAGAAGTGGATGATAGAGGACGAGATGGTTGTATGGCATCACCGACTTGATGGACATGAGTTTGAGTAAGCTCCAGGAGTTGGTGATGGACAGGGAAGCCTGGCATGTTGCACTTAATGGGGTCGCAAAGAGTCGGGCAAGCTTCAGGAGTTGGCGATGAACAGGGAAGCCTGGTGTGCTGCAGTCCATGGGGTTGCAAAGACTCAGACACAACTGAGCAACTGAACTAAACTGAACTGATGGGGACAGGAAGTATATGGGGACTCCTGACTATCTGCTCACTTTCTCTATAAATCTAAAACTGCTCTGACAAATAAAATCTATCAATTTTATAAAATCCATGGGACAGTGTACTCTGTTGTAGGCATGCTATATTAGGTTGGCCAAAAAGTGTCATAACTTTTTCCATAACATCTGGTGGAAAAAATCTGAACGAACTCTTGGACCAATCCAATATTTCAACAACAAAAGAAAACATGTCTTAAGTGAGGGACATGAAAGCGCTGGTGCTCAACCAGTACAACTTCTGAAGCCTTGAGGGACATCCACAGAGGACCCCTGAGTTTAAGCTGCTGAAGGAAGAAGCCCAGATCTGCCCAGTCAGAGGCATCTTTCACCGAGACTCAGCTGTGTAAGAAATTGTAAAGCCTTTCTGGACTTTAAGATTAATTTTAGACTTTGAATTTTAATTCACCCTGACAAGAAAAATTTGATTTTGGAGTTTAATTTCTTTGGACTTCCACTTGCAGGGAAATTTAATTTTTGGACTAATTTCTCTCTGGGAAATTCCTAATGGAAAGGGGTTTATAGTCAAATCAGGAGCACCTCTAAGTGACTGGCCTTTTTTATTGAATTATCTTCAGGCTATCATTTAACCTCACAGCAGAATCTCTGATGAGCTAAACTGGATCAAGGGACTGGCTAGAACTTAGAATGGGAAATAGGGAATGAATTCTCAGCAACAGGTGCAGAGGAGCCTTGAAATCTATGCATTATTCTGGTCCAATTCAAAGCCTTCTGAGGACATAAGTTATAAACTATCCACCACCGGTCCTGAAGGAAAGATGGTTGGTTTGGGAGAAGTGGTCCCAGGGAGGCTGGGAAACCTCCCCCATGAAGACTAGTCCCACCAAAAGGCCACACCCCCACTGACCGTACCCTCAATGGTTAAGTTCAGGGGTGGAGAGAACGAAATGCAAGAAGGTTATAGGAGCCCATCCTTCCCCAGCCCCACCTCTCCACAGAGGGGCCTCCTGTGCCCACCCTCTGCCCAGCACACGCCCCTCCCCAGAGCAAAATTAGCTCACAGGCTAGTGGGTTTGGCAGAAAGAACAGGGCCCGAGCTGCTCACCCTTTCCCCTGACTATTCTTTTCAGATTTATCCACAGGAAGAGAGGATGCTGTGGTCCACAGGCAAACGGGGATGGCAGCTCTGCCCCAAGGATCAAGGCTGACTGTGGCTGCGAGCCTGACCTCTCCCTGCCACTCACCTGATGGGGGCTCAGCAAGCCTAGCTTTCGGTCTAGCGCCACCCCACACCTGCTCCGACACTCCCCATTGATGCTGACCTTGGGCAAGGGAACAGAGCATCACCTGTGTACCCATGAGCCCTAGTGACTAACAATCTGGCCGACCCTTCACATTACTTCTTTGTTTTCCAACCATTTATACTCATTTTTAAATTTCTTTCCTTCTACTTTTATTGGGGTTGTTCTGTTTTCTTTTCTTTTTTTTTTCTTCCACCAAACTTCCTGAGCTGAACAGTTCAGTCACTCAGTCGTGTCTGACTCTTTGCAACCCCATGGACTGCAGCACGCCAGGCTTCCCTGTCCATCACGAACTCCTGGAGCTTGTTCAGACTCATGGCCATTGAGTCAGTGATGCCATCCAACCATTTCATCCTCTGTCATCCCCTTCTCCTCCCGCCTTCAATCTTTCCCAGCATCAGGATCTTTTCCAAGGTGTCACTTCTTCGCATCAGGTGGCCAAAGTACTGGAGTTTCAGCTTCGGCATCAGTCCTTCCAATGAATATTCAGGACTGATTTCCTTTAGGACTGACTGGTTTGATCTCCTTGCACTCCAAGGAACTCCAAATATCGATTCTTGGGCACTCAGCTTTCTTTATGGCCCAACTGTCACATCCGTACATGACTACTGGAAAAAACATAGACTTGACTATATAGATCTTTGTTGGCAAAGTAATGTCTCTGCTTTTTAATATACCATCTAGGTTGGTCATGGCTTTTCTTCCAAGGTGATTTTGGAGCTCAAGAAAATAAAGTCTCCGACTGTTTCCATTGTTTCCCTATCTATTTGCATGAAGTGATGGGACCGGATGACATGATCTTAGTTTTTTGAATGTTGAGTTTTGAGGCAACTTTTTCACTCTCCTCTTTCATTTTCATCAAGGGGCTCTTTAGTTCCTCTTAAATTTCTGCCATAAGGGTGGTCTCATCTGTGTATGTGAGGTTATTGGTATTTCTCCCAGCAATCTTAATTCCAGTTTGTTCTTCACCGAACCCTGCATTTCTCATGATATACTCTGCATATAAGTTAATTAAGCAGGGTGACAATATACCGCCTTGACGTACTCCTTTCGCAATTTGGAACCAGTCTGTTGTTCCATGTCCAGTTCTAACTGTTGCTTCTTGACCTGCATACAGATTTCTCAGGAGGCAGGTCAGGTGGTCTGGTATTCCCATCTCTTGAAGAATTTTCCACAGTTTGTTGTGATCTACACAGTCAAAAGCTTTGGCATAATCAACAAAGCAGAAATAGATGTTTTTCTGGAATTCTCTTGCTTTTTCGATGATCCAACAGATGTTGGCAATTTGATCTCTGGTTCCTCTGCCTTTTCTGAATCCAGTTTGAACATCTGAAAGTTCACAGTTCATGTACTATGGAAGTCTCACTTGGAGAATTTTCAGCATTACTTTGCTAGCGTGTGAGATGTGTGCAATTGTGCCGTAGTTTGAACATTCTTTGGCACTGCCTTTGTTTGGGATTGGGATGAAAACTGACCTTTTCCAATCCTGTGGCCTCTGCTGATTTTTCCAAATTTGCTGGCATATTGAGTGCAGCACTTTCACACCATCATCCTTTAGGATTTGAAATAGCTCAACTGGAATTCCATCACCTCCATTAGCTTTGTTCATAGTGATGCTTCCTAAGGCCCACTTGACTTCACATTCCAGGATGTCTGGTTCTAGGCAAGTGATCACACCATCGTGGTTATCTGGTCACGAAGATCTTTTTTGTATAGTTCTTCTGTGTATTCTTGCCACCTCTTCCTAATACCTTCTGCTTCTGTTAGGTGCATCCTGTTTCTGTCCTTTATGTGCCCATCTTTGCATGAAATGTTCCCTTGGTATCTTTAATTTTCTTGAAGAGATCCCTAGTCTTTCCCATTCTATTGTTTTCCTCTATTTCTTTGCACTGATCATTGAGGAAGGCTTTCTTATCTCTCCTTGCTGTTCTTTGGATTTGCATTCAAATGGGTATATCATTCCTTTTCTCCTTTGCCTTTCTCTTCTCTTCTTTTCCAGCTATTTGTAAGGCCTTCTCAGACAACCATTTTGCCCTTTTGCATTTCTTTCTGTTGGGGGTGGTCTTGATAACTGCCTCCTGTACAATGTCATGAACCTTCATCCATAGTTCTTCAGGCACTCTGTCTACCAGATCTAATCCCCTGAATCTATTTCTCACTTCCACTGTATAATTGTAAGGGATTTGATTTAGGTCATACCTGAATGGTCTAGTGATTTTCCCTACTTTCTTCAATTTAAGTCTGAATTTGGCAATAAGGACTTTATTTAGAAAGATGGTCTTAGTTCAGTTCAGTCACTCAGTCATATCCGACTCTTTGCGACCTCATGAATTGCAGCACGCCAGGCCTCCCTGTCCATCACCAACTCCCGGAGTTCACTCAAACTTACATCCATCAAGTCAGTGATGTCATCTAGCCATCTCACCCTCTGTCGTCCCCTTCTCCTCCTGCACCCAATCCCTCCCAGCATCAATCTTTTCCAATGAGTCAACTCTTCGCATGAGGTAGCCAAAGTACTGGAGTTTCAGCTTTAACATCATTCCTTCCAAAGAACACCCAGGACTGATCTCCTTGAGAATGGACTGGTTGGATCTCCTTGCTGTCCAAGGGACTCTCAAGAGTCTTCTCCAACACCACAGTTCAAAAGCATCAATTCTTCGGTGCTCAGCTTTCTTCACAGTCCAACTCTCACATCCATACATGACTACTGGAAAAACCATAGCCTTGACTAGATGGACCTTTGTTGGCAAAGTAATATCTCTGCTTTTCAATATGCTATCTAGGTTGGTCATAACTTTCCTTCCAAGCAGTAAGCATCTTTTAATTTCATGGCTGCAGTCACCATCTGCAGTGATTTTGGAGCCCCAAAAAATAAAATCTGATACTGTTTCCACTGTTTCCCCATCTATTTCCCATGCAGTGATGGGACCAGATGCCATGATCTTCATTTTCTGAGTGTTGAGCTTGAAACCAACTTTTTCACTCTCCACTTTCACTTTCATCAAGAGGCTTTTGAGTTCCTCTTCACTTTCTGCCATAAGGGTGGTATCATCTGCATATCTGAAGTTATTGATATTTCTCCTGGCAATCCTGATTCCAGCTTGTGTTTCTTCCAGCCCAGCGTTTCTCATGATGTACTCTGCATAGAAGTTAAACGAGCATGGTGACAATATACAGCCTTGATGTACTCCTTTTCCTATTTGGAACCAGTCGGTTGTTCCATGTCCAGTTCTAACTGTTGCTTCCTGACCTGCATATAGGTTTCTCAAGAGGCAGGTCAGGTGGTCTGGTATTCCCATCTCTTTCAGAATTTTCCACAGTTTATTGTGATCCACACAGTCAAAGGCTTTGGCATAGTCAATAAAGCAGAAATAGATGTTTTGCTGGAACTCTCTTGCTTTTTTGATGATCCAGCCGATGTTGGCAATTTGATCTCTGGTTCCTCTGCCTTTTCTAAAACCAGCTTGAACATCTGGAAGTTTATGGTTCACATATTGCTGAAGCCTAATTTGGAGAATTTTGAGCATTACTTTACTAGCGTGTGAGATGAGTGCAATTGTGCGATAGTTTGAGCATTCTTTGGCATTGCCTTTCTTTGGGACTGGAATGAAAATGGACCTTTTCCAGTCCTGCAGCCACTGCTGAGTCTTCCAAATTTGCTGGCATATTGGTCTTATATAAAAACTGATTATTCATTGATATGTGTATACATCTTAGGTCACCAAGCAGTTATTGCCATATACCTAATCTAATTTTACACATTGTTTGACTGTCCTACCTCAAGGTCAGAAATCATTCATGGCCTTTCCCCCAGAAGGCTCAGTGCTCTGCGGTGACCTAAATGGGAAGGAAATCCAAAAAGAGGGGATATGTGTATACGTATGGCTGATTCACTTTGCTGTACTGTAGAAACTAACAACATTGTAAAGCAATGCTACTCCATTAAAAATTAATATTTAAGAAAGATACTTTCTTCATTTCCAATATCAGCATTTAAAGCTGCAAATTTCCCTGGAACTGCCATTTTACTTAATAGTTTTGATGTACAGTATCATTTTTTCATTCAGTTTTAAACAGCCATCTCTATATTGATTTTTTTATTGACCTACAGGAAAATTATAAGTATATTTTAAAATGCAAAAATCCAGCAGTTTGGAACCTTCTGGGGGAAAGGTAATGAATGATGATTTCTGACCTTGAGGTATGACAGTCAAAGAGTGCTGTAAAATTAGATTACGTATATGACAATACCTGCTTGGTGACCTAAGATATATATATATATATCTATGAATAATCAGTTTGTATAAGTTTTAAAGTATACCTGAAAATAACATATGTTCTCTAAATTGGTTGTACAGGTTTTATAGTACCATCTTTCTAAACTGTATTTTATAATATCATCATTAATTTTTTCTGCTTTATCTATCAATTCACTGAGAGAAATGTATCACAATCTATGATTATAGGTTTGTCAGCTTCTCCCTATAAAGTCCATTAACTAGTCCTTCGTATTTGGAGGTTGTCTGTTGGAAGTTCACAGATTGAAGGTCATTTTTCCTAGTGAATTACTCTCGATTATTATTTAATAGGTTTCTTGATTCCTAGCAATGCATTTGCCTTGTCTCTTTTGTCTGATGTTAATATTGTTAAGCTACTTTTATTTAACATTTTAACACACCTTTCTCCACCTGTTACTTTCTACTCAAGAGGCAGTGGTGGTTCAGACCTCAGCTCTGTCCCTTATGAGCCATGTGACTGGCCAAAGACAACAACATATTTGGTATATTCCAATACACTGCAGTGTAAATCCATTGGTTCATAATGATATGAGGAAAAAAAAAAAAAAAGCCTTTGGAGCCATCTTTGAAGGATACTGGTAACTGTCTGGTTACTTTGAAAATCAGCAAATAAAGGGGAAAACATGCATTGTTTTGGCTTCCCTATATGAATTGCACCTCTAGGTAACCAAACAGTTGATGAGGAGAAGTTTCTTTTTAAGGAAGCATTCTGGCTGATAAATGAAGAAGTATTCTAGAAGTAGTATAAGAAGTAACCAGGTGTCAGCAGAGATGGGGACACACCACCAGTGACAAAGACTCTTTGCCCCATACGAAGAGCATGCGCCTGCCCTTGCATCTAGATCTCACTCCAATTCACAGGAGAAACGGGGATGAGAGGAGCACTGCAGAAGCCACCACTGAGCCTTGAAACCAAAGTGCAGGCTCTGGGAGGCTCTAGGGGGCCAGCAACTCTATGACTTCAACAAACAAATAAAAATGAAAAAGCAGGGATGGGAAGGTGATGACAACTACAGGTAGAAAGAGACTTGAGAGGCACAGCTTCCCAACATATGGACCTCAGGTGTTGATTTGAACAAACTATTAAAAATTTTTATGAAATTACTGGGGAAATGTTAACACTGGCCAAATATTTGCTAATATTAAATCATCATTCTTTTTTGAGTGGGATAATATTATTGAGTTATGTTTCTCAAAAAAAAGAAAAGATTCTAGGGACTTCTCGGGTGGTCCAGTGTCTAAGACTCTATGCTCCCAATGCAGGGGGCCCAGGTTCAGTCCCTGATCAGGGAACTAGGTCCTGCAAGCCACAGCTAAGAGTTTGCATTGCTCAACCAAAGATCCCACATGATGCAGAGGAGCCTGGCAGGGTACAGTCCCTAGGACTGCAAAGAGCGGGACATGACTGAAGAGACTTAGCACGCATGCTGCAATGAAGATCAAAGACCCCACATGCTTCAAATAAATAATAAAGTTTTTTTAATGGTTAAAGCTAAAAGGCTTTTTTTTTTAAAGACTCTACGTTTTTAGATACACATAAGAGAACATCTAGAGATGAAATTATATGTCTAGGATATGGTTCGGATAGCCCCGGTTTGGGGAGGGGTCTGGGTGGGATGTCGTTGACAATCGTCAGAGCTGATTGGCAGGAGCACTGATTATTCATTATGCTAGTTGCTCAAATTCTGTACCTGTTTGAAGTTTTTCATTTTTCAGCATGTTTTAAATAATAAAACTCACAGACAGAGCTCAGCACTGGGTTCTGTGTGTGCCAGACCCCTAGGCTCACCCGCATCAAAGGAGCCATCCTTCTGGATCTGGGCGAGGATGTGCGACAGGGAGGCAGAGCTGGTCTTCCCAGCATTGGCCAGCTCCACGAGCTGCAGCCGTGGCGTGGTCTCGGGTGGGAAGCGGTAGAATTGGAAGGTGAAGTACACAGTCTGTGGCCATGGCGCTGCCTGCTCATCCTGGGGCACCCTGGATCCAACAACACCCCGAGTCAACCAGGCATCCTGGCGGAGAACTGGGCTTTCATCACACGCTTGTGGGGAGACCATAGGTAAGAGACCACTTCCTCCACCCCCACAGCAGCCACACGGTAATGTCTGGGAACCCTCTGAGCATTCCCCCTTCAGGCGTGATGGAGAGCCCTGCCCTCAGGGCTACACCAGCACCCAAGAACTGGGCAACACGCTGTCCATGTTGTAACTAAGGACCATAGGAGACCAGGTAAAGCAGAGTTTATAGCATTTGGAAATGGCTGGGGGTGCGTCCCAGCCGGACTGAAACAAAGACACAGGGCATTCCATAATCACTAAGACCTGATCATAGGTTTCTGCCGGGTCAGAACCATATGGAAGCTTTCCCTCAACACAAGAAATGCAAAAGCCAGGTACAGAGTAACAGACGAAATAATCAAGAATTTACCTGCTAAAGGCAAGAAATTGCAACACTATCTCATTGCCTTGTAGACAGTCTGATTCTTCCTTCTGAGGGCTGAACTTCACGGGGTCTGTAGGACTCACAGCCTCAGCTGGTTGCTTGTTGGCGTCCAGAATCTCGGGAAAGCCAGCGGACTGCAGCAGCGCCAGGGATGCCCGTGACAGCTTCCCTCCAGAGCTGGAACGGATGGCCCTCTGAGCCAGCCTCCAGGAGAAGGCCGACTGAGGGGCGGGACCCGGACAGTCACCTCTCTGGGAAAGCCTGCTGTTCAGGGAGTCACGGGGTCTTGATGCACAATGCTTGCCTGGGGTCCCTCCCAGACCTGCTCCTCACCTCCTGGTCTGGGTTCCTGCAATGATCGGGGCGTGCACGGGTGTGAAAGGCAGTTCCTGCAAGTGGTCAGCAGCGGACGTTCCCAGGGCTAAGGCTGTCTGGCTCAGGTCAGCCTCCAGGTGAGAGATCCTGCCCTCCAAGGGGAACTCCTGCCAAACACAGTGGGGCCCCAGGTGAGGCCAAGAAGCCCCACCCGTAACCAAGGAAGCTGGACGTGGGGCTCATGGATGAACCGCCCCTGCCACATGGCAAATGAAAACACAGGAGGCTCAGTTGCATTGCAACCTCAGGTAAGTGGTGAATAATTTTAGTATAAGCATGTCCTGGGCAATATCCAGGACATACACTAAAAAGTGATTGTTTATCTGAAATTCTAATTCACCTGGGCATCCTGTATTTTATGTGAGTTGAAAAGCAACAAGGAAGGAACCACTGATTTTATGAACAGATCAGTAGCCTGGAAGATGCCTGATGCCTGAGAGGGCAAATTAACATTAAAACCATGTCGATGGAACAGGAAGATGAAACTGTCTCCAGCAATGCAAGGGAGCCTGTGGGACAGAGCCCTCGCACGTACAGATGCTCCCTGTCCTCACGTCACCCAGTGCTCTAGGCACCCACCTGCATCCACCTCCCACCTCTGTCTAAGTGAAGACCTTATTGGGATCCAGGATACTCTCTCTAGAGCTGGCTTCCCCAGCTTCTCATTTCATTCAGAAGGAACCCCAAGTGACTTGGTCACCAGTAACAGAAGAGATGTAAGATCTTCCTGACTACATGAGCCCAGAAATATTTTGGAATAAGGCATTTCAGCATGAGGATTTTCAGGTAAGTAATCAACTAGAGCTGCTTTGCTTCGACAGACTTCCAGGGCAAGACTGAGTTTGCAAGTGAACCAGGAAACTCTATGTGGGTCCCCCAAGGCCAGTGGAAGGAAACAGGCCTATTTCGGCCCATTAGCTCCACTGGAATCTGGGGTGGTGAGCTTCACAGATGCCTCTGGCCTCAGACAGGGAGGCAAGCATGCTGGAGGGGGAGCTGGCAGCTTGGATCAGCCTCTAGTTACATCTCCAGGGAAACTTCTCTTTTTCTCTTGTGTTCAGAGGTCTAAGGGCGCTTTGTTTTCTCGGGTAGGACAAACGCAGAAATCAAGCCCTGTGGCAGGAACACCTCCCAAATCAAACCCTTGGTCACCAAGACAGATGGTGGAAGATATCTGGAACCTGGAAAGGAGGCAATGTCCAGCCCCCATCCCTATGCCTGCTTCACAGGGACCCCATGAAGGCCTCGGCCACCTCGCCAAGGCCCAGGGCAGCCAGCCAAGTCAGAGACTTCAACCGAGTTGGGAGTCTGGAGCCATTCTCAGGAAGGAGACAGGATAGGGGGAAGGGGCGGGCTACTTACCCCTGGGACCAGGGAGGGCACAGGGCTCCCAGGTGGCTGTGATGAGGGTTTGGCCGAGCGGCGGCGGGGAGCTGGGGATGGTGGGGAAGCCGCCAGCTGAGAAAGTGACAGCTGAAGGGAAGAAAGCTTGGGTGAGATGACAAAAGGCACCCCAGTAACTTCACAGAGCCCCTCCTGCCCTCTCAGCACTGACCCTCCAGGGGAAGGAGGACTCTAGTTGTGGCCCCAGGAGGCAGCAAGGTCTGGAATCTCCTGGTCACCAGCTGCTCTGGACCAGGCACTGAGTCTAATTGCTTCTACTCTCATCACCAAGAGCTGCAATTAGGCGATCTCTCCCACACTGCAGTGGCACCCCACTACAGTCCTCTTGCCTGGAAAATCCCATGGACGGAGGAGCCTGGTAGGCTGCAGTCCATGGGGTCGCTAAGAGTTGGATATGACTGAGCGTCTTCACTTTCACTTTTCACTTTCATGCATTGGAGAAGAAAATGGCAACCCACTACAGTGTTCTTGCCTGGATAATCCCAGGGACGGCGGGGCCTGGTGGGCTGCCGTCTATGGGGTCGCACAGAAACGGACATGACTGAAGCGACTTAGCAGCAGCAGCAGCAGTATTAATAAGGAAAAGCAAGTGGAGGGGAAGCTGGGTTCTCTCCACTCAGGCTGCAGGTCTGGTCTCTGAACTTCTTTGGGTTTTATCCCCATCCCCGGGCTGAACTCCTCCATGACCCTTCTGATTCTAACCACCTGTGTTCCTATGACATGAACCTGCCCGTTATGGGATGACCATGATGGCAACTGATGTGGGCCCTGGAATCCCCACTCCACCACTTGACTGCCACATGATGTGGGCGAGTCACCTAACTCACTTGGTTTTGCCTCAGTCTCCTCACCTGTAAAAGGGGGATGCTGACAGCAGCTAAATCACAGGGCTGCTGTGGGAAAGGACTTGGCATGTACCCAACATGGGGTCAGCCTTCCACAGATGGTACACATACGCAGGGAGTGAAGGTCAATGTGAAAGGCTGACGTGGGGTGGTGAAGGGCCCTGACCCTACTGAAGACCCATCTCTCAAATCCTGTTTATAATGTAGTATGTGTTACAAATGGGACATCTGCCATCAGCAGTGACCATCAGCCCAGGGGTGGCTGTGGTGGTGGCGTGGCGGGTGGCGCTGGTACAGAAAGGACCCAGCACATGAAGAGGTGTTGAGGAAATGGGTGGGGGGCCCTGGGGGCCCAGGCAGCATCTTGGGGCAGAGAGGAATGTAGGGTCGGCTCAGCTCCCCTTGACCCCAGCAGCCATCCTGAGCCTCTCTGGCCTCTGGGGGCGGGCGGTGCTGTTCTGTGGCCGTCCAGCACTCAGAGGCACCATGCCAAACACTGCAGGGGATATGGGGACAGGACAGCAGGGGCCGGGAGGCTGCCCCGAAAGTGTCTTCAGGCAAATGCAACACCCACTCTGATCCAGTTTCCAAGCTGCATGGTGCTCGTTAAAGCCCTGTCCTGAGCCAGCCTCAGATACTGAACAATTTGACTTTTCTAGAAAGTCAATGTCCAGAATGGTACTGGCAGACAAGGTCATCGGGAAGACAAACCAGCTCTGACCTAATTCAAACCACGTGGCCAGAGCCACCCCAGAGCTATGGGCAGACCCACAACCAGCTCAGGATCCCTGAAGGGTGGCTGCACGCTCCCAGACCAGAGGAGGTATCTGCTCTCTGACAGGCCTGCAGGTCAAGGTCCTGTCCCCACCAGCATCAGATGCTCAGGGTACCTGCCCAGCTGCTGCCCAGGGACGCCGCAGCCAGCCAGCACCTTCTCCTAGCAGAGACGCCGGGAGGGCACACCCCAGGGTCTCAAGAGAAAAACCAAGGCCAACCAGTCCTGAATGATCATCAGCCACCAAACGTAACTGCCAGGGAGAACACATTCTGAGTGTGGAAACAGGCCTTCAACGGCAACCGGAGGATGGATAACAACCACCGAAGTCACTGCCCCGATAGCCAGCTCTGGGACCAGCTGCAGAGACAGGCAGGGGGCGGCTGAGGACACCCTGGTCGCCGTCCCTGGGGGCCCATCCTCTCAGGCTTGCCGGGATCCTTCCCACCCACACACGTAAACAGGACATCAAGTGTTCTTAAAGACACCAAGAGGACTTCGCTGGACCCAGAACCTTTAAATATGTGATTCTGGAATTCTGAAACAGGCCTCTCAGGCCTGGACTTACCCCTGGTCCCATGGGTGAGTCCTGGGGAGCGGTGAGCCCCTGGGACGGCGATGCTGGTGGACCTGTGAGGAAGCACAGGGGAACAGGGAAGGGACACCAAGAGCCCGGCTCAGTCAGGCTGGCGCGCATCTCCCCCGACCCCACCCAAGCAGTAACCAGTGCTACAGCTGGGCGCGGCCACCACAGAGTCTCCCCGCTTAGTGGGCAGACAAGTGCGTGCGTCTGGGGTCACTGCCTGCAGGATGGAACCCGAGCTCACTCCCCACTTCCACAGCCTCCTTCTCCTGCTCCTGTGGGCACTCTGCCTGTGCTCAGGGAGATGTGAGGCTCTCAGAAGGCTCACCCTTCCTTTCACCCTCTCACACACCCCTGCCTTCAGGGGGCCGGGTTCTGATGTCTGTCCAGACTGGGACCTCCCCAGCTGGGGCCCACTGGCTATTTAGTTAAATGAGAAACTTCTACGCAGCTGCACACACACGGCAAATGCCACGGGTGGGGGCTCTGCTCTCGCATCACTCACAGCCCATCCCCCAAGTCTCACTCACTCTAGGGGTGAGAGTGCAGGCATGTTAGTACCAGGAAGAATCCAGGCCAGTCCTCCTCAGGGTCCCCGGAGCGAGGGTGACCCTGGGTGACGCCAGGCTGGTTCCCGCAGTGCCCAAGATGCCCACCTGTGGAGGGAACAGCCGCCCCCACGGCGCCATCTCCACCCGCAGAGCTCGGTCCAGGGCAGGGCCGGGCCGGGTTTGCCTGCGCCGCTTCCACCCCCATCCCAGGCCCCGCACCCCAGCCCAGAAGCCCAGGCATCGCTCGAGTCCCAGAAACCCCCAGCCTCTCGGCACTGAGCTCCTGTGTCTGGGGCCACCACCACCTCGCCATCATCCCGCTCACATCGTGTTTCTCCCGCCTTCACCTGCCAGTGCCACCACCTCCAGCCCGCCTGACCCAGGCCCACACGGACAGGGCGCTCCTCACCCACCCGAAGGCCCAGGTGCAACGGGACACCTGTCTGAGTCACCTGCCCGGTTCCCCTGAGGACCACACCTGCCTCACGCGCCACAGTCTCCTTCATGGGGACCTGACTCTGGCCGCTGCATGTGGACACCACCCCCTCCTGAACTTCAGGACATCCTGAGAAATCACGGCCCTCCCCTAGGTAAACAGCCCTGCTCTAGTCACACCCAAGTGGCCCTGAGGACCCAAGTTTAGCCCTTCCTCCCTCCCCTGTGGTCTCTGCTGCCCATGCCCTGCACAAGAAACCATCAGAATGGCTCACGTGCTCCTGAAAACGGAAGCCCTGAAACAAAAGCCGGTCCATCCGAGTGTGGAGCCTGGAAGCAATTAAAAAGCGGGAGGTCGATGGGTGCGTCGTGATGTGGGACTTGCCAAGACAACTGCTTTGCCAGGCACACTGGGCAGCTCAGGGCCCCGCAGTCTCAGGAAGGGCTGAGTCAGCGATTTCATACCACCCGCGCCAGTCACAATAGGGTCGGTCACGCCGTGCAGGACACAGAGAACCTCACGCTTGCAGCTGCAGCCACTGTGCCCGCCTGAAGATGAATTTCCTGACAACCAATTACTTCCCAGTCAGCCTCCACTCACTGAAAAGTGCTGTGGACAGAAGCTAAGGTGTCTGGTCCTCTCTCAAAGCTCAAATGCCCTACACCTGACTAAAAAGGCCACAAAGGGGCTTGCAACCTGCCCTGAACCTGGGCTGTCCTCGTCCCATAGGGTCACACAGCTGCACTGCGTGCTTCTCTGCACTGGCCCAGGGTGGGTAGTGTGTAGACTATGCAGGTCTGAAGCCCACTCATACTCCAGGGCGAGGGGGACTACTTCCCAGTTCAGCCCTTCTCATGAGTCGAGTGAGTGGGCAAGCATCACAGAGAGACAGAGAGTAAGTGCACAGATACGTGAGTGCTCAGGTACTGGGCTTGGCAATATCCTCCAGGCTGGAGCAGGCAGAGGCCTCACCACTGTCTTCCCTGGAAAGGTTAGGGTCGGGGAGTCCCCATGCATGACTACCAGCCAGGAGCCAGCTCTGCGTGAGAGACAGCATTAAAGCCTTTTGCCCCGTGTTACAAGCTTCCTTCCAGACAACACTTTTGCATGAACACAGCTGTGTATTTGGCTGGGGGTGGTGGGGAGGGTGCTGGCAGGGCCTGACGAAGGGGGTTTGTGGAGGAAAACGCTGCCCTGCAGACAGACCTACTTGTGCTTAATCTAAGGGAGAGGCAGTTGTTGCTTAGCACCCGTGGCAGCTGAGGGCCAGGTCCTGGACCAGGAGGGTGGGGGTCTGGGGATATTCCAGGACGGGGCCGAACAGCTGGCTCCAAGGGTTAGGGGATGGAAGGGTCATCAGAGCCAAAGACACAATCGCCACGATTCAAACAAAAATTCTGAAAAACAGCTTTCCCCATCAGACCTTGAAAATAAAGGATTAGTGAGTGTTTCATGGTACCTGGGACACTAAGAATTTACAAGGCAGACCCATTTGAAAGGCCTTTATTCCTAATTATTTGGCCTTTGAAAGCCATTTTCTTGAAGACTTTGATCACAGAAATGGAGAAAGTGAGTAAAGTCTAGGAAGACATAACAGGATGCTGGTTGATGCAGCAGGCATGGGTCTCTGTGCTGAAGGAATCCAGACCTCAGGAGGCCGAGAACTGGAAGTGCCCCACCTAGTTAATCAGGCCCTAGAGTGGTGAGGAGTGCCAGACGTGCCCAGGGCCCTAGACTGAGCCACCTTCAAGGCCCAGGCTCAGAAGCCTGGGCTCTGAGCCGCTCACTGATGGTCTCCTGCAGAACGCACCCTCAGAGAGCCAGCCCTGACTTCCATCCCCTGGGTGACATCTTTTGCTCTCCCCACTGCTGCCTCATTTTTGGATGACACGTACCAGGGCACAGAGAGGATGCTCCCGAGGGTGTCACCAGCACAAAAGTCAAGAATCTAACTCCTTATTACTCTGGGAAACACCATGATTACATATTGTCAATGACCCCTTCTGCTTTTATATCTATTAAGCGAATGCACCAAAATTCCGACACCACGGGAACATTTAAAAGCAAAATGTGGGTCAGGGAGATGCCGAGTTCCAAAAACTGGAGACAGAGGGCCCTCTAGTGGCCCTCTAGTGGCACCCTCTCGTGCAGGGTGATGAATGGACCTTTGCTCCCTGGTAATTTTGCAGAAAGAATAAAAAGGACAATTCATCACAGGAAGCCAAAGCATCTCACTTAAAGTGACAGCCGCATATCATTAAGATTTCCAGAGGAACCATATAAGTTGGTAAAATATTGAAGCAGGAGAAGTTTCCATCATCAGTTAAACACCAGCAGATATTTGTGTCTTCTGTATTAGGTCTTGGGAGGCAGTGTTTTCAAATGTTTGGAACCTGGGGTGAAGGCGATCACATTAATGTGACGTGAATGCGGCGATAAATCCAAATTAAATAAACCAAATGTCCCATCCGTGCAGATCTGCCGGTCCCCAAATGAGAACTGAAAAGCAGACAACGCTTCCACAGAGTACCTGCGCCAGAGCTCGATTCCTGAGCTCCCAGCAGCACAGGCATCCCCTCCTGTGTGCTGAAAACAAGGCAATAAATCTCTGGGGAATGAACTAAAGGGTGTGCACCCAGCACCTCTGAATCCCAGGAAGTCATGCTGCGACTCAGTGAGCCCCACACACAGGAATAATACCCTCGGCCCGTCAGCCAGAAAGAGGCTCAGATCATCTTGAGCCCATAGCTAGCTGCCTTGTGGGGAAGCCCTTCCTGGGGGGTGGGGAGGTGTCCCCTGCCGCTTGAACTGCCACAGTGCTCCCTGGAGCCCATGCCCTGCTCTGTGCCCAGCAGACCCTCTGCAGGTCGAGGTGGTGAGCTTCCAGAGGACAGGCCAGGTCCCACGGACAGGAACTCTATTCAATTGAAGACGGGGAAATGCAGGGAAACCTGGTTACAGCTGGAAGGCAACCTTGTGGTAGAGGCAGCTGAGCTCAGGGAAAGACATGGGACATGAAACTAGGCCCTCGAACCATCGGGTGGCCACCTGAATTCACCCTCTCTTTGAGAGCAGGACCGAGAGATGGTTTCCCTTTGGGGATCACCCTCCCAGCCCTTAACCCTGGGGTTAGCGGGGCTGGAAGTCTGAGGCATTCCAACAGAGTGTGTGACCCAGGACAGATGGCCCCTGCCCACATCCCAGTCATTCAGGGTAAAGACAGGGGATGCAGCAGAGTGGGAGACTCCATCTCGGGACTTTGACTGGACAGCAGAAGTTCTTCATGCTGGGATTCCTAAGCCCAAGGATGACAGAGAAGCTCCCAGAGCCACCCTGTAAGGAAACCCTGCCAGGAAGGAAGCCAACAGGGAGAGCTGGAGGGCAGATGGACAGGGTGCAGGAGACAGACAGACACACCAAGTCTTCACCACATCACTCAAGTGCCAGGACATAGCCAAGTCTCACACGCTCAACAACAGCCATCTCTTCCTATGCGGTATGTATGTTCCATTGGTTCTGTTTCTCTAGAGAACCCTGACTAAATGCTCCTTTCACCCACCTTGTTGCTGTTGTTCAATCACTAAGTCGTGTCTGACTTTTTATGACCCCATGGTCTGCAACAACCCAGGCTTCCCTATCCTTCACTACTTCCTGGAGTTTGCCAAATTGGCCCCCTGGTCAAATTTGACCCACAATCTGTGCTCATAAATAAAGTTTTATTAGAACACAAGCATGTTCATTCATTGACACACCCTCAACGGCTTTCACCAGCAGAGATGAGTAGCCATGACAGAGGTCATCTGGCCCACAAAGCCTAAAATATTTCCTGTCTGGCCTTAAAGTCTGCTGACCTCTGCCAGAGATGGAGCTCAAATATGCAAAGAGAAACATAAATCCTGAACCTAAGTTAATCAAATCAGGACAGACGTAACTGTCAAGCCGCCCACCCACCATTCTCTATCTTATTCCCTAAGAGGAACAGTAGCCTGCCCGGCTCCTCTTCCAAGGAATTCTCCTGGCAAGAATACTGGAGAGGGTAGCCAGCCCCTTCTCCAGAGTATCTTCCTGACGTAAGGATCGAACCCAGGTCTCCAGCACTGCAGGAGGATTCTTTACCATCTGAGTCACCAGGGAAGCCCCCTTCCTTTTAGACCAGGTTCATATTCACAGCAACTGTGAGCAGAAAGGACAGGGAATTCCCACGTATTCCCTGCCCCACAGACACACAGCTTCCCCCACCATCAACACCCCACACCAGAGTGGGACAGCATTCTTTTTGCTGGTCTTTGTTTGTTTATTGTCTCTTTTTAAAATGTGACCTCTATGAGGACAGGAGCCTGGAAGTGTACCTGGACATCACAGACTCTCAGTAGGGTTTTCTGAAGGGATGGGGCGCGGGGGTCAGTGCTGAGCAAACCTATGTGAATAAACACTCCCTCACTTTCTTTCAAAATGGTTAATGAAAAATGCTGGGAGCAGGGCCAACACCAAGCTCTGCAGCCAGGCAGGAATCCACTTCCCTGGATGGCAGCACAGGCATGGGTGTGTATCCATCAAGGACTCTGGAGTCAACAGTAAGTCTGTGCAAATGTTGCGTTTGCTCCCGATCTGGTGGTTGCCTTGTTTCCACTGAGATTTGGGATCTGTATTTATTTGGGCCAGTGGTTGAGAGAGGTTATGAACATGTGACCGCTGCCCACTGATGCTGCCAGCTAGGAGGATGACAAGATCAGTGTGGCTGACAGCCACTATGAACCATGTGCCCCGTTTCCAGGCAGTCCTGTGCACCCTGACCAATTTTCACTCATCTGACCCTCTCTACAATTCCTGACAGCCTCTGCCCATTTTTCTTTCCAGTTGTTTATCTCCTCCTTGTTGATCTTTCCATCATCGTTCTTCTTTCTAATCTTATTCCTTCAATTAATTTTTAATGGTTTTACATACTGCAAATATCTTTCAGTCTGAGGAACTGCTTTTTAACTTTGTTTATGGAATCTTCTCTCTTAGAAAACTTTCTTTATATGTTAACATAATCACATTTCTCAATCTTCTCTTTTTGGTTTACACTTTATCTTGTTTAATGAAGCCTTCCCACCCCCAGGGTCATAAAAATATTCTCCAATTTCTTCCTAAGACTCAAGTGTTCTTTTCCATCTAAATAGTCCTTTCATCCATCTATTTTATAACTGAGGACACTGAGGGACAGACACATGAAGCCACCAGCCTAAGATCATCCAGCTGGCAAGTCTGAATTGTCTTCAAAGCCACTTACATGCCACTGTGTGTCCACTTCCTTTCAGAAACCGCCAGTTTCAGAACCCAGAACCCCGGTGTGAAGGTTCAGACATAACAATATGCAGAGACCTATCAGCATCGTGGCTGCTGTGCAGCACCCACTGTCCAAATAGACCAGCTCACCCCCCCAACCCCCAATCGGGGCGCAGGCAGGTCATTCCTGCACTGCACCCATGAAACACGGAGGCCTTCTGAGCATCCTCATCCTGGCCCCGTGTCACAAGGACTAGCTCCCCTCTGCAACAGGCACCCAGAAATGGCAGTTCTCTGCTGTAAGGTATTAACTCTATACATGCATGCGTGTGTGCTCAGTAGCTCAGTCGTGTCCGACTCTCTGCAACCCCATGGACTGTAGCCCACCAGGTTCCTCTGTCCATGGGACTTCCCTAGCAAATACTGGAGAGGGTTGCCGTTTTATCCTCCAGGGGGTCTTCCCAACCCAGGGTATTAACTAAACACTACAAAGTTGCTCTTCAAAGTGGTCCCTCCCGGTGTGGTAGGAGGTCCTCTTTTCCCAAATTTTCAACCTCATGCTGTCATTCAGCTAGCTCTTTCCAATACAAGGGAAATGAAATGGGTTCTCATTTAAATTTTTATTTCTCTGATTACTAGTGAAATTGAGCACTTTTTTATACATTTTGGTTATCCTGGTTTCTCCTCTGTGAACTCCCTTTTCATATCCTTTGACCATTTTTCTATTCCTCATTGATTTGGGACAGCTCTTTTTATCATTTTTCCTCTCTCTAAACTTCTAATTAAAATTTCTAAAGTTCAGTCTTGTAATCCATCCAGAATTTATGGTTTGTTATTGTTGTTGTTCAGTCACCAAGTCATGTCTGACTCTTTGCAACCCCAGAGACTGAAGTATTGCAGGTTTCCCTGTCTTTCACCATCTCCAAGTTTGTTCAAATTCATGTCCATTAAGCCGGTGATGCCATCCAAACATCTCATCCTCTGCCACCGCCTTCTGCTCCTGCCTTCAATCTTTCCCAGCATCAGGGTCTGACCTACTTGCAGTCTGAGGTATGGTTTGTATACAATAAGAAATTGGGATCTGATTTTCTATTTTCCACAAGGACAGCCAGTCCAGTGCTGTTAACTGACTGGTGTGCCCTTACTCCCACGGTGGGCGGCATAAAAGCAATCCTCCAACCCAAAGTACCCACATTCTAATTACCAGAACCATGACTATGTTGTATTAACACTGCCAAGGGAACCAAGGTTGCAGATGAAACTAAGGTTGCTTATCACCTGACCTTGAGATGCAGAGACTGTCCTGGATGGTAGGGGAGGGGGTGGGGGGTGCAGTAGGCAATGCAACTATGACAGTCCTGATAAGAGAAAGGGAGGCAGGAGGGAGAATCAAAGAGAGATTTAAAATGTAACTCTGGGACTTCCCTGGCATTCCAGTGGCTGAGACTCTGAGCTCCCAGTGCAGGGGGCACCAGTTTGATCCCTGGTCAGGCAACTAGATCTAGCGTGCCACACGGCCAAAAATAAATAAATTAAGTAAAATGTAACTCTGCTGCTTCTTAAGATGGAAGCAGGGGCGAAAGTGCAGCTAGCCCCTGGGAGCTGGAAAAGGCAAGGAGACAGATTCTCTCCCAGAGCCTACAGCAGGAACACAGCCCCAAGACCTGGATTTCAGCCTGTGAGACCTCTGGACTTCTGATCTCCAGAAATGTGAGATAGTAAGCTCATGCTATTTTAAGCAACCAAGCTTATAGTAATTTGTTATAATAATTAAAGGAAAGCAATATGCTCTTTATCTATAATTTGTCATATATCACACTTTTTATCTTGTCCCATTATCTACTGATCTGTGTCTGTAGCAGTGTCACACTGTTCTAGTTACTATAATTTTACGCTAAATCTGCAAGTCAAGAAAGGGGAAGCCTCTCTCCTTCATAGTTGCCTTGGCCATTCTTGAATGGACTTTCCTGGTGGCTCAGGGGTAAAGAATCTGCCTGCAACGCAGAGACCTGGGTTCGATCCCTGGGTTGGGAAGATCCCCTGGAGAAGGGAAAGGCTACCCTCTCCAGTATTCTTGCCTGGAGAATCCCCATGGACAGAGGAGCCTGGTGGGCTACAGTCCACAGGGTCGCAAAGAGTTGGACACAACTGAATGACTAAACACACACACATACATATGCACACATTCTTGAATATGTAATTTTTTAGTTTAAAAAGAAAAGAGTACATCCTAAAAGAAAATAAATGCAGTGCACAGCAGAGATGCTTTCTAGGGAAGAGGGTGTGAGCCAAAACTCAAAATCATGAAGCAATGACATAGTCAGTGAATCACACGCAGCACAAAGCAGCTAGGAAAAGCTTCAAAACCACTGGACTTATCACCCCTGGGGTGGAGGATTTCAACAGCCTAGAAATTGTCAACAGCAGGCAAAAACTTTACTTCTGACCAAATTCATTCTCCTGACTGAAACAAAAATTATTTAACTAACAAAATACATAAGACAACAGTTTTAATGACATTGGAATTCAGGCAAGAAATGGTCCTAAGGAACTGGAAACAAAGAAGTAAGCCCTCCGACGGTCCCAAAATTAACACGTTGAGTGATTTTGCAGATTGCAGCTCAGGAAAGGGGAACACAGAGCACAGTGGACCCCTGATCAGAAGGCCGGGCTAAGTTCAAGGAGACCAAAGAAATGGAAGTTTGCAGGGCTGAGCACAGACAGGAGAGGGGCGCAGAGAGGGAACTCCAGCCACTTACAGAGGGTCCCTCTAGGATTCAGGAGGTCACTGACTGTGAAACTACCCAAGGATGGGGAAAGAATCACCCCCAAAATTAGAGGGACCAGTACCCTGTGCTCATGGGGCCAGAAAGAGGCCATTCTCACAGACTGGTAAACTTCATATCAAGGACATCAGGCAAAGTACTGAAGGAGGTCTTCTCACTTAGTGAGGGGTAATTAGCCCTAGACTAAATGCTCATGGGGTCCCATCTCACAACTCTTAAAGCCAAGGCCCTAAATGACCAAGTTATTTCCAAAGTTCAGGAGTGTTTACCAGCTACCTGGACTTCCCTGCATGTCCAGTGGTTAAGACTCCAGGTTTCCACTGCAGAGGGAACGAAGAGCCCACATGCCATGGGGTGTGGCAAAAAAAAAAAAAATATATATATATATATATTTGTCAACCATAAAAATACTTAGCAACCAAAAGGAGAAAACTCACAATATCTGGAATCCAATCAAAAGTTATTGACCATAGAGAAGCTGGAAGATACAACCCAAATCAGGACAAAAATCAATCAATCAAAACTAATGCACAACTGCCCAAGATTTTAGAATTGGCAAACAAGGATATTAAAGTAGTGACAAACTTTGTAATGTTACCTCCAGATTCTGGTACCTTGAAACTGCTGCTGCTGCTGCTAAGGCGCTTCAGTCGTGTCCGATTCTGTGCGACCCCACAGACGGCAGCCCACCAGGCTTCGCCCTCCCTGGGATTCTCCAGGCAAGAACACTGGAGTGGGTGGCCATTTCCTTCTCCAATGCATGAAAAGTGAAAAGTGAAAGTGAAGTCGCTCAGTCGTGTTCGACTCTATGCGACCCCATAGACAGCAGCGTACCAGGCTCCTCTATCCATGGGATTTTCCAGGCAAGAGTACTGGAGTGGGTTGCCATTGCCTTCTCCAACCTTGAAACTAAACCTAGTTAAAATGAGAATTACTATATGGGTCATTTCAAACAGGATAAAATACTGGAATTTTAATTTTAATTGTTGCACAGGCCTAAGTTCATCTACCTCTGCCTTAGGAGAGAAACAAAAAAGCATAAGTTTGTCGGTAGTTATACCTGTATTTCACTTCTGGAGATGAAAACGACAATATCTGTGAGGAAAATGCACTGGGTGGGATTCATGGCAGATCAGATGCTGCAGAAGAAAAGATGAGTGAAGCTGAAGATGCAGCAATACAAAGTATCTAGGACTGGAGCACAGAGAGAAAAGACCACAAGTAAAACTGAGCAGAAGCTCAGCAGGGTGGGACTTCCCACAGCTTTGCCACCTGATAAAGGTATGACTGGGAGCCTCAAGGGAAAAGAGAGAAGAAGACAGAGAAAATAATCGAAGAAGGAATGATCAAAATTGTCCCAACTTTGATTTAAAAAAAAAACAGAGATCCAAGAAGTTCCATGAACACCCTCAAAATTAGCTAAAGGACCATTTGGGGAAACAAAGGTAGCAGCACACTAGGCTTTAAATCTCCTCCAAGGGACTTCTCTGAAGTCCACGCTCCCAACGCAAGGGGCCCAGGTTTGATCCCTGGTCAAGGAACTAGATCCCGCATGCTGCAACTAAGACCCAGTGTTGCCAAATAAATAAATAAAAATAAATATTTTAAATAATAATAAATAAATCTCCTCCAAGCCCTGCATGAAAACAGACAGGGCAGCTGGGAAAGCAAACAAAGAGCCCCCAGGCCATGCCGACAGCCAGTCAGGCGGGAGAAGCCAACAGGGTCATCCTGTCCTGGCTGACAGTTAATTCAATTAGAAGGCCTTCACGCAAGCTGTCGGTTTCCAGCGTCATAACTACACCAAAGTTCAACACGTGAAAATTCCTTTCCAGAAAAAGTACTTATTATTTTTCCATTAACGATAGCTGTAGAGGTTTCTTCTCTAAGAAAATGATCTCTTCAGGTATTTCTAAGGACCAAAGTAAACTAGATTTATTATTTTGAACTGCATTTATTACATTTCACTACTGTCCTTTTGGGCTTCCCAAGCGGCGCCAGTGGTAAAGAACCTGCCTGCCAAAACAGGAGATGTAACAGATTTGGGTTCGATCCTCGGGTGGAGAAAATCCCCTGGAGGAGGGCATGGAAACTTACTCCAGTATTCTTGCCTGGAGAATCCCATGGACAGAGGAGCCTGGCGGACTACAGTCCATAGCGTCACAAAAAGTTGGACACAACTGAAGCGACTTAGCATGCACAGCACGCATTATCCTTTTGAATAGTTTAATTAAAAACCAAAATAATAATGTTTATATCAAATCATAAAACGCACATATTTTATAATTTAGGATACTATCTTTATTTCACACTAACATTTCTTAGAGGTTAGCATTTATTTTTTAAATGTAATTGTGAATATGTCAAAGAAAGGAAGATACTAGAGTTAAAGAAGGGAATGAGTTTGACTTTTGGTATTTTTTAACTATGTATTCTATACTTTCAATGCATTTAACTTTATCCAATAAAATTGTAAATTCATTCTAAACTCTGGTGGAAAACACATGCCTGCCACCCACCATTCCAGGGGATTCTGGCAGATATTCTGGAAACGTCTCAAGTACAAGCAGTGGTGTACATTTCAGTAGCACTTATGTGTGTGTGTGTGTATGTGTGTGTTAGTCACTCAGTCGTGTCTGACTCTTTGCAACTCCATGGACTATAGCCCGCCAGGCTCCTCTGTCCATAGGATTCACCAGGCAAGAATACTAGAGTGGGTTGCCATTCCCTTCTCCAGGGAATCTCCCTAACCCAAGGATCGAATCCAAGTTTCTGGCATTGCAGGGAGATTCTTTACCAGTGAGCCACCTGGGAAGCCCATCACTTACGTAAGATGTAATTATACCTGAGAACATTCTGATAAGCACAAAAAATTGGAAAGAATAAAACAATTAAAAACAACAAATGCACTGCCTTTTTGAGGGAAAAGGAAAATACTTAATAATATAGTTTGTCCCGAAGCAATAAACTACCAAGTTTTGGTATCTGAATATTTTTAAACATCTCAGAAAATCCTGGAGGACCATGAAGATGAAGGCCAAGACATCGAGTCCCAGGACAGAGAAACAAGTGTGCTGCTGCCACCAGCTGTGAGATTAAACTCAATGAGACCAGTTTCCAAAAACCAGAATCTCAGCTGATAAAAAAAGTCACTCCCAAACAACAGACTCACTGGCGCCTTTGCACAGCATTCAGGACCTGCTGCCCGAGAGACACTGGCCAGCCCTCCCTAGATACCCAGCAGCATCCATCAGAGGAAAGCCATCTGGATGGAGGATGGATGGACACTCAGCGCCCCTCTAGGGCTTCCACATTTGCTCATCCCCTACCTTTCTGACTTTCTAAGAGCCTAACTACCCATGATTGAGAATGTTCCTTCAGCCAATGAGATCCTTAGAAGCCAAGAGCTCAGTGCTCTTTCAACCCTCCTGCTAACCTCCCTCTCTTCTCACCACAGGTGGGATTCCCCACCAGGATGCTGGCTTCCTGTCCTTGGGGATAAACTAAGAGGCCCTGAACACAAGGTACCAGCCTCAGCAGAAGGAGCTGGTACAGCCAATATGAAGCTGACAGCGGCAGTCACACACACGGGGACGGGGACGTTGCCATCCATGGAAGAGCATTACTTCCTCCAGCATCGACAGCCCTCCATCCCTTTTTCAAAGCCACACCCTGAGGTCGTGGCCTCCCCACTCCCAGATTGCACACCAAGGAAATAAAAATCACTTTTTAAAAACAACAAACTCAAGGCTACATTAACAGTGCAACATAAAGCTGGCAGAAAAGCTATGACAAACCTAGTGAAAGTGAAAGTGTTAGTTGCTCAGTCACGTCCAACTCTTTGCGACCCCCATGGACAATTGCCCGCCAGCTCCTCTGTCCATGGAATTCTCCAGGCAAGAATACTGGAGTGGGTAGCCATTCCCTTCTCGAGGGGGATCTTCCCAACCCAGAGATTGAACCTGGGTCTCCCACATTGCAGGCAGATTCTTTACCATCTGAGCCATCAGAGAAGCCTAGACAGCATATTAAAAAGCAGACATCACTTTGCCGACAAAGGTCCATCTAGTCAAAGCTATGGTTTTTCCAGTAGTCATATACAGACGTGACAGCTGGACCACAAAGAAGGCTGAGCGCCAAAGAATTGATGCTTTCAAACTGTGGTGCTGGAGAAGATCCTTGAGAGTCCCTTGGACTGTAAGGAGATCAAACCAGTCAATCCTAAAGGAAATCAACCCTGAATATTCATTGGAAGGACTGATGCTGAAGCTGAAGCTCCAATCCTTTGGCCACCTGATGTAAAGAGCTGACTCACTGGAAAAGACCCTGATCCTGGGAAAGATTGAAGGCAGGAGGAGAAGGAGGTGGCAAAGGATGAGATGGTTAGATAGCCTCACCAACTCAATGGACATGATTTTGAGCAAACTCTGGAAGACAGTGAAGGACATAGAGTCTGGCATGCTATAGTCCACAGAGTTGCATACAGTCTTAGTGACTGATATGACTTAGCAACTGAACAACAACCATAAAGCTGGCAGTCCGTGGCTGTCAGCCAGCTTTTGATTCTTGAGCCCTGTGTCTGCAGGACACCCAAGAGAGATGTCCCTTTAAGTGTCACCAACAGACCTTTCAAAGCCTTCAGTCAGGGAGCTAACTCATGGCTAAAGCACAAAGTGTTGGGCCAGGTTTTATCACTGTCCAATTCTATACCTCTGTAGTCAGCAAAAACTCAATCAACTGATTCCAGTTAAAGCAATTTACAGCAAGTATCTGATAAATGTCATTTACCTGGGCACACATGGAGCTGTGCCATGAGCTTGAAGACTCAGTTCTCAGCACACACTTACTTGAAGGGGACACGGGTGGCTTCCTAAAAGACCGCCGCTCTGCCTTGGGGCCGCTTGCATTCGCTGTGGGTGTGTCTGGGTGTTCTTCAGGGCTCAGCGAGTACTGGAACTGGACCGTCCCTGACTCCACCTGCTTCACCTATGATGGACAACAAGAGAAGTGATGGCCATGCTCCCTCCATCAGCACTGTGTGGTCAGAATAATTCAACCAGGAACATCCCCTAGTCCTAAAACAATCAGTGTGGATTACCCTCAGCCAAGCGGAAATCAACAACATTGCTCCTATCTGAATGCATTTTTACTTAACCTATGTTATGCTGACTTTTCCTATTTTGAGTTTAAACACATGTAACCACCACCAGCATCAGGTACAGAGCAGCCCCACCACCTAAAACACTCACCCATCCTGCGCATACCCACATCCAACAATCACTGAACTGCTCTCCACCCCTGTCTTCGGTCCTACAAATGGGGACTCATGCTACAGAACCCTTGAGACTGGCTTCTTTCAGTCCCTGGTAGGCGGATGAGAGTCATCTGTGCAGCAGTGTGGAACCACAGCCGTTCTTTTTCATTACCAAGCAGTCTTCTATTGTACCATGTGCCTCAGCGTACTTATCCATTCACCCACTTAGAACATATGGGCTGTTTTCAGCTTGAGTGGTTATAAATAGAGCTGCTGGGAACACTGGTGTACATATTTCTGCATGGACATAAGTTTTCATTTCTCCATGTTTCATTTCTCTAAGAGTAGGATTGCTGGGTCATATGGTGCATGTATACTACACTTTACAGGAAACTGCTAATCTGTGACTTACTTCTGAACTCTGTATTCCGTTCCATTAGTCTATATGCCAATGCTTTTACCAACAGCACTTCATCTTGATTACCATAGCTTTAATGAAAGTGTTGAAATTGTCTAGCATGAATCCTCCAACTTAACTGTTCTTTTCAAAATTGTTTTGACCCTTCTAATTCCTTTGCTTTTCTATATAAAGTTGAGAATCAGGGACTTCCCTGGTGGTCCAGTGGTTAAGACTCCACCTGCCAATGTGGAGGACAGGGGTTCAATCATCCCTGGTCCAGGAAGATCCCACATGCCAACAGGCAACTAAGTCCATGCACCACAACTGCTGAGCCCGCACCCTGAAACTAGAAAGTAGCCTGTGCTCACCGCAACTAGAGAAGACCCTCGTGCAGCAACGAAGACCCAGCGCAGCCAAAAATTAATTAAAGTTTAGAATCAGCTTGTCTCTATTAAAAAATCATGTACGGATTTTGATTGAAATTGTATTAGACCTATAGATCAATTTGGGGAGAATTTGAATCTTTATCATGTGAGTCTTCCAATCCATAAAGAAGACCCTCCATTATATTTAGGTCTTCTGTGATTCACTTAAGAGTAATCAATGAGAATAATGACATGCAGCAAAAGGAATGTTTTATCATTTTCGGCACACAGATCCTGTACATATTTTGTTAGATTTCATTGAGGTGGGGGGGTGCTTTGTAAATAATACTGCTTTTTAGATTTTGCTTCCCAACTGTATATATTTTGTTAGTATAAAGAAATGTGACTGACTTTCCATTTGACCTCCTGCTGTATACTACAATCTCCCTAAACTTACTGTTTATTCTGGGAGTTTTTGATAAATCCTCCAAGATTTCCTACACAGAAAATCATACTGTTTGCACATAAGAAGAGTTTTGTTCCTTCCTTTCCAATCTCTACGTTTTTTTTTTAAATTTTGTTTTATTCCTCTATTTTACCGGCTAGAACTTCCCACGCAATGTCAAATAAGATGCTGAATACTATGAGTGGGCATTCTTCACTTCTTCCTGACCTAAGAGGGAAAGCATTCAATTTTTCACCATTAAGCATGATGCTAGCTAAAGAATTTTTGTAGCTACTCTTGATCAAGCTGAGGAAGTTCCTCTTTATTCCTGTTTGCTCGGTTTCTGTCATAAATGGATGCTTTGCCTGCATCAGTTGTTATTATTCACATGGTTTTCCTTCTTTAGGCTGTTAGAGTGAATTACATTTTCCAATAGAAAATAGCCTTGCATCCCTGGAATAAGCCAGGGTGTATTATTGGTCACGGTGTATTCTTCTTCTATACTGTTGGATGGACTTCCCTGGTGGCTCAGATGGTAAAGCATCTGCCTACAATGTGGGAGACCTGGGTTCAATCCCTGGGTCAGGAAGATCTCCTGGAGAAATGGCAACCCTGTCCAGCATTCTTGCCTGGAAAATCCCATGGATGGAGGAGCCTGGTGGGCTCCAAGTCCATGATGCAGCAAAGAGTCGGACTGACTGAGCGACTTCACTCACTCATACTGTTGGATTCAATTTACCAATATTTTGTTGAGCATTTTGCATCTGAGTTCACGAGGAATATGCATCCATGATTTTATTTTCGTATATTGTCTTTTTCCGATTTTGATATCAGGATAATGAAGGCCTTGTTACATAAATTTGGAATTGTTCCCACCTATCTTATTTTCAAGAAGAGAATCTATACAATTGGTATTGTTTTTCTTTTAAATGTTTAGTACAATTTATAGTGAATGAAAGTGAAAGCCACTCAGTAGTGTCCAACTCTTTGAGACCCCATGGACTATGGCCCGCCAGGCTCCTCTGTCCATGGAATTCTCCAAGCAAGAATACTGGAGCGGGTTGCCATTCCCTTTTCCAGATCTTCACAACTCAGGGATTGAACCCAGGTCTCCCATGTTTCAGGTAGATTCTTTACCGTCTGAGCCACCAGGGAAGCCCTCTATATTATACATTATATGTGAACAGGCTGGGATATTTCTTTATTTAAAAAAATTTAATGACAAATCCATTATCTATAAAGTTATAGGACTACTCAAGTTATATACTTCATCTTGGGTAAGTTTTGATGGTTTGTTGTTTAAGACAAACTGGTTCATTTCATCTAAATTTTCAAATTTATAGTATTTCCCCTAACATCCTTCCCATACCTGTGTGGTCTGGAGTGGTTATCCTTTCTTCCATGCCTATTACTAGTCATTTGTGTTCTCTCTTTACTTGTTAGAGGCTTGTCAAAGAATCAGTTTTTTACTTCACTGGCTTTCTCTAGTTTTTCCTCTATTGTTTTTCTGTTTTCAGCTATATTGGTTTCTGCACTTATATTTATTATTGATTTTTCTTTTACTTGCCTTAGGTTTACTTTCTGCTTCTTTTTCTAGTTTCTAAAAGTGGATGATCAGATTATTGATTTGAGACCTTTTTCTGTTCTTATATAAGCACTTAATGCTATAAATTCCCTGTAAATACACTTGAGCTGCAACCTACAAATTTTGATATGTCATGTTTTCACTTTTGTTCAGTTCAAAGTATCTTTTATATTTTCTTAAGGCTTCCTCTCTGACTTATGGATTATTTAAAAATGCATTAATTTCTAAGTGTTTATAGTTTTTTATGCTATCTTTGTTTTGGCTTCTAGTTTAATTCCATTGTGACCACAGAAAATACCTTGTGTAATTTAAATTCTTTTAAAATTACTAAAATTTGTTTTCTGATCCAGGCTATGGTCTTTCTTGGTAAATGTTCCATGTGCACTTGAAGAGAATATGAAGAGAATATATCCTGCCATTGTTGGGTGGACTGTTCTATGAAGGTCATTTAGATCCAGATGCTTCATAATATTGTTCAGTTCTATATACTGGTGATTTTCTATCAGTGTGCTTATAGTTTAATCTAAGAGGAGTGCTGAAATCTGCAAATGCAACTGCGAAGTTGTCTATTTCTTCTTTCCATTCTATTAGCTCTTTGCATTTTGAACCTCTGTGTTAGATACACACTTTTGGGTTTATATGTCTTTGTGGTGAATTGACTCTTTTATCACAGGTGACATCCCCCTTAATTCCTGGAAATTTCCTTTTCTCTGAAGTCTACTTTGCCTGGTATTAATATAGCTACTCAAGTTTTCTTTTGATTCATGTTTGCACACAGTATTTTTCCATCCTTTTGCTTTTGAAGTGAGTTCTTGACAGACAGCACATAGTTGGACCTTGAGATTTTCATGTCAACTGAAAATTTCTGTCCTGAAGTTGGTGCGTTCAGACTATTTACATTTCATGTAATTATTGGTGGGTCTGGGTTCAGGACTGTCATTTTATTATGATTTGTTCCTTCTGTTTCTCATTCCTGTTTCCCTTTCCTTCCTTATTTTGAATTATTCCATTTTATCTATCTACTGGGTTTCTTACTATCTCTTGATAGCTTATTTTTAGTGACTGCTCTAGGGTTTACAATGTAAATAATTTTTTCACAATCTACTCAAAAATCTATATTTTATTACTTCAAGTGGAATGCAGAAATCTTATCACCCTACAGGTCTCTTTATCTTCCCCTTTATAGCTATCTTAACCTCTTATACCTACATACCTTAAAAACCCTAACAGACACGGATATGATTTTTGTTTCAGCCATCAAACCCCTTTTAAAGAACTCAAAAGAAGGAGAATAGTGTATTCTATTCATCATTTTTGTTGCTCTTTCTTCATTCCTGATGTACCAAGTTTCCATCTGGTATAATTTCTCTTCTATCTAAAGAAATTCCTTTAGCAATTCTCTTAGAGCATCTCTACCTGCCAATGAACTCTCTGTTTTAGTTCATCTGAGGATGTCTTTATTTCACCTTCATTCCTGCAGGACGGTTGCTGGAATAGAATTCTGAGTTCTGGGGTCTTTCTGTTAGTGCTTTTAACATGTTGTTCCATTTCCTTCTGCCTCCATGGTTCCTGCAAGGAACCCACAATATTCAAACTATTGTTTCTCTATAAGTAATGCATCATGGCTGTCTTCAAGACTTTGTCTTTTTCAGCAGCTTGATTGTGATGTGTCCGAGTGTGGATTTCTCTGCATTTATCTCTGGGTTTTGGACGTCTTCGTTCTGTAAGTTTAAGTCTTTTGCCGACTCTGAGGAGTTTTCAGCCATCATTTCTTCATTTTTTCCTGCGCTGCACTCTTTCTCCCCCACCGGGGCTCTGATGACATGGGTGTTAGCCTTTGTGGCCCTGCCCCACAGGTCCGAGGCTTCGTCCACTCTCCTCCAATCAACGTTCTGTGGTTCAAGTTGAATAAATTCCACTGATTCATCTTCAAATACATTGATCCTTCTGTCATATCCATTCTGCTACTGAGTTCACCTAGTGAGTACTTTATCTTGGCAATTTTATTTTTCAGTTCTAAACTTTCCATTTGCTTCTTCTTTAGCTACCTCTTTGCTGAGACTTTCTATCTTTCCCTTTGCTTCAAAAGTGTTTGTTCTTATTTATTGGATTATTTTTATAATGCCTGTTTTAAAGGCTTTGTCTGATAATTCCAACATTTGTGTCATCTCAGTATCACTGCCTGTTGAATGTTATTTCCCCTGCAAGTTGAGGTTTTCCTGGTCCTTTGTTTGTCAATTAAGTATACACTGTATCATAGACATTCTGAATATCACTTTATAAGATTCTCTTTTAAATATCACATTGTAAGAATGTCTTTTAAAGTTTATGGAGAATGTTGATATTTTTGTTGGGTCAGAAATCAACCCAGCTGGGTTCAAGCCCCAGTTTCCAAGCAGCATCCTGTGGTTGGTGGTTTCAACATCAGTCACATTCTCAAAGCCTGGGCAGGGCTCCTCAGTCCTCTCCTAGCCATGACGCATGCAGGGGCAACTCTGTCCACAGTCCAGTTCTCAAAGACTGCCATACGCTATTAGGTCAGAGTCAGGCACATGAAGCTGGGGGTTAACTTAGCATTTCTTAAACAACTTTCCAGGGGACTTTCCAAGATCCTCCCTCTCCAGACCCCCCTTGTTGCTGTTGTTGTTGTTGTTATTCAGTCACTAAATCACGTTCAACTCTTTGTAACCCCATGGACTGCAGCACACCAGGCTTCCCCGTCTTCCACTATCTCCCAGAGTCTGCTCAAATTCCTGTCCATTGAGTTGGTGATGCTATCTAACCATCTCATCCTATGCCACTCCCTTCTCCTTTTGCCCTCAATCTTTCCCAGCATCAGGGTCTTCTCCAATAAGTTGGCTCTTCACATCAGGTGGCCAAAGTATTAGAGCTTCAGCTTCAGCATCAGTCCTTCCAATGAACATTCAAGTTGATTTCCTTTAGGATTGACTGGTTTGATCTCTTTGCAGTCCAAGGGACTCCAGATCCCACTAGTTCTTTTCAATTCTCAAGGGTTCCCCTTCCAATCCTCTGGTAAGACCCCACTGGGCTGCAAGCCTCTGGCAATGGTACCTGAATGCAAGGTCAAGCAGTGCAAGGAAGTGGGGAGAGGGCAGAGCGTGGTTGCTTTTTCAGTGCAAGAGTGTATAAAAGAGCTTATGTTCTCATCTATCATTATTATAAGTCAGTATACAATTGATACTAAAATTGATAAACTAAGAAGTAGCAGTAAACATATATTATTTAGAAAACAAGGTAAATACCATACGTCACAGCTAAGAGTTGAAACTGGCTACCTGTGGAGATATTAACTTTTTTAAAGACAACTATTTGCTTGAGGGAAGAATACAGGAGCTGTTTAAGAAGGAAAACATAAACATAATACACTATTTACCTTCACAGTAAATAACACTGAAATAATCTTAATAACATAAACCCCAAAATTTACTTAGTAAAAAAATTATGGGATGTTTATAATATGTATCTTTTTTCTTTTGATTAATATCTGTCAGTCCTGTTCAACTGTAAATTCCACAGGATTAGAGAGTTTTCCTAGAATAGATGTAGGTGCTCAGTAAAATTCACTGAGTGAATGAATAAGATAAAGAATTGACTGGTGCCCAGGCAGAGACCAGGCTTACCTAGGAGTCCACACTTCTGATGTGGTAATGCACTGCTACATGAGATGAGAAACAAGAAGATGCAAAACAGTGCCTTTAGAAAGCAGGAGAATGAATAGAGTTTGTGATCAGTGGCAGTTTATTATTTTAGTTAATAATATCTGCTTACAGTAGCGGTCCTCAACTAGGGGCAGTTCTGCCCACAGAACACATTAAGCCATGTCTATGAACATCTGGGCTCTCTATACATGGACATCACCAGATGGTGAATACCAAAATCAGACTGATTATATTCTTTGCAGCCAAAGATGGAGAAGCTCTATACAGTCAGCAAAAACAAGACTTGGAGCTGACTGTGGCTCAGATCATGAACTCTTTACTGTCAAATTCAGACTTAAATTGAAGAAAGTAGGGAAAAACACTAGACCATTCAGGTATGACCTAAATCAAATCCCTTATGATTATACAGTGGAAGTGAGAAATAGATTTAAGGGACTAGATCTGATAGATAGAGTGCCTGATGAACTATGGACTGAGGTTCGTGACACTGTACAAGAGACAGGAATCAAGACCATCTCCATGGAAAAGAAATGCAAAAAAGCAAAATGGCTGTCTGGGGAGGCCTTACAAATAGCTGAGAAAAGAAGAGAAGCGAAAAGCAAAGGAGAAAAGGAAAGATACAAGCATCTGAATGCAGAGTTCCAAAGAATAGCAAAAAGAGATAAGAAAGCCTTCCTCAGCGATCAATGCAAAGAAATAGAGGAAAACAACAGAATGGGAAAGACTAGAGTTCTCTTCAAGAAAATTAGAGATACCAAGCGAACATTTCATGCAAAGATGGGCTCGATAAAGGACAGAAATGGACTTAACAGAAGCAGAAGATATTAAGAAGAGGTGGCAAGAATACACAGAAGAACTGTGTATTCACGATGTGTGATTATCTGGGTCTAGTGTGATCACTCACCTAGAGCCAGACATCCTAGAATGTGAAGTCAAGTGGGGCTTAGAAAGCATCACTAAGAACAAAGCTAGTGGAGGTGATGGAATTCCAGTGGATCTATTTCAAATCCTAAAAGATGATGCTGTGAAAGTACTGCACTCAATATGCCAGCAAATTTGGAAAACTCAGCAATGGCCACAGGACTAGAAAAGGTCCATTTTCATTCCAATCCCAAAGAAAGGCAATGCCAAAAAATGCTCAAACTCAGCAGTGGCCACAGGACTGGAAAAGGTCAGTTTTCATTCCAATCCCAAAGAAAGGCAATGCCAAAAAAATGCTCAAACTACCGCACAATTGCACTCATCTCACACGCTAGTAAAGTAATGCTCAAAATTCTCCAAGCAAGGCTTCAGCAATACATGAACTGCGAACTTACAGATGTTCAAGCTGGTTTTAGGAAAGGCAGAGGAACCAGAGATCAAACTGCCAACATCGGCTGGATCATCAAAAAAGCAAGAGAGTTCCAGCAAAACATCTATTTCTGCTTTATTGACTATGCCAAAGCCTTTGACTGTGTGGATCACAATAAACTGTGGAAAATTCTGAAAGAGATGGGAACACCAGACCACCTGATCTGCCTCTTGAGAAACCTATATGCAGGTCAGGGAGCAACAGTTAGAACTGGACATGGAACAACAGACTGGTTCCAAATAGGAAAAGGAGTACATCAAGGCTGTATATTGTCACCCTGCTTATTTAATTTCTATGCAGAGTACATCATAAGAAACGCTGGGCTGGAAGAAGCACACGCTGGAATCAAGATTGCTGGGAGAAATATCAATAACCTCAGATATGCAGATGACACCACCCTTGTGGCAGAAAGTGAAGAGGAACTCAAAAGCCTCTTGATGAAAGTGAAAGAGGAGAGTGAAAAAGTTGGCTTAAAGCTCAACATTCAGAAAACGAAGATCATGGCATCTGGTCCCATCACTTCATGGGAAATAGATGGGGAAACAGTGGAAACAGTGTCAGAATTTATTTTGGGGGGCTCCAAAATCACAGCAGATGGTGATTGCAGCCATGAAATTAAAAGACGCTTACTCCTTGGAAGGAAAGTTATGACCAACCTAGATAGCATATTCAAAAGCAGAGACATTACTTTGCCAACAAAGGTCCGTCTAGTCAAGGCTATGGTTTTTCCAGTGGTCATATATGGATGTGAGAGTTGGACTGTGAAGAAAGCTGAGGGCCAAAGAATTTTGAACTGTAGTGTTGGAGAAAACTCTTGAGAGTCCTGTGGACTGCAAGGAGATCCAACCAGTCCATTCTAAAGAAGATCAGTCCTGGGTGTTCTTTGGAAGGAATGATGCTAAAGCTGAAACTCCAGTACTTTGGCCACCTCATCCAAAGAGCTGACTCATTGGAAAAGACTCTGATGCTGGGAGGGATTGGGGGCAGGAGGAAAAGGGGATGACAGAGGATGAGATGGCTGGATGGCATCACTGACTTGATGGATGTGAGTTCGAGTGAACTCCGGGAGTTGGTGATGGACAGGGAGGCCTGGCGTGCTGCAATTCATGGGGTCGCAAAGAGTCAGACACGACTGAGTGAGTGACTGAACTGAACTGAACTGAACTGGGGTGGGGGTGTGCTACTGCCTCTAAGGGGTGGAGGCCAGCAATGCAGTTCAACATCCTCCAGGGTAGTGCCTGGGACAGACCCACAGCAAAGAACAGTCTGGCCCCAAATGCTGACAGTGCTGAGTGGAGAAACCCTGATTAGAAGTGATATTTCTCATGGAAGATGATGGTATTTGATACATTTGTGACCTTGAGATAGTCCAACCTTCACAACACTTATGTTCCAATATAGTTTACACACTTAAAAAGCAAAGGAAATGTAGTGGACATGAGAAGGCTAAAAGTAAACAGAATAAGGATTTATTTACAAAGGTACATACACAGCAAGAGAGAATGAGAATATGGCAGTAGCTTCAGGATTTCTAATAGCAAGTTTATAATAAGGGCTGAAACCAGACCATGTGGGAATGCAGCAAAATGTAGTCCTGTAATGAGGGACATTCCTTATAATAAGAGAAGCTGCATGATCAGCTGCTCGCTGATTCAGGTCCCCAAGGCATAATCCACATCATAAATAATAACACTGAATATGATGCTTGTCACTGGAGTCAGCACATGAATGACATACTGAAATAACAGGTATGGTCCTTTACCCAAGAAAAATGAGCCAATTGAGTCCTAGAAGGCTCCCATTTGATCTGCTGAGACAGGATAGGTGTATCTCAGGAATGTCAGCAGAAGAATAAAACACATACCCAGGCAGAAACCCTGCAATGACCCATTAGTGTCAGAAGGACCCAGAAGTCAGCCAGAGCAGGGGTGTCACACAGCATCTGTGTCCTGGGGTCCCTGCTCCCCACCCTGCAGGACTGCCAACAGGCCAGGGGAGCACATGGGGTGAGACCCACACACAAACATGCCTTCACGGGCCCACTTCTGTTTGCTTTCTACAGTGGGGATCAGAGAAAGCTTCATTTCAAAATGGATTTATATAAGTTCTGCTGTGGTCCCTCCCCTCTGGACACAGCTAGAGAGAGTCGAGGTCAAGTGAACATAAGTGATGAGCCACAAAGACCAGCCAGGGGGATGCCAACTGCCCAGCTCGCACTCCAGCCTTGTGCACACAAGACACAGCCCCCAGTGTACAAACATTAAAAGAGGGCTTGTTTATAAGGGAACCCTCCTCGACTGCTGGTGGGAATGAAAGTTGACGGAGCCACTGTGGAAAACAGTACAGAGGTGCCTCAGAAAGCTAAAAATAGAATTATTATATGATCCAGCACTTCCACTCCTGAGCAAACATATGGAAAAAACTATAATTCAAAAAGATACATGTATCCCTATGTTCGTAGCAGCACTAGTCACAATAGCCCGGACATAGAAACAACCTAAATGTCCAACCATAGAGGTGTGGATAAAGATGCTGTGGCACATATACACAGAGGAACACTACTCAGCCTTGAAAAAGAATGAAATAATGCCATTTGCTACAACATGGATGCGACTAGAGAGTATCATACTAAGTGAAGGAAGACAGAAAGAGTAAGACAAATACCATATGATATCGCTTATATGTAGCATCTAAAATATGACACAAATGAAGTTATCTATGAAAGAGAATCACAAAACATAGAGAAGACTTGTGATTGGTGGGGGATGGGGGAGGGAAGGATTGGGAGTTTAGGGTTAGCAGATGCGAACTGATCCATATAAAATGGACAAACAACAAGGTCCTACTGAATAGCACAGGGAACTATACTCAATGCTGCTGCTGTTGCTAAGTCACTTCAGTCGTGTCCGACTCTGTGCGACCCCATAGACGGCAGCCCACCAGGCTCCCCCGTCCCTGGGATTCTCCCAGCAAGAACACTGGAGTGGGTTGCCATTTCCTTCTCCAATGCATGAAAGTGAAAAGTGAAAGCGAAGTTGCTCAGCCGTGTCTGACTTCTAGCAACCCCATGGACTGCAGCCTACCAGGCTCCTCTGGCCATGGGATTTTCCAGGCAAGAGTACTGCAGTAGGGTGCCACTGCCTTCTCCGACTATATTCAATATTCTGTGATAAACCATAGTGGAAAAGAATATGCAAAAGAATGTATATATGTGTGTAACCAAGTCACTTTGCTGTATGGCAGTAATTAATACAACACTGTACTTAAACTATATTTCAATAAAAAATAATTTTTTAAAAAAGAGAGCATTTTAAAAAGCACAGAAGTGATCTCGTGGCTCTCTGTGTAAAAATAAGAGGCACAGGCCACCTTGAGAAATGGCTACATAAGCAGGGGCATAATAAGACCCCAGAAAAACCACCACCTTCAGGGAGGTCAAAGTGAAAGTGAAGTCGCTCAGTCGTGTCCAACTCTTAGTGGCCCGTGGACTGTAGCCCACCAGGCTTCTCCATCCATGGGATTCTCCGGGCAAGAATACTGGAGTGGACTGCCATTTCCTTCTCCAGCGGATCTTCCCAACCCAGGGATCGAACCCAGGTCTCCAGCATTGCAGGCAGAAGCTTTAACCTCTGAGCCACCAGGGAAGCCCACAAAACTGATTATAATTCAGCAGTCACACTTATATTTTTTCTTTTTTTAATTTTTTTTCTTTATCCTGCCATTATTTTTTAGTCATTATTTTTTTAATTTGTTTTTAATCAAAGGATAACTGCTTTACAATACTGTGTTGGTTTCTGCCACACATCAACATGAATCAGCTATAGGTATACGTATGTCCCCTCTCTCTTGAACCCCTCCTCCCACCTCCCATCCCATCCCACCCCTCTAGGTTGTCACAGAGCACCCGATTTGAGCTCCCTGGGTCCTACAGCAAATTCCCACTGGCTATCTATTTTACATATGGTAATGTGTGTTTCTGATTATGACTCAGCAATCATACTTATTTTTTAAGGGCAAATCTGTGACCTGAAAAAATACTGCTCATGAAACATCGACAAACGTATTTGTCAGCTCTGCTGTTGAAAATACATGAACTTGCTAGAAGCATGTAAAAAGCAATCACACTTATAGGGTCTCTAACATTTACCTCTTCGGAGCTTATGCTGGCTGGGGGTACCTTATAGACCAGACAGTGCGAAGGGTTGGACTGGATGCCACCCTGGAGAGGTAACATCACCTGCCCGGAGCTGGCTTCCAGCGAGGGGTTCCAGACAGCCCAGCGAACCATGTGCATACATGCCAGGCTGGACAAGGAGGTGAGTGAAGCTGCCTGGAATGGAAACAAAGCATATGGGTCATAGGTTGTCACCAAACCCCCATGGGTGGGGAAATCAACAGTGCTTTCCCGGGAAAATCTCGCCACAGGGCAGCGCAGCAAGGCAGGGGGTCATCACAAAAAGAAGGCCCACCACAGAGGAGGATGTGGCACCACATCGGTGGCTCAGAGTGGGCAGGGAAGCCAGCCTCTGATTCTGAGACCCTCCCCACTCCCGCCCCAGTGTAACCAGGACCCTCCTGAAGACCAACACTGCCTTTATGATTCCTCCTCTTCCACAGGATCCTTATGCAGGTTTCCTTTTCTTCCTTTTTAGGAATACAGTTTCTTTACAATGTCTTGTTAGTTTCTGCTGTACAACAAAGTGAATCAGCTACGTGTATACATGTATCCCTTCCCCCTAGAGCCTCCCTCCCCTCACCCCATCCCACACCTCTAAGTCATCACAGAGCACTGAGCTGAGCTCCCTGTGCTTTACAGCAAGCCCCCACCAGCTGTGTATTTTACACATGGTGGCGTCTATATGTCAGTGCCACTCTCCCGGTTTGCCCCACTCTCCCTCCCCAGCCTGTGTCCACAGGGCCACTCTCTAGTCTGTGTCTCTATTTCTGCTTTGCAAATAGGTTCATCTGAACCCTTTTTCTAAATTCCACATGTATGCATTAATATACAATATTTGTTTTTCTTTCTGACTTACTGCACTCTGTATGACAGACTCTAGGTCCATCCACGTCTCTACAAATGACCCAATTTCATTCCTTTTACTGACTGAGTAATATTCCATTGTGTACATGTACCACATCTTCCGCAGGTTTTCAAACGCTCTGCACTTTACCATCCACCCAGATCCATGAATAAAACACCAGGAATGGCACTTTGTGTTAGTAACGAGACACTTCATCAAATAATGAAGAATATACGTGCACACTCCAGTTAGGGTTTCAGCACACATTTTCTCCAGCACTTTCAGCTCCTCACTGTATGTTCTGTGTATGTAGCTTATATGTAACTTATATGTAACTAGGAAATCACCCAGGCCAAATGTTTCCTGCTGTGCCTTCTTTCACTGTCTCTATCACTGGCCAGATGAAAGGGAGGACAATGCTAGGACACCCCTCCCCAGAAGTAGCCTCCACCTTCAGACAAAGCCATTTTCACAAATATGGTTTCAAGGCTTGAGTCAGTGGTATTTTAAAGAAACCACTTTCATCCATTATTCAAAATGAAGCAAGAATAAAGTGGAACTCAGAGTGGGTCCTGGTCAAGTCCTGACATTCCTGCTCAGCTGGGCAATGAGACTCGTGATCTACCCCCTTAAGGCAGCTCCAGAGACACTGGCTCATTCCCTGGCAGGAGACATATCAGTACCCCCAGGAAGGCCATTTCCTGACCAGAAGCCACCAGGCACATGACAACAGCAGGTAAGACAGGAGCCCGGGAACAGCGCTTTCCACCCCAAGAGCCCAGTGGCATCAAACGAAGTCAGACTGACAGCCCAGACTCAGGGCAGCAGCCACACCCGCCTCCACCCGATTCCCAGCCCCCCTGGGGATGCGGGGCAGAAGCCACCTGCAGGCGGCAGGTGTGAAATGGAACATGGTCGTGAGAAGGCTGGGGCCTGGACCTGGGACCTGAGACCCTTGGCTGCAGTGCTTGCACCTGGACACACCTCTCCTCCAGCAACAAAATACAAAGAAACTGTAGGGACTAAAAAACAGCTGCATGCATGTGCAGTTGGGGCAAATTATAGACAAGATACAAAAAGACCAAACACCCAACTGCCATTTGCAAAATGCCAGGAGCAAAAACAGGGTACTACTCACACCCCTTGCACACACCACCACCAAGGGGTGAGCAAACCACCTAGGCCACTCCTCCAGCCTGACCCCTAGACCTGCTCTGACCCTCACCCCAAAAAGGAACCAGCTCACCCAGTCCTTGGGGAACAAGCAAGAGAAGTTGTTGCTTGTTTTCACCCCCCTGCAACCAGCCAGAACCCCAATAAAGCTTTGCCTGGATTTCCTGTCTGGCCTCTGATCAATTTCTATTGATCAGGAAAGGCCAAGAACCCTGATCAGTACCAAACTCAGCATCTTCCTCCACACCCTGGGGCACTAGGAGAGCAAAGGACTGGACGGTTCCTTACCAAAGCCCTCCATCCCTCTTGACCACCAACCACGTGAGCTAACCCAGCAGCCCTCCAACTCAGGCCGTGGTCACAGGGAAGCAGACAGCCTGCAAGGAGGGGGTCTCAGACTCTCAGAAGGAGTGGAAGCCAAGGCTTGTCTGCAGTGGTCCCCAGGAAAGGGGAGGGTCCCCAAGGAAAGGCGATGGGAATCCTTTGACCTGAGCTGTGTCTGGGACCACGGAGCCCAGGAAGGCTCTAGCAGTGTACCCTGGGCTCCCAACGGACCCTGGATGATTGACTGGACACGAGTGAGTCATGTGTCACTGTCACAGCCAGGACTTGAGTGCACTCAGGTTCAAGGCAGATCGCATATAAACACACAAGAACTCTGGGTGGAATCCAACACAGAGGAATTGACGGTCAGCTGGGCGAGACCTCAGCAGAGGCTACGTGCACACAATACGGAACAGGAAGCGCTGGGACTTCCCTGGCGGTTCAGAGGTTGGAACTCCACCCTTCCACTGCCGGGGCTGTGGGTTCGATCCCTGGTCGGGGAACTAAGCAGGGGGGCGGAGAGAACAGGAAGTTCAAGTTTCACCTAAGTTGGTCTTTCCAGACTGCTTCAGATGACAGCCCATCCTATCACATCCTTTGTATCCACGTGGGGAACATCCAGAATCAGTGTCTGCTTGTGAATTAACCTCTTTTTCCTGAGGCCCCCTGTAACTGGACCTCAAACCACCCACTTCAGCCTCTTCTGATCGTTTACTGGAGCTAAACCCATTTCAGACCACGGGTTAGGATTCCGCCGTGTTCTGCACAGTCACAGAGCTGAGCAGGGGTTTGGGTCAATTCAATGAGCAAAAACCCACATCCTGGAAACACAAGCCAAGAACCAGCCAAGTAAGGATCCTAAGCGTGAGTCTGTGTGCCGCACTCCCAGTGTCAAATATGCGCTTCTGGTGTCTGTCAAATATACAGAGGGCACCCGCCCTTCCCGTCCCTCAGCCGGGGGACAGAACAAAACGGCCCTGAGTAACCACAGTGTTACCAGCCAAAAGCTGCGAAAAAAATCCACTGCTTTTTATAAAATAAATGATAGGGGCTTCCCTGGTGGTCTAGTGGCTAAGACGCCATGCTACCACTGCAGGGGGGCCCAGGTTCGATCCCTGGTCAGGGAACTAGATCCCACCTGCCACAACTAAAGTTCTGCAGGCTGCAAAGAAAATCAATAATCCCATGTACTGCAACTTAGACCTGGCGCAGCCAAATAGATAAATAAAGGAGAAAAAGTTTAAAAGCCAAATTAAGGAATACCATCACAATGATATTAAAAATAAAAATACTAAATGTATTCACAAAACTGGCCAGAAAAAAAAAAAAACTATAAGGACTCAGTGATACCTATACTACTTTTGTAAATAGCCATCTCCCCTAAATTCATAAGTTTACTACAGGGTCAAAGTTAAAACATGTGCCCCCGGTTTCATGCTATCTGTGCCAGTCCCTTCTGGCTTAATCTCTCAAAAGCAGCAACCGATCCCCAGCTTCCTACTTTCACGTTTTCTGTTGATTTTCTTGTCCTTGGTCTATATGGTGTTTCTCTGTGTGAAGCAGATGTCAGATAAACAAATAGCCACTTCCCACACTTTGTTTCAACATCTCTAACAAGAAGGGAGGGTCAGTGAGTTATGGCTCACTCCTTCATTGGGACAACGGCTAGGTGGCAATCCACTGGCCCTTTATTAGTCTGTACTCTCTCCCGACAGGCCAGGGCGATGCCTGCAAACGAGACCCTCCCTAAGCCCAGGCTCCCAACTCCCACCCTCAGCTCAAGGACAAGGCCAGGCGCAGCCAAGCAGGTGGGCAGAGCAAGAGCAGTATTTCATCCGTCAATGTGACAAACCTCCTCCTGTCTGTGAATCTAGTGGGTGAGATCAGATCTGTTACTTTAAAGTATCTTATTCTGTCAAAGTGGGTTTGACTTCATCCAAATTGTAAAAAAAAAAAAAAAACACACACACACATTGAATTGTTCCCATTCACATTTTCAGTTACAATAGGAGACAACACACAAAAGGCCAAAGGAATACACTTGGATCACCAGTCAGGTTCGCCATGGAACAGAAGTGCATGCTGACATTCACCAGGCACGGGGCACACAGAACACAGACACTTGACCCCTGGAGATGCTGCAACCCAGGCTCCCCGGAATAGACTGAATGGTGGCCCAAAATGCATGTCCGCTCCCCAATCCCTGGACTCTGTGACTGTTACCTTATTCAGAGAAAAGGTCCATGCAGAGGTAACTGAGTGCCATGAGATGATGAGACCTAATGATCCAGGGAGGCCCTAAACCCAGTGACAGGTGTTTGTACAAGAGCAGGACAGAGAGAGACCTGAGACAGAAAAACAGAGGGAGACGCACAGATGGAAGGCCACGTGAAGACAGAAGCAGAGGCTGGAGCGATGCAGTCGAAGCCTAGGAATGAAACCTAGGAGAGGCAGGAGGGATGCTCCCTGGAGCCTTTGGAAGGAGCAAGCCCCTCCCGATGTCTCGATTTCAGCCAAATGGAATCAATTCTGGATCCAGGACTGTGAGAGAATAGATGTCTGCTGTTTTAAGCCAAGTCATTCAGGGCAGTCTGTTCAGGCCACCCCAGGAGACTGAGGGAGGGGCTCCCCTTGGCCTCTGTCCCCAGACCAGCTCAGAACTCCCCTCGAGGCAGGTAAACATATCTGGATGTTTCATAAGGTTGACTTTTGTCTAGATCTTCAGTGAGAACTTTTTCCTCCTGGTGGGGCCCCATGTCACCTCCTGAGCCCCCTCCATGCCAACTCTGGGTACTACAGCCCAAAGCCCAGAAACACACTGCAGAGGTGATGGGGCACCCATAGGTGGGGGTTCCCCTGGCCTGAGGCCACCTCCAGAGACAGAATTGGCCCCCCTCAATGGGGGCAGCTATACCAGGGCCCGTGATGAACACAAACAAGAAAAGCAAACTGCTATGTGAGAAGGTGTCCAAACATCCCCAGCAGCAGGCCCATCACAGGATGGGAGGCGGGGGATAAGGGAGCTGAGAGACAGAGAGAGATTTAGGAACCTTGGGACAGATAGAGGAGCCGGGCAGAAGGCAGCCTGGCCCAGGTGGGCACAGGCCCCTTCTGGGGTGTCCACCACATGCCCATGTGACCCTCCGCACAGCTCACAAATGCCAACCCCAGAGGGGTTGCAGCCAGCCACAGAGGGTGGGCCCAGGCCTGACCCCGGCAGCACAGACCAAGATGCTTCCATCCGCATGGAAGCCAGGCTGGCCCACATGGGCAGCTGGCAGCTCTGGAGTCTCAGGGCTGGGCCACGAGCAACACCTAAGGTTAAGGTGGCTGTTTTCATGTGCTCCTTATAGCACCCTGGGTGCCTGACCACTGAGAACTTCACGAGGCCTGAGACCCTGAAAGCCATCCAAGGGGCAGAGTTAGAAAAGAAACGGGCACTTAGGACCAGGGTTTCTGTCCTCCTTCCTGCCAAGGAGCACAAGGCCCCCAGGACCAGCAGGCAAAGAGAAGGCTCACTGACCACATACCATCAGCCCGAAGTCTTTCCTTCCAGAAATGGATTGATTATACGCCAAAACCTTTTCCCAACTAGACACATAGTGAACTCAGCAGCTGCTGCAGAATAATTTCCTCCCCACACATCCAGGCTGGGAAAGGAAACCCAAGGACGTGTAATTAAAGTCGTTTAATCTGCTCATATACGACACAGTATACGCAGAGTATACTTAAAAGCACAGTAATCACTTGGCAGGCAATATTTTCATTTCCTTCTACGGAGTACAGTAATTACTTTTAAACATACACATGTGCAATGAAAAACAATGGGGTATGGTTTTAAGGAAGTTCTACAACCTAGAATTACTCTGTATGCTGGCTAAAGGACTCGTAACACTCCAGTCCTCTTTGGAAAAAAAGCTATCAACAAAGCTTGAAAGGAGCAACAAGGAAACCATCATGAGTGGGGCTGGGAGTGGTGATGTAGGTAGGTGGGCAACCTCTTGCCCTTCAGAGTCTGCAGCCCAGAGACCAGCATGTGGCTACCCCAGGGCCTTTGCATTTGCTTCTCCAGAGAACCCTTGCCTGGGTCTGCTTCCCTCCCCGTACCTCCCACTGGGTCCTACAGAGCCAGTGACAATGCGGCTCAGGCTTGGCGACCTGGCACCCCTTCCCATGGGCGTGGCCCCTCTACTCCACGGGGCTGTGACCTCAGTGCAGGGAACTCCACAGCCTGGGATGGAGGTGTAGCAGCTACCCCTGGGAATGAAAGCCAGGCCTAGTTTTTCTATGAAGGGCTCCTAGGGGTCTCAGGAGAAGGCCTGGACTGGGGGAAGAACTGAAGCTGCCCACAGCCTAGAGCATGCCACCCCTAGAGCACCAAGAAATTCTGAGCACAGTGAGAGGGGAGTGGACAACACAGAAACACGTAGAGCAGGCGTGGGGGACACAGAGGAGAAGGTCGAGGGGAGCAGCCCCAAGGTCAGCCAGCCAGAGGCCGTGCAGAGCAGGCAAGACCTGAAAGAAGAAGTGGGCCACCTGGACTTAACGCCAAAAGACAGCTGTACCAGCGGGGCCGACTGGAAAAGGGACGCAGGGTCACTCTGCTTATTTCTTACAACTGCATGTGAATCCGTAATGACGTCAAAATAAAGTGTAACTTAAAAAACAGTGAGGGGGGTTTCCCCCGTGGTCCAGCGGCTAAGACTCCACACTCCCAGCACAAGGAGGCCCAGGTTCCATCCCTGGTCAGGGAACTAGGTCCCACATGTCACAACTAAAGATCCCACATTTGCAACTAGGACTCGGCACAGCCAAATAAACGAATATTTAAAAAAATAAAAAACAGTGAGGTATATGACAAAAGCTATAGAAAGTGCTGGTTAAAAAAAAAAAAAAAACTGTTTAATGACTATACATAAAAAGAAAACTCTTGGTGTTAAGTTAGAATATGTGAGAGAGAAAATTCCACTTAAAACAGCAGCACAAAAATTAAATATCTGTGAATAAACTTAGTAAGAGCTATTCAAGCTGTTTAAAATCTACACTGTAAACCCATATGGGGGCTTCCCAGGCCACACTAGTGGTAAAGAATCTGCCTGCCAATGCACAAGACACAGGTTTGATCCCCAGGTTGGGAAGGTCCCCTAGAGATGGGAATGGCTACCCACTCCAGTATTCGTGCCTGGGAAATCCTATGGACAGAGGAGCCTGGCAGGCTACAGTCCATAGGGTTGCAAAGAGTAAGACACAACTGGCCACAAACAATCCTATTTTAAAATCACCCCCAAAAGACACAAAAACAGAAGTGGACAAGCAGAAAGACTTCCCTTCTTCCCAGTTACAACATCACAACTTCCACAACACGTCAATTCTCTCTAGTTAATTAATAAATTTAATGCACCCCCAAAAACACCAATAAACTCTCTTTATGGAGCTAGACCTGTTGATACTGAGATTCCTCGGGAAAAGCAAATGCAGGCAGAGCTACAGGAGTCATAAAGGGGAGGGGCTGCAGGTTGCTGCACCACCGAGCGGCCACAGCCGCAGGGCCCCCACCACTACACTATGCTCCCAGCACAGAACAGACAGAGCGGCCCCGGGCAGAACAGTGGTCTAGGAGCAGGGGAGTGTGTGCGAGCTCAGTCCCTCAGTTGTGCCCGACTCTTTGTGACCCCACGGACTACAGCTGCCAGGCTCCTCTGTCCATGAGATTCTCCAGGCAAGAGTAATGGAGTGAGCAGCCATTTCCTCCTCCAAGTGTAAACAGAGATCTCATGTATGACTGAAAGAGGCTAAAGTCACTGGGCACAAAGGACTTATAATAAGTAGCATCAACTTACTTGATGCTACAACTGGACGGCCACTGTACAAAGATGAAATTAGACCTACTCCTCACACCACAAAGGCGACCTAAACATAAAAATGGAAACTGTACCCCTACTAGGAGAAGACATGGATGAATTCTTCTATAGGAGTAAGGAAAGGCTTTTTTACTACGACTCAAAATCCAGATGCAAGAGAAGAAGAGACCGATACATTTAACTACATCAAAACATGTTTTAGCATTTACGTGATGTCATGGACTGAATGTCTGTGTTCCCCACAAAATCATACTGATGCTGAAGCTCCAGTACTTTGGCCACCTGATGCAAAGAGCTGACTCATTGGAAAAGACCCTGATGCTGGGAAAGACTGATAGTGATAGTGAAGTCGCTCAGTCGTGTCTGACTCTTTGCGACCCCATGAACTATAGCCTACCAGGTTCCTCCATCCATAGGATTTTCCAGGCAAGAGTACTGGACTGGGTTGCCATTTCCTTCTCCAGGGGATCTTCCCGACCCAGGGATCGAACCCGGGTCTCCCACATTGTAGGCAGACGCTTTACCATCTGAGCCACCAGGGAAAGACTGAAGGCAAGAGTAAAAGAGGGCAGCAGAGAGTGGGATGGTTGGATGGCATCACCGATTCAATGGACATGAATCTGAGCAAACTCCGGGAGATAAGTGAAGGACAGAACAGCCTGGCGTGCTGCTGCAGTCCAGGGGGTCACAGAGTCGGACACGACTTAGCAACTGAACAACAACACTGCTTTTGTTGACAGTTGGAATGTCCTCAGAGCTTTTTAAAATGAAAGGAAAGGGAAAAAGGGATTTGCAGGCTGAATGCACCCGAAAACACACTCCATTATGGACTCTGAGGAGAAGCAGGAGCAAGCCGGCAGCGACCCGCCCCCTCCAAGGCCGAGCCCTGACCTTGCAGGAGCCCCCACGGCCACGTCCCCTCTGGGGACACGCCTAGGGGAGGGAACGAGAGCCCAGGCCAGCAGCAGCAGGGCTGTCTTCTCAGCTACATCTAAGTTTGGTCGTGACGGGAATGCCTGAGTCAGCGCTCACCACCGGAATGCTAACCCCGTACTCGCTGCTTCACGCAGCAAGTAATTTGTGCAGAAAATCATTTCAGACGCCAGAACATTTCCTCTCCAGATTACACTGAAGAAAGTACACTTGATGACAGTAAAATGGAATCCAATATTCCATGTTAAGATAAACCTCCACATCAAAAAGAATTGATGAGCTATTACAAGCCACATTCTAAGAGCTCCACGAAGCAACAACGCGTGGCGGACCCACCTGCCAGCCAGTGAGCATTTCAATGAAGAGCTAAAAAAATAATAATAATCAAGTGTCAGGTAAGTCGTATCAGTTTCAGCATGTGGACTTTATAATAGCAAGTGGATCATAATTAATATTCTCGAGGAGACACTATCTACATGTAAATGAGTGGCAAGCGACATGGAGACCCCCATGGAGGCACCAGTCCTGCTGCTCCTCCAGGGGTTCCGTCTGCATCGGGCCCCAGCTCATGCCCAAGACAGCAAGGGTACCCTGCACCTCCCCAGGGTGGGGAAGGGCCTGAAACCCCTCCCTCCTGCTGTAGTCCTACCCTAAGCCCATTCTGCCCACCCCATGCAGACAAGCTTATCTGCACAGAGTTGCATTTTGGCTGAAACTTCTGGAAACAAAGAAAGAAAAGCAGAGCTGGAAACAACAGCTTTGTGAGAACAACGGAGATCACTCGTTCGGCTGCACTCAGAACACCTGCCTCTGGGTCAGCTCACCTGATACACGACAGGGAACAGACATCAGAGGAGACCAGGAACTAACATGGCAGCTGTGCCAACACCCCATTCTCCTTCTGAAGGCCCCCCAGAATCACCCTCTGTCCCCTGTTTTTCCATCAGCTGCACAGTGATGCAAGCAGACTGACCACCACAGAAGGCATCTTGTGGCCTTTTTTATTCTTAATTTGCTTGTTAAATGATCTTTTCTTTTTCAGTAGAGCTACCACACATTTCCCTGGTGGCTCAGATAGTAAAGAATCTGCCTGCAATGCAGGAGAGCCGAGTTCAATCTCTGAACTCGGTCAGAGAGATACCCTGGAGAAGGGAACGGCTACCCACTCTAGTATTCTTGCCTGGAGAATCCCATGGACAGAGGAGCCTGGTGGGCTGCAGTCCTTGGGGTCGCAAAAGTTGGACACAACTGAGCGACTAACACTACTACCACTACCATACGACCCTGCATTCCCACTCCTGGGCATACACCCAGAGAAAAACTTAGTCCAAAAGGACATATGCACACCAGTGTTCTTTGAGGGACTATTTACAATAGCCAAGACAAGGAAGCAGCATAAACGTCCATTGGCAGAGGAATGGATAAAGAAGATGTGGTACATATATACAATGGAATACTCAGTTCAGTTCAGCTCAGTTCAGTCGCTCAGTCGTGTCCGACTCTTTGCGACCCCATGAATCGCAGCACGCCAGGCCTCCCTGTCCATCACCAACTCCCGGAGTTCACTCAGACTCACGTCCATCGAATCGGTGATGCCATCCAGCCATCTCATCCTCTGTCATCCCCTTTTCCTCCTGCCCCCAATCCCTCCCAGCATCAGAGTCTTTTCCAATGGAATACTACTCATCCATAAAAAGACTGAAATAATACCACTAGTAGCCACACGGATGGACCTAGAGATTGTCATACTAGAGTGAAGTAAGTTAGAGAAGGAAAAGACAAATATCATATGACATCCCTTATATGTGGAATCTAAAAAGAAATGATACAAATGAACTTAATTACAAAACAGAAACAGACTCAGAGGATGAACTTATGGTTGCCAGAGGGGAAGAATGGAGGGAAGAGTTAGGGAGCTTGGGATGGATACGTACACACTGCTATATTTAAAATGGAAAACCAACAAGGACCTACTGTATAGCACAGGGAACTTTGCTCAGTGTTACGTGGCAGGCTGGATGGAGGGGAGTTTGGGGGAGAACGGATACATGTATGTGTATGGTTGAGTCCCTTCAATGTCCAACTGGAGTTATCACAACATGGTTAATCAACTATACTCCAATGTCAAAGTTTTAAAAATTTTTTTAAATAAATAAATAATGATATTTGCTTTTTCAAACAAAAACCTGAATCTTAAGAATAGCATGGTTTGGATTTTCCAAAAAATCTGTATCAATGATGTAAATGATGTCTCTTTGCAACCTTTTCTCCAACTGAATCCTATAAATTCTTGCTCTTGGTTCTGAGACAGGCACGTACAAAGTCCACTCAAAGAAAATATCCACCTCTTGTGCAGATTCAAGCTTTGCTACACTTCGTACCATTTGAAAAATGCCCTAAAATGGCCTCATTTTTCAAAATAATTATTGATTTAATAATTAGAATTAATGCTATCATGAAGCCTGCTGCCTTCTGAAGTATTCACACCATCTGCCAGCAGAACATACTGTTTCCATACAGAGCTATCACCAGAAAGAAGTGATTTCTAGTCACATTCCATGCTTGTTATCCATACCGTTAATAATAATTACACTGCTTTTAACCAAAAGAACATTAATGGTGACTATGCTTATCCTCCGTGCATGCAGCCCATCGCTGGGTGGGAACCCAGTGGTTCTTACATTGCCGTCCGCCCCCGAGGGGCTGTTAAACACGTACTCCAGCTGGAAGACAATGGCGAACGCGGGGTGACAGACCATCTCAGGGAGTCGGAGACGGCTTCTCAAGACCAGCGCCTGGTTTCCAGAGCTGGGCCGAGAACACAGAGAAGGGGTGAGTCAGGCAGTGGCTCCCACTGCCCGGCACCCAACACCCCTCATTAGCTCGGGCCCTGGGGCCCCCGGTGTTGCTGCTGCAAGAGTCCCCCTGAGCAGTGTCCCTGTGCTCTTCTGGGCGTTTGGCCACCAAGGTAATGTCCCAAACCAGAGCGTGTTGTAGATGCCACAATCAATACTTGGCCAAACTGCCAGCACTGGGGATGGGAGGACGGAGAGTCTCCAGGGAAGTGCCCCCTCCAAGGCCGGCTTCTGCCCAGCCTCACGTGTGGCACCCCTGGGAGATGTCTCTGATGGTGATCTGAGGAGCCCAGGACTGAACCTAGTGGCAGAACTTCCTGCCTTCTGGTTCCCTGTCACGTGAGGGTCACAGGACACTTCTGGAGGGAACCATGTGGGGGCTCCACAGCTGGAAGCATCTGTAACACTAACCCCAAAACCATCAAGGCACAAAAACAGGATCTTTCCAACTGCAGGATGCTGAGGTCTGCTGTGATGCTGTGACGGAGCAGGAAGCAGCACCGGGGAAGGACCCAGGTGGGAGAGCGCATCCCTCACGTGGAAGAGTGATGGCCTTTCACTCTGATCCCTGGTTGGGTGCCCACCCCCGACACTCAATTCCACAGGGGGCTGGACCTGGGGCCTCAGGGGAGATACCTGGCCTTGGAAGAGGAGCCGACCTTCCGGCTGAAGCTGGCAGAGCGTGTCAAGGCCACCTCCAGCTCGGGCACCAGCACGAGGACCTGCGGCCGCTGCACGAAGCCCAACCCATTGTGCACGCCCACGCACAGGCGCCGCTCCAGGATCTCCAGGGTGCCGACGTCCAGCGGGCTGCCCGCCTAGGAAGAGCACAGAGTGAGGCCGGCGCAGAGCAGGGGCGGGAGCCTGCCAGGGAAGCCCCCAGCGGAGAGGCCGCCAGGGAGACAAAACCAGAGGTGTCAGGCCTTCCAGACCAGATGGAGCTTAGTGAAAATATGATAGTGTTAGCTGCTCAGTCGTGTCCAACTCTTCTCAATCCCACGGACTGCAGCCCAACAGGCTCCTCTGTCCATGGGATTTCCCAGGCAAGAATACTGGAGTGGGTTGCCATTCCTTTCTCCAGGGGATCTTCCCAACCCAGGGATCAAACCTGGGTCACCTGCGTTGCAGGTGGATCCTGAGCCACCAGGGAAGCCCACCCAAGGAGCTTAGTAAAGCACTATCCAATCAGGGTGGGTTGGCCTTCGGGCACTTTCTTGGTACTTTGGGGGTTCCTCAAATAGCATCACCTTGTACAGGAATCACCCCCTAGATTCCCAAATCAGCTAACTCTCACTTTCCAAGGCTGCACTATGATTCTCAAGGTGCAGCAAACTAGCAACAAGGGGACCCGGCTCCTCCAACAGAATCCGGAGCTCTGGGGTGTACGGGCCCCCAGAGTCAAGGGCAGGCAACGATGGAGGTGCCTAGAGGCTGAACACAGAGAGTGTCAACACCTCTGCCCTCCCCCAACTCAGACACCTGAGACTTGGGGTGGATGGGGCAGCAGTAATCATAACCCAATAAAAATGGAATCTGCCCCAAAGTGATCTCTGGATATTAAAGTGTTTCATCTTAACAAAAAATGTACAGGCATGCTAAAAAATGGGCAAGGATATTCCTCCAGGCTATTATTGTTTATTAAATTATGGGATTGGTGCAAAATGATCCCTGAATTTTTGAGTTTTCTTCATTGCTCATTAATCATGCTGAACTGACCTAAATGCAGCCCATTAGTCTTTGAGTAATGAGAATAAAACGGGGGCAGAAACAGTATCTTCCGACTGAATGGGAACAAAAATACAAAGAGAGTAGAAATATGTAATAAAGTGATCTTTATGGGAACATATAAAATTCAACAATGATACCCTTAAACATCTCAGTAGTCACAGACAATCTACTCTGAGCAATGGGAAAACAGCAGGAACTACACCAAGAAAAAGTTTGCAGTTGTTTCAATTCTCTGCTTAGCATTTCTGTTTCTTGTGGGACTATGTTACATGGAGCTACATTTTCAAGAACGGGTTCTTGTTGTTCAGTTGCTAAGTCATGTCTGACTCTTTGTGACCCCATGGACTACAGCATGCCAGGCTTCCTTGCCCTTCACCATCTCCTGGCATTTCTTAAATTCATGTCCATTGAGTTGGTGATGCCATCCAACCATCTCATCCTCTATCTCCCCCTTCTTCTCCTGCCTTCAATCTTTCCCAGCATCAGGGTCTTTTCCAATGAGTTGGCTCTTCACATCAGGTGGCCAAAATATTAGAGTAGTGTGGGTAGACAGCAGGAAAAAAAGAGTCCATATTTTAAAATATTCCACCTTATTCATACATGAACACATATTTGTGTGTGCATGCAATTAATCATTTGCAAACTTCATAATTTGCTAACTTCAGGATGGGCACCAGGTGACTGAATCATTCATTCTTACAAATAACAACTCAGTGGACATGAATGTGAGCAAACTCCAGGAGATGCTGAAGGACAGGGGAGCCTAGCGTGCTGCAGTCCATGGGGTCGCAGAGTCAGACACAACTTAGTGACTAAACAACATGCCAACTGCTGGGGCACATCAGGTGCAGCGCTGTGCAGTGTCCTCCTGGTGCAAATACTCCAGACAGGGACTGGCATCCCCCAGTTAACAGGCAAAGGGTACCAGGTCCTCTCCACAGCCAAGCACCCAGAGAAACAAAGCAGAGTGACGCTCCAGAGAGCTCGCTGGGCAGGGGGATGGGGGCGCTGCCCGCAGCTCTGGCAGGGCGGCTGGGCAGGATGGCAGATCTGAGACTGAAGCCTGAGAGGGGTTGTGCCAAGGATCCAGATAAGGAATATGCAGGAAAGTGGGCCATGTGTACAAGGGCCCATGTAGGGACCAGGTGTCATGCAGGCAGGCAGACCTGGGCAGTGCCTGGGGGAGTGCCCCTCCCAGAAAACCACTTCAGTGAACCAAAGTGGTTGCAATTTATAGTCATCTCCTTGGAAATATCTTCATATACTCTGAAAATGTCCCTTGTAAATGTAGACTATTTTACAGTTTCCCTAAGCTCGTTTGGTGATTTAATTTACTTTTAAATGAAGACTGATTAAGAAACATTAGGTCTTCCCTGGTTGCTCAGACAGTAGAGTCCACCTGCAATGCAGGAGACCCAGGTTCAATCCCTGAGTTGGGAAGATCCCCTGGAGGAGAGCACGGCAATCGACTCCAATATTCTGGCCTGGAGAATCCCATGGAAAGAGGAGCCTGGTGGGCTACAGTCCATGGGACTGCATAGAGTTGTACAGGACTGAGCAACTGACACACAGATAAGATACATTAATGTGTGTGTGTGTGTGTGTGTGTTAGTCGCTCAGTTGTGTCCGACTCTTTGTGACTCTACAGACTGTAGCCCGCCAGGCTCATCTGTCCATGGGATTTCCCAGGCAAGAATATTAGAGTGGGTTGCCGTTTCCTACTCCAGGGGATCTTCCTGACCCAGGGATCAAACTCACATCTTCTGCACGGGCAGGTTAATTCTTTACCACTGCACCACAAGGGAAGCCCCTAAGATACGTCAAAATGAATGTTAATTAATGTCTCCGGTTAACAGCACTCTCTCAGCAGTGAAGCTGACAATGGGCTAGTGGCCCTCTTTAGGCACAAGGAGACAAGAAGACAGAAACAGGGGCATCACTGTGACCGCCCACATCGGGGGCTCAGGAGGCCGGCATCTCCCAGTCTGCCTGCTGTTCCCTCCTCACTGTTCAGACTAAACTCCCCAACCCTGGACTGTACCTCCCGGAAGCAATCGCTGATCACGAGTTCCAGAAGCTCCTCCTCGAACTTCTCCAGCGAGGGATACAGCGTGAAGAACAGATCATCCAGGTAGCACGTCAGAGGCTTCTGCAGGCGGGGCTTCCGGAGGGCATCTCCTGGACACGAGAGGCTCAGATGGATGACCCGTGGAAACACAACCGCCGGAGGGCCCTTTCACCCACAGGGCTTCAGGCCAAGGGCTGAGCACTGAGAAGAAGGCGTAGGCATCGCTCGGACGGACTCAGAGCCAGAGCCCCTGTCAGCCCAAGCCCAGATACTAAACAGATCAAATGACTGCAAATTTCATTTGGTCCAAATTCCTCCCCAAACATCCTCCAGGAACAAATTTCCTAACTCAGCTATCTAGGGCACACAGGCTGCCAGAGGCAGGGTGACATCTGTTCCCTTCCCCACGGCTTCCTGTCCAGCGAGAGCACAGCCAACTGTGTCATTTCTCATTTCCTTATACCCTGAACTATGGGCTTCCCCAATGGCTCAGCAATAAAGAATCCACCTGCAATGCAGGAGATGCAAGAGACACGGATTCGATCCCTGGGTGGGAAAGATCCCCTTGGAGGAGGAAATGGCAACCCGCTCCAATATTCTTCCCTGGGAAATCCCATGGACAGAGGAGCCTGGCAGGCTACAGTCAGAAACGACCGAGCAACTCAATGACAGAAACGACACCCTGAACCATGTCGAAACACTCAGACACACGTGTGACCATGGAGCCACGATAAGCAGAAACAAAGGCTGGGCTGCGAAGATGAGAGGGAAGTCCCATCCCTATCAAGAAGCACAGAGACCATGAGCTCCATGAGGGTGAGGACAGAAAGGGAGGGTGGCCCGTGGCATTCAGCCCAGCGCCCACGCCGAGCAGGTGAGTGGAAACCCAGCCTCGAGAGCGGAGCATCACACCTGTTTGGAGAGGCTTCTCCACAGGCCCTGGAACAAAGACCACCACCAGTAAGAAGAAGGCAAAGCCAGTCCCCACAAACACACCCCCAGGGGGCGTCTGCCCCTCTACATCCCCATCTGTGTCATCACTCTGGTTTGGTCTTCTCTGACTCTTCCTAAACTTTTATGATTATTTAAATATTGAGGTACACAGTCTTAGATTTTTAAAAGCCCAATTCCAAAGCTTAAAAAAAACATTGATGTGAGACGCAGTGCCGATCAAACTATGCCAGAAAGAACACTATCTTACTGGAAGGTTATCAGTCAGTGCAGCTGAGAGGCAGTTGTCTCTGTAACTTAAAGTGCATCAAGAGCCTTAAAAACATACCTATCCATAACCAACAAGGACCTACTGCAGAGCACAGGAAACTCTGCTCAATGCCACGTGTGGCATTGAATGGAGGGGGTGTGGGAGAGCATGGATATGTGTGTGCGTGTGGCTGAGTCCCTTCACTGTTCACTGAAACTGCCACAGCATGGCTAATCGGCTATATCTCAACACAAATCAAAAAACTTAACCTTTGAAAAAGAAATCCATATCCACCTTCTGCCCCAGCGATGCCATTTTTCAATCTATTTAGCAAAATAATCAAGAGTTAAGAGATCAGTCACTCGGTCGTGTCTGACTCTAAATAATCAAAGATGGAAGCAAAGCTTTATTTGCAAGAATACTCATTAGAACATTATTTATAACAGACAAAAGTAAGAAACCACCAGATGTTCAAGAATATGAGAATGTTAAATAATCTCTTGCTCATCCATATAAAATGAGAAAAAAATCATATTGTCAGAGATTATTTAAAAGGAAATCAAAAAACAAAAAAAGAAAGAAGGAAATAAAAACAAACAAAAAAGAACATTTAATAATCAAAAATAATCATGACATTGTAGGTGAAAAGAACAACATATAACAACATATAAAACTGCATATTATTAGTCCATTTGATGATAAGATTACTTAAAATATATGCATTTTGAGACATCACTTTGCCGACAAAGGTCCAAAAGCTATGGTTTTTTCAGTAGTCATGTATGGATGTGAGAGTTGGACCATAAAGAAAGCTGAGCGCCAAAGAATTGATGCATTTGAACTATGGTATTGGAGAAGACTCTTGAGAGTCCTTTGGACTGCAAGGAGATCAAACCAGGAAATCAATCAGTCCAGAATATTCACTGGAAGGACTGATGCTGAAGCTGAAGCTACAATACTTTGACCACCCGATGTGATGAACTTACTCACTGGAAAAGACCTTGATGCTGGGAAAGATTGAAGACAGAAGGAGAAGGGAATGGCAGAGGATGAGATGGTTGTATAGCATCACCAACAGAAGGGGATGACAGAGGATGAGATGGTTGGATGGCATCACTGACTCGATGAACATGAGTTTGAGCAAGGTCTGGGAGTTGGTCACTGACAGGGAAGCCTGGTGTGCTGTAGTCCATGGGCTCACAAGGAGTCAGACACAACTGAGTGATTGAACTGAACTGATACATTTGCATGTATACACATTTATCTTTTTTCTTGGAGTAGTACTCTGTTCTCGTTTGGTTTTTTTTAACTGAAGTATAATTGATTTTCAGTGTTTTCAGAGTAATTCACTGTGATTCAATACATATATCTGAATCACAGCAAGGTGATTCAGATATATATATTCTTTTTCGGATTCTTTTCCATTATACATTATCTCAAGATATTGAAGTTTCCTAGTCTGCATAGTAGGTCCTTGTTGTTTATCTATTTTATATATAGTAGTGTGTATTTTTTGATCCCAAATTCCCAATTTATCCTCCCCCAGCTTTCCCCTCTGCTAACCATAAGTCTGTTTTCTATGTCTGTGAGTCTATTTCTGTTTTGTAAACAAGTTCATTTGTATCATTTTGTTTGATTTCACATATAAGAAAAGTCACATGACATTCGTCTTTCTCTGATCTACGTCACTTGGTGTGATCATCTCTAGGTCCATCCATGTTGCTGCAAATGGCATTATTTCATCCTTTTTATGGCTGAGTAATATCCCATTGTATTTTTTTATACCATGTCTTCTTTATCCATTCATCTCTTGATGGACATTTAGCTTACTTCCATGTCTTGGCTATTGTAAATAGTGCTGCAATGAACACTGGGGTGATGTATCCTTTCCAACTAGAGTTTTCGTGTTTTCCAGACATACGCCCAGGAGTGGGATTTCCAGATCATGTGGCAACTCTATTTTTAGTTTTCTGAGGAACCTCCATACTGTTTTCCACAGTGGCCGCATTAATTTACGTTCTCACCAACAGTATAAGAGGGCTCCCTTTTCTCATATCTTCTCCAGCATTTATCATTTGTACTTTTTGATGGTGGCCTATACATGTACATCTGTAGACAGTAATCACATATTACTTTATTCCCCTTTTTATGGTTTTCTATACCTTTCCCATCACAAATACACACTAAGGTTTGATACTTCTGAGAAAGTTTATGTACTCCTTTCATCATATTTTTAAGTGTTTAAAGCAGGTCAGTTGATGAATCAGACCCAATTTAAAAGTACAGCTATCCTTATTCACAGTAGACAAAAGGTGGAAACACCCAATGCCCATCAGGAAGTGAAAGAAAGACAAACAAACTGTGGTCCATCCACACAACACAGTATCATCCTTCCCTGGTGGCTCAGGAGGCAAAGAATCCACCTGAAATGCAGGACACCCAGGTTCAATCCCTGGGTGGGAAGATCTCCTGGAGAAGGGAGTGACAGCCCACTCCAGTATTCTTGCCTGGAGAATCCCATGGACATAGGAGCCTGGCGGGCCACAGGCCATAGGGTTGCAGAGAGTTGGACATGACTGAGCGACTCACACTTTCACTTTCACTTTAGAAGAGGAAGGAGACACTGACGCATGTTACAACATGGATGAAACTTGATGACATTATGCTGAGTGAGATAAGCCAGTCACAAAAAGACAAGTACTGCATAATTCCATTTATATGAGGTGCCCAAAGTCATCAAATTCCAAGACAGAACGTAGAATGGGGGCTTCCAGGGGCTGGGGCAGGGGTGGGGAGTTAGTGTGTCTGCAGAGTCTAGTTCTGCAAGATGAGAGCGTTCTGGAGACGCGGGGTTGCTCAATGATGTGAATGTGCTTAATGCTTCTGAACCACGTGTTGAAAAATAGTTAGAAAAACACATTTTATGACATGTGTATTTTACCATGATGTTAAAAAACATGCAGAAATATACAAAGTGCAACCTTTCATAAAATGGTCAAGTGAGTGTCCGAAGCACATCCTGAGGTGGGAGACAGAAGGAGAGAGGGGGGGCCCAGAGGGGAGGCGGGCATGGGAAAGGGACCCCTCTCCCAGCAATAGGCAGGAACTCAAGGTGCCTCCACCCATAGGAAGCACATGAATCATCTATGCAGGATTTCAGGGAACACAGCAGAAAATGGCCAGGCAGTGGGTCTCTCTGGGAGCTGAGTGGGGGAAGGGGTAATGCTGGCAGGACCAGAGCATCAGGAGGTGAGGGTGCAGAGAGGGAGCAGAGGGAAGGGGGGACACATAAAGGAAGCCTGTCACCCCCTTATTTTTGCAGACTGCATATCATTCACATTCTGCAAGTTAATTCATGTGTCTACATCATAGGGTAGGACACATTCCCCTCCAGTGATTTCAGCGTTTTTAACACACAACCGCTGTCTTCTTCTGTGACCTTGATCCACAGGACCCTGTCGCTGGCGTGTGCTCGCTGCTTTAGAGCCCAGACAGCTCATATGCTGGTTACCAAACAACCCCTCAGCTCTTGATCACAATTAAACTCTTGACCAAAAGAGGTGTTCAGGGTCAAGTGGCCCAGGGCTCCGTGGGCAGTCACAGAAGGGGGGAGGGGCTCCAGGTAAGGTGGCCACGACCCCCACCCCAGAGGGAGATGGCAGTGATCCCTGAGCTCCCTGTGCTCCTGCGAGACCCCCACCTTCCCCCCCACCCCACACACGGAGCCGCCCCGCACTCTCAGCCTTAACGCCAGCGAGACCATACCATCCTGCCTCCCACCTGGGCTTCCATCACTCAGTCCAGGGAGCCAGAACCCCCAGACACACCCCAACCTCTGGTGCAGAGAGCATCCTGGGGGCACCCACTGAATCCACGGAAGGAGGACATACAGACTACAACTGGCACCCTCTCCCTAACAATCCGTGCCGAGCAGCAAAATCACCCAACCCCAAAGATGCACCCCAGCAGGTTACCAGCTCATGCCCCCCAACACCAAGTCTTGTTTCCATGGAAGCATGAATGGGAAACAAGTGCCCTTCCCTGAGGGCTGCTCCCTCAAAGGGTCTGCGCGGCCCCCAAGCCAGAGGTCACTCCCTGGTCAACAAGCACTGGGACAGTGACAGCAGCCACCAGCCAGCACTCCCCTCCCCGCCATCTTCAGGTGAGATGGAAACAGAAGGAAATCCAGAGCTGACCCATTGCCTTTCCCAGTGCAAGGGGCCCAGTTCTGAGCCTGGCTTGGCCAGACTTGTTCTGCAAACTTCCAGAAGCCCCAACCAAAGAAAGTACAGTTCTGAGGGGCCCTCTGACACAAGACAGATCAGACCTCCCAGATGCCCTGCGCAGTCACAGGGGAGCCGTGACAAAGGAGCCAACCCAACTCAACTCAAGACAGAAGGTTCCAGACCAAGGAGCAGCCACTCACCCTTGCCAGGCACACCCCATGTGGCCAGGGCAGGGCTTTACTGACCCATTTCACTTGATCCCCATACACATCTCTCCGGGCAGGTCCTCACAATGCCCCCATTTTACAGAGAAGACCGGCCATGGCAGAGGCTCAGAGTGGTCATGTGGGGCCAGAACAGAGCCTGCTCACCACCTCGGGCCTTGGGGCACTTCCCCAGCATGCCAGCACCACCCACGGGCACAGCTTCACCGCCTGACACTGTCGTTCCCTCCTTCAACCAGCAGCAGCAGCCAGCACAGACACAGGGGCCTCGGCAGGGCTGACCCCTGGCAGAGGGACTGTTGACCCCGTGCACTGTACATGAGTGGGTCTTCAGTCATCCGCCGCCACGTCTTCGGGTGGAGACGCAACTCCCAACAGCAGCCCTGCTCCTACTTCTGAATGATGCCTTTTCTCCTGAGACTCTTCCGAACACAGCGCAGAGAAAACTGGACGGTGAGAACCCCTCCCTAGAGACATCCTATCCTTCAAGGACGCGCTTGGTAACACGCCCCCACCCGAGGACCTCAGGCTCTCAGGGATACAGCTCCCCTGCCCAGGGTGTTTCACTCACCAGAACACACCTCCCAAGACAGAACATGGCAACAACAGCAATAGAATGTAAACGAAATTTAGGAACAATTTAGGCATGAATGTAAGTGAACTACCCAACTCCAGTGTTCTTGCCTGGAGAATCCCAGGGATGGGGGAGCCTGGAAGGCTGCCGTTTATGGGGTCACACAGAGTCGGACACGACTGAAGTGACTTAGCAGTAGCAGCAGCAGCTGCTAGCAGCTGCTAGCAGCAGTAAGTGAACTTGAGCTAGTCCACATTTGCTCTAGATGGCATGCATACTCAGCATGACTGTAGCCCTCCAGACTCCGCTGTCCATGGGATTTCCCAGGCAAGAATACTGGAGTGGGCTGCCATTTCCTCTTCCAGGGGAATCTTCCCAACCCAGGGATCAAACCTCCATCTCCCACGTCTCCTGATTGGTAGGCAGGTTCTTTACCACTGGGCCACGTGAGAAGCCCCAGGTTTGCTCTGAAACACCTCCTGTGGCCTGTGAGGACCGCGGTTGGACTTGAGGCTGGCCCTCATCCAGGAAGGATGCACTGACTCTGTACTGTGAGCACAGGGGTGCACCCTCAGCCCAGCATGGGGTCTGCCGCCCACAGGGTCTACTCTACAAACACGTGTTGAGTCGTCAGTGAATCAATTAGTATATAAAACGCATACACCAACCTACTAGCAGCAGTTATCTCTGGGGAGTGAGGTTGGAAGGGAAAACTTTTAGTTTTATGAATTTATTGGACAAAGATTAATTCTGTCATTTTAACTGTCCTCAGCAAAGGGCCAGAATCGAAGCTGTAGCACACTGGCCCCTGATCCACAGAAGCCTCAGGGAGCATGGCCCTGTCCCTGGTCACTCCCTCATCACAGGGGTTCGAAGTCACTATCCAGGAACTTAGAAGACACGTAGCCCACCTCCGGAGGGTGGGCAGTCAGCTCAGCCTGGGAAGCCTGGTGGAAGAACCCCATCAGTGCACAAGGCGCTCAGGCCTGGGACCCACATGTTGCTTGTAGAAGTGCAGCATCAGCAGTTTGGGGCTGGGGAACACCTCAGCAGGTGGAGGGCCAGCCCGAGGACACGCCAGCCAAGAGGGGCCACCACATGGTCAGTTCTTGGGAAAGCTCTGCCTAGCTCAGTTTAATAGATGAGGAAGCAGGGCTGGGGTCAGTGAGCTGGCAGGTCAGCCCGGGGACAGCCCCGCACCAGCACAGAGTTGGCATGCTGATGCTTGAGATACAGGAGAGGGGCAGGATGGGTTCCTGGGGAGCAGAGGGCAGTGAGCCGGGCCAAGCAGGAGATCAGAGATGACTGACAGCACGAGGGCCCCGAAGGGCAGTGGGCAGCAGTGAGCCCCTGCCCTGACTGCCCAGCACAGTGCTCCGGGCACCGCCCCACCACCCCTGCCAGCCAAACCTCCTGCAGCTACCACACTTATGAAAACCACATGTGACCTTACAGTGACCTCCATCCACATTTCAATCGAAAACAACCCACTCCTAGCACTGACATATATCTGCTGCTGCTGCTAAGTCGCTTCAGTCATGTCCAACTCTGTGCGACCCCACAGACCACAGCCCACCAGGCTCCCCCATCCCTGGGATTCTCCAGGCAAGAACACTGGAGTGGGTTGCCATTTCCTTCTCCAATGCATGAAAGTGAAAAGTGAAAGTGAAGTCGCTCAGTCGTGTCCGACTCTTAGCGACTCCATGGCCTGCAGCCCACCAGCCTCCTCCGTCCATGGGATTTTCCAGGCAAGAGTACTGGAGTGGGGTGTCATTGCTATATCCGCTACCATGTGTAAAATAAACAGATAATGGGAAGCTGCTGTGTAACACAGGGAGCCCAGTCCGGTGCTCTGTGACTACGGAGAGGGATGGGATGGAGTCGGAGGGAGGCTCAAGAGGCATGGGATATGTATACACTTATGGCTGACTTACAATGCTGTATGGCAGAAACTAATACAACATTGTAAAGCAATTATCCTCCAATTAAAAATTTAAAAAAATAAAACAGTGAAAGCAACTCACTTCTCCCACACTGCGGTATTTTACAAATGAACAAACAGCTGAGTCCCATCATGATATCAAAATAAAACCAAGCCCTCGGCAAGTTAGACAAGTGATTCCCACCACTGAGGCCAGCACCAGCCCCCGCCTGGGCCCTTCAGGGCCATAAAACACTATCCCGCAAAACAACTCTTTCAAGAGTGAGTCACAAAAGCCCATGAGATCCTGGGCGGAATTTGTAACAGAAACAATAACCACCGTCAGAAAGCAGGCTGGGTGCCTGGGAGGCTGCGCATGGGGGATGAGCAAGAGGGTCTCTGCTCCCAGGTGGTCTGGGGACTGGAGGGGAGGCTGCCCTGGTCCCCTCTCCCTCAGAGGAGTGAGCACAGCTCCTGCCCACTGAAGGCAGCTCCCGCCCACCTGCTAGAGCGCATTCCGGCCATTTGTTTCTAAACAACAACATAAATTGTTCTCCATTTTTGCCATTTTACAGACACCACCTGCATCCCTCAAAGGCCCCAGTGCCTGCCATTCCACATCAGAGGCAAACCGAAGGCCAAGGGGGCTCAGCTCGTCCAAAAACGCAAACTCAGGGTCGGGAGCTGGACTCGAGCTCCTTGAATCCAGAACTCTTCTCCATGACGCAGCCCTTTACCCTTCCAGCCTGACCTGAGATGCTGAGAACAAACACGGGGCCTGTCTGGACCCCTGAGCTTCTCCTGCACCTCCCAGGAGGGACACAGAAGCAGGTCCACACTCCGCTTCTGTATCTTCATGTTTTAGCTGCAGTTCTACTGACCCCCACTGGTGATGCATGCACATCAGGCCCCAAGAACATTCTGCTTAAACACTCAGAATCCCAGGTCAGAAAGACTCATCCACTGACTTCTGCAGGTGTGCACATGGGTACCTAATACCTGCGTGATCCCAGCGGGTGATGGGGCAGAGGGGCGGTGACAGCTCCTCCCTGACCAGTAGGCAGGTAGGCAGGGCTGGGGTAGCAGCATGACCAGGAGGTGCTCTCTCCAGCCTGTAATTCTTACTACTCCTCCCTCTGGGGTAAACACGGGGGCATCACGGGGGGCAATATGACTGCTTATGGGGGGCTGCAGCGAGGGGGTTAGGGCTCAGTGACCTAGGACCGATCCAAACCTGGAGCCCGCCTCCACACACACACACACACACACACACATACACACAAGAACATGCTCCTGTTCATGGTTAACTGGTCATTTCTCATGTATCAGCATCTTGTCTCTGAGACGTTTGAGAAACAATGAGCTCAGGATGGACCACTATGCACCCATCCCAGGAGTTCGTGACCTCAGATGACAAGGTCTGCAGCCCAGCCTAGACCCCAGCACCCAGGCCACGTGCATGGACATCGTTGCTGAGACACACACTCCTTCCTGGAGCTGAGCCTCCTCTTTGGGTCCTGGGTGTTTCTGTTCTGAGCCAAACACTCGGCACCTCCCAGCTCTCCTCCCCGCTGCTCACACCCAAAGCCACATCCTACCTCTCCTGGATGGAGCAGGGAGCCAGCTCCCAGAGAACAGAGGCTCCAGGAGCACCAGGTGGGAAAGGCTGGTATAGTCCCTTCTCCTAGATTCTTCCAGACAGCCAGAAAAAAAGCCCCCAGAAGTGCTCGGAAGGAGCAGGAGGCCAAGGAGTTGTGGCCCATCAGTAGACCCTAAATGCAGATCAGCCCCTAAAGGGATTCATGGTTGAAGGGCTGACCTTTATCCACCAGGAGAATCAACTCCTAAATCACACCAAGACACAGCCCTGAGCCTGTCCCATGGATTTCAGTTCCAAAGTAATCAAGCAGCTTCACTCGCAAGTCGAAAGGTGGACCAGCCCAATGTCAGTGGACAGGTAAAAGGATAAACAAAAGGTGGTCCTTCCATACGATGGGGAACCATTCAGCCTTAATAAGCAAGGGAATTGTGACACACGCAACAACACAGATGAACCTTGAGGACATTATGCCGAGTGAAATAAACCAGTCACGGAAGGACCAATACTGCAGGACTCCACTTCTGTGAGGTCGCTAAAGGAGGCAGTGCACGGGGACAGAGAGCAGAATGGTGAGTCAGTTCACAGGGACAGAGAGCAGAATGGTGGCGGCAGAGGCTAGAAGCGGGGGCAGAGGGAGCAGAGAGGTGGGGAACTGGAATTCAGTGGACAGTCTCAGTTGGGGAAGATGAAAAGGCTCTGGAGATGGATGGGGGATGGCCGCACAACGATGCGAGTGGACTCAATGCCACTGAGCTGCACACTTAGAAACGGCTAAAATAGCAAGTTTTACGTTATACCTATTTTGCCACAATAACCAAGCCACTGATAGGGCGGTCCAGCACGGGTGGGACCCAGCAACAGTGGTTTTCCTGGTCATGGTCGTAAAGACATGAGCTATCTGTCTTATGAGGAGGAGAGAAGACACAGAGGACCCAAGGGATGCGAGGTGTGTTCAGGAAGGGAATGCCAGTGAGACGACACAGCCCCCCTCCTCCTCCCCACTCCCCGCTTCTTCTCCCCCACCACCACCGGGCTGTTAGCCGGAGGGACCCAACCAGCGCTCACCCCATGCAGCCCAGTTCCTTCAAGATCTGACCTAACAGAGACTCATCAAGTGACCAGAAACAGAAGAGTCCTCACCTGATTCCCCGTGAGCTGGAAGGAGGCCAGGTATCTGCTGCAGACCGGACACCAGCAAGTTCTCGGGAAGAAGGTGGAACACGGGCTCCAGGAGCGGGTGTGGCCTCAGCGTGTACTGCAGGCTGCAGTTCTCAATGAGGGTCATGTGCTTGTCCTCTGGGGGAGAAAACACCTCCTGTGACAGCTGAAACCAACGCACCTTCAGTCACACGGGCCAATAAGACGAGCATCTTGGAAAAGAGCCAGACAAACAGGAAAAGTATTTTTCTAGGGAGAGAGGGGAATTGCTCTGTTCATTCAGCCAAGAGCAAAAAAGAATCAACCCTTAATACCTCTCTTTGGTAAAACTGCAATGAAAGAGACACTTGTTTCTGATCTGACATAATAGAATCTCTCAACTCATCTCTTCCCCTGAGCAGTGTAGTCAGGTATGGCTTGCTCCCATGATCAGAGGGACCCTGGAGGGCGCTCTGACAAGAATATCTCTTCTTCAATCTCAGCCTCACATTCACTAAGCCCCACAAAGCAGCAGGACTAGGTGCTGGGCAGCCAGCAACCTCTAAGACAGAGTCCTGTCCTCAAAGAGGACACAAGTCTGCAGTGACTAAGATACAAGCCCACTGACACCCGTAACACATGGGAGAATGGGATCCGAACCCCAAGGAAGGTTTGGATAACATGCTGGGGAAGTGGGAAGAAGGAGAGCGTCCTCAGAAAGGAACCGCTGGGAACAGCTCAGAGTTCTCAGGGAGGTGGAAGGAAGGTGTCAGCAGAAACTGGGCGCAGGACCACAGGGCCTGGGGTTGAGGGGGACACAGACACGCCCTCAACACATGGCCACCAAATGGTGCATCTTGCTACTGTTTGATTTCCTCCACTGACAGGGGACCCACCACCTCCTGAGGCGCCCTAAGTGCTCTCATAAGAACTAAATTGTGCATTCATTAGAAAATAAAACTGTATTATTGAAAATTGTATGTTTACTATCTGACCATTCCACACATGTGATCTGCTTACTGTAAGATGTTAAATGCCCTAAAAGACACTCTGCTACATGGCTGGCTGGAGAGCACATTGGTACAACCTCCATGGAGGACAAACAGGGGAAATAATACAAAACTGCACAGGGAAGGGCCCCCAGACCAGCAATCCCACTTCCAGGAATTTACCCTACAGATCCACGTGCACATTCACAAAAGGGCAGATGTTCACTGTACCTTCAACCCTCTGCTCCTACAGAACAGCTCCAAGTGTCTGCTTGGCGGGGGGCAGTTCAATCACAAACAGCAATTCAACTAAACACCACCCAGTGGTAAAAAGAGTGAGCATGCTTCCTAGTGCTGACATGAAACACCCTCCAAGATAAACAGTTAAGGGGAAAAATAAAGGTCTGAGACGACTTGACAGGGGCAAAAACAAGACCACGGGCATGCACATTCACTTGTGTGTTATCAGAGGACCCGGAAGGACCCACAAGACCCCAGAGAGGAAATCACCTGTGATGTAGGCGAGGAGCTGAGCACAGGAGTAAGGAGACCTCATCTGAACCTTCTCACACTGTTTCATACTTTGAATTCTGGATTATGGGAATGCATCACCCATTCAAGAAAAATACCCCACATTTTTAGAAATGCACCCTGAGAGGATGAGCTGTCAGTCTGCAGCTGTCCCTCCTCAGGCCCCTCACACATCCATAGCCTCCACCAGAACCATGGTCCTAGAATGGACCTGGGTTGGGGGGTGCTTGCTGTTTAACAGTTGCTGAATCTAAGGATACTTCAGGAGAGAAAATTCTGGCAAGTCAATGATTAAATTCAATTGGGAAATAACCTAAAAGGGTTTCCCTCGTGGCTCAGACAGTAAAGAATCTGCCTGCAATGTGGAAAACACTGGTTTGATCCCTGGGTTGAGAAGAAACCCTGGAGAAGGGAATGACTACCAACTCCAGTACATCAAGGCTGTATATTGTCACCCTGCTTATTTAACTTATATACAGAGTATATAATGAGAAATGCACGGCTGGACAAAGCACAAGCTGGAATCAAGATTGCCGAGAGAAATATCAATAACCTCAGATATGCAGATGACACCACCCTTATGGCAGAAAGCGAAGAAGAACTAAAGAGACTCTTGATGAAAGTTAAAGAGGAGAGTAAAAAATCTGGCTTAAAACTCAACATTTAAAAAACTAAGATCATGGCATCTGGTCCCATCACTTCATGGCAAATAGATGGGGAAACGATGGAAACAGTGACAGACTTTATTTTCTAGGGTTCCAAAATCACTGCAGATGGTGACTGCAGCTGTGAAATTAAAAGACGCTTGCTCCTTGGAAGAAAAGCTATGACCAATCTAGACAGCTTATTAAAAAAGCAAAGACATTACTTTACCAACAAAGGTCCATCTAGTCAAAGCTATGGCTTTTCCAGTAGTCATGTATGGATGCGAGAGTTGGACTATAAAGAAAGCTAAGCGCCGAAGAATTGATGCTTTTGAACTGTGTTGTTGGAGAAGACTCTTGAGAGTCCCTTGGACCGCAAGGAGATCAAACCAGTCCATTCTAAAGGATATCAGTCCTAAATATTCATTGGAAGGACTGATACTGAAGCTGAAACTCCAATACTTTGGCCACCTGACATGAAGAACTGACTCATTGGAAAAGACCCAGATGCTGGGAAAGGTTGATGGTGGGAGGAGAAGGGGATGACAGAGGACGAGATAGTTGGATAGCAACACCGACTCAATGGACATGAGTTTGAGCAAGCTCCAGGAGTTAGTGATGGACAGGGAAGTCTGGTGTGCTGCAGTCCATGGGTTGCAAAGAGTCAGACATGACTGAGCAACTGAACTGAACGGAACTGACCCACTCCAGTATTCTTGCCTGGAGAATTCCATGGACAGACAGAGGAGCCTGGCGGGCTACAGTCCATGGGGTCACAAAGTCAGACACGACTGAGCAACTAACACTAAAAGCCAGTCTTTATCATTAAAGCTAAGTTTCTGACTAACTGTTCCTCTATCATGAGAGTTTCAGCAAATTCAGGAAGTAGAAGTAGGCTCAAGGTTTCACACAGGCTGGAAAACAGACACCAAGTTCCCACCATGGAATCTAGGCAACATCTCAGAGACAGAAAGTCACCCCCCGACTCGCCCCAAACAGATCCGCCTCCACTGCTAGAACCCTGTTCACATCCCCCAGGTCAGAAAAGAGCCCCACACCAGGCCCCTGAAATGGCCTGTCAGCCCATCCCCCTGCCTCACTGGGCACCCCTCCGTCTACCCTCCACTCAGCCAGCAGCCAGAGGGTGGCTCACGTCTCTCCCAGGGGCACCCTGGCTGCTCGGCAGGAGAAGCCACAGAGGCAGGCAGGCAGGAAGCCCACTCTGCCCTAAGGCGGCCGCTCGGCGCTGAGCCCACACAGAGTAGGCGCTCCTGCAGGACGTCCCTGTCATTGGCACCACTGGACACCTTGCTGTGCTGGAGGCGACCCATGCACTTTCTGGTCAGAGGCTTCCGGGGACAGCTGGTGACCGTGACAGACAGCAACTACTCACGCGGGGGCAAAGCTGCTACCCAGAGGCCAGGGGGCCAGCAGCCCTCCCTCCAGGTGGACCCCACGGGGTCATCCTCACAAAGCTGTGTGCTCCCTTCAGGCTCATGTGTCTCAGGTCTTTAAATTTTCCTTTTTTTTTTTTTTTTTACTTTTTGGCTGCACTGCTTGCCATGCAGAATCCAAGTTCCCCGATCAGGGATGGAACCTTCAGCTGCTGCAGTGTGAGCACAGAGTCCCAACCGCTGGGCCACCACGGAAGTCCCCGGGTCTTTAAATTATGTCAGACTCCAAGCCCACATTACACATTCCTCAGATCTATTAACACCTGAGCTAAGCTGGTGACGCTCTAATACTCAGGGAAGTGACATCATGAGCAGGTGCTGTGGAGGCCTGGCCAGGCCGCGTCTCTTACGTTCTATGGGGTCCTGAAGGAGCGGGTGGAGGAGGGCTCGCGGGCTCCCATGATACAGTCTCAGCCTGCAAAACAAGACGCGTGAGCCGCACATCAGCACCTTGCATTCAGTCACAGGACCCCAGCTATGCTTCTCAAAAGGAAGGCCTGTGGGGACCTCCACTCCACCCCTCTGGGAGCTTCCACCACCCTCTGCAGGGAACAGAGATGCCTGAGCACAGCATCGGCTCCATGAGCCCACAGTGCTGGTGGGCAAGTTCGTCCAGAGTATACACTGCATGGTCCGAATGCAGCCTGAGCAAGAGCACTGGAAACAATGCCCGGGAAGCAACTTGTGCCTGAAAACATCCCAAGATTTGAAACAACATTTGAGGGGCTTCTATGGCTATGTGTCTAGAGTGGTGGTTCCCAACCAGGGAGGATTTTGCCCCCTCGGGACAACTGGCAAAGTTTGGAGGTGTTTTCAGCTGTCACAGCTGGGCAGGGAGGGGGCTACTGGCATCTCGTGGGCTGTGAGACCATACATTGTTCAGGACAGCCCCGTAACAAAGGCATACCTAGCCCAAAGTGTCCATGGAGCCAGGGTGGATAAGCCTCCATCTACAGTGACAACGCAAACTCCACCACGGCTAAAATGACCACACACCGTCTCGCCCATCTGGGCACGTTCAGGTCCTAACATAACAGAGCCTGGCACAGGGCAGACCCCCAGCCAGTGTTTGCTGAGTGAGCCCCTACTGCTCCCTGGGCGCTCGTCTGGGAAGAACCTACTGCTTATACTCCGGACCCTTAGGAGGTGGCCACTGCTGTCCATCAGGCACAGATGATGAATTCAGAGTCAAGAGTTTAAACAACTGGCCCAAGACCCCACAGGAGTAAGGTTGGAGCAGGACTCAGCCCATATCCTCCTTACGTCAGATCCCACCCGCCTGGCCAAAGCTAGTCCTGCTCCCACCTGGAGAAGGATGGCTGGGCTTACACAGCAGCAGCAAACACGGTTACAGCCTGAAGCAAAAACATCCCCAGGAGACTGTGATAAACACACACAAACTGACAAATTCAGAGCTCCCTACTGTGGACGAGCAGTTAATTCACCACAGAAAGATGCTGGGAACCCCAACAACTGAGAAAACGAGGCGGATACCGTTTGTCCTGGGAAGTGGAAGTTGGAGATTCCGGCTTGTGGCTGAAGATCCGAAGAATTCCAAACCCACAGGACAGAGTCTGGAGGGTCCCGTCTCGTCTTCTGCCTTCAACGACCACCTCCACCACGGCCACAATATGAGGGTGGTTCAAGGACGTGTGAAAATACAAGGGCTGCCAAAGAGAAGCAGACGGAGGGAACGCTCTCGACCTGCAAGAAAGGAGCTCAGGGACGTGGGCGGGCTCCCTTCTCACCTCCACCATTCTCACCTCGATGCTGCAAGCACACCATGTGGGGAGCAGCATCCCTGACAGGCACCAGAGAGGAGAAGGGGCCAGGAAGGGACCCCCTCAGAGACAGACACTGGGGTCACAGCTCCTCCTTCCAGGACACCCAGCATCTGCTTGCAAGACTGCTTGCTTCTCCTGTGGGAGTTTTTCACCCACAAAAGATGCCAAAAGACATCAGAGCCTCTGGAGAGGAAAGGGGTTGGGGCAGCCATGCACCCCACCCCTATCACCTGCCAGGACCATGAGCCCAAAGATAGAAGTAGCCCATGGCACCCATGCATCCAGTGAACTGCCCACCACACCCACATGTCCACCGAGCTGCCCACATTGCCCACACATCCACAGAGCCCTTTCATGCAACGCCCAAACTTCAATCACAACTCACCAATACTGACTCTAATCCCTGTTTCCTGTGGAAATACTATGAGGCTGCATCTGAATGAGTTCTTAGTTTTGTTTTGGTTTTTTTTTTTTTTTGAGTTCTTAGTTTTAACTAAGCAATATCCTGGGATTTCTTGAGGATTTCGTTCTGTCATCCCCAGTCCAGAATGAGATGGTTGGACAGCATCACTGACTCAATGGACATGACTTTGAGCAAACTCCGGGAGATGGTGAAGGACAGGGAAGCCTGGTGTGCTGCAGTCCACAGGGTCATAGACAGTCAGACGTGACTTAGTGACTGAACAACAACAAAATATCTTTATTTATAACAAATATAGCCTTGAGAATATTTAAGACAAGGTTTGGTGAGGCGGGGGTCCAAGCCAAGCAGAGGATACTCAAATTGCTACTAAAAGGTTTCCCACTTGTAGCTTCTCCACAGGGTGGGGAGTGAGAAAGACGACACAGACGGGTCAAACCCAGCTCCCGTCGCTGAGATGCACATGGCCACATGGAACAGAAACACCTTCCTTCTGCCACTGTTTCCAATCTCCTGAAATCCAGTGCAGTCACTCTCATCTAAAACTAACAAACGTTGTAGACACAGATAATAGAAACAGAGGCACTAACTGGGTTTGAGAATCTTCAGGGAACAAGCGTCCTGGGAGTCCAGGTCAGTACTGAACTGAGGCTCTGTACTCGAGGGGTCCCTGGAATCCCGCGTCCTTGTTGGAGCGAAGCCTAGGTGGTAGGGTCACCAACTGAGCACAAAGACCACCCCCAACACAGGGCCGGGCCAGGCCGGGCTGCAGCAATGTGATTTAAACTTGGAATAATCCCCCATTAATGAGTCATTACCACGGTGTCACCAAGAAAACGTTTACTGTAATCACAGACTGTCAGCCCAGGATAACAGAAAGACACATTAAAACATCAGCCATGAGATATAAATCGTTATTCTATTATCTTTTATTGCAAAATGATGAAATAATGACCACTTACAGCTGACAGGTGGTTGGACCAAGAGAGAATTATGCTTCCGTCTCCAAGACTTGAGTACTGTTTTTAAAAGCCCCACCGTAAAGTCAGGTTTGTCATTATCTCACCTCCCACATTTACACCTGTGCATATCAGTTTTATGGACACTACCCACTTTTCTTCTTGGCAGTGAAACAAACATTGTCGGCTCTGATGCAGAGCAGCCATAATCCTCCAGCTTAGAGGTCACCTTGAAATCCTTTGCCCGGAGGCAGTAGGACCAACTGCTTTGGGCATGTCCCAGGTACCAATTGGGCTTCCCTGGTGGCTCAGCTGGTAAAGAATCTGCCTGCAGTGCAGGAGACCTAGGTTTCATCCCTGGGTTGGGAAGATCCCCTGGAGAAGGGAACAGCTACCCACTCCAGTATTGTGGCCTAGAGAATTCCATAGACTGTATAGCCATCCATGGGGTCGCAAAGAGTCGAACATGACTGAGCGACTTTCACTTTCACTTACCAATTCATGGCTGTTGCCTCTCCCTTTCCTTTACCACTGCAAACAATTATTCTGAGACCAAACTAACCACAGAGCCCCACTCTGGTCTGTCCCAGAGACTCCACTTTCACCGGCAGGGTCGGCCTTGGAAGCTCAGCAGGTTACAAGGCAACACGAGGGCTGACTGCCTCATCCCCTCACTACTCATGGGTAAGGAGCAATGCTTTACTGCCTCTCTAATGAGTGCGCCGCACATACTAAAGAAATTCTAGGGACTTCTCTGGTGACCCAGTGGTTAAGACTTTGCTTTCCAATGCAAGGGGCGAGGGTTCAATCCCTGGTCACAGGGCTAAGATCCCATGTGTCTCTCAGCCAAACAAAACAAAACACAAAACAGAATCAATATTGGAACAAATCCAATAAAGACTTTTTAAAAAATGGTCCACATCAAAAAAAAAAAAAAAGAAAGAATTTCTAAGGAACCTAGAAATACAATCTAGCCCTCAAGAAGTTCAAAGGTAAAGGTTAATTTGTTGTTGTTCAGTCGCTAAACCATGTCCAGCTCTTTGTGACCCCATAGACTGTAGCATGCCAGGCTTCCCTGTCCTTCACTATCTCCCAGACTTTGCTCAAACTCATGTCCACTGAGTCCGTGATGTGATCCAACCATCTCATCCTCTGTCACCCCCTTATTCTTCTGCCCTTAGTCTTTCCCAGCATCAATTTTTTTTCCCATGAGTCAGCTCTTTGCATCAGGTGGACAGAGTATTGGAGCTTCAGCTTTAGCATCAGTCCTTCCAATGAATATTCAAAGCTGATTTCCCTTAGGATTGACTGGTTTGATCCCCTTGAAGTCCAAGGGACTCTCAAGAGTCAGCTTAGGCAGGTAGAAAATGCACACCCTGCCTAGGGCCGACCAGCTCGGAAGTTCTATGCAAGTAAAAGCCCTGGGGATGAACCACCCAACTCTGTGGCTTCAACCCTTTAGGCACCCGGCCGGGGATCCCCAGAGAAGCCGAGTCACCTAGAACCCAGGCCCTCTACCCCCACCCCACCCCTGTGTGCTTGGTCAGACATCCCAAGCACGATCAAGCAATTCTGCAAACAAGCCCTCCAGGAACTTCCCTGGTGGTCCAGCGGTAAAGAATTCTTCCAATTCAGGGGACACGTATCCGATCCCTGGTCAGAGAACTGAGAACCCAGTGCCACATGCCACAGAGCAACCAAGTCCACACACTGCAACTACTGAGCCCATGCACCACATCGCAAGACTGCATGATGCAGCTAAGACCTGACATAGCCAAGTAAATAAATGTTTTAAAAAACCAAGCCCTCCAGGGTCAGGATGCCTGGCGGCGGCCATGCAAGATGCCTGGAGATGCATCAGCTGCCACTGCGGGATTAAAAGTTGAAGTCAAGCCCATCCAATTACAGAGAGAGAAGCCGTGGGACACAGAACAGTGGGGCCCTGGTCCCCCCATGCCACAGCTCACTCATCCGCCCTTGACAAGGTGCCCCCCTGACAAGATAAACTGGTTAATAAATCACAGAAATGCTCCTGTCTTAATGCCTTCATCTTCAAACACGCCGACATTTTGCCTCGGGGCTGAGGGTCCATTTTTCACACACGTGACAGAATTGAAATTGGGCCTCAGATGAAGACGGGCGTTTGTGTAGAGGCTTCGTCCGCGGCTGCACAGCCGCTCGACCTGCCCCAAGTGACACACGCTCTTCTGTCCCAGGCTGAGGACAAGGCCAGGAGAGAGGCACAGAAATTAAACTAGTACCTTCCAAACAATTTTGTTTTCCTCTTCTTTGACCTCACCATGCAGCCTGCAGGATCTCAGTTCCCCAGCCAGGGATCGAACCTGTGGATACATGGTGTCCTAATCCCTGGACCACCAGGGAAGCCCCACCAGACAATTTTCTTTAGTAAACCTTTAGTAGGGTGGCTTCAGGAAGGTAAACACACCACATATCCATCTGCAGCCTCCATCAGCTCAGCCTTCCACTGGAGGCTCAGGACAGTTTGCTGCACACGACCGACCACAAGACTGACCACTCCAAGGACAGTGAATCCACCGAGCAAAACTCTCCTCCAGGAGATGCAAAATCTCTAATTCCAGTCAGAAGCTTCCACTCATCCAGGGTAGGGCCCAGCATTATTCTTAGGAAAAAAACACAGCCCTGGAGACAGTGTCCCCCACCCAATCCTGCACCAAGAGAATTATCTGGCTCAAAGTATCTGTGGAGCCAGGGTTGGCAAGCTCCCATCTACAGTGACAACACAAACCCCACCATGGCTGAAATGACCACACACCATCTCGCCCACGTGCCCATCTGGGCACGTTCAGGTCCTAACATAACAGAGCCTGGCACAGAGCAGACCCCCAGCCAGTGTTTGCTGAGTGAGCCCCTACTGCTCCCTGGGCGCTCGTCTGGGAAGAACCTACTTCTTACACTCCGGACCCTTAGGAGGTGGCCACTGCTGTCCATCAGGCACAGATGATGAATTCAGAGTCAAGAGTTTAAACAACTGGCCCAAGACCCCACAGGAGTAAGGATGGAGCAGAACTCAGCCCGTATCCTCCTTACATCAGATCCCACCCCCTCAGCCAAAGCTAGTCCTGCTCCCACCTGGAGAAGGATGGCGGGGCTTATTCAGAAACAGCACACCCAGTTACAACCTGAGGCAAAGACAGCCCCAGGAGACTGTGATGAACACACAGAAGCTGACAAATTCGAAGCTTTCTACTGTCCCCACATGTATGTCTATGTGCTCAGATGCTCAGTCATGACCAACTCTTTGCAACCCTATGGACTGTAGCCCACCAGGATCCTCTGTCCATGGGATTCTCCTGGCAAGAATACTGGAGTGGAGTGCCATGCCCTCCTCCAGGGGATCTCCCAGACCCAGGGATAGAACCTTCAGCTCTTAAGTCTCGTGTAATGGCAGGCAGACTCTTTACCACTAGCCCCACCTGGGAAGCCCACATAGTAGACTGTTCAATCACCAAACAACTAAATCCCTATGGAAACATCAGGAGAGATATCATTTCTCCTATTCATCCACTCACTTCTATACCCGCCCCCATTTCTGGTTCAGCGTCCCCAGGAGTTGTTTCTGTTGAGCTAGACAGGAAAGAAATCCTCCTAGGTGACACGGCTAAGACCAGGCGCTCTCGGCAGAGATGGTGCCCAGAGCCATGCTGGATTCCTGCTTTGCAAATGGTTTACATCAGGAGTAGCTCCTGGAACATGAGAGTGGGTAAAGGAGAGGGGAGGGCATGTTCAGGAACCTGGCGATTAACCAAGTCACTGGGCAGAGCCTCCTGGAGTTTCACTTGGATATACTGACATTCCTTGACAGCATCTACTTGTTTTTTAATTTTATTGAAGTAGAGTTGATTTACAGATGTTGTGTCAATATCTGCTGTATAACAAAGTAATTCAGTTATACATATATTGTTGCTGTTGTTCAGTTACTAAGTCATGTTGGACTCTGCGACCCCATGGACTGCAGCAGACCAGGCTCCTCTGTCCTTCACCATCTCTTGGAGTTATGCTCAAATTCCTGTCCACCGAGTCAATGACGCCATCCAACCATCTCATCCTCTGCTGCCCTCTTCTCCTGCCCTCAATCTTTCCCAGCATCAGGGTCTTTTCCATTGAGTCAGCTCTTTGCATCAGATGGTATATTCTTTTTCTTTTCCATGATGGTTTATTACATGAGAGTGAATATATTAATAGTTTCCTATGCTATAAATATAAACCAGTTTGCATCTGCTAACCCCAAACTCCCAGTCCTTCCGTCCCCCAGCCCCCCACACCCCCTGGCAACCACAAGTCTGTTCTCTATGTCTGAGTCTGTTTCTGCTTCATAGATACGATCACTTGTGCCATATTTTAGGTTCCACATGTAAGTGATATTATATGGTATTTGTCTTTCTCTTTCTGACTTACTTCACTCAGTATGATCATCTCTACATTCATTCACATTGCAGCAAATGGCATTGCTTCATTCTTTCTTATGGACAGCCTCCACTTTTAAAGGAGAGTCACCTCCCTCTCTGAGGTTAAGAATTCACCTGCAGTGCAGGGGACATAAGAAGGGACAGGCTACCCACTCCAGTATTTTGGGGCTTCCCTGGTGGCTCAGCTGGTAAAGAATCTGCCTGCAATGCGGGAGACCTGGGTTCAATCCCTGAGTAGGGTAGATCCCCTGGAAGAGGGCACGGCAACCCACTCCAGTATTCTTGCCTGGAGAATCCCATGGACAGAGGAGCCTGGTGGGTTACAGTTCATGGGATCGCAAAGAGTTGGACGTGACTGAGCATAGGCATGCACTTCCCTCTCATTACTCTGACAAACAAGAACATTCAGGAGCCTGTTTCTCCCGGCCTTGGCGATGGGAAGAGGGAGCAGACCACTTCCCTGTGTCCCAGGAGGCCAGGGAGCCACCTGAGACTCCAGCCGCACCTGGGGCTGAGACGGTCCGTGGAGGTATCATCCCCTGATCTGGGTTCTGGCTACCTGTGAAGAACCACTAGGATTCCTACCCAGTGGCTCGAGTAAAATAAATAAAGGAGGAAAAATGAGCCTGTCACTGCAGGCTGAGCGTGGTTAGTTAAGGAAAGAATTTAAGGAAGAATTATGTCCATCTTAGAAAGAAAGTGCAGGAACTGCATGGTGCTTTGGCCTCTCAGATTATTTTTTAAAGATATCTTTTGAGAGGCTGAAAGAATGATCGACCGTCTCAGCGCAAGTGAAGGGTGATTCCTCTCCACTGAGGGCAGCCTTGAAGGAGAACACAGAGTTCTGAGCTCAGAGCTGAGAGGCCTGGAGCTGGTGCCCTGTGGTCCGCCAGGCAGAGCAGGGAGGCTGGGACGAGAGGGGCATAAGGAATTCATCATTCCTGGAATGAAACACCCAGCTTGGCTCAAGGCAGGACTCCTTTGGTCCATGGTCTTTCCTACAGGACATTGTTTGCAAAGTAATGAAATAGCATCTTCTTTCGGGGCTGTGTATTACAAGGACAACTCAATCAAAACCCAGAGCCCACATGGTTGATTCATGAGTCTACACAAAGGCCAGACAACCACCTTGATTTCCAGATGGGCCCCTGCTACTGGCCGCTGGTAACCTCCATCACATCGCCCCTGAGCCACAACCAAAGGGTAGAACCAGAAAAGCCCAGGCGATTAGTAAAATCAGAAAAAGATCTTCACCAAATTTCAGAATCAACTCTAAAAAGGGCAAATTGTGTTTCTCTCTATTCCCATAGGTGTGTACACAGAGCTTTGCTCAGATGACACAACCCCATAACCAGACGCTCCGTGTATCCAGGCCACCCGGGGAACGATCCACATTTCATGTGCACATGTACATCCATGTATGCACACACACACACACACACACACACACACACACGGCAAAGGGGATTCTCTGTAGTTCACTAAACTCTGAACGTCAAGGACGAGAGGACAGTGCCGGTGGGGAGGATGCTGCCAAGCAGCCCATCAGGATGGACCATTCCTGGGGCAGCACTGGCCTCTGCTGCCCGCCTGGGGCATAGCACCTGAACACAGCTCGGATGAGCAATTCCGGGGCCCAACCAAAACTGCTCTGTTCCCCAGCACCAGCCTCCCTGAGATCAGTAACTGAAGGGTGCAGATTCTTCTGAAAACGTTAAGGACTATGGTCCTCCCTAACACATGGCCCTGATCCCCACGCCCCGTTGAGCAGAGCCCAAATGACTGAGGAGCACTCAGCTTCCACAGCTCGGACCAGACATGAACTGAGCTGAAAGGGCCTCGACCCACAGCTCCCAGGATGGGGGGATATCTGAGAACCCTCTCGGGCATGGATGCTGAGCCCTTGATGAGCCCAGAAGGTGGAGCAGCAGCTCTGAAGGCCGTTTCTTACAACGCACCTTCTACTCTGCAGGGCTCTCAGCCACTGAGCTGGTCGGGGAGACAGCAGGCCCTCTGTGTGTGGCCTGTCTTGGCAGTGACCGCGGCTACAAGGAAAGCCATGGGGAAGGTCACAGGAGGAGGGTTCATCTTAGGACCCCAGTGGCAGCAGAGTGCTCCTCTGCTGACTCAGGGGATCACCATCCCCTCGACACAGCAGCATTTCCAACAGAGCCTGCAGGGCCCCTCCAACACCAGGGTTAAAACAAGGCTTGAGAACAATCACTGCAGTCAAGGCGTCTGTCACTCACGGCCTCTGACCTGCCAACTGCTCTTCAAGACAGAGACATATATACCGACCTCCAGAAGTAAACGGTGGGTCTGAAACCTCCCCAAGAAGCTGGGAGCCAACCATCCCATGGTGACTCCCCAGTAGAGGACACAGTCACCGTAGTATCTGTCACCATGCCAGGCTTTCCAGGGCGTGACTGTCCACTCAAGAAAGAGAATCCAAACAGCCCAGCCCTGGAAGATGGCACCTCAGCCAGGCTCCCAGCAACATTGGGGCCACCGCACTCCTGCCAGGCCTTGGCAACCCCCAACCGCTCGCCCCAAGACAGAGGCGCAAAGGTGACTCAGTGCAGGAGCTGGGACAGCACCCTAAACAGCCACCCACGGTCATATGCGGTTTACGACACACAGCCTCTCTCTCGATTCGGACACCAGACTGAGGAGTTCAGCATGGGCCGTCTGACGGCCGGAACACACCAGTCACGGTCCTGGTCCCCAGGACGCACATCCCCATGGCCATATCTAATTTCCCTGAACCTTTGGGCGCAGCATCCCCCTCTCCTGCATGTTCAGTAAGGACCAGTAACATCAAGCCACGCTGCACACAGCATCCTGACTGTGGGTGACAGCCCAGTGCAGAGAAGCCTGGTGGCTTCATGACTGGGCAGGACTATCCCCCACAGAGAGGGCGGCTCGCTTGGTTTGGTTACATACCGAGACCATCCCCAGGACAGCCGTGGCCACCACCACCACCTCCGTCACTCACTGTACTGCCACCTACTGGGCTTCCCTGACGCTGCGCAGAGAAGGACAAAATCAACACAACACCGACCCTCCAGTACTGTTCCCTGCAGGACCCACTGCGTTCAGGTGCAGCTTGAAGGAGCAGCTGGGAAGAAGACGCTAGGACACCTCCAGCTCTTGATAAAACCCCGTTGTCTCCGGAAGGCCCCTCCCAGCTAGCTACCCAACAAGCCCACCCTTGGCCGCCCTCCCACCCCTCACCCTGGGACACAGCTTCTGCCACTCCACTTATCCTGGGCCGGTTCCCTCCATCCCATAGGCTCAACTCCCAGAGGCCCTCCTTCACCACCTGCTTATGTCTCCCCTTCTTCCCCAGGGCAGCGGCTGTTGGTCTCCTCCGAGAACTCACCACACCTACACTTGCTGCCGCCTGCCTGGGTGTGTCACCCCAGCAGACTGTAAGTTGTCCAGGGTGAGAACCACAGCCATCCCATCCACCCAGCACCATCGCCTTGGCACCCAGCCCCATGGCGGGCAGACGGCAGGCACTGGAAGACACGCTTGTGGGTTTGGTGCAGCTGAACGAGGATGGGACACCCTATCTGCAGGGCAGCCAGACACAGGGTTGCTGCGTGGGCAAGACCATGTCACCAACTGATGCCAAGGCAACCACGCAGTCTGCAGACAGATGTGGAGGCTCCAGGCCCTCCCACCTTCTACCTGGGCAAGGCACCTCACTTCTAAGTCCCAATTTGCTCATCTTTAAAAAAAAAAAAAAAATCCTAAACTAAAAAGAAAGAAAAAGAAGGGGGAAGTGAACAAGGAGGAAAACTGAGGAAACCTGATGAGATCAATAATTTTCTAACTTTGTTGCCAAAGCTGGAAGTTTCCATGAAGGCGATGAGACCCACACGTATGCTGCCCCCCGCAACACCCGCCCCCTGCCACCATCCACTCAGGGCACATGGCTGCCACACAAGTTTCTGTCTGGAAGCAGATGCTGGCTGCCAGGACGAGCTTTATGGGAGCTCGGCCTGCTGCTCGGGGCATTCCTGGACTGGTGAGCGGCTCTGCAGGCCTCGGCGAGCTCCTCCACGTCCTCCCGAAGAAGTGCCGATAGGTGACATCGAAGAGAGACACGCGCAGGTGGCAGCCCACCTCCGACAGCAGCTCCAGCACCCCCTAGGAGACAGAGGGATGGCCTTGAAGGATCCTCAAGGTTGAGAGCCTCCCCACAGATGCTGATGGACCATTTGGGGGAAACTGGGCCACTCAGCATCCATCCCCTGGTTTAGGTATCAGGCCCTTCCTTCCAAGGGACTACCTCTCTCCATGGCCCTCCCTTGGCCAGTTGGAGGCTGGAATCCCACCCAGAACCAGCAAGCCACACAAGAAGCCAAAGCTGTGGAGACAGACGCCTATGACACCATGTGGAACCAAGGAAGAACAAGTTCAGGTGATGCCACATGAGATCCTGGATCAAGCCACACCTGAAGCTTGTACTAATGATAGGTTTGTCTTTAAGTGAGTTAACAAATTATCTCTCCTTAGGCTATTTTACTTGAGTGTTTTTTGTTTTTTGTTTTTTTTTGGTTGGGGGAGTTATTTGTTTACCATTTACAGCCAAATTATTCCCAATATGACCACAAACTCTAAATCCTCAGCCTGTCAGAATTATTTGGGTGGGTTGGGGTCAGGGTATAAATAAAAGAAAAGCCGATCTTTGAGAACTACAGATACAGACAAGGCACCAGAGACTGCTAGGCCTGCCCTGTGCCCAGTGGTGCCACCTACAGAGGGTTCTCCTGGGTCTTCAGTGCTGGTACCACTGGCACACCTGGCAAGGGGGCAGCTCTTACTGTCTACCTGGGACCAGGAATCCTGCTTTCCTTTCATGCAGTCATTTAATAAATGTTATTTAAGCATCTATTTTGTGTGTCCACTCTGTGCCAGACACTGTTCTAGGAAACACAGCAGGGAACAAAACACACAAGACCTGCGTCCCTGGGGCTCACGTGAAGACAATGAAAATGGGAGCAGAGGAAGATGGGTGGGTCGGCTCTTTGAAGAAGACGGCCAGGGAAGGGGCTCTGAAAGATAACATCTAAACCGAGAACTAAGGAGGCAGGGTGGGGTGGACGGGAACCAGGAGGGGACCCTTGGAGAATAAACCAGGCAGAAGGAAGCTCTGGGTGAAGAGAGCCGGGTGCTCAGGAAAATCATCCTGACTACATGTATCTTTTTTGTTGTTGTTAGTCGCTAAATCATATCTGACTCTTTTACTGCCCTATGGACTGTAGCCCACCAGGCTCCTCCATCCACAGGGTTTCCCAGGCAAGAACACTGGAGTGGGTTCAGATTCCCGACCCAGGAATCTTCCCACATCTCCTGTTGGGAAGCCATGTATGTTATTTTTGTTGTTTTTTAGTTGCTAAGTCATGTCCGACTCTTTGTGACCCCAGGGACTACAGCACGCCAGGCTCCCCTGTCCTTTACTATCCCCCGGAGGTTGCTCAAACTCATGTCCATGTATGTGTATTTACATTAACTGATTGCTCTCACTTTCTGGGTTCTTAGTGTTCCTAGTGCTCTGGCATCTGGGGCCTCCCTGATGGGAAGAGACTGTCCTGCCCAGGGCCAGCTATTTCCCAGTGATAGTAACCGACCTGCTTTCCATTCCACACCCCACTTGCCCTTGTCTGGCTCACACTCCGGGAGACAATATCTTCCCACCCCAACAATCCCAGAACCAGACCCAGGCAACCAGTCCCTCCACCCCAGAGGCCAATGAACTAACTCAAACTAGCCAGTCCCAAGTGTGTGCAGCTGCTTACCCAGCCTTGCCCATCCCTTCCCACAAAAACCATGATATAGGCTTTTGCCCCGGCTCTCCTCTTACCCCGCTGCCTCCCCACCAACCCAACTGCACAACCCTTCGGGGATGTGCGTCCCCTCCCTTGGGGAGCCCAAAGGAAGAAACTATCTTTTCAGTGGCAACCGTCCCCTGATCTGCTGTCCCCACCACACCTGAATAAAAACAAAAGCCAAAGTGCGCTTCAAAACAGAACACCCAGTGACTTCCCCGCTGGTCCAGTGGTTAAGACTCTGAGCCTCCAAGGCTGAGGGAACTGGATCGATCCCTGGTCAGGGAACTAAGATCCCACATGCAGCACACAGTGGCTGAAGTTTTTTTTAAATACTAAAAAAAAAAAAAAAAAAATTTAATAAAACAATGGGATTGTGTTTAATTGGAGAAGGGGCAGGAGCCACCCTCGCAGGCCACTTCTACTCCAAACAGGATGACGGGTCAGGGAAAGAGCCTGAGAGGCAGTGACACCACCTGATTCGGGATTTCATGGAAATCAGTCCAACGTGAGGTGAAGCGTGTGTTAACTAAATCAGGGTGGGATCCTTTCGCAGTTTATGTGGATGTCAGATCATCACGCTGGGCACTCCAAGTGTCCTACGGCTTCGTCAGTTATACCTCAATAAAGAAGGAAAACCACTCCAGCTCCACGTGGGGATCGGAACGCGGCGGGAGGACGTGAGGAGCTGGGGTGAGCAGAGGGCACATTCGGGGTGTCAGTGAAGGAGAGGAGCTGGGGTGAGCAGAGGGCACATTCGGGGTGTCAGTGAAGGAACTGCCGAGGGCCGTAGTGATGGCAGGGTGTGGAATATGAGGGGAAGAGAAACAAGCGGGACCAGCTGGTGGCCACCTGCCCACCCAGCCTCCCGGGTCCAGCAGGTGAGTCCCAGCAAATGGGAGCAGCTGGCAGGGGGGAGTGTGCCAACAGGTCTGGGGGGATCTTGAGCCCAGACCCTCATCCCTCCCCACCAGCACTGTTCCTCACCCTGCTCCCTGCCCCTCTGGAGCCCCTTTACTGCGCTCGCCCCCTCATTCCCATGAGGCCCTGACCAGGGAGGCCTTCCCTGACCCCCGCCATCCAGACCCTCATCATCTGACCTGGTTTTACATCAGGATCTCTCATGTTTCTAAGTTGTCTGTTTACATGCTGGTGGTCGGTCTCAGCTCTGGTGGGGAAGGGATGAGAGCCTGGAATATTCTCCTCCTGCTATATCCTCAGGACTGGGGACCAAATCATGCAAGGCGGGTGGGGGTGGGGGTGGGCTCAGTGTGCACACCTCCTGGGGGCCTGGGCCTCCCCTCGCTGCAGGCACCACCCAGGGCACCACCATCAGCCCCCCTGGCCCCCTCACCATGCTCCCAGGGAGGTGACCAGCAGCCAGGACCAGGGAACTCCCAGATCACCTGGGAGCTGGGTCTTCTCCTGGCCTCCACAGCCCAAACACCCCCTCCGCCTCTCTGAGACCTTGTGCCCAACTCTCCTCGGGTAGGTTTCTAGCTGTCTCCTCGTGCTGAACAGACAGCTCTGTGAAGACAGAGTTGGGGGCCGGGGGGTCACCCTTGTGTCCCCTGCACAGCTCCAAACACACAGTAAATACAAGTGAAATAGCCATTCCAAAGGAAAGAAGTAGGTTGGCCCAAAAGTTTGTTTGGGTTTTTCTGTGATTATCTTATGGGAAAACTTGAATGAACTTTTGGGCCAACCCAGTAATCAACATTCATGGTAAAATGAAAACTAAACCAAAAAGGTAAATAAAAAGTAAGAAAAACATACCAAAATGACTAATAAGTGACTTGAGTTCAAAATTGGTACATAATATTTTTAGCCAACACCTTTTACAGGGAAGTTTGCTACCATCTAAAGCTACCAATTCTCAAAATAACTGAAACTGTACAAATCTGTAAGATCATCTAAACTGAACTTTTGACTTTTTCCCTACTCGATCTTTTAATCTTGGCTGATTTTTGTGTGTAAAACCAACTTTGCATTCCTGTGATAAACCCCACCATGATTTCCTACCTTCTGTACACACTGCTGGATCTGATGTCCTAATATACTAAGGAATTTTGTGTTAACATTCATAAGAGATGGCAATCTGTACTTTTCTTTCCATGTCTTTGTCTGGCTTGGGTATCAAGGTTATGATGGCCTCAAAATAAACACCTGAGAACAATTCCCTCCCACTCTATTTTCTGAGTGTTGGTCTACAATTGGTATTATTTCTTCCTTTAATATTTTATTAAATTCAACAGTGAAGTCATTTAAGTTTGAAAATGTTTTAATTATGAATTGAGTTTCTTTAATAAATATGGGGCTATTCAAGTGGGAATTTGCTGTATGACTCAAGGAACTCAAACCCAGAGGGGTGGGATGGGGTGGGAGGTGGGAGGGAGGCTCAAAAGGGAGGGGACATATGTATACTATGGCTGATCCATGTTGATGTATGGCAGAAACCAACACAATATTGTAATTATCCTTCAATTAAAAATAAATTAAGAAAAAAATGAACAAAGTAAACATATATAGGGCTATTTAGATTTTCTATTTCTTCTGGTGTCACTTTTGGTAAATTGTGCTTTTCAAGAAACGTATCCATTTCATCTAAGTTATTTTTATTGGCACATAAGTTATTCATAATGTCCCTTGATTATCTTTTTAATGTCTGTAGGATATGTGGTGATGCCCCTTCTTCCTCTCCTAATATTGATAATCTGTGTCTCTTCTCTCTTCTCATGATCAGTCTTGCCACGGGTTTATCAATATAATTAATATTTTCAAAGAACCAACTTCTAGCTTTACTGATTTTCTTATTATTTGTCCTTTATTGATTTCTGCCCATATATTTCCTATTTCCTTCTTCTCTTTTCTTTGGTTTTAATTTATTCCTTTTGTCTAGATTCTTAAGGAGAAAGCAGAGATTGTTGATTTTACACAGGCAGACCTCAGAGACAGAGGGTTCAGTCCCAGACCACTGCAATAAAGTGAATATCTTAATAAAGTGAGTCACATGGATTTTTTGTTTCCCAGTGCATATAAAGTTATGTTTATACTATACTGTAATCTATTAAGTGTACAATAGCATTTTGTCTAAGAAAACAATGTACCTACTTTAATTTTAAAAAAATTTATTGCAAAATACCATCTATCATCTGACCCTTCAGTGAGTCATCAAAGATCACTGTGGATGTCAGGTCACCATAACACAGACAATAATAATGAAAAAGCCTGAAATATTGCAAGATTACCCAAATGTGACAGAGAAATAAAATAAGCAAATGCTGGGAAAACGGCACTGACGGACTGTCTCCATGCAGAGATGTCAAAAACCTCCAATTTGGGGGGGTGGGGAAATACAATACCTACAAAGCACAATAAAATGAGGTGTGCCTGCATTTTTCTTCTTTTCTAATGTACTTACATAAAGTTGTAAGTTTCCCTCAAAGGACTGCATTAACTGCATCCCACAAATCTTGATATATTCTTATACCAGTTAGTTCCAATTACTTTCTAATCTCTCTCTGAATTCTTTGACCCATGGGTTACTAGTGAGCAGAGTGTTGTTTAATTTTCTACTATTTGGGGATTTTCTGGTTATCTTATTATAATTGATTTTTTAATTTAATAACATACTGGTCAGTGAACATATTCTTCATAATTTCAATCCTTTTAAATTTATTGGGATTTATTTTCATGACCAAGCATATTATCTATCTCTGTAAATGTTCCACAAGCACTTGAGAAGGTGTATTTTATTTGTTAGGTATAGTGTTTTCACGATGACAATTCAGTTAAGGTGGTTGGTGGTGTTCAGATCTTTCATACCCTGATGATGGGTTGTTTTGGTTTTTTTTTCGCAGGGTGGGTGGGGGGAGTCTATTGGTTCTATCACTTATTGAGAGAGTTCAGATCCGATCAGTCGCTCAGTCGTGTCCGACTCTTTGCGACCCCATGAACCGCAGCACGCCAGGCCTCCCCGTCTATCACCAACTCCTGGAGTTCACTCAGATTCACGTCCATCGAGTCAGTGATGCCATCCAGCCATCTCATCCTCTGTCGTCCCCTTCTCTCTTGCCCCCAATCCCTCCCAGCACCAGAGTCTTTTCCAATGAGTCAACTCTTCATATGAGGTGGCCAAAGTACTGGAGTTTCAGCTTTAGCATCATTCCTTCCAAAGAAATCCCAGGGCTGATCTCCTTCAGAATGGACTGGTTGGATCTCCTTGCAGTCCAAGGGACTCTCAAGAGTCTTCTCCAACACCACAGTTCAAAAGCATCAATTCTTCGGTGCTCAGCCTTCTTCACAGTCCAACTCTCACATCCATACATGACCACAGGAAAAACCATAGCCTTGACTAGATGAACCTTTGTTGGCAAAGTAACGTCTCTGCTTTTGATGCTATCTAGGTTGGTCATAACTTTCCTTCCAAGGAGTAAGCATCTTTTAATTTCATGGCTGCAGTCACCATCTGCAGTGATTTTGGAGCCCAGAAAAATAAAGTCTGACACTGTTTCCACTGTTTCCCCATCTATTTCCCATGAAGTGGTGGGACCAGATGCCATGATCTTCGTTTTCTGAATGTTGAGCTTTAAGCCAACTTTTTCACTCTCCACTTTCACTTTCATCAAGAGGCTTTTTAGTTCCTCTTCACTTTCTGCCATAAGGGTGGTGTCATCTGCATATCTGAGGTTATTGATATTTCTCCCGGCAATCTTGATTCCAGCTTGTGTTTCTTCCAGTCCAGCGTTTCTCATGATGTACTCTGCATATAAGTTAAATAAACAGGGTGACAATATACAGCCTTGACGAACTCCTTTTCCTATTTGGAACCAGTCTGTTGTTCCATGTCCAGTTCTAACTGTTGCTTCCTGACCTGCATAGATTTCTCAAGAGGCAGATCAGGTGGTCTGGTATTCCCATCTCTTTCAGAATTTTCCACAGTTTATTGTGATCCACACAGTCAAAGGCTTTGGCATAGTCAATAGGGCAGAAATAGATGCTTTTCCATCTGGAACTCTCTTGCTTTTTCCATGATCCAGCGGATGTTGGCAATTTGATCTCTGGTTCCTCTGCCTTTTCTAAAACCAGCTTGAACATCAGGAAGTTCACGGTTCACATATTGCTGAAGCCTGGCTTCGAGAATTTTGAGCATTACTTTACTAGCGTGTGAGATGAGTGCAATTGTGCAGTAGTTTGAGCATTCTTTGGCATTGCCTTTCTTTGGGATTGGAATGAAAACTGACCTTTTCCAGTCCTGTGGCCACTGCTGAGTTTTCCAAATTTGCTGGCATATTGAGTGCAGCACTTTCACAACATCATCTTTCAGGATTTGGAATAGCTCAACTGGAATTCCATCACCTCCACTAGCTTTGTTCGTAGTGGTGTTTTCTAAGGCCCACTTGACTTCACATTCCAGGATGTCTGGCTCTAGGTCAGTGATCACACCATCGTGATTATCTGGGTCGTGAAGATCTTTTTTGTACAGTTCTTCTGTGTATTGAGAGAGTTAAAAGCCTCTAATTATAAAGGTGAATCTAAATGCAATTCCCTTTGGTTCTACAAACTTTGCTACACAGATTTGAAAGCTGTGCTACTGGGTGCTGGGCACAAACGAGATATAATAGCAGGCCAGTTAGTCTTTAAAATGCTGGCTTACAGGTCTGGCCCTTGGCTGGAGTTTGCAGTCTGGGGACACAGACTTCACCACCACCCTAATGGATTGGAATGGCTTACCAGTACTAAACTTCTTGTACAAAGTGGTTTATGCTGATCACTTGCTTTCCTTCTGGAACTCTGGAATCCTACTACATGCTAGGCAGAGTGTATCTACATGACCAGTTCCCAAAAAGCCCTGAGGTTTTTTTACAACCTATTGGCACTGAGTCTCTGACAAGCTTCCTTGGTTGGCAGGACGTCACAGGTATTGTCCCAGCTCGTTGCTGGAGTATGTCTTGTGGGAATCCCATGGCAGAGGACCCTGGGCGTTCATACCCACTGCCTCCCATATGCCTTTCCCTTGGCTGATCTTACTCTATTTTTTCACCAAAACAAATCTTTCCTTTGAAGATGACTCTGTGCTGAGTCATGTCAAGTCCTCCTAGTCAATCACCACACCTGGGGGTGACTTTGGGGGCTCCCATCACAGGAGCACACACATTTAGGGCCGTCGCATCTTCCTGACCATCACTGTCAGTATGAGATGTCCCTTTATCTCTGGTGATACATGCTTCACCTTGAACTCTACTTTGTCTGAAATTAGTACAGCCACAAAGCTTTCTAATGCTTAGAGTTTACATGGGTATCTTTTTTTCCATTCTTTTCCTTTCATACATATGGTTTGAAGACATATATTTAATATCTTCATGTTTAAACTGTGATTTTTTTATAAACAACTTATAAGTGGGTTTTAAATGTTAGCTTTTAATGTATGACTCTATTCTACAGACACTGTACATTTTTAAAAATTATTTCAATGACATTATCCATTATCATAATGTCTATAAAAGCAAACACCTGGAGTCAGAACAAGTGGTCATTTTAAGGAAGGACCTAATGAATGGATGACAGGTCATTCATATAGGAAAAGCTATGCTGTCTTAAGGAAGAATAAGAAATTCTTCATGAAATGACATGAACAGTCTAGAACATATATGGGGGGGAGGTTGTTTTTGTTTATTTTGTTTTTCAAAGGGTCTCATTTTGATCCTTTCTCTCCCAGAAATCCCTGAATGGAAACCCAATTATGTGACTTTCATGAAAGTATTGACTTTACCTTTGGGAAGGAAGTAAAAATGATCCACATTTACCAACGTATAATTCATACTGTTAAGAATATTTTTTAAGATATAGAATATAGCAATAAGCTACCATTCATGCCAAAAAAAGAGAAAAATATACAAGTATATTTATTTGTTGTGGTTACTTAGAATGTCTGAAAGGTTGTACAGAAAATAGGTAAATACCGGCTATATCCAGGATGAGACAGCCATAGGACAATACACTTACCTTGTGTGCCCCCTTGAATTTTGAACTATGGGAATTAGCTTTTCAAAAACAAGTTAAAATGCATTAATAAAGTAAAATAGGAAAATAAATTTCCTTTGTAAAATTCCTAGGCAAGAGACAACTGCTGTCTACTAGCCCGTGAGTCCCTGGAGGCAGAGCTGCTGGAGCTGGTCTCCCCAGCTTGGAGTCCCAGCTGGCCGGCTGGAGCTGTGTTACTCTAGGCATCTGACTCCACGTCACTCGTGTTGCTTCCTCTTCTGTAAAGCGGGGGTTATGATGCTACCTGCTTCGTAGGGCTGTCGTGAGGATGAAGTGAACCAACACAAGTGAAGCGCTAAGAAGTAAAGTTGTTGGGGACGTCTCTGGAAGTCCAGTGGTTAAGCCTCTGCGCTTCCAATGTAGTGGGCATGGGTTCGATCCCTGGCTGGGGAATTGGGATCCTATATGGCATGCAGTGTGGCCAAAAAATAAAACAAAGCTGTAAGAGCAGTAATCACCGCAGTATCTACACAGAGGCAAGCACACAGTAGGTGCTCAATCACAGGGTTTGAAGTGATGACGCAGGATGTGAGCGATTTAACAATAGTAGGTTATTCTCAGACCTAGTGCTCAGACAACTCTGAATGCAAGGAGAATTGCTCTGCCAGATGCAGAGGAAGAAGATACGGTCTCACCAAGCCAAACCCCACAAGCCGCATGCTCACAGTGGCAGGCCTGGATCCTTCCTGTGCGTCCCCCCAGAACCCTGGGCCTCCCCAGAATAGTACGATCACATGGGTGTTCTGTGGAGGCACATAAACACCAGCTTTTCTGGCAGGTTCCCTGGCAGCTGAGGGCAGAGATGGACACAGGGCCCCAAAACGAGGGCCTGAGCGTGCAAAGGTGGTGGTACCTCCACCTCACATCTCCCAGGATGCCCAGAGCTCCACCCCTGCAGTTCTAACCCCCAGGCCGTGCTGAGCCACACACAAGGCCAGCCCTTGCAAACAACCTGGCCAGGAAATAATTTAGGAAATCGAATTATCCGGGTTTTTGGATTGCTCCACTGTAGGCAGCAAGAAGCCTTGAGTCAGGGTCAAAAGTGCTGACTGAGTCGCTGAATCACATACCCTCTTTGCTGATGGGCCACTTTGCCTCCAAATGCTGCCACCGCCCAGGGTGATGGGCACAGTGAAAGACTCAGATAAACACGTGAAAATCGATACTGTCTCAGCTCACAGCGGTGAAAGCAAGCATTTGACATTAAAGAGTCGGTTTCTTTACCTGCTTAATTAGCGGGCCATCAAGCCACTTCAGGACACACTGAAACGCCGTCGATTCCTTCAGAGGCTGGCGTGCTCTCTGTGGGTGCGGAGGGACCAGCAGGTTTTGGTCAAAGATCCTGTGCCAGTCGTGCATTCTGCTGGTCCCCGGGTCCCTGGGGCCTCTGGGATTACCTGCACCATTTGTGTTCAAATAAATAAGAGCGTTACGAGGGCCCAGTGCTTAGAGAACCTCCCACTAATGCCAGGGAACTACCACCCTGTGACCCACACTCTGACCTCCCCAACCCCCACTGCAGCCGAGGACTGGCATCCATGCCACCTTGCCTGGCCAATCAGAGCATGCCTACCCCAGCCTCAGTGACTGGTTTAGGGACGGCCACACGCTCTGTCCAGCTGCAGAGGTGGAGCCCTGCACAAGGGCACCAGGCCTTGGGAACTGGGGTTCTTAGAGGGGCCTGGGGGGCATGACCCACTCAGAGCCAATAAGATGTGAGCTCAGAGCTTCTGCTGGTTCTGTTGCAAGAACACTCTCCTCTGGGGCCTTCGGAGCAGAGAGGCCATCAGCTCGGAGCTGCCAAGGGGGATACCATAGGAGTGGCCACCTTGAGACACATACAAAAAGGCAGGCAGCGTGGGAGCAAGGCCAGCGGTCCAGATGTCACCAGGAGAGCCCTGGCTCAAGGGGACCCTGGAGTCTGGCCCCCAGGACAGCCGAGCCACAGACAGTCCTGCTGGTGGAGCCAGGTGGGGACAGACTGAGTGTTCAGGGTGTCTTGGCAACCTGGCTCATTCAAGATTTTATCTGCCTTCCGGCAGACGAGGATCTCGAGACTGTCTTCAGCTGAAAGAGAATCTTAAGCCCTTGGCCTTAATAAGAGGCCAAATTCTCCTAAAATGGCCAGCAAGGAGAAAGGGCAGTGGGTTTGGTCTTCTAAGACAATAGGTCTCTAAATGCAGTCCACAAAGCCCCAAGGTTCTCGGAGGTGGTCAAGGGCTCCAGAGGCTCAGAGCTATTTTCATAACCTCCAGATGCCACCTGAGTCTTTCACTAGGTTGGCATTTGTGCTGATAGTGCCAAGGCAATGGTGGGTGAAGCTACTAGGGCCTCATCACCTCCCAAGACAACGGCAACCAAAGCCCACCAGCCACCCTGTGCTCTTCACCCCTCACGGCACAGAGTCCAGCAGCTTCGCTTAAGAAGGTCCCTGGGGAGGCTGTGCAAACTATGGATTTCATTACGTCTTGATTTGACCCTTGAGGATGCGTGCTTTTAACATTCTGTGATGAAAGGAGGTAAAGCACAAAAAGCATTTCTGCTGCCAAATGAAGGGCCAGGGTCACCCCGGGGTAAGCCGGGCATGATCGCTGGGCTGTGAGTTAAACTGCCTCCTTCCTGCACTCAGCAACACCATTCTTACTAAAAGAACAGCTCAGAGACAAACAATGGTGATTCAGAACTGGGAGCTTCAAACACAGTCTGAACAAAATGAACCTGTCACTTCAAGGTAAACTCATAAAAACTGAGCTTTCAGGCAAAATTCAGAATTGGGAAAATCTGTGCCCTCCACTGCGAGCCTGACAGCTTCATAACTCCTGAAGACTTTCCTGACAAGAGGGGTAGTGCTGGTAACGAAAAGTGAGCTTTTGAAATTGTGTGAGTAGACGTGTCAATATTTGGAAGATCTGCCTAACTCAGAAGCAGTTATTGTCTGAGAGAATAAGCACAATGATGTAAAATCTTGCATGGGGAACAATCCACCCAAAGTGCGATGCAAACCAGAGGATTCAATGTAACAGTGTGAAAGTTTTCAGACAGGGTGTCAAACTCTGCTCTGCTTGTGAGAAACCCTTAAGGAACGATTGCTTGTGGGTTTGGGTACAGCACAGAAGCAGAATATCCACAGTTCTCTAAGGGCTCCCCATCCACCCATCTGCGTCTCCTTCAAATCCTTCAAGCAAAATGACAACAGACTCAACAGAGAAGCAGTGCCCACTGGGATTCAATCATGCAAAACAAAAACAAAGCAAAAACCCAAAAAAGGGCCTTCTCTGGTAGTCCAGTGGCTAAGACTCTGTGCCTAATGCTGGGGGTTTGATCCCTGGTCAGGGAACTAGATCCCACATGCTGCAACTAAGACCCAGCACAGCCAAATAAATAAATATTTCAAAAACAAACAAACACACAAAACAACCCCACTCTTCTTGGTAATGTTTTTGTTTCAGAAAACGTGGCTGGCTTTCATTAAAAAAATATATTTTTATATTAATATGTAACAGGTCTGCTGCTGCTGCTGCTGCTAAGTCGCTTCAGTCATGTCTGACTCTGTGCGACCCCATAGACGGCAGCCCACCAGGCTCCGCCATCTCTGGGATTCTCCAGGGAAGAACACGGGAGTGGGTTGCCATTTCCTTCTCCAATGCATGAAAGTGAAAAGTGAAAGTGAAGTCGCTCAGTCGTGTCCAACTCTTAGCGACCCCATGGACTGCAGCCTACCAGGCTCCTCCGTCCATGGGATTTTCCAGGCAAGAGTACTAGGTCTACTGTTTTTAAATGAATTAATAACACTGTCGACATTTCTCAACAATAAATGTTGGTAGGCGTCACTCACATTTTAGGAAGTTATTTGGAGTCCTCAATCATTTTTTAAAGCATAAAGCAGCATGACACTAAAAAGCTGGAGAAAGGTTGCTCTAAAGGGACTTGAAATACAGGGCTTCAGGCAGCTGGCCCACCCTCCACATTCACAGGCTGTGCTGGGAATGCAGGGGGGCCCTGGAGGTATGAATGCGACTGGCCCCCTGAGATGCTCTCCCACACCCGGTGGGCTTCAGTGTGGGGTCCGGCCCCCACTGGAACACCACCCCGACCCTGCATACATCTCCTTGGGCCTCCAGATCCAGACTGTTACTGTATGAACAGTAAGGCACACACACCGGTTTATGTGGGGTTTTTCCTCTGTGGGTTATGTTTGTCTGCTCAATACCACTTGTTTTGCGGAACTACCCTCCCCAGTTCTGGCCCGAGGGCTTCGGGGCTGGTCTCAGAGATGACATACACTGTGTGTGTCTTCACTGGGACCCCAGCCACGGCACCCTCTGGACAGGCTGTCTCCCAGGGCCAGCTCCTCTGTGCTTCTGCACCCAGCAGGCTTCTGTGCTTTTGGTCAGAACACGTATCAGCTGTCCTGTACTGACCTACTCCCTGGCCCACTGCTTGCAGAAGGAAACCTACTCCCCTGGGGCCTTGATACCGCACTTACAATCAGAGCTCAATCAATTCAGCCCTGAAACTGAAGTTTCAATAAACTTGTCTCCCCAGTTTTTCTCTTTTTCAAGGAAATGTTTCATCATTGACATTAGTTATAAAATTGAGAGGTTTATTCCTGCAAAGTGAGGGCCTTCACAGACTGGGAGGTAACTCTACAGCAAAGCCCTTTCTGCCTCAGAAGCACATGTAGGGAAACACCCTCTGGAAGGAGGCCCCAGTGGCAGTGTTTCCTGGCTCCAGGACAGTGCCCCTTTTGTAGGTGGCTCCCTCGCCCCAGATCCCTAACCTAGTGCATCCCCCCACTTCCCTGGGTGACAAGGGGACCCAATACCACATTTGCCAGGACCAGTTGCGATGACAGGATGGCACTGCAGGAGACACGCTGGGATGAAAGGCAGGTCTCCCAAGATCAAAGCTCTGAGCCAGGAAGGTGAAGGCAGGTGGTGGAGATGGAGTGACTACTGGAGTGGGTGATGGAGGGAGAGGTGACTCCTGAGACACAGGCTCCTGGGAGTAGGAGCCTGGACAGTCCCAGGGGCTCCATTACACACAGAGCTCTTCCCCTCCCGCCTGCACCCCCCACCCAGTGCCCCAAACGGCTCTCACCCGGCCCACACTCCTGTACACTCCATCCTGCCCTTGCTTCAGTTTCTCCCATTCAGCATGCCCTCTATCCCCCTTGACAACCACAAGCACCCCTGGATGAGTCTTCCTCTGGTGCCACCTCCCCAGGAAAGCAGCTCCATCCATACATACCCCCTCACACGGGACCCTATCACAGAAGAGTCACCCAGCTTCTCCAGGCTACATGGTCACTGTCGTCCTGCAGGGACTGAGCTTCATGAGGTCAGGACTAGGTCCTCAGTGTAAACCTTTCTAATGATTAAGTAAATCATTCAATTATGCTGGAGAGGAATGAAGAAAGCTGCGGAGGAAGGCAGAAGGGCCTTTGGGGCCAGATGAACCATAAAGAGAAAACTAGGAGGGTCCCGTGCTTTGAGCCCAAGAAAACGATACAAGGGCCTCTCCAGAGGAAGGGGGAAGAAAAGGCACCAACTTTTACTGAGTCCTTATCATGAGCCAGGCACTCACATTTTCATATTTGCTATTCCAATAACTCGAAGATAAGTACCACTACTGTCCCATTCTTACAGATGTGAAAAGTGAGATCCTGAGGTTAAACAGCCAGCCTGAAACCATATAGCTAGTCGTACAAACATCAAAGCCATTATAACCTATGCCAGCCCCTCTGCCCACCAAGGCCAGGAGAAGCCCTCAAGGGTAAAGTGAGAGCAAAGAGGTCGAGGAGCCTGGGCTGATCCTTGCTCTCCTCTCTGACTTCTGCAAAGTCTCTGCCCTCCCAGCATCTGCCTCCCACCTACAAAAGGAGGGGGGCCTCTGAAGCTCCCTGGAAGTCTTTGCTTCTGCAGACCTACCTGATCAACAAATATTCACCAAGCATCTGTTCTGTCCCAGTACAGTGAAGCGGACTGTCAAATACCCTGTCTTCAAGAATCTAAATAACCAGTAGGACAAAGACTAGGGGACAAGCCTGAGCAGCCCAGAGAAGACAAGCCTAACCCAGTCTCCCTTTTTGGCAAGGGGTTGGTGGGGGGAGGAGAAGAGGAGGGACCCAGGCACTGAAGTGATCAGCTGGGCTGAGGTCTCGTCAGCAGTGATTCACCAAGGAAAGGGAGGGATAGGAGCCACAAGGAACTTCCCGGGCACAAGGAAGCTTCCCTCCCAAACGCAAAAGAGATCTGGCCTTCCTGAACCTTGAAAGCTCAGGAGCTTTTTTGAGAGTAGACACCAAGTGCATGTGTGTATGTATTCAGTCGTGTCCAACTCTTTGTGACCCCACGGACTGTAGCCTGCCAGGCTCCTCTGCCCATGAGATTTCCCAGGCAAGAATACTGGGTGGGTTGCCATTTCCGACTTCAGGAAATCTACCAGACCCTGGGGTCAAACTCGCATCTCCTGCATTGGCAGGCAGATTCTTTACCAAATGCACCACTTGAGAAGAAATCCCCCCCCCCCCGCCCCCCTAGAGTAAGCAGAAGTCTAATTAAGCCCTGCCTGGAATTCCTCTTTCAAGGAGTGTTCTTTGAGTACCTACCCTGTGCCAGGCCCTGGAGAACACTGCAGACAACCACGATGACCTCAAGGAATGTATCTGAAGGGAGGCAGAAACACAGGATACAAGTTAGCACACAAAAGAGGTGGTTGTGACCTATGAAAATCACAGAGGAGAGGAGGGTGCAGGGAGCTGTGATGGAGACCCGGCTTGGAACTGGCGGCGACGGCACAATCATCTAAAGTACACCTTTTCCAATACACAAGCTTGTGAGACTTCCCACCTGCGCTTCAGTCAAAATCACACAGTGCGACAGTGAAGGCAGGACCAGGGCTGCGAAGGCATCTGTCTTCTATAGAGACAGACATGAAAGAAATGTGCAGGGTCTGAAGAAGGCAGCAGGAGACAGAGCACTGGGGTTCTCAAGAGCACAAGGGCCCAAGTGGGGAGCTCGGAGGCGGTCAGAAGGTCGGCGGACTGGACAGCGGAGGGGAAGGCGGGAGCAGCTCCAGGGTAGGCCTTAGGCAGGCAGGACCATCGGAGCAGGGAATCCCGCGAGGGTCAGGGAGTCTCTTAGATCTCCACTGGGCAGCGGCGATGGGTCGGGTCAGCAGGCAAAGCAGGGGGTCCCCAGCAGGGGTCCGAATGGGAAAAGGGGAGGGCCAATGCCGCGGTCTCAGCAAAGCCCACGCGGTCGCCGGAAGCTGAAGCGCTGCCAGTGGGTGCGGAGTCTAGGGGCAAAGTGCAGAGATGGAGCCCCTAAAAGCCCCGGATACCCTACAGGACCGGGCGGCCCGGACCACACCAAAAGTCAAGGAGAGGGGGAGGAAAATGCGACCGACGCGGGCACAGCCCCGCGCTAGCCGAGTTGCCGCGCCCCTCAGGCCCAGGGCCCCCAGAAGAGTCGGACGGAGCACCCCACATACACTTCGGGATCAAGGCCTCGGGCCGCTAGGTGGCCCCTGAGCCTCTGGACTGAGTCCAACCTCCCCCGCGGCGCCATCCAACGTGGTTCCGCCCGTGGCGGGCAGCGTTACCTAGGAGACGCGCCTGCAGCAGCCGCCCCCGCCCCCGGGCGTCGAGCCCCAGGCTTCTGAGGAAGTGCCTCTACGACGGATCCAGAGGCCCGGCGCTGGCCGGTGCCCACCAGAGCCGCAGACCCTGCGGGCCGAGGACCGGCCAAGGGGCGCCGGATCCACTGCCACCAGCTAGAGGAGCCTTGGAAAGGGAAGAACTCGCTCTCCGTCATTCACGTCAGCAGGACGCAGGGACCAATCAGAGCCCAAGTCCAGGGTCTCCGCTCCAGCAGCGCCAGCCAATCGGCGCGGCGGCGGGCCCGTCCTAATTTGCATGGTCGGCGATCCCTCAGCCAATAAGAGTGTGACTGGCGTGAAGAACAACCAATGAGAATCTAGAAGAGGAGTGGCCCCGGGCGTCCCACGAGGTGAAGATGCTGCGGGCGGAACCTGGTGGAGCAAGCGGGATTCGGGGGCGCTAAAGTCGCAGGGGCAGGGCGGGAAGGAAGATCCGGAGCGGGATAGAGGATCCGGAGCTGGAGCCCCCAGGTGAGTGCAGGGGGAGACCCCAGCCATCCGCGCAGTCCCCTGCAGTGCGCCGGGAGAGCGGCGGCGGGCACCGCGAGGCCCGCGCTGACTCTCCATCTCCTTGTCCCCAGCGCGTCCCCGCACCCGCCTCCATCCTCACCTCCTCTCCAGCCGGCTCACCTCCTTCTCCATCATATCCCTTCCCCCATTCCGCCCTCCTTTGGCTGCCCTGTCTGCCAGCCTGCCCGACCTTTTAGCTCCCATCCCGACCCCTGCCCCAACTTCATCCCTCCCTGACCCCTCCTTTTCCCGCAGCTTCGCCTCCCCCTCCCCCATCCCTCTTTCCATTCCCTCTCCCAGCCTCAGCGCACCCCCCATCGGAGCGCTCCTGGTCCTAGTCCTCCCCATCTCTCTCTCAAAGGCTCATCCTGCCTCTCCTTTCAGGTCCCTAGCCCCATCTTCCCACCCACTCTGCTCCCAATCCCTACGTTTCCCCATGGGCGCCCTCTCTCCATCTTGCCCTGCTCCCCAGGACCTTGGCTCTCCCCTCCTGCACCAGTTCATCTGGCTACCTACACACCTCACCCCACCCGGGCCCCTCTGCCCCTACCCCATCTTCAGCTTCTCTTCCCCCCCCCCCCACCTCCCCTACCTGCTGCTGCTCCCACAGGACGCAGGACACAGAGCCCCAGCTACTGCACCGCGTCCTGCTGCAGTGGCTGTCCTGTACCTGCCCACCTTTCCACCCTGCCATCCAGGCAGCCTACCCTGGCTCTGCTCCCCCTGGCATTTGTCCAGGGGCTCTTTTGGAGTCTACACTTTGTCTAGAACAGCCTCAGGGGGTCTCCAGGTGAGAAGTCCCTTAGCACCCTGCCTTCCTCCCTGGCCATGATGTCCCTCCCCACCCCACCCCCACTTTCCTGCTCAGCTTACTTTGTGATTCAGCATTTTTGGGGTGGTAACTTTCTTTGCCTCCTGGCATGACAGGGACCTGGTTGTGGGCTGAAGGCAGGGGGTCTTGACCCTGAATTAGAGGAACAGTCCTGAGCTACCTGGTGGGGTCAGGGTTGGGGAACGGGAAACCCACCAGTGGGGGCAGTCCTTTCCTTTTTCACTTGTCTTCCCTGTGTTGAAACGCATCCAGGGGGAGATGACATAAGTAATAGCTCTTGGGGAAATGGGCTATTAGCATTTATGGAAATTAATACATCCACATCCGAGGCGCAGGAACACCAAGTTCAGGCCACAGCTGTCCCACTGTCTGTCATTTCAGGATTTCTTCTTTCTCTGCAACTTCTCCTCCCCCTCAAAAATGCCATCCGCCTTTCAATGCCAAGAGCAAGCCCCTGCTCTTCAAAACAACCACATTCAGGCCCCACGTTGCAGGGTTTGCGGACTGTGGAGAGTCGTGTCTGCCTCCTTGATTGTTGCTTAGTGTATGGATCTCCCTGCAGCGTCCAGGCTCACGTGTGGTTCCTGGGCTCCTGCCCCTGAGCTGTCATGACGGGGTGCCCAGAGTGCATTGGCTACCCAGGACCTGTCTGTGGGGCACACTCTCCAAGCCCATTCCCGGCCTCAATGACATTGAGGGTGTTCCAGCTGCAGTGCGTTCCTACCTCGAAAGCAGCCTGCTGGAGGCTCCCCTGCAAACCCGAGGTCCAGTTCCTTGTGCCTCTTCCTGCTGCACCAGCTGCCAGACCATGTGGGGGCTGAGCCACCGCACAGGGAGGAAGGGTCTTAAGCAGTGTGAAACCAGGTCTCATGCTCAGAACCCAAAAGGGTCTGGACGGGGATGAATGAGCATGAAAGCAACTGCACACAGGTGTGACAAAGACACCACGTTTCTTGTCTACTGAGGGTCATGGGCCATGGCACTGAGGGACACAGGGGTGAGCAAGCTCTGAGGTGGGGCAGATTGAGAAGCTTCACACCTTGGGGCTGGCTTGCTTTCCTTCTTCAATGATCTTCTAAACCCCAGATGATTCAGGAGGAAGTGACTGGTACAAGTTTTGGTTTGGCACTTTCCGGCAAGGGAGGGGGCCTCCTCTCGACTTTCCTGTTTGTTAGTGCTGGGGGCATAGCAACTGGACAGCTCCACACGTGGCAGAGGAAAGCCTCCTCCGCTTCTGGAACCCTGGGAAATGTGTGTGGTTTCCCAGGACTCCGGCTGGAAGGAGCATGTGTCTAGTCCTTGACCTCCACTTCTCCATGACCTTCACGTCACCAAAGATCCCAGAGCCCTTTCCTGAAGTCCCTGAATTACAGGCAGAACAGTGGCACTTCTGGCAGCATTTGGGGAAAACGGTCTCTGACTGTCTTCAGGGCCAGGGACGCCCCCTCCATCCCATCCCAGCAGCTAGAAGTCCCACCTCATAGAGGTGAGCCTGCTAGAGCTGCAAGGGGGTTGGGCATCTTCCACTTGGGAGTCATCAGCAGAAGCCCATAGGCACAGACTTCTCCAAGGTCACTCAGAGGTGTCAGACCCTGTGCCTCCTGCCAATCTGAGCCAGGAATTTCTTTCTGCCCACTGGAGGAAACCAACACCCCATGGATGTGCCAACCAGTGGCCCTTCAGAAAGCACTTGTAAGGTCATGCTGACACATATGGGGAAATAGCACCATGGGTGCTTCTGAGTCAGTGGGGCTGTTGGGAGTCAGAGATGCCACCAACTGCAGAGAACCCTCAGCCACAGCATCCTGCCCTGCCTGGCAGTGCCCCAGAGCCAGGGCCCTGTCGTCCCAAAGATGTCATCAAAGAGATGGCAAGGGGCCGGGCCACTGGGTGAGATAAAAGCAAAGAAGGGATGCTGCGCTTTGACCTTGCTTCGCTGCGGGTCCATGTAAATAACCATAAACCCACTCCCTGTGAGGGAGGATGATTGGTCTGGATGGGAACTAAGCACAGAGAGGTGGCGAGACAGACCCAGCCTCCTGATCATGAGGAACCTGGTTCTCTTCCCACTGCACCAGCCCCCTGCCTGTCCCACCAGGCTCCAGCCCATCCACAAGTGCCAGAAAGCCTTACCCCCATAGACGCGTCTCCTCCAACGTGCAGGAGGGTCAGGTTCAGCCGCCATTCCTGAGGTATGTGGAGGCTGCCTTTCTCATGACCAGAAAGCCTAGCACACTCAGCCTCCTAGCCTCTGCATGTCCCCCCTTTCTTTGGGGCAACTCTAAGGGGATGTGGTCCTTGGCAAAGCTAGTGCAGAGGAGAAAAAGGGACAGGGCCTCCCCCAGAGGGCACAAAAGGGGCCAGTTGGGGACATCACTAGACTGGTCATCCCATCACTTCTGGGGTGAACTTAAGCCTTTCCATCCAGCCTGGCCTTGGCACGAATGTGAAGTCTCCTCCCCAGGCAGAGGTGAGCAGCTACTGGGTCTTCATACCTTTGGCCACATCCTGCGGGGCTGAGACGGAGCCAGCCTTCCTCTCTCTGTACACCAAGGGGTGTGCTGTAGGCCTGGCCACCCCCACTCAGAGTGTGCACTGTGCCTGCATACTTTCTAACTCATCAGCTGGAAAATAGAGTCTCAGGAGGTCCCCCTGCTCCAGCAAGTGACCAGGTGGTTAGCTCTGGAGACCGGGGACATCTGGGGTTGTATGTGTCCCTTGCCACAACACCTGTTCCCCCGCATCTCTGGTTCCCTCCTCCATTGAACTTCCTCCTTGCAGGCAGCCCATCTTCCCCCTCACTCCAGCACACAGGCGCTTGCAGAACTGACTGTCTTGGTGCCACATTGGGAAAAGGGGGAAAGCAGAGATGGGCTGGGAACGTCTCCTGTGCTGCAGACCCACTTGGGGGCCTTTCCCCACCAAGATCTTGAGCCATATTAGGGGGTTTTCCCACACCTAACTTGATCATGGATCTTGAGCCTAACTGCTGAGTCGCTGAGATCCATCATCCAACTCAACGGATGAAAGCCAAGTGCATCTTTCTCCTTCTCAGATCCCCACACCGGGTTCAAAGCAAACCAGCAAACTGTTCATTGTCGGGCTAGTTTCTCCAGTGAGCGAGCAACTTCTGGGGTCCCATAGATACGGGATATGGTCCGCAAGCACAGCAGTCCTGGCCTGTGGCTCCTGGGGAAGAACTAGCTGTCTGAGTGTTCGGCTGTCACTCTCCCAGCTACTTGACCCTGTGCTTGCATCACCCTTTTTCGGGCTTGGTGAAATGACACAAGTAGAGGCCTAAGAACAGTGCCTAGCATAGGGCAAGAACCTCCTCAGCTTCCCAGCCTCTGCGTCGTCACAGGCTGAGCACAAACCTTCGCCCTACCTGGAGCCCAGGTGGCTCCCGGGAAGGCTCAATCTGAGTGACTCAGGTCACCCTCGGAGTCATTTCAGGAGCCCACGTGGGGCTCCTCAGAGGGGCTGTATGCTCCTGGAGAGGAACCTGGGAGAGCCCAGCTGGTGGCTCTCATGGAGGGTGGAGGGCTTTACCTATCTGTGCAGATCACAGCCTCCCTGTGAGTGGAGGGACACGCCCCACCCTGTCCTCCCTACCCCAGGCCTCCTGGAGGATACCCGTCTGCCCGCCTGCCCACCTGTGCAGTGGCCTGTGGGGACCAGGGGGCTGCAGAGCCCCGCCCCCAGCTCACCCACCCTCTGCACCACAGCATGTTTTCATCTTCCACCCCTCAGCAGCTTTACAATCTCTCAGAGCCAACTCCAGCCTGATGTCCACAAGCTGTCACATGCAGCCCAGGGCAGAAGGAGCTAGAATTCTGCCTGGGAACGTTGCATTCCCGAGCTCCCCGTGATGGTAGGGGCTCCCTCGAAACAGTGCCCTTCCTGCCCCTTCTGGATGGAGGCAACTCAAACAAGGAAATTCTGATGAATCCACAGATTAAAAAGTAAATTAGAATTAAACATTGTTTAAAACCTGTAATACCTCCAATGGGGAAAGGCCTTTGCAGCAGACATTTGAAGGGCCAAGAGTGAGCAAGACCCACCTCACCTCCACCTCTAGGGGCCAGGAGCCAGGAAGGGGAGGCAGTAACCACAGACCAGGAACCATCAGAGATGCCTCTGCTGAGAGAGGAGAGATGGGGGCAGATGGGGTTGACCCTTGACCCACACCTTGAAAGGAGGCAGGGTTGTGACAGCAAAACTGGGAAAGGACTGTCTGGGAGGGGACCCTGCCTGGGCAAGTGCCTGAAGGGAGGACAGTGGGGGCGGAGTGCTTTGGACAATGGCTGAGATCCAGGGGAAACACAGGTGGAAGGTGCCTGTAGGAGTTGTTGGTGGCGGGGCAGGAACTGGGGTCTGAGAGACCAGCCATCAGATGAATGGGGGCTTTGGAGCTGGCAGTGACATGTCCAGGCCAGGATAGAGGAGGCAGATGTGTCTATGACATGTGGTGAGAACCGGGTGTGGTGGTGGGGGAGACCGCGTGTCTTCTTAAGGGGAGACTGTTGTCTGTATTGGGTGCTTCTGTAGACCCAGCATCTCGCACAGAGCAGGACCCCATAAATATGTCTGGAGCTGATGAAAGGAATGAAAAGATAGGAGGGCAGCAGAGCACGGCCTCTTTGGAGCTGGGTGGCAGTGGGATGTGGAAGGTGAGAGGAGCCTGGAACCCCAGGCTTTCATCCCTAGGTGTCGTCGGCCTGCACCCTGCTGACCCTGCTTCGTTGGGTCCAAGTTATGTGCCTTGGCCTTCGGTTTGGCTGTGGTCATTGAAAGGGGAGACCTGGGTTCGAATGGGGTTCAAACCAAACGTGATCGCTAGCACCCACCTGTCACAGCCCAGGCAATGGACCAGGTCACCCTGCAGGTGGGGACAAGAGTGAAGGGGGCAGAATAAGGAGCCAAGGGAGTGGTCCTGAGTGCAGGATTCGAGAGAAAAGACGAAGATCAGGACAGGAGGAGACCCTGGGTTACCCTGGAGGCCAGGAGGAAATGGAGACAGGGGCGGGAGCAGGTGTCCATTGCATCAGGCGGGCCCCATGCTGCTGGGGCCAGCCTCTACCAGGAGTGGAGGTGATGGCGCTCCCCACCCCCACAACAGGTGCATGTGCCACCCTCTTTGCCCTGTTCTATGTCGACTCCAGTTTAAAGAGCTGACATTGTCCCCCTTTTACTGGTGCAGAAATAGGCCCTAAAAACTGAGGTGATTGTCCTCAGGTCACAGAGCGTGAACAGGGAGGAGTCAGGATCTGAAACCAGGCTGTTGGGGGCCAATACCCACCCTCCTGACCTTTGCACTCTGCTGCCTAACTGCATGCTAAGTCACTTTGGTCATGTCCAACTCTTTGCAACCCCATGGACTGTAGCCCGCCAGGTTCTTCTCTCCTTGGGATTCTCCAGGCAAGAACATTGGAGTGGGTTGCCATGCCCTCCTCCAGGGGGTCTTCCCAACCTATGGGTGGAACACGCGTCTCTTACATCTCCTGCATTGGCAGGCAGGCTCTTTACCACTAATGCCACCTGGGAAGCCCAGGCTCCTGAGAAATCTGACCTTGATAGAAGGAAGGACGGTGAGAGAGGCAAGCAGGTCAGTGGGGAGAAAAGTCACTCTTCTGGTGACTGGGTCCATCAGCCACATCCTCAGTCTGTTCATTCATAAAAGATGGTTCTATGGTGGGTGATTCTGTGTCCTGCCCTAGTAGGGACATTTCTGGGGATGCCTGTGAACTGCAGGGCTGAGGCTCATCCTTGCAGTCTCACTGATGCATGTGACATGACTGCAGAGAAGGGGGCCCCTCTGGTGGCCCCAGAGGGACCAGGAGGTCCTGAGCCCTGAGACACACATTGGGATCACAGGGGGAGAATGAAAACAGCCCCCTCGAGTCCTGGTGGGGCTCAGTGGCCACTGGCCTGGGGTTGCGAGGCAGCACTTTGAGAAACACTCGAAGTTTGCAGACTTTCCCATTTCCACTTTGTAAAGCGGCGCCCAAGGACACACGCCTTGACCATTGGAAGTTCTGATGAGCGGGGCTTCCTGGGGCTTCTTCAGTGCTCTGGAACTTGGGAAGCCCTCACTTGGCTGGGCCACCTGCTATACTTTTGTCAGCTTCGAATCCCAAATCTAACTTGATTCCTGTTGTGGGTGGGGAGTTGCTGATGTCAGCCATGCCCCAGTCCCCCTGGAACAACACTTGGCCAGAAGGCTGACTGTCTCACTTGGCCAGGAGGCTGACTCTCTCACCTGTCCTGAGTGACGGAAGCAGGCACTCCACTCAAGAGCGGGCCTGTCCCTCAGGACTGAACCTGTGGCATCCCTTCCCCTTTCTCGTGAGGCCTGCCCTCCCCTCCACACCTCTGCTCAGCAGCTCCCTCACCCCCTGGGGAGTGTTGCCTTTGCCTCTCACTGAGGAGAAGGTGTTTTTTGTCACCCAGTCCAGGAGGCCTGGAGCCATGTCTGCCCCCTTGCTATTGCCAAGGTCACGGAATGCCCAGAAAAGGGATCATTGCAAATCCCAACAAAATGCCACCCCCTTCCGCAGGGACACAGAGCTCTGACCCTCCTGTGTCCTGGCCGGGGACACAACAAGGGCTCCCGGGAGGCTGTCATGCTTCCTCCTCAGCCCAAAGGCTGAAGGTTGGGTTAGGAAAGACCACTGTGGCCCTTGGAGCAGCTCCTGCGGGGTACACGTGGACCACGCCCTAAACAAAAGGCCTGTTCAGATGAGACCCATCCGCCACCCTGGGCCTGACACCACTACACAAGGGACTCTCGTTGCTCGTAGGAGCGACCCTGCTCCTGATCCTCACCTGTGCTCCACCCCTTCCTTCACTGACCCAAGAAACAAGGGCACAGACAGGGCCACTGCCCTCAGGAATCACAGTCAGTGGGGGAGGAGGTGTGGGCTCCAACCCATGGAGGTGCCACTCAGGCCCAGTGGGCACAACACGACAGGACAAGGTGCAGCCACAGGGTCAGGAAGCGAGGAGGCGAGGATGGAGCTGCTGTGCTTCTCCCTGAAGACAGAGAAAGGACAGGGTGGCTTTCTGGGCAGGGAGAGCCACATACGAAGGTGCAGAGATGGCTGGTGGTTGCAGTGGTGGTGTGGGGGCTGGGGGGAGTCCTCATGAGAGGGATGCGGGGTTAGTTGAGGAAAGATCTTGGAGGCTGCTCATCTGTTTTGGTAGGAGTCACACCAAGCAGCATGTGGGATCTTAGTTCCCCGACCAGGGATTGAGCCCACACCCCCTGCATTGGAAGCACAGAGTCTTGACCACTGGACCAGGGAAGTCCTAGGCACTGCTCATCTTTATTTTTTGTTGTTGTTCAGTCGCTCAGTCGTGTCTGACTCTTTGCAACCCCATGGACTGCAGGCACGCCAGGCTTCCCAGTCCTTCACTATCTCCCAGAGGTTGCTCAAACTCATGTCCATTGAGTCAGTGATACCATCCAAATATCTCATCCTCTGTCGTCCCCTTCCCCTCCCCTCAATCTTTCCCAGCATCAGGGTTTTTCCCAATGAGCCCGCTCTGCATCAGGTGGCCAAAGTATTGGAGTTGCAGCTTCAGCATCAGTCCTTCCAATGAATATTCAGGGTTGATTTTCTTTGGGATTGACTGGTTTGATCTCCTTGCTGTCCAAGGGACTCTCAAGAGTCTTCTCCAGCACCATAGTTAGAAAGCATCAGTTCTTCAGCACTCAGCCTTCTTTGTGGTCCAGCTCTCACATCTGTACATAACTACTGGAAAAACTGTAACTTTGACTATATGGACCTTTGTCAGCAAAGTGGTGTCTGTGCTTTCTAATATTTATTTATTTATTTAGCTGTGTTGGGTCTTAGTTGCAGCATGTGGGACCTTTGATCTTTGTTGTGGCATATGCAGAATCCTCACGGCATCCTTTGTCGCATTGCCTGGACTCTCTAGTTGTGGCTAGGGCTGTGCAGCGCGTAGGCTTAGTAGTTGCGGTGCATGGGCTTAGTTGCTCCACAACATGTGGGATCTTAGTTCCCTGACCAGGGATCGAACCCATGTCCCCTGCATTGCATGATGGAGTCTTCACCACGGCACCACCAGGGAAGTCTAAGACACTACTCATCTTTAAAGGAAAAATGTGCCCTGGCCAGGACACAGGAGGGTGTAAACAAGGAGGCATCTCTGCACCTAAGAGTCAGAGCACCTGTGTCCCTGCAGAAAGGGGGTGCTATTTTGTTGGGATTTGCAATGGCTTTTCAGGCATCCCGTGACCTTGGAAAGAACAAAAGAACAGATGAGGCCCCTCTGTGGGTCTGAGCTGGGTCATGAATCCAGAATGGGGGAGAGGGAGCTGACAGTCCCTGGAGGCCCCCACCCTGTCCCCTGCCCATAGTTCCCTTGGGAGCCCTGAGCTGCTCAGCTAATATGATTGCCACAGCCCCCCGACAAAACACACACAGAAAGCCTGTGTATCAGGCTGGGCCCTCATTCCCTTCCTCACCCAGGGCTGGAAGGTTCTGGCAAAGCCCACTGGGGTACTGCTGGGAGGGATGTGGAGGAGAGGGTTTCTCCCCACCTTCCTGTAGCCTGGTAACCATGGTAACAATGGGGAACTGCTGGAGGCTTCCAGCCACCTGCTGGGTTGTATGGATGCCGAGGGCCAGGCGGGGACCCACGGTACAGGCGTATGGGCCCCGGGCAGCAGCCTTTGTGAGCAGCAGGAGAGGGGGCGGCAGGTGCAGCCCCAGTCACCCAGGCCTCTGCAAGCAAAGGGCCCTGGGTCAGGGGCTGAGGGCACAGGTCAGGGGACACTTCCCCAGTCCCTTGAGGGGATGAGAGGGCACTTGCTCCAAGGTTCATGCAGAGCCCCTGGTCTCTAAAGCAGCCCTGAGCCAGCAGGCATATAAACTGTTATAGGGTCTATTTAATTTATTATCGAGTGGGTGGGCTGAGCTCGAGTAGCCAGCAGTCCTCAAGAAAGTCCCTTTGGGCTCCTTACTCTTTGACACCATGTGGTCCAGCCACTCGTTTTAGGGAGAGAGAAACTGGAGTTCATGGAGGCATCAGACTTGTTGGCAGCATGGGGCCCCCAAGCAACTCTCTGACCGCCAGCTGGTGTCCACTCCCTGAGCCCCCAGCCAGCATCCCATAAGTCTCTCTGAGCTCCCAGTGTCTGGTCCCTCCTAGAATATGTGCCCCCTGAAGATAGGTCATGTCTGTCCAGTCACCTCTGTACCCCCAGCTCAGCCCTGGGGCAGGTGCATGGCAGAAGCAGGTGCTTGGCAATGATCAGAAATGATGGACCCTCCCAGAAGGCAGAACAGGGTAGGCTGATGGCTGCCACCTCACTCAGGAATATCAGAGAAGTGAAACCCCTCGGCAGAAACCAAGTGCCAGAGCATCCCCGGAACCACCTCCATTCATCAGAGCACTTCTGGGGTGCACCTGCATCCCCCAACTCAGTCCCTTCCCTTCTTTCATTAACCGGACAGCCAGTGCCTAGTCCTCCAGATAGACACTCACTGCTCTGTTCATGTGGGTGAATATGGGCTTCTCAGGTGGCACTACTGGTGAAGAGCCCCCCTGCCAATGAGGAGACATAAGAGACTCAGGTTCAATCCCTGGGTCAGGAAGATCCCCTGAAGGAGAAAATAACCACGCACCCCACTGTTCTTGCCTGGAGAATCCCATGGACAGATGAGCCTGGTGGGCTACAATCCATGGGGTCGCAGAGTCAGACACAACTGAGTGACTTAGCATGCCGCACATGGGTGAATATTGCTGGTGGGGTAGGACCTCCAGGGCCATCACCCTCCCTGTAAGCCTAAGGAAATCTCGCCTGACCCAGGCTGATTTCCTCGACTTCCATGAGACCTTGGTCCTTCGAGCCACTGCATTGCAAGTGTCCAAGGCCCACCCTCACAACCCATTCCCTCACTGTGTTCACATCTCCAGGGCTCAGAGCTGCGGAGAGGTGATGCCACAGTCCTGAGCACCCTCCACCCCTCTGTTTCTTGTGAGGCTCCATTCCAGGAATGAAGTCCTAGTGCCGGTTCTGGCACTGCCCTCCTGCCTCCCCATCTGTCCACTCATCTGCCCCAGGAACCTCTGGAGTCCCTGCTTGGAGGAGCTGACTTGCAATGCACTGGCCACCTGGTGATCTTTGAGTCCTTGAGCTGAAGCCATGGGACCAGGCCTGGGCTACCTGGAAGCAGGCACAGGCTGTTCCCACTGTGGGCTCCCTTATTCCATCTCCCTCAGGCAGACCGCTCCATTGATGGATCGTCTGCAAAGTATCATATCCTGGGGCACAATCCTGCCGCACCTTGAACAACAGGCAGTGCCCCAGGGAAGGCAAAGCAGCCATGGCCTCTGGGACCTGGCACCCAGCCAGAGGTGGCAGTCGGCAGGGATACACCCCTGCAGCTGAGGGTGAGACAAAGCCAGGTGTCAGAGCCTGTGTGCTGAGGCAGCTATGGTCCAGGGACTGGCATCACAGGCTGATGGCCACAGGCTCCCAGCCGCCTGGCATCTGGACAGATGAGCCGTGTCCTGCAACCCGGCAGCCTCCACAAACAGACCACATGCTCAGTGCCCAGCAGCCACATTCATGTGTTTATAGCAGAGCCACTTAATCATGTGGAGATAATTCCTTCGAACTGCAGAAACCATCCCGGGGCATCCCGATTGAGTGGTCCCAGGTGGCAGACAGAGAAGGCCATGTCCCATGGGCAGGTTTCCAGGGAAGCTGATGGTCTCCAGGAGGGAGGCTAGATGACCGAAAGCCTTTGCCCTGCTCCAGAAAGGAGGCAGGCGCTTCATATGATGCTGGAAAAGGATGCTGATGCTGGTGGTGACGGTAGTGGTGATGATGGTGCTGGTGGGGATGATGATGGAGATGGTGGTGACGAGAATGACGATCATGTTGCTGATGGCAGCAATGATGATGACCATGATGGTAGTGCTGATGAGGATGATGATCATGTTGCTGATGACAGCAGTGATGATGACCATGATGATGGTGCTGGTGGGGATGGTCTTGATGGGATCGGTGGTGATGGTAGTGAAGATGGTGGTGGTGTCGATGATGCCGATCATGTTGCTGATGACAGCAGTGATGATGACCATGATGATGCAGAAGAGAGAGCTAGGGTGGTGACTCTCCTGTCCTTATTTGTATCAGCAGCTGCCCTTGGTCCGGGATTTGCTCTGTCAGGCTCTTGCTGAAACCCATGAGCATTTACTCTTAATCCTCCAGCTACTCCAGAAGTTGGTGCTTCATGGGTGAGGACGAGTTTCATGCTCAATCTCAGGTCTCACAGCCACCAGAGGACTCTGGGCCTCAGATCACCTCACTCGTGGCCTTGCCCCTGGGCCAGAGTGGCCAGGATGCCTGGTAAGGGGAAAGCACAAGAAGGCCCAGCCCAGCCCCCAGCTTGGTGCTGGCAGAGCCCCACGTGGGACTCCCCATGCTACCCCTAGAGTCTGTCTTCCCCTGCCTCATACACACAAACACCCCACCAGAAGGGGGTCACTGAGTCAGCAGTGATGCAGTTGGGAGGTGGGACCCCCTCCCCATGTCCTGGATGCTTTCCCCTCCTGCCGGCAGAATCGTGGGGCTCTCCACTTCCCTGACTCACATCACTGCCTGAGCACCTTCCCAACAGGGAGTCATCGCTGCAAGAAACTGACTCACATCCCATCATTTTTCCATAATTCACTTAAACATGATCTTAGGGGTTTAGCAATTTTTCACCCTTCCCAATAGTGCCATCATGAGCACTGGTGTGCATCTAAGTTTATTTCCTCTTGAATGGTTGTTGTTCAGTTGCTCAGTCATGTCCGACTCTTTGCAACCCCATGAACTGCAGCACTCCAGGCTTCTCTGTCCTTCACTATCTCCTGGAGTTTGCTCAAATTAATGTCCATTGGGTCAGTGATGCCATCCAACCATCTCATCCTCTGTTGCCCGCTTTTCCTCCTGCCTTTGATCTTTCCCAGCATCAGGGTCTTTTCCAGTGAGTTGGCTCCTCTCATCAGGTGATCAAAGTATTGGAGCTTCAGCTTCAGCATCAGTCCTTCCAATGAATATTCAGGGTTGAGTTTCTTTAGGATTGACTGGTTTGATGTCCTTGCTGTCCAAGAGACTGTCAAGAAGTCTTCTCCAGCACCACTATTCAAAGGCATCAATTTTTTGAGGCTCAGCCTTCTTTATGGTCCAACTTTCACATCCATACATGACTATGGAAAAACCATAGCTTTGACTAGACGGACCTTGAATGGTTAGCTTATGTTTATATAAGTAGGATTTCTGGATCCCAGGCTCTGGGCCTCTATTACCTGATAACTTTCTGAGAAAATTGTGCTGCACACCCCCAAAGCAGCAACGCCTCACTGGAGTAGCTTCCTCACAGCTTCACCCTCAATGAGTATTTTCATTTAAAAATGCATTTTTTTTTTCCTGTTCATTACAAGATTGCAAAGGCGCAGTGCCTGATGGCTTCCTTTTGCATCCCTTTTAATTCAACAGAGCCTTTAATGGATGAGATGGAGTAAAGCTGGCTTTCGAATTGCTAGTGTAGTGCTGCATGGGCAAGATATTAATCTTTCATGCCTCTATCATGTGGTCCCAGCAGTGTAATCCTCTTTGAAATCATTTGTTGTTTATTCTTACAGTCCCCTGACAGTGGGGAGAGCCCCAGGAGCCTATTCACTAACGCAAGAGAGCTGCAGAAATTTGCCTGCAGACACCCACTCCCCTCAAGGTGTGGAACTGCACCAGGGCTGGGGGCACAGGGCCCCAGCAGAGGGTCACAACCCCCAGAGAGAGCAGCTTCCACCTACAACCTGCTAAGGTTAGGGGGTTTCCAAGGGTGGCTGGTGAGTCTGCTTCCCAGGGCTCCTGGAGAAGATGACCACAAGTGGAGGAGTTCAAAATGGCCATCTTTGTTCGCTGGCCGCTTTGAAGGCTGGAAGTCTAAAATCAAGGTGCCTGCGGGACTGGTTCCCTGTGGAGGCTCTGAGTCTGCTCCAGGCCTTTCTCGACATCTGGCGTCACTGGCCATCTCTGGCCCTCCTTGCTTTGGTAGATGCATCACCCCAAACTCTGCCTCCGTCCCATGCCTCCCTCTCTGCATCTGTGTCTTCTCCTCTTGTAAGGAAACCTGTCACTGGATTTAGGGTCCGCCCCAAGTGGTGCTAGTGGTAAAGAATCTGTCTGCAATGCAGGAGATGCAGGAGACGTGGGTTCGATCCCTAGGTTGGGAAGGTCCCCTGGCAGAAGGCAGGGCAACCTAATCCAGTAGTCTTGCCTAGGAAATCCCATGGGCAGGGGAGCCTGGCAGACTACAGTCCACGGGGTCACAAAGAGTGAGATACAACTGAGTGACTAACACACAGGTCAATCCAGGATGTGCCTGCACATGCTCAGGAGCTCAGTCATGTTCGACTCTTTGTGACCCCGTGGACTGTAGCCCACCAGACTCTTCTGTCCATGGGATTTCCCAGGCAAGACTACTGGAGTTGGTTGCCATTTCCTCCTCCAGGGATCTTCCCAACCCAGAGATTGAAATCCATGTCTCCTGGCAGATTCTTTACCACTGAGCCACTTAGGAAGCCCCAATCCAAGATAACATGCCTCAATTATATGTGCAATAACCTTTTTGCTGCAGAAGGGCATATTCAACTGTACCAGGGATCAGGACTTTGACATGTCTTTTGATGGGCAGGTCAGGAAGATCCGCTGGAGAAAGGATAGTCTACCCACTCCAGTATTCTTGGGCTTCAGCTGGTAAAGAATCCACCTGCAATGCAGGAGACCTGGCTTCAACCCCTGGGTTGGGAAGATCCCCTGGAGAAGGGAAAGGCTACCCACTCCAGTATTCTGGCCTGGAGAATTCCATGGACTGTATAGTCTATGGAGTCGCAAATAGTCAGACACGACTGAGCAACTTTCACTTCACTTCACTTCACTTCTTTGATGGGCAGGGACATGGTTTGAGCCACTACAGCAGGTTTCTGCCACTGATTCCCACCACTGCCCCCAGAGCCCCCTCTGTGGTTTTCTTTCTGGTCTTCTGATTCTTCGTCGTTGAGAGGGACTGCATGTCAGGTGTTACTGTCTACGGGGCAAAAGTGGAAGGGTGGCAGGTGGACCTGGGGTTGAGCTGGGTTGAGTTGGATCACCCTACTGAAAAGCCAGCAGTTGCACCCAGAGCTGGGGCCCATGATGAGGAATGGGATCCAGTATGGAGTCACCCTGTCCACAGTTGCCAGTGTGCTTAGAGGGCAGAGTCTCCTCCTGGCCTCAGAGCAGTGGGCAAGCAGCCTGGGGAGGCCTCACAGAGCTCAACTGTGGGTGACAGGGTAAGCAGGTGAGACAGGACAGCGTGTTCCATCAAGGGCAGATGGGAGGCATTCAGAGAGCCCCCCATATTCAGGATGTGAGTCTGTGCTTCCCCAGGGAGGGACAAGTTTATGCTACAGTGTTTAGTCGGATCCATCAGACACTGGCGAGCAGCCTTTTTCTCAGCCTCCCTATTCCCTCTACAAAAGACAACAAGGTCCATCCCCCAGCATCTCCTAAGGGTCACCATTAAAATCCACCTGAATTCCAGGGGTCCGGCACCGCCGTGTGTGTGATCATGCAAAGTTCTGGGGATCAGCCACGGATAGTCAGCCTCATGCTGTGCCAGGCACTGACTGTGCCAAGTACAGGGGAGGGGCTAGCTGGACACGGTGGCCAGAGGTCCCTGAGCAGCACTGGCCAGAAGTAGGCGGCCCCCATCCCCACAGCCCACCACCAGCCCCTCAGTGTTACCACCGCGGGTGAGGTGAGAACACCCACCACTCCCCAAGGCCTCCCGGCCCCAGGTCATCCAGAGCCCTAGAGAGAAAGAGACTCCAGCATGACTGGGGGAGGGGACTGGGGACTGTGTGTCCAGGGACTGCTTGGTGGCACAAGAGGGCGCCAATGCGTCCACTTAGACTGGAGAGACCAGCTTTGAGACTGCCTGTCAGGGGGACACCAGCATGCCAGCCTCTCCCTTCTGCTGCCATCCTGGGGGGTAAGCAGTTAAAAAACCCACCCCTCTCCCCCGACCAGGGAAGCAGCTTGGAGCTGCTTCATCCATCCGCCTGCCGAGAGCTGGGACCGCCTCTGCTCTCTCCCGTGTCTCTGCTGAGTCAGGCTTTGAATCACTGCAGGAATCGCAGCCCTGATCACTGGCGGCAGGAGGCGGGGGGGGGGGGGGGGGGGGGGTGGTCCTTCCTCCCTACCCCCAACTCTGTGTTTTCCTCCCACCTTGACTCAGCTGGAAAGACCCCAGTCCACTGTTATAGGTGAGGAGACATTTCTCTGTCCCTTCTATTCAGGATGCCCTTTGAAGAATGGGGAAAACCAGGTTCACTGTTGGTCTGACCACTTGGGGGAAGGGTATGCGTGTGCTTGGACCTCCTGCCCCCTCCCCGCAACCGCAGTTCTTGGGTTCATTGATTATCTCGCTCAGAGGTGGATGCAGAGCTTCTGTCTCTGACGCCCCAGCCAGGTACTCGCAGCACTGCAGCCTCAGCCAACCGACTGGAGATGCGCACCGTGCTGGCCGCAGAGTGCCCTGGGCTCAGTTCTGCCCTTGGGTGCTGCCTGGAGTCCTCTGAGATTGCACAACCGCCCCCCAGGGAGCTGGTGAGTGGCAGGGCAGGGGGAGTCCAGCCTCACCCAGATCTTCTCACCAGCACCGGTGGGGAGGGAACCCTGGAGGTGGGCCATTTAGACCTGCAGTTCTTTTTCTCTTTGGGATGAAGGGCAGGGCTTGGGTTTCACAAGGAAAGGCCCTCCAGGCAGTCAGCTGAGTCCCTGTTCTGCAGCAGGAAGCCCCTGTCCCCCTGATGGTGGCCAGCACAGGGGACAGAGCTCTCTGGTCCCACTGTTCTTTATGTTTAAGACCCTCTCCCCCTGAAGGACAAGCTCCTGGCACCAGAATGGGGGAGAGATGCTCTCATCATGAAAAGAGAGCAGGGGTGGGGGAATGTTGGGGACACAGCTCTGCCCCCCAGCACACCCCCACTCAGATCTCACACTGTGTGGGGCCCCCCGACCCCAAGCCTCCTCCAAGGGGCTGCTTCATGTTGGGCTACCTGGTGGGGAGATGCCTGTTGAATTGATTGTGGCCTGGCTTCCCAGAGGGAGCAGCCCCTCCTCCATCACTCTGGGAGGATCCACTGAGGCAGGAGAGAGAGGAGAGCAAACACACTCCTGGGTACACTTCATCCCAGGGGAGGTGGGAACGGGCCCAGCCCTTCTGCCTCCCCCCAGAGGTATGGGGCACACTCTCTGAGGCTATGTTTGAAATGTTCTCTGACTGGATGTCCGAGTCACGCAGATGGCTCTCAGGACCTTGTGGCTATCACCGCCTACCTGGTGGAGACCTGAGTCCTTTGTCTTCACTGGCCCTGTGGAACATCTGCTTTTCAGAGCAGCAGGAGGCTGCTCGGTGCTGGTCTGGGACATTGACCATGAGGTTGCAGGTCCTTCCACATGTGGAGCTCGGTGCCACCTTCCTGGACTGGCCAGGGTGGAGCATACAGGCGGTGGGAGGAAAGGGCTTCCCTGGCATCTCACGGGGTATGTGAACGGACAGCAGACCTTGGGCTGCCGGCTGATAGAGTGGGCCCGTGTGTGTGTCTGTGTGTGTATGCACATGTGTGCTTGTGTGTGTGTACACACACACACACACACACACACACACACCTTCAGAGGCACATCCCGCACCCAGGCCGTCATTATAGCACTTCTCCAGGGCTGGCCTGGAGTGCTCCATCCTGCCGGGGTTCTGGTCTCTCCCTAGACTGTCTGGATAAACTTCCTATAATGGGAGGAACTCTGATACACTTTCACAAAGGGGGATTTTAAATTAGTTCTAAAAAAAAAAAAAAGAAAGGACTGCATGCTGACCCAGAATTCACTTTGCCCTGTGCAGTCTATGCACCTCCTCCTGGGACTTCCGGAGATGAGATTCTGAGGCCACAGGTTCAGGAAGCACTGTCTCTCCTGTACTCTGGTCCCCCTGTCTCTCTGTCTGTCTGCCTGTCTCTGTCTTTGGCAAGTATTTCCACACTCCAGCCACCGGCCTTTCATCTGCTGCTATGAGTCATATGTGCACACAGCCAGATCTGTTTCTGAGTTTGCGTTTCTCTTTTAGATGGTTAAACTTTCTTCTTAAATAGGCTTATTTTGAAATGAAACTCGCTGTTCCTGCAATCAAGGGAAAGCCAACATTACTTGTCATAATTTAGAGATCACTAGAAAAATAAATAGATAAATTTTAGATTCAAGAACTATCTGAAGTATGACCAGAACACACAGACTTTGAAAAATCCCTGTCTTGGGGATCTCATAGCGATTGTTTTCGGGGAACTGGGGAATTGCTGCCTGCCCCTCCCCCTCCAACCATCCCCATTCCCCTGGTCACAGGTGGAATACCTGGTCCAAGGTTATTCATGTTCCAAGGGCAAGTTAACAAGTCCTTCCTCATCCCTGCTCAGGTAAATAAAAGGGGTTGGAAAGCCTAAGGGGAAGAGGGGTGGGTAGTACATTGTATCCCCCAGTTGGATTTAGGCAAGAGAGGGAGATTTTATTGGGGATGAGGGTGCCCAGGGGCTGGGCTGGTATTCGAATGTCAAAGATTTAGACCGGAAAGCTGTAGAGAGCATTCTTCTCCAGGAATCATCTGAGAGTCTGGAAAAAATGGCAGGAAGTCGCCTTAAGAATGTTGACTTTGGAGTCAAGTAGACCTGCTCCAGCTCTTTGCTTCTTGGGGCATCAAGGAAGGTCATTTAGAAGATATGAATAACAGAGGTGTTAGAAATTAAAAGTGTCAATTCCTCCCCACTGTTGGTTAACCGCTGTAGTGTAATAGTATGGGGTGACCGGGGCAGGCTGGAGAAGCAGCCATGGCATTGGACCCCAAGGCTGGTGACTTTGCCAACAGATGATGTTGCTCCCCCAGGGGGAGTGGCAGGAACAGGTGTTGGGGCTACCATAGGTACAGGAGCATCAGGGAATGGGACTCTGGTGACAGGCGGACAACCCGAGGCTGGCAGTGAAGATGGGCAAGAGAGAGAATGTTCCAGAGGAAGCCATGTGGATGGAGCCAACAGGCAGCCAAGGTCCTGAACCTGGGCCTCAGGTCAGAGGGGTGGGATGGAGATGCATCTGTGGGCTCATGGGCATGGAGGTGAGAACTTAAGCTCAGAGCATTGTTCAGCAGGGGGGATTCCAAAATAGCAGTGCTTGGAGGAAGCGGAGGCAGCCTGGGGTGAAGGTGGAGGGTGTGATAGAGGTGGAAGTTGTAGAGGTGCTAGAGGTGGTGGAGGTGGAAGTGATGAAGATGAAAGTGGTGGAGGTGATGGGCATGAAGGTGGCGGAGGGAGTGGAGATGGAGGTGGTGGAAGTGATGGAAGTGAAGGCGGTGAAGGTCATGAAATTGGTGGAGATGATGAAGGTGGAGATGGTAGAGATAGTGTGCAAGTGTATATACATGTTCTCACATGCATATACATGTGCTCTATGTCTATGCATGCATACCTGCCTCTGTACATGCGTCTTGAACCAAGGGTCACCCTGGTCAGGAACTCCACACCTGATAGAGACTGTCAAGTCCAGTGATGGCCTGCAGTCCCAACCTGGGCCTGTGTGGGCTGCACTCTCCCACCATGAAACCCCTTGGAGGAGGTGCTGAGGTTGCAGGAAGAAGGAGCACATGATCATGCTGAGTGGGTGTGACCTGCCTGCACATGTTCAGCACCACCATGTCCCAGGACAAAGGATTCCCCAGGGAATGAGACTGACCCAGTGGCTGCCCTATGGGCTCACCGCCTGGTTGGAGGACAGCCAGGTGGTGTCTCCACAGGTTAGGGTACAAGCTCCTCAGGAAATGCACATGCTGACATGATGGATGGGCCCCTGGAGAGGTGACATCTGAGTGGGGACACACAGTAAGAGTGTCCTGGGCAGAGGGGTGGCACCTGCCAAGGCTCAGTGACAGAAGAGAGGGGAGGAGAACCCCAGCCCCACATGGGTGTTCCATGCACTCCTCAGACTGGACGCAGCCACCACCAGTCTCCAGAACACCCCCAACCTGCTGCACCCCACCACTTCCCCCATCTCAGGAGCTGGCAGTTCTTCTGCAGAAACCTGAGAGTCACCCTGCACCCCCACCTTCCTCTAAGGCCCCACATCCACCTAAGAGCTGGCTTTTTGGTCTCCACCTCCCAACTCCACCAGTCACCCGGCCACCCCAGCCTGGGCCTCCCCAGCTCCCACCTGGATCATCGATGGTCTCCTAATGAGACCTCCCGCCTGACTCTGCCTTTTGTCCCCCCACCCTTTCTACTCTCACCCTGGAAAGCACGCTGTCTCACCCTTGTAGGGAGGAGGTGTTTGACTGTTCCTCTCTTCTGGGGGGCAGCTCAGAGCTGTGGTTCAGAGGAGGGACTCCCAGGGCTGTTGGGGGGCCATGGCCAGACTGACTTAACCACCCTGAGCCTCAGTTTCCCAGCCATCACCAGTGATGGGTAATAAGCAGTATGAGCCTCACAGGGTGTGGGGTGAACGCTAAGTGAATGAGTGCACATGGAAGCCTTTATCCTGGCTCCTTGAACCTCGGCACTCGGTCCCCAGCAGCTTGGACTGGTCCTCGCCCAAGGATGAAGTCAAGGATGCTGCTCAGGTGCACGTCTGGTACCTTCTCCATCCACACCCCTCAGAGGGCACTCAGGTGTCCTGGACCCCAAGCTATTCGAAGCCCAGTGTCAATGCAGGGTGCTGAAGGCCCAGCCCTTCCCCAGGAGTGGACGGGTCATTGTGTCGAGGAGAGTGACGCAAGGCTGCAGGCCAGAGCTCAAGGGCAGGCAGCCCCACCTCCGACGGCACCTTCCAGGTGCCATGTTGAGGCACCATGAGCAGGATTTTAAAATTCTACACTTATTTCATCTCAGTGCAGGAGCGGGAAAGAGAACATACAGTCTGTGTGAGCAACCCAAATCAAAAATAAATGAGGCAAGAAGAGGAACCAAAAATAGTCAACATCAGAGGCAGCAGCCTGCAACAGTGGCCAGCTGTCCCTGGCGAGCGGTTAGGAGGGAGGCTTTACATGTATTACTAGGAACAGATTAATCAGGCCTGCAGTCCAATGATAAATCAGAATTACTAGCAAAGTAAAAGAGGTTAATGAGGACTCAGGGGGCACAGTGCCTCTGTGCCTTCTCCTCTCCTCCCCAGCACCCCACTAGGCAGTGGGGGCACAGGCTTGGCCAGCAGGCAGCATGAAAGTCATCTATAAGTGAGGGGGTCCCCTTCCTGACCAGAATGTCCCTACAAAAGGACAGAGCAGAGCTGCGAGTGCCATGGATCTTGTAAGGATCCACACTCCATCTTTTTTTGGTGGATGTCACCTCTTTTAATAGTTGTTCAGTCGCTCAGTTGTGTCCGATTCTTTGTGACCCCGTGGACTACAGCACACCAGGCCTCCCTATCTATCACCAACTCCTGGAGATTACTCAAACTTATGTCCATTGAGTTGGTGATGCCATCCAACTATCTCATCGTCTGTTGTCCCCTTCTCCTGCCCTCAATCTTTCCCAGCATCAGGGTCTTTTCTAATGAGTCAGCTCTTGGAATCAGGTGGCCACAGTATTGGAGCTTCAGCTTCAGCCTCAGTCCTTAGAGATAAAAGTTCTGCGAACTATGACCGGAGGGCCAGATCCAGCCTACCACCTGTTTTTTGTTTTTTGTTTTAATTTTTTTGATGTGGGCCATTTTTAAGGTCTACTGAATTTGTTACAATATTGCTTCTGTTTTATGTTTTTTTTGGGGGGGGGGGTTGGCCGAGAGGCATGTGGGATCTTAGCTCCCAAACCAGGGATCAAACCCACATCCCCTCCATTGGAAGGTGAGGTCTTAACTACTGGACCACCAGGAAAAGTCCCTGTTTTTGTAGGTAAAGGTTTAGTAGTTTTTTGTTTGTTTTTTCTTTTCTTGGCCATGCCTCTTGGCAAACGGAATCTTATTTCCCCAACCAGGGGTGGAATCCATGTCCCCTGCAGTGGAAGCTCAGAGTCTTAACCAATGGCCTGCCAGGGAAATCCCTATAAATAAAGTTTTATTGACATACAGCCACACCCTCTCATTCACAAATTGTCTCTGGCTGCTTTCACAGGGCAGAGATTCACAAAGCCCAAAATATCGCCCTCTGGCCCCTCGCTGCACAGGCTTTGGTCCCCACCATAGATGTCTTTCATCAGATGCTCCAACATCCAGAGGGGTATCCAATCCATCAAAAGACATCTCCCAACAATGGGGGTTTGTTTGGTGGTGTTTCAGATTGCTGATGTTGGTTAGGGCTTTGGAGATGTCATTTGAGTCAAAAAAGATTCTGCAGTAATTTGCTTTCTCTCATGCAAGGAACATCTTTGGGGTAGACACATTTGAGTCACATGATTAACCTCAGACCCCGAAGGTTAACAGCCGCAGGAAAGCCCTGGGCCCCACCTCCCTGCTCTATTCCCCGGACATCTGAGGGGGAGGAACAGGTGGGCCCCCACAGGGCAAGGCAGAGCAGGCCCTCTTGGGGGTCCTCTTTCCTGTGATGTCCTTGGGGCCCACCCCCCACTCCATGAGTCACATGGAGTCCTTTCAAACCTTGAGCCTTGCAACACGTCCACCACTTGGGAAGGAAAGGACCCTTTAGACAGACTGTAGTGCCCAATCATCATTCTGAGTAGGCGTTTTCTCATGGCCTGTGTGGAGCACTTGGAAAGTTTGCATAACACGTCACCAGGAAGGTATCTCCCAGGAAGAGAAGAAAAACCACAAGGAGCTTTTCAACCGTGAAGGTTTGCATTTCTGTGACGCCTCCAAGAGACCCCTCGCTCCTGACATGACCTGGGTGGGGACTACAGGATGGAGAGCTAGTGTGCACCAGTGAGGAATCCCCCAAACCATGACCTGGGGCCCCTCCAGCCACCAGCATTGACAAATACACCTCCTGCATTTGCCCCCCCTCCCCAAGAGAGGTTTTGAATAGAGCCGGGCGAGACGCTGCACATCACACCGCCTTTGAGATGACTCTGCTTCTGGGTATCAGTTACTAAACTGGATTAGCGTCCAATCCCCAGAGAGGAGGTTGCGATCTCATATGCTAAAAACTCAACAGAATCCCAGAGTTGGCTTGAAAACCACCAAACCATCCAAGCTCACCTAACCGCACGAGATGAACAGGGACCAAGAGCTCCCATGGGGGCCTGGCTGAGCGCTTTCTACGGTGACCTCACTCAACTGAAGCACCACGTGGAGAGAGGTACTGCCCGAGACGTGGACCCAGGAAACAGGTGTGTGCTCACAGTGATGGGGGTGGAGTCCTGCTGGGGGCAGGGGGTCTGTGCCTCCAAAGGGTGTGTGTGAAGGTTGCCCAAAGCCCCTTTGCTCAAGGAGGGAGGTGTCGCCTCAGTAACTCCTAAAACAGGGCTCTTCAAACCTTTTCTACAGAGGACCAGAAAGTAAGCATTTTAGCCTTGCAGTCTGTGCAGCCTCTGTCCCAGCTTCTCAGCTCTGCCACATGACGTGAGAGCAGTCATAGCTGATACGTGAATTAGTGTTCTGGCCTGAATGTCTGTGTCCCCCAAAATTCATATGAAGGAAAGTGCTCAGTCGCTCAGTCATATCTGACTTTTTCCGACCCCATGGACTGCAGCTGCCAGGCTCCTCTGTCCATCAGTTCATCCAGGCAAGAATATTGGAGTGGGTTGCCATTTCCTCCTCCAGGAGTTCTTTCCAACCCCAGTGATTGTACCTGTGTCTCCTGCATTGGCAGTGGATTCTTTATCACTAGCCCCACCTGGGGATGTTAAAGCCCTAATTCCCAATGGGATACTCTTTGGAGTTGAGATCTTTGGGAGGTGGCTCAATCAGTAAAGAATCTACCAGCAACACAGGAGACCTGACTTCATTCCCTGGGTTGGGAAGATCCCCTGGAGAAAGGCATGGCTACCCATTCCAGTATTCCATGGACAGAGGAGCCTGGCAGGCTACAGTCCATGGGGTCACAGAATTGGACATAACAACTGACACTGGGTTTAGATGAGGTCAGGGTGGGGTCCCATGTTCAGTGCCTTTATAAGAAGAAAAGACCACAGCAAGCTTGTTCTCGGCCTCTGAGGACACAGGGAGAAGGCGGCCATCCTCAAGGTCGGAGGAGAGTCCTCAGCAAACACTGAATATGCCCACACCTGGAACTGGGACTTCCAGGCTCCAGAACTTGGAGGAAAAAATGTCTGCCGTTGACAGCCCCCCACCACCACATGTGGCATTTGTTATGGCAGCTGAATGTGCATGGCTCTGCACCAATGAAAGTTTATTCATGGACACTGAGATTTGAATTTTATATAATGTTCATGTCCCATGAAATATTCTCCTCTTGTTTTTCTTCCAACCACTTAAAACACGTGAGAACTATTCTTAGCTCAGAGGCTGGAGAGCGGAAGTGGACCCCGTGGGTGGAAGTTACAAGGATGCAGATTTCAACTCCTCATTTAAAAAAAAAAAAAAAAGACCTTTTTCATCATTTCTGTTGTCCCCAGAGAACTAATCTGCTTAGAGTTCCCCACAGGTGGAGGTATGTGTGGCTCAGCAACATGGGGGCTTTGCAGAGGAACGTGTGTGTCTCCAGAGCCCTGGACTGACTCTGTCCTTCTCAACCTTGGGAGCAAACAGGACCTGTGAACCCAGTTCTCCCACTACACTTGGGGGATGTGCCTGCCTCCCAGGATCCTGACCCAAAGAAACGTGACTTACCATGAAGCGGATCTATTCAGTGCTTGCTCCTTAAGTTGTGAACACAGCTGGAACCCCTGTGAGGTCTGCCCTTAACAAGAGCATACTTGAGACACTCTCAAGACCTGCCTGGCACTCCACCTTGGTCTGTGGTCAGATTGGGGGCACAGAACAAGATGACTTGCTGCAGGTTACCCCATGCAGGCCACCTCCTGCCCCCTGCCCCAGCCTGAGATGCCGAGCACCCTGAATCACTCCTTGTGCTGAAAACGGAGGCAGAGGATTTCCCTGTGGTCCATGGATAAGACTCCATGTGCTCCTGACGCAGGGGGCACAGGCTAGATCCCTGCTCAGGGAACTAAGATCCCACATGCCACAAGGCACGGCCAAAAAGAAAAAAAAAACAGAGGCAGAATTCAGGAGGCAGCCTCCTCATGAGGAAGAAAAATTCCAGAAGATTCCCTTTCCACAAAAAAAGCAACATTTCCTTGAACCCCACCCCCAAACCAGGATTCTGCTGATAGACTGTGTCCCAGCCTCACCAGCTGGAAGATGACTCAGGAAGTGAGGCCCGTGGGTGGCCAGTGGGCCACTCAGCAACTCTGTCATGTTTATTGATCCAGCTCAAATCTATGGCTCAAACGGGTCCACAGAGAAGCCCTGGAGACTAAATGAAGTATCCTGAACTTTAAGCCCAGTGTTTAGCGGTCGCCTGCCCTCCCACTTCCAAAGGAATCTCTTGAAGAAGCATTGGCAGATGCTTGAAGAAAAACTATTTAGTCTTAGGGGCCACAAAAGAAGCTGTGGTTTGAGGCCTGACTCACTGTGGTTTCCCTGGTGACTCAGACGGTAAAGAATCCACCTGCAATGCGGGAGACTTGGGTCTGATCCCTGGGTCGGGAAGATCCCCTGGAGAAGGGAGTAGCTACCCACTCCAGTATTCTTGCCTGGAGAATCCCAAGGACAGAGGAGCCTGGCAGGCTATGGTGGCCTTGAGTAACATTTAATATTCTAGGGCCTAGAGTCCTGACTGTAAAGGCACCCCCACCTTTGAGAGTTAAAGCGGCAAGGGCTGTGTGTGATGGGGATACTCAGCCAGGGGGCTCTCCTCCCAGACCCCTCCCCAGGGCTTCTCTTTTTTTCTCTTTGCTCTCCTTCCCCACTCCTCTCCCTCCTGTTCTCCCCACAATACCCCCCCAGGCTGTTTACTTCTCCCTTCTCTTTCCCCTTTGTTTTCCATCACCCCTTCTGTGTCTTAATCCTGCCGGGACTGTAGCAGCCAACTCCCTCAGCAGCCTCAGAGCCCCGTGCCCACCCCTGGGGCGGGGGAGAGAATCCGTGCTTGGGCGGGTGATAGGCCATGTCTGGGGCTGCAGATGCAGCGCAGCACAGATGGAACATTCCATCCACACCCTCCCTCTGGCTCTCCCCTCCCTGCCCCCCCAGGAAGGGGCATCCCCCTCACCTGTCCTCCCAGGCTGCCCCACCCCCACATCACCTGCAGGCACCTGCTGTGTCCTGGCACAGTGCTGGGACCAGGACTGGGATGTGAGTGAGAGACAGATTCCTGCCCAGATTCCCTGTCCCCCCGGGAGGGCGTCCTAGCAGTGCCTGACTCAGAGCGCAGCTCTGGAATCAGCCCAGTCCTGGGTTCGAATCCTGGCCATAGGCCTGACCTCTGACCCTCAGGGTCATCATCCATGAAGCAGTAACCCCCCCACCCAGGGCTATGGGGACAATCAATGAAGAGACGAGGGTAGAAGGTGTGTAGCCCAGCCCTGGCACAAAGCTGGCACCAATAAGCAGGAACTCTCTTTAACAGCCCCAGAGCTAGCTTGGTGGCTGCCTGGCTGTATATCTGTCCCCAACCCCTGGCAGAGAGGGGCCCCCCGGGTTGTCTGGGGCCCTCCTCAGGACACGCCTGGGACTAGAAGCCACACCCTGTCTCGCCAAGCATCCTCCGCATTGTCGCTCACGCCACCAGCTTCCTGGTTGGCCCATGGTCCCGCCGTGTTCACCTTCCACCTCGTACACACCAAGATGTTCTTGTCTCCGGCCACTTTGACCCGAGAGCAGGTACTCGGGGCATTTTGGGGACTCTGCTTCCCAGGATGGGTTCTGTGCTTGAGGGGACAGCACCCCACCTCCCTCTGCAGGGTTGGGGTGCTCCCTTGACTTCCAGGGTTCCTCGGCCCAGCAGCGCCCTGGGCCCTGCACCCCCATAGGACTGGCTACAGCTGGGGTGGGAGCTGCCCCTGTGGACTCCCTGCTAGACTCAGGCGGAGCCCACGTGGCCAGCTGTCACAGCAGCTGCAGGTGTCCCACCTACCCACCCCGGAGAGACTGGCAAGCCTCCTCTGACCCAGTGACTGCTGGGCGGCGGGCGGGCTGGCGGGGCGCGGCATGTGGCACCCAGGGGAGGTGTCTGACACAGCTCTACCTCCCGGGTGGCTGGCTTCTGCTTTCATCGCCCCGTCAAGGAGCTGCCAGAGATCAAGGGCACAGCGGGGCCTCCTCTGTGGGGCTGGGGGGTGAGGGGGCAGCTGCCGAGTGGCCCCAGCAGCTCCTGGAGAGGAGCCTGCCAGTCTGCTGTCTCCAGAAACCCCCTTGACCACAACCCCAGACCTGGGTTCCCATCTCTGAGTAGAGAGTAGTTTCACAGTCAGAAGGAGCAGGGGTCCTGCCTTAAAAATGATGAAAGGGGCCCCATCCCTCCCCTCTCCTGGAGGGCAGAGTTCAGGGCAAGAGTGGGTGGCAGGAGGATCCCTTGGATTCCTTCCCCGCCCTTCAGGTCTGTCCTGGCAGAGCACCCATGGTCACCACGTGGAGGAGGCACAAGGCAAGCTCCCTGGAGCCTAAGGGGCCTCCTCCGGGCCCGGAAAAGTTCAGCCTCTCAGTACCTCCCTCCCCCACCTCGCTCTTCTCTCCACTCTGGGCCCCAGCAGGATATCGATGCAGGCTGTGGTCACTGTGGGAGGCCAGGGCGGCGGGTGGGAAGGAGACCCTGAGCTTTCTGGGCTGGGACAGGAAGGCTCTGATAGTTGCTGAATGAATGACCATGGGAATGCCTTGGCCTGGGCACTCAGGCAAGGTTATGGAGATTTCAGAGCATGTGTGGGTTTTTGTTTCCTGCATCTTGCCCTGACCCGCTGCAGCTCACATGGTCTGTAGAGTACCAAGGCCCCTCTTCCCAGGATCAAGTGACCACACCCTTCCACCTGTGGTCACCAGGATCTGGATGGTGCTGGGGGAGCCATGGCCGAGAGATGAGCCCCCCACCCCGTGAGCCAAGCCTCCATCCCCTCCCAGGGTGTCCCCAAGACTGAGGGCCTTTGTCTGCTGACCCCCAACCTGCCATCACTATATCCAGCTGGGACATACCCAGGAGCCACAGTGAGGCTTCACCTCAGGTGGAAAGCACCCAGCCAGCAGGTGCATAAGCAGTGGGTGTGGACCTGGGTGGTCTGCACTAGGCGAAAGGCCTTTCATCGTTGCTTTGGGAGAGGTGGGTTTGGGGACTGTAATCTTTTTTATCATGGCACTAATTATATATGAGCAGGAACTCTCCCTGAAACAGTCCAGCCCCGGCTCTATGCTGACTGATCCATTTGTAATCAGGGAACAGGCATCTAAAGGTTGCTCTGAAAAAATGGAAACTTTTAGTCTGTGATCTTGATAAGGAATTCTTAATGGGGCACTGATCAGACATGTGAACAGATGCTATCAGGCAGTCTTACCCCTGGGCTCCATGACGGGTCCAGATTTCTCCACTGTTGTCTGACCACACGTGGTCCATGCTATGAAGTGTTGGGTTGGAGGGATCACCGTGCCACCCATCCCCCCGGCTCAGGCCTCTGGAGCTGAGAGGAGAGACTGAGGTTCTCATTGGCAAACAGCAGGGTGTCCTGGCTGTGACCCCCAGCCCCTAATAAAGATTGCACCGTTCTTCCCATGAACTCCATCTGACTCAGCAAGATCTGGATGGTGCTGTTTGGTAGTGGTGTTGTTAACCTCCAGCCCCTTCTGGCAAGCAGGGCCCTCTGCTTGTCCCCACAATGACTCCCTGAGCTCAGTGGACACCTCAAGTGCACACACATTCGGTAGCTCTCGCCCTTTGCTGCCCATCTTGCTCGTAGGGGAGGAGTTGTCTCCCATCTTGGGGCTCCTAGCTTCTGCGAGAGAGAGGAAGGGGAGTTGCACAAGCGCCCTTCCGGATCTGTGTGGTTTCAAGCAGTTACACCTCTTCCTGTCTCTTCTCGAGGCGCCCTGTGGCCCTTGTGGCTCCCGCAGGCTCTGGGCCTGTAAAAGACAGTGGTTTTGTGCTGTGTCACAGTCAGAGCGATACCTCGGGGCTTTGGTAGAAGGATTTCCAGGGTTCGAGAAGCAGCATGCAAAATGACATCAGTTTGAGAAGCAGGAACTTGAGTTCTAACCCTGAGGCCTGAGCTTCCAGGGAGATCACCCAACACCTGTCACATGCCCATCACACCCAGGCACCATGAGCTTCTCCCTGGTCCCCCAGTCAGTACTCACAGAGCATCTTCCGTGTACCTGATGCTGCTGGGACAATCAGTGAGCACAGGAAGTGACGCCCCCTACCCTATTGGAGCCAACATCCCTGTGGTCTCAGGGGAAATGTTGCTGTTGTTCAGTCACTCAGTCGTGTTGGATTCTGCAGCCCCATGGACTGCAGCATACTAGGCTCCTCTGTCCTTCACCATATCCCAGAGTTTGCTCAGATTCATGTCCATTGAGTCAGTGATGCCATCCAACCATCTCATCCTCTGTCACTCTCTTCTCTTCCTGCCCTCAATCTTTCCCAGCATCAAGGTCTTTTCCAGTGAGTCGGGTCTTCATATCAAGTGGTCAGAGTACTGGAGTTTCAGCTTCAGCATCAGTTTTTCCAAAGAATATTTGGGTTTATTTCCTTTAGGATTGACTGGTTTGATCTCTTTGCTGTCCAAGGGTCTCTCAAGAGTCTTCTCCAGCACCACAATTTGAAAGCATCAATTCTTTGGCACTCAGCCTTCTTGAGCCTTGGGATCACAGCCTTGTTGTGGCGAAGGGACTTGCATAACTCAATGAAGCTATGAGTCTTGTTGTGCCACCCAAGACAGATAGGTCATAGTGAGGAATTCCAACAAAACGTGGACCACTGGAGGAGGGAATGGCAAACCACTCCAGTATTTTGCTGCAGGAACCCTATGAACATATGGAAAGGCACGGAAAATGAGGACTGAGTAAGGGCAAGGAAGAGTCCATTACTGGTGTCTCCATGGTGAACCACCAAGATGGCCTCAAGGGGCCCCACCTTCTGGTCTTCACACCCTCTGTCATATTTGGGTTGGCTTCCCTGGTGGCTCAGAGGTTAAAACGTCTGCCTGCAATCGGGAGACCTGGGTTCGATCCCTGGGCCAGGAAGATTCCCTGGAGAAGGAAATGGCAACCCACTCCAGTATTCTTGCCTGGAGAATCCCATGGACGGAGGAGCCTGGTGGGCTACAGTCCATGGGGTTGCAAAGAGTCGGACACAACTGAGCAACTTCACTTTCACTTTCTTTCACTTTATGACCCATAGACACATCTCTTGAGTCTCAGTCAGGTAAGACACAGCAGCGTCTCTCTCTCCATCCCTTGCCCTGGGGGAAGCCAACTGCTTTTACCTGAGAGATCCAGGGAGTACAGGACTCATCCTGTGCACGGCCTCATCCAGGAGACATCTAAGAAGAGGAGCCTTCAAGGGAATTCCCCAGCAGTCCAGTGGTTAGGACTCTGACCTCTCACTGCCGAGGGCCAGGGTCCAGTCCCAGACCAGGGAATTAAGATCCCATGGTGAGGCAAGAAAAAAGAGGAGGAGCCTTCAGATGAGACTGTGGCCCCAGCTGACATCCTGCCCGCAGCCTCAGGAAAAACCCTGAGCCATAACCACCCAGTCAAGTCAGTCCCGGACTCCTGAGTCCAAAGCTATGTGAGAAACGTTTGTTGTTGTAAGCCACTAATCCTTGTCATGTGGCAATAGATAACTGATACCGTGTTATCATACTTAAGACCTCAGTGAACTAGGGCCCAGCCTTCTGGACCCTCTGAGCTTCCAGGGTGGTCCAGAATGAGGGTGCAGCCCCAGCTGGCCCCCCACCATGGCACTGAGTCACAGCTGCGCATGGTCTCTTCCATAAGCAATGAGACTTTTTCTGGAAAAGTGAAAAAGATGAGAAGACTTCTGAGAGCAAGGGAAAGAGGCAGCAAAGGAAAAGAGTTGTAGTGAGTCTGAGGACCCTGAAAAGTGATTTTTCTGGAAGGCAGGACCGCTGCCCGGGAGCAGGCTGCTGCTAGGATGGACATACCTGTGGAAGAACCACATCACCTGCCGTTGGCTCAGAGTGCAAATATTCAGGAAGGAGCTGTGATCTCAGACTTTCCGGGCGTGGGCAGCACTTTCCCTCAGCCAGGCTGGGCACAGGCAGATCCCAGCCCCCGAGGCCCTGACTGCTCACCCCACCTGCTAACGCATCAGCTCCTCTCCGACTCCTCTTACCATCCCATCTCACAGATGGAGAAACTGACGCTTGGGAAGGTTGAGAGATTTGCCCAAGGCCAGATACCAATAAAGGGCAGTTACAGCTCAAACCGAGGGGCAGATTTGAACCCCAACTGGGCCTCGACTCCCTCCCCAACACCTGGAATGGTCACTCAGAGTGGAGCTGGGTCACCCACCCAGCCCTAAAAGAAGGTGGAAACGTGAATAGGCTCCTGCAGGATTCTTTCTTTCTTAATACTGATTTTTATTTATTTACTTATTTGACTGCACCAAATCTTAGTTACAGCGTGTGGAATCTAGTTCCCTGACCAGGGACAGAACCCAGACCCCCTGCATTGGGAGCACAGTCTTACCCACTAAACCACCACTAAATCCCTCCAGCAAGATTTCGATTTAGAAACAGTTACCCTCTCCAGAAGGGCTTCCCAGGTGGCGCTAGTGGTAAAGAACACACCTGTCAATGCAGGAGACATAAGAGACGTGGGTTCAGTCCCCGGGTCAGGAAGATCCCCTGGAGGAGGGCATCCCAACCCATTCCAGTATTCTTGCCTGGAGAATCCCATGGACAGAGGAGCCTGGCAGGCTACTGTCCATGGGATCACAAAGAGTCAGACATGACTGAAGTGACTTAGCATGCATGCACCCTCTCCAAAGCTCAAAGGGCTAACTTCACATCAAGAAATCTCACTTACATGAAGGTTCTCATCACCCACGTTTTGGGCTCCAGAGTCTACGGTAGAGAGACAGCCTGACCTCCTTTTCCAGTGACTAGAAGTAGCTCCTGGTCACCCACTGGCGTTATAATTTAGTGCAACAAGAATGACCCTGAATATGAAAGCACAGCAGAACATGCTGCCAGCAGTGCTAAAGTTAAAAGTCCATTCACCATCTGGATAACAGTCCTCGTGGCAGGCCAGTGCGTTCCTGGTGCTGCCAGCTCCACATCACAGGGCAGCTGGCAATGCCCAGTTAAGGTCAGGTGGCTCTTGCATGGGAGCCTGGCCTCTTTGGGCCAGAGGTGGTGGGAGTTGTCTCGGGCAGGTTCGTCCATGACAATTGCAGAGACTCCAATGCAAGTCTCCTATGGCTGAGGCTAGAGATGACACCTCGTCATTCTGCTCATTCTCCACTGGCCTGAGCATGTGTGTGTGTCTGTGTGTGTCTGTGTGTGTCTGTGTGTGTCTGTGTGTGTGTTTGTGTGTGTGCAAGCACGCATGCATGTTTGGGGGAAGTGGCAGAGTCACTCACCAAAAGACCTGTTTATGGGAGGAGTGAGCCATGGAGACTGATGACTCAGTCTCCTAGACCCTCATTCCCTCCTTCTATGCAAATCAGATGCCAGCTTATCAACCAGAACATCTGAGAAACCAGAGCAGGTGGTCCGCCAATCAGACTCAATCAGAAAGCATCTCTCGACTCACTGGCTTGGTCTGAACTTTATGGTTTCTTGGCTTTACTGTGAATTCTTTTTCTTCTCTCACATGGATGCACTGAATTCTTCCCTCTCGTGCAAGTAGCTCTTATCAAGTCTGAGAAGTCAGATTCCATCTTTAATGCTGGGGGTGAAGGATCAGAGAAAGAGGGAGAGAGAAGGAGCCACTTCCAGCTCTGAATTGGACACCCTCAGGGATATCAGCCCCCAGAATAATATAGTCATTTATTCTGAGCTGCACCAGAGAAATTGAGGGTCTTATAGGCCAGCCACCCATTTTGCAGATGAGAAAACTGAGGCTTGAAGAGAGAGTTCATGTGTCCTAGTCGAGGGTGCCTCACTGTGGTCTGCTGTGACCCAGTTCATCCAGTTTATTCTGGGGCTTTCCCTCTGTGGGTGTCAGTGCGCGTGTCCATGTTTAAAATCATGTCATGGGTCCACTTGCCCAGAAGACTGTCAGCCCAAGTCTCAGGGCCAATCCCGCCGCTCTGGGGCCCTCAGTCAAGTCCCTGAAAGAGTCTGACCATTAGGGCCTGCCTGGGGTTGCAGCTTTGATGACAGCCTGAGACCTGCAGGAGTCTGTGTTTGTGTTTTCTTCCCATTTAAATTCGGCCTCCAGCCCTCATGTCATCTATGCTGGGAGCCTTAACCGGATGCATAGCGGCCTTTCTGGGAAAACTGAAGGGGAAAACACTTACAGTGAGAGGTTGCAGGGGAAGTGGATCCTCACGCAGCCTCAGAGAGGCCTCCTTGTGGTTACCGGGTAATTATGAAGGAAGGAGTGCACCGCGCCGGGTAGAAGCTGTCTTAACCAAGTGACAGAACCTGGCTTGCCCATCATGGGCAAACACACGTGTGCGTCCTGTTTAGATTCGCCAGAAAGACACACCTCGCCAAAAGTTTAGCCAGATCTAATCATCGGGCTGCAGTCACAAATGCAAACCATGGGGCCAACTGCAGGACTCATGGCCTGAGCTTTGCAAAAACCTCAATACCATGAAAAGCAAAAATGAAAACAGTGATGATGGTGGGAGTGGGGGTGGTGCTGGATCAGGAGAGAAATAACTGAGGCCATCTATGAACCTTGAGTGGATTCTGGAATTTTTTAAGCTACAGAATATATTTTGGAATCATTGGGAAATTTTTAATCTCCATTTTATTTATTTCTCCTTTGATCTTTATTACTTCCTTCTGCTGACTTCAGATTTTGTTTGTTCTTTTTCTAATTCTTTTATTATGTGGTAAATTAGGTTGTTTATATGAGATTGTTGTTTATATGAGATTTTTTTGAAGAATGAGGAACATTTTAATATAGGCTACATATCAAATTGTTGTTGTTGCTAAGTCATGTCCTACTCTTTGCAACCCCATGGATTGAAGCCCACCAGGCTCCACTGTCCATGGGATTTTTCCAGGCAAGAATACTGAAGTGGGTTGTCCTTTCCTTCTCCAGGGGATCTTCCCAACCCAAGGATTGAACCCATGTCTCCTGCATTGACAGACAGATTCTTTTCCACTGAGCCACCTATATGGGGTGGTACTGAGTTAATTGCCTTAGTCATGATCCTGGTATTGGGTTATGTAAGACAGAATTCTTATTCTCAGAAGATGCTTGCTGCAGTGCTGAGGGTTGACGTGCATGAGATCACAACTATCAAATGGTTCAGGAAAAAACTGTGTGAAGAGCGGGGAGAAGACATAAGGAAGCGGGAGGAGGAAGGGGGAGGGGAGGCAGTGCGTGCAAACGGAGCAGATGTGGACCATGGGGAAGTAGGATGAAGGGCAATAGGTGTTTGCTGCTGTTCTGAGCTTTTACAATTTGTCTGATGTTTGAAAGTTTTCAAAATAATAAGTTGTAGAGAAGACTGTCCACACTTGGAGTCTCCTGACCCTCTAGGTTCCCTGTCGTCACTCAGCTCAGCCTGGAAAGGGTAAAAGCTGGGACTGACTCAGCATCTCTCCTCTTGGGCTCAGAGCATGTCTTCTCTTTGCTCCCATGAGAAAGTATGAACAGGCCTTTGTGAGCACTCCATGCTGTGTCTCCAGGTGTAAATCAGGTAATTTGTTCAAGGTCACACGTAGATCCGGTCGACGTGCAGGAGACGGGAGGAACCCAGCCTTCAGACTCACAGCCTGGACCCCAAGCCACACCCTCTCAGCTGCCCCTCCCGTCCCTCTTGAGCCTGGTGTGTGGTCACATGGTTCCTGAATAATCCCAGGGAGTGGGGGGCCTGCCCGCCTGTCTCAGAGGTGCTGGAGCCCAGCACAGCCTGGGAGTCACAGCATCCCCACTAGGACGTCAAGTCCTCGGGGATTGGCTGCCTGGCAGATGCAGTGGCTCCTGATTGGATAGTGGCAGCTGCAGAGCAAGGAGGTGGGCTCTGGGCACGTTGGCTGTGCCCCTGAACTATGCTAAGCAGGGGTCTTGGGGAAACTTCACCAATCCTTTTCCCCCTCTGGAGCGGCCAAGGTGCTGACCTCCCCAGGAGGAATGAGACAAGCACGGATCGTGGCTTGTGGTTCTTTTCCTCATAAGTGGGCATCAGAGCATGGCCAGGGCCCGGCTGTGAGCCGAGAAGCTCGCTTCTGACCCTGAGGGACCTGACCTTCCAGAGTCCGGGCTAGGGGTAAGAAGTAGGGCGCCTCCCTAAGTGACCACTGCCACCTGTAGCTGCCGTGAGCACCCCTACTGGACAGAGTGGGCATTGTAACCCCAGAGAAGACTGCCCTGTCGCCTGCTCCTCAGGCCCCAGTCCCTAGCCCTCGCCCTACCCGACGTGTGCCAAGCACAGCTGTGAACCCAGCAGACAAAATTCCCTGCATCCATGGAGCTGACATATTGGGGTCATAAATGAGATAGCAAGTGAAATATAAGATGCGCTAGAAAGTGACAGGTGCCACGGAAGGATTAAGATAGTGTCCAGAGAAGGGGCTTCCCAGGTGGCTCAGTGGTAAAGAATCTACTTGCCAATGCAGGAGACTCCACAAATGCAGGTTCAATCCCTGGGTTGGGAAGATCCCCTGGAGAAGGAAATGGCAACCCATTCCAGTATTCTTGCCTAGAAAATCCCATGGACAGAGGAGCCTGGTGGGCTACATACAGTCCATGGGGTTGCAAAGAGTTGGGACAATACTGAGCAACTGAGCATGCATGCACACACATCCAGAGATGACTCCATGACAATGTGACCTCTGTATCAGGAGGTGAAGGTCAGGGTCCCTTAGGTGGGTCTGGGGTCAGAGAGCTTAGGCAGAAGGAGAGCAGGTGTGGACACCCTGAGGTTGAAGTGTCTGTGGGGTTCACAGGACCCTATGGAGCCCATATATCTGTGGCAATGAGCAAAGAGGCAGGAGGTGGGGTGGGATGTCAGAGAGGTCATGGCTCAGGCGGAGGCCACTGTTGAGACCGAGGCTTTCACTCTGCATAGAAGGGGAAACCACTGGAAGGACTGAGCAGAGTAGAATGATCTGTGGCCCTCCCCCGTCAGTGGACTGGGGTCAGGGAAAGTGCATGCATGCCATGCAAGCTAAGTCGCTTCAGTCATGTCTGACTCTGTGACCCCATGGACTGTAACCTGCCAGACTCCTCTGTCCATGGGATTTCCCAGGCAAGAATATTGGAGTGGGTAACCATTTCCTCCTCTAGGGGATCTTCCCTACCCAGGGATCAAACTCCAATCTCTTGCATCTCCTGCATTGGCAGGCAAATTCTTTACCAGTAGTGCCACCTGGGAAGCCCCAGGGAAAGTGAATTATCCAATATGATCCTGGGTGACCGCAGTGTTACTTCCTGGCCTGAGGAAGACAGCCCAGACCCCAAGTCCACAGATTGGCTCTGGTCCCCCCATCTCTACAGAGTTTGGGCAATGGAGAAGTGCTCCTAGAACTTCAGGAAAGCAGTCAGGGAGGGGTGGGGTGGGAGCGTGGAGGGATGGAGTGGAATCTTCACCGGCACTGAACCGGATCTCAGGCTCATCTGAGCCCCCGTGGGTTTGTCTGTCTGTCTGATGCGTACATGTGTGCTCAATCATGTCTGACTCTTTGCAACCCCAAAGGCTGTAGCCCTCCAGGCTCCTCGGTGCATGGAAACCTCCAGGCACGAATACTGAAGTGGGTAGCCATTCTCTTCTCCAGGGGATCTTCCTAGCCCAGGGATCGAACTTGTGTCTCCTGCATTGGCAGGTGGATTCTTTACTGCTGAGCCAACAGAGAAGCCCTGTCTATCTGACAAAGGACATACAGATGCCCAAGGAACCAGGCTTCAGGATCACAGAGCATCTTGACTGTACCTGACTGGTCTTTTTAACCAGCTCCCCTCTTTCTCTGCTCTCCCTTCAGAACCTCACCTCCGTGAAGAAGGGAGCGCATCAGGACAAGTGAGGCCGGCTCCATGTATCCGGAATCAACCACGGGCTCCCCAGCTCGGCTCTCCCTGCGGCAGACGGGCTCCCCCGGCATGATCTACAGGTGACGCCCCTGCACCATCCCCCAAGCCCCTCCCAGGATCAGTCCTGCCTCTGAGGAGGGGTCCCCAAGCCAGCCACCTCCCCGTGACCCAGAGGGAAGGGACTAAGTGAGTGCACAGGGCTGTAAGTTGCATGCAAGCCAGCCGTTTCTCCATGGTACCCCATGGACTATAGCCCACCAGGCTGCTCTGTCCATGGGATTTTCCAGGTAAAAATACTGGAGTAGGTGGCCATTCCTCCTCCAGACCCAGGGATCAAACCCAGGTCTCCTGCATTGTAAGCAGATTCTTTACCATCTGAGCCACCAGGGAAGCCTTTAAGACCAAAATGGGAAAGAAAAAAATGAGAGGTTTGACCAGGTGGGATAGAGCCAGGATTAGACTCCTGCCTTGTCTCTGACTCTTCTGAAATATTCCATGGGAGGTAACAGAGGCCCTTCCTGGATTCTGTTTCTCTTTTACATGTCATGGCTCCTGTGGTCCCACCAGCTTCCCCGACACCCTGAATGAGGCTCAAAGCCTTATAACCAGTGTGGAGCCTGTGGACAGTGGGGGCGGCCAGGTGCTTAATGGGCCCATGAGAACTTCTCCTGGAAAGCCCACTTCCAGATCCAGCTCTGGGTCTTTCCATTTGGAAAATAGCCCAGGCTGAACCACAGGGAGGCTGTGGGGAAGGTGTGGGGTGGAACAGCTGGCTCTGTGGTCAGAGCACAGACCTTGATGGTATTGCTATCACAGAAGACTGGGGTGTGAGTGGAACCCTGGGGGCTCATCATTCCTTCAAACCGCTGGATCTTCAGGTCACTGTCAGGGCCTGAGCTAGAGTGAGTGTCTACAAAAACCATGGGGAACAGTGGCATCCCTCCTTCGTCGAGATCCTAAAAAGAACCCCATAGTCTCGTGCATACTTGCCAGCAGGTGGGTGTGGGCATTTCCTGGTTTGAATGTTTTCAATCGTTGTTATGATTCGTGAAAACCCAAAAAAAGACTCCCCCAGAGGCTAACCTCTAGGCTTCACCTCCCCGCCTGGCGTGAGAACCAGACCAGGCAGAGACCCCCGTGTCCAAATAAACGGGCCTCTGCCTCCCTGTGCCACTGGGTGGCGCTGCGGCCGAGCGCTCGGTACCCAAGCAGAAGGGGGCGGGGCCGGGGTTGCGGGGCGTCGGTGATGCTTCCCGGGCTGGCACCTCCCTGTGCGTGGCTGATGACAACTGTGGCTTCTCTCTCTTCTCTCCCTGTCTCCTTCTCTCTCCTCCATTGCTGTCCGCAGTACTCGGTATGGGAGCCCCAAAAGACAGCTCCAGTTTTACAGGTAACGAGCTTCTCCGTTTTCCCTAAAACCGGCAGCAAGCACGGGAGCGGGTGGGAGGACCCCGCCATCCGGGCCGGGGGCGCTGGTGATTTCTCCGCACGTGAAAAATCCTCCCCGTGAGATTCAGGCTCTGGTCCTCTCTCGGTGTTGCGACGGCATCATGATGAAACCGTGCAGTCGGGCTCGTCGTGTAGGTTCATCTGGAACTTGCTTTGATTTGAGCTGGGCACTCGCCAGATCTCTCTTAAGAGAGAGATCGCTCTCTCTACTCGCTACTCGCTACTCTACTCGCTCCTCCGGCAGTAGATTGAGTCCTTTCCTGTGATCCCAGCTTTGTGCTCTTGGGTGGTCAAAGTGAAAGACATGCCCCCAGTCCCTCATTCTCCTCTTGTCCTTGGATCTGAGCTGATTTGCAGCCTACGGAGTTCCCTGGGGAGTGTGGCTCCGACGGGACCTGGGTCAGAGTGGGGATGGATGCGTTGACTTCTTTCTGATTATTTCCCTGTTGGAAATCAGCACACCTGTGTCCCCAGAGGGAGAGGCTGTCAGCAGACGGACAGGCTTGCAGTCCATCCTGAGGCACATCCCATCAGCAGAATCCTCCGGGACGGGTCCCTTCCTCCCTCTGGGCAGCCTCTTCCTGACCTCTAGGGTAGGGCATGCACCACAAACACACACGCTCTTGAAAATCTCTAACTCTGGGAATTTACTTCGACATTTTCCTCCATGGGGAACATGTCAGGCTTATGGAACTCACAGGGCAGCGCCGCCAGCTTTAGGACTGGACACTCAGCGGGCAGGGCTCTGTCTGTGGTGCATTGTGGCCTCCAAGCCTGAGAGGTCTCTGTCCAGAGCCTGCTCCCTGGCATGTGCACCCCAGCGGTGACAGAGCTGTGGCCTCTTATTGCTGATGCGCCAGGGGTCTGCTCGGGCAGTGGGTGCACCCCAGCAGTGACAGAGCCATGGCATCTTATTGCCAATGCGCCAGGGGCCTCGCTCAGGCAGTGGGTGTAGGGGTTGGCGCCAGACTTCCGTGTGATTCTTCCTTCATGCAGTCTTGGTCCTGTGTCTGAACACGACTGTGGGTCTGGGTTCTCAAGCTCATTTTACCACTGCTTCGGTGCCTCCCATGAGGTCTTCCCCCCTTACAGAGAGGTCTGAAGAGAGGTCCAAATCTGATTCTGCTGGAGGTTTGGCTAAATAGGTCTTGCTCGAAATAGTTAGAGCTGAACTTATTAGGTTTGCAAATGCTGTTACTGGATAAAAGTGTTTATCATCATATACACATGTATGTGTATGTGTGTTGTATGTATGTGTTTGTATGTGTGTATATGTGTTATGTGTGTGGGTATGTGGGTATGCGTGTGTGTGTGTATATATTGGGTATGTGTGTGTGTGCATGGATGTATCACGTAATATGCCAGAATGAATGTGTGCCATCTGTCCAGAAGGATTCAACCAGTGAAACCAGACATGCACTTAAACAGCATCCTCAGATGCTGAGGCCTGCCTCACTCCCGGAAGGAAAGGAGTAAGGTGAGATGAGAGCAGGCCAGGCCAGTAGCTGAAAGGGCCCATAGGAAGTTCCCAGTAAGTCGAGTGGAAATGAAAGGGTCCCCATCCCCTTGCTAACCCCAGAACCCCCCGGATCCACCCTTTTGTCCACCCTCTGGGGACCCCTCTGGGTGAGCATCTGATCCCTGTGAGGCCTTCTTGCCCCAAGGAGGGGCTCTGTGAGGGAACTGAATCCCTGGATCTGAAGACACCCCCCACCCCACTCCCTGCTCAGCCTCTCGGCTCCACATTCAATGCCATAGGCTCTGGCCATCCTGCCCTTTGAGGCTCCAGTGTGGTTACTTCACACAGACACTCAGGCATCTCTTGCGGGGCCTCTGGTGATGACCTTAATGGGGTGGGATCATTCAGCATACTGGGTGCCACTCCCAGTGGGATATCCTCATCACCCAGCTCTGACACGGCTGGTGGATGGTTATTTAAGTCAGCCAGAAGGGTGGCACCCCTCCTGCAAAAGGGCAAAGTGTCCAAGGCCCCGTCCTCCAGCAACTCGCAGACAGGTAAAAGAGGGAAGACCATGTACCTGTCAGCTCATACACAGGAGGCTGCGTAACAAACTACCCCAAGACTCGGGCTTATGTGTCTGTGGGTTGACTCAAGTCAGTTCATCTAGGCTGGGCTCAGCCAGATTGGTCTCTGAGCTTCAGGCTGAAGGCCGGTTTCACCCTTTCTCCATTATTCCTAACCAGGGGCCATCCCAGGTCTCTTCTCCTGGCAGAAGTGCCAGAGGAAAAATGAGTCTGAAGGCCAACAGTTAGAACAGGCACAGTCACTTCTGCTCATTCTTGGGTCAAAGCAAGCTCATGACCAAGCCCAATGTCAAGGGGAAAGTATACTCCCCCAGCCCAGGGGAGAATCACAGTCACACGACACAGAGAAGGGGGAAAGAGTGGGCCACAGTCATGCAATCCTGTTGTTCCTGTTGTTGTTCCGTCGCTAAGTCATGTTCAACTCTTTGAGACCCCAGGACTGCAGCATACCAGGCTTCTTTGTCCTCCACTATCTGCCAGAGTTTGCTCAAACTCATATCCATTGACTGAGAGATGCTATCTAACCATCTCATCCTCTGTGCTGTGCTATGTATGCTTAGTCACTCAGTCATATCCGACTCTTTGGGACCCCATGGGCTGTAGCCCACCAGGGTCCTCTGTCTATGGGGATTCTCCAGGCAAGAATACTGGAGTGGGTTGCCATGCCCTCCTCCAGAGGATCTTCCGGACTCAGGGATTGAACCCCGGTCTCCCGCATTACAGGTTGATTATTTACCATCTGAGCCACCAGGGGAGCCCAAGAATACTGGAGTGGGTAGCCTATCCATTCTGCAGGGGATCTTCCTGATCCAGGAATCAAACCGGGGTCTCCTGCACTGCAGGCGGATTCTTTGCCAGCTGAGCTACCAGGGAAGCCCTCTCATCCTCTGCTGCCCTTTTTATGATATTGTGGCACTGCAAGGAGATCAAACCAGTCAATCCTAAAGAAAATCATCCCTGAATATTCATTAGAAGGACTGATGCTGACCACAATCTACCCCAAACCTAAATCACTCTAATAGCATCTAGGAGGCAAACGGGTCTTGGGAGAGTCCAGAGAGCTGTTGGAGGTTCAACGAGGGAGTGGTCAGCTGGCTGAGAGTCGGGGAAGGCATCATAGAGCCTGTGAGCTGGACCTTATTCAGGCTGGACAGAATTCAACACATACACCAGGAAGAGCATTCCAGTAGAGGGGACAGTCTGAGCACAGCTCAGAGAGGTGCCCGGAGAATAGGAAGTGGCAGTCACATCATCTAGGCCTTCAGGTACAGGACAGGAAAGAGAGTGACCAGAGGCCAGGCTAGGGAGGCCGATGGGGATCTGAGGATGGAGGGCCAAGAATGCCAAGCAGAGGAGCCTACCTTTGGTGGGCACTGGGAAGACATCGATGGTGTTAGAGCAGGGCAGGGGGCAGGGCTCTGCTGCAGGAAGGAAGCCTAGGAGCAGGGAATGAGATGAGGGGAATGGGAAGGCTAGATGTGGGATCCAGGAGAGGTGAAGGAGGGCTGAACCACTGGGGCCATGGGAGGACGGGGTGGAGGTTAAGAGGAGCCAAGTCCCCAGGGCTTAGTGTCCAAGGGGCAGATGTGGAGAAGGACAATGTGATGAGAGGGAAATGGTGCCCAGGGGAAGGAGACGGGCCTCATTCCAAGCAGGTCAGGCTAATGAGCACCACCCAGTAGCGAGGCCACAATGGCCACTTCCAGCCTGGGGATGACATGTGACACAGAGGCCATGGAACTGACTGTGGGCTTCGGCCTTTAAGAACCATCCCAGGGGCTTCCCTGGTAGTCCAGTGGTTAGGACTCTGCGCTTCCACTACAGGGAGTATGGGTTCAGTCCCTGGTCAGGGAACTAAGATCCCGTAAGCTGCATGGTACGACCAAAACAAACAAAAATCTAAAGAAAAAAGAGAAGGAACCATCCCAGGTCCATCGTGAAGGCCTTTCCAGGTCATCCCCCACTACCAGTCACCTCCACTTCCATGCTGTCCCCCAGCCTCACATTTCTTTGCACTCCAGATCTGGGGCTATGATCCCCCCACTCCTTGGAGCCACCCCCCTTAGCAGATGTGTCACGAGGTAATCAGCTCGGCCTCTGTCCAGAATCCCATGCCACTGGCACAATTTCTCAGCTGGAAGATAGTGTCACACTGAGTCTTTGGGGGGCAGGGGTCCCAGGATGACATGAAGGGCCCCTGTGGCCATGAGCCCAGAACAGGGACTCAGGATAGATCACCCCCAGGGTCAGCCGCAAAGCGTCTTCCAAACCCCAGCTCAGGACAGTGAGGAAGGGTCTCCGTGTGGTGTCTTCACGGCGAACTACAGAAACCTTCTGTCCATATATAGGTCCTGACAGCATAGGACATACAATCTGGGGTGCGTCCCAGCAGAGGGAGGCAGGGCGTCTATCTGTATGTGCTGAAGGAATGTCTCTCCAGGCCCCCACCCATTCTCTGTGGGTGGTGGTCTTATGCTATAGGCCCCTGGGCTTCCCAGCTTGCAGAAAGTTAAGAACATGGTAGGAAGAAAGCCAACCAGCCTGGATCCCTTCCTCAAAGACCAGAAAGCCCAGCCTGCGCTTCCTCCCAGGGTCCAGTCTCTCCAGGCAGGGGGGCATGCGCCCAAGGGAACTGCAGGACCCCAGCTGGTCCCCCCTCCCAGCCGGGACGCAGGAGGCTGCCTTGCCAGGCTGCACTACGGAACCGCACTTCCCGGGCTTTTAGGGGAAGAGATGCGCTCGTGAATAATTCAGCCTCTCTCACTGAGATGCAGACGCCCTAATAGGACTAATGGACTCACTGCCTCCAAACCCGACCCTTATGGGACCTCTCATTCACCGACTGCTTCTGACGTCCTGCAGCGACACTCCCTAATGAAAGAGCTGCCGCACCAGCTCCGTAGACGCCTGGTGAGCCCTAGTAAATCAGACTGTGTCCCTTTTAACCAGCAGACGCCAGCGAGGCAGGTGAGTGGTCCCTTCAGCTCAGGAGGCAAGTGGCAGCCGCCTCCTTGGTGGGGGGGAGATGCTGCTGGGGGACAAGCACCCTGGGAATGGACAGCATTTGGGGATGCCTTTTTGGCTGATCTGAAATGAGACATTCTATATATTTTCAAAGTGGGAAACCTCAAAAAGAAAGCTAGATAACCACAGGAAGAAGGAGGGTGGGTGTTCTGCTGCTTGAGCTTGCTTGCCTCCCGGCCTTGCCGCTCTGCCCATCCGGGGGACCTGGGCTCCAGCTGATACCCTGTCGGGTTCCCCATTAAGACCCAGCATTTTCGAGTTTCCCCAAGAAAAACAGCAGCAGGAGGCTGGGTGCTGTCTGAAAGGTCTGTTTGGAAGCATAGGCCTAAGAGAGCTGGGGGCTGCTTCTCTGGGCCTTGGCTTACTGATGGTTCTCAAGCAAAACTGGTTTTGTTTTTCCCCTGATGCGATGCCCTGCATTTTCTAGCCGTGTCCCGGAATGATGCCTCTGCCTCCACGCACGCCCGCTTTGGGAATTCTGGCTGGTTTCTCTGGTGTCCAGACACATGTTGCCGTTTCAAAGAGACCTTCTGGGTTCCTTCTGGATCCCACATCTCAGGCTTTGGTGGCTCCCAGTAAACAGATCTCAGTTCAGGAATCCCAGGTGGAAGGCTGTTCAGCAAAGTTGCGATTCTCGCGGCTTAATGAGGTTAATGTCTTCTTTCCATTTTTCTATGTCACTCGGTCCGTTCACGTGAATTCCCCAGGTCCCCATCCACAGGAATAGATTTGCAAAAGGCAGGCCCCAGTGCAGGGGGGACCCTGTAGAGTCTGTAATTAGCAATGGTTGTTAAGGAAAGCTAATTCTTCCTGAGGTGAGTAGGCAGGGTGGCAAAGAGGAGGAGCCAGAGGTTGGGGTCACTGAGCAGTCAGGCGGCCAAAGAAGGAGCTCCAATAAGGGGAGTCTTTCCGGGGCCCCTCATCCAAGCACCCAGCCCTGCTCACCTGCGGAGGAGCCAGCTTATTTCCCTGTCCTCTCCCGCTGGGCAGCACTGTCACCGCCAGAGTCCCTCTGTGTCTTGCCTCCCTCAAGGACCTTAGGGTGAGGAAGGTGTCCCAGCTTCGTCCTCGCCGTGCTCTGCCCCCAGGGCACAGACCCCCTTGTGAGCGCTGCGGCCTTGCCCTCCACCCCAGGCCAGGGGCCACCATGCCCACCCACAGCCCGCATCTCCTCCCACGAGTCCCCTGACCCGAGCCTGCCCTGTGCCGTGAGGACCCTTTCACCCAGTGGTAGGCTCTGGGCACCATCTGTGTGGCTGGTGGCCCTGCTCCACCCATGGGCCCCTCCCAAGGCCACTATAACACAAGATAGGAGAGATGACAGGCAGGGGAGATCCCAGTCCCCACAGAGATAGTTGTTGTTCAGTCTGTAAGTCATGTCTGACTCTTTACAACCCCATGAACTGCAGCACGCCAGGTTTCCCTGTCCTTTGCTATCTCCCGGACATGCTTCCCAGGTGGCGCTAGTGGTAAAGAACCCCACTGCTAATACAGGAGACCTGAGAGACATGGGTTCAATCCCTGGGTCAGAAAGATTCCCTGGAGGAGGGCATGGCAACTCACTCCAGTACTCTTGCCTGGAGAAGCTCATGGACAGAGTCCATGGGGTTGCAAAGAGTCAGACATGACTGAGAGCGATTTAGCATGCACGAGAACCCTACAGAGAGGCTCCCTCCAATTCCTGATGGCACCCACTACGTTTGTCTCATTAGGAATGTGTGACTCTGCAAGACCAGGGGCAATGGGTAGAGTTTACATTTTGTCCTGCATGGCCCCTAGAATCACTCAGGCCCGTGGTCAGGCTCCTGCCTGCTGGGCCGTCTCCCCTCCACCCTGTCTTGTGTATTTTTGTGCCCACGCCACTTATCATGCCTGGAACCATGTTCTACGTCTCATGGTTGGCAGCCACCTCCCACACACAGCACTCTTCCACCACAAGGCCAGCCCCTGTCCAGCTGTCCAGGATGGTTCCGTTTCACCCACAGCAGCCTGCACAATAGGCCTCTGCCCATCCCATTTCACAGATGTGGAGACTGAGTCTCAGAGTGGTCCAGGTACCTGCCTGGGTCACACAAAGCAGGTGACACACAGGGCTGCCCCTGCCCATAACCGGGCCACTCAGCCACACAGTTACTGCAACCCTGGGGCTGTGGCTAGATTTCTGGAGCCAGACCAGGATGGCTTTTTGTGGGTAATGTCTTGAATGCTAATGGCTATTGATCTCAGCCTGGCTGGGCTGGGCTGGGCTGGGAACGTGTGTGTCTGAGTTTAATCCTGTTTTTCGGAAGGTGCCCCTGCAACACAGACCCCCAGGGAAGCCAGGAGTGGTCTGCTTTTGCCCCACACAGGCCATGAGCCACAGGCTACACAGCTGCCTCTGAAGCAGCTGCTTGATGGGTTGTGGGCAGCGTGCACGTGGAGGGGAGGAGGGAGTTGGTGCTGCCCACCCCAAGGGCTTCCAAGGTGCCATTTCCTGGGCCACCCCCACACACTCCGAGCCTGGGGCCCCTCTGTTGCCGGCAATGTGATTCTCCGGAAAAGTGGGGATTTTTGTGTTGGGGTGTGCCTGCCTGCAGAAGCACCCATCAGAGACCTTAGTCTAAACTCTGTGGGAATCCAGAGGTTCTGGGCCTTGCAGCCCCCTCCCCGTGGATCTGAACCATGGTAATGTAAGTCCTGGCCAGGAGAAGGCAGCCTGTAGAGAGCTTGGCCTGATCAGGGGCCAGCCCAGCCCCTCCCTGTCAGCACAGCCAGGGAAATGCCCAGTTACTGCTCCAGGTGCTGAGCACGCGCGCGCAGCAGTGAAAGTGGACAGAAGAGTCCCTTTCTTCTTGGACCTGACTCTCAGGAGGATCAGCTCAACAAACAAGTGATAGAGATACCTGTGGTCTGTCCGGTGATGACACCTGCCATGGAGAAAGAGGCATGTGAAGTGTCAGGCGGGGGTGGGGAGCTCACACGAGGAAGGACCAGCCCAGGCGGCTCCAGCACCATCTCCACCCTCAGAGACTCTGCAGCTGCCTCAGCCCCCAGGAGAGCCCCCAGCCCTTCCCAGGATAACGGAGCTTGTTCTCCCTTGGGGCACAGTTGGGGACAGAGCTGGTCCCTCCACCTCCCGGGCTGACCCAGCTGAAAAAATGAATCTCCCCTGACTCAGGGACAGTGACAATACTGGGGCCACCGTGCAGGCATCCAGGCCAGGGTGGAGGTCCATGGTCAGGTGTCGGGGGGAGAAGGGAGTCCCTGGACTGTAGCACAGCCCCTGCCCCCTGCGACTGTGTCGGTGTTGCCCAGTCAAAGCCCCTGTAGGATGTTAATGCACAGCCATGGTGCAGCCCTTCAACTGACCCGTTCATATGTGTGTGTGCATTGACACAGGGCAGCATTCTGTGCACACACGTGTTCCCCTTGCCTAGTCTCTTGACTCTCTGCCTCCTGGGGGTCATTGCCTATCAGTTCATGCAGAGACACCTCACTCCTGAAGGCTGCACAGATTTTCATTCTGTGGATGGACCATCAGGTACATAGCCGGTTTCCCTATTGATGGACACTTACGTTTTTAGTTTCTGAGTATAATCATCCCTTCAGGTGATGATTTAGCAATGGGTTTTAACATTTAAGCTTTGTAATTTCCCAACCTTTTCCCTCCCCCTGACCCCGCCTCACTCCCTCCTTAAATGCATCCGCTCAGTGTTTTCTGTTGCAAAAACTGAACTGTGACATAATTCATTTGCGCATGGAGCCCAAAGAACTGCGCTGGTGCAATGGCGCTTTCTACAAGCAGAGAATGCCCGTGTGGATAGCACTGCCTTCACCAGTCTGTGAACAAGTAGGGCCTTCCCCGGGGGCGCGACACTGCCGGCAAAATCACAGGAGAGTTTGCTTCAGCGACAGGTGTGCTTACGCTGCTTCTGGGTCGGCCCTGTAGCTGGTTTTACCCAGGGAACAACTCCTGGGGGCTTCGTGAAGTCCTCCGCCCTGGGGGCCGGGCTGTCTGCATGCTCCTGCCCTGTTCTCATCTGGAGCGCTCTTTTGACATTGCCCACCTAGAACGCAGCTTCGCACGGGCTTGTCTCGTGGGTGCAGGGGACGGAGGGGGTGGCTCAGCCAGAGTTCCCTGCCAGCGCAGTTTTGAGGACCAAGAACCTCATATCAGGAGGTGTTTATATCCTGGGGCCGGGCCCTGTCCCCAGGCGCCAGGACCCCTGGGTGGCCGCTCTAGCTGGATGGTGTGTCTCTGCCGCCGCCCCTGCCCCCGGGATCAGCGTCCAGCCCGGGAAACCCGGGGCAGGGGGAGGCTCTCTAACCCATCACCACTGGGCGTTTCCCATCCGGACAGCAGCGGCTCCCGGGCCGGGTGGGACCATGTTGTCCATGACGTACAGCGAGAGCCTGAGGAGCGTGAGCAGCAGGTGTCACTCGGACTGGGCCCTGCACCCCGTCCGCCAGACCGACACGCTGGAGCTGCAGCGGCTGCGGGAGGTGCGGGCGGCCGCCCAGGCCAGGAACATGGAGAGCTTCCTGCGCATGCACGGCCTCTCCCTGGAAGGCTGCACCGCCCGGCGCACTGGCATGAAGTACCGGTAAGGGGCGGGGCAGGGCGCTGGGCGAGGGCAGGTCCCCTGGCCGAGGCGAGGGCTGCGGCGAGAGGGGTGCAGGCCAGGAAACGGGGTAATCACTTTGTTGTCAACCCGGGTAAATTTTGGGGTTTTAAGAATGCTGACCATAGGACTTCCCTTGGCGGTTCAGTGGTTAAGTCTCCGAGCTTCCACTACAGGGGTCATGGGTTTGATCCCTGGTTGGGGAACTGAAACCCCACGTGCTGCGTGGCAGGCCAAAAGCAAAAGCAGAATGCAGACTGTGTAGGAATGTGTAACAGAGGGAAAACGAGGGTCTCTGTGGTCCTCTCCTCCAGAGATAAGCACTGCGGTGTTTGGTGTCTCTTCCATGGGGAGACGGTGGTTTTTTGAAAAAACTTTGCAGCAGAGTACACTTACTATGTCATCCATCTTCTTGCTTTCTCACTGGGATGTGTTAATTATTACGGGTTGACTAACATGGATTGCTGGAGAAGGAACTGGCAGCCCACTCCAGTGTTCTTGCCTGGAGAATCCCAGGGACGGGGAGCCTGGTGGGCTGCCGTCTATGGGGTTGCACAGAGTCGGACACAATTGAAGTGACTTAGCGGCAGCAGTGGCAGCAACACGAATTGCTCCCCAAGTGGCTCAGTGGTAAAGAATCCTCCAGCGCATGCAAGAGTCGCAGGAGATAGATGCGGGTTTGATCCCCAGGTCAGGAAGATCCCCTGGAGGAGGGAATGACACCCCACTCCAGTGTTATTGCCTGGAGAATCCCATGGACAGAGGAGCCTGGCGGGCTACAGTCCATGGGGTCTCAAAGAGTCGGACACGACTGAGCAACTGAGCACGAGCATGCAACACTGATGAGGGGAAAGTCGTCGATTCATCATCTCTACCCACAAATCCGTGGCAGCATCAGACCGTGCGAGGTCCTAGGGACCAAGATGCGCTTGGTTCAGGCTGTCCTTTCCATGGGAAGTGTTTTTCAACAAGTGGCCTCTGAACTGGTTGCTGCGACTATAATTAAAGCTGTGACTAGCAAAGGCAGTGGCTTAGGTGTCCCTGGTTCTCGGATGATGGGCTTGTAGGGCTCAATTCCGTTGGAACCTCAGAAGGACACTCTGTTTAGCTCGCTTGCCGTTGGAATCAGCATCTGTGACAGCACACTGACCCTTTCTCCTCTGAAAGCCTCGGAAAGTGGCCAGAGAGCCCCAGAGCTGGCAGCTGAGTGTATAAATGACAAATATTCAGCTTTATTCCTGTGCCTTCCAGGGACAAACCCTGGCCAGAGCCAGTCACCCAGAAGAAGCCCCCTCCCCGCTTCTGATCAGTCTGTGTTCAGTTGCCAGATTTAGCAAATAAAAAATACAGAGCACCCAGTTAAATCTGAATTTCAAGCAAATAACAAGTTTATGCCATAATCAGGACATACTTATACCAGAAGTTATTTGTTGTTTATCTCAAGTCCAGATTTAAGTGGGTGTCCTATATTTGATTTGATTTCCACCTATCACAGGCCCCAGGGGTTATCTGGCTGTTCTCTGGAGAGTGGAACAGAGACCAGCCCTGTTGCTGAAACGTTTTCTCCTGCGGAAAAGTGTTTGGGTCTTCAGGGGTCATTGCATGAGCACGTGGTTGTCATTTAAAGATAGAAAGCACTTCTGCCCTGAGTCCATTAGGTGGCAGAATTCTTAAGGCTTTGCATTCTAAAAATCCAGATGTAAAAGGACAAAGCGTCAGCGAGACTGGTCCTAAGGACCTCCTGATTCTGTTGGAGATTTCTCAAGAGGGAGATGCGGGTCTGAATTTTCTTCTTCTTTTTTTTTTTTTTTGAGTGGCGGGGGGCGGGGGCGGGTGGCTATCCACTGATGTTGTTGTTGCTGTTCAGTCATTATGTTATGTCCGACTCTGCAGCCCTATGGACTGTATCACACCAGGCTCCTCTGTCCATGGGATTCTCTAGGCAAGAATACTGGAGTGGGTTGCCATTCCCTTCTCCAGGGGATCTTCCCGACCCAGGGATCAAACCTTCATTTCCTGCATTGGCAGGGGGATTCTTTACCCCTGGGCCACCTGGGAAACCCAAGTCATTGATTGTCGCTGTTCGGCTGTTTGTTGTTCAGTTGCTAAGTCGTGTCTGACTCTGTGACCCCATGGACTGCAGCACGCCAGGCCTCCATATCCCTCACTATCTCCCAGAGTCTGCCCAAGTTCATGTCCATTGAATCAGTGATGCCTTCCAACCATCTCATCCTCTGTCACCCTCTTCTCCTTCTACCCTCAATCTTTCTTTCAGGGTCTTTTCCAATGAGTCAGATCTTCACATCAGGTGGCCAGATTATTGGAATCTTAGCATCCTTTAATTAATTCAGAAATATTTATTGAGGACCTACTTGACTCCAGGCAACAAGCTTGCAGACATTGCATAATCGGGACAGACAGGGTCCCTTCTCACCCTGTTGGATGTTCCATCCTGGTGAGGGGGTGACAGAGAAAAAGCAGGTAAATGCCTAAGAGAGTCAGGGAGGCCAGGGACAGCTGAGACCCCAACCACCTGAAAGGAGGACCACTGGAAGTGGTGGGCAAGAACCTTCCAGTTCAAGGGGACAGGGGAACATTTGAGAAGAGAAGGCTTGGGCCAGAGTGAGGAAGACAAAGCAGTAGGGGGGAGGCCAAGGGAAGAGGCCAGGGGGTTGTCCTCCTCCTGGGAGACCCCAGCTCCCTCACGTATAGATACCATTTGTGATGAAGGGTACCCTGGGGTGAATTATGTCCCTCCAAATTGCATCCACCCAGATTCCTAGAGGCTACTTGAAAATAGGGTCTGTACAGATGTAATTAGATGAGCTTACACTGGAGTCGGGTGGACCCTAAATCCAATGCCTGGTGTCCTAATAAGAGGCCCAATGAAGGTGCACAGGGAAGAGGCTTTGTAATGGCGGAGGCAGAAATTAGAGTGATGTGGCCACAAGCCAAGGACTGTAGTCACCAGAAGCTGGCCAAGGCCAGAACAGACCCTCCCCTGGAGCCTATAGAGAGCCCTGCCCTGCCCACACCCAGATTTCAGCCTTCTGGCCCCTGTTGATGTGATAGAACCACGTTCTGTTGCTCAAAGCCCCCCAGTTTGATGAACTCTCTTGCAACAGCCCTAGGATTCAAACACAGCTTGGGGTTGTGGGTACTAGGAAAATGTCCTATATGCCTGACACTCCAAGGAAAAGGTCTGTGTCGCATCTGAAGCTTGATGGACTAACCGTGGGGATGACCCACACTGGGAACCTTGCTTCCCAAGCAAGGGTTGACAAGAAAACCGCTTGAGCCTTTAGCATCTGATGGTCCAGAGGTGGTCGCACTGTGGGGCCCTTTCTTCATCTGGTGGATTTCATCTAGCTGCACCCGGGAATTTCAGTTAACTGGGAAGAGAGCCTCCAGAACCACGGCCACCAGTTATGAAAGATCCCAGATAAATGCCCTTCCAAGGTTAATGTTCCTAGCTGGTCTGGGACTCTGTTAAACCTGGTCTTAAATATTAATATAAAAAAGATAACGCCTCCAGATAAGTGCTGCCTGGTGGAGCAAGGTGAACACCATGCCGCTGCCCCAACACATTATCAGTTGAACTGAGCCTGCAGCTGGGAAAAGATTTCTTGTTAACTTCACTCATTTTTTTTTAAACTGTCCTCAACTCTTGCTGTTTAAAAAAAAAAAAAGGCACTGAATTTTAAAATCTCCACAGTCCCTGTGTCAGCTCCCCCTTCCCACGTCCACCTGGCTGCAGTGATGGAGGGTCCAGATGTGTGGCCTGAGACAGGGCAGCAGCTGTGATCACGGGCCCACATGGTGCCAGGTGGATACCGGACCTGGTTCAAAGATGCTCCTCTTCTACCATACATGGCCCTAGGAAGGAACCCAAACTCCCCACTGGATCCTGCACATGCTGCCTCTGATTTTGGCCTGTACTCCTCTTCCTCCTGCTCAGGGTGCGCCTGCCTTTCATCCATATCTCAGAGGAGCTCACTGCATCCCGCAGTCCTTGCACATCATCAGTGGCCCCCAGGGGGTGCATCCTCCAGGTTTTCACAGGGCCGGCTCCCTCCCATCAGCGCAACTTTGGCCTCAAAGAGACTTTCCCCACCACTTAGTCTAAACAGATGCCCAGTGAGTCGCCCTCAAATCCCACTATCCTCTCTTGTTTCTGCGTGTCTGCATCCCGCTGACAGCATGACCTTTGTCTGTTCTCAGCACCTAGAGCAGTCCAAACCTCTGTAAGTACTGGCTGGATGGTGTTTCCCAGTCTTGGTCTTAACCCACTTTCCAGAACATTCTCTTTCTGGAAATGTCTCTTTCCTGCTGCTTCCTCGGCATCAGGACTGGAAGCTGCATCTCAGACTCTCTGATATGGCCCGGAGGGCAGGGAGCCCTGGGCAATGAGCCTTGGCCATGAGCTTCTGGCAGGGTGCAGGGTCCTGCCTGCCTGCTATTTTTTCACTCTAGAGTGTAGCCTCTTACCACTAGCCTCTTACAGGAATCACAGACAGTATTTGATTTGTGGTCAAGCTCATCAAACAGACTTGCTCATTTATTCACAGGCGGTCACTTCAAGCTGGGCCAGTCAGGGAAGACTTCCTTAAAAAAATCTGGGAAGCCAGTGTGTCTTAAAGGATGGGTAGGAAGAAGGAAGAGGGGCAGGAGAAAAGACAGGTGAGGATTGGTGAGTGGACCAGTCTGGGGTGATGGGTGGGGCAGGTCTACCTTGAGCCAGTTCTCTACCAGTGTTCTGGGGTTACCCTAACACAGCACACACACACAAGCTCAGAACAGCAGCTTTTTATTCTCTCACGATCTGGAGCCGAGAAGTCCAAAAGCCAGGGGTCAGCAGGGCCACACTTCTTCTGAAGGCTCTCGGGAAAGATCCAACCTTGGCTCTTTAAATAATTTTAATTGGAAACTAGTTGCTTCACAATGTTGTGTCAGTTTCAGGTTTACAGCAAAATGCATCAGTTATACACACGCACATATCCAGTCTCTTCTAGATTCTTTCCCCATATAGGTCATTACAGAGTACTGAGTAGCTTCCCTATGCTGTATAGTAGGCCCTTATTAATTACCTATTTTTGTATATAGTAGTGTGTATATGTCAATCCCAATCTCTCAGTTGGGAGTGGAAACAATGGCAGATTTTATTTTCGCAAAATCACTGCAAATGGTGACTGCAGCCATGAAATTAAAAAACATTTTCTCCTTGGAAGAAAAGCTGTGACAAACCTAGACAGCATATTAAAAAGCAGAGACATTACTTTGCCAACAAATGTCCATATAGTCAAAGCTAAGGTTTTTCCAGTAGTCATGTCTGGATGTGAGAGTTGGACCATAAAGAAAGCTGAGCGCTGAAGAATTGATGTGATGCTTTCGAATTGTGATGCTGGAGAAGACTCTTGAAAGTCCCCTGGACTGCAAGGAGATCAAACCAGTCAATCCTAAATGAAATCAACCCTGAATATTCATTGGAAGGACTGATGCTGAAGGCAAAGCTCCAATACTTTGGCCACCTGATGGGAAGAGCTAACTCATTGGAGAAGGCCCTGATGCTGGGAAAGATTGAAGTCAGGAGGAGAAAGGGGCGACAAAGGATGAAATGGTTGTATGATGTCACTGACTCAATGGACATGAGTTTGAGCAAACTCTGGGAGATAGTGAAAGACAGGGAAGCCTGGTGTGCTGCAGTCCATGGGGTCACAAAGAGTCAGACAGGACTTAGCGACTGAACAACAATAGCCCTTCCCCTCTGGCAACCATAAGCTTGCTTTCTGTAATATGTCTGTGCTTCCTTGATTTTGTCTATAGACACATCACTCCAATCTCTGCCTCTGTCTTCACATGACTGTTTTCCCTCTGTGTGTCTCTGTCAGTCTCCAAATCCTCCTCTCCTTATAAATACAGCAATCGTTGAATTTAGGGCTCACCCCAATCACCTCCTCTTTATGTGATGACATCTACAAAGGTCCTTTTTCTGAAGATGGTCACATTCATGGGTGCTAGGAGTTAGGACATGGACATGTCCCTTTGGGGGACGTGTTTCAACCCACGCCGGGTCATCAGGGCTGACTCAACTCCCAAGCCTGCAGGAATGTCACTGAGTGTCCTGGGGGGAACCCAGCTCTGGACAAGTCATGTGGTCTCCCCAGGTCTCAGTGTCCCCATCTGGAAATCAGAGACTATAGTCACTTCCTCATAGAATTGTCCTGAGGACTAAATAAGGTAGTGATGGAAGCCAAAGCTCCAGGCTTGGCTCCTGGTGAGAGAGAAACTGTCTGGGAATATCATGGGTGCCAAGAGAAGCACCTGGAGAACCAGCTCATGTTCTGTGTGGCCATCAGGCAGATGGGAAGGAAGGGAGGGAGGGAGAGAGGTGGTGAGATGAGTCAGTCACTCTGGAAGAGCTGCCGTGCCACGATCCAGGGGTCTCCCCAGCCCCCTGGGGCAGGTTGGGGGTGGATCCCAGGCACCACGCCAGAAGCTCCTGTTTCAAGAAGTTCTCTTTGGTGGCATTCTGTAGACACGACAGGGCTTTTACTCGGGGTGGCTGCCCCTCTGATTCATCACGGCAGGAACCAGCTGCTTTAACAACAGCAGGTACTAGAGAGGCAGAAAAAGAACCCCAAATCTGCTGTGGCTCAAAACCATCCACACTCGATGTTTCTGCGACAAGCCCTTGTCTGGGACTCACTTCTCCACCAAAACACATTTAAAAGGAGAGACCCTTTGGGGTGACATTTAATTGTGGCAAGTTCAGGTTGAGGTCTTATGCTTTTGGTTTTCCACTCTTGTCTTTTCTTGTGATTTTCTAAGTACATTAAGAGTTTGTGACCCCTATCTGAGGCATGTGGAAAGTTCCAGCTGCACAAACCCACCTGCCCAACTCCTCCGCTCAGCAGTTCTCTGCTGGACCCGCCACATTTGTCCTGGGTTCCCTGGGCGGGTTCTGAGGTCAGATGTCCATTCCCACCATCCCCACAATGCATTACAGAGGGATGAGCGGGGACTGGGGACTCTGCACCGGGCCAGGTGCAAGAGTCCTGGGAGAGTGCCTCCTGTGTGGTCCCCAGGCCTCTGGTATCACTGGGGAGGCTGAGGTCTGACACCCAGAGGAAGGAAGGTTTACTGGTGCTTGAGAAGCGGGGAGACTGCTTCACACGGCATGTACTGTCTCAGCTGATGCCAGGGGATGACAGGGAATTCAAAGGCAGAGAAACAGGAAGGGCACTCCCATAGGGAACAGCAAGAGTGAAGGCCCAGAGTCTTGAAAGCGTTGACACTTTTTTTCAGTAACAGTTCTATTGTGATATAATTCACACACCATATACCCATTTGTTGTTCTGTCATTCATTCATGTCCAACTCTTACAATTTAATGGTTTTAGTATATTCATATAACTGTGCAAAAATCACCAATGTTAGAACATTTTTGTCACCCCAATAAGGAAATCCCATACCTACATTATAGCTATCATTCCCTGATTCTCCACTCCCCTCACCCCCTAGAGTCACAAATCTGCTTTCTGTCTCTATGGATTTGCCTATTCTGAACTTTTTTAACTTTATTTGGGCTGCGCTGGGTCTTCAGTACTTTGTGCAGGCTCCCTGTAGTTGTGGCGCGCGGTTGTCTCGCTGCGGTGGCTTCTCTCATGGCCGAGCGGAGTACAGGCTCTAGGCACACAGGACTGACTCAGCAGCTGCAGCGTGCAGGCTCAGTAGTTGTGGCACACAGGCCTAGCTGCTCCGAGGCAGGAGGGATCTTCCTGGACCCAGGGTCGAACTCGTATGCCCTGCATTGGCAAGCAGATCCCCAACCACGGCACCACCAGGGAAGTCCCCTGAACATTTCATATGAATGGAATCATACAGTACGTGGCCTTAAAGAACCCGCCTGCCAATGCAGGAGACCTAAGAGACAAAGTTTCAATCCTTGGGTCGGGAAGATCCCCTGGAGGAGGAAATTGCAACCCACTCCAGTATTCCTGTCTGGAGAATGCCATGGACAGGGGAGCCTGGTGGGCTACTGTGCATAGGGTCTCAAAGAGTCAGACACGACTGAAGTGACTTAGCATGCACGTGACTCGTTTCTTTCTCTTAGCATGGTGTTTTCCAGGATCATCCATGTTGGAACGGGTATCAGTACTTCATCCTTTTATGGCTGAATAACATTCTACTGCGTGGATATAGACTGCATTTTGTTTATTCGTTCGTTATTTTACCTGTTGTTAGACATTTGGATTGCTATGCCTTTGGGGTTGTGATGAGTAATACTGCTGTGGACATTTGTGTTCAAGTTTTGGTGTGGGCGTTGTTTTCATTTCTCTGGGCACATACCTAGGAGTGGAATTGCTGGATTGGGAGGTGAGATGGGTGACCTTTTACACACTGTGGTGACTAAGTCTTTGTGAATCTCACTTAAATCTCACTTAACCATCTGGTTAAGAGCAACCCTGAGGAATCCATAGTGAGATGCCGTCCCTTGTGGGATCCAATGATTTGCCAGTGCACAGAGAACCGAGGGAGGTGGAATGAAGTAGGGGATCTCCACACCCTCCAGGCCAGTGCATAGCACCACTCAAATCTCTTGATAAAAACACAGCTTCCCAGGACTGCCCCGGCGGTCCAGTGGTTAAGATTTCACCTTCCAATGCAGGAGGTGCAGGTTCAATCCCTGGTCGGAGAGCTAAGATCCCACATGCCTTGGGGCCAAAAACCAAAACATAAAATGGAAGCAATATTGTAACAAATTCGATAAAGACTTTAAAAATGGTCCACATCAGAAAAAGAAATGCGTTTTCCCAGGTCCAACCCCAGAGCTGCTGATTCCGTAGGTGTGGTTGGGGCCCAGGAATCTGCATTTGTAACACGCTCCTCTAGCAGCCTGCTCAGGTGTTGAGCATCCCTGCAGGGGACTATAAGCTCCACGAGGAGGTGGAGAGGTGGGGAGGTGGGGAGGAGCCAGAGGCAGGGTCTTTGCCACCTGCAGCCTCTTCGGCAGGGGTGTGGGCTTCCTGAGAGCCAGGGTCTATTGTCTTCAAGTGCAGGGCCCAGTTGGTGGAGAACCCAGCTGGCAGAGGGGCCAGCACTGCAGCCTGCCCTTCCTCCTTCCCATCGCCCGTCACCCAAGGGGCTCAGGGACCCACGCCAGGCAGGTGGAACTTTCACGGGCAGGTGGAAGAGGAAGGCAGCTCTGGCCTGTGAATCCTGAGGGGCCCCTACTGCCCTCCACAGGTGGCGTCTGTGACCTGCCAGGGCCCCCCTGGCAAAGGTACCAGCTCTGCCCTCCCTCTCACCCCAGGACCAGGTGCCCCCCTGGGGAGCGGTTCCCGCTGCCAAGTCAGGCCATAGGGAAGACAAACAGGATGCGCTTACTGGTGGGGGAGGGGAGAGTCTCTCACAAGGGTCTCTCCTAACTCCATGGCCAGAAAGCCCTTCCTCTCTGCTGAGGGATAGTGGGAGTGCTTCCTGAGGACCGGACCCCAGTGTGAGCACTTTTGTGATCTGAACACCTTGGTGTTCCTGTGCTGGACACAAGATCACTGAGGCTTGGAGAGGGAGTCACTTGCCCCTGGCTGCCCAGCTCGGGAGCAGGGAGGCTGGGACTGGATGGAGCAAGGTTTTATTATTAACTTCTCAAAAAGGCAGGGCCAGATCTGAGAGCAAGTGCAGCCATCCTCTGTGAACATCTTGGGGTGGCTTCTTCTCTGAGTCCTGTCCAGGATAGATACCCAGAAGGCGTGTAAGGTTCCTGCAGAGCCAGGTCCCGAGAGACAGAGTGGTCCTCGGGCCAGCCACCTCATTCTGTCAATGGAAGTCCAGAGACGGCAGGACACTCGCTTGGGATCATAGAGCGAATTAGCAGCAAAGTCTGACCACCTGCCTCCCATCCTTCTCAGTCACAGAGCAGAAAGGGACCTAAAAGTCAGCTATGGCGAGGGCCACCCTGCAGGGTAAGAGTGGCAAGCTTGGGGTCAGAGAGCAAAGCCAGCCCTTCCTGCCAATGGGGGCGTCTCTCTGGGTTTCAGGGAACCCCTTAACCTTGTTCCAGAAGAGCTTGTTCCCATCTTCATCCTGATCCCCTTAGTGTGGGAAAGGAGGCTGGGGTAAAGCAGAGGATCTTCATTCATTCATTCCTTAGTTCATTCACTCATCCATTCATTCATCCATCCTTCCATCCATTCATTCATTCCTTAGTTCATTCATTCATTCACTCTAAAAGTGTTTATTGAGCATCAGCTGCAAGCTAAGTACCGTGCAGAGTGCTGGAGTGTCTCAGGTCTCTGAGACTGCAGGGCTCTTTCCTCACTTCACCTGGGTCATTACCATCCAGAAAGAGTGGCCCTCTCTCTTCCAGATCTCTGGTGATTTGACTTCCTATGCCCAAACCCGGTGGCAGCCTTGTTTTCTTGGGTGAGAACCGCCACGGGACAGAACTGGCCAGGCCGACTGCCTGCACACTCAGCCGCCCACCCGGCTGCAGTGCATGCCTCTTCCAGTCCCGGCTGAGCGGCTGTCAGCCTGGAGAACCGGTGCCGGCCTCCCAGGGATCGGCCAGGGCAGTCGGGCGGCTTGTACATCCGCTTCATTAATAATGAATCGCCGGACGCCTACCGCACCTCCCGCACCTCTCGCCAGTCACCTCGTTGACTTGGTGGGAGTCTCAACAGCCACGGTGCACAGAGCCAGGCTCCCTCTGAGACACCCGGGGAAGCCTGAAGAAGCAGCTGCTCCCCGAACCCCCAGGCTGCCACCCTGATGGGAGGCACGCTCCCTCCCCCTCCTGCTGTCAGAGGACGGCGGTGTCGCTCATTGGTCGAGAGTTACTGGCAGCCCAGCCCTGCCAGACACAGCTGGGCTGGGGGCTCAGGCAGAGCCAGACCAGGGTGGGGCAGAGGACGGACCTGCAGAGAAGGGAGAGAAAATGGCATCACCCCCCACCCCTGGATTTCTGAGTTCTATCTGATCAGATCTTTTCTAGCACATTTCTGGAAATTTGACTCCCTTCTGTCTGAGACCACATGGGCTTTTTCTACATCATTGCCTTTGGAAATCTTCACTCCTGGCAGCTCCCTCAGCTTCTGGGATAAAGTCTTGTCCCAGGCGGAGCGGGGCTTCCAGGGGCAGATGACCTTGGAGCCCGGAAGGAGAGGGGACGTGGTCAGGAGCTGAGTGCCGGCGACATGCAGGTGTCCTTCGTATGCTCGGAGCACGGCCTCAAGGGCCGGGGCCCCGAGGACCGGCTGGGCCGGCCAGCGGCCAGCAGCCCCAGCCTGGGCACCCGAGGCCGCTTCCGTGCAGTGGCCATGGTGGCCCGGAGTCTGGGACAACTGTCGGTGCAGAGCCTCCCGAGCGCAGGCGACGCCAGCGTGAAGCAGCCCGGGATGAAGTATAGGTATGCAGTGCGCGGGCCTGTGTGGGGCAGGGGTGCCCTCCCCATGGTGTCTGGGGTTGGGGGGGCTTGGCAGAATGTGGGGGGAGAAATAAAATCGAAGTCAGGGTCAGGCCCCAGTCTCATCGGTGGTGGGGGATGATGATGCCTCTTCTCTCCTTCTGCCTGTTTGTTTCCCTTCCTGGGGGCAGGGGATGGAGGTTGTCACTAGAGCTGAGCCCCTCCATGTCAGATGCTGTGTGGTACTTCCTCTTCCTGGCAGCCCCAGGACAATGACCACAGGTGCCCTGCCCTCCCCCTGGGCACACAGGCCCTCAGGAATGCCCACTGAGTGGTCTGATGTCTTTGCAGCTAAGCCACCTTGACAAACGTCAGTTTAAGAGTCGGGGTATAGGGTGAACCACGTGGTAGAGTTAACCTTCCCCCACTCCTTGACCTGAGCCGAACCCCAGACCCAGGTTCCTCTACAGCAGGATTCAGGCTCTGCAGAGCACAGGCAGCGGCTGGAGTTCTCTGCTAAGGGCTCGGGCCTGGCTTCCGTGTGTCCCTCTGCTTGGGCCCAGCCCCCCACGTGCTCTGGGTGCACTCGCCCTCACTCTGTTGGTAGAGAGCATGCAAAGGGCCAGTGTCGGCAGCGGGGGGGGGCCTTCCTGACATTCTTTGCATCCCGTCTTGCCCTACCCAGGGTCTTGCTCAGATGCCCAGTGGGATGCACCCAGATGCAAAAGGAGGGCTGGGTCTGAACCCTGGACCCCTGCATCACCCGGCTAGAGGTCTGGCCTTCCTTTAATTTTTTAATTAATTTTTGTTGAAGGATAGTTGCTTTACAATGCTATATTGGTTTCTTCTGTTTACAGCAAGGCGAATCAAGTTTATATATACATATGTCCCCTCCTTTTTGGATTTACTTCCCATTTAGGTCACCGCAGCACCTTAAATAGAGTTCTCTGAGCTATACATTCCGTTCTCCTTAGTTATCTATTTTATACGTGGTATCAATAGTGTATATATGTCAATCCCAATCTCCCACTTCCTCTACCCGTCTTTCTCCCTTGGCACCCATATGTTTGTTCTCCACATCTGTGTCTCTGTTTCTGCTTTGCAAATAACAGTGGAATATTATTCAGCCATAAAAACAAATGAAACTGGGTCATTTGTAGAGACATGGATGGACCTAGAGAGTGTCACACAGAGTGAAGTGAGTCAGGAAGACAAAAACAAACATCATGTATTAGTGCATGTGCAATCTGGCCGTTCTTACTCATGAGTTTCTCTGTACTTAGAGCCTTGAGCACTTTGAGAATGATGTTCCAGGGAGAGGGTAGTTCTTACCACAAATCATCTTCAGGAACCAGAAAAGCTAAGTTAGGTCCATGGCTCCCAACTCTGCTCTCTGAGACTCAAATCACACAGGCCACCAACCTCAGAAAAAGCTGCAGAAGAATCTGGTTGTATTTGAGGAGAGTGGGTTTCTAGCTGATATTGGTTGGTACCAACTTGGAAAGTATTGAAAGAATGGATCCTAAGAAATGAGCTGTGTGGCTTAAACCTCTAGCTTAAACCTTAAACCAGTGCCCAGAAGATGGACCTCATGTGAAGGACCCGTGTCATAAGTCCCAGGCCCCTCGAGATGAATTCTGAGATAACAAGGCCTTTTGCATCTCCACCTGTAACCCTCCTGCCCTGGATCTTTGGGGACATTTGACATGCTTTTATGGGTCTCTGGGGTACAGAGCTTTTGTTCCCATCCTCTCAATTCAGTAAGGGCAATTTCTTTTCTAGAAACTCTGGTGGTTTATCTTTTGTTAAGTGGGAACCAAAAACTAAGAGTAAACAGAATCTGTTTTTTAGTTTAGATACATGTTACCTGCCGAGACTTTTAAGTCAATCCTAAGATCAAAAGAGTGAGACCATTTCTAAAAGTATGAAGGAGAATGTACACAGGAAATGTGGCTATTGACAGGATTTCCCTGCCAAGATCTTAAGATCCATTGAAGATTGGACATCAAAGAGCCTGAATGCTTAAGAATCCTGTGTGCACCTATGTGTGTACATCCGTGTGTGTGTGTGTGTGTGTATCTATGTGTGCACCTATGTGTGCATCTGTTTATGTGCATCTGTGTGTGTGGATCTTTGTGTGTACATCTCTGTATGTGCACCAGTGTGTGTGGATCTGTGTGTGTGTGCACTTGTGTGTACATCTGTGTATGTGCATCTGTGTATTTGCACCGGTGTGTATGGATCTGTGTGTACATTGGTGTGTGTGCATCTATGTGTGCATCTGTATGTGTGCACCTGTGTGTGCCTCTGTGTGTGCACTTGAGTGTGCACCTGTGTGTATCGATCTGTGTGTGTGCATCTGTGTGTGGATCTCTGTATATCTACAGCTGTGTATGAATTTCTGTGTGTGTGTACCAGTGTGTGTGTACCTGTGTGTATGTGTATCTGTGTGTATGCATGCCTGTGTATGTGTGTGTGTGACATGCTGGAAGCACTGAAGGTGAGACAGGCAGCATAGGGAGGTGCTCGCTGGGCCAGAGGGTTCAGAATCTGAGACCCCAGCCCCAGCTTTCCATCCTGGGGGACCCCACCCGTCCTTACAGGTGGCAGGGCCTGGGAAGCTTGCCCTGGCGGTAAGAGGGAGAAGGTGGGCTCATTTCCCTGTAGGTGTGCAGTCTCAGAGCTGAAATGGAAGTCAGAACCCAAACCACCGGACAGCTCTGCTGAGTATGGGGTCCCTGCCTGACGGGGTTGTTCCATGATGACTCTCCCAGGATCACAGCCAGGGTACATGCAGGCGGGAGCTACAGGGGGCCTGATCCAGGACCACCCGCTACTGACCACCTCCTTAAGGAGCTGGCCCTTCACAGTGGCACTGAGGGTGATGTGGCCTGTACCACCAGGGTGCCACAGTCTTGCTAAAGGGCCCCTTTGGCACTGAGCAATAGAGGTGCTCAGTGTGGAGGAGGGGAGACACCAAGACCTGTGAGTAAAAAGAGGGTCCTGCATTGGATCCTGAGGGTCTGGCCCCAAGGCCTGGGCTTCTCAGCCCCACCTCACACCAACAAACACCCCCAGGACCTGTGGCTGCCAGATGCAATCTGATGGCAAAGGTCTGGTAGCCCAGATCCGTCGTAGGGAGCCTGGAGTCTGGGGGCGGGCAGAGCTGTAAACAGACAATACCCCACAGGGTGACAGCCGACAGGAAACCCCAGCATCCCTGCCCATCAAACCATCTCCAAGGCCAAGTTGCTTTCCATCACCTGACCACATTTTTGTCCTCCTCCCAGATGGCTGAAGTTAAAGGCCCTGAACAGCTATTTTTAAAGGATGTGTAATTGCCTAGAATGTGAAATGCAGTGTTCAAGGGTGCGGCCCATTGGGGTGGGAGAGGGGGGGTGCTCCATGATAAACATCACTGTTTTCCTCCAGCAAAGTTTAAATCCCTGAGTCCTCATTAGCCATTTTTCCAGACCACAGGAGGGACAGGAGACAAATTAATAAAGACTAACATTATCGGGGTTTAGGGATTTAGCCAACTATTTTATCACTGTGGCGAGTTTTAATTAGGGGAAGAAAACCTGTAGGAAATGATTTCCCCATGTAGAAAGTTTTGAGTGGCAGCGTGTTTCCAGCCCAGGTCCACACGAGGCTGTGCTGTTAGGCTGCCCCCACCCTCACCAAGCTGCCATATTTATAAAACTTCCAGCCCGGAGATACCCTGTCCTTTCTCATTCCTCCTCCGGAGGCCTGGCAGCGGATGGCAGAACTAATACCATCATTTTAACAGGGAAACAAGTTGAGCGGGGTAATTGCAGCATGGCGCCGTGTCCTAGTTTTGCTAAATTATTCCTGTGGGCAGTGGGTGGAGCCACAGCTGCATCACCAAGCACTCGGAGGAAACTCGGAGCCCCTTCTGATGGGCAAGGGCGGTCGCCTCTCTTCAGCCACAGACACAGGTGGGCTCAGCCTGCTGTCCTGGGTCCTCACCTGTCTGCTGCTAAAGCCGCCCAGCCCCTGAACAAGCTGTAAGTGCCGGCACTTGGTTGCACACTGATGAAGGGCAGTTGCGGGAGGACAAGCCTAAAACTTCACCTTCTGCAGAGCCTGGCCGGGAAATCGCTCCTCCACTATCATGCCTGGGGGTGGTTCTAGAGAGGCGGGATGCTCAGTCTCCCTCCCAGCACCTGGATTTATCCAGACCAGGTGCCCAAGTCTTCAAACACCCAGGCATCACAAACAAGGTTCTAAAGGTTTTCATGACTGTGCTCATTTCCAGGGGAGGGGCTTCTCAAAGGGGTTTATGACCCAAAATGGTTAAGACCACTGATTAGAACTTTTAGTCCCTGATGCTTTGTTATCAGACCACTCCTAAGCAGCTTTCTAATTTCTCACCACAAGTATGTTTCTCACCACAAGTATCTTACACAAGTATGTGTGAGATAAACTAGCTAACCTACTAAAAAGAACTGGCCTGATGCAGGGTCTATAAGTGATGTCATTGTGCTTTTCTTTCTTTCTTTAATTCCTTTTTAATTCCTATTTCTTTATACATAACAAAACACAAATTCACTTTCTACTTAGCAAGCAACATCAATTCAAGCATGATTTAAACTATATAAGAAAACGTTTAAAGAATGTGTTCGACTCATCAGCTCTTGAATTTCATGCATACTGTATTTCAGATCTCTCCTCTCAAGTCAGAAGCAAATCAAGAATATTCCAAGTATTTTTTCCTTGTTTTTGGAGATATAATTGACCCATAACATTGTATAAGTTTAAGTTACAATGTGATGACTTGATACATTTACCTGTTGCGATGTGATCACCGCCATCGGTTTAGTTAACATCTGTCACCTCACAGAGTTATGAATCGCGCCTCTTTCTAAGTTCATAAACCAAGTGGCTCTGGGTTGGAATGTGCAAGCAATGCTGAGGGCATTAGTAGATTATTTCATTGATTTACAGGGTAAAAAAAAAAGGTGGGGGGAAACTTGAGTTCCCTTTTTAACATGGTAACATTTAAAGCCTATTAGATTTATACATTGTTTCTCGAATAAGGAAAAGGCTGCGGTCCACCCCCTCCCACCCCACCCTACCCCAGTTCTGTGCTCTCTTGAAAATGAGACTCCTGCAGAGTCAGTGTTCTGCGTCCCTTTGCCCAGGCACATGTTATCCCATTTCATCCTCACAGCAATCCCCTGAGAGAAGCAGCATCGCAAGCCCATTCTGTAGATGAGCTCACTGAGGCTTCAGGTGGTTACATGATACACGCAGGGGCAAGCATACAGCCAGGAAGGTCGAAGCAGGGCTTGATTTACAGCTTCTGAGCCTCTGCCTGTAGCCACTGCCGATCCACTCCCCTCCCTGGAAAAGAAAACAGCTGCTATTATGTCCTCATTTAGGAAAACTACCGGCATATCCTGTAGGAACAGTGGGCCAGTGGCTAGGCTGATTTTAATGGAAACGTAACGAGAAAGCTGGACAATTTAGAACTACTAATATTTGGTGACAAACTGTTATCAAACTGTTTACAAGTTTATTCTATCCACCCCCGATCAACAACCAGCTGTGATGTGGGCAGGGTCCAGGGATCTTGTAACTGGGGAAACTGAGGCTGCAGAAGGTCAGAGAGGGGAGGGTCAGGCTAGCCCCATACCTGCTTCCCAGGGGACCACCCACGTGGGGTAGAAAAACAGGACACAGCACCCACTGAAGTTAGAAACATCCAAGGGCCCTGGGAAAGGAGGCTGGGGTCCACCCTGTGCATCTCTCACAGCTCTCTCGCTTCCCACCCGTGGGGTATCACAGCTCGGGCTGGTCCCAGGACCGAGATGTCTCAGGAGGGAGGTGGACTCGCACCCTGCCACTTGTCAACCTCACCATCTGGCGACTTCCATAAAGGGCTGGAATGAGGGCCACCACTGGGGTGGGGAGCGTGTTCTCAAAGTCTGGGTGGAATCCAACTTCCTCCCCAGGGTGCTCTTCTGTAAAACAGAATATCAGAAAAAGGGGATTGCCTGCTGCCCTGAGCTTTTGGGGAATCGGTGACAGGGCCACCCTGCCCACTGCTGTCTGGCAGGCTCCAGCCCAGCCAGCCTTGGCAGGAGGGATGGGCCAGGCCGGACAGGAAGCCCAGGCCTCAGCAGGGCACTGCTGCCCTCTGTGACCCCCTGAGGGCATTAATGACAGCCTGCAGCTGGTCCCCATGGACCTGGGACAGACCCCATCTGGCAGGCACTAAGTAGACCTGTGGTGGGGCCCCGGGCAGTCCGCGCAGCTATGGCCACTAATCCTGACCAGGACGTGTGCCGCCAGGAGTCAGTCTAGCTCTCGCCCTCCTCTGTGGCTCTGGCTGGGGGTCAGGCCTGCTGTGGGCATGGGCCCCCCTCAGTGGAGCTCTCATCTCCCCCCATTCCTCCTGCAGAGAGACAGGGCCGGGGGCCACATGGCCCAAGGAATGTGGGACTAACTTGTCCTGTACTCCACAAAGAGGGGAAATGAAGATACACAAAACACAAACGTGACACTAAAGAAATGCAAAGAGAAGCTTCTTACGAGAGCGGGGCCGCAAGGCCTGAACCAGTCTTATTTCAGCCCATGAAACAACTCGGGGCCTGGCCCGTTCCATGTTTTCTCCCCACGGTGGCTTCGGGGCCCTGCGGTGGTCAGAGCATGGCCTGGCCCAGCAATATGGCTGTGCCCTGGCATGTGGGGGACAGTTGGCCCTTTACCCCAGGGTGGGTGAGCAGCAGGCTTCTCTCCAAAGGACCCCTGGCCTTCAGAGCCTTAAATGACATGCACGGGGGGTTCGGGAGACTGGGCAGTGAAAACAATGGGTCCTGCCCTGAGCTGCTGAAAACTCACACCACGTTTGTCTTCCAGGAACCTGGGCAAGTCGGGCCTGCGGGTCTCCTGCCTGGGGCTCGGTGAGTGTGGGGGCCTCTTGGTGCCATGGTGACCACGGGAACAAGGGCGGTGGGAAGGCTGAAGGGCTCACCTCTGGGGGTGAGGGGAGGAGGCTGCATCCAGAGCCAGGATTGTGGGGGAAGGAGAGGCTTGGTTGCCATGGCAACCAGGAGGCCATGGGGGAGGGGCCTAGGACAGGAGGGGGACAGAGATCCAGCCTTTGTGAACACCAGGGCATTCTACACACACAGCCCCCTGCCCAGCAGCAGAGAACCAAGGAAGCCCCCTGTCCCTGAAGCCAGCACCTTCTTTCCTTACATAACAGGGTCCCTCATGAAGAGCAGTTGGATTTTGCCCTTTTTTTCCTTTTGCCAGATACGACCTCTGTTCCGAGAACATGCTGTCTCTCCACCTCACAAGGCACACGTACACCCACCCACCCACACACACATATACATACACATACACACCACCCAGCGAGCGTGAGGACACGGCTGTCAGACCAGCGCATCTTCAAAGAGACAGCCCTGGCCCCGCTGCCCACAGGGTGTCCCCGGAATAGGAGTTGCAGTGGCAAGAGCCCCAACAAACCCATCACAGCCCGCCAGCCAGCTGCCTGCTCTGGGCGCTTACTGTCCCCTTGGTTCCTTGACCCCAAGAGACAGAGACTTGCCCCAAAGGCCAGATGTCCACACATGCCCAGCACACGCTCTCACAGAGCAGCAAGGTGGCCCATGGCTGCCTTCTCCCCCCACCGCCATGTCCTGCTACCCGAGGTCTAAGCACCCTGGGGAGAACTAGCATCCCTGGGGGCATTCTCTGACTTCAGCCTGTGTCTCTCCTTCTAGGAACATGGGTGACCTTCGGAGGCCAGATCACTGACGAGGTGAGATGGGGCTCGCTCATTCCCCCAGGCCCCAGGGAGGGCCACCAGCACCCCGAGCACGTGGTGAAGTCTTCCAAATGTACCAGGTGGTCGGCGCTCAGGGCGGCCTCCATGGCTCCCTCCTTCTGTCTCTCCAGGGTGCCCTGGGGGACAGCAGAAAGGGTGAGCCAGGCAGTGGTGCTAACACCCAGCAGCTGGGTGCCTTGAGACTTCAGCAGATCCTTTAAAGTCCCAGAAACTCAGGTTTCTCATCTGTGTGACACCCGCCCCACAATTAGGAGAATTCCAAGAGAGCTCACTTTCGGAATCATCAAGCCCTAATCGATCTCTGCTGCTGCTACAGAGGATGCCCACGTGGCTTTGAAACTTCAGTAAATGTCTGTCAAGAGCATTTAGAATGCAGATTGAGGGACTTCCCTGGTGGTCCAGTGGCTAAGACTCCCCGTTCCCAATGCAGAGGGCCTAGGTTCGATCCCTGGTCGGGAAACTAGAACCCACATGCCACAACTAAAGATCTTGCATGCTGCCATGAAGATCAAAGGTCTTGCGTGCTATAACTAAGACCCAGCAGAGCCAAATTTAAAAAAAATTAGAATGTAGATTTGCAAATTTGCTACAAACTGAAGACCAAGCAGATGAATGTTTGACTGAGCTGCTAACTGCGCATGCCCCAGAGCCAGCTTTCATAGGACACAATGCCACGGGATGGACCTGCTGGGGCTTCTCTCCCCACCCTGGGATGCAGCATGGCCAGTGTCTGTCCTGAAGAGGATGATGATTCCCAGGCTGGTATGCACTTCTGGGTAGGAAATGAGTATCTTGGAAGTGAGAATGATGGTATTTGCTCAGAGAGCTCAGAACCTCTGCATGAGATGCTGTCTGCCTTCACATCCACCCTGCTTACTGTTGGGAAGGTTGCATTTAAAAAATGAATAGGTACTCAGTCATGTCCGACTCTCTGAGACCCCGTAGACTGTAGCCCACCAGTCTCCTCTGTCCGTGGGATTCTCCAGGCAGGAATACTGGAGTGGGTTGCCATGCCCTCCTCCAGGGGATCTTCCCAACCCAGGGATTGAACCCGTGTCTCTTGCGTCGCCTGCATTGGCAGGCGGTTTTTTGCCACTGTGCCACCTGGGAAGCCCTTAAAAATATAAATTAGTTCATTTGAGACCTTTAGCTATGATTGCTTAGTTACTTTTCAAAGGGAAAGCTTGGCTTCTGTCACCATCTAGATGCATTTCATTTGCATTCTGGTTCCTTCTGTGACCGTAGCTGTTACAGAACTGTTGATATTCGCCCCTGCTCTGAGGCTCTAGGTCTGAGCTATCTCAGGGTAAAGTTGGCAGTCTTCAAGGTCCAGGCAATTGTTCCACTTCAGCCACCAGATTGGTTCCAAGTACTTAGAAGGTCGGAGCCCTGGAGTCCATGTGCTTTACCCTAAATAAATTGAGTCTGATTCCCCTGCCTCCCTTTCGATGTGGAAGAATTCTGTCAAGGATGTGGCTTCATTTCTGAATGGCATTATTAGCTACACTGTGTGTGATGTCCTTGTGGGAAAGATACAAAGAAGTGGTCGGATGGTAACCATCCAATTAGGTGACTTCTTCAGCAACAGATCCATCGCAGCCAAAGAGTATTGATTAATGATCCAATGACAGCCACAGCTGGCTCCGGCCTCCCCTGTGTCCCCATCAGGGACATAGTGACACATATGAAGACATTGGAAGTCATTTGCAAATGACACAAAGCTGGAAGGACGGTGGATACAACAGATGACAGATTCAGGGTTCTAAAAGGCCCTGACAGGTGAAAATGACTGAACAAAAGAGCAAGCAGAATTTTTGTATTAAATCCTACAGTTAGTGTCCCAAAAAATCAATACATCAAGACTAAGGGGCCCACCTTGCTGTGGTTCACATGAAGAATGCCTGGATTTTATTCTTCAGCTGACTGCCTGGTCTGAGCCAGCGGGGTTAGTGCTGCAAGGAGACAAAGCAAAGACCATCTGGGCTGCAGAGAAACACATGTGCGGCCCCAGGCCCACTGGGCACTCCAGCTGCGTGAGCCCACCTGGAACACTGTGTCCCTTACTAAGTTCACGTCCAAAGGAAGGCATTCAGCGTGCTGTGGAACTCAGAAACAGAGTTCTGTTTTTAGAGTTACTTCCTGTGTACAAGACACTGTGCCCAGATGCCAGGGAGACCCAGAAATGAGGAACCAGTGGATTTACTGTGGCAGAGGGGTGTGTCCTGGCTGGACTTGGAAAATATTAGTAAGTGATGGCCCCAGGGAGTTGGTGATGGACAGGGAGGCCTGGCGTGCTGCGATTCATGGGGTCGCAAAGAGTCGGACACGACTGAGCGACTCATCTGATCTGATCTAATCTGATGGCCCCGGGGCCAAAGCTGGTCCCCAGCCTGATTTCTTTTTATTTTTTGTTTTTCCTTTCTTCTTAAATATATGAAACGTAAAATTTGCCATTTTAATCACTTTTCCTGTAGTTAAAATAAGCATAATGTAAAATGTGCCATGTTAACCATTTTTGAAGTATACGTTTATTAAGTATACAGTTATCTTGAAGTAAACAGGTATTAACATCAACTTTGCCATGCAACCATCACCGTGTTCTATTTCCAGCATTTTTCATCACCCCAAGCAGAAACTCTGTGCCCAGTAAGCCAAAAGCCCCCAGTCCCTGGTCACCTCTTATCCACTCTCTACCTCTATGGATTCCACAGCCATTTTTGTAAATAAAGTTTTTTCGGCAGGCAGCCACGTCAGTTCATTTACATATTGTCTGTGGCTGCTTTCAGGCTGTGAGGGCAGAGTGGAATAGTTGCCACAGAGACCATCTGGTCTGAAAAGCCTGAAATATTTACCCTCAGCCTCTTTACAGAAAAGGATTGCTGTCAGCCATCCTTTGGGGTCACAGCAGCATCTGCAAATATCTGTGGGTTGTTGTCCCAGGGAAGGGGACTTCCATGGGTCAGGCAGGGAGGCAGGAAGCACTTGGTGTTAGTAGACCTCACATCACATGGCAAAGTGCCAGAGCTGCCCTGGACAGAATCAGGTTTCCAAACTCTAGTTCAATGCCCTTTCTGTGATCTTACACAGCTGTTCAGGTAGAAAATGCCCCCTCGGGCCCATGTTCCAAGCAGCCTGGGCAATAAAAATTTAATACAAATAGTGGCTGAGAACTTTACATTTATTATGGCTCTCAATCCTCTATCAACTCAGAGAGGTGGGTGCTGTTATCCCATTCTGAAGAAGCAGAACCTCCAGACTGAGCAGGTGCCCAAGGTCACACCTGGAGAGCCATGCAAGGGGACCCCACCTGGGCTCCTTGCCTCAGAACCAGCAGCCCCTCCCAGATCTGGGGCAGGACGCTGTCCCCTAGAGGGGGTGATAGGGAGGTGGCCCACGTGTCTTCCAAAGTTCCTTCTGCCTCCAGCCTCTGAGACTCTGACATTGGAAATAACTGAAAGTCACAAAACAGAAACTCCATTACACAAAACAGCATGCACCCACAGAGAGAAAGTCTTTAGAAGCCATGTTTGATGACTGGCATGGAGACAGGACCATGATGAAACAGCACAGAAGACAGTAGAGACAGCTGTCTGTATGCCACAGTTGCAGTGTTGCAGGGAAAAACCATATGATTGTTGTTCAGTCGCTAAGTCATGTCTGACTCTTTGCAATCCCATGGACTGCGCACACCAGGCTTCCCTGTCCTTCACCATCTCCTAGGGTTTGCTAAAACTCATGTCCATTGAGTCAGTGATGCCATCCAACCATCTCCTCCTCTGTCACCCACTTCTCCTCCTCCCCTCAATCTTTCCCAGCATTGCGGTCTTTTCCAAGAGTTGGCTCTTCGCATCAGGTGGCCAAAGTATTGGAGCTTCAGCTTCAGCATCAGTCCTTCCAATGAATATTCAGGGTTGATTTCCTTTAAGATTGACTGGTTTAATCTCCTTGCAATCCAAGGGACTCTGAAGAGTCTTCTCCAATACCATAGGAAAGCATTTACTTAGAAAAATCTGGAAAAGAAATTGCACCAAAATCATAGCAGACCAAAAATCAGCCCTGATAATTCCCAGATTCCCCCATTCTCTTTCTGTTCACAGTCACCCAAAGGCACTGTCCTAGGTGTAATTAGGATTGTCTTCAGATCTTTCTTCCTCTGTCTGCTCATGCTGTCTGAGCACCTGCCCAAGGCCAGGTCCCTGCCCTTGGGCTGCTGTCTGTCTGGAGAGTGGGACAGATCACAGATCCTAAGCATATCCTTAAAAAAAAAAAAAAAAACTGAATAATCAGAGTAATTTGGTTTTTAATTTTATTTATTTATGTATTTGTTTTTGGCTATGCTGACTCTTTTTTGCTGTGCATGCGGGCTTCTCATTGCAGTGGTTTATCTTGTTGTGGAGCATGGGCTCTAGAGTGTGCAGACTTCAGTAGTTGCAGCGTGCGGTCTCAGTAGTGGCAGCTCCCAGGCTGTATAGCACAGGCTTAGGTGCTCTGCAGCATGCGGTGTCTTCCTGGATCGGGGACTGAACCCTTGTCAGGGATCAAAGCCGTGTCTCCTGCACTGACAGTTGGATTCCTTACCACTGAGCCCCCAGGGAAACCTCGTAAGCACGTCTTAGTCCCGATAAGAATACGTTAAATGAACGATGAAGAATGCATTCTTTTCCTGTGGCTGCTGTAAGAAATTAACCACTAACCGCGTGGTTTAGAACAATAGACATTTATTCTCTCATGGTTTTGGAGGCCAAAACCCAAAATTGGTATCACTAGGCTGAAATTAAGGTCAGCAGGGCCACACTTCCAGTGGAGGCTTGAGGGGAAAATCCTTCCTGACTCTTGCAGTGTCTGGGGGCTGCCTGCAGTCCTCGGCTTATGGCCACACCACCCCAGCCTCTGCCTCTGTGGTCACATCCTCTTCTCCTGTCTGTGTCAAATCTCCTGCAACCTCCCTCTTATAAGGACAACTGTGGTGGCATTTAGGACTCACGTAGCTCATTCCGGTGCTTCCCAGGTAGCGCAGTGGTTTAAGAATCCACCTGCCAATACAGGAGATGCAAGAGACTCGAGTTCAATCCCTTGGTCGGGAAGATCCCCTGGAGAAGGAAGGAAATGGCAACCCACTCCAGTATTCTTGCCGGGAGAATCCCATGGACAGAGGAGCCTGGTGGTCTACAGTCCATGGGGTCACAAAAAGTCAGACGAGACTGAGCGACAGACACAACTGAACGACTAAGCACGCATAGTTCATTCAGGAGACTCTCCCTTAATTTAATCACATCTGTAAATGTAACATGAATGTTACCTAAGGTGACATTCACAGATTCTGGGACCTAATATCTTTAGGAGCCATTAGTGAGCTGACTACAAAGAACAGGAAAACAGAGAAAGGAGGACTGGGAGGCAGACATGAGAGAGTAAGCCACTTGATGACCCAGAGCATTCCAGCCCAGGGGACAGACAGGAAGAAAGGAGGAGAAACAGGAAGAGGAGGAGGAAGGGAGGGCTCCTGGAGAGAAGGCAGTTGTTTTGGAAATGTTACACTTGAGCCCCAGGAGGGAGAAGAGGAGCCAGTCTACTCTGGTGGGGGATGGGAATCCAGAAAACTCCCCCACCGAAGAGCCTTCCTACTCTGATGACAGCAGCTGACTGATGGGGGTAGCTTTGACCTGCTCAGCCTCTGAAACCTTTGGGATTCACTGCCAATATTTGAAACAGATTTTACACCCTCTCCCCAATATCAACACCCTCAGATAGGTAGATGACACCACCTTCCTGGCAGAAAGTGAAGAGGAACCAAAGAGCCGCTAGATGAAAGTGAAAGAGGAGAATGAAAAAGCTGGCTTAAAGCTCAACATTCAGAAAACTAAGATCATGGCATCTGGTCTCATCACTTCATGGCAAATAGATGAAGAAACAATGGAAACAGTGGCAGATTTTCTTTTCTTGGGCTCCAAAATCACTGTGGACGTGACTGCAGCCATGAAATTCAAAGATGCTTGCTCCTTGGAAGAAAAGCTATGACCAACCTAGACAGAATATTAAAAAGCAGAGATGTCAATTTGTCAACGAAGGTCCGTATTGTCAAAGCTATGGTTTTTCCAGTACTCATGTACAGATGTGAAAGTTGGACCATAAAGAAGGCTGAGTGCTTAAGAATTGATGCTTTCAAATGCTGGTGTTGGAGAAGACTCTTGAGAGTCCCTTGGATAGCATAGAATTCAAACCAGTCAATCCTAAAGGAAATCAACCCTGAATATTCACTGGAAGGACTGCGGCTGAAGCTGAAGCCCCAGTACTTTGGCTACCTGATGCGAAGAACTGGTTCATTGGAAAAGACCCTGATTCTGGGAAAGATTGAGGGAAGGAGGAGAAGGGGACAACAAAGAATGAGATGGTTGGATGGCATCACCGACTCAATGCACATGAGTTTGAGCAGACTCTAGGAGATAGTGATAGATTGGGACGCCAAAGAATCTGCCATGACTTAGCAACTGAACACAACCCCAATATCCTGGATTTCTGGCTTCTCTTGAAAAATAAAGGGATTTGGTCGCACCAGTCACCTGCCCATAGGCAGCGATTGAGCCTCCCCTTCACCCCACTGACACCCACTGAGCACTGGCCTCCCTCTCTGTACCTTCCTGGCCAGTGGGGATTCTGTGTTTGGTGTTATGAAAAGCTCCTAGAAGCCACAACTGGCTGGCTTTCTGTCCTACAGTTTTTGAGGGTTAAATAGGATTGGCCAAAAAAGTTCATTCAGGTTTTTCTATCGGATCTAGGGACTTCCCTGGTGGTCCAGTGGTTAAGACTCCATGCTTCCAATGCAAAGCGCATGGGTTTCATCCCTGGTCAGGGAACTAAGATCCCATATGCTGTGCAGCACAGCCAGGAACAAATGTTTTTAAAAAAAAATCTTATGGAAAAACTCAAATGAACTTTTTGGCCCCCCCAGTATTACTCACTGTACCCTGGGCTGGCCTGAGAGGCAATATTGGTCCTCTGAGTTGAGCTTCGAGAAATGGCTAGTGGAGGAGTTTGGATCCATGACCCCCGCTGAGAAGGATGTCTGCTGTGTCCAGAAAGCCAGAGAGTTCATTCTCCACTGCACCTTGGAGGGAGCTGTCAATTGCAGGCAGATTTCCTCGGCTCCTTGCCTGGAAAAGCACAGGCCAAGGCCAGAGAGTTATCTGAGGAAGACAGTTTCTCCATCTGCAAACAATCACTTCACCCCCTGCAGTTGCTGGGAAAAATTCAAGGGATTTGACCTCACAGAAACATTCTAGCTGTAGTTTGCATCTGGTCCCATCACTTCATGGCAAATAGATGGGGAAACAAAGGAAACAGTGACAGGCTTTATTTTCTTGGGTTCCAAAATCAGTGCAGATGGTGACTGCAGCCATGAAATTAAAAGACGCTTGCACCTTGAAGTAAAAGCTATGGCCAGCCTAGACAGCATATTAAAAATCAGAGACATTACTTTGCTGACAAAGGTTGGTCTCGTCAAATGAAAGTCACTCAGTCATGTCCAACTCTTTGCAACCCCATGTTTTGTACAGTCCATGGAATTCTCCAGGCCAGAATATTGGAGTGGATAGCTGTTCCCTTCTCCAGGGGATCTTCCCAACCCAGGGATCGAACCCAGGTCTCCTGCATTGCAGGCAGATTCTTTACCAGCTGAGCCACCAGGGAAATCCAAGAATACTGGAGTGGGTAGCCTATCCCTTCTCCAGGGCATCTTCCTGACCCAGGAATCAAACCAGGGTCTCCTGCATTGCAGGAGGATTCTTTACCAGCTGAGCTACCAGGGCTATGGTTTTTCCAGTAGTCATGGTCATGTATGGATGTGAGAGTTGGACCATAAAGAAAGCTAAGCACTGAAGAACTGATGTTTTTGAACTGTGGTGTTGGAGAAGATTCTGAAGAGTCCCTTGGACTACAAAGAGATCAAACCAGTCAATCCTAAAGGAAATCAACCCTGAATATTCACTGGAAGGACTGATGCTGAAGCTGAAGCTCCAATACTTTGGCCACATGATGCAAAGAACTGACTCTTTAGGAAAGACCCTGATGCTGGGAAAGATTGAAGGTGGGAGGAGAAGGGAACAACAGAGGATGAGATGGTTGGATAGCATCACCGACTCAATGGACATGAGTTCGAGCAAGCTCCTGGAGTTGGTGATGACAGGTAAGCCTAGCATGCTGTAGTCCATGGGGTCACAAAGAGTCAGATGCGACTGAGCAACTAAACTGAACTGATCCTGCCAAGGATCGGTTTTTATCATGCCCCTGTTGTGGTCTGTGTTTGTTTCCCAGGACAGTCAGAACAAAGTCCCACAAACTGGGTGGTGTAAAACAACGGAAATTTCTTCAACAGTTCTGGAGGCCAGAAGTCCAAAGTCAAGGTGTCTGCAGGGCCGCGGTGCCTCCAAGGCTCTGAAGGAATTCCATTCCTGTCCCCCAGATCTGCTGGAGGTTGGCCATTCTTGGCATTCCTTGAACTGTAGACCCTTTACCCTAACCTCTGCCTCCATCTTCACACGGCCTCTTCCCTGTGTGTCTGCATCTATTCATATAGACACCACTCATGTCGGATGTAGGACTCACTGTAATGCAGTGTGACCTCATCTGAACTGATCACATGTGCAAAAACCCCACTGGCAAACAAGGTGACATTCTGAGAGTCTATGTGGATGTGAATTTGGAGGACAGGGTTCAACTCAGTACAGGTGCTAAGCCCCGTGATGACCCAACAGGCAGGGTCCCTGCTCACAAGAAATTCACAGTCCATGGGATTTCCCAGGTGGTCCAGTAGTTAAGACTCCACACTTCCACTGCAGACAGCACGGGTTCAATTCCTGGTCAGGGAACTGAGATCTCATTTGTTGTGTGCTTACCACATTGTTTTAGTTGCGTCCAGCTCTTTGCAACCCTATGGACTGTAGCCCACCAAGCTCCTCTGTCCATGGGATTCTCCAAGCAAGAATACTGGAGTAGGTTGGCATGCCCTCCTCCAGGGGACCTTCCCTACCCAGGAATCGAACCTGCACCTCTTATATCTCCTGCATAGGCAGATGGTTTCTTTACCGCTAGTGCCACCTGGGAAGCCTACTGCTGCTGCTGCTGCTAAGTCGCTTCAGTCATGTCCAACTCTGTGCAACCCCATAGACGGCAGCCCACCAGGCTCCCCCGTCCCTGGGATTCTCCAGGCAAGAACACTGGAGTGGGTTCCCATTTCCTTCTCCAGTGCATGAAAGTGAAAAGTGAAAGTAAAGTCGCTCAGTCGTATCTGACTCTTAGCAACCCCATGGACTGCAGCCTACCAGGCTCCTCCGTCCATGGGATTTTCCAGTTAAGAGTACTGGAGTGGGGTGCCATTGCCTTCTCCGTGGGAAGCCTACTAGTAAAGCCGAAAAAAAAGAAAAAGATATTCACAGTCCAGAGGCTGTTTCTTTATTCATCCTGGCTTCTTTCTTCTCTGTGGGTCTATGGCTGAGCTGCTTCCACATTCGCCCTGCGGCAGGAGAGGACGTGGGAACACAGGGACAGGGCCTGGGCACTCAGAAGACCTCCCCAGACCTCAAGGTTGAGCTCTGAGCCTCCAGGCCCCACTCTGCCTGGGTTGGCAAGACAGTGCTGCCTGTGAGTAACCCTAATTTTCTCATTTCAGATGGCAGAGCAGCTAATGACCTTGGCCTACGACAATGGCATCAACCTCTTCGATACCGCAGAAGTCTACGCAGCGGGCAAGTACGTTCCTTTTCTCACGGGAAAAAGCAGTGCGGGCCAACCATGGCTTCCTGGGGAAGAGCCGGAGCCTCTGTTGCTCCCAGGACGTGCTCTTCGTTCCCAAGACAATTTGCACCTCCCATTCCCTGCGTGCTCTTCCAAACTCTAAACGGCTGGAGGAGGTGTGTTTTCATGGGGTCAGAATCACAGAGCACTCGGTGACTTGCCAAACTCACGTGTGTTCAAGCAGTGAGCTGACCACAGCCCCTCTGGTGCCCAAGATGCCGCGCTGGGCAAGAGTGTGATTAAGCTGTAGTTCCGGCTCTCCTGCTGCGCCCGCGACCTGCAGCCAGCCCCGCATGCCTGGCACTCTCACATCTTAATGGTGCAATTAGGGCTGCAGGGAACACAGGGCCCCTCAGGAACCGGGGAGAGTGGGGTCTGCTGAGCCGAGCCCAGCGCTGTAGGAAGCGCTTCCCATCTTGGCAATGAACTTTCCTACTCAATTATGTAAAAGCGCTCTTCAGCCAAGGCCTCTGGCTTCAGTTTTAAAGACTGGCCTGTAATCAAATCATCCACTCTCCTGCATTGGGTTTCCAAAAGTCAGCTTTTGTTTGTGAAATCATTTGTTGGCTCGCTCTCCGTCCTCCCTCTGGCCCCCTGCTGCCTAGGGCGAGCCAAGTTCCCATCAGCTGAGCCACTCAGCCTGGCCTGCCGTGTGCCATGGCCTCGGGGCCAGCATCTGCCTCTTGGGCTCCAGGTTATTACCTGCAGCCCAGGATAGAGTCCAGAGGACCAAGAATCAGGACCCCAGCTCAGCCTTTGCTCAAGTCCTAGCCCAGGGTCCGAGGGTCTCATGTCCCCAAGGGCCTCTGCTGGGACCCCCTTCCTGAGTCTCCTCCAGTCCCCATTAGTGGCCCTCTGTCCCCTGTTGCTGCCACCCCCCAACCCCTCTGCACTGGCAACAGCTTTCAAGAAGAGTGAAACGCTTTCCAGACAGATGAGCTAAGCAGAAGGGTCAGAGGTGGAAAAGCCAGATGCAGATGCCAAGCCCAGAGGCGTCCCCTGTCTCAAGCACCCCAGCTTGTTCCCTGGCCCTGCGCCTGCCTTGGCTTTGCTGCCCACGAGAGTGTGCGAGCAACAGCTCCCCACAGCCTCCCCCAGCTCCAGATGGCCCTGTGTCCAAGTCCCGCACACCCCCTTTCATGGCAGCCACACTCCTCGAGGCATTGTCTTCACTCCCCTCAGCCTAACTGGACACCCAGGGTGGCATCGCAGGCCAGCACACTGAGTCCCTCTTCTAACCAGAGTGCCAAGCGCCCATCTTACTGAGTCCCCCTGTTTCTCATGCTCTGGGCACTTCCCAGAGAGCTGCAGGATTTCTGCACCCCCGCTGGACAGAGGCCAGTCTTACCAAATTCGCGGCCAGCAGAATTCAAAGCTGAAAGCAACAGGCTTCAGTTGTCACTGCCTGCAGCTCCTATAGCCCCAGGACCTCTGCCTGCTGCCCATCTCCTTCCTTCTTTCCTAATCTTTTGTCCCACCAAGGAGAGACCCAGGAATGAAAGGAAGGAGGCTCGGGGCTGAGTGATTTTCTGTGCATCTTGACCATAAATGAAGAGCCTTCAGAATGGATGCTAAACAGCTTGCAAATTAGAGCCCATGATTTCTGAGTGGATGACTCAGGCACTGTTATAATTGGAATGGAGCACTGGGTATGGATCCTTCTCCGTCTGTTGTTTTTTGCTCAGAAACATTTTGCCACGAGCAGAAAGTTCTTCAAAGTTAATCCAGTGCTGCAGTGCCAAACACAGCTGGAATGGTCAGCGCATGACCCTGGCTGACACGAGTTTGGTGCAGGGCCCAGAGTGACACCAAGCAGACCGGACAGCGGTCAGCATGGCATCCATCTCTCTATTGTTACAAAAGCAAGAAACAAGAGAGACACACACACCCACACTCAGTGCACACACTCATGGGTGCACACCCCCACACTCATGGACACACGCCCACACTCAACACACTCACACTCGTGGATGCACACACCCACACTTGTGGACACACCCGCACTTGTGGACGCACACAAACACACTCGTGGACATGCACACACACTCATGGACACACACAAACACGAACACACTCTGCTGGAAAGTCAGCCCTGAGTACTTGTTGATTGTCTCTGCAAACAGAGAATGTGCTTGGTGAATAAGCTATGTTTTTTTAAAAAAAAAACACACACTTGTCTGGAAACTTCGCCATGTAATGTTGCCAAGCGTTTTCCCTGGTGAATTTCCGAGGGGCCAGGGAAGCAGCCGCTGCTGGTCTTTCCAAGCAGGACGTCGCTCCTCCCTTCTCTGTGGGAGCTGGAGCCACTGTGCTGGGACAGTGGCACGTGGCCATGGCCACCTCCATGGGGAGCAGCCCCCGCTGCTCCCAGGTGCTCTCCTCACTCTGGAATGAGCATCCCGGGCCAACGCAGACATTAGCAGCCCTGGGCCGGGTGGTGTTTTCACCCAGGGGACCCTGTGGCTGATGAGCAAGGTGGGGTGCGGCTTGAGGTTTCCGTTACCCAATAATGAAGTCCCCATGTCTCGGTCTTTTCTGCAGAGCTGAAGTGGTGTTAGGAAACATCATCAAGAAGAAGGGATGGAGGTAATTAATTCCTCTGCTCACATGCTCCAGCTCCAGGGCACATGCATGCACACACGCACAGGGTGAAGGTTGGAGAAGGCTACAGGAAGGGAAGAGGTCTGCTCTAGGGGCCCCGGGCAGGGTGGGCAGGATCCCACGGCTGTTTCTTCCTATTTGCCAGCAGAGTGCCGACTGTTGGCCTCATGGCCCTGTGCAGCCAGCCTGGCTTTCTAAGACCTGGTGGTCCCAGCATTGTTCTTTCTGGGAAGGGGAGAATGTCCCAGAATAGAGGCAGTCCCTGTGCTTCCTGCAAGGGGAGCCAGCGCTCACAGTATGGGTGGCCACCCCCAGGGAGCCAGGGCCTGAGCCGGGGGGTCAGGAGCCTCCGCCTGGCTTGACGCAGAGTTTCCCGCACACCTGGGGTCAGGCCAGGCTGAGCACTTGACTGCACTTTGGGGCCACTTGTGGCCTGTGTGTCTTCATTTTCAGCAAAGTCAGAAGCAGTTAGAAGGCTGGGCCTCCCCTACCTCCACCAAACCCCTCCATCCCCTCCCCTGGTGCACACACTCAGGTGTCCCCCACGCCCTCCTCTGGTACACACACTCAAGTGTCCCCTATCCCGTCCCCTGGTACACACACTCAGGTGTCCTCCACGCCCTCCCCTGGTGCACACACTCAGAGTCTCCACCAGCTCCTGGGGCCTGGATAACTGACACCCTCCTCTTGACCCAACCCAGGTTGTTTCTTCATGGCTCTAACTGATCCCCAAATAAATCCCAGGTCACTCTGTAAGTAAAAGAAACTACAGGTATGAGTGAGTCCCGATGGTGTCTCAGGTAAACACACGAGGAGATGCCTACCAGGTCATCCCACCTGCCTGAAGGTGATACTGGCAGCAGCCAGAGCCTCTGGCTTTGAGGAGCTGTTTCCTGAGCAGTAAACTGCCCCCCCTCCCGACCCTCATGGGAAGAAAACACAACCACAGGGGCATTGCTCCCCCATCCCTTGGGAATGGTCAAGGTCAAATGTGGATAGGAGGAGCCATCATCACCCCACCCACCTGTCCCTCCAAGACAAAGTAACAGATGTCAGCATTGCCTCTTGTGGATTTGCAGCGGGAGACCTGAATCCATTCCTTTCCCCCAGGCTTTCAGCCACCCAAGTCTGAGCTCCCAGGAGCATCACCTGCCTATCTCTCGGGTCAGCTCCACCCCAGCCTTTCCCCCAACCTGGTGGCACCCAGGATGCTCCCCAAGGCTGTCCCACACAGCTTTTCTGAAATGCTGCCTCAGCCAGTAGAAAACAGCCATATCGGGTGGTCCCTTATCTCACTCCATCCTCACCAGAGCCCTCCAAGCCCCAGCCAGTCCTGACACTTGACGTCCTCCGAGTCCCCACAGAGCGGCAGCCTTCTGTTCCCTGGACCCTGTCCCCTGCTCCCAAACGTGCCCCCTCCTCTAGGCTCCAGGCTCCAGTCACACCAGACTCCATCTCCACCTGGCCCCTCACTGCCCAGCCCTGGTTCCATGGTTAGTTAGCTGCATCCACATAGTTAATCATGTCTATAGGTTTTCTCCTGGCTCGATCCAGGCCCCCGGGCTAGGAACACCCCAAACACTGAGTGATAGAGAAGCACCCTGTTTCACACCCTGTGCTCCTGGGTGAGGGTTTAGGACTCCTGGGTAAGGGCTGAAGACAGTGGGGAGGGTCGGGGAGGGAAGACCCCAAGGGGTCGCACTCAGGAACAGCCCTCCTTCTCTTGTTCCACAGACGATCCAGCCTCGTCATCACCACCAAGATCTTCTGGGGAGGAAAGTAGGTACAGCTACAGTCAACCCCCTGGCGAGGGGCCAGGTCTGCAGAGACCCCTGTGGGTGGGCAGGGGGCAGTCATCCTGGAGGAACGGAGGCTGCCTGGGGTCCGTCCTGGACACGCCAGCCTCAGCACCTGGGCAGCACGCTTTCCTATCTCCTGGAGCAGGAAGCAGGGTACAGGGTGGTGTGTGTGTGGCCATCTTCCCTGGCTCGTGCCATCCCTGTTGAGGGACCCCAAGTTCCAGAAAAGCAGCTTTGGCTGAGTTGCCTTGTGCTCAATCCTTGCTTCCCTTTTATTTTTACTTTTGTGGTTTTGTTTGTTTGTGATTACCAAGGTAACATCCTAAAAATTCTGGAAAAAGCAGAAAATTCCTGAACTGTCCTGTTCACTCCACTTACTCTGGGCCACAGACCACCCTTGCTGTCTTCTGGGAATCTGGCCCCATAGTTTCTCCGGGGCTGGACAAAATAGGCTTCATAGGAATTAGAAATATGATTCATTTTAAGTTTTGAAAAATCCAAGTCAGAGAGAGGGCAAATTGAAAAGCAGACACCCCCGCCCCCCACTGAGCCCCACCGCATCCATGGCAGCCAGGATCGAGGGCAGCCCGGCTCTGCCACAGCTTCTCCACACAAGCAGATCCTCATAGCCTTGTGGTTTTATCCCCAAAATGGAATCAGACTGCAAGTGGCACGCACTGACCTACTTTTTTCACCTAACATTGCGTCATAAACATTTCCCCCGAAAAACGCTTGAAACATTGCACGCACTGTCACCTGTTTTTCAGAGCCGAGACGGAGAGGGGCCTTTCCAGGAAGCACATAATAGAAGGTGAGGAGGGGGCGGGCCTTAGGATGCCCTCGGCATCCTCCTGTGGATGCAAAAGTGAAGAAACCACTGTGCCCCGGCCCCATCCATGCTACAAGCCTGGAGCTCTAGGGACAGCCCAAACCCTGATCCACCCAGGCTCACATGGGGTGGTCCCTCTGGGTCACGAGAGAGGGGCAGGGGTATGAGTGGGTGGGGCTCACGTGACCCTGGGAAGACACAGACAGGCCTGGGTTTCAACCCAGGCTGGGCCCTGTGCCCACTGGGCGACCTTGAGCAAGGGACATTATTTCCCCAGACCTCTGGGGCAGCATCTGCTAAACGCAGGGGAATAATGCCCACCTCTGGTGTTACAGGAATCAAGAAGGACCCCAGCGAGGTCCTGCGTGTCGGACTCAGCCTGGGGCTCAGCACACGGGAGTCCCGCACGGGGGTGGGGAGTGGGCTGGAATGCCTCGCGTGTCCCAGTTGTTATTGTCTCAGTGCCTTTTCGCCCATGTTCATTTTGTCGAAGTAATACAGTCACTCCATTAAAAATAAAAGGATTAGGAGGCCTTGCTGCCTGCCCTGCCCTGCCCTGGCGCCCGGCCCTGCACTCCGGCTCTGCAGCTCCGTTCTGAGATGCTGCCAAGTGCTCAGTGGGCCCCATTGGCCTTCCATGCCATGGACGATCCACTCCATGTCGGGTGGCCTAGCTCCTCCCAGTTCCCTCCCGGGCCACTCTAGGAGGCGTCCCCTCCATTCGGTCACAGGACATGTGGCCTGTGGACCCCACCCCCCTATTTTGGGGGTGTGCCACCTCTTCTCTCATGGCTGTTTGCAATCTCAATGGCCTGTGCCCACATGTGCACCCTGCCGTCCACAGGTCCTGGGGACTGCCTTGTCCCTGTCACCTCTTGCTCACGGGTGAGGGCCCAGGAATGTCTGTGAAGATTGTAACGCACCCTCTCCCTCCCCCTACTCCTCCCCTACCCAGGTCTGAAAGCTTCCCTGGAGCGGCTGCAGTTGGAGTATGTGGATGTGGTATTTGCCAACCGCCCGGACCCCAACACACCCATGGAAGGTATGTTCTCCTTGGAAGCACCTGGCCGGACATCGTGGTTCCAAAAAGGGCAGAAGGTTTTGAACCTAAGGCTCTGATGGCACCATGCCAGGGCCCGCTGGGCACCCAAGCCTAGTGGGGTGGGAGGTGGGGCCTACCCAGTGTGGGGAACTCAGCCTCTGATCATTCCCCCAGCTGCCCCAGCACCTCCAGGCTGAGTCCCATCCTTGCTCCAGGTCCCAGCCCCATCCTGGGCTTGAACGCATGCTGTGTTAGCTAAAGTCATGATCCCATGACTCCTTGCTGCATTCTTTTCAATTCTTTCAGTCACCATCCACATTCTATTGGGAGGTTTTAGGGGCCTTTTGCTCTGGGAAATAAACTATTACTCACAGGAGGAAAAGAAACGTGCAATGCTTTGAAAAGCAGTTTTGGTTTCTTGGATGCTTATTTATTTTTTGACTCCTGTAGTCTCAGCCCCTCCTATCTCCTCCAGCTCTCTGCTTTGGGCATCTTCTCATCTGTGCTTCGCTGCTTCAGGGTCTTGGAAAATTCAGTTACATTCAAGTTACTTTTTCTTCATTTGTTTGTATATATACCATGTACCCGTGCATGTGTATATATATGTGTGTGTGTGTGTGTGTGTGTGTGTGTTATCCAAACCAGTAGTCTGCAAAAAGTGATTTGAGCCTGCATCCCCATGCCCTTTGTCAGACTGCACCCCTCAGCATTCCCACAGCTGTGAACTCTGGTCTCTTTCGATCTTTCTTTTATCACCAGGGGATCCATTTAGTTCCTCCAAGTCAAGGACTTTCATCATAGAAGGTACACAGTACCCTCGGCCTGACCACTGACCTCTGTGTCCGAGTTGCATTTTATGAGACAGTGTTTTTATTTACACAACTCTCTTCCCGCCCCCATGATAAAACTTCTCCATAAAATGCACAAAGGAGAAATAAGTGCCTTATGGGAACATCTTGCAAGTGAAGAAAAGCAAAGCGGAGCAGACCCCCGCCACCCCCTCCCATCCCCATCCATGCTGTCACCTCTTTCCTCCCATCCTCCCTCCCATGCATGCATGCCCCCTCCTTGCCCCGCCTTGCATCGCCATGATCCATGACCCAAGGGGGCTTCCTCTTGATTTGGGGATGCTGTGATCAGCGCCTGACACCTTGACCCCGGATGGTCTGGGAGAGGGCTGGGGAGACCGGGTTTCCACAGGAGTGAACACATCGGGGACCCCAGAATATTGGCCCCCAGCAGGCTGTATCTTCTCCATAGTCCACTTTGCTAAGCCCCCACCTCAATCCAAAGCAAAAGGACCAGCCACCAGCTGCCCTATTTCCTCCCTGGGCAGGCTGGGCCACCTGTCACTCTCACCCCATGCTATGCGGTCAGAGCTCGCCATTGAAATGTGATCATTTTTCTCCTGAAGAATACCTACATGAGCTGGGGATACTCTGAGACCTGGGGTAGCCTCTGGCCAGGCAGTGGTCTCTGCCCTGCCCTAAACTAAAGGACCCTGGGTGCCCCCACACCAAGGGCAGATCTTGGTCTCCCTGGAAGCTGGGCTGCATTCCACAATGGAAGGGCTCCCGCCTGCCAGCTGGCACTGCCACCCAACCCCTCCCATGTATTATTTGTGACACAGCAGGAGATGCCCTGGGTTTTGGCAGCAGCTAGAAGGATTTGGTCCTCCCGCTTCTATTCAACAGCATTAAATATTGAGGTAGACAGTCATCCCTAATTGTCCCTGTTTCTGGTGTCATGACACCCAGCTTAGGCAGAAGCACAAGGGTGATACTCCTGTACACAGGCTCCATGCCCAGCCTGCCAAGGACCTGGACCCTCAAGGTACCCAGCAGCATTCGCCCAGGACCCCTTCCCTCCCAGGCCAGCCGCAGGCTCGCACACCACCCTGGCCCCCGGGCTCCCGCTGGACCCTCCTCTCTGCATGGAAGGGAGAGAGCTGTGCTCTAGGAAGCCAGGCTGGCGAACGGGGTGTCGTCTGCTTCCCCTACTCCAGCATGTGGGCCTGAGCCTTGGCTGAAGACTTGGGTGGTCACACTGCATGGTCACAGGTACCCCCAAGGCTATTTCTAAAGAACCCGATGAAGACGGCCGGGCTAGCAGCCTGGGCACAGGGCTCAAATGTGGGCAGGTACCTTCCTGGGACCCTCAACCTTGCAACCAAGTGCTGCTCTTCATGTCGAATAGTATTGGCCATTAAAGTGGTGCCCTGCTCATAGCCCACGGGTAGGGGGCTTCCCTGCCAGACTCCCTCCCTGGGATGGGTGGAGAGGAACCCAGTCCCCAACCTTGGAAGGAAGGAGAGGGCAGGACTTGGCGTACAGACCTGGAAGCTGAGGTATAATTTTTCAGGGGTCCTGGGCAAGGCCACCAAGAGCACCACCCCAGAAGTCCCAGCTACATTAGTTTTCTACTGAAAAGGGGGACCTTGGCAAAGAGGCACTCAGGGATCGAGAATGGGTGGAAGAGACACCCCAAAAGAGAGGTACCACTCTGCCAGAGACTGTCCCCGTGGCCTGGGGCCTTCCAAGGTGGAGCTCAGAAAGGACCTGCATCCTTCTGTCTTCCTTCCTTCCACCCGTGCCGTCTTGAGGGGCCTCTGCTTCCCGACATCAGTGGCCACTTCAGGAGAGGTGGGATTTTCAAGGAGCCCCAGAAGTTCAGCTGAAGAATGAATGTTTCCCAAAATGGACACTGCTCCTTGAGGCCAAGTTCAGTTGTAAAGACCACAGTATCCCCCTGGGGCTGAAGCAGCCTAGGGGCGACTGTGGCAGATTTTTATTTCTCAGAAAAACTTCTTTTGAACTGAAGAAAAATCTGTCACAGTGGAGATGGGGAGAGGGTCCCTTGCTGGATACTGACTGGTTTGAGAATCTGGGGCATGGTCTGCAGGGGGCTTTCCATGTTTACTGCTGGATCTCTTGGACATGAGAGGAACTCCGCCCTACTGCCCCACCCTCTGGGACCAGCCAGGGCCCGTACCCTGCCCTTTGTTGGGACAGACACTGTTATTACCTCTACATTCAGTTCTCCAGATCCCAATGACAGTCTGGAGTAGCCCCAGTAGGTGGCTCAGACAGTAAAGAATCTGCCTGCAATGCAGGAGACCCAGCTTCGATCCCTGAGCCAGGAATATCCCCTGGAGAAGGGAATGGCAACATACTCCAGTATTCTTGCCTGGAGAACCCCGTGGATGGAGGAGCTTGGCAGGCTACAGTGAATAGAGTCGCAAAGAGTTGGACATGACTGAGCGACTAACGCTTTCAGAATACTAGAGAAGGCAAAAGTTGAGTTTATTTCCTGTTGCTGCCTGTCAATCTGATCATAACCTTAATCTGTTTATCTGGTTCTTCCTGAGCAATAAGGGTCCCCAAATCTTTCCCAAACTAGAGAATGCCCCCCATTCTAGAGTCTAGAGTCACATTCTTTGATCTCACCTCTCCTTCATCCCTCTAATCTGCCATAGAAACATTTCAATCCATCCAACCCATATTTTCAAACATTCCATAAGGCCTGTAACTATTTGGGGACACTGTTTTCAAGATCAGCTTCTTGGACAACAGCTCACTTTTTTTCTGTCATCCCAGAAAACCCCGGCCACCCACACCTCTGGAGCCAGGAAGCTCACTGCTTACAAGCTGTCCTGGCAGCATCCTCTCCCTGCTCCTGGCCTTTTTTTTTTTTTTTTTTTGCAGAATGTCCCCAGGCGGGGCCCTGTGCCCTCGGCCATCCCCCCAACCTGCAGTTTCCCCTTCTCTCGTGACAGAGACGGTGCGTGCCATGACTCACGTCATTAACCAGGGGATGGCCATGTACTGGGGCACATCGCGCTGGAGCTCCATGGAGATCATGGTAATGTGACCTCTTGGTGTGTATGCGTCCAGGGGCTGGGCTCCCGGCCCCGCTCCATAGGCAACGACCCTGGGGCTCTGGCAGGTTCGGTGCCGTTGGTCCCTGACGCATAGACTGCTGGGTACTAAGGAGAGGGACGGTATGGTGACTTGTGGCAGTGATGTCTGCCGACTTTGCAGACAGGGCTCTGAGCTTGAATCCCAGCACTGTGTGGCCCCGGACCGATGGTTTCGGCTCTCTGAGCTTTGGTTTCCCCACCTGTAGAACAACACTGCTAGGACGACCTACTGTCATGAGGCTATGTGAGGATTATCTGAGAGATCAGAGGTGAAGCTCTTAGCAGGGATCCTGGAGCTCAGCCAGCGCCCAGCAGTGGTGGCCGTGCCAGCCACTAGGCTGAGCTCCCGCAGTGTTCCAGGTGCCATTAGATTTGACGGCTTCATGCGGACTAACTCCCATTTCATCCTCACAGCCTATGAGTAAGTGCTGCTGGCACCCTGCTTCTCAGATGTGGCCACTGAGACGCAGAGAGGTTAAGTAACACACCCAGGGTCACACTAAACGATGGGTACCACAGGCCGTGCAGCGCAGAGCCTGACCTTCCATCTCATAGTCCATGAGGTTTCTCCCTCACCTGCACTTTCAGGAAGGCATCCCCTTCCTTGTTTCCCTCACAGGAGCCATCAGAAGCTGAGGGTGAAAGACGTTTTATAATATTCCTGGGGTATCCCAGAATGGTTGGCAGAGCAGCTCCCCAGAGGCAGACAGCTGGTTGGTGGGGGAAGGGCAGAGGCCTGGGGACTGTGTCTTAGACTCGCTCTCAGGCTGACTCCCTCACCCTCAGCTCCAGGCCTCCTCCCCATCCCAGCCCTTCCCATGCCCCACCTCCCAGAATTTCCCACATCTTGGCATGCCTCAGAGGGGGGCTTCTCCTCTAGTGAGTCCCAGATTTCTGGTTCATCAAAAAAAAAAATAATAATTAATCAGGATCTTCAACTTGAATACAACTCGAGAATCCTGTGGTATCAATCAGCCTTTGGCATCTATGACTTTCGTATCATTTGGCATTTTTCTGAAGCTGCCTGGATGCAGCACAGAACTCACTGAGGTGTCAGGATCTCATCCCCACTTTACAGATGTGAAAGCTGAGTCTTAAGCTAAAGGGGAAAAGGGCCTCTCAGGCTGGCAGACGGGCCTCCCCAGGAGCTCATGCCCATCCAGTCTGCAGAGTGGAGGCCTTGGGCTCCGAGTCCCAGAAATGAGCTCATGCCAGCCACTCCCCCGTCCTAACCTAGCGTTTCCTGCCCCTGCTGTCATTCCGGGTCCAGGCCCTAGACTGACAATGATAAAATCAGTAACAAGAAGGCACTGTCCTGAGGGCGGGCAACACCTGACAGATGGGGAAGCTGAGTCACAGAGGGGTGAGCCCCTTCCCCAAGGTCACCCGCCAGTAAGTGCCAGAACCTAAGCCTCACTACAGAGTCATGCTTTTGCCCCAAATCCCTTTGTCCTTGGGGCTCCACAGCCCACCCGGTGTTCTCAGCTCACGGAGGGGGAGCCTAACAGTCTTCCAGGGAAGCTGAGAGGAGCGGGCAGGGGGCAGGCGGGCCAGCCAACTTCCTGGAGATGCCTTTGTGTCTTCTCCCTGCTGCTCAAGAAGGCCCCCAGATCGCTGGCCCGCAGGAACCATCGGTGCCCCTCTTTGCTTCCACAGGAGGCCTACTCCGTGGCCCGGCAGTTCAACCTGATCCCACCCATCTGCGAGCAGGCGGAGTACCACATGTTCCAGCGGGAGAAGGTAGAGGTGCAGCTGCCGGAGCTCTTCCACAAGATAGGTGGGTTCCCCCGCCCCTCCCCAGCCCTGTTCCAATCTTATCCCCAGATTCCCCCTCTCCCTCTCCAGCCCCTCCCCCTTCCGCCCCGGCCCCGCCCCTCTCACGCCCTGCTGCTCGCCCCGTCCTGCCCTGCCTTCACTGCGCTCTTCTGCCACGCTCCTTTCCTGTCTCTCTGCTCCTTCTCCGGGCCCTGGGCTTAACCTCTCCCGCTCTCCTCTCCCAGGAGTGGGCGCCATGACCTGGTCCCCTCTGGCCTGCGGCATCGTTTCCGGAAAGTACGACAGTGGCATCCCGCCCTACTCTAGAGCCTCTTTGAAGGTGAATTGGCGGCGGGGGCTGGGGGAGGGGATAGGCAGGGACAGGCATTTTGGAGGGATGGAGCCTTTGGGTGGACACCTTGGTGCTGGACACCTTCCCTGGGCCACTGTCTGCGGGGCGGTTCCAGGCGTGGGAACTTGGAGCCCCAGCTGGCCTGACCCCATGTCTAGAAAGGCTGCCCATCTGTGGGACATCCGCCAGCTGAAGCCCCCCCACCCACCCGGGGCCTCGCCCCAAGTTCAACACTCACAACCCGGGCCAGGGCTACGGTTCCATTTCAGGTGCCTCCTCCCCTATAGACATGCCTACATTCTCTGGCCCACCACTGAACCTCTGGGTGGAGGGCTGTGTAATTTCTTCAGTATCCCTCAGAAGTGCCCCAGGGAAAAGTGAACACCCGACACATACACCTCAGAGTGGAGACTCAGAGGGTCTCCAGACTGAAGTGTTGGGGGGACAAGGAGCAGGCAGAGAAAGGCCTGACCAGGCCAGGACAGAGCGAACACTGGAGCCCCCCGCCCTAGGGATCAGGATGGCCTGCCTCCCCCATTTCTCCCCAAACCACAGAAGCCTCCCAGAGGGCTCCCTGACCTTGCTGTGGGCACACCTCTTGGGCCGCCCAGCCTCCCAGAAGAAGGGAAGATCGGTTTGTCCACCTCCTTGTCCAAGCTCACGGGCCCAGTCTTAGCTTCCCACAGCCTTCAAATGCAGTGGTTCCCATCCTTCCACCTGCCTGGGTCTGGACCACAGCATCAGGGCCAGGGCAGTGCCACCCTGGCACAGATCGTCATTTGTGCCATGCATGCAGTGGCCCGGGTGACCTGCCCTCACCCATGGGCTGTGCTCTCCCCACATCCCACAACCAGGGATACCAGTGGCTGAAGGACAAGATCCTGAGTGAGGAGGGCCGGCGCCAGCAGGCCAAGCTGAAGGAATTACAGGCCATCGCCGAGCGCCTGGGCTGTACCCTCCCCCAGCTGGCCATCGGTAAGAGGGCTGGGGCGCAGGGGGGACCAAGGTCCCCAGAAAGAAATCAAGAGTCCCTGAGTGCCTGGGCCACCCCCTTCCATCAGCCAGCCATGGGTAATGGGCTCCCATATTCATGGGGAGAGAATGAGGGTGTCCATGAGCACTTGGGCCATCTCTCCACTGGGGGCAGCTGGTGCCAGCACTGCTGAGCCCCTGGCTTGCCAGGGCCCTCCTGGGACACCCTCAGTCCTATGCCCAAGAGGCTGGGTCTCTCTGGCCCCATCATGGGTAGGGTAGAACCAGGGAGGGCCCTGGGTGGGGGTGCCTTCCTCACCTCTGCTCTTGCTGCCCACCCCCAGCCTGGTGCCTGAGGAACGAGGGGGTCAGCTCCGTGCTCCTGGGTGCTTCCAGCGCAGACCAGCTGATGGAGAACATTGGAGCAATACAGGTGAGTGGCGCCTGCCAGCCTTGCTGGCTCTGGACAGAGTTCAGGGTCTCAGCCAGGCATCTGTCCAGCATGTACTTATTGAGCACCTACTACATACCAGGCACTGTTTGAGGCACCTGGGCTACAGCAGTGAACCAATAAAAGCCTTGCTCTTGAAGGGCTGGCTTTTTATCTGGATAAACAAAAAACAGAAAATGCAAGGAGTAAGATTATAATGTGTGTCGGAGGGTGATAAGCACTCCGGGAAAGGAAACCTAGAGCAAGGTCAGGAGTATCCAGTAAGGGCAGGGAAGCGGGGAGCCATGGACCCAAGTTAAAAGCGGCTACAGGGTAGCCTTGTTGATAAAGTGACTTGTGAGCAAAGGCTTGAAGGATGAGGAGTGGGCGGTGCAAATACAATCCAGGCTGACACAAAGGTGCAAGGTAGGCACAACCCCAGGACAGCAGTAAGGCCAGAGGCCTGGAGCAGAGGGGCAGGGAAAGGTCCTCCGGGCACCACATGCCCTCTAAGGACTTCGGCGACGGTCGAATGAGATGGGAGCAGAGGAGGGGCAGTCTGACTTAGATTTTAAAAGGCTGCCTCCCACTCTCTGGCTGCTGAGTGGAGGAAAGAGTTGGGGAGCAGGAGGGGGAGCAGGGAGATCACTGGGAACTGATGACAATCTAGGGGTGAGGGATGACCTTGGTACATATGGACAGCTGGTTGGGTCCTAGATTTCTGGAAGGTGGACCGACAGGACTGGCTGACAGACTGGATGTGAGACAGTGTGGGACAGTGCGCAGATCCTGGGGATAAACCATGGGTTTGTCACCTGGAAGAGGGTGTTGCTGTCAGGGGGGCTGGGAAAAGTAGTTTGGGGCTGTGGATTATCAGATGTTAAGGTCCTGAAATCTGCATCTTATGCCGCCACTGTCCATCCATTCAAGGGGCAGAGCTGCACAAACCTGGAATACAGAAGCAGCAAGGCCCCCTCTGCTCCACAAGCTGCAGGCAATGAGGGTGGGGCAGGCCAGGGCCAGCGGACAGCTGGAAGAATGTCTCCCTGTTACCGAAGTGAGGTTTGACTGCTCATCATTCAAGAATCCAATACTGAGAGATAAGTGTTGGGCAAAAGGAAAGACATCTTTATTGAGGAGGCCAGCAGTCCTGGGGAGAAGGTGGACTCCTGTCCCCAAACAGACTTCCCCTTGTCAATCAGGGAGCAAGAGATTTCAAAGGGGAGTTTCAGGGGTACACAGGTTGAGGAGTGGCTACAAGCAGAACAGCACAGTCAGCTCCAACAGTCATCTTGAAATTGATCATGCGATCATCTGATCAGGGTCATCCTTTTATTTAATTGGAGGATAATTGCTTTACAATATTGTTAGTTTCTGCCATACATCAACATGAATTGATCAGGGTCATCTTAATTGTTTTAAGCACAATTAATCTTCAGTTCTGTCCATGGGATTCTCCAGGCAAGAATACTGGAGTGGGTAGCCATTTCCTTCTCCAGGGGATCTTCCTGATCCCCTGACCCACAGTCCATGGGATCACAAAGAGTTGGACATGAGTGAGCGACTAACACACACACACACAATCTGAGCGACTAACACACACACGCACAATCTTCAGTCCTAGGGTCAGTTTGTTCCCATTTCTCTGAGGCTGGTTCTCAGAATTGTGCATGATGGAGCAGTTCATGTCATGGCTACAGTCTGGTAGTGATGTTGTTAACTTCTTCCACGTGATGGGAGTTTCAGTATCTACAGAAGAGCTCAAAGGACATGGCTCAGAATACAATCTACAGCCCTTGAGGATGAACTAAAAGGTCCCCCTGACTTTGCTTAATGGCTACACAATTATTATTGTCTTGTTTCACTGCTTTTCTTTGTTTTTGCATTTTCTCACTTCTCCAATTGAATTTATTCTTTGGTTAAAGTCTTTCTACAGACAAGAGGCAGGTATGGAGGACATGGGAGGGGTGGGGTCTGTACCAGGAAGGCCCCATAAGGTCCTGCTCCATTACACATCACCTCGTCTGCAGGTTGATTCTGACTAGCTCCCGTCTTTGCACACAGGTCCTTCCAAAACTGTCGTCTTCCATCATCCACGAGATCGATAGTATTTTGGGCAATAAGCCCTACAGCAAAAAGGACTACAGATCCTAAGAAGCCCCCAACCATTTGCCTGGACAGTTTCATCTCCCTCCTAGCCTCTCTGTTTGCTCGCTTAAGCTATTTTGAAGCCAAGAGTGTGGTTTGCATCAAAAACAAAGCAACACACCAACGTGTCATCAGGAGAAGATCTCAAAAGTCGCTGCCACACGGCACCTGCTGCTTCACAGGACTAACGTCAGATTCATGCCGGAGGGTTGGCATCAATTCAAAGGCATTCGAGCCGTCCCGCCCAAGCCTGCCGCCTCTGCTCATCTTCCACCAAGAAACGACGTTTCTCCCAGCCACGCCCCATCTCAGAGACTCAAGTCCAGGCCAGGCCGAGACCCGTTGGGGCCTAGGAGCAGGCAGAGCTGGCCTCTCCTCTGCCAAGAAGCCCACCTGGTACTGGGGAGGGGAAGAGGAAGCCAGGTCTGGCTCTTCCTGTGGCCCCTCAGCTGGGCCCTGGTTGGGGTGGGCCTCCCACTGGGGTCTCCCTCATCCCCCCTCTTGCCAAGGGCTCCACGTACTGTCATTGGGCCTGACATCAGATTCTCCTACACCCCCTTCTCCACACCACCTGCCTCACTGGGTCTCCAAGGGGCCTTCCGAGCTGTCCTTTGACCCCCACCCCCACCCTTGCTGGCAGAGGCAAGGATCCAAGGGGGTTCGATTGTTCCAGGGTGGACCCACAGGAAGTCAGGGGTCTGACTTCAAGCTCATCGCCCCACTGACTTCCTCCTCGTATATAACTAATGAGCCCGTGTCCAGACTCTAGCCCGGGTCCCTCCCCATCTGGTGCCCAGTCCTTTGCCCCTCTGTCCTTGCCTGGAAGGCCCCAAGGTCATGCATGCTTAGCTGACTGTGGCTGCTGACCACACATGGGGTGGCCAGCCTCTGCTCTGCCCAGGGTGGTGGCCTTGGGGTCTGCAGAGAGGACATTCTGGGACCCTTCAGTGAGGGCAGGTTCCTGGGGTTTTCTGTGCTTCATGCCCAGGGCCTGGGCAGCAACCCCCACAGTCCAGGTGAAGACCCCCGTAGCCTCTCCCTGGAGCAGCGTCCCCAGCAAGGGCTCAGAGCAGGTCAGGTGGGGTGCTCAGAGCTTGTTGCCAGGGCAGCGAGGCAGCGGTTCTTCCCCCAGGACACCCTCACACAGCCTCTGAAGAGGGAGGGATGGCTGGAGTTCATCATTCCTTTCCACACCCCACACCCCAGCCTGCAACAGGTTGGGGACAGGGACAGAGGCCAGGACCTTCAGAAGTGTCAGCCCCTTTACAGCCAGGCCTGGGACTGCAGGGATAGAGGAGGGGAGGGGCCCTCAGCCAGCAGGCCCAGCCCCCATGGTCCTGAGCGGCACCCCAGCTTTTGCTGGCTGTGCAGGGGACCCGAGCCAGGCTCTTTGAATGCACTGGCCTTCTGTGTATGGGCCTGGGTGACTCCTACACTGGGCGCCCCCTGCCCTGGGTGCCCCCTACATTCTCACACTCACCCCTGGGCAGACATGGACCTCCCTGCCATTATTCCCAAAGGCCTACCGTCCAGTCCTGGCAGAGCTGAGGCCTAGGAAACTGACTTTAGGAAAGCCACAAGGTGGGGGGAGAACAACTTCCTCCACTCCAGACCTTTGTGCTGACCCTGGAGTCTAGAACCTTCTCCCTTCTTGTAGACTAGACCCCTGGGGGTCTTCTTCACCAAGTCTCCTGCAAGTTTCACCCGAATGAGCATGAGGAGGGACAAACCTGTCCCAACAGAGTTGCCACCATCACATGGGTTGGGGGGCCTAGCTCCAAGGACAAGACGCTACAGTCCACCAGGCAGAGCACAAGTGTCCCAACAGCTGGCCACGCTCAGGAGCCAGGTCACCTGCCCCTCCCTGGAGTCTGGCTGGGCCCCCTCCACAGTGCTGCCACCCTGCCCACCCACCAATGGAAGAGGGACCTGGGCTTGCAATTGGGCCCATGTTTGGGCCTGCCGCCCCACCCCATGAGCTTTACATCTGGGAAGGACAAGCCCAGTGGGAGACGTGGGCTCTCAGGGCCATGCTCTTCCAAGGCCGAGATGCCCAGCACCAAGTCCCAAGCTGTTCCAGGCCCTGGGGTGCTGTCTGCAACCTAGTTCTGCATCGCCCCCCCAGCAAGTGGGTATGGAAGGATGGGGCTCCACTTCCTGAGGAAGGGTCACCCAACTTAGTGGGAGGAGGCTGGAGTAAGGAAGGGATGGAGTGGGGCTCGAGGGCAGGGAGAGCCTGGAGACAAAGAGCTTGGCCAAGGCAGGCCCTGGAGGGGAAGCCTGAACTTCAGCTTGGGTTTGAGACCAGCCATCCTCACCCTACCCTGTTGAGGAGAAGCCCCCCCCCCCGCCCACGGTCCCCAGCCACCTGCCAGCCAGCCTCTCACCCTCCCCTGGAAGCAGTTTGCCCCCAGGGGTCCACCTTGGGAGTTCCCCACCAGGGAAGAAGGCCCAGTCTGCGTGGGAGCGGAACCAGTCTTCCTTGCTAAGGACACATGCAGCCCCTACCATTTTTCATCCCAAATCTACAGCAAGTTTGAGGTCCCAAGAACGACAGAGGGGTTTACCCTGTCTCCTGTTCTCTCTGGCAGTGTAAATAATGTGCTGTTTCTCTCCCCCTTTTTTTTTAATGACTGTGGCTCCTCAGCTAACTGCATCACCCCCCCACAGGCAGAGACACCGTACGCCTCGCGCTTCCAATGACACAGCGGAGACACAGTGCCGTATTTATGGAATGACAAAATAAAACCCAAGCCCGTCAGGGTCTGCTCCTCTCCGCTCCTCTCCTTTGCAGGGTATTCAGGGTCAGGGCTGGGTCGAGGGCAGTGGGAGGAGGTATCTTTAAAGGCCAGCAGACCAAATCCTGAGCCTGGACCCAAGGGGAGGTTGGGAGACATGGGCCCTGGGGGGAGAAGCAAAGACTGGGGACCGAGAACCCAAGTCTGTCCCAGGTGATTGGGGTTGGAATGCCCTGCCTGCCCCCCTCACCAATACAGTCTCTCTTGCCATCGCAGGTTGGTGGCAGGCTGCTGGGCCCTCAGGGACAGAGAGGTCGGGGTCCAGGGAGGCCTGCGGGCCCGTCTACGGGGCTCAGTGTTCCTGAGCAATTTGATTTCAGGATGCAGGGGGGAGGGGCCGGCACCACCCCTGAACACCCTTTCTCGGGTGCCCTCCGTTCCAGCAAGCCCCCCAGCCTCATGGGGCCGTGTCTTCTCAGGTGAGAGGTAGCTTCAGGAGACACCCCCTCCCCCCAACATCCTTTCCCACCCCGATCCTAGATCAGTGAAAAGCTAGGAGAACACTGATTCAATCCTTTCCCAGAGGATTTATTAAAACACGGAAAACCAAGACATACACACAGAGTACAAAGTGAAGGGGACGGTGTCAGGTACAGTCCTTGTCAAGCCTCCCACACATCCTCCCGAGGACCGGATAGGTCACTGCGCACAGGGGCTCAGCCTCCAGCTCCAGCTCCTGGCTGGGACCCGCCCCCTCGACTCACCCCAGCGCCTGGCCCCTTTGTCAGCCTGGGCTTGTGCTAGGGAAGGGGCAGGCGCTTCTCAGCAGGGCCAGATGCAGGCCTGGGTGGGGTTCTGCTCCCTCATCCCCCCACGCACTGACGCCTGGGGAGGGGGGCAGTGCAGGTGGGACCCTCCCCTCATGCTCAGGCCCAGAGGAGCATAGGAGGCTCGGACTCCCACCTCGGTATCAGGGGTTCAGGACACACACACACCCAACGGGCCCTTTCTGGGTTATCGCACCTAAAAAAATACTTTGTTTAAAAAAAATCTGAAAACTAAGAAAAAAATCCCAAAACACAAGCCAATGACTTTGGGCTGATGCACCACAACCTGTAAACTTCCAGAAATATAAAATCGGGGTGGGGGGGGCGGCTTCCTCAACAGAGATGGGTCATCAGCAGAGGACAGCTGCAGGTGCAGAGGCGGGACACTGGGCTGTGGCCGGGCCAAAACCTCAGCCCCCGCCTCCCACCCAAGCTCCTTCCTGCCACCCCACTCTGGAGGTTCCCAAGCCCACCCTCTACACGACCCCATCAGGCCCTCAACATCCCTGGGACCCAATAACTGGGAGCAAAGGCTGCAGGTGTCCATGGGGTGCGACTCGGTCAGCCCCCAACCTGGGCCAGGGATTCCCCCAGAGGACCCTGGGAAGGGACCCCCAACCAGTAGGAGGGCAGGTGCCTGCCCAGTCATGAGTACCAGCAGGATGGGCCCATGGTCATCACTTGCAGAAAACAAAGGAGCTTCTGAAGGCGGCTTGCAGGAAGGGTCTCTGTGCACAGGGGGAGTCTCAGGTTGTGTTTCCGTGGTGGGCGTGTGCGAGGGGACCCCCAGACACAGTCCAACCCAAACTCCCGTGGTCACCGGGGAGCCCAGGAGCCAATGCCCTCCGAGACTGTGCCCAAAGATGGTTCAACAGAAAGCCTACTCAGCACTGGTCTAAATAATAAAGTGGCTGGGGACAAAAATGGGGCTGGCACTTTGGGGCTTCCACTTGCACAACAACCCTCATTGTGCCAACAGCAAAAACAAAACCAGCCTGAAGATGTCCGAGAGCACAGACGCCCCACTCCCCACACTCCACTACAACTCTGGGAGGGAGATAACTGATAAACCAAGAAAAAACATTCTCTAGATCCTTTTTCCTCTCCAAAACCAGAAACCCACTCCCCAGCTGTCTGCAGTCGCCCTCCCAGGCCTCCCAAGTGCTGGTCTTGGAGAGCTGAGCCCTTCCTGGACCAGGCAGTGCAGGTGGCTGGGCCGATCCCTGGTGCCTGGTACAGCTGGTAGTGGAAAAGGGTAGAGGCCTAGGGAGGAGACGGAGGGAGGGCGGGAAGCAAGGGCTGGTGGGGAAAGGACCACCCGCTCTTGGAGTTGGGCAGTGGGGATGCAGACCCCTGTCCTCCACCAGGTGTCCCCTGACACTCAGGACCTGTCCACTGTGTTCCCCACAAGCCCAGCCGCAGGACTGACCACCTGCCTGGGAGGACACAGTCACGGGGCCCTGGGTGGGGGGTTCGTGGCAGTCACCCAGCCCATGGCCTGAGCCAGAGCCTTTGCAAGGAACACACAGGCCCACGTGGCACTGGAGAAACCACAGTGGGCAGGAGTGACCCAACCCTTCCTGGAGGGTGAGGTCACCTGCTGCCACACGTGTCCTGCCACACGTACACCCGTGTACCACTTTCAGGCTGCCTCCCATTCCTCCACCCACAATGCCAGGGTCAGTCGGCCTGGAGATAAATGGGGCCTTGTGGTCCGGTCCTTTAGGGGTTCTGGGAGAGCCATTTATAGATGAGGGCTCTGGGAGGGTTGGCCAATGGCCCCATGTCCCCAAGTCACCCCCAAATCCCGGCCCTAGTCCTGGCCAGGGAGCTGAACGGAGCCCTCCTATGGTGCCCCCCTATGGTGCCCCCCATCCAGGCCCACCCTGGCTCTCATTTGGACAGGATTCTGCACCAGGGCTCCACTCCAGGAAGGTCAAGGCTCCCTGGTCAAGGCTCTGAAATCCCTTCCAGGCTGAGGCTGGGCCAGAGGGAACATGAGACACGGACAGACCCAGGTCCTGGCCCATCCCTCTGTTCCTCTGAACTGGAGCCATCAGAGGGCGCCACCAGCTGGGTGGAAGGCGATCGGGATTCCAGCAGGCCACTCCTGGCAGCAAACAGGGCAGGAGGCTGGGGACACTCCAGTTGGGAGGACTGGACAGGCCAATGGATCCAGTCCCCTGCCTCCAAGCTTTCCCCAAACCTTTGAAGAACACAGTGAGGGCCGTCACAGACCTGCCCCAGGGGGCAAGTGCTGGGATCAAGGCCTCTCCAGGGACAGGGGAGGGATAAGTCCAGGCTCCAGGCGGCTGGCCTGGTTTCTCCATGTCAGCCACCAGAAGACAACATGGGGAGTGGGTATAAAGGGCTTCCCAGGGCACAGGGCAGGACCAGGGGCTCCGGGGCCACTCTCAGCACTGCTGGGACAGCAGCCACATCCGGGGCAGGAGAGTAAGCCCCTTCCCACAGCTGCCTGAGACTAAGGCCCCAGCAGCCCCCAGGCTGACACCTGCCGTCTCTTCTCTCTGGGGAGCACATGCCGTGACCTGCCACACACGGCAGGTGCCAAAGACCCTCCACGAGTGACGACAGAGTCCAGGGGGCCTGTGAGACAGGCTGGGTCAGGGTCAGACACGTGCCGATGGAGCCCTCTCCCCCACAGAGAGAACACATTACCTGTGGTCTCCAGCCTTGCAGGACGCAGCCTGGCCTGGCCTGGCCTGGACGCCAGCCAGGTCTCTACCTGCAGGCCGGGCGGCTCCCCAGTTCTGACCCACCTGGCACTGGGGGGCCCCACTGGGCCAGGGTCAGAGTACAGGCAGTCACACGGTGCAGACGGGACGGGGGAGAGGGGCACACAGAGCCCATCCAGGGCGGGCGCCACGTCCTCCTCAACCAGGCCAAGTCCAGGGCGGCGGCTGGGCTCCCGGGAGCTTCCCTCAGGTCCGGAGCCCGTCCACAGAGAGAGGCCTAAGTGCTGCATGTCAGACTCCTCCACACGTCACTCAACTTTTATCAAGACAAATTTGTTCAAGTCTTCAATAGGAAAGTGCAAAAAGATGTACAAAGAAACGAAATCTCTTCTAGGAAGTCGTCCTGGCAGAGCCAGCCAAGGTGGTGTGGGAGACACTGGGATTAAGAGCAGGTGGCACTTCTGGCTGGGTCTTGTCCCCAGTGATGGCGTGACTCAGTTTCCCCTTCTGTCCTCAGGTGGCCTGGCTCTAGAAAGGCGGCAGCTTTTCTCTCCTGTGGGGATCAGGCAGGGGGCCCGGCAGGCGTGGCTGCAAGAGGTGGGTCATGGGTCACAGAGCTGGGTGCTCACATCCCCACTGGGGGTTCACCCAACACCCTGGAGCCACCACTGCCACCTGTCACAGCCAACTGCAACCAGAGGGGCTCCTAGCCCAGACCTCCCACACCTGGAGTATAGGAAGCGGGGACCCCAGGGAGGGCCCATCTGGAAACCACCCCCACCCCAGGGCCTCTACCCTGAAGCAGTGGTTCTACCAGGACAGACAGCTTAGCAGGGGCTGCCGGCCAGGTGGAAGAGGCCAGAGTGGACTGGTGGCTTCTCACGAATAAAACCATCTCCCAGCCAGTGACACTGACCCACACACACCCTGAGCCACCCTCCTGGTCCTGGGCACAAGCTGGGGTGGCCAGGGGAGGGGGGGTGATGTCCCAGGGCGCCCACCACCCAGCAGGAAAGTGCAGGCAGAAAAGGGTTCCAGGCTGGGGGCAATGGTCCCCGACTCACTACCACGGACATGCACGCATCCTGCATATGTGCACACAGACACACCCGTGTACGCAACGGAGATCCCCACATGTACCTGCCCATGTCCCACCTCCCAGCCTCCCAGGGGAGTGTCTGGAAGCCTGGGAAGACACACCGGCCCCAAGATGGTCCCCAGCAGGGAAGGGCAAGAACCCCTAAGCCCCAAGAGGCAGCAGAGGACCCCAGACTCAGGGCTGTGGATAAGCACAGGGAGTGGGGACTGACTGGTGCAGCCATGGAGGGGAGAGGGACGGCGGAGTCCCTGGAGAGGCCTCACCTCCGCTGGAAAGGAGCGCTGCACCAGAGCGAGGTCTCGGGGCCGGCTAGATATCTGTGCAGAGAGAGGGAAGCTCGGCTCGCTGGGGCGGCGGACGCGGGCGGGGCCCGCGGGCGCCCCTGCACATGCCGCCAGGGAGCAGACGGGCACCTACCGGTCACATAGGGCCCCAGGGGCATCTGGTTGTAGTTGACAATCCCTCCCGGTCCAGGGCCCCGGAAGTTGGGCCCAAAGTTGTTGTTGTACATCTGGGAGGAGCCGAAAGCGCCCTGGAGGCAAGGACTCAGGTTTAAAGGTCCAAGTCCCGCACCGGCCCGAGTTCCGCCCCAGGGCGCCCAGGACGTGCGTGCGTGGGGGGCTGGGGCCCAGGGCGCGCGCCGAGCCTGACCTGCTGGATGGTGGGGTCGCCGGCTCGGTTGGTCAGGCGGCTCAGGATGCTGCGCTCCGACATCTGGAGGCGGGCGGCCACCGGGGGAATGCGGGACAGCATGGAGGGGAGGCGCGTCACGTCCGCCTTCATGTCGCTCAGCAGCTCCTCCAGCTGGTTCAGGACTGGGGAGGGAGACAGGGAGGGGGAGGAGCTGGGACGCGGACGCCCAGGCCGGTGCTTATTAACAAGGCCGTGTTACCGTGTGACTTGCACGCCGCGCAGCGGACGTCAGGGGGCGCCCCCCACTCAGCCCTCCCAGCAAACACATCAGAGACCTGCCCGCTGGACCAGAGTCCCGTTTTCCAAACAGCTTCTCCCGGGGCCCCGAGGGCTGCAAAGATGAGAGCCCGGAGCTCTGACCCAACACTAGGCTTCCCTCCGGGCCCTCGGCCAGCCTCCTGGCGACCAGGGAGGTCTGCAGCCCTGGCCAAGCCCAGGAGCAGAGCGGCCTCGAGAAACTTCTCCCAAACAGCCAGGGCCACAGAGTCCAGGGCCCTCGGGGTGAGCTTGGCTCACCCTCCCCTAACCAGCCTGGGCACTTTCTCGGGATTAGGACGACGAGGGTCAAAGGTCTGAATCCCAGGAGACCTTGGGCAATTACTTCACCTCCCTAAGCATCAATGTCCCCAACTTTAAAATGAGATAAGAAACCTCACCACTTAAAAATATTACAGAGTAAAGGAACAATTTGTTTAAAGATACTGACATAAATTGGGAGACTGGGATTGACATATATCGGTACTATATAAAAAATAAGGATTTCCCTGGTGGTCCAGTGGTTAAGAATCCACCTTGCAAGGCAAGGGATGTGGGTTCAATCCTTGATCGGGTAGCTAAGATCCCACATGCCAAAGAGCAACTAAGCTTTCCCACCACAACTCTGAGCCCACACACCACAACTAGAGTCCATAACAAAGATCCCACATGCCGCAACTGAGACCTGACACGGCCAAATAAATATTCAAAAAATAAAATAAAATAGATAACCAATAAGGACCTACTATACCGCACAGGGAACTCTGCTCAATAGTCTGTAACAACCTATATAGGAAAAGAATCTAAATAGAGTTGTTCAGTCATTCAGTTGTATCTGACTCTTTGTGACCTCGTGGACTACAGCATGCTCAGGATCCCCTGTCCTTCACTATCTCCCAGAGTTTACTCAGACTCATGTTCATTGAGTTGGTGATGCCATCTAATCATCTCATCCTCTGCCATCCCCGTCACCTCCTGCCCTCAATCTTTCCCAGCACCAGGGTTTTCTCCAATGAGTCGGATCTATATGTATAACTGATTCACTTTGCTGTACAGCAGAAAGTAACACAACAGTATAAATCAATTATAAGTCAATAAAAACTAAAAACTTTTAAAGGGTCCTTATCTCTTTCACTAAAAGAAGTTAAAAAATAGAAATAAAGCATACTGTCTGGGCCCAATAAGCAAGCCTGTACAACTTAATATTCTGCTATATCACCTACCCCCCCACCCAGGGCCTACATGGCACTGACCTTCAGAAAAAGGCCAGAAAAGCAAGGGCCTCACTTTTGCCGCAGGTAAGAGCAGAGGCTGGGTGACAGTCTATCCCATCTGGCTTGGAGGCGGTGCCCTGGGGGCTGATGTCTTACCCCCTGCCCCACGCCCCCACCTACTGCCAAGGAGCCACTGGGCGCCGCAAGGTGCGGGCCCATCTCCAGGGGACGGGCTCACTCACCCTTGTGCAGCACAGCATTGGCAGGCTTGTTCCCGGCGAGGGACTCCTTGGACAGGTGCTGGTGGCTCTCGGCAAGGCACTCCACCTCGGCCAGGCGGGCGTTGAGGGCCATGGCAGGATGGTTGGGGTCCTGGGTCATGTTGAGGTATGCGGCCCTCCGGAGCTGTTCCTCAATGACCAGCGCCTGCTCCAGCAGCTGGTGGGGGTGGGGTGAGAGGGGGTCAGGGTGAGGGGAGGGACTGAGTGCTGGCCTGGCTGCCTCCCCCCCAGCACCCACTCCCACCGGCCAGGGCTCTGAAAGAAAGGAAGGAAGGAAGACAGCCCCTCCCCACCCAGTTGTTGTCCACTCTCTTGGCCACCCCTCAGAGCCCTCCCCAAGCTGGATCCTCTGCACCCATTACCCAGAGCAGGGACGCTTGCCCAGCGGGGTCTGGCTTTAGAGCAAGGAGCCAGCACCTGTTGGTTGACTCAACGATTCCCTTTCATGGACAGTCTGGCCCACACCCGGATATACAGGCGGGGTATAAGAAATGCTTGCTCGTTTCTTTGCCCCAGGCCGTCCCATAACCCACCCTCTTGCAGCCCCCTAACCCTCAACCTCTGGCCCCTGCCAAGGACTGACCTTGAACCTGCGGGCCAGGAACTTGTTCTTCATCTCCAAGTAGTTGCCCTTGTGGATCTCAGACTTGAAGGGCTCGTTGAGGATCATGTATCTCGGGTCGTTCTGGATGTCCTGCCAGCGGGCATAGCCATGCCTAGGTGGGGGGCCGTTAAGGGCAAACCTGGCCATGGGGTGGAGGGAGGGGGTGAGGGGGAACCAGCCTAGGGTCTGGCGTCTTGGCTCTGCGCTTTCCAGACAGGCATTAACCTTGGCTGCAAGAGGACTGTGTGGGTGACAGTGACCTGACAATCAGCGGACACCGACAGGGGCCCCCAGGGGCCCAGGCAGGGCCTGAGGCTTCACCGGATAAACTTCTTCATCCCCCAAATCCAGATGGTGGAGGCAGCCGAGTTCTAACCCCCAGCACCTGTGCTGTGACCCTAGCTGGAAATAGGGCATTTGCAGATTAATCAATTAATTTTAAAAAAATCAATTAATTAAATTAAGAAAGGGTCATCCTGGGGTGGAGTGGGCACCAATCCAGTGACTGAGGTCCTCATAATAGGAGGAAATTTGGACACAGACAAAGAGATACCCAGGGAAGAAGGCCCTGTGACAACAGAGGCAGAGATGAATGATGCAGCTGTGAGCCAAGGAGCACCAAGGAGCTAGGGACAGGCAAGGAAGGGGCCTCCCCTGCAGCCAGAGGGAACAAAGAAACACCACGAAGTTTTCTTGCCAAGGGCCCACAGTTAGAGAGGGGCCGAGTCGGGATCTGAACCCAGGCAAGCTGGCTCCAAGCATCTTTTTTTTGTTGTTGTTTTTTAACTCTGTGTGTGTTATTTATTTAGCTGCACTTGGTCTTGGTTGCAGCATGTGGGATCTGGTTCCCTGACCAGGGAATGAACCCCCATCCCCTGAACTGGGAGCACAGAATCTTAAGCCACTGAACCACCAGGAAAGTTCCAGCTCCAAGCAATGTAACCTCAGTAAACTGTGGCCTGCAGGCCAAATCCAGCCCACAGCCTGGTTTTGTAAATAAAGTTTTATTGGAACATGGCCATGCTTGTTGGTTTACGTACTGTGGTTACTTTTGCTACCTTGACAGAGTGGAGGCGTCCTCTGTGAAGCTCGAAATGTCCACTCCCGGGTCCCTCCCAGGAAAGATCTGCTGACTCCTGACCTACAACTTTCCACCTCTCATTATAATGACTAGTCTCACTCGAGACTGTCATCAAGGCCGGCTTTGCTGGGGGGCTCTCCCCAGGTAGTGTGTCCCTCTCCTTGTCTCTGGAAGGTCTGCACTCAAATATCACCTTCTCTGACCTTCCCACGTTAAACACAACCCACATCCCCAAAGCTCCGTTTGCCTCACCCCCACCTTTTCATGTTCACTGAGCCCCACATTTTGCTAATTTATATTTTTCACCATCTACCCCTAGTTGGATATGAGCTCCGGCTAGACAGAGATTTGGGGCTGTTTCATTCATGGCTGCATACTCCATGCTTGGCACATGGTAGATCATCAGTAAAGATGGAATTGAAGAATGAACAAATGAATAAAAGCCCTCCTAAATGGTGAAGCACCCTTCAGGTGTCATCACTGAGATGAGGTGAGGTCTGGAATTAGGAGCATTCATTGTAGAGTCAAATGGAAGGGCTGTGTGTCCCTGAGCAAGTCACTTGGCCTCTCTGAGCACCCACTGCCTCCTCCATATAATGGGGATCATAGTGGCAACCCTTTGGGAAGGCTGCTGTGAAGATGGAGTGAGTACTGAGTATAAAGGGACAAGCTACCTTTATGATCACAGTCAGTGTCGTCATCACCACCACCAGGAAAGGGTCCTTGGTACCTGGTCAGGAGCACCAGCCCAGACTCCGCCCCCCACCAGCCCCACACCCTTCCCTGAGGCCCACAGAGGGACAGACCGGAGCCCTGCCCCGCTGGCGTGGCCAAGGATACGTGACGATGCCCGCCAGCAGCCAGTAGTCGTGGCGCCGGTGCCAGATGTCGTAGATTTTCCCCGAGGACACAGCCGCACGCTCCTCGTTCTGCCACAGTGTGTGCAGCTCTGGGAAGCCAGCCGAGGGAAGCAGGATGAGGTGCCCCCGTCCCACATAGGGGTGGGCCCGGGTAAGCCTCTCCCTCACCACCCCCACCCCGAGCACTTTAGTGTTCCAGTGCCACTGGGAAAGGTTATACCGTGGATTTTGTCAACCATTCACACATTAGTATCAAACAACCATCCGCCCAGATTCCTGGGACCCACGGTCAGGAAGCCTGCAGCTCTCTCGCCATGGCCTCACCCTCGATACCTGTGAATCCCCCGTCTGCAATGTTGAACATAAACTTGAATTTCCCGATCTTGTCCTCTTTCTTCCCCTCTTCATCTTCCTCTTTGTCACCATTTTGCTGGGTCTCAACAGGCTCCTTCTCCTCAGCTTTGGTGTCATCTGGGGGAGGACAGACCCATGCTCACTCGTCTACTCCAAAGACAGTGCCCGGGGGGAGGGCTTGCTCCACCAAGCACTGGGGACCCCGAGGCAAGCGGGAAACATACCTCCCCACCCACAAGGGACTCACTGCCCCCAAGGGTTTTAATCAGCAGGACCCTCTCTCTGTCCTGAGCAGGGAGGGCTGCTCTGGGCCTGGATGCCCCTCTACCACCAAGTCAGGACCACCTGGGAAAATGGGGCGGGGCGGGGGGGGACTGTGAAAATGTAGCTTATGTTGAAGGGTGGCAATGCTGCCTCGGGGCTCTGATCTGGGGGCAACTGTTCCAGAACATTCCAACACTTAGAAGGACACAGGCTGCCAGCTGAACCCCAAAGCTCCAGGCCAAACTCTGTGACCAGCTCTCCTTCCTCCTAGTGGTGGCCAGGGCCACAGGAGGGGTCAGGAGATAGGAGGTAGAAGGTCTGTCCTCCAAGGGCTGGCAAGTCCAGGCTCCCATGCAGCAGCTCTAATCAGGGCCTGGGGCCAAGGGGAGGCTCAAAAGGCTCCTCATGGCTCCTTCAAGAGACCAAGGAGGACATGGGACAGAGCAAAGTCCAGAGCCCCAGACCTGGCCTGAAGTCACTGCTGTCGCCTCTGCTGTGAATCAAGCTCAGTTCCAGCTTGTCCAGAACCTTCTCCTTCTCAGGAAGCACTTCTTCTGCAAGATAAAAGGTGTTCAGATAGGGGGAGGGGTCCAGAGGGCAGCGGGGACTCTGGGCTGGTGGCTTCCCAATAGTATTATAGCCACTCACGGAATCCACTCTAGCATCTTACTCAGGAGTCCAACAGGTAGCATCTGGGAGGATCCACTGGGGAGGCAGGTGGTAACAGGGCCTCATTCCACCCACCCATCTCAGCAGCGGTCTCTCCCAAACTTCTCTCAAGGCACAGTCCCCAGACCCTCTCTACTGTAGTGACAACCAGAGGACTCAAAGTTCTGGCAACATGTCAGGGCTTCATCAACACAAAACACCTCTTACAGACACCCAGAAATGTCAGGCAAAACCTATCACATTAAAAAAAAAACAAAACATAGGTGTGCTCACAAAACTAAAGGAAATTATCATGTGCCATAAATGAAGACAGAACTTCCTGGGTGGCTCAGAAGGTAAAGAATCCACCTGCGATGCAGGAGACCCAGGTTCAATCCCTGGGTTGGAAAGATCCCCTGGAGGTGGAAAAGGCAACCCACTCCAGTATTCTTGCCTAGAGAATTCCATGGACAGAGGAGCCTGGCAGGCTACAGTCTATAAGGTTGCAGAGAGTCAGACACAACTGAGCAACTAACACTTTCACTTTCTATAAACGAAGGGAAACTAAAAGCTCAAGAAGCATGCACTGGGGTCCTGCGTTGGGGGTGAGTGGACACCAGAAAGAGGCCTGGGGGACTCCAGCTGTGTCTCTACACTGAACAGGAAGGGCGAGGCCCCAAAGATGCAGAGAACTGGAATTAAATACAAAAACTAACACTCTTCAACCACTAGGCCTCTGCAAAGGAAGAAAAGTGTCATCCACCAGCTCATGGCCAAGTTGTGGAGGCCTGGCTCCCATGTGGAGTCCAGGGTCAGAAAATCTCCAGTGAGGAGCCAAACCCAACACACAGGTGTGCAGGCTGCAGAATCTGCATTGTGCCATAACACTGGCCCTAGACTAGCCAGGCCACCAGTCAGACCACGAGGCCCCGGAGTTCTGGAAACAGAAAGGGGGACATTCCTGCTACCCAAGTGACATGGGTTCTCAAGGATAAAACAATTCCTGATGAAGATGCACCCCAATGAAACTCAGAAAACAATACCCAGACTTCCCTGTGGTACAGTGGATAAGAATCCACCTGGCAATGCAGGAGACACAGGTTCGATCCCTGGTCTGGGAAGAATCCACACGCTGTAGAACAACTAAAGCCCACGGGCCACAACTACTGAGCCCATTCTAGAGCCCACAAGCCACAACCACTAGAGCCTTCGAGCCCTAGAGCCTGTACTCTGCAGCAAGGGAAGCCACTGCAATGGGAAACCCACCCACCACAATGAAGAGAACCCCCCGCTTGCTACAACTAGAGAAAGCCCGTGTGCAGCAGTGAAGACCCAGTGCAACCAAAAAAGAAATAAATTAAATAAATAAGAATTGTTAAAAAAGAAAACAATATCCATCAGCCAGACACAGAAGGAAGAGAATACATAGGAAAAGACAAGTCCAAAAAAAAGGAAGCAGAAAAAGCTAGATTAAAAACTCTAGAAATGACATACACAATTGCTAATATGTTAGACGTTTTACTGCATATTTTTAAGGTGTCCTCCCACACTTCCTGCCCCTGGAGTACAAGCCTTGTATATAATCCTTGGAACTGTGAATCTGATGGATTCTACTCTCCTGAGCAAGTCATGTGACAAGGCACAGGTGACCTTAAAAGACAGAGATTATAACACAAGCTGGAATCAAGATTTCTGGGAGAAATATCAATAACCTCAGATATGCAGATGACACCACCCTTATGGCAGAAAGTGAAGAGGAACTAAAAAGCCTCTTGATGAAAGTGAAAGTGGAGAGTGAAAAAGTTGGCTTAAAGCTCAACATTCAGAAAACGAAGATCATGGCATCCAGTCCCATCACTTCATGGGAAATAGATGGGGAAACAGTGGAAACAGTGTTAGACTTTATTTTTCTGGGCTCCAAAATCACTGCAGATGGTGACTGCAGCCATGAAATTAAAAGGCGCTTACTCCTTGGAAGGACAGTTATGACCAACCTAGATAGCATATTCAAAAGCAGAGACATTACTTTGCCAACAAAGGTCCGTCTAGTCAAGGCTATGGTTTTTCCTGTGGTCATGTATGGATGTGAGAGTTGGACTGTGAAGAAGGCTGAGTGCCAAAGAATTGATGCTTTTGAACTGTGGTGTTGGAGAAGACTCTTGAGAGTCCTGTGGACTGCAAGGAGATCCAACCAGTCCATTCTCAAGGAGATCAGCCCTGGGATTTCTTTGGAAGGAATGATGCTAAAGCTGAAACTCCAGTACTTTGGCCACCTCATGCGAAGAGTTGACTCATTGGAAAAGACTCTGATGCTGGGAGGGACTGAGAGCAGGAGGAGAAGGGGATGACAGAGGATGAGATGGCTGGATGGCATCACTGACTCGACAGACGTGAGTCAGAGTGAACTCTGGGAGTTGGTGATGGACCGGGAGGCCTGGCTTGCTGCGATTCATGGGGTCGCAAAGAATTGGACACAACTGAGCGACTGATCTGATCTGATCCGATCTGATCCAGGTGGGCATGACCTCATCACACCAGCCCCTTAAAAGCAGGGTTTTCTCTGAATGGTCACAGAAAAGGACATCAGAGATCTGAAGCATGGTGGGGATTGGTGTACCACTGTTGGCTTGAAGATGGAATGAGCCCCACGGCAAGAAACGTAGGCAGTTTCTAGATGCCAAGAACAGGCCCCCCCGCTGAGAGCCAGCAAGGGAAGAGGGATTCGGTCCTCCAACCCCAAGGAGCTGAAGTTAGCCAACAAGAATGACCACGGAAGTAGATTTTCCCCCAGGCCTCCAGATGAGAATTCAGTGCAGTCAATGCCTTGACTTCAATCTTGCAAGTCCCTTGGCAGAGAATCCAGTCATACCACCACAGACTTCTGACCCATGCAACCATGAGCTAACACATGGGTGTCATTTCATGCTGCTAAATGTGTAATAATTCACTGTGCAACCATAGAAAATAGTACAAATAGGTTAAAAACAGCTGTATGAAGAAAGTAAAAACTGAAGCTAGATCTGAGAGTGATTCAAAAAGCCTTGCAGAGAAACAAATCTTGTACCTGCTTTCATTTCTTTGTTGAATTTGGAGCCTTTTGTTAAACAAGATCTACTTGTGTCTATTGCTGATCAGCTAGGTCCCCCAGTACAATACAAATTCTATGCGAAGGCTTTGGCTTTGGTTCACTGTCTGTGTCCCCAATGCCTGGGACAGCTCCCAACACACAGTGGGTGTTCAAAACATATTTGTCGGATAATGAATGAATAAATGAGTAAAAGGAATTCCAGAAGAAAATAAACTTAATGGGAGGAAAGATAACATTCAAGGAGGGAATGACTTGAGAATTTGCCCATAATCAATAGAAGACACAATACTCAACTTTAAGAATCACAGTCAGTCACAAGCAGGATAAATAAAAATTTCATTGTAGTAAAACCATACAAGACCAAAGACTAAGAGAAAGTCTTAAAAATGGTCTTACCATGTTAGGAAAGATAGGAAAGGCAAGTTTCTTACAAAGGAGCAGCAATTACCCTGAGAGCGGCCTTCTCAGCACAGTGGAAGTCAGAGTACAAAAGAAATCACGTCTTCAAAATGCTGAGGGAAAACTCCTAACCCACCTTGAATTTTGCTAATTATTATTCAAGAAAAATACGATAAGATATAAAGGAAAAATAACATACAATGAGAGAAATTTGCCATCCACAGAAATGTGTTGAAAGCACCATTGAAGGGTATATTTTGGGAAGAAGGACATTGAACAAAGCAACAGTGAACATACTAGAAAACACAAAATTGTTAAGAGGGTCGGAAAATCTAAATAAGGATTATAGTTTAGAAATAAGTAACAGCACGTGGGAGATAAAGTTGCCTATAGTCCTTATAATATTCAGGAGGCAACATGTTAAAAATTTAAGAATACAAAATAGAATTGACTGCAAACTTTCCAAAAGAGTTGAGATGAAAGGGGGAAATAGAAAGAAATTCTGATCAATCCAAAAGATGCTAGGAGAAAAAAAAAAGAAAAGGCCAGGGTGATATAAAGCACAAAATAAGAACAGAAATTCATCCGGATACCTAGCTATTACAATAAATGTAAAGAGAGTAAATTGCTGACTAAAACATAGAGATTCTGTGATTAGATTTAAAATAAGTCCCACCATATATTATTTAACAAAAGATAAACCTAAAACTCAATTATACAAATAAAACTTAAGAAAGTAAGAAAATACCTGCAAATCATGTATCTGATATGGAACATGTATTATAAAGAACCCTTATAACTCAATAACAAAAAGATAAATAACCCAATTGAAAAATGGACAAAGGATCTGAAAAGACATTTCTCTAACAAAGATATAAAAATGGCCAATGACATTTGAAAAGATACTCAACATCTTTACACACAAGGGAAATGCAAATCAAAACCACTTGAGCTATGACGTTTCACCCACCAGGATGGCTAAAATCCAAAAGAGAGATAATAACAAGTGTCGACAAAGATCGGAGAAGGCAATGGCACCCCACTCCAGTACTCTTGCCTGGAAAACCGCATGGACGGAGGAGCCTGGTGGGCTACAGTCCATGGGGTCTCTAAGAGTCAGACACGACTGAGCGACTTCACTTTCACTTTTCACTTTCATGCATTGGAGAAGGAAATGGCAACCCACTCCAGTGTTCTTGCCTGGAGAATCCCAGGGACGGACAAGGCTGGTGGGCTGCCGTCTATGGGGTCGCACAGAGTCGGACACGACTGAAGCGACTTAGCAGCAGCAGCAGCAGTTGACAAAGATATGGAGAAATGAACCCTATGCACTGTGGGTGGGAATGTAAAGTGGTGTAGCCACTGCAGCAAGCAATCTGGTAGGTCCCCCAAATATGAGAGTTACCAAGCGATCCAACAATTTCACTCCTAGGTATATACCCAGGAGAACTGAAGCCTATCCACACAAATACCTATACATGGATGTTCACAGCAGCATTATTCATAATAGCCAAAAAGCAGAAATAACCCCAAAACCCATCAACTGATGAATGGAAAAACAAATGTGTATCCACAGGGTAGAATATACTCAACAAAAAGTAATGAAGTTCCAATACATGCTACAACACAGATGAACCTTGAAAGCACTATGCTCAGTGAAAGAAAACGAAAGCGTTAGTTGCTCAATCATGTCCGACTCTTTGCAACCCTGTAGACAGTAGCCCGCCAGGCTCCTCTGTCCATGGGATTCTCCAGGCAAGAATACTGGAGTGGGTAGCCATTCCCTTCTCCAGGGCATCTTTCCCGACCCAGGTATCAAACCTGGGTCTCCCGCATGGCAGACAGACTCTTTACTATCTAAGCCACCAGAAAAGCCCAAAAGTAAGCTCAATCCATTTAAGCCTAAATAAACCTTAAAGTAAAAAGAATCAGGAGGAATAAGAAGGTTATTACATAATAAATAAACACTTCACCAGAAAATCAGAAAAAACCTGAACCAATATGCACCTAACAACCCAATTCCAAACTAAAGCCAAATCTGGCCTTGGGAGAACAGAGACTGACCCACAATCACAGAGATTTTAACATAAGCCTCTCAGACTTGACTGATCAAACCAAAAATGAGTAAGGATATAAAAAATCTGAACAATGCAACGATCTAAGGCAGCGGTCCCCAGTCTTTTTGGCACCAGGGACCAGTTTCATGGAAGCAAGTTTTTCCATGGACCCGGGGGATGATTCAAGAGCATAACATTTACTGTTCACTTTATTTCTATTATTATCATATAGGCTCCATCTCAGATCATAAGGCATTAGATCCTGGAGTTTGGGGACCCCTGATCTAGTGCACATATTTAGAACCTTACATCCAGCAATAAAAGAACAGATATTCTTTTCAAGCACACATGAGCATTTACAAAATCTGACCACATGAAGCAAGAAAAGGTTTCAATATCATACAGACTCATGTGTTCAGACCACAATGTGATTGATTCAGAACTCACTAACAGGGATTTCCCTGGAGATCCAGTGGCTAAGATTCCACACTCCCAATGCAGGGGCCCTAGGTTCAATCGCTGGTCAGGGAACAGATCCTACATACCAAAACTTAGAGCTCGCATGCCTCAACTAAAGATCCCACAAGCTGCAACTAAGACCTGGTGTAGCCAAATAAATAGTGCTTTTTTTTTTTTTTAGTCACTAATAAGATGTAGCCCAATAACCTCCAACGTGTACAGTAGGAAAAGCCCACATGCAAAGAACTGAGCTCAGAGAGCTGAGCCTCTGGCTCTCGCCTCATCCTGGGCCCTACGGCACTAGGACACAGCAATGCATGGTCCCCCACCCAGCCAGGGAGAGACAGGCCTGACACTCCATCAGGGTGGAAGCCCGCACCTTTCAGCAGCTGCTCCGGGGAGGGCTGGGCCTTCTCCATCTCCTCCAGTCGCTCCTCTCGGGCCCTCTCCTTGCCATCTGAGCTCTCCTGCTTGTCCTCTCCCTCCACTCTGTCCAGGGCAGTTGGCAGGGCCTAGGGAGGAGAGACTCGGGAGCTACAGGGCCTGGACCTCAATAGGAGCCAGGGAAGGGGCCCTGGGCTTAGAATCCACTCTCTGGTTCCCAGTGCTTGCTCTCAACTATGCTCCAGTCCTGGGGGCTCAAACTTGGAGCCAGGAGGGAGGCCTGGCTTACAGCTGCCAAGGGCAAAACCTGAGAAGGTCCCTGGACCCAGCCCCCACCCCACACCCACAGGGGCCCAGACACTGGCATCTTCTCTACCTGGATTTCTGGGGGCTTCTTTGGCTTCTGCACCCCCACCTCCTTCTCATCCATGTAGCCTAGTGGGGCTTCCATTTTGTCTGAAAGAACAAGGGAGAAGGGTGAGACAGGTGGGCTGGGGTGGGAGAAGGGAGAAGGGCAGGAAATGGGGAGTCAGAGAGGATCCTGGGCCAGGCACCTGCAGAAGGACAGGTGAACCAGGGAAGCCAAAGAGCCCGGGCCAGGCCAGCAATGTGGAGAGTCTTAGAGGACCCTGGGCCCAGTGAGGTCAAAGCCAGGGGCCAATAGGACAGAATTACAGGCTGTGGGGGCCTCTCATCTGGAAACAGTAGGTGAGGTGGGTGGAGGCCCCACTGGGAGCCAGCATGGCCCAGCTGTGGTCCTGGCTTTCAGGCTGGCTGGCTGGCCACCTGCCTCTTCCATGCTGAGTCACTGCCAAGGGCCAGTGGCCCACATGCTCTGAGGAGCCCTGGGAGGTGGTCACTACCCAACTTCACATCACAGATGAGAAAACAGAGCTCATGGGCTAAGCTGCTCAGGGGAGGGCTGGGCCTTCTCCATCTCCTCCAGGAGATGGCCAGGAAGAAAACTAGGCATGTCCACCTCCAGAGGGCACCTGTGCCCAGGAGCAGGATGTCCTCAGAGGCGCTGAGCCTCTCGGGGCCTCACCTGTCACCTGGGACAGGCAGGATGCCCCAGGCCTGAGGGGTACAACAGGGAAGAAGATGTTTTACCCAGATAAACACACAGATCACCAAAAAGACACTCAGAGACAAATAACCCATTAAGGAAGGGCAAAGGATGTGAAATGATGTTTCTCCAAAGAAGATGCACAAAAAGCTCAGAAGCACATGAAAAGATTCTCTACGTCTTCAGCCACCAGAGATGGAAATCAAAACCATCAGGCTTCCCTGGTGGCTCAGTGGTAAAGAATCTGTCTGCCAATGCAGGAGACACGGGTCGATCCCTGGTCTGGGAAGATGCCACATACCTCAGAGCAGCTAAGCCTGTGTGCCACAACTACTGAGCCTGTGCTCTAGAGCCCGAGAACCACAACTACTGAGTCCACGTGACGCAACCACTGAAGCCCGAGAAGCCGTGCTCCACAACAAGAGAAGCCACTAGAGTGAGAAGCCTGCACCTTGCAGCTAGAGAAGAGCCCAGGCAGCAACGACGACCCAGCACAGCCAAAAATAAGTAAGTAAAACACCACAATGAGACTCCCCCTTCACATTCACTAAGATGGCTATAAGCAAAAAGTTAGATAAGTGCTGGCCAGGAGGTGGAGAAACTGGAACCTCATATGCGGCTGGTAGAACATAAAATGGTGTAGTCACTGTGAAAAAGTTTGGCAGTTCCTCAGAATGTTATACCAGGTGACCCAGCAATTCTATTCCTACCTATACACCCAAGAGAAATGAAAACACCTATTTCCAATTGAACACAAAAGTTCAAAGCAATGTTACTCACCACATTATTCACAATAGCCAAAGGTAGAAACAACCCAAAATCCATCACCTGATGAATGGATATACAAAACGTGGTGGATCCAAACAACGGAATCAAGTATCATTCAGCTACAAAAAGGAATGAAGTGCTGACACCCTAAAACCTGGATGAATCTGGAATACATCACATGCTAGTGAAAGCTAGGCACAAAAGGCCACACGGTGCACTTCATTTACATGAAATGTCCGCAATAGGCAAACCCACAGAGACAGAAAGATCAGTGGTTGCCAGGGACAGACATGAGGAGAAGGAATCGAGTGTCACTACTAACGAGCATGTGTTTCTTTGGGGGTTAATGAAAACACCCTGGAATCAGAGGCAATGGCTGCACAATCCTATGGATATGCTAGAAACAACTGGTAATACACTTTTAAAGGCTTTTGGCTTCCCAGGTGGCGCTAGTGATAAAGAACCCGCCTGCCCATGCAGGAGACATAAGAGACGCAGGTTCAATCCCTGGGTTGGGAAGATCCCCTGGAGAAGGAAATGGCAACCTCCAGTATTCTTGCCTAAAGAATCCCATGGACAGAGGAGCCTGGCAGGTTACAGTTCATAGGGCCGCAAACAATCAGACACAACTGAAGTGACTTAGCACGCACGCAAAGACTGAATATTGTGGTGTGTGAACTACATTTCAAAGCTGTCATTAAAAAGAAAATCTCTTAGGGTAGTGATACTTGTTCAGCTAGAAGCTTTGTGGAGGTGGGATGTAAGGAGGACGTGGGGTCTCCTGGTGCCTTGCCACCTGCCATGACCTGGGTGCCCGCCCCTCCTCATTGGAGTCCAGACCTGGCAGGCCCAGAGGGCCAGGCAGGAGGTGGGCAGGGCTGGCGGGCACTGGTGTGTTGGGATCTGAGGAGATGACTTCGCCCGGCTTCTTGCCCTCGGGCCCCTCGGGGATCAGATCCGGGGTGCTGTACTTCCCGTTGACGTGCTCAAACTCCTGAACCTGGGCAGGTGGGAGCGAGGCAGAAGGGAGGTGGTCACAGCTCATATGTGAGGGCCTTGGGGTGGCAGGCAGGACGGGGGGTGTCCCTGGCTTGGGGTGGCTGCCGACTCCACCCAAGGCTGACCGCAGACCCCCATGCCAAGCCCTTCCCCCACCCATCCCCACGTGTCATCCTGGCCTCCAGTCCCCTCCCAACCACCGCCCATTTCCCCACCCTTAGATGGGTCCATCCTTCTAAGCTGACTCAGACCCTGGACAGCCAAGCGCTTGCTCTCTGCCCGCTGACCCCCCCCTGGGGCACACCCAGGCCACGGGCGACCACCAGGAAAAGCCCAGTAAAGGCTACTCACCCACCTTCTTCCTAACTAGTGACATGACCCCGATGCGCGTGAGCACGTGCTGCCTGGAGAGGCCCTCACGGGGCACGCCGTCCGCAAAGGTCTCTGCGCCGTCAGCCCCCGGCTCACACAGGTGCCGCATGAAGAGGGACACATAGGCTCTGGGGTGGGGGGGGACTGGGGCTCAGGGAGTGGGGGGCCGGCAGGACCCCGGGGGACCTCCTGGCTGGAATCGTCACCCATCACCTGCCTCCCAACCAGGCCTGCTGGGTCAAGCCCGAGGGAAGAACAGAGGGGGCCCTGGGCAGGGGACCTTCCTGGGACAGCCCTTCCCCTGGAGAACCCAGATCCTCTGTGCTTCTGTTAACACCAGCTGCCCTGGCAGAGGTGATCGGTCACGTTCTCTACACAGGAACCCTACCCAGGCCTGGACTTCAGCTACCAGACATCAGACAGCAGTGAGTTCTCTGGCCGCCCCCAGCCTGGCAGTAACACCGCCCACTGTGCTGGCCCGTCCAGAGGAGCCTGCCCATTCCGGGTGGGCGGCCACACCCTGGGCCACCACCTCAGCCCCTTTACCTAAACTCCTTCTCGCTCTTCCCACGAAGGTCCCGCACCAGCCAGTGGGAGTTGAAGGCATCCTGGGGGGGCATGCCCCAGCGCATGATGGCGTTCAAAAAGGCCTTCCGCTGGCGGGCATTGAAGCCTAGCACCTGGGCAAGGCGGGCAGCAGGGTGGGGGAGCAGGGAATTCAGAGTTGAGGGGAAAGACACAGGGAGGGGAGGAGACTTGGGAGCAGGGGGGAAGCAGGGGGAGACGGGGGGGCCTCCACCTGGGGCAGGACCCAAAGGGGCACAGCCCAGACCAAGGGTCTGTCCCTGCCCCCCACCTTCACTTGGCATGTGACCCAGTGTAACCCTAACCCTCCCGTCCCTCCTCCACACCCCAGGGTGGCAGCAGGGGTAAGCTCTTTGCTCTGAAAGATGAGATAAATTCCAGGAAAGAGAAGTGGGAAAGTGGGGGTGCAGGCGGGCCCCACCTCAATGTTGCCGCCGACTCGGGCAAGAAGAGGGGGCAGAGGCTTGTCCCTGTCGCTCTTCAGCTGCCTCCTGGATTGTCGCCGTCCACCTGGGGGAGCAGCCCCGCCACAAGCCCTCAGCGGGGCCTGAGATGTCCTGACCCACCCCACCCCCCAACATGCCCCAGACAGCATGACCCTTTGGGGCCTATTCCAAAGGACGGATGCTGGTTCCAATGCCCCCGGGACCCCCAACCTGATCATCAGCTCCCCGACACACAGCCTGGCCCCAGCCCAGAGTCACCAGCCCTGACTCACTCTGCCCTTCCGGCCTTTCCTCAAAGTCCTCGTCCTCATCCTCAGAGCCAATGGAATATTCAGATTGGTTGTCTGAGAGCTCGTCCTGCCACTCTGTCGGGGGGTCAGGAAGAGGGGCACAGAGTGGGCTGTTTAAGCAGAAGCCCGCTGGGGCCCCTCACACCCAGCCCAATAACAGTGATGATGAAAACAGCCACCGTGCACTTCCTATCAGCTCCCTTAACAACCTTACAACCTCACACTACATTCTCAGGCCTTAAACCATCAATGGCCCTATTTAACAGATAGAGAAACTGAGGCTTGACTAAAACCACTAGCAGTGAAGTCACTGAGTCACTACCCATCTCGTTCCCCGCAAAACCCAACACCCCACACCAGCTACCTGCCCCACTTCTCCAAGAAGCCTTCCAACCGTCTCCCGGCTCAGGCACTCCACACGGCTCCCACTCTCTCCCGCCCCGGGAATTCCTGCCACAGGGATGTCCTCCCCGCCAGCAGGATCCTGCCCACCAGACACGCACCCTGGTCCTCCTGGGAGGCGTCGTTGTAGTTGACCTGCTTGCGGATGCGCTTGCCCTTGCCCAGGTTGCGCGCCAGGTCCTCCTGCTGCTGCTCGTAGTGGTGCCGCAGCAGCTTCTCCCAGTAGTCGGGGTCCACGTTCTCCTCCTGCTTGATGATCTCCCGTTCCACCTCCTCCTGAGGGCGCGGGGCCGGGGACGCGGTGAGGGCGGGGCCGGCGGGCATCTCCGCCCCCGCGGAGGCCTCACTGCCTCTACCTCGGCTTACCCTCTAGGGGCTCAAGGAGAACTGGAAAGCCTGCCTACTCCAGGTAGCCCTCCCCGATCACCCCAGCCCCAGCTGGCCTTCCTCTTCAGGCTCCTGTCTCAGTAATTCACGCAACCATTCATTCATGCTACAAGTATGCCCTGGCCTTGTGCCAGGCACTGAGATACAGAATTGAATAAGCGCCACCCCTGCCCTTAGGAGGCTCCCAGTTTCAAAAGGAAAAGTTGCACTTAGAATAATTAGCACCCACGGTCTGCGCGTAGGGCGGTGGAAGTTGAGAGGTAAGGAGAGGAGCCACTCAGGAGAGACCCAGGAGCCAGAGTTTCTTAAATGGAGAACTCGTAAGGGGGTGAGGGCGGGGCCGCGGAGGGGCGGGGCTTACCACGCCATCCTCCTCGCGCACCACGTACTGCGCCACCTTGAAGGAGCTCAGATACTCATTCATGTTCTGGAGCTCCGTGTCGTCCGTGGCATCCTGGTTCCGGTCCAGCAGCTTGGAGATGGCCGCATCGTCATAGTGGATCACACTGCTATCCTCCACGTCCTTGTTGTCACCTGAGGGCAGCCAGGATGCAGATTCAGGAGACCCCCCCCCCCACCAGAGCAGGTTCCAGACAATGGTGCTTCCCAGCCCCCGCCAGGGGCTGCAGCTGAAGAGTAAGTGACCATAGAGAGGAACCTGTATTGTCACAGCCCCTCGGCCCCTCCATCTCAGGTCCGCAGGCACCCAAGGGGAGCACGCAAGGGAACCTGACAAAATGGGTTTGGGGGCCCACTTCCTTCCGGGAACAGCCGTCCAGGGTACAGGGGCTGGGCTGGGAGGGCCCTACCTGGCGGAGTGCTGCCATGCTTTTTCTTGGCGCTGGCGGCCAAGGCTCCCCCTTTGGAGGACTGGACATCAGGGATGGGCGTGGCTGGTCTCTGGCCCTGAGACATCATGCCTGTAGGACACGGGGATGGGGAGCTGCAGGGCTGGGGGGTAGCACCAGAGATGCCACCCTGGCCCTGCCCATCCTGGCCAGGAGTGGGGAGCAGGAGGAGGAGGGACTGGGAACTGGGGGTGCCCTGGGAGGGGAGTGTCTCAAGCAGGGCTACCCCCCACCATGCCCAGCACCCAGGACACCCACCCTCCACGTCATCCTTGAAGAGCTCCTCTGTGCCAAATTTGAGGATGTCATCCAGCTCCTGCTTGGTCATGGAGCCAGACTTGGAGCCCAGGCCAGGTCGCACCACCAGGTGGGTGAGCATCATCTTGCGCTTGGCCACCTGCGTGATGCGCTCCTCCACTGAGGCCCGCGTCACAAAGCGGTAGATCATCACCTTCTTGTTCTGCCCAATGCGGTGGGCACGGCTGAAGGCCTGGGGACAACCTGTAGCTTAGCACCCGTGGTTCAACAGAGGACTGGGGGCCCAGGGCCAGGCACCAGGGGGTGGGGGCAGGGGGAGGCATGCGAATGAGCTCACGAGCACCCTCTGCATGGAATGGGCTGTGTGACGGCCCATGGAGATGTATGTGCACCAGGGCACCTGCACTCCCAACCTTACTGTGTGTGGTCTAGTACAGGCGTGGGTGCCTGTGCAGGGGTAACTCAGTGTGATCACAGGTGTGCAGGGGTAGGTGTGAGGGGCAGTGTGGCCAGTGCACTTGATGTAGTGAAGCCACACAGGGTGCTGATGGCACTCATGCCAAGGTGGGGGCTGCATCTCCCTGGGAGTGACCACTAGCGGGGCTGTGAGCCCACCTGTTGGAGAGGCATAGCTACCCTGCAAGGACAGGTGTGACATGAGGACAGGTTTGAGGCTCTGTGCATCAGGCATCCACATGAATGGCCCAGTGTAATAAGGTCTGTGTATGCAACTGCACACAGGTGCACATGCGTGTGCGTGAGACATGAGTTTGTATGTGTGCCCTAAGAGTATAATGTGTGTATGTGCCTGGTCCTGTCCCAAGAAGGGTGGGCAGGAGACAGCAGAGTGTGTCTCTGCTCCTACACCCCTTAACCCTCCCACCCTTCCTCACCAGCTCCAGTGCCCCCTCCTCCACCAGTGCCTCTTCCTCCCCCCACCTCCAAAGGCCTTGTCCCCTCTATTTTCCTGTTGTTCCCAAACTGGCCCCCTCTGGGTCCCGGTACCCCTCATCCTGACTCCCTCCATGGCCTTCATCCTAAGAGTGATGGGACAGAACAGGGGTCATGTTCACACAGAGTGCTGCATGTTCTTGGACATGTCCCCTCCCCTCCCTGGGCTGTTTCCTCTTTTGTACAATGGTGGGGGGCTCACCTTCCAGGTGGCCCTTGGGGCTGGGACTCTACGAGGTGGGTCCAGGCGGAGGTAAAGCCCTGAGACAGTCTGGGAGTGGGGGAGAGGGAACGCCCACAGAGCCGGGGGCAGCAAGGGACCCTCTGAGAGGGGTCTGGTGTTGGGGCCACACACCTGGATGTCATTGTGCGGGTTCCAGTCCGAGTCGTAGATGATGACCGTGTCTGCCGTGGCCAGGTTGATCCCCAGGCCACCTGCCCGGGTCGAAAGGAGGAAGCAGAACTGCTGGGCCCCAGGGGCTGAGGAAGAGAGGCGGGTGCCCAGTAGGGTGAGTGAGGGGCATACCCAGAGAGGTGGGATGGGAGACAAGGGCGTGGCAGACAGGAGGGCACAGGGGAGATCACGGGGAGAGGGCAGGAACTGTGACCCCATCTCAGGCCACAACGGCCTCAGCTATGCTTGGGGCAGCCAGAAGAGGCCTGGGGCCCCTGGGCATGGAGCAGAGACAGGGCAGCCCACCTGAGCCCCAAATAGCCCACAGCTATGCTCCGAGCCCTGACCCAACAGGAGGAAGATAAAATGAGAATGAACTGATTTTCAAAGCCCAGAGGGGCAAAGGAGAAACTACAAACAGCCAGCAAAGACCAGCAGAGCCCCTGAAGGTGAGGCCCCTGGGAGGTCAGCAGAGCTCATCCTTCATGCCCTCCCAGCTACCACATGCGATGCTGTCAGAGTGACCACTGAACACTCAGGGTCACAGCTCCAGGGCGTGGGCCAGCCCTCTGGTCAGTCCCCACTGCCCCAAGACAGCTGGGTCTCAGGCCCATCCGGGCCCTTCATTAAGTGACCTGGGACTGACCATGGCACCTGCTTGAGCTGCACACAGGTCCCGGATCCACCTGATGCTTCCCACTGCCATGTGCCCTGGGACCACGTCTACATCCTGAAACCATACTCACCTTACCTCTGACATGAGTGGGCAATAGGAGTTGCTGCTTTGGGTTTGGGGGCCACAGGGCCCAAGACCTGCTCTGAGGGTGGAAGGCAGGAAGCAGCACAAGACCACTCCATCTCTTTCTGAAAACCTCCCACTAAAGAGGTGCTGGACCATGTCAGACGTTCCCTCCACTCCGGAGCCAGCTCCCAGCCTCCCAGCATCACCAGGGAGACAGTTTGAGCTGGGGTGGCCCTGCCCTTTCCTCTGTCCTTCCCCTAGGGCAGTGCTGCTCAGGTCTGTCCCTCCTTGCAGCAGCCTCTGTTGCGGGGACAGGCCCTGTCCAGCCCTGCTCGTAACTGCAGTCTTAGCTAGTGTCAGTATCAGAATCCCAGGGGTGCTGGCCAGTCCCTCTGCACCAGCTTCATTTAGTAACAGAGGAATTTTCCTCCCCTTTTGCCCTCCTCCTAATTTCTGAGTTCTAAACACCCAAGCAGGCCCCTGGAAAGTTCCATGGGATGAATTCTTTTTACCAGCTACTAGGACCTAAGGACAAGACTGCTTTCTTCAGCTGTTTGAGGAGTAGCTAACCTGACCATAAATTGGATGGTCTGGCTAAGATCCTGGCCTGGGAGGAGAGACAGACAGGGGTCCCCATCAAGAAGCCCTGGGTAAGGTTGGGTACCATTGAATCTGTCAATTGCTTCTTGCCGAAGGCCCCCCGTGATGCCACCGTCAATCCGCTCATACTTGTAGCCCTCATACTCCAGGAAGTCCTCCAGGAGGTCCAGCATCTTGGTCATCTGCAGGGGACATGGTATTCCTGAGGGGCTGCCACAGAGGAGGGACCCCCATAGGGATCCCTGTCATGGGCAGGGACCTCATGACAGATGGGGAGAGACAGAGCAACCTACTGAGTGGGGAGACAGGTGGGACCCAGGCAGGCCTGACTTGGGACCATTCTCTGAAGAAAAATGCAGTTTCCAACCTCAACCCCCAGAGCCACCACATCCCCCACACCAGCCCCACAGCCTTCTGCCTAAGACACAGCTCAGAGCATGTGCCACCCTGCTGTCACCCCTCAGAGTAAAGTCCCAAATCCTCCTCTTGGCATTCTAGGCTTGCCAGATTGGTGCCAGTCCATTGGGCCTTCATATCCCAATGCTTCCTCTGTATCCCACAACCTCCCAGATTACCTGGACTTTCTTCCCACCCCCTTACTGTCTAGGGGACTCAAACAGCACCTCCTCTGTGATATCTTCCCTGATTTCACTCCTCCCTATGAGAAGAGAAAGGCAGGTCCTTCTGAGCTCCCATAATCCTCCATAATCAATCCTGAGAGATAGTTTAGCTAGACATAAAATTATCAGTTGCAATTTTCCCATAGTATAATGAAGATATTGCCTTTTTTTTTTTTTTTTTGCCACTTCTATTGCTGATAAAATCTAAGGACAGTCTAATTGTCATTCCTGTGTAGGTACAAGATCTGAAAAGTGCAGCATTTTCCCTACAATGTGCCTAGGGCTTCCTTTCATATTTATGTTTTCATTTATATTTCTTGGTACTCCAGAGTGTGCTTCAGACCTGAGACCACATGTCTTTCTCTAGGTCTACAGACTCTAATTAAATCTAACTTCTTTACCATTTTCTCTAGTTCTTTTTCTGCAATTCCTATTATGGATACATATTGAATAGTTAGTTACTAGAGCCTCTCAAGGTGTTTTCCATGCAATGTCTCATTTTTATCTTTGTCTTTATGTGCTGCATTCTGGGAAAATTCCTCAATGCCAGGTTCTCATTCATCAGTGTTCTCTTCAACAGTGTTGAGAGTTTATCTAATCTGTTAAAATGTTTTGTTTTCATTTTAAGCAGATCCTTTCCCTGGTTAGGGGCTTTCCTGGTGGCTCAGTGGTAAAGAACCTGCCTGCCAATGCAGGAGAAGCAGGTTCCATCCCTGGGTAAGAAAGATCCCCTGGAGAAGGGAATGGCTTCCCACTCCAGTATTCTTGCCTGGAGAATTCCATGGATAGAGGAGCCTAGTAGGCTATAGTCCATGGGGTTGCAAAAAGTTGGACAAAACTGAGCAACTAACACTTTTGCTAGTTAGGTTATTCTTGTTTCATTTCTTGCTGCTTGTGCTTATTTATTTTATTGGAGTTTCTTTTGTTTTGGTGGGAGTTTTGCTCATGCCACACTGTTTGTGGTATCTTAGTACCCCAACCAGGGATTGAACCCAGGACCTTGGCAGTGAAGGTGAGGAGTTATAACCACTAGACCGCCAGGGAATTCCCCCTGCAGGCTCGTTCTGGATGTCAGGGCCCTGTCTCTGTCACTTTCTCTTTGTGCAAACTTCTAGAAATTGTGCAGTTCTCCCTACTTGGTCCCTCAAGACCTCAGTTCAGAATCATGTCTTATGTTAGCAGGGGACTAGAGGATTCTGGGGCCTTCCCTGGTAGCTCAGCTGATAAAGAATCCACCTGCAATGCAGGAGACCCTGGTTCAAGTCTTAGGTCAGGAAGATACCCTAGAGAAGGGACAGGCTTCCCACTCCAGTATTCATGGGCTTTCCTGGTGGCTCAGACAGTAAAGAATCTACCTGCAATGCAGGAGACTTGGGTTCGATACCTGGGTTGGGAAGATCCTCTGGAGGAGGGCATGGAAACCCACTCCAGTATTCTTGCCTGGAGAATCCCATGTACAGAGGAGCCTGGCAGGCTACAGTCCATGGGGTCACAAAGAATCAGACACGACTGAGTGACTAAACAGAACACAGGGGATTCTGGATCCATTGTCCAGGCCAGCCTACAGTCACAGGCTTGATCTGCTTTCCCCAGATCCCTCGGCCTGCTGCAGGCCCCTAGTGGGATCAAGGGCTACAGGCAGGAGCAGCTGTCACCAGCAGACTTTTACCCAGAGTACACAGAGGAGCCACATCTTAGTCTCTGGTTTGAGCAATGGACCTGGCTCAGTCCAACCATCAGGCAGCATTTTTCACACCAGGCTTGAGGAGCATCACTGACTCCTGTCACAGACATGTGTCTACCTCCATCTCACACTCTAGACTGTGTCTTAAGAACAAGAGCTGGACCCCTGTGGCTAGCACAGAGCCTGACATAGGACAAGTGCAAAAGGACAAAGGAACAAGTGCACTGATGATCAAATCTCTGAGGCTAGACAGCCCTGCCCTCTGACCACCTCCAAAGCAATGCTGTAAGTGCAACTTCAGGATCAAGCTTCAGAGAGGACTTCCCCGAACTAACCCAACACAGGGCTCCTTGTGAACCAACCCAAGGGGCCCCACCTTGGGTTGGTTCATGGGAAGTGGGGCTGCAGGGGTGAAGGGTGAGGGCTGTTGTCCCAGCCTGGACAGAAGCTCCAGCAGGAGCAGGCCGGAGGGTCAAGTAGTGGGGAGGACACTGGTCCCCACGGCCAATGTGCCCTAAGTGTCTTGAACTTGGAACCCAGCCAGCTCTCCTTGGTTGCATCATGCCAAGGCCTGGAGGAGTGACTTTTGACACACAACCCACATGGAGATAGCATCAGGCCCTGAGGTCTGCAGGCAGCTTGCACCCTCAACTAGCATGGGCTGCGAGAGGTGGAGAAGCCAGTCAGACTCCTGCAGGCGGCTTACCTGGGAGAAGATGAGCACACGGTGCCCTTCATCCCGCAGTTTCTTGAGCATCTTCTGTAGCAGCATGAGCTTCCCTGAAGACTTGACCAGAGAGCTGCCATCATAAGAGCCATTGGGCAGGACGGGGGCCTCCTGCAGACACAGCACAAGGTGGGGTCTTGTGGGGGCTCCCCTTTTCTCTCTGGCTCTCCACCAAAGAAGTCTGGGAGGTGGCAGGGGCCGGGGGGGATGAGGGTCCAGCAATGAACTGAGCACCAAGCCCAAGCCCAGGTCAGGCCAGCCTCTGCAGGAACATACGAGCAGGCCACACAGATGCTCCCTGCACTGTGTCCCCAGGCAGGGCTCAGACTCGCCAGCCCTGGCCTCTGTCTCCCGCTGCTGGCACTCCACCAAGACCCCAGACATAGGTGGATGGATGGATGACAGTCTGGAGGCAAGCTGACCTTCTCAACAAGGTTCTAGCCTGGCCTCTGCAGTCCTGCAGGGCACATCCAGGGAAGTCCAACCCAGCCTCCCAGCTGGGAAGACCCTCAGCTCAAAGGCTCTGCTGGGCCAGAGTGGTGAGAGCAGCCTGGGGTTGCCCGAGTCTGCATCACCCACAGCATAGCCGCCACGCTTAACTCAGCATTGCTCTTCCTGTTTGGGGGTGGGGTGGGGGTGTGGGGAGGTATAAACTGTGTAGGGTTTAAACTAGAACCAGAACAGCTGTGAGGGTGATAAGTACCAGTGTCCCAGGCTCTTCATGTGGGCACCGAACATGGGCTTTCTCATCTGGTTCTCACTCTTTTGAGAGATGCTATCATTGTCCTCATTTTATAGAGGATAAACCCAGGGCTCCAAGAGGACCACTGATGGTCCTGAGACCACAAGGCTGGGGCCAGGTGTCTAAACGGGGCTCTGGTCTCTCATCTAGGACTGCACATCACAATCACCACCCAGGCCTGCCTCCCTGACTCCCTCAGTGACTGAGTGCAGCCAAGTCATCCCTCGGATACCTGGCCTGGGGTCCCTGAGGCTGTAAGGAACTCTTACATACAGTGTTGCCTATCACTTTATGGTCACACATAGGGGCCCAGGAAAGGAGAGGGCCTGCCCGAGCACTGGACGGAGGTAGGTTTACAGAAACTTCTGGCATAATGGGGACCTGTATCACCTCCCAGTCTTCATACTCGGGGAGGATTGGAGGCTGAAGGCTTGAGCACCTATCCCAGCAGCCAGGGGCACCATGGCAGCCATGATCACTTGCCACAAGGGCCACAGAAAACCCCCAACAGCAGCCACATGCATGTACCATGATCTCAGGCCCCAAACATGGCAGCCTCAGGCACTCACAGTGGTGGTCAAGGGCCCCTATCATGGTGGCCAGAGTGGCAGCCACAGGGGACCCACCACAGCAGCCATAGGGGACCTCCCAAGGTGGCCACAGGGACCTACCACAACAGCCACAAGGGACCTACCACAGCGGCAGCCAACAGGGGACCTCCCACAGCAGCCACGGGGACCTCCCACAGGGGCCACGGGGGACCTCCCACAGTGGCCATGGGGGACCTTCCACTGCGGCCACGGGGGACCTATCACAGTGGCCACGGGGGACCTCCCACAGCGGCAGCCACAGGGGACCTCCCATAGCAGCCACGGGGGGACCTCCCACAGCGGCCATGGGGGGACCTCCCACAGTGGCCACGGGGGACCTCCCATAGTGGCCACGGGGGACCTACCACAGTGGCCATGGGGACCTACCACAGTGGCCATGGGGACCTACCACAGCAGCCACAGGGAAGAGGTAGGGGTGGTTGCAGCACTTCTTCAGGTCCATCATGATGTTAAGCAGTGACACCTGGTTCCCACCCCCCTTGGAGTTCAGTGCCTCGAAGTTCCGCGTGAGGATGAACTTGTAGTACTTCCTGTCACAGAGCAAGGAGGAAAGGCAGTCTGCACGCACCTGGCCATGCCAGCCTCTGAGACGACACTCTGGTCTGCAGGGAGGCTGGGGCCTGGCAGCCAAGCACAGTTGCAGAGAGACCAAGGGGAGCCCCAAGAGGTGAAGCCACAGGCCTGGCATCACCCAGCAAGTTACTGGGGGACAGGACAAAGTTGGCAGCCCCAACCCTGATCAGTGAAATCTGAGAGGAGACCCCAAGAAGGAAGCTTATGCAAAAGTTGAGTGGAGGCAAGGGCGAGGCCAAAGGCTGTTTCACCCATCCCAGGCAATGGGCCAGGAAGGCCCACTCAGGCCCTTCTGGGAGAAGACAGGCCCAGGGGACCCAGGGCAGGCCGCTCACTTCTGCATTTGGCTCAACTCCACGCGGACAATCAGCTCAGTCTTCGCCGGCATGTTTTTGAACACATCAGCCTTGAGCCGCCTCAGCATGTGCGGCCCCAACAGGTCGTGCAGCTTCTTGATCTGGTCTTCCTTGGAGATGTCAGCAAACTCCTCCAGGAAGCCCTCCAGGTTGCTGCAAGAAAAAAATGCAATGACAGCCTGGAGGAGGCCAAAGCCCTCTGTAGAGGGAGCCAGGACTGGGGTAGGGAGAAGGCCAACCAGCCCCCTGCCACCTGCCAGAGGGTCAGAAGGCAGGCCAGCTGGCTGGTGGGCCAGGAAGCACAGGCCTTGCTCTCAGTGTCCTTCTAGTCTCCATCTAAGCCTAGGTCACCTCCACACATTGCAGCTGTCTCAGCCACGTAAGCTATCTTTCTGTCCTCAAAGCCATCCTGGACGTGCAGTCTCTAGGACTCTTACCCACATTACAGAGAAGGAAACTGAGGCTGATGGGTGCCCATGGTTATACAGTCCAGCCTTCCCTTGAAGCTATATCTCCTGATTCCAAAATCAGCATTTTTCACCCTGAATCCCCTTTCCAAGCAGGAACATGGCGGTAGGTAAGCAAGGAGGCTGGGGCTCCATCTTCACCCCCATTTCCACCATCACCCCCAGCCTTCAGCCTCCCAGCACTGTCGCTGATGTGATCACTCAGGTCTTTGTGGAGGGACAGGGATAATCTGGGGTATGGTGGAGGGACAGGCACCAAGGAGGACCCTCGAGGTCTTCTGGGTTAGAGCCGAAGAAAAATCGCAGGCTGAGCAGCAGTGGGTGTTCCCCAAGCGCTCAGCGTGTGCCAGTGCACTGCTAACACTCCCATTTTACTGATGGGCAAACTGAGGCCCAGTGAGCAGCCCCAGAGCCAGACAGGCACTGACGCCCCTTCCCTGGCTGCCCTCACTCCACCTCCCCGGCCAGCCCCCCTGACTCACTTGAACCTCTCTGGAGTCAGGAAGTTGAGGAGGTGGAACAGTTCTTCCAGGTTGTTCTGAAGGGGGGTCCCTGTCAGCAGCAGCTTATAATCGATCTTGTAGCTGTTCAAGACCCTAAAGAACTTAGAGGGGAACAGGGGGCCCGTCAGGGGGCACAGGGTGGCCAGCCCACCCAGACGGCTCCAGGGGCCAGTGCTCAGCACCTCCTACCTTGGACTGGTTGTTCTTGAGCCGGTGGGCCTCATCCACCACGAGGCAGGCCCACTCGATGGAGCCCAGGATGGCCTGGTCGATGGTGATGAGCTCATAGGAGGTGAGAAGGACGTGGAATTTGATCTGCACTTCTTTCTGGAGGGAAAGGGGAGTGTTTGGGAGGAGAGCTGGGAGGGCAGTGGATCAAGGTCTCCAGAGACAAAAGAGCCAAAAGGAGTGTGGACAGGACCCCCAGAGAGCTCAGGGAGCCTAGAGACTGAGAGGAAGTCACGGGCCACCAAGTCAAGGGGGTCAACTGAGGCCCAGAGCACTGTCCCCAGAGATCAGAGGAGCAGAGGGGAGCCTGTAGGCAGTTTGCACTCATCCCTGCCAAGCAAGAGACAGGAGTTTGATCCCTAGGTTGGGAAGATCCCCTGGAGAAGGAAATGGCAACCCACTCCAGTATTCTTGCCTGGGAAATCCCATGCACAGAGGAGCCTGGTGGGCTACAGTCTATGGGTTCGAAAAAGAGTTGGACATGACTTAGCAACTAAACAGCAACAACTGCTATTTTGAGCTAGACTTTGGTCGAGTTAATTAACCTCCCCAAGCCTCAGTCTCCTCACCTGTAAAAAGGGAGCAATACTGTATTTGGGAAGAATGCCACAAGAATTAAAAGAGCTAAGTATGTGCCTCAAAAAGTTAGACATTCTATCTTCCTTTTCCTGCATTGTCAGGCGGGTCCTTTACCACTAGCGCCACCTTGGGAAGCCCACGGAGAACAGTATGGAGGTTCCTTTAAAAACTAAATCAGAGCTACCATATAACTCAGCAATCCCACTCCTGGCCATGGATTAGGAGAAAATCATAATTCGAACAGATACATGTACCCCAGTGTTCACTGTAGCACTATTTACAATAGCCAAGACATGGAATAAACCTACGTTTCCATCAGCAGAGGCATGGATAAAAATGATGTCATCCATATATACAATGGAATATTATTACTCAGCCATAAAAAAAGAACAAAATAATGCCATTTTCAGCAACATGGATGGACCTAGAGATTGTCATATTGAGAGAAGTAAGGCAAAGATAACGACTGCTTATATGTGGAATTTTTGAAAACTGCATAAACTTTTTTTTACAAAAGAGAAACAGAGTCACAGATGTAAAAAACAAACCTGTTTCCAGGGGGGAAATGGCGGAGGGCTAAATTGAAAGATTGGAATTGACATATATACACACTATGTATTAGATAGATCATAAGAACATACTGTATAGCACAGGAAACTCTACTCAATGCTTTGTAATGACCTATATGAAAAACTAATCTAAAAAAAGAGGGGATATAGGTATATGTATAGTTGATTCACATAACTGTATGCCTGAAACTAACATAACATTGTAAATCAACCATACTCCAATAAAATTTTAAAAAATAGAAACAAACAAAATTACACATAGAATTACTGTACCATCCTGCAATTCCACTTCTGGGTATAGACCCAGAAGAAGTGAAAGCAGGGACTTGAATGAATATGTTTGCACACCCATGTTCATAGCATTATTCACAAGCACCAAAAGGTGGAAACACCCAAGTGTCCATGGGCTGAGTGGTCCATTCATACACATGCAGCGGAATGTTATCCAATCTTGAAAACCTGACACATGCCACAACGTGCTGAGTGAAATGAGCCAGACACAAAGGACAAATACGGTATGATTCCACTTACATGAGGTACTGAGAATAATCAAAGCCAGAGACCAAAAGGACGAGGCTGCCAGGAGCTGGAGGTAGTCAGTATCTAACAGGGACAGGGTTTCAGTTTTACAAGATGAAGTAGTGCTCAGGAGATGATGGAGTGATGGCTGCAGAGAAGTGTGAATGTATTTGGTGTCCCTGAACTGTACTTGTAAAAATGGTGAAGATGATAAATTTTAAGTTATGTGTATTTTACCACAATTTTTTTAAAAGACAATAAGTTAAACAACTAAATCAGCAAAGCGCCCAGCCCATCGCACGAGCCCGATGTGAGCTCAGAGAGAAGTTGTTTCTGGAACCATTTGAGCTTATCACCCTCATTAAACAAATGGGTATTGAGAATTCCCTGGCAGTCCAGTGGTTAAGGGCTTCCCTAGTGGCTCAGACAGTAAAGAATCTGCCCGCGATGCAGGAGACCCAGGTTTGACCCCTGGGTCAGAAAGATTCCTTGGAAAAGGGAATGGCTACCCACTCCATTCTTGCCTGGAGGATCCCGTGGAGAGAGGAGCCTGGCAGGCTATAGTCCACGTGGTCACAAAAAATTGGACACGACTGAGCAACTAATACTTTCCCTTTCACTTTCCAGTGGTTAGGACTCAGTGCTTTCACTGCTGTGGCCCGGGTCAGGGAACTAAGATCCTGCAAGCTTCACAGCGCAGCCAAATAAAAGTTACTGGGCATCTCCCAGGGTCACAGTTGTTCCTAGAGGATGGAGAAAGCCAAGGTGAGAACCCTTGGGGAGGTTGGGGATGATCCCAGCACTGCAGCTAGAGTGAGTGCCATGGCTGCCCAAGGGCCCCCATGTGCCAGCTGCAAGAAGCACTGAGCGCTCCGTGTCCTCGCTTCTCAGAGTGCAGCCTGAGGACCAGAAATGTGCACACCATCTGGGACTTCGTCAGAAATGCGGAATCTTGGGACTTTGCTGGTGGTCCAGTGGTTAAGATCCTGAGCTTCCACGGCAGGGGGCATAGGTTCCATCCCTGGTTGGGGAACTAAGATCCTACATGCAATGCAGCATGACCAAAAACAAATTTTAAAAAAGAGAGAGAGAGAACTTCCCTGGTGGCTCAGTGGTAAAGAATCCTCCTACCAATGCAGGAGACACGGGTTTGATCCCTGATCTGGGAAGATCCCACAGAGCAACTGACCCTGTGCACCACAACGACTGAGTCCGAGCACCCTAGAGCTCTGCAACGAGAAGCCACCGCAACGAGAAGCCCACACACCGCAACTAGAGAGTAGCCCCTGCTTGCCACAACTAGAGAAAAACCGGTGCAGCAACAAAGATCCAGCGCCACCAAAAATAAATAATAAACTAAAATTAAATTTAAAAAAGCAGAGGAGACACAGACACACACAGGGAGACAGCCACATGACAACAGAGGCAGAAACCAAAGAGATGGAGCTGCAAAGCAAGGACAGCCAAGGAAGAGCCACCAGATGCTGGAGGAGATGCGGAAGGGTCCACCCACAGAGCTTCTGAGGGAGCAGGACCCTGCCTGCTGGGTCTCAGACTCCTGGCCTCCAGAACAGTGAGAGGGTGAGTGTTATTCTCTGCCCCGCTCCACTCTGTGCTACTGCAGCCCCAGGACACAAATACAGCAGGTAATCCTGCCTTAAAAGCAACTCTTCGCCAGCCGCTGCCTCCACTAGAGCCCAAAAGAAGAGACCCCAGATAAACTGCAGAACCCCTGTGCACCCCCGCCCCAGGGCAGACTGGGCTCCTGTGCAGAGTCCTTCCCAGGGGGAGGGGTGCTCACCTTCATCCGGAACACCTTCTTCCCACTCCGAATGGCATTGTCCTCAAAGGAAAACTCGTTCTCCCGGATCACGGAGCGGCTCTCCTTGTCCCCCGTGTAGGTGACCACGTAGAAGTCAGGGGCCCACATCTCGAACTCACGTTCCCAGTTGATGATGGTGGATAGGGGCGCACTGACCAGGTAGGGCCCTTTGGAGTGCCCCTGGGGAGGGAGACGGAGGCGCTGAGGCTACCCAGCCACAGCCCACACCAGCCACCCCTTCCCCGGCCGCCCCGCCCAACCCTCGAACCTCCTTGTACAGGGAGTAGAGGAAGACGATGGTCTGCACAGTCTTGCCCAGACCCATCTCGTCGGCCAGGATGGTGTCGGTGCCCTGGGCCCAGGAGAAGCGCAGCCAGTTAAGGCCCTCCAGCTGGTAAGGGTGCAGCGTGCCGCCCGTGGAGTCAATGTACCATGGTTGTTTGTCAAACTTGACCGTGGGCTGCAGAAAAAGCAGAGGTTCAGACGTACCCTGGATCCTGGGCCACCAAGGTCCACCAACCTTGCCTGGATGATTCTTTATGCCTGGAATACTCTTCCCACTCCTCTTGTCCCTGCTAACTTATTCATCCTTCAGGCCTCAGATGGAATGCCTCTGCCTCCAGGAAGTCTTCCCTGACTCCAGGCTTGGCTTAGGTGTTCCCACATGCTCTTCCAGGGTGGCCCCATACATTTATCAGGGCAGTTTCCCAATTGTTGCATTCTCTGATTTTGAGCCCAGCTTGTGCTCACCATACTGGTCCTATTCGGACACAGCAGGCACTGAGTCAACATCCATTTGATGCTTGCCCAGGGTGCCTGATCCCGAACATCACCCTCTTTGCGTCTCTTAGTCTACAGCTCAAGGCTGTCATCCCCATGAAGTCCCCCTGATGTATCAGACCCACTCACCTTACCCTGCATCTCAGACCCAAGCCAAATCCCCATTTCAGTTTGGACCTTCCATGAGCCCCTGGAAGATGAGCACTTCATGGAACAGGTGGGTAGGGCTTTGCCTCCCAGGGCCAGGTACTAGCAAACATCCCAGAGAGGTTTGCTAAAGGAATAAAAGCCAACCTTCCACTCCCCAGTAGGCTCAAAGTTCCCAGGTAAGTCCTGGGTCTCCTCCCCTTGAACTGATAAGAATGGTGTGTAATTAGCAAATCAGCTGCTGTACTCCTGAAGTGAGGGGCACTTTTTGATTTAAAGACTTGGAATTACAGAGACTTCTCTGGTGATCCAGTGGTTAAGACTCCACGATTCCACTGCAGGAAGCGCGGGTTCGATTGCTAGTTGGAAAATTTAAGATCCCACATGCCACGCAGTACAGCCAAATAAATAAGTAAATAAAGGAATATTTGGAATTCACTCATCTAAAAGAACACAAGTTCATAGACTGCTCTGAGAAGAGACTATCTGCTCCCCAGTTTGTGCACCAAGACCCGACCCATCCTTCAAATCTCTCTGTCCCCTGGGAGCTGCCACTCTACAGGATGCTGGGGACCAGGACCCCAGGGTGTGAGCCTCCCCTGCGGGGAAAGCTGGGTCCCCTCATCCCTGTCCCACCAGGTACCTGGCAGGAGTGGGCTGAGCCGCAGCACCCCCTCCCACATGGGCACGGCTCCAGGTGCACAGACCCATGGCAGAGTTCTCCAGAGACCTTGCCCTCCTCCAAGGCCCAGCCTGGGTGGCAACCCCACCCTGTGACCCCTTCCCACTCACATCCACAATGGGTGTGTCCGGGGGCTTCTCCTGTTTGTCATCCTTCAGCTTCTTGCCCTTCTTGACCAGCCTCTTGGGCAGCCTGGCATCCTCTCCCAGCATCAGCTCCCTGAGGAAAAGGACGGGATGAGAGAGCAGAGCTCAGGCCATTGGGAAGGCGGGAGGCTCCACCCAGGGGCCCCAGCGTAGCGCACCTGTGGCCCCAGTAGGCCTGCTTCAGGCTGTCGTAGTAGGGGATGTCAATTTCGTCAATCTCCCAGGTGCACTGGTCGTAGGGCAGGTCTTTCCACTTGATTAGGTAATGTACGTCCCCCTTTTTATCGAAGCTGCAACACGGTAAACAGATGGAAGAGGGCGGGTCATCTGGGCACCACGGAGGGCACCTCGCAGGATGCAAAGCCTCTCACCCTCACGGGTCTCCTGGGAGCCCCAGCCAGGAGGACAGCACCAGGCAGGGACTCCCAAGGGCCACACAGCTAGTGGGAAGGAGGTAGGAGGGCACGGGGTGAGTGGCAAAGCAGAGGGATATCTGGGTCCCCCAGGCTAGCAGAGGTGCAAATCCAGTGTCCTCCCCATCCTCTGTGGCTGTGAGTCCCATTCCGTCATGAGGACTCCTCTAGAATTCTCGACTGCTGAGTCAGATGGTTCTCCCCTGACCATAGACCTTTGTTTTTTTGCTTAAGAAGTCCCAAGGAGAAACTTCCCTGGTGGTCTAATGGTTGAGAATCCACCTACCAGTGCAGGGGACGTGGGTTCCTTCCCTGATCCAAGAAGATTCCATATGCCATTGGGCAACTAAGCCTGTGTGCTGCAACTGCTGAGCCCATGCACCCTAGAGCTTATGCCCCGAAACAAAAGAATCCAGCACCACGAGAAGCCAGCACACCCAAACCAGACGGCAGCCCCGCCCGCCGCAACTAGAGAAAGCCCAAGCACGGCAACAAAGACCCAGCATGCCCAAAATAGTAAGTTTTTTAAAAACTTCCAAGTTATAGGGAGTTCAGGATGGACATGTACAAATCGCTATATTTAAAATAGATAGCCAACAAGGACCTACTGTACAGCACAGGGAACTCTGCTCAATGTTATGTGCCAGCCTAGATGAAAGGGGAGTTTGGGGGAGAATGGATACATGTCTATGTAAGATCGAGTCTCTAAGATGTTCACCTGAAACTGTCACAACAGTGTTAACTGGCTCTACCCCCAGTACAAAATAAAAAGTTTGAAAAGGAAAAAAGAACTCCCAAAGACTGGAGGGGTGCCCATCCCAGTCCAGGGCCCATCCCCACTAAGTAGAGAAGGATATGATTCCTCCAGTGGGTTGTCCTCTCCCAAAGACCCCCGGGGACCTGGCAGCCCAGCCAGCAGCACAGAGAGGGTGCGCCAGAGAAGCCTGTTACACACTGCAGCTTGAATACAGCTCCTAAGGACCTCCCACCCAACACAAGTGCACTGAGCAACCAAGCCGGCGGCACTGCAGGGTGAGGGCGCCAGGGCTCCCCCAGATGGCAGTGGCTAGGCCTGGGGACCACACACAGAGAGGTACCAATCCCCAGTCACCATGGAAACCAATGGCTTTTTTTTTCTTTAATAAATGAGCGGTTGTTATTCAGACCCCGTTCAGGTAATATATTTGGAGGAAATTCACCTGCCCCACTTTGGAGGCAGGGAGAAAAATCGGCATTTACGTTTTGAACATGCAATTTAATAAAGGTAAAAAATTGTGGATCAGTTCAGCGGTGGAGAGGCCTCAAGTCACTGTCAGTGAGGGCAGGGGATGGGAGGAGGAAGCATTTCATAATCAAGAGGGTGGTTTTTTCAAATTCTCCCACACTCCCCACCGCTGCTTCCTGATGGCCCTGTTATCAGGCACTGGCATCCTCCTTGAGCCCCCACAGCAGCCTGTGGGGTTGGTTGCTGATTGTTGAGCTCAGGTGCCTGAGAACCAGCGGTGGCTGACAGGCGGGCACAGGGTAGGGTCCCATTTCCCATTAGAAACACAGAGGCACACGGGACTTCCCTGGTTGTCCAGGTGCTAAGACTCCACACTCCCAAGACTTCTAGTTTTCCAACCAGCGGGGCCAGGTTTGATCCCTAAACGACAGAATGATCTCTGTTCATTTCCAAGGCAAACCATTCAATATCACAGTAATCCAAGTCTATGCCCCAACCAGTAACGCTGAAGAAGCTGAAGTTGAACAGCTCTATGAAGACCTACAAGACCTTTTAGAACTAACACCCAAAAAAGATGTCCTTTTCATTATAGGGGACTGGAATGCAAAAGTAGGAAGTCAAGAAACACCTGGAGTAACAGGCAAATTTAGCCTTGGAATATGGAATGAAGCAGGGCAAAGACTAATAGAGTTTTGCCAAGAAAATGCACTGGTCATAACAAACACCCTCTTCCAACAACACAAGAGAAGACTCTACACATGGACATCACCAGATGGTCAACACCGAAATCAGACTGATTATATTCTTTGCAGCCAAAGATGGAGAAGCTCTATACAGTCAGCAAAAACAAGACCAGGAGCTGACTGTGGCTCAGACCATGAATTCCTTATTGCCAAATTCAGACTTAAATTGAAGAAAGTAGGGAAAACCACTAGACCATTCAGGTATGACCTAAATCAAATCCCTTATGATTATACAGTGGAAGTGAGAAATAGATTTAAGGGCCTACATCTAATAGAGTGCCTAATAAACTATGGAATGAGGTTCGTGACATTGTATAGGAGACAGGGATCAAGACCATCCCCATGGAAAAGAAATGCAAAAAAGCAAAATGGCTGTCTGGGGAGGCCTTACAAATAACTGTGAAAAGAAGAGAAGTAAAAAGCAAAGGAGAAAAGGAAAGATATAAACATCTGAATGCAGAGTTCCAAAGAATAGCAAGAAGAGATAAGAAAGCCTTCTTCAGCGATCAATGCAAAGAAATAGAGGAAAACAACAGAATGGGAAAGACTAGAGATCTCTTCAAGAAAATCAGAGATATCACAGGAACATTTCATGCAAAGATGGGCTCGATAAAGGACAGAAATGGTATGGACCTAATAGAAGCAGAAGATGTTAAGAAGAGATGGCAAGAATACACAGAACTGTACAAAAAAGATCTTCACGACCCAGATAATCATGATGGTGTGATCACTCACCTAGAGCCAGACATCCTGGAATGTGAAGTCAAGTGGGCCTTAGAAAGCATCATTACGAACAAAGCTAGTGGAGGTGATGGAATTCCAGTTGAGCTCCTTCAAATCCTGAAAGATGATGCTGTGAAAGTGCTGCACTCAATATGCCAGCAAATGTGGAAAACTCAGCAGTGGCCACAGGACTGGAAAAGGTCAGTTTTCATTCCAATCCCAAAGAAAGGCAATGCCAAAGAATGCTCAAACTACCGCACAATTGCACTCATCTCACATGCTAGTAAAGTAATGCTCAAAATTCTCCAAGCCAGGCTTCAGCAATATGTGAACCGTGAACTTCCTGATGTTCAAGCTGGTTTTAGAAAAGGCAGAGGAACCAGAGATCAAATTGCCAACATCCGCTGGATCATGGAAAAAGCAAGAGAGTTCCAGAAAAACATCTATTTCTGCTTTCTTGACTATGCCAAAGCCTTTGACTGTGTGGATCACAATAAACTGTGGAAAATTCTGAAAGAGATGGAAATACCAGACCACTTGATCTGCCTCTTGAGAAATTTGTATGCAGGTCAGGAAGCAACAGTTAGAACCGGACATGGAACAACAGACTGGTTCCAAACAGGAAAAGGAGTACATCAGGGCTGTATATTGTCACCCTATTTATTTAACTTATATGCAGAGTACATCATGAGAAACGCTGGACTGGAAGAAACACAAGCTGGAATCAAGACTGCCAGGAGAAATATCAATAACCTCAGATATGCAGATGACACCACCCTTATGGCAGAAAGTGGAGAGGAACTAAAAAGCCTCTTGATGAAAGTGAAAGTGGAGAGTGAAAAAGTTGGCTTAAAGCTCAACATTCAGAAAACGAAGATCATGGCATCCGGTCCCATCACTTCATGGGAAATAGATGGGCAAACAGTGGAAACAGTGTCAGACTTTATTTTTCTGGGCTCCAAAATCACTGCAGATGGTGACTGCAGCCATGAAATTAAAAGACGCTTACTCCTTGGAAGGAAAGTTATGACCAACCTAGATAGCATATTCAAAAGCAGAGACATTACTTTGCCAACAAAGGTTCATCTAGTCAAGGCTATGGTTTTTCCTGTGGTCATGTATGGATGTGAGAGTTGGACTGTGAAGAAGGCTGAGCGCCAAAGAATTGATGCTTTTGAACTGTGGTGTTGGAGAAGACTCTTGAGAGTCCTGTGGACTGCAAGGAGATCCAACCAGTCCATTCTGAAGGAGATCAGCCCTGGGATTTCTTTGAAAGGAATGATGCTAAAGCTGAAACTCCAGTACTTTGGCCACCTCATGCGAAGAGTTGACTCATCGGAAAAGACTCTGATGCTGGGAGGGATTGGGGGCAGGAGGAGAAGGGATAACAGAGGATGAGATGGCTGGATGGCATCACCGACTCGATGGACATGAGTCTGAGTGAACTCCGGGAGTTGGTGATGGACAGGGAGGCCTGGCTTGCTGCGATTCATGGGGTCGCAAAGAATTGGACACGACTGAGCAACTGATCTGATCTGATCTGGGGAACTAGGTCACACACATGTGCAAGTAAGATTGCACATGCCACAGCTAAAGTCCCAGCACACTCAAATCAATAAATAAAAAATTAACACAGAGGCTCAGAGCCCAGAAAATGGGAGCCAGCGTTGGGATCTGAGTGGAAGACTCAGGTTCTGAAGCTCTGCTCTACCCAGCTCCTGCCTTCAGGACACACGTGGTCTGTTGGACCCCAAGTCACTCTGAGACAGAGCCTCCATGGATCCTACCCTGTGCCCGCCTGTCAGCCACCTGAGCTCAAGAATCAGCAAGAGCTCCCACCACCCACAAAACCAAAGCCAAACTCTTGGAGGCCTTCTGCCTTGGTCTTTTTGTCTGGTCTCTGCAGCCTCTGACCACTGGTACATAGGGAATTTTTGATTGCTCGGTGAAGGACTATCAAGGGCACTGGAACTTGGAATAGTGGCCAAGAAAACAAGTCCTGCCATCAGGGAAGAACTGGGTTCCAATCCAAGCACCCCTGCCTGTTGGCTGTGTGACTTTGGGCAAGTGACTTAACCTTGATGGTGTCCACAAACACAAAGGTAGAGGTAAAAGGCCTACCTCTTGGGTAGATGGCACTCAGTGGTGATAGCTGTGTTATAAAGAGGAGCAAACGTGTACCCACACCCACAGTTCAGGCCCGTTGTGGTCCCCCGGACCCTCCCACAGGTATCAAGCAGAGGCCTAGGAGCACAAGGGTCCCAGCCCCCCAAGTGTCCCGTCTGCAAGTTTCACAGGCCATTCGTCAAGTTGCCCTTTTATACATATGACTTAGGAACTGTTCTACATGAGTGTAACATGTGCATATGCAAGTGTAAACACGGGTGCATACATGTACCCATGTGTGTGAAAACCCCTCCAGCTGGATGGTCAAATCACCAGCAGTGGGTGTCCTCAGCCTCCCCTCCTGCCCCCACCACACCCGTATGTGGTCCTGTGCCCATTTAACAGACTGAAGGGGCCGCGTGTCCAGTGCAGCTCATGCGCCAGGCACACACCTGTGGTTCAGGATGCGGTGGATCATCATCCACTCGGGCTTGATGCCGTAGCGGTAGAAGCGCTCCTCCATCTTGGCATAGAGAGGGTCCTTGTTCTTCCTCTTCTCGCTCTTGCCGTCCTCGTCGCCAGAGCCATAGTCAAAGGGCGGTGGCTCATCCATGTCGTTCTTTCTTTGGTAGTTGCGATACATCACTGTGTGGTAGAGCTCCAGCTGCTTGTGGAGGGGACAGAGGTTAAGGAAGACAGATGGCCATGACCCCCGGTGTCCCCCCAACCCAGCTCCTCCCCCATCCCCCCAGCCCCCAGCCTGAGTTCCAGGCAGGACAATCCTCACCTTCTTCCTCCCCCTCCCCAGCGCCCAACAATGTCTCTCACTCAGGGAGCTGGCCAGAGCACCTCATGTCCTAAGCACAGCCGCACCTGCCCAGGTACCTCACCTGGAGCTCCTTCACCCAGGAGCAGTGCCAGTAGGAGAGCCCAGCCCACTTGACGAAGAACTCTCTCTCTGGGATGCCCTCCAGGGGCTTGGGCGGGGGTACACCAGGGTCCACGTCAGGCCCCGGCAGCCCCACCATGAAGGGGGCTGGGGGCTCTGTCCACCGCCAGTGCAGGATCCGCTGGACTTTGCCCTTCAGTGGGGGACACTGTGGACAGAGGAAGGTCCCCAGGTTCAGGGCTTAGCTTCAGGTCCCCACCCCGAGGCTCCCTCCAACAGGCTGCTCTGCTCCCAAGTCAGACAGCACCACAGTGACTCCAAGACACCACCCTGTCCTCAGGAGCCTGCCCATGCCGTGCGGGCAGATGAGGCAATGTGTGTCTGCACACACACACATGCACACACCTACACACACACGCACAACGGAAGCCCAGATGCACATGGGGTGACCAAGGGCTGGCCCAGCCCACAGGGTGGAGTATCCAGCACTGGGGGTGGGCTGGGGACATCTCAGAGCATGGACACCTTCAAACACCTATAGTGACTGGAGGGGTGCTCTCCTCTCCCTGCTGAAACCGAGGCTCCAGCCCAAGAGACCTTGTGTGACCTTGGGCAAATCACTTTATCTCCCTGAGCCTCAGTTTTCTCATCTAAAAATGAAAATAACAAAGGCCTGGTACTTGAAAACTCAGTAAGCATTAGAGAGATGCCCAGTAAACAGTGGCTGTTTATGGGCAGTGGCAGGTTTATGACCACCTCTCTTTTCATAGCTGTTTCCAGCGAGTTTAATGGGAATTGAGAAGCGGCGCAGGCCTAGGTGAGGCGACGGGCGGGACTCGATGCGACTGGAGAGGGCTTGGGACTGAGCAGATGGACAATGGGGCGGGGCCAGAATGGGGAGACGCCTTGTGGGCGGGACCTGGGCGGGCGGGGGCGGGTCGAGGCCTTGGTAGGCTGGGAGCTCAGAGCTGGTGGGTGGCCAGCGGAGGAGCCTTGGTGGCCAGGGCCTGCTGGGGCGGGGCCTAGATGGGTGGGGGCTGAAGGGGGCTGGAGCGGCCTGGGCGAAGGCCATGGTAAGCGTGGCCTGGATTGATGGAGGCGGGGCCTTGATGGGTGGGACCTTTGTGAGCGGGGCCTTGCCGCAGGAGGGACCTAGACTTGTCGGGGGCGGGGCGTTCGGCGCGGGCCGGCGTAACACTCACAGTACAGCGCGGGCAGAGCCATTCACCGTTTGGGATCTCGGGCAGCGGCGGGTTGAGGCAGTGCAGGTGGTAGGAAGAGGGGCAGGCGTCGCAGCAGAGCAGCTCGCCGCCGTCCTTGCACACGCGGCAGAACTCCATGTGGTCGTCCTCCTCCTCCTCGCAGCCGCCCTCGTCCTCGTCGTCGTCGTCGTCCTTCGGCTCCCACTGGATCCCTTCCTTCTCCTGGAAGAGGGGGGAGTCCAGGTGGAGGCACCCTGGGCCAGGACGCCCCCTCCACCATGGTGCAACCCTCCCTCACACTCGCAACCGCCCCATGTTCTGCCCGGAGAAGACCATGCAGGGGTCTGGAAGACCAGGACTGACAAAACCCCCACCCCCGGCGTCTGCCAAGGGCTTACACAGTGGGGACAGCTCCACTTGCCCTCAGGAGCTTTCTCCAGCTCGGGATCCAGACAGACGAGGTGGTAGGCCCTCGGGCAGGTGTCACACAGAATGATCTCCCCACCCTGCTGGCACACCTCACAGTAGTCCTGGTGGTCCGTCTCATAGCCATCGCCATCATCGACTGGGGAGGGGGCAGAGGCAGTCACGGAGGGCCGTGTCCCCACTCCCCATGCACAACCCATCTCCACCGCAGGCTGTCCCGGCACTCAATAGATGGATGAATGGATGGCGATGGACAGACAGGGTGAACAGAATGACTGAAGAGCAAAGAGGGAAAATTCCTGGGGATCCAGTGGTTAGGACTCTGCACTTTCACTGACTAGGGCTCTCGTTCAGTCCCTAATCAGGAAACTAAGAACAAGCCATTGTCCAGGACTTCCCTGATAGCCTGCAATGCAGGAGACCCCGGTTGGATTCCTGGGTCAGGAAGACCAGCTGGAGAAGCGATAAGGTACCGCTCCAGTATTCTTGGGCTTCCCTGGTGGCTCAGCTGGTAAAGAATCCACCCGCAGTGCAGGAGACCTGGGTTCAATCCCTGGGTTGGGAAGATCCCGCAGAGAAGGAAAAGGCTACCCACTCCAGTATTCTGGCCTGGAGAATTCCATGGACTGTATAGTCCATGGGGTCGCAGAGTTGGACACAAATAAGTGACTTTCACTATGACTATGTGCAGCCAGAAAGAAAAGAAAAAATGTAAAGGAGTGAAGACATGGATTGAAGACAAGCAAAAGGAAAGAAGGATGGGAGGAAGGAAGGAGGAATGGAAGCAGAAAGGTATGTGGATGGACAGAAAGATGAACGGCCGGATGGATAAAGGGGAGAGAGGAAGGACCGAGATATGGAAAGAGGGAGGCGGGATGGGAAAGCTGGGCCTGGGGGGATAGATGAGTAGAGGGTGGATGACTGAGTGGGTGGATGGTGGATGTGGTTAAGAGACAGTTCCTTCTCCTGTGCCCCTCTGCCATGCAAATGCCCTGGGGCGACTCACATTATGGGTCCCTAATAGATGTGGACCCACTGAGACAGGACCCACTCTCCTAAACGCATAGGTGAGGGTGGTTGAGGAAACACAGGGGACCTGCCTGGCCTGGCTGAGGCCTGAGGATGCCCTTCCCTGCTCCCCAAAGGGGGCTCTGCACCCCACATCCATGTGATGCCCACAGGAACCCTACAAACAGGAAGTCTTACTTCTCTTCTTCTTGCGCCTCCTCTTGCTCTTCTTCCCCAGGGCAGCAGAGCACTCGGAACGCATGGAGGAGCTATGGATGCTGGCGCTGTCGAAGTCCGACTCCTCTCGCTCATCCTCCTCGCTCTGCAGGGGCAGGGGAGGGCCCTATGAGCCCAGAGCTGGCCCAAGGGGCTCGTTTCGAGGCTTCTCAGGCCTGGGCAGAGGGTAGGTTGTGGCAGGGTACCATGGAAGCTCCAGATACAGGGTGCTGTCTGCAGTTCATCTCATCTTGCCACCCAGCTAGAACATCCCCTAGCCCACTGGTCCAGGCTGATGGCCTGCCACCCTCCCCAAGCCCTGCTCTCCAGCCCTCATAATTCTCCCAGGCCCTGCCCTCCACCCTGCCAAACTCCTACACATCCCTCAAGGGGAAGCCCTAGGGACACCTCCCCCAAGGAGCCTTCCCAGATCTCTCCCTAATGAGACCTGTTACACAGCCTGTGTGCCAGGTCCGGCTTATTCCATTTGCATGTCATTGGCTCTCTCCCAGTACATGGCCCTAAACCCTTCCAGACTGTGAGCAGCTCCAGAGCAGGATGCACCAAAGTGGAGCAGAGGGCCAAGCACCTTAGTCTCGGCTCGAAAGCTAAGCTGAATGGGGACACCTGCTGCTCCATGCTCCCCTCCACAGCAGCTACACTTGAGACCTGTCACTTGCTTCTTCCAAAGGACAAAGAGATGGCTTCCATCCCTGCCCATCTGAAGGGCTGAGAGTTTGAGGGAAGCAGGTAACCTATGGGAGCAGGAGGGAGGGATGAATGCCCCCCATCCCCAGAGAAAGAGGGCTCAAAGGCTCAGACACGGACTTAGGGTCATTCTGAACCGAGTGCCAGAGCTGCCCTTGAAGGGCTGGAGCCCTGCCTGCCCCCACATGCAGGCCTCCTTCCTGGGCCCACTCTCCTAGCAGACCTGGGCATCCAGGCCCCACCAGGATTCTCCCGCCTACTGCCCAGATAGAGAGGCAGCTGGGGCCAAGGGAGCTGGGACTGAGCCTCCAGCTCAGCAGGGTGGGCAGGAGAAAGAGCTGGAGGCATGGACCACCCAGAAGCCACACTCCAGGGACCCTTGCAAGGATCCAGGCTGACCCCCTCACCAGTCAGGTGGGGGCACAGGCCCAGCAGACAGGCATGTAGCATAGGAAGAGAGAGTGGGGAAGGGGAATGGGACCTGCCCCCTGCCTGGTACAGGAGAATGAACTGACAGCCTGCTTTTCAGTCATCCAGTCTTTGCACGGTGTGCACTCCACACACGCTCACACTCACACTCGCACTCACCGAGGACCCCTTCTTCCTCTTGCTGCCGACCCCTCCGAAGCGGAACTTGAGCCCAGTCACCTTTCTCCCTTTACCCTTTTTCTTCACATCCTTGGAGCCTTTGATCTTCTTCCTCACGCCAGGCCCTGAAAAGCAACACGGCTCGCTCACTTACCACCATGCTTTCACTCAGCCTCACAGCAACCTGGTGAGGAAAGGATCGTTTCTGCTGTCACCTCTTTTCCAACAAGAAAACTGAGGCTCAGAAAGGTGACATCTTTGCTTAAAGCTGCACAGCAAGTAGCAGGGGAGGCCAGAGCATAACCCTGGTCTGGTCCCGGTCCTAGCCACTGCACTGCCATCTTGGAAACAGCCCTGTCTCATCCCTCTCCCCAGAAAGGAGCTGTCCCCAGTAAAGCCACAGACTCCCAGGGCCACCAGGGCAACCAAGGGCACACCCACCTACCTGCAGTCCATACCTGGGCCCCGGAGGGGTGGGCTAGAGCACAGACCTTCCCCCAGCAGCCAGCCTCCAGGTTGCCCACTATACCCCCACACTGGCACCACTCAAGACCTTCCCCACCTCTATGGCCAGTAGAGGTGAGGCTGTGTTTTTATGGAGCTGGCCACAGGACAGTTATCCACCTGGGGAGTAATGACCTGCCCCCAGCAGTCTTTCCCACCAGGCTGAGCAGGGAAGGTGGGGGCCTAGAGGCAGGTGGCCTCGTCCAGGGCCCTCCTCTATCCACATCCACACAGAGAGATGGGGCTGGAAAATCAGTGGCGCCATGGAAAATCTATTTCAATTTTTCAGGCTCTGAATAGGCAGCTCAGGGAATCGATAACTCAGCAGCTGGAGCCCAAGAGGAAATGAGAAAGAAGGCTGGCTGGGCAGCTGGCGAGGGAATTGAGCAGGAGCAGGTGCTGAAGACTGCATCACTTGCCCACCAGGGTCCCTGCGGGACCTGGCAAAGGAATGCGTCGTCCCAGAGACCAGAGCTGCTTGGGGCAGAAACAAGAGGTCCCCACAGTCTCCTCCGCCCTCCATCAAAACCCTGGTCATGGCACCAAGAAGGTGAGCTGCAGGTGAGCCCACCATTCAGAGTCTGGGGGAGATCAATGGCCCTATCCCCAAGGGGGCCAGAAGCCCTTCACTTAGGGCAGAGAAGCCCCTCCCTGAGAACTTCAAGTCGCAGAGAGCCTCTGCTGTCCCCAGCCAGACACCACCGTGGAGTCCGATTTTGTATCTGGACCTCCTTCTGGGTCTCCCTGGGAGGCGGGCCCTGACCACGCCCATGGCCACCCGGGCCGGACACTCAGAAGAGGGATCAACAGGTCATTTTAGGACCTCTTCTCCTGGGAATGGTGCAGCCTCAAACACAAGAACCCCCCAACTCCCAGCAGCCTGGGCCACCGCAGTCCCTTCCTCCATACCTGGGAAAACTCCCAAAACTCTGAGCCCACTGTCCCCTCCACTTGTCCACCAGCCCCAGAAGGGAGGCAGGACAGATGTGGTAACATAGGTGAGAAAGGGCGCGTGGATCCAAGGTCAACCAAGGCACTGGGTCCTGGGTAAAGACCGGCCCAGCTGTCCCAGCCGCCCCAAGCTATAGGGTCTGGGGGGCCTCGGACAGCAGGACTGGGTGCCACCCACCCGCAGCCATACCCTTGCCCTCTTTGGTCTTGGCCTTGCGGATGGGCACAGGCTGGGGTGCCTGCTGGGGGCTGATAGCCAGGGGAGGCGCGATGGTGACCGTCTCCACGGCCGCGGCCACGGCCGCTGCAGCTGCTGCCGCCGAGCTGCCCTTGAAGGGGTTGTTGGCACTGAACTCCCGCCATTTGGCACCCAGGACAGTCATCATCTTTGACATGGGGATCTTCGGGTTCTTCTTGGCGATGAGCGGTCTGCACGGGGGTGGGGGGAGGCAGAGGGTGAGGGCAGCCCCATGGAGGGGACGAGACCCCCATGTGACTCCCGCAGGGCCCACCCATCTTCTCCCACATTTGGAATATGTAGCAAACTGGGAAAGTGGGCTGAATGGAGGGCCAAGGAAGAGGACCAAGCCAGAGACAGCCGTCCACCCGCAACACCCCTGATTTCCTATTTTCAGGGCTAGTCACCTTCTCATTGGGTTTCCAATTAGAGTTCCCAAGGGCACAGAGATGGCCAGCCCGGGCATCAGGCCACCAAGCGGACCTGGGCTGGCTAGGAGGGGGAACGGCAGGTAGTGCTGACTATGAGATTAGAACCTGCCAGACAGACTCAAGGCCTGGTAAGACCGAAGGCCCAGAGGCAGGGGCCTCCAGCAGGACCCTGGGGGTCCAGTTCCATTTCTTCTAGAGCTGAGAGTGGCCACGGGGTTTAAGACCTCAGGATTGATTGGGGCCATCGTTCCTGGGGGCAGGACCAGCAAGGGAGGGCAGGACCATCTGTGGAAGTGGAAGGTCCTGTCCCTCCTGCCAGCTCTGCCCAGGGTCAATGTCAGCCCAACACTCCCCCAACCCCAGGAGCCCAGGGCCCTGTCCCTCTGGCTCCCCACTTGGTTCCCCCAGGGAGGCTGTCTCCGTGGGTGCCCAGCCAAGGCTCCTCTGAGGCCCACCTGAGGAACTGGCTGAAGGCCTTATAGTTGGTCAGCGTGTGGTAGTCGGCCTCGGAGAACAGGTAGTCCACGTCGTCCAGGCCCCACTCGGCCATGAGCTGTCCCGAGGACTTGGGCTCCTACAGACACAGGGGCCGGAGATGGAATCAAAGGTGGGAGTCCTTCTAACCTGCACCCCCATCCCTGGGGCCCCACCCAGGAGGCCTGGGAAAAGCCGGGGTGATCATGTCTGCAACTTGCAACTTAACAAGAGCAGTTCACACACCAAACTGAAAATATCCTAGAGCACTCCAGGCTGCCAGTCCCTTGAGCAGTAGGAATGGCTCAGATGCCAGCTTACGAGGGGGTGCAGGACCACGTATCTGGGTTTAATGTGGGGGTTTGAGGGGAAGCCATGTGCGTGCCCAGGGCAGGAATAAGTACAGGACTCACTCTCTCTGCCCTAGGCTGTCACCTTGGGGTGATACAGTCACACTTGGACCCTGTGAAAGGACAGGCTGCTGCTGGGTTCTGGGGCCAGGAAGGTGTGCCCTGGCCAGAGCGGAGCATGGGACAGTGGTCCAGCTGGGGGCAGAGCCCAGAGAAGAGCCCTCAGCAACTACTTCACATTGGGAGCAGAGGCACAGGGAGGTGTGTGAGTTCCCAAGGGCACAGGGATGGCCAGCCCGGGCATCAGGCCACCAAGCAGACCCAGGCTGGCTAGGAAGGGTGACAGCAGGTAGTGCTGACTATGAGATTACAACCTGCCAGACAGACTCAAGTACCAATCTTGGTTCTGCCACATAGTGTCAGTGAGAGGTGAACAAGCTAACTTCACCTCTCTGTGCCTCAGCTTCCCCATCTGTAAAATGGGGATAAAGCACCTACCTCATGGGAAGGAAGGAGTTAGCAGAGGTCCTTGGAACAGTGCCCTCACTCGGATTCCCCACTTGTTCCAGGCAGCCCAGCCCCGCCCACTGATCCATTCCACCAATCAGCACACACCACTCCCAGGCTGCATCTTTGGTCCAGGTGGGCATGTGACTTAACCAGTCCAGGCAGGAGCAGCCCTAGGTCTCCTATAAGGAAAACTAGGAGACAGGCCAGCTTCCCCTCCTGCTGGACGGGGCAGTGGGAGTCCAGGAAACCCTGAGCTGCTGTTACACTCATTCTCAGCCCTGAAGATGCCTGGGCCTGAACCCAGAGCTGAGCCCACAAATGCAAAGAAACAGGGCCCTGGATCACACCATTGGGTCCCCCGAACTGGAGTCCACTTACCTCGCAGCTCTTGGGGCTGCTGATCTAACAAACCCCTTTGACTCCCTAAGCCCCTCAGGGTTGAGCTGTCTGCTCCAGCAAAAGAAGGCCATCCAGGACACACAATCTCCCTCAGCCCCGAGGGACCCGCTTCCTGGCCTCCCGATCTCTGTAATGGTTCAGAGGTCCTCCCATGAGGGACCTCCTCCCTGGGCCAACCTGCCCCTGACACACAGTCATTCCTGGAGGCATATCAGGCCTCTGCTCCCACCAGGAAGCAGAGCAACAAGTGAGCAAGCAATGGCATCGCTCCAGGATCACCCTGAATCACTCCCATAAGTTCATCTTCCAAAGCTGTCAGTCTCTCAGCTGTTATCAGTCACAGATGATTCACAACACGCCAGCCAGCTAATGAGCTCGCCCCTGGGTGTCAGGGCACCTCAGGCACTTCCCAACTTCAGTGGCTGATAGTCACCACCTCTGCCTCACCCATCAGCCACTGTACTAATATTTACAGAGCGCTAATCTTCAGATCTGCAGCCAGCCCAAACGGAACCTTGGAGAAAGATGGACGGAAGCAGGAGACTCCCAGGTATGGTGCTGTCATCTACCCCTGCCCGCCTTACCCTCAGCCCTTCCCCACTCCACGGAGTGGCCTTGAGATTTCCAGAGCCTTGGCTCAGTCACAGCGCTCCCCACATTCATGTTCATGAGGAAGAGGCTTCTGCCCCTGAGGAGAGCTGTAGGCCCATCGCTACAGCTGCCCTGGCTCACGCTCCCCGGGACACTCTCCTAGACACCCACGCAGGCAGAATTTCAGAATACGTGCTAAGTAAATCCCCCTTCTACAGTAAGCAGAGCTGTCCAGCTGCTGCTGCTTTTTTTCTTTCTTTCTCTCTCTTTTTAAATTTTTGGTTGTACCATGTTCAGTCCCTGAGTCAGGAAGGTCCCCTGGAGAAGGGCATGGCAACCCAGTCCAGTATTCTTTCGTGGAGAATCGTATAGACAGAAGAGCCCGGTGTCCTATGGTCCATAGGGTCGCAAAGAGCCAGACATGACTGAGCACGCACACATGCAATATATGGGATCTTAGTTCCCCAACTAGGGATTGAACCCACACCCGCTGCATTGCAAGTGCAGAGTCTTAACCACTGGACCACCAGGGAAGTCCCACAGCTGCTGCTGCTTGGCAAAAGCTCCGTTTGTTCTATTTTCCCAAATTGTTCCAAGCGTCCGAGCGAGAGGCTCCTGACACCAAACTTGAGTTCAGACCATCACTCCCCTCGGAAACAGCTCTGCGCTAGGCCAGGCAAGACAATGGACATCAGCAAAAGGCTGCCTGACTTCCTCCCCCAACTCCTAACGGTCATCCCATTGTTATTTCTGATGTGTCTGGAAGACTTGTGGATACAGTATTTCTCACAAACTCGTGTCCAACTTTTCCACGTGTGCACATGGATACACTCACACCCCCAGACACATCTGCCTCTACACCCACTGGTGGGAAAGGAGGCTCTTCACGCAGGGGCTCTGGGGTCAGAAGGCAGAGAGCTGGCAGCAGGGGCTCAGCCCCCTCTTGAGTACCTCCCACCCCCAGCCAGGCCTCAGTGTTACCTTGAGACACCCATCTTCATTGTCATCCTCCTCATCATCTTTCTTTTTCCGCTTAGCTTTTTTCTCCTTCTTGTCCTTGAGTTTTTTCTTCTTCTTTTTATTCGGGGAGTAGTCACTGCCTTCACTCTCCGACTTCTCTTCCAGATCCTCTTCATTTTCCGACAGCTCGTCATTGCTCCCCTGGAAGAGAAAGGGGGATGGTGAGGACAACAAGGGCCCCAGGGCTAGGCAGCAGCACTGCCCTAAAAGTGGCCTCCTGAAGAGTCCGTCAGCCCATGCTTTCTGGATCAGTCTCAGCCACCAGATCACCAAAGCTCCAATCACCTGGAACCAGCATGGGGCAAGGGTCTCATCCCCGACATGACAAACCGTGCCATACAGGTGAGTTAAGGCATCGTGTGAAGCCAGGCTTTACCCTCACAATGCACAAGCACAGGGCAGCTGTTTGGACGGCCCCAGAGTGAGGTCCAGGCTCTGCCTCAGATTTCTGTGGATTCAGATTGTAACACAAGTGTCAGGGATGACACTTGAACACACAAAGGATGTGATGCCCAGAGCCAAAAAACAAAATGCAGGCTAGGCTGGAGAAGGGCCCCTGGCTTCTGCCCCGGACCCCACCTCCACACGACTCTGCTTATCTTTGCATCCTATGGAGTTGTTTGTGTCAAGTGAAACCTGTGGTTAACATACAGCGCACGTGCTCAGTGCTCAGTCACTTTAGTTGTATCCAACTCTTTGCGACCCTATGGATCATAGCCCACCAGGCTCCTCTGTCCATGGGATTCTCCAGGCAAGAATAGTGGACTGGTTTGCCATGCCCTTCTCCAGGGGATCTTCCCAACCCAGGGATCAAACCTACATACATCTTCTGTGTCTCCTGCACTTCAGGTGGACTCTTTACCCACTGAGCCACCAGGGAAGTCATCCCAGTCTTATCTGCATGTGGGCTCTCCAGAAGCTGCTAAGGCACAAGCCCACCTTCCCCATGGCCCCCATCCTGGCTGCTTCATCTCAATATGAGACAAGGTAATTTAGGCAGCTCTTAAGCTTGGCTTCCTTGATTTAGTTTCCTGTCTGTACAGGCAGAAAATGGCCCATTTATATGGAGATAAGGGTGTTTACAGACAGAGCATCCCCTATTAGAAAGTCACTGTCCCTCTGAGAAAGCTGTGTATTTGGGGTTTTGAAGATGCAAGTGGGCTGAGGAGGCCCCTCCCAGCCAGGGTCTGCAGGAGAGGCCGGGCACAGATGCTCCAAGGAAGATGATGTTTGGCATCGTCATGCTGGTGGTTTACTCTCTCTTCAAGGTGAGCAAAGAGAGGCACGGAAGAGATGAAGAGAGAACTAGGGAGATGAAGGATGTGAGAAGAGGAATGAGGGAGGGAAGCAAAAGAGGAAATGGAGAGGGAGGAGGAAGGAGGGGAGGAGGGAGAGGAGGGAAGGTGGGGGAGGGAAGGAGCAGATGGAAGAGGAGCCGAGCAGACGGAGGGCAGTAAGGACAGTGGGTCTGTCTGTCCAGGCCAGCTGCTGCCCTGTCCAGCCACGTTTACAGTCTGAGAGTCTCTTTCCAGGAGGGAGGTTCTCCCTGAGGTACATCTGGGAAAGGACCCACCGATGGGATCCCTGCACTTCCTGACTCTTCTGCTTGCTCAGCTCACTCTCTGCCTAGGCCGGCTCCCTGCTTCCAAACCTTTTATGCTCATTAAGCTGCTGAGTCAGTGTGCTGGCTGGTGGCTGGCAGGCAGCAGGGCCTGGGCCTTTCCGGAACCCAAGTGTTTCCCAGAATACTGACTCAGTTGGGCACCCTGGGCCCCAGGGGCAGTGCACCGGTCCTGGCGACTGCCAGAGCCTTCCCAGGACAGGACAGCCTCACACGCAATCCTGTTCCCAGGGCTCATAGCCACAGCTCCCAGCTCTGCCTCTGTCCTCTGGGGAGGCAGAGGTCAGACAGCGATGTCCATTTCCTCTGAGGCTGTAGAGTTCGGCCAGCTTGGAAAGAGCACCCTTTGGAAGACCTGAGAGACAGTGCTTACAACCCAGCAAAGGTAAGGATGGGAGGAGGCAGCCACCAGCAGCTTCAGCACCGCGGACAGAGGCTGTGGGGCCCGCCAAGGGAGGGGCTTGGGGCTGGCTCTCACCTGCCCACAGACCAGACCAGGGATGAGACAGGAGGACCCACGACAGGTTCTGGGGCTCCCTTGGGAGGCTGCAGGACAGAGGCTGTCTCTGAGCTATGAAAACCTTGCTAACCAGGGAACTGGGCAAATCACTGCAACACCCTGACCTCAGTCTCCTCATCTGTGAAATGGGGATGCCATAAATGGCAGTAAAAGGAACAAAGGAGGTCCTGTGAAAGAGGGCTTTAAACATTTTGAAATAGGGGAGACTCAAGTACCCACGATGCCCCCAATTCTGCTTGGAAGTATAAAATGCGACCAGGACCACAAGCTGGAGGACCCAACCAGCTTCATCTCCCTCATTTAAGCAAATCCAGACTGGATTAAAGTCAGGTGCATTGACAGCGCCTGCAGCTGGACGACAGTTACAGTGTAGCTGGGGCCTCCCTGGTGGCTCAGCAGTAAAGAACTCACCTGCCAACGCAGGAGACACAGGAGACATGCATTCAATCCCTGGGTCAGGAAGAGGCAACCCTTCCTTCAACTCTTCAACTGAAAGAGGAAATGGCAACCCACTCCAGTATTCTTGCTTGGAGAATCCCCATGGACAGAGGAGCCTGGTGCGCTACAGTCCACAGGGTCACAGAGAGTCAGACACAACTGAGTACGCGTGCGTGCACGCACACACACACAGGCAACAAGAAGGGGCTGTTGTGGCTGCACCTGTGGGGTTTTTCCCTGAGCATCTGCTGGGAGCAGGATCCCAGGCTACCATACCCCAGGTGAAGGAGCAGTGAGCGGTGACCGGCACAGTTCTGAAGGCAGGGCCCAGAGGGAACCAGAGAGAGGAAGAGGCAGGGAAGGCCCCTCCGGCAGACACTCTGTCTGTGTGTGCACAGTGCAGGAGAAGCAGGCCTGTCAGAGGACCCCAAGCTGGGCACTGCCATGAGGGTTGGTCCAGCAGCCACTCTGGGTCTAAGTGGGGGAGCAGGAGGGCTAAGTTCCTCCTAGAGGGATGAGCTGGAGCTACACCAGGCACATCAGTGGCCCCAATCACCCACTAGGGTGACAACGATGGCGGCCTCCCATTTCACAGAATGGGAAGACCCCTCCTCACCCCGTCTACCTGCATCGAGGAAAGCCAGCCGGAAAGAAGAGGTGGTTCCCCAATTCTCCAACTCCCCACCCATTCCCTAATTTCCTCTGTGCCCTTCCTTCTCCTCTGACCAAAATGAGGCTCACCTTGCCTGGTCCACCCCTATCTGTACCCCAATCTCATCCAAACCCTCTTGCTCACACAGCCGGGGGCAGGGGGGTTGGTGGCTGGTGAGATGCAGGACAGGTCTTTGGGGATGAGTTTCCCACTGGTACAATAATTCTGTACCCACAGCACTTCTCTGCATCCATCGAGACCAGAGCCTCTTTTCTCCTGTGTTTTCTTTTTCCAAAATCTTCCCTGGCAGACAAAAGGGCAAAAGGAAGGGCAGCACATGGTTCTGAAAACAATTGGAAGAGGGGGCACCCATCAGCAGAACCCAGAGGGATGCAGAGCAGCCAGTGGCCAGAAGGGCAGGAAGGACCAAAAACTAGGAGTAGACCAGCCATACAGCATCTTGAAACTTTCAGGGGTGGTGCAGGCCAAGCCACATTCACAAGGGAGGTACAGGGACAGGACAAAATGCCCTAAAAAAATCCCTAAAGCAACCTCAGCCCCAAGCCACACCTGGGCTCTGAACATCAGGACTCATCAGGCTGTGACCTTGGTGCTGTCCTCTGGGCTGCAGCTGCCCCGGGCATGACTACAGGGGACGCCCCTGATGGTCAAAGAACCCAAGTGAACTTGGAGTCCCAACAGAATCCATGTGCAAAGCTGCCTTAGATGCTACTCCTGAGCTGGGCGTGTGAGGACTTGGGGGTAGGCAGGAGGGGTCTCTGCCCTGAGCCTCGGGCCCACCAAGGCACAGTAAGCCACCAGCGCAGGCCCTGGGGATCCCTAGCTGGCGGCCAGTGTCCACTCTCCCCCCACCACAGCTCTGCAGATGTCGTTCCATCCAGGCATTCCATCTCCCTCTCCCTTCCTTCTATGCCTGAACTTGGCACACACCACATCTCTTAAAAAGGAGGCATTTCAACTCAAAAGGAGGGACTCAGAGAGTTGGTCATTCTCAAATTGGGGTCCTTCAAGATTGAGAGGGAAAAAGAAAGAATGAAATATGAGCCTTCCCATTCACAAGTGTTATAAACAGTTATAATTTAGCACTGAATAATTGGTTGCTATGGTAACCGCTGCAGTACAGGTTGAAATCATCTCTCCCTCCTGCGCTGGGTCTGACAAGGAGCTTCATCTACATATGCTCAGGTTCCGGCCGAAGCCCGGTTATTTTATGTAAATCAGGATTCATGACTCGCTGCCTGTCCCCCCACCCAACCCCCCCAAAAGCCTGCTGCTGCATGGGTTCCACCACCCGAGGGGGCCCTCTGCTCCCTCTACCCATGGTCTTGGGTTGGGGCCACCTGGATGGAGATGAAAAGGAGCAAAGGGGTGACATCCCCCCCACCCACATCATGAGAACTCAGATCTGCGGGCGGGTGGAGGAGCGAGCAGAGGAGCAGGCAGTGGGCACATGGTGGCCGAGATCCCTCTCTCCAGCGGCAGCGTGTTTAGACCTCCGAAATCTGACAGCTGCCAAGCCAGGCTCTCAGTGGTGCGGTGGTGGGGGTCAGGGGGGCAGCCGTGGTCTGAGGGCTACATTGGGGGCCTGTCTGGCACTGCCCAGGCCCCTGCAGCCCTCCAGTCTCCCCTGGCCTCCATCCCCTCTGAGATCTGGAATTGCATCTCAGTGCAGAGAAGGAGAGAGGGTGAGGAAGTGACAGAGGGAGAGAGGAGAGGATGGGGGAGAGGGCAGGACGAGGATGAGGTGGGCGGGGAAGAAATGCAGAGGAGGGAAGAGGAGGGCAAGGGAGGCCAGGGAAGAGGTAGCAAGAGATGGGTCCCTCACAAAGGCCAAGTTCCGGCCATAGGAGTGAGAGCTGGGCTCAGAAACAAAAACAAAACCCTGTGTCCAGGTAGGGCCGGAGAAAGGAGACGAGAGGCCTGGGTGATCAGGGTGATCCCAGCACGAGGATGGCAGGCACCAGCCCCCCTGTCCTAAGAAGCCACCAGCCCCTCTCCCCTGGCCGCAAGCCCCTCACCCAGCCCCCGCTTCATCGAGGCCAAGACTCTGCCCACATCCTGCCTCCTTCCTGACCAGGGCCTCGGGGAGGGGCCTGCTGTACCCCGTATCCAGGAAGGCCAGAGAAAGCTCATCCCCACCTGGAGCCAGGAAGGGAGGCCACAGACCCCTGGGGCTCCCCTCATAGACCTTCATCACTATTTGGGAACCAGGCAGAGACCCAGCCTGAGGCCTGAGACCAAGGGCCAGATGGAACAGCCCACGCTGGCCCAGCCTCCCTCCCTGGGGAAGGAGGAAAGAAAGAAAGAGAGGAAAGAAGCGGTCCCAGGAAAGAAGCGGAAAGAGAGAAATTGCTGAGGACCTGGGGAAGGAGGTGCCTGTGCTCAGCCCCAGGACCCAGAATCCCCTTCCACCCGCGTCCAGGGAGCCCCGGGTCTGGGGGGTGAGCCCAGTGGCCGCAGCAAGTCCAGATTTCACAGCTTCGACCAGGAAGTCGACCCCTGCATCCCAGGGCCCCACCAGCCCCACACCATCTATTCTCTACTCCCAACAAGGACAGACCTGCAGGCCAGGGTGGGGAGAGGAGCTGCAGCAGGTCCCCCCAGTGCAGGGGGCCCAGTCCATTGCATCTCCTTGATGAAGAGCCTCCAGGCAGGGGTCCTCTCTCCTGCCTCCACTTCCCCTCCTGGATAATGGGGACAGGACACTTCAGCTCACAAACCTTCCCACAAGCAGCCCTGGGATTAGGGGTGGGGTGTCCTGGGAGGGGACAGACCTGTCGATCCGGGAGCCCAGGATGCCAGGAGCAGGAGGTGAGGACAAAGCTGAGGTGCAACAGTGATGAAGAGCAGAGTGTAGGACAGGGGTGGCGCTGGGCCCAGCGGAGACTCAGGCCCCTCCGGGGGCAGAAAGGGCAGTTTATATGCGCCCGAGGAGACAAACAGCCTGGCAAGGCCACAGAGGGCAGGGAGAGGCTCAGGGACAGCCTAGGCTAGGAGCCTGGGCAGGGCAGCTGTCCTATGGGGGCTTCCCAGAAGCGAGGACAGCAGCACAGTGGGCAGTCCCGGGGAGGAATGCTGACCCCAAGCTCCGGGGACAGCACAGACAGGACGCACCTGTAAGGTTCCAGCTGGAGGAGGCGGGGCTGACTCCTCCCTGCCCCAGTCCCCAAGCTCCTGACAGGCCAGCCCCGGCTGACCACCACGAGAACCCAGGGGCACAGTCCAAGGCAGGCCCCGCCCTCCAGACACTTGTAGGGTAACACTCTGGATGTCCCCAAAGCTACTGGCCTTCCCTGTGGCACTGGTCACATGAAGGCTCCCCCTCAGCCCACATCTGATTTGCCCCCCAACAAGGGGCTGGGGGTAAAGTGATGACCACCCCCCTTACCGCAGACACAGAAGTGAGGCTCAGACAGGTGCAGGCAGTGGCCTGGGGAGATCTGAGGAAGAATCCCACCCAGCATGGCCTGCCCGCCATCACAGGCCCTTTGTCTTCAGGGGTCTCCTCCTCCCCACTCCCTGCAGCATCTTCAAGGACCCTCCAGAGCGAAGTCATAACACTTTGTCCCTTGCACAAAGCCTTGCAAGGGACAAGCCAGAGGCCCACAGTGGCCTTTGAGGCACATCAGAGAGTTCCAGCAGGCTCCACACACACAAGCACATTGCTACTCTGCCCCCAAGGTCACCAAGCCCATTAACACCTCCCCAACAGCCTCCCCTGCGAGGCTGGACCAGGAGGGTCTCCTCCGGACAGGGGAGGCGAGAAAGCCAGAGAACCGACAGCACTTCCCCATCAAAAACCCCACAGTAGCCAGGGGAGGACCAGGCTGGGGGGATAGGCTGCTGGACATCCCTGGGGCCAGATCTCAGCCATGTCGCCATGACCCTGGGCAAGTTCATCTCTTGAGCCTCCTCTGTAAAGCAGGGTGCACACCACCCCCTCCCCGTAAGGCTACCTAGAGGATGGGGTGACTCCAAGGAGCGGTGGCAGCTCCCACGTGGTGGGAGACAGGAGTCCCCACGTTGCCCTAGGATCATCCCTTCTGAGTGCGAGGGGCTTTAAGCTACAAGTCGACCCCAGGTTGCCCCTCTGACAGGAGGTGATGATCATCTGACCCTGATTCCCAAGGTTGATGTCAAGGATAAAGTGATTCTGTGTGGAGTGTTCTGGAAACGTGCACTCAGATTACTTGGAGGAGACCCATCCCATACTCAGGTCTCCTTATTCTTCTCCCACTTCGATCACGTTCATCAGGACCCCAAGTCACAACAAGCTGGATGCAGCAAACCCGAGGGACAGATGCCTGCCAGCAGTGGCAAAAGGTGCTGCCCAGGGCACCGAGGAAGTGGACACGGAGGCAGTGGACACAGATGCAAGTGGCAATAAGGGCCCTTCAGTGAAGAGGTGCAAGCGCCGGGGACCCTGTGTTGTCATGGCCCGGGACAGCCTCCAAGGGGGAAAGAATAAACACCCCAGAACACCCTGATTAAGAAGACAGCACACTTGGGCTCCCTGGCGGGCCAGTGGTTAGGACTCTGCGCTTTCACTGCCGAGGGCCGGGGTTCAATCCCTGGTCAGGGAACGACATGAGATCCATCTCGGGCAGGTATCGGTGGGCACTGCTCACAGCAGATGCCAGTTTTGGTGTTCTCACACAAGCTCGGTTCTCAGGACACACCCTCCCTCTCTGGAAGGTTCTGGGTCTTTCTTTGCAGGCCCAGGAGGAGCAGCCAAGCCCCCCAACAGCCCCGGCCCTGCTCACCTCTTTCTTCTTCCTCTTCCCTTTGGACCTGTTCTCCTTGAGCTTCTTGGACTTTTTCTTCTTGGGGAGGCTCACGGGCTCCTCCGGGAAAAAGTCATCGAAGCCTTCAAGGCCACCATCTTCTTCTTCTGGAGGAATAAGAAGGGGGAGGGAGTGATTCTGCTGCTTCTTTTTGGGAGATTCACTCCCCAACCCAGGAACGGAGTGAGAGGCAGGGCCGCTGCCATCCAACTGTCCCAGGCCAGGGCCACCCACACCCCCCCCCCGCCCCCATTTAAAGCCCACCCCTTCTCCCTCCATCCAGTTCCCCTGCCCCAACCCCTCAGAGTCATCCCCAGCCCCTCGGGCTGTGTCACACCACTCCACTTCTCTGGGCCTTTCCTCCTGTCATCTGTAAAATCGGACAATAACCATCTTCCTTGCTACAACAGTGCTCCAGAAACTGAAACAAAAACGACTAACTTTGTTGACTAACAAGCTGGGTTTTGTTGACCCGGCTCCTTGGGGAGAAAGCAGCTCCACAGAGTCAGAAAGCCATCTCCAGCTGGCCCAGGGAGGGTCAGGGCCTACCCCTGCCCTCCAGAGGCCCACAGTCGGGCCAGGAGACAGCTCATGAGTGCAGATGACACCACCCTAGGTGATGCCAGGTGGGCCATGGGGCAAGTGCCTGGGAGTTTGGAGGAGAGACCAGCAGGGTGGATGCCAGGACCCCCCTTAATAGGGACTTGAAGGCCACGCTGCCCCCCCACCTGGCCTAGTCCCCAACTGCACCCACGCAGGCCCATCCCCGTCTCGTGGACCCGGACACGCACAGCAGGGTGCCAAACACACTCCACTGGGTGCTCCGGACAGTGTGACAGTCCAGAGAGAGGTGCGTTTTCTAGAAACCGCCTGCCTTTCCTGAATTCCTCGCACTTTCCTCCAGCCGAAAGGCCAGGTGAGCAGACAAGTACGTCATGTGGGCATCTCTGTGCTTCTCACCACCCCCCAAAGGGAGCCTGTGGCCGGGGTCTAACTCCTTACCCAGGATGTCAGGGGGATAAAGGGTATGATCCCTGAGTTCCATGGGGGTAGGGAATGGGAGGGTCCTCTTGGGGGCAAACGGCAGCAGATGACACAGGAAGAACAAGCACCCAGAGCCATCCCTGCTGGTACAGTGGATAAGACTTTGAGCTCCCAGTGCAGGAGGCCCAGGTTCAACCCCTAGTCAGAGAAATGGATCCCACATGCCACAACTAGGAGTTCACATTCCTCAACTAAAGATCCCACGTGCTAAGTCACTTCGGTCATGTCCGAATCTTTGTGACCCCATGGACTGTAGGGCACAGGGGTGGGAGGGGTATTCACTGGAGCCTGTAGACAGGCTCCTCTGTCCATGGGTTCTCTAGGAAAGAATACTGGAGTGGGTTGCCATGCCCTTTTCCAGGGGATCTTCCTGATCCAGGGATCAAACCCTCATCTCTCATGTCCCCCGCATTGGCAGGCAAGTTCTTTATCACTAGCGCCACCTGGGAAGCCCAGAGATTACTCCATGCTGCAGCAAAGATCCAAGATCCCACGTACTGCAATTATGATACAGTGCAACCAAATAAAGAATTTTTTAAGTATATAAAATGCTATTTAAAAAAAAAAAAAAAACACCTAGAGAGAGCTACATCTGCTCTTCTGGGATGAAGGAAGATTCCAGAATGAGCCAGTAGAACCTCCAAAGGGTCCACCAAAGGGGCTTCAAGAAAGCCAGTCCCCACACCAGCAGCTTGTCCCCCACCCCCACCCTCATGGCCCATGTGCATGGGGCGGGGGCACAGAGAGAAGCACCAGGGGGTGGGGGACAGGACAGGGAGTCTCACTTAGCCTCAGGCTGGCCTCTGAGAGGGACCCCACTGTGAGACTGACACTGGGAGACCCTGAGGAAGGTAAGACATGCCAGTGCCACCCAGGGGACTTTCCTCTGGGAAATGGACAGTGTCCTCGATGAATCAAATTTAAATAACAGGGCCCTGCCAGGACACCTTTTAGAGCAAAACATCCTGGCTGCTGAATGTGTCAGACCCACAGATGTTTGGACACATATCTGTACCCTGGACACCCCCAACATCCCCCCCATCCTCCACAGGGGTCTACTCCAGGGCCTGGGGGCTTCCCAGGTGGCACTGGTGGTAAAGAAGACAATGCAGGAGACATAAAAGATGTGGGTTTGATCTCTGGGTTCAGGAAGATCCCCTGGAGGAGGGCATGGCAACCCGCTCCAGTATTCTTGCCTGGAGAATCCCATGGACAGAGGAGCCTGACGGCTACAGTCCAGAGAATCACAAAGAGTCGGGCACAACTGAAGCGACTTAGCACACAGGCAGAGGCCTGAGACCCCTGTCCCCAACAGTCACCAGTGGGAAGGGGGAAGGTACCCCCGGTCACACTCTGGATACAGCTAGAGGGTGCTGGTGACTCTGGCGGCCCAGTGAATACCCCTCCCACCCCTGTGCCCTGGAGGGCCATCTCCCAGTCGTTCCACTCCCTCCCAGGGGAAGGCAGGGGCTGCACCACTGACTGGGCACCCCTCTGCACCAGGTTCTCCTCCAAGGTAGCCAGGGGCCTATAGCCTGAGCGCCCCCACCCCGCATCTTGCACAGCAGAGGTCGGTCCACTGGAGCAGGCGGCAGGGCACACCCGAGTCCCAGCCCCTCCCCATCCTGCCAGGTGAACACAGACATGGAGAGAGCCAACTCCAGGAAGGTGAGGGAGCTGCCACGGAGGAAGGAGTGACCTGAGACTGGGCTGAGTGCTGGCCATCCCCAGGAGGCCAGCTTAGGGGTCCTGACCAGCAGAGGGGGGGCAGTGCCAAGGACCCTGTGGAGGGCACAGCTGCTGTGGCTGGCACAAGGGCCAAGCAGTGAGGGTGGGCCCAAAGCTGGGATTCACGTGGGCAGGCTTTGAGGGGAGCTGGGCAGAGGAGGCAGGATCCAACCCCATCTTGTCCCCTGGACCCTGATGTGGGAGGGGCAAGGATTCTCGTGCCAGTTGGAAAGGTGCATGGGCACCCCCAGAGCCATTCGGGAGTGGAGGGCTCCGGGGAACAACGACATGGCTGGCTGGGAGCCAGGCTGGGGATCTGATGCCCATCCATGCTTGCCCACTCCCCCACCCACCTCCACCTCCCCCGGAGCGGCAAAGAGACCGCCTGGGCAGAGCCGCCCCCGCACCCTGGCAATGCCCAGCACAGTTATGTAACAGGCTCAGCTGATGCAGTCGGGAGGGGGCCTCTCCCTCCTGCCTCCGGCCTGCTCCCCACATCCTCCATCCCCTCAGCAGGGCAGTCCCCCAGACTGGGGAGGCCAGCCCAGCACACAGTCACAGACTGACCAGCCAGCAGGCACAGACAAGGGGATGTGCAGGTGGCTGCGAGAGGTTCAAGAAGAAAGCTGGGATCGCCCATGGGCAGTGCCCCATCCTGCCTGGGAACAGGGTAGGGGCACCTCAAGCCTTAAGCGCAGCCCTGGCCTCAGAGGATAAGGCCTCGGGCCCTCTGCCCCTGGACAGATCCCTCCCTCCATTCCCAGGAGACCTCACAGCCCAGGGCCATCTGCCTGGTTAAATCCCTCCTCCGGAAAGTTCCAGACTGGCACACGATGAAGAGGACCCCACCCTGCCCACCCGCATCGTCTTCTCCCGCACGGCTTCTGGTAGCCCTGAGGACCCCCAGGGCTGACCTGCTGTGACAGTGCTTCCACAAACCCCCATAATTCCCGCCCAGCCCTGCCCCCTCCTCCATCTTCTGAGCTTCTTCCAGAACCAGACCTCAGGAGTCATATCCGAGCAACCCTTCCTGGTGCCCCTCCCAGAGCCCAGCCCTGCACCCCCTCTCCAGGGCATCCAGCCAGTGGTAACGTGGGAGCACGCACGCCCTGGGGTGAGGGCACCGAGGAGAAGCAGCCTCAGGACTCCTCATCCTGCTGGCTCCCAGCTCCGCCCGGCTCCCAGCTCCGCCTGGCTGCCCCACACAGCCCTTCCAGGCTGCCTGGCAGTGTCCTCCCGCACCAACCTTCCCTTCCAGGGCCCCAGGCTCCATCGATCCCAGACGGACTATAATTAGGACCCATTTGCCCTGGTCTGTCTCCCAGGCCTGGGGAGGGCACAGGGGAGGCTGCTTCAGAGACAAGACGGGGGACAGGCAGGGGACCATGAACACAGGTACCTCCTGTGGCTTTTCCCCGAGCTTATCCCCAGCCCCTCACCAACTCCCTGCACACAAGGGCTTAGCCCTGAGGGAGCCCCAGGCTGCTCGACAGGCTGCAGCCCAGGCAAGGGGGATAGGCCCTTCCCAGAGAAACACCTTACAATAATAAACAGTGGATCTACCTACCGCCTGCACCAGGCTCGAAGCAGATAGCATATGTTTGTTTATAGGACTTCATCTACTCCACACAGCAACCCAGGGAGACAGTAATATTACCCTCATTTGCAGATGAGGAAACAGGCTCCAAGGATCTCATCACTTGCCCACTTCTCAGTCTCACAGCCGGCAGGCGGCAGAGCCAGGATAGAACTCTGGTTGGTGGTCCCCATGCCTGCCCCTCCCTCCAGGTGTAGGAGCCCCCAGAACTCAGCCCTTCCCTGCACTTACTTAACAAGCATTTAAACAGCATTGCCCCTGTGCCAAGCGTGGATGTGCTCTGGGGATGCTGAGGTGACTCAGGATGGTCCCTGGTCTGGAAGGTCATCTGGGCTCCCTCGGAGGGGTGGTCTGGGCTAGTCCACCCCAAGTCCCCATGCTCTGCCCATCCCCTGCCCCTGTCCTCTGGGGAAGGACAGCCGCAGAGCCCAGAGGGGCCTGGGAAAGAGGGCAGCCCCCCAGGCAACTTAGCAAACCAAGGTGATCAGAGCAGAAGAAAAACATGATTGCGAAAGGAAGAGTTAGGTCATCTGATTCCAGGCAGCTGATGGATCTGGGGAGGCGGAGCCAGATCAAGAGCTCCATCACAGAGGTCCAGAAGAGTGAGCAAATGCCAGTGATGGGGACCCAGCTCAATGTCCCCCCTCCCCTCCAGAGCCTGGGGAGAGGGGCTCCTTCCGTTCCCCCAGGCAGGAAACAAGACCACCCAGTGACCAGGAGGAGGGACAGGGGAGCACAGGCTTCAAACCGCCGCCCCTGACTGGGGGGGCGGCCCCCAGTCCCTTCTCCCCGGAGCTCACATCTTCATCCTTAAAATGGGCCGAGTCCTGGAAATTCCCTGGTGGTCTAGTGGTTAGGATTCCACACTTCCACTGCCAAAGGCACGGGTGTGATCCCTGGTTGGGCAACTAAGATCCTCCAAGCTGAGTGACGTGGACGAAAATAAATAAATAAAAATTAAAAAACAAATGGGCCAAGCACTGCCCTTCTCACAGGATGAGGAACTAGAAACTGTGAGATGCAACTGAAGTGCTTGGCAATGGCAGGTGGGGCCCAGGGCCTCAGGGAGGTTAGGATGGTGGAACTGAAGGACTTGGGGGTTCAGGCATCGCTGGGCCAGGGCTTCTCAGGGCCACTCTAGGGCCGACCAAGGAGGGGCCACCAAGACTAAGGTTCCCATCAGTCCTTGGAATGCCCCCACACCATGGGCGTCCACAGATAATGGCAGGGGCAGGAGGAGGGGAAGTACTTCTGCCCAGGAGAGGATTAATAATTTATTTATGACATTTAACAAAACCCAGACATCACCTCATTGGCGTCTCATCAAAGAGTCAGTCCTGAGCACCACAGGCAGGCAGCAGGAGGAGGGAACAGGGCAGGCTTTTACCCTAAGGGACTGGGGCCCGGAAAGAGTGAGGAGGGAGGAGGGTGTGGGCCCAGAGCACTGCAGGGGAGGAGGAGGAAAGAGAGGCAGGAGGGAGGGGATGGGGGAGAGCCCTGGAGGGCCAGGGACACAAGAGAGACAGAGAGGGACAGCCAGAGAGAGAGGAGCAAAGACTCAGGGAAGACAGACTTGGAAAACAGACAAAGGGACAAACAGGAGGACAAAGTGAGAAGACAAACAGGGAGAGAGAAATAAGGACAGAGCCAAAGGCAGAAAGTCTCCAAAGTTCTACCTGCTAAACCCCCAGAAGGTCAGACACTATATAGTATGTTCAGTACTTGGCTCAGAGAAGGCATGCAAGAAATCTGTGTTGGGTGGGTGAGTGGATGGACGGACAGATGATGGGTGGATGGACAGATAGATGAATAGATGAATGGACCAATGGATGGGTGGATGGACTAGACAGATAAATAAACGGATGGGTGGATAGATGGATGGATGGATGGATGGATGGATGGATGGATTCAATTCAGTTCAGTCACTCAGTCATGTCCAACTCTTTGTGACCCCATGGACTGCAGCACGCCAGGATGGATGGATGGATGGATAAATGGATGGATGGAGACTGGGTTGGATGGATGGATGGATGGATGATGAGTGGGTATGATGGCTAGCCAGTGGGCGGTGGGTGTATATGGCTAGTTGGTCAGTTTTGTGGCTGGATGGACAGATGTTCACAGGGTACATACATGGGTGGTTGGGTGAACAAAGGGGTGGATGATTGAATGAACGGATGAAATAATAGATCAATTGGGAATGAGGGGAGTCTCTCACAGGCCAACCCACTGGGCAAAGCGTGCTGATCACTGTGCCCTCCTCCTCTCAGCAAAATGTATTAAATATGATCAGGCTCTGACCATTTCCCCAGTGGTGGGGGAACAGGTTAAGAAAATATAGACCTTTGGGAAACATGGTGCTCTCTCCCTCTTGGTCCCTGTGCCCACAGAAGCCTAGATGGGGTCCAGTCCTGTGGGTGCACAGGCCAGTCAAGTGCCAGAGTGGTCCTACTACCCGGCCAGGAGAGAAGCTGGGCTCACCAGCTCTAGGAAACCCACCCCCGCCCCCCGACTATGTGGGATGGAAGGGCTGGGCCTACCAGGCAGGGACTTCTGAGGAAAAGGCCTGGAGTGCCAAGCCCTCTTCTCCCTTCCTCCCTACCTCCCTCCAGCCCCTCAAGCCCAGGCTCCCTGCCCCCAGCTTACCAGATGAGGGTGCATGTCTCAGAAGCATTTCCTTGGGGAAGGCAGGCAAACTGCCCCCCTTGGATGGTGCTAATTATAAGCCACACTTTATGATAGGCACCTATCATGTGCTGGGCACTGTGACCTACATGTTCCACGTGCACCATCTCACCAGTCCTCATAATAACCCCTCTATGAGGTAGCTGGTGTCACAGTACCATTCCACAAGTGGGGACACTGAGGCAGAGGGACCAGGTGTCCTGCCCAAGGTCAGGCCATGAACAAGCAGCAGAGGCGGAGCCACTGACTCTCTCGAGCCCTCTTGTGGACTAGCCCTCTGAATCCCCAAGAGACTCTGGCAGCCAGGGTCCCTGCGCCCAAGAAGCAGGGACCCTGCCCTCCTCCTCCAAGCCCCCTCCTCCTCACCCACTGGCCTCAAGGCCAGAGAGCTGGCCTGGGCAAATCTGGGTGGCAAGAACACTGCTGAAGAGGGTGGAGACAGGCGGAGTGAGGAAAGTAGATGTGACAAGTACTGAGCCCACCACAGCAGATTGAAAACTTGGAGTGACAGCTCCCAGTACACCGGCTCCCACACCAGCAAACTGCCACATGCAGGGCCCATCCCTGTGGGCCATGGTCACCAGCTCAGGTTGAGAGTTGCAGAGAGGCCGAAGTGAAGGACAGGGGCCCGGGCGGCCAGCACTTTAGGAGAGACACGAGGCCTAGGCTGAGGCTGTCATCATATCCAGAGGTCAGGGTGACCCAGGGACCCCCCCAGCCCTCAGACCCCAAGACTGTGCCCCTCTCTCCAGCACCCACAGTGCCAGGCACAGTGGGTGGTCACAGGGTCAACCTCAAGGGGGGAAGCCTACTGATACAAGTCAGCTGATGGTAATATTCCAGGGAAATACTGTCAAGAAAATGACGCATTAAAATGGGCCTGGGAATTGAGAGAAGTGGGCCTACACTCAGCCAGGAGCTGGAGACCTGAGTAGCAGGAAGGATGCAGTCGTGAGCCAGGGAATATTGGGTCTGGCAGAGGTCACAGTCAATGTTCAGGGCAGGATGGAGCCTGGGGAGTTCCAGAAGAATCTAGAAGGCTAATACATGAGCAAGAAGGTGGGAAGTGGCAATGGGGGTGGAGTAGAACAGGGGTTTTGCAATCGGTTCATGCCAGTGGGCTGGGGTCTGCTTTGTGTTTACAGAGGTGACCCTGGCTGCTGAGTGGAGTATGGTCAGTGAGGACTGGTTAGGAGGCTTTGCAGTCCCCAGGTAGAGGGGACAGTGGCTGGGACCAGGGACACAGAGAAGGGCTAGGAGCTCAGAAAGGCTCAGGACACCCTCTGAAGGTGTCTCCCTGGTGTTAAGCACCTGGTCTTGTGGAAGGTAGGGTAGTCTCTGTTTGGCAGGGCTTTGAGGGGCTTCCTAGAGACCCTGGGGCCAACCCCACCCCCCACACCTGCCTGGAGCAATGGATGCAAGCAGGAGGGAGACAAGGTGGCAGGCAGGTGACTCTGGCCAAGGTCCAAGCCCTCTGGCCCTAAAGGAGTGAGCTGGGTGCCCATCAGCCTGAGGGCACTTCCCTGGCCTCCTCCTCTTCCCACTCTTGGAGCCCTGACACAACCAGAGAGATTCAAAGTGTATGGGACAGGGGGACAGAGGACCCCATCAGGGGGGTGGTGAATCCTGGAAATAAAGCTATTCAGGTACTCTCAGCTGTCCACTGCCCCCATCAATCAGTGCCACAAAGGGCCACGCCCCGAGTGCCATGCCCCGAGGAAGCCAGTAACCAGCTTTCCCTAAGCTAGCTTCCTGGGTAGAAAACAGCCCTGGGTTTCAGTGCCTGTGCTGGGCCTCTATGTTCCCTTCCAGGAAATGGGCCTAATTCCCTGGCCCCCAGGATGTAAGAGTCAACCTTGTCCAAGCAACTCCGCCCATGTGGGGCCACCTCACCCCCAATCCCCTCACCCCAGCAGGCCCTTTGCAAACTTGGCCAAACTATCTGATCAGGGTGAGGCCCCAGTCACCATGTCAAAGGAAGCAAACAAGTGGGGAAGGGTGAGGAGCGCCCCCCCCCAGTGGGCGTGGCCACCTGGTGGGAATCCCCTCTAGAAAGAGACAACTGCCACCTGGATCCTCCCCTTCTCACCTCCTGCACGCAGGAGTTGAGGTGCCAATGTGCGGAATACTCTCGCCCCTGGAGAAAGGGCTCCAGGGGCCAAACAGCACACTCAAGGGCGAGGAAGGGCTCCCGCAGTTCCCACAAGTCCCCTGGGAGGCCAGAAGGGGCCGTGACTTGGTGTGGGGACGCTGAGATGTGAGAGTCCTCTGGAAGGGAACGAAGACGGCCGGTCCACAGTGTGAGGCCCTGCCCAGCTGTGCCGTGAGGGGAACGTCCCAAACACACGGTGAGCAGTTAAGTAAGGAATGATCCTGCAAGGTTGCCCCTGACGCACAAACCCTGTTTTCTGCTGAATTCTGGAGAGGGATAGCAAAGGCTGGGGCGGTGGCCCTGGGAGTCAGGCCCGGAGCCAAAGCAGGGTGGGCTGGGAACGCCACTAGGCGGGCGAACGCGGGCTGGAGACGCCGGCCGGCGCTAGGGCGCGCCAGGACGACGCCGGCGGCCCGGGCAAAGTGCTCGGGAGAGGCGGTCGCGGCACCCGGCGGCCGGGAACCGGGAGCGGAGTCCGAGCCCGCGCGCCTCAGCCTGGAGCCTTCGTGGGCCCGGAGGGAAGTCGCCCCTGCCCGGGCGCTCGCCCGGTCCCCTAGTCCGTCCCGTCCTCCGCCCTCTCCGGGCCCCACCCAGCCCACCCAGGAACCGAGATAGGCCAGGTCCCGGTATCTGGTCCCGCCAGCACCCGCCGGTGCCCGCGAGGGCAAGGGTGCGCGGTGCGGGGCGAAAGCGCGGGGTGCGCGGCTCCAGCAGCAGAGCGATTCCCGCCCCCTTCAAGGGCACGCGGGCTGACCCCCGCGGCTCCGCGCCCCTTCCCCGTTTCGCGCGCCCGGCGCAGGCCCCCAGGGGTCCTCCGCCCGCGCCGTGGCCAGGGTGGCCCCGATAGTACCCGCCCTTGGCGGCCCGCGCGCCGCACCCCGGCGCTCGCCCAGCCCCGCGCCCTTGGCCGCGCGGCGCCAGCAGGGCGGGAGCGCAGCCCGCAGCCCGGCGCCCCCTCCTGCGCGCCGCCAGCGCCGCCTGCGAGGTCCAGCCCCCGGGCCCAGCCGGTCCCCGCGCCCCCCGCCGCCCCGGCCCCGAGCGCAGCCGGCGCCTTGCTCACCTGACATCTCGTCCTCGTTCTCCATATCGTCCGCGAACAGCCGCGGCAGCTCCTCCTCGGTGCCCAGCGGGCCCCGCATGCCCGGCACGGGGGGGAGGGGAGGTGGGCGCCCCCCCTCCCGCCGGGCGCGGTGCCAGCCTTAACCCGTGCGCTGCCGGACGGGCGCGCGCGGCGGCCGAGGCGGCCTCGGCGAGAAGATGGCGGCCGCCTGCCCCCCCACCCCCCCAAACCTCCACCCCCCCGTCTCGACCCCCTTCTTCTCGGCCGCCTTCGCCCAGATCCCCGCAAAGCCCGGGCTGCTCCGCCCACCGCGCCCCGAAGCCCGAGTCCCGCAGCCGGCCGAGGTGGCGGCGGCAGAGCCGGCGGCACGGCGGCACGGCGGGGGGGCGGCACACATGCCCGGATTGTGACGTCCAGTCTGGTTGCTGTGGCAACCCCATCCCATCGTTCCGGCAGCGCGACTAGTTAACAGCAGAGAACAAGTTGGGGGGACTAGTCCGGTGCCTCCGGGTGCGGGGTGGAGGACCCGGCACTCCGGCAGGGGGAGCCGTCGAGGCGCCCGCGCGCCGGGGGACCCGACGGCCAAGCGGGCAGCTGGGACTCGGGCGGCCGGGCCCAGTGGAGGGAAGGGCCGGCCCGGGCGTACCCTCGGCGGGGCCCGCTGCCACCGCCGCCCCCGCCCGGGATGGGTCCCCAAGGGCGCAGGGGCAGGGTCCCCGGAGCAGCGGGCAGCGAGCTTCCTCACTGCTCACACGCGCCCAGCCCCTGGTCGCCTAGCACCGAGCCAAACACGCTTCTATAACCCCCTTTCCAAAGAACATTCGAAGAAAAAAGCGTTCCGCACTTGGGGAAGGGCCGCTCTGGAGACAGCGGGTCTGATTCCTCCAGAAAAATCTGCAGGCTGGCTCCTCCCTCACTCCATCGCACCCGGCTCCCACCACCCACGTATCCCCTCCCAAAACGCCCCTCCTGGCCGGTCCGCTTTAAATAAATCCAGCCCCCCGGGGGTGAGATGGAACCGCGTTCCCTGTGCCCAAAACTCCCGCTCAGAAGCGACACCTGTCGCGGAGTGGGAAGGAACCGCGCCGCCAGTCCTCGGTTGTTAAAGGTGAAGATGGAGGCCAAAGCCCTGGGGAGCAAGACTGGAATTTTAAATAAGCGCTGCCAGTCTTGGCTGCAGCGAGTCTTAAAGCTACTCTAAGAACGCAAAAGTTTCAGCGAAGGACAGGCTGGCCGGCTTTCTAATCCTGGAAGAACCCGGAACCCTCACCCCACTGCCTGGGGCCAGACATCTCTGGAGGAACCCACTGGAGACCCAGTGGCGCCAGGGACCCACAGGAACCACCTGACTCGGGAAGCCCAAAGCAGCTATGAGACGGTCTCCTCTCTGGCATCCACCTCTCTGGTCTTGGCTGAACACCTGCTTCCTCCAGGTGGACAGACACCAGTACCCATGCCACACTGGCATCACCAGGCAGGCTCTCCCTTCCTGGGGCCTTTGAGGAGCCAGGAGAATTGTGGGTGCTTGGCGAGGGCTCCCAGTGCAAGACCTCCTGAGGAGGTGGCCTGAAGATGATAGATGGCACAGGGAAGGCTGGAAAGATGTGTCCCACATTTCTCCTCTCCCTTCCCATCTAATGAATTTACAGTAAGCCTCAAACCAAAGCTCCTCCTCATTCATTCCTGGGCAAGGACAGGTCTGTCCAGCCTCCTGACAAAGTGCAGGGAGCTGGGAATACCATCTCCTGAATTGCTTTTAAACCACATTAGGAGAGATGTTGAATCCACCCTGGGCAGACACCCTGCCAGGGTCAAGGGACAGGCAGGGGGGAGGCGGGCTAAGAAAGCAAGGGCCCCTCCTGGTCTCCTGAAGCTGTATTTCACCTCCTGGGCACCTAGCTGAGGGAGCCTCAATCACAGATGCCTCAGCAGGCCTGCATTTTCCCCAGCAAGGCTGCCTTCCTCTTCCCAGACCTCCTGTCTTCCTGAAAATTAACCATCCAAGAGAAAACACTAAAAACTGCCCACTCTTTCGGCACCAGCCCTGCTCCCAGCCCTTCCCAGATGGAGGAATTAGGTCAGGGCACCTCCATAGGTCCCCTGTCCCACTGTAGAGAAGCTGGGACCTACAGTATTTCCCATCACCAGAAAGCCCTTCACCACACAGGAACCATTAACTGTGGCTCCAGTTCCCAAGATGAGGTTGAGAAAGTCAGATATCTTTCAACCAAGAAGAGTTCCAGCTGCTTAATTTGGCAAATCAGAGTCAAGATGTTCATCAGTCATCATCCTCCACCGTAACTAGAGCAGCCCTTTCTGTTACTTGAGAAAAACCCGCACGGCAAAGAAGATCCAGCACAACCAAAAGAAAAAAAAGAATATATTGGCTCTGTCCAAGGTTACCAAGCAAAGGCCATGGTACTGCCAAATCTGTGGTTGTCTTGTCAGGGACCCACCTCCTAGGGGTGTGCCCCCTCACAGGAAAGGGTCAGAACGACCCTACATACAGCCTTGAGAAGTTTGGGGGCAAGTCAGAAGACGGGCCAGGCAGCAAAAGGGAGACAAAAGCAGACTGCCAAAGCCAGTTTCCAGGCTCCCCTGAGCCTATCAGTGGCTGGAGGACCATTATCAACTTACGGGAGTGCTGCTCACCTTCCAAGATACCAAATGAGCCCTAAGAATGCTGAGGTCTAAATGCCCCATTAATTTTGACCAATTGTCTTAAAATTAAGTATTTGATATGATCAAACTGTCCCACTTTCTCCATGTCTGTGACACGTTTCTGAACACCACAGTGCTAGGCACCACTGATTAGCTGCTGCTGCTGCTGCTGTTGCTAAGTCGCTTCAGTAGTGTCCGACTCTGTGCGACCCCATAGACGGCAGCCCACCAGGCTCCCCTGTCCCTGGGATTCTCCAGGCAAGAACACTGGAGTGGGTTGCCATTTCCTCCTCCAATGCATGAAAGTGAAAAATGAAAGTGAAGTCGCTCAGTCGTGTCTGACTCTTAGCAGTCCCATGGACTGCAGCCTACCAGGCTCCTCTGTCCATGGGATTTTCCAGGCAAGAGTACTGGAGTGGGGTGCCATTGCTTTCTCCACTGATTAGCTGGAACTCATCTATTTTAACACAAGGCTCCTCCTGAAATGCTGCAAGGATGACATGACTCAGAAAAGCACAACTTCACCACTGAAGGAGTCACAGGGTGTGTGTTGGGGCTGGGGGTCCACAGGGGCCTTTGAAAGGAAAACAAAGTTAAAACTTTTGTTAACAGCTGGTATTGATCAAGCCAAGGGTGAAGTGGAGTTGGAGTCAGCTGAGAACAAGACTGTACCAACTTCCTACTTCACTACCTGCACGAACTTAAATCTCAGCTTCAAACTCTCCATGACCTAATCTTTTCCTGTGCCTTGATCAGGCAGGTGAGTCACGAGGCAAGACAGATCAAAAGAAAATTGGTCTAAAATGCAGCCCAGGCCCAGCTGGTATAATGGGTGCCAAGTAATTCAAGTTCACATCACACCCATCAGAAAAAGTCATGTGTTTGCCAAGTTATTTCTCTGGCTCTGGGTCTGAAGAAATTCTACATGGAGAGTTTGGTTATAGTACTCTCCAGAACCTGAGGCACAGCAACGTAACTAAGGTGAAGAAAGAGGGAATAAAATATACATGTTCTTATCAAACTTAATGAAGTTCAAGGTCATTGCTGGTACAGCAGGACAACCAATTTTTCTGTTGCTAAACAGATTAACATGCAGTCCTTAAAAAAATATCCTTGCACAATAATAGTAGCCATGTGTTAGCCACTTTAGTATGTGATCAGAAGTCAAAATACAAGAGTTAAAAAAGGCACAGAAAACCCAAGAAGTTTCCATTTTATTACAAATTTTAAATCCTGGGAATAGTTTAAAAGAAAAAACTTATATACTAATTTCAGCCCAGGGATAATTTTTTACAATCAAACTAAGGTTTCTATAATGGAACATCAATGCAACAAACAAGTACAATTTGCAAACCCAAGTCACAACCTTGCTAACAAAGTTAATAATCATAGTAAGGGACAGTACCAAAGAGCTTCAGTTAAATTTGAAAGAAACCCTGCCTTCTCTAGAACAGAATCATGCAAATAATTCTGCTCCAAGAAATTTGCATAGAAAGAAAATGGTACTTTACCACAAATGAAATCACAAACCCTCAATGTTAAAGTCAACTCAAAAAGCACCAAATGTTAACATTTCTAGCTATGCAACTAGCAAGAACGTTAAGAATTGCAGGTGTGGAAATGAACCATAGGCAAGCTCTGGAAAACCATGAATTTGTTATGTCACCTTAAGACAATGCACTTTTCCTGCAGAACGGTTTAGACTTAAGGAGGGCACTTTAAGGTATCAGGTCCTCTTCTCCCTCTTGATCCTATCAGCAAGTCACATCTTTACAATCTTGTTAATGACCTTGGATCTCTAGCCTCTACACACAGGGCAACAGAACCCATTGTGGGAATGGTATGGTGGGAACACTGCCTTCAATTTAGTCTGTAGAATGACTTTAAGTCCAGCTGTGGCCTAAACGGCATGAAGTGACTTTCCCTGGGCATCTGGACACTTCTCTTCAGCCTGAGTAGTCTCCCAGGCCCTCCCCTTCACACCCAAACCCAAGACTCCAGAGCTCTGGGCATCGAAGAATTCCAATCCCAACCCATGTATCTATCCCACAGATCCTCACCCACTTCTGGAATCTCCACTACACCTCATCTCCAGCTCCCCCTGCTGGGGTCAGAATGACAGTTCGCTGCAAAGACTTGCAGAAACAATTATTTTACAAATTCCTATAGTGTAGACCTTTCCTTAATCCAACACCTGGGACTTTTAAAAGAGCCACTCCTCAGACCCTTTCCTGAGGGGGACAGAATACAAGACAACACTGAAGGACCACATTTTATTTCCATGGGAAGAAAAAGGGTTAGCATACATAGTAACCATGTGTATCAAGAGTAATTTATGATCACAAAATGAAGACAGAATCACAAAACTGCCCCAGAATCCTGCATTTCTTCGACACTGCCACTTTTCCAAAACAAGAGAACCTCAAAATCAAGTCCCTGGTTCTGCCTGCAGTGAATCGGGAGTTGCCACGTTTGTATTCCTCAGTCTTTGAGAGGTACCAAATGGAACTGACTCACCCTTTTTCTGTAAAATAGTAACTGACTCACCCCCAATCCCCATGCCCTCCTCCACCTACTCAGTGTCACACAAGAGTCAGTTCCCTCGAAGGAGCCTTAGTTCTGTTTTGCTATTTCTACCACAAGAATTGAAATCTTTAAGCAGAAAAAAAGTTTAAAAACAAGTGAGAGGCAGCCCAGGTGAAGCCTTTTTACTAAGATTTCCAATTTTGTTCAGTCCACACTGCAGAGATACAAGGAAAACCACCATTTCAGTTGATAAATTTTATTTAAGAACTTATACAAATATTCCAGATTGAGTTTTAATCCTCATCTTCCTCCTCTTCTTCATCTTGATTAATCTGGAAGTAACGCAATTCGTAACTTTCTTTGCTGTTAGCGACTACGCGTAACCAATCTCGTAGATTATTCTTCTTCAAATATTTTTTGGTAAGATATTTCAAATACCTGCAGAGAAAGAACACTTGAGAACTCCACTAGACACAAGACCTTCTGATATTCTGAAATACTCTAACTTTTATGAAACTTGTGCATTCAAAGTCACTACAATTCAAGGTATTTTCCCATGGTTCAAAAAATGGCAGTTGGGAAATATACCCAGTCACTGTTCTAATGAGAATAAACATCATCCACATTTCTTCTAACTAACCTGGCCATAAAAATGAGAACAGATTAAGATGTGACCACTGTCCATGAAACAAGAGCCATCACCTATAAAATGGTTTGTAGTGACCACTGGGGAAAGAGATCAAGGTGATCACTTGGAAGCTAAGCACACAATCTTAATATCTTTTATTGAGAAACTGCTGGGTTCCTAACAAGCTCCAAGTACTTCACCTCATTGACTAAAACCTCCTTTTGAGGTTGCTGCTTCCTGGGACCGCAGCTCAGGGCCTTGTCACATTCTCACTCCCATTTTGAGATGCCCATCTCCCAACCCCCCTCCCCATCCACCCACTGCTTAACTGCCCTGACTCGAGCTGTCCACTTAAGCACCTGGCCTTAGTCCACTTGCCCAGTGGCCACCTGAGCCTGCGTGAGCTAAGCCTCAACCCCAAACACCATTGTCAGGAAACCGTTCAACCTAAAGGCAACAATGGCTCTTATGCTCAACACAAAGCCCACAGTCCTGCTCTCTCATCCATCTGCTTATGAGGCCCTGGGGTTTATCTATTCTGGCATCTTCCCAGAACCGTAAAGAGGGAATAGAAGGTTCAGCAAACCCATCACTGGGCAAGTTAGTCTTTCTAGACCTCAGTGTCACCCTCTATAAAACAGGTCTCAAGATACTCACCGTCTCTTCAGACTGGTACAAGGGCTAAATGAGATGCACTGGCAAACTCTGGCATTTTAGATGGGACCAAGTGTTAACAAACCGAGAAACCCGACCCCTCCCGGAAACAAACACTGTTCCACTGTGTTACTCACGTCAACCAAGCAATCTTCACAAAGATGTGAAGATCTCAGTTCAATTCTACCCACTTTTCCCTACATAAAAATAAAACAATTTGGTCGTTTCACCTACAAAGTATTCTCTTTTATTTCCATTTACTATTTCTACTATATTATATCCAGGTAAAGTGGGTTAATTCAAAAGTTTAGGTGGCTTAGTGTTTTCATAATAGAATATGGGGGGAAGCTAGGTTAAAACACACAAGTTCAGAGATAAGCAAGGAATGTTCCACTGGTCCCTGGTGGTCCAGTGGTTAAGACTCCAAGCTTCCACTGCAGGGGGCACGCATTTGATCCCTGGTCAAGAACTAGATCCTGGGTCAAGAACTGGATCCCACTTGGTGTGTCCAAAAGAACGTTCTAGATTAGGAGCTCCTTGAATGTTTCAAGAAAACACAGTTCTAACAGATCAGGTTCTTTTCCTTCCCTACTTGGCAAACAAGAGAAAGTCTGTGAAAACTGAAGTGACATGTGTTAGGAGACATTCTCACACTAGGTCAGGAGATTTGGAAACAGACCACAGGCTCTTCCCTGCGAGCTCAGCAGAGGCTGGTGGGGGAGGTGTTAAGTACACCTTGGAGGCCCTTCGGTTATCCCGTCTCTCATGCCATCTAACTGCCTTCTGCACACGTGAAATAACTCAGCCAGGCAGAAGGGGAGTAATTCAGGGACTTCTCTGGCAGGCCAGTGGTTAGAACTCCATGCTTCCACTGCTGGGGGCCTCGGTTCAATTCCTGATCAGGGGACTAAGATTCCACAAGTCACACAGCCAGAAAAAAAAGGAGTAATTCACTTAGCTTTAAAGTCATCTCTCTTTTTTTAATTTAAATTTTTTTTTAACACCAAAAACATTTTGTATCAGGATAGTCAAGTAACAATGTTGTGATAGTTTCAGATGAATAGTGAAGGGACCCAGCCATTTACTGACTAATTTAGTTAAAAACATAAGCAAAGGGGAATTCCCTGGTGGTTCACTGGTTAGGACATAGCACTCTCACTGCCAAGGGTAAGGGTTCAACCCCTGGTCTGGGAACTAAGATCCTGCCAACCACGTGGTATGGACCAAAAAAATAAATAAATGGGCCTACAGGAATTAAATGAGGTGGCTTCAGTCTAAACTGAGACTTCTGATCCCTCATCTAATTCTGGTAGCATTTACAGGAAAAAAAGCCTAGTGTTGCTGCAGTCCACAGGGTTGAAAAGAGTGGGATACGACTTAGCAACTAAACAAAAGGGAAAAAAAAAAAACAGAATAAAAATGAAAGCTCTTCAAAGTGATCTAGAGGCAAAGGCAGGCTCACTTTTAAGAATACAATCTAAGCAAGTCTGAGCATCTTTACTGCTGGAAATCCTTTAGCCCAAAGGTCCCCAAACCCCAGGCCGTGAGACTTGTCTGGTCCAAAGCCTGATAGGAAATGGGCCACAGAGCACGATGTGAGCAGCGGGCCAGACAGCGAAGTTCCCCATGGCTTGTATTACTGCCAGAACCATTCCCCCAGCCATGGAAAAACTGTCTTCCAGAAAACTGGTCCTTGGTGCCAAAAAGGCTGGGGACCACTGCTTTAGGCTGTGGAAAACAAAACTGCAGAAAGCTACCAAGAGCTGAATACTTTTAACTACCATAGTAACATTCGTTCATTCACCGCCCCTCAAGCTGGACACTGCTCCAGAAGTTAACAGAGGCAACCACAAAGCAAATGACTTTGCAGGGAGCAACCTTCCTGGCCAGGGTGGGTGGGAACCTTAGCTGAGGACACGGACAAGTAATGCCTCCCCTTCCCATACCTTTTGGAAAAGGGCACCTCGGAAGTTACAGTAATCTTGCTCTTGCTTCTTTCAATTGTTACAACACCGCCGCCCAGGTTGCCAGCTTTTCCATTCACCTTGATCCTCTCCTGAAGAAACTGCTCCTGTAGAAATCATCAAATGGACCAGATAGTGAGGAGACTAGTTCACCCACATCACCAGCAAAACACTTTTAAATTTTATTTGTCTTCTTCTGATAAAGAATCCACCTGCAATGTGGGAGACCTGGGTTCAATTCTGGGGTTGGGAAGATCCTCTGGAGAAGGGAAAGGCTACCCACTCCAGTATTCTGGCCTAGAGAACTCCATGGACTGTATAGTTCATGGGGTCGCAAAAAGTTGGACATGACTGAACCACTTTCACACACCACTTATTTTTAATTTTTTGGCCATGCCACATGGCATGTGGGATCTTAGTTCTCTGACCAGGGATTGAACCCACAACCCCTGCATTGGAAGCATAGAGCCCTAACCACTGGACCATCCCAAAAGTCCCAAAATATTTTTTTATACTCCTATCTCTAAGCATATAGCTGGTTATATGTCCAGTCTCTGACTCTTGGGTCACAGGTAAAGAGTAGACAGGAAACCTAGGCCCAAACTTACAACTGTAGATATAGGCAACCAAAATGGCAAGCAGCCTCTGAACCTAAGACATGTAAAGCAGTGTCCTCAGTGTGATCGGAGAAAATAAATCTTCAACCAAGCAGAACAAAAACATACAGCAACCAGAGCAATTACACATCTATCTGCTGAGGGGCCACGTGCACCAGCACTGAACAGCAGGAGGGACACTGGCCCAGAAGCTCAGAGATGGGACTCTGGGAAAATCCCAGAGGAAGCTGGGCTGGTCATTCACCTCTTGGACCAAAAAGGAGGACTTTTATGGTTTTCTTGATATTGCAATGACAGGAAGGCCCTTCAGCTCCCATCCCTACAGTCCTCTATTTAAAAACTCCAATCTGGGGACTTTCCTGCTGGTACTAGGACTCTGAGCTTCCACTGTAGGGAACATGGATTCAATCCCTGGTCAGGGAACTAAGATCCCAAATACTGCACAACACAGCCAAAAAAAAAAAAAACCCACCAATATACAACATGTTAACTGTCAACAGGAGGTGTGATGAGGTCAGAAATCTTGACTTTCGTGTCTTAGACTAATAAACAACTCCTGTTTTCTATCCAAAGGAGGAACCTAAAAGGAAGACAGTCATATACACATATTGAGAGACAGTGGAGGGAATAATGGCAGAACAGGGCCATCAGACACAATGTGGAAGAAGCTACAAGTTAGGAGGGACAAGAGGCCCCAGAGAAAAGCAAGAAGACAGAAGGAACACGGAGCCACGGAGGGACCTCCTGCAGGCCAGGCCAGGGCCACGGCAGGCATCTACAAGAGGGCAGTCAACTACAGGCTACCCAGACACCATACTTTGTAAGTCGTGGCCACAGGCCAAGCTGCTAATTTTTTAATTTGAAAATTATTCTTGTTGTAATGATATTAATCTTGGCAATAGTTGACTCTGGAGACTTTAGAGAAAATGTCAACTTAGGGCTCTGCACAACAGTATGTCTAAACTCCCCCAAGCTCTGCTTGGCTATGGAGAAGAAAAGTGTAAAATGCCAAAACCAAGTTGCAGATTCCAAAATGTGGCAGCTGGGTTCATTTTTCTAGATTTAGGTGAAATAGAGGAGTATTAGGGGATGGGGCCAACATGAGGGCAAAAAAATCAGTACAGAGCAAGGTCTGAAAAAATCCAAGCTACAATTACAAATCAGCAAGCAGGATATTTTCACATGAATACTGAAGCTCTGATGCTTAATACAACAGAAAGCTCAAGGAGATGCTGTCCTCTGTCCAAGGCCCCCGAACCAAGCATCAGGCCCAGGGCACAGGAAGCCCCTGGGCCCAAAACGTCAGTGTCAGGGCCAAGCTTACACCTAAACACACCTAAGTGCAGAGGAGATGCTGGATCCAAGGAAGTTCACCTGATAAATTTTAAGTAAAATCTTTTTGGAAACCGAAGAAGAAAATGTGGCCCTCTGGCAGTGACTTGCTCCACTGCATCTCCTTTACTCTTCACCACTGTCACACCCCTGAGAAAGCAAGGCTTAGAACCAGAACCAGACAGAGATCCAGAGTCGAACCCAACAGCAAGAACTGCAGAGCAGCCTGAGCCTACAAACAAACAGGCTCCAGTATGTCTTCTCAGCAATATCCGAAAGGGTTCGCTACTGTCCAGGGTGGCATCAGCGGGGTAACTTACAAAATTGGCAGCATCCATGATTCCATCTTCTACAGGGTGGGTACAGTCCAGAGTGAATTTTAGGACTTGCTTCTTTTTTTTGCCCCCCTTCGCCACAAGCTTTTTCTAAGAAAAGGATACAAATGATAAGAGAGATAAAGCCATAACCAGTCAAAAACAAAAAAAAAATTAACAAAGTGGAAAGACCAGAACTGTAAAAGTACACACAAATGCAAAAACCATGGGATTCTGTTCCCCTGCTAGGTGCCACGAATGGAGGATAGATAACACTCAAGATGCTGCTCTGGGGTCATGCCCTCTAGAAGAGGAAACTCATTACAGCACTCTTTTCCCATTTACACTTTCCAGCATCCCTGGTTTCTAGGGGAATAATGGAAGGTCTGTTAGCTTAAGAACTACAATAAAAGAAACGTTTCCTTTTATTCATTCTAAAATTTCCAAAATAAAGAAACACTCACTTGTCTTCTTCCAGGATTAAGGCACAGGCATGAAAATGCCTTGCATACCTAAAACAGTTTTAATCTGAATTGACTACATATCCTAACTTTTCCGACTCAGGGGCAATCCAGTTGATCTGTTTTTTCCCTTCATCCTGTCTCATCTACTTTCTCAGGACAGTGACCAGAACCACACATCCTAGCAGCCCATCCAACCCCAAATGCCTTGAACAAGGGTCTAGCTAATTACAACAAGACTGTTGAGAATTTCTGGTCTTTTGACTGATTTAATCTCTGAATGAGCACTTTCAAACCACCAGTTTAGCTACAAGGTTCCAGCTCCTTCATTCTCACAAAGATCCTTGTATAAATATTCTCCCTCTACAAATTCCAACTCCAATTTAAAAAAAAAAAAAGCACTTGGACAACATACTTACCTGTAGTTGCAAGAACACATTTCACATCCTTTCCTGTCTCAAAGAACTTCACCTAAAACTTGTATTAACTGGATGAATTTTTCAAACACTTAGGCTTCGACAAAAGTCACTCATTCTTTTCCTTCCTAACATGTCTTCCTAGCAACAATCACAGGGGCTGCTTTAAGCCCCGGAAACACACAATCAGCAAGAAGACCTGCCGGCAGGATATGGGCTCCATACCCCCCACACCATGGTTTTAAATCAAAAACATACAAACGCCTAAAAGCATTAAAGGCCCACCCAGGCAGAAAGCTGGAGATGAGCCCAAACTGTTAATAAAGGTGTCCCAACAAAGAAGGGTAGGGAAACTTTCTCCAAGTAACCTGGGAGGAGACCATCTGCAGCCAGTGACATGAGGGCGCCACACGGCCCAGGCTCAGCCTGGCCGATACAGAATCCAAATGGGCCCCCGCCGGACACCAGAAAGGGTCTGCAGAGCTGCGCCCTGAAGATCTAACTTTCTCCGGAGACGCGAAAGGGTCCTCTAGCCCAGGCCTCCTCGTGAGAACTGGCCAGCGAGCCCTCCGTTCGTGGACCCTGACACTGATCCCGAGTCCCGGAATAGGCTTTCCGGTTGCGCACGGTCCCCGAGAGTGGCAGGTCCCCTCCTTCCCCTCCCTCCGCCCAGGTAACCGGGCCCAGGCCTCGGCTGCCTTACGCCGGCTCCAAGGTTCGCTGACCAGCCCTGGCTGCAATCTCAGTCCCCCAGCTCCCTGCTGACCACAGGCAAGAGCCCAAGCCCGAGCGGCAGCTTCCGAAAGCCCCAGATCTCCCCCTCGAGCCTCGGGCCGCGGCCTCCTCCGCCCACAACGTGCGGGGATCGGCGGCCACACTGGCTCACTCCTGCAGGCCTGCTAGCCAGGCCCGGGTAGGACGATGCTGAGCGCCGTCCGCCAAGAGCCAGGTAGGGGCCGGGCCGGTGAGGCCCACGTGCCTCCCCCAGAGCCGAGGCCTCACGCGGAGCCATACTAACCACAGGCGCCATGGCGGTAGCGGAGGCAGAAAGGGAGGTGAGCGAACTACGCAGACGCAAAGAGGCCGCAGCGCGCAGAGCACGCAGGGCTCAGGCCGTACTAATCTCTCTGCCACGCTCCTCGGTCGCCACTGTCTTGCCCCGTTCTGTACTCTCGGGGAGCGATTGTTTTTACCTGAATGCAAAAACCCATCGTCTCACGCCCCTCCCACCCAGGATTGTAGTGGGAGGGAGGAAGCCGAGTAGCCTGTCCTACTGCGAAGGATCGGAGGGGGGAGCCTGACTAGACGAGCCCGAAGAGAAATAAAGGGGTTCGCTCTACTTTTGACAGTCTTTAAAAAAATGAATAAGGAGATTCAATAAACCGTCAATAACCAGGTAGTGGGATGGGAATCGAACCCACTAACTTGGGGAGGTGAGGCCTAATTTGGGGTCCTAATGTCCGAGAGCACTTGGCTTCTTCCTACCCAAAGTCCCAATCAGGAAGCGGGTGCGCAAGGGGCTGCTTCCTGGTGCTAGCCCTTTTGGCTGCAGTCAGGTACGCTCTCCACCACCTCAGACTCAATCTGCCCATCCTCGGATCATCCTAGCTTTCCAGCTCATCTCTTCTGGTGCGTACTAAGCCGCTTCAGTCGTGTCCGACTCTTTGAGACCCTATGGACTGTAGCCCGACAGGCTCCTCTGTCCGTGGGATTCTCCAGGCAAGAATATTGGAGTGGGCCGACCCAGGGATTGAACCTGAGTCTCTTAGGTCTCTTGCATTGGCAGGCAGGTTCTTTATCACTAGCGCCATCTGGGAAGTCCCTCATCCCTTCTAGTTTCCCAGCTTCAAAAATTCATCTGCCAGCGCTCCTCGCGGAGAAGGCAATGGCACCCCACTCCAGTACTCTTGCCTGGAAAATCCCATGGATGGAGGAGCCTGGTAGGCTGCAGTCCATGGGGTCGCTCAGAGTCGGACACGATTGAGCGACTTCACTTTCACTTTTCACTTTCATGCATTGGAGAAGGAAGTGGCAGCCCATTCCAGTGTTCTTGCCTGGAGAATCCCAGGGACGGGGGAGCCTGGTGGGCTGCCGTCTATGGGGTCACCCAGAGTCGGACATGACTGAAGCGACTTAGCAGCAGCAGCAGCAGCAGCAGCAGCGCTCCCCATACTGGCATACAGACAGGAATCACCTGGGAATCTCATTCCAGATTCCAATGCAGTGGGTCTCATTGGCCTGAGATCCTGCGTTTCATGAGAGCTCCCAGGAGATACTGCTGTTGCTGCTGCTAGTCCACGGACCAAAGTTGAGTGGCAAGGGGTCTTCATCCCCAGACCTACCGTTCCACGTGAGGGACTACTTTCAGTCCTTCATGTCCTTGCTGTTAGGGGAAACACTGACTGGAACCGCCCACTTTAGCCAGGCACCATAGTAATTATTTGCATGATTTATTTTATGAGAGGACGTCCTGGTAAAAACAAAACTAACAAGCCACCACCAACCAGAAGAATTTCGGGTAAGTCAAAAAGAGACACCACGTGTCCTACCAACCTCCCAGAATTCTCCTTGCTGGAATCCATCTTGGCTGAGTGATGCATGTGCCACCAGGAAGGACCCTCAATCAGAGTGATTGAGATCTGAGTGTTTCAATCAGTAACAACCCAGAAACTAGTCCCATCACCATAAAACCCAAAACTGCAAGCCATGTGGTGGAGCAGTCCTCCTGGGTTCCCTTACTCTGCTGCTCTCTGCCCAGGCACCCCTTCCCAATAAAGTCTCTTGCATTGTCAGCACATGTGTCTCCTCAGACAATTCATTTCTCAGCGATAGACAAGCCCACTCTCTGGCCCTGGAAGGAGTCCCCCTTCCTGCAACATTACAAGTTCCAGTCCAGGGTCCTGCATTATAATCACTCACTTGCACACACCCTCCTGTCCCTGTATCCACCTGCCATGTAGTCACCTATCTAAAGCCCAAGCCTAGCTTACAGTGGTGTTAGGATACTGTCCATGCTGATTAGGTGTACCTTCAGGCCCACTCTGCCAGTTGACCAAGCTCCAAACCCACCTTGCTATTCTTTTTTTTAATAATATGTATTTATTCGTATTTGGCTGTGCTGGGTCTTCCTTGCTTTGCAGGCTTTTTTCTCTAGTTTCGGGGAGTGGGAGCTACTCTTTAATTGGGGTGTGCAGGCTTCTCATTGTGGTGGCTTCTCTTGCAGTGGAGCAGAGGCTCTAGGGCACATGGGCTTCAGTAGTTGCAACACACGGACTCAGTAGTTTTGGCTCTTGGATTCTAGAGCACAAGCTCAGGAGTCGTGGCACACAGGCTTAGTTGCTCCTCAACATATGGAATCTTTCCTGATTAGGGGTCAAACCCTGCATTGGCAGGTGGTTTCTTTACCACTGAGACGCCAAGAAAGCCCCCACGCTGCTATTGCTGACTGCAAACCACATTTCTGGTTTGCCAGCTGGCTCTGGTCAGGTTCTTTCAATGGAGGCCTAGGAGGGAAACTGCAGGCTGGAGGAAAAAGAAGAGACTTGTCTTGGTTGACTTCCTGCTTGTTCCTGTGCTGTTGGTGTCACCTCCTCCTGCTTCTTCATCTGGGTAGCAGCAGTTGGAACATTCCAGAAACCTCAGTTGAATCCAGTTGCAGTTATTCCAACATTTGTAGAACCAGCCTCATTATCTTCTCCCCAACACCAGCTGAGCAGTGCCCCCTTCTCAGATATCAGCTTCCTGAGCCCCCTTCTTCAAGTGTCTACCTTCTAATAGGATCATCCTAGGAGTGGCAGCTACTTCCTGCAGTTGCTAGAGTTCTTATTTCACCCCTCAAGTTACCTAGTTTACAAACCTTTGTACCTGATTAACAATGCTTAGCGTGCTTTTTCCTGAGTGACCTGACCCCTCTCTTAGCAAGCCTTAGGGCTGCCTGCCAGTCCTCTAAGTAATTTTTTTTCACACCTCTGGCCAGAATGCCAGCTCCTCACCCCAAAACATCCTTCTCAACTGATGACCTCCGTTGCTCTCCTTTTGAAAACACAGAAGCAATCCAAAAAGAATTTTCAGATACACCCACCTACACACCTACCCATCCAGCAACATCTTTACCCTACTCTGCCTTCCCTCCTGTTACTATGGAAGAAGGGTCATAAGACCCCAATCTGAGATCAACCCCGGCACTAGGGCACTCACGTGGTATACTTCCATCTACTTGAGGACACCACTCCAATAGCCCTTACCCCCACCCCATGAAATCATCAATGTATACTTTCTTTGGATTTTTTCCCATCAGCACTTAACCATTCTTTAAAATCTCCCATCTTAGGACTTCCCTGGTGGTCCAGTGGTAAAGAATCCACCTTCCAATGCAGGGGGCGCAGGTTTGATCCCTGGTTGGGAAGCCAAGAGCTCACAAAGCCACATGCTGCAACCACTGCGTCTGTGTACCACAACCCAAGACAAGCTGGTGCTTCTCTCAGTTGAAGGAACAAAAGTTCCTCCTGCTGCAACTAAGACCCCAAGAGCTGTATCCAACTCTTTGCAACCCCCTGGACTATACAGTCCATGGAATTCTCCAGGCCACAATACTGGAGAGGGTAGCCTTTCCCTTCTCCAGGGGATCTTCCCAACCCAGGGATCGAACCCAGGTCTCCCGCATTGCAGGAGGATTCTTTACCAACTGAGCTATCAGGGAAGCCCAAGACCCAACACAGCCAAAAATAAATATTTTTTAAAAGTTGACTGCTAATCTTATAAAAATATAATAATAAAAAAAACAAAACCTCCCATCTCAAAACAGAAAAAGCACTCTTTCAACCCGCAACATTTCCTGCCACATACCACCCCTTTCGGCTCCTGTCTGCTATGTACTGAATGTTTGTGTCCTTCCACATTCATAAGTGAGACCCTAGTCCCCAAAGCGATGGTATTTGGAGGCAAGTCCTCTGGGAAGTAATTAGATTTATAAGCGATCACGAGGGTGGGGCTTCATGATGGGACCGGCAAAGAAGACACCTGAGATCTGTCTTGCCCTGCGAGCCACAGGGAGAAGAGAGCCGACAACAAGCAGGAAAAGTGGCTGCACCAGGAGCCCCATCTGTCTACACCTGCTCTCAGGCTTCCAGCCTCACAACTGTGAGAAATTTCTGATAACCCAAAAATTTTGGTATTTTTGTTACGGCCAATTTCCTTGGAAGTTTCCTCTGTGCACTGTCAATTTCTCTCCTCCCATTTCCTTTTGAACCCACTCGGGGCGGGGGAGGGTGGCCTTTTCAGACACACACACACCCCCACCAGCCACCAGGACAGCTCTCATCAAGGTCACTGGTGATGTCCTCCTGTTAAGAACTGGGGTTAGGTCCTGGTCTTCCTGCTTCTATTAGCATCTGATACCAGAGATCACTCATCCTTGGTGACCCTTCTTCCCTGGTCCCCAGGACCTCAGTCTCTCCTGGTTCTCCTTCCACCTCTGGCCACTCCTCTGGCTCCTTGCTTCTCCCTCTCCTCCTCCCTGGACTTGACGGTCTACCGGAAACAAAGCCCCTCTCGTCTATCTACACTTGACCTTTGCCACGCTCCAAACACATACCTTTTTTTTTTTTTTGGCCTTGCCACAGGGCATGCAGGATCTTAGTTCCCTGACCAGGGATCAAACCTGCACCCCCTGCAGTGGAAGTGCCCAGTCTTAATCACTGTTCCACCAGGGAAGTCCAGACACATAACCTTAAATATGACTCCCCAAGTCTATGTACAGCATCCAGCGTGGACTCCTCTCTAGTCTAGAAGGTCAAGATGACCACCTTCACCCCAAAGATGCAACCCTCAACTCTCCATGCCCTTGCCCCCACTCTCCATCCTCAGCCTCACCCCAATCCTGCATCCCTTCCTCTCCACCCACATTGGTCTTCCATTCCTTCCTTCACATTTATTCCAACTTCTGGGACCTTGTACTTGCTGTTGGCTCAGCTTTGAACTCTTCCTGGCTTTTCTTGTGTCTCATTTCTTCTCATCCTCTAGGAGCTCTGCCCAGCCATGGTTATCTAGTGTGTCTTCAGCTCCACCTCCTCCCAGCTGCCCTCCATCACATCATCCCGATTCTTCCTTCAGAGTATTTAACATAGTCTGTCATTGTATTTGTTGATTTGTGTACTTGGTGAACCTGGTTTGTCCATTTCTATGTATAGGGCCCATGGTGGATGCTCAGTAAATATTGATACTACTCAAATAGTAAGGCTGTAAGGTGGTCAGGATTGGTGACTCAGATGGTAAAGAATCTGCCTGCAATGCAGGAGACCCAGGTTCAATCCCTGGGTCAAGAAGATCCCCTGGAGAAGGGAATGGCTACCCACTCCAGTATTCTTTCCTGGAGAATTCCATGGACAGAGAGGAGTCTGACTGGCTATAGCCATGGGGTTGCAGAGTCAGGACACAACTAAGCGACTGACACTTTCACTTTTTTGAAAGATGGTCAGGATTAGTTGAGATAATACAAGTAAAAGAGCTTTGAATAGTACCTTGACCTGTAAACACTGGCCACTGTTACTAGGACTTGGAGCTCAAGGGCTGGAGAGGACTGTTCTAGCGTTACTTAGGCAAGTTGATAGGGAGTCCAAGGCTCCTTTAAGGAGGAGGTGAACATTCATGTTCCAGTTCTTTTGCCTTAGTCACATAGGCTGTACAAGCAACAATGTGTTTTGCTCATGCTTTCCTTAAGCCTTGTGTAACAATGTATCTTGCCTGAGAGCTGGCTTTTCTTTAGATCTGGAGCTAATCATTACAGAGCAGTAATACATCTTACTCATGGTGTGCTTTACTTAGGCTCTATGTTAATGATTATAATTGTAACAAATCTTGCCAAGGAACCTGTTTTCTCAGCAACACTGTATCTCTCCCAGAGGCATGTTGCCAGGAACCCATTCTCCCTGGCTAATCTCGTGTCAAAGTTATCTCAGGATGTATGACTTGGGAAAGGGTCTGGTAAAACTTTCAGTCTTGAGGTATTCTTTTTATCTGTTTTCAGCAGCCAGCTGAAAAGTGTATAATGCCCTGCTCAATCTAGCAAAGTGGGTCCTCTTCCTACCCCCTTCTGATGTCTACGTCAGAAGCTGTCTCTGTCCTTTTATTTCAATAAAATCTCTGCTGCACAAAGCTCTGAGTGACTGAGACTGCATCTTTGGTTCTGGAGTGAAACCTCCTTCAGAGACCACAAACTCGACACCTACCACGATAAGCTATCAACCCTGAAAAGAATAGGTATTTCCTGCCTAGAATTCACTTCCTTTCTTCTCCCTTCCAAACTTCTAGTCATCTTTCAAAACCCAGCTAGAATATTATCTCCTAGTTTTTTCTAACTGATTCAGTTCAGTTCAGTTCGGTCACTCAGTCGTTTCTGACTCTTTGCGACCCCATGAATCGCAGCACGCCAGGCCTCCCTGTCCATCACCAACTCCCGGAGTTCACTCAAACTCACATCCATCGAGTCGGTGATGCCATCCAGCCATCTCATCCTCTGTCATCCCCTTTTCCTTCTGCCCCCAATCCCTCTCAGCATCAGAGTCTTTTCCAATGAGTCAACTCTTCACATGAGGTGGCCAAAGTACTGGAGTTTCAGCTTTAGCATCATTCCTTCCAAAGAAATCCCAGGGCTGATCTCCTTCAGAATGGACAGGATGGATCTCCTTGCAGTCCAAGGGACTCTCAAGAGTCTTCTCCAACACCACAGTTCAAAAGCATCAATTCTTCGGCGCTCAGCTTTCTTCACAGTCCAACTCTCACATCCATTCTAACTGATTAGTATGATTTAATTGAGCACCTTCCATGGGTCAGGCTGTGGCTTGACTCTAATTTCTGGGACGGGGGCGGGGGCGGTGGCGGGAGCAGAGATGGGGGCTGCTCTCCAGGAGCTCAGGACGGCATGTGCAGAGAAAGGCAATTTGGAGAAAATCACCCTGGGTGAAACAAGTATACAGCAGGCCAAGAAAGGCAGAGGGGCCCAAGTGGAAAGGCTCAGCGCATCCTCTCTCACTCTTTCCCTCCCAAACCTACCTCTTCGTGGGGCACTCCGCTGCTGATGGGGCTGGGGTCTTAATTATTTGGAGGCTTGAGACGTGCATTTCACTTCATTGAAGCCTGCCCTGATCACCGAGAGGTCCCCTTGTTCTAACCCACCTCCGAGGCTCTGAGAGGTCGGAAACTTGGCCGGGGGCCCCCAACCTGCCAAACGCAGCCCTGGCATGCCAAGCCCTCTCACGTGCATCCCAAGCCAAGAGTGGGAGGGGCGGATGCTGCTCTCGGGCTCCCTCAACTGCCCGTTGAGGAAATAGGACCGCGCAGACTAACTCCTGTCCCGGCCAAGTCCGACCCGACAGAGCCAGCCTGGCCGAGGGGCCATACATCCCTGAGGAGCCCGCAGCCAGGGCCCTCGGGCCCCGCTCTGTGCGGCGCTCCGGCGACTCTGGGCTCGGGGCTCTGTCATCCCGGGCGGGATCCAGTCCAAGTTTCGAACCCTAGCCCCACGGAGTCGTTTCCAGCCGCGCGTTCCCGCCACACTCCTCCTCCGGGCGTGGAGTACAGTGGCCATGGCCGTGGCTGTGACCAGGGCCCTGGGTCAGAGCGGCGGAGGAGCTCGAAGTTCATTCGGTGCAGACCCTCGCGGCGAGGCAGCAGCCGCCGGCCTGGGAAAGGTGGACCGGAGCACCGCGGGGGGGGGGGGGGGGGGGGGGTGGAAGGGGTGCCGCCTTCGGGTCACCCAGAGGACACCGGCAGGAGAATTCCTGAGGTGGGAGTAAGGGGAGGTTGGGTGGGGGGTAAAGAGGGAGGCTGGGCGTTGGGTAGGATGCACTGACTGACCTTCCAGGAGCCGCCTTGGAGAAGTGGGAGGACGCACAGGATCTGGCCTCTATGCGCGCCTCCTGCCCATCCTCCCCGCCCCGGCGCGCTAGCCCCCAGCCCCGAGCCCTAGCTGCTCCGCCCTCCGCGATCTCTGGACGCCGCGAAGGGTCCGGGCCGGACAGGTAAGGGGGACCGGCGCAGGGGAAGGGGGGCTGCGAATGCCGGTGCGGGCACGGTGAGAGCCCTCCCCAACCAAGGGCGCCCCACCGCCCTCCTGCGCTGTCCCTGAAGATGTCGGGAGCTATCTTCACGTCTCTGGAGGGCCCGGGCGCCCTGGACGGGACAAGCGGCCACCCCCTCGTGTGCCCGCTGTGCCACGCGCAGTATGAGCGCCCCTGCCTGCTGGACTGCTTTCACGAGTTCTGTGCCGGCTGCCTGCGTGGCCGCGCTGCTGATGGCCGCCTCGCCTGCCCTCTGTGCCAGTGAGTGCCTGGAAGCCCCAGAGGAGGGGAGGCTGGCTCCCTCTGGGAAGGGATCTTCGTGCTGGGAGGGCAAGACTCTCTGGGGAGAAGGCTGGGAGAGACTGTACCCAGCTGGTGCCTCTCTGCCAGAGATCGTGAAGGCTCCTGCCCATTTTACAAATCAGGGTAACTGAGACCTGGGATTATGACCCAAGGCGTCTCAAGATAAATCAGGGGGCAAGGGCAGGCTAGAGTGCCTGTGCTGTGGAATTGGATGCTGCTGGAGTAGGGGATCTCAGCTCAACGTCTGGACACTCCCAATGACTCACTTAGGGGTCCTTAAGTCTCAGGCCAAAGTAGCAAGTTGTGTTGGCTCAGCCTGCCTGTGCACGTGTGCTCAGTTGCTCAGTCATGTCTGAGCCTTTGTGACCCCATGGACTGTAGCCCGCCAGGCTCCTCCTCTGTCCACAGGATTCTCCAGGCAAGAATACTAGAGTGGGTTGCTATTTCTAGGAGATTTTCCTGACCCAGGGATTGAACCCAAGCCTCCTTTGTCCCCTGCATTGCAAGTGGATTCTTTAACCGCTGGGCTACCAGGGAAGCTCAGGATACCTGGGGTGGCCCTGAATTTGCCTAATGCAGCGAGAGGGGCTTGAGGCGAGGCTTCTGCCTTTGACACCCTGAGTCGCCAACCCCCTCCCAGGATCCCTCCAGGGCTGGGAAGGGACCGGTCAGAGTGCGCACTGGCTGAAATATTTATAGATGTCAGGCCTGCAGGCACCCCACCTCCCACCCTATTTTTAGTTCCGCCTGGAATGTACGCAGTAGGAAGTGGGTAGGGAGCCTCGGGGAAGGGGCATCTGGAGCTTGGCTGAAGCTTCTCCACAGGCACCAGACGGTGGTGAAGGGCCCCAGCGGGCTCCCTCCAGTGGATCGGCTGTTGCAGTTCCTGGTGGACAGCTCAGGGGATGGCACCGAGGTGGTGCGCTGCGCCAACTGCGACCTGGAGTGCGGCAAGCAGGCAGGGGCACCCGGGGTGCAGTGGGGAGCGGAGGGTGCCAGGCTGCACCATGTCCTCAGAGGATCACCCAACAGCGGGCTCTCCAGCCCCTCTCTAAGGCACCTCCTATCCAAAACAGAGGCCCCACTTTACTGGTATGGAGACCGAACTCCAAAACAACTCACTTGAACCAGCAGTCTGTTAGGTGTGGGGGTTAAAGCCATTGGATTTGCGGGGAGTTTACTGGCCCCCAACTCAGGGCAGAGTTGTGAAATGGAACAAGAAGAGCAATCCATGCACAGACCTGGAGTCCCTCCAGGGTCCACTGCTACCTGGGTAGCCGCGAGCCGCTATCTGCAGCCAGAGAGGACAGGGGATGTGAGCCCACTGTGTTTTGGGGGAGAGGTCATCCTGAAGGACCTGGGAGTAGAGGCCAGGCTTCAGGCTGGACTGAGAAGTGCACAGGGGACTCTCTCCAGACTGTGGAAGCTGGTCTGAGGATTCCCAGGAGGATGTTCCTACAGGAGCAAAAGGTCAGGGTGTGCTGGCAAGTTCTAGAATATGTGCTACCCGGAAGTATGAAGATAAGGAGCAGTAGGTGAGAGGCGGGATGTAGGAAGAGCTTGGGGAGGAAATGGCCTTAAATGCCAAAGAAGTTGGGGGTCTGTGTTTTCATAGCCATTCCTGGGATCGATGCCTTGGACTCTCAGCCACAGGGAAGGGCACCTGCAGACCTTCACCCCTTTCCCCCTCCCAGTCAAGTCTCAACTCCAAATAGCTGGGGTGAACACAGCCATGTGGCTCCTATTGAGGGTGCCAAGAGGGGCTTGACAGGTCTTGCCCACGGGCACACATACGTTTCTGTTGTAGGTTAAATATTTTGCAAATACAGTATCTGCCCTCCCCACAACCCTGGGGAACCCCCTCCTCAAGCCCAGACTGGGTACCTCCCCCTTACCTATTCTCTGAGCCTCGATATTCTCATCTGTAAACTGGGGATACAGAGCGCTGCGCGTCGGGTTTACACGAAAGGGCTGCCGGCGGCCCTGCCCCTGCCGGAGACTCGCAGATGCGCAAAGACAGGCTTCCAGTTCACCGGCGGACTGAGCCCGAGCTCTGTCCGCAGGACGCGGAGACCACGTACTTCTGCAACACGTGCGGGCAGCCGCTCTGCGCGCGCTGCCGCGACGAGACGCACCGGGCACGCATGTTCGCGCGCCACGACATCGTGGCCTTAGGTCAGCGCAGCCGCGACGTGCTCCAGAAGTGCAGTGAGTGCGGCGTGCGGGGACGGGGCCGGCGCCGGGCGGGGATGGGGACGGGCGCTGGCCGGCGCCCTCACCGCCGCCCCCGCCGCAGCGCTGCACGCCGAGCCCTATGTCCTGTTCTCCACCGACAAGAAGTCGCTGCTGTGCATCCGCTGCTTCCGGGACATGCAGGGGTGGGTAGAGGGCGCAGGAGGTGAGGGGCTGGCGAGCGTCCCAGAGCGGGGCTCACGCGCGGGGTCCCTGCAGGGAGAGCCGCGTCCACTGCGTGGACCTCGAGTCAGCTTACGTCCAGGGCTGCGAGAGGCTGCAGCAGGCGGTGCTGGTGAGCGCGGGCTGCCGGGCGCGCCGAGGCCGGGGCTGGGAACGCGCGCCCCCAGGAGGCTGAGGCCGCCCTGTCCCCAGGAGGTGAAGGCCCTGCAGACCGCCACACGAGAGGCCATCGAGCTGCTGCAGGCGATGGTGGAGGAAGTGCGACGCAGCGCGGCAGAGGAGGAAGCTGCCATCCAGGCCCTCTTCAGCAGCATGCAGGTGAGGGGTAGGGGGAACTAAACAGCCACAGCCCAGAATCCTTATCAGCGTTTCCTGACTGGGGCCCAGGCCTGCCCCAGCCCTTCTAGAGATTCCAGTGTAGCAAGCACTGAACTACTTTCAGGAGTTAGTTAGTTGGTGATGGACAGGGAGGCCTGGTGTGCTGCGATTCATGGGGTCTCAAAGAGTCGGACACGACTGAGCGACTGAACTGAACTGAACTGAAGGGCCTGCCCTAGGCTGGGGCCGGTGATGTGATGTGGTCAGGGAAGACTTCCCATAGGAGGTGACATTGAAGATGAGGCTGCGGGTGCTCCCAGGCGGGGTAGCAGAGCTTGTGGGATGGAGGAGAGCCAGCCTAAGCAGCTGTGTGGCTGGGGCCCAGGAGCCTGGGAGAGTGCTGGGAGGGGGCAGGGCCGAGTCTGCCCAGTCACTTAGTGGACTGTCCCTCCCAGGACAAACTGTCAGAGAGGAAAGCGCTGCTGCTGCAGGCCGTGCAGAGGTGAGTGGTGGCAGGGTCTCCACCCTCTGCCCCTTGACCTCCAGACACCAGCTGGAGCCTAGGCCAGCCCCATCCCACCCTAAGAGCAAGACATCCAGGTGTCCACCCTATCAGGGGGAAGGCAAGGTGGCTCAGGGAAGGGGAGACAGGGAAGGATGCATAAAGCGGGAGGGGAGATGGAACCACCCAGTTCTGAGGCCCCACCCAGGTGGGGGTGGGCAGCCCTCCTCTTGGAGATGAGGCTGCCTGCCCCTCCCCCAGCCAGTATGAAGAGAAGGACAAGGCCTTCAAGGAGCAGCTCTCCCATTTGGCCACTCTGCTGCCCACCCTGCAGGTAAGGGCAGCTGGGGGCGTGGGGCTGGGCACCCCACCCGGGCACTGAGCAGTGTCCCTCTTGCAGGTTCACCTGGTCATCTGCTCTTCCTTCCTCAGCTTGGCCAACAAGGCCGAGTTCCTGGACCTGGGCTATGTGAGTGCCCCCAGCTCCTGGGTCCCCCCTCCCCAGCAGGAACCCACTGTGCACATGTGAGACCCCCACCTCAGGGCTGGGCAGCTTGTTACCTGGAGGCTGGCCACCTCCTCCACATCGTCATCTACAAACTACTTGGGGGCCAGTGGAGCCCTTTTAAAAGGACAGCAGGGAATTCCCTGGTGGTCTACAGTGGTTAGGATTCTGCAAGGTTCGGTCCCTGGCGGAAGAACTAAGATCCCCCAAAGCCACCAGTGCAGCCAATGAATAAATAAGAGGACAAGCAGAGCCTGGAGGGAGCATAAACCTCCTCCCCTAAAACGCAGAGTCTACTGAAGTCCAGACATCCTAACCTTTCCTGTCGATTTGGGGTGGGGGAAGTTGGGGTGGACATCCGGTCAATCCCAGGGAGGATCGGAAGGCAAGTAACCGTCCTAAAGGCAGACTCACCCTCCGAGCCCCTCCCCTCAGTGTCACCCCCTCCCGCACCCACCCACCTGAGAGCCCTCCCCTTTCCCCCTCCCCGGCCGCAGGAGCTGATGGAGAGATTGCAGGGCATCGTCACGCGGCCACATCGCCTGCGGCCGGCACAGAGCAGCAAGGTGCGTGGAGGCGTGGGGTGGGCCGGGGGCGGAGGCACGGGCCGAGGACGCAGAGTGGGCCGGGGAGACGGGGGCATGGGGTGCGCCGCTGGCGGGGGCGGGGGCGCGGGCCCGCAGGGTAGGGACCTACCTCACGACCTTATCCTGCCACCCAGATCACCAGCGACCACCGCGCTGAGTTCGCGCGCTGCCTGGAGCCGCTACTGCTGCTGGGGCCACGCCGGGCGGCGGGTGCCGGGGGTGGCACTAGCACGTGAGCCGCGAGGGCGCCGGCCAGAGAACGGGGAGGCGGGAACAGGATTTCCATTGCGGGGGTGGGGGCAGGCTTTTCCAGCTCACCAAGCTCCCGGGCCGCGTCTGAGCACCTACTGACCTCCAAGCGGGAGCCTGCCCAGCCTGAAAGCAGCCATCCTGGTCGGAAGCCCACGGTAGACTGGGCTTAGAACCGGGTCAGGGGTAAACAGGAGGACTCAAGGGCTGCCCCCAACCGTAGTTGTGCACCTGGATTGGGGTGTCTAAGCCCTGAAAGGAAGGGTATCTTAGAGTGGAGTCTGGGTCACCAGAAGCTGCAGGGGGTCTGACTTCTGGGACTGGGGGGCAGTCTAAAGAGCTGGAGATCCCTAGGAGTTAGGAGAAATGCCTAAGCTGGGGTTGTCTGCCAAGGGTCCCAGGGCCCCAGGCACAGGAGACTGGGTATCAGGCCAAATTTTCAAGGTCCTGCGTGTGTGCATGAACTTACGGTGTGCTGGGGACCAGCCTTGAGGACATCCTGATAGACTCTTCTGCACACTGGCGTCACCCTCAGGATTTTTAAAAATACCCTGCTGATGTCACTGGTCTTGGGTGGACAAAACCTGGCATCAGGTTTATTGGGGGCCCCTGCGTGGTTCTGGTGTGCTGCCTGGGGTAAGAGGCTGGGGGAAAGGAGGACCTTCTGGACCCCCACGGCCACATCCACACAAGTTCTCTCCCCAGGCTCACAGGGGGCTTGGGCCCCAAGGTGCTGAGGGGGCCCGGCTGCCCTTCCCCAGTGGGGAAGATGTTGGGGTCACCGGTCCAAAAGCCCACACTGCACCGGTCCATCAGTACCAAGGTGCTGCTGGCGGAGGGCGACGACTCACCCTTCACGGAGCACTGCCGCCACTACGAGGACTCCTACCGGGTGAGCGGGCTGGGATGGGCCAGCGAGGAAAGGCCCCACCCCTTCGAGCCAAAGTGCAGTGGCCAAACCTCATCCAGCCACCAGGGCTGCCAGGCACCCCTCCACCGAGGCCCCCACAGTGCACCCAGCCTGCAGGGCACACAGGCACACACCGGTCTCTCTGCTCCCCCAGCGCCTGCAAGCAGAGATGCAGAACCTGAAGGACCAGGTACAGGAGCTGCACCGGGACCTCACCAAGCACCATTCGCTCATCAAAGCCGAGATCATGGGCGACATCTTACACAAGGCCCTGCAGGTGGACGCCCAGATTGCCTCGGAGTATGCTTCCGTGGAGGGCCTGAGAGCAGTCTTTCAGGAGGTAGCCGCTCCCAAGGCACCTCTCTGCCCTGTAGCCCCACCTGTCAGGATGTCGGTGGGCTACCCCCAGACAGGAAGTGGGTGGGGGGGACCTTGGCCTGGGGCCCCAGGAGGCCCTCACAGGCTCTGGAACCTGGTCTCTGCTGCCTGGAACCCAGGAACTTCCTGGGAGCACCCTGGAACCATGGGAACTGCCTGGGAGCACCCTGTGGTTCTGAGCAGCTAGAGGACAGAAATGCCACCAATGGAACTTCCAACTCGGCCATGTGCAATATCCAACTTACTTTCTCTTTCAGATTTGGGAGGACTCCTACCAGCGGGTAGCTAACGAACAGGAGATATATGAAGGTCCTGGGCAGCTGCTGCTGAGTGCTCCCCCTCCACATGCTTTCAGGGGCAGGAAGCCAGTTACCCAATAACCAGATTGAACTCCCAAGCTCTTATTTATTTGGCTGTGCCAGGTCTTAGTTGTGGTATGGAGGATCTAGTTCCCTGACCAGGGATCAAACCCAGATCCTCTGCATTGGGAGTGTGGAGTCTTAGCCACTGGACCACCAGGAAGTCCCCCACTTAGTTCTTGACTCACAGCTTCTAACTGACCCCCCCAAAATATATCTGAGGTCAGAATTCAGTAAGTAGGATGACTTTAGGAATCTTACCTCATGCTTTAATTAGAGGTAATCACTCAAATAGTTGGGATATTTACATGGATTGAGGCTGGAGAGTGAGGATCTGAAGCCAACAAGACCTAATGCTCTGGCCTGGGCCCCCACAGCCCAGCTCCATGACCTTCTCCAGCTGAAGCAGGAGAATGCCTACCTGACCACCATCACCAAGCAAATCACGCCCTACATCCGCTCCATTGCCAAGGTGAAGGAGCGACTGGAGCCCAGGTGAGACTGGAGGTATTCTGGGGGAACCAAGATACTTCAGGATGTGGATAGAGAAAGTGCCACACCTTTGGAAGAGCCCCTATCAGGGAAGTGGGCCAGGTCATGATCTGGGCAGGTCAGGTGCTGGACCTCTGCTAAAACACAGAATGAGTGGGCTGCTCTGAGTTTCTGCTTCTAGACACACAATCACCCACCTCTTTACACTTTGGGGGTGAAATGAGGATCTTCAGCTAATCTAGGCAGCAGGACACAGAGGAGAGAGAACTTCCCCAGCCCTTGGTTAAGCCAAGTCTAGATGGGGACCTGGACCAGACTCTAAGCACCATCCTTGGGCACCGGAAGTGTTACAGGGGCAGAGGGTTTCTTGGTGGCAAGTCCACAATGTGCCTGCCTCTCAAGTCACAAGCCCCAGGGTGGTTGCCCTGTAGCACTGGTACACAGTGGTCAGCCTAGATTCTCCTTCTACCACCCTCCAGGGGACTCCATTTGCCTTGCTCCAAAGTGAGATCTCCTGATTCCAATATGCCACGTGTCCTCGTTCATGATTTGGTGGAGCCTATCCTCCAAACAGCATCTTGAGAGGATGGGACAGACATGTTTTGAACAGCACAAGTCTGCTGTATTTTTCTTTCTTTCTATCTTGATCATACTGCGAAACATGTGGGATCTTATTCCCAACCAGGGACTGAACCCTTGTCCCCTGCATTGGAACCCTGGAGTCTTAACCACTGGACCTTCAGGGAAGTTCCTGTAGTATCTTTATTCTGCCTTTGTGCTTGACTGACTGATAGTTTTGCTGGGTATTGAATTCTAGATGGAAATTCTAGATTGGAAATTATCTCCTTTAAAGGCATTGCTCTATTGTCTTCTAGCTTCCAAGGCTGTCTTTGAGAAGTTTGAAAGCATTTCGATTCTTAACCCTTGTAATGTGACCTACATATTCTCTTTAGAAGCTTGTGGAACCTTCTCTGCTGCCAGTGTTATAAAATTTCACATTCTTGCAGGTCTAGCTATAGTCCACGGGGTTGTAAAGAATAGGACGTGACTTAGCAACTAAACAATAGCAAATGTTCTATCCATTGGGTACCAGTGGATCCTTTCAATCTGGAAATATGTGTTCTTGTCTGGGTATATTCCTTTTTGAACTGGTTAATTGATTTTCTCCACTTTTTTTCTCCACTTTCTGAAATTCTTATTGAATACTGGCCTTCTGTGGCTGGTCCTCTGATTTACCTTCTCTTTTCAGTCCTTTTTATCCATCTCTTCATTAATCTGCCATACTTTCTGGGAGATTTCTTCATTTATCTTCCAATCTTGCCTATTTAGTTCATTTTGGAATAAAATTTCCAAGAGCTCTTTTATTAAAAAAAAAATATATATTTATTTATTTGGCTGCACCGGGTCTTAGTTGCAGCACATGGGATCTTAGATCTTCATCACTGCATGTGTGATCTTTAGTGGTGGCACTTGAACTCTTAGTTGTGGCAGGTGGGACCTAGTTCCCAGACCAGGGATTGAACCCATGCTCCCCGCACTGAGAGCACAGAGACCACTGGGCCCCCAGGGTAGTCCCCAAGAGCTCTTTTAAATGTTATAAATTGGCTTTCATTTCCAAAGAGGTGTTTTTGGTACCCTGACTGCTCTAGTTACATAGCATTCTGTTGTTTCATGGACACGATATCTAACCCCTTTGGGAGCTGATAGATTTTTGTGCTTTTTTTTTTTAAGTTTCCTTCCCCACCGCCACCGCCCCCCCTCCTGCCCCTCGAAGGCTGTTCCCTCCAAGTTACTTTTTGTTTCGGTTTCTACATTCCATGTTAAAGGCTTTTCTCAGATGTCAGGGAATCTTTGATTGCCTCTTCATGTTAAGAGTGAGGTGGGGGAGAGCAGGCTCGAGCTCTGAGCACGTGGGTCATGTGAGGCATCTGGATAGGTGGGGTTTTTTGTTTTGCCTTTTTTTTTTTTTCTTTCTACTTTTAGCGTTCTGGGTCTTCATGGCTGCTCAGGCTTTTCTCTGGTGGCAGAGAGCAAGGGCTGCCCTCTAGTTGCCGTGAGCAGGCTTCTCACTAAGGAAGCGTCCATTGTTGTGGAGCATGGGCTCAGTAGTTTCAGCTCCTGGCCTCTAGAACACAAGCTCAGTAGTTGTGGAGCACAGGCTTAATTGCTCTGCAGCATGTGGAATCTTCCCAGACCAGGAATCAAACCCGTGTCTCCTGAATTGGCAGGAGGATTCTTTACCACTGAGCCACCAAGGAAGCCCCATGATTAATTTTTTTTAATGCCCCAATGTCAGTTTTAGATCTTTGCCCAGTTTCCTTCCTGGAAGGTCACCATGTGGATCATCTGTCTGCACACCTAATTTTCTGGTTTTCAGTAGTTCTCACCTGTGTGTCTTACCCTCCTGGAGACTAACCTTTCAGAATTCAGGGTTGGGGGGATGCAGCTGTTCAGAGGTAGGGATCTTAACCTTCACTGTCCTATTTCAGTCCCACCCCCTGAGTTGCAGAGGCAACAGGGCTGCCTGTTCCTGGGGCCCCCGGGGATTCTGTGGTGGGAACTGGTGGGACCTCAGCTTCTCAGGTCTGCTGAATTAGTGGACACTTGTCTACTGCTCTCCAGCTTCCAAATTTTGCTGTTATTCTTTCCTGCTGTCAGCCTGGAGAGGACTTCCCCCCTCATTGTTTTGGTCCCTTTACTAGTTTTAGTGAGTTTGGGGAAGGAGGACAATCAAGAGTGTGTGTGCACAATTGCTGTATTAATCCAGAACTGCCAAGCCACTTTTTATTTTTTTTAATTTTATTATTTTTTAAAATATTTATTTACATATTCATTTTTGGCTGTGCCGGCTTTTCATTGCTGTGCAAGGGCTTTCTCTAGTTGCGGTGAGCAGGGGCTACTTTCTAGTTGCTGTACTTTGGGCTTCTCATTGGGTTGGCTTCTCTTGTTGTGGAGCACGGGCTCTAAGAGCATGGTTCGTCATGGTTCTTCATTAGTTGTGGCCCATGGGCTTAGTTGCCCTGTGGCATGTGGGATCTTCCCAGATCGGGGATCGAACTAGTGTCCCCTGCGTTGCAAGGCGGATTCTTAATCACTGAACCACCAGGGAAGCCCCAAGCCACCTTTTAAGTGACTACTTTAACAAGTCACACTGAGTGGTTGCACTCATCATACTTTTTGCAGTTTTTTAAAAATATTAACTTATTTAGCTGCCCTGGGTCTTAGTTGTGGCATGTGGGACCTTCATTGCAGCATGCTAACTCTTAATTGCAGCATGTGGGATCTAGTTCCCGGACCAGGAATCCAACTCAGACTTCCTGCATTGGGAATGAGGAGTCTTAGCCACTGGACTGCCAGGAAAGTCCTCCTTTTGCAGAGTCTTGATCAAATCCCTGTCCACCCAGGACTAATGACAGTGTCCTCCTAGGCTAACATTCAGTGCAGTTTACTCCAGATACTGTGTGATTCCATTTATAGAACCTCAAAACCAAGCAGAACTAACCTCTGGTGTTACAGTCAGGATGGGCGTAATCCTGGGGGCCTCTGAGTGGAGGTGACATCGTGGTGTCACAGACCCCACTTGTTCACACCGTGTGCCCATTCTAAGCCATGCTTTTTCTGTGGGCATCCTTTCCCTTCCATGTGCCCTGCTTTGGTGAGCAGTTGGCTGCCAGTAGTATGCTCCTGCCCACCTGCAAGGGGCAATACCCTGGCAGTCACACCTCTGTAGGGAAGCGGCATCTGTGGTTGGTGTCACTGAATAGAAAGGAGCTCAGGCTGAAGCCCAGCTCCTGGGGGTTTGGGGTGAGCAGGGAGGCTGCCCCTCCCCCTCTTCATGGATGACTTTGCAGGTATCTAGAGTTTCCCTCTGCCTCCTCCCCTCCCAGTGCTGGGAACCCCCTTCAACCCCACCTCCTGGATATGCTCTTATTCCATCATCAGCGACCTTCCAGCTACATTCTTTGACCTTGGAGCAACGATCATGAGCCTGGACTGTCACCTTCATCTGGCTCTTCTCCTGCTTCTGAGACACTCCACCTTCCCAGCTTCCCTCCGACCCTTCCAGCTAGTCCTTCTTAGTACCTTCGGCTCGGCTCTGCCTCCTCGGCTCAATTCCCAAATGTCAGTTTTCCCCAGAGCTCAGTCTCAGGCACTCTTCTCATCCTGCACCCTCTCTTAAGGACCTTCACCCAGCTCGCCGCACCCCTCCCCCCAGCTTTAAACCCCCATGTAGAACTTCCCTCACTGTCCACTGGTTAGGACTCTGTGCTTCCACTGCAAGGGGCATGGGTTCTATCCCTGCTCAGGGAACTAAGATCCCACATGCTGCATGGTGTGGCTCCCCAATTTTTTTTTTTTAAACTCCAAACCCCATGGTGTTTCAGATGACCCCCAACCCACTGCCCCAGCACAGACCCACCCAAGTTCCAGACTTATCTTCAAGTACCCCTTCCTGGGGTTCTGCGCTTCGATGTCTCAGGGCACCCCAAACTCCACAAGGGCCCAAAGCTCGGTTTCCTTCTCCTGAACAAGCTACTCCCGTCTCATCTCAGTGCAGGCATCACAGTCACACAGGCGCTTGAGTTAAAAGCTCAGAAGACAGGATTCCCCTCCTTCACTCACCTCCATTGCTAACCCCTCCCCACATCCTGTTGACTCAGCTGTCATGGTCCACCTGCTCTGTCTCCATTGGGGCCCCCAATCCAAGCCACTGTCAACTGCCTCCCCACCCCAGCCCCTCCAGCAGGTCACGGTCAGTGTGGCCTGGGGCCTGAGAGTCCTTTTGGGACCCTCCCTGCCCACCTCTGTCCTTGTCAGCCCCTCCCCACACCTGTCACGATGGCCTTTTGGTTCTGCAAAGAAGCTGGACTGGCTCCCACTTCCCCACCTCTGCCTGGAATGTTGTTGCTTCAGCTTGTTCCAGGGACCATGTCACCCAGGCCTCAGCTTGAGCATCGGCAGGGAGGCCTTCCCAAACCCTCCTATTGAAAGCAGGTCTTGCTCACAATCACTCCCCCCTTTCGGACCTGCGGTGCCCCACCTTGGCATGTCTCCCTGACCAGAACAGGGCTCCCAGGAACGCAGGGCCCAGCCTTTTTCGTCCACTGTTATGGCCTTGGCCCCCAGTAAATATCTGAGGCCCAAAGCCTGAGGAGGGTCCTGAGGGTGTGCTCAGGTTAGGGTTTGTGCCATGAACCTGAGCACACGCACCGGGCCAGCTCCGCACTGGGCTGGCTCTGCTGCATCCAGACCCCGGGAACTGCTTTCTGTCTCGCAGGTTTCAGGTCCCTGTGGATGAACCATCAGACCATCCACAAAACACGCATGATGATGGTGTGAATGCCGAGGCTCCGGCCAGGTAAAGTGGGTCTTCTCAACATGAGCAGGCAAATGATTTAATCTCAGAGACAAACACAGATGATAAGGACAGACTTTGAGTTTTCTTTTGGTCCCTGCTTGCCACTGACCAGCTCTACACCCTTGGCTGGGCCTCCGTGTGTAAATTCTGGGGTCGGAGAGGTTCTTAATCTGGGTGGTGCCTTCAAACCAGTGATCTCGTAGATGACAGATATGACTTGGATGGACATGATCAGAGTTTTGTAACCACAGATGGCCATGGCTGCCACCTTCCTTCCCCACACACCTCTGAGCACCCTGGCTCTTACGCCATGTGACTCAAGGAAAAGTGATTGAGGGTTATTTCTGCCTTCATTGGAGCCACAGAGTTTGCCAACATACTTGCCAGAGGGAGAAAAGAATGTACAGTAACAGAGCGTCACTGTCACAAATAGACCTTCTCGTGTTTCACTGGAGTTGTAGAAAATCGGAGCTAAGAGGGCCTGTGGGTGGGGAGAGGTTAGCTGTGTCCAAAGCCACCGTGGGGTTGGTGACAGAACAGAAAGCAGCCCCAACCACTCCAGGCTTGGAGTGCCTGGAGTGGTTGCTTCAAGGGAGGGTGGACTCAAAGAGCAGGGTCACAAGCCTCTGAAACGGTCTGAACTGTGGACGTTTTTGCAGCTAGAAGTCTTAGAAGCGAGATGAGTCCTTTAGGAGACGACGTGGTTCTGGTTCTGCTGTGGTCACCCCCTGGTGCCCTTTGGGAAGGCTTGCTGTTCTAAAAGCCTCTGCCTGGGTGGATTTTAGCGCTGGGACACAAAGGAGATGGGGACAGGAGCGGAGAGGGGAGTCATGCCTAGTGTTTCTTTAGGAGCGATCCAGTAAGTGTTGCAGAGAAGAAGGAGAAGAACTTAGAGCTGAGAAACAGCCGAGCTCTGGGGGGCCTTGCAGAGGAGCCTCCACTGAAAAACAAAGATGCACACAGACCCAAATCAAAAAACGGGGGTGATGTCCCCACCTGGAGGGAGCACCCAGCTTAGCCTGGGACCAGTTCCAGGGTCAAGCACTTTGCAACAAGCCAATCAAGGCCAGGAGAGTGAAGAAAAGACAGTTCCTTTTTTTTTTTTTTTTTTTAATTTGTAATCATTTATCATCAATAAAACCCAGACACTCCAGCAGATCCCTATTTCAGGTTCTCTGGTTTAGGCTAGACTTCTCATGGTTCAGCGTCCTGACCCTTATCACAGTGGCTCCAGGAGGCAGACCAGTTCACCCTGCACCTCCCTGTGTACTGGGCTGTGAACTCCTGCCAGGGTGCACCCTCTGAATTTCATGAACGAGCCTCTTGGACTAACCCACTGGGCAGCACCTACTCTGCCTCAGAGGAAGCCTGTTCCTTCTGAACCACAGCCCTGCTGTTAGCTGGAAAGTTCTACCCCATTGTGATCCTAGTGCTGACTCAGCCAAGGGGAAAAACCTTCGCTCCAGCTTTTCTCACTGTGGGGCCTAGGCTGAGCTCATAAAGCGAAGAAAGAGCGCCTCTGTCCCCACGTCCCTCCGGCCGTCCCCACCTGCTGTCACCCTCCCGTGCGCCTCTGATGATGCTGAAGCACAATTCACCCGCAGCTTTGCTCCCGTGGTTTTTCATTCTTACCCAGTAGCTTTTTGTCAAGTGGAACTTAAACAGAACACTTAAACATGAAAATTAACCTGCAAGACCCTGATGCTGGGAAAGATTGAGGCAGGAGAAGGGGGCGACAGAGGATGAGATGGTTGGATGGCATCACGGACTCAAAAAACATGAGTTTGAATAAGCTTCAGGAGATAGTGAAGGACAGATAAGCCTGGCGTCCTCCAGTCCACAGGGTCACAGAGTCCGACACGACTGAGCAACTGAACAACGACCTGCATGACCTAACATTCAAAGTTCTGGAGGCAGAATGATGCCGAGAGTCACATCCTAAATACCAGCTTGATTTAGTGACTCAGGTGGCTTTCATGCGCCAGGTGGGCCTGCAGGTCAACACACTGGTCACATCAGCACCCAAGGTCTGCGTACCTGCTGCGTGCACCCAGGTCCCATCCCAAAGCACCACAGACCTCCACCGTGGGGGAGGGAGGGGCGGACTTCTACAGTGGTGGGGGGGCGTGGACAGGAGGAACACACCGCTCAGAGGGAGGAACTCAGGACAGAACCAAGGAGGCAGACACGTCTGACTTTATGCTGTAGGTTCTGGACGTTTCTTAACTGGAAGTAACAAGACCTTGAGTTTCTGAATCCCACACAGTCACACTGTTGTTCATAGTGAAATTAAGTACAGTTTTATTTAAGAATTGGAAATCATCGGTATCTGTGAAAGAAAATCCAATATTTAAATAAACATTTCTGCATGTAAAAAGAAGAGCAATTACTCTATAAGGTTACTCTCCTAGTTTAGCTATGGGACAGACCCACAGGAGCGAGCCCAGGAGGGCAGACTGACAGCAAGTCTCCCCACCATCACCGCCCCCGAGCCAGACAGGCTGGGGGGTGGCCCGGCCTTGCTAAGTCGCTACAGAAGCAAAACGCGGAGCGGAGAGAGAGTACAACTATCTAAGGCAGTTAAGAAAGTGCAGAGAAGGGCCAGCGAGTCACCATGCCGATCACGGAGGGGCTGCTGCCAAAAGGAGACCCTACTATTAACGCAACCCCTGGGTTCAGGGACGTTTCCCCATCATGATAACCAACCAGAGTTAGATAGCTAAAGGGATTAATAGAGTTTACTTTTTAGGTGTACAAAACGGCCCATGACCATGAAAAAGGTGGGGTATGCTGCCTTGTCAGGTTCGCCCCACAACTTCTTTTCCATAAACCAGCATTCTTGGCCCCAGCCTGCAAACTCTCATAAAGTGTTTTGTTTCACACTGCTTCAAAACAACTTTGTTCTACGCGGCGCCTCTCTTCCATTTCAGAGTCTCCACTTTGAAACCTGCGATGGAAAAAGAAGTCTCCTGACGGTTTCTTAATTGGAGGGAACTGGCGATGTGGCCCTTACCCAAAGAAAAGCTTTCAGGAATACCCAAAAGCCTGTACCTCATTAACCTGATTCTCCTCCCTGCATGCTGGCACTGCTAAATTTATGGAGTTAAAAATAACCTGAAGATCTCAGTGCTAGATGAACGTCGATCGCTTGCCAAAGCCTGTCCCAAAGCGGTTCATCTCTGATCCCTAAGTAATTGCTAATTTCCGCCCTGGGGGACAAAGCAGGGCAGAACGTACTGTCAAGCCTGGGTGGGTGGTGTGACAGCATCTCCCTGGGACACCAGGGCCGGCCTCCTGAGCCCCGGGCCTGGCAGGCAGGTGGAGGAGGGACACACAGTCAGAGGCCAGCGCCTTCAGTCTTACAGTCCATAAAGCCAGGCGTTAGCAGCTCTCCGTGTGCTGAAGACAGCCTCACGGCCCCCAGTGTTGAGGAAAGCTGGCTCCTATCTGGCTAGCGCAGCAAGAACTTTGCCTCGGAGAGTGGGGGCCACTGCCAAAGCTGCAGCCACACCCGCCTCCATCCTGCAGTCCTACTAAGTGGGTTGACTTTGCAGAGCGTGGCCTGGGGAACAAGTTTAGGACTGATTCAATCCCCACACACACTAAGTGCATCTGACGTCCCACCAGGCAGCATTCCCGCCAGAGGAACCTACCGCCTTGAGGCTGCCACCTGGGCTGTCGGCGGGCAAGACCTCAGGAGGCCGAGACTGGACTCAGTCGGGTCCTCCCTCCAGCAAGTGTCACACCTCTTGCCGACGAACCCGTACACCTCTTTGGTATATATAATCATGAAAACACTAATTCGGCCAGGAAATCTAGAAATAAATGGCATTTTGAGTTGGTAAGATGCTTTTTTGAACACACGTTTCCGGTATCTGGTACAATAAATCCAATGTCCAGTTTTGTGTAACTCACGTGGTACTGGTTTTGTCATCTCTCTTACCAAAGTGTTAAAAACATTTGACATCGTTCTTCCAAGTCTTCACAACACCCCTGTGAGGTAGGTGGTATGGACCCATTCTACAGATGGGGAGGTCTAGGCACGGAAAGGTTTAGTGACTCCTTGAAAGCCAGGTGGCGTGGTGTAGCAGCGCTCCAGCCAGGCGCTGACGCTGCCTTCGATCCACGCTCCAAGGGCGCCACCGCAGGGCTTCATGGACAGAAGTCACACTGAGACCAAGTTCCTCTCTCTAATCCAGAATTCAACAAGTGACTCAGAGCTCATATGTCTGACTCGTAAAGCCAACCACTCTCCCCAAACTTGAAAAACAAAAGTAGTGACTAAATCTCAGCTCTATTTTTTTCATGAGTCAACTTGCTGGAAATTTATAGTTGCTTATGCTCAAACCCCTTCGGAAGACAGTCTGAAATGGCATTAGGGATGATGGAAGTTTGAGAACAGACCATAGGAATCAATGGTTAATACATTTAAGTCAAAACACAAAAATATAAGCTATGGTAAAATAAGAATAAACCCCAAATAAACAGAGAGCAGTATTTCTCAATGTTTGACAATGCCTTGCACAGAGCAGGTGTCCAGGAAGCATTTCTTGGATAAAGGACGAATGACCCATCTTTGACATGCCTGTCACTGGTAACGCCAGGCCCTTTTGGAAGGAGAGCAGGCGCCAGGACCCTAGGAAAGCCACAGGGGCCCACTGTCTCCCTGGCGCGGAGAGCCTTGGTAACCTGAAGCCTCAGCCAGGACTGGGGGCATCCATGCTGCCTTTCTGCCGAATAAAGGGTGAGGCTCATACACTGTGTTAAGTCCACTTTGAGTTTATACTGCTATTTTTAAAAAATAGGTAAGTAAATAGGATGAGATATGTGAGGAACCGAAGGAAGCATCTTAAACTGTAGAGAAGCTCACGCATGTAGGGACGGAAATAAGGAGGTTCAAGCTGTGTTGTCTGTGTTTTTCGGTTAAAGTGAGGATTCTGAATGTGTCTCTAACACTAATAAGCCCGTGCGCCCCTTCCTGCGGCAGGCGCCTCACTCACGTGAGGGGGGAGCTCACCTCTCTCCCCAGGGGTCTTGGTTATAACTCAACACCCCCAGCCTCGTGGAGGGCTGAAGTGTGGCCTAGGCACTCCCCAGGCACGTCTGGGGGCGCTGCTGGGTATTGCTGTTATTTGCTTCTTGTCCACCTTTAATCTACATCCTACCTTGATTCAGCCCAAGAGCAGGCTGCTCCAGGGCGGTGGGGAGTAGGGGGGTTGGGGGGGGGGTTCCTTTGGTCCTAAGGCCTTCTGACCATTTGATTTTGAGTGATATTCCAGAAGAATAATTGGTGACATAGAAAATGATTAAGAAAATCCATTCTGCAGAGTGGTCGACAGGAGGCAGTTCTGTCCCCAGGCTGCGAGGAGCGGGAGGCCCCCGGCCTGGCCTGGGCCACCCTGGGCCTGTCATAGCTCCACCTTGACCCCTTTTATGAAAGGCAGGCCCGTGGGCACCCGCTTCTTATACTCCAGGTACTCCTCTCCGAAAAAGTGGATCAGCGAGATTTCTTCCTCCTCTGTCCGGTCGCGGAAGAACCGCCACACTGTCAGAGCATAGCTCACCCCACAGATGGGGTTACACAGCATCACCTGAGGAGGGAGCACAGCGTTAGTGGGCCAGGGCCAGTGTGATTCCACACCGTGAACCTGAAGGGCATCAGCCGCTCTCCAACACCCACAGAGGACTTCCTGTCAAGGGCCCCAAGAGACTCTCGAGATATGTGACTGGGGTCTTGGAGACCCTGAGCCCAGGGCCAGAGCACCACAAACCGAAATCACTTTCATAACAGAACTGAACACTCATTGCTGTAGCTTTGGCTGGTCTGCTTTTCTCTTGTTCCTCTTACCTGACAGGTACCTAAAAATTACAAGGGCGACCCCATGTGTGAATTCCCGTTGTAAGCACCACTGCCTTCCTGCATGGCTCCCAGCTTGTCCACTTCCTGCCCCGACCCAACACCTGGGGACCTGCTCCCTCCCACCCCACAGCTCCCTGGTCCTCTGCCCCCAGCTCAGCCTCCCCATGCACACTGTACACTGTCCTCCCTCGAAACACTCCCCCTGCTCAGAAAGCACCGAGCCATCAATCGTGCCTCCTTAGCTCAGCTCAGGAAGCCTTCTGACCTCCCCTCCCCAACCCTGCCCGGGATGTGTTTCCCCCCGTGGGTGACCAGACCTCACTTCTTATTCTCACCACTGTTTACTGAGTGTCTCCTGTGTTCCCAGCATGAGCCAAGCCCTTTACCACCGACCAGTAAGCCACTCAAGCCCTGGAGCAAGCCTCTGAGGTGGTGCTGCCACCCTACTTAAGGGAGGCCAAGGAGTGAACGTCAGAGTTGGGACCCACCCACCCAGCAGGCGCGTGAGGCCTCTCAGCACACCCTACAGTGGGTCTTCCCACTCTTAGGCCACGGCCCACCATGGAGCCGAAATCAATCCCCTGCATCAGAAACAGCATCACAAACACTAACAAGCTAGAACACAGCCTGTTTTGTACACAGGCAGGGTAAGGGCTGTTTCAGAAAAGATTTATTCTATATTCACATACACCTGTGTGCTGGGTCACAGTGTAAAAAGATCTACAGTTAAAGAGGTGTGAAAACCTCTTGAGGGACTTCCCTGGTGGTCCACTAGTTAAGAATCCGCTTTCCCATGCAGGGGATGTGGGTTCGATCCCAACAGGAAGCTAAGACCTCACATGCCACAAGGCAACTGCTGAGCCCACAACTAGCGGTCGGTGTGCACGGCAACGGAGATTCCCCAGGACACAGCAAAGAGCCAGCATGCCACACCTGAGACCCGGCGTGCGCGTGCTCAGTTGCTCAGTCCTGCCCGACTCTGCGACCCCATGCACTGCGGCCCGCCAGGTTCCTCTGTCCATGGGAATTCCCAGGCAAGAATACTGCAGTGGGTTGCCACTTCCTCCTCCAGGGGATCTTCCCGACCCAGGGATCGAATCTGGGTTTCCTGTGCTGCAGGCAGATTCTTTACTGACTGAGCCACCAGGGAAGATTCAACACAGCCAAATAAATTTAAAAAGGAAAACAAAACCTTGAGTCCTAGAGCACTTTAGGTTTACTAGTCAGCATTTATGGCAAATTACATGATTCCTCTGCAATCAGTCTGTATCCAGAGAATGTGATTCTTAACACAAGAAGTTGCAGAAATGCACGTTTTTAAATGAATGCCACAGAAGAACCTGCCCCTTCTATACCACTGGGGGTCACCAGAGGGTCCCCAGGTACCAGCCTGCAATGGGATGCCTGGGGCCCAGACTGGATGTTCCCAAAGAGGTGATGAATCTTCTAAGCTCTACCCACATACTCTGGCCAAGTCCTTCTAGGTCTAAGAGAACAGATTCAACAGACAACTGTCCAGAAATAAGGCTCAGTCTGCAGCCTAAGACCCAGCAAACCTCCATTACTCACGTTAAACATGACACACGACTCTGGGCTCACTAATGTGCTGTGTGTGTGCTGTGCTGTGTGCTAAGTCACTTCAGTTGTGTCTGACTCTTTTTGACCCCATGGACTGTAGCCCGCCAGGCTCCTCTGTCCATGGGGATTCTCCAGGCAAGAATATTGGAGGGGGTTGCCGTGCCCTCCTCCAGGGGATCTTCCACACCTAGGGATCAAACCTGCATCTCTTATGTCTCCTGCATTGGCAAGGCAGGTTCTTTACCACTAGCGCCATCAGGGCTCATTAATAGCAGCTTCTAATGAAAATCAGCTAAGCTGCCCCTTGAGTGGCAGAGGGCTCTCCCCACATCTGCATCTCTGTCCTCACCCCACTGGGTGAAGCTCCAAATCTAAGTTAAAGAGGTAGAAAAGGGGTACGAAAGATGGGGCAACAGCACCCAGAACTGCCGAGAGTTTACAAGTTTGGAACACCCAGGTTTAAGTATACAGCAAAAAATGTTAAAGACTAAATCGGTTCTTTTGACTTTTATTCAATTATCACTTGAAACACAGCAGGGAACATGTGTACCTATATAAAAAGGACCAGGACTTCCCTGGTGGCCCAGTGGTTAACAATCTGCCTGCCGACGCAGATAGGGTTCTATCCCTGGTCTGGGAAGACTCCACATGCCTCAAGCAACTAAGCCCGTGCGCCGCAACTACTGTGCTCTAGAGCAGACAGAGCTCCACAAGAGCAGCCACCCCAGTGAGAAGCCCAAGCACCACAAGGAAGGGTAGCCCCTGCTCCCTGCAGCTAGAGAAAGCCCACGAGCAGCAAAGGATATCCAGAGCAACCAAAAACAAATAAATTCATAAAAATTAAAAATAAAAAAAGGACGAACAGGTAATTCTCTGGTGGTCCAGTGGTTAGGACTCTGCTTTTATTGTCTAGGGCCCAGGTTCGACCCTGGTCAAGGAACCCCTGGTCCCACAGGCCACACAGCACCACCAATAAATAAATAAATAAACACAATATTTTAAAAAGAAAAGGTGGGGGAGAACCAACAACTTTGTAAATACACTGAAATCCACTGAATCGTATACTCTGAAATGGTGAATTTCACAGTATTTGAATTATTTGTAAATACACTAAAATCCACTGAATCGTACACCCTGAAATGGTGTTTTACGGTATTTGAATTATCTGTCGATTTAAGATATTATTTTTAAAAACTTTAAAGGGGAATGGCATTGATTCTGACACCATACCTGGGTTCCAATACTCCAGTAAAACCACCCGACGTAAGACGGATGCCGGAACCAAGCGTATACTCCGCTGGTCACCAGAGTATGGGTTTCTGACTTTTCATTCTGCACCACGTGGTTGAAATTGGAACCAGCTGTAAACATTGCTGCTTTCCTCAGACACTCTCCAAATACTACCATCAGCAGCCCCATGGCGCTGATCCAGGTGATCTGCTTCAGTTCTGCAGGACAGAGATGGTGACAAAGGGGGAGTGAAGACCCTGGACCACTGAGCTCTCCCTCTGAGGCTTAAAATTAACCTATTTCCAACCTATTTCCAAAGACTGGGGCACTAGAAAACATGCTAGGGGTGGGGGGTCAGCATCGGTGATCACACTGAAGCTTAATGATAAGCAAAACACAGCCCCCAAAGCTGTGCTGTTCATCCAGTTACTCTGAAGCACCAACAGTCCAGTTAGAGCATTGAGAAAAGAGCTGATGGGCTCCCATCCTTCCTCTGGGGACAAGAGCAGCTAAGTGAAACAAAGAAGGCTCAGCATTTCCCACCTTGGCCCTCTACTGAATCTGAGGAACTAGATGTATGTTATTTAAGTTGTTGCACAAAGTTCAACGTAAGAGTAGCTACCAGATGCAGTGGTTTTTGCTAGTAAACATTTTCATATGAAATTTCTCAAGTCGCAGAAAATGAACAGATCCAGACCCCCTGATTATAAAACTGGGTTACAGCTATCAGAGGCTGAAACTTCATGTTAGATGGTGCAAACTATGTCTCACAGGGCTTAAAGTGAAAGGTCAACATGTCCCCCATTCAAAATCCAGAGATGGAATTCACAGGCGAAGCTCGCCCTTTATAAAGAGCTTAGTGAGGATACAGATCTGGGGAAAATCACTCAGAGAGATTAGACCTGGGAGGTGAAGCCAGGCCACTGTCCTCAGGCCCCCGTGGAAGCCGCCCATCTCCCTTGGAGAGGAAGGGCAGGACACACTGACCTGGCCAGAAGATATTCTCAAGTGTGAACTCTATCCAAGAAGAGAGGGCCGCGACTGTGTACTCCAGGCTGTGATTCAGGAGAAAGGAATCCAAGGACAGGCTCTTGGGGTTATTGACTGCTGTGACTAAGTATTCAGAATAGTGGAACAATGACAGGGAGCACATATACCTATTTTAAAACAAAAAGAACATAAGGTAAGTTGAGGCAAGAGAATTAAGTTAGCCATAGGTCCAAGTGCTGATTTGTTCTGAACTGTCCCTGAATTATCTGATGATATTCTCTTGTCACCTGAGAGTGGATATCAGGCACAGGCACCCACCTTACTCCCGAGGTTTGCAGAAAGTGGGGTTGTAAAGGGACTACGTCTTTGAATATCACAGGAGGAGGGGAAAAAAAAGAAAAACATAGGTTAGGAAGGCATTATGGGCCTTCTGCCTTAAAAAAAAAATGACATTACACACAGTAAAACATGGAAGGGGGGAAGTATCAAAATAAAGTAGTGATGTATGTCGAATACAAAAATCCAAAAAACCGAAATAATTCCAGCAAAGGAAGATTAGATGGCTCAGAGTATCGACAATAGGAGATAAAGCTTTTTACCTGGAAGCCACTGGTTCATATCCAGGTCAGGGACTAGAAGGCTCAAGGGACTGAAATCATAGTGTAGGGAAAATCCTACACAGGCCGTGGGGGAAGCATTAGATGTGACCTAATAGAAATTAGAGACGGAAAAGGCCTGTGAAGACGAGCCAGAGCCTTGCCCCTTCCTGTCACTGAGGACCAAGACCCTCTTTCTGGGAAGGGCTGGTCACATTACTGAAGGTGCGGTGGATGAGGACACCTACGGGGAGGATGCCACGAGAGACCTGCTTCTACCTGCGAGGTCCAGGATGCAGGAATCTAGGAAGCTAGAGGCCTCAATCCCTCAGAACCCTCACTAGCCTTCAGCCAGCCAGGGACGCGGGACCATCACTACTGACCCTCTGATCCACCCACCCTTGACTCACAACTATGGTTCCCAAAGCACTTCTTACCAGCCAAAGTGATTCCAGGAAGACTGGCTAAAACTTAGCAGCACTCCACAGCCAAACACAAAGCCAAGGAAACAGGCTCGGATGGCTATCTGAAACGGACCCAAAAGAGGCTCAGTCACCTGGCTGTTCAGAGCATATGTCCTACTTCCTGGCCTAAGTAGGCCACCACCAAGTCCATTGAGTCGACTTGCTCAGAGGTTAAAGGGGTGAAGCAGGGCTGCCTGGACTTAATCCCAAACTCACCTCTCTCTGTGGCCTTAGGCCAAGTTACTTAACCTCTCTGCACCTGGGCTTCTCCATCTACACATGGGGATGACCACAGTACCTACCTTTGAGGACTCCTGTGAGAATGACCCATGTAAAGTACTTAAGAGGAAGTGCTATAGAAGTTTTTAGCTACCATTACTATTAGGATTGTTATTATTCAGGGCTGTGGGAAAACAGCGTAAACCTAGCGTATTGGCCGGATTCTCCCAAGTCCACGCAGCGAATCCAGTCGGGACAGCCAGGACTCCGCGCCCAGCCCCTTCCACGTTACTGCGGGGGCCTCTGACCTCAGACTTGACAGTAGGTAGGTAGTTCTCCACACCTCAAATTACATAAAAGAACTCGTGGGCCCGCTCACTCCCACCCCACGCGCTCATCTGCCGCAGCTGCTGAACCGCGCCAACTGCAATTTTCCACCCACTCCGCCGGGCGGAGGGGGCCCGCACCGCACGCCCCCCAGGACTGACGGGGAGGGCGCCCTCCCGCCGCCTGAACTCGCAACTGCTTAAGAACACGGCCGGAGGAGGCAGCCCCTCTCGCGGGCCGCGCTGTCGGCCGACCTGGACCTAGACCCCGGCGGGATACAGTGCCCATTCGCGACGCCCAGCCCGCCCGGCCCCCAGCCCCGCCCCGGCCGTCGGCCCGGCCCGCACCTGGTACCGCGGCGGCCGGTAGAGCAGCAGCAGCAACGCGTTGAGCCCGGCCACGTAGAGCGCCAGCCCGGTGCGGCCCTGCAGGCCGGCGCGCGTGAGCAGCGGCAGCGCGAGCACCGAGGCGCCCAGCAGGAAGGTGGCGAGGCTGAGGCGCGCCTCGGAGCCCGGCGGAGCCCGCGCCGCGCAGCCTGCCATGGCGCAGGGAGGCGGTCAAGCCGGCGGCTGCGCCGGCTGTAGCCCTGGGAAACCTGCCCGCCGCGCCTGCGCACTGCGCCGCCGACGCCGGCCGCGAAGGGGAGCCGCCCGGACTTGCACGCTGCGGGCAAGCTCTCGCGATACCGCCGCGCCGCGTGGCTGGGGCCTGAATTTGGCGGGAGCGCCCCGCCCCGCGGCCCCGCCCCACTGTGCCCCCAACCAGAACTACCTGACCCAGGCGGGGCGGGGGGGGGGCGCCGGAGGGGGGCGCCGCGGGGAGCCTGGGTCCTGAGCCGAGAAGTCACCACCGGTGTCTGCCAGGAGTCAGCCCCAAACTTCAGGATGTCCCTTATCCGGAAAAATCACACGAAATCTATAGCTTTCTCCTCTCCCCGGCTGTGTGGTCCCCTGCGAAACCGACACTTGGGCATGCAAAGCGCGAGCCGGCGATCCGCCTCCACCCAACCCTGCCCGGCCGGCCCCGCAAGGTCCGCGCGCAGGGACCGCCTTGCCTTCGGCAGGGTCTCCAAGCGCCCCGCTGGGGGCCCTTGCGGCATTCACTAGGGGATGACCGCCCACTTCACTTCGTGTCGGGGGAGAATGTTGGCCAACGGTTGAAATCCTCAGGACGTTATTTTATAGGACAGAATGAAAAACTTTTCAGTGTGATCCTCACTTCACTTGGGAAAAACAAAAGTATACGGATGAACCTGGGAAAATGATTGGAATAGAAGCCAAAATTATTTCACAGCAGTAATCTTCTAGTGGTAGGGGAACTCTGGGAGACTTTAGCTATCTTTTTTATATGGTTTCTGTATTTCCCATATGGCCCAAATCAATATATATTATTTTATAATTAGAAATTGCTCTCTTTTTTTGGATTTTCCTGGCTGGCGGTCCACACTTCCAATGCAGGGGGCCAATGTGCCATCCCTGGTCAGGGAACTAAGATCCCGCATGCCAAGTCACAGCAAAAAAAAGAAACTAAAGAAAAATTGTTCCTTTTTGGAAGGGTAAATGCCTCCACTTCGGGTGATGGATGGATGATGGAGGAGAAGGGCAAGTAAGCAAATGACTAGAATAAATTACTATGGGATGAGAGTGAGGCCGGAACCAAGTGAGGATAGAGCAGGAATGAGAGGGACCCCGAGGAGAGACCCATGGGAGGGGTAGGAGTCTGCCTGGGAGAGTTGGTACTGGCAGCCTGCGGCTGGAAATGAGAGCAAGGGCAGCTACAGGAGAAGAGAGAGAGGGAGGGGACAGTCTGCAAACACAGAGGCAGGAGGAAGCCAGCCTGAAGCAGGATAGGGGACAGGCCCCAGGGGAAGCTGGAACCTAGAGCAGTGGGGCAGCGAGCAATATGCCCGGCCCACCTAGTGGTCAGCCCAGCCTGCATCTGAGGCTCTGGCCACCCTACCCTTCTCTGTCTTTGTGGGACCTGGCAGGAGGCCTCATGTCTGGACAGCTGGGTTCAGGGGAGGATGGAGAGTCTGGCTCAGCAGCTTTGTAACCTTGGGCAAGGCACCTCGATGAGCCTCAACTTTCTGTGAAATGGGGATCCTGACTCCAATCTCCTGTTGATAATCTGTAAGCCCAGTATCTAAAAGGTGCTCAGAAGACATTTGTTAAACTCAGTAGATGGGGACTGAAAGAAGATTTAATGTTTTAAAAATCTAATGTCACCCAGTTGCAGTGTCATGTGGGAAGGAAGCCTGGGCCTTTTCTGGGGGTTGAGAGCAGGGATTCTTGCCACTGCCCCCAGTTTCTACCAGCTCCCCCACTCAAGACCTCTCTAGCATCGCCAGGACACCTCACGGCCACTAGAGGGTGCTTATTGCATCTTCACTCCTGGGAGTGAGTTTGGTCCTAGGGTAGAGGGCTGCTCCCAGGAAGCTCCCTTTCTAGCCAGTGGCCTCAGCTTTCCACGCAGACTAGTGGATCTGATTTGCCCCAGGGACAGTTCCTGTTCTGGGGGAGGTGCACAAAATAACATGTAATCCAGACTGGAGGGCTTGAGCAACTGTCTCTTCTCTGTCCATCAGTTTCCCTTGGACCATACATCTCCATCATTCTCATCGTGGAGAAGGGAGAAAGAACGGGGAGATCATCCCCTCCCAGGTGGGGCCAGACTAGGGGTGCAGGGGAATTTTTAGAAGTCACTAGAGCCTGGAGAAGGAAATGGCAACCCACTCCACTATTCTTGTCTTGAGAATTCCAGAGACAGAGGAGCCTGGTGGGCCACAGTCCATAGCGTCCCAAAGAGTCATACACGACAGACACTACTAGAGTTCTGAATCTGTCAGGACCCAGGGTTCACAGGGGAGTGATGGAAGGTAAAGGCAAGTAATCAAATGTGTGCATGCACTGACATAGACCCAGAGAAACAGAGTCACATGGAGATACACACAGGCACACAGAGGAAGAGTAACTCACACAGATACAGACAGAAACTCAAAGAGAGATCTGATCAAACAGGTTTTGCCACCAGAGAGGAAAGGGAGCTAATCAGACAAGTCCATTCACCACCCAGCTCTCCAAGTGTCCCTCCAGTTTGTCATCCCCCAGGATAAAGGATCAGCACACGTACAAAAGAAAATAAAGAAAAACTGCTCAGCCTGAAGATGCCTTGCTTGTTTTTGTTTTTTTCCTCCCACCTCTAAATAACCATTTGAATGTGTTTTGTTCTAGGAGCTGTAAGGCATGTACAAAGGGACCCCTTTCTCATGCAGGAAGGTCCTTCTCTGGGGCCTCCCTTCCCCACCCGACCCCCAGCCAGCCACCCACCCACCAGCTGAGGTGGCTTTCCATCCTGGGCCCAACAAGAGTTTTAAAGAGCGAGCCCTTTAAAGAACCATATCGACTTTTCCAAGTTAAATTGCAGGCTGAGATGAAATTAGGCTCCCTTTTTTCAAACAGGGTTGCTTTATTAAGTAAGAGGAATTGTAGCAAGGTCGGCGGGGGGGGGGGGGTTGCTGCAGAGCAAGTAGGAGACAGGGGCAAGCATGGGTGCTAACCAAGCACCTCCATCCACACCAGCTTCCCAGGATGAAAAGCTGACTCCTGTCCAAGCGTGACACCGAGTCAGAAACAGCTTGGGAACTCTGCCTCTCCCTCCTTCCTGCTGGTGGGTCTCCAGTCAGGCGGTCAGACATTGTCAGAGAGGTCTCCTGGGACTCCTTGTCACTCACAGGCCTCTGCCCCATCCACTTTTCACACAGAGGCCAGGAGAGGCCTGTCCAGTGTGGCTGCAGCTCACTCTAACCCTCCAAAAGCTTTTTTTCCTTTCCCTTCCTCTGGCCTCTCCCTGCTCCAGGCATGAAAGCCCCCTCCCCACAGTCTGGTAAATGACTTGTAATTTATGAGCACATCAGTCCAAAGTGCATAAGTCATATGGGCACAAAGGGGCCGGGTAAATATTTAAAGATTAGAGCCAGCTGGGGAGAAGCACAAAGGCCTGGGACAATGAGGGTCTCCGGGAATTCGCTCTCTCCGCTTTGGGCCAGCCGGGTTCAGTGTTGATGCACTCACCGGAGTCCCAGCCTTTGTGCCCCGGAGGGCCCTCCGCTGCCTGGCTATTCGGAGTCCTAACCCTGCTAAAGAGAGTTAAACAATCGCAGCCTCTCCAACCCCATCTGGAGACAATTGGCTGAGTCATTTTGGCGCTTTTGCTGTGTCTCAATAGTTAATTACATGGAGCCATCACTTCATTCCATTTTGAAATACATTGTGGGAGGGGGAGGGGTACGCACTTTTCTCCCTCCACTCACTGCACCAGGGGCAGCCTCCACAGCACCGCCGGTTAGGGTAGCTTTACATGCCTAGGGACTGCAGGAAGGAAGAGGTTCCCACCCAGGGCCCTCGAGAGGCTGCATCATTCTGTGATGTTCTTTCTTTTGCCAAAGTCGTAAAACCAAATCGAAGAAGGGAGGACAAAAGCACAGGTCACCTGTGGCCTTAAACTCCCCAGCCTGAGGAAGCAACTGGCATTGAGTAGCCCTGGAAGGCCCCCAACACTTCCCTGGGCTATAGAAGGAATTTTTCCTGAATGAGCAACTGAGGCCTCTGTCCTCTGCCCCACTCCACAATCTCCGCAGGGCTCTGCCTGGACTTGTGCTCTTTTCCAAGCCCTCTGGGAACCCCAGAGGCTAAAGATGGAAAGGGAGTCAGTGGCCTACATCCCGGCTTGCATAAGTCCGGTTTCTAAGTTGGTCTATGCCCTTACCGGCAGCCCGAGGGTGCTTGGTTCTGCTTGCTCTCAGGGAACTAAGTGAAGAAGTGAACCCGCTGCCTCTCCCTCTACCTGGAAAAAAACGCCTCCCCCGCCTCTGCGCGCCCTCGGAGCCTGGCCTGCCCGAGGGTGTCTAGGATGCCCAGACGCAAAACTTGCAAACACACCTGCGGGTCCCTAGCCTGGGTCTCCAAGCAGCATCTCGATGGAGACTCCTGTCTTTCCCAGTGACCTTGCCAAATGCAAAAATCTGCCTTTAACTTAGTGGGGGAACCTGCTGTCAGAAGACAGAGCCTGAATTAAGGGTAAAGGGTGGCTAGGGTAAGGGTGGCTGAAAACACTCTGAAGACGGGGGAGTGGGGAAGGTGAGATAGAATTTGCACGGAGATCTCCTTTCAGTCTTGAGTCCTGTGCGATCCTCAACCAGCTTAGTCAAGGTTGATGGCAGGGATGGTGGCAAGAAAGCCGCGCGAGGACCCGGGCAAGCCCAGAAAATGAGGGAGGCGAGTCAGTCTAGGTGGGGAGATGCCGGCCTGAGGACCTCCTGAGGGGGAGGGGACGCAGCGGGCAGTGCTGGGGTAGGGGTGGGGAATGAAGGTGAGGGTAGGGGCAGCCTAGGTGGAGGCCCGTTAAGCCGGCGGGGGCGGAGCTTAACCACTCGAATTCCTCCAGGGCCGCCCTGGGCTGCCTGGGCCGGCTTTGCCTCCCGCAGCCAGAGCAGAACATTGCGAATTAGCGCATTTTGCGGTCAATTTTCCACTGCTTAAGAAACACTAAGCCACCCAAGTGAGCGGCCCCACCCAGCGCGGCCAAGATCTTAAGGCACGGGCTCTAGAGGAGTGTTTGGCTCTAGGAACTGCGGATGCCTGGGTGCAGGCGGGGGCATCTTGTGGGCCCCTTTATTGCGGCCCTAACTCTGGAGAGAGGGCGGGCCCGGTTCCCCCGCTGCTGGCCGCGATTGCTGCGCAGAGGGCCATTGGTTTGCTAATACCGCCGGCGCTGAAAGGCGCGGACGGCGGTCTATGGGGAGGGCTAGTAATTAGAGGACAAATTGCCCGGCTGCCCGCACTCCTCGAGAGCGGGGCGGGGGTGAGGGGACCGCCGGAGCGAGGCGCGCGCCCACCTTGGTGCAGGGAGCGGGGATGAGGGAGACCGCCGGAGCGAGGCGCGCGTCCTCCTGTGTGCAGATGTGCCGCAGCTGGAAGCCCGCGCGCAGCGGGGCGCCAGGAGTTTGGTCCCGAGGAGGCGGGCGCGGGCGCGGCTTTGTGGGGCCAGCACAATGCCCTTAACACTCGGCTGCCCCCTTTGTGCCCAGCCGCGCCTCCCGTCCCGAGGCACCTTTGTACCGCGCCGCCACCCGCCCCCCCGCGAGCCCCCAAGCCCGAGCGAGCGCGCGGAAGCCACTCGGGCCCCGCCGGCCCCGGCGCTTCAAAGCTGCCCGGCGCGTGCCAGCGCCCGCAGTTCAGCCGCGGCCCCGCGTACCGCCCGGGGCCCGGCCCGGTCCCGATCTGAACTAAGGGCCCTGCGGCCGGGGAGGAAGAACACTTCGGAGCCACGGTCACCAAGCTTCTGACTGAAAGGAGGGAGGGGCGCGATTCTCCACGCTGCTTGGCGCCTAGGAACGCCGCTGCCGGGCAGGGCCGGTCAATACCCCGAGCGGGGGTGGATGTCAGAGAGGATGCTCCGGCTCTAGGGAGCTGGGGGCCCACCAAGGACCCAGCAATTTCCCCTCCCCCTCATTGCAAAGGCCAGGTTGTAAAGTCATCAGCAGCAGGGCTCCTGTACTGAACTTTTGGGTCCTTGTGACTTCCCCATCGCCCTCACAAGCAGCAGTAGGGGGCTGCATGTTCATGAACTGGGGCCAAGAGAACTCAGTCAAGGGAGATGTGTAGGTTTGAACCCAGGGACTCCCCCGAATGGACAATTCCCGTCCCTCGCTAGTGTAGTCCAGTTGCTGAAGCCCAAGCAGGGATTGCCCAGGAGTCTTGCTAGAGCACCTAGCCGCTGCTGGCATGGGGCCTCCTCCTCTGAGCTTGAGTCTTCAGCCTGAATAATGAAGAAGGCGTTGGCATCTTGGGCCTCCAGTGATGCGCTCTCTGGAGGCTCAGTGGTCTTCCTCACCCCCACCTCCCACTTGTTGGGACCCTGAGAAGGCTAAGGGGCAGGGGTTGGGGGAATAAATTCCCAGGCCTTCCCTGTAAGGGAACAGAGACTGAATCGTCCAGCCTGAAGACTCAGGACTGGAGGAAGGAGAAGCTATTCTGACTGCCCTGTCCTGAGGCTGCCTGCAGCTTGCCCCTCCCCAGCTTGAAGAGAGTGGTTTAGGTCCTAATAGGGCCAGAGGGCCCCTGAGCCCAGTCTGCACCCCAGCACAGTACCTCTCCCAGTCCCGAGGTCCCAGCGAAGAGGAGGCTGGCTGTGGCCCCGAGGGTGGGCTGCACGCTTTAATGAGACACATGTTGCTGCGTGGCCCCTGCGGGCCCGGCTTTCAGTGGCCACAGGCAGAAAATCGCTGTATTGTCCCAACATTAGGGAGACTAATGCGGTGTCGCCAGTGGCCAGAGCGTGAAGCCGGAGGAAAGGCCTCACTGGTGGGCACTCCCAGCCTCTGTATCTTCATCAGGCCAGAGGAGGCCCGGTGCTCAGTCACCGTCATTAACAGGGCCTGCAGCCAGCTGGGCTCTTGGACCTCCCCCAGTGGGCTTGTTGGTGAGGCCCAGAACCTAGGAAGACTGGGACGGTTCAGGGTTTGGAGAGCATGGGCATGGGAAGGAATCTCAGACTCAGGAAGAGGTGAGGATGAGAGGGATAAAGGAAAGACTGGAGGTGAGGCCTGGGCTAAGGGGAGAAAACAGGCAGAGAGAGGTGGGGAACTTGCTTGTTTGTCCCCCTCTCACCCCTCCCCCTCGGGGTTCCACTCGTCCAGGAGCGCCTCATTGACATGTAAACGAGGGTTCCATATAAAGGTGGTGCTGCCTCCAGCGGCTCCGCTAGGACAACATGGGCACTCAGCCCGAGACCCAGGGCAGCTCTGGCGGCCCCACTGGCAACTTCCGCAAGGTCTGGGGTTCTGAGGGTTGCAGGGGTGAGGGGTAGGACAGAAGGTGCCCAGAGGGCCGAGGCTCTGCAGGTCATGTAACTACTGCTCACCCACAGGTCTCCAAGCCGCTGATGGAGAAGAAACGAAGGGCACGCATTAATGTGTCACTGGAGCAGCTCAAATCGTTGCTAGAGAAACACTACTCGCACCAGGTGAGACCGGGGACACGGTGGAGGTAGAGGGGGTGATATAATCCCCGGCCTCATTTGCTTGAACCCAGGCTGCCGTCCTAAGAGCCCTTTCCATGGACCCGCAGATTCGGAAACGCAAGTTGGAGAAGGCGGACATACTGGAGCTGAGTGTCAAGTACATGAAAAGCCTTCAGAACTCGGTGCAAGGTAGAGGGAGGACCTGGGAAGGTGGGGCAAGGGGCTGGAGGAGGGCTGGAGGGGTCAGAGCCATGGATTCTACAAGGCCAGATAAAGGAGAGATGAACAGAAAACCGCTCAGGGCGGCTGAGTGAGGAGGTATTGCTGTAAGTAGGGAGGCAGGAAAAGCCTGGCTGGCTGCAGACTTGTAATCCGAGTGAGTGAACGTCTGGACCCATGGCAGGGGATGAGTTTCGGCCTCCCCGCCCTCCCTCCCTAATCGTCCCTCTCTCTTCTCCCTCCTCTTCCTTTCCTCCTCTCCCTCCTCTTCCCTCCCTCCACACTTCTCCCCTCCCTTTCTCTCTCCTCTCTACATCTCTCTTTTCCTCCTCCACCTCCCTTGTTCTCCCCTCCTTTCAACATTTCTCTCGTCCGCTGCCCTCCCCCTAGGGCTCTGGCCAGTCCCCAGCGGAGTTGAGTACTCGTCGGGCTTCCGCGGCTGTCTGCCCGGCGTTAGCCAGCTTCTGCGGCGTGGAGAGGAGGGCGGCGCCGGTCTGCACGGCCTGCTGGTGCACGAGCGCGGGGGTGGCAGTACCATGGACAGCGCCAGTCCTGGCCCCGAGGCGCCCGCGCGGCGCGGCCCCTGCGCGCCCCCAATTTGGGCCCCTGCTCCGGCCGCCGGCGGATCGCGGTCCCCGCCACCCCGGCGCCTCCTCTCTGGCGGTCTCCCCGGCGCCTCCACCAGCATCCCGGCCCCGCAGTCGACTTCTCGCCGCTTCGCGGAGAGCCCGGAGCCGGGGCTGCGCTTGTGGCGACCCTGGTGAGGCTCAGATGCGGCCTCGGACTCAAGGGGACCCTCCTCTGGCCTGAGGACGCAGAGACTGTTTTGAACGGTCGGGACCCCAGTCGTCGGTTCTGGTCCCAGGACGGGGTGACCGGGAGGGGGCCGCGTCTCTGCTAACTCGGGGAAATACACGAAGCTATGATTGGACCGGGTTCTGAGCGTCTAGGCATAACCCCATCCTTGCCCCAGTCCTAGCTACTCAGGCTGGACCCGCTTTCTGCTCCTCCCACCCTCTAGTGGGGCTGGGAGGAGGTGTCCCGGGCTGCGCCCCTTTCCCAGGGCCCTCGGCGGGCAGCCCGCCCTCTCCCCCGCCCCGCAGCCGCGCGGCGGTGGGAAGGTCGCCGTCCGCAGAGGCCCAGAGCGGACCCCTCGCAGCGAGGAGAATTGCTGCCCCGCCCCGGCCCATTCAGCGGGCTGGGGACGCCGGGTTCCCACAGGCACAAAGCGCGCCAGGCCCCGCCCCGCTAGCGAGGGGCCCCCAGCCCACCCCCACCCTAGACCGGCTTCCACGGATTCCCACCCCCTCCGCACGCGGCGCGGCCCACCCGCTGGCTCGCGCTCGGAAGTCAGTTCTCTCAAAAGCCCCCTCATCAGAGGTCCCGCCCGGTGAGGTGCTCCGCCTACCGCCACCGCCACCCGACGCCCTGCTCCGCGAGGCTCCTGGTAGGGACCCCGCGCACCGTCCTGCCAACTGGAGATATGCTAGGGCAGCCTCCGGCTCCTCCCAGGGGACAGTTCACTAATCCCCACTCGGAAAAGACCTCGGCCTTCCAGACTCTAGGCCTCAGACCGCTGCCTCCAGGGAGCCCACCATCCTTGACAACCCTCGGAGCGCTGTGCGACGGTTAACGCCTCCGAAAATGAAGTCATTGCTATATCCGGACTCTAGCCCGGGAGTCCCGGCCCTCGAAGAGCAGGCCGGAGGCGTAGAGAACAGGGATCCTGCGCTGAGACCAGGAGATCGCGGCACCTCCTCCCACCATCTTGAAATTCAGAATAAAGACAGTGCGAACCTGTGGAATGGGTATAAAGAGGCCATGAAGGTTCTAATTTCTCCCATGATGCCTACTTGGGTAATCTGAAGTACAAACATCAACCTTGTATAAAACATTTCTTTTGGGATTGCCCCTGTCTTGCCCTGTGCTAAACCCGTTCTGGTCAGACCGCGGAGAGAGGCGGCCCGACTCCCCTACCTGACCAGCCGGCTCTCTGGAGCCGGAACTGGGGTCCCGCAGTGGTGGTCCTGGGGCGGCCTCTTGGGTCTCCGCTTTTGGACACTAAGCCTGAGGGCCACTAGGTGGCGCCCTTACACCGCGGACCCAGGGGCGCGTCCTACAAATCCCAGCCCCGGTTGGTGGGCAGGTCAACCCGCACAATGAGTCCGCCTCCCCAGGCACGCCTCCAATCGCAGTGCCCCTGGCTTCCCTGGTAGCTCAGATGGTAAAGAATCCGCTTGCAATGCAGGAAACCTAAGTTCGATCCCTGGCTCGGAAAGATCCCCTAGCTAATGGAATGGCAACCCACTCTAATATTCTTGCCTGGACAGACCATGGGGTAACAAAGAGTCGGACATGACTGAGCAACCAACACTTTCTCGCCCTCAGAACCAGCCTCACTGGGGTTAGGGGTCCCTGAAGCCATCCCTAGGCAGGCGCAGCCACCTGCACTCACAGGGCTTTGGAGCCCACCAGGCTGCTGCTCCTGGCCCGACTCACCTGCAGGATTTGCAGAGAGGAAAAAGTCAAGTTCGACCCAAAGGGCGGGCGCACTGGAGGAGGAATTCAGGACCCAGAGGGAGAGACGTTTAGGGGCAGCTGGCCAGCAGTGCTGTTAGATTCTAGGGAGGTGTTTCCATGAAACTGGCCTGGGATTGCCCGGTGCAAATTATATAGGAAGTTTTTATTGGAGTCTGTACAGAAGAGAAATGCTCAGTTGTGAAAAAACTACAAACAGATCCCTGGCTCTGGGCTGGGCGGTGGTATGAAGACAGAACTCCCTCCCCGGTGAACCCAGGGTCAAGCTGCTCATCAAGGCAGCAAACAGGCCTGGAAACTAAACAAAGTGAGAGAGGGGAGCCCCAGGCCCTGGGGGCCTCCACTTGGGATTCTCCCTCCTCTTTAATTTTGTAAAATCTAGGCCTGGAGGGACTTGAGGGGACCATGCCTCCCTGCAAGTATTGCCGTTGGATATGAAATACACAGAGTGAAAACTCAAGGTGGACAAATCGGCCAGCCTGATGGGGGGTCGGGGGGGACAGCAGCTAACTGGTGACCTCTGCCCCCACATGACATGTCGATCCTTAAAGGCACAACAGCGTTGTCGAGGCAGGCCTCCCATGGCTGAGGCTTGACTGGAACATTCTGATTTGCTCACCTTGCGGGTGAGTAAACCAGCTCCTCCCCGCAAGTTACCCCACAGCCAGAGACTGAAGGGCCTCTGAAGCTGAGACAGAGCTGTGTAGTCCTTCCCAGGTCTCTCTGGAGCTGGGACACTGTCTGAAGGGTGAGGAAGCCGGATCAGCCCCCAGAGGGGCAGAGGCAGTGCTGCAATTCCAGATTGCAGAGCAGGAGGGAAGAGGCCCTCACAGGCCCCTGGAACCCACTCCAGACCTTCACAGGTAGGGGCCACTGCATGGAGGCAGGGGATAGGATGGGACTGCCTTTGCATACACCCCAGCCCCTACAACCCAAGGTCTATGGGTACTCCTGGGCCTCTTCTTAGCCTGAGCCTAGGGTCTTCCTCCATGCAAAACCCAGCAGACACTCCCTGAGGGTCCATGGACAAGCCCAGGTCTGCAAGAGGTGTGCCTAGCATGGACAGCAAGAGAGTCCTGACTCAGGGTGGAGGAAGACTCACCATGGACCAGACCTTACACCCAGAACCTGGGAGGACTCTAAGCCAAGATCCCTTTCTGGCCAGACATGCACGGGTTGGGGATGGGCACCGAGATAAGGAAGCCCACTCCTGCTTTGCTTCAGTTCTCTCCACCACGTACCCCACAACCTTCACGGCGGGGGTCCCACAGGTGGCTGATGTGGTGGGCACAGACAATGAAGGCAGAGTGATGAGGGAAGGGATGCTAATAGGGGTCAAAGTGAGTGTGGTACCACTGGTGATGGTGCAAGTGTTGCACTTGAGCTTGGCTGGGGAGAATGCCCAAGGGGGCCAGGGACACTAAGCGTGGGAGGCCTCAGGCTTGGGGGCCACACTAGGCCACTGAAGACTGACCCCCACAGAGGACCCTGGGAGGATCCTATGCTACTTTCCCTCCCTGTCCACTCCGTGGCCAGGGCACACAGACCAGGAGACCTGTCCAAACAGTCCTGAGAGTTAACATGGTCACCTGCTCATCACAGATGGGGAAAGCGAGGCAGAACAGGTCAGCAGGGAGACCTGCTCAGAGAACTGGTTTGGGCTCCAAAGACCCCTGTGCTTAGAGACCCTCTGTACCCCACCCCCTGAGGTGTGACAATTACAGTGCAGAGTGGAAAGCCGGATGGAGTCCGGTGGCTCCTGTGCGGCTGAGCTTTGTTCTGTCTGGTGGTGTCCCTCTCTGGGCAACCCACCACCACCGTCACCCTAGCCCAGTCGCTTCCGTGTGGAGCCCGCCTTTTCCCAGGCCCCAGCCTTACTCTGCCCCGGAGGTGCCCTGCCCAGAGGCTGGTCCGTACCCAGGGTGGTTGTCCAGGGCAGGCGTCATCCCTCCAGGCAATGGTCGTCAAGGCTGGCACATGTCCGGGAAGCTTGCCCAAGCCCAGCCAGGACTAGGGTGGCATCTTTGGTGCTTTGGCCCCGTAGGCGGCCCGGCCCGCCTGGTGACTTGGCAAGGCGCCAGCGGGTCCTAGGACGCGGAACCCAGCGAGTCCGAGTGCAGTGTGACGTAGCCCGACGACTCCGAGGGCGAGCTCAAGAAGCTGCTGGTGCTACCTGCGCCCGCCGCGCGCAGACCGTCGGGCTCGCCCCACGACGCGCTCAGGCCAGTCCGCAGGGTCCCGGAATGCGTGTGTGCATCCGGGAGCGGCCCGGGGCTCCTCTGCGCGCCGCCGCCAGGGGGCGCCACGTCCCCACCTGGCTGGGTGCGGTCGGGGGCAGGGGCGCAGGCGGGGAAGGACCCTGGTGGGCCGGGCTGGCGTCGTAGGGCCTGCGGCTCCCGCTCGAAGGCGGTCAGCGCGAAGGCGTCGGGCAGCAGCGAGGCCGAGGCGCAGCGGACGCCGGGCCCGGGGCGGCGGCGCGGGCTGCTGGGGGGCGAGCCGGGGGCGCGGCGCGGGCTGTCATCCAGGGCCAGGGGCCTCAGAGACAGCAGGCTCTCGGCCGAGCGACGTCGCGGGCGGAAGGGGGGCGCGTCCTCTGCGAAGGCCAGCAGGCTGCCGCGACGCCGGTCAGGCCCGCTTGGCATCACTAGGGCGGCCAGGTCCTCGCCGGAGCCCCAGTGTGGCAGGAACGTGGGCAACGGGACGGCGGCCCACACGTCTGCGTCGTCGTGAGAGAAGCGTCGCGTAGGCGGGACCTGTGAGGATCTTGGGGTTAACTCCCGCTACCCTCCTGGAAAATGGGGACCTAGCCTCCCCTCACCGGGCAGGGTGGCCTGGAGTCAGGCGTCACCAGGCCAGGGGCCCCTGGTTTGAAGCTGTGCGATTTGGGGCAACTGACGATCTTTCCAAATCTCAGTGTTGTCATCCGTAGCTTGGGTCAACTCGGGAGCAGTCCCCTTGAGTAGGGTGCTAAGCCCCAAGGAAATGACACAGGTGCCAGGTTGAGCACCCTCCTAGGGCACAAGGGAACTGGGGCAAAGGGGCTGGGGTGCCCCCCATGGGCTCTGTGACCTGGGGCCAGCCCATCTTGGGAGGTGAAAGGCAACCCTGGGAGACAGGGCAGGCACAAGATGGGCTCCTACTCAGAGAGGAAAGGCCTTGGAGAGGTCAGGGTATCCCCCACATGCATATTGCGCGTCTCCAGCCCTGCCCGTCTCTACCTGCAGGTACTGCATCTTGTCCTCCTGCAAGGGCCGCAGAGGGTAGAACTGGGGCAGGCCCCCCTCCTCCAGGGCAGAGAGCTCATACTTGGCCATCCTGTCCAGGGCCACAAAGTCGCCCCCATAGTTGTAATCCAGGGAGCGCTCCAGCACTAGGTCTGGGGGGACGCCACCTTCCAGGCTGGTATCTGCAGGGCAGGGCAGAAGTTTAGGGCCATGGAAACTTGGGGGGCTTCAGGAGTGAACCCCAGGGACCCCCAGAGACACACGCAGGGCTGGTGGGCCAGTTAGCAAAAAAGGAGATAGGCAGGGTGCTCCATTCAAATCCTGACTCTGCCCCCTTTTAGTTGAGGGGCTGGGGAAGTCACAGACCCTGAGCCAGTTTCTTCTATGGGGCCAGGAACTAAATAGACACAAGGAGTTGACACCGGCTGGCAGGTAGCAGGGCTCAGCCAAGGGTCACATTGTTACTGCTGGGGAGAGACAGGACTGGTGCTCAGGAGCCCCTGGGGGCAGTTCGCCAAGACCCCTAAAGTCAGAGACTCCAGGAAACATTCAGGCTGGAGTCCACAGCCACTCTGTTAACTGGAACATCTGCTTAACTGAAACCCTGGTAGAGGGGCAAGCCAGACAGGAGAATGCTCCATGGGACACTGGGTCCCGTAGGGGTTCAAGCACCTGTGGGGTAAATCGGTGGATCTGAAACCTGTCCTCCCACTGACTCCAGTGATCTCCCCCAGGCGCCATTCTCCATGGGGCCATCCTCACCATCATCCGACTCCTCATCGTTGGCCAGGAGGGCCATACACTTCTCCCAGACAGCCTTGAAATCAGCGCGGTAGCGGTCACAAGCCCAGAGGAAGACGGGCAGCAGCAGGGCCTGGGTCACTGAGCACCACAGCACACACAGTGCCATCCAGGGCGCTGAGGCGTCTGCCCGTAGGCTGCTGAAGCTCACCACCTGTGGGCACACGGGTCGGCCTGGCACCCGGCAGGACCCCCATCACCCCGCTTCCCCTCCCAGCCTCAGTTCTCCCATATGCAGGGCAGGTCTGACTGCCCACCTGCCAGAGAAGGAGGCAGAGGAGGTGACAGAACTCTGGGCTCTTGGGCAGGAAAGGGCTGGAATGTGAAGGGAGAAGTCCATGCCCGCCCACTGACAGCTGCTCACTGCCAAGATGGACAGTCACCAGACTGCGTGTGCACCGGGAAGCGCTGGGTACAGCCTCCCTCATTTCATCCGTGACTACCCGAGGACAGGGAGCCAGGATTACCATCCCATTTTTGAGAGCCAGGTCTCCAATCTCCCAGTTCAGGGCCTTTCTACCATCCTCCCTGCTCCCTGGCTCATGATCTCCTTGGCCCTGCCTCTACTCTGGGGGTCGACCTCAGACCCAAGTGGGGAATCAAAGCAGTTTCTGAGGATCAGAGGGTCTAACTCGGTGGCTTTTGGGTCATGGCCCAGGGGCCCCTCATTCCTCTGCTCCCAGGGGAGTTCACTCCTCCACTTAGAGACACTGAACTGTTCCCCTTTCAGAGCTGAAGTGGGCATGAGGTAGACATACATTGGTTCTTCCACGCAAGCTGTGTGACCTTCAGAATGATGCTAAACCTCTCTGGGGCCCAGTTTCTTCATCGGTGAAGTGGGCTAAGAACATCTTGAGGCAAAGTTTCCAGACACTGCACCAGGCCTGCAGCATCATGTGGGTTCTGTAAACAGTACTCCCATCTATTCTCTGCTGGAGAGAAGCTGGGGGGCCCTCCCCATCTGGCTCTGCAATTTCACACATGTGCCTTCCCTCTCCCAGCAAAGGGCCCCACTGCACACAGGAGGTCTCCACCTAAGGGGTACAAGACCCGTTAAGGGTGGGGTTACACCCTGCCTATGAAGCTGCCCCCCTACCTGTCACCTGCTGAGGCTGGGGTCCTGCAGTGATGTCTTTAGGATGAAGCCTCTCTTGGGTCCTTGCCCCTCCACCAGTCCCTGTCCAGCTCTAGACCCTCCAGGGGCTGGGCTGGAACCTTATGGGTGGGAGGGCTCAGCTACTGAGTCCAGACATCATTCTTGGGCTAGGCCTGGGGCACAGCCTCATAGACAGGAGCCCAGGCAGCCTCCATGGGCCTTGGACCCTACCTGGCAGGGTCTTCAGACCAGCCTTCACCTTGACCTTCCTCAGCTGCTGGTGCGTGCATGCTAAGTTGCTTCTGCTACTGCTGCTAAGTCACTTCAGTCGTGTCTGACTCTGTGCGACCCCATAGACGGCAGCCCACAAGGCTCCCCTGTCCCTGGGATTCTCCAGACAAGAACACTGGAGTGGGTTGCCATTTCCTTCTCCAATGCATGAAAGTGAAAAGTGAAAGTCGAGTCACTCAGTCGTATCAGACTCTTAGCGACTCCATGGACTGCAGCCTATCAGGCTTCTCCGTCCATAGGATTTTCCAGGCAAAAGTACTGGAGTGGGGTGCCATTGCCTTCTCCGTAAGTTGCTTCAGTTGTGTCCAACTCTTTGTGACCCCATGGACCGTAACCCGCCAGGCTCCTGTGTCCATGGGGTTCTCCAGGCAAGAATACTGGAGCAGGTTGAAATGCCCTTCTCCAGGGGATCTTTCCGATCCAGAGATCAAACCCATATCTCTTAGGTCTCCCACACTGGCAGGTGGTGGGTTCTTTAACACTAGTGCCACCAGAAAGCTTGTTTGGCTGCTGGGATCAAGTCCAACTCTCCAGCACACATTCCAGACCTGCCCTGCCCCCCAATTCAGGACCACACCCAATTCTGCTACACCACATCCCCCCTCTGTCCACCATGGGACCTGGGTCCAAGAGGAAGCCTGTGACCCCACCTTCCATAGCCTCTGTATCAAGTGGATCTCACCCAGATCAGGGGTGGAAAGTCTCCTACAGTGTGATGGAAAGACCCTGGTCTCTGCAGCCACCTGACGTGGGCTCAGTTCCTACCATGGCTGCCCTGACTATATATTGGTCACTTGACCTCTCTGAACTTTGGTTTCCTAACTTATAAAGTAGGGGTGATGATGATGCCTCCTGAAAGGATCAGTGTGAGTAAGATTCAACCGCTAATGCCTGGAGCATACCCAGCCCTTGTCTGTCCCAGAGCCCATGTCCCCCCACCAGGCTCCTACCACCTGCCAAGCTCACCCACCAGCACGGGGAAGCCCATGAGGCAGTCGTAGATGACCACGATGGTGGCCACCAGGCCAGTGATCTGCAGCGAGGTCCTGGCAGGCTCGGAGCCATCGATGGAGGAGCGGCGCTTGCCCTGCGCGTCCTCCACCACGATAGTGGGCACAGTGAAGGCGCGGCGGTCCGCCCGGTGCCCCACCTGTACCGCCAGTGTCTGGAAGAGGGCAATGGCCATGCAGACCGCACCCATGGCCACACTGCCGCCCACCAGCAGCAGGAAACAGACGCCGAAGCCCAGGCCGATCTCAGCCACGATGAAGCGGCAGCCATGGGTGTAGAAGCGCTCACTCGTGTCGTGCCAGCCGACGGCAGGCAGGGCCGACAGGATGAAGGACACCATCCAGATGCCCATGACTGTGTGGACCGCCTGCTTCTTGGCGTTGCTCAGCCTGGCACAGGGCAGGGACAAGACAGAGAGGGACCTGGTATCACTCACAGGGTCTCTCCCCAAGCCCTGAGGGTCCTCGACTGCCCTGGTCCCCAAGCACATTGTCACACGTCCCTTTCTCCAAGCACTTCTGCACTGGGTACCTGCACACCCACACACACCTACATGCACGCACCCCTGCAGCCCTCAGTGTGACACTGGTGCAGCACCCCGCACGGGGGCCGTGTGCCCACACTGAGGCCGCTGTGCGCTCAGGCACACGTCCCCGCCTAGGATGTTCGTGTGCACACAGGTACCCACCCAAGAACTCACCGGTAGTTGACAGGCCAGCGGACCATCCACATGCGGTGGTAGGAGAGGGAGGTGACGGAGAAGCAGGTGGCCAGGGTGAGGGTGTAGAAGGTGGACACGAAGACCTTGCAGAGGCCCTCGTTCCACTCGTAGTCGGGGCGCTGGCGCCGCAGCTGCACCACGGCGTAGGTGGCGATGGGCACGGCCACGTTGAGCATGTGGGTAGCCGCCAGTGTGCACAGCAGGAACTCTAGGGGCTTCCACTTCTTCTGCTTGGCCCCCACGCTGAGGATGCCCCAGGCATTGGCCAGCAGCGAGAGGCCTCCGCACGCCAGCCAGCCCACTGCACTGCCAGGCAGCCGCCTCTCATCACTCATGGTGCAGACGGGAGCTGGCCGGCGGCTGGGACATCCTCCTCAAGCTGGGCCTCAGCTTAGCGCAGCAGTCCTCACATGTGGCAGCCCAGGGACACCAGGGACCACGAGCATCTGCGGGGGGCGGGCAGGAACAACACAGGGAACTCAGTGACTCTCCCCTGGCTCCATCAGCAGAGCTCTTGGGGCTCCTGGGAGTGGGAGACAGAGGGGTCCCCTGATGCTCCGTTATTTGTCTGGTCCTGGCTTGGGCAGGGCTGCTTTGCCTTCCTCTCTCCTCTCTGAAGACTCCTGGCTCCTGGGGGGGGGGGTGTATACAGTGGTGCTCAATCAATGCACATCCCCTCACTTCCATCTATTCCTGGTCAAGGTGTGGCATCTAGGCTTGCTTCCAGGCTGCGTGCATCCTCAGGGAAGCTGCCAGGCCAGGCCCAGGTGGGCCCTGTGCCACAGGCGTACCTGGTGTTGTCCCAGGACCAGCCCTCTCACCTTCACACTTCCCAGATCCACACGCAGCCCACATGACGCTGCCCCAGCGCACAATGGGGGCCCTCAGCTTCATCCATCCTACTTCATTTGGCCAATGAGGACAGGCCTGGAGGATGAGGCCCCTGAATCTCTCTGTGAGGAAAGGGTGATCTAGGGACCAGTTTCCTGCCCACTCTGGGAAAGCATGGCCTGCTTTTCCTGGGTCAGCCCCCAGCAGGCCTTCCATGGCCAGGCATACCTGGAAGGCCCTGGCAGAAGCCTAGGCTGGGAGTCCCACCAAGCTCCAGCACACTAGCTGTGTGGCCTCACAAAACCTCACTCACGTCCTCGGAAATGAGGATGACGATGCTTCCTCCAGGGGGCAGCTGGGTGGGTAGACGCCTCATCTCTAAAGCCCAGGGCAGGCCAGGTCACAAACACAGTGGGTGCTCCGGACACCTTGAGTAACATGGGACTATAGCTGGCCAGGGACCAGAACCTGGCCCCAAGGACAGCCTGTGGATAGGAACCAGGGACACAGGACCCAGGCAGGAGGCACGTGTTGGGGAGCTCCCCCATCCTGCCAGAGAGCGAGAGGGTGGTCCCCCCTTCTGGCCTGGCATCTCCCTGCACAGAACAGTGGCCGGTCCTCCGATATGAGGCCCCCCATAGTCGGCCACTCTGGCCACAGCCCGGAGCAGGCAGGGTGGACCTTCTCACTCTCTAGCCTGTTTAATCTCAGTGGCTGCAATTCTCTTGTCCCCAACAGGGAAGATCCCCTGGAGAAGAGGATGGCTACCCACTCCAGGACTCTTGACTGGAGAATCCCATGGACAGAGGAACCTGGCGGGCTACAGTCCATAGGGTCGCAGAGAGTTGGACATGACTAACACTTTCAACACTTATGGGTACCACTGAACCAGACACAGCCATGTGATCTCCCAGGGACTGTTCCCAGCTTGGTGTGGACAGGCCATTGCAGGCCCCTGGTGCTCAGGACAGGGGAAACAGCACTTCCCGGCCCACTGCTGGGCACCCCTGCTTGTGCTGTACAGAGTGTGGCCTTGACCCCGGTGGACACCAAAGGACCTCTGAGTCCTGTGAGTCTCATTCATTTCTGTGCCCTTGCTACGGGCCTGCCTGGGCCCCTGACCCAGATGAGAGTCTATTCCGGACCACACTAGTGCCCACTAATGGCCTTGAGGGGGGCTGGGAGACTTCTGGAGCCAGACAACTTCCTTCCCAAACATTAGGCTTCTACTTACACACCTGCTGTCCCTTCCTCACCCTAGACCCAGCATGGGAGGAGAGGTGGCCCCACTGGACCCTCCAGCAGTTGTTCAGGTGTCCAGCAAGCCTCCTTGACCTCAGCATACAGAGGCCACTGGTGTGGGGTAAAGAGCTGTTAAAGACTCCAACTCCAGCTCCCCAGCCAGTTACATGACTTAGCTGGGTGTCAGTTTTCTCATCTGTAAGTGGACATGAGGGTATCTGTCTGGAGAAGCATGTGGGTAGCCAGGAAGTTATGCCACAGAAAGTGCTTAGAATGGAGCCAGGCACACAGAAAGTGCTCAATAAATGCTTGCTGTGTAGATGTATATACTAAAGGCCTCCCTGCTCTCTGAGCTATGGCATCTCTTAAGGTCCAAGACATTGAGCTCAGAGGTGTACTTGAGCCTCAGACCTGCAGGCACACGCAAGGTAACCCCAACCGAAACCTGGGACGGTCCAGCTTTGGGGGTAATGAGGCCCCAGGGCTACCCTAATGGGTACCTTCATGGGGTCTGGCAGCCTACTCTGGGTCCAGAATGGGCAGAGTACGCATGCTGCTGTGGGTCAGAGGCTTATGTTATCAAACAGAAAACCGGGTTCACCATGTACCTGGTGGGCTGGTGTCTCTTTCTACTTGCATTGGCTTCTGTGGCTGTCAAACTGGGAGGCCTTTCCTCAGATGCCCAAGCAGGCTGTCTGACTCCTGGGACCCTGGGCCCAGCCCAGCTCATGCTGCCCACCTGCTGATTACTGGTGCAGAATGGTGGAGAAGATGCCATGGGCTGCCACTAGCACAACCCTTCATGGTGCCAGTTCTTCTGAGTCTAGCCTAACAGTGTCTCACTTCAGGGAAGGGTCCCAGGTGTGGGCAGGAGAATGTGCCCTACAGGGGACATTCATCCTTCAAACAGCGCCCTCCTCTCAATTCACACACCTAGTGATCTTGTCTGAAGGACTTCCATCAGCCCTGGTGGTCCAGTGGCTAAGACTCTGAGTTTCAAATGCAGGGATCCCCAATCCCTGCAGGTCAGGGAACTAGATCTGTAACTAAGACCCAGTACAGCCAAACAAACAAATAAATAAATATATATTTTTAAAAAGATGGTTAAGCAGGGGTAAAACCATTTGCCCACGTTCTTATGTGCCTGAGCCAGGATCCAAACTCTGTCTGACATCAAAATCCTGGCTTCTTAAACATTAAAATGCTCGGATACTTGGCTTTTTCTTGTTCCTTGAGCTGAGGTCATCTTTCTGAGCCTCCGACCCAGGCAAGATGGGTCCGTCCTACTATCCCAACAATACAGACGGGAACAGTGAGGCTCAGAGTCCAGGGCAACACTGGGGAGGAAGCATAGACTCTGTGGACTCCTGAGCTGGTTGGTGGTCCTAGGATGGGGAAGGAATATCTCCGGGATGGGATGGGGAGTGAACATCACGGTCTCCAAATGCAGAGTGAGAGGGGGCTGGCTCTGCAGAAACCAGGAGACCCTCTTCCTCCAGATTGTTATCACCTTCTGCCCATTCACAGGGAGCAGGGGACACTAAAGGCCAGACCCCGACACTAAAGGCCAGACCCCAACACTCCGCATCACACTCAGTCTCCGCAGCATTCCAGGACCGGACTTCTCCCTCCCTTGCATCCCTGAGCCGCTCCCTGCCGCCCCCTCCCCTTAGGACAACGCTGGGCAAGCTGCAGGTGTGGCGGGCCTGGGACCCACCGGACTCCCTCCGCAGGGTCTGCGGGCGGGGCCCCGACGTGACGTCACGGCCGCGGGCCAATGAGGCCGCATGGCCCCAGGGCTCTATTGCGCAACAAAGAGAACCCAGAACTTGAAAGGATTCCCGGGCTCGGCTGCCGCCCCCAGGCTGCTCTCCGCCCGCGCTGCTGCCCATCGGTCCCGCAGGGCCCTGCTCGGCCGCCGCCCAGGGCGGAGCTCTCGGCGCGGAGCCTTCACATCTCCAACACGCCCCCGGCCCGCCACGCCCGCACCCCCACCGCCGCGGTCCGCGCTCCTCTATCCTCCGATCCCCCGCCCGACCTGGCGCTCGGTCCGGCCCCAGCGGGGCCCCCGGCCCTGCCTAGCCCCGAGGGCGCGTTTGAGCGGCGGCCGGGAGCCGAACGCCGACGGGACTGCGGTCCCGGGCGCCCCCCGAGCTTCGCTGGACAGGGGTGGGCCCGGGACCCTCAGATCGGCCATCCCCACCCCCTGCAAGCAAGTCCCCCCGGGCGGCGCTTCCAGGCCCAGAGGAAGCGGCCGACCCCGGGAAGTTACCCCGAAGGTCCCCAAGTTGGGGCGGGGGGCGGGGTGCGCAGACCTAAGCGGAGCCCGCAGCCATCGGACAGGCCCTGTGACCGACAGACCGCGGACAGCCCCTCCCCGCCCGAAGTCTCCCCGCCCGGGGTCGCCTGCCCGGCCGCCTCCGGGCCAGGGAGGCGGCGCTTACCCTGCATTCGGGCGCCCGAGGCTCCAGTTCGCTGCTCCCGCCTCTGGCTCCAGCTGCGGCTCCCGCGCCCCCTGGCCGAGCGCGGGCCAACGGGGGCCGCGAGGGCGGCCGGCGGCGGAGCAGCCCGCGGTCCGGGGCATCCTGGCGGCGGCCGCCCGTGGCCGGCGCGTTCCGCTCAACTCGACCCCGCCGCCCCTCCCTCCCTCCCTCCCCTCGCGCCGCCGCCACCGCGGCCGCGCTCGGATCCCGCCGCTCGGCTGGCTGCGCCCCGGCGGCCGGGGGCGGGGGGCGGAGCAGGGCGCATGCCTCCGCGGGCGCCTCCGCACCGCCCCTCGGACCGCCCCGCCCCCGCCTCTCGGAGGCGCTGCCCCCTGAGTCTTGTCTGTTTGTCCGCGCGTCTGTGAGTCCTCAGTCTCGCACCGGCGGGGGCGCGCCCTCCGCATGCGCGCCTCCCGGCCGAAGCCCCCTAGGGAGGGCGGCAACTCCCGTGAAGCATGGGCAAGCTTGGCCTCTTGCTGTCGTCTTGGGTCTGTCCACACTCTGGACGCAGGACACGGCCTGCAAACCGCCTTGGGGGCCTGGGGCAGGAATGGACAGTGGGAACCTAGGGCTGGGAGTAGGGGGCTCAGGGACGCCTTCTCAAAGAAAGCCGTGTCTAAGGTGAACTATAGGGGCGGGGCATGGAGAGTACTGGGGGGGACCTGAGGACTAGCTGCCTCCAGAAATTAGGAAGTCGTTCATGCGGGGAGTCCGGGCAGGGAGAAGTGAGGTTGGGTCAGCTAAGGATTCATACATAGCTTCGGCCCGGTTCAGGGTTGGGGGGTGTGGCCGGGAGAGAGCTCCACCATGGGAATAAGGGGTCGTGTGAAGGGACCACTGGGCTGCTGGTGGTTACCTCTCCTCCCGTGGGCTCAGAAATGTTCTCTGTGAAGCTGAGACCAGGCCACTCAGCTGGGACGAGGCAGGACGGGCGAGTCGGAGTCCCTGGCCCTCTTTCCTCCCACCATCGGGAGCTCACCCTACACTTAGCTAGCTGAGGCAGAGGCTGTCACCGCTAGGCTAGGTGGGAAAACCCAGTAGTCCCCTCGATGGGGGTCTCTGGAGACCCAAATCACAAGAGAGAGCAGCCGCTGGCATCTTGGCATCCTGGCCTCCCGTCCAGCCAGAGGATGCTGCCTGCCTCTTCTAGGAAGCCAGTGACCACATGCATCCTGGACAAAGCCCTCCAGAGTCACTCCTGGGCCTCAAGGCATTGTCCTACCACACATCTGGGAGGCATCCATAAGCAGGAAGCCCTGTGCCCAGAGGAAGGTAGGCATCTGCCCAGGACCAGGGTCAACCAAATGCGAGTGCTGGCTGCGCCACACCATAGCCTGGATCCTGTGCCCACCTACACCGGCTCCACACCTGGAGACAGCTGGAGAGTTAGGAGCAGCTTTTAGGGGACCCAGAGGGAGCCTTAGGGTCAGTCTTGTGAGACGCATTAAAGCTGTCTGAATAGCACGGTTCCACAACGAAATGGGGTTGGTGAGTGCGAGTCCTGGGCCATGTGCTCCCTGTGTGTGGCTTCTGGGTGATCAGGGCCCCTGTGAGCTCTCTGTGGGCAGGCCAGCTCCCTGCCCATGTGGTCCTGGTTGTAAACAGACCAGCAGCAGTGGGAGGCTGACACAGGGTAGCCGGTAGTCAAATGTGGCATTTCTAAGGCCATCCAGCCGTTCAGAGCCTTGAGCCCAGCTGCTGCCCAGCTGGCAGAGGGCAGCATGCCCCACGCCTGTGGCCCCAAATGCACCTCCACAGCTCACCACGGCTACTTGGACTGGTACCCCTGCCCCAGCTGGCTCTGGGGGCACACGGGAGATGAGCTTCCCAGGGCTGCCTTGGGGAACCCCAGGACTGGGGTACTGGGCCTGGCATGGCCGACTATGGTTTCTCAGGACAAGGTTTGGCTGGCCTGCACAGGATGGTCTTTCTCACCCTGCCAGGCAGGCTGCTTCCTCCTCCCTTCCTGCCTCGGGCACCCCCCAGGAAGCTGGCATGGGAGCGGGTGTGTGGAGCTGGGGAGGCGAGGCAGCCTCCAGGGGCGGGGTTGCTGTGGCCTCTTGTGGGTGTTCCCTCCCGATGCTCCCAGGCAGGAAACAAACCCGTCAGCCGGGACTGGGGCCGAGACAGATTCTGAAGGTCTTGGCGGACGTTTCTGCACATCTGGAGCCGCGTTCTCTCTCCTGGGCCCAAGGGAGCCCTGTGTGAGGCTGTGCCGTTGACGGCCAGTCTCATCTCCAGGCTTTGGGGATGAGCCTGGGTCAGGAACATCCTCACAGGCAGCGATGACCAGGAGTGCTGTTGGAGGGGACTTTCTCAGCTGTGGGTGGGTGGGTAGGGACCTGGCCCCTACAGTGGCCTCAGCTGCTTACCTGCCCTGAGGCTGCTGGACCAGATGCGTGGGTGTATGCACACACAGAGCTTCCTCCCTCACACATGCCCACACGTATTTGCAGACAGGGATACCGATGCAAGTGCATGCATGCACACGGGCTGACACACTGCCCCTCAGACCCCCACGCCACAAGCCTTCCCAGTAACCCCACTTGCCTGAGTGGCTGGGAGTTCCTCCTCAGGCACAGAGGCCCTGGCACTAGCTGAGGAGGGCCCCCTCTGGTAGAACCCCTGCCTCTCGCTCTGAGGTGTCCGAGCTGCCTCTGGTGCGGAGAGGCCGGGCTCAGGGCAGGGCAGCTGTGGTCGGTCTGGCTGAGTTTGGCTCTTTTTTAAAATATTTGTCTGTACTGCGTCTTAGTTGCAACACGAGGGATCTTCAATCTTCATTGCGGCATGTGACCAGGGATTGAACCCCAGCCCTCTGCATTTGGGAGAGTCTTAGCCACTGAACCACCAGGGAAATCCCTGAGTTTGGCTCTTTCTGCCAAAACTTTGAGTCCTCACAAGTGCCCCAGCTCCCATCAAAGGGAAGGAACTGGATGAGGCCTCAGAGCCTGGAACCAAGGCCCCTGGGCTGGGGTGGGGGGTGGGACAGGAGGGAGGGGTGATCTCTCTGACCAGCAAGTCATCAGGCAAACACAAGTGGGCGCTAGGGCAGGTCTAGGTCCAGGCACCCAGAGGAGTGGGGGCCAGGAGGGTGGCCCCCAGGCCACTAGGCCCCCACTAGGCCTCTGGGTGGCCTCCAGATCCCACACCCAGGGAAAGTGCAACCCCCCAAGACAAATGACCACCCAGACCGAGGTCCAGCCAAACAGTAGCTTTATTAGTGAAGCTGAACTCTACATACGGTACAGTGTGTGCCCAGGTCACCCCAGGGTTTCCAGGGACTGCGCGGGCATTGGGACAATACTGTGTAGCGTTTACACTGGGGTGATATAAATAAAGCTTTGGTGTAGAGGTTTTCGGGAGAGGTTAACACTGCGAAACGAACACTTCACACAACCCCAGTTGTCAACACGAACTGGGTTTCTGGCCGGGGGCTAACTTCTAATGATGCGGCGCTGGGCCTGTTCCAGGCCTGAGAGGCGTCTAGGCCTGAGTCTCCGCCTGGCCCTGCCGCTTCGCCTTCATCTGCAGGTACCGCCCTTTGCCTTCCTCGAAGCGCTTCTTCTCGTCCTCAGTCTCGGGCTGTGGACACACAGAGGAGCAGGCAGGTTAGAGAACCAGTGAATGTGGGCACCGCCCCCAGAGGGCAGAGAGAAGCCGGGCCAGGCCCCATCTTCCTGCAGCCCGTAGGGCGGAGACCCCATTACTCTCCACAGCAGGCGGAATCTGAGCCCAGGGCCTTCTTGAGAATGAATTTCAGCTGGAAATGCAGTTGATAATGAACTTGGGAGAGGGGCCAAAGGGGGACCCTGTGTTTGCACTCCCAGGGAATGCCAGCTACTCTTGGTCTCTGCCCCAAAGGTAAGTGGGGACATACACCGTGCTGGCTGCGTGACCTTGAGAAGGCCACTTTATTCACTGGCCACTTTACCAGGAGTGAGTGACCGCTTGTCGGCAGTCACCCCTGGCCAGCACAGAGGCCTAGGAAGTGGCACCTGGTGTCCACCTCACCTCTTCTCTGTACAACCTAAGAAGCCAGGTCCTCAAGTGACCAGAGACTTGGCCAAAGGCCATGTTTTGCCCAGGACTATCCTGGCCCATGCCTGCTGACCAGTATGACAGTGAATGGACCCCCTTTCATTCCTGAGGGTGGCCTGACCTAGCCACTAAGTGCTGTGGCCCCAGACAGAGGTCACGGCAACAGCACCAGCTGGTCACTTCCAAGACCCCATCTGTCCCACTGCAGAGTTCTTTCTCACTGCCCAGGGGTCAGGGATTCAGGCTTAAAGAGCTCTGCTAATTCCTCTGGACAACACTGCCTTGAGACACTCTGAGGGTGTCTGAAAGCCAAAGAAATGGGGCAAGTGCCCTTCATCTACAATGACACCAAGCCCCAGCAGCTATTTTTAGGCCCAAGGGTTTTACAGGCAAATGGTATATTGACAAAAGAGAGAACACTCAGCCAGAGGACGGAATGTCAGGTTATACCCAACACTCCCTCCCTTTCAGCCTTCTCAGAAATGGTTCTCTAAGTGTCACCAGGTGTGAACTATCAGAAGCCCACAGCTTGGAGCCAACAGAACATCCGGGCATCTGATGCACTAGGTTGTGCTTCTTAGAGTGGTTCTAGTCCCTGTATGAAGACTCTTGGGGCACACGTGGAAAACGCTGACTTTTCCAAGATACTTTATTGAAAGCTGGCTCTGGTTTCATCTCTGGCTGGCTTTTTAAAAGATGAAACTTGAGGCTATGCAATTTGACCTAAAACAGCCCAGGAAAATGGAATGTTCTATCTCCATTTTATCAGGAAGTTCTAAGTTGGGGGGGGCACGAGACATCCTTGGGGCCCCAAGTACTCCAGCCCCTGCTGAAGGCACCCCAAGAAGACAAGGCCACTTCCTGCTGAGCCCAGCCCAAGGCTCCTACATACATCCAGGTAAAAGGTGCGAGATCAGGGGCTTCTCAAATGCGCATGTACGAATCACTGAGGATCTTGTAAGCACAGATTCTATGTGTCTGCAGTGGGTCTGGGGGCTGGGACCCGTTTCTAACACATGTTAGGCGATGCAAGGCAGCTGGCCCATGGAGCGCTGTGGGAAGGACCCTGATCCCTCTCTATGTCCATCCCTGTTCTAAATGAAAATGGAAGTCATGTCTGACTCTTTGTGACTCTATGGACTGTAGCCTGCCAGGCTCCTCTGTCCGAGGGATTCTCCGGGCAAGAATACTGGAGAGGGTTGCCATGCCCTCCTCCTAAGGATCTTCCTGACCCAGGGATCAAACTCAGGTCTCCGTCACTGCAGGCACAGCCAAAGTGGCCAAGAATGCAAGGTCAAGGCCACCAGGCTAAGACAGTGGGGACTTTTTCCTCTCCTGCCTCTGTATGGGACTTGCCTGGCATGGTTGAGACCTGTGGCTCCCATCCATGATACATAAAAACCCACTGGATTGTACATTTACACGGGCAACCACACAGCACATAATCATATCTCAAAACCACCGCAGAGGTGTGAGTGTCGTCCGAGTTTACAGAAAGTCAAAGGGAAGGTTCAGCGTGGCGGGCCCCCACCCAAATCTGGGCACGTGAGGAAGACAGCAGGGCAGAGGTGATGCTCATGGAACTAAATCCGGCCTGGACGCACATGCTCCCACGAGCACGCCGAGCACCATCCACGGGACCCTGCCTTGGGGAGCTGACCGAATGGCCGATCACACACAGGAAAGAGGCAGACGGTGCTGCACTAGGAAAGAGACAGTGGCCTGGACCAAGACCAAGTGGAGCAGAGGAAGATGGTCTCAAGGTCCAGGTGTGGTGAGGGCTCCTGGGAAGGCATGCGGGCACCCCCCAGCTGGTGAGAGTCTGTGTAACCACCCTGGAGGCGTCCAGGGTCATCACGTCCCCCTCCTATGGCGACGTAGGGCAGAGGCTGAGTGATCTGACCAAGCAACAGCCTGTACAAGGCAGAGCCACAGTTTGAGCTGCTGCCATCCCCCAGGCCAGCTTGTGCTGACAGGCTCTCAAGGGTGGGGCTGTTGGTGGGCAGCAGGGCACACGGTGGCCCTCCAGCATCATCCTGGTGAACATCCAGAATGAATCTGGAGCCCACCTGAGTCTGCAGGGGCCCAGCCTCTATAGCCTTCTGCACCCAGGAGAGAACAGGCCAGGGGCAGGGGCACATTCCCCTTCCAGCCCTGGCCTCAGCGCCTCCCAGAGGAGGCAAAGAGGAGACAGACGCTGCGCCTTCCCTTCCCACCAGGTCCCAACGCACCCTCAAGGGTGAGGGGGGCTCACGTGGCCCTGATGTGTGGCTGTGACGAGCCCGGCCCTCCATCAGGTACCCCCAAACGACTGCCGCTACCCCACCCCCAGAAGTCTCTAGACGTGCACTGAAGGTTCTGGACGTTTCTCTCAGTACACGACCCCAGGAGGGCAAAAGCCCAGAGGCAGGTATAAGACCTGGTCAATTCCAGTGTCCGCCAGGCAGGGAGTGGGGAGGAGCCAGCGCCCGGCACCCAGCCCCAAGGTTGCTGTGCCGAGCGAGTCCCTGACATTCAATATTCTGCAGCTAATTCATCAGCCAGGATCTGCCCTCAGACAGACCTCCTGCCGCCTGATGATGGATGTGCAGGCAGCGGGCCGGCTTCAGAGCGCGGCCAAACCTTGTTCAGCCTGGGAACAAGGAGCTGGCGAGGGCTCACCCCTCACCTCATCTCCAGGGACGGCAGCCTTTGTGGGGAGCTCTGGGCTCTGTGGATTCGGTGCTGCCACCCACATGCTGATGGCCCTTTCCTGCCCACCTGCCCTGGGAGGTGTTATAAAGACACCTCAGGGCTGGGGAGAGGCATGTGGGGGAAGAACAGAGCCAGGGGTGAGCAACTCTGCTCTAGGTGGGGGCAGGGTCCTACCCAGCCGGCTGCTGGACGCTCAGCCTCCCCAGGGCTGCGAGCTCAGATAAACAGCTCTCCCAGCCAAGTGACTAAGAGGGGCTACCACTTCCCTGCTGGGCGAGGAGCTGGCAGAACTAGACAGATGGCTCCCTGCACGCGGCCCCACCCACAGCCCAGCTGCCGCTGCCTCTTCACAGCCGTCTCCCTCCACCCGGCAAAGTAAATAAATACATAAGTTGTTGGCTGTTGCTGTTTTTAATGGGGGGTTGGAGGTGACGGGGAGAAGGACAAAGCTCCTCCATAGGAATCACACTTCCTCTCAAGTGCCTAAAGCTGTTGGCAGGAGCTACCAACTCCTGCAGGCTGCCCGTCCCCCAGCCTGAGGGGGAGGGCTTCCTGTGCATTTGAAAAAGGACAGGTGACAGCAAAGGAGCCCACTGGCAGCTCAGGGTGCAGTGACCCGTTTACCTGCCTGGTGGAAGAGACAGTGTGCACCAAAGGCTCTGGACGCTTCTCTCGGCGCTGGACAGACACTGGAATTGACCAGGTCTGGTAACTGCACCTGGGCCTCTGCCCTCCTCGGAGGGGTGCCAAGGACCATGGGGTCACCAGGACCTGCCATATGGCCAGGCGGCTCCAGGATGCTCCCAGGGCCAGCTGCGAACCAGGGGTCTCCAGGAGGTGACGTGATGAAGGGTCTCCTGCGGGGCCAGTGCAGGCCGCTCTCCACTCACAGCGATTACACTGCGTGTGTGCTCGCCAGCATCACACTGATGAACTCCTGTCATCATGAACAGCCTCGGAGACAAAGTGTATTCCTGTTTGCCAACACATAGCTGATGCCCTGGGACGAGGGCAGTTGGCCCTGGGGCTCAACTTAAGGCAGCTGGATCTTTGGAAGGTCATACTCAGGCCCAGGGACACAGGGGTAGGGGTGGGGTCCCAGGCCTGGGCCCCCCGTGCTGGGGGCGCCCCGCTGGTTCCCGCCTGCTGGCTCTGGGCCTCCGATGTTCATCTTTCCCTCCTCCCACCAGCACTGTCTCCCGGGCTCCTTTCCACTGGTAGGGAAGCCTCTGGCTTTCAGAGCCTAACAGTGCAAACCAAATGTTTTCCATTTTGCATTCTCTGTGCTTCAAGAACACACATTTGGAACTTGGCAGAGAGGGTGAGTGACTAAGTTCCACCCTCAGTAAAATCAAGAACTTGTCCTTTTTGTAATTAATGAATGTCTGGTGCGAAGAGGGTTTCCAGTGGTGATAGAACAACTTCCTGTGAGCCTGAGGGACGCAGACCTTCTTAATTAGGAAGCCACGCAGCACAGCCTCTCCGGCCTTCATAACAGGAGGAGAGAGATCTTGGGACAATCATGCAGGCAATTAAGATACTGTCTGATGACCGGGGCCACTCGGGGTGGTGTGGCCAGGGGCACTGGCGAGCTGCCCACAGGTGGCTGTGTCCCCCAGCTGGGCCCACAGACCCTGACCTGGGGCGGGGATGGGCTGCGCACCGGGAAGCCACAGTCTGCGGTCCAGTGTCTAGTTCCCAGGGGCCACAGACTGGACTGTGCAGCTACTGCACCGGGCTCAGCACCGCAGCCCCCAGCACACGGCATCACAGCCTCCAATGACAGAGCCAATGTGGAGAGTCATGAACACCCTCACCAGGGGTTCCCCTCACCCTAAAGCACTGGCTCCACTCCTCAAATAACTGCCCTCCTGTGCAACCACGAAGTTCACCTGCGGAAGGGTCAACAGGTGGCCAGAAGAGGCAGGGAACACAGGTACTGCCAGGCAGGAGGCGGGAGGGTGCCACCCCCCAACAGGAGAGGGGGCTCAGGACCCGCGCGCAGTGCTGGCCCCTGGGTGGGGTGTGCCGACACGCCGAGCCCTTCCCACGGGCTGGGCCGGGCCAGGAGTCACGCTCACTGCCAGCCCTTGCCCTGCATGCACACTGTGTCAGCATCTTTCCCGCCATCTGTGTGAGGCCACACGATGCCCGGAACACAGTGGGGTCCCGGAAGCCTCTGCTGAGTGAATGAACAAGCAAACCAATGAAGATCAAAGCAAGAAAGCCTGAATCCCAAACCAACATGACTGTGTTAAAGATCAGAACCAACTCAATGGACGCGAGTTTGAGCAAACTCGGAGATGGTGAAGGACAGGGAAGCCTGGCGTGCTGCAGTCCATGGGGTCGCAGAGAGTCGGACACGACTGAGAGACTGAACAATGACGATTCAGAACTGAGGATTCTGCTCAGAGGACACATTCAGGCATCCTCCACCTCGAGCAGCTCCAGAAGGCTCAGACCACCGAGGGGCTTGATAGGGTCCTGCGCTGGTGACAGGAGGCACGAGCGGGGTGTCCAGTACACCTGGGGATGGACAACGCCCCTGATGAAGCATCTCTGCTCCTGCGGGCAGGGCTGGCATGCTATTCTCTGATTCTGTATGCACCTACCAGTGAGTGGGGAGGCCCTTCTGCACCCTTCCTACCCCTGGGGGTTCCAGGGTCTTTTCGTCCTTGTATTTCTGAGCACCCAGGAAGGGGCCGCCTTGGCCAAGGTGTTCAAGGTCTGCTCCATATCGACTTCACGTCAAAGTCACGTCTCATCGCTGTCACCATGGTCTGGGTGGGTGTGGATAACCCACCCCAACACCTAGTGAGGAGGTGGGTCGGCACTGTGTGAAGTCAGTGCTCAGCTCCCGCTGTGGGCCCAGAGCACACCCCAGCACCGGCCCTGTCCCGGGGACAGGGAACGGCCTCACGGGCACCCAGGCCCTGGGAGCTGGTCCTCAGGAAACCTGTATGGTGACTGGCCCTGGATGGGGCCCTGAGGTTTGGCCATTATGGAAAGAGGAAGCACCTACAGCTGAGAAAGTGCAGAGCTCACATTTCACCGCTTCTTGGTGGAGCCCCGCCAGCTATGAGCCAGCCCCTCCAAGAGAGAGGGAAGGCCGGTGGCCTCCTCGATTTCCTCCCTGCCTCCTGTTTTCATCCCGATTTGTCATTTCAGTGCTGCGACGGAGGCTCCTGGGTCCAGGCCCTGCCCTCCACTTGTCAGCAGTTCCTAGTGGACCAGGAGATGATGGTCTATAAGCAGTGGCCAAAACCCCCGCACCGCAGGTTGCTCTGAGGTCTGGGTTTTCTGGGAGCCAAGCAAACCGGCTTTGAAAAGACCCTGCTCCGTGACCCCAATGTGACGTGGCCATGCTGCTCAGCTCACTGGGGAAAACAAATGATCCTTTTCCAAATGACCCATGAAGCAGTTGTGAATGCATGTGTCCAAATTGGCATCATGTGACTGCCCTGGCACAGGGTCCAGGTGGCTCCCTTGGCGAGGTGAGACCTCCCCCCAAGTGGGTCTCCCAGGACCTCGGGGTCTGCAGCACCCACAACTGAACCAGAGAATGGAAACCAACCTTGCCCCCGCTTTAACACAGAGTCCACTAGTTCTCACGTTTGGGGGTACTAAAGTCCTTCCACCAGGGTGGAAGTGGGTCTCAGGGAGCCACCCCTCTAACTCTGCCCTTCAGCTCGACCCTCGAAGTTAGAGGGCACGGCTGCAGGGAGGCCTTCAGAGGGAGCTGGCTGGCTCCACAGGCCACACTCGCCTTTAACAATCAGCCTGGAAGTGCCGGCATCTGCTGGCGTGGTGCAGCGGGCCCTCCCAGCATAAAATATTCATCAAGAAAAACTCCCACAGCCACGCTGCCTTCCGTGTCAGCCAGGCCCTGGGGATGGGAGCTAAAAATAGACTGGAGGAGAAGTACTGACAATGGGGGTGGGGAGGGCTGAGCCCCCACGTGCCACACGTGGACTCAGAGACAGACGACGCGGTGTTGGTGGTTCCCCAGTGAGTGCCACAGAGGCCAGGCTGGAGGCTGGGGACTCTGCCCACCCTCCCCCACCAGAGGCTATTTTTATCCACATCAGTGGCCCCAGGACACCTCAGTGAAGAATCAAAGACCATCTTTATTTAGCAAGGATAGCCTGGGTCTACATGCAGCTGGCGGCAAGAAGCGGCCATCACCAGCACTGGCCCTGAAAACCTGGGAGTTCAGTCTCCGTCCCATCCCTTTCATCAAGCAGCTGACTTCCTCTCACCTGCCCCCCCCCATCCCAGGTTCCTGGGTTTCTGGAAAGGGCGCAGGCAGCCCCCCAGGTACAGAGACGGGCCCAGCCCCGGAAGGCCAGGGGCTCCTCCACAAAGGGCTCCATGACCACAAGCAGCTCTCCATGGATTCCCAGATTGCTGCTGGCACTGGTCTTCCCAGCAGGCTGAGTTCTGGGGTACAGGCAGGGCAGAAGGGCCACCGCAGTGCCTTCAATTGAGCCTAAAGCAGCCCCTGGTTGGGCGCACCACACAACCACCAATAGCCGGACCGCAGACCTTGCCAAGACACCCTGTCCACCTGCATCTACAGTGGAAGGACCTTTTCAAAACGAAGATGGTGGATATCCTCAGATATCCTTGGTCTCAAGGCCATCTGGGGGGCCCTGCAGGCCCCACTTCTTCAGCCAACAGCAGAGGAAAGGGCTGGAAGGGAGGTCCTGGGCCAGACCTGCCCTCCAGCAGCTGGGGGGGGCCACAGGTGGTCGCTGCCCCTCCTCTCCCGTGACCAGCCCCATCCCCAGCCCTCTCAGTTCCTGGCTCCTTTTGAGCTCCCCCTTCCACCAACTCCAGGTTCTTTTCCAGGCACAGGAGTCACTGGGTGATGGGGGAGGAGTAATAAGGCTTTATCCAGAAAGAGGAGGGAAGACCATTGAAGAAGGAAATTATCTGGGAAACTCTGGCAGGAGCTGACACCGTGATGACTGGAGGGAAGCGTCCTGGCAGAGGAACAGCCAGTGCAAAGGCCCGGAGGCAGGACTGGGTTGGGGATTTGAGGAACAATGGTGGCCGACTTGGCTGGACCCGTCTGTGCCCAGGGCACCAAGGAGCTGCTGAACCATCAAGGTGGGAGAGGCAGCAAACGTGATTCTGTTCTAACATTTGCTCGGACACAGTGCAGTCAGGGAGGTGGTAGCAGGAACGGGGCGGGTATGCGGCTTGAAGCTGAGGGGGCAGAGAGGAGCCAGGCTGAACACACCAGGAAGAGCGGGGTTTGGGGGGGAGGTGGCTGGGAATGTTATATTTGAGATGCCTGCTGAGACCTCAATGTTATATTGAGATGCCTGTGGAGGAGACAGAGGAGGCAGCCTGGGGCCTGGGCCCACGCCCAACTGAGGGCAGGGTGCAGGCAGGCTCTCTCAGAGCCCAGGTGACGAGGCCATGGGGTGGCTGTCTGGACACTGCAGAGTCCCTCAAAGTTGAGTCGTGCCAAAGCCAGGGAGAGGCCAGTGAGATTAAAGACAGAGAGTGTCCTTGGATGGGTCCGCCCTGCTGGAGCCTGGAGGCGAGGGAGGCGGGAGGATGGAGGTCAAGGCCCCGCTTGTGTGTGGTGCAAATTCAGTAGATAGGACGGAGATGCTGGGGGCGGCCAGGCTGACAGGTGTCCCCAAGGGGCCCTGTGGCAACATGGACAGAGACAGGACAAGGGTCTGGAGAGAACAAGGGTGAGCCTGCACTTGGGGCCAAGAGGATCAAGGCTGGAGGTCAGGCCTGTGGGCAGAGATCAAGGGGACACAGATCATCAACCAAGGGGCCAGGCAGGGTGGCAGCCATCCTGCTGCGCCATCAGGGTGGCGTGCAGGTGAGGTGAGCACCCCGTCCTTGGGCTCAGGAAAGCCCATCAAGAATGCTGGGGGGTGGTGGTGGGCAGGCGAGGCTTTCCCAGGGAACCCACCATGACCAATGTGAGGTGGGGGGTACTGTGGCTGAGGACCTGGGAGGGAGAAGCCGAGGCTGATGGACCCCTACCCTCGCCCCCAACAGGCCTGGTCCCTGGGCAGCAGGGCCAAGGCTGTATGAGGGGAGGTGTCAGTCCAGAGCCCACCCAAGGATGGCACCCTCCCTGGCCACCCCTTCCTTCCTTCAGTACGGTGAAGCCCCCATCTTTCAAGGCCAGGTTCACCAGCCCTCCTCTCTGCAGCCTCCCCCATCCCCCAACCTGCTTCACCAGAGCCCCAGGAGGGGCCGTGGGGGACGGGGAGGGACAGGAGAGGGCCTAGTGGGCAGCGAAGGCTCCTCTGGCCACGTCAGGGCCCTTCATGAGGCCGGATGGCTCCCCCGCCGGCCTGTGAGGCCCCAGAGAGGAAGAGCAGGGTGGGGGAGGCACGTTAGCATCTCGGAGAGGGGGGACTCAGCTGCCACCAAGAAGCGCCCCCCCACACAGGCCAGGCGGCCCTCCTCAGCCAGAGAAGAAGCACGCAGGACCCTGTGCAGTCCCCACGCAAGCCAGGCGGCCCTCCTCAGCCAGAGAAGAAGCAGGCAGGGCCTCGTGCAGCCCCAAGAGGAAGTGAGCTTCAGTGCCATATGTTTACTGTGGCAGAGGCCTTGGTACACGCTCTTCTCCAGGAGCTGGGGATCTGCGTGGGGCACAGACACGGCGGGGGCGGTGGCAGCCCTGGGAGGCGCTTCTGGAAGCAGGGCTCAGACTGGCAGGGGGCCCGAGTCACTTGCCAGCCACTTCCACAAAAGTGCCAGGCATTGGAGACCCCAACACACCCCCACCCCTGCCCAAGCTTCTGTGCTCAGCACAGCCCAGCCCAACCTCAGCTGGGGATTCTGGCGTCCTCCTGGCCCCCTAGTGGCAGACCCAGGGCCTGACAAGACCAACCAGGAGCAGCCTGAACAAAGAGGCCTTCTCCACACCCAGGCTCCCACAGGCCAGCTGTGTGAACGTCTACAAGTGACTCAGCCTTGCTGGGCTGAGGGGGTCCTCACCAGTGTAAGAGGGTAACGTGCAGGGGAGCCTGGCCCCCAGGGCCGGGCTGAGCCTGGCCGAGAGAAGCAGGCAGAGGACTCAGAGCTCCAGGCAGGGCACTTACCAGATAGCATCACTAAGGAATGTGTGAGATTATAAAGCTCTCATTAGCCTCAAGGGAAATCTGGACACGTCATTCATTCCTTCATTTGTTCATTCATTCCTTCCATACACAATTACCGAGTGCCAGGCTTCCTCACCACTTGCCCCCCCATCCCCAATCCTGGCCGCCTCTGCTCCCTAACTCCTGGGCTCTCCCATGGCTAGCTCATGCAAAGTTGCTAGCATTTGATCTCCTGGGACCTCCCAAGATGGCCCTTACCCACTGGCTTTTCTGGGGGCTCCTGCTCACCCCCTGGGCACCACTTCACAGCCCTCAGGTGGAAGCCACCAGCCCAGCACACACCCTGCTCCTCTGAGCACCCACACTGCCTGTCTCTCGCTTCAGGCCTTGCACACAGCAGGATTCATGCACTTTCCAGAGAGCACCCCCAAGTACTGAAACTTGCAGCCCCAGTGACCTCTAGGGAGCACACGTGTTCTAGTCTTCATGAGGCTCAGACAAGTGGGGGCAGGACAATCGGCAAGTGACCAGCATCACCAAATCGGGGGGCTGGTGCTTTGGAGAAGGGCAGGGTGGGGACAAGGCCAGACCACGATGGGGATGCTGGACGGGGGTCAGTGAGGCTCCTCCAAGGAGGAGACACTGGGCTCACCCTGGGGGGTGAGGACTGACCCCTGCAGGTGGCCTAGAACCTGTGTGGGGGCAGCAGGGCTCCAGGTGAGGCAGGAGCAGGCTGGGGTGGAGTGGGTGGCAAGGGCGGGGTGCACAGACCCTCAAGGCATGAGCCTTAGGACCATGGGTTTTATTCTAAATGAACCAGAATCCTGAAGTTTCAGCAGGCAAGTGACAAGATCTGCACAGCTGAGAACAAATCACCCCTGTGCTGGAGAACAGAGTGTATGTGTGCGTGTGTGTGTATGCGTGGGTGAGTGTGTAAAGGAGGGAGGGACCAGGAGGAGGTGCTGTCAGTGATCCCAGACAGGAGCAGGGTGGTGCCCCAGGACCAGGCAGGGCTAGGCGTGAGGGAGGGAAGACTCCTGTGATTGTGGCCTTGAGCGCTGGGGACCTGCAGGTGCTAAGAGCTGAGATGGGGGTTGGTGGGGGGGTGCTGAGGAGGATGGCAAGAGGGAGGGAAATCCTTACATGCTCAGCGAATCCAACCTTCTCTTTTCCAAATTAAGAAAATGCTCATAACCTTCACCCCCAGCAGCCCCAACAGCAGCCTCTTGGGTTGTAGAACCCAGGCCAGTTCCAAGGGAACCCTGCTGGGGGTTGAGGCCTCCAGGATCTGTGCCTGGACTGGAGACCCAGGGTCTGCTTGTGGTGGTAGCTGCCTGCCTGCGCCCAGGCTGGGAAAGGCCATGAGGCCCAGCCTTAAGGTGCGGGGTCTGGTTTGGCCTCATCATGCAGGACTCAGGCCAGGGTCTCCTTGAGAGCTCACCCTGGGAGGGTCCTCTCTCCCGACCCCGCTCCAGCAATCGTACACAGCGTCAGGACCCCAAGGGCAGCATGCTTATCCCTCAGCAAGGAGCTTGTAAGGGGCATCACCTCTCACACTGTCTGCCCAGCCTCTCCCCCGCGCCCCCAGGGATGGGCTTTCACGTGTGACCTGCACCTCAGCCAAGGTGGCTGGCCCCTCAGGAGTGGAGGGGGGCCCAGTGGCCCATAATAGACTCTTGTGACTCAGTTTCTTCTGGAAGCCCAGTGAGTGCCCAGCAGGCTGGCCCAGCATGGGGGTCAGTCACTCCCAAGGACACACGGGCCAGAGGGGTCACTCACCACGAGCTGGGGCACAGGCAGAGACTTGCCCTCCGGGCTCAGGGACACGTAGGTGAAGAAGGCACTGGCGGCCCGGTAGCGCTTCACAAAGTTGTTCACCACGGGGTCGGCGTCCACCAAGACCTCAATCTCCATGGACTTATTGCTGGTGAAGGTCATGCGTCCAGAGATGGTGATGACACAGCCTGCGGAGCAGACAGTGGGTCAGGGCGGCCAGACCAGACCGGGTAGGGAGGACGCTGCAGACGCCAGTGAGACAGCAGACCACAGTCCTCACTGTAGGATGTCACAGCGACACCACACGGGAGCCCCTGAGTGTTCGCTTTCTGGTCAGCAAGTGGGCCTCCTTCACTTATGGAAACATTCAGAGCTGAAGGGATCCCGGTGGCCACCCAGGTGAGGGTCTCTACCCCTGGAGTGGCAGCGTCTGGGGAAGGGTGCTGGCCCCCTCACCCGCTCTCAGGCCCCTCGGCAGGTTAAGGCTTAATCTGTGCTGACCACGCTCTGGCCTTACTTGTGCCCCTGGAGCTGCATGGCTGCCCTCCCACCACCCACCAGCTGCTCTAAGGGCCACTAAAGAACCTTCCTCCACGCTCCCCAGTCCCTCCTGGCTGGCTCTAACATTCCGGATGCTGGTCTGACGGCAGGGTTGCATGTATGGTCAGGCCAAGCCTTCATGCTGACCATGGTCCTAAGTCCCCTGGAGCCACCATCTGCACTTCAGCCCATGTCTCCTTCCTACCTTCTGCCCAGGTGGGGCTGCGTCTGTCTTGTCTGGCTCTCCTCCCCGCCAGTCTTGCCCATGGGACCAGCACTCTCCCCTGAGCCAAAGATCTGCCCTCCAAAGACACCCCCGTGGCCCTGTCTGTGGTCAGAGTCCCCATATGCCCCCACCTCCCAACTCCAGCAGTTTCCATCGCAGACGGTCACACGTTCCTGTGATACTGTCCTGCGGGGGGGGGGGGGGTCCCCTGCTCTCACCCCGCCGCCACCCAACCTCTCTGCACTCCCCACACCCTTGGGTCCTGAACACCTACCCTAGAGCGTCTCTCCCAGTCACAGGCTCCCTGCAACCTCTGACCTTGGTCTTCCCTTCCTTTGACTTAATCTCATGGAGCCCAGTTTTTCTCCTATAAACAGACTCTAGCTGCCCCTCGGGGTAACTACGGGCTGGCATGAAACAAGCCAGGTGCTGAGGCTCCCGCCTGGTGGTGGCAGGCATGTAGTGCACTCATTACCACCACTGACAGTGCTTTGTACCCCAAGGCAGCACTGATGCTTAGGGTTTTCCTTTGACACGTGCCCAGGACCACCACCCCAAATCAGCCTGCTTCTGGGCCAGGCTCAAGGAAATTCCTGTCTAGGTTAGACCAGAGCTGGCTGCAGTGACCTTCTAATACCCGAGAACCCCAACGTCCCAGCTCCACAGAGACAGCCCCACAAGACATGTTTAGAGACCAGGAGGACAGATGAGTCGGGGCAGCGGGTGATGGTTAGGGGTCAGCGTGTGGGCAATCAGAAGCGGGAGCAGTTATTCGTGTTATAAAGTACAGATGCTCTGTGCCACACTCACCCCATATTCACAGGGAGCGCTCCGTGTCACACATGGCCACTTCTGGGGGAAAGGAAGGCCAACGAGTCAGCAACGGGCAAAGTGCCTAGGCCCACCCTGGGAACAGCCCCCACGTGGCCCCCATGGGCCATCTCTAGGGGAGTAGGAAGGGGAGGTGGGCGTCCCTGAGGATCTCCCGGCATCCCTACCCATCCCCATCAGCCTACCACAGTGCCGGCCAGCACCCTCTCACCCACGACCAGACAGAGGGCTTGGGGGGCTACCTGCTGAGAAGCAGGATCAAGCCCCTTCCTCAAGAGGAAACTCACCAGAGCTCCCAGCCAAGGGGCAGGGATGCAGGGGCAATGAATGCAGGGCCTTTTAACAACCATTTGTTCAAAGAACAAGTGAAAACACACCCATGCCTTATCTCCTGTGTAAGCCCCCCACCAACCACACGGCTGATCATTTTGGGTAGAAATGTGAAGAAATTTCTCATCAAAACTGACTTCAGGAAACGAAGCAGGCTGATGATGTACATGAGACCCGAGGGGACATGGTCCTGAGAGCCACTCATGGTAGGAGACACAATGACTGCCTCCTAGAAGTCGGGAAAGCTTCAGTACAGCCCCAGCACCAGCCTCCACCTCTCGGAGACGGCAACACTCCTGCCTCACGAGCCCCAGGCTTCACTCACCCCTGGCTGCCCCACATGGAGGTGCTTAAAAACAGAAAGCCAGACTCGGTAATTGAGGGGCAGCAACTGGATTTGAAATGGACAAGAAGAGACTCCAGTGCAGCCAAGGGCCACCATTCCCTGACCCTTGGCTGGAAAAGTACACCCCACACAATCCTGAGGTCTGCGGTCATCACTGGGGATGGGGTCAGTCACACCCCAGGGTAGCTCTGGCTACATCCATGGCTTGTCAGCTCCCAGGAGCCAGGAAGGCTCCCACCAGCCGCTGCCATGTCTGGTTCCCCCCAGAACCTGAAAGCATGGAGCGGTCAGTCCACAGAGGTGGGGGTCACAGCGATGGGCCCAGCTTTGTAGAAACAGACACACCCACTCCACAGACCACCCCCCACGCTGCCCCACCTCATCCACCCTCTACACGGGCACCTCTTTCTGGAACAGAGCTCTCCTCCTTCCAGGCTTCCAGGTCCAGGCACCTGCAGGTCTGCTCAGCTCCCTCACAGCCTGGGGGCTCCATGAGAGTGGGCGCCCCTCACCCCTGAACCAACATGTGGCCCTGTGTGGACAGTGGCCACGGCAGACTCCAACCGGATGGGGCCCCTCCTGCAGACGCTTCACCTCAGCTACCACGGTGGCCGCCTCTGTCAGAGCAGCCCGGCAAGGCCAAGCTCCCTCCCTCCTCCCTGGGGCCAGGGGCAGGGCCACCACCTCCGGGGGCGCTGAGCCAGTCTCACCCTCAGCCTCGGACAGTGGGGACCTGTTTGGGTAGGGCACGACCCCAGTCTGAGTCCAGCTGGGCTCCTGTTCACTTTGTCTCAGAAACTGCAAGGGCAGGTGTGACCTGCCACGTGCTCAAGGGTGCCCCACGGTGGGCAGTGAGACGCATGTGGCCCTGGCAGAGTGGTCCAAAGGGCGGGGACTGTCCCACTAGATCACACACCCAAATCCACCTGGACGGCAGCATGTTTAAGATTGGTGAAACACGCTCAGGTGGAAAAACAGTATCTCCCGCGGGCGCTGGGTACCACGTGCCACCTTGGATGGGGTGGGATCCCAGAAAGCGAGGCCAGGAGGGACCACCCAGTTCTCCTCTGAGTCACAGAAGCAGGGATAGATTAGCCCTGACACAGCCAGACCGTCCCCACGAGGGGCAGGCTTTCCAGGCCCGGAGCCACCCGGGGGGCCTGCCAATTCCCCAGGCTACGGTGCCCTGGGGAAGAGCCCTGGGGCCCACGGGTGCTGGGAGTCCCACAGCCCTAGGTTTGAACTTGGGCGGGGGCAAGCCTGGAGCCTGCTGTGCCTTGATTTCCTCGTCTGCAAACGGCCGTCTCTCTGAGAGGTCACTCCTGCACAGTGAGCGAGTGGACGGAAGCCCAGGACTGTCATGTCTTGGGGTCTGAGTGTCCTTCTCGCACAGCCCTAAGGGTGGGGGAGGTGTCTGAAACCCCAGAGGAGAGAGTGCCCGCGGAATGCCCTGCGGTGTCTCGAGGGCATGAGAAGAGTCCTTCCAACAAGGTAATAATAAGTGACATTTAAAACAAATCACTTCCTTCCTCTCTTTCTGCAGCAGGCACATTTGCATCAGGCAAGAAGCTGCTTCTGACACTGTCGCAATGAATCAAACGGGCGAGTGCACCGGGCAGGGACCTCCAGCTCTTCAGCGGTGAAGACACGGATGAACCCCTGCCCTTCCACCTGGGTCCCAGGACATGGGACTGGATCTGAGGCTGAGGAGTGACTCCATTCAAGGCTGGACCCACAGGGGCGTCCCTGGCATAGGAGCCTGTCTGAGAGGTGGGGACTCAGCTGTGCTCTCAGGGACCCTAGTTCTAGTGCAAACACTCTGTGATGAGCCAGGAAGCTCACTGCCTCCACCCATCATCCCTAATCTCCGAACCTCAGAGGGGCCCATGCCCACTGCTGGGAGGCTGGCCACAGAGGGGGAGCACTTCCTATCCCACAAGGATTGAGAAGCCCCTTGCTCTCCTGGGGTTTCTGCCAGTGTCCTGTCCCCAGGGCTCACAGGGTGAGACCAGGGTTGGGGAAAAGGCAGAGCTCAGAAGTGGGCTAGAGCCTTACTGGCTTCTCTGTGTCAGCTGGAATTTAGGGACCAGAACAAAGGGACCTCACAGGTGGGATGAGTTTACAGATCTTGAGGTGGGTGCTCAGCCTGCATCACCCAGGTGGGCCCAAGGTCATCACAGCAGTCCTCGTGAGAGGACAAGGAAGCCGTGACCACAGATGCAGGGTCAGGGAGATCCTGGGCTGTGGCTATAAGGGTGGACAACAGGCCACAAGCCAGCGAGTACAGGAGCCTCTAGAAGCCGGAAAAGGAAGAAGCAGATTCTCTCCTGGAGCCTCTGGGAGGATCGCGGGCCTGCTGGCCAGGGAGTAGCACTTTCATTACTGACACTTTCATTACCGACACTTTCATTACCGACATTGAATCACGGCACATGTGGCTACTGACCGTTGTGGGGACGGTGCTGGGGGGCTCGTGTGGGTAAACCTGACGTAAGCAGATCACAGAGCTGCTGGGAGCAGAGACTGAACTGTCTGCCTCTAACTGTCCGAATTCAGCAGGAAAAGGGGTCCCTGGGCCAAGACTATGAGGGGACACAGACAGAGCCGGGCCTTCCTTGGGGCCAGACGCCAATGGCTGCAGAACCCTCAGTCCTGTTTCAGTCTGGAGTCTCACATACACGTGAGGGGGGAACCATCACTCTGGCAGTCCAGCGTGAGCATCTACGGTGGCTGGTGCTGCACCTGATCAGCATCGTCACCAAGGCTGATGCCCCTGGGCCCTGGCAGTGGATGCTGTTCAGGCCCGGAGGGTGGTGGGAGGGCACCAGGCATGGGTTCGAGAGCTCCGACCTTGGAACTCACTGTCCCCGCCAGGTTCCACCATGGACCCGCCCTTCGGCCACAGTCAGTTTCCTTAATCCCTTGACCAGCAGTTTCCAGATCAGAAAACTGGGGATAACAGGGCTCCAGTCTCATCGGGGAGGACAATCGTATCCCCCTAAGTGAGGGGTAATTGTGTAAAGCATTCAGCACCATGCCTGGCACTCGAAAGTGAGCAACGGGCACCAGAGTTAAACAGAAGGGGCGCCTGCAGTGAGCCGAGCCGTAGGCCACAGCCGATCCTTTTCTAAATCACGGTGGGGCTGCCTCGAGTGGCCCTCTGAGAGGGCCGCCAGCTCCCCCTGCACACGGTGTTTCTGCCAGGGCAGGTTTCAGACAGGGATTTGGAAAAGAAAGCGAAACACTAAAACATCGCTCTTCCTAAGGCTACACTGCCAAGCACTGCAAACTCTGAGAAGAGCTCAGCATCTAAGCTCCAAGAAGCTGGGGCAGCAAGCGTGCTTACAACAAGCATCTTCTAGAGACTTCGCGTCCCACCCTGATAGTCTGGAGGGATCACTTCTCCACAAGAGAAGGGTAGGTCACCTGTAGGTTTTCCTACCCAAGGCCTCCAAAACCACTAGAGCAAAGGCAACTATTTTCCCCTTTTCACTTTTCTTAGCATTTTAGCATCTCAACAAAAAAAAAAGACAATCAGAAATGGAGCAAGTGAAAGGAAGCTCAGGTCTTTGGGCTTCACCAGCTTGCCCTGACTAACGCCAGCAGCCCTGTTATCAGGCGGGTGGTTGGGGTCCCCTGTGCCCTACCCCAGCACTGCCTCACCTCGGTACCACTTTCTGAGGGGTCTCAGGTAAGACACTGGACTCCCCCCAAGTCCCAACTCGTGGACAAAGTGTTCCTCCTCCACCTCAATGGCCTGGCTCGAGTTTGATTCTCTGCACAACCACTAAGACCCCCGAACCCGCCAACCCCAGTGGCAAGGGGGACAAACCCTGGAGGACTTTCAGGGCCCGCCGGTGGAGGGGCTGGGCTGAACCTGGTGGGGTCACCAGGAGGACAGGTCACCGGTGTTAAAGACCGTGAATGTGGGCTGGTGGGGGTGTTGAAGAGGGTATAAGGGTGGGCCCTCCATGGTCCAGGCGGCAGTGATGGTGTGCTCCAGGAATCTGGTTGGTAACAGCAAACCTGCCACAATCCTATGAGACAGCACTGTCCCCACTGTGTCAGAAGTGTGGGTGCCACCGAGCCCCCTCTCAGTACACACCCACTGGGGCTGAAATTCAAAGTTGCCCTCTGACCTTCTGGGCGATGTTTTCATGCCACAAAGCTGCACATATGGCTTCCTGACAGACACCCGTCCGCCCCCCCAACTGACCACTGAGCCACAGGTCGGGCTGGGTTTTGCTGACAGCGCACCAATGTCCGTCCTCTGAGGAAGCAGCCTCCCTGGAGGCTGGACAAAGACAGAGCAGAGCAGTTCTTGCCTGAGATCTGAGAAGCTGGTCAACCCAAAGGCCTGGCCTCCTCTCCATTCCAGCTGTTGTTCTAATGAAATATGCTGAAACAGGGGAGTCAGAGAAAGTCACACCCCCTCTGCTAAGACCCCACCTATGGTCATCAGAATAATGGCCCCCAAAGGCACACCTGGCCTCCATAACGGGGAGGGGACACACCGCTGACACCTGGAGTCCCCAGGCTGTGGTCACTGCTGTGCCTCCCAGGAACACTCACATGCCCTCTTGCTGCCCTGCATTCCTGCCAGCAGAACTGGACACAGCCATGCAGCTCTCCCCGCCGCGGTGGCATCGGCTCCCGCCCTCTCGGCCAAGACCAAGGGCCGGCAGCAGCTCACGGTCCGCGCCCTGAGAGCCCCACGGGCTCACAGCCATCTCAGCAGATTTGCATCAGAAAATCGAAGCGGAACCATGGGGAATGTCAACACCACCCCTTCACCAAGTGTCTGACACTCTTCTGATGCCCGGCGCCAGGAACCCTGAGCCCGCAGGGTCATCCAGGCACAGCCGGCCTCGCCCTACACATCCCCAGAAAGGAGCAGACAGTGAGAGAGGACGAGTGGCAGGGGAGCGGCAGTTCCCCTGGGGCCTCTGCTCCTCCATGTCGAACATGACACGTGACAACTGTCTGAAGCGGCCAGGCTCCTCCTCCTCGAGCCACGGCGAGGGGGGAGTGAAGAAGTCGACAGCTTCACACAGGGACACTCCTCGGGAAAAACAACAAATAAGGTGTGACACTGTCTAATGGCCCCGGGGACACTGCACTGAAACGGGCCAGACTCCATAACTGTGACTTCAGCTTGGCCCACATTCCTTTATACACAAAGCAAAATGTGATCCGTGAAAAGAAAACATTCTCTCTGCTCCCTGGGGCTCCCCAGGCCAGGAGGCCCAGCTCCAGGGCCGCGGGCTGCACAGGCTCAAGGCCAAGGCTCTGATGCTGTGAGGGATTTGTGGGGGTGTGGGGTGCAGAGGACTCAACGTCGTGGGGGGCAGCCCACAGCCCAGCCCTCACTCTCACCTCATCCACAGTGGAATGTTCCACCAGAAAAGCACGGCTTGTGAAAATGAAGACCCCTTTCACTGTGTTTTGGGGGGTTTTTTTGGCCATGCCCTGAGGAATGTGGGATCTCAGTTCCCCAAGGAGGGAGTAAACCTGTGCCCCCTGCAGTGGAAGTGCAGTCTCAACCACTGGACCACCAGGGAAGTCCCCTTTTCCCTGTGTTTTGGAATAAGACTAACTTTTCTGCACCCACATTGCCCTGACATCTCCCAGGTTTCAATGCGTCCCCAGCAAAAGTGCTCTCCTCTGGCCAGGGTTCACAGTGTTCCCTCAAAACGAACCAACTGAGCATCTCCTTGCCCAATGAGCATCTCCTTGACCTCCCCGACCTCCCTGTTGAAAGGTGATTCTGGTCACAAGAGGGATGAAGTGTGAAGAGTCAGGGGTGAGGAGGGGTGGACTCCCTGTTTCTAACAAAGGCAGACTTCACCCTCTGGGGCCTTCCCCTCAGCAGTGAAGCACCACTGACCTGAAGCAAGTCAGCTGATGGGCTGACCTGGAGGAACTGGCCGCCTCTGGAGGACACCGCTTTGCTTCTCAGCTGGCGGTTCTCAGAGGGCACTGGGGATGCACTGAACAAGCATGGTGTCCACTGTGGGTTCTGACATCGTGTTTAACAAGGATGCTGTGATCACAGTGATTTACCCAGGGAGCAGTCAGTTTCAGAAAAGGAGGGGCCAGGACTCATGGCTGGAGAGGATCCTTCCTTTCCTGAACGTCCATAGCACCCCATATACAGCACCAAGGCCCTGGGAGGACCTGCCAAGACGGACAAGACCCACTCATTTTGGGCAAATTCTAAAAGGACTGTGGTCTGCATCTGAGGCAAACACCTACTAGTTGGGAAGGGGTTCTGAAAGCGGGGAGCCACAGACCACCCCTTCCCTCCCTTAAAGCACCCACCCCAGGCCAGCGTGGGTCAGATGATGCGCTCTCGACCAGGCCGGGAGGGGAGGCGCCTACAGCTCCGCTTCAGGCTGCTCTGTCCCTAGCAGGCAGCACTTATTTGCCAAGCATGTCTGCAGGCGTGCGCGTGCGGCTGGGCTGGACCCCAGCTGGAGGCGGCCTCGGAGGCCTGGACCCCTGGCACTGCTGCCCGAGGCCGGGAGCAAGGAGTCAGCCCCCGCCTTCTCTCTGTCAGCCCCACCTTCTCTCTGTCCCTCTCACCGCCTGGACCCCTGACCCCAGAGTGAAGGAAGGGCTGTTCTCCAGGGGTGCACAGCCTCATCTCAGAAGACACAACGGACTGAGGGGACAGTTATTGTATGTCTTCAGACGAGCACGGAACCATTTCCGGGTGGGACTGGGACTGATCTCTGCTGGGAAAGCCACCAGCTCTGTGCTGGGTGGTGCAGATGGGCTGAGGGCTGGGGGCTTACTGCTCTGACCTGCCCACTGCTGACGACACAGGAGATCCATCTCCCCTCCCCAAGAGGTTACGCCACCACTGTGCGGCAGCAGCAACTGTGCATGTGGGGCCTTCACAAGGCTGTGTGTCCTGGGCCCCTCAAGAGGGTAAGTTTATGCCACTCTTTAGCAGGAAAGAGTGACAACTGTTAGTCGCTAAGTCTTGTTCGACTCTGCAATCCCATGGATTAGAGCCCGCCTGGATCCTCTGTCTGTGAAGTTCTTCAGCTAAGAATACTGGCGTGGGTTGCCATGTCCTTCTCCAGGGGAACCTTCCCAAACCAGGGATCGAACTGGCATCTCCTGCATTGCAGGCAGATTCTTTACTGTCTGAGCCACCAAGGATGCCCCTTAATGAGATGGTTAGATAGCATCACCAACTCATTGGACATGAATTTGAGCAAACTCCAGGAGACAGTGAAGGACAGGGAAGCCTGGCGTGCTGTAGTCCATGGGGTCGTAAAGAGTCAGACACCACTTAGAGACGGAACAACATCACAGCGGGATAAAGGCCTCTGGCTTCTGTTTCTCTGGCAAATGGGCAGAGACCAGGGCCTGGGGGAGCAAGGGTGAACCAAAAGCAAACTGTACACAGACCCAAGTAGCCAAGGCAGCCCCTCTCTGTTGGTGGAGTTGTGTTACCTTTTCGGATCTTGTCGTGGAAGTTAATGGCGTCCACGGAGGCCGTGACTATGTTGGTCTTGCAGTGACGTGCGGCCACGATCCCAGCCACCTCGTCCATGAGCTTCATGGTGACCCCTGCAGAGGACGGCGGGCAGCAAGTTAGATGTGAGGGAGAGGAGCCCACTGCCCATCCTGGAGACAAGTCACGGGAAATGATGCCCCTGCTTCCACCAGTAGGGCTGAAGCCGACAGGCTCAGGCTGAAAACCGGGCTTCCTGGGAGCTTTGGGAGACGACCTCGGCTGAGGGTCTAGGCCACTGACAAAGTGATGACCCTGCTCCAATCTCTACAGGTGTCCTATCCTGCCAGGAAAGCTTCATCATGCCCTCCTCTGGAGTGGCCGCCATAAGAAAGCCAGAAGACAGAGCTGGAGGGAAGGTGGAGAATCATAACCCTCTACACGGCTGGTGGGGATGGAAATCATGCAGCTGTTTTGGAAACAGCTGGGAGGTTCTCAAAAGGCTGGACACAGAGCTGGCACATGACCCAGCAATTGCACTCTTAGGTGTGCACCCAAGAGAAAGAAAAACATCCATCCACACAAAAGCTCGTACGCATATCTCATGACGGCCTTCTTTACTCATAGTACACCAGGGCAGAGAAACACAGGTGTGTGTCAACAGCTAAAAGGACAAAGAAAACGTGGTGTATCTGCACAGCAGAATATTGTGGTTGTTTAGTTGCTAAGTCGGGTCCAGCTCTTTTGTGACACCATGAACAACAGGTTCATATCCATGGGATTTCACAAGCAAGAATACTGGAGCGGGTTGCCATTTCCTTCTCTGGTGGATCTTCCCAGACCAGAGATGGAACTCAAATCTTCTGCACTGGCAGGTGGATTCTTTACCACTGTGCCACGTGGGAAGCCCCACGATGGAATATTACTTAGTGATAAAAAGAAACCAAGTGCTGATGACAGGCTACAACATGGATGAAACTTAACATCATGCTGAGTAGAAGAAGTCAAATACAAAAGACCACGTATTAGAGGATTCCATTGATATGAAATATCCAGAATATGAAAGTCCATAGGAACAGAAAGCAGATTAAAGGTTGTCTGGGCACAGGGAATTCAGGAGAAGTGCGGACTGGCTCCTCATGTGGGTAGGAGGTCTCTCCTTGGAGTGATGCAAGTATTCTACGATTGCCTGTGGTGATGGCTGTGTGACGCTGTGAATACACTACAGAAAAATCAATGGCCTGTAACAGGTAAGCTGTATGATACATGAATTACATCTCAATAAAGCTGTTATGTAAGAAAACAAGGGAGATCACACCAGGCAATCCTAAAGGAGATCAACCCTGAATATTCATTGGAAGGGCTGATGCTGAAGCTGAAGCTCCAATACTTTGTCCACCTGATGTGAAGAGCTGACTTATTGGAAAAGACCCTGATGCCGGGAAAGATTGAAGGCAGGAGGAGAAGGGGGCGACAGAGAATGAGATGGTTGGATGGCATCACCAACTCAATGGACATGAGTTTGAGCAGGCTCCGGGAGACGGTGAAGAACAGGGAAGCCTGAAGTGCTGCAGTCCATGGGGTCGCAGAGTCAGACATGACTTAGAGAATGAACAACAACAATATGCTTTTTCCCTGTGACTAAGACAAGACTGCGGAAAAGAAAGTTCAAGGTCATGATGAGAGGTGGGGGTAACATTAGTGTGTGCAAGGTAAGGGGTCCTGCACCCAGAGTTCCCAGGTTACCTGGTGGTATCACCAAGGGAGGGGAGACTTGGAGGTTGGACAAAAAGAATTTATGTTGGAATTAATGCTTAGAACATACAAAGTACCTAAAATTAATCCCTTACTTGTTCATACTAAAAAGCAGAAGCTGTTAAGAGCAGGCTATATGGCACAAGTAACAATCAGCTCCGTCAACCAGCGTTTGACCCCATTTATCCAAAATGTGGGTAGAGGTTCCACAAGAGATTTCACTGTTACTAAAAATACTACAGGATCTAGTGTGTGTGGCCAGGACGGGCCCCAAGCCCAGGGCACACGAGCTGAGTGGGAGAAGGGGAACATGAGCAGCTGGCTGAGCTCCTGATGCCAGAACCCCCACCAGCCCAGACCACGGCATCACGTGACCTGGAAGCTGCACAGGGTGGGGACACGCCTTGTGGTCCCCATGTCCTGACCAATTCCGAACCTGCCATGCAGCACTCAGAAAGGACTGCCAACTGAGTGATCAAGGACCAAAGGAACTCTGATTGACCCACAGAGCCAGCTCTGACAGAGAGTCCTCGGGCCCATACCTGTGTAACAACCATAGTCAGCCCAGGTGAGGCTGGGGAGAGTGTATGCATCTTATCCACAGAGCCAGGCGAGCTGCTCAGGGGCGTGTCTGATAATAAACTCCACACTCAAAACTAGCGTACTGTCTCACAAGCCCCCTGCCCACCCCAGCAGCTGGCACACAAACCTGACCTAGGAGACCTGGGAGAGAACTGGGACTGCCCACAGCCCTGACAAGAAACAATGGTGTTTATAGCACCAACCCTGGACTGAGCCCATGGCCTCCTGGTGCCCATATCAGGAGCAGGCATGACCTCACCATGCACGTCCATTGTCAGATGATGCCCCAATTTGGGGTTTATCCCGGGTTCTGGGACAGTGATACACAGGCAGCTGGTAACCAGGAAGAGGAGGAACCCCAGCCCCGAGGGACGGGAGGTCTGCTCCACATGGCCCCCACCTGGACCATCCCTATCCACCTCCATTACCTCTGCCTCCCGGAACCATGGTGGGGTCATTGAGAAGTGACAGCAGGTAGATTTTAGCATTCAGGACACAGAAAAACTTTTGGGGAAGACCTCAGATGTGCGCAGAGCTCAGTGTTTGGCCTTACACAGGCAGGACTCCCAGCCCCCGCAGTGTGTGTGTGGGAAGTGCAAGGTCAGAGCTGGAAGCAGAAACCTGTGCCCATGGCTCCCACAGCCCCGAGTCTGTTCTCATAAATGCGATGGAGAAGCGTGAAGCATAACTGGGCCCTCTGGGGTCCTGTGTGCAAAGCGGACTCTGGGGGCTACTCAGAGAGAAAGGGACTGATCTCATAAAACTGAGATTACAGGTACCTCGGGGATTCTGCGAGCTCGGTTCCAGACCCCTGCAATACAGGGAATTTAGAAACAGCTGGGTCAAACAAATGTTTTGGTTCCCCAGTGCATATAAAAGCTATGTTTCTACTGCACTGCAGTCAATATTGAGTGAGCAATAGTATTATGTCTAAAAAAGCAACGTGCACATGTTAACTGAGAAGAATCTACTGCTAAAAGATCAGTCAGGGCCTTCAACGAGTCATCATCTCTTTGTGACAGCAATGTCAGAGATCACCGATCATGGATCCCCGTTACAAACATGATAATGACCGAGTCTGCAATACCGGGAGAATTACCAAAATGCGACACAGAGACGTGAAGGGAGCAGATGCTGCTGCAAAAACAGCACCAATAGGCTTGCTCCACGCAGAGCTGCCACGAGCCTTCAGTTTGTTTAAAAAAACTTTGAAGTGCAATCAAGTGAAACTCAGTAAAAGGAGGTCTGCCTGTATAATAATAAACACTGAGTACGAGCCGTCTTCCCTCTTCTGGGTAAGCCCTGAGTCGCTGCGTGGGTCTGGTCTAAGATATTCTTGTTCTCCCTGCTAAGAGAAAACAGTCCTTGCAGAAAAGGACAAGAAAACCCACATAATTTCACTCCTTTATGACGTTTGCAAAGAAGGACTGTCACCACAAAACGCCCTTATTGATGGCTGCAGACAAGATATATTACAATCAGTGCGTCCACTGAGAAAAGTAAATTTTGTTTAAAAACAAAAACAGGGACTTCCCTGGTGGTCCAGGGATAAGACTCCAAGCTCCCAAGGCAGGGGACCCGGGTTTGATCCCTGGGCAGGGAAGCCCATCTTGCAGCTAAGATGCAGCACAGCCAAATTAATTAATCAGAAACCCAGTCACCTGGTTTGTAGCTGTGCTTCCTCCCACCGCTGTCCTGTCAGGGGAAGCCACCATCGCCCCTCTACTTTTTTTAATACTTCAATTAAAAATATCAAGCATCTGAGTTTTCTCAAAACTGCCTCTTTCTAAGTTCCTACTGAAAAACTTCACCAACCGCTTCCCAGTTAGGTACAACAGGTGCCGCTGACGATGGGAGGAGGACTTGGCAAGTTACAGCCTGTTGTGAGTTGTCCTAATTGCCCGAGATGCGTCATTTAAAAGATGACAACAAAACCGTAGGAGCGGCTGGCCTTCAGTTCTGCATTCATTTCGGGAATTATGGGAGGGGAAAAAAAGAAGACCTGCTTGGCCACTAACATACAGATAAACATCAGGTACCAGAGATATTTCTGAATCTAACATTTAACTGCTTACAGATTGTTTTTTCCTTTTCCTTTTTCTTTTTTTAAAAAAAGTATTGACAACACGTTGACTAGCTTAAAAATAGAGGCTTAATTTTCTTTTCCTGGACCCGCCGGGCTGACTGGGTCGCGCCTGCTGCAAACCCAAAGCAGCCATTAGCAGCTCTCAGCTTGGTGTCACTGCCTCTGCTTGCACTGTGGGTGGCGATTTGCAATGCCCCCATTTCTATATTTAATCCTGGCTGACAGAGTGTGGGTGCCGGCCTCCTATATTAAGAAAACGATAGTAAGTTCATCTTATTTTAACTAGCCCACCCTTTGGAAATTATAAGGGGAGTTATTTTAAGAGCCAGCTGAGCGACAGCCTCCTGAGACTGTCTGGCTTCTCCCTGCCAGGTTTCTTTATTTTTTATTTATTTTTTAAATTAATCAATTTATTTTTTCGGCCACACTGCAATGTTTGCGGGATCTTAGTTCCTCGACCAGGGATTGAAGCGGTACCCCCGACAGTGGAAACACAGAGTGCTAACCACTGGACAACCAGGTAAGTCCTCCCCACACTCCCCGCCCCACCCTCCCCACTCCCAATTTCAAATGTACCTGCAGGTCTCTGACACCAAGGACAAAGGAGTATTAACGAAGGTAGCTAATAAAGATTGTACTGGGGGGTTAATGCACAGTGTAGTGAAGATGACTCGTTTCTAAGGACAAAATGTCAAAGGGGGCATCTGGCTCCCACTTACCCTGAGCATTGCAGACCTGGGGCCAGGGAGAAGGGCTGCCTGGCCACGAGGCCAGGTCTCACTGCTCACATTCTATATCAGGGAGCTGGAGAAGGTCAGTCAAGCGCTCACTGCTACTTGAGAATCAATGCCTTCCCTGTTCTAATCAACAGGAGAAGCAGGGCAGGCAGATTCCTGTTCCAAATGCCACGGAGAGCAGGGAACGGGGGCAGTGGTTATACACAAGCCCCCCTCTCCGCTGACCCCTCCCGGAGGGACGTGGCCACCTCGCTGAAGTTCACACAAGACCCAGAATCATTCCCATGGGTGTCAGTTTCCTCTCGGGTATCTGGACTGTGCTCTCAGGATGAGGACCAACAGTGGAGAATTCACATTCCTGATGTGGAACAGGAAGGACATTGACAGGGGTATGCCCCCAACGATCATGGCCAAAGAGAAAGCAAAAGCTGGTAACAGGTGACCAAAACCAAAAGTCCATTTGCAGAGGAGGACATGCTCAGGCCATACAGCTGACCAGGTTTCTCAAGCTAGATGCTCTGCATTTTGGTAAGAGGGGGGACTGGAGCCATCCTGTGTCCAAGGTGTGGGAGCAACCTGCAGGCAGGTGTGGGCAGGAGGAAAGCTGTCATGGGTGGGCATCGCTGCATCCTCTGACCAGCGAGCAGGAGCCTCCTAGCTAGCCCAGGAGAAGCTGGTTCACAGCAGCTGGAGTGTCAGGGTTGTGACCAGACCCCAGCTCCCACCCTGTCATCCGATGAACAGGGAGCCTTAGCAGCAGAGGATGGTGTTTTCAGAAACAGAGATTCTTAGAAAGTGAGAACTGGAAGGCAGGAGGCTGTCACCAAGGCAATCGTCAGCCGCATGATGGAGTATCGGGGGCCCAAAGCGGCCTTTGCCCCCTTATCTCTTGACCCTAGGAGACCAGAAGTTCCTCAAAAAGAGAAAACACGCCTTCTCGCCTCCTTGCTTCCTCCCCGGCCATGGATCTGATGCCCTGTCCACCACGAGGGAGGAGCTCCAATGAAACGAGGTCACGGAACTGAGAGGAGCGTCCTGTACTCTTCAGTGAAACCCAGTCCTCCCCCCGGCGCACAGGACGCCTTTTCACAACCACCCAGAAACACTCAGTAGATGCTGTTTGTGCAGGCGCCTCCCCCACGGACCCCACGCCTCGTCTCCCAGGCTTCCTTCACCTGGGCCCCCCTCTGCTGTGCACCCCACCTCCCTAGGGCTGGCGTGGCGGGTCTACACGGCAGGAAAGTGAGCTTGGCAAGCAGGCAGGTTGCAGTATGGGCTCTTACACAGGGTGGACAGGAAAGGCCTATTCTCTTATTCCAGAGACCTGAACACAAAGACAGGCCTCCAGACAGCTGTCAATGGGGCCTGAGCAGGCCCAGCTCAATCTGCCTTCGGCTCTGAGTAGACCGGTCAGGGAACTCGAACCAGCTATGAGGCCATTTCCAAGGGAACATGCAGACCTGGAGGTGACAGTGGAAGCAGCAAGAACTCAGACTCTGATGTTTGAAGCTGGAGCCCAAAGGACTGGCTGACAGGTGAGACAGAGAGCTTTTGAGACAAGCTGAGTCACAGAGGCCATAGGAATCCTGGCTTCACAACCAGAAGGACGGTCTGGCCGCCACCACAGGGGTAAGGCCGGGAGGAACCCAGGACTCGTGTCTGACACTCTGTGCCAACCGTCCCAGGCTTCAAGTGGCAGCTGGAGTCAGGGGTGGGCTAGGGGCTGTACAGCTGGAGCCACCGGCCTAGGCTGGGATGGGGCCTGGGTCCCCGAAGCCAGCAGGAAAGGAAGACAGGCAGGAAGGCGGGACAGCACAGGGACTGCAAGCATGGCGGTGGCGGAGGAAGCAGGGGAGGGCGACCCTGGGCCTTGGGCAGGGGAAGCCAGATGAACCGTGAGGGCCAGACCAGCCCACCAGCTTTGGCAGGAGGCTCCAGGGAGGACAAGAGAGGGACTGGGCCAGAGGGATGGAGAGCAGACGGTCCAAGGCGCAGAGCAGGAAGTGCCAGCACCTGCTGAGTCAGGCAGATGGGGGCAGGTTCCCTGCAGGAGCCGGCCACAACAGGGGCAATGAAACACAGGGCGGAGCCTGTCCTCCGAGTGGGCCCAACCCAGCAGTTCTGAGGATGTGGGAGCCACATGCTGGAGTTACCGCCCATGATTCTAACAGAGAAAAGCTGCTGATCGCTCAGGACACAGCCACCTGGCACTGTCAACTCAAATCGTCTTTCCAAAAGATGTCTTCCATTCACTCAGGATGTTCACTCAGTTCCTTCTCCAAAAGCACTGTGGGAGAGAGGCCAGGCAGGGTAGGAAGATGGGGTGCCAGGAGGCGAGTGCCTGAGAAAACCACAGTCAGCATGGCAGGCAGGAAGCAGGGAGCTGTCCCGCCAGGACGAGAAGGTTTGGGGGAGGACGGACACAGGTATGTGTATGGCTGGGCTGCTCTGCTGTTCACCTGAGACTGTCACAGCATTGTTAATTGGCTATATCCAATATAAACTGCATTAAAAAGAGAGGAGGCATGGAGGTCGTGGTGGGTGAAGCGGCAAGGGTGTGTCCGCCTGCTGGGGAGGAGCTCAGGACGCTCCAGGAAGACATGGGTGTGGCCCTGGGCAGGTGAATGGGGCCAGGTGGGAAGGCAGGCTGGACATCAAGGTAGGAGAACAATAGGCACGTCAAGGAGAAGGGAGTCAGAGGTGAGCGCATGGAGCCGAGAACCACAGGGCGGCAGGGCCCAGGCTGAGGGCCCCCCCTCCGGGGTCTTCCCTCTCTGATCTGCCCCCACGGCCAGACAGGCCTTAGAAAAGCCCAGCGGTCTTGGCTTCCTTTCACGTCAGGCCAGTTGTGGTGGCAACGCTCCTCTTGGGCTGGGAGAGCCATGTGGAAAACAGTCAACAAAGGGCCAGGCAAGGCAAGTCCCCAGGAGAGAAATCATGGCAAAGGACATTCAGGAACCAACACGGGAGAAGGAGTGAGACCTTTAAGATGAATAGGAGACAAAGGCACAAAACCACCCCCACTTTTCATCAAATGTGAAAAAGTCATGTGTCGTGATGGAGTTAAAAATCCATCGACACAAAGCACGCCGCAGAAAACAAACAGATCTGCAGACCAAAACAAGGAAAAGCAGTTTTTCTATTTCAGGCAAGCTTTTCTATAATTATTATTATTATTCATTTTGTACGCTGCTACCTTCCTGCATTTTTAATTATTTGAGTTATTTTTATCACTGAATCTCCTGGGCTCTCCAGGTATGTTACTGTGCCATCTGCAAAACCAGAGAGCATTGCTTCTTTTCTGCCAGTTCTTGTGACTTTGCTTTCTTTCCTGTTTTACCGTGGTGCCTAAAATCTCTGAAACAATGTTAACCGGACTGACTCCTGACCTCAGGGGAAGATCCTCCAGGCTCCCCTCTGAATAAGATCTCCCATTAAGGCTTTTATCATGTTGGGGAAGTAAAATCAATTCCTACCCCAAGTGTTTTTATCAAGGATGGGGGTTTGGGGTGAGTTTATAAAAGGTCTTGAGTGTTACAAGAACCTAAACACCCCACAGACAGCTGCCAGGTCACCCCTTTCAGCCAACCATGGGGGATGGGAGGGCGGAGGGGGAACAGCCTCTCCTGGATCAAGATCCCAGAACTTCCAAGGGGAGGACTCAGAAGGCAGAAGCCCAAAGCCTGGCCGCCGCTGCTGCACAGAGGCCCTGAAAGTCAGCACCAGGAGAAGCAGTCAGGCTGCTTTCCCTCGCAGCAAACAAGTATCCTCTGCACCCTCCAGTTCACTCCCCACATCTTTTCATTCCCTCAACTGGTTATCAGAGTCCCCGTCCCTACAGCCAGGGCCGACGGAAGTCCTGGGTCCCATCGGTGATCTCCAGCCCTCCCCACTACATCTCATGCTGATGGGAGTCCTCCCCACTACATCTCATGCCAGCTCGGCGCTGCCCAGGTCTGTGCTGTGTGTGTTTTCTAAGTGGCAGGGTAGGAGCCAGTCCTCAAGATGAAGACTACTCAATGTGTGCAAACCAAAGAAAATAGGGCAGGAGAGGAGTTTCTCTAAGACACATGCGCAGCATGGAATTCCTGAAAAAAAGCAAAATTAGCAGCCATCTCACTTCACTGTTTTCTCCTGTGATTGGCATCCACCGAATTACATATAGTTTATGAAAGACTTTCATTCAAATGACTTAGACGCCGTCCTTGGTGACAGCATTCTCTCTATAGGAAAATACAGTAAGATCACTGTGCTCAGTGTTTTCTGCATGATGTTTATTTTGTTCCTTCACTCCCAGTGAGTTACGAGGCATCAGAAGAGAAGACTAGGTTTGGTAAAATTATGAGGCATGATTTGTAAATTGTGAGCACAAAATCCCTACTAAAATAGGCACTAAATATTATAAAGCCATTGTAAACACTTCTTTAACATGTATTTTAAAAAATGACTGTTTTAAATGCAGCCACACAGGCTCCATAAATGAGAACAAAATGCCATACATTTCTAGAAGATTCCAAAAATTCCCTTGCTGCCTGCATTTCCTGAATACCTCAATCATGTGAGGAAAGATCGGACTGAAGATTATAAACTTACTGCCAAGGAGACAGTGATGGTAGAAATACCATATTCAGTAAACTTCCAAAATCTGGACAAAATAAGCAAAAATTCTAGCACAGAGTTTCGCAAACTTCAGGTAGAACAGAGCTCTATAAGGCTTCCCAGATGGTTCAGTGGTAAAGAATCTGCCTACAGTGCAGAAGATTAAAGAGATGTGGGTTCGATCCTTGGGTTGGGAAGATCCCCAGGAGAAGAGAATGGGTGCCCACTCCAGTATTCTTGCCTGGAGAATCCCATAGACAGAGGAGCCTGGCAGGCTACAGTCCATGGAGTTGCAAAAGAGCTGGACGCGACTGAGCACACTATACACAACGCGTCTCAGAGACAGCTCTCAGCAGTTCCAGAAGCCTGGCTGTTGGATACAGGGGCTAGTGAAGAACAAAGCTGCAGAGGCCACGGCAGCTCTCTAAGTAGAAAGACACCCTGACTGTCACAACATTCACGGCCTAGAATGTACCCTTTGCTGTGAAGTACAGCTTCCCTTAGGTAGGACCAAGTTCATCAGATCTAAGGGCATTGTGGCCAGCGCTTAGTTCAAAGAGGAAAATTATCATGAAATTGGGAAAAGAAATACACAAAAAGAGGATTAGTGAAAAAAAAAAGAAACAAACTTGAAAAACACATCTCAAATCAGGGCCCCTTCCCTGATTCTGACAGGCCCAGGGCCTATCACCCCAAGCTTTCCAACCCGAGCCTGACCTGTGTCTCTTCTTTCCAGAACAAGCTTCTGCAAAGCATCTCTCTGACTCTATGTGAAACCCCAGAGCCTACGCAAAGAGTTAAGACTAAGCCCTGCTCCGGAGGCATCCCCAGGTAGAAGTATCAATGCAGTCCTGCATGGAGTGGCACTACTGGAATGGGGTTTTGAAGGATGAATAGGAGTTTTCACAGAGGAGAAGAAAGGAAAGCTTGGCATTCAAGGCGATTGGAAATGAAGAATGCAAATGAATAGCATGTACAAGTGCCCATCACGCCTGGGGGATGAGGGATTACTTGTATGCCAAAAGGAGTAGTGCCCAGACTCCCACTGCCCACACAACTTCTGCTAACTGCCACTCTGCTTCCCAACTTTTCCCCTTACGTTTTTTCTTTACATCAACCTTTTTTTTTTTAAGTTTACTTTAACGTCATCTGAGAGAATTATCTCCGTTAGACTCTGGACTATGACGTACCATTTACATTTTCCTCAAATCAGAGAAAATAGTCACACACCGTTAAAGCAGCGGGGCTGGAACTGAGTCCTCTCTTGTGCCACCCGTGGGCCCCAAGCTGGGAGTCCAAGGCCTGTGCTGTCCGAGGTGGAGTTTGATTAACGGAAGATACACATGCAAACACCAGAGGCAAGACCCTTCTCTCTTGGTGGGTCACACTGTCTCTCTCTGCTGGCCTCACTGTTCCCCCAAAGGCCCTGCTCTGACCCACAGGCAGCCATTAGACGTCTCATGGCCATAAGCTCCCAGGGTTGCATGTGACCCTCCGTTAGGACAGTTACCCATTTGACTTCGATTTACCAGTGTGAAAAACACGCGTTGACAGTATTTCGGTAATTTATTATGCAACTTCTTAAAAGTTGAAATTCATACTTCATTAAACACAAGAGCCTAAACTGGGTCAGATGGCAGCGTGGCCTCCTGGGGGACTAACAAGGGACCAGTGAGTGGGAAGGGACAGCGAGGGTCATTTGTCCTCACCTCCGTGCACGAAGCCGTGCAGGGTGCAGTCGGAAGGCCCCACCAGGTGGATCAAGCTGGACTGGCTGTAGCTGACCGTGTTCGGCTCTGGAATCATGAAGGAGAGAGATTAGGTCACAAGACTGATCGGTTTCCACAGCTGAAGGGGCCCGCAGTGCGACACTGTCCTGATGTTCACATGGTCATTGCCACCACCCTGGGTGGGGTTTCTCTAAGGAACACTGGTCTCAAAACGCTCCAGTCCGTGGGGGTAAGGCTTGAGAATTAATTAGCCTCTTGGATAGTGGGTCGTGATGTCATTTCCTTGGGGACACCAGTGTCCCCAATGAAGCCCTGCCCTGCTCCACGGGCAGCCACTGACCACCTCTGGGCTATAAGCCCCCAGGATGGGTGTGGCCATCTGTTAGGACACAGTCACCAATCCGACTTTCATGCCCCATTCTGTAAACATTTTAGCAATTTATTACACAGCTTCTCGAAAGCTGCAACTTCATTAAACACAACAATAGGTAGAGACTCTGAACCAGACAGAAACACCGCAGGTGTGGGACCCCAGACCCCACTCTGGACTCCAGCTGGCCCTCGGTGCCGACCCGGCCCAAGAGACGCAGCACCGGAAGGGGTGCTGGCTTTTCCTCCTGCGTTCCCCGTGCATGTTCCCAGAGCACCAAGCCACCACCCCTCACCCATGTGCCATGGCTGCTGCTGAAAATCTCTAATAAGAGGCTGCACTTAAAAAAAAAGAAGATGCAATAAAGCCCCATCTCCAGAAAGTGACACCATCCCTCAAAACACTGACTCTTCTGACAGGTGTGAGTAATTCAACAAAGGGGCTTCCGGGAAGACCCCCTGCCGGGACTGCTTCCGCCTTCCCTGCCCGGACAGCTGGTGCTCAGAGAGGGTGGCCCCTTCCTGCCTCAGCAAGAAGGAGCTGCCGAGGAAGCCAGCCTGCTGGGCCCCTGAATGGCTGAGACACCCTGCAGGTGAAGAAAGGTCCTTCCCATGTTTGGATGTAGACAGAAAAGCCTTTGCAGGAAGTAACGGTGCTCAGGACCCAGGTCGGGTCACCCAGCATCGACAGTTGCCTCTGAGACTCTGCGTGGTGCTCCTCCACGTGGGATCCCAGGAAGTGTGGTTGTCTGTGGGGGTGTTGAAACAGGAAGATCTGCGTTCCTGTGAGCCGGGGTTTTGAGGACTGACTTCCAAACTCAAGATATTTGCTATTTGTTCTCAAGCCTCCCAGCTTAGAGAGATTTAGACTCAAGTTTCGAGCTCATATGTGAAGTGCCATCTGCTCCAAGAGAGCCCTGCGGGAGGGACTCGACCATGTTGACATGCTCTTGGCTGGGAGGGCCCTCGGCTGCGGCAGAGGCCTTGAAGCGGCTCCAGCTCGGGAGGTGGGGAGGGCGCGGGGCTCTCATTGTTATCCGCGGTCAGCTTCTGTCTCTGGGGGTTCTGGCGACTGGCCTGCTCTCCGGGCTCCCTGTGTGACCAGCAGAGGCAGCAGCCAGCTGCCATGGGAGGTCCTGGCACCAGCCTTGGGTGGACCCTCCACCAGGGACGTGTCTGAAGCCACAGCCTGTCGCAGTGTCAGAGCTGGTGGGGAATGCCCTGCCAAGAGGCCAGCTCTGAGGACTCTACCCTCCAGCCCACCCACCTGGATGTGGACCCCTCAGGAGCAGGGGCACAAGGATGCCATCTAAAACCAGACAACAGATGGCATGCGTAGCTCCATGGCTCAGGGAAAGTGCTCAAGGGCCCCCAGCGTCCCCGGGGACTGTGGTCAGCGCAGACGACCCCCGGGAGGAGATGCTTCCTCTCCCAGCTGCCTCCCAGGCCCGGGCTCGTCCAGAACAGTCCAGATCATTGGGGAACCACACTGGGTCTCAAGGAAACATCGCTGGACACACTACACTGGATGAGAAGGGAGGCCCTGAGAAGGTGCCCAAGACGCTGCCCTGCCCCATTCCTAACTTCATTCCAAGTGGAGAAGAGCACCCAAAACCCTCTTTCTGCTCAGGAGGAGATCATGGCCCCTGCTGGTCAGGTGCACCCATGGCCACGCCTACTGTGGCCTGGGGTGACTGGGTGGAGGGGCACAGCCTGAGGACCACAGAGGATACCAGCTAAGTCCCTCTGCCAACACAGCCATCAGAGAACCACTCCAGGGCAGCACTAGCAGCCCACAACACACCCGATCTTCAAGGACTGTCTCCCTTGGGCCTCTCTCTGCAAAGAACAAAAAGGCACCGAGAGCCACGCAGTACCCTGTGGTGCTTTCTCCGCTTTGTGTCCTGCTCATAAAAAACATCAAAGCAGCTATTTTACAGCATGAATGGAAATGAAAAGCCTCAAATTTGGCCCGCTCTCAGGAACTGCTCTGACCAGTTAAGAGGTCTGCGGGTGGACAATGACAAAAGATTTTTTTTTTAATTTCTAACAATGGAAATAGCACACAAAAATCTTTGTCATGTCATCTACTTATTCAAATGACAAGCCATTTGAAATAACTATAACCACCGAGTCAAAGAGATGTCCCCCAGTTTTCTATAGTAATGTTTAAAATATCAATTAAGCCGTGTCTACTAATTCAGTGTTCTTGGAACCCGCATTGATGTGCTTTTAACAAGTGAAAACACCAAACTTCTGATGGGAAAGAAAAATGCACACACACCCTCAAGCGCTCCTTCCCTGGGCCATGAGCTGTAACTCTGGGGATTCAGGGGGCTCTGGAGGCTGGGACTGTGCCAGGGGGGTCCACAGTCACCTCCTGTCCCTGGTCATCCTCAGTGGCCCTTCCCCTGTTCTTTACACCCTGTCTCTTAGGGGAACCAGAGAGAAACCTGAGATGGGTCTTCAAAGCTCGAGGGCGAGGCACAGAGATACAGGGGTCACCTGTGATTGTGACCAGTGCTGCCCTAACAAACAGACGTGGGGCTGGACACAATGGTGGTCGCTGTCCTTGAGGGTGGCGTGCACACACGGGGCCAGGAGGGAGAACCAGGCAGGCCTGTCTCCTCGCCTGCTTCCCGCCTGGACCACACTTTCCAGCCCCCACAGGAAAGTGAGCAGAAGTGTCCCGACCCAGGGCCAACCCATCGAGCCCCTGACAGAGAGCCTCCCTGCTCCTTCCCCTCCCAAGGCGCCAGGAGCTACCTGACACAGAGGTGGAGCTATGAGGCCAAGGTCCCCACCTCCTGGAGGAGATTCCCTGGATTAGGACTTTACAGGGAATAAACCTCTAGCATTACACACTAGTGAGTGTAAGCAGCTACCATGGCCTTGACTAATGCGCCTCATCTTTGAACCTGCAATTTCAGAATGATGTCTGGAAACTGATTGAGGTCCCCAGGGCAGCCAGAGATCAGCACAGACCCCCCCGCCCCCCTCCTTCATGCCCACAGTAGGAACCTGAGGCACAGACAGGCTAAGTCCCCACAGAGCAGAGCTGGGGTCCAAGCCCAGAGGTTCCTTATTCTGCTCCCTCCTCCTCCCCAGGACAAGTGGTGCTGGGAGGTGGGGTGACAGGGCCTGGCCAGACCCCAGGAAGAAGGCTCTCCCACCCAGGGCCAGCCCCCAGTGGGCAAGCACCAAGCCCTCTTGTGGGTGGCTCAGAATGGACTGGCCAGCAGGAGTGGTCAGGTACTGGCTGACCTCAGGGAGGCAGGGTCCAGGCCCAGCCCAAGAATGAGGGGATGGTCTGACTCATCAAGACCCCAGCTGTTGAACTTCCCTGGTGGTTCGGTGGATAAGAATCCACCTGCCAATGCAGGGGACATGGGTTCGATCCCTGGTCCAGGAAGATTCTACATGCCACGGAACAACTAAGCCCAAGAGCCACAACTACTGAGCCTGCGCGTGGCAACTACTGAGCCTAGGCACCCTAGAGTCCGTGCTTCACAAGAGAAGCCATGCAGTGAGGAGCCCAAGCACCGCAAGGAAGAGTAGCCCCTGCTCACCTCAGCTAGAGAAAGTCCATGCACAGCAACAAAGACCCAGCACAACCAAAAAACAAACAAATAAAAAAAGACCCCGGCTGCCCTAGCAATGGGCACACTGGGGGGTGTGGGATCAGACTTCAAGGTGATACTGCTTCAAACCCAAAGGCCAGGGAAGAGGCAGAGCTAATTCCGTCATAAACCCGAGAGCCCCCAGCATGGACGGTGGGTTACAGGACTAGACAGTCCCTACACAGTTAAGGCTGGACAACTAACGGTCATGAACTGAAGAGTTCAAGGTAACTGTATTTTGTCTTGTCAGATGGAGAAAACACAGTAAGAAAAACTGGCCTTCTAAAAAACTCCCAGACTCTCTGAAAAGACACCTGAAAGATGAACTTGGCCCTCGCAGGGGTTGCTAGGCAACAGCCACAGAGATGAAATCTGATTCTGACTGCAAAAGTAACGGAGAGCTGCAGATCCAGAGGGACTTGCGCGTGGTGGGGTGGCAAGTCCAGGGTCAAGCCTGCCTCCCCAAGGCGGGGCGGGGGTCCTCCCACAGGGAGGGGCACAAGTGTTAGGAGACCCCAGTGCCAAGCGCACACGGCAGTGCTCAAAAACCCTGCAGAGATACGTGACTTCTTTAAGAAGTGGTTAAAAGTCAGTCCCTATTGCTGAGAAAGATGCATTTTTATTAGGGCCAGAAAAGGAAAAACTAAAGAGCTTATAAAAATCTATCACAAAAGCTTAAGATTCAGAATGCCATCTTACAGTAATATCACTGGAGAGTATGAGATCCTAAAAAATACTATGTATCAGATTTACAATCAGAGAATGGCAAATAGAAAATAATCTCATGAGCGAAGGAGTTTAAACTGATTGAAAACCCTGAGTAATTTTAGTTTCCCAGACAGTCAGTCAAAGGAGTAAGCCAGGATTAACCCCATGGCCCTCAAAGCCCGAGACTGCCTTCAGCCCCAACTTCTGTCCCAGCACTGGCCAGCAATCGCCCCAGGAGGGGTGGATTCAGCCCTCAGAGGCCAGCCAGCTCCTCTTCCCAGCCCCTCTCTTTGCTGCTTTCGGGCTGACGCTGCTGCTCCCTTTCTGTCTCTGAGAAGGACACTGGTCACTGGATTTGGGGCACCTCAAGATCCTTAACTTGATTCCATCTGCAGAGGCCCCCCTCCGCGAATCAGGGTGCGGTCACAGGGCCCAGGGACTTGGTGTGATCTGTGTTCTGGGGGGAGGGAGTTGCCATTCAACCTGCTCCAGCCTCTCTCCCAGGAACTCCCCCAACACCAAGTCTGTGTCTTTCTTTAGACATCGCATCTCCCCCATGTCCCTCTGTGCCTCTCATGACCTGTCTGCTCACCCACCCTCCTGAAAGCAGAGCCTGGGACTGAGGTCGCTGACCGCCTGTGGCACGTGCCCAGAGCCTGGACACACTGGAGTCATCACGAGAGCCTCAATCTCTCCAGCCCAGGCCCTGGAGCTCACTGCACTCATTAGTAGGAGAGGGGCAGAGCCCAGGGCTCAGGAGCAGCAGCATCGAGTGAGGAAGGGGTGACCTGGGGCCGGTCCTCAGACAGCAGGCAAGGGCCGGATCAGGAGCCACACCAGCCGCACGCAGGGCCCGTGAGGTGCTGCTCTGGGATCCAGCATGGGACACAGACGCTCACCCCGGGAGCCCGGCCAACACGGAGACAGGACACACAGCCCACGCTCCAGCAGGAAGATGCGGTCAGGTGTGCGCAGAGGAGGGTGACGTGCGACACCAGGCCAAGGCCCCGAGGCCCAGCCCTGAATCTGTTCCATCAGGGACTCGGGGGACAGCCTCCCTTACCTATCGGGACTGTGGACGGAGGTTTTGTTACGGCCGCAGCCCTCCAGGCACTAGGAGGAAGACTGGAGGAAGCAGCCGGGAGGAGCCGAGCCTGGCAGAGTTTTCTGCGCCCCAAGCAGTCTGGGTGCTCAGAGTCCGTCTACTGAACCCACGTCTGGGCAGTGGGCCCGGGAAGAACAATGTGGGAAATGCTGCTGCCATCCTGTGGTTTTTTCCTTGGCTGTGTTGGGTCTTCCTTGCTTTCTGTGTCTGCTTTTCTCCAGTTGTGGTGTGCACGCTTCTCATTACAGTGGCTTCTCTTGCAGAGCACAGGCTGTAGGTGCACGGGCTCAGTAATTGCAGTGCATAGACTCTAGGGTGCTCAGGGGGTTTCAGTAGTTGTGACTCCTGGGCTTTAGAGCACAGGCTCAAGTTATGGCTCACAGGCTTTTAGTTGCTCCGCGGTATGTGGGATCTTCTCAGATCAGGAATTGAACTTGTGTCCCCTGCACTGGCAGGTGGATTCCTATTCACTGTGTCACCAAGGAAGTTCTGACTTTTTTATGAGCTGGAAATCCCATCAAAAACGCACTCCAGGTAAACTAGAGGGACAAACTCTTCGTGGCTAGGTGTGCATCCCTCTGCTCAGGCAGCGGGGCCCCTCCCCTTGGGGGGCCTCCCAGTCAGCACTCCATGGCAGCAGATACACCAAGGCCTTCAGGGTTGTCCCCTAGCCCCATGGTCAGCTACGCCACTTGGACAGGGCTTGCAAGATGCAGGGTCAAAGGGACGGTGCCCCACAAGACAACACCTGGGGACGCACTGGCCCCAGCAAGACAATGCTCATGAGCAGGCCTCGCCGCCCTGGCCCCCAGACTGCAGCCCAGCTCCTACCTGGGTTCAGGACGGGCTGGATAATGTCCCCGTTGCGCCACTTGGTCTCCATGCGCTCCAGCTTCTGGGCCTCGTAGCGCTTGCGGCCCTCCTCCTCCTGCTCCTGCCGGGAGTACTGCGGGGCAGGGCAGGGTGGGAGAACGGGAGAAGGTCAGGCCTGGTCCCTAAGTCGCCTCCCGTGTGCCCCGCCTTCCTGCAACTGGAACTATCTCTTCTTTCTCGGACAATACACACTCAATATAAATAATGAAGACACAGAGGAGGGGGAAATACCACGGAGACCTCCCTGAGCAAGAGAGTCTGGGTCAGATGTTTGAGTGACGTCCTCCCTGGAACTGCTTTTCTGCCCATGTGTATAAAAGGTTCTGCCGTGCTGTACATGAAGCTCAAAAGTCATAGCCTTCCCTCCTCTCATGTATCATCCTGCCATAATTTATGTGATGGATCCATAATATCTGGACACTTAGTCTGCTCCCAGTTTTTCACCATTAAAACATCACACTGATAATCTCAGCCACTTTCCATGTTATATATAGCTGCCCCAGTCCTTCCTAAACACAGAACTAGAGAGTTGGGGAGCCCCAGAAAGGCTGCCCCCAAGACCAGGAGAGGAGCGGGCAGGTCCCCGTGTGCCCTAGACACTGGGCAGCCTCACTCCGTTGACTCCCAGCCATTCGAGCAGGCTGCTGGTATATAAGGAACACCCACCAAAGCTCCCCTGATGGATCATGGGTATTCTGATCCAAGAAGGTAAATATAAACGTGAAAATAAACATGGCATAATGGAGAATGTTGCGTCCTCTGGTGCCCATTGCGCTAGGGCCCAGTGCAGGCAACACCCTCTGTCCCGGGATCCACTGGGGAGGTCTGGGGTCCTCAGGGCCTCCCTGCTGACCCCTGCCTGGCCACTCTCCTGACGGGCTCTGACCTCTGCCCTTACATCCATTTCACTTGCATCTCCCGCTCAGCCAGTGGAGAAGCAGCTGGGCTCCGGGCCCTGCGTGCTCCTCTCTGACCCTGCAATTTCAGACCTTCTTTCAAAAGCTGGTTTTAAATATCTTGCTTTTCTTGCAAGTGGCTCAGCTGCAAAACCACCCAAGTCTGAACACATTCAATGGCTTCATTACCATCATCTTGGGCTTGAGAGTCCGTCTCTGAAGGAGGCTTTGAATGGAGTCGGGTGGTATGTCCCAAAGAAACAAAGCATGGTGGGTGTGGAGAGCGCCATGGAGCCCCTAGCCTCTCCCTCCATAAACAGATGATCCCTCACGTCCCACCACACAGAGCAAGGCCTCCAAGAGCAGAGACTGTGCTGTGCCTTTCTAGGAAAGCTGAGGGACGACTTACGTGTCCTCAAGAAATGCCTTTAAAGAGATTTTTTAAAAAAGAGCCAACCTCCCCAGGCTAATAAATCCTCATGTCCAGCAGGATCATGAGACCTCTGCACTCACGTGGGGCTGACAGGGGCCCCGGCTCTGACACCAGCCACTAGGACCAAGAAAACGTAGCCTCTTCACAAACCAACGCCTCCTGCTGACTTAAAATCTGGGGACACGTCATGAGAGCATGCTCTCGATGGGCTGACACCCATTCATCCCCAAGGGCTCATCAGACTCAGCTGACTCGAAGCAGAAGACTGCCCAAACATCCCAGGCAACAGTCTGAGTGAGCCTTTTGACTCAAGCTCACATTGACACACCAGTAAAAACCAGAGTCCACTCTCCAGTGCTCCCCCAGCCTCTCGGGGGCCACAGCTGTCCCCAAGCCACCAGAGGTCTCTTGATTCGTCACAGGGTCACCAAGGTCCCTGGTCCCTGGGGGACGAGGTGGAGCATAGTGACGAAGTCCTCGCTGAGTGACACCACAGGGGACAGCTGGGCTTCCCCAGGAAGAGGCACTCATGTGGTCGATCCACACACACACGTGTACATGTGACAGCAGTGTGTGTGCATGTGTGCGATGTATGCTCTGTGAGACATCTATGTATATGTATGTGTGGGATGTATGTATGATCAACGTAACATACCTGCATGTGTGAGACACGTAAGATACACACACAGAGGCAGAGTGACGTATGTACTCGCTAAATAACCACTATCAGTGTGGGGTCGGCTAGAGGAGGCTAGCAGGACCTAGGAAGCCTGACGGCCAAGCTCCCAGCACCTGAGTGTCCATGCTCCTGGGAGTCAGAGCCAGGCTCTCCAGGACTCAGATGGGCTGTGCCCCAGAAAACAGCAGACCTATATGTGAGTCAAGCGAAGGCTTGTACATGGGCCTAGCACATGTTGGGGGGAAGAAAATGCAAATAAATATTAGCAATGGCTGCAGCTGTAAGCCACACAGCTTCTCCCATCTGGAGCTCTCTCTGTACCCAGTGGAACACTTCCAACATCCCCTGCAACATGGGCAGGGTTGATATTTATGTCTCATCAAACCCGGCTAAACAAAGGGAATGGGAGAGAAACAGGGGGCCCACGCCAGGATGTGGGAGGGAAAGCGGGGGACGAGAGGGGTGACATGCAGAGCTGCCCTGTCCCCGTGGGGAGGGGGACAGGAGCCAGCAGAGCCCGATGTTGCTTGCCCCTCCCCTGCTGGCTAAAAACCCACCAGCTCTCAGCACCCAGGCCCACCCCACCCCCTGCCTCCAGGAGCCAGAAGGAAGCAAAAGCTGATGTGCCTGGCCCAGGAATCTTCCTTCAGCAGCAACCCCTGAAGACGTATCACGTGGCTACTGAAGCCAGAGATAAGGCCTGCTGGAGACTTCTAAAACTGTGTAGCATCTGAAAATTAAAAGTTAAATAATAGTGTTTGAGTGTTTACATGAGATGTGGCTAATTTAACATCAAGCACTTAGTGGGAAAGATGAAACCGAGGATAAGCACACTTGTACTTTCTAAAGAGACAGTCACTGAGCCTCAGACTCACACCTGCTTCTTGGGTCTTAAAACCCCTCAGTCAGTGCTGCTTGAAAATGACAAAATGGTCAGCAGCAGAGAGAGCAGCTCCAGGAAGAATGTGGTGGGCAGGGGTCGGAGGGGGGTGTAGGTGGTGCAGACAGGGAGGGAGGAAGAGACGGAGAGAGGGAGAGTGGGCTGGACTGAAGGCCAGTGTTCTGGCTTCAACAGCAGCCTGTCAGAATTCCTGTCCACCTGGGACTCAGCATGTGACCTATCTGGGAACTAGGGTCTGTGCAGGAATAATTAGTTAAGACACGTGCACTCGTGTGCACACACACACACACAAACGGAAAGGCAGCCAGGTGACCGCATAGGCAGAGCCTGGAGGGATGTGATCACAGGTCAAAGAACGTCTGGAATGCCTGAACTAGACGACATGGGAAGGATCACCCCTGGCTCAGAGCCTCCGGCAGGAGCGCAGCCCAGCTGGCACTGTGATTCTGTACTTCTGGCCTCAGAACTGGGAGAATGAACTGCAGTTCAAGCCCCTAGGCTGTGTCACAGGGGCTCCCGGGAAACTCAAACAGATGGGACATGTGGGAATCTGGCCCGGAGAACCTGCCCTCTCCTCACATGTGGAGGGACAGGCAGCCCGGAGCTGCAGACACCACCACCACCCTGCCCTCACGGTACCAAACCCAGGACTACCAACCAGATGCAGACCAAGGTCTGATCACCCTTCCCGGTCCATGTGGAGAGAACGCCTGTCACCAGGAATGCTGTTTAAAAGTCTAGACTTAAGGTCAGCTGGAGCGCGGAAGCTGAGTGGCCCTCCCCCAACTCCCCAGGGCCTTGACTGGGCAGGCAGCGTGCTGGTCAGACATGAGCTATGGGCTGGGAGCCCGTCCCCCCTGGCAAGATGACAGGGAGCAAGCCCCCATTGCCCTAGGCCTACGGGCGGTCGGGGGACACGACAGAGAGTGGGAAGGGCCTGTGGTAGGGGGGCAAGGAGGAGACTAGGGAGTGCTCCTCCGTGAGTGCGATACAGTCCCTAACTGCCTGGGTCCCCACTTTACTGTTTCTTAGAAGTTTCTTCTCTGGACATCTCGGCCACAGAAAAATGCTCCCTGTAGGGGCAGACATGGCTAAGCCAAGCCCAGGCCTCTCTGAGAACTGCTCCTTGCAGGGGTGAGAGCAGAGCACCCGGCCTCCAGGGAGAGCAGGTCACAGATGTCCTTGGAACATCCAGAGGTAGGGGAACCACAGGAGGAGAGGTGGGATGCTGTGAGGGGAGGAGTTAAACCCCTCTATCAACCTAATCTCCCCCTCGGAACGCCTGCCTGCCGAGCCTGCCTGCAGTGGGGCATGAACAAGACGAAGTCTCTTCATGCACAGACGTGTCTGTCCAGAGAAAAACCCAAACGAGAGAAACCAAGGAAGGAAGTGGACATGGCGGGAGAGAGAGTGGGGCTGAAACAGAGATGTCTCAGCCTGTCTCCCCAGGACTGTGGTCTCCCCTAGACTGGCCACCTGCACAGTCCTGTTGCCCATCTTGCCTCTGACCAGGGCCCTCCAAGGAGGTCTGGTATCTGCAGGGCCCAGGCCAGCCGCTCTGGCCTTCTCTGCATGAAGGGTTGTCCCTCCCCCTATGCCTCTAAATCTCCTAAGACTTGGTCCTCCCTGCCCCCTGCCTGAGAAAAGTGGGCAGGGTCTCCTTACCACAACCGGAGGCACCTCCAGGACCTTGTCCACATTCTTCAGCGACAGGGGCACGTACCACAGGGTGGCCTTATTGGTCAGCTTTTTGGTACCTTCAAAGAAGAAAGACATGTGAGGAATGTCCTGGGAGCTGGCAGGGCGGCAGGCAAGGCCAATGCCACCTCTGGCCCCCACCCCCAGGCCTCCTTCAGCCTCGAGGTGCAAGTGTGGGCACAGACTAGGGGTAAGCGTGGGCCCCAGCTGGGGAACCCCCGCCCCAGCATGTGGCCCCACAATGAGGCTGCTGGGAAGACTTCAGATCTTCTGGTCTAAGCTGGGGGGCCTGCCGGCTTTCTAGGACTTTCTAACTCAGAAGGCCCACATATGGAGGGCGCCAACTCCAGGCAGGCCTCCAAGGAGCCTCCAGAGGGAGGGAGAGGGAAGGGCTAGGCTGGGGTGGGGCGGGCAGATTGGCCTCAGCCTCCTCCCAGGGAAAAGCAGGACAAAGCCAGGCTGGGCCCCATCTCCACGGAGAGATCCCAGCTGACAGATCTCATGGAAGAAGGCCCCGCTGAGGAACTGGACATCACGACACACAGAACAAGAACATCCTCTGAAGGACCCATCCACTGGCGCAAAGGCCACTGAGAAGAGCTCTGGGTGGGCAGGAAGCAGCTCACGGATGTGAGGCTGAGGGTTGTGGAGGCGGGGCCAAGGGCACAGCCAGAGTACAGCCCACCCCCTACCAGGTCCCCCTTCCGGGTCGGGGGGCACCACACCAGGCACAGTTGGGGGGACTCAGCCTCACTCCAGATGCTCCCACGTCGGGGCTGAGAGAGCGCTGTGAGCTGCTGGCTTCAGCTCTGGGGTGAACAGCAAGAAACAGAACCCTCTCTGGGCACCAAGCCTGGCCTCAGGGCAGAGTGGGGCTCCCAGGGCGGGAGGGCTGTCCGGGCTGAACATCACGGGCCAAAAGAGCCCAGAGATCCCTGGGTCCACACCTCTCACTTGTGCAGGAGGACACTGAAGCCCAGAGAAGTCAAGGGGCTTGCCTAGGTTCATACAGAAGCTCAATGCCTCCCAGACCCCATAATTTCAGAAAAGTATTAATGTTTGTGAGGATGCCTGTTAAAAGTTGCCTCTTTGACGTGGAAGATTGCATGTAGCAGAGAACAGGAGAACTTCAGGACAGAGAGTAAGTAGAATAGAGGAAGCAGCCTGGGGGCCTGGCCCTAAATGCCTCCTACCAGTTTCTCTGACCTGCCCCCTCAAGGCGATCCTGGGGCCTCCGTTTTTTCCCTTAAACTAGACCAAAGGTCCAGGCCGAGCCCCAGCAGGTCAGTAAGAAAGAGGGCGAGGCCCACCAGGACGTTTCCACAGCACCACCAGTATCACAGGCAAACAACATGGAAAAATATCTTCACTGCTCTGTGATGGAGAGTGATTCTGACAACCTGCTCTGGGGAGTAAAGATTTCCTGTCCGATTCAGCTAGAGCCAGCCTGATGGCCCGTTTCCACGGAAACGCAGAGTGGCCCTCCTCCAAACCCAAACGAACATCATGGAGCAAATGAGGCAAAACACTCGAACTGTGCTTTCTCTATCATTCAATAAAACCACCAAAAGACAACGGCAGCACTGAAAACATCTATTCTGAAATTCTGAGGCTCCCAGCCATTTTCTGGAGCATTTCGCAGCAATCACATCCCAGTGAGCTTAATATTTTGACAGTTGCCGGAGATGAATGAGCAAAGGTTTGCTGGTTGTCTGCCTGGGCGCATGCTCGCCAGGCTGCCTCTTGAAGGCGGCACGGCCCCGAGTGAGGGGGACGCGCAGAACGGGGGCCCTGCCTCCAGGGGCTGTGAAATACAGAGATGGCACACGAGCAGCCTCCTGGCTCAGCCTCATCGTCTGTTTGTCTGCGCAGCCTGGTCTCCCCACCTGGCCGTGTTCGAAGCCCCTCTGGGCAGCCCTGTTCTGGACCAGGCAGCCACACGGCCTGCCCTCACATCCCAGTGGACACGCAGGCAGAGATGCATCAAGGTAGGAAGATCTTGAGACACAGGGTCCCAGGATAAGAGAGACTCACACAGACCCAAACATGGAAAGATGGACAGAGGATGACAGAGATATTGACATAGTGCCAAGACCCAGAGGGGGACCTGGATGTGAGATCAAGGTGGGAGGAGGGTGCCCGGACCTGCAGCAGGGGCTCGCGGGCAAGGCGACCAAGCCCTGGAGAGAAGACGCAGCCCCAGGGCTCCAAGCGTTCACATCCACCCCATGATCCGGCCTCGGGTTTCTCCCGCGGCCTCGGCCCTCCCCCGTGTCAAAAAGCTGGGCAGTGCTGGCCAGCCCCTCCTCCACTGGGCCTCTGTCCCCGTCACATGCCCGCAGCCTGCCCGCTGTTCCGGGAGGGAGTGCAGAGCACAGCCACTTCTATCCTCGGGGCAGCTTAGACTGTGTGCCCACCCTTCAGGGCCAGGGCAGCTGGGGATTCTGTGTGTGTGTGTGGGGGGGGGGGGGTGGGGGGAGGCCGGGGGGCACGTGGAGAGCATCCTGATCACGAAGCAGGGGGTTTCGTGTCGCTAGCACGGGGCACTGGGTGAGCACTGCCCACTCCTGCCCACAGAGGGAGGGTCCTGCAAAGAAAGAAGAAAGCACTGTCGTTCTAGACAGCGCCCCCTGCTGGCTTCCTCTCAGCACAGGAGCGACTCCTCCACTCCTTCCTTCCTTCCTTCATCAGTGACTGAGTCCCTGTCCATCATGAGCCAACGGAAGCTGCAGGGGCAGGGGACATGCCCACTCCCCTCAGACATCAGCAGTCCAGCGCCAGCCTCCTCAGCCTCCCTCTGCAGACACCCAGGCTGGTCACCAGGCAGTCGGCAGCATCCCCCTGATTGTGACAACCAAGTGTGTCCCCTTGAGAACCACCTCTGGTGGGAGGAGCCAAGATCCCAGGATCCCTGCCACTTGGCAGAGGTGAGCTCCAGTCTGAAAGCCCAAGAGGCCCCCTGTCCCCTGCCTCTCGTCCCCACTCAGTGTGATGCCATTATGTTCAAGGGCTTCCTCCCTGCCCAAAGCCTCTGATGTGCAGAAAGGGGGCCTGGATGACAGCAATCTGTAAAGCAGGCCCCTACCCTGTTTTGAGACACCAGAAAATTGCAATGAAAAAACCAGCACTGCTGAAAACACTATCGACTAAGTGTGAATTTCAAGAGAAGCAGAGAGTGCAGCCAGCCATTTCCTCCCTTGGGTCCTGAGCGGGGAGACTCTACTCCCATCTCGGGCCAGGAGAGCAGGACTGGGTCACTGTGGTGGGGGTGGGCATGGAGGAGGCAGGTGGTGGGGAGATGGGAGGGGCCTTCTCCGGGATGGTGGGCTGCTAGCCCATGTGGGAAGTCAGGACCAGAGGACCCCTTTCTGTGCCACAGCCTGAGACCAGCATCCAAGGTCTCTTGACGCTGGAGCTGCCCCGAACACAGAGCTCAGGCCACAGATCAGGACATGGGGCACAAGCCAGCTGACCACTCCCCCCCGCCCCAGGTTCTGCCTCAGCTGCACCATTCACTATGCTGGGCCTGCTACAGTCATGGGAATGTTCTAGATGGGTAACTGAGCGCCTGGCCTGTGTGGGGGAGAAGCCTGGAGCCCCATGAAGATCTCTGAGCACAGCACTCCGCAGGCAGCCACGGCTGAGGGTGGGGTGTTGGAGGGGCAAGGACCCAGGCAGCTCCCTCTCCTAGAGCCAGCAGGGCCTCTCCTCTGGGTGGGACACCGGGTGGGCTGGGATGAAGAGCAGGGCAGCGAGGGCACCAAGGAGGCTGCCTGCCTCATGAGCATCTTGGTTATAAAAAGCAGTGACTGAATGGGAGCCACACTCCCCTGCAGCGCCCAGTGGGGGTAGGAAAAAGGGTTTCCATGGTTACCATTCTGAGGAAGAGAATATTCAGATCAAACCCGAGTCAAAGGTTCACCCAGTGAGCACCAGCCTGGCTTGCAGGGGCCCCCGGGGAGCAGAGCAAGGGCCAGGCCAGCGTCCTCCAAGGAGCAGTGAGGGGCTGGGGACGGGGGGGTGGCCACTGGGTGCACATTAGCAGGGCTGGAAGGCGGCTGGTGCCCTCCTAGCCCGCTGCCACCCCTCTGCCCAGACCAGTTGGCTGCCAGCCCCTACCCCAGGAAGGCAGAGGGGAGGGGGGCCGCACACCCGGCTCATTGCCTAACTACCCCCATGCCCCCATTTCCCATCTGCAGAGCGAGGACGCAGAGGTCGCTGCCCACAGGTGGAGGTGGGAATGCAGGGAGGTCATCGCAGTGTCAGGATAAGCCAGGAGCCATGGCTGCTGCGCCTGCCCCACAGCCCCCGTTGCTGCATGCGGACGTCACCTGTGAGGATGTTCTCGGACATCACGTGCACCTGGACCTCGACCGAGTGCTTGGAGGTGTAGGTGATCTCCGCGCTGACGTGCGCCACCTCGCCGATGCACATGGGCGACAGGAAGTCCGTGCGCTCCACCCGGGCCAGTGCAGCCACGCAGCGCTCCTGCAAAGACCAGAGGCGGGTCAGTCGTCCCAAGGCCCCACCCTGGACGTGGTCGCCTAAAACGACCCTGGGTATTTTTCCCCACGGTTACAATAAAGCAAGTCATGGGACTTCCCTGGCAGTCCAGGGGTTAGGACTTCACACTTCCACTGCAGGAGGCATGGGTTCAATCCCCTGGCCAGGGAACTAAGACCTCACATGCTGTATGGCATGACCAAAGAAACAAAAGGTTTTTTAAATAAAGAATAAACTAGAGCAAGTTACTGTCAGCATACCCTCCTAAATGCAAAACCAGGAGGTGAAGCACTGCCTGCGGGCAACAGGGCAAAGCTGTTGATACAGGTGATCCTGGGTGATGGGATGCCAAGCAACTTCTCTTTCCTGACTTTTCTACAAAGGATACGTAGTACTTGCATAACGGAAAGTGAAAAAAGGCATACATACTCGTTAGGAAAACTTGGGAAGTACAGAAAAGTAGACAGAGCAGGGAAAATTCACCCCTCCCATCGAGAGACAACCACGCCTTCTACTTTGGGATCTTTCTTTCCCGGCTTTTTGTCCCAAGAATACGGGCTTTACTGGTTCACTTGTCTGCCTGGCTCCTCGTTTTGCAGTTTGAGGCATATAGTTGACACTTGTAGTCATGCATAATTGTCACTTATACTCACCTATGGTTGTCATATATAATCTCATCTAGCTGTGTATATGCTAAATATCCACTTTCACGATCTGCTTTTTTCACTCAACAGGAAGAAAAATAACCTGCCCATGTTATGACAAGCTCTTAGCAATCACATCTCTTTTTAAAAAATGTTCTTTATCCTTTAAATACACAACCCATTTTCATGACTCAAAACTCAAAAGGAACAAGAAGGCTTACGTCCCCGGCCATGAGGGGAACCCTTGGGAGCTCACGCTTCATGAAAATGAGGGACTCACCTCCTCCTTCATTTTCTTAACACTTTCTACAGCTGCCATTTCGCAATACTCCACTGCAAGGATATTTTTTTAATGGCCAAACAGAGTATCCTTCTATTAGATTTGGGTCAACCTCAATTGCTTCTTATTATGAATAACCCTGTGAGGAGCTTTCTTTTATTTAAATCATTTTTGGTGATGATTTTCTGGGCAGAAGCAAACACACACCTCACCAAGTGTTCCCACAGTGCTTCTCAATAGGGCCGAGTGCTCGCCAGGCCCCAGGACTGAGAATCAGGTGTTTGTTGTTTTTTTTGGCCTCACCGTGCAGTGTACAATTTCTGGGATCTTAGTTCCTCAAGGCCCTTGGCAATGAAAACAAGGAGTCTTAGGACTTCCCTGGTGGTCTTATGGCTAAGACTCCAAGCTCCCAACACAGAGGGCCTGAGTTTGATCCCTGGTCAGGCAACTAGATTTCACATGTTGCAACTAAGAGTTCACATACCACAGCTAAAGATCCTGAGCGCCACAACCAAGACCTTGTGCAGTCAAATATATATATAGGCACATATATGTATATACAAAAGAAAGTGTGTTGGAAAGAGTTTTAACCACTGGACGCCAGAGGACTCCTGAAAATCAAGTTTTTGTAGGTTCAGTTTTTATTGAGGTAGCATTGGTTTATAGGGCTTCCCAGGTGGTAAAGTGGTAAAGAATCCACTTGCCAATGCAGGAGACGCAAGAGACACGGGTTTAATCCCTAGGTCAGGAAGATGCCCTGGAGGACGTGGCAGTCAACTCCAGCCCTCTCGCCTGGAGAAGCCCATGGACAGAGGCACCTGGCAGGCTGCAGCCCACAGGGCCACGAAGCGTTGGGCATGACAGCGTGCACACACGCGCTGATTTATAACACTGCATGAGTTTCACGTGTACAACGTTCTGTTTCTACTTCTGCACACCCTACAGTGAGCTCACCACCAAGGATACAGCTTCCATCCTTCACTGAGCAATGACTCCTTCACCCACCTTGCTCCTGACCCCCCTCAACTTCACCCCTTCCTCTCTCTAGTAACCAGTTCTCTGTCCTCTGTATCTACATGCTTGTGTTTGGTTTGTTCATGTATTTTTTCTTTCTTTTTTATATTTCACCTCTGGGTGAATCACAAGGTGTCTGTCTTCCTCCATCTGACTTACGGCACTTAGCTAACACCCTCCTGGTCCATCCCTGTTGTTGCAAATGGCAAGATCCCATCTTTCTTTATAACATTCCACAGTGCACATATATATACACCACAACTTCTTTCTTTCTTTTTCAGTTGGGCTGTGCAGCTTTCAGGATCTTAGTTGCCCGACTAGGGATCAAACCTGGGCCCTCGGCAGTGAAATTGTGGAGTCTTAACCACTGGACTCCCACAGAATTCCCCACAATTTCTTTACCTATTCATCCATCAGTGGACACTTAGGTTGTCTTAGGTCTCAGCTATTGGAAATAATGCTGCCATGAACAAGGGGGTGCAAATACCACTTCCAATTAGCTTTTCATTTTCTTTGGATAAACACTCAGAAGTGGAATAACTGGATCATATGTGTGTGCGTGCTAAGTTGCTTCAGTCGTGTCTGACTCTTTGAGACTCCATAGACTGTAGCCCACCAAGCTCTTCTGTCCATGGGATTCTCCAGGCAAGCATGTTGGAGTTGCCATTCCCTTCTCCAGAGGATCTTCCCAATCCACGGATCAAACCCACATCTCTTACGTCTCCTGCACTGGCAGACGGGTTCTTTACCACTAGCACCACTTGGGAAGCCCATCAGTTTTAACCTCTGTGCTCTTTTCCACAGGGGCTGCACCAGTTTACACTCCTACCAGCAGTGTGCAAGGATCCCTTTATCTCCACATAGGACTTCCTATCTGTTGTCTTTTTGATGACAGCCATTCAGGCAGGCGTGAGCTGCCATCTCATGGTTCTGATCTGCATTTCCCTGACGATTACTGATGGTGAGCATCTCTTCACACGCCTGCTGGCCATCTGCACGTCTTCACTGGAAAAATGTCTATTCAGTTCCTCTGCCCATTTTTAAAATGGGTTGTTTATTTTTTGCTGTTGAGTTGTAACAGTCCTTCATATATCATGGAATAAGCTTCCTTTTCAATCCACATCAACCAAATGACACTAAAGATAGTCCTATGTTTGATCTTCACTGCCAATCACAGCACCCAGCACTTTTACAACTTTCTATCAGAATCAAGAAACCAGCCGGCTTTTTGAGGACACTGGGCGTGCTGGCACAGGTACCCCTGGGCTGGCTGGGCAGCTCCCAAGGGTCTGTGCGTCCCGTGCCAGCTCTGGGCTTCACTTTGGCAGCTGGTCCTCACAGCACCCTCCTGCGGGCCTGGAGACGTCGGGCTCACAGGTGAAAGTTCGAGCCCTGGTGTGTCTGCACCCTTCCCACTGGCCACCTGTCACCACCCACAGCAGCAAAGTACAGCTCTCCCACCTGTGTGAGAACTCATCTGACACCTGGCAAACAGGCCATTTCCCCAGCCCGCCCCAAACCCACAGAACAAGCCTCTCGGAAGGGATGCCAGGGACCCCCATGTCCATCCCTTCCCAGGACAGCCTCAGACAGGCAGGAGTCTGTTCCTATAAAGGTCCTGGAGTCAGGCCCCAGAGCAGCGACGCAGCAGGGGCTGTGCAGGCAAGCACAGCATGTGGGTTCACCCTCTGATTCAAGGGGGGTCTGTCCCTTCCACGCCCACCTCACCCCTCCTTACCCGCCCACAGTCACATCACCCCTGAGGCTGAAACAACCTGAGGGAATTGCTGGGCTTCCAGCCCTCAGTACATTTGTGGGGCTACAGCACCACTCGCTGGCACAAAGTGGAAAAGGCAAGAGCTGAGAGAGCCAGGCAAGGATGAGGGCACAGCCTGAGGGCCCCTTCTGGAACTCTCCAAGCTCTGCCGGCAAGAGGCTGCTATGAAGACCTACAAAATCTTCTAGAACTAACACCAAAAAAAGATGTCCTTTTCATTAGAGGGGACTGGAATGTAAAAGTAGGAAGACAAGAGATACCCAGAGTAACAGGCAAGTTTGGCCTTGGAGTACAAAATGAAGCAGGGCAAAGGCTAACAGAGTTTTGCCAAGAGAACGCACTGGTCAGAGCAAACACCCTCTTCCAACAACACAAGAGATGACTCTACACTTGGACATCAACAGATGGTCAATACCGAAATCAGACTGATTATATTCTTTGTAGCTGAAGATGGAGACGCTCTATACAGTCAACAAAAAAAAAAAAAGGGGGGGGAGCTGACTGTGGCTCAGATCATGACCTCGTTATTGCAAAATTATACTTAATTGAACAAAGTAGGAAAATCCACTAGACCATTCAGGATTGATCTAAATCAAATCCCTTACAATTATACAGTGGAAGTGACAAATAGATTCAAGGGATTAGATCTGATAGAGTGCCTGAAGAACTATGGACAGAGGTTCATAAGAGGTTGGACAGGAGGTGGTGACCAAAACCATCCCCAAGAAAAAGAAATGCCAAAAGGCAGAATGGTTGTCTGAGGAGGCCTTACAAATAGCTGAGAAAAGAAGAGAAGCAAAAGACAAATGAAAAAGGGAAAGATATATCCATGTGAATGCAGAGTTCCAAAGAATACCAAGGAGAAATAAAAGAAGCCTTCTTTTGTGAACAATGCAAAGAAAGAGAGGAAAACAATAGAATAGGAAAGACCAGAGGTTTCCTCAAGAAAACTAGAGATACCAAGGGAAGATTTCATGCAAGGATGGGCACAATAAAAGACAGAAACAGTGAGGACCTAACAGAAGCAGAAGAGATTAAGAAAAGGTGGCAAGAATACAAAGAACAGTACAAAAAAGGTCTTATTGACCCGGATAACCATGATGGTGTGGTCACTCACCTAGAGCCAGATATCTTGGAGTATGAAGTCAAAATGGGCTTTACGAAACATTACTACAAACAAAGTCAAGGGAGATGATCAAATTCCAGCTGAGCTATTTCAAATCCTAAAAGATGATGCTGTGAAAGTGCTGCACTCAATATGCCAGCAAATTTGGAAAACTCAGCAGTGGCCACAGAACTGGAGATCAGTATTCATCCCAATCGCAAAGAAGGACAATGCCTAAAAATATTCAAACTACCACACAATTGCATTAATTTTATATGCTAGCAAGATAATGCTCAAAATCCTTCAAGCTAGGCTTCAACAGTATGTGAACTGAGAACTTCCAGGTGTATAAGCTGGATTTAGAAAAGGCAGAGGAACCAGAAATCAAATTGCCAACATCCACTGGATCACAGAAAAAGCAAGAGAGTTCCAGAAAAACATCTACTTCTGCTTCACTGACTATGCTAAAGCCTCTGACTGTGTAGATCACAACAAACTTGGAAAATTCTTAAAGAGATGAGAGTACCAGACCACCTCCTGAGAAACCCTGTGTGCAGGTCAAGAAGCAACAGTTAGAACAGGAGATGGAACAACGGACTGGTTCCAAATTGGGAAAGGAGTACGTCAAGGCTGTATATTGTCACCCTGAGTATTTAACTTATATGCAGAGTACATCATGCAAAATGCCATACTGGATGAAGCACAAGCTGGAATCAAGATTGCCTGGAGAAATATCAATAACCTCAGATATGCAGATGACACCACCTTAATGACAGAAAGCCAAAGAGGATCTAAAGAGCCTCTTGATAAAGGTGAAAAAGGAGAGTGAAAAAGCTGACTTAAAACTCAACATTCGAAAGATGAAGACCATGGCATCCGGTCCCATCACTTCACGGCAAACAGATGGGGGAAAAGTGGAAATAATGACAGACTTTATTTTCTTGGGCTCCAAAAACACTGCAGACAGTGACTGCAGCCAAGAAATTAAAAGTCACTTGCTCCTTGGAAGAAAAGCTATGACTAATAAAAAGCAGAGACATCACTTTGCTGACAAAGGTCCATCTAGTCAAAGCTATGATTTTTCCAGTAGTCATACGTGAGAGTTGGACCATAAAGAAAGCTGCACACCAAGGAACTGATGCTTTCAAACTGCGGTGCTGGAGAAGACTCTTGAGAATCCCTTGGACAGCAAGGAGATCAAACCAGTCAATTCTAAAGGAAATCAATCCTGAATATTCACTAGAAGGACTGATGTTGAAGCTGAAGCTCCAATATGGCCAGTTGATGCAAACAGCCAAGTCATTGGAAAAGACCCTCATGATGGAAAAGATTGACGGCAGGAGAAGGGGCGACAGAGGATGAGATGGTTGGATGGCATTATCAACTCACTGGACACGAGTTTGAGCAAGCTTCGGGAGATGGTGAAGGACAGGGAAGCTTGGCGTGGTGTGGTCCATGGGGTTGCAAAGAGTCAGACACAACTGAGCAACTGAACAACACACAGCCTCCTGAGCCCCTACTCCCTCACTCCAAGTCCTGGGGCTTTTCCTTTTCTACATCCAGCCTTTCCTGCCAGGCTTGGCATGGACCCTCAAAGTCTCTCTCAGGGGCTTGGCCCCCACCTCGGCCCCGGACCTTCAGGCCCAGGCCTGTCTTCCTCATAGCCACCAGAGGGCACTCTCTGAATGTGACGGGTTAGCCCCAGAACGTCAAGGGCGCTGAATCAATCTAAACTCTCAGCAGGCAGGAGAGCCCCTCCCTCACAGCACGGTCTTACGCAACCCACCCTACTCCTCCCCATACTGAGGCCCCCAGGCCCACATCCACCCCCAACACTTACCCCAGCCTGGTTCATTCTGCACGCATGCACCCTTACAGTGGTGCACACCCATGCACATATACACACAGCCCACGTGAGTGTGGAACTGGAGGACAGGGGCACAGCAGGTGGCTGGCTGAGGCCCATAGGATCCCGAGGGCGGGCTTCAGAGAATGTCGGGACCCCACAGAGCTGGGGGCCAGGCAGGACCCGGCAGGCTGCATGCCCAGCAGCTGCCCTGAAGCCCTCAATCTGCAAGTCTGCCTCTGTCTGGGCAGCGGGTGGAGAGCAGGCACCACGGCAGGAGCTGGTGCAGGCCTGCGGGCCCTGCAGCCCAGGAGCCACCAAGGGAAGAGCCCCCAGACTTGCCAGTGGACCCAGGATGGGTCGAGCAGGGGACAGATCCGGGTGCAGGCAATGTGACACCCAGGATTAACTGCCGCCCACACAGGCTCTGAGAGGCTGGGGCCTCTCGGACTCAGGAAGCCACGACTCACCCCACACGCAGGGAGAGGGGCTGAAAAGGTGTCTCTCAGCTTAGTTTCTGGGGGTACCCAGCCTCCCTTCAATGAGCCCCAAACCAAGTGCCAATCCAAGGGGTCCCTGGTCCAGGGCCAGGGCTTCCAGATGCCCCCAAGGCTCAAGGAAGAGGGAGGGGCAGGCTCCAGGCCCAGGCCCCACCCAGACTCTTGCCCTGACCCCAGAGAGTACAACACTGCCGAAGGGGACTGCCTGGATCTCCCAGAGACCTGGCCAGCTGGCAGAGGGTCCCCAGACACCTACCCCGTTCTGGCTGTTGCAGTGCCGGGTGCTGATGATGGCTCCTGCTTCCTCAATCATCTTCAGGACAGTCCCTCCGTGCACATTGCCGGCCACGTTGGCGTCATCCGGCCGCATGATCCTGGGGGGAGAAGAGGCAGGATAAGCCTCTGGCAGGATGTCACTCATGAACAGCAGTGACCCCAGGGAGACGGCCCTCCAAAGGCCTGATGGCTCCCAGAGAAGGAAAAGGACCCCCACTCACCGTGGGGTGCTGATCTGACCTGACAGCCAGATAAGGGGCTGCAGGGTCGTGTTGCCACTGGGAGGAAGGGCAGAGGGGGACCTTCCTGCCCTGGGGTCCAGGCACCTAGCCTGCCAGTGGGAGAAGGCCCCTGCCCTGGCAGGAAGGGAGGTCCTTTGCGAGGACCTTCCGCAAAGGCCGTGACTGTGACATCGAGGCAGCCCGGCCGTGGGGTGCTCAGTGCGCCTGCCCCTCCTGGCTCCCAGGACCCGCAGTGACCCGCAGAGCTGAATGAGCAAGGACACAGCTATGATCCCTTGGAGAAAGCACACATTCCCAGGACTACCGTCTCTGTCAGGAGTCCCAGAGGAGCTGGCCTCCTGTGGCCACAGATATTGAGAACTGCAAACAAATCACAGCAACCAGACCTTCCCGGCAAGACAAAACCTGATTGCTGCCTGCCCCCAGGGCTCCAAGAGAGCGCCCGAGGGGTGGGTTCCCTGGAGTTGAGAGCGGGGAACTCCCCAAGGTCAGGGGGTACTGAAATCACCCCATTTCCCCCAGAGGAAAAGCCATGTCTTTGCAGAGGTCAGCAGCAGGGAAGCCCTATGAAATCCCTGGAGTCCCAGAAAGCCAGCCTGGTGCTCCTACCTTGGGCAACCCCATGGAGCTTGGCCCTCTCCCAGACACCTATCTGTCTGGCTGATGAACTCTGTCTCCACTAGCCTCAGGCCCTGAGGTGGGTACCAGGCACTGAGCTAGTATGCAGTTTCTGGGTGCCTGGCATCACCCGGGCACACACACCCTGCTCCAGTCTGCTGGCCAGCGTGGCCCTAGAGGCTGGACCCCCCACTCTGGGCCATGGAGCTCCACTGCCCTCCCGATCTGGCTCCTTCCAGACTTGGAGGCTAAGCCAGGCAACCTCAGAGATGGTTCCCGACTCCCAGTCTTACTGGCTGGGTGACCTGAGCAAGCTGCCAAAACCCAGCCACCTTTACATTCTCATCCGTAAAAGAGGAACAACAGCGCTACCACACTTGACTATGGGAAAGACTGAACCACGAGATGGCACAGATAAGGAGCCTGGCACACAGTCAGCAACATACACACTCATCAGCACTGCTTCCTCCTTCTCTAAGCACCAGTCAGAAGCCGCAGGAGGGCTGGAGCCTCCAGCATTCAGTCACCAGTGCCATTTTCTGGGGAGACCAAAGGCTGTCTGGACCTGTCGCCCACCCCCAAAGTCACCCCTTCAGCCTAGGGGGCATTCAGGACCCCTACTTCTCACCTGCATCACTGGCTCAAGGGCAGCAGCCACGGTCGCCCAGGCAGTGGCCAGGGGAACCCCCAGAGCACAGGAAAGGAGCCTCATTTGGCTTCTCAAATGCTCATTTTAAAAGATTTTTGAATCAACTCAAAATAGATTAAAAACTTGAACATAAGACCCAAAGCCAGAAAACTCCTAGGAAAAGACGTAGGCCGTAGCGATGATTTTTTCGATTTGACATCAAAAACAAAGGGTAAAGAAGGAAAAAATACGTAAGTGAGACTACATCAAATTAAAAGATTCCTGCACAGCAAAGGAAGTCATCAGTCAAATGAAAAGATAACCTGTGGGATGTGAGAAAGTATCTGCAAATCATGTATCCGATAAAGCATTAATATCCAAAACACACAAAGAACTCATAAAATTCAAGAGCAAAACAATCCAGTTAAAAAATGGGCAGAGGACTGGAATGGACATTTTCCCAAACAAGACATACTGATGGCCAACAGGCCCGTGAAAAGATACTCAACATCATTAACCATCTGTTGCCAAGTCACTCAGTTGTGTCCAACTCTGTGCGACCCCATGGACTGGAGGCCACTAGGCTCCTCTGTCCACGGGATTCTTCAGGCAAGAAAACTGGAGAGGGCTGCCATACCCTTCTCCAGGGGATCTTGTCGACCCACAGATCAAACCCGTGTCACTTACGTCTCCTGCATTCGCAGCCAGGCTCTTTAGCACTAGCGCCGCTTGGGAAGTCCCGTTAACCATCAGGGGAAAGCAAACCAAAACCACAATCAGATCCCACCTCGCATCTGTCAGAACGACTGTTATCAAAAAGACAGGAAACATGTGTTGGCAAGGATGTGGAGAAAAGAGAACCCTTGGGCACTGCTGATGGGAATGTAAATTGGTACAGCCCCTGTGGAAAACAGCATGGAGATGCCTCAAAAAATTCAGACTCCAACTACCATATTAACTAGCAATCCCACTTCTGGGTACTCATCAGAAGGAAATGAAATCACCATCTCAAAGAGATATCTACGGGACTTCCCTGGCAGTCCAGTGGTTAAGAATTTGCCTTTCAGTGCATACCTGGGCTCAATCCCTGGTCGGGGAACTTAGACCCCATTTGCCAAAGGGCAACTAAGCCCATGCGCCATAACTAGAGAGCCCAAGCACCAGAACAAGAAGCCTGAGCACTGCAACAAAGGGCCCAAGGCAGCCAAAAACATATTTTAAAAAAGGTATCTTCACCCCCACGTTCACTGTGGCATTATTTACAGTAGCCAAGACATGAAACAACCTACTTGCCCACTCACGGATGGATGAAGCAGGTGAAGTAGATGTGGTATGTGGGTGTCTCGTGATGAAGGTGATTAAAGAGCCTCCTGATGAAGGTGAAAGAAGAGTGAAAAAGCTGGCTTAAAACTCAACATTCAAAAAACTAAAATCATGGCATCCAGTCCCATCACTTCATGGCAAATAGATGGGTGGGGGGAAATGGAAACAATAACAGACTTTATTTTCTTGGGTTCTAAGATCACTGTAGATGGCGAAATTAAAAGATGCTTGGTCCTTGGAAGAAAAGTTATGACAAACCTAGACAGCTTATTAAAAGCAGAGATATTACTTTGCCAACAAAGGTCCATCTACTCAAAGCTATGGTTTTTCTAATAGTCATGTATGGATGTGAGAGTTGAACTATAAAGAAAGCTGAGCACCGAAGAATTGATGCTTCTGAACTGTGGTGTTGAAGAAGACTCTTGAGAGTCCCTTGGACTGCAAGGAGATCCAACCAGTCCATTCTAAAGGAGATCAGTCCTGAATATTCATTGGAAGGACTGATGCTGAAGCTGAAGTTCCAATACTTTGGCCACCTGATGCAAAGAATTGACTCATTTGAAAAGACCCAGATGCTAGGAAAGATTGAAGGTGGGAGGAGAAGGGAATGACAGAGGATGAGATGGTTGGATGGCATCACTAACTCAATGGACATGAGTGTGAGTAAACTCTGGAAGATGGTGATGGACAGGGAGGCCTGGCATGCTGCAGTCCATGGGGTCGCAAACAGTCAGACACCACTGAGCAACTGAACTGAACTGAAGGGTATGTTTTTCCTTAAACTGTGTACTAATGATCATATAACATCAATGTATCTTGCTCGAGGACTTGTTTCTTCTTAACAGGAACCCATTCCTTCTGGCTAACCTTGTTAAGATGTATGTTGTGTGAGTGGGTCTTGTAAGACCTTAACAACCTTGAGGCATTCTTCGGATCTATTGCTAGTAACCAATTGATAAAGTATATAAGGTCTTGCTAAGACTAGTAGGGGGGCACTCTTCTGCCTCCTTCTGGTGTCTGTGTCAGAAGATTTCTCTATCCCTTGTTACTTTAATAATAATACTTTTGCTGCATGAAGCTCTTGAGTGACTGAAGCCGCGTCTATGATCCCAAAGCGAAATTTTCTCCTTCAGAGATCACGAATCTGACACCATTCACCATAAGCTACCACTAGAAAAGGCAAAACTATGAGACAATTTTTAAAAGTCCATGTTTGGACTTGCCTGGTAGTCCAGTGGTTAAATTCATGTGCCAATGCAGGGGTGTGTGCTTAGTCACTCAGTCGTGTCCAGCTCTTTGTGACCCCATGGGCTGTAGCCCACCAGGCTTCTCTGTCCATGAGGATTCTCCAGGCAAGAATGCCCACCTCCAGGGGATCTTCCCAACACAGGGATTGAACCCAGGTCTCCCACATTGCAGGTAGATTCTTTAACATCTGAGCCACAGGAGAAGCCCAAGAATACTGGAGTGTGTAGCCATTCCCTTCTCCCTGGGATCTTCCCGACCCGGGAATCAAACTGCGGTGTCCTGCATTGCAGGCAGATTCTTTATGGGTTCATGAAGAATGTGGGTTCATCGGCTGCGACAGATGCACCTCTCTGTTGGGGCTGCTGATAAAGGCCGAGGCTGTGCATGTAGGGCAGAGGGCATGCGGGGAGCCTTTGCACTTTCTTCTCCGTTTTGCTGTGAAACTAAAGCTGCTCTGAGGACTTCCCTGGCGTCCAGGGGTTCGGACTGCTTTCACTGTGGGGAACTAGGCTCCAGCAAAAACAAAAACTGCTCAAAAAGTAACCTCTATTAAAAAATGTTATAGAAAATATTTTTAATGTTTTGAGTTTTAAAAATTCCTGCTTATACTACTAAGCTCTTTTTTTTAAGTTTAAGAGGTAGCCAATTCAAATAACAAAACAACCTCTATCAAACAACATTACAATATCAAACTCTTTCCTTTGAATTTGTTTTCAACTTAGTAAAGACCGGATGGTCCACCTCTACTCACAGGCCTAAGGGCCAGGCAGGGGTCCAGACAGGGGAGGACTGAAACGATTCTACACCACACAGCCTTCCCCAGGAGCACCAGAGATCGCCTCTGGGGAGCCTGACGTATTTCTGCCTGTTTGTAAAGTGGGGCTGTGTATGCCGGGCTGGCTCAGAGCCAGGAAGAGCAAACAGAGGGCCCCAAGGCCAAGGAGGAAGTGCTCACATCCGGGAGGGCCTGAGGAGGGAGAGGCTGGGGAGGACACACCTCTGAGACACGAGGACACGGGACAGAGCCTGGAGCCACCCTGCAACACTGAGGGTCCGGACGGACCCCACAGCACCAACATCCCACTAACTCCGGAGGGGACCCTGGGTACTGAGCTCCAGGCCCACCCCCACCCCCTCGTCCTGGTCACCCCAGGTCCTGCCCAAGGACTGTCCTAGCGCCCCCAGGCCAGCTGACACCCACATGGTGCAGACGCAAACCTTCCCCAGGGACCTGATCCTGCCTCTGCTCTGCAGTTCTGCAAACAAGAAGGGCCAGAGCCCAGGTCCGGCAGCCCCTCCCTGGGGCCCCAAATCAGATGCCTCCCCCAGGGCATCACCGTGATTCCATCCCAGCCTCCACCCCAAAGCCAGGGCTATGGTCCTGCACCTGGCCGCCCTCCCTTTGTCCCCTCCTTCCTCCAAAGAGCTCTGGAGCTGCTGGGCAGGGTCTTCCTCAACTCACTTCCCCCTGAACTCCCGCCATGCGTGTCACCTCCAGGCAGGCAGGAGTGTGAGCGACCAGGGCAGCCAGGGGAACGTGCAGCCTCTCGGTGGAGCTCCTGCTTTCCCATTTTTAGCAAAGAGACAGATATGGAAAGTGTTTCGCTTTCCTCTTTTCTATCAGAAAAGAAGCAAAGACAGCCCAGTGGAGCACACACGATGCCACACGGCACTGCCCACTGGTCTCTGGTCAGGGAGGTGAAGGGGTGGTATTGGGTGGTATTGGCCCTCACAGCTGGCCAGCTGCATCCGTGCAGGGGTTTGAGTTGAGGATACCAAAGAACTGAGTTTTCTAGAGAAGCCGGCAATCCAGAGTTTAATGTGAAATCTCTTGGAATTTGACTGGCAGCACCTGACTGTTGAAATGGCCTCCACGCATGCCAGCTCTGTGAGGGCAGAGCAGGTGGTGGGCCTGACCCCATCCTGGGGGGACTCTGTGTGCCCCATTCTCTTTCCCACCTCTCTCTACCCCTCTGCCCATGCCAACCTGCAACTCTCTCAGTCCTTGAACCCCAGAAGCTCCAGGGAAAAGTGGACAGTTGGGCCAGGGATCCCTTCCTGTGACCCCCATCCCCAACGTCTTCTCAGCTGGCCAGTGGCAGGGACACTGCCTCCTGTGACCAGGCCTACGCACCCCAAGATCCTCTCCACCATCTTCCTCTCTCCCTGCCCTCCCAGCAGTGGCATCTGGAATGTCACCACCCTGTTACTCACCACCCCTCCCCCTCCATTCCAGCCACTCCTGCTCCAAACCACAGGATGAGCTGGCCAGGGATGGGCCCACGGAACCAAAGCAGACACCGCCTCCTCCCTGCTAACCTCTGAAGCAAACACTAAGCTGATGACAAGAGCAGGAAGGAAGCCACACACACCGGGGTTACAGAGTCACTTTCAGATGGTGCAGCCGCCCCCCACCCGGGCACCAGGAGAACTTCAGAGGAAGTGACACCTGGGTCAACTCTGGGAGAGGGAGCAGATGAGCCAGGGACAGAGGGTGGGGCACGACGGATGCTCCAAGGAGAGGTGGTATCTCAGAAGAAGACCCCAGAGACGGGAGAGCTCGGCAGGTACAGAAAAAGACAGTGGTCCCCCAAAGCCGGCCAGTGACCCCTGGGGGGAGAGAATATGGGTGAAGGGCGAGCTGGAGAATGGAGCCAAGAGCTTGTCACACGGGCCTGGGAATGGGACAGAGCCTGGACTTGTCCTGGGGGCAGGGTGGCCTTGGGAGACCCTCAGTCGGGGCTGGTGTGCGAGGAGTCACCCAGGGGCTGCGGATGGAGGGGCTTCTCTGCCTACGTCTTGCCTCCCTGCCGAAGCCCACCATTTACCCTGATGCCCCAAGAGTCACTCTTCTTAAGCAGGAGTCCACGGCCCTGCCAGACCCTCCAGGGCCCCTGCTACAGGAGAAAAATTCAACTCCTGGGACTTCCCTGGCAGTCCAGCGGTTGAGACCCCACACTTCCACTGCAGGGGGCATGGGTTTGATCCCTGGTCAGGGAACTAAGATCCCCCATGGGGGGATGGGGCAACCAGAAAAAAAAAAGATTCAACTCCCTAGCGAGGCCTCTGAAGCCCTCAGGGATCTGGAACTTTCCTCGCCTATCTCCCACTGCCTCTCGGGGCTCTAGGCTGCACCTGCCCAGGCCAGTGCTGCTGGCTGGGCCCACCTGGATCTTCCCTCCACCTCACCTGCACCAGCCTGTCCCGGCAACACCTGCACCAGCCTGTCCTGGCAACATGCCACCTCTGCTCCATGAAGAAAGGCGACTCATGGACGAATGGGGAGCCTAAGTAGACACAAAATTCCGGAGGGCAACCCAGCTTTATCATCATCCACCCAAACTCCAGATACACGGGCTGCTCTAAGCCAGACGTCCCACCAAGAGGAATTCAACCTAGAGATGTTTCCACACATGACCAAACCAAGCGTGTTCAAGGTTACTCACTGAAAAGCTGTTTTATGTGCAAAAGCTGGCCGTGCCCTAAATCCGCCAATAAGGGGCTCGTTAGATTAAGTTACACCCACACAACACAGAGTGCACAGCCTCGAGCAAGAGGGAGGAAGGGTCTCGGAGAAGCCCTGTTAGATGAGAAAAGGCTCAGAATGATGGGAGACGGGTGACCATATCTGCAGGCCAGTGGAGACCACCCTTGGTGGGAGGCCCGGGAAACCAGAAGCTTCCACTGCCCCTGAGAGGGGAACCAGCGATTGGAGGAAGGTCACAGTGACGCCTTTGTGCTTTCTGAATTTAAAACCATGTCAAAGGACTTCCCTGGTGGTCCAGCTGTTAAAACTCTGCTCCCAATGCAGGGAGCGTGGGTTCGATCCTAGGTCGGGGAACAAAGATCCCGCAAGCCCCACAAAACCATGTCAACCATGTCAAATATTAATAAATCCACAGTCTTTAAAATTTATTCAAAACACAGCTGAAACAAAGGTGCTCAGCAAAGCCTTCTCTGAACTCACCACAGCAAGGCTACCATCTCTGCTGGTTCCTGTGGGCGGGAGAAAGGCAGGGGAACAGAGTAGGAGAGGCCATTCCAGGAACAGACAGCAGGCAAGGGACAATGGGGAGGCCGGAGAAGCCACCCTGCTCCCCACACGTCTGCGTGTTCTGAGGGCAGGCCTGTCCCTCTGCTCCTCCGGGTCCCTGGAGGCTGGGCCAGGCCCCACCCAACCTGGAGCCTCTGGACGGGGTTGAACTGTGTCCCCTGACACAATTCAGATCAGCTGAAGCCCTGACCCTGGAACCTGTGACCGTGATCTGATTTGGAACCAAGGTGTTTGCAAACATGGTCAAGTTAAGATGAGGTTATTACCAGGGCCATGTTCCCATGACTGGTATCCTTAGAAGATGGAAATCTGGACACACCAGGGGAAAAGGCCACACGACACGGAGGTAGAGACTGAGGTGACGCTTTGACAAGACACACAGGCACTGCCTGCAGCTGGGATGCTGGACAAGCAAAGAAAGGCCCTTCCCCCTAGAGCCTTCAGAGGGAGCGTGGCCCTGCCGACCCTGGTATGGGGCTTGCAGCCTCCAGATGTGAAAACATATGCATTTCTGGGTTTTAAGCCACCCAGGTGTGGTCATGTGTTACAGTGACGCCAAAAAACCCAGACAGCATGTGGCCTGAGGCCCCTGCCTGAGTGGCCTGAGCACCACTCCCAGAAGGCAGCAGGGAGCGGCTGGGCTGAGACCCCATGGCCTGCAGCCAAGCTCAGGTCCTGCTCCCCAGTCCAGCCAGCCCAGGCCAGGCCCCCCAGCAGCCTTGGTGGCAGCTCCACTGATGACTGCTCCCTGCTCACCCTACCCACAGCCCCCTAGCATGAGGCCAACATCTCCAACTCTGACAGGAAAATGTCAGTGCTAAAATGGAACACTTCCACGTGAGTTCCACAGGAACTGCGGGAGGCGAGGCAAGGGGGCTGTTTCCTTTACCCAACGGTGAAAGCAGAACTGTCTGAAGGAGAAGGTGGCAGTGCCAAGTCCAGCTAAGGACACGTGAACTCCTCTGTGGGGTTTCCACCAGCACTCAAACATGGGCAGAACCACTGGGCTTGCTGCCAGGGTCCAGGCGGGTTCCCACAGGGCAGCCAGCTCTAAGCACACCTCACGGATTGTGCCAGAAGCTCCCCCAGACCCGTCCCTTCTGAATGAGGCTCAACCCAGAGAAGCAGAGGCGGGTCAGGACAGTGACTTTGGACAGAGTGCCACCCCCGCCTTGGAGCTGCAGGTGGCAGTTGAAAAGGTGCCAGCGGCGGGGGAACCCATAAAGCAGGATCTGAACGAGAGTCCAAAGGCGGGCCAGGGAGGAGGCTGGCGGGGCGGGGACTGCCACTGCTGATAAGAAAGGAGCTCCAGGCTCATCTGAGGGCATGCACCTGCCAGGAGAACCACATGGGTTGGGGGCACGTGGGCTGGTTCACACCTGGCAGCCTCTACCATGGGGCCCTGAAGGCCAGAGTCAGGCACATATGAACACCCCATCTTCCTATGTGGGGGGGACTCTGCTCAACGGAAAGCTGTTTGGCACTGCTTGTCCTATCCAATTTGCTGCCTAAGAAGGTTCCAGCAAAGCTCCTTCAACCCCCAAAGACCCCAGAGGAGGCAAGCGGGGAGAAACAGCTGGGCCGCCAAAGAGGCCCTGGGACCCTGCCAGGCCCCAAAGCAGGACACGAGAATGAACCAGGGCAGGTGGCCCACCCAGCCCCACTGATCCCAAAAACCCAGAGCACCCTGAGCTGAGCAGACAGGAAGGTGAGCAGCGCCTGGCCCAACCGCAGAAATCTGCTGGCAGGAGAAAGAGAAGAAGCTGGGCAAGAAGGCAAAGAGGAGCAAGCGTCCCAACTTGGGCCCTGGAGCCAGGTGGGTGAGCACCGGGTGGGTGAGTGCCAAGCCTCACTGCCAACTCCCCCAGGCACCCATGATATGACCCCACCAGGAGCCCATGTGGATACTCAGAGGCCAGAGTCCCCGTCCCGGCTTCAGTTAACCACTTAACCTCCAAGGTCAACAAGACCTGGGCCAGGCCTGGGTGCCCCGGGCTGCCTGAAGCCAGCCAGTCTGTCGCACACAGAGGCCAAGTCCCCCTACCACCTGCCCCCATCTGCCACAGGGGTCCCCACATGGGGCAGGGGTCCCACAACCGGTGGTTAGTACCTGCTCAGCTGGAAAGCCATGTGGGCTGGGACATCCCAGGTCCAGAGAGAGGCGAGGAGGGCAGCTGCAGCCGACTCACCCGCCCTCTCCCACTGCAAGGACGGTCCCAACCCCTTGGCCTGGCAGGAAGCACCCTGGCTTCCTGGGCTGCCCAATCTAACCAGGAAGGGGCCATTTCATCAGTCTGAGAACCCTACCAAAACCCAGTTGTCACAGAAACCTCATCTTGTATATAACAACAGTGGAGAAGGAAACCTTCTAGCCCTCCTGCTGCTGTTGCCCTGAGATCTAGAAGGCACAGGAGCCCTCCTGAGTCAGCGCTGGGGACAAAGGCCAAGCCCCAGGCCTGGACCCAAAGCTTCCTGACACTCAGACAGAAGTGGTGGTGGGGTGGGGGGAGGTGTCAAGAGCCAGAGTAAGTGAGACAGAGGGAGAGGTCCCATCAGATGCAGAGGAGACGGCATCTGAAACCTGTCCCTCAAGCCCACCCTGAGTGGTAGGGGCTGTTGAACCCTGGCAGGGAGGCAGATGGCTGTTCAGCCCTCTCCTGGCCGACCTGCTGCCCCCACCACACAGACCTTCCTCCCCCCACTCAGGTGCACTGGCTTCTACTGTCTCCCCCCACTAGGTCTGGGGGAAGAGGACCAGCTGGCAGAGAGGTCCTGGTGCTGAGGCGAAGCAGCAGCCAGGGGAGAGGAGGCTGGACATGTCCTGAGTGTCACCCAGACCCAAAGCCATCCCTGCAGAGCCACGGTCACCCAGGCACCATGATGGGCGGCATGAATGAATGAACCCACCCACTCAAGGGCATCCTTCCTAAAAACTGTCATCCTGGCTGGGCTCCCAGGCACCTGTCCAGCTAACTTGCACAGACTTTGTTGTTAAGAGGTCAAGTCAGGACACGGCCCTGATGGGGCTTGGTAAAGGCAGCCTGCCACTTGGGCCCACAGAGACCCCCTGTCAGAGGCCAAGTGCCCCCGGCTCCTTCCCGGGGGCCTTCCTAATATATGGATGGATTCTCACTAAAGGCACCAGTGGCCCCATCTTTATGCAAAAAAGAGAAAGAACATTCCAAACTGATTAAGAACATCCCAGCCTGACCAGCACCACAGCCCCCGGTTCCACAGGGAGGCAGGCACCCAGCCCGGGAGGAAATGGCAAGGCTACCCTCAGCGGGGCCATCAGGATGCCCGGAGCCTGGACCTGGCAGGCAGGTGAGGGGCCTGCCCACCACACCCACAGCATCTGCCTGGAGCGGAGTCAGGGCTGAGTCTGGGACAAAACTTCTCCCATGAGCCTCCCCACCCATACAGCCTGACAGGTCCCGGCCAGGACCGCAGACCTCCCCTAGCTCTGTGGCTGCTACAACGGCACATCAAGATCTGCCCGCAACCCCTGAAACAGGTCCTGTCTGGCAAGGCCGGGCCAACCTGCTCACCGCCAGGTCCCACACTGGGCATGTGTGGCAGACGCTGAGCTGACCTGGGGGATGCAGAGTGGACAGACGTCATCCCAACTCCACTTACCGAGGGCCCTGGTCCCCTCAGGTCAGCTGGGACCCCCTCCTCTGGCCCTCCCCACTTTCCCTCCCCTGGGCCACAGGCCGCTCAGGACACGAACCACCTCAGAGGTTCTGGGAGCCCCACACGCTCGGTCTGTTCTAGTCCCTCTCTCAACCTCAGGTTGGAAAGAAGGCCCCAAGGCCCCAGATGCCCACTCCAGCCCTGGCCTCTGGAGCCACATGCCGAGACCTGCCAGTCCCACCTGCCCTGGTGCTCAGGCCAGGGTCCCCCAGACACCCCCACGCCAGCTGCCCCACAGTTTCCCCATGGCTCCCAACTCACAGCCTGGCCTTCTCCCTGAGTCGGGCCTGGTCAGTGCGCCTCCGGAAGGCTGAGAGGGGTACAGCTCGCCGGAGCAAGAGCATGGCGTCCGCAGCCCCACGGTCCCTACTGAAGCCACAACCAGATGGGGCTTAGAGAGGGCTCCCTGGCCTGCAGCGGTGCCCTTTGGACTCAGCCAGTCCTGCGTAGGAGCATCGCTGCCTCCCTAAGCAACCGTAGCATCCCTCTCCACGTGGCGGGCACCCCCCTCCCCAGATAAGGGGCGGTGCCCAGAAGCCCATCCCAACACTCCAAATACTGCAGGTTCCCTGAGCTTCTTTTGTTCAAATTTTTGTGTTTTAAGTTTTTTGGTTGTGTCATCAGGTTTGAAGAATCTTAGTTCCCCAACTAGGGGTTGAACCTAGACCCTCGGTAGTGAAAGTGCTGTGTCCTAACCACTGGGTGGCCAAGGGACTCCCTCCTTGACTTTTTTTTTTTCCTCCTTGACTAAGCGCAGGCGGCTGCAACCGGCGCACTAAGCGTGGCAGAGAGGAGCTACCCCACGTCCGAGGTCAGGGGCGGCTCCAGGAGGAGCTACCCCACGCGCCCATGCCCAAGGCCAGGGGCGGTGGCCAGGAGGACCAACCCCACGCCCAAGGAGCTGTGGCTGCGCAGGCACAGGAGGGCCTAGAGGAGCTATCCCACGTTGAAGGTCAGGAAGGGCGGCGGTGAGGAGATACCCCTCGTCCAAGGTAAGGGGCAGAGGCTGCGCTTTGCTGGAGCAGCCGTCAAGAGATACCCCACGCCCAAGGTAAGAGAAACCCAAGTAAGACGGTAGGTGTTGCAAGAGGGCATCAGAGGGCAGACACACTGAAACCATACTCATAGAAAACTAAATCTAATCACACTAGGACCACAGCCTTGTCTAACTCAATGAAACTAAGCCATGCTTGTGGGGCAACCCAAGATGGGCGGGTCATGGGGAGAGATCTAACAAAATGCGGTCCACTGGAGAAGGAAATGGCAAACCACTTCAGTATTCTTGCCTTGAGAACCCCATGAACAGTATGAAAAGGCAAAATGATAGGATACTGAAAGAGGAACTCCCCAGGTCAGTAGGTACCCAATATGCTACTGGAGATCAGTGGAGAAATAACTCTAGAAAGAATGAAGGGATGGAGCCAAAGCAAAAAGAACACCCAGGTGTGGATGTGGGTATACCCTTCTACCTTTTCTCTTACCTTCACAATAAGGCTCAGAATTCACTGTGGGATTAAAAAACATATTAACCTGTGATTTAAAAACACCTGAATGTAACATGTTGCTACATCTGGGCTGTTAGTTATAATTGGGAACATACTAAAATCTCAAAAAGCTGAGAGGAAACATAGGTAAAAAAGAGAAACAACAGACTGAATACATATAGTCCCAGGAAAAACTAAAGCAATAACGGAAATAGCAGATAACATCCAATACAGGATGTTTAATCATGTCAAAGATTCTAAAGGATTGCGTATCTTTAAAACAAGAATGGGCTACAGTGGCTGACTTTATTTTTAGGGGCTCCAAAATCACTGCAGATGGTGACTGCAATCATGAAATTAAAAGACACTTACTCCTTGGAAGGAAAGTTATGACCAACCTAGATGGCATATTGAAAAGCAGAGACATTACTTTGCCAACAAAGGTCCATCTCGTCAAGGCTATGGTTTTTCCAGTGGTCATGTACGGATGTGAGAGTTGGACTGTGAAGAAGGCTGAGCACTGAAGAATTGATGCTTTTGAACAGTGGTATTGGAGAAGACTCTTGAAGAGTCCCTTGGACTGCAAGGAGATCCAACCAGTCCATTCTGAAGGAGATCAGTCCTGGGTGTTCTTTGGAAGGAATGATGCTAAAGCTGAAACTCCAGTACTTTGGGCACTTCACGCGAAGAGTTGACTCATTGGAAAAGACTCTGATGCTGGGAGGGATTGGGGGCAGGAGGAGAAGGGGATGATAGAGGATGAGATGGCAGGATGGCATCACTGACTCGATGGACGTGAGTCTGGGTGAACTCCGGGAGTTGGTGATGGACAGGGAGGCCTGGCGTGCTGCGATTCATGGGGTCGCTCAGTCGGACACGACTGAGTGACTGAATTGAACTGAACTTGACTTTTGAAACTCCTGTAAAATCGTAAGAAATTGGAGTAGAAAGAGATGTTGGAAGTTAGCTGGTTCAAGCCCCAGCTTCTACTTGGGAGGAAGGGAGGAAGGGCAGCAGGCCACCAATAGTCAGAACCAGAAAACACCAGGGGTACCGATCTGGGAAGGAAGGCCGGGTGTGGGGAGGCAGCCTGCAGGGCTCTGTGAAGGTCAACAACTGCCCTCCCCACCTCCCCTATACACCAACCAGGTGATGATAATGACCCCACACCAACAAGAGAAGCGGCACCATTTGCCCCACCAGGTTCTAAGTTCATTACAAGACTGGCTTAAAGATGCAACAGTCCTCAATGGAGCAAATGGAGAATCCTGATATCAACCTGTACCTGAAGAACTTTCTGAATGATACATCTACCAACGGCATGGTGAGGATTCACATGGCATGCGATGCCAAGCACAGGACCATAAGACATGGGAAAATGGACTGAAATCCACAACTGGGACAAGGCTATCTAGAGAAGTGCTTTTAGACAAACCACAGAAGTTAAGACTGAAATGAAGCATCGTTGGAGGGAAGACATGTTTCACGTTTGGAGAATGAGCCACTAAATGATATGCAGCATCAACTGCTTAAAACCTGGAGAGAGATACAAGCTAAACCCAGTGGAACTTAGATTTTTTTTTATTTTTAATTAGAGAAAAACAGAATTCAGGGAGGGGAGAAAACCTGTAAGAAATGATGCAAAATTAACTGTCTAAGACCCCTCCCACAGCTCAGTCCTGTCAGGGAGGCTGAACTAGGCCTCCACCGCCACTGGACTCCAGCCATGAGCAGACCTTTCCACAAACAGAACCATCTGATGCCACTTTAGCTATATGAGTAAACAATTTTGAAGCTGAACAACCATAAGTTGCTATTTCCTTTCTATTAAACTAACCAAGAACCATTTAAAATGACAAAACTAGATGTCTGGAAAGGTTCATAGCAACATTATTCATAATAACTGAAAGGTGGAAACCCAGGTATCCATCATCAGATAAATAACATATGGTCCGTCAACCCAATGGACCATTCAGTTCAGTTCAGTCACTCAGTCGTGTCCGACTGAGCGACCCCATGAATCGCAGCACGCCAGGCCTCCCTGTCCATCACCAACTCCCGGAGTTCACCCAAATTCATGTCCATCGAGTTGGTGATGCCATCCTGCCATCTCATCCTCTATTGTCCCCTTCTCCTCTTGCCCCCAATCCCTCCCAGCATCAGAGTCTTTTCCAATGAGTCAACTCTTCGCATGAGGTGGCCAAAGTACTGGAGTTTCAGCTTTAGCATCATTCCTTCCAAAGAACACCCAGGGCTGATCTCCTTCAGAATGGACTGGTTGGATCTCCTTGCAGTCCAAGGGACTCTCAAGAGTCTTCTCCAATACCACAGTTCAAAAGCATCAATTCTTCAGCGCTCAGCCTTCTTCACAGTCCAACTCTCAGATCCATACATGGACCATTATTTGACCATAAAAAGGAATGCAGTACTGATACACACTGATAAAAGGAATGTTCATGTGTTGAGGTCTGGGGAAGTCATTCTGGCTATAAATGAGTTACCTTGATTCGATGCTAACTAAAATAGCCTGCTTGTGGTCTAGCAGACAAACACTGTGCATCTGCTTTAATTACTAAAGGAAAGGGTGCACTAACCAGAAGAGTGTTCATGTTCAAAATAAAGCCTGGGGACTTCCCTGGTGGTCCAGTGGCTAAGACTCTGAGCTCTCAATTCCAGGGGTCTGGGTTTGATCCCTGGTCGGGGAACTAGATGGCACATGCGACAACAAATAGCTCCAATGCTGCAGCTGAAGATGGAAGATCCCGCTGGCTGCAGCTGAGACCTGGAGAAGCCAGATAAATAAAGAAAAAATAAGGATTAAACACCTCCTCCCTGGGACGCCAATGCTCATTACTCCTTCAACAGTCAGATTCCCTTCCCAGATGCCAAGGCCACACTGATGTCCTGGGTACGTGGGGATCTGGTTTTCTGAAACCGGAGGGAACATCAAGTCAACTGATGTTCTCTGTACTGACAAGACAGAAAACTGTGCTGAAAATCCTGTTTCTCCAGAGCAGATCGTCAGAGCAAATCCTCTGGGCTACAGTCCTGAGTTTGGCTCACATCAAACTCTTTCCTATTCCTGTTATACACTGTTTATTAGTTATTTGCCTCAACAACACTAAAACGTGGATGAACTCTGAAAACATTATGCTGAGTGAAAGAAGCCAGTCATGCAAAAGACCATTTAGTATATGAGTCCACTGATATAGAACACCCAGAACAGGCAAATCCTAGAGACACACAGACGGTAGACTGGCAGCAGTTAGTTGCCAGGGGCTGGGGAAGGGAGGTAGGGAGTGAAAACACCCACGAGGTTGTGTCTGGGGTGCAGTTTGTGGGGAAATAACCACTATGTCCTTCAGCTCTCAAGGCCATCTGGAAACTGAAGAAGGTGGAGAAGGCAGCATGCTTCCTTCCATCTGCCCCACACCTGCCCAGGGAGTAGGGGCTACACCCGAGTCACCAAGGAGAAAGGCAGGAAGTGACAGACAAGGTCCTGGAGCTCAGAGAATCAACTGGCCCAACTGATGGTAGGCACCCAGGAGAGAAGGTGAGCAGAGGGCTGAATGGCTTTTCCTAGAACTGGAGGCCAGTTTCCTCCCATGGCTTCCCTGGAGGCTCAGATAGTAGAATCTGCCCGCGATGTGAGAGACCCAGGTTCGATCCCTCAGTGGGGAAGATCCCCTGGAGAAGAGAGTGGCAACCCACTCCAGTATTCTTACCTGGAAAACCCCGTGAACAGAGGAACCTGGAGGGCTACAGTCCACGAGGTCTCACAGAGTCAGAAACGACGGAGCGACTAACTCTCACTTTCCTCCCACGGAAGCCCACCTCCAAGGGCAGAGAAAGCTGGGAGGGGCAGAGATATACTCTGGGGACATAAAGAACTCCTAACGGTGAGAAAACCAAAGCTGCAATATTTTTAAATGGGCAAAAGACCTGAACAGACACTTGGCTAAACAAGATACGTAGGTGACAAACACAAACGTGAAATGACTCTTGACAGTGTTAGACGTTAGGAAACTGCAGACTAACACCGCCGTGGGATCCTCTCACACCTCAGCATGGCTAAAACTGAAAAGCCCGACTGTACCAAGTGCTGGTAAGGCTGTGGAGAAACCGGGACTCCCAGGCGCTGCTGGAAACGAACAGCAAACAAACACGAAATGCACAACCACCTGGGGAGACAGTCTGGCAGTTTCTTAAACAGTTAAACCTACACCTACCATCCCATCCAATGTTGTCCCCTGAGTATGTCCCCTCAGAGGCCTGCACACCACTGCTCGTGGCAGCGTTTCCTGTAACAGCCCACAGCTGGACACAACTCAAATGTCCATCCACAGATGAACCAACGGACAGACCAAGGTCCATCCACCCGTGCAAGAGAATGCTACTTGGCAATAAAAGGAATGAATGCTGGTCCTTACAGCAACGTGGGGGAATCTCAAAATGATCACACCAAGTGAAAGAGGACAGGGCAGACAGAAAAGAGCTCTGACTGCATGGCCCCACTTCTACAACACTCTCGATTCAGTTCAGTTGCTCAGTCATGTCCAACTTCTTGCGACCGCATGGACTGCAGCACGCCAGGCTTCCCTGTCCATCACCAACTTCCAGAGCTTGCTCAAACTCATGCCCATCAAGTCAGTGATGCCATCCCACCATCGCATCCTCTGTTGTCCCCTTCTCCTCCCAACTTCAATCTTTTCCAGCATCAGCATCTTTTCAAATGAGTCAGTTCTTCCTATCAGGTGGAACTTCAGCTTCAGCATCAGTCTTCCAATGACTATTCAGGACTGATTTCCTTTAGGATAGACTGGTTTGATCTCCTTGCAGTCCAAGGGACTCTCAAAAGTCTTCTCCAACACCACAGTTCAAAAGCATCAATTCTTCAGCACTCAGCTTTCTTTATGGTCCAACTCTCACATCCATACATGACAACTGGAAAAACCACAGCTTTGACTAGACAGACCTTTGTTGGCAAAGTAATATCTCTGCTTTTTAATATGCTGTGTAGGCTTGTCATACTTTTTCTTCCAAGGAGCAAGTGTCTCTTAATTTCATGGCTGCAGTCACCATCTGCAGTGATTTTGGAGCCCCAAAAAACAAAGTCTGTCACTGTTTCCATTGTTTCCCCATCTATTTTCCATGAAGTAATGGGACCGGAAGCCATGATCTTCATTTTCGAATGTTGAGTTTTAAGCCAGCTTTTTCACTCTCCTCTTTCACTTTCCTCTTTAACATTCTAGAAGATGCAAACTAATCTACAGGGACAGTGAGTCAGTGGCTGCCTAGGAAGGAGGGCGGGATTATCAGGAGATGAGAAGAAACTCTTAAAATGATGGCTGTGCTCATGACCTTGATTATGGTGATGATTTTTCAAGTGTTTACATATGCCCAAATGGATCAAGCCACTCACTTTAAATGTGTACAGTTACATAAATTATATGTCAATAATGAAATAAATAAATACCCCCCCCCATCCACCCCGACAGCTGCTGTGTGAAGAATCACGTAGTGGTGGCAAACACCTGGGGGTTCTTCTCAGTCACTGAATCTACGAGAGTTTACTGACACTCAGTTCATTTCCAAGAGTGTCTCAGCCACCAGCTTCAGTACCACAAGCAGGAAGGAGGCAGCCAGGCTGCCCTGGAGCTCCAGGTACAGCCTCACTAAGAGCCCTACCAGGCCAGCATGCTACGCACCACCAGGCAGCAATCACAGCCCTCTCAGCCCATGGGATCCACAGTGAAGCCTTCAAGAGCAGCTCAGCAGGCTCTGAGGGCTTCCCCAGAGTCAGGCAGAATACAGCCAGTGGTCCATACGGTGACACCCAGTCTCACTGTGGAAGGGGCTCCCAGACATCCTTGAGAATAGAGGAGGATGCCCTCCAAACACACTGTCCTGGAGGTCTGGGGGGTGCGGAAGCTGGAGTAGACCATGCAGGGGCTGAGGACAAAACAAGGGCAACCCTCTTAGCCTCTAGAACCCCAGCCCTGCCCAATATCCTGAGCATCGAACAGCCCATCCTGCCGGACATCACCTGGAGACCATGTCAACAGATGGCCCCCCCCCAGAAAGCCAGTGTGGAAATTCCAAGGGCAAGCTGGCCCAGGAGACGCAGTCAGGGTTCAAGCCATGGCTCTGCCACACCAGCCACGTGCCCCTAAGTCAGCCACTGCCCCTCTGGGCTCTGATTCCTCACCTGTAACCTGGAGGGTCCAGGGAGAGCTGAGAGTTCCCTGAAGCTGTGACACCCTACAAGGACTTCCAGGACCTAGGAGAAGCCAGGTACACTGGCTTCTGGCTCCTGGGCTGGCCAGAGAACACAACCAACAGAGGCACTGATAGCAGAACAGTGACGATCCACCAACTGGCAGAAAATATTTATAAATCACGTGTCTGATAAAGGACTTGTATCCAATAACCAACAACCCAGCATGAAAATGAGCAGAAGATCTGAAGGGACGCCTCATAAATGAAGACACACAGATAGCAAATAAGCACATGAGAAAGATGCCGGTGTCACAGGTCACCAGGGAATCACAAACTCAAATGACAAGCTACCACTCACACTACCAGCCAAGACCCCGATGTGACAACGCCAGACACTGGCGAGGATGCAGAGTGGCAGGAACTCCCACTAAACCGAGGGGACACAACGTGGTGTGGGAACGGCAGAAGAATGCAGAGACCTCCTACAAAATTAGCAATTAAATTCACTCTCTTCCACATTAACTATCTAAAAACAAAAGTAAAAAGAAGGCTGAGCACCAAAGAACTGATACTTTCAAACTGTGGTGCTGGAGAACACTCTTGAGAGTCCCTTGCATAGCAAGATCAAACCAGTCAATCCTAAAGGAAATCAACCCTAAATATTCATTGGAAGAACTGATGCTGAAGCTGAAGCTCCAATATTTTGGCCACCTGATGCAAAGAGCTGACTTATTAGACAAGACCCTGACCCTTTGAAAGATTGAAGGTAGGAGGAAAAGGGAGTGACAGAGAATGAAATGGTTGGATGGCATTATCGACTCAATGAACATGAATATGAGCAAACTTCAGGAGATGGTGAAGGACAAGGAAGCCTAGTGTGCTGCAGTCCATGAGGTTGCAAAAAGTCGATTATGACTGAGCAACTGAATAACAACAAAAAACTTAGTAGGTACATGGGAACAATTACAAGCAAAATCAAGTCCACAAAATTATCACTGCTATGGCTGAGATAAGACTATTCCCACTAGGAATTCCTTGGCAGTCCAGCAATTAGGACTCTGGTGGCTCAGATTGTAAAAATTCTGCCTGCAGTGCAAGAGACCCAGGGTCTCCTGGGTCAGGAAGATCCCCTGGAGAAGGGAATGGCAACCCACTCCAGTATTCTTGCCTGGAGAATTCCATGGACAGAGGAGCCTGGCGGGCTACAGTCCATGGCGGGCTAAACACAAAGAATTGGACACAACTGACTGATTAACACACTCACTTTTTCACTCTCACTGCCAAGGGCAAAGGTTCAATCCCTGGTCAGGGAACTAAGATCCCACAAATCGAGAGGGAAGACTGTTCCTACTACTTCTCAGATGACATAGGCCACTTAGAACAGCTCCTCGCTGGCTAAGAGCCCCGCTGTTATGACAAGATGGGACCAGCCTGTCATTATAGGAAGCACAGAATGACAATCAAATAGGATCTGGTCTCCTTAGACACCACAGGGCACCAAAAGCCATTTAGTTGTTAAGAGTTCCTGTCCCCCTGCTTCAGGGGTCAGTGTCCACAGAGTGATGCCCAAGCAGCAACACTGTCATGGTGGTAAGTATGGCTACTGAGCTGGACCATGAACACCCACATGCTCAAGGTCACCAGGGCCAGAGGCACCAAGAAGCAAGTGCAGGAGTTCTGAAGCTGGACCCCTGCCACCCTCCTCCAAACAAAATTATTTTCCCAGCCAAACAAACAAAAAAAAAAAGGCAAAAAAAAGTCTGAGTGCCAAACACAAGCCTGAAGTTCTGGTCACCAATTATGACATGGGGATAGGGTTGGGGTGGGGGTGTTATGCCCACCACCAAGCAGTTCTCTGACCCCAGCTGGGTGTCTTACAAGTCAACTTGATTCTGACTCTCTGCCTGGACACAGGTCAGAAACCAGTACGCAGGTCAAGAAGCAACAGTTGGAATGGGACATAGAACAATGGAGTGGTTCGAAACTGAGAAAGGAGTACATCAAGGCTGTATATTGTCACTTGCTTATTTAACTTCTATGCAGAGTACAACATGTGAAATGCCAGGCTAGATGAATCACAAGCTGGAATAAAGATTGAAGGAAGAAATAACAACCTCAGATATGCAGACGACACCACTCTAGTGGCAGAAAACGAAGAGGAACTAAGAAGCCTCTTGATGAGGATGAAAGAGGAGAGTGAAAACGCTGATAAAACTCAACATTCAAAAAATGAAGATCATGGCATCCAATCCCATCACTTCATTGCAAATAGACAGGGAAACAATGGAAACAGTGGCAGATTTTCTTTTCCTGGGCTCCAAAATCACTGTGGACAGGGACTGCAGCCATGAAATTCAAAGATGCTTGGTCATTGGAAGAAAAGCTATGACAAACCTACCCAGCATATTAAAAAGCAGAGATAACACTTTGCTGACAGAAGTCCATCTAGTCAAAGTTGTGGCTTTTCCAGTAGTCATGTATGGATGTGAAAGTTGAACAATAAAGAAAGCTGACCACCAAAGAATTGATGCTTTTGAACTGTGGTGTTAGAGACTCTTGAGAGTTCCCTGGACTGAAAGGAGATCAAATCAGTCAATCCTAAAGTAAATCAATCCTGGATAGTCATTGGAAGGACTGATGCTGAAGCTGAAGCTCCAAAATTCTGGCCACCAGTTAAGAACTGACTCATTTGAAAAGACCCTGATGCTGGGAAAGATTGAGGGTAGGAGGAAAAGGGAGCAACAGAGGATAAGATGGTTGGATGGCATCACTGACTCAATGGACATGAGTTTGAGCAAACCCCAGGAGACAGTGAAGCATGGGGAAGCCTGGAGTGCTGTAGTCCATGGGGTTGCAAACAGTCGGACACAACTGAGCGACTGAAAAACAACAACCTGGAGACAGCATCAGACCCCACCCCCAACCTTCCCACACCAATCCCAAGTCCAGGCTGTCATGTGTGTTACTGACCGACCAGTTACAGACAGAGTTTACACCAAACTCCTCCTTGGGTTTGATTAATTTGCTGCAGAGGCTCACAGAACTCAGGAGACCCATTCACTCATGAGCTCACCATCTTACTACAAAGGACATTAAAGGATATATGAGTCATCAGCCAGATGAAGAGACAGGTAGGACAGAAGCATGTGGGAGGCAGACCATCCACCTGCTCTCCAGGTGTGATGAAATTCAGGACAAACCTGAATCTCTACAGGTCCTCCAGCCCAGCTCCCTGAACCCCATCCTTTTGGGCTTTTATGGGGACTTCACAACAAAAGCCTGATTGATCCCATCATTGGTCACTGATTCAATCACCAATTCACCTAGCAGCCCCTCTCCCCTCCCTGGAGGTCAGGGGGCTGGGATTGAAGTTCCAAGCCTACGATCACAGGGCTGGCTTCCACCCTTAGGTACTTTCTGAAAGTCACCTTATTAACATAAGCTCCGGTGTGGTTGAAAGGGGTTTGTTACCAATATTAAGACACCTTTATCACTCCCATCATTTAGGAAATGCCAAGGGTTTTAGACTCTGCCAGAAACAGGGATGTAGACAAAACCGTGAACTTCCTGATGTTCAAGCTGTTTTAGAAAAGGCAGAGGAAGCAGAGATCAAATTGCCAACATCCGCTGGATCATGGAAAAAGCAAGAGAGTTCCAGAAAAACATCTATTTCTGCTTTACTGACTATGTCAAAGCCTTTGACTGTGTGGATCACAATAAACTGTGGAAAATTCTGAAAGAGATGGGAATACCAGACCACCTGATCTGCCTCTTGAGAAATTTGTATGCAGGTCAGGAAGCAACAGTTAGAACTGGACATTGAACAACGGACTGGTTCCAAATAGGAAAAGGAGTTCGTCAAGGCTGTATATTGTCACCCTGTTTATTTAACTTGTATGCAGAGTACATCACGAGAAATGCTGGACTGGAAGAAACACAAACTGGAATCAAGATTGCCGGGAGAAATATCAATAACCTCAGATATGCAGATGACACCACCCTTATGGCAGAAAGTGAAGAGGAACTCAAAGGCCTCTTGATGAAAGTCAAAGTGGAGAGTGAAAAAGTTGGCTTAAAGCTCAACATTCAGAAAACGAAGATCATGGCATCCGGTCCCACCACTTCATGGGAAATAGATGGGGAAACAGTGGAAACAGTGTCAGACTTTATTTTTCTGGGCTCCAAAACCACTACAGATGGTGACTGCAGCCATGAAATTAAAAGACGCTTACTCCTTGGAAGGAAAGTTATGACCAACCTAGATAGCATATTCAAAAGCTGAGACATTACTTTGCCAAAAAAGGTCCGTCTAGTCAAGGCTATGGTTTTTTCTGTGGTCATGTATGGATGTGAGAGTTGGACTGTGAAGAAGGCTGAGCGCCAAAGAATTGATGCTTTTGAACTGTGGTGTTGGAGAAGACTCTTGAGAGTCCCTTGGACTGCAAGGAGATCCAACCAGTCCATTCTGAAGATCAGCCCTGGGATTTCTTTGGAAGGAATGATGCTAAAGCTGAAACTCTAGTACTTTGGCCACCTCATGGGAAGAGTTGACTCATTGGAAAAGACTCTGATGCTGGGAGGGATTGGGGGCAGGAGGAGAAGGGGACGACAGAGGATGAGATGGCTGGATGGCATCACTGACTCGATGGACGTTGAGTCTGAGTGAACTCCGGGAGTTGGTGATGGACAGGGAGGCCTGGCGTGCTGCGATTCATGGGGTCGCAAAGAGTCGGACACGACTGAGCGATTGATCTGATCTGATCTGATTATAAATCACAGTATCACAAAGCCACACCTGAATGAACACAGCATCAGAACAGCAAAGAAAGACAAGCCAAAAAAGTGTGGTGTTTACTACAAAGGATGTTCCCCACCCCAGCTCGTCCTGATCAGTTACAAGGCTAAGGTTTCCACCTGATACATCCCCAGAAGGTAATGGAGTATGTAGTTGGCTCCAGAAGAGGCTGAAACCTGAAGCCTGGACTTTGAATAGGTGGAGAGGCATGGCCCATCTCCCATCCCATACCCACCCCCCACAACCCACCCCCACGGTCCAGTGGCCCAAATGTACCAGGACAGGGCAGAGCTGGTGGGGGGACCAGATCCCTACCCTCAGGTTTTCCCCAGCCCCCATTCCTGGATGCCAGACAGGCATACACACCAGGAGCCCTTCGGGTATCCACAAAATTCTATGGGGGGAAACTTAGGCTCCCCAGACCCCAGGGCAGTCTTACAAGCACTTGGTCAGCGAGCACAACAGCCTGGCCTTTGGGGCACCGGAAGTGCACTTTTCTCTAGGCACCTGAGGTGCAGAGAAGCTCTCGGCCTTATGCTGAGTATGGGAGATAAATCACACCTGAGCCTTTTAATCCTAAAGGAACTCAGTCCTGAATACTCATTGGAAGGACTGATGCTGAAGCTAAAGTCCAATACTCTGGATACCTGATGCAAAGAACTGACTCATTGGAAAAGACCCTGATGCTAGGAAAGATTGAAGGCAGAGGAGAAGGGTGCGACAGAGGATGAGATGGTTGGATGGCATCACCAACTCAGTGGACGTGAACTTGGGCAACCTCCAAATGGTGATGGACAGGGAAGCCAGCTGTGCTGCAGTCCATGAGGTTGCAAAGAGCCGGACATGACTTGGCAACTGAACAATAACAAATTAATTGCACCCACTTATAAATCAAAAGTAAGCAACAGCCATTTCTAGGGCAGCTGGCAGGTTAGGGCTGTCTCCATCAACCAGTTCCAAGCTTTAGCAGCATCTAGCCTGATCAAGGCAGGTCAGGGCAGGTGATGAGGCATCCAGTGCCCATTGTGCTGAAGGTCATTCAAGGTCATTCTTGCCCTCAGTTTCCCCATCGGTAAAGCAAGGATGATTCCTACGTCCGCTGGGGCTGAGAGCTAAGCAAGTAAGCACGTGGGACGCAGGGAGCAGATGGGAACAAAGTGTCAGCTCAGGAAGTGGATGCTGCCTCCAGGGCATAGGGCTGCAACCACATAGCTGGTGGCATGCTCTGCTCCCAGCACAGCCAGGAGGAGGGACAGTTAGTCTCTGAGGAAGTTTTCTCTCCTGGACATGTCCACTCCCAGTCTGACAGCTGCCTCCCATCTTCCGACTTCTCTGACACTCCACCACCTGCAGCTTCCCAACTCTCAAAGTTTCTTTTTTGGTTTGCTTGTTTTGTTTTTTCCATCTTTTTTTCTATTTTTTATTTTCTTTTTAATTGGAGGAAAACTGCTTTACAATATTGTGTTAGTTTCTGCCATCCATCAACATGAATCAGCCACAGGTTATACATGTGCCCCCTCCCTCTTAAACCTCCCTCGCACCTCCGACCCCACTGTACCCCTCTCAGGTTGTCACAGAACACCAGGTTTGAACTCCCTGCATCACACAGCAAACTCCCACTGGCTAGCTATTTTAAATATGGTAATGTACATGTTTCAATGTCACTCTTTCAATTCGTCCCACCCTCTCCTTCCCACGCTGGGTCCACAAGTGTGTTCTCTGTGTCTGCATCTCCACTGCTGCCCTGCAAACAGGTTCATCAGTACCATTTTTCTAGGTTCCATATATGTGTGTTAAGACATGATACATGTTTTCCTCTTTCTGACTTATTTCACCCTGTATAAAATGGTCTAGGTCCATCCACCTCATTAGAATTGACTTAAATGTATTCCTTTTTATGGCTGAGTAATATTCCACTGTATATATGTACCACAGCTTCTTTATCCATTCATCTGTCAATGCACATTTAGGTTGCTTCCATGCCCCAGCTATTATAAATAGTACTGCAGTGAACTTTGGGGTTCATGTGTCTTTTTCAATTATGGTATTCTCAGAGTTTATGCCCAGTAGTCAGATTGCTGGGTCATACAATAGTTCTATGCCTAGTTTTTTAAGCACTCTCCATACAGTATTCCACAGTGACTGTATCAATTTACATTCCCACCAACAGTGCAAGAGGGTTCCCTTTTCTCCACATTCTCACCAGCATTTATTGTTTGTAGATTTTTTGATGACGGCCATAATGACAGGTGTGAGGTGATATCTCACTGTAATTTTGATCTGTATTTCGCTAATAATGAGTGATGCTAAGCATCTTTTCATATGTTTATTAGCCATTTGCATGTCTTCTTTGGAGAAATGTTTGTTTAGATCTTCAGCCCAATTTTTGATTGGGCTGTTGGTTTTTCTGGTATTGAGCTGTATGAACTGCTTGTATATTTGGGAGATTAACCCTTTGTCAGTGGTTTCATCTGCTATTATTTCCTCCCATTCTGAGGGTTGTCTTTTCACCTTCCAACTCTCAACGTCTGAAACATGGCTTAGACGGCCAGTCATGCCAGCTGGCCCCTGGCCTGCCACAAACCTGAACCTCTGTGCCCTGAGGGGTCAGATAGGGCACCAAGAGGTCTGGGTTGTGTGGCCTGGCCCTGGGAAGGTCCCCAGCAGAGACCTGCCACTTGGGAGGCCTGGACAGAAAGAGCAGCCCCTGCCACGGGACAGGCTGAAGTCACAGAACAACCCAGAGAAGGGAGAGAGGGGGGCCTGGAGGAAGGGGTAGAAAAGCCAGTGGGGGCAGGGTAGCGCTCAGGGAGGCGAGTGGGAACAGAGGGACACAGACCTCAGAGACCTCATACACAGATCACACACAGACTGTCCTCTTCTCAAGGAACTGATGCACGGTAATGTCTACACCACATCCCACAGGGCAGGCCCTGTACTGTGGCTCATGGATTTCTGGGTCAGGGATCAACGAACCTGGGAAACAGAGTTCAGAGCAAGCTGGGAGAAGCTGGAAGAAGCCGCAGGCGAAGAACAGTCAGGAGGTTTGTGGTTTCAGCACACCACTCATCAGCCTGTGACCTTGACCAGTAACCCGGCCACTCGGCACCTATCTCTCAGTCTATGAAAAGGGATTTCCACAGGCAGAAGAATTAAACTGGATCCTTACCTCACACCGTCTCTGAGGAAGAAATGGAAAAAGGTCCAAGCCCTAATGTAAGAGCCAAAACCGTAAAACGCTTCAGAGAAAAACACAGGGAAGCTCTGGGACTCGGGTTTGGCAGTGCCCTCCTAGAGAGGACAACAGAAGCACAAGCAGCAACAAGGAGAAACAGCAAAACTGTAAAGCTTCTATGCTTCAAGAGATAATAATCAAAAGTGAAAAGACAACCCACCGAACGGAAGCAAACCTCTGCAACCCATACACTTGAGAAGGGATCTGTATCTGGATACAGAAGGAGGGACTTCCCTGCAGTCCAGTGTTTAGGACTGTGCGCTTTCACGGCCCAGGGCCCAGGTTCAATTCCTGGTCAGGAAAGGAACTAAGATCCTACCAGACAACACAGCACAGCCAAAAAAAAAAAAAATACAGAAGAGACGCCTACAACTCAATAATAAAAACACAAGCCAACTGAAAACACAGGCAACAGACCTGAATAGACAATTCTCTAAATGTACAAATGGCTGATAAGTGCATGGAAAAATGTGTGTGCATGCTCAGTCATGTCCGACTCTTTGCCATTCCATGGACTGTAGCCCGCCAGGCACCTCTGTCCATAGGATCTCCCGGGCAAGAATATTGGAGTGGGTTGCCATTCCCTTCTCCTGGGGATCTTCCAATCCAGGGATCAAACCCCAGTCTCCTGAGTTGGCAGACAGGTTCCTTACCACTGAGCCCAAGGGAGTATCACTAATCATCAGGGAGATCCCCACTGAAACCTCAGTGAACCACCACTGTACAACCGCCAGGGTGGAGACAGGCTGAAACCACAGTGAACCACCACTTACAACTGCCAAGGTGGCTACATATAGCAAGTATTGGCGAGGATGTGGAGCCCATGAGAGTGAGAAGGAGGCAGCTGCTTTGGAAAACACTCTGGTACCACCTCCAAAGATTAAACAGAGTAATCCTTTGACCCAAAAATGGAACTACTGAGCTGTTTTCACTCACACCACTTCTGACATCAATTGGATGGGGTTGTTCCTCACACCAGCCATTTCTCCAACTCTTGGCCATTAGCCAGGCGCACTACAATTGGATTCATTCCTGACCCCTCCTAGGGCTTCCCCAAAGGCTCAGTGGTAAAGAATCTGCCTGCCAATGCAGGAGACACAGGAGACATGAGTTCGATCCCTGGATCAGGAAGATCCCCTGGAGGAGGAAATGGCAACCCACTCTAGTATTCTTGTCTGGAAAATCCCAGGGACAGAGGAGCCTGGTGGGCTACAGTCCATGGAGTCGCAAAGAGTTGGACACTACTGAGCACGTGACCCCTCCTCAGGCTGGATAGTTCGCTGGAGCACCTCACAAGACTCAGGACTCAGGGTTACGTTTGTTGTTGTTCAGTTGCTAAGTCACTTTGCAACCCCATGGACTACAGCACACGAGGCTCTTCTGTCCTCTACTATCTCCTGGAGTTTGCTCAAATTGATGTCCACTGAGTCCATTCATGTCCATTAGATAGTGATGCTATATAACCATCTCATCCTCTGCTGTCCCCTTCTCCTTTTGCCTTCAATCTTTCCCAGCAACAGGAACTTTTCCAGTGACTTGCCTCTTCACATCCGGTGGCCAAAGTACTGGAGCTTCAGCATCAGTCCTTCCAATGAATATTCAAGGCTGATTTCCTTTAGGATCGAATCTTCCTGCAACGCCAGAGACCAAGGTTCCATCCCTGGGTCAGGAACATCCCCTGGATAAGAGAAAGGCAACTCACTCCAGTTCTTGCCTGGACAATCCCATGGACAGAGGAGCCTTGCAGGCTACAGTTCATGGGGTCGCAAAGACTAGGATACGGCTCAGCTATTAACACTATACTATGCTCCAGTAAAGGACAGAAATAGTATCAACCTAACAGAAGCAGAAGATATTAAGAAGATGTGGCAAGAATACACAGAACTGCACAAAAAGATCTTAATGACCCAGATAGCCACGATGGTGTGATCACTCACCTAGAGCCAGACATTCTGGAATGCAAAGTCAGGTGGGTCTTCGGAAGCATCACTATGAACAAAGCTAGTGGAAGTGATGGAATTCCAGCTGAGCTATTTCAAATCCTAAAAGATGATGCTGTGATAGTGCTACACTCAATATGCCAGCAAATTTGGAAAACTCAGCAGTGGCCACAGGACTGGAAAAGGTGAGTCTTCATTCCAGTCCCAAAGAAAGGCAATGTCAAAGAATGTTCAAACTCCCCCACAATTGTACTCATCTCACAAGCGAGCAAATTAATGCTCAAAATTCTCCAAGGTAGGCTTCAACAGTACGTGAACCAAGAACTTCCAGATGTTCAAGCAGGACTTAGAAAAGGCAGAGGAAGCAGAGATCAAACTGCCAACATCTGCTGGATCATAGAAAAAGCAAGAGAATTTCAGAAAAACATCTACTTCTGCTTCATTGACTATGCTAAAGCCTTTGATTGTGTGGATCACAACAAACTGTGGAAAATTCTTCAAGAGATGGGAATACCAGACCACCTGACCTGCCTCCTGAGAAATCTGTATGCAGGTCAAGAAGCAACAGTTAGAACGGGACACGGAACAATGGACTGGTTCAAAATTGGGAAAGGAATACGTCAAGACTGTATATTGTCACCCTGCTTATTTAACTTATATGCAGAGTAAAGTCACTCAGTCGTGTCCGACTCTTTGTGACCCCATGGACTGTAGCCTACAATGCTCCTCCGTCCATGGGATTTTCCAGGCAAGAGTACAGAAGTGGGTTGCCATTTCCTTCTCCGGAGTATCTTCCCAACCCAGGGATCAAACCTGGGTCTCCCGCATTGTAGGCAGACGCTTTACCATCTGAGCCACCAGGGAAGCATGCAGAGTACATCATGCAAAATGCCATACTGGATGAAGCACAAGCTGGAATCAAGATTGCTGGGAGAAATATCAACTGGTAACCTCAGATATGCAGATGACACCACCTTAATGACAGAAAGCCAAAGAGGATCTAAAGAGCCTCTTGATAAAGGTGAAAAAGGAGAGTGAAAAAGCTGGCTTAACATTCAAAAAATGAAGATCATGGCATCCAGTCCCATCACTTCATGGCAAATAGATGGAAACAATGGAAACAGTGATAGAGTTTACTTTCTTTAGCTCCAAAATCACTGCAGATGGCAACTGCAGCCATGAAATTAAAAGATGCCTGCTCCTTGGAAAAAGAGCTATGACAAACTTAGAGAGCATATTAAAAAGCAGAGACATTACTTTGCCAACAAAAGTCCATCTAGTCAAAGCTATGGTTTTTCCAGTAGTCATGTATGGGTGTGAGAGGTGGACCATAAAGAAAGCTGAGTGCCAAAGAATTGATGCTTTTGAACTGTGGTGTTGGAGAAGATTCTTGAGAGTCCTTTGGACTGCAAGGAGAGCCAACCAGTCAATCCTAAAGGAAATCAGTCCTGAATATGCATTGGAAGGACTGATGGCCAATACTTGGCCACCTGATGAAAAGAACTGACTCACTGGAAAATACCCTGATGCTGGCAGGAGGAGAAGGGGACAACAGAGGATGAGATGGCTGAATGGCATCACCAACTCAATGGACACGAGTTTGAGTAAGCTCTGGAAGTTGGTGAAGGACAGGGAAGCCTGGCATGCTGCAGTCCATGGGGTTATAGTCTGACATAACTACATACTGAGTTGAACTGATTACTCTCTAGTGACTAACTTACCCCAAAGCCCTCTCCTCCAACCCCCAGGTCTTGGGTGGGGCTAAAAGTCCCACCCCTCCAATGCTGCCAAAGTCATTCCAAAGATCAGCCCCTTCCTAAAACTGCTATCTCTGGGCCACCAAGCACTAGTCATCTCCTTAGCATACAGAAGATGCTCTATCCAAGGTTTTCCAACATTTTCCCAAGGGTTTTAGGAACTTGCCAGGAGGATAAAAAACATTCCCATCCACCCTACGGAGAGAGTCAATTCCTAGGCAGGTTGATAAGAAGTCTAGGGGTCCCCAAGGAGAGAGGGGTCTGGAATTCTCAAGGAGAAAGAAAGGACAAACTTTTTCCCCTCTACATTCCTTAGGATTATATAACAATAATGTATCCTGCTTGAGGACAGTCTCTGGAAAAAACCTTCTAGCTAATCCTGTTATCTTAAAATGTAAATTATGGGAGTAGGTCTGCAAAGGTCTTTACAACCTCCAGATATTCTTCTGATTCATTGTAATGACTAATTGTAGAGTATATAACTCCATTGCTAACACTAGCAAGGGGGTACTCTTTCTGCCCCCTTCTGATGCCTATCTCCTTTATACTTTAATAAAACTTTATTATACAAAAGCTCTGAGCGATCAAGCCTCTGGCCCTGGACTGAATTCTTCTCCTCCAGAGGCCAAGAATCCCAGCATCTTTTAGTGGTTCAGCAACAACCTTTCACTACCACACAGGGAATGTTAAGGGTTTTAGGAGCTCTGTGCCAAGACCTAGGAACAAAAACCAAATACACATTTCTTATGATGCCACCCAAGAGAAATAAAAACATATGTCCACATAAAGGCCAAAAAGCTGGAGACACTGATATGCATCAGCTGATGAACGGATAAACAAGGTGGTAAGGTAAGGTAAGGTAAAGTCTCTTAGTTGTGTCCAACTCTTTGTGACTCCACAGACTGTAGCCTACCAGGCTTTTCCATCCATGGGATTTTCCGGGCAAGAGTACTGGAGTGGGTTGCCATTTTCTTCTCCAGAGGATCTTCCCAACCCAGGAATCGAACCCAGGTCTCCCGCATTGTAGGCAGATGCTTTACCGTCTGAGCCACAAGGGAAGTCTTAAACAAGGTGGTACGTATGCATAAGTGGAGTATTATGAAGGAAGCACTGACATGTGTGACAACACAGATGAACATTGAAAACATGGTGCTGAGTGAAAGAAACCAGACACAAAGACCATATCACTTGGCTTCAATGACATGAAATGTTGAGAACAAGGAGATCTATAGAGAAGGAAAATGGATTAGGGGGAATGGAGAGAAATGGCTTTTCTCAAAGAGGTCACAAAAATGTTCTAAATTGGTGGCAGTGATGACTGCCCAACTGTGGATGTTCAAAAAGCCACTGAACTGCATACTTCAATGGATGACGCATCAATGGGATGCAAATTACAACTCAATAAAGCTGGTACAAAGGACCAGAATCCGCCCACTGGAGGAGGTTTCTCCCAAGTTCACTACATTGCCAGAGGATTAGCCAGTCACATGAGGACAGCTACCCCAGCCTCCCTCAACAAGTCCAAAAAAAAAAAAAATCCCAGCTCAATGAGGGGAGAGTAGGGGAGAAGAGCAGACACCGGCAGCCCCCTTTGGCAGCCTGAGCACAGGCAGAGACCTGCCAGTACAGCAGCCTGCTCCGATCTCAGGGTGCTCTGAGCTCCATGCTCATCCCAAGCTCTCAAAGCCCACCTCCTCCAACAAAGCCGAGTGGGGTCCCTGAGGAAAAAGATGCCAGGTCTCCACTGAGGATGCATACACAGAGGGGCATGCTCAATCCCACAAAACACGCAGTTCACAACACCCAGCACCCACTGTCCACTCCAAACACTTACCAAGAAATCCTGAGTCACATGGCCTGGGCTGGACACCAAAGGCCTAGCATGGGTCAGGGCACACAACGTCCCTGTCATCCTACCTTGTAATGACACCAAATTTAGACGACAGAGCAGATCTGGTTCCAACAGCCTGGATGGAAGCCCAGCACCTCTGCCCGGGCCTCAGGCACCACTCCTGGGCAGTGACTGGCCTCCTGAAGGCAGCCTGCCTGCCCAGCGCACAGAGGCAGAGAGCCCGGGTGAGCAGCCTCATCCTGCAGAAAGCGGCCCAGACTGTTTACCCTGAGCCGGCACCGGGTTTAGCCCCCGCCTCTCTACCTTCAAGGTACCCCCCCAGTGCTCAGAAATGCTGCAACTTTCGCACTCCCGGAGCGCCTACTCCCGGGATGGCCCCTCCTCCACGCAGCTGGCAGCTGCCGTGGCTCTCACAGGCCGCAGGGCCCAAGATACATCTGTGACCCAGCATGAAGTCACTGAGCTGGGCTCTCTGATGAGCAAACGAAGAATAAAGGTATCCACAGGATCACAGCGTGGTGGGACTGGAGGAAATGGGTGGGGCTGTAAACCGCGCCCACGAAGGTTCAGCCTCCAGGACCATCAGTCAGGCAGGCAGGCAGACAAGCAGGAGCAGCCCCAGCCCCCGCCCGCGCCCCCGCCCGCTGGAAGGGCCTCCGCACAGCAGGTGGACACGAAGGCTGGGTCCAGAGAAGGCTGGGTCCAGAGACCACTCAGGTGAGCAAGACGCCACCACCTCAGGGCGGAAGTTCATGGTCGCCATGTGAGGCTCTAGAGCCAAGGAAGACACACGTTCCCTGCCCCGGACTCCCAAGAAACAGAGGGTGGAGCTGTGACTCCTTTTTACTACTTTTTCTTTGGCTATGCTGGGTCTTAGTTGTGGCATGTAGGATCTTCCTGGACCAGGGATGGAACCCGTGTACCCTGCATTGGCAGACGAATTCTTAACCACTGGACCACCAGGAAAAGTCCCTCCTTGACCAGTAAGGAACAAGAGACTTTATTGACCTCTCTCCCCTTCCCTCTCTCTTTCCTCTCCTTAACCCTTCCTATCCTTCCGTTTTTCTAGTCCCCCGGTCCTGGATGCAGGAATCTGGTTGAAGGGCCCTCAGCCTGAGCTGAGGATTGGAGACTGATCACCTCCTCTTGGCAGAGCACTCGAATTCTGGTTCTGGTCTGGTCTGGTCTGATTTCTGGTAGAGTGGAGTTCCAGTCCTCCCTTCTCTGGGGGCCCAGGGAAAAGTCCCGTAACACCTGGGTATCTGTAGGTGGCAGGAGACGTCTGTAAGGCCACCCCTTTCGCCCCCCCCCCTCCCGCCTCCTCCCCCTTCTTCTTTCAACCTGGCTTCCTTCCCTCCTTTTGAAATCTTTGATGTTAGTACTTGGATCTGAAGTTCTGTGTCTCTATAGGAGGTTTTCTGAGAAACTGTATTCTTATATTTAAGGGCTTCCCTGGTGGTGCAGAGGTTAAAGCGTCTGCCTGCAACGTGAGAGACCTGGGTTCGATCTGTTAGGTAGGTATGTTAGGTAGGTAGAATAGGGAAAAGGAGTCCAAAATGGCGGTGGCTAAAAGACAAGGAAGGTCCGAGGACCAGAGTGAAGACTTCAGGCAGAACAAACAGCACTCCTGGCTAAGCCCAATTTACATAGGGCAGGCCCAGGTGGAGGGAAAAAACATATAAAAGGAGGAGCCAAAGCGCTTTCTCACGGACTCTCTTTCCCGCGTGCCTGCGCTCCTTGTGTGACATCTATGCTGCCGTGACTCGGATATAAGCTGGCTGAAACAACCTCTGCGTGGAAGAGGCCAAGCACAACAGGAGCCCAACTCAGCGAAGCTCCCACGCTAGAAGCGGAAGGTGAAGAAACCCAGTGCTGGGGAAAGCCCATCGTGCTGGAAACCAGGACAGCGAAAAATGAACTCAGCAGAAAGCTCACGCGGCCCAGTCTCAGATTCCAGGAGACCTCCGGTTAAGGTAAGAGGTCCTCGCTCCTATGGCTGGAGGGACCTGTACAATCTCTCGTTTCTTGTTTCCTCGAACCTCCCGCAAACAGGCGGGTGGCAGGGGCACAACTGAGGGACTCTGGAGAGGCTATTCCTCAGCATGTCCCAAAGGCGCTATCTGCTGAGCCCCAGTAGCTGTTACCCAAGCCGGTGGGGGTTCTTCTGTCCTTTCTCTTCTCTGTGCCAAGGATCAGACCAATGAAACTGCGAGCACTGGTCAGATATTTAGCAAATCTTCCAGTGGGCTATGTAGGGGATTCCTTGGCACATTTTTCCCACTGCTTTTTCCTCCTGTCCTTCAGCTCTCTCCCGGGACTCAAGCCCGGCCAAAACTAAAGAAACTCAGGCTCTGATGTCTCACTGTAAAAATTCATTGAGATACAAAGCGATAAGAAGTGGATTTGTTAGGACCCAGAGAGAAGCCACCCTTCAGGGTGTGAACCGAGGGCAAGGCCATGGTATTAGGCCTGGCTAGGTTTTGTGAGGGGATCATCCCAGCCATAGGGGAACCACCCACTCCTCCCTCTTCTGACCTTGTGCCTTGGAGCTGTCCTGCCACCTCTGGGTGTGTCTGTTGCCTTATAGATTGGGGATTAAGGTTTACTTGAATTTGACTTGTCATCTTGGACCCAACTGATTCTAATTGGTTTACATTATACCCTTGTGCTATGTCATTCTTTCAAAGGTTGTGCTTTGCCCCCTTCCGTCCTGTTTCATGCTCTTTTCCTAAGCCCCATCCAGACCCACAAGGTTGCCTCTACAATCTTCTGAAGAGACAACCAGAAAATAGGTGGCCTTGGGAAGGAAATACTCTATAATATCCAACCCCCTAATCCTACCCAATACTGGTCACACTGGAGATCTTGGGGACACCCAAACTCCAGTCTGGGGGGTCCCAGGAGGTCGTCACGCCTCGACCTGCCCAGGGACCCAATCCTCGGGAGGCCATCACGCCTCGACCTGCCGGGGGATTCGATCTCTAGGAGGCTGTCACGCCTCAGCCTGCCTCGGGATCTGCACCCTGACCTGGGGACGCCTGGCTCTCAGGTTGTAACAGTTCTGGGTAGGATAAGCTTTAGAAAGACTTACCCCTAAGGAAGTCCACCCATGGAAACATAAAGAAGCCTATTACTTGTGGGACTGTGCCCAGTCTTAGCAATAACTCAGGAGCCCAATGAGAACCCCATTGCCTTTCTGGAGAGGCTAAAAGAGGCACTCCAAAAGTTTACCAACCTGGACTTAGACTCTTACGAGGGACGGGTGATTTTAAAGGACAAATTCCTGTCCCAGTGTGCATCAGATATCAGAAATAAGTTACAGCAGCTACAGTAGCAGGACCCTGCTGCCTCTTTAGATGAGATGGTCCAGACAGCTACCAATACCTTTTATAACAGGGAACAGGAGGAGGCCAAGGCCCAGAAGAAGGAGAGAAAGAAAGAGACAAGGCATGCCCAGATGCTGGCCGCCCTCCAGAGAAGCCCTATGGCAAACCCCAAGTCCTTGAGGGACAAGGCACGAGACAGATGCCTAATCTGTAGACAGGCGGGGCATTGGGCCAAAGAATGGCTTTGGACAAGTCTCCTAGAATGGCTTGCCACAAATGCCATCAACTGGGACACTGGGCAGCACTCTGCCCTCAGGACCCAAGAGCCTCAAGGTCAAGCGCCAAGCCTACCCTCATGATGGTTCAAGAGCACTGAAGCGGGCCCGCTCCAGCCAGCCTGCCTGTCACAGATAACCATCACGGGGCTGGAGCCAAGGGTGCAACTGGATGTGGCAGGTAGGTCCGAGGATTTCTTGGTTGACACAGGAGCTACCTACTCTGTCTTGATCTCCTACTCCAGAGCCTTCTCCTCCAAAACCTGTACCATTTGGGGTGCTACAGGAAAAGCAACTACTAAAAGATTCACCCGAGCATTTCTTTGTTGCTGGGATGGACAAATATTTTCTCACCAGTTTCTGGTGGTCCCTGAGTGTCCTACCCCCTTATTGGGAAGAGATATACTCACTAAACTGGGGACCACCCTTGTGATGGGAAGTTCTTCAGCCCCTAGAGCTCTGCAGCTCCTGGTTACTACTGAAGAACCCATTACACCTTCAATAGAGAGGGACCAAAAACTATGGGAAGACAAAATTAACCCCCAGGTGTGGGATCAGGGGATTCCTGGACAAGCCTACCAAGCTGAACCGGTCATCATTGTCCTCGGAGATCCCACTTGGTTTCCTAACCAGAAACAATATCCTCTCAAAAGAGAGGCTCGGGAGGGACTACAGCCTTTAATAAATAAATTCCTTGCTTGTGGGCTATTGGTCCCTACCAGTTCGCCGTGTAACACCCCAATCCTCTCAGTAAAGAAAAAAGATGGAACCTGGCGAATGGTTCAAGATCTCCGGATCATAAATGAAGCTGTAGTCCCCCTCCATCCCACAGAACCCAATCCCTATGTAATCTTGGGAGAAATCCCACCCAGTGCCAAATGCTTTACAGTCTTGGATCTCAAAGATGCATTTTTTTGCATATCACTGGCTAAAGAATCCCAATACCTTTTTGCCTTTGAGTGGGAGGCCCCAGGAGAAAAACACCAACAGATGACTTGGACAGTATTACTTCAGGGCTTCAGAGATAGCCCCCACCTGTTTGGACAGGCCCTTAGCCAGGATCTCCTAGATCTGGACCTGGGACCTAATGGGAAAATATTACAATACGCAGATGACCTACTAATCTGCTCTCCAGATGAGAAAAGTGCCCAACAACATGCAATTCAGGTTCTAAACTTCTTGGCAGAAAGGGGATATAAAGTCTCCCGTGCTAGTCGAGACAAAGGTCACTTACCTGGGAGTTCAGATTACACACGGGCCCAGGAGGCTGTCCTCTGATTGGGTACAAGGAATCCTCCAGTTGCCCTCCCCCACGACTCGAAAACAATTGCGAGCTTTCCTGGGGCTAACTGGTTATTGTAGAATCTGGATACCCAACTATGGTCTAATTGCCCAGCCCTTATATGAAAGCTTAAAGGGACGAGATGATTCAATCCCACTGATGTGGGGAACTCCTAGAGGCTACACTAAAACAGGCCTTAACTCAGGCACCTGCCTTGAGGTTGCCAGACCCAGAAAAAGCATTCCAACTTTATGTCCATGAAAGGGAGGGAATAGCCTTGGGAGTGTTAACTCAAAGGCTGGGATCTGAGCCCCAGCCTGTAGCTTACTTATCCAAGAGGCTCAATCCAACTTCCCAAGGTTGGCCCCCCTGCCTTCGAAATCTTGCAGCTATTGCGATCATGATAGAAGATGCTTTAAAACTCTCCTTTGGGGACAAACTAACTATTTTTACCAGCCACCAAGTAAAACAACTCTTAAATGGGAGAGACCATTTATGGATGTCTGATCAAAGAATCCTCAGATATCAAGTAATGCTGATGGAAAATCCAGGCCTCACTATATCCCCTTGTGAGGTTCTTAACCCAGCCACCCTCCTACCTACCCCCGAGGGTTGTCTCCCATTTCACTCTTGTCTAGAAACCTTGGACCACTGGACAAAACCCCGAGAGGGATTGTCAGAAGATCCTCTGACCAATCCTGAGGAAATCTGGTACACTGATGGAAGCAGCTTTGTCGTGGATGGAAAAAGAAGAGCCGGGTATGCAGTAGTCTCCAATTTTGAGACCTAGAGGCTAAGCCTCTGCCACCAGGTACTTCAGCCCAATTAGCTGAGCTCATAGCCCTGACTCGAGCTTTAGAGCTGGGAAAAGGAAAAAGAATAGCCATTTACACTGACTTCAAGTATGCCTTTCTGGTGCTACATGCACATGCGGCTGTTTGGAAAGAAAGGGGCCCCTTGACCACCCGAGGGTCCCCAATCAAATATGGTGATCAGATTCTTCGACTCTTGGAGGAAGTCCATCTGCCCACTGAGGTTTCAGTCTCCCACTGTAAAGGACACCAAAAAGGGAACACGGAAGTGGCACGAGGGAACCAAGCAGCTGATCAGGCAGCTAGGAGAGCAGCATTACAGAACCATGACCTAATAGGGATTGCCACCTTAGTTCCACAGACTAATTTGCCAGAAACTCCTTCATATACTGAAGGTGAGACTCTTAAAGCTAAGAGCGAGGGCTTTCAAGAAGATCATATGGGGTGGTTCCAAAAGGAGGGACTCCTTTTTCTGCCTGGAAACCTCCAATGGAAGTTGGTTAACTCCTTACATGCCACTACTCATTTAGGAGAAAAGGCCCTCCAAAGATTACTAGAAAGGTCCTTCAGAGGAACAGGCTTCCAAACAACTATAATACAGGTGGTCTCCTCTTGTCCCACTTGCCAATTAAACAACCCCCAAGGAGCTCGAAGACCCGAGCTGGCCCAGCCCATCCAACGATGTGGGGCCTACCCAGGAGAGGACTGGCAGATGGACTTCACCCAGATGCCAGTTTCTCAAGGGTATAAGTACCTATTAGTTATGATAGATACATTCACAGGATGGATTGAAGGCTTTCCCACCCGGACTGAGAAGGCTGAGGAGGTGGTAAAAAAAAACCTGCTCCATGAAATCATTCCAAGATTTGGTCTGCCCAGGTCATTACAAAGTGACAATGGGACATCATTTACTTCTAAGGTCACCCAAGGAGTCTCGAAAGCATTGGGCATTACTTATTATCTCCATTGTGCCTGGAGGCCTCAATCTTCAGGAAAAGTAGAAAGAGCCAATCAATTCTTAAAATCAGCGATAAAAAAGATAACCCAGGAGACCTCCCTGGGATGGAAGGAGGCTTTACCAATAGCTCTCCTCCGCACCCGCATTGCCCCTAAGGAACAGGCTGGTCTTAGTCCTTATGAGATGCTATATGGGAGACCTTCTGTTTATGTCAATGACCTCTTCCTAGATCCAGAGGTTCAGACCCTCCAGTCTTATACCATAGCCATTGGGCAATTCCAACAGGATATACGCTTGTGGGGTATGAACCAGGACCCAAAAGATTCTAAAGAGTCACCACTATATGCTCCAGGAACTCAAGTCCTAATTAAAATCTGGAAAGATGGGTCCCCAAAGGCTCAACTCCAGCCCACGTGGAAGGGCCCCTACCCTGTAATACTTTCTACCCCCATAGTCAAGGTACCAGGACATGACTCCTGGATTCACTACTCACGAGTCAAACCATGGAAAAAAACAGAAGAGGACACTCAATACACCTGTGAGCCCCTGGGAGATTTCAGATACCTATTCAGAACTACCAGTGAGTGCCATTCTAATGAACACCCCTAAAATCTGGTTTCTGGGGATAAGATTTCTCAGGATAACTCTAAGGAGCCAACACAGCTTGACAGAGACTGTACTCCAAGACAGACAGGAGATATATCTTCTGATCCCTGAACAAGGAGGGACTTGAGTTATCGTGGCGATGTGAATTTAAAATTGACCAATGTCCCTACTAGTCCTTGTTATGCTATATGGATGATGCTTATGATTATTCCATGTACTGTCAGTTGTCTAACCTGTTTTGTCTCTGCCCGGGTCAAACAGCTACAACATGCAGTGCCAGTTCAACAAAGGTACAAAACTACAGCCGACCACGGAAAACATCACATGCCCTTGGACACCGCTATAAGGACTACCTCAACGCCCCTATTCCCAAAGAATTGGGCCTCCCATCTCTTGAGGGGGGAATGTTAGGTTAAGTAGAATAGGGAAAAGGAGTCCAAAATGGTGGTGGCTAAAAGACAAGGAAGGTCCGAGGACCAGAGTGAAGACTTCAGGCAGAACAAACAGCACTCCTGGCTAAGCCCAATTTACATAGGGCAGGCCCAGGTGGAGGAAAAAACATATAAAAGGAGGAGCCAAATCGCTTTCTCATGGACTCTCTCTCCCGCATGCCTGCGCTCTTTTTCTTTCTCTCTCTCTCTCTCTCTCTCTCCTGCTATCTTCTAAATAAAATAGAGCTGTAACACTGATTTGCCTAAGATCTGTAGCACGGTTTGTCCAAGACCCGAGAGCTGTGCGCGCCGAGCGCTTCAATGTCCGTTGCTCCAAATCTTTGTTGTGACAAGACAAAGAACCGAGGAACATACACTCGCGTGACAGATCCCTGGGTTGGGAAGATCTCCTGGAGAAGGAAATGGCAACCCACTCCAGTATTCTTGCCTGGAGAATCCCATGGACGGAGGAGTTTGGTGGGCTACAGTACAGTCCACGGGTCGCAAAGAGTCGGACACGACTGAGCAACTTCACTTTCACTTTCTTATTCTTTAATGTGGACAATATTAAGAGGCTTTCCCCAGTAGAGAGAAGGCAGTAGGTTCCAAAGTCCCCAGCAAACAGCTTCAAAAGGTGGGCTCTGGCTCCCCTCCGGCTTCCAGGTGTGACTGATGCAGGGAAGAAGCCTATTTTGACTCCACAGTGCAACTGTTTTTTTGACTTGCTTTCCATTGCTTTTGTTATTATAATCATACTTAACGGCGGGCCTGGAAGACCCTGCCCCTCTGCTTGACTGTAAACTAAGGAGCCTTTGTTCAGCTTCTGGAGAGATAGTTTGTCCCAGACCAAACCAGTCGATCCTAAAGGAAATCAATCCTGAATATTCATTAGAAGGACTGATGCTGCAGCTGAAACTCCAATACTTTGGCCACCTGATGTGAAGAGCCAATGCTTTATAAAAGACCCTGATGCTGGGAAAGATTGAAGGCAGGAGAAGGGGACGACAGAGGATGAGACGGTTGAATGGCATCATCAACTCAATGGACATGAGTTTGAGCAAGCTTTGGGAGCTGGCGATGGACAGGGAGGCCTGGTGTACTACAGTCCATGGGGTCACAAAGAGTCCACACAACTGAAAGACTGAACAGTAACAAGCTGTGAATAGAAGAGATTAACACACCCCTTCTAAGGCTGGCCATTCCCTTGGAGATGTTTTATAAGACTGAAGACCCTTTCACTTTACTTCCCCACTGCACCTCCTTCTCCATTCTGCCTTTTGACTTTAGTTCCTCCTTGTTTCTTTCTCTCTGATGTATAAAAGAACCTACATCCAGACCCCAAGAAGATGGTTATTTTGAGGCGCTAGCCTGCCATCTTCTCGGTCAGCTGGCTTTCCGAATACAGTCATTTTCCTTGCCTCAACACCTCATCTCTCGAATTCACTGGCCTATTGTGTGATGAGCAGAGCGAGCTTGGACTTGGTAACAAGACTGAAAGAAATCTCAGAGGGCACAGGTTGGCATTTGTAAATATCTCAGCATTTCCTCCAAGAGATGAAGACTCTGTTTTAAAACCAGACTACAGGAATTCTCTGGCAGTTCAATGGTTAGGATTTGGCACTTTCACTGCCAAGGCCCCAGGTTCAATCCCTGGTCAGGGAACTAAGATCCCACAAGCCATGCCACAGGGCCAAAGAATAAAAATAAAAACAGAACCACAAAACAATTACCCACCTAAAACAATACAAATTCATTAATATAACTTTTTCTAATTGGCTTTACTCAACAGCTTGTGAATTTGGCAGCATCCCATTTAATAAGCAGAAAGGAGATCCTCTCAATAGCACTAAATATCAAGTAAGTGCTCAAGTTTCCTCAGCTACATTCAAAACGTTTTGAAATCTGCAGTTGTGAACACTTTTCTTTTTGACTGCACTTCATAGCATGCAGAACCTCACCAATGGACTGCCAGAGAATTCCCCTTTTTTTTTCTTAAGGTGAGGTAATTGCATTGTAGTTATGGCTTTTTAAAAAATAGTAATAACCTTTACTGAGGTACAATGTGTGTACCATAAAATCACCTACAGTTCACTTTTGAAAAGTGTATACACCTGTGAGGGGAAGCACACTCTGAAACCGCCCACCCTGGCCAGGCAACCCTAGTCGTCATTTGTGTGAGTTATTTTACGACAGGAGAACCTCGTAAGGAACACGGAACTAGTAAGTCACCACCAACCGGAAGAGCTCAGCAAAGGTCAAAAGGAGACACCATATGTCTGACCAACTCCCAGAATCCTTTCTCTGGCATCCATCTTGCCTGAGCTACCTGTGTGCCACCACGAGGGTATGATTGACCAAGGACATCCCAGAAACTAACCCCATCACCATAAAACCCAAGACTGCGAGCCACCAGGCAGAGCAGTCCTCCTGGGCTCCCTTACCCTACTTCTCTCCACCCAGGCGCCCCTCGCCAATAACATCTCTTGCTTTGTGTCAGCTCATGTGTCTCCTCAGACAGTTCATTTCTGTGTGTTAGACAAGAGTCCTGTTCTCTGGCCCTGGCCTTAAGGGGTCCCCCTTCCCACCACACACCTGTGTAAGGGACCACAGCTGTGACGGAACATTTCCAGCACAGCACAAAGTGCCCTCCTGCCCCTCTGCACTTGGTTTCCCCCCAGCTCTGGCCCCTGGCACACAGGCCTGCTTTCTATCACTACAGTTCTGCCTTTTCTAGAATTTCTCATTAATGGAGTCAGATACTCAGTGTAGCTCTTTGAGTTTTGTGTGTGTGTGTATCAGTGATTCTTGCTGCTGTTGCCGAGTACTTTTCATTATCTCTTTATCAGACAATGAAGATGTGAGTTCTTTCCAGCTTTGGGTAGTTACGGAAAAAGTTCACAGGGACTTCCCTGGTAGTCCAGGGGTTAAGACTCCGTATTTCCACTGCAGGGCCTGTGGGTTCAATCCCTGGTCTGGGAACTAGGGTCCCACAGGCCTCATGGCGTGGACAATGAAAAACCCAGAAATTCCTTAGCATCTTTATCGAGGGACTAGTCAAGTTTCCCCCAAGTATCTCATAAACACTCTAAAATCAGATTTTGTTGATTTTCTACTGAAATCATTTGTATACAGGAAATCAGGATTTATAACAAGGTTCCTCTGTTGGTCAGATATAGGTAGCCTGTGAGTATGTGACCATAGAGTTTACCCTCCTCCTCAGGATACCTTTGAGAGTAAAAGGAAGTGGACCAGGAGGTTCATACACACAGTCACCACCCCAGGTTGGGACCCCCTCCCCAGAGAAAGCCCACCCACGGGGGAACGCAACTCCTGGGCTGCCTGGCCAGGTTACAGGCGGAGGTGGGATGGTGGGTGAGCACAGCCTCACCCATCACAGGCTCCCTGGGCTGCAAGGACTGCATCTTCAGCCACAAGCGCCCACATCTCCACAGGAAGGAAGCCAGCACTGGGCATCGTTTTATGGAATGTTCCAGAACACTACCTTCAAGTGTGGTTTCTCTAACTCAGATTCTGTGTTTTTATTAACTCTGCTGTGAGCCCAAAGACAAAGCCCCGAAGAGAAAAAAATTCCAAACAGGCCTACTTCGAAAATATTGTGAGTTCAGTTCTAGTAAAACGCATATCGCAATAAAGCAAATCACAGGACTGTTTTGGTTTCCAGTGCATACAAAAGTTACACTATTAAATGTGCAATAGGATTATGCCTAAAAAAATAGGGTACACCCCTTAACTTAAAAAACATTTTATTTTATACCTACGGCATGGGGAATATAGCCAATATTTATAACTATAAATGGAGTATGGATTTCCCAGCTGGTGTTAGTGGTAAAGAATCCACCTGCCAATGCAGGAGACGCAGGTTCCATCCCTGGGTCAGGAAGACCTCCTGGAGGAAGACATGGCAACACATTCAAGTATTCTTGCCTGGACAATTCCATAGATAGAGAAGCCTGGCAGGCTACAGTCCATGGAGCCGCAGAGAGTTGGACATGACTGAGCACTGACTACACTGCATAAATGGAGTATAACCTTTAAAAATCACATATCTATATCGTATATGCATGCACGCTAAGTCAGTCGTGTCTGACTCTTTGCGACACTATGAACTGTAGCTTGCCAAATTCCTCTGTCCTTGGGATTCGCCAGGCAAGAATACCAGAGTGGGTTGCCATGCCCTCCTCCAGGGGATCTTCCCAACCCAGGGATCAACCTGTGTCTCCTGCAGCTCCTATATTGCAGGTGGATTCTTTACTGCTGAGCCACCAGGGAAGCCCACCTATATTGTATACCTATAACTTGTATAATATTATACAGTAACCATGCTTCAATTAAAAAAATTTTTAATTAAAAAGAATTTATCACCAAAAAAATGCTAACCCTCAGGAATTCCCTGGTGGTCCACTGGTTAAGAATTTGCTTTGCAATGCAGGGGACATGGGTTTGATCCCTGGTTGGGGAACTAAGATCTCACATGCCTTGGAGTAACTAAGCCTGTGGACCACAACTACTGAGCCCATGCTCTGAAACAAAAGGCACCCTGGTGCCACAACAAAGAGCCCACATGCTGCAACCAAGACACAATGCAGCCAAATAAATGAATAAGTGTTTTAAAAAAATGCTAACGTGGCCAAAAAAATTAATAAATGTTTTAAAAAAAAATTGCTAACCATTACCTGACAATGCAAAGTGGCCACAAAACCTTCAGTTTGCAACAACAACAACAAAAAAATGCATTACCTTCATTCTGGAATTAAGTGAGACACAATGAGGTGTACCTGTACTAAATTCAGGTCCATCCATTCATCTTTACTGGCATATCTACCAACTGTACCTATCACCAATGCAATGGACATGAACTTGGACAAACTCTGGGAGGTGGTGAGGGACAGAAAGACCTGGCACGCTGCAATCCATGGGGGTCACAAAGAGTCGGACACAATTAGGCAACTGAACACCACCACCACCAGCCGTATACTGTCACCCTGCTTATTTAACTTATATGCAGAGTACATTATGTGAAATGCCATGCTGGAAATCACAAGCTGGAATCAAGATTGCCAGGAGAAATATCAACAACCTCAGATATGTAGATGACACCACTCTTATGGCAGAAAGCAAAGAGAAACTAAAGAGCCTGTTGATGAAGGTGAAAGAGGAGAGTGAAAAAGCTGGCTTAAAACTCAACCTTCAAAAAACAAAGATCGCGGTATCTGGTCCCGTCACTTCAGGGCAAATAGATGGTGAAAAAGTAGAAACAGGACAGATTTTCTTTTCTTGGGCTCCCAAATCAATGTGGACAGTGACTGCAGCCATGAAATTAAAAGGCAGTTGCTCCAAAAAAATAAAAAATAAAAGGTGGTTGCTCCTTGGCAAAGCTATGACAAACCTAGACAGCGTATTAAAAAGCAGACAAGTCACTTTACAGACAAAGGTCTGTATAGTCAAAGATATGGCTTTTCCAATAGTCACGTATGGATGTGAAAGCTGGAGCATAAAGAAGGTCTAGCACAGAAGAATTGATGCTTTCAAACTGTGATGTTGGAAAAGACTTGAGAGTCCCTTAGACTGCAAGGAGATCAGACCAGTCAATCCTAAAGGAAATCAGTCCTGAATATTCACTGGAAGGATGGATGCTGAAGCTAAAGTTCCAATACTTTGGCCACCTGATGCGAAGAACTGACTCATTGGAAAAGACCCTGATGCTGGGAAAGAATGAAGGCAGGAGGAAAAGGGGGCAACAGAGGACAAGATGGTTGGATGGCATCACTGACTCAACGGACATGAATTTGAGCAAACTCCAGGAGATAGTGAAGGACAGGGAAGCCTGGCATGCTGCAGTCCATGTGGTCCCAAAGAGTCGGACATAACTTAGCTACTGAACAATGAACAACAACCTTCAAAACGCAATAAATTGAAACGCAATAAAATGAGGTGTAATTGTACTAAAATTCAGGTCCATTTCATTCATCTTTATTGGCATCAGGTGCTTTGCTGGGCATTCCTGGCACAAGAGAAAACAAAGCAGTCCCTGAGCTCAAGACACTTAGGAGCAGATTTACATGGAAAAGCAGGGCAAGCAAAAGAAAACCTTGTAGACTTGACACATCTACCTACAAACAAAGGATTCCAGGTTACCTGCCCGGGAGGCTGTGTCTGCCAAGGTCTCCCTCCATTGGCTCTGTTGCTGGAGAGCTAACTACAGTCCCCACAAAGTTTCCCCAAGCTTCCCTTAGGAAACCTTGCCATCAGAGACGTACCAGGAATCCTGGTTTTTAAAATCCTCTCCTTACTACACTGTCCCATAAGGTAGCCACCAGCCACAGGAAGCCAGCCTGTTTACACTTAAACAAATTTAAATGTGGGACTCCCCTGGTGGCTCAGTGGTAAAGAACCTGCCTGCCCGTGCAGGAGACAAGGGTTCAATCCTTGGGTTGGGTTCAATCCTTGGGTTGGGTTCGATCCTTGGGTGGGGAAGATTCCCCTGGAGAAGGAAATGGCAACCCACTCCAATATTCTTGCCTGGGAAATCCCATGGACAGAGGAGCCTGGTGTGCTACAGTTCATGGAGTCACAAGAGTCCGACATGACTTACGCAACAATCCTCCACATCCAACTGCACCTCAATCGCCACTCAGTAGCCACTTGTGGCTAGTGCCCGGCACGCTGCAGACACAGAGCATCTCCATCACACTAACAGCTTGGTATGGGACATGACCTTTAACTTCATTTGGACCAACACCTAGGAGCTCCTACTAGGGGCCCATGCTGATGCCACAATTGAGCCTCACAACTAGATGTGAATGTGAGCTTGAGCAGTAGACAAAACATGACAGTGGGGGACTTCCCTTGTGTCCAGTGGCTAAGACTGTGCTTCCCCTGCAGGGGATGCAGGTTCAGTTCCTGGTCAGGGAAGTCCCACGAGCCATAAGGTGTGGCAAAAAAAAAAACACAAAAAAACCACAATGGAACACCTGACAGGGAACAACCCACCAGTTGCCTTCACTCCCTTGGCTAGCTGGGTCCAAGGCCACCCTGGTCCAAGTCTGTAACCTCTGAGAGCCTCATTTTCCCCTATCTGTAAAATGACAGAGTTGGGCTGGGAGTTTCTGGGGGTCATTCCCATCTGACATTCTAGAACTCTGGGTCAAACAAGGGAAAAAGCAATTTGTTAACAAAATATGAATTAGCATCACTAAGAATAAAACCAAAGAAAAAGGCTCTTCTGAGACTTTAAATGCTGTTGCAGAGCTTTCTTGTGGGGCTCAATCATAACGAGGGTACATGGGACTTCCCTGGCAGTCCAGCTGTTAAGACACCTCGCTTCCAATGCAGGAAGCACAGGTTTGATCCCCGGCTGCATCCAGGAAAGAAAAGAAGGAGACAGCACACCGCAGTGGCTTGCTATCCAAAGTTCAGGATCTGAGGTAAACTGCTCCTTTTGTTTACAACTGCCTAGCGCTAAGAGTTGGGCATGACTGAGCGATTTCACTTTCACCTTTCACTTTCATGCATTGGAGAAGGAAATGGCAACCCGCTCCAGTATTCTTGCCTGGAGAATCCCAGGGACAGAGGAGCCTAGTGGGCTGCCGTCTATGGGGTCGCAGAGAGTCGGACACGACTGAAGCGACTTAGCAGCAGCAGCACTGTGCTAAAGGTTTTATATCTCACAGTAACAACAGGCACAAGACAAGAATACTGAGGTCTGAAGCCCACACCAGCAAGAGGCCAAACTGGCATTCCAACCACGCCCTCAGCTTCCTGAGTCTGGGTCCCGCTTCTCAGACAAAAAAAGCTTCCATTTACTTACAAAGTGGAAGCCATTCTGCCAGGCCCTGGATAACACTTTGTTTAGCATCTGGAGCACGCATGATAAAATGAGGGTCAAAAAGTTAGCCAGCTTCCAAGAGGCAGAGGCCATATTCACAGCTAGACCTGGCACTGCCTTCCCCAGCCTTTAGAGCCCTTCAACACCTCCTTCTGAACCAAGAGCATGGGACAACTCTTGTCTAGGATGGTGGAGGTTGTGGGATCCTCTCCCTGCTAGACTGTGAACTCCCTAAGCTGGGAACCCTCCCTCGGGGGATTTCACTCCTTGAAGGCAACCAGGGACACTTAATTAAATTCATGGCTGGGCTGCTCTAGGCCAGAAGGCTCCTCTTTCAACAAGAGGTGTCTGCTCAGATGTCCTTAAAGGGCTCCACCCTGCTGCTACCTCCACTACAGTGTCCTGGGGTTTCTCTGGGCCAAGTCCTTGTGACCAGGGACCTCATCACAACCCCCTTCCACTCTCTTTGACAGTTGTGTTGGCCACCTGAGGCTCACCTCCACCAGGGATCCCACCCCCGTGTCCCAAATCCAAGACAACATGCCACTGTGAAATCAGAGAGGCAACCAAGTAAGCAGGCATTGTGAGCAAGAAGTGTGGGCCCATGTGTAAGTGCCTAAGGCTGTTTATTAACTATATTAGAAGCTGGTTTTTAAAAAAGTACTATGTATAGATGGGCTATTCACCATCCTGATGAAGTATTAATAAATAAAAGCCCAGCCTTCCATAAGTAGACTGAAATCAGTATCTACTTTTGCAGGGAGCAGGTGGAAAACAGGTGGGTCTGGAGACAGGAGACCTGTCAGGAGCTGCACCCCCTCCCTCCTCCTGTGGCTGAATGACCTTAAGAGTCTCCTAGGATCCCTGTCATCCACCCTCCCGGAAATGCCGGGCACACCAAACCAGACGCAAATAATGAACAAACCCTTTGTAAGTGATGAGCTCCAAGGTCATTTGGCCATTATGAGGTAGAGACTGACCCCAAGAACCTGATTCCAGGCCTGTCTGTCTCTTAGGATCAGTTACTTCGATTACTATCCCCCTAAACCTGGAGAAGGTGGGGCCAGGACAGTCATACAGCCAATAACAAATCAATGGCACAAGGCTCTCTCAAAAATTTCCTCTCCCTAGAAAAGTCAAAACTGACCTTGAGGTCGGGACAGGACTCCGACTGAGTCAGAAGTAGGGCTGGATTCAGGGGACCCCACGGATCCAGCTCAGCGCGCCTAGCCTTTGTCTCTTCCGAGACGTCAATATCCTCAGGAAACTAACTTGGCTTGAACCCAAAGTCAGTGTGACGCCCAACCTCAGAATCTGAGGAGCCGAGCCAAACAGGAAGGTGCTGTCACTGTCAGTGGTGCAGGAAGCACAGGCCCTGCCTGCAGGCTCAGCGCCTGCAGGGCCTTCCAGACTCCTCGCCCTTCCTCAGCTCAGGCTATACCCGCTTCCGTTCGGTTCGAGGGAATGTAAGGTAACCTTGAGGTTACCCTGCTCCGGTCGGAAATGAGCCGGCTCGAGGTCTTGCGCATCCTCCGGCCCTCTACCCACCAGCACCGGAGGAGGAAGGCTGGGGTGGGCCCCTGACAAGAACCCTTTACCCCCATTCTGTAAGATGCTTCTGGGCTCAATGGACCATCCTCTGTTCTTCGCTCTGACTGTCAGAAGGGAAAGGTATTTCCTCTTCTTCCGGTTAACAGCCGCCTCCCCCACAGCAAAACCTGGGCAGGGTACTGCAAGGACTGCGTAACTGCAGCCCTCGCCCACTCGGGCGCGTACTCCAGGGCTCAAAGGGTTCTGGCCGCCGCCCAGCCGAGTGGGTTACCTGCGCAGCACATGTCCGGGGATCCGGATGGCTTTGCACCACCGCCCGGATAACGACCTCGAATTAGGGATCTCAGTGGGACCTGGGGTGAGGCCCCAGCATGCTCAGCCACCCGGCGGGGCGGAGCTGGGCGGGGCGCGGGGGGCCGCGCTCCGACCCCCGCCCTGGGAAGGGCGCCGCGCCGTTTCCTCGCGCAAACGGCCTGCGTGACCGCGGCGCCGCCCAAGAGATGCGCCGGAGGCCGGCGCGGCGGCACGAGGGGAGGCTGCCGGCTCTGTGGCATCTAAGGAGCATCCCGGCCGCGGCGGGGGGGCGGGATCCGGAGGTGACCGGTTTGGCGGAGGCGGGGACTGGGTAGGGGAGGGCGTGGGGCCGATGGGGGTCCGCCAGGCCCCCTGGCCGCCCGCCCGCCCGCCCGCCGTGCGCCCCTCTTACCGGCAGATCTGGATGGCAGACGGGGTCTCGGCGGCGGGGCCCGACATTGTGGCGGCGGCGGGCGGCTGAGGGAGCGCGCAGGTATCTAGCAGGCCGGGCGCGGAATGAATGAGTCCGGGGGGCGCCATGGAGGGGGAGGGGAGAGGAGGAGCCATAGCGCCAGAGAGGCGGGGCCTGGTCGCCGAAGGCGAATCGAACGCAGCTTCCCTCGAAGCTCCGCCCCGCATACCCGCCCTCGCCCTGCCCCCGGGCCGGTGTCCGCTCCCCCGGCGTCCGGTTCTGGCGGCGGAGGGGCGCCGCTTCCAGAAGGTTCGGCGGCGGTTGGGCGGCGCCTACACGGGACTGGGCGGCGGCTAGAGTGAGCCTCGGCCCGCGCGGAGCGTGTTCATATGGGGCTTTCCCCCGCGCGTGCTCGACAGTTCGCGGGCCTAGGGGCGCGCCCACCGCGCGGCGGGGCCGTGCGCTGAGGCCTTGCCTTCTGCGTGGGCTGAAAAGCCAGCAGGAGGCCGCGGCAGGCACGCGCCTTCTCAGATCAGCCCTGAGAGGAATTTGGGGGCGGTTAATCGTAAAGGAACCTTCATGGCCGAGCTGGGAGGCACGTGAGTGCACCAACCATCAGGCCTCAGCGAGTGCCTCTGCTGCAGGGACACGCAGCTGCTGGAGAGAGACCGGGAAGTGGGATCCGTCCACACCGCCCGCCGGAAACCACCTCTGGGTCATTTCTGAAAGACTTGCCCAGAGATCCGAGCCTTTGGTTAGCGATACGTGTCCTGCAGAGAGGAGGCCTAAAGGTCTGTTACGTTGCACAACGAGTGCCCTGTAATGCAATTCACGACCAGATCCGCGCACGAAATAAAGGAAAAGTGATCACTCTGCCTGCGTAATTTTGGAGAACTTTGTACTCCTTGTGAGACTTGACTCTTTCCGAGCTTTTTACCAAGAACACAAATTGCTTCTGTAGTCAGGTTTTTAAAAATCAAAACCCACAGAAATTAAGCTCCCCTATTTATTGTTGGTTGTTGAGTGGCTAAGTCGTGTCCGACTCTCCTGCAACCCCATGGACTGTAGCCCTCTCACCTCCCCACCCGCATCAGGCTTATCTGTCTATGGGACTTGCCATGCAAGAATACTGAAGTGTATTGCGGTTACCTTTTCCTCCCCCCGTTTATACTAATTAAATCGCTGGAAACATCCAGGATCACCAAGCCTGTTTAACTTCTTCCAATATTGGTCCTGAAATAAATTTCTTGTGATGGAACCCAGGAGCACTAGCAGGGTCTGCAGTCGTAGGCAAGGCAGATTCCTTATTTATAAAATGGTGTAATAGTAGTCACCTTCCAGACCTGTGGGGAGATGAAATGAGTTCAGGGAAAGCAGGTGAAGAAGTTAGGGCCTTTCTTACTCTCTGCTCATCTTCCCTGCTCATTCCCACTCTCTAAACAGCCATTCCAGGACAGTCAGTACGAAGGAATGAGGATTTCCTGAAGCCCTGCCCTACATGTGTAGGTGGGCTCAGGACTGTGAGACTTGGAGACATTCCTTTCTTCAAATAGCTCAAATCTGATCTGGGGACAAAGCCAGGACACAAAAAACCTGACTCCTACCACCTGCTGAGGAAATTCCTAGACTGGGGACTGGGCTAAGTGGTTCAGGATTAAATAGCCACGTCCCTCCCAGGGTAAGGCAAAAAAAAAAAAAAAAAAAACGTGGAGCAAAATCAGCACCTTTGGAAAAGGATGTGGCTACCCTTTGGCCCAAGACAGCATCTGTCAGCAGTTTGGTGTGATAGGGGCCCCCAGGCCAGAAGAAGCCAGGGAAGATAACAGCCAACCCGCTTCTTCTTGTGTCCTGGATTCTGTAGGGAGAAAAACCATAGTCCGAGGTAATCCACTTGTGTGTGATTGCCAATGGTTTATGATGTTGCTCTGCTTTAAAGGAGAGCAGTGGGGGACCCAATCCCTTAGCAAAAACATCATGAGATTTACACTGATCTCGAAGAGTCTGTCACCTCCCCATTTTAGGGTTTTGTTTTTTTTTTTTTCCCTACTTTCTTCTCAAGCTAGCGGGGCCATTTCCATCCCTCTCTTTCAGCAAAACTTCCCAAAAGAGCTGTTTATAAACACAGCCACTCTCCTCCTCCCCTGCTTCTGTTCTATTTGGAACCCACTCCACTCTAGCTTTTGTCTCTTCCGCTCAATTTATCAAGGTCACTAATTCCTTGCAAGTTGCTAAATCCAATAATCCTTTGTCAGAAGTCATTTTACTTGACTTCTCAACAGTATGGAGCTGGCATGATCCTTCTCTTCTTGAAATGCTTACTCCTTGCCACGTACTCCTACTACTCTTCTGGCCTCTCTGTACAGCTTGCTGTGGTCCATCTCCATTCCTTCCTCTCAGGACTTTGGAGAACCCCCAAGCAATGTTTGGACTCTTGGGGGCTCATCCTGTTTTATGGCTTTAAATCCTATCGATTGAACAACTACCTACCAGATGGCTCCAGCCTAGACCGCTCCCCTAAATCCCAGACTCCTGTGTCCCCGGCCGAGGCCACACCTCGCTGTAATTATATAATAGACATCTCCCACTCCCCCAGACTTGGTCCTCTTGCAGTCTTCCCCATCTTGGTAAATTACAGTTCCTTCCTTCCAGTTGCTCAAGCTAATAATTCCTCTCATACCCTTCATCCAGCCCATGGGTGAATCCTGCCCGCTCTATGTTCAAAATAAGTCTGGGACTTCCCTGGTGGCTCAGTGGATAAGAATCCATCTGCCAGTGCAGGGGACACCTGAGCATCCCTGGTTTGGGAAGATTCCACATCCCGTGGAACAACTAAGGTATTCGCCACAGCTTCTGAACCCTAGTGCTGAAACTACTGAAAAACCACACCCCCTAGTGCCTGTGCAAAGAAAGAAGCCACCACAATGAGAAGGCGGCCTACCGCAACAAAGGGTAGCCCCTGCCTCACCACAGTTGGACTTCGCTGGTGGCTCAGATGGTAGAGTATCTGCCTGCAATGGGGGAAACCTAGGTTCAATCCCTGGGTTGGGAAAGTCTCCTGGAGAATGAAATAGCAACCCTCTCCAGTGTTCTTGCCTGGAAAATCCCATGAACAGAGGAGCCTGGTAGGCTACAGTCCATGCTGTCTCAAAGAGTCGGACACAACTGAGCGACTTCTCTTTCACTTTTCACCACAGTTAGAGAACACCTGTGCAAAGCTACAAAGACCCAGCTCAGCCAAAAATTTTTAAATAGCTAGAATGTGATGATGTTTCCCTGTGATTCCAGAATCTGCCCATTCCTTCCTCTGTACGTGTGGCCTCTGATCCTGCTCTCCCCCTTGCTCATACCCAGCCATTTGACCCCTCCCATAGTCCCCAGATACACCTGGGCCACCCTTTCCTCAGGCACGCATGGGCTCACCACCTCACATCCTCAAGTCTTTGATATCACGTTATAAACGAGGCCTTTCCCCACCATCCAATCTAAATTACAAGCCCTCCATGTTCCCTATCCTCTTTTCTGGCTGATTTTTCTCCTTTGCACTTAATACCATTTAATATTTATTTTATTCCTCGATTTAGTTTTTCTTGCCTAACCACAATGAATGTGCCCTGAGGGCAGGAATTTTTTACTGTCTTGTTCATGGTCTATTCCAAGCTCCTAGAAGAGCACATAATAAGCAATAAATATTATAAGAATGAATCAAGAGAGGTTTGCTAACAGCATCATATTTAACAGCAGCAGTTACTTAATTTGCACACACTTTCTTTGGACCAGAAATATTGTCTACAAATTGTAATAAAAAGCATCATGTAAAAATTTATTCAAAATTTTTTGGAAAGACATAAGCTTGACACTTGTAAACTTTGAGGGAAAGGACTAGGGGGTAAGGCCTAAAGAGAGGCCTCATCTGTTTTTATTATTTTTTCATGTCACTATATACTAATGAATATGAAGCAACAGGAATTCTCATACACCAATGGTGGAATATAAATTGGTATAATCTCTTTGAAAATTAACTGAAAATAATTACTTAGGTTGAAAATAAGGGAGAATTCCCCAGATGCCTAGTGGTTAGGTAAAGAATCCACCAACGATGCAGGAGACGTAAGAGACATGGATTCCATCCCTGGGTTGGGAAGATCCCCTGGAGAAGGACGTGGCAACCCACTCCAGTATTCTTGCCTGGAGAATCCCATGGACAGTGGACCCTGGTGGGCTACAGTCCATGGGGTCACAAAGAAACACAACTGAAGCGACACACAGGCACTAACGGTCAGGATTCTGGGCTTTCACTGCAGTTGTCCAGGTTCAGTCCCTGGTTAGCATGGTGACCCAAGGACAAAAGAGCAGATAAAACCAAGGAGGGTGTTGGAATGCAGGAACAGAAAAACCAGACCCTTATTGTCCTTCCCTCCCCCATGTTGCAACTACAGTATAATCTGTCTCCCCTCCTACCCCATAGGGAGAAGTATACATGCCTCCCAGTATACATGCCTCATCCAATCAGCAAATGACCTGCAAGACTCCTATCCCACTCCTTGTACCCTGGGTATAAAAGTGAACTAAGGACCCCTGTTCAACATCGGTTCTCCCTTGAGCTGGCCCGCTGTTCTAACAGCATCTCCCACTCTAATGAACTTTATTTCCTTCTCATTCTGGAAATCAGTCCTGAATATTCATTGGAAGAACTGATGCTGAAACTGAAACTCCAATACTTTGGCCACATGAAGCAAAGAACTGACTCATTGGAAAAGACCCTGATGCTGGGAAAGATTGAAGGCAGGCAGAGAAGGGAACGACAGAGAATGAGATGGTTGGATAGCATCACTAACTGAATGGACGTGAGTTTGAGCAAGCTCTGAGAGTTGGTGATGGTCAGGGAAGCCTGGCATGCTGCAGTCCATGGGGTTGCAAAGAGTTAGACATGACTTAGCGACTGAATAACAACGAAGAAACCTAAATATTATTTTTTAAATTGACTAGGGACTTCCCTGGTGGTCCAGTGGTTAAGAATCCACCTGCCAATGCAGGGGACATAGGTTCAATCCCTGGTCCGGAAAGATTCCATATGCTGTGGGGCAACTAAGCCTGGGGCTACAACTACCAAAGCCCATGCACCTAGAGGCTGTGCTCCGCAACAAGAAGAGGCCAAACACTGCAACAGCTAGACAAAGCCCGAGCACAGTAACAAAGACCCAGTGCAACCAAAAATTAAATTGATTAACTTTTTTTTAAAAAAGCACTTGGAAGAGCACTTGGCACAGAGAAGGGGCAGCACACAAGTGGTGTGAACTAGCCCAGGAACCAGGCTGTCCTGAGTTCCTGGGCCCAGGACCGTTTGACCAGACAGATTCAGATCCCGGCCTTGGGACAGAGCCCTCTCACTGGGGTCCCCCTCATTCAAGCTGGGCTTCATACTAGAGAAGGACACTGCAGGATTCTTCAGGCACTGCTTGTCCTCCTGGGCACTGGGCAGAGGATGCTGCTGGGAGAGGAGGGCCTGCCCCCCCAACCCCCACTCACACAGCTTGTCTGTTCCTTTTATATTTATTTATTTGGCTGTGCCTTGCATCCTGTGGGATATTAGTTCCCAGACCAGGGATGAAACTCAGGCCCCCTGCAGTGGAAGCACAGAGCCCTAACCACTGGACCACTAGGGAAGTCCTTTCTCTGTTTCTTTTAATGTTGGTAGTATTGAGCTGTTTTACTAAAAATTTGGGTTTCTTGGGGACTTCTTCGGTAGTCCAGTGGTTAAGACTCTGCACTTCCACTGCAAGGGTCCGGGGTTCAGTTCCTGGTCAGGGAGTTAATATCCCACATGCCACCTGGCACAGTAAAAAAAAAAAAAAAAAGGCTTGTGTTTCTTAAGAGATGCTAGACGCTTCATGACTGTGCTTCTTGTCCACTGAAGTGAGTGGACACAACCCTCCTGTTGCCAGGAGGAAACATGTAAACAGAGAAGTGCAACCCCCATCCCAGCACCCCTACAGCCCTGGCTCACAAAGGGAGGACTGACTCTTAAAGGGAACTGCAGAGGCTGTCTAGAGAGCAGACCCCACGACCTCATGTGCACCACATTCCTAACACCTTTAAAATCGAGCATGAAGCCCTGGGACTCTGACCCCAGAATGAACCCTCCAAGGAAACCTAAAACTAATAAGAAAGTGAAAGTCGCTCAGTCGTGTCCAACTCTTTGTGACCCTTATGGACTATACAGTCCATGGAATTCTCCAGGCCAGAATACTGGAATGGGTAGCCCATTCCCTTCTCCAGGGGACCTTCCCAACCAAGGGATTGGACCCAGGTCTCCCAAATTGCAGGCACATTCTTTACCAGCTGAGCCACCAGGGAAGCCCAAGAATACTGGAAAGGGTAGGCTATCCCTTCTCCAGTGCATCTTCCCTACCCAGGAATCGAACCGAGATCTCCTGCATGGCAGGCAGATTCTTTACCAGCTGAGCTACCAGTGAATCCCAAAACTAATAAACGAAGCATTTGAAAGCAGGACCCTAATCTGAGAAGTCAAGCCAAGAAGACAAGTCATTACATGGAAAAGAAAAATACAGAGGAAAAAAAAAAGTTTAAATTAAAAAAAAAACACCATGAGTTAAAGATAGATGTAGATTCATTTTCCAAATGAAGCATTTAGAAATCATCTCTTGGACCTTAAGTAGGTCAAGCTTTAAATCAAGCATTATAGCCGTGCCCTGGTGCCTGCCCGTTAATAGGCTAGAGAGAGACTTTCAGACACCTTTGGCCTAGCAGGCCAGCCGGGCGCCTGGTCTCTGAGTTAGGAGCTCTGTAGAGGCACCTGGCATGAGGGAGTTCCCACATGCTTCATCCTTACACTGTCAGGCTTTAGCCCACAGCTAGAGTGCTTGCTAAAAATCAGAATAAACTTTCCCATATTCAAATTTTTATGGGGAACCCCATGATTACAACAAAAGCCACCCAAAGTCAGAGCACTCTGCTAGTCTCACACATATGATAGCAAAAAAGAAAAAAAAAAAAACTAGGGTCCCTTGTTTCTGAAGGGACCTGGAGAAAAATATTTGTTTCATTCATCAAGTAATTGCTGATTCAAACTTCCTGGGTGGTCCAGTGGTAAGTATGGGATGCAGGTTCAATCCCTGGTCTGGAAACTAAGATCCCACATGCCGTGGAGCAATTAAGCCCACTTGTTCCGGAGCCCACGTGCCACAACTAGAGAGTCCATGCCCCACAAGGAAAGATCCCACATGGCTCAGTGAAGATCCTGTGTGAAGCACCAAAAGACCTGACACAGCAAAAAAAAAAATCAATTGCTGTTTGAAGAGCCAAAGGGCCCTTATTTTCAAGAGATGCTTAAATTGAGTTTCCTGTCAATGTGGCATTGTGAAGAGGGGTGCTGCTGCCCATCAGCCAGCCCCACCCAGCAGATGCCAAAACCAGGAGCATGTGTCTGAAATGACCCTGCTCTCTGCAGGATCCCCAGGGAAAGACCAATTTCTAACCAAGCTGCTGCCTGATCTGGGGGAAGCTCCACGTCAAAGTGTCCAGGTCACTCAGGGACCTGGGCTGCTCTTTTCCTTAGCAGTACAGTAAACACAGAAGGACTCGATGTCAGGGGATGCCCTTAGGGGAGCTCATAACTGATAGTGGGGAGGCTGCCTTGTTTGGCAAAGAGAGTAAGATGAAGGGATCTGAGGCCCCAGGGCATGAACCTGACACCTCCTCCTGACACCTCCTTGCTCTGTTGTTGTTGTTCAGTCCTAAGTTGCATCTGACTCTATGACCCCATGGACTGCAGCACACCAGGCTCCCTTGTCCTCCGCTGTCTTCTGGAGTTTCTTCAGATTCATATCCATTGAGTCAATGATGCCGACCAACCATCTCATCCTCTGCTGCCCTCTTCTCCTTTTGCCTTTCATCTTTCCCAGCATCAGGGACTTTTCCAATGAGTCGGCTCTTTGCATCAGGTGAAGTATTGGAGCTGCAGCTTCAGCATCAGTCCTTCCAATGAATATTCAGGGTTGATTTCCTTTAGGATTGACTGGTTTGATCTACTTGCAGTCCAAGGGACTCTCCTTGCTGTGTGGCCTTAGGCAAGTTTCTTGACCCCTCTGTGCTTGAGTTTCCTCATCCACAAAATGAGGATAATAGTATATACATAGAGATGAAATAGATATGGCTATAGATATACATAGCCTAATAGAGTTTTTATGAGGATTAAGTGAGTTACATGTAAATTATTGAGGGGGTCAGAACTTCTCTACTGGAGGTGATCCGTCTTGCAATGCAGGGTACACAAGTTCAATCCCTGGTCGGGGAAATAATATCCCACAAGCTGCAGAGTAACCAAGCCCACGTGCTGTGACTAATGAGCCCAAGTGCTCAGGGGCCCCTGCACTAGAGAGAAGCACACATGCCACAAGGAAGATCTCATGTGACACAAACTAAGACCTGACATTGCCAAAAGCAAATAAATAAATATTAAAAAATAAAGCAATGAATCATTGAGGGAAGTGCCTAGTCCACAGGAAGAGCTCAGTCAATGGTGGTTGACATTATAACTAATTAACTATCATTATTCTCACGCACCCAGCAAATACTGAGTATCTTGTATGTACCTGGCTGTGTGCCAGGCTTTTTACCGTCATACCTAACACCGCATAGTACCATCTGGATATTTATAAGCAATTCATACAAGCAGACAAATGTATAAATTCTAATTGCACAGCTTGATTCATTGTAATAAAATACATACACTCATGGAAGCCACTCCCCAGATCAAGATAGACAGCATCACCAGCCCTCCAGAAGTCTCCTCCTGCTCTTCCCCAGGCACAGACACCCCTCCTCTGGGCAGGTGATCACTGGCTGCAGCATCAGTGTTTCCTGAAGCAGCAGTCTGCCCATGTTTGCTGCTATATAGTATTCCCTTGTGTGAATAGAAGGATTCTTGACATTTCTAATTCAGAATTTCTCAAATGTCGTGTCCTTCCTCATCAGTGCTTCCAGACCATTTTCTTTGAACTTCAATGTCTTCAGAATATGCACTCCCTTACCTTTGCTTGTTGCAGCCTTCTGATCACAAAGCTGTCATAGCCTCTCATTCCTCCAGGAATGCCATCACTCTCTCTAAGCCCACTCCCCATGTAGTGCGGGTGATTGCTAATCCATGGCGACAACCCTCCCCCACGGCCTGACTTCCCTCCACATTGCCTCAGCTCTGCATTCTCAAGATCTCACCCTGACCTTAGCTTTACCAGTGAGGACAACTCTGAAATCTCAGTCTCAGATATCATTCTGTCTGACTCCACCACAATCTTCCTTCTAAGCCTTCCACTCCCAACTCCAGTAATCCTTAGCACCTCCAGACCTTCACTCCTCCAGCCCAACGACCTCCTCCCTGGCCTCAACTCCCGCATCTTCTTTCTTCCCTTCTTGACATGGGGTGGGACCCTACGGTCCTTGCCCCCACCATGTCCTCTGTCCGACTTTTGTCTCTGGACAAACTTTAGCCAAAGGGTAAGTGTAATCAGAGAAGTGACAAAATGCGGAAAGGAAGGAAAATAGTCCAATGCTGCTGCTGCTGCTGCTAAGTCGCTTCAGTCGTGTCCAACTCTGTGAGACCCCATAGATGGCAGCCCACCAGGCTCCCCCGTCTCTGGGATTCTCCAGGCAAGAATACTGGAGTGGGTTGCCATTTCCTTCTCCAATGCATGAAAGTGAAAGGTGAAAGAGAAGTCGCTCAGTCGTGTCCGACCCTCAGCAACCCCATGGACTGCAGCCTACCAGGCTCCTCCGTCCATGGGATTTTCCAGGCAAGAGTACTGGAGTGGGGTGCCATTGCCTTCTCTGAAATAGTCCAACAGGACTAAATAAAATAGTTTAGTCATTAAACATAATCAAGGACCTTTAGTTCCTTCTCAAGGGCCCTAGATAATATTCTGAGCCATATCCTATGAGCTGTCTTATAGAGACTGAAACCTCCACCAGGTGGAAGATGTTAACTACATGATGACCAGAGTGTAGCCATGACATAAGCTGCCACAGTTCCGAGAACTGGTCTCAAAGAAATGGGGACAAATTGACCCCATTTGGAACTGAAGGTAAACTGTGCCTGAAACAATCAAGATGACACTGACCACTGGTGACCAATTTCAAGATGACTATTAAAAAATGACTATCAGAGCTGACTGTGCTGTTTCCGCATGTAGCCCCCTCTAGCCTATAAAAGCTCTTACACACTGATTGTCAGTGGGAGGGGAGGCAACCTTTGGACTGGAGAACCCTCCCCCAACACACAGTTTGCAGGCATCCAAAATAAAGCAAACTTTTCTTTGCACCAATCTGGCCTCTTTATTGGCATTTGAGTGGCGAACAGCCAGTCCCCACTTTAGGTTACATTCTCACCTGCTCCTGTTGTAACACCAGTCATTCTAGCCTTCCTGTGAATCCACCCTCAGCCCCCTTGTCCCTCTCTGGCTTCTTTGTACTTCTTGCTTGATAAAACCGCAGCCCTGGTTAAATCCAACTTAGCACCTATTCTGTGCCTACAACACTGCAGCTGAAGATAACTGGAGAAAAACACATAAGAAAATGACACGTGTTAGTCTTGTGTTTTTGGTGGTGGTTTATGGTTTATCCCTTATGGGAGGGATCTTTTTTTTTTATGATTAAATCTGTAATAAAACCATATAACATTCATCAATGCATTCAATAAGACTAGTTTCATCCATGGAACATAATAAACCACTTTAAAACAGCAGTTTTCATTCACGTCATATAAGGCTGTCAAATTAAAAGTATTCCTTATAATGGGTTGTTATCCAAGAAATCCATTTCACTTCACGTTATGTGGTAAGACTGACGGATAGATCCTCTAAGAACAGAATCTGAAAGCAGACTCCACCCTTTTGGTCACCTTTTCAGTCTTTCTCTCAAACAAGTTTCACAACAGGAAAATATTTGTGAGCAGAGAAATCAAATTCAGGAGGAACCTTGGATTCCTTTTTGTGTCCTCCTGCCAATAACTTCATAACCACAAAGTTGGGTTTGGCAACCTTTAAAATTCTATTGACCTCATGGTCTGGGTTTGGGATATTTTCCAGTATCATTTTTGCCTGCTGAAAGTGCTTACTAGCTGCCACATACAGTTCTGGAGACTGAGGAGGAGGGCTATATTTATTGAGGTCAGACATTTCCTTGAACTGCAGATAGTGCACTGGTGGTGGTGTCATTACACTGTTGAATGGAGCAAATCTGTGCTCATATAGAACTTGTTCACTATCAAGCTCAAACTTGGGTTTTCGTACTTTGCCATCCATGTCAAAAGCTACCATGGTTTTAAACATTCCAGCACACATGTTCTGATATGCCTGGCTCATTGTGATCTCTCAGCTCAATGGGTGAACTTTCTTCTTTTTTTTTGTTTTTTTTTACTACTACGGCCTTTCTGCTGCTCTTCCATTATCCTTTCCTCTGCCATCTGAGAGCCATCGGCACGACTTAATGTCGACATCAACCAGGCATAAAGAAATTCAGAGAGATACCAATATATGTAATAATACTCGTGCATGCTGTAGAGCTCCAATTCGAAGCCACTTAGGAGATACTGTATCATAATGCGAAGGTTATGGTAAAGGACCCAGGTACCTAAACAGGCCAAATGCTGCCTGTGGGGCTCCTGTTTCAACAGCATAGTATGAAGGGCTGCATCAACCTTCTCTGCCTCATCCTGCAAGGTAGCAAATTCCTCAAGAATATGACCGAGTTTATCTCTCTGCCGAGCCCTGTTATGTCCATGGATCTGAATAAGACTACAGAATGGCCGAACACAGTGAGTAACAAAAGAGTCAATACAGTCCTTAGCCTGGTGATTATTATATAGGCAGCACTTTGGGGAGAGCACCGGAGGACTGACAAAAGACCGAAGAGCATCTTTCACCATGTCTTGCATGAGATGGATTCCAAAGACCTTTTTTTTATCCACCAGGAAAGTGGTTTGTAATAGAGATCTCGAAAGAACACAAGGTGATTGTTCACTAAATTCACAGAAAAAATCCAAGATACAATGTAAATTTGTTAAATTGACCACCTCACAGACAGTTTTTATTCTATCAATCTTGCAAAATAGTTGACCATTTCTTCTCTTTTTATTATTTTTGCATATCAAGGGAAGGTGGGTGGCAGTAGTCTCTGGTTAACAAGTGGCTCAAAACCCATCATAATGGGATGATCTCCTTTTGTAGTATCATTCTGGGCCTGGATACCATGATGCAATGAATTATGAATGGCAGAAAGAAGATCTGCTGCTTGAACCATCAATTTTTGAGCTTCTGCAACAGCACTGGTCTCTTTCTTAGTAAAGGCTATAAGCACTGTCAGTAACACTCGAGTAAATTTCACTCTGCTGAATACTGCTAAACATTGTTGGTGTTCTAGTTCAACTTCTGGGTCTCTTTCTTCTCCTTGTCGACTTCAAGTACTCTTTACTCTTCTTTGCATGTCATCCTCCACATCTTTTAGCATGCCTGTAACTCGAAGATCTGTCACACTGTTAGCCATTTTAAATCCATAATTCATTGACTGAAAATCTTCCTCTTCAAAAACAGCAGCTTTATTTACTTTTTCCCTTGCAATGTCACAGATTTTCAAGATACCCAGAGCAAAAGCTTTCATGGCAGGATCTTCTATAAAATCTGGATTATGAATGTAAAGGCACGTAAATACTGTCTGTGCCAAGGAATGGCCTTCTAACCACGTTATCAAACAGCAAAAGCATGTATCCATTATCCCTATCAATTCAGGCAAGGTGAGGTCTTTAATTTTTATGGTGCCATCCTTGATAGCTTGTTCAAAATTGAGAACTTTTCGATTAACTTGGTTTCCAATCATGCCAGCATCCATCTTGGGATCCATCATTTCAATGGCAGACATGGCTTCAAAAAGACCAAATAGCTTATCATGAAGCAGTTCTCCCAACTTTAATTCTCGACAAGCTTCTTCAAAATCTTGGGTTATGTCCACCCAGTTTGTGTTGCTTTTTTCCATCTTTTCTGGTATACCGAGCTCCCATCCTGAATCATCATCTTCTACAGAAGCTTTCATAACCATTACGCCTACTTCTCTCGTGGCCACCCGCGCCGCCACGCACCGTCCAGACCGCTGAAATAACTATACCTCCTGGCCGCGGCGGGAGCCCCCTCCCTCTCCGCCCTGCCCGACCGGCCTCCTGCGCGCATGCCTGGGAGGGATCTTAGTTCCCCAAACTGGGATTGAACCCAGTCTCTTGGCAGTGAAAGAGTGAGTCCTGAGCACTGGACCACCAGGGAATTCCCTAGTCTAGTATTTTAAATTTTTATCAACATATGACTTGTGTACATAAATGTGCACATGTTTTAGGTGTACTTTTGACAAATTTCCATAAAGTGAACAAACACATATAACTGGCTCCTGCTGACCTTAAAAACAAAAGTTATTTTTAGCAGCAAAAATGGGTCTATTCAGGAATAGCAGAGATTTGCGATTCATGACAGGCAAGCTATAACAAAATCCATAGTTATTTTTTAATAACGAAAGCCATAGCTTTATAACAAAAGACCAATAAACAGAGGAGAGGAGAGGAGTGTTACGTTACAGGGGGAAAAGGAGGAAGATGGGAGGTTTTGTTCTGAGTGAAAGTATGCTGGAGAAAAGTGACAGTTCAGTGTCTCATTGGCAGTTTCTCAGTTAGATTATTTCTTGTCAGAGATCCAATGTTCATCTTTTTCTGTTGGGATCTGTGATTGATGACTCTTTTTGATAATTCTTCTGTTGGGGTCCTTAAATGGCAGTTCTTCCTGCAGTTGATGGTGAGTGGTACTGCCTAAGAGTTCCCCCTTCTGGCCTCCTGACTCCATCTTCATGAGGTTTCCCATTAATTTCCACACTCCCAAGTTATTAAACAAAACACTGCCAGAACAGCTTCACGCCTTTCCAGTCTTTGCCTCCTTACTAAAGGTCCACCATTCGACCTCCAGCATCATAGACTAGTGTTACCTGTTTGTTAACTCTGTGTAAATGGAATCTCTGATAGATCCTTGGGGATTCCCTGGTAGCTCATCTGGAAAAGGAGTCGCTTGCAATGCAGGAGACCCCAGTTCGATTCCTGGATCAGGAAGATCTGCCGGAGAAGCGAAAGGCTACCCGCTCCAGTATTCTGGCCTGGAGAATTCAATGGACTGTATGGCCCATGGGGTCGAAAAGATTCAAACACGACTGAGTTTTGGACTTTCAAATGGAATCCATATTGTATGTACTATTAAATATATGGCTAATATTCCATTGTATGAATGTATCACTTTATAATATGATAATTCTCTCATTTACTTTTTGTTTTATTGAAGTATAGCTGATTAACAGTGTTGTGTTAGTTTCAGGTGTATAGCAAAGTGATTCAGTCATATATACATATACACGTATACATGGGGCTTCCCTGATGGCTCTGCAGGTAAAGGGTCTGCCTCCAATGCAGGAGCCTCAAGAGATGCAGGTTTGATCCCTGGGTTGGGAAGATTCCCCTGAAGAAGGAAATGGCAACCCACTCCAGTATTCTTGCCTGAAAAATCCCATAGACAGAGAAGCCCAGCGGGCTACAGTCAGACATGAATGAGTGACTAAGCGCTTACACACACACACAAACACATATTTAGATTATTTTCCATTATAGGTTATTACAAGATATTAAAACAGTTCTCTATATAATAGGTCCTTGTTGATTATTTTATATACCAGTTCAGTTCAGATCAGTCGCTCAGTCATGTCCAACTCTTTGCAACCCCATGAATCGCAGCACGCCAGGCTTCCCTGTCCATCACCAACTCCCGGAGTTCACCCAGACTCACGTCCTTCGAGTCGGTGATGCCATCCAGCCATCTCATCCTCTGTCGTCCTCTTCTCCTCCTGCCCCCAATCCCTCCCAGCATCAGAGTCTTTTCCAGTGAGTCAACTCTTCGCATGATGTGGCTAAAGTACTGGAGTTTCAGCTTTAGCATCATTCCCTCCAAAGAAATCCCAGGGCTGATCTCCTTGAGAATGGACTGGTTGGATCTCCTTGCAGTCCAAGGGACTCTCAAGAGTCTTCTCCAACACCACAGTTCAAAAGCATCAATTCGGCGCTCAGCTTTCTTCACAGTCCAACTCTCACATCCACACACGACCACTGGAAAAACCATAGCCTTGACTAGACGGACCTTTGTTGGCAAAGTAATGTCTCTGCTTTTGAATATGCTATCTAGGTTAGTCATAACTTTCCTTCCAAGGAGTAAGCGTCTTTTAATTTCATGGCTGCAGTCACAATCTGCACTGATTTTGGAGCCCCCAAAAATAAAGTCTGACACTGTTTCCACTGTTTCGCCATCTATTTCCCATGAAGTGATGGGACCAGATGCCATGATCTTCATTTTCTGAATGTTGAGCTTTAAGCCAACTTTTTCACTCTCCACTTTCACTTTCATCAAGAGGCTTTTTAGTTCCTCTTCACTTTCTGCCATATAGTAGTGTGTATTTCTTAGAGGCTTCCCTCGTGGCTCAGATGGTAAAGAATTTGCCTGCAATGCAGGAGACCTGGATTTGATCCCTGGATTGGGAAGATCTCCTGGAGAAGGGCATGGCAAACCACTCCAGTATTCTTGCCTGGAGGATTCCATGGACAGAAGAGCCTGGCGGGATACAATCCATGGGGTCACAAAGAGTAGTACACAACTGAGCAACTGACCACACACACATGTAACTGGAAAGGCATATCAAGTATATTGTTTCCTGGGGCTGCCATAACAAAGTACCATAAACCAGATGGCTTAAAACAACAGAAGCACTTTCTCTCAACATTTTCTCTCACAATTCTGAGGCCAGAAGCGCTAAATCAAGGTGTCAGCAGGAGTGTGCCCTCTGAAGGCTCTAGAGAGGAATCCTTTCTTGGTTTTATTCCAGCTTCTGGTGACCCTAGATGTTCCTTGGCTTGTGGCCACATCCCTCCGATCCCTGCCTCCATCTTCACATGGCCATCTTCTCTCTGAGTCCCTATGTTCCTCTCCTCTTATAAGGACATCAGTCACTGAATTTAGACTGCACCTAATCCAGTATGGTACACATTGGATTGTTGGATAGCATAACTGATTCAATGGATATGAACTTGGGCAAACTCTGGGAGTTGATGAGGGACAGGGAGGCCTGGTGCTCTGCAGTCCATGGAGTCGCAAAGAGTTGGACATGACTTAGCAACTGAACAGCAACAACAACAATCCAATGTGACTTCATCTTCACTTAATTACATCAGCAAAAACCCTACTTCCAGATAAGGTCATACTCTGAGTTTCTAGGTAGATGTGGATTTTTAGAGGGGCTACTATTCAACCCACTATTCGATCCTGACCTGAATCACCTTGCTGTGCACCTAAAACATTATAAGTCAATGCTACTTCAATAAAATATATATTAAGGGGAAAAGTAATGATTTCATTAAAATATGGCAGAAAAGAGCTTATCTATGAAACAGAAACAGACTCGCAGACATAGAGAAGAGACTGGGGGTTGCCAAGGAGGAGGGGGTGGGAGAGGGATGGATTGGGAATTTGGGATTAGCAGATGCACACTAGTATATATAGACTGGATAGATGACTAGGACCTACTGTAGAGCACAAGGAACTATATTCAATATCCTATAATAAATCATAATGGAAAAGAATATGAAAAAGAACATATATGTGTGTGTGTGTGTGTGTGTACAACTGAATCACTCTTCTGTACACCAGAAACTGACACAACATTGTACATCAACTACAATAAAAAAAATATTTCAACTAATGATTCCTTGTGGGTCTTCCATCCCTGAGACAATTCTTGAACCCAGAACCCACTGGTTGAAGGAAGCCTGGGTTTCCAGGACCTTGTGACTGAAAGCAGGCCTACATATAGAGTAATGATTCCCCCAACCGTCCTCATAGGAGTGTATGACACTTATTTAGATAACTATACCCCAGGGGTGAGTGTGCAAACATTTCCAGGACCACTGGACACAGAGTCTGAGTTCACACTGATCCTTGGAGTTCTCAAATGTTGTCACATGTCCCCCTGAGAGTCGGGACATGGTGAAGGCCATATAACAAATGAACTCCTGGTCCTGTATGGCTCCCAATTGATCCACTGAGTGTGTGGACACTGTGGTCATTTCTCTGGTCCCCAAAAGTAAGACTGAAATATAGAGACTTGATATCTGGCACAGCCTCCGCATGAATTCCGAGACCTATCCTACACAGTAGGGTAGATGAAATGTAAACCTCTAAGTCAGCAATTTCCTGAGTTTAGATAATTGCATCTGACCTACACTAAGTGCTGAAGAATTGATGCCTTCAAACTGTGGTGCTACAGAAGACTCTTGAGAGTCCCCTGGACTGCAAGGAATTCAAACCGGTCAATCCTAAAGGAAATCAATCCTAAATATTCACTGGAAGGACTGATGCTGAAGCTGAAGCTCCAATACTCTGGCCACGTGATGCAAAGAGCTGACTCATTGGAAAAGGCCCTGGTGCTAGGAAAGACTGAAGACAAAAGGAGAAGGGGATGACAGAGGATGAGACGGTTAGGTTAGGTACCATCATCGACTCAATGGATGTGGACCTGAGCAAAGTCTGGGAGATAGTGAAGGACAGAGGAGCCTGGCGTGTTGCAGTCCATGGAATCGCAAAGAGTCAGACACGACTGAGCGACTGAAAAACAACAATGACAACAACCTGACCTATAGGGAAACAGTATTACATCATGTGAATCATAAGAATATAGACTGGTGAACCTTCTATGTTAGTTTTATGCTCATTGTTCCATCCATATTATAGGATCCTACAGCTTTCCATATCTGAATTAGACATAGAAAAGTCATATTAATGAGCTTGAGGATTTCCCTGGTGGTCCAGTGGTTAAGAACCCACCTACCAAAGCAGGGGACAAGGGTTCGATTTCTGGCTCAGGAATATCCCACAAGCTGCAGAGCAACTAAGTCTATGTGACACATACTGAGCCCACACTCTAGAGCCCAAGCTCTGCAACAAGAGAAGCCAATGAACCAAAATGAAGAGTAGCCCCTTCTTGCTGCAATTAGGTAAAGCCCACACAGCAACAGAGACCCACCACAGACAAAAATTAATAATAAAAAAACAAGGTTGGGAAAATAAAGAACTGAGTAGAAAAAGAAAAAAAAAAAACTCAATAGGATATGCTTTTCAGTTCTGTTCAGTCACTTAGTCGTATCCAACACTTTGCAACCCCATGGACTGCACCATGCCAGGCTTTCCTGTCCATCACCAACTCTCAAAGCTTGCTCAAACTCATGTCCATCCAGTCAGTGATGCCATCCAACCATCACATCACATCACGTCCCCTTCTCCTCCTGCCTTCAATCTTTCCCAGCATCAGAGTCTTTTCCAGTGAGTCGGCTGTTTGCATCAGGTGGCAAAGTACTGCAGCTTCAGCTTCAGCATCAGTCTTCCTAATCAATATTCAGTACTGATTCCCTTTAAGATTGACTGGTTGGATCTCCTTACAGTCCAAGGGACTCTCAAGAGTCTTCTCCAACAACACAGTTCAAAAGCATCAATTCTTCAGTGCTCAACTTTCTTTATGGTCCAACTCTCACACCTATACATGATTACTGGAAAAACCTTAGCTTTGACTAGACAGACCTTTGTTGGTAAAGTAATGTCTCTGCCTTTTAATATGCTGTCTAGGTTGGTCATAGTTTTTCTTCCAAGGAGCAAGCATCTTTTAATTTCGTGGCCGCAGTCACTATCTGCAGTGATTTTGGAGCCCAAGAAAATAAAGTCTCTCACTGTTTCCATTGTTTCCCCATCTATTTGCCATTAAGTGATGGGACCAGATGCCATGATCTTTGTTTTTTGAATGTTGAGTTTTAAGCCAGCTTTTTCACTCTCCTCTTTCACTTTCATCAAGAGGCTCTTTAGTTCCTTTTCCTTTCTGCCATAAGAGTGATGTCATCTGCATATCTGAGGTTATTGATATTTCTCCCAGCTTTTTGATTCCAGCTTGTGCTTCCTCCAGTCCAGCATTTTGCATGATGTACTCGGCATACAAGTTAAATAAGCAAGGTGACAATATACAGCCTTGACATACTCCTTTCTCAATTCGGAACCAGACCATTATTCCATGTCCAGTTCTAACTGTTGCTTCTTGACCTGCATACAGATTTCTCAGGAGGCAGGTCAGGTGGTCTGGTATTCCCATCTCTTGAAGAATTTTCCACATTTTGTTGTGATCCACACAGTCAAAGGCTTTAGCGTAGTCAATGAAGCAGGAGTAGATTATTTTCTGGAATTCTCTTGCTTTTCTGATGATCCAACAGCTGTTGGCAATTTGATCTCTGGTTCCTCTGCCTTTTCTAAATCCAGCTTGAACATCTGGAAGTTCTCGGTTCACGTACTGTTGAAGCCTGGCTTGAAGAATTTTGAGCATTACTTTGCTAGCGTGTGAGATGAGTGCAATTATGCACTAGTTTGAATATTCTTTGGCTTTGCCTTTCTTTCGTATTGGAATGAAAAACTGAGCTTTTCCAGTCCTGTGGCCACTGATGAGTTTTCCAAATTTGTTGGCATGTTGAGTGAAGCACTTTAACAGCATCATCTTTTAGATTTTGAAATAGCTCAGCTGGAATTTCATCACCTCCATAGCTTTGTTCATTGTGATGCTTCCTAAGGCCCACTTGTCTTCACACTGCAGGATGTCTGGCTCTAAGTGACTGATCACCCCATTGTGGTTATCTGGGTCATTAAGATCTTTTTTGTAAAGTTTTCCTGTGTATTCTTGCCACCTCTTCTTACTATCTTCTGCTTCTGTTAGGTCCATACCATTTCTGTCCTTTATTGTGCCTATCTTTGCATGAAATGTGCCCTTGGTATCTCTAATTTTCTTGAAGAGATCTCTGGTCTTTCCCATTCTATTGTTTTCCTCTATTTCTTTGCATTGATCACTGAAGAGGGCTTTCTTATCTCTCCTTGCTATTCTTTGGAATTCTGCATTCAGATGAACATATCTTTCCTTTTCTCCATTGCCTTTTGCTTCTCTTCTTTTCTCAGCTATTTGTAAGGCCTCTCCAGACAACCATTTTGCCTTTTTGCATTTCCTCTTCTTGGGGATGGTTTTTTATCACTGCCTCCTGTACAATGTCACGAACCCCCATCAGAGCAAAACCCAGATTCCCCCACAGCCAGTCTCTCCCATCAGGTAGCTTCCATAAGCCCCTTATCCTTATCCATCAGAGGGCAGACAGAATGGAAACCACAGAAAACTAACCAGACTGATCACTTGGATCACAGATTTGCCTAACTCTATGAAACCATGAGCCATGTTCTGTAGGGCCGCCCAAGATGGATGGGTCATGGTGGAGAGTTCTGACAAAACATGGTCCACTGGAGAAGGGAATGGCAAACCACCTCAGTATTTTTGCCTTGAGAACTCCATGAAAAGTATGAAAAGGCAAAAAGATATGACACTGAAAGATGAACTCCCCGGGTCAGTTGGTGCCCAATATGCTACTGGAGAAGAGTGGAGAAAAGGCTCCAGAAAGAATGAAGAGGCTGAGCCAAAGCAAAACAATGCCCAGTTGTAGATGTGACTGGTGATGGAAGTAAAGTCTGATAATGTAAACAGCAATATTGCATAGGAACCTGGAATGTTAGGTCCATGAATGAAGGTAAATTGGAAGTGGTCAAACAGGAGATGGCAAGAGTGAACATCAACATTTTAGGAATCAGTTAATTAAAATGGACAGAAATGGGTGAATTTAATTCAGATGACCATACCATTATATCTACTACTATGGACAAGAATCCCTTAGAAGAAATGAGGTAGCCCTCGTCATCAAGAAAAGAGTCCAAAATGCAGTACTTGGGTGCAATCTCAAAACTGACATTATAATCTCTGCTCGTTTCCAAGGCAAAGCATTCAATATCACAGCAGGCCAAGTCTATGCCACAATCACTAATGCCGAAGAAGCTGAAGTTGAATGGTTCTATGAAGACCTACAAGATCTTCTAGAACTAACGCCCCAAAAAAGATGTCCTTTCCATCAAAGGGGACTGAAATGCAAAAGTAAGAAGTGAAGAGATACCTGGAGTAACAGACCAGTTTGGCTTTGGAGTACAGAATTAAGCAGGGCAAAGGCTAACAGTTTTACCAAGAGAAAGCACTCATCATAGCTCACACCCTCTTACAATAACACAAGAGATGACTCTACACATGGACATCACCAGATGGTCAATACCAAAATCGGATTGATTATGTTATTTGTAGCCGAAGATGGAGAAACTCTATACAGTTAGCAAAAACAAGACCAGGAGCTGACTGTGACTCAGATCATGACCTCTATATTGCACAATTCAGACTTAAACTGAAGAAAGTAGGAAAAACCACTAGACCATTCAGGTATGACCTAAATCAAATCCCTTAGAATATGCTTTTAGCTGGAATCAAAGGTAGAGAAAACACATATGATGAAAATTAATGAAAGCATAGTGGGAAAATAGATGTCTATTAATTTAATCCTTTCTATGTCATTCTTTGTTTAGAAGTAAAGCACTATCACATACATCTATCATTAGGTATCATTTTTTAAAGCGTGCTCGTTTTGGAATGGATGGATAATTTTTAATAGCATATATTAAATTAACAGTACATATATTCATAAGCTGCTAAAGTTGTCATGGGATTACTAACACAGTTTGAAAAAAAAGTGCAAACTTCCAAACAGCCCACAGCCAAGATAGTAAATCAAAACAACCTAGATTCCCAAAGTGGCAAGAATTATTGCCACACTTAAAAACCTAAGAGATGCGTCACAGCTTCATTTAATTGACCAGACTGGTCACTGTGAAAACCAGATGGAGCCTGAAGGACTCAGTTGAATAGCTGTCCCAATTCCAAATGTGGTATCTTTAAAAAAAAAAAAAATTTTGGCCGGACCCCACAGCATGTGGGACCTTCGTTCCCCAACTAGGGATCAAACTTGCACCCCCTGCATTGGAAGGCAGAGCCTTAACCACTGGACCACTGAGGACATCTCAGATATGGTATTTTTCAATGTATTGAATGGTGGTAAAATCCACATAAGATCTAGTATATCAACCATTTTTATGTGTGCAGTTCAGTGGTATTAAGTCCATTCACACTATTGGGTAACCATCACCACTGTCCATCTCCAGAATTCTTATCTTGCAGAAGGGGAACTCTGTGCCCACTGAATGGGCTAACTTCCCATTCCCCCCAGACCAGCCCCCAGCATCCCCGGTACTAGGGTGTGGCTTCTTTGCTCGAGCAGGAAGGAGACTTTTGGAGGGCTGCTGATGTTGTGTGTCTTGATCTACGGAGTGGTTTCCATGAGTATGGGCTTCCCTGGTGGCTCAGATTGAGACCTGGGTTCAGTTCCTGGGTTGGGAGGATCCCTTGAAGAAGGGAATGGCTACCCACTCCAGTATTCTTGCCTGTGAAATCCCACGGACAGAGGAGCCTGGTGGGCTACAGTCCATGGGGTCACAAAGAGTAGGACATGACTTAGTGACCAACACTTTCACTTTTTCACTTTCCATGAGTATATCTATTTTATCATAATGAATCAGGTTGTACAACTATAATTTGTCAATTTTTATGCATGTACACTTTACTTATAAATATCTAGATGGTTCCTGCACTGTTTACGATTTTAGTTCCCTGACCAGGGATGGAACCCTGGGCCCCAGTACTGAAAGTACTGAATTCTAACCACTGGGCCGCCAGGGAATTCCCACTCAGTCAAATTAACCCTGTCTCAAGTGAAAGGTGTGAATGTATTGACTCAAACACAGAAAATCAGAACCCCTGGAGGTGGGACCCAGGAATCTGCATTTCACCAGCTTCCCAGGTGGTGCAAAGGTGGGGGGAATTGAATGATGTAAATGTTTGTGTGAATCTATACCTTGTAAAGAATCCACTGGAAATGCAGGAAACCCAGGTTCAGTCTCTGGGTTGGGAAGTTCCCCTGGAGAAGGGAATGGCTACCCACTCCAGTATTCTTGCCTGGAGAATTCCATGGACAGAGGAGCCTGGCAGTCCATGGAGTTGCAAAGAGTTGGACGCTACTGAGTGACTAACACTTCCACTTTATACCTTGTAATTTATAGCCTAAAACAAATGGAGGAAGCAAAGAGGAGGTATTTATCTTATTACTGTCATTGCAGGAGACCCAGGATACAGTCTGGGCAGAAATGGAATTACCATGCGGCTGATGAGGCTTAAGCTTGGGTCTGCCCACAAGCAAGGACAGGTAGCAGAATGTTTTAGGAGCAGAAGGGAGGGGTGAGGGTGGGGGAGAGGGGTATCACCAGGAAGCAATCCTATGGAAGCAGGTTGGTAAATTGCTTAAAGAGAAACGTAAAGGGACAGGACAGGAGTCTGCAGGCAGCGCTAGCTTGATGCAACTGATTTTTCATTCTGAATATTCATCTCCATCCTAAATCTATACTCATAATTTTACATGTTTTCTTACAGAGGGCCTCAAAATGTAGTCCCCATAAAACCTGGATTTGTCTCTGATTCCTGGAGTCCAAAATGGTTATTTCTTTAAGCACTTTGTCCTATGTTCCCCGAGGCTTTTGGTTTGGTTTTTGTTTGGGGATTTTTTTTTTGGGGGGGGGGTGGCTACTCCAGGTCTTTATTGAGTCATGTGGGATCTAGTTCCCCTACCAGGGATTGAACCCAGGCCCCTGCACTGGGAGCATGGAGTCTTAACCACTGGACCATTAGGCGAGTCCCTTCCCAGACATTTTTAATGTACTGAGCACTGAGACATAGGGCTCTCCTGCCCACCCTCCAAACAGAACCAGCAGTGAACACATAATCAGCTGAAACTCTTCTTCCTTAGCCCCAGACCAGGGTACCCTGGGCTCACAAAGCATTGTCCTGTGACCAGCCACCAGCCCTTGCTCCCTACTGCCCTCCAGTGGACCTTCTGTAACAAGACACCACGTGTGCATCTAGGGCGTGCCCTCTAGTGCCTTTCTCGCGCTCCTGAAACCATTCAGAGTTTTATTATAGCTGCTTTAAGAGCCTGGGGCTTTGCCAGGGCCTCTCAAAACCCAAAGTGAAACCAGTTGCTCACCGGGAACCCTCGGTGGGTGGCTGCCTTCTCCCCTTCCTCACATGCCCAGGCAGCTCTCTGCAGGGTGGCCACCTGGCTGCTCAGGGACACACACACACACACAGGCACATGCACCCCAGAGACACGGCCACACTGGCAGGGGGCCAGACAAGAAGGAAAACCAAGGGAAATAACACCATTGGGTGGGGTATGTTTTTAAAAAGTAAGTATTTCCCTGGTGGTCCAGTGGCTTCGACTCCTTGCTCCCAATGCAGGGGTTCCAGGTTTGATTCGTGGTCAGGGAACTAGATCTCCCATGCCACAACTAAAGATCCCGAATGCCACAATGAAGACTGAAGATCCTGAATGCCACAAGACCAAGCACAACCAAATAAGTAAATATTAAAAATAAAAAAGTAAATATGACTGCTTATTGATGTATGAGGTGGCTGCACATGGCGGGGACAGCCCCCTCTGTGCTGCCCCGTCTCCAGAGTGGTCGCCCCAAAGCACTTTGGGGAGGACACTTCAAAGGTGCAGATTTTTCCAGACAGTCCCCACAGGCTATGCTCATTCCGATCTTATTCCAGATAAACCCTTGGAAGACTCAGCCTCGGAATCTGGGCTTCCCAGCCAGGGCAGAGCAATTTGTAAATGTTTACTAGAGTCCTCCTCGGTAACCTGCTCTTTTCTCTCACTCATGGAAACCACACCTGCCTTCTCCAAAGTGACTGGTGCCAGCGGGCTGGGTGCGACCTGGCCCCAGCCTGAGTCTCCTCGACAGCTCAATGCTCCCGCCGTCATTAGGTCATTGGACCATTTCACCCACTGGTTTTCGAGACGTGGGAGCCTTTTCTCCAAACAAGCATGATAACCAGACGCAGCTAGACTCAGTCACTGGACCAGAGCAGAGAGAATGTCGCAAGAGCTGTCTGCTGGGCACCCTGTGAGCCTTGTAAGGCTCATTCAATGGTCCTGAATGAGGCCACCTCCCTCCCACACCTTAGGAGCCTGCTCTGCCCAGGGCTCACCTTTGACCACGAGACAGGGCCCTGGGAATACCTGGGGAGTTGCCTGAGGGAGGCGCCAGCAGGTGCCTTGTGGAGGAGGGCTGTTGGTGTCCCTATTTCACAAGCCCAGCTTGGAGGACCAGCTGAGACCTTCTAGACAGCTCCTGCATGTCCCTGCTGGGAAACCAGCTTCTCACCTCGGGCACAGAACCTCACCTGCCTGGGCATGCCTCATCTCCTTGCCAGGGTTTGACTAGCCTCAGAACCCCAGAATGCCTGACCCTGTGAGTCACTGGCCTAAACACACCCGCCCCCTGACCGCCTGTCTTATGGCTTGATTAGGGGCAGGTCAACGAGAGTCACAGAGTTGGGGACCCAGATGGGCTCAGAAGAAAGCAGTGGCCTCTAGTGGGTCAGTTCTTACCAAGTTTAAACCCCTACTGAAAGTTCTTATTTAAAGGGTCAAGGAGCCTGCCCAGGGTGTGCCCAAGGAATAGAAGTCCTTGACTCAAGGAGGAAACTTGAACTCACAAAGTGGACGTGGGCTTGTGGATTACCTGCCCTCCTCCACTTGCTCCTGGGCGCTCAGGCACGCAGGCTTGTGTTCCCAGGGACTGCCCTCCCCCCTCTCCACTCCCTCCCCCACATTTGTCCTGGGGAGTATGGGCTGTGGTGCAGCAGCTTTTCAAAGGGATATTAGAGATCCGGAGGGCGGGAGTCAAAAACCAGGCTGTCGGGGTTCCATAGAGCATGGACCAGTCACATCACCTGTTTATTAGCTCACGATGTTTATTGAGCACTCGCCACGTGCCAAGTTCCCTGGGGACAAAGAGGTACACTCAGCTCCAGCCCTGTCCTCCAGGAGCATACAGTCCAGCCAGCTGGCCCAGACAGGTGGTAGGACAGCCCACCTTGCCAGGAGCTCACCCTCCTGTCTTAACATTGACTTCTTCAATGATGCCCGCAGCTTCCCCAAAACCTGCCACTGGAGTCAGTGCCTAGGTCATCACGGATTTATGTGACATATAGCTCAGTTTAATGACCACCCCCCCCCCCTGCAATCAGCTCCCCATCAGGACTCCCCATCTCCCATAAATGCTCCGTGAAGCCCCAGAAGATGCTGGGAACATGACTGAGTTGGGGGGGAACAGGTGATCATCTGGCACCCGCTGCTGGGATCCACAGCACCCCCTCCCCTCCGGACCTTCAAAGTCTCTCTGGCTTTCATGGGGAAGCCAGAAAAATCTTAAGAACAAGTTGCTTCCACTTATCTGCCCTGACAGTAGCAGAAAGCAGTTCAAAAGAGAAAATGAGAAAAGTGGACTCCTGTTCCTCAACCTGCCATGTCATCCTCTGAGTTTCTGCTGCCCCAGGCTAACCGCATCAGCACTGGCTCTGTGCTGGGCCCCAGGCCCGGCCCTTCAAGGCAGCAAGCTTCCTCCAGGCCACAGGGCATCCTCACTCTTGTAGTATCCCTCTTCACACCCCAAGACCACCGGGCTTGGTGTGCGGTACACAGGTGCTAACTTAGTGCTTGAGGGAATAAATCCTTCCCGAGCTTACCTAAGGAAGCCCCCACCTCTAGGCACACAGCCCTGGGGGCATCCTGTCCCTATAATTAACTGGAAGCTTTAGGCAGGAAGCCAGGAGTGGAGGTCAAGGCTCCCCCGCCCGCAGAGCCCTTCAGGCCACTGCTGCCGCTTGCCCAGAGGTTCCCAGGATGTTGGCAAGGAGGCAGAATCATGCGGGGCTGGGAGAGCATGACCAGTCAGAGCAGATGGCTGCACCTGGCTCAGGTGAGCTCCTGGCCCAGCGCCTGGGCTGCTGCCAGCACTGGGGCAGGTGTGTGGGCTTTGGGGGCAGCTGTGACCGGCCCAGCTCCCGAGCCCTTCCGCCTGCTGAGGCAGGAGGCTTTTTCCAGCCCAGACGTCCCAAACTGGAACTGAACCTGGGCCTCTCTCCTTATTTCCTGGGTCCCGGTGGACTTCAGTCTGCCAGCACAGATCAGAGACATCCGGATCTGCCCCGGTTGTAAGTACCAGGCTGGTCCCTTGTGGTGGGAACGGGAGCCGCCTCCAAGAGCTTCCTGAGTCTGTCCAGCGCCCCTGGTCCCACGCAGTCAGCAAGGTCCGTAGAACGGCCCTGGGGGCTACCAGGGCCTCCAGAGACCCGAGTTCCGGGGAGGTTCGGGTGGTGAGGGCGAGGGGGCGGGCGGCGGGGAGGGCGCTGGCGGGCCGCAAGGGTCCCCAGAGCGCCCGCCGTCGGAGGTGGCACTGGCCGCCCTCCGGCGCAGGTGTTCCAGCAGGCGAGCGCTCACCGCAGGCTCCAGAACGCGGCAGGTGGGTAGCACGCGAGCCAGGCGCGCCAGGCAGGCTCGGTAGCCCTCGCGGTAGCTGTCGGAGGGTGCTGCGGACGGAGAGCGGCGTCAGGCGCGGGCTGGAGCGCTGGCCGCGGGGCCGGGCAGGGGCGGGGTGGGGTCACTCACTGGGCGCCGCCGTCGGGCCGGAGGACGCAGGCAACTCCTGCAGGAAGCGCACGGTCATTTCCAGGATGTCCGCTTTCTCCAGCTTAGAATAGCGGGAGCTCTGCGCCGGGCCACGAAGGAAAGGGACAGAGAAACGTACAAACAAGACAGACCTCCCGCAGGCTGCCGTGAGCACCGCGCTACCAGGAGCTGGGTGCTCCGCGCGCCGTGGCCCGCGGTGGGTGGCCTCCCCGAGCCTTGGGCGCCGCACGTTGGCCCCTTATCGGCTCCTGGGGCAAGAGGATCTCTGCCCGCCTGGCCTCCTCGCCCCGCGCCCAGGGACCCCTACCCCCAGCCCCAGTGCGCCCGGCGGAGCCCCGGGGCCCCAGCACTCACCTCCCTGCCCAGCAGCGGCAGAATAAGCCCCTTGAGCTGGCTCAGGCTCTCGTTGATGCGTGCGCGGCGCCGCTTCTCCAGCAGCGGCTTCAGGCTCTGCAGGCGGGCGTGTAGGCCGAGGTTACGTCCAGGCCCCAGCCCTCGCCGCTCTGCCCCCAGACGCCAGTCCCCTGGCTCCTACCTTGCGCAGCTCCGCCGGGTCCCCTGCCCTCCGAGGCAGCCCCATTCTCGGCGGGAAAGCGGCGCCGCTGTGGGGCCGGCCGGTGGAGACCTGCGCGCGAGCGCGCGGACTCCGAAAGAAGACCGAGGCCCGCAGGGAGGTCCGGTGCACGACCAGAGCGGGAGCCAGTGGTGCGCGCGCCACGCCTGCAGCCCGGCTTTAAGGAGGCAGCGGGCCCGCCCCGCCCCGCCCCGCGGAGTCAGGCCGCCTGTGGGTCCCACCTCCGCCTTTGTTCCTGCTCGGGGTGGGGGCGGGAGGGGGGACGGCGGGGCCCCCGGGATCCCGCTCCAGGCCTTGGCGTCCCATCTGCGGCGGGGTCGCGGGCCTGGGGCGCCTTCCTCCCAGAGTACCTGCGGGGGTGTGTGTGGGCTGGAGGGAAGAGGTTGGGGCCAGGCCCTTGCCCTTCCTTGTCCAGCGACGCCTTTCTTCTCTCGTTCGAGATCAGCGGCTCCTCTGAGCCCCGCCCTGGGCCTGGGCAGGGGACCCAGGGGCGGCGGGACCCCCAAGTCCCCGGCGTCAGGGAGTTACTACTCAGCTCAGGTTTCTACTACGGGGAGGGACTCCTCGCCCCATCAGTTGGCTTGCGGGGCTGGAAGGGGAGACTGAGGCCCGGAAAGAGATCTCAACTTGCCCCGGCTCCAACGGCTGGAAATTGGCCAGGCAGGACTAAGCCCCCTGCGGCTCCATAGAGTCCTCCAGCCTTCACCGACTTAGGGACCACCTGCCCCCACACCCTCGTCCTCGGTTTTGCATAGGGAAACTGAGGCCCAAAGAAGACGAGGCAACCGAGGAGCACTCGGAGCTCATTTTCATTTCACTGGCTCCACCTCCGGGCTCCCACCCGCGGGACAGTCGGAGCTCACGTGACGGGCGGGGCGGGGCGGGGCGGTCCTGGGCGTAGTCTCTCCCTGCCCGCCCGGGCCCCAGCGGCCCCCGGGCCCGCCTCCGCGCCGCGTGGCCGTTGCTGCGGCAAACTGGCTGGGCGTCCCCCGCCCATCTGCTCGAGGCTGCCCGCCCTCAACCGGCTGGCCGCACAACGGCCAGCACGGCGGACCGCCAGGCCGACCCACGGGAGGAGGGCGGGCTGGACCCACGGACCCCGGCCGGCCGAGAGGAGGAACCACAGGGTGGATCCGACCGGCGCTGTCCCGAGTGCTGGAGGGGGCCCATCCCCTCCACCAACCCATCTCCGAGCCCCACCTTCGACGTTTGGCCGAAGTCCCCAGGCCGCGTGCTCCCCCCGCAGGGCTTGAGAGGGCAGCGCGCCATGCAGGAAAAGGACGAGCAACCTGGCGAGTCGGGGAGTTCGTGCTGCCCAGACCTGACTGACTACCTTGTGTGGAATACATGCTGTACCCTAAGGGCCGTTTGGCTCTCACCCCTTTTACACTCCATGACTGTGCTGCTGTTGCTGCTGCTTCTAAGTTGCTTCAGTAGTGTCCGACTCTCTGCGACCCCATAGACGGCAGCCCATCAGGCTCCACCGCCCCTGGGATTCTCCAGGCAAGAACACTGGAGCGGGTTGCCATTTCCTTCTCCAATGCATGAAAGTGAAAGGTGAGAGTGAAGTGGCTCAGTCGTGTCTGACTCTTAGCCCCATGGACTCCAGCCTACCAGGTTCCTCAGTCCATGGGATTTTCCAGGCAAGAGTACTGGAGTGGAGTGCCATTGCCTTCTCCGATGACTGTGCTAGCTATTAGAATAAATCGGCATATTTAGCAGAGTAGGGCCTGGGGATGCCTAAGCCACTGTCTCCTCCAGTCGTTGAGCTCAGAGCTCCTATGAGCTGGTCTCCTCCGAGGTCATTAATGATTCTTTAGGGGCTCAAAGAAAAGGACCTCATGGATCCCTCACTGATCCCCACCTACCACACCTGGGCCACATACACTGGCTCATTTGTCTTTGTACCAACAGCCCCCCTCCCTGCACCAACATCTGCATCCTGGCTGAGAGACCCTGAACCTGACTCCTGGGGAAGAAGGTTCTTCCTAGAACAGCCCTGTCCATGTCTGTGGACCACCATTTTGAAGCCTAAAGGGTGGGGGAGAAAACTCCCTTTTCAGTTACCCCAAATTTTATTTATTTGGGCTTCCCTTTGGCTCAGCTGGTGAAGAATCCACCTGCAATGCTGGAGACCTGGTTTCAATCCCTGGGTTGAGACGATCCCTTGGAGAAGGGAAAGGCTACCCACTCCAGTATTCTGGCCTGGAGAATTCCATGGACTGTATAGTCCATGGGATCATAAACAGTCGTACACGACTGAGTGACTTTCACTTTAACTATTTATTTATTTATTTATGTCCTGCAGCATATGTGGAATCTTAGATCCCCAACCTAGGATCGAATCAATGCTTCCTGAAGTGGAAGCACAGAGCCCTAATCACTGGACTGCGAGGAAATTCCAGTTACCCTAGTTCTGTTTTGTTTGTTTTTTAACCTTTCCTTTTTAATTGTGTTTGTTTATTTACTTTTGGCTGCACTGGATCTTCATAGCTGTGTGGGCTTTCTCTGGTTGTGGCAAGTGGAGGCTACTCTGTAGGTGGGGTACATGGGCTTCTCATTACCATGGCTTCTCTAAGAGCGGAGCACAGGCTCTAGACTCTGCAGGCTTCGGTATTGTGGCACGTGGGCTCTGCAGTTTCAACTCCTGGGCTCTAGACCACAGGCTCAGTAATTGTGGCACATGGCTTCGTTGCTATGCAGCATGTGGGATCTTACCGGACTAGGGATCAAACCTGTGCCCCTACACTGGCAGGAAGATTCTTAACCACTGGACCACCAGGGGAATCCCTACCCCAGATTTTAAAGTCCCTCCTCTAGTCCGCCATGGCTGTTCCCTTCGTCAGAAGAGTTCTGGGGGTTTTGCTGGTTTATCTGGAGAAAGGAGTCATTTATAAGCAAGGGAACTTAGGTAAGACAACCCAGTGGACAGAATTTGGGGATCCAGGCTTTAAGGAAGCTGAGACCACTTAGGGTTCAGCGGGGACACATTTCACCTGGGTCCTTGCCCTTGAGTGGGGAGATGGGTCTGAACAGCTGTTTTCCACGTAACTGGGATGGGCAGATGCCTGACCCCAGCAGAAGAGTCTCCAGGTGGAGGAGGGAGCCCCTAAACTGATATCTGGAGGGCGGGGGACACTGGAGGTGCTCTGGGCAGAGGGAACTTCAGGGGCAGAGGGAAGAAGGAAAGGCACAGGAGCATCTGCCTCTGAGCTTTGCCCCTTACTATTTGTGTCATCTCGGGCAAGATAAAATAAAAAGCAAAACCAGGACTTCCCTGGTGGTCCAGTGGATAAGAATCCATCCGCCAACACAGGGGATATGGGTTCAATCCCTGGTCCTGGAAGATCCTGCATGCCATGGAGCAGGTAAGCCCGTGTGTCACATCTACTGAAGCCCATGCTCCTAGTGCCTGTGTTCTGCAACAAGAGAAGCCATGGCAATGAGAAGTCAGTGCACCACAACTGGAGAAAGTCTGTGTGCCACAACAAAGACCCACTGCAGCCAAATATAAATTTAAAAATTACAATTAAGTTAAAAACCAAAGCAATAAGCAAAACAAAAAGAACCTCCATGTGCCTGCTTTCTCAGCTGTGAAATGGGGGTAGTGTTGTGCCTCTCTCATAGCATCCCTGTGGGATTAAATATGCAGATGAAGCTTGGCATGATGCCTGGTAAGTGTTAGGTCTTCCAAAACTGTGTTCTTGCTGGTTATGGGCTCTCTAGAGATGCTTGGGAGGATCCAGTGGACACAGTGCAGCCCAAAAAGGACAGAGAAGGCCTGTATCTCAGCCTGACTTTGAGTGGCATCCTCAGAAAGGAGTCTGAGAAGACGGTCAGCAAGGATGGGTGCTCACAGGTGACTCCTATGGAGGTGTCCTTATGGGCAGTGGGAGGGACAGCTCTTCTGCCTTGATCAGTGTCATAACAGCAGCACATCACTGTGATCTGATCCCCAGAATGATAAAACCATGTGATACATGAGAGTGTCCAGGAATGAGGGGCCCCTTGGAAGAAAGGATAAGAATTGCAGGGATTTTTTTTTTAATGGAGAAAGCACAGGGAGGGGCCTTCAAGATAAGCTATTTTACAGGCTTCACTGGTGATCTAGTGGTTAATACTCTGTGTTCTCAATGCAGGGGGCATGAGTTCGTTCCCTGGTTGGGGAAGATCCTACATGCCATGTGGTATACCACCCCCCAGAAAAGAGAAGCCACTTTAGTTCTTTGTCCTCAAAGTACCCCTAACACTCAGGGTACACTTGCCACTATGTAGGCTGTAGGAGGGCTGCTCTAGCAGGCACCAAGTGTCAGCTGAATCGCTGACGCTGCCAGGCTAAGACTCTTCCCTCCCCTGGTCTGAAAACCACTGGGTAAGGGTCCTAGACCCCAGCAGTCACAGGTCCCATGGGGGAGTGAGATGGGTTGGTGTGGTGGTAGTGGCTAGAAACCCATATGGCCACTGAGGCCCAGAAGATCCAGTTTAGGAGGGTACCTTGTGGCTCAGATGGTAAAGAATCCTCCTGCAAGGCAAGAGACCTGGGTTTGATCCCTGGGTTGGGAATATGCCCCGGAAGAGGGCATGGAAACCCACTCCAGTATTCTTGCCTGGAGAATCCCCACGGACAGAGGAGCCTGCTGGGCTACAGTCCATAGGATTGCAGAGAGTTGGACAGGACTGAGCGACTAATCTCATGACACTCCAAGTCCACTGCATGTGGCGCCACTTAGTGGTGGCCCCAGGTAATTGGACACCCACTGTTCTATTAAAAAGCAGACTTGACTTTGTCCACAAAGGTCTGTCTAGTCAAAGCTATGGCTTTTCCAGTAGTCATGTACAGATGTGAGAGTTGGACCATAAAGAAAACTGAGCACCAAAGAACTGATGCTTTTGAACTGTGGTATTGGAGAAGACTCTTGAGAATCCCTTGGACTGCAAAGAGATCCAACCAGTCCATTCTGAAGGAAATCAGTCCTGAATATTCATTAGGAGGACTGATGCTGAAGCTGAAGCTCCAATACTTTGGCCACCTGATGAGAAGAACTGACTCACTGGAAAAGACCCTGATGCTGGGAAAGATTGAAGGCAGTAGGAGAAAGGGACGACAGAGGATGAGATGGTTGGATGGCATCATCAACTCAATGGACATGAGCTTGAGCAAGCTTTGGGGGTTGGTGATAGACAGGGAAGCCTGGCGTGGTGCAGTCCATGGGGTCACAAAGAGTTGGACACAGTTGAGCAACTAAAACACACACATACACACACACTTCACTCTAGGCATTTCCAGCACCATCCTGTGCCTGTCCCACTAGCCATTGGGTAAAGCAGCCCCTGGCAGAGCACTCGCAGAGCTCCAGTGGGGAAGTGGTGAGGAAGGGCCACTCCCATCGGGAGGAAGGACACCGGATGTTTCAAGGTCACCGGGTGTGCTGACTGAATTCTTACAGCTACACAGCCCGTCTTCCAGCAGTTCTTTCTCCTGTCCAGCCCACGGGGCCTCCCTCCAGCTCCCACGAAGGGCTTCTGGCCAAGCAGGCAGGCAGATTGGTGCAAGTGTGCTCTTCTGGCCCACTGCCCTCCCAGGGCCATCCTGCACCCTTGCGGAGGGGTCCCAGGCCTGCTCCCCAGATGACTGCTCTGGAGTGCCTCCCCTGTGCCCGCCCCCTCCCGCTCCCCAGCCCTTGCAGCCTGCTTCTCTGTCTCTCTTTATTTGGCAGCCTCAGGGCCCCAAGCTCACAGTTGACTCCCCCACCCCGGAGGGTACCTCTGGGCGCTCTCTGAGCCCAGGGTCTCTAGGACCAGAAACCAGAGTACACCAGGCCTTCCTGTCTTTTTCCCCTTCTTTCTCACCCTTCCTCGGGAAATCTGAAATCTGAGGACAGTTATTGGGGTCTGGGGGACCCAGAAAGGCTGAGGGCCCAGCACCCGTCCCACCCTCCAAGGCATAGACCCAGAACCCCTTAAGGACTTGTTAGGCCGGTTCCTGGTGCGTGGCCCTTGCTCCCCAAGTCTCTCAGGCCTGGGGCTTTCCTCTGTGCGCCTTCGAATAAAGCCCAGCCCACCGCCCCTTCCCAGAGGGCCCTTCCCCGGCTGCCCACGTAGCCTCCACAACTCACTCCCTAGCTCCCCGTTTTCCTATTCTGATCACACGGTCACTGTTTGCTGGCTTGTGTCCCCACGCCTCCAACTGGCACGGGATTGATGAATGAGTTCGTCTGGACGCTCTGGACGGCTCTCGAATTCGAACCCAGTCTGATCACCCTCTGGGGTCTCCGTTCTGACCGGAGTATAATAAATTAGGAGAGAAGTCCCTGGGCGCACCGCCCCTGTGGCTGCAGTCGAGCGCTCGGAGCGGAGGCGGAGTCGGGGGCGGAGTCGGGGGCGGGACGGGGGAGGGGGCAGGCCCGAGCCTTAAGCCGGGCGCCGCGGGTGCCCCCTGCCCCAGAGCGCGGCGGAGGCCGAGCTGAGCCGGCTGGGCAACGCGGGACAGAGGCCGGGCCGGCAGCCGCTCCGCCTCCCGACTCGCAGGCCCCGACGGCCCGGCCGCCGGCTCTCCCTGTGCCCGAGGAAGGGCGTATGGCGCCTCGGGGGACGCGCTGAGCCCGGGTCGCGGCGCCGCAGGCGGCACCATGGCCCTGGAGCAGGCGATGCAGGCGGCGCGCCAGGGCGACCTGGACGTGCTGCGGTCCCTGCACGCCGCCCGCCTGCTGGGGCCCTCGCTGCGCGACCCGCTGGACGCGCTGCCAGTGCACCACGCTGCCCGCGCCGGCAAGTTGCACTGTCTGCGCTTCCTGGTGGAGGAGGCCGGTCTGCCCGCTGCGGCCCGCGCGCGCAACGGCGCCACGCCGGCCCACGACGCCGCCGCCACCGGCCACCTCGCCTGCCTGCAGTTGCTGCTCTCACAGGGAGGCTGCGGAGTGCATGTGAGTTTGCGCCGCTCACTGGGCCCCCGAGGGGGCTTCCTCCCCAGGAAGGAGTTCTGGCCTGGAGCCCTCGTGGCTCAAGGGTGGATGGTTTGGGGCACCGCGGAGCCAAGCCTGATTTGGAGTTCCCTCCAAAGGACTCGGGACAGGGTGGGCTCCTGGGTTGAGAGTACCCGAGCAGATGCTCTGGCAAGCCCTCACCACCACCTAGATTACCAGGTGAGAAACCGGAATGGAGTTGGGCTCGACCAGGATAGCATTTAAGGTGAGGGTGTGGGAAACTCACTGATCCAGGGAGAGAGTGGGCAGGGGGAACGGAGGGCCTGGACTCAGAAGCCCATGTCCTTCAGGATCAGGTCTGGGAAGGGTGGTGCACAAAATCTTGCAGCCCACCCCAGGCTGAGTTGCATGTGTCCCTAAGGAGGGGGGGAGTTGGTAAATGGGGTCCTTCCCAGGATTTGAGCTGATCCCAGGACATCAGCACCTTCCCACCTCCCAGCTTCTTCAGCTTAGCCTGAGTCTTCCTGCCTGAGACCCCACCTGGTCTCACTCAGCGGCCACCAGGCTGGTATCAGCCAGTCTGGCCTCTCCTGAGTGGGATGAAAGGAGGCAGCTCAGGTCTGGTGCGTAGCTTTCCTGCTCAGTCCTGCCAGAAACAGAGCATCCAGCAGGGTCTAGACCTGGGGTCCACGTGTGCTCCCGATCCCCTGGAACTGCCAGTCCATCAGGACACTGAACAGCAAACACACAGGCTAGAGAGTAAGCCAGGTACCACCAGGTACTGCTAGGCCATATTGGGGGAGCATCAGGCAGCTGCTTGGGCAAGGTGGCCAGAGAAGGCCCCCCCGAGGAGTGACCTCTGAAGGAAGTTTTGGCTGATGGGTAAGAAGTGGCCAGGTGATGACCAGAGAATTCTGAGCACAAGGAGCAGGAAGTACGAAGCCCTGAGGGGGACACATTCTGTCCTGTGACGGGGACAGCAAAGAGGTGAGCATGTCTGAAGTGGGATGAGGCAGGGAGAAGCCAGCAGGGCCAGGTCCTGTAGGATCGTAGGCTGGGTTCAGAACTTGCAGGATCCTATGGTTGTAGGGGAAAGCCAAGGATGGAGGGACAGAACTCATTTTCCTCTTAGCAAGAGACCACTGTGTTAACTGGATGTAGTAGAGGAGGCAGGGGCAACTCTGAGCTGACTGGCTGGGCCGTAGGGATAGCCAGGCCCCATTCCCCCCGCCTTTTAGCCTCAGGATGGCAAGGCCCCCCATCCCACCCTTCCTGGAAGACGGCCAGGTCCCTTATCTCTGGGCCAGCTCCGTTATCAGGAGTTCCTGGCATGTGGTGCCTCCCCATCGTTTTGGGAGGTGGCATGCCTCCCCGATTTGGGTGTCCAGCTTTGACCGGAAGCCTCCCCAGCCGCTAGAGAGGAGGTAGAGGAGCAGGTGGCCTTGTGCCCAGCTTATCAAGTCCCCCGCCCTCTAGCCCCAGCCAGCTTGGGTGCTGGGGGCGGAAGTGTGTATGTAGGGGAGGATGACCTCGATCCCAGGCCCTGCTCAGCCTGGGGAGATAAGCAGCTTTAGGGTGCAGGCCACAGCACGTGAGAGGCTTCTGGGGCCTCTGGAGCTGTTGAGACCTTGGGGACAGGTCACAGGCCTGTGATCCTCTCCTTCCTGGGGCCTCCCTCTCCACCCCCACCCAGGGGCCCAGAGCCATCAGGATCCCCTGGAGCCTCAGGCCCACTGTCCCCAGGCCCAATGGGAAGGAGGGTTTTTCTCAAGAGCTGGAGTGCAGGGCATATTTTCACTGTGGGCCTGTCCAGGTCACTTCTAGCCAGTTTTGTCAGCTGGGCTCAGGAAGTATGTTAGTCATTCAGTTGTGTATGACTCTTTGCAATCCCATGGTCGCATGCACTGTAGCCCTCCAGGCTCCTCTGTCCAGGGGATTCTCCAGACAAGAATACTTGAGTGGGTTGCTATTTCCTTCTCGAGGGGATCTTCCACTCCCAGGGATCAAACCCGGGTCTCCTGCATTGCAGGCAGAGTCTTAGTACTATTTGAGCCATGAGGGAAGCTGCTGGGCTCAGGAGGACAGACTAAACCAGTCTTCTGGTCCTCCGCGGGCATTCCGCACACAGAGGCCTCTCAGCATCATCCTCTGCCTCCTGTGGGCTGTTTCTCTGCCTCCCCTTCCTCTCTGCCTGTGTTCTAGCCCATCAGCCAGTCTGTTTGTCCTCCACCCCAGTCTGACTGTGACCTCCCCACCGTGCCCCTGGGCCCTGTTCCCTTGCCCCCTCACTTCCCGCATTTCTTAGAGGCTTCCCTGGTGGCTCAGATAGTAAAAAATTCTGCCTGCAGTACAGGAGACCTGGGTTCGATCCCTGGTTCAGGAAGATCCCCTGGAGACGGGACTAACAACCCACTCCAGTATTCTTGCCTGGAGAATCCCATTAACAGAGGGACCTGGCGGGCTACAGTCCATGGGGTTGCAAAGAGTTGGACACGACTGAAGCAACCAACACTTCTTCACTTAGAGGAGCCTCAGCAGTTCTCCTGTGACTGAGATGCACCTTCTTTAAGCTCAGGGTCTCTCCAGTTCCCACAGCCTCAGCCACACCTGTTCCCACAGTGCCCGCCTCCACCACTGCCCCACCCCCCTCCCCATGACCCTGCCAGGCTCCCTGCCTACCTCTCCCGCATCCCACGTGCTTGGTGCTGGGAGCTCGTTCTGTTCCAGATCCGATGCCCACTGTCCCAAACTCCGAGCCTCTGAATCCAGACATCTGGGTTCTCAGTGTCTCCCCACCTTGGCCTGCAGGTCACATACCCTCTCCCATGACAGACACACACACCTGGATGTTCACAGAAGATGCTATCAGCACTCCTGGGCCCAAAGCATTGGCCTGTCTCCTTTGGAGTGCCTGAGAGGGGATCTTGCTCAAGCCCTTCCCCGGGGCTGCCTCTAGCCCACACCTACCACCACTGGCTAACTGCCTGGGTCCTGCCCGCCAGTAGCCAGAGGCTTCCTCCTCCACAGGGACACAGCCTGTTCCCTGGGGGCTGGGAGCAGGGAGTCTGCTGGGGTGGGCGGCTCTCTGCACTGAGGTTGGGGTGTTGGAGGTACATCAACCTGGAGGCCTCTTTTTATGGGATACTTGGGGAGGGGGGGGGCGAGGGAGGGGGCAGGGTTAGGTGCAGGGAGTACCTCCTCATCCTGAGAGCAGGCCCAGTAGCCACCCTTCCTGACCCAGTGACTCCTTTGGGTATTCCCTGAGCATCTGGGTGACAGACAGGCACTCCTGCTGGGACAATGACAGGCGCCATGTCCTGAGAGCCCAGCATGCAAGGCATGGTGCTGCACTGAGGACTGAGATTCAGAGGGGGCCAGTCAGGCGCCGGAGGACAGAGTGGCCCTGGTGGCTGGTGGGGTGCAGGAAGTGGTCTGAGCGAGGCAGGACCAGGCTCAGGACTAACAAGGTCTCCTCCCACAGGACAGAGACAATTCTGGTGCCACAGTCCTGCATCTGGCTGCCCGCTTTGGCCACCCCGAGGTGGTGAACTGGCTGCTGCGTCACGGCGGTGGGAACCCCACCATGGCCACAGACACAGGCGCCCTGCCTGTTCACTATGCCGCCGCCAAAGGAGACTTCCCCTCCCTGAGGCTTCTCGTCAGGTCCCACCCTGAGTAAGGACCCTCTTCTCCAGGGGGCTCTGGGTGGGCTGGCGGGGGCTCTGGGGGATACCTGAGGTTGTCTCCCTCTCCAGCATGCCAGGGGAATGACTGCTTCTGGGCCATCCCATGGCCAGGGGCCTGGCCAGAGACCGTGCCTATACAAGCTGACAATTCTCCCCTCCTGGTGGGCTGCCCACAGCCACAAGCCTCGAGCCCTGCAGGCAGATCTTCCCCAGCCCACCCCAGCTCTGGAGATGGCCACACAGACCACTTCCCCTCCCCAGGATCCTTACCAGCCTGCAGCAGGCAGCCCTCTAGCTCTGGCCTGGGTTAATTTGCAAGATGGATCTAAATGGGGCATAGAGATGACGCCTAGCAGCTCCTAGACTCTAGTCAAGAAGGAGGAGCCACGGCTGCTATCCAGAGTGAAGGGAGGTAGCCCCTTGCCCAGACCCTCGCCCTGTCTCCTGGCCTGTCACAGAGCAGCTTGTCCTCCCCTGTGGCCAGCAGCTCATTCCCACTAACCGGGGGGTAGGGCTCCCAAACCCCCTGGGGCCCTGGGCAAGCGGCTGGTCGGAGAAAGCAGCTGAGCCATAGGCTGGGTGCACCCCAGGGTGGGGTGGGGGTGCAGAAGAATGGGGTTCAGTGTAGATCCTGGGAGTCATGGAGTTCCTGGGGAGGAGGGAGCCAGGTCTTAGATGTACCTGGAGGGAAACAGGGGTTCCAGGGAGGATACCACCCAGACCCAGAGGGAGTGGGACACCAGTGACCCTGGGACCTGAGGTGGGAACTCTGACTGGTGACCTTAGTCAGTTCAAGGGGACACCTGGGAAATAAGTGGAGACAAAGAACCCAGCCTCAGGTTGAGAGCTATAAGGTGGGATGGCCTGTCCTCACCCCTGAGTGAGAGGGGGTGGGGTGGCCACTGGCCGCCAGGGAGCAGGCAGGAGGCCAGGCTGGCCCCACAGCCGGGTGGCAGGATGGCTCCAATGGGCAGCCCCTCGGGCAGAGGCACATGGTGTGCAGGTGGAGCAGCTGAAAGCCCCCAGGCTCGGCCCAGAATGGCTGGGCCTGGCTTGTTCTTGCTAAGCAAGGGCCCCTGGTTTGGTTAATGGGAGACCAGCAAGTGCACCTTGCGGGGCAAAGGTCTCACAGCCGTCCCCACCAGAAGCCACTGGGTACCACTTTGGAGTGAACCCTCCGCCTCCAGACAAGCCAGGGTCTGGGCCACATCAAAATCAGTGGGATTTCAAGGAGGAGTGCCCCAGGCACCCTTGGGTGTCGGCTCCCACCCTGCAACCGTCAGCACCCCTGGGGGCTGGTCCCAGACTCCCTGATAGACTCCCAGGTAAGGACTGGGGCACTGCGCCTGTGTGTGTCCCCACCTCGGTGGTTCTCACCCCACCCCCTCACCCAACACGGAGGTCCCGAGAGGGGAGAGACAGGCTGTGCTCATCCTCTCACACCTGCCAGCCTCCCCCATCGCACACGGTGGGTCCCAGGAAGCCAGTTTGATGGCAATGCCAACTTAGCTCCAGTGGTGTGAACTGAGGACCTCTGGCCCCCACCCCGGAAGTGCTGATGGGGGTGGGGGTGAAGCCCTAGGCTGGCCCCCAGGCCCATCCTCATGGAGAAGTCTGGGGCTTAGGACAAGCCTCCACGGGCTGGGGTTGCAGCCTTAGGAAGGCTCAGGCTGTGCTGGGGGAACCCTGGCACTCAGGGCCTGGGGGACCCTGAGCCCTCCCAGGCCATGCAGTGGGGCTGGCTGTGATTGGGCCCTGGCACCCTCTCTCTGGCCAGATGGCCTGCACCGATGAGCCACCAGCCCCCCATGAATCTCAGGGAAGTGGACAGAGGCCTGGGGCTCTGTTCCCACAGAGATGTGTGGCTTGGCTGATAAGGAGGTACTTTTGTGTGACTGTCAGGCTGGGCTCAGGTAGGGGGAGGGGGCTGGGAATTGAGGTGGGGCCTGCTGGCTGGAGGACTTGGGGCCTGGTGCCCACTCCCTACCTCAGAGGTAGAGACTCCTGCTCCCCAAGGCCGGGGACCCCAGGGTGGGAGTGAGAGGCTGGGGAGGGGCAGAGGCCCAGGCTGCGGCAGGCTGCAGGGTGCAGTCAGGGGACCCAGGGAGCCTGGCTCTGGGGGAGGCCACCTGGGCTCTGCTCTCATAAGCCTGCTGTGAAACTCTGTGAATTATTCACAAGGGCTCAGCTCTCCTTGGCGGCAGGTGAGGGAGGAAGAGCTGCTACTCAGTGGGAAACTTGATCCTGTGCAGGAGGCTGTGGGCAGCCATGAGCCATGGCTGCTCTGACAAGCTGCAGAGGAGCAAGAGGGCTGGCAGGCCTCAGGGGAGGGCCTGGCCAAAGATGGGCTGCACCTGGGGGCACTGGGAAAGACTGGAGAGTGCAGGAACGGCCCATACCCACCACCCCTCCTCCAATCTATCCCGGTCCACTGGGCAAGTCCTCCCAGAGGCAGAGGAATTGCCACCGCGACCTCAGCGGCTGCTGCCCCGTGGGACCTTCCCTCTGAACCCCCTGGGGAAAGAGTTCTTAAGCTGCTGGCATGGGGGCTGGCTGGAACTGGGCCGGAGCTGTCCCAGGCCCTGGGTCTGAGGGAGATGGAGTCAGGAGGGTCAGCCCTCCTGGCCAAGGGCACTAGTGTCTGATGGAGGGGGACCACAGAGGGGATGGGGAGCAGGTAGCCCTCAGAGCTCTTGACCATCCTGGCGGCAGCATCTTGGGGCCCAGGAACTGTCTCATGCTCCCTCTGCCTCAGCCGTGTGCTTGCCAGGGGCTTGAGTAACAAGAAGAGAGCCCTGGGCTCTGCTGGGATGCTTAGGCCTGAGAATCGAAGCTGGGGAGAGTGGCGGGGGTTAGGTAGGGCTCCAGGCCTTGTCTTCCCCCCTGGGGCCCTGCCCTGGTCTACCAGTCATGGAGAGCCAGAAAACCAGTCTGCCCAAAGATTTCTGACCAGCTCCCTCCTGCTGAGTGCCTGCAGGGGTCTGACACCAAGCAGCCGTCTGAGCCTCACCCTGGGCAGTAACTCTATAATCAGCCCATTTTACAGACAGACTTGTGTAACTAGTGGCTTATATTTTTTATTTAATTTTAATTTTTTTAAACACCAAAAACATTTTGTACTGGAGTATAGCCGATTAACAATGTTGTGGTAGCTTCAGGTGAACAGTGAAAGGAGTCAGCCATGCATATACATGTATCCATTCTCCTCCAAACCCCACTGCTCCTATCCAGGCTGGCACGTAACATTGAGCAGAGTTCCATGTGCTGTACAATAGGTCTTTGCTGGTTATCCATTTTAAATATAGCAGTGTGTACATGACCTTCCCGAAGTCCTTAAGTATTCCCTTTAAAAAATATTTATTTATTTTTACTTATGTATGTATTTGGCTGCGCCGGGTCTTAGTTGCTGTACACACAATGTTTTAGTTGTGGCTTGTGAACCCTTAGTTGTGGCACGTGGGATCTAGTTCCCCTATCAGGGCTCGAACCCAGCCCACCTGCATTAGGACTGTGTTCAGTCCTAGCTACTGAACCACCAAGGGAGTCCCCTCATCCAACTCATATTTATTGAGCATCTGCTCTGGGCCAAGTACCCAGGGCACATCAGTGAACCAAACAAACAAATGTCCTTGCCTCATGGGGCTGTAGAATCAGAAATGGTGTCTCCGAGGGGCTAGCTGACCGGCCGGGGTCCCGTTGGCTCCCTGTGTGGCCTTGACCAAGCTGCACCTCCTCTCGGTCTGTCTCCCACTCCTGTTGTTCAGTCGCTCAGTCATGTCTGACTCTTTGCAACCCCATGAACTGCAGCATGCCAGGCTTCCTTGTCCTTCACTATCTCCTTGCTCAAACTCATGTCCGCTGAGTCGGTGATGCCATCCAACCATCTCATCCTCTGCCACCCCCTTCTCCTTTTGCTTTCAATCTTTCCCAGCATCAGGGAAATGAGTCGGCTCTTCACATAAGGTGGCCAGAGTATTGGAGCTTGAGTTTCCCACTCCTGGCCCGGGCGCTAATCTCTCAGGGCCTTTCATGTTCATCTGGGATGCCTGTTTTCCTTCCATAGTGCTGAGTTTCGTGGAAGCTGGCTGCTCCTGGAGCCCTGTCCAGCTGGAAGGTTCAGGCAGCCCTGGCCTCAAGCAAGAAGCCTCAGCTGCTCACATACTAGGGAGCCCCAGACCTATGGCTCAGCTCCCCCTTAGAAGGCTGAGGGCCTTTGCCTGGGACTGCGGCTGCTGTTCCCTGACAGGCTTCTGTTTCTACCACAGGCAGTGGGGTGCGTTCACTCTCAATTACCACTCCCTGGTCTGCCCTTGTGTTTGCTGAGATTCCCTGGGCAACGGAGCCTGGGGGAGCCCACACTGGCACACTGGGGACACTGACCCAGGTGGGGAGGCTCTGAGAAAGGAGGGACCTGATGGAATCATGGCCCATAGGCAACTCCTGATCTAAGCCTGTCATGGCACCCAGGCCCAAGTTGGCCTCTCTGCCCTCTTCCTGTCTACCTGTACCCACCTTTGAGACCACAGATCAGATCCCTGGTCAGGCCACAGGCTTCTCCGTCACTGATAGAGAAAGCCACTTCCTGTAGCAGCCCAGAAGCCCTCCTCACTCTGGACTCCCCACACCTCACCTGCAGCTGCTCCCTAATCACCAACTCTGCTCTGTTTCTCGGGTTTCCTTACTGCTTCTGCAGCAGGCCTGTGCCCTCTGACCTCTGGCCTTTGCTCAGGTCAACCCGCTTCAAGAATACTGAAGTGGTTGCCATTTCTTTCTCCAGTGGATCACATTTTGCTCAATGGACACAAATTTGAGCAGACTCCGGGAGATAGTGAAGGACAGAGGAGCCTGGTGGGCTACAGTCCATGGGGACACAAAGAGTCGGACATGACTTAGTGACTGAACAACAGCAATGGGTCATTCCCCTTCTCTTCCCCAGAGAGCCCAGGGTTGCTCCCTTCCCCCTCCAAGTCTTTGCTCCCTGCGCCTTCCTCAGACTGTCGTGCCCCCAGGACATAGACATACACCCTCCCTACCAGTCTTCCTCACTCTCCCCACTACTTGGCATTACTCTCTGTGTACCTTAGCGCGTCCTCTTATCATCTGGCTCCCCCTGTAATGAGAGCATCTCTTCCTCTCCATCCTGCATCCCAAGGGCCTGACACTTCATTAATACTCACCGAAGGAGGGAGGAGTCTGGAATCCACCAGGTCTTGTCCGGCCCTGCCTGCAGCTCACTGCCTGTGACCTCAGACGAAACTCCCTCCAGGCCTCCCGGGGCCCATGGGCAAATGGACCAGCTGAGGCCACACACGAGGAGGCATCACAGAATTCCAGACCCGACTGCTCATCTCACTCACCCCCATGTCTACTCACTCAACAACTAGCACCCAAATGTAGCCTAAGTGCCTACCCTGCTAATGCTGGGGATGTAGTGAGTCCTCATGGCTTCATGGAGCCGACTTGGGGCACTCCCAGGGTCAAAGAAGGGGCCAGACCAAGAGCATGTGTACACACAGAGATGCTCCTGCTCGTGCACCAGTGCGTTGGGTGCCCTGGTGGCCCTGGTGGACCCAGGTTTAAGAGGGCAGAGCTCTGCTGTCTTCACTGTTTGCCCCGTCCTGGCCTGTGGAAGCCTCCTAATGGGTGTCCCTGGGATGAATGAAAAATGTGCCAAGACAATTCAAGAGTCACAAGTGCTGTGAAGTGGACCATGGTAGTTTGAAGGCACTGGTTGAGAGATTTCTTTAAAATGAGGGAGTCCAGGAAGGCTTTTCTCTCTTTCTTTTTTAAATTATTTATTTGGCTGTGTTGGGTCTTAAGTCACAACACACAAGATCTTTAGTTGCAGCAGGCAAACTCTTAGTTGTAGCATGCGGGATCCAGAGTCTTAGCTACTGGACTTCCAGGGGAGTCCCAGGAAGGCCTCTGAGGGGAGGTGAGAGCTGAGTGGGAGAGGGCCTGCCCTGCCAAGACCTGGCGTGGGAGCATAGCAGGTAGAACTGGCCAGGGCAGTGGCCCTGGGGGGTCACACTTGTCCTCATGGTGAGCCAGGAGGGCCTGGAAGTCTGGGAGAATTACAGACCAGTGAAGGCTTATTCCAGGCTTGCTGATGGGTTGGGTGTAAAGATGTTTGTTCTAGAATCTTCCTTAAATCAGGGCTGCGTTTCTTCCCCAGGCCAGTCCTGATTGTGGATCATTTCAAATAAGTGCAGAGGTGTGATCAGAGAATAAGAGACCTAGCCCCGCCAAAGGCTCCAAGACTTTCCGTTCCAGTGACCTTACCCCACACCCAGATCTAAAACGGGTGGAGATCAGCCCCTGCCAGACCTCCCTGGGGGCAGAAATTATTGCCAGTGGGGAGGATACTGAAGACACTGTTCTGTGACTGGGGTCTGCCTCCATGGGCAGCTCGGTCCTTGTTCCTCATGGCAACAGTTGCAGGAAGCTGCCACCAGTCCTGGATGGAGATTTTCAGCAAACCCTTCCAAGCATCCCATGATTCATTTGTGTCATCCAGGATGACTTAATAGTTACAGTCTGTCCATATCATCTTTGTTCCCAAGAGGAAGAAAAGTATACCTCTTGATTTATGTGATGGTTGCTAGGGAAACTCAGACTTATAAAAGAAGTCAAGGGTTTCCAAAGACTCCTAGAGCTTGGACTAAAGGGAGGGTGGCCTGGTGTCCTTTACCGAAATGGGGACCAAAAGTGTGGGGTGAGGGAGTCTGGAGAGATTTGCTCCATGGGAGAGCATGTAAAGGGTGAATTCCCAGTGGTCAGGACTCTGTGCTTTCATGGCCAAGGGGGTGGGTTTGATCCCTGCTTGGAGAACTAAGATCCCACAATACATGGGGAATGGCCAAAAATTTTTTTTTAATTAAAAAGAAGAAAAAAGCATGTGAATTTCAAGAAACTGCTCAGTGCCCGGATGGTTGAATGGACTGAGGTGGGTGCCGCATGTACTCCAGGTCCAAGCTGGAGAGATGAGTGGCACTAGGTACAGGTGGCCTTTGACCCCAGGAAATAGATGACCTCACCAGGAGCAGAGTGTGTTTAGAAAGGAGGTTTTGGAGCACCCCAACATTTGGAGGTCAGGTGGCCATCCAGGGCCTACCCAGCCAAGGAGGCTGAGAAGACCTGGCCTGAGCTTGTTGGTACCAAGAGGAGCAGGTGTTCAGGAGCGGGAGGGGACAGCAGATGAGGCTGGTAGTGTGGAGGTGATGGTGTTGAAGCCTCGGGGGGCCTGAGGGGGTTGTTAGGTCAGACTGGGGCAGCGGTACCAGGAAGCCAAGACCTGCCTCCCTGGGAGAAAACTTGCTATTTTCCAAGGCTTTCCCCTTTGTCTCTCACAAGAGGCATGAAGAGACCACAACTGTGATACCGATTTGTCCTATGTGGAAACTGAGGCCCGGGAAGGTAAAGAACATGTCCGGCCCTGCAAACTGCAAAGTCAGGGTGGAAGCCAGGGCAAAGGGCAGGGGCTTGGACTGGACCGGTCACCCATGGCGCCATTATGGCCAGAACTCGATGGGCTGGAGCCACGTGGGGTCCCCCAAGGCCCCACCCCTATGCTCCAGTGACTCCCCACGGTCAAAATACTGCCTGGCCTGACCCATGCTTGGTGGAGCCTGGATACCCCAGGCCCACAGTGCCCCCCCACCGGAGGCAAAGGGAAGAGGGATCCTAAAACACATGGAAGGTGCTAGGCCTTGCTGAGGGCTTTCCAAGAATGTCTCAGTGTCGATTATTATCCTTACTTCATGGACGGCTTTGTGAACGGAGAGCGCGTGCAAGACGCTGCTTGAGAGCAGCCCGCAGGCCAGGCCCTTCTTGCACTGAGGCCCCCTCTGCCTCTTGAGTGAGCCTCTCTCTTAGTCTCCTCTGTAAAAGGGAAGCAATGCCAACACTTCCCCTATAAGGGCATTAGGCGGACTAGATGGGGGACACGTGTACTGTGCTCCCTTCCACGCTTAGCACAGAGCAATTGTTCAGTGGATGGTACTTGCTATCCCCGTTATGTGTTAATCCTTATACATAACTTATACTACATAACATAAACTAGTTATGTATATGTATACTACCATATACATACACATAAGCTTATATGTATACTACTATATAAATTCACTTCTCTCTCCATCTAAACTCATTATTTCATTCCTTGTGCTCATCCATATTTTAAAAAGTATTTATTTATATATTTATTTGGGTGCTCTGGGTCTTAGTGGTGGCATGCCGGCTCTAGTTTCCTGACCAGGGTGACCGGGGATCGAACCTGAGCCCCCTGCATCGGGAGCTTGGAGTCTCAGCCCCAGGACCACCAAGGAAGTCTTTCATCCATATTTTTGTAGTTTTCTTCAGTGAGAGTGAGGGTGCCCATTCTTCTTGCCTCCAAGCTGATGTAGAAGAGGGGAATAAGGCTGGGACCCCCTTTCCCACCCCAGCCCCATGTTCTGGGGTCTCCCAGGCTGGGGGCTGTGACTCTAGAATGGGTTACTGAGCATTTACTTTGTAGCAGAGCCTCCAGATGGGTGTCAACCAGTGGCCGGGTGGGAGGCTATGGGCTGGACTGTCCCTTCCTGCTCAAGTCCTGCTCTGTGCCAGCTTCTGAGACCTTCTGAGATCTCAGGCTGGCTGGACACCCGTGGGTCATGAGTTACCTGCTGAGCAGGAAGGACTGGGAGAACAAGGCTCCAGGCAGATCTAGTGCCCTGAGCTGTGTGCGTTGTCTCAGCCCTCCCTCGAGAGCCCAGTGGGCTCTGGGCAGTGGCCCCTCCAGTCGCCAGTCCCCAGGACCCCAGCACTTGCTGTGCCTTGGTGGTGGTTGTTGTTCAGTCCCTACTAAGTCATTTCTGACTCTTTGCGACCCCATGGACTGTAGGGTCACCAGGCTCTTCTATCCTTCACTATCTCCCAGAGTTTGCTCAGACTCATGTCCATCAAGTCAGTGATGCCATCCAGCCATCTCATCCTCTGTCATCCCCTTCTTCTCCTGCCTTCAATCTTTCCCAGCATCAGGGTCTTTTCTAGTGAGTCAAGTCTGCACATCAGGTGGCCAAAGGATTGGAACTTCAGCTTCAGCATCAGTCCTTCTAATGAATATACAGGGTTGATTTCTTTTAGGATTGACTGATTTGATCTCCTTGCAGTCCACGGGACTCTCACGAGTCTTCTCCAGCACCACAATTCGTGCCTTGGTTACACAGTGAATAATTCAGGCCATGCAGTGTTAGTCATGAAATATTAAACAGGCTCCTCCTGAAGCACCAGCATGTGAATGGCAAGGGGGAGGGGTGGGGGACGCTGGCACCAGGGTGTGGAGGCTGGTGGCCGAGAGCCAGCATCTTCTCCAGGTACGGTGTATGGGTGGGACTCATGACCTCACTCCACCGTGACACAGGTTGGGTAATGGAGGGCAGCCAGGCAGGGTCCCAGGCTGAGTGTCAGCCCTGGCCCGTGGCAGTTCTGTGTCTGAGGAGGAGGTTCCCACATTAGGAAGATGGAGAGATCTGGGGCTGGGTGCCCAGTGGGGGCTGCGGGCAGCCTGGGCAGCGGGCAGAGGTCAGGAAAGTGGACGGAGATGGGGTCTTAGGGACAGGAGAAGTCAGCTGAGGGTCCGAGGGGTATGTGAGAGGGAGGGGCCAAGTCATGGGTGGGTGACAAGAGTGTGGATGATGGAGTAGGGGCCCGGGTTGAGGAGGACTGGGTGGCCTGGTGCCCTCACTAATGGACACATGGCTGGCAGTTGGATGAGGGAGGCAGGGCGTAGATGGTGGGGGTGGAGTGTGTGATTGTCGTGAACAAATAGATGGGGGAGGCATATGGGTGGGAAGGTATGATGTCCGATGAAAATTGCAGTTCCTGGGGCCCAGAGTCCTGATCCAGCCCAGAGGGACTTAGCTCCTACTCTCCCCTACCCTCCGTCCTGGACCCACTGGGAGCTCCTGGGTCTGGGCCTAGACTGTGGCTCCACCTTGTGCTCATATCTGGTAACTGTACCCTGGTGTCCACACCCATTGTGAAGTCAGAAAAACTGAGGCTCAGCCAGCAGCCAGCCCAGTGTCCCTATTCCCCAGCAGCACTCCACTTCTTGAGAGTGGCTCTCCAGTTAAGACCCTTCTGTGGGAGTTGGGAGCAGGGATGAGGGGCAGTGACAGCTGCAAGCTAGGCCCCAAGGAAGCCTGAGGGATGAAGACAGGAAACGGCCCCTCCTCCACTCCCTTGGTTCTTGCTGTGCACCTGGCCCTCCATCACACAGATGTGTGCTCACCACTTACCAGCTGTGTGACCTTTGGCAAGTCACAGCCCCTGGGCTTCAGGTGCCCCTCTGCAAAATGGGAATGACAGTAAGACTTAAGGAGGGTGTTCACTGAGAATCTGCCTGCTAGCGTCACAGCACATGGGACATGCTCAGTGGATGGCATTCACCTGCAGGGTAGCCAAACTGTCAACAATCACAGGACAATTTTAATTTTGGATAAACAACAATTAACAGTTTAGAATATGTATGTCCACATGCCCAGTGGGCATATACTTATACTAGAAAATTATTTGTTGTCTCTGGTGGCTCAGTGGTAAAGAATCCACCTGCCGATGCAGGAGACACAGGTTCAATCCCTGGGTCAGAAAGATCCCCTGGAGAAGGAAATAGTGACCCACTCCAGTATTATGGCCTGGAAAATTCCATGGACAGAGGAGCCCGGCAAGATACAGTTCATGGCGTAGCAAAGCATTGCACACAACTGAGCGACTAAGCACATCCAAAGTTCAGATTTTTTGTGTGTTTTATCTGGTGACATTACCACTCTGCCCTCTGGGAGTTCAGTCTTCTGGGGGCTGTTGCTGCTGCTGCTGCTGCTAAGTCGCTTCAGTCGTGTCTGACTCTGTGCAACCCTATAGACGGTAGCCCATCTGGCTCCACCGTCCCTGGGATTCTCCAGGCAAGAACACTGGAATGGGTTGCCATTTCCTTCTCCAATGCATGAAAGTGAAAAGTGAAAGTGAAGTTGCTCAGTCGGGGATGGCAGAGGCCAAAACAAGTTTTGATCCACTGGGCATGACAGGTGGCCCATGGAGTGAACCCAGGACAGTATGGGGCACAGAGGCTGGAAAAGCCTGTTCTTGTAGTGGAACAAGCCTCGTGAAGGAGGGATCTGTACTGAGTCTTTTAAAAAATATTTATTTATTTGGCTGCACCAGGTCTTAGCTGCAGTATAAGGGAACTAGTTCCCTGACCAAGGATGGAACCCCGGGCCCCCTGCCTTGGGAGTGTGTAGTCTTAGTCACTGGACTACCAGGGAAGTCCCTGTACTTAGTCTTCAAGAGAGATGGGAAGAGCATCCCCAGTCAGAGGGGGGACGTAATCAAAGACACAGAGGTCAGACAGCGAGGACTCACAGTGACAATGGATCCATGTGGCTGAAAAGGTAGGGGGAGGCCAGATCACAGCATCCTTGTAGACCTCGGTAAAAAGGTGAGATGTTTACTGAGGGCAGAGACTAGCTCAGTCACTAGACGTGCACTGTAGAAAGGAGGCTGCGAGGGGTAGGTGGGGAGCAAGCCAGAGGGCCCCCACCCAGGAAGGCTGGCACAGGACTGTGTCCAGAGGGAGCTGGGGGGCCGGGCCCAGCGACTAGGTCTTCTCCAGTTACCCTCCAGGGCTCCCTGGAAGCGATCAAGGGGCGAAGGAGGCTTTGGAGGGGGGTGGGCGCTAAGAGCCCACGGTGGGTGCTGCGTCTTCCGCAGGGGAGTGAATGCCCAAACCAAGAACGGTGCCACGCCCCTGTACCTGGCGTGCCAGGAGGGCCACCTAGAGGTGACGCAGTATCTGGTTCAGGAGTGCGACGCGGACCCACACTTGAGCGCCCACGATGGCATGACCCCGCTGCACGCCGCAGCGCAGATGGGCCACATCTCGGTCATCGTGTGGCTGGTGAGCTCGGGGACACGTCGGGGTGGGGCCCTGGGGGCGGGGCCTGTACGGGACGGGGGCGGGGATAGGAGGGGGGCTGGAGCCCAGTCCCCGCCCCTCTCCGCCCCGTCCCTTCTCTCCCAGGTGAGCTGCACCGACGTGAGTCTGTCGGAGAAGGACAAGGACGGTGCCACGGCCATGCATTTCGCGGCCAGCCGCGGCCATGCCAAAGTGCTCAGCTGGCTCCTGTTGCACGGCGGCGAGATCGTGGCCGACCTGTGGGGCGGGACCCCGCTGCATGACGCCGCCGAGAACGGGGAGCTGGAGGTGAGGGCGGGGCGCGGGCGGGCCCGGAGGCCAGGCGAGAGCGGGAGGGGCGGGCGCCCTCTGCTGGCGCCACGCTCGCAGCACAGCTCTGCCCCCGTGCCGAGGTCCCGGCTACCGGCCAGGGGTCCTCACTGCGCGCCCCTGCAGTGCTGCCAGATCCTGGTAGTGAACGGCGCGGAGCTGGACGTCCGCGACCGCGACGGGTACACGGCCGCCGACCTCGCGGACTACAACGGCCACAGCCACTGCACCCGTTACCTGCGCACCGTGGAGAACCTGGTACGCCCAGGGCGCTGCTCCCCACTCACCGTGTCATTGCACCCCTCCTACCCTGCCCCCACCTTCCCTAAGGGGTACGTGTTGTTACCCCTTTTGCCACAGAAGAAGCTGAGGTTCAGGAAAGTGAAGCCCCTTGCCCGAGGTCACAGGAATAAGTGCCCTGGACCACTACCCCACATGACCTCTCAGCCCAGGACCACTGACCACTGGGGAGTGAGGGGATGCAGGCAAAAATATCGAGGGAAAGAGGACCAGCCTCATCCTGATGAGACCCAAGGCTCGGATAAACGACGCTTACACACAGTGGGAACAGTAAAGTGCATTCACCTGCCCCCAGGTATTAATTAGCTCATTTAACTCTCAGGCTTTCCGGGTGATGCTAGTCGTAAAGAACCCGTCTGCCAATGCAGAAGTAAGAGTTGCGGGTTCGATCCCGGGGTCAGGAAGATCCCCTGGAGAAGGGCATGGCAACCCACTCCAATATTCTTTCCTGGAGAATCCTACGGACAGAGGAGCCTGGGGGGCTACAGCCCATGGGGTCGCAGAATCAGACATGACTGAAGCGACGTAGCATGCACATACATCCATTTAACTCTCACCACCCCACCCCCCAGGGACTTCCCTGGTGGCTCAGAGGTAAAGAATCCACCTGCCAATTGCAGGAGGCATGGGTTTGATCCCTGAGTGGCGAAGATCCCTTGGAGAAGGAAATGGCAACCCACTCCAGTATCCTTGCCTGGGAAATCTCATGAACAGAGGAGCCTGGTGGGCTACAGTCCACCGGGGGTTGCAGTGGACTCTTTGCAGTCCATGGGATTGCAAAGAGTTGGACACAACTGAGTGTGTACACACATACGTACCATCCTCTGAGGTAGGAAGTGCTAATGTCCCCATTTCACAGATGGGTAAATTGAGTTTTGGGGAGACCCAGTGGCCTAACCTGGAGATCCCGCTCTTCATCACTACTCCCATGTTTTCTCACTACATGGCTACTTCATAATTGCAAAGCTGTGTTACTCTTTCTAAATTATTTTATTATGGTTAAAAAGCCATGAAGTAACCCACTGGGCTTTGAGCTCAGGTGTGGGTGGCTCCCAGTCCAGGGCTCTGCCTCATCTGGTGCAGGAGGGGAGGAAAGAGGGCTGATTTCTCAGGCATCTTCAGAAGGGGCAGCTTGGCCATGAGAGGAGTTGTGAAATGAGGCTGGGGGAAAGAGGGTCGATGGCCTCTTGCCCAGAGCATTGCATGCCCTGTCTTGGAGCACATGGGGACACCCTGGTTCTGGGGACCTCAGAGCACAGCAAGGCCCAGGGGTCAGAGACTGCTCTGGTCCCGAGGAAGAACTCACCCCACACCAAGAAAGGGCCACCCAGAGAAAGTAGTATGCTTCAGGTAGTGAGCAGCCTGTCACTGGGGTATACAAGCAGAAGTGGACATTGTGAAGGGCATTTCTGCACTGGGGTGGGCTCCTTTCCACTGAGAACATCTGAAATTGTTTGGGGGTGGGGGGAACAGTGCCTCCTAATGGAAGCTGTGGCTGCAGGCAATGAGCAAACAAGAACCACTCCTTGAATTCTGACTGCAGTAGGTACCCTGCCTAGTGCTTTACAGGGTCATCACAGTTAATATGCACTGTATATTAATATTGTCAGCTGACACATATGGTATTTACTGGCTACCATGCACTGGCACTTCACTAACTTTTAAAATATTTTTTGCAATATAATGAGGCAGGAAGTACTGTTATTCCCACTTACAGATGAAGAGTTTTAGGTGCAGACAGAAAGGACAAGGGACAGAAAAGTTATGCATGGAGCTAGTAAGTGGGGGAGATGAAATTTGAAACCATCACCCCCAGGCTGCAAAACCTTTGCCCCTAACCGCTGTTATCTGCAGGTCAGGGCTGGGCATCCCTGGTGAGCACTGCTGCCAGCCAAGGAAGGCTTGGCAGCTTTAGGCTGCTGCCCCAGCCCAGCTCCTATGGTTCCCCATGGCTCATGGCTTAGGCAACAGGGCCTGGCCTCGCTGAACTGGGTGGGGTGGGGAGGCGCTGGTCCCCTCACTAGGCGGGACCAGCTTCAGTGTGACAGATCCAAGCCATGGAGGATACTGGCCCAGAAAAGGCAAACACTCCTGCAGAGCCCCTAATTACGGGGCCAATGAGCGTGGCCGCTGAGCTGTTACCTGGTGCCAGGCCTGCCTACCATTCCCGGGGGGCCTGTGACACTTCTCAGGCAGGGAGGGGGCTCAGGGCAGGGAGGAGCAGGCCTGTGCAGGAGGCAGCAGCGAACAAGCAGCAGTCTTGCCGGCAGCAGGGCCAGCATGGGCAACGTAAGCAGAGCCCCCACCCTAGCCTGCTCCCAGGTGGGAGGGTCAGGCCATGGGCAGGGGCAGAGGCAGTGGTGGGGGATGGCTGAGCTCAGGCTGATCTCCCCCACCTCAGCTGGGCCACCCCAGGCCCCACCCTTTCCCCAAAGTCTCCATGAGGAGACTGGGGCTGGGCTGGTGATAGAGTTTGCTCCAGGCCAGCAGGGAGAGATGGGGGTTGCTGGCCCATCCTGGAGGATCAGTCTTTCCTGCAAGTTGTGGGTGCTGTGCACCTATCCCCTATCCCCAGCTGCTCAGATGTTCTTACCCACTCAGTGCCTATGCCCCCTTGCTGCACTGGAGCCTGGGCCCTCTGCCGCTGATGAGAAAGGGGAAGGCTGGTGCCATGGGTGCCCTCGCTTGGGGTCCAGCCCAGCACCCTCTCTTCTGGCAGTCCCCAACCCCTGAGCTGAGACCAACCAGGGCTGGGATTTTCTCAGGAACCCATGGTCCTGCTGTTGGGGGGCTGGGTTTGAATCTCAGCCTGGGAAGAACCTGAGAAGCGACCTTCTCATGACGGGGAAGGGAGCCAAGAAAGGCAAGTGGCTTGACCGAAGTCACACGGCAGGACCCTGGCCCAGAGTGTGCTGGTCTTTGGGGCGGGATTGCTCTTACGGCCTCCTCTCCCACTCAGAGTGTGGAGCACCGCGTGCTGTCCCGGGATCCATCCACTGACCTGGAGACCAAGCAGCCTGACTCGGGCATGTCCTCGCCCAATACCACCATGTCAGTCCAGCGGCCGAACTTTGACCTCAGCTCGCCCACCAGTACCCTCTCCAACTACGACTCCTGCTCCTCTGGCCACTCCAGTGTCAAGGGCCAGCGCTCTGTGTGTGGTGAGTGGGCCTGGAGGAGGTGGGAGGGGAGCAGATGAGAGCCAGCCCAGTGGGCCCTCAGGGCCATCCCTGGACCTACTGTGCCTGTGGCTGACACTGGAGACTGCCCAGGTCACCAGGAGGGGACGCTGCTTCTGGTGAGGACAGGGGACACTCATGCTTGTGTGTGTCCATCACAAACATGCCTGTACATCCACAGGTACCCTCCCACCCACAGAAGCTACATGCACCCCACTTATAATTCATCCTTGTTCACCCAAGTTCCCCAGACATTACACACGCCTACCCACACTCGAGTGCACACTTACACAGGTGTACACACAATCTATAAATATGAATACACAGACATGTGCACACACCTATAATACCTGTACACACTCATAGACCCCAGGTCTAATGCAAACATATTCATAAGTACAAAGAAGCATGCACACACATTCATGAACACACATGAATGCACACTCAGGCAGAAGCCAGCCATGTGTGTCCACACATGCTGACCAAGCCCTAGCTTAGGTGTGATGCCGGATTCAGGCCACCAGGTGGTAGCCTGCAGAGCTGACAGGCACCCTGCAAAGCTGGGGTGTGGCCATCCAGACTCCTGCCACCTGCCCTGACAGATCTGCCCTGAGGAGCCACCCCTCTGCCCTCCAGGTAGCTCTGCCCTGTAAGCCCATCCTGGAGCCCAGACCCTCTGCCAGCTCCCCTCCAACCTGAGCACAGTGCAGGGCTATGGGTGGGCAGGGCCAGGGTGATGGTGGACCCACAGTGGAGCCATGCATGCCAAGCTCCACTGAAGCCAGCCTCCCCCAGTGGCAGGTCATTTCCAGGCAGAAGAGGGGTCTCCAGCCGGGGGTCAGCCTTTCTGAAAACTCCCCAACCCATCTTTCCCTCCCTCTCAGGGGTTCCCAGCCCAAGAGCAGCAGACATACAGAGCTACATGGACATGCTAAGCCCAGAGCCGGACCTGCCCCGTGGCAAGATGGAGAAAACCAAAGCACCACCGCCACCACCCGGCTTCCCTCCACCACCCCCGCCCCCAGGCACCCAGCTGCCCCCACCCCCACCAGGCTTCCCAGCTCCCAAGCCCCCTGAAGGGCTACAAGCAGCTGACATCTACCTGCAGACGAAGAACAAACTCCGACATGTGGAGACCGAGGCCTTCAAGAAGGAGGTAGTGAAATTCCCCCACACACAGCCTGCCTCCCTCCAGATCCGGGAGTGGGCTGATGGGGGATGGTGGAGGCCAACGGCTAGCCCGGCTCGTGGGTACAGGGCGAGGGATGGGGGTCCCCGGTCCAATGGCCTGTTCAGGAGTCAAAACTTCTGCTCAGTTCCATGGTGACCCAGGGCTGGATGCTGGAGACAGGGAGACAAGGAAGACATAGCTACCACCCTGTGGGGAGATGGGGAGCAGGAGAGGCATGAAGGAACATATACCCTGATAGCCATGCCTCTCAGGAGCTGGATCCTCACCCCATCTTGCCCAGAGGAGCAGGGTGTCTTGGAGATGGCAGAGAATACGTGTAAACTGCCTCCCCACAGACTTACATGTACCCAGCTCTGGGCACAGGGGGAGAATGGCTCCCAAGGGAGTGTCTTCCAGGTGGGAGATGCAGGCAGTAGTGAAAGTGAGGGTCAGAGGAGGGTGGAAGGGAGCACCAGAGGGAGCACTAGTAGGGCTCAGCACTCTCAGCAGTGGAGGCTGGAGGCAGGGGGTAATAAGGAGGCTGGGTCCCCAGTTTGGGGCTTCAGCTCCCAGGTGAATAGACAAGCCGGTCCTAAGATGGGGTCTCTCCCTGGGGAGAAGCAAGCTAGTGAGAAGGTCCTGAGTTCAGGGGGCACTCTGAGTGTGAGGGACCCATGATGCAGGGCCTGGAGGATCGTGGCCGAGGCTTTGGAGCAGGGACGATACAGAGGGCTGGCGTGCACAGCTCTGAGAGTCCTGGGTGGCACGGAGGCCCAGAGGGAGCCCTGGAGTTCTGGCCAAGAGGAGAAAACCAGGCTGGTCTGAGAAGGGAGGGCCCCTGAGACCCCAGGTGACTGAGTCTGGGGTAAAGAATGCTGCTGCTGCTAAGTCGCTTCATTCGTGTCTGACTCTGCGACCCCATAGACAGCAGCCTACCAGGCTCCACCGTCCCTGGGATTCTCCAGGCAAGAACACTGGAGTGGGTTGCCATTTCCTCCTCCAATGCATGAAAGTGAAAAGTGAAAGTGAAGTCGCTTTAGTCATGTCCGACTCTTAACGACCCCATGGACTGCAGCCCAACAGGCTCCTCTGTCCATGGGATTTTCCAGGCAAGAGTACTGGAGTGGGGTGCCATTGCCTTCTCCAGGGGTAAAGAATAGAGCCCCTCTAAGGTCCTGTGGGAGCCTTGACCTTGTAGTTCTCTCTCAAGACCAAGGCAAGCTCTCCAGAGCCAAGCTCAGTGACCAGTTCCCACAGGTGACCCAGGTCACACAACCACCGGGTGGGGGAAGGGAAGGATACAGTCCCTGCAAGGCCACCCGTCTACCCCCTTCTTGCCACCTCAGACCAGGCCTTCAGTGGCTTCCCTTTTCATTTCCGGAAGGTGGAGGGGGCCCAGGAGAGGCCTGCAGGGTGCCTTGGGCCAGTGGACTTTCTCGGCCGAGCTGGTGGGCTCTGCTCTCAGCCTCCAGTCGCAGGACTGGTGGCCCGGCCTGCGCTCCCTCCCCTCCGCTCCCCTGAGCCAGAGCATCAGGACTGCGCGGTTCCGTGCCCCTCCCGGGTGTGTGCGTGCTCAGAGGCAGGCTCTGGGGCCGCTCCACAAAGGGCTCTTTGTGTGCTCCGCGCCCCCCGCCACGGCTTTTTCCCGACCGAGGGCAGGAGCAGGGTCGCGGCGTCCGCGCCTCGGGGCTGCAGGGGGCGCCTAGGGGGCAGGCCGGCCCAGAAAACGAATCCTGCGGTGTCGCGTTTCCTTGCAACGTGAGCCCGGCCGGGTGGGGCTTGGAGGGTCCGGGGCCACCAGAGGGACGCTCGGACTGAGGGTGGGGCAGAGGACAGCCCCTGCTAGGTGACTTGGCCTTTGGCCCCTCCGCCTCTTGTCTTTCTTCCCGGGCTAGGCTTTGTGGGGGTCGGCTGCGACGGGGCGGGCCGCCCGCGCTGTCACCCGAACCCGCCCTGCCGCCCCTGAAATCCGAGTCTTGGGCGCGAGTGTCGGTGTCCCTTACGCAGACCGCGATGGGTTCCAGATGCGGGAGGGGAAGAGCGGGGGCGTGACCCGGAACTCCGGGGGGCCAAACATGGAAGTGCCCACAGTGAGGTCCGAGTTGTCTCTGGCGGATGGAGGCTGGGATGCTCAGCGCGGAGCGCAGGGAGAGAGACGCAGCGGGGGCGAGACCACATCTGGCCCGCGGGGTAGGCGCGGCGGCCAGGTTTGGCCCAGCAGTTGGCCACCCCCCTTCCCCGTGATATTACCGGCTGTTTGGGGGGTTCGGCCAGGGATTGGTAGGCTCTGGGTGATGTCAGGCCGACAGAGCTGTTCGGCGCTCGAGGGCGCGGTCGGGCGGGCTGGGTTGTAACCTGAGAGCAGAGATCAGGTAGCGCAGGTGTCGGGTCCACGCTGCCCCCGCCGCCAGGTGCACAGCGGGGGGCCACCGGCGCGGTCGCAGGTAGGAGCAGACGCGGCCGCGGGCCGGCCCGCCGAGGGCCCTGGGCAAACAGGAGCACACAGGACGCGGGCTCTCGAGTGGGCTTCCTCGGCGTGGGATCCCCGCAAGAGAGGCGCGCGGGGCCGTCTGGGGGCCGCTGTGCTGCGGAGGCCGGGAGCTACCCCTGCTTCGGCCCCCGCTGGCGTTCGGGCTGGGTCACCCCGCCCCCGGGCCCGCCCCTTCTAGCCTCGGTAGGGGCTCCTGCGCCCCTTGGCCCGCGCCCAGAACCCCTCCCAGTCCGGCCAACCAGGCCTGCCCTTTCACCGAGGCCCCCCCTCCCCGTACCTTCGCCCCAATCCTCGCTCTGAGAACAGAAGGGTCGGGGACCGTGAGCCCCCAGAAGGTGAAGCGCCGGGAGGCGTAAGGGACGAGTGCCCAGGGCTCACTCCGCCCGCTGTCTTCCCGCAGCCCAGCTCCCGCGACGGTCGCAACGGGCTGCGGAGGCAGGACTCCGGCCGCAAGCCCCGCGCCTTCAGCAAGCAGCCCAGCACGGGGGACTACTACCGCCAGCTGGGCCGCCATCCCGGGGAGCCGCTGGTCGCACGCCCGGGCATGGCGCACAGTGAGGAGGTGCGTGCCCGCCAGCCCGCGCCCGCCGGCCGCCCGGGACCCGGCTGGGCCGCCCGCATCTCACTCGCTGGCCCCTCGGCTCCCCCGCAGGCGGTGCTGCTCCCGGGAAACCACGTGCACAACGGCTGTGGCGCCGACCCCAAGGCGTCCAGGGAGCTGCCCCCACCGCCCCCGCCGCCTCCCCTGCCCGAGGCCCTGAGCTCGCCGCCGCCTGCTCCGCCTCTGCCCTTCGAGGGCTCGGGCCCCGGCTGCGGGCAGCGTCGCTCCTCTTCCTCCACTGGCAGTGAGTAGGGGCTGGTTGAGGGGTGGAGGGCGGCGCTGGTCCTGAACGGGGAGGGAAACCTAGACCACCCCCTCCCCCAGCTGCCACTGTCCTGGTGCTTCCTCTTTACCTACTTGATCTTTCTGCAGCCCCTACCCCAATGAGGACTTGACCCTAAGGGAAGGCTTGGAATTGCTTTAGGTCTTGTCAGAGCAGGACTGCTGTGTGATCCGGGGCAAGTCCCCTGCCCTCTTTGGTCCCTCCTGCTGCCTCTGGCCCAGTAGGGAAGGCCTCCCAGCTCCAGTGGCAGGCTGGTGCTAGAGGGAAGCTCAGAGAAGTAGAATTAGCTTCACGGAGGCAGGGTTGCTGGACAGACTTCTTCCTGCCCCATATTTCTCCGGAGTGTTTCTTCCATTCCTGGCCACTTTCTCTTGTTCTCCCAAGCTAGCCATTATACATCCCAGGCCTAGCTATGGGGGACAAGGCCAGCTGTCCATCATACCCTGCCCTCCCCCTCCTGGTGACACCCCCGAGCATCATACTTTTTAAAGAGTTAGACCAATGACCAGGATTCCCGGGCTTCTTTTCTGAAATGTGGGGCTCCCTGCATGTCAGGGCCCCCAGCAGGCCCAGGAGGTGGTATCTGGGTGCTGATGCTTCCATTCCAGCCTCAGTGGGTGGCGGAGATGCCTTCCTCACCCAGCCACTCGGCACCAGGATCATGGTTAAAACCACCATCCAAAGCTTCATCTCCCTGACTAGGGCATGAGGCTGCAGCAGGATTCCAGGTAGGGCCACCCTTGGGTACCTGTGGAGCCACAGCCCCTTCAGACTGGAGCCATGGTAGCATGTTCACCATCAGTTGCACCTCCAGCTTTGGGGTCAGTGTCTTCCATTGGCAGTGTGGAGCAAGGCTGAAGCTAAGAACAGAAGAAAAATGGACTCTGGGCTTCTCCACACACCCCTTCTCAGCAGAGCCTGGGCTGGGTGCCCTATCCCAACCAATGCCAAGATTGAGGCCCTGGTGAGGGGGGCCAGGGCCCATGGCAGCCCAGCCCAGCTCTCAGGGCACCAACAAAGCTGAGAACTGAGCAGACCACCTTGTGGAGCCCCAGCGCAGCCTGAGCCAGGGGCAGATGGACCGCAAAGTTCCTCCTCTCCCTGGCTTCTCTGGGCATCTCCTTCCCTCCCCTCCTCCCGCTTTCCCTGCTGTCCTGGCTTCACCCCAGCCCCCTCCCTCCCCTAACTTCGCTGTCGCTTCTCTCCTCTCCGTCCCTAGAAGTGAGAGTCCTGAGACACAGGAAGAGTGAGTAGCTGCGTGCGCGGCTCCTGGCTGAGGCGCGGGGGCGGGGCACAGGGCAGGCTCAGAAAAAGTCCGGCTGGTGGGGCTGGGGGCTTGAGGAAAGGACAGGAGGAGGGGCCGGCAGGTGAGGGGTGCCGGACGCCACCGGCTGGACCGCCACTACTCCCACCTGCGCATGCGCATTCTGTGCCCGGCTGACAATGTAGCCTAAAGAAATGAGCCGGCAGCGGGCACCCATCAGCACTTTTGTCTTTTTTCCTCCTCCCACTACTGTGCTCGGGGATCCCCAGCCCCGGGGACCTAGAAGCTGTTGGTTCCCGCTTTTTTCCCCTCACCGAGTCCTGACCCCTCCTCCGGCTCGAAAGACAACCCTCTTCAAACCCCGGTCGCCACCGCCGGCCTCGTCGGAAAATGCAAACTCCGCGCCACGCATTTGCATGTCATCCGCTTGGCCCTTCTTCCTAAGTGCCCCCATCCCATATCCTTAGTTAGGGCTCGGCTCTCCTGGATCCGCCAGAAGTGAGCTGCGCTTTGCCATAACTGTGCTCCGGGCTTGCAACCAGTGTGTCTGTCTGCGCGGGTGTCTGTCTTTGGGCGTGTGTGGGGAAGGTGGGAGGGGACCGGCCAGGTTGTGGGATCCAGGGTCCGGTGTCTAGAGCCAGGGAAGCCCCAGGTGACTCAGTCCAAGGGTCACTGGGCTTTGCTGATGCAGAGAGGGTCAGATGGGAGACTCCACCCTGGTAGGGCTGCGCCAGGGAACCTGGGACAAAGGTCAGGTGGCTGGCCCCAGGTAGTGTTTTGGAGCTGGGCAGTCAGTACGCTGGGCGGAGACATTCACTAGAGTCCCCAGGGCCTGCCCAGGAGCCATCATGAACTCCCAGGGGCCTCCAGGGGGGGGCCCCACACCCCGTGAGTAGGGCCGGGAGGATGGTGGGGCCGCACAGGCTGCCAGCCAAGGAGGACCCGCCTCTGGGGTCCCTGAGAGCTGCTGGGGTGGAGGGGCAGGACCTGGAGAGCTGCCCTCTGAGCCCAAGGGAAGGCCGGGGCCCGAGCTGACTTGGGGAGGCGGCAGCAGAGGGCAGGTAGGGGGCGGTGGGAGTGCGGGCCCCACACCGGGCCAGCGTCTCCTCTCCTGCCTCCGCCCAGGCACCAAGTCTTTCAACATGATGTCCCCGACGGGCGACAATTCGGAGCTGCTGGCTGAGATCAAGGCGGGCAAGAGTCTGAAGCCCACGCCGCAGAGCAAAGGGCTGACCACGGTGTTCTCCGGCAGTGGGCAGCCGGCCTCCCAGGTAGGAGACGCGACAGGCGGCCCCGCCCCGGTCCCCTTCACTCCTGTTTGCCCAGCACTCAGCCCCGCCGCTTCTCTCCGCAGCCGGAATCGCCGCTGCCGCCGGTGTCGCCGGCACCATCACGGGCCCGGAGCCCCACCCCGCCGGCCGTGGGGTCCCAGCCATTGCTCAATGGCAGCGTGGCGCCGGCGCCCCCCGCCACCCCTGCGCCGGGCGTGCAGCTGGACGTGGAGGCGCTCATCCCCACGTACGACGAGCAGGGCCGGCCCATCCCCGAGTGGAAGCGCCAGGTGATGGTGCGCAAGCTGCAGCTGAAGATGCAGGAGGAGGAGGAGCAGAGGCGGAAGGTGGGTGGGGAAGGGCTTCCCAGAGCTCCCTGGGGTCTGTACCTGAGCCCGTCGCCCCTCCCCCACACCATCCCCCAACCTGCTCGGGCCCTTTCAGCCTCAGACCGTTCCCACGACCTTTGGGAAAAAGCAGGGTTGGACCACCACCACCCCTCTTCTGGGAGTGTTCCCAGTCTCCACCGCCAGCACTACCCCCACCAGCTCCCAACTGCCTGTCCCTTGACAAGAAGGCAATGTTCATCAAGCTCTAAAGTGCCCTCAAATCGCTTGTGATCCTGTTACCATGACTATTGTGGTTCAGGTGCTCTGGGTGGGGCTGGGCTTCTTCACTTCCGACAAGCTCTCAGGTGAGGCTGACTCATCCTAGGGATGGTAGGAGCAGCCAATAGGCTTTTGGTCATAGTCAGACTGCCCTGGGCTCCTTTCCTGAACTGCCTCATCCAGCCTCAGGCTTCTCATCTGTCACCATCACTGGCTGGCAGGATAGTTTGCCCTTCATCTGCTGAACAAATATCCCCTGGGCGCTGTCTTGTTTTTCGCACACTGTTGTATCCACTGGGGATTCACAGTGAATATGTCAGGGCCTGCTCTCAAGGTGGCTGTGGGGGTGGGGGGGGTGTCAACCAATAACCAAACACAGCACCTTAGTAGTGTAATAAATGCCCCCAGGGAGACAAAACAGGTCAAATGAGGAGGTGCTCTGATGGGGAGGGCAGAGGACTGGGCAACCTGAGACCCACCAGCCTATTAATATTTGGGTTTGGGGTGGGCTTAGGAGAAAGTGATGTCTAAGGTAGATGTGGAAGATTAGGAAGAAGGGGACAGAGAAAAGAGTGGAGCAAAGAGCAAGTAGGAAGGACAAGGGAGGTCTGGGAATCAGAGCGGGTGTGGTGGCTCCAAGGGGTGGAGCTGGAGATGTCAGTCCTGGTCAGGTCACCGAGGCCTGGCTTTGAAGAAAATGGACTTTCTCCTAGAGCAGTGGGGAGCCTGGGAGTGGGACTGAGTGGTCAAGTGGCATCATCATTTTTTTTTAAACTTCTATTCAATAAGTATCTATTGAGTGCCAAGCGAAAGCCAAGTAGTGGAGCGCACATGTACAAGTCACAGTATCTACCTTTAAAGCACTCACCTTCTGGCAAGCGAAGCAGGTATATAGAATTCAGGGAAATAAACTTAATAATAGAAACCAGCCAAAACACAGATTTATGTATAGATGCTTCTTTGAAAGTTGAGGCATCATCATATTTGTATGTGGGAAACATGTTCCTAAGTGGGACTGTACTGGCCAGGATGGATTGGTACGCCTGTGAAGTGATGGCAGCCCCTCCCTCCACCCCGCTGGAAAAGTGTAGAATGAGGAACAGATGAGACTCTAAGAAAGTGCCTGGCGAGCCTAGCTCTATCAGTTGTGTTATTCTAGGAGTCAGAGTGGGTGGGAATAGGAGTGGAAGCCACAGGTTCTTTAGCAGCCTCTCATTCAGCACTAAAACCGATGGCATAGACAGGGAGGGCTTGGCTGCAGGGGACTTTGATTAGGGGGGGTCATCTGTTTGGAGTGAGGAGCGGCCTCGCTGGGATCTGGCCTCAAATCGCAGACCTTGGATGGGGAGGGAGAGGACTGCCGTCTGTCGCAGCTTCAACGCCTTTTGCATGTTCCTTCGGTGGTGTAATGAGCGACCAAACCAGGTGTGGAGACCCCATCCGCCGGCCCTGCCTCTGCAACAGCGCCCAACGCCCGGCCGTGTGTCTCTGCCAGCGACCAAAGCGGACACTGCCCAGCGCCTGGAGCGGCGGCCTGGGCCGAAGCTTCGTCCCAGCGTAATCTTCCGCAGGCCAGGCGCGGCCCGCCCCTGCAAACGCAGCCCCGCGGAGCCATTACACCACCCAGGACATGCAAATAGCGCCCCCCGGCGACCGTCGCGGGAGCCGGGCCGGAGGGAGACGCGCCCCCCTCCCCTCTCTTGTCTTCCCCGCCTTAGCTGACGGCCACCAGCTCCTGCTGCTACCCCCGCGAGGGCTGGAGGTACTCCCGCGAACACAACGCCATCCTCGGGCCCTTCGGGGAACTCATGACCGAGGCCGACATCCTTCGCATCGAGCAGCAAATTGAGAACCTGCAGGTGCTGCACAAGGCGCAGAAGCTGGAGGCGCGCCTGGAGCAGCTGGAGCTGGAGCTGGAGCAACTGCTGCCCATCTCGGCCGCCCTGTCGGCGCCGCGCTTCACCGTCGACCCACGCCGCATGCACGGCCGCGCCGCCAGCCTGCCCGCCTGGTGCAGCAAGATCTCCGTGCTGCTCAAGAGCATGGCCTCGCTGCTGGCCGCGCTGGGCGGACGGCCAGCACACCCGGCCGAGCTCCTGGCTGCCGACACGGGCCAGCCGCTGCCGCCGCTGATTGACGCCCCCTGGCGGCCAGGCCCGCTCTGCCTGGGCCGCTCGCATTCGCTCAGCTGGTGCCGCGAGGCCGTGGCGCGCGAGATCCTCGAGTGCGGCGTCTCCGTGCGGCACCTCCGCACCATGTACGAGCGACGCGCCCTGGGCTCGGAGCCCCCGCGAGGCCCGCGTCGGAAGCTCTCGCTGCCTGCCAGCGCGCCGGACCGCGAGCCCATCCTCGAGGAGGACTACGCGGTGGCCAGCCCCAGCGAGCCGAGCGCCGCCGTCGCCGCCGCCACCAACGGCCTGCCGGCCGCTGGCGAGTACGTGGGCGTCCTGGATGCGCCCGTGGCGCCGGGCCGCCAGGCGGCGCTGCCAGGGCCCGAGCAGCTGGCGCGCAGGCCGCCGTCCTCCACCGAGCTGCGCGGCGTCCAGGACTACATTGACATGCGCAAGGAGCGCATTGTCTACCTCTTCCTAGAGCACTGGCGCAAGTCGACCTTCCGCGGCCTCGGGCACCACGCCCAGGTGCGCCTGCGCAGACTCCTGCCGCGCGTGGTGGCTGCGGGCGCCGGCGCCGACCCCGGCCCAGAGGCTGCTGCTGTCTCCCGGCCGCCGGCAGGCGATGGCCCGGACGAGCGGCTGCTGCGCCTGCTGAAGCAGCGGCAGGTGGTGGGCAAGCTGCTGGGCCACTGGCGGAGCCTGCTGCGGCAGGTGCCGGCCCGCCAGCCCCCCGGCCGGGCCCTGGGGCACGGCTTGTACTGGCCGGAGCACTTCTTGCCGCCCCTCGACGGCGGCGCGCCCCGGCGCTACGACAGCCTCACGCTGGACCTCTTCATGCTCGGCTACTTCCAGCTGCTCGAAATGGGCCTGAGCCGCGAGGAGCGCAAGTTCCGCCACCTGCTGTGCTACGAGATGTTCGACCGGCTGGGCAGCCACCCGTGGGAACTCATCCGTCTCTTCCACCGCGTGGTGATCGAGGAGGTGGAGGCCGGCCGGCGCAGCTGGAGCGACGGCTTCGAGGACCTCAGACGACAGTTCTTCGAAGACAGCCCGGAGGCTGAACCGGCTCGGGGAGAAGAGACAGAGAAGGAGCAAAAGGAAGGGACAGATAAGGATGAGAGGGAACCAATGGAAGAGGCCAGTACAGCTCAGGCAGGGAACTGGCCAGAGGGGCAGCCCGAGGCGCCTACCCCTGCGCGGCTGCCCCCGCCTTCACCCCCGCCCGCGCCTCCCCCGACGTCGGTCCCTCCTAGTTCCGAAGACCCTCTGGAGCTGGTGTCTGAGATGGGCGAGTTCAGCAATGAGGACATCTGCCGGTACATCGACCGGAGCTTCTCCTTCTGGAAGGAGAAGGAGGCAGAACTCTTTGATATCTGAGCCAGAGGATCCGGAATTTACCCTCAAGTGTCTTAACCTGGGCCTGGATGCTTGTCTAATCCCCTCCAGAAGGGCAGGAAGAAACCAGGACAGGACGAATGGCCTTGGAAAAGCCAGAGTGTCCAGGACCAGGCTGTCTCAGCCTTTAGTGGCCGATTGTGGGGTGTTGGCAGGAATCGGCAGGGCAGAGCACAGGGTCAACCTGGTGTCCCCGTTTGGCTCTGCAGCAATGCCTGGCTCCGTGTGGAGCCAGGTGGAAACAGCAGCCCCTGTGAGTGGGGGACTGTGGGTCCCCCTTGGGGCCCTGTGGCTTTCATTTTTCACTGGAGTTCAGAGCGACCTCTTTGGCTGAGGTCAGGGGAGCCACATGTGCAGTTTTCATTTGATGTGTCCAGACTCTTTCTCCTCTGTAACATGCAAGTAATAAAAGTCTTTGCTGTAAGCTGCCTGTGTGGATCCTCCCCGCATGGTGTCACTGCAGCCGCACAATTGTTGAGCTGGTGTCTCCCGCCTTTCAGAATAGGATAGGCATGGGCCAGAAGTTCCTTCTCAGTGGCACCAGGGACCAGTCTGAGCCTCTCTGAGCTGGCAGGAACTATGGGGGCCCAAGTATGAGTCTGCCCAGAGATTCTGGGTCATGGGCCTGGAGCCATCTATCCATCCAACCCTGTGGGGAATCTCCTCTGAGGCTCTTCTACTTCTGCACTCAGCTCTTGACTCTCTGGCGCCCCCTCTAGGACACTGGGGCCTGAGTCTTCATCCATTTGCCCTACAGAAAGGTCTCTTCCTGCAACTCCTTGTCCCTGACTCAAAAAGGTTCCCTGGGTGGGGGTGCTGGCCCCCATCTCCCAGCCCATGCTATGCTGTGTTGCAGGAGGAGCAGGAGGAGGCCTGGCTGGCCAGCATGCCTGCCTGGAGGCGGGACATCCTGCGGAAGAAGCTAGAAGATGAGAGGTGAGCTCGGGTAGACTTGGGGTTCAGCAAGGTGTCTTGATTGTGTCCCTGAGGTGGTGGTACCAACCAACACTATCTCTTTTTTCTTCCAGGGAGCAGAAGCGGTGAGTGTGGGGCTGGGCCCAACCTGTGTCCCTTCCCCCCACCCAGTCCCAGTCCTTTGGCCTCTTCATCTAGGACCATCGTGAGCATTTCCCCTTGTCACTCAGCCCTGTTTGCACAGCATCTTTGCTCCCAATAATGCTACCAGACACTAGTAATGTATCCACTGCACCCCAAAGTCTAGCTCTTATCCTGTAATAACCTGTACCCCCAATTACCCAGCCCTCTCCCATTAACCTAGCCTCTCTGCCCTGCAGTTAACCTAGCCTCGGTATCAATAACCTAGAGAATCTGTCCCTCAAATTTTTAACAAAATGTATGTCCCTTAATTCTTTAGTTTTTACCCCTAGTCATCTAGCCAAGTGCTGTGTGATAGAGGTATCATTTGAGCCACAAATTTTCTAGCAGCCATAGTGAAAAAAATAAAGATATGAGTGAACTTAATAGTATATTTTATGTAACCCAGTGATAGTAATTATAAAAATTGAGATGTCTTACACTCTTTTTAAAAACTAAGTCTGGAAGATGGAATGAACATTTTGAGCCCACAGTGCATCTCAGTCCCAGCATTTCAAATGCTCAACAGCCACACGTGCTTAGTCTTAACGGGAACAAAGATGCTGATGAAGCTTAGCCTCATCACCAGTGCAGATCTAGCCATGTTCTAATAACCTGTTCCCAGTTACCCAGCACCTGTCTCCCAAAAATGTGGTCCTTCTGCCCAGCAGCCCTACCCCAGTCCCAGGAACTCAGGTCCTAGCCCCAATAATTTCATGCCCTTCCCCCACACCACCCCCTCCTCATCCTCTGCCACACTGTGTCTCAGCACTTTCTAGAAACACCCGGTCAGCAATAACCCAGCCACAGTCTCACTCACCCAACTCCTATGTATTCAACATCCCCCCGCGGTGACCCCAGTCTGCCCCTAGTCAAGCCCCTCTGTCCCCAGCAATCCCACCCACATGCCTCCTAACCCAACCCCTGTCCCCAATCCCCTTCTGCCCCTACAACCCATGAAACGAGTGCCTCTGTCCTCAGCAACCCAGCCCCTGCCCTTAGTAACCCACTCCTTGCCACCGCTGACCCCGCGCGGGGCCTGGCCCACCCTCTCACCTTTGCCCGGGCTTCTGCCCCCACGCCATGCCTAGGAAACAGGAGGAGAGACAGAAGCAAGAGGAGATGCAGCGGGAGAAAGAGCAGTCGGAGAAGCTGCGGACGCTGGGCTACGACGAGAGCAAGCTGGCGCCCTGGCAGCGACAGATCATTTTGAAGAAGGGGGACATCGCTAAGTACTAGACGCAGCCTCGCGAGCTCGGGGGTGCCCCCAGACCCGCCCCGGCCTGCCGGGCCCAGGTGGAAGGGCTGGGAGCCGCGCCGCCCTCCCCTCCCGCGCTGAAACCCTTCCTTGACCCCGACCCCGCCTCCGCATCCCCAGTCCTGGGCGACGCTGGAGCGCGGCCGCTGCCGCCGCCGCCCAGAAAAAGTGCCCAAGCTGTTGACGCAAAAAAAGATGCTGCTTATTTGCATGCCTACTTACATATATTTGCATGTTCGTTGAATGTCAAAGTGTGCAGAGCTCTTCCCGAGCTCCGTGGGTGATGACTTTGTTTTCCTGCGGGGCGCGCGCCCGGCTGCCGCCCCCTCCCCGCACCCCGGAACCCACGTCGCTGGCGCATCCTGGGCGGAGGCAGGCCCAGCGCTCGGGGAAGGGGTTTTCCTCCCTTCCTGACCCAGATCGACGCCCGGCCCAGCCCCGGCCGCATTTCCCATCCCCGCCGAGGGTTTCCTCTCAGTCATGTTTACCAGAAACGGTGAAAACTGCAAACTGCCCGTCGTAGGAACGGAGTTGCCGCTCCGGGCGCCCCAGCCAGGCCCCGCACCTCCCCGGACCCTTTCACTGCCCTGGTGGAGTGAGCAGAGGACGAGGGACCCTAAAGCTGTGTCTCCCAACTGCTGCCTCCCCGATCCCCGCTATCTCGCACCCCCATTAAAGCTCTCTCAGCCGCCCGGGGCCCATGCTCACTCTCACTCGCCGACACCGCGACTTCCTCTCCTCGGGGTAACTGGGCCAACGGCTGAGCGGGAGGGGGAGGCTTGGGATGAGGGTCACACTGGCCTTCGCCATGAATGGCAAGACTTCTGGCCCTTCGGAAACCAAGTCTGGGCCATTTAACACCCCTAGCCCCGCGGAAACACCAAGCTGTAGCTTTTCTTCATAGATTTAATACCGAGGCCTCAACCAAATACAAGCCGAGAAACAGCTGAGCAGCCTCGACGCCCGCCTGATCCTCGTTGGCGCTGCCTCGCCTTAACTGGACCCCTGGGGGCGCTCAAGTGTGAGGCTGGCTGGCGCTGCTACGCAGAGCCGTGCCAGGGGCTTAATAAGTGACATTAAATGTCTACACGCATTAAGTAACCGTACTTAGGGCTTCTGCAAGGGCCACCAAGAGCCCCGAAGTGGTGGGTGGACCCCGGCGTCACGGGCCGCGCTGTAGGCGGCTCCGCAGGTCCTCTGCGCAGCCATCCAGCCCCATGCGCTCCAGGGCCGCGTAGACGGCGCCCAAGCCCGCGTGCTGCTGCTGGCGCCAGCGCTTGAGCATCTCGTACTGCTGGTCGCGGAAGCGGCCGACCTCCACCTCCACCGCCTCGATCTCCGCCTCGCGCAACCCTAGCGTGCGCATGAACTCCTTCCAACGCCGCGCGGGCACGGCGTCCATCACATCGTAGAGCTGCGGGCCAGGCTGGAGCGTGGCGGCCGCCGAGCCTGCAGGGGGCGCTGGCGAGGGCGGGGGCGGCAGGCCTGCGGGCAGGCCAGAGAAAGTCAATGGAGGGTGCTGGTAGGGGCAAGGGACAGGGGCCAAACAGGGCAGGAAGGTCCACCTGGCCCATTAGGGGATGTGGGCAAGTGTCCACAGGAAATCACAGCTTATCACCCCAGATTCAGGAGAAGGGGTCAATCTCTCAGGTCACTGAAATCCCTTACCAGGAGCTCTGCTGGGCAGCTGGTCCCAGGACCATGTGGCCTCCAGGCAGGGTGCCTCCTGGGTCTGGGGAGAGCCAGAAGTACAGCTGTGGCCTACCAAATGGACAGGGCACACCTTCTCACTGCTGCTGGGTGTCACCAGAAGGGCAGGGCCGCTGTCCGGGGGTGAGAGATGGGTGGTCTGGAAGCCAAGAGAGACCCCCCCGGCTCAGCCTTGCTTGCTTAGCAAGGCTCTTGCCCGTGCCGGGGTCTCTCAGCAGGAGTGGGCACCCCGACTCAGTCAGTAGACACATCTCCCATTCCACCTCCTCTGTGCAACTGTACCCTCTTCACTGTGACCCAGGAGAGGAGCCCTGTCCTCTGTCTGGAATGCCCTGCCCCTGCTGCCCTCTCCTTATTCCCCCAACCCTGGCATAGGCCTCCTGTTCATCCTACTGAACTGAGCACTCCTGTTTACCTATCTGGACCCTGTAGGCTCAGAGCTTCTCAGAGATGCCTTCATTCACTGATAACTTGGCATATGTGTTTGTTAGGTCTCTTCAGTGCCTGGGATCTGAGTTATAATAAGGCCCAACCTCTCAGCTCCAGGAGACTTGCTCACGGCTCCTCCCAGAATACTAGCTACTGAGAATCTCACCTGTAGGGGGGTCCAGACCTCCACACCAGTGTCATCTGCTGAGAGACAGAGAGTCTAATGAACAATCAGGCAAGGCACTTGAACCTGGGTGCTAGCCCAGCTCCTTCTTAGGTTCCTCTGTACCCCACTCCCATCACTCTCTGCCTCAGTTTACCCACCAAAGCCAGGCCCAATGGGCTGTGGGCTACCCATCCTGACCCCAGGCCTCTCAGAGTGTGTGTGTGTTCGTACGTGCACTTACCAGGACCTATGGCCTTGCAAGGATGGCAGCGGTGGTATGTGTAGGTCAGGGTGGCACCAAGCAGGAGTGGGACCACCAGGCCTGCCACGAGCATCTGCACCCAGAACACTGAAAGAGCAGCTGGTGGGTGGCGGGTGGTAGCCATCCCCCGGCCTCCCTGTGGCCCATCCCAGCTCTCCCACTGGCATTTCCAGTTCACCACATACTCTGCCTCCAGCCACAGACAGCCACGCAGGGCTCAGGACAGCTCCCAAGGGTGCTCCTGCAAGGGGAGGGGGAAATGTGTGGAGGCTGAGGTACACACCAGGAAGACTGCTCATGACCACCCAACATCTTCTCCACCCTGGAGGCCCTACCCTCCTGAGAGTCTCCCTCTACCCAAGAATGTTCCCAAAGTACTGCTGAAATGTCACCAGTGTTCATACAATAGCAACAAATACCACTTACTGAGCATCTAGACTAGACAGAGGGGCACTAAAATGTCAACTCTGGGATTTGCCTGTTTTGTTCCCTGCTGTTTCCCTAGTACCTGGAACAGTGTCTGGAAATAGTAGATACTCAAGAAACTTGGTGAGCAAATGAGTGACTAATCACCCCTTAACCATAGCCCTGGGGGAGCCTACTAACACCCCCCTGTTCAGATGGAGAGCCAACAGATTGAAGTAACTTGCTCAAGATGCCTCAAGGAACCAGGGGCAGATCTTGAGCCTCAGGCCAAGTTTTGAAACTACATTAACGTGACTCTCTAAGTGACACATCCTATCCTTAATATAGGGCCGGAAGGACTACTAGAGGAAAGTATGACATAAAGTAGAGACATGCCCCCTTACTTATCTGACGTAAGGTAAATTCAGATTTCTCTTTACCATTCAAAGTTGGTCTGAAGTGGGGCCCATCTACCATAGAACTGAATTCCCTCTTCCCTGCCCCTCGACCCCCACTCTGCTCCCAGCCTCCCTTCCCCCGGCCCCGGGCAGCCAGGAAGTTACGTGGGACAGGACACGCAGCTCTTGTCATATTCATAGAAGCCAGGCAGGCAGGTCCCACAGTGGGTGTCTCTGCTAGAACCTATGGTCCAGGAGATGCTGTGGGTCAGGATGGGAGAGGAGGAGGTGGGATGGGGTGGGGTGTGGGAGCCCAGAATGAGGGTACTCACAAGGTGTCTGCGTGTGCCGGTGCAGGGCCCCACAGTCTGTGCATGGGCGGCAGCGAAAGGGGGAACCATGCCGGCACTGGCTGACCATGCAGTCCATGAACCAGCCTGGCCTGCAGCCACAGTGGGTGTCTGCCACTGCTGAGCAGTTCCTCAGGGCTATCTGGGGGGCTGGTGGGAACAGGGGATTGGGGAGACCAGGGAGAGCAGAGGCTGTCAGAGCCAGAGACCCCCATAGAGAGGTGGGACAGGTCCCCTGGAGAATGGAGATGCAGAGACCAGAGACAGGACTGCCCCCAAAGTGAGAGAAGTGTGGGGATCATCACAGACCAGAGGCTGGGGCACAGAGACAGGAAGGTCACAGGATGAGAGGGCAGAAAGACATCCTGAGGCAGGACCAGGGTGGAGGCCTCAGCATGGCGTGGCATGTGGTGGCATGGGGTGGGCACGGGGGCCTCCTACCCAAAGGCTGGGCTTGAGCCAGCCGCTTCCTTCAGAAAGACCCTGGCCAGACGAGTCCTCAAGCACCCCCCACCCCCAGCACTAGGCAGCCCCTCACCCAGCTCATCACAGGCCTGGCAGCGGGCACAGCGGGTTTCGTAGTGGTTTTCCCGGGCCAGAAAGGTGCCCTGCGGACAGGGGAGGCAGGTGGCCGCGCCACAAGGCTTTGTGCAGGGGGCCTTCAGGTAGTGCCCTGTGGAACCCAGTGCGGTCAGTCAAAGGGGGCTTCCACCTGCCCTTCCCCCCATCTCTGGCTCCACTTTCAGCCTCCCCTCCCTTCATCCCTAGCCTGCCTACCTCCACTCCCCAGCCCCACCTAACCCTCACCTGTCTGTGGTCAGCCCTCACTTCCTCCCATGTCCCTCCCACCCCTTCAGCCCCTCACCTGCTGGACAGCCCTTGCAGCAGCCCAGACCACTCCGCTTTGGGAAGCTGTGGCCGCAGTCACACCGGGGGCTGGGGGTGCTGGCCCGGGCACCCAGCAGCAGCAGGAAGAGGAGGGCCTGGGGACAGGGGCTGCTGACTCCCAGCCTGGCTGCCCAGGCGGGGGCCTCTCTCTGCCCGGTCTCTCCCACCCTAGCGCTTGCCCTCAGAGCAGCCCATTTCCCAGGTTCTTGAGCAGAGGAGGTGCCCATGGGTGGGGGGTGAGACTGACTTCCTTCCCCTGGGTACAGATGGGGCTTGGGAGGAGCAGATTACAGGCTTCCTGCCAGCCCCGCATGTTGCCCTCCACCGGGCGGGAACCAGGCAGCCCCACCCCGACTCGTGCTTGCGGTAAGGTGGGGGACCCTGATTTTTCTCTGCCGGGGTCCCCAGAAGCCTCTGGCCCCTGACATGGTGCTTCCTCTCGGGGGAAGGGCCCCGCCCCCGCTGAACCTCTAACTCGGTGGGAAGAGGGACCCAGTCCCCAGGGAAGCCCGATCGAAGACATGCATTCCCCTACCCTCCCATCCTCTGTCCCCTTCCTCTGCCGACCCGCTCTCCCCTCCTTCCCGCGTCCCCTTCCCAGGCAGGCCCCGGCACGGCTCGAGGTCATGCCCCTGCGACCCTACTCACCACCGCCGCCGCCGCCGCACAGGTCCCGGGCCGCGGGCGCGGCTCCATGGCCCTGGGCGCCACGCTGGGCCCTCGACCAGACCGGGCTTCCCCCGCTCCGCCCGCAGCGGGTGGGGCCCAGCGCGGCGCCCTCAGGACCGCCCCGCCTGAAGAGCCCGCCTCGGGGGTGGGGGCTAGGGCGGGGCTGCCGGGAAAGGAGCCCCCAGCCCTCACCTGAGCTCACCTGAGGCACCTGGTGGGCAACGTGCCCATAACGAGGGGCCGCATCCGGGTCCCAAGCCTGGGTTCTAGCTCAACCCAGAGACTACCTCTTCCTAGAGAGGCAATCTCTCCTCTCTGGGTCTCAGAGGCACCCTCAGCCATGAGGGCTTGGGCCAGAAGAACCCAGGTGGGAGGCCCACCCTCCCCACACAGGGCATGACCCTGCCCTGGAAGGCAGTCCAAGGGGGCCTGCTCAGTAGCCTGAGCCTGTGGCCCACCCTGGTGCCAGCTCAGAGGGGTGGCTTGGGGTAGGGCCCTCCAGGGCCCCATGTGGGGAGGGCACCTGGTGGGGGCCCTAGTGGTGGACTTCATGGCTGTGGCGGGGGACAGGGCTGACCTTGGGAGTACTGGTCAGGCGATTTCTGCCCCCACGAAGTCCCTTGTGCTCCCAGTCTTGCCCAGTGGTGGCCCACCACAGATGGAGGGGACAGGAGCCCAGAGGAGCACTGAGTGTACCTGAGTCCAGAAAGGGGGCATTCCAAAAGCAAAGGACTCTTTCCAGTGAAGTATATACAAGTCTTTATAAAAGAATCAAAAGCTCAATAAATATGCAACTTTACACAGAGCCCATCCCAAGGACTAGGAAGAGGGGGAGGGGGCTAAAGGCAGGGGAACCGTCGTCCCATTTGGCGCCAGATGGTGGAGGAGGGAAGGGCTGCCTGGGACCCCAGCCCTGGAGTCCAGCCCAGAGGACTGGAGGTCCTGAATTCAGAGAGCATTGGGCAAAGGACTCTGCCTAGGCTGGGGGTTGGGGGGTGGGGAAACAGGCAGGTTAGTGACAGTGGTGACTGTCGGGGGGTCCTGCAGCCTGGGCCTCTGCTGAGCCCTCCTCCACTTCCATCCGGTCTGGCAAAGTGCAAATTGGGCCCTTGGGGGCGGTGGTGGTGTCCGGCTGGGCACTCAGGCCCGTGTGCACATTAAGGCAGCAGCTGGAGCAGGGGCTGGCACACCCCAGGAGGCATGTTGTCTGCTGTCCCTTGGTCAGTGGCACCCTTGGGGGCCTCCCTCTGCTCAGACCTCCCTGCAGTGGAGAGGAGGGGAGAGACAGTTCTTCCTTGGCTGACGGTATTCGGAGGGGCTCTGGCCACCCTCTCAGGCTTCTTCACCGCTGCCCACTGTGCACATCCTCGCCAGATGCTGGGGCAGGTCCCAGGCTCCCTCTCCCATCCCTGTGCCCAAGTGCCATCTGTTCCCAGCCATGACAATGCCCCCAGCACACTGGGCCACCTGTCCTCCACCCCAGGCCAGGCCACTCACGAGGCAGTGAGGGTGGAGTTAAGCAGCAGGGTAGTCCTGATTCGGTAGAGCTGGGCCAGCGTCAGCTTCCTGTGCTGGGCCGAGATCCCCGGGGGAGGCTCAGGCTGGACCCTGGTCGAGGCCCCCGAGGACAGCTCTCTGCTCCTCCTAGTGGGTCCTTCGGGCTCCCCACCTGGGCAGTGGGCTCTACCCTCTAGCTCTGCCAGCTGGGGGCCAGGGCCAGGTGCCCCCTGGCAATACCAGCTGGGCCCAGCTTCCTGACAGGAGCCCTGAGTCCTTGTGCCAGGGACAGTAGCAGCCAAGCAGACTTCCGACAGGCTGCGGCTCGGGGCTGGGGGCACTCTGCGGGTAGTGGCCCCTGACAGCAGCTGGAGGAGGCTGGCCTCGGATTTGGACTTAAGCAGGTGGGGCAGGCAGGGCAGCAGCTGGACAGGAGTGCGGCGGCGAAGGCGGGGCGAGGGTGGGGGTGACGGGGCTGGTGGTAACTCTGGGGGCCGGGGTGCTGACTCCACCGTGGGGGCTGGGGCCATAAAGTCTTGCAGGGATGTGGGGGAAAGGGTGCCGTAGGCGGAGTCCATGGAGCAGGAGCGGCCATCCACAGGGCCCAGGGGCAGAAGCTCGCTGGTAGGAGTGACAGATGAGGCGGTGGTGCTGAGAGAGGTCTCGTCTGACTGGGAGCTGAAGGGGTCGCCCCTAAATTCAGGAGAGGACAGCAACTCCCCAGGCTCTACCACCACCATGGCCAGGGTTTCCGTAGAGCCGTCCGAGGCACTGTGGGGGCCGAGAGGGGAGTCAGTCCAGCTAAAGGAAGCCTAGACGGCTGGACACAGAAGTTGAGAGCCTCTGCCCTCCTGAGTCTGAGGCTCAAAGACTGCAAGCAGGCAGCACGTGAGCCCGAAACACAGGTATCAGGAATGGCGTCTGTCATCACCACAGTATCTGCTGTCAGATATAGTCTAAGAATCTTCAGCTCAGCTCTGGGCAGCTACCACTAATAGATCAGAGTGGGCACTCAAGTTGAAATCCATTTGCCATCCCCGCTAGTGGGGGGCAGAGCCCCCCTCCCCATGCCCACTGGGTTCATATCATAAAGCCATGCACAGGGAAAGGGGTCCCACTCAGTGTTGGTCGCCTTGGGGTCAGGAGTCCTGGGGCAGAGCACCTGCTCTGCTCCAGCTTGCTGGGTGCTCCTGGGCAAACGTACCAGTGCTGGGAGTCAAGGCTGTGGCTGCTTTTGCGCAGAATGGTAGGGGAGCTGGCAGCCGAAGTGCTACTTCCCCCACCTTCCTCCTCCTCCTCCTCCTCCTCCCGCTCATCCTCCTCCTCTTCCAGGCTCTGCAGGTGCTGCTGGTCGCCTGGGTGCTCCTGCACACGCAGCTGCTGCAGCTGGTTCTGGAGATGGGCATGCACAGGGGCCCCACAGCTGGTGAGCAGCAGACCCCACCAGGCTGCCCTGCCAGGCTGCCCACCACTCTGCTCTCACCTGGGCATTGTAGATGGCATCCACCCAGCCACGGCACAAAGCCTGGCCACTGGCCTGGAACGTGTAGGCCCCCACAGCACTGTGGAACTCGTTCAGGTAGATGAGGAGGAAGGAGCCTGGTTAGGAAGGGCTCGAATCAGTGCTAGCTGGGACCAAGACCCCAGCCCACTGTAGGTCCTGCCCATCACAGCACCCCTCGCCCCCATCATAGGTCCCACCCAGGAGCTGGGAGCCGGCCAACTCACCTGGGTCCCGAAGCTCCCGGCACACGATCTTGTCCACCAGCAGCGGTGGCCTGATGACCTTGGTCCTCTCAGCCTTCTTCACTGGCTTGGTCACCAAGAGCAGGTCAGTGAAGAGAAAGCAGTACACGTCCATCTGGAGATGGCGGGGGGTGGAGGGTAATGCAGGAAGAGCAGGAGAGGCCAGAGGTCAGGGCCAAGGCAGGCACCCTCCCCTGGGAGCACTGGTGTCAAGTACCTGTCTCCTTCCACCCCCACTGAACTGAGAGTAACATTCAAATGAAGAACAAGATGACTTTCTCTCATCCAGCTACTTACTTGTGACTTATGCCAGTTAAAAGTTTACATTAAAGAGGGAAAGGAAGGTGGTTTTAAAATCATGATTGGCAGGACTTCCTTGATTAAGAATCCGTCTTACAATGCAGAGGACACTGGTACAATCCCTGGTTGGGGAAGATCCCACATGCCACAGAGCAACTAAGCTTGTTCGACTAGGGCCCGTGCTCTGCAACTAAGAGAAGCCACCACAAAGAGAAGCCTGTGCACCAAAACTAGAGAGTCATCCTGGCTCGCTGCAACTAGAGAAAGCTCTCATGCAGCAACGAAGACCCAGTGCAGCCAAATATAAATAAATTTTTTAAAAAATCATGATTTGCAGACTCTGGGTTACACAGTGCTTGAAAAATTCATAGCTTTGTAGCAAGACTCTAGGCTATTCCCAGCCTGCTCACAGAATGGGCCCCTCCCTCCCAACAGGAACACACTGTGGCATTGACAGGTGGGCTAGAATGGCACCTGATGGCCGGGATCCAGCTGCTGTATTTGTAAAAAGTAAACTGCAGGCAGAAAGTCATCCCTCAACACAATATTGTTAAGCGATTATCCTTCAATTACAAATAATTTTAAAACAAGAAAAAAAAAAACAGTCATTCCTCACATAAAGGCACTAGTTTTGAATTGCCACCCAAGGGACAGAGCAGCTAAGAATCACTGACTAGGGCCCGGGAGGTCCCGAGGAAGGGGTGGTTCAAACCCCACAGGGTAAGGGGGAGGCAAGGGCCCTGAGTGTGGAAAGGTTCCTGGAGTCACCTTGCTGTCCTTCCCCTCCTTCATCCTCAGGCTCCCTTCCAGCAGCAGCTGACGTGTCTCCTCAGGGGAGGCACCAGGGATGGGAGCTGTCAGGTCCAGATGTAGAAATTCCTTCAGGAGCTGGGGGGTGGGGTTGGGGGCGGGCAAGAGAGGTCAAGGTCTGACCCCTCATCTCAGCTGGGAGACCTCAGATGAGATTCCCAGTATAGCTCCCATCTGCCAGTGTGTCCCTTCCCCGCCCCCAGCAGGGCCAAGGACCCCCACACAGACGGAGGCACCCACCTTGTCCACCTCGTCGTTGCTGCCCTCCACCACCTCGTAGGCGTCGATGCGACTCACCACGGCCGCCAGCCGCTGCCGCTCCTGGCGCTGCCGCATGCACGCGTTCACGTGGTGGATGAAGCGCTCCACCGAGCCGATCTAGGGCGGGCGGGCCAGGGCAGCTCAAGGACCGGGTCAGGAGGGGCCGCCAGCCAGAGGGAGGGACCCTGCCCGCGACCCAGTTACCATAGTGACAACGGCCTCCTTGGCGCGCGGTTCGTCGGTCTTTCTTAGCACCGACTTGAGCAGCAGCGGGTACTTGGTGAGTCGCTGATGGGGCTTGGCCAGCATGTCGCTCAGCTTGAGCCGCTGGCACTGCTGGTGCTTCTCGGCCCACTGCAGCGGGGAGGCGGAGCGGGACTCAGGGTGGGCCCCGCCCCGGGCCCCCAGGCCGCGCCCACCGCCATGCCCTCCGGCACCTGCCGCCCGAGGGAGCCCATTGCGCAGTGCCCTGGCCCCCCGGCGAGCCCCATCCGCCCTCACCGTGATGTAAGTTCGGAAGAGGTCATTGTCGCGCAGCAGGCCGCGCATGTACTCCATGCAGCCCTCCTCCTCCATGCAGTATCGGACGTAGGGCTTGAAGAGGGAGCCGAACTGGCGCGGGGCGGAACAGGCACAGCACCTGTTACCGCGCGCCCGCACCGCGGGAGGGGGCCCCGCGCTCGCTCCTCCCTTATTGCCTCTCCCCGACCACCAGGAGGCAAGCTTATTATCCCCGTTTTCCACACGAGGAAACAAACGGAGCCTCAGCGAAAGCGATCGGCCTCGGCCAGGTGGTAGCAAGGGCACACGGTCAGGTGGAGTTTCACACCACTGCGACCGACTCTGAATTCTACGCCTCTTGACCACCAGGGGTCATTCGGGCCACCAGTTGGGAGGGCGCTGGGGTGTTGGGCAGACGGGATTGGCGCCCCAGCCCTGCCTCTGTGTCCCTGAGTGTGTCCGATCTGATCCGTACCATCTTAAAGCCTTTGAGGAAATCCCCGGGCTGCAGAAGCGCCCGCGTGCGCCGCGCCTTCTCCAGCACCGGCGCCATCACGCTGCCCCACAGCCCGCGGTGCAGCCGCGCGATCTCAGGGATGTTGCTGAACAGGCGGTCCGCCTCCACCTGGGGGGCGGGATTGGTGGTGGAGGTGCGCTCGGCCCCGCCCCAACCCATCTCTCTCCCGCCCTGTCAGCCCCGACCCCAGCCTTCTTCAGTACCATCCCATGCCGTTAGGGGGGTCCATCCCGTAGGGCCCCGCCCCTGCCCATCCTCTACCCCGCCTCTCACTCTACCCATTAGCCCCGCCCGGAGCTTTCTTCAGCATCATCCCACGTCCACAATTAGATGCCAGGCCCGGTCCCTTACCCACTCCACCAGTCAGCCCCGCCCCTGTCCCGCCCCTCCCTGGCTTTAGCCCCTCCCCACTCCCCGTTACTTCCTGGGACCGCCCCCGCCCCGGCCCCGCGCGGCACCTCACACAGCAGTCCCGACTCTTGCAGGTTCAGGAGGCAGCACAGGAACAGCTGTGGGGGCAAGGAGCACTGCGTCTGGAGTCGGGGTGGGGGGCTCCCTGTCCCGATGCCCCACCCAGACTCTAAGGCTCCCTTCGCCCCTTCCCCATCCTGGAGGCCGGAGGCAGCCTGAGACAGAAAGGCTTCACCCTTTGAGAAAAGACCCAGTTCCATGGCCCAGCTGGGGGTCCCCCTACCCAGGCCCCACCTGGAGGGCCGCTCTGGCACACTGCCCTGGCGGCCACATCTGGAACTCTCTCCTCCAGCTCTGCCCTGGCTCTCTCTGGTTTCTGCCCAGAGGGTGTCTTCTTTGAGCCCACAAGCCCAGGACAGATGCTTCCCCAGATCAAAGTCCCTATACCGCCCCCCCCCCCACTCCCAATGCCTACCCATCCTGTCTCCACATCTAGGGTGTGGGCTGCTGGACACCTGGCATACAGCAGGTGTTTGGAAACAGCTGTTGAGTGGATGAGTAAAAGGATGAGGTCTGTGTTACTCAGCTCAAGCCAGCAGACTTGCCCCAAGCCCCCTCCCAATTCCCAGGGGCCCAGGGGAATCACCTCCACTCTGGGGTGTGGCCTGCCCCTACTCTCCTCCCACTTTGTTGCTTGGCACCTACTCCTTCTGCAAAGGTCCAAACTCTGCTCAGGGACACCCAGAGGAGGCCACGGTGGGGGTGGGGGTGGGCAGGGAGGCGGGGTGGCTCTGGGCCCCACACTCACGTTGGTGATCACCCGCAGCTTCTTAATGTATGAGGCCTCCGTGTGCAGGAGCTCCCAGACCGCCTCCTGCTGGTGGCACTGCCGCCGGGTCAGCTTCTGTGGGGAGGGCAGGGTGTCTCCAGGAGCCCCGGGGTGGCCAGATCAGGGGAGCAGGTGGAGTGGTCCTGCACGCAACCTTTTTTCCCATTTGAGACACAGAGGCCCCCCAAGTTCTGGGCCAGCCAAGTGGTACACCACACTTTCACCTTGCCTGAGTTCCTCCAAAGCTGGTTAATGATGACAGCAGCCTGGCAGGGCTGTCCATGGACCATCCTGCCACCCTAGGAAGGGCCCCGTGGAGTGGGGCAGGGGCGATAATGCCCCCCTTTCCCTGAGAAGGGGGGAGCTGTGGGGCAGGCGGGCGGCACCCACCTCGTGCCCATCAATGAGCTCCCGCCAGCTGTCCTCCAGCCGAAGTCCGGCGTCATCCTCATCCTCCTCTTCGTCACCTTCTTCCTCCCAGGAGTCATGGTCAAAGCGCAGCCTCCGGGGCAGCCTGGGCAGCCCGAAGAGGCCATAGGCGTGCAGCTTGCCCTCCAGCTGCTCCATCTTGTCTATCTCCTGAGAGGAGACGTGGTCAGGGTCAGGGGTCAGGGGTCAGCCAGCCGCCCTGCCCCAGGGCACCCGGGCCCACATACCCGGCCATAGGTGCTGGTGCTGGGGCCTGAGCTGAAGAAGCCACTGAAGCGACTGGCCGCCCGGTTCTTCCAGCTGTCACTGCCACTGCTGCTGCTGCTGCTGCCACTGCTGCTACTGCTGGGCAGAGAGCAGCTGGAGGGTGTGGGGGGCTCCTGCCCAGGGATGCTTGCCTCCCCTAGGAACTCTGACATGTTCTTGCGTCGGCGACCAGGGGCCTGGCCAGGGAGCAACAGTCAAGAGGCGGGTCCACTCTGACCCCCATGGCCCCACCCCATCATGCATTTCCAGGACCTCAAACCTGCCTGGGATGCAGGAGGGTCTCTGCATTCCCCCACCCTGTGAGGCCACCTCTCCTGAGACCTAAACATGCCCTGGGGGCTGGAAGGTCCAGAGAGGCGCCCCTGGGCCACGCCTCCCCCCACCGCCAACCCCAACCAGGAGCATAAAGCACGTGGGAGAACACAGAGTCACACACGCTCGGGTGCACTGAGAAGCCCACATCCAAGTGGATCCCTGATGAACGCTCACGGGCACAGCCAGTGACATACAGCTTCGCTCCCCACACAGTGTCTGCTTGGACACACATGCTCAGACTCCTCGTGCACGAACACTCAGAATTCCCAGGCCCATCCCCCTGCAGTGGGTTAGATCCACCCGGTACGCCCGGAGCCAGCCCCATTTCACAGAAGGGGTAGGAAAGCCCCCAGCAGGAGCAGCAAGGGGCCCAGGTGACCTCCCCTCTGGCCCCTCCCCACCCCTAGCCCTGACACAGCCCCTCCTCACCAGGATATCCAGGCTCTCCCGGCGGCTCTGGAGGTCCACGCGCTCTTGGGCCGGGGGCCCAGCCCCGGCTTGCCGCAGGATCGGCAGACTCAGGGACTTGGAGTCCTTCACCCCCTGCTCCACCTTCCCCTCGTCCCCTGGCTTGGCTGGGGAGGCATGTGGGGACAAGTATAGGTCCTCAAAACCCAGGCCAGTGGAGGACGAGACCCCGGTCCTCTCTCCCTGGAGGAGCCAAACCAAGGCCTGGCTGCCCTCCCTCAAAGCCCCACCTGCCAGCACCCTGGTTACCCTCCCCCAAAGCCCCCCCCGCCAGCACCCAGCACTGCTGCCCAGCAGAGACACCTGTATGGTAATGAGCCTGCTCAAGGCCATGGCCAATGGGAACCTGAGCTGGGAAACAACACCCTCCCCAGAGGACCCAGTTGCGCCCCAGCTCCCCTGCTCACCTTTGACCCGCAGGTAGTGTCCCCCAAACCTGTAGGCCTCAAAGGTGAGGGACAGGGGCGTGTTGGACTGGTCCAGATAGATGTCCACTTTGCCCAGTGCAATGCCCTTCCTTTCAAATACTGGCAGCAGCACCTCCCTGCCCCAGGACAGGAGGTGTGTGTGTTGGGGGCCATCATATGAACCCCTCACCCTGCCCAGAGACATCACATGAACCCCCACCCCATCCCCCCAAAAGAAAAGGGAGACCCCAGGGGGATCACACCCAGGTTCATACATGCACACATGAATAGGAGGTTCACACGTGTATACACAATGCCCTCGCCCTCACACGTTCGTGTTGACACACCAGGGCAGACCCTGTCACATGCCAGTCCATGCCCCAGGGGTGGGTCACGTCCACTCAAGCATGGCTCCCAGGCCCTCACTGCACATGAGTGGGGTGCCCATGAGGGAGGACACACTTGTCTACGGGCCACGACACAGACACACAGTCATACCTGCTGAGGCCACAACTGCCCCCAGCTCCCTTCTCCCCTCAGCCCCATCAAGCCCTACCCCAGAGACTTCTTTTTCATGGCTGGTACAATCTCCGTCTCAATGTCCACGTTCAGGTCAAATTTCAGGGTGAAGCACTCCTTGCTTGGGTCCTGAGCGGACATGCATCTCAGCACCTGCACCCCTAGGGCCCTCCCCTCCCCACCCCAGGGTCCTAGTGAGCACAGGGATCTCCCTGTCCTTTTCTATCCCAGGGAGGGCCCCGGCAGCCCTCCTGCCAGAGGCAGGAGCTCCTGGAGCATCCCCCACCTGGGCTAAGGTGGGCAGGGCTGGGCTGCAGGGCTGGGCAGTGACAGAGAGACATGCTCACTCCACGCCCCATCCCCGGGTTCTTGGAATTCAGAGCAGAGAGGCCCAGCCTCGGGAATGGAAAGGGCCCAGGAGGGGCAGAGACTGGTGGGGAGGGGCCTGCTCTGCCAGCCTGGGGGCTTCTTACATCTGTATGTCTTCTCCTGGCTTTCTTCTTGGAGAGTTTCAGGCCTGTGCTCTTTCGGTCCCTGCAAGGAAGCCAGTCAGGGCAGAGGTTGGAGGCGTGGGTGGGCTCTCATCAGGGTGGGATGTGGGTAGGCCCCAGTTGGTGACCCACCCCTTTCTGACTGTAGGTGGCCAGGTAACTCAGGTTGGCTCAGGCAAGCAGGGGTGGAGGTGGGGAGTGGCTCACAAGGAGCTGTGCGCCCCCCTGTGGCCAATCCAGGAGTCATACCCAGGGTCCCTAGACAGGTGGAAGTCTGCCCCCAGAAGCCCTAGAGGCTCACCCTCCAGGAATCTGGGTGGCAGCAGGGGCTAGGAGGGGTCTCTGGTCCCTAGATCTGTGACCTGACACCCAGCCTTGGGAGCTCCCAGGTGTCTTCTCCGCCCACCAACCCCTCACCTACCCCTTGCCATCCATACAACTCTCCTCCTCCTCCTCCAAGTCCACAGCAGGGCTGGTGCGCGGGGGGCATGACCGGGTGGACACGTTCCGAGCCAGGACAGAGCCTGTGGAGTAGAGCGGGAGCGGGGTTGTGCCTGTCTCCCTGTCCCTGGTCCCTTCCTTAGTCTTCCAACATGGCAGTCTCCAGAGGAACCAAAGCCATCTATGGACCCTGGGACCCCGCCTCCCTAACAAGCCAGGGCCCCTCAGTTCTGTGAGGAGGGGTCAGTCACTGCTTATCATTTACCCATCCCCAGACTCAAAAAGATGCAAGGGCCCTGGAATGACATCCTGGGTGATGCCCTGCGCCCAGTACAAATCCACCTCAGTTTACCCATCTATGAAATAGGCATAAAGAAGCGCTGCCTCTAGGACTGTTGCAGGGAGGGAACAAAGTCCATGGCTCTTTCTTGCAGGTGTCCCCCTCTCCCCTCCCCTTTCTTGCAGGTCACCACTGTGACCACACCCAAAGTCCCAGGGGGCCCTGGGGAACAGTCCTTTTGTCCCTCTGACCAGCTGGGGAAGGAGACAAAGCCACCTCAGCACAGTCAGCTGGCAGTGGGACTGGGCCAGGTGCCTGTTCAGCAGGAGGGGTTTCTTGTTTCCTGCTGCAAGTTCCTTCTGACCTGCCCATCCCACCTCCCACTGCCTCTGCCCGCTGGCTGCCTGGCTAGAGGATCTGCCCAGAAATCCCCTGCCTGGAGGAGAAGACAGAAGGGCTTTCTCCACGCTGGCCTGGGCAGGGGCAGAGGCAGGTCCATTGAGAAGGACCCGGCCCCTAGAGAAGACAGGCTGGCCCTCGAGCAGGGCCGGTCCCCAACTTTTCCTCTTATTAAAAAACTGGCAGGGCGGAGGATGGCAGGAAGGGATAGTTAGGGAGTTTGGGGTGGACATGTACACATGGCTGTATTTAAAATGCATAACCAACAAGGATCTACTATATAGCACATGGAACTCTGCTCAGTGTTAGGTAGCAGCCTGGAAGGGAGGAGGGTTTGGGGGAGAATGGATACATGTATATGTATGACTGAGTCCCTTCCCTCTTCATCTGAAACTATCCCAACATTGTTAATGGGCTATGCATGCATGCTAAGTTGCTTCAGTCATGTCCGACTCTTTGCAACCCCATGGACTGTAGCCTGCCAGGCTCCTCTGTCCATGGGATTCTCCAGGCAAGAATACTGAAGTGAGTTGCCATGGCCTCCTCCAGGGGATCTTCCCGACCCAGGAATTGAATCTGTGTCTGTCTCCACCTGGGAATCCCTGTTAATCAGTTATATCTCAATACAAAATAAATGTTAAAAAAAGAAAAACATTTGTGGAACAAAAGGGGCAGCAGATTTGGGTTTCATTGTTCACAGTTGACTCGTGTCCTTTCTCATGGCCTTGTCATGATGCCTACAGTTACCAGGACCCTGTGCCCCCAGGCAAGGGCTCTAGGGACTGGTCCCTCCCCGTGCTCACCTTGGGGGGGCAGGTCGAAGCGGACGTGCCCATCATAATGCATGGCGCTGTGGAACTTGCTGTCACAGGCCTCACAGAGGTTGAGGGGGCCCCGGTGGTGTAGCTGCTGGCAGTCGGCGTGGTGGCATACCTGTGTGGGAAAGGATGGGGGCAGGGTGGACCCAGACCCCTGTGGTACACGGGGCCCCTGGCCCTACAGGGGCTGCTCTTCATGTCCAAACATCCACGTTCCACAGGGGCCCGTGCTTATTGGGCTGCTCTTCATGTCCAAACATCCACGTTCCACAGGGGCCCATGCTTATTAATTTATCCATCAAGTGTTTCCCAAGCACCTACAAGGTGTCCATCCTGGGGGATGCAGAGAAAGCAAAGCCCTGCCCGCAAGAAACACAGTGCAGAGTAAGTAACCACGAAGCAGGTGCTCCCAGGGCCTCTTCTGGAACACAGGCAGAAAGGGCCCCCAAAAGTGAGGCTGGGGCTGCCCGTCAGTTTGCCCAACTCAGTGTCGTCAAACAGAATGCCTCCCCGTCCTCCGTGCCCAGGGCCTCTGCCCTCAATTCTATGACCTGTGCAGCCCCCGAACAGCTGACCACCCTGGATTTCTAAGTCAAGGTATGGAGGGGCTTATGGAGGAGTCAGGGAATGATGCTGGCATCTGGGCGCCTACGTGGGACCCATGGGCCGTTGCTTAGTGACGTGACCTCAGATTTACCCATTCGCTCCAGTCTGCTCTCATCCCCACCCCCATGGATGACCTTCCTATCTCCTCCATCCCCTAAGCATCCCAAACTCACGCCCCACTGACCCACTGCCTACTTTTCCAGGGAAACAGAAGCCACCAGAAGGCACTCCATGAGCCCCAACCACCACAGCCACCCACCCATCCTGGGCTGTGGAGGCTTCACCCTGCCCCAATCCCAGACCAGCCTCCCACCGAGACCCACCTCTCACCAGATCATTCCCATGGGCAAACCAACCTGATTCTCCAGCTCCAGCTCCCCCTCCACTTATAACTAAACTCTGTAAAACCAGGCATCCATAACCACCAGTTCCTGTTCTCTCCTCCCATTACCCTTTATTTTCTTTTCCCTCAACTTTTTGTTTTAAAATAATTCAAACCTTCAGAAAGTGGTAAGAATAGTACAATGACATCTTCACACCATTCTAGCTCCGCCAGTCATTCACATTCGCCACACTGCTCATGACACCCCTCCCCTGGTGAGGAAATCGACACCACCTGGGAGCACAGATGTTCTCGTGCAAAACCCCACACAGCTCTATGTGTGTCACACTCGTGGAAACTCAGTGATGATACTTTGTCCAACTTTAGTCTCCCTTGGCATTTCCACAAGTGTCTAAATAATGTCCTTCACAGATTTTTTTCCCCACATGGTATTCAATCAAGGTTCATATGTATGTACGTTTGGCTGTGTTTGTTTATCCCTTTAAGAATAAATGCTCTGGGACTTCCCTAGTGGTTCAGTGGCTAAGACTCCAAGCTCCCAATGCAGGGGGCCTGGGTTTGATCCCTGGTCAGGAAAGTAGATACCACATGCCGCAACTAAGAGTTCACATGCCAAAACTAAAGAGTCTGCATGCCTCAGTGAAGATCAGAGATCCAGAGGGATGCAAATAAGAGCCAGTACAGCTAAATCAACAAATAAAATATACATATATATACTTAAAAAATAAAAAGATTGAATGAATATCCCACATTTTCCACCCTGTCTTTCAGGACATTGAAGCAGCCAGGCCAGCAGTTTTGCAGAAAGCCCCTCCTTCTGGATTTGTCTGGGGGTCTCGCATAGTTTGCTGTCGTTCAGTTGCTCAGTTGTGTCTGACTGTAGCACAGACACCACGGACTGTAGCACACCAGGCTTCCCTGTCCTTCACCATCTTCCGGGGCTTGCTCAAACTCATGTCCTTTGAGTTAGTGATGCCATCCAACCATCTCATACTCTGTCATCCCCTTCTCCTCCCGCCTTCAATCTTTCCGAGCTTCAGGGTCTTTTCCAATGAGTGAGCTCTTCGCATCAAGCAGCCAAAATATTGGAGCTTCAGCTTTAGCATCAGTCCTTCTAAAGAATATTCAGGATTGATTTTCTTTAGGATTGACTGGTTGGATCTCCTTGCAGTCCAAGGGACTCTCAAGAGTCTTCTCCAACACCATAGCTCAAAAGCATCAATTCTTCCTGCATAGTTTAAAGATGAGCATATGTGCAGGGACAACAGAGAGTGGACCGTGTCTTCCTCAGTGTGCCCGAGTGCCAGATCATCTGGGGATCTCACTGTATCGTGTTTGTTTGCTTTAATATATACTTATTTGGCTGTGCCAGGTCTTAGTTGCAGTTGACAGGCTTAGTTGCCCTGCTACATGTGGGATCTTAGTTCCCTGTCCCCTGTATTGGAAAGTGGATTCTTAACCACTGGACTACCAAGGAAGTCCCCTCGCTGTACTCTGTAAAGGCGTGTTCTCTCTCTGTAATGAGTGGATACAGGGCTTCCCTGGTGGCTCAGTGGTAAAGAATCCGCCTGCAATGCAGGTGACCCAGGTTCAATCCCTGGGTCAGGAGATCCCCTGGAGAAGGAAATGGCAAACCACTCCAGTATTCTTGCCTGGCAAAGCCCATGCATGGACTGGGGAGCCTGGCAGGCTATGGTCCATGGGGTCGCAAAGAGTTGGACACGACTTAGCCACTAAACCACCAATGAGTAGGTAGTCCTGGGGTGACACTTTGAGATAGCCTGCTCCCCAGTGATTGCAAACTCCAGGACTTTAGTCCTCACTGACGGCTTTTGCCTAAATCAAACTATTACTACGATGGTTGCAACCAGAGATTTTCTAATTCTTCCATTTTCTCTCAGACCCTCTCCCATCAATTCTGCTCCCTCCCCAGTTTGCTCTTCTAAGGTCTCTGCTGACATCCACACTTCGAAGTCCTCTTGCTTGTTCGCCCAGGACCCAGCATTTGACATGGTCTCTTGGAAACCGTTTCTTCCTCGGCCCCCAGGACCCATGCCTTGCCTATTCCCTCCCCTCTCAGGCCCCTTGCCTGCTTCCTGCTCTCTCCCCATCTGTGGACCCCTCCTCATTTTACCCACACCCACTGTCCTAGAGAGGGCTCCCAGGTGATCTGTCCAGTGGGGACCAGGCCCAAGACTCTGGACCCACCTTCTCCATCCTCCTCCTGTATCCCAACAAGCATCTCAAACTTAAAAGGTCCTCACATGAGCTCCTGAAATTTTCCACATGGCTCAACCCATCTCGATTACTGGCAACACCTTCTGGCTATGCTGATGTTATGTGCTGAATTATGTCCCTCAAAAAGATAGGTTCAGGGTATTCCCTGGTGGTCCAGTGGTTAGGACTTGGTGCTTTCACAGCCATGGGCCTGGATTCAATCCCTGGTTGGGGAAGTGCTGTTGTTGTTTACTTGCTAAGTCATGTCTGACTCTTTGTGACCCCATGGACTGTATGTAGCCCATCAGGCTCCTCTGTCCATGGGATTCTCCAGGCAAGAATATGGAGTGGGCTGCCAATTCCTTCTCCAGGGGATCTTCCTGGCCCAGGAATCGAACTTGCATCTCCTAAACTGGCAGGCAGACTCTTTACCACTGAGCTACCTGGGAAGGCCTGGTTGGGGATCTAGAATCTCACAAGCCAGGTGGCACAGCAAACAGTTTTTTTTTTTTTTTTTAAAAAGATAGGTTCAGTCCTAACCCCCAGCACCATAGAATGTGCCCTTGATGGAAAGAGGATCATTACAGATGGCATTAGTTAAGCTGAGGTCATAATGGTGTCTGTAATCACACAGGATAGAGTATGGACTAACCATATGACCGGTATCCTTATAAGAAGAGAAGAGACATAGAGAGGGGACACATAGTGAGAAGCCATGTAGCAACAGAGGTGGTGACTGGAGTCAGGCATCTACAAGCCAAGGGATACTGAGGAACAGCAGGAGGCGCCAGAAGCTGGAGGAAGCGAGGGAGAGTCCTCCCCTGCTAACTTCCAAGGGAGAACGATCTGACCACATCTTAATTTCAGATTTTTGGCCTCAGAACTGAGAGAATAAACTTCTGTTGTTCTAAAGCCACCCTGACTTGTTATGACAGCCCCAAGAAAATATAATAGGCCAAAAACCTTGGGGTCACCTGTGATCCTTCTGTTACCCATCATCCAGGCAGTCTAACACGTCTTCAGGCGCCATCCTTAATATCCATAGTTTCAAACCGGCCACACTCTCCAGGCCAGCTTAGCTCCCATAGCCTCTTAGCAGGATGACAGGGCCCCTGAGCTGGTCACCCTACACCCATCCTTGACCCCAGTCTGTTCTCCATGAGCAGCCGCAGTGGACCCAGTTCAAAGAGGAGTCACACTGCTGTTGCTGCTGCTAAGTCGCTTCAGTCGTGTCCGACTCTGTGCAACCCCATAGACAGCAGCCCACCAGGCTCCTCTGTCCCTGGGATTCTCCAGGAAAGAATACCGGAGTGGGCTGCCATTGCCTTCTCCAATGCATGAAAGTGAAAAGTGAAAGTGAAGTCGCTCAGTCGTGTCCGACTCTTAGCGACCCCATGGACTGGAGCCTACCAGGCTCCTCCGTCCATGGGATTTTCCAGGCAAGAGTACTGGAGTGGGGTGCCACTGCCTTCTCCGAGGAGTCACAGGGACCTCCTCAAAACCCTGCAAGGGCTTCCCATCTCCTGCCAAGGCAGGTGACCTCGGGGCCTCTTGTCCTTTTCTCCTAGCTCCTTACACTGCCCCCACCCACCGGCCTCCTGCCTTCCCTTTTACTGGGCTTCCCAGGTGGCGCTAGTGGTAAAGAACTGACCTGCCAACGCAGGAGACGCAAGAAACACAGGTTTGATCCCTGGGTCGGGATGATCTCCTAGAATACGAAGTGGCAACCCACTCCAGTACTCTTGCCTGGAAAATCCCACGGACAGGGGAGCCTGGCAGACTACAGTCCATGGGGCCAGAAAGAGTCGGACACGACTGAGCCACTGAGCATGCATATATTTATTTATTTGGCTGTGCTGGGTCTTTAGTCGCAGCACTCAGGGTCTTTAGTTGTGGCATGCAGGATCTTAGTTCCCTTACTAGGGATTGAACCCATGTCCCCTGCATTGGGAGAGCAGAGTCTTGGCCACTGGACCACCAGGGAAGTCCCTCCTCCTGCCTTCTTGGACACGCTTCTTCAGATGTGCCCCACCTCTGAGCCTTGGCATCTGCTAATCCCTCAGCCTGAAACACTTTCCCAGACACTGAAATAACCAGCTACCTCCCTTCCTGCACACCTTCACTCAAAAGTCACCATCTTCCCCTTCTAAGGTTTCATTCCTCCACATCCACTCCCTGCCCCCGCCTTCTCTCCTTAACACCTCCCACTGGCAGGCAGTCTGCGTGTCTCACTTTGTTGCCTCCACACCCTATCAGCTCTACAAGGACAGCAGTTTCGGTCTTTCAGCTTCACTGACTGATCTCATCCTAGCCGTTCAATAAGTACTGGTTTGATTATTAAGTAGCATGATAGAGGACCACTGGAGATTTGGGCTGGAGAGAGCCTGATCAGGCATCTTCTTTAGTCTTTATTGAATTGGTTACAATATTGCTTCTGTTCTGTGTTTTGGTTTTTCAGCCCAAAGCATGTAGGATCTTAGCTCCCCGACCAGGGATCAAACCCACACCCCTGGGATGGAAGGCGAAGTCTTAACCACTGAACCACCAGGGAAGTCCCAGGGATTTTCCTTTTAATATTTGTTTATTTCTTTGGTTGTGCCAGGTCTTGGTTGCCACACATGGGATCTTTAGCTGTGGTATGCAAACTCTTAGTTGTAGCATGTGGGCTCTAATTCCCTGACCAGGAATTGAACCTGGACCCCCTGCGTTGGGAGCGCAGAGTCTCAGCTACCAGACCACCAGGGAAGTGCCCCAATTAGGAATTTTGAAGATGACAGACAGGGTAAGGATGGCCTAGACAGCCGAGAAAATGGCCAAAGATAGGAAAGAATAGGAAGCTGAAAATGTCTGAGCATTTATAACGTGATTGTCATGTGCCCGGGGCTGCACTGAGGGTTCCTCATCCCATGAGGTAGGGGCTAGGATTGTCTGTATTTTACAGAAGAGGAAAGTGAGGCTCAGAGAGGTTAAGCAACTTGTTTAAAGTCACACAGCTAGTGGAGTCAGGACTTGAACCTAGGGTATGTAGCTCCAGATCCCACATTTTCACCACATTCACACCATTTCTTGGTAGCAGAGAAGGGAGAGAGGAGTGGGGCCCTCCTGACAGAGGGCCGGGCTTCACGGATACAGGAATCCCTGCAGTGAGCATCTTTTCCTGACAACAAATCCGAGGAAGCACTTGTCCTTTCTCCCCGGGAGGCTCACAGCCAGCCAGCTCAGCAGCCCTCTCGCCCTCTGTGTCCAGCCTGGCAGTCAGTCTGGCACAGGTGCCCCATGCCGACCCCTTCCAGGCCTCTAGCGATTTCCCTGACAGCTTCATTTTTCTGGCGCCAGGCTTGGCATTGGGCAGTGGGGCTGTGGACTGTCCAGCTGCCCAGGCCCTAGCTTCACAGTGGGTGGGGGGGTGACATGGAAGGAGCCATGCTAGGTTGTGGGTGTTCTGGGTTGAGGGTGGGGGTGGTTCTCTGGGACTCTTCCAGTCCAAGTCCTTGGTTCTGTGCCACAATCTTGTTTTAAAACCTAACCAGTAAATGTGCTCCCACCAGGCTTCTCCATCCATGGAATTCTGCAGGCAAGAATACTGGAGTGAGTTGCCATTTCCTACTTATAATACCTATAATACCACTGCATAGCATACAGATTGCCACTAAGTAAATATTAACTGAATGTACTAACCAATAGGTGGGCTTCCCAGGTGGCACAGTGGTAAAGAATCCACCTGCCAATGCAGGAGACAAGAGTTCAATTCCTGGGTTGGGAGGATCCCCTGGAGGAGGAACTTACTACTGATACTAATGCTAATTTTTTTTTTTTATGGTTTAGTTCTTTCTTTTTATTTATTTATTATTATTATTTTACTTTACAATATTGTATTGGTTTTGCCATACATCAACATGCATCCGCCACAGGTGTACACGTGTTCCCCATCCTGAACCCCCCCTCCCACCTCCCTCCCCATACCATCCCTCTGGGTCATCCCAGTGCACCAGCCCCAAGCTTCCTGTATCCTGCATTGAACCTGGACTGGCGATTCGTTTCTTATATGATATTATACATGTTTTAATGCCATTCTCCCAAATCATTCCCCCTCCCTCTCCCACAGAGTCCAAAAGAGTGTTCTATACATCTGTGTCTCTTTTGCTGTCTCACATACAGGGTTGTCACTAATGCTAATTTTAACAAGAGTCCAGCTGGTGGCTGACCTCCTTCCATCCTCCCAGCAGCCCCCAGGCTCAGGGACACCAGGATGATGTGAGAGTCAGGCTAGGATCTGAAGCAGGTGAGTATTCAGCGGGTTGAGGATGAAGTTCTGAGAACCCCCAGGGAGGGAGGCTGAGGCTGAGGTGGGCACAGCCCACACTGTCTGTTCTTACACCTCCATCTCCAAACCCCAGGGTCTCCGCAACTCCCTCCAGGATTGGGGGTCTCCCCATCACTAAAGCAGGGTAGCCCTTTCCCAAAGCCAGACTCTTGAGCCTCTTCTCTCAGACCCAGGGTCTACTCCCCACCTCCTTGCTGCCCCCTCACGCCCCGCTACAACCACTCTCTAAGGGCAGCAGCGATCCTGCCAGCCAGGGAGAGACAGCAGGGTCCGAGGCCAAAAGTTCTCAGGACTCAAGCCAAAGAGGCGAGAGCGGAGGCGTCACTGCATGTCCAAAGGCAGAGAATGAGCGGTAACTTTACAAATAATAGAGGGGCCTGGGCCTCTTGGGGAGCACGATCAAGGCCAACTCCCCCAGGGATAGGGCGTGGAGAAATCAGTCTTCCCAGTCCCACCAGGGTGGCCTCAGAAGCAGGAGTAGGAGGGGTGTGGGTAGGGCCCGGGCAAAGGAAGGAAAGGGGAGGGTGGCCAATGCAGGCCCTGGGACCCACAGGTGTGTCCGGAGTCAGCCCCAGACACAAAAGGCCAGGGTCTGGCTGTCCCCTCCGCTGCTTGGTCCCCTTGGTGCCAGGGTGGGGGATACATCTCAAGCCCCCAGCCCTTCATCGCCTCCCCAGCCCCTCCTCCCCCCTGCACCCCCGCGGTGTGCACCCCGGGGCAGGGGGCTGGGTCGCCGAGTACCGGATCCGCTTAGAGACGCGCGCGGAGGAGCGACAGAGCACCCGCCCCGGCCTCCCCGCCCGGCCCCCCGCGCCCGTACCTGGCCTTCCCCGTTGCGGCCACGACCCCCTGCCCAGCCGGGCTCGGAGTCTCGGGAGGGCAGCCCGGGGCTCGGCCTGGAGGCCGCGCGGCGCCCGGAGACGCCGGGTCCCGTCCCCATGGCGGCCGGAGGAAGCGGCGGTCTGCGCCGCCCGCCGGACAAAGCGCGGAGCCCCGCTTCCTGCCATTGTGCGGCCGCGCCCGCCCGCCGAGCGCGCCGGGGACCCCGGGGGGGCGGGAAACACCCTCCCGCCGGCAGCCCCGCCCTGACCCCACCCCCGCTACACACAAAGGTCCCAGGCTCAGAGGGTTCCCCCCTCCCCGGGGACCTCCTTGGATGCTGGGGGCAGGGGGGCCCGCCGGTGACAACCCCCCTCACCTTGACTGCGGAACCCCGGCCCCGCCCAGTCCCGCGGGCGCCTCAATTTGCTGTGACCGCCACCCTCCCCTCCACAAAGCGAACTACTGGGCATAGGAGCTCCCCCTGGCCAAAGAGCATCTTATCCCCCTCCCTCCAGTCCTAGGGACCCCCGCACCAGAGCCTGAGCCCGCAGGACTTCTCCCTCCCGTGAGGGAGCTTCCTTAATGCTGGTGGCAGAAGAGGGGGGACCGGACCAAGGACACATCACATCTCCCTAGGGGTCCTCGGACCCCGCTCCCCGTCCAGACCCGAGGATATCTGACTCCACTTCCCAGTCCTAGCCACACAGCCGGCGCTCAGAGGCCTTCTTGAGGGTCATCTTAGTATAGGCCCGCAATCCAAGAGACCCCCGCTTCAGAGCCTGAGCCCGGGGGACCCCCGCTCCCACTGCCCATGCCAGGCAGAGGAGCAGATTGGGGCTAGTGACCACAGGTGGAGGCGGCGGGCAGAAGGCAGGTGAGCGGGGCGGAGAGGGTGGTCTCTGGGGTGCGCCCAGGAGTAGAGTGAGAGGAGGCGTCGGGACAACCCCGCAGCCCAACTCAGCTTTCCACGAAGCCCCTGCTGCTCCAGGCTGGCACCCACCGCCCCGCACCCCTCCCCGGCTCAAGGCCACGTGGGAGCTTCCGGTGCCCTACCGCCAGAGGGCGCTCATCAGAGCCCAAGACGCAGACCAGGAATGGGGTGTGGTGCCAGGATCCCCACTGTAGGTCGTCAAAGCCTTTCACACTCACTCCCAGGAGGTGGAGGCGGGCACTGTTATCCTCGCTCATCGAGTGGGGGGTAAAGTGACGAAGAAGTCCACAGGCAGGACTGACACCCAGGCTTCTGACTCTGGGGTTCTGGAATGGCCTCCCTGGGGCACTCCTCAGTACTCATGGGGGAGGGGGACACGCTGTCATCAGCCCCATCCCCTAGACAGCTCCCCCTCAGTCTGGTTCTGTGGGGGGAAGACGGTCTCTGCAGGTTTTGCAAGGAGCAGCAATTTATCCATCTATCCCGGCCAGGAGGTTTCCATGGCTGTGTCCCCTCCCACATCCTGAGTGGCCCTCTTTCCACACCATAGGCAAATCCTTTAAAACTGAAACCTGACCATGTCACTCCCCCACCCCCCACCCAACCCTCCTGTGACTTCCCATCTTGCTTAAAATAAAATCCCAATTGTGGCCTGGTTCCTACCTTGCCCCCCTGGCCGGTTACACACGGTGGGCCGCCATGCTGGCTTCCTTCATCCCCACAACTCACTGAGCTCAGAACCTGCTCCTCCGTGTTCTGGAACACCATGTGCCCTTTATCTTCCCAACAGCTGGCACTGAGCCCCAATTTAAATCCTACCTCTCCAAGGAGGCCATTACTCTTCTCTCCAAATAAACACCCCCTTACCCCGGAACTCTCAGTCCCCTTAAATTGAATCATTTCCTCCAAAGCATCTATTTATATTATGACCTGAAATTATTTCCTTTGTTCACTTCTTGATTATCACTTTTCCCTGCTAGAATATTCTCTCCAGAGGCTAGCAGTCTTGGCTGTCTGGCCCATGCTTCATCTTTGGCACTTAGAACAGTCCTAGCCACCACAGGTACTCAGTGTAGACTAAGATGATGAATGGACGAATGAAGACAGGAGGAGGGGCTTCATGCTAGAGAAGGCCATTAGGGCCAGGAAGGTCTTGGCCAGGATGCCCCCTCCTGTGGCCAACGGTTAACAAAGCTTTCTCTATTGCCTGTCCACGGCTTCTCTCCATCCCTTCCAGCATCCATGACCTTGGCTTGCTGGCCCCAGGCAGGTCAGTTTCTACCTCAAAACCTGGTGGTGCTGTCCAAGCCCCCTGCCCCTGCTGCTGCCCCCCAGGCCAACCTCTGAGCACACCTAAGTGCCAGGCCTATGCCAAATCCTGTTCACTCTTCTCAGAGACCATAAGGAGAAGATACTGTTACTATCTCAATTCAACAGACAAAGACACTGAGGTTTGGAAAGGTAAAAAAACTTGTTCTAACAGCGGATGCCCACTGGACCACCCCCTGTGAGCCTCAAGCACAGAGAAGGGTGACATGAAGACCAGCCAAGTGGTGGTTTGGGCAGCAGGGGACTTGAGGTCCACCCCCTTGAGGACAGGGCAGATCCCCAAGCCCACCAGTCTGGGGTAGCCAGACCATCAGGACTGGGCCAGGACAGGTCACCAGAGGTCACTGGAGTGACCAGGTTCTGGCCACCTTGAGTCACGCTCCTGCTTGGGTTCTCCATCCAGGGCTGGGGCTGCTCCTTGGAGGGCCAGGGCCCTGCTGTCCCAGGGCCAAGAGTGCAGGGTCAAGGAACCTGTGGAGCAGGGGAGGAAAGGAGCCCTGCACAGGGAAGGGAGGAGGCCTCGGCAGGCTTCGAGGTTCCCACCTCCGCGCTAAATAGGGAGCTGAAATAGCCCATGAGCAGGCCCAAAAGGTCCCAGCCCCTGAATCCCTGAGGAGGGGGCCCCTCCCTAGCCCAGCCCCAGCTCCAGGCTCATGAGTCAGGACTGGCTTGTTGAAACTGATACCCAGAAACCAGATGCCACGGCTGATGAATAATGGAGTCTCCAAGGCAGGAGCCCCCTGCCACTCCCGCCCTGCACCACCTCCCCAGCCCCAGAAAAGCAGAGGCCTGTGGGCTTCCCCTTCCCCACAGTGGGTTGGGGCCCCAGCCTGGTCTGCAGTGGGAGAGGGGAGGTCACAGGTCTGGGGCCAGCTCTGTGTTCTGTCCACAGGAGACTGGCCCGGAACCAGGAGTTGGGGCTCTCTGGCCAGGGGGACACCCCTGCCCAGGGGCTCCCTACCCAAGCTAAGCTCCCCTAAGAGGCTCCCAGCCCCGAGGCTCCATCTGGCACCTCAGAAATCTAGGGGTGGAGGCTGCATGCATGGGCACGTTAGCCAGGGAGGAGCCGGCTCTGCCAGGCTGCTCTCCTCTCCAAACGCCCCATCTGGCTCCTCCCTTCCCCTAGGCCTGGGCCTCACCACTTGTTCTCAGGTTCTGGGGTCCCCCTGGAGGCAGAGCCTGCTCTAAGGACCTGCCCCGTGCTGGGCAGATGGTAAGGGTGTAGAGAACCTCTCCGCAGGCCAGCTCCACGCCACCAAGTCCAGAAGCCAGTGAGCCCTCTTCCTCCCCAGGGAGCCAACCAGCTGGGACCAGTGGGTACTAGGCGGAAAAGGAGAGGCTGTGTGGTCCATGAACTTTGCCCCCTGCCCAGGTCCTGCAGAAATGTGCCCTGGAGCCCCAGACCCCAGCCTGGAAGCCTGCAACTTCTCCAGGCACCTCTTGTTTCAGAGCCACACAAAAGGCTCTTTGGGAGGGAATTGGGGAGAGGGCACAGGCCTGGGCTGCACACCTGGGCCCACCTACCTACCTCCTGCCCTTCCCTATTGTGCAAAGAGGGCACTGGCCAGTTTTCTAGAATTCTCTACCTAGGGATGGCTGCTGGGTTCAAATGTGTGTCTGGACTCTGGCAAAGGAGCAGAAGAATAGTGAAACAAATCCTCCCAGAGCCCTCCAAGCCTGGGGAAGGAACTGGAGGAATCGGTAGGGTCCGAAGCCGCTGGGCCTCCACTTCCTCAGTCTTTCATCAGAGCGGCCCAGGGTCTCTCCTGGCCTCTGGGTCTCCAGGAGATCCATGGGTCCTCTGGCTCTCTCTCTACCCAGGCCAGACCCAGGCGGCCCGAGGTGCAGACTCTCGCGCCCCCTGCCGGCATCGAGAGGACTTTCCGCTCGGACCGTCATGGACGCCCAGATGCGGCGAGGTAGCCGAAACCACGGAACCAAGCCCCGCCAAATCCCCTTTGGAACCCCTCGCCCCACCAGCAGCCCTCACACCAGGGCTGAGGCCCTACAGACTCCTCACGGCTATTTATCCCAGCCGACCCCACCCTAGAGTCATTGTGGGGGCGGGCGCTGGAGCCCATTCCACCCTCAAGTAAGTGGAAGCAGAGCCGGTGGCGCCCATCGACGGCCACCTGCAGGCCCAGGGCTGTGTGGGACCCTCGCCCTCCCCTACCCCCAATATCCCCCCTGCTCCCCCCGCCCCAGGCTTCTGTCTATTAATTCAGGGCGAGTCTTGGCTCCCGCCCCCCCCCCCCCCCCACCTCTGAACTTCCCCGTGAGACTCACCTAGGGACATGGGTCTCCTCCCCAGTGGCTAGGGCTCGGGTCAAGACTGCCAAAGCTCCGAGGGGCCTGTAGGGCGAGGGCCACAGGAACCGCGGGGCGGGCTCGGTCCGCTCTGCGCCGGCGGGGGCGCGGGTCGTAGGGGAATTACGGTAGGCCGCGCGGGCGCTACCACCTGGGCGGGCCGGGACGTACCATCGGCGCGCCCGGTTGGGCCGGGGAGGGGCTGCGCTCCCGGGAAGCTCCGGGCGCCCCACCCCGCGGCCCAGGGGGTGGCTGGAGGGCCGGCCGGCGTTTGGGGGTAACCTAGGGTCCGGGCTGCGGACAGAGGTAAGGAGGCCGTTGTCACTGTCCCCAAGGGGGCTGCCCTTACAGACCTGCAGAAAGTTCAAAACCTGCAATCTTTGACCTGGGCTTAAAGAAAAGAGCTCGCCCTCCCGCCCCCGGCCAGGGCCAGCGGCAGGACGCTGCCCCCCGGGGTCCAGAAGGAGGCACCCGCAGGCCCTGCCCGCCCCGGGAATCGCCCCAAGCCAGGCTGGCTTCCGCTGGATTCTGAACTGCGCCCTCCGCGGCGCCTGAGAAACGGGCCCGCCTAGCTCCGTGCCTCCCTCTTTTTTCCTGGCCCACGCCTAGTAGGTCCTGAAAGAGGGGCCCATCCCGCCCTTCGGTGGTTCCTGGCAGACTGAGTTCAGAATAACTCAGCGTTCAGGACTTGAGGTAGGGGTAGTGTCGGGATTCCCCGCCCCAAGCACACCTACCCCCTTCCCTAGGGAGTCTGACATGATGGGGCTGCCACCCCGCACTCCCAGCCTCCTGGTTCAGACCTACTTGCATTTTCCCAACTCTAGATCATCTCCATCAGGCCCCCTCCAGACTACAAGAGCCCCCTCCTAATGGGAGTCACCGTCCTTGACAGCGCTGACCTCCCTGGGGCTGGCCCACACCAGGGCAGCTCATCTTGGCCAGGTCGCATGTGGTGGGTCCCGGCCTCTGGGGCACCCTAGACCTTCACTTTCCCCCCTCCAAATTACTTAGCCAAAGCCCCAAAGTTCCACTTGCACTGCTTCCCTGGTCCTGCCCCATTCTCCAGTCACACACTGGACTGCCCCGGATCTACAGCTGACCAGCATCTCTAAGAGCCAGCTACCTCCAGAGATCCCAGAATCTGGCCATTCTCAAGGGCGCCTGGCCTTTACCTCTCACCCCCAAAGCATTCATTGCCCAGGAGAATAAGTGACTCCTTCTTCCATTATTCACCACATCCTGCCCACTCTTTCTCCACAAGGACCTCAGACCCACCCCTTCCTCTGCCCTGTGTCCACTGGTCTTCATCTGACAAGCCTTCCCCTAGACATAGACACCACCCCTACCGACTCATCCCTGCCACCTCACAGCCCAGTGTTAAGCTGGAAGGGAAGTCTGAGGTCATCAAATCCAGTCTTCACTCTCTGCTTAAATTGCCTCTAGCAATGGGGTGCTCACTACCTATGTATCAGAGAACAGCTTCAGCTGTTGGAGACTCTTACCTATACTGAACCAAAGTCCACCTCCCTGCCAGGGCCCTTGGGAGCCCTGCAGAAAAACTCACCGGGTGCTCCTTTCCTCCTGACAGTTCGTTAGAAATGGTAGGCTCTGAGGACAGACAGATCTGGTTGAGACAGACCCAGGCAAATTATTTTCCCCTCTCTTTTTCTCAGTGTCCTGTCTCTGATGGAGATGGCGTGTCTTTGCTGCACAGGGTGGGGGTGAGGACTAGATGAGGTCCCCATGGAGAAGCACTGAGGCAGGGCCTGGCACGCAGTAGGTGCTAAGAACACAGTGGCTGCTAGAACTGATACCTTTAAGGATGATGCCCTGAGGGTTCCATCTCCAGGACAAACACCCCAAGTCTTCCATCCCCTCAAATGTGATTCCCTAGGCCAATGTCAGCCCTTCTCTGTGTCCCCTTGTGACCTGAGGTGCCCTGTACAGACTTCCATCAGAATGCCCAGATCAAGGGACTCTGCCCTGTGGTTAACTTGCAGGAGGGTGGGGACACCCACCAGGTCATCACCTGGCCCTTTGGGAGGGAGGGAGCAAACACTTCCTCTGGGCCCCCAACAGGACACCTGCCCTGGGGACAGGATAGCTGTGCAGTAAACATCCATCTGGCTGGGTGGGGTTGGTCAGGTCTAGGAGGGAACCTAAGGTGGTCTCAGATCTCAGGGAAAGAAAGGAGGGCATGCTGGGAGCCTAGGGATTTCTGTCCCCCTGCGCACATGATTCACACATGATCACAGCTAGCATCTTCTTGAACACCACAGCAACCCAGGCTCTCTGCTAAGCACTCCACAGGTAAGCCCTCTTAATTCTTGTCACAACTCTAGAAGCCTCAGCTTCCAGATGAGGAAACTGAGGCTCAGAGGTAGACTGACTTTCCCAGGGTCCTGCAGTTGGAAAGGGGTAGGCTGCGACCCTGAAGTTCCCAGGTGTGGGTTACTCCATACATCTTTTACAAATATATTCATTTATTTATTTGGCTGTGACAGGTCTTGGTTGCGACACACAGGATCTTCAATCTTCACTGCAGTACATGGGGTCTTTAGCTGTGGCAAGCAAACTCTTAGTTACGGCATGTGGGATCCAGTTCCCTGACCAAGGATGGAACTCGGGATCCCTGCATTGGGAGCGCAGAATCTTAGCCACTGGACCACCAGGAAGGCCCCCTACTCTATACAGCTTCCTCTTGGGGAAGTGTAGGGACACCACCTCCCTCTGTGGTCCCCAAGACAGGTAGTTCAGACACCTCACCTGGACCTCAGGATGCTCCCTGTTCAGTTTTGCCTACCTTTCCCCATCCCCTGAGCCCTGTTCACTTTATCCATTCCCAATATCCGTCCCCATTCCCACTCAGCTTTCTTCCATCTTAATAAGCCCTCGTTTCTCTGGACACCTGCAGCCACCTCCAGGAAGCCCATCCTGGTTATCTCCATTCCCTCAGAGTGAACTCCAGAACAGGAGGGAGGCGTGGAGTGGCAGATGCATTTCAAGAGCCCCAGCACCCAGGAGAGGCTCAAATAAAACCTCAGGGGTGGAGACGTCCGTGGCAGTCCAGTGGTTAAGGCTCCATGCTGCCAATGCAGGGTGAACCAGTTTAATCCCTGGTTGGGGAACTAAGATCCTGCGTGCCACACCCAAAAATAAATAAAAACAAAGATGTAACCAAACCAACCAAACAAACAAAAATCCTCAGACTTTCTGGTGGCGCATTGGCTAAGAATCCACCTGCCAATGTAGGGGACACGAGTTCAATCCCTGCTCCGGGACAAGTCCACATGTGGAGGAGCAACTAAGCTGTGCAAATAACTACTGAGCCGGTGTGCCAGAACTACTGAAGCCCGTGAGCCCTAGAGCCTATGCTCTGCCACGAGAGAAGCCACTGCAATGAGAAGCCCATGCACCGCAACAAAGAGTAGCCCTCTGCTCTCTGCAACTAGAGAGAGCCTGTACAAAGCAATGAAGACCCAGTGCAGCCAAAGAACAAACACACACCAAAAAAACCCTTGAGGGTGGGCCCGGAAGCAGAAGGGTCCAGCCCAGTTGAAAGATGGCCCTTCCCCAGGGCAGCCTGGGGGGTGCCAGTCTGACAAACCCAAGTCCTCACTTCTCTCCTCCTCCCTGGGAGGCTGGGGTCAGCTCCAGGAGGGCAGGACCTTTGTTCCCCGGAGATCTCCAGGCCTAGAACAGGGCCTGGCATGCCAGGTGCTTCAGGCTGATTTGGTGAATGAATGAATGATGTCATCTCCTTCAAAACGCTAGTCACATCCTGCTAGCGGTTCCTAGAATGGCTGGGGAGGACAGTAAGAACGAGGCTCTCCATCTCATTCCAGGCTATGCTTGGCCAGTCATGCTGTGTGACATGGGCTAGTTCTTCTTTCATCTCTCTGAGTCTCAGTTTCCTTATGTTTCACATAGGAATGATAATAACACTTTTCTTCTAAGGTTCTCACAAAAGTTCAGTGAAACAAGCATGAGGGCCTGACAACCTGCCTGGCACGTAAACATGTTTGGTCACTGGTGGTTCTTATTATCATCAACAATAGGATATTCTTTGCTCCTCTCTCTCACCAGCCTGGGTGTCATTCACCTCCTCTGACCCTCTGCTCCAGCCTGCTCCTACCCTTGCCAAGACCTGCCTCTTGCCCCTTGTTTTCTGCCTCTGCACTTCTGCCTGTGGCAGTTCCCCCTTCCTGGACTGCCCCTGGCTTCTGCTCTGCCTGTCCACGTTTTCGGACTTAGTGATAAAGAACTCGCCTGTCAGTGCTGGAGACATAACAGACATGGGTTTGATCCCTGGGTCAGGAAGATTCTCTGAGAGAGGAAATGGCAACCCACTCCAGTATTCTTGCCGGGAGAATCCCCATGGACTCCTGGGGACCAGGAGCCTGGCGGGCTACAGTCCATGGGGTCACAAAGAGTCAGACACGACTGAAGCAACTTAGCATGCATGCATGTCCACGTTTTCACTCCCATCAGAGGTCCCCTTCTCCAAGATGTCTTCCCTGACTAGACCTTCTGCCTCTGATCGCTCAGGCATCCTTGTGGCCCAAGTGTGTATCACCTGTCCCAAAGCGGGTGCCACCAGCGACAGAACTAGGGCTCTCCCCCTGCAGGCTGGGTGACGGTCTGCTGCTGATGCCAACGTCAGCCATGTTGAGTTGCAGGCAGCCCATGGCTGGGCTGGAGTTGAGACCTGGAGGCTGCAGAAAGCCCTCAGGCACTCTGACACCAGCTCTCATCTCACAGGCCTCACCCTTGCCCCTTCCCATGGCAGCTTGTGGGCCTGCCTGAGGAGCGGCTGTCCACAGAAGAGGCTGGGTCATTGTGGCCTGCCTCCTTTGCCATCCCTCTGGGTCAGGCAGAGGCCCCAAGGCTTCACAGGCCCCTGGCAGGATGTAACTGAGGGTAACTGGGGCCAATTTGTTGCCAGGAGCCCCCATATGGGGGAGAGGCAGCCAGCCAACACCAGAGCCCTGATGCCAGGCACCATCCGTGCCAGCAGATTGCATCTGACATCACAGCCGCCCCCTTGCCGGTGACCACGGCAACTGGAAGCCTCCCCCACCTCTCCCCACCCCCAGAACAGCCCTCCATGTTCCTTCCAGCCATGGTCTTCCTGTACGGAATGTAAGCGGCTGTATCCGGGTGGAAGGGTATAACGGGGTGGCATCTTTAATCTCCTGCAACTGCAGAGCTGAGCTGCACAGTGGCTAGGAACAGGGCTCTGGCACCACACAGATCAGGGTTCTGGGTTAAAATCTCAGCTCTCCCTCATCCTAGAGATGCGTTTTCAGGTGAGCCGCTACCTCTCTACTGTGAATGAGAATCATGACGGGACAGGTGTCAGAAGGCCAGAGGGAGGAGATAAAGAGTCCTCGGGGCTCGGGGTGACACGGTGAGTTGCGGCAGTTACCACTGCTGTCCCTCAAATGCATGCGGGGAGGGGCCCAACCTGGGTTCCAACCCTGGCTCAGTCTCTCCTGAGCTGTGGGGCCTCGGCCAGGTCACAGGGCCTCTCTGAACCTTGGTATCTTCATCTGGAAAACAGGGCAACGACCCACACCTTCCCAGCAGAGCTACCACAAACAGCACACGAGGCACAGGGCCCAGCACAGGCCAGGCAGAAGGCCCCCATCATTTTTATCTGTATCCCTCTTGTTTGGTCCACTCCTAGCTCCCAAATCCTGACACTCCAGGACCAGTGGGCCCCCTCTTCCCTTCCTCATCCCCAGGCCTGCAGTCACTGTCACAAGGTCCCATAGTGTCCCTGACCCATGCCCAGACCTGAAGAGTGGCCTGGTGGCCCAGGAAGAGTGCCCATGGGGCACTGGAACGGAACCTTGGGGGGTGTCTCTGCTTGCTGATTCTCAGCTTCCTCATCAGTGACATTAAGCAGCAGTGCCTGTCACCTCAGGCCTCTAAGGACCGTAGGGCAAGAAAGGGCTTTGAGGCACCCCTGCTCTTGCTGCCCTCATAGAAGTCCCCCCCAACTCTGCTCTTTCTGAACCAAGGTCAGCCCCTCTGCCTCCTAAACCAGCCATCCTGCAGCTCTGCCCACCCCTGAACTCAGGCCACACTGTGGCCAGGCCAGCGCACCCTTGCCAGGGCCCCATGGATTCCCGGGCCTGGATAGAGGGGGTGGTTAGCACCCTGCCCCCTCTGCCCCAGCAGTCCCCAGGCCCACCAGCCTCCCTACCTTAGCAGCCCGGCCCTTGTCCATGCAGTCAGGGTTCTGACAACGCAGTCCCTTCTCTTCTTCCAGGCTCCGGTCTTCTGCAAAGGAGAGGAAAGGAGGGTTACTAGTTGGGCGGGGCCCAGGGAGGGTGCGCCCCAGGCAGGAGCACCCTGGCTCCCCGGGGCCCAGGAGCCTCCTGACCAGAGGACGGGGTGGGGCGGTCTCCTCAATGCACCCTTCAAAGGAGGGCAGTGTCCCTTTCTCTTTTAAATGCCAACTTATCTGCACAGGAATCTGTGTGCAGAGCCCTTTTCTTGTTGCAGCTCCCTAGGGAAATTATCCAGATTCCAAGGGGAGAAAACATCTTTGGAAATGAACTGCTCCCTCTCTCTGTCCCACTGGTGGGGGGTGGGGAGGGGAAGGGGGGTGGCTCAGTGACCTTGGGGCCCCAGGGTTCCTGGGGGATTCCTATAAGACAGTGAGGGAAAGGGGGACTCCAGGGGTCCAAGATCCCTTCCTACTCCTGCCCTGCACATCGCAGCCTCTATGGATGGTCTCCCCCGCAAGAACCTAGGGTGGTCCCTTCACCCGCTGTCCATCTTTGACCCAGAACCTGGCCCCCTCCAAGCTGCCCCTCTTCCTGGGGTGCAGCAGCAGAGGGGACTGGGAAGTGGGGCAAAGAGGCTGCCCACCCCGGCCAGCTTGCAGGGCCAGGGGAAGGGGTGAAGAAGAGCGCCCCGACATGGGGACAGAGTTTGGACCCCCACAGCCCTGATTCTGAGACCGGCGTCTACCTCCCATCTCAAGCAGGCCTTCCCCAGAGGAGGGAGAGGGCTGAGCCCCCGCCTGCTGAGGGGAAGGAGCCGGTCCTGCCCTGCCCTTGATCTCCCCCCTACCCCCACCAACTCCCCGGCCGGCCCGCGATGCCCCTCGCCAACGCCCCTCCCCGAGCCGGCGCGGAGGCGGCCAGGCCAGTCGGCCTGCATGGCGGGGCCGGGCCGGGCCGGGGGCCCCGCACTCACCCATAGAGGAGGCGTGGGGCGGCCGGGAACGCGGGAGGGGCTGGGGGCGCTGCGGGTCGGCGCGGGGGGCGACCGCGATGGAGGCGGAGGGGCGGGCGCCGGCCGGGTGCCTGGGCAGAGGCCGGAGCGCTGCGCCCGAGGGACCCTCGGCGGTGAGAGGCGGGGCGGGGCAGGTGGGCGGTGGGAGGAGTGGAGTGGGGCCCCGCCTATGGGGTGGGACTCTGGGCCCCGCCCCCCGCGCCCCTCCTCCCGGCGCCCCGCTGGGCAGAGCCTGCACCCTGCAGCGCGGGGCATCAGCAGGGAGGACGCGGCGCACCCTCCCCCTCTCTCTGAAAAGTCGTGGGTGTGACTAAACGCCATCCCTCCGCACCCCCCCCCCCGCACTTGCTCAAGCCTCCCAGCCACCTCAAAAGAAAACACCTCTGTTTTTGGTGTGATTGGGAGACATTTTCTCAATCTCCTGGAAAGTGGGAATGAAGGCATTTTAGACAGCTCTGCTATTTCTCCTCGTCCGAAAGGTACCATCTCAGTGGAAATGATGCCTTCTTGTAGATAGGCACGCAGGTCAGGACAGCTCCCGGTTTCCTTTGCCACCCACCCCCAGCAGAGGCCTCTCTTCTCATTTAGAGATGCTATCAGGGATGGGGGTAAGGGTTCCATAAGTGGAGGGGACCTGGAGACTAATGTTTTATTACTATGATCTTGGTGCTGTTTAGCATTTTTAAAACTTTATGAAAGTGTAAAATAAATAGGTATAGAAAAGTGCAGCTCTCATGAGTACACAGCTTAGTAAAATTTTCACAAAAACGTATTCGTGCAAAATAACTAGCACCCAGGTTAAGAAGTAGAGCATCACCAGCCTCGATGTGGAGGTCTCCCTCATGGGGGCTGTCAGCTTCTCCCCTCTGAGGGGATGGTCCTGAACTCTCTTTTGATTAGTTTTGCCTGATCAGTTTTGCCTGATCTTGTAGTTTATGTAAATAGCATCATGAGATACTTGGACAGCATCTTAATGGTTACAAAACACTTTTAACTACAGAAATGGAGCCCTGGGGAGGTGGCAAAGACTCTCCCAAGGGACTCAGTGTGCTCCTAAGCCTGCCCAGACCCCATCGCACCTGGAGGTGGGTGCTGGGGGGCCCTGGGTAGATGAGCCCCAGGTATGGAAGTTTCCCCTGGGGCCCGGGTCTCTCTCCCAAAGGCTACCCTGGTCCCTTCCCCAACCAGAGTAGGGTACCTGCCCCCTTTCATGGACTGGCCCTTAGGGACTCACGGGTGACCAGGACCCCGTCCCTTCCCTCGCAGACTCTTGGTGGAGGGAACAGTGATGGGTCCCAGGTCTCCTGGGTTCTCTGGATTCACTCAGCAAACACACAGTAAGTCCTTGGAGGGCCTACCTTGTGTCTAGGCCTGAGCTGGGCCCTGGGAACTCATTGGTGACCCTGACAAGCCTTGAGGAGCTCATGTGGGGCCCAGTGGGCAGCAAGGCCCTTTGGAAAGCAGCATAGGGGGCTGTCGAGAGGAGGAGGCTGTGTGCAAGAACAGCTGCACAAGGGTCTCCATTAGTGTCCTGAAGCTTCCAGGGTGAGAGGGAAGTCCCTCTCAGCACAGTCCCCCAGTCTGCTCTTGGTGAGTGTGAGCCTGGGGTTCTGAGAAGGGACCCCGCTAACTCTCAGAATTCTCAGGCCAGCCCCGCCTCACTCGGTTCACAGAATCACACAGTTCTGATATCCCTCTCGGAATCTCTGCTTCCTCAGCTGTCTGAAGGGTCAAGGACACCTGTCCTGACTCTAGCTTGGGGGCAAAGGTAGCTGAGGTGGGAGACAGCCCTAGGAGGACCCTGATGGCCCTGCCCCAGCCTGCCTGCCAGGACGCAGCTGGCTTGAGGGTGGGGTGGAAAGCATGGCCCTTCTCTACCACCCAGCAGCATCCCCTTTGTCACCTGGGCTTCCAGAGACCTGGAGACCTCAGCCAGCTCTGGGGGAGTTTCCCATGCACCCTCCTCAGTCTGGGGAACTCAGCCAGATGAGATCTGCTTGTGTATCTGAGTCCCTGGGTTGTCACAGCTCAGGGCTGGGGTTGGGTTCTAACATCCTTTGTCCCAAGACTTCTGGATTCTGGCCCTAAGCTCTGCAGGCTCTGGGCTACTTCCTCCCCCACAGGGACCTGGAGCTGCCTTGTCAGCTCTCTGGGTCCTGCCATGACGGCTCCAGGCACTATAGGGCCAGATTGCTCTCAACTGCCATGTGGGGCTTGTGGTTCTAGAGTTCTTTGTCCCGGTTCTTCCAGACACTGGGGTTCTACCTGGCTGACTTCTCTGGCCTACAATACCCCCCATCTGTTTTAAGCCCCCCTCAAGGTACTCAATCTGCTTTCTAGACCCCCCCACCCCGCCGTGAACTGCTTGGTCCCAACCCTCTGGAATCTAATTTCCCTGAGCTTTGCATTAAAGCTACAGCCTCCTAGGGTCCATGCGTGCTTCTCTCCCCAGAAACTCCAACCACAGGAAAACCGCTGAGGACCCTGATAGCTCTCAAGGCCCAGATAGGGGCCCCTGGGAGCTGGGGAGGAATCAGGCACTGGGACAGGCTGTCCCCCACCTCCAGGACTGCCACGGGCTCCCCCTCAAGCGCATTGCCTCAGTTACAACCCTGCAGAAAGAGAGCCCAGTAAGGGGGAGATGTTGTCCCACGTGGCACTTATCCTGGACATAGTTGACTGGGACAGAGAAGCCACCTGGTCCACCCTGTTCAATTCAATCTGTTCTCTTGAGAATTTGAATTGAGACGGGCAACTGCTAGTGGGCCTGGAGCTCTGAGATCATGGAGAGTCTGAGTGGGCAGAGAGCCCCATAGTCAATGGGGAGTAAGACCAAGGGGACCCATAGGAGCAGCTAGTCAGTGGAGACAGCCCTGGAGGTGAGAGGCAGGGAGAAAGTGGTTCTGTGACCGTGGGGCAGCTCCCGGGGGCTGCCTCCACCTCCTGCTCTCGCTCCCCTCAGGGTCCCCAGCTGGGAATACCACTCTGACTTGAGTCAGCCTGTGCAGGTGTCTGGCTGCGGGCCCTTAGCCATCTCCAGGCAGACCTGGAACTTAGAACTTGCCACCCATCCCAAGGTGCCAGAATCTGTCTTTCTCAGTCTGAAACAGCCCAGCTGCCTTCTGGCCTCCATGGGCTCTGTGGCTCCCCAGCCTCCTCGGGAAAGTCAGGGCCCCTTGGCCAGGCAGACCAACCCACACGCCAGCATCCCCCACCCTCTATCTTAGTCACACCATGCCGTTCTCCCTTCTCCTCCAGCACGGGCTCCACCACAACTGGCCGACAAGGCGCCTGGGCAGAAGCCGGCCGGCAGACATGTTTTGTTTGGCCGAGCACAGTGCTTCAAAAGAATTTGACTTGGTTGCCAACTTTAAAAAGTCAGATTTCACATAAAAATCCAGATTTCTGGCTTCCATGGACAAACCAGAGGAGCCTGGCAGCTCCGGACCCATATTCCTGACGGCTCCAGTGCCCCGGTCGTGTCTGCCTGAGACGGGCACACACCCTTCCACCCTCCACAGTCCCCACCACTCCCTATCGCCTCACCTCAACCCCCTCCCTCTGTTACTCACTGGGGTTCCTGGGACGGAAATGAGCTTCTGACCCTGGCCCAGCCCTTCCTGGCTCTGTTCCTCTGCCCCTGCCATATCCTTCTCATCGCCGTCTGCTGTCTACTGACACCCTGCCCACTCTCGAAGGCCCAAGTTGAATACAGAGAACATCGGAAGGCCTCTGGATCTCAGAACATCCAAATTCCAAATGTATCACTCCCTCTTCAATCCCATTGTCCTGGGATGGGCCTTTGAATTGACTTTGGACCTGTCTTCCCCACTGGACCACTCCAGAAACACCTGCCGATAGCAATAGTTCTAACCTTCTGGGCACCCACAGGGCACTGTGTGCTTATCCCACACGGTCTTATTTCAGAGTGAAACCCTCTGCAGCATGGTCTAACTCTAAAAATCAGCCACTGGCCACTGCAGCTACTAAGCATGTGCAAAGGGGCTCGTCCACACAGATGTGCTGTGCATGTGAAACACACCGCAGAAACTGAAGCCTTAGTGCAAAAAAAAAGAATGTAAAATCTCATTGATGATTTTTTTATACTGATTATATGTTGAAATGGTAATGTTTTTGGAATTTATTAGGTTAAATAAAATGTATTATTAGAATTCATTTCACTTGCTTGTTTTTGTTTTGCCTTTTTATTTATATGTTTTATTTTATTTGTTTTTAGCTGTGCTGCACTGCTTGTGGGAACCCCAGCCCTCGGCAGTGAAAGTGTGGAGTCCTAACCGCTGGACCGCCAGGGAATTCCCTGTTTTATTTTTTTTAATATGACTAGAAAAAAAAATGTAAATGAAAGCAACTTCCCTGGTGGTTCGGTGGTTAAGAATCTGCCTGCCAATTCAGGAAATGGGTTCAATCCCTGGTCCAGGAAGATCTCACATGCCACGGGGCAGCTAAGCCCGTGCACCATAACTACTGGCCCAGTGCTCTGCAGCTAGAGAAGCTAGCACACTGAAGCGAAGTGCACATGTGGCCAAAAAAAAATAAATAAGGAAAGTTCTAGGGGCTAGCACTTTTCCAAACAGTTGAGAGAGGGAGGTTTGATGGTCATGCCCATTTTACAGGTGAGGAAACTGAAGCTCAGAGGGTTGGGCAACTTGCCCAAGGTCATGCAGCTTGTGAGATATGAGCCTGGGACTTGAGCCTAGAACCATAAGACTCCAAGTTTGTACTCCTAACTATTAGGCCACACAACCCCTATGGTGCCCCCATGGTTCCTGGCACACATATGTGCTTAGCACATGTGAAATGATCTCTTCATTGTCACATGAGTGCTCCCTTTCCCTGGGCTTTCCCTTTCCCTTTCTCTGGGCTGAGACAAGTGTACAAGAAACCACCCTTGTCATTCCTCAGAGGAGCCCCTTACCTGTAAGTCTCCCTTGACACCATGAACTCTTCTGTCTCAAGGAGACAGAGCTTTCTTACCCACTAGCTCCCAATCCCGAGCCTGGCCATGCAAAGGCTGCCCCTCCCAGGAAGCAGCTGTGGCCTTGAATGCCCCCTCCCACGCAAACCCAACCCTCCTGGGAGCCTGTCTCTGGTTGGGCAGCTGCTGTGGGCTCAGCTAGAACTGAACCCCATCATCAGGGCAGCTTGCAGAAGGGCAAGATTTGACCCAAAGCTGCCCAAGAGCCAGAGGGGTGTGTCCTGAGCAAATGCGTGCTGATCTCAGGAACCACCCGCCTCTCCCAACTGAAGATACTGATCAGAGCATCATAGCGGCCTGGGAAAGAAATGTCCCCCTTCTAAAGCCCCATGTAGCATCGTGGGGTAGGGCAGTCAAGTGGGGAACAGCTGGAGGAAGGAACCTGGACCGTGGCCTCTGATTCTGTTCCTCACTATAGCCCAGAACAAACAATGGCATCGCCTCCTGAAAATAGAGACCCCCATTCTCTGCCCTGCCCACCTGCATGCCTGGACTCAGTAAGAAGACATGAGAGGACACACCAGAATTCCTTTCTGGGGCCACAGAAACTGTCCACACAGTTCCTGCACACCAGCCTGGGGCTGGCCAGCCACTTCCTATGGCCGAGGCTGCTGTGGGCACTTGCACATTTGTCCACCACCGCAGACTTCCTCCCCAAGGTCCTTGGAGGAACTGAGAGTGGCCGAGGGAGGAACAGGAGCAGGACTGCAGAAACTGGTGTGAGATTCCAGTTCAGGACAGTCACGCTCCGTGCATAAGCTCCCTACCCCCACCCCCATCGCGGGGCTGAGCCAGAGCTGAGGCCCACCGCCCACTCCTGATGGGCCCAGGCCAGGCGCTGGCTGGATGCAGAGGACAGAGCCCACACAGACAGCTGTGTGCCCGGCTCTCCCACTCGCCTGCCTCAGCTCACCCGTGAGGCCTGCTCACACGCTGTGACCCACCTACCATGTGCTGGGGCCACAAGGCAGGGGGTTGTGACAGTGAACAGGGCCTGGTCCTGCAGCTCCAAGGCAGAGGATGGGAGTTGTGGCATTGTGGATCTGGACACCACCACTCAGCACGCCGCTGAGCGCTGACTACCCTTTCAGAGCAAAGGGGACTGCAGGAATCGTCCCTGCCTCAAAGAGGGGGCATGGAGATGCTGGGAGCCAAGGGAAGCCTTGGCACGGGACATGTCCCCTCTAAATGCTAGTCGTGGGACCGGGAGACGGCCCTGGGGCTGGGGGAAGGGGAGGAGGTTCACAGAAGTTGCTCCAGAGCCCTGGGGAGGGGTGAGGGCCCAACAGCAGCAAAGCTTGGTTGGCACTCCGCAGTGACTGGACCCAGAGACCCAGTAAGAAGCAGGGGATCTGGCCCCTGCTGGGCCTCCCCGGCTGGTGTCTGGGACTGGCTGTGTGGTCTCTAGCCAGACCTTGGCCACCTTGCCTGCCTCTGTGGATAGGAACCTGCCAGTTGAAGCAGGACAAGGGGACAGGACTCAGACTGCACCCCGTGCCACTGCCCTCAACCCACACTCTGGTTCCAGAACGGTGCCCGGCTGGGCTGGAAGAGACAGGGAACGGTGCCCAGCTGGCCCGCGCATTCCCCTGCAGTTCTCCCACCTCCCCCTGCTTCCCTCCCAGCCTCCTGCATAGGTGCCTATGGTAGGCATTCTGCCCACCCCACCCCTCCCAGCAGCCACATCCCCCTATCCATTTTGGCCAATAGGACAGCTGGCCGAACAGGGCTCCTCACAGACAGGACACCTGTCATTTACGCCCACCAGGCATCCAGTCTCCCCTCTGGGAGCAGCACCACCCTGCCTGCTGAACCCGCACCCTACATGATCTCTGTCCGTGGCGGATCCCAGGCCCACCCATCACATTCTGAGCCTTCTGGCTGCAGGGATGGGTCAGAGAAGGACCACCCCAGGCTGGGGAGTTGCTCCTAGGAAAGGTTCCCGCTCCTCTGGGTCTGCAACCTGGAGAGGGGGGAAGAGCCTGGGGCCTGAGACGAAGCCAACAGAGAAAAGGACCGAGGCCTGAGACGCCATGCCCTGCTGGCCTCTGCAGGCCAGACCTGGACTCCCTTTGTCCTGGGCACTGAATTGTCCCGACAGAATCGGAGGTGCCAGCCTGAGGCTGAATGCTCTGCCAGGCTGCAGTTAAATGACCATGATAACAGCTGTACAGGACCATGCCCTTGCTTTGCAGTGGGTAGCGTTTGAAGGGCTCCATGTGTCACTCCAGGTAGTCCCCTCAGCAACCCCATGATGCCACAGGTATCATTATCCCCATCAATTTGGCACCAAACAGGCTGTTGGGCTCAGCATCCCCCACCACCTGTGCTGCCTTTATCTTTTTTTCATGTGAAATCTTTCAGTTCCCTGACCAGGGATCAAACCCACGCCCCCTGCAGTGGAAGTGTGGAGTCTTAACCACTGGACTGCCAGGAAGGTCCCACTTGCTGCCTCTTGAGGGGCTTAATCTCTCTGTGCTTCTGTTTCCTCACCTACAGTGAGGAAAATAGGAGAAATGGCACATGTCCTGGCGTCTTGAACATGAATGTTCCAGAAAGACTCGTCCCACCACCCGGCCTGGATTGTGGAGGCAGAGTCTAGCCTGAAGCTCAGCACCAGCCATTGCTGCCCCTAGCCCCAGCCGCCCTGCTTCCAGCCTAGCTGTAGGGCCCATGCTGCCCGCCCTGGCCTATTCTCTCTGCCCTGAAGCCCCCCTGGATCCTCCAGCTCAGGCACCTCTCCTCCATCAGCAGTGGCTCTCAGGAGGGGCCTGGTCCCCATACTGTTGCTCAGTAAGTGACTGGCAGCAGCACATATATGGTGAGTGTGCCATAGGCTCTGGCCAGAAGGAGGCGGCCAGGTAGACCAGGTGTCCAAGCCTCATGAGCACCCTCCCGGAAAACTGGGCCTGCACCTACCCCCAAGGTCCTCGATGATGTCCAGGGTGGAGCTCCAGGAGAAGCGCTCCACAGCCCCCAGCTCCAGCTCAGCCAGGGCCCTAGGCAGGGCCTCCAGCTCGTAGGCACCCCGCTTCTTCCAGTAGAGAAACATCCTGAGGTCTGGGCAGGCCTCCCTGCCAGGCCTGTGCCCTCAGAGGCTGGGTAATCCCAGGGCCCCAGGTCCCCAAGGCCTGGACACAGTGGGTGTAGGGACTGCAGAGTGCCTGCAGAGACCCTAGGGCTGGCCTCAGGGCCAGCGAGTGCGGCCCTCCCCGGGGAGGGGAGCATGCTGGGAGTGGCCGGGGGCCTCAGAGCTGACCAATGGCCAGGGCCCCAGCCCCACACAAAGCGCCTTTCTTCCCCTCCTACAGACATTTTACAAATTTCAACTTCCCGGCCCCCTCGGAGCCCCCACCAAAGGGATGGGCTGGCCGTCTGTGGACCGCAGAGGCCCGGAAAAGAATCCGATTGTTCCGTGATCTCTTTGCTAAGATAAGTTTTCAGAAGAGAAAAATGTGCTGCCCCAGGAGCAATTCCAGCCCCCCACCCCTGACCTCTGACCCCAGCCCCCAGCCCCAGCTGGACCCCACAGGATTTCTTAATGAGGAGTGGAAGCACCCATGGGGTGCTATGGAATGAGCCCAAAGTTGTTTTCAGCAGCCTGACTGGGCCCCCTCCCCAGGAAGCACAAGGCGTTTCCCAGCTTCCCTGAGCAAAGACTGGGGGAGGCCTTCAAGGGTCAGAAGGCACGAGCTGTGGGCCAGGCCGAGGCCCAGAATCAGCCCTTCCGGCTCTCACCAAGGGCCCTTCCCTCACTGGGCTGGCCAAGCTTCTCCAGCCTGCCCACCTGCCCCTGCCTGCCTTCTCAGACCGTGTCACCTACACTGATGGTAGCGCCATGCATGGAGCCTGGGCAGGCTGAATGGGTGCTTCAGGTATCACCACGGGGCTTCACAGCCCTCTGTCCAGTGGGCACAAGTTGTGGGGGGCAGGGAGGATGGAAGGGCTGGGGTGGAGGAGCTGGGTGGGGCAGAGCACAGATGAGGAAACTGGGACTCAGCTAGCAAGGAGCGGAACTTGAATTTGAACCTAGGACTATCTGGCTTCAAAGTCAACTCAAGGGGGACTTCCCTGGTGGCCCAGTGGCTAAGACTCCCCGCTCCCAATGCAGGAGCCCAGGTTCATTCCTGATCAGGGAACTACATCCCACAGGCGGCAACTAAAAGTTCACATGCTGCAGCTAGGACCTGGTGCAGCCAAGTAAATATTTTTATAAAAGCCAACTTGGGGGCCCAGACAGCCACCTGGGGGAGAAGCTCAGTGGTCAGAGAGCAAAGGAGTGGCACCATGGGGATCCAGGCTGGATGGGGAAAGAGCGCCGTGCTCAGCCGCCCAGCCAGCCTCCGCCACGTTGCTGAGCCCACTCTGTGTGACCCTGCCGTGGCTCCCCAACTTTCCAGGGTGCCAAAGAAGCTAGCCTGAGTGGGGGCAGAGATGTCTGCCCCCTGCCCAACCAGATACCTGGCAACAGAGAGGCACAAGGCCTAGGCATGGGGAGTTGACAGCAAAAGGCTCTACTTTCTGGGTGGTGGGGGGGTCACCTCAGGGCTGTGGCGGGTGGGAGGGTGGTGGGGTAGCCGTCCAGGAAGCCTGCATACCCCCAGCTGAGGGATAAGGTGCCAAGAGGCAGCTCAAGTAATTCAAACCATATGCCTGCCTGCCTGCCTGCCTGCCCACCCGCCTCCTCCTCCGGCCCAGGGCCAGGGCCAGACAAATGCAGCCGGGCCCTTTGGTCCGTAATCACTGGCTCCCACGAAGCCTGGGCCCACACGAGGTGGGGGGCACCCTGGCTCGTGTTTACAGGCAAGTGGCCAGCATGGGGGTGCCAGACCGAGCTCGGGGGAGTCAGATGATTCTTTCCTGGCAGCTGTGGCTGATCTCAGGGCCCACCCGGCAGAGGCCAGGGTTGCAGAGTGCAGAGTGGTCCCTGAGCTGTCACCCAGTCTAGACCCCCCTGCATCTAGGCCCAGAGGTGCTACTACACTTGGCTGTGTTTTCAAAACAGTGAGCTCCAAGGACATCACACCCAGGGGACTGGGGGAGATGTCTTCTGATCCTCAGCTTTGGGGTGAATCCAAGGAGCCCCCCGTACATGCACCCACCTGTGGAGGCCTAGCTTGGGGGCTGCTGGTGCTCAGGCCCTGGGGCTGCAGAGATGAGGCCTGGTTGTGCCCCTCCCACTCCCTGGGGCACCTACAGCCTCCTCCCAGAGGTTCTCTCTGTCCTCAAATGTGCCTCCTGCTTCCCACCTCCCTGCCTTGGCTGTACAGTCCTGCTGCCTGATATCCGCCCCCAGTTCCCACGAGCATCACCCACACTCCTCTTGTCCAGGCTGGAGGCCCCTATCCCTGGCTTGGCCTCCATCCTCCTTGTGCAGGAGAGCAGGAGGCACCCAGGGACTCTGGGAAGACGTACCCAGGGGCTCTGGGAAGACCCACCCAGGCTGATAAATGGGCCCCCAGAGTGTCCCAGGGGGGCCCACCAGCCCCCACCACCACCATGAGGCAGGTGTCAAAGGCAAGCAGACACACCTGGGTCTTTTACTGGGTCTGGGGGAACTAGGAAGCTAGACAGCTAGTAACCCTGCTTACAAACGTGGGGAGGGGGCTCTTTACCACCTCTTAGAGAGCTGAGGTGTGCATGCCTGTCTGTTTTTTTTTTTCCTTTCCTTTTCTTTTTGGCTGCGCTGGGTCTTCGTTGCTTCATTCTCTAGTTGTGGCGAGCGGGGGTTATTCCTTGTTGTGATACTTGGGCTTCTCATTGTGGTGGCTTCTCTTGTTATGGAGCACAGGCTCTAAGGGCACACGGGCTTCAGTAGTTGTGGTTCCCAGGCTCTAGAGTGCAGGTTCAGTAACTGTGGTTCACAGGCTTAGTCGCCCCGCACAAAGCATGCGGAATCTTCCTGGACCAGGGATCAAACCCATGTCTACTGCGTTGCAAGGTGGATTCTTTTTTGGCTTGTTTATATATGTATGTGTGTGTATTGGCTGTATATATACATGTATATATGTGTATATATATGCATGCGTGTATTGGCTGTGTTGGGTCTTGGTTGCTATTCTGGCTTTTCTGTAGCTGTAGCGAGCAGGGCTACTCTCCAGTTGCAGTGCGAATGCTTCTCACAGTGGTTGCTTCTCTTATTTCCGAGTTCAGGCTGTAGGGTGCACGAGATTCCATAGTTGCAGCACGTGGGCTCAGTTAGTGCAGCTCCCAGGCTCCAGAGCACCGGCTCTATAGTTGTTATGCAAGGGATTATTTGCTCCACGAATTGTGGGATCTTCCTGGACCAGGGATCGAACCCGTGTCTCCTGCATTGGCATGCAGATTCTTTACCCCAGGGAAGCCCATGTCTGTCTTGTACTCTGCTCTGTCCCCAGATGGGCAGAGTGATGAGAGTTACCATGGGCCTGATGCCATGCTGAGCACAGTTCACACATTATCTCCTTTAATCCTCATGTCAGCCCCATGAGGCCTGTACTATTAGTCCGTGTCAGAGGTCACGGTTGAGGCCAGGGGCCATCCAGAGCTGGCAGGGGACAAATGGGGGTGAACTCTAGAGCTGTGCTCTCACCACGAAGCCGCAGTGCCAGGCCCTCAATGATGCAGTCATAGGGTATAGAAGGGGCACCCTGTGGCCAGAGGGAGGCAAGATGGCCCTGAGCTGGAAGCCCACCATCCCACAGTCCCAGGTCCTCCTCTCTGCCTAGCTCTTCCTGGAAGCTCATGATCTCTGGACAAATGGCTCATACCCTCTACTTGGCTTGCCCCTTGGAGTGGGGAGCCTTGGTCCCAAGCAGGGAGACCCCAGAGATTTCTCCCTATTGCAAAGAGCTCTCACCAGCCAGGGACCAGGGCTGTGACAGGCAGAGGGTGGGGAGTTGGAAACCCGAGGCTGCTTCACCCAGTTCCTGGCAATGGCCTTGGACATGGGGAGGGGGGTCAAGGCCCTGGCAAACCGCAGCTGTTTCCTTGAGAGCGGAAGTGCCACATGAGGGCCTGAGCAGGGGGCCTGGGAGGCCCGCTGAGTAAGGGGCTGAAAGAGGAAGAGGAGCAGGTGGCTCAAGCTGGCCGTCAACCCCCACACCCGCCACCTCCCAGCCAGCCACAGTCGACAGAGACCTTGGTCCGGGGGGGGGGCACCTTCCCTTCCTGAATTCACAGAGCAGGGGGTCCCTGGGTCCTCTAAATGCCCCTTCCTCTTCAGCCCTGGCTGGCCCCATCCCACCAGGATAGCTGAGGGCAACTCCCTGAGGAGTGGACAGGTCCAGGGGTCCTGCCTCTGCCTCACTGGCTGGGAAGCCCCAGGCATGACATTTGCTTAAGCCTCAGTTTCCACATCTGTGAAAAGGAGTGAGGTGACAAGCCACTCCCACACACTATTGTCTCTAAAAGATCCCGATCACGTGGGGCCAAGCAGAGAACAAGAGCTCGCCCCCTGGGGATGAAGACCTGGGGGGTGGTCCCTGCATCCTGCCATGAGGCCCTGCCCCTCCCCTCACCAGACAAGGTCCTCCCTGACCCTCTGCCGTCCCTTGAGCCCCCCAGGAGCAAGTGACCACATCTTTCTTCCACCTTCCGGTGTGTGGCGAGGCCTGTCTGGACCCCCAGCGCAGTCTGGGAGCAGTAGTTGAGGGCGTGGGGTGGGGTTGGCCGCTAACAGAGCTGACATTGCCGGATGGTGCCCAGTGCCAGCTGTGCGGCTTGCGTGAGAAGTGGCCTCACGGACTGTGCTGTGCTTAAGTGCTCCCAGGTCGGACTGCAGAGCCTGTTAGGAATTATGTCTGGCCGGCCAGCCAGGGGCCTGTTATATAACACAGCACGGGGCTGGCACTAGTCACCCCCAGCACCCCCACTCCCCCTCTCCCCAGCCTGAGAAGAGGTGTGTCCCCTCCCCCCACGTAACACAGCAGACCTTCAGCTCCAGGTGAAGAGAAGGGTCTGCTCCCATCTACCAGAGGCCCCTGCCAAGGACCCTCCAGGGCCAGAGCGGCCGGGTGGGTGGCTCCTCATGGGGCCGGGAGTGCATGGAGACCATCCCCCCAGGCAGCAGGCATGCACCTGCTGGAGGGATGAACAATAGGGGGTTGGCATGGGTGGCACAGACAAACAGTAAACCAATCTGAAGCCTGGATACATGGGCCTGAAGCCTCAGCCACCTGTGAGTCCCTCAGTTTGGAAGGTGCCGAGCCCCGGGGCACTTGGCTGAGGCCCAGCCTGACCCTTCAGCCCCCGCCAGGCCGGCCCAGGGCTGTCTCCCCAGACCTCTTCACAGGGTAAGACTACTGTGTCCCACCCCCAGCAGAGCAGGCTGCGCACACCATACCAGGAGGAGTCTGGCCCAGTGTGGGTCCCTACTCCTGCTGGGCCCACACAGCCCTTTCTCAAACTCTCGGGGGCCCCAGGGGCTGGGACAGAGACTTGTGAGCCGTCAGGGCATGCTGGGTCCCAGGACGGGGTTTGCAGAGGGGACTGAGGCAGGAAGGACCCTGTGGTGGGCTTCTGCTCCATTCCCAGGCTGGGCACCGTGGGAATGGGCACCAGGCCAGCCCCCCCGGCAGCATACCCCATAGACGGGCTGTCCCAGCACTCAGTGCGTGGATGGTCAGCACTGCTGGGGGAGAGTCAGCAGGAAGCCCTGGGCCAGGCAGGGAAGAGGGCCCTGTGGCCCCGGCTGGTAGCCTGTGCATCTTTCTCCCAGGCACTCTGACACAAACCCCCAGAAGCAGAGGCTCCCACTCGGTCAGGGACCTTGGCTCAGTCCTTGTTCTCCAGCCAGCAGCTGGGCAGACAGCAGGGACACTGACACCAGCCAAACCCCTCTGTGCGCCAAGCCCTGGACCCAGAGCCCTGGAGATGGATCTCCTTTAAGCCGCTTAGCAATGCTGTCTTTGCGTTACTATCTCCCCATCATCCAGAGCCGGAAGAGAGGCTCAAGGGGGCCTAGAGACCTGCCTGGGTCAGGCGGGAAGTGGGCGGGGGCTGCTACCAGAGTCTCCTTGCCACCACCTCCACCCTGTGTCACTGCTCCCTTCAGGGTCAGAATAGTCAAGCTCCACGTGCTACCAGGGTGCAGTCAATTCATGCCGTCCCCACCCATCGCTGCCAGCACCCTGGACTGAGACACGGGGACTCTGGGGCCCCTTTCCAGGGTCCTTCCTCTCCCCAGATGCACCGTGCTTTGGGACTCTGGGACCCACTGATCACAGCCCTCCAAGAAAATGGGTCCCTTCCTGGGCTCTCTTGAGTGTGTGGGGGAGGGTGACAGCCAGACAACAGGCCCCTCAGACCCAGGCAACTCCCCAGAGGGAAGGAGTGGGAGGTCTAGCCACTGTCCAGCATCTGGCCTGACTGTCCTCATCCACCCGTCTGCCCACCACAGCCTGGGGACAAGCACACCCTCAGGCTAGCTGGCCATGGACCAGCTGCCCACATCATTCTCAGCTCTGCCTCTAGAATGCCCTGGCCCCCACTCAGGCCATCACCACTGTGTCTAGGCCCCCTGTCTCATTCTTGCCTCTCCAAGTTGGCCTCCAGAATGCAGCCTGGCGCCTGGCTGAGATCCCAGCTCCTGCTGGCTGTGTGACCTTGGGCAACTTACTTAGCCTCTCTGGGCTTCCGTTCCCTCATCTATCCAGTGAAGATACTCACAGGGCAGCTGTGGGGATTAAAATGACTTAGTCCAGAAGAGCATCCTCCACAGTCGGTGGACAATGACCAAAAATCACAGCAAGAATACAAAGCAAATCTGAAAATGTCCCTGTTTTGATTAAAAATTCACTCCCTATCATCTGTGGGACAAGGTCACCCTCCCTGGCATGGCCACTCACACCTTGCTGGACCTGTCCCCACCCACTTCTCTCTGGTGGAGCCATCCCCCAACCTCAGCCAGGCAACTCTGATCCAACCTCTACTGCAGGTGACCATACAGAAAGGTACAGGCTGGATCCTTCTGCACTGAGAGCCCCTTGAAGCAGCTGTGTGTGTGTGTGTGAGTCCCTTAGTCATGTCTGACTCTTTGTGACCCCATGGGCTGTAGCCCACCAGGCTCCTCTGTCCATGGACTTCTCCAGGCAAGAATACTGGAGTGGATTGCCATTCCCTTCTCCAAGGAATCTTCCCAACCCAGGGATTGAACGTGGGTCTCCTGCACTGCAGGCGGATTCTTTTCTGTTTGAGCCACCTCCCCTGAACACAGGACTGAGGCCAGCCTGGAAAAGAGCAGGTGCCAGGGATTGCTCACTGACTGAATGAGTTCATAACCAACCATTGCTCACAGGGTCAACTTCCGAATACCTCAAAACTTCGTCCAGTGAAGGTGGCCAGGAGGATCCCTGTGCAGTGGGCAGCCCACAGGCCTGAACACCCAGCCTGAGGTCAGACCTGGCCACCTCGTGGGAGGAGTAGAGACCCCAGCTAGACCCAGGCCCTGTCAGCTGGTGCGCCAGGGTTTTCCCAGCTGGGAGCGGGCGGGGGGGAAAGGAGGAAATGGAGGCCTGCCTGTATCCCCAGGGCTGTCTGTGGCTATGGCAGGGTGGCCACATTCCACTCTTGCTGCCAGCTGCTGGCCACTGCAGGCTTTCAAACCTGGCCAGACAGTCTGAAAGGCTGGGCCCTCTGGAGGGCCAAGTCTGTCCAAGGAACAAAGGCGTTTGAGCCAGGCTCCCAACCACAGAAAAGACTGGCCAGACTTCCAGGACAGCTGGGATTTCAAAATATCTATCCCATTGTTGAACGCTGATCCCAATGGTTGGAAAGTATTGTTGCCATCCCCTTGGACATCCCTGCAGAGACCCAGGTTGCCTGGGATGGGCTTTGTCTCCTTCTTGGTCCATGGAGGCCAGAGACCTCTCCTTCCCCCCAAGGCAAGGATGCAGGCCCAGCCTACAAGACACAGTTTCTGGGCAGGGCAACTGCTGGCTGTAACAGCTTACAGTGAATGCTGGTGCTCGAAGAGCCTCCTATTGGGCCTGGAGAGGGGCTGCCTTGGTCCCGTTCATTTGTAGTGCAAGAAAAATATCTGCTAATGGACAGAGAGTGACCATGAGTGTGCAAGTGCATCTGTGTGTGTGAGTGCATATGCACACTATTGAAGATACTCCTCTCTGAGGAAGGTGAGTTGGAACAGAGACTGGAGTGATGTGTAGCAGCTTGTCGTGCAGACTAGCTGTAAAGGAGCTAGATGTGAAGGAGCAAGTGCAAGGGCCCTGGGGAAAGGACATATAATGTGCTGAAGTTAAGGTGACCAAGGTCTACTTCACCTTGCCCAGACTAAGAGGAGTCCCAGGACACAAGACTTTCAGGGTTTTTCTTTTTTAGTAATTTTTATTTATTTATTTGGCTGTGCTGGGTCTTAGTTGCAGCATGTGGGATCTAGTTCTCTGACCAGGGATGGAACCTGGGCCCCTTATATTGGGAGCACAGAACCTTAGCCACTGGACCGCCAGGCACGGAGGTCCCGGGGCTTCTAGTTTTAAAATCAGGATATGTTGGTCACCCAAAGTGAAAACAGAGGCAGGTTTTATTTTCTGCGGATCCAAAATCACTGTGGATTGTGACTGCAGCCATGAAATTAAAAGACACTTTCTCCTTGAAAGAAAAGCTATGACAAACCTAGACAGTGTATTAAAAAGCAGAGATATCACTTTGCCAACAAAGATCCAGATAGTCAAAGCTTTGGTTTTTCCAGTGGTCATGAATGGATGTGAGAATTAGACCATAAAGAAGGCTGAATGCCAAAGAACTGATGCTTTCAAACTGTGGTACTGGAGAAGACTTTGAGTCCCTTGGACAGCAAGGAGGTCAAACCAGTCCATCCTAAAGGAAATCAACCCTGTATATTCATTGGAAGGACTGATGCTGAAGCTGAACCTCCAATACTTTGGCCGCCTGATGCCAAGAGCCGACTCATTGGAAAAGACCTTGATGCTGGGAAAGATTGAAGGCAGGAGGAAAAGGTGGTGACAGAAGAGGAGATGGTTGGATGGCATCACTGACTCAATGGACATGAGTTTGAACAAACTCCGAGAGATAGTGAAGGACAGGGAAGCCTGGTATGCTGCAGTCCATGAGGTTCACGAACTCAACTTAGTGGCTAAACCACAGGAGGATCGTGGAGTGCCCTTGATGCCCCCCACCTGTGGAAGTTTCAGAGGCATGATGTCAGAGCCTGCAGCTGTCCTTGTCCCTCAGCCAAGAGCCACAGCATTGTGGCCACAGCATTCAGTAATGGGAGTGGACAAAGAAGAGAAGTGCCTGAGGCCGTGTAAGGGGACCCCATGCAGCCACCCACACTCATGTGCCAGGGATAGGCTCCGGACAGATGATGACCAGACATAGAAAGCACACGAAGAGCTGAAATACTCTGCTCCTGGGGGACAAATGGCTTTCTGTAGCCCCTGACAGCCTGGAGCTAGCCATTAAAAAGCAAAATGTCCAGCACGGCCAATAAATGAAACTATTTTTCAAAAATGTAAAATGCTAATCCTCTTCCACCCAGTAATTCCACATCCAGAAATGTATTCTATAGATACTCTTTTCACAAGTCCACAGGTATAAGGATGCTCACTACATCACCACTTACAGGAGTGAAAAACTGGAAATAACTCCAAATGTCCACTCACAGAGGGTCAGTTTAAAAATTAAGTATACCAATACATATCAATATCATGAAGCCGTTAAAAAGAACAAGGTGGACTTTTATATACTGCAGTTTTTAATGTCCAAAATACAGTATTAATTGGAAAAAGCAACTGCATATTTCCCTCAATTTCATGTCAACACTTTTACATATATGTGCATATTTAGGTATGTGCACTGTGTATATATTCAGAGAAAAAATCTGAAATACAATTGGAAATAACAGAAAATCAGAACTTATAGCTTCATTATTTATGTGCTGTTTGAGGATTTTATAATGAAAATATATTACTTGTATAAGCAGAACAGGGTTTCCCTGTTATACTCCCTTTACCATCTGGTGGCTCAGATGGTAAAGAGTCTGCCTGCAGTGCAGGAGAGCTGGGTTCAATCCCTGAGTCAGGAAGATCCCCTGGAGAAGGGAATGGCAACCCACTCCAGTATTCTCGCCTGGAGAAGTCCATGGACAGAGGAGCCTGGTGGGCTACACCCCGTGGAGTTGCAGAGAAATGGACACGACTGAGAGACTAACACATGCCAGCAGAACAAAGTATACACACATACATATGCATGTGCATACGTGCATGTATATACTTTTTAAATTTATATGCTAACTTAAACGGTTTAAATGACCACCTTTCACTTGCATTATGGCAAAAGTGTTAGTTGCTCAGTTGTGTCCAACTCTTCATGACCTCGTGGACTGTATAGCCTGCCAGGCTCCTCTGTCCATGGAATTCTCCAGGCAAGACTACTGGAGTGGGTAACCATTTCCTTCTCCAGGGGATCTTCCCGACCTAGGGATCGAACCTGGGTCTCCTGCAGTGCAGGCAGATTCTTTACCATCTGAGCCACCATGAAGTTTCCTGATTCTTTGTCATATTCTCCTCCTCATACTCCTCCAAATCCACTCTCCAAACTGCTATCAAAAAGGATTTTCTAAAATGCAAGTCAGAAAATGCTACCTACTCTATTATAAAAATGCTTAAATGCTCATCGCCCCAAGGATGAAATCTGAATTCTGTAAGATGCTCGGCCATCCTCTCTCTGGATCAAGCACAGTTTCTTTATACTCCCCCCTTCCCACAGCGCCCACAAGAACCCACCCACCTCTCAGTCTTTCCAAAGTGTGTCCCAATCATGCTGCACAAAACGCCATTTCTAGCTCTTGCTTTTCTCTCTTCCTGAAATCAAACCTTTCTACCCATAGTCTTTACCTAACTGACATCACTGTATCCTTTTGGTGATGTGATTCCTTAAAAAGAATCCCCCAGATGGGTGTTATAAGAGGAACCTCTCTTATGTATGAACCCATTATCCTGCAGTCGCATCGCTCTGTTTAATACACATCAAACTGCTTTTCAATTTCCTGTTTTCCTGTCCTTGGCACACGTGGTAGGATTCTAAAAGGACGGGCATTTATCTTGCTCATCACCACCAGCCCAGCCCCTGGCAAAATGCCCGACAATTAATATGACCTCAGTAAATATTCTGCCAAAGCTTGTTTAAAACTTGGAAACATGGCAAAAGCATAACTAGCAGTCCTGTGTTCTTTTCCCCCTTCTTTGGCCACACCACATGGCCTAGCAGGATCTTACTTCTCCAACCAGGGGTCAAACCCACACCCCCGGCAGTGAAAGTGAAGAATCTTAGTCACCGGACTGCCAGGGAATTTATACCACTTGTCCTTCCATATCAAAAACAAATCAGTAAAGGGCTTAAAGACATAATCAGGGACTTCCCTGGAGGTCCAGTGGTTATGACTCCAAGCTTCCACTGTTGGGGATCTGGTTCAACCCCTGGTTCGATCAGGAAACTAAGATCCCACTAACCTCATGGTGTGGCCAAAAAAATGATTAATTAATTTAAAAGACACAAACAAACTGAAGCAGCAGGGGTGGGCTATTCTCTGATGTCCATGTGGCAGCCATGATTTGGGGCTGTAGCCCACATCTCACACAAGCCTGGAAACAATCTCCCCCGCAGTGAGTGAGCCGTGATGGGCCTTGAGTGAACTGGACATGGGTCACTGGAGGCTCATATATTAGCGTGAGAGGCACCTGTCCATTTAACTCTCTGGCCACGCCCAGCAGAGACCCCAGCATGGTAGGTAAGTTTTGCATGGGGGTATGAGCTAGAGGAAGACTACATCAGCAGTGCAGACCCTTCCCGGGGAGGGGATGGCCCTGCAGGGAGGCCGAGTGAGTGCTCAGAGTCCTGTGTGATTCACTGTCTGCTTCCGAAATCTGTCTTGGTCCAGCCACGGGGGTGGGGGAGGGGGTGGTGGGCCGACAAAGGTCGGAATGAGGGCTCTTCTGTGAGTGCTGAGAGGTCAGCAGCTAACACACCTTCAAGCCATTTTCTCTTTGGCCAGGAACAGGGTGTTTCCCAGGCCAGGGTTCTGACGGTGGAGTGCTGGAAGCCTATTTGAGTCCACACACACCTTTCCTGATCCCCCATTGCCAAAATGCGTCACGGCGTGCATCAGAAGTGAACCTACAAATATCTATGGTTTCAGAGGAATGTCGTGGCCCTACAAAGCTACAGTTGGGAGCCTGCTCCTGGCCATCCTGCCAGTGGGGACCCAGCTTTAATGCACAAAACTGGTTTGCAAGTCTGGGGGCTGCTTTCTCACCTACCTTCTAAATCCCAGAAGAGGAAGCTGGACAGCCTCCCCCACCGCAGGCCCTCCCAGCCCCATCCTCAGCAGCCGCCAGTGGAGCAGCTCTTCATATGGGACCCTGTTCTTTCTTCTTTCAGGGGTCGGATGGCTGAAACCGAAAGCCTCCTTTCCCTGCACCTAAGTCAGAGCTGATGGCCAACCCTGCATTCCAGGCTCTCAGTTCATTAAATCACCCCTTAGGACGGAATGTGCGCCCAGCCTGCAGGAAATGTTCTCAAATGGCCCAGGCGAATTCTGCAAGTGAGGGGTCATAACCAAGCCCCTCCAAGACCCACCAAATCCCCTTTTCTCCCTCCTCTTCAACCCTCTTTTCTGAACCAGAGGAAGAAAATATACTCACCGGTTCCTGAATGGAGGCTGAGCCAGCTGTGCGGTGGAGACCCGTGTTTTGTCAGGACAGAATTCATGTTTGACCTCAGGTGGTGGCACCTTGCCTGGCCCTTGAGCCACGTGCTAGACCCGCAGTCTCCGTCCCTCTCTGCCCGGCTGCAGTCCCAACCCTGGAGGGCTTCTCCTCAACTCAGCCCCGATCTTGATTTCTCCAGCTGAGTCGTCTGCACAGAAAACCACTGAACTCTCGGCCCTGCCAATCTGCCTCTCCTCCAACTCAGGCCCCCTGGGCGCTGTATGTTTTAACGTATGGACTCAGTGGCTGGGGTTTGCACCGTGTTTTCTTGCTGCCGGTTTCCTCTCCTTGGATTTTCCATCCCCAAGTACCCATGTGCTCCCTGGAATGCACTTCTCACACTGCTGGCTCCCTCGGCAGGGGCCTTCCCTTCTTTTCAGGAAAGCAGCACCACGAAGACCCTTCCCGGCTGGACTCCTCAGCGGGGAGGAAGGCCTGAAAGTTCGTGGCTTGTCCCTGCCGGGCTGACATTCACAGCCCGGAGACCAGCTCCGAAGCATCAGAAATATCCCAGGCACAATCTGCTGAGCGCCACAGCAGCATCGGGGCCAGTCGCCATGGCAACCCTTGGCTTCCCAGCCCAACACATTGTCTGCCCAGCTCGACTCTGTTAGCTGATTCCCAAGACTGCTTACTCAGCTCCCGGGATCTCCAGATTGGACCCGCTGCCCCTCAACTCCAAGTGTGGCTCCTTTCAGACTGCTCCCTCACCCCGCGGCCCACCCCCTGTCCTCTTCTTTTCCTGGCAAAGCCTTGGAACTCTTTCACTCGGCCAAACCTTTCTGGAGGCCCTGCATCACGTGGCTCCTCTACTGCACAGATGGGCCCCATATTTATCTTAGCCACTGTTCAGGCTCAGCCTGGCAGCCAAGTCTCGTTGCCTCTGCCAGGTCCCACCCTGGGGCCGAGGGCAGAGGGGCCAAGCGCTCGCTCAGGAAGAGGCAGTTACAGGCACAGACCCCCGGCCTGCTGGCTGGCTTCCTTTCTATTTGTACTCTTCTGGGAACAAAATTCTTTTTCCTACTAATAGAGTCTCAAAGATAGTCCAGGAGAGACATAACATACATCCTTGAGCCTGGTGGTTCAGATGGTAAAGAATTTGCCTGCAATGCGGGAGATCGGGTTTGATCCTGGGTTGGGATCCCCTGGAGGAAGGAATGGCAGAGGCATGACTGAGTGGCTAACACTTGGAGCCCAAAAAGAGAAATGAAGCTAACTCCCCTTGGAGCTTACTCCACTTGCTAGTGAAACAGGAAAAAGGTGCGGGCGCTTGCAGGGCCCTCCCCTCTTCCCTGCCATGACACCGGTTTCACTACCCCCTTCCAATGTTTCTGCCATTTCTTCTAAGCATTCAAACCATTTCCTGGAATAAAATGGTCTATCTATATATGGAACAAAATGACACAAATTTACATTCTCAAAAATATTTATTGATACAGAAGTTCACATGTAAGTGAAAAAAGCTGGATAGAAACCATACATACAATTGGACAAACAGGTTTGTAAAACACACAAACACACATGTGCAGTTTAGAAAAATACTGGGTGAGACAGGTCACGGCGTCAACAGTGATAACACGGCGGTGGACTTCAGGATCGTTTCCTACACAGGTGAGCTGACTGTAGGATTTTAAAAGCAATAGTGGGGCTTATGAAAAACTCCCAGGGGTAGGTGACGACGGGTGGGAGCCTGAGCAGGACCCACAGCAGGAAGAACGGTGCCACTGCCTGGGGGCCGTGGCAAGATGTTTTCAGATGTGAACACTGAGTTTCCGCTCCGACCCAAGGTGACTCTGAGGAACACAGTCTTCCTCCTGTCTGCTAGGATTTACAACCCAGCCAGAGACAGGCCACAGGCCAGGAGTTACGGCTAGGCCTGCTGTGGATGCGTTTCACGCCTTCCTCATGCAGGGACCCGAGAGAAGCGCCACCCACCCATCTTAAAGAAGGTCACAGGCTCAAGTGAAACACCCCTCAAAGCTACACTGCCAGCTGGTGGCCCAGTCAGGACATGGACTTGGAGCTCCAACATCACAGCCTGCCATGATAACAGCCACATGGCCTCACCCAAATCTAAGGGAAAGAATGAGCAGACAATCTAAAAATCACCATCCCGTGTCACTTGGTCCTCTTCATGCCATCTTCCAGGCAGAGACCTGAATATCCGCGAGGGTGGGGACCTGCCCATCACAGGGGTCCTGATATCGGCAAGGGGGGCCCCTTGGCTCAGCTGGGGCCTCACCACGTCCTCTCCACCCCCGTATCCTCTCCAGGTGGCCAGTCTCAAGAGTTTGTTTTCTCAAAAGTCATAATCCCAAGGCCAGCTCACCTACTCCTCTCCCCTTTCTCAAACTTCAGTTCTACACTGGGGTCTCCAAGGACAAACTGGTTCCTGTCCCCAGGACCTACCTGGGGACCGATGGGAACAACAGAACTACCTTTCTTCACAAAATTAAATCAACCCTAAGATTGGAGGATTTTTTTCCATTTTTCATGTTTACCTGTCCTAAAAACAGGTCTGAAGAACTGATTTTAACAAACCACAAAATCAGTGATTGAGGGCTCCCATGTTCTAAGTCAGATATTAATTTGATTTTCTTAAAATAAGTTATGTACCGCTTTGACAATCACACAGAAATGACTAAGAGTTGTTTGGTTTTTCACATCCCACTCGGCATGCAGGATCTTAGTTCCTCGACCAGGGATTGAACCCTTGCCCCCTGCCATGGAAGCGCAGCGCTCTAACCAATGGACCACTAGGGAGGTCCCAGGAGTATTTGCCAAGCGTATCTCCAACACAGAGCCCTCACTGGCCGTCCTGAAGCAACACATGCTGTGGAAGTGACAGAAGCCTGCACCATCAACACTGATTATCCAACGGGCCAACACCCAGGGTGTGTGCACCGCTGCCCGTCTGAACGGCACACCCAGGTGCTGACCACAGGGCCGTCTCCAGCATCTCTAGACGCTGAGAAAGGTCTCCAGGGGCTCCTCCGCCATCTCCAGCCCAGCATGGCCAGCTGACCAATGGCTGACAGCTCCCTCTAGTGGCAACGTTGTTTTCCTTACCAATGGGGACTGGGGGGGGGCAACCTTAAAGGCCCGCAGGAAACAGCCTACCAGGACTTAATGAGTCAGGATTCAATGAAAATGCAAATGACAGATCACCACTTTCATTCTTCCCAAGACTTACTGCTAAAGACCTTAAGCATCACTGTAATGATACAGGAACTTGTGAAGAAGGCAAAAAAAGTTGATGGTGGACTGACTGCAAAAGTCACCGCAAGGCCAAGACAGAACATGTATGTACAAGTTAAACTTAGATATAAATAAGATGCAACTAAGAAACTAGACTTTAAATGGTCTCTGAATATCAAAGCCGATCCTGGAGGGTGACAAGAGCTCTATGACATGAGGGATCGGCCCCCAGAACACTGAGGACAATGATGATCAACGCCTCAAATGGACGTAAGCCGTAACAACCCTCATCCTAACAGTGGTCCTTCGAGGCGTCCTGCTCGGAAGCCGGAATGCAGAGCACCAGGACGAAATGCTGCTTCTGCAGGCATCTCAGGGTCCTAAACGCAGACACGATGTGATGTGAACCGGCCCGCCTGTTTACCAAACCATTTCCAACCCTGGAGGTTAAAGAAGGCTGACTCCGGAGAGAAGATGAAGGGCCACCATTTCCTCCGAAGCCCCTGGGTCCAGCACCACCACTGGCATTTGTGTCCAGCCACCGAGACCAACAGCAGGAGCCGCTCCGCTGGGCCTTGGTCCAAACAGCCTGGTTTCCGGCCCTGCTCACTGTGCGTTTCCATCTCAGATGAGAAGTCAATCAGGACAAACTGAGTTTTAAAGAGGCTCCAGGACAGGCTTCCTGGGTTTGAGAGTATTTTTTCAGGGTAAAATTTTTCAGCATCAGATTTTTAAAAGATGAAGGGTTCTTGAGGCAAACTTTTATCTATGAAACCTTGAATAAATTTAACACCAAATATAAGCATAATCCTCAACCCATGTGTATGGCAGAGGCCAGGGAGCATCCAGTGAGCAGGGCTGGGAGCACCCCCCAAGCGAGGACCACAGGGTAACTCTGTACCTTTCTATGCTCTCCATCCCACCAGATGTCCTGCTTTCCCCTTTGAGACATTTCTGTGGTCTGGTTTCTCTATTTTTATCCAGATACCAGCAAACAGGTCCTTGAAAAACTTCATGAGGAATCAACCACGTTCTGTTTCAATGGTGCACGAACTCGTCCCTGCTTCTTGATTCCCTTAGAAAACGAAACAGAAGACTAGGGAAAACCTCTGTCATGTCAATTGAAGAGTGTACGTACGCTAAATGCATCCATGAGCTATGCAGGAAACTGCACCGTTTGCTACATAAGCATGCTGTTCTGTTCACGGTCACAGACCCCATCGTCCAGTGATGCCAGGCTGGAGATGGTCAAGCTTTCTGGGAGGAAGGTCCTTCCTGTATTAAGAACATCAGTATGTTTTTCGATAGAACTTAGGTTTGGGATGTCCTTTCTCTTTATACGTTGCCCCACTTTCTCTTGCTCCAATTTTCTCTGATGCTCCAGGAAGCTTAAAATTATAATCTGTTGTGACATAAGGTATGGTCCCTTCGAGCCCACCCTGAAATGGAAACACAGAGAAAACATGTGGGAACACTTAGAATCTGGCCAAGATGGAAGAGAGTATTAGATCGCTCCTAAGATCCTCAGCTCCCCTTCCTTGGAAGGGCCCACTTACATTTCAACCCCCCAAACATGTCCAACAGCAAGAGATGGGGCTCTCTCTTGAATCAGCAGGTGACAAGGGGGATACCGGCTGCCTCCTCAGCTGCCTCCTCAGCTGCCTACAGGTCCTGCCGTTTGGTTTGGGGTTGGTTTGGGGCCACACGGATGCCCTTGGCCAACGTGACCTTCCGTGACCTTCCCACAGGAGCCTCTGAAGACTGTCTTCAGGAAGGGTCACCCTGGGGTCACCACCTCTGCCCTTTTTCTCCCACACCCATGCCTGAGATGACGGCTCCACCCAGGGCTCCTGCCCAAGGTGATGGGGACTCACACTCCAGACCTTCAGGCCATGCGGACATGTCACCCGGCCTTGTCCATCTCTACAAAGGAGTGTAAGCTTCCCAAACAAGAACCTGCTCTGTGACTCCCGGCCCAACTTCAGGTCCGCACTTGCCATGCGACCTGGAGGCCAGCGAGCTCCAGGGCTGCACACACCTGGCTCTTGAGAACACACTGTGGGATGTTCACAGCCCCAACCAGCAGACAGTTCACGTGTCTCAGCTCCTCTGGGGGCACGGGAGTGAGGATGTGGTAAAGCTTCTTCTCCATGTCGATCCCCCTGCAAATCCCTTGAAGACACACAACACACAAGATCATCCTCCCCACCACTCAGAACTGCAGAACGGCTTATGAGTTTTCTAACGTCCTTGGTGCTACAGTGGAGAGGAATCCATCTGCCAATGCAGGGGACATGGGTTCCATCCCTGGTCCAGGAGGATGCCATGTGCCGCGGAGCAACTAAACCTGTGCCCCACAACTACCGAGCCCCTGAGCATGCTGAGAACAGATAAGATTGAGGAGTCTGACACTCTGAAATGAGAAGGCATCAGGCTGGTGTGTGGACTGTGATAAACGAAACGAAGGGGTGCCAAGCAGGACCCAGGGGGCCTGATCCAAACACAGAGTGAATCTTTCAAGGATCATTCATGGCCAGTGCAGGGTAGGAGGAGGAGTTGCGGGCGGAATGTCAGGGGACGGCTGATGGATCTATCAGGACCTCAGTGTTGGAGTGAAGTCTTAGATGCCAGGGAGACAACTAAGCAGAAGAGTGACTGGTAACACTGGCTTGGAGCTCTGATGCTGTGCCGGAGAGCGTGTACAGAGGTCAGCCTACAATGGACTGAGAGCCACAGAAAACATGTCAGATGAGAGGGAGGCCTGGCCAGGCCTTGAGGACTCCTGCATTTAGAGGAGCTGGCAGGGCAAGCAAAGAAGAACCGCTTCCTTCCTGCCCCCTACCTCCCAGGGCCCACTTCACAGAGGACAGACAAGCTCTCTGACCACTCCAGGCAAGTGACAGCAACAAGGTCAAGCCCCGCCAATCTACAGCTGCTCAGGTGGGTCAATTTCAGTAGGTTTACACTCAGATTTTCCTCTCAGACTCACCAAACCCCACACAATCGCAGATGGGACTCTGGGCAAGCAGGATGGGCCCGCTGGCGTATCCCCTGACGTCATCCAGGATCTTGCAGAGCCCGACCCAGCTGGCATTCACGGCGTATAGGATGTGGGTGGGGGCCACATCAGCGTGGATGATCCGGAGCGCGACGGCATTGAAAGGGACCTGGAGGACACACACGCACCCCCTTCAGTGATCTGACTCCAAAGACTGCTTATGTCAGTAGTTTCTACAAGCTGACGAGTCAGCCATCTGAAGTTTTATCTGCCAAACTGCCCACCAAAACATATCTAAACGGAATGGAAATTGTTTAGTGTTTCACTGCTTTAGACTGAGAACTGAGGAAAATTACACAAAGCTCATGCACACCAACAACACTTGCTAGAAATCTAAATTGAATGCCTGCAACTCTGCCTAAAGAGACACATGAGATGCGAATTCGGGGACGTGGGCATGAGCTGAAGGTAGGAGGGAGACTGAAAACTCATCAGCAACAGGTCTCTGGGCAGAAGAAAGTAAACACCCACAGAGTGAGGAGAAGCCCCTAAGGGAATTACTGAATTAAGAAAATGGACCACCTTCCTGAGCACACAGTAAAGGACTACCTTTAACATGTAGCTCTCTGGGTAACTACACACTTTTAAAATAGCCAGATAAGTTTCAAGTCCAGTTACAGAGCATTGCCAGTGAGTATAAACAAGAGCAAATCACCCAAATAAACTGCCTTGGGTTCTTCAGTGGAGAGGGCTTGGAAGCCTGGGGCCAATCTCTCCACTGGGCTTGGGCAACATGATGCTGCCCCCCTACCCCACACTCCCTGGTCACCGTCCCTGCCTGTGTGACCTCTGCCCAGCATCTCCACCTGCCTGCCTGCCCAGTCTTCTAGCTATAAGTGGGGTGTGTACCAGCACCTTCCCCACAGGCTCAGCAGAGCACCTGGCCCACTGTGTGCTCAGCACTGCGCAGGCCATACAGTGGAGTGAGGGCTCTGGTCCAGAGTCAGGCCACCTGGGCACCAGCCAGTCCCAGCCCAGACTTTTCCTACGTCCTGTGGGCAAGCTGAGTCTGCCCCTGGCCTCAGTTCCATCACCTGTAAAGTGGGGGTAATAACAGGGCCTCGGTGAGTAGAGGACAGCACAGCACAGGGTGAGCACTTAGATATGATACCTGTCGCTATTTGATTCTTCCATCATCTGGGACCCTAATACTATGGTGGTTTCTTCCCAAAACAGTCCTTCAGAGATTGGAATCCAAGATGCACATACTTTAGAGCTAGAATCAACCTGTGACAACATCTGAAACGCATTACACGTACTCTCTGGGCACACATGCATCTACGAGGCCCGTCACCACCACTCACAGCCCGAGTCGCACACGGCCAGTCGGCAGAAGGGTGGAGCCGGGCTGCAGGGTGTGGTCCCAGGGCCACCTCTGGTATTAGGCAGAACATTCCTGGTCAGGATGGAAACCAGGGTCAGACCCTCTGGAGGTGGATCCACTCCCACCGGATCCTTCAGCTCCCGACTGTAAAATGGGCACAGTGGGCACATCAACACCTCAAGGCTGAGGATGACACGAGTGAAGGGGTACAAAGAGGTGAGACGGGCACACAGGAAGCCGGACAGTCCCCCTGAGAGCTCAGGTTACCTGATAGGGGGTCAGACCGTGTAAGGCACGCAGTGGCTTCGGCACTGGGGGTTGCAACTGGCTCAGGTAACCCAGCACTGCCAGCTCACGGAGGATTCTGTTATGTGATTCTCTGAAAAGTAAATCAGAAGGTGAGAGGCCCACCTCCCGCTCCGAGACAGGGCCCACCTGTCCTGACACAGCCCACGTCCCAGCCTCGGGACCGTAGACCTTGCCTCTCCATAAACCCACTGGAGATCCTTCAGGTCAAAGCTCCGAGAGGGGCAAGCAGATCTGGAGGCCAATTCTGGGCATTTCCACTGGCAAAGGAACCGTTCAGAACAGACCTGACTCTTCTCTGTAAACAGGTAGCTCTGACAGAGGTCTGAAAGATTTTAAGGGACTGACCCCTTTGAAGGAATCGAGGACAGAAGACCTTGTCAGACTGAAGAAAATGGAATTCTCCAGCCATGGTGGTTTGCTTACCTATTCCTGGACGTTTTTCCAGTCACAAACTCTGACTTCACGAACATCAGCTTATATCCCGTAGACATAACTGGACCCTCTTTTTCTTCATCAGCAAACTCCAAACTCTCAGCAAATTCGGGCAGGTGGAACCCTCTGTTTCTGACTCTGGACCTGCGTCTTGTGTACAAGCCGTCCATGTCGTCCACGAAATCGGGGGTGAGGTCCGGCATGTATTTACTCCGGTCCGAGCTAAACTGGACGACGTGGCTGGGTGACAGCAGGCGGATCAGGTCAATGAGAAGCAAGAGACCCTGGTCTGCGAGGAAGTAAACGACAGAGCCCAGTCAGTGCACCTGGGTGGTGATGTGTGCCCATGAGAGGCTGAGACGAGGAGCCTCCTAAGGACCGGGCTTCAGCGCTAACGTCTAAAAGCCACGCACGCACCCGTTCCCATCACCCAACCCTTTCTGCCAGATGCGCCACCATGGACTTACCTGCCACCCAGCCCATGGTGTTGATGATAAGAGGGGACTCTCGCTTGTAGGAGCTGAAAACATACTTTATTACCTCAATATAGTTTTCAAAGTTGTTTTTACAAGAAGTTTTCCCATAATAGACCATTTTCTGGGGTGTCCTCTGGTGGGTGAAAGGTGGTCCTAAGAAGATAAAGGTGAGAGTCATTAATCCATGAGAACCTAAGAGGTGGCAAGGGTTATGGTCTAGCCATGATCCCTGACAAACCTGCTCAGGAAATCTGAGCCCATCGGACCACTAGGAATAGCTGTGCTCTCACTTTTGGAAATCTAAGCTTTCAACTTCAAACACAGACACGCCTGCATTTATACACGGTTAATCCAAACTATGTCCTAATATGGCCATTCATTCAACAAACATCTACCGGACGTCTGCTGCATGCTGGGCATTGTTCTAGATACTTAGGACACATCTGTGAACAGAAAAAACGCCCCCACAGGGCGTACACACAATAATTAATACAACAGTAATCACTTGCTGGAATACAGTACTTACCATGTCCTACATGTGCTACACAGAGTCTCTAGTTTTCATAAACCCCTATGACACAGGTAATATTTACTTTCTCAATTTTTACAGACCTTGAGCAAGGTCACACAGCTAGTAGGGATCAGTGGGACTGGAACTCAAGCAGTCCAGCTTGAGAGGACACACCCTCATCACAACAGCAGTCTGTCCCATCCCCTCTGGTCAGGGCTGCGGCCAGGGCCAGCGCACATGGCAGGCAGGTGACCAGGACCACGGCACAACATAGTCACAAGGGCCTCGGTCAGTGCGGCTGGTGCGAGGCCACCTAGGGAAGAGCTGGCGAGGTGCCCCTCAAGCTTGGAGTCAGGAGACCTGGGGCAGCCCACAACTGAGAGAGGCCTGCGTGGTCTAGGGAATGAACAAATATGTAAGTACATTGAGAATAAGTGCAGCCAGGGTTTGCACCACTGGAAAAGGGGCTGATAAATGTGGAAGGGGGAAGGTTAACTAGGAGGCACCCTGGGTGTGAGATTAGGATCTGAATGATCACAATTCCTTGCTGGTCCAGTGGTTAGGACTCCGTGCCTCTACTGCAGGGGACCGGGTTGGATCCCTGGTCAGGGAACAAGATCCCAAAAGCCATGGAGATTGGCCAAAAAAAGAAAAAGAAAAGAATGATCAGTGCAAATTCATGGCTCTTAATAAACAGAAACCTATACAAAGACATAAAAATATGTATTTACATGTATGTGTACAAGTATGCACACATATTATGTATGTACATATATGACATGCATGGGTTTAAGTATATGTATATTCCCTAACTGTCATGTATGGATGTGAGAGTTGGACTGAGAAGAAAGCTGAGAGCTGAAGAATTAATGCTTTTGAACTGTGGTGTTGGAGAAGACTCTTGAGAGTCCCTTGGACTGCAAGGAGATCCAACCAGTCCATTCTGAAGGAGATCAGCCCTGGGATTTCTTTGGAAGGAATGAGGCTGAAGCTGAAACTCCAGTACTTTGGCCACCTCATGCAAAGAGTTGACTCACTGGAAAAGAATCTGATGCTGGGAGGGATTGGGGGCAGGAGGAGAAGGGGACAACAGAGGATGAGATGGCTGGATGGCATCACTGACTCGATGGATATGAGTCTGAGTGAACTCCGGGAGTTGGTGCTGGACAGGGAGGCCTGGCGTGCTGCGATTCATAGGGTCGAAAAGAGTCGGACACGACTGAGCGACTGAACTGAACTAACTGTCCACCGAGGGGCTTTGGAAGCAATGACATCCAGAAGAAAATGAAAACACCACAGCTAGTTAGATCAGAAAACGCTATCTTAAGCAACTGATCAAAGCTAACATCTCTGGTAACAGGACAAACTGACAGTGTTGATACGACACAGAGAACACAGCGTCACTTCTAGATCTAAATATGGGAAAACCCATAAATGTACTCTTCAAACTGTCAAGGTCATAGAAGATTAGAAAAGCTAGGTAACAGTCTCCATATTAAAGAAGACTAAAGATTTTTAAGTATGCACTGGGCCTACACAGATGACTGAGACAAAAGGGACAAAACCGAGTTAACTACACTATAGCAATGTCACCATCCTGATTTTGGTGGTTTTATTTATGATGATGTATCAGTGTCCTTGTTTTTAAAAATATGGTAAAAGGGGGGAAAAATTAAATAGGACAGAGAAAATGTAAAAAGAGGAACAATGAAATCAGCTAAAAGACAGGAATTCCCTGGCGGTCCAATAGTTAGGACTCTGCGCTTCCACTGCTGGGAGCCTGAGTTTGATCCCTGACTGGGGACTCTAAGATCCCACAAGCTGCACTGCATGGCCAAAAACAACAACAACAAAAAATTGTTAAAAAAAAAAAAAAAAAAAAACCACATACACACTCAAAAAAACTTTTTAAATAAGAAAAAACAAACAACAAAATCCCACAAAAATCAGTATGTTCCTACATACCAGCAATTAACAATCTGAAAAGGGAATTAGAATAGCAATTGCATTTACAATAACTAAAGAATTAAGTCCTTAGAAGTGAATCTAACCAAGGAGGTAAAATATTGCTTAAAGAAATTAAAGAAGACATAAAAAATCAGAAAGACATCCTGTGTTCATGGATAGGAAAATGTTAATACTATGTCATCTACAGACTGAATGCAATCCTTGGGCCTTCCCTGGTGGCCCAGTGATGAAGACTCTGCTTCCACTGCAGGGGTGTGGGTTCAATCCAAGGTCGGGGAACTAAGATCCCACATGCCTTGCCACCCAGCCAAGTGAAAAACAAGACTGAATACAATCCCAATCAAAATTCTAACAGCCCTTTCCCCAGAAATGAAAAAGCCTATTCTAATATTCATAAGAAATTGCAAAGGGTCTCAAAATGACCAGTCTTGAGAAAGAATAAAGCTGGAGGACTCACATTTCCCAGTTTTGAACTTCTTACAAAGGTACGGTAATTAGAAGTGTGGTACTGGCCTAGGGCTATGTGTAAACCAATGGAATAAAGAGCACGAGAAAAAAATCCTTGCATGCACGTGCTTCCCAGGTGGCGCTAGTGGTAAAGCACCCACCTGCCAACGCAGGAGACACAGAACTGTAGGGTCCATCCCTGGGTTGGGAAGATCCCCTGGAGGAGGGCATGGCAACCCACTCCAGTATTGTTGCCTGGAGAATCCCATGGACAGAGAAGCCTGGCGGGCTACAGACCATGGGGTCGCAAAGAGTCGGGCATGACTGAAGCAACTCAGCACGCACTGATGTATGGATGTGTGGTCAGATGATTTTCAACATGGGTGTCAAGACCATTCATTGTGGAAAGAACAAATAGATAGTGAAAACTGGACATCCGTGTACATAAGGACGAAGTGAGACCCTTCTCTTGTGTCAAACACAAAATGTAACTCAAAATCATCAAAGACCTAAGTGCTAGAGGTAAAACTAGCAGAATTCCTAGAAGAAAACATTACGGAAAATCTTTATGAGACTAGATTTAGTAACAACTTCATGGGTGATCCAAAAAGCATAGGCAGCAAAAACATAAAAATTAAGAACTTTTGTGCATTTAAGGATATTGTCAAAAACAAATAAAATGACAAAGTATCTGCAAATTGCATATCTAGCAAAGAATTAACATCCAGAATATATACAGAACTCCTAAAACTCAACAAAAACAAAGAACCCAATTCAACAATGGGCAAAGGACTAAAACAGCCATTTCTCCAAAGCAGATGTACAAATGGCCAATAAACATATGGAAAGAGGCTTAACACCGTTAGTCATTAGGGAAATGCAAACCAAGACCAAAAAGAGATTACTTCCATCCACATGAAAGGCCCTGATCAAAATAACAAGTGTTGTTGAAGATGTAGAGAAATCAGAACCCTTGTGAATTACTGATGGGAACGTAAAACAGTGCAGATGCTGTAGAACAGTCTGGCAGTTTCTCAAAAAGTTAAACATGACCACCCGTGGGTGTGCATGTATGTGTGTATATATATCCAAAGGAATTGAAAGCGGTGACTTGAAAAGATAGTTGTAACCAATATTCACGGCACCATTAGTCACAACAGGCAGAAAACCAGAACCAATACAGGGGCTTCCCTGGTAGTCCACTGGTGGAATCTGCCTGCCAATGCAGGGGACAGAGTTTGATCCGTGGTGATTCCACATGTCGTGGAGCAACTAAGCCCTGGCGCCCTAGAGCCCGTGTGCTGCAGCAAGGGAAGCCACCACAATAAGAAGCCTGCCCACCACAACAAAGAGTAGCCCCCACTTGCTGCAACTCGAGAAAGCTCATGTGTAGCAATGAAGACCCAGCACCATCAAAAATAAATAAATAAAAACACAGTTAAAAAGATAGACAAAATGTGATATACATATATTGGTATGATTTTCAACCACAAGAAGGAGTTAATTTTGATATATGCTACAACTGTATGGACATGAGTCTGAGCAAGTTCCGGGAGATGGTGAAGGACAGGGAAGCCAGGCGTGCTGCAGTCCATGGGGTTGCAAAGAGTCGGACATGACTGAAGTACCAAACAATATGAACAGACCTTGAACCCTTATACTTAGTGAAAACAGCCTGACACTGGAGCACAAGTACTGCATGATTTCACTTGGATGAGGTGCCCAGAAGAGGCAGATTCACAGGGAGGGACAGGCAGCACACCAGAGGTCCTCAGAGGCTGGAAGGGGATGCACTGTTATTTAATGGACACAGCATTTCAGCCCAGGACAAGGAAAATGTTTTGGAGGTAGACAGTGATAATGATTATACAGCGCTTCGAATGTGTTTGATGGCATGGTACTGTACATGTATCAATAGTCAAAATGATAAATAACATGTTATGTACATTTTTGTATTAAAAAAAGCAGCATGGGACTCTGATTTGGATTCTGAAACATAAAAAGGGTATTAGTAGGGTAACTAATGGATTTTGAAAAAATCTATAGATTAGTTTATTAACTATATAATATATATAGTTATATATATAATATATAATATATATAACTATATAATACTATTGTATTATATCAATGTCAATTTCTTGGTTGAGATCATTGTGTAGTATTATGTAAGATGCTCGTATTAGAGGAAAGTGTTTCTAATTTACATAAAATAAAATGGATGGTAGTTCCATTTATTAAAATAGAACTCTAGAAAGGTATCATTGGGTTTTTAGGGGGTTTTTTTTGAGACCAGAGGAATTCTTATGGGAAGACCATAAGTTTCATGGGGAGATGTGTTCATCTTTTTATATTTTATACTTTTGTACTCTTTGACTTTCTTGTATCATTACTTTTGTACTGTGTAAAACCAAGACATTTAAGAAATGTAGAATACATACCTAGAACTGGTTCTGTAATATTAAGCAAAGAAATGCAACCCGGAGGAGTAAATTCTGTCTGCCCCAGATCACATTCCAAATAATCAACGCAGGATACACTGAAAATTTAAAAGAAAGAAATCTTAACTCGTTTTATTTACCATGTCCAAGGTAAATCAGAACATAAAGATTTTATGTGACACACAGGCATACCCCACCCCGCACAGCCTTGCAGGCAGAATGCTCCGAAGATGACACCAGCATAGAGAAAATATCAGTGAAGAGAAAACGGGATGCAGGCCTGGCTACAGTGTCTATTCGCTATATGGATACAACTCTGCCTTTCCTCAAACTTTATTTTTTAAATACCACAGACTTTATCCCTGCTCCGACTCTCTGGGTTTGGACAAAAACAGATTCTGAGATCAACTGATGGCTCTCGTGAGCTCCCCGACCGGCAAGGTGGGCACACCTGAGAGGGCCATAGCTGCACCCCCAAACGGCACAACCAGGAGGCCTCCTCGGCTGAGCGGCTCTGTACAGACTTGTATGTCATCTCTATGGAGGAGCTGAGATGCAATCCCGTCTAGCTTCTCAAATCAAAAATCCTACTTCCTGCTGAAAGTCTGGCAATATGTCACAACAGGATTAAAACACTCTTACCTATTTAACAGCTGGTTAATGAGGTATCTATTAAACGTTGACTTTCCAATGTCCTGGCAGCCACAGACCAGAATGACGGGGCAGCTGTCTGCTTCTTCTGGAGGGGAAACAAACATTGACCCCTGACACGAGCTGTCGTCTTTAGGACTCTGATCATGAACAGTAATCCTCTGAGGCTCTGGCGGACGAACTCTAGACTACATCAGTTTGTATCACTCACCGCTAGAAATGCTCACTAACTCTTCCATAACTGCAAAGGCGCTCTCCGTTAAACGCAAGCCAGTTTTTTTTTTCTCTCTTCTAATACCCACAGATCTCAAGGCAAAATACTCAGAGTTAATCTGGAAAGTCCGGACCTGAAAATGATAACATAATGTGCTTCTTTTACTTTGGTTCGAAATTAATAAGCCTCAAATAGTTGTGAGCTACAAAAGATAACTTTGGGGACTTCCTTGGTGGTCCCATTGGCTAAGACTCCACACCCCTAATGCAGAGGGCCCGGGTTTGATGCCTGGTTAGGGAACTAGATCCCACAAGCCGCAAATGGGACTTCGCATGCCATAACTAAACATCCTGAGAGGTGCAACTAAGACCTGTTGAGGCTAGATAAATAAACATTAAAAAGGAGAAAAAAGATAACTCTGATCCCTCCTTTCGTCTCACCTCTCAGTTGATTCTCAACTATCAATCACTGAGGGCAAAATAAGAACATCTTATAAAATGAGATAATCTAAAGGTTACTCTCTGCCTTATATGAAAATACAATTCCAGAAAGTACTAACACATAGGCATGGGGGGAGGAGGAAGTTATCCAAGAAAGATCATAAGGAATCTAAATAGTGGTGCTTGAGTAGTTGCAGGAAAAAAAACAAACAAACCTGAAAGTAGGTGAAAAAGGAACAAGTTTGATCACAGCACCTGAAACACTCACTGCCAGGTGGGGTCTCCATGTCCACCGCTGTGGCCCTCCCAGGCTGCTAGATTCTGCACTGACTAAATTAACGTGACCGCAGAAGCCCGTGCATCATCCTGCCTGCATTTCTTAGCTTCTCCTTCCATGTCAAACCCCCAACCCCTGCCTACTCCCTATGCCTCCGCTCAGTGATCCCCCGAACCATTTCACAGAGTAAGAGGAAACAATCAGAAGAGAGCTTCGCTCCTCCATCCCTGTCCTGGGCATTTCCTCCAGCCACTCTCAAGGAAGCGCCTCTGCTCCCAAGGCCAACAGACCACACAGACACTGGAACCCCTCCCTCCATCCTCTCCCCACGGCACCATCAGCGTGCTCTTCTGTGGCTTTTTCCTACAAGCTGTGTTCAAGCATGCGGTTCTTTCCATCCATCTTAACAAAACCCAGAACTCTCTCGACCAGGCTTACTCTTCCAACCTGTTTCATCTCTTTCTTTCCTTTATAGCTAAACTCTCTAAAAGCAAAATCCCTAACCACTGAACCCTTGAGCTCCTCCTTCCCCAGCCCTTGATTCCATTCCAATCAGGCTGGTCTGCTCAGCAATGCCATAAAACCACCCTGTCCAGAAGGTGAGCCTGCACGCAATTCCTTTCTCAGGCTTCATCTCACCATCAGCAACGTCAAGCACCCCCACTTCCTTCAGAGGCTCCCTGATTACACTCACCTGCTCTCCTTTAACATGAGCACTACCACTCCTCAGTCTCTCTGTTGCTCCTCAGGCTCAGACCTTGAACTTATCATTTCTACCTGCATCAACTTCTCAGTGTCATTATCCCATCTCATGGGCTTTGGAACCCTATTCTGATAAGAATAGATACTACACTTGATCTTAGTCCAAAGGCCAAGAAGCGATGGAACCCTATTCTACTGAAAGCACCCAAATTTACATTTGAAACCTCTTCTCTGGGCTTCCTGGGTGGCTCAGTAGTAAAAAACCCTCCTGCCAATGCAGGAGACATAAGAGACACAGGTTTGATCCCTGGGTCAGGAAGATCCCTTGGAGGAGGGCATGGCAACCCACTCCAGTATTCCTGCCTGGAGAATCCCATGGACACAGAAGCCTGGCTACAGTCCCTAGGGCCACAAAGACTCAGACACAACTGAAGCGACTCAACACACACCCATGCACACAACCTCTTCTCTGAATTTGACTCACACATTCAACTGCCCAGCAGGCATCTCCAATTGGATGTCTAAGAGGCATCTTTCAGCTACAGACCTAAGTCTCCTCCTACAGCCCCATGTCTCGGCGCACTCAGACAGTCCGGCCAAAAAACCTGCTGCTGCTCCCTGATTCCTCCTCACACCTCACATGAAGTCTGATGTTCCTATAGATTTGGCTCAATTTACTGGCTCATGGGAGACAATTTTAGGAACCAATCTGACTTCAGGAAATTAATAGTAAGGACAGCAAAAATTTGGAAATGAGGAAAGGAAGAGATGGGAGAAAGTGTAAGTACGCTGAAATTACTCAGAATTTATAAAGAATTCATACTGTCTCAAGTTGGTGAATCAAAATATAAAGATAACCATTTAAAAAATATCAAAAGGCATTTAATCAACTATAACAGAAAATGGTGACTTTATCTGGGGAATGAAGCTAAGTGGCGTAGAAGAGACAATTTTTCTGATATATCCTTCTATTGACTTTTTTACTGTACACATGTGTTACATTCTGTATGACTTATAGCACAACATGACAGACAGATAAGACTAGGGGCATCCTACATAGTCATCTGACTGTTTTGGTGAAAGTAATGAACAAAACTCTGAATGAAAACTGGTTCTACCTCTTGTACGAAAATGTAAGATAAACCTGGATGGCTGATTATAAAGTTCACGGTGGAGGTTTTCAGACGTTCCAGCAACACGATGGAACACAGAGGAGAAAAACTGCTCATCAAACAATATCTGTCATCTGTAAAGAGAGACATAAGCTGCCTTAGAAACAGCACTCCATCAAACGCTATGCCCCGCGGGACTTTCCTCTCCTCTGCTAAAGTCCACACCTTTTAAGACTAGGAATTATGTATGACAGCCTTTTTCAGGAGGCCATACTGCATGACAGAAACACACCTGGATGGAGAAATCAATCCAGGTTTGCTACCTGAACACTGTGTGGCCTTGGTGACTTTCCTCATCTGTGAAATGGTAAAAAGAGCTTCACTCTCCAGACCTTGAGGGTTTAAATACATATAGTAAAGAGTGCAAGTTTGAGGCCACAGTAAACAACTAAAAATTATTCACCTTGGGTCTTCCCTGGTGCTCCAGTGGTTAAGACTCCAAGCTTCCACTGTAGGGGACATGGGTTCTATCAAGGGAACTAAGACCCCACATGCTGCAGGGTGTGGACAAAAAAAAAAAATGTTTTTGCCTTATTATGATACATCCTCAGTAAGTCACTCAGTTCTCTTCATTACCTTGGTTCAGATAAGGTCTGAGCAGAACTCGGGCTTCTCTCTTCATCTCCTTCTTGCTTTTCTCATGCACTGAATAATGAACAGCATTGATGGTCAGACGAGAGTGGGTGTAGGTGGAGAAGACATTTTGGGCAGGCTGGCCCTGGCTGATGGTAAAACCAAACACCTGCACCTGGCCGTAGAGGCAGGTCACACGACAGATCCCACTAAAAGTAAAGCCCTGGAGGGGACGAAAAAAGAAAGGAAAAATAAGCTTACAGATTCTGCTACCAATGACAGAAAACTTCTAAGATTTTAACTGGCTCTTCAGGTTATCAAAAGGAGATGAATTAAAAAAAAGAGAGATTTATCGCTAAGTAACAGAATAACTTGTAGGTAATGATGTATTTTAAACTAATAGATTAAAATGTGAATACTTTTAATCTAAGATCATATCCGGAGCAGCCAAAGGGACAGTCTGACGCACACTGACCTAAGGGGGCCCCCTGAACTTAGTTCTGCTCTTCTCACGGCTCCCCGTCCTTACAAAGCTATAGTGCGGGGGACCTCCCAGACCAACGCCCAGGTGAAGGGTTTGACTGCTGGCTCTGCCTCCACTTATATTTTTCCGGCAGGTTACTTAAGCTATGTTCTGTTTTTCTTTAAACATTCCTAGTGGTAATGACTCCATAGAGCATGTAGCACTAAATGAGTTCAGATACCCATAACACTTAGAGCCTGACATTTCTGAGCACTCGATAAATGCAACCTATTATTACTATTAAAGTCCTTTCAGCCCCAAAGACGGAGAAAGCAATGGCACCCCACTCCAGTACTCTTGCCTGGAGAATGCCAGGGACGGGGGAGCCTGGTGGGCTGCAGTCCATGGGGTCGCTAAGAGACGGACACGACTGAGCGACTTCACTTTCACTTTTCACGTTCATGCATTGGAGAAGGAAATGGCAACCCACTCCAGTGTTCTTGCCTGGAGAATCCCAGGGACGGGGGAGCCTGGTGGGCTGCTGTCTATGGGGTCGCACAGAGTCGGACACGACTGAAGCGACTTAGCAGCAGCAGTAGCAGCAGCAGCCCCAAAGACCTAGAATTCCCTCAGGAGGATCCTTGTTACCCTCTGTCCAGCACCACAGCCCGAGGAATGCGACTGACCCGCGGACAGAGTACCCGCAGGGGGAAAAGGGCCTCTCCCAGCCTGCAGCTCCCGGGGCTGTATCCCCACCCTCCCGCGCTGCCCGCCCGGCTCCCCCGGCGCGACCCACCTGCCCCAGCGGCAGCAGCAGGACAGCGCGGCCCGAGCCAGCCGGCCGCACCGGCGGGATGGGGAGGATCGCGGGACCACTCGGGACCGGATCTTCGGCCGGCTCGGGGCTGGAGGCCCGCCTGCGAGCCGAGGTCTTCAGCCTCTGGAGCGCCGCGTCGCCGGACACCAGACAGCCGCCCTGCAGCCAGTCCGCGCCGGCTGCCTGGGCCTGCAGCAGCCGTCGCCGAAGCCGCCTTCGGCTGCGCCAGCGCAGGTTCCGGAGCCGGCGGCGGGGCCGGCGGCTGAGGATGAGCTGGGGCCGGGCCTTGCGGGCCCGCAGCCACGTGTGGCGGGAGGGAACCCGCTTGAGCAGCAGTAAGGAGTCCGCCATGCTGGCTGCCGGGGCCGGTCGCTCGAGAATCTCGCGAGATCCCAACGCTCCGCCCTGCGGCCCGTCAAGGGTCTGGAAGGTGCGGGCGCCCTCTGCCGGCAGTCTTGGCGGCGCACCCTGGCCTCCGCAGGCGCAAGTGTGACTCAGGCCCGTTGGAGGTGGTGAAACCTAGGGAAAGCCTGGGCGACACCCGGCCAGGCAGTCCCAACGAGAGCCCCATTTACATTATGCAAAAGCCTCATCCCGGCTGCGTGGAGAGGGAAAGTCAGATACCCCAAGTCCAGGGCCACCTCTCCGGAAATCCAGCTAGGATTTTCCCGACCCCTCCCCGCTCCGCTCCCCGCGACTGAAAAAGCTCCAGGATTGACGTTTTAAACAAAACCTGTCTATTTGCATACCCTCTGTTTGCATGCATTTGTCTTTGAGCTGAAGGGACCGACTGTGTTTAAGGAGGCGAAACGGGGACGATTTACTCAGAATTTCAATTTCAGGAGACTGAGGATTGGGGTGGGTCACAAGTATAACTCAAAGCCTTGTCTCGTTCGGTAAACTGAGGCCCAGGTAAACGGTTCTAAAACCTGCAGCTCGCTGAGAGCAACCTTTCACACTCTGTTCCTCAAGCCCCTCCCCAAAGAAGCTGACCCCCCTCAAATCCCGTTCTGAACCAGGGGATGCCACAGGCACCAGAGCAAGGACAGAACCCACAACCGTCCAGAGGAAGGGTCAGTGGGTGCCACCTGCTTTGCACCTGTGCCTTTACCCTGCCCAGTTCCTGAGGAGGACCGCAGGCCCGGAAGGCAGAGGCAAAGAGCCCTACAACTGGGCTCTAAGCCCGCCCCCTTTCATAGGCATGAGACTGGGAAGCATCTGGGCAACTGCTGACCATTCTGTTTAAACGGCCCAACCTGGTCACAGGGCGTGGCGTGGCCATGCCAGGCGCGGGGCTGTCTGGCCAGCATGTCACTCTGGGGGGTGCGCCTGGTCGGCCTGCAGCTCTCCCTCTCCTGCTGTTGGGCTTTCAGCTGCCACAACACCCCGTCCTCCCCCGACTTCAGCCTCCCTGGGGATTACCTGCTTGCAGGCATGTTCCCTCTCCACAGTGCCCTTCCAGAGGCGAGAGGAAGACCCACGGTGACTTTCTGTGACAGGTGAGTGGGGGGGAGGTCAGTAGAACTGTCACGTGGGGGGGAGTCTGTGCCTACAGGTCCTCTGCCAGCCTGCCTCTGCAAGACCTTGTGGGTTCTATCTCTGGAGTGACCATCTGGACTGCCTCCAATCCCTACCCAACCCACAGCCAAGCCACCACCTTTAAGGGCTGGCTAGCCTTTCCCTGGCACTTTTAACACATTCTTTTGTCCTGGCTGTTAAGCGTCCTTTGTATTATAATTCCAGGTCAGTTGTTTCCTGGCTTTGTAATGTAACTAGAGAGCAAAGGTTAAGCAAGGGCACCTTTCCCTCTTCCATCTCCTATCCTACCCCAATCCTCCCCAGTTCACACTCCTTAGTCTCTCAGATGGCAAGTATGGTTCTCCAGGGGGAGAGAAGTGGGGACATATAGCAGAAGATGCTTCAGTAGCCTGAATGACTTTGGTTGGTGCCTTCCTGAAGTGGACAGTCTAGGTAGAAAAAAAAAAAAAAGCAACTGCTTTTCTTATAAAGGGAATAGTATTAGATTCGGTCAGCTCGAGGATGTCTCATGGCTCAGTGGCCCAAAATGTAGCATACCTGACAGCCAGCCTGGGAGGAAGATTCTAGAAAGCCTAGCGTGGGAGGACTGGCCCAAAGAGCTACAGTTGGGAGCCTGGGAAGAGGAAATTTGAGGGAGGAGGAGATACATGAAAAACCAGGTTCAGGTGACTGAAGGGCTGTCGCGGGCAGGAGGTACTACGCTTCCTTCCAGTGACTCAAGGACAGAAGTGGTAGGAATGATGGGGGAGGCTCCCAAGAGGCAGGGAGGCTGGGAAATGGAGCAGGCTGGCACACTGCTCAAGCAGAGCTGAGTCACGGCCCTAGTGTGCCCGTGTCTGTGTTTCCCAGAGAGGCCATGAGGAACACAGGCCCCCACCACAATCACGAGTGTCCCAGTGAAAGGTACTAGTTAACCGGGTATAAGCGTGTACTGTGGTTAATTTCATGTGTTAACTTGGCTAGGCCCTGCGGTCCAGGTGCTGATTAAACACCAGTCTAGATGTTGCTGTGATGTGGTTAACGTTTTAGCCGTGGTTAACATTTAAATCAATAAAGCAGATGCTCTCCATAGTGTAGTTGGGCCTCACCTAATCAGTTGAAGGTCTTAAGAGAAAAGATGGAGATCCCGAGGAAAAGATAGTCCTCTCTTTTGTTTGCGCTCCCTCTCTCTCTGTGTATATATAGCTGGCTAGCTAGCTAACTAGATGTATACATATGTGTCTCATCTTGGTTCTGTTTCTTTGGAGAACCCTAATATAGCAGATATCTCTGCTACAGGACTTGGGAGCCCTTTGATCCTAATATGCTTTGTGGGGGGCATGGTATGTATACTTTGCCAGTTTGCCCCCTACCTCTCCCAAGGCCTGTCAGCAGAACTGTGTGTGTGGTCCAGGACCCATGTTGAGGTCATGGTTGTAGGGGCTGCACAGATGACCTCAGAGGTTCCTTTCTACCCCCAAGCCTAGGGTTCCAGGAAACCAGAGGTTCTTAGCTCTCAGCCTGGCTTTCCCTACAGGTCCAACAGCTTCAACGGCCATGGCTATCACCTCTTCCAGGCCATGCGGTTCAGCATCGAGGAGATAAACAACTCCACTGCCCTGTTACCCAATGTCACCCTGGGTTACGAGCTGTACGATGTGTGCTCAGACTCAGCGAACATGTACGCCACGCTAAGCATACTGAGCACATTGGGGAGGCACTATGTGGAGATCCAGGGAGACCCTGCCCACTTTTCCCCTGCGATGGTGGCGGTGATCGGGCCTGACATCACCAAGCACGCTCTTACCACTGCAGCCCTGCTGAGCCCCTTCCTGGTGCCCCTGGTAAGCTGGAGCCCTAACAGTTCACTCATCTCCCCTCCTGGTGAGTCCAGCGTGGGCTGGGGTGGGTGTGCAGGAGCTGCTGTGCCCAAGGTGAGTCTGGACTTCAGGACCTCCTGGGCAGTCACTGCTCTTGAGTCACTCATCTGGAGTTCCTTCTTCTCCAAGTGCTGCTTCCGAGATCTCCCTGCTTCTGTGCTCACCGGAAAGTCCTTTCTCCTTGGAAACCTCTGCTCGTCTCTCTCCTCCTGCTGTCCCATCACCCCACAGGCTTCACATCTACCCCATCCTCCTCCTCCCGTCCGTTCCTCCAGGCTCAGGCTCAGCTGTGTGGTGCCCTCCCCTCCTCTGCTCATCAGCCTCTCCAGGGCCTCCTCCTCTGCTGACACACTTGCCCTGTCCCCCTTCATCCTCCGGGCACTTCTCCTCAGCCTGGCTGACCTCCCCTTCCAAGGAGACTTCTCTGCAGCCTCTCCATTCCTGCTTGCTTCTCTCTTTGCATTTACTCCTCCCTCCATGGCCTTGGGCTCTGTCCTTTGAGCAGTGCTTGAAGGTGATGACTGCGGGTTGGGTAGGGGTTGGAGATGGGTCAAGTGACCACCCCAAGGCAGAACCAGCAAGGTCTTGCTGAGAAGGACTGGTGGAGGGCCACAAGGTCTCCAACCCATCTGACCATTTTGACACTTTCCCCCAGCATTTATGACCTCCCCCTTTTCCCTTGTGCCACTTCCTTCTTGGTTTCCTTTAGGGAATTCTGTGCCCCCCTCCATCCCCCCCAAGAAGGAGGTGACTGTCTAGGACACACCCCTCCCCTTCTCAGGAAAGCAAAAGGCCCTGGCTGAATTCCCATCTCCACCTTCCATCTCCACTCCTGAGAACCAGCTTTGTCTCCAGAGCCTCACTCAGTGCCTCCACTTAATGGAGCCACCAGGGCCCCAAATGAACTTACCTACCTCATAACAAAAGCCTCTTGTCTTCCTACATCCCCTCCCCAGCCTGTCTGGCAGAGTGACTGTCTCCAAGGAAGCCAGTGCCCGCTGCATTCCCTTCTCTGCTTCCACGTCTAGCCCATCACCACGGCTTCTGCCATGGGGCCCTCTAACCACTGCCAGGTCCATCCCTTCCCTATGGCCACTGCCCCAGCTTTAACTGACTGCAATCCTCTCCCATCTAGATGATTCCATCAGTTCCTTGGGGTTCTGACTCTGGCCTTGAGCCTTTTCTAAACAGGTTCTTCATTGATCAGAGATACACTCCTACAAGTTTGATGTCACTTCGCTGCCTAAACCCTGAGGGGCTCCCTGTGGCCTTGGGGTAAAGCCCTAGCACCTCAGCTAGGCCGAGTAGGGGCTAAGTAGGGGCTAAGGCTTCCTGCCCTGACAGAATACACAGGCTCATGCTCTCCTTCCTGGATCTGCCCTCCAGCTTTCCAGCTGAGTGGAAGTCCCTGGAGGGCCCCACACATATACTATTTCACTCCCTGCTTGCAGGTTGCATTCACTTTGTCCACAGGCCAGAGTCTCCTTCCTCTCCCAGAATTCTCTCTGGGGACCTGCCCCCTTACCCATGGGTAACTTAGCAGTGCTCTGCTTGAGACCCCAGGCCAGGACCTCATCTCCATTCCCCCTTCTCCCTCCCCTCCCGCTCCTATGTCCCTGCACCAAGAACAGGGCTGGCCCTGGGGGGCCCTCAGTCGAGGCTGATGCCACTGAACTTGAACTCCACAGGTCAGCTACGGAGCCAGCAGCATGGTGCTCAACGCGAGGCGGCTCTACCCCTCTTTTCTGCGCACCATCTCTAGTGATAAGCACCAGGTGGACATCTTGGTGCTGCTGCTGCAGAGGTTCGGGTGGGTCTGGATCTCCATCGTGGGTGGCGAAGGTGACTACGGGGAGGTAGGGATACAGGAGCTGGAGTACCAGGTCACCCGGCAGGGCATCTGTATTGCCTTTAGGGACATTGTGCCTTTTTCTGCCCGACCGGGCGATGAGCGGATGCAGAGCATGATACGCTGCCTGGTCCAAGCCAGGACCACCGTTGTAGTGGTTTACTCCGGCAGACAGCTGGCCAGGGTGTTCTTTGAATCCGTGGTGCTGGCCAAACTGACTGCCAAGGTGTGGATCGCCACAGAAGACTGGGCCATCTCTAGTCACATCAACAGTGTGCCTGGGATCCAGGGCATCGGCACAGTGCTGGGCGTGGCCATCCCGCACAGGCATGTCCCTGGCCTGAAGGAGTTTGAAGAGGCCTATGTCCAGGCCGACAAAGGAGTTCTCAGGCCTTGCCCCCAGGGCTCCTGGTGCAACAGCAACCAGCTGTGTACAGAATGCTGGGCTTTCACGGCACAGGCAATGCCCACGCTAGCAGAGTTCTCCATGAGCTCTGCCTACAACGCATACCAGGCTGTCTACGCTGTGGCCCATGGCCTCCACCAGCTCCTGGGCTGCTCCTCTGGAGCTTGTTCGAGGGGCCGGGTCTATCCCTGGCAGGTAAGGCACTTACCGGCCACTGGCACCCACTGTCTGCCTTCCTAAGGCAGGCAGTGTGGTTACTCTTCAGCTACCCTAAATGCTGGGGGTGGGGGGCAAAGGGTGACCGCTAGAGGCTGATCCCTTCTCTGAGGCTCCCCTTGGTCTTCTCTGAGCTGTGGCTCTACCCACCCACCAGGCCTGGGATCCAGGGCTTGAAAGCTCTGGAAAGGGCTGCCTTCTTAGAGACTTCTCTCACTCAGGAGGCTGGTTAGGAGGGTCAAGGGGCCTTTTAGGAGGGGAGGTGGGCTGAGGAAGGGACCAGAACTTCCAGGCAGGCTGAAATGCCCCAGGTAGAAGCTCAGCAAGGCCCCATGCACTTGCTTCCTGGGCCATCTGGGTCTGGAAGGACGCAGGAGGAGCAGCCAGTGTCATTGGCACCAGCTCCGTTATCCCCGTTTGTTTCAGCTTCTGGAGCAGATCCGCAAGGTGAAGTTCCTTTTACACAAAGACGCTGTGACATTTAATGACGATGGCAATACCCTCAGCAACTATGACATAATCGCCTGGGACTGGAGTGGCCCCAACTGGACCTTCAGGGTCATCGGCTCCTCCTCTCCATTTTCAGTATTGCTGGACATAAATACGACCAAAATCCGGTGGCATGGAAACGACAACCAGGTAACAGGGACGTGGTCACTCACCAAGTGACTGCCTGATGGGCAGCCTGGGGGCAGTGCTGACAGCTCACACAGAACATGAGGTTGGATCCCAGGTACCAGGCTGCCCTGCCAGGGAAGCTCCCAGGGCTCAGAAAGACAGATGCCCAGTTGCTGCTGGTTCACATGACCAAGCCGTCTGCTCTGGGAGTGAGCTGTGAGGGCAGATGCCCAGAGACCCCGTTTTCCATCCCATGTGTGACGGTCCCTTGACATGAGCATCTCCACGTGGCTGCAGAACACCATGGCTTCTTGCAGGTGCCTACGTCTGTGTGTTCCAGGGACTGTCCTGAAGGCCACCAGAGAGTGATCACAGGTTTCCACCATTGCTGCTTTGAGTGTGTGCCCTGTGAGGCCGGGACTTTCCTCAATAAGAGTGGTGAGTGACCAGTGATGAGTGGGTGAACCACCAGCACTCCTAGGGTCTGTAGAACAAATGGAAGTGCCTCCCTTGGGCCACATGTGTGCAGAGCCAGGGTCCTGGTCACTTTCCTGCCAGTTAGGGACAGTTTGGAGGACACCTTCCACCAGACGTAAGTTCTCATCAAGCAGAAAGAAACAAGCAGTTGAAGGCCTCATATCTAGCTGTGTTCTTTTTAAGAGAGCTCCAAACCAGCACCTAGAGAGACAATTTTATCCTAAACTCAGCATCTTTATCCAAACAGATGTGAGTTTCATTCCCTTTGTACCCTCCCATATTGTCCTTTTTTTTCTTTTTTCTTCCCATTTTATCTGTATGAAATCCCATTTATTGACCATATCAGTGACACCCACTGCCTTGAACAGCTTGGCTTGAATGCAGACACTAGCATGTCTGTGGCAGGACAAAAAGTTCTTCCATCCTGCGATGCAAGGTCAAGGGCAGAGGGCAGACAGAGGTAGCTAAGGGGCTCAGCCCAGAGCTGGACTCCAGGGGCCACATGCCTTCTTTTTACCATCTTGGTGGCAGTGGGAATGCATCTCTTCCATACTGAGGGAATCAACTCAACTCAGAGAAACCACAGAGTGCAGCTCAAGAAGGTGGATTTGGCTAGGGAGAGAGCCCTGGGAGAGATGAAAATGCCCTTCCTTTGGGGCTGGCTGCTTGCCCTGGATCACAGCCTCAGGGTGGTGTGGGCTGAGCTATAGGGTAAGGCCCTCTCTATGACCTCTTGGCTTGCCAACTCCTTCTGGGATCAGGAGTCACAGAACTGACCCAAATGTCTCCATGATCTGTAGTTCACACAGGCATATTAAGGAAACACATGGCCTGGGGGCTCTCACTCAGGGCTACCCTCATCTTGCTGGGCCTGGCAGAGCCCAGCTGCTGTGCTACAGCCCCACCAGCACCTTGCAGGGTTGTTGTTGTTGTTGTTGTGCAGTCACTAAGTTGTGTCTGACTCTTCGTGACCCTGTGGACTGTAGCACGCCAAGCTTCCCTGTCCTTACCTTCCTCTGTCTTTCGGAGTTGGTCAAACTCATGGATTCGAGGAGCCTGGCAGGCTGCAGTCCAAGAGGTTGCAACAGCTGGACGTGACTTAGCAACTAATCCACCACCACCATGTCCATTGAGTCGATGATGCCATCCAATATCTCACCTTCTGTTGCCCCCTTTTCCTCCTGACCTCAATCCTTCCCAGCATCAGGGGCTTTTCCAATACAAGGGTTGTATAGCCTCCCTTTCCTGCTGTCCTCACCTGGCTCTCAGGAACCCTCTCCACCTTCTCTTCCAGATCCCTATAGATGCCGGCCTTGTGGGAAAGAAGAGTGGGCACCTGAGAGAAGCCAGACTTGTTTCCCACGCACTGTGGTGTTTTTGACGTGGCACGAGCCAGTCTCTTTGGTACTGCTGGCAGCTAATACGCTGCTGCTGCTGCTGGTGGCTGGGACTGCTGGCCTGTTTGCCTGGCACCTAGACACCCCCGTGGTGAGGTCAGCTGGAGGCCGACTGTGCTTCTTCATGCTGGGCTCCTTGGCAGGGGGGACTTGGGGCCTCTATGGCTTCTTTGGGGAGCCCACACTGCCCACGTGCTTACTGCGCCAAGGCCTCTTTTCCCTCGGTTTTGCCATCTTCCTGTCCTGCCTGACGGTCCGCTCCTTCCAACTTGTCTTCATCTTCAAGTTTTCTGCCAGGTTACCCACCTTCTTCCGTGCATGGGTCCAAAACCGTGGTGCTGGCCTGTTTGTGATGATCAGCTCAACAATCCAGCTGCTTATCTGCCTAATTTGGCTTGCAGTGTGGACCCCACTGCCGACCAGGGAATACAAGCACTTCCCTCAACTGGTGGTGCTTGGCTGCACAGAGGCTAACTCACTGGGCTTCATGCTGGCTGTTACCTACAATGGCCTCCTCTCGATCAGCGCCTTTGCCTGCAGCTACCTGGGCAAGGACCTGCCAGAGAACTACAATGAGGCCAAATGTGTCACCTTCAGCCTGCTCCTCAACTTCGTGTCCTGGATCGCCTTCTTCACCATGGCCATTGTCTATCAGGGCAAGTATCTGCCCGCGGTCAACGCGCTGGCCATGCTGAGCAGCTTGAGTGGAGGCTTCAGCGGTTATTTCCTTCCCAAGTGCTACGTGATTCTGTACCGCCCGGACCTCAACAGCACCGAGCACTTCCAGGCCTCCATCCAGGACTACACCAGGCGCTGTGGTTCCACCTGACCACTGGATCGGGCGTGGTCAAGCCTGGCGGGGCGGACTCAGGGGCGAAGGTGGAACGGGGGCGTCCAGGACCTGGGTGTCCCGGAGGCTCCTCAGCCTTGGCGTGCGAAGTGTAAGCCCACGGGAGGGCTCAGTCCGGGCTGCGCCGGCTGCCAATAAAAAGATGAAATGTGTGTCTTCGTTGCGCTTCCTCTCTAGGGCGACGGTAGAGCGCTGCCTCTTCAAGCCTCAGGGCGCTGTGCGGCCCGGCTAACCGCAGGCGAAACCTCGGGACTCCCAGCAGGGCAAGACCGAATGGCCCGCTTGGCGTTGCTAGGCAACCCAGGGAGGCGGTCCCAATGCCGGGGGGCGGGGGGAACTGGATTGGTTCCGCCTCTCTCTCCATCCCATTGGCTGCTATCTATGTGGTACCGCCTCCAGGGGCCGGATTCGGAGGTAAAGGCCTGCGCCCCCGAGGCGTCCCGCCCAGGCCGGCGCGCCCTGACGTCACGTCCGGCGGCGGCGACGGCGGCGTCTCTGCACTTTCGCCGGGCACGTACGGCCGGGGGAGTTGGTCAGTGGGGTTGTGGGGGCTATCTGGCTCGGGGCTGGAGGGGTAGGCGTAGGGAGCATGGGCCAGGGTGAGGAGGTCGATGGGCAAGGGACGAGGGAGGGGGCGCTGTGGGCCGCCGTGACTGCTGATGGAGTGTGACCGCAGCCGCCTTCCGCCCGGCTGCTCGAGACGTGTGGGCGCGGCGTGGGTTCCTCTCACCTGTCTGCAGCCGCTGTCCTCCCCTGCCTCCGGTCCTCTCGCTGTGCCAGGCTGATAAGTTCGCGCTGATTTAGCGCCTCTTTTCCCAAACTTTTGATTTCCTCCCACCAGCACCCTTTCCCGACTGTGTCCCCACCTAGTCTTCCCGCACCCCCGTCACCCACACTCTCTGCCCACCTCCGATATGGCCTGTTTGCTTGGACCCCGCCCCCAGGGAGGCTCTCAGTCTCTTCCCGCCTCAGCTTGCACCTTCTAACCTTGAACTAAGTCCTGGTTGTAATAAACGTGAAAGAATAGAGTCTGTCTCCCTCTACCCTGGTCTCAGCTCCAGGGGCTTTCTCTTGCTGCCTCTGGGTTGGACTGGGCAGTGTCACTGCCGTGTTTCTTCCCTTCAGAGGGACCATGGACGGCTCCTTCGTCCAGCACAGCGTGAGGGTTCTGCAGGAACTCAACAAGCAGCGGGAGAGGGGCCAGTACTGCGATGCCACCCTGGATGTGGGGGGCCTGGTGTTCAAGGCACACTGGAGTGTTCTTGCCTGCTGCAGCCACTTCTTCCAGAGCCTCTACGGGGATGGCTCAGGGGGCAGTGTTGTCCTCCCTGCGGGCTTTGCCGAGATCTTTGGCCTCCTGCTGGATTTTTTCTACACCGGCCACCTCGCCCTCACCTCCGGGAACCGGGATCAGGTGCTCCTGGCAGCCAGGGAGTTGCGAGTGCCAGAGGCTGTGGAGTTGTGCCAGAGCTTCAAGCCCAAAGCCTCGGTGGGACAGCCACCAAGTGGCCAGAGTGGGCTTGGGAAATCTGCCCCCCGGGATGTGAACAGCCACCTCAAGGAGTCTGCGGGTGTGGAGAAGGAGGAAGTTTCAAGGACTCTGGGTCAAATCCCCAGGGATCCGGAGCTAAGTGGTAGTCTCAGCCCCCAGAGGCCCCGGCTTGGCCTCCCTGCTCAGAGTGAGAGCCCGTCCTTTCTCCGTGGGAAACTCAAGCAGGCCCTGAAGCTCTGTCCCCCTGGGGACAAGGAGCCTGAGGATTGCAAAGTGCCCCCAAGGCCCTTCGAAGCTGAAGGTGTCCAGCTGCAGGGCGGGACTAATGAGGTACTGGGCTCAGGGTGTTGGAGAAGGGGAGATGGGGAGAAGGGACTGATACTTTTCAGGGGTAATCTGGACCCAAAGGTACAGTCTGTTTTGTGGGTTTAGAACAGGGTTTTTCCAAATATAGGGCTTCCCAGGTGGCGCAGTGGTAAAGAATCTGCCTGTCAAGGCAGGAGATGCGGGTTCAATCCCTGGATCAGAAAGATCCCCTGGAGAAGGAAATGGTAACCCACTCCAGTATTCTTGCCTGGGAAATCCCATGAACAGAGGAGCCTGACGAGGTACAGTCCGTGGGGTTGCAGAGTCGGACGTGATGTCTCCTAATGCAGGAAGCCAGCTCCATCCCACAGCCTCAGGCTGACCTTCCTGCCAGTTGTGTCTGTGGTTGGCAGCTTCTTGGGGCCGATGTGGGCGGCATTAGGTGTTTCCCCAGGGAAGTGAAATCCAGGTGGACCTCCAGTTACCCACATACAGAGCTCCTGCTCTCAAACCTGGGATTGGGATGTTGCTGCTGCCCTGGGACCTTGAAGGGAACAGGCACTGATGAAGGAACGGATGCTTCCGGTGGCAGGCCTGGGTTGGGACTTGAGATGAAACCAGATGGAACTAGCCACCCTGTAGACCCATCCCCAGAACCACTGCTGATTCAGTTTGGTGACCTTGCCCCCTCCTGCTGCCTCTTCTGCTCTAGTGGGAGGTGGTGGTTCAAGTTGAGGACGACGGGGATGGCGATTATGATTCTGAAACTGAGACTGTGCCAACCAAGAGGAAAGCAAATGTAATCAGAAAGCCTTGTGCTGCTGAGCCGGCCCGGAGCGTAGGTTCCCTGGCAGCCGAGCCTGCTGAGAACAGAAAAGGTACAGCGGTGCCAGTTGAATGCCCCACATGTCATAAAAAGTTCCTCAGCAAATATTACCTAAAAGTCCACAACAGGTAAACGTTCTGTTTTTCTACTTTGTTTTCCCATCTGCTGTTCCTGTGTTGGGGGAGGGGGCCCGCGCTCCCCATTTGCGGCCCACGTAGCGGGGCTGGGGTGCCATCTCAGACCCACACGGTGCCTGGCATTGGTATCCTCTGACCATTGGGGAGTGAGACTCTGACACTGGATGGCTTCCTTCTTCCTCCCACTCCTGTGAGCTCTCTGCTGGGAGCGGGTTTGGGGACACCCAGGTGGCGTTAGTGGTAAAGAACCCGCCTGCCAATGTAGGAGACATAAGAGACAGAAGATTGCCTGGAGAAGGGCATGGCAACCCACTCCAGTATTATTGCCTGGAGAATTCCATGGACAGAGGAACCTGGCTGGCCACAGTCCATGGGGTCGCAGAGTCTAGCAGGATTGAAGTGGCCTGAAGCAGCTGTTACATCAGGCTCCACCCACTGTGGACCTTGACCTCCAGCAGGCTTCTCCCAAGGAGGTGAGAGCAGCCTGAGGGCCCATGCTGTGGCTGAGGCCTGACCGCAGGTATTACTGAAGCCTGGCAGCGTGGGCCTGGGGCCAGGATGTCCATCTGTAGGGTGGGTGCTACCTGCGTTTCTGCAGACAGGTTAAGTCTCAGGTGTCAGCGGAGCACTAGGGACCCTTTGTCGAAAGCTGCTGTGTTCGGTAAGGTGTTGACTTAAAAAATAATCACAACCTAAAAGTTGAGAGTTATGTTTTATTCAGTGGGAATTTTAGGACTTCAAGCCCAGGAGGCAGCAGCATCTCAAGTAACCCTGAGAGAACTGCTCTGAGGAAGCGAAGGGAGGAGCCAGGTTATATAGAAATTTTTGCAACCAAGGGTATATAGTCTGAACATCAAAAGATTACTGTTAAAGAAAACCAGATATCCCAAGTTAAGGAATTTTGCACTTTTCTGTGTATGGGAAGATGTAAGCTTCTGGGCTCACTGAACTCCTTGGATATGCACCTCAGCTATCTGGGACAAGTATCCTGTGTTTTTCCACATCTTGAGTGTCCTTGGGGCTCACCTCAGGAAGTGGCTGCATTTTGGTGGCCGCAGATAGCAGGTATTCTTCTCCTGAGTTCCCTTAGGGCTCACTGGCTCTCCTTGGAGGGCTACAATGACTGGTGCCTGTGACATCCAGATTCCACAGGAAGCTATTTTAACTTAAAAGTAATTAAAATTAAATAAGTTTAGTTCCTAAGTCATGCTAGCGCTCAGTAGCTACTTGCAGCCCTAGCAGCTGAACGAAGGCCACAGCATGGACGTGGAGTATTGGAGTATTTCTATCATCCCTACATCCTTGTGGAAGGCACTGCTCCCGAGGCCTTGCTTTTCCTAGGGCTTGCAGGGAGGGCAGCTAGGTGATGCGCCTTCCCTCCCTGCCCCTCTTCAGCCCCAGACAGCACTTGGTACAATGTCTTGCCAAGCCAGGCGGGGCCATGCACGTTTTCACTACGACACTCTCAGAGGCCCTTGTGACTGAATGGAGTTGGAACTGAGGACAGAGGCCCCTTGCTCTCCCTGCTTTGGGGGCAGCTGCTGCCAGTGGAGCCTTTGGGCCAGTCACCCTGGGGTGACCTGTATATGCCTGCACACTCCCTAGTGTGAAACTTGGGTGCAGGTACCAGCCCTGTCCTCCTCTTATGCTGCAGGCCACTAGACTGACCTAAGAACTAGGAGGGGGTGCCAGCTGAGGTGCCAACTGAGGCCTTGTGGGTGCGGGACAGTCAGTGTATCAGCAGGGATGAGAGAAGAGTGCCTGTGGCAGGCTGTCAGTGTTCTTCCCACACTATTCCGGGCTCTGAGGTCAGGGTTCACTTAGTTCATTCAGTGAGTTGTCTGCCAGGTGGCTGGGCGCTTCAGATACCTTCATGAAGAGAACAAAGGGACCTTGTGGAGCTTGCCTTCCAGCAGGGCGGTGAGACCCTGAACGACCAGATAAGAGACTCTGCAGTGTGCTGAAGGGCTAGAAGTGCCATGGGAAAAAAGAAAAGGATAGGAGGGCTGGGGAGGGGGACCTGGGGAGTTCAGGGTTGGGTCAGGTTGCAATTGTAGACAGGAGACTACCCAGCAGGTTCAGAAGAAGTGAGGAAGCTTGCAGATGGCTGGGGAGCAGCTCTGGGCTGGAGGGGAGCTGGAACAGAGGCTCGGGTGGGAGGGAGGCAGCAAGGTAAGGGGCAGCAACAGGCCTTTCTCGGGGCCAGATGCCAAGTGTTAGAGGGTTGAGTAAGGTGATGAGATCTGGTTATCCTCGAGGGTCCATCCGACTCCTAAAGTGAAAACTTGTTGGGAGGCCTGCATGGAGCACAGGACCAGGTAGGAGGCCCAGCAGTGGCCTGGAGGTGGCGCGGCTGCACTGGGTGGTAGCCCGGAGGCCAGGCCGAGGTGGTCAGATTGTGGCCATGGTTTTGAAGGCCAAGCTCACAGAAGCCCCAGGCAGGCTGCGAGGTTTCTCCGGGGAGTTGGGGCCCAGAGGTTATTTCTGCCTTTGGAGAGACACTGCAGCTGGCCCTCCCAGTGGCCTGTGGTTCGGGGGTGTCCCCTACAGCGGGAAGCTGTCCCCTCCTTTGCAGAGTCTCCTGGAGGGAGGAGGGTTTCTGGACGCACCCCACAGCTTCCCCAGCCATGTGGAGAGCCTCAGGCGTCAGCGCGGGCAGCTCAGCACTGTCAGCAGAGGTGCCAGAGCGGGCCCTGTGTGAGGGAGGGCGGCGAGTCTACTCAGTCTCCACACCCCTTGGCTTCTCCCAGCAGGAAACACACTGGGGAGAAACCCTTTGAGTGTCCCAAATGTGGGAAGTGTTACTTCCGGAAGGAGAACCTCCTGGAGCATGAAGCCCGGAACTGCATGAACCGCTCAGAACAGGTACCTGAGGGCCAGCCAGGGTCCTGCTGGGCAGGCACACGCTGGCTTCTGTCTCTCTTCCACCTGGGAGGGGCCCCCAGGGGACTGGCCTGACAGGACTGTAGACTCGAGAGCCGCAGGGTCCTTGGATGTCATCGGGTCCCCTCCCTGGTATGACAGTGGGGACATAGGCCCCAAGGGCAGAAGGGACAAGCCCAGGAGGGACACTGCAGGAGGTATCTTGGGTTTGCCTGCCTGGGTTCCTGGCTTTGGAGAAGGGGGCTAACTGCTGAGAAAGGCCACCTGGCCACCTCCCCCACCCCCCGGTGGCCTAAACCCCGCTTCCTAGAGGCTGGTCACCAGTCAGGGTGGGGGTCACAGGTGAGGCCATTCGGCCTTTGTCCCTGGTCTGACTCTCAGCCTGGCGTGGTGGGCTTGCAGCACTCCGCGATGTCACAGTCAGGGCAAGCAGATTATGTGTTGCCCTCTCCCACCCTAGCGCCCCCACCCCTTTGGGCAGACTCTTGCCAGCTGTGAGTGGAAGCCTGAGCAGAGGCCCTCCCCACACTGATGCCAGCCCCGCCTGCCCCTCATGCTGCCAGGTCTTCACGTGCTCTGTGTGCCAGGAGACGTTCCGCCGGAGGATGGAGCTGCGGGTGCACATGGTGTCCCACACGGGGGAGATGCCCTACAAGGTCAGGCTCGGCCTGTCCCCGAGGCTGGAGGCCGAGGGGCAGCCCCAGGATCTCCACCCCACCCGCCTCGCCCAGCCCTTCACGTGGGAATGGTGTCCGGGCCTCCCCTCCCTACCCGCCCAGTGCTCCTGTGTCTCTGGGCGGGATTCCATCACTGGAGGACAACCTCAGCCTCTGCCTGGGTGTGACCGTCACACTTGGTCGAGGAGCCTCCGAGCATCTCAGGCTGGGCCCTGCCTCCGATTCCCCCCCAATAGCCCTGGGGTGACCCGGCTTCCAGTGGTGTTGGCGGCTTCAGGGGTGACCGTGACCTGTCTTGCAGTGCTCCTCCTGCTCCCAGCAGTTCATGCAGAAGAAGGACCTGCAGAGCCACATGATCAAGCTGCACGGAGCCCCCAAGCCCCATGCGGTAAGTGCCAGGCCATGCCAAGGGTGGGGGCTGGGCCCGCTGCGATGCCGGGAGCCAGCCCAGGGAGGCGGTGTGGCTGGTCTAGAGCGGGCAGGCTGTGCGGTTTCCCAGGGCAGGGACTCCAGGGCGGCCCTGCTCCTCACTCTGGCCCTGCCTGCCTCTGTCCCCTAGTGTCCCACCTGTGCCAAGTGCTTCCTGTCCCGGACGGAGCTGCAGCTGCACGAGGCGTTCAAGCACCGTGGGGAGAAGCTGTTTGTGTGCGAGGAGTGCGGGCACCGGGCATCGAGCCGGAATGGCTTGCAGATGCACATCAAGGCCAAGCACAGGTGGGACTGTCCTCCCTGGACTGCCCTCCCCAGGCCCGGCCCTGCTGCCACTCACAGGGGCCAGAGTGCCCCCACCTGTGTCCAAAGCCTGCAGCCTTTCTGGAGGGGAGGACCTGAGGGATCAGGCAGCTTGCCAAGCAGGGAGGCTGTGGGTGGGGATTCATGCAGGATGAGGCTCTGGGCCTCCCTGGGCAGAGTCCTGGTGTCCCGTGGCTCCTGGGATGGAGCTCATGCCCTCTTTTCCCCAGGCAGCCAGAGTCTGTTCTCACAGCTCAGGCAGGCTGGCCTCAGCCTAGCCTGTTTCCTTGGCTCTGGGATCAGGCGTGTTCCCAGCTGCAGGGGCACTAAGGGGACTGCTTCTTTTGGTGACGCCTGTGTCCCTGCCTGGACAGGAACGAGCGGCCATACGTCTGTGAGTTCTGCAGCCACGCCTTCACCCAGAAGGCCAATCTCAACATGCACCTGCGCACGCACACGGGCGAGAAGCCCTTCCAGTGCCACCTTTGTGGCAAGACCTTCCGCACCCAAGGTGAGGCAGGCCAGCCCCTCCCTGGCTCAGGGCTGAGGCCCGGCGGCTGAGCCCCCCTCCTTGTCCCCACAGCCAGCCTGGACAAGCACAACCGCACCCACACCGGCGAGAGGCCCTTCAGCTGTGAGTTCTGTGAGCAGCGCTTCACAGAGAAGGGGCCCCTGCTCAGGCATGTGGCCAGCCGCCACCAGGAGGGCCGGCCCCACTTCTGCCAGATCTGCGGGAAGACCTTCAAAGGTACCTGGGCCTGTGGAAGGCCATCGCCCTGCCCTACCCTGGGCGGAGGGAGGGCCAGGACCTTTCCCCTTTCCCCGGGAGAGGCTGGGCGCAACAGTGGCTGTCACACGCTCCTTGGCAGCAGAACCCTCTTGCCAGCAGGGAGTGGGTGGAGGCTCCTGAGGGCCCCAGGCAGTAGAGACTTCAGGGTGCCACCCGAGAACCTGGCAGGGCCGAGCCTGCCCACTTCCTGCGTCCCCTAACCCCGGCCCTTCCCTCCTGCAGCTGTGGAGCAGCTGCGCGTGCACGTGAGGAGACACAAGGGGGTCAGGAAGTTCGAGTGCACTGAATGTGGCTACAAGTTCACCCGGCAGGTAGGCCTGGCTGCCTTGCCTCCTCCCGCCCCTTCGGGCCCCTGAACCCTCCTCCCTCTGCACCCAGCCTAAGACCCCCTAACCCCTAGGCCCACCTGCGGAGGCACATGGAGATCCATGACCGGGTGGAGAACTACAACCCCAGGCAGCGCAAGCTCCGGAACTTGGTCATCGAGGACGAGAAGATGGTGGTGGTGGCACTCCAGCCGCCCCCCGACTTGGAGGTGGGCTCAGCCGAGGTCATCGTGGAGTCACTGGCCCATGGCAGCCTGGCCTCCCAGCTCCCTGGCCAGAGACTGTGTGCGGAGGAGAGCTTCACGGGTGCGGGCGTCATGGAGCCCTCGCTCATCATCACGGCCGCCATCCCCGAAGACTGTGACACATAGCCCCTGACCCGTGCACGGTCCCCTTGGTCCCAGCCCCCAATAAACCACAGGGCTTTGGACTTGACCATTCCAGCCCATCCAGTGGTCTGTTCCCATGGAACCTGGGCTCCGGGAGGAGCTGCTTTCCTGCCATGTCCTCTAAAAGAAATGGGGCACTGCCTGATCTGTGCACCCCAGATCTTGGCCAGCAGCTTCCCCAGGTTGTTGGGAAACCTCAAGGGTGAAACATGGGTTGTTAGCTTTGGGGGCCATGCCTCTGGCTCGGGGCACTTTAATTTTTCTCCCATCTGGGTTTTAGAACTGCACCAGGTGGAGCAGTAGTGTTCCTATAGCACAGCTTCAGCGATGCCAGCTAGAGAGGGCGGAATTCATCACTCAGCCTCTGGAGTCAAAACAGGGTGGCTGGGGTCCTGATGATGGTGGCTGGCCAAGACGGGGGCCCAGTGAGCGTGCAGCCGAGTGGATCTGGGGCTGGAGGACGGGCTTGCGGCTAAGCATACTCTGGATCCTAGCTGGTGGAGAGACTACGGGCAGGTCCCTGGGGAGAACCTTGTCCAGGAGGCTGGCTTGAGGAACAGGCAAGGCCAGGCCTAGAAGGCCAGAGGCCCGGGTAGCACCCAGGTTCCGCAGCTGTGGGAAGAAGTGCGTGGGCTCAGGAGGCCACTTGCCTGCACCTATTCCTCCCCAGCTCCTTCGTGATGTCTGTGACCTGGGGCAAGTGACTAAGCGTTTCATTTCCTTATTTTTAATGGAATTAGTGATAGTGCATGCTTCGTGAAGTGAAGTTGCTCAGTCGTGTCCAATTCTTTGCTTCATAGAGAAGGATTAAATGAGGGAGCCTGCTCTTCCAGTCCCAGGACTGGATAACAGACCACCCAGAACTGCCCACGGGCTGGGGGGCAGGTCTGCTCTCAAGATGGCTCACTTGTGTGTTCCTGAGAAGGTGGCCCTGGCTGTGGGCCGGGTGCCCCTCCAGGGCTTGCCTGGGCTCCACCAGAGCATGGTAGCTGAGTGCCGAGAGCACACGTCCCAACAGGCCAAAGCTGCCTGTCTGTGATCCAGCCCTGCAAGTCCACAGTGTCACCCCGCCACATTGCATCGGTCCAGGCAGTCACCACACATCATTCCTCAGGTTCAAGGCTAGGGAACGTGGACCCCACCACTCACTGGGGGTGTTGGAACCTACACACTTCACAGCTGCCTCACCCAGAGTGTGCCCTTCTGCTCACTGCTTAGCTTGGCAGTGTGCGCACAGTCAGCGGCAGTGACAATCACGACCCACCACTCACCTCCTCACTGGAGGATTCCCGAGGCACCTGCCCCATCCTGTGCTGAACACCTCGGACTTGAGGAAGGAAACTCCGTTTTAGAACCAGAACCCATCCAGCAGTCTTTCCTGTTACTCCTTGACCACCAGGTAAAGAGGTAAAGATAATATTCGAGTGCAGTGACTGCCAGCCAGGTCATGAGCCACTGGAGATGGCCTGGGGACTGAGGCGGACCTGGCCTCAAGATTCCCCCTTCCTGGCTGGGCATTGACTGCTTCCTTGGGTTCAGTGGGCTCTGCAGACACGAGGAATGTTCCAAGCTTCTCAGCCTCTTCTAGGAGGATCTTCTATTTTAAGGGCCCGCAGTTTACCTGCTGCAGAGATGGGGATCTCACCACCACTTGGGACCCCGCTTTCAGGAAGGGGGCGCAAGGCAGTGGGCAGAGTGCCCTGAAGTGGAGTCAGGAGGCTGAAACAGCTCTTGGCCTCCACCACCCACCTTCTTCCCACCTCCAGGGCTCAGCCTCCTCTTTCCACTACTTCCTGCCTTGTAATGACAGAGACGAGAAAGGGCTTGAAAGGCTATGCCCCCAAAACTACCAGCACAAGTCCTGGGCGCTTCAACCTCGCCCCCGTTGCCTGTGGGTACAGGGGCAGCTGCATTAATGAGTATTACACACGCTCCTCAAGTGTGCCTTTGTTCCCCTGCCCCATGTGCCTGGCCTCAGCCCGTAAGGTGCCAAGACCCGGCAGCAGCAGGATGGAGGCGATGACACCAGACATAGGAAACGTTTTTATTTCAAAAAGTTAATGTATTGAAGGCATCCTAAAACCTTAACAAGATCCCAGACACAGAAGCCTAACGAACAGACAAATAAATATGCAAACCTGCCCCACGCTCGGGGGGCTGGCACTGGATGTCGGACCCTGGAGGGAGGGTGTGCTAGTCCAGAAGAGTCTCTGAAGTATAAATATAGAATACTTTATAACAGTAGGTCAGCATTAAATACTAGTCACCGAACTCTCATATAACTTAACTTGCCTCACAGACTCAAAGTCATGTACATCTAACACATAGAGACAGTCCCTCCCGGGGTGGCCCCGCCTGTCAGTGTGCAGTGATGCAGCGGAGCACGGAGGGCAGGCAGGGAGGGGACACTTCTCAAGGGTCGGCCCTGCTCCTGCACCCCCAGCAGGAGCCTGCTGTTGCTGAGGCTGGTGCCTCCCCTTCCCAAGGTGGGGTCTGGGGGTGGGGACCTGGGGAGTTTCTAGGAAGTGAACATCACTGCCCCCCCACCCCCAAACCATCATCTGAGTCACCACCAGCGAGTGGGGTGGCTGGTCACACAGTAAAGTACCAAAAACACAGCAAAGACCAGACCAAGGCCCAGGCTCCGGCCCTCAGCACTGACCAGAATGCCGTGGCAGGTGACAAACGCTGATTTAGGAGGAAATCATGTGTCTGCAGCCCCAGCAAAAGGCCTCCCCATAAGCCACTGCCTGTGGAGATTCCTGCCCTTGACACAGAGGAACAGCCCTGCCTGCCTGGGGGGTGGTAGGAGGAGTTCCAGTGACCATGGCACACGCTGCCTTCCACCCCCATCCTGCCTTCGTGGGCTGCCCAGGCCCTCCACAGGGACAGCCCTGGAAAGGGTGTCTGGAGTCTTTCCCATGAAACTGAGTCCCTGCTGCACCCCCCTGACCTGTCACGTGTCACCACATCTCTCTGCGTGACGCTACACCCCCTGGGAGGGCACAGACTGGCACTGAACTGGTGACTGGGACAGAATCAGGGCTCCATGGATCCCAAGCACTCCGGCCTTGCTGTCCCCCTGCCACGCACAGGAGACGAGCCATCACATTGGGCAGCCTTGTCTGCCTGGGAACCCACGTTGGCCACTCCATGGAGCCAGACCACCTCTGGGTGGGCTTGGCCCACCAGGCAGGCACCTGGGCTGGAAGAAAGGTCACAATAAGCCCTGGGGAGTGAAGTGAGGGCAGTGGAGGGGGAGCGTCTAGGGCTGTATCCACCCTGGGGGGAGTGGGGCAAGCCAGCCCCAATTCACAAGGGAGGACACTCAGACCAGGAGGGGTGATCTGGCGGGGGAGGTCCCCAAGGAAGCAGAGGGAAAGCACTTATCTTGGCCAAGGCCCAAGGCAGGAAACGCCGACTACCTCCCCGCTGTCCCCCCACCGCCTTCCCACTGTGCCAGCTACACCGGGTGGGTGGGGGCTGGGAGTGGTCCCTGAGCCAGGGCCCAAGGGGACCTGAAGGGCCGGTTCTGGGCTGTGGCTGCTCCAGTGGGGTTTCCAGAGCAAGATGGTCGACCTGACAGCTATGGCTCCCCAAGGGCTCCTCACAGCGGGGAGGCAGGGCCCCCCCCCCCACAGCTTCTGCCCAATAAAAGGATTGTTAAGAGCCACTTGGGAAGTGATGAGAAAACTTTTCTTGGTGAGAACATGGATGAATATCCACCCAACGAGGAAAACAAACACCCTCCCCTTTGGAAGGGAAGGAGGACAAATTCAAGCAAAGGGTACTTTGGGGACCTGGAGGGGCCAGGACCAGCATCCACTGAACACTCACACTCCTCAGAACCAGCGACACCAGCTCCGGGGTTCCCAGGGGCTCTTCCAGGCACCCACCTAGAGAAGCCCTGGCTTCTGCAGGGCTCAAAGCACATGCCAGCCCCCTAACCTCCCTGCGGAAAACTTCAGCAGTGGCCCTGGAAGAGTAAAGATCAAACCACCTGGACCTTGCTTCTAGCTGCCCTGTCTTCGTTTAAGGAAAGGCCAACTGCGTTTGAAACCTTGTGACCAACCACCGAATCTGCCCCGCCCCGGGTTCCTTGAGAAACAACCCGTTCCTCTGCTCAGGCTGCCAGGGCAAGGGCGTCCACAGCTGTTTGCCTGGCGGGGCTTCAGCGACAAAGTCCCAGGGCCTCCTGGAGAGAAGCTACGACCTTGCACTTGCAGCCTTTAGTCCTCTCCTGCACTAGCCTGGGACGAAGGTCCTAGAGGCCCCCAAGTCATATGGGGCCACATTGGCAGGTGGGCTGGACAGGAACCCCAGCCCCTGCCCTGGCCCAGGTCCACTGGAGACAGACAACCCCTAGCAGGTCCCGCTGGGCCCCCTTCAAGGCCATGCTCTTGTCCACTCCCCGCTCTGTGTCGCCAGGTCTGAGCTTACTTCCAGGAGGCCCACCCATAGCAGATATCTCGGTGTGAGGCCCCAGCAGGGTTGAGGAGCTGAGCAGGCGGACCCCTTTACTGTGGAGCTGGCCTGCCGGCTGTCCAGCCCTGACCATGGAGTGTAGAACCTCCCTGGGGCCATCGTCGGCCTGATTCTCCATGTTCTGGATAGCAGGATCTGCGAAGAGGCTGTTCTCAGACTCCTGTCCGCTTGCACCCAGAAGTGCTGGGGTTCTGCTCTCCCGGGGCAGGGGCAGGCAGGGGGGCAAGGAGGCACAGGTGGTGACTGCAGGAGGGGTGTGCCTGCATCTGTGAGGTGGGGGCCTGGGGCAGGGGGGATTCACTGGAGCCTGAGACGTGCTGACAGGGAGGCAGCTCTTCCTGGACGAAGGAGCGGGGGCACGCACACCAGCCTTGGTCCCAGCAAGCCTGCTGACAGGGAGGCAGCTCTTTCTGGACCAAGGAGCAGGAGCGTGCACATTAGCCTGGCCCCAGGAGGCCCTGAACGCACAGCAGCTCCCCAGGTATCACATCCTGAGCCTTGCTCGCTCAGCTGCCCCCGAGCCCACGCTCTGCCCGGTGGGCCCCACCTGTCCTGTGCACAAGGAAGGGGGTGCTGCCCCCTGAGGTGCCAGGTTACCTGCACTGAGGCCCTCCCCGGGCCGGGCCGGGGCTAGTGCAGCTCAGCGGGGTTCTGTGGCGGCCGGGGCTGGCCCACATCCATGTCACTGCTGCCACCGTCTAGCTCAAAGCCACGCCCGCCCAGGGGTGTCTGGGGCATGAACTGGCGGAAGATGCTGACGCTGCCGTGCCAGAAGGTGGGCTCTGGGAGCCGACCCACCACGCTCCACGCCCGAGTCTCTGGGTCGTAGGCCTCCACCACGTCGGAGAGTTCGAAGGTGTTATCGTAGCCCCCAGAGACGTAGAGCTTACCTCCGAGGACGGCCAGGCTGCCCCCAACGTGCACCTGTGGGCCAAGGTGGGCAGTGAGGGGAGGCTGGCAGCCAGGACAGGGGAGAGCCCCCACAGCTCCCCCTCTGCGGGGAAGGTGCCCGGGGCCCCTGGCAGGGGTGGCCTTGGCACTTCCCTATACCCCGGCTAGGAAACAGGGGCTCCGTGCCCAGGGGTCACATGCCATGGCTGGTCCCAATGGTGGTCAAGGGCCTCCAAGCAGCATCACCCCTGTAAGACAGGCACAATCGTTCTCCCCATCTTACAGACGGGAAAACTGAGCCACACTTGGCTGACAGTGGCAGAGCTGGGCCTTGATCCAGAGTCTGGGCTCTGAACCACAAGACTGGACTATCCCACCTTTCCCAAAATCGCTATAATGAGTACGTGTAGCTCATTATGGGCTTCCCAGGTGGCGCAATGGTAAAGAACCCGCCTGGTAGTGCAGGAGATACAAGAGACGTGAGTTCAATCCCTGGGTCAGGAAGATTCCCCTGGAGAAGGAAATGGCAACACACTTCAGTATTCTTGCCTGAAGAATCCCATGGACAAGGAGCCTGGTGGCCTATAGTCCACAGAGTTGCAAAGAGTTGGACACGATTGAGCACGCATGTGTGGCAGCTCATTATGGGGACAACCAAAGTTAGATCTGGCAACAGTTAAGATGTCAAATAAACTCTGACATTGTAAATTATGACACTGGTCACACAGCGTTATCAAGAGGGAAGGTTTGGAAAATTCTTCTTTTGCTGTGGGGAGGTTGTGCCATGCAGCATGTGGGATCTTAGTTCCCCGACCAGGAATTGAACTCGTGCCCCTCACAGTGGAAGCACAGAGTTCTAACCACTGGACCACCAGGGAAGTCCCAGGTTGAGAAGTATTAAGAAAGACAGAAAATAGAGATAGAGGTGGGTATAGATGTGTGTCTGGGAATAAGGAAAGTGTCCATGTGGCCAAATGCTACCAAACCTTCTTGGTTCCATCTTATTGTGAAACTCAACAAGCAAAGAGTCACACCCCATTAGGCAGAAGTGTGGGTACACAGCAGGTGCTCAATAAATGTACTCCCAAGGTCAATCCCCAGAGACCTCCTTGTCTGACCTCATCCCTCTGTTGCCCCTGTGTTCACTCTGCTCCAGCCATGCCAGGCTGAGGGCTTGTTCCATGAATGTATCAGGCATGGCCTGACCCAGGCCCTTTGCACTTGCAGGCCCTCTGTGGAACACATTTCAAGCCTGCTCTCTGGCTCACAGCAGGCACTCGGTGAACTCTGGTCTGAACGTTTGAACTAAGCTGTGTGACTCTAGCATCTTATTTAAGGTCTCTGTTTCGGTGACCCCCAAACACAAGTTGAAGATAGCAGCAGCCCACTGAGCAGTGAGACAACACTGGGGAAGTGCCCAGGACAGACCCCTGCCAGCTGGGACTGAACCCCCAAACACCTATGCTGACACTGGTTGGAAACCAGGACCAGCCAGAGCTCCCAATGCTGGCGAGTCTGCAAACTCACCTGATTCATTGACGGGATCTTATCCCATTCGTTCTTGGTGGGGTTATACACATCCACTTCGGCCGAGTCGTCCCTGGGGAGGGGGTGAGGAGGAAGAGCAGGTCAGAGTGAGTAGGAAGCCCCTGGGTGTGAGTGCTGGAGAGAGGGTCCTCCAGGCCCACCTGCTTTGGGGACCTCTGTGATGCTGTTTGGCTGCCCACTGGCCAGTGGGACCCCGCCCCTGGCTCAGGGGGCAGACTTCAGGTCCCCACACCTTGGGCTCTGAGCCTGGAACCCACCCTTGTTCCACACACCCAACAATCACACTTAAACCCTTTCCTGCAGCCCAGCACCAATGCAGCCGACCCTGACCCCCCTACCATGGTCACATGGTAGCCTCAGCTCCAAAACTGACCATGGCCCTTCCGTCCAATCTCCACTTATTCTTCTGATTTGGACTTCTGCCTCCTCTTCAGGACAGCCTTTCAGGGCTGACCAGGCTAGGCCAGGCCTCCCGCCCCACTGCCCACCCCCGTGCCCTGGACTGCTCCTCGGCCACTGCCCTCCCACCGCCGCCAGCCCCCATCACACCCTGTTCACTGCTACATCCTAGGTGCCCAGCAGGGTGACCAGAATCGCAGGACCGAGGACACCAGCACTGCCCCCGCGCTGGGCTCAGGCTCCTTCAGTCCTGTTTGACTCGCTCGTGATGACTTCACTCAAATGTGAAGGCACAGCCTCAAAAAACACTATCTCCCAAATAGTAGCGTTGATGATGATGATGGTCACAGGTCAGGGGTTAGCAGAAGGGCCAGAGAGTAAACACTTCAGGCCTTGTGGAGCAGACGGCCTCTGCGGCAGGTCCCCAGCGCTGCCGCCGAGAACAAATGCAGCCATAGACGCATAAACAAAGGGGCTGGTTGCCTTCCCATAAAACCTTATTTACGGACGCAGCTTTGAATTTCACATAACTTTCCGCATGTCAGGAAGTATGACTCTCGCTTTGATTTTTTTTTTTTTCCCTCCAATCACTTCAGAATGTAAAAACCAACCTTAGGTTGTGGCCCATGAGATGACGATAATTGATATGGGAACCCGCTGGGCTGCCCGCCCCAGCTGCAGGAACACAGAAGCTGCAGTCAGAAGGTGCCAGGCTGGACAAGGCTCTTGCCTCCTGCCTCTGTGGGGTTGGGACACCCCAGCCCAGGAGCCATGTGAAACTGGGACCAAAGTGGAGCATGCCTAAGGGGAGGGGGCTGCTGGTTGCTGCTCACAGCCAATGGCAGCTGCAGCGGACAGTGTGGGACACCTTGTCACAGCCTCTTCTAGACGGGAGCTACCCCCACAGGGGGCCTTGTGAGCAGGGGTGATGTGGCCGAGGTGCCCAATGGAGTGGACAGGGTGCATGAATGCTCACGTGCACGAGACCCAGGCCCCTGGGCTCACCCACATGCTCAGGTGAGGCCAGGTCCCCACTCTTCACTTACAGGACAAACAGGCTGCCTTTCCAGACTGCTCACACTCTTGCCAGGTTTGGTGGGAACTCTGGTGGGGGGGTGGGTGTGATGAGTAAAGTCAAGCCCGCCTACCCGGCCCTCCATAGGCTAGGTGACCATGTATGAAGGCTAACAGTGGGTCTGGGGGGGCATCCTAAGGTTCGCATGTGGGGCGGTTTAGCAGCTGACCAGCAACCCCAACCAGGAGGACCAAGGTGCTGGGGCCTTCCGCCCACACGCTGGTCCTTGGGCATATCTTGTTCTAGGACCGTGGGGTGGGGGTAGGAGGGCGTTCTCAAAGGCACACAGCCTGGAACTGCCATGAGGGGCTGAGGTCAAGTTCCTGGCACTCTGAGGAAGGTTCTGGCACACTCGTAAGGTATATTTATAGCCATCCCCACCCCCACTTTGAAGAGGTTTTCACGACTCGGGGAGGAGAGCTGGACGAAGGATCAGACGATGTGATGTTTTACAAGAGGGCCGGGAGCCGGCTGGGTCTCTGGGGCTTCCTCGGAGCCGACCTGACCTTTCTGGGAATCAGGGAGGCCTGGCCACCAGGAGACAAGCAACACTACTGGGTTCTAGCTGTGTTCTCCCAGGAAGCCTGGGAACGAGCCTCAGGTCTGGGGGAGGGCAGGCTCAGCCAGTGAGAGGTGAGTGGCCCAAGAAGCACACAGTCCCTGTCCTCGGCTCCCTATTCAAAGTCCCAGATGGAATGGGGAGGGAGGGATGATCATTCACACCTTCTCCTCCCCTCTGGGTCTGAAGCTTCAGGCAGGCTCTAGGCCAGGGAGGGGAGAGGCAGATACACAGGCCTAGGAGCACGTAGGGCTCCCTGATGGCTCAGATGGCAAAGAACCTGCCTCCCAATGCAGGAGAACCAGGTTTGGTCCCTGGGTTGGGAAGATCCCCTAGAGGAGGGCATGGCTACCTACTCCAGTATTCTTGCTTCAAGAATCTCATGGACAGAGAAGCCTGGCGGGCTATAGTCCATAAGGTCACAAAGAGTCAGATACAACTGAGCGACTAACACACACAAGCACGTATGTGTGTGCATACGTGACACACACGCAGAAGCTGTGAGCTGCAGGTGTGGAGCTCCCAGCTCCTCGGATGTCCACTGGCCGACGAGGAAGGGGCATTTGGCTGTGACAAATCGTCAAGACCCACGGATGCATGCTGACCCACTGGGTGCCCAGCTCCACGGCTCCGCAGCTGGGCCCAGGGAGGCTGGGATGTGGTGACAGCACATGGGACCTGGGTTGGAAGTTCTTGGTTCTAACCCAGTGCCACCATTTAAAGCCTGAGGGGGTCTTTCCTGGTGCTCCAGTGGCTAAGATGCCGTGCTTCTAATGCAGGGGGCCCAGGTTCGGTCCCTGGTCAGGGAACTAGATCCCACATGCCTGCATGCCACAACTGAAGATCTGAGTGCAGCAACTAAGACCTGATGCATTCGCATAAATATACATAAAAGCCTGCAGTTGTGAGCAAGTTCCTTGTTTTTTTTGCCACCTGTGAAAGGGGGACAACAGTGGTGTCATCTTATTAGACAGCCACGGGGGACTAGCCTTGAAAATGCCCATAAAGCAGGTAACCCAGAGCTCGACCCAACTGGGGATTCCAACGGGCTAACTATGGTCATTGTTCCTGCAGGCAGCTCCAGGTCGGCTTCGTACCTGGCCCCTCCCTGGTCCAGGGTGGTGGCAGGATCCTGGGAGAACCGCATTCTTTCAGCAAGACTCATGAGCCCTCCTGGGCCAGGCCGGGCAGGAAGGGAAGAGACAGAACCTGCAGAGATGCACTGAACCCGGAAGTTCTGCTTTCTGCAGAGGGGGCAAGGTCAATCCATCCACCTGGTCCCTCACACCTGGCACCAGTCGGCTGATGAGCAAACTGTCTGTCAAGGCCATGCTCCCCCTCTCAAAGACTCAAGTGTCCAGAAAGCTCTCCTCTTATTAAGATTCAAAGTTCCTCTAAGGTAGGACAGGTGGCTCCTTTTGGTAAAGGTCACATGAGACCAACTTGGGTTTTTAGAGGGACCCAGCTTCCCAGGTTGAGAAGGCAATGGCAACCCACTCCAGTACTCTTGCCTGGAAAATCCCATGGACGGAGGAGCCTGGTAGGCTGCAGTCCATGGGGTCGCTAGGAGTTGGGCATGACTGAGCGAATTCACTTTAACTTCTCACTTTCATGCACTGGAGAAGGAAATGGCAACCCACTCCAGTGTTCTTGCCTGGAGAATCCCAGGGATGGGGGAGCCTGGTGGGCTGCCGTCTATGGGGTCGCACAGAGTCGGACACGACTGAAGCGACTTAGCAGCAGCAGCTTCCCAGGTGGCACTAATGGTAAAGAACCCGCCTGCCAATGCAGGAGACAAAGGTCTGATCCCTGGGTCAGGAAGATCCCCTGGAGGATGAAATGGCAACCTATTCGAGTATTTTTGCCTGGAGAATCCCACAGACAGAGAAGCCTGGTGGGCTATAGCCCACAGGGTCGCAAAAAGTCAGACACAACTGAAGCAACTTAGCGTGCATACACAGGCGAAGTCTAGCCAAAAGACATAGTTAATTTAGCATCTTTGAATCTCAAAAAGTTCTCTGCAAAGACCTAGCTCCATCCATCACACTTGGGTCTCAAGAGGCCACAGAAACCACTCTAAGGAATGAGGGGCAGAACCATGGCTCCATGTCAGAAAGATCCAACCTCAGGGCCCAGTGTGGCCTCAGTCTCCTCATCTGTGAAATGGGAGAACACTAAAGCTGTGCTTAGCTAGTAAAAAAGAGCACCCAGTGGCCTTGGCCCCTGGGGACTCACCTGATGAAGTACATGAGTCCGTTCAGAGTCACTGTCTTGGGGGCAAAGGACCAGGGTGGGAGCTGGCCACAGTCCACCAGTGACCACAGGTCCATGTCTGGGTGGTAGCACTGCATGACCATGGTCTCCTTGCCGGCCAGGGAGCCGATGGCATAGAGCCGGCCCCGGCAGGCCGTGGTAGAACAGTTGTCCATGGGATAGGTCATGGGCTGCAAGGCCTCCCAGGAGTCGGTGGTGTGGTCGTAGCGCTCCGTGCTGTCTGCAGCCACCACGTACAGCAGCCCATCCAGCACGGAGGAGCTGTGGTACTCCCGGGCCTTCAGCATGGGCGCCACCTCTGTCCACTCATTCACGCTTGAGTTGTACCTCCACACGCAGTCGTAGAGCCGGGAGCCATCAGATCCGCCTGCCAGGGAGGACAATGGGCAGATAGATGATTAGCCCACACCAACTCAGGGTGAGTCACCCACCCGTGACTCCCTGAACTTCCTAGAGAGTAAGGATGAAACACACATCCTCTCTTACCAAGGCCCGAGCCAGGGGCTCAAGCCAGGTATAGGCTGACCATTGCCCAGGAGGATGGTCCAGCTTCATGCCATAAAAACACCACCGCACCTCTGTGGGCCAACCGGAGGCCCAGAGGCCACAATTCTGAGTACACAGTAACCTCAGTTTGGATCCCTGCACTCAGAGTCAGACACCTCAACTGGACGGGAGCACCAGGTCTTGGAGTTCATTTTCCCAGGGAGCCACAAGTCATGTGGGTAGGAGGGACTTCCCTGGTGGTCCAGTGGCTAAGACTCTGAGCTCACAATGCAGGGGGCACAGGTTCGATCCCTTGTTGGGGAACTAAGATCCTGCATGCTGTGCTTGGCCAAAAAAAAAAAGAAAAAACAAAGACAGCATATGTGGGTGGGGTGCCTGGGGACTTGTTCATTAAATTCTAGGCATCCCCTAACCAAGGCTGGGCCAGGATGAGTTAAGAGGAAACCTAAGCGCTCAGCCAGGAAGAAACCTAACACAGAAGGTGATGCTATGAGTGAACTTCTGGGGTTGTATTTCTTGATTTACGTGCAAGCTACTGACTTGTTTTGTTTGGAAAAAGTCATCAAGCTGCAAGTATGATGTCTACTTTTCCATCTATATGTCCAAAAAAAGGGCTAAAAAGCAAACAAACAAAGCCCAGTGGTACTGGCTATTGCCAAAAATTAAACCAGGCTCACCTAGGACATTAGGATTCTCACAGGGTGAAGGGACCCTAAGAACCCTGGGGGTTGGATTCCCCTCCTTGCCCGAGCCTGGGGGCACAGGGCAGAGCAGAGCCGCCATGACATTCTATCCGGCTCACAGCCCAGAGCTTTTAGAGGGAGAAGACAGCCTCCTTGTAAAGTCCTCCCAGCCTCCCTTCTTCCTTCTAAAGGAGAACTGTGTCAAAGGCAGCTGAAGCCACCTCCTCGCCCCTGTGAGATTCCCTAGAGGCAGCTGTAGGGAATGACCCAGCCACCTGTCTAAACCCAAAGGATTAGCTGAGACATTTATGGAAGGGTGTGCAAATTGGGGCGAGTCTGACCAGTTGTGGGAGTTCACTGACCAGACTTCAGTGGTGGGGGGAGGGGTGGGGTTGAAGGGGGTTGGTTCCCCAACAACACAGGGCCAACCTCAGACTGGGAACCGGCCCATTCTGGCAGATTCCCGTGGAGGCAGGACCTGGAATGGCAGCCATCCTCAGGCAGGACCTGGAGTGGCAGCCTGTCCTCAGGCTGGGTTGAGCCCAACTTCTCAGCTCAGAGCCCCCAGGACACTGGAGGGAGGCGAGGGTACCTCAGAGCTGGCTTTCTCCCGAACTAACGTGCCAGGTTGGACACAGCGCTGCGCTGGCCCAGCTGAGGCCTCCCTGCCTGATCCAGCCCCCTGCAGGCCCTGAGCGTATGCTTGGTCGGGTTCTTTCCTTATATAGCCCTCACACAGACCGCCCCTCCTTAACCTACGCATGGAGGGAGCCTCATGTTTGAACTGGGATTCATCTTTAATAAAAAATGTGGGAGATGCCCAGGACTGGGGCGGGCTGGGACCCGCCCAGCATGACTCGGCAGTGTTTTGGGGTTTGGGCCAAGTAATTGGAAGAAAACCTCTTAGCATGTGACTCTGTTTACAGTTGCTGGGCTGGGAGCAGCCTAAACACCACGTGACCCACAGCACAGGGCCTAGGTACAAGCCTCAGGGAATGCTGTCACTGGTGACCAAGTGAGTGAGTCAGGGGACTGTGCTGCTCAGCTGGGAGGGAGAAATACCCCCTACTGGGGTAGAAAGGATGTACCACAGGGTGTCAGTCCTTGGGCTGTCCCCAGATTCCTTAGGGAGAAAAGGGAAGCACTCATAGTGCAGGGTTGGAGAAGGAAATGGCAATCCACTCCAGTGTTCTTGCCTGGGGAATCCCAGGGACGGGGGAGCCTGGTGGGCTGCCGTCTATGGGGTCGCACAGAGCCGGACACGATTGAAGCGACTTAGCAGCAGCATGCAGGGAGGCTACCCCAGTGTCTTGCCACCAAATGGGGATACCACCTGGGCAAGGAGGGGGCTGCTCAGACAGGCCCTGTGAGAGCCACAGACGGCTACTTGTCCCACTAACACAAAGGGGTTCTTCTAGATCTTAAGTATCAACCCTAGAAACTTCTGTGCCTGCAAGTCGGGGGTAGGGGGCGTGTCCACCTGCACCCAGGTGCCGCCTGCGTTTCCAGGCACTTCGGGTTCTCTTGCAGGTGAAAGTGCCTGCTTCCCCTTGGGGTCTGGGCGGGCCAGGGTCCTCCTGACCAGCCCTCATGCCCACTCACCCGTCACGTAGATGTCGTTGCCCAGCGCCACGATGCTGTAGCCTCCGCCCAGGTGGTCGGGGAACTCGGCCAGGTAGCGCCACTGGCCCGTCTGCGGGTTGTAGCAGTCGACGGTGACCAGTTCGTCGCAGTCCTGGTCGCATCCGCCCACGAGCACGAGGATCTCGGCGAGGCCGGTGGAGGGGCGCGGCCGCATCCGAGGGCAGGGCCCGCGGTCGTGGCGGTCGTAGCGCGCCGCCTGGAAGTCGCGCGCCTCGCGCAGCAGGCGCAGGCAGGGCGGGCAGCGGGCCACCAGCGGCTCGGCCTCGACGTGCGCCAGCAGGTAGAAGCGGCGCACGAAGGGCAGGCGCACGGCCTCCAGCAGCTGCGGCCAGTGCGCCGCGCGGCGCGGCGGGTCGGCGCGTACCCAGCGCAGTGCCAGCTGGTAGGCGGCCTCCTCCTTGGGCACGCAGAGCCCGTCGTCACGCAGGTAGCGCAGCAGCCGCGCCAGGGGCAGACGCTCCAGCTGCTCGGCGCCCAGCTCGCCCACGTGGCGCAGGATGAAGCGCTGAGCCGCGCTCGCCAGCCCCGCGCAGCTGAAGGCCTCGGCGAAGTCCTGCATGTCCAGGCAGTTGGTCAGGTCGAGCTGCTGCTGCAGGAAGGCGCCGCACGCCTCCTTCACCGCCGGGAACTGCAGCAGGTCGGCGGCGCGCAGCAGCGGCTCGGCGTTGTCGCCGCTCACCGCCACGCGGCCCGTGTAGCTGAAGTCGAGAAGCAGCTGCAGCATGTCGGGCGGCACGCCGTGCAGGCGCACCCGCTCGGCGCGGCTCTCGCGCAACTGCCCAGCGAACATGGCGCGGAAGTAGGGGCTGGCAGCCGCCAGCACGGCGCGGTGCGCCGGGAAGTCGCGTCCGCCCGCCGCCTCCAGGGTCACGTCCAGGAACTTGCGCTCGGCGCGGAGCTGGCTCAGGCCACGCAGCAGGCTCAGCGCGTGCGCGGGGTCCGAGAAGGGCAGTACGGCCAGGGGCGCCGGCCGCTCCATGGCGCCTTGACTGGGGGCGCGGGGCCGCTGCTCGCGGTACTCAGGAAAGCCGCGGCCGGGGCCAGCGGAGAGACACTCGGCGCTGGGAGCCGCCGCAATAAATACGACCGGGCGCGGCGGCCTCAGGGGGGCCGGGCCGGGGGGGCGGGCGTCACCGACACCGCCTACTTAACTCCTTTGGGTTCGGCGCCGCCGCCAGGCTGAGCGCGCCGACTCGCCTCCTCTCGCGCGCTCCCGCCCCCGCGCTCCAGGCTGAGTCACCGCCGCCTGCGCCCGTTCCCTCTCTCCGCCCTTCCGGAGCTTTCTGCGGCCTCCCGCCGACGCCGGAGCCTGGGACACCGGGTGACAAGTGTCCTTTCAGAGGGGGCGGCCCTGCCGTGCGCTGGAATCAGGCCTCCAGAGCCTGCCCATCACCCACTCGGCCCGGCTGCCGAACAAAACCCGGTGGGGGCGAACGAAGCCATCTCTTTCGCGCCAGACTTCCCAAACTGCTCCAGAGCGACTCGGTACAATGGCTTTTTTTTTTTTTTTTTGGAATTCCACTAGTTCCAAGGGTTGCTTGTTAACCCTATCTCGGGACAGATTTCTAACGACGAAATATGTTTTTACAATTCAGGATTAAAGCAAGAACAAGTATAAAGTCTTTAGGTGACGTTTTCTTCTTGGCGCATCCGTGAGGGACACGGGGCCAGATGCCAGCAATCTGCTCCGCTGCGTTCCTGCAGGAGTTTCTAACTTGACTAACTCGGTCAGTAACTTTCGTCAGCACACAAGGCGCAGTTTTAGTTTCTGAGTCATAGAGACCCTTTCAGGCTCCGAGCTCGCCTCTGAAGGGGAGGGGCCTGCCCTGGCTGTGTTTGGTCACCCTGGCCCTCTAGCCCCTCCTCTCCTGGTAATAGAAATAGGAAAGGCAGAAATCAGGGTAGGAAAGATCCATGAGAATTCGTTAGAATATACTATTAAACTGAACAAAACGCTGAAGCACCAGAATATAATTCCTAGGAAAAACAGCAGTTTTTCCTCTTCCATTTGAGGGGCGCCAGGTACCCAGAGGGAACCGGGCTCTCAGCTCAAGATCAGACGGGACTGCCTTAAAAACCAGAGATGTGCCTCTTCAATGTCACCACCACATGTGGGGTGACCACGAAGAAAGAAATCTTCCTTACTTTGGTTCCAGTAGATACAATACCAGGACTTTGCTTTCAAAGAAACCAGACGAAAAAATTCCCTCACTTGGAAGCCATTTTTTTCTTCAGTTCAATGGACGCATTTGCTCATTTTTAGAAAAGACCCTTATTGGGCTTCTTGTGTTGCAGATGAAACCTGGGTTTCTGTTACTGGGTAGCCCCCATCCCGCCCTGAAAGCTTGGCAGTCACACCGGATGGAAGCCTCACTCCGCTCGCGTGTGTCCTGGGGCAGGCGGGCCACACCAGGAGCTACTGTCATTTCTTGGTTCCAGCTCACTCGACTCAGCCTTTGGAGAAGACATCTTGATTTTATTCCATCTCGGAGAAGTGAACTGTAGGCCCTCTTTTCTCTTCGGGAATCTCTCACCATCTTGCCGTGAGAAGGTATCTGATCTGAATGCCAGCATGGGAAGCACAGCCCTAAGTCAGAAAACATTCAGGTACCCAGGCCGGCTGCCTGTTGCCCATAGATGGACTGTTCACACAGCTATTAACGGCAGCATTCCTGGGTCCAGGAGCCGGGCCAATAAGCTTACTTGCTCAGGCTTTGTGACAAGAAAGTCTGAGTAGCCAGGAAGTGGGATGTTTTCAGGGAAAAGTACTATAGTCCCTCTAGGTCAAAACCCACCCACCTGGTATAAATCAAATCTTTACATCAATAATGTTTCTGTAGTTAAAAACTGAGCCTACTTTTGTGTATCCCCAACAACAGGGATTAACTGTTTCAGGTTTACTTTGAAGAATAGATGTTGCTATCTATTAAAATAGAGCGATGTTCATGTAATAATGTCAAGCAAACAATCTGATTACCTGTGTGTCCCCCAATTGTTATATGTGTTTATATGCCTACCAAGAAACTGTGAAGGTAATATTTTTCTCGAGGTGGCTAGGTTTATTTTGTTTTTTGCTTACCTGCATTTTTTGTTTTCCTATATTAAACATATGTAACCTGGATATTCAAGGAATATTGAAAGTTCAAAATAAAAAGTTCAGTTCTTGAGGAAAAAAAAGTATATTATTAATATCCTAGACCTAACAGGAGAGCACTTGAAGCACTTGAAGATGTGTATAAATCTAAGGCAATGAAGGAATGTAGTTAGAAAAGAAAGGAACAGATTTAGACTTATCAGCTGTGTTTGGAATTTTGAATAACCTGCTAACCCAAGCATGCTACTTGGTTCCTTTTTTTTGCTCATTAATCTCATGAGTTCAAAACGGGAATGTGAAAAATTCATTCACTGCAGTATGATAGTGTGATGCATACAGTCAGCAAACTGTATTAATATAGGGGTTTAAAAGTCTCAAATATCATCCAACACCCTGCTGCTGCTGCTAAGTCGCTTCAGTCGTGTCTGGCTCTGTGCGACCCCATAGATGGCAGCCCACCAGGCTCCCTCGTCCCTGGGATTCTCCAGGCAAGAACACTGGAGTGGGTTGCCATTTCTTTCTCCAATGCATGAAAGTGAAAAGTGAAACTGAAGTCATTCACCAGACTCCTAGCGACCCCATGGACTGCAGCCTACCAGGCTCCTCCATCCATGGGATTTTCCAGGCAAGAGTACTGGAGTGGGGTGCCATTGCCTTCTCCAACACCCTAGGTGTGGTGCAAACACCACTTTCTGGTGAGGAGGGTGTTAACTGTAACCAACAAGCAATAGTTTGTGGGAAAATATATTTAAAGACTAAACTTCAGTCATGAATGTTTTAAAATTGTGCCTCTTCTAAAATCATGAAACTGGTCTAAGTAAATTTATGATCATGTAATTCAAAGTGATTTAACAAATAATGGTACATATTTCATTAAATACCAAATTAAATAAAAACAAATTTCATTTAAAAAATGAAAACTACTTGATATTTGAATTCTGATTTTAGGCAGTCAGGACAACAGGTAACTGAGATAATTTTAAAAGCTGCTGTGACCTCCTTTTTATTTTCTTTGAGAACATACAGGAAGGCTCATAGCCTCATTGAGTTACACAAGCCTGTTTGCCATGACAAGGCTGTGATCCATGAAGGGGACAGGAACAGTATAAATACTGTAGCATTTATAAAGTCAGAAAGAGATTGTACCTTTTCCCAATTAGACATTCTGAATTTTTTCTGATTCTGGGCTGCCTAAGGTGTGGTTTGTAATGTACTTATTACATATAATTTTTTTCCTTTAAGGAATATTACAGTATTCTGTTAATTATTAAGTGTAGTATTATATGAAAATGACATGCTACAAATAAAAACATTTACATTGTTTGGGACATAGTGTTACCTATTAATCTTTATATTTTACCTGTATAAACCAAAACATGAGAAATCCATTTGATTCATCTATGCACATCTAATTTTCATCATTATATGAAAAGTTGACAAGACCAGTTTAGAAATTATTAACAATTTAAAATTATTCACACTGAGACTTCCTTGGTGGTTAGGGGCTGAACCTCTGTGCTCCTAATGCTGGAGGCCTGGGTTCCATCGCTGGTTGGGAAACTAGGGTCCACATGCTGCAACAGAAGATCCTGCATGCGACAACTAAGATCTGGTAGAACAGCTATGACGAACCTAGACAGCGTATTAAAAAGCAGAGATGTTACTTTGCCAACAAAGGTCCATCTAGTCAAAGTTATGGTTTTTCCTGTAGTCATGTATGGATGTGAGAGTTGAATCATAAAGAAGGCTGAATGCTGAAGACTTGATGCTTTTGAGCTGTGGTGTTGGAGAAGACTCCTGAGAGTCCCTTGAACTGCAAGATCAAACCAGTTAATCCTAAAGGAAATCAATCCTGAATATTCATTAGAAGGACTAATGCAGAAGCTCTCCAGTACTTTGGACACCTGATGGAAGAACCGACTCATTAGAAAAGGCCCTGATGCTGGGAAAGATTGACAGCAGGAGAAGGGGACAACAGATGATGAGATGGGTGGATGGCATCACTGACTCAATGGATAAGAGTTTGAGCAAGCTCCAGGAGATGGTGAAGGACAAGGAAGCCTGGTGTGCTACAGTCTATAGGGTCGAAAAGTGGGACACAACTGAGTGACTGAGTAACTGAACAACAACAAAAGCCAAATAAATAAAAATAAGTATTAAAAAATTATTCACACATTCATACAGTAGGCAAGGTACTAAAAGTTCAAAATACAATTTTGAGGAATTTTCACTTATTTTCCTCTCCTGGAATTGGAAGTGAGAAAGGCAGAAAACTATGGGTAGGAAAACCCATTAAGAACCCGTAAGAATATCCTATTAAACTGTGAAAAGATGAAACACCAAAAAATAATTCCTGGAAAAATATATCTTTTGTGTATAACCACATTCAGGCTGAGTTAAAACAGAAGCAGAAAAGCATTCCTGAGTTTCCCCCAAGTGAATGCAGTGTAGAGTGAGATTTAGGAAGGTGAAGCTATATTTGGTAACTCAATTAAAATAACTACATTCTCAAGTTACTTACTGGGAAACCATGGTATTCTTAGTATTTTAAAACTTGTCACAACCTGTGCTAATGTTGGCTTTTTTCTTCCTCTTCCCTGAGTAACTATAATCATCTGAGAATTAGTATTCAGTAGCAGTTTTTTTTTTTTTTTTTTTTTAAGTAGAAAACAAAGATATGGCTACTGTGGCTAATGCTCTTGCATGAATCATGGAATTCTAGATTTGCTCCCTGGAACCCAAGAATAGTAGAGAATACCTGAGAAATAAACTGAGTATGTTGAAGAAACCTAAGCCTGTCATACAGAGGAAACCACCTTTATTATCCCTGCAGCTACATGTATTATGCTATTGAATTGGGTCAGTTATTGGTGTTATAGTCCTTTTTTGAGGCAAGGGATGGTAGGTATTAACATCTATATCTTCTTCAAAAGCTAAGTTTCTAACAGGAATCAAAGGAAGGAGGGATAAAGAATGTCTTCCTCCATTAAGTTTTCTATTTCACTGGAGTGACAGGTAGGGAGAGAATCAGAGTACACCAGGTGTACTGGTCACCTTTATGGTGGTATTGTTGCTTAGCTGCTAAATCGTGTCCAGCTCTTTTTCCACCTCATGGACTATATAGCCTGCTAGGCACCTCTGTCCATGGGATTTCCCAGGCAAGAATAGTGGAGTGGATTGCCATTTCCTCTTCAGGGGATCTTCCCGGACCAGGGATGGATACATCTTCTGAGTTGGCAGGTGGATTCATTAGTGCTGAGCCACCAGGGAAAGCCCATCTTTGTATACTAAGAACTTAGTCACAAAATAACTATTGGATACCTACTCTAAGCAAGTTATCACTGTCACATGATATTTTCTGGGATTTTCTTAGTGTGACTGAGTGGTCCAGTATAGATCCCTGAATTCTAGGTACTTCAAGTACGTTATTATTGTAAGTTCTTTATATCAGTTTCTTAATGGGGGGGGGGGGTTAATGTTTATTATGTGAAAAGTTATACTATTAGGGAATAATGATCTTTTAAAAAAAATTCCTCTATTCATTTGGACTTTGCCTCTCATAATTATTCTTTTCTTGGTATTTACACCTTTAAACTAGCAGTAGGATAATGTTCTTCTTGGCCCTTTCATATTTAGGCAAAACAAGTTGCTCTGGTGAATATGACCCTTGGCGAAACTGGCAAATCTCAGGACATTTGCTCTGGCAACAGAGATCAGATAACATCCAAATCTGGCTAAGTCACCTAAACGTGAGGACTCTGTGAGAAGGTGTTAATGTTTTCACAGGCTAAATCTGATGTCTGTTTTTATCTTACTAGCTTTGTAAAGCACCTCAATTTACTATCACTTCTGGGGAGCTCTCCAATCTTTGAAGATCTTGCTGAAATATTTTTAAAAGTAGCAACAATGATAAAAGTAAACTACTATTTATTGAGGCAAGTAAAACATTTTATAGCTAAGGTATTAAAGGCTTAGAGAAGTAGTTCTAAGATAAATCAGCCTCTTAACCACTAAGTGTTTCCATCAGAATTATCTTAACCATCCAAACAGCAATAGACAACCAATGCAGCGTTTACTACCACGGAAATAGTCTAATTTTTTAGGGGTTCTTCCGATCATCTTTCTGATGTAGTATGTAGATAAGTTAGTTTTCTGATCTGAATTTAAATTTTATGTCATTCCTGTTTAACAGTTTGTCTTCGAAGCCACCTAATACGTTATTGAATTATTTACATTTCATATATAGGCTTTTCTTTTTCAAATGGTTATTAAAAATATTAAAGTACTTGAGGCCTCTTCATGGTAAGTTTATCAGAGCAGTTAATTTTCAACTAAGTGTTCAGAGTCAATCAACCTTCAACATATAAAGTTGTAAAATACTCGGCGGTCCAGTATTTAAGTACAGCCAACTCAGTTAAATATCAGTAAACAAAGTCAATGTCAATGCCAAGTATCTCTATATCTCTATCGGGTTTTCGCCTCACCCACTGTTGTAATCCTACGAAGAATACATTCAGGAACTAAGTCAATGCAAGTAAAAAAAAACAGGACTGATGTCAAGGTTAGGCGAATGGGAGGAAAAAAAAAATAGCGCATTTAAAACACTTTCTAAAACACCGGCAACACTGGTGTAGTTTTTTAAAATGCGCTGGTAACCCGACACTTCGAAGTGTTTGCTACGGGGGAGACTCGGGCGGTCCCATCCCTCTCGGCCTCGGTCCGCTGTCCCGGAGCCCCGGAGCCGGCCAGAAAAAGGCACAGCCGTGAAAACAAGTTCGCTTCGGCCGGTTCGAGGCGCGGGGAGTCAGCCGTGGGGCGGCTGCGACGTCAAAGCCCGCCGTCCCCGCCCGGCTGTGGAGACCCCAGCCCCACAAGGGGTACAGACCCCAAGTCCCAAAGGCATAAGAGGAGGCGCAGCCACCGCCCACCACGACCAAGGCCGTCAGCCCCGCCCCCACCCGCGGGGGCGACCCCTGACACCCCGCCCCCGCGGAGACCGAGGCGCTCTGGGTTGCGCCGCCCCTCCCCCATCGCCGTGCCGGCGCGAGTCCCCGCACCTCCCCCGCTCCGGCGGTCTCAGGTCCCCGAGCCACTGCCTCCATAGACCAAGCAGCCGCCGCGGAGCTCTCTGGGGGTTGGAGTCCTCGAGGGGCCCTTTGTGCGCCTCAGCGGCGGAGCCGAGGACTATGACTCCCACAATGCCTCGCGCCCGCCCCCTCGCCGTCCGCTTTCCGTCGCTCCCAGACTACATTTCCCGGCAGCCCTCGCGGCTCTCCCGCCCTCCCTCCCGAGACACGAGCCGAACTGGGCGTCAGGTCGGGGAGCCGGTCGGGTTCCCGCTCGCCGCCGCCGCCGCCGCCGCCCCCCGCAGCGACTCTCCCGCCTCTCCAGTCGCGCTGGTCGCAGGACCTGCATCGACAACTCTGCTCGGCTGTGGAGCCGCCGGCCCGAGAGTATAGTGTCCAGGACGCGACACACCGACCCCCCCATCATCTCCAGTCGGGGCGACCCCTCCCGGGTCCGCCTTCGCCCTGCGCGGCCGCCAGAGCCCCCGGCTCCGAGCGGCCCCGTGGCCCGGCGTCCGCATCCCGGCCCCTGCAGTCCGCGGTCGCCGCCCCCCACCCTGAACATGGACTCCGACTCCTGCGCCGCCGCTTTCCACCCGGAGGTGAGTGAGAGCTGCGCCCCGACAGCCCCTGACCACCCTCAGGCCGATCCGGTGCTCCCGAAGGCGGACCCCCGCCGGCCGAGCGCCGTTCTCCCCTCCCCCAGCTATCTCTCGTCGCCCCCCAGGCGCCCAACCCCGCCCCCCACTCGGGCCCGCGCCCGGTCTTCCCCGCCCCCCGTATCCTCCGCGTCCCTTCCGCGGGCGTCCGCGTCCTCCCGGCGCCCCTTCCCCGTGGTCGCCGCGCCCACCCTCCCCGGCTTTGCGTAGCCGGGGGACCTGTCTGCGCCCCCGGCCCCTCCTCGCCGGCCTGGCTTCCCCCTTCCCCGCCCCCGGGGACTCAGTCCGAGCCGCCTCCGCCCTGCGCTCCCGCTTTCCGGAGGAATCACCCACCCCCTCCCAGAGGGGCTCGCGGCCCCCCTCGGAAGGGGACTCCGCTCCGCGCGCCCCCCGCCTCCTCCTCTAATCCCCCCGAGCCCGGTGGCCCGCGCCCCGCCCCCTGACTCCAGCTCGGCCCCCGCCCCCTCTGGCTAGGGTGGGGGAGGCTCGTCCTTCAGGGTCCCCACCCCTGCGGGGGCCTGAGCTGTGCTCCCACCCCCAGCGCGTTTGCCTCTCCCTCCAGGGCCGCCTCCCCTTCCAGGGCCCCCTCCCCCGAGCTCGGCTCGCCCCGCCTCGGCTCCCCCTCCTTCCGGGGATCGGCCCTCGGTTCTCCCGGCCGCCCCCCAACCCCCGGGGCCCCCGCCGCGGTCCCCTCCCTCTCCCGAAGCTCGCCGAGTCTGGGGTGCGGGTCCGGCCGCCGGCGGGTGGGGGAGGGGAGGCGGCGCCGGGCGGGCTAGTCCGCCGCTCTGCCGCCTCGGGGGCTCGCGGGGCCTGTGAGTCCCGGACCCCGAATCCTGCCCGGCTACTCGCGCCCCCTCCCCCGCGGGATGGGCCCCGCACCTTCCGGGGCCGCTTGTCGGCGAGGAGCGGCTTCCGCGGGAGGGCGGGGAGGGGGCCGCACCGCCATCTGCTTTTCTTACGGGCGGCGTTGGCGGGGCCGGGGCGGCCGGCGCGGTAGGAGCGGCGCGGGTCCCCCGCCCCGGGCCCGAGGGCACCGCTGCCATCCACTGAGTCCCGGCCACTGACCCACTTAAGCACATTCCCCGCCGAAATAAAAGTTCTCCCCGCGAGTTTGAGGGCCGCAGCCCTCCCACCCAGCCGGAGGGAGGGCGGTCAGTTCTCCCAGCGGGTGGGGGCAGGGTCTCCCCGGCGCTGGAAGCGCTGGGTACCGCGCGGACTCTGCCTCGCCGCTGTTCTGCGCGCCTCTCCGGGTCTGGGCGGCCGAGGGCTGAAAGCAGAGGCGGTTTGCTAGCACCGAGTTGAGAAAATAAAAAGAAGTGGAGCCCTTGGAAGGAGACCTGCGGGTAGCAGGCCGCCCGCGCTGTTTTCTGGGCGCGCTGGACTGAGGGGGCGGTGGTGGTTGGACTAGGGCAGAAGCCCACCCCGTCGTCTCCTCCCCCTACTTTCATCCGAGTGGGGAGTGGGCCCCTCGGCTCTGGAAATGTTAGCTGAACTCCTAAGGATGGGATTGAGGTGGGTGATAAAGTGCTTAAAAAAAACCTAAGTAAAATACGCTAGTCAAATGAACCGAAGGAAAGCACAGTTGTTTTGCTTAGTAGCAAATAATCTTTTTCTTCCCAGCTCCTCTTTCTCAGCAGAGAATCAATTCTTGTTGAGGGCGATTCTTAATTGAATGGGGATGGGACACACAAGCCAAAATTCCTAGTATTTCATCTTCAGTATGCAAATGGTTTGTTGTTCAGTCCTTAAGTCATGTCCAAGTCCTTAAGCCTGCGGGACTGTAGCCCTCCAGGCTCCTCTTGAGCAGGGGATTTTCCAGGCAAGGATACTGGAATGGGTTGCCTTCTTCTCCTCCAGGGCATCTTCCCCACCCAGGGATTGAACCTGCATTGCAGGCGGCCTTTAGTGACTGTAATTATATACAGAGTTAGGTTTCCTAAGTGGTAGTAGCAGGATTGTTTCTGGTTTGTTCTCTAGGTTGGGGGGTGTTGGAGGAGCCAGAGGGACCAGCAGGAAGTGTCTCCTCTGGAGGAGAGAGCTGGGTAGGAGGAGGGGGTCCTCCTGCAGCCCTGCCTGGGGAGGGGTCAGGCGAGATTCAGGTCCAGGATTCCAGGTCTGAGCTCTGCAGGTTGAAAAGTAGTTCACTTCTAAAGTCACTTAAAATACTTCAGCTGCAGCAGTTTATCTTCAAAGTGGAAAATTTGTGGCAAAAAAGTTAATTATTAGGGCTCTCAATAGGCCTGTAGAAACTTAATAGATAATGTCAGAAAATGCCACATGAGCGCTAATAAATAGACTTTTGTACAGTCTTTTATCTCCTAACCAGTTTCCCAGTATTCTTGGCATAGCATCGCATACCTCCTCTTTCAACCTTCTGAAAACTGTTAATTCTTGACCCAAACTTACCTTATCTTGTTTCTAGAGCGTTTGTAAATCTAGCAGTGTGTTTTTGAGTGGCAGACTATGAAAGCTCCAGCCTGTTTAGTATTGTTTCTTTGATGTCACCTGTAAGTGTCTACTTCCAAACATGCTCCCTTTTCTCGCTGTTAACAGGAGTACTCCCCCAGTTACAAGCGGCGCAGGACCGTGGAGGATTTCAACAAATTCTGCACCTTTGTCTTGGCCTATGCAGGCTACATCCCTTATCCAAAGGAGGTAATTCAGCACTTCAGAGACCTTGCTGGCAGCAAAACCAGAGTTTTTGACAAGGTGGTGGGTCTGGAAGGGGTTGAATGGGAGGACTTGAGCCGTAATAGTCAGGCAGAAATCTTTCTTACAGACTTAGACGAGCCTGGGAAGTGGTTCCTAAGACGGATGGAAAATGTAGACTTGCCTAGAAATGGTTCGATAAACTTTCAAAGTTTGCCTACAGATAATCTAACTGATATCTTCCTAATGTTCAATGTTTATTGAGAGGTTACTGTCACTTAGTCATGTCCGACTCTTTGTGATCCTATGGACTATACAGTCCATGGAATTCTTCAGGCCAGAATACTGGAGTGGGTAGCCGACCTCTTCTCCATTGGATCTTCCCAACCCAGGAATCAAACTGGGGTCTCCTGCATTGCAGGCAGATTCTTTACCTACTGAACCACAGGGGAATCCCTGAGAGCTTACTGTGGCTAGGCACTATTTTTGGCCATTATAATGATATGAAGTAGGAGCTTTTACTTATATCCTTTTCATTAGTAGTTTATTTATTTTGGCTGTGCAACATGCCTTGTAGGATCTTAGTTCCACGACCAGGAATCCAACCCAGGGCCAGCAGTGAAAGTGCTGAATTCTAATCATTGGACTTCCTGGGGATTCCCTATTTGTTTTTTGTATTTATTTTTTCTCTTCCATTTTGAAGATGAGGACACTGGAGATGACACAGAGAGGGAACTCCTTACTCTGCGTACAGGCTCATTGGTGGTGGAGCCTGGGGTTCAAGCAGATCAAAGGGTCAGGCCCAGTCCACCCTGCCCTACCTGGTGGGTGGCCTCCTGGTTGGTGTCATTACAGAATCTTCAGGGACTCGTGGCCAGAATCCCATGTAAATTAAGGCATTTTTTCCTTGCTGAGAAATGGGCAGGTGGACCAGCGCTGCCAGGGTGCTCAAACTTCAGGGGCCTGGTTCATACTGTGCAAGACTCAAGAGAAAGGAATCCAGTATTTTTAGGAGGCCAGATCCCAGCACTGGGTTATTGTTTCCACTGCCAGCTAGGTGGATAACGCCTACATGAATGCTGCTACTGTTTGCACATCAACAAACAGTAGCAGTTTGCTTGATTGACCTGAAGGAATCAGAGAGGAACTCACTGCTTTGGGGCAGTAATTACATACTTGGATTTTGCAGTATTTTGAGATGCCTCCAAGTTTTTAAAGAAAAGTGTCAGAACATTCTCACCATTAATTTACATGCACTTAATTAAAATGTACATCCTTTGGGAGGACAGTTGTGGGGGAGATTGTAAAATCAGGAAAGATTAGAGCTTGAGGGTGGTGTGTCTTTGGCACTCCTGTCACAGAAGTGGATTGAGTATCAACTAAGTTCTTGGTGAGGGTTCACCCAGGGCTGGAGGTCCCCCTTGTGGGTTCATGTTGTAGTTGGAAGGACACACTAAATCCTAGTGATGGTGTTCCTAAAGAAGAGCACTGGTGAGAGCTGAGGAGCTCTGGGTTCTTTGTTTCCCACATCTGCAGACCTGACCTGGTAGGGAGTGGGGAGGGCGGGGTCCTGGGGAAGCTCTGCTCAGGGCCAGCTCTTGGTGTTGGAGGCTAGTTGAAATAACCAGAAGCCGCCGTGTTTTCTCTGTCCTTTCAGGAAGTCCCTCTGAGGAGCAGTCCCAGCCCTGCCAACAGCACCGCTGGTACCATCGACAGTGACGGTTGGGATGCCAGTTTTGCCGACATCTCGTCCACCGTGCCCTTGCCGGTCTCTGACCGCTGCTTTGGCCACCTGCAGCCCACCCTCCTGCAGCGAGCCAAGCCTAGTAACTTCCTGCTAGACAGAAAGAAGACCGACAAGCTGAAGAAGAAGAAGAAGAGGAAGCGAAGGGACAGTGATGTGCCTGGGAAGGAGGGCTACGTGGGGGGCTTGCTGCAGCTGGAAGCCACCGACCCATATGCAGAGACCCCCACGAGCCCCACTCTGCAGGATATCCCCCAGGCCGCTGGAGACCCCTGTTCGGGCTGGGACTCTGATACTCCTTCCAGTGGGTCTTGCACCACGGTGTCACCGGATCAGGTCAAAGAAATAAAAACTGAAGGCAAACGGACTATCGTCCGGCAGGGCAAGCAGGTGGTGTTCCGGGACGAAGACAGCACGGGCAACGACGAAGACATCATGGTGGATTCCGGTGAGTGGCCCAGAGGTGGGATGCTAAGAGCAGGGTTTCAGGGCCCTAACCTTCCCCTTCCACTGCAGGGGTTGTGGGTTCGATCCCTGGTCGAGGAGCTGAGATCCCATGTGCCTGCCATGAGGTGCGGGGTCTCAGGGCGGTGGTTCCTTCCTTGGAAGGGGACAGGGGAGCATAACCCACCACCTTCAGGGGAAAGGGTGTGAGAAGGCGGATGCCGAGATGTTTAGGAAGCGATGATCACAGCTGAAGACAGCGAACATTCCAGAGCAGGCCTCAAAATGTGAAAATAACATAGCTTATGAGTAACCACCTTGTGGGGATTCCTCGTACCACACATTTCAGTGCTTTTTGTGCACGCGTGCATTTTCAGAGCGGGAAGTATCACCCTGAAACTTGAAATTGGTTTCACTGCAGCTCAGCTGCCCTGTCCCTTTGGAGAGTGGCTTTCCTGATGGGAGGGGTTCTGATTGGGGGTGTTGTGAGAGATTTTTCCATTCTTACATGGTTCTTTGCTTTCAGATGACGACTCCTGGGACCTGGTCACATGCTTCTGCATGAAGCCGTTTGCTGGCCGCCCCATGATAGAGTGCAACGAGTGCCACACTTGGATTCACCTGTCCTGTGCAAAGATCCGGAAGTCCAACGTTCCGGAAGTGTTTGTCTGCCAAAAGTGCCGGGACTCCAAGTTTGACATCCGCCGTTCCAACCGGTCCCGAATGGGCTCCCGGAAGCTGTTTCTGGACTGACTGCTGGAGGGCGAGGAGTCGAAAGGGACTGTGGGCCTGCTGGCCCTGGTCTTAGTTGAGCACAGGACTCTTAGCTCCAGCGCGGGCAGACCCCTGCCGTTCAGGTGCCTACATGAAAGGACCAGCTGTCCAAGGTATAAACTGTACATAGCCAGTGACTGAATAAAATCCTTGTTGGCCAGAGCTGCTGCTGGAGCCATGGTCTCTGCAGTGGAGGTGGACTGCACACCCAAGCGCAGCGGGTTTGGTCCAGCCGAACATGAGGGTGTGTGGTCGTTGTGCATTTTTGCTCTCATTGTTGACAAACCCCCGCCAATCGGAACAAGTGCTGTCTGTTACTCCTGCTTCCGCTGTGTTGGCGCGAGGAGATGATGTTTCCCCGGCCTGTTTATGAACCGCCATACGTGTGAACTTCTCCAGTCCGTCTTTTACCATAAGTGTCTGTATAGCAACCATCAAAGCCGCTCCTCCCTTAGTGGTCCCCCTCTCCCCTGCCTTAGGGGATGCCTGTTCTCCTGGGGCTGGAGTCCCTGGCCTCACCCAGGGGTGGTGAGCTGGCAAGTGAGCCCCAGGTTTCCTTCAGTTCGTCAAAGGGGACACTATGCAGCTGCTTCTCTGTGGAAAGGGGGTTGGTTCGGGGGTGGGGTCATGGTGGCCCATGTTCATAACTCAGTTTCCTGTTTTGCACGATGTAAAAAAACCTGTCTCTTTGCACGAAATAGCCAAAAGTATTGGCAGACTTCTGCCTGGGTTCCCTTCCTCTCCAGTTGGCTTTGGAGGTCCTGGGGGTGCCCAGCAAGCTGTTTTCAAGTGAGGGGGCGCCTGGATCCTCTCCTTGTCTCTCCCGGCTCACTTTGTTCTAGCAGCGACATTAAAGGTTAGGCAGTCTCTGGGGGAGGATTTTCTCCACATAGTGGGCGGGGGGAGGGAAAATGGGAGGAAGGCCTCCCTCATGGGTATAGTATGCCCCTCATACAGGCTGGCCTGCTGGTTCCACGGGGCAAGGTTAGGACTTTTGAAGCATTTTTTTGGTTTGAGTTGGTGGGTGAGTGAGATGGTAACGCTGGCCTCCAGGAAGGTACCACTGAACTTTGCAAAGTTCCTTAGATCTAAAAGGGCCCTGGACCGAGGCGACCCCTGTGCAGGCCAGCTCGGGAGAGGCCAGGGAGTTTGAAGCCCGGCGGGCCTCCACCGGAGGGCCATGTGGCGGGACACTGATGGCTCTCAGGCTTGAGGGAGAGGGAGGACGTCAGTGTTCCTCGAAACTGATGTTACTCTAGCAGTTTAAATACTCATTCTCAAAAATTTTTTTTTTGTACATTGATGAGTGTGTCTTCATAAACATTATTTCTCACGAAGCATGAAGAGGGAAGAGTGCCCAAGTCAGGCATATTTATTGACATCAAGGTGGAGCCTCAGTCTTCCCACGGGGAGACTTCTCTACGTGGTCCCCATGTGTAGGGCCATCAGGCGGACTTGTGTCCACATTCTCTCACTGAAGCACCGGGGGGTTGAAGTGTAATGGGCTGATCGGAGCCTATATTTTGTCCTAGTATCTTTCATGCTTGACCAGCCAACTGCCTTTTTTGTTTTATTTTTAATTCTGTTGTTTCTGTTAACACAAAAAGAGAGAGAAATAGTTTTTGAAATCCATTTTATTGTGAAGAGCCCCAAGGGAGATGTTCTACTCTAGAGAAAAATAGTAAGGAGCTGGCTTAGAAACAACCTTCTCCCCAGACAACCGTCTGGCTCTGACTAGGGCAAAAGTCCAGGAAAAGTTGGAGAGAAATTTGCCAAAGATCTGCACCGTGACATTGCCTGTCCTTTGTCTTCACCATGACAGTAGCCAAAGTTTCCAAGTGTTTCTCTCTTAAAAAAAAAAAAAAAACCTCCACAGTTTTACAAGTGTGTTTAAGAATAGGTGTGATTTTAGGGTGGAGCTGCCAGTCTTGGCAATTACCATATTGCTCTTAGAAGACTCAGTTCCTGGTGACGCCTCTGGAAGGCATTTGATACTCATCTCGATTTCTGTTTCCTTCATTTGCTTTTGTTCTTTTAACAGAGTTATCCCTGTGGGTGGTGTCTTAAGAAGTCAGGACACCACGGTTTTTCTGTTAGATTGAGCTGGGCAGCTGCAATCAGCTTTATGCAAATTAGGTATGGCCCATCTCTGGGTTCCTGGTTGGTGGCTGATGGAGAAGGGAGGGAAAGTTGTCATCCCCAAAGCAAGTCCCTTCCGTCGGCTTTGGCCAGGCCAGACACTTAACATCGTTTACATTGTTCTGTGTAATTATAAAGTTTATGTGTATAAAGCGAAGCTGTTTCTGTGAAACTGTATATTTTGTAAATAAATATATTGCTACTTTGAGGTTCATGTCTAGGTGTTTGTGTTCTGTGCTGAAGGACTGACCCTCATCACCAACTCCCAAAATCATGGTTACATGAAGACTTGGGAAGTTTAGAGTGAGTTTGGTTTAGCAGGATGAAACATTCTCACATCCCTTAATACACTTTTCTAGTAAATTCTCCAGAAACAAACCACAGCATGAAGAGACGTGAATAGCTTTCACAATTTCTTCACATTGTACATTAGCTTAAATCCCAGTGAGTGGTTAACCTGCATTGTAAAAGCTGCAGCCATCTCTAAGCTTATGCAGGTGGGATTAGAATCTGCCCCGTACTCATTCTGCCCTTCCACTTGGGGGTCCCAAGGGGCTGAGCCTGTTCTGTCAGTCAGCTGTGTCTGCCTAGCCAATCTGGGACCAGCTAATGGTCAACTAGTACTTTCTAACGTGACGTTGGAGCAGCCGAAATCTATGAATCAACACCTACTGAAATCTTGAAAATACTGGCCTCGGTGGCCGGTGAGCCTGCCTTTGGTTTCCAGTTGTCCAGAGCTGGGTTGTGTGTGTGTGAATTTTGGAGGCTCAGAGCAAGGAGGTGAGGGTGACGCTTCAGCATAACTAGGGTAAAACCTGCATCGGGGATGTCCGGTCTGAGCCGGGCGTTGAAGCACCCCTTGACGGGGTCGCGGGCACTGTGCACGAGATGCTGGCTAAGGAACATAACCCGACCCGCCTTTACTCACCAGCCTCCCTGCAAGCCCCGCCCCTCTCTCGAGGGCCTGTCGCCGGCAGGCCCCGCCCCAATCGCTCGCCCCGCCTCCACCGGTCAGCCCCGTCCCGTCCCGTGACCCCGCCCCTCCCGGAGTCGCTGCCGCGCCCCGCAGGCCCCGCCGCCGCCATCTTTGTTTGGGGCAGCCGGGCCTGGCGTCTGGAGATGCCGAAGTCGTGCGCGGCCCGGCAGTGCTGCAACCGCTACAGCAATCGCAGGAAGCAGCTCACCTTCCACCGGTGAGGGGCGGGGGCACCGGGGTGCGCGGGGGCCCGCTTCGCCCAGGCCGATGACCGCGGCCCCCGCGGAAGCGCCAGGCCTGGCGCGACAGGCTTGGGGACACTCGGGCCGCTGCCCGACCGCCGGGAGGCCAGAGGACGTGCGGCCGAGCCCTTTGCGGAGGGGCGGCGGCCCCCCGGGGAGTGGCGAGGTCCTGGTCCAAGAAGCCCGGCACCACCTCGGCCGCCTGGGCGTGCAGGGAGACGGTCGGAGAGGCTGAGTAACGCCCGCGGGCGCACAGCCTTTCTTGGGTCGGGGGAGGCGGTGGCGGGCCTGGTGCGCGCTCAGCGCTGCGCCCTTGCGGTGACTTGGCATGCGTCCCCTCCGCGGCCCAGGGACTGTGCAGCCTGGGACGTAGTTAAGTGTGCAGTATTTGCTGCAAGATGCGTTGCTAACCTCCCTTAGGTGTGTGGTGCGCTGCGCGCTCTGCTCACCTCTCCGGTGGTGGAGGAATGAGAACGTTCAGGCGGGTGGGGCGCGGGGCCGGGACGCGCGACCTTTGCTGGAGCCGCAGGAGGATGGTAGGACTTCTGGAGTCTGTCCCTGCGCGCCCCGCGCCTCTCAGGTGTGGGACCCGGCCGAGTGCACGGCCGCTTGCGCATCGATGGGTAGAGTGTTGCACACTTTATTGCTGGTCCCAGCCACAGCGCCTTCCTCCATCCTGCTCAGAGTGTGACTCCAAAGGGCTGCGCTCTGTTCATCTACACTTCGTCTCCTCTAAGCGTTTTCTTTTTTAACGTGAGTATGTCTATTGATATGTAACATGCCTACGGAAAAGTGCACAATTTATAAGCACACAATTTAACCAAGTGAACACCCGGTGTGACTGCCAAGAGTTTAGAACATAGAAGCCCCCAGGAGACCCGGAAACGCACCCCCTTCCAGCCCCTCACTCAGTCCCCAAGGGTAAGGCCTCTGTCAGAGGGGACTGCCTTGGCCTGTTTGGAGCCTCACTGAATGGAGCCACACGCTGTCCTTTTTCCTGTCCTTTGCTCATCACTGTGCCTGTGAGTCCTTCATGTGGCCTGAAGCAGCCGCAGCAGTTCATCCTTTTCATTGCTGTGTAGTGATCCAGGAGTATATTTACTCCAACCAACTTGTTCTACAATTGAAGGGCATTTGGGCCCCTCTGTGTTTTGGCCATCACGGGTACGAGACTTGGGGCGTCTTTGCTGGGTCTTGTCTTCCAGCGCCTGTACTCCACCACTCCCAAAATTTGCTCGGTCAAGTCCCATTGGCCCTTCTCTGCAGCCTATGACACAACAGACTGCTGACCCCTTGAGGCCATCTACCACCTGGCTTCTGGGACACCTCTTGTTCTCTTCCTTTGTCACAGTGTCCCTTCTCAGTCTTCTTGGGTAGATTCTGCTTATTTCCAACTCCAGACAGATATTGGAGCACTTAAGGGTGCCGGCCGTGCCGCTGTCCCATCGCTGTCCACGCTGGCTCCCCAGGGCAGCCATCTCACCCAGGCTTATGGCTCTGCCAACTTTTACATGGGGATACCCGCATGGTGACAACTCCAGACAACTCTTGTCCCCCTGCCACTCAGCTTCAGCACGTGGACATCTAAAAGGCACCTGAAATTTAACATCTCATGTATATTAATAAAACCAAACTGCTGATCCCCCCCAAGCTGCCCCTCCCCCATAATCTCAGCACTTGAAAGTCCTTCCTCTGCTTCTTAGCCCACAGGCAAACTTCTCTGCCTGGCTTTCATGATGCACCCCAGATCTGCCACTCACCACCTTCTCCAGCTCCACCTCTGCCTGAGCCTCCAGGAACCCCCTTCTGACAGTGGCCTGCATCCTCTTCTTGCTCTGTGTCAGCCAGACCTGCCTCGTTGGCTCCTCACACCCTCGGGCCTTTGGACTTGCTCTTCCTTCTGTTCCCGTGTTGCTGTTCTGTGTCCCACTTTCTGCAGCCTCTGCTCCAGTGTCACCTCCTAGGTGGCCTTCCCCAACCACTTCCTATTCTATTCTTGCATGGTCCGTGACTGTCTAGTGTACTGGCTGTCTCCTTGCTCTAGAATGTAGGTTCCAAGAGGGTGGGCTCACTTCCCCTCCTGCTTCCCCACACAGGAGCAGGAATGGAGGCCTGCCTGGCAGATGTGGCTCTGGGAGCACCTCACTGAGGCTCTGGCCATGTTCATGGTCTCAGATATCCTACTAAGGATGCTGTCAGCAGCCACGATGGAAGCTTCCCAACATGGAAGGATGTGGTTTAACAGGACAAGGCTATTGAGTTTTCCAGGCTGTCCAGTAAAATGCAGGGCAGGGATGCAGAAGGTCCCTGGGACCCTGAAGGTGTGTGTTTAGCCCCGCAAGTCCCTCGTGCCTCCTTGCTGTGCCCCCAGGTTCCCGTTCAGCCGCCCGGAGCTGCTGAAGGAATGGGTGCTGAACATCGGCCGGGGCGACTTCGAGCCCAAGCAGCACACGGTCATCTGCTCCGAGCACTTCCGGCCCGAGTGCTTCAGTGCCTTTGGGAACCGCAAGAACCTGAAGCACAACGCAGTGCCCACAGTGTTCGCCTTCCAGGGCCCCCCACAGGTGCACGGCCGTGGGGGTCCCCCACCTGGCAGTGGGGTGGGCAACGGTGTCATTTGTGGGGACAGCAGAGGCTGAAAACTGACAGGCCCCTAGGTCCAAAGCCCAGGGTCCCCACCTGGCCCTGAGCTTTAGGAAATCTGCAGTTCAAAGCTGCCTTAAAAACAAGTCACTTCATGATGGGTGCTACGGAAGCAGCTGATGGGGAGGGGGCCACGAGCTTGCTTCTTTCTGCACTTCACTTTGTGGGGCCTCACTTGGGCTCGAGGGAGGTGAGGACTTTCCTGTCCAGGGCACAGGAGGACGATGGTGGTGGAGTGCTGGAGGGGGACAGGGACAGCGGAGCGAGGCTGGGTGGGGGCAGGATCTGAGCATGCTCAGGAGCAGCAGCAGCTCAGGCCCTGTGGAGGGCGCAGGGTCAGGTGGTGACAGCCTTGGACAGGCGGTGGTTTTCTTCAAAGGGGCGGAGGGCTTGACATACAGGGATCTGAGTTTCCCAACCAGGGATTGAACCCTTGTCCCCTGCAGTGGAAGTGCAGAGTCCTAACCCCTGGACCGCCAGGGAAGTCCTGGACAGGAGGTGGGTTTCTGGGGGGAGGCTGGTGGGGAGGGACGTGACTTCCGAAGGTCCCTCTGGAGGCTGGTTCAGAGGCCTCTGTGGCATCGCAGGTAAGGATGGTCACAGTGGCCTGAGCCAAAAGTGGGTGTCATGATGAGAAGATGGAACAGGCCAACTCTGGAGACCTGTTGGGTTGAAAAGGAGGTGGTCTAGGGGCTAGGGGGGTCCCTGAGGGCTGGGCTTTGCTCCATGGCTTTTATTCCCATGTCCAGGAACATTGCTTGGCACAAAGTAGACGCTTAATGGGGGAGCTCTTCTTTCTTTTAAACGTAGAAGGCCTTTTGTTTTATATATATATATATACTTATTTTATCATGGTAAGAACACTTACCCTGAGATCTGCTGTTTTAACACACATAAAGTGCACAGCACAGTATTGTGGACTGCGGGGATGTGGTACCGGGGACTCTGGAAATTACAGTTTGCTGATCTGAAACTCCCATCGTGGATCAGGAACCTGTTCAGTCAGGGTGATGACTTCCATGGCATTTGTAGGAAACTGCTCCACTGCCAGTGATGACAGGCTAACCCTAAGGAGACGTTTGTGGTCCTGCCTCTAGTGCTTTTGGTGCCTGGGGGCAGAGTGGGGGTGCGGGGAGTTGAAATTGTGGTCCCCATGGTTTCTGCTCCGTTCTTTGGAGGCCTGGGGACTGCAGGCTTTGAGTTGGGTGTTTTCCCTTGAAGAATGCCAGGTCCCTGGCTTCAGTGGGTCTCTGACCCAAGGTTTGGGGACTGTGGAGGAGGGGCACTGGTGGATGGTGAGAGGAGAGCTGGGCTGGGCTGAGCATGGGGACAGAGACAGGTGAGGCCTGATGGACCCTCTGGTGCAGATCTCCTGTGCCCACCCCGGGGCCTGTCCACAGCAGCTCTGCATCTCTTGCAGCTGGTGAGGGAGAACACGGACCCTACCGGCCGGAGTGGAGACGCCACCTCTGGGGAGAGAAAGGTGAGTTTGCCCTGCTGGTCACAAGTGTTCCAACTGAGCTCCTGCGCCTTCCCGCCAGGCCAGCCCACTGGAGCTCATCATGCTTTCCTTACAAGTCGGGGTTTGGATTCCATTTTCCTAGAGAAGGAGAAGCTGAAGCTGTCCATGCCTCCTCCTCCCTGTTCAGTATCAAGCAGTGGCAGCCAGTCGCAAGTCTGGCTCCTGCTCATCTCTAAAGGTTTGGCCCCAGGCTGTGGAGGAGGCTAGCTGTCCTGCTGGTGCCCTGGCAGCCCCCATGTGGTGTGAAGGGACTCCTGGCAGGATAAGTAGCAGCTGGGGAGGACCCACGAACGGCTGGCTCCGCCCTGTCTTTACAGGTCCTCCCTGAGACAGGCTCCGGGGAGTGTGGCCTGGGGAGGAAGATGGATACGACAGTTGAAGTGCTGCAGCTGCCCCCTGAGGTTGGAGGCCCAGGACCACAGGTGAGGCCGGGCTTGGCGTGAAGGCAGCACAGGACTGGTCTCAGTCTGAGGGGATTTGCTTCAAACAGAATGAAGAAAACTGGTGCTCGAACCAGAGCACCAGCCTGGACCTCAGACTTTACCCGCAACAGCTGCGGCCCAGCAGTTCTGGGTGTCAGGGGAGCCCCCTTGGCCTCAGGTCCCTGGCTGCTGCTCTGGTCCCTCACTGACCTCTGTCCTCAGGTCCCGCCACACACACCAGAAGCTTCTGGGGTCCCTGGTCAGCCAGCTAGCCCCCCAGAGCTGAAGAGGCGCCTCCCCACACAGCCGTCCGATCACAGCTATGCCCTTTTGGACTTAGACACCCTGAAAAAAAAACTCTTCCTGACTCTGAAGGAGAACGAAAAGCTCCGCAGGCGCCTGAAGGCCCAGAGGCTGGTGATGCGGAGGATGTGCAGCCGGCTGCGTGCCCGCCTCGCAGGGCGGCCGGGACTCCAGGCCAGGCCTCGGCTGGGGCAGCAGAGCTGAGCTGCCTACTGGGCTGTTTGAGCCTCTGAGAGGAGGGGCCGTGGTCTCCAGACTCTCTGGCTGTGGACCTTTTGGTCCCACTTTGACCCTCAGGCCAGCACCGCCTCAAGTGGGAGTGTGGTGGCCCCGGCGGGGAGGAGGCTGGGGCCCTGAACAGGACACCTTGGCTCTCCCTTCAGAAGGTGACAGCCCAGCTGCCTCTCTAGCACAAGCTGGGTGAGCGTCCTTGGAACCACCCTGGGCCAGTGTGGCCGACCATGTCCCTGAGGGGTAGGTAGGCCCCGGCTGGGGTGGGGGATGTGGGGCGCTAGCTGACCCTAAGGCAGCGAGGCGTCCCCTCCATCACCTGGACGGCTGGCTCTGTCCCAGGAGTACCTCTGCGCGGCCGGTGTGAGCGAGCAACGTAATAAAGTGTCTTCCTACCCCGTGTGCTGCCTCCTTTATTTAAGAGTGAGCACTGGTTTGAGTTCTCCTGAGCATGGTCACAGCTGAGGAGACTGACTTCCTGTTTTCCTGCTGAAGGACCAGCAGGGCGTGACCATATTTGACTTCCCAAAAAAGTTGCCTTTAATTAAAAACAAAACGAAACAAAACAAAAACCACCTAGCCTGTGATTTCAACTCTGGACTCTTAAAATTCTCAGGCAGATGTCTGGCAGAGAAAATACCCCAGCCTCAAGTCAGGTCTCACAGTTTGAACCCTGAGAACAGAGGGTGGGGCAAGGCCTGTGAGGAGGAGGCAAGTCCCTCTACCTGGTGGCTCCTAAAATGAACACACAGACGCATACAGACACTGCCCCCGGCTTTCAGGAAAGGTTTATTGTGGTAAGAGCGTGTCCTCTGTTCAGTCCCTGTTCAACAACAGGAGGGATGGCCTGCCAGGAGGGGCACAGGCTGTGGCCAAGGTCGGACTCCACTAACTCGACACTTATTGCACGATTTACATTCAGAGCAGCTGCTCTTGCAGGGAACTTTTAAGTGGAGATAAATATTACAGAAATGGACAACCTGAACTACCTTTAAACACTGGAGGAAGGGGGTTGTGAGTGACTTCTCCGGTACCGACATCAGGGGCAAGGCCTGATTGAACAGGAGCCGCACAGAGGCTGCCTGAACCCCAACCAGCCAGGCGTCTGCTCCTCCAGTGACTGTTCACCAGCCAGGCTGGTTAGGAGGGGCCTGGTCGTGAAATACTCTGCATCCTCAAAAGAGGCGTGTGAAGGAAGGTGTTCCTGGGAGCAGACACCCAAATGGGTACGGGCAGCCCAGAGGAGACTGACTGAGCCGGTGTGGGAGCAGCAGTGCCACCTGCTGGCAGCGAGCAGGGAGGGGGCCCCTGGAACCCCTTGAGCCTCTTGGCTCCCACTCTGACCTCTCCGGGCCGCATGGACTGAGCTGTGTGGGGGAGGGCAGAGGCAACGCTGCTTCTCATGAGGATACAGGTGGCTCCTGGAACCGGAGTGACATCCTCTGTCCCAAGCCAGGTGCCAGTGGAATGACTTGAGAAGTTCTGGGAGGGGACGGAGGAGACTTAATTCCCAAAGCCACTCGTTCTCAGGTAAAAAGCAGATTTATAAACCCACACCATCCTGTCCAGATTCACGCAGTCACATTTCAGCAGGAAGGTGACTCAACAGGCGTTCCCTTGATCCAGAGACTCTGCTCCTGGGAACGGCTTCCCTCCTTCCGTTTTGTTTTCTGTGTTCAGTGTGGATTTTAGGAAAGGTAGCTCACGGTCACGGGCATGAGGGCGAGGTGTTCATAAATACCTCACGGCAGACAGAGCTACTGGGTGGCTCAGCCGGCGAGGGACCCTGAGGCCCCGGGGGCCGGGCCTTCCCTGCGGGGACATGATCCTTGGGAACAGACTCGGGCCCAGCTGCGGTTCCGGTCCTGGTGGGGTTGCCTCGGGGCATCTGTGTGTCCCTTCACATAATTGAGCCAGTACCACTTTCTATGCAAATACAAAATAAACATCTGATTCTGGGTTTTTTTCCCTGCTTCTTTCCAAAATTTGTTGACTCCTGGGGAAATTCTTTTGCAGCCCCTTTTGAATTTGGCTTCTCAAGTAGTTTATCCATCAGTATCAATTCTGTGAGCTGTAAAAGAAAAGACAAAATCAGCGCATCTAAAGGCAACTGTTTCCACGCACTCTTTCTACGTAGCGGGGATCAACCAGGCCCTGGCCAGAGGCTGCCTGGCCTGAAGCTGGGCAGAGGATGAGCTGCCAAAAATCACTGTGTTCTTGAACACAGAAGAGCCACTGGGTCTGCCTCATACCTAGTCACCCCGGCTGCAGTTTCCAAGAGCTCACTACCACCTGGGAAAGGGCTGACCCCTCCCTCAGGGCATCATTTCCCAGGTCTGTGTAGGTCACGATGCCCAAGCCTATGGCTCCCCGGCCAAGGATAGAAGGAAGGCTTTTGTTGCCCCCCCCACTGAGGTCCCTGGGCCTGTCTCTGGGCAAGGACAGGTGACAGCCAGGGGCAGCTACTCACACTGCTTTGGTATCCTGAGTGCCTCGCTGTCGAGCGCCATGACCTGATGAAGGACCCCGCGGAACTGGTAAAGCACTTTCAGGTTCTTCTCTTCACCCACACACGGGTCGTAGAAGCCGGGCAGCCCAGCCTGCAACAGACAGATTCTCACTGGAGACAGGCGTTTGAAGCCCAGTGGCGCTGTAGTCAGTACCTGCCCGGAGGGGCAGCGTGGACACTGCCCACGAAGGATGCAATCCTGGGAGCCTGAGTACAGGAAAGAGGATTTTAACAAGCTGCCTACTTAGTCCTAGACTTGCCCCACTGCCACACTAAAACACCCTCCATCTTCAAGGAAGCCCTGCAGAGGACGCAAGACCAGGAACCCACTCAGGGACCAGGGCACTCTGCCTGAGCTCCTCTGTGCTTTAACTCACCTCTGGCACACACCCCACTCCCCCTGAGCCTCTGGTGTACTACAGGCGGACCCCCCTTCTGGAACCAGGCAAGGCACAGAGTGTGAGCGCCCAAAGGCAGGAGGTATATTTTGTTTGCTGCTGTAACTGGCACACAGTAGGGGCTCAAAAAACAGTTGGCAATGGATGGACAGATGAGTGGCTGGCTGGATGGATGACGTCAACCGCTCCAGTGTGGCTGTAACCTGGGTCCTGGGCTGCATCCCGCACAGGGAATGCGGCAGCATGACGGGTTCCGCTGCAGTGACATGGCCCCTTAGAGGGTCCCTCTTCCCCAGAAGCCCCTCCCATCTACCTCGAGCGCCCACCTTGGAGGCCTCGGTGAGGATGAGCTTGGAGTCCTTCACCAGACACTGCAGGGGCACAGTCACATCGATCACCTTCACCTTCTCGCTCTTCTTGCTCTTGTCATTGACAAATTTTCCATACCAGGCGTTGACAATGATGAGCCCTGAGGACAGGGCTGGTCAGGGCAGGGCAGCCTTGGCAGGCAACCCCCGTGCAGCCTGGCTGCAGGAGCCATGTGCTCCTGTGGAAACCCAGCACCCACCCTGTCCTCAGAGAGGCCAGGCCTGCTCACCCATTCTGGACTCTTCGGCCTCAATTATTCTTCGGACAGATTCCTGCATCAACCGAACCTGCAGAGGACAAGGATGCTACTATCAGGGCCTCCGGAGGCTCCCTCAGAGCCAGGGCCACATGCCTGGTGCCTGTCTGTCCTGCTTGTCCATTTCTCTGGACGTGGCTGCTACTGCAGTCTTGGAAAAACAATCCACTCACAGGGAAGAAAAAGGACAACACCCACCACTTTTAAAAAACCTGGTTATGTCTTTGCAGGGTAACAGGGTTGACTCTTCAGGGCACAGACAGACGCGCCCAGCACTGCATCCCACAGGCAATAACGTAAAGACTAGATGACCAGGGAGGCTGTCGGGGAAGAAAAGCCCAAGACCCAAGGCTCCTGAGACCACTCTGCAGGGTGTGAAGCATGCCCCCCACAGGTTTAAGAAACGTGGACGAGAAAGGATGGGAGCATGGTGCGGCCTGGTCCACGCTCAGATCCTCACAGGGCAGAGGCCTGGAAGGGAGCCGGTGACGCAGCACTTACGGCAGCTTCTGCCTCTTGTTTCTTCTGCAGGATGTCGGTGGCTGTGCTTTCCCTTTGCTTCTCCAGTTCCCTGAGGCGAGGAAAACACAAGCCATGTGTGAGGAACATGGGTTACCAGCACGGGAGGCCACAGTGCCCCAGGATGGACCTGCACCCTGCCAACAGCCTGTAAATCTTACTGCGTTCCCAGTTCTAGAACTTTAAACACTATTTCCAAGGCAAGTTCAAGCAAATCTGTTTGTCCCAGGCCTGTGCAGCTGTCCTGTGGTCCCCAGATGGCTCTCCCCAACCTCAGTGGGAGGAGGACTCCTCACAGCAGTAATCTCAGGAAAGCGGGAGAGGGTGAGACTCTCAGGAGATGCCCCCAATCAGGCATTACCACAGGACACCCTTGGCAGGGACAAGGCGCGCTTCATGCAATAAAATACAGCAGAGCACGGGGACCTGGGCAGCACACACGTGTCCTACCAGCCTTGCCCAGCACACCCTCTGCTCCAAGCCTTCAGTCTGCTGGGGAATTAGGATCCCGAACTCAAATGAATCAGAGGCTGGAGGGGCCCCCCAAGAGCCTTCCTTGGGCTCCTCGCTCCCTAAGTTCAGTGATCTATTAAATGAGATCATTGTAAAGTAATGAAGTTAAACCTCCTCTTGGGTTTAATGCTGGGCTAATGGATTATCTCTAAGAAACGGCAAAATAAATTACATCTAGATGACTTCCAAGACTGTAGTTAACATGGGCCTTGTTTGTAGGAACTCAGAGCCCGATCTCTTTGAATTCAGTGCCAGGCAAAGAAATGGTTAGAATGAGAAAAAGGAAGACTTCTCATTTCTGTGGTCATGGCTTATAGTCCCAACAGTTTGGTAAACTAACTCTAATTCTTTCTGAAAGTAGGAATGTGGACAGACAGAAGTTAACCCAAGTGTTGCCAACAGCAGTACCGCTACTACTGATAACAACTAGCTAATACTCACTGAGGTCTTGACGTGCCCAGACTCCGCAGTGAGCACTGTACACCTATCAGCTTAGGGGGTTTCCCTCACGCCCTGTGGGGCGGCTGCTACCCTCTCCACGTCACAGACGGGGGAGCTGGGCACAGGGCAGTTCGGCCCCGTCCCCGGCAGTGCTGAGAACTCACTTCTCCTTCTGAGCCCTGAGGTAGGGTCTGATGACCAGGCGGTGCAGAGCGAAGTACAGCACGAGCGGCCCCGCGGTGGCATAGAACACGGCGCTGGGCAGCAGCTGGTCTGTCAGGTGGATGGGGAAGAAGTAGGTCTGACTGGCCCTATTTAACCTGAGAACAGAACAGAGCCGAGTGCCCATGTGAGTCAGGTTCCCAGGGAAGGGGGGCTCGGCGAGGGTGTCCCAGCCCAGGAAGAACCTCTTGACCCACAGGACCTGGGGAGGCGGAACCCAGTCTGCACGCCTCACGGTCCACTCCCCTGAGCAGGCCCCTAGGTCTGGCAGAAGAAAGGGCTCGATACCTGCTGACCGCAAGCAGCAGACTCACACCCAAGCAGAGCACACACGGCCCCGGAGGCAGGGGAGGCCACGCCTCCAGATGGCCTGTCAAGCCTCAGTGACGGCCGGGTGGCTCCCACAGGTCCAGTTAGCCCACAGACATCAACTGCGAACTCTCGACCAATGTGACCCACACCCTCGGGGACCAGACAACAACAGAGGGCAGAAGCGCCAACTGGCACTGGTGAGCTGCTGGACTTTTTAAAAAAACAGCCTTTAGCCTGAAGGCAGTTCTCAGTCTATACCACAATGGATGATTACAACTGCAAAGGAATCTGTAGTCCTACTGAAGAATTAGAGTTCAGAGTCTGGGGCAACCACTGTGTCTGGGAAGAGGGGGGCCCCCCAAAGGGAAATCACAGGTGGGGAGCCCCAAGTTCTCAGTGTGCCAGAGATCCCCAAAGGATGCATGGTGCTGTGTTTTGACTGTGGCTACATGGGTAAGTCCAAGTTTGCAGCCAGACTTCACCCAAGTTCTAAAAGGAAACAAAAATTAACACTTACTACAATACCAACTATGCTACATCAGATCAGATCAGACCAGATCAGTCGCTTAGTCATGTCCGACTCTTTGCGACCCCATGAATCGCAGCACGCCAGGCCTCCCTGTCCATCACCAACTCCCGGAGTTCACTGAGACTCACGTCCATCGAGTCAGTGATGCAATCCAGCCATCTCATCCTCTGTCGTCCCCTTCTCCTCCTGCCCCCAATCCCTCCCAGCATCAGAGTCTTTTCCAATGAGTCAACTCTTTGCATGAGGTGGCCAAAGTACTGGAGTTTCAGCTTTAGCATCAGTCCTTCCAAAGAAATCCCAGGGCTGATCTCCTTCAGAATGGACTGGTTGGATCTCCTTGCAGTCCAAGGGACTCTCAAGAGTCTTCTCCAACACCACAGTTCAAAAGCATCAATTCTTCAGCGCTCAGCCTTCTTCACAGTCCAACTTTCACATCCATACATGACCACAGGAAAAACCATAGCCTTGACTAGACGAACCTTTGTTGGCAAAGTAATGTCTCTGCTTTTGAATATGCTATCTAGGTTGGTCATAACTTTCTTTCCAAGGAGTAAGAGTCTTTTAATTTCATAGCTGCAGTCACCATCTGTAGTGATTTTGGAGCCCAGAAAAATAGTCTGACACTGTTTCCACTGTTTCCCCATCTATTTCCCATGAAGTGATGGGACCTTTGCTACATACCCAGATACAATGAGAAAAAGATAATAAAGAGCGATCTCAGATGCTAGAGCCAGCAGATAAGGATTTTAAAGCAACTGTTTAAACTCTGCTCAAAGACATAACATATTAATTGATGGTTTAACATCAGACTGGAGATGAGAGAAGAGTAAGAGAATTTAGTAGAAATGATCCAACGTGAAGAACAAAGAGAAAAAGGATTGAAGACAAATGCGCAGAGCCTCAGAAACCAGAGGTTTAGCACAGAAGTAATTAGGGCCCCAGAGAGGAGAGGATGATTAAAACTGCAAAGAAATATGCACTCCTACTGGACTGAAGAATCAGAGCTCAGAGTCTGGGGCAACACTGCAGCTGGGAAGAAGTATATTAAATATTTAACATTTAATGAATTAATGTCCTAAAATTTGCAAATTTAATAATTCTACATAAATAAATACATCAATTTATAGAAGCAAGAAGTTTAGCAAACCCCAAGCAGCAGACATAGAACAAAATCGCGTGTAGCTACACTCAAGTGCTGAGAAACAAGAGTAAAAAAAGTTGAGTAACCAGGGGGGAAATAAACAAAAGAGACATCAGAGTATAAAGGTTCAAAAGACCAATGACTTGTCAGGAACAGAGGAGTCAGAAGAGAGCAGAACACCATGACGGCACTGAGAGAAAACTCCATTAACCCTGAAGTCTATACCCAGTGACAAGACCCTTCAGTAACAAAAGCAACTTCAGAGATGAAGAATGCTCAACACTAAAAGGAGAACTCCAAAAACCCAATAATGAAACAGACAAAAGATATGGATAGAGACTTCACTTAAAAAAAACAAACAAAAAGGATGTCAAATCAGCACTTGAAAAGCCAGTCAACATCTCAGACAGGAGGTAAATGAGAACCAAGAGGACCAAAATGGGACACACCTACATCATCTGCTAAACAGGTGAAATTAAAAAAAAAAAGGCCCTCCCCAGGGCTGGGAAGGATGTGGAACAACTGCAACTCTCAGAGCTGCTGGTGGGAAAGGAAGATGAGACGCTGCTTTGGAAAATGGCTTGGGACTCTTATGAAGTTAAACACAGCCTCCCACATGACTCAGATCACCAGGGTACTTACCCATGAGAAATGAGACCACTTGTGTTCACACAAAACTTGAATATGAATGTTTCTACTGGCTTAATTTGTAACTTCCTGAAGCTGGAAGCAAGTGAAGTATTTACACAACAGATAAACCGTGGCACATCTACGCCATGCAGTACCCAACAGCAATAAGGAGGACCACACTGCTGATGCCTGCAACAGTGTGGATTATCTCAAATGCATGATGCTCCTGAAAGAAGCAAAGGCCTTCACCTTGGATGACTCCAATTATGTGGCATCCTGGAAAAAGGCAAAGATATAGGGAGCAAAGGCACACCAGGGCTGCTGAGGCCTGGGAGACCACACAGGGGCCTGTGGGCCTTTGAGGAACGATGGAGACGTCCTCTACACCTATCTGTGATGGCGTTTACATGTAAAACACAAGATCAAACACAGCAGGTAAATCCTGAGAGGTCTCGTCACAAGGGAAAACCATTTTTTTTTCTATTTCTTTAATTTTGTATCTACATGAGATGGTGGATATTCACTAAATGTGCTGTGATGTATGTAAGTCAAATCATTATGCCATATACCTTAAACTTATAAAGCACTGTTTGGTCAATTATATCTCAATAAAACTGGAAGTGAGAGTTGGACTCTAAAGAAAGCTGAGCACCGAAGAATTGATGCTTTTGAACTGTGGTGTTGGAGAAGACTCTTGAGAGTCCCTTGGACTGCAAGGAGATCCAATCAGTCCATTTTAAAGGAGATCAGCCCTGGGTGTTCATTGGAAGGACTGATGTTGAAGTGGAAACTCTGCTACTTTGGCCACCTGATGCAAAGAGCTGACTCATTTGAAAAGACCCTGATGTTGGGAAAGATTGAGGGCAGAAGGAGAAGGGGACGACAAAGGATGAGATGGTTGGATGGCATCACCGACTCGATGGACATGGGTTTGGGTGGACTCTGGGAGTTGGTGATGGCAGGGAGGCCTGGTGTGCTGCAGTTCATGGGGTCACAAACAGTCAGACACGACTGAGCGACTGAACTGAACTGAAAACTGGGAGGAAAAAAAGGGATGAACCAGAAAATTGGAGAAGCCCTGTATTTATGAAAGAAATTGAATTCACTATCAAAAACCTTCCTATAAATGAAAACTCAGGCTTGGTTGATTTTACTGCTAAACTCTATGAAACTAGGGGAAAAAAAACCAACCAAGACCATTCTCATACAAATTCTTTCATAAAACAGAGGAAGGCATAATTCCTAACTCTTTTTATCAGGCTGGCATAACGTGGTCCAAAACCTGATAAATACATAATAAAAAGACAATTATAACTGGCATCCCTTAAAAACAAAGATTCAAAAATTCTTAGTAAGACATAAGCAAATCAAGCAATATATATAAAGTATCACATGTCATGATCCACTGGAATTTGCCTCAGGAAATATAAGGTTGGTTTAACATTCAAAGATTAGTGTGATTTGTCAAATAAATACAATATAAGTTAGCAAAGAGCAGCTGCTATTGCTGGACTGAAGTGCCTTTCAGTTATATTTACCAATATAACTCGGACAATGCAGCCTATGGACAAAGAAGCAGGCTGGCATCCTTGGGACAGGAATTCAGTTCAGACTGTGTAACGTGACTTCTGCCGGGGAGGAGCATTTACAACAGAGAACGGTGCCTCATTGGAGGTCCCGATGTGGGAGGTAGGGGAGGAGAAGGGGCTGGAATGCAGAAATCTGCCGGCTCTGTGTTCTTTATTAAATCCCGGGCATCTTCACATTTCAGGTTAGAGAAGTGCCTGACACCAACTGTGGCTATGGGGACCACAGCTCCATAGCCGAGCTGTGGTCTGCTTTTTCTCACTCATGCGCTCACAGAGTCCCTCTTCAGTGCTAGGCTGTGTCCTTGGTGGCAGGAGCACAGAGAACAGAGAAAATGGACTGAGTTACGGCACTCTGAATGACGGGTGGCGAGGGATGGTGGCTTGTCAGATGGAGAAGGTACAACGGAGAATAAGAAATGGGCAAAGGGGAAGTGGACAGCTCAGGGCAAGGTGAGGGCCACCAGTTTTAACAGGGTGACGAGAGATGGTTTTGGCAATCAGATGACACTTGAGCAGAGACCTGAGGGAACTGAAGGAATCAGCCATGTGGCTCCCTGGGGACTGGGGAGCAGCAGGCGCCAGCCAAGCCTAGAAGCAGGAATGGGCTTGGTGTGCTCCCGGAGCAGCCTGGAGGCCAGAGTGAATAGGATCGGGTGGGGGGCAGAGAAGAGACTGAGGGGCTAGATCCTGTGGGCTCTGAGGGGGCCGATTTGCCCCGAATTGAGGGAGTCCCTGAGGGCCTTAAGCACAAAGCCAAGAGGACCACATGCCCGAAGGGCGGCGGCCAAGAGGAGTTACCCCACGTCCGAGGTCAGGGGCAGTGGCCGAGAGTACCAGACTGCGGCGGCGCAGGAACTGCCGAGAGGAGCTATCCCCGCGTCCGAGGTCAGGGGTCGGCCGAGAGGAGCTACCCCACTCCCCCACGCCCGAGGCCAGGGGCGGCGGCCGGGAGGAGCAACCCCACGTACAAGGAGCCATGGCTGCGTGGGCGCAGGAGGGCCTAGAGGAGCTATCCCATGTTGAAGGTCAGGAAGGGCAGCAGTGAGGAGATACCCCTCGTCCAAGGTAAGGAGCAATGGCTGCACTTTGCTGGAGCAGCCGTGAAGAGATACCCTACACCCACGGTAAGAAAAACCCAAGTAAGACGGTAGGTGTTGTAAGAGGGCATCAGAGGGCAAACACACTGAAACCATACTCACAGAAAACTAGTCAATCTAATCACACTAGGACCACAGCCTTGTCTAACTCAATGAAACTAAGCCATGCCCGCGGGGCAACCCAAGATGGGCAGGTCATGGTGGAGAGATCTGACAGAAATGTGGTCCACTGGAGAAGGGAATGGCAAACCACTTCAGTATTCTTGCCTTGAGAACCCCATGAACAGTATGAAAAGGCAAAATGATAGGATACTGAAAGAGAAACTCCCCAGGTCAGTAGGTGCCCAATATGCTACTGGAAATCAGTGGAGAAATAACTCCAGAAAGAATGAAGGGATGGAGCCAAAGCAAAAACAATATCTAGCTGTGGATGTGACTGGTGATAGAAGCAAGGTCCGATGCTGTAAAGAGCAATATTGCATAGGAACCTGGAATGTCAGGTCCATGAATCAAGGCAAATTGGAAGTGGTCAAACAAGAGACGGCAAGAGTGAATGTCGACATTGTATGAATCAGTGAACTGAAATGGACTGGAATGGGTGAATTTAACTCAGATGACCATTATATCTACTACTGCAGGCAGGAATCCCTCAGAAGAAATGGAGTGGCCATCATGGTCAACAAAAGAGTCCGAAATGCACTACTTGGATGCAATCTCAAAAACAACGGAATGATCTCTGTTTGTTTCCAAGGCAAACCATTCAGTATCACAGTAATCCAAGTCTATGCCCCAACCAGTAACGCTGAAGAAGCTGAAGTTGAACGGTTCTATGAAGACCTACAAGACCTTTTAGAACTAACACCCAAAAAAGACGTCCTTTTCATTACAGGGGACTGGAATGCAAAAGTAGGAAGTCAAGAAACACCTGGAGTAACAGGTAAATTTGGCCTTGGAATACGGAATGAAGCAGGGCAAAGACTAATAGAGTTTTGCCAAGAAAATGCACTGCTCATAACAAACACCCTCTTCCAACAACACAAGAGAAGACTCTACACATGGGCATCACCAGATGGTCAACACCGAAATCAGATTGATTATATTCTTTGCAGCCAAAGATGGAAAAGCTCTATACAGTCAGCAAAAACAAGACCAGGAGCTGACTGTGGCTCAGACCATGAACTTCTTATTGCCAAATTCAGACTTAAATTGAAGAAAGTAGGGAAAACCACTAGACCATTCAGGTATGACCTAAATCAAATCCCTTATGATTATACAGTGGAAGTGAGAAATAGATTTAAGGGACTAGATCTGATAGATAGAGTGCCTGATGAACTATGGAATGAGGTTCGTGACATTGTACAGGAGACAGGGATCAAGACCATCCCCATGGAAAAGAAATGCAAAAAAGCAAAATGGCTGTCTGGGGAGGCCTTACAAATAGTTGTGAAAAGAAGACAAGCGAAAAGCAAAGGAGAAAAGGAAAGATATAAACATCTGAATGCAGAGTTCCAAAGAATAGCAAGAAGAGATAAGAAAGCCTTCTTCAGCGATCAATGCAAAGAAATAGAGGAAAACAACAGAATGGGAAAGACTAGAGATCTCTTCAAGAAAATCAGAGATATCAAAGGAACATTTCATGCAAAGATGGGCTCGATAAAGAACAGAAATGGTATGGACCTAACAGAAGCAGAAGATATTAAGAAGAGATGGCAAGAATACACAGAAGAACTGTACAAAAAAGATCTTCATGACCCAGATAATCACAATGGTGTGATCACTGACCTAGAGCCAGACATCCTGGAATGGGAAGTCAAGTGGGCCTTAGAAAGCATCACTACGAACAAAGCTAGTGGAGGTGATGGCATTCCAGTTGAGCTATTCCAAATCCTGAAAGATGATGCTGTGAAAGTGCTGCACTCAATATGCCAGCAAATGTGGAAAACTCAGCAGTGGCCACAGGACTGGAAATGGTCAGTTTTCATTCCAATCCCAAAGAAAGGCAATGCCAAAGAATGCTCAAACTACCACACAATTGCACTCCTCTCACACGCTAGTAAAGTAATGCTCAAAATTCTCCAAGCCAGGCTTCAGCAATATGTGAACCATGAACTTCCTGATGTTCAAGCTTGTTTTAGAAAAGGCAGAGGAACCAGAGATCAAATTGCCAACATCCGCTGGATCATGGAAAAAGCAAGAGAGTTCCAGAAAAACATCTATTTCTGCTTTATTGACTATGCCAAAGCCTTTGACTGCGTGGATCACAATAGACTGTGGGAAATTCTGAGAGATGGGAATATCAGACCACCTGATCTGCCTCTTGAGAAATCTGTATGCAGGTCAGGAAGCAACAGTTAGAACTGGACATGGAACAACAGACTGGTTCCAAATAGGAAAAGGAGTACGTCAAGGCTGTATACAGTCATCCTGTTTATTTAACTTATATGCAGAGTACATCATGAGAAACGCTGGACTGGAAGAAACACAAGCTGGAATCAAGATTGCCGGGAGAAATATCAATCACCTCAGATATGCAGATGACACCACCCTTATGGCAGAAAGTGAAGAGGAACTAAAAAGCCTCTTGATGAAGGTGAAAGAGGAGAGTGAAAAAGTTGGCTTAAAGCTCAACATTCAGAAAACAAAGATCATGGCATCCGGTCCCATCACTTCATGGGAAATAGATGGGGAAACAGTGTCAGACTATTTTTCTGGGCTCCAAAATCACTGCAGATGATGACTGCAGCCATGAAATTAAAAGACGCTTACTCCTTGGAAGCAAAGTTATAACCAACCTAGATGGCATATTCAAAAGCAGAGACATTACTTTGCCAACAAAGGTTCGTCTAGTCAAGGCTATGGTTTTTCCTGTGGTCATGTATGGATGTGAAAGTTGGACTGTGAAGAAGGCTGAGTGCTGAAGAATTGATGCTTTTGAACTGTGGTGTTGGAGAAGACTCTTGAGAGTCCCTTGGACTGCAAGGAGATCCAACCAGTCCATTCTGAAGGAGATCAGCCCTGGGATTTCTTTGGAAGGACTGATGCTAAAGCTGAAACTCCAGTACTTTGGCCACCTCATGCGAAGAGTTGACTCATTGGAAAAGACTCTGATGCTGGGAGGGATTGGGGGCAGGAGGAGAAGGGGACGACAGAGGATGAGATGGGTGGATGGCATCACTGACTCGATGGACGTGAGTCTCAGTGAACTCCGGGAGTTGGTGATGGACAGGGAGGCCTGGCGTGCTGCGATCCATGGGATCACAAAGAATCGGACACGACTGAGCGACTGATCTGATCTGATCTATAAGACACTGGCTTAGATTTTAAAAGACTATGGAGAGCAGCATCCCGAGGGAGAAGACTGGTCAGGAGGACACGAGCAGTAATTCAGACCGGAGATGGCGGCCGCAGACATTCTGAGAAATGGTCAGATGAGGATGTGCTTTCTGAGGAGAGAGGATGCTAAGCTGGGAGACTGGGAAAGGGTGACTGGGAGATTCGCTGGGAGACTGGCTCCCGGCTTTCTGGCCAGAACTGGTGGAAAAACAGAGCTTGAGGTGCCGAGAGGGGGCGGACTCCAGGCCCAGCAGGCTGTGAAGGGCGCATATGACCGAGGGCGGGGGAGCATGGGAGTGGAGGTGTGACATTTGTGACGCTGTGAGGTCCCCCAGGAGAGGTGTGGGGAGGGATGAGGGATGCACAGGCTGGAGCTGGAACCCTTAGCGCTGTGTGAGCATCACGGAGCCCAACAGTGGTGAAGCCAGGAGGCTGGAGCAGACCACTGTGGGGTGAGTCTCAGCAGCCAAGGGTCTGACAGTGAGGCCTCCATTTAGAGGCAACCAGCTGGGCCACCGAGGTGGGAGGATCTGGCGCAGAGAGCCCAACGCTGCCTGCCCTGCGGACCATGAGGTACATGCCACACTGTGAGCTGTGTGGCGTGTGGGTGAGCGGATGTGCGGGGCCACCCCAGGGCCTTTCAGGAGAGGGGCGGCAAGTAGGGGCAGGTGGGCACAGGAAGTTCTCTGAAGCAGAGACTTGGTCTTACTGACCGAATGTCGGGCTTCTGGACTCTACAATTGCTGACACACCCCAGACAGAAGCGAGCGCATCTCTAATGGAATTCTAAGCAAAGGCTCTTTTTTTCTTAATGCAGGTGAAGCTCAGATGAGTTACCAAGTGTGAGACAACCCTTGGCCAGAAGGACCCGAGTCCAACCTACTTGATTTTGAGGGAAACGCCCTGTGGGACTCCAATGCTGACAGCCGCCCCGAGGACACTGTGCCTGGAGATCTTCCTCTCTGCTCCGTACTCCACCACCGTCCCGAAGAAGCCAGCCCTGCAAGGAGCGGACCAGTGAGCCAGCCAGGCCCCCTGCTCCTGCTCCCCCAACAACCCTAACACCACTGGCAGCCGTCACCCAGGACAGAGGCCAGGCTCCCATCCCCAACTCCCTCGCCCTCCCACCACCCACGGGGAGGACTTTCAGGACGGACACCCCTGGTCAATGACCGGAGAGGAATCCGACATTAGACGCCGAGCTCCTCAAGGTGGGATGGCAGGGTAGCAAGTCCCACGGCCTCACAAGGGAGATGTGCATTAACCCTAGCAGGTGCCCGATGGCACAGACCGGGTGGACTCCCACGTCGGCCTGGCCAGCACTCACTTCAGGGACCCCTTCACTCGGGTCTGGTCGTCATCCTGGAATTTGTGCTGATAGCTGATGAGTGCGAAGGAGTGAGGGATTCCAAGCTGGGGAGGTGGAGGGAGAAAAGGCAGCTGAGACCGAGCTGAGGGGGTCGCCCCACCCGGCGGCCAAGCACTGTCGGGGGCAGGGCTTGTCCCACAGGGTGTGTAAAAATCCACCTGGAGCTGATCTTTACAAACTGGGAGATTTCACTTAAAAACCCAGTCTTCTGACTTCTCAGGAAAAATAAAAACTCCTGCACCCGAGCAAGCGTTCTCACAGGGCAGCAGCTGCCTCGAGCTCCTGCCCAGCCACCACGGCACCCCGACCCCGATCCTGTGGCCTTCGGCAGAAAAGACCTCTCACTTTATGAGGGGTGGAACACAGCTCCCCTGGAGCCTGAGCACAACCCTGTTTCAGCTCCTGAGGGTGGATGGATAGAACCTGCCTTTGGCCCTGCAGGCAGTGGACTTGGGGGTGGGGGGCAAGGGACTGGAGGAGGATCCCCCGAGCTGTCCTCACCTGCAGGGCCACGGTGAAGTGGCTGGTCTTGGTGTCCCGGACGATGCTGGTGTTCATGGCTGACTGGACGCCCCAGCGCCACTGCAGGTAGCCCACCGTATTCTTGTCCAGGTTCCGGGCCAGGACAGTGGTGAGGCCCGGCCGGATGCCGCGGGACGAAAACTGCAGGGCACAGTGTGTCGTCACAAAGCTGGGGGGATACACAGAGAAAGTCCCTAGATGATACCGGGCTTGTTGCCAGGCTTGGCTGCGTCCTCTCCGCCAGTCCCCACCCTGCTCACCATCACTCCCGTGGTTTCCCAGGTGGCTCCCCACAAGGGGGCAGGAGGGTAATCTGGGGACTGTTCACTTATCCCCCTACCCCATCCTATTCCAACTGCAGCCACAACCACAGAGGCACCCGTGTATCTGCGTTCCTAAACCAGGAGGTCAAATCCTGCTGCAAGTTAGAAACACCTGCAGGCTCCCACCCCAGGTGTGCTGACTTATTGACTTGGCATGGAAAAGCTGGCCAAGCGGTGCTAATGTGAGGCCATGTCTAAGTGCCCCTCACCCAGAGCCCGGCCCAGACCAATGGAGTCATTTTTCTGGGGCGCAATGGGCAGGCATCAGCGTAGTTTTCAAAGCTGCAGTGTGAGGCTGATGTGCACCCACAGCCACACAGTACGACTGAAGCTGCTTGAAAAGCTAGGAAACTGTCCCTCTGCAAGGCCTGTGAAGTTCCGTTTCCAAGGGAGTCAGCCCCACCTTCTGGCTAAATAAGGGTATTTCATTTCAGTAACAAAGGGATTCACAGAACTTTACTAAAGATGAGCAAACAGCTGGTCTCCAGTGAGCAGCCCTCACTAGATGGATGCCTGTTTAGTTTTTCTCCTTCCTAAGCTCTTCCCCGCTGGCTCAGACACTCGAGTCTGCCTGCAATGCAGGAGACATGGGTTCGATCTCTGAGTCAGAAAGATCCCCTGGAGAAGGAAATAGCAACCTACTCTAGTATTCTTGCCTGGAGAATCGCATGGATGGAGAAGCCTGGCAGGTTATAGTCTATGGGGTTGCAAAGAGTTGGACACAACTGAGTGACTAAGACTTTCACTTTCCTTTGGGTGTCTGTGTCTCGCTTTTGCCACTAAAATAATAATACAAGTGGTAACTGATGACATTTGCTCCTGTGCACGCAAAACTCTTCTCAAGACCAGATGAATGAGGAACCAACCCCTTGCTCTCCATAGGGCCCCCAACCCAAGCCTGCCCTCATTTATCTGACACTCCAGCCACACCAGACAGAGACCCCATTATTCCGCTCTGGCCACAGTGGGATCCGGAGTCAGGGGGAAAGCAGACAGAGGACAGATAAAAGTCACCCTGAGATGTCACGAAGCAACATTTAAAAAAATCAAAACATAAAGAATGAGATCTCTGCTTAATCAAAGTAATATGATTTCGTGTTCTTATGGAGTGTGTCCTAGAGAGAGACGAACTCTGGGGAGAGAGCAGTAAGGCAGGCACTGCCCAGGGAGACTGAGAACATCCCACAGGCTGCCTGCCAGGCTCTGGGCTGATTCCACACCCACCAACAGTCACCAGTTTGGACTTGCAAATAATTTGACCCTGAGACTCAGGCACCCATAAGATGAGATAAGAGTATTAATTAGCTAGTATTCTTTCTATAAATCTTCATGATCCCAAGTCTGATAAACCAGGCACCATGGTGAAATTCAATTCCAGACCCGCAAAAGCGGCAGCATGGGTGGTGACAATCCTAAGCAGACAAGGCTAGGACAACGGTGATGTGGATACATACAACCCACCGGAAGTTCTGGTTAAAAGCCTAAAGCCCTGTGTCCATCCCAGACCCAGTGGGTCTGAGTCCCAGAGGAGAGGCCAGAGAAACCATGGGGGGGTCCCCGTGCCACGGCATCCGGTTCACCCCACGCCCTCTGCCTGGAAGTCCCGCTCATCTCTGCAAGGGGCTCTGCTCATCTCCATCAGCTTCCAGCTCCATCTGTCAAGAAGCCACGCCCTCTCTCACGACACCACTCACTGTGTGTGTCACATGGCTCTGCACACTTGCCTTTACCAGGAACTGAAGGCAGGCTCGTAGATGAACATCTGACTGGGGATGAAATACTATTTTTTCTTTTTTTAAAAAGATGCTACAATCCCTGGGTTGGGAAGATCCCCTGGAGGAGGGCATGGTAACCCACTCCAGTATTCTTGCCTGGGGAATCCCATGGACAGAAGAGCCTGGTGGGCTACAGTCCATAGGGTTGCAAAGAGTGGGACACGACTGAAGCAATTTAGCACACTCTCAAGTTGTGGTATGTGGGCTTCTCACTGCGGTGGCTTCTCTTGTCATGGAGCACAGGCTCTACAGCATGGACTTCAGTAGCTGTGGCCTGTGAGCTCAGTTGCTCCGTGGCATGTGGGATCTTCTTGGATCAGGGATTGAACCCATCCCCTGCACTGGTGGTCAGATTCCCAAACTCTGGGCCACCAGGGAAGCCCTGCTTTTCTTTTCAGACATGTGCTCCTTTCCAGGACTCCTTCAGCTGCGTTTCAGTCGCCAGATGAACGAGCTGTTTATCCTCCACCCAGTTCTTCTACCTGAGCTCACACAGGTACCCCTAATGGGGAATAAGGACACGTGTGTCCTACAAGGGACAGTCCTAGGGGTGCAACATCACTGCAAAAGCAAAGATGAAGCTGGGGTGGGGGCAGTTTAATATTCCGGCCTAACACAAAGCTACCAGAGAGACAGGTTGACAGGCCGCCTCACTCACTGCCTCACTGCTTGGTAAAGCCCCATTCCAGACCCGAAACTGTTCTCTGCAACAAAGAAATGACCCACTAGTGCATAAAGACTCAGACCAGGACCCACTTCCCTGTGAGCATGCATTCCCTCCAGGGCCTCACATCATGGTCCTCACAGCCCACGTGACCAGCAGGGGCCTTTCCCCACAGAGCAGGAACCTGAGGACCATGGAGGGCCTGGTCCCTGGCTGGGACAAGGGCAGGCCCCTCCCACCCCACTGCCCAATCCAGTGCTCTCTGCACCAAGCACACTGCCTGGACCCCGTGCCAGCGTGGCAGGGTCTGCCCGCAGTGACCGTGCAGGTCAGAGATGGTAACTCCAGATGACCTGACAAGAAAAATACACAGGCTCTGGTCTAAATACACAAAGACCACCAAAGGGCATTTATTTCAATATACTTACCATCTTGGTGTGAGATTACGGAACAGCTTCAGGCCAAATAAAGGCCCCTGCAGATCCCCAGCTCCAAATTCTAACTGTTCAAAAAAGAAAAAAAGAATTAATGGTGTTTTACCTCACAGCAGTAACCAAGGTGTCAGTAAGCACTTCTGGTTCTAATTTCTTCATTTAATTCAAAGCCACCAGCCCTTGCCAGGCCTCTAAAAGTAGGGGCAGGAAGATTCTTAGTATCTCATTCTAACCTTTGACAAAGGGAGATGACGCTGTGCACAGACCCAAAGAAGCCATGTTTCAGTGAGGTGAGTCTCCTCAAGGAGCCCCTCCCCAGACAGCGCTGCGGGCTGCTGGTCCCTGTTGCCCTAGCTGGAGCCATCCGCACACCGCCTTCTGCCGGCGGGATTGGCCCTGCCCACGCAGTGCTGGCTACTGTGCAGGTCCATCTGCTCTGCCTCACCGTCTGCAGGTCTCACAGGTGACTGGAGATGGCTCTCAGGGGTCTGACGTGAAACCCACCAGCAGCTCTGCTCTCACAGCCATGAAGTCCAGCCGATCCTGGCTGCCTCATTACTAGTCTGGGTGACTTTCAAGGCAACTCCTCTATATTAATTTGATGCGGCTCAACTTGCTTGGCAGAACTGGCTGTTTAACGACTGCTGAGCAGCGAACCAGCGCACTAAGACAGAGGTGACCCGCCTTCCGAATTGTGCAGGAGACGGGAAGGGCCTGCAGGCTTGTTTAAGGAATAGAGATGCTGAGTTTCCAGATTTCTGGAAGCTCCAGGGGAATCCTGTTGCTCTGTCCTGACTGTGAGCTGATGGCAGTCTCAGCGCGCCCCTCAGATGTGAGACACAGGTTTCTAGTGGGGACCATCAGTTGATACAAGTTTGACAGCTGCACTCTGTTATACCTGATGTGGCCACTGAGGTCATTCTGAGGGTGGGCTCGGCGGCTGACAACCCGATCTCCCGCTGGCGTGCTTACCTCTCCCCAGCCCTTCGCAGAAGTGACTCGTCTGAGCGCAAAGTTAATGGAACCCCCTCCATTCCCATTCTGGGTTGAGAGGCTTCCAGAGAGGATGGCTGTGTCTGAAGCTGTCAGGGGTGCCTAGGAAATGATATCAGCCAGTAATATAGTAATCGAAGTAACTGGAAGTGCTGAGGACAGCAGTCTGCCCAATGCGCCCTGAGTGTGAGGCCAGAAGCACAGCTGTGTCTGCAGCTCGAGTGGGCAGGATGTGGGCCTGCCGCACCCCTCTCCCACTGTGCCATTGAATGGCACCTGGCCACCACGGTCAGGTTTTGCAAAAGCTTGAACGTGCAAATTCCAAAAAACTAGGACCAATGTAGGGCTAGATGCTGGTTTCCAGCGTCCCCTCAGCATCAGGCTCCATGGTGACATCACCCATGGGGACGTCCAGGACTCCCCAGTCCTGCCTGTGGCAGCACTGACTGACTGGAAGCCCCAGGAGAGGGAAAGTTTCCCTGAGTTGGGACTTCACATTCCAGGCTGATGCACTTGAGCAGAAGTGGATAAGCTGAAGGGGCAGAGACCTGCCGTAACCATCAGCAGATGGCCCAATGCTGCCATGTCCCAACGTCGGCCAGACAGATGACACTTCAGTGACCCCAGGGCTCAGCACACAGGAGCATGTGCCTTCAAATTAAGACCCATTCCTGGAATTTCCCAGAGATCTGGTTTTGCTCCTAAAATCATCATGACTTTGGCTCCCACTTCTCCTAGACCATAAGCATGGTGGTGGCCCTCCACCACCTGCTGGAGAGCCCCGGGACCCTGAAGCTAAGTGTTACCCTACCCCCTAACCCTGCACTCATGCTGCTAACATGTGGGTCAGGAAAGCAGGATAAACAAGGTTGTGACTGGAGCTATTCTTTTTTCAAGTGGCTAACTGCACCCTTTCATGAACACAGATGAGAAAACCCTGAGCAGACTGTCATTCCAGCTGTGTGTGGTGCTGCACCTCATTAACCCAAGCACCCCCCCCCGAGCCCCCCTGCACTGGGGGACGTGTCTGTGGCTTTACCTCAATGGACTGTGATATGTGCATCTTGTTAATTTCAATCTGTGGAAAGCCACTTCCGGACACATCCTCGTACTCCTCCTCATAGCGATCAAAAAGGTCAGTGGCGTCGATGCCAACACTGATGGTCCCCTGTGGCAGAAAAACAAGCCGTCAGCATCAGGCCTGGGATTTGTGGGAAGAAACACAATACTACACACGCCAGAAGCCGCGGGATTCACTGGGCACGCACGACTCCACTGGCCCACAGAGCATGAATGTCACAGCTCACACCAAGCAGCGGCCGAGCACCAATGTCTTCTAGAGTCAGAAAACCAGGCGTGAAGTGGGCGAGTGACTTACCGAGGACAAATGGTGGGAAATGAAATGAAACTGCCCTGCTCATGGTTTGCTATTGCTTACCTATGGATTTAACCCACAAATGCAGAAAACAACCAGAAACTAGCTACATGGGAGAAACACTCTTAATATTCAATTCCAAACACTGATATGTCACAAAGTACCTTAAATTTCTTTAAAACATAAAAAAATACCTTCAAAGACAGAAGTGCAAACCAAATTATATACAAATGGGAGATTTAGAAATTGTTCTGCCTCAAGTTATGAGAAACAGAACCCCCTATTCTCTCAGGAAACAAGCCAAAATTTTGCTGACTGATAAAAATGCTCTTTACTCAGGAAATCAGTATTTACTATTTTCTTTTACTGTCATAAGACTTTTCAAATTAGATACTTAAAAAAAAAAAGTACTTTATGTGGCTCTGTCAGGTCTTAGCTGTGGCACAAAGCATCTTTGTTGCAGTGTGCAGGCTCTCTAGTCGTGGTGTGTGGGCTTACTTGCCCCATAGCATGTGGGTCTTAGTTCCCCGACCAGAGCTCAAACCCATGTCCCCGGCACTGCAGGGTGGATTCTTAACTACTGGACCACCAGGGAAGTCCCTCAAATGGGCGGCTACCTTAGTCCAACATATAAAGACATGACTCCACACACATTTTCATTAAATTCTCTGCAGTGCATGAACAAAACTTTATTGAGGTTTAATTTACATATAATATAAACTGCTCCTGTTTGAAGTGTGCAATTTCATGAGTTTTGACAGGCGTGTACGCTTGTGAAACCACCTCCAAAATCACTATACAGAACACTTCTACCACCCCAAAAGAAGCTTAGGAGAATGTGTTTTTCTCCTGGGGAAGGGGACTTGTGAACGAAAATGTGTGAGGGAAACGCAGGAGGAGACAGTGAGTATCCATCTGCCTGTGAGGAGTGCAGTGGGAGGGAGGTGGCAGAGGAGGGGCTGGAGGCTGCCAGGCCTGGGTGGTCATGGGAGACGTCACAGGTGGGATTTATCTGGGATAACACAGTTTAACCCCGGTGTTTTGGTTGGCTCAGCAATCACCCTAGATGTTTTTTAAAAAGTGATATCATCACCAACAGTATTTTCATCACCATCACTATACAGTCCATGGAATTCTCCAGGCCAGAATACTGGAGTGGGTAGCCTCTCCCTTCTCCAGGGGATCTTCCCAACCCAGAGATTGAACCCAGGTCTCTTGCACTGCAGGTGGATTCTTTACCAGCTGAGCTACCAGGGAAGCCCATTTTCATCACCAACAGGAATCAAACCTGTGTCCCCTACACTGGTTGGCAGATTCTTATCCACTGTGTCACCAGGGAAGTCACTATAAACTGTTTTCTCAACACTGACCATCCACAGTGCTAATTCCAGCCATATGAAAATTAAAAGCCTCAGATCTGCCTTAGAAACACCAGCATCTTCAATAGTGAGTGTTCTTTAAAGAGTACGGCCAAAAGTGAGGCTGCCAGCAGCAGGGGTATTTACATACAGCTGTGGAAAAATGACTTTACATTTAGATCAAAAGGTAGTTCCTCTATGTTAATTTCACTCTCTTTTCCATGCTAAGGTTCATAAGGCACACATGAAAGATACAGCAATAGCTGTTTGTAAGTTGGTATCAGCAGAAGCTCACAACTGCTAATGCGCCAGTTTTACATCAGTGTCAACCAGACGTTTCAAACGAGAAATGACTGATTCTCTGAAGGTGAAACACCTGCTTACTGTAATCCTGTAAGCTCAAAAAGTTCCACACTGAATGTAAAATGGTGTGCTTTTGTGGTGATACTCAAATACCAATTTTGGTGAAGGTACAGCCTCCTGGTAAAAGTGCTTTAATTAAATCAAGAAACCCATGGAGCAGAAATAGTCTTAGAATTATAGTGTACACAATGCACAATTTTGTTAAAATGAGCTGTGATATTCTGCCTACGGAAAATAAAGCTAAAGTTGTCAAAATACACAAACACTTGTGTATTCAGAGTAACAAGATCATTTCTTGTGAAGCCTATTCTGAATAGAAGAACTGCAGCATGTGTTAAATCTGTGTATTAGGAAAGTGTGAACCTTTGTAGAACTGCTTTTAAAAACCCTTAAATCATGCAACTTTAAAATATTTAAGAAACTGCAATCATTGAAAACTGTGTAACTAAGAATACTGTGAAATTGATCTCTCGAGGAAGGAAAAACTAAACAAATAAAATAAGAGCTCTGTTTATTGCATTTTGAAATTACAGAATGGCATTTTGGAATATCTCAATTTTGGGTAGGAATTGTCTGGTGGAGCTGTCATTTTCAATTAAATTTATATTCTTTCCTGGAATGGGATGAAATTAACAAGGTTTGTCTACAGTTTTATGGCATCTCAACTTGAAGCATTCAAAAAATCATAAACAATTTATTTCAGAAATTTTGTCAAAGAAAAAAAAGTATTCTGAATGGAGGCAAAAAGACAATACCTGTGAACAATGTTTACATGTTCTGAAACAAAGAAATTTAAAATTGAGAGTATTTTCGCAATTAAAAATACTATGGTTTACAGACCACAGTAACAAATTATGGTGAGGATGCAGAGAAAAGGGAACCCTACCACACTGTTGGTGGGAATGTAAACCAGTACAGCCACTGTGGAAAGGTTCCTTAAAAAACTAAAACAGAGCTACCATATGGTCCAGCAATCCCATTCCTGGGTATAGAGCCAAAGAAAATGAAAACACTGATTTGAAATATGTAAAAGGAGATCAGCCCTGGGTGTTCTTTGCAAGGAATGATGCTAAAGCTGAAACTCCAGTACTTTGGCCGCCTCATGTGAAGAGCTGACTCACTGGAAAAGACTCTGATGCTGGGAGGGATTGGGGACAGGAGGAAAAGGGGACGACAGAGGATGAGATGGCTGGATTGCATCACTGACTTGACGGACGTGAGTTTGAGTGAACTCCGGGAGCTGGTGATGGACAGGAAGGCCTGGCGTGCTGTGATGCATGGGGTCGCAAAGAGTCGGACACGACTGAGCAACTAAACTGAACTGAACTGATGTACCCCTAAGTTATATCACAGCAGCATTATTTACAAAAGACAAGGAAGCAACCTAAAGTGTCCACTGACAAGAGGAACAGATGGAGAGGATGTGGTATATACATACAATGGAATACTACTCAGTCGTAAAAAAAGGACAAAGGCTTGTCACTTGCAGTATGTATGAACCTAGAGGGTATTATTTTTGAATATAAATGGAGCACAATCTATAAAGATTTTGAGTCATTATGTTGTACACTTGGGACCCTGCAGCTTCATCTGGGGATATGCTTTTGAGGGGCAGTTAGCTACCCTGTAACAATGCAAGTACCCTGCAACTGCTGGGCTGCTGGGATGGGAGGAAGCCCGACCTAGAGCAGGGAGAGGCTGTATGTGAGAAATGGCAGGCCACCATCAGCCACCCCAGCTGTAGTTATGAGGGGCACCCGTGTGCCTCTTTTTCAACAGGACACAGCTGCCATCAGCTGTGAGCACACTCCAAGCAAGCACCATCGGGCTGAGTCTCATTAACCCACGGGTGTGTGAGAGGAGATCAAATCGTTCTCACAAGCCACTGAGTTCTGGAGTGGTTTGTCATGCAGCAATACGTAACCAGAACACAAAATACCAGAGAGAGAACTTATTCAAGTATATGAGTGTGTGCCAAGAATAATGAGTCTGCTTCTGCTACTTTCTTGTAAACATCCCTTTCACTCTCAAAAATGTCCTAGTCTGGATGATGAATGGCACAGTTGCCCCGCCTACAGGTCACTGTGAGGACGCTGGCTGACCATGAAGGACGTGAGCCATCAGAGCGCAGAGCAGAGCCACCTGGCCTGACCCGCCGGCTCCTCTGGCTCTGTGCTGGGGCCAGGAGGAAAGCAGGATCATGAACCACTGATTCACAAGCCACTGATTTACATATGTGGGTTTCGTCACTGGCCAACTCATTCAACTCTTGAGTTTTCAGTTTGTTCTCTCATTCTAAGTGAAAGTGGAAAGTGTTAGTTGTTCAGTCGTGTCCAACTCTTTGCAGCCCCATAGACTGTAGCCTCTCAGGTTCCTCTGTCCATGGGATTCTCCGGGCAAGAACACTGCAGTGGGTAGCCATTCCCTTCTCCAGGGGATCTTCCTGACCCAGGGATCTAACCTGGGTCTCCCACATTACAGGCAGATTTTTCTTTTTTTACCATCTGAGCCACCAGGGAAGCCTCTCTTTCTTTCTAAAAGTTATTTACTTGGCTGCACCAGGTCTTAGTTGTGGCACACAAACCCTTAGCTCCAGCACGTGGGATCTTAGTTCCCTGACCAGGTATCAAACCTGGGCGCCTTGCATTGGGAACTTGGGAGTCTTAAGCACTGGACTACCAGGGCAGTCCCTCACTTGGTTCTTTAAAGAAAGGCAGTCAGGGACTTCCTGGGGGTCCACTGATTAAGACTCTGTACTCCCAATGCAGGGGGCATGGGTTTAATCCTGCTTGGGGAACTAAGATCCCATATGTCACATGATGCGGCCAAACAAATAAATAAAGACAGGCAATCACACCATATGCAAATGATGAAAATCCTTCCAATATTTATGTGTTTTACTATTTGTCTAGTTGTATTGGCTAAAACTTCCAGAATAACATCAAAGACAGTTTTCTTTCCTTTCCCAAAGAAAACCTCTGAAATGATAAACATCTGTGTTAACTCCACATTGTGTTAACTGACTCACCAGAGGGTAGAGCAGACTCTGCTGCTGCTGCTGCTAAGTCACTTCAGTCGTGTCCGACTCTGTGCGACCCCATAGATGGCAGCCCACCAGGCTCCACCATCCCTGGGATTCTCCAGGCAAGAACACTGGAGTGGGTTGCCATTTCCTTCTCCAATGCATGAAAGTGAAAAGTGAAAGTGAGGTTGCTCGGTCGTGTCCGACCCTCAGCGACCCCATGGACTGCAGCCTACCAGGCTCCTCGGTTCATGGGATTTTCCAGGCAAGAGTACTGGAGTGTGGTGCCATTGCCTTCTCCAAGAGCAGACTCTAGAAGTTTAAAAACAGTGCTCAAGGCATCACTTTCTCTCAACTATTTTGTTGTTTCTTTAAATAAGGCCCCAATAGTCAAAAATTCCAATGAGCCAGTCACTTTTGTGATTCGACAGCCTTTGGTGCTGACAAGTTTATGGAAAATGACCGCCCCTTCCCCTCCAAAAAAGAAAAAAAATGACCCAGAGGAGTGGAGAAGTGAGGAGAACCTGAGGCTCAGGTGCCAGCCATGTCTGAGGAGCCGCCCCAGACAGGGACTGATCAGGTCACTGTGCGGCTGCAAGGACACATCCTCCTCACTTCAGAGAGTGGTCCTGATGCTTGCTTTCTGCTCTTCTTCTGTTTCCAGGAAAACGACCTTCTAAAAATTGACTGGTCACAGCACCAGAATTAGACTTCCCTACGAGTCAAACAGGGTTTCGCTGCAACTTACAATTCATTTTCACTTCCAACGTAATATGCTTTTCATACAGTGGGAAGACATGACTTAGGAATGAGAGGCCGATTTGGGTTAGACTTCTTCCAACCACTAATTCAATATATGCAAGTTTATATCCTTTTATTATTAAATTGGTACTAAATCAGATTTTATCAAATGAAAAGTTTACAAAGGAAAATACTTTCAAAGAATCTTTGCTATTAAGTATGAAACACAAAACTTTTAAAGTATTTTGTTTTCTCCCTGCTACGAGCACATTTCACCTTATTTTCCTACAATAGGGTAGTCACACACTTTTCCATAAATAGCCCGGTATCAGTGCTTAAGGTTTTGTGGGCAGATGGTCTGCTCTGATGCTATAGTGCAAAACAGCCAAAGGGAATCTGTAAATGAACAAGCTTTGCTATATAACAATAAAACTGTATTTATGGACACTGAAGCCTGAGTTCCATATTATTTTTATGTATGACAAAATATTATTCTTTTGATTTCCTAAAAGCCATTGAAACAAGTAACACTTATTAGCTCCTGAGCTGGACAAAAAGAGGTAGCAGGCCACCACTGTGTGCTGACCTTTGTCCAAGGGCACCTACCTCTGCTGTCAGAGCATCAAGGACAATGACAGTGACAAGTCTCGTACAGTCTTTTCCACGCAATGATAACACTACTGAAAAACTGCCGAGAGACACCCAGCAGCTGCAGATGTTCAACTGAGAACTCTGTGACTTTTCTGAGGCTGAAAGTTTCAATCTAGAGCATGGGACAGTCACACCATGCCCCCCACCCCGGCCTCAACCAGAGCTAACAGACTCCACGGGAGCACACCCCATGGTTCCATACTATTTTCAATCAGGTCACAGTCATAAGAGTATAACACAGGTTGTCAAAAGAATCTGATTTACTTAGTTTCTCAAGTTTTGAGCTACTGAATAAAAATCACAAACTGCTAAGATTCAAAGATTTAATGAGTAAACACAAGGGGAAGTAGCTGACTGCTACTTGTAAATACTTATTCCAATCTGTAAATTACAAACCCACTGGATCACTATCCTCCTGAATGACCAAATATCCATCCTTAAGTCAATCCCTGCCCTTTGTTCTTTAACCATTAATGAAACACTGTAAAAAATATATCTTTTTATTCTTTCATCTGTAGACTACTGCATTCTTCTATATTCTTCTCATATTCAGTCACCCATCTGAATTTCTGGGGTGGGGACGTGTAAAAACACAGATTCCCAGGTAGAAGCCTGATAATCTGAATTTTTAATAGGCAAACACATTGTGATGTACATCAGTTAACTGACTAGTTTCGCTGACGTTATTCAGTTGCTCAGTTGTGTCCTGCTCTTTGCAACCTCATGGACTACAGCATTCCAGGCTTCTCTGTCCTTCACCATCTCTTAGAGTTTGCTAAAACTCATGTCCATTAAATTGATGATGCCATCTAACCACTTCATCCTCTATGTCATCCCCTTCTCCTCTTGCCCTCAACCTTTCCCATCATCAGGGTCTTTTCCACTGAGTTGGCTCTTCGCATCAGGTGGCCAAACTATTGGAGCTTCAGCATCAGCATCAGTTCTTTCAATGAATATTCAGGGTTGATGTGCTTTAGGACCGACTGGTTTGATCTTCTTGCAGTCCAAAGGACTCTCAAGAGTCTTCTCCAGCACCACAGTTCAAAAGCATCGGTGCTTAGCCTTCCTTATGGTCCAACTCTCACATCTGTACATAACTACTGGAAAAACCACAGCTTTGACTAGGTGGACCCTTGTCGGCAAAGTGATATCTCTGTTTTTCAATATGCTGTCTGTGTTTGTCATAGCTTTTCTTCCAAGGAGCAAACATCTTTTAATTTAATGGCTGCAGTCCCTGTCCACAGTGATTTTGGAGCCCAAGAAAATAAACTCTGCCACTGTTTCCATTTTTTTCCCCATCTATTTTTCATGACTGGGCCACCTTATCTGCCTCCTGAGAAATGTGTATGTAGGTCAAGAAGCAACAGTAAGAACCGGACATGGAACAATGGGCTGGTTCCAAATTGGGAAAGGAGTATGTCAAGGCTGTATATTGCCATTCTGCTTATTTAACTTATATGCAGAGTACATCATGCAAAATGCTGGGCTGGATAAAGCATAAGCTAGAATCAAGATTGCCAGAAGAAATACCAATAACTTCAGATATGCAGATTACACCACCCTTATGGCAGAAAGTGAAGAACTAAAGAAGCTCTTGATCAAGGTGAAAGAGGAGAGTGAAAAAGTTGGCTTAAATCTCAACATTCAAAAAACAAAGATCACGGCATCCAGTCCCATCATTTCATGGTAAATACATGGGGAAACAATGGAAATAGTGACAGACTTTATTTTCTTGGGCTCCAAAATCACGGCAGATGGTAACTGCAGCCATGAAAATAAAAGACATTTGCTCCTTGGAAGAAAAGCTATGACCATCCTAGACAGCATATCAATAAGCAAAAACATTACTTTTCTGACAAAGGTCCATCTAGTCAAAGTTATGGTTTTTCCAGTAGTCATGTGTGGATGTGAGAGTTGGACCATAAAGAAAGCTGAGCACTGAAATGGTTTTGAACTGTGGTGCTGGAGAAGACTCTTAAGAGTCCCTTGGACTGCAAGGAGATCCAACCAGTCCATCCTAAAGGAAATCAGTCCTGAATATTCATTGGAAGGACTGATGCTGAAGCTGAAACTCCAATACTTGGGCCACCTGATGTGAAGAACTCACTCACTGTAAAAGACCCTGATGCTGGGAAAGATTGAAGGCAGGAAGAGAAGGGGGACGACAGAGGATGAGATAGTTGGATGGCATCACTGAGTCGATGGACATGAATTTGAGCAAGCTCCAGGAGTTGGTGATGGACAGGGAAGCCGTGTGTGCTGTAGTCCATGGGGTCGCAAAGAGTTGGACATGACTCAGCAACTGAACTGACTGATTTTCCATGAAGTGATGGGACCGGATTCGGTGATCATTGTTTTCTGAATGCTGAGTTTTAAGCTGGCTTTTTAGGTTTTCAACTCAACTTACCAGGGCTTCTAAGGAAACTCGGTCCCAACTGCAATGCTGCCCCACTACCCCGCCCTGTAGTCTTTAACCCTGACACTTAGTTTATCAGCCGGTCTCTCTGGCAGGATGCAGATGCAGCAGCTACGACCCAGGTAAAAGAGCTTTCTACACATCCCTCCAGTTGGCCACCTTGCCTCTCCCCCAAAGATCCACTTAATATCAAAGCACTTTTTTGACCTGGTCCCTTCTCCTTTGGTGACACCATCCTGGTTTGTTCACTTTCAACAGCAGCCCATTTCTGCATATGGTAAATTGCCCCTTTCTGCCACTGAGCACAACAAACATATGGGTTCAAACAGCTTTTCTTCTGCATGATTATCCTGTCAGCCAAGTCGATTCGGTTTACGACATTAGAGTCACTTCCATGGAACAGACTGAAGCTATAACCATGGACTCATTCCAAGGGCTATAATCATTAGGCATGGCAACCAAAACTAATCTTAAAAAAAAAAAAAAAACTTTATGAAACTACTTTGGGCTTACATGTCTTCCTTGACACATTATTTTATATTTTTTCTTCCTGATAAAGTTGAATTGTGATTTTCGGCTATTATAGAAAACCACACCGATAAGATGGCCCTTCTAAAATCAGGAAGACAAACTTACCAGGGAGTTTATGTCTACCTCTGTAACAGTGAAAGGAGAACAAATGGTCCAGGGAACCCAGAAACAATCTTCATGAAACTCTTATGTAACAGGGTCCAAAAGAAAGGAAATGATACTCTCAAAGTCAGACAATGAAGCCCATTAAACAATCTTTGACTTAACGTCCTGCTTCTTATGGGGTCTGGACAAGTTCATTAACAAGGCAGTGAAAAGTCTGACTCCCAGAACCGGCTCCTGTCCAGAGAGAGAAGATTTATGGGTATTAGCAAAAGAAAGGGATGACAGTAATCAATATGACGTGAACACGGCAGAGAACAAGCCTATTGTATGATCTTAAGGATGGAAAGAGGAAGGCCAGGGTAGTCCCCTCAGACCCGTCACACTCAGCCCTCAAGGATGCAGATGAACCTCACCGTCTGTCTGATTATAAATCCCCTCCCCAATATCGGCTCAACGTGGAGTGCCCTGGAGACCCTGGGACCCAACAACCTAAGCTTGGCATTTTCCAGCAGGAAATGCAGATAGAGGAATTTGATCACACATAGACGGAAAGACAGGAAACAGGTGATGAAGCTAAGGATTCTGGGGTCTGAGGATATGACCTTATGCTCTGGGCCTCACGGCAAACCTCTCATTTCACACAGGGAGAAACCGAGCTAAAGCTGGAGAAGTGACTGGGTCCAGGGCCCAGAGCTGGGGGTGGAGTCCAAATCCAGAGCCCCAGTGCCAAGTGCGAGGCTCCCCAGGCTGCCCTGGCATATGTGGAGCCTGTGCGCTCGATTGGGTCCCGCCGGCGACAGGGCCAGAGGGAAGGAGGCGCCTGCTGGAGCTGGCACCACTCCCTTCTTCCCACCCCGCAGCACTGCCCACAGCACCCTCACGCAAGGCAGGACTCACAGGTGGCTAGCCACATGGAAGGCACTGCACTTCGGCCAAGGGAGCAGGGGGGTAGTATCTGTAGAGGGCCATTTCCAGAACCCAACTGACAGATTTCCTTCCAACAAACCCAGCTACTGGGGGCAATGGACCACTCGAGTGAGGCGAATGCTTTCCACATGGTGCTGATCGAGATACTGAAGCAAGTTCTTCACCCAACCTCGGTATGCATACCACTTTGCACTTACAGAGCAGCCTTGTCTGTCTCTAAGAAATTAACATCGATGTCATATTTCTTCAATCATTTAACAACTTGGCATGGTGGTTAGGATAAGCATCCTTATTTTACAAACTAGAAACCTGCACAGAGGTCAAAGTGTGAGCTCTGCATCCCACATCACTGCGTCAGAGGCAGTATTTCCAAACTATGGGTTTCTCCCACTTGATCTTTTTGCCTGTTCTTGGTACATACTCCAACAGGAAAATTCCTCCCCAGTGAACTCTTGTAAAAATGGAGAAACACCCACACCAGTTTCAGAGGCAGTATAATGAACATTATCCAGTCTGCTGCTCCCCTCCCCTACAAAGCCATGGTCCCCTGTGGGGTCCGGGTGACAGACCAGTGCAAGCCCCCTGGTCATCAGAAGGGTCCTCCTCCTCCTTCTGGTCATCTCAAAAGAGATCACCCCTCTCACTTTAGGATGAGAACATGCTAAACCTCACTGCTCATCTTGCAAAGCAAAACACTTGGAAATGAAATAAGAGATCCAGCTCGAAACCTCTTCAAAATGCCGCAGAGCCAACATCTGGTTATCACTCAGTACTTCTGGTTAGGAAATATCCTTATTTATCCGGCAGCACTTTATAGAAGTAGTGAAGTATTGGGAATCGTACAATATCCCGCATACCCGTGTGGAATGGTCACAGCTGTGCTTCCTCATTCCACATAAACATGGCCTGGAGACACATCTCCATAGAAGCACAATAAATGATCACCACACACACCCAGATGGACCATCTCATCCCAGGACACAGAGGCGTGGGTTGCTGTGACACTCTTTCCCCCTCACTGCTCTGAAAGCAGCAGAACTTCAGCCAGCAAAGCAAAGACACCACAGGAACGGCCCGCTCCTGCCAGGCACCCCTCCCCACTCCCTGACACTGACCTCCACCTGCCAACACTGACATTTACCCAGACCCCCTCTGGTGCGCTGGCTGGACCCTCGAGAAGGGAACCTGTCAGCATGGATCAGAGCACCTTGGAGATTTTCAAATGTCTGAACATCTCACAGCCCCTGACCTGGTGCAGCCCATGTCTCAAGTCTCTGTCTTGGTTGACCCAAAGGAACTGTTTCACTGAAGCTGTCACTCACTGAAGGGTTGGGGAGAGGCCCTGGCGTTTACGAATACACCCTGCAATGTAACAGGATTCGAAGAGATGGGAGTTTTCTGAATATGTGGGCCTTTAAATGATGTAGGGTCTTAGAAAAGTTCATTTTGTACAGTGCATGTGATCAGAAACTCTGAACATCAAGCTTCCCTCATGTAAGCCAGCATTTGTTCTTCTCCTTTAGAAGATCTTCAGGCTGCCTGCCGGGCTGTCCTGGCCACACTGACAGAGCCCGCCTGCCGAGTTCTCTTATTATTAAACACTGTGGAGCAGGAACCCTGAGCCAAGTGCAGTCAGTCATTCAATACCACTGGCATCGTGAACTGACCAAGTTATCCTGTGTGTCATGGGACCGAGGTGCACACGCAGAACAATCTGCCTCCCTAACGAATCACAGGAAAGAGAGACCATAACTGGACTGAAAAGTAACTCTCAGACTCAGGCATGTCCCTGGATTATATGACTCGGCCTCCATCGGGGACCTGACTGACGGGTAGAAGAGGTCACTCTATGGCTGCAGAAACAGTCTGTTACCCGGTGTTCATGGCGCGGCTGTCCTGGGTGATGCACACACGGCCCCCACTTAATGTGGTTTGGAAATGGCCCATGGTCTGGGCTCTCTGGCCCTCCGTATCCTAACTGGTTTGCAAGGAACCCTGGGCCTCAGTGTGCGGGCAGGAGGCTGTCCTCTCTTGACACGGGCCTCTGGCTGATTCTTACAGTCAAGAGCTCGGGCAGCGTGATTATAAGGACGGGTCTTCACCAGCTGGCCTGTGCCCGTACTCGGGATGTCCCCCGTTTTGCCTTCTCCCCAGGCATCACCAGCAGGCCTGCCAGTGGCCCTCCAGGCAGGTGGCACTCTGAGACCTGATAAGCGACACTCGGTTCCTCCCAATTCTCACAGCCTCACTGTAAGAGCCCGCAGCACTGACCACATCAGACCGCTGCTCCCCCCAGAACCAGCCACTGACCTTGGGGTTGGTGCGCTGCTGCAGTCTCCTCTCCTCCCTCTCGCGCTGCAGCCGCTCAAACTCTTCTCTGATCTCAGCTGGCGTTCTCCTCCTTTCCACGACCTGTGGGCAGAAGTGAGAGAAGTCAGCTGAGGACCCAGATGGTGAGGAAGACACAACAGACCCGAGTGTTAACCGTGTCCCGGTGCTCCTCTCCCCCGGGACCGTGAGAGCCCCCAATGAGACCAGGGGACGTTCCTGTCCAACCGTGTGGGCCCCGGTAAAGCCAGGTTCGCCTTCACATCTGCTCAGTCCCCAGTCCGTGCTCTCCCTCAGCACTCCAGAGACTGAAGTGATTTTTTTTGGTCACTTGTCTCCAAGGCTGCAGGATTCTTCCTGAGAAAATGTCACCTCAAGTATCACAGTTTAAATTTTCCAGTGAGGCCACCACAATGCAGGCTAAAAACAACGTCCAGAGAGGGGCGAGGCCTCCACAACAGCCCTGGCACATTTCCCTTGTGCACTGGGCCTCCACCGGGGGCACCCTTTGAGCTTCCTAGACCAACAACCTTAAGCCATGAGGTCTCAGTGTTTTAGCAGTAGGGCTCTTCCTCCTACAACCTGAAATGAACCTTAGGATGTACGATGTCGGCTATATATTGTCAGAGTATAAACAATACTCAGGTACCAATCAGCAGCCCTTGAGGACACACAAGGATGTCAGGCCTGCGAGCAGGCAAGGCCTTTCTTGCCCACCTCAGCCTTTCTTCAGTTCAGTTCAGCTCAGTTGCTTGAAGTGAAGTGAAGTGAAGTGAAATCGCTCAGTCGTGTCCGACTCTTTGCGACTCCACCAGATTCTCCAGGCAAGAATACTGGAGTGGGTTGCCATTTCCTTCTCCAGGGGATCTTCCCGACCCAGGGACTGAACCCCAGTCTCCCGCATTGCAGGCAGACGCTTTAACCTCTGAGCCACCAGGGAAGCCACCTCAGCCTTTCTTCAGTTCAGTTCAGCTCAGTTGCTTAGTCCTGTTCAACTCTTTGCGACCCCATGGACTGCAGCACGCCAGGCCTCCCTGTCCATCACCAACTCCCGGAGTTTACTCAAACTCATGTCCATTGAGTTGGTGGTGATGACATCCAACCATCTCATCCTCTGTTGTCCCCTTCTCCTCCTGCCTTCAATCTTTCCTAGCTTCAGGGTCTTTTCCAATGAGTCAGTTCTTTGCATCCGGTGGCCAAAGTATTGGAGTTTCAGCTTCAGCATCAGTCTTTCCAATGAATATTCAGGACTGATTTCCTTTAGGATGGATCTCCTTGCTGTCCATGACTCTCAAGAGTCTTCTCCAACACCACAGTTCAAAAGCATCAATTCATTGGTGCTCAGCTTTATTTATAGTCCAACTCTCACATCCACACATGACTACTGAAAAACCATAGCCTTGACGAGATGGGCCTTTGTTGGCAAAGTAATGTCTCTGCTTTTAATATGCTGTCTAGGTTGGTGATAACTTTTCTTCCAAGGAGCAAGCGTCTTTGAATTTTATGGCTCCAGTCACCATCTGCCGTGATTTTGGAGCCCCCCAAAATCACTGTTTCTATTGCTTCCCCATCTATTTGCCACGAAGTGATGGAATTAGATGCCATGATCTTAATTTTCTGAATGTTGAGTTTTAAGCCAACTTTTTCACTCTCCTCTCTCACGTTCATCAAGAGGCTCTTTAGTTCTTCTTCACTTTCTGCCATAAGGGTGGTGTCATCTGCATATCTGTGGTTATTGATATTTCTCCTGGCAATCTTGATTCCAGCTTGTGCTTCTTCCAGCCCAGCATTTCTCATGATGTACGCTGCATATAAGTTAAATAAGCAGGGTGACAACATATAGCCTTGACGTACTCCTTTCCCAATCTGGACCAGTCTGTTGTTTCACGTCCAGTTCCAACTGTTGCTTCCTGAGCTCCATACAGATTTCTCAGGAGGCAGGTCAGGTGGTCTAGTATTCCCATCTCTTTCAGAATTTTCCACAGTTTGTTGTGATCCATGCAGTCAAAGGCTTTGGCATAGTCAATAAAGCAGAAGTAGATGTTTTTCTGGAACTCTCTTGCTTTTTCGATGATCCAACAGGTGTTGGCAATTTGATCTCTGCTTCCTCTGCCTTTTCTAAATCCAGCTTGAACATCTGGAAGTTCATGGTTTACATACTGTTGAAGCCTGGCTTGGAGAATTTTGAGCATTACTTTGCTAGCCTGTGAGATGGGTGCAATTATGCAGTAGTTTGAACATTCTTTGGCATTGCCTTTCTTTGGGATTGGAATGAAAACTGACCTTTTCCAGTCCTGCGGCCACTGCTGAGTTTTCCACATTTGCTGGCATAACGAGTGCAGCACTTTCATAACATCATCTTTTAGGATTTGGAATAGCTCAACTGGAATTCCATCACCTCCACTAGCTTTGTTCGTAGTGATGCTTACTAAGGCCCACTTGACTTCACAGGATGTCTGGCTCTAGGTGAGTGATCACACCATCATGATTAACTGGGTCATGAAGATCATTTTTGTGTAGTTCTGTGTATTCTTGCTACCTCTTCTTAATACCTTCTGCTTCTGTTAGGTCCATACTGTTTCTGTCCTTTATTGTGCTCATCTTTGCATGAAATGTTCCCTTGGTATCTCTAATTTTCTTGAAGAGATCTCTAGTCTTTCCCATTCTGTTGTTTTCCTCTATTTCTTTGCATTGACTGAAGAAGGCTTTCTTATCTCTCCTTGCTATTCTTTGGAACTCTGCATTCAAATGGGTATATCTTTCCTTTTCTCTTTTGCCTTTCACTTCTCTTCTTTTCACAGCTATTTGTAAGGTGTCCTCAGACAACCATTTTGCCTTTTTGCATTTCTTATTCTTGGCGATGGTCTTGATCCCTGCCTCCTGTACAATGTCATGAACCTCCATCTATAGTTCTTCAGGCACTGTCTATCAGATCTAATCCCTTGAATCTATTTCACTGTATAATCGTAAGGGATTTGATTTAGGTCAAATATACCCGAATGGTCTAGTGGTTTTTCCTACTGTATAGCTCATCCAAAAGCAAGATAGTCTCTGAGATTTCAAACAGGATGGGAAGGGCCACATGGGTCTTGGGTACCACACCTGTGAGAGAGGAACCCCCACCAGGTGATTCCCAAGGGCCCCAAAAGGTACAAGTCCATGAGGGACACTGAGAGTGGGAGCAGCAGAGACACCGCCAAGGTCATTGGAGGAAAAGATCAGACAGTCCTGAGCCTGTGGTAGTGGGAGAAACACAGGGGAGACTGGAGGGGCTGCTCAAAGAACACCTACAAAGGCAGGTGATGTGAAAGAAAGCTATCCTGGAAATCACAAGTTTTAAAAATTATTCAAAAAATGCATGCTTATAGCAAAAAATCAAAATGGTACAGAAAAATATGAAGTAAAAAGGTATAGTCCCTCCCCATACTCCTCCTTCTCACAGGTTAACAATTTTTTATGTATCTTCCTAAAAACCTACGCATATGTATGAATATATACATTAAAATTACACACGTATGTACACATATATGTATATATATTATATGTGTGTACATATATAATACATGCACACACATATAACATATATAATATATACATTAAATTACTGTATAATTTTAATTATACATTAAAATTACTGTATAATTTTAATTATACATTAAAAACAGCCTTTGTGCAACCTGATTTCATTATTTGGCAATCCAGAAAATTAAATACAGGAGCTGGCCTACCCCCCTAAATTGAGAAATGTGTTCACTGTCGCTTTCAGCAAGTAAACAGAAAAAAATAATGAAAACATTTTCTCCTCTCCCATATAAATTGTTCATTACCAAAAAGGGGCAACTGTTTCTTTTAAACAGGGTTTTAAAATAAAAACACTGTTAAAATAATCTAGGAACTGAAAGTCCAAATGGTACAGCAACGATCCCTTTGTGACCTCACAAAAACATCCTCGGTGATATTGAACTGATGCGGCCTGCTCACAACGCTAGTGCTTATAAACACTCAGCCTTGTCCATCTTTTCTATTTTTGTCTAAGCCCCTCGGCTTATGTAATCTTAGTTCCTGGACCACAGATCGAACCTGGGCCCCGGGTAAAGTATGGAGTCTTAGCCACTGAACTGCCAGGAAGTGCCCATGCACATCTATTTACGGCGCTTTCACTTCTCCGTCACCCCATCTTGGACTGATAGGGTGCTCCCTCCATGGGGCCCAGAGGAGAACAAGATTTATTTTCAACAATTCCAGCTGTGTGACTTTTGCAAATGACTCTCTGCCACACTATGTGACAGAATGAAGAGGCAAATATCCCAAAGGTGTTAAGTCACTCTGTTTCTAGTCTATTTGACAGAAGTTTTGCAAACAGTTGGTACGTATCAGAGCTAACTGCAGAGTCAAGCTGGCCGGCCACTCTAGAGCTATAAATACCTTGGCTGGGCATCTCATTCTAACTCCCATGGGGCCCTTTACTATTTATTTTTTCAAAAAATCCATTTGTTTACTTATTTTATTTTTGGCTGGGTCTTTGTGTTGCAGAGAGCGGGGGTTACTCTGCAGCTGTGGTGCATGGGTGCTTCTCATTGCGGTGGCTTGTTTTGGAGCACATGGGCTCTAGAACAGTCTCAGCAGTTGTGGCACACAGCCTTAGTGGCTCCGTGGCATGTGGGGCCTTCCCGGACCAGGGATCCAACCTGTGTCTTCTGCACTGGCAGGGAAATTCTTTACCACTGAGCCACTAGGGACACCCCCAGCCCTTTACTGTTTACATCCTTCTCTACACAGAGAACATCATGGTGGAGAGTGGAAGATGCCTAAGCCAGCTGCAAGTCACTTTTTCTTCCCTTGGGTAACCCCTTAGATACATGAGCCCGGAACACAGCATCCCAAAGTGCGTTAAATTGGAAAGTACAGTTGGAAAGATATTTTCAATGTTTTTCATCAGTGAAGTGTATCACATGCAGCCCATGAGTCTGTACACCTGCACGGTCCACCCTGATCACCTATCAGCTAGGTCTATTCTGTGCTAGTCGGATGTCTTATCCTGCAGACGAGGGGGTGCAGAGACCAGTAGAAGCAGGTGGCGCAGTGGGAGGAGGACAGGGACCCAGGCTTTCCGACACCACCTGAACCTCCTGGAGAACTCAGGCGAGTCACTTCACTAAGCTTCAGCTTCCTCCTATAAATGCTTCTACACTACAGTGTGTACGTGCTAGGTCACTTCAGTTATGTTCGACTCTTTGCCACCCCATGGACTGTAGTCCACCAGGCTCCTCTCTCCATGGGATTTTCCTGACAAGAATACTGGAATAGGTTGCCATTCCCTTCTCCAGGGGATCTTCCTGATCCAGGGATAGAACCCAGGTCTTTTACATCTCTTGCGTTGGCAGGTGGGTTCTTTACCAACAGTGCCACCTGGGGCATTAAAATCACACAAGATGCTGTCTGTTCTATGATTCTGGTTAGACAACTTTTCACTTGAATAATTTTAGAAAATAATTTAGAACTTTAGAGAAGCTACGAAGACGACACAGAAAGTTCTCATCTACCCAGCCTCCCCCAAATGTGAACATCTTACATAACCAAGAACAAACACCTGTCAAGTCCAGGATGCCAACATTAGTACAAAGCTATTAACTGAACCCAGACTTCTGGGATTTCACCAGTCTTTCCAGTAACATCAGAGTTACGTCCTAGGATCCAATTCAGGGTCCAGGACTGCATTTAATCACGTCTCATTAGTCTCCTCTGATCTGTGGGAGTTTCTGTCTTCTTTTCCATGATCTTGACCATATTATACCTCTTAATACAGGCTGATTGTCTCTTTGGCTGTGCTGGGTCTTTGTTGTGACACGCGAGATCTTTGATCTTCATTGAGGCATGTGGGATCTAGTTCCCTGACCAAGGATTGAACTGGGCCCCTGAATGGGGAGCTCGAAGTCTCAGCTGGACCACGAGGCAATTCCCCAGGCGAATCTTCTTAGACACTGTAAGGATGATGTCAAATAGGTAGGGAAAAGTGAGATATGGATGAATGTAAAGGACTGCAGACAGAAACCAAAGCATGGATGATCCAGGCCCAAGGCTGCTCCTCTAAATGTACATCAGCTGGTCTGTAAGCGCCCTCCGGGTTGTATGGTTTCCACTCCACTTCCACAGCTCAGAGCTGGATTTCTGCCATTTAAGAGAAGAAGTGGCCAAGTTCATTTTCAACATGGGTATCTGCACAAACACTGCAACTTTGGGGACTCAGGTGGCTGGTGTTATGAGCTGTGAATGGCGGCGTCTTACTCCTTTGGAATGCTGCCAGAGGATGATCCACTTTCTTAAAGGTTAAAGACAAAAGAAGAGACAGAGACAAACAGAAAAGACCAAAACCTATCTAATGCCTGAAAACAGAACCAATATTTGATGCAACCTATAAAAGCTCAATTTCACCCCCGGCCTCCGCTGGCAGAAAGGCTGGTGGTATCATCCAGCCACCAGCATGTTGGTGGCTACTCTGACATCTTTGGATTAAAGGAGCCCCAGACACTAGGGGCTTTAGCAGTGCCCTCCACCCTCCTGACCACCTGTGTGTTTAGACTAACAGATGTGTGGCAAATGGATACCAGTCGGCAAGTAAAAAGTTCAATAGTCTAAAAACACCAACAACACCCTGAGGGGAACACAGCTTCCTCTGTGGGGTGGAAGCTGTGACTGAAAAGAGAGAACCCTTGCACTGAACAAACCACCACCTGGAGAACTCCTCGAGGGAGTGGTGACGCCAGCTCTGTGAACTGCTCTTGAGTTCAGTGAGGCTTTTTCTTCACAGTATGAAGAGTGGGGTCAATCTTCCTATTACATTAAGCACCGATATATCTCTTGTAAATATGTATCAGGGGAGGTAACTTCTATCTTTTCCTTCTACTGTCAGGGAAGGCTTAGTATTTATTTTTATTTTTGGCCGTGCCACATGGCATGAGGGACCTTAGTTCCCTGACCAGGGACTGAACCCGGGCCCCCTGCATTGGAAGTGAAAAATCCTAACCACTGGATCACCAGGGAAGTCCCAGGGAAGGCTTAGTATTAATATCAGTGCAAAAAAAGCCAATTCTGGTGGATGAGAACTTGATTCCCTTAAAGTAGTCTACTGAAAAATGTGAACATAAAAGCTTATCCAGTTACCACCTACGACTGCTTACATACTTTTATATTTTTATTATTATTTTAAAAATTATTTATTTATTTGGCTGCACCAGGTCTTAGTTACAGCATTTGAACTCTTAATTGCAGCATGTGGGATCTAGTTCCCTGAGCAGGTATTGAACCTGGGCCCCGTGCACTGGGAGTGTGAAGTCTTAACCACTGGACCCCTGGGAAGGTCTCAGCCTACACGCTCTTATAATCACTGCAGTGTGTGGTGCTTCTGTTTCTAACGGGGAGACGGTTTGGTCTTATAATAGGAAACCATGATGTTTTGCTGGGAAGAAGTCACCCTGCTGTCCCACTGAGTGGGGACAATGAAAAGCCTAGACTCAGGAGGGGATGCGTACCCGAGGCCTGAGGCTTTTCAGTGGCCCCAACTGCTGCCATGAAAAACTGTAACCAACCCACATCTTCAAAACACAAGGGAGCTTTAAACTGGGGCATGAAGTGTGAGGAGAAATTCAGTAAATACAACAGGATTCTATTTTCCTTTTTTGATGAAAAAAATTGTAAGCTATTAGATCTAACACTTTGCTACCATGAACTAATGTGACACGATGCACTGTTACTTCCACCGAGCCAAAAGCCAGAAACTAAATGCTCACTGGGAGCTCACTGGGACTGTGGATGGGTCAAGGGCCAGACATGATAGGGAGTGGTGGGGACTGGGGCAAACTGGATGGTACAGTCCAGTCCAAACAGCAGGGGCTCCTCATATCTGGATTGACTGTTGCCTCAGAGGGGAATTTAGATACAGTGTTGTCAGATCTTCTAATTTTTCCAGAGAAGATAAAGATACTTCTATGTAAAGCTTCCCAAATTTTAAAGTCAGCAACTACAATTCATTGTGTGGACAACCAAAACACAGCTGCATGTAGAAAATGGCCTGTAGGCTACCAGTGTTAAGCACTGGAGAAACCCCGTTTCGCTTCTCTTCCCGTCTGTACCCAAAGGTCTTTAGAAGGTTTTCATATTAGAATTAGAAGAGACAGGCATACAGGTTTGAGATCAAAGGAACTTCAAGGGAGAGTTTACACATCAATGAAGAAGTAACTCAACGACAGTTAACGTTAACATCTACCAGAATTTCTTGGGCGTCAGAACCAAGTTTCTATAATGAAATTAAGTAATAACACCTACATGTTTTTATAGCCAATACAGAGTTTTACAGTTTTCAGATTAATTTCTCTACTTGATTTGCATATCATTATTTTTCAGATAATAACTTGGAAGCGTGAAACAATCAAACGGCCTGCCCAAGGTTCTAAGACTGCTCAGGGGCAGAGTGAAAGAAAATGGAACCTTCTTTTTTTTGCGGCTCTGGGTCTTCACTGCGGTGCACGGGCTTTCTCTAGTTGTGGTGAGTGGGGGCTACTCTCCAGTTGCAGTGCACGGGCTTCTCACTGGAGCACGGGCTTCAGGTGCGCGGGCTTGGTAGTTGTGGCCCACGGGCTTAGGTGCCCAGCAGCATGTGGGATCTTCCTGGAGTAGGGATTGAACTCATGTCCCCACACAGAAACTTCTGGACTTCAGTGATTGTTCTCACAAGGCATGGTGGCCCAGGTTATCTACTACATAGACACTGCTATCTATTTCGTTTACTCTCTATAACATCCTAACAGTACAGCTCATTAAAGCTGGAAGGATCATTACAGAAAATGTAATCCAGTAGCTCTAAACTTTTCTCTGTTTCCATCTTGTTTACATGTACAACTCTTAATATCACCAAACAATTCCTACGTGCAGTTATGACCTCGGTTGGAGAGAGGCACTCAGGACCCTGGAGGGTGGAAGGAAGTGTGTGTGTGGAAGGACGTGTACATGTAGACAGAACTGTACCCTTGCAGACACCCTCTGACCATCACCCCGACCAGCCTGTTCCCTCCCCGGGGTTAAAACTTACTGGTCTAGTTCATCCCTCCATTCCCCTGACGGGTTAGGAAACACAGGACGAGTTCGATGACTGACGGTCCCAAGTTCTATAAAGTGGCAAAGCCAAGTGTAAAATTCAGTCTCTTAAACCAAAATATAAGGTGAGAAAGGGACTCTCACAGGCCCCACAGCAGGTTGCGGGGTTTTGGGGGTGTTATTCTGTAGCTGTTGAGGTGTCCCTTCCTGGGATACCAGGCGCAGAGCTTCTCTTACCTCCCAGCCTTCCATCTCCAGTCCTCTCTTGCCATAGATGTCGTAGATGGCCCTGGTCTGGGGGTCACTGAGCACTGCAAATGAAAAACCCAATGTGTTTACAAAGCACTGAATCCTCCACTTAGTTCTGACCACACCAGCAGCAGGCAAGCCCACCTCTCTTTGTCCTTCTTCCAACCACAATTTTCCCAGAGACTCTGCCATTCCTGATGTGTCTTTCCTTCTACTTGCCTTCCAGATCCAACTAAGAACGTGTTTAAAGGCGGCTCCAGGTGGAAAATGTTGCATTTTTCATGTCCGAGCTACCTTGTGAGGGGTGCTGACTCTGTATCACTAAAGGACAGTTGTTTTTAAAAGACTGTCCTAAGTTTCTGTCACCGTCTATAGAGTACCTTGGCTTGAGACAGCAAATTCCAGTTTCTAATAAAGCCTAATGTAAACCTAAGGACAGGCTCCGACGGGAAAAATCTGTCTTATTTACCCTATAGAATCTCACTAACTCCTACAGCCAACTATGTAAGAAATGTTTTTTGCACCTCTCTTCTTTATTTACAAATCAGTTAAAAAGGCGCAAACACCTGTCACTACGGTGTCAGCCATGTCACCTAAAGTGCATCAGGAAAAGACTGTTCAATAAGAATGAGAGGGACTTTACTGGCAGTCCAGTGGTTAGGACTCCACACTTCTACTGCAGGGGACCCAAGTTTGATACCTGGTTGGAGAACTAAGATCCTGCATGCTGCATGGTGTGGCGAAAAAATTAAATAAATAAACATTTTAAATCACTACATTAAAAAAACTAAAAGGGCGGTAGCTAACTGATTCTGAACATCTGTACAGCTATTTCTATTGGGCCAACTTCTGTTCAAGACCTTTGAATCTCCCCACTCTTCCCTACCCTGGCCCCTGAGAATTCCCATATATTTCTAGGTCTAATTAAAAAATGATGTAAATGACACTGTGCTGTGCTATGCTTAGTCACTCAGTAGTGTCCAACTCTTTGTGACCCTATGGACTGTAGCCTGCCAGGCTCCTCTGTCCTTAGGGATTCACCGGGCAAGAATACTGAAATAGGTTGCCATGCCCTCCCCCAGGGAATCTTCCCAACCCAGGGACTGAAGCCAGGTCTCCTGCATTGCAGGTGAATTCTTTACCATCTGAGCCACCAGGGAAGCCCCAAAATACTAGAGTGGGTACCCTATCCCTTCTCCAGGGGAACTTCCCAACGCAGGAATCAAACTGGGGTCTCCTACACTGCAGGTAGATTCTTTACCAGCTGGGCTATCAGGGAAGACCTGTAAATGACTCTTGGTTTAATCGTTGGTTAAGTTGCGAAGTCATGTCTGACTCATGTGATCCCATGGACTGTAGCATGCCAGGCTCCTCTGTCCGTGGGATTCTCCAGGCAAGAATACTGGAGTGGGTTGCCCTTTCCTTCTCCAGGGGATCTTCCTGACCCAGGAATCAAACCTGGGTCTCCTGCATTGCAGGCAGATGATTTACCAGCTGAGCTATGAGGGAAGCCCATGTAAAGACTCTATCCATATTCAAATCTAACAGGGAAGAAAGAAATGCTGACCATTGTAAAACCTGGGAGCTAAACTTCTTGAGCTGATCTCTAGGAGTTAAGAAGGAATTATTTATTCACCACCTCAGTCTCCCTTCAGGCCAAATACTGGGGCCAGGCCTGCTGCTACAACATGTTCACAAGCATTGGTAGGCTTTTCTGCTAACTCTTCCCCCAATCTCCAAAACAACACAGTCCAGCTATGAGGGTAATTCAAACAACCAAATACAAGAAAAGGAACAAGCTATATTCAGACCAGACAAATAGCCCGAACAGTTACATCTGGTGAAGACACAGGCTGATTATACACATCTGTGTGCCACAGTCTCAGTTTTACTGGTCATTAAAATCTAACTTTTTGGTAAAACCATAGTGAAATACAGCAAAGTGCTTTTATGTCCACAATGAGAAATCTTTATTTCATAAAGAAAATCTAATTTTTGGTCTGTTTAACTAAGGAGCAAATCACCAAGTGGCTCTGGAATGAATAACTGACTTTACTTGGCATATATCCTAAGAGTAAGTTCACATTGTTTTAACTTTAATTTTAAAAATTGTGGTTATAATATACACAACATAAAACTGATCATTTAAACCATGTGTAAATGCACAATTCACTGGTGTTAAATATATCACTATGTTGTATAACCATTGCCACAATCTACTAGAACTGTCTCATCCTCTCAAACTGAAACTGTACCTACGAGTGATTTTACTATTTCATAAGCAAATATATTATACACTTTTCTTTCTGAAATGTATGAGGTAAGTATAAAAATCTGAATTATTTGATTCTATTTCCTATTATGCTTTTTAACATCATTTTCTTCCTTTTGTTAGAACCTTTCCTTAACTGAATGCTACAGAACCAAGAAAATCACTTTCAGATGGAAAAAATGTTCTTTGTATCTTCTCAAAAGAAAAGAGAGAACAAAGTAAGCTTGTCTGTAGCGATCAGCCTTTCACGTTTAAGAGTTCCCTTTAGAAGAAAACGAGGAAACGATTTAAAACTGGAGTATTCCCCTAGAATTCAGATCCGGGACTATTACTTCACCTGCGGTCTCATTTTCTATTTACTGGACACATATTGATTTCCAAAGCAAAATACTACTCTTTCAAAGGACCCCGTCAGTAAAAAGCACTAAACTAACTGCCTCTTTTATGTACCTCGAAGGACTCTCTTTTTCTATCCTCTACAAATCAAACCTCTTAAAAATCGAGTGTCTTGCACAAGACACTGCTGTTTCTACACTGGTGCTCCTACAGAGCCAAGCGCCACACTGACCTTCATAAGCCTGGTGAACGAGGTTAAACAGCCGCTCGGCCTGCGATTTGAGCTCTGGGTCTCTGTGCTTGTCCGGGTGGTAAAGCATGCACAGCCGCCGGTAGGCCGCTTTTAGCTCTTCGCAAGAGGCCTGCAGGAAGAAAAATCCAATTAGAAGACAGTCGATGTGACTTAAATATTATCATGATCAGAATCAGCCTTGAAATGGGAAGCTATCAGCCACGTTCCAACACGTCTGCTGTCTACATGCAGGATATAATGAAGTTATGCTTTATTACTTCAATAAGGCCTTTTTTTTCCAGTTAATAAAGTGATCAATTATGTACATCGAAAGCAACTGTGTTTTGCTGGGAACTGCTGCTATCAGAGAGAATGAAAGCATGTGTCCCCACCCTGGTTCTCTGCGCTCTGAGTGGAAATGAGAATCGTCACAGAGACCTGCTTGCTATTTAACCCAAGTCATTCAAAGTCGATCGTGCCAAGGTATTCTCAACAGAGACTGTTCAGAAGGGGAGAAGAGCTATAAACCATTAGAAAGAAATGCCATGCATGTACTCAGTCTTCAGACAAAGGAAACTCAGTGAATATTCATCCTTTAAAAAATCAAAGACATCAAATTGTCAAATCAACACCTTTCTATTCAACCGCTAATTCTAAAAGCAAGCACACAAGGCAGGCAGAAATGCTTCCCTATCTGTAGTAAAAACAAGCCTCCCCACCCAGAGCACCCAAAGGCTCAACACACACAACCCTCCAACTCCTTCTCATTTATTTATTGGCTGCCCCAGGTCTTAGTTGTAGCACTGGGAACTTTGATCTTTGTGGCGGCATGTGGGATCTAGTTCCCGGACCAGGAATTGAACCTGGGCCCCCTGCCCTGTGACCCGGGTTCAATTCCTGGGTCAGGAAGATCCCCTGGAGAAGGGAATGGCTCCCACTCCAGTAGTCTTGCCTGGAGAATTCCATGGACAGAGGAGCCTGGAGGGCTACAGTGCATGGGATCACAAAGAGTTGGACATGACTGAGTGACTAATACTTTCCCTTTCCTCTGCACTGGGAGCACAGAGTCTTAGCCACTGGACCACCAGGGAAGTCCCTCTCCAATCTTATAAGTAATCAGTTTGAGGGGAGAAGGTGCCATTAGAAGAGCACAGATGACACAGAGTACAGGCGGGCTCTGGGTGTGTTTTAACAACGCAGAAGGGAGGGAGGAGGAGGGCTAACAGAAATCCACTTTGTACTCTGCCTGCCTCACAGCCACCAAGAACTTCTCAGAAAGAGGCTTCACTGGAGGCTCTACAAACACCATGCCATCTCTTGCGCCACCTCGCTGGCTGGGCCCTCAGGTGTACTCTGGGAAAGTACAATGTCTGATTTTATATCAACCTCCAGGACCTTTTTAGTCTATCATAGGTGATACCAAATGTGTAGCTTTGTCAAATGATTTGTTTTTAATTGGAATATAATTGCATTACAACACTGTGTCAGTTTCTGCTATACAGCAACATGAATCAGCTATGTTGTTCTTTAGTTGCTACGTCTTGCTGGACTATTTTCGACCCCATGTACTGCAGCATGCCAGGCTTCCCTATCCTTCTCTGTCTCCCGAAGTTTGCTCATATTCATAACCATTGAGTTGGTGATGCTATCTAACCATCTCATCCTCTGCTCCCCCCTTCTCCTCCTGCCCTTAATCTTTCCCAGCATCAGCGTCTTTTCCAGTGAGATGGCTCTTCGCATCAGATGGCCAAAATATTGGAGGTTCAGCTTCAGCACCAGTCCTTGCAATGAATATTCAGGGTTGATTTCCTTTAGGATTGACTGGTCTGATCTTGCAGTCCAAGGGACTCTCCAGAATTTTCTCCAGCACCACAATTTGAAAGCATCAATTCTTTATCGCTCAGCCTTCTTTATGGTCCAACTCCCATATCCATACGTATATACATATGTCCCCTCCCTCTTGAGCCTCCCTCCCACCTACACCCCATCCCACCCCTCTCAGCCATCATTGAGCTAAGCTCCCAGTGCTATACAGCAGCTTCTTGCTAGTTATCTATTTAACACACGGTAATGTATATACACGTCAGTGCTTCTCTCCCCATCTGTACCATCCCCTCCTCCCCTCCTCCCTTTCCACAAGTCTGTTCTCCGTCTGCGTCTCTGTTCCTGCTCTGCAAATAGGTTCATCAGTACCATTTCTCCTAGATTCCATATATATGCAGTAATATGTGACTTTTTTCCCCTCTTTCTGACTTAGTTTGCTCTGTATGAGTCCCTAAATTCATCCATATCTCTACAAATGACTTCATTTTGTTCCTTTTCACGGCTGAGTAATATTCCATTGCATATATCTATCACATCTTCTTTATCCATTCATCTGTTGATGGACATCTAGGTTGCCCAGGTGATTTGTCAAGAACATATTTTTTGGGGGAGGCAACTCCACCATTTTGACAACAGAAGCAAATTCTGGGTCACTGACAACATGCCAGAGGGTCCTGAAAAGCCAGCCCTCCAGGTGGAGGATGGGACCAGGTCCACAGTGAGGATGCTGAGGAAGGACGGGAGGTCTGGGCCCCGGAACACAGGGAAGCAGTCACAGGGGTGTGACGAATCAAGGCATCAGGGTTACAAGGGAAGACGTCAAACTGAGTTTTTCTGTAATTTCCACCGTTTTTCAATATCTTCCAATTCCAGGAGTAATGAGTGCTTCCGTTGTTGTTGAGTCACTAAGTCAAGTCCGACTCTTGGAATCCCATGGACTGTAGCTCGCCAGGCTCCTTTGCCCATGAGATTCTTCAGGCAAGAATACTGGAGTGAGCAGCCATTTCCTTCTCCAGGGGATCTTCCCAACCCAGAGACTGAACTTGTGTCTCCTACATTAGCAGGTAGATTCTTTACCACCGAGCCACCAGGGAAGCACTTAAGAACAGAGGCTTCAGGCAAATGAACTTTCTGACCCTTGGCTTTCTCACCTGCTAGAGCAGATGACAACCGTGCTCAGGGGTGGTGTGGGAATAAAATGAGACAGTGATCACAGTGCTTCTTATGGTACATGGCAACAACCTATTCTCTATAGCTCTTCTAAAATCTTTTCTTCACACTGTAGACAACAGTACCTCTCTCATACCTATTTTGAGGAGTAAATAGTATGTGTACAAGCTCTTAACAGTGCCTTGCACATGAGAGGAATTTAATCATTATAGCTGTAATTCATTAATGCCACAATTCAGCTTTGATACCCTTTTGGCAGCAGGAATAGGGAAACTGGGATAATTACAGCCCTTGTGGGAAGATGACAGGAGCATTCATTCATGAAGTGGCCCATGTCTGTGAAAATTTACTGAGCTGCATGCCCATGATGCAGACTCTTCTATGCAAATGTTCTATTTCAATAAGAACACAAGACTCCAGGGACTTCCCTGGTGGTCCAGTGGATAAGACTCTGGGCTTCTACTGCAGGGGGCTTGGGTTTGATCCCTGGTCAAGGAACTAAGATCCTGCATGCCCTGCCTGCAGTGTGGCCCAAAACAAAACAAGACTCCACGGAAGACAGGGGCCTCAATGCTCCCATCTCTGCGGTTCCCCTTTTTCCCACCGTAAGCCTCTTTCTATACTTATGTCAACTAATTATACAACACATTCCTTGCCACACTTACCAAGATGCCACTTGCACCAAGCTTCAATGTTTTAAGCAAATAAAGAACAGCTAACCAGTGGCAAATTCAATGTCTTTTCCAGATAGGTTTACTTATGTGATAATGTAAAAGGAGCTTGTTCCTTCCTGAGGAACCAAAATGAATTAGTCCCTTTCTGCAAATTTTAATTGTTCTTTCCAGCATCTCATAAAAATTACAAGTGCAGGATTAGACAGATTTGACTGACTTTAGGTTACACTGCTATTTCCTGGTTGTAAAAAGTAAACTAGAAGACAAGGGAATAAAGTACCTAGCTCGCAATACCTTCTTTAGTCATATTAATAAATGGCTTAACGTGCTATTGATTAAGTAATAGAAACAAGAAGTTTCATTTTTAATAAATATCACATTCAATAAAAGGTTAGATTGAGCCTTTTATCATAACTGAATAGCTAAGGTCACTGGTTCGATATTTCATAAATGATGAACTCTTTCACTATCATAAAAATACAGATATCAGGACTTCCCTGGTGGTCCAGTGGTTAAGACTCTGTGTTTCCAACGCAGGGGGCATGGGTTCAACCTCTAATTGGAGAACTAAGATCACACATGCCACTTGGCATGACCAAAAAATGAATAAAATAAAAATGCTGATATCATTTCAAAATATGTGATAACATTAGAAACGATACCTCAAATTATGTACTTATTCCTAAAATTGTACATAAAATTAAGTGATGTATCATGCTGTAAGTCTGAAAAGTTTCATCATCTCAATTATCTAGTTACAATTTTAATGGAAAGTAAATCTAATATAAATTCAATCTTTATATATCATAAAATTCATAGTGAAAAGATCCCTAGAGACCTGTAGAGTTTAGTGGTCTTTTAAAACTGTTGGATTAGATGCTGTACGATACAAAAACGCAATAAACCACAAAAAAGAAATTCAACACAAACATAGTAAAAAGTTAAAATGTCTCTATTTATGCAGATGTCGTCTATGTAGAAAATCATAAAGAGTCTATCAGAAAACCTACTAAGTGATTTTAGCAAGGTCGTGGGATACAGGATCAATAAACATCAATTTATTTCTATATATTAAAAACTGAGACTTGGTATCACTGACAAACATGAACTACTTAGGGATACACTTATGACCCGTACAGTGAAAGCTACAATGCACTGCGACAGAAATGACACAAGGCCGAAAATAACAGCACAATAAGCTACCTTCATGTACCAGAAGATTCAGTATCATTCAGACGTCAAATTTCCCCCTACAGATTCAATGCAATCCAATCAGAATTCCAGTACGCAATCCAATCAGAATTCCAGTAGGCTTTTTTTTTTGGGTAGAAACTGACAAGATAATTCTAAAATTTATATGGAAAAACAATATGGAGCAAGAAGAAATTTTACTTTCCAGTTATTTTACTAACCAAAATAACTTTGAGGAAGAACTGGAGGACTCACAATACTGGACTTTAACACTGCTCTGGTAATCAAGACAGCGTGCTACCAGTAAAAGAACAGACATACACAAACCAGTGGACCAGAAGTGAGTCCACAAACAGACCCCCATGTATGTGGTCAGGCGTGCAATATGAGGTAATGCAAAGTGGAAAAGACAGTTCTTCAATAAATGACGATAGAAGAAAGGAATATTCACATGTGGAAAAACGAACCTTGACCTTTACTGTGAGACACTGGACCTGCCTGGTGAAATGAAAGGATACCAGACAGTAACTCAAAGCCACATGAAGAAATTAAGATCTCAGAAAAGGAAATACACGGGCAATTATAAAAGCTAGTATTATTATAAAAATGATTTGTAACTCCGTATCTTGTCTTCTCAATGATTTCAGACATTAAAAAAAAAAGATTAATCTAAAAGGTAGTCTTATTGTAGCTCCAGCTTATAACTTCATGTTTTGTTTCTACATAATTTAAGAGACTAATGCATTCTAAAAAAAATAATCCCTAGTTTATTTTTTAGACACACAATATGTAAAAATGTAATTTTATGACATCAATAACTGAAAGAGGTAGCATAGAGTTGCAAAATAAAAGTTTTGGTACATTATTCAAGTTAAACTGGAATAAGTTCAAATTAGAGTATTACAACTTTAGGATGTTAAATGTAATCTAAGGAGTTAAATGTGACCACAAAGGAAACCGTTATAACATATACATGAAAGGATATGAGAGGTGAATTAAAATCCAGCAAACCCACTGCTGGGCATACACACTGAGGAAACCAGAAGGGAAACAGACACGTGTACCCCAATGTTCATCACAGCACTGTTTATAATAGCCAGGACATGGAAGCAACCTAGATGTCCATCAGCAGATGAATGGATAAGAAAGCTGTGGTACATACACACAATGGAGTATTACCCAGCCATTAAAAAGAATACATTTGAATCAGTTCTAATGAGATGGATGAAACTGGAGCCTATTATACAGAGTGAAGTAAGCCAGAAAGAAAAACACCAATACAGTATACTAACGCATATATATGGAATTTAGAAAGATGGTAACAATAACCCTGTGTACGAGACAGCAAAAGAGACACTGATGTATAGATCAGTCTTATGGACTCTGTGGGAGAGGGAGAGGGTGGGGAGATTTGGGAGAATGGCATTGAAACATGTATAATATCATGTATGAAACGAGTCACCAGTCCAGGTTCGATGCACGATACTGGATGCTTGGGGCTGGTGCACTGGGACGACCCAGAGGGAGGGTATGGGGAGGGAGGAGGGAGGAGGGTTCAGGATGGGGAACACAGGTATACCTGTGGTGGATTCATTTCGATATTTGGCAAAACTAATATAATATTGTAAAGTTTAAAAATAAAATAAAATTTAAAAAAAAATTTCACTACAAAAAATCAGCTTAACACAAAAGATAATAATGTGGGACATGAGAAAAAAAAAACAAAACCACCAAAACAGTGCACAGAAAACAAGTAGCAAAAATATTCCTTCTTATAAGTAATTACTTTAAACATCAATAGATTAAACTCTCTAATCAAAGACAAAGACCGGCAGAACAGATAAAAACACATGACCACCTGTATACTACCAATGAGAGACTCAACTGAGATCCAAAACAAACAGGTAGAGAGTTGAAGGATGGAAACAGACATTCCTTGCAACCACTGTAGTAACCATAAGAGAGCAAAGCTATTAATACCAGATAATACAGACATGAAATCAGAAAAGGTTACAAGACACAAAGAAAGACATCCAATAATAATAAAAGGTTCAGTGCAGCAAGAAGACAGAATAACTATAAACTTCAGTTTCAGCATCAGTCCTTCCAGTGAATATTCAGAGTTGGTTTTCTTTAGGATTGAAAGTTTGATCTCCCTGCTGTCCAAGGGAGTCTTCTCCAACACCACAGTTTGAAGGCATCAATTCTTCAGCACCCAGCCTTCTTTATGGTCAAACTTTCACATCCATACATGACTACTGGAAAAACCATAGGTTTAATATATGGACCTTCGTAGGCAAAGTGATGTTCTGCTTTTTAACACGCTGTCTAGGTTTGTCATCATTTTCCTTCCAAGGAACAAGTTTTGTTTAATTTCATGACTGCAGTTGGCGTTCACAGTGATTTTGGAGCCCGAGAAAATAAAATTTGTCATTGCTTCCACTTTTCCCCCTTCTATTTGTCATGGAATCAGACACCATGATCTTAGTTTTTTGAATGTGGAATTTCAAGTCAGCTTTTTCACTCTCCTCTTTCACCCTCATCAAGAGGCTCTTTAGTTCCTCTTCACTTTCTACCATACACACTTCTATATGTAAAATAGATAGCTAAAAAGAACCTATTGTATAGCACAGGGAACTCTATTCAATACTCTATAATGACCTATATGGGAATAGAATCTAAAAAGAAGGGTGAATATGTGCGTATGTATGACTGATCCACTTTGCCGTACAGCAGAAACGAATACAGCACTGTAAATCAACTATGGGCTTCCCTGGTGGCTTAGCGGTAAAGAATCTTCCTGCAGTGCAGGAGACTTGCAGCAGATATGGGTTCTATCCCCGGGTAAGGAGGATCCCTGGAGAAGGAATGTTAACCCACTCCAATATTCTTGCCTGGAAAATCCATTGACAGAGGAGCCTGGCAGGCTACGGTCCGTGGGGTTGCAAAGGAGTCAGACACAACTCAACAACTAAACAACAAACAACAAAATCAACTATACTCTAATAAAAATAAATTTAAACAATAAAAGGAAAAAATGAGAGAAAAAGAAAAGCTAAAATCAAAAATGGCAGAAGGAAATCATAAAGATTAGAGCAGGGATAAATGAAATAAAGAATGGATATGCAATAGAAATAAAATGAAAGTTGGTTATTCAGAAAGATTACAAAAATCAACAAACCTTTGGCTAGACTGAAGGCAAAAAAGAGAGAAGATTCCAATGACTATGAAATGAAAGTGGAGCTATTACTATTCATTCTATAGAAATAGAAAACAGTTCATAAGAGAGCACTATGAATAACTGTACACCAAAAAAAATGAAAACAGATGAAATGGACAAATTACTAGAAATACAAAACCTACCGATCAAATCATGATGAAGTAGAAAATCTGCATAGACCCATGACTAATAAAGAGATTGAAAGTGAAAGTCGCTCAGTCATATTCATGGAATTCTCCAGGCCAGAATACTGAAGTAGGTAGCCTTTCCCTTCTCCAGAGGATCTTCCCAACAAAGGGATCGAACCCAGATCCCCCACATTGCAGGCAGATTCTTTACCAGCTGAGCCACAAGGGAAGCCAAGGAGACTGAATTAACAATCAAAACCTCTTGACAAAGAAATGCCCTGGACCTGATGGATTCACTGGTGAATTCTTCCAGACATTTAAAGAACTAATAGCAATCTTCAACTATTCCAAAATACTGAAGAGGAGGGGACATTTCCAAACTCATGCTATGAGGCCACTATTACCCTGATGCCAAAGGCAAACAAAGACTCCACAAAAAAGAAAAAAACCTACAGACCAGAATCCTTTATGAACAGTGATGTAAAAATCCTCAACAGTATACCAGGAGCGTTCAGCAGCATATTAAAAGGATAAAGATTACAACCAAGCAGTATTAATTCTTAGAATGAAATGACAGTTCCATGTATGAAAACTGATCAATACAATACACCATATTCAAAGAAACCCCATACGATCATCTCAATAGATGCAGAAAAAGCGCTGACAAAACTCAATACTCTCTTGTGATAAAAACACTCAGCAAACTAGAAACAGAAGGAAACTAAAAGAAACAAAAACCATTAAGAGGCTTTTACAAACTGAGGAAGAAAACTCAAAGCTAACATCATATTCAATGGTAAAAGACTGAAAGTTTTTCCCCTAAGATCAGGAAAAAGGGAAAAACGTCTGTTCTTACCACTTCTATTCAACATAGTACTACTGCAGGTCCTAGCCAGAGCAATTAGGTAAGAAAAAGAAATAAAAAATATCCAAATTGGAAAGGAAGAAGTAAAATTATCTGTTTACAGATGATACAATCATATATAGAAAACTCTATAAAAATTCCACATACACAAAAACCTTGTTAGAACTAACAAATGAGTTCAGCAAAATTGCAAGCTACAAAGGCAACACACAAAAATTAGCTGCATTTCTACACATGAACAATAAACCATCTGAAAAGGAAATGAAGAAAACAGGTCCATCTACAATAGCATAGAAAACAAACAAACAAAACTTAAGAATTGGCCAGGGAGGTAAAAAGGCTTACAAGACATAAAGGTGACACACAGAAATGAAAAGGATACTGTATGTCAAGTGTCTTTGGAAACCTTTGGATTGGAAAACAATATTACTAAAATGTCAATAATATGCAAAGCAACTAACAAAATCAATGTAATCTCTATTAAAATAGCAACAACATTTTTTACAGAAATAGAAAAGTCCACTCTAAAATTCACACGAATCTCGAGGGATCCCAAAAGCCAAAGCATCTTTGTCTTGGAAAAAGACAAAGATGGAGGACTCATACTTCCCTATTTCAAAATTTACAACAAAGCTACAGTTACCAAAACGATACTGGCATAAAGACAGACATATAGACCAACAGAATAGAAGAGAGAGCCCAGAAGTAAATCCTCAAACAAACGATCAAATTATTTTTGACAACTGTGCCAAGACTATTCAACAGGGAAGGGGTAGGCTTGTCAACAAATGGTACCAGGATAACAGAATATCCACATGAAGAGTGAAGACCATTACCTAACACCATATAAAAAAATTAATGCAACCGATTTTTGTATGTTGACTTTGTATCCTACAATTTTGGCTAATCCACCCAAACTTGATTAAAGATTTAAACGTAAGAGCTGAAACTTTAAAACTCTTAGAAGAAAACAGACCAAAAGCTTCAAGACATTGGATTTGGTGACAATTTCTCAGATGTAACATCAAAGATTTTGGAGCCCAAAAAAATAAAGTCTGACACTGTTTCCCCATCTATTTGCCATGAAGTGATGGGACTAGATGCCATGATCTTCATTTTCTGAATGTTGAGCTTTAAGCCAACTTCTTCACTCTCCTCTTTCACTTTCATCAAGAGGCTTTTTAGTTCTTCTTCACTTTCTGCCACAAGGGTGGTGTCATCTGCATATCTGAGGTTATTGATATTTCTCCTGGCAATCTTGATTCCAGCTTGTGCTTCTTCCAGCCCAGTGTTTCTCATGATGTACTCTGCATATAAGTTAAATAAGCAGGGTGACAATATACAAACTTGATGTACTCCTTTTCCTATTTGGAACCAGTGTGTTGTTCCATGTCCAGTTCTAACTGTTGCTTCCTGACCTGCATATCACTGTAGATGGTGACTGCAACCATGAAATTAAAAGACGCTTACTCCTTGGAAGGAAAGTTATGACCAACCTAGATAGCATATTGAGGAAAAAAAAAAAAGAAAAAAATGAAATGGGTGTTTACCTACCCTAAAAAAAAAAAAAAAAGAAAAGCAGAGACATTACTTTGCCAACAAAGGTCCATCTAGTCAAGGCTATGGTTTTTCCAGTGGTCATGTATGGATGTGAGAGTTGGACTGTGAAGAAAGCTGGAGCACCGAAGAATTGATGCTTTTGAACTGTGCTGTTGGAGAAGACTCCTGAGCGTCCCTTGGACTGCAAGGAGATCCAACCAGTCCATTCTAAAGGAGATCAGTCCTGGGTGTTCTTTGGAAGGAATGATGCTAAAGCTGAAACTCCAGTACTTTGGCCACCTCATGCGAAGAGTTGACTCATTGGAAAAGACCCTGATGCTGGGAGGGATTGGGGACAGGAGGAGAAAGGGACGACAGAGGATGAGATGGCTGGATGGCTTCACCGACTCGATGGACGTGAGTTTGAGTGAACTTCAGGAGTTGGTGATGGACAGGGAGGCCTGGCGTGCTGAGATTTATGGGGTCGCAAAGAGTCAGACACGACTGAGCGACTGAACTGAACTGGACATCTGAGATACAGGCAACAAAAGAAAGGAAAGAGAGAGAAACTGGACTTCATCAAAATTAAGAACTTTTGTGAATCAAAGAATACTATCAAGAAAGTAGAAAAACAATCTGAAGAATGGGAGAAAATAGTTGCAGATGGTATATATGATGAGAGATTAATAACTAGCATATATAAAGAATTCCTAAAACTCAAAAAAAAAAATCTGATTCAAATATGACTAAGGACTTAATACATCAAAGAAGATATATTAATGGCTAAAAGCATATGAAAAGATGCTCAATATCACTAACCACTAGGGAAAAACAAGTCAAAGCCACAATGAGACATCACTCCATACCCATCAGGCTGGCTACCATTCAAAACAAAACAAAAACAGGAAAAAAATAAGTGCTGGCAAAGATGCAGAGAAACTGGAACCCATGTGCACTGCTAGGGGGAATGTAAGATGGTAGAGCTTTTATGGGAAATACATGGCAGTTCCTCAAAAACATTAAAAACAGATTTACCATACAATCCAGAAATTCCACTTCTGGGTAAATACTCAAAAGAACTGAAAGCAGGTTTTGAACAGATATTTGTACACTTATATTCAGAGCAGCATTATTCACAACAGCTAAAACATGGAAGCAGCCCAATGCCCATCAACAGATAAATCGATAAGCAAAATGTGGCATATACAGACAATGGATATTATTCAGTCTTAAAAAGGCAGGAAATCCTGACATGTGCTGCAATAAGGATGAACCCTGAGAACACTATGCTAAGTGAAATAAACTAGTCACAGAAAGAGAAATACTGTACACGTTTACTTACGTAAGGTACCTAGAAGTAGTCAAAATCATAGACATAAAGTAGAACGGTGGCAGTCAGAGGCTGGTGGAAAGGGAGGTCAGGAGTTACTGTTTAATAGGGATAGAGTTTGAGTTCTGCAAAATGAAGAGTGTATGAGATGTAAATGGTGGCAGGTGCATAACAATATGTAAACATTTAACATTGCAGAACTGTATACTTAAAAATGACTAAGAAAAAAATTGCACAGAATTTTATGTGTATCTTACAAGTTAAAAAGCTGGAAACAATCCAATCCTTTGCAACCTGGTTTGGAAACTTTCAGGACCCTCTTTAACCTATGATTCCCTTTAGTACGGGGGTCTTTTACTCCTCAATCCACTGTTAGTTATCTGATTGGCCCTTTTTACCTGTATTCTCACATCTTTTGAGAAAATTTTCTCATATTAATTGTTTAATAATGTCTTCTCCTTCATTTTACTTTATTTAACGCCTAAAAAACTTGATCTTCCAATTTTTAAAATTTACTTTTGTGGGTATTTCCTCATCTTTAACTTCCAGTTATTTGTTATCTTCTTTTTAAGTTCCAAGAACTCCTTCTTTTTTTATGTAGTATTTCTTTTCGATGAATCACCTTGCTGTTATTTCTTACATGCAGGATCTTATCTATCTGAAGGCAATCTAGTTCCCAAACTCCTTGCATTGTCTGCTTCTTCTAGTTTCTCCTTGCTGTCAGCATGATCTCTCAGAATTCCTCTGGAGGCTTCCCTCAAACACCTGATGTTCTTTGACAGCTGATTTACACTTCATAGTAAGACACTAATAGGCTATTTGGAAGCTCTGTATGTGTGAACAGGCCTTGTCATCTGATGAGGTTCTTTCTGAAATGGCTGGAAGGGAACCTAGAAGTTTCATTTGGCAGTCTTTTCTCTTTATAGGCTAGTTCCTTCAGGGAAGAGCCCAGGAATAAGGGGAAAAAAGCTAGAAGCCTCACCACGCAGGGTGCAAACACTTATGTTTCCCTGCTTTTGTTAGGGAGCCACTCTCACCCTCTACGCTCTATGTCTAAGCTCCAGAGTCTTTCTGGCTCAGTTTCTCCAGGGAATAATCCTCCTGTCTTCTGGCAGGGTGGGCTAACAGATTTTCATCTGTCAGAGCTGAATACTATCATTAAAAAGGAAAAAAAAAAACAAAAAACTTTGCCAATCTGGTAGAGAAAAAGCAAAACAACAAACAAACAAAAAACAGCCTTGTTTCAACCTGCATTTGTTAATTTACAAGTGAGGGTGAACATTTTTCCAATCCTTTATTTGCATTTCAGATTTCTTCTACTTGTTTCCTTTGTATTGTTTCCCTATTGGGGTATTCATTTTTTCCCCCCCTTTTAAAGCCAAGAGTTCCTTATATATGTTGGAAATGTGATTCTGTACCAAATATAGACTCCTTTTAAGTCTTTAAAAAAGGTTTTAGAGATGTTTCTCATTTTTGTAAAATCAAACCTATCCATGCTCTTTTCTGATTTCTGCTATGGTATCGTGCTTAGAAAAGTCTCCTGATAACAATTTCATTGTATTTGCTTCCCTTAGATAATTAAGGCACAGAAGACACTGCTCCATTTTCACTTTAATTTCTAGTGACAGACACCATCTCTGCATTCAAAGTGACAGTACAGAGTCAGAGAGTATACGGTCACTCTGCTTTTATTTCCTATCTTCAATTAGCAAAGTCAGCTACAGCATGTGGGAACATTGGTATGGCTATCCATTGGACAGGCTACATCAATGGTTCTTAAGTGTGGTGTGGGGCCCCTAGGAGTTCCTGAGACCCTTTCAGGGGGTCCACAGGTCAAAACTATTTTCATAATAATACTTAGGTGTTATCTGCCTTTTCCTCATCCTTTCATAAGCATTGTTATGCAGTCGCCAAGTCGTATCTCCATGAACTGCAGCGCACCAGGCTCCCCTGTCCCTCACCATCTCCCGGAGTTTGCTCAAGTTCATGTCCATTGAATCAGTGATGCCATCCAACCGTCTCATCCTCTGTTGCCCCCTTCTCCTTCTCTCTCAATAAGCACACAGTGAGATTTTCCTGAGGTAACATGAGGTGTGATGATACCACTGCTCTGATGGTTAGTGAAGTGTGTACTTGTACACTTTCTTGCTTTCTAGAAGCTTGTAAGGTGGTAGCTTTATGCTATAAACACAAGTTTTCAGAGATCACCTCAATTGATTCTCAGTGTACTATCTTTCGTTCTGCCTGCAAACTCATTATTGTCCAATACATAGTTATTTTGAAATCCATAAGTTTTTCTCATGCTTATACTGAAATATAAGAAGTACATTTTGTGTCTTATTGTTAAATATTGATAGCTATAACCCACATAAACAAAAGCTCTTTGGGGCCCTCAATAATTTAAGAATGTAAACAGGCCCTGACATTAAAAAGTTTGAGAACTGCTGGGTTGGTGATACTGCGGTGACAAACAACCCCCAGATTCCAAGAATTTTTTTCTCCCTCACACTACATGTCCATCTTGGGCCAGCTAGTTCTCTGCTTGGCAATGTCCTCAGGTCCCAGGTGGACAAAACAGACCCTTTGGAACCACCGCCAATCATGGAGGCAGAGGGAAGAGCATAAGACTCCGGCTCACCTGCCCTTTAAGTGCCCCAGCCTGAGCAGCACACACATCCCTTCCACTCATGCCATTGGCTAGAGCTGGTCATGTGACCGCACTTAACCACCAGGGGACTAGGAAGTGCAGCCCCTCCCTAGTTAAGAGCCAATAATGTTTGGTGTACAGCACATCTAACTAGTACAATGATATTTCATTTTTTTGAAGACCCGTTAGAGTATACAAGCAACAACTTAAGCGATACCTCAGACCTTCACTTTAAGAAAAGTAAAGCTGGACTTCCCTGGGTCCAGTGGTTAAGAATATACCTGCTAATGCAGGGGACACAGGTTCAATCCCTGGTCCAGGAAGGTTCCACATGCCTCAGAGTAACTAAGCCTGTGAGCCACAACTACTGAGCCTGTGCATTCTAGAGCCCATGCTCAACAAGAGAAACCACTGCAATGAGAAGCCTGTACACCACAACTAGAGAGTAACCTCCCGCTTGTAACAACTAGAGAAAGCCTGCACAGCAACGAAGATCCATAAATAAATAAGTACAAATTTAAAAAAGTAAAGCTACCAGGCTTTTTATTGCCGAAGCCTATAAATTTCAAGCTCAAACTTCCAGGCTATATCTATATTACTGTATCTCAGCAACAAAACCTCCACAAACTATGTTCTTTTGAATTGTGGGAAGTCTGCCTAATTACTGCAATTGGAGATTCATGACTGCCCATATGCTCCACGACAATCTGATCGAAATAAACTGCATCAGCTAATAAAAGGCTGTAATTTTTTATGATACTTGGTGCTCACAGAATTTAAAGGAAAAGGCAGATTTCAGAGCTAATTAACAGCAAGACAGCATGGGTACTTTGTGCTGAGCGAGAGCCGCTTCACGAAGAGAAAGGGCGCTAGAGTATGTGGTGTCGTTGAGCAGATTCTGATCACACTGAGAGACTAGCTTGTGTGAAGGTTCCCACACAGTCTGCAGCTTCAGAAGACCAGAAAACTGCCCTCCGTATGGCCCTACCCTCTTCTGATGCCACTTTCCCTGCTCAGCACAGTCTTCTACTCTTTTTACTTATGGGGACATCTTTGGAGGCTCTGGAAATAAGTTCCTGCACATGGGGGTTCATCCACAAATAAAAGACCCTGACAATGTATATGGGACTTCCCAGGTGGCTCAATGGTAAAGAACCCACCTGTCAATGCAGGAGACACAGGAGACGTGGGTTTGATCCCTGGGTCGGGAAGATCCCCTGGAGGAGAGCATGGCAGCCCACTCCGGAAGAACCCTATGGACAGAGGAGCCTTGAGGGTAAAGTTGAACACAACTGACTGACAGAATGCTACTAAGTAGGTGGACTCACCCTCAAGTGTGATACAGACTGTCCTAGCATTTCAAATAGAACAGGATTTCAAGAGAAACTAACCAATGCCTATGGTAAAAATTCAGCTCTATTTAACTGACAAAAGGAAAAAGAACTGTTAAAAAATAAATCTAATCCATCTGAAGCTTTCTACAAATACCATTACTGGTGCTAGTACAAAAGATGATAAATATGTAACCTTTTCTCATCGCAATAAAGAAACGTAAGAGAAAGATGATCAATATCTGCCGGATGAAAAAGGACAAGCCCTGCGGGGAAAGGCGTTCCTTCCTCTTCTCTCACGGCATCCAGTCTTGAACTGAGTCTCCACAGGTCTTGGCTTAAACCGGGGCCCCAGCTATGAATTTGCACTCATCCTCTGCTCCCTGACTTTAAGCAATTTTCCTAAGGGAAAGTTGAGATTTACCAAGCTGAAAATTATCAAAGTGCTTCCAATACATTCCTCTAGGATGACCTGCCACCAAAACTGCAACATGTTCCTCAATACAGGTGTCCCACAAAGTAAAATGCACCTGGACAAGGTGAGTATGGCATTAGCAAATATTTCGTCATTTCAAACCACCACGTTAACTGAATGTCAACTCTGCTCTAAGTACCACAAGAGATACAGAAGAAGTACATCATCCCTGCCCTCAAAGAGATTATAAACTAAGTGCATGTGTCCATTCCCTAAAACTCCCCACACATGGATTTAACTAAACAATAACGAAGACACGGGACTTCCCTGATTGTGTCCAGTGGTTAAGACTTCGCCTTCCAACACAGGGGGTGCACATTTGACCTCCAGTCAGGGAGCTAAGATCCCACATGCTTCACCCCAAAACACATTAAAACAGAAACGATATTGTAACAAATTCAATAAAGACTTTAAAAATGGTCCACATTAAAAAAAAAAAAGACCTAAGTTCAGCGCTGTCAGAATGGAAAGAAAACTTCATGGAGCCAGTAGTGTTGAAATAATGCAAAAGGCAGACTGAATTTGTTTCAGTATCGACAACAGGCTGGGGCATTTCAGGGGAAAAGAGTGCCCCGAGGAAACAGGTGAGACAGAACACTGACAAACTGGCCTTATTAAAGGCAAAGAAGAAGGCAGGAAGTAGGCAAGAAATTAACGCGGATATCCACCCGCCTGCTCATTCACTTGGCAAACATCTGACAGGTATGTGTCATGTGCCCACAGTGCTAGGAACCCAGTGGCGAGCCAGGCAACCACGGTGCCTGACCCCACATGGAGCCTGCTTTGCAGTGGAAGAAAACAGAACGTCAGCACAAAGTGGGCAGAAAATATAGAAAACATCTAATTTGTAAGGGGCTTTAAAAACAGAGCCAAGAATTTGACCTTTATCCAATAAAAAATAGGACGTGACAAAAGACTTCTGGCTACAGAAACGTGATCAGTACTGTGTTAATATTAACTGGTACAGCTTGACTGAAACTGACAAAAGGTGAAAACACAGAGACCTGAAGAAAATAGAAATGAGGGGGTCAAAGTCAGCTGGAGTGGAGAGGATTCATGGACTGAGTACCTGTGGGGAACCTGAGAAGGGACTCAATACTACTTGGAGAAGAAAAATCAAAGAGCATCTGAGGCTTTTCACTGGGATGCACAGGTGAGCATGAAACTGGGAGGCAGCCAGGCACAGGAGGCAAGTGATCCGAGCATGTAATCGTAACGGCCAGAAGGCAGAGATGCAGGGTCAGAGCAAAGCTAACAAAGTGCTATCACCAGTATTTCCTCCATTTGAATACTCATTAAATGCCTGGAGACTGGCGTTAGAACCCCCGTATTTCAGAGAAAAACAGTGAATATCTAAAAGGTTAACTAAGTGGCTTGTCTGAGATGGAGAAATTTACCTGATTATGTATCCCTGACCCAAAAGCTGGCTAGAAATTGGAACTCGTGCAGCCTGGCTCAAACCAAACTTTGGTTGGCAGACATTTACAAGGAGGAGAGGCAAACTACAGCAAGGGGACATTTATACTAACCTGTCAAAGGACTCATCCGAATTCTGTGAAGAACTCCTACAAATCAGTGAGAGCACTCCTTATTAACTTTTATGCTCATGATACTAATAAAAATATACTGGCATTTACTTTACATAATAATGTGCCCATTACTATGCTAAGCACTTACATGCATTCTCGATTAATTCTCCCAACAGCACTACAACAGTAAAATTATCCTCTGGATTTTATGGATGAAGAAACAGGTTCAGAGAGGTTAAGGAACTTAGCCCAGGTGGCTAGAAAGTCAAACTTGGACTAGACTTCAAAGGCTTTGCTCTTTAAGTCACTGACCTCTTCTCAAACTCCATCTTCACCTTTGGCCTTTTCAAATAATCATCAACACACTCACAGGTGCCTCACATGCCAGGTACAAGGTGAGCGATCCTAGCTGTCCCTCCCTAACGCCCACCTTTGCTGCGTATGGAGGTCAGACGCACACATTCTATTTCTCATGATTTTGGAAGTCAGCTTCCTACCACCACTTTATTTAGGACCTTTCATTTTGAGAAGGTGGGCTCTAGAGAGAAAAAATCAAATCATGAATGCATCAGAAAGGCTAAACAGGAGGTTGAGCAAACAATTCCAAGATTCTACAATTAGGAATAACCTTAGAAAACTTACATAGGTTCTCCTTAACACAGAAGGAAAAAACTTACAATTTACCCTCAAGACGGCATTGTAACTTCAAAAACAGGACTAGGGAATTGGTAAGAACAGGAACTCTAAATACTGGGGGAAAAAAAAAGGCAGGGCCTTTTTTCACCTTTAAGGTTTGTGGGGCTGACGGGGCTCCCATCCTTCAGGACAAATCCCTTCCTGACAACAACACGTGAGAACCGGGCCAAAGGAGCAGAAATTCTGATTCTTGATTAAAGGTCATTCCAAGGGCTCAGGAGAGACTTTCCTACCACTGTACAACTCTGTCTTCATTTCTCTTCCTGGTTATGTCCGTATGTTTATTTGGTGCCTTTGAGATATAAGAGTGAATAAAAAGGCCAGCATCTGAGGGCCATGAGCTCAAGTTCCTTCTTGGGTCAAAACTCACGCTTCAGATCCTCTCTTGCATCAAGGGTTCGGCTTCTTTCCCCTACACACCTGACCTTATACTGTCTGTGGTCCGTGCCCATCTGCTACATCCCGCCCACTCGATGCCCACATGATTCTTGTGGTTTGATGTCTGTTGGCATTTTACTACTGAGGAATGTTCTGGCCGCAGCAAACCCGGGTGGGAACACAGTGCACTCACTGCAGGCAGAAGTGGTTCCAAAAGCCCAAGAGCCAAGCAGCCCGCAGCCGTCAGACCACAAGAGCTTCCACAAAGGAGCGTGACCCATACAATGCAGGGGCCACGGAAGCAGTAACATTCCCAGTGGTCTTCTTTTTTTCTTTTGGATGGTGCCCCCCTTTAAACATTTCTTCTATTTTGTCTTCTCATCTCTGTTAGCTGTCTTAAATCCTCTCTTTGAACATGGTAGGGTGTAAATAAAATACACGAGTGAAATTAAAATGAAAGTTTAATGAAAGTAAACTCTTAAAATTCTGTAGCCAAGCAAAACATGTGGCTTGTGTGTCCCATGGTTTCCTCTCCATTGTTTTACTGAACTCACAGCAAATAGAAAAGCTTACAACTGAATTCCCTTTAAGAAAAAAACAAAGAAAAAAGAGAGGTAGTTTGGTCAATAATGTAGAACTAGAGCATTAAAATTTCAAGACCCAATTGTTTGAAATGCCCAAAGCAGAAAGGTAGTAACTAGCTTAAGGTTCATTAAAGAAAACAATTTCAAAATTCAGCCTTGCAGTGTTTGCTAATCACAGTATGAGGTGACACTGGAACTTGAGGGGTACCCTAATGGCCCCCTCCTCACCTCAGGAAGACCCCCAAAAGCTCCACCGGTCACCGTCCTGACCGCCAGTGCTGTCATGCTGTCGCTGGAGCAGAACCTCTGCCAGGCCCTGCCCTCTCTGCCTGGTCCCTTCAAAGATGACCGCTCACAACAACTTGATCTGTGGGTCCCACTCTGCTTCCAACCCAGACGCCGTCTCTTTAAATCACCCCATGGCTCTGCACCCCACTCCCAAGCTTAGCCCAGCTGCTGGGGACCACTCCTCCCGCCACCCAAGTCAAATGCATGACCTTGCGGGAAGAGTTCAGATAACTGTCTTCTGAAGAAAATAAACTTAGTAATTTGAACAGAAAGAAGAAAGCTTTGGGAATTTAGAACCTAATACTTAGCATAAAATCTTAAATTATGCTTAGCACTATTTTTTTTTTATTACTACAACAGTAAACTGAGCCTGGATGGGACAGACCAAAGTCTTCTATGTACATGGATGTCTTTTTCAAACAAGCAAAACCTCCTGTTTATCAAAATCCAAGAAGTAGTAACAATAAACATCATTAATCAAATACCTACTTATGCATCAGGTACTTTATACATAGCCTCATGCTCCAATATACAACACCCTGGCTCAGAGCGAGTACTTCATATTAATACATTTTTATCTGTTACCTACATTTCAAGAAAAGCTCCCCAAAAAACAGAGAGCAAAAAGGTTCAACGACTAGCTACCTAGAGGCACACACCTTCCGGGGGTAAAACTAGGATTTGAACACAGGATGGTCTGGCTGCATATCAGTAAAGGAGACTCTGAGGTTGAATGACGTGTTCAAGGTCACCCTTGGGGGCCTGAGTGGCCTGAAAGCCCTGCTCTTAAGGACTATGCTCCTCTTCACTGACAGGCAGCCTTAGGAATGTGACCATTGGGCTAAGTCAGGTTTCTGGACAACCAAGGCTCACACTACTTGCTCAGCACAAGCGGGTTCACTGTTGTGACTATCAGACTTTGAACCTAAGGCAGCAAATGGAAAACTCATTAAAGGAAACCTTCGTAGACTCACCTTCACATCCCTCATTAAGACTAATCACCTGCCCATCAGGTTAGATAAGTACCTCAGGGCTTTAGGTACCTACGTGTGCCCTGGCTTACCACCCTTTTACATTCAATTTCTGTGGATGGCCCTGCCACCTTGGTTGGGGGTTGGGTGACTGTCCCCCAAGGTCAATCTTGGCTGTGACGGGTAGACCTTCCTCATTTGCTCTAGCCTTTTCATCTGCAGTCCAAACTCAGATTTTTCAGCCCCAACTCTGTGACTGTAACCTGCAGCCAGAGTAAGCCAGACAACCAAAAACTGTGGAGAGGATGAGATGCCCTACACCAGGGAAGGAATGAAAATGCAGGGACTTTGGGAAAACTTTCCATTTAGGTGATGATTTTGCACTTCCAGTTTCATGGCTACTTTGGAAGGAAGGATGAAGATTCCAGAACACTGACCTCCATATGTGGGCTACAAGAAAAGACATTTCTACTTGAGTTTGTTTTTTAATGACTTTTTTTTTTTTCCTTAACAAAAGTATCTACAACTTGAAAAGGAGATTGGCTCCTTTAAGGCTAAAATTGATTGGGACCAGAGATCTTACAACAGGTTATAAATGTTGCTGACTGACATACATAAAAATGAAACTCTTTCAACTACAACACTAGTTAAAGTAGGAGTTAAACTCAATTATTTAGGAATAAATTAGGTTTAAAATGTGTCAATCATAATGTCGATAAAAAGTATGTACATCAAGAAAATTTCACTAATTCTTCAGGAATCCTTTCTCCAAATAAATTTTGGAAAATCATCTCAGAAATCTCAGATCAGAGTTTGGGCCTCTGATGGTGCATCTGGCTACGTAAACCAGAGATGCCAATCCAGTTTCAATATGTCTAGTTAATGATAAATTATTCCCTCCCCTCAACGTGTGGAAGGCAAACTGCTCCACTCTGCAGACAGACAATGTAGGAACACTAGAGAAAGGGAATTAGTAAAGATCATCCAAGTTTTATCTAGCTGCCTGCTTCACTCTCTGGGATACAATTTAAAGGGGATATTTTAAAGTTTAAAACATGGCAAGGGAGATTCTTAAGCAGATTTCAAACATTTCTGTATTACTCCATTTGTTATCATCATGTATCATGCTTATAAATTTAAAACTTTATTAATTAGAGTTCCCTGGTTTGGGTTCAGCTTGCTTCCATCTGAGATTCTTGGCAGAAAGTCACGAACCTCCTGAACATGAGACTTCTGAAAGCGCTCTGGGGTGCTGGTGGGAAGAGGACCTTGCCTCCTAGTTACACTTCAATGCCATCAAGCTGTAGACCTGACATATCAACGGGGTTATTACCTTCTTTTGACCACACGTGTAAGATAAAGATTACTTCTATTTTCTTCTCTAATCTTCAGCTAAATCATGGTCTTTCAACTTCAGGTTGATTTCTAATTTCACCAAAAACTCTTAGTTAAAATCAAGTCCAGAGATCACTTTCCGAGCTTCTTTTCTAATGGAACCCTGGAAAATCACACCACAGAGGATGGTGTTCTATACTGAGTTTGTTAGCAGCAGCAACACAAAATGATTTAAGCCAGAGGACTTGTTTCACAGGACTTTCACCTACAGCCAGAAATGTGGGAGGTGACTTCACTGTTTCGGAGAAGTGAAATTTCTAAAGAAATACTTCTTTGACTTTCACCCATCAGTCTAATAACAATGACAAGTCCCAACACTCTGGCAATTTCAAGGTATACCTCTGACAAATATTTACCTAGGACTTCAGCCAAGCTTACTACTCTAGACCTTTTTGATAATTTGCAGCCACTTAAGATTCCAGGCAATGGCACCCTACTCCAGTACTCTTGTCTGGCAAATCCCATGGACAGAGGAGCCTGGTAGGCTGCAGTCTATGGGGTCGCTAGGAGTCGGACACGACTGAACAACTTCCCTTTCACTTTTCACTTTCATGCATTGGAGAAGGAAATGGCAACCCACTCCAGTGTTCTTGCCTGGAGAATCCCAGGGACGGGGGAGCCTGGTGGGCTGCCGTCTATGGGGTCGCACAGAGTAGGACACGACTGAAGCAACTTAGCAGCAGCAGCAGCAGCAAGATTCTAGGGGCTTTCTAGGTGGCACTAGCGGTAAAGAACCCAACTGCCAAAGCAGATGTAGGAGAAGTGGGTTTGATCTCTGGGTGGGGAAGATCCCCTGGAGGAGGGTATGGCAACCTACTCCAGTATTCTTGCCTGGAGAATCCCATGGATAGAGGAGTCTGGTGGGCTATGGCCCACAGGGTTGCAAAGAGTCGGACACGACTGAAGTGACTTGCATGCAAGATTCAGTGAACAGGTATTAGTATCTTTCCCCAGGCAAACTATAAATGAGTGGTAAGAAAGGCTGATTTCAGAAAAGCTGGTTTCATTTACCACTTTACTTCTAAGAACTGGAGAAAAAGAATAACGAGCCAGACAGCTCCATTCAAAGGGAAAGAAACAGAGGCCAAAGAAGCCTCACCAATGACTCGTTCCAAGAATCTCTAGGTGACCCTATTGCAACCTAACAAGATCTGAAATTCACTAAAATATTACACTGGATGTTTCCACGGTAAACAGTGACTAACACATTTAAGGAATTCCCACGTGGAGTGCCCAAAGAGTCCAGCAGCTCTGGAGTCTGAGGAGTGGTAAGCCAGGCAGTACAGCACAGAGGTCAAGAACTGCGGCTTCAGAGTCAGACTGCCCAGGGGTGAATCTAGGCTCTTGCAATTCCTAGTGGTGTGGCTTTGGGCAAGTTACTTAATCTCTCTATGGTTCAGTTTCCTCAGATATCAATCAAGAACTCTCTGAATGCCTACCTTAAAGGCTAATACGGTAATTAACTGCAATAACATAAAACAAAGTGTCCATTCAGCACAGTGGCCCTGCACAAAGTGAGCACTCACAGAACATTAGCTATTATTAACATCACGCAGACCTGAGCCCACTGACATAACAGCCTGATCAGTTTTGCCAAGGACAGCCAAATGAGGCTACTTCTGATCAATGGAAAATCTGAGCCAGAATCAGAGATCCTATGGCCGGGCTGGGAAGACCCTACCTAGCAGTTTAGAGAGAAAGAGTTCACTTCATGAACATGACCTGACCTTGGAAGCCTCTCTGCCCTTCACGCTGACCTCAAATGTACTTGTCAACAAGAAAGGAAATTTAATTGGAACCCCACTATGTCCAGGACACCATGTGAGGCTCTCTAGTGTTATCTTTCAATCTGTGAGGAAACGAGGGATAAGCACTTGGCGTCTGGAAACGCGGGTGCAAGTGGTGGCGTCAACTCTTCTTCGCTTATTCCTGAGTTTATTCCTAACCTGGGCCTCCGAATGGAGGCTATTTGTCCAAGAGACTCTTTCTTCCATTTCTGGAAGCCGCTCAGGAAGAAGGAGGACACAAGACACGTGCCTCTGAGCTTGGACTCACTTCAGAGGCGGGATGTCCCCGTGGAAGACTTGGGGACCGGACAGACCCCTGGGGAGGTTCCCTGGTGGCTTTGACCTTGGCGCCTGGGACTCCGTTTCCCATCCTGCCGGCTGCGGTACGATGACACAGCCCCTCGGCCTAGGCGGGTGTGTGAGCCGAGTGTGGCAACTGGTCCTGGAGGACTTGGATTCCCCATTCCACCTTCACCTCGGGACCCTGTTTCCCCCTGGGGGCGCGGGGCCCTCTGGCTTTGCCGGGACACAGTGCACACGGCAAACCGGCCGCGGAGAGCTGGGGGAGAGGCCAGATAAGATACCCCCGGCGCAAGGGTCAGGGCGGTGGGGACAGTCTGGCCGGCCAGCGATCGCGCACGTCAGCCGGGGTCACGCGGCCTCCCCGCCAGGGTCCGGCCGCCCGAGGAGGGAACGGGGCGGTCGCTGCCAGCCCGGCCCCGCCTGAACGACCTGGCCCGGCCTCGGTCCGGACGGCGGCCCGCCGCAGGCCTCACCTCCCTGCGCACGTTCAGCAACGAGTAATAGTCTTCATTGTCCAGCTCCTCCTCGCTCAAGGCCGTCGCCATCTTCGCAACCTTTCACCCCGCCAAACCTGCAAGGCCGTGCTCAAGAGGGACTGACGGTCCGCGGCTCAGATAGCGCGGGCCGGCGAGGCTGCCCCACAGCGGCCCCTGGCGGCCTGGAGTCGCGCCGCCTCCGCGCAGCCCGGAAGGAGCGCGCCTGCGCCCTGCTCCCCGGCGCGGCCGAGGGCGGGCCCAGTCCCTCCACGTGTTGCCCGGGGACCTAAAGCCGAGCCCGGGGACCCTGGGGCTGTGCCTTGGCTAGAGACAGCGAGTTTGCGGTCACTTCCGGGGGTCGTCACGTCTGGACGCCGGGGAGACACACCTTTGCGACACCCTCTGTCTCCCCCGCCGGCGTCCAGTGCGGGGCACATCCGAATCCCAAATATAGCCTCAACTGGGCTACGTGGCCATCTCCCCACCTCCACCCTTACCCCGGTACCCCTCCGACGGGAGGCTACTGGAGGCCCCACATACTGATTTGTCTTTGCACAGGAAGCTTCCAGAATGGCATGTGTTCCTCCAGTGGTCTTTCACTTTCATCTTGACAACCCTGCCCAGGGGACAGGCCCCCCTCATTTTCATTTATTATTGTCGTATATTCGGAGCATCTGGCAGTTTTTCTGCTGCTTAAACGACGAGGCTATAGCCATTGTGAAAGTGAAAGTCGCTCAGTCATGTCTGACTCTTTGCCACCCCAGGGACTATATAGTCCATCGAGTTCTCCAGGCCAGAATACTGGAGTGGGTAACCTTTCCCTTCTCCAGGATATCTTCCCAACCCAGGGATCGAACCCAGGTGCCCCGCATAGCCATTGGGTTTCCACTCTAATTGTTTCTGGCAGGCGTGTATATCTACTGACCCCACCCTGGAGCTGTTCTCTTGTAAATTTCTACCTTATGATTTAGCATTGGAGTCGAATTGATTTCAACCTTGTGCCTGTGACGTGGTGCGTTGTTGAAGATGTCTCTGCAATCATTTAAATAATTTAAATGTCTTTTAAATGATCCAATTATCAAGATAAAGTGGACAAGAGAGTGCCCCTGGTCTTGTCACCTGTTTGGTTCATGCCGACTTGTACCAATTCTTCGCTAATTCTCAGTAATGTTTGCTCTGTAACTAACCACTGACTTAGAATCATCCTTGCTGCCCTTCCTAAGCCAGTCTCCTGGGAAGCCCCAAACACCTGTCTGTGGATTTGAGAAGTTGATTTCTTTCTCTTCCTAATTTTTGACCAGATGTGCATCATCTGGGCTTGTGTACAGTCCCTTGCAAGTTGCCCAGCCCTCTTAAGGCTCTCTTGGCATGAGTCACTTAGGTGTGCTGAGACTGGTTATTCTGGAGTGTTGAGTCAGTCTGGAACAAACTGTCAGCCAGAGTTGTAAATTAAGACCTATTTCTTTATCTGTGTGAGATTTCCTCACAATAGCTTTCTTTCACACACACTCATATTCCATCAGCTAGTCCAGAAATTTTTTTGTTATGATCTTTCCTTTTTTCTCCGTTGCAGAGCAGTGATTAGGGCTAAACTGCACACTGACATTTGCTGGTTTTTAAGAATATCTTATCGAGAGGCTGGGGGGAAAACTAGAATGTGGTGATATTCCTTTTTTCCTCCCGTTTGTAGACATTAATTGGGCTATAATGCTCAGTTGGGTAGAGGAGCTCTTTGCCATCTTTCCTCTGCTTTGGAAAACACTGCCTCTAGGAATTACACAAACGGAACACAGCATATGTCTCAGAACACCCAGGTCGGTGTTGGTATGATTGAGAATGGCCTGGTTTTTATCACCACTCAAACAAAATAAATAGTGACTCAGGGATGCTCTGTGCTTTTGTCCTCTCTTGGGCCCATGGTATTTTGTGTTACTTGGTTACTTGGAAAGTGATTGTGACAAATAAGAAATAAACTTAGATACACTACAGGCTCAAGCATATATTGACTTTGGAGATTGGCTCTCTTGTTTCTCTCCTCCAAAAACCATAATCTCTGATGGGCAAAATAATGAAAACTGAAAGATGTACAAATTTATAAGTTAACACACACATCCAACAAACTACTCATGCCAGAGCAAGTGACAAAACTCAGTCACATTAACTCACTGCCTTGCACTTTAGTTTTCCTTTGATTGGGTAAAGTCACAAAGCAATTTGTCACTTAGTTGCAAAGCCTAATATACCAATACTTATGTAATATGCTCTTATAAGTATATGACTATGTGTGTGTATTATTATATATGTATATAAAATTGAAATGGGGGAAGGGTAGAGGACATAACCTTTATATTTTAATTTTTTAAAAGTCTTTCTTGAATTTGTTAGAATATTGCTTCTGTTTGTTTTATGTTCGGTTTCCTGGCCCCAAGGCATATGGGATCTTAGTGCCCCCATCAGAGATTGAACCCTCAACCCCTGAACTGGAAGGTGAAGTCTTAACCACTGAACCACCAGGGAAGGTCACACAACCTTTAAAAGAATGATTGCTGTTGGGGATATACCAAGATCTGGTCGGAACTGATTATATCCAAAATGGTGGAAGAGTCAACTTCCAGTGGAACTTGAGCCTCATTATATGCTCGTTGTAATTCATTAGCTAAGTGACACACCCACAGGTGCCATGACAGATCGAACAGTGTTGGTTGCTCAGTCGTGTCAGACTTTTTGTGACCGCGTGCACTGTAGCTCACCAGGCTCCCATCCATGGACTTTTCCAGTTGAGAATACTGGAATGGGTAGCCATTCCCTTCTGTAGAGGATCTTCCTGACCCAGGTGGTGGCTCAATTCCTAGAAATCCCCGCCCCTTCCCCCAAATAGTTGGAATAATCCTCTCACTCATCAGTGACTAAGTCGTGTCTGACTCTGTGCAACCCCGTGGACAGTAGCCTGCCAGGTTCCTCTGTCCATGGGACTTTCCAGGCAAGAATACTGGAGTGAGTTGCTGTGCCCTCCCCAGGGATCTTCCTGACCGAGGAATTGAACCACATCCACCTGCATTGGCAGGCGGATTCTTTACCACTGAGCCACCTGGGAAGCCAGCCCATTAAAAACTAACTGCCGCATATTTGGGGGTCTCCCACCTTCTGAGAGTGGCCCACACTCTGTCTGTACAGTGTGTTTCTCCCAGGCTCACTCTTGCCTTTTGAGACAGACTGCATTCTGTCCCTGGAACATGTCTCTCTCTAGATAAATCCACTTCTTACCTATCACTTTGCCTCTTGTTGAATTCCTTTTGCATGGAGACATAAAGACTTAAAGAGCTTCATTAAGTCCTTACAGCAGGTATGTGATTTTAATAAAAAGACAGTGGGTTCCAGTCCCAAATCTGAGTCTTGACTGGATTCAAATCCCAACCTGAGTTGTGAGTTTTCATAACTGTTATTGAATTCTCTCATCTTAACAGTAACCGTAAGGATAATTACCTCTACCATCATCATGTTCAGAGTGACCCCAGATCATCTGGCTTCTCTGAGCCATCCAGGAAGTTTCTTTTATTTAAAGACTCGACCCCAGGCCTTGCATCTAGCATGTAGGATTAGGGTTGTGAGGTGAAGTATAGGATGCTCATTAAATCTGAATTTCAGGTAAACAATGAATACTTGTCAGTAGTATTGCACCGGGCACACACATATACTAAACAAATTGAGACCCTGAGGACTGAAGAATAGCAAGAAGAGATAAGAAAGCCTTCCTCAGCGATCAATGCAAAGAAATAGAGGAAAACAACAGAATGGGAAAGACTAGAGATGGCTTCAAGAAAATTAGAAATACCAAGGGAACATTTCATGCAAAGATGGGCTTGATAAAGGACAGAAATGGTATGGACCTAACAGAAGCAGAAGGTATTAAGAAGAGGTGGCAAGAATACACAGAACTGTACAAAAAGATCTTCACAACCCAGATAATCACGATGGTGTGATCACTGACCTAGAGCCAGACATTCTGGAATGTGAAGTCAAGTGGGCCTTAGAAAGCATCACTATGAACAAAGCTAGTGGAGGTGATGGAATTCCAGTTGAGCTATTTCAAATCCTGAAAGATGATGCTCTGAAAGTGCTGCACTCAAATTTGGAAAACTCAGCAGTGGCCACAGGACTGGAAAAGGTCAGTTTTCATTCCAATCCCAAAGAAAGGCAATGCCAAAGAATGCTCAAACTACCATACAATTGCACTCATCTCACATGCTAGTAAAGTAATGCTCAAAATTCTCCAAGCCAGGCTTCAGCAATACGTGAACCGTGAATTTCCAGATGTTCAAGCTGGTTTTAGAAAAGGCAGAGGAACCAGAGACCAAATTGCCAACATCCGCTGGATCATGGAAAAAGCAAGAGAGCTCCAGAAAAACATCTATTTCTGCTTTCTTGACTATGCCAAAGCCTTTGACTGTGTGGATCACAATAAACTGTGGAAAATTCTGAAAGAGATGAAATACCAGACCACCTGACCTGCCTCTTGAGAAACCTATATGCAGGTCAGGAAGCAACAGTTAGAACTGGACATGGAACAACACACTGGTTCCAAATAGGAAAAGGAGTACATCAAGTTTGTATATTGTCACCCTGCTTATTGAACTTATATGCAGAGTACATCATGAGAAACACTGGGCTGGAAGAAGCACAAGCTGGAATCAAGATTGCCAAGAGAAATATCAATAACCTCAGATATGCAGATGACACCACCCTTATGGCAGGAAGTGAAGAGGAACTAAAGAGCCTCTTGATGAAAGTGAAAGAGGAGAGTGAAAAAGTTGGCTTAAAGCTCAACATTCAGAAAACGAAGATCATGGCATCTGGTCCCATCACTTCATGGGAAATAGATGGGGAAACAGTGGAAACAGTGTCAGTTTAAATAAAGTGGAAACTTTATTTTATGGGGGCTCCAAAATCACTGCAGATGGTGACTGCAGCCATGAAATTAAAAGACGCTTACTCCTTGAAAGGAAAATTATGACCAACCTAGATAGCATATTCAAAAGCAGAGACATTACTTTGCCAACAAAGGTTCGTCTAGTCAAGGCTATGGTTTTTCCAGTGGTCAGGTATGGATGTGAGAGTTGGACTGTGAAGAAGGCTGAGCGCCGAAGAATTGATGCTTTTGAACTGTGGTGTTGGAGAAGACTCTTGAGAGTCCCTTGGACTGCAAAGAGATCCAACCAGTCCATTCTGAAGGAGATCAGCCCTGGGATTTCTTTGGAAGGAATGATGCTAAAGCTGAAACTCCAGTACTTTGGCCACCTCATGCGAAGAGTTGACTCATTGGAAAAGACCCTGATGCTGGGAGGGATTGGGGACAGGAGGAGAAAGGGACGACAGAGGATGAGATGGCTGGATGGCATCACCAACTCGATGGGCGTGAGTTTGAGTGAACTTCAGGAGTTGGTGATGGACAGGGAGGCCTGGCATGCTGCGATTCATGGGGTTGCAAAGAGTCGGACACGACTGAGCGACTGAACTGAACTGAACTGAACTGAGGACTGTAGCCTGCCAGGTTCTTCTGTCCGTGGGATTTTCCTGGCAAGAATACTGAAGTGGGTTGCCATACTCTACTCCAGGGGATCTTTCTGACCCAGGGATTGAACCCATGACTCCCGAGTCTCCTGCAGTACAGGTGGATTTTTACTGTTGAGCCACCAGGAAAGCCTATATACTAAACACAATTTATTGTTTATCTGAAATTCAAATTTAACTTACTCTGGCAACCTCAACTAGAAACACTATAATCCTTCCCCTTGATACTAAAAGCTCAGCCTCCCTGTATACTGGGGCCAAATCAAATCTCAGAGTTTTGAATGAAGTGGAAAAGAATAGCTTTATCACTTTGCCAGGCAAAGAGAGACACAGCAGGTTCTTGCTCTGGAAAATGATGTGTCTCAACCCAGGAGAGTTTGGTGAGGAGTTTAGGAGGAGATTGCTGACAGGATCAGGATGTGTGCAGGGTCTCAGGTGGTGGGTGTCCTAATCTTGATGAGCTTCTCTGGTCCCTTTCATCTTGCCTCCAGTGATTTCTTGGCTGCTCCTCTCCCTATGGGGCTTCCTAGATGGCACTAGTGGTAAAGAACCCGAGTGCCCATGTTGTTGTTCAGTCGGTAAGTTGTGACTCTTTGAGACCCCACGGACTGCAGCACTCCAGGCTTCTCTGTCCTTCACCATCTCTCAGAGTTTGCTCAGATTCATGTCAATTGAGTTGATGATGCCATCCAGCCATCTCATCCTCTGTCACTGCCTTCTCCTCCTGCCTTCAATCTTTCCCAGCATCAGGGGCTTTTCCAGTGAGTTGGCTCTTCACAGCAGGTGGCCAAACTAGGAGGCACAATTGAAGATCTTCCTGGGTCAGGAAGATCCCCTGGAGATGGAAATGGTAACCGACTCCAGTATTCTTGCCCAGAGAATCCCATGGGCAGAGGAGCCTGGCAGGTTACAGTCCATGGGGTGGCAAAGAGTCAGACATGACTGAATGACTTAGCATGTACACCTCTCTTGATTAGCAGCTGTTTGAATCTGCCCTTTGGGATTCAAGGAAGGTCATGGCAGCTGGAATCTTGCCTACAAGAAACAGGGGACCTAAAAGGCCTCCAAGCCCAGGGGCCCCAGAGGGCCCCACTCGGTTTCACCCTTTTCCTGAGAGATGCTCTGGAGAGATGAGGTGAACAGTCTGAATCTACACCCCTATCTCTATAATTCAGAAGGAAAAGTCACCTGTACTTTTTCGGTTATTCTCTTGTCACTGAGCCTGGATGGGGATGTTGTTGCTTGCTTGCCAGCTATTCATAGTCAGCTTTCCGTTTCCTCTCATGAGCTCTGATAACCTCGTTAAGCAGAGTTAAGGAGGAAAAAAAATCCTTAGCTGGGGAAAAGAAGGGAGAATCTGCGGGCACTCAAGAATTAAATTTTCTTGATGTTATCTTTTCCCTTAGCATTTAAGTGACTTGTCATTTTCCTCTTTATCCAAGATGATAATTGTAGGAGGGTTGAGTCAGGCAGAGGAAGAGCCATACCTGCTTGAATGAGATAGTGACTGAGTGGCTTGCAGAGCCTGACCCCAGAGGCAGCCTTGGTAGGGGTGGCAGGCGGTGCAAACAGATGGGACGCCTTGGGACTCTGCAGTTTTAGACCTCACCATCCCATCAAAGTATGCATCTCCAGGGACTTCACTGGTGGTCCAGGGGCTAAGACTCCACCCTTCCACTTCAGGGACTGGGGGTTCGATCCCTGGTCAGGGAACTAGGATCCACATGCCACAAACAAAATGTTCACATGCGGCAACTAAATATGCTGCATGCTGCAGCTAAGATCCGGTGCAGCCAAGTAAGTAATGAAATTTAAAATATATATATATATATATATATTTTTTTAAAGTATGCATCTTCAGGGCTTCCCAGGTGGCCTTAGTGGTAAAGAACCCACCTGCCAGTGCAGGTAGACATAAGAGATGAAGGTTCAGTCCCTGGGCTGGGAAGATCCCCTGGAGGAGGGCGTGGCAGCACACTCCAGTATTCTTGCCCAGAGAATCCTGTGGACAGAGGAGCCTGGCAGGCTACAGTCCATAGGGTCTCAAAGAGTCAGACACGACTAAAACAACTTAGCACGCATGCACAGGCATCTTCAAAGTCTCTGGTTCAGAGCTTCTGTCTTGGGAACTCGGTGTTCTGTCTACAGTGTTATCCATTTGTTGTGCCTAGGGGACCTTCGGAGAAGGCAATGGCAACCCACTCCAGTGTTCTTGCCTGGAGAATCCTAGGGACGGGGAGCCTGGTGGGCTGCCGTCTATGGGATTGCACAGAGTCGGACATGACTGAAGTGACTTAGCAGTAGCAGGGGAACTTACTGGTGTTTCTTGCTGTTTGCATCTTCAGGTCCTCAGTGCCTATGTGTTCATCTGTCCTAATCCATAAGTTCCCAGCTAGGGTTCCATTCCAATCTGTTTTCTCAGCTGCTTAGTGATATCATGGCTTCCCTGAGAACTCAGTTGGTAAAGAATCCTCCTGCAATGCGGGAGACCCTGATTCGACTCTTGGGTAGGGAAGATCTCCTGGAGAAGGGATAGGCTACCCACTCCAATATTCTTGGGCTTCCCTTGTGGCTCAGCTGGTAAAGAATCTGCCTGCAATGCAGGAGACCTGAGTTTGATCCTTGGGTTGGGAAGATCCCCTGGAGAAGGGAAAGGCTACCCACTGCAGTATTCTAGCCTGGAGAATTCCATGGACTGTACAGTCCGTGGGGGTCACAAAGAGTTGGACATGACTGAGCAACTTTCACTTTCACTTAGTGATATCATAATCTTTTGGCCTTTGACCCTGTCCACCACATCCATTCCCAATTCTGTTTGTCTCTCTTATCTACCTCTCCACCCACCTCCCAGGCTATTGAGGGTGGTCCAGGAAAGTCCTGGAAGATATAAAGTTGGTGCTTACTGATGCTAAAATTTTGGCCTTTGTGCACTGGTGCCAAATCAAATCTCGGAGATAGTTTTGGGTGAAGTGAAAAAGTAGGGGAAAAAATAGTAGGAAAGCCAACAAAGGTCTGTATAGTCAAAGCTGTGATTTTTCTAGTAATCATGTACCAATGTGAGATCTGGACCATAGAGAAGGCTGAGCACAAAAGAATTGGTGTTTTCAAACTGGAGTACTGGAGAAGACTCTTGAGAGTCCCTTAGACTGCAAGGAGATCAAACCAGTCATTCCTAAAGGAAATAAACTCTGTATATTCATTGGAAGGACTGATGCTAAAGCTGAAGCTCCAGTACTTTGCCACCTGATGGGAAGAACTGACTCACTGGAAAAGACCCTGATGCTCGGAAAGATTGAAGGCAGGAGAAGGGGCCAACAGAGGGCGAGATGGTTGGATGGCATCACTGACTCAATGGACATAAGTTTGAGCAAACTCTGGAAGATGGTGAAAGGAAAGGAAGCTTGGCATGCTGCAGTCCATGGGGTCACAAAGAGTCGGACACAACTTAGTGACTGAACACCAACAAGAAGGAAATAGTAGCTTTATTGCTTTGCCAGGCAAATGGAGACAGAACAGGCTCCTGCCCTGAAAACTTGTGTGTCCTGACCCAGGGGGGTTTGGTGAGGAGTTTCATAGCAATGATTCAAGGGTAAGGTTGCTGATAAGATTAGGGTATGTGCAGAGCCTGCACTCCTTTAATTTGGTTAGAGGTGGTCTCTTGATGAGTTTCTCTGGTTCTGTTAATCTGGTGTTCTCTGAAATGCCGAGTTTTAGTTCTGTAAAGAGCTTAAAGATATTGTTAAGTGTATCCCTTGAGGTGGAACCAGGACCCCACCCCCAGGCTGTATAGACTACCATTTCTTGGCTATTCCTCCCTTGACTGTGCATCCCTTCTCTGATTAGCAACTGTTGGAATCAGCCCTTTGGAACTCAGGGAAGGTCCTGGAGGCTGAACAGAAAGGCTCTCCATGCCCACGAGCCCCACAGGGTCCTGTTTGGTGTCATTATTTGACTTTAACTGGCCACCAGTGTCACTTGGCAGTCCTACTATTGATGCTGTTCAGTTGCTGTCATGTCTGACTCTCTGTGACCCCATGGACTGCACCATGCCAGACTTCCCTGTCCTTCACGGTCTCCTGGAGTTTGCTCAGATTCATGTCCATTGAGTCGGTGGTGCTGTCCAACAATCTCATCTTCAGGTACTCTTTTCTCCTCCTGCCTTCAATCTTTCCCAGCATCAGGGTCTTTTTCAGTGAGTTGGGCCTTCACATCAGGTGGCCAAAGTATTGGAGCTTCAGCTTTAGCATAAGTCCTTCCAAAAAAAAAAAAAGGGTTGGTTCTCTTCAGGATTGGCTGGTTTGATCTCCTTGCTGTCCAAAGGACTCTCAAGAGTCTTCTCCAGCACTACAATTCAAAGCATCAATTCTTCAGCCTTCTTTATGGTCCAGCTCTCACATCCATACATGACTACTGGAAAAAGCATAGCTTTGACTATATGGACTTTTGTCAGCAAAATGACATCTTTGCTTTTGAATATGCTGTCTATGTCTATGAGAGTCCGTTGGACAGCAAGGGACAGCAAGTAAATCCTAAAGGAAATCAACCCTGAATATTCATTGGAAGGATTGATGCTGAAGTTGAAACTTCAATACTTTGGCCACCTGATGCAAAGAGCTGACTCACTGGAAAAAACCCTGATGTTGGGAAAGATTGAGAGCGAGAGGAGAAAGGGGCAACAGAGCATGAGACAGTTGGATGGCATCGTCAACTCAATGGACATGAGTTTGAGCAAATTCCAGGGATAGTGAAGGACAGGGAAGCCTGGCATGTTGCAGTGTTGGACATGACTGAGTGACTGAACAATAGCAACAATGTTTGTCATAGGTTTCTTTCCAAGGAACAACTGTCTTTTAATTTCCTGGCTGCAGTCACCATCCACAGTGATTTTGGAGCCCAAGAAAATTAAATCTGTCCTATTAAACTCACCTCTTATAACACCCTACACATTACCCCACAGTTCTATTCAGCTTATCTTTAAATTTGAGACAATATCCAGAAATGGGCATTGATCTTTCAGCAATTGGCAAGAGGGAAATGATTTGTTCTAGTGGAATTAACACTCCAATGAGTGGGGAAGGAGAGATGACAATAAACAAGATAACTTCAGATGCTAAGTAGTATGAGTAAAATAAAACACTGATGTGATAATGTAATATATCACATGTTGGTCACGTGAGCTGGGTTGGTTATGAAAGATCTATCTGGGAATGTAAATTTGAACTGAATGACAGGGAAGATCCTGCTTTGCAAAGCCTAAAGGAAGAACCTTCTAGTGCAAAGTCTTGGAGACAAAAACAAGTCTGGTGTGCTCCAGGGACAGAGAGAGAGCCAGCAAGCATGCAGCTGGTGCAGGTAGGGGAGGGCAGTTGGAAGAGATGGAGAGGTTGTTAGTGGAGGAGGGGCTCATGGAGGGGAGGATGGTGGTCAAGAAATTAATTTTTATTCTGACCACAATGGCAAGCACTGAAAAGTTTTAAGCAGGAAGGAATGTGTGTATTGTGTGCGTGCTCAGTTGCTTCAGTCATGTCCAACTCTTTGCGACCCCATGGACTATAGCCCGCCAGCTTCCTCTGTCCAGGGGATTCTCCAGGCAAGAATACTGGAGTGGTTTGCCATTTCCTTCTCCAGGGGAACTTCCCAAACCCAGGATCGAACCTGCGACTCTTGCATGTCATGCATTGGCAGGCAGATAGATTCTTTACCACTTGTGCTACCTGGGAAGCCCAGAAGAAACATGGTCTGGCTTTCCTCCCGCTAAAGATCAGGAGAGTTAGACTAGGTGAGAGGTTCCTGGAATGGAACATCCCCTCACCCCTACCCTGTTAAAATTTCTTGCGGTGTTCCTGGGAGGAAAGGATGGTGGCCTTGCAGTTGGACTAAGTAATGGGATGGCCAGGCATAGAATGCACCTTGGGCTGCTTTCAGCAGGAACTGCTGATAGGTTGGGTCTGGGGTATGAAGGGGAAAGAGAGGAATAGGTGTTATGCCTGCATTTTTAAAATTTGGGGTATAATTGTTTTACGATGTGTTATTTTCTGCTGTGCAACAAAGTGAATCAGCTATATGTATACATATATCCCTTCCCTCCTTAAGCCTCCCTCCCACCCACTCTCATTCAACCCCTCTAGGTCGTCACAAAGCTCCCAGCTGAGCTTCCTGTTATGCCTCCATTTTGGCTTGAGCTATTGGGTAGTAAAGCCATGTATGGAGCTGAGGAAGATTAGGGAAGAGGCAGGCTTGGAAGGGGAGTGACCAAGTTCTATTTTGGGGATGGAGGTCTTTGTTAGGTCTTCCTGTGGAGAGGACACCTTCTACTTCCTTTTCTGCTCTCTCTTTCATTTATGCAAGCAGGCTCTCACCCCCATCATTTCCTTAAGATTCTCGTCTCAGAGATTCCTGTGGCTTCTTGAACCCAAATCCAAATGGACTATGTTGAATTGCCTACTCTTTGGACTCTAGCCAGTATTTCAGTGTTGTTCACCTTCTTTATTGCAACGTTTCTGTCCTTGAATGTTTGATTTTTCCTCTCCCTTAGCTTCCATATTTCTCTGTTTTGATCTCCCTTTCCTCTTGCCCCCACCTGGAATTCAAGATCTTTGTGTTCTGGATTCACAGATCTTTCAGCCTTATACCTCCTAATCTTCCTTCATGGATCTTTGGTTCTAGCCAGAAAACAAATATTATTCAAGTTCAAAAAATATTGAACTTCTTTGCTTTTTGTCTTTTGCTTCATCTCTGAGCTTCCACTGGGGGGTCAATGACCCTCAGTCTAAAAAACGCTCTGTGAAATTGCTTTGAATGTGGGTCTGCTGTTGAGAACTCCCTCAGCATTTGTCTCTATCTGCATCATTAATATTAAACCATGTTTTCTCAGGGTAGAGAAGTGTAGTTAGACATTTATTTTGTTTTCCAGCACTTTCAGTTCAGTTCAGCTGCTCAGTCATGTCCAACTCATTGCAACCCCATGGACTGTAGCACACCAGGCTTCCCTGTCCATCACCAACACTTTGACGATATTGATTCACTTCTTTTAGGTTTCTGCTAATGCTGTTGTGAAGTGTTAATTTTTTCTCTTTGGGGGACTTCGATTAGACCTTCTCAGTGTAGTATCTCTTTTCTGCATTTTTTTTTTAAGTTAAAAAAATTATTTATTTATTTGGCTGTGCCGGATCTTGGTTGTGGTATGCAAGATCCTTGATCTTCATTGCTGTATTCAGGATCTTTATTGTGGCATGCGAACTCTTAGCTGTGGCATGCAGGATCTTAGTTCCCTGACCAGCGATCGAACCTCAGGACCCTGCATTGGAAGCATGGAGTCATAGCCACTGGACCACCAGGAAAGTCCCTGTCTTTTTTTTTTTTTATCTCTATGACTTCTTTGTGGACCCTCTGACCAATCTTCCACTTCACTAATTCTTTCATTTCCTTAAAAAAACTTTATTGAATATAGTTTATGTCCACTATAATGCATGTATTTTTAAAAATTTACAGTTGATTTATAATGTGTTAATGTCAGGTGTACACCAAAGTGATTCAGTTATATTACCTATTCTTTTTCAGATTCTTTTCCCTTATAGATTATTACAAAATATTGAGTATAGTTCCCTGTGCTATACAGTAGATCCTTGTTGGCTATCTATTTTATATATAGTAGTGTTTATAAGGAGAAGGCAATGGCACCCCACTCCAGTACTCTTGCCTGGAAAATCCCATGGACGGAGGAACCTGGTGGGCTGCTGTCTATGGGGTCACACAGAATTGGACATGACTGAAGCGACTTAGCAGCAGCAGCAGCAATGTTTATAAGTTAGTCCCAAACTCATAATTTATCCCCTCCCCTCTTTTCTCCTTTAGTAACTATAAGTTTGTTTTCTATGTCTATGGTCTATTTTTGTTTTATATATAAGTTCATATGTATCATGTTTTTTTAGGTTCTGCATATAAGTGATGTTGTATGATATTTGTCTTTCTTTGGCTTACTTCGCTTAGATATTCTTTCAATTCAGTTCAGTTCAGTTCAGTCGCTCAGTTGTGTCCGACTCTTTGTGACCCCATGAATCGCAGCACGCCAGGCCTCCCTGTCCATCACCAACTCCCGGAGTTCGCTCAGACTCACGTCTATCGAGTCGGTGATGCCATCCAGCCATCTCATCCTCTGTCGTCCCCTTCTCCTCCTGCCCCCAATCCCTCCCAGCATCAGAGTCTTTTCCAATGAGTCAACTCTTCGCATGATATTCTTTAGGTCTACCCGTGTTCCTGCAAATGTAATGTATATATTTAAAGTGAACAATTTTATGAGTTTTGACCCATGTAAACACCCATGAATCCATGACTATAATTAAAGTAATGACCATTTTTGTCACCTCCCAAAGCTTCCTCGTGCCCTTTTATAAGCTACCTCTCTCTTTGCTCCTATCCCCAGACAACCACAAATCTACTATCTGTCAATATAGGTTAGTTTGTGTTTTCTCAAATTTTATATATGAAATCATATAGTTTGCTCCAAAGTTATCATCCTGTATCTTCCCTATATTATCACTGCAAGAAGACCCTTTTCCTCTCTTCACTGTTGACACTCTTGTTTCTTGAATCCTGTTTCCTATTTCTTGTTTTATTCTATTCTTTTCATGGAAAAATATTCCTCCCAGTTTTGTATTTTTTGAGAACTTGGATGCTCTTATCTTACCTTTATATTTGATGGCAGTTTGATAGTAGATAGTTTGGTGGAGGATAAAAGTCTGGTTGTAAAATTTTTTTCTTCAGAATTTTGAAAGCATTGTTTTAGTATCTTTCGTTTCCAGTATTGCTGACTATAAGACTGATTCTATTCTAATTCCTGAGACTTTGTAAATCTCTTTTTTTCCCCCATTTGGAAACACTTTTTATTTCTGGTGTTCTGAAATTCTGTGATGATGTACCTTGTCTGGGACCTTAAAAAATTACTGTGCTATGCACTCAGTGGGCTCTTTTAACCAAGAAACTTTTTTTCAGCCACATGTTGTATCATGCAGGATCTTAGTTCCCTGACCAGGGATCAAACCCATAGCCCCTTCAGTGGAAACATGGAGTCTTAACTTTTGGACCACAAGTGAAGTCCCTAACCAGGTAACATCTGTCCATCATTTCTGGAAATTTTTATCTGATTATTTGATAACAATTCCATTGATTTTCTTGGTTTGTTCTTCCTGGAACTTAGTGTTTTGTGAGGTTGGACCTCTTGGACTGATTCCCTCATTTTTTTTTCCATTTTCAATCTTCATTTTCCTTTTAAGTCTTTATTGGAGATATCAACAATATCTACCATCCTTTTTGTTGATTTTTAAAAAATGTCTGTAACAGTATTTTCAGACGACAATTATATATATTACTGTCGGCAAGAATCCTTTAGAAGAAGTGGAGCAGCCCTCATAGTCAACAAAAGAGTCTGAAATGCAGTACTTGGGTGCAATCTCAAAAATGACAGAATGATCTCTGTTTATTTCCAAGGCAAACTCTTCAATATCACAGTAATCCAAGTCTATGCCCCAACCACTAATGCCGAAGAAGCTGAAGTTGAACACTTCTATGAAGATCTACAAGACCTTCTAGAACTAACACCAAAAAATATATATATATCCTTGTCATCATAGGGGACTGGAATGCAAAGGTAGGAAGTCAGGAGATATCTGGAGTAACAGGCAAGCTTGGCCTTAAAGCAGGGAAAAGGCTAACAGACTTTCACCGAGAGAATGCACTGGTAATAGTAAACACCCACTTCCAACAACGCAAGAGACCACGCTACACATGGACATCACCAACATCAGACTGATTCTGTTCTTTGCAGCTGAAGACGGAGTTCTATACAGTCAGCAAAAACAAGACCGGGAGCTGACTGTGGCTCAGATCATGAATGCCTTATTGCAAAATTCAGACTTAAGCTGAAGAAAGTAGGGAAAACCACTAGACCATTCAGGTATGACCTAAATCAAATCCCTAACGATTATACAGTGGAAGTGACAAATAGATTTAAGGGATTAGATCTGATAGATGGAGTGCCTAAAGAACTATGGATGGAGATTCGAAACATTGTACAGGAAGTGGTGATCAAAACCATCCCCAAGAAGAAGAAATGCAAAAAAGACAAAACGGTTGTCTGAGGAGGTCTTAAAAATAGCTGTGAAAAGAAGACAAGCGAAAGGCAAAGGAGAAAAGAAAAGATATATTCATGCAGAGTTCCAAAGAATAGCAAGGAGAGATAAGAAAAGTCTTCTTCAGTGATCAATGCAAAGAAATAGAGGAAAACAATAGAATGGGAAAGACTAGAGATCTCTTCAAGAAAATTAGAGATACCAAAGGAAAATTTCATGCAAAATAGGCACAATAAAGGACAGAAACAGTATGGACTTAACAGAAGCAGAAGATATTAAGAAGCGGTGGCAAGAATACACAGAAGAACTATGCAAAAAAGATCTTCATAATCCAGATAATCACGATGGTGTGATCACTCACCTAGAGCCAGACATCATGCAAAGTCAAGTGGGCCTTAGGAGGCATCACTACAAACAAAGCTAGTGGAAGTGTTGGAATTCCAGCTGAGCTATTTCAAATTTTAAGAGATGCTGCTGTTAAAGAGCTGCACTCATTATGCCAGCAAATCTGGAAAACTCAGCAGTGGCCACAGGACTGGAAAAGGTCAGTTTTCATTCCAGTTCCAAAGAAAGACAATGCTACCGCACAATTGCACTCATCTCACACGCTAGCAAAGTAATGCTCAAAATTTTCCAAGTGAGGCTTCACAGTATGTGAACCGTGAACTTCCAGATGTTCAAGCTGGATTTAGAAAAGGCAGAGGAAGCAGAGATCAAATTGCCAACATCTGTTGGATCATCGAAAAAGCAACAGAATTCCAGAAAAACATCTGCTTCATTGACTACTCTAAAGCCTTTGACTCTGTGGATCACAACAAACTGTGGAAAATTCTTAAAGAGATGGGATTACCAGAGCACCTGACTTGCCTCCTGAGAAATCTGTTTGCAGGTAAAGAACAACAGTTAGAACCAGACATGGAACAACAGACTGGTTCCAAATTGGAAAAGGAATACGTCAAGGCTGTATATTGTCACCCTGCTTATTTGACTTATATGCAGAGTGTATCATGTGAAATGCTGGACTGAATGAATCACAAGCTGAAATCAAGGCTGCAGGGAGAAATATCAATAACCTCAGATATGCAGATGACACCACCCTTATGGCAGAAAGCGAAGAGGAACTGAAGAGCCTATTGATAAAAATGAAAGAGGAGAGTGAGAAAGCTGGCCTAAAACTCAACATTCAAAAAACTCAGATCATGGCATCTGGTCCCACCACTTCATGGTAAACAGATGGGGAAGCAATGGGAACAGTGACAGACATTATTTTCTTGGGCTCCAAAATCACTGCAGATGGTGACTGCAGCCATGAACTTCAAAGAAGTTTGCTCTTTGGAAGAAAAGTTATGACCAACCTAGACAGCTTATTAAAAAGCAGAGACATTACTTTGCCAACAAAGGTCCGTCTAGTCAAAGCTGTGGTTTTTCCAGTAGTCATGTATGAATGTGAGAATTGGACTATAAAGGAAGCTGAACACCAAAGAATTGATGCTTTTGAACTGTGGTGTTGGAGAAGACTCTTGAGAGTCCCTTGGACTACAAGGAGATCAAACCAGTCAATCTTAAAGGAAATTAGTCCTGAATATTCATTGGAAGGACTGATGCTGAAATTCCAATACTTTGGCCACTTGATAAGAAGAACTGACTCATTTGAAAGGACCCTGATGCTGGGAAAAATTGAAGGCAGGAGGAGAAGGGGACGACAGAGGATGAGATGGTTGGATGGCATCACCGACTCGATGGACACGAGTTTGAGCAAACTGCAGGAGATGGTGATGGACAAGGAAGCCTGGCGTACTGCAGTCCATGGGGTCACAAACAGCTGGACACAACTGAGTGACTAAATGGACTCAACAGTATTTTTTTTATTTTTCCACATTTCTTTCTTGTTCTCTGATATTTTCCTTTACAATAACTTTGTGGATGCAATTAGTTCTCTCCTCATATGTGTCAGGATATACCTAGTTTTATTCCACTCCCTTACTGTTTCTAGTCCTCCTAGTTATTTCTTTCCTGTATTTTTTTTTGGGGGGGGGAGGGTGGAGGGGAGAGTGCTTTTATTATAGCTCTGATGATCCTTGGCTGTCTATTGATGAGAGCTCCACATATATGTTCAAGGCTTGCCTTCTGGTGGGCCTGTTGAAGAGCTGTCAGATAAAGTCCCCCAGATGTTGATTCTGTAGGTCTTTTCTCTTAGGTGGATTGGTTTTCCCAGAGAGGAGTCTTCCTTTCTTCGGCCTGGGGTAGGTAAAAGCCATGCAGAGGAAGGGGCCAGGAATAGTATTTTAGTACCTAGACATTTACAAAAATTCCCATTTTTTTTTTTTTAGTACAACATTTGGTATCTAGCTGTGCTCTGGTATCTAGACTTTAGAGCCTTTTCTTACCAGATAATAAATCTCCAATAGGGGTGGAGATGGAATCATTGCCTGGCTGAGTACACTGGTGAGGAAATCTGGCATATTTAACTATTTTTAATGTAAACTATCACCACCCCTGCCAGCCTGCAGTTCCTGAACCACTTGTGGATCCTGCAGCACAAACCAGCACACTTTCCAGTAGTCTTCCCATACCCCATGGGCATTTAGCAGAGTGGAGAAAGCTGTAGCCTAAGTCATTTCCAACGGCCCTTCCAGGTTGCATTTTCCAAAATTTTGTTGACAATCATTCATTTTGTCCATGTGCGTTTGTACCCGTTTAATTCTTTTATCATCATTTTATTGGGATTTCTGGAGGGAGCAAAGACAGACTTCGTGTTCTGTCAGTTTTCAATCTAAGTCCCTTTGTACCAAACAATGTTATGATACTTCCCCATTTGGGGAAGGGCTTCCCTGATAGCTCAGTTGGTAAAGAATCTGCCTGCCATGCAGGAGACCCCAGATCCGCTGGAGAAGGGATAGGCTACCCACTCCAGTATTCTTGGGCTTCCCTTGTGGCCCAGCTGGTAAAGAATCCACACGCAATGTGGGAGACCTGGGTCCAATCCTTGGGTTTGGGAAGATCCCCTGGAGAAAGGAAAGGCCACCCACTCCAGTATTCTGACCTGGGGAATTCCACGGAGTATATAGTCCATGGGGTCACAAAGAATTGGACACTGAGTGACTTTCACCTTCACTTTCAGGCTCTTCATTGCGGCATGAGTGCTTCTGCAGTTGTGGCCCTCAGGCTTTTCTCTAGTTGTTGCTGCAGGCTGTAGAACAGGAAGGCTCAGTACTTGCAGTGCCCAGGCTCTCTATTGTGGTACACGAGCTGTGGAGTGTGGGCTCAGGAGTTGTGGTGTGTCAGCTTAGTTGCCCTGGGTCATGTGGGATTGAACCTGTGTCCCTTGAATTGTAAGGTGGATTCTTTTTTAGCTACTGGGCCGCTAGGGAAGTCTCTGTAATTTCCTTGAAGCAAGTGTATTTTGTGTCTACATTTCCAACAGCATTGTGTGCTTGGCGTATAAGAAGTGCTTAAGACACAAGCATGTATTTAACTTGTGCTAAAACTAGGAGAAGAGGAGGAGCTGGAAACAAAAGATGATGGAGATGGAGAAGCATAGACAAGTTTTTACCCACTGAGAGAGTGACAGAGTTCAGATGGGAGTGCCAAGGACCCCCAGGGGCAGGACAATGCCAAGGAAAGCCCTCAATCCCTCTGAACTGGGGCAGACCAGCCCTCTCCCCAGCATCCCTGATCTCAGGAAGTTCATGCCTCTGCAATTTGGTTGCTGTCCATCTCCCTTTCCATCCAGTGGGAATCCCAAGAAGAGACAGGCCAGGGAGTAGTTGTCACTGAGGGTGGTTGAGTTGAGTGGGCACCAGCCTTGACAACAGAGTCAGGCTAGGCTTGGAGAAATGGCTCCTTTTAAATGTAATGCCAATTTCAAATAAAAACCTCTGGGGTTGTTTTTTTTTTTTTTTTTTGCTTGTTTTTTGGTTTCTTTTGTTTTAATTTGTTTTTACATTCCCCCCCAAATGGTAAGAAGTTTATTATCCAACAGTACCAGCAGCCCAAAGTCAAGCAATGTAATGTAATGTAATGTAATGTAATGTAATGTAATGTAATGTAATGTAATGTAATGAAAGTGGATGGTCCACCAATCCATTACATCAGCAAGGAGGGAAGCTCTTTCCATGTTGCCTCCTTCTGTTCTTGGGAATTGTGACTGCTTAGACTGGATGCCCTTATGGTACCTAGATGGCTGCTGAAGGTCAGTTTAGAAAAATTAGTATTGTTATGGTTATTCAGACAATCGTGTTTGACTCTTTGCGATCCCATGGACTGCAGCACACCAGGCTTCCCTGTCCTTCGCCATCTCCTGAAGCGTGCTCAAAATCATGTCCATTGAGTCGGTGATGCTATCCAACCATCTCGTCCTCTGTCGACCCCTTCTCCTCCTGCCTTCAATCTTTCTCAGCATCAGAGTCTTTTCCAATGGCTCTTCACATCAAGTGGCCAAAGTATTGGAGTATCTTCTCTTACAAAATTACCAGAAGTTCTTGAAGGGAGGGGACTGGGGAGTTGTTTTTTGGGTACAGAAGTTCAGTGTAGATAGATGGAAAGTGTTCTGGAGATGGGCTGCATAACAATGTGAATGTACTTAATACTACAAAAGGATACACTTATACCTGGTTAAGGTGGTAAATTGTATGTTATGTATATATTACCACAATTTTTAAATCTTTATGGAATCTTGACCTCTTAACTTTGGGTGGCTTTTGAATCCAGACGCCTTACTTCTTTATTTTTTAAATAACTTTATTTATTTCTTTATTTGGCTGTGCTGAGTCTTTGTTGCTGCACAAGCTTTTCTTTAGTTGCAGTGAGCAGGGGCTACTGTTTCGTTGCGATGCGCGGGCTTCTTATCGCAGTGGCTTCCCTCGTTGCAGAGCACAGGCTCTAGAGCACAGGCTCGGCAGTTGTGGCCTACACGTTTAGTTGCCCCACGCTATGTGAGGTCTTCCAGGACCAGGGATCAAACCTGTGTCTCCTGCATTGGCAGATAGATTCTTTACCACTGAACTACCAGGGAAGCCCCAGAGGCCTTACTTCTAATCTCACTGTCACCTAGAAAGCGGAGCGGAAATGCAGAAATGCTGCCCATCTGTCAGGTACTGAAAGTTCTGGAACCCAGCAGAGAGTCCCCACTGCTTAAAGCCACACCTGACACGTGGTGAGGGCTTGTAGCCTGCATCTCTGAATGGGTTTTCAAGTTGAGGGAAGCATAGCTTCATCTGTAGGTAGCTGGTGGCTGAGGCCTTAGTTCCTCGGTGTTAAAGCTAAAGACGCTTCTAGAAAGGCTGGAGCAGTTTTCCACCTTGGTGCTAAGAACATTTAGTGCCGTGGGTCTATCCTGTGCACCATGGCATGCAAGGAGCATTCCAGCCTCCACCCGCTAGATGTCGGTGGTACCATTCCCCAGCTGGGACAACCAAAAACGTCTCCAGACATTGCCAAAATCCCCCTGGGGGACACAGGTTGAGAACTGTTCGGCCAGAGGTGATGATGTTATTTACAAACTATAGAATCTCAGGGCCCATTTTTCATTGCTGACGTTGGCTTCTCCTACTGCAGCCAGTAGCAAAGAAAAATACTTACTCTTTTATGTCATGTATGGAATACTGACCATGTGCCAGACATTGTGGCAACGAATTCACTATCTCATTGAGTCTTTTGGAAAACTTGCTGATGTACTGGGTTGGCTAAAAAAGTTCATTTGGGCTTTTCCATAAAATGTTACAGAAAAATCCGAATGACCTTTTTGCCAGCTTCGTAAGTATTGTTGCTGTTGTTTAGTCGCTAAGTGGTGTCTGACTCTTTGCTACCCTATGAACTGCAGCATGCCAGGCTTCCCTGTCCTTCACTGTCTCCAGGAGTTTGCTCAAACTTGTGTCCATTGAGTCAGTATTGGTGGCTCAGACGGTAAAGAATTTGCCTGCAATGCAGGAGACGCAGGTTCGATCACTGGGTCAGGAAGATCTCCCAGAGAAGAGAATGGCAACCCACTCCAGTATTCTTGTCTGGAGAATTCCATGGACAGAGGAACTTGGTGGGCTGCAGTCCATGGGGTCGCCAAGAGTCGGACACAAGTAATCCTTTCAGTAAGTATTAGCAGCCTCATTTTCAGATGAGGAAACTAGGTTGAGATCTGCTTTTTCCAGCTTGTGCAACTAGCACATTGTGAAACCAGGGTTCCACTGAAGGTCTGTCTCCTTTTATGACGGCCTTTACTTTTGTTTTTCTTTTTCAGTTTAATTTATATAGTGATGTTGCAGATATGTGTGTGGGAAGTTGCCCACTCAAGAGCTCTGACTCTGAGATAAAGTCTCCATGAAATAGAGGGGGAGGGGTAAGTTAGGAAATTGGGATTGACATATACATGCTACTATATATAAAATAGGCAAACGACAAGGACCTACGGTATAGCACAGGGAAGACCACTCAGTATTCTGTAAGGGCCTATATGGGAAAAGTCTAAAGAAGAGTGGGCCAAGGCTTCCCTGGTGGCCAAGTTGTTAAGAATCTACCTTGCAATGCAGGGGACTCAGGTTCCATCCCTGGTTGGGGAAGCTAAGATCGCGCACGCCTTGGAGCAACTAAGCCTACGTCCTGCAGCTCCTGAGCCCACACACTCGGGAGCCCATGTGCCACAGCTAGAGAGTCTACACGCTGCCACAAAAACTCCTGTGGACCGCAGCGAAGATCCCTCACTGTCTAATAAATAAATATTTAAAAAAAGAGGACTTCCCATGATGGTCCAGTGGTTAGGAATTTCCTTGCAATGCAAAGGGAGCTGGTTCAATCCCAGGTCCAGGAAGATTCCACATGCCACAGGGTGCTACAGGGCAACTAAGCCTGTGTGCCACAACCACTGAAGCCTGCTCACCTAGGTCCGTGCTCCACAACAAGAGAAGCCGCCACAGAGAGAAGCCTGTGCATGTCAACTAGAGAGCACCCCGCCTTGCTGCAACTAGAGAAAGCCCCTGCACAGCAACAAAGACCCAGTGTACCCAAAAGCAAATACATAAATACATTTTAAAAACAAAAAACAAACCAAAGTTAAAAAAAAGAGAATGGATATATGTCGATGTGTAACTGATGCTGGGAAAGACTGAAGCAAAAGAAAAAGGGGACGGCAGAAGATGAGATGGTTGGATGGTATCACTGACTCAATGGATATGAATTTGAACAAACTCTGGGAGATTACAGAGGAGAGGAGCCTGGGGGGCTTCAATCCATGGGATCACGAAGAGTCGGACACATGATAATTATTTTTTAAAAGTCTCTGAATTAGGAGATTCAGCACATTTCTGCATCTCTGGCAAGGCAGCTGGGAAATTGGCCCGACAGCCATCCCCTTTCCAGTTGTAATGATGCTGAACTGTCCCTTCACCAGCAGAGGGCAGACCTGTGGTCCTGATCAACAGAAGTGGGCAAAGCAAACTGTTCTTGAAGGTTTAGAACAGAGAGGGTAACGATTTCAGGAAAATGTTACTGTCATCACTTCCTTTCCCAGAGGTGGGGCCTTTTAAATAATTTTGTGGACAATATGTTTAATTATCCTATTCTTTTAAAAACGCACAACCTCCTTCCATAAAGAGAACTTGAAAATTTTTTTCTTGAGAACCCAAAGTTTGAAGACCATCTTAACTTTGTTGTCCTATTTCTGACATTTCATTTTTGAAAGCAAATTTATTTTTGGCTGCACTGGGTCTTCGTTGCTGCTTGCAGGCTTTCTCTAGTTTCGGAGAGTGGCAGCTACTCTCTCATTGAAATGCGTGGGCTTCTCATTGCAGTGGCTTCTCTTGTGGAGCATGGGCTTTAGGGCATGTGGGCTCCGTAGACGTAGCACAAGGGCTCAGTTGCTCCATGGCATGTGGGATCTTCCCAGACCAGGATCAAACCCATGTCCCCTGCACTGGCAGGCATAATCAATGGATCACCAGGCAGGTCCTGATGTTTCATTTTTAAGCTGATCACAGTCTGTAACTGTGATAGGAGCAAAAACTGTATCTATTGTGAAATATTATTGAGAAGGAGAGGGTTTCCTCTGCATTTTCCTTTCTCTGGAGCTCCATGCCATGACTGCCGCGTGGGGCCATGTGTTCACATCCCGGCATGCTACCAAGGCAAGGTGCTGAATTCTTGCCTTGGTGATGGATGAAGTGAAGAGGGTAGTCACAGCTGTCTTTATTCACAGAGCAGAGAATCATCCACAGAACCTTCAGCCAAAATTCTGTCTAGGATGAAACTCTGATGCGTTTATTAAAATCATCCCTCTTACATGCCTACCTGCATGAAAATCCCAGGAAGGGTGAACAAAAAAGACAGGGTGTCTCCAAGAAATAGGCTTTCACCTGCTGCCTGGCCCTTCTGCCAGCTCCTTGTAACGTGTTCTGCGCCTGGCAGAGCGTATCCATCATGATAAACTATTGATACTGAGGCTTTTCCTCTTCTGTCTGTGTTACCCCTGGCCTTTTCTTTCTCTTTCTCTCTCTCTCTTTTTGGCTATGCCCCACATCGTGTGGGATTTTAGTTCCCCGACCAGGGGTTGAACCTGCAGCCCCTGCATTGGAAGCATGGAGTCTTTTTTTTCTTTTTTTTTTGGAAGTATGGAGTCTTAATCACTGGACAACCAGGGAAGTCCAAAGACCAGCATTTTCAAAGTCTCTTCTGAGCTGGAGTGGTGGAGGGCACTAAGTATGGGTGGTACTTCTCTCCGCTCTTACCAAATGTGTCTGATTGTGAGTTTAAGGTTACTGCTAAGGCTAGGACAATGGTCATTCGGGGAAATCCAAAGGATGTCACAGATTCTGTTTGCTTGATGAGAGGGAAGTTCCCACTCTGAGCAACAGTTTTCCTCCAGAAACAGCCCATCTATTTGATTCATGAGTTTCATGTGATGGTAGAGCAATTAGTTCCTTGCAAACAATACAAAAGGACAAAAGTTTCAAGGTTTGGAATTGCCATGGCAACGCCTCAGCTTTCCTGTGTTGGCAGGTCTCAGTGTGATGGAAACTGGTCCTGCCGTGCCTCTGAAATTGGCCAAAGCCTCAGGACTCATGGCATCACCTTGTTGGTGCACAGAGTGAATTTTTTTTTGCAGCTCCCAGGGCAGAGTCTCCTGTGATGTGGGGATAGTGGTCCCCCCAGATACATGTTCAGGTCTTAATCTTTGGAATCTGTGAATGCAAGCTCACTTGGGGAAAGGGTCTTTGCATATTTAAAAATCTCAAGTTGACATTCTCCTGGATTTTGATTGGGCCCTAAATCCAAAGACAGGCGTCCTTATAAGAAGAAGGCAGAGGAGATTTGAGACATAGACGCAGGGAAGGCATTCACGTCAACACAGGGGCAGGGATTGGAGCAATGCTGCCAGAAGCCAAAGGGTGCCAGGAGACACCAGAAGTCGGCAGGATCCAAGAAGGATCCTGCCCTAGGATCCTTCAGAGGAAGTGTGGTTCTGCTGACACTCTGATTTCAGGCTTCTGGCTTTCAGAACTGTGAAAGAATAGATGTCTGCTTTTTTTTGTTTGTTTATTTTTGGCTGTGCTGGGTCTTCATTGCTGCGTGGGCTTTTCTCTAGTTGTGGCATCTGGGGGCTACTCTCTAAATGCGGTGCGCGGGGCTTCTCATTGTGGAGGCTTCTCTTGTCGTGGAGCGTGGGCTCTAGAGCATGTGGACTTCCGCAGCTGTGGCTTCTGGACTCTGGTGCCATAGGCTTGGTAGTTGTGGCACATGGCCTTAGTTGCCCTGTGCCATGTGGGATCTTCCCAGATCAGCGATTGAACTAGTGTCTCCTGCATTGTCAGGTGGGTTCTGTACCACTGGGCCCCCAGGGTAGCCCCACATGTCTGCTTTTTAAGTCCTCCAGTTTGTGGCACTTTATATGGCAGTCACAGGAAACTGACACCATGGGTCCCTTCTACTCTCCCATCCCATGCCTCTCCTTATAGAGGAGAGCCATTGACTGAAGAACGTGTGGTTTTTCTTAAGAAAACAAAAATAAGGCAGTCTTGGACTTCCCCAATGGTACAGGGGATGGGAGTCCACCTGCCACTGCAGGGGCCAGGGGTTCGATCCATGGTCCAGGATGATTCCACATGTGGAGGAGCAACCTAAGCCTGTGCGCCACAACTCCCGAGCCCTCAAGCCCTGGAGCACGTGCTCTGCAACAAGAGAAGCCACAGCAGTGAGAAGCCCGTGCACAGCAGCTAGAGAAAGCCTGTGCATAGCCACAAAGACCTAGTGTAGCCAAAAGTAAATAAATCAGTTAAAAAATAAAAGCCGTTTTGGATGAACCACCCAGCCACCTAGATGATCAGAATCAGCTCCGGGGTCAGCAGGCTCTGCTTGGGCGGCGAGTTCTCATTCTGCATGTCTTGAGAGCATCACTCTCCCTAACAATAGCTTTAGGTACCTGGAGCTCCTCTTGGTTTTCTCCTGTCCTTCCTTTTACCAGAAGCTTATCTGAAAGCAAGTTTCATCACTACTACTCCTTTCTCACTCTGGTCAGAATCCTCTTTTTGTAGCCTCATACATGGTTTCCATGGAAATGAGAGGTTGAGCTAGAACCATGCCAACGTGCATATAAACTTCAGAATTAAACAAGGGCTATTGTTTTTGCCTACCACGGGGTTTCACTCATTGTGAAGGTGTCAGAGGGGATTTCGGAATGCATGCCCTTAACTTCCTGCTTGTCTACCATATTCCAGCCCACCTAGTGAAGGAAGCATGGAGTGGCCTGGGAACACCCCAGATCTTCTCATCCCTCATTCTTCGGGCTTTCTTTTAGTTTTGGCATGTGCATGTAAATGTCAACAGGTGAAGTGAGATTTGCTGTAAATAAGCAGATGGTGGCCCCAGGGTAGGCTGTGGGAGAGAGGCACGTTCTAGCAGGAGATGTCAGAGGCAGAGTCTTTACGAGTCGAAACTCATCCTTTGTCAGGGCATCAGAACCAGTGAGTGAAAGAAACAAGGGGACACAAAGCTATGTGCTTGTCCTTGTGACCCTTAGCACAGGGGCCTGGAGTTCACACCTGCTTCCAGCCGGTCCCAAAGGCACAGCCTTGAACATGCACAGATTTCTCCAGGATGGTTTAGTCATAGAGAGAAGCAGACTGTAACCAATCCTCTAAATGGCTCCCAGTAATGAGCTGAGTGTCTGGTGGGGCAGCCCGGGTGAGGATTCTGAGTCACTGCAGCTCTGCATATTCCCTTCACGGGAGATGCCACCTGGTAACTCTTACTTCAGTGTAGATGAGATGTAGGTGGGGTGTAGGTGGGGTGACCATATTATCACCCACACTGGAGCACTTTTCAGAGTGGAAGGAGCCACTATTAATTATCCTAGGGCCATAAGCACAGTTGGAACTGTCCCTGGCAAAGAGGGTAACAGCTGTAGGAGGACTGTACTCAGCTCTGCCATAGATCTCAGTGTTAAAGCGCCCTCTGACTCCGGGCGTGGACCTCTGCCTCTTCTGTTTGTTTTTATTTATATGTCTGTGCTGGGCCTTAGTCGTGGCATGCAGGATCTTTAGTTGTGGCATTTGAACTCTTAGTTGTGGCCTGTGGAATCTAGCTCCCCAACCAGGGCTTGAATCCTGGGACCCTGCATTGGGAACACAGAGTCTTAGCCACTGGACCACCAGGGAAGTCGAAGCTTCTTTTTTATATTTTCTGTATTCCTAACCAGTGCTGTCCAGTGGAGTTTTATGTGATGATGGGGATGTTCTGGATCTGTGCTGTCCAATGCAATAGCCGCTAGTCACATGTGTTTAGAGAGTACCTGAAATGTTGCTAAGGAATTAAAGTTTTAGTTAATTTCAATTAATATAAAGGTAAATGACCATATGTGGCTTGAGGCTACTCTGTTGAATGACACAGACCTAGATGATTCCAGCCAGTGTGATGACTTTAAATATCATCTGTAGGGGACTTCCCTGGTGGTCCGGTGGCTAAGACTCTGAACTCCCAATGCAGGGGGCACGGGCTTGATCCCTTGACAGGGAGTTAGAGCCCATATGCCACAACTAAGACCTGGCACAGCCAAATAAATGAATAAATATTAATAAATAAATAAACTCCATTGGTAAGCTCTGATTCGCAAATTGGTGTAGCTGGTCTGACCTTTCTGCTAAAATCCATACTGAAGATGTGGAGAAATTGGAACTCTTGTGCACTGCATATAGGGATGTAAAATGGTGCAGCTGCAGTGGGAAATGGCAGGACAGTTCTTTGAAAACTTAGGCAGAATTACCGTATGATTCAGTAACTCTACTCCTAAATATATGTCCAGAACTGAAAACAGGAACTCACACTGATACTTGTCCACTCAAGTTCATAGCAGTGTTACTTGCAGTAACCAATGAGTGGAGGCAACCCAAGTGTCCGTCAATGGATGAATGGAGAATTCAAATGTGATACCTACTCACGCTGGAATATTATTCAGCTTTAAAAAGGAAGGGAATGTTGACATGCCTCAATTTGACGGAGGCTTGATGACATTATGCTAGGTGAAATGAGCCAGTCACAAAAGGACAAATACTGTATGATTCCTCTTACATGAGATTCTAGACTAGTCCAATTCATAGAGACAAAGTATCAATAGAATGGTGATTGCTGGGGAGAAGGGGTGGGGTAATAGGTACACAGTCTCAGCTGGAGAAGCTATAACAGTACCAGAGATGGAGGGTGGTGGTGGTTGTACAGCAATGAATGAATTAAATGACACAGAACTGTATACTTCAAAATGGTTAGAGTGGTAAATTTTGTTATTTATATTTACTACATTAAAAAACCTTAATCCTCTGATAATCCCTCCAAACACACTCCTTCTTCAGACTTCCCATCTCAATTTTTTTAAAAATAAAGAACCTTCAGATTAGCACATTAAAAAAATTTTTTTGGAAAATTTTATTTATTTATTATTTCTGGCTGTGCTGGGTCTTTGTTGCTGGACAGGCTTTTCTCTAGTTGTGGCAAGCGGGGCCTACTCTCTAGCTGAGGCGCACGGGCTTCTCACTGCCGTGGCTTCTCTTATTGTGGAGCACATGGGCTCTAGAGCGCAGGCTCAGTAGTCGTGGCACATGGGCTTAGTTGCTCTGAGGCATGCGGAATCTTCCTGGACCAGGGATGGAACCCGTGTCTCCTGCATTGGCTGGCAAATTCTTTACCACTGAGCCACCAGGGAAGCCCACCCCCGCCCATCTCAATTAATACTGACTGTTTTTCCATTAGTCAAAGCCAAAGACTGATTCTCCGTTCAGCACATCAGTAAGTCTTCTTGGCGGTACCTTCAAATACATGCATTTAGAATCTCACCACGTCTCACACCACCCAACACACTGGTCCACGTTCATCCCTCCGCACATATCTCCACTGGCTTTTCACATCATTTGGAGTGATGGCATGCCTTTACTCGGACCACAAACCCTGTATTGTCTGTACCCTGAGGTTACCTCCCTGACTTCCCCTCCTACCGTCCCCTCCTATCGCTCTCTCTGTTCCACAGGCCTCCTGATGTTCAGACACCTTGGGAATATCTCTGCCTCAGGGCCTTGGCCCCTGCCCTCCCCTTTGCCTACATGACCTCTGCCCAAATTTCCCTGGCTTGCCCCCATTTCTAAGACTTGCATCCACATTTCAGTGAGCTCTTCCTAGGCCACTCTGGAAAAATTTCAGCATCCTCCCAACACTTCCTACCTTCCTTGCCAGCTTTAGTTTTTTTTGCATTCACAGGTAGCATTATTTACCATACTATGCTTGACCCTTGAAGAACGTGGGGTTTCAGGGTGCCAATCCTCCTCACAGTCAAAATCCACGTGTGACTTATGGTTGGCCTTCTAATACACATGGTCTCTCTGTATCCCCACTTGGGAATCCGCAGATTTAGCCTACTGGGACTCCTGTGGGACTGTACTATTAAAAAAATCTGCATGTAAGGGGACCCATGCAGTTTGAAACTGTGTTGCTGGAGGGCCAACTGTATATATTTTATTTACCTCATACTTTTGGTCTTTCTCGCTGAAATAGATGATGTGTTTTGTTTGTTTGCTTGCTTGTTTTTGGTCAAGCTATGTGGCTTGCGGAGACTTAGTTTCCTGACCAGGGATCAAACCCATGTGCCCTGCAGTAGAAGCATGGAGTCCTAACCACTGGACTGCCAGGGAATCCCCTGAAACACATGATGTTTAAGGCAGAGGTTTCAAATCAATGCGGTTGTCTATTTTTCTCCCGGTGCTCAGATCAGTCCCGTACCTGATATATAGTTGGCACTCAGTAAATAATCGCTGAATAAATGAAAGAAAATCCAGATGTTTAGGGAGCTGCTTAGGATTCATATCTTCTAGGAAACCTTTGATTGTTGCATATCTAACCTAAGCTCTTTGTATGCATTCAACCTACTGTGATGCTCAGTTGCTTAGTCATGTCTGACTCTTTGCAACCCCGTGGACTATTGCTCACCAGGCTCCTCTGTGGGGATTTTCCAGGCAGGAATACTGGAGCGAGTTGCAATTTCCTCCTCCAGAGGAATCTTCCTGACCCAGGGATCCAACACGTGGCACCTTTATAAGCTTGGTTTTCATTTCATTTAAGCCAGTGATTCTCAACCAGGGGTAATTGTGCCCAGTCAGGGGTCTTTTTGGCAATATCTAGAGACAGCCTGTCACAAGGGTGGAGGAGTGTTCTGGCATCTCTAATTGGCAGGAGCAAGAGATTTTGCTAAACCTCCTCCAGTGCCCAGGACGACTCCCCACAGTGAAGAATTGCCCGGACAATATGTCCTATATGCCAAGGTTGAGAAACCCTGATGTAACCTAACCATGTTAGGAGTTATCTAGTCAGTACTTAGTAAGAGGTCAGTTCCTTGAGGGCTGTTACAGCTTAAATCGTGTCTTCTAAAAAAAAGACATGTTAAAGTCCTAAACCCTAGTATCTTACAATATGCTTTTCTCTGGAAATGTGGAATGCCAGTGATTGCTGGAAGCCTCCAAAGCTGGATGAAGCCAGGAAGGATTCTCCTTGGGAGCCCTTAGGGAAGGCACAGCCCTGCCGACACCTTGATTTCAGAGTTCTAGCCTCCACCCAAATTTCTGTTGTTTTATTATTATTACTGTTGGTTTTTTTGGCTGTATTGACTCTTCCTTGTGAAATAGGCTTCTCTAGCTGTGGCATGAAAGTTTAGATGCTCTGGGCATGTGGGATCCTAGTTCCCTGACCGGGGATCAAACTCGAGTCCCTTGCATTGGAAGGCAGATTCTTAACCACTGGGCCACTGGGGAAGTCCCTTGTTGTTTTGAGACATCCAGTGTTTGGTATTGTGTTAAGGCAGCCCTAGGAAACTACAAGGGCAGACCCAGTGCTAAACCCAAACCTGATCTGAGTGGGACAATCAAATTAGTTTCTTGGAAAAATGAGAGACTTCCAGGATGGAGTTGACATCCTACTGAGGAAGGAGAGACAAGATGTCCAGTCTCTTGCATACTTATGGGTCACCTGACCAAGGGCACATGTATAAAAGCGTTCAAATCCACCAGCCACCAAAGCCTTTCTCGGGAAAATTACCCCAGCACAAACTTTTTTTTTTTTTGGCTAATATTAACTTTGGTTCTCTGTCAGACCCGTGGGTGTTAAAAACAAGATCCCATAAATCCCACTGAGTTTGTCGTAGCTGGCACATTGCTATTCCGTTGCTCAGTTGTGCCTGCCTCTTTGCGACCCCATGTACTGTAGCCTGACAGGCTCCTCTCTGTCCATGGGATTCTCCAGGCAAGGATACTGGAAAGAAAGTGAAAGTGAAAGTCGCTCAGTCATGTCTGAGTCTTTGCGACCCCATGAACTATATAGTTCATGGAATTCTCCAGGCCACAAAACCTTTCCCTTCTCCAGGGGATCTTCCCAACCCAGGGATTGAACCCAGGTCTCAGATTCTTTACCAGCTGAGCTACTAGGGAAGCACAAGAATTTTGGCGTGGGTAGTCTATCCCTTCTCCAGCAGATCTTCCTAACCCAGACATCAAATGGGGTCTCCTGCATTGCAGGTGGATTCTTTACCAGCTGAGCTATGAGGGAAACCCTAAGGATACTGGAGTGGGTTGCTATTTCCTTCTCCAGGAGATCTTCTGGACCCAGGGATCAAATCTACTTCTTCTGCACTGGAGGCAGATTCTTTACCACTGAACCACCAGAGAAGCCCAGCTGCCACATTATGCCTTGATGAAACTTCTGGTGGCTAAAGTTATGGCTCTTTACCCATGGGTGGGAGGGACTTTCTGAAGGGCACTGGCCCACCGTGGAGACACTTGTCATGGGGTGTTTTCTGAAGGCTTGTTGGTGCTAATGAAGGGTGAAGCTTTCTATATGATTATTTCTTTAAAAAAAATGGGAATAATTTTTAAATAAACAAAGGTCTGGATTTAAGAGCTACTTACTGTCCCAGGACCAAGATGAATGGTGAATGGTAAGTTTTCATGAAGATCTTCTGTAGCTTGATTAGCCATGCTGGGATTCCAGAGAGATAATGTCTTTTCACATAGAAAACATCCTATTGATTTCCTGTTAGTATTATCCCGAAAATGTGCAGTGTAGCTATGGAGCAGAGACAATCTTCCATCAGTTGCTTTATGGGAAGAGAATGGTTATTGTATCTCTTCCCATAAAATATAATCTCTTTTTCTCTTCCAAAATCTACCCGTCCCTCTGGGAATTACCAGTTGTAATCTGTGGAAGTGAATTGATTATTCTTTTCTTTTCTTCTGCATGTGCCAGTATTTTTATATTTGGCTTTTCTACATTTTCTCATTGTTCTCTGGAGTCTGGCTTTTTGAGATTGTTATTTGAGCTTGTCTAAAAATTCTTTCTGAAAAATCAGTCCCATTGAAACACATGCAGGGTGGGGGTGCTAGCAACTGTGTGACTTACTCAGATGGGAGACGCCCCCCCCCCGCCCCATCCTCCACTGGGGGCTGCTGTTTGCCTTGTTGGGATTCAGGGACCCTGAGAGGTTGTCTAGTGTATTCCAACAGGATAAAAATGCAAAACCCCAAGTCATCGAAGGAAGCAAGTGCTCTTTCAGCATCGAATCTGGGCATCTCTTCAGGATCAGTTAAGATGCGAGGGCAAAGTCCTTCATATTTAATTTATTATTATTTTTTTTTTACTTCCTCGGCTGTGCTGGGTCTTAGGTGCAGCACGCAGGATCTTTTAGTTGCAGCATGTGGGATCTAGTTCCCTGAGCAGGGATCAAACCTGGGCCCCCTGCGTTTTGAATGAGAGTCTTAGCCATTGGACCACCAGGGAAGTCCCCAGCCCTTCAAATTTAAATATCACGCTCTGAGCAGCACATCCTAACCTAGTGAATTTGGGCCAGAAGCCCCCAGTAGTGCAGTCTTGTCCAGACTTTACAGATGGAGGTCTGCAAACACTGGTTCCAGTGGCAAAGCCTGTACTTGGGTTCTTTCTTCACCTCTTTTTAAATGTAGCTGCTGCTACTGCTGCTAAGTCACTTCAATCGTGTCCGACTCTGTGTGACCCCATAGACGGCAGCCCACCAGGCTCCCCTGTCCCTGGGATTCTCCAGGCAAGAACACTGGAGTGAGTTGCCATTTCCTTCTCCAATGCCTGAAAGTGAAAAGTGAAAGTGAAGTTGCTCAGTCGTGTCCGACCCTTAGCGACCCCATGGACTGCAGCCTACCAGGCTCCTCCATCCATGGGATTTTCCAGGCAAGAGTACTGGCATGGGGTGCCATTGCCTTCTCCGTTTTAAAATGTAGACCCTCCCTCAAGTCAGATTGTAAAGAATCTGCCTGCATTTTAGGAGACCTGGGTTCATCCCTGGGTTGGGAAGATCCCCTGGCGAAGGGAATGGCAACGCATTCCAGTGTTCTTGCCTGGAAAATCCCATGGACAGAGCAGCCTAGTGGGCTACAGTCCATGGGGTTGCAAGGAGTAGGACATGATTGAGCTACTAACACTTTTGCTTTTTCACTCCCTCAGCTTTCCTATCTGAAATCCACCCCTTGAGATGTGAGCCCTCCACAAGCCCCTGGCCACACACGGAACTCCCATGGTATGCATGGACTGGACTGCACCTTCTGAGCCAGCAAGTAATTACAGTTGCTGTTTATTCCTTGCTTATTGCATGTGCACTATTTTACAGCTCTGCAGTGGGCTGTGTCTTCAGGCTTTTCTCTTTTCTAACTCTCTCCACTTTTGCACTATGCCTGGAGCCAATCAATTTTTTTTGCCCTATTGCCAGATGAATTTTTTTTAAAGCCTAAAAATATGTATTTATCTATGTATGATATAAATATAAATCTCATTGTTATGGGCTGAAAGGTGTGCCTTCCAAATTTGTTTGGTGAAGTCTTAACTCCTGGTACCTAAGAATATGACTGCATTTAAACTGGGTCTTCAAAGAAGTAATCTAAAAAGAGGTCACTTGGGTGGGCCCTAATCCGATATGATTTGTGTCCCTAAGACGAGGAGATTAGGACACACACACAGAGGGAAGACCGTGTGAAGACCCAGAGAGAAGATGGCTGTCTGTTAGCCAGGGAGAGAGGCTTCAGAAGAAAGCAACCTGCCTACATCCTGATCTTGAACTTCTAGCTTCTAGAAATATGATTTAGAGATTTTCTTGGTGGTCCAGTGGTTAATTAAGACCACCTTCCAATGCAGGGGGTGCAGGTTCGATACCTGGTCAGAAAGCTAAGACCCTACATGCCTCATGGCCCACAACCCCAAACCATAAAACAGAAGCAATATTGTAACAAATTCAATGACATCTTTAAAAATGGTCCACATAGGACTTCCCTGGTGGTACAGTGGATAAGAATCCACCTGCCAATACAGGGGACATGGGTTTGATCCCCGGTCAGGAAAGATCCTTCAAGCCTCGGAGCAACTAAGCCCCTGCTTGACAACTGCTGAAGCCCATGTGCCTAGAGCCTGTGCTCCACAGTAAGAGAAGGCAGTGCAATGACAAGCCCATGCACCGCAATGAAGAGTAACCCCAGCTTGCCGCAACCAGGGAAAGTCCATGTGCAGCAACGAAGACCCAGTACAATCAAAGATAAAATAACCACAGTCCACATAAAAAGAAAATCTTAAAAAAAAATGTCTGTCTTACAGGCCCCCTAGTCTGTGACTCTTTGTCATGGCAGCCCTGGCAAAGTGATACAATCAGTCACAAGACAAAGGTCAAATTTCTTAACTTGATGTTCAAGACCCGCTGTGTCCTTGTCCCACCCCACTTTCCAGTCTCTCTTCTTCCTGTCCCGTCTTGGTCCTCCTGTTCCCCATTGGCTCCTAGGCTCCTGCCATCCCAGACTCCCTCCCACCCCTCCCCCTTCGCCTAAGCACATTGTCTTCCCAGGCAGTGTTCACCTCCCTCTCTAGTTGTACAGACCCACACCAGGGCCAAGCCAAGTCCAGCCCTTCCCCAAGGCTTCAGTGACACTCTATTAACTAGGAAAGAGGCGTGGAGGTTTACTGTGGATCATGCAGTGGTTTTCAAACTGTGCCCCCAGGACCCTCTCTCGGGGGCTTCGGTGTGTAATGGGGGATGACAACAAAGCCATAGAGGTCAGGCTCCCCTTAGCATCCACTAACCAGAGCTTTGGACTTTGTCCTGTGTGATTCGCTTGTCCTCCCATACATTATTCAAAAACTGTTCTGTGGGGGTGAAAATGATGCCTGAGATCTCTGCTGAAAACCCTACCCAGGATGGAATGACAACAAAATGTCCAAAAAAGTCGTAGGAAGCTAATGGTCCTGCTCAGGAAACACTTAAGCAAACAAAGCCCGTAACGCTTTTTATCTAGATTTCCTAGAACTGTACTCATTGTGTGAGATAAACTCAATTATCAAAACTCATTGACTCTGAAAATGTAGCTTCCATATACACTTCTGCCCGTTGCAATTCATCAGACAGGCAGCTGTGACACCGTTAATGCAATCATCGCTTGCTGTGTTATTAATCTGTTTTCTAAGTATGAGAGGAGGGCAGTTTGGATTCTCTGATACAGATGTGGACACTGGCCAGGTCACCTCTGGCCAGGGGTTTGCAGCACGATGACTTCATGAAGAAATCAATTTCTGTTCCCCTTGGCTGACCTTAGGGCCTTCTTCTCAGGCTTGCTTGTCTCCATTGTAATATAAAAATTAAATTTCAGTCTTTATGATTTATGCAGTGCTATTTGTTTCAGAAGTTTAATGGCACATCTTGCATGTTAGTGAGGTCCCAATGAGGCAGGGAGGGGGTGGGCTGTAATTATTTCTCTCTAAGCATTAAGCTAAGGTCCTTCTCCAAAGTTTAGACCAAATTTCCTTGGAGGTGTTTTTTTTTTTTTTCTTTCTTAAAATTTTTTTATTGAAGTATAGTTGATTTATAATGTGTTAATTTCTACTCAGCAAAGTGATTATATATATATATATATATATATATATATATATGTGCATTGTTTTTCATATTCTTTTCCACTCTGGTGTATCACAGGATATTGAATATAATTCCCTGTGCTATACAGTAGGATGGGCCTCCCTGGTGGCTCAGTGGTAAAGAATCCACCTGCAATCCCGGAGACTCAGGTCTGAGGGTTCAATCCCTGGGTCAAGAAGATTCCCTGGAAAAGGAAACGGCAACTCACTCACTCCAGTACTCTTGCCTGGGAAATCCCACGGACAGAGGAGCTTGGCAGGCTACTGCCCATGGGGTCATAAGAGTCAGACACGACTTAGCGACTGAATCATCACCACTTACAGTAGCGCCTTGTTGGGAGCTTGGGATAAGCAGATGCAAACTAGTATATACAGGATGCTTAAACAACAGGGTCCTTGGGCCCTTTTGCTCCGGAAACCTGGCAAGATTTCCCACCTGTAGGACTTAGTGCTTTCTTAAAGTAGCCTTTCAGTATGAAGCGTCAAGCTGTGAATTTGCAGTGGATTTATTGAATGACCATGAGATGAGTCATGAAAGAGTGGTTAGATACTCCCCAGAGAAATATACAAGTTTTCCCTCATTCTCTGCTCCCCTGAAACCCCACCCCACCAATAAACACACGGCTTTTGAGTCTGAAATCCCTGGACTTCTTCAGAGAAATGGACAATTCCTTTGGAATCTAGGTGAGGTTATTTACTCTGATGCAGATGGATGTTTGTTGATATGTGAACCCCTTCTTTTCTCTGAAGGTATAATTCCTTTTCTAATAAAATTTCATAACTGGATTCATAAGTCAGTATCATCTACTCAGATTACTCTGTTTCATCAGTGATTCCTAGGCCATAGATTTCCTATGTTTCTGATCAGTTACCATGGATATGCTTTGGTTATCACAGTTCTTAGTAACCAGGAGCTGCACTTTTGTGGACTTCAGTCCATCGTCAGAACCAACCTGCGCAGAGCTCTCAGGATCAACCGTGTTTGTTTGTTTTTAATTCTTTTGTCATGCGAGTGGAAGAATTACAGATACAGGGAAACAGTGGGGAGGAGGAGGGAAACTAATCCGCCATATGCTTGTTTATTATCAAACATTTGCCTCTCGTCTTCCCTCGGAGCAAACATTTCAAATGAGGTTTAAGCTTCGGAGGCACTTCCCTCTGAGGTGGCTGAGTTTGGGAGACCATTTCCATCACTGCCTTCCTCTCTTGATCATGCTCATCACAGCACAGCCTAATTACTTGTTTACCTGTCTGTCTTCTCCCTTCCCCCAATCTGGCTGTGATGTTCCTGAATGTGTGTGTGTGTTACTCACTCGGTCGTGTCCGACTCTTTGTGACCCCATGACTGAAGTCCTCCAGGCTACTCTGTCCTTGGAATTCTCCAGGCAAGAATAGTGGAATGGGTAGCCATTTCCTTCTCCAGGGAATCTTTCTAACTCAGGGATCGAACCCCAGTCTTCTGCATTGCAGGCAGAGTCTTTACTTTCTGAGCCACCAAGGAAGCCTATTGCTAATATCCCCAAAGGAGTATGGGGTACAAGGTTTTCAGTATGAATGAATGAATGGATGAATAAATGAATGGCTATTTTCTTGTATTCCTTGTCTCTCACTCAGCTGACAAGTGCAGTTAGAAATCTAAGATCCCTTGCTTGAGACAGGGCTCCTCTGGTTGTAAAGAAACACAAAAACAGTCAAAGAACGGTGGTGGGAGAGGAAGGGGAGGGCTAGGCACAGGTAAGGAGTCCAGGAAATGCTGGATATTCAGACTCAGAAATTCCAGCAGCTAGAGGGCTGTTCTGATTCAGGGCTGCCCTGGTGATCAAACTGCTCACAGGAGCAGTTTGTACGTTTTACTCTGGCTACTGCCATTAACACAAGTCAGCTTCTCCAAGCTCCTCTGCTCCCCTCGCCTGCTTCTCACTCTTTAGTCAACATGTTTTCTGTCCTCTAGAGCTTAAGCTTGTCCTAGAGCTTAAGCTTGTCCAGGCTTTCTTCTTCCTCATGACTTCAGGTGCTCAAGACCCCCTGTAGCCTCTCTGACTTCTTTCTACATTGCTATGTTTAAACTTCAAATTTGCATACTGACTGCCTTCTTCTCTCAGCCCTGTAATTTCTTTTTTTTTTTAATATTAAAATGTAGTTGATTCACAATGCTGTGTTAATTTCTGCTGTAAAGGAAAGTGATTCACTTATATATACACATATATATACACACATATAATATCTATGTATAATATAATATATGTGTATATTATAATATGTATAATATAATATATAATGTATATACATATATAATCTATATTCTTGTTCACATTCTCTTCCATTATGGTTTGTCACAGCGTACTGCACATCGTTCCCTGTGCTATGCAGTAGGACCTTGTTGTCTATCCATTCTATATATACTAGTTTGCATCTGCTAATCCCAAACTCCCCATCCATCTCTCCCCCACCTGCCTCCTCCTTGGCAACAAGTCTGTTCTCTATGTCTGTGAATGTGTTTCTGCTTTGTAGATAAGTTCATTTGTGTCGTATTTTAGATTCCACATGTCAACCATATCATGCAGCATTGGTCTTTCTCTTTCTGACTTACTTCACTTGGTATGATGATCTCTAGTTCCATCCATGTTGCTGCAAATGGTATTATTTTGTTCTGTTTTATTACTGAGTAGTATTCCATTGTCTATATGTACCACACCATCTTTATCGATTCATCTGTTGGTGGACCAGTCTTATAATTTCTTCTTCAAATGCTCAGAGCAACAATCCGGCCCAGTTCATCTTTCTCTGCATTGTACGGCCAACGGATTGGAGGTCCCCAGATCAGAATACTCATGGTCCAATCAGACGTAGCTGGAGGTCAATGCAATGTGCTAGAAAACATGGCTGCCCATGACAGCTGTCACCAAGGGGTGCGGGCGCAGTCTCTGTAACACCCTGTATTGTGGAGTAGCCATGTGTGCAGGGACTGGACCTCAGTTGGACCAGGAAAGGGCTGCTGAAGTCAACTGAGGTAATTTCACTTCTCTGACCCTTGCCAGGTCTTGGTCAGAGGACCCCAGGTTGGGCCAGCACACAACATTCCTCTGTGCAGGGTTTGGTCCGGGGATGTGGGTTTATCAGTCAGACTGATATTTCACAGGGGAGATAAGCAGAGCACTGCTGGGCTGGAAAGGTCCTTGTTCTCAGAGGAGAGCCATGGAGGAAGGAGGTTTCTCTTCTTTGGGACATTGTGTTGCACAGTGGGAAGGTCCAGAGCTTATGCAGCCATCCTTGCTTCTGGCTGGAGGATGATATCACCGCCCAAGTGAACAAACCCAGGGCAGGCCAGGGAAACATCCAGAGACCATGGCCCATGTAGGTCCTGAAGCCCACCCTCTCTCTTGACTGCTAGTCATGTGATCCAATACATTTCCTTATTGTGTAAGCCAGTTTGGGCTGTGTGTTTGTAATTTGCAGCTGCTTTACAGAGATGGAGGGGTAAGAGGGGAGAGGCCTTGGGCATGGAAGGCAGTGGGTTGCTGATGTTTCAAACGGTCAGTTCTGAATGTCAGCAGGAGGAAGGCTGGTTTTACAGGTGGCCACCTAGGTCATCACACAGTGCTCTGAGCTTGGCTTGATGCTCCATGTTGCCATCCTGAGATTCCTAAAAATTTTTAAACAAGGGTTTGCATTTTCATCTTGCACAGATTTTGTAGCTTGCCCCAGGCAGGTGATATGATGTATGGTAAAGGACTTCTAAATCATAAACCACTGTACATGGGACTTCCCTGGTGGTCCAGTGTGGTTAAGACTCTGCACTTCCACTGCAGGAGGCACGGATTCAACCCCTGGTCGGGGAACTAAGATCCCATATGCCACATCGTGGACAAAATGATGTAATTTTGAAAAAAATTAAACTGTAAAGCACTATTCAAAGCATTAATTGTTATTTAAAAGCCTCTCATCTCCTCAGGGATAAAAAAGACTGTGTGGACCCACCCCCCCCCACCCCCCGCCGTCTGGGGTTTTCCTGCTGGGAAATCTTCCATTCCCACAGTCCGATCATCTGACCTGACCCAGGGAACCTGCACAGATGGGAACCTGCAGGTGAGTTTAGACCTTCTGAGAGACAGGTGGAGAATCCACTGCTCATAGAAGTATACTATCTGTCTCTAGAAGTTTAGGGAAGTATGTGGCCAAAGGTAAACTTTTTGTTTAATTGTTACATAAGCAAGCAAAGCAAACACATGCATGCACGCACAAATACACACACACACACACATACAAATTACCTTGTTTTTTATTTAATTTTTATTTTATATTGGACTATTGTGTTAATTTCAGGTGTACAGCAAAATGATTCAATTATACATATATACATATTTTTCTTTTTCAGATACTTTCCCCATGTATATTATTACAGAATTATTACAGAGCAGAGTTCCCTGTGCTGTGCAGTGGTCGTTTAGTTGCTAAGTCGTGTCCAACTCTTTTGCAGACCCCTGGACTGTAGCCCTCCAGGCTCTTCTGTCCATGGGGTTTCCCAGGCAAGAATACTGGAGTGGATTGTCATTTCCTTTTCTAGGCTGTCTTCCCAATCCAGGGATCGAACTTGCGTCTCCCACATTGGTAGGCTAGTTCTTTCCCACTAAGCCACTAGGGAAGCCCGTGCCATACAGTAGGTCCTTGCTTTTTGAAATATTTTATTTAATTTTGGCTGTCCTGGGTCTTCATTGCTGCTTGTGGGCTTTCTCAAGTTGCAGAGAGTGGGGGCTCCTCTCTAATTGCCATGCCCTGGGGCTTCTCATTGCGGTGGCTTCTCTTGTTGCAAAGCACGAGCTCTAGAGCTTGGGCTCAGTAGCTGCAGGGCCCCAGTGCAGTCGTCCCATGTCATGTGGGACCAGGGATGGAGTCTGTGTCCCCTGCGCTGGCAGCTGGATTCTTAACCACTGGACCACCAGGGAAGTCCAGTAGGTCCTTGTTGATTATCAGTCTTGTGTGTATGTTCATCCTCAAACTCCTAATATATCCCACTTCACATGGATTACTTCATTCGCCTGAATTAAATCCACTACCCTGTTTGCAGTCTTCCTCTGCTCTTCAGGGACCTGTCTTCAACCCGTGGGCCAAACTATCCCACCTTTATCCCGCACATGTGTGTGTGTGTGTGTGTCTCAGGTGGAAAGAACGACTGTCTGGTTCAGCCTGTCCTTTCATCTTGCTAACGTTGTTACTGAGTGAGTGTTACTTTGGAGATAATTAATGTGTCCCATTTTGGTGCAAAAATATACCTTGTCCTGGGTCACATGACAAATGTAACCATAAAAAGTTTAAAATGCTATTATTTAAAATTTATTTTCTCATAAAAAAGGTTCCTGAAATGATCATAATTTGAATAACTTACTATATAGTTATAATACATTATGCCTTGGCCTGGGGCCAGGTCTGGAAATCCTGGAGCCTCGCGAGATCGCTGTCAGAGGGAGAACTCTGCGGCCCAGAAGCCGTCGTCTCTGTTAGCAAGTCCGTTCCAGTTTGCATTAACCTGAAACTCCAGCTGCACAATGTCCATTTTATATTCTTGCCTCTTTGCTCCTAAAACAGCATATCTTTGGGATGTTACTGTGGAGATATAGAGGTTCTTAAAAAGTGGGTTTATCTCTCAGCTAAAGGAAATGCCTGGTGTGGCTGGAATCCTCTGTCTAGCATCCCCTTTGTGCTTCACCAGTGATTCCAAATCTTTGCTTTGGGGACCCTCTTCCCCCAAGCTTGTCTGACCTCAGAATCATCTGGAGTGCTTGGGAGTGGGAAGTCTTGGTCATCATTTAGTGATGAACAGGGGTCTGAGAAACCTTCAGTGTTCCTAGCACAGGGTGAGGGTGGCAGCCATCACCTGGCAAGGCTGCACCCCTGCTAATGGCCACAGGGAAGCCTGGGGGTCCTTGCTGTGTACCTGCTAACAGGTGCAGCTCACCTGGTGCCAGGCACTGTATGTTGTTCATGCATCTTTGCAACCGTCCTGTGGGAAAGTGTATTTGTTTCCTGGAACTGCTGGAACTGGTTACCACAGATTTAGTGACCCGCACCCACCAAGCAACACAAAGGCGGCGCTACTGGTAAAGATCCTGCTTGCCAATGAAGGGGAGGCAGATTTGATCCCTGGGTCAGGAAGATCGCCGGAGGAGGGCATAGCAACCCACTCCAATATTCTTGCCTGGAGAATCCCATGGACAGAGGAGCCTGGAGGGCCATGGTCCATAAGATCTCAAAGAGTTGGACACGACTGAAGTGACTTAGCATGCAAACAACACAAATTTATTTATCTTACAATTCTGGAGGAAATGGGTCATCTGGAGTTAAAACCAAGGTGTGGAAAGACTTGTTTCCTTCTGTTCCTTCCAAGGCTCTAGGGGAGAATCCGGTTCCTCACCTTTTCCGGCTTCTAGAGACACCCATAGTCCTTGGTCTGTAATCCCTTCCTCCCATAGCACCTTCAAATCTCTCTGTCTAACCTTTGCTTCATCCTCACATCCTCTTGCCTTGTTCTGATCTTCCTATCTCCCATTTTTTAAAAAAAATTAATTCTTCTGGCCACACTGTGTGACATGTGGGGGTCTTAGTTCCCTGAAGAAGAGTCGAATCTGTGCTTCCTGCAGTAAAAGCATGGGATCTCAACCACTGGACCACCATGAAAGTCCCCCTATCTCCCTCTTATAAACACTCTTGTGATTAATTGGGCCCACCCTATGCCCGTAATCTAGGAGAATCTCTAACCCAGGATGTTTAGTTTAATCACACCTGCAAAGACCCTTTGGCTACATAAAGGTACACAGTCTCAGGTTCTGGGGATAATGATATATACTTCTTTGGGGGTCATTATTCTGTCTACCATGGAAAGTACCATTATTCGTCCCACTTTACAAATAAGGAAATTGAGGATCAGAATGACTTACCCAAGCTCACACAGCTGGTGTGGAACATCTGGGACTTGGACCCCATCTGTCAATGTTTGGTGTGTCTGACTCCCTGGCTTACACGTTTGGGTCAACGTGTACCCTTTCTGCCATGACTCACAGTCCACTAGTGGTGAGTGGGTCCCTGTAGCCCCCAAACTCACAAGGGGTCCTGGGCAGTGCCTATGCTGAGTCAAATCTACCCACGTGGTGGATTCAAAATCATGGGCTGTTGGCTTCCATGCTGAGCTGCATGGCAAAGCTGAGCTGCATGGCAAGCCAAGCTGAGAAATTGTCATATTGAGTGAAGTATGGTTTTGGAGGGCTCAAGCAAAACCTTGTGCACAGCAGGACCCAGAAACCCCACAGTGACTAAGCTAGACCTGCCTTGAGTGTTTGAGTGTCTCCTGTGGAGGCACAGGTCAACAGTGGCCTGCTGCAGGGCCAGGGGCTCTGGCTGCAACAGACCTGGGACATGCAGCATGTGGCATAAATCCTCTTGGAGGAGGTTGCCATTAGTGCCACCATAGAACCACTGAGCAGAAGACCCACAAACTGCAGAATAATTATACCAAAGAAATTCTTGCACTGTTAAGAAAGTTCTAGGACCCACAACAGATTTCCCAACCTGGGGATCTGGCAAAGGGACTGAGAACTCCCAGGGTATTTGACTTTGGAGGCCAGTGGGATTTGATTACAGAACTTACACAGGACTGGGGAAACAGACTCTTGGAGGGCACAAACAAACTTTGTGTGCACCAGGAGCCAGGAGAAAGGAGCAGTGTCCCCATAAGAGACTGAGCCAGACTTGCCTGTGAGTGTCCAGGAGTCTCTGGCAGAGGCATGGGTCAACACTAGCCTGCTGTGGGGTCAGGAGCACTGAATACAACGGGGCATGCACAAGTCCTTTTGAAGGAGGTTGCCATTACCGCCATTGCCCCTACCATAGTTTGGCCTCAGGCTAGACAACAGGGAGGGAACACAGCCCCGCCCATCAACAGGAAATTGGATTAAAAATTTACTGAGCATGGCCCCGCCCATAAGAACAAGACCAGATTCCCCCTGTCAGTCTCTCCCATCAGGAAGCTTCCACACTCCTCTTATACTCATCCATCAGAGGGCAGACAGAATGAAAACCAGAATCACAGAAAACTAACCAAACTGATCACATGGATCACAGCCTTGTCTAACTCAATGAAATTATGAGCCATGCTCTGTAGGGCCACCCAAGATGGACAGGTCATGGCGGAGAGTTCTGACAAAACATGGTCCCCTGGAGAAGGGAATGGCAAACCACTTCAGTTTTCTTGCTTTGAGAACTCCATGAACAGTCTGAAGAAGCAAAAAGATATGACACTGAAAGACGGACTCCCCAGGTCAGTAGGTGCCCAATATTGCTACTGGAGAAGAGTGGAGAAATAACTCCAGAAAGAGTGAGGAAGAATGGATACATGTATATGTATGGCTGAGCCCCTTTGCGGTACACCTGAAACTAACATGACACTGTTAATCATCTATATCCCAGCACAAAGTAAGGAGTTAAAAAAAGAAAATGCTCTCCATCCTCCAAACCAGGAGCTTTCCACATCTGAGCTGCCTTTAGCCTCACCCACATCCCCATCCTTCTTTGCTCTGTGTGTCTGATGGGTTTCTGTCTCACTCCTGGCCCATGGACCAGCAGCATCTGCCTACCAGGGCACTTGTTCGAGATGCAGAATCTCTGGCCCTACCCAGACCTGCTGAACCTGAAACTGCACTTGAACCAGATGTCAGGTGATGCATTTGCACCTTATGGTGTGAGAAGCAGGGTCTGGAGGACTGAGCTCCATCTGGGCGGTTTGCCTTCTCTCCCGCCCCCTCTGCAGGTGTCTGGGGCTCTGGCTCCAGCAGTTTGGAAGAAAGCATCGGGGAAATGTCTATGTTGCTCTTTCTGTCTTGGCTTCTGTGAGTTGGCACAAGAAGAGTCATTGTCTGGCAGGACTCGGTGAGCCCTGCAGCTGGTGGGGGCAGTGAGTCTGTGGCTGGCATGGCCAGGGGCCTCGCCAGTTCCTCCTGCTCCCGCCTCTCTCCTGGGCGGTGGCTGGACAGCTGGCCAGTGCAGTGCTGGGCACCTGGTCCCTCCTCTGTGCACCAGCCTGGGGAGAGGCGAGGGCTGTGAAATGGCTTTGACCTTGGTGTTTGGTCCGGTTCCGCTTGCTCTGAGAGTGCTTCAACGTGTTGGCCTGGTACGTTCTGAGTGCTGTGGAGTTTTGGCAGAGTGGCCGATAAGTATTTTTAGTTCCTTCCTTCTTAATGTTTGCCAGAAAACCACAGTCATTACTCACAAGCAGGGCAAGCTTCCTCCCTCCTGGTCTCTAGGAGAGTTGGATTTGCCCTCAGATGCCCACTTAGGGCCTCTGCCTTGTCTCTGGAAACAGTATAACACTTACACCTACAACAAAGCACAATGTGGGATTTTTAAACAGCATAAGTTCTAAAGCTTTCAACAATCAAATTATTTTCTGAATTGTGGATGGGACTGTATACTCAAGAGCTGCAGGATCCTTGCATGTCATTGGGTTCCCCACCCCCCCCCCCCACCCCCCCGGTATGTCAGTGGGTTCACAGGTCCCAAGGGTGGAAGGGACAGGCCCAAGAGGGACGATGCAGGCGGCATCTTGGGTTTGCCTGTCTGGGCCCCTGGGGTTTGGAGAAGTTGGCCTTTGGTGGGGAGTGACCGCTGAGAAAGTCCACCTGGCCACCTCCCTCCACCCCCTTGCTTTCTGGGTGATGCCGTGATAAAGAACCCGCCTGCCAATGCAGGAGGTGCAAGAGATACAGGTTTGATCCCTGGGTTGGGAAGATCTCCTGGAGAAGGGAAAGGCTACCCACTCCAGTATTCTTGCCTGGAGAATTCCATGGACAGAGGAGTCTGGCGGGTTACAGTCCATGAGGTTGTGAAGAGTCAGACACGAGTGAGCACACACACTTCATGTAAAAGGTAAAACTGGCCATCTTAACAATTTTATGAGGATAGTTCACATTGTTGTGCAACCATCCCCACTGTCTTTCTCCAGAACTTTACCAACTTCCCAAACTCAACCCTGTTCCCTTAAACACTAACTCCCCATCCCTACCCCCACCCGTCTTTGGTAAACACCATCCTTTTACTGTCTCTATGGATTTGACTCCTCTAGGCACCAGCAGGGCAAAGGCTAACAGAGTTTTGCCAAGAGAACACACTGGTCATAGCAAACACCCTTTTCCAGCAACACAAGAGACAACTCTACACATGGACATCCCTAGTTGGTCAATACCGAAATCAGATTGATTATATTCTTTGCAGCCAAAGAGAGAGAAGCTCTATACAGTTAGTAAAAACAAGACTGGGAGCTGACTATGGCTCAGATTATCAGCTCCTTATTGCAAAATTCAGGCTTAAATTGAAGAAAGTAGGAAAGATCTAAATCAAATCCCTTATGATTATACAATGGAGGTGATGATTAGATTCAAGGAATTAGATCTGGTGAACAGAGTGCCTGAAGAACTATGAACGGAGATTTGTAACATTGTATAGGAAGTGGTGACCAAAACCACCAAATAAAAAGAAATGCAAGAAGGCAAAGAATGAGGAGGCCTTACAAATAACTGAGAAAAGAAGAGAAGCAAAAGGCAAAGGAGAAAGGGAAAGATATTTCCATCTGAAAGCAGAGTTCCAGAGATTAGCAAGGAGAGAAAAGAAAGCTTTCTTAAGTGCACAATGTAAAGGAGCAGAGGAAAACTATAGCATGGGAAAGACTAGAGACCTCTTCAAGAGAACTGGAGATACCAAGGGAACAGTCATGAAGGATGAGCACAATAAAAGACAAAAATGGTATGGACTTAACAAAAGCAGAAGGGATTAGGAAGAAGTGGCAAGAATACACAGAACTATACAAAAAAAAGTCTTAATCACCTGGTTAACCACAATGGTGTGGTCACTTACCTAGAGCCAGACATCCTGAAGTGTGAAGTCAAGTGGGCCTTAAGAAGCATTACTATAAACAAAGCTAGTGGAGGTGATGGAATTCCAGCTGAGCTACTTAAAATCCTAATGATGCTGTTAAATTGGTGCACTCACTATGTCAGCAAATTTGGAAAACTCAGTAATGGCCATAGGACTGGAAAAGATTAGTTTTCATTCTAGTGTCAAAGAAAGACAACGCCAAAGAGTGTTCAAACTACCACACAATTATGCTCTTTTCACACGCTATCAAGGTAATGCTCAAAATCCTTCAAGTTAGGATTCAACAGTATGTGAACCTAGAACTTCCAGATGTACAAGCTGGATTTAGAAAAGGCAGAGGAACCAGAGATCAAATTGCCAACATCTGTTGGATCATAGACAGCAAGAGAGTTCCAGAAAAACATCTGCTTCATTGACTACACTAAAACCTTTGCCTGTGTGGCTCACAACAAACTGTGGAAAATTCTTCAAGAGATGGAGAATTCTTAAAAAATTCTTCAAGAAAATTCTTCTACTAGATCACCTTACCAGTCTCCTGAGAAAGCTGTATGTAGGTCAAGAAGCAACAGTTAGAACTGAACATGGAACAATGGACTGGTTCCATTGGATTTGGGAAAGGAGTACGTCAAGGCTGTATGTTGTCATGCCGCTTATTTAACTTATATGTAGAGTATATCATGCGAAATGCTGGGCTGTATGAAGCACAAGCTAGAGTCTAGATTGCTGGGAGAAAAATCAACAACCTCAGATATGAAGATAATACCACTCACATGGCAGAAAGTGAAGAGGAGCTAAAGAGCCTCTTGATGAGGGTGAAAGAAGAGGGTAAAAAAGCTGGTTTGAAACTCAACATTTAAAAACTAAGATCATGGCATCTATCCCTTCACTTCATGGCAAATAGATGGGGAAAAAGCGACAGGTTTAATTTTCTTGGGCTCCAGAATCACTGCAGATGAAGACTGCAGTCATGAAATTCAAAGAAGTTTTCTCTTTGGAAGAAAAGCTATGACAACCTTGTGTGAAAGTGTTAGTCTCACTCAGTCGTGTCTGACTCTTTGTGACCCCATGGACTGGAGCTCTCCAGGCTTCTCTGTCCATGGAATTCTCTAGGCAAGAATACTGGAGTGGGTTGCCATGACAAACTTAGACAGTGTATTAAAAAGCAGAGACATCACTTTGCAGACAAAGGTCTTTATAGCCAAAGCTATGGTTTTTCTAGTAGTCATGTATGAATGTGAGAGTTGGACCATAAAAAAAGCTGAGCATCAAAGAATTGATGGTTTCGAACAGTTGTGCTGGAAAAGACTCTTGAGAATCCCCTGGAGTTTACATTTAAAGCAAGGTGATCGAACCAGTCAATCCTAAAGAAAATCAGCCTTTGATATTCATTGAAAGGAGTGATGCTGAAGCTCCAATACTTGGGCCACTTGATATGTAGAGCTCTCTCATTGGAAAGATCCTGATGCTGGGAAAGATCGAGGGCAGGAGGAGAAGGGGAGACAGAAGATGAAATGGTTAGATGGTATCACTGACTCAGTGGACATGAGTTTGAGCAAACTCCGGGAGATGGTAAAGGACAGGGAATCTTGGCACGCTGCAGTCCATAGGGTCGCAAATGAGTCAGATAAGATTAGTGATTGAACAATAACAACAACAGGGACCTCATATGAATGGAATCCTGCAATATTTATCCTTTTGTGACTGGCATATTTCACTGGGAATAAGGTTTTTGAGGTTTATCCATGTTGCAACATCCTAAGCTTAAAAAAAAAATCACTCATGAAAAAAGAAAATTAAGAAAGAAAAGACAGAACTTCCCTGGTGGTCTAGTGGTTAAGTCTCTGGGTTTCTGCTGCACGGGTATGAGTTTGATCCCTCTTTGGGGAACTACAATCCCACATGCCATGTGGCTTGTCCAGTTAATAGAAATTAAAAAAAAAATCATTCACCTAATTGATAAAAGTAGTGCTAAATTGAAGCACAACTACATTTTTGTTTGTTTGTTTGTTTTAGGCAAGCAGTTTCTGATTAGTCCTAGCCCCCGTATCTGCTAACGGCAGCATGTGCTTTCAAAACAGCAATGGCAAACTAGGAGCTTGCCAAATGCAGACCACCCTTCATCTGCCTTGTAGGAATGGTCTGGGGAAAGCTGGCTTGACACTGTCAGCCCTGGAAAGTGAAGTCTGCAAGATTAGGGCTTGCACATCCTCCCACAAATGCCAGGATGCCAATTACCTCTGCCAAGGGGAAAGTGCCTGCTTCGTCAGCATCTTCAGTTCTGGTTCCCTGTGTGGATCTTACATTTAATGGCAGTACCTTCCAGACCACAAGGGATGAGACTCCCTCCGAAAAACCTCACCATTGGTGGAAGGATAATGGCCCTAAGGATCTAGTTCAGTAAACACAGGGTTCTTTTGTGATGTTCTTTCCAAATGAAGCGCACACTTTGGGATTAATTAAACTCTTTTCTAGCTGCCTGCCAGTGTAACCTTTCCTTTATGCTTCTTAGGGGGGCACACGATGTAAAAAGTCAAATCTATTATGTTCATGACTTGGAGGGAAAGATCTGGGACAAAATTGCCTTACATACTGTGTTTTATTTATTTATTTTTAAAATTTCCAAATATTGGATCAAACGTAGAGCTTTCTGAGCTGTATGTTAGCTAAAAAACAGATTCAACCCAGAAGAGTGATTAGAAATTAAAGACATAAAGACTACTGAGGACAGAGTGAACCCCCGATTTCTCAGCACACTTCGGAACATTAGAGACTTATTTGAAAGTTAGGTGCTGACTGTTTAAACCAGAGCCCCCATTCTTCTTCCAATCTTGCTGCGATTTTGAGTGCATGACATTTAATTAATTTTACAGTTAATTCTTTCCAGCGTTCCTTTTTTGACAGCATCACACGAAGATCTCTCAGCTGGTTAGGAAAAATCTGTATCAGTCATTACTCTTGCTGGAGCCTAGACAGGGTCATCTGGCCGCAGCAGGAGACTGTAAGGAGGAGCAGCAGGCGTGGAGCTGAGACAAGATTTCAGTACGAGGACGGTTTCCTGGAAGAAGCTCTGGTCCAGAAGCTCCACCTCAGTGTCTCATGAGTACCTGTTAAAACTCCCCTTTCCCTGGCCTCAAGCTCCAGGAGCATAAAAAAAAATGCTTGCATTTTCAAGATTTTTAAGAAATTTTGTATCAATGTAACACACACATATACACCCACACACTCACCTGGAGGTACACACACATAGAGTAACAAATTAAAAAGTAGAGAAGAGATAACTGTTGTAAAGCTTCATTCTTATTCAGCCCTCTCTCCAAAGCGACTTTGTTCCTTCCTTTAATTCTTCTGGAGCTTTCTCTGCTGTTTTATGATTATACCTCTATTGTTTGATTTTTTTCCAATTTTGGGCACTATCTTTTGACTCCCAAGGAGAAAGATAAGGATTCAGTTCACCTACCCCATCCTTTCCTTCTTGTCTCTCTCTCTCTCTTTTATTTTTATAACTGCTTTATTGAGCTAGAATTCACATACCATAAAACTCTCTCTATTAAAGTGTATCATTCAGCGGGGTTTTGTATGTTCACAAAGTTGTGCAATCGTTTCTAAGCCCAGGGTGCACCCAGGGCATTTTGTCTCCTACAGGGAAGCCCCCCACCCTCCTCATCTACCCTCCTCCCAACTTTTAGCAACTATTAATTTTTCCACATCCCCAGCAGGACTTCTTTTTTTTCTATGTGCTCTTTTGAAGTTAAAATTTTTTTTTTAATTATGAAAATATGATAACACATTTATAGGAGACTTGGAAAGTACAGAACAAGGTTACATATACTTCCACTATATGTTACATTTATTTTCTTAGGCAGATAAATTAAGATTTTTCGTTGGAGTTTCAATATCAAACTCTCAAAAATTAGTAGAATGAATATACAGAGATGTAGAAGGATATAGTAGATCTGAAAAGCACTATGAACCAATTCAACATAATTAAGATTTATACAATTTTCACACAACAGTAGGATGCAAATTCTATTCAAGTTCCCATAGACTATAAATTAGGAGACACTGCAACATATCCAGGGATGTAAAGCAAAGTGCAAAAATTTCATAATCTAAAGGTATGGAAATCATGCAGAGTCTGTTCTCTTATCATTGCCCACCAGCACTTCTTATCTGTCTTTCTTTCTCACAATCATTCTAGTGGATGTGAAGTAGTTTCTGACTGTGGTTTTGATTTGGCTGTCCCTACATTACTTTGCCAACAAAGGTCCGTCTAGTCAAGGCTATGGTTTTTCCAGTGTTCATGTATGGATGTGAGAGTTGGACTGTGAAGAAAGCTGAGCGCAAAAAAGAATTGATGCTTTTGAACTGTGGTGTTGAAGACTCTTGAGAGTCCCTTGGACTGCAAGGAGATCCAACCAGTCCATTCCGAAGGAGATCAGCCCTGGGATTTCTTTGGAAGGAATGATGCTAAAGCTGAAACTCCAGTACTTTGGCCACCTCATGCGAAGACTTGACTCATTGGAAAAGATTCTGATGCTGGGAAGGATTGGGGGCAGGAGGAGAAGGGGATGACAGAGGATGAGATGGCTGGATGGCATTACCAACTTGATGGATGTGAGTTTGAGTGAACTTCAGGAGTTGGTGATGGACAGGGAAGCCTGGCGTGCTGCAATTCATGGGGTCTCAAAGAGTCAGACACGACTGAGTGACTTAACTGAACTGAACTGAACACGCCAGTACTCTGGCCTGGAAAATGCCATGGACGGAGGAGCCTGGTAGGCTGCAGTCCATGGGGTGGCTAAGAGTCGGATATGACTGAGCGACTTCACTTTCATTTTTCACTTTCATGCATTGGAGAAGGAAATGGCAACCCACTCCAGTGTTCTTGCCTGGAAAATCCCAGGAACAGGGGAGCCTGCTGGGCTGCCGTCTGTGGGGTTGCACAGAGTCGGACACGATTGAAGCGACTTAGCAGCAGCAGCAGCAGCAGCAACTACTAATGAGTTTGAGGAACTTTTCATGAACTGAATGGTCATTTATAGATCTTCTTTGCAGAAATGTCTTTTCACATCCTTCGTCTTTTTAAATTGGATTTCTTGTTTATTGTTGATGTGTAAGAATTCCTTGTATATTCTGGTTACTAGATCCTCATTGGCTATATGATTCACAACTGTTTTCTCCCTTTCTCTGGCTTGTCCTTTCTTGATGGTGTCCTTCGAATTACAAAAATTTTAAATTTTGACGAAATCTAATTAATCTGTTTTTTCTTTGGTCACTTATATTTTGGTATTATATCTAAGAAACCATTGCCTAATCCAAGGCTATGAAGGTTTTTTCTAAGACTTGTATAGTCTTGGCTCTTACATTTAGGTCTCTGATAGGGACTATGTTGCTGTGGATAAGTTTGGGGAGTTGCCATTTTAACAATATTAAATCTTCCAGTCCATGAACATGGATTTCATTTATTTGTCTTCTTTAATTTTATTTTCAGTAATTTTTTCCCCATTTTTAGTCTTTGATGTTGTTTTAAATAGAATTGTTTGCTTAATTTCATTTTCAGATTGTTCATAGCTAGCATGTAGAAATACAATTGATTTTTGTATATTGATTTTGTATCCTGCAGCCTTGCTGGACTTGTTTATTAGTTCTAATAGTTTGTGTGTGTGTGTATGTGTGTGTATTTCTTAGGATTTCCTTTTTATCATCTGTGATTAGATAGTTCTACTTCTTCTCTTCCAATATAGATTTTTTTTTTTCACCTAATTGCCCTGGGTAGAACTTTCAGTACAATGTTCAGTAGAAGTGCTAAGAGTGGCTATCCTTGTCTCAGTTGTAGGGGGAAAATGTTTCCTCTTTCACCATTAAGTATGGTGTTAACTGTGGACTCTCTATAGGTGTCCTTTACCAAGTTGAGGAAGTTTCCTTCTATGCCTAGTTAGTCAAGTGCTTTTAATGTGAAAGAGTGTTGTGTGTGTGTGTGAAAGTCTCTCAGTCGTGTCCGACTCTTTGCCACCCCATGGACTATATAGTCCATGGTATTCTCTGCGCCAGAATACTGGAGAGGTGTTGGATTTGGTTAAATGCTTTTTTTGTGTGTCTATGAGAGGATTGTGTACTTTTGGTCCTTTATTCTATTAACACAGTGTATTACATTGATTTATTCTATATGTGAAACCAACATTGCATTCCTGGAATAAATCCCGTTTGGTCATATAATCCTTGTTTTAAAAAACTCCTAAGTTTTTTCATTAGTAGTGATTTGGCTGTGGTGGGTCTTAGTTGTGGCATGTGGGACCTAGTTCCCTGAGCGGGGACTGATCCCAGCTCCCTGCACTGAAAGTGCAAAGTCTTAGCCAGTCTTAGCCACTGGACTACCAGGAAAATTGCTGGATTGGATTTGCTGGCATTTTGCTGAGGATTTTTGCATCTTTTTGTTGTTGTTGTTGTTGTTGTTGTTGTTGAGTTGCTTAGTCCTGTTAGACTCTTTCGACCCCATGGACTGCAGCACACTAGCCTCCTCTGTCCTCCACCGTCTCCTGGAGATTGCTCACATTCATGTTCATTGAGTCGGTGATGCCATCCAACCATCTCGTCCTCTGTCTTCCCCTTTTCCTCCTGTCCTCAGTCTTTCCCAGTGTCAGGGTTTTTTCCAATGAGTTGGCTCTTTACATCAGGTTGCCAAAATTTTGGAGCTTCAGCTTCAGCATCAGTCCTTCCAATGAATATTCAGAGTTGATTTCCTTTAGGATTGATGATTTTGATTTCCTTGCAGTCCCAAGAACTCTCAAGAGTCTTGTCCAGCACCACAATTTGAAAACATCAATTCAAAACATCCATACATGAATGCTGGAAAAACCATAGCTTTGATTACAGAGACTTTAGTCTGCAAAGTGATGTCTCTGTTTTTTAATACACTGTCTAGGTTTGTCATAACTTTTCTTCCAAGAAACAAGCATCTTTGAATTTCATGGCTGCAGTCCACCAACTGCAGTGATTTGGAGCCCAAGAGAAGAAAATCTGTCACTGCTTCTAGTTTTTCTCCTTCTATTTGCCATGACATGATGGGACTAGATGCCATCATTTTAGTTTTTGGAATGTTGACTTTTAAGCCAGCTTTTCCACCCTCCTGTTTCACTCTCACTAAGAGGCCCTTTAGTTCCTCTTTGCTTTCTGCCATTAGAGTGGTATCTTCTACATATCTGAGGTTGTTGACATTTTTCCTGGCAATCTTGATTCCATCTTGTGATTCATACAACCCGGCATTTCACATGATGTGCTCTGCATGTAAGCTAAATAAGCAGGGTGACAATATACAGCCTTGACATATTCCTTTCCCAGTTTTGAACAGGTCAGTTGTTTCATGTCTGGTTTCAACTGTTGCTTCTTAAAGTGCATCCAGGTTTCTCAGGAGACAGGTAAGGTGGTCTGGTGGTCAGAGAACACTGGTTTCATAGAATGAGTTGGGACGTGTTGTTACCTGCTTTATTTTTATGGATGAGTTTGTGAGGGATTGGTATCAATTCTTCTTTGAATATTTGGCAGGACTCATCAGTGAAGAAACTAAACCTAGGCTTTTGTGCGTGTGTTCAGGGGCAGGAGGGCAAGTTTGTAATTACTAATTCAGTCTTTTTACTTATTATCAGTCTGTTGATATTTCCTATTTCTTCTTCATTCCTTTGTTGAGTTTTCTTTCTTCTCCTAAAGTTTGGAATTTATGTTATTATTTAAAGTTCTTCTATCAGTCTCTTTTTCTAACTTTTTTTTTAATTTAAAAATTTTAAATTATTTTTGGTTGCTCTGGGACTTCATTGCTGTGCACAAGGTTTCTCTAGTTGGGGTAAGTAGGGGCTACTCTTCAATGTGGTCCTCAGACTTCTCACTGTGGTGGCTTCTCTTGGGAGCCTCTAGGGCATGTGGGGTCAGGAGTGGCAGCTCTAGAGTGCAGACTTAGAAGTTGTGGCACATGGGCTTAGTTGCTCCACGGCATGAGGGATCTTCCTGGACCAGGGATCAAACCTGTGTCCCTTGCATTGGCAGCCAGATTCTTATCCACCAGGGAAGTCTACTTTTTCTAATTTTAAATAATGGACTTGTCTCTTGTTTCTTTGTGCATCAGCTCTCCACAATTTCATTTCAACATCTCTTTTGTCAGATACGGATTTTTACTTCCTGCCTTCCTTCCCCTTTTCCTTGTTAATATATTTTAGCTATACTTTCAGAACATCAAAGTTGGTGATGTTTGTATTCTGTCCTGAGGACACAACAAACTTTTGTGTGCTGTCTGCTGTTTGAATGAAAAATTAAAAAACAATGAACGGAGACTTCCCTGGTGGTTCAGTGGTTAAGAATCTGCCTGCCAATGCAGGGAACACAGGTTCAATCCCTTGTCCAGGAAGATTCCACATGCCTTGGGGCAACTCAGCCGGTGCACCACAACTACTGAAGCCTGTAGGTCCTAGAGCCCATCTTCCACAATGAGAGGAGTCACTGCAATGAGAAGAATATGCAGCGTAACCACAGAGTAGCCCCCACTTGGGGCAACGAGATAAAGCCTGAGCACAGCAACAAAGACCAACAAAACAAAACAAAAAACCAACGAATGCCTTTACACTCCAATAATGTATTTAGGAGGGTTGATGCATGTCCTAAGAGTGAACTCTGTGCCATTTTTCCGAATACAAAAATATTATTATTATCATATTCCATGGTTGCTTAAAATGATGACATTTTATTTGCTTCATTCTTCAACCTTAATTTCTTATGTACTTTTTATTGTTTTTTCTGGAAGGCCTGATCACCATTCCCCCCCACCCCCCCCACCCCCGCTTTTTTTTTTTCAGCATGGCTTGTCTTCATCCTATTCTCAAATATTTTTCAAGCTCTATTACACCATCTATTCTCACCAGAGACCATTCCTCTGGAGCTCTCTGCTTTCCTGCTCCAAACTGGACCGTTGCTTGCTTGATTCCCAGCTGCTTTTTTTTAAATTCCCTGCTTCATTTTTTTATTGAGATATAATTAATATATAACATTGTATGCAAAGTGTTGTGGTATACAAAGTATTAAGGTGTACAATCCTAATCAGGAAATCAGTCCTGAATATTCATTGGAAAGACTGAGGCTAAAGCTGAAACTCCAATACTTTGGCTACCTGATGTGAAGAACTGACTCATTAGAAAAGACCCTGATGCTGGGAAAGATTGAAAGCAGGAGGAGAAGGGGGTGACAGAGGATGAGATGGTTGGATGGCATCAACGGACAAAGTTTGAGCAAGCTCTGGAAGATGGTGAAGGACAGGGAAGCCTGGCATGCTGCAGTCTATGGGGTTGCAAAGAGCCAGACACAACTGAGAGACTGACACTGTTTCCACTGTTTCCCCATCTATTTCCCATGAAGTGATGGGACCAGATGCCATGATCTTCGTTTTCTGAATGTTGAGCTTTAAGCCAACTTTTTCACTCTCCTCTTTCACTTTCATCAAGAGGCTCTTTAGTTCCTCTTCACTTTCTGCCATAAGGGTGGTGTCATCTGCATATCTGAGGTTATTGGTATTTCTCCTGGCAATCTTGATTCCAGCTTGTGCTTCTTCCAGCCCAGCGTTTCTCATGATGTACTCTGGATAGAAGTTCAATAAGCAGGGTGACAATATACAGCCTTGACGTACTCCTTTTCCTATTTGGAACCAGTGTGTTGTTCCATGTCCAGTTCTAACTGTTGCTTCCTGACCTGCATATAGGTTTCTCAAGAGGCAGGTCAGATGGTCTGGTATTCCCATCTCTCAGAATTTCCCACAGTCTATTGTGATCCACGCAGTCAAAGGCTTTGGCATAGTCAATAAAGCAGAAATAGATGTTTTTCTGGAACTCTCTTGCTTTTTCCATGATCCAGCAGATGTTGGCAATTTGATCTCTGGTTCCTCTGCCTTTCCTAAAATCAGGTTGAACATCTGGAAGTTCACGGTTTATGTATTGCTGAAACCTGGCTTGGAGAATTTTGAGCATTACTTTACTAGCATGTGAGATGAGTGCAATTGTGCGGTAGTTTGAGCATTGTTTGGCATTGCCTTTCTTTGGGATTGGAATGAAAACTGACCTTTTCCAGTCCTGTGGCCACTGCTGAGTTTTCCAAATTTGCTGGCATATTGAGTGCAGCACTTTCACAGCATCGTCTTTCAGGATTTGAAATAGCTCAACTGGAATTCTATCACCTCCACTAGCTTTGTTCGTAGTGATGCTTTCTAAGGCCCACTTGACTTCACATTCCAGGATATCTGGCTCTAGGTGAGTGATCATACCATCGTGATTATCTTGGTCATGAAGATCTTTTTTGTACAGTTCTGTGTATTCTTGCCACCTCTTCTTAATATCTTCTGCTCCTGTTAGGTCCATACCATTTCTGTCCTTTATCGAGCCCATCTTTGCATGAAATGTTCCTTTGGTATCTCTAGTTTTCTTGAAGAGATCTCTAGTCTTTCCCATTATGTTGTTTTATTTTATTGGGCTCCAAAATCACTGCAGATGGTGACTGCAACCATGAAATTAAAAGACGCTTACTCCTTGGAAGAAAAGTTATGACCAACCTAGATAGCATATTGAAAAGCAGAGCCATTACTTTGCCAACAAAGGTCCATCTAGTCAAGGCTATGGTTTTTCCTGTGGTCATGTATGGATGTGAAAGTTGGACTGTGAAGAAAGCTGAGTGCCGAAGAATTGATGCTTTTGAACTGTGGTGTTGGAGAAGACCCCTCAGAGTCCCTTGGACTGCAAGGAGATCCAACCAGTCCATTCTAAAGAGATCAGCCCTGGGATTTCTTTGGAAGGAATGATGCTAAAGCTGAAACTCCAGTACTTTGGCCACCTCATGTGAAGAGTTGACTCATTGGAAAAGACTCTGATACTGGGAGGGATTGGGGGCAGGAGGAAAAGGGGACAACAGAGGATGAGATGGCTGGATGGCATCACTGACTCGATGGACATGAGTCTGAGTGAACTCCGGGAGTTGGTGATGGACAGGGAGGCCTGGCGTGCTGTGATTCATGGGGTCGCAAAGAGTTGGACATGACTGAGCGACTGAACTGAACTGAACTGAGCGACAACTGAATTGAAGGTGTACAAAATGTTGATTTGATACAATCGTATACATATATACATAATTTTGTATACATATAATTTCCAAAACATTGATTACAGAAAAGAAAATCTGTAATGATTAAGTGATAACTCCCCATTTCCCCAACCCCTGGAACTCACCACTCTGCTTTCTATGATTTTGATAACTCCATTTACCTCGTGTAGATGGGATCACACAGAGTGTGTCTTTTTGTGACTGACTTATTTTACTTGGCAAGATGTCTTCAAGGTTCATCCATATTGTACCACATGTCAGAGTTTCCTCCCATTTATGCTGAATTCCATTGTATATTTGGAGCTTACCTTGTGGCTCAGATGGTAAAGAATCAGCCTGCAGTGCAGGAGACTTGGGATCGTTCCCTGTGTTGGGAAGATCCCCTGGAGAAGGGAATGACTACCCACTCCAGTATATTCTTGCCTGGAGAATTCCAAGGACAGAGGAGCCTGGTGGGCTACAGTCTATGAGGTCAAATAAGGGTCGGACACAGCTGAGTGAATAACACACTCCATTATATGTATATAACACATTAAAAAAAAATCTTTTGTTTTCACTTTGGGGTGCAAAGAACGTTGGCATGCGAGGATTTGTTTCAGTCCCTGCTTTTTTTTTTAATTGAAGTGTAATTGACTTACAAAGTGTTAGTTTCAGGTATACAGCAAAGTGATTCAGTTGTACATGTACATATATCTACTCTGTTTTTGTTTTGTATTTTTTGATCAGTCCCTGCTTTAAATTCCTGTGAGTATATGACCAGGTAATTTCTCCCCTCCGTTGCCATTCTCTTGGCATTCACTCTCTTCTTGTTTGGGTCACCTCAGCCACTCTGAACACTGGCTCTTTCCTATTCCCCAGTGTCTTTCTGAATCATTTCTTCTCTCTTTCCTTTCTGTCATCCGAGAACTTTGCCTTACCTCAGTTTTCCCATCTCGAAAAAGAACAGTCTAGATCTTTCTGTAATATAGCTTCAGCAGAATTAGAAGAAGGCAATGAGCTCACATTGGAGATCTGCCTGAAAACGCCCAGGAGAAAGAGACGTGACACACAATCAAGGAATTGATTTCATTGTTAATTTCTTGTGACTTTTCCCTGGTTTTGACTAATTATCCATCCTGCAGGCTAGATTAATTTTTGAATTTAATATCGTTGTATAGCGTTCAATCAGAAAAAGGGATAATCAAGGTTAAATTGTTATACAATTAAGTCATAGGTTTCCTTTCCTCCTAAAACGGAACTGTTAAGGATTTACTTCTTTAACATTACAATCAATCTAAATATTGATGTCTATCAGCAAGTTTTTGAGGAAGATAATTTATTGCATAATCCCTGCTGAGCACTTAGTAAACATAAGACAGTCTATTTTAATGGACAGAATTAGGTGCTTCGCTAGAAATTCTTTGGCTAAATTCAACACATTTTTTTCAAAAGGAAAAGCAAACTGGATGTGCAACTCTTCTTTGTAAGAAGGAAAATCATTTTATTATGAGCAGTAAATTAAAGAATCAAGTTTTTACACCTGTGAGCTGTAGGGGCACGCTGAGTGGGTTGCTCAGACCCTGACCGATCTCATGGTATTCTACTTTGTATTATGGAACAAATGGCAGTGATTCAAATTTTTTAATTTGCATGAAAAATTCAGGCCAGAAATACATTAGGGTAAATTGAAAGATGTCAAAATCATATAAGAATTAAGATGTTTCGCCTCACATGTAATTTTTAAGATTTTTAAGAAGTATCTTTGCCTTTATTAACACAAACCTTTGGGCAAATATTAGATCAGATGTGCAAGTAATTCCAAGAAAAATTGCCAGCTCATAAAATGTTTTACTTGTCTGTTATTCCCTTGTGTGGTAAATAAGGAAGAAAACCTTATCTTTGACCTCCTTTCTGGCCAGAATAATTAATAGTTGAAGCAAGGGGGCTTAGTAGCTATTTGTGAAGCAGAGTCAAACGAATACCATCCCAAAGATAATGCATATCACTTAGAACTTGAAATTGACACATCATAGGTTTCCCTTCCTTAATTTATAGTGCAATAAAAGCGGTCATAAATGCAGGTGCACTCCACCCTTACAAAGAGTTACCATTTTTACGATTTTGACAAGTTCACACTCTTGGTTTTACCCTTATGCTGTCCTGGGCTCCAGTATTTAATATTTAACCATCTGTATTCTATAAATAATAGATGTGCCTGTCTTCACAACTGAAGATCAGCAGCAGATTTTATTGTTGACAAGAGTGATAATGTTCTCTCACCTTCTTAACTTTTTATGTTACTGTTAATTTTCCCTTTGTGGCTAAGACTGGAGGGAGGGGTGTGGGTCATTCCAGAGAGAAATGGGCTGTAATAACCCAATTGGAACCAAGCATTAGGAGAAGCTTGGATAACTCCAGGCCATTTCAGCAGTTTGAGGTCACAGACTCATGCATGCGCTGGAGCTAAGAAGCACCTTAGTCATTGTCCACTGACTTCCTGTTATCATGAGCTGACCCCAAATCTTCATCTAGCAAATATGGGGCTCATGCCTACTAAGAGCAAAGATGACCCTGTGGGAGATTTGTTGGTGGAGAGGTTTGGCTAAGGTCATATGGCTGGTGTTGGCAGAATGGACAAAGTCTGTTCAGTTCAGCAACTGGAGGACTTCCTTGGTGGTCCAGTGGTTAAGAATCCACCTGCCAATGCAGGGGACATGGGTTCAATCCCTGGTCTGGGAAGATTCCACATGCTGCGAAGCAATTAAGCCCATGTGCCACAACTGCTGAGCCAGTGCTAGAGCCTATGCTCCGCAACGAGAAGCCACAGCAGTGAGAAGCTCCCACACCACAATTAGAGAGTAGCTGTGGCTTACCACAACTAGAGAAGGCCTGCATGCAGTGACAAAGACTCAGCACTCTCAAAAATAAATTAATTAATTTAAAAAATATATGGTTGGAAACCATTAAGAAATAGTCTTGGGGAACCCATTGAGAAACAGAGTCTTGGCTCTCCCCAAAGTTGAAATCATGTGATTTCCCCTTGCTGAAAACCCTATAAATAGACTTCTACTACATTTGCAATAAAATCCAAACTTCTCATCTGGGCCAACAAGTCCGCTTGAGTTCTGGCTCCTTTCTTCCTGGTTTGGTGGTCATATTTTCTCCTTACACTGAGCTGATTGCATTCCTTGGGTCATTGTTCAGGCCTTTTCTGTCCCTAACATGCATTTCCTCAGATATTCCCATGAAAGTGAAGTGTTAGTCACTCAGTCATGTCTGACTTTTTGTGAACCCATGGACTGTAGCCCACCAGTCTTCTCTGTCCAAGGGATTCTCCAGGCAAGAATACTGTAGTGGGTAGCCATTCCTTTTTCCAGGGGATGTTCCCAACCCAGGGCTCGAACTTGAGTCTCCTGTGTTGCAGGTGGATTCTTTACCATCTGAGCCACCAGGGAAGCCAGATATTCCCATAGTTCCAGCTAAAACAGCATCCCATGTGCCCAGCAAGGAAATCGTTATCCTCTTTCTCTGCTTTGTTGACTTCAGAACCATGGTATGTCCAGATGAAACATTATTTCTGGGTGTGCCTGTGAGGGTGTTTCTAAGTGAGATTGGCAATTCAATCGGTGGACTCGGCAAAGGAGATGGCCCTCTCCTATGCAGGTGGGTATCACCTCATCCATGGAGGCCTGAATAGAACAAAAAGGAGAGGGAGGAGGATTCACCCCATTTTGTTCTCTGCCTGCCTGCTTCATCTGGGATCTCTTATATCATCTTTTCCAGCTCTCAGATTGGAAGTTAAACCATTGGGTCCCTGGTTCTCAGCCTTCGGTCTCCGTTCGAATTATATCACCCACCAGTTTAGTTTTCTTGGGGAGAAGGCAATGGCACCCCACTCCAGTGCTCTTGCCTGTAGAATCCCAGGGACGGGGGAGCCTGGTGGGCTGCCGTCTATGGGGTCTCACAGAGTCGGACACGAGGGAAGCGACTTAGCAGCAGCAGCAGTTTTCCTGGGTCTCCACCTTGCAGCTGGTGGATGGTGGGACTTCTCAGTCTCCATAACCATGTGAGCCAATTCCTGTAATGAATCACTCTCTCAGTCTCCCTATCTCCTTATATAAATCTAAATCTATATCTGCAGTAAGCCCCCTACATTCAAACAAGTTCCATTATGAGAGCACATTCAGAAGTCCAATTTGTTCATAAGCCCATCAGAGTTAACCTAGGTACCTAACTAACACAACTGGCTACTTTTATGCTTGCTTCTTGACTTCCTGGGCTTGAAATAAAGATCCCCTACTGCTGTACTCTGTATAGTACTATACAGTAAAGAACACAAAAGTACAACCAATTGTGGGGGATGCACGCACGTGACAATGCCTGCCAAACATACGAACTAATTGATGTGATCAGACTTGCGAACAAACATTCTTATCTTTGAAAGTTCACAGCTTGAAGGTTCATATGTAGGGGACTTACTGTATATCTATATGTGTGTGCTCAGTCAGTCGTGTCTGACTCTTTGAGACCCCATGGACTGTATGTAGCATGCCAAGCTTCTCTGTCCATGGAATTTTCCAGGCAAGCATATTGGAGTGGATAGCCATTTCCTACTCCAGGGGATCTTCCTGACCCAGGGATAGAACCCACGTCTTTTGCACTAGTAGGCAGATTCTTTATCACTAGCACCAGCTTGGAAGCCTATATCAATATCTACATCTCTCCTAATAGTTCTGTTTCTCTGGAGAACCCTCACCAACACTGTTACCCTTAGGTCTTCCTTGGAGGGCAGCTTAGAGTTCCTTCTTTAAGCCTAATGCTGCTGCTGCTGCTAAGTTGCTTCAGTCGTGTCTGACTCTGTGCGACCCCATGGACGGTAGCCCACCGGGCTCCTCCATCCCTGGGATTCTCCAGGCAAGAATACTGGAGTGGGTTGCCATTTCCTTCTTCGATAATGACCAGCAAAATCCTTAGAGCTTCTGGAAGGTTAGTGAATGAGAAAAGGTAGTTGAATGAATAGAACTGAGTGTTGGGACTTTGTATAAGGCACTTCTCATAAATCTTGAGCATATTATTTGCTCTAGTTTGAGCTCCCCTTTACCCTAAAGTTAATATGGATGAAGCCTGCATTTCCTCCTTGTTTTCTGGTCCCATGATGAAGGCGGTCAAGTTCTATTACTTCAACACAATGGATTAAATAAGCTTGGTAAATACAAACAGGAAATAACACAGAAAAAACAAACACAATGTGGGTTGAAAGTCTCCATCGAAGTCTCCAGGGCTTGCTTTCTTAGTTCCTACAACCTCAAACAAGGGTACTGCAGTTTAAAGTGGGAACGAAAGGACTTCCCTGGTGGCCCAGTGGTTAAGAATCTGACCTGTGGGCTTCCCTGGTAGCTCAGTGATAAAGAATTCGCCTATCAGAGCAGTGGACATGGGTTCCATCCCTGATCTGGGCAGATCCCACAAGCCTTGCAGCAGCTAAGCCCACGCACCACAGCTATTAAGCCTGTGCCCTAGAGCCTGGGAGCCACAATACTGAGTCCACATGCCTTAGAGCCTGTGCTCCATGACAAGAGAAGACACTGCAATGAGAGGCCTGTGCACCGCAGCTAGAAAAGAGCCTGCACAGCAACAAACACCCAGCACAGTCAAAAATAAATAAAAAATTTTAAATAGAGAATCTGTCTTGTAATGCAGGGGATGCAGTGGTTGGGGAACTAAGATCCCTTGTGCTTTGGGAGTCTTCCCAATCTAGAGCCTGTGTGCCACAATGAAGACCTGATGCAGTCAAATAAGTAAATATTTTTTAAAAAATAATGGAAAAAAACTATGGAAATGACTGGCTAGATAAGCAGAGGGCTGCTGCCGAACTGTAAGTGATTAACAGCAAATAGCAATTGTTATCCCTTCTATTTTAGTATATTTTGCATTTTCAAGAGAATACTTTATCAGGTGTTCTGACATTCATAATAACTTGTGCTGTGTACCTGTAGGACTATGCACATTTTCAGAGGAGTTGGGCAGAGCTCACAGAAGGATGACTTGCCCCATGCTGGGGGGCCGGTGACTCGGCAGGGGCAGGTGGTAGAATGCAGGCCTGCCTATCGGTCCAGCTCTGATGCTCCCAAATTGCAAAGTAACAGTGGGAACCACAGTGAAGGAAGCAGAGGAGTTTCTGCTGATACCATGAGACCAGCGGCCAGATCGATGAGTTGGGATGCAGACGCCCTCAGATTCATTTCCTCTCCATTTCCTTTGCCATCTTTTGTGATGGTTTGGAGAATTAGGCTTGAGAGCAACTTCAGCTTGTCTATCATCTTCATGGCACGTGGATGCCCTGGTCTTGTTAACTAATCCTCTACTGGACTTTCCTGGTGGCCCAGTGGTTAAGAATCTGCCTGCCAATGCAGGGGACACAGGTACGATCCCTGATCTGGGAAGATCCCACATGCTTCAGGGCAACTAAGCCCATGTGCCATTGAGCCCCTGAACTCTAGAGCCCACACTCCACAACGAGAGAAGCACCACAGTGAGAGGCTTGCCCACTGCAATGAAGAGTAGCCCACGCTTGCTGCAACTAGAGAAAGCCCACACATAGCAATGAAGACCTAGGGCAGGCCAAAAATAAACAAATATTTAGAAAAATAAATAATCCTCTGCAGCATTTTGTTATGTCTCTGGGGAGGCTGGAGTATCACCTGTAAGGAGGTACTAGGGGTCGTACACACACAGGGCGGTTCCTCGGGAAATGCTGCACCCCAGGGCCCTGTCTTGCCCACCCCACATCCTGGCTCTGGCATGGAGTGCCCACAAAGCCTGCTGTTGAGGGGAATGCTGAGGGTGGGGAGAGAGTTGCATCAGCTAAGCATTGTCCTGTTAGGATCTGGCTGGCTCATGGACATTGCCCTGAAGTGTAGACAAAACTTCTTTTCTATTTATGTTCTTCCCACACCCTATGTCTAGGAGCAGACTTGGTTTATTCCCTAATGAAGGACAGCTCTGCCAGGCATTCCCTTCCCACTCCCAGAGCCTCTCGTTCTTTTCTATTTTTTTGAAATATTTATTTTTATTTACTTATTTGGCTGTGCCGGGTCTTAGTGGTGGCAGGACCTTTAATTCCAGCATGTGAACTCTTAGTTGTGGCATGTGGGATCTAGTTCCCTGACCAGGGATCGAACCTGGGCCCCCTGCACTGGGAGCACGGGGTCTTGGCCACTGGACCACCAGGAAAGTCCCGAGCCCATCATTCTAACTTGGGACTATTTATATCCAGAGAAAGTGGTCTCTGAGGAATGGTATCGAAAATGAGGGAATTTTCTCACCACCCTCGACAGAGTCCCTGTGTGCATGCGTGCTGTGTGCTAAGTCGCTTCAGTTGTGTCTGACTCTGTGATCCCATGGACTGTAGCCCGCCAGGCTCCTCTGTCTGTGAGATTCTTCAGGCAAGAATACTGGAGTGGGTTGCCATTTCCTTCTCTAGGGGATCTTCCCCATCCAGGGATCGAACCTGTGTCTCTTGCATCTCTTGCATTGACAGGTGGGTTCTTTACTACTAGTGCTATCTGAGACTTCCCGTGTATGCATGGGGGCAGGCAGCTTCTCCTCCTGATGCAGCATTTGCAGCTCTGGACGGTAGCTAACAGTCTGGTGACCTGTCTCATCGGACCCATAAGAAAATCTGATATGACAAATCAATGCTGACTCAGCATCTACTGCTCATATGAAATTCCAGGCAGAGCTGTTTTCCTGCAAGTCCCACGAACGTATCAATGAATGAGAGACAGTCAGATTAGATGGATGCCCCCAGACTGTGGGGCTGTAAGAAGGGATAGATAACTCCAAGTGGTTCTGAACCCGTATTTGGGAAGCTCGGTCGTGTCTCATTAAGCCTACCTCTGCTGCTGCTGCTGCTAAGTTGCTTCAGTCGTGTCCGACTCTATGCGACCCCATAGACGGCAGCCCACCAGGCTACCCCGTCCCTGGGATTCTCCAGGCAAGAACACTGGAGTGGGTTGCCATTTCCTTCTTCAATGCATGAAAGTGAAAAGTCAAAGTGAAGTCGCTCAGTCGTGTCCAACTCTTCGCAACCCCATGGACTGCAGCCTACCAGGCTCCTCCATCCATGGGATTTTCCAGGCAAGAGTACTGGAGTGGGGTGCCATCACCTTCTCCAAGCCTACCTACCTCTAGACTACTGTAAAGACTCAAACTTTTAGAACAGAAAAGAAAAAGGACTGAGTTTTCATGCATTTCAAGCTGTAAGGCAGGCTAGCTTAGAAGGGTTTCCCCTATACCCTATTTAGAAAGAGTGATACACGAAAAAGACGCCACGCCAAAAGAACAGTTGGTTTTATCTCAATCGCACAAACATTGAAAAAGGGAGCCTCATGTTTGACTAGTGTTTAAAAAAACAACAACACTTGGCATTTTTTTACCACTGTTTTCCTCTGTAGAGAAACTTTGTGACTGGCACAAGATGAAAAAGCTTTCCACGTTGCCATTCTTACCATTAAAAATTGTGGAAATCATCTGGTTGTGTCATGCTTTGCCAAGCAACTGGACATGTGTGAGTGTTGTTGGTTGGGTGCCCACGACAAAAGGCTTGGATGTGGTCCCTGGGGCTTACATGGGTGCATCTTTTTTGGATGGTTTTTATTTTTTGAAACATAGTTGATTTGCAGTGTTGTATTAATTTCTGCTGTACAGAAAAGTGATTCAGTTATACATATATGTACAGTCTCTTTCTATTTAATCATAAATAGACATAATTTCACCAGACTGTTAGCTACCGTCCAGAGCTGCAAATGCTGCATCAGGAGGAGAAGCTGCCTGCCCCCGTGCATACGCGGGAAGTCTCAGATAGCACTAGTAGTAAAGAACCCACCTGTCAATGCAAGAGATGCAAGAGACACAGGTTTGATCCCTGTCAGTTTTTTTTTTTTTTTTAATGTGGACCATTTTAATAGTCTTTATTGAATTTGTTACAATATTGCTTTGGGGCTTCCCGGGTGGCACAGTGGTAAAGAATCCGCCTGCCAATGCAGGAGACACAAGAGATAAGGTTTCAGTCCTGAGCCCCTGGAGTAGGATATGGCAACCCACTCCAGTATTCTTGCCTGGAAAATTCTATGGACAGAGGAGCTTGGTGGGCGAGAGTCCATGAGGTAGCAAAGAGTTGGACACAATTGATCGGCTGAGCACAAGCACAGTATTGCTTCTGTTTGATGTTTTGTTATTTTGGCAATGAGGGATGTGGGATCCTAGCTCCCCAACCAGAGATTAAACTTGCACCCCCTGCATTGTAAGGTGAAGTCTTTACTTAAGGAAAAGTCACTTCCCCCTCCACCTTCTGGCTTCCTGGACCTCCAGGGAAGTCTCTATACAGTCTTTTTTAAAAAATACTCTTTTCCATTATGTTTATCATAGGATATTGAATATAGTTCTCTGTGCTGTTCAATATGGCACCCCACTCCAGTACTCTTGCCTGGAAAACCCCATGGATGGAGGAGCCTGGTGGGCTGCAGTCCATGGGGTCGCGAAGAGTCGGACACGACTGAGTGACTTCACTTTCACTTTTCATTTTCCTGCATTGGAGAAGGAAATGGCAACCCACTCTAGTGTTCTTGCCTGGAGAATCCCAGGGACGGGGGAGCCTGGTGGGCTGCCGTCTATGGGGTCGCACAGAGTCGGACACGACTGAAGCAACTTAGCAGCAGCAGCAGCTGTCCAATAAGTCCCCATGTATGAACCTTCAAGTCATGAACTTTCAAAGATGCGTGCATGTTTGCCAGCCCCTCTACGCCAGCTGTTGTACTGTGCTACTATGCTTTTCAAGTACTGTACTGTCAGATTAAAAATGTTTATTTTTTGCATTTGTTTTTTATATGTGTTATTTATGTGAAAAGTATTAGAAACCTATTATAGTACAGATAGCATCACCAACTCAATGAACATGAGTTTGAGCAAACTCTGGGAGACAGTGAAGGCCAGAGGAGTCTGGAGTGCTGCATTCCATGGGGTCACAGAGAGTCAGACATGACTTAGCGATTGAACAACAGCAAAATTACAGTACAGTACTATATAGCTGATTTTGCTAGTTGGGGACTGAGGCTAACTTTGTTGGACTTACGAACAAATTGAATTTATGCACGTGCTCTTGGAATGGAACTCATTCACGTGTAGGGGACTTACTGTACAATATGTGTGCTTCTTAAATAAAGAAACTTCCAGACATGGCACTTAGGCGGTAAAGGCATAAAGAAAAGTTGCTTCCCCCTCCATCTTCCAACTTCTTAGTGTTTCCTCCTCCCAGAGGTAAGCACTAAAGGGCGTGGCAGCTGGTCATCCAGGGCAGTGCTTCTCAAACTTCAGCTTTGGTCCAGGTGTCCAGAATCACTTGGATGATTTGTTAAGACACAGAGCTCGGGGCTCTGTCCTCCAGGAGGTGCTGATCCAGTAGGTGGACTGGGTCCCCGGTATCTGCCTTTCTCATAGATCTCTGGAAAATGATGATGCAGCTAATCTAGGGACTCCACTTTGAGAACCACCAATCCAGAGCCACATCTCACAAGAAAAGGGTGTGGACACCCCTACTTCTGACACATCCGATTCCTCTGAAGGTGGACGGGTATTTACAGAACTGTCCGTGCTTAACAAAGAAAACCTGAAATCCACCTTTCATTCTCTCCTGGCACCTAAGTCACACTGACATTGACTCATCAAGAAACGATGGGGCTGTGTTCTGGCTGCGTTCCATTTCACTAAGAAAAGGCTACAAAAATATTCACATTTTATTCCTAACTATTGCTGATGATTAACATTTTATTCTTAAATGATTAACGTTGACTAGAGGTTTATTCTTTTTATAAAATTTAATTTAATTATTTATATATTTAAATTTATTGGTTTTTTTGGCTGCGCTGGTCTTCATCGCTGCGGGTGGGCTTTCTTCTGTTGTGGCAAGCAGGGTCTGCCCTCTAGTTGCAGTTCGTGGGCCTCTCATTGCAGTGGCTTCTCTTGTTGTGAAGCACTGGCTCTAGGGCCTGCGGGCTTCAGTAGCTGTGGGACATGGGCTTAGTTGCCCTGCAGCTTGTGGGATCTTCCTGAACCAGGGATGGAATCCATGTTCCCTACACTGGCAGGTACGTTCTTAACCTCTGGACCACCAGCGAAGTCCAAGAGGTTGGTTTATTTTTGATTTACCAATGGCAGAATAAGTGGAAAGTAAACTCTTGATTATGAACTTTGTGACCTGAAGTTCACATCTCCTGAGTGAAGCTGGAGGAAGGATGCTAGGAAGTAGTGAGCTTGCAGGGGCAATAACTGGTCCAGAGAACAGTGCAGCCATTTGGTGATGAGCTTAATCCTCTCCACAAACACACATCCCCTTCTTGGAATCATCCTTTTTTCAAAAGTATAGTTGATTTACAATACTGTGTTAGTTTCAGGTGTATAGCAAAGTGAATAATACATTTTTAGATTCTTTCCTATTATGTTATTACAAGTTATTGAATTTAGTTCCCAGAGCTCTACAGTAGGACCTTGCTGTTTATTTGATATCTTATGTATAATAGTGTGTATCTCTTAATCCCAAACTCTTAATTTATCCCTCCCCCATTTCCCCTTTGGGAACTGTTGTAAGACTGTGTGAGTCTGTGTCTGGTTTGTAAATAAGTTCATTCATATCACTTTTTTAGGTCTCCTCTTGCTTGACTCTTACCTTTCTCTTGCACTCCACGTGTGGTCTGCCAACAGATCCTGACAGTTCTGCCTTCAACATCGATCCAGAGCCTGACTCCTTCTCATCAGCCCCATTGCTCTCACGCCAGAGTCCCCGACCTTCACCTCCTACCAGATGAGCTGTTACTTCATAACTGGTCTCCCTGCTTTTCCCGCTGCCCCTCCTCCTGGCCCTCAAGTGTCTGTTCTCCACACTGAGTCCAGATTGACGGTTCCTGGGTCAGATCCGGGTGCCCTCCAGTAGCTCTGCTCACTGGCTCCTTTGAACTCTGAGCACTTCCCTTGACCGTGCTAATCCTCAAGGGAAGCACTGGCCTCAGGGCCTTTGCAGTGGCCCCCTCCCCTGCCGGGTTTGTTTTCCCTTCCAGAGACCCACCAGGATCTTTCTCACCTGCTTCCATCTCTGGCCAAATATCACCTGAAGGCTACCCTTCCTGACAGATCTTTAGGAAACTGCAATTCCATCCTTCACTTTTGTTCCCCTCATCTCCCTTTCCAGCCTTATTCTTCCCCCATAGTGCTTGCCACTATCTGATACGTGTACTTAACTTTTGAACTGTACCGTCTAGTTCCCATTATAAGAATGCTGAAATCCACAAGGGTGGTTTTGCTATAGGTGCTGCCCTAGAGTCGGTACTAGCGAATATTTGCTGAATGAACCCTGATGTCAAGTGTAAGAGGAGGTGTGCTAAAGAATGAGAGGAGGAGGGAAGGGAAGGTCTGCAAAGGCAGGAATTGGGGCGGTACATGCTGAGCAATCGAAATGTCTTCAACTTGTTGGTCTCAAACAGCAAGAAGCTGCACAGAACCCAAAAAGCACATGCCGAAGATACTGTCCTCTGAGAGCACCTGTGCATGCAATTTCTCTTCTCCCTTCCCCTCCTCCTGGTGGGTAGCTGGCTCTACCTTCCATTGCTTCCAACAAGCTCTGGGGCCGGCAGATTGCAGGGGGAGCTGCAAGACTCTACTTTGACCCTGAAAGCCCAAACCCATGAGAAAACAGAAGAATGTTCACAAGAGAGATGAAAGGGTGGCCCAAAGTGGCTTGGAAGAGAAAAGAGGGTCCTCTGGTGGGGGGTTCTGAGGTGCTTCCTCCATGCTTTGGCAGGATTTGGGACCCAGGCATGACTAGGGGAGTGGGAGGGACCAGGGATGACTGAGACTGTGTTCCCCACCCTTTAGCTGTCATCTGCCTTTCCCTTGCCTTCTGGGGCACCTGGGTCAGTCTTAACTTCCTTCCTTCATGCCCCTTCTTTCAGCTGATCTGTTTAACTCACTGTAGTTTGACTTCTGCCCTTTTGCCTCCACAGAAATCATGCTCATCAAAACCTCTGGTAAATTTTGAGCTTGATTTACACCCATCTTCTAACTTAATGTTTGTTTTATTGTGGTAAAATATATTCATATATAACATAAAATGTGTCATTAAAATTTTTATTGAAGTATATAGTTTATTTACAATGCTGTGTTAGTTTTTGGTGTACAACAAAGTGATTCAGTCATATATATATATATATATATATATATATATATATAAATATTCTTTTTCAGATTCTTTTCCCTTATGGTTTATTACAGGATATTGACTATAGTTCCCTGTGCTATACAGTAGGGCTTGTAGTTTATCCATTTTATATATAGTAGTGTGCATCTACCAGTCCCAAACTCCTAATCTATCCCTTCTCCCTCCCCCTAACTTTCCCCTTTGGTAGCCATAAGTTTGTTTTCTATGTCTGTGAATCTGTTTTGTAAATAAGTTCATTTGTATCTATTTATTTTTATTTTTTAAACTTCATGATTCCACTTATTTCTTTTTAAAAATTAATTAATTTAATTACTTTAAAATTTTTCGGTTGAGCTTGGCCTTCCTTGCCGTGTGCAGCCTTTGTCTAGCTTTGGAGAGCAGGGGCTACTCTTTGTTGCGGTGTGCGGGCTTCTCATTGTGGTGGCTTCTCTTGCTGGGGAGCACAGGCTCTAGGCGCGAGGATTTCAGGAGTTGCAGCAACTAGCTCAGTAGTTGTGGCTCCCTGGCCCTAGAGTGTGTAGGCTTCGGTAGCTGTGCTGCATGGGCTTCGTTGCTCTATGGTATGTGGGATCTTCCTGGACCAGGGATTGAACCCATCCCCTGCAACGGCAGGAAGATTCTTGTGCACTGTACCACCAGGGACATCCTGTACCATATTTTAGATTCCACATATAAGTGGTATCACATGGTATTTGTCTTTCTTTTTCTGACTTACTCACTTAGTATGATAATCTCTAGGTCCATCCATGTTGCAGCAAATGGCATTATTTCATCCTTTTATATGGCTGAGTAGTCTTCCATTGTATATATACATATACCACATCTTCTTTATCCATTCACCTGTCAGTGGACTTTCAGGTTGCTTCCTTTTGGTGGGGATATATTGTGGCAGCCACTATGGAAAGCAGTATGGAGGTTCCTTGAAAAACTAAAAATACTGTTACTGCATGATCCAGCAATCTCACTCCTGGGCGTATATCCAGAGAAGACTCTAATTCGAAAACACATGCACTCCAGTGTTCATGGCAGTACTGTTCATAGTTCACCATTTTAAGTGTATAGCTCAGTGATATTAAGTATGATTGCTGTGCAACCATCCCCACCATTCATCCACAGAAACTCTTGTTTTCCCCAGTGAAAAGTCTGCACCCATTAGACACTCAGTCCCCATGTTCCCCTCCCCCCAACCCCGGCAAACACTGTTCTATTCTCTGTCTATGCATTTGATTACCCTAGGGACCTCATATAAGTAGAATTCTAGAATATTTGTCCTTTTGTGATTGTCTTGCTTGTGACTTACCATAATGTCCTCAAGATTCATCCATTAAGCGTTGTCAGAATGTCATTCCTTTTTACAGCTGGATAGTATTCAACCATATAAATACCACATTTTGTTTATCCATTCATCCACTGATGGACACTTAGGTTGCTTTTACTTTCTGTCTCTCGCGAATTAGTTCAGTAGCTCAGTTGTGTCTGACCCTTTGTGACTCCATGGACTGCAGGATGCCAGGCTTCCCTGCCCATCACCAGCTCCTGGAGCTTGCTTAAACTCATGTCCATCGAGTCAGTGGTGCCATCCAACCATCGCATCCTCTGTCGTCCCCTCCTCCTCCTGCCTTCAATCTTACATGTACACTATAAACATGGATGTAAAAATATCTGTTAATACATCCTCCTTCATCTCTGTACACCCTGTACATCCTTGCTTTCAAGTCTCTGGGGTACATGCCCAGGAGCGGAATTGCTGAATCACATGATCATAGGGTTTGGTGCTTGATTTTTTGAGGAAACTCCACACTATTTTCCAGAGCAGCTGTGCCATTTTGTATTCCCACCAGCAACGTACAAGGTTCCAATTCCTCCACATTCTTGCCGATGCTTGTTGTTCAGTTTTTCTTTTCTCTCTCATTTGATAATAGGCAATATATTTGATGTGAAGTGGTTTTAGCTTGACTTTTCTGTGGCATTTTTCTCTAAGGAGACTTCCTTCTCAAAACCATCTACCCCCTTTTCCTCCACATTTTCTGTGTTTTCTACTTTTCTGGTTGCTTTTCCCCCTTCAGTTTCCAATCACCTCATTAATGCTAACATTGTCCAGGGCTACATTCAGGGTTTCTCATCCTATATACTCGTATATTCCCAATAATTCATAACCTCCATATACTCATAACCTCTATATACTCATTGTATATTCATTATAACTTCTTTGACATCCTGACTTCACCTCCTGCTTGAATGGTGTGGACTGTTGAATCCGTATCTCTAATCCAGATTTTCCAGAGCTCTGGACTTGTCTGTCCAACCATCTACTAAAAACAAGAGTTAAAAAGCATTTGAAAAAGCTGATATTTGTGTCAGGCACAGGAGTCTGTGGTTTATAAGCACTTTGTCCTTTAAAATTTGTCTTTAATCCTTTGACACTCTCACCAACCTGTTATTAACTCTGTATTGCTATTTGGGAAACGGAGGCTTAGAGAGGCACGTGTTTTTCATCCTGGCCTCCAGGTGACCATTCCTGGCTATTCCATACTCCTTAGAGAAAGTATTTCTCACCCTGAGATGCAATCATGTATTTTCTTCTGTCTCTATCACCGGACTAGAATATGTGAGGACAGGGACAAAACTTCTTATTTAAACTTTTTATTTACTTCTGGGACTTCCCTGGTGGCTCAGTGGTAAAGAATCTGCCTGCCAATGCAGGAGACATGAGTTCAATCCCTGGTCCGGGAAGATTGCACATGTGTTGAAGCAACTAAGCCCACGTGCCATGACTAACTGAGCCTGTGCTCTGGAGCTCGGGAGCCACAGCTACTGAGTGCATGTGTCACAACTACTGAAGCCCTGGCACTCTAGAGCCCATGCTCCATAACAATAGCAGCCACCACAATGAGAAGCCCGCAACCTGCAGCTAGAAAGTGACCTCTCTAGCTGTAGCTTGCCACAACTAGAGAAAAGCCCACACAGCAATGAAAACCCAGCACAGCCATAAAAAAATAAAATTATTAAAAAAGATTTCTTCTGGATTCCCAGGTTCATAGTGCTTGGTGTCAGAGTATGTGCCCAGCTAGTGGTTCCTTGGCACATGAATGAATGAGTGGACGACTTGCATCTCATACCATCATTATTCATGATGACTGGACACCGATGTCCTTGTTATGTATACATGTCACGTATGCTTGTACTAAAGGAATTAATATGACTCAATTTTTGTTGTATTAGAGCTAAACTTTCATAATTAAATGTTACTTGTAGATAGAATCTCACAGGATGTGAAATCGGATGCACTTTTCTCCTGGATAAGGAAAGAAACAGCAGAGAAATAATTCACAGATGCTAAAGAGAGAGAGAGCGTAAATGTTTAAGTTCACTATTAAATCACTCAATGATATTTAAGAATTATCTAATTATATGGATTAATAGTAATAATTATTTAATCATTTCCAATCACTGTTGTTCAGTAATTGGTTTTTCTTCAGAAGATAGCTATCATTTGAATGATGATAGTGAATTCATTTTAAAAAAAGAATTGCTGCTTTAAAAAACAATGTGTTTTTTTTTTAAACAATGTGTTTTTATTTGTAGCTTTACTGAAAATGTACTTCCACTGCCTTCCTGAGTTTTACTTAATTGTTGCTGTTGTTCCGTTGCTAAGTCGTGTCTGACTCTTTGCGACCCCAGGGACTGCAGCACACAAGGTCCCCTTGTCCTTCACTATCTCCTGGAGTTCGCTCAAATTCATGTCCATTGAGTCAGTGATGCTATTTAACCACTTCATCTTCTGCCGCCCCCTTCTCCTTTTGCCTTCAATCTTTCCCAGCATCAGGGCCTTTTCCAATGAGTCAGCCCTTTGCATCATAAAATAATTTATTTTCAAAAAAAGAAAAACAATGTGTTTTTAAAACAGGTAATGTGTATATGTTGGGGAAAAAAACAGATAGTGTGGAAGGGTTTACGATGAGATGTCTCCTCCTCACTCATGTCTCTGGATCCCAGGCCTTTATCTCAGAGGTAAGCCCCTGTCAGAAGCTTCCTGGGTATCACTGAGTTGCCATTTGCCCCTCCAGGAGATTTTCTCGACCCAGGGATTGAATCGTCTCTCTTTTGTGTCTCCTGCGTTGGCAGGCGGATTCTTTACCACTGAGCCATCATGGAAGCCCATGCTTGGCATTCACAAGCATTTATAAATGTCAATCTCCTCCCCCAACCACACATCTTTCTTTCTTAAACAAAGGGAATCACCTTGTTCTGCACCTGGATTGTTCTCTCTTTAATACATCTTGACAATTGTTCCGTATCCATGCATGGAGAGCACCCTCATACGTCTTCACCATCTTAACCAGCATTGCTTAAACTTTTCTTACCCAAGTACCCAGGGTGGCAGAAATACCTAGGTAGTGGCAAGACGTGAGTTATCTGAAATCTTCAGTTTTATTTGCCTTTCGCGCCAATTTGCCATTCTGCTTTCTAGTGCATCTGTGCTTATTTTAACATAAGGATCATCTTTTAAAACAGGTGCTCTAGGAAGATGGGTTTGTGTGTCAGGATATGTATAGACGTCTGGAGGCACGTGCACCCAATTTAACATGGAAACATGACCTCACCGGACCATCACAGGAAGGCTATGAGGCAGGCAGGATAGAAATTATTAAGCCCTTTCTGAGGATGAGGTCCAGCAATGCTAGGTGACCTGCCCCAGGTCATCTTGTCTCTGAGAACACAGGCTGGAGGACACCAGCACCTGAGAACATGGCCCACCACCTCTTAAAACAGATGAAAGAAGATAGAAAACCAGGATCTTGAAAGACAAAGTGCAGCTGGATTTACATTGAAGGGATATTTATATAATATGGTTTGCTGAGTGAGTGATGAAAGACTCGGGAAACACAGCCGTAGTTAACGTGGCAGGAAATGGGACCAGTGCTCTTTTTATTTTTACATTTTGGCTGCATGTGTGGTATGGAGAATCTTCGTTTCCTGAGCTCAAATCGCCAACTTCCATTGGATCTTAGAAAAAGCAAGAGAATTCCAGAAAAACATCTACTTCTGCTTCATTGACTACACCAAAGCCTTTGACTCTGTGGATCACAACAAACTGTGGAAAATTCTTCAAGAGATGGAAATACCAGACCACCTTACCTTGCTCCTGAGAAATCTGTATGCAGGTCAAGAAGCAATACTTAGAACCGGACTTGGAACAACAGACTGGTTCCAAATTGGGAAAGGAGTATGTCAAGGCTGTATATTGTCACCCTGCTTATTTAACTTATATGCAGAGTACATCATGCAAAATGCCAGGCTGGATGAAACACAAGCTGGAATCAGGGTTGCAGGGAGAAATATCAATAACCTCAGATATGCAGATAACACCACCCTTATAGCAGAAAGCGAAGAGGAACTAAAGAGCCTCTTGATAAAAGTGAAAGAGGAGAGTGAAAAAGCTGGCTTAAAACTCAACATTCAGAAAACAAAGATCATGACATCTGGTCCCATCACTTCATGGCAAATAGATGCGGGAACAATGGAAACAGTGAAAGACTTTATTTTTTTGGGCTCCAAAATCACTGCAGATGGTGACTACAGCCATGAAATTCAAAGAAGCTTGCTCCTTGGAAGAAAAGCTATGACCAACCTAGACAGCATATTAAAAAGCAGAGACATTACTGACAAAGGTCTGTCTAGTCAAAGCTATGGTTTTTCCAGTAGTCATGTATGGATGTGAGAATTGGACCATAAAGAAAGCTGAGCACTGAAGAATTGATGCTTTTGAACTGTGGTGTTGCAGAAGACTCTTGAGAGTCCCTTGGACAGCAAGGAGATCCAACCAGTCAATCCTAAGGAAATCAGTCCTGAATATTCATTGGAAGGACTGATGCTGAAGCTGAAGCTCCAATAATTTTGTCACATGATGTGAAGAGCTAACTCATTTGAAAAGACCCTGATGCTGGGAAAGATTGAAGGCAGGAGAAGGGGACGACAGAGGATGTGATGTTTGGATGACATCACCGACTCAATGGGCATGAGTTTGAGCAAGATGATGAAGGACAGGGAAGCCTGGCATGCTGCAGTCCATGGGGTCACAAAGAGTTGGACATGACTGAACGATTGAACTGAACTGAGTTCCCGGAGTGGGGATCGAACCTGCACCCTCTCCACCAGAAGCTCAGAGTCCTAACCACGAAACTACCATGGAAATCTCACCAGTGCTTTTTTTTTTTTTTTAAATTGGACGATAATTGCTTTACAATATTGTGCTGGCTTCTGCCATATGACAACATGAATCAACCATTGTGTTACGTGTTAGTGGCTCAGTCATGTCTGACTCTTTGGGACCCCATGGACTGTAGCCTGCCAGGCTCCTCTGTCCCTAGAATTCTCCAGGCAAGAATACTGGAGTGGGTAGCCATTTCTTTTTCCAGGGGATCTTCAGTATACATATGTCCTCTACATCTTGAACCTCCCCCAACTCCCCACCCCATCCGACCACTGGGAGGTTGTCACAGAGCACCTCACCCGTGCTCTTTTAAGAAGCACCAAAGTTTGAATGTTAGTGTGACCACAGTCCCTGTAAGTTACGGGTTGAACTGTATTCCCCCTAGGTTGTTTCTTGAAACCTTAACCTCAGGTACCTCAGAATGTGACTCTATAAATTTGGAGATGGGGCCCTCAAAGTAGGTGATGATATACAGGTGAGGTTATTAGGGTGCACCCTGACCCAGTATAACTGGTGTCCTCATAAGGAGAGGAAATCTGGACATGCAGAGAGACACCATGAATGCTTAGGTGCAGAGGAAAGACCCTTCAAAGACACAGAGAGAAGATGGCCATCTACAAACCCAGAGGAAAGGTCTTCGGAGAAACCGAATCTGCTGAGAGACCTTAATTTGATCTTGGACGTCTTGCCTCCAGAACGGTGAGAAAATACAGTCCTGTTGGTCATGCCACCCTAGTCATGGTACTGTTATCGTGGCTCAAGTTGATGAATACAGCATCCATTCAAGGGCTATCTTTAATTCTTCTCTCTGTGAATTTCCTGCCCTACAGTTGGTTCCTTTGGATAGGGCTGGGCTGAATGTTCACTCATTCATTCAGTATTTACTGCACAGTGTCCTGTGTATGGTCCAATCTAGGTGCCGGGCACATAGCACTACCCGTGGCAAAGTCCTTGTTATCCTGAACCTATCATCTGATACCCCACGTCCAAAATGAGCTGTTCTCCACTGTCCTCCTTGGGAGAAACACTGCAAACATTTACCAGGGGAAAAGGGGGAAAGTGAAAATGTTAGTCGCTCAGTCCTGTCCAACACTTTGTGACCTCATGGAAGGTAGCCCACCAGGCTCCTCCGTGCATGGGATTTCCCAGGCAAGAATACTGGAGTGGGTTGCCATTTCCTCTTTCAGGGGCTTTTCCCAACCTAGGAATCAAATCCAGGTCTCCCACATTGCAGGCGTGTTCTTTACCAGCTGAGCCACCAGGGAACCGCGCCCCCCCCCCCCACCCCCGCCGCCGTTATCCTGAACCTACCATCTGATACCCCACATCCAAAGTGACCCATTCTTCACTGTCTTCCCTGAGTGAGACACTGCAAACATTTACCGGAAAAAAAGGGAAAGAAAGTAAATTAAATGATCCAAATCAGCAGTTCTAAATCAGCAGCTCCAAATGTTTGTTAGTGTATTTTTGCTTTTATATGTAAGCTTTGCTTATGGGTTGCCTTGCTGACATGGACATGCAAGAAAAAGTAATGGAGGTGGATTATAATTATGCTTCTCCTCATTATGGAAGTGGTTCAAAGTGCCCAGCACAGCCAATTTGGAGCCCGGCGGCTCTGACAGTGCTCAGAGCTATTGATTTCTTTGCCTGTGTTTGTGTGTTTCCAGCGAGCGACCACCCAGGCTCAGCGAAGAGTCTGGATGCTACGGGCGCTGTTGAGGTTCGGTTCCTCCTCTTGGCAGGAAAGATGAGGGGTGAGACGGAATGACCGGCATGTGGATCGGCTTCTCTCTCCATCAGCAGCCCTGCCTGCTTCCCCTCCTCTTTGTGCTGCTGGGTGCCAGAAAGAGCTGGAGAATCTGGCTATGGTTCATCTGCCTCCCCAACTTTGCCCTCAAAATGTGCTCTCTGGACTTTTTCAGGTGAGCCTGAGTGGCTCATGGCAGGTGCCTGGCATTAATGTGCCTTTCACGCTTCATAATTCCCTCCAGAACTTTCACAGTCATCACAGACATGGGCAGGTTATTCTTCCCAGAGCAAGGCATCTATCATGATGGTACCCGGCCTCCAGTGCAGGAATCACTCCCATTGCCAGTGGGAAGAGGGAGCCAACAGGTATTTTTAAAGAGGCTCTATCCACTGGAGAATCGAAAAGAAAATATCCCCTTTGTGCATTTAGTCACACACATCAAAGGAAACAACAGTTTCAATCTTCATTTGCATCGTACAGGCATTAGATGTGGTCCAGTTACACTGAGCTTCGCTTGAAAAGGCAGGAGTGCCAGTAGTTTTCAAGCCTTGACGGAGACAGAGAGAAAATGCAGCCAGGCAAATAATATATCACCCTGCCAAGGCATTTTCCATTTTTAAAAGGACAGAACAATTTTACATTATTTCTGGAGCCTCTTTGCAGCATATATCCCTTGACATTTGTTTCAGCACCCTGGCCAGCCGGCCTAAAAGCACCGGCTGGTCCCAGCCTACTGCCCCTGTGTGCTGGGGACCACATTCTGCCTTTGGATCTTAAGGCACCAGACGTAAGAAGGACAAGTGGGCACTTTTTTTTTTTTTGTGAGCGCAGGCAGAAGGGAGGCTGGCTCTGTAGAAGGGGCCAATTAAGACACCACCCTAGTGGAAAGAACACAGCGTTTCAGGTCACTTGAAGATGCCCAGTGGAAAATCAACACTCAGGGCTTCTAGCCACAGGGGTGAAAATACAAGGAGGGTTTGGGATTTTTCAGTGAACTCCCTAGAAGGCCCAAGGGGATTCAGAGATAAAAACAATGAAGTGTGCCTGCGTTCCCAAGATGGTGCGGCCTCTTGGGAAAGCAGAAAACGGCCACTAGTTCTGGAATAATTAGCACAAATGACTTCTAGTTAGGGTGACAAATGAACACATTTTCCTAGATATGGAGAATCAAGATCAGGCTATTTGGTTAAAATGTCCCAGACTGTCCTTTCTCAGGTGGTCTCATGTCAACACCTGGACAAGCGTGAGGTCTTCCTTTAGAGGGCAAACCCTGGTTTTATTGTTTCTAATCCCTAGCCCTGGCTGGCCTGAGCAACCTCAGGATGCAAAATGATTAATTCCAACCTGCCCTAGAAAAACGTTAGTCAGCTGGCAAAAGGAAATAGCCTAACAGGAAGGCAAAAAAGAGCAAATTGACTTTATCTGGGAGTGATTATGTTTGACAAGATGAAAAAGAAAGAAATCTTTTGTCACTGAAGAAAATTGTACTTTAAGAAATCTTTGCATAAGTCTTAAGGTTTTGCTTTGTGTGCGTGCTAACTCGCTTGATGTGTCCAATTCTTTGTGACTCCATGGACTGTAGCCTGCAAGGCTCCTCTGTCCATGGGATTCTCTAGGCAAGAATACTGGAGAGGGTTGCCATGCCCTCCTCCAGGGGATCTTGCAGATCCAGGGATCGAAACCATATCTCTTATATCCTCTGAGTTGGCAAGCTGGTTCTTTGCCACTAGTGCCATCTGGGAAGCCCAGGGCTCTGCTTTACCCAGTTCGAATTAAAATGGAAATAATCCTGACCCCCTCCCCCTCCAAATAAAGAGCAGGGAAACAAAACTGAAATTCCCCACATTGACTACAGCAGAGTTTTGGAAATCAGATCAGGAGTTCCAGATCTACTCCAGAGCAGCACTTTCATTAACTAGCAAATAGTCTCTTTCAAGAGACCTATTTTTGAGTTGGTATTTACTACTAAGATTTTCATTTTCCCTTAAGTATTGTCACACACACAGTCTGATTCTTCGTGGGCGGGACTGTGAGGTACTTGGATCTCTCCTCCAATGAAAATGAAGAGCCAATTTTCCTTCTGAAAGGGGAAAAGATCAGGACTGTTAAAATTATTCTTCTGATTTCACATTTATCTTGTACTCACAGCATCCGTCTGCTAAGAATTTGAAAGAATGAGTCGTAGGCAGGAAAACAAACTGTTTTGACTCAATCTAGGATTTCAATTTTGCTGCTTTTTTCCCTTCACTAATTAAAAATAAAACAAACCTTCTTTTAAAGAAATTCTGAACTCTTTTTATATTTTCAGCATTTTTCTCTGCAATAGTCACAAGGCTAACTCCCTTACCTCTTTTGAGTCTTGGTCCAAATGTCAATTTCTTTGTGCTTTAAAGGTTTTGTTTCACTGTGGATAATTTTTAAAGTCTTTACTGAGCTTGTTACAATATTGCTTCTGTTTATGTTTTTTTTTTTTTTTGTCACCTGGCATGTGGGATCTTAGCTCCCCACCCAGGGATCAAACTCCCTTGTGCTGAAAGGTAAAGTCTTAACCACTGGACCACCAGGGAAGTCCTCAAATATCAATTTCTTAATGATCTACACTGATCAAAAAACTGTTTCCAAACACGGGTACTCCTGATCCCCTTCAAACTGCTCCACTTTCTATTTTTTCCATACCATTGACAACCTTCTCCCGTATTACAGAATTTCTTTGTTATGTTTATTGTCCCCTGCTAGAAGAAAAGTACCAAGAGACCAGGAATCTGGGTTTTGTTCAGTGATGTACTCTAATTTTGCAGAATGGTGTGTGTCCTTTAGTAGATGTTCAATACATGCCAAATGATGCAGCCACTATGGAGAACAGTATGGAGGTTCCTCAGAAACTAAAGACAGAGTTGCCACATGATTCAGCAACCCGACTCCCAGGCATATATCTGGACAAAATCATAATTCAAAGAGATACATGCACCCCTATGTTCAGAGCAGTACTATTTACAATAGCCAAGACATGGAAACCACCTAAATGTCTATTGATAGATGAATGCATAGAGAAGATGTGGTGTATATGTACAATAGAATACTAATCCATTCATAAAGAAGAATGAAATAATGTCATTTTCAGCGACATGGACGGACCTAAAGGGGACCATGCTAAGTGAAATAAGTCAGAAAGAGAAAGATCAACATCATATTGTGTTATTTATATGTAGAATCTAAAATATGACACAGATGAACTTATCTACAAAACAGAAACATACCTACTGATACAGAGAATAGACGTGCATTGCCAAGGGGCTCGTGTGCTGAGGGAGGAATGGGATGAGAGTTTGAGATCAGCAGATGCAAACTATTACATATAGAATAGATGAACAGCAAGGTCCTACTGTGTAACACAGGGAACTGTATTCAACATTCAGTGATAAACCGTAATGGGAGAGAATATGAAAAAGAATATATATATATGTATAAGTGAATCACTTTGCTGTACAGCAGAAATTAACACAACATTGTAAATCAACTACACTTCAATAATATAAATTTTAAAAATGCCGAACGACAACGTCAGGAAAAATTTGCCTGTGATTTGGAAATGAGCAGGAGCATTCTTTCAGCCAAGGCTTGGGCATTGCCCAGTGGACCCTCTGGGGAGGAGTCGATTCTTCAGGAGTGAGCATCTTTCTCCTGGCTTTCTATGGACTCAGCACAAGTAGAAAACTGGGAGTATTGCAAATGATTCTTGCCCGTGGATGTAAGTGATTCTTGTTCTGTAGAAAAGATAACCCCAAATATGACACTTTTCCTTCTGGTTGCACTCAGTGTTCGTTGCTTTGCCCAGGCTTTCTCTAGTGGTGGCGGGTGGAGACTACTCTCTAGTTGCGGTGCTTCTCATTGCAGTGGTTTCTCTTGTTGCAGAACACAGGCTCTAGGTGCTTGGGCTTCAGTAGTTGTGGCACACAGACCAGTAGTTGCCGCTTGCAGGCTCTAGAGTGTGGGCTCAGTAGTTGTGGCACATGGGCTTACTCACTCCCTAGCATGTGGGATCTGCCTGGACCAGGGATCAAACCTGTGTCCCCTGCATTGGCAGGTATATTCTTATCCACTGGGCCCCCAGGGAAGTCCCACATGACACCATTGCCCTATAGGATATGAATGCATTTTGCATCTTTTAGCAAGCATTCTTCCTTGTCTATACTTATATCTCTGTTCTTCAGATTTTCTTTTGGACTGGTTTCAACACCTTACTTGTTCCCTCACTAATTAAAGAAAATTTTCGATACATATGCACTATATTTTTATGAGAGTCATGATTCTAAAAATTTTTTGAAAATTATGATTGAGTAAAGAGTGAACTACACTCTCCTCTCCCCCAGGAAGCCTTATCAGGTCCCATAGTTGTAGAAACCACTGAATACTGGTTACTTCCCAATTTCTATCTGTAGCCACACCTCTCTGTGCCTCACATGCATATACTTACTTGCCTTCTTGATATCTCCACTTGAGTATCTGATAGACATTTCAGAATGAACAAGTCCTAAATGGAAGTCTTATCTTTAACTTGCTCTGCCCCTGACTTTAAATGACAACACCATTTACTCAGTTGTTCAGGCAAAATTCTTAAGAGTCAAATCTTGGCCCAGAGCATTTCTTTCCTATATACTTCACATCTAATTCATCAGCAAAACTTGGGCAATGGCCTACCTTCAATACATATTCCAAATCCACGTATCTCCAAGACTTCCACTTTGATCTAAGACCTGAGGCCGGTTTTTTTTTAGTTCTTTTTGGAATGTAGGCATGCCCACTGGTTTCCATATTGTCTATGGTTGCTTATTTAAAAAAAAAAAAACATTCATTTATTTATTTTTGGCTGTGCTGGGTCTTTGCTGTTGAGCAGACTTTTGTCTAGTTGAGGGATTGGGGCTATTATCTAGTTGAGGGAGCAGGGACAACTCTCTAGTTGCAGCTCCTTATTGTGGTGGCTTCTTTTATTGCAGAGCATGGGCTTTAGAGTGTTTGGGCTTCAGTAATTATGGCATTTGGGCTCATTAGTTTCAGCTCCCGGGCTCTTGAGCACAGGCTCAATAATTGTGGCAGACCAGTTTTGTTGCTCTTAGAAATGTGGGATCTTCCCAGACCAGGGATTGAACCTGTGTCTTGAATCTATCCACTGAAACAGCAGGGAAGCCCTGTCCACTGTTGCGTTTGCCTGTTCTATGACAGTTGTGACAGTTGAGTAGTTGTGACAGAGACCACAGGGTATGCAAAGCTTAAATATTTACTGTCTGGTCCTTTGCTAAAACAGTTTGCCACCCCTTGGTATGCTGGACTGATTGATGGCCCCAAAGATATGAGGTCATAATCCTTGGAACTTGTCACTTTCACCTCATTTGGAAAAAGGATCTTTGTAGATGTGACCAAGTTAAGGACCTTGAGATGAGGGAGATTATCCAGGATTGTCTGGGTGGTCTCTAAATGCTGTCACAAGTGTCCTTATAAGAGAGACACAGAGGGGTATTTGAAACACATACACGGGAAAGGGCAACGTGAAGATGGGACAGAGAAAGATCCGAAGGTCTGCCTCAGAGATAGGCATGGTGACCACAAGCCAAGGATGCCGACAGCCACTGGAAGCTGGAAGAGGCCAGCAACGGATATTCCCTGGAGCCTCTGGAGAGAGTACAGCCCTTCCGGCACCTTGATTTGGGCTCAATGAAACTGTTTTCTGACTTTAAGCCTCCAGAACAGTAAGAGAGTAAACTTAGCTTGTGTTAAGCCGCTAAGGTAATTAGTTACAGCAGCCACAGGAAAGGGAAAGTGCCTTAAACCACTGTCAAGTCTTGGTGATTGCAAGAGTCTCCCAGCCAGTCTCTCTGCTACCTCACTTGCTCCCTTGCAGTCTGTTTTCCACATCACGGCAGACAGATCCTTTTATGACACCACTGAGATTACACTCCCAGCTCAGTGTCCTCCACCAGCTTTCTACAACCTCCAGAATAAAACCCAGAGATTTCACCATGGAACTCAGTCCTGTGTGATAAAGCTTTAGCTTCCTCTTTGGATTCCTGTCCCAGAGCCCTTTGCGAATGATGTATCCCAGTTCCTGCTGCACACCAAGTGTGCCCCTGCCCCAGGGCTTTTGCACTTGCTGTTTCCTCTGTCCAGAATGTTCCTCCGCCTGCTGTAACTGCCTGGCTCCCTCCAGCTTCCTTCAGGTCCGAGATCTTGCTTACCTAAGGCAGCACCCTCCTTCTTCCTCCCTCTCACACTACTTTATTTTTCTTCTAGCATTTTTCTTCTCTAACCTGTGATGATACATATGCTTGTTTATCGTGTCTCTCCCACTTCCACATCAGCTCCATGAGGCCAGGATTTTTGTCTGTTTTGTTCACTGTTGTATCCCCAGCGCCTTGAACCAGGGTCTGGCACATCAGAGGCACCCAATAAATACTGCTTGGCTGAATGTACCTGACGAACAATTTAAACAATATAAAACTAAGAGTGAGCTTTCTATTTTTTTTTATCTCATCCTGAAAGCTAACTACAGGCAATAGACTTCTTGCTATTCTTCCAGAAACTTTTTTTCTGTATATACAAGAATATCTATATAGACAATGAACATTGTATCTGTACGCACACAAGAATCCTAGGTACTATACCCTGTGCCTTCCTTCTTATCAGTGACACATTTAAGCTGAAGAACCTTCCATAGCAGGACATATGGATTTACCCTGACCTTTGGGCTTCCCCCGTGGCTCAGCTGGTAAAGAATCCACATGCAGAGCGGGAGACCTGAGTTTGATCCCTGCATTGGGAAGATCCCCTGGAGAAGGGAATGGCTACCACTCCAATATTACGGCCTGGAGATTTCTACGGACTACAGTCCATGGGGTCACAAAGAGTCGGACATGACTGAGTGACTTTCACTTTCACTTTAAATGGCTGTGTAATATGCCACAGCTTAAGACACAAAGAAAATTACCGGGCTGGCCAAAAAATTCATTCAAGTTTTTCTATAACATGTTACATTACTTACTTCATTTGAAAAATGGAAAAGATGACAACGAAATGCCTCTGAGTCTACACTTTTTTTTCTTCAAATTTTCTTTGGTAGATAGCATTGGTATAATTCTTCTCCAGCCCTGGCTTCTTAGCGACCATCAAAGACAATAGTGCTGATGGAACAGCAGCTTTTTCCTTCAGGTGTTTTGACAGATCATTTTGCTTTTGACAACTAAACAAAGTTTCCCTGGGAGATGGAGAGTCAACATAAATGATGTTGGAAAGTGTTGAGGCAAATAAATGAGGAAACAGACAAAACAGAGCCCTCCACATGGTCTCATCAGGCTTCAGTGGTGGCTGGGCAGGGGGGACCTTGAGAAACCTTACCATCCCCATCAGCCTCCTGGAAGCACTCCGAATAAACAAGACAATGCATGTGAAAACTGGGCCTTGCTGTGCAGACACTAAAGTCCCCTCTCTCCAGTCATACTGCTGCCCCAAGTCCTTGTTCGGTAGGGATTTTGGGGGGCTCCACAGATGTCTTGCTGGGTTCCAGGAAGCAGAGGTGGCATCCTGGTCTTATAAATCTATTGACTTTGGAAGTCATTACACACCCATCTGAACCAGCCAAGCCCCATCTCTTTAATCTTTTTCCTTTTTAGAAAAAAAAAAGCATTTCTTTGGTCCTGAGTTTGGATTGAATAAAAGAAACTATACAGTTGTCATACCAGAAGGCTCAAGAGGGAGAGGAAAGGCTCTAGTTTAAAAGGGAAAGTCTAGAAAAAGCTGGGTTGACTTTTTAAGTAGGGTATGGAGGTGAGATACACTCAGTCAAAGGCATTGAGCTGTAACTCCAAGGGGGGTCTCTAGACAGCAGGTGCACTCAGGTATGTTTTATGCAATAGCTGGGTGATAGGGAGAGATTTTATGATTATAGCTATTGTAAACAACATCTCTTTTTTAATTGAAGGATAGTTGATTTACAATGTTGTGTCAATTTCTGATGCACAGGAAGGTGATTCAGTTATATTCAATACATATACAGACATTCTTTTTTAAAATATTATTTTCCATTGTGGTTTGTTGTTTAGTTGCTCAGTTGTGTCGCTTCTTTGCGACCCTGTTTACTGCAGCATGCCAGGCTTCCCTGTCCATTGTGGTTTATCATAGGATATTGAGTATAGTACCCTGTGCTATACCATCAGACCTTGTTGTCTATCCACCCTATATATAGTATTTTGCATCTGCTAATTGCAAGCTTCCACGCCATCTCTCCCCCACCCTACTGTCTGTCCCCCTTGGCAACTGCAAGTCTGTTCTCTAGGTCTGTGAGTCTGTTTCTGTTCTGCAGATAAATCCATTTGTGTTACATTTTAGACTCAACATATAGATAATATCATATGATATTTGTCTTTCTCTTTCCGACTTATTTCACTTAGTATGATCATCTCTAGGTCCATCCTGTTGCTGCAAATGGCATTACTTCATTCTTTTATATGACTGAGTAGTATTCCATTAAACAACATCTCTTGAAACCCCTATTGTGATGGATAAGGTTCTTGGTTTTGATACTAAAAGGAAAATAAAACCAACCGAAGTGGTGTGGTTGGTCCTTAGACCTACTGTCCATTCTTACTACACTTACGGAATATTGAACAAGGGAAACCACATATTCATTTCAAAATTTCAACAGATTCCTGGTCCACAAATCAGAACTTTTATGTTCAAATCACATTTCAAATGACCTGAAATTAAGGCCTACTAGGCCCAGATAGCTCCTTATATTGCAGGTATCTGACAAATCTTTACTCTTGTATGCTAATGTTAGATATTCTGGGATAGCAATAGCTGACAGATTTCCTGAACAGATGTGGGGAGGCCGCAAGATGAGGGTTTGCAGGGTAGGAAAACAAGGAATATTAGTGAAAGGTTACTTTTAAGAAGCTCACAAGGGGATTTCCCTGGCAATCCAGTGGTTAAAAGTCTGCCCTTCTACTGTAGGGAGTGTCATTTTGATCCCTGGTTAGGGAATCCTATGTGTTGTTCAGTGTGGTAGAAAAAAAAAAACAAGCCCACAAGTTCTTATGTTTTATCTTGAAAAGGCAGTGGGACAAGGGATATCTCTGTAGTATTTCCTAAAATTGCATGCAAATCTACAATTACCTCCAAATTAAAAGAATTAATTAAAGGAAAGGCAAGGGGAGAAAGTTTTTGAAATTAGGACTGTAAAATGTTATTGCTTTTCACAATGCAGCCCCTTCAAATCTAAGGAAGGCATAGACAGAATAATTATTTCTTCCTCATCCTGTGTTGGTGAGTTGCCCTTATAGGAGTCATTAAGCTCTCAGATGGGTTCAGTTCAGCCCTAGCTTTCCTCTTCCATCCCAGTAACATGGAGCTTCACTAACGAGTTGAAGGAAGCAAGTCCAAGCATTTCTACTATTTTATTTTTTTAACTTTTTATTTTGTATTGAAGTATAGTTGTGGTTCAGTTGCTCCGTCGCATCTCACTCTTTGAGACCCCATTGACTGCAGCACACCAGGCTTCCCTGTCCTTCACTATCTCCCTGAGTTTGCTCAAACTCATGTCCATTGAGTCGGTGATGCCATCCAACCATCTCATCCTCTGCCACCCCCTTCTCCTGCCTTCAATCTTCCCCAGTATCAGGGTCTTTTCCAACGAGTCAGTTCTTGGCATCAGGCGGCCAAATTATTGGAGCTTCAGCTTCAGCATCTGTCCTTCCGATGAATATTCAGGACTGACTTCCTTTAGGATTGACCTCCGTGCTGTCCAAGGGACTCTCAAGAGTTTTCTCCAGCACCACAGTTTGAAAGAATCAATTCTCTAGCATTCAGCCTTTGTTATGGTCCAAGTCTTACATCCATACAAGACTACTGGAAAAACAGTAGCTTTGACTATATGGTCCTTTGTCAGCAAAGTGATATCTCTGCCTTTTGATACGCTGTCTAGGTTTGTCATAGCTTTTCTTCCAAGGAGCAAGTGGCTTCCAGTTTTATGGCTGCAGTCACTGTCCACAATGATTGCAGTATAGCTGATTAACAATGTTGTGATAGTTTCAGGTGGACAGCAAAGGGACTCAGCCATACATATACTATATCCATTCTCCCTTAAACTCCCCTCCCGTACAGGCTGCCACATAACACTGAGCGGAATTCCTCCAAGCACTTTTATTATTATCATCAGCAGTAATAACAAACAGTCACTTTTAAGTACTTCAGCATGCTGACCAGGAAAGGACACTCTTTTACAAGTATTTTTGAGGTAGAAAAGTAACTTCTTAATATTCCCATTATTCATGTATGTCCATCTGGTCCTGGACAGTAACATCCTTTCTGGGAAGAACATTAAGGCCAAAATGGGCAAGGATTCAGATGGTGGGGTGTCCAGCGTGTGTTCTGACTGCTCTCCTTTCTAACTGGGTTCTTAAAAAATTTTTTTTAAAATTATTTTTAAAAATTTTTGGTTGCACTGGGTCTTCGCTGATGCTCGTGGGCTTTCTCTAGTTGGGGCAGTCGGGGTTACTCTCTAGTTGCTGGTGTGCAGGTTTCTCATGTGGTGGTTTCTCTTGGGGAGCCTGGGCTCTAGGCACGCAGGCTCAGAAGCTGTGTTACGTGGGCTCAGCTGTTGCAGCTCTTGGGCTCTAGAGCACAGGCTCAGTAGTTGTGGCACATGGGCTTCATTGCCTTGGTGGGATCTTCCTGGACCAGGGATCGAACCCATATCTTCCACATTGGCATGTGGAGTCTCAACCACTGAATTACCAGGAAGCCCTTCTAACTGAGCTTTTTAAAATTTTTTTAGCAACACAGGCCACTTTCCCTACTGAAAATACCCATCTCTTGGTTACCCTCCTAGGCAAAGACAAACACCAGCTATTATGGACTGAATGCTTGTGTCCCCCTCCCCGCCCCCCCCAAATCCATGTGCTGAAATTCTACCTTCCACATGACGGTATTAAGAAATGGGGCCTTGGGGGGGTGATTAGGATTAGATGAGACGATGGTAGGGGGGTGCCATGATGGGGTTAGCGCCCTTTTAAGAGTCATGAGAGGGTTCACTTCCTCTTTCTGCCATGTGAGGAGCTCCCTGACTTCAACTTCCAGCCTTCAGAACTGCGGGAAGTAAATTTCTGTTGCTATAAGCCACCCAGTCTTTGAAGCTTTGTTATAGCAATTGGAATGGTCTAGGAGACCAGCCAACCAGTCCCCCTCCCCACAAAACATCTCATTCTCCAGTGCAGAGGCTTTCAAACTTGTTGGTCTCAGGATATCTTTCCATTCTTAAAAATAATTGAGGACTCTGAAGAACTTTTTTTTTTTTTTTGTAAATATTCATTTACTTGGTTGCATCAGATCTTAGTTTCAGCACATGGGATCTTCTTTGGGTCATTCGGGATCTTTTGTTGTGGCATGCAGGATCCATAGTTGTGGCTCACTGACTTAGTTACCCGGTGGCATGTGGGATCCTAGTTGCCCCCACCAGGAATTGAACCTACATCCTGTGTATTGCAAAGTGTATTCTTAACCACCGGACTACCAGGGAAGTCCTGAGCTTCTGTTTTGTGATTTACCTGTAGTGTATGTGCTGTATAGACATACAAAATATTTTATTAGTTCATTAAAAATAGAAACCCATTACACATTCAGTTTTCAGTCACTCAGTCGTATCCGACTCTTTTCCACATCTCAGACTGCAGCACGCCAGGACTCCCTGTCCATCACCAACTCCTGGAGCTTGCTCAAACTCATTTCCATCGAGTCGGTGATGCCATCCAACCATCTCATCCTCTGTCATCTCCTTCTCCTCCTGCCTTCAGTCTTACCCAGCATCAGGGTCTTTTCAAATGAGTCAGTTCTTTGTATCAGGTGGCCAAAGTATTGGAGTTTCAGCTTCAGCATCAGTCCTTCCATGAATATTCAGGACTGATTTCCTTTAGGATTGACTGGTTTGATCTCCTTGCTATTCAAGGGACTCTCAAGAGTCTTCTCCAACACCGCAGTTCAAAAGCATCAATTCTTCAGTGCTCAGCTTTCTTTATGGTCCAGCTCTTACATCTGTACATAACTGCTGGAAAAGCCATAGTTTTGATTAGACGGACCTTTGTCAGCAAAGTAATGTCTCTGCTTTTTAATATGCTGTCTAGGTTTGTCATAGCTTTTCTTCCAAGGAGCAAGCATCTTTGAACTTCATGACTGCAGTCACCATTACACATTAACATCCATCATATTTTTTATAACTACATTTTCCTAAACAAAAAATTAGCGATCAGAGTGGTATTGTTTTATAGTTTTACAGGCTGGACTTGAGGCCCAGGTGATAGTATCTTCTCCTGTTTCCCTATTGCACTTGACCTGCTGTTTTTCACATATGTCAACCCCACTAGGCTTTACCCCTTGGAGGGAAACCATCTTATTCAACTTCACATCCTCAGCATCTAACAGTGTCTAGTCTCTAGTGAACATTTGAAAGAATTATTTTAAATTTAAATATATATATTTATTTATAGTTTTTAAATTAAAAAAATTTTTTTTAGGCCACACCATGAAGCAAGTGAGATCTAATTCCCTGACCAGGGATGGAACTGGCACCCCCTGCATTGAAAGCATGGAGTCTTAACCACTGGACTGCCAAAGAAGTCTAGATTTAAACATATATCTTAATTATAAAAGCAGAGACATTACTTTGCCAACAAAGGTTCATCTAGTCCAGGCTATGGTTTTTCCTGTGGTCATGTATGGATGTGAGAGTTGGACTGTGAAGAAGGCTGAGCACTGAAGAATTGATGCTTTTGAACTGTGGTGTTGGAGAAGACTCTTGAGAGTTCCTTGGACTGCAAGGAGATCCAACCAGTCCATTCTGAAGGAGATCAGCCCTGGGAGTTCTTTGGAAGGACTGATGCTAAAGCTGAAACTCCAGTACTTTGGCCACCTCATGCGAAGAGTTGACTCATTGGAAAAGACTCTGATGCTGGGAGGGGTTGGGGGCAAGAGGAGAAGGGGACGACAGAGGATGAGATGGCTGGATGGCACCACCGACTGGATGGATGTGGGTGTGGGTGAACTCCGGGAGTTGGTGCTGGACAGGGAGGCCTGGCGTGCTGCGATTCATGGGGTCGCAAAGAGTTGGACACGACTGAGCGACTGATCTGATCTGATCTGATAGTTATATTACAGAAAATAGAGACAATAAGAAAAACCACTCACAATCTCCCAAATTTCATTTTTTGGGTGTTTATCAAGTCTTTTTTCAAAATGCAGTTTTTTCCTACCTAGAATTACATCACATGTAACAGAATGCCATTTTTCGGAAAACTATCTCTCCCCCCAGCCCCCGCAACTAGCAATGAGTAAATTTTCCTTTCTGTTTCTAATGTCTGTGACTACCATGATGTTCTCTTGTATAGATACAACATGATTTACTTATTAAACATCCAACATTAGCACATTTTCCTTGTTGTAATAAATACGGTGATCCTGTGAAGAATACCTTCACACATATAGTTTTTTTGGCATTTAGTGTTATTTCCTTAGAATAGATTCCCAGAAGTAAGATTACTGGGTCAAAAGATGCAGACGTTTTTTATGGCTTTTAATACATACTGTAAAATTGCTTTTCAAAAGGGTTACATTAATTTTCATCGCCACCGGCACTTCTAAGAATATGCTTCACCACACAAATCGTCAACACAGGTGCTATTAAGAATGCTAATCGATAAAATGTTATGCCCTCGTTGTTAAAATGTTGCATTTTTTGACCCTCATAAAATGAAAGTTTGTTGAAGAATTAGTCTCTAAAGCAAAACTTTTTTGGGGGGAACATTTTTATTTCCGGGAAACAAGAAATTTTCACTTGAGAAAACAAGAAAAAGAACACATGTTACAACTGGAGCAAAATTCACTCTGACAGTCAACTTGGTGCCAAAATACTCAAACGAGGACCCTGCGCAGCTCCTGCTAGTTGTCACCTACGGGTAGAAAAGGACAAAATAAAATGTAGAGGATTGAAAGGTTCCCACTGCAAACTGTACAAGATCCACACAGAGGGGTTGGAGCTCTGCTTTTCATTCAACTTTTCTTCTTTTTTTTTTTTTTCAAACTTGGAGCTTTCAGCCCTCTCCTTTGTTTCCGGTACTACCTGCCCACGTGCACAATTCCTGAATTTTTCTGCGACGGGGCATTTTCATCTTTGCCATTTCCTCTGGCTTTAGGCTTCTCTGTGCAGTGTGTGTTGGTTTTCTAGGTGTGGATGGATTTGCAGAGAAGCTGCAGCGGTGTGTCTGTCCCTCCCTTCTCCCTCCCAGGATGGCCCGTAACCCGCTTCTGGGTTCTCTCTCCGCGACTGAAACCTCGCTGGTCTCCTCGTCTTGCACCGGGCGTGAGTGCGGTGGACGCTGGAATATTCGCTCGGGAAAGCCACGAATGTGAGCCCAGGATGGAAGCAAACTTGGTTCGCCTCGCCCTCCGAGCAGGCTCGCCGAGGATCAACGTTTCTCTAAGATTTTGCTCGGCAGCCTCATCCTGGGACAGGCATCTATGAGTCATCGGCTCTGCGGGTCACATGGCCAACGTGACCAAAATAAAGTTTCAGTATTTTAAGCCGCTAGAAAAGGGGACAACGGAGCACACCGGGGGCGGGCGACAGCGGTCACAGGCTGGCCGGGCACCCGCGCGAGGGGCCGCGGCGGCGCGGGCCGAGGGGGCGGGGAGGGGAAGGGGCGGGGCCTGGCTGAGACGCGCCCCACCCTCCACGGCCCGCAGCGACGCCCGGACTCCCCGGCCGGCGGGCCGGCCGGCTCCCGAGCGCTGCGACCGGCGGAAGCCAGCCCCGAGCCCCCACGGCTCCCGCTGCTCCCCGGAAGCGGGAGGCTGAGGGATCCCGGAGATCCCGCTGCATTCTCCACTGCCACCGGGACCCCACGCGCCGGCAGCGGCTTCCCCGGGAACGTCCTTCAGCCCCGGGAGCACGCGGGAAAAGCCCCAGCGCGCCAATGAACGAGCGCCTTCCTCATGACGGTCACGCTCGGGGGCGGGGCTTCCCTTCGCCGCTCCCGAGTTCCGGGAACCCCCTTTGATTGGTCTGGACGGTCTGGGAAACACTGTAGGAAGGCCCAATCAAAATGCCACGTCTCGGCCTCGAGGAAATATTCCGTGTCGGCCCCTTTCTGATTGGGCAGTTGTTTCGGGCTCTGGCCACTGGAAAGCTTTGTTTAGGTCTGGAAGGCGGGCTTTCCTGGGAGTGGGTGGGGAGGGGGCGTTGAGTCTTGACCAATCCTTTCATTCCGTTGGGTGGTGACCAGCCAATGGGCCGGATGGATAGGACGCTCCTCCCGGAGAGTAGTGAGACCCCTGGTGCGGGGCGATTGGTGGTGGGAGCGATGAATGGCAGCCGCGCGGCCCAACGGGTGCAGTGCGTGGGCCGCGGGGCGGGGCCAGGGCGGGTGCGCGGCGGCGGCGGGGTGGCTGGGCCGGCGGCGGCGGCGGTACGAGGCGCGCGCTCGGGGTCCCGGTCGCGAGGAGGAGGAGGATGTGGCGCGCGGAGGGGAAATGGCTGCCGAAAACAAGCCGGAAGGTAAGAGCTGGAGCGTGAGGGGCTGGGGGCGGCGCGGCGGGCAGCGGGACCCGGCCCCGCCGGACATCCCGGGCATCGGCGGCGCCGGGCGGGAGCGCGGGGGCGCGGCGGCGGCGGCGGCGGCGGGCGGGCGCCCCGGGCCGGGGAGGGGGCGGCGGGTGGGGGGGCGGAGCGCGGCCGGGTCCTGAGGTGACTCGCGGGGCGGCGGAGCGCGGCGCCGCACACCCCCACCCGGGGGCGGGCTGGGGCCGGAGGGGCGGGGGGCCGGCGGGCGGGGGCCGGGCCCAGCGAAGAGGAGGAGCCGCGGAGGGAGGGCCGGCGCCTCCCCCACCCGGACCGGGCATCCCCGCCGCTCCCGGGCCCGGCGCGGCCCCCGCCCCCCGCGCCGGTGGGGGCCGCGGGGCGGAAAGTTTATCCTCCTCAGGCCCCCTCCGGCCTCGCGCCCCGCTGCCCCGGGCCGGTTCCCGTCGGGGCACGGCCGGCGCTCAGCCTCGCCGCCTCTGGCTCTCGGCGGCGGGGCCGGGCGGACTCTGTCCAGCCTCACCCTGGAGCCCCGTGGGCGCCTCCCAGAGCCGGCGGGGTCCCCGCGCTTCTCCCCACCAGGGGGACCCTCTCCTGCTGAGCGTCCCCGGACAGAAGGGCCTCGTGTGACCCCTCCCCCTTTCCTTCCGGGGAGGGGGCCTGCGCAGCCCCTAGCAGTCGCTCCCATCCCACTCTTGCCCTTGCGCCCCTCGCAGCCAGGAGGGTGGGGTCTCCGATGCTATGGCGAGTGAGGCTCTCCATACTCCCTTGCCCTTTACCTTCTGTGACCCTGATCCTTCTCTGGCAGAGGGGTCCGCCTCATCCTCTCATCTTCTGTGGAATCTTTGGGGCCTCTGCACACCATCTGTTGACCCTTTTGCCAGGACAAGGGGACTCGGGCTCCCCTTGTTCTTCTCCCTCTCCCAGTGGGTCATAGGGGCCTGGGCAGCTCTGAAGTCATTTCTAAATAGGAAAGCAGACACTTCTTACAGAGGAGGCATCCTCTCCGCACACTTTCCTGGGTTGGGGTGAGCTCATTTCCTGAATACCCTTTGAGTTGCCCTCTCTCTCTCTTTTGGGAGGAACTGGACATTCCAGGGCTCCTTTCCCCCTTTCTCTGTCTCCCCTGTCGTGTCCCTCTCCTTGGAGTTCCTCCTCTGGGTGAGGGTTGTTGCCCCATCAGATGTAGGGCAGGGCTTCCAGTACCTGTGCCTGGTACTGGAGTGAGAAGGGGTCCCAGCAGCAAGCCTGTGTCTGAGGGAAACGGGTCTGCTCTTGCTTCCAGTTTACTCTTGCTCTTTGGTGGGGGAAGCATTCATCTATTGACACTGCCCCACCCCCCACCTCCCCCAGGAAGAGGTTCCTGTGCCCTTGGCTTTGGGTGTTCATGATTACTGTCTTCTGTGCACTGAGAACCAGACTTCGTACATCTTTCATTCAAGAGACTTTGAACCTTCCCTGGAAATAAACTTCCCATTTCTTTTTTAAGAGAACTCATATCCTCCTTTTATGGCTTCTGTTTCCCAGTCAGCCATATTTAGTGAGCCTGTTACCTTGACTTTTTCTAATTTTCTTAAATTGTATTCATGTTGGCTGGGTAAGAAGAAGCCATATGCCTTTCCATCCAGAAAAGGGAGTGGAGACACCCATGTCGCCCACATGCTATTCAGGAAGAGGTTGCTAGTGTGCTCCTTGTTGTACTAGAACCTTCCTTGGGTCCTGGTGTTGTCTCTTGTGGGATCCAAACATTTCTTTCGAGCTTACAGGTTTCAGGGAAGGGGAAATGGAGAGGCTTTCTATTTTTTTGTGGCTTTGGTTCTCTTTTGGCAAAAGAAAAAGGATACTATGCATTTGTTTATATTTACACACATACAGGCAAATATTTATAGGTGGAATTACATCCATTACGTTTATACAGGAAGTTGAAAGGGTTAGATGACTATCTCTACATCTTGGGTGTATATGGAGACTTTAATGTGTAAGGACATAGATATGCATCACGGTTGTTGGGAACTCTTCAGCTTAGAGGAATCTGAAGACTCATTGATAAATGGCCACTTCTTGCCGCTCTTTCCTCTGTCATTTGTACTGGACAGAATAAGCAGAATGACATCCTGAATGTTCACCAGGTCCCTGAACAGGCAAAGTGTAGAGGGCTCGCCCCTGCCCGCCGTGACTTAGGCGTTCTGAATTTAAGTGATCATCCCTGCTTGATCCTTCACAGGGTGAAAAGTTCTCATCTCTACTTCTTTACTGCGGTGTAGGGGAGAGAGATTTCCTGTATTTTGGGGCAAAGGATAGGAGCGGGGGAGAAGAATATGTGTTTCTGTGACAGAACTAGGAATGAATAGCCGTAAATATGTCACTGTTTTATTTTGGCCATTTAAATAATTGAGAGAGGTTGTGCATGCTAGGAAAAGGTACCTTTGGGAGGGCCTGTGACACTTTGTGAGAGGGTGGGAGGGATGATCCTCCAGGTTTTCTGTGAGCCGCACAGTTTGTGTATTTGGCTGGTTCCCCTTGGCTCAGGGTCCCTCCCTTCTGTAGCTCCAGTGGTTGCTTCTGCCTCGTTCATCAGCTGAGTCTTACTTTGGGACAGGCTGAGTATGGAGCCTCATCACCGCCATCCCCCTGCCCCAGCTCTGTCAGGGTTCTGCACTGGGGGTCCTTGAAGAGCTCTTCTAGTGAGGAGCCCTTCCACCTGGGTTACTGAGTCTGGAGGCAGTTACCTGGAGGATGGCTCAGCATCAGTCGTTGACTTCACAGCCTTGCCCCTCAGTCTGTATTGAGCTCTCCAGTGGGCATCATACTCAACGTCTGAAAGTTGTGCTTTTGACCTCAATTTCCTTTTTTTTTTTTTTTATTAATTTGGCTTTTAAAAGTTTTTGTACTATTTCTATTCTGCCTGCCTCTATATTCAGTTGATGGAATTGTGTATTTTTAGGATATAGTATTAAGGACCGTGGGAAAACAGGAGTTGACTACCTGCTGTCTGTGTTGGCGTGTTCCCAGCAGATTCCTCTCCCTTCCAGTGCTGGATCTTCTCCTGCCCTGCCCAGTAACGCTGCCTGCCTTTTGGAATTTTCCCTGCCCTCTGGGGTGCTCCATCTGTGGGCAGTAGGAGGAAATTGCTAAAGTTAGAGGAACACGCTTGAGGTTAGTGTGCGAAGTTAGGTTCCTTTCTGTGAGTTTAATGTGCTGGTGCTTTCTGTGAGACCTGTCCTCACAGATTATTAGAGCTCAGCTTCTCTGTCTTCCCCTTCCAGTGCACCGTCAGGCTAGACGGGTTCTGTCCTCTTATGGACTTTTCTTATGTCTTTCTGTTAGAGCATCCCTCGCCCCTCCCCTGCACCCCTTACCCCTCTGCCCAGCTGTCTGGACAAAGGTGGGTGACCCATGGGACATGTCTTCCCTTGCCTTTTGGACAATCTGACTTATCCTGCTTCTGGGAAATGTTGAGTTTCTCCATCCATGTTCAGTGGCTTCAGAAGGTTGACGTGTGCGCAGCAACCTCTACTCAAGGTCAGAGTGGGTCAGGTTTTTCTTTTCAAACGGGTAGGGTTGCTCTTGCCTCCTCTCTGAGACATCTTTATACATCCTGCTCATCCACGTTTTCTGTTTCTTTAGTTTTTAGGCTTTCCTCTTAAAATAACCTGTTTGTTAGAGGCATGTGGCGTTATTTAGCTCTGTTTATGCTGGGTGTGGCCCCCGTACCTGGGGGATTGTATTTCTTCTGGCCTGCTTCTCAGTGCGCGTCTTCTGGCTGGATGTTGCCTCCATTCCTCCTTCCTCTGGGCCAGTCTCCATTTCCTTTCTCCTGAGTTTTGGGGAAGCACATCTTTGTGTGCAGATGTACATCTTTCCAATTTCCTCATGGAAAAAACAACAGAAGGTGACTCTCACGCGTCCTCTTCCTTTCACTTCCTGATTGTGCCTCTTGCCTCCTTTGTGGGACCTTTGCATTTGGCCTTTTGGACAGAAGTTGTCTTTACATCCATGTTCCCATCATTGAGTGTGTTCATCCTAGAGACCTTCACTGAGCTGGTATTTCATGCAGGAGTGTGTGTCTGTGTGTGTGTCTGTCTCTGTGTGTGTGTGTGTCTGTGTTGGGGGGGTGAGGGTTTATGTGACTCTATTTGAGACCATAGGGGTTTCCTTTACGTTTTAGTGAGCGTGACATTTCAGTTTGTCTTACACTTGTCTTTTTATATATTCGTGCAGGGAATTCTCTTGTGAACTTTAATTTTTTGGATTGTAATCTTACAAAGACATACTCTAGCAGTGTACTATCCCATTGAGCTCTTCCCCACCCCTGCAGGAGTGGGGGTGGTGGAGAGGGTGGAGGGCAGACTGGGAGAAGCACTTAACAGCTTTCCTTCAGACAGTGTGTGGGGTGTATGTGTGTGGGTGTGGGTGTGTGTGTAGAAAAAAGTAGTCAATCTTCGTTCTGTCTCGGTGTAACTTCCAGGTCATTTAGATATATGTTGATGCTTGTGTAGCATTTGAAGAGCAGCATAGTAAGTATTGTAGAGAATATGAGATCATAGATGTCCTTTATAGAAAACAGTGATAGAATAAGAGAGAGAATATTCTCTTAAGGTTAACATTTCATATCATTAGATAGTAAGGAGTGTATGAACTGTCACATTTTCACTACCAGAAAGTGTTGTATCTAAATTTTGTGCCTAATTCTAGTGACTGTTCTTAGGCCAGGTATCTGGTATACTTATTACAGTTTTTATTTATTATGTGATTTAATTCTTTACGCTTTTTAAAGGTACTGTTATTTGTACCTTTTCTTTATTTTGGTCAATAGCTTCAGTGTTTTGGGGTATAGGTTTGGTGTATATAGTGGTGACAGTAATAATAAAGAATTAACCTGAAATGTACTTCTTCTTTCCCTCCTATGTTAAATCAGATTTCCCCTCTCCAGTGTCTGTAGAAACCAATTCTGCTAGTATTTCATTCTTAGGAAGAGCTTTTGTGTAAGACTCTTGTAGTATGGGGTCCTTTATCCATGTGAAGATGTGACTGAATATTTTTTGTGGTGGCAGGTGATGTGTGTTTCTTTTGAATTTCCATTATCACAGACCATTTTCTAAAATGTTCTGTATCTTCTAGAATCACTTACCATGACCTTTTTTTTTTTCTTTTGATGTTCTGGATGACTTAAATCCTACCTCCCTTTTTTCCCATAAGGTTTCTTTATTGCCCTTCTCATCATTATTTTTAAAAAAATATTTGTAGATCTGCTGTATTTATAGCCTTTCTGTCATTAAAGAGGGATGCCCACAATTCTTTTTGTCCTGTAGTGAGAGGCAGTGCTACTTCTTGGTAGGGAGATAGATTGGGATTTAAGCCACAACGTAAGGGGTGATGGTTGCATCTGTGACTGGACAGCATCCTTGGTGAAACACTGTGTCCTTCCAGCGCCTGGGCCTCCCCATGTGGGATTTTGGAAATTTTTCTTTTTGCTACATTTAGCCAACTTCCTTCAGTTTCTTTGGCTTGATAATGACACATTTCTTTGGGTAGAGCCAGCAAGTCTAGACTTCATCTGGGGCCTTCATCCAGGAGGTGGTGTGGGGTCTTGAAATGTCACTCTGCCTTTTACAGTACTGTTTCTGTGGTCTTTGGTGTCTCTGAGGGTGAGGGTAAGGAGTGTCCTGGCTCCACTTCTCTGTCCATAGAACATGAGTTAGAGTGCATGGTCACTCACGCCCTGTTCTGCATTACAGCATGTGATGGCTCTATCTTGTCTTTTTGTTTATTTTCAGAAAATCTAATCAAGTTCAGGATTTAGTTGATCAGATGTCATCAGATCTCTATTTTGTGCTGTCCATGGATGTCGTGGCCATCAGTCCTGTGATTAACATGTATTGCTGTTCTGTCATTAGAAAGGGAAACTTGTAGACATGTGGATGGTCTTCCATCCCATAATATTTGTCATGTGTTTGTAAGGAAAGTGTTTCTCTGTATATATTGACAGTAGATAGCAATCCTCGATTTTTTTATGTGATGGGACAAAGTAAAGGGTGTTTTTTTCCTCTCCCCTATCAGTATGCTGGCTGTGTATTTCTAAGGTTCTGTTGCGTCTTTCTGCTTTGAATGGCATTGCTTGTAGAAGGTCATGGGCCTCCTTGTGTAAAGATTGGTAATGCTTCCTGAGCATTTTTTAGTTCATTACCTTGGACTAAAAAAGAAATATTATGTACCCCGCTGCAAAGAGAGGCCAAGTGTCAGCCACATTACTTCTCTTTTTTTTTTTTTTTATTAAAGAGGGTTCATTTAGTTTCAGCCAATTGACATCTTGTAAGATGTATTTTTGAAATGGTTCTTGTGTGTTTACCCCAGTGTTCTGCTCACTCTTGATGGAATTGCATGTTCTGTCATACATGAGTCCCTTGCTTATTTGGAAAAGTGCAGTCACATTTTATTTACTCCTAAGATTTAGCAAGGCCCTTCGACAGGTAACCAACACATGCCTTTCTGAGACTGTTAGCAGAGGGTGGCTGCGAGGAGAAAGATGTGCTGCGTTGGGGCTGATTCCCTGCTCAGTTCTCTGCCATGTGGTTTTGTAGTTACAAGTGCACATAGTGATGTGCCTTGAAATAAATGTTCAAGGCTGAGTTCGGAACAGTTTCAAACATGCTATCACCTGGACGCTAATTAAGTGGCATTAATCTCACCCCCGATCTCACTTCTTAATATCATCCAAATACCCCCTTTCCCTTTCTCTCCCACTGAAATCTAAAACCAGCAGTCATAACGAATCCCCAAAAAGGAAGCCACAAAGGCTAGCTCTGACCCCCTTCCCTCTGGCTCAGCTGCTGGCTTTGGGCACCTTGTCAGTTGCTTCTTTTTGCATAGACAGGCTCTGTTGGGGTGAGCAGGTGATGTGGAGCGTTCAGTCATTTAACAGACCAGGCCTGTCTCTCCAGTCTTTCCTTATCAGTTACCACAAGGTAAGATCATGTATTGAGTCACTTAAAAACACTTGCTAAGTGGATGATCCTTCCTCCTTTATTTCTGCCTAGCCGTTAGAATGAATACTGGAGTTAGTCTTCTCATGGGACTAGTGAATCGCTGGTCCCTGCTTTTGTGTCTAAGATCCGTGAGAAAAGGGGGCGCTGACTCCCCAAAACTGGAGTCTGACCCTTCAGGACTCGGACCTTCTCTCCGGAGCCTGCACATTACTGCGGAGGTGATTTATACTTCCAGCTAAATCTAGTATCTCTACCAAGTGGTAAACCAGTTATTTAAGTTTACATTTAGCAGTATGTGTCTGTGTTACATTAGAATGGTATGCAGCTACAGCCAAAGACACTCCTGCAACTAGAAAACAAAAAATGAAAAGAAAGAAAGCCCTTTTCTCTAGTTTTGAAAGCCAGGTTCTGTTTTTTTTTTTTTTTTCCTTCATCAGAGTTGATTTAGATGGTCAGAAAGCATTTCTGAGGGTACAGCAGTACAGTCAAGAATTAGTCTTTTTAAGACTTAAGATTTGGCTTTTAATGCTTATCTGAAAAGTTCTTGAGGATGTATGTGCCCCACTGGTTTTCTGGGGCACATGGATATCAAACCATTTGGAAGCAATAAAAAGAAATTGTTATAAAGTGGGAAATTATCAAAGAGAAAAAATGTGATAGTGAAGAAATTACCAATTACATTAAAAAAAAATAATCTTAAAATGATGACTGTAAGTATAAATTCAGGTATCCTAAGGAAAAAATGGATTGTTGGTATGATTACCATGTTGAAATCTGCAAATATACTTATTGTATGAGAGAAACTCCCTGAAATTGGGATGCTTTGAAGATAAAGAAGTTGATTGGATTGGTGATTTTTAAATTGTTAAGTGTTTTTTCTCTTTTAAAAAGTAATTGAAATAAAATAACCCCTTAGTGAAGAGAATGTAAACTTTAATGGAAGTTCAGGAGAATTAAACATTTAAAAAGTGAAGATTGAAGATAAGGATTTTTTATTGTGAATCCACAAGGGGGTAGTGATGCTCTATCAAAGATATTTGTGGTAAAAATGTGAGATGATCTCTTTTAACACTTTGGATTTACAGATAAAACCAGTAGGCTTGCATTTTAACTTAAGATCTTCTTTTCAAAATGTTTATTGGCAAAATTGTTTACTGCTTAAATTTTAAAAAAGTCCATTTTGGGTGAGTGGCTATTTTAAGCCACGTGAATGGTAAAGAAGAGAGAATGTCCTTCTCGTTCTGTGCTCTGGAGAGGTTACTGAGGCTCTGAGGGTCACTTATTTTCTAAGAATGTAATAATCTTAAATTTCCTAGGAAACATTAGGACTCTAGGAATCACTTACTTAAGTGTCCTGAATAAAAGGATCTTAGTAAATTATGTTTAAGCTTTATAGAAGTTTGTATTGCTAGTTGTATTTTAAATTCTGTCAGGAGATGAAAAATGTAGACCGTCTGCACACTAGCTGTTTTTAATAGTTCTAAGTAAATCGAATTTTTATAATCTCTCTTTTTTATTAGTTTATATTCCATCATTAGATAAAAGCATTCCTCTCCCCCTGTCCCCTGACATAAAAATTCCAGTATCTTGCCTGAGATCACTGAGTCCCTCCCTGTTATATTCAGAATTGCTCAAAATTAGGCATGGTTTGGCAGTGCCAGGTAGTTTTTAGTGAAGAACTAATCTATACGGTGTGCTCTTTTTTGAATGTGGTGGTGCATGGTGGGAGGAAGATTTAAGATGGGAATGAGACTATGTTCTTATTTAGAGACATAGCTAACCATATTTTTTTTTTTTTAAATAGTGCTTTTAACAATAATATGAAATATTTTCATGGTTTAGAAGTGATGATTGTTTGTAGCATGTACACCGTGTATTTTTCATGTTTGGTCGAGGGAAAAGCTTGTTCGTTTGGCTTTCTCTCTCTTTCTCCCTGTCCCTTCCCCCCCGCCTCCCCGCCTCCCCTCTTCTTTTCCTTTCCTTATCTTGGGCAAGGGCTTTTTCTCTCTTGTATGTGTTTCAGTCATCAGTCCTGTCTGACTCTTTGTGACCCCATGGACTGTAGCCCACTAGGCTTCTCTGTCCATGGAATTTTCCAGGCAAGAATACTGGAGCTGGTTGTCATTTACTTCTTCAGGGGATCTTTCTGACCCAGGGACTGAACCCGCGTCTTTTGCATTGGCAGGCGAATTCTTTACCACTGAGCCACCTGGGAAGTCCTTTTCTATCTTGTACCCTTTAGTAAATAACTAGTGATTTAACACCCCCAAAGACGCACTGTTTCTTTGTGGACTACCCGAAGCTCCGCTGGAAGCTGAACTATGACGTCAGCGTTTTCATTCATGAATTCGGTTCTTCCAAATCTCTTGTTCTGTGCTCCTGAGCTGACTTCTGGCACATATACAAATCAGTTCACCATCAGTCAGCCGAGAAGTCAGCGATAAAAGGTAAAACAAAAGATGCTGGAGTTGTTTTGATGGAGCCATGGTTGCTCATGCTGATTTGCATCAGTGTAGTTTGGACAAGGTTTCTGGCGAAACAGATTGAAACCTAAAAACAGTCAGTTTAATTATCTCATGATTCTGTGGATTGAGTTGTGTTGTGAACATATTGACACTACATTTTTGTTCTCCCATGAAGTTCAGGGTGCTGTGCTGTAGCTCCTTTGTTATGAAGTAGCATTCCTGTTGTAATTTGACTGAATTGGAGGACTGTGCTTTATTTCAGAGAGGCCTGCAGATTAAATTACGTTCTACACAGATTACTTTTGGAATGCACTTGGGTTTTTTTTTGTTGGGGGGGGGTGGTGTTCCATTGCTCTGGAAATATTTTAAATAACTGTTTGATGCCTAGAGTTTCACTGTGTTGTGACCATAGTTATGTAACTGGCATGGCCGTCCTTGTGTTGGAGTTGGGTTTCCTTTTCCTCGATCCCGCACTTCTGTAGCTGTCGACGCCAGCTTCTCCTCCAGGGAGGTCGCTGCTTGTAATTTAGTGCTGCCTGAGAGCAGTTCTTGAAGAAATCTTGTTTGGAGTTGGCCTTTGCAGGGCCAGGCTGGGGGCTGAGCCTCTAGCGGCTGGCATCTTTCGGGCCTCCTGTAGTTGATGAATGGTGAGCTTGAAAAAAGTTCATTTTCTCTGGTTTCTTGGGGGTTTGTTGACTTTCCAGTTATTTAATTGCCAAGAAACATGTAGAAGTAAAGTGTGTTATATTTAGAAATCATTTTAGCTCAGTTACAATTTATGGTTAGAGATGATTCGAACTGCAACCATTTTGATTGATATCCAGTGTTACTCCTGAGATGACTTCTTAAACCTGACAACTCAGAGATACTGTCTTCTCCCAGCCCTAAATGAAACTAGAGCTTTGTGTTCTTTTCGGATGACCCGAGTTTTCTGATGGGGAACAGAGATTTGTGGTCTGTTGTCTGGCGTTCTCCTTTAAGTAGATGCTCCGAGAAAAAAAACTTGAGAGCAAGTAGACATGAATAAGCATTTGAAGCTGACTCAAAGACGTTTATTATTTTCTCTAAGAACTAAATCGTTTTAAAATTATTTAAATACAATTTCCAGGAAGGAATCTGATTGTAAATACTATTGAAGAAAGGAATATTTAATGGTATAGAGTTTCCGTAAACACTGCCTCATTTTCAAAACCATGCTTTCCTGTGGACTGCTGTAGGATTTATGAAAAGTTATGGGTTTAGAGCTCAGATTTCAAAATGTTGGGCAGTCTAGCTGTGGTGTCAGCATTATCATTTTTGTCTTACCCTGAACCAAACAGTGCTAGATGAGTCCTCTGGCCACGGAGGCTTAGGTTTCCTGTGTGGCTTTGAGAACAAGTCCACAGTGGTTCCCAGCTCATCCCTTCTCTTTCTGTAGCCAGAAACACTGGGGAACGAGAGCAGGGACTCTGGCCGGAGGTGTGTGTTTTCTGCTGTCCTGGCTGCCTCTTCTTCAAGCCAGGTGTGAGGAGCCTGTCTCCCTGGCCTCTGCCGCCTGCTCCTCCTCACCCCCTCCCACTTCATTGCTCTCCATTTTGGCTCAGCATCTTCTCTTGGTTTTCTGAGGCTTCAGCTCTCACATAATGAGTTAGTCGGTCCTAATTTTAAGGGGAGTCACGTGTTGAGTAGAGGGTAGTCCTGGTGACGACCTCTAAGTTCCTTCCCATTCTGACTTGCAATGATAAGAAAATGAAGCTGAATGTGTGGGATTTCACTTCATGGCTTGCTGTGCTGGTACGCAGCTGTCTTTTCCTGTGTAACTCTATCTTTTCTTTTTGAGGTACTTGCTCCAGGTCAAGAATTAATGTGTTGGCTCAGGCCGTCAGTGTAGGAGGAATTTGAACCGTAGTCGCTCAGGCGCCTCCTTTCTGGTGTACCGAGAGGGCTTAACTCTTTAGGTCTAACATGCTGTGAGTTAAAAATTGTAAAAAGATTGTTCAAGTTGTTAAGGATGCACAGCACAAAAATGTTCATTCTGCTTAGTTATTCCCTGTGACACATTTCAGGTCTTTATTCTGATATGGATGAGAGTTTATAGTTTTGGAAAAATAGACTTAAATAATACATGAGTACAGATGCAAAAGTGTCTGCTAACCTCAGACATTTTCTGTGTAAGGTAGTATTATTTATATTCATTTAGCTTTATTTCCCAGAGTTGATTAATATAACTGCTACGAAGATGTATTGATTGCTAGACTCTTCCTACTAAGAAACTCGGGTAGACTGGGGAGTTGCGGCGGGGCCACTGTAATTGATCATATTGCATCTTCACTTGGGCACATTCCCTGGGCTGCTCAAGGCCTGGCATCAGGGTTGGGACATTTCTTTCCTGTTTAAAGATACTGAGGGGCAAGTGAAAGTTCCCGGTGTTCTTGGCAATACACTGCCTTATCCTTTCTGTCTCTACCATGTTGAAATGTGCTGGCTGAACCATTTTCTTTGATGAAGCTTCTGATGGAGGTCTCTTCCTCATTTACTTTTATTGATATAGGCTGTTGTGCTTACAAAGAAAGCCATAACAAGTGGAAGGTAGGGAGTGGGTACTCAACATTTTTGAAGTACTTGTTTTTCATCCTAGGGGTCCTCCAGAAATTGATCATGGATTACTTGACCAAATTCAAGGCCCAGAGATTTATTCCAGGCACTCTGGGAGGTGAGGCCCATCAGTCTTTCTCTACTGAATCTGATTATTCTCCAAATGACCCATTGCTGCCTGGCTGTCTTCTGATGCAAATCTGGTGATAGTGGCAACCTTTCTAACCGAGCTGAGTCTCCTTGACAGCTGTTATCTGTCCTCTCCAGGTATTTTTAGTCTCCAGCCTCTGTGGCCACGTCTAGAGGATCCGAGCATGAATTTAGCAGCTCTGGGGCTGCTCCAAGTGGTTGCGGGTGTTCTCTGCTCCCTCCTCTCCAGCCTCCCGCAGCGCCACCTCTCTGGAGGCTCAGTGCCCTTGTCGCTCGATGACCGAGCAGAGACAGGAATCATTTGTTTAATAAGAATGAAAAAGTCAGGATTTTTCAGGATGCTTTTCAAGATAAACAGCGGGGAGCAGGGATGGTGCACAGCAGTAGCGTGAGTGGACTTCACGCCACTGAATTGTACATTCAAAAAGGGCTAAAGTGGTTAGTTTTACATTATGTATGTTTTTTCACGATTAAAACCACCCTCCAAATGGATATAAAACCCAGTGAGAAAAGTATCTATAAGGAGCTGAGAGTAACTATGTGGCAGTGTTTTCATTATTCTAAGTTGGCAGGTGGTGCCTTAAATGGAGGTTCAGAATCCACCTCATGCCACATGTGTGTGTAGACACACACACACACACACCCCCACAGTGAACGCACAGTGGTCATCAGCTCTGTGGTTCATTTGTTCAGAAGAGGGTGGGCGCTGGACGCTGGTGTCACAGGGGAAGCAGTTGGAGCAGTTTCCTGCAGGGAACGTGGGTGCTCGTGCTAGGTGCAGTGAAGGCTGCTTTTGTGTAAGGATAGTGGAGCCACCTCAGCCTCGCGGGAAGGAGACCAAAGGGAGCCGCAAGTCTGCAGTGGACTCGAGCCTGGGGCTGAGCCTGGCCCTGCCGGCTCCCCTCTGTGCTGGTCCCTCTGCCTGTCCTCGCTGACACGATGCCTCGCTCATACCTTCCATGCCGTGTGGCTTCCTGGGGCTCTCTGTCCTCTGACTCCAGTCTCTGTGGCGTGTGTTTAAAGGGCTCAGGACGGAGGGTCGGACTGACTTCTCTCAGTTGGTGGTTTTGTTTCCAGAGGCCGGGGGTTCACCTGGTCTGGTCCACACTGAAGGAGGGTGGGCTCGGATCTGCTGGTCGTCTGATCACTTTGAGGGGCTCACGGCCAAGGACTGTGGGAGGAGGGGACCATAGCATGGGGTCCTGATGCCTTAACCTCTCTCTGTCAAACCATGTAAAAGGAAGAATACTGACCCCAAAATGGATTTCCTGCATTCACTTGCTATAGTGAGTAAACTTTAAAAAAAAATTCCTTTCTAAAAATCATTTATTTATCTGGCTGGGTCGGATCTTAGTTGCAGCATGCAGGATCTTCCTTGTGTCCTGTGGAATCTTTTATTTTTGCTGTGATGCACGGCTTAGTTACCTTGTGGCTTGTGGGATCCTAATTCCTCAACCAGGGATTGAACCTGTGTCCCCTGCATTGCAAGGTGGATTCTTTTTCTTTTTTTAATTGGGGTGGAAAATTGCTTCACAATTTTGTGTTGGTTTCTGCTGTACAACAACACGAATCAGTCATAATTATATACATATGTGTGTATATGTTGTTTCCCTCCTGAGCCTCCCTTCCGCTCTCCATCCCACTCCTCTAGGTCATCACAGAGCACCAGGCTGGGCTCCCTGCAGCTTCCCACTAACTATTTTACATATGATAGTGTATATATGCAAGGCGGATTCTTAACCGCCAGATACCAGGGAGTAAACTTTTTACTGAGAAAATGTTCACTGTGGCTCCAGTCACGAGGCCCAGCACCCTCAGCCTGCCTGGGCGCGTGTATGGGTAAATCAGGGGTGACAATGCAGGCAATGCACGCAGGAGCCTCGTGGTCCGGCAGCCTCTGCCCTGTGGTTCTCAGGGAGAACTAGCAGTTGGCGGGGGGTGTGTGCCTGTGTCTTTTGAGGTGTCCCCCGGTTCACATACTTGGGTGGGCTTCCTTGCCTTTCCCCTCGTCGTGGGCCACAAAACCTGGGAGGCTGGAGGTGTTGCCTCTGAAGAGGGCGGAGGTCTTTAGGAGGAAACAGGGAGCAGCGATGTCTTAAGGACGTATGGCCACTGAATGCACACTTGTTTGCTTTTCCTTCTCATCCTTCCTGCATCTACTCTCAGGTTTTTCTTGATTTCTCATGGGAGAAGAGGAAGGAAAAGGAGAGCAAACAGGTGGAAGGCTGAGAGAGCAGGTTTGGAGGTCTGTGTAAGAGGCTAGTAGCCAGCACACCATTGAGGTCTGTGAGCTGCTCAGTGACTGATGCTTCATAGTGATGACCTTGAGTGTATTCACAAAAGCAACACCACATATGCTCTGCTTAACAAACGAGGCAAGTATATAATGTTTAAAAGAAACATTGTCATCAGGTGGTTTTAGTAGTCAAAGGGATTTGACACTTTTTTCACTATAACAGTTTTGGGTGGGAGGTGGGAAGAAGGTTCAAGAGGAAGGTGACATCAACCTATGGCTGATTCATGTTGATGTATGGCAGAAACCATCACAATATTGTAAAGTAATTATCCTCCAATTAAAAATAAATAACTTTTAAAAATGTAAAATGATAGCTTTACTGAGGTATAATTCTTTTACCATAAAATTCACCCTTTTAAAACATACCATTAAGTGGTTTTTGGTGTGTTTAAACACAGCTGTGTAACTGTCATCACTGTCTGATTCCAGAACATCTTCATCACTCCTGAAAGAAACCTCTGCCCGTTAGCAGCCGCTCTGCTTTCCTCCCTCCCCTCTGCTCCAGGCAATTAATAGTCCACTCTCTCTTCCTGGACTTGGCTGTTCTGGACATTTCATACAAATGGAATCCTACACCATGTGGCCTTTGGTGGCTGTCTTCTTTCCCTTAGCATAATGTTTTCATCCACATTATCAGTTCAGTCGCTCAGTCGTGTCTGACTCTTTACGACCCCATGAAGCGCAGCACGCCAGGCCTCCCTGTCCATCACCAACTCCCAGAGTTCACTCAGACTCATGTCCATCGAGTTGGTGATGCCATCCAGCCATCTCATCCTCTGTCGTCCCCTTCTCCTCCTGCCCCCAGTCCCTCCCAGCATCAGGGTCTTTTCTAGTGAGTCAACTCTTCGCATGAGGTGGCATTGGAGTTTCAGCTTTAGCATCAGTCCTTCCAATGAACATCCAGGACTGATCTTTAGGATGGACTGGTTGGATCTCCTTGCAGTCCAAGGGACTCTCAAGAGTCTTCTCCAACACCACAGTTCAAAAGCATCAATTCTTCGGTGCTCAGCTTTCTTCACAGTCCAACTCTCACATCCGTACATGACCACTGGAAAAACCATAGCCTTGACTAGACAGACCTTTGTTGGCAAAGTAATGTCTCTGCTTTTCAATATGCTATCTAGGTTGGTCATAACTTTCCTTCCAAGGAGTAAGCATCTTTTAATTTCATGGCTGCAATCACCATCTGCAGTGATTTTGGAGCCCAGAAAAATAAAGTCTGACACTGTTTCCACTGTTTCTCCCTCTATATCCCATGAAGTGATGGGACCAGATACCATGATCTTAGTTTTCTGAATATTGAGCTTTAAGCCAACTTTTTCACTCTCCTCTTTCACTTTCATCAAGAGGCTTTTTAGTTCCTCTTCACTTTGTGCCATAAGGGTGGTGTCATCTGCATATCTGAGGTTATTGATATTTCTCCTGGCAATCTTGATTCCAGCTTGTGCTTCTTCCAGCCCAGCATTATAGTTTATATCAAAACTTCATTCCTTTTATGGTGGCATAGTACTCTATTGATTAGACACACTGCATTTTATTTATCTGTTAACCAGTTGATGGACCTTTATTTCCCCTTTTTAGCTCCTATGAATAATGCTGCTGTGAACATTTGTGTACATGCTTTTGTGTGGACAGTGTTTTCGGTTCTCTTGTACAGCTAGGAGTAGAATCACTAGGTCATATGGTAACTCTGTGTTTAACTTTTGGAGGACCTGCCAAACTATTTTCCAAAATGGCTGCATCATATTACATTCCTGCCAACAATGTTTGAAAGTTCCAGTTTCTCCACATCCTTGTTGGCACTTGCTGTTGTCTGTCTTTTTGATTGTAGTCATTCTTATGGACACAGCTGAGCGGCTGAACAGGAGCAGCATCTTGGGGATGTGAAGTGGTGTCCTACTGTAGTTTTCGTTTGCATTTCCTGAAGGCCACTGATGGGGAGCATCTTTTCTTGTGCTCATTGGCCATTTGCATGTCTGCTTTGAAGGATGTCTGTTCAAGGCCGCGGCCCATTTTTGAATGGAGTTAGTTTTTTGCTTTTGAGTTGTAGGCATTTTTTGATATATTCTGGATAACAGTGCCTTATCAGATGTAGGATTTGCAAATATTTTCTCTCATTCTGTGGATTCATTTTCTTGTGGGTTTCCTTTGAAGCACAAAAGTTCTCAATTTTGAGTTCCATTTACCTGCTTTTTGTTGCTTTTGCTTTCATAATTAAACTATTGCTTAGTCCAAGGTTATGAAAATTAACACCTGTGTTTTCTTGTCAGAGTTGAATAATTTTAGCTTTCACATTTAGGTCTCTGGTTCACTTTCAGTTAATTTTTGTATGTTGTGAGATAGATAGGCTTCCAGCTTCATCGTTTTGTGTGAGGATATCCAGTTGTCCTGGAACATTTTTTGAAAAGACCATTCTTTTCCCAATGAAGTATTTAGCACCCTTGTAAGAAACCAGCTGCCCATAAGGGTGTGGGCTTCATTTTGGAGTTTCATTTCTAATCCAGTGACCTATGTCTGTCCTTACGCCAGTACCACGCTGTCTTGATTACTGTAGCTTTGTAGTTAAGTTTTGATATCAGAAAATGTCTGTCCCTGAACTGTTCTTTTTAAAGATTGTTTTGACTATTCTGGGTGCCTTGAATTGTCATGTGAATATTAGGATCAGTTTGTCAATTTCTACGAAAAAGGCAGTTTTTATATTGATACGGCTTATATATTGAATGTAGGGATCAATTTGGGCAGTTTAAATCCATTTTATGGATCCACCGTTTGGGAACTAGTATTGGCTAACTCGGGATTCCTAGATGGCACACTGGTAAAGAATCCACCTGCCCGTGCAGGAGATGCAAGTTCGATCCCTGGGTTGGGAAGGTCCCTTGGAGTAGGAAGTGGCATCCCACTCCAGTATTCTTGCCTGGAAGATCTGATGAACAGAGGAGCCTGGCAGGCTGCAGTCCATGGAGTCACAAAGAGTCAAACACGGCTGAGCTACTGAGCACACACATTCGCACTGGCTAACTCAAGCAGCCAAGCATCTAGCCCTAAAAAAATGTTTTGATTCATTACTACAGTAGGCTTTGTTGTTGAAAAACTCTGATTCCCTGTTAGGCTAGAATTGGACTGTTCGGATTCCAAGAGAGCAAATAGTTATTCATGTAGCCTGTGTGTGTAGGCTTCTTGTGCTGTGTGTTTTTACGATGTGAAAGTTTGCTGATGCCTTGCATGTTTAGAAAAGATGTGGTAGTCTGGTTAGCATTCATTCTGATTAATAGAGAATTAGCAGGTTCCATGTATGAACATTTAATTTCAAAGTGTTGGAATATGTTACAATAATATTGTGACCTTAAAATTTATATTATTATTATTGGAGGTGTCAGAAAATATTTTCGAATCTTGTAGTCCTGTGGGGGCTGTGTGACTCTCAGTTACTGTTACAGTCTTAAGGCAGTTTATTTACTCAACAAGTAATAATAAAGTGCCAGCCCAGAGAAGGACAGACATGGTCCCTGTCCTCATGCAGCTGATGGGGAGACCAGTGTTAATTAAAGTGTGTGTTTAGTTGCTCAGTTGTATCTGACTCTCTTAACGACCCCATGGACTGTAGCCCGCCAGGCTCCTCTGTCCATAGGATTCTCCAGGCAAGAATACTGGAGTGGGTTGCCATTTCCTTCTCTATGGGATCTCCCCAACCTAGAGATTGAACCTGCGTCTCCTGCATTGGCAGGTGGATTCTTTACCACTGAGACAGTTAACGAAGGTGTCATGTGTAATTATGTAAGGCTGATACACTGCAGGCGTCGTCCTAGTGCTGTGTCTGGTCCATACTATGCTGGTGAGCATAGGGCATCAGAAAGGGATCTGTTCATGTGGGAGCTTCGGAGATCCTTCCTGAGCTGCACCTGAAGGAAACCAGGCATTAAGTGAGGGAAGAATGGGGGAAGCCTTAGGTAATCAGAGGGCTGGCTAGTGAGATATGTGGGGATATCCTGGGTATATCTGGCTGCTTGTAGCTTTTGAGGGGTCCCTGAAGACAGAGGATGAGATGGCTGGATGGCCTCACTGACTTGATGGACATGAGTCTGAGTGAACTCCGGGAGTTGGTGATGGACAGGGAGGCCTGGCGTGCTGTGATTCATGGAGTCGCAAAGAGTCGGACACGACTGAGCGACTGATCTGATCTGAAGACTTGACTCTGGTCTTTAACCCTTAGGTGCCTTGTGACTTTGTTCTGAGCAAGTAACTTAGCCTTTCTGGGCTTTTTTACTCACTGTTTTTTTAATCTTATCAGGCAGTGTGTCGCCATCTTTATTTAGAGATACTTTCTGAAAACATACAGAAATCTAGGCTTTTGGTTGATTGTATTTATACAATTCAAAAATATTTGTTTTTTTCATGACCTTCTTTGGTTGTTTACTTAGGAGTGTAATACTGGTAAATCGAATATTTTTCTGAACATTTTCCCTAGTCTTGGAATTTAGGATTCACTTCTGTTCATAATATTCCAGAAGCTTCCGGTATGCAGGGGAGCAGATGCGGATGCAAGTGAGGAATGCTGTCATCAGGCTCTGGGAGGACCCGGGAGGACTTCTGGAAAGTGGTAGAATTCGGCCGCATCCTTGACAGGCAAACATGGTGGTTTGAGGAGAGTTTCCTAGTGGAGGAGATGAGGCAGAGGCTCACAGCCAGGAGTCCTGGGGCTGGGATTCCTGGTGTGTGTGGGTAGATGAGCCTGGAGAAGTAGGTAGGGGGCAGGTGTAGAGGCTGGGAAGGCACACTGAGGAGTCTGGCCTCTGTTCTCTCTGCTTTGGGAGCAGCTTCTAGAGTTGCTTCTTTAGCATAGGAGTGGGGTTGATTGGCTAATCCCTTTTCCTTGAAGGTGCTAATAAGGGCCACCTGCTTACTGCTCCAGTTTCCTTTCTGTTTTCCAGCTGTGGTCAGTTCTTTTAGATTCTGGTTGTCCCAGGGCACCACGCTTTCTCTTGGTTTTATGTCTTGAGTGTTGTCATCGCCTTGGCTTAGAAGGTGCGCTTTCCTCTAAAACATATACATGTGTACTCACGCATTTGTTCTGTCCACTGCCTCCGCTTGTCCTCTGGGTCCCTCCTTAAATCACACTTGTTGAGAAGCCCTCTGGGCCTTGCCTTTCTTTTCAGATTGGATTGTACGCCCTTCCTGGCGCACTTGTAGCACTTCATGGTGTTCCTGCTCATGGCACATTATGGTTGTGTTGACGCCGCTGGCTTACTGCTCTTTCTCCTTCAGTTAGAGCTACATCTTCAGTGGCCAGAGGCTCGAGCACCTGCCACCTGTAAATGTTGTTTGAATGAATGACTGCGCAAAGAGGAAGGACTGGAGTTGGCAGGAAACAGCTCCTGACGAGAATGTCGGTAGCAGTCAATTGGAAAAAGAAGCTGGTGTGACTGAGTTGTATGTGGATGTGCGAGAGAAACACACTTTTGTGACTGACTGACCATGGGCTCTGAGGGATGAGAAGAGGTGAAGGTGACTTCTAGCTTTTGCACCTCAACTGGTGTCAGGTGAGGCCATTAACTGAGTGAGGGGTGAGGAGGGGTATTGTTTGGGGTGAAAGTGAAAGTTGCTGTCACGTCCAACTCTTCACGACTCTATGGACTGCATAGTTAGTCCTTGGGATTGTGCAGGCCAGAATACTGGAGTGGGTGGCCTTTCCTTTCTTCAGGGGATCTTCCCAACCCAGGGATTGAACCCAGGTCTCCTGCATTGCAAGTGGATTCTTTACCAGTTGAGCCACAAGGGAAGCCCATGTTTTGGGGTTCAGTTCAGTTCAGTTGCTCAGTCGTGTCTGACTCTTTGCGACCCCATGAATTGCAGCACGCCAGGCCTCCCTGTCTATCACCAACTCCCGGAGTTCACCCAAACTCATGTCCATCGAGTCAGTGAGGCCATCCGGCCATCTCATCCTCTGTCGTCCCCTTCTCCTCCTGCCCCCAATCCCTCCCAGCATCAGGGTCTTTTCCAATGAGTCAACTCTTCGCATGAGGTGGCCAAAGTACTGGAGTTTCAGCTTTAACATCATTCCTTCCAAAGAACACCCAGGACTGATGTCCTTCAGAATGCACTGGTTGGATCTCCTTGCAGTCCAAGGGACTCTCAAGAGTCTTCTCCAATACCACAGTTCAAAAGCATCGATTCTTTGGCGCTCAGCTTTCTTCACAGTCCAACTCTCACATCCATACATGACCACAGGAAAAACCATAGCCTTGACTATCAGATGGACCTTTGTTGGCAAAGTAATGTCTCTGCTTTTCAATATGCTATCTAGGTTGGTCATAACTTTTCTTCCAAGGAGTAAGCGTCTTTTGGGGTGACTGGATGCAAACGTGTCATTTCTATTTCAGGTGTAATTGGGGTTGTTGTAGCATGTCTATGCACAGTATGACCTTTGGGAGTGCAGATCAGAGATTAGGGAGTCATTCCTGTCACCCTGTTTTCCTTCTTCATTGAACTTTCAGACGGCAAAGGAGCCTGGTGATGGCGTCCGTAGAGGTCAGCCTTCCTGGCACAGGACAGGGTGGAAAAGGGTGGTGAGTAGACTTGGAGGGGCCTCTGGTGGAGAAAGTAAGTTTCATGAATGTGGAGACCTCATTTGTCTTTTCTTGTGGCTCCATCTCTGCCCAGTGCCTGTTGGTTGAAGGAATGAATCAGTTCAGATGAATTAGTAGAAGTCATAGTAGTGGGTGAAATTGTCATGAGAGAAAAGAGGGGCTTTGTGGGCAGAAATGTGGTGAATGCCTCCATTTAAGTGTCAGACGGGGGGAGAGGACCAGGAAGAATGGCCAGAGAGGTGGGAGAATGAGAACACAAAATCAGACATGCTTCAGTACACAGGGTTGTAAGGAGTTATCCATTGTAATGCCAAGAGTTTAAGTAGAATAAAGACTAAGAAAAAAGTACTGATTTTGTTGGTTTGATAGTGAGTTGAGAGGATGAGAAAAAGGTAGCAAGAGAGAGTAGATAATTCTTTCAAGAGTTTTGGTGGTAAATGGAGAATGTTGATCAAATGATAGTGAAATGACTAAGTTGAGAAAAACTCAACTTAGTGAAACAACTTAGTTAAATAGTGAAGTTGAGAAAAGAGATTACTAGGCCCTGATGGGTGTATTAGTTATCTTTGCTGCTGTAACAAATTACTACAAACTTAGTGGTTTATAGAAAGGACACACTTGTTACCTGGCCCTGTGGGTCAGGAGTTCAGGGAGGGCTTTGCTTGATCTGCTGCTTCAGGACCTCACAGCCTGAAGTCAAGCTGTCAGCCAGGGTTGGGGTCACATTTGAAGGCCCAGCTGGGGATGGACACTCTTCTGAGTCCCATAGTTCTCATGGGCCTCCCCAACATGGCAGCTGCTTCATCAGAGCCAGCAGAGGAGTGTCCGCCAGCCGGATGGAGGCACTGTACACGCTGCCTCATCATGGAGGTGTTGTCTCAGTGACACGTTCTGTTGTGAGAAGCAAATCTGTCAGTCCATTGCACACTCAAGGTGGGGAGTTTATACAGGAGTGTGTGCTCACTAAGGGGGTGGGGTCACGGGTAGTCCCCCATGGCGTTACAAGGGGAGGGTGATGGCGTGAGAGAGCAAAGGACGGTTCTTTAGAAAGAGGGCTGTGGGGCACAGAGGCAGGATGGGGTTTTGAAGGTGAAGTTCCAGGTTCAGCTGTGTCACGCTGATGACCCTTTTCAGAAAGCTCCCTGCCTTCTCTCTTCATCCCCTATCGAGGGGCATAGGTGCTCTGGAAGTGCGCTCTCCTGTGAGATGAATTCACAGAGGAATACAACAGGATTATCATGGCCATTGATAAACCCTCTGCCTTGGCTAAGATTGAATTATATATCTGCAAATTCTTGGCCAGTGGAGGTATCTGCTCTGCTTGCTGTAGGATGTTGTTGAGGATCAAATGAGGTCATTCATGTGGAAGTATCTTTTGGAATGTAAGATTTGCAGACAGAAGGCATTAACTGTACTACTTTCCCCCCGTGTTTAGTAGAACACACAGACTGTACCATACATGTAGCTTGTTAACTGGGTTCATTATGTTGTACCTAAGTTATGGAACTGGGCTTTATTTTAATGCTGTGATTATTTTTAGGACTTTTGGAGTAGACTGTTTGCTTTTATGATAAATGACCCCAAACTGTGGTGCCTTTCAAGTCCTTGTGTGTAGTTTTTCAAAAATCTGTCCTTGCTGTCTCTTGTCACTCTTGCTTCCACTTGTCTGTCCATCTCTTGCTGTCCTTTGCCTTCTGACTTGTTGCTTCTGACCTCCTCTGGGCTTGGCAACCTGATGATCAAGCTCAGTAGAACTGAGTGGTTTAACAGTAATTCAGCTTGGGTTTGGGCTTGGGCGTCCTTCTCACAGAGAAGTGTGTGAGCTTTCGGGCGTGGACCAATCTCTTTTGGCCTCCGAGTGTGTCTTGTATCCTTTCTAGTTCTGGTTGCGTTTGAATTAGGTGAGTCCCCACGCCACTGGGTTCCATTTAGGAGGCATGTCACTTACTGCTCTGTTAGGCAAAATGGTGTCCTCCTCTCCTTTGGTTTTGGTGAGATTTTAGTTAGGGGGCTACAGCAAGTGATAGGTGATCTGTGATTCGTGGACTGAAAATGTTAGAGAATCAGGAAAAGCTTCTTAGCAGGTTGGCATCAGGCTTGTGTGTAGCTGGTCTTTCCTTTAGGGTGTCAGACTCCCTGTATGGATTCCTGGGTGTTCTTCCATGTTGATCGTATGCTGGAGCTTTTCTGTCACGGCAGCTTGTGAACTTTTTCTGCCCTAGCTTTTGCATTGAGTCCCTGCATTATTAGGGGGGGAGCCTGTGTTGTGTGGAGAGAGCCCAGGAGTCCTGCAGGGAGACCTCCTCCGGGTTCTGCCAAGGGCCCGCCTGTGGCCCTCGACCAGTGTCTGTGCCTGGGCCTTGGTGTCTGGAATAGACATAATGTCTGCGCTGCTGCCTGTTGGGCCAAAGTAAGATTTTATATGTGAAAGTGCTTGTTAAATGTTGTTGTTTAATCGTTGTGTCCAACTCTTTGTGACTCCATGGATTGTATAGCCCGCCTGTCCATGGGAATTTCCCAGGCAAGAATACTGGGGTGGCTTGTCATTTCCTTATCCAGGATATCTTCCTGACCCAGGGATGGAACCTGCATCTCCTGCGTTGGTAGGTGAATTCTTTACCACTGAGCCACCTGGGAAGCCTTTGTTAAATGCACATAATACCAAATAAAATAAAATGCCTAGCCTGTTGGGTTGATAGCTCTCTCTCTTTGAGGAGTTAAAAAAGTTATCAGTATTAGTAATGATAAGTGCTCCTAAAAAAGTGTAATTTTAAATTTCATGTAGCTTTTTTTTTTTTCTGAATATGTCCTGCTGGAATCTATTTATACAAATGAGGATGTTTAATAAATGCTCTTTGATTATTTTCAGAGTATTGAGTATACTGGCTTCCTAGCCAAATTAAATTTATAAAAATTCTAATGATATTGTGATTCATAGCTAGGAAGAATTTTTTTTTTTTCATTCTTAAATCACTTTACGCTTTACATGAATCTCTGGTAATAGTGAATCAATTAATGTGATTTCTTAGGTCATAAATCAGGCTTGATAGATTGTAGTATTAGTTCCTGTGTAAGCATCTCAGACCTGCAACCGTTTTGTGGTCTGTTTTAGCAACTTGTTTGCTTTTGAACTCAATTCTAGGTGTTGAACTCAATTTGAGAGCCTAAAATGGTTTGTGCCCCACTTACCTTAGAGGTTACTGCCTCACTTTCTTGTTGCGCCGGCCCTAGTAGTGGGAAGTCAGCCACCACTCCTTTTAACTTGAGTACACGCTTTAATTTTGTCTTTATCCCATAGGAGTGTTGGGAAGATTATTATAGTCACACTTACAGTATATTTTAAACCTCTTGAAAAGAGGGTAATATGTGAGCATGAAATATTTTGGTAGTATGCCATGTAATTTTTCCCCCTGCTGACCCTTTGTGGTTTGTGTTTAGGGTGCATGGTGTTTCTCTAGTCGTTGAGGTCATCAGCTGGAGGGTTTTCTGGAGGCCTCCGGAGGCTGGTCTTTGACAGGCCCTGTGTTGTTGCCCTCTGTTAAACAGGCCTGTGCTATCACCACAAATGGTAGCCTTGATTCTGTTGGTGTCCGTGAACATGGCAGAGTATTTTCACCCCTTCATTCTTCTTAGTGGGTCAGAAGGAACTTTTGTCTTATTGCTTGATTGTTCACGGACCAGAGGATGGGTGGCTACTCGGGGTGGCCTTAGAAGAGGGAGACAGAGATTCTTGAAAAGACTGATGGTCATTATTCAGTGAACCCTGCCAATCACCAGGGCAAGAGACGGGACCACTCTTTTTCCTTTCCATGAACTTCTGGGAATGTTGTTTATCCATGAATTCAACAAATATTTGAGCTTGTATTATGTGCCAGACATTAAGTACTGGAAAAGCCAGACATCCCTTCAAGGATGCCCTAGGTACAGTCTTATTTTGAATATGATAGAAAAGTATTTATCAGTATAGAAAAACTACTAGATTGGGTTTAGATGCTGGATGGCTTTAGGGATTAAAGGTGGAGGTTATAGGTTCAGAACGCATTTTTGAGAGGACTGACTCTTCTGTAATTAAAAAAAATAATTACAAATGGCATTGTGGCAGAGTCTGTGAGCTGATCACAAAACCAGTCTCCTCTTCCCGGGCAGGTAGCCAGACCGCATCTCCCAGCCTCCCCGATGGTTAGGCGTGGCTTAGTGGCCGTATTCTAGCCAATGGCATGAGATCCAAGAAGGGAGCCACTTCCAGGCCTGGCCCCAGGGCCCTCCCTCTGCAGGATTTCCGTGCCCTTTCCTGTCTGCTGGCTACTGCAGAAGAGCCCAGTGAACTAGGAAGGCTCGTGCCTAGGATGGAAGGAGATCTGGGGCCAGAGCCACGGCTGGGGGGAGAGCTGCCTTCTGACTTACTGTTGTGGACTCTACATGAGCAAGAAGTAAATATTTATGGTATTTGAGCCATGATAAAGTTCGTTCTAAGAGTTAGCCTGCCTAACAATGCTAGGCAAAACTGGTGAGTCTAGTAAAGGTGCTGAGAATTTTGGACTCTGCCTTCATTTTGATTATTTATATGTCACGTCATATGTAATGATCAGTGAATTTCAAGAATCAGTTTAAAACTCCATGGCAAAAATCTTCTTGACGTGTCACTTTTAATTGATACAACTGGTTTACTGCATTCAGTGTGGCCTTTCTGTGGGTCCTCAGTTGGCTTTAAAGGGACTCTGTGGAGTCTTAAACATTGCCAGTGCTTATTTCAAAGAACTGTAAATGCAGTTTTCATCATGCTGCTTCTCTGTCCAAAAGCCACTTATCATTTCTTGTTATACAGCATTTTGTTTCATTTATTCTGTCATCCAGAATTCTATATAGTGTGTGTGTGTGTGTGTGTGTATATATATGTAAATATATAAAATAAGTGTAGCTATGTGTAACACACTGACTGACCTAGGTTCTCTGAAGAGAGACAAAAATGATAAAGCATATTCTGCGCCCCCGAAGAGTTTGTGCTCAAAACACAGATAGTTACTGGTTTTCCACAGTTATCAACTCACTTTAGCCTTTAATAAATCATGTATTATTTCATTACTTTTTTTTCTTTTTACCATTGTCTCCAATTAAATGTACTTATTGAAAGCAGGGAGTGTATTTTCAGGAGCTCCTCTGTCCCCTCTCGGGCACTTCTGGCAGACTCTGGACCCTGAACTCAATTAAGTGACCATCCCTGTAGTTTCCATTGCTTCTGTTGCTTGGCTTTCCTGGTACAGTTTTGCATTATAGTTTGTGTCCACAATCGAGAGTCCTTTCGTAGGCCATTAGGAATTCATGGAATTGTGCCATCCGAAGTGTTGGGACTGGAAGGATCTTTATTAGATTAATTCCTGATCTTTCCGATCGTCTAGTTCCTGATAGCCCAGGTGTGGCCATGAGTCATGGGGCCTTCCTAGAGGCACAGTCTCGGGCACACTCAGACCCGTGAGTCAGAAGCTGAGAGATCCTCAGATGACCCACATGTGCATTGCAGTGGAGATGCCCTGCTCAAGGTCACCCTCCCACTTCTCTCTGGAGAAAACTCACACAGCTGTTGATCTCAGTGGTTCCGATCCCTGGATACATCTTGGGATCACTTGGAAACCTTTAAAAAATACTGCTGCCTGGGTTCCATCCCTGTGTGCATTACATGGTCAGAATTGCAGCCTGGGCACCAGAACTTTAAAAATCTTTCTCGATGACTGAAGTGCAGCCACACTAAGAGCCGCTCAGCCTAGTGAGTGCTCAAGTCAAGGTTTCCTGATGCTCTAATTGGGTAGTTCCCTCGACCCACATGTGGATATGCTTTCAGAGTAGAGCTTTCCCTACCTGGTTCCTTGTCGGGGTGCGTCCCCTACCCGGCTCCTTGTTTTTCCCACCTGGTTCCTCGTCGTGGAGTGTCCCCTACCCGGTTTCTCGTCGTGGAGTGTCCCCACCTGGTTCCTCGTCGTGGCGCGTCCCCCACCTGGTTCCTCGTCGTGGCGCGTCCCCTACCTGGTTCCTCGTCATGGCGCATCCCCTACCTTGTTCCTCGTCGTGGCGCGTCCCCTACCTTGTTCCTCGTCGTGGCGCGTCCCCTGCCCGGTTCCTCGTCGTGGCGCATCACCCTGTTTTATTCCTTCACAGCTCTTATCCCACTCTCCACCTGCCTCTCCCACTGGCGGATACTCCATGAGACAGACCTTCATCCCTTTTGTTCACTGCTGGGTCCCAGCTCCCAGGACGGTGTCTGGTGCATGTGAAGTGCTCCCTTAATAGGTGTGGGGTGCCTGGAAGGAGATAAAGAGGGGTGCATCTGGAGAGAAGCGCAGCCTGTTCAGGCGGCACCAGTCTGGCCGCTCACCTGTGTCAGAGGTCAGGGTGGGAGAGGCTCCCGAGAAACAGGGGGCGGGGTGTGTGCGTGACTGAATCAGGCTTCAGAGCCAGCCAGCGAGGGCAGCGTGAGGGCAGCACGGAGACTGGACCCAGAGCTGGCTTGTTTCCCCACTCTGCTGTGTCCTGTGCACTGAGAGCTTGACTGTCTTCCCCAGGCCTGTCTGTAGGGGGTGGTGGTCCTGGGCTCAGAACTACAGACCCACAGACCCTCCTCCCTCCCTTCCAGAGCCAGGTCTAGAAATAGACCTCGGGTCCCTTGACAGGACCTAGCTCAGATCTGGCCCTTGGGTGCTTACTGCAAGGCAGCCATTGCTTATGTGAGTTAGCTTGTTTTGCCTTGTTTGCTTTGAGAACATTGTGTTTCTGAGGTTAGGATGACATTCAGTTTCACTCTCAGGTTGAGTAAGTTTCTTTCCTGGTCACATTAACTATTAAGACTTCATTTGTTATGGTAGCATGTTGGGAAATCATGGTTGGTTGCTCTTGATATTTCTGTTCCGCATGTTGTTTGTTGTTTTTTTGTGTTCATTTCTTTCAGTTTGTTATTCAGTATATCTTGCCACACATTTGCCTGTCATCAGACTCTGAAGTCAGGTGGAAAGGTGTTCTTATGAAGCCATTCATTCATGTGTTCCTCTGTCCATTAGTGGTTTTGAAAACTTGTGTGAGACGTCATGATTGGTGGCAAACCTGAGCTGTCTGTTTTTTTTCTTGGTAATAGAAAGCCAGAAAACGTTGTCTTGAATGTAAAACATTCTTTTTAACATTATAAAATTTCCAGCTTCCATTTGGAAACCACATTAAGATGAGATGTTGTGTTACTGTGATGAGAAGGCTGCTGCTGGTGACGCCCACGGATGTTGCCGGAAGCCTAGAATTCTACACTGGGGGGGGTCGGGGGAGAGACTAATTTTGAATTTTCCAAAGGAATGTGAATTCTGAAGTTAGTCCATGGTTCATAGGGACAGCAATCCTCAGGCCTAGATTGGTGATCGGTAATTATCACTATTGATTAAATCAGGCAGAAGGAAGACAGTAAAGTCCTGGAACAATTTTTCAGAAACAAGAAATAAATAATTGGGAACTGATGGTTGTCCTGGTAGCTAGGGGTTACAGGGTGGAGAAAGACTTGCTCTCTGGTGAAGCACTTGCTCACCGTCGATGGAGAGGAAAATTGGAAATTCACAGAAGTAAGTTCAGTCAGATTTCAACCCTTACTGTGGCACAAAAAATCCAGGCAGTTATGAACTTATTCTCAGAAAATGCTTGCATTTTGTGGATTATACTTGTGAGCCATAGTAACAATGGCGTTTTATATTTGAGTGGTACTTTTGAATCTAAAGCACAACCATATGCATTACCCCATCCAATTCTTGCAGCTACCCTCCGCTGGGGGATAGAGTTATCTTCTGTACTTTTTTTTTTGATGAAGTAACACAGGTTAAATTACTTTCCTAGGGACAGCTAGTAAGTGAGAGAACAGCTTTTTATTTTTTAAACATAAAATGTTGAGGGTGATTGTTGAACTAGCTTTGGTTTTCTAGGTATATAAATCTGTGGTTTATAGTGCTGGAGGAATAGTCTAGAAATTTATTTAATACTGCAACTGAACAGACAAGGACCCCAAATCATTGGCTGGCGAGACTCAAAAGAAATCCCCCACCCCTTTTTTTAAGTTACCATGGGGTAGGTTTTTATATGAAAGCTTTTAATTTTATCTACCTGCGGCATCCTGAGGGCAGAGACCTGGTCCTCTAGCTTCTTCCTGACTCATCCCCTGCCGTGCTGCTGGTGGGCATGCATAGATCCATCCTTTTGAATGGGTTGGGTTTGGGCCTTACTGTTGGGAAGTGGTAATAATGTCGTTGAATGTTGACTGAGCTGCACAATGAAATGGCATTGGTTCTTTTTCCTAACAAGTTACTTATAGCCCATGTTTGCTCCCTCTTAAAAGATTACGCAGGTAATACATGTTCACCAGTATGTGTCTTTTTCCATGTACATGTTTTATATTTTGAAATACTCTTAAGCTGACAGAAAAATCACAGATATAGTGTGCAAAGGACACTTTTTCCCTCTTGAACTATGTGAGAGTAAGCTGCTGATATGTGCTGTCAGCATCAGATCTTTTATTATGTGTTTCCTACAAGCAAGAACATTCTCTTCCATCACCACAATACAGGAATCTAAATCAGGAGTGAACACCCAGGCATCTGTACCGTCGAATCCTCTGAGCTCTTCCAGTGGTGCTGGTTGACCCAGTGCTGACCTGGTAGGGAGAGGCCCAGTGGGACCCTAGGTTGCACTTTATTGTCTCTCCAGCCTCCTTTAATCCAGAACGGTTCTCAGTCCTTTTTTGACTTTCATGACCTTGCCGCTCTTAGTTTCCAGGCCAGTCATTCTGTGGAATGCTCCTCAATTTGGATTTGTCTGATGTTTCCTCATGATTAGATTCAGGTTTTGCATCTTTGGCAGGAATATCACAGAAGAGCCAGTGTTTATCTTTTTCAAAGATTAGTTTTACATTTTATTTTCTGTTTCCTTAGAGCGTTTCCCAAAGTGTATTCTGCGGAACTAGCACCTACTGTGTTCTCAACACCGTGCCACCTCTAGAAGGTAGGATTCGAAAGCTTTTGACTTACAGGAAGGGGTGGGCTTGGCAGTGACAGTGGCTCCATCGCTGTAGTGCAGGAAGGCCTGGGATCAGCAGTGAGAAGATCTGGGTTCTGCCTTAAACTTGCTGTGTGATCTTCGATGAGTTACTTAATCCTTCTGAGGGTAGCAAAACAAAACTCCCCTCGTAAAGTTTCTGTGAAGATTAAAAAAAGAAGAGAGTTTAATCACATGGGAAACTCAGAGCATTCTGCTAATGTTAGCTATCCTAAAATACCACAACTTCGGAATTCTAGTGTCAGATTCCATAGAGTTGGAGCCTGTGGTATCGTGGAAAAGCCAGAGGTCACGTCTGAATCCTATGTGAGCCACTTACTAGCTGTAGATCTTGGGCAAATTAATCTGAACCTCAGATTCTTCATCTGTAAAATGGGGATAATTATGCCCAGGTGGGTTATTGCGAAAATTCAACGAGAGAGTCTAATGTAAAATCCTTTCTGGATGCCTGATATAGAGTCTCACAAATGTCTGCTCCCTCATAAACAGTAGAAGATAAATGTACTTGATCACGTGTGGCTCAAATGAAAATTGAATGGAATGAAGCAGGAGAGGATGCCCCAAACCAAAATTGATGGTAGTTGGTCTCAAGGCTACTGGGCCTCCCCCACTTTATCTGCCCCCGCCTAGATGTTTTTAGGTCGAAAATGTAAATTCAGATAGAGGAGTTTATTAAACCTGAGTCTGAGCTGACCTGAACCTGGGTCAGAGGTTTGGTAGTGTGATTGTCAGGGAGAGGGTGTCTGGGCCACCTGAAAACAGAAAGGGTAAAATCAGATGATCACACCCACTCTAAGAAGAGGACAGGGGTTGTGAAATAGCAAAACAAGTTACTTATTTCTGTTAAAAAAATTTTTTTTAGCCTTTTAAATATCCTTTGGATAATGACAACTGAGTTTTAATTCATTTTGGAGAATTTCTGTGGAAGGAATAAGAGGAAATCATACCCATGCTTGGCACATAGTTGGTGCTTAATTAATATTTACTTTGGATGAATAGTGATTTGCAGGTCTTAGGTCAGTAATGGCAGTGTTTGCTGCTGTGAGCTCTGTGCTGAGTTGAATTTAACAATACGCGCTTATGTTTTCCTGAATCAGTTCCTATCCTACTAATTAAATCTAAGCACATAATAATTAGAGCTAAACAGAAAATTGTAGAGCTTCCATTTAATTTTACCACTTCAAGTTGTTGATCAAATATATTTCCAGTAAGATTTAGCAATTTGATACACCATTAGACCAACTTATTTTGAACAGTTTGTTCTACAGGTTGAGAGGTTAATCATCAACTTGATTGGAATACAGTTTATAATTATTCATAAAACCAAAAATGGATGCATTATTTCCAGGTTAGAGTTAATACAGTTATGACTTACCTTGTAGCCGTCAACAGTGTGTTCCAAAGAAAAGGTCAAATATATTTCTTTGGATTTAAATGAAGGATTTGATGATGTGAAATCTCAGATTTAGAAATAAACCATGAAAATAAGTTTTGGCTAATTAACTAAGTGAATGAGTTCTCTTGTACATTTTAGAAAGTTCCAGTTGAGTTATACTATGCCTCTAAAATTATTATATGGAAAATATTTGAAGGTTGACTGGAAAGAATGGTTCATTCTCTAGAATTATAGCTGTCAGCCAAACAAATCATCTGTCAATTTCAGGAGCTTCACTAGTTATTTTTATTGTGAAGTAGGTTAGAAAATGATTTTGTAAAGTCATATATCATACACGCAGATTTTGCAAGATAATGATAATGAAATGTTCTACTGTATTTGGTTGACACTTCCATTTTGCAGTGTCAGAGCTTTACTCTTTGGGTTTAAATACTGAGATGCAGTTGAAACCCCCGTATAGCTTATTTTCAGTGTTAACTCAAGATCTGTTAGAATCCTTGAACTGAGACAAGAATTTAATATCTGGTACATGTTTTGTCTAATTATTATATCAATTATAGTTACTCCAAAAACATTAAAAAGCAACATTTAATTAAAAAACACAATATAGCCATGTGAGCAGTTCTTGTCTGATGTGAAAGCAGAGTTACTTTTTATCCCACTTTAACTAGAAAAACTGAAAACACGAGTTTTAATGCTTTGGCTCTTGGAGTTGCTGATATTCTTTTCCCAGTATTAAAATTGCCATCTTCATAATGCACTGTGGGAAAATACACCCATTGTTATGTTTCTTAAAGACATCTAATTTATATTTAGCGTGAACCTGAAATTCTGGAAATAGCACAGTTTAAAAACTGATTAAGGGGAACCCATTGGCCTGTCATACTTCTCTTCCTTTTGAACCCATGGCTGCACAGCTCCATAAAGTGCTAAATTTAGAACCTCGGCTGAGACAGTGCTTACCCAGCCACTTTCCTTTTCCTCTTTAAAAGCCTGTGGGCCCATTCACCACTGCCTGATTTTGTATCAGAGTAGAAGATGGAAGCCTTTTCTCTAGCAGTTAGGTGTGCTGTTGAAAAGAGTGCTTCCTCCCTCTGTCTCTGTTTACACACACACACACACACACACACACACTCACTCACTCACTCACTCACTCACTCACTCGCTTTCTGTGCCCCAGGACAGTGGGGTTCTTCAAGGAGACTTAAAAGGACAGATAATTAACATCAGGTTATGATCACAAACATAGAACTAGAAGCTTGGGTTTAATGTTCTGTTCATTGTCAGAATTACACTTGAACAGGTTTTTCAGAGCTATGGCTAGTCATATACAATTCAAAGTAAGCCTACAGTAGCATAGTACCGTTTTCATAAAAGGTACCCTGTAATTGGTAAATATCAGAATTGAGTATAGATGTTAGAATATCACCTTTATTTTCAGGATTGTACACATCATGGGAGATTTTTAAAAAGCAGAGTAAAACCACTTTAGGAGAAGAGAGAAGGGAGGTGAAGGCTCATGTGATTTGGAATTCTGCGCTTTCAAGTTTTATGGCCCATGGCACCTCCCTTGGGAGGATGAAGTGCAGGGAGCATGCATAAGCACATAAAATTGCGAAGGTTTTATAGTGCGTAATTCATACAGAACTTTCTATGAACTTTTAGTTAAACACTTTCTTTTTTAGTTTCATAGCAAGATTTTTTAAAAAAGTTTAATTTTATTCTGCTGTTAAATTAAAATTTTGGATTCTTCAAAGCAGTCAGTTTTTCAGTTTTTCAATTTTTTTATACTGCTTTTAGAAATAGAGGATATGCATTATAATTCAATTGGTTGTGTAGTTCATGGACCAAAAAAGATTTAGTACTCTAAAACTCTTAAGTTCCTTCCTATAAAATATCTCCATATGATGTAGTAAATTTTTTTAGACTTTATGACTATGCCCAATATTTTCCTGTTAAGATCTTTTCCTTGAGAAGGAATGTGTTAATCAGATGAAAAATGTTTGGAGAAGATTTTATTAGGACTGTAAAATTATTTTTTATTCTTTTATGTTTTTCACATGTTCAAAAAGTAGTCTGTGCTAAACAAAATTGTAGTAAATGATTGGAAAAATGTATTACTTACTGTATTTCACTTTCAGCATTCTTAACTGATAAACCTCTGTGCCTATATAAGGTTGTTTAACTCTAAGGCATTTAAAGTTACTGAACGTGACAGTAAATTCTGTAGGGATCTGTGCCTGGAGGAGAATTAGAGATTATCTCATTTTCCTTGATTTGGGAAAAAGGGAAATATTAAGTAACTTACCCAAGGTCACACAATTAGAAAGCAGCAGAACTGGGCCAGAATCTTGGGCTCCTGACTGGGAGCCCTTTTTCACCCAATATCAGAGTGAGTTATGTCAACCATGACTTTCGGGGGCTAAGTCAGTCTTCAGTATTTTAATGTGTTGCTCCTTAGTACCCAGTTATGCCTTGTACCCTTTAGATATTGGAGCTTCCATTTGGCATTAAAAAACAATTGGAGTGGGTAATTTGAAACTTTGACCTAAATGTGTCAAACCTGGCAAGAAGTTTGCAGCCAGGCAAAGGGACTTTGTTACAGGAATAAAACAAGAAATGATACTCAGAGAAGTAAGTGAATGAAATAACACATAAAGGAAAGGTAGTCAGTCAGACACACCATCTAGTCTGAGAGTCTTGAACTTGTCCCTCATTAATTTAGAAGAGTTACATTTTGATGAAATGCATCAAGTGTATAGATATGTATATATAACTCAAATTAATTAAAATATGCTTTTAGATTTAGGCTAGAAAGTCCAGCCTCTGTATTACTGAGGTAGCTACCTGCAGGTTGAAATTCCTTAGATTTATCAGATTTGTGCTTTTCTTTGGAAAGGAGAAGTCTCATTTGTATTTTAGAGGATGAAGTAGTAGTATTAGTTTATCAAGAAAGTAAGTAGTTATATTTTAATTCCTCTTTTCTAAAAAATGTAACAACCTTTTCCACCTGGTTAACAGAAGATTTCTAGGTTTTGTGAGGTTAACTCATTTTGTGATTTTGATGTACTTCATGGAAACCTCGTGAAAGAACCTTTAAAAGCAGTGCTTAGGTTCTGGGCAGCTGCTGGGCTATTCCCTGTTCATTTGCTCGCCATGGAGCCAAGAGCTCCATCTTACTGTAGAGCCTCTTGACCACAGTCTTGCTGCCATCTACCTGAAAAGTGTGTCAATGAGTTCTGTTAACTAAGAGGGATGATGCTCTTGGTCTCCCAGTGACTAAACTGAGCTGCTGTTTCTGACCTTGCCAGTGTACTTAAAAGGAGCTTTTCTCTATTATCTTCTCTGAATTTACTGTTTTCTTCTTTATAGATGATCATGGGAACAGCAATAGTAGTCATGTAAAAATCTTTTTACCGAAAAAGCTGCTTGAATGTCTGCCGAAATGTTCAAGTTTACCCAAAGAGAGGCACCGATGGAACACTAATGAGGTAGATAAATTTCTATTTCTAGGGGTATTAATTTTTTTAAGGGCAAACTTGCTAGGTCATCTTGCGCAGTACTACTATATGTTAGCTTAAAATTCAAAATACTGAACTAGGAAATTGTGAATGAGAAGAATACTGAATCTGGATTTGACAAAGACCAACATGTTGTTTTGAACAATCTCTGATCTGCCTGGCCTGCATTGAAAAATCTCAAATGTGCACGCTGACTTACTAAGATAGCATGAGTTTCTGTCTTTGTGTTTTCCTGCATTATGGTGTCTTGCGTTTGGTGGTTGACTCTTATCTGCATCTCAGTTAAAGCTTAGTTCCTATCATAAATAGAGGAACAGCCCCAGTGTTCATAGACCATGCAGTGTCTTGACAATGTGAAGTTTCTGTAGAATTGAGAAGGGCAGGCTTCTTTTTAACAAAATGGCTCTGGTCCTCTCTAATGAAGAAAGTTTGCATGGAGAATTAACTGGTTTACCTTAATGAAAGGCATTTGTATGAAGAATGAAGGCTGTGTAGTAGGTTGTTTATTTGATATCCAGTTAGAAGGTTGATGAAGTAGAGTGAGTCAGAGTTTTATCTTCTTGGATGATTTTTTTTTTTTTTTTTTCTTTGTAAATCTTAATCTGGAAGTCTTAATATTAAGGGTGGATTGCTTTGTCATCTTTTTTTTTTGAAATCTGTTTCAATTCAGGGTGATACCCATTTCACGTGGTGATGAGACTTGGGTCTGTGTCCATCAGGCTTGGAATTCTGTTTCTTTAGTTCACATGGCTGGGGTCATTGGTTTTGCGAGGTTGGTCTAAATCAGTTCGTATTGCTGGTTCAGCATTTACTTCCAAGTTATAAATACAAAACTCTACCCTATATTGGTCATTAAAATACAAGAAGAAAATAGTGCTGCCTATTTACCTTTATTTTTTAAAAATTGTTCTGCTCAAATTCTTGACCTAAAATGCTTTTGTTTTGTTACAAGAGGTTATGTGAGAGTGTCTTCACTTATCCTAGTTTATATATTTAAATACTCACTAGAACCTCATAGTTTTGTCTCAACTGATTTTAAACGTCTTTAAAGGTATGTATGTATTGATTATTTGCATAAACTATATTTCCCCCCTTAGACAAGATACCTTTGACAAACAACTGGTTTAGAGTCCTGTTGTTTTAATCAGTCATCTAGTAATTGTTTCAGACATTTTGAACGTGAAAACAAAGTAAATGTGCTGAAAATTAATCATAGATCGTTACTCTGTCAGCAAAATAATACAATTTGGGAGCCGTTCACTAAGTCAAAACTAGGTCATGAAATATTAAAAAACTCAGTATGTTCCTTAGTAATCCCTGAAAGAGGATTTGATGCTATGTTATTATACATCAGTTTCGGTTTATTTATACATGTAACAAAGCATATAATTTTTTCAATATTACATTTTTATGTAATTGGCAATTTATTTTACCTTTGACTTGAAATTACAGTTGAAACCAGTAATTGCTTAGTGAATTAAAATTAGTGATCTTAAGAGTTATAAAGCTGGAGGTAACAGTGTCAGAAATTTAGGTGGTAGATTATTTAGATCAGTGGTTTCAAAACATTTTTGGAACTTGTGAACGCAGCCTTCAACTTTCACATATTTGTTTACCTCTAAATTATTGATTTGTTCCACCTTACGATTATTTTAGATACATTATAAAATATCCAATAAGGAATTTTTAGAGAGGACCAGATTAAAAGGCAGATAAGAAGTTGTTCTGCATTTTCTTCTAGAACCTCAGCTCACGTAGCTCCTTGGAGACTGCGGTTTAGGTCCCAGTGTGACTGAAGTGTGTTCCCCTCTGACCCGTGCAGTGTGAGACTGGGATCTGAGAGCTGTGGGCTGTTTGCAGGAGTGGTCACTGCTGCTGAGAACATGGGGTTGGGGACATGAGGGGGTGGGCCTTGGCTGGTGGGGGCCAGGGCACCGCCCTCCTCCCCTGTGATCCGAGGCGCCTTCAGTGATCTATCAGCTCAACCCTGATGAAAAATCCTACGAGAGAACTGAAGTCAAAGGTTGGCCCGTATTTCTGGGTAGAGGACTTTGGCTTTGTTACCTGTTGAGTTTTGGCTTTAGGAAAAATAGAGGCGTCTTAGAGTGACAGCAGTTGTTAATTCTGTAGGGTGTTATGTGGTGATCGTTACCTGCCTTTTTTCTTTTTTTACTGGCTAGGGTAATAGAAACAAAACAATTCGTTTGTCCTTCAGCCTGCTGTCCTTTATGTCACCACTGAGACCTGAAGGGGACAGATTCCCGGGAAAGATGGGTTCATGGTCAGGCAGCCTTAAGGACCGGTGGAATCTCTCCAGGGGCTCAGGGCGTGGAGGCCCTCTGCGGTTGGAGGGGACAACCGTGTCTCAGTGGAGGACGCGTGAGGGAGTTGGCTGGTATTTAGGAGCTGTGTTGGACACACATGACACTCCTGTCGCTTCCACTTGCCAGGACCAGGCGCTCACGTAGGGAGGGGCATGTTGCACGAGCGCAGTTGTGAGCACAGCCGACGCGTGTTTCCATCTCACGCTCTGAGCAGCATCTGCTTGCTAAGGAGACTGGCGGCCGGGGTTGCTTGGATTCGACGTCAGCTGTCGCCTTTCTCTGTCACCCGTGGTGCTCTCTCTCTGCTAGGTGTGCACAATTGAATTCCTGGGTAGAATCTGATTCCTCTGTACTTTTGAGAAGCGCCCTTCCTCACACCTGTGTGGTCACACTTGTGGTTGGTTACTGGAGAAAACCCACCTTGTGACCGGTGTGTGTACATCTCTTGAGAGAGGGGGAGCAAGATTGTGCCCGTTCACATGCAGCGTGTTTCCTTTTACAGATGAGGGACTGTTGGTAAAAAGGGTGAAATAACTTGGTCAAGATAGCACACTTGACAGGGCCTGGCTCTGTCTGAGCTTCATTTCTTCTACGTTGTTGATTGATTCACAGAAACTTTCTTTCTGCGGTGTGTCTTTCAGGCTTTTAATCTAAAGACCCATAACCCTTAACCACATTAGGGTACTTGACAGATCCACTGTGTAATTTAGTTTTTGGTTAAAAAGAGTTGATGTAAAATTAGTATTGTGGGTTCACATGCAAATTTTGGTAAAGCTGAAAGTCACTGAAAAGGAAGACTGTTAGCAATAAAAGAGATTATAGGGCCTGCTTCAGCACTTCTAACCTTTTCTAACTCATTGGGATAGGTGAACTCTCCTGCCCTTCTTGAATATTGTTTGCAATTGCAAAATAAATGTTGTATCTAAAAACAAATCAATTTTAGCTTATGCTTTCTCAGCCATAAACACTCTTTTCCCAGGAGATGATAATGATGATGATAATTACGGCAGCTACCATTTATTGAACGTCTACTGCATGCTAGGCACTGTTGAGTTCTTTCTGTGAATCTTCACGTTTATTCCTTGACCTAGTCCTGTGAGGTAGGTTTTGTGATTACTCTTACATGGTATGTGAGGAGACTTGAACCGCAGAGTTGTTAAATAAAGCACCTGAAAGTGGTGGCCTTGGGAGTCCAAGCCCATCCCCTGATCTTGGAGCACATACTTTCTGCAGTTCTGTTCCAAGAACAGTTTCAGATAAGACTTCCCCAAGGTCTTGCCCTCCTTAGTGACTTCTGATCATTTTGTTTTATTCATTTGCTTCATTTTTCATTTTCTAGTATTATACCTAAACTTAATGTATTTTTGTCTGAGAATTATTTTGAAAAAGTAGTAGATTGTGTTAGAGAAGGAGTTTCAACTCTTAGTAATGAATATTAATGTGTGGGCTCTAGGTAAGGAAGAAAGTACATTAAAAACAGAAATTCTGTACCTGTGCGTAACTGGCAGGTTGATAGGCTTGATTTTTTTATCCTGGGCAGGAAAAAATGTATTCAACACAGAGCATATTTGTTAGAGAACCAACTCTTATTTCATGATCACTTAGGTATTCACATAATTAGGTGAACTATTACGAGATTTCTGCATTTTAAGTTAATATGGATATTTTTAAAGCCCAGAGCCAGAAATAATTATGCTAATGCAACTTTCTGATTGCTCAAACGACTACTTCATAATTACACATATTAGTACTCCATATATGTTGTCCAGACTGAAATTTCTTTTGTTTAGTCATTAATTAGCTCTTTGACTTAAGTTATAACTACTGCATTCCCCCCTTGCTGGATCTGGGTTTCCAGTGGCGTTCTTCCAAAGTGAAGTTAATGCAGCACCATGAACCTTTTATAATGAAAATGTTCTCCTTCAGTATGTTCAGATCATTTTTGTGTGCTGCTATTTTTGAACTATTAATGCTCTTTCTTTTGTTTGTTTTTCCTCTAACACAAAGTTTCTCCAGAGTAAGCAAACAAAAAAGAATTCCAGTTTGTATTGATCTTAAAGGAAGTGCTGCAAAGGTTTGTGGTGGTAGCTTCAGAGATTTTCATATTAAATGCATTTTTTTTAATGGTAAAAATGTTTGTGTAGGGAGCAGTACACATACAGGCTGATACAATCATACCACAGAAGCTGAAGAAGAAAAAACCCTCGGGTATAATGCCTTTTATAGGGAGAGAATTAGCATTTTAAATCCTGAATACTGCTCCCCCCAACTTTTTATATTCAGGTAAGAAAAATGGACTTTATGACTATGAAAATTATTAAATTATATTTCATTTCAATTATTTTAACAAGAACCCACCTTTACGATTTTTTAAAATCATTTTTTTGGAAAGGTATAAATTCTTGAGTATTTTTGTATTTAAAATTTTTGTTTGTATAACTTATAAAGTTGTAGATTAAGGGGTGCAATTTTTGCAGTTATTGGCCTTACTCATGTACTTGTTCAGTCACTAAGTCTTTGTGACCCCATGGACTGCAGCACACCAGGCTTCCCTGTCCTTCACTATCTCCTCGAATTTGCTCAAATTCATGTCCAGTAAGTCGGTGATGCTATCTAACCATCTCATCCCTCTGCCACCCCCTTCTCTTGCTCTCAATCTTTCCCAGCATCAGGTTCTTTTCCAGTGAATTGGCTCTTCATATCAGATAAGTAGTATACTTACATATTATCTTTTTGAAACATAGACACACATTTTTTGGAGACCATTTAAGACTCTTTATATTTCCCACATTTAAGCTAAACTGAAAAGCATTTTTGATTATAAAGGTGAGTGAGAGATTTTGTCAGTGTTAAGGGTTTGACTGGTCCCAGATCATTCTTTGGAGAAGGCAGTGGCAACCCACTCCAGTACTCTTGCCTGGGAAGTCCCATGGATGGAGGAGCCTGGTAGGCTGCAGTCCATGGGGTCGAAAAGACTTGGACGTGACTGAGTGACTTCCCTTTCACTTTTTACTTTCATGCATTGGAGAAGGAAATGGCAACCCACTCCAGTGTTCTTGCCTGGAGAATCCCAGGGACGGGGGAGCCTGGTGGGCTGCCATCTTTGGGGTTGCAGAGTCGGACACGACTGAAGCGACTTAGCAGCAGCTGATCATTCTTTGAGGTCAAGCAGGGCTTTTGTGGTTGACAGAGGAGTCTCGTGGGCTACAGTCCATAGGGTTGCAAAGAGTTGCATGCAGCCGAGCATGCGCGTGCACACACACACACACACACACACACACACACGCACACACACACGGAGGAAAATGCATGTATGACCCACAGTACATACAGAGAGCCAGATTTTCAGAGTGACCACCTTTGTCTTTTGAGTACAGTGTGTGGTACCAAATTTTAAATGTGATCATTTTGTAGCAGTTGAGTTAAGCATAATTCCTCTGTTTAACTTAGTGGTGTGAAGTGAATGGATGGATACTGCGATCCATGTGAGCACAGACCTATTCATCAGGCAGTCTGTGTCAGTCACTCTGGTGTTGCAATAGCAGAGGGGAGCGAGCACACTGAAATGCTGGGGGCGGGACATCCCCCCACATCCATGACGGCAGGCAGGTGAAGAGAGCAATACCGGTGGGTTTGGCCTCAGGGAGCAAGCAGTAAAAGAAGCACATCTTACCTGCAGAGAGTCCAGAGAGTCCAGTAATGTTTATAAAATCTAAGGTGGTAAAGCAGTTTTTCTTTAAAGGGAGAAAATTTCTGTAGACCCAGTGCTGTTTGACCTAAACTATTTTTATTATATTCTTTCAGAATGTAGCACTTAAAAGAATATTTGGCCCATACTCTGTGTTCAATAAATATTTGTTGAATGAATGAAATGTGGAAAAACACAAAAAACTCAGCATAATTTTTATTAATTGTTAGAGTTCTTCTTTGAATATAAAGCTCAAATAGTATATACATTACATAAAAAGAGACCACAAAACTAATAAAATTTATATTAACAGCATTAGTTAAATGCAGTGGATGATGTTTTTGCCAAATCTATATTGTTCCTTGCAATGTGAATATAGTCCTGACTGTTCTCAGGCAGGTTCTTTTTTTTTTTTTTTAATTGACTTTTATTAAAAAATTTTTACTTTGTGTTGGGATATAGCCAATTAACAGTATTGTGGTAGTTTTAGTTGAACAGCAAAGGGACTCCACCATACACACACATGTGTCCATTCTCTCCCAACCCCTGTCCCATCCAGGCTCAGGCAGGTTCATTTGAATTTGGTACATAGCACTACTTTGTGCCCTGCAGTTATCCTGTCCCTCCCGCACGGAACTATTTATAAACTGTTTTTTTGCTCAGCAAGCATTTCTCTAAGCCTGTCGTTAGGCCTTGGCACAAATATATCAGTCAGTCTTAGGTTCACTTCTGGTTTTTCTCATTAGTCTAAGAACAACTTAAATGACACTACTGGGTACCCCTGCAATTGTAATTACAAATCACAGACTTGAACAATGAGTTTGTGTGCTAGAATATAATTGCTGTAGGTTTTACTTTTTCAGATTATGAGTTAATGTTTGAGATGAAAACTTCCTTACTGAATGCAAGGATCACCGATGTCTGGGAAAGGATACAGAACTGGCCAGCTGGAAACAGGTTATATAGTCTTGGCTCTGCCACCATTCAGCTGAGTGTTAGGTAAGATGCCTTCTAGGCCTCTTTTGTGTCTTTGGTGGTGGTGTGAGGTTGTGCTTTGAGAGCTTTAAAGATTTGTCTGAAGCCCAGTTCTCCAGTTGTGGAAGCTCGAGCACTGTTGCCAGCTTGGGAGTTTGCTTATTGTTTTAATTCTTAATCATCTTTTCATTTATTTTTATGTTTAAAGTGTACCATTCAGTGGTCTGTAGTGTGTACACACATGGAATCAGTTCAGTTCAGTTCAGTCGTGTCCGACTCTTTGCGACCCCATGAATCGCAGCACGCCAGGCCTCCCTGTCCATCATCAACTCCTGGAGTTCACTCAGACTCACGTCCATCGAGTCAGTGATGCCATCCAGCCATCTCATCCTCTGTCGTCCCCTTCTCCTCCTGCCCCCAATCCCTCCCAGCATCAGGGTCTTTTCCAGTGAGTCAAGTCTTCGCATGAGGTGGCCAAAGTACTGGACTTTCAGCTTTAGCATCATTCCTTCCAAAGAAATCCCAGGGCTGATCTCCTTCAGAATGGACTGGTTGGATCTCCTTACAGTCCAAGGGACTCTCAAGAGTCTTCTCCAACACCACAGTTCAAAAGCATCGATTCTTTGGCGCTCAGCTTTCTTCACAGTCCAACTCTCACATCCATACATGACCACAGGAAAAACCATAGCCTTGACTAGACGGACCTTTGTTGGCAAAGTAATGTCTTTGCTTTTGAATGTGCTATCTAGGTTGGTCATAACTTTCCTTCCAAGGAGTAAGCGTCTTTTAATTTCATGGCTGCAGTCACCATCTGCAGTGATTTTGGAGCCCAGAAAAATAAAGTCTGACACTGTTTCCACTGTTTCCCTATCTATTTCCCATGAAGTGATGGAACCAGATGCCATGATCTTCGTTTTCTGAATGTTGAGCTTTAAGCCAACTTTTTCACTCTCCTCTTTCACTTTCATCAAGAGGCTTTTTAGTTCCTCTTCACTTTGTGCCATAAGGGTGGTGTCATCTGCATATCTGAGGTTATTGATATTTCTCCTGGCAATCTTGATTCCAGCTTGTGTTTCTTCCAGTCCAGCATTTCTCATGATGTACTCTGCATAGAAGTTAAATAAGCAGGGTGACAATATACAGCCTTGTCCTTTCCTATTTGGAAACCAGTCTGTTGTTCCATGTCCAGTTCTAACTGTTGCTTCCTGACCTGCATACAGATTTCTCAAGAGGCAGGTCAGGTGGTCTGGTATTCCCATCTCTTTCAGAATTTTCCACAGTTTGTTGTGATCCACACAGTCAAAGTCATAGTCAATTTATTTGGCATAGTCAAGAAAGCAGAAATAGATGTTTTTCTGGAACTCTCTTGCTTTTTCGATGATCCAGCAGATGTTGGCAATTTGATCTCTGGTTCCTCTGCCTTTTCTAAAACCAGCTTGAATATCAGGAAGTTCACGGTTCACGTATTGCGGAAGCCTGGCTTGGAGAATTTTGAGCATTACTTTCCTAGCATGTGAGATGAGTGCAGTTGTGTGGTAGTTTGAGCATTCTTTGGCATTGCCTTTCTTTGGGATTGGAATGAAAACTGACCTTTTCCAGTCCTGTGTCCACACATGGTATACCTCCATCTAATTCCACATTTTCATCACCCAGCAGGTTGGGGGTTGGGGGTTTTCTGTCCCTCTGGCCTTGGTGGAGCTGGCCCCCTTCTGGGCAGGCGGCCTCTGTTCATACTCCAGTTTTTGTTACGTTTTCTTTTGAAAGAGGAAGCATGAAGGATGGTCTCTACCCCATTCCCTGTCCATCTCTGTTTGGCCTGGAGAGCTGAAAGCAGCAGGACCCTAAAGCTGACAGCATCTACTTACTTACCTCTCTACCTGTCTCCCACCTTCCAGTCCTTTTAATATTACCTATCAGATGTTGCTAATGATAAGTTCTATTATCTCGATTATGAAATTCTGGTGGAAATTTGAAAAGACGTTCCTAAAAAATAACCTGTTTTCTGGTTTTAAGGCTTTTGTTTATTTTTATTTTTGACTGGGCTGAGTGTTCATTGCTGCACAGGTGTTTCTCTAGTTGCAGCAAGCGGGGCTCCTCTCTAGTATTGGCATGCAGGCTGCTCGTGGTGGTAGCTTCTCTTGTTGCACAGGCTCTAGGTGTGTGGGCATCAGTAGTCGCAGCTCCCGTGCTCTAGAGCCACGGGCTCAGTAGTTGTGATGCCCAGGCTTAGTTGCTGTGCGGCATGTGGGTCTTCCCAGGTCAGGGATCAAACCCGTGTCTCCTGCATTAGCAGGTGGGTTCTTTACCACTGAGCCACCAGGGAAGCCCCGAATTTTAATGCTTTTGAAAGCCGGGGGGGGGGTGGAGAAAAGACGCAAAAAGAAACTCCTTTCTAGATGGATGAGAAAGCACAGATGGGCTGGAGTGACTGTGATGAAAGATAACTATGTGTCTGGGAGAGTATTTCTCTGTTAGGGAGAATTCTGTGGGCATGCTGTGTGGGTTTCCTGAAGCTTTCTCAGTGGCTTTGCGTGTTCTCTGGTCTGGTGAAGGATGCAGAGCTGAAGTAAATGTAATGGTTAAAGACCGTGCAGTTTCCATGCAGTTTCCATTTACAGAGAAGTGGGGAAAGTGGGAGGAGCTCCAGCCCTGGGAATTAACAAAGTGGAGCAGGTGTGTGTGCCTCCGTGGCACAGCCGAAGTACCACCAGGGTGCAGTTCCAAGGCAGCTTCATTCAGTACTGAATTCATTTTACTGGGATTCCAATGGAGTTTCTGGGGATAAAAAGGTTTCCCCTGTCCAGGAAACCAGAAAGCTGAGAAGTAGCTTGATCTAGGCTGGGAAGCCACCTGAGCCTCAGTCAGTGGGAGCAGGTCTGAGGGGCGGGGCTCCAGGTGTGTGTATATCTGCTAAGTCACTTCAGTCGTGTCCGACTCTTTGCAACCCCATGGACTGTAGCCTGCCAGGCTCCTCTGTCCATGGGATTCTCCAGGCAAGAATACTGGAAGGGGTTGCCATGCCCTCCTCCAGGGGGTCTTCCCAGGATCCAACCCACATCTCTTATGTCTCCTGCATTGGCAAGTGAGTTCTTTACCAACTTTAGTGCCACCTGGGAGGCCACACCTAGAATTTCTATTTACTCTTTATTATGATTTAAGTTTTAGAGCTGTTTAAGGTTCACAGCAAAATTGAGTGGAAGGTGCGGAGAGTTCCCATAGGTGCCCTGCCCCCTCCCATCCACAGCCTCTCCTGCTGTCAGCATCCCCTACTGGTGGTTCTTATTGTTTAGTCCCCCAGTCGTGTCTGACTCTTTTTGACCCCGTGGACTGCAGCACTCGAGGCTTCCCTGTCCCTCACCATCTCCCCAAATTTCCCCAAGTTCATGTCCATTACATTGGTGATGCCATTCAGCCATCTCATCCTGTGACGCCTTCTTCTCTCTGCCCTCAGTCTTCCCCAGCGTCAGGGACTTTTCCAGGGAGTCGGCTGTTCACATCAGGTGACCAGAATACTGGAGTTTCAGCTTTAGCATTAGTCCTACTAGAAGAGTGCCTTTTGATAAGCAGTGAATCTGTGTTGACACATCAGTATCTCCCAGAGTCCATAGTTCATATGTGGTTCACTGTTGGTGTTGCATTTTCTCTGGGTTTGGACGAGCACTTGTGACGTGCATCCATCATTGTTGTTTCATACAGGTTAGTTTTGCCACCCTAACGGTCATCTGTGCCCCGCCTTTTTACCTCCCCGCCCCTGGCAACTGCTCATCTCTTTATTATCTCCACAGTTTTGCCTTTTCCAGAATGTCATGTAGTAGTTGGAATCATAAAACATGTAGCTTTTTCAGATTGGCTTCTTTCACTTGGTAATAGGCACTTAAGATTCCTCTGTGTCTTTTTATGGCTTGGTAGCTCATTTCTTTTTAGTGCTAAGTAATACTCCATTGTCCAGATGCACTGCCGATCATTTACCCATTCACCTCCTGAAGGACATTTTGGCTACTTCCAGTTTTTGGCAGTTTTGAATAAAGCTGATGTAAACATTCATGTGCAGGATTTTGCATAGACATAAGTTTTCAACTCCTTTGGGCAAATACCAGGGAGTGCAGTTGCTGGATCGTGTGGTAAGACCATGTTTAGTTTTGTAAGAAGCTGCCAAACTGTCTTCCAGCGTGACTGCACTGTTTCGTGTCCCTGCCAGCACTCAAAGAAAGTTGGTTTTGCTCTGAATCCTGACCAACATTTGGTGTTGTCTGTGTTCTGGATTTTGACCATTCTCATAGATGCACAGTGGTAGCTCACTGTTGTCTTAATCTGTGTTTCCTTGGTAACATGTTATGTGGAGTATCCTCTCATATACAGTCTTGCCATCTGTATGTCTCCTGTGATGAGGTGTCTGCTAGGGTCTGATTGTTGAGTTTTAACAGTGTTTTTTTTTTTTTTTTTTTACCTTAGCTAACAGTCCTTTATCAGAGGTGTTTCTTCCAAGGATTTTTTCCCAGTTTCTTTTTATCATTCTCTTGATATTGTCCTTCATAGGACAGAGCTTTTTAGTTAAGTTTGGCTTATCAATTATTTCATCCATGGATAATGCTTTGGCATTGTAATGCTATACTCAAGATCTTCTGGTTCTTGTGTTATCTAATAGGAGTTTTATAGTTTTGCATTTTATGCTGAGGTCTGTGATTCATTATGAGTTGGGTTTCTGTGAAGGATGTAAGGCCTGTATCTGAGTCCTTCTTTTTGGTACCTGGTGGCCCAGTTCCAGCACTATCTGAAAGTGTTGGAAAGACTCTACTCCACTGTATTGCCTTTGCTCCTTTGTCAAAGATCAGTTGATTATGTTTATGTGGGTCTGTGTCTGGGCTTTCAATTCAGTTCTGTTTCATTGAACATTTGTCCATTTCTTTGGACAGTACCACACTGTTTTTTTCTTTTCCCCCTGAATAATATTATTTGTTTATGGCTGTGCTGGATCTTCATCGCTCTGAGTGGGCTTTCTCTAGTTGTGACAGAAAGAGGCTACTCTTGGTTGCAGTGCGAGGGCTTCTCACTGAGGTGGCTTCTCCTGTTGTGGCGCATGGGCTCTAGGCCTCGCAGGCTCCCGTAGTGGCAGCATTGGGCTCAGGAGTTGCAGCTCCCTGGCTCTAGAGCACAGGCTCAGAAGTTGTGGCACACGGGCTTAGTTGTTCTGCAGCATATGGGATCCTCCTGGACCAGGGATTGAACCTGTGTCTCCTGCATTGGCAGGTGGATTCTTTATCACTGAGCCACCAGGGAAGCCCAACACACTTCCTTGGTTATGTAGCTTTGTAGTAAGTTTTGAGGTCAGATAGTGTCGGTCCTCTGATTTTGTTCTCATTCAGTATTGAGTTGGTTGCTCTAGGTCTCTTGTCTCTCCTTGTAAACTTTATAATTATTCTGTTGCTGGGATTTTGATTAGGATTGTGTTGAACTTAGAGATCAAGTTGAGAAGAACTGACATCTTGATACTAGTGAGTCTTCCCATCTGTGAACGTGGACTGCTTTTCCATTTATTTAGTTTTTTATTTAATTCATCAGAGTTTTGGAATTTTCTTCCTACAGCTGTTGTAAATATTTTGTTAGATTTATACTTAATTCCATTTTTTGGGGGAGAAAGTGAAAAATGAAGTCGCTCAATCGTTTCTGACTCTTTGTGACCCCGTGGACTGCAGCCTACTAGTCTCCTCAGTCTGTGGAATTTTCCAGGCAAGAGTACTGGAGTGGGTTGCCATTTTGGGTGGGGAGGGGTATGCTAATGTAAATAATACTGTGTTTTAAATTTCAAATTTCGCTTGGTCGTTTCTGATGTATAGGAAAGTGATAGACCTTGTATATCAATCTTGCGTAATCACTCATTAAATACAGGAGTTTTTCAAGAAGCCAAGTCCACAAAGAGAGACCGCCGTTCTGTGTGTAGCTCATGCTGAAATAGTTTTTTTTTTTTTTAAAGACGTCAGGGAGTATCCCTCTGGTGGGGGGGATGTCGACACAGAAGGTCAAGTCAGAGTGTCGTGAGGTCACACCCTTTTAGTGCTCTGTGTAGGAGACTGGAGCTGTCAGAGCAGCTGCCAGGAGGAATGCTTTCCCATTGGACCCGGGGTTCTTATTTAGGAAAGGCTGCTTTTCCAGAAGGAGGAGGAGGGGAAACACTGAAATACACATGCCTTTTAAAAAGTTTAGAACGAATTGAAAGAAAGGGAAAAAATGCCATCTGCTTCCCATTTCTGAGAAAGGATACACTAAAACTAGAAATTAAACACGATCTGTACAATTGAGGTCAGAGAGTAGTCATTTCCCATTTTTCCTGACATGTCTTTAAACTGTGTGGTGACAGGCTCCCCTTTCCCGGCATTAGAGGACAGTTGTTACTGTGCATGTTAAAATTTTATTTTATTTTTGTGCTGTTGAGCAAAATTTAGACTTCCTAACACTTGTTTTATTTAAGAATCATTTTTGTTAAATGCTTTAATTATTATCAATCAAAACTTTATATATTTAAGCATTTTCCAGTAATTTTTAACAATCCATTCCTTAAGCAATTCAGAGAACCTGCTGTGTGGTGATTATATATTTTTTATTTCATAAATGAGGGTAGTGAGACATGAGTGTTCTGAAATTAGCTTTTATTGTCATCTAATATAGTGTATAATTTACTTCTTTTTATTGTGTATTGTCTGACTGCCCCTGCTAGGCTGTCAGGTCCTGGTCGACAGCAGTCTTCACCCATTCTGTTCATGGATGGATCTTGGGAGTGTAGAGTTATCTTAGGGCACGATATCAGGTGTTCAGTGACTGTTTCTTGAATGAATGAGTACATGAAAAGCCCATCAGCAGACACTGTTTAGGTCTCCTACTCAAGTGTGCTGCTGACACATTGTCCCTGAGTTGGACATCCCACTTAGAGATGGTCATTGGTGTTGCCAAACAGATCTACGGGAGCTGCCCCTGAAGGCTGTTCCCTGAGTCATGGGAGGCCATACTGAAGCACCCAGTATCAGATAAACCACTCCTTGTGCAGTGGGAGTGGGAGTGAGGCTGGAAGCAGGACTGTGCTCCATGGAGGAGCTCTTCCCGTGGAGCCAGGAAGCCTGGGGGAGGGTGGACTCCTCCCCTCACCCTCCACGCCACATAGTTCAGCAGGGGAAGCAAGAAGGCCAGGTCACCCCAAAGCCTGCCATCAGAAAGAAACTGTGGACTCTCTGATGTACGTCTCTGTAGACATATTCCTTACTGATGTGGCCGTATATTTTATTGTTTGTTAACTCACAGGGGGTTTACTGTACAGGTGGTTTTGTGGTCTGGCTTTTCTCCTAACATGTTGTGTGCATCTTAGGCCTTTTGGACAGTAATTCACAGCATCACGTTTGTTGACTGTGTGTTAGTATTCCATTGTGTTTCATATCTTCATTCATGAGTTCAGCAAGGTTTCTGAGGCCCAATATGTGCCAGGCACTGGTTGAGGATGCTGAGGTTCCCAGACAGACAAGTTTCCTGTTGTCATGGAGCTTATAGTTTAGAAGGGAAGACGATACCTGAGCACTAAGTATGTAAAAATTTCAGAGAGTTGTTGGGGAAAATAGAACAGAATACTCAGCTGTGAGCACTTGAAGTGGGTTGATTATGAAGGCCTTCCTTAGAGCATTTGAGCTATCTGAATGATGAAGGACAACTGCTTGAGGATATGGGGGAGTATTTTAGGCAGAAGGAATAGCAAGTGCAAGTGCCCCGAGGCAGGAATGCATTTGGTTTGAGAAACAAAATAGACAATAACGTGTCTGGAACAGAGTAGACCTGGGAAAATTGGGATAGGCAGGGGCTAGATCTTGAGGTCCTTTGTCGGCACCAACACTTGGGATTTTTCGAGTAACCGGAAGTCCCTGGCGGGTGGACTTTGAGGAAGTGATAGGTGTAATGTGGGTTTTTTATTTGCAGAGCCGTCCTGTGGCCGCTGTGTGACTGACAGGGAGACCAGTCCGAGGCTGTTGCAGTGATTGGTAATCTTGGTGAGAGACAATGGAAGCAGTGAAGAGGAGAAAAGTGGGGTCACTTTTGGAGGTGGAGGTGTCAGGACTCTTGGGATTGGATGTGGGGGTGGGGCAGGCATCACAAAGGAGTCCTCCTTTGCAGCCTCAGCTGCTGCATTGCTGTTGGTGCTCATAATTGAGACTAAGGAGACTGAAGGCAGGGTGTCAGGAGTTCTCTTTGGCTGTATCGATTTGGGATGTTTCTCAGACACTGCAGTGGCTGTGCCGAGTAGGCCACTGTCTAGAAGGCTGAGCGAGGTCTTGTGTGGAGACATAAATTGGAGAGCTGTTAGACGCGGTGAGATCACGCGGGGGCGAGAGATGGATGGAGAAAGGGTGAGATAAGCCCTGGGTGGAGCAGGAGGAGCCAGCCAGGAGGAGTGTGGAGAGCCAGGGAGCAGTGGTGGACCGGGTAAGGTGGGCCTCGAGGAGGACTGCATCAGTTCTCGGTTTGCTGCTGTAACAAATCACCACAAACGTAGTGGCTTAAAACAGCACAGATATATCATCTTCGAGTTCTGCGGGTCACACGTCTGACAGGGGTCCCCCTGGGCCGAAACCGAGGTGTGGGCAGGCTGCGTTCCTTTCTGGGGGCTCCAGGGGAGACTTCTGGCCTGTTCCACCTGCAGAGGCTGCTCACACGCCGTGGCTTGTGGCCCCCGTCTCCCGTATGGAGCCGACACTGGAGACTCTGTGACCCTACTTGTGTCGTCACATCTCTTTCCCCGTCTCCAACCTCTCTTGCCTTTCTCTTCCAGTTGTAAGGACTCTAGTGGTTCCATGGAGTCCACCCTGACAGTCCAGAGTCCCTTCCCTATTTTAAGGTCAACTGATGGGCAGCTTAATTTTTCTGTATTTACAGGAGCTGGTGATTTGAATGTGGCTCTTTTGGGGAGGGGTGACACTGTTCTTTCTGCCTCAGAGGACGTAGTCAGGAGGTGACTGAGAAGTCCAATCGGGTGGGGAATGGAGCTGTGACCCCTGGATTTGGGCACCAGAAAGCTCCAAGTCACCCTGGCGAATGATGCCAGTGGAATGTGGGTTGCAAGCAAATGCGGCAAGGACTTGGGGATGGCAGGTGTTAAGGATCCTCCCGGGAATTTTGCTGCGAATGAGAGAATGTTGTGGCATGAATTCAAGAGTAGATGTGCAGAATGGGAGCCCTGATGTAGCGTTGAGGTGTGGAGACGCCTCTCTCAGGAAGGCGTTGAGTGTGGGTCACCTGAACGAAGAACCCAGAGTCAGACCAGGAAGTGGTTTGCAGAGATGGAGGTATCTGAAGAAAGAAATAATGCGGTTATTTTGAAATAAGCAGCAGAACTCTCTGATGACTGTTGCCTGCCCTGCGTCAGCGGACAGAACCCTTGTCAGTGGCTGTGGCACGGCCCTTTGCCCACCATGTCAGATGCTCTGTCACCCCACGAGTGGTCGCCCTTGTTTCTGAAGTCAGTGTGGCAGGTCTGCCCTTCCTCCCTTGCGGACCAGCTGTGGTCAGGCCACGACGCAGTGCCTCAGGGGGAGAGTGTGTCCTGCATGCAGGGAAGCCGCAGTCCTTTTCTGTCCTTCCTTTACTTCATTAGGTTTTAATGATATTCATATTCAACAGTGTTTATTGAACACTAGGCTCTGGGGAAAATGGGGGTGAATAAGACAGATCCCTGCCCTGTGGAGCTTGCCTTCTGGAGGCCCCGTCTCAAAGCTGACCTCTTCCCGGAGGCAAGGCACTGAGCTTGTGTGGTCCACACTCACCTGCACATCTCGGTCTCTGACTGCTGCGGACCCTCAGTTTACCTTGGAACTGTGACCGCCTGCTGCTCCTTACCCACAGCTGCCCATTGTATCGCAGCACTTATGAGCTAATCCCTGGTTACCATGGGTGCCTTTGCTCAGAGAGCCCCTCTCTGCCTCTTCCAGCTTAAATTCTAGCGTTCATAGTACATCATCACTTTCCCTTTTTTAATTAGTCGATTAATTTTTGTGTGTGTGTGTGGCTGTGCTAGGTCTTCATTGCTGTGGTCCAGCTTTGTGTAGTTGTGGCATGGGGGCTTCTCGTTGCAGTGACTTCTCTTGTTGCGGAGCACGGGCTCTAGGGTGCACGGGCTTCAGTAGTTGAGGCTAGTGGGCTCAGTAGTTGTGACTCACTGGCTTAGTTGCTCCAAGGCATATGGAATCTTCCCAGACCAGGGATCGAACCTGCGTCTCCACATTGGTAGACGGATTCTTCACCACTGGACCACTAGGGAAGCCCCATCATCACGCTCTTAACGGATACCTGCCACTTTCCTGCCCATCTCCTCTGTCACACCCAGCTGGACAGATCTCCATCCTGAGTGGACCCCGTCCCCTGGCTTCTCTATACCTTCCCCCAGCAGTGCAGTGTTGCTGGAGAAAAATAAGGTGAAGGATCGGGCTTCTCTCTCAGTGTAAATTCTTGATCCCCAGCTTCAAGTGGGTGGTGTCCCCTACCTACAGTGTTCTAGGATCCTCCTCCAGCTCCTTGTACTCACACTCTTCACCACCGCATCATACTGTCTGCTTTCTTCACGCTAAACCACCCCTTCACCATCACCACCCCGCTGCCTCTCAGCCCCTGAATCTACTCGTGGTTAGCAAACACAAGGCAGTGGGGGGCCAGAGCACCCCACACAGGCCAGGGCTGTGTCTTCCTTCCTCCTGTCGGAGGCTGGTCTGTTCCCATGAGCTCTGGACTGGTCCTCTCTTGTCTCAGGGACTTGAGTCCAGTGGTGGTTTCACCTTCTCCTGCATCATTGGTCCCTCCATTTCTAGCAGATCATTCAGATTTGTGTGCTGAGGTCTTCTGGGTATGCTCCGTCTGCAGCAGAAAATAAATAGCCTCCCTCTCCATCAGTTTGTTTTTCAGTCGCTCAGTCATGTCTGACTCTTTGCGACCTCATGGACAGCAGCACGCCAGGCTTCCCTGTCCTTCACCGTCTCCTGGAGCTTGCTCAAACTCATGTCCATTGAGTCAGTGATGCCATCCAACCATCTCATCCTCTCTTTTGTCCCCTTCTCCTCCTGCCTTCAGTCTCTCCCAGCATCAGGGTCTTTTCCAGTGAGTCGGCTCTTTGCATCAGGTGGCCAAAGGATTGGAGCTTTAGCCTCTGCATCAGTCCCTCCAGTGAATATTTAAGGTTGATTTCCCTTAGGGTTGATGGATTTGATCTCATTGCAGTCCAAGGAACTCCCAAGAGTCTTCTCCAGCACCATAGTTTGAAGGTATCAGTTCAGTGCTCAGCCTTCTTTATGGTCTAACTTTCAAATCCATACATGACTACTGGAAAAACCATTAGTAGCCCCATTTAAAAGCTTCAACATCAAAGCTTCTCAAGAAAGTAATCCACGTATTTTCTCTACTTTATTGGTTTCCAGTTACTTTTCACCTGTTCTTGTCCAGCCTTTCTCTATCCCCCTCGCCCCAACTGTCCATGTGTTCCAGCCTCAGACAAATTGCCAAACCCAGTGGACATGGTTGTCATCTTGTGCAGCCTCTTAACAGCTTTCAACATAGTTGCCCCCCAAGATGCTTCTCTGTGATGACACCCTGTTCTATGTGTTCCTCTGGCCACCTCCTCTCAGCCCTGAGGTCAGGTCTTCATTCTCAGCCAGCCTTTCAGGGCTGACGTTCTTTAGGCTTCTTCCCTCAACGTCTCTTTTCACACGGCATTCTCTTTCTGAGTAGTGTTGTCTCCTGACATAGTTCAAATGCTGTCTGTATGTTGTCAGATTAAGCCTGGCTTTTCCTCAACCGTTGACTCTGATGCCTTACTTGCACCTCAAACATCGTCATCCGAAACGGAACTCTGGATCATTCCCCTGATCTCCGGCCTCGACAGTGCTCCTTGTCCTTCATTTCTGTCTCATCTCAAGAGCAAGTGTAGCCCCAAACCCTGTAGGGCAGCTCTTCTCCTGCCCCTTCCCAACCCCCCGCCATCTCAGGGTTGCTCAGGCCCTTTTGCATTTAAATGAGAAAGTGTGGATACCTTTTCATAGGTGGTCTTAAAGCAAACCAGTTGTACTGAAATAGTTACAAAAGTCTTAATGAAACAAAAGTTTTTGACACAGTGCTATGTGTGTGTCTTAAATGTTCTTAAATAACAGATCTAGTAGTGGGTCTGTATTTGAAGTAATGATACACACAAATGATATTTCACATAATGACAGTGTAATTGGGATTAAAAAAAGTCTTGAGGTTGAAGTAACAGGTTCAGCCTGTATTGCTGAGTTGTCCTGTACTCACAGTTAAACAAAATACTGTACTGCAGTTGGAGGTTACTGATGTAAGGGTGTAGTTCTTTCTCATCCAAGTTCATGGACTCCCCACCTTCGCTGTTTGATCTGCCCATTTCCCATTGTCACTGCCTGCCTGGGCCTCTGCCCTCCTCCAGAGGCAGTTGCCACAGCCAGCCCTTGGATCTTGGCTGTTAGGAGGCAAGGTTAGACTGTGACTGTGTTCACACAAGGACTGGAGCTCAGGAAGCTGCTGCCTGAGGAGGAGACCGAGTTAGTACAGATCAGCTCCATGCGTTCTCTGAACCAGCGGCTCACACATGGGCTGGTGCTGACCCTTTACAGGGTGTTGAGAAATAAGTGACAGTGCTTCTGGCGTGTCACAGTGAGTGTGTGGGGGGTGTGTTCTGTGATCCTGTGCAAAATGGTAAAAGTTCCCTCCCTGAGAAGCTTGGAGAGCCCAATGCCTGCTCCCACCCCCAGTCTTGTCTTGTCTTGTGTCTGTGATTCTTTCCCCTGGCTGCCTCTTAGTGTCACTTGGGCAGCTTTCTGAACATACCAGGGCCTGGGCCCCACCTCTGAGCAATTACACTGAGGCCTCTGGGGGTGGGGCCTAGGCTTGGGGTTTTAAAAGCTCCCTGGGAGATTCTAAAGTGCAGCCAGGTTGGGAATCACTGCCTTAAATCTTCTGTTGACTGCTTTCAGAAGACGTCTTCACTGTAATTAAACAAATTGTGGTTAAAAGTAAGCAAAAGGAAATCCGGAGGGAGCATTTGTAATAGACAAGTGGGCTTTATTAAATGTACAATTACGTTATTAGACCACAGATCACTGGAACTGACACCTTGGAATTTGGATTAAAACTCTGAAGCCATGGATAGCATTCAGAGTCTGGTGGGGGCAGAGGTGGTCTGTTTCTGTTTTGTTTTTTTTTTCCCTGTAGCTTTCTTTATTCTTTTTTCCTTTCTGACTGTTTCAGCCTCATGCGATGAGACACCCATTTGTAACACAGATCACTTTTTCTTTCCTTCTCATAGACCATCTCCACCAGGTAGATGCTGTCTTTTCTCTTCATACCTTAAGGTTCTTTGATGTCAGTTGCATTCCCCGCCCAGTCCCAAGACACTGTGACAGTGAGCATTTCTGATACAGTGGCCATCCACTTTGTAAAGCACTGTACTTTACAAGAGGATCAGTTTCTGAGAAGCTTTAGTTGTTAGAAAACCTTATATTGTTGCCTTAGTCAGGGAAAGATTTGCGAAAAGGACCAAGAGGTTAGCTCAGACCTCATGGAGGGAGCTAGCTGTCTGGGTAGGTACTGGTTACTGATGGTCTCTCATAACTTTTCCTTGACGATACTCTTACTGATCTGAGGGCAGTTATGAGCATCCTCATTGCACATTCCTGTATTTCTTTTACTGTTTCTGTCTGACACTGACATAATCTCACTCTCACTATGACAACACATTCTGTTTGATTTTTAAAATATATAGTGAAGATTGATCTTACTTTGCTTTCTAACTTTTACCAGAATAGTCATTTTCCTCCATGCCCACTCATTTATTTTCTTAAATTTTTTTTTTTGCATTATTCATCTGTACCACTGAATTATCTGCTTGAGATTTTCTGTAAATTGATGCCAAGTCTTAATGGTTTAGCCTGTATCTTTTCACTCTTTTATGAGATTGCATTAGAATTACAATTTAATCTTTAATCAGGTTGACTTCTTTAATTTTTGAAATGTGGGCTGGAACTGTTCTGTGTATGTGAGTAAATGTTACATGCATGTTATGTATGTGTGTGTGTCCTGTGTATGTGGATAAGGACGAGGTGTGATTGTAAGAGCCCTTGGTACACGTGTACCCAACTTCTCGAGTCATAGATACTAAAATGGTAAGAGCTGACTTGCTGGGTCTGGCAGCCTCTCCTTCTCTTGGTCAGGGTACTGCCAGCACTAAGCGTTTTGTTTAGGGAAACGGAAGTAGTTGGTGTCCCATAAGTGTTCAGTCAGGGAAGCAGAACTGCTCTGTTACGGAATAAGGGATTTATTTATTACAGAAGTAGTCTGTATAATCCTTGGAAAAGTTGAAAAACATAGGGCGCAGAGGAGGAATTAGAAGGTGAGAGAAGGATCGTGAACCACCTGCTGAAACACCGGGGTGGGTGGCCCCGGCAGTGGGGTAGAGGAGCCCTCTGGGGCTGGGCTCTCCTTTCATAGGTCTCTTCCCAGCTGCAGGTGTTGGGGAAATGAAGCTGGTCTCCAAGGAGGAAACAGGGGAAACAGGTAGACAGACTGAAACAGTCTGGCACCTCTTGTAACCACACAGACCTTCAGAGAGTGGAGTTTGTTCGATTCTTGCTTTGAAATCTTGGGCAGACTCAGGGAACGGGATCCTGGGAAATTCCAGCTGATCCACAGCAATGGAGATAAACACTGGCACAGTGAGGGTTGCACAGCTCTTTGACTATCTGGAAAGTACTCTTGATGGCATGTGAACTGTGTCTCAATAAAGCTGTTATTTAAACAGTACTGCCACAGGTGGAAAACTCTAAAGAAAAGCCAGGAAATAATTGGTGCAAGGGTCAGGATAGTGGTTACCTTTGGGAGAGAGGAGAGGTTGTGAAAAGGAGTTTTGGATGTTAAAAAAAATTTCCCCCTTGTTATGGGTGGGAGTGAGGGGTTCCTACCAGTGTTTTCTTAGGTATCATATAGCCTGTAAATACATATTCTGCAAAACACATGGAAGACATGAATTCACAATCCACTGTGGTAGGCAGTGAAATCAGTGCCCTTTGTAAGGTATGGGGGCACAGTATGCTGTAGTCTACATTTTCTAGTTTTTTAATGATTGGAAGATGTTAACATGGCTGATGTAAATGCTCCTTCTGGATATCTGGAAGCTTCAGTAGTCACTGCTTCCTGTCAGTTTGTATCCATGTCACTCTGAACTGGAGGGCAGTCCCTGTGTTTTGGTTTCTAACAAGGTCTTCAGGTCACCTGACAGGTCTGTGAGTTTTGAAAATAGGTTAATGGGGTATTTCTGTCACTTTTCACTGTATACATTTGATTTTAACATTTGAACTAAGATTTCTTTGTGCTTAAAAGTACATTTTACAGATATAGTAAAACTTTCTTATCAAATCCTTTTTGATAATCTGAGAAATCAAAACATTCTCATCATCTCACTTAGTGGAAGATGCCTTTATCTACTCTCCATTTACATGGAGCCACTTTTCATTTGAATGTTTGTTATGGCTCTTTTATTCTCTTTGTAATGAGGAAGCAATTGCCCAAATAAAGATATGTAGCTTTCCTGCCTGGGGCTGTAGTTGTACCACAGTTAGGAAATGGATGTAAAGGTTTTTGCAAAAGTTCAAAAACAAAGTATCTTAAACTATTTGCATGCAAAGACTAGAAAAATGTTTGCTGTAGTTATATAGACTTTGAGCTTCTTCTCTTGGTGTAGAACTGCTACTGCTGAGTCACGTCAGTCGTGTCCGACTCTGTGCGACCCCACAGATGGGCGTTCACCAGGGTCCCCCATCCCTGGGACTCTCCAGGCAAGAACACTGGAGTGGGTTGCCATTTCCTTCTCCAATGCATGAAAGTGAAAAGTGAAAGTGAAGTCGCTCAGTCGTGTCTGACTCTTAGCGACTCCATAGTTTTTTGTTTTTTTTTTAATGAGATAATTTAACTCCTTAACTAACAGGAGCCCTTGAACAGGTGATTTCTACATGAGTTGAATTTTTATAACACAAGAGCTTGTTAGAATTACTTAAAGTCCTTCTCAACTATTTGTCTTTGCCATTCTATTGTTTTCCTCTATTTCTTTGCATTGATCACTGAGGAAGGCTTTCTTATCTCTCCTTGCTATTCTTTGGAACTCTGCATTCAAATGGGTATGTCTTGTCTTTTCTCCTTTGCCTTTCACTTCCCTTTTTTTTAACAGCTGTTTTTAAGGCCTCCTCAGACAACCATTTTGCCTTTTTGCATTTCTTTTTCTTGGGGATGGTCTTGATCCCTGCCTCCTGTACAATGTCATGCACAAAGATGGGCACAATAAAGGACAGAAACAGTAGGGACCTAACGGAAGCAGAAGATATTAAGAAGAGGTGGCAGGAATACACAGAACTATACAAAAAAGATCTTCACAACCCAGATAATCACGATGGTTTGATCACTCATCTAGACCCAGACATCCTGGAATGTGAAGTGGGCCTTAAGAAGCATCACTATGAACAAAGCTAGTGGAGGTGATGGAATTCCAGTTGAGCTATTTCAAATCCTGAAAGATGATGCTGTGAAAGTGCTGCACTCAGTATGCCAGCAAATTTGGAAAACCCAGCTGTGGCCACAGGACTGGAAAAGGTCAGTTTTCACTCCAATCCCAAAGAAAGACAATGCTAAAGAATGCTCAAACTACTGCACAATTGTACTCATCTCACATGCTAGGAAAGTAATGCTCAAAATTTTCCAAGCCAGGCTTCAACAGTACGTGAACCGTGAACTTCCAGATGTTCAAGCTGGACTTAGAAAAGGCAGGGGAACCAGAGATCAAATTGTCAACATCCATTGGATCATCGAAAAAGCAAGAGAGTTCCAGAAAAACATCTACTTCTGCTTTATTGACTATGCCAAATAAATTGACTATGACTTTGACTGTGTGGATCACAACAAACTGTGGAAAATTCTGAAAGAGATGGGAATACCAGACCACCTGACCTGCCTCTTGAGAAATCTGTATGCAGGTTAGGAAGCAACAGTTAGAACCAGACATGGAACAACAGACTGGTTCCAAATCGGGAAAGGAGTACGTGAAAGCTGTCACCCTGCTTATTTAACTTATATGTAGAATACATCATGAGAAACGCTGGGCTGGATGAAGCACAAGCTGAAATCAAGATTGCCAGGAGAAATATCAATAACCTCAGATATACAGATGACACCACCCTTATGGCAGAAAGCAAAGAAGAACTAAAGAGCTTCTTGATGAAAGTTAAAGAGGAGAGTGAAAAAGTTGGCTTAAAGCTCAACATTCAGAAAAGGAAAATCATGGCATGTGGTCCCATCACTTCATGGCAAATAGATGGGGAAGCAGTGGAAACAGTGACAGACTTTATTTTTGGGGGCTCCAAAATCACTGCAGATGGTGACTACAGCCATGAAATTCAAAGACACTTGCTCTTTGGAAGAAAAGTTATGACCAGCCTAGACAGCTAATATGAAGAAGGCACTGGCACCCCACTCCAGTACTCTTGCCTGGAAAATCCCATGGATGGAGGAGCCTAGTAGGCTGCAGTCCATGGGGTCGCTAAGAGTTGGACACGACTGAGCGACTTCACTTTGACTTTTCACTTTCATGCATTGGAGAAGGAAATGGCAACCCACTCCAGTATTCTTGCCTAGAGAATCCCAGGGATGGGGGAGCCTGGCGGGCTGCTGTCTATGGGGTCGCACAGAGTCAGACACAACTGAAGCGACTTAGCAGTAGCAGCAGCAGACAGCTAATAAAAAGCAGAGACATTATTCTGCCAACAAAGGTCCATCTAGTCAAAACTATGATTTTTCTAGTAGGCATGTTTGGATGTGAGAGTTGGACCATAAAGAAAGCTGAGCACCAAAGAACTGATGCTTTTGAGAAGATTCTTGAGGGTCCCTTGGACTGCAAGGATATCAACCAGTCCATCCTAAAGGAAAGCAGTCCTGAATGTTCATGGAAGGAGTGATGCTGAAGCTGAAACTCCAATACTTTGGCCACCTGATGCGAAGAACTGACTCATTGGAAAAGACCCTGATGCTGGGAAAGATTGAAGGCGGAAGGAGAAGGGGACAAGAGAGAATGAGATGGTTGGATGGCATTACCGACTCAATGGACATGAGTTTGAGTAAACTCCAGGAGTTGGTGATAGACAGGGAGGCCTGGCATGCTGCAGTCCATGGGGTCACAAAGAGTCGGACACAACTGAGCGACTTCACTTTCACTTTAGATGAATTAAGGTTAGTGAAGTAGGCAACAGCCAGCTCACAGAAAGCCCTGTTTGGCACTCTGGGTTTACATTTTTACCTTGTAAGTAATCAGGATCACTTGAAAGGTTTTAATCAGAAAAGTCGGATGATCAGATTTTCATTTTCCACAGTCATTTTGTAGATAGGTAGTTTAGAGAATGGTTTGGGGGGAAGTTGGGAATTGGGGAGGAATCCATCCCAGAGCTAATTAAGGCCTGTTTTAATGCAGTGGCAGTAGGGAAGGATCTGACCAGAGAGCTAGAATCAGTAGGGTTCATCATGACCTCAAAGATGTGATGGAGAAAGAGAATTACTGAGAATCTGGTTTGAATGATAATGGTATGTAGATAAGGAAAGGCAGAAAGAAAAATAGGTTTGAGGAGGTATTGAAATTATATTTGTATAGTTGAGCTTAGAGAGTGCCTGTAGAACATTTAGGAAGAGATCTTAGAAGGTGATTAAGATCTGGGAACTCAAGAGAGAGCTGGAAGAAGCTGACAGAACAGGTGAAATCTCCCAAGGAGAGCAGGGAGAATGAGAGGCAAGAGGTCCTAGAAATGAGCTGTTTCCCTCATCTTCTCTGGAGCGTGAGACTGAATAAGGGAAGTGGGAAGGAAATTCAGCTTGTAAAAGAACTCAGAAGGGCTTGTTGAAGAGGAATAGAACTTAGAAGGGTTAAAGAAACCAGAGGAAGTCAGAATAGCAAGGAGAATGCCAGATTGCAAAATTATATGCATGCCAAGAAAGTATTTTTTGATGTATAAGAGATTAAGATACTCTTTAGAGGAGGAAATAGAGGGTTGTTTATTTAAATGAACTTGGGACAGTTGGCTTACCAGTTCAAAAATAAGTCTGTCTCATGTTGTTCAGTCACTATGTCTGAACCTTATATTGGATACTTTATATCAAAATAAGTGAAAAGTAAATGTAAAAAGTGGAAATGATAACACACTAGAAGAAAATATGAGTCTGTTTACACAGTGTTCAGTGTTCTTATCATGACATCAGAATTAGAAAAGAGAAGACGGATAAATTGTACTCCATATAAATTCACCATTTCTATGTGCTAAAGATACTGAAGCTGAATCTCCCATACTTTGGCCACCTGATATGAAGAGCCAGCTCATTGGAAAAGACCCTGATGCTGGGAAACATTGAGGGCAGGAGGAGAAGGAAGAGACAGAGGATGAGATGGTTGGAGGGCATCACCAACGCAATGAATATGAGTTTGAGCAAACTCTAGGAGATAGGAAAGGACAAGGAATCCTGGCGTGCTGTAGTCCATGGGGTGGCAAAAGAGTTGGACACAACTGAGTGACTAAACAACAAAGAGATGATGAAATTAAAATGTAAATGGGAAACTAGGAGAAATATTTGTCACATATTTGACAGGTTTAATATCCTTGATATATAAAAGATCTATCAATAAAATGAGTGGAGATTTCTGGTTAAGCAGTGATGAGTAATTGGTTAAGCAGTTACTTATTGAAGATGTATTTCTCTTCCTTCCAAAATTCTGGTGAAATGACAGAAAAGAATCACAAAATATAAACCCACAACAATAGAAAATATGGGAGTGGGGAAATTTTTTGTTAATGGTAGAATAAGCAGTTGCTCCCTCTTTCCTGCAGTTAGGAAAGCTGAACACAATTTAAAACAAAATTTGTTTGAAGGTGATAGAGGTAACAAGAACAGTGAAGATTTGTGGGACTGAGATCTGGGGAGTAAGGAAGCTCATAGATGTGAGACCAGATTTGCATCTACTTCTGCCCTGGAAGAGTCTTCCAATTCAAGACAGGGCCAGCAAATCAGAAGTTGGGAAGCAGAAGAGATTGTAATAGACTCATGGAGCTGAAGGGTGGGGGGCAAAAACTAGAATTTGGTATAAGTCAGGGAGGAAGGGGCCCTGGAAAACTCCTTATGCTTTGAGTCCCAAAGGCCTATGTCCTGGAATAGTGATTTTCCAGAAATACTGATGTTGAACTTCAAATCTTCTGAGTCCTTGATTCGATCAAGGTGATCTTGACAGAACCAAATGCGATTTTTTTCTAGAAGAAGATAACATCACTTGGAGCCTCAAATGATTTCTACATTTATTTACAATGTCTGAAACTTACCCACCAAATGAGAATTTAGGACAGTTTGACTGAAAATCAAGACTATTTAAATGGATTCTCAGGGACTCAGTTAATGGAGTAATTATACACCATCAGTTCAGTTCAGTTCAGTCGCTCAGTCGTGTCCGACTGTTTGTGACCCCATGAATTGCAGCATGCCAGGCCTCCCTGTCCATCACCAACTCCCAGAGTTCACCCAAACTCATGTCCATCGAGTCGGTGATGCCATCCAGCCATCTCATCCTCTGTTGTCCCCTTCTCCTCTTGCCCCCAATCCCAGCAACATAGTCTTTTCCAGTGAGTCAAGTCTTCCCAGAGGTGGCCAAAGTATTGGAGTTTCAGCTTTACTATCAGTCCTTCCAAAGAACACCCAGGGCTGATCTTTAGAATGGACTGGTTGGGTCTCCTTGCAGTCCAAGGGACTCTCAAGAGTCTTCTCCAACACCACAGTTCAAAAGCATCAATTCTTCGGCGCTCAGCTTTCTTCACAGTCCAACTCTCACATCCATACATGACCACTGGAAAAACCATAGCCTTGACTAGATGGACCTTTGTTGGCAAAGTAATGTCTCTGCTTTTGAATATGCTATCTAGGTTGGTCATAACTTTCCTTCCAAGGAGTAAGCGTCTTTTAATTTCATGGCTAGAGTCACCATCTGCAGTGATTTTGGAGCCCCCAAAATAAAGTCTGACACTGTTTCCACTGTTCCCCGTCTATTTCCCATGAAGTGATGGGACCAGATGCCATGATCTTCGTTTTCTGAATGTTGAGCTTTAAGCCAGCTTTTTCACTCTCCACTTTCACTTTCATGAAGAGGCTTTTTAGTTCCTCTTCACTTTCTGCCATAAGGGTGGTGTCATCTGCATATCTGAGGTTATTGATATTTCTCCTGGCAATCTTGATTCCAGCTTGTGCTTCTTCTAGCCCAGCGTTTCTCATGATGTACTCTGCATAGAAGTTCAATAAGCAGGGTGACAGTATACAGCTTTGACGTACCCCTTTTCCTATTTAGAACCAGTCTGTTGTTCCATGTCCAGTTCTAACTGTTGCTTCCTGACCAGCATACAGATTTCTCAAGAGGCAGATCAGGTGGTCTAGCATTCCCATCTCTTTCAGAATTTTCCACAGTTTATTGTGATCCACAGAGTCAAAGGCTTTGGCATAGTCAATAAAGCAGAAAAAGAAGTTTTTCTGGAACTCTCTTGCTTTTTCCATGATCCAGCAGATGTTGGCAATTTGATCTCTGGTTCCTCTGCCTTTTCTAAAACCAGCTTGAACATCTGAAAGTTCATGGTTCACGTATTGCTGAAGCCTGGCCTGGAGAATTTTGAGCATTACTTTACTAGCATGTGAGATGAGTGTGCAATTGTGTGGTAGTTTGAGCATTCTTTGGCATTGCCTTTCTTTGGGATTGGAATGAAAACTGACCTTTTCCAGTCCTGTGGCCACTGCTGAGTTTTCCAAATTTGCTGGGATATCGAGTGCAGCACTTTCAGAGCATCATCTTTTAGGATTTGAAATAGCTCAACTGGAATTCCATCACCTCCACTAGCTTTGTTCGTAATGATGCTTTCTAAGGCCCACTTGACTTCACATTCCAGGATGTCTGGCTCTAGGTGAGTGATAGATCATACCATAGTGATTATCTGGGTCATGAAGATCTTTTTTGTACAGTTCTTCTATGTATTCTTGCCACCTCTTCTTAATATCTTCTGCTTCTGTCAGGTCCATACCATTTCTGTCCTTTATTGAGCCCATCTTTGCATGAAATGTTCCCTTGGTATCTCTGATTTTCTTGAAGAGATCTCTAGTCTTTCCCATTCTGTTGTTTTCTTCTATGTTTTTTGCATTGTTTGCTGAGGAAGGCTTTCTCATCTCTCTTGGCTATTCTTTGGAACTGCATTCAGATGCTTATATCTTTCCTTTTCTTCTTTGCTTTTCTCTTCTCTTCTTTTCACAGCTATTTGTAAGGCCTCCCCAGATAGCCATTTTGCTTTTTTGCATTTCTTTTCCATGGGGATGGTCTTGATCCCTGTCTCCTGTACAGTGTCACGAACCTCAGTCCATAGTTCATCAGGCACTCTATCAGATCTAGTCCCTTAAATCTATTTCTCACTTCCACTGTATAATCATAAGGAATTTGATTTAGGTCATACCTGAATGGTCTAGTGGTTTTCCCTACTTTCTTCAATTTAAGTCTGAATTTGGCATAAGGAGTTCATGATCTGAGCCACAGTCAGCTTCTGGTCTTGTTTTTGCTGACTGTATAGAGCTTCTCCATCTTTGGCTGCAAAAAATATAATCAGTCTGATTTTGGTGTTGACCATCTGGTGATGCCCATGTGTAGAGTCTTCTCTTGTGTTGTTGGAAGAGGGTGTTTGCTATGACCAGTGTGTTCTCTTGGCAAAACTCTGTTAGCCTTTGCCTTGCTTCATTCCATATTCCAAGGCCAAATTTGCCTATTACCCCAGGTGTTTCCTGACTTCCTACTTTTGCATTCCAGTCCCTTATAATGAAAAGGACATCTTTTTTGAGTGTTAGTTCTAAAAGGTCTTGTAGGTCTTCATAGAACTGTTCAACTTCAGCTTCTTCAGCGTTACTGGTTGGGGCATAGACTTGGATTACTGTGATATTGAATGGTTTGCCTTGGAAACGAACAGAGATCATTCTGTCGTTTTTGAGATTGAATCCAGGTACTGCATTTCGGACTCTTTTGTTGACCATGATGGCTACTCCATTTCTTCTAAGGGATTCCTGCCCACAGTAGTAGATATAATGGTCATCTGAGTTAAATTCACCCATTCCAGTCCATTTTAGTTTGCTGATTTCTAGAATGTTGACATTCACTCTTGCCATCTCCTGTTTGACCACTTCCAGTTTGCCTTGATTCATGGACCTGACATTCCAGGTTCCTATGCAATATTGCTCTTTATAGCATCGGACCTTGCTTCTATCACCCTCACATCCACAGCTGGGTATTGTTTTTGCTTTGGCTCCATCCCTTCATTCTTTCTGGAGTTATTTCTCCACTGATCTCCAGTAGCATATTGGGCACCTACCGACCTGATGAGTTCCTCTTTCAGTATCCTATCATTTTGCACTTTCATACTGTTCATGGTGTTCTCAAGGCAAGAATACTGAAGTGGTTTGCCATTGCCTTCTCCAGTGGACCACATTCTCTCAGACCTCTTCACCATGACCTGCCCATCTTGGGTTGCCCCACGGACATGGCTTAATTTCATTGAGTTAGACAAGGCTGTGGTCCATGTGATTAGATTGACTAGTTTTCTGTGATTATGGTTTGTGTGTCTGCTCTCTCATGCCTCTTGCAACACCTACTGTCTCCACTTGGGTTTCTCTTATTTTGGACGTGGGGTATGTCTTCACAGCTGCTCCAGCAAAGCACAGCCACTGCTCCTTACCTTGGATGAGGGGTATCTCCTCACAGCCTCCCCTTCTGACCTTGAACGTGGAGTAGCTCCTCTCGGCCCTCCTGCGCCCATCACATAGTATATATTTAAAGAAATCAAAGACAAGATTAAGAATCGGGGAATTGGAACTTAAATGTAAATTCTAGGTTACCAGGGGATGTGGGAGGGAGGGAGGGATAAATTGGGAGATTGGGATTGACCTATACACATTACTCTGTATGAAATAGATAATTAATAAGAGGCTCCTATATAGCACAGGGAACTCTACTTAATACTCTGTAATGGCCTGTATGGGAAAAGAATCTAAAAAAAGAGTGGATATATTGATTCACTTTGTTCTACACCAGAAACTAACATAACATTATAAATCAACTATACTCCAATAAAAATTTTAAAAAAAGTAAGTTCTAGAATTGAAGGACTATAACTAAATTAATTGAGATTAAGATCTTGATAGATGGGTTTAACAGTAGATTAGTAGTAGTAATAAATTGAAAGAAAATATTTAGAATGATAAAATATATAGAGAAAAATGGATTGGAAATATGTAAAAGAGTCTAAGAGACATAAGGATTCAGTGAGAATATTTAACAAGTGTGTAATTGAAATCCCAGTAGGAAGGAAAGGAGGAATAGTGTAGAATCTGTATTTGGAGAGATAATGACTGAAAATTCTCTGCAACATCCAAACTCAAATCACAGATTTAAGAAATACTGTAGACCCCCCACACTGGATAAAGTCAAATAAAATCTCAGTAAAATTTAAGATTGCTGAAAACCAAAAATAATGAGAAAATCTTAAAAAATACTTAGAGAAGAATTATATGTTACATTCAAAAGGGCAATAAGACTGACAGCTGATTTTTCAACACAAGCAGTAGAAGTCAAAAGGCAATGGATCAGTATTTTTGAAATGTAAACAAGAATGTAAACTGCCAGACTGAAATTTTATACCCAGCAAAACATCCTCCAAAAGGGAAGGCAAAAATGTCTTTTTGGACCAACAAAATGGAGAGAATTAATGCACACCAGATGTGCACTAAAGGGGAGTAATAATAAAGATTCTTCTTTGGGCAGAAGGGAAATTGATCCTGCATGGCAGCTTTAAGATGTAGGAAAAAGTGGAGACCAAAGACAGGGTAAATGCAAATGAATGTTGATGTATAAAACAGCAATGATAATTTAATGTCTTGTGTGGTTTAATATATATATATGTGGTTTGAAACTATAATAGTAGCATATAAGTTGTGGGGATGTAAATAGAGTTAGTATCCTGTTGTCTTTGCATTGTCCCAGAGGTGGTAAAATTATTAATTTAGTGCAGACTTTGATAAGTTAAGGATGCATGCTGTAATCGCTAGGATATTCATTAAAAGAACAGTAAAAGAATATATATCTACTAAACTAATAGAAGGGAATAAAGAGGAGAAGGAGGGGTAGTTAGTAGTACTAACTTGATTAATCCTAAAGAAGACAGGTAGACAGAAGAGGAACAGAGTATATGAGGATAATAGGAAGCAAACAGTAAGATGATAGATTTATACCCAGGATATCAATAATTATATTAAATAAAGTGAACTAAAAATTTGAGTTAAAAACAAAGATTGAGAAATTAAATTTTGAAAACGTGGATTTCACAACTTTGTACTACTTCTAAGGATGTATACAAGTGGAAAGTAAAATGGAAAAGGACATATCACTCCAACACTAGCCAGTAGAAGACTGGTGTACCTATATTAGTAAAATAGAAGTTAGGGCAGGAAAAGCATTATTCGAGGTAGAGACATTTCAAAATGATGACATACTCAATTCAGTAGTTCTACATCTGAATGTGCCTAAAAACATGGTGTCAAAATACACAAGGGAAAAATTGGCAAAACTAGCAAAGGATAGACAAATCTACAATCATAGTGGGGGTTTTTAGTACAGTTTACTAGCTAATGGAGTAAACAGAGAATCACTGAGGATGTTGTTGTTCAGTCGCTCAGCTGTGTTTGTCTTTTTGCAGCCTCATAGACTGCAGCACGCCAGGCTTCTCTGTCTTTCACCATCTCCCAAGGCTTGCTCAAACTCAATGTCCATTGAGTCGGTGATGCCTTTCAACCATCTCACCCTCTGTCATCCCCTTCTCTTCCTGCCTTTACTTTCCCAGCATCAGGATCTTTTCCAAGGAGTCAGTTCTTTGCATTGCCAAAGTATTGGAGTTTCAGCTTCAGCATCAGTCTGTCTAATGAATATTCAGGATTGATTTTCTTTAGGATTGACTAGTTTGAGGATATAGAAAATCTCAATAACATACTTAACAAGCTTGACCTAATTGAGATCACAGTGGGTTTGCCAGTAGATTAGATACAGAAGGAGAGAACTAGGAGATTGAAAACAACAAACATTGAAAATGAAACATGAAATATGAAGGACTCTGCACCCATAACTGTTAGATTATACATGCTTTTATATACACATGGAACATTTATCAAAATTGCTTATCTATAGCAAGTGTTGACAGATTTCAAAAGATTTAAATCAGTATCAGACTTATTACAAAGCTAGGTCTACTATTTGAAAAATCAGTCAGACATCACTGAGTTAATAGTGTAAAACAGAAAAGACTGTGATACTGTCAATTGAGGTAAAAATTGCCATTGGTAAAATTCAGCATCCATTCAAAGTGAAATCCCATAACACAGTATGAGGAAAAAGTAGCTTCTTTAATTTGATAGAGTTACTTAAAAGAATCCTTTAGCAAAAATCATGTTTAATGGTAAAGTGTTGAAAGTTTTCCTTCTGAGACTGGGAGTAGAAAGAAGTTATCTTTACCATTACTGTTAATGACTTTCTTTAGAGACTCTACCTGGTTCAATACAACAAGAAAAGTATAAGGTACAAGAATCAGCAAGAAAAGAATAAAACTGGTTTTGTAGATGGCATGTGTATGTAGGAAAAAACCTCATAACTTACTGTAATTAATAAGCAAGGCTGCAAGATTCAGAGTAACTCTGGACACAATTGCAATTTTGTATATCAACAACAAAAAGTGAAGTAGAAATATCATTTGTGGTGGCATGCACAGTCCGATTTTACAGAATAAGTTTAAAAAAATGTAAGGCATCTGTACAGGGAAAGATAAACACTGAGAGAAGTTAAAGGTCTAAATAAATAGATGGGTATACCATCTTAATGGATTAGGAGAATGAATGCTGTAAGATGTTGATTCTTCTGAAATTCAAAAGTTCCTTCATGTAGTATCAATAAAAATGTCTGCAGTTGTTTCCTTGATGAACTTGACAAACTCATATTAACATGTGCTTGGAAATGTAGACAGCAAAGGATGCCCAGAAGAGTTTTGAAGAATGGCAATCTGAGCAGACTTACTCTACAGGATAGCAGGACTTGTTTAACCCTATGGTAATTAAAATAATATAACTTTAGTGAAAGGCTAGACAAGTTGACCAGTCAAGCAAAGTAGTCCAGACACAGTTGCATTCATATTTGTACACTTGATTTACCACGTAGGAGGCTCTGCAGAATAACAGAGAAAGGACAGTCTTCTCAGTAACTGTATTCAGGTAAATATTCATGTGGGGAAAGAAAAGAAATGTGACTCTTTCACTGCATACAAATTAATTCCAAATCTGTATCCATGGAATTCTCCAGGCCAGAATACTGAAGTGGGTAGCCTTTCCCTTCTCCAGGGGATCTTCCCAACCCAGGGATCAAACCCAGGTCTCCTGCATTGCAGGTGGATTCTTTACCAGCTGAGCCAACAAGGAAAGTCCAAGAACACTGGAGTGGGTAGCCTCTCTCTTCTCCAGCGGATCTTCCTGACCCAGGAATTGAACCGGGGTCTCCTGCATTGCAGACGGATTCTTTACTAACTGAGCTATCAGGGAAGCCTGATAAATTTGACCCTGATAAATCTGGGTCAAATCAGAAGGGAAAAAAAGAGAGAAAGAAAAAATTTACTATGAATATTTTAAATCAGATTTTTTTTTGATGAGTTGTATGAGCTGCTTATATATTTTGGATATTAATCCCTTATCAGTCATATCATTTGCAGAATTTTTTCCCATTCAGGTTTTTTCATTTTGCCTATATAAAAAAATAATTTTAAAAAATGACCATTTTTGACTGTATGAGGGAATGGAAGTAATGCGGGATTGGGTTCATAAAAAGTCAAGAGAACTGTAAAGAATGTAAGAATAACACACATAGAGGGGAGCTGCATCCTCTAGGATGAGGCAGAGCCCTTGAGGAAGAGTCCCCGTGGTGCCCAGGGCTGAGACCCATGCCTGGTCTCCAGGGTAGGCTGTGGCGTCCTGCAGGGCGGAGACGTCTCTGTTCTGTCACGCTGGTGGAACTTGATGCAAGCTGGTGGTGGTTTAGTCGCTACGTCATGTCTGACTCTTGTGACTCCACTGATTGTAGTCTGGCAGGCTGCTCTGTCCATGGGATTCTTCAGGCAAGAATACTGAAGTGGGTTACCATTGCCTCTTCCGGGGGATCTTCCTGACCCAGAGATAGAGCCTGCGTCTCCTACATTGCAGGTAGATTCTTTACAACTGAGCCTAGGAATAGAATTATGGAGCCTACCCCATCCCTCACATTCATTCAGCATTTATTTAATAAATGCTGTTAAACATTCTCTCTCTAGCAGATATCGTGTTTGTTACCAGATACGTAAGAGAGGACCAAATAGATATTGGACTCGCCTTTGTGGAGTCTGTAGTCTATGAACGCCTTTTTTTAGGTACTGTCCAGTCGCTGGGGACATAGAGAGTGGTGAGTATCTGTCCTGTGGAGTTGGGGGTGTGTCGCTTTCCCAGTGTGGAGGTGTTCACAGCCTCAATCTGGGAGCTTTCTGAATCTGGTACTGTTGGGATTTTTGGGAAGTTCCCTCTTGATCAATTATTAATTCCATTTCCAGCCTCTCTCTGAAGAATTGGGAGTGGGGGCAGAAAATTCCAAGCTGCCACTTGTGCCTTGGTTGTTTTGGTTACTAGCCCCATTCGTAGCCATCTTGGAGCCCATCTCCCTGCCCACCCCCGCCCCAACCCCCACCTAGAGTAGCCCCAGTAGCTTCTTAGTGCTTTTATCACTTAGAGTTTGCCAGGGTTTCAGGAACCCTGGGTCAGGGACGAAGTCAAAGACCAGATATTGGAACCAAAGATGTTCTAATTGTCACTTAAGAAATTACGGGGTTTTAGGAACTCTCTGCCAGGACTTGGGGCCAGAGACCCAGGTTATTTTCTGTTATCTCACACTGAAGGACCCAAATGAGATTAGTGGTAGATGAAGATTTATTGTAGGGAATGTCTGCATATGGTACGGATATTAGTATTGATATCCCCAACTCAAGTTACAATTACATTTGCTTTGAAAGGATTGAATTATTCAATTATGTGTTGAATTCTTTGAGTTAGCTTAGTTTCATGACATTAGTTTTGTCCATTATATGTTTCTCAGTTGTATTAATATAATTTACACATCTACTTATCCTTCTATGTATTATTACCAATTGAGAGGTGAATGTTTTTAGTAATTTAAAAATCAAGTTGGAATTATGTATTGATTAATATATTGAGGTTCTTTTCCAGCCTGTCTTGCTTTAATAAGAGTTATTCTGCCTCAAAGTGGGGCATGTGTGTGTGTATGTGTGTGTTACACTCTTCCCCCGCCCCTCCCCACAAGGAATCATGGATACCTCTTCTCTGGTTTTCTCCCCATGCCAAAAATCTGTTGTGGTCACCTTGCATGCCAGTGCATGTGTGTGGATGTGGCTGTACATAACTGAAAAGTATAGTTCTTCAGTTGCTATGTGATTTCCTACTCTCTGCAATCCCATGGACTGGAGTACCCCAGGCTCCCCTGTCCATCACTATCTCCTGGAGTTTGCTCAAACTCATGTCCATTGAGTCACTGATGCTATCTAACCATCTCATCCTCTGCTGCCCTCTTCTCCTTTTGCCTTCAATCTTTCCTAGCATCAGGGTCTTTTCCAATGAGTTGGCTCTTCGCATCAGGTGGCCAGAGTATAGGAGCTTAACTTTTCTATAAAAATTGTAAACCAGTCCCTTATTGCTTATCTCAGTATTTTGCACACTTCCCTAGTTATTGTCTTAGGAAAGGAGGTCTGCCAACATAGTTGCTCACCAGAGAGTGTAAACGTTTGCCATATTCCCTCTAGAAAGGTGCCACTACACTCTCTATAGCTGAATAGGAAAATGTTCAGTTCCCTAAACTGACTGACACAGGTATTACAGTTTTTCAATCTTAGTCTAATGGGTGAAAAAATGGTTTCTTTTTAATTTGCTTTTCTTCATGTTGTTTTGTGTAACATTTTGTGTTACTTTTTTGATTGTTCATTCTTTTGTTCTTTTTTCTAGTACATTCTTTACCCTTTCTGATTTCTATGTTTTTCTTAAAAAAAAAAAAAAAGTTTAATTTTTTCCTGCCTAGTATGCTGTATTTCAGTCTTAATTTTCTTCATTACATCCTCATGTCAGTTCTGTGGGTCATGCACTCAAACTTTGAGTCTCTTTGGCCTTGAAAGCACACCCAGGAAAGGCTTCTTTATCTCAGTTCCTAAGTGTTCTCCCTGGATTTTCTTCTTTGTGTTGAATTTTTCCCTTAGATGTTTAATACACAGAGACATTTTGGGTAATATGGACAGAGTGAGGTAAAGCTTTTTTCCCTCCATATATTAATAGATGCTTATTATTGAGTCATTGATCCTTTCCTGCTGATTTGAAATGTTGCCTTTACCTTGTGCTAAATTTCAACAGATACTTATGTGTGGCTTTGTATCTAAATGCTTTCTGTTTGTTGATCTGTTTATCATAGGCCTGCATCAGTGCCATGTTGTTCTTTGATTTTTCCTTTTTTTCCTTACATACTGATTTAGTTCTTGTCAATCTGACAATTCATGAAGAGAAAATTGTTGCCCCTAGTCCATCCATCCTTAAAGTTATCTGTCAAAAATGGGGTGTGACTTTATAGTAGAGGTTCCTTTGTTTCTCTAAATGACCTGTTACTAGTTTCTGTAAGTTGGGGTCACGTTCTTTTCCTTTTCCTTTTGGTAGCAGAAGTTGTGGGTTGATGAAGAAAACCAATTTAAAGCAACTTTTTTCCCTGAATGTTACCATAAATTGTTTACTCACTCACTTATTAATGGAAATTTATGGAAGTCTCTTACAGGGATTTCCCCCTTGTAAAGCAAGTTTTTTTGCCACTGAAAATAGAATTGAAATGATCTCTAACCCTCATTTCTGTAGCCATCACTTCCCGGCTCTTCTCACATCTTAGAACACGTCAAATATAAAAGTATTTATAAGGCATACAGGGTTAATAGATGAGTACTCTTGGGATCAGAGACCACTGATCTGGGGTCTGTGGGGTCCAGGCCCCCTTGCAGAGCATGAGGGGACCAACATCTGTGATGTGTGTGTGTGAGACATGCATCTTCAGGGACATGTCTAGAAAGTGCTGATCTAGGTTAAAGTGTCCAGCTCTAAATATTTTTCATTGTAAATCATTATGGCTTGATACAAATTTAACATTTTGAGAGCCAGACTTCTTTTTAAAAAATTTTGATTGTAGTAGGATGTACATAACATAAAATTTCCCATCTTAGTCATTTTAAAGTATACAGTTCTTCGGCATTAAGTAAATTCACACAGTTGTGTAACTCCCTCCCCGTTGCCATCTCCCTCCAGCCCCAGCAAGCATCTTTCTGTTTCCTATCTCTGAATTTGACAACGCTAATTATCTCAGATCAGGGGAGTCTATAACATTTGTCTTTCTGTGACTGACTTATTTCTCTTAGCATAATATCCTCATGGTTCAGCCACACGTCATTTCCTTCTTTTTTAAAGGATGAATAATATTTCATTATGTACATACAACACTGTGTATCCATTTATTCATCGATAGACACCTGGGTTGCCTCCACCTTTGGGTGTTGTGAGTAATGTTGCCTTGAATAAGGGTGTACAAGTCTGAGAGCCAGACTTCTTGTGAGAGTTGGTTTTTCTTTTTTTCACTTTTATTCAGATACTCCAATCTGAATTTAATTCCCATTATTCTGCTGAAACCTCTTTCAGAGAGAGATCACTTGTGACCTCAGAATTGGTAAAGATGAGGGGCATTTTTCAGTATTTTATTTGGTTTCTCAGACGTATTCACAGAAGTTGACTGTGCCTTCCCCTTGGCCTCCGGGATGACGTGTGGCCTTGGATTTTCTCCTAGCGTTGGATGTTCCACTGTCTTCTGCCTGACGTCTGAAGGTAGGCTTTTCTCAGGGCTTGACTCGACCTTCTTCGTGTGTGACTGGTAAATGTGGATATTTCTCAGGAATCAACTGAAGTCTTCACCTCTAAGATACTCATTTTCACTCTCAGTGACCCTGCTGCTCCCTCAGCCTGCTGAGAGGGCTCCTGATTTTTTTTTTTAACTTGTGCTACAAAAAACTGTATCTATTTTTTCCCCATTTACAGTTATTACAAAACATTGGCTATATTCTCTTGTGTTGTATTAATAATCCTTGAGCCTGCCTTATATGCAATAAGTCTGTACCTGTTTTTATTTTTGTGGTAGTTTTTTCAGCTAGTTCAGACTCACCTGCTGCTTTTTGTTTCTGTTGTCTTACTGGATTTTAGAAAACCAGAGTTTTGCTAGGGGACTTCCCTGATGGTCCAGTGGTTAAGAATCCTCCTGCCAGTGCAGGGGCCACAGGTTCGATCCCTGGTCCGGGAAGCATCCACATGCCACAGGGCAGCTAAGCCCATGCACCACAACTATTGACGCCCACCCGCCTCGAGCCCGTGAGCTGCAACAAAGAGTAGTCCCGGCTTGCTGCAGCTAGAGAAGCCCTGTGCCTGGCAGTGAAGACCCAGCACAGCCAAAAATAAGATCAGATAATAAATATTTAAAAAAATGTTTTGCCAGAACTGAACTTTGGTGCCCGCATTCTGTCCTGTTTACTTTCTAGGTCTCTCCAAGGGTAATGCTTTTTCTTCTCTCTGTTCCAAGGTCTCTCTCTCTCTCAGTGAGCCTTCTTCCTCTCCTGCTGCCTCCACATTCACCTCCACGGGTGTGCTAGCATCTTGAATTTGTTTTGAGCTCAACTCCCTCTGCCGAGGGCCCCACCAGAGCTGCCCACCCACTCTATGGCAGAGTCTGACAGGCTGATCCTGTGTAGTGTGTCTGAAATGAGCTCATGGTGTTCCTCTTTGTCTTTCCTGTCTCAAAAAAGGACACCTCCCACGTGTCCAAGGCAGACCTGGGGGCCAGTTTTAAGATAAACGTTTGCATTAAAAGTAGTTTTAGCTTTCTAGAAAAGTTGCAAAAATATCAGACAGTTCATGTGTCCCCCACTCCCACTGATCCTAATAATGTGAAAGTGGTACGTTCACCCTGACCAGTAACCAGTACTGCTAGAGGACTGTAAACTCCACACGTTCTTCAGCTTTCCTTAGTTTTCCCCTAGTGTCCTTTTCTGTTCCAGGACCCCATCCAGGAGGCCACATGACATTTAGTTGTCCTTTCCCCTCAGGCCCCTCTGGACTGTGACAATTGCGCAGACTTTGGTTTCTGTTTGACCTTTTTATTTCTGTTGACCTTGACGGATCAGGCATTTGTACAATGTCCTTCAGTTTGGGTTGGTCTGCTGTTTGGTCTGTGATTAGGCTGGGATTACGCGTTTTGGGAAGGAAGACTAGGGAGATGCAGAGCCCTTCTCATCTCATCAGATCAGGGGTGCCTGCTATCAACAAGACTTCTCACTGTGATACACTTAACCTTCACCACCTGGCTGAGGCAGTGCTTATCAGGTATCTCCAATCTAGAGTTGCTACTTTTTTTCCTCTCAGAGGTCATTTTTGACACCTCCTTCATCTTTTACGTATTGAATCTAAGCCTACCAGTTCTATTTCCACATAAATTTCCATTCTGTCTAAATCACTCCTTACAGCCACCTCTCCAGGCCAGTTGACAATTACTTGTGCCCAAACGGTTTCTAGAGAGCTCCTGGACCCCTGTCCCTGCCTGAAGTCTTGCCTGCTCCCACCCAGATGTCGGAGTGGTTTTTTAAAAATGCCAGTTGGATTATGGTACCCCATTTCTCAGTTGTTTGAATACTTTTCCATTGTCCTTAAGATCTAGTTTCTCAGCCTCGTGCATAGGCCTGTGAAATATTGTGCGTCACCCGCCCAGCCTCCCACCTGGCCCCTCTCCCCTTCTCTCTTCCAACCATTGCTTTCTTCCCCTGAATTCCTTGTCTACTCTCAGGTCCTTCCTCCCATATTGCCTGTGACATATCATTTTTTCTTCTTCTTAGGATATGGTCCACCTCCACCTTGTCATCCTTCTGATCTCAGCTAAACATTATTTCCCCCAGGAAAATTGCCTCTTTCCCCCTCGCCCTCCACAGCAGAATTCATGAGGTACCCTTGCTGTGCATTTCCATAGCATTCTGCACTTCTTAATTCTGCTCATGGTGCTTGAAATGACTTGTTCCATTTCTGAATCCTTGCCTCAGCGTCAAGATAGACAAAGCTGGAACCTCTTCTCTGCTCTTCATTGCACATCCCGGGACGGAGTGACTGAGCCTTCCCTATAGTTAGGCTCTCCGTATATATTTGTTGAATGAATTTGTCTTTTAATTAGTGAGTAGAATTGCAGAATGGAAAATAATTGCTCCTCCTTCTATTGTATCCAAATAAGTCCTTGCGTTTATTTCTGTGATTCCCTTGAGTGAAGTGTCCTGAGTGCCCTGTGTAAGATGCTGTGGTCGGTATGTAATGAATCTAGAAGGGTGCAGTCCCCTCTGCTGCCCCGCATGACCTTCCTGTCCTTTCATTGTCTCACTCCCCAAACATGACTGGGAACCTTAGTGTGCAGAGCCCCACGTGGAGCACCTGCCTGTCAGGACCAGAGCCGTGGAGCAGGACAGGCTGGACAGATGTAATTTCAGTTCCAGCTCTGCCATTTTTAAGATTTACGTCTTGAATGTTAACCTTTGCTCATCTGAATAAATGGAGAGAGCAGTAGCCCTCTTGTAAACCTTGTAAAGAATCAGATCAGAGAAAGAATGGAAGATAATCAGCACCATCATCATAGTAACCACAGAGCTGGCATTATTGCTTTTTAAGACCTAAGCACCATGCTGCTCAGTTTGTATTACTTATTTTCTTTAATATTCACAGCAGCCCTATAAGGTAGGGATGTCATTATCTTCATGTTTTAAGTGAAGAAAGTGTGACTTTGTTAAAAATTAGTTTATCCAAGGTCATAGAGTAGTAAGCAGTAGAGCTATTACGGAAACCTAGAATTGGTTCTAATTGGAAAAGGATTCTCTGTATCTTGTATAGCTACCCTGTCTTTCAGTATAGCTTTATTCTTGGGGTTTTAGAGACTTTTAAAGCATCTATTGGCATTTAAAAACTTAAGGGCCACCTTAAGTGGCCCTGTTATCAGCTGGAATTTGTTTCTATATCCTTTGGCAGGTCTGACATCGGTGCTTGGTGCCTGCAGGAGGCGGGTGTATGTGGAGACTGGAGGATGGGGTTGAACCCACCTAGGCAATTTTTCTTAAAGTGAGGACTGTGGACTGTTCTAGTCAGCTTCATCTGGGGGTTTTACTAAAAATGCAGATTGTTTAGCTCCTCTTTTGATGTACTAAATTGTAATCTCTTAAGGGAGAGACTTGGGAACTATTCTTTGCAAATGACTTGGTTTAAATAGGGGCTTCTTATTTGTCTGAAACTTGAGAATCAGTGACAAGAGGAAGTGGGCAATGTTGGAGTCCTGACTCCTGACTGTCGTGTACTCCTGGTCCCGAGTGTCATGTAGGAAGCCAGTAGAGCAATGAAAATAAGCGCTGGTGTGCAGGTTAGTAACCTTATACAGGTCATACAGACGTAAAGTCAAAGTAGGTGAATGTTTCCCTTTTATTTTTTATAAATTTTTATTTGAGGGAATTTGGCATATATCATATTGTTTTTTTTCTCTAGTGGGGATAGTAACCTGAGAGGACTGGGTCTTGACTGTAGTAGAGTTAGCATCATATAAATATGAAATCTGAGGGGGAAATTTAAGAGTATTTGGCAAATTTGCATATAATTTGTAAAGCTAGGAGTATATCTAAAGCTGGTTTTTCAAGTCTTTTGGAGAAACTGTCATATTGTGCCCTGATTTTCCATTTAGAAACTATGGTAATTTCAGATTTGTGGCTAATATGAAAGCTGGTAATCAATAGGACATGTTTTAAATATATAGTATTTATTTTAAACAAGGAGGTTACTTTCATTATTTCACCCAAGAGAAGCAGAACCGAGTGGTTCCAGAATTGGTTAGTTCAGTGGTTCCTGCTGGCTCCCCATGACTCTTGGCTCTCCCTGCATGATGGCTGCAGCTGGGCTTTGTGGGTTAAAGTGCACAGGAAGAGGGCACAGCCCTGCCTTTTGCCCACCCCCCATTCTTAAAAAGTTTTTTTTTTTTTTTAAACTAAAAATACTTGATTCATCCAGAAGAAGGCAGAAAGGAAGAACAAAGAAACAAAGAACACAGGAAATAAGTAGAAAACAAATCACAGGATGGTTAACTAAAACCCAACCACATTTATTATATTAACCGTATATGGACTAAATTATATTATACTAATTGCATATGGACTAAATATCTTGATTAGAAGGTGGACACTGACAGACTCAATTTAAGGAAGCAGGACCCTTGAATTCTCCTTGAACTTTGCTCTGGGATGCAGCTAAGCTGCTTGTAAACGGTTTGATCCTTTGAGGTCTTGCTTTGTTCGGTGAGTGTGCAGCAGTGCTCAACCTCAGGCCGATTTCCCCGACTCCTGAGGCCTTCTCCACAGCGTTTGAGTACTCCTCAGTGCCTGGTGATTTTAGAGTTTTTCAGTCTCTGCCCCAGTTCTTAAATAGTTTTTTTGAGATGTAATTGGCATATACTTAGTTGCACCTACCTTTGGGACATGTGCTCTGCTCGCGCACACCCCATGGCCATCCCCCCTCCACCAGAAGGAGCGGTCTGATCACTCTTAAAAGTTGCTCGTGCTCATGGCACGTGAGCCCCTTCCTCCTCCTCGCTTTCTCCTTTCATGAAATCTTTGAAGCTGTTAGGGAGAAAATTATATTGTTGAGGATAAAGTTCCAGGTAGACAGGTATTTAAAGTTTTCGCTTTTGTTTTCTTTTCGAGGATTGTAGCGGAAATAATACGATGATTGCAGGTGTAGGTTGCTGTATCACTTATAGAAAGTTTTAAGAAACAGGCGTATATTTTAGAACAGACTGAGAAGCTTGGCAGAGAAATATATTTTCAGAAAGGTTGAAAAAAAAACGGCAGAGAGGGTGGCCGTAGTGGGAAGGGGGTGGGGGAGGGAACACTTCCTGCTGGCAGTGCCCCCCCACAGGGTGCACTTGGAGGAACCACATTCGTGGAGACCAAGTGCTTTTCTTGTCTTGGTTTTTCAAACAACCAGTATTTCTAATATGCTGGAAAAAAACTAACAAATTCTAAGATGAAAGGGTAATAGAAGTATAATCCCCACTTAACTGAAGGATATACTTAGCTCAAGTGCATTTTATTCTAGTGAATTGTCTGTTTTATTGAGTGACATTTTGGTGATTTATTTATTTATATTTATAGATTCAGGTTTTTTTTTTTAAATGTCCCATCACTGTAATAAACTTTTGGCTGGACATTCTCATTTTGCTCTCAGAGTACACTTGCTGAGATTAGTTTCTGTTGCAGAAAGCATTATATTGTTGCGTTAATAGCCATTTTGTAAAGAATTAGTAAAATATATAGAACTCTGTTTTAATGGGTTTCTTCAACTGTCTCCTAGCTTCTCTGACTCTCTGAATTTTCTTGGCTCTTTATTTTTTATTTCTTTCTGGTTCTTGTGTGTATTTTGAAAGTATATGCCTGAGGTGAAAATGGCAGCGTTTCTGTCATGATTTAACCTTATTGGAAACGACGTCCTTTGTTCTGTGTCTCTTTAGTTGAGGAATGAGCCAGTTCTTTGTGTTTATAAATGCTGGCTGGTCCTTGGCAAATAAACAGACAAAACCCCCAAAACACTGAAACAGCAACAACAAAAAACAACCGCCCAAAACTCAGAGTACAGATTGAGCATGTTGGAAAATGTGTTCTTTAAAAAGTTGTCCAGACAGTGAGAACTTAATATGGGTGAGAATTTCTTTGGAAAAGTCTTCTTTGCTAGGACTCCAGTGACTTGTTGGTCTTGTGACAGTGAAACCTTGTGTGTTTCTTATTGTAATAATGTAAGTCACCCGTGTGGGCATACAGTTTTCTTTCCAATTTCAGATTGAGGGTAGGGTGTGTGCTAGTTGTGCTTCTAAAATTTGGGTAGTATAGGACTTTTGAACATTGCCTGTTTATTTACTGCTCGTCATTTGGAAGAGGACTCTCTTTCTCTGCCCCTTGCTGTGAAAGTGCTAGTTCTACCACTGATGGATTTATTTGGGGTCAAAGACCGCCCTTCCCCCACCCCTCAATTTTCGCTTTTATTGGTATCTACGAATCCAGTCCATTTGTAGTCCTTGAAGGACTCTCTTTGGGGCCCAGGAAGAGGGCTAGGAGAGTGTTTTGTTTCTCAAATTTCAGCTTAAGCCAGTCTTTTGGGAAAAAATAAAAAGCTACTCACATCCCATGGCCTCTAGAATCTGGAGCAGAACTGTTGCGTCAACAGACCTCCGGTTAAGTAGGCAGGCATCAGATTGTGTCTCTGGGAAAAAGGAAGTGTGTCCCAGATAGCAGCTTCCGGGGCAGCTCCTGGTTGTCGCAGCGGAATCTGTGCTTCCCAGATGTTCCGGCCCCAGTGGTCTCTGTTCAGTCTCTCGGTCATGTCTGACTTTTTGCCACCCCATGGACTGCAGCACGCCAGGCTTCAGGAATTTGCTCAAACTCGAGTCCTTTGAGTCGGTGATGTCATCCAACCTTCTCATCCTCCGTCGCCCCCTTCTCCTCTTATCCTCAGTCTTTCCCAGCATCAGGGTCTTTTCCATTGATTCGGCTCTTGGAATCTTGTGGCCAGATTATTGGAGCTTCAGCTTCAGTATCAGTCCTTCCAATGACTATTTAAGGTTGATTTCCTTGAGAATTGATTGGTTTGATCTCCTTGCAGTCCAAGGGACTCTCAAGAGTCTTCTCCAGCACCACAGTTTGGAAACATCAATTCTTTGGTGCTCAACCTTCTTTATGGTCCAACTCTCACAACCGTACATGACTACTGGAAAAATCCTGGCTTTGACTGGATGGAGCTTTGTCGGCAAAGTAATGTTTCTGCTTTTTAATATACTGTCTAGATTGGTCATAGCTTTTCTTCCAAGGAGCAAGGGTCTTTGAATTTCATGGCTGCAGTCACCATCCACAGTGGTTTTGGAGCCCAAGAAAATAAAGTCTGTCATTGTTTCCATTGTTTTCCCATCTATGTACCATGAATTGGTGGGACTGGATGCCATCCATGGTCTTTGTTTTTTAAATGTTGAGTTTTAAGCCAGCTTTTTTACTCTCCTTTTCACCTTCATCAAGAGGATCTTTAGTTCCTCTTTGCTTCTGCCATTAGGGTGGTGGTGTTATCTGCATATCTGAGATTATTGTTATTTCTCCCAGTAGTCTTGCCCTCTTTTTACTTATTAAATTACATTCTAGGGGATCCTCTTGACCTAGGGATCGAACCCCGGTCTCCTGCATTGCAGGCAGATTCTTTACTGCCTGAGTCACCAGGGAAGCCCTAATTAGGTGCTAGGGTCCTTGAATATTAGAGGCGTGGTAAACTCCTTCCTGATAGCCCTCCCTTTCTCAAATAGCAAACACATGTGAAAAACATCGGCTAAAATCCTTCATGGATTTTCTTTAAGTCACCTAAAATGTCATTACTGGCACAAATTTATTCAAATTGTCAGAACTTGTAAGTGCTTGGGTGGAGAGGGTTCTTGTTTGTGCTTTTACTTAGGTTATATTCAGTTTCGTGGATTTATTTGTGGAAACGTGGATTTATTTGTGGAAACGTGATTGGTTGTAGTGCTTACAGGACCTCAGAGAGCAATTCCTTACCACTTGGAGAATCAAACCACGTTGGCCTAGACTGGTGTCTGCAGCTTGCAGTGGGGGTTAAACTGGTAGAAAGTTTGGGCTAACACGTTTTTCCTGAGTCTGTGAATTTTAGAAATGATTTAGAAGACTTTTGAAAAGCATCTATAAGTGCTGTCTCCTCTTGTTGTCAAGAAGTTTTAAAATAAATGCTTGTGTTTTGGTAATGAAGGGGTACATATATTGGATCTGAATGTACCTTTTCTCATTTTTAATGGGAAATATTTTGATAAAACAAAACTTGGCTAATGGTAAACTTTTCCATTAGAAATGCCTTCCAAAATGCCTTTTCTTATAAACATGCTTAAAGTGGTCTGAATAACAGTGCTACTAAAACAGCATCTGCATTGTTTTGATGGGGTATTGATTCCTTCTGTAGTGTTCAAAATTGCTTGCATGCCTCCCAGCAACAAATTCATATATGACAGACTTTACTGGAGAGGAGCATCCCAGATAAATGAAAGGCTAGTTTACTTTTCAGTAGCTCTGAAACTTTAAAATAAAAGTCGTGTTTGTAGAAATGTGGCCTTGAGGCACTAACACACTTGTATTTAGTGCATGAAGCTCTGCCAGTTATTTCTTAACAAAACCTAATCAGGGGGAACAAAAATCCTTATAGAGTTTATTTATTGATAGCTCTAAGCCACCAGAAAGAATATCCTGTTCCTCTTAATAAAATCCTGTAGGGCAGTTGTCTTTATTTTAATAGGAAAGTATTCGGGAAATTTGATTTTATCAAGGTAAACTCAAATGTTAGATATTGTAAGATTGAAGCTAACCTTGGAGGCTGGAAGAGGGAATGGTACTTAAAGTTCTTGCTAGTGATGCTCCCTTTTCCCCTCTTAGATAGAGAGGCATTATTTCTATTGCCTGTTACAACTCACTGTACAGCAAGAAGCGAAGAAATTTGATTGGATCCTTAAATCAGGAAATGTAGCCTGCTCAAGTTTAGTTGCAGAGAGAAGACTGAAGATCATTAGTAAATAAAATAGTAGTCATTTTATTTACTAGTGAAAGGAATATGGAAATTATTTACTGTAACTCCTAATTGTTATGCTTGCTATTGCCGCAAAGTTAAGTGTGTTTGTCATGATTTCTGTGGTGGCTACATGATGCAAAACAAAACCTTGGCTCTTTCTGTCCTTTTAAGGTTTGTTAATGTCCTTTTTTGTTTGTTAATGAGGGAAATGAGTAAATAATAACAGAAAATTGAGGCCTCAACTGTCATACACTTTTTTCCATTGTTAAGATATTCCTTATGTCAAGCTTCTATTAATTCTGTGTAAATCCAGTAGAGATAGCAAGTTATTTTGCTTAAAATGTCTTTTCCCCCCTGTGCAGTGAGAGTTGAATGTGAGAACAGATCTTAATAGATATAGTTACACAGTTTATTTTATCATGTATCACTTTATTGCTGTCTTCTAGAACATTGTTATACTAAATGTTCCAATAATGGAAATTTTATGCAGCTACTTCAAATGAAACAAATTTGCAAAAACTCAATTTTGGAATTCATTCCTTGAGGAGAGGGAAAAAAAAAAACTCACCATGCTGTGACCAAATTAGATTTCTGATATGTTGGCAACTTAACAAACAGTGTCATTTCCTGAAAACGGGGCATGGGGTCCAGTGGAAATGTCAGTACTTCAGTCACTTGTAATGGGGGATATTTGCGGTTTAATATGATTGAATGGTTAAATTTTTATTTAAAAATGGTAATTAAAATTTGGTTTTGTACCTAATTAAAAATGGCTCGACATGGACTCAGCAGTGACTGTGTTCAGTTACAGGGGGCATCTTCTTTTCAAGAACTTGAGTTTGATTCTGGGAGGTGCGAGTTTTACTTACTGGAGCTCCTTTGTTTTGCAGAGATCATGATGCAGCCGTCCTTTTGGATTTCTTTTTAATAATGTGTGACCCTTCACCTTTGATCCCCTGACCTGCATTACCTTGGTAACCATTTCATTTTTTAATTTAATTTCATTTTTTGATTTTGGTGTACAAGCTGTAACATTTCATCTCTCAGAGTGTAACACGCTGATTTCCTCAAATAGAGATACCCCTTTGAGCGATAAACTTGCAAAATGCTGTCTTCGTTTTCTGTATTAAAATTCATTTCAGTTTTAAAAATAAAGTGTAATCTGTGTTTTCATCCTTTTAAAATTTTAAGTTTAATGAGTGCATTTCCCCACACAGTATATTTCCTCTTCTATTCATGTTTTGCAGTAGCCAGATGAACTTGGTGTTCACATGTAACTTGCACACACCTCAGACACCCACATCTCCTCCCCACACCACTCCCATCCCTACCCCTGTGCCCCCCCCCCCCCGCTTCCTCATGGTTACCACACACACCTCCCCACCATCACCACGGTCACCACACACCCCTTCCTTTGCAGATTCACTCTCCTTCTTTCAGAAATGGTGGCAACTTGAACTTAACTGGTCTCCGCTGCCACGTTCTACCACCTCACATGACATTTTATATTCTCAAGTGTTGGTAGAAGAAAAAGTTTAGCCCTTGAATTCCACGCATGGGCTGGAAGATAAGAAAGTTGTCTCACTCCCAAAATTCACCTTTCCCCCTTCTTCAGTATTTTATCCTTTATTTGAGATGTAAGTTAAGAGTGAATGACATTTCTAATGTGATCAGATGTGTCCTTTGCTGAAACCTGGTTAGTCGGCTCTGATGGTCCATACACCAGACTGACTGCTTTATGCCGCATGCTATTTCGTGACTGCTTTTCAGACAATGCATTTGCAACTGTATTCCACTTTTCAGAAAACTCTTATTCAAAAGCAAAAGAAAAACCCTGAAATTTAAAAATAAAAGTCAAACTTAAGTTAATTCTTTCAACTGGCAAGATATTCCTGAGAAATCATGTTCCTTAAAAAAAAGAAAAGAAATCATGTGACATCTCGTAGCATGGCCTGCTGAAGCACAGATTATTTTCCAAGTGTCTCATTATTTTATTCTCCAACATTTAATGCTGATGCTTTAATTGCACACAGCTGAAGCTGCTAAATGAGCACTGAAATGGATTTAAGTCCTCTCTGAGCTTTGTTGATACCTATAAAAGTTTATGTCATTCATTAGAACCACAAATTAAAATTAGTTGTAGTGAGCTGCTCATTGGAGATCGGAACGCTCACGAACACTTTTTCAGGCCTCCTTGCTCGTCTTTGTCTGTTATACTGAACGTACCTGGGAAACTGCCCTTGGCTTGTCGGGTGTCTCTTCACAGAATTGCAGAATGTCAGATCTGTGAAGTATGAGTAGGTAAAACATCCCATGATTACAGAGCCAGAAAGGGCATGAATGTTCCAGGAGTGGGAGCAGCTTACTTATCCAACCTTGCATTTTAAGGTGATTTTTTTAAAAATAATAATGCTTTCAGAGTTGTGTGGGAATGTTTTCCAGGCTGCATCCTTTTATTTGTTCCTCTCTAGCATGAGAAGAAGGATAACGTGTGGCTCAGAGTTTACTGAACAGACATGGCAGGGCTGGAGGGGCTGTGAGCGGTGGGCTGATCCACTCTCCTTGCTAAAGCAGTCCTATGCCTGCCCGACTCCCTAGGGGGAGCTGGCTGCTGGAGCCCAGAGAGTCCCAGCTCCCTGTTGACAGAATCAGGGCCTCTTGACATCTCTCCGAAGGCTGCCAGGTCCTCTGGAGACAGTCAGACACTTTAAGTCCAGTAGGAGCTGAGGAGGCAGTTAATAGGCACCCAGGAGAAATGTCTTTATTGTGATAATTTTTATTTTGCAATATAGTCAGAGAGAGCTGGTATACATACGGTCACATTTGTTACCTATTGTCAGTGAGCAGCGCTTACTTGGTTAGTATTTAGGAATTCTAGTGAGTTGTAAGTCACCTGGATGTCGTTTTTGTGAGCATGAGTCGGTGAGAAAACCCTAGGCTGAGAGTCAGAAGACCTGCTTTGGACCGGCAGGGTCTCTGGATGTGCCAGGGGTCTCTTGTGAGGTAGCGACGCACAAGACTCAAAAACTCAAATAGAAAGACTTCAAAAGGCTTTCATGTTGTGGTTGAAATCAGTGAAATCATTTGTTCCACTTAATGTACAGGGGTTTGTAGAACATTTCATTGATTCGACTTCAGTTTTATCCTGTGTGAAACATGGGGACTGTATGTCTCCTACTAGCTTTTTAGGGTTGTTGGCAGGATAAATGAAAATGCATGATGGACACCCTGGGAGCCCAGAATAAAGGTGTCTTTGAAATCGAACCTCATGCGAGGGCTGTGCTCTTGGCAGCCGCAGTCTTTATGCTGCGAAGACATGGTAGTGAGAGCTCTGGTGATCGGTCGGGAGCTCGGCCGCCTTGCGTGGAATCCTGCCTCCCGCCTTGGCCCTTCGCAGGTGGCGTGGCGGAGACCATCATCTAACCTTTCTGTGCCTCAGTTTCCTCCTCTTTAAAATAGAGTTGATGGGGCTTCCCTGGTGGCCTAGCAGTAAAGAATCCGCTTGTAATGCAGTAGACATGAGTTCGATCCCTGGGTTGGGAAGATCCTCATGGAAAATTTGCCTTGCACAAAACTGGTCCCCGGTGGCAAAAAGGTTGGGGACCACTGGTTTATGGGAATAACCAGGGCTAGTTCAGATGCTTCAAGTTAAATCTGGGTTCTTAACCAGTTAACAAGACAAGTTTAGATAATTAAGAGCCTGTTGGCCCTTTAATGATAGGTTCTTTGGTTTTGGCTAATTTAGGCTAAATTAGGAGACACACGAAAGACGCGTGGGCGAGACCCCCATCTTTTGCTTAGTCAGCACTTGCTCGTTCTCTCTTAGCTTCAGTCAGCTGTCTAGTGAGCTGGAGAGTCAGAAAGCGTTGAGAGGCTTTTGCTTTGCGGTGAGAGGCTTCAGTGCTCCATCCTCAGGAGAATAAGGAAGAAGGAAGTCACTGCTGTGTGTCAGGTTTCCCCAAGTGTTTCCACATAATTACCTGCATTTATCTATGAGGTCCATGGTGTTTGTTAACTCCGCCTGGCCCCTGAGAACACCGATGCACAGGCAGGTTAAATGAGCTCCTTTGGGGTCACCCCTAGTGGGTCGCAAAAAGAGTCCAGGACTTCAGTCCAGGTACTGCCCTTCCAGGACCCGCTGCCTTGCGTTTGCTGGCAAACCTGGCGGCTCCCCTGGCAGGAAATTCTGCCCTTCTCTGCACACATTCCTGTCCCTCAGCTACCAGCACCCCTGCCTTAGTCAGGCCTTCAGTGCCCTGGGCAGGAAGGCCCTGCCTTCACATGGCGCCTGGAGGGGCTCTGGGCAGTGGCTTCCTTGCTCTTGCTCTGTACCACACATCCAGCTTTAAATCGTGGAGCCCTGACCCCATCCCAGTCTTGGGGCTGCCAGTTCAGAGAAACCGTTGATCAGCAGCGTGGAGAGACACGGGATGTTTATGGTATTTACAGCAAGGCATACCTGGAACTGATGTGTGCACATGTGGATCTTCCTGTTGTTGAGTTGCAGTGTAAACTATAGTGGCCTTTATGGGTAGTTTGGTGGTTTACCCACCAGCCGCCTTCCTGTGGGAGGAGAGAGTCCATCTGACCTCAGTAGGAGGTAGTCTTCTGAGAGCGGGCATCTTACCATCACAGAAACTAGGTTGGAGATTGCTTGTGGGGCAAAATGAAGCAGTGGGTGGTCTCTCCTTTGCCTTTTCACTCTCTTTTCTGTCCCTGTCTTGTGTGCATTTATTCTTCAGTCCCTCCTTTCCTCTCCTCCCCACCCCTTCTCTTTCTTATCCTCACCCTGTTTCACTTTTTCTCCATCATGTACCAGATACTTCTGAATGTATCTGTCATCAGGCTTTAAACACTTGAAATCCTGCAAGGGGCCTGGTGTTTCTCGTAGTTGATTCGATGTGTCCTGGGACTTGTCTTTCAGAGGTGAAGGTGCTCCCTGAGTCACTCCAGAAGTTGTCAGATTTTGTTTGTGATCGTCAGCCTTGAGTTGAGTGGTATATCTCGGGTAGGTAATTTGGCATGGCTGTCTGAGAAGCGCCATCACTAACTGGGACCGAGTGCGGGGCAGTGATGGACTGGCCCCTCTAGAGGCACCTGCGTCCAGCTTGCAGTGTGTTTGCTGCTGGAAGGTCTGAGGCCAGGTGTCAGGGCCCCCGTTTGGTGCTGAGGAGCTGCTCCTGGGGAGGACAGGCCCTCCCCAGAGGCCTTTAGCCCACTCAGTTGTGCTGCCCGGGGTGTGTGGGTGTCCTGTGGCCATGCCTGTGGCCTGTGTGCCTTGGGAGGTGACAGGAAGTGCCCAACCCTGGTGGGTAGGGTGGTGGAGGAGGGGCTGAGGAGACCACTTAGGGGCAGTTCTGATGGCATTTAACCCCTCAGGAGGCAGTGAGGAGGATAAGAAACATGGTCCAACTGTGGAAGATACTTTTGCCATTCTTCAGTGAACATCTGCCCTCGTCAGCAGGGGGGTGACCACTGGCTGAGGCGGCGGTGGGGTTGCTGCACAGTCAGAGCACGTGGAATGCAGCTCCTGTCTGTTCTCATTGGCGGTTGTCCTCTCCCGGGAAACGGGGGCCCTGGTTGCCATGGCAACCAGGTGACACGCCTCAGAATCATAGGCTTTAGACCACGGGACAGATGTGGGTGCCCGCACAGCACGTGGATGGTCAGCCTGTGATGCCCCAGTCTTCCCCTCTCTCCTTACAGATCCTTTGGGGTGTTTTTTCCCCTCTCAGCCCCTTGTTTCTCCCCCTGGGAGAAGCCAGAGGACTTTTCTCCTCCTTCTGTAGTGGTGGGAGAAGGACTGACAGCGAGGGGGGCAAGTTGGTGGCAGCATTTGACTCTGGGTTTCTCTTACCTGCCCTGGCATGTATTCCACCGTCTGACACGAGTGCTGGCACGTAAGAGACACCCAGCCAACGTTCACTCTCCTTTCAGCTCTCATTAGCACAGGTAATTAAGAACAGGAGCTGATAGACAGCACATATCTGTGCAGAGATATATCTGTAATTAAAGTTTTAATTAAAGAAACACCAGACCAGGCAGATGGTTCTGATGCCCGCATCCTGTAAACCAAACAACCACGGCTTTTCGATCTTGCAAACAAGCAGAGCAGAGTAGCGACAGCGCTCCCAGAAGTAGACCAGAAGGCCGAGGTCGTCTTATTAACTAGCCACAGTTGAATCTTGGTAGCACTCTCTGCTACACCAAACCCAGAGATAATCATCACAGTTTGAAATGGAAATTCAGTACATCGAAGTTATGTCCCAACCAAAGCCTTTAAGCCTCCGGTCAAGGGCATTACCAGAGCCCAGCTGGTATATCACAAGGCATGTGGTTTTGTGCTAGATCACAAAAGCTGACAAAGTGTTATTTGGGATCATCAGCTAAATACAGTATTAAATTAGAGAGCTACCATCCTGACTGTTCAGGTTTGGCTCCCTGTGTAGCAGGGCAGGACAGAGCTGGGACGGATGTCGCCTGCCTCCTGTGTGTCCTCTGTTCCGGGTCATGGTGACCTCAGTGGCCAGCCAGCTGCAGAATGAAAAAAATGAAACCATTCCTGGGTTAACAGGAAAAGATGAATTTCAGGTCTTGTCACTTCTGAGAAAAACCCGCCCCCAGGCTGTGTCCCTGTCATCAGGAGGCAGGAGCCACCTAGGAGGTGGGCAGGCAGTTCACTCTGACCTCTGGGGTTCTTCCCCCACCGACCCCCCTAGTTTCTTACCCTTCCTCATAATCACTTACATATCCAGGCACATGGTTTTCTGACATTCATTGCAGGGAGGCACTTCTACACCTGAATTCTCTGCTAATGGACATAGATGTGTTTTTTACCACCGACATCTCACTCACTCGTTCCCACTTGGTAGAACCAACACTAAAGGTGTTCATTTCTTATTTCATGGAGAAGCATTTTAAAGGGTCAGGAGAGTAGTTGTCTACTCTGGCGGGTGACCGTGTTGTCCTGTGTCTTTAAAGGAAGTAGGATTCTCACTGGAAGAAGAGCCATGTTACACCAGAACATGTATGAGTGTTAATATCTTCCCATTAAAGGCCCGTCCCCAGGATGTTGGGACTCGTAGTACTTTAGCTCATGTTAGTACTGTTTATCAGTCAGAACTCAGTCATCTTAGGAGAGCTGCCGTATCCGTGGTACTGTGGTGGTTGTGAGTGTTGGGGATGTGTGATGGGTGGATGGAAGTTTTTTTTTTAACCACCGTTTTGCTCAGGAAAGACTTTCATTTGATGAGATGTTCTTTTTTTTTTTTTTTTTTAAGAAGTCAGTTAAGTGTCAGCTGCTTTGACTAAATAGTCTTTTGTGCTTGTGCCCAGGAAGTGTTGTTAGACCTGTACAGAGCTGTGCTGCTAGGCATTAAGTTGGTGTTTTACTTGTGGAATTGGAATCCGACTATGGGGTCTGTTTCTTCTGTAACTTGGTTAGAGACCCAAACACGTGAGCCCTGAGTATACAGCACAGTTTGTGATTATAAGAGACTTTCTATGAGTGACACTGCTGCCCCTCAGAGCCAGGCTTTGAGGGCTCACGTCCAGGTTTCACCCTGAAGAAAAACACCAGCAGCCCACCTGGAATAGTCAGGGTTTTTTTCTCTTGCTGCGGTGGATTTTTAAGGGAGTTTTGCTGTCCCCGATACCTGTTTGACGTTGGGGGCTAGGGGAGTGTTCTCCACTCCTCGAGAGAGACTTAAATTCAAAACATTTATCCACTCGTCCCATAAATACTTACCCAGTGCCTAGTAGCAGGCACTGTCCTAGGTACAGGAGTAAAGCAGTAAACAAAGCGAGGCCTGCTTTCAAAGAGCCTCTTTTCTGGTTGGCCAGGAGGAGTTACAAACAAACAAACAAAAAGGTGACAGTGAGTGACTACATACCCCACACTGATGGCCCCATCAGCGCTCAGAACACTGAGGAGACAGGCGCTGTTACTGTCCCTGTTTCACACAGAGGGAAACTGAGGCATGGAGAGGGTAAAAGTAACTCATCCAGGGTCACAGTACCAGTGCTGTTGGCAGTCCAGCCCAGGTTGTCTGCCTCCAGGTTTCATGAACACTGTGCCATCTTGTTTGCCTGTTAAAAAATGGCCTAATCTGTTTATTTCTACCTGAATAAAGAAATAAATACTGTATGATAATAAGTGCGACAAAGAACAGTGAATGTTCTAGATGTTGACGTGGGTGTGTGTGCACATGGGTGCTGCCTTGGCTGGTGTGGTGGGAGCAGGTGTCTCTCCTACGGCGATTTGAAGGAAGTGGCACTGTGATTCATGTAGATATCCGGGCGGAGGGTACTCCAAGCAGTGGGAATAATAACAAAAGCAAAGGTCCCCGGGTAGTTGTGGGCTCAGCAATAGCAAAGGAGAAGCAAAAAGGCCTCTGTGGTCGCACTGGGTAAGGACAGTGGAGGGGCGCAGATGAGGTGGTTGGGCCTTGTAGGGCGTGGGCAGTTCTTTGGTTTTACTGAATCAGAAGAGGAGCCAGCCAAGAATTTTTTTTTTTTTTTTCAGCCAAGAATTTTTGAGCAGGAAAATGACATGATTAAAACGATCACTTTGGGAGTTTCCCTGGTAATCCACTGGCTAAGACTCTTGAGTTTCCACTGTAGGGCGCACGGGTTCGGTCTGCTCGTCAGGGAACTAAGATTCCAAATGCTGCATGGCTTGGCCAAAACTATATATATATATATATATATATATATATATATATAAGGGGATCACTTTCTATGCAGTGCAGAAAGTAGTTTAGGGCAAAGGTTGGCTTACCTTGGCCCCAGGGCCAAATCCAGCTGCTGCCTGTTTCTGGGCAGCCAGCAAACCGAGGATGTTCTTTACATTGCTAGAGGGTTGGGAAAGAAGTAAGATGACTAAGAATATTCTGTGGCACATGAAACTTATATGGAATTCAGGTTTCCGTGTCCGTTCAAGCTCCAGTTTTATTGGCACAGAGCCACGCTCACTTGTCTGCGTAGTGTGTGAGGCTGCTTTCAAGCCGCGACAGCCAAGTTGAGTAGTTGCAACAGAGACCATCTGGCCCACAGAGCCTGAGATATTTACTCTCTGGCTCTTTAAGAAAAAGTTTGTTGATCCCTGGTTTAGGGGGGCCAGGGATGGAGGCAGGGAGACTCGTGAAGAGACTGTTGCAGAGGCCTGTGGTGGCTCGTCTGGACCAGGGCAGTGAGAAGCGGTCAGATGCTGGATGCATTTCAGGGGAAGAGCTGAGTGGTTGTCTGCAAACATGAGGAGTTGGGGATGATGCCAATGTTTTTGCACCGAGCAACTGGAAATGCAGTTCCCATTCACTGAGATGGGGAAGACTGTGGGAGCAGCAGGTGAGGGAGATGGGCGAGGAGACACCCCTGTGCTGTGTTAAGGTCACGATGCCATGTGGATAGGTGCAGTAGGTGGACAGTTTAGAGGAGGGGTTTCGACTTGAGCCAGGCTCCTCACTGTTGTCAGTGGATCGAAGGGTTGTAAAACTCTGGAGTAAATGGAATCTGGTAGGGGGTGTGTATGGATGGAGCACAGGGGTACTCAGTGATGAGAGGAAGGGGAGAAGGGAGTGAAGGAGGTGAGAAGGAACTCCACGGAGGGAAACCAGGAAAGTAGAGTGTCCTGGAGGAGCGTGTGTCAAAGCAGAGAACAAGGTTGTCTGTGTCAAACCTTCTAAAGTCAGATGAGATGCAGGCTGAGAGCTGACCCTGGGCCTGGCAGCGTGGGTCACTGGTGACTCTGATAAGAGCCAGATGAATGAAATGGCAAGGGTGTCACTGACTCCAGCTGGTTCAAGCACAAACGGCAGGAGAGGAAGCAGAGCAGGTGCTTTGGAAGCTGTGTTTTCTGCTGCCCCAGTGTGGGCTGGGAGGATGCGGAGAGCTGGATTTGACCTAGGTTTGGAAGTCTGCCTGGGGAGTGCTGACGGGGGAGGGGCGAGGAAGCCAAGCACCCGTGTGATGGTGGGTAGTGGCCTCTGGACCAAGCAGAGGGCAAAAGTGAAGCGTGAGTAAGAGGAGGGGCAGCAGGAGGCCCTGGGTCACTGCATTCAAGGAATTGTTGTTTAGTTGCTCAATCATGTCTAACTCTATGCAACCCCATGGACTGTAGCCCACCAGGCTTTTCTGTCCATGGGATTACCCAGGCAAGCATACTGGAGTGGGTTGCCATTTCCTACTCCAGGGGATCTTCCTGGACCAGGGATCGAACCCACCTCTATTGCATTGGCAGGTGGGTTTTTTTTTTTTTTTTTACCGCTGAGCCACAAGGGAAGCCCATGCATTCAAGGAAGTAGGGCCATGGAATTGTTGGAGTAGGGATAGTCAGAGTGGGATGCTTGAACTTGATGTTGTGAAGGGGTGCAGTTGTGGTTACCATCAAGGTCTAGAGCAGTGCCGTCCAATAGAAATATAGTGTGACCGATGTGTAATTTGTGATGATCTAGGAGCCATATTTTAAAACAGTATAAAGAAATGAAGTTAATGTTAATAATATTTTTATGTAGCCCCATGTATCTAGAGTATTATGTGAATTGAGGGCAGGAGGAGAAGGGGATGACAGAGGATGAGATGGTTGGATGGCATCACTGACTCAATGGACATAGGTTTGGGTAGACTCTGGCAGTTGGTGATGGACAGGGAGGCCTGGCGTGCTGCGGTTCATGGGGTCGCAAAGAGTCGGACATGACTGAACGACTGAACTGAACTGAACTGATGGTCAATATAAAAATTGTTGAGGTGTTTTGTCTTTATTTTGTACTTAGTTCAGTCTCAGCACACCTCAAAAGCCACATGTGACTTGTAGCTACCATACTGGATAGCCTAGGTCTCGGAAATGATGATGGAAGTGCAGTCTAAGGGTGTCAGAGGGAGTGGGTCAGGAACAGGGAGGCCAGGGCTTGTGACCGATTGTGTTTGTGGATTTGAAACCGCTTATGGCCCTGATGAGATGAACAGGGTTGGAGAGGGAGGCTGGGATCCTTGTTAGGGTTGCTGCACCAGTGGCCTCTACTCTTCGCCTTCTGCCCACTGTGGAGTGTTTCCTGCCCAATCCTATCATTTCTCAAAGCACCTGTGATGTTTTGGGCGCTTGCTCTTGCTTCCAGGCAGATCAGAGTGGTAATTCCTTGGAATTGGGAATTCACGGCAAGATTTCTGAGTCACAATAATAGCAGAACACAGGGCCATAGTTTTTCCAGGATCTCCCTAGTAGGGCAACTTTTCACATGAGTTTTTACTTTTATCCTTTAGAGTCTGTTTTGTCACATCTTTAGATTCCTAGATTTTAGCATAATCCTCGAATTCTATGGGCTTCCCTGATAGCCCAGCTGGTAAAGAATCCACCTGCAGTGCGGAAGATCCTGAGTAGGGAAGATCCTCTGGAGAAGGGATAGGCTACCCACTCTAGTATTCTTAGGCTTCCCTGGTGGCTCAGTTGGTAAAGAATCCGCCTGCAATGCAGGAGACCTACTTGGGTACAATTCCTGGGTTGGGAAGATCCCCTGGAGAAGGGAATGGCTACCCACTCCAGTACTCTGGCTTGGAGAATTCCGTGGCCTGTATAGTCCATGGGGTTGCAAAGAGTCAGATATGACTAAGCAGCTTTCACCTTTCAAATTCTATTAGTTATACTTAACAATTCTAAATGTGTTTGAATCCCTGAAGAAGCTCACGTTTAGTAGCTTTTTGAGACAGTCTCGTGATACAGAACCTGCCTGCCCTCTGATGCTTTTAAAAGGCAGGCATGGCCCAGCCATTTATTATGCAAAGAATTTAAATACACACCACACACACACACACACACACACACACACACACACACCATTTATTATGCAAATAATTTAAATACACACACACACAGACACACACACACAGGCATACCTCGGAGATATTGCGGGTTTGATTCCAGACCGCTGCAATAAATTAAATAATGCAATAAAGCAAATCACATGGATTTTTTTGGTTTCCCAGTGCATTTAGAAGTTATGTTTACACTGCACTATAGTCCGTTAAGTGTAGAATACTAGCATCATGTCTAAAAATAATGTATTCAGTTCAGTTGCTCAGTCGTGTCTGACTCCTTGCAGCCCCATGAATTGCAGCACGCCAGGCCTCCCTGTCCATCACCAACTCCTGGAGTTCACTCAGACTCATGGCCATCGAGTCGGTGATGCCATCCAGCCATCTCATCTTCTGTCGTCCCCTTCTCCTCCTGCCCCCAATCCCTCCAAGCATCAGAGTCTTGTGAATGTATGTACTTTAATTAAAAACATACTCTTTCCCAAAAAATGTTAACTGTCATTGAGCCTTCTAGCTAGTCATAATCTTTTTGCAAGAGTAACATCAAAGATCTCTGATCAGAGATCATCATAACAAATAGAATAATAATGAAAAAGTGAAATATTTTAAGAATTACCAAAACATGACACACAGACGTGAAGTATGCAAATCCTGTTGGAAAAATGGTGCCAATAGACTTGCTTGATCCAGGGCTGCCACCAGCCCTCAGTTTGTTAAAAACCACATTATGGGGAAGTGCAGTAAAATGAGGTGTGCCCATGGGTATGTGTGTGTGTGTAGGTGTCAGCTTTGATCCACAGTATGTATTTAAAATTAATAAACATTTATGGGTGGTCAGAAGGCTATTTTTTTTAACCCTTTATGGGCAGTGCATGTGTGCATGCATGTTCATTTCCCAGGTGGCTCAGTGGTAAAGAATCCGCCTTCTAATGCAGGAGCCACAGGAGATGTGGGTTTGATCCCTGGGTTGGGAAGATCCCCTGAAAGAGGAACTGGCAACCTACTCCAGTATTCTTGCCTGAGAAATCCCATGAACAGAGGGGCCTAGTAGGCTACAGTCCATGGGGTTGCAAAGAGTCGGACAAGACCGAAGCGACTGAGCATGCATGCACAAACATCGATGGTAGGTCAGAAAGCTGTTCTTCCTTTTTAACATATTGTAACCCAGGGAAAGTGAACTTTTTTGAAAGGGTGAACAGAACACGTCAGCTACACACATGTTCTTACTCCTTCCCATACCAGTAATGAACCCCAGGGAAAAAGGTGAATGGATACCCTGATTCTGTCCCTTGTTGTTGTTTTCTGTATTAAGCCCAAATCCTCAAAAGTTCTGCTGCTGCTGCTGCTGCTAAGTCGTTTCAGTCGTGTCCGACTCTGTGCGACCCCATAGACGGCAGCCCACCAGGCTCCCCCGTCCCTGGGATTCTCCAGGCAAGAACACTGGAGTGGGTTGCCATTTCCTTCTCCAATGCGTGAAAGTGAAAAGTGAAAGTGAAGTCACTCAGTCGTGTCTGACCCTCAGCGACCCCATGGACTTCAGCCTTCCAGGCTCCTCCGCCCATGGGATTTTCCAGGCAAGAGTACTGGAGTGGGGTGCCATTGCCTTCGGAGCCCACCTTGAGCCTTGTGGCTCAGCTGGTTAAAAATCTGCCTGTAATGCAGGAGACCTGGGTTCCATCCCTGGGTTGGGAAGATCCCCTGGAGAAGGGAAAGGCTACCCATTCCAGTATTCTGGCCTGGAGAATTCCATGGACTTGTAGAGTCCATGGGATCGCAGAGTCGGACATGACTGAGTGACTTTCACCTAGAGCCTCGTGTCTGAAACTTTGTCCTTGGATGACTTCGTGTTGGAGTCATTGGTGGTTGATTTCTTGTGAGATGATGTCGTGAGAAAGCAGGGTCTACCCCAATAGTCTCTGTCGCAACTTCAGGAACCCCTTGAGCATCACAGAGAATCCACCTGGTCCCTCACTGTGCACCTTTATATAAATATGGCCTTCTCGCCCACTGTGTTCATACAAAAGACTCAATAGACATAATTTAGTAATAATGAAAGCTTACTCATTGCATAAGTTTTCTTAAACTGTCTTTATTCTAATTAAAATATTTTCCATCTGATCGGGAAATGAATACCAAGAGCTGGAAATTAAGCAAGAAATTAAAATAACATTAATGGCTTAATTACAGTTTGTCTTGAGGTTTTTCCTGCTCAGTAAGTGGTGTTTTGCTTAGAAAGTCACTCCTTTACACACTAGAATGTATCCCAGCAAAGGAAGAAGTATTTTATGATGGAATTTGTAAATTATAACACAGTTATGTAAGAGAACCACAGGACTAGCTTTTTAAAAGCATCATTAGTGTAATTACTTAATTTGGTACACACACAATTCTAGGTTCTTTGAAAGTAAAGGTCAGTGTGTCTAGGAGACCATGAAGATGAGCTTTTGGACTTTTGTTCATTTTTAAAATTTATACCCGGTCACCTTTCATGCTCTTCCTGTAATTCTTGCCTCAGAAAATCCAAAATGTAACATTTGAATTTGTAATTTATTCCTTCAGAAATGTACGCTTTAACCAGTGAAGCCAGTGGAACCTTAACCAGGGCAGATATTTGGGCTGATGTGGGCAAGCACTTGTCCCTCCCTTGTACAGGGACAAGGAACCCACATGCAGGCCGGCTCTCTGGATGGTTCTTTGCATTGTCATCTGGGTTTGCCTTTACCAATGAAGTATCCGTTTATGAGACACTCCCGTCTCTGGCTGTAGATGTGGGTGGTGGTGGTGGTTTAGTTGCTCAGTCGGGTCTGACTCTCTGTGACCCCATGGAGTATATAGCCTGCCAGGCTCCTCCGTCCATGGAATTCTCCAGGCAAAATACTGGAGTGGGTTGCCATTTCCTCCCCCAGGGGATCTTCCTGACCCAGTGATGGAGCCCACATCTCCTGCATTGATAAGCAGGTTCTTTACTGCTGAGATACCTGGGAAGCCCTGTAGCTGTAGGTTCAGGTAGAGAAATACCAGACCCCACAGCCCTTCATGATCAAGTGCAACGTGCCTCCACCAACCACATCTCACCCCCCGATCCTCACCTTCCCCACACACTTGTCCTTTCACACACTCAGTCTCTTTCTCTACCCTTCCTCCCCACTTTGGCTTTATCTGACAGGCACTCCGATAGGCCAGCCCAGTGGTCACTTCTCCACACCCTTTCTGCACAGCCTGTCAATTCTACTCCTGGGCATTGCCTTCCACATCCCTCTGAGGGTCCTTGCCACCTTTGAAAAACAAATTAGGCAGCATCTCCTCCTTCCCCTGGGGCTCAGACAGTAAAGAATCCACCTACAACACGGGACACCTGGGTTCAATCCCTGGGTTGGGAAGATCCCCTGGAGAAGGGAATGGCTACCTACTCCAGTGTTCTTTTCTGGAGAATTCCATGGAAGAGGAGCCTGAGCGATTAACTTTTTCACTTCTCTCCCCAACACTGTGTGTTCCCAACTTGCCCTATTAAGACTCATAAGCACAGTGTTCAGTGTTTGATCCCAGATCACTGACTTTATGGCTCTTCCCCCCGAAGGTAATTGAGCAAGGGGAGGTAAAGAAGAGGTAGATTTCCGGAGAACAGATTTTCAAGGCTTGCTTTCTGCATCCATGTGCATTTGGGTAGTTTTGAGGACACTGCAGGAACCACCTATGTAGCTTATCACTAGGATCTTTCATGATTTGAAACTGCTAGTTCTTTGCCTCATTCAATATCCTTTGAAATTAAAAAACTTTTTCTAACTTGTGAATCTGGCCAAGGAAGTGACGATTGGAAGTGCTGGGAATTCAGTTTAAGAAGTTCACCTTTTTAGTCCTGTGCTTCAACTAATAGTCGCTAGCAGGGGAGCCTCTTGAAGCATTGTGTTGTGCTGTATCAATATGTACTTAGACACGTTCATCTGAATTAGAGAGTTGATTGTACATAATGACTCCCCCGGGACGCTCTGTTAGGAAAAAACAAACCGAAGTAGTTTACTGAATATGCCAAGTCAGTAAAAAATTCTCCTGAAATTAGTGTAAATTGAATCTGAACCTTGATCATCTCTGAAACCTTAAATTTTTAATTTGACCCTTTAAAAAAATTTTGTGGCCTCTTAAAAATACAACCTACAACCCAGTTAAAGTTACACTGTCATGATTATGGAAAGAACCAATTTTGAGTTACCACAGGGAAATAAGTCAGGTGTGTGGGAATATCTGTGTATATAGTAGTGTGTGTTACTTACATGTGTACACGTATGTATATATGTAAGTGTTTAGTATAGACTTCAGTTTGCTTTTACCCATCTCTCTCCTCTCTGCCTCAGGAAATGGGGCACATTTTCTTCAGTTGAAAACAGAAATAGAAGCGACGGTCTTGACCCACTTTACACTTATTTATTTCAGGCTCTCACCACACACTTGTTCATGGGCGCGGCGAGAAGAGGGAGCCACAGAGCCGGAGCCGGGAGGGCTGCCGCTGGAGTGAGAGCTGGCAGAATTCGTAGGGAGAGCACGGCCATGCTGCCAGCGCCATGTCTGGCTTCAAGACAATTCTATTAGTGAATTAATTGTACTCAAAACCCGACATTAATTTGATTTGAATGTTACTAAAAATGAAATAGATTAAAGTGACCAGTCTTGCTTCATTCAGAGTTATGAAAGAGATCTCCGGCCTGACCTAGCTCAGGGAGAGGGAGTCTCTGTCCACGTGTCATCTGGTCACAGAGACCTGTGTGACCATCTGTACACCCACATCCCACTGTCGGTCCCCTTAGGGCGCTGCCCTTTATGTAAGAGTGATGATCTGTTTGTTGGCCCCTGTCTGACTTCCGGGAGATTGGAGGCTCCATGAGAGCAGGGCAAGGCCTCTGATGTGCACCCAGTGTCCCCAGAGCCCAGGACAGAACCTACAGTGGGTCTGAGTACATGCTGCCCAGCAGGGGAGTGGGCATCTCATCCTTCTGGAACGTTTTCCTTTAATATACCTCTTTTACATGACTTCTCAGAATGACAAAGCAGTGAAGTTTGGGGGGAGGAATAGAAAAACTTTGTTGTAATTGAAATGACTGTCGGACTGGTAGAGGGTACATATCAGGCCTCAGAGTCAAGATTATAATAAAACTTTCTACGTGTTACAATGTCCATGCCTCCTGATGAAGATGTAGAAGACATAGATGTAGGAAATACGTAAGTCATGTCTCTGGGATATTTTACCATCAAGACATCTGATGAGAGGCTGGAAAGAAGCATCAAAAAACAAAAGTAGGGAGGTTGAAAATAGAAATGAAAATTTTTTCTTGATATTTAATAACTTAATAAAACTTGGCATCAAATAAACAAGATAAACCAAAATATTTTATAAATCAAATGGACATTAACAGAGATGCAGAGGGAACTGGGAGGCATTTGTTTAGGTGATAGTAACAGGGCACTTTTGTTCCAGATTACCTTCATAAGTGTGACACGTGCTCCGTCTTTATTCTTTGAATGTTGGCATAGACCAGAATACTGATACTGTTCCTGAAGATGTTGTTCTTTGAGGAGGTTGTGTGTTTTTTCTCTTTTTCTTTCTTTCTTTTTTTTTTAATACAAAGAACAAAAACAAAACCAAGGAGACAGTACCCTGTGATGTGGGCCTTTATCTCAAGGCGAGTTTATTTGTGTCTCCCAAGTTGTGACAAGTTATTTAAAGAGCTGAAACTTCTTTTCAGGGGTAGCGTACTTTATTGGTCCAGTTTTGTTTATTTCAGTTTAAACTCCGGTTATTTATTGAACACTGAAGAAATCAACTAAAAGCAGGGAAAGCAGGCCCAATTGAACTTGAATTTTGTGTCACATGGAGAAGTAGCCAGCATTTCTAATAGAACTAAATATGTTTCAGTTTCTCTTAAATTAAGTGTGAAAAGCCAAGGCTAGATTTTTTTTTTTTTAATGTACCACAAAGCAAAAAAAAAAAAAAAATCTGTTTCAGGGCATAAATGCATTTTTCATTAAACTTTTTGCTGAACCCTTTTGATTATGAAATGTTACCGTCCCATGGAAGCATAAGAAGTACGAATTCTGGGATGAAGAAATAATTACAGAAGGGAGTTAATGAGGCAGAACTCACAGATCTGCATTTACAGTCTTGTGGACAAATAAATCATTGATGGTAGACACAGATGTAAAGAAAAATTCCTGATTGCCTTCAAGAAATGCAAGGTTGAACTTTTTACTAAAATAGAATTTTACAGCCTCTCAGAGGGACGTTGTGAGTATTAAATAAGTGTAATGTGCTCAGAATAGCAACCTAGGGCATAATGAGCGCCGGTAAATGTTCGCTATTTATTCTTACAGGGGTTTTAGTACAAAAGATTAAATCATGTTTTAATCATGCATAATAAACTGTACTATAATTTTATTATGGTAAATGTCCATTTGTAATTCAGTGAAGAGTGGCTTTTTAAAGTAACGAAGTAGCTGAAAGTGTTCTTCTTTGTGCTGCTTTGTATACACATGTTGGAGCTGCTGGGGTGTGTTTTCCAAATGACAACCCCAGTGACAAAAGATGCAGAAGCAAATGTGTATTTCTTAGCGTTGTTTTGAAATCCTTTATTTTCATAAATCTGAAGCGTCAATTAGCTTTCTGTTTTTTAGCATACTCTGCACATCATCTGTGCACTTCTAAGTTTTATGGAATTAAATTGAAATTTATGGCCACCAAGTACTTAAAGGCCCTGTCAGATTTATCCTTTCATTGATTTGAAGTCTAGCTTTCATTCAACCTTCCTGCAGTTCAGTGTGTGACCTGAGGATTTCCAGAGCGATGACATGAGTTAGTGCCCTCTGGTGGCACGCAGAATGCCAGGCAGAGAGGGCTGACCCATCAGCCTTCAGATGGCTTTTCTCAAGAGGAGCCACCTTATCACTGTTTTTCTCTGAGCTTTTCTTTTCGGTGTGTTTCAAAAAGTTGCACGGTGGTTGGTTTATGCCTACCTGTCACTCTGTACTTTTTACGTGCTGGTCAGTATCCTACTCCATGGAGCTGTGGCCCTGAGTTCGCTAGAAACAGTCTTCCAGGGAGCCTTCTTTAGAAGCTTATTAGCTTGTGGGATGATTCTGGGGGAAAGCATTGTCAAGTGAACTTATTGTAAGAAAGTATACCAGGATTAAGATTTTCCACAGGGCACCAGGACATCAGTTTTTAGACACATCTCTTAACTTGCTTGTTCAAAGAGGGGCCCAGATCTCCTCCTAGAGTGATGGTCTCTGGGTGACTCACTGTACAGCTGACGACACAGTGGACATGAGTTTGAGCAAACTCTGGGAGATGGTGAAGGCCAGGGAATCCTGGTGCACTGCAGTCCATAGTGTCGCAGATTGGACAAGACTAACAACTGAGCAACAGCTAGGGCATTGGTATCAGGTGGATGTCCGTGTCCCATCATCTTCCCTAGAGGGCAGCCCCACCTTTCCCACTTACATCCCTTGGCCAGACTAGGTTATGCTTTGGGCTTTGCGATCAGGCAGGCCAGGAACTGGGTCCCACCTCCACCTCTGAAAAGCTGTGGGATCTCCTGGGGAAATCATTTTTTTATGAGTTTCTTTCACTGTGAGGTGGGGCTACTGCTGTTGATTCTGAGCTGTGTCAAGGTACGGTTGTGAGGTTGAAGTGAGTTGATATCTGAAAAAGCCTTGAACTGAACTGCACAGAGTGCTATTAAATATGTAAGTTTCCTTTTCTTCCTCAAAAGCAAGTTTTTCTCTCCCTTTTTAAATTTAAAAGGTCACTTTGACAATAGAACTTTTCATTTTGGAATAATTTTATATTCTAGCAAAATTGCAAAAATGGTACCGAGTTGTCATATACTCCTTCCCTAGTTTTTGCTTCAGGCCTCACTTGTATGCTGTGGGGTTTCCTGGTGACTTTTCATGTATAATCCCTGGGGACTTTGATCAGATTTGGCTTTACATGCCAACTTAGTGCTTTCCTAAAGCCAAAATGATTGCCTTTAATACCTCAAGTTTCACTGTAGATGGGGTATTTGCTTCCAAACCCACCTTTCTGTTTTTACCTTGGTCCGTGTCTGTGGCCATTTGACATTAGAATAACCTTCTTTGATTTTCCAGGATCTTAACACCTAAATAGTTTCTCTGTTTATGCAGTTAATGAGCTATGCAACCAAAGGAAAGACAGACTAGGCAGTTTATGTCATTGTTTCAACTGGGCATTTTTGCCAATCTCAGAGCTGCTGCTCATGCCATCACAATTTAAGTCAAGGTAGAAGCATATGCATTTTCTCTTTTTTGAGGTTCTTTTTTTTAAATTGGAATATAATTGCTTTACAGTGTTGTGTTAGTTTCTGCTGTACAATGAAGTGAATCAGCTGTATGTATCAACTACCGACCTCCCACTGCTGATCCCTAAATATTTCTAATATTCAGAAATAGAGAAAGAAACTTGCAGGGTTTCCCAGTTAAAAGTTCACTGACTAGTTTTAATATATCAATAATCTATAAGTAGCATTATGATATAAATAAAAAATAGTAGCAACTCACATTTTACGTGCCTTTACAGTTTTAAGAAAATGATTCCACAGGCACATTATTTGGTTTCTTAGCAATCCTGAGAGAGGCAGGGAGAGCTTTGTCACCCCCTGATTGAGGTCACATAGCAGGAGTTGGAGTCCAAGTTTAGTAGATAGGCCCTGCAGACATAGACTGGGCCCTCCACCCGTGTCTGCCCAGCACTCCTGCAGGGACGTGGCTGTGGAAATGCTTCTTTCCTCCCATTTGAGTTGGCTAACTTCCTAAGTCAGAAAGAGAAAAACAAATATCATATATTACTGCATATATGTGGGATCTAGAAAAATGGTATAGATGATCTTATTTGCAGAGCAGAAATAGAGACCCAGACTCCGAGAACAAAGGCATGGACACCAAGAGAGGAAAGTGGGGGCAGTGGGATGAATGGGAGATTGGGATTGATGTATATACACCACTATGTATAAAATAGATAACCAATGCGGGCCTTCTGTATAACTCAGAGAACTCCACTCAGTGCTCTGTGCTGACCTGAATGGGAAGGAAATCCAAAATAGAGGGGATGTATGTATACGTATAGCTGACTCACTTTGTTGTACATCAGAAACTAACACAACGTTGTAGAGCAATTATCCTCCAATAAAAATTAATTGAAAAAAATAATTTGGCCAACTTCACCCCAGTGATCACTTTTATACTTTTAATATGGACAGCAAGTTTTTCAGTACGTAATCGACAGCTTATGTATTTTGTTTTAGCTTGGACCCTTCCTGAGTGTTATGAAACATTAGGCTCAATTTAACAGAATCTCCCCATTTCTGCCCCCGGGGGTCCCTGGTGTGTGCGGTGCTGAGCCTCCGCAGGCCCCAGTGAATCAGCAACCTCTGCCGAGGGGCGTCCTCTGCTGCAGAAACACCGCAACTCTGCATCTTTTCTGCAGGAGCCGCTGAGATGTTAGAACGAGAAGATGCTGTAGTTTGAAAAAGTGATAAATGGGCCAGGTTCTTGAAAAGCTAGCAGAACGTCTTATTTAAACATTTATTAGGTCTGAACAGAAAACAAAAATGAGTCTCAAATCTTTTGTAGATAAGTTGAGGTAGATGCTTTACATTCGAATACCTGTTTCTGTGGCATGAAAGTTTAATTTTGTGTCACGTTTGTTTGGTTTGAGTTTTGGCTCCCTCTCCATTTTCTGCAGCTCACTTAACTCTTGTGGAGCCACGAGTTCAGAGGAACCCATCGGTGGCTGTAGTGACAGCTTTTCTCAGGCTGTTAAGTTCTCACCAACCACTTGGCTGAGTTTGGTGCGTGGTTGTTTTTAAAATCCATGACATAGGGAATTTCCTGCTGGTCCAGTGGCTAAGACTCTGCATTCCCAGTGCAGGGGCCCAGATTCAGTTCCTGGTCAGGGAACTAGATCCCACATGCCATGCTGAGAGTTCGCATACTGCATGACACAGCTAAGACCTGGTGCAGCCAAAAAAATAAAATCAGTATCATAGATGAACCCATAAAGCCAAAGTCAAGTATAAGAATTAAGATATATTTTATTTTTTAATTTAAAAAATTTAAGATATATTTTAATATTTTAAAGTTCTAACAGTCTCATTAAAGAATGATCTTTTTTTTTTTTTTTTAATGCTGACAAAGCATCTGAGTATTTGCTTGGTTCTAGCCCGGCAGCTCTGAACTGGAACAGCATCTGGGGTACGTCCTTAGTGGTTTTTCTGATGGCCCCTAGCACCAGCTGGGCAAGGTGCTGCCTTACAGCAACATCAGATGTCACTTAATAAAAAAATCTTTGTTGTCGTTGTTTTGGTTGCCCTCTTCAGGTTTGGTGCCTTTTAGGGAGTTATAAAACAAATGGGACCGTCTGGCTGGAGGAGGTTGGGTCACCGTTGATCTGAGACCCTCCCTATTGATACGAGTGCAGAATGGAAAGTGAGCATTTCCGTTTCCCATGCACATTTGTAGGGGAGACGCATGTTATAACAGGGTTCTGTTCATCAGAGGGCCTCCCATGGGACTGATGCCAGGGAGGTCAGACAAGATGGGGTCCTTGGCTTCCTGGGGCTGGTGAAGTTGGCTGTGAATCACTCAAGAAATGTATTACCACTTCTCTTTTTTTTGAGTTCTGTGATCTGGGTCACCAGTTTGAGAGAGAGGTGTTCTGTGTTCACATGTAGCTTACTGACACTGATTGGAAAAGCGATTAAGATTTTGGTTAAGCTAATAAGAATAATATGCAAAAACATCAAGCTGACTCCCCACAAATGGTGTAGTTACCCAAATATTAATTCAGATTATACATGGCTTTCAGCCATGGATGGGTACTTCTTTCCCTTTTTCCTTTCTGCTTTCTTTATCTACCAGATAGATTCACATGAAAAATTAAACTAGGCCCCAGTATTTACATGTTGAAAAAACAAGATCTATGTTCAGAGGTACCTTGTGGCAAGTACAATTTAGTGAGTGGAGGAGAGGAGGGGCCACTACTTTCTTTGCAGGTTGAATGTGACAACCCACCCATCTGTGCTGGACTGAAATATGCCTTTGGAGTGGAATTTGCATTTTAAGTTCAGTTTTGAGAACCGACCATTCCCTGCGAAAGTGAAGTTGCTAGCAAGTTTGTTTTAAAGATGCTACCACCCTCTATTTCTGTGAACCCAACAAAAATAGCATGGAATAAAATTTAATTATGCTAGACTGAATATTTCATGTGGAATTAAGGGGCAAGACTTGCCTTTAAAAAGCATTAGGTTTGGAAAGAATAAAGGCTTTGTAAGTTCTTTGGAAGATACTATAATTAAAGGTTTGCTCAGATGTATTTTTCCCTTTTTGAAGAGTTTAAAGAAACCCAGCCCTCCCTTCCAAAATTGATTACCTCTCAGACCACAGCCGTGCTCGGCAGGAAGTACTATGAGACTGTTGCTGTGCTGATTTGATGGCTTCTTTCTGTTAAATGTAAAATAAGTTTTTAATCTTCTGATTTAGATGTTTAATAGAAAGCAAACGTGTGACTCTCTTTGGTTTCCACTGAACCTGTATTTAAGTCCACACAAACAGTTTGAATAAAGTGAAAACATCGCTGGACTAGCTATTTTAAACATTTTAGGATGTAAGAATGCAAAATGGGGTTCCCCTTTAAAAATAGACATGGCTGCTTGCATTTACATAATTACCGCTAACCAGCACAGCATTTTAAGTGGTGACAAACTTAAGGGAGAAGAAGTATCTGTTTTTTATAAAGCCTGGTTAGGGGACTTCCCTGGCAGTCCAGTGGTTAAGACTGTGCTTCCAATACAGAGAGTCCAGGTTTGATCACTGGTTGGGGAACTAAAATTCCACATGCCATGCAGCTCAGATAAAAAATTGAGATAAAATAACAATATGTGAACCAAGTGAGAAAAAAAAAAGCCTGGTTAAAGGAAGCTGAAAACCCTCTGAGAGCCGCTCCTTGTGTGGAGGGCCTGGGCAGAGCCAGGAAATAGTTCAGTCGAGAGGGCAATGTTGTGGGTGGAGGAGGGTGAGTAGCTCAGGTACCTTCTCTGGACTCTGTTGACTCTCCTTTAAGCTGGAACTTCCTTACCTTTCATCTTGGAGCAGATTGTGAGTATTAGTTCCTGAGGCTGCCTTTCAGTTTTGGAGCAAGTGCAGTGACCTCTGTAAACTGTCAAAAGGTGGCTGGTGCGGGTTGAAGTTCACTGTCAGTGGAAAGAGCCTGGATATACTTGTGACAGTGAAGATGAGGGCCAACACTCAAGTTCAGCAGCGCTTCAAGTCAGAAGCTCAGAAGTGTCCTTGATTCTGCCCTTTCCCCCAACCCCAGATGTGGACTCTGTCTGGAAGTCCTTCAGTTCCCCTTCCAGGACCTCTTCCATGTTCCACATCTCCATGGTGCCTCCTGAGTCCACTGCCCTCATTTTCTTTGCCTGGATGTCCGCCACCTGGATGTTCCCAGGTGGCCTCCTGGTCTCCCTGGGCGGGGCCAGGGTCAGTTATTCAGAATATAATTAATAGAAGGTCACTAGCTTGCTTGAACCCTGAGCTGACTTTCCATCAATTTGGCATGAGGTTGGCCTGCGAGGTCTGGTCCTACCAGGCTTACACTTACTGACATTGGCCCTCCTGGGCCGGCTGATGCTTCCTGCACCCAGAACGCATCAAGCATGCTTCTCTCTTCTTGGCTGTTTCTACTGCGTGGGTGCCCTTCCCTCCTTCCCCTGCCATGCTGGCTTCTTGATGTCATTCAAATGTCATCTCCCAGAGAGGCCCTCCCTGGACAACCCAGTCTAGCACAGCCCCCCTCATTCTGTCATCCTGCAGGTTTGTGTGTGTGTGTGTGTGTGTGTGTGTGTGTGTGTGTGTGTATTTTTAATAGCATTTGTTAATGTCCGAAATGTTTTCTCCTCCCCTCCCTACCCCACTAGAATGCAGGCTCTTAGGACAGGGCCCTTGTCTGCTCAGTTGGAAGTGCCCGTAAGTTCACAGATCATCAGTGATAAAGTTGGATGCAAGCGAGGAACCCTGGAAATCGCCACTGTTACTAGGGGACTCTGACCTGGTATAACTGGGCACCTGGAAGGACAGTCCTAAAGTTCTTGTCCCCAGGTAGCTTGAAGTACCATTGAAGAGATACTGCTGTAAATCTTGTCTTTAGACATTGGAAGTTGACATCTTGGGCTTCACAGAGTAGCTATACTTAAACATCAGCTTGTGTCCTGAGAAGGATGTGAGTGAGCATGGTCCCCTCCCCACCCCCCCACAAAAAGTTAACGATGCAAGTGTTCTTGGCTCACAGTGAGAGCCCATCAGGGCTGCTTGGCCTCCTCGCTGGCCATGGGACAGGACAGCACTGCCTCCCTGACTCACTCATGCGCAGCTTGAGAGACAGGTTCATTTTTTGTGATTTCTCCTATAGCATCTTCCTCATGAGCGTGAGGGAAGTTTGCAGTGTTCAGTGTTCATTCTGGGATGAGGGGACAAGTCTGCTAAGATACTGTATTTGCAGAAATCTGAACTTTGGTGGGTACTTTCTTTTTGGTTCCTGGGGTTTTCTCCTGTTGACATCTCAGAAATTTAGGAGGAAAATGTGGAAAGTCTGCTGATACCTAGAAAGTTGGTGATGGTTCCTGGAATTAGTTCATTGAACCTTTCATGTTCAGCTTCCTTAGGGAGAAAATATTCATATTTCCAACTCACCCCATCTCAAGCATATGATGCCACTTCCCGCTGTCAGTTGAAGCATTTACTTTGGTCTCCAACGTGCTAGTCGGGGACTGGTTGTAGAACCCGGGAGACCTGTCTGCTAATTAGGCAGAAGCATCCCCGTGCAGTTTCCCATGAGCGTTGCTGTCTTTATCGGCACATTGTTAACGGTGGTTGGGTTGTATGAGTAAAAACAGTAACTTGTCAGTTAGTATATGGCGACATGGGCCTTTCGGATCAAAACCAATGGATAAAGCCCCGGAGCAGGAGGGGTTGAGTTGTTTTTGTGCATCGGCTCATCAGAATTGACTGAAGACAGCCTCTCCTGTCTCTATGTGAAGGAGCCTAATACCACCCAAGTCCAGGTACTGGATGCCTGGTCTCCCTTGCCTGGATGAAGAACAGGTTCAAGCAGGATGCAGGCAGGCAGAGCTGAGGAACTGCCCACCTATGAGGATTGAGGGATGTGAGATGAAGCTGGGTAGGTTGGGCTGGAAGACGGGTTTTGACCAGTTTATGGAGGGTCTCCTTTGTAAGAAGTGTGTGACACAGCAGGCAGTGTTCCCATGATGAGTTGCTGGTGGGCTGGCGTGTGTTTGGGGTCTGCTAGTAGCAGGGAGAAACATTGGGAGTGCCTGTCCATCATTGGTTTCCTAGTTACTGAACACTTAGTAAGGCTGTCTCTACTGGAGCCACTCTTCTCTGATAACAAATGTTAGAAACCATCCACTGCATCCCCCTGAACTGTCTCACTCTCCTAATTTGACCCTTTGGTTGATTGCTTTTGAAATTAACTTGCTGGTTTAGTCAACTGAATATGCTAAACGTGTTGCCATACATACTTCCCATTAGTGGTCAGTAATCTCATTAAGTATGTGAAGGGCCGTAACTTTCCCTTGTGGATTATTAAAAAATAAGTGTTTACGGTACACTTGACAATGTGCTTGACACACATTTAGTGTCTATGGACGTTGTTATTTAATTGCTTGAAAATGAAACGGGGCCCCTTAATCCAGCTTGAAAAAGTGAGGTTGGCCCCTGGACAGACACACTGGTTGCATTTCACTGGCCTTGGATATTAGCAAGGGAAAGCCACTCATTTATTTACGATTGTTCATTTTTCCTTTCTTACCCTTAAAAGATCCTAAATGATTTCCAGCTCACAAGCTGCATGGTTGTCCTTTTCTAGTAAGTCCTGTCTTAGATATTTGCAGAAATTCCTGGCTGTCCCATCAGTACATAACTCTCCTCCTCATTGCAGATGCTGTGTTTGCTGGTATCAGAAAAACCCCATAGATTTGAAGTCATTGCCTTAGGGGAGTTGAGATTCCAGTGGTTAAGCTAATAAAATGCAGTTTTGTATTCCTTGTCTTGGTGCTGGGGTTGGCTTATTAAACACTTCCTTAAGTTGGTTGAGAAACTTAGGTATTTGTTAAATTTTAGTGTGTCCTGATTTAGAGAAAACTAGTTGTTACCCAGGTGGTGCTAGTGGTAAAGAATCCGCCCGCCAATACAGGAGACAAAAGAGACACAGTTTTGATCCCTGGGTCAGGAAGATTCCCTGGAGTAGGGAATGGCAACCCATTCCAATATTCTTGCCTGGAGAATTCCATGGACAGAGGAGCCTGGCAGGCTGTAGTCCATGGGGTCACAAAGAGTTGGACATGTGAGCACGCGCGCATACACACACACACGCACACACACAATTATTTATACTTTACAAGATTCACTCCAACACACTGTTGGAGTGATGGAAGGAGAAGATACGAATTCTTTCTGGCAGATCAGTTAAAGCTCATAGATGGTGAGAGAACAGGCTGGTCTTGGGAACAGTTATCCTGGATGGAATTGGCTTGTCAGTTGACCTCTCAGGCGGTACAAGTTTCCAGTGGGTGTTGAGGAAAGACACTGGAATGAGATTTTCTTGAGTCTCATCTCAGACAGACTCTCTTGTTTCAGTTGTCCAAGCTTAATGGCCCAGCTAGCCTGATCCCTAGAAGGACATTGTTGTTGTTCAGTCATTAAGTTGTGTCCCACTCTTTGCGACCCCATGGACTGCAGCATGCCAGGCTTCCCTGTCCTTCGCCAACTCCTGGAGTTTGCTCAAACTCATGTCCATTGAATCGGTGATGCCATCCAACCATCTCATCCTCTGTCGTCCCCTTCTCCTCCTGCCCTCAGTCTTTCCCAGCATTAGGGTCTTTTCCAGTGAGTTGGCTCTTTGCATTAGGTGGCCAAAGTATTGGAACTTCAGCTTCAGCATCTGTCCTTCCGGTGGATATTCAGGGTTGATTTCCTTCAGGATTGACTGGTTTGATCTCCTTGCAGTCCAAGGGACTCTCAAGAGTCTTCTCCAGCACTACAGTTCAAAAGCATCAATTATTTGATGCTCTGCCTTCCTTATAGTCCAACTCTCACATCCATATGTGACTACTGGAAAAATCATAGCTTTGACTAGATGGACATTATTAACCTTTTATCATGTAGCAGACTGCCTGGTTGATAACAGGTATGGTTGCCGTGGAGCCCCTGGTTTGTTTTGTTTGAAGTATTATTTTTCAATGAAGTAGTTCATGGATCCCATGAGGATCCATAGGGAAAATCAGGTAGGTTTCCAGGGTCCATGGGGTCATCTGTGCCCGGGGTGCTTCTCCAGGGTAGGGGAGGGTTTGCCATCCTTGACAGCTCGGCCGCCATCATGGAAGTGTGGCCAGCCGCTTATCCACCTTGGATGCGCCATGGATGATGGATCATAATCACGGCCGTGTGGCGGCTGAGAGACAGGCTCCAGCCAGCGTGTGCTGGCTCATAGTGTTCTCCTGATGGATGGAGCCTATTCTGGGAAGCAGCTTATTGTCTCACGTGAACAGCCTTTCTAAAATAAATGACTGCTTTCTTAATATTTTGAATCATTTTCTTCAGCGCATGTTTTGTAGCCGTGGTTTGAAAGCTTGCCAAATATATGCCTTTGCACAGCTCCCTGTAGGGCTGGATATACAACCAGACCAAACAGTGTGATTTAAGGTTGAACATAATTGGGAACTCGGCAATCACTTGCCTTGCATTTGATAGAATGGCAGTGGAGTGCTCTAGAGTTATTCCTGCGTTAAAAATTATATGCGTAACACAGAAGTGCACACACATACATAGTCTCACCACCTCATAATAAAGACATCATGCCTGAGACAATTGGGCAAAGACAGTAGCTTGGTAAATAATTACTTGACTTTTGTGATGGAGACAATAATTAACTTCAGACAGATCCTAGTGTTGACACCACAGATCTATCTGAGGACTTTAGTCAAATTATATAAGGATGCAGGATGGAAAAAAATCAGACGGTGGCAGAAATACATTTAAAATACAATCCTTTGTCAAGTTTTTCATCAGTTGATCTGTTCCTTGTTTCTGTGGACTTGAGCAGTTGAGCCATAAACTTGGTGAACTTGATGCTGCCTCTTTGTTCAAGGTATTACATTTCTTTTTTTTTTTAATTTTAATTTTTGGTCCCACTGAGCAGCATGTGAGATCTTCGTTCCTTGACCAGGGATTGAATCTGTGCCCCTGCAGTGAAAGCGTGGAGTCTTAACCACTGGTCCAGCAGGGGAGTCCTGGTTTTTACATTTCAAGCCCTGCTGTGTGTTTGTTATCATTGGATTGCTGGTTACTTGTCATCGAGACCTTATTACGTGCCTCATGTGCTGGTGGAAAAAGGCCATTAACAGCCCCACTCCCCAGAGCTCTTTGAAAAATCACATGTGAAATCCAACATTTAATAGAGCGTAATAGAGGGTGGAGATGCACTGAGACCTCTGCTTTATTCCCGGGCTGCGGGTGTTCTCCAGGCTTGTTGCTGGCATTGATACCACACTGGGGAATGAGGTGATGTCTGGAAGGAATGCCTAAACTCCCCAATGATGGCATCCCCCTGCCGCATAGCCACACAGCCTCCCCACCTCACTTGTAAGAGGACGTTAATCTAGCAAGAGAAGGAAATAAAGCTCAGAGATAAAAATTTGCCATCACAAATTAAGTGAAATTTCTCCAAGGCTTTTTTTTTTTTTTTAATGAAATTTTGAACACTTTCCAATCATTGAAAAGCACCTATCCTTTGTAGTTTCAGACAAAGTAATCTAACTCCAGAATGTAACCTGTATTTGCAAACAACATGACTATGAAAAATCCTGGGGAATATATGTATTTGTGCCACAAGAAAGAATGAGTGGATTCAACAAGGCTGCAGGATACAAAGTCAATTGTATTTTTATATATTAAGGGGAGAAGGAAGAAATTTAATCAGTACCATTTACAGTAGTTTCAAAAACATCAAACACCTTAGAATAAAACTAAGTAAATGAGTGTAAGACTTCTCCACTGAAAACTACAAAACATTGCTGAGAGAAATGAGAGATTTACGTAAATGGTGGGCTCTACTGTGGATTGAGAGATTCAGTTTTGTTAAGATTCGTTTTTTTCCTTAAATTGATTTATGAATTCTGTGCCATCCCAGTCAAAATTCACACAAGCTGATTATAAAGTTTATATGGAAATACAAAGGAGCTAGAAAAATCAAATCAAGTTTGCAAAGAACAAAGTTAGAAGATTGTATTGCCTGATTTTCAAGACTTCCTATAAAGCGCCTGTAATCAAGACAGTGTAGTATTGTAGAGGGATAGACACACAGATCAGTGGGAGAGAATAGACAGTCCAGAAATAGACCCACACATGCGTGGTCAATCGATTTGGACAAAGGTGCGAAGGCAATTCAATGGAGAAAGGACGGTGTTTTCAACAAATTATAATGGAACAATGAGACACTGTATGCAAAAAGCATGAACCTCAGCCCTTATCTTGGACCATATATAAAAATGAACTCAAAACGGATTGTAGGCCTAAGTTTAGATTCTAAAACTTGAAAGCTTCCAGAGGAAAAAAAAATTTTTTGTGTGACTTTGGAACAAGCAAAGATTTCTTAGCACAATCTGCAAGAGAAAGAAAATGGATTTCAGACTTCATCAAAATTTTACAATTCTGTTCTTCCAAAGATACTGTTAAGACAGTGGAAAGACAAGCCACAGACTGGGAGAAAACTTTTGCAAAGCATATGTCTAATAAAGGACTTGTATCCAGGATGTGTGAAGAACTCTTACAACTCAATAAAATGAAAACAACCCTGTTTAAAAATGGGCAAGAGATTTGGATAGACGCTTTAAGATGTTTAAGAAAATCTTAAATCTGCACTTATGGTATGACCCAGCAGTCCCACCGCTAGGCATTCACCCAAGAGAGTGAGAAGTTACGTCAACAGTGGCTTTATTCGCGATTTCTAGTAGCTGAAAACCCAAATGTCCTTCATTCAAGTGGTGAATGAATCACCATCTTCCTTGGAATACTGTCAGCAGTAAAAAGAAACTGATACAACATGGCCAGATCTCACAAGCATTCTTTGTAGTGAGAAGAAGCCAGACTCAACAGGAAATCTTTTATTTCCACATAGTTCTACCTGATATTCTGGAAAAAGTAGAACTATTCGGAAATAAAACAGATCAGTGGTTGCTGGGGGTTGGAGATGGAGGGGTGCTGGCTGAGAAAAGCACATGGGAACTTTGGGGGATGACAGAAATCTTCATATTTTGATTATGGTTGTGGTTCTACAACTCTGTCAGAATGTATACACCTATGCACTTTGTGTAGGCACTTCACAAGATCCCCAAATGGGCAATAGAGTAGATGTGTGAAAAGGTGCTCGACATGTCACTCATCAGGGAATACAGATTAAAATCACCATGAGATACCACCTATTAGAATGGCTCAGATGAGAAAGACCGCCAACATCAAATCTCGGTGAGATTGTGGACTATTACAAGCATTCAGTGGTACAGCAACCTCTTTGGAGACTTGTTTGGCACTTTTTATGAAACTGAACATCTGCACTGTGATCCAGCAATTCCACTACTTAGAAGAAAATACACGTTCATGAAAGGACTTGCAGAGGAATGTTTATATAAAGCCCCAGGATGGAAACAGCCCACATGTCCATCATCTGAAAATGGGGTAAATAAATTATTATCACAACGGTATACCACCGAGCTATAAGAAGAGTGAACTGCTGATACAACCATATGGATGGATCTAGAAAACAAAAGAAGTACAAACCAGTCTGTGGTGGTTAAGTGGGCAGGGAGGGGAAGTGACTGGGAAGAGCTGGGACGCTTCCTGGGTAATGGAGAAGAAAGAACTAAATGCGGATTGGGGCTGTGATCACCTGAGCACAGGTAGTTGTTAAAACTTGTGGAACAGATTAAGGTCTGTACATTGTATTGTATGTTAATTATATGTTAGTGAAAGTATTTTATGAGCTCACTCAACATTTTATTGAGTCCTGATTTTTTTTTAGCCATTCTGTTTGGTTATCATGATGTGCCTTTCGCATAACCCACGTGTTTCTATTTGGTACATGTTGATGTTATCCAGTATTCTACTGGAGTTATGAGGGAAGGCTCAACTTCTGATTGATTGATTTCACATGGCTGAAGGCTTCAGATTGTCAAGAGGAGAGGTAAGTAACTTGTGGTTTTGACCCTGGGTCCTATAGGATCTGCCTTCATTTACCCATTTACCATTTATAGAGCCTCAGTGTTGCAAAGAACAAAAAACATGAAGATTTCCCATGTGCCTTAACCATCGGGGAACCCCTTCTAGAAGCAAATGTGGCTGGAATTCCAGCCTTATGGATTGAGCTGGGTGTGGGGTTGGGAATTGGAATAGAAGCTCTTGCCCAGCTCCTCTTAAGCATCAGGGTCCTTGCTTTTGTCTTTCCTTTCGTTCTCCATGAGGCATGTCGTCTGTGGGTGTGGCTTCAGCCATCACCACTCTGGGACAATTCCCGAGTTACCTGCAGTTCACGCTTCTCTTCTGAGCAGAGGGTAGTAAGATATCTCGGTACCTACTCTGAACGCTCTGTCCCCACTACTCACAAATGTGCTGTCATTCTCACTCTGTGTAAGGATTCTCTCAAACCTTTCCTGCTGCAGTTCTGTCTTTCCACTTCTCCTCCCATCTTCTCCTTGACCGTAGAAGTCGGGCTCTGCCTCCCCACCCACGCCCTGGAACCTTCTCATTTTAGGATTCACTGAGAACGCTTCGTGACCAAATGCCACAGCCAGTTTCCAGCCCTCATCCTTCCTGGCTTCTCTGCAGCAATTGTTGATGTTAATTATCCTTTTTTGTCTCAAAGGAAGACCTCCTCTTCCTTGGTCTGGGGCACCGTTCTCTCTGCTGCTCACTGTGCAGACCCTGCCTTTCTCCTGCCTCCCCTTGGAGATTCCAGGGCCTCTGTGTGTGTCCTTGGCCCTATTTTCTCTTGTGAGAGGACTCTGGCTTGAAAGAAACTTTTTTTCCAATGGCTTCAGTTTCCATGTGTACGTTCATGACGCCACATCTGTATCTTCAAGCCCTGCCTTTCCTGAGTTTCAAGTCTGTATTTCATGTTGTGTACTGAACTCTTCACACTCTCCATCCAAACCAAGCTCCTCACCCCAAGCTGTGGTGTCCTCTGGTTCTACTTCTGGTTACGAGACCAGTGGTCCAGGCCTGCTGCTCCTCGGTGCCTTGGGTGCCCCCTGGAGTCAGTGGATGAAAACCTGGAGCTTCTGCCGGTCTTTCCATGTCCCTCCCCCATTTCCGTCTTCTCCATCCCTCCCACCATTGCCCCAGAGTGGGCCCCCATGACCCCTTGACCTGTTCCTGGGTCTCTCTGCTTTGCACCCACTTTCTCTACAACCCACTTCTGCCTTCAGTCACCCTCCAGTCTGCAGGGTAAAGCCCCAGTTCCTTAGAATGACCTTGAAGCCCTTGGTCTGCGTATTGCCCACCTTGTCTGCACCTGGGTGATGGGAGAACCTGTAAGTTTCAGTTCCAGTTTTCCTCCCGTGTTGTCCTCATCCCTTGGTGGAATGGATTGTTCCCAGCTTCAGGTTTGTTTGGGGCTTGATGTGTTTTTTATTAGTAATCTGTGAGTGTGTCTGTCTGCACATGTTGAAGATGGCACCTGAATTTCTCACTCGTGTGTTCTGGGCCCAGACACAGGGTCTCGTACACAGAGACGCTCATGCAGGGTTATGGAACTGCATCGTTGCCTGGTGGAAGCACCCACCTTCCCCTTCAGGAAGGGCTCTATGCTTCCACATTCCCTGCTCCTCCAGGCACCCCAAGGGATGCAGATGGACCTGGTGTTGCAAGTCCCACCCGAGTGTCTGCGCTCTGGCCGCGGGAGCCCTTCACCTGCTCCGGGGCGTGAGCCCTTGGACTCATCCACCATCTCTTCGGACGACCAGGAAGGACCACTCTGGGATCTGGATGCCTTCCAGCGTCGATGCTAAGAAGAGGGATTTCCTGTTTATGTCATGTCCAAGTGGTCCTGGCAATCCAACTCTCCCAGGCTTTTCCAGAGAAGGGGTGGGAAGGAGACTGGGGAGAAACCCATGCCCTGCCTGGAGTCTTCCTACAGGAGATGGGAAGTCTGGTCTCCTTACAGAGGAATTGTCTTCCACGCCAAGAACAGTCAGGTCTGCTCCTTCCTCGCTCCTGGCAGGACTTTGGGTGGGCTGTGGTCCCTCTTCTGGCCTTAAATGAAGTGGAACTTGGAGCCAGAGAAGGGACTCTGTTGTAGCTAGCTTCTACTCCACTGACACGGCAAGGAAGGACGGTCAGGGATGCTGGAGCGGGCATTTTTCACTGATGCCTTTAATAATTACTATTTAAGCAACAGAAGGCAGAGTGAGATTGTCTCAAAGGCACACCAGAGCCACAGGAGTTTGGAAGTTGGCTCAGAAATCTGCTTCCCCTCCCCACTTAGTGGCCATTACTTCGATGTATTTTTTATTTCATTTTCCCTCCCCCTGGTTTTTAAGCACGGCAGTCTTCTCCCTAAAGGGAGTTGGGGAGGAAGGTGTTCTGTGAAATATTCTCACACAGTTATTATTTGCCTGGGGCCAGCGCAGGTTTCTTCAGTAAATCAAAATATGCATTTTAGCGAAGTTGAAAACCTCCCTGGCTGAGCCGCTGCAGGTGACAGAGGCGGAGCGGAGGTGACCCACGAGGAGGTGGGGGCTGGCGCTGTCTGTACGCTGGCAGGGTCCCTGGGGCAGGGGGAAGAGGAAATAGAGATGTCAATTTTAGGCCTCAATATTTAAGTATTTTTGATTTGTCTGCTCTATTGCTTTGCTGTTTGTTTGCTTTTTACAAATTCGGCCTGTGGTTTCCAGTGTGTCCTTGAGTTGGTGAAACAGTAAGAGTTATGGGCCATCCTGGCCTGAGCAGCAGCAGCAGCAACTATTTGCTGAATCGCCAGACATCTGGGCTCTGGGATGGATGAGGGAACAGTCCCTGACCTCTGGGGATGCTTGCTGGGAGGAGTTAAGACAAGCCAACGTCCGGCCTCAGCTGCTGCTCCAGCCCCTGCCCCCAGGTTCCAGGGAGGGGTCCAGAGGTTTTGAAGGGTGAGAGAGAGTTACTGCAGCTTGATTCAGGAACTCTCCCTGGGCATGGCATGCTTGTGGGGTGAGCATTAGATGAAGGCCAGGGAAGGAATCCTGGATGTTGTCCAAACTGGCGCTTCATGACCTTTAGTAGCTGGAATGTCTCCCGGGCTCAGGCGACTCTTGACAGGAGGCGAGCTTGCATGGTTCCCTGGGTTAATGGTCCCTTCCCAGTGAGACTCTGGAGAGGGAACAGTGGGAACTGGGCCACCCCGACAAGGGGAACGGGCAGCCACCCTGGTGACCAGAGCCCTGAGTGCTCAGAGGAGAGCCAAGCCAGCCTGCCCTCTGCTCTCGCCCCCAGCCAGGAGCTGGTGTGGTCCTTTCACACTGGCAGAGCGATCCAGAACCCTCCTGTGACCTCCAGGCCTCGGGTGGTCTGGCTCCCAGGCCCCTCCAGGCCTATGTACTTGTGTTCCTTCTGCTTGGAACCCCAGGCAGTTCTCACCTCTTCCCTCAGACTCCCCTTTCACACGGCTCCCCTCACCACCCCATCTGAAGAGCACCCTTTACCCTGTCAGCAGGTTTTCCTCCAGGTGTTTCAGCTGCCTGACAGGCATCCTCTCCTTGTATCTTATCTGTGTCTCTGGAGATGAGGCGTGGGAAGAAGGGGCTGTCACTGTCCCACTGCCACTGTGGCTCCTGGCTTCTGAGCCTGGCCTCCGGGGGCACTCCCCACCACTGTGTCGTGCAGGCGGGTGGCTGGGGCTTCTGTCTTGCACCCACCATGCAGTCTGTCTACCCACAGCTTGTCTGTTTCCTGGCACACAGAATGCTGTTCACTGCTCACTGCAGATGCTAAGCTAGAATAGTCAAGAAACAGGTTGAAAGTTTCGTGCACTTTTCTCCAGAAAAGGGTTTTGTGTGTCAGTGCATTGACAACTCGCTCACCTCCTCATTCTCCCCATAAACTCAAGCCTCCTAGGACAGTGGTCCTGTCACCCTTCTCCAGGTTTCATAGTCATGAACCACTGCCTGCCTCCATTTTATTTTCTTGGAGTGGAGTTGGGAAGGCAGACATAAAATTTAAAAAATATGCCTTGATTCAACTTGGATACAATAGGATTCATGAGGCAGTGCATGCGGTATTGTGAGACCCCAGAGTCCACGGATAGCTGGGGTCTGTCCTGAGGTGCTCCCAGCTTCGTCCTTCCAGCACCGCTTAGTGGGACAGGCTTTGCAAGGCTCCAGAATGTGCAATTTTTCACCAGGAGTTGTTATTGGCAGGTGAGCGTGCAGTATTAATTTAGCCAGATTCCAGCATCTTAGAATCACACATGAGTATTGAGAAGTCATTGCTGAAACTGCTTGATCAATTTGAATTTAATTAAAAGGCATCGAATCAAAGAATAACATGGAGAAGTACAATAATAACCACCAGCATCTTGGTCATTTTACATCATAATCCTTTTCTATTTTTTCAGTGGAAGCAAGGAGGATTAAGCAGGCCAACTCGCCCCATTCTCTTTTATTCTCCAGGAAAATGAGGATTTCCTTGCCATAAGAGAAAACTTGTGTTTGTCTGCTTTGGTCATCCCTTGTTGTTATATGTGGACTTTTAATAATTTAGATGAAAGGGCACATAAGTCACCTAATACTCTATTTGGATAGAGTATTTCTGAATTAATGCAAAATTCACGTGAAAGGTCAGTTTTGCCTCCCTGTTCCACCTGCATTTGGAATAAAAAACAAAACACTGTTTTTCCTAAGCAGAATCTAAGTAGAAATGCTGCTGGCCGCTTGGGGCGGGTTGGAATACGCATCTGAAAATTCACAGCCAGGAAGGATTGCTGCGCCCCAGGGCCTCTCCAGAAGGGGGCGCAGTTCCTGGGGGAACGGTGTCTCCACCTGACCTGGGCCCTAGAGCAGACCTTTGGACCAGTTGCACAGCTGAGGAACGAGCTTGTACCTGGCAGAGGCACAGTTGTGTGCGAGAGGGAGAGAACCCAGTGGGTAGAGAAGGTTCTAGTTGTCTCAGGAGCTGGTGAGGCTGTGGGGCTCTCAGTGTGCAATGTGGATCTGAGTGCATCAGGTGGGCGTTCCCTCAGGAGGCTGTCCTCTGACAGGCGAGGCCCAGGTGTCCTACCTGCCTCTGGTCATGAGTGTGACCAGGTGACGCTGATCTGTGTGCATGGAAAGGACTTGTGAAAACCTCCCCTCAGGGAGCTCTCTGGGCTTCCCTGGCAGCTCAGACAGTAAAGAGTCCTGCAATGCAGGAGACCTGGGTTCGATCCCCAGGTTGAGAAGATCGGAAGATTCCCCTGGAGAAGGGAGTGGCTCCCCACTCCAGTATTCTTGCCTGAAGAATCCCATGGACAGAGGAGCCTGATGGGCTACAGTCCATGGGGTTGCAAAGAGTCGGACATGACTGAGTGACTAAACAACACACACACACACAAAGTGAACTCTCCAGGTCTCTTTCAGGCTCAGCCCTCAGGGAGAATGGCGACTTTTAAGTCCCCCCATCCCCACCCTGGTGTGACCCTAACACCAAGGAAGATCTCCCCCATCTTCTTTAGCTGCTCACCCTGAGCACGGCCCAGCTTGCATGGATCTCTCATCGGCCAACTTTGTCCCACTCTCCGATCCCCAAATTGATGTGCCCATGTGGAGGCTGCAGCGCCCCTTTTTGGCTCTTGGCTTTATCTGTACATGGACAATGTTGTGGGGTCTGGACACAGCCCCTCACTGTCCTTGTGGAGCAGATGTGCTAAGGCTGTGGGACCTGTTTTGGGCCCAGGTGGCTGCTGAGCAATCCAAGGAGCACTTTTGTGCATCTCCTTTCTTCTGGGTCACCATCCAAGTTCATGATCCAGAGGGTTCCAGAACCGCCAGGGGCTTTTCCTAGGTGACGTCCTGGGAAAGGAAAGAAGGGCTGTTGTCTTAAAGCACCAAGATAGCAACTTGCTTTCTTCTTTTCCCCCAGTTATCTTCCAGCTCCTGTGTGATGGAGTCAACCAGGCTGGCCCTACACCTTGGTGTGTCCCTTCAGAGCCAGGCTGGAGCATAGCTTTACAGGGTTAACCCTCTCTACTGAGAGATTTCTGCAACCTTTGAGGCAGATGAAGCCAGTGCCAGATTATTTTTGTTGGTGGGGTGGGGGAGGGGTGAGGTGGAGAGAAATGCTGGTTTTGTTTCTTTTTTTCATTATCCAGGCCACAGTTTCTTGTTTATTTATTGAAGTGTAGTCGGTTTACAGTGTTGTGTCAGTTTCAGATGTACAGCACAGTGGTTCAGTTGTCCATCTATATTTCTGTTTGTCTACGTTTCTATATTTCTATCTTTCTGTCTGTATTTCTATTTTTATGTTTGTCTATCTTTCTATATTTCCATCTCTGTATTTTTATCTATATTTCTATCTACCTGTATTTCTACTATATTTCTATCTATTTGTCTCTCTCTCCATCTGTCTACCCATCTATCCTTTTTCATATTCTTTCTCCTTTACCGGTTAGCTGGTCTTGTGTCTTGAAGGGAAGATGCTGAGATGACTCGGTGTGAGCTCACTCTGTTGGGAGATAGCTCTCTGCTCCCTGGTGTCCCTGCAGCAGGCCACAGCTGGGGAAGTCGCTGCATCCTCATGGTTCACCTTCTTCGGTGTTTACAGAGCACAGTGAATGAGGTCAGGAGCCCTTGCCGAATCTTTAATGGGGATGAATTTAAAAGACTGAGCTGTGCCCTCCTGTCACCTAACAGTTCTCTGTGTGGGACCCTGTGGTTGCTGGATCTGGGGTGCTCTGTGCCTGTCCCCCCAGGATGCCAGCCTTTCTGGTCCCAGCATCTCCTTGGTCTTCTGGCAGCCAAGAACCTTCTGCTGGAAGAGCTGTGTTTGTCATTGCTCAACAGTGAGGAGACTGAAGCTCTGGGTGAGGCGCGGACCTGAAAGGGGGCTGCAGGTCCCCACTGCCCTCCTCCGGGCCGTCATCCTGAATCGCTGCACACCTGCTAATGAGACGAGGCGTCACCTTGTGTTCAGAGCAGCCTCGTTAATTACATGCTTGCAGCCATCCCCTGTGTCCACCACTTGGGCAGCTTCCTCTGCCTTAAATTAACAACAGACCGAGTTAGAGGGAGTCGGGGAGGGTGTCCCTGGAGGCCAGATGCCCCCTACTCCTCGGATGTAGGTGATGACCTCTGCTCAGGATCAGGAAGTGCGGTCCCAGGAGGCCTCTTGTATGAAGGTGGCTCATTTGAGCCACAGGGGCCCTGCCTGGGGTCATTTCCTTTGGCACCTCGTGCCCTTCTGAGGGACGGGGAGGAGGGGGCTGAGCAATCCTCCCACCTGCCAGCAGTTATTGTCCATCCAGAAAGTGAGACAGTAGCAACATGTCTGAGACCCAGAGACAGAGCTCACCTGCACTTTCTTGCGTGTGTCATCTCTAAATACTCCATAAGGTAGGTCACGGGGCAGAGCAGGTCTAGGACCCAGAGCCCCCCGCTCCCCGCCCAGGCCCCTCCCTTTACCACGATCCGCCTCTAGCTGCAAGGACAGCAGAGGGCAGTTACCTTCCCTGAGCTGTTTTCATCATCTGAAAAATGGGAACACGGAGACTGCTTCTTGGGTCTGCTGTGAAACAAACCTACAGCTTCATTGTTTCTCTGCTTCCATGTCTGCTGTCTGCATGCTTCCTGCCCTGTGCCCAGCCTCAAGCCTGTTCCTGGCACATGCTCATATTTGCTAAGCAAATGAAAGTGACGATGATTTGCACATTGGTGGCTAAGGATACCCCACCCTTGTCTTCCTGAATCCCTGCCCCCTTGCCACTCTGCCCCGCCCTCCACCGGAGCTGTCACTGAAGGGCTGTTTGGGTCCCCTCATTGATGGGTGGCCTGGAGGGGTGAGCCCTGTGAGCCTGGCTTGAGAAGCAAAAGAAAGGCTTCACCTCCTCACTTTTTCAGCTCAGTAGCCTGGCTCTTGTCCAGATTAACAGGTTTTGTGGGAGCCTTCCAGGAAGTTGCATACTCTTGAGTTCATTGGCTTGAGTAGTTGTAACCCTGAAGGTCAAGTCCTTTCTGATTGGCTGCTTCAGGATGCTTAGTGGGCCAGCGGGGGTAAGCCGCGGTGGCATTCCCGTTTGTTTCTGAATGAGATATTCCCAAGAAGTCACCAAGTGTGAAAATGTGTGTTACCTTGCTAATGGGACACTAATGAAATATTAAAGTGCATCTCTCTTCCTGTCAGTCTCCTGGGGGCCACTGATTCTAGTCTCTCTTTACATAAAGAGCCCCAGGGAATTCACATTTCTTAGTACTTTTCAAAATAACCTTGGTATTTCTGCTGCTACAGTAGAGAAGTTCGTAATTTACATTTGGTGACTGGCTGGGTTGAGGTGCTCTGCCTCTGCGGGGTTGGGGGGTGTGTGTGTGGATTATGATCAGTTCTCCCAGCACCACACTCCAGGCTGACCCCTTCTCCCAGCTCCCCCAGGTCCCCTTTGCCACCCTCTCAGCAGAGACTTGACCCCAGTTTGTAGGGGATGTGGTATCGTAGCCGCTCTGGACTGAGCCAGGCCACCGCCAATCACTGTGCGTGTGTCAGAACATTACCCGCGCCCCCAACCCTCCCCTGCAATCCTGTCGACTGGGCAGCTGGGGAGGTGTTTCTGTTCCCACTTTGCAGGGAAGGCAGCTTGGGCTCTGTGATGTTAAGTGTCCTGCCCGAGCTGCCATCTATGTGCTGTGACCTTGGGTGCATCACATTACCTATGCTTCAGTTCCCCCTGCCGGAAAGGGCCCAAGTGCCATCCCTCCCTCTACATGTGGACAGCCCTGGGGACAGAGGCCATACAGGGGCAGTCGGATTTCTGGGTCCAGTTTCTCCCCTGGTCCCTAGCTCTGAGCCTTCATCTTTGGTCTGACCCCCCACTGCTTGGCACCACATCCTCTGGCTCAGATGCTTGGGGAGGTTGAGTCCCCTCACCCCTACCTGTGAGCCCCACACTGCTGGACACCAGCTCCATCAGGTTGCTGAGTCCGTTGGGACCTCCCAGAGCCTCTTGCCTTTGGGGTTCCCCATTCCTCCAGCTTATTGGGGTGCCCTCCCAAGCGCTGTGCTGTCACAGCCAGGGAGGCATTCTGCCCCTGGTGGCCGGCACCTGCTTGATCCGAGGAGTCCCTGGCCCCTACCCAGAAAACCCTGCTTCTCCCTCACCCACATAGCTTCCCGCAGCCAAGACTCAGGTCAGCTTCTTCCCAGAAGTTTCTACGAACCATTTCCTACGCTCAGTGCTCTGCTGCTCTTCCTGATGGTTTTCAAGTTGCTTTACGTGTGGACGTTTCTGTGTGAGCCCCAGAGACTGTGCTGGGCCAGGCTCTGTGCTCCATGCTGGAGACCATGCTGAGGAACATGCCGGGGTGGTGGTGCGGGGCATGGAGGGGAGAGGACCAGGCTCTGTGCTCCATGCTGGAGACCATGCTGAGGAATGTGCTGGGGTGGTGGTGGGGGGCATGGAGGGGAGAGGACCAGGCTCTGTGCTCCATGCTGGAGACCATGCTGAGGAACGTGCTGGGGTGCCGGGTATGGATGGAGGGGAGAGGACAGGGGAGGCCCCTGGAGGAGGCAGCATGGATCTGGGTTCTGAAGGCAGAAGAGGATGTCTGAGAGTAAAGAGGGGCCCTCCTGCTGGAACAGCATGAATGCAGGCAGGGGACTGGCAAGGATGGGTTAGTCCATTTTATCTGGAGCACAGGGTTCGTGTCAGCATCTTGAGAGGGGACAAGGGCCCTGCACTACGGCAAAGACCTCTGCTCACGTGGTCTCAAACTGCCTCAGGTGCTGAGCATAATCACAACTGATTATTTCTGGGGGCTCTGGCCGCTTGCCTACCTGCCTCCCCCTGTTGAATGTAGGTTGTGAAAAGACAAGGCTTTTTCATTCCGACTTTTTCACTGTTGTATCTCTGGTGTTAGGGGCAGCACCTGATAGATTTAACAGGTACTGAATAAGTTCTCAAGTGAGTGAACGTGCACTTGAGTTAAGGCAGAGCAAATCCACAGGCGCACACAGCCACAGAGCGCCTAGCTAGTGGCCACTTATTGTGCCTCTGACCAGTAGTACCACATGTAGGGTTGTCCATCCCTTCTCTGCACCTGGTCCAGGCAGACCCTTGGGGAGGGTCACATGTGTGCACGGTTGAGATGCAGCCAGCTTAGGCTTGGCCGGTGGAAGTTGAGGCTTTCAGTTTAGCAGGTCCGAGAAAACAGGGAGACCTTAGCCAGGGAGGTGCCCAGAACTGCAGACACTGGGCCAATGTTCTGCTGATTTCTCTTCCCTCCCCAGGAACACATGCTTGTCTCCATCTCACCACCTTTTTATCTTAATTTACGAGCCTGCTGTAGCACCAATGAAGACATACTGTACTGCCTGAAAAAAAAAAAAAAAAAAAAACCCAGCAGAATTCTAATTCTGTACAATTCAGAGGCATGCCTTTGGTTGGAGCTGCTTCAGAAATAAGAAAAGCAGGAGACACAGCTCTGCTTGGGCTTCCTGGACTTGTCAGGGAGTCTCGTTCTGGCCGTCTCCTATTGGCCTTGGGTTTAATTAAGCCTTCTCATTTATTTTTCAATTCTTTTTTTTTTTTTTTGGGAAAAAAAAAAAAAAGCTGCTTTTAATGGAAGCTTTTAAAATCCAGGAGCTTTGGGTTTCTCCACTTTGTCAGGCAAAAGTGGATTCATTTAAGTAGTTTTATAAAAAAAAAAAATGCATATATTTATGAAGGTTTCAAAAATTAGATTTTTCACTCCTTTTCCTCCAGGAACCTAAAAACCAAATTTGGAAAATAATTTGTTATTGTGGGGTACATGCATTCACTCAACCAAGAAATACAGCAGTTTTAGAACGTCTCTGAATTTCTGCATTTCATAAAAATTCCTTTGTCTTGTCCTCGTGGGAACTTGGGCTTGAATTCTTCTGCCCGGCCTCCTGGTTTGGAGGTGGTGGTGTGGTGGTGTGGCTTCAGTTTGACAAGCTTCCTAGGAAGGTGAGGAGTGGCCAGGGCTGGCAGGGGTGGGGCAAGAGTAGAGTTGCCTGAAACTTGCTTCTTACATGGGGGAGCCCAGGGCAGCCTGGCAGGAGAGGGAGGGCTGGAGGAGGTGGTCTGCCAGGAGAGGCTTGCTGGAGGGAGGTCCGTGGGGTAGGGGGCAGAACCTGGGGGTGGGCGGAGGGGGTGTGCAGTGGTGGGCCTGAGGGCCCAGGTGGGGAAGGAGAGAGGCAGCCGTGATCCTCTGGCTTCCAGCTCCAGTGAGTCTAGGGAGGAGGAGTCAGCGGTGTTCAACCATCCCTACAATCAGTAGTGTGGTCCCACCATCAGGCCACTCCCAGTCTCCAGTGTGGTACCGATCCGCCCACCGCCCAGTCTAGGTGTTTGGAGAGCCCCCAAGTTTCCAGGGCATGCCCTGTGAACGCCCTCCTGTTCCCAGGCCCAGATGCCTCAGAGGTGATCACACTGCTGCCTCCGGAGGGGCCCAGGCCATGGGGTATCCCTGTGTTATTCCTCTGTGCTTTCTCCTGCCACCAGGTGGGAATCCCCAGGACAGCAGAGATCCCCGGGTGTCCCCTGGATGGGGCTCCCCCACCCATCAGCACAGAGCCAGGCCTTTCCCAGGATCACAGAGCAGAAAGCGCATCTGTTTTCCAAGAAAGGACGCTGAGAGAGAGATGGCCAAATTGAGTTAGGAGTGCCAGGAATCCAGACCCGTGAGTTCCTGTAAGGCGCCCCACCCCCTCTGAATTACAGCTGCTTTCTGCGTTTCTGCAGAGAAAGACGGTGCTCTCCCGCTCTCCCATGGCATTTACAACAGCTTGATTTACAGGCCGGCATGTTCCCCGCACACTTCACATCCATTCTCTCTCCTTCTTTAAACTTTTAAGCCTCTGCCTTATGAATGAGGCCACTGATTTTCTAGGTTCCCTGTGCTTCAATATGAGTCTTCTCTCTCATCTCTGCCGGTTTCTCCAGAAACATGTTCTGAACACCTGCTCTGCACAAGACCCATGACGGGCTCCCCTGGGGGCCAGAGATGGACCCGTCACAGTTCTGAGCTTCAGGGAGTTTGCATTCTGGTGGTGGGAGGGTGGGAAGAAGCCCCAAGTGCAGAGAAGTTCCCTACTCGGCGACCCCACTGACGGCTCCTGTAATGGACATGTGCTCTGTGCTGACGCCGTGTGACGTGCCAGGGCCATGCTGACGGCCAAGCCCCTAGTGAACTCTGAGCCCACCCCGGGGAGGAGGAGGTGTGACAGGGAGGGCAGGATCACAGGCATTCCCAGAGCCCTCAGCAAAGCCCCTGTGGTCTGGTGCGGGTTGGGGCATTTTCTCTGAGCAAGTGATGTTTGAGACCTGTGGGCTGAACGGGAGGCAACCAGGTGAAGGGGGCTGGGAGGGGACATTGTTCCAGGGAAGAGGATTTGCCCGGTGAAGATGCAACCTCCAGAGAGAGCGTGGTGTGTCTGAGAAGCCGCAGGAAGTACAGAGTGTGGAACGTGGAATGAGGAGGAGGCTGGGCTGGAGCCGTCTCAGGGCCCAGGTGGAGCAGAGGCCAGATGGCAGCCGTGGCCTGTTTCGTTACCTGCCTAGGGAGGCACTGGAGGGCCCAGGAACCGGGAGGCTGATGAGATTTCTGTTGCTCAGAGGAAAGCCCAGGGTGGTAAGACCGTGCATAAGGAAAACTGTTTCGAGACCCTGTTCTTGCTGTCATTAATCCAGGTGACAACTGGGCCAGAGTGAGAGAAAAGTGACAGATTCAAGATGCTGTAAAGGAGAGGAATCAAACGGGCCTGGAGGGTGAGGGCCAGAGAGGAGCCAACTGGGCTGGAGGAGGGTGCATTCACTGCCCGTGGGACCAGAGGGTGGGGGGTCAGCGTACAGAAGTCTGCAGGTGGAGGCCCTCAGAGACACTCACAGGCAGTGGGATCGGGGAGCATCAAGCTTCACAATCCAGGAGGGCCTGGGAAATGCAGGTTCGGGAGTCAGCAGCAGCTACAGCTGGGGGAGCAAATAGAAACCCCCAAGGGGTGCAGTGGGGTGAGAGGGAAGGAGAGTCTCAGACACTGCGTGTGCCCCCACCCCCACCAAAGGCACAAGGGGAGGACGGAGACAGGACTGAAAAGCAGAGCCCGTGAGGCCTCCTCCAGGGGAATGTCTGCAAGCCTTTTAGCTTCAGGAGAGAGGCAGGACCTCAGAGACCCTGGGGCCCTGGGAAAAGATGCAGGCCCCTGACCGGCAGGCGTGGCAGGGAAGGAGGGAAAGTCTGCCTGGGACCTAGGCTTGGGAAGGAGGGACTATGTCAGACCCAGCACTGGGGCCCTGAAAGCCCGAGCCCTGCTTGGCCATCTCTTAACTTTCCTGCTGTAGCAAAGGCCTTCTTCCCAGCTCCTGTTTGTGAAGAATTGTGCACTATGCACTTAACCGGAGGGCATGTTAGCAGCTCTACCGCCCCAGGCCCCTCACCCCGCCCCCTGCGAGAGAAAGCAGGTTTAAGGGGGCGGAACCTTTCCCCTAGTCCTGAGCCAGCTGCTTCCAGAGGAGAAGACGAATTTTTTTTAATCTAAAGGAACTTTACGTTTATGCTTGACCGAAGCACAGGCCTCATTGTCCTGGGAGCCAATGGGAAGCTGGGGCTTGGGTAATCTATGCCAGGCTCTCAGCCCCGCATCCATCATCCCAAGTGACAGAATTTCCATCATTAATCATGGGCGGTAATAGAAAAGTCATTGGAATAGAATGTTGTCACAGGATAACTGTCTCCCAATCGCATATAAATGTCCCAGCTTCACTGTACTGTTTGTGCCCGAGAAATACTGTGGGGGCTTCAAAGTGGTATTTATCTGGGGTCAGGAAGCCACCAGCGCCAGCCCATCCTGCTCACGGCCTCTCCTGAGGAAGCCCGGATCCCCTCCCCACCAGGGGCCGCAGCGCGGGGACCACTGCACCCCTGGAGTTGGGTAAAGGGAGGGATGTGTTTTGGGCTTCCCAGGTGGCACTGGTGGTAAAGAACCTGCCTGCCAATGTCAGACATAAGAGATGCAGGTTCGATCCCTGGGTTGGGAAGATCCCCTGGAGAAGGAAATGGCAACCCACTCCAGTATTCTTGCCAGGTGAATCCCATAGACAGAGGAGCCCGGCGGGCTACAGTCCACGGGGCCGCAAAGAGTCGGACACGACTGAACGACTTAGCACACACGCACAGGGATGTGTTTTAGGATGACTGATGCCCTGAGGGTTAGAAAATACTCTAGCCCAGTAATCCTGCCGTGGTACCCTGGTCATCATCCTGTGGCTGGAGGGATTTGCACCTCCCCTCTCCATGGCCACAGATCCTTTGATGCAGAGGAGAAAAGGATGTGAACCTGGCCGGGCTGCAAGGCGCAGCATCTCTGGAGGCCACAGAGAAGCCAGGCCAGGGAGTCAGACGCTTCGAGGCTGCTTCACTGAGAAGTCAAGCCCACAGCGTTTTCTGGTTGGCATCTCTCTGTTCTGTGACCTGAAAACACTCTGTTTTTGGAAAGTGCAGGATCTGCTGACACTCTTTTCTGGAGGTTTGTGTTTCTCTCCGGGGTGAGCCGTCCTGCCTCAAGACGGACCAGATGCTGCTGGAGGAGGCACAGGCATAGGAGACAAGGCCTTTTATGCTGGGCTTTGAAGGGATTCTCTCTGAGCTTCCAGCTCTCCTTCCACACAGAGTTCCTGGAGCCTTCCAGGGCCCGGCGGGGAGTGGGCACACTGGAAGCCGGCAGGTGGGGAGGGGGCATGCCAGGGGCCTGAGGCAGGGGACTGCCTAGGGCGAAAGGGCTTACAGGCCTGTTAAGGACTGACTCTGTGTGACCAATGAGCTATATTAAACCGGAGCCAGGTGTCTGAGCTGATAAGCTGGGACTGGGCTTTGCAGAGTCTACTTGGCGGGAGAAGAGGCAGCTCCCCTTTTCTGTAGGGAATTTCATAAAAAAGGGCCTATCAGATGTGGAAGCGATCTGAGGCCAGGGGGGTCCCTGACTTTGAATGTCACGAGCTGGTTAAATTTTAAAAATTTAAATTTGACCAAGTGAGGCCATTTAAAAGCCAGGGGCTAGCTACTGTATCATTTCATAAGTGGAAGAATATTCCAGCACGAACAATCTAAGAGGAACATAATTTCAAGATAAAGAGTATTTCTTCAAACAATAAATTTAGCTTTATGAAGAATTGTTTCATTGCACCTTTCTTTTTTTCTTTTTTTTTTTTCTCATCTTAATTTTAAAGGGGTGGCAAAAATCTGTTGTTCCTGATCCCCAGTCCCCACATTTCAGATGAGCAGAAGCAGGAAAGGTGTCTGACCAGGGTCCTACAGCCAGCAAGGCTTGTGTACCGTTCCAGCTGTTTCTGGCTTCATACGAGTCACCCCAATCTTAGCAGAATCGTTTATCATGGTCACCTGTCCTGGTTGTGGGGTTTGGTGGACTGGGCTTGGGGCTCTCACCTGGGGTCCCAGAGCCACTGAGTCAGACAGTAGCTGGGCCGAGTTGTCTGGGGGGCCCTTTACTCCTTATCTGGAAAGACAGATCTGGGGCAGAGCAGCGGCAGCTCCTTGGGCCTCCCGTGGCATCTGCAGGCTGGCCAGCGTTTTCATGGGGGCCCCAGAGGTGGGGGTCCTGATGGAGAACCTCATGACGTCACACAGCGTCACTTTTATGTCTTCAAGGAGGGGGGAGTTTCACCCTCTTCTTGTTGGGAGACACTCCAGTATTCTTGCCTGGAAATTCCTGTAGACAGAGGAGTCTGGCCAGCTGTAGCCCACAGGGTTCCGTGTCGCATATGACTGAGCATGCGTGCATGCACGCTTGTTGGGAGAAATGCTGAAGGGTTTGCCCACATGCTCTAAAGCTACCACGTGGGTCCCCAGCTCCCCTGAGAGCCAGATTTCAGTCTGGGGTGCTGGGATCTTAGACCTCCCCGCCTCCCCATCCCCTTGTCTGTTCCAGGAATGAGTCTGGTGGAGGGTGGAGCCGGTGGCTCTCAGGTGGCAAGTTCTGCTTGCTGGTCGCTGCTTGCACTTCTCTGAAGTCATAAATTTCTTGGATAAGGTAGATTCCATCAAATAAGTATCAATTAAGCTCTTTTATGATCATAAGCAAGATGATGAATTCCAAAATCAATCTAGAGAAATAACTGATAAAGAATAAGAGACTCCAGAAATACGGCCTAAACTCCCAGGATTCCAGGCACTCACTCTTTATAAGAAGGAGGCCTGCATTCCTGGTTGAGTGCCTGCTGTGTGCAGGGCACTGGGTGAATACCGTGGGGGTCCAGTGCTGTGGCGGGGTGAGGTGGGTGCGATCCTGAGCTCTGAATATCCATGATCAGACTGGGGGTGTCCCAGAGCGTGGGAGGTGGGGACAGCAGACCCATATTAAGTCCCTCTGCTTGGGTGGGGTAGTGGGCTGCTAGCTTTTGGTTCTTGGCAGGGAGGGGAGGTTTGTTTCCCATTCAGGGAGGTTTGTTAGGGTTCTTGGGAGAGTGGGGAGGAATAACAAGCCACCCCCACAGTCACGCAGCCAGGCCCTGTGGGGACGCCCACAGCCCAGCACATAGCATAGGGTTGGCCACCTGGTCAAGCCCCATTGTGTGAAGTAGAGGTGGGTGGGTGGGATTGGGAAGCCTGGGAAGGGTCTCACATGGTTCTTACAGTGGGGATGAGTTGGCCACATGGGGTGTGTTTAGGGTCAGCTGGGGCAGGAAGTCTACTTCCATCGTCGTTTAGTGGTTACTGGAAACCGGGTGCCCTCCCCGTCTGGCCCAGGGTCCTGGCTCCATGGGGACCCCAGCTCCAGTGAAAGCCTCCCAGGGCATCCCTGGCCTCCGCCCCACGGGCTGTCTGCTCACTTGTCTCTCTGCTTGGCTGGCAGGCACCCCAGAGACTTCAGTCCTTTGAGACCCTGGAGAGGTGTCCGTCCTCAGGGTGGCAGGCACAGCCCTGGGCAGTCTTGCAGAGCTGGTTCCACCGCATACCTGCCCTTCCTCTGCATCCCCTGCAACTCTTGGGAAAACAGCACAGGAGGCTTTTAGTTTCTGTCCTGCCTCCAGCCCCCTGAGACTGCTCTTCCAGAGAGGGGTCTGCTGCCAGTGCCAGATGAAGCACTGGGGCGGTGAGCGGGGTCCTGGGGAAGCTGACAGAGGTGCCAGCTCCACAGATAGAGCACTGGACAGACAGACACACCTACCTTCCTCAGGGACTGCCCAGAGGTCACGTTGCTTCTCTGAATGACTGAGCCCTGCTGGGTTGGTGCATAAGTGTTTTGTACCATCACCTCTGCCAAAAGGAAGGGAAGAAGCAATACTCATCAAAAACAAGGGCCCCTCCCAGGTCATCAGACAGGCTGGCCTGCAGCTTCCCAAATGGAGGGGTGACCAGGGTACATCCCACACAGAACGGAAATGGCAGCTGACGGGGATTAGAAATAGCGCTGTGAGCACAGGCCAATAGACCCGGCCGTCACCTCCTTGCTCAGTTCATAGTGCTGACCTACCACATGCCAGGTTCCAGGAATGGGTGTCAGTAGTGAACCCAGGGGTCAACGTCCCCATTCTTGAGCTTTCCTACTAGTTGGGGATACAGACAGTGGGAACACAAAAGCTGCTGGAAAGGGGGCAGTCGGGGAAAGCCTGGCTGAGCTATGTGGCCTTGAGGAGGGCTGCAGGAGCCCAGAGTTGAGCCTGGGACTTGGGCTCCCTGGAGGCTGCCCGCTCCCACCCTGGCCATCAAGAGTGCGGGGTGGTAACCAGGGGCTTGGCCTCTCCCTCCCTCACCTCCTGGGTGTTGACATTGCTTTTCTGATCTGGGTGTCTGCGAGGAGGAAATATATATTTAGACTCTTCTGTACTTTCCGTGGTAACACTCGCTTTATTCCTGGTGAAGAATGAGGAAAATGGGTCAGCTGTATTTACTAAGAAGCATGTTCCAGCTCCTTTTCTGAGGCTATTTATAAACTTTAAAAAATGTGAGCTAAGTTTTTGCATCTTCTTGGAAGCCGGAGTGCCTATGAATACCCTTTCTATTACTATACCGGGAAATGTGGCACTTCGGATTTGAAACGAGTCAACTAGGGCAGATAGAAATCTTGCAAATAGTGATTTTGATGAACTCTGGCAGCCTGACTTTGCCTCGTGGTCTGATTTCTCTGGGCGTTTTCTTGTGAGACCTAGTCCAGCTTTCCTGGGTGCGGTGGGGTTACGGAACATGTCCGACCCTGGCCCCACTAGGCCCTCTGGACTGTGGGTCCCCTGAATGGTGGCTCCTGGAGCCTGGGGTCTTAGGGAATTTCAGAATCACTCATCCATCCCTTGAATAACAAGATCAAACCAGTCAATCCTAAAGGCAATCAACCCTGAATATTCATTTGACGGACTGATGGCTGAAGCTGAAGCTCCAGTACTTTGGCCACCTGATGCAAAGAGCTGACTCATTGGAAAAGACCCTGATGCTGGGAAAGATTGAAGGCAGGAGGAAAAGGGGTGACAGGATGAGATGGCTGGATGGCATCATCGACTCAATGGACGTGAGTTTGAGTAAGCTCTGGGAGATAGTGAAGGACAGGGAAGCCTGGCATGCTGCAGTCCATGGGTCATAAAGAGTCGGACACGACTCAGTGACTGAACAACATCATCCATCCCTCGGTGGACTGGGGCCTCAGGCCACTCCACGGCAGGCCCTGCTGGCCTGGCCCAGGGCTCCCCTCCTCCCAAGTCCTCTGTCTCTCATGCCTCAGCCTGTGTGCCATGGGCTCCTCCGCTTGCTCACGGCCACCTAGTGTGTGCAGAAAATATGTAGTGCTCCTCACTCACCCTAGTGGCTGGCCTTGCTTTCGAGAGAGGAGGGCTGAGCTCCTGGATTTTGGGTCTGTGCCAAGGGTTTAGTCTAGTGGCTTGCAGCTGCCCCTGAGGGAATGTGCCTCTGCCTGGCTGTTTTGGGTTCCTGTCCAATCTTTCCAAGTGCCCCTCTCCCGTTCCCTCCTGTTGCGTGGGGTTTGGGGAGGGATGTGTCCTCCCAACCTGGTGGTGGCTGAGGGAGGGGGTCCCTGAGCTTGGCGGGCAAGTCCTGGGGTGCTGCTTGCAGAGAGGCTGGATGGGTGGGCCCCAGGAGCCACTGCCCACCTTCCTCAGAGGAAGCAGCCCTATAGGTTCCGCCCATCCACTTTGACCTTGGCATTTCATGGCAACTGCTCCATCCTGGTGGTCAGAGGTCTCAGCCTGTCCTCCTCCTTCGGCCGAAGCCTGGGGCCTGCAGGTCTCAGGGCACTAAGCAGGCCTTAGGGGTTCTATCCACCAGGGGCAGTGGGTGTGTGGGGGGTAAGAGGCAGGTCATGGGTGGCTCCTCCCCTCATCAGCTGAACAGTGTGGGGGGCTGGTGCTTACTTCCTCTCTGTGCCCACACCTCCTAGGTGTATCATACGTCAGTAATAAAGGTAATAATAATAATAACAGTGACAATAGTCATCACCCACAGAGTCACTTACTCTGCCAAGCCTGCACCCTCTGTGTAGAAGCTGTGTGCATGCTCAGTCATGTTTGACTCTTTGTGACCCCATCGACTGTAGCCTGCCAGGCTCCTCTGTCCATGGGATTTCCCTGGGAAGAGTACTGGAGTGGGTTGCCATTTCTTCCTCCAGAGGATCTTCCAGACCCAGGGACTGAACCCTCATCTTCTGTCTCTCCTGTACTGGCAGGCGGATTCTTTACCACTGGCGCCACCCGGGAAGCTCAGGAGCTGTTTCCTCTTCAAGGCAAAAGGGCTTTTAGAGAAGGAAAGAGTTGATCCAAGTCAGCTGCTCTGAACAGCACCCGCCAGCCTGAGTGTGAGCTCCGAGCGGGTCAGTCAGTCACCATGGCTCTTCTTATTGGCCCTCTAAGGTAGAGGTAGAGGCCCTCTGCCTCTACCAGAGCAGACATGCCTAAACTTTCCTGGGTCTTGGCACCCTGGGTGCCCCAGTGATTTTTTTATCATGGCATTCTTAGGCCCAAAGGATACTTAACAGTTCTGTTTATGAAGCAGTTAGATCAAATGCCTTAAGTATTTGTGTCCTAATAACAGCCGCTTGAAAATATCCTACTGATAATTTATTTTATTCTTAAGTTACCAAATCATTTATTAATGGGGTACGTGCTCCCATAAGAGATTGGACAACTTTTCAAATTCCAGAGTCAGATGGGGTGCTGCTACCTCCACCTCCTGTTCCATCCAGATTTTTTCCAGGTCCTTCCTTCCTGTCTCAGCAACCACTGAAAGCCCAGCTTCACAGTGACATGACAGCCTCAAAGGCACGTAGGCTCCCCTCACGGTGAAACTGTCACCTCCCCAAGCCAGTGGTTCCAGTGGAGTCTGGCAGGCCTGACAGATACTTAGCATTGCTTGTTTTCCTCAATAACTTGAAATACCCTGTCATCTCATGGGTTTACAGGGGCTCTCCGGGGTGCCTGGGTACACAGTTTGGGAACCACGTTCCTAGGACCTTGGCTTCTCCTTGTCACCCAGGAAGCAGGTCGTGGGCCCTCAGGCTCTCAGACTACCGGTACCCATCTGGGGGGCGCCGTGGGCAGCAGGGGTGACGAGGATCTCATGCCCACTTGCATCCTCTCTCTCGGCCCCTCCCCGTCTCTGGGCACAGGAAGGGCTGTTCCCTGCCCCTCTTCCCTCTGTGTTTCATTCTCTACCCCCCGTTGGGGCGTCAGTCCAGGGGTGGGGGCGTAGAGGGCCATCTTCTCCACGCTCGTGGGAGAACCCAGGATCCAGCTTCAGAAAGCCCTCCCTCTGGACAAGATGCTCTCCAGTCGCGGCCATGCTGCTGACACTAACAAAGATCACGCGTACCATTCCGAGCTGAGAGTGTTGTTTCAGTGGGTACAGTGTCCTCTCCTCTGCCCGAACTACGGAAATCTCTTGCTTCAACTGGCAGGGAGCTCCCCGAACCACTCGGTTTCTGAGACAGGGAATCTGAAAAGATTTCTAAAATGCTGTGCCCACGTTGCAAGTGTCAGAGGGGAAGCAGGTGTCTACACCTTCCTGTTCAGCAGGTGCCTGTGTCTTAGTGGATTGTATACCAGGTGGGCTGGGCTGTGTCTTCCTTAACAGGTTCTTTGCCTCCGGGCCTTTGCTTATGTAGTTCCTGCTCTCACAAGCCCCTCCTCTTCACCTCTACTCCCGCCTGCCTTTCCCATCTTGACCTTCGTCTCCTCCTGGGGAAAATGCCCCTGGCTGCCTTGTTTCCAGACAGACCCATCCCTGCAGTCCCAGCTGCGGCTGCTACACCCTGCCTCCTTCCCCTGCATCAGCTCCAGGATCTCACTGGCTCCTTCTCACTCGGGAACTTTGCTTGTGCTGTATCCCCACCCCACCTCTCTGACCTCTCTGTCTTCAGCCTCTCCCATGCCGCTCCAGCTCATTTTCCAGGTCTCATTTTAAATGTCGCTTCCCAAAGAGGCCCCTGTCTAAAGAAGTCCCCTCTCTCCTCTGCCCACTCCCCATGACTTGGTCCAGGCAGGAGCAGTGTCTGTGCTGTGCTGTTTTCTCTGCACCAGCCCTGAGGCTGGCCCCCATGGGCACCACGAGTGATCACTTTCTTAGATCAGGAGATTTTTTTTAATGGAAGGGATTTCCAGGGTCGCCACCTTTTAATTTTGCCAAGTGAGACTTCGAAAAATTCCAGTCACCGTGTATCATCAGCATTTCGTAAAAGAAAAGTTGGAAGGACATACTCTCAGGATAAAGGACAGTTCTTTAGATGGAGTCAATTTGGCTTTGTTTGGCTGTGCCAGCTCTGAGTTGTGGCAGGTGGGACCTAGTTTCCTGACCAGGGATCTATCCCAGGCCCCCTGCTTTGGGATCATAGAGTTTTAGCCACTGGACCACCAGGGAAGTCCCCAGTTTGGCTTTACTGAGCAAGCGCTGCCTTACCTGCTTCCTCATCTCGAGAAGGATGGAGGGACATCCTCACGACACGACAGTGTCCAACAGTGAGCACTTGGGAGATTCCCCACTTGCCCTCCCAACACTGTCCTTGTTTCCTTCTCCTTCGTTTGTCCCCTTCACTTGACTGTGAACTTCTGGTGGAGGGGACATATTTTATTCTTATTTATTTTTATTGGAGTATAGTTGCTTTGGGGCTTCCCAGGTGGCGCTCGTAGTAAAGAACCCACCTGCCAATGCAGGAGATGTAAGAGACACAGGTTCGATCCCTGGGTCGGGAAGATCCCCTGGAGAAGAGCATGGTAACCCACTCCAGTATTCTAGCCTGGAGAATCTCATGGACAGAGGAGCCAGGTGGGCTACAGTTCATGGGGTTGCAAAGAGTCAGACACAACTGAAACGACTTAGCATGCATGCGTGCATAGTTGCTTTACAAATGTTGTGTTACTTTCTGCTGCACAGCAAAGTGGACCAACTATACGTACACACATATCCCCTCTTTTCTGGATTTCCTTCCCATTTAGGTCACCACAGAGCACTGAGTAGAGTTCTGTCCACAGAGTAGGTTCTCATTAGTTATCTATTTTATATGTAGTAGTGTATATATGTCAGTCCCAATCTCCCCATTCATCCCACCCCATCCCCCTCGGGGACCGCATTGTAGACTGAAGTTGGCTTTTCTGTGCATCACATGCCTGTGTTGTCCTCTGGAAGCTTCCAGATCCACCCAGATGACCTTTCCTGAAGCTGTGAGCCAGCCTCGCTTCCCTCTGCTCCCTGGTGACTTGTCCTCATTCCTCCACTCGCCTGTCCCCCTGAAGGACGGCCAGTGCCCAGGCAGGGTCCAGGGCTGTCTCTGCTCAGTGCCGGGGCAGGCACACACATTCCTATCTGTGCCGAGTGCTGCTTCAGTCCATCGAAGGTGACCCCTCTGCTGATGGTGGCCACAGACAAGTCTGTGGCAGGGACCAACTTCTGCCACAGCTCAGGGTAGGCGACATGGAGCTCTTTCCCTTTTGATAACTGAATTTAGATTCTATTTCAATCCCTCCTTCCACCAGCTGTGGAAACATAATCTCATTTAATTCTGGGATTTCTCAGCCAATTTAAATCTTCCTGTAACTCACCGCTGGGTTTGTGGGTGTGTGAGGAGCAGGTGGAGGGAGGGGTCTGGCTGGCTGGCTGTCACCCGGAATGGGTCACTGCTCTGCCCTTTCATCCCCACACTAGGCCTCTCCAGGGCCAGGTTTTTCTCAGATGCTTCTACACCCCTCTGGGGGGCTGAGGGACCCTTGGACTGTCCTCGCCCTCCCCCCACCCCCAGCAGCCATCTCGGTTCTCTGGGGTTTATTGTACGTGCTGTTGGGGCCCTGTGAGGAACAAGGCTCCACAGGGGAGCCGGGACCCCATGGCCTCACCCTTCACTAGGGCGGGAGTGGGTGGGCCAAGCCCCACATGGCTTTGATTCTTCTGTTCCACGCAACAACCCTTGCCCAGAGTCCAGATGCCCTCACTCTGATTAGAAGAAAAGCCTACAGGACTTCCTTGGTGGTCCAGTGGCTAAGAAGCTGCCTTGCAATGCAGGGGACATGAATTGGATCCTCGGAGGGGGAACCAGGATTCCACAGGCCACAGAGCTCAAGCAGGCCCATGTGCTGCAAGTGCTGAGACTGTGAGCTCTGGAGCCTGTGTGCCAGGCCTGGAGAGTCTGTGCACAGCAATGAAAGATCCTGCAAGGTGGAATGAGGATCCTGCATGCACCAACTGAGGCCTGATGCAGCCAGATACATAAATTAAAGCAAAGCCACAAGGAAGGGGGCCAAGAGAAACCCCTATTAACACTTCCTACATGTGAACCTATCTGGGCCTCTGGGGGGAGACGTCTAGGATGTCTGAGGAGGGAGGGAGGGAGTGTGCAGGCTGAGCACCCACAGGGAGCTTGTTCAGAATTGCCCGGGGAAGTGGGCTGGTACCTCCTGGAGCTGTCTAGCGTTCTCGGTTATTTGTTCATTTGTGTATTTGTGTTTGCTTAAAACTTTCAGTTTAAAAGCAATACATGTTTAATGAGGAAAAGCAAGAAAAGACAGAAAAACAAATAGAATCAGAGTCATTTGTCTGAGCACCTGGATTTATCGCTGCATCTTGGTGGGTGTCTCTAAGAAGGTTTAGTCATAAAAGCGGTGACAATTACAGCACCAAATGTGGCTCTCGCGTTGAGAGCTTACGATGCATCCTTCTGAGGATCACACAGATACTAGTTTATTGAATCCTAACAACCCCGTGGGGTGGACACACTGTTGTCCTCCTTTCACAGAGGAGGGCGCCAAGGCAGAGTGCTGGTGTGATTTGCTGGAAGTCAGTCCACTGGGCAGCCAGGCTGTGTACTCACACTGCACACCTGCACACACGGTGCGATTTTATGGTGAAGGTACACAACGATGCAGCCACCAATCAGGGTTCTTGTCCTGATCTTGCTCAGGAGAGGGACCGTATCCTGTTTTCCCCTGTGTCCTCAGGGAACACCAATTTACTGAATGAATTCCGATGCAAGCTTTCCCTCCTCTTGGCATGGGTCAATTACTGTTCCTTCTGTTGATTCCTTTTCTTTCCTTTCCCTGCTCACAGTACCCGCACATCCTGAAGCCCTTCCCACAGTTCCAGCGGCCCCTTCACATTGAAGTTAGTCTTTATCTAAATACAGCATCATTGATGTATGATACATGACATGTATTTAAAACATACACCGTAGACTTCCCTGGCAGTCCGGTGGTTAAGACCCTGTGCCCCCACTGCAAGGGGTGCAGGTTCACTCTCTGGTTGGAGAACTAAGATCCCTCATGCCATGTGGCACAGCCAAAAAATTAAAAAACATTAAACAAAAAATCCCCATACACCTTGGTGGGTTCTGACATCACTGGCTCAAGAGAATGAAACATCCAGCCCCTAGAAGTGTCCCAGATGCCTATGTAATCCCTCCCTCCAGGCTCTCCCTGCCTCCCTCCCAGCACCATTGTGCTTTCCATGCCATAGTTAGTTTGGATTTTCTGGAGTTTTATGGTAATGGGATCATACAGTCTGCACTCTTTACTCGGGCTGCCTTTCACTCCACACAGTTACTTGGTGGCTCATCCATCTTGTGTGTATCAGTTCATTTCTTTCTATCAATGAGCAGTGTTACATGTGTGTGGATGCGAGTTGATTGGTCCACTCACCTGTTGATGGACCTCTGTTTCCAGTTTTTGACTATTACAAATAAAGTTGCTGTGGACATTTGCACGCAAGTCTCTGTATGGTCATATGCCTTCTCCTCTCGGGTAAACACCTAGGAGTGGAAAGGCCAGATCATATGGAAACTGCCAGACCGCTTTCCGGAGTGGCCCCACTGTTTCACATGCCAGCAGCAGGGTATGAGAATCCCTGTTCCCCCACATCCTTGCCACCCCTTTGTATGGTCATTCGCTTTGTTTTTATGTTTCAAAACTGCGTGTTACTGACATATACAGTTGAATTGCAATGTTGTGTTAGTTTCTGTTGTAAAGTGATAGTTGCTCAGTTGTCTCTGACTCTTTGTGACTCCATGGACTGTAGCCTACCAGGCTCTCTGTGCATGGAATTCTCCAGGCAAGAATACTGGAGTGGGTAGCCATTTTCTCCTTGAGGGAATCTTCCCAACCTAGGGAAGAAACCAGGTCTCCTACATCGCAGGCAGATTCTTTACTATCTGAGCCACCAGGGAAGCCCTAGGTTTACATATGCATGTTCTTTTTCATATTCTTTTCCACTACTGCTTATCACAGGATATTGAATCTTGTTCCCTGTGCTCTACAGTAGGACCTTGTTGTTTATCCATCCTACATGTAATAGTTTGCATCTGCTAGTCCCAAACTCCCACCCTACCCCTCTCCCCTCCTCCTTCTCGCTTTGCAACTCTAAGTCTGTTCTCCATGTCTGTGAGTCTATTTCTGCTTTGGATTCAATTTACTGTAATTGTAGCCACTGAAACAGGTCATAGGTGGTGTCTGGTTGTGGTTTTAATTGCATTTCTCTAATAACTGATGATATTCAAGCACTTAATTGCCACCTCTGTATCTTCTTGGTGCAATATCTGTTCAAATCTTTCATCCATTTCAAAAAACATTGGGTTATCTGTATTCTTATTATCGAGTTTCAAGAGTTCTTTATATATAGTCTAGGTACAGCCAGTTGGCAGATGCAGGCTTTACAAATAGTTTCTTCCAGTTCGTGACTTATCTTCATTTTCTTAACAGTATCTTTTGAAGAACAGAAATTTTGATTAAGTCCAGTTTATGGATCATTTTGTTTTCATAGCTCATGCTTTTTGTGCCGTATCAAAGCAGTCTTTGCCTAACCCAAAGTCACAAGTATTTTCTCCTGAGTTTTCTTCCTCAGCTTTATTGACGTAAACTTAAGTCTATGAGCCATGTCGAGTTCATTTTTGTATATGGTGTGAGATATGGGGTCAGTTCATTCTTTCTTTTTTGGCGTGTGGATGTCCAGTTATTCCAGTGCTATTTGTTGGAAAACGTCCCATTCTCCACTGAGTTGCCCTTCACTACTTTATGGAAAAGCATTCATCTACAGGTTTGAGGGCTTCCCAGGTGGCTCAGTGATAAAGAATCCACCTGCCACTGCAGGAGACATGGTTCAATCCCTGGGTCAAGAGGATCCCCTGGAGGAAGGCATGGTAACCCACTTCAGTATTCTTGCCTGGAGAATCCCATGGACAGAGGATCCTGGCCAGCTACAGTCCATAGGGTTGCAAGGAGTTGGACATGACTGAAGTGACTTAGCATATACTCACAGGCATGAGGGTCTGTATTTGGACCCTGTTCTGTTTCAGCAGTCGGTTGTCTATTTTTGCTCCAGTCCCACTGCCCTGACTGCTGTGGCTTTATAATGGGTCTTGAGATCCTTAGACTCAGAGCCATGTTAGCTCTCCAACTTCATTCTCCTCTTTCAGAGCATTTTGGCAGCCCTGGTCCTTTGCGCTTCCATATGGATTTTAGAATTGGCTCCCATTTCTAAAACAAAGCCTGCTGAGATTATGATTGGGATCCTGGCCCACACTGTATTCTCTGTGGGTTCTCTCCTCTGGAATTGTCACCTGGTTCCCCCTACACAGGGCAGCTCCAGGGTCAAATGAGGGACTGAGTGGGAAGGCACTGCATTCAGTTGAAGGAGAGGGTGTTAGTATTTATAAAGCGCTTTTGAAGATACTTTGCATTGAGCTTATGTGTCAAGATGTGATTTTTTTTTTTTTTTTGCTGAGTTGGGATCCCTGCTGAGGAGTGCAGACCTGACAGATTCCACCATGCTCGTGGAAGCTTCCATTGCTCTTGGTCCAGGGTCAGGCCTTGAAATGAGTACACATGGAATTTTAATCCACCTGGGTTGCCTGTCCGAGGTTCTACAAGTGTGAATGCCCGCTGACCTAGGTGGAGCCACAGGTGACCCTGTGAGAGGGCACCAGGCAAGGGTTTCCTTCTAGAACATTCCTTTGAGGGGGAAGGAGGAGGCTTGGTCATTGCAGTCCTGCTCGGCTGGCCACGTGCCTCTGTGTTCCCAGCCTTAAGGTGTGCGTGGAGCTCCTCACCTCCTTCCAGGAGTGGCACGTGGCCAAGGCCTTGCAGCAGGTGCCCTGTTCCCTCTGCTTTCCTGGATCAGCTTTTCAGGGAAGATGTTCTGCAGGGGCTGTGTGATCAGCAAGGAAAGAAAGGCTCCAGGAAAGCTCTGATGGGCCATTTCAGTGGGCTTTTCCAAGAACTGCACACTAGAGGCTGCCCCTGGGGAGAAGGAGCTGTTAAACTGTCAAAATAGAAAGTAAACCAAATTCCTTCAGCCAATCGAGAGCACTTAACTCAGACCTCAGGCAGCGAAGGCAACAGATTACCCCACAATGCGTTTCTTTTGGTGGGGGAGAAAGGCTGTTGGGGAATTTAACAAATGGAGGGAAAGTTTTACAATACTGGAATCTACCTAGTCAATAATACATGAAATTTGGGATTCATAAAAGGAAATAGTGGTGAAAATCTCCCCAAATAAGTTTTTATTCTAGAATGGGATGACAGACCTCCCGGAGCACTGGGTATCCCATAGGTGTGGTATTCTGAAATACAACCCAGGGCATATATATTGTCAAATAATAAAGTATCATGAAACCAATCAGCTGTGAGCTCCCCACTTGGCAGTTTGGAAGTAAAACCCTTTCTCCTTTACAAGGCCAAGTGACTCTTAATTCCTCCCAGGAGATTTCACGTTAAAATGTGTTCACTGCCAGCTGACAAAAGAGGCGAGTCCAGATTTATTACTCTGGCACCTGCAGCAAAAAAAAAAAAAAAATGACGGATGATGAAAATATATTTAATTATCATTCCATGCCACATCTCTGCCTGCTCCAGTCACAGGGCTGCAGCTGTTGGTGCCCACTTTATTTTAAAGTCAATGTGCTTATCTGGAGCGAAGGCTGCTTGCTCTGAGTAAATTGACTTGTAGGAGGAAGGGGTGGCCATCTCCTCCAGACCCAGCTGAACAAATGCAGATTTGTATTCCATGTGCCTGTTTTAATTGTCTTGTCCACACCCCCCACCCCATATCATATCAGCTCTTGGAAAGAAAACATTTGCAGGAAGTAAACTTTTCCGTGGCCTTTCTCAGCTGAAATGTATGGTTTTCCTTCCTGGACAGTGGAGCTGATGGTGGATGCTCACATTTCTGGGAAAACATCTCAGATGCAGGGTCGGGGGAGTCCTAAAGAGGCCCTGGCTGGACCCAACCCTCTTCTTCACCAGATGGGGACAGAATCCAGAGGGCAGGCGTCAGGGTTTGGAGGGTGGAGGTCTGGGACTGGAGGTCTGGCCTCTGGCTCCTGGGTAGCCCCTGTGTTCTTGTGACTTGTGTCTGTGAGTGGTCCAGCTGTCCAGGGGAACAAGCCGGGCTCAGAGGACAGTTCACAGAACTGCCCTCTGGTTTGTCTTCTGTTGGAGCCTTCTGGATGATGGAACCCTGGGCAGGGTAGCAGCGCTCTGGCTTGGATGGGACGTATCAGATTTCACGGAGCGCAGGCCAGGGGGACTCTGGAGTGGCTGTCGGGAGCCTGTGCCGTTAGACAATGCTGAAGATGAGGCAATTTTCAACAAAAATAGCCCAGATGATAGGCAGTGCATAAATGTGGCAATATTCCAGCTGTATCTCTCCTTATCAGGAGAAGCCACTCGATGTTTTGTATGTGGTGGGATTTAGTACAGAGCGATAGAGTTTCCACTGAAAGTAAAATACAATAACCGGATTAGCCTTCGTGATTCAGGGGGAGATGACGCCGAGTGTTTCTGATGGTGCCCGGTGTTGCCGTGGCCGGAGGCGGATGCCTGTGGGTGGGGCAGGAGGGGATGAGGTTTCTGTGAACGTGGGCTGTCAAAGGGAGGGGCTCACTTCCTCTGACCTTCTCTTTGATGAACAAGGATGCAAGGTTGCATCTGCTGAGCCTGCCGGACCTGAGGTTTGGGGGAGGACAGAGAGTTCTGGCTTAGGGATTTGGGCTGCGAGCAGAGTTCTTAGCCACCAAGCTTTCAATGTATGGATCAGATCTTGCTTGTAAATTAGAATCCATCCTCTTTGCCACCATCTTTTCCACCACCATCATCACCATCATTATCACCATCACCACTCTTATGTACCAGGCCCGTGGCTGAGTCTTTTAAATTTGTCATCTCCTGTAATCCCATGTTCATTTTACAGATGAGAAAACTGAAGTTTAGGTAAGTGACAGAGCCAGGACTTAAGCTAGGCCCTAGAACCCACTCTCTCAATTATACTTTTTCATTTAGGAAATATGTGTGTGTGTGTGTGTGTGTATGAAATTTAAATATGTGTGTACCCATACACACACATACATTATATATGTATTTCATTTTCTAGGTTAAAAGAAAGAAAGAGAAAGCCAGCTCTGCTCTTTTCAAGAAAAAACTTTGAGGACATCACAGTTTTGAGTTTGAAGACATGCTTGGGGGTTTCTGTTCCCATGTGGCTGACACCCCCTCATCTGTGGACTAGGACCCCTAGGAGAAGGCTGACTGGGGGTGCTGTGGAGTCCCGGCCCTAGGACTCCCCAGGAGAGTTGCAGCCAGTAGGGGTGAGCCTCAGCTGGAGGGCAGCCTCTGCTCGGTCCGAGCAGTGCTGGGGCCATTGCCGCTGGAGTAGGATGAGGCGGGGCCTGGGAGCTGGCCTGGCAGGCCCGGGCACCTCTGCTCGGTCCAAGCAGTGCTGGGGCCATTGCCGCTGGAGTAGGATGAGGCGGGGCCTGGGAGCTGGCCTGGCAGGCCCGGGCACAGGCGTTCCACCTTGCTGTCCTCCCAGGTTCCCTAAGTGGGCTCCACCATCCATCACAAGCTGCACAGCCCTGTCCCTGCTGTGTGTTGGTCTTGGTGGTGCTGCTTGTTTTCCTGTGAGAAGTCTGAGCAGGTGGGGTCATGCTGAGTGGCCTGCACCCTGATCTCCCCCCACCTACTCCACCCTGGCCACTTGGCCTCCAGGAGGCCAACCTTTGTGTTTCTCATGACTCTTTGGTGCCCAGCGGCTGGCCCATTGGGGGCCCTTGACTGCAGTGTAGGCTGAGCGGGATTGTGACTCCGTGTTCCTGACTGAGCTGCCTGGACTCATGACAGGTGGCAGCCCCAGAGCAGAGGGGGCACCCTGCACTCTCTGCTGCCTGCTGCCGCACACTCACAGCAGGGCCTCGGGTTTGCACCAACTCCCCATGACCACAGGGCCTGACCGCACTGTGTCTCAGGGGCCAGCTCTTGGCAGATACAAGTCACCTGTCTGCTGGAGGCCAGGAAACTTGGTGGGTCCTGCTGACTCACAGGGTTGCCCCCACATTTACAATGGCATCATCAGGCCCTGGGGCCAGTGGGACTTGTGGCCGTGGCCAGAGGACCAGGCATCTCCCTTATGGTTTGTATCAGAGGCCAAGGAGACAGGCCATGTCAGGACTAACTCATCAGGATAAGCTGATACACAAGAAATTAATACTGATTTTATTTCCAAGTGGGGCTGATCACTCCTTTCCACATCAATTTTTATTAAGCATTTTATGTATTATTCCATAACCACCGAATATGCAGAGACAGTTTAGAACACATTATGAGTTGTGAGTTTTGTAATTATCATATGGCCTCGGTCCAGGAGGTTGAAAAGAAAATAAACATGATTGTTTTCCAATAGAAGGGAATCACCATGGTGATGTGTGGAGAGGCTGTGGAGCCACCAGCTCTGCGCAAGGTCTGGACTCTGCAGCCAGTGCTGCCCTGGGTGCAGGACAGTGGCATCGCCCGGCCCCTCGTCTCTGGCTGCAGGGCCTCTGCTGCCCACACCCTTTTCTACTTCATCACTGGACACATCACACAGGTCCTTCTGGCCGCTCAGGTGTCCCCTGAGGGAAGCCTTCCTTCCTGCCCAAACCAAGTAACCTTCATCCCAGGGCGAGGTCTGTTTTCCTCATGGCGCTAATTTACTCCTGGAGGGTTTTTGCTCAGCGTTTGTCTCCTCACTGCCATCGAGCGCCATGAGATCAGGGACCTCCATGAGATCTGTCCATCCCAGCATCTCTAGCAACTAGCGCAGTGCGCAGCGCCTGGCAGGCAAGCAGCAGATATTTACCAGATGAATGAATGAATGAACGAATGTCTGCTCCCCAGGACTATGTGCTCCTGGAGGGCAGTGCCAAGCAGTGCCTCCACCTGCATCTGCATGGAGCCTTAAACAGTCCAACCAGTAGGCCATGACGGAGCCCCTGTTGGGCAACCAGTACTGGGCTAGAAGCTGCAGATTATCTGGCATAGAGAAGAGATTTCTGAGCTTTTTGGGGAGCCAAGAGTCCAAAACAAGTAACAATCCAGGGACTCTAGGGGGTAGAATCAGGGATGCAATGGTATGATGAGAGTCACTGTAGGGAGGACATGGAAGACCAGTGTCCACTCTGCAGGTGTCATCATTGCCTTTGTCTCCTTCTGAGTCACTATCATCACTTACTTCTCATACCCCACCAGCTTGTAGCATCTTCAGTGTCTCTTGAAAAGTGAATGTAGTTAGTCCTCCTGCAGGGGAGCCTACCTGGCAGTAAGTGCAAGGCAGGGAGGGGCTTGGGACCCTCTCCTTCCTCCCTCTGCTGTTGCCTCTCCGAGAACACCCCAGGGGCATCTCACAACCGTAAGGGGCTCCCAGCAGCGATGACTCAGTCAACTTCAGTGTTGTCCACGGGCGCTGGGCACCGACACGCTCAAAGCTGCAGGACACCATCGGGAGACCCTGCCACCTGGGATATCTGGGTCCCCAGCCCTCCAGCAGCCCTTACTTGATCCTGGTCCCTCTGGGACCAGATGCCAGTGTGTCCACCCAACACGAAGGAGGCTGTGATCTGGCGAGTACAGGGCCTTGATGCCATCATGTGTCCCTGGACCTGGAGGCACCAATTTGTCTTTTTTGTTGGCGGTGACCCCTCCAGAGTTACTGAGCAGTTAGCACTTAGGCTCAGAGATAGCTGGAGCACACCGCAGAGTGGTCCCAGTGCAGGGTGATGAAACTGGGGCAGTGATCCCCCAGCTTCTGCCCCCATGGGCCCAGGGGCACTTCCGGGAAGCCCTGAAGACCAACTGAGCCTGTCCTGAGAGCAGTGATCACATGCTTGGAGTGGTCTGTAGTTGACCTCTGGACAGGTGGAGGCAGGACAGAAGGACTTGGCTGCCCTGTAGCTTTGCCTGGCCAGGCAGTGCCTGGGGGGGTGGGATGGGCAGAAGTCAGGTGCAGCCTTTGGGGCTCTTTCCCAGGACCCCAGAAGGAGAGGTGGGAGGCTGAGTCATGAGAAATTCAGCCACCAAAGTCTGAAAGTGGGAGTGAGCTGGCCTTACTGGAGCCACAGGACTGGGGTGTGTTGAGGGGCTGTGCTGCTGTCCCTGGGAGAAGCCTTGTCCCCAGGCTTAGCATGGGGCTTTGTGCCCCAGCAACTCCATGGGCTACACACAGGCCTGTCTCCATGGCCTCATTCTCTTCTCACCATTAAAAAAAAAATCTCATTTTACAAATGGTTTCCTGCACATTACAAGTGCCGTTTGCAGCGTTTACACCCTATTTCATAATTGGCCCATACAATACACCCTGTTCAGAATTTTTAATCAACGATGGCAAGTTGCCCCAGCAATTTAAATAAAAAGTATATAAATGAATTTAGTATTTTAATATTACAATGACATTAGCCTTATATATGTACTTAGCAATTTCATGCAGTATTATAATTCCATAAAATATTCCTCTTCATTTGGCTGGTGGATAAACCCCAGAGTTTAAACTGTGGGCTCTTTGTGCAACAAGCAGAGAAAGGAGAGCTCAGGAGGAGGAGGGTAACCTGCAGGCCAGGCAGGCCCCCGGGCCCTGAGAACGGCCCAGTGATTCCACTGCGCATGTGCTGGGAGGCGGGAATTCAGGCAGTGGTCTTGGGCAACGTGGACTCTGGGATGCTGCGGCCAGTGCATACCTGGACAGCCTGCGCAGTGTTGGGGTGGGGCACGAAATGGCGCCTCGGGGCAGAATGAGAACATCAGTGCAGGGAGGCCCAGCCCTTCCAGCTTCCAGCAATTTCCAAGGGCCTCATCAGATCGTGCTGGGAGTTGTGCAGACCATTCTTAGGGTGTTACTCCTCCTCAAGGTCGCAGTGATCTGGCCATGGCTGATGCAAGTGATGGTCCTTACATCGTTTGACTGCCAGCAGCATTTAACAAGGCTGATCCCTCCTCCTCTCTGTGGTGGTTCACCTGGCTTCCAGGACACCACGGTTCCTGGTTTCGTCCCACTTGGGTGGGTGGCCACTGCCTCTCTGTCTCCACTTGAGGCCTCAGGGCTTGGCTGTGGTCCCCTTCACTCCACTAACTCCCTTGGGGCTGCTATACTCTGGAATGTTACTGCTTCCAGGAACATGCCAGAAACAGGTGGTGGACACCACTGACCGCCAATCTCCCAACTCGTTTCCCACCCCTGCTTTCGCCTCCCTTCAGTCCCTTCCTGACTAGGCAGCCAGAGTGATTCTTTTCTTTCTTTTAAATTACGTATAATTGTGGTAATTACAATACGCATACCATGAAACTGACCATTTTAACCATTTTAAGTGTGCAGTTCAGTGGCATTAACTGCCTTCCCACTGTAGTGCAGCCACTGCCAACATCCATCTCCAGAACTCTTTCCATCTTGCAAAACGGAAACTCTGTCCCATTAAACACTGACCCTCTGTTTCTCCCTCCCCCAGCTCCTGGCCCTGACCATCTACTTTCTTTGTCTACGATTCTGACCTCTCTAAGCACCTCGTGTGAGTGTAGTCATGTAGTACTTGTCATTCTGTGACTGGCTAATTTCACGGATCATGATGTCTTCAAGGTTCATCCACATTGTAGCTTGTGTCAAAACTTCCTTCTTTTTAAGGATGAATAACATTCCATCGTGTGGTTGGACCACATTTGGTTTGTCCATTCATCTGTCCATGGACACTTGGGTTGTGTTTACCCGTTGCCTTTTATGAACAATGGTCTATGAATGTGGGTGCCCAGATACAGAATGATTGTTTAAAACACAAGTGGGGGACTTCCCTGGGAGTCCAGTGGTTAAGACTCTGTGCTTCCACTTCAGGGGACTCAGACTTGATCCCTGATTGGAAAATTAAGATCCCACATGCCACAAGACATGGCCAAAAATTAAATAAACAAATGCATGCACGCATGTGTGCTCAGTCATGTCCAATGCTTTGCAACCCTATGGACTGTAGCCCACTAGGTTTCTCTGTCTATGGCATTCTCCAGGCAAGAACACTGGAGTAGGTTGCCATGCCCTCCTCCAGGGGATCTTTCCAGCCCAGGGATTGAACCCACATCTCCTGAGTCTCTTGCATTGCAGGCGAATTCTTTACCCACTGAGTTACCATATAAGTCATACTATCATATGAGTCAGCAATCCCACTCCTGCATATATATTTGGAAAAACCAAAAATTTTGAGAAGATACATGCACCCCAATGTTCATAGCAGCACTATTTACAACAGCCAAGATATGGAAGCAACCTAGGTGTTCATCAGCAGATGAATGGATAAAGAAGATGTGGTACGTACATATAATGAAATACTACTCAGCCATAAAAAAGAATGAAACTTTGCCATTTGCAACAACATGAATGTACGTGGAGGATATTATGCTAAGTGAAATAATTCAGACAGAGAAAGACAAACATATGTTATCACTTGTATGTGGAATATAAAAACAACAAATTAGTGAATATGACCAAAAAAAAGAAAACCAGACTCACAGATACAGAGAACAAACTAGTAGTTACCAGTGGGAAGAGGGAAGGGAGGAGGGGCAAGGTAGAGATAGGTAGGTAGGGGAATGGGAAGTACAAACTGTTTTGTATAAAATGAGCTACAAGGATATGTTGTAGAACATGGAATATACCCCATAATTTATAATAACTATAAATGGAGTATAGCAACAACAATATGCATGGAGTATAACCTTTAAAAATGTTGAAATATTATACATCAACTATACTTAAAAAAAAAAAAAAGATTAAAAAGGCGTATCAGTCCATGTGGCCTTCCAAAATAGCACTGATCACTTTGTAGCATATTATGAGATTTACTTTATATATTTTGTGGGTTATCTATCTCCTACTTTTAGAGGGCAAGGGTCTTTTCTGTTTTGTTCACTGATGTTTCCCGAGTACCTACAACAGTGCTTGGTATATAATAGGTACTCAATAAATACTTGTTGAATGAATACATGGTTCTTTTTTTCTGTAACAGCTTTATTATGATATAATTCATAAAATATATGATTCACCCCCTAAAGCACAGAATTCAGTGGGTTTAGTATATTCCAAGAGCTGTGCTGCCATCAGCATAACCTGTTCTGGACAGGTTCATAACCCTCCAAAGAAACATTGTAGTTGTCACTCCCCAATCTCTCTAGTGCTATGAAACCTCTAATCTATTTTCTGTCTTTATAGATTATTCTATTCTGGACATTTTATATAAGTGGAATTATATAATAAGTGGTCTTTTGTGTCTGGCTTCTTTCCCTTAGCACAATTTTCCAAGGTTCATCCATGTCATAACATGTATCAGTACTTCATTCTTTTCTATATTTATGGATAATATTCCAGTGGACAGATACCTTCTGTTTATCTATTCATTAACTGATGGACATTTGGGTTATTTCCACTTTTGGCCATTATGAATAATGCTTCTATGACCATTCATGCACAGTCCCTTTTGTGTAGACATATGTTTTCATTTCTCTTGGGTATATACCTAGGAGTGGAATTGCTGGGTCATATGGAAATTTTACTTTTAAGCTTTTGAGGAACTGCTGGATTGTTTTCCAACATGACTGCACTATTTTACATTCTTACCAGTTATATATGAGAATTCTAATTTCTCTACATCTTCACCAATATTATCTTTCTTTTTGATTATAGCCATCCAGCTGGGTGTGAGGTGGTATCCATTGTGGCTTTGATTTGTATTTCCCTGGTGACTAATGATTTTGAGAATCTTCCATTTGTATATTTGTATGTCTTCCATTTGCTTATCTTTTTTTAAGAAATGTCAATTCACATCCTTCACCCATTTAAAAATTATCTTTTTTTAAAACACATGACTAAACTTTCTTTTTTTTTTTAACTTTACAATATTGTATTGGTTTTGCCATATATCAACATGAATCCGCCACAGGTATACACATGTTCCCCATCCTAAACCCTCCTCCCTCCTCCCTCCCCGCACCATCCCTCTGGGTTGTCCCAGTGCACCAGCCCCAAGCAAAAGCTGTGGTACGTACACACAATGGAGTATTACTCAGCCATTAAAAAGAATACATTTGAACCAGTTCTAATGAGGTGGATGAAACTGGAGCCTATTATACAGAGTGAAGTAAGCCAGAAAGAAAATCACCAATACAGTATACTAACGCATATATATGGAATTTAGAAAGATGGTAACAATAACCCTGTATACGAGACAGCAAAAGAGACACTGATGTATAGAACAGTCTTTTGGACTCTGTGGGAGAGGGAGAGGGTGGGATGATTTGGGACAATGGCATTGAAACATGTATAATATCATATATGAAACGAGTCACCAGTACAGGTTCGATGCACGATAAAAATTATCTTTTTATTATTGTAAGAGTTTCTAAGTATACTCTAGACACGAGTTCCTTACGACTTGAAACGTTTCATCCTATTCTGTGCATCATCTTTTCATTTTCTTGATGCTGTTCCTTGAAGCATAAAAGTTTTAGATTTTGACGAAGTCTAATTTATTTTTCTTTGATTGCTTGTGCTTTGATGTCACATATAAGAAAGCATTGCCAAATACAAACACATGAAAATTTATTCCTATGTTTTAAGAGTTTTATAGTTTTAGCTCTTACATTCTTTGGCCCATTTTGAGTTATTTTTGTATATGGTGTGAAGTAGCGGTCCAGCTTCATTCTTTTGTGGGTTTCCAGTTGTCCCAGCACCATTCATTAAAAGGACGATTCTTTCCCACATTGAACAGTCTTGGTATCCTTGTTGAAAACCAGCTGACCATAAATGCAAGGGTTTGTTTCTGAACTCTGTTCTATTCCACTGATCTGTGTCAGTACCACACTGTTTTGATTATTATAGCTTTGTAGTAAATTTTGAAATTGGGAAATGTGAGACCTCCAACTTTGTTCTACTAAAGACTGTTTGGCTATTCTGGGTCATTTGGATTTCCCTATGAATTTTAGAATCAGCTTGTCAATTTCTGCAAAGAAGCCAGTTTCTTCAAAGAGATTGTGTTGAATTTGTAGATCGGTATAGGGGAATATTGTCATCTTAACACTGTTAAGCCTTCTGTTCCATGAGCATGGGATGTCTTTCCATTTTTTAGATCTTAAATTTCTCTTAACAGTGTTTTGTAGTTTCCAGAGTGTAGGTTTTGCACTACTTTTGTTAAATTTATTCCTAAATATTTTACCCTTTTGATGCTAATACAAATGGAATTGTTTTCTTAATTTCATTTTTGGACTTGTTCATTGCAGGTGTCTACAAGTTGATTTTTGTATTTTGATCTTGTATCCTGCAACCTCACTAAATTTATTTATGAGTTCTAGCAGATTTGTTTGTGAGGATTCCTTAGGCTTTTCCATATATGAGATCATCTCATCTGCAAATAGAGGTAGTCTTATTTCTTCCTTCTCAGTCTGGATACCTTTATTTTCTTGCCCAATTTCCCTGGCTAGAACCTTAAGTACAATGTTGGATGGAAGCAATAAGTGAATTTTTAATTAATCCTTGGCCTCAGAATTATTCTTGGGCTTCCCTTGTGGCTCAGCTGGTAAAGAATCCACCTGTGATGCGGGAGACCTGGGTTTGATCCCTGCATTGGGAAGATCACTTGGAGAAGGGAAAGGCTACCTACTCCAGTATTCTGGCCTGGAGAATTCCATGGACTGTGTCTCCCATGGGGTCACAAAGAGTTGGACACGACTGAATGACTCACTTTCACTTTCAGAATTATTTGGGATTGATTAATTTTTTTTAAAAGAGGTTACATGATAATCTCTGAAACCCAAGTCAAGATGTCTCTTCTATGAGTCAGATTTACATTTATAAAGGAAGTCTCCCTGGGTCTGTGTTGAGAAGATCCCCTAGATGAGGAAATGGTGACCCATTCCACTATTCTTGCCTGGAGAATTCCATGGACAAAGGAGGCTGGCGGACTACAGTCTGTGGGCTCACAAAGAGTTGGACATGACTGAGTGACTGAGAACATGCACGCCTTCTCTATACCAGGAATAGAAAGAGGGCAATCTTGTGAAACTCTTATCCATAGGGCAGGTTAAGACATAAACCTGCACAATGATACCCTTCCTTTATTCTGTTTTTATTTTTTAATGTTTATTTATTTGATGGTGCCAGGACTTAGTTGTGGTGTGTAGAATATTTAGCTGTGGCATGTGAAGAACTCAGTTGTGGCATGTGGAATCTAGTTTCCCGACCAGAGATATAACCCAGAGGGTGGAGACTTAGCCACTGGGCCACCAGGCAAGTCCCAGTAGAGCAACTATAACTTTTATTTCCATTTGACAGGTAGCCACACTAAGGCTTAGAGAGGTTGAGTAGGTTGTCTGAGGATACAGAGCTGGCAGGTAGTGGTAGGCTGTGGGGCCAGCCCAGATCTGCTGCCCTCAGTTTATCTGTAGGAATGCCTTCTCCTCCTGCAGCGCCATCTCTATAAATGGTGGGGACTTGGACAAGACCAAGGCCAAGCTGGCTGATGACATCCAGAGAGTTTAATGACAAAGTCTGGAAGTCTCACTAGCAGCACTAAGCCCCTCTCTGTAGGCCTGGATGACCCCCTCCCACCCCCTGCATAGAGACATGTGTAGGCAAGAGAGCAGAAGGAAGACTGAAACACTGCAAGGGTTTCCTCTTCCCTATTTCCTTTCCTTCTCCAGCAACCCTGTCACATAAGAGGGCTGAGTCTCATTGTCCCCTTTTTACTGATAGAGAGCTGATGCTCAGAAAGGGAGAATGGCTGGCCTGGCTGCTGGGAAGTGCTGGCCTGGTAGGGAGGGATGGGAGTTTGATGTGGACTGAATATCTTCCAGGTGCCGGACACTCCGCCAGACACTTTACATACCGTTTGTACTTAATCCTCAGGCAACATCACCATCCCCTTGGTACTGCTCAGAAAATTGATGGGTAAAGGGGCCAAGTGAGCGACTCCATAAATGCCTGAGGCCTGAGATGATTAAGGAAATTCATTAAAGGGGAAACAAACATGGAAAAAGAACAACCCCCAGAAGGCCAGCCTTGCCAGGGTCCATCCCTCCCTGAGATGCGTCCCCTCCCTGTGTCACCCCTCCTCCCACCACTGCAGATCAGCTGCTGTCAAGAGAGGCTGGATAATCTTTCAGAGAAAAGCAGAGACCTGTTCACACGAACTCCTGCCTTTTCTGACAGAAGTCTGACTAATCCAGTCCCTGTGACTAATCCACTCCCCGACTTTATCTTTAGAACTGATGATTAATTGAAATGGGCTAAGTCGGTCCCATTTTGGCCCCCACACCTGACTGTTCCCTAGGGGCAAGCGGGGTTAAGGGAGGAGGGCAGTATAGGCCTGCTGCCTGGTAGGCATGTGGGTCTTTGAACTGCTGGGATCTCAAAGTTTCCAGCAGACGGGCCTGGGGCCGGATCCAGATCCTGTGTGGGAATTGCAACCTCTTCTGCTGACTGCAAGGTGATTCCCTTAGGATGCTCAGGCCAGCACTGGTTGCCATAGTGACAGACATACGCAGGGTGGACCCCTTTTTACAGACCTCGCTGGTGAAGATGTGGATGAGGATTCTGGGAAGATGACTCTGGCCTCTGTGACTTTCCTTTCACATTGTATTCCAAGAGCCAGGATTCTGCTCCAAGATTATGGAACTCCCTGCAGGGTTGGGGAGGGATGGCCTGGGAGTTTGGGATTAATGTTGTTATTCAGTTGCTAAGTCCTGTCTGACTCTTTGCAACCCCATGGACTATCGTCTGCCAGGCACCTTCATCCATGGGATTTCCCAGGCAAGAATACTGGAGTGGGTTGCCATTTCTTTCTCCAGGGGATCGTCCCAATCCAGGGATTGAACCTGCATCTCCTGCTTGGCAGGTGGATTCTTTGCCACTAAGCCACCTGGGAAGCCCAACTGGGGTTAATAGATGCAAACTATTACATGTAGAATGGATGGACAACAGGGTCCTACTGTACAGCACAAGGAACGATATGCAATATCCTGGGATAAAACATGATGGAAAAAAATATAAGAAAGAATACATATGTGTGTATAACTGAATCAATTTGCTGTAGAACAGAAATTACAAATACATTGCAAATTAACTATCTTGTTGTTCAGTCATTAAATTGTGTCCGACTCTTTGCAACCCCATTGACTGCAGCACACCAGGCTTCCCTATCCTTTACCATCTCCCAGACTTTGCTCTAACTCATGTCCATTGAGTTGGCGATGCCATCCAACCATCTCATCCTCTGTCACCCCTTTCTCCTTCTGCTCTCAATCTTTCCCAGCATCAGGGTCTTTTCTAATGAGTTGGTTCTTCGCATCATGTCCAAAGTATTGGAGCTTCAGCGTAAATAAATTTTAAAAATTACCGCTATCCTCCCACCCCCGCCAAAACTCCTTCTAGGTAGGGACAGAGTTGACAAAGCTGAAAAATGCTTGGAGAGGCTGTTGGCCAGGAATCCACCCCTCCAGCCCACCCTTCCAACCCCTCACAGTCTGGAGACCCAGGTTGGAGTATGTAGAACCTGGACTCTGGACTCAGAGCCCCGGGTAACTCACTCTGTGTATCACCTTCAGCAATGATTTTATATTTTTGATCCTCAGTTTTCTCATCTTAGAGCTCACTTTGTCCAAATTCATTTTTCAAAAGAAGGTACTGAAATGGGGGAATATCGCTGAAGCCACATGACACGCTAGTGACAGGAGGGCAGAGTAGTGAGTTGATAGCTTGCCCATGATATGCTGGGCTCTTCTGGGTCCACCCTCTCCTCCATTCCTCACCATCAGCCTGAGAAGATCTGGTGTTACTGCATTTGACAGGAAAGGAGAGACTCGGGTGGGTGGGTTCCTCTGCCAAGGCCACAAGCAAAACCTGGAATTCATGTGTGCCTGACTCCAGGCCCAGTGGGTCCCACGATGGATGTGTGAGTCCTTGGCCCGTCCTCTCTGCTGGTAGCTCTCTGCTCGACCACCACTGCCTCCTGGGTGCTGAGCAGGGGCCTCCTCTGCCTGGGGCAGGGCTCAGGGTGGGCTGAGGGAGCCTGGAGGGGAGGCGGTGAGGAAGGGGGTGGCCATCTCCTGCTCCCAGACCACCCCGCTCGCTTTCCATTTGCACCCACGCCTCATTGCTAAGAGGAGCGTGGGGCTGTGGAGGCTGTCAGCTCCTGAGACATCTTGGCAGTCTCCTAACTTGATGGGTGTTGTATGTTACATGTTTAGATTATAGATGTGGGGTGTTCCCTTGGCATCCAGGGCTGAGAATCTGGGGACTTGGCATGGTGGAAAAGGACCCAGAGGGCCTTCTGTGCCAGATTGGAGGACATACAGGAGAGACTGGGAGGAGTAGCAGGTGAATGCTCACACCTGCCTCAGGTCAGGTAACAGGGCTTGTGTGGCCCCTCTGGGACCTGGTTGATGGAGCAGCCCCACCTCAGGTGTGCTGGTCACTACTTTGGTGGACAAGTGAGAGCCCTGGTGTCCTGACCTGGGTATGAAATGTGCCAGCCAGAAGGGATGGGCTACTTCATAGCTTATTGGCCAGAACTAGTCCCACCCCAACCTCCATCCCTAACCGGGGTGGGACCAAGGGGCAATCCTGCCACATGTTGTGAGGGGAGATTGGGTCACGGCAGTGATGACCACCACAGGGGGGCGGAGCATGGGAGGGCTCTGAGAGGTGGGGACATGGTCCGTCACAGGCTGCCCAGCCAGCAAGGTGCCCAGCAGGTGTCCCTGAGGCCTGTGCTGGCCTCCAGCGGGGGTCTGTGTTGTCTCTGCTCAGGGAGGGATGGCAAACAGGGCCCAGCCTTTGTCCTGGAGCAGAACAAAGAGGCTGCAGGATGAACTCTGCTGTGTTTTTCTTTGGAGCATGAGGCTGGGAGCTGCAGACGAGCTTTCTGTAGCTGTTCTGGGGTCAGGAGTCTCCATGGGACCTGAGGACAAGGGCCCAGAGGAGGAACCGGCATGGTTCCCACTTCTCTGCTGACCAACCACATCCCCGACAGACAGAGGGCGTTAATGGGCCAATGCGGAGCCTTCTCCACCCAGAGGACACAAATTGACTTTGTGGTTGACTTCTTTCCTGCCCCTTTCTATTTAGGCTGTGTTTGCTTTATTTTCTTTCATAAAATTGGGGTCATGTTGTCCATAGCTTACTTTTTCATTTAGCAACCTACTGTGAGCACTTCCCTGGTCATTAAGTATTCTTGCAAACCTTGTTTTTAATGTTTGCCTAATAGCCCATCCTGCGGCTGTCCGGTCACTTTCTATGCAGGTTGCTGTTCTAGCTTTGAGGAATTCAATATAGACTCCCTTTGTGGAGTGAATCTAGCCCAATATGAGAGAGAGGAAGATTCTAGAAACTAAAGAGACCATGAACAGCCCTGGCCAGTGTGAGCTGGGCAGAGATGGGAAGAAGGTGGAGGGGCCAGGGTCTCACCCTGGGGACTTGGCCAAGACCAGAGCCCTCTGTGTTCCTTTCCTCCGTGTCCTTGGTCCCCTGCTTTGTGGACCCTCTCCCAGGGCATGCTCCTCTCAGCCCTGGTAGGGGGAGCAGGGTACCCTCACCATCACAGTTGCATGCCTAGAGAAGCAGAGATCACCCAGTGACCTGCCTTCCTGGTTCCGGGCTGACTTCCTTGTGGATCTAAGCTCGCACCCTGGGGAGCCAGGCTGCTTGGAATTTCCCATCTCCCCGACCTTGGAATTCACTCTCCTCACCTCCTTGTTACCTTCTTCCACCCAGAGTCAGCTTTGATGGAGGAACTCTCTCCTACAAGATGGAAAAAACCCAAGGGTATGAAAGTCACTGCACTTTATAGCCTTTTAAGGGCCTTTTAAAAACAATGTTCATTCAATTTTTTTCTTTTTTTTTATGAGCTTTTTGGTACACACAGCACATAATCCCACATGAAACGGCTGAACGTTACACTGGCGTAACAACAGGCTGGTGTGAACAGCCCTGGAGTTATGGATCTGCTTCCGTGGGAGAAGCTGCAGCTCTCCAGTCCTGAGGGGAATCTGGGTTCAAGGGCAAGGCGTGCCCTTGCTGACCCCAAGTCCCGGGGGTGGGAGGCTCAGGCCCTGTTCCCGGGGGGTGACTCTGATGCGGCTTGAACCCGACCTCCAGTCAGCTGCACATGCTGCTTTGTACTTGTCCATTTTCTCATCGTTCGTGCACGGTCTGCTTGCTTCTGTGAGCCAGGCTGGGAAAGCTGGTCCCACGGCGTGCTTTTTCAGTGTCACCCTGCTTGGCCACAGAGCCCACACCGTGGTGGGGTTTGAGGGCACACACACCTGGGAGGTCCCCAGTAGAGTGCTGAGGTGCTCAGGGTGGGTGAGCACACATCTGTGGCTCAAGCCCATGTTGGATGGGCGTGGGGAAGCTCCAGTTCTTAGTACCCTCATAACTATGACTCCACATACCACAGTGCTGTCCCTCTAGTCCTGCAGGTTCCGATATCTCATTATCCAAAGTGGGTCTCCCAGATCACCTCCCAAACCCCCCAAACTGCACACAATTGGTTTGTCAGATCTTGAGGTCTGAGTCTTGCTTTGCAGAATAGGAATAAGCATTCCTGTTTATGGCGTGATTGCTCTGTGCCAAGCTTGTATCTGGTGTGGAGCAGCTCAGGTGATGAGGACTCTATCAATGAGACCGTGAGAGATTCAGAGAGGTTAAGTCACTTGACCAAGGCCACACAGGAGACAGGCCCTGAGCTCAGAGCAGACTGGTTCCAAGACCAAGGATGAGCCCCTTGGAAAGCCCAGTAGGACCCCTGGGCAGCTGGGAGTTGGACCAATGCCAGCGAGCATGTGTTTCTGAGTGATGAGGCTGGCTGTGACTTGGCCACCTCCCAGTACATCCGCCTCCCTCTCCTCGCCCAGAGCAGAGTGGTTCCTTGGCAGGGTGGGCAGGGCGGGAAGCAGGGTGGGCAGACCTCTCTCAGCCTGTTGGCTGGACTCTAGCTGCCCCCTCTCAGGACTACCCTGACCTTCCTCTGTTGTGTGCTCCTGTTTCTAGGTCACTGTTTTGACTCCTCTTCATGTCCCAGTCTTTATTCTCCTCTGTTAGAAGGGCTTGGTGTTTATTGATTGTTGTCTCCGGACCTTTCATTTTTCTCTGCAGCTCCTGCAGTCTGAAAATGAGTCTTCCAGCCTCGTTAGCCACTGTATTCTGAAGAGCATCCGACCTTTCCCTAATCAGCCCCAACTAGTCATGGCCGGTGGCTCAGAGTGAGCGGGGGCGGGGAGCAGGGGCTGTAGTGCTGGGGGCTGCCCGGAGGGATGGATGACACCAGGCTCCAGGCGCCACGCCTGCTGCCTGTCCCACCACCTCTCCAGTCACCTCCGCTCCTCTTCTGCCCAGGGTCAAAGGGACCACAGGCACCTGTCCCCTATCACGTCCAGGGGCTGCAGAGGTTCAGAGTCAGCTGTGGGATTGGGGAGGGGCTGCTGCTGGTTGAGAGCCCTACACCCAGGCCCACAGATGGCACAGGGGTCAGTTAGATCTGGGGGAAGGGACCCTGCCTTATCTCTCTATGCCTGGGTTGGGGGAGGGTAATAGCACCGGTGCTGATGCTGCCGTGGCTGATGGCGCTCGGAGTTACGTCACTGTCATTGTGGTGGAGGAGTGGGACCACACCTGCGGCCCCAGCCCCTGGCTTTGCACGTGGCTTGTGGTTCACTGAACCCAGCTGTGTTCTAGCTGGGTCTGGGGCTCCCAATTTAGTGGCCTGTGGAGAGGGGAGTGGTTAGGATGGGGTGGGTTGAGGCTGCCAGGATGTGGGGTCTGACTCCTTCCTGCCCCTTGGCCAGTGGGACAGGACTCAGAGCTCTCAGGGAGATTTCTTCCACTGGGTCTTTCTGTGCATACAAACAATCCTCCAGGCAGCGCTGGGAGGCACCAGAGGAAGTGAGGTTCAGGACTGCTCCGGGCTGCCCTTGGCTCCTTTGCGGCAGTACTTTCCAGTATTTTCAGATTGAGAAGGTGCTTCAGTTGGATCTCATTTAGGAGCCAGAGCTCATCTTTTTTTCAACTGGACGTATACGACTTGGGCGTCCACTCTGTTCTGGGCACCCTGCTTGGGGCTCCCTACTCCCAGAGTCCAGAACCACTGGAGTCCTGTCCCTTTCCGGCCTCAGCAGCCCTGTGGGTGCCCCAGCTCCTCATAGGAGTTCGGGAGGCAGACAGCACTCTGCCCCTCCCTCAGCCAGGTGCGTGCTCAGGTGCACACCACGTGCTTAAAGTTCACGGCCCACTCGAGGGTCTGCCGGGCAGAGTGGGCTTCTGGGAGAGCTGCTCAGGGTCCCAGGTGCCTCCCTCCCTCTGCCCCGCTTGATCCATGATTTGTTAGTGCTCTCTTGGCTGGTCTGCCTCACTCTCTTGTTTACCATTCGCTGTTAACAACAGTAATTACAGTATAGTTGTGAGATGAAAACATGACTAAATTATGACACTGCTTGTGTAACAATCTCTTAAAACTGACTCAGAAGGCAACAGCTGCACAATTAGGCTATAAATTCTCTTAAATGAACTTGTCGGTGGCGACGGTACCTGTGTGGCAAGGCTGGGAGGGGACAACTGGGCGTAACAGGCTTGGAGAGGGAGCACCCAGGATGGCCTCGTAAAGAAGGAAACTTTGTTCTTTGCCATAAACCACTTGTTCTCTTATAAAAACAAAGGGCTCAGTGTTGGCCCATTAACTCCCTCTGTCTGTCAGGGATGGGGTGGCAGAGTGTCGTCTGACTAGCTGACACTAGGGATCCATTCCTGCCTTGAGGGGTGGCCTTCTCCGAGCCTCATGTGGAGGCAGTGGCAGCATGAGGCCTGGGTGTGATTTAGTGAGTAGTGGGTGGCTGGCATGGAGACTGCTGGGTCCAGGTGAGCTTCTGCAGCCTACAGATGGGCAAGGATGCCAATGGTGGAATCCTGCCACTCTGAAACTTGACAACCCATTAAAGACAGTATTCCTGGGGCAGGGCACCGTAGATGAGGATCTTGGAGCTGTAACACTGTGGGGTTCAATGGAGGATGAAGAAGGCCTGCTTCCAATTGGTTATCTGGAAGCAAACATCGTATCTGTTGTTGTTGTTTAGTCGCTCAGCTGTGTTCGGTTCTTTGAGACCCCATGGACTGCAGCACGCCAGGGTTCACTTCTGTCCTTCGCTCTCTCCCAGAGCTTGCTCAAACTCATGTCCATTGAGTTGGTGATGCCACCTCACCATCTCATCCTCTGCCACCCCCTTCTCCTCATGCCTGCGATCTTTCCTAGTATCAGGATCTTTTTCAATGAGTCAGCTCTCTGCATCAGGTGGCCAAAGTACTGAAGCTTAATACAGATCTAAGGAGGATGGAGACTGGTAGGTGGTAACAGATGTTTGCCTTCCTCCCAACCCACCTGCTGACTTCAGTTGGCATCTGACTCAGTGACGCTGTCATAGGAGGCCCAAATCTCTTTCTCCATATACCTATTGGACATGCATTCACTTCCTGTTGCTGCCCTAACAAATTACCCTGGACTCAGTGGCTTAAAGCAACACAGATTTATTATCTTAGGGCTCCAGAGTCAGAAGCCTGACTTAGGCCGCACCCAGCTAAAATCAACAAGATATGGGTGGGGCAGCTTTAGGGGTACCTGTGTCCCTTGGCTCGTAAACCCTTCCTCCATCTTCCAGGCCAGCAGTGGTGGAATCCTTCTCTCATCATTTCTCTCTGACCCTGTCTCCTGCCTCATTCTTCTTTTCCATTCTCAAGGAGGCATGTGATTACCTTGTACCTCAGATAATCTTGCCATGTCAGGGTCAGCTGATTAACAGCCTTAACTGCATCTGCAGTCTGAATTTCCTTTTGCCGTGTAACATGACTTATTCACAGGTTCTGAGCATGGTGAAGTATGGGGTGGTTTTCTCCTGACCAGAGGCCAGCAGGGTCATGGGCCAGTTTGATCTCTCTGAACTCAGCACGGGCGGGCTTGCACTTGAGCAAGGTAGAGCCGGGCTGGTCTTACCTGAAATCAGAAAGAAGAAAGTGCAGCTGGACCTGTGGCATGGCCCAACCGTGCACAGGACTGTCTACGTTGCACATGTGACTTGCCTGTTCTCAAAACCCCGGGTCAGAGACAGACTGTGAACCTGCGTGAACAGAACCAGGAGCAGATTACCAACACCCCCTCCCCCGCCCCTACATGTCAAGGACTGTGCTGGAAGCTTCCTGAATGAAAATCACAGGTGGGGAGGGGCCGTGGTCACCTTTTCCTCCTGGACCACTTGCCTGGAAAAGGTGCAGATGAGGAAGCTGGCTTTCCAAGACTGAGTTCTGTTTTTTTGTCCGGTCACTAAGTCATGTCTGACTCCTTGTGACCTCATAGACTGCAGCACGCCACGCTTCCCTGTCCTTCACTCTCTCCTGGAGTTTGCTCAAACTCATGTCCATTGAGTCAGTGATACCATCCAACCATCTCATCCTCTGTTGCCCCCTTCTCCTCCTGCCCTCAGTCTTTCCCAGCATCTGGGTCTTTTCCAAGGAATTGGCTCTTCACCATTAACAATTTTCAAAATAAATGAACCTGCAGCAAACCCCAGATGTGCCATAGACCCTTGATGGGAGCCCTGACCGTGGGCTTGAAAACTCCCCATCTGGGGACTGCAGAGTTTTCCCATGCATTGCCGTGGACCAATGGGCTGCCGTCCCTGTCTCCCGACCCAGCTGGGATAAGAGGCAGCTGGACCCTCGTCTCAGACAGACAGCTCTCGCGATGATTTGCAGGCGTCTCCCTGAACCCCGTCCACATGACAGATTTCTGGAGCGTGTCCTCAGGGACCGCCAGCTCTAGGCCTATTACTGAAGTCCGTCACCCAGAAAATCTGTTGACGGAACTGTTCTCTCTGAACTGCAAGCAAATTGGGAGATTTGAATGTGATGCAATAAGCTTGCAATAAAACAGCCTCCGCGAAGTGTGGGAGGCGCAGCTTCTCCCAGCCCCCGTCCACTACACCGCCACAGCCTCCTGAGCTGTCATCTTTGAGGGTGGCTACATACAGTATTTATTTTTTTTAATTAAGCTGCGTTGCTGTGTGGCCCACCCTCCACAGATGCCTTATAAAGCCCAGCCTTATAAGTTGCTGAAAGTTTTTTTCTTAATTTTTTTAAGCAGATAGTAAAATTAAGCAGTTATTAGTATTCACGAAAAATGCTCGTGGCAGTCTTCGCACACATAATGAGAAGCCACCTGCAGTTCAAAGCAGTACTTGATAATGCTGTAATTAGATTTGAGATGCAAAAAAGCTCATTAAAATTAAATAACATATTTGTCACTGTTTTAAGAGGTACAGATTGCCTAGAACCATGCTGGTCTCTTGACCTTGAGTATTTTGGCGGAGTCCTTGCTGCCAACAATTGGAAAATAACATCAGCAATTCTGCAGAGAGTCCTGAAAACATGTTCATCCTTGGTTCAGTTTGTGTTGAGAAAAAATGATCTAGATATCCAGGGGAAATCACAGATTTGTACACAGTGTGTTCTGGGAGGAAAGGGGAGCCAGAATTGTCTCCAAACAGGCAATTCACGTAAGACCAGGGGAAGATGAGCCTGTGTAGGCAGGAAGGGTCCCCATAGGACATGGGGACACCCTGACGGGGTCTGCAGGAAGCCCCATGTCACCACTGCTTCCCCTCTGACCCTGACCTGGACCACTTGCTCAGAGCAGGTCCAGGGCTCCTGAGAATCAGACCATCAACAGTGCAACTGCTGGTTACGACATGTCCCAGACTTCCAGAAGGTCGCAGTTTCGCTGGGGAGACAAGGCACAGAAGTCAGGTGCCCAGGAAGCATGAACTGTTCATAAAAATAGCTCATGTTTTTGAGTGTGTATGCAAGTGTGTTTGTATACCAGGTGTGAAGTGTGTGGCCTGCGTTCTCCTAGTCCCTTCCCATCATCTGGGGGTGGCCCCTGATGTCCCATCTTCCTTGGGGACATTAGGCACTTGCCTGAGGTCACATAGTGCAGAGCTGAGCCAGGGTATCAATCCAGGTAGCGCTCCTGCAGACCCCTGCACTAGATCATGAAGTAACCAGGGAGCCACAGTAGGATGGAGACTGGGGGTGGCAGAAAGCACACAGGAGCCTACCAGAAACCCCTTCATGGCCACTGTCGGCCTGATACTGTTCTGGAAACTTCCTGTCTCTGAATTGTTTCATCCCCACAGCAACCTTTTACCCCATTTTACACATGTGGAAACTGAGGTGGGCATGTGGGCTAAGTCGCTTCAGTTGTGTCCGACATTTTGCCACCCTATGGACTGTAGCCTACCAGGCTCCTCTTCATGGGATTCTCCAGGCAAAGAGGTTGGAGTGGGTTGCCATGCCCTCCTCCAGAGGATCTTCCTGACCCAGGGATCAAACTCGTGCCTCTTATGTCTCTTGCATTTGCAGGCAGGTTCTTTACTGCTAACACCACGTGAGGAGTCAGAGGTCTCCAGGTCACTGACCACAGAGCTGGGATTAAGCTCTGCCATTGGGACTTCCCTCGCAGTCCAGTGGTTAAGATTCTGTGCTTCCACTGCAGAGGGTGCGGGTTTGATCCTCAGTTGGGGAACTAAGATCCCACATGCTGTGCATCACAGTCAAAAAAGGAAAAAAAATAAGTATAAGCTGTACCCTTGACCAATATCCTGTCATTTCTTCTCTCTTGAAATCTATAAAGCATTCTACAAAGGAAGGATGTAATTTAGATGCAATCATGATTATTTTTTATTTTTGGAGGAAGAAAATGCCAGTTGCCTTCAAGGGGCAGAGACCAGGGGAGGTGGCCTGGGACAGGGAAATCTCAGCTGGAGATGAGTGGACTCCTGGATTGTTGGAAGAGACGGCAGGTGTCAACAGAGACCTGGCTGGGCCTCCAGGGAGGGCTGGGCTCGGCGGTCCTCAGGGCAGGGAGCCCAGCCGGCCCGCAGCCCATGGCCCCTCCCCCCGGGTGGCTGGATTGATTTTCCAGGATGACTCTCTTGGCACTGGGTCCAGATTTAGTTCAGCGGAGAGCTCGTCTTTCAAAGTCCAGCTCAAATGTCACCTCCTCTGCAAAGACTCCCCCAGCCCCCGAAGCAAAATTAATCACCCTCCTCTCTGCTTCTACAGCTCCGGTGGTACCTCCAGAATAGTCTCATCACAGCGGACTCGGATTTATGTGTTTACAAGTCTCTCTCCAGCTCACAGGGACTTCTCGGGTGCAAGTCCCCTGCCACCCTGCCTTCGTGTCCTTGTGCCCTATGCAGCGCTGTGTATGCAGTGGGTACTAAATAAATGATAAGGGTAGAAATGACAGACTGAGAGGAGATTGAATTTGATTTAAGTCAACAGGCACAGGTAGTGCTAGTGGTAAAGACTCCACCTGCCAATGCAGGAGACGTGGGTTTGATCCCTGGGTTGGGAAGATCCCCTGGAGGAGGAAATGGCAACCCACTCCAGTACTCTTGCCTGAAAAATGCCATGGACGAGGAGCCTGGAGGGCTACAGTCTATGGGGTTGCAAAGAGTTGGACACGACTGACACATTACAGTAGTTATAGTACTTGCCCAGAGTTCTTCACATGGATGAACTTATTAATCTGTGTGCCAACCGTGTGGGATCAGTTCTCTTATCATCTCCATTTTATAGGTGAAGAAACTGAGGCCCAGCGAGGTTATGCACCTTCTCCATATCACACAGCTAGTAAATGGTGGCTCTGGGATTAGATCCCAAACCATCTGGGGGGACACATCTGCTTAAAGCAGCCTTGCAGATCACCCCATTCTGATAGCGAGTGGTGACTCTTAACAAGGGAATTTCTGCAATTAATTCTTATTTCATTTACAAAAATACCTGAATTTAGGTAGGTTTGGGCTGTGATGCAGTTAAGGTTCCTTTGTTGTAAGTCAACTCCAGCTAGATTATGGAAAAGTGGATTCTATGTGAGGATCTGGGTAGCATGCAGAGTGGACATGCTGGAAGCAAGGGCTTTGGGAAGGCCAGGCGGAACTCCTAGCAGGAGCCAAAGACAGACTTGCCAGGTGCACTCGACCTGTTCTGTCTTCATGTCATCACTCCCCCACCCCCATGTGGGTTCCTTGGCTGGGGGGCTCTTCACCACTGTGCTCATGTGGTGACATGGGAAAGACCCAAGCTGTTCAGGGCACTGTTAGGACTGTGACCATGGTTGGGTGCTTCTTCATCACCCTTCTGTCCACCCCTTTCCATTCCTACCTTGTGGTCATGGGGCCAGAGATAAGGGGCACGAGGGCCCAAGGCTCACTATCATATTTCCTTGAGATGTAGTTGTGGAGTTGGGGGTGGGCAGGGTGATTCTCCCTGAAAGGAATATTCACTGGCAGTAACCTTTCGTAGGTTTTTAACATTTTCAGGGGATTGATTGAATTGATCCAAGCCCATTCATTCTCAGCCTCCAAAGGACAGGAATACTGCAGGTCCAGCCCAGCTTGGAGGTTTGGAGACGGGGGTAAACCAGGGCTAGATGGATTCTTTCTCACTAAGATGGTACCAGCCTCTAAAACTGGGGAAGTGGGGTCAGGCTGGGTGTCCCAGGGGCCATGGGCAGACAGAGCAGACCTTTCTCAGAGGTTGCTGCAGGTTGTTGCCCTGGTCTAGAGAGGAGTGGGGCGGGGGAACCCATTTCCCAGAGTGATAGAGGTGGCGACTGAATTGTTCCCTGGGACCCAGTCCAGGGTCTTCCGGGAGGGAATCATCTTTCCCTGTGTCGTCAAACCCATGCCCCCAGACTCTGCTGCTCCTGCACGCTGTCCCACTAACACGCTTCCCCTGGCCCTGCCCAGGCCCGGGCTGTGTCTCCCGGGTGTCTGTTGTACCAGAGCATCAGCACCTGCTGTTCCGATGGCCTTCCTGCCTCTCCAAGGCGCCGTTATCTATTCATTACATGGATAGGCAAGGAGCGTCTGCTCTGTTTTCAGCACAGAGGTTCAGTGGGAATAGGGGCGGACAGGGTCTATGCTTACAGACAGATAGGTAGCCCAGGTCCCCACTGTCTTCCCCGGGTGAGATGCCCGCCCCTCCTCTAACCTCTCCTCTAATCCCGCTTCACTTCCGGCCAAAGTCAGCTCGGCCTTGCCGGGAGGTGGGCGTAGGTGTGAGAGCCCTGAGTTCCGGGCCAAAGAGTTGGGGGCCAGGGCTCCCGGCCTCTCCCTGACTGTATGGTCTCACCCTTCTCCCGCTTTATCCCCTCCGTGTCAGGACCCTCCCATTTGGCTTCGCCCCTCATGCCCCACCTTTCTTTTCCTTTATGGCCCTGACTCTGGCCCCTCCCTCCCTCTGGCCTCTTGCCTCCCCTCCCAGCCCCGCCCTCTTATCTGATACCCCCCCAGCTCCACATGGAAGAAAAGTTATGACAAACCTAGATAGCATATTGAAAAGCAGAGACATTACTTTGCCAACAAAGGTCCGTCTAGTCAAGGCTATGGTATTTCCAGTGGTCATGTATGGATGTGAGAGTTGGACTGTGAAGAAAGCTGAGCGACGAAGAATTGATGCTTCTGAACTGTGGTGTTGGAGAAGACTCTTGAGAGTCCCTTGGACTGCAAGGAGATCCAACCAGTCCATTCTAAAGGAGATCAGTCCTGCGATTTCTTTGGAAGGAATGATGCTAAAGCTGAAGCTCCAGTACTTTGGCCACCTCGTGCAAAGAGTTGACTCATTGGAAAAGACTCTGATGCTGGGAGGGATTGGGGGCAAGAGGAGAAGGGGACGACAGAGGATGAGATGGCTGGATGGCATCACTGACTCGATGGACATGAATCTGAGTGGACTCCGGGAGTTGGTGATGGACAGGGAGGCCTGGTGTGCTGCGATTCATGGGGTTGCAGAGAGTCGGACACGACTGAGCGACTGAACTGAACTGAACTAACTCCACATGGCCCCGCCCCAAGGCCTTTGCCCCGCCCCTTTATGGCCCCTCCCTCTGGCCTTTTGCCTCCCCTCCCGGCCCCGCCCTCCTAGCCCCGCCCTCTCTCCTGACCCCCGCCCTCCTGGCTCCACCTGGCTCCACCAACTCCCCCCACCCGCCGCCCGCCCCGACCTCCCCTCTTTCTGGCCCTTCCTTCCATGGCCCCGCCCCACCCTCTGGCCCCACCCTTTCTGCCCCGCCTCCTCCCCGCAGCCCACGGGAGCCGGAGTGATTTATAAGGCAGTCTGGGCGGTGACCTATAAACCCTGTTCTTCAGAGGGTGCCCGCTCTTGGATTAAATGCCTCTGAAAGGAGCCTCTGCCTCAGAAGTGTCATGTAGAATGTTTCCGCTGACGGAGAACATGACCTTTAAAACCCCAAGTAAAGGAATCAAAGCTGCCAGAAGGAGAAGAATGGGGCGGGCGGCGCCTGAACTGGGCTGCACCTACCAGCGGGTTTTATGACCACCCCTCCCAACCCGCTCAGGGCTATGGGGATGCGGTTCTCAGCGGGGTGGAGGGGCTGGGGACACTGGTGGCCTCTGCTGGGGACGAGAGGTAGTGACCTGTACCCTGATACCTATTCCTGCAGGTGGTCACCAATCCTGGGCGAAAAGCCAGTGAGCGGGACATGATCCTCACCACATCCAGGTCCCTGATGGCATTAGTGGGGAAAGATGGTCCTCTGGGGGACTGTGGAGGGCTCCGTGTGAAGCCTGGGGGTCCTGCTTAATCCTGTTGTCACCAAACTAAGCCTGAGACTGCCCTGGAAAGGGTGCCCTGTCCTGGGTGCCTGGTGGGGGCCCAGTGTTCTAGGAGCCTGGGTGGGGGTTTTGAGAGTTTTGAGAACTCTTGGTGTCCTGTATGCAGGGACCTGGGGACTGGCATAGAGCCTGGGAGGATTACTGTGCCTGAGTCCCACATAACCTGAGGCCAGGGGTCTTTGTTGCTTGGGTGGCAGTCGTGTAGGCTCCCCCCTCCCCGGCCCATGAAGGAGAGCAGTGTCTGCTCAGTGGTCCACGGGCACTGGACACTAAGGGGCTACGTGTCCTCTCTATCCTGCACCCATAGGCGCTGGTGACGGACTCACTGGTTCTTGTCTGCATTTCCGTAAGCATCCTTTGCAGATGCCATTTAGTCCCTGTGCAGAGCCTGGCGGGAGTCCACATTCTCTTCTCCACGGGGCAGCTTGGTGAGAGTAGGGAGTGTATCTTGCTCGTGGGCTGCCACCAGGAATTCTCTGGAAGGACCATGAGCTGTCTCTGCAAAGATGAGTCAGGCGTGAGCCTGTGGGCTTTTGTGGCTGAAAGCAGGGGACCATCTTCCATCATATCATCTTCTGGAACGGTTCAGAGAGGGGAGGCTGGGTCAGCCAGGGAAAGAGCCATTCTGTGTTGGGGAGTTCAAGGCCTTTCTGCAAGGATCTCAGAGCAGCTGGTGGAGGTCTAGTTATGTTCTCATTCAGAGGATGGGCCTTGTCTTGGAAAGGCACCTGTCCTCTTTTACCTGGGTGCATAGTGCCTGGGTGGATGGGAGCAGGGGGGAGAGGCAGGTTTCTCCACCAAGGCAGAGAGGCAGGGTCCAGCTGGGAGTATGTGATGTGTGATGCTTTGGGGAAAGCAGCGTGATGTGTGTGTGTGTGAATGTGCATATGTGCACATGTGTGCACTTGCCTGTGTGTGCTTCTGTTTGTGTGTTGTGTGCATGTGCAAGTGTGTGCTGTGTGTGCATGTATGCGTGTGTGTGTGGCTGGGCCAGTCTCACTGGGGAAATGGAACACTGTATTGTTATAAATAAGACTGATTTTTCTATTCCCAGTCGACCAGGAAGGGCAGCTAGCAGACCAAAGGTAATGCATTTCAGCTGCCCGTGGGGGAAGGTAAATGTGGTTTATAAGCCCCTCTGGCTCAGGGGGGGCTGGGCAGTGGTGGCAGCTGAAACCAGCCGTGCTCCAGATGGAGGGAGGGAACAGGTCGGCGACTTCCAGCCCCTATTTCTCTAAAGGAGAAAAGAACGGCGTGCCGCCTGTTAGCTAATCAACAGTGAGGAGAAAGTCCTGACAACAAGTAAAGAAAACTTAGCTGGCAATAAAATAAGGGACTTTTTATAGTGGTTTTTATGGGAACATTTTCACTTTGGGAGTTATTAGAGTTAGTGCCGGTTGTGACAAAAGCCGCATTTGCATACCGCCCGTGATGGAGGCTGGATGGAGCCTGAATGCGGCATTAACTGCATATCAGAGACCCTTTCAGAAGCCAAACAGGATGACATTTATTGCAAGCTCGATGCCGCGTGTCTGGCATTAGTTACTGCTTGTTGTGTCCTGTGGAATGTAGATTTTCAGTCTGGGGATCTTTCTGGGACTGTCGCATCGGCTTCCGGTGTAGAGAGCAAGCTAGGGCTTTGGGAATGGGGGCGGGGGGTGGGGGGCGGCGTTGGGGCGCGGGGCCGCCTCGGACAGGAAAGGGGGCATTACGCTTTGCCTCGGTGCCTGTCGGAGGCTGACCTGAGGGACATCGCCACAGTAAGAATCAGGGCCCATGCAGGAGAAACAGGAATTTCTTCGAAGTTCTTTTTTTTTTTTTAATTGATATCATTCATATACCCCCAAATAATCCATGTATTTAAAGTGTACAATGCAATGACTTTTAGTGTATTCCCAGAACTGTGTCACCATCACCACAATTATAGAAGATTTTTATCACCTCCAAAGACACCCCTTACCGTAACCCCCAATCCCCTAATCCCTTAATCCCTTCCAGCCCTCAAAGACCACTAATCCAGGTTCTGTCTCTGTGGATTTGCCTACTCCAGACACTACATATCTATGGAATTACACAGTCTTTGACCTTTTGTGTCTGGTTTCTTTCACTTAGCATCATGCTTTCAAGGTTCTCCTACCTGGTTATATCCGTGCTTTATTCCTTTATGTGGCTAAATAATATTCTACTGTATGGATAGGCCACATTTTATTTTCATTTCATCAGTTGATTTCCTTCATTTAAGATTTTTTATTGAAGTACAGTTGATTTAAAATGTGTTCATTTTTTCTGTACAGCAAGACTCAGTTATGTGTACATGTATGAATTCTTTTTCACATTCTTTTCCATTATGGTTTGCCGCAGGATATTGAATATAGGTCTCTGTGCTATACAGTAGGACCTTGTTGTTTGCCTCTGCTAATCCCACACTCCCAATCCTTCCCTCCCCTACCCCCTTCCCCTTGGCACCTGCAAGTCTGTTCTCTATATCTGTGAGTCTGTTTTTGTTTCATAGATATGTTTATTTGTATCATATTTTAGGTTCCACATGTAAGTGATGTTGTATGATATTTGTCTTTCTCTCATTCTGACTTACTTCACTTGGTATGATAATCTCTAGGTCCTTCTATGTTGCTACAAATGGCATTATTTCATTCTTTTCTATGATTGAGTGGTTCCATTGTGTATATAAATATAAATATATATATATGTGTGTGTGTGTGTGTGTGTGTGTGTGTGTGTGTATATATGCACACATACATGTCTTGTATTGTCTCCATGTCTTGGCTATTATGAATAGTTTTGTTTTGCTGTGAACATTGTGGTGCATGTATCTCTTTGGATCTTGTTTTTCACCGGATGTATGCCACATATGGGATCACTGGATCATATGGCAACTCTATTTTTAGTTTTCTAAGGCACATCCATACTATTTTCTATAGTGGCTGCACCAATTTACATTCCAACAGTGTAAGAGGGTTTCCCTCGCTTTAAAAACCCATATCCTTTTTTGTTTTAGAAGATGCTGGTGGAAAAATCATGGTTTAGCTCCCTGGGACAAAGCTGAGTTTTGCCATTGGAGAGTGGAATTCTGGCTCTGGGAAGAAGCAGAGAATGGGGGAGGGGCTGGGTGATGGGTCTTGCAATGACATTTCCTCTTGAGAAGATAGAGCTGATTCTTTGCCATCATACCTGGCTAAGGGGCTCACTCAGGGAGTGACCCCATAGTTGATGGGAGGGTTCCCAGGGGGCTTTATGCGTGTCATTCAGAGAGCTTTCTGTATTGAAGGGGCCCCTCAGCTGCTGTGTTCAAGCATTCCCTGGGGGGTGTCAGCGTGGAGAGGGTCCTTGGGTCGGGGGCCTCATGTTCCTGTCCTGGGCCCCTCCTCTCCACAAGCTGTAGCCATGCTGCACATATGGGGCATCCTCCTTTTGAAGGTCTGGGCTAAGTCTGCTGAGGGGGTGCTGTATGTGTGCGTTTCACGGAGGGTCTGTCTTCTGCTGACGTCAGTGGGTGCTCCGGAGGGGCTGCAGGGGGCTCTACGTGACGCAGATTTACGGGGTGTCTTAGGGCAGCATGTGAAGTCAGAATGTCCCATTTTTTCCTCTCCCAGGAAAATCAGTAGGATCCCTGGGTGACTCAGCTTTTAGTCTTAATTATGCTGCTATGTAAATATTTCTGAGGTCTCTTGGTTTTCTCAGTTAGCATTATATCACCGTTAATAACTAGAGGGCACATTATAAATATGCAAACTAATAATAATGCATTAACTCCAAGAACATCGATAAATGGCCAAACTGCAGCATTCGGCAGCTTGTTCCCTTTGCTGCCGAAACCACTCCCTGCCCTGAGCCACAGATCCCCAGAATTCCCTCGGTCAACCTGCCCCAGATGACACCCTCAGAAGCAGCTGTCTGCCCCCTTCCTGAGTCCCTGGAGCCCTTGTAATGAGGCTCTGGCTGACTTCCTCAGACCCCTGGTCTCTCCCGAGGGCAGAGGGCTGTGCCGTGGCCTGGCCTGCCCCCTGCTTCTGTCTATGCTGGGCAAGACCAGAAATCGAGGCTGACAGGATTGACCTTGATCCTTTTCTTTCTTGGTGAAGTTGGAAAGGTCACAGCCAGCACGGTGGACACGACCTGAGTTCCTGTCCCAGCTCTGCACCCGTGAATGTCGCCTTGGGAAGTCGTGTCAGCTTATTTGTCTGAAATGTATGAACTTGACAGTTATTTACTCCATCCCTCCTGTGTGCCAGGTGCTGTGCTGGGCAGTGCATGGAGTCCTTGCCATCTTGGAGCTGACAGTCTTCTGGGGGTGGCAGACTAGCAAGCAGGCAGAATAAAGCATGTGATCAAAGTGTGCATCAGAAGCCTGAGGGGAGGGGGTGGTGGGCAGTTCCTGAAGCACTTGTTCAGGGCATATAATCCAGTGCTGGTGGGTCAGGAAAGAGTCCCCTAAGAAGTGCTGAGAATGAACTGGGGACACCCTGGCAGAAGGAGGTGGATGGATGGATGGTGGAGGTGGTGGGTGCGGTACAGGGAAGAACATGCTGGGCAGAGGGAATAGAATGTGCGTGGCTTGGAGGGGTGAATGCACGGTGCAGCACGGAGTGAGGGGAGGTGCGAGGTAGTGAGGGGGGCTGCAGGGGTCTGTCTCCAAGGGTTGGGGGACATTTAAGAAGTCGGGGAGCTACTGAGGGGGACCCTTGTCTATCCTTAGAAAGCTCCTGGCTGCATCTTGGTGAGTGGGTCAAAGAGGCAAGGCTGGTGGCTGAGATGCACTGGTGCTGGGGCAGTGGGGCTGGGGGGAGGGTCCTTACTTGGCATCTGTGAGCATTTGCAGCATGAGCTAAACCAGCTGCCTCATCTACCACCAAGTGCGCTCTCCCACCAGCCCGTGCCAGGCTAAATCAGGCCGTTTATGAACAGGATACAGGTTGTAGGCCTGAACTTGGAGTTTAGGCAGGAAGGAGGTGGTGTTCAAGGCCTGAGGAGGTACAGAAGGATGCTTGTGACCTGAGTGGAGCTGGGCTGGGGTGGGAGTGCCCCACAAGCAGAGTTGTTGTGCTATTTCTTATGCAGTGACCTGATGGGGCTCCATACCCTAAGACTGTACTGAGGCTCAGTGATGTGCTGGATGGAAGTGGTACCCAGGAGATGAGCTTTGGATGCAGACCATGGACAGATGGGCTTATTCGAGCTCTGTGAACATTTTCTGCCTCAGTGTCATCATCTGTAACATGGGGTCCTACCTTTTGGGTTTCTTGGAGGCTAAATACAACAGGACAGTGTGCCATCTTGGTCTTTCTGCATTTATCAGATGCAGGTCAAATGGGTGTTTACTGGCCTTAAAAGCTAGTGTAGACCCACACTTCAGGCTTCACCTGTCTTTCTCTGCATGAGATATATACCAGTTAGATCTATTTCAAACTTTTATCTTGAAATCATTAGAAAATTACAGGGGATTGTCAAGATGTTATGGAGAGTCTTCACCCAGTCCCACCCCCCAGGGACCTCTCTCACCTAACTGTAGTACTGTGTCACAAGCAGGAACCAGGAGTCAACACAGCTTGCATACATGTGTCTAGTCACTTCATGCCATATGTGTGGATTATGTAGTCTCCACCACAATGAAGATCTGGAACCACAAAGTTTTCCCTTCATCCTTCATGGTCAACCTGCTTTTGCCTCCAAATGTTTCTTTTTTAAAATTAATCTTGTTGGAGTGTAGTTACTTTACAATATTGTGTTAGTTTCTACTGTACAGCAAAATGAATTAGCTATATGTACTCAGTATGTCAGCAAATTGGAAGGACTCAGCAATGGCCACAGGACAGGAAAAGTCAGTTTTCATTCCAATCCCAAAGAAGGGCAATGCCAAAGAATGTTAAAGCTACTGCACAACTGCACTTATTTAGCATGCTAGTAAGGTTATGCTCAAAATTCTTCAAGCTAGGGTTCAGCAGTACATGAACCAAGAACTTCCAGATGTATAAGTTAAGAAAAGGCAGAGGAACTAGAGATCAAATTTCCAACCTTCACTGGATCATGGAGAAAGCAAGGGAATTCCAAAATAACATCTACTTCTGCTTCATTGACTATGCTATGGCCTTGGACTATGTGGATCACGACAAACTGTGGAAAATTAAAGAGATGGAAATACCAAACCACTTTACCTGTCTCCTGAGTAACCTGTATACAGGTCAAGAAGCAACAGTTAGAGCCAGACATGTAACAACTGACTGGTTCAAAATTGAGAAAGGAGTATGTCAAGGCTGTATATCGTCACCCTGCTTATTTAACTTCTATGCAAAATACATCATATGAAATTCCAGACTGGATTAATCACAAGCTGGAATCAAGATTGCTGGGAGAAATACCAAAAACCTCAGATATGCAGATGATACCACTCTAATGGCAGAAAGCAAAAGGAACTAAAGAGCCTCTTGATGAAGGTGAAAGAGGAGAGTGAAAATGCTGGCTTAAAACTCAACATTCAGAAAACTAAGATCATGGCATCCTGTCCCATCACTTCATGGCAAATAAATGGGAAAAAAGTGGAAGCACTGGCAGATTTTATTTTCTTGGGCTCCAAAATCACTGCAGATGGTGACTGCAGCCACGAAATTTTAAAAAATGCTTGCTTCTTGGAAGGAAAGTTATAACAAACTTAGATAGCATATTAAAAAGCAAAGACCTCACTTTGCTGACAGAAAGTGGGTATAGTCAAAGCTATGGTTTTTCCAGTAGCCATGTATGGATGTGAGAGTTAGACCATAAAGAAGACTGACCACTGAAGGATTGGTGCTTTTGAGCTGTGGTGCTGGAGAAGACTCTTGAGAGTCCCTTGGACCGCAAGGAGAAGGACTGATGCTGAAGTTGAAGTTGTAGTACTTTGGCCATCTGATGCGAAGAGCTGATTCACTGGAGAAGAAGAGCATCTTTCCCTGATGCTGGGAAAGATAGAGAGAAGGAGGAGAAGGGGACGACAGAAGATGAAATGGTTGGATGGCATCACCAACTTGATAGACATGAGCTTGAGCAAGCTCCAGGAGTTGATGATGGACAGAGAAGCCTGGCGTGCTGAAGTTCATGGGGTTGCAAAGAGTCGGAAATGACTGAGTGGCTGAACTGAACTGATGGGACACTTCGAAGTATCTGAAGGTATTTTCGGTTGTCACAATTTGGAAAGGAAGAGAGTACAATTGGCATCTGGGGTAGAGGCCAAAGATGCTGCTAATCAGCCTACAGAGGTCAGCCTCCCCACCTTCCTGCTGTTTCTAACCCTAATCAACCACTAGTTGTTCTCCATCTCCATAAGATCATTTTAAATTATGGTTTTATTTTAATTATAATAATATAGAGTGATAATCTTCCAGAAATTTATGAATGTGAAAATATACCTGTTACTTTGCCACACACAGCCACCATTGTCATTTTTTTAAAGTTTATATCATCTACTATTAAATTTTCTCTTTTTAACTGAAGTAGAGTTGATTTACAATGTTGTATTAGTTTCAGATGTACAGAAAAGTGATTCAGATATATATGAGCTTCCCTGGTTGCTCAGAAAGTAAATGATCTGCCTGCAACACAGAAGACCCAGGCTCGATCCCTGGGTTGGGAAGATCCTCTGGAGAAGGGAATGACTACCCACTCCAGTATTCTTGCCTGGAGAATTACATGGACAGAGGAGCCTGATGGGCTACAGTCCATGTGGTTGCAAAGAGTCAGACATGACTGAGCAACTAACACTTTTCATGATGTTGTTGTTCAGTCGCTCAGTCATGTCTGACTCTTTGCAATCCCCATGGACTACAGCACGCCAGGTTTCCTTGTCCACCATCTCCTGGAGCTTGCTCAAACTCATGTCTGTCGAGTTGGTGATGCCATCCAAGCGTCTCATCCTCTGTTGTTCCCTTCTTCTCCTGCCTTCAGTCTTTCCTAGCATCAGGGTCTTTTCCAGTGAGTCAGTTCTTTGCATCAGGTGGCCAAAGTGTTGGAGCTTCAGCTTCAGCATCAGTCCTTCCAGTAAATATTCAGGGTTGACTTCCTTTAGGATTGACTGCTTTGATCTCCTTTCAGTCTAAGGGAATCTCAAGAGTCTTCTCCAGCACCACAGTTCAAAAACATCAGTTCTTTGGTGCTCAGCCTTCTGTTTGGTCCAACTCTCATAGCAGTGGAAAACCCATAGCTTTGACTAGACAGACCTTTGTCAGAAAAACAATGTCTCTGTTTTTTAATATGCTGTCTAGGTTTGTCATAGCTTTTCTTCCAAGGAGCAAGTGGCTTTGAATTTCATGGCTGCAGTCACCATCTGAATGATCTTGGAGCCCAAGAAAATAAAGTCTCTCACTTTCTATTGTTTTCCCATCTATTTTTCATGAAGTGATGGGACCAGATGCCATGATTTTAGTTTTTCGAATGTGGAGTTTTAAGCCACCTTTCACTCTTCTCTTTCATTTTCATCAAGAGGCTCTTTAGTTCCTCTTCACTTTCTGCCATAAGGGTGGTGTCATCTGCATATCTGAGGTTACTGATATTTCTCCCAGCAATCTTGATTCCAGCTTGTGCTTCATCCAGCCCAGCATTTCTCATGATGTACTCTGCATATAAGTTAAATAAGTAGAGTGACAATATACAGCCTTGATGTACTCCTTTCTCAATTTGGAACCAGTTTGTTGTTCCATGTCTGGTTTTAACTGTTGCTTCTTGAGCTTCATACAGGTTTCTCAGGAGGCAGGTAAGGTAGAATTTTCCATAGTTTGTTGTGATTCACACAGTCAAAGGCTTTAGCGTAGTCAATGAAGCAGAAGTAGATTTTTTTTTTTTTTGGACCTCTCTTACTTTTTTTGATGATCCAGCAGATGTTGGCAATTTCATCTCTGGTTCCTTTGCCTTTTCTAGATCCAGCTATACATATGGAAGTTCTTGTTTCACATACTGTTGAACCCTAGCTTGGAAGATTTTGAGCATTACTTTGCTAAGCATGTGAGATGAGTGCAATTGTGTGGTAGTTTGAACATCCTTTGGCATTGCCTTTCTTTGGGATTAGAATGAAAACTGACGTTTTCCAGTCCTGTGGTCACTGCTGGGTTTTCCATTTTCTGGCATATTGAGTGCAGCACTTTGACAGCATCATCTTTTAGGATTTGAAATAGCTTGGCTGGAATTCGATCGCCTCCACTAGCTTCGTTTGTTGTGATGCTTCCTAAGGCTCCCTTGACTTCACACTCCAAAATGTCTGGCTCTAGGTGAGGATCACACCATCGTGGTTATCCAGGTCATTAAGATCTTTTTTGTATAGTTCTTCTGTGTATTCTTTCCACCTCTTCTTAATGTCTTCTACTTCTGTTCATTTCAGTTCAGTTGCTCAGTCATGTATGATTCTTTGCAACCCCATGGACTGCAGCACGCCAGACTTCCCTGTCCATCATCAACTCCCGGAGCTTACTCCAACTCCAACTCATGTCAATTGAGTCGGTGATGCCATCCAACCATCTTATCCTCTGTCCTCCTCTTCTCCTCTCCTTCTCCTCTTTCTGCTAGGTCCAGACTTTTTCTGTCCTTTACTGTGCCCATCTTTGCATGAAATGTTCCTTTGGTATCTCTAATTTTCTTGAAGAGCTCTCCAATCTTTCCCATTCTATTTTTCCCCTCTATTTCTTTGCATTGATCACTGAGGAAGGCTTTCATTTCTCTCCTTGCTATTCTCTGGAACTTTGTATTCAAATGGGCATATCTTTCCTTTTCTCCTTTGCCTTTCACTTCTCTTCTTTTCTCAGCTATTTGTAAGGACGCCTCAGACATTTGGTGTTTTTGCATTTCTTTTTCTTGGGAATGGTTTTGATCACTGCCTCCTGTACAAAGTTACGAACCTCTGTCCATAGTTCTTCAGGCACTCTGTCTATCAGATCTAATCCTTTGAATCTATTCATCACTTCCACTGTATAGTCATAAGGGATTTAATTTAGTTCATACCTGAACGGCCTATTGGTTTTCCCTACTTTCTTCAATTTAAGTCTGAATTTTTCAATAAGGAGTTCATGATCTGAGCCACAGTCAGCTTCTGGTCTTGTTTTTGCTGACTGTATAGAGCTCCTCCATCTTCAGCTGCAAAGAATATAATCAATCTGATTTTGGTATTGACCATCTGGTGATGTCCATGTGTAGAAAATTCTCTTGTGTTGTTGGAAGAGGGTGTTTGCTATGACCATTGTTTTCTCTTGGCAAAACTCTAATTAGCCTTTGCCCTGCTTCATTTTGTACTCTTAGGTCAAACTTGCCTGTTACTCCAGGTACCTCTTGACTTCCTACTTTTGCATTCCAATTCTCTGTAATGAAAAGGACATCTTTTTTTGTTTTAGTTCTAGAAGGTCTTGTAAATCTTCATGGAATCGTTCAACTTCAGTTTCTTTGGCATTAGTGGTTGGGGCATAGACTTGAGTTACTGTGATGTTGAATGGTTTGCCTTGGAAATGAACTGAGATCATGCTTTCATTTTTGATATTGCATCCAAGTACTGCATTTTGGACTCTCTTGTTGACTATGAGGGCTATTCCATTTCTTCTAAGGGATTCTTGCCCACAATAGTAGATATAATGGTCATCTGAATTAAATTCTCCCATTCTGGTCCATTTTAGTTCACTTTTCATATATATATATATATATATATATATATATATTTCAGATTCTTTTCCATTACAAGTTATTGGAAGATGTTGAATATAGTTTCTGTACTATATAGTAGGTCCTTATAGTCTATCTATTTTATTCTGGTTGTTTATTTATTTATTTGTTCTTACTGCGTAGCTTGTGGGGTCTTAGTTCCCTGACCAGGGATGAACCTGCACTATCAGCAGTGCCAGCATGGAATCCTAACCACCAGAGCACCAGGGAATGCCCTTGTCTATCAGTTTTATATATAGTACTGTATATTTGCAAATCCCCAAGTCCTGGTTTATCTGTCCCCCCACCTTTCTCTCTTGGTAACCATAAGATTGTTTTCTACGTGAGTTTGTTACTGTTTTGTAAGTTCATTTCTATCATTTTCTAAGATTCCACATATAAATAATAGCATATGATATTTTTCTTTCTCTAACTTTCTTCACTTAATATATCATTTCTAAGGCCCTCCATATTGCTGCAGATGGCATTATTTCATTCTTTTCTTTGGCTGTAATATTTGTAATATTGCTACCCATATATATATATATATATACACACACACACACACACACACACACACACACACACACCCATATATATGTCCCACATATATATATTGTTGTTGTTGTCCAGTTGTTAAGTCATGTTCAACTCTTTGTGATCCCATGAGATGCAGCACACTAGGCTTCCCTGTCCTTCAGTATCTCTCAGAGTTTGCTCAAACTCATGTCCATTGAGTCAGTGATGCCATCCAACCATCTCATCCTCTGTCACCCGCTTCTCCTGCCTTTAATCTTTCCCAGCATCAGCGTCTTTTCCAGTGAGTCGGCTCTTCACATCAGGTGGTCTGTGTGCATGCATGCTAAGTCACTTAGGTCGTGTCCGGCTCTTTGTGACCCTATATACTGTAGCCTGCCAGGCTCCTCTGTCCGTGGAATTCTTCAGGCAAGAATACTGGAATGGGTTGCCATGCCCTCTTCCAGAGGATCTTCCTGACCCAAAAACTGAACCCACGTCTCTTACATCTCCTGCTTTGGCAGCTGTGTTCTCCACCATTAGCGCCACCTGGGAAGCCCCAGGTGTCTATACAGTCAGCAAAAACAAGACCTGGAGCTGACTGTGGCTCAGACCACGAGTTCCTTATTGCCAAATTCAGGCTTAAGTTGGAGAAAGTAGGGAAAACCACTAAGCCATACAGGTATGACCTGAATCAAATCCCTTTTGATTATACAGTGGCATTGATGAATAGATTCAAGGGATTAAATCTGGTAGACAGAGTGCCTGAAGAATTATGGACATATGTTCATAACATTTTACGGAGGTGGTGACCAAAATCATTCTCAAGAAAAAGAAATGCAAGAAGGCAAAGTTGTTGAGGCTTTGCAAATAGCTGAGAAAAGAAGAGAAACGGAAGGCAAAGGAGAAACAGAAGGATATACCCAACTGAATGCAGAGTTTCAGAGAATAGCAAGGAGAGATAAGAAAGCTTTCTCACGTGAACCATGCAGAGAAATAGAGGAAATATATATATACAGACACCATATACATGGGCTACATCCCACATATTTGTATGTATATACACAGGGATCACACCCACACCTTCTTTGTCTCCTGCATTGCAGGCAGATTCTTTACCACTGCACCACCTGGAAGCCCACATATATATATCACATAGATACGATGCATCTTCTTTATCATTCATCTCTCTATGGACACTTAGTGTTTTTACACCTCGACTATTGTGAATAGTACTGCTACTGGTGTACATGTATCTTTTTGAATTATAGTTTTCTCCAGATATATGCCTGGTATTGCTAGATCATATGGTAACTGTATTTTTAGTTTTTTGAGGAACCTCCATACTGTTCTCGGTAATGGTTGCACCAATTAACATACCCACCGATAGTGTAGGAGGGTTCCCTTTCCTTCACACCCTCTCCAGCATTTAGTATATGTAGGTTTTTGGTGATGGCCATTCTGACTGGTGTGATTTTGATTGTAGTTTTGATTTGCATTTCTCTAATAATTCGTGATGTGGAGCATCTTTTCATGTGCCCACCCACAACTGTCGTTCCGATGTACATCTTCTAGCCTCCTTTTGTGTGTGTGCATATATTGAATGTATTTGCAATCCTACTCTGTATAGAATTTCATATCCTGCTGTTTCTGCCTGACATCCCATATGCATTCTCCATACATGCTGGGGGAGCAGAGCAGTGAGATGCAAATAGCATCGTGGGATGTAGCATCGGGTGGCAGGGCTGGGGATACTGCAGGGGAATGGAGGCTGGGGCAGAGACCAGGCACTGGAGGGGAGGTGGTGGGTTCCGTTCTCCTGGGGCTCTGAGGCCTTCTGCTTTTCAGAGTGGCCTGCCTCTTCGATCACCCCACTGCTCATTCACCATCATCCTCGGACTGTCAAGGAGCAGAGAGCCGAGGCAGAACAAACCTTGAAAGTAATGAATAGAAGGAGAACAAAAAGTTTCTGAAGAAGGAAAGCATATAATGGGTCCTTGCTGTCTCCTCATCCTCCTCATTTGTTTGAATAATTACACGTAGATGTCTGGGAGTGGGTGTGTTTATAGCAACGCCTCTTTTGCTGGAGTGCCAAAATTTCTGCTTTGTAGCACTACACTCACGAGAAGGTAGGTAATCAAATAGCAGAATGTGCAGTTGTATTGTGTCATTCTGCTACAACTTCAGTTAGGATTACAAATAATAGAAAACAGAATTTGAAGTTGTAATTTCCTGAGGAGTTGGTAAGCACACCAGCATGGGGTTGGGTGGGGGGCAGTGTTCTTTCCTCTCCAACCTTACTACAAATTTTCGGTCGTCTCATGAGCTGAACAGTGGGAAAATCGCCTCCTGGGTAGATTTCTAACTGACGAATAGATCCACAGGCAGGCCTTTGATGAAAAGGCATTTAATAACTTTTAAATCTTTGTTGCATTAGAGTCGATTTGGTGCAGGATAACGGTGTCTGTGGCCAATGAAAACACCCATGACTGTTCTCCATCATTATCATGTAAATGATGGGAATGGAGTTCCTGGTCCCTGAAGGTGGAGGACAGGGCTGTGTTGGAGAAGCAGCCGGGCTTGTCTGTGTGGGGCTCCTAGGTGCTTTGACAGCATCGTTGCTCCACCCGGGTGTGACTTGGCACACCCTCTACCCTGCCCCTCAGCCTCCCGGTGGAGCTGCTGGCTGCTTTTTTGAGAGGAGATCATGTGTGTCTCTGACAGGCTGTGGGCAGGAGGCGGATGGTCTTGCCACCATGCCTAAGGGCAGGCACAGTGCCAGCCCAGCTTAGCACTTGTTGTTGGAGGGAACGAAAAGAGCAGGAGGTGATGCTGTGGGTTCTGGAAGGAGCATGTGCCTCCTCCCTACCTCCTGTGAGGAGCATCCTCAAAGAGAAGGTTTGACAAGGCAGCATCTCATGGGGAGCAAAGAACTGTTCCCTTGCTCTGGAGGGAAGGGAACCTGGTTTCTAGAGTGTCCAGGGAGTGTAAGCTTCTATAAATCGCAGGGAAGCATAGGAAGCAACTTAAAGTCCCGTGTGTACTCTTAGTTACATACTTGGTCATTCATCTTTAATAAAGACAAAAAAGCCTCATTTAAGATATTTACTCATGCCTTTGAGTAAACTTAATATTGATCTGACACTCGACACGTGTCTGAATTTTTACTTTTTCTGCATTTGGAGCGAGGATCCATGTTTAGGAAGCGCTTTCCGGTGCCAGTGTCTGTAGTGAAACTTTATTCATTCTGGTTGATTCCACTGAGTGCCTGCTGCGTGCCAGGCTGCTTTTCTCAGGCATTAGGGTGGCTAATGAGGCAAGCGTGGTCTCTGCCCTCATCAAGCTTGTATTCTGAGAAAAATGCTGCCTTTCCAGCTACCCAAGGGACTGGCAATTGGCTAGGGAAATCTTGGTTAAGGGAACTTAGCTTTTTGGGCTAGGGTAACAAAATACCATAGAAAAGATGTCTCATCAACAACAGACATTTATTTCTCATAATTCTGGAGGCTGGGGAGTCTTGCTCTCAGGTTCTTTTTATAAGGACACTACCACCTGATGTGAAGAGCCAATTCGTTGGAAAAGACCCTGATGCTAGCAAAGATTGAAGGCAGAAGGAGAAGGGTGTGGCAGAGGATGAGACGGTTGGATGGCATCATTGACTCAATGGACATGAATTTGAAAACTCCAGGAGACAGTAAAGGACAAGGAAGCCTGACATGCTGCAGTCCCTGGGGTTGCAAAGAGTCGGATATGACTTAACGTCTGAACAACAACCACCACAACAGAGCCCATTCACCCTCATGACCTCGGGACCTTCTCGAGGCCCCATCACCTAACGCGTCACCTTAGGGGTTATGATTTCACTGTGTGAGTTTATAGCTGGGGCTGAGAGTAGAGGGAAGCCCAGTCAGGTGCACTTTATTTCCTGTGTCCAGACACAGCCTGAACTGTGACTGTGGCCATGGCTTGTGGGCATTGGCTGTTCCTGGGGCTGTTTTCGGGAATAAAGGCTCCTCTCTTCTGACTTCTGCTGTGGCTGGCGAGCCTGGCCTGGAGAGGCTGCCACACCCAGGACGTCTGGCCCTGGAAGGAACTTTCTCACCAAATCTCAGAGTCCAGATGGACTTCCCCTGTCAAGACCAGCTTGCCTGGGAGGCCTGTGATGAAATGTGATTCACGAATCCAGCTTGAAGGTGTGGCTGATATATATATATATATTTTTTTTTTTAAATGATTTTATTTATTTCTTTTTGGCTGTGCTGGTCTACCTTGCTGTGAGGGCTTTTCTCTAGTTGCGGCGAGTGGGGGCTCCTCTCTAGTTGTGATGAGTGGGCCCCTCATTGCAGTGGCTTCTTTTGTTGTGGAGCTCGGGCTCTAGGTTTGTGGGCTTCAGTACTTTCAGCACATGGGCTCAGTAGTTGCAGCTCCTGGGCTTAGTTGCTCCGTGACATGTGGGATCCTCCTGGACCAGGGACCAAAACTGTGTCTCCTGCATTGGCAGGCAGATTCTTTACCACTGAGCCACCAGGGACGCCCTGTGACTGATTTTTTTGTGGGCTCACCATTAGTTGAAATTTGAGCTGGAATGGCATTCTGGAGCTTATTGGCCCCCCTTTTATGGCGCACAGGGGAGCTTGGTCCCCTGCAGTGTGCTCTGGACTGTTCTGATGGGGAGCTGGTTTGTAATATTTACTGTTTTTGGTGCCAGGAGCTGCACTCTCAGGTGAGGATCCAGGAGAGGGAGGAGCAGGAGGGGAACAGAGGAGCTGAGAACTCAATTTTTCATAGAGTAACACAATAATACAGTTGTGTATTCCCATAATATCCCTTCAGTTTCTTGGGGTCTGGAGTTGCATCTATTTTTAAAAACACTTGGACCAATAACTCCGCTTTATGCAGACCGACTGGAGGGTCTCTGGCTTGGAGATTTAATGTAAGATAAACTCGAAACAGGGTGGCCCACAGCAAGACAGCCTGCAGTCTTAGGCAAGCAGGTTTTCTTAAATAGGCTGGGAGGACGATGGAAGCACTGCTTTGTTGGGCTCTGCCCCAGTGCAATGGCTCTCTGTGAACTGAGCAGTTGGGTGCTGGCTGGGAGCTGGCAGGGGAAGCTGCCCACCAGCCTCCTGTCGGCCCCATGGTCCATGCCAGCAGTGTCCCGCTGGGGCCCCAGAGGGCAGGGAGGCTCCTGAGAAGGAGGCTTCGGGGCAGCTGGGCGCCTTTCACCTGGCGGTGTCCTGGAGGGTCATCCTGGCATCAGGACTGTGGTCCCTTGGCCTTTGGAATGGGGCGCTGCAGGCTCACATTTGGTGCTAGGGCACTGTGTTCGGCAGACTGTTTTGAAGCAGGACTCAGGGCAAGCTCTGAGCCACATTGAATTGGGATATTTGTCTTGGTCCATCTCCCATGAGTGTAGATCCCTACCTTCGCTGTCTAGAACCCATTTTATAAGACTTTTTATTTTATATCTAAATAGAGCTGATTAACAATGTTGTGATAGGTTCAGGTGGACAGCCAAGGAACTCAGCCATACACAGAGATGAATCCATTCTCCCCCAGACTGTCCTCCCGTCCAGGCTGCCACGTAACATTGAGCAGAGTTCCCTGTGCAATACAGTAGATCCTTGTTGGTTATCCATTTTAAATATAGCAGTGTATACATGTTCATCCCAAACTCCCTAAATATCCCTTCCCCCCATCCTTGCTCCTTGGCAACCATAATAAAACCTATTTGTTTTTGGAAAAGATTCTCCCACTGAGATTCACAGCCACCTGCCTAAGCTCTGGCAACAGCAATGATGTGTTCCTGGGACCCCTGCCAGCAGGACCCCCAGCTACAGACTGTCCTCAGGATTGTCCTAATCTTCCAAGATTTCAGTAGTATTAACCAATAAATCATAGTCAAGTGACTCACCTCTTATTCCAGTATTTGGAATCATAGGGCTCTGTTTCTTTCCTTTTTAATACGATCCCCACTCTCTTCTATTCCTGCCTTTTCCCCTGAACATTCTGTTGCCTCTTTGTCTGCCTGTCCCAGGATTTTGAAACATTCTTCAATCCTTTTCATCTTGTTTCTTTCCTTTCTTCACTGGGATCCCCACAACCAGCCAGAACATTTGAGAGGCCACTTTTCTCTCTGCTCCAGTTCTCTGAATGGTTCTTTGGTCATCGTTTAAAAAAAAAAATTAAAACCCCCATTGTTTCCCAGTCTAGTGTGCTTAACTGGTGAGGCTGTTATGAATTAATCATCTTTGAGGATCCCCCTAAATGTCAGGTTGGAGCTGTTCCAAGCTGCTAAGAGCAGGGCAAGGTTACATTTTCTTTGTTGTTTAAATCCAGCTCCAGGATCCACCTGCCACAAGCAGAGGTGAGCCCTGCATCCAGGGTTCTCAGGACTCCCCCCAGAGTTGTAGGAGAGTCCAGAAGAGCCCCTCCATGTGAGGCTACTGTGGCTCACCCAGCTCCGCCCAGGCCAGCAGAGGACTGTGGGGTTGAGCGGTCCCACTCCTTGCCAAGCAGGGTCACCGTGAGCCTGGCTTACGCACTTGATCCTCACAGGCCCCCACCCGACTTCTGAGGTCCTGCTACCTCGGCATTGCCGTGTCTGGTCAAATTCAGGTCCCCATACCCTGAGACCCTCCACTTGCGTCCTCTCCAGACTGTGAACAAGCTGATGCCCAGGTCCAGGCCCTCCCCGGGAGGGAGCCTCAGCCCTCTCCCATCTCAGGAGTCAGCTCAGAGATCTTGGAAGTACAGACACCTCTGTCCAGGGATATTCCTTCAGGGCAGACAAACAACTTCTTCCAGCCCTGAAACTTTTCCCATAGGGGTAAATAATCAGAAAAAAGAATCATCCACTCATCCAATAAGTATCAAGAATTTGTCAGAATGACTAAAAGGCTTACCATCCTCCTGGGAGGAGGGAAAACCATCTTCCTTTCATTTCTGATGAGTCTACAAGATACAGGTAACTTTTCAACAGATTATCTCACCAAATTAAATTCCCAGTAGATCACCCTGCTACACGCAGCTTTTCTTGTGAATGAAATGCCATCGCTGTATTCTAGGGGGACACTTGGGCAGAGATGAAGCGAGTGTACAGAGTTGCAGAGTCGATGGAGCAGGAAGCCAGTCTTGGGTCTTCTGAAGCCAATTCCAGTGCTTTCTCCACTCACCACAAGCAGTGGAACTTGGGTGGGGGTGGGAGGAGGACCTGCAGAAAATTGTTCTTGTCTCAGGATCTTCTCAAGAGGAACAAGAGAAACCTGGAAAATTCACATAGAATGTTAAAGACCAAGGGAACGGCATGCTTAGCACCACCGCACTTTAACTCTCCTTGGACTTGCTTTTCTGTTTCTTGTTATTGTTTGTCATTAGACTGCAGGTGCTCTTGTAGTCTCAGTATGTCCACAGTCATCACTTGTTGGAAGCATGCCTGAGTGAATGAGCGAATGAATGAAGGCCATAGGAATTTGGGGGGTGGGCCTTGAAGGATGGTTGTTCTTTGGATGGACTGAATGGAATGACCAATCACAGTTCAGGCAGGTAGGGGAGGATGGTGGGGAAAAAAGGGAGATAGAGCCTGATTGGAGCATAAAACAGCTTTACTGAGATAGAATTCACCCCTTTAAGATGCATAATTCAATGGTTTTTAGTATATTCACAGAGTTGTTCACCCATCACTACAATCAATTTTAGAATGTTTTCATCACCCCAAGAAGAAACCCCCACAGTCGTAAACACCATCTCCCAAGCCCACCATTTCCCCAAAGCCCCTGGCAATCACCAATCTACTTTCTGTCTTTTTCTATTCTGAGCACTTAATGTCTATGGAATCCTACAATACGCGATGGTTTGTGCCTGTCTTCTTTCACTCAGTGTACGGTTTTCAGGGTTCTCCTGTGCTGTGGGGTCTGCCAGGGCTCGCTTCTTTTCTGTTGACAGTGTGGATGTGGACTGGGCATCTGGAATGTACCCAAGTTAGGCACAGGGACCCCTACCTTGAAGCTCATGGGGCAGGAGCCTGACTGAATCATATGGGTATTATGGGAATCTCAGTGGGCTTCTCAGGTGATCCAGTGGTAAAGAACACTTCTGTCAAGGCCGTACACACAAGAGATGTGGGTTCGATCCCTGGATCAGGAAGATCTCCTGGAGTTGGAAATGGCAACCCATTCCAGTATTCGTGCCTCGAAAATTCAATGGACAGAGAGGCCTGGCGGGCTACAGTTTGTGGGGTCGAATAAGAGTCAGATACGACTGAGTGCACGTGTACACACACGCACAGAGTGGACAGCAGCATCAGATGAAACGGGGGGTGTCTGGAGACAGATCAACACGGAAGCTTACCTGGGTTTCTTGGTAGGAAGTGAGGAAAGTCAGAACCAGCGAAAAGAAAGAGAAGCATGAACAGGCAAAATACTGAGGAAGACACTTCAGTAGGACCTTCTACAATGTGTTTAAGGGACCTGGGATATACAGCTGGCATTTTGACCTGGGACACGGGGACCTGGAACAAGAAGAGACAAGTTTTCATTTGTGCCTTGGCTGTTGGAGTGATGGCAGGTACAGAGTTCAGTTGGCTAGAGGGCTCTGGAGGGAGGACCTGGGAGACAAGGGCTCTTTCCTTGAGGAAATTGCCTTTGAGAGAGAGAGGATCTGCCTGAAAGTCAGACCCTTGGAACAGCTGGCAGTCTGTGATGGGTGCTGAGTTGCCCACGGGGAGGTGAGCACAGACCAGGATAGTCCAGGGGGCTTCCTGGGAGGCAGGAGCCAAACTTCCTCTGAAGGATGGAATGAGCCATGAATAGGCAGAGAGGAGGGGAAGGAATATTCTGGATCCTAGCCAGGCAAATAGCAGGAACAGCATGGGAGAGAGGGAATGTGGGTCCAGCCCTAGGCTGGAACCTGCACCGTGCAGAGCTCAGAAAACCAACAGGGCAGGTGGGGTGGTGTCAACACAACAGAGAAACACTGACAGAGGAGATTTTATCATTATTACTATTCTTTAGATGTGGAAACTGAGATTTAGAGGAATTAAGTGCTTATCCTAAGTCATACATCTAAAAATTGCTGAACCTGGGTTCTTAAAAAGCTTTCATTTGGATGTAAAGGAAAGGCAGTGATAATGGCAGGATGTTTTAGACTGGACAGACTTAGTAGATAGAGTCTAGGAAGCTTCTAGATTGGCAACCCACTCCAGTGTTCTTGCCTGGAGAATCCCATGGACAGAGGAGCCTGGCAGACTACAGTCTCTAAGGTCACAAAGAATTGGACATGACCGAGCAACTTAGCACCAGGAAGCTTCTTGAGTTAAGATCTGAGTTCAAGGAACACAAATTGGGGGCTAGGCATTTGGGATTTAAAGCTGAGAAAGACACCCTCCTGACCTGGGGTCTCCTGGATGAGCAGAGAAAGGACAACCTCATATACACAGCCTGCCTGCTTCTCTCCACCTTCATGCTGTGCAGGAGACGATTGTTGAACTGATGCATGAATTCTTAAACAGCAGTTGGCCTGAGGAGCTCCTTCTCTCTTCCACCTGGCATGTGGGCATCTGAGCAAAGACATAGAGCAGAGAAAGTGCAGTGAGATCCCGGGTGAGGGGTTCGGTGTGGGTGGAGGAGGGTGCGTGGTGGGGGCAGCGTGGGGAGCAAGCAGGGAGGTGAGCGAGGATGCTACTGGAAGAAGCAGGTGAGGGATGCACCATGTGGACCAGTGATGGCAGAGCAGCATCTGTCTCCTCTGAGGGAGTTTCTTGAACCTTGCTTGCCCCTTGTGTAACCAGTCCCAGCACAGTGGGGCTCCCCAGATCACCCCTTACCTGTTCCACCACCTACCCCAGCATCCTGCTTTGCTCGGTCAGGGCCCTTCCATTCTGTATGGAGGCACTAAATGGGTCTCCAGCAGCTCCAGAGAAAGAGATCCATTTAAACTGCGGGTCCTGGGGAGGAGGCTTGGGTAGAGGCGTCCTCACTGAGTTCTTGCATTTTGCAGCCTTCTGGAACTGAGCAGCTTTTAGAATTTCAAGCCACAATTTGTATTCAAATGAAGGTCATTTGAAAGGTGTAACATAGTAAACAGCCATTATTTCATTTTGATGGTGGCACTAAAATTATAGTGTTGGTTGAATTATTTTAGTGTAGGACCATTTACCGCTCCCTGAAACACTTAGAGGGGTTCTCAGAATGCTGTGATGATCCTAAAATTAGAAGAAAATTAAAAATCACAAAGCTGTGGGGGTGTTGGTGTCATTTGGGAAGAGGACCCCTGGTGTTTGGGGTACTTTCTTCATCCTGTTCAAGTTCATCATGCTTTCTTTGCATACCACAGGTGTGGGGAGCGTCTACCACCTGCACGTGGAGAGGGGGCATCTTAGTGCTTTGAACTGTGGGACCTAAAGGAATGTCCCCCCAGCTCCGCCTGTACTTCATTCAAGTCCCTAGAACCCTACCGCTGGGACTTGTCTCCCTTGGGCTTTCTTCCAGGGAGAAGCACCCTGGGAGGAAGCCCCTGGGAGAGGCAGCTGGCTAGCTCCTCCCACTGCCCCTTACTGATGGTCTGGCAGGAGCATTCGCTGAAGACGCAGGCCACTTGCAGTCAGGCTTAGGGCTTGCCCACTGGGGGGCCTATGAATTCAGGGTGGGGTCAAGGGCAGGCACATGCGTTTCCTGATGGGCAATTACCCTTCTGCAGCCACCAGACGTCTGGAAGCCTTCCTCTCCTCCTGTGGGCCTGGGACTCCTCTGTCTGGACAGGCAGGGATGGATGAGCCTTTGGATAGGCTGAGGAGATGGGTCCCCTTTGAGGACTCTTGCTATCATGGCAGCACCAGGAATCAGGAGCTCGTGGAAAGGCAGACTCAGGAGAGACTTAGGCCCTTCCTCTTTCGTGGTGCAAATCCAGAAATTGAGGCCAGAGGGACGTGACTCCTGTAAGACGGCATAGCAAGTCAGGCACAGACCCAAGGCTTGGTGAAAACGCTGGGGCTTCCTTTCTGTGACTTGATGTGTGTTTTTCATTTCTGTTTCTCATCAGGAACGCTTGGGTCAGTTGTTTGCTGAGTTCAGAATCCTCTGGATTTGGGAAGAGTCATGGGTGTGTGTGCTGGCTCAACTCCAGTGGCTTCAATTGTTGTTGTTGTTCAGTTGCTCAGTCATGTCCGACTCTTTGCGACCCCATGGACTGCAGTGTGCCAGGCTTCTCTGTCCTTCGCCATCTCCCGGAGCTTGCTCAAACTCATGTCCATTGAGTCAGTGATGCCATCCAACCATCTCATCCTCTGTTGCCCCCTTCTCCTCCTGCAATCTGTCCCAGCATCAAGGTCTTTTCCAATAAGCAAACTCATTGATATTTCCACAGCGAAACAAACGAATATTCACACCAAGTGGGGTAAATAAGGGCAGGACTTGTGTCAGTTCAGGTTAAGTGTCACCAGCACATGCTGCCAAATTTAAGAAGAAAACTGGCTTTCTTGAGCTTTTCAGCTTTCACAATTTCCAATAAAGGATGTGTCCATCTGGGTCTAGTAGTGACATGTACTCCTGGAGAAAAAATTGAAAGGTTAAAAAATACATCTTTAGAAGAACATCGCAGTTGCCCCCAATTTTACCAATTTCTAGACTTTGCCTCTGTATTTATACATAGTTGGATTCTACTGTGTACAATTTTGTACCCTACTTTTTCCACTTTGTTTTACAAAATAAACACTTTTCTGTTTTTGAATTCTCAAGCCCTTTTGAAGTGCATAGTTCTGGGATCTGGGTGTCTTGACTCTCAGCTTTTCTGCCTACAGCAGCTGCTGCTTCTCCACCGGTCAGACCATTGCCTCACTTCCGTCCCCTCCCTCTCCCCCTGCAGCGGATCCTTCTAGCTCCCGGAATGTTCTCCAGCGTCTGGGAGGCCCTATGAGAATGGGCCTGCCTGAGGCCTCCAGGATCTGTGTTGGGAGAGCCATCTCTGGGGCAGAGCTCAGGGGTTGTTTCCAGAATGTTCCCTCTCTATGCGGGCCACAGGGAACTGAGAATCGCATCAGCTTGGATAGCGAGGGCAGGTTTTGGAGAGGTGGCTGTGTGTTTGCACGTGTGGTTGCTGGAAGGAAGGGCAGAGGAGCGTCTTTGCCAGGCTTCCCACGAGTGGGTGCAACAGCCCTTGAAGCAATTGTTTCCTGCCTGTAGTACCTGGATTTCACACACAAGAGCCCCTTGTTAGTTTGTTGGGGTGTCAAGTACATCTCCCGGGACCCAGGGCCCCTGCTCAGAGTCGCCACCAGTATTGTCCAGGCACCGGCTCCCTGTCCCTAGGGAGGTAGCAGAGAGTGGCTGCAGGACATGGGGCCTTGAGAGAACCCCCTGGCCACCTCCCCTCCACCTGCAGGGGTCCTTCTGCAGCTCCCTGAAGTGGCCTCAGGTGAGTACGCTCACCTGGGAGGGTCTGAGAAGGGGAGGCAGGCCTGTCTCAGTAGCTCTGCCTGCCCGACCTTGGCTTTGATGGGGAGCAGGTCACTGGAGATGACTGGTCCAGGCCGGCAGACTTCCTAGAGATGGGGATTTCAGCCTACTGAGTCTGACGTCCTTTCTGGGTGGGGGAGCCTCTGAACTGTCCTTATACTTTTCTAGATGGTCATCCTCCAAAACTCTGCATGAGGTTTGGGAAGAGCCACTAGAGCTTATGGAAGGTGCTGGGTGCTTGAGTCCTGTTTGCTGTCTTTATTCTGTGTTACTCTCCCCCGAGGTGGGTCGTCCAATGTGAATTCCAGAAAGAAACCTAGAGTGTGTGTTGGGAAACCCACAGTCCTGGAAATCTTTCCTATCTCAGTGTCTTTAGAAAATATATAGTTGCTTTCAGAAGGAGCTAGTTTTTAAGCCCTGTGTGACTCCCTCTGCTTGTCCCTCCCAACCCCCACCCCAGTCCTTCCATCACATTCTGGCTCTGCTGGCCACCTTCAGGTACCCTCTTCCTCCCTTACCTCATTTGTTAACTCTTAACTAAGTCTCAGCTTAAATCTCAACCCCCCAAACTTACCAGGTATCCCGACAGAATCTGCCATCATGCCGTGTGCTGTGCCTTCATATACCATCACATCATGTCTTTATGTGTTCATTTTAGTGTTTTGTTTTATTTCATATTTATTTTCTCTACAAAACTGTATACATAATTTGTGTACCTCTCGAGCCCAGGGCCTGGCATATGGTAGTCAATCAATAACTAGATCTGTTGAATGGATGGATGGATGATTGGGTGAATGGACAGATAGATCAATGGATGGATGGATGAATGGAAGGATGGGAAGGTGGATGGATGGATAGCTTGATAAGTAGATGGATGGGTGGATAGATGGCAAAATACCAAATACTTCTGGGGTATTCCATAAAAATTAACCTAAGCATCTCACAATGTCTCTAAATCCATCCTACATTAGCCAACTGTATTCTGACTGTTTTGGTCATGCATTATAGAAGAAAACTTGAGCCATCTTGAGAAAAAAAGAACTTCTCTTGTGAGGGTATAGGAATATCTCACAGAGGGAAGTAAGCTTAGGTAGAAACTGGAGCAGGAGACTGGAAGGCCATCCAGGTTCTCTCTGCCCTTCATGTCTCTCTGCACATTGCTTTGTTTCGTCTCTCGGCAGACGGGCTTGGTTCTGTTCTCAGTCCCACGCCTGGACACTGATCCCTTAGTCCTGTATTCATACCTTATCAAGCCAGCCACATAAAGAGGCAACTGGCAGGCCCTCAAATTCAGTCCCAGATGCCTGGGGCAGAGAGTTGAGGGTCGGGGGTGGGGCAGGATCACAGGTGTGGACTGTGGGGGCACCTCCTGTGGTGTGGGGGTCACCTCCCAGAGAAAGGGATCAAATGCTGACTGTGGATCTTATTCCCAGTTCTGGCTGAAGTTCTTAGCTCCTATTTGATGACCGTCTGGCCGGACGCCTGTGAAGTCCCAGGCCTGGAAGCCTGCACTAATTGTGAGGCTCCCAGCTCAGCTGCGAGCCCGGGAAACCTGCCCGTTTGGAGCAAAGGAACAGTGGGGCTGACCTGCAGAGCTGAGATGAGCCCGGCCTGGTTTTGGGAAGAGGATGGTGGCTGTACCTACAGTGTCCCCCACCCCTTGGTCAAGACTTCATAGTTTTGCCCTGGGGTGCGTCAGACACCCACCATGGAACAGGAAGCAGCCAGAGTCCAGCTTCTTCAGACCAGCCTGGCTGTTCCCCACCCCAATCGAGTTTTGCATCAGGCAATGTGCTGCCATTTCAGAATAGGAATTTTCTCCACGAAAAGAAAGAAACCTCTTTATGCACTTTTACAATGCAGAATCTAATTTCGGTTTCAATAAGGGAAGGCACCATTATATCACCCTCCTTCAGTGCCTCTTGTCATTACGTTGTATTTTTAAAAATACTTTCATCGGGGGCCCGATATACACTTACAATCTCTCTGCATTTATTTTCTTTTAAGAACACATATAATAAAACTCAAAGTTAATAGCATGAAAATAATTTCTACAATAACAGTTGTAGCAAATCTTAGAATTGCCAGGGCGAAGGTGGCTAGACAGAGTGAGGCAATTACGTCTATTATTAGCAGCACCCAGGAAGGATTGATGTACAGTGGGCTGCGTGTAAGCAGAAGCCTTCGGACGTGAACTACATTTTAATAGTGAAATTCTCATAGATTATAACTCCCTTCATTAACATTTTCACACATCGCTGGCTAACAAATGAGGAGAGAGGCCTCTGGACTCTCAGATTTATCGTGTGCCGGGTGCTCTCTGCACCTCTGTGTGGGCAAGAGCTTCGTCTTTTCACCTCTGACGACCGGCAGATTAACTCTTCCTGGGCTGACCTGCTTCCTTCTGGGATAGGAGAACATTCTGGAAACACAGGCTTTGCACTGGTGAACTGGTAAGGGGTTGCTCCTGGATCCAGCCATCCTGGGATGCATTTCCCTGTTGGCCCCCCAAGGGTGGATGTGAGAGGATGGAGGATCCAAGGGAGCAGGTCAGAACAGGCCTGGGCTCTGCTGCCTCACAGCACCCCTCAGGGCAGCCTCCTCCCAAGACCATCCCTTTTCAGGTGCTCCAGTTGCCAGGTGGGGTGGGGGTCCTTTCAGCATCAGGGGATGGTTGTTTGATGGAGGTGGTGCTAGTGGTGAAGAATCCATCTGCTAAGCGGGAGACACAAGAGACCTGATTTCGATTCCTGGGTAGGGAAGATCCCCTGGAGGGGGAAAATGACAACCCACCCCAGTATTCTTACCTGGAGAATCCCATGGACAGAGGAGCCTGGTGGGCTACAGTCCATAGGGTCACAAAGAGTTGGACATGACTGAACTCATATACAAAGGCTACCAAAAGACTAGATTTCCTTTTAGCAAAAGTCAAGCATGTATACCTGTGGCGGATTCATTTTGATATTTGGCAAAACTAATACAATTATGTAAAGTTTAAAAATAAAATAAAATTAGGAAAAAAAAAAAAGTCAAGCAGCCTTCTGTCCCCCAGCCAAGGAAGGAGACAACCCACATGGGACAGAGGGAGTTTGGGTCAGGGCTTGCTGGGCAGAGCAGATCCTAGACAGAGGGAAATGGGCTCTGATCAGGGTCAGGGTAGACTGACTGCCCATGGGGACAGTCTTGTCCTGAGAGGGCCCTAGCGTTTTACAAATGACTTAAATACCACAGTGCTTGCCCCAGAGGGATTTATAATCTAATGACTGAGGATGTGGATGAAAGGGTAGCATTCTTGGGTCATTTACTAACAATTGTCTGTGGTTGCATACAAACCGTAATAGTGAGCACTGGACATGTGGAGAAATGCCATCCAAGGTCACCTCATCAATCAGGGAAGTCTTCCTGGAAGAGTCTGCAAGTCTTCTAGTCTCTAGGAAGGTGGTTCCTGGTGTATTGTCTACACTTGGCACCAAGTGGGTTACAAAAACACTGAGGATAGGAGTTAATGCTGGGCGAACGTTCCCTCACCCTGCACCTTTGCAGCAATGGGGTGAATTTTTCAGCCCAGCCTCCCTTGGCTGTTTGCTTTCAGGACACAAACCCTTGGTGACTTAGGAGCCAAGATCTTATATATTCTGATGCAGACTTTGCAATTTGTTTGGGCCCCCAGTAGCATAGGACCCCTGGGGTCATTTCACCCCAGTGCTCCTTTGGATCTCTAACTTCAGATGAGCATTTTAGCAAACTTCTCAAAGATCATCTGATCCAGGCCTTCTCATCCCTGTCTGCCCATTATCATCGCCTGGGGGGACTTTTAAAAGCACTGGTGCCAGGGGACCTCAGAGATTTTACTTTAAATGGTCTGAGCTGGGGCTCAGGTGCCCTAAAGAATCTAATGTCCAACCCAGGTGGAGAACCCTTGTGATCACTCAGGCAGGTGAACTGCCCTTCAGGTGCATTAGCTGGAGGAAGGTAGGTCTGATCAGAACAACAGTTCAGCTATGGACAAGTAGGGGTGTTTATAGTGCCCCTTGCTCTTCCTTGCTCTCCTTGGACATCTTGAAGATAGCCTTTGCAATTTGATACAATGAAGGATTTGTTTGTTGTTGTTCAGTCACTAAGTCATGTCTGACTCTTTGCGACCCCATAAACTGCATCATTCTAGGCTTCTCTGTCCTTCACTATCTCCTGGAGTTTGCTCAGATTCATGTCTGTTGAGTCAGTGATGTCATCCAACCATCTCATCCTCTGTCACCCCTTTTTCCTCTTGGCCTCAGTGGACCAGATCCCATAGGATGAAAAGGGGCTGCCTTGCCCTTGGTCCCAGGAATCCAGGTTTCCCTTCCTCCCCATCACGCCTTCCTTCCCTCCTCCATTCCCAGCCTGTGCCATGTGGTACCCACTGCAGCCTCGTGGTCCCTTGGTGAGCGTCATCTGCAGTGAGAGCTGGCTTCTGTAATCTTTGATCTCCTCCTGTAACTCTGTGGGGCTCATCTCTGTTTGACTCTGGTGCTGAACCATCAGCAGAGGCTTCTTGGCCTCCCCTCCCTCCTCCTTGGGAACATTATCCTTTAACTAAAATCAATAGACCCAGGACATGCCTGGAATCTAGAAGTTCGTCTTTCCCAAGTTCTCTTTTCCTACTAGAGTTCTCCTAGTGGTCATCACTGGGCCATGCAGGGCTGGGAGAACAGGAGCATGTGCAGGGGTAGGGGCTCAGATGGGCTCCCCTGCTGTGGAGGGGTGGCATGGGTATGCCGGGCTGGAGGGTGGGAACAGGACTGGGATGCTCTGAGAGCTGGTTCTGGGCTTCCTTTCCTGTACAGGGCTCCCTCCTGCGTCCTGGCACCCCATCAAGTGTTAAGGAGCTCAGGAGCCAAACCTAATGAAAACCCAGTCTCATTTTGCATAATCAGGCACTATTGAAATGATCCTTCCAGTGCTGCATGCTGCAAATTAGCAATCTGACTTATATAGAATAAAAACCCGAGTATTGTACCAAGCAATACTTCTTAGGTGGTGGAGACACAGATGGAAATTCATTTAATGAACTACAAGTCCCCGAATGGATCCTAAACTTCTTGTAATTACCCTGGAAAAAAACCCCAGTAGAAACCAAAAAAGAAGCTTTTTGTATTCCCTCCCCCCGCCCCCCCAAACCCTCCCTGCTTCACACCAGCCAGCTTTCTCCATCTCTAAGATTGCCCTGTCGGAAATGAGCATCTTTATGTGAAGAGTTCTTCGGGGCCTGGCCAGCGGGTAGGGCTGGGCCACATGTAGATTAGCCAAGTCCTTCCTTCCGCCCCAGATTCTGACAGTAGTGTGATTTGCAAAGACTTTCGTGCTGAACAGAATGTGACTGAAGTGGTACTGTGGAGAGTTTTGCCCAGGACCCCGTTGTCAGCCTGGGCATGATCTGGCTGGCTGCCCAGGCGGTCAGGGAGACCTGGTCTGTGAAGCCCCAGGCAGACAAGAGTCTAGATGGAGATCCTCCTCAGCAGGTGATTCAAGCTTCCTCCTGGTAGTTTTCCTTGAAAAATACTGTTCCAGTGTGGGAGGCCATCAGAAGTGGTCCCCTCGTCCTGGAGCCTCTTCTGTTGAGGCTGGAGAAGCAGGGGGACAAGAGGGCTGGAGGTGCCTCAGGCACACTAGAGCAGAGCCGAGGACCACTCCTTGGGGGCACCACTTCCCACCTCCCACCATCAGGGACCCATCCGGGACCATCCTTCTCCCAGGGGACAGGTCCACGGGACGAATGTGGCAGCCACCAAGTTGCCACACTTGATAAGTATCACAACCTGTTCCATATTTATTATGGGCAACAATTTGACTAACAGAGAATTTAGATTAATAACATTCAGGCCGGAGAAGTAATTTCCTTTGAGAAAGCGATTTACATGCACTCTGCCAGAAAGAGCCGTCACTGCTCCCTCGTTGTGTCAGCCCACATAATGAAGTTGAAAATAGCATGGAAGGTTAATAGGTCCGACTTATCTCCTTAGAACTGAAAAGGAAGATTTACAGTGTGGAGGCTGTTTTGCATATTTCGACTGGGAATTGAAAGGTTTTTTTTTTCTCTGCCAAACAACCCATGGTTCAGGGTATCTGCTTTGTTATTGCTCCGAAGTGAGGCAGTAAACCTCTTCATTTGGGTGGTGCCTGCATTCTTTACGAAGAGCCATTGCCCTGGCCAAGAGCCCGGTGGGGATGCTGGTGCTGCTGCAAGAAGAGTCTACTTTGAAAGGAGAGCCTTTTGACTCTGGAAGGTCACATTGTTGATATGCTGATGACTAAAAGAGGTTTAAATATTTCCACAACCTGGATGTATTTTGTGAAGAATTTCAGTTTATTTTGTCATTGAATGAAATATTTCAGTTTATTTTATCATTGTTGACTGCTCCTAGAGCAGGGGGCTGAGACGGGTGGTCTATTACTCAGCAGTTTTCTGCTAGTGATAAAGTTGGGGTGTGTTGTTTAGGAAGAAGAAGAGAATGGATACTGGTAGCACAAATGCTTAGTGCATTTAATTTTTCTTGTTTTCTGTTAAGTTCATTTAAACAATAAAATTCTCCATAAGTAGTGCTTAAGCTGTGTTCCACATTTTTTTTCTCCCAATGTTAATATTATGAAAAATTTCAAACACAAAGTGGAGAGAATTGTAGCCAATGTCCTTATACCCATCTCTAACATTTTACTCTATTTGCCTGATTACATATCCATTCATGTATCTATTCATCAGTTCATCTTACTTTTGCATGCATTTCATAGTGAACTGCAGACAACAGTACATGTCACTGCTAAATGTTTCAGAATGCATATTATGAACTGTTTATTTACTTTTTAAGGTATAATTTACATACAGTGAAATGCACGATCTGAAGTGTGCCTTTTGATGAGCTTTGACAAATGTGTACACTCACATGACATGTCTGTTAAGACATAGACATTTCTATTAACCCAAAAGGACCCCCCTTTTTTTTCTCTCCAGTCAATACACACCTCCCACAGGCAGCCACTGTTCCAATCATTTTTTTCACCAGACTGTTTTTGCCTGTTCTAGAACTTCGTATAAGGGAATTCATTATCACATGTACTTTTTTTGGATAAGATTTCCTTCACTCAGCATGTTTTTGAGATTCATCTATGTTTTTGCATGTATCAGTAGTTTTTTTTCCCCTTTTTATTGACGAGTAGTAATCTATTGTATGAATGTACCAGAGTCTGTTTATCCATTTGTTAATGGACATCTGGTGTGTTTCCAGTTTTTGGCTATTATGAATAAAACTGCTGTGAATATTTTGTACAAATCTTTTTTTGAGATTTGTGTTTTTATATCACTAGAATAAATGCTCAAGAGAACATTGTTGGGTGCTATTTTTTCTTTTAAAAGAAACTGGCAGACTTTGCCCCTGAAGTGATTGGACTGTTTCACATTTCCACCAACAATGTATGACGGTTCCAGTTGCTCCACATGCTTGCCAACATTTAATGTTGTCAGTCTTTTTAATTTTAGCCATTCTGGTGGGTGTAGAGTGTATCTCATTATAGTTTCAATTTACATTTCCCTGATGACTAACAATATTTTTTGATGTGCTTATTGCCCATTCATATATCTTCCTTTATGAAGTGTCTGTTCCACTTTTTTGTCCATTAAATTTTTGGATTTTCATTTTATTATTGGCTCATAGGAGTTCTTTATCTAGTCTGGATACAGGTCCTTAGTCAGCTGTATGTTTTGCAAGTATTTTTCCCTAGGGTGTGGCCTGCTTATTCATTTTTATAATGATGTCTCTTCAGGAGCAGTTTTAAATTTTGCTGAAGTCTAAATTATTACTCTTTTCCTTTTATGGTTATTGCTTTCCATGTCCTCTCTAAGGAATCATTGCTTGTTACCTCATTCTGGAGATATTCTCCTACGTTTTTTTCTGGAAGCTTTATCGCTTGAGCTTTTACTTGTGGGTCTATTATCCATCTTAAATTAATTTCATGTATGGTGTAAGATAGGAGGCATTTGTTAATTTCCATGCTGATGTCCCGTTGTGTCAGCATCGTTTATTGAAAAGACTTTCTTTTCCCCGTTGGATCGCTCCAGTACCTGAAAGTAAGTAACCAGATAAGCACGGGTCTCGTTTCCGTTCCGCCAGTCTATCTGCCTCGCCTGTGTCGGTGTGCTGCCATCTTGACTGCTGTAGCTTCATAGCAAATCTTAAAAGACAGGCTTCTGACTCTGTTCTTTTTAAAAATGTTATTGGCTATTCTACTTCCTTTTCATTTTCCTTTTAAATGTTAGAATCAGTTTGTCAATTTATTAAAAAAAAATATCCTGCAGGTGGTTTCAGTGGGATGATGTTAAAGATATAGGTCAATTTGGAGGCAATTGTCATCTTTAAAATACAGAGTCTTCCAATCTATAAATGTGGTCTATCCATTTATTTAGGTCTTCTTTAATCTTCCTCCTAATGTTCTGTAGTTTTCAGTGTAGAGGTTTTGCTTGTTGTTTGTTACTTTATTTCCAGACATTTTGTGTTTTTTGGACACTTTGTTGCTATTTTTCAGTCACTAAGTTGTGCCCGTTCTGCGACCCTGGCTGCAGCACACCAGGCTTCCCTGTCCTTCACTATCTCCTGGAGTTTGCTCAGATTCGTGTTCATTGAGTCAGTGATGCTAACTATCATCCTTTGCCACCCTCTTCTCTTTTAGCCTTCAATCTTTCCCAGGATCAGGGTCTTTTCCAATGAGTTGACTCTTCACAGCAGATGGCCAAAGTATTGGGGCTTCAGCTTTAGCATCACTTCTTCCAATGAATATTCAGGGTTTATTTCCTTTAGGATAGACTGGTTTGATCTCCTTGCAGTCCAAGGGACTCTCAAGAAGTCTTCTCTAGCACTACAATTCGAAGGTATCACTTCTTTGGTGCTCAGCCTTCTTTATGGTCTAATTCTTACATCCATACCTGACTGCAGGAAAAACCGTAGCTTTGACTATACAAACCTTTGTTGGCAAAGTGATGTCTCTGCTTTTTAGTATGCTGTCTAGATTTGTTATAGCTTTCCTTCCAAGGATCACTAGTGTGTCCCAATTAAGACAATAGATTCGTCTAATAACTGTACAAAAAAGATCTTCACAACCAAGATAATCACAATGGTTTGATTACTCACCTAGAGCCAGACATCCTGGAATGTGAAGTCAAGTGGGCCTTAGAAAGCATCACTATGAACAAAGCTAGTGGAGGTGATGGAATTCCAGTTGAACTATTTCAAATCCTGAAAGATGATGCTGTGAAAGTGCTGCACTCAATATACCAGCAAATTTGGAAAACTCAGCAGTGGCCACAGGACTGGAAAAGGTCAGTTTTCATTCCAATCCCAAAGAAAGGCAATGCCAAAGAATGCTCAAACTACCGCACAATTGCATTCATCACACACGCTAGTAAAGTAATGCTCAAAATTCTCCAAGCCAGGCTTCAGCAATACGTGAACTGTGAACTTCCAGATGTTCAAGCTGTTTTAGAAAAGACAGAGGAACCAGAGATCAAATTGCCAACATCCGTTGGATCATTGAAAAAGCAAGAGAGTTCCAGAAAAACATCTATTTCTGCTTTATTGACTATGCCAAAGCCTTTGACTGTGTGGATCACAATAAACTGTGGAAAATTCTGAAAGAGATGGGAATACCAGAGCACCTGACCTACCTCTTGAGAAACCTGTATGCAGGTCAGGAAGCAACAGTTAGAACTGGACATGGAACAACACACTGGTTCCAAATAGGAAAAGGAGTACGTCAAGGCTATATATTGTCACCCTGCTTATTTAACTTATATGCAGAGGACATCATGAGAAACGCTGGGCTGGAAGAAGCATAAGCTGGAATCAAGATTGCCAGGAGAAATGTCAGTAACCTCAGATATGCAGATGACACCACCCTTATGGCAGAAAGTGAAGAGGAACTCAAAAGCCTCTTGATGAAAGTGAAAGAGGAGAGTGAAAAAGTTGGCTTAAAGCTCAACATTCAGAAAACAAAGATCATGGCATCTGGTCCCATCACTTCATGGGAAATAGATGGGGAAACAGTGGAAACAGTGTCAGACTTTATTTTTGGGGGCTCCAAAATCACTGCAGATGATGACTGCAGCCATGAAATTAAAAGACGCTTACTCCTTGGAAGGAAAGTTATGACCAAGCGAGATAGCATATTCAAAAGCAGAGACATTACTTTGCCAACAAAGGTCCATCTAGTCAAGGCTATGGTTTTTCCAGTCATCATGTATGGATGTGAGAGTTAGACTGTGAAGAAAGCTGAGCGCTGAAGAAATGATGCTTTTGAACTGTGGTGTTGGAGAAGACTCTTGAGAGTCCCTTGGACTGCAAGGAGATCCAACCAGTCCATTCTAAAGGAGATCAGTCCTGGGATTTCTTTGGAAGGAATGATGCTAAAGCTGAAACTCCAGTACTTTGGCCACCTCATGCGAAGAGTTGACTCATTGGAAAAGACTCCGATGCTGGGAGGGATTGGGGGCTGGAGGAGAAGGGAATGAGAGGATGAGATGGCTGGATAGCATCACTGACTCAATGGACGTGGGTTTGGGTGAACTCCAGGAGTTGGTGATGGACAGGGAGGCCTGACTTGCTGTGATTCATGGGGTTGCAAAGAGTTGGACATGACTGAGTGACTGAACTGAACTGAACAGATTTCTTTCTTAATATCTGTCAGTTTTTGCTTCTTGCTTTTAGGCCTTATTATGGGGCACATTCAAATTTATGATGGAGTGTCTCCCTGATTTAATTACCCCATTTATCATTGTGGAACATTTGTATTTCTGATAATTCTGTTTATCTTAGCATTTTTATAGCCACTCTAACCTTCTTGTAGCTTACATGATTTATCTGTTTTCACATACTACTTTCTTTGTTTCTATATTTAAAGTATTTTTCTTGTAGATAGCATATGGTTGGGTCTTGTTATTTTCATCTGTTCTGACAATCTTTGCTTTTTAATTGGAGTGTTTAGTCTGTTTACATATAATGTAATTATTGATATGGTTGGAAATATGTCTACAGTGTTGATAATGGTTTTGTATTTATCTCACCTGTTTTTTATTTCTCTTTGGGTTAATTAAATATTTTAAAATGAGTTTCATTTTAATTTCTCATTTTAGCTGTGTTCTTCTCATGTTTTAAATTTTGGGGGATGGTTACACTAAGGAATAGAATATATATTCTCAACTTTTCACAGTCTACTTATAGTTTGTATTTATACTACTTCATTGTAAGAATTGTTCATTGTAAGAATCTTGCAAAAGTATAGTTTAATGTATCTCTACTCCTTCATGCTATACTTGTTATATATATGCTATAAAACTGATACAGTGTTTTTCTTTTCTTTCTTATATAAATAGTCATATATATTTTAGGAAAATAAGAAGCAGGAAACAATATCTTTATAATTGCTCACATTTATGAGGCTCTTGGAGAAGGCAATGGCACCCCACTCCAGTAGTTTTGCCTAGAAAATCCCATGGACGGAGGAGCCTGGTAGGCTGCAGTCCATGGGGTCGCTAAGGGTCGGACACGACTGAGCGACTTCACTTTCATTTTTCACTTTGATGCATTGGAGAAGGAAATGGCAACCCACTCCAGTGTTCTTGCCTGGAGAATCCCAGGGATGGGGAAGCCTGGTGGGCTGCCGTCTATGGGGTCGCACAGAGTCGGACACGACCGAAGCGCCTTAGCAGCAGCAGCAGCAGCAGCATGAGGCTCTTTGTTCCTTCCTGAAATCACTTCTCTTCATCCTGAAGATTTCATATAAATTTTTTCATAGGAAAATTTTATGGTGGTAATTTTAATTTTTTTTGTTGGATTTTTTAAAATTTATTTTATTTTTTAACTTTACAATATTGTATTGGTTTTGCCATATATCAACATGAATCTGCCACAGGTATACACATGTTCCCCATCCTGAATCTTCCTCCCTCCTCCCTCCCTGTAACATCCCTCTGGGTCATCCCAGTGCACCAGCCCCAAGCATCCAGTATCGTGCATCGAACCTGGACTGGAGACTCATTTCATATATGATATTATACCTATTTCAATGCCATTCTCCCAAATCATCCCACCCTCTCCCTCTCCCACAGAGTCCAAAAGACTGTTCTATACATCAATGTCTCTTTTGCTGTCTCGCATACAGGGTTATTGTTACCATCTTTCTAAATTCCATATATATGCGTTAGGATACTGTATTGGTATTTTTCTTTCTGGCTTATTTCACTCTGTATAATAGGCTCCAGTTTCATCCACCTCATTAGAACTGATTCAAATGTATTCTTTTTAATGGCTGAGTAATACTCCATTGTGTATATGTACCACAGCTTTCTTATCCATTCATCTGCTGATGGACATCTAGGTTGCTTCCATGTCCTGGCTATTATAAACAGTGCTGCAATGAACATTGGGGTACACGTGTCTGTTTCCCTTCTGGTTTCCTCAGTGTGTATGCCCAGCAGTGGGATTGCTGGGTCATAAGGCAGTTCTATTTCCGGTTTTTTAAGGAATCTCCACACTGTTCTCATAGTGGCTGTACTAGTTTGCATTCCCACCATCAGTGTAAGAGGGTTCCCTTTTCTCCACACCCTCTCCAGCATTTATTGCTTGTAGGCTTTTGGATCGCAGCCATTCTGACTGGCGTGAGATGGTAACTCACAGTGGTTTTGATTTGCATTTCTCTGATAATGAGTGATGTTGAGCATCTTTTCATGTGTTTGTTAGCCATCTGTATGTCTTCTTTGGAGAAATATCTATTTAGTTCTTTGGCCCATTTTTTGATTGGGTCATTTATTTTTCTGGAATTGAGCTGTAGGAGTTGCTTGTATATTTTTGAGATTAGTTGTTTGTCAGTTGCTTCATTTGCTATTATTTTCTCCCATTCTGAAGGCTGTCTTTTCACCTTGTTTATAGTTTCCTTTGTTGTGCAGAAGCTTTTAAGTTTAATTAGGTCCCATTTGTTTATTTTTGCTTTTATTTCCAATATTCTGGGAGGTGGGTCAATGAATATGTCTTTATTTGTGTTCATTATTGGGAGATGTTTTCATTGTGTACAGAATTCTTGGCTGATGTTTTTTACTTTCAGCACATGAAAGGTGATGTTCTCCTCTCTTCTGTCCTCTTGTTCTTAATAAAAAGTTATTCAGCATTTATTGATTTATTTCTTTTATGTAATGTGTTATGTCTGGGTGCCTTCAGGATTTTCTGTTTATCTTTGAATGTTATTCACTTTGACCTTGGTATCCTGAGGTGTTTTTTACTTTGTTTATTTTGTTTGGGGTTTACTGAACTTTTTGAATCTGAAAATCTATGTCTTTCAACACAGTTGGGAACATTCAGTTCATTATTTCCTCAAATATTTTTTTCTGCTGCTGTTGCTGCTAAGTGGCTTCAGTCGTGTCCGACTCTGTGAGATCCCCTAGACGGCAGCCCACCAGGCTTCCCCGTCCCTGGGATTCTCCAGGCAAGAACACTGGAGTGGGTTGCCATTTCCTTCTCCAATGCATCAAAGTGAAAAGTGAAAGTGAAGTCACTCAGTCGTGTCCGACTCTTAGCAACCCCATGGACTGCAGCCTACCAGGCTCCTCCATCCATGGGATTTTCCAGGCAAGAGTACTGGAGTGGGGTGCCATCGCCTTCTCTGATTTTTTTCTGACCTATTCTCATTCTTCCCTTCTGGGACTCCAAAGATATGTATATTTGACCTTGCGTTTTTTTTTCCACCAATAACCAAAACTTGTTCACTTTTAAAAAACATTTTTGTTTTCCCAATAGGTCAGGATTTCTCTATCCCAGCACGATTGACATTTTCGGCCAGATCATTAGTTGTCCGGCGTGGGAAGGGCTTCCTGTGTGTTGTCAGATGTTTAGCAGCATCCCTGACCTCTACCACTAGATGCCAATAGCCTAGCCTCCCAGTTGTGACAACCAAAATGTCTCCAAACATTCCCAAATATCTCTTGTTGTTATTCATTCACTAAGTTGTGTCTGAATCTTTGTGAGCCCATGGGCTGCAGCGCATCAGACTTCCCTGTCCTTCACTGTCTCCCAGAATTTGCTCAGATTCATGGACATTAAGTTAGTGATGCTATTTAACCATTTCATCCTCTGCCACCCTCTTCTCCTCTTGCTTTCAGTCTTTCCCAGCATTAGGGTCTTTTCCAAGATATTTTCCCAAATATCTTGTGGGGGACAAAAATCACCTCCAGTTGAAATTCACTGAGATAAATCAACAGAAATTGTCCACTCTTCAAGTTCACTAACTCTTCCTCTGTTATTGTCAATCCAGTGAATACATTTCAGGCATTTTATTTTTCAGTTGTAGAATTTTCATTTAGTTCCTTTTTGTTGTTTCTTCTCTAATGAGGTGACCTATCTGTACAATTATTACAAACATATTTTCCTTTACTCACTTGAGTATAGTTATAGTTCCTTTAAAATCTTTGTCTTCTAATTTCAACATTGTTCTAAAATGTAGGTCTTATTATTATTCAGATATGGTGAGACTAACCCATCAGGAGATGATTGTGATTGAAAATATAAATCTTTTTTTTTACACTTAGGGATTGAACCTGTTCCCCCTGCAGTGGGGGGTGTGGAGTCATAACCACTAGATTGCCAGGGAAGTCACTGAAAATATAACTTGTTTTTCATAGTTCCCCAATAGGAAGAGGTACAGCGTGTCACATTGGGCCACATGCATAAGCATCAGGGCTGGTCCAGATGCAGAGGGAGTAAGGGAAAAAAATGTGGACAAGAGTCTTTATTATGGTTCTTGAGGGAAGGGCAAAACAAGACAGGGTAAGAAGGGATAGGATTGGCTAGTTTGAATAATTCCTTGGGCTCTGGGGTATAAGGACTGTCCCTCCTCGTCTGGTACTGGCCCTGAGGTCTGTATGTGAGAGCCCTGGGAGGGCCAAGAGCCCAGTAAAAGATGAATGGGTTGTGGGCTTCAGATTGCTTGGTTTGTATATGAAAGGTACACTCCTAGGCAAGTTGTTTGCTGTCTCTGGGAATTAGCCAACCCTAAGGAACAGTCTCTTCCAGGGTCAGCAAGGCCCCAAGATGTCGTAACACCAGAATAAAAAGTCTAGTTTAGGGACTTAACCGGTGGTCCAGTGATTAAGACTTCACCTTCAAATGCAGGGGATGCAGGTTCGATCCCTGGTTGGAGAGCTAAGATGCCACATGCCTCTTGGCCCCAAAAAGTGTAACATAAAATGAAAGCAATATTGTAGCAAATTCAATAAAGACTTTAAAAAATGGTACACACACACACACACACACACACACACACACACAAATCTTAAAAAAAAAAAAAAAAAAAGACTAGCTTCATACAGACATTTGTGGCATCTCAGGGTCAGTCTTTACTTTTCCCTTTGGTGGGAGTCACATTTTCCTGCTTGTATATTTGGTAATTTGAGACTGTGGTCTGGATCTTGTGGATGATAATGTGCAAGGACGTGGGATTCTGTTTTGTTATTCTGAATAATAGTGAGTTTTTGTTTTAGCAGACACTCAGTTTTGCCAAATTCAAACCCTAAACTGTTCCATCCGAACTGGGTAGCAGCAGAAATCTCTGTCCAAGTCTGCAGCCTCAGCTGGGTTGCTCAGAGCCTGCTCCAAGCATATGTAATTCCGGGATTAACTGGAGATTTGGGCCAAGTTTACACACAGAATTGAGACTCTAGCTCTTGGCTTTCTTCTTTTGGGGGTTTCCGCCTTCATTTTGTAGATGGTGTGGTCACCCACACTCTGTCCTCTGATTCTATAACCAGCAAACTACAGATTTCTATCTGAGTATTAATTGCTCCCTGATTCTGACTGGGTTCAAAAAAAACTATAAAGAAAAAAAAAAAAAAAAAAAACAAAACCAACTCAGAAACTCACCCAGTACTTTGACCTTCTAAGTCTCTGAATCTCTCCAGTTTCTGCCTGCTTTTGGTCTCTCCTAGGTGTCTTCAGATGAAAAGATATATATTTTAAATTTGGAGGGTTGGTCCAATACTAGCTACTCCTCCATTATTGGAAGAGGAATTTTTTGTGTCCCATAAATTTTGACAGATAGTGATTTTACTATGTCCTCTGAACATTGAAAAGTCTCCCTTATGATTTTTTCTTTAACAAGGATCAATAGAATGTTTTTAAGTTCCCAGATATATTGGATGTACAAGCGATCCTCTTGTTAATATTTAAGAAATTTATTATGTCATGGTCTCAACATGGTCTGTAGGATGTTGACTCTCTGGTGTTTACTGAGTCTTTCTTTATGGCCTGGTGCATGTTTAATTTTTGAGAACGATCTATGTGCACTCAAAAAGGATGTGTGTTCTCTGTTGGGTGAATTCTCCATGTGTTTATTAGTTTAACCTTAATAAACCTCTTTATCTTTGTTTTTTTGCTTTTTGTGTGCTTAAGCCATTGGTTTCCAAGAGGAGTGTGTAAAAGTCTCCAACCAAATCTCTTGATTTATTCATTTCTTTTCACAGTTCTGTCCGTTATTACTCTACTTTTTTCTTTTCTTAGGCCACATTCTTAGGGCTCGTATCTTTTCACTGTTAGTGTATCTTCTTGAGCTGTCTCTCCTTTCAGAAGCATCTAGTGTCTGTCCATCTCTCTTCCCATCCTCTGGCACTCTGTGCATCCTTGAATGTGAGGTTTTACATTTCTCTCTTTAATTCTGGAAAATTCTTAGTTATTAGTTCTTCATTTGTTTCCCCCACCATTGACGTCTCTGACCTCCTGAGGCTCCTAGGATATGGATGTTGACAGGTCAACTTCTGTTTGTCAAATTTCCTTTTATTTATTTACTTAAAAAAGTACTTCCCATCTCTTTATCCTTTCCTGATGCTTTCTGGGAAAGTTCCCTGATGTCACCTTCTAGCTCACTAAATCATTCTTTGGTTGTTATGGAGTGCTTGATTTTAGGAATAAAATATGAATCTGCACCTCTGGGAGCCTTCATTCCCTCGCGTGAGTCCGAGGGATGCCTGGAGCTCTGCACGCTCCTGGCTGTGTCCCCACATTCCCATATGTCACTCGTCCCCTCACCCACTCCTTGCCCCTCGTCATCAGCCACCACAAGGGGCCTGGAGTCCTAAGACCCCTCCTCCCCAGGGGAACCATTCCTCACTGCTCCACTGGGAATCCACTCCCCTTCTTCTTAACCTTCTCCATCACATCTATCACCATCTAGTATTTGCTGCATTTTATTTCTTAACATTATTTATTTTCTGTCTCTCCTGACAGAATGTGAGGGCCAGGAAGGCAGCACTTCTTGTCTGTTTCATTCTGTAATATTGTCTGGAATCTGGCATGTAGTGGATACTCAAATATTTGCTAAACGAATCAGTGATTGTATTGGGTTGGCCAAAGAGGTTGTTTGTAACATCTGTCCATGGGATTTCCCAGGCAAGAATACTGGAGTGGATTGCCATTTCCTCCTCCAGGGTGTCTTCTCTACCCAGGGGTCAAACCGAGTCTCCTGTGGTTCCTGCATTGCCCGTGGCTTTTTTACCACTGAGCTCCCAGGGAAGCCCCAAAAAGTGAATCAGTGTTGGTATTGGGTTGGCCAGAAAGTGTTGTTTGGGTTGTTTGTAACGTCTTACAGAAAAACCTGAATGATTTTTTGGCCAACCCAATGCTGTATTCTTTATTCGTTTCACCTATTATTATTATTATTCATTTTTCTAAAGCTACCTTTTATCAGATAGCTTCATTGTGGCAGTAAGAGTGCTAGGGTCTTTATATTCATGGCATTATTTACATATTAATTTGTTAATTTCTATCTATTCTTATTGTGGAAAAATATGTGGTATGTAATATAAAACTCAGCACTTTATTTTATTTTTGTTTATTTTATTTATTTATTTATTTTTGTTTATCTATTTTAAACTCACCACTTGATGTGGACAGTTCGTTGGCACTGACTACGTTCACGTTGTTGTCCAACCATCACCACCATCCACCTCCAGACCCTTTTCATCTTCTTAAACTGAAACGCTGTCCCCATGAAACAAGCTTTTTTATGTGTTTCACACCCAGTGTTTCCAGCTGGTTCTTTACGACCGCCTGTTCTGACTTTCTATTCCTGACATCCCCCCTTTTCTCTTTGAGTATATGTCTTTCTTAGCTTGAATTCTGGTTGTGTTTTGTCTATTAATCCTGCTTCATGGACGGCGGTATCTCCCATCTTTCTCTTGGGAGGGCTACTCTCCCTGGAGGTCTTGTGCTTCCCCTGGGAGCCCCAGCCCCCTTGGATGGCAGTACGGACTGGGGAGAGGTGGTGTCAGACCCCCACTGGGGTTTTTCCCGGTGAGTTTTGGAAAACAAGTGGGTTCAGGGATGCCCCTCCCTGTGGAGACTTGGGTGTTAAACTTGGGCTTGCTTGCTCCCTGATGTCAGGTGCCCCCTGCCCACCCCCCTGGCCAACTTGACCCTTTAAAAATTTTTTTTTAATATACCCTTTTATTTGATTAGATAATGTCTTAATTTGCATGGATAGATAAAGTGGACCTGTAATTGTCATTTCTCATAACATTTTTTGTGGCTCAGCTGGTTAAGAATCTGCCTGCAATGTGGGAGACCTGGGTTCAATCCCTGGGTTAGGAAGATCCCCTGGAGAAGGGAAAGGCTACCCACTCCAGTATTCTGGCCTGAAGAATCCCATGGACTTTATAGTCCAAGGGGTTGCAAAGAGTCGGACACGACTGAGCGACTTTCGCTTTCATCTATATAACATTCTTTTTTTATTTTGTATCCAAGAGCAGCTGAGGGACAGCTCGAAGCCTCCTCACACTTCTTGGAGCAGGCCAGGGCTCGGGGGCCACTGTCCCGTCGGCAGGTGCCTTCCCTTGGCATCTCTTCCCCTGGAGCCCCGAGGTTCGGGTTCTCTGGCTTCTCTGGGCTCTGACCTCCGTGCTTTTGACTCAGTTACTTTCAGACTCAGTTTCTCCACTTTCCCGTGTTACTTGTTAACCTCCCCCTACACCTGCTTCTCCTTTTGCCCGATGGGCCACCGGGGAGTCCCATTCTCAGCTCAGTTTTGTCACGTGGTTTGGCTTGTTTCAAAAAGAGACTTTGTGGGAAGCCGCAGATGTGCTTTTAGAATTCCAGTGTCTTTGGGCAGGAAGGGACCTTGGAGGTGATGGGCCTTTTTGGTCTCAGCTGATCTTATATTTGACTCACTGATGACTCATTTGAGGAACCCAGATCCCACGCTACTGGGAAAACCCTCACACTTTCTTGTAGCTGCACTCTTAAATATTTATAGTTATTTGTTGTTACATTCCTAATTTCTTAAGGACCTGAAGGTTGATAATATTGATAATATAAGGACCTGAATAGTGATAATCTGGTGGGAAGTTCTTGATTATCACCAAAGCCCCAAGTCTTCATAGCACTTCCCACCACCTCATCACCATTGACCTCTAAGCTTCAGGAGAGCAGATTTTGTCTTGCGTTCACTGCTCTCCCCTCCAGCTCCTAGGACCACATTCTCAATGTGAATTTGATGAATGAACCAGTGACATGGTTTAGAACCTTACCTCTGAAGCCCTTCTCTTAGCTCCACCCTGAGCTTGCACACTTTCAGGGCTGGGGGCTTACCACCTGGGATAGTGACCTGCCTGCCATTTAAAAATTTTTTTTATTTATTCTTTTATTTATTATTAATTTATTTGGCTGTGCTTGGTTCTTAGTTGTGGCATGTGGGATCTAGTTTCTTGACCAGGGAACAAACCTGGGCCCCCTGCATTGACAGACAGCACAGGGTCTTAGCCATTGGATCACCAGGGAAGTCCCCTGCCTGCCATTTCTGATGGTATAATAAATGGTCAGGAAGTTCTGTCTGCTGAGCTTAAATAACTCCCCCCTGAATATACACCAGCCTTGCGTCTGTCCTCTGGAACCACAGGGAATACCTTGAATCTATCTTGTCCAGGACAGCACCTCTGTCTTTGAAGACAGCATCATGGGCGTCCTTGAGTGTCTCTAATGAGCAGATGTCTCCTGCTGCTTCCATCTCCTTCATAGGACTTGCTGTTGTTCTTTTCCTCCATCGTGATCATCCTCCTCTGGGTAAGCTCTTGTTTTCAGTTCTGCTTTGAAATGTGCTGGCCAAAACAAGACCAAACCACACACGTGGCTGCTGATCAGAGCAGAGCAAAGGCATTGCTACCTTCTTTTTCTTGACATTATCCTCGAGTTAACCCAGCCAGATGAACGCCTTTCAAGCTGGTGCTCAAACCAAAACTCTTTTCCAAAGGACTCTCTCCCCAGTCCTGGATTCCAGCCAGGAGAGGTACAGACTCTTGACCCGTAAGCAAGGCGGGATATAGAATGGATGCTGGGCTGGGGGTCAGGAGACCCACATATATTATGGGCTGATGATGATGATCAAATGAAATAGCCTAGTGAAAAATGCTTTGAAAGCCATAAAGACATCCAAGGCCTACCTATTACTGCCATGGAGCTGGTTTATTCTGTCATAAATCCCTTGAGGTCTGCTTGAATTCTATCTCAGCCTACCAGAATATCAGCATCCTTCTCAATGATGCTATTCATGGGATCTCAGAAGAATACTGTGAACCTATTCAGGCTGTTGATAGAGATGTCCCGCATGATGGGGTGAAGGGCAAATCCTGTGATGTGTCCTTAGAGGCCTTCCTCCGGGTGACTGGGATCTATTATTCTCTGCTTTGCAAGTTTGGTCATTCAACCAAGGATGAATCTCCTCACCAGTACCACCATCTAATTTCCAAGTATAACAGGAGGGACTTTGCTGGCTGCCTGGCTGAAATTTAGAGTCATTGAGACGTGCAGAATTCGAGTCCTATCAATAAGGGGATGAGATGGTTGGTCATGACTCACTTTGATGATGCAGATCAGCTTCTCTCTAAGTGCTCCTCCCCAAACTTGTAATCCCCAGCATTTCATCACAGAGGACAAAACAAGCAAGTCTCAACAACTCTCTGAAGGCACATGGTAAAGGCCGTGGCGAATTGCTGCTCATCTAACTCAGGGTCTCAGTCTCGGCACTGCTGACATTTTGGGCTGGATAACTCTTTGCTCGGTTGGGGGATTGTCCTGTGCCTTGTAGGATGTCTAGCAGCATCCTGGCCTTTGCCTATTACTAGGTACCAGGCGTGTTCACCTCCAGCTGGGACAGTCCAAAATGTCTCATGACATTGTCAAATGTCTTTTGGGTGAGGGGGTGAGGGTGGAATTGCCCCTGTTGAGAACCATGGGACTAACTAAAGGAGAAGTGAAGTGAAAGTCACTCAATCATGTCCGACTCTTTGTGACTCCATGAACTATACAGTCCATGGAATTCTCCAGGTCAGAATACTGGATCGGGTAGCCTTTCCCTTCTCCAGGGGATCTTTCCGCCCCAGGGGTCGAACCCAGGTCTCCTGCATTGCAGGCGGATTCTTTACCAGCTGAGTTGCAAGGGAAGCCCAACTAAAGGAGAGAGGGCAGAAATATTTAGAATGCTATCAATGGTACCAACCATCACCATCGTGTTGCCTGAACCTGGCTTCAGAATCACACAGGTTTGCTGTCCTAATTGTGTTTTGCAAAGGTAACTGATTTTTAAAAAATGTTCATTTATTTAGTTTGTTTTTGGTGGTGCTGGGTCTTCGTTGCTGTGCGGACTTTTCTGTAGCTGCGGTGAGCAGGGGCTACTGTCTGTTGCGGTGCATGGGCCGCTTCTTGCCCTGGCTGCTCTTGTTGTGGAGCACGGGCTGTAGGGCACGTGGGCTTCAGTTGTTGCCGCACACGGGCTTAGTTGCCGGGCAGCATATGGGATCTTCCCCGAATAGGGATCGAACCCGTGTCTCCCTCATCATCAGGCAGATTCTTTACTACTGAGCCACCAGGTAAAGGTCAGTACTGAAACAAGTTTGTATGCTTTGATTTTGCTCTGTCAGCACTGAGGAATGTGGTCCAGAAGCATGTTTGGTGAGGGGGCAGGGATGGGGGGTGGGGAGCAAGACTGAGATGAATGCCTGGGGCCCAGACAACTGGTTAAGTGGGTGGTCCACGTGAGAGCAGCCGGAGTCGGACTTGGAGGAGATGTTGATGGAGTTCCAGGTCTCATTGGTGCATGAGTCCTGTGAAGGAGCTTCGGGACTTTATTACTGTGGTTTGAGGCAACAAAAGCAAATAAAGGGGGAGCTCTTAAGCTCCTTTGGTTTTAAGTAATCACTCATGCAGGTAGGTTGGTGGTCAGGGGAGGCCACACAGGTGCTTTGTGTGGAAGTTATTGTTTCCATTAGAAAGAGTAATGATTTTCATATACCAGCAAGAACAAACCCATGTTATCCCAGGCTGAGAAGGAGAAGAGTGGGAAATCTCCAATTTTCCTCAAGTATCTGGTTTATGCACTGGGAGGCAATAGCAATTGTGTGAGGTGAGTCGAAGCCTGTCGTTGCCTGTCAAACAAGAGATTATTCATCATTATTATCTTTATTTTGAAAACGCACTCCCCAAAGGGTCCAGGCTGTGCTATGCTTCTCGAAGGTACACTTCCGCTTTAAAGTGTAAGCTGTTTTGAGATGATCTGAGCACAGGAATGCGTCCAGTTACAGAAAATAATTTCCCTCACTTTTCTTGAAATAAAAAATAGCCCAACATGCTTAGGAAATGGGAATTATGGTGGACACTACATTATTTTCTAGATGGATCATCTTACCCACTAAAGTCCTGTCATCCTGTTAATGGTGAAAAATTGTCTATTTGAAGAGAGAATAATTACTGAGGAACAAAGAGGCCAATTCTGTTTTTTTTTTTTTTTTTTCCAAAAATAGGGGTTTGGCATCAATTTCACTTGGACTTTTCAAATGAGGCAACTGGCACCTCAGCTGGAGAACTTGGTATTGTTGTTTAGTCGCTCAACTGTGTCTGACTTTTTGTGACCTCATGGACTGCAGCACGCCAGGCTTTCCTGTCCTTCACTATCTCCTGGAATTTGCTCAAACTCACGTCCATTGAGTCAGTGATGCCATCCAATCTCTGTCACCCCCTTCTCCTTCTGCCCTCAATCTTTTCCAGCATCAGGGTCTTTTCTAATGAGTTGGCTCTTCATATCAGGTGGTTGAAGTATTGGAGCTTCAGCTTCAGCATCAGTCCTTCCAATGAATATTCAGGACTGATTTCCTTTAGGATTGACTGGTTTGATCTCCTTGCAGTCCAAGGGACTCTCAAGAGTCTTCTCTAACACCACAGTTCAAAAGCATCAATTCTTTGGTGCTCAGCTTTCTTTATGGTCCAACTCTCACATCTGTACTTGACTACTGGAAAAACCATAGCTTTGACTATGAGAACTTGGGTGGGAACCCAAAACTGTGTCTAGAAGAGGAGGCAGCTTCCCTGGACTGGCTTCTGGAATCCACCGTGGGGCCTTGCCCATCATCTGGGCAGAGCTCACGTGGTCCTGTCCACATGCTAGAATGTCCTTATGATCCCATGGACCTTTCAGAAACATGTGTATTCTGTTTGCTTTTTTTTTTTTAAAGTAAGTCTTTTTATTGTGATATTAAGCATGTACACCAAAAAGGGTGCCAGACAAAACTGTGCAGGTCAGTGAGAGTGTGAAAAGCATCTATTTCAGGAATATATGTGGCAGCACCTCAGAAGCCCGCTCCTCACGTCACCTCCTCCTTAAAGGCAACTACTACTCGGATTTCTAACCCTATAATTTAGTTTTGTCTGTTTTCTCAGTTTTTTGAGCTTAAAACAGTTTAAACCTACACAGAAGTTGCAAAAGGGATGTAATGAGTACCTGTCCACTCTTCACCTCGAAGGATCGATTGTAGTCATTTTGCCTTGTCTGCTTTCTCTCACCCGAGAAATTCTTATATGCCAGCCTTGGAGCCAGGCTTCCGTGTTGTCAGGTTACCCCCGGATCAGTTTCCCACACAGGAGCCTGACGGAGCTCAGTGCCCATTTGAGGCTCCTGGTGGCATGAAGAGGGTGGGGCCTCTTTGGAGCCTCCAGGAGTCCAGGCTCAGTTATCTGGGAAAAATGACCAGTCAACCCATCAATGAATTAATTCATTAAGCTCTCCCTCCCTCTCTCTTCCTTTCTGTTCTCCTTTCTTCCTTTCAGCAGATACTTTCTGACCACAGTATGTGTTCAGGAGCTAGCGTACAAGGTAGGCGAGAGGGGTCTGATCTTTGCTTCAATAGCTCTTACCTGCTGTGTAGGGTGTGAGGCGGAAGCCTGATCAATGTACAGAAGGTGACAGAAAGTGTCTTACAGGGAGTTCTGGTTAGTTAGGGAGAGGGCCAGCCCAGTCTATCAGGGTCAGGGAGGCTTCCTGCAGGCAGGGACCTTGAGACAGAAGGATGAAACTTCTTTGGAATGAGTTGTGTCCCCCAGATTCATATGTTGAACCCCTGACTTGCAGTGTATTTGGAGATCAGGCTTTTGGGAGGCGGTAATTGGTTGTTTGGTTCAATCCCAGGCACAGACGGTAAAGAATCTGCTTTCAAACCTGGGTTTGATCCCTGGGTTGAGAAGATCCTCTGGAGAAGGGAATGACAACCTACTCCAGTATTCTTGCCTGTGAAATCCCATGGACAGAGGAGCCTCGAAGGTTGCAGTCCATGGGATTGCAAAGAGTTGGACATGACTGAGCGACTAATTAGGGTTAGATGAGGTCCTGAGGGTGGGGTCTTCAAGATGGGACTAGTGCCTTTATCTTTTAATTTAAGAAAATATTTGTATTTATTTATTTGGGTGCTCTGGGTCTTAGCTGCGATGAGCAGGATCTTTTAGTTGTGTCGTGTGGGATCTAGGTCCCTGATCAGGGTTTGTGCCTGAGTCCCATGTATTGGGAGCATAGAATCTTAGCCATTGGACCACGAGGGAAGTGTAAAAAGAGGAAAAGACCAGAGTACACTCTCTCTACCACATGAGGACTCGGTGAGAACGTGGCAGGTCAGGAAGGGGGCTTCACCAGACAGCAAACCCGGCCACACTCCAATCTTGAACTTCTCAGGCTTCAGAACTGTGATAAAATTAATTTATGTTGTTTAAGCCACTCAATCTAGGATATTTTGTTATGGCAGGCAGAGCAGTCTAAGACTGACAGCATGAGGAGATGTTTCCATCCAGGCTAGTTTGAGCCCTGTGTACTCAGAGTGTTGTAAGCTATTCCAACAAGTGCTCTGAGCACTCAACACACACTGCTATTCACAGAATCCATGCAACTGGACACCTGGTCAGGATGAGGGTGCATCCTTGGTGGAGTGGCAGCTGTCAGAACTGTCTGAGTAGGGGATGGAGTAGACCAGACAGGGCGGGGAGGGTGATGAAGGAGGAAAAAGCATTCACAGAGGAGAAGGCTTTCTTGGGAGGCCAAGGAAAGTTAGAGGAATCGTGACTGAGGCTGGCTGAAGCATTTGGAGGATGGAGAAGGGAAGATGGCATGCCAGCGTGTGTTCAGGGCTTAGCTAGACTTGGAGAAAAACTGGGAATTGCTTCTTAGACCCACCCACAGTATTTGGGCTTGGAAACTTTCCAGATTTAAATCCAGTCTTGCTGTGGACAATGGGATGTTTTCAGATTCTCCTAACTCTGTTCTTAACACCCTGGATAGTAAGATCGGTAAGCAAAGAGATTTTTAAGAATCGACTTTACTTTCCCCTGTTGTAGACTAATATGTGCTTGTTACAGAAAATTTAGAATGTATACAAAGTAGAAAGAAAAAAAAAGTGGTTGTGTTTTACTGAAGTGTGGCATTAGTTTCTAGAACTTTTAAGTGGAAGATGGCAGGTTTTCTTCCTTTTATTGCTTATTTGATGAATTCTGCACACCGCCCCCCCCCCCACAAATAACAAGCCTGTTAGTCCTTTCAGAATTACCCTGAGACCCTGGCATAGAAAATTAGCTTAGTAATTACAAGAAAAATGATACAGCTGAGAAGAAGATCGCTCATCCCTATGGCAAGCTTAGGAACACAGCTGAGAGTGAAAATGATGACCTTCTGCAAAACACTGAGCTGGGTGAGTCCTCTCTGGGCCACGTCTGGCCCTGGGCAGTGATCGTGACTAAGCTCAGATCACCCGCCTTGGAGGACCGTCAGCACCTGACACATCCGAGCTCAGCTCCAGTGTGGAGGGCAGAAGTCTGGCTCCATCTAAGCTGCATGACTTCTCTTTCCTTCCCCTCCACATCCACATTCTATGATTTCTCCTCCAACTTCTTTATGAAATCAAACATTGGAAATGTATAATTTTTAGTCCCCCCCCCCACTCTGGTTGGAGGATGTACTTATTTACTTTGGTTTCATTCCGTTTTGCCTATAGAAGGATTTGCAATGGCTTGTAATAAAATTTACCTTTCAACAGAGCTGCCAGATGAAAGTAAAAACTGAAAAAAACAGTATTTCTAGCATTATTGTAATTGGCTTTTCATTTAGCTACGAGTAGGAGGGAGCAGGAGTAGCTGGGAGCTACGAGGAGTAGCTACGAGTGCCCTGGGAGCAGGAGGGAAAGATGACAGGTGTATGATTATTTATCTGGATGGATATGGACCAGCTCTGAGCAGAGGGCAATTGTGTCATCACTACGTCCTTCCATGGGTGCTCACACCAGCTCTTACTTGAGGGACGTTAACCAAGAGAAGGGCCATGCTGGGCCTCACACGGCTTAGAGCACGTGCAGATTTCTTAATGTTGTTGTTCAGTTGCTCAGTTGTGTCCACCTCTTTGCAACCCCGTGGACTGCAGCATGCAGGCTTCCCTGTCTTTCACTGTCTTCCAGAGTTTGTTCAAATTCATGTCCATTGAGTCGGTGATGCTATTTAACCAGCTCATCCTCTGCCGCCATCTTCTCCTGTCCTCAATCTTTCCCAGCATCAGAGTCTGTTCCGATGAGTTGGCTCTTTGCATTAGGTGGCCAAAGTATTGGAGCTTCAGCATCAGCATCAGTCCTTCCAATGAATATAGGGTTAATTTTCTTAAGGATTGACTGGTTTGATCTCCTTGCAGTCCAAGGGACTCTCAAGAGTCTTCTCTAACACCACAATTCAAAAGTATTAATTCTTTGGTGCTCAGCCTTCTTTATGGTTGAACTTTCACATCCATACATGACTACTGGAAAAACCATAGCTTTGTCTGTATGGATCTTTGTCAGCAAAATGAGGTCTCTACTTTTTAATACATTGTCTTGGTTTGTCATAAAGTTCAGTGCTGTAAAGAACAATATTGCATAGGAACCTGGAATGTTAGGCGTTTCCTGTAACCATCTCTTAATGAGCTGCAGCCTAAGAGAGCAGGACTTGGGAAATGAGGGGTGTGAAAACAGGCACTCCTGCTAGGGACCAGTGTGTTGAGTGTTCACGGCGAGAGCCATGCGCTGGATGTGCTGATGAAGCTTCCAGTCCAATTGGAGGGATGGACATCACTCCTAGGTCCTTCACTTGTTCAAGACGAGGGTATTCCCAATTCCCACTAGAGGAACTAGTTCAAACTCCTTAGGACTCCTTTCATGGTCCTGATGTTTGGGACTCAGTTTAGCTTCCTGCTTTTAGCTCTAATCTGCCTCCTTCTTGCCCCATCCTTCACCTGTCGGGCAAAATAATCTTGGCAACTGCTTGGGATTGTGCCACAAATTGCTGTTCTAGCGTTGGGTGGCAGCGAGCAGCTGACAGGTACCCTTGGGTCTCAGTGATCATCCTGCTGTGGGAAGCCCCTGGCAGGAAATAAGAGGAGCCTTTCAGGTGCAAGTCTCCTGCCTGGCTCGCCAGAATTTATTACCAGCCAGAGCTAGAACCAAACTCAGGTTTGGTTGCTAGTCACCCAGAAGTCAATGATCAAGAGATAACAGTTGGTGGAAAAGGAAAGATGCATTAGGTGGGAAGCCAGAAACCTGGGGAGATGCTTTCTGGAACACTAATCCCCAGATTGCTGGCTTCCTGAATAAAGCATCTTTCTTTTCTCCACCAACCCTTATCTCTTGAACATTGACTTTTCGGTAACTAGCAACCAAACCTGAGTTCAATTCTGGCTCTGGCTGGTGACACTTGAGGCCTCCTGCTGCTTCTGTCCTTCTGCCCTGGGATGCCCAGCCCTGCATCCTTCTTGAAGTCCCCTTGGTGGGCTCCCAGATTCCTGGTGCTGCCCTTACAGCACCAGCGCCTGCAGTGGCTCTGTGCTTGTCCACTGCCCCTACCAGGTTGTAAACTCCACAGTGAGGGAGGCTGTGGCTCTTTGTACTTGTTTTCCTTCCCCGAGGCCTTTGCACTTAAAAGGCACTTAGTGATTATTAACTGAGTTGACCCGCAAAGCAACTAGAATTTGCAAGACCTGAAAAACAGCATCCCACACAATTAGTGCACAAAGTTCTGAGTGCAGACAGACACTCAGAGTGGACAATAGGGGCGGGGGGCGGGGGGCTTCTCATTCAAGAGGAGGAAAGGAGGGCTTTGACAGGGAAGACGTGGAGCCCCACTTCTGTCTGTGCCTTTCGCTGGCACAGTGATGGAGGGTCAACCTTGTGGTCAGTGCCATCTGGGGCACCCTGGGGGGAGGATGAAGGTGCAAAGGGAGCCAGCCTCTTAAGGAACTTTTAATTCCTCTCTGGGGCCTCAGATTTATTCCAGTGAGATCCTTCTAGAGCCCAGCATGGGGGAACAAGATAAGCGTCAGGTGAGTCATGCAGAGAAACAGCACAGAAATGAGGGGAGGTGAAGGGAGCTCTGAGCTGGAGCTGTCAGCAGAGGTGGGAGGGGGCCTGATGGTGACGGGAGGCTGGTGGTGGGGACAGGCAGACACAGCCCTTGCACAGAACACCTGCTGAATAAAACTTCAGTGGCTTGTTGGTTTCTAGTTTTGGTTTTTTGTTGACATGAACAGAATCTTAGGGAGGATCCAGACAGGCCAGGGATGAACTTGGCTCTGTGTGCGGCAGGAGACCCGCCCTCCTCAGCTGGAAGTTCCCTGGAAAAGCGAGGAGCTGGGCCTGGCCAGGAGGGCATGTTCTAACCCTGCATCAACACCAAATGGGTAGAATCTTTACAAGATGATGGCTTCATCTGGACTGTTTAAATTTCCTAAGGCGTTGGGACCCCTTACAAGTGGCTCTGAAAGGAATTGCATTGCTAATAAATGCAAACTGTAAAATATTCATTTAAGATGATTATTTCATATTACTGAGTAAGTGTAGAGAGAATTAACTTCCTGCTCACTTAGGGTAGAATCCATGACTATCTGAGCTATTTAGTGAATGAAATATTTAACCTAATTTATATGCTTTCAGTGACCTAAAGATAAACGTTATGGTTTAGTGCTGAAGACGAGACCAAGGGAAATAAACAGATGCTTCAGGCCTCCTGCCAGCTTTCCTGGGAGAGGAGCCCTTGGGAGGCTGGGTACCTGTCTACCCCTCACCAGGGGTTGGCAGGGGCCGCTTATCCCCTGGCCCTGGGCAAGGGAGCCGGGGTCCCCGCCCCTTCACTGTGAATCTGCCTTTTCTTCAGTGGTGGCCATGCACAGGTCGGGGGAGCAAGGAAGCTGGCAGGTCACTTTGGGCTGTGTAACCTTGGTCAAGGTCACATCCCTTACTGAGTCTCAACCTCCCCATCTTCAACCTGGCGTGACAATTCTTATTCCTCGGGGAGGTATGGGGCTTCAGCAGCATAACCTGGGTCCAATCCCCAGCCTGCAGACAGCAGCACAGGTGGCAGAGGCCCTCGGAGCTCTCGGGGTAGGGACAGGCGATGCTAGTGGAAGTAAGAGTTCCGGGAACTTCTGCTGCGTCTCTCCTGGCTGGCTTTGTCTTTTTCCTCTTGCTCCCTTTTCTTTCTGCTTTTCTCTCCCCCAGTTCAGCACTGGTCCTGCTGGTGGAGAGAGGCAGGGCTTGGCCAGGACTGGGGAGGGAATCTTCCCATTTTCCCTGTCGCCTTGGAGCTGCTCAGGAGCCCAGGCAGCTCTGGGGTTGGGCCAGGCCTGCTTCCCCAGGGCCCGGTGGGATAGGAGATGTGGGGGCTGGAGGGGGCTTGCATGGGAGGAAGCTGGAAGCTCTGGTGGCCTCCTTGGGGCAGCCTGGTTAGTCTGCAGAAAGTGCCAGAGCTTGCACTTTGGCCCAGGTGTAGATGCCCTCAGAGGGCAGCTTCTGCTGGCCAGTCCTTAATTTGGGGGGAAAGTTCTAGCCCCAAACACCCCAACTGCTGTCCTATAGCATTCATACACACCCTCCTGGTTTGGCGCCTGCTGTCATGTGTGGACACGCTAGCTACTAACTTCTATCTTGCCATGTCGCTGCAGAAGGAATCCATCACAGGTTTCGTGGGTTCTTGGTAATGTTGGGCTTGAATTGGCAGTTAGACATTCCAGTGTGGATTGTGTTATTTTGCCGTGAAAGCTCTTCAGGTGCTCCAGCAGCCCTCAGACTCAGCCTCTGGACTTCTTCCTGTTTCTTGCACTGTCTCCAGCCCCTTCTGCATGCTTTCCATTCTGCAGATACCAGGGTCCTTCCTCAATATGACACTCAGGTCTCAGCTCCAGTCTCCTCAAGGGGTAACCCCTGATCACTCTGTTTAAATAAGCCCCTCCCCAACCCCTGTCTGCAGGCTGGTTTGTTTCTTTCAGAGCATTTATTATGGTCTGTAGCTATTTTAGGGCTTCCCAGGTGGCTCAGTGATAAAGAACCCACCTGACAATGGAGGAGACCCAGGAGATGCAGGTTCAATCCCTGGGTCACAAGATCCCTTAAAGAAGGAAATGGCAATCCACTCCAATATTCTTGCCTGGAGCATCCCATGAACCCAGGAGCCTGGTGGGCTCCAGCTCATGGGGGTCGCAAAGAGTGGGACATGACTGAGCACACACTCATGTAGTTATTTTATTGTTTCATTCCTTTCCTTTTTGGTCCATTCAACCTTGGAATGTAAGCTCCACCCAGCCTAAAAATATGTGTTATCCGAGACCTCCTTCCCAACAGTTACCCCTGCTCCCAGTTCCCTGAGGTCCTTGGGGCTAAGACCTGTTGATGTCTGGGGCCTCTTCCAGCTTCACCCCTCCCTTGTTTCTCTCTTCACCATTCCCACTCTTTCTGACTCTGCCCCTTTCTCACCGCATTGTTCTTACTTGGCAAATCCAGAGCCCGGTGTAAATCAGTTCCCTCCTGCTCCTCTCCAGGCTGGCCGGGCAGTCCCAAGACGCTGCCCAGGGGCGTCCATGGTCCCCCGCCTGCACTCCAAGGTGACACTTACGCACCTGCTCCCTCTCCTCCTTCCTCAGCACATCTCCTGCCCTCTCCTGGCTGAAGACCTTGCTCATCAGACACCATCAGCGAGAACGTCCTCAGGCTCCTCCTGCCAAACCCGAGCTCCTGCACCTGTGCACCCCGTGGCCTTCTCCTCGTCGCCGGGAGGCCCTGGCTCGGTCCTCACTGTTCTCTGCCACCCTCCCAAGCAGCTATTTTCTCTCTTTCCTGGAGCCTCCCATCAGCATACAAACATTCCATGATTCCTCCCATCTTAAAAATATCCCTCTCGATGTGGAGAAATTGGAACCCTTGCGCACGGCTGGTGGGGACATAAAGTGGGGCAGCTGCTATGGAAAACAGTATGACTCTTCCTTGAAAAATTAAAATAGAGTTACCATATGATCCTGTAATTCCACTTCTGGGTGCAGACGCGAAAGAGCTGAAAGCAGAGTCTCAAAGAGGTATCTGTACAGCCGTGTTCTCAGCAGCATTGTTCACATTAACCAGAAGGTGGGAACAACACAAAGATCCATCAAGGGATGAAGGGATCAATCAAATGTGGTAGGTCCATACAGTGGAATATCATTCAGCCTTAAAAAGGAATGCAGTTCTGACACCTGCCGCAACATGAATGAACCTTGTAGACACTGTGCTCAGTGAAATAAACCAGTCCCCGAAAGGACGAGTACTCTATGATTCCTCTTGTATGGATTACTTTCAGTTCAGTTTAGTCACTCAATCGTGTCCAACTCTGTGACCCTGTGGATTCTAGAGCAGTCAAAATTCACAAAGACTGAAAGTAGAAGAGGGGGTGCCAGGGCCTCAGGAGGAGGTGGTTGGTGTTTAATGGGGACAGTTTCAGTTTTACGAGATGCAGTGTTCTGGAGATGGATGGGGTAATGGTTGAACAGCCACGTGAATGTGTTAAACAAGACTGAACTCTACACTTCGAATGATTAAGAGGGTAAAGTGTGTGTCACGTGTATTTTACTATGATTAAGAATTTTAAAAAAGTCATCCACAGGAGCTTGGGAAGTTTAGAAAGTTGTGAAGAAGGAAATTGAAACACATGTTCCCTCTCTTGACCCCACTCCCCTCCAGCTACCACCCGTCTCTCCTCTTTTCTAGTGATGAGTTGGGGGAGTCCCTGCCCCAGAGGGCCAGCTGATCCCTGTTCTCCCAAGGGCCCTCTGCCTCCGACCCCGGCTCTCCACCAAAGCCATGTTCTCAAGGCCCTCTGTGACCTCCACATTGCCCTGTGGTCTGTTCTCCATCACTTCCTTCGCACCCACAGCACTGGGCTCTCCCCACCTTGTTCCCTTCTCCCAGTGCCTGACTAGCCCCCTGGACATGCATGGTTTCCACTCATGTCTTGTCACCTCTTGGGGCTTCTTCTCCTTACTTCCCTGGCCAACTCCTCATTTTCCCTGTTGTAAATCTTGTAGTGCTTCAGGCTTGCCCATGGAGTCCCTATGTTTACCACTCACACCCACTGTTACACTTCTGAATATCACCCCAACCCAGTGTCCATGGCCTGGATTCCAGCCTCACCAGGCCAGTGCTTTTCTGATGTCTCCATTTGTCGACGGTCCAAAACCCAACTCTGACTTCTCCCCAAACCTGTGATTTTCTCTCTTGTCTCAGTGCATGCCAACTTCATCATTCTGGTGTCTTGGGCCAAAAGCCTTGGGGACATTTCTGAATCCTCTCTCTGTCTTCACACCCAGCCCATCAAGCCTGTTGGCTCTGCCTTGCAAGGCATCTTCCGTCTCCCGCCTCTGACACATGCGCGTGGCCAGCATCTGGCGCTTGGATGGTTGCGGCGGCCTCCCTGTTGTATTCTGCCCTTGTCTTTCCTCAGACTGTCCTGCCCCGGCAGCCAGAACGGTTGTGCTAAGATGAGGGTCACTGTGCACTTACAGCCCCCAGTGACTCCTGTCTCACCGAGAGTCAGGGGCTTTGTTCTGAATACCTTTCGCTGATGCCCGGGGCCCTGTTTGCCTCACTCCTCCACTCGCCTCCTTCACTTCCGTTCTCGCTCCGTCCCCTCCTGCCCTCTGCTCTAGTCACAGCAACCTGCGTGTTCACTCTTCCTGGTTCAGGGTGGTCACCTTGGCCGGCATGTTCACTCCTCCTGGTTCAGAGAGCCACGCAGTCTCAGCTGTTTGCGTTTGCCCTTCTTTCTTTTCTTCCTTCTGGAAGGAGGCGCTCTTCCCTCCTCCTGTGCTGCCAGCTACCGCCATGCATGTCCTAGAGATGTTGAGCATTTTTTCATGTGCTGGGTGGCCCTTTGAACGTCTGCTTTGGAGAAAAGTCTATTTGAGTCCTCTGCTCATCTTTTGAGTTGGGTCTTTTGGTTGTTTTTTGGTTGTTGAGTTGGGGGAGGTTTTACGTGAGCCTGGTTTGCCTATGAGGCCTAAAGAAGTTGCATTTTACCTGAGGAACGGAAGCCTTCTGAGCAGAGGCATGAGATGATCAGACTTGTGCTCTGGAATGTTCACCCTGGTGGTGGTACAGGTTGCACCAGGCCGGGGGGAGACCCAGGCTGACTTGGGTGTTAGGTGATGGATGGGGAAAGCCCTGCTGAAGGCAGGGAGATGGCGAAGGGAGGACCACAGCTAGGGCCATGCCCCAGATAGTGTCACCAGGCCTGGTGGCGTGGAGTAGAAAGCTGAGAGGAAGTCTTTCTGGAGCCCTTGTGCTCCTCCCCACGATGAAGGGATCCCCGAGGCATCACAGTGATGCTTGTGGAATACCTTTCCCTCAAGTGAGCCATCAGGACTCAATAGCTTGGCTGCTTCATCTCGCTCATTCACGGTGACCCCACCAGCTAGGCCTGGCTGTCCTCACCTCAGCGTAGGTGAGCAGGTGGGGCTCAGAGGTGTTCTTCTTCTGGAGTCAGATTGGAGCCAGGAGTTGAACCTGGGGGTGCTGACGTGCTGCCTCCCCGGTGTGGATGGGGCCCTTCAGCGTCTGTGGGCTCCTAGTGTTCTTGGTGGTAAGGCCAGGGGTGCTGGTGCCATCTCAGCTTCCAGGACCTGGTGGAATTTTCCGTCATGAGCTGCCTGCACCTTCCAGGCCCAGAACACCCCATCACCCCGCCCTTCCTTAAGCCCAGACCACAGATGGCCAGCTGACACCAGCCTCCAAAGTCAAAGACAAGGAGGCCTAGCAGTGCAGCTGCTGCCAGAGGGGAGGCCGTGATCTTGGACTATACAAACCCAGTGCATTTGCTCGTCCTAAAAATACAGCGCTTAAAATAGACCGGTCCACATGGGAGGGGAGCCCGCCCCTGGTGCAGGCTCTGTGGGACTGCTGTACTGGGGGGCTGGAGCCTGCGGGGCATTGTCTGCACTGGGGAAGGTGAGGCCCATGCTCTATTCCAGGGTCTCCTGTTCTGGCCCCATCCTTGCTCTTAAAACCCCATCAGCAGCTGGGTGTCTGCACAGATGGAAATCAGAACTGAAGCAGAGCCTTGGGCTAGACCTTGGAAAAGCTGCAAACAACAGTTTGTGTTTTGGGTGTGAGGCTATAAATAGCCCAGGAGGCCTGAGGCAGGGTGGAGGTGCAGTCAACTGTGAAGAAGCTGGAGACAGGCTCCTTTTCCCCGGGAATCCCAATGCCCTCTAGAAATGTGATCTCATCCCCACTCCCCGAGCCAGCTTGCCCCATTAAGCACCACAGCAACAGAGCGGGTGGCTGCGGGGACCCACCCTTTGGTAACTAAAGTCCAAACCGACTGCAGGTTGAAATATGCTCCCGTTTGAATGCAGCAGGACACTGTGTGAGCACAGGCCCCGGCCTCCCGGCCTGGAATTATTTCTGGTAACTCAGCATTTGCGTCGGTCCCAAAAAGGAGCCATCTTCTCTTTGGTGCCTCCTCCAGGTTCCCCGTCATCAGTGGGGCTGGGTGGGGTTGGATGAGCCTAATATTCTGTGCACGATCTGGGACCTGGGGAAGCAGGGCCTCTCGGGGTCCTGTCTGAATTCTTAACCTGTGACTGTGGACAGTCTCCCACTTTTGAGTCCCCAGGGTTGAGTCAGGGAGTTGAGCGGCATCTGAAAATTGTTTGCATAACTCCATCCCTACATGTCTTTTTCTGGAGAAAGAGTATGTATAGAGCTTTTCTTCCAGATTTTTAGAGGCTCCCTGACTCACCAGCCACAGATTCAGTGAACTGTAGGTTTTTTGCCAGCCTGATCATCTCTGGCCCTATGATTCCAAATCAAGAAATGCTGAAGGTGACAGGAGCTTGTTCCCTCTCAGAGAAGAGGTGAAGCGTTTGGAAGTCTCCACTCCCAGTGCTGCAGTGGGTTTTGCTGGATGGATGGACCAGCAGCTTGGAATCGTCAAGATTTCGAATCTTCAGAGGCTCTCATCTCTAGCTCGGTGAGCTGTTGTCATCACCACAGAGTGACCGTTTCGTTGGACTGAGTGGAGACAGTTAAATGCAGTTTATTCCCTGCCAGTGCCACGCTGTCCCAGCAGCACCTCCACCTGGCTTGTCCTCTGTTCCGAGAGCGTTTGCTGCTCTCCGAGTCCTGATCCCACCACCCTGCAGGCTCTGATCAGAGGCTTCTGACAGGGCCGCAAGCCAGACGTGGTCTGCCTCTCTTCTGAGTGCACATCAAAATTTTTAATTTTTGTTTTTTAAAGTTATTTTTTCATAGAAATAGTTTTTGAAAAACAATTTTGTTTATTTTCCCTGGAGAAAGTGAATGTGAAAGCCATTCAGTCGTGTCTGACTCTTTGTGACCCAATGGACTATGCAGTTCATGGAATTCTCCAGGCCAGAATACTGGAGGGGGTAGCCTTTCCCTTCTCCAAGGGATGTTCCCAACCCAGGGATCGAACCCAGGTCTCCTGCATTGCAGGTGGATTCTTTACCAACTGAGCCACAAGGGAAGCCCAAGAATACTGGAGTGAGTAGCCTATCTCTTCTCCAGCAGATCTTCCTGACCCAGGAATTGAACTGGGGTCTCCTGCATTGCAGGCAGATTCTTTCCCAACTGAGCTATCAGGGAAGCCCTGGAGAAGGGAATGGCAACCCACTCCACTATTCTTGCCTTTAGAATTCCATGGACAGAGAAGCCTGGGGCTACAGTCCATGGGGTGGCAAAGAGTCAGACACAACTGAGTGACACACACACACACACACATTTATTTATTTTTGGTTGTGTTGGGTCTTCATTGTTGCACACGGACTTTTTTAGTTACGGCAAGCGGGGGTTGTTCCCTAGTTGCGGTGTGCAGGCTTCTTGTGGTGGCTACTCTTGCTGCAGAGCATAGGCTCTAGGCTTGTGGGCTCAGTAATTGTGATGCATGGGCTTAGTTGCTCTGTAGTATGGGGGACCTTCCTGGACCAGGGATCAAACCTTTGTCTCCTGCATTGGAAGGTGGGTTCTTAACCACTGGATCACCACGGAGGTCCAGAAAAATTTATTTTTGAAGTGTCATCCTGTAAAATTGACTGTCTTGGGAGCGTGTGGTTCTATGGACTTTAACTCATGTGAGCACCACTGCAGTCAGCGTGCGGAACAGCTCCATCTCCCGCAGGCCCTGGTGCTGCCCTTTTGTACCCTGTCCTGCTCCTTCCCCAAGCCTGAGGTCACTGACTGAGCTGCCCTCTGTCCCAGCATCTGGTCCTCATGAAAAGGCCGTGTAGAGGCTGCCTCTTCCCAGCCTGATGCATTTGACAGTCATCCAAGTCACGTGTCTCCTTGTGGTGACTGGGTGTACTAATCCATTACCACAGCACATTTGCACCTTCTCCTGGCAAATTTTACCTTCTTTTGTTCATGTCCTGTATCACTAGAGCAGGGGGCAGGGTCAGCAACTCATTCATTTTTACATCCTTCCAAGTGCCGTGCAAATATTAGGAACTTGGCTGTAGAATGGATGAATGAATGAACCCCAGCACACGTCATGGAAGTGAAATTCATTTTATAGAACTTTGGTATTTCCTCTGCCTACAAAGTTCTCTAAAAAACATAACCTTCAATTTCCTGAATTTAAAACAATTAACCTTCGCCTACTTTAAGGAAAGATATACCCAATTGAATGCACAGTTCCAAAGAATAGCAAGGAGAGATAAGAAAGCCTTCCTCAGTGATCAGTGCAAAGAAATGGAGGAAAACAATAGAATGGGAAAGACTAGAGATCTCTTCAAGAAAATTAGAGGTACCAAGGGAACATTTCATGCAAAGATAAGCACATTAAAGGACAGAAATGGTATGAACCTAACAGAAGCAGAAGATATTAAGAAGAGGTGGCAAGAATACACAGAAGAACTATACAAAAAGAACTATCTTCCCAACCCAGATAATCATGATGGTGTGATCACTCACCTAGAGCCAGACATCCTGGAATGTGAAGTCAAATGGGCCTTAAGAAGCATCACTATGAACAAAGCTAGTGGAGGTGATGGAATTCCAGTTGAGCTATTTCAAACCCTAAAAGATGATGCTGTGAAAGTGCTGCACTCAATATGCCAGCAAATTTGGAAAACTCAGCAGCGGCCACAGGACTAGAAAAGGTCAGTTTTCGTTTCAATCCCTTTCATTCCACTCCAATTCCAAAGAAAGACAATACCAAAGAATGCTCAAACTACCGCACAATTGCACTCATCTCACACACTAGCAAAGTAATGCTCAAAATTCTCCAAGCCAGGCTTCAACAGTACATGAACCATAAACTTCCAGATGTTCAAGTTGGATTTAGAAAAGGCAGAGGAACCAGAAATCAAATTGCCAACATCCGTTGGATCATTGAAAAAGCAAGAGAGTTCCAGAAAAATATCTGCTGCTGCTGTTGCTGCTAAGTCGCTTCAGTTGTATCTGACTCTGTGAGATCCCAGAGACAGCAGCCCACCAGGCTCCCCCATCCCTGGGATTTTCCAGGCAAGAACACTGGAGTGGGTTGTCATTTCTTTCTCCAATGCATGAAAGTGAAAAGTGAAAGTGAAGTCACTCAGTCATGTCCGACTCCTAGAGACCCCATGGACTGCAGCCCACCAGGCTCCTTCGTCCATGGGATTTTCCAGGCAAGAGTACTGGAGTGGGTTGCCATTGCCTTCTCTGAGAAAAATATCTACTTCTGCTTTATTGACTGTGCTAAAGCCTTTGACTGTGTGTATCACAACAAACTGTGGAAAATTCTTCAAGAGATGGGAATACCAGACCACTTGACCTGCCTCCTGAGAAATCGGTATGCAGGTCAAGAAGCAGCAGTTACAATTAGACATGAAACAGCAGACTGGTTCCAAATCAGGAAAGGAGTACGTCAAGGCTGTATATTGTCACCCTGTTTATTTAACTTATATGCAGGGTACATCATGAGAAACGCTGGACTGGATGAAGCACAAGCTGGAATCAAGATTGCCAGGAGAAATATCAATAACCTCAGATATGCAGATGACACTACCCTTATAGCAGAAAGTGAAGAACTAAAGAGCCTCTTGATGAAAATGAAAGAGGAGAGTGAAAAAGTTGGCTTAAAACTCAACATTCAGACAACTGAGATCATGGCATCTGGTCCCATCACTTCATGGCAAATAAATGGGGAAAGTGGAAATAGTGACAGACTTTTTTTTGCGGGGGCTCCAAAATCACTGCAGATGGTTACTACAGTCATGATATTAAAAGATGCTTGCTTCTTGGAAGAAAAGTTATGACCAACCTAGACAGCTTATTAAAAAGCAGGGACATTACTTTGCCAACAAAGGTCTGTCTAGTCAAAGCTATGGTCTTTTCACTAGTCATGTATGGATGTGAGAGTTAGACTATAAAGAAAACTGAGCGCTGAAGACTTGATGCTTTTGGACTGTGGTGTTGGAGAAGACTCTTGAGAGTCTCTTGGACAGAAAGGAGATCCAACCAGTCCATCCTAAAAGAAATCAGTCCTGAATATTCATCGGAAGGACTGATGCTGAAGCTGAAACTCCAATACTTTGGCCACCTGATGTGAAGAACTGACTCATTGGAAAAGACCCTGATGCTGGGAAAGTTTGACGGTGGGAGGAGAAGGGGATGACAGAGGATGAGATGGTTGGATGGCATCACCAAGTCGATGGACATGAGTTTGAGCAAGATCTGGGAGTTGGTGATGGACAGGGAGGCCAGGCGTGCTGCAGTCCATGGGGTTGCAAAGAGTTGGACACCACTGAGCAACTTCACTGAACTGAGCTTTGTCAGTGGTTCAGCAGTAAAGAATCCACCTGCAGTGCAGGAGACACAGGAGAAATGGGTTCTATCCCTGGGTCTGGAAGATCCCCTGGAAGAGGAAATGCCTACCCACTCCAGTATTCTTGCCTGGAGAATCCCATGGACAGCAGAACCTGGTGGGCTACAGTCCATGGGGTCACAAAAAAGTTGGATGTGACTAAGCACACTTCCCTGGTAGCTCAGCTGGTAAAGAATCTGCCTGCAATGGATGAGACCCCGGTTTGATTCTTGGGTCAGAAAGATCTCTTCGAGAAAAATAGGCTACCCACTCCAGTATTCTTGGGCTTCCCTGATGGCTCAGATAGAAAAGAATCTGCCTGCAATGTGGGAAACCTGGGTTCAATCCCTGGGTTGGGAAGCCCCTGGAGAAGGGAATGGCTACCCACTCCAGTATTCTGGCCTGGAGAATTCCATGGACAGAGGAACCTGGTGGGCTACAGTCCATGGGATTGCCAAAAGTTGAACATGACTGAGCAACTTTCACTTTTCAAGCACACATGCACACATAATCTGTTGGCAGGACATACAGGAGGAAAGAAATCTAAGTAGTGTAATGACAAGGATGTCTTTACACTTACCTGTCCATCTTTCTCTCTCTGTTTTGGGAGGCAGGTATCTTCCAGGCTGTGTCATAGGATCTGTAACCATGCTTCCCATCTCTTAAGCCTCGTTGTCAAAACAGTAGAAGAAGGCCACACTCTTGGAAGCTCCTGAACAGACCTGAATCTGAGCCATGTCACTCCTCTGAACCTCCTGGGAAGGAGGTTCAGAATGAGATTGGCTCAGCCTGGAAGTTGAGACCCCTGGATGTGGTTGGGCTCCGCTGGTCTCTGCTCTGTGGCCTTGCTTAGGTTGCTTCCCCTCTCTGGTCTTTGTTTTCTTTTCTTTATTTTGTACACATGTGTTAAATGATGAAATTGCAACAGATGATTTCTGTGGTTTCTTCGGTCTCTGAAACAGCATGATTTTGGGACTACATGACATGAATGCTGCACTCATGCAGATAAATACAAATGTAGAGAAGGAGGGTTTTCTAATGAAGGAGCATTGGTTCTTTGTGAAATGTAGGCTTCCTGCTTATTCCTGAATATCCTTACTTAGCAAGTGTTTATTAGGTGTAAGTTTGACCTTGAGAGTTTTAGTGTCAGCAGAAGTTGGAAAAACTGATGTCTTTGTGCTGTGCTGTGCTTAATCGTTCAGTCATGTCCGACTCTTCTCCGACCCCATGGACTGTAGCTCGCCAGGCTCCTCTGTCCTTGACGAATCTCCAGGCAAGAATACTGGAGTGGGTTGCCATGCCCTCCTCCAGGGGATCTTCCCAACCCAGGGATAGAACCCAGGCCTCTTGCATTGTGGGTGGATTCTTTACCGTCTGAGCCACGAGGGAAGCCTTTAAATTTATTCTTTAAATGAAGAGAGGACAGGAAAAGAGTAGGTTTGTGCTATCATGGCCCTGTCTAGTTTTTATGGGCCATCTCTTTTCTCCTGCCTTTTTTCCTGGGATGACCCAGTTCAGATTAATATCCTTCAGCTGAGCCTCCTGAGGATGGAATGCCCAGGTACCCTCAACACGTGGGTTAGTGTGGCAGGGGCCTGAGTCCAGCCTCTCTGTTCTTTGAGCATCTTTCACTCACACAGCAGAAAAGTAGAGTGAAGGGCTTCCTGGTGGCTTCTTTCGCTCCAAAGGGGATCTGGTGCAAAGCTGGGTGCAGGGAGGTCCTTTGTGTGAATGTCTGGGCTCGCTCCTCTGGGCCTTGGTTTCTGAGAGCCTCTGGGGCCTCCTTTGTTGAGGATTCCTCTGCCCCACCCTTGGTGATCTCCAGAATCTCTGCGTAGACCACTGTTTGTCCTCCTGGGCTCCCAGGGGTCAAGGGGCTCATCCAGGTGATACAGCTAGTAGGTAGAGCTGGGGATTAGGACTCATCTCTTGATTCCTACATCAGAAAGTTGCTCCACTGAATAAATTTTTTTATGGTCTCAAATGGGTTTAACTAGAAAGAAGTCACGGAGAAGGCAATGGCACCCCACTCCAGTACTCTTGCCTGGAAAATTCCACGGACGGAGGAGCCTGGTAGGTTGCAGTCCATGGGGTCGCTAAGAGTTGGACATGACTGAGCGACTTCACTTTCACTTTTTACTTTTATGCACTGGAGAAGGAAATGGCAACCCCCTCCAGTGTTCTTGCCTGGAGAATCCCAGGGATGGGGGAGCCTGGTGGGCTGCCGTCTCTGGGGTCGCACAGAGTCGGACACGACTGAAGCGACTTAGCAGCAGCAGAAAGAAGTCATGTTGGAAATAACCCAGCTGAAGGCCACAGAGGGCAAGTGTTAGATCTGCCTGTGAGTAGCCGTGCTTGTGGTATAGGAAGCGAGGATGTTTTCTGTCCCCGCTAGGCTTGCCTAGGGGTGAGGTCGGGGGACAACATTTCGTTGTTATCTTTTTCCTAGAAAGAACAGGTAGGGGTGAGATTCATGTTGGGCTTGCCTTCCTCCATCTGGAGAACTCCATGGTAATTTTATAAGCACTCTTTATCCTTCCAACCCCCCTCCCAACTCCCCACCCAAATTTATGCTGCCAATTACACTAGCCTAGCCAGAGGAGGCTTTTGGAGAGTAAGGCTGCTTTTATAGATGTCTTTTCAGTGGCTAACAATATGGTCTCAATAACAAACACTAGCCTCCACCGCCCTTGCAGCCAGGTAGCCATGGTAATCACAGAGTGTGTGTATCCGAGGAAATGCTTCCTGTCATTGGGGTCGAAACCATTTTGGGGCTCATTTCTGGGCTTTCAAGTCCATGCTTTTCCCTCCCAGCCATTAAAGGTTCTAGCCTCTTCCAGCCTCATTGTATCCTGAGAGAAAGCTGGCCTGACTCTGTGCCCTGGCTCTACCATCTCTGCTCAGCATTGAGGAAGCAGCCAGGAACCCAGGAGGGAGAGCCCCGGGATGGAATCAGGGCACCGACACTCCTTGCATCAGGATGTCTGGTCCAGCTCTGGCTTCATGGGCTGCCCTCCTGGCAAGAGGGCTGTGGTGGGCAGAGCAGACGCCTGTACCATGTTGGTGCCTGGAAGCAAGGTGGACTGGCCCAGGAGCACATGGATGCCTCAGAACCACTGATGTTTCTTGGGGCTGCTATTCAGAGCAATCCCGAGCCCTCAGACTTTGGCGGGTTCTCAGGCTGGTTGAGGAGCTGACCTGCTCTGGGACAGGGTGGGCTGGGCGAACTCCTCAGCGGTTTGTATAGTCTGAGCTTTTGTTGTCAACTTGAACAGTCCCGTGAAGGCGTGTTGGGGACATATGGAAATGGTTCCCTCTGATCAGCAGTCCGCTGGTTGGCTAGAAAGACCTCCCAAAGGAGTAAGATCAGGGTGGGGATGGGATTCTAGGCTGTGTGAGTGAATTCAACAGGGTTCTCGTGAATCTGTGAGACACACAGATCAGGGGAGCCTGCGGGGTGTGGGGGTGGGGCGGTGGGACGGCGGTCACCCAGCCTTCAGCAAGGAGTTCAGTGGTCGAGGGCGGCCCCTTTTAGCCACACTCTAGGTCCAGCGCTGGATGCCCTCACGGCTCTCCAGAGGGGACAGTGTGCCACCGTCAGAAATGCTCTAAGACCGTCTGAGGAAAAGAAGTCACCTGCAGAAATGAAAAACCACAAGCCAGAGTCTGTTTATTCTGCTACTGTGTAAAAGGAGTTCAAACTAGTCAATACTAAACACTCAATCCCTGAATATTCATTGGAAGGGGTGATGCTGAAGCTGAAGCTGCAATATGGCCACGTGATGCAAAGAGCCAACTCATTGGGAAAGACCCTAATACTTGGAAAGACTGAGGGCAGGAGGAGAAGGGGACAACAGAGGATGAGATGACTGGATGGCATCACCAAGTCAATGGACATGAGTTTGAGCAAGCTCCAGGAGATGGTGAAGAACAGGGAACTTGGAGGGCTGCAGTCCATGGGATCGCAAAGAGTTGGACACGACTGAGTGACTGAACAACAACAACTGTGTAAACATGGTCAAAATTTTCATCAGGATAGAAAACAAGGACACACAACCCTTCCACTCTGAAACCAAACTACTTCCTGGGGAAACCTGGTCCATTGCGTGCAGGTACCTGCGGCTGGACCACCCCTACCTAGTTCCACCTGAACCCTCCCCGCCTCATCCCTGTGTTTTGCGACCCAGTCTTGAAGGTCAATGACTCCCTTTCTTCCTCTTTCCCGATTATGGGGTTTGTGGTTTCAGGAATGATTTAGACTCAAGCTCCAGAGTAACAGGCATTGATGATTCCTCATCCAGGGAGCTCCCTGGGGGGTGACCGAAGCCGACACAGCACGTGTCTGCTTTTCTGGGAGCACCATGGTGACAGGACATGTGGGTGTCAATATCACCCGCTGGAAGATGCCCTGTGTTTTCTAACAGGCGGTTCTATTTGAGCTCTGAAGGAGTTTTTGCTGTCATCAAGAGTGCCAGTTGGAGTCAGCGGGCTAAGAGTATACTCCAAAACATATACAGGCAACAAATAAATACGTGGATAAAGAAGTCATTTTCTACCATCTGATGCCCAAGGCTTAGGGGTTAGGACCCTTTGAGGACGCCTGTGGGATGTCACAGCGCTGGGCTTGGCCTTGAGCTGTGACACAGATAGCATGATGATCAGAGTGCCCTGCCCCCGCTCTGTGAGGGCTGGGATGGGCGGGGCTGACCCGCGGCTGCAAGGCCCTCCCTTTTTAGGAACCTGAGTTCCAGGCTCCTCTCACAGGCTGTCGCTGAGCTGGGCAGATCTCGTGCTCTGGGCTCTTGGAACCCTCACCTACCCTGGAAGGGCCTCTTGGATTCCAGGCTCAGGCCTGAGCTGTTGCATCCTGCAGAAGCGTGGGCCGCTGCGGCCTCCTCAGCCCCTGCTCCTAACCCTTGTCTGTGCTCTGTCTCAGGAGCGAGTCCGTGGACCCGCCCTGATGCTGGGGTCGTGATGGCGGATGCAGACCAGAGAACGGTGTCGGAGACGCTTTGAGAAACCCCCTTCAGGGCAATCAGGCCCTTGCCAGGTGGAATAGCTCGGCATTTACACGGGTAGTTTCCGAACGTGGCCGTGATGAATTGTGCTCAAGCAGGGCCTTGACAGTGAAAAATGGGGCAGTGCGATGGGGCGTGATGGCGGGGTCCCTGCTGAGCCGGTGCCTCAAGCCACCGGAAGTGGTGGGTGCCTCCCCCGCCCCGGAGGGGAAGCGCACAGATGGGCACGCCTGTCCCTCTCTGTTCCCTGCACACACTTCATCGTTCTGTTTCTCGCTCTGTGTCTCTGGGCTGTCATGGGGCCATCAAACACATGTTCTCTGGCTTCCTTGCTTCCCCTGTGTGTGTGTCCCTCTCTCTTTCCACCTTTCTCTTCCCTTCTTTGTCAGATTTATTTTCTTTTTAATTTTATTATAATTACCCCCAGCCCCTATTGAACAGCGAGAGTGGAGGCGGGAGGGAGGGGTGACCAGAGCAGGAGGGAAATTTGGGGAAGATGGATAAGTTCACTGTTTTGATTAGGTGATGGTTTTGTAGGCGTAGGAGGCTGCCCACGTGGCGCTAGTGGTAAAGAATCAGCCTGCCAATGCAGGAAATGCAAGAGATGAGGGTTCAATCCCTGCATGGTGAAGATCCCGTGAAGGAGAGTGTGGCAATCCATTCCAGTGTTCTTGCCTAGAGAAGCCCATGGACAGAGGAGCCTGGTGGGCTATAGCCTGAGGGGTGGCAAAGAGCCAGAACAGGACTGCGCGAAGGAGCACTCTGCACTTGGAGGTGTAGACACGTGTCAGAGCTCATCACTTGCGTACCTTAAGTGCGCAGCTCATTGTATGTCAGTTCTACTCCAGTTAAGCAGAAAACCGTACCCATTTGGAGTAGGAGAGCACTGAGGGAATGTTTTTGAACATTTAGCTTTTAAAAAAGTCTGCATTCTGCTTCCCTGTAAGAGAGAGGCTGAGACCCAGCCAGCACAGGGAGGTTTATTTTTGGGGTTTGGGTGCTCTAAGATCATTATTTTTTATTTTTTAATTGAAGTTGAGTTGGTTTACAACATTGTGTGAGTTTCTCTAAGATCACCATTAACAGCATCCAGTTTGGGGAGCAGTTGAATCTGCATGACAAGCTTGTCTTGTCATGTCTATCACCAGAAATAGCTCTCATGTCTGTCACCAGATACTCAGAGAGGGAACGTGGCATGACCTGTCCAAGGCCACAAAACAGGTCAATTGCAAAATTCCGAATCACACCCAGATCTCTGAACAGTGACCTCTCCTTCACCCCAGTCGTGGGATGGGACAAAATGCCACTCAGAACAGTAAATCAGCAGAGAGTGTTGGAAATTGCCTGACATGTGCACTGGAGATGGGGTTTGAGTTTGCAGAGAATATGGTGTCTGCTCCTCTTGCTCATGGGTGTTGCCCCTTTGCTTCTCTGCTGGGTCCCCATTCCCTGTGGGGTGCCATTGTGCCAGGGGAGGGTCTTCTTGGTCATCCTGTTGTCCAGATGTCCAGCTGACTGTCGGAGGGCCCTAGGATGGCTCTGACACAAGCTTTGGATGCAGTGGCTGGTTATGCAACTGGGGGACATGAGGAGAGAGACCTTCATCTTGGTTTGGCCTCCCTGATGAGTCCAGGAAGACATAAAACAGCCTGTCTTTGAAAAAAGTCAAATTTAGGGACTTCCCTTGGGTCCAGTGGTTAAGACTTGATCTTCCAATGCAAGGGGTGCTGGTTCGACCCCTACTCAAGGAGCTGAAATCCCACATGCCTTGTGGCCCAAAAACCCAAACATAAAACAGAAGCAATATTGTAACAAATTCAATAAAGACTTTAAAAATGGTCCACATCAAAAAAATCTAAAAATTAAGGTCAAATTTGGTCAGCTCTTGCTTTCCAGGTTTTTGGAATATCCAGGGAGAATTGCCATGACAAGTTCTGGAACCCTGGAGACATATGTGGGCCTGAGATGCTTGGTGGCTTGTTTTGCTGTTATTGTTTCTCTGTTGAATTGGATGGCATCTGTTGACCACATATATGAGGTATTTGAAGGAGGGCCAGCTATGTCTCTGCTTTAGTATGTGCTTGGGGGAATATCAGGCAAGAGAATAATTCCCTTGGGTGGAGGGATTACAGCAGAACTTTCAATCAAGACTCAGACCCTGCACATGTGGAACTTGCCCCTCTAACTCTAAAGCCGTTGGAATGTTGGGTTATAACAGCAGCACAGACATATCTGAATTCAAAGGTGAGACTGGGAGATTTCCAAGTGTCAGAAATTGAAGACGAAATTCAGAGATGAAGTGGAGTAGCCCTGTGGGGGTTTTCACAGTAAATCCCTTAAGGGCTGGCTTTTCACAGGTCCTGGAGAGGTGGACTAGATCTCCTGTGTGAAACTGGGAACAAGAAGGGGCTGTCCTTTCTGTCAGTAAAATCTAGAAAGATTCTGTCAACTGGCCCAGGGTATAGTATGCCCCTATCCCAACGTGTAGCTGTAAAAATAGTTTCCTACAAGAAAGAGTGAAAGCAAGCCTACAATGTCTATAGATATGAGACCATATCACACACTCTCTGTATAGAGCAGAAACCCTGAACTGAGGACCAAAGATAAAAATGGCCCAGAACTAGTGCAACCCTAAGGCTTTGTCAGCACAAATGCCCACTCATTGGAAAAGACGCTGATTCTGGGAAAGACTGGGGGTGGGAGGAGAGGAGGGTGACAGAAGATGAGATGGTTGGATGGCATCACCAGCTCAATGGACATGAGTCTGAGCAAATTCGGGAGATGGTGAAGGACAGAGAAGCCTGGTGTGCTGCAGTCCTTGGGATCACAAAGAATCAGATAAGACTTAGTGACTGAACAACAAACCTGCAGAGATGCTTCCTCAACATAGAGTGGACATGGGGCTCCTATGGGAAAAAGAACTGGGAGACTCCCAATGTAGATAAGCTCTTAGACCAAAATTACACAGTAAACAAGAAGGCCCATCCCCACAAGAGACAATCAACAGATGCTGTGAAAGGAGGATTCATGTGTTAGGGACTAAAGATAATAGAGCAATCTGAGAAGAATATTAGACCAAATATTGGGTTGGCAAAAGAGTTTGTTCACTTTTAAGTAAAAGATTTTCACTGAGAACTTTATTGAACAAGGTATTCAATAACCAAACAAATTTTTGGCCAATCCAATAGATTTATAATGTTTGGAGTGATGAAATAAGAAACAAAATTCATAAGACTTGAAAAGGAGATAATGGAGCAGTTTTTTTTTTTTAAAGAATTAATTAGTTATTCTAGAAATAAAAATATAATACTTGAAACTTAAAAAAGACAAACCACAAAACCTAAATAGATGGGGTAAACAAAAGACTAGATATACTGCTAAAAAAAGAGTTGGCAAACCATACAGTAACCCAGAAAAGGTCATCCAGGCTGTATCAGGGAAGTACAGACAGGGAAGATGAATGAGAAGGTCCAACACGTATCTAATGGGAGTCTCAAAAGGAGAAGACAGAGTGAAGAAGAAGCTAGAGTGGGCCAATGGACAGAATATTTCTAGTTTGTACTGACAGACAGGAAGGCCCCTTCTTACTCTCAGTTTCAGTCAGATCTACTTCTTCTACTTATATTTGAAAGAAATACAGCTGAGGGAATAAACAAAATCACAAACCCTCTTACTGAAACTGAACATGGGTTGATTTTTTGTTTTTTGAGCAAAATACCTGCATGTGGATGTATCACGATGAAACTGATGAACATTAGTGATGACCTTAAAAACCACCAGTAAAACAGCCACAGTAAGACTTCATTAATTTGGATAAATATAAAATGGGGAAAATGCAGAATAGGAACTGCTTTCTCTATTTTAATAGATCTTGCTAGGAAATTTACGGGGGAAAATGCGATGCTTTTGCTTCTTCTGTTGGTCTGCCCCAGCCTGTAATGCTAGCCTTTAAAAAGAAAAGCGTCGTGTGTGTCTGCTCCTGGTACCTTGTGAAGTATTGTTCACCAGACGTGTTGCTAGTGTGATGTCTGCTCCATGAACACCTTTCGGGGATAAACTTTCAAATATGGGCTGTGGGCCTGAGATCCCCTTGACAGGTGCTGCTGAGAACAAAAATGTGATCTTTCTGGGGTGCTTACCTCCTATTAATAAGAGGGAAAAAAAGCAAACTAAATGAATCTTGGGAAGTAAAGTGCCATATGAATCAGCTTTCCTCACTCCGAAAATAACTTGCTCAGAATTTATAGATCCCCTAAGTTCTGCTGATTTTTTATATTGTTTACTTTCCTCTCCAAAATATCAAATAATTCACAGGTGGTATGTAGGGTGGCTCTACGGGTAATTTGAAATGAGAAATGGACAGCAAGAGAAATTTCCTTCCAGGGGGTCAGTGCTAGGGTGACTCCCTAAGACTAATGGTGCTGGATTAATAACCCGGGGCTGCTTCAATATTCATAGCCTGTTCCCTCGGAAGGCTGGGATATTTCCCGCTTTTATGTCCTGCACAAAACTGTAAAGCAAAGATGGTTTCATTGCAGCTCTGTGCGTAATGAGATGCGCAGGAGCCGCTCCTGCCCATTAATCAGCCTTTGGGGGAGGCTTCTGGAAGTCTGACCTATTGCCGCGGCAGCTGATCTGAATGCAATGATTTTCCCCTATGGGGGAGATGGTGCAGGACAGGAGGGCCAGCCCTGCAGGACTGGGGGCCCCAACCAGGCGCCCACTGTGAGAGAGGGGCCATGGGTGGAGAGCTTTGGCTCTCAAATGAAAGGGCTGCAGGGTGTTGAAGGAACTGTGGGATGTAGCTGGGATGTAGGGTTTGCCATCTGTTTCTGGGTCCATTGTCAGCCCCTCTGGTCTCAGCCGGGTGGGGGTGGTTGAGGAAGATGCGTGTGGCTACATTTGTCAGAAATTTGGATGAGCCGCTGTGCCAGGCTCTGGGCCAGATGCTGGGGACACCCTTATATTAGCGGTCCCCAACCATTTTGGCACCAGGGACCGGGCTTGTGTAAGACACTCTTTCCATGAACGTGGGTGGGGGAATGGTTTTGGGATGATTCAGACGTGTTGGATTTATTGTGCCTTTCTTTCTATTATTATTACATCATTTCCACCTCACATTATCAGGCATTAGATTCTGGAGATTTGGGGACCCTTGCTGTATATAATTAAGACATTGCCTTTGCCTCCAAGATGCTCCAAGGGGGAGGGGTAGGAAAGGCAGAGACCCAAACAGATAATTTCAGTGAACCAGACGGTGTAGTGATAGAGGTTTGATCCATGCACAGATAACCCCTGCTTCCCCACTGTGTGGGTGAATGTGGAAGAGGTGATCTAGATCTGGGAAGGCCTCCTGGAGAAGTAGTGTCTGAGTGAAGCTCAAGGAGCCATTCAGATTTGACCAGGGGCGGGTGAGGAGGGGGACGTGGGCAAAAGCCCGGAAAGGAGTCCTGGCCCCACAGCCAGGATGTGCCTGTGAGGGTGTGGGTGGTGGTGGCTTAGAGGCTGAGGTGGAGGGAGATGAGACTCGCAAAGAGCAGGGCAGTAGATTGCTGCTCAGATGGGTAAGGTTCTTGGACTGAATCACACTCTTCTCTGATTTATGTTTAGGCAGGTGTGCATGGTACGGCTGATGGGTAATTCAGGTGAATGGGTTTCCGAGGGTGGGAGGCAGGAGGAAAAAGGGAAGGGGCTTGGGGCAGCAGTTCTAGGTTTTCTGTTATCTTGTGGCTCCTCTTGCCAGAATGTGGATATAAGCAAAAACCGTAAAATTAGTTTGAAAGGTATTAGCGGCCTTCATGGTGGGGTTTTTCCAATAACAGGAAGATAGAAGCTGGGTAGGAGGTATTTCTCTAAACTTGGACCCAGAAACCAAGAGCAAGGAGCATCCACAGCTGTCTGTCCCCTTCTCTGGCACGAAATCCCGCAGACACTTCTGTAGGTCTTATCCTTTCCCTGAGGTGGCAGAGCCAGGTTGGGCGTGAAACCCTGGTCCTGGGATTCTTTAAAAAAATTATTTATTTTGGCTGTTCGGGGTCTTCCTTGCTGCATGGGCTTTCTCCAGCTGTGGCGAGCGAGGGCTACTCTACAGTCGCAGTGCACTAGCTTCTCACTGGGGTGGCTTCTCTTTGCAGAGCACAGGCTCTAAGATGATGGGGCTTCAGTAGTTGGTCACGTGGACTCAGTAGCTGCAGCTCCCAGGCTCTAGAGCACAGGCTTAATAGTTGTGGGCCCAGGCACTTTTTCTCTGAGGCATGTGGGATCTTCCAGGATCAGGGATCAAACCCATGTCTCCTGCAGTGGCAGGTGGATTCTTTACCACTGAGCCACCAGGGAGCCCCCAGGGTTCTTTTGAACTGTGGCTGGAGTCAGTGCTTCAAGAAGTTTCCATCTCTGATGGATGGAGAAGGGGGTGGGAAAACACCTGGAGGATCAATGCACAGCATTCTGTCTCCCTTTTGGGGGTTAAAGTCCAAAAGTAAAAAGCAAAAACCCCACCTTTCCTGGTTCAATTTGGGCACAGATGCATGCATGTGCACGCACACACACACAGACACACATCACTCACTAGCTGCTGAGATTCATGATAACATCATGAATATCAGCATTAAAAGCTGCTTTGAGGATCGATAACAATACACGTGCTGCATTTAAATATCAGCAATTAAGGTTGAAGCCTGAAAGGATGACTCCTGGGAGGCCTGTTGGACCTGGGGGAGGGGACGAATTGAACCTTAGTTATATATTTTAATGACCCTAGGGATCAATATATGCCAGATTACATTTTCTTATCTGTTCTTTAAATCTTGACCCTCCCTTGGGCCCATATTTCGAGAATGTCCTCCATCAACTTAGTGGTGTTGGGGGTGGATGTGGTGATTCTTTGACTTTTTATTTGTTCTCTTAGGTAAGAAGGCCTGGGTCTGCATTTACTGTCAGCCAGAAATATTCTTTAGCATTTTTCTTCCTGACATCTTTTCTGGGTCCAAGTTTTTGGCAGAAAGAAAGCTGAAAAGTGTGGACTAGTAAGCACCAAAATGGCCATCAGGCATTGCCTTCTTTTCTGTAGCACAGCATTAGTATCAGTGATGGTCGAGCTGATGGTCAGTGTGGACCTACAGCCCCAAATCATAGCATGAGCCAATGAGAACTGCCAAACACACTCCGTCTGGGGTTCCTCCAGCGGAGGAAGCTGTTTTAGGCACAGACATCCTCTCCAGGCAGGTCCCCAGTTGCTCTCTGAAGGTATAATTTAATTGCCCTCAGCTGCTCCTTCTTGCTTCTGCCCATGAATCTAAGTCTTCCCCTCAAAGTTATCCATTCTCTTGACGTTACGCTGATCATCCTAACCTTTGGCCACCATACTTGGCCCTGGACTCACTACAGAACTTGTTCATCGGCATCCCCATGGGGCTTAGAGAGGCACTTTGGTCACAGTGCATATGTGTGTCCCACACACCCCTACTCCCAGCTTCAAGGTCTGTCTTACTTGTTTGTGTACCCAGAGTATGATCAGTAAGTATTTGGGCTGTTGAAGGTGAATAAATGTACACTCTTGTTCTTTCTGACCGGGTGCTCAAAGTATTCTGAAGTTAGGATTTTTAATGACTTTAAATAATCCCAAACAGATCAAGGGCTTCCCAGGTGGCACAGTGGTGAAGAATCTGCTTGCCAACGCAGGAGACACAGGAGACGCAAGTTCATTCCTATATTGGGAAGATCCCTTGGAGTAGGAAATGGCAACCCATTCCAATATTCTTGTCTGGAACATTCCATGGACAGAAGAGACTTGCAGGCTACAGTCCTTTAGGTTGCAAAGAGTTGGACATGACTGAGTGAATAGCATGCATTTCAGTTCAGTTCAGTTGCTCAGTTGTGTCCGACTCTTTGCGACCCCGTGGACTGCAGCACGCCAGGCCTCCCTGTCCATCACCAACTCCTGGAGTTCACTCAAACTCACGTCCATCGAGTCAGTGATGCCATCCAGCCATCTCATCCTCTGTCCTCCCCTTCTCCTCCTGCCCTCAATCCCTCCCAGCATCAGAGTCTTTTCCAATGAGTCAACTCTTCACATGAGGTGGCCAAAGTACTGGAGTTTCAGCTTTAGCATCATTCCTTCCAAAGAACACCCAGGACTGATCTCCCCTAGAATGGACTAGTTGGATCTCCTTGCAGTCCAAGGGACTCTCAAGAGTCTTCTCCAACACCACAGTTCAAAAGCATCAATTCTTCGGCACTCAGCTTTCTTCACAGTCCAACTCTCACATTCATACATGACTACTGGAAAAACCATAGCCTTGACTAGATGGACCTTTGTAGGCAAAGTAATGTCTCTGCTTTTGAATATGCTATCTAGGTTGGTCATAACTTTCCTTCCAAGGAGTAAGCGTCTTTTAATTTCATGGCTACAGTCATCATCTGCAGTGATTTTGGAGCCCCCAAAAATAAAGTCTGTCACTGTTTCCACTGTTTCCCCATCTATTTGCCATGAAGTGATGGGACCAGATGCCATGATCTTCGTTTTCTGAATGTTGAGCTTTAAGCCAACTTTTTCACTCTCCACTTTCACTTTCATCAAGAGGCTTTTGAGTTCCTCTTCACTTTCTGCCATAAGGGTGGTGTCATCTGCATATCTGAGGTTATCGATATTTCTCCTGGCTATCTTGATTCCAGCTTGTGCTTCTTCCAGCCCAGCGTTTCTCATGATGTACTCTGCATATAAGTTAAATAAGCAGGGTGACAATATACAGCCTTGACATACTCCTTTTCCTATTTGGAACCAGTCTGTCGTTCCATGGCCAGGTCTAACTGTTGCTTCCTGACCTGCATATAGGTTTCTCAAGAGGCAGGTCAGATGGTCTGGTATTCCCATCTCTTTCAGAATTTTCCACAGTTTATTGTGATCCACACAGTCAAAGGCTTTGGCATAGTCAATAAAGCAGAAATAGATGTGTTTCTGGAACTCTCTTGCTTTTTCCATGATCCAGCAGATGTTGGCAATTTGATCTCTGGTTCCTCTGTCTTTTCTAAAACAGCTTGAACATCTGGAAGTTCACGGTTCACGTATTGCTGAAGCCTGGCTTGGAGGATTTTGAGCATTACTTTACTAGCGTGTGAGATGAGTGCAATTGTGTGGTAGTTTGAGCATTCTTTGGCATTGCCTTTCTTTGGGATTGAAATGAAAACTGACCTTTTCCAGTCCTGTGGCCACTGCTGAGTTTTCCAAATTTGCTGGTATATTGAGTGCAGCACTTTCACAGCATCATCTTTCAGGATTTGGAATAGCTCAACTGGAATGTCATCACCTCCACTAGTTTTGTTCGTAGTGATGCTTTCTAAGGCCCACTTGACTTCACATTCCAGGATGTCTGGCTCTAGGTGAGTGATCACACCATCATGATCTTTTTTGTGAAGATCTTTTTTGTACAGTTCTTCTGTGTATTCTTGCCACCTCTTCTTAATATCTTCTGCTTCTGTTAGGTCCATACCATTTCTGTCCTTTATCGAGCCCATCTTTGCATGAAAAGTTCCCGTGGTATCTCAAATTTTCTTGAAGAGATCTCTAGTCTTTCCCATTCTGTTGTTTTCCTCTATTTCTTTGCATTGATCACTGAAGAAGGCTTTCTTATCTCTCCTTGCTATTCGTTGGAACTCTGCATTCAGATGCTTATATCTTTCCTTTTCTCCTTTGCTTTTCGCTTCTCTTCTTTTCTCAGCTATTTGTCAGGCCTCCCCAGACAGCCATTTTGCTTTTTTGCATTTCTTTTCCATGGGGATGGTCTTGATCCCTGTCTCCTGTACAGTGTCATGAACGTCTGTCCATAGTTCATCAGGCAGTAGGTTACTACTGATGTAATATTCTGCTGTGTACTCTCCCCTGAGCCCTATGCACTATGATGCTTTGGTGGAAACAGGCACTTTCCAGGTCCAAGCATGCATGGTATGGTGGTTGTTTCCTCTAGTTCTTTTGGTTGATTCATTTCATGGCCTCAGGTAGTTTCTGACACTGCTCTGTATGTATTTGAATATCTGAGAGAGAACCCCTGAGAACTCTGGAGTTCTCCGGTTCTCAGCCTTGCTGACCTCCAACTGGTTCGATGTCCTTAAGAACTCCTAGTGCTTTCTCCTCAACCTAGGGAAATTGCTGGGCTCTGCCTGGGTTCCCTTCCTGTGCCACAGCCTGGAAAATTTCACTTGCAAGAAGCTCAGTTTGTTTTTTATCCATCTCTCAGAGATCACGTCCCTTCATTGCCTGATGTCCGCTATCTAGAAAACTGATGTTTCCTGTATATTGGCCAGCTTTTTAGTTGTTCTGAGCAGGAAGTTATATCCAGCCCTTGTTATGACTCTGTCTCGGCCAGAAGAAGAAGTCCTACCAGACACCCAAGTCTAAGTAACCAGTTTGTCAGTCATGCTTACAAATAAAGGTGGTGTTTTGTGGGAAAACTGGCCAGGTGAGCTTGCAGCTCAGGCACACAGAGCTCTTCTTCATGGCAGCCGTCATACTTGACTTTGCACAAGTATTTTGTGTACACTGCCATTTTGTCACACAGAATGTAGAAAAGACATCCAATTGAAGATTGAGGTATAATAAAATCAGTAATTTGTACTGCTTCAGTAAGGAGTCCTGGAGGAGAACTGGGGTGTGTTTCTGTATGTGCATGATGATGAAGATATGTGACTTCCACCACAGCCTGTCACTGCCACCTTAATTTGTGCCAAAGCCCTTCAGCTTTTACCCACCATTGCTTTTGCTCCAGGAATGCCAATGTCAACACGGTGAAAAACGCAAATGACTTCTTAGTGTTTTGCAAAAATAGTTTTACCTCACAGTCCTGTGAGAGGGTCTTGGGGATGCCTCAAGGGGCCACAGACAGACTGTACTCTGAGAAGGGTTGCCCTATAGACACTCTTGTACGTATGCACAGAGATATATACAAGATGTTCTTTGTGGTATTGTTTATACTAATACAAATTTTGGAAACAATGAAATGGTCGTCAGTTGTAGAATGGGTAAATAAATCATAGTATATTTATATAGAGAATAGTATGTTGCAGGTAAAATGGATAAGCTAAATTGATATCTGTCTGTATGTTTAGAGATCCAAACAGCTAGTAGAAAAAAAAACAAGTTGCAGAAAGTAATGTATTGTATGGTACCATTTATAAAAGCCTAAATATAAAAAGTGTATGTTGTTTATGGGTACTTACATATGTAGTAAAATAAAAACAAAATGGAAAATAGTGGCTACCTCTTGGAGGACAGAGAATGAAATGGGCTAGGTAACACGAGATCTAGTTATGTATGCAGTTCTTATTTTTATTTCTAAAAAATGACCCTGAGGAAATCTAGCAGAATATTAAGACTCATATGTGGTTTGTTGGCAGGTGGTATTTCTTTAATTGAAGTATAGTTCATTTACAGTGCTGTGTTAATTTCTGCCCTACAGAAAAGTGCTTCAGTTATGCATATCTATGCATTCTTTTTAATATTCTTTTTCCTATGGTTTGTCACAGGGCCTTGAATATAGTTCACTGTGCTCTATGGTAGGCCCTTGCTGTTTATGCATTCTGTGTTGGTTTGCATCTGCTGGTTCCAAACTTATGATCCATTCCTCCCTGGTTTGCTCACCCCCTTGGCAACCACAAGTCTGTTCTCTGTGTCTGTGACTCTGTTTCTGTTTCATAGAAACGTTTATTTGTGTTGTATTTTAGATCCCACGTGTAAGTGATATCACATGGTATTTGTCATAGAAAGACAAATGATCATCTCTAGGTCCATCCATGTTACTGCAGAGATAGCATTATTTCATTCTTCTTTATGGCCGAATAATATTCCACTTTATGTATATACTACATCTTCTTTATTTGTTCATCTGTTGATGGACATTTAGGTTGCTTCCATGTCTTGGCTATTGTGAATAGTGTGCTGCCTTGAACATAGGGACATGTGTATCCTTTGAGATTAGAGTTTTGTCCAGATGTGTGTCCAGGAATGGGACCGCTGGATCATATGGCAACTCTATTTTTAGTTTTTTGAGGGACTTCCATATTGATTCCACAGTGGCTGAACCAACTTACTTTCCTGGCAGGTGGGTTCGTATGATATTTTTCTCTGTTATTTTTGGAAAGTTTAAAATTCTTCATATTTTCCCTCCTCAATTAGTACACAAAAAGAGAAAATATGTGAGCATATGATAGATTCTCATAGGTTCTGTGTGAAGACCTCTCAGCAAGGACTCAGCAAGCTCACCATGTATTATCCTGGTGCCAACAGCTGCCATGTGTGGAGAGACTGTGATCTTCCAGGGACTTCACCCAGCTTCACAGTTAGCTTTTCGATCACCTATGATGTGGGAATTGTTATCCCAGTTCTGTAGCTGACACTCCTCGAAATACATAACTTGCCCAAGATCATACAGTGAGTCAGTTGTGAAGCCATGACTGGAACCCACGTCTTTGGGGTTTGAGGTCTGTGCTTTTTCCTCTCTGCAATTGTCTGAGATGATAGGCTCTTCATCTGAAGCTGTTCCTTTCTCCTTTAGCTTTTCTTCCAAACTCATTATTTTTTTGGTTGTTGGTATGTTTCTACTCTCTGAGCCAGTATTCATTACCTTGTGTTTGTTCCTTCAACAGCAGTGATGTAGTGGTATTATTAGATATTATTACTGTTTTGTTGTGTTGCAAGATTCAGCTAGATTCAGCTTGGCTGATGCCTTGCTGTCTGCAAAGGGCTCATTTCAGTGGCTGTAGCTTTCCTGTCCTTGAGGCTAATTGCATCCAGGCTGTGTTTTGGTGAGACCTGGGAAGTTTGGGGCTGGTACTGTCTAGCCTACTGAGGCTTATAAGGTGGAGGGTAGTGGTAAAGAACATGCGTACCAATGCAGGAGATGCAAGAGACACAGGTTCCATTCCTGTGTCGGGAAGATCCCCTGGAGTGGGAAATGGCAAACTGCTCTAGTATTCTTGCCTGGAAAATTCCATGGAAAGAGGAGACTGGTGGGCTACAGTCCATGAGGTTGCAAAGAGCTGGACATGCTTCAGTTGCCGAGCACTTAGTCTGCTATGGGAAGAATTAGTTTTGTAATGGGACTGTTTATAATATTTTAGGTAATAAAACAAAAGAATACATTGAGGTTGTTGATCCCACTCACACATTAAGCCCTGTCTAAAGATCTATTTGAATTAATTGAAGGGATGCTGAGAAGAGAGATGATATACATACTCACATAGTCCTCTCTGCTTACAACTGCCTGATGAAGAAAAACGGAGGCAGAATATTTGAGATTACATCAGTTCATATAGGAAGGTGGCTTGGGGATTTATAGAGTTAAATATAGAAGTTTGAGAGTTTGGTAGGTACTGCAGAACTAGGAGAGGGTCCCTGCCACAGAGAGCAGTGAGACTAGCACAGAGAGAATCCCGTGTTGAGGCAGAATGTTATGCTTTTCCTTGTGCCCTTGTCTAATTAACAAGGCTTCCATTCCTTGCCTTGTCGAGTCTGTGCTTTCTCTGTGGTCTTCAAATCTGTCTTCATGGTATCTGGAAATATGGACAGTGTTTTCTTTATGTTTTAGGTAAATTTGAAAACAGTACAACCCGGAAAAGCAGTGACTCTCAAACACTGTTGGTAGGAATGTGTGTGTATTGATTTAATCTTCTGACCATAATTTGTAAGCATGATGGTGAAAAGCTCTGGGGTCAGAGCTGGAGTCAGAATACCACTTGCTGGCTGTCAGACCTGGCACAAATCATCTTATATCTTCAAGCCTCAGTTTCCTCAATTATAAAGTGAGGCTACATAGTAACTACTTGATTCGATTGTTAAGAAGAGTAAGAGACAGTCCATGAAAAGTACTTACAACAGTTTGGGCACAGAGTAAACTTACAGTAGATGTGAACAGTTGTTATTGTTATATAGCAAAAGTTAAAAAAAAATATTCTTTGAGTCGACAATTCCACATATAGGAATTTATCCTGTGGAAAAGTTGTCATAAGTATTTAACGACATATTTACATGGATAATCACAGTGGCATTGTCACTGTAAATAAAGTAACCTGAATATTCATCAGTGAAGGATTGGTTACCCAGTCGTGGTATACCCATGCAAGGGAATCTTGTGCAATCATTAAAGAGAATAAAGAGATTTGTATGTATTGACATGGAAAGAGATCCATGCCATGTTATTAAAGAAAAAAATCAGTTTTTTTTTGACATTTAAGTCTGAAATTTTTAAATATACAGTAAAATTGAAAAGGAGAAGACTCTTGAGAGTCCCTTGGACAGCAAAGAGATCAAACCAGTCAATCCTAAAGGAAATCAACCCTGAGTATTCACTGGAAGGACTGATGCTGAAGCTGAAGCTGTAATACTTTGGCCACCTGATGTGAAGAGCTGACTCATTGCCAAAGACCCTGATTCTGGGAAAGATTGAAGGCAGGAGGAGAAGGGGGTGATGGAGGATGAGATGGTTGGATGGCATCATTGACTCAATGGACATGAGTTTGAGCAAACTCTGGGAGATGGTGAAGGACAGGGAAGCCTGGCATGCTGCAGTCCATGGGGTCGCAAAGAATCAGATACAACTTAATGACTGGGACCACAATAACAAAGTTGAAATAATTTTGTGGTGAAACTTGTATGCCCACCAGTTAGCTTCCACAATTAACATTTTATTCTTTATCTCATATTCATCCATCCATCCACCCACTCATCCATCCATCTACCCATCCATCCATTCAGCCACTCATCCATCCATTTATCCACCCATCTATCCATTCATATACCCATCCATCCACTCACCCATCCATTCATCCACCCATCCATCCATCCATCCACCCATGCATCCACCCATCCATCCACACATTCATCCATCCACCCACTCATCAATCCATTCATCCACTCAACATCCATCAATCCATCCACTCATCCATCCATCCACTCATCCATCCATCCATCCATCTATCCACTCATCCATCCATTCATCCACTCATCCATCTACTTATCCATCCATTCGTCACTCATCTTAATGTTTTGATGCATTTCAGAGAATGTTGCAGACATCAGTACACTTCCCTCCCAAATACTTAAACATGCATATATTTGAGTTCATTATTTGTTTACAGTTCTTTTGAAAAATTAGTTTTATAACAATATAGGTATTATATGAACTCATTTATATAAAAAGCAAAAATGTTTATATATGCGGGTCCACATGGATCATAGCAAACCACTTTGGATGGTCATGTGTTAGGAGCAGAGTTACCAAGCAGTGTACTTTGTAAGTGGATAGAGTTTGAATTGTACCATTTAATACATTCTTGGAGCATGGCATTTTGGTTTCTTCTCCTTCTCTCTCTTCCTCCTCCTCCATCATCATCACCTTCATCGTCATCAAGCATAGTTACAGGAAGCTCTGCTTCTGTTGTAAAGACATAAACACTCAGGCATCCCCTGCATTTCAAGTGGCAAAAGATACAAAAATGGGGGCACTGTTCTGATTGGAGACCCTTGTTTTGTCCTTAATGATGTCCAGTGTCCTTTCTGATATCTTTGAGGACAATGAATTAAAACAAAGGGCACTTTCTAAATATCTGCGTGCTAAGTCGCTTTAGTCGTGTCCAACTCTTTGTGACCCTATGTCCATGGGATTCTCTGGGCAAGAATACTGGAGTGGGTTGCCATGCCCTCCTCCAGGGGATCTTCCCGACCTAGAGACTGAACCTGTGTCTCTTACGTTTCCTGCAGTGGCAGGAGGGCTCTTTGTCACTAGTGCCACCTGGGAGGCCCATCTACATCGTCATGTAAATGCCTGATTTTATTGAAATACTGAAAAACCAGTGGGGCTATGTGGAAATCGTGCAGTTATGTGGGGTGACTTATCTCAAGGGGTGTTTTATTCTGTGAAACTCATGAAGCTAATTGGCATGTGTCAACTTGGCTAATGGGACTCGCTTTAAAGTCTGAAACCAAAGTTCTGAAAGATGGAAAGATGAGGCTCTGAGATTTATTGCAATTAGGTATCCAAGTGCTTAAGCCCACTTGATAATTTTCTCTTCATCTCTGTGGGCTGCAGAGTGTGGGAGGAAAAATGGGTAACCTATAGGGGAGTAGGGGGTGTGAGTACAGACCTATATATAATTTACTTTCCTGGAAAGACATATAGTCAAGTCATTTCAATTGCTTTATTTCTGGGGGCGTGTATCCCACAGTTCCTGCCTGGAGTTGGGTGGAGTCCATTAGAAGTGGCAAAAATATTTCTTTTGGAGGAATTCAGGAACTTTTAGAGCTTTGCAGTGCATATTTTTTAATATGTTAAGTGCTATCAGAGGGTTTGGATCCCTCAATCTTCCTAAAATAAATGGTTTTTACAGTTACAAAGTGGTGGCTTACTCTTTTTGGGGTTGCAACTCACAATAGCGCCGCCTTTCAAGTGAAATTTTAGACATGGTGAGTTCCAAAATGCTAACTGGGAGTCTTTTGACTTTTAGCATTTTGGAATAGAGTTTCAAGTTTCAGAAGCCTCCAGCATATTTCAATTTAATCTACTGCCGCTGTGTTGTCTCTTGTCTCTAGCATAATGCCAGGGCCACAGAGATATTTGTGCAATGTAAATAATTTGTGGATTACAAGTCGTCTAAACTCAACATGTGTGCGATAGGCTGCAATAAAATTGCCTGGATGCGGTTTTACATGACAGCCTATGATAGTTGCTTCAGAGTCATTAGAGCCCAGTATGTAAATAAGCTGCATTCTAAAATTGTCTTAAATGTGCTGAGACAATGGATGTGAACGCCTTCCCCAGGTTCATTCATTCCATGGAGAATTTGCAGCTCACAGCTCCAGAAGACTTGGACCTGTGCATTTCAAATAGCATTCGGAACTGTCGGTTTGCCAATCTCCCAGAGCTATTTGTGAATAGGAACTGGAGTTTATCGTGCAGGGTCATGAACACAGCCGGTAGCATGCAGGTGAAAACCATCCTCAGGACTCTCTGCCTCTTTTCCATTTCTCTCTGTGTTTTCTAAAGACGGGGCCAAGTGGGAGCAGAGACATGAGGGCCCTTATGTGGTGCCCCGGTGTTCGGAGGAACAGAGAGATGAGAGGATGCTGAAAACTACTCCTTAAAAGTGGCCCCTGAGCCAGCGCAGGTGCTGGAGTCAGATACGCCTCTTGTTTCACGCACGTGGCCCCAGCTGGGCTGGGAACTGGCATTTTGACCGCAGTCTGGCCTGTCTGCCCTCTTGCCTGTGTGGTAGGTCGGGTTAGACCCATGAAAGCCTGGATTTCATGTGTATCTATTGTTTAAGAGGGCCGGTGAAGCTCGCTCTTTGAAACACACACAACATAACATAAATCAGAGCTAGAATCTTTTAACATTTACAGTTTTAAATGAAATTCTTGTTGAGAGTCTCTTAAGCTAGATTTATATCTGATTTTGCATTGAACTGTGTCGTTATGCGGGGCTGAGAAACTCTTACGAAATTAAGCATAATGCAAAAACATGCTGAAAAGACAGTTCTGTAGAAATGTGAAACATTATTATGTTATAGAATATTGGAGTGAAGAAATATGCAGAAAGGCACAATTACCATGGACATTTTCCTTTTAATGGTCCTTGTACAATCCTTGGCAGAAAGGTTTGCTGACGTCTCCTCGCAGATAAAGGAAAATTGAGACAATATTGATATTCTACATCCAGCTTGATTTTCAGAGAAGACCAGGAGAGCGACCCAGTCTGTTTCATGTTCTAAACACTGAGGCCTGGACTGTCCAGACTGATGCTCACAGGGACCTTGGGAGCATCTGTCGTTTGCCTTTGGGGATTTGGCCAAAGCCTACACTCCATGGATGGACCAAGAGGTTGAGATCACATGTTACCTTCCGGATGAGGAGCTGGAAGCTTCTAGAGGCTACTAGATTGGATGACTCTGAGTTGTTTGTTCCTTTATCTGAAGAGTTTTTAGGATTTGAAAGTGTCTGTCTAGGATGGTTTAGGGGTGGTCTTAGGGATTAAGCTTTATTGCTTGCAGCTGGGGGCAGGGCTGTGTTTCTCATGGTGATTGCTCTCCACTCCACAGGAGACCATGCTTAGCCTCATTTCCCCTGGAATCCCCCTGCCCAGGGATCTGGCTTAGGGCAGAAAGGATATCTGTCATGCATCCCTGGGGTTTTGTCCTTCCTTCTGCCCACCCATCAAGCCCGAGGCTCCAGTCTCCAAAATGGCTCCAGAGCAAATGCTTCTCTTGCTGCCTCACCTTGCCCCTCACTGGGGCGCTTCTGGCCCCTTGATACAGCTGGGCGGTGGGCAGAATCCTTGTTTCCCATCTTGTTCCTGCAGACCTTTTGGCTGAAGTTGTGATTCCAGGAAAGGGAGTGCTGTTTCCTTGCTTCCGGATTCAGTCCCAGGCCTCTGCCTACCCACGAGAGGTCCAGCTGGAGCAGGGCTGGTTGGCAGCACTGTGCTCACAGGCCTTCTAGAAAACCTCCTCCCCTTCCCACCCCCCTACAGCCTCCCAGCAGGTTCTCTGGAAGACTGAAGCTTTTCCAACAACCTCCCAGAGCCTGTGCCCTTAAGCCTGGCATTGAGAGGCCACCAGCTGTGGGGGGAGGGGAACAGAGGCTGAGGTGCACCCTGGGTTGGAGCTCGGGCACCTTTGGCATTGGTGCGGGGAGCATCATCTGAGGAGCCCATGCTGGGTTCTGCTCAGGGTCAGGTGACAGCCAGCTCAGTCTTCAGCCAGCAACCTGGCGGTTGCTCCCATCTCTCACTCTCTTTGCTTCCGCTCTTCTTGGAAGCTCTTAAAGGACCACAAGGCCTTTATTACTTAGAGTTGCTTGATATTAAGCAATTTGCTGCTGCTGCTGCTGCTAAGTTGCTTCAGTCGTGTCCGACTCTGTGCGACCCCATAGACAGCAGCCCACCAGGCTCCCCCGTCCCTGGGATTCTCCAGGCAAGAATACTGGAGTGGGTTGCCATTTCCTTCTCCAATGCATGAAAGTGAAAAGTGAAAGTGAAGTCGCTCAGTCGTGTCCAACTCTTGCGACCCCTTGGACTGCAGCCTACCAGGCTTCTCTGTCCACGGGATTTTCCAGGCAAGAGTACTGGAGTGGGGTGCCATGGCCTTCTCCGGTTAAGCAATTTAGGTAATTCTACTTTGGACCTGCAATGTCTGGCTCTTGACCACCAGAGGTCACTGTAATAAGGTAGAAAGCAGGTGTTTAAGAGCGTCTTAAGTTGACAGTTGGATCAAAAAGAAAAAAAAAAAAAAAACCCAGACAGAATCCTCCTAAATTTTCTAACCAGCCCGGGTGTGCTATGGGGTGTGGGCCTGCAGTCCCTGCTCACCTTCTCACTTGTGGAGGGTCCATCCTGCTGCAGAGCCTGGCAGGACGAGGGCAGGTGGGTGCTTGGGGAACATTTGAGTCCGAGACCCTGTGCGGGCCCTGTGCAGCCTGACTCTCCTGGTTCTGAAGTGGCCCACACTTAGTGGGAGGGGTTCCGCTCCCTGCCCTGAGTTTCATCCTCACAACCCATTTCCTGCAGCAGTCTTGGGGGTTAGCTTCTCTTAGGAGTGTGTGTGTGTGTGTGTGTGTACACTCCTCTATAACGTGGGTTCAGTAATAGTGTTGTCCACCTAGAGCTGTTTGGTTAAAAAAGGATGATGCACATTGTGAGCTTAAAAGCTCAGTGCTTGGCCCATATCTCATGCTTGATGAATGTCAGCCAGAATAATGCTGTCCTTAGGGGGAGGATCAAAGGCAACATTCACACCCCTAGATGGTGGCTTGGACTCTTTCTTGGGGAATCAGGAGGCTCCCCTCCCTGCCCTCTTTGGGCATCTTTCCTGTATGTTGATGCCATTAGTGCAAAAAAGTCAGAAATACTGGCCTTTACTGGCAGCAGTTCTGGGATATTTTTTCCGGGAAGATGTTCTTGTCCTTGGTGGGTGGCTGGTAGGAGAACTTGAGGGCTTTGAGGTGGGAGACAGGTGGGCTGCATTTAGCAAACACTGGGGTCCTCTTGTCTGAGCCTTTGTGAGGCTTCTCATGTGCGTGTTTCTCTCCCAGTTTTAAATGCCTGAGTTTCCTGAACACAGTGGAATGAGAGATGCACACAAATCTCTGCGAGGAGCCAGGCTGCATGGGGAGAGGCGGTTTGGGAGGCAGGTGTTCACATTCCTCACAGGGAATGTTTGGAGGATATATGGGTCTTGGGGAGGGTGGATGCCTTTCCCGGGCCCTCTGGGGGGCCGCTGGGGCTGCCAGTGGATGAGGTCAGGAACAGTGATCTATAGGATGCCCTGCTGCCATCCGCCTTCAACGGGAATTTCCCCTGGATGCCTCTGCAGGGGTGGCACATGGACACACACACACACACACACACACGGAAGATCACCAGGGCTCCAGAGCAGGTGCTCAGTGCCATGACCATGGGGCTGCAGCTGTTGGGCCTGTGAACTCAAGCCCACTGACTGGTCACAGGGTCCTATTCTGAATGGCTGGGAGGTGGGAGAACAGAGAGAGACAGAAAGCAGTATTCTTGGGGAACCCCTGGCATCTGCAATGTGTGTTCTGGTTTGATGGGTGGCATGAACTGGGAGGGGGGCTTCAGCAGGTTCAAAAGGCTCAGGCTGGAAAGGCACAGGCATGATTAGCACATGAGGACGGGCGTCCAGTGCACAGATGTAGCAGATCCGAGAGAGGAGCCGTGCTTCCTGACCTTGAAGACGTGGTATTTAGAGCCTGAATGAGCCCCGGGCAGGAAGATCCCCCCTGCCTCCCGGTGACCTTCTGAAGCACAGCTCTTCACTTGCTCTGGAGAGGGATCTTATCCCTGCATGGTGTCCCCTCGCATCCTCCTGGTATCTTTCCTCCAGCCTGCTCCTTATCTTCTCTCTGCTGCTCCCTCCTCCTCCCTCTTGCGTTTTTCTTTTCTATTCCTGTCTGCCAGCTGTATCTCTTCTTCCTACCTCATCCTGTCATTTTGACTTAAAACAAAGCCCCAAGCCCACATGTGTAAGGGGTTTCTATACAGATTCTGGAGGTTTTTTTTTTTTTTTGGAAGCAGCCAACGTTATAAAGCCAGTCTCTTGATTGGTGATAACTTCTACACAAAGAGACCTTGTAAAGTAGAACCTATACCCCCAAACTGTGCACTGAAGAGTCTATCATGCTTGTAACTATGTGCCAGGCTCCAAGCAAATGTTAGATGCTTATCTTTTTAATCCTCCAAAACCCCCAAGGAGCCAGTGCTGATGCTATCCCCATTTTAAAAAAGCACATAACAGAAGTTTGGGTGCATTTAAAAGATAACTTGCCTGAGGTCACCCAGCTGAAAGGTTGCAGAACCCTAAAGCCTGCTTTATCCCCCTCTGACATGTTGCCTCTTGGAGTGCTGGTCAACCTCTCCTGAAAGTCTTGACTGTTGCTAGCCACACCTGCCTGTCTGCCTTCCTTCTGCTGCACTTGGAAGCATCTTTCCTGCTCATTCTGTCCCCAGCTGAAATAGAAACCAGTTGGTCTCCATCCCGCACAAAATCCCCCTTCAAGTACATCTGACTAGTCATTAAGTTGCCCCCAGGCCAACCTCAAAGTCTTTAAATTTTTAAATATATCTACATTTGAAATATTATTTTTATGCCATTAGAACCATTACATGCTTATTGTAGATGCCCTTGAGGAAAAAGGGTTTCTGCAAAGGGGGACCCTAGAATGTGACCGACATTTTGGAATCCTGGTTCTTCCAATTCAAGATATGAAATTGGCTTTTCAAGCACTCTGTGCTGATGGCGCCTGAATAAAGTGGAAGGAGTGCATTTCAAGTTTCCTCTTTGAAGATGTCCTCCAATGTCTGCTCTTGGATTGTGTGACTGATAAGGGCTTGGAGTTAACACATCTTTACCTGATACTGGCTCTCCCTTTCCATTAGAAAGTGTAAATTCAGAGGCCTTGAATGTACCTGGTTTAGATTTTTCGATACTGAAAGGCAATGTTAAGCAGGATGTTTGACAGTGATGTGGAATTTAAACCCGAATAAAGGGAAATAGCTTAAATGAACAGCTTAGGTGCTGCTATTCCTGTCCAAACTGCTTTTTCAGGGGCTCAGAACCCACGTGCTCTGAAAGGGCCTGAGATTCCTCTGACTGGGTACCTTGACGGGAAAGAGACCCCTGCATGAAACCTCTCACTTCTGACCTCTCTTGGCAGAAGTGTGCACAAAGTCCAATTTCAAAACTGCTTCTGCATGATAATAGCAATATTACTTTTAAATTGAAAATTTCATCTTTTCAGCCTGGTGTGTAAGCAAGTAATTGAGACCTAATTTACTTTATTTAATAAGCTGGCAGCCAACATGGTTAAGCTCACACTGATAAAAACTTGGAGGCAGGGTATTTGTTTACAGTCTTCCAGATTAAGCAGCAGGAGGCCAGGACAGCAGAACTTGGGCATTTAGAACTCCCAGACTGTCCTCAGGTGCCTGAGGCATCAGCATACATAGCCAGTGACTACAGGAACTGTTAGAGAAGAGGGCAACAGAGGATGAGATGGTTGGATGGCATCTCTGACTCAATGGACATGAATTTGAGCAAACTCTGGGAAATAGTGGAGGACAGAGGAGCCTGGTGTGCTGCAGTCCATGGGGTCGCGAAAAGTCAGACAGGACTTAGCGACTGAGTAGCAACGACAGGAGCTGTCTATGGTTCCCAAAGTCTAGTAAATACAGAAGCTGTCCGTGGTTCCTAAAATCCAGAGCTCACAGGAGCCGTCCATGGTTCCCAAAGGCTAGCGAATACAGGAGCTGTCCGTGGTTCCTAAAATCTAGAGCTCACAGGAGTTGTCCATGGTTGCCAAAGGCTGGTGACCACAGGAGATGTCTAAGGTTCCAGATGAGGTGAATGGGCTGAACTCTCAGTGCTTGTGTGGGCAAGGCTACAGCATCCTTCAAAGCAGGAGAGAGGAGCCAGTGATATCCCATTTAGGAAACAGTGTGGAGAGGGGTCCAAAATCACTGCAGATGGTGACTGCAGCCATGAAATTAAAAGACGCTTACTCCTTGGAAGGAAAGTTATGACCAACCTAGATAGCATATTCAAAAGCAGAGACATTACTTTGCCAACAAAAGTTCGTCTAATCAAGGCTATGGTTTTTCCTGTGGTCATGTATGGATGTGAGAGTTGGACTGTGAAGAAGGCTGAGTGCCGAAGAATTGATGCTTTTGAACTGTGGTGTTGGAGAAGACTCTTGAGAGTCCCTTGGACTGCAAGGAGATCCAACCAGTCCATTCTGAAGGAGATCAGCCCTGGGATTTCTTTGGAAGGAATGATGCTAAAGCTGAAACTCCAGTACTTTGGCCACCTCATGTGAAGAGTTGACTCATTGGAAAAGACTGATGCTGGGAGGGATTGGGGGCAGGAGGAGAAGGGGAGGACAGAGGATGAGATGGCTGGATGGCATCACTGACTCGATGGACATGAGTCTGAGTGAACTCCGGGAGTTAGTGATGGACAGGGAGGTTGGCATGCTGCGATTCATGGGGTTGCAAAGAGTCGGACATGACTGAGCGACTGAACTGAACTGAACTGAACTGTGGAGAGGGGCAGGACTGGGCGTGTTGGGCTCATATCAGACAGTCTTCAAAGACAGCTCTTTTCTTATTAGACATCTCACTTCAGTGAAGATATTTAATTTCTTTGAGCCTTGGTCTCTTCATCTGTAAAAAATGCACACAGTCATGCTTTTCCTTCAGGCTTGGTAAAAGGATGAACTATAAAAACAATGTACCATGGCTGTCATGGGGTGATGCCCACCATGGCCACTGGCCTACAGTGACATGGAGGTGGTCTCAGTGCTGACCGTGGTATGTATGCATGTCCCCCTGGGGGCATGTGCACTCCCTTCCCTGCTATGAGGTTACAGGTGGGTATACAACCAGCTCTGGCTGAAGCAGCATGAGCAGAGTGATGTGGGTCTCTTATGGCAGAGGCTTTAAAGGCCAGTATGTTGTTTGCTACTTGCCTGGATTCAGTGCCTCCATCAATCAGCCTGGATCCCTGAGCAAAAACAAGCTTTTTGTTTGTTTTAAGCCACTGAAATTTAAGGGTTGATTGTTACTTCCTAGACGTTTGTGAGGATGCATTTTCCCCCTTCAGTGAGAGGCTGATGCTCCACAGAGAAGGTTAGCTTTGGGCACAGTCTTGTGTTAGGACACAGCATCTTCTAGATGTAGGAGGAGCAAGGAAGATTCTAGATGGAGGGACAAACACCAAGGTCTGGAGGGGGGTGTCTCAGGCTCCCTCCAGTAGATTTCTGTTTCTTCTTGGTCTACCCCTTCCTCCTCCCTTCCATCTAATTTTTCCTTCTCTCTTCCCTGTTCCATCTCCTCCCTTCCAGCAGCCTCCCTCTGCTTGCTTCTCTCACCAGGCGTCCTGAGGCTTGGGTCTTCCTGAAAGTTGTCATCTAACTGGCCTTTGTCCCCAGAGAGATTGTGTTGAAGCTCTTTGCAGCATCATTTTCTCCTGTTTCCTGGGTTTCTTGTTGCTGTCTCATTTCTCAGAGGTGATGAGGATTAGATAGTGAAGCTGATAAGTGCAAATTCTCCACTGGCTGAGTGGGCACAGTGGTGAGGTGTCAGCCATAAAGAGATATGTTCAAATGGCATCCACCCAAGTTTAATGCCCCTCTAGGAGCACAGCTCTTGTGCCCTGGGTAGATTCTGTAAAAACCCTGGAATTTCTATTGCCATATGACTTTCTGGTTTTCTCACCCCTTCTCTCCAATTAATTCCATTTAATCAGTCAGTGAATTCCAAGCTAAGTCATCCTGAGAGCAGGGAACGCTCCTGGTCATAACTGTACAGTCTATCTGGGAGCCTGGGAGGCAGAGAATTTCTTTTTTTATGCAGGGAAAGTGGAGTCTTTCTGGCCTAGTGGGGATAAGACTTTGGCTGGATGGCACTCAGAGCTGTGCTTTATTAAGATAATCTGAATATAATCGCTGCAGGAAGAGAACCTATTAATTATTATGACAAGGAGAAATTTTTGAGTGTGGAAAAAGGGACGAGAGTCACTCCAAGGTAAAATAAACCACTGCAATTGCTAGAGTCCAGGTAATTGCTCAAGTGAGACAAACACTAACTAGGTAGTCACAGTGGGGGTCATTTGAAAAACAAAATGCAATTAAAAGTTTAATATTTGATGGAATTAGTAAATTAAGAGTTTCAGGAATGGGACTTCCCTGGTGATCCAGTGGTTAAGAATCCATCTGCCAATTTAAGGGACACAGGTTCTATCCCTGTTCTGGGAGGATCCCACATGACATGGGGCAACTAAGCCCATTTGCCACAACTACTGAAGCCTACCCTCTAGAGCCTGTGTTCTGCAACAAGAGAAGCCACCACAATGAGAAGCCTGAGCCCTGCAACTAGAGAGCAGCCTGTGCTCGCCACAACCAGAGAAAACCCATGTGTAGCAATGAAGACCCAGCACAGCGAAAAAATATTTAAAAAACAAAGAGTTGCAGGAAAATGTGTCTTCTAGAGAGATGAGTGGATCTACTGATTGCTCTGGAAGGGCCAGGGAGCTGGGGATGTGGTGGGCACTGCTCCTGGCAACCTTTGCCTGGAGAGGCTTTCTCTATGTCACCCATGAGTTGTCATCCTGTTGAGCTCTTCCAGAAATCCAGCATTCCTCAGAAGCATCTTGAGCATTCCTAACCGAGCCCTTGCCTTCTTTTCATCTGTCACTGGACTAGTGGCTTGTGCCTGTGCAGATGGCTCAGCACACGTGTGGAGACATGATGCCTGAATGGTCTCTGCATCTTCTGAGGTGGGAACGACCCCTGGAAGCTCAGCTTTGCGATGAGACTTTCCCCAGATGCACTTGAAACTCTTCATAAGACTTCTGAGACTTGGAGATGATCCATCAACCTGTATTGCAAATCTCTTCCAGCTTTAGGAATTAGTTGAAAATTAAAGTTACAGACAGGCCAAATCTCCCAAGTCCCAGACCGACTCAGAAATGTACAGTGTGCGGCTTCATTTTCACAAGTAGCTCCTCAATAATGTACTCGAGGGGAATATAGTTGAAAGTCAAGTTGGTTAACTTGACCCCAAATGTCAGCTGTTGGCTGGACCATGAGCTCAGTGGGTTTCAGTGTGGGGGGTCACTCATTGCCTGTTGATTCTGGGATTTTGGCCCAAGCTGGAGGTCAGTGGGGTCAATACGAACAATACAGAGGGACACTGCTTGGTCTGTCTCTGAAAGCTGAAAACTTTGGTCAGGAAGACTACTCCCTACCTGTGTGGACAGCCCACCCTCTCTCCCACCTTCACTTGGATCCTTGATTTGGGGTAATTGTGATGAATGATGCTACGCGTTCTGATCGATTCCATCTTTTTTTGGTGTCTCCTGTTTACAAAGAAGCAACTAAGAGCCAAGAAGCTGAGATGCTTTTCAAAGTGTTTACTCATCCCCAAAACACTTATTAAGCCCTTAGTGTATGCCAGGCACCATCCTGAATTCTGGGGATGCAGTAGTTGGAACAGTCTAGGTCCCTGCCTTCATGGAGCTTATACTCTAGTGGGAGGAGGGGGTTGGGACAGTCAATGGGATGATAGCTAGATTTCATGATGTCTCAGAGGGCGACCATGCCATGAGAGCAAGTAAGGAACGGGCAGGGAATAGAGAGGATGGGGCAGGGAATAGAGAGGATGGGAGTCAGTGTATCAGCATGCCACCCCCAGCGTTTGGGTAAAGCCTGGGAGGGGGGAGTGAGCCATGTGCACATCTGGGGAAGGACGTCCACTCGAGAGCGTACAGCAAGTGCAGTGTCCTGCTGATGGGATTGTGCCCAGCCCCCTTGAAGGATGGCTGGGAGATTGTGCAGTGGAACTGAGTGAACAGGAGAGGGGAACGTGGATGGAAGTGAAGACAGAGAAGTGACAAATGGTGGGCTGCATGGGGCTCAGACTGCTGCTAGGGGCTGAGGCCACTGTTCTAGACCAATGCTGGGGTCATTGGCTGGTCGTGGTCATTCTCCTTCCTTTCCTGGATATTGCATTGCCAGTCTGACTGGCTTGCTCTCCAGCCCAAGCCTCTCTCTTTCAAATTCTCAGGACTCTGACCTTGACCCCGTCCCAGTCTTCTCCTCCACATTCTCACTGACTCACTCCCATTGCCATGGATTTGGTGTCAGTGCCTTTTCACCCTTCATGCTCTCAGATTCCAGAAACCCTTCTGGGGGCCACCCCCAGCATCTGTGCCCCCTCCTCCTAGTGCCCCGAACTCCTCCCTTCTTCAGTCACCAGAATCCCCTGGAACCCAGTGATCCTTGTCGTCCCTCATAGTCTGACGGTCCATCCGACTCAGCTCGGATCCCACCACGGGTCATTTGCTCCCCTGCATCCTGCACCGGGTCCCTTGCCTTCTCCCACGTCATCAGACATGTCACCCTCCATACACCCAATTCCCTCCTGCTCTGTGTCTTCACATGCTTCACTGCCCCGAAGACAACTGCAGCATCTCAATGCCCTTTGGATTCATGACCTTGGACCTCAAGTGCAGTCTTCACCTGGCCTGATACCCTCCCAACTGTTCCTCTTCCACTCCTTCCATCATCCCTCCCTGCCTCTCCCCGCCAGGCCCCGCTCTCTCCTCCCTCTCACTTACTCACTCCCTTTCTCACCAGGAAGCCCAGCTGTCAGAATAGAAAGTTCAGCCTCACCCAGCCCCTGGCTCACTCAGCGGAGTCACAGAGTGGAACAGGGCTGCACAGGCAGAGAGGACACTACTGGGCCAGCGGGAAGATGGGCTATTTGTGCCCTTGGCTGAGGACACATTTTACACGAGAACTTGACCCCAAGTCCCATCTGTTCTGAGCCATATCTTCTGCCTTTTTCCTTTCTCTGTGCTGTGCTGGCAGTTTCCTCTATGGCCTTACTTTTCCATTTCTTCTTTCTCATCAGTGTCTACATATGCTCCCATTGTAGAAAGTTGCCTGTCCGCTCATTTCCGCCGCCGGCTCTGACTCCATTTCTATTTTCCCCTTTACAGCAGCTTTGAAGGGTGAGTTGTATGTTTTCTCTCCAGGTCACCTCCACCCTGTGGTTAGATACTAGGACACACGGCAGCAGCTTCCTCTCTGCTTTCCTGCAGTTTGTTCCCCTGCTTTCCTGTCTTACACTCTCACCACACCTGCCTAAGAGGTGGTAATTTTACTTCTTGGCTACAAAGCCTCCCAGGGTCCCCTTGTCACTCAGAGTAGAGGCCAGAGTCCTTGGTATGACCAACAAGCCCTCATGGGACCTGCCTCCAGGTGTCCTCCTGAGCTCACTTTCGACTCTTCCGTCTCTCACTCTGGTCATTGGGTGTCTTGACCACTCTCACCCCAGGGCGTTTGCATTGGCTGTTCTTTCCTGGAGTGCTCCTCTTCTGCACATGTGTGTGGGTCCCTCAGCCCCATGGACAGGGCGTCTGTCTGTCTTGCTGTGTCTCCAGCACATCCAGCAGGGCCTGGCGAGTGCTTGGTGCTCCACACACACTGGTGGAATGAACGAATGAATGAATGAATGATTGCTGCCTCCAGGAGCACCAAGTCTTCCTGACAAGAGCTGGCTCTTAGCAACATGGCATCCAGCAGTCCCCTCACCCTGATCTGGCCTCAGGCTTCAATCTTGCTGCTGTCCCCGATCCCTCTGTCCTCACCCACCTTGGGGACCCCTTCCCTGCTGGCTGTGTACTCCTACAGCCTTGTTGGATTGAGTCCCTGGTGGAGGCTGGGCCCTGGACTTGCCTGGCTCATTGAAAACCATCCACCCTCATCACCTCTGAGTCCGTCGCTGCTGGCACATGGTTCCGCCCCGCCCAGGCAGGGGACTTCTGCCTTCTTTACTTCTTTTCCTGCTTTCTCCAAGTGTATCACCATGAGCTGGGGGTTGGGGACCAGAGGCTTCCTGCTATCTCATGGATAGCTTTCCCCCACTCCCACCTTTGAGAGACTTCATCCTCCCCCAGGAGGAATGATGGGAAGAGAGGCCAGCTGCCCTACTTCTCTCAGTTCCTACAACAAACAGCAGGTCTTCTATGGTTTTTCTGAGTTTGAGGATGGTAGGCAACATTGATGGACGATTTGGGGCCTTATTCCTGCCAGAGCACATTATGTACGTGTTCATCTAATTCTTTTTCCTTTCACTTCTGTGGGATTTGTTGGAAGCAACTAGTGAGGCCAAGTGACAACTCGTCTTCTCCTGAGGAGGGGCTGGGTGAGCACTGAGGTAACAGCAGGCAGGATCAGCCCCATTTCTCCCGGGTCTCTGGGATGGCACCCCAAGAAAAGATCCAGCCCCAGGGCAGGCAGTCTGTGCCAAGGGGGAGGGAGCTTGCGGGGGACTCCATCTCACTGTGAGGCTCCTGGTCAGAGTAGACAGCAGCGTGGCCTTCGGGGCCAGGCTGACCTAACCTTGACTTACAGCTCTGCTTTTTACTCCTGTGAGCCCAGGAGAGGCAGCCTCTCTGGTCTGTGTTGTCATCTGCAGCATGGTCTTCCTGGGTTGCTATGAGACTGGATGAGAACAGGTGACTGGTAAATAGTAAGTATTAACTGGAAACTCATTTCAAGTAAAGCCCTATGTTGCAAACCAGGGGTTTCCCTTTATGACCATGTTAAACATCCACGTGAGGCCTCTTGAAGCCCTGGGTTGGCTCAGCTCTGCCTCTCAGTGGCTCCAGGGGACTTAGCACCCAGGGCTCCGCTGCCTCTCACGTGAGACGGGGCACAAATGAGAGGGCACACAAGAAGGGATCTAAGGCGCAGCTCCTGTTTGGGAGCTGTGATCTCTTAACCTTCAGCCACGCAGTGAACACCCCTCGTGCCCTTTCTGTTTCAGATGCCGTGCGGGGGTGGGGGGCAACCCCCGTGTAGAGAGATGGCTGGGTAGCGGCCGAGTGTCCGTGGCTCCTTCCCCCTGACGGCTCCGTCCTTATCTGGGGGCTGTGGCCCCGTCACAGTGGAGGCCCCAGGCCATTCTCTCGTCTTTCCCACGCAGGGGTTTACCTTCCCGGACACTCAAGCCCTCAGAGGTGGAGATCATCTCTCTCCACCATGAGCTCAGACTCGGAGGATCTGGGGATCTGAGAATCTGCCACCCCAGTGCAGAACAACCTGGTCCCAGTTTCCTTCCTGAGCACCCTCCTTATGAGGTCATGTCCCACTAGACACAAACTGGGCTGTTTCAGTTCTCACCCAGTTTGCAGACGACCCCCTGTGAGCCCAGTAATTCCTCCAATGCTCAGCAAGGGCAGAAGCACATATGCTCAGTCCTGTGCGACTCTTTGGGGCCCCATGGACTGTGGCCTGCCAGGCTCCTCCGTCCATGGGATTCTCCAGGCAAGAATACTGGAGTGGGTGCCATTTCCTATTCCAGGGAATCTTTCTGACTCAGGGATCGAACCCACATCTTTTGTGGTTTCTGCATTGGCAAGCAGATTCTTTACCAACTGTGCCAAGGCTTGAAGACATGGGGTTGGTCCCTGGAGCCCAGAGGACACCAGAGTGACAGCTCAAGGGACTTCAAGTCACACACCTTTAGGATCCTCCCTCCCCTGGATACGGCCAGGAAAATGGCACATCACAGACACGCATGGTTTGCTGACCTCTTTTGATGTTACCGTGGCGCTTTTGAATATTTAAATTTACAGTTTCAATAATTTATTTTTAACCACTCAAATAGCTGAACCTGCAATTAGAACATGCTGCCGCCAGGTGGGAAAGGGGACCGTGGTCTGACCTATTTGCTCAAGCTGTGTGTGATTGTCTGAAAGGCATCTGGGAGGAATTTCTTTACCAGCTCTTTTTATTTTAGAAAATGGAAAAAGTACTCTGATAAAAACAAAGACATTGAAAACAATGCCCTAGAAAACCAGACATAGGCACTCGAGGAAGGGGAATGTAGCTGGTGTTTGCTGAGTGCCTTTTAAATCCGGGCCTATCTTTGGCCCTAACTGTGCAGTGATGGGAGTGACCTGATGCCCCCTGAGGGAGGAGGCCAGAGTTCATGGGTGGACAGGAGGCAGGTCACCGAGGAACACTTGGCAGGTGCTGAGGAGGGATTGTCAGCAGGAGCATGGCTCTGGAGAGAAGCTTGGAGGGCAGTGCAAGGCCTGGGACTGGATGCAGGTGGAAGCATGTTTATCTGTGGGGACCATGAGGGCTTATCCTGTCCCCTTTCATAACCCCACCTGAGTTACAGGCCCCAGAGCTGACATCCCAGGCTCTCTCCCTCACGTTTCTACTCACCTCTTCTTTGGGGCCCACTTACTCCTCCTTTTTATCCTCAAGGTTCCAGACTGGCCCCTTTCTGGGGCGGTGGGATACAAGTGGGGAGATGCTGGACCTCTCACTCGCCCTCCCCCACCTGGCCTGAGGCAGGGGTCCAGGTTCCAGCTCTGGGGCCTTCCTCTGGTCCTGTGCAGCCTGAGGTCCTTCCAGCAGTTTTCTCTCAGTTTGGGGATGGAGCCACGCTGGGTGCCCTGTATCCTGCTCTTGCTTCCTGCATTGCGTGGTCACCACCGCATGCACGTACTGTCCATCAGGGCAGCTATGGCCCCGGATATCGATCTTTGCAAGAGCTTGTACCCCTGCCAGAGCAGTGGATTGAAAGGCCAATGTCACAGGTATTTAAACATAGATTTAAAGTGGGTTTTATGACACCTCTATGCTTCAGGCTCGGCAGTGTCTCCGGTTGGCCGGATGGCTCCTGCTGCATTCAGGTTGTGCTCTGCTTCCTCCCAGAAAAAGGCTGAGATTTCTGGGGCCTCCTCATGTGCAGCTGCCGCTGGACCAGCCTGGCCCAGGAAGGGGGAATCCACGCAGGTCAAGTGCAGACCTGTGGTTTTGTTTCCTCGTGTGTGAGGCCGGGGTCCTGACCACATCCTGACTGACATGCAGACGAGGTTCTGGTGTGCCCAGCCTCCTGGCCCAGGGTACTCACAGTTTGTCCTTGTTCCTGTGGACAAAGGCCCTTCTCTGATCGTAAATCCTTCCCCTCTGAGCTGGGATGGACCCAGGGACTCCTCAGAGCCGGTGCTAGGAGGAGCTTTTCCTACCTGAGGGTACCTAATCCCATCCTTTCCTTAACCACAAGCATATTTTAGCTATCATCCTGGCCTGTGGAAAGGTGACAAATATTTCTGATAAATCAGACAATTCCAGTGGCTAAGGTTAGTGTGGGGCTCTCTCGGGCCACTTCTCTGTATGCTCTGTAGGCTGGATTCTTCTAGTCTCAGTGAGAGGAGCTCCTGGGGAGTTCCACATTTGTGTCATCTTGGCCTCTGGCAGGTCCTGGCCCAGCATCACTGCTTGGTCCCTGGGCTCTTCTTTCACCTGCTCCCCACCGCCCTGGACCACTCCAGGTTATCCTTCCATTCTTTCCATCTCAGATCCCCACTCCTGTCCTGTCCCTTGATATTTCTATCTCCCTAGAAAGGCTTGGGAGGAGAACCCCATAGAACACCAGACTTCTTTACTGACTCAGAAACTCAGTCTGGCTCAGGTTAAGAATGTCGCCTAGTAGATGGTGGGGTGGACGGGGTGGTGGTGACAAGTCTGGGGCAGTTAGAAGGGCTTGAGAAATCTTACAATCTGATGACTGTCCAGGTCCCCTTGTGCCCAGTCTTGTTCAAATGGGCCCTCTTTTCTTCCTTTTTTACTCTCATGGGAACTTCCTCCCAGTCCTTAACGCCCGAAGTGATCAGAGTGGAATCATGTGTTGAGGAGGGATTGAAAATAAGATATAACAAGTGGAATTGATTGTGCTTTCCATTATGCTGGGCACTTTCGCTTAGGGCTTTAAAGATATGATTGGATCCAAATCTCATGGAAACACTAAGAAGCAGGTGCTACAATTACCCCCATTTTAGCTGAGAGTAACCGGAGGCACAGGGAATACAGTGAATCAGCTGAGAAGCTGGAATTGGAGCCTGAGTGGCTATGCCCCAGGCTGGGCAGCAGCTGCAGCCTCAAGACCTGGCTTCAGGACTGCTGGGGTCGTTCCTGTGCCTTGATGTGCATGAGCTGTAGTGCCCGCACGTCTGCAGTGGCTAATTGGTGATTCAGGCACCTTAAGGTCAGTAAATTCCCCTTCTAAGGGACTGTGTTTGTGCGCTTGGGCTGCCACGACAAAATCCCAGAGACTGGAGGACTTAGACAAGGGAAATGTATTCTCTCAGAGTCCTGGAGAGCAAGTCCAAGGTCAAGGTGTTGGCAGGCTGGTGTCTCCTGAGGCCTCTCCCTGTGGCTTGCACGTGGCTTCCTCCTTGCTGTGTCCTCACGAGGCCTTTCCTCTGCACACACATCCCCGGTGTCCCTCTCTGTCCAAATTTCATCTTATAAGAACACCAGTCACACTGGATTAGGGCCCAGTGGCCTTCTTTTAACTTAATCCTGTCTTTCAAGGCCCTTCTCCAAATACAGCTGCAGACTGGTGTGCTGGGGAGTTAGGACTTCAATGTATGAATTTTCGGGGTACATGACTCAGGCTAGAATAGGGGCCTCTGCTTCATATTACACAGGACCCCTTTCTACCTGTGCACGTGTCCTCAGGCCTTTGGGGATGCTGAGCAAGCTGAGAGTTGCAGGTCATGAATGCAGGGCCACCCACACCCTCGCCCCCGGATTTTATGTCCTAGCCCGAACAGCGTCCGTTTTCTCTCCAGACTGTGGAAAGTTTTGTGACCTCTTGTATAACACAAGAAAAGCCTCTGCATCGAAACTATTCAAGAATCGGGTTCCAATTTCCCAGGAGCACGTAAAGTGTTGCCAGGAAAGCAGAAATGTTGGAGATTTATGTCGGTTTTTCTGACATAACGAAGATTTCCCTTTGTTTCTTGGAACTGACTGGAGGGCGCTTGCCAAAAGAACGGCCTCCGAAGAAGTAGATCATTTTCTCCTGTTCTTTCTCCTTCTTTTTTTATTCCCTCTCAATTTATTTTCAGGTCAGAGCTTCATGAGGTCGCTGAAGCTGTGAAATCTGACAGACTCACCATCTGAGCAAACAGACTGTCCAAAAACAGGTTTTATTTGGCTCACCGCGTCGATGTGACAGTCTGGGAAAATCCCCAGTCTTTCCGTTTTTGTCTTTGCCTGAAAGAGTTTGGTTCAGTTCAACAAATAATAATTGAGCGCCTCCTTTGTGTGCCAGGTACGAGGTCAGGTGCCAAGGCTCTTAAGTTGGGTAAAACCCAGTCCTGTCCTGAGTGAGCCAGACACGCAGTTGTTCTCAGAGTGTGTCCCTCACGACCCTGGAATATGTATCCATGTGGATTCACAGGCTGTGGGCCCATGGAAAGTATTTCCTAACTGCTAATAATAAGGTGCTACCCTATGCTCCCTGGGTGCCCCCACTGCTCCAGCTCACATGCATTCTAAGTTCCACTGTCTGTGCTGGTCCAGGTATTCAATGTTTTCAGTGTTACCCCCATGGAGGGCACATGGATAGGAGGGGTTGGGTTGAGTGTTAAGTGCTTGGAAAGGGCTTTTGGAGGAGGTCAAGACAGACCAGGGAGGAGCAGGGGAAGGCCATTCTAAGTCAAGGATCTAGACTGTGAAATGTACTGAGGCAGGAAATAGCATGGCGGGTTTTTAAAAAATTAAGTAATTTGGCTGCATAGGTCCCAGCACACGGGATCTTTGTTGTGGTACTCAAGCTCTCTAGTTCTGGTGCGTGGGCTCTAGAGCATGCAGACTCAGTTGCCGCATGTCATGTGAGATCTTATTTCGCTGAGCAGGGATCGAACCTGCGTCCCCTCCAGTGGGAGGCAGATTTTTATCCACTGGACCACCAGGGAAGTCTCTCAGGATGGGTTTTATAAAGTGGTGACGGAGCCCTGGGGAAGAGGGGAGAGGAGGAAACGACAGGCTGGATGATGAGGGTGGAGTGGGGCAGTGCCTGGTGCGGCAGTGGTAGCTGAGTTGAGAATAGTGCTGTTAGAAGAAGGAGCTGGAAAGAAGGGCAGGATTCAGAGGACACAAGTTGAAATGCCAGCAGCCAGGAGGAAGACGGGGTGAAGGGTTTGTTTTGATGACTTATGGCCCCATTCTATTTTTAAAAGGTATACATGTTTATATGCTACGTTGTTCCAGGAAGGATGTAGGTTTCTGGTACACAGCTGGTGCTCAATAAATAGCTGTGTAATAAATGGTACATTTAAGGAAAATTGTCAAGAGACATATAACACAGTCAGTTGAACATATTTGGTTCATAAAAGGAGGAAAGGGAAGAGAAGATGAGGCAAGATTAAAATACGTGACGTGTAACTGTCTATCAGGTGTGACTGCATGTTTGGAGCATGGAGGAATGAATGGTCCTTGAGTATCAGGCCAGGATGCTGGGAAATGGCTGACGGGGGCACTCCCGGGAAGGACTCTTCATCAAGTGGACGTGAGGCCTGGGGCTCACACCCAGCCGGGAACAGGGAGGAAGAGGAGGCTCTGGGAGACAACCGGGCATCTTTGCTCTGAGGGTTGCAGGTGTACAAGCTTCTTGTAGCTGCTGTAACAAAGACCACACACTGGGCAGCTGACAACAGGAATCTATTCTCTCCCAGTTCCAGAGGCTCAAAGTCCACAGTCAAGGTGCTGGCAGGGACGGCTGAGATTCCGACAAGGTGGGAGCCTCCTCACCTCTTCCATGTCAGGTGGTGGCCAGCCATCCTTGGTGCTCCTGGCCTGTAGCCGCATACCTCCAGTCTCTGCTCTGTGGCTTCTTCCTGTGCATCTGACCTCCTGTGCCAGATGCATTAGTAGGACCCCAGAGTGTACACCAGGCCCCACCCTCTCCACTCCGATCCCATCTTGACTTGGTTACACCTGCAAAGACCCTATTTTCACATAAGGCCACATTCACAGGGACTGGGGTTAGGACTTCAAAGTAATTGCTTTGGGGAGCACAAGCCCATCACTGCAGCTGGTCTGCAAGTGCTGGTGGAAAGAAATGAAAACTGCAGCGCCTTTCAAGACACATTGGTGTGGAGAAACGCAGCCTCCCCGGAGGGAAGCATCCTCGGGTTGTCATTTTACTAACTTGTTTGGCCATGAGCACCGGTCTGCCCCTCCCACACACCCCCATGTTAGGAGAGCATCAGCGAGGAGAACGGTCTGTGGCCACGCACGCTGCAGGGGACACTGGCTTAGCTGCATTGCAGGCTAGAGGCAGGGACAGACAGACCTTCCAACTCTTGAAATGAAAGATTTCTTCTCAAGAATTATTGCTGCATGACCATGCCCCGCCCCCCCGGCCTTTTTTTTTTTTTTTTTTTCGGTTTTAAAGCTATCTTGGATCTGAAGTATCTTCCCTGGCTCTAAATTTGCATTTAGATTTAGAGTATTAGACATTTTCTTTTTATAAAACCCAGCAAATTGTATTTACAAGTTCAGCAACCACACTTTTTTTGGGGGGGGGGGCACATATTTGTGGTTGTCCCACCAGCACGGGCTGGGGGCACAAGGTAGACAAATCAGAGACATTTTCTGCCTCTTGCAGTTTATATTCTAGGGAGGGAGGGAGTAAGAAAGCTGTGAAGAGAGTGGCGATTGAGAAGGACCTGGGAGGGAGAGAGTTCAGTATGTTCCTGAGCCTGGGGGAGGGGTGAGGTGATGGGGTGGGATGACTGGAACCCTGAGATCACAAAGGGAGGGGGTGGGGCTATCTGGGCCTGATGGGAGCTGTGGGGGGAGTGACTTGAGTGGATTTCTGGGTCTTTCTTAAGATTTTTTTTTTTTTTTTTGATGTGGAGCACTTTTAAAGCCTTTATTGAATTTGTTACAATATGCTTCTGTTTTATGCTTTGGTCTTTTGGTGTGTGTGATCTTAGCTCCTTAACAAGGGATTGCACGGCCTGCATTGGAAGCACGGAGTCTTAACCACTGGGCCACCAGGGAAGTTCCTCCTGGGTCTTTCTCGATGACAGCATCCTGAGGGTGGTCAGGGGGCCGGCTGGGTGACTACAGCAGTTGTCCAGGTGAGATAGGATGGGGCCTGGCCGTAGGGGAGGAGAGACGTGGAAAGCTTTGAGATTTCCTTTAGAGTTAGAACCAAAGAATTTGTAGGTTTTTGACTCATAGAGCCAGATGATCAGCAGTGCAGTATATGGAGAGGGTGAAATCCGAGGAGAAAGAGGTATAAGGAAGGAGGCCAAAAAAAAAAAAAAATCTCTTTGGACACGTTTAATGCGAGATATTCATCATACGTCCCCATGGAGAGGGCAGGCAGGCAGATGGATACTGGAGTCAGGGGCCCAGAGAAGTCAGTCTGTGTGTCATCACAAGGACTTGGTGCATAAAGCCATAAACCAGGAGAGGACCCCCTGCCCCCCTCCACACACACACGAAGGAGAAAGTGCAGAGAGAAGAGCCAGGGGGCCAGGTGGGACCCTGCAGTGCTCAGATGCTGAGACATCCTACAGAGCAGAGGAGATGGTGCTGGAGACCAGGCAGGGCTGCCTGGAAAAGCAGGTCTGGGTGGTTTCGGAGAAGCCCGGAGGGGAGCGGGCATGGAGGGGCGGCCATTCCTTGGGACGCCATAGAGAAGCTAAGATAAGAGAGAAGAAGCTCTGGGTTCAGTGTCTAGAGGTTGAGTGTGGCCCTGGAGATGTTTCCTGGTGAACGTGGAGGAGTCAAAAGGGGCAGGCGTGGAATGAGCTGGCAGAGGGAGGGCTGGAGGGAGGAGAGGAAGGAAAGGAATTCTTCTTGAGGGACGAGGCAGAGGAAGGAGAGCCTCAGGGGTGAGGCCCTTGGGAAAGCCCGAGCAGTTGAGGTGCAGGGCAGATTTGGAGAATTTGACACGGCCATGATGCTGACTCCATTGCAGCAAGAGGGCCTGAGGAGGAGGTGGGGGCGTCCTGCTGCTGGGTTCCATGCCAGCTGATTGGAAGGATTCAGAGAAGAGAGAGGGGCTGCTGGGCAGGTGGGAGCCCGAAGTCACAGGATCTGAGTGTAGTAAAGACCAACCAGGGAAATAATTTTCCCCTTCCAACCCAGTGAAGAATTATCCTCTTTTCAAAGAGCAGGTGGCCTCAGGCACGTTTGTCAATGTCCACCGCCTGCCACGTCTGAAAGTGCAGCAGTAGCTGGACTGAGGAAAGGGAAGTAGAGAGGAAGGCAGCATTTGTTTCACCCCCACTGGGGCATCTACTCTCACTGGGGGCCGCTCCCCATCCTGAAGGAAGAAGTGACAGGTGCAGTGCTGAGCCCAGGATTGACCGGCTTTTGGAGGAGGGGTGGATCTGAGCATGGATCTGAGGTTCCCAACCTCAATGTCACACTTCTCAAGTCCTGTCAGCTCCTTCTCCCCTTTTGGGCCCCCATTCATGCCAGAGGCTTTCTCTCTCCTGCCTTTTTGCTGGTCCACAATCATCTCCTTCTTCCCAGTGGTTCCCTCTTCTCCTGCCTGGGGCAACAGCCTCGCTGGCCACATCCTCAGCTCCTGAGGCTCCAGCTGGTTGCCTCACTGGATGCATGGGGCCCTTCTACCCCCAGAGTCTCATATTAGGTGGGCTGTCTGTGAGCTCCCCTGGCCCTGTGAAGCGTGAATGGCACATCTGTCTCTGTGTGATAAACAGGGTGTGTCATTTTAAAAAGTCGAGGCAGATTTTTCTGGTCTCCAAACAAACCTTTGACTTAGTTATCTATAGATCTGACTTTCCTGCTTTCTCGATCAATCTGCTTATTCCTGGTACCCATTAACCTCTAACAATGAAATAATTTACCCGCTCCCCACTATCTGAAGGATTCAGTAGAACTTGTATCAGATGGCACATGTAGGGACTTGAAGCTGAAGTCTTGGTTAAAGGAAGAGCAGATGGGTTATAGGGCCATTTGTCTGCTTGAATAAATGGTTTCCTCCTTTCTTGAATCCAGCCACATTGGACATGTGACAGTCAGCTTCCCAAATGGCTGTTAGCCCTGCAATATCTCAGGTGAGCATCTGGGCTAGAAGGACCCAAATAATAGGTGAAATCAAGAGAAAGGAGGTTCTGCTTCCTTGCTGGACTAAATCTTCATCGTGGAGGTAGCACAGGCCCATAGTTTAGAGGACCACATCAGCATCATTTCCCTATGTATATACTCACTCCGGCGTGTCCGACTCTGTGAGGCCTCATGGGCTGCACCCAGCCAGGCTCCTCTGTCCATGGAATTCTCCAGGCAAGACTATTAGAGTGGCTTGCCACTTCCTTCTCTGGGATTTTCCCGACCCAGGGATTGAACCTACCTCTGTTACATCTTCTGCACTGGCAGGTGGGTTCTTTACCACTAGCACCACCTGGGAAGCATATCCTTTCTCTGCTGCTGCTGCTAAGTTGCTTCAGTCCTGTCCAACTCTGTGCGACCCCATAGACGGCAGCCCACCAGGCTCCCCCGTCCCTGGGATTCTCCAGGCAAGCACACTGGAATGGGTTGCCATTTCCTTCTCCAATGCATGAAAGTGAAAAGTGAAAGTGAAGTCGCTCAGTCGTGTCCGACTCTTCGATACCCCATGGACTGCAGCCAACTAGGCTCCTCCATCCATGGGATTTTCCAGGCAAGAGTACTGGAGTAGGGTGTCGTCACCTTCCTTTCTCTACATGATGGTATTTGCTATTCTGATTCCCTGGGCACGACCAGGGGTTTGAATTCTCTAGCCTATTTCCAGGCAGTCTTTTGACTTAATGCCATCTCTGTTTCTTCCCCACTTCCTTCCTCCCTCGCTCCCTTCCTCCTTCCTTCTAGCAAACATTTGGATGTCTACTATATGCCTTGCAAAGAACAACATAGACCAGTTCCCTGATTTCCTTGTGTGAATATTTAGCCAGTTTAATGCAGAACCTCTTCAGAGAATATCTAGTTCTCCAGGCTGGGCAACTTTTGATTGTTTGCCCAACAGCAAACCCCTCTCCTTTCTTGCTCATGGGTATCAGTGGCCAGATTCTTTGGTAGGGGGAACAGGCCCCTCTCCAGTCCAAGGGAGTAAATTTGGATCAGTCTCAGCCCCTCATGCCAATGATTGGTTTAGGGGTTGCCTGTGACCCAGTTATTGCCACTGAGATGTGTAGGAGCTCCTGGAGAAATTCCTGCCTCTTAAAAAGCAGTCTGTGAGTTGTGTCCTCTAGGGTTTGGAAGATGTGATGATGGGGAGGGGGTGCTGTTGTGATCTCTGGGCGGCTTCGTGGGTCAAGCCTGAAGTCAGAGGAAGGCTCAGCGGAAAGAGAAGCCCAGGTTCCCAACGATGTCATTGATGCCAACTCTGCGTCCAGGCCTCCTAGGATCTGAGATGCTCACTTGTTTGATGTTTAGGTTGTCGTTCAGTTGCTCAGGTGTGTCTGACTCTTTTCAACCCCATGGACTACAGCACGCCAGGCTTCCCTGTCCTTCACCATCTCCCTGAATGTGCTCAAACTCATGTCCATTGAGTTGATGTTGCCATCCAACCATCTCATCCTTGTCATCCCCTTCTCCTCCTGCCCTTAATCTTTCCCAGCATCAGGGTCTTTTCCATTGATTTGGCTCTTCACATCAGGTGGCCAAAGTATTGGAGCTTCAGCTTTAGCATCAGTCCTTCCAGTGAATATTCAGGGTTGATTTCCTATAAGATTAACTGGTTTGATCTTGCTGTCCAAGGGACTCTCAAGAGTCTTCTCCAGCACCACAATTCAAAAGCATCAATTATTTGGCACTCAGCTTTCCTTATGGTCCAACTCTCACATCTGTACATGACTACTAGAAAAAACATTGCTTTGACTATATGGACCTTTGTTGGCAAAGTGATGTCTCTGCTTTTTAATATGCTGTCTAGGTTTGTCATGGCTTTTCTTCCAAGGAGCAGTAGGTTGGATTTCTAGAATTTTTTTTTTTTTGCTACTAAAAGTATCCACTTGTCACCATGGTCCACATTCTAATCCTCATTGTGGCTCCTTGTGTTGTGCCTGATTTTTTGCACAAGCATTTTCTCTTCTAACTTGGAAAGTGCTTAGGGTCCTCTTTGCTTCTCTCTTCTGTAAGTTTCCCACTCAGCACCGCACCTGGCCAGCCTCAGGTCTTGCATGCAGTAGGATATCAATACGTGTTTATTGAGTTTGAGTTTTTAGGACAGGAGTTCAAATTTAGTGACTACCCAGGGCTTCTGAGAAATTACTGAAAGCCAATCTGTGGCCTGAAGGGAGGACAGCTTCTACTGCTGGGCTGGGCTGACGCCGTGGGGATGAACAAGTCCCTGCAAAGTGCCAGGGAAAATCCATCATGTCTCCTGAGCTCTGGCTTTTATTGAAAAATCCATTTATAAATAATCTGGACAAATAAAATAAAAGGCAGTTTATTGGGATTCGGAAGAATTCATGGCTACACAACCTCAGCCCAGTCTTGCTCCTTAGGTTCCAGTTAGCTGTGGGCTTTGCTCTCCATCAAGGGACCCCTCCTGGCTGTCCCAGGGCCTTCCTTGAGACTGAGGCTCTTTCTTATGTTCCAGCATGCTAGGCATGAACATCTTCTTTTTACACACTGGCATTTAAGGAGTTTTAGGCGAGTGGAATTATTGCCATGTTTTCATGTAGATAACGAACAGAGGGGAGTGGAAGGTGGCCTTCTGTGTTGGCCTCTTCATTTTCTTGCCAGAGAACCCTTGAGTCAGTAGGAGGGATAGCTAGAGCTGGACACAGGTCTGGCCTCCACAGGGCTGTAAAGGAGGAAGGGCGGAGTGTGGACACTCACTCCCCTCTAGGTCCCTCTTCCACCTCCTTGACCCCGCGAGGCCCCTGGTGGCTTATGGGTGTCTTCCTGATTCACGTCACATTTTTATGGTTGGGCCTTAACCCAAATGCAACTGGGAAAGTCTGACTTCATTTGCCACAAAGGAGCTGCTGCCATTTATTGAGCCCCAGCTTCGTGCCATGCTCTGTGCCAGGGTGTTTCCGGCTTCCCTTCCCCCAGACCTCACGGAGACCCTCAGAAGACAGACAAGAGATGCTGAGAATTTGGGGGCCTTGCCTGGGGTCACACAGCTTGGAAGTGCTGGAACTGGGTTTAGAAGCTGCAATTTCTCTCTTGGAGCATCACCTCCTTTCATTGAGATGACAGTGATCATATTTTCCAGACCAAAAATTGGATGAAGACTGCCTGGCGCAGAGTCAGGAGGCATAAATAGTTGTTGAAGGAATAAACAAAGGAATGGGAGCTCGGTTCAGTCAACAGGATAGATGTGCAGCAGTGGACATTTCTGGGCCATCCGTCTCAGGCCTCCAGGTCTCTCCTCCTCTGGAGGGTGGGCTGGGAGGGGGAGCACCGCAGGATCTGAACAGCCACATTCTCAGTCACTGTGGGCCTTGACTGAAACTCGGTAAGTGGGCCAGGCAGTGGGGTGGCCGTGGGCGTGCACACGGCTGCTGACTGGGTGAACTTGCCAAGACACCCAGGTCTGAATTGAAACTCAAGACTTTACTCCAGGCCCAGCTTGGGAAAATATTACATGGTACAAAATAAAATTAAACAGTATTAACCACAGGCCCAAATTGTACCTATATTTTAAAAAGCATCGTGCAGTTGAGACTTATAAAGTCTGACGCCAGCGTGAGGCTGTCTTGGTTAATGAGAACCTCTGCGGCTCCCTGCTCGTTTCCTTGGCCCCTCCTTTCCCCAGCCTTGCTTCTCATCTTCTGAGGCTCTCGGGCCTCAGGGTCCAAGTGTGGTTCCTTGGGACGATGTGCTCTGTGTTCTCTGGAGGAAGGAGGGCTCCCCTGAGAGGCGGGCCGGGAAGTAGCCGGAAGTGCCAATTCCCTGGGCATGAGAGCTTCAGCAGCTGCAGGCACCTCTCCTTTCTTCTGCCAAAAGAAAGACAGCAAAACCTGGGCAGCTCAGACTTGCCTGGCGGTCCAGTGCTTAAGACTCCCTGCTTCTTACCCAGGGGGTGAGGGTTTGATCCCTGGTCAGGTAACTAAGATCCCACATGTTGAGCGGCTTGGTCAAAAAAAAAAAAAAAAAAAAATTCCCAGGGCAGTTCATATGAGGGGGGCCACCTCAGGAAGGCGCTCAGGCCCCCCTGGTGTTATAGCCAAGAACGGGCCAGAAAGGAGAGGTGTTATGTTACACTGAACTTTCTTGATTTGAAGGAGCCTGGATATTAAACAGCCACTTCTGGCTTCATCTTAGCTTTGTCATTAATTCATTTTAGGTCCTGAAATAAGTTGTCTTTCATTCTGTAACTTGTTTTTCCTCACTTAAAAAAGGGGCTTAAAGCAGTGCCACTCGTGGTCACTCTTGTTGCCCCATTGCTGTAGCGTGAGGTCCCGGGGTCATTCATTTCCCTTCCCAGATTCTAAAGCTCCTTGGGCTTTGCAAGACACATATACACTATATATAAAATTGTTGTTGTTGTTGTTTAGTTGCTAAGTCATGTCTGACTCTTTGCGACCCCATGAACTGCAGCATGCCAGGCTTTTCTGTCCATCACTATCTGCCCGAGTTTGCTCAAACTCATGTCGATTGAGTCAGTGATACCATCCAACCATCTCATCCTCTGTCACCCACTTCTCTTCTTGCCCTCAGTCTTTCCCAGCATCAGAGTCAGCCTTTTTTTAAAAAGTTTTTATTTAGAGTATAGTTGATTCACAGTGTTTTATTAGTTTCAGTGAGTTCGGCTCTTCCATTAGGGGGCCCAAGTATTGGAACTTCAGCTTCAGCATCAATCCTTCTGGTGAATATTCAGGGTTGATTTCTTTTAAGATTGACTGGTTTGATCTTCTTGCAGTCCAACGGACTCCCAGGAGTTTTCTCCAGCACCGAAGTTGTAAAGCATCAGTTCTTTGGTGCTCAGCTTCTTTATGGTCCAACTCTCACATCCATACATGACTACTGGAAAAACCATAGCTGTGACTATAAGGACCTTTGTTGGCAAAATGATGTCTCTGCTTTTTAAAACACTCTCTAGGTTTGACCTAGCTATTTTTCCAAGGAGCATTTTTTAAATATATATAATAGGTAACTAATAAGGACCTACCATATAGCATGGGGAACTCTACTTAATACTCTGTAATGAATCGTATGAGTTATTCAGTTTTGTCCAACTTTTTGCAACCCCGAGGACTGTAGCCCACCAGGCTCCTCTGTCCATTGAATCTTCCAGGCAGGAATACTAGAGTGGGTTGTGGTTTCCTTCTCCAGGGAATCTTCTTGACCCAGGGATTGAACCCATATCTCCTGCATCTCCTCCATTGGCAGGTGGATTCTTTACCACTAGCGCTACCTGGGAGAACCTGTATGGGAATAGAATTTTTTAAAAAGTGTGGATATATGTATAGGTGGGCTTCTTAAGTGGCCCTAGTGGTAAAGAATTTGCCTGCCAACACAGGAGATATAAGAGACATAAAAGACTCGGGTTTAATCTCTGAGTGGGGAAGATCCCCTTGGAGGAGGACATGGCAACCCACTCCAGTATTCTAGCCTGGAAAATCCCATGGACAGAGGAGCCTGGTGGCCTACAGTCCATAGGGTTGCAAAGAGTCAGACACGACTGAAGCTACCTAGCACACACGTACACACATGCATGTGTACAACTGATTCACTTTGCTGTACACCTGAAACTAACACAACATTGTGAATCAACTATACTCTAATAAAAATTAAAGAAACAAAGCAAAACCAAACCAAACATGCCTTTTGAGAACTTGGCTTTCTCTCTAAGATGCAGGTTACTCCTGGTGACCCTAGTGGTGACAGTAAAGGGAGTGGTCAGCTGAGACCCAGGCCTCGACCTGGACCAACCTTCCTGTCGGCTCTGATGCATTCTCTGTCAGCAGCAGGGAGTCGACAGAGTCCTCCCTAGTTGCCCCACCTCCCCCATACATCCCTTCATTTCATCACACTGTCAGTAGTCGCCACTTTTTTCTAAGCATAGACATTATTTGTGTTTGTGTTTTAATTCTGGAAAGGTCACTCAGGGAACCTAAAGACTTGGTGAAGAGCTTGCTTCTGTGCATGGCACTGGGACACAGATGTGCTTTTTCTGGCTCTGAACACTCAGGTGAGGTGCATGGTCAGAAGGGAGGCCCGATTTTGTGTGTGTTTCTGGGCAAGAGGAAGTTTAAAGAAGGACAGCCTGAGTGTCAGGCTGCAGCCCCTGGCAGAAGAAACTAGCTATTGGTGGGGCTCCCAGGGGCCCCCTCAGGGGTTACCTGTGCTGGTTGAGCAGGAGAGGGGACGGCGAGTCAGGCCCCAGCCCTAGCTTGCTGTGGAGAGAGGGTGGAATGGCACCCTCCCTTCCCCTCCTCCAACAAGGTCATAAAGGACAAATGAGCAAGTGATTGCGGAGGTGGATTGGGTAGGATCTGGGCATGTTTCTCCCGACCTTGATGGGGCCATCCGTGTCCCTTCTGTTTGTAATCCTGGGGCTAGAACAACTGACAAATGGCCTGATAGGAAACAAAAGCAAACGATAGACTCACTTGAAAGATGCGGTGAATAGAAGTTAATTGAATTTTTTTTTTTGGTGCAGACATTGATTTGACCCTGTAAGACATATCCAGTAAATCATTAGGAGAATTAGTATACATTAAAATGTAGTTTATTATCATGGAACTTTTATTGTGCTTGTACTTGTGTTTTTAATTATTATTTTAATGACTTTCTGTATTTCAAATCGTGATAAATCTATTTTATTTTTTTAAAACAAATGGACTATAGTTTTACAAGGTGATATGTGGGGCAGAGCTGTTGATGACTACTGCTCCTCCATTAATGAGAACGAACAGATTACAAAGATGGAAAATGGGCCGATCTACACACTTTTAAAAAAGCCAATTAATATCTAACCATTAAACACAAATGCTATAGATTAGTCCCACCATCTTATCTATTCTCTGGACTCCTATTGGATCATGCGGAGGTTGACTTTTTAAACCAAATAACTGAAGGAAGCTCTCAAAGTGGAAATGCCTGGGACCAATTAAAACGAAGAATTTGGCTGTGATGTGGTGAAAGTACTCCATGCCTCCCTGTCTAGGGGATCATTATTGAAATGAGCTGAGAGGATGGAGGTGACTGTCCACCCTGACTCTGAGGGATAAAGTAGTAGCTAGAGGCTCTGTTGGTGGGATCTAGTCGGATTGGGGCTGGGGGCTGTTTCTCCAGTGGTAAAGATGCACTGAGGGGCTTCCCTGGTGGCGCAGTGGTAAAGAATCTGCCTGCCAATGCAGGAGATGCAGGGAATATGAGTTTGATCCCTGAATCAGGAAGATCCCCTGGAGGAGAAAATGACTCCAGTATTCTTGCCTAAAAAAACTCCTGGACAGAGGAGCCTGGCGGGCTACAGTCCACGGGGTTGCAAAGAGTTGGATGTGATGGAGTGACTGAGCATGCATACACACCAGGGTGGACTGTGTTGGCCTATCTGGGCCTTCCTGAGGTCAAGGACAGATCCTTGTTACATGCTTGCTGGGGCTTTGTTCACAGTCTTGGCCTCACAGAGATCAGTTCCCTGACCACTCTTTCAACACTGAACTCACCTGAGCTGCACTACATGGTACATGGTATTAGTGTCATGATCAGATGTCTGATATTTCCCAGTGCAAACCCCTTATTTCAAGTATTTGGTTCCATTAGCCACATGGGGGCTCACACCAGCTTCCCCCCTGGCTGCATGCTGGTTGGCTATTTCTGACTTTGCAAGGTTGTCAGGTAACATGTCTTGGCAACCAGAGGCAGGAGATGAGAGGTGTGTGGGCTCTGGAGACACAAGGTCATGGTCTGAACCTGCCACCAGAAGTTGTTAGCCAGATGGCTTTGAATGGGCTTATTTGTTGGTCTGTTCATTCAATAAATATTTATGGGTTGAGCATTGTTCTAGAGGCTGTGATCAAATGAACAAAATATCTGCATTCCAGAGCGGGTGGTGCTAACAAACAGAGAGGGACAAAAAAGAAAAATAGTATAGCAGCAAGTATAGTACATTGCAGAATGTTAGGAATATATACCATGGAGAAAAAGTCTTGGGTGTGAGGGGGATAGAGAGGGTGTAGGGTGTGCTGCTCTTCTACACAGGGATCAGGGAAGGCCTTACTGATAAAAGGACATTTGCTCTGAGACCCAAATCAAGGGAGGCTGTGAGCCAGGTGTGAGCCTTCCAGAGAAGAGGCTCTTCTGGACACAGGGGACTCGCAAATTCAAAGGAATGTGCTGATCTTTTTGGGGACCAGCGAGGAGCAGTGTGGCTGCAGCAGAGTGCAGAGAATAGATCGTGCAGGGCTGGTGGGCTTTGGCTTTGAATGAGGTGGGAGCCATCTCAAGGATGTCCCTTGCTGGTGTGCAGGGAGCAAGGGTGTGAAGAGTGAGACCAGGTAGGCATCTCTCATATCCTCCAGGTAGGAAATTCTAGCAGCTTGAACCAAGGGGGCAGCCAGGAAGGTGGGAGAAATGTTGGATTTGGGGCATATTTTGAAGGTAAAGGGAACAGGATTTGCTCATGAGTTTTTGAGAAGCAGAGGAGACCAGGATAGCCCTTAGAGATCTAGCCTGAGCCACAGGAAGCGTGAAGCCCTCATCTGCTGAGATGGGGAAGCTACAGGACAAGAGTTTTTGTGTGTGTCTTCACAATGAGATGTGTGGCGTTTAGAGGCCTAGCAGGAATTCAGGTGGAGTTATTTAACAGGAAGTTCAGGGTAGAAGTTCAGGCTGAAAATACACATTTTGTGGTAGTCAGTGTAGAGGTGATGTTTTGAGCTTCAAATCTTGAAGAACTGACAAGGAGTAGCTGGGATGGAGAGGAGTGATGGATGAAGGTCCAGGGATCAAGCTTTGGGAACCATCCAAGGTAAGAAGGTAGAAAGGAAAATGAGGATAAACAAGCAAACAAAGAGAAGAACGAACAGCCAGAGAAGCAGAAGACCAAGAGAGAATGGGGTCTTAGAGGTCAACGATGGAGAAGGCAATGGCACTCCACTCTAGTACTCTTGCCTGGAAAATCCTGTGGACGGAGGAGCCTGGTGGGCTGCAGTCCATGGGGTCGCTGAGTCGGACATGACTGAAGCGAGTTAGCAGCAGCAGCAGCAGAGGTCAATGAAAGATAGTGTTTCAACAAAGAGGGGGGAAGTGATATCAAAAGATGCTGATAGAGCAAGTGAAATGGAGACTAAGAATTGACCACTGGCTCTGGGAATGTGAATGCCATTGGTGATTGGTAAGAGCTGTCTTGATGGGCTAAAAACCTGATTGTTGTTCAGCTTACTACCTTGTATCTGACTCTTTTCAACTCCATGGACTACAGCACACCAGGCTGTAGTCTTCCCTGTCCTTCATTATCTCCAGGAGTTTGCTCAAACTCATGTCTACTGAGTTGGTGATGACATCCAACCATCTCATCCTCTATCGCCCCCTGACCCTGCCCTCAATCTTTCCCAGCATCAGGGTCTTTCCAATGAGTAATCTCTTAGCGTCAGGTGGCCAAAATACTGGAGCTTCAGCTTCAGCATCAGTCCTTCCAATGAATATTCAGGATTGATTTCCTGTAGGATGAACTGGTTTGACCTCCTTGCAGTCCAAGGGACTCTCAGGAGTCTTCTCCAGCACCACAATTCTTCGGTGCTCAGCTTTCTTTATGGTCCAACTGTCACAGCTGTATATGACTACTGGAAAAACCATATATTTGGCTATATGGACCTTTGTCAGCAAAGTGATGTCTCTGCTTTTTAATACGCTGTCTAGGTTTGTCATAGCTTTTCTTGCAAGGAGCAAGCATCTTTTAGTTTCATGGCTGCAGTCACAGTCCACAGTGATTTTGGAGCCCAAGAAAATAAAATCTGTCACTGTTTCCACAAAAATCTGATAGAAGCAGGTTTAGGATTAGAGGGACAGCCTAAGTGTCCATCAACAGATGAATGGATCCACGATGTGGTGTATATGTACAGTGGAACACTGCTCAGCCAAAAAAAAAAAAAAGAAATTCTGTCATTTTCAGGAAAATGGATGGACTTGGAGGGTATTATGCTACATGAAATAAGTCAGAGAAAGACAGATACTGTATGATATCACTTGTATGTGGAATCCAAAAAGACAACAAACTAGTGAATAAAATAAAAAGAAGCAGATTCACAGATATAGAGAATAAACTAGTGGTTAAAAAAAGAAAGGATGAGAAGGGAGAAATTGGAGGTAGTAAATATGGATGCTCTTTAAAGGAAATTTGCTCTGAAGGGGAGCATAAAGGGGGAATGATAAGGTTACTTAACTTTTAAAATTCTCAGTTTCCTGATCTGTGAAAAAGGACAATGACAATACCTACATCACAGAGTTATTATCAAGGACTAAATGAGGTGTTTTGGGGAGCTCAGTTTAAAGCCATGGTTTTTCCAGTAGTCATGTATGGATGTGAGAGTTGGACCATAAAGAAGACTTAATGCTGAAGAATTGATGCTTTTGAACTGTGGTGCTGGAAAAGACTCCCAAGAGTCCCTTGGACTGCAGGGAGATCAAACCAGTCCATCCTAAAAGAAATTAACCCTGAATATTCATTGAAAGGACTGATGCTGAAGCTGAAGCTCCAATACTTCGGCCGCTTAATGCCGACTCACTGGCAAAGACCCTGATGCTGGGAAAGATTGAGGGCAGGGTCAGGGGGTGACAGAGGATGAGATGGTTGGATGGCATCACCGACTCAGTGGACATGAGTTTGACCAAACTCCTGGAGATAGTGAAGGACAGGGAGACCTAGCATACTACAGTCCACAGGGTCGCAGAGTCAGACACGGCTGAGCAACTGAACAAGGGACTTATGGGTGTGTTTTCAGTACTGTCACTGGCCCTTTCTGGTTAAGGTATGGGCAGAACCTGATGTGTCTGCATCCCAGAATGTGTAAGGTGATCTCGGAGTCACTCACTGTCATAGGAAGATCAGAAAGTCAGCAACGCCATATTCCTGCTAAGCGCTTGGCGCATCTCCATGACTCTACAGATGAAACATGTAGCTACCCTCCTTCCTACATTCAGTTTTATTGCCTGCTTTGCAAAATGGCACATTTTCAAGATGAAAGCCATTTTGACTTTGAGTTAGAGGCTTTGAAGTCTAGCCTTTTCTTTTCTGATTACAAAAGCACATACTAATTGTGAAAAAATAAATTGAAAAGATGAAGAAAATGTACAACTACCTCACACCCAAATCCAACTGCTGTGAACATTTTAGTAAATTCTCTTCCAGTATTTTTATGAACTCTTTGAAAGCAGATTTGAGATTGTTATACTGTTTCTATGTTTAAAACATACTTGAAATTGTATACTGTTGCTGCTAAGTCACTTCAGTCGTGTCTGTGTGACCCCATAGACGGCAGCCCACCAGGCTCCCCCATGCCTGGGATTCTCCAGGCAAGAACACCGGAGTGGGTTGCCATTTCCTTCTCCAATGCATGAAAGTGAAAAGTCAAAGTGAAGTCGCTCAGTCGTGTCCAACTCTTAGTGACCCCATGGACTGCAGCCCACCAGGTTCCTCCGTCCATGGGATTTTCCAGGCAAGAGTACTGGAGTGGTGTGCCATTGCCTTCTCCACAGCTTCATTTATTGGTTTTTCTCCTCAGAATTGTATTTTTAAGTCACTAAGTCATGTCTGACCCTTTTGAGACCCATTGACTATAGCCCACTGGGCTCCCCTGTCCATGGAGTTTCCCAGTCAAGAATACTGAAGTAGGTTGCCATTTTCTTCTCCAGGGGAATCTCATGAATGTTTTTAATGACTATGTAGTATAGAATCTTAGTTTGCCACCTAGACTTATATCAAAGTAAAATGATAATAATAGTTAACCCTCGTACAACAATTACTGTGTTCCAGGCTCTGTTTCAGGTAGTTTACATAAATTAACTCATTTAATCCTCATTACCACCTTCTGACACAGGTACACTTATTTCCCCCAGTTAACAGAAAAGCCTTTAATGTTAATTTAAAGCCCTTCTTTGAATGTGAGGATCAAAGGATGAGAGAATTGATGAGTTGCCTGGATTTGCCATGAAGCCACCTTCCTCTTGAAACCCCTGTTGTATTGGGAGCAGAGGTTGAAGATGTGGTTTGTACTTCAACTTTTCAGGAAAAAGTCACCGAAATTTTGGTAACTGTGATGTAAACACACCAAAATTGCTCCCTCATATCTCCCTTCACAATCTGTTAGTGGCTGAAGTTTTCTATTTATTTGTCTCTTGTGATTTTCATCCCATGTTTTCTCATGCCACTGCCTCTTAGTTGAAACTTCAGTTAGAATTCCTGGGACAGAAGTCTTCAGTGTTCAGGGATGGAAAGAAACAGCTGTGCCTGGAAATGTGATTTTCCAATACTTTGCCCTTCACATCTGGAAAGACATTTCACATCATGACCAGAAAACACATATGTATATTCATCTGTGATCAAATACCTGAACAGATGTTTCAAGAAACAATACTATCCACGATACACTGTATTTTCCATTCCACTCCACCCATCCCATCCCAACCCAGCCTATTACATTAAAAAATACCATTTTCCACCCTAGATTGGTTTTAAGATTCACTAAAGGTAATGGCACTCCACTCCAGTTCTCTTGCCTGGAAAATCCCATGGACAGAGGAGCCTGGTGGGCTGTCGTCCATGGGGTCGCTAGGAGTCGGACACGACTGAGCGACTTCACTTTGACTTTTCACTTTCATGCCTTGGAGGAGGAAATGGCAACCCACTCCAGTGTTCTTGCATGGAGAATCCCATGGACAGAGGAGCCTGGTGGGCTGCTGTCTATGGGGTCGCACAGAGTCGGACACGACTGAAGCGACTTAGCAGCAATAGGCAACTGCAGTAAGAAATTGCTACCCTTGAACACAAGTTGGTTCAGTACCAAGGACAGCTACCCCTTACTCCTTCCCTTGAGGTCACATTATGGTTTCTTATTTTGATTCCTCCAGCCTGCGTTGCCCTGTCTCTTCCTGGGCTTCCCATGACCAACTTTGGATCTTAGTGGTCTTAGGGTCTTGTGTCACTCTCTAATTTAGGTGTCTAGTCTTCTGAGATCATAAGCTTCATGAAGAGAAGGCTAGGTCTTCTCCATGGCTTACATCCCCCATAATGCTTGACCCAGATTCTCAAGAAATTAATGGAGCCCAGCCAGTGAGGATAAGAATATTTCTTTGAGGCTGCTCTCCTTGGAGTGCTGCTAGATACTGATCCACTGGGGTTGACTTGGTAGATAGTCATCACACATTGGACAGGGAGAGACTCCTTTTATTGGAATCTCTCTCTCTCTTTTTTTTACATGACCAGAAGAAAAGGAACAATTTTGTTCTCCTACTATTGATGTTGCCCTATAGGGACTCTTTGAAAAGCAAAGTCGCCTTTTACAAAATATGAAAGTTTTGACATTACGTGCATCATCACATCCCGAGGTTCTCAGGAAGGTATATTTGATTGACTGCAGCCACTGCTGCTCTTTAGATGAACACAATATGGTGCTTTTGGGTTCCTTATCTTTCATATTACTGCCTGACATTATCAAGAAGCAAGAAAGAGGAAGATCTCTTTTTTTTCCCTTTTAATAGGATCAGAAATTCTGAGGATAGGGCCCACTTGGTCAATGTAAAGACTGACTTAGATTTTTTCATTGGTCAGTTTTTGGATGCATCTATTTCTGTAGTTTTAATTAAGGCCTCATATAACTTAGGCTTATGTCTTTGGGAATAGGGCATCTGCATGATTGATCAATAATATCTGAGGATTGGAGCCTGGTCCTATTCAGCTTTCTCAATGGAATTCCTGCTGAAGCAGCATAGCAGTGGGCCTTTTGAGTTGTGGGTCAGCTAGAAAGGCTATGTTCATGCATATGTTAAGGCCTTCTGAGACCAAATTCTACTGTGCTTCAAAGCAGGGTAGAACAATTAGCTCTAGAAAATTCATGAATTCTCCTCCTGTTTACTCTTCAATTCTAAAAGCTCAAAGCTGGGGTGCTTGCTTGCCATGTGGGACTCATGATCACAGGTGTTGCAAATGGAGGTGGTGACTAAGCTCAACTTCTCCTGTGAAGGCGGGTTATGAAATCCAAACACTATTGAAATCCAAACACCTTTCATCTATTAATGGCCACCAGTGGCTTATAATCAAGTCACACTCTGTTAGCTACACAATTAACTTGTTTGTTTGAAGTGTGAATTAAGGATTTGAGGCATTTGCTAATGAATCTTCCTCCCTACTTTAGCTGGAATCCCTGTATTTTCCAAATTTAGACAGTTCTGGAACTTAAGGAGAGGTATTTGTTGACTCTATTTTCTTCCTTCTTGAAATCAGCTTGTTTTGCTTTTTGCACAGATGGGAAGAACTAGGCTCCCCAGTCTTCCTTCCCCACTGGACTCTTCCTTAATTTCGTTTTCAGTTTCATAACTTGTGGGGAGTGTCTTCTCCTTGCTGCTGTTCTAATGGCTCTCTCAGCTTGAGTGTCGCACCCCTTCTGTGGAAGCAGAGGCGAGCTCCGGAGTGCCCCCCTTTGCCTGCTGCCTTTGATTCTGTCTTTGTCTGTGGCTGTCCTCTGGAACGAGTTTCCTTTGTAGATAATGGGATTCCATTATGGGGTGTTAGGCTGTTCTGGAACTGTCGGCTGTGAAGGAAGATAGCAGGTTTTGATCAATGGTTTCTGCTTGTATCTTGGATGTGTTAATTTTAAGATTGCTTGCTTCTGTTTTTATTAGTTTTATTGGGTCTGGGGATGGGGAGGGGTTAGGGTAAGTGTTGGAGTTTGTTCTGCAAGGAAATTTAGTTCCCCAGAGTTAGGTGACTGTGCTTTGCTTGGAGGCAGGAAAGGACGGGTGCCAAGCAAGATACTCACCTCTACTCTGTCTCTATAGGTACCAGAGCCATCATCTGCTACCTTCAAAGCCTTTTTCTAATCTCTTTGAGTGATTTAAAACCCATTTCCAAAAGGCTCTATTGGTTAATATGTTAGATTAGAGGTAGAAGCTTTGGCATTGTGGGTGGGGTTATCTATTGGTAGGAAGAGAACACACAAACCCTGATATAAATCCCTGATTTATTTAACCAGGGATTCAGGATTTATCTCAAAGGGAGGTATATACACAAAGACCAAATGGATACAGGATATTTTTACATAGCTTGTCCCTTGTCCCTGGTTCTTAATGGGAGTTGGCAGTGTGTGGCTGTCAGCGACATTCTCTGTGCAGATAGAATCCTGCCAGGGTTGAAAAAGAAGCCAAATTCTTGCAACACTACTTCTGTTTTATATTCAGGCTTATATTGCTGTTCTGGAAGGACTTATAACAACAATCTGTGCTCTTTTAGGCTCTTCTGATTCTTGAACTGAATCTTTCGGAGCAGCAAGTCTACATCTTCATCCAGGGGTAGAGGTGAAGGCTGGGTGTTGTTAAAGCAGAGTCAGGATTCATTTGTCCCTGGATGCTATCTTCCCCATCTGCTTTTTGGTATTTAAGAAAGCCTGGATCTGCCTAGGCTTCATGGAAGTCTCTCTCTGAGACCACAATGACACCCTCAAAGTTTTAACCCTTTTGCCTTAGGCTGGCTTTGTCTTTTGTCAAAGATTGCTGACTTCTTAAAGACTAAAACAAAAATCTAAGAAACTATGATAAGGCTTTTGCTGCTGTTCATGATGGGAATGATTGGGCTTCCCTTGTGTCTCAGCTGGTAAAGAATCTGCCTGCAATGCGGAAGGCCTGGGTTTGATCCCTGGATTGGGAAAATCCCTTGGGGAAGGGGAAGGCTACCCATTCCAGTATTCTGGCCTAGAGAATTCCACGGACTGTTTAGTCCATGGGGTCACAAAGAGTCAGACATGACTGACTGACTTTCACATGATGGGGTGACTGGGACCAGATTTGTCCTCTTAGCATAAATAATGATAAAACTGGACAAAATACATGAGATAAATATTTTCAGATATTATACAATACTCAGGATAGGACCGTGATTCCCAAGAGAAGATTGTGAGTCTGACAGTCACTCTGTATTTCTGTTTCAAGGCATTTCAAGACCGGCTTCAGGGAGGCAGCCCACATAGAATACAGTCATCTTACTGAGTTGAGGAGACAGATATCAGAGTTTGGGGAGGTTGAGATGGCCAAAATTCAGAAGGTAGACTCTCAGGGAGGAGAGAGCCTTGCAAAGAAAAAGTGTTCCAGATATCTGCATATCTTTCCAGGGTCCTCTGGAAAGTTCTATTGATTTCTAAACTGTTGAAGTGTAAGGATAAAATCTGAAAATCTGGGTTAAAAGCATCTAGAGGCTATGAGGTGAAAAATTCCCAGAGCTCATACAGGACTTGGAAGTGTTCAAATTCTGACCAGTCAGATTGGAGAGTCTCCTTGAATAAAGGAGACATTTAGTACAGAAGGAAAAATAAAAGTATGGCTAAAACATTTTAGAGTAAGAGGTACTGCAGACCCACCTTTACAAAGATTATAAATAAGTCTGGAGAGGATCCGGTTGATCCACAACCGGATCCTCAAATCAAATGCCTGCCAGAACAAAGTCTAATTGTCTGTATTTAAAGATGCAGTGCCTGACAGCTTTCCAGATTTGATGAAAACTATAAACTCAATGGTACAAGAAGCTCAACACACCCCAAGCAAGTTAAATACAAAGAAAACCAAAGCAAAGAGCACCATAAACAGCTTCATATAAGGGATAAAGAGAAAGTCCTAAAATCAGCCTGAGTGAGAAGGTGGTGGTGGGACCAAGAATTTCTGCAGATTTCTCATCAGAAACCATGCAAGCCAGAAAACGATAGAACGATATCTGATGCACTGGGAGGGGAAAATCCTGTTAGCCTAGAATTTTACATTCAGTGGAGTTATCCTTAAAAAATGAAAATGAAGTGAAGATGTTTTCCAATAGACAGACAGACTCCTCCATGCACTTCAGAGAACTCCTTGCCTGGAGACCCTTACTATAAGAACTGTTAAAGGAAGTTTGCGTGAAGAAGAATGATACCAGATGAAAATTTGGAGCTATAAAAAAAGAGTGAGGACTTAGTGCTGAAATGGCAAATGCATATATATATAAATACCAGAGAATTTTATTCATTTTAAATTTCTTTAAAAGATAATGAATTGCTTAAATCACTGCATTGGGGTTCTAGAACACAGAGAGATGATATAAAATATATGACAACAAACAATACCATGAATGAAAGAAGGGACAACCTGGAAGCATCCTGTTTATGTCCTTATGAGACACCCAAGTGTGATAATATTACTTGAAAGTAGATTCTGTTAAGTTAAGGACACATAAGTAAATCCTAGAGTGACTACACATAAAACAGGAACAAACCTAATAAGTCAGTGGTGGAGATAAATGGAATAATAAAAAAAAAAAATCAGTTAATCCAAGAGAAGGCAAGAAAAGCAGGAAAAGGGAACAAAGAACAAATGGAATTAATAGAAAAAAATATCATGCTGGTAAATGTAAACTCAACCCCATCAACAATGACACTGAAGACAAACCGTCTCAACATTTCAAATAAAAACCAGAGAACTTGGAGTAGAAATATTTCTTAAATTGGGCAGAAGAAGAAAAAATGATAAAGTAGACTTTAACCAAATTTTAAAACTTCTTCTCTTCAAAACAGACCTTTAAGAAAATGAAAAAGTAAGCTGGAGACTGGAAGAAAACATTTATAATGCATAAACCTGATGGACTCAAATCCAAAATACAAAAAGAACTATTAAAATTCAACAATAGAAAGAAAGACAACCCAATTAAAAATTGGGCAAACATTAAAACAGACTTTAGAAAAGAAAATATATAGTCAACAAATGCATGAATAAATTTACATATTATTAGTCACTAGAGAAAAGCAAAGTGAAGCTGCAGTGAGATGACTGCATATCTATGACAATGGCTAAAATTGGAGAGATAGTTCCAAGTATCGGCAAAGATGAGGAGCGACTTTAATTCATATACATAATAGAAATATAAAATAGCACAGCTTCTACTGAATGCACTTTGGTAGTTTCATATAAAATTAAACACTTATTTATTGTATGACCAAGACATTTCATGCCTAGGTTTTTACAAAAGAGAAATGAAAACATATGTCTGCCCCCAAACTTGTAAATAAACGTTAATAATAGTTTATTTATGATGGCCCCAAACTGAGAACAACATAAATGTTCATCAGCATTTGAATGGCTAAACAAATTATGATATATCCATACAATGGAATAACACTCTACAATAAAAAAAAAATGGATTACTTACTGATACACACAACAATATGGATTAATCTCAAAAACATTATCTTGAATGAAAGAAACCGGAAACAAAGACAGTATTTACTGTATGGTTTCATTTATATAAAATTGGAGAGCTGGCAAAACTAATCTACAGTGACAGAAAGCAGATCAATGCTTGCTTGAGGCTGGAGGTATGAGGGAGATTAACGGAAAAGGAGTACGGGGGAACTTTCCTTGGTGCTGAAAATGTTTTATATCTTGAATGTGATGATAGCTAATGTAATGTATTTGTTAGCATTCATTGAACTATGCATTTAAAATGAGTTGCATTTTACAGTATGTGAATTATACCTCAATGGAGCTGATTTTTGAAAGTTTTAACCCTGTGTGCCCAGAATCTGCGTATATTACCCCATGTTATGCGTATGTGCTAAATCATTTCAGTCGTGTCTGACTCTGTGAGTCTCTATGCACCGTAGCCTTCCAGGCTCCTCTGTGCATGGGATTCTCCAGGCATGAATACTTGAGTGGATTGCCATACTCTGTTCCAGGGGATCTTCCCAACCCAGGAATCAAACCCGCGTCTCTTACATCTCCTGCATTGGCAGGCGGGTTCTTTATCCCACGTTTCAGGTGAGGACATGTCAAATGACCTACCCCCCCAGATAACACAGCCAAAGGGAGACAGGAGTACCTTTATTCTATTCTGCAAGAAATGCTTTTTAATCTCTCTATACAGGCAGATTTGATCTTCTTACAAATTTAAGTAGAAACACACATTGTTCCAGTGCCTTTCAAGCTACTATGCGGTTGGTGTCTAGCAAACTTGCTATAGAGTGATCACTAGGGCAATGTACATATTTTCCCCTCAAAGCATCTGTTTTTTTCCTTCAGGTGATTTTTTTAAATTCCCCCTATACTTTTTAGAGTGTCTTCTAAGATGGCAGAACAGTGAGGTTGTAAATATTTTATCTTCAGGGTTGTGGACAATTCTTACACCAGTCAGGGTGCAATCAGGACACAGAAACCATGTTGGTTATTTGAACAGAGAAAATTTAATGTAGAGAATTGTTAACTAGTAAAAGGTGATTGCTCAGAGGGATACAAGAAAATTCTAAGGGTTCTGGAAGTCTCTAGTACTTCTTAGAGCAGCAACTACCTGTAGGCTGAGAAAGAGTAGACAGTAAATAAACTAAGGACTGGAAGAGTGCCCTCCCCCCACTGCATAGGCTGTAGTTCGAACCTCTTCAGAGCACAGGGCCACCACAGGGAGCATGCTGGCTGCCAAAGGTCATGGGCTGCAGGTGATCTACAGAAGTGGCTCACTGTTGCTTGAGGGCATCAGGTAGACCAGAGCTGCAGCCTGCCACTAGAGGGGAGGCATGCCATGGGGACATGGCTGGCACTCATCTGCATGGCCACTGGGCTCCTGCTCTGAATAATAATGATTATCATAGTAATAGTGACACAGGACAGACACCAGAAGGGATGTTTTGCCACCATCATCTTGCAGGGACACTTCATCGCTCTATTAAAGAAGCCTAACATTCTGCCAAGCCAGCAAAGGAGAAATGTTTATAGGGCCCACCTTCAGTGTCACAGTGCAGGACAAATAAGGGTGCAATTGGAGCTGAGAGATAATAAATTGACAACTAGCACAATGTTGAAATAGAAATTGGGGTAATCTTGGTCCAGTCAAATCAGCAAATGTCATTGTCCTAGAAGCAATGAGTATTCTGGTTAACATACCTTTCTTCTAAAATCTGTTGATCTAAATGTGTTTCTTTCTGGATAATTTATATTGTTCATGGTCCTACAAGCTATTCAGTTCCAATGCCAGGAACATCAAAGTTCCAAAGATGGAGCCCCAAAGATGCCTGTCTTCTAGGTCCAGGCATGTATTGTGGGTGAAGAGATCAGCCAGGTGGGGAGTCCAGGCGGCTGTTCCTCAATTCCAAGCAGTGGGTAGACTCTAGGGATGTGGGATCAGAAGGATGTGGGTTCCCTTAGGTTTCAAGGGAACTGCAAATCCCCATCTCCCAATCTTTAATGTTGGCAAATAAACCGAATGGGGACAAATGCCACATTCACCAAGCAAGCACATCTGGGGTTGATTCAGCCCCTGGGCTTGTTTGCTTTGGAAGCGCCCTCACTGCCTCCTTCTCATTCATTTTCTCCAACCAATTGGCTTTCAAGCCACCCCACTTTTTCACTTTTGAAACAATGCAACTTAGTTCCACCTTGCCCACTGTCATAGTTCAGATCTCATCGCCTCCTTCCTGGGCTCTAATCATAGTCTCTGGCTAGTAGCCCCTTCTTTGCTCCGGCACCATCAGACTGATGTTTCTAAAGCACAGTTGATAGGATGGGGAGGGAGGTGGGGAGGGAGTTGGGAGGAGGGTTCAGGATGTGGGGGACGCATGTATACCTGTGGTCAATTCATATTGATGTATGGCAGAAACAATCAAAATATTATAATTATTCTCCAATTAAAATAAATAAGTTAATTTACAAATATATGTAAAAAATTAAGCACAGCTCTTTTGGGCCTTCCCTGGTGGTCCAGTGGTTAAGACTTGGTGCTTCCAATCTTGGGGACACAGGTTTGATCCTTAGTTGGGGGACTAAGATGCCACATGTTGTGCAGCATGGTCAAAAAATATTGAGGCATAACTCTTTTTGTGTCTCCTTTCCACTTGAAAGCTTTCCATGGCTCCTCTGGCTCTTGTGGATAAAGCTCCATTTGCCAAGCATCTTCCTTCCTCCTCAGTCTCTCTACCCCTTCCCGTTCTGGGTCCTATTGTTCCCCGTGCCCTGCAGACTCTACCACTTCACGTTACTCAAAGTCTCCCAAGCACATTTGCTTTCCCCACTTTCCTGTTTCTGTACCGGCCACTTCCTTTCCCTGATGCCTTTACCATTTGTCAGCCAGGCAACCTCCTACTCATTCTTCAAGACCCAGTCTGAACGTTGGCTCGTTGGAGAAAGCTTCCCTTCTCTTCCCAGTATGAACACATTATTCATGCTGCTAATTTAGCATTCATCATTTGTTTTGCAGTTGACAATAGCTCTGGATCCAACAGCCCTGTCTGTCTTCCCGGTTGTATTTCCCAGGACCATCACTCATATGTCTTTGTATCATTAGAGCCTCGGGTAGTGCCTGGCATATAGTAGGTGCTCAATAATTCATCAAATGATGGAACCAATGAGTGGATAATGAAATGAAGGAGAGACTAGAGGAACTGCTTCCTCCCTGAATCTTTCTCTGACTTTTTATGATAGCTCATTGTTTCTGCTCTGATTGGCACTTTGATGGTCATGAGAATGCTTTCCCACATCTAAATGACAGACAGCCAACTGAGCCAGGCTTTATTTCACAAGTCTGGGCTGTTAGGAATTTATCCTGAATTGCTACTTACCATTTCATAGAAAGTCCTCCAGACACCCTTGGGTCCCTGAGATCTTAATCGCCAGCACCCTCATAAATTGTCAGAGTAGAAATATGCTACCCTTTATATAAATAAAAATATAAACCATTATTCTATATGCTTTTGTTTATCACAGGAGCTGGTCATTTCGAAAGCATGATTTGTGGTGTTGGTTTTGACCTTCAAGTGGGGACTGAGAACATTTCATAGAGAGTGTTGGCCTGGCCATCTGAGTTTTTGGGATGTGCTTCCTAGTGGCTCAGATAGTAAAGAATCTTCCTGCAGTGTGGGAGACCTGGGTTTGATACCTGGTTCGGGAAGATCCCATGGAGAAGGAAATGGCTATCCACTCCAGTATTCTTGCTTAGATAATTCCATGAACTCTATAGTTCATGGGGGCTATAGTCCATGGGGTCGCAAAGAGCTGGACATGACTGAGTGACTAACACTCTCACTTTCAAAGATGGAGACAGGATGTATACAGAGGGGGGATGGCGCTCTTGAACCCCGTGTTGGAATATTTATCACGGAGGAGGAGACCCACAAACTTCATGCATGGGGTGCCCTGTAGACAGCAGGTGGGGCATGCCACTGGGAGCAGGGTATGGAATGGCTATTTATTTATTTAAACTAAGGCCAATTATTATTATTAATATTTTGGGTAAAGTGCAGTGAGTAGTAGGTTCTGGGAAAGTTCCCTGCCACTGCAAACATGTTGGTTAGAAGTCATTAATATGACATTCACACATCCCTAATAAAGTACATAACAGAGATCTGGAACCATTGAAATACCCAGAGGACATTAAGTATGAATCTTAAAACCAAGAGTATTGGAAGCAAGATATTTTTACTTCTCGTTTGGGAGTAATATAATTGCATTTTGTGGCTCTAGCAGATGCTGGGGCCAGCTGCTGGGAGAGTCCTGGTTTTTTTTTTTTCCCCCTCAGCTTTGGTCCCTTATAGATATAACCCTTGTGCAAAACTCTCATAAAAAACAAACTTTAAAAAATTATCCCTTGGTTGAAAGATCTTTATTTTTTTTGTGTGCGTGTGTGCAAAATATCTGAGATTGTGTAGACCACAGATATTTCCTTTACTTGGAGTCAGGAGAATAAAAAAAACAAAACATATCTCTGTATAGCTGGTTGTGGCTTTTGTTCGTTTGTTTGTTGAATTTGTCCCAATAAGCACTAAAAACCCCTGAAGACTGACTTTGCTCTTTCCTTGACACTGGACACCCAGATAGAGAATGGACTGCCCCAGGGAGAGCTGATGGAAGGCCTGGGAGGGCCCGGTCCTTTTTCTGAGGGCAGCTTCAGGGGAAATTGCTGAAGGGAGAGTCACTTGCTCTGGGCTGGGCAGTGGTAAGGGGTGTCCTCAGGGAGTGACTTCTGGAGAAGGAGATGGTTGTGACATTGTGCTCAGGCTGAGAAATGGAGGTGAATCCAGCTCCTCTGAGAATCCCATATCCTCTTCCAAACAGACACAGCCTCTCGGAGGCAGGACATGGCTCCTCACCTCCGAGGGGGTCCAGGGGGCCAGTGAGCTCTGCTTCAAAGGCAGTGGTTTGCTGCGGCTGCCTCTTTATTCACACCTGGGCTCCACCTCAGCCCTGTGGAGGCAGGGGGCTTGGCTCCAGGAGGCATGCTGAGATTTGCAGGCTCCTGTGACGTCTGTATCTGGAGCTGCTCTGCTCAACATGGCAGTCACAGGCAGCTGTCTAGATCTTGCAATACAGTTGCTTCCAACTGGGATGGACCAGAAATGGGAACTACACTCTGGGATTTGGAAACTTAGTTTGAAAATACTGTGAAATAGCTCATGACTGCTTAAAAAAAAATAGAACTAGTGAAATCATAATATTTTAGATATATTGGATTAAAGTATAAAATATATTGAAAAATATATTATTATTATTCAAATTTTTATTTATTTCTGACTGCACTGGGTCTTTGTTGCTTTGTGGCTTTCTCTAAGTTGCAGCGAGCAGAGGCTACTTTTTAGTTGCAGTGCATGGGCTTCTCACTGTGGTGGCTTTTCTTGGTGTGGAGCACGGGCTCTGGGGCATGCAGGCTTCAGTATGTGTGCCCCATGGACTTAGCTGCACCGAGGCATGCGAAATCTTCCCGGACCAGGGATCGAACCTGTGTCCCCTGCATTGGCTGGCAGATTCTTAACCATAAGACCACCCAGGGACGTCTGAAAAAAATATTGTTAAAATTAATTGCTCTTGTTTCTCTATACTGTTTAAAAAATGTGGCTTCTATAATTAAAAAGTCACACCCATGGCTTGCCTTTGTGGCTCATGTTCTGTTTCTGCTGGACAGGGCTGCCCTGGTGCTGATGGTTTGGCTGGGTGCTGCCTTTTCGGATGTGGAGAGCTTTACATAACATTTCTGTTGAGCCTCTTTATGTAGGGCATTGAGCCTTGATGGCAGGTGCACCTTTATTTTTCCGCCCCCAACCCCCCAGCTTGTAGCAAAGTTGGCTCAGACATGGGCTCTTTCTGCCTGCATCCTTTAGAAGAGAACTTTGTATTCTTTCATCAGTCTCTATCTGCCAACAGTCACCTTCAGATACGAGCTGCTCAGGGCTCTGGTGATGGAGGGATTGAGACTCAGACCCTCCCCAGACACTGAAAAACAAGAAAGGGAGAACCGCCAGGCCTGTAAACTAGCCCCAGAAAGCACAGGGCACTTGGGGTTCAAGAGTGGTGCAGCCACCGCTGAGAAGGTTCCAGAAGCTAGAGTTCATTCTAGAGTGACACAGCAGGGAAGACTCCATGGAAGAGGTGACCTGTGGACACGGTCAGGAAGTTTATGTGGGGAGAATCAGCACACAGGAGCTGAGGTGGGAAGGGTCAAGGGGAGCCAGGTTGGCACACTGTGTCTCCATCTCTCAGTCCCAGGGCAGCCTCCGACGATGGCCCTGAGCCTCGCTGACCCAAGCTGGCTCACCACCACGATGGACTTTGCAGTCCTCCGCCAGACCATCACCTGGGGGCAGACAGGACCAGCCCCACCTGGCAATTGGACGGTGAGCGGTCAGCATGACTTTGGATGACAGAGATGCATAGCGACATGGCGTGCAATCAGGCAACAATGGCAGCAGTCCTGCCCACTCTGTCCTTCTCAGTGGGGCTTGGTCAGTGAAATCCCTGGTGGCTCAGACAGTAAAGAATCCGCCTGCAATGCCGGAGACCAGGGTTCAGTCCCTGGGTTGAGAAGATCCTCTGTAGAAGGAATGGGCAACCCACTCCAGTATTCTTGCCTAGAAAATTCCATGGACAGAGGAGCCTGATGGGCTACAGTCCATGAGGTCACAAAGAGTCGGACACGACTGAGCGACTTTCACTTCACTTGGGGAGGGACCACTTTCCTCCCTGGTCTGCAGGGATGGAACCCAATGCCAAGCAGATACAGGGGCCTGTGGGATTCCCGGAGCCCCCCCCCCCGCTGACACACACAGACATTGTATCTTGGCAACAGTTTTTCTATTTGAACATCCAAAGGACAAACTAAACATTTAAAATCTGCAAGCTGGACAGTCTTTGCTTTGGATCCTGCAGTGAATTCCTTCATCCTGACAGTTGAGTCGTTCTTCTCGGCACTGATGCAGTGTTTAGGATCCAGGAAGAGAGAGATCCCAAGGGAGCCAGGGAGGAGCTGGGGGAGACTTGCAGGCATGCAGGGTGGCCCTATGAGTGCAGGGTCCAACCTTGTAGGAAGGGAGGGCTGGCATTTTCTTCATGCCAGGCTGCATTGAGCTGGACATCTGCACTTTCTTCTTTGTTTTTATTGTGGTGAAATACACATAAAATTTCCCATTAGTGGCATTCAGTATATTCTCGATATTGCATATAAACTTCACCACTGTCTCCTTCCAGACAATCCCATCTCCTCAAAAGGAGACGCACCCCCCCATTAGCAGTCACTCCCCATGGCCCCTCTTTGTCCAGCCCCTGGCGACCACTAACCTATCTCCTATCACTGTGGATTTGCCTATTCTGGACATTTCACGCCAATGAGCTCATACAACACGCAGTCTTGTGTGTCTGGTTTCCTTCACCAGCATGTTTTCAGGGTCCATCCATGTTGTAGCATGTGTCAGAACTTTACTCCTTTTTGTGGCTGAATAACCTCTTGTGTGGAGAGAACACATTCTGTTTATCTGTCTGTCTATTGATGGACACTAGGTATTGTGATCAATGCTGCTGGGAACATTTGTGTATGTGATTTTGTTCGAGTCCCAGCTTTCACTTCGCTGGGGCATGTTCTCTTCTGGTTTTAGGACTCAGTGAATTTCCTGGGCCACGCTTGTGTTTGAGAGGCCACAAATGAGAGGGAAAGAGCACCCTGTACTGGGTTGAGGAGTCCCGAGTCCCAGTTTGGCTCAGTCACAAACATGTGATCTTGGCCAAGTCCCTCCCTATCTCTGGGCCTCTGTTTCCTGCTCTATGCAAATTAGATGGCCCAGATCTGTGTTTCCATCTGTCCTTCTTGGAGCCCTAGGTTGGTAGAGCCTCAGAGAAAGAGTGGGGAGGGCCAGAAAGTTGGGCTGAAGTTGCTGTTTTTCAAAACCTCTTCCCCTCTTCAGCTAGAGTGTCTCTTTCTCTTTGTTTTGTCTGTATTGTAAGGCATTTAAAGCAAATGGTTCCTGGATATAGGAAACTTCTGTCACCAAAATAGATGATCCCATGAATCATAAACAGGTTTTGGGGTGAAAAGGAGCCTGATCCTGCTGGAAGGAGAGAATCCTGCTCACAGATGCTCAGTCTCACTGCTCCTGGTCCTCTGAAGGGAGATGGGGCAGTGAGGTGACTCTGGCTCAGCAGAGACCAGGAAGCTGTTAGTCTGAGCTGGGGGAAGCATGACTGTCCACGGGCAGGGTTTCCTTTCCTATCTCTGAACACATTGAGCTGTTCTTTTAAGAAATCCTGATCAGTGGTGGAGAGTGTGGGTTCTGGAGCTGTTCCACATGGATTCAGGTTCTAGTTCTGCAGAGCGTAGCCATGTGACCTTGGGCAAGTCACTGAACTGCCTAGCGCCTCAGGTTCCCCACCTGTAAAATGGGCACAGTTCCCACTGCATCGTTTGTTTTGAAGATTAAGTGAGACTATCCTTTGTGAAGTCCTGGAGCACTCGCTGGCCTTGGACATCACTCTGCCAGCATCAGCTGTTATGATGACACAGATGGTGAAATCCTCCTTCCCTCTGAAATCATTCCCCTTCATTACCCAGATGACTCTTGAGTAGTGATGGGTCTCACTTTGCTTAACACTCTTTAACATCTACTATTCTGTGTGGTTCTTTGGGTTATGCCTAGCCATCTCCCCAACAAAATTCTAAGTTTTGCGGAGGCAGAGTCTGGCCTATGGTCTGCCCATCTGAGGATGAGACAGACCAAGACCAGAAAAAGGGAAATTCCTGGGCAGCCTGGGTTGGGGAGTAGACAGGTGACCCAGACACTCCCAGTCCAGCTGGGAGTCAGGCAGTAGCAGAGCGATGCTCCCTTGTAATCCAGTCCAGCTTCAGGCTTAGCCAAGGTGAAAGTGAAGTTGCTCAGTCGTGTCCGACTCTTTGCGACCCCATGGACTGTAGTCTACCAGGCTCCTCCGTCCATGGGATTTTCCAGGCAAGAGTACTGGAGTAGGTTGCCATTTCCTTCTCCAGGAGATCTTCCCAACCCAGGGATCGAACCCGGGTTCCCCACATTGTAGGCAGACACTTTACTGTCTGAGCCGAGGTGAGCACCACAGAATAGGGAGCCTGGGGCTAGGCATTCAGTTTCCTTTGCTTGGAGGGGCTGCTCTAAAGGGGGACGGGTGCTCCACCAGGCGGATATATGTGTGTGTGGGGGTCCCTGTTAACTTGAGAGTGGAGGAGGGTGTAGCTGGCGCTCGAAGACAGTCCATGAATTGGTGTGGTTCCCTGGGGCCTCTGCTTATTTGCACGGCAGCTTGGCAGGCCTGAGAAGAGCCACTGGGTCTGGTTACAGAGTTGACAGGACAGTTGACCCTGTGATGACATGAAAGCCCCACTGTTACGTTGACTTGTCTTTGTCCTCAGCTGTGAACTCTTTAAGGGCAGACTTCATGTGGTCTTTTTCACTGGCTGGTCATACTAGGTGCACAATAAACATTTGTAGAGTCAACAGTGAATGCAATAAGCAGTCCAGGGGATTTCTCTCCTTGCACAACAGTAGCAGTAGTGGGCAACCCTGACAGGTTGGGGCAAGCATTGCCTGTTCATGAAGGCCTTCTTTGGGGCTCTGTGTCTTTGGAACACTGGGATGAATTTAGAGGTGGCTGGGGTGTTCTGTGCCCCCATCTTTCTGGGCTATTAGGGGTCACTTAGCTCTCAGCTCTTAGTCTGGGCAAGAGCCTGGGTCCCAGGGGTTCCAGTTGGCATAGACCATTCCCCCAGATATCAAAACTACTGAAGTTCAGGAAGATGAGCACCTAAAAAGTGGCCCAGTTTATCTACTTCCTGACTCCAGCCACTGTTAGTTCCCAGTGCTTTGTGCAACAAGGTGGGCTCCAGTAGAAAAGGGGAAGGATTGATGCCAACTAACTCTGAAGAGTCACTGTGATGTTAGCATTCATGGTGGGTATTGGGGGTGGAGGACAGTAGAGGGTGGGGATTGACTGGACCATTGGGTACTTGCTACCTCATCAGGGGTCTCTGTAGAGCCGGCTTGTATCACGTAGACCTTTTAATCATAATCGTGGCAGCAATGATTGTTGGGCATTGCTATATGCCAGGCAGGGTATTAAGAATTTTCGCTCCTTGCAACTACCCATGAGGTGGTTTGATCTCAGTTTCCTAGGAAACCGAGGTCTGGACAGGTCAGGCAACATGCTCAAGGCCATACAGTGAGTAAGTGGCAGAGCCAGCGCCCAAGCTGGGTCTGTTTGCTTCCAGAGTGTGTGCTCTTCACCGTCAGACTCTATCACCTTCCCAGGTGACCAGAGTTAATTAACTCACCAGTAAAGGTCTGTCTCAGAGCCGCTGGGTTTTGCTGTTTTTAAGCACTTGCTTCAACTTTCTTAGGCTTCCCAGGTGGCACAGTGGTAAAGAATCTGCCTGCAAATACAGGAGACACAGGAGACGAGGGTTCGATCCCTGGGTCGGGAAGATCCCCTGAAGGAGGTAATGACAACCTAGTCCAGTATTCTTGCCTGGAGAATCGTATGGGCAGAGGAGCCTGGCAGGCTACAATCCATGGGATCCCAAAGAGTCAACCCGACTGAGCACTGAACACTCAACTATCTTAAGTAATAAACGTATAGAAACACTCAACATACTTAGGACACACACACAAACACCCTTACTTATATATACACTTTTTTCACCAAGAAATCTACATTTTTAGAAAAAGTAAATCATAGCATTATAGACAATAGGATTATTCCTGGAAAAAAGTCATTAGTTTAGAATTTCAGTATTTTGAAATTTAGTGATTTTTTATAATATTTTTTAAATTGGAGGATAATTGCTTTACAATATTGTGTTAGTTTGTGCTATCCAAAAATGTGAATCAGTCATGTGTATACATATATACCTCCTTTATATAGGCGCTTTTATTTCTACAGTGCCTACTCTTCATGCCTCCCTCCTATGTACCCACTCACTCATCCATTCATCCATCCAACAAACATTTTTCAGGACATTGTTACATCCTGGGGATGTATCAGTGGTGACGTAGTCCCTGCCCTTGAGGAGTACATGGACCAGTGGGGGATGCTATCCAAGTAAACAAGCCATTAGGATGCAGAGTGATCAATCCTTCGTGCTGGAGGAAGGTGCCAGGTGCCATGGGAACACTGAGGATGGGCAGCCAGCCCTGTCATGATGAGTTAGGAGGGCCAGCCTGGGGAGGCGATATCTGTCTGTGATAAGGCTTTAGGGAAGACATCGTCCAAGGAAAGGAAAGAGAATGATCTGGTTGATCAGCTTCTTTAACTGAAATCAACAATAGAAGTCTTTTTCAAAATTTTTAATTGGAGGATTGTTGTTGTTCAGTCCCTAAGTCATGTCTGACTCTCTGTGACCCCATGGACTGCAGTATGCCAAGCTTCCCGGTCCTCCATCTCCTGGAGTTTGCTCAAAGTCATGTCCATTGAGTCGGTGATGCTATCTAACCATCTTATCCTCTGTCACCCCCTTCTCCTTTTGCTTTCAATCTTTCCTAGCCTCAGGGGCTTTTCCAATGAGTTGGTGCTTCATATCAGGTGGCCATTAATTAATTGCTTTATAATGTTGTATTGGTTTCTGCTGTACAGCAACATGAATCAGCCATAAGTATGCATATGTCCCCTCCTTCTTGACTCTCCCTCCCACCCTCCACTCCATCCCAGCCCTCAAGGTTGTCACAGAGCACTGCCAGAGGGGGAAAAAAAGAAATCTGTACAAGGCAACTCTGTTTTTGCCATAGGTTTCTGTTTCACAGCTTCTTGGGGAAAGGACTGATGTAGCTGGGGCTCTGGTTAGCAGTCATGGCTAGCTTGTGGTGTGACCTGTTTCCACCATGATGAGAGACCCTGACCCCCATCCGGGCCTGTGACCGTCACACTGTGTGGCCCGGGTGGTGTTTTCTACATTGACTTGCCCTGTTTCCCTGGTTTTGGTGGTGTCTCTTCTTCTCCTTCAAGGCTAAGTTTAGCGTCTCTGTGGCATTGTGTCCACACCCTGACATCCAAGCCTGGAGGAGGCTGACTGTTGCTCCATCCCCAGTGGCACAGGAAATTGAGAAGGGAGGCCGGCTCCCTGCATTTTTCTGGTTGTCGAGGGCGGCAGCTCCGTGCTGTATCATCACCAAGATCAAGGGAACGGAATACTAGTCCAGCCTTAATTTAACTTACAGTTCCTTCCAATTTCACGTCAGCAGGTCCTTTTGGAGCTGGAAGTAATGGGCCATATCATGCCTTGGAGCCCGAGCGATGACTTATGTGGATGTCACCCACTGGCTTTTTATGGAAATGATTAATAAATCAGTAATTCTATCTGCAGTGATGTTGTTGTGTTTATAAATATTTAATTTACCTTCAGGTGCCCACATTTTCTCCATCTTTGCCTTAAACTCTGCTGACACGGCTCGTCTTTCTGAAGTGCTCTTCGGTAGATTATCAGAAGTAGGAAAGGTTAACCCCCCACCCCACGCCCTCTCTTTCTCTCTCTCTTTCTGTCTCACCGTCTCTGTCTCTGTACTATGGCTTTCTCTTTCCTTTTTTTAATTTTTGTGTGATTTGGCTCGGCGCTCGGGGCTCATGCTGAGAGAAGGCAATGCTCCTTGTGACAATGATGAAAGGTTACTCCAGTTTCAGAGGGAGACCGACTAAACTTTCCAGTTCTGACCTTGCACGAGTGGAGACCTGTTGTTGGCGTGTGTTTTCTCCTGCTTCAAATTAATGACATTTAGAAGCTGGAACAATGTCTGATGTTTTCCTTCCACAGAGAGGTATCTTTGTCCTTGCCACCAACTCATCTTTTGAAACCTGGTGCTTTGATTATTACAGTATGGCAGGTTGAATGGAAAGGTCTTTTAAAAAAATCAAAATAGAAACGCAGTCCAAGTTGAGTATTTCTCCACTGGAGATGAGGTTCCAACCTCACAAAAGAGGATGGCAGCTGGGAAAACAGCAATAAATAAAATAAAATAAAATAAAATCATCCTTCTTACCTCTCAGGATCCGAAGTGAGCTAATTGTTGTTATTATCTTTTTATTCTTCTGTTTCAGGAAATTGCAGCTTATTTAATAACATTTGAGAAACACGAAGAATGGCTAACCACCTCCCCTAAGACAAGGTAATGTCCCAGATTTCATGGGTTTTTGAATATGTGCAGTAAACGTATTGATTTTCATTGATTACTGTGTTTGGTTAGTTCATTCACGAGCAAGTTCAGAATGCTGTGTTGTGCCTGAGAGCTTGTGACACTGAGGTCTCATTCATTGGCTCAAGATCGTGATAGTGAATGCGGTCAGATGGATTAAAACCAGTGCAGCTGCCATCATGCAAGTTGGAAATTTTAACCTGCTGGCTTAAAGCTGGATCCTTCAGCTGGGTGCTTGGAAAGGCTTGGCAGGCAGGACTGTCAGGGGAAGTTTATTTGGGGAAAGTGCTACCGATGTTCTCTATAAACGTCCTTTCAAAAACAGAAACTACCTTAACTGTTCACTTTCATCTCAACACGTTTCACAAACTGAAAGTCCAGTTTTTCTGGATGGTGTTAAGATCTCCCCAATCAGAAAGGCATGGCTGTTTGCAATTTATTATTTAGTCCACGTCTGTGAACCTGCCGACTGCCACGGACACCAAACTCATCTCACCACCTGGGAACAGAGGGAATTGGCAAGGACTCAGCTGACTTGTGTTCTGTCAGTGCGAGTGATATCATTTTGTGAAGAATGGGGACGCTGGGATTTAGGGTTGATTTTAAAGGCAGCCTCTTCTCCTTCCCAGCTCTCAGTTTTTCATTTTTGGTATGTTCCATCCTAGAGCTTTGGAAAAACACAGCCACTCTCTTCCAATTGCCACAGGTTTTCTATTAGTGGTGATGGGCCCAGATGTTTAACAGCTTGAGTGGTATTAGCCGGAGCACAGCTTACAGGATAACCGGGCTGTGGGTTTGAACCTGAGAGGTGGAAAGCCCAGTCTGTTTCCTTTGGCCAGAAGCGCCAAATTCCCTGTTTGTTAACTGGGAGACCAGGAAAGGGGTGGGGGTGCGCCCTCTGCCCACTTGGCCATCCGCTTGACCTGTTTGTCCTTTCTGAGCCACGGAAGAAAGATATTCACTCAATTTAGAAGGTTCTTTAAAATATTTCTTCATGACATTTAGGTTTTTACTGGTTAGCATCCATTAGATGGGGCTTCCCAGGTGGCCTACTGGCAAAGAACCTGCCTGCCAATGCAGAAGGTGTAAGAGATGCGGGTTTGATCCTCGGGTCAGGAAGATCTCCTGGAGGAGGGCATGGCAACTCACTCCAGTATTCTTGCCTGGGGAATCCCATGGACAGAGGAGCCTGGGAGGCTACAGTCCATAGGATCACAAAGAGTCAGAGATGACTGAAGTGACTTAGCACACACACATCCATTAGATGAAGACAAAAATTTCCATTTTGAAAGAGTGTATCAGAGGATATTGAGGAAAGGGAGGTGAGTTCCTGAGATTTGCATCCCTAGGTGGGGCAGAGGTTGACTCTGATCTTTTTGCCTGTCATCCTGAACCCCTCTGTAGGATCTCTTCAACTTCTTAGCCTTCTGGGGCCATGGTTTCCTTTGCTATAAAGTCAAATGGTTTGTATCCATCAGCTTTTGATGTGATAATGCCTTGTAAGAAACAGTCTCCAAACTAAGTAACTTATAACAATAAATGTTTATTTCCTGCTCATGGGTCTGTGGGTTGGCTTTGGTTTTGAGTTATGTTCAGGACCACTCGATGTGTCTTCTTTTTGTAGGACCTAGGCCTAGAAGCCTCCCCCACCCCCTGCTGCCCACCCTCACTTCCCTGTCTGGGACATCTGGTTCTCATGGAGAATGGCAGGGGCTTAAAAGCCAAGGCAGTCCATGTAGGCACAGTGAAGCCCCCTGGATGTGGCATCATAGTCACATGAGTGCATGTGTGCTAAGTCACTTGAGCCATGATTGACTCTCTGTGGCCCCAGTGGACTGTAGCCCTCCAGGCTTCTGTATCCATGGGATTGTCCAGGCAAGAATACTGGAGTGGGTTGCCGTGCCCTCCTCCAGGGGATCTTCCCGACCCAGGGATCAAACCCACGTCTCTTATGTCTCCTGCACTGGCAGGTAGATTCTTTACCACTAGTGCCACCTGGGAAGCCCATCATATGTCACACCTGCTTGCAAATCCATTAGCCAAAGCAATTACTGTGGCCAAGCCCAGAAAGAATGAGGCCAAGAAGGACATTCTTTGCTAGAGGGTGGTCAGAGTGGGGGCAGGGAGAGCGAATGTGATGCCCATCGACTGTCTGTGAGCACAGCTGTGTCCTGTACTGTGGAGAGCCTGGCCCACTCATCTCTCCTTTCTTTGGAGTCACCTTCTTACAGGGCAGTGATTTCCAAACCTAATCAGGGATCAGAATCAGCTGGGGGGCTTGCTCCAGTAACATGTTGGATGCCACCCCCGGTTTCTGATTCAGGATGTCCGGGTTGGGCCTGATCCTCTGTATATCTAATGAGCCCCAGGTGATGGGGTGCAGGCCGGGGAACCCACTTTGAGAACCGCTGCTCTAGTTTCTCTGGGCAGGAGGAAGTCTGTCTGATTTCCACCTTGGCACCATTTCCCGACTCCCCACTGTGGTCCTCATCTCAAGCAGCCTCCAGGCTCTCCACACACCCTTCATTCCTCAGCCAAACACCTCTTGAATCTAAGTGGAAGGAAAGAGCTTCTCTTTAGCCAGAGAGCGAGGTTCTCTGTCACGCATCCTGGGCTAGACATCTGATTTTAGATGTGCGGACGCGAGTCCTGCTTCAGTCGCTCCCTGACAGCACGACAGGGTGGGGATCCTGCCTCGTGTTTCAGCCTGAATTCGGGTTTCTGTTGAGAAGTGAATGTCACTCATAGTCGTGCCTGACTCACTTGACTTTGGGGGAGTATAAATAGAGCCAAGAGCCTTCCTGTCTCGAGGCACAAGGTGGGCGCCTGGCGGCAGAGAAGGGATAAGGGTTTTGATATTGACATATCCAAGTCTGAGCCTTGGCCCCGTCACTCAGTACCTTTGTGACTTTAACAGAGTTGTTTCAGCCCCTTTCAAAGCTCCATTTTTTCTTCTTCATACATGAGACAGAGGCCAACGTTGATTGTGTCTTCATTGGGTCACGACGAGCATTGAATGAGATAGTATTGGTGATCTTGCTTTGCATGCTATGAGGGTCTGTGCCCAAGCAGGTCTGTTTGCAAGGGGCTGTCCCCAGGCTTCCTGTTGGCCTTGATTTTGGGACGTACTTGCCACCATCTCTCCGGGCTTTGGAAGGATGAGTTTCTTTTCTGAAAGCAGAGGGTAAAGATAGAATGATTCCTATTAGTATTATAACATCCAGTCCGTGTTTACACTTGAAAGCTTCTTGTCCCAGGAGGCGGAAAAGTTGCTGTGGTTGTTCAAGGACCTTCCTAAATTAGTTGTTGGGTTGAGTTTGGATCTCCCCACACCCCTCCCTTCTCTTGTATTGAAATTAATTGGTGCAGTTAACTGCTGAGTTCATGCAAACCGGCCTCCTGGTATTAAGGAATTAATGACACCAATACTCTGCTGAATGAGGAGGCAATACAACTTCTGTTTGCCGCTACCGCCGCCACTGCTAATTTCATTTCAGAAAATTAATAAAAATGAATTGCACCACTGACATTTATAGAGTTTCCTAATAAAATGATACATTGTTTGTGTGGAGGAATCCCTATTAAATTAATTGTCGTAATCAGTTCACATATAGATGTTGGTATAGGAGCTGCAGAGGGACCAACTCGTCGTCTCCCTGGCTGGCTGATGGCTGGGGGTTATAAATAGAGCCCTTGCTCAGATCCTGCCCTAATTACAGCGAAGGTCCCGGGAGCCCCGCTCACCTGTTTAATAATGAGGTGTGCTGCAGGAGGCTCCCAGGGCTGGGGGCCCCTGGGGCGGCTTTGTCACCACAACAGGGCTGCATGCAGATTGTTGAAGCAGCCCCATATTGTATTATCAGCAACTGGGACCTTCTGAAAGTGGTAGCTTGAAAAATCACCCTTCAGGATGTCTTTATTTGGCACTTCCTGTGTGCTCAGCACTATAATAATACCACTGGGAGACCCCAGGAGACTCCACACTCCCCACCATGCCAGATGAATTTAGAATCTTAGAATGGAGAGATTCCACCCCTCCATCTAGCATGTTCTTCCAGCTCCTCCTTCTGGCCTTGATTCGGTGTCATTCTCTCCATGAGGTCTTCCATGAACACATGCTTTAAAAATCACACCCTTCCCATCCAGCAGGAATTTCTTTCCTCTGTTCCTGTGTTCTGTTTCTCTAGAGTGCCCTTCACTACCTGAGACATGGTGTAGTTTCCCTGTTTATTTAATTCACTTATTCACCACCTGACCTCCTTTCCCTCCAAAAGTCCCACAAGGAGAAGGATTTCCGGTCTGGCTTGTTCAAGGAGTCTCTCCAGTGCCTGCAGCACTGCTGGACACATAGTGGGTGCTCCGTGAATATTTGTGAAATGAATGAGAGTGAGTCTGAAGGTTGTGGAGGGAGAGATCTGGTTTTATTTCACTTTATTTTTGTTTTGTATAGATTTCCTAGTGCTGTGCTCTGGGGCACTTCCATGATGGGCTTTTAAGTCTCTTCAGCAGCTCTGCCAGACATGAGATGCAGAAAGGGTGTATTATCTGTCTAAGATGGCACAGCCAAATGTGAGAGCTAGAATTTGAACCCAGGATTATCTTACAGCAAAGCCTACAATCTTAGCTTTGAGGCTACACTTCCGCTGCTGTGGGGTGTGAAGGTGGCCCCTCAAATGGTCCCACTACTTTTTTCTACCTCCCGTCTCATTGATTCTGAACCACCTGGGAGACCCAGCCTTCCTCTGCTGGTGAGCTTGGCTCTGGGTTCCTGTGCTGACCTCTGGAGTTGATCTAGCCTCTGAGTTGCAGGCAGTGTGGAGGAGCACGTGCTGCCCCACAGGGCAGAGAGCAGAGCCCAGCAGAGCCCAGGCAGGCGGGCTGCAAAATTTAGCAAGCCCAATAATGTATTTCTCCTCCCCTGGGAAACATGCAACCTTTCTTGGAAGTCGGGGACACATGAAGCTCAAAATGGAATTGAAAACACTTCCTTCCCAGGGATCTTGTCTGTATTTGTTTGGAGGCTGGAAAATGCTATTAATTATCTAATTAATTAGATTTATGTAGATAGCACCTTAACACTGAAACACTAAAGGTCTAATAATAGAATTTTTCTATAATGAACACTGAATGCTTCTTGGTCAATAAGCAATAAAAGAGCTAAGTAGAAGGAGGGGTCCGGAGGGAAAGGAGAAGAAAAGTGAGACCTGAGTTTCAAGAAGACCCAAGGGACTCAGCGGGAGATCCACCCTCGTCTCTGGGCTCTCAGGACCCCACAGGTCCATTGCATATTCCACCCTGGGTCTTTCCTATGCTGATAGTGAGACCAAGTCTTGGGTCTTCTGCTCTTTCCTCCAAAGTTCTCCCTCCCAGGACTCTTAAGAACTACAGGGTTTGACTATTGACCCTCTGTGGACCTTCCCCAAGCCTGAACTCTCTCCTGGACACCTGGCTGTCATAGTATCATCTCAAACTCATCATCTTCCTTCTTCCTCTTGCCCTCGCTCTGGCTCTGTTTCTGCTCTCTGATTTCCCTTGCTCTCAGAAGAGCCACCTCATCTTAAAGGCTCCAGGGCTTACTGCTTGCCCTCCTCCATGGCTTTGTCTTCCTCCCCTGGATGGAATTAGTCACTGGTTCTGCCAGTGTTTCAGACTATAATTCACATGCTTACTTTCCTCTGTCTCTGTGGCCTGGCCCTGGCCATCTGCATCAGTCTTGGGTAACTGAACAGCTCCAACCACATCCCTCTCCAGGCTGGACTTCCTCCCCCTGGTTTCCCTAAGACACTCCTTTCTGCATCATTGTTCTTGAAAACCTATGGGTGGAGTCCAGTGCTGGGTTCAGGGTCCTAGTGCATTTCCTCCATCTCCCTTTCTCATTCATTTTCTCTGACTCCCCACCACAAAGCACCCACTGCAGTTAGGACGCTGCTACTGCTCTCCAGACACACCTTCTGTGTCCCCTGCTTTGGCTTTTGCTCGGCCACTGATCTCCCCTCCAATACCCCATGTCCAGCCCAATCTGCCCATCTTTTGGCTTTGAGGTCTTCCTGGAGCCCCCCAGGCACACCAGCTCTAGGGGAGTCTCTTTGCTATCAGCTTCTGTAGCCCAGGTTCTTTGTCATCAATTTTTGACAATTGAGTGATCACAAATGTGGAAGCCTTGCCCCCACGCAGGGGGACAGCGTGCTCCCCATGGGCAGGGCCACCTCTGTTGTCTCTGAAGGGCTTGTGCACAGAGGAGCAGGAGCTTTGATGGGGGGTGTGCCTGGTGGTGTGCAGGCTTGTGGGCGAGCAGGCTGGCACCTGTGCGGACCAGCAGAGGGGCTGGGCTGTGGGACCAGGTGTGGGCAGAGTGCTCCACCCAGAAATCCAGTCTCATTAAGTACCAGATGAGTCCCTGGGCAGGTGGGCTGCTTTGGCCAGGACCTCTGTAAGTGGCACAGGAGAGTGACCTTTTTGGCCACCTCTAGGGCATCTGCTCCTTGGGGCAGTTCTAGGACTTTCTTGAGGAAGCCCCTATTCCTAGGAAGTGACTAGAATGGAGCTGCACAGATCACGTGGAGATCCCATCTGAGGGATTAAAACGTTCCCAGAACTAAAAAGAAGTGGAGTTCAGATACAGACAGCAACGTGGATGAACTCTGAGGACATTCTGATAGGTAAAATAAACCAGCCACAAGAGGGTGAATACTGCCTGATCCCACTTACAGGCGATGCTGAGAGCTGTGAGATTCATGGAGGCAGTGAGTAGAATGGTTGTTGCCAGCGGCTGTGTTGGGGGACAAGAAGTTAGTGTTTGATGGGACGGAATTCAGTCTGGGAGGATGAAAAAGTTCTCTGCGTGGATGGTGGTGCAGGCCGCACGACAGTGTGAATTTATCAGTACTTAATGCCACTGAACTGTGCACTTATAAAAGGAAAATTTTATGTTATGTATATTTTATAACAATTAAAAGAAAAAGATTCCCTGAGCTGCCTCTGTAGCTGTGTCCAGCCAGGCAGAGTGGGGAGTTGAGGATTGGTCGTGTGTGTGTGTGTGTGTGTGTGTGTGTGTGTGTGTAGCAGGTATTATGGAGGAACAGAGTTTGGGAGGTCTGCTCTATACATAGATCATTTCCGGGACTCTGTCCTACAAAAGAAGAAATAAACCAAGTCGGCCACGGTTTCAATGTGGTGACCTTTGCATTCTGCTGAACTGGGGAACCTGCTATCAAATTAGCATAACGATGTGTCATGTTACATCCATTCCAGCATTTCCTAACACACTGAGCAAATTCCTGACAAAGTCCAAAGTCTTATCATTAACCAAAGAACAAAAGTAGCAGTGGGTGGCGGCTGCTGGCTCAGGACTCTTCAGGATCCTCAGTGCCCCTGGCCTCCTGGAGGGCATGTGCCTTGGGGGCCCCAGTAGTTGGGATAAGTTTCTGAATGAGGTAGGGAAGAAGCTGTGACCTGGATCCTGATGAAATGCCTGGTGTCTCGACGGTATCAAAGTGGGACTGCCCCAGATTTTGGTGCATTTCCCAGAATCACAGGATGCAGAGCATCAAAGCCAGAGGAGATGGGGAGGCCACTGATCCCCCTCAGTGCCCAGGAAGGGGGCCGAGGCAGGCGTCCTGGCTGCCCAGAACCCTGGTCCCTGGTGCCCTTGGGAGCAGACCAGGGCTTCCTTCCGGTTTCTCGCTGCAAAGCCTTAAGTGGCTGCCCTTTTTGCGAGTGGGCATGGGGCGTTTGTCACACTACAGGGTTCGTGTGTCCTCTTGTGTCCTGACAACTTTCACCTTCCTTCTTACTTCCTGGAGCCAGGAGTGCAAGTCCAGGATGTGCATCCTGGGAGGGAGCAGAGTGGGGGAGTGGGTGTGTGTGTCTCGTGTCTCACTGGGTTAGGCAGCTGCCGGCTTCTGACTCCAGCCTCTGCTTTCTTTTACTCTTTTTATTTTTAATCTCAAATACACGGGCATATGAAGCTTCCCTGGTGGCTCAGTGGTAAAGAATCCACCTGCAATGCAGGAGACCTGGGTTCAGTCTCTGGGTTGGGAAGATACCCTGGCGGAGGGCATGGCAACCCACTCTGGTATTCTTGCCTGGAGAATCCCATGGACAGAGGAGCATAGTGGGCTACAGTGCATGGGGTCGCAGAGTCAGACACGACTGAAGTGACTTAGCACACATGCATGTAGTTTAATCAATCAAATGATCCGAAAAGCCTTGTAAGAAGTAGCCGTCCTCTGCTCTACAGCTCAATCCCACTTCCCAGGAATGCCCACTTCTTTTCGTTCTGATATTTACCTCCTGACTTTTCAGTGTTTGTTCTGCTCTTTCTTGATTTGTCAGTTTCAGATGTTATCTTCTGACTTCCCTGTTTGCTGAAGGAGAGTTTGTCCTCTCACGCCGCTTCTCGTCAGTGGGCTCATCAGTGGGGGCAGCCAGCTTCCGGGGGGTTTAGAGTCTGCATCTCTAGATGCTGGTGTCTGGAGAGGTCTTTCAGGTTCTCCAGGAAAGGATCTCTCCGCAGGTGCCTGGTGGTTTGGGCTTGGCTGCTAGGAGTCTGGGAACCAGGCAGGAAGGGCGCTTGCAATTTCACCACCAAGTCATGAATTCTCCTGGTTTACATCTGTGTTGCCTGCCTCTCCTCTGCTGTCTCAAGTCTGGGGTCTTTCAGGGTCCCTTTGTGCAAGAAGAAATGTGTCTCCAGTGGGGGCAGAGGCCAGGTGGGGTACATGGGGCCCTAGGAGGGTCTATCTGTTCCCTGCACAGATCTTCCTCTTCCTCCCTTCCCGAGTCTTTGCTTCTCCAGTACTCGATGCTTCCAGTGCACGGGTCTTTCTGGGGCTCTGAACGCAAACTGACTTGTTTTTCCTGGTGGCCCCTAGATGGTAGGTAGGGTTTGCTGCTTCTACTCCACGGTGTTGGCTATCCACACCCGCTCTGTCCTTGTGGGTTTACACCGTGGTCATCCCTCTGCTGTCACTGGATCAGAGGTGCAATGCTGTCTTCATGTCAAGAAACCCTGTCTTCCTGGCTGACCACCGCTCAGCCCTTCTGATGGAGAGCTGTGTGTGCATGCTAAGTTGCTTCAGTCATGTCTGATTCTTTGTGACCCTATGGACTGAAGCCTGCCAGGCTCCTCTGTCCATGGGATTCCCCAGGCAAGAATACTGGAGTGGGTTGCCATTCCCTCCTCCAGGGGATCTTCCCGACCCAGGGATCAACCTGGGGTCTCTTATGTCTTTTGCATTGGCAGGCAGGTCTTCACCACTAGCGCCACCTCTGTTTTTTCTCTCTCCTCTTCTTAGGCTCACTCTGTTTTTCTTGCTGTCTCACTGTCTTGCTTTTTCTCTTTCTCTTGTTTTAGTCTGTAAAAAGAAATGCCTCACAATGTAGTTTTCAGATTTCTAAATGCACAGCCACTCAGGACCCAGGAAACCCTGTCCCTGGGATGTGTAGACTTCTTGGGTGCAGGGAGGTGGCCCCAAAGCCAGTCTCTCAAACAACAGTATGCTCACTTCAATGCAGCAACCCTGGCTCAGAGCCATTCCTGGTGTTGGTGCAAGGTGCATGGCCTCTCCCTGTGTGGAATTTTGTGAGTCCTGGGGGGCTTCTGGGGCCGTCCAGTATGCCATGCATGTCACCTGATAGTGAACCTTGATGCCTTTTGTGTCTACCTGGCTATGAAGGTGTCTTCCATGATTGGCCTAGTCTCCAGGCAGGGTGCTTCTCATATGGGCTGCAGGGCTTCACAGGTGACCCTACTGCCAATGTGGGAGATGTAAGAGATATGGATTCAATCCCCGGGTCTCAAGATCTACTGGAGAAGGGCATGGCAGCCAACTCCAGTATTTTTGCCCGGAGAATTCCATGGACAGAAGAGCCTGGCTGGCTATGGTCCAAAGGGTCTCAAAGAGTTGAACATGACTAAAGCAACTTAGCACTCATGCCCATGATGCAAATTGGGGTACAGACACCCTGCCAGAGACTGCTCACCCCAGGGACACCTGCTGGCATCTCTAAGCAGAGCAATCTGGCAGTAAAGACTATTTCTGAGAATGAAGTAGCACAAATGCATAGGCGTTTACCTACCCTGCCAGAGAGTCCATCCACTGGAATCTCGCTTTCTTTCTGGGGCCTACCAGTTTATTATCATCTTCACTTTCTTCTCCCGAATCTGGAAAATTAGGATTGTCTCGTGTTTCTGTTACTGATCTGGATTGGTGTCTGATATTTGCCCTGGGTCAGTTCTGATCTAATAAATCAATGTTGGTTGCGGGGAGAGGGAGTGCCTGTGGGGTCGGGAGGCTGGAAGTCGTATTCTCAGAACAGATCACTTCTGCACTTCATCATTTTCTGTGTGATGAGTAATTCTCAAATCAGCTGGAGATTCTCCCACTTTTCTCACTCTGGCTAAGAGGTAGTACTATCTTTGCTATTCTTAGATTGTCTAGTCTTTTATTGTGGGGTTTAAAAAATTCAAAATCAGCAAAAACAAAGGAAGGATATCTTTCTTAGTTCTCCAACTCGACTGTGTATCCTGCTTTGCACATGAGTATTTGTATGGTGTGTGTTTATACACATACACACATGTACACATGCACAATACAGACATGTGCACAGACACACATGTACACAGAAGCACACACACACACATGCACAGTCATGCATGGAAATATACAACATAACACACATGTATGGACGTGTATACGTATGCACACACAACACTCATATACACGTTCAGAAATACACAGTACACACACGCACACTTATACATATATACCTAAGTACACAACATATACAAATACACAACACCTCACACATGCATACACAACACATACTTGGCCACTTGAGTTGTGTTTTTCTTTTGTGCCTTCCAGTTTTATTGAGATATAATCAACACACAGCACTGTATGTGTTTAAGGCATATGGCATAAGGTTTGATTTACATAGTTCATGAAGTGACTGTCACAGTAACTTTAGTGAACCTCCTTCATCTCAAGTAGATACAAAATTAAAGAAACAGAAAAAAGTTTTCCTTGTGACGATAACTCAGGATTTACTCTCTTAACAACTTTTGTGTATAACATAGAGCAGTGCTAATTATGGAGAAGGCAACGGCACCCACTCCATACTCTTGCCTGGAAAATCCCATGCACGGAGGAGCCTGGTAGGCTGCAGAGGTTGCGAAGAGTCGGACACGACTGAGCATCTTCACTTCCACTTTTCACTTTCATGCATTGGAGAAGGAAATGGCAACCCACTCCAGTGTTCTTGCCTGGAGGATCCCAGGGACGGGGGAGCCTAGTGGGCTGCCGTCTATGGGGTCGCACAGAGTCGGACACGACTGAAGCGACTTAGCAGCAGCAGCAGTGCTAATTATATTTATCATATACTTTACATGTCTAGCACTTATTGTATTTAATAACTGGACGTTTGTACTTTTTGACCACCTTCATCTAATTCCCCCCTGTGCCCAACTCCCCACCTCTGGTAACCATGAGTTGAACCTCATTTCTCATGAGTTCGTTTGTTTGCTTTTGAAGTAGAATCAGCCTGCAGCACTGTGTTAGTAGCTCTGCTCCTGCAGCACTGAGTTAGTTCCTGTTTCATAGCATTGTGATCCCGTATTTCTATACGTTTTGCGCTGATCACCAGTGTCTAGTACTGTACGTCACCATCAGATCAGATCAGGTCAGATCAGTCGCTCAGTCGTGTCCGACTCTTTGCGACCCCATGAATCGCAGCACGCCATACGGAGATATTAAATAATTATTGACTATATTCCCCACACTGTCCATTTCATGGCCGTCTTGTGGGAGAAAAAAATTTCTGGGAAAAATTTTCATCTTTTTATTCAATGATTTAATAAGATGGACCATGGGAACATTTTGGGTGGAGGAAAATTTCTCCTAGGAGAGAGGAATTCTTCTCTCCTGGCAACCTGACCTCATCCGGGATGGATGGAACTTAGGGTTGACTGAGCTGTTTAATTTGAGGTGACTCCAGGGGGCAGAGGGGAGCCTGAGGCTGGGATAGTTGCTTGCTGGGCAAGGGCTTCTGGCTGTGCCAAGGGCAGGGGACTGGACAAGGTGCTTCCTGACTGGCTGCTTTGTGAGTCCCATCACTGCCCTAACCAGGTCTGTGGGAATTTGGGATCATGTTTTTTATTTTTATTTTTTTTTGAGAAATCTTCAGGAACAGGAACTTTCTGACTGTGGTGGAACTGGATTTGTACATAGAAGGGCAGATGGCACTTAGGCTGAGGTGTCAGGGAGACCAGAGCCCTGCCAGGCATTTGGGAAAGCTGGAGAAGAAGACAGTGAAATTAGGAAATCACAAAACGTGTCCAGCAATGGAGAAGCAAGAGCAGAGGAGACAGGTCACCCTATCCTGGCGCTTGGCCTACACAGGGATATGTGCTATTTCCACATGTGTTCACACACACACAGACCCACACACCCACATACACACATGTGATCTCCTACCTCTGTGTCACAGGCTCTCAATAATTAATTCTGTCCACCCACTCCGGGAGATGCTGCCCCTGGATCTGGGGGTTGACGGTGCTCTCTTTGCAGGTCCATCGTCTTCTCCCGTGGGGTTGCATGTGAACCTTTTACTCCTGAATCCAGCTGTCACCTCTCATGCTGTTGGTCTGCTCTGTTCATCTGTTTCTTCAGTGGACGCTTTCTGGTTGCTCATGGTGTGCCAGGTGCCATGCTGGGCTTTGGGGATGGAGTCGCGAATGAGACAGATGGTTTACACCCATGGCGATGCTGCAAGGGTGCAGTGAGAGGCTGCCTCTCCAGCAGGCAGGGTGGGGGGACGGTCAGACTGCCTTCCTGAGGGGCTGAGCTTTGGATGGAGACTTGAAGGATGGGTATGTGTGTGTGTGTGTGCGTATGTGTGTGTGCGTGTATGTGTGTGTGCTGGGTGGGATGATGGGGGCAGAAGGCAAGCATGTTTTTCCTGGCCGTGCTGGAGGAGTCTGTACAGATCTGAGGTGGGAAGGTGCCAGGAGAGTGTGGGAGTAGACAGAAGGTCCTTGCAGCCTAGGTAGTGAAGCTGGGGAGAAGCAGGTGGGGGTGAGGTTAGGGAGAGGCATGGAGACCAAGCTCAGGGTTCAGGGACAGCGCTGGACAGTGAGGACCCCCATGGGGCAGTTAAATGAGCAGTTGTGATGATAGCCTCGTCCTGGGCACCCTGGAGGTAGAGAATGAACTGGAAGGAGAGAAACAGGAGGGTGCCTGCACTGGCGTCTGTGGATGCGCATTTTAATGATGAGAAGACTGAGTCTCCATCTAGTGGAAAGTATCAGTGTCCTGTTGCTACAGGGACAGACCTTCTGAGTTTGGAGAGTCAGAAGAGCTCTCAGTGAGCCAGGCTCCATGATGAGCTGGGTGTTCAGTGACTCAAAGCTGTGGTTCTCCCTAATTTCAACTGCTCAGCGTTTAGCTGACGTCACCTCCCACCTGTCCCTCTGTCCCTTGTACTCTGTTCCCCTCTCCACCCATCCTCCTCACACCAGGGTCCTGTTTGAGGCCGCGGGGGAGGACAGGACCTCCAGGGCGAGGGGATCTGTGGCTGGATTGGCTTCACATCACAGTCCATCCACACATGTGTGAAAAAAATATTGATGATGGTGATGGTGACAGGCGGATGCACAAGAGAACCACTCTTTTGAAATAATCGCCAAACTTTGAGGTTTTTTTTCTGGCTGTGGTACAGCATTCCAAGGTGAGAATTCTTCCTCTTGGAGAAAAATTCCACCCGTAGCCCCCTATTATCCCACTGGGGTATGTCTGGAATTACCCATAGTCATGCCATTTCTCTGGTGTTTAATTTCCTTACCCAGTGCCAGAGGGTCTGCAGGGGTATGGCAGAGTTTTGCAGTTTATTAATTTTGCATTAAATAATTAATAGTAAAGTTAATTGATGAATTATTCAATTTTTCAGGTAAAATGGGATGATAAATATTCATAACTTATTTTATTAAGGGAATTTCCATTTCCTATGTCATTAAATCTAGATTAACAAAGGCTGACTTTAAAAGAAGATCGAAAACAATTGTGCTTTGGAATTAATTTACGAAGTTAAGGTCATTGCTTTGTGAGTTTACCTCCTGCCAGAGTGTTAGGGCCTCATCTTTACAGAGGAGTATCTGAATTCTCAGGAGTAACATGGCCATCAGTTTAGGAGAATTCCACGAGTCTGCCGGGGTTTTCTTCTGCATTCCCAGTTCACGACATTGGGTACTGGGGCACTGAGATGGGTGTAGTGAGGCAGGTGAGCGGAGAGAGCAGGTCTGGGGTCCTTTCCTGGGAGCGTCTGGCTGTGGCTTTAAGCTGTTCGTTGTTTGTTCAAGAGCTACAACAGGATTTAAGAGGAGCCCAAACCAAAGCTGATGAGGGTACACAGCCTGGTGAAAGAATGCTAAATGCACATGTTTCAGAGTCAATTTCAGCATAACTTTGGGTTTTATCCTGGAGTTTTAGGAGGTGCTTGTTTTCCTAATGGTAAATGCTCGCAGCCAAGGGTTAACTACAGCTTCAATTTTTATTTGCATTTTCTAGCTATCCAGTTTCTTTTATGTTATGTTAATTTGTCAAACTGCTTCGAGCGCAGACCACACACTGGTACTGAAGGTTTCTGCGTACCTCATAGGCTGTTGATCACTCGCAAAGCCCCTTCAAATCTGGGCCGTTAATCCTCATACGTGCTAGTGCTCAGTCGCTTCAGTCTTGTCTGACTCTTTGCGACCCTCATGGACTGCAGCCCGCCAGGCTCCTCTGTCCATGGCATTTTCCTGGCAAGAATACTGGAGTGGGTTGCCATGCCTTCCTCCAGGGTATCTTCTTTTTTTTTTTTTTTTAAATAAGAATTTTCGCTCGCAGCGCCACCCGCTGACCCTCCGGAGCAAACCTGCACAGCAAGGGGCAGCTGAAGCTCCCGAGGCGGGGCCAAGGGGGCTGAGGCGGGCAGGTGGGCAGCCGGTGGCCGCAACACTGGACCGCCGCCCGCGCCCGGCCTCCGAAACCTCTCGATCCGGCCGGGCGCTGGGGCTGCGGGAAGCTAGGCCCTCCCTCCAGGGGATCTTCAACAGCCCTGCAAAATGGGCAAATCTTGGGTAGAGAGAGAGAGCAAGAGAGAGCCAGAGGGAAAGAGTCATGTATTAAATGAAGCTCTTCTTTCTCCCACCCAGCCGTCTAGCCACTTCCCTAAACTCAAGGAAACTGAGTCTTAGAGTTTATGTGACCCACCCAAGGTCACTCAGCTAATCAGCCCCATGGAAGTTGGACCAGAGCCCAGGTCTTTCTGACTCACAGTTGAGGTTTTTTCCCCCAACTTCAGTATCTTTAGTGCTTGAAAATAATTTTTTAACCACCCGGAATAGTGGGACGTTTGGGAGTATTTATAACCCCGTGGAACAGTTTTCTCTGCACCGTCAAGTGTTCATTATAATTTTCCAGCGAGACTTCTGCTCTGAAGAAGTTGATCCTATGGTAAGCCTTCCTTTCAGAGGGGAGCATTTGATGCTGCATCTCATGAACCTACTCCTAAAATTATCCCTAATTGGCTTGGAAAGTGGCTTCCAACAGGCAGCTGGCTTAGTATCTTGACTTTCTGGTTGTGACTCAGGGAGGTGCCTGGGTTCGATCTGGTTTGTGATAGTGGTCTTGTTAACTCTGAGGGCGAGATGATATCGCGAAGGTGCAGACTGAAGTGCTGTCTCAGGGGAGGTGGCGTGGAAACTACCAGGGGCAGCCTGTCTCATCAGGGATGGTGACTGGCAGGTGGGGCCAGGAGAGGGGGCGTTGACATGCAATTCCAGTGTGCCTAGCATCATTCTGCCAGTCCCTCTTGAGTGCCTGCTGCATGCATGGGTTGTACTGGGCACCGTGCAGTTACAAAGGCGGTGGAAAACATGGCCCCTAATCCAATCGGCGAGACAAGTCACACGTGTCTTAGATAACTAGTGTGATTCCCAGAGAGTGCATGGGAGCACCTGGTGTGTGTGTGTGTGTGTGTGTGTTTATGTGTATGTGTGTGTACTCATGTACTTGCTCCCCCCACACAGAGCTATAGGAAGAATGCAAAATGGGGCCAAGATCAATTGGATTCTATTGATTTCATTGGGAAAAACAGCACAGCAACATTTGTAAGGGTGAATTTCAATCAGAAAACCGTGAGTTTGGGTGGGGGAATGGTGCGCCCTGATGGCAGACAGAAGACTCAACACTTGGACGTTTCCTGCCCTGGAATCATGGAAGGAGCGGTTAATTGATTGTCTTGGCATAAATGATTGTAAGGCTCTAGAGGGCCCCCAGGTGCCCCATGATGGGTCCATCCTAGAAGGGAGGGAGGTCCCTGGACATCTTCATTTGTGCCCAGTGTGTGTGGAGCCTGGATGAGCCTGGGTGGGGAGGCACAGCTGCTCTTGATGCCAAAGAGCTGTCCTCAACACAGACATACCACATTTGATGGCATGCTTAGGTGGGCACAGGGAGGTTGAGGTTGGAGGACCTTCCCAAGTGGGGAGTCAGACCCCGTCTGTCTGAGTGGAAAGCCTGTTTGTTCTTCTGACTCATAAGGCTTGTGGGACCATGAGCAGAACCATTTACAGGGTCACCCTTATGGGTCTTGGAGATTGTGCTGATTTTTCCCATACTTGAGAACAGTGGTTCTCAACAGGGTGTGACTCTGGCACACCCCTCCCCCTCTCTGCCCAGGACATTTGACAATGTCTGGGGACATTTCTGGTGGGAGGGAGGAAGCTTGCTACTGGCAGCCAGCAGGTAGAGGTCACTGATGCTGGTAAACATCCTGTGATGCTCAGGACAGCCCCTCACATGAATCATCCAGCCCCAAGTGTCAGCAGTGCTGAGTCTGAGACTCCTGGGGTCAGTTTAGAGACTGCATGCTGAAGTGCATGGTGGTCGTGAGCCAAATTGGATCTGAAACCCAGTTCTGCCACTTATTAGCAGCCTGTTTCGTCATCTGTATAATGAGAATTATAATAGGGAAACTCCTGTTGTGGCTGAAGTGTGTGGAGCACTTGTTGTTGTGCGAAGTCATGTCCAACTCTTTGCGACCCCATGGATTGCAGCACTCCAGGCTTCCCTGTCCTTCACTATCTCCTGTAGTTTGCTCAAATTCATGTCTACTGAGTCGGTAATGCCATCCAACCATCTCATCCTCTGTCGTCCCCTTCTCCTCCTGCCTTCAACCTTTCCCACCTCAGGGTCTTTTCCAATGAGTCAGTTCTTCACATCAGGTGGCCAAAGTACTGGAGCTTCAGCTTCAGCATCAGTCCTTCCAATGAATATTCAGGGTTAGTTTTCTTTAAGATTGACTGATTTGATCTCCCTGAAGTCCAGGGGACTCTCAAGAGTCTTTTCCAGCACCACAGTTCGAAAGTATCAATTCTTTGGTGCTCAGCCTTCTTTATGGTCCATCCATACATGACTACTTGAAACACCATGGCTTTGACTATATAGGCCTTTGTCTTCAAAGTGATGTCTCTGCTTTTTAATATCTTGTCCAGGTTTGTCATAGCTTTCTTTCAAAGGAGCAGGCATCTTTTAATTTCATGGCTGCAGTCACCATCCACAGTGATTTTGGAGCCCAAGAAAATAAAATCTGTCAATGTTTTTTCACTTTTTCCACTTCTGTTTGCCGTGAAGTGATGACATGTTATTGGTGTTTTTATTATGACTCTCTCACCAGAACCCAGATGGCCCTGGACTCTGCACACACACAGCCAATTGTTCCCTGCTTCTATTTATGTGGTTGTGCAGGGTGATGGCTCGAAGTCTCATGTCCTTCTCAGCTTTAAAAATGATCCTTGGATAAACACATTTCAGAGAGAAGGGGGAGAGAGAACTATGGGGGTTCATGTCACAACACTTAGCAGAGAAGAGCATTTAAATGGATGGTTATCATCAGAGTCAGAAGTTGCATGGGCCAAGCTCAGAGCCCAGACTCATGTCTGCGTGCTGAAAGAGTTTACTCATCACTGTGTTAATTATCTATTGCTGTATCACAATTTACCTAGAAACTTAGTGTCTTAAAGTAACAAATATTTATCATTTCACCATTTCTGTGGGTTGGGAACTTAGGACAGCTCTGCCTCAGAGTGTCTCAAGGGGCCACAGCCAAGGTGTCTTCCAGGGCTGCAGACCCATCTGGAGACTCGAGTGAGGTGGGACCCACTTCTAAGCTCATGTGTGTGGTTCTGGACGATTTGGTTCCTCCTGCCTGATGGCCAGAGATCACCTGTGCTCCTTGCCACATGACGTCTCCAACATGGCAGCTTCAGCATAACCATTTAGGGAGAGAGCGTGGGGGTCTCTTTGGGACCTGACCTCACAAGTCAGATTTTTTATTGCTTCTGCTGGAATCTGTTTCTAAGAAGTGAGCTACGGGGTCCAACTCACACAGAGGGGAGGGAATCATATAAGGGCATGGATTCCAGGGGGCAGGGGTCACTGATCTTTAAGATCGACTGATTTGATCTCCCTGAAGTCCAGGGGACTCTCAAGAGTCTTTTCCAGCACCACAGTTCGAAAGTGTCAATTCTTTGGTGCTCAGCCTTCTTTATGGTCCATCCATACATGACTACTTGAAACACCATGGCTTTGACTATATAGGCCTTTGTGACATAGGACTGATGAGAAGGGCCAGGGGCATCTGGAGAGCTAGTCATGGCATTCACACTCACCTTCTGTGTGACCTTGACAAAGCACTTTTCCTCTCTGGGACTCAGTTACCTTCTCCTTAATATGGCTGAGTTGGATTCTGGGATGGCAAGTGTGGGTGACCCATCAGTGCTCAGGGCAGGCATCCCTGTCACAGATCACGCCACCACTTTCCCAAAGCCTTTAGAAGCCTTCCTAAACAGCACTTGTTTCAGACGGCCACTCCTAGCTGTGTTGACTCCATTTGCCATCTCTGAGTGACCTCTAAAGGGACAGTCTATGGTTATGGCAGCTCAGACCAACAAGATGTTACAGCAGAAAAGGGCGGGTGGACCATCCTCCTGCTGGCCCGAGAGAGAAAGCTGCCAGCTTAGTGCTTGTGGATCCCAGCTGGCTCTGCTCTTGCTCTGCTAGCCCAGCCCTTCCTCCTACCACACACCCAGACTCCAGAGGGGCTGGTTTGGAGAGGACACTGGCTGAGGAGCTGTGGGGTCTGAAGCCCAGCATGGGGTTGGCCTGATCTGGCCTTGGCATTTGTGGGTGGGCCAAGGAATCTGTCTGGTTCCTCGTGGGAGCAGATTTGGGCCTGCGGAAAGGGAACCCAGGTCATTTTGGAAATGAGCTTGAGGCAGCCTTCATTCTTGCATTCAATTTATCAGACTTTGGAGTGATTTATTCTGTTACTTCCCCGGGTCATGTTCCTGGGCTCGAGGTGTTGGCTTAATTTGCTTCTGAGATCTTGATACTACCCGTTCATTGCTCCTAGGAGCTGCTGGGGGCATTCTGTTAACAAGGAGCAGAGTCCATTTTCTGGACCAAGTAACCGTTTATCCCAATGCATTAGAATTTTCAGCCCCCCTCCCCTCGTTTCTGCTTTTCTAAAAGTTTCTTTTCCTGAAGGGCTGGAATATTCAAAGGCAGTTTAATAGACATCGATTTGCAATGATTTTTAGCCACTGTGCTTCAGGAGAGTTGAGAAGCCAATAATTAATCCTTTCAACAGCTCGTCCCTTTTGTTTTAAAATGATCTAATAGCTGAATTGCTCTAGCAGGCTGGGCCAGCGTGACCCAGTTCGGCTCCTTGCCTTCTGCTGCTTCATTCAAATTCGTCCGCTATGAATTATTCAGCCCTTTTGCAGGGGTGAGTGGGTCTCCTCGTTGTAATATCTAATTAGCAACCCGGGAGGCCAGCGTCATTCTGCAGACAGCTGCTGCTCACCTCGGGCAGATGAATGGGCATTCTTAGAACAAGGGTCAGGTTCTGCCTTTTCAAGGAGGATGGTTTGTCCTCTGACCCCAGAGCAACTACACCGATCCTTGGGCTTGTCCAGGCTCCCCTGTGCTTGGTCCTCTGCCCATGCCCGTAGAAAGTGACCTCGGGTTCCTCCTAGTTGAGGGACTCTTGGGTGACTCCCATCCCTACCGCAGTGATGTTGTGTTGCTTCCATAACTGACCACCACACACATAATGGCTTAAACTATACATGTCTGTTATTGTACAGTCTGTAGGTCAGACGTGCAATACAGCTCTCACCGGGCTAAAATCAAGGTGTCAGCAGGGCTGGGTCCCCCTGGAGGCTCTGGGGGGAAAGCATCTCCTTGCCGTTTCTGGGCTTTCCTTGTGGCTCAGATGGTAAAGAATCTGCCTGCAGTGCCGGAGACCTGGGTTTGATCCTTGGGTTGGGAAGATTGCCTGGAAAGGGAAATGGCAACCCACTCCAGTATTTGCCATGGGAAATCCCATGGACAGAGGAGACTGTGGAGTCCATGGGGTCACAAAGAGTCGGACATGACTAAGCAACTAACACACTGCCTTTTCCAGTTGCTGGAAGCATCACAGTCCTTGGCTCATGGCCCCTTCCTCCCTCTTAACAGAGAGTGAAGCCTCTACACCACTACAGTGTAGCATCTTTCTGACTCTCTCTCTGCCTTTGGTCTCCTCTCCTCCTCTCTCTTCCACTTTATTTGGCTCTGCTGGGTCTTAGTTGTGGCATGAAGGATCTTCAATCTTTGTTGTGACACGGGAGATCTTTCATTGCTGCAGATGGGATCTTTAGTTGTGGTATGTGGGATCCAGTTCCTTAACCAGGGATCAAACCTGGGCCCCCTGTGTAGGGAGGGTAGAGTCTCAGCCATTCAGCCACCAGGGAAGTCCCTCCTCTTCTACTTTTAAAGATGCTTATGATTACATTGAGCCCAACCAGATAGTCCAGGATGCTCTCCTTGCATTAAGGTCAGCTGACTAGTAGCCTCAATTCCGTCCACCACCTTAATTCCCCTTTACTGCGTGACCTAATGCAGTTGTGGGTTCCAGACATTAGGATGTAAATATCTTTGGGGGGCATTATGCTGCATCCAACACCTACCATTGCCCTGGTTTCACTGTTGCTGAGTTTATGGAACTTTCTATTGGGAAGAGAAGCTCTGAGAACTTCCCTGAGCAGCAGCCTCATAATTTTAAGTGTGGGTGTTACAGACAGATAGACAGACAGGACGTGGGTCCGTCTTAGTTCTGCCACCTCTGAGCTCAGAGACAGCAGATGGCCAGCAGGCAAGTTGCTCCATCTCTCTGAGCCACAGCGTTTTTTCCCCTGTAAGACAGGCTTATAAATGCCCATCTCCCAGAGCTGTGGCAAAGAGTCAATGAGATGCCGTGCAGCCGAGCCATCCAGAGGCGGTAGTGCTTCCTGGGATCTATTGCACTGGCCAAAGATCTGTTTGGGTTTTTCCATAACATCTTATGGAAAAATCTGAATGAATGCTTTGGCCAACCCAATACATCATCATGTGTCTGTTTTCAGTCTGAGCGTGGGGGCACCTCTCTCTCGGGAGGAGGGGTTAGCGGGTCTTGTTAGCTTGTTCCCTGAACCCTGTGCAGGGGGTGGCGCCATGCAGGGGTGCTGGGAGCATCTGTCTGATTCTGGGGCAGGTGTGTTTCCTGCAGGACTGCTGGCCCCCTCTGCATCACCCCCCCAACTGTTGTCTCCCACGTCTGGCTTCATTCAAACCCATTCTCTTACCCTTAGGGACAGGACCGTATGCCCTGAGAAGCACAGACTGACCTTGTCCTCTGTCTGTCTCCAGATGGTTGTAGATAATCTTCCTGACATTCCTCTTGGGGTGGGTTCTCTCAGCTTCTCCAGGGGTCGGGGGGCGGGGGTTGTACCAGCTTGTGTTTTCCTCATGAGATTGGTGGGGATGGAGATGCTCATCCCCATTTCGGGCAAAAGATAAAGATGTGACCACCTGCTCAGGGTTACTGGCTGATGAGGGGCAGAGCCGATCCCCAAGCCTGGCCCCTCCAATCAAGGTCAAGTGTCCCTTTGGGTTCCAGTTGTTCTCGGAAGCTCAGCAGATACTGGCTCCTCTTAAGTAGCTCTGGGGCCCCTCCCTCTCCCCTGTGTATTTCTGTCCCCCTTTCTGGAAGCACGTCCTGGGGGCCAGCAGCCCCCTGGTCACTCTGTCTCTCTCTTTTGTTACTTGCTAGATTACCAGTTTATTAGACAAAGGTGGCCAGCTGGAAGAGATGCAGAGAGTGGGGTACAGGAAGACAGAGTGGAGAATCCGTGCTCTGAGCACACCAGTCTCTCTGAATCTCTACGTGTCCTCCCCCCACCCCTGTTCACTCTTGTCCTTGACACGGGAAGGGTGTGGCAGTGATCACATGGAGCTGGCCTGTGGCCCCAGTGATTCTCAGGGGGACCCCATCTCCAAGGTCCTTGTCCCTTTGCTGTCCTCAAAGGATGGGGCTATGGGGCTGAATCACAGGGACCACTGGCTTATTTCTGCTATCTTCCAGGACTTACTACCTTGCTTGTGGTGGTGGCACTCTGGGTTTGGACCTCTTACACTTTTGTGGCTGCCCTAGTGAAGGTACTGGTTCATTCCCCCCGTATGTCTCCCTTTCCCTCATCTGTGGAAGCCTTCTTGGGGAGCCTGCCTTCAGTACACCAGCCAAGTCCCTCCAGGTCCTTCCACGGGGTTCCCTGTTCACCCTGAAAAGTGTAGCATCAGCAAGAGAAGCAGCAACCTTCTGAAATGCAACGTGTGCAGATAAATAATTCAGGGAAACTCAGCCTCACTTTATTAAGGCCAGAACCATCCTTTTCTGTCAGAAGCCACGGACTGGGTGAGATCAACAGGAAGCCCCGGGACCCGACGGCTCCTGGGGGCCAGAGGACTGTGGCTGTGGTGGACTGAGCACCCAAGTTGGGTTCCAGCTTGGATCCCACCTGTTCCCTTGACCTTGTGTGCAGACGTGGCCCCTTTAACCTGACGGGGCTGCCTGGAGAGAGGAGGGTGAACAGCTTCCTCGGGGGGTGGGGGCATCCTGACCTGGCTCCCTGGGTCCAGAGGAGGGTTTGGGCTGGCGTGACTGAGGTCTGAGCGTCCAGGAGTAGAGAGAGGAATGAGGGTCTCAGGCAGACCTCCCACCCTGGACATACCAGAGCCACCACTACTGATTCATGGTATTTCATATCATAATAAAGTTAACGAGTTGCTGGCATTTTAAATGCTTTTCAGATTAATTTATAGTCTAATGTGGTAATGAGGAAGCAGCTTTTGTCCAAGAGGTGAGATATGCAAAAATAACCTTTAAGTTTCTCATAATTAACCTTTAATGATATTCTCTCAGGTTAGCGATATATTTTATGCCTCAAAAATGTAACAGACAGAGGAGGTGGGTGCTTCCTGCAGTCAAATGCCTGGCGGAGGTGAAGCTGCTTGGACACAGGGGTTTCTGCTCCTCAGGAGTTTTGGTCAAGAGCTGTCTGGGAGGTGAAATAGTGACATCATCACGGGAGCCCTTGGCCTTGTGACCACGTGGACCCTTCTTTTGATCAGTCATAAGCCGTGGTTTCTGATTCTTCAGCCTTGCTCCTCGCAGCCCCTTGCACTGTGGCCGTAACCAAGCCTTGTGCCAAGGCAGGACCTTTCCTCTGCCCTCTTTCCCCTTGACCTTCGCAGTATTTGACCCCATGGACTGATTTACCCTTTGTGAAAGTTGTTTCTGGTTGATTTTATGGAGACAATTGCTATGAATAAGGCTCCTTCCTACCCGCAGAGCTCAAGTATGGGGAGGAGCTGCAGATACACAGACCACGGTGACAGAGGGGACTGGAGAGTGCCACGTTCAAGGGGAGGGAGAGGGTTAGGGTGAGCCATTTAGGGAGAGGGGAGGGAAAAGCCACTTCCCTGAGCTATCAGGGAGGGAGGGCTTTTCTGCTGTGGCCCAGTTGACCTCTCTATTGGCCAGAGGTCTCCAGAGAAGCAGAACCAGAAGGGTGTGTGTGTGTATGTGTGTGTGTGTCTGTCTGTGTGTCTCTGTGTGTGTCTGTGTATGTCTGTGTGTATCTCTGTGTGTGTGTCGGTATGTATATGTGTCTGTATGTATGTCTCTGCGTGTGTCTATATGTGTGTATGTCTGTGTGTGTCTGTGTGTGTGTCTATATGTGTGTGTGTCTCTGTGTATGTCTGTGTTTGTGTATCTCTGTGTGTGTCTGTGTATGTCTCTGTGTGTGTCTCTGTGTATGTCTGTGTGTGTGTGTGAATGTATTTACTAGAAGAAGTTTGCTCACATGACTTTAGCAGCCGACACATCCAAAGACCTGCGGTCAGCCAGCTGGAGGCCTGGGAAAGCTGATGGACGGGCAGTTCCCGTCCGAAAGTCAACAGGAAGAGCCAGTGTTTCATTCCAGACTGAAGACAGGAAGGAGACTGAAGCCCCAGATCAGGGCAGGCAGGCCAGAGTCTTTCCTTGTTCGTGGGATGGGTAGGGCTTTTGTTCTCTTCAGTCCTTCAACTGATTGGGAGAGGCCTACCCACATTGGGAGCCCCATCTGCTGTATTCAGTCCATGATCCAGATGTTAATGTCATCCCCAAACACCCTCACGGACACACTCAGAATATTGTGCAACCAGATATCTGGGTACCGCAGTCATGTTGACACAGGAAGCAGCCATCACAGCCCCCTGCCTTCAGAGTCCCCTTTCTGGCCCCGTTTGCTGGCTCTTCCTTGCTTTCCACCCCCATGTCCTCCTCCACCATCCTAGGGAAGTGGTCTTCAGTGCTCAGCTGCTGACCCCACTGGTTTTAATTAAAAAAAAAAATCATTTAAAGTAGAGAGTCATCATCATGATAGATACATGCCTTGCAAATTTTAACTTAAAACCTATGAATTATTGTTGTCATCTAGTGTCTCACTTGTGTCTGACTCTTTGCGACCCCATGGACTATAGCACACCAGGCTCCTCTGTCCATGGGATTTCCCAGGCAAGAATACTGGAGTGGGTTGCCATTCCCTTCTCTAGGGGATGTTCCAAACCCAGGAATGAACTCATGTCTCCTGCATTGCAGGCAGATTCTTTACCACTGAGCCACCTGGGAAGCTCCAAAACCTGTAAATACGTATTGACTTTGCAGTCTTTTAACTTGAGGCCAAGGTTTTTCTTTTTTTGGTTTTCCCTAGTGTGGGCCTGCTGTTTGTGGGTGCGTTCCATCTTTTCTTCACAGGTCACCTTGCAATACCTTGTGTACCATTTCCAATTCAGATGTCATAAAAGTGGAGGGGAGAGCTAAGGACACGTGTGAAGCAGTCTGAGTGTGTGAGCTCCCCCAATATTTTATTGTTGAATCAATCCTCTTCAACATGGCAACTCACTTTTATTGAGTCTTTCTGAGTATTTGACTTAGTGTTCACAGAAGACATCAGCTTTCCTTTTATGCTCATGTTTCACTATTCTATATGTTATTTATTTACACAATTACAGTGAAAAAAGGCAGCCAACACAAACAGGTTTGGGAATCAACATAAACGGCTCTTGGGACACATTCAAATGCAATCGACAGATTAGGCAATGCCTTTCGAGAGAGTGGTTTCTGCCTTTGGTCAATGAGCTATTGTTCCACAGATGGGGGTGGGGTTGCTCACTTGTAGCACTCGCCAGTTTCCATGGTGCAAACAGTCCCACCCAGCTGACTTCCTGTGACCAACGGCTCAGCAATCCAACCAGCTCAAATCCCACCCCCCCAGATGTGACAACCGGCTCACCTGAGTGGGCACGGATATACCCCAGGGCACAGAATCATCACCTCCCATCCTGGGCAGGTGATGGGCCTCAGGCATTGGGTTTCATAGAGAGAGGGGAGGGAGGTGGTTTATCTGGGTCCTGATGAAGGAGAGGCTAGTTAAAGCTTTTCCTGACCCTACAGATCAGCCCTCCTTCATCTTCACTCAGCAACCAGTGCCTCCTATGCTCCTAACCTAAAGAAGGTCCTCATTTCTCCATGGCTAGCCTGCTTTCTTTTTTCTTGTCCTCCAGGTCCTTCACAGTGCCCTTCTGCTGTTAATATCCCCACTGGGCCACTCTCCTCAGATGACTCTACTCTTCCTATTACATGTTTCCCTGTCTCCATCTAGGCCCCAGCCCTTGGGGTCCTAGTAGGCCGATTAATTTAATCAGCATTTTCAGCCAAGGCATTGGCTTGAAAAGGTGTCATGAGCTTCCGTGCCTGGACAATAAGCTGACTGGTCCTAGGACATTACTCCACATCCCCGCGTGTTTGTGGCTGTCCCTGTGGATGGATGCAACCATCTCTCATGGCTGGGGAAGAACCCTGCCCCCCTTCTTCTTGTTACCTGGGGGGTCAACTGGACCAGGCTCTCCTTGCTCAGGAGTTGTTGTTTATTGCTAAGTCATTTCCGACACTTTGCAACCCCATGGATTATAGCTCACCAGCCTTTTCTGTCCATGTGATTTCCCAGGCAAGAATACTGGATCTGGTGGCCATTTCCTTCCCTAGGGGATATTCCCAAACCCAGGGATTGAATCCATGTCTCCAGCATTGGCGGGTGGATTCTTTACCTCTGAGCTACCTGGGAAGCCCTACTCAGGAGTAGATGGGTCTAAATTAGATTTTGAGTTCTTGGCATCCCACTCTGCCTGGTCTTTGATGCTTTTGATCCTAATCAAAAGGTGCTTTTTGGAATCAGAAATGTTAATGACTGTGATTTTACATGTCATTAGAAATTTTTCATTGTGATAAAAATAATGCATGTTCTAGTCTGTTAAATGAATGGCTCTCCGCTCGCTTTTGTAAACATGCACTAAACATCAGACACGGGGGCTATGGTTTGGTGGCACCAGAACCATGTACATGTCAGGGACTGAGTGGGAGACCTTGACTGGGAGCTGACATAATGCAGAACGTGCTATTCAGACTCACTGAATACAGACCCATTTGTATCATAAGCCGTGTTTGTTAGGAGATGAGCTGACTTCAGAAGCTGATTTTTATGCCAGAGAGCAGAGTGTGGCATGTGTAATGAAGAGAGTTTATCTTGGTGTGGGATGAGAAATAATTTGCTAAGCCAGTAACTTCTGCATTTCCCAGATCCCGCGTGGCTCCCTTACAGCCCGGGGTCTAGAGCGCTGGAAATCGCCTGACTTCACAGAGCTCTTAAAGAACCCCTGATGACACTTCAAATTCCAGAAATTAAAGGATTAAATGCTTTCTGTTTTCTCTGAAGACTGACTCACTCTTGATCGCTTTCATCAAAATAACTCCTTGGGTGTGATGACTGCCCCCCATAAACCAATGAAGAGCAGCTGTGGCGCTGCCGAGACCCTCTACTCCATCTTTAGGTCTAGCTGTCATCTCGGTTCAGACCCAGATGAAAACCGGTGCAGAAGGTGCTGGTGAGATGTCTCTGCAACACACATACACAAACCCAAAGCGCTGAAGTGAGCGACACACACCACCAGGGCTCTGAGCCTCCCTGCATCTGCTGTCCTTTGCAAACCAGTGTAACCCTTGGGAAAGCATTGTCAAGAACAGAGGCAGCAACAGTGTTTTTGTTTCTGTCCCGTCCGATGTGAGTCCTAGGGTGTTAGCTGGGATGAGCCCTTGAGCCAAAAATACAGAGGAAAATGCTTGTTACTGGCAAGGAGCACTGTTGCCATTAAGCCACTCTGAGATCTGTCTTCTGGGGGTCTTCCAGGCTAAGTGGTGGAGAGGGTGGGCCACTGTTATCTGTAGCACAAAAAAGGGGGCTCAGAAGAGGCCCCTTGACACTAAAGCTGACGTTCCTGAAGTTCTGCCTTTGGAGAACAGGGCACCTGATGGAACACACAACAGTGATAAAAGATACAGAAACTGGTCATTGGAACTTACACATAGACTTTCTTGCCTGGGCTTCCAGGAGACAGTTAAGCTATAAAAAAAATCCTGTGTGTGGATTTTTCTCCATTCTTTCAAGGAGGGTACCTAGCTGATACTGATTCTGATTCTGATTCTCAGGAGAGAAGTGAATTTCTTACTTTTGTGGACTCATTAGGCTGGCTCCCTTGGGGAATCCTGACACAAAGATACTAAACCATTTTGATACTTTCTCTCATGTAATCCTTACAACCATTCCTTGAGATGGATATGATTGCTGTGCTGTACTAATTTGCTTCAGCTCTTTGTGACCCCATGGGCCATAGCCTGCCAGGCTCCTATGTCCATAGAATTCTTCAGGTGAGAATACTGGAGTGGGTTGCCATGCCTTCCTTTAGAGAATCTTCCTGACCCAGGGATTGAACCCACATCTCTTACGTCTCCTGCATTGGCAGGCGGGTTCTTTACCACTAGCACCACCTGGGAAGCCCTAGGTATGATTACTGTCCTCATTTTAAAGATGAAGAAACTGAGGCTTAAAGATAGTGAGTAACCTGCTTGAGATCACAGATAGTCAGTGGGGGACTGAGGACTGGACCCAGATCCCTCTGACTCTTTGTTATCTGTTGCTATGTAAAAAGTTACCAGCCACTTTGAGGCTTAAAAGAGCATGGTTATCCATGTTTGTGGGTCAGAATTCCAGGCCCAGCTTTGTTGTGTCCTCTGTATCAAGGTGTCTCACAGTTGCAGTTGAGGTGTCAGCCAGGGCTATAGTCTCATATGAAGGCTCAGCTTTGTATTAGAAGGTGCAGGATCCTTCCAATGATTATAAGCATTGTTTCCAAGCTCACGTTATTGTTGTCAGGATTTGATTCCTCACTGGCTGTTGGACGGAGCCCCTCTGCCCCTCAATACACAGTCCCTCCAACCCGGATGCTTGTTCATCAAAGCGTGTCAGTCAAGAAGGCCATAAAGAGCCCTCCAGCAAGACAGGAGTTACAGTGTTATGTAAATTATCACAGATAAGTGCTGGCCTTTCACCTTTGCCATATTCTCTTGATTAGAAGTAAAGTATATGCTCTCCTCTCACCTGAGGCCAGGGAATTACATGAGTGTCTGGGCTTCAGGCAGAGAGGGTGACTGGGGATCTCTTGGAGTCTGTCCACCACAGCCTCCAACCCAGCCCAGCCCCACTGCCCCATGCCTATGTGGAGTGGAGATGTCCAGACTCAGTGACAGGTTGGAGACACCCTGGGTGGGCCCAGAGGTTTAATTGGACTGTCTCTTTCAGCCGATACAGTTTCCATTGTTTTCTACATCTCTGATGTTATCAGGGACAGAATTAAAATTTCTGAGATACATTTTTGATTAATGTATGAGATACAGTATTACATGTTTCATAAAATTATCTTTCCAAGAACATGAACCTGCTTCCAAGAGGAATGTCAAGGGCATGGACTGTTTTGCATAGGCGCTCCCACTTTGGGCAGCTAAGAAAAGCCCCCGATTCTGCCGGTGGTGTCAGCATCCACATGGCTTCCCGAGGGTCTGATGCCCACAATTAGAAGGGAAAAAAAGGTATTCCGAGGGAAGCTGAGTGAAGCACAGTGACCGGAGACTTAAGTGTGGTGGGAAGCAAAGGGCTCCACGCATTCCTGTGCTGTTGAGTCACCCTGGTTTGCTGTCCCAGGATTGAGTTTAAATGGAAAAGAACACAATGAGCTCTGTGTGAGATGAGACCCAGTGGGGAACCAGTGGGACATCCTGGTAGATACTGTGCATAGACAGACATGAAGACACGATTTCTGACATAGTCAGTGCAATCAGGTGGATTCAGTAAATCTCTAAGGTGGTCAGGAAATAGGTGTTCTCATTACTGGAATATTCTGGTTACTAGCGGGCAGCCATGTAATTGCCCACAGCAACGGTCAGTGTTGAGAGAATTAGGACTTCTGTAGGGTTATGGGTGTGGTTCCTTTTTGATAAACATGAGAGCCATGGTTATTGACCATTGATTCCATTTTCCTTGATGATTCAAGGGCACTAATGAATATGTCCTTATCACTGGGTTGCATTTCTGAAGATTTGAAAGTGCACTCTTGGGTTTCTGGAGTGTTGGGTCAACTCCAACCTGAAGGGGCCAATTCAAAGAACGAGACACAATCCTGCTCTCCCTCTCTGCTCCTGGGGAGGGGATTCCCAGCCTGAGATCAGAGGACCCACACATTGGGCCCTGGAAACCCTTCTCCAGGGGAATTCCCTGAACTAGGTTGTTGGTCTCAGGCTCAATGAGTGATCCTTGGTGGAGGGAGGAGAGCCAGGACTGGATGCCCCGGGAGGGCTTGAGGGGTCTCTTCCTGTCTCCTAGTCTTGTCGGGGTTTGATGGAGTGAGAGGCTCCCTCCTCTTTGGTCCTTCGATCCCCTCATGGTGTCACCTTCCCTCTGAATGTGTCTGTCTCTGTGTCCCGATTTCCCCTGTTTATTAGGACAGTGGTCGTCTTGGATTAGGGTCTGCCCAGTGACATCATCTTAACATGATCATTTGTAAAGACAGTTTCCAAATAAGGCCACATTCACATTCAGGACTTCAACACCTTTTGGGGCACACAGCTCTGCCAGCAACAGACACTGTGTGCCATTTGCTCCCCACTCTGCATGCCCACTCTCTGTCCCCTGGGTGGGTCCAGCTCTCCCCTGCCGCCTTCACCCAGACACACGTGTGCCCCTTCTGCTTTGGATAAACCCTAGGCACCCAGCCCGGGTGAAGGACCTTGGCCTGGCTGACCCCTAATTAACCTCTTGGGTTGCCCTCAGGGCTCCTTCTCTGGACCCCTGACTCATTTGGAGAACCCTGCCGTGACTCTCGAAGCACCTGGAATGCTTCTTTGTGACCCTTACCTCCCTGGCCTGTCCCCTCTGTGGGAATGTCAGCCCCACAAGGGAAGAGACTGTGTCCATCCCATTCACTGCTGTGTCCCTTTGGTGGGTGATGGGAACCAAGAACTTGCAGTGGGAGAAGCCTGTGAGGTCGAGGTCATGTCCAAGTCCAGGGGCAGCCAGGGAAGTGGCTGTGGGCTTCTCTGGGAAGGTGTTTCATGCAGTCAGTCCAAGGGGGTGAGCTTGGTCATGAACCATGAGGGCTGGTCCAGCCTCAGCCCTCCTACTGCTTCTCATCAGCAGGGATGTGTTGGTCAGAGACGGGACGGCACTGGGACACAGCCCGCCCACCTCACCCCTATCGCCTGGTCTTCAGCTGGTCTGCCAGGCACCTTGCCATTCTTTGAATTTCTCAGCTGGGTCCCAGCGTGAGGCTCTGTGGAGCAGAGCATCCAGAGCTCTGTGTCTGGGTCTGCACTTGGCACCGTGCTGCTTTGGTTCTGGGATCCTGTCCGCCTTCCCTCCATGCTCCTTTTCCTCCTCCTGGAATGAATCCCACCCTCCAGACACCTCTGCTCTGCTGCATTCTTCCCTCTGGCCATGGAGACAACTGATGGGTCCAGCTCCTGCTCCCTCCTGTTGTTGGAGCAAGTTCCCCACCTGGAACATTCTATTCATCCTGTGGGCTTGGCTCAGTTGCCCTCCTTTTTGGTGTCTGCTTCTACATCCTTAGCACCATTCAGTTGCTCTTTCCTTTTTAGGACACTTCACGTGGTGTGGATATGGTGCCTCAGCAGCTGTAACTCATTCAGTAGACAGTTATTCTCTGTCCATCCCTAAACTTGACTGTAAATTCCTTGAAGTCAGGGATGATGTGTTATTTAACACTTTATGCTGCAGATGGGGATACTCGGTAGATTTGTTGACTGATTTTTCAGGCTTTGCCATCAGTAATTGTTAAGCAGATTCTCCAAAGTTAGCACTGTGGGCTTCATTCTTGAGTCCTGGGGGGAAGCACAGTGCTGACAGGGAGGTGGGACTCAGGAGGTATGGATGGAATGAATAAAGTTGCTAAGATTTAATGTCTGCCTCCCAGGTTTGGTGCAATTTAGCAGTGAACTCTGAGCAAACAAAGACACTCAGGCTCAAAGAAAATGACTTTTTATCAGTGGAAGCTTAGAGAAGTGGAGATCTAGAATGGAAAGGGGAGGAGATTTTGTGGAGGGGTTTTCCCATTGCCCGTAAATCTACTCAAAGTCTTAGTCCTCTTACCTGTGAGCCCTCAGGGGGCTCTGAGCCTGGTTTTTCTTATCAGATTGAATATTCAAATTCAGAATGGAAAGTCCCCATCAGTCTTCCACTCTCTACCCTAAGCTGCCCCAGCTCCCCTGTGTAAAGTCCCCAGGAAACAGCTCTCTGTTTCCACACTGCCTTGGGATGGAGGAGTGTGCCTGGTGGGGAGGTTGAGCCAGGTGTGGGTGTCACCCTTTGACCACATGCAGGGACTGTCCCTTCCCTTGGTCACTCTCCTCCAAGTCAGCCTCAGGGCCATGAGGAGATCTGCTGGCTCTGGGGGTGCTGACCATCCAATCATCCATCCATCAGAGGCTGATGGAGCCCCTCCTGTGTCCCAGGCCCAATCCTGGGAAGCAAGGATACAAGAATGGATGGGACCAGTCCCTGTGACAGGAGGGTTCGGATGATGGAGAAGTAGCCAGACAGCTACCATGTTCAAGGTCAGCACGGAGCCCCATGTGGCGTATGATGGCCACTTACTCATCCCAGATGGATGCCTTCCTGGAGTCAGTGACCTTGAAGCCAAGATTCCCAAGGAGGGGTGAGCATTAGCTAGGCCTGTGGGAAGGGGAGGATGACGATTCACATTTCAGGCTGAAACAGTATTGAAAAGTCTAGAGGCAAGAGGGCTAGCCTGCGGTGATTGGAGGGTTAGGGTTCGGTGGGACCAGAGTGTAGGGTTGGAGGGGTCTGGAAGTGGAGGAAATAGTCTCTAGAGGACCTCATGCGTCACCTGAGCAAGCTAAGGAATCCTGACTTTGGCCCAATGCTGAGTCAAGTAGCAGAGGCTCCAGGGTCCTTGCTCTCCACCTTCCCTCCCCAGAGCCCAGTCATTCTGCAGACCCTGGATGAATGCCTCCCTGTCCTTGGAGGTCATTTCAGACTGAGACCTGCATGGATTTCCCCTCCCACTTCTCCTGCCCCCCTCCCCAATTTGATCTGCCACCATTCAGGCAGCTAATGACACAGCGTGGTGTTTAATTCTGAACTCTGCAAACCTGAAAGATTAAATAATGGATTCTGTGATCCACCAAACTCTTTCCTGGATAGAATGATAAGACATCAATTGGAAAAATTTAAATATTGATGAGTTTTAACTTTTGTATTGATTGGGCAGTGACATATTTTGAATAATGATTCACATTAAAAATACAAGAATTCATATTGATCATGAAGTATCTGGCTCTATTAAAATAATCAAGTAATCCTTAGACCTTGGTATCCTTTTAAAAATTATGTTTCTCAGAATAGCTGAAGATCCAACCAACGCCTAACTTGCAACAAATTTTTGAAATTCCTATATCTGCCTGTCTACATGCTTTTCTTCTGTCATCCCTCAAGATTGCTTTTTTGGGGGGCTTGGAAGTCAAGGGTCTTGGGAGACATGTGGCTTTCTTTGTATGTGGGAACCTGTTGTATGTGGGGTTATCCCAGCAGTTGGATGCTGTGGGAAGTCCAGGGAAGTTCTTAGACTGTTCCACTTTTCCTGGGCACATGAGGTAAAGGAAAGGCCAGAGAGGATTTGTGGGGCTGTTTTAATTGTCATCGTGTTGAGCCCAAAATTATTCCATTTTTATCTGGGATGGTTCATCTCCAACAGTTGAGCCCAAGGGCTCTGCTACCACCCTTTAACTTACCTTGGCCTCTCTTGTTGGGACGACTTTGGACGATGGTGTCATCAAGTTTCTGGGCTGTCTTTGTCCACAGGGTTACAATTCTAACTTTGCTTTGCTTTGGCTACCCACCTTTCCCAGGGAGTCTCATGGAGGCTCAGGAATCAAGCACAGAAGAGAAAACAGCTGCCATGTGCTAGTGCTAGACTATGTTCATTCATTCTTCATTCAACATTCATTTATTAAACTTTAACTCAGTACCAGGCAGGCTCCATGCCTGCACTGATGGGACTTACAGCCTAAAAGGGAGACGGACATTATACAGGTAGTTTGTGCAAATAGTTAATGCACAACCCAGTTAATTCTGGGTGTGACAGAGGCTACACAGGAAACCTTCAAGGAGATTAAGTCTAGTCTGTGGTGGTGTGCAGAAAAGAATTAACCTCGCATACCCTTAGAAAGCTGAGTGCCAAAGAATTGATGCTTTTGAACTGTGGTGCTGGAGAAGACTCTTGAGAGTCCCTTGGACTGCAAGGAGATCCAACCAGTCCATTCTGAAGGAGATCAGCCCTGGGATTTCTTTGGAAGGAATGATGTTAAGCTGAAACTCCAGTACTTTGGCCACCTCATGTGTAGAGTTGACTCATTGGAAAAGACTCTGATGCGGGGAGGGATTGAGGGCAGGAGGAGAAGGGGACGCCAGAGGATGAGATGGCTGGATGGCATCACTGACTCGATGGATGCGAGTCTGAGTGAACTCCGGGAATTGGTGATGGACAGGGAGGCCTGGCGTGCTGCGATTCATGGGGTCACAAAGAGTCGGACACGACTGAGCGACTGATCTGAACTGAACCCTTAGAAAGGCCTGCTGGCAGTGTGGACCTTGGCTGGTATCTGGGAACCCAGCTGGTTAACAGGTCTCTATACCTACCTGTGTGCACTCAGTCAAGTCTGATTCTTTGCAACCCCACTGACTGTAGACCACCAGGCTCCTCTGTCCATGGAATTTTCCAGGCAAGAATACTGGAGCACATTGCCATTTCCTTCTCCAGGGAATCTTCCCGATCCAGGGATTGAACTCATGTTTCCTGCATCTCCTGCATTGGTCGGTGGGTTCCTTACCACTGTGGCACCTGGGAAGAAGGTCTCTATTCTCATATTAAACTTTCCCTGAACAGAAGAGAGACTCACTCTTCCTGAACTGTTTATACAAACAGCGTAGTATAAGCTCTACACCTGCTTTCCTTCTTGGAGCCTGGGACTTCGGTCCATGCCAAGCTGGAGTTGCCTATGTGATGATTTCCCGGTAGGAACCCTACGTGCTGGGACTCTCATGGGCTTCCCTGGCGGCCAGCACCTGATGTGTTGTCACACTGCTGCTGGAGGAGTTGTGTGTCCTTTATAACCATGCCACAGGTTTTCTCCCCTATTTATTCACCTGCTGATGCACAGGCTTGTTTCTAGCTTTTGGCTTCTACAAATACAATTGGTATGAACATTCATGGACAAGTCTGTGTGGACAAAAACTGTGTTTCTTTCAAGTAAACACCCAGAAGTGGAGCCCTTGGATTGTTATAGTAGGTGTGTATTTATAAGAAATCACTGAAATGGCTGTATTCATTTTATATCCTACCAGACGTGTGAGAGTTCTGGTTGCTCTACATCCTTGCCAACCCTTGGTATAGTCAGTTTACTTAAACAATTTTTTGAGTGTGGTACTACTGCTTTTTAAAAAACCGCTTTTAACTGAAGTGTAGTTAATTGGTAATATTGTGTTAGTTTCAGGCATACAGTAAAGTAATCCAGTTACATATGTTATTTTCAGATTCTTTTCCATTGTTGTCGTTCACTCGCCCAGTCGTGTCCAACTCTTTGTGACCCCATGGGGTGCAGCACCTTTAATAGGTTATTAAAAGATACTGAATATAGTTCCCTGGGCTATACAGTAGGTCCTTGTTGTTTATCTATTTTATATATAGCAGTATACATATGTTAGCCCCAAACTCCTAATTTATCTCTCCCCCACCCCCACACTATTATACCCTTTGGTAACCATGTTTGTTTTCTATGTCTATGAGTCTATTTATGTTTTGTAAACAAGTTCATTTACATCATTGTAAGAGTCCACATGTAAGTGATATCATATGATATTTGTCTTTGTCTGACTTACTTCACTTTGTTTGATAATCTTTAGGTCCATCCATGTTGCTGCTAGTGACATTATTTTATTCTTTTTAATGTGTGTGTGTGTGTGTGTGTGTGTATGTGTGTGTGATTGTGAATAGTGTTTTCTCTGAAGTAAACTTCATATATTCTTTATGAAGTTTATGATGTGAGTACTTGCTGCTATGAGCACTGAGGTGCATGTATCTTTTTGAATTATAGTTTTCTCTGGATATATGCCCAGGAGTGGGATTGTAGGATCATATGGTAACTCTACTTTTAGTATTTTAAGAAACCTCCATACTGTTCTCCATAGTGGCTGCAGCAATTTAAATTCCCATCAGCAGTATAAAGGGTGCTGCTCCATGACCCCTCCAGCATTTATTATTTGTAGACTTCGATGATGGTCATTCTGACCGGTATGTAGTTATATTTCAATGCAGTTTCGATTTGCATTTCTCTAACTGAGCATCATTTCATGTGCCTCTTTGCTATTTATGTCTTTAGAGAAACGTGCATTTAGATCTTCTGCCCATTTTTTGTGGAGAAGGCAATGGCACCCCACTCCAGTACTCTTGCCTGGAAAACCGCATGGACGGAGGAGCCTGGTAGGCTGCAGTCCATGGGGTCGCTAAGAGTCAGACACGACTGAGCAACATCACTTTCACGTTTCACTTTCATGCATTGGAGAAGGAAATGGCAACTCACTCCAGTGTTTTTGCCTGGAGAATCCCAGGGACAAGGGAGCCTGGTGGGCTGCCGTCTATGGGGTCACACAGAGTCGGACACGACTAAAGTGACTTAGCAGCAGCAGCAGCCCATTTTTTGATTGGGTTATTTGGTTTTTCAATATTAAGCTTTATTGTGCTGTTTGTATGTTTTAGAAATGAATGCCTGTCAGTAGCATTGTTTGCAAATACTTTCTCTTAGTCCATAGGTTGGCTTTTTGTTTTGTTTGTGATTTACCTTGCTGTGCAAAAGCTATTAAGTTTAATTAGGTCCCACTTGTGTTTATTTTTGTTTTTGTTTCCATTATTCTGGGAGATGGATCCAAAAAAAATATTGCTGTGAATTATGTCAAAGCACATTCTATGTTTTCCTTTAGGAGTTTTATGGTATCCAGTCTTATACTTAGGTCTTTAATCCATTTTGAGTTTATTTTTGTATATGGTATAAGAGAATGTTCTAATGTCATTCTTTTACATGTAGCTGTCCAGTTTTCCCAGTACTACTTATTGAAGAGACTGTCTTTTCTCCATTGTATCTTCTTGTCTCTTTTGTCATAGACTAATTGACCATAAGTTGTTGCTATTGTTCAGTTGCTAAGTCATGTCCAGCTCTTTGTGACCCCATGGAGTATAGCATGTCAGGCTCTGTTGTCCTTGGGGCTTTCCAAGCAAGAATACTAGAGTGGGTTGTGATTTCCTTCTCTAACAACAACAACAAATGGACTGTAAGTGCTGGGTTTATTTCTGGGCTTTCTGTTCTTCTGTGTTTTGACACAATTTTAAATATTTTTGTTCCAGTTTTGTGAAGAATGCCTTTGGTAATTTGATAGGGATTACATCGAATCTGTCGATTGCCCTGGGTAATATGGTCACTTTAACAATATCGATTCTTCCAATCCAAGAACATGGTATATCTTTCCATTTGTTTTTGTCATCTTCAGTTTCGTTCAACAGTGGCATAATTTTCAGAGAACAAGTCTTTTGCTTTGTTAGGCAGGTTTATTCCTAGGTATTTTATTCTTTTTGATGCAATGGTAAATGGGATTGTTTCCTTAATTTTTCTTTCTGATATTTTGTTTTTAGTATATAGAAATGCAACAGATTTCCATGTATTAATTTTTTATCCTGAAGCTTTACTGAATTCATTGATGAATGCTAATAGTTTTCTGGTACTATCTTTAAGATTTTCTATGTATAGCTTCATGTCATTTGCAAACTAAGTGACAGTTTTACTTTTTCTTTTCCAATTTGTAATCTTTTATTTCTTTTTCTTCTCTCATTGTTGTGGTTAGGACTTCCAAAACTATGTTGAATAAAAATGGCAAGAGTGTGTATCCCAGTCTTGTTCTTTGTCTTAGAGGAAATATTTTCAGCTTTTCACCATTGAGTATGATATTAACTATGGGTTTGTCATATATGGCCTTTATGATTTTGAGATATATTCCCTCTGGGCTTCCCTGGTGACTCAGTTGGTAAAGAATCGGCCTGCAATTCAGGAGACCTGGGTTCAGTCCCTGGGTCAGGAAGATCCTCTGGAGAAGGGAATGGGAACCCTCTCCAGTATTCTTGCTTGGAGGATTCTATGGACAGAGGAGCCTGGTGGGCTAGAGTCCATGGGGTTGCAAAGAGTTGGACATGACTGAGCAAACTAACACTTTCACTTCACTTTTTTGTATTTTCTCTATGCCTACTTTATGAAAAGTTTTTATTTTTTATTTTATTTTTTAAATTTTATTTTATTTAACTTTATACTATTGTATTGGTTTTGCCATATATCAAAATGAATCTGCCACAGGTATACATGTGTTCCCCATCCTGAACCCTCCTCCCTCCTCCCTCCCCATACCATCCCTCTGGGTCATCCCAGTGCACCAGCCCCAAGCATCCAGTATTGTGCATCGAACCTGGACTGGCGACTCATTTCATATATGATATTATACATATTTCAATGCCATTCTCCCAAATCTTCCCACCCTCTCCCTCTCCCACAGAGTCCAAAAGACTGTTCTATACATCAGTGTCTCTTTTGCTATCTCGTATACAGGGTTATTGTTACCATCTTTCTAAATTCCATATATATGCGTTAGGATACTGTATTGGTGTTTTTCTTTCTGGCTTACTTCACTCTGTATAATAGGCTCCAGTTTCATCCACCTCATTAGAACTGATTCAAATGTATTGTTTTTAATGGCTGAGTAATACTCCATTGTGTATATGTACCACAGCTTTCTTATCCATTCATCTGCTGATGGGCATCTAGGTTGCTTCCATGTCCTGGCTATTATAAACAGTGCTGCGATGAACATTGGGGTACACGTGTCTCTTTCCCTTCTGGTTTCCTCAGTGTGTATGCCCAGCAGTGGGACTGCTGGATCATAAGGCAGTTCTATTTCCAGTTTTTTAAGGAATCTCCACACTGTTCTCCATGGTGGCTGTACTAGTTTGCATTCCCACCAACAGTGTAAGAGGGTTCCCTTTTCTCCACACCCTCTCCAGCATTTATTGCTTGTAGACTTTTGGATTGCAGCCATTCTGACTGGCGTGAAATGGTACCTCATAGTGGTTTTGATTTGCATTTCTCTGATAATGAGTGATGTTGAGCATCTTTTCATGTGTTTGTTAGCCATCTGTATGTCTTCTTTGGAGAAATGTCTATTTAGTTCTTTGGCCCATTTTTTGATTGGGTCATTTATTTTTCTGGATTTGAGCTGCAGGAGTTGCTTGTATATTTTTGAGATTAGTTGTTTGTCAGTTGCTTCATTTGCTATTATTTTCTCCCATTCTGAAGGCTGTCTTTTCACCTTGCTTATAGTTTCCTTTGTTGTGCAGAAGCTTTTAAGTTTAATTATGTCCCATTTGTTTATTTTTGCTTTTATTTCCAATATTCTGGGAGGTGGGTCATAGAGGATCCTGCTGTGATATATGTCAGAGAGTGTTTTGCCTATGTTCTCCTCTAGGAGTTTTATAGTTTCTGGTCTTACATTTAGATCTTTAATCCATTTTGAGTTTATTTTTGTGTATGGTGTTAGAAAGTGGTCTAGTTTCATTCTTTTACAAGTGGTTGACCAGTTTTCCCAGCACCACTTTTTACAAGTGGTGCTGGGAAAAGTTTTTAAAAATCTAAATGAATGTTGAATTTTTTCAGAAGTTTTTTCTGCATTTATTAGGATGGTTTTTATTCTCTGATTTGTTAATGTGATGTATCATTTTGATAGATTTGTGGATATTGAAAAATCCTCACATTTCTGGGATAAATTCCCCTTGATCATGGTGCATGTGATCCTTTTAATGTATAGTATGCATTCAGTTTGCTAGTATTTTGTTGAGGATTTTTGCATCTCTGTTTTTGCAGTGATGTTCATCAGTGATATTGGCCTGTAATTTTCTTTTTTGTGATATATTTTTCTGGTTTTGAGTGATGGTGGCCTCACAGAATGAATTCAGATTTATTTCTTCATTTGTAGTTTTTCTGGAGTAGTTTCAGAGAGTAGGTATTAACTTTTCTCTAAATTTTTGATAGAATTCACCTGTGAAACCATCTGGCCCTGAACTCCAATAAAAGGAGTTTTAAATTGCTGATTCAAATTCAATACTGGTTAATTTGTCTGCTTGTGTTTTTTATGCTTCAGTCTTGGGAGACTGTACCTTTCTAAGAGTTTGTCTGCTTCTGGGCTGTTCATTTTTGTTGGTGTATAGTTGCTCATAGAAGTCTCTTATGGTCCTTTGTAGTTTTGTGGTGCTGGTTGAAACTTCTCTTTCTTCATTTCTGATTTTATTGATTTGGGTGCTCTCCCTTATTTTCTTGATGAGTCTTGCTAAAAGTTTATCAATTTTGTTTACCTTTTCCAAGAGACAGCTTTTAGTTTCATTGTTCTTTTCTGTTGTTTTTTTAGTTTCTATTTCATTTATTTCTGCTCTAACCTTTATGAGTTCTTTTCTTCAACTAACTTTGGGTTTTGTTTGTTCTTTCTCTAGTTGCTTTTGCATTAGTTTAGGTTGTTTGGGCTTCCCTCATAGCTCAGTTGGTAAAGAATCCGCCTGCAATGCAGGAGACCCCGGTTTGATTCCTGGGTTGGGAAAATCCCCTGGATGAAGGGAAAGGCTACCCACTCCAGTATTCTGGCCTGGAGAATTCCATGGAACTATATAGTCCATGAGTCTCAAATAGTTGGACATGACTTAGTGACTTTCACTTTCGCTTTAGGTTATTTATTTGAGATTTTTCTTGTTTTCTGAGGCAAGTGTGTATTACTATAAATTTCCCATTACAACTGCTTTTGCTGTGTATTATAGATTTTGGATAATAGTGTTTTTGTTTTCATTTGTCTATAAATAGGGATATATTTCATTTTTCTATGAATATATATCTGGTACCTGGGTCGGGAAGATCCCCTGGAGAAGTGATAGGTTACCCACTCCAGTGTTCTTGCCTGGAGAATACCCTTGGATAGAAGAGCTTGACAGGTTACAGTCCATGGGGTTGCAAAGAATCCGCACGACTGAATGACTAAGCACACAGCATATAGATGCTTGCTCCTTGGAAGAGAAGAAAAGTTATGACCAACCTAGACAGCATATTAAAAAGCAGAGACATTACTTTGCCAACAAAGGTCCATCTAGTGAAAGCTATGGTTTTTCCAGTGGAAGTTGTGCAAGTTGGACTATAAAGAAAGCTGAGCACTGAAGAATTGATGCTTTTGAATTGTGGTGCTGGAGAAGACTCTTGAGAGTCCCTTGGACTGCAAGGAGATAGAACCAGTCCATCCTAAAGGAAATCAGTGCTGAATATTCATTGGAAGGACTGATGCTGAAGCTGGAACTCCAATACTTTGGCCACCTGATGCGAAGAACTGACCCAGTGGAAAAGACCCTGATGCTGGGAAAGATTGAAGGCAGGAGGAGACAGAGGATGATATCACTGACTCAATGGACACAAGTTTGAGTAAGCTCTAGGAGTTGGTGATGGACAAGGAAGTCTGGCATGCTGTAGTCCATGGGGTCACAAAGAGTCAGACAGGACTGAGTGACTAAACTGAGTATATATATATATATATCATATAATTGCTGATCTCCTAATTTCAAATGCATTTTAGCAACCCTGCATTTGTGCTCCTCCCCTCCTGATTACTATATTTGATTTTTGTATTTTCCATCTAATTGTTTTGTGTATCCCTCAGCCTCTTGTTGTGGATACAGATGATTTTACTGCTTTTGTCTTTTAACTTCTCTACTAGCTTTGTGTGTGGATGTTTTCCTATTTTTATTGTATGCTTGCCTTTACCAGTGAGCTTTTCCATTTCATAGTTTTCTTGTTTCTAGCTGTAGTCTTTTCTGCCTAGAGAAGTACCTTTAGCATTTTTTGTAAAGCTGGTTTGGTGGTGTTTAATTCTTTAGCTTTTACTTGTCTGTAAAGCTTTTGATTTCTCCATTGAATCTGAATAATAGCCTTGCTAGGTAGAGTATTTTTGGTTGTAGGGTTGTGGTTGTTTTTTTTTTTCCCTTTAACTACTTTTTATATATTGTGCTATGCTCTTACAGTCTGCAGGATTTCTGGGGAAAAATCAGCTGACAGCCTTACGGGAGTTCCCTTGTGTGCTATTTGTTGTTTTTCCCTGTTGCCTTTAATATTCTATCTTTATACTTAATTTTTGTCATTTTGATTACATTGTGTCTTGGTGTGTCCATCCTTGGGTTAATTCTGTATGGGATTCTGTTTTGGGTCCCTGAACTGTGACTCTGTCTTTGTGAATTTGGGTCACTGTTTCCTTTCCAAGGTTAGGGAAATTTTCAGGTGTTATGTCTTCAAATATTTTCAGGCTTTTTCTTTCTTCTCCTTCTGGGATCCCTGCAGTGTGACTGCTAGCATATTTGATGTTGTCCCAGAGATCTTTTAAACCATCCTCATTTCTTTTCATTCTTTTTTCTGTTCAGCAGCTGTGATTTCCAGTGCTGTCTTCCACCTCACTGATTCTTCTGCCTTATTTAGTCTATTGTTGATTTCTTCTAGTGTATTTTTCATTTCAGTTACTGTACTCTTTAATTCTATTTGGTTTATATATATATATTTCTAATTCTTTGTTAGAAACTTTTAATTTCTCACCCCATGGATTCATTCTCTTCCCAAATTCTTTGATCATCTTTATGATTGTTATTCTGAATTCTTTGTCAAGTAGATTGTTTGTCTCCACGTGACTTAATTCTTCTTTAGGGGTTTTATCTTGTTCCTTGTCTGAAATATATTTCTCTGTTGCTTTATTTTGCTTAAATTGCTATTTGTATCTTAATGTATGTAGTAGTTAGTTATGTTTCTTGACCTTGGAGAAGTGACCTTCTGTAGGAGACATCCTATGCACCTCAGAGGTGCGCTCCCTTGTCATCATCCAAAGCCTAGGGGATAGTTGGTCCCAGGATAGTATCTAGCCTTTGTTTGTGGATTCAGTCTGCAAGCTACTGGAACATGGTTTTCTTGTTTCTGGTGGCTGCTTCCTGGTGGGTAAATTTGCTCTAGAGGCTTGTGAAGGCTTCCTGGTGGGTGAGACCAGTGCCTGCCCACTGATAGATGGAGCTGGGTCTTGGCTCTCTGGTGGGCAGGACCATCTCTATTTAAGTATCTAGAGGTGGCTGTGGGCTCAGCAAGTCTTTAGGAAGCCTATCTGCTGACAAGCAGGGATGTGTCCCCACTCAGTTAGTTGTTTGGTCTGAGGCTTCACAACTCTGGAGCCTGCAAACTCTTGGTGGGGCCAGGTCTTGTTGCTAGTGACTCTAGCAAGATATCTTCCAGGAGAGTTCATGCAGATGAATACTCCCTGATACGTCTGCCACCAGTGTCTGTGTCCTTAGAGTGAGCCACAGTCACCCCTCACCTCCTTAGGAGACCCTCCAAGATAAGCAGCTAGGTCTGGCCCAGGCTCTAGAGTGAGCCACAGTCACCCCTCACCTCCTTAGGAGACTCTCCAAGATAAGCAGCTAGGTCTGGCCCAGGCTCCTATGAAATTTCTGTTTTTGCCCTTGGTCCTCGTACATGTGAGATTTTGTATGCATCCTTAAAGAGTGAAGTCTCTATTTCCCCCAGTCCTGTGGAGCTCCTGCAATGAAGCCCCACTGGCCTTCAAAGCCAAATGTCCTGGGGGCTCCTCTTTCCGATGCCAGACCCCTAGACTGAGGGGTCTGACATGGGGCTCAAAATTCTCACTCCTGTGGGAGAACTTCTGTAATATAATTATTCTCCAATGTGTGGGTTGACCACCTGGAGTGAATGAGATTTGATTATATCATTGGTCCACTCTTCCTACCTGACTCATTGTGATTCCTTCTTTATGTTTTTAGTTGTAGAAGATATTTTCTGAGAGTTTTGACTTTTTCAAGGATGATTCTTGTACAGATTCTTGTGATTTTGGTGTGCTCCTGAGAGGATATAAGTTTAGGGTCCTTCTACTTCACCATCTTGGTGGCTCTCTGCCTATTTAAGCATTTTTAAAGCTGATCTACTGGATGTATAGTTGTATCCCTAATGACTAATGATGTAGATAATCTTTTATGTGTCTGTTTTCCATCCATATATTTTCTCTGATGAAGTTTATATTCAAGTATTTTGCCTATTTAAAATTGGATAGTGTTCCTGTTATTGAGTTGTAATTATTCTTTGAGGGGCTTCCCAAATGACTCAGTGGTAAAGAATCTACCTGCCATGCAGAAGATGCAGGTTCAGTCACTGGGTTGGGAAATCCCCTGGAAGCAGAAACAGCAACCCACTCCAGTATTCTTGGCTAGGAAATCCCATTGACAGAGGAGGCTGGCAAACTACAGTCCATGGGGTCACAAAGAGTCAGACATGACTTAGTGACTAAAACAAACAAATAATTCTTCGTATATTTTCATAACAGGATTATTTGAAGATAAAGAGGCTTAAATTTTGATGAGCTCAAGTTTATTGATTCTTTTATAAAAGGTTAATTTGTATGTGTGTCATATTTAAGAAATTTTTGTCAAACTCAAGGTCATTAAGATTTTCTCCTATGTTCTGCAGAAAATTTTCTTCTTATACTTAGGTCTGTCATCTTTTCTACTTAGTTTTTATATGTAGTGTGAGATAAAGATTAAAGTTATTTTTTTCCCAGCACTATTTGTTCAAATGATTAGCCTTTTCTTATTGAATTGCCTTGCCCCTTTGCTGAAAATCAGTTGACCATAAATGTGTGGGTCTTCTTCTAAACTTTTAATCCTGTTGCATTTTTCTATATGTCTATGTTTATGCCAATACCACATTTTACCAGTATACCTTTATAAGATATCTTTAAATCAGCTAGAGTAAATATTCTAACTTTGCTCATTTTCAAGATTAACTTGGCTTTTCTAAGTCATTTTGATTTCCACATATATTTTAGAATAAGCTTATCAATTTCTATGAAAAGCCTGGTAGGATTTTGATTAAGATTGAATTGAATGTATAGATAAAATTAGAGCGACTTGACATCTTAACTATACTTAATTTTCCTTTCCATAAACATGGTATATATCTCTACTTTTGTTTTCTTTAATTTCTTTTAATATTGTGTGATGGTTTTCACTTATTGAATTTTCACCTCAATAAAGTTGTAAATGAATAAGCCCAACCTATACAAAATGTGTACAGGTTTTGTACATATTTTGGCCAGATTTATTCCTAAGTACTTAATATTTTTTGATGCCATTGTAAGTGGGTATTAAAAGCTATTTATTATTGAATCTAGTATATAGAAATATAATTGATTTTTATGTACTGACCTTGTATTCCCCCAAACTTGCTTAACTCACCTACTAGTTCTAGTAACGTTTTAGTTGATGCCATAGGTTTTCTACCTAAACAATTATGCATCAGTGAATAAAGACAGTTTTATTTTCTCCTTTCTAATCTTTATGCTTGTTATTTTTTCTCTTGCTTCATTGCACTGGCTAGGACATCCAAAACAATATAGAAAAGAAATAGTGAAGCAGAAATTCTTGCCTCATTCCTGATATTAGCAGGGAAGCATTCAGTCTTTTTCTACTAAGTATGATAGTAACTGCAGATTAAAAAAAAAAAAAAGTTCCTTTTATCAGGTTAAGGAAATTCTCTTCTACTTCTGGCTCACTGAACATATTTTTGGGAGGAGATTTGCTCTTAATCATGAGTAGTTATAGACTCAAAGAGTAAAAATAGTGCAAAGATTCCCTGTACCCTTTATCTAACTTCCTCCAATGACAACATATTACACAGCTGTAGAAAGTGTGAAACTGAAAGTGTTAGTCACCCAGTCGTGTCTAACTCTTTGCGACCCCATAGACTGTTGCCCTCCAGTCTACTCTGTCCATGGAATTCTCCAGGCAAGAATACCGGAATGGGTAGCCATTCCCTTCTCCAGCATATCTTCCCAACCCAGGGATCGAACCCAAGTCTCCTGCGTTGTGGGCCAGGTTCTTTATATCTGAGCCTATGTAACTATAGGATGTTATCAAAACCAGGAAATTGCAGTTGGTGCAATACTATTAGCTAGACTTCAGACTTTTTTGCATATCTCTTTTGAGTTTTCAATCATCAATAGGTATTGGATTTTTGCCAAATGCTGTTTTTGTGTGCCTATTGAGATGATCATATGATTTTCCTCTCCTAGTTTGTTAATATGGTGAATTACCTTAATTGATTTTCAAATGTGAAACCATGATTTTACTTCACTATGATGTATTATTATTTTATATATAGCTGGATTTTATTTGTTCAAATGTAAAGATCCAGCATATATGTTATGAAGATTATTAGTCACGCTTATCTTTCCTTATAATGTCCTTGTTTGGTATTAGTATTGGAGCAATACTAAATCCATAAAATTTGATAGGAAACGTTCCTTGTTTCATATTCTGGAAGAATTTGTGTTCAGTTGGTATTATTTGTTCTTTAAATGTTTGGCTGTATTCACCAGTGGAGGTATCTGAAGTTTTGTTTGTGGCCAAGTTTTTAACTACACATTTAATTTCTTTAATAGGTAAAGATCTATTCAGGTTATCTTTTTTGATACTTTGTGTCTTTTAAGGAATTGTTCATTTTGTCTAAGTTATTGGATTTATTGCTATAAATTGTTCATAATATTCCCTTATTACATTTAATGTCTGTAGGACCTGTAGTGATGTACTCGCTTGCATTCCTGGGGTTGGTAATTTGTATCTTCTTTCTTTTTTCCTGATCAGTTTGTCTAGAGGTTTGTCAAATTTATCAATCTTCTCAAATAGCCATTGACTTTTCACTTGTACTGTCCTGTACTGTCAGTGTCTGAAAACTACTGTTTTATATATTACATCCTTTTAAAAAAGTTTCTTAAGATGGGAGAATAAATCCAGTCCTTGTTACTTCATCATGGCTGACAGTAGAAGTGGTCAGTAATAGTTAAGAATGTAAAGGATTTCTGAGGTACAAAATCTGGAGAACTGCTGCTCTGACAGGCGTATTCCTTGTTGCCTGAGGTCATACCTCCATCCCTCCTGGCAGTGACAGTTTTCTTGCCCACACTCAGGTATCACTGAACCTGGAGATGGTGTAGGAATCTCCCTTGGTCCCCATTTTCACTCCCAAACCATTGTCATCCCCTCTTTCCTGAAAACCTTCCTGTTCCCTTAGAGCTTGTACCTTCAAGGTCTTATCATCCAATATCCCTTCTTCTTGCAATTATCACAGATTTCTTGCATGGCTGTCTCTTATTCATTGACGATTTTAGCCCCTAGTTCACTGTCTATTTCCAACATCACACTTTTTATAATTCTTGGTGATTTTTAATAGCCACATAGAGATCCTCTCAAAACCGAGGAGTAATAGTTACAATAAGTAATGCTTTCTTCTCTTACCAGCACACCTCAGAATCTCAGTTGCTTAACCAATAAAAGATTATTTCTTGCTGATGCCAAATCTAATACACCTTCCTGACACACACCTGGCAAAACCTCACTCCCAGATAAGTCCAACTTTGTATCTTCTGAAGTCTTGGGTCCAAGCAGCCCAATATGTCTGGATAAAATTACACACCAAGGCTAACTGGTTTTATTTTAAATTTGGAATCCCTTCCCCAGGCCCTAGTGCTACCTAGAGATTCTATGCACAATTCTGATCATGCCTATGTGAAACATCTCACAGCGTCTCCTCCTCAGTGTCAGCTCAGACCTTGCTTCTTATTTCACTGAGAGAATAGGACAAATTAGAGCATTTCTGCTTGCTCCTGTCAGCCCAGCCACTTGCCTTCCTGTACTGACATTCTTAGGAGCAGCCTTCTCTCCTGTTCCTATGGACAACTGGTCTGTACACCTGGCCACAGCCAGCCCCCTCTGCTTGCATGCTGATTCAATTCCTCCTTACCTACTCAAGGACATCGTTCCTGAAAATGTTCCCTCTCTCTCCTTCAGCCTTAGTTTTCTCCTTTCTATCAGATCATTAAAAAAAAAATGTATGTATGTATTTATTTGGCTGTACCAGGCCCTAGTTTTGACATGAGGACTCTTTAGTTGTGGCATGTGAGATCTAGTTCTTCCCTGATCATGATTGAACCCAGATCTCCTGCACTGGGAGTGTGGAGTCTCAGCCACTGGACTACCAGGAAAGTCCTGGATCATTCTTATCTCCATAAAATAGTCTATAGGCTCTCTTATCTTTAAAAAAAAAAAAAAAAGAAGGAGAAAGAGAAGTCCATCTTTGCAGCTCCTGAAAGCTTCTGAAGCTACTGAAGCTTCTCTTGGCTTCACCCTTGGCAGCAAAACAGCTTGGATGGTTGTCTTGTTTTTACTGTCCTCCAGTTCTCTCAGTTCAGTCATGCTCTGGTCTACTTCACTCCACTCTCCTTAAGGGCACCAAATCCGATGGTTGAGTTTCTGTCCTCACCTCACTGGCCTCTGACTAGCATTTAACATAACTGGTTCCCCTCTCTCATGAACCCACTCTTTCCTGGCTCTCTCCTTCTGCTCTTTTGCAGACTCTTTTGAGTGTCTCCATATCTTCCCAACCTCTGCAGGCTGGAGTGCACAGTCTCTGCTCCTCTACCCAAATGTTCCAGGCTCTTAGCTTTACACACTGTCTCTATGCTGATGACCCCAATTTTATAATTCTGACCCTGACCTTTTCCTGAACTTCTGACTTTGACTTCTCTATTTGCTTGGATGTTAAACAGGCACTCCACATTTAACATGTTCTAAACAAGACTATGCCAAAGCCTTTGACTGTGTGGATCACAATAAACTGTGGAAAATTCTGAAAGAGATGGGAATAGCGGACCACCTGACCTGCCTCTTGAGAAATCTGTACACAGTTCAGGAAGCAACAGTTAGAACTGGACATGGAAAAACATACTGGTTCCAAATAGGAAAAGGAGTGTGTCGAGGCTGTATATTGTCACCCTGCTTATACCCTGCAATTAAGATAATTTAACTTATATGCAGAGTACATCATGAGAAACATTGGTCTGAATGAAGCAGAAGCTGGAATCAAGATTGCCAGGAGAAATATCAATAACCTCAGATATGCAGATGACACTACCCTTATGGCAGAAAGTGAAGAAGAACTAAAGAGCCTCTTGATGAAAGTGAAAGAGGAGAGTGAAAAAGTTGGCTTAAAGCTCAACATTCAGAGAACAAAGATCATAGCATCTGGTCCCATCACTTCATGGCAAATAGATGGACAAACAGTGGAAACAGTGGCAGACTTTAATTTTTTGGGTTCCAAAATCACTGCACATGGTGACTGCAGCCATTAAATAGAGACGCTTACTCCTTGGAAGAAAAGTTATGACCAACATAGACAACATATTAAAAAGCAGAGACATTACTTTGCCAATAAAGGTCAGTCTAGTCAAGTCTATGGTTTTTCCAGTAGTCATGTATGGATGTGAGAGTTGGACTATAAAGAAAGTTAAGTGCCGAGGAATTGATGCTTTTAAACTGTGGTGTTGGAGAAGACTCTTGAGAGTCCCTTGGACCGCAAGGAGATCCAATCAGTCCATCCTAAAGGAGATCAGTCCTGGGTGTTCATTGGAAGCACTGATGTTGAAGCTGAAACTCCAAAACTTTGGCCACCTGATACGAAGAGCTGACTCATTGTAAAAGACCCTGATGCTGGGAAAGATTGAGGGCAGGAGGAGAAGGGGACGACAGAGGATGAGATGGGTGGATGGCATCACTGACTCGATGGACGTGAGTCTGAGTGAACTCCGGGGGTCAGTGATGGACAGGGAGGTCTGGTGTGCTGCAGTCCATGGGGTCGCAAAGAATCGGACATGGCTGAGTGACTGAACTGAACTGAACTGAACTGAAACAAGACTAGATTTATCATCTCCTAAGGTACGTCCCAGGAGGCACTCATGGTAAAGAATCTACCTGCCAATGCAGGAGCTGTAGGAGGTGTAGGTTCTATCCCTGGGTTGGGAAGAGCCCAAGTAGGGCTCTGGAGTAGGAGATGGCAATCTGTTCCACTGTTCTTGCTTGGAAAATTCCATGGACAGAAGAACCTGGTGGTCTACAGTCCATGGGACCACAAGGGTCAGACACGATTGAGTGACTGAGCACAAGATGCTCATACCCTATGCTTTCCCATCTCAGGAAATGGGACCTCCAACTTGAGTCCATTTTCTCTCTTCCCTCATCTAATCCATCAGCAGAGCCTACTGGCTGTGCCTTCAAAACTGACACAGAATCCATTGGCATCATCATAATATGCACTACTTCCACTGTCATCTACATCACCTTGTCTTTCTCGTGCACTGTCATTAGAGCCCTGTTCTAGGGTTTCCTTTTAAAAGGAAATTCAGTCATATTACCCTATGGCTCAGAAACCCCCAGGGACTTGTGTCCAACTCAAGCACTACCAAGTCCAGGGGACCAGGCTCTTGCCAATGTTGTGAGCTCATCTGCTGCTCACCCACTCTGCTCCAGCCACGTTGTTGAAATATACCATGCATGTTCCTGCCTCAGGGCTTTTGCACACTCTGTTTCCTCTGCTTGGGATTCACTCTGTCCAGATGTCCTTGGATCTTTCACTTGTCTCTGCAAGTATCACCTTCTCACCCAATCCCTTCCTCTCCTACCATCTGGCATTACATTTGTCACTGTCTGTGTCCTCAGCTGGGACACAAGGGGAAGATGCCCTGACTTCCTTGTTCACTGAGCTCCCTGGAGCCTAGACAAGTGCCCAGGTGTGGTAGAGACTCAGTAAACTTTTAAGAAGTGAATAAATTTCAACCCACATCCTAAATTAATAAACATAAAAATCCCATGTCCTCTTTTACTATTAATTTAAATTTCAGAAATTAAATATGATGATAGAAAAGAAATAAGATCACTTAAAGTTTGAATGTGTGTTTTTATCATTAATAACTATTATTAAACATTTATGCTGAATTTTAAAGATTCAAACTGTACTGAAATGCATAATAAAATGTGAAAGATGACCCCTTCCACTTTTTCTCCCATCTTTATTTCTTGCCATCACATTTTCCACAGTTGTACACCTCTGTTGCAGTCCTGTGTACATATTTCTCTCTAAAGATAATACATACGTGCGTGCATGTTAAGTCACTTCAGTCGTGCCCGACTCTTTGCAACCCCATGGACTGTAGCCTGCCAGGCTCCTCTGTCCTTGGAATTCTCCAGGCAAGAATAGTGGAGTGGGTTGACCTGCCTTCCTCCAGGGGATCTTCCTGACCCAGGGATCAAACTTCCGTCTCTTAATGTCTCCTGCATTGGCAGGCTAGCGCCACCTGGGAAGCCCCCAACATACACATGTGAACATTTTTAAATATACACACATGGATATTTTAACAAATGATATCTTGTTTTGTACTATATAGTTCACCCCCTTTTTCACTTAAAAATATACCAAAGATACTTTTTTGTGCTGGTGCCTCTGCATTGTCTGTGACTAGTCTGACACCTGGGGTTCTGTTTTGCTCTCTCCTCACTCCCTCCAGCCTGGAGTCTCTGAGTGGAGGTGACATTTCCCACTTCAAAACCCTCATGGGACTGTTTCCCATTATTCTCCCACCACCTTCTTTCTGCCTGTGGTGTTGCTACTTACTTGTCTGATTCGTTGGATTATCATTCCTTGGGGCCCAGGCAGTGTGTATGTTGGTAGTTTTGTGTCTTCCCCAGGTGTGGGATGCTTGTTGGATGGATGGACGGATGGATGGATAGATACATGAAAGAATGAAAAGACCAGGTTCTGTTCCTTTTTCTCCCCTGAGTGATACCTCAAAATGCTTCCTACCTCAAATTGTGCAGCTTTGCTAGCTGCAACTTGAGCTTTCTTACTTTAGTCCTTCAAATGAAGTTTCTGGCTTGCTCACCTGTGATGTAGCATTGGCATCTTTTTTAAAGTCTTTATTGAATTTGTTACAACTGTTGGCTTCTGTTTTTTGAAAGGTCAGAGGCCTTATATCTCTGAATCTTATATCTCTGAGATCTTTTATCTCTGGGATCTTATATCTCTGAATTCCCCTGCATTGGAAGATGAAGTCATAACCTCTGGACCACCAGGGAATCCAATTGGCATTTTTAAAAAAATGAATTATAGTAGCAACAATAACAACAGTCAAAATTACAATTACCATTTCTTGAGTGTTTAAGCTGTAAGGGCACTATGCTTCAAAGCTTTATATACATTGTCTTCTTTAATTTTCCAACCATCTATGTGAATTAGATACGATGATTATTTTCATTTTGTAAAATAGGCTCAGGGAGGTGAAGTAACTTGCTCAAAAATGCACAGCTGGTTAATGACAGAGCTAAGGATCAAAGCTAGGCTGCCAACTTCTCAAGCCCAACCTTGCTCTTCTTTGTTGGGAACCAAGTTTGCAAGGAATTGTTTCTTCCTGTTGGAACTGGTTGCATTTTTAATTGCAGAAAGCACCCAACCTGTGGTTAACAGATTAATATGACAACTTGTCACCCTGAGAAGGTAATTCTCTTATTTGCATGTAAAACTAGCAGTGAAAAGACCCTCTCCAGAATAAGTAAATCTCTCTCAATCTTCCCTGTCAACAACACACAAACAAAAAAACACAAAACCAGACCATAAATGGATTCAAAGGGTCAATCTCAGCTCCCTGACTACTTGATTTCTTTGGCTGCTTCTTGCTTTAGCAAAGAGAAGATGAACTCATGAATTATACCCAGGAGAATAAACACTGAGGTCCCAAGTGGTTTGTTATGTAAGCAGTAAACACTTTGGACAGAATCATCAACTGTTTGTCAAACCCTTGCTTTTACCAAACTGAGTTTAAAAGGAAAAAAAAAAGCTATCTGCAGAGATTTTGTGAAAGTTCCACTTGGTTAGCATGCTTGCAATGCACACTGTAACAAAGCTTTAATATAATTAAATTTTAAATTCCATGTAGAATCTAGTGGGTAGGCAGATGTACCGGTATGTTAAACTTTATGTCGCTTGAAAATGGTTTTCAAGTACATCAGAGGGAGACCATCCAGCTGTAAAATTATCTGCTTTATGACGCCGCATCACAGCTCTGATCTTTTTCTTTTAATTAAAAATGTACCTTAAAGTTGCACCATCCCCACTCTCTGCTACATCTTCACCTCTTTCCTAAAATTTACTGATAGGAGATGAAGTAGCTTGGCTGTTCTATGAACCTTTGGGAATGTTTATGCACAAAATCACTTTTCAATTAAATATTAATTTTTGTGGCTCTTCAGCTGGGCTTGGGCCCACTCTAGGCCAAAGGGTAGCCCCTCACATATCTGGTGTCATCCAGGCCATGAGGCGTCTGGTGGCTCAAACCTTCCAACCACTTGCAGCTCATTCCATAGATGAAGAAAGTGATAAGGGCTTTGTGAAGGCAGAGGGATGACACCTGCCCAGCTCTTACTGACCTGGCCTAGGTGTGCGCAACCTTAGAAGGTGTCCCCTCAGAGTGGCACACACAGTGGGTCCTTTTACTCATGTTTTATCCCTTTAGTCTTTTTTTACTGACTTTCTGATATCTGAGTTTTGGGGGAGGGAGATGGTTGTCCCTTTGACCTGATGTTTCAGTCTCTCTTAAAATATAGGTCACTGGCTCCTCATCCATCACTGAGCCCTTGAGATAGCTGAGGTCCCCAGGCCCTTCTGAAAGATCATAAAGACAGTGGATATCAGTGCCCAGGAACTGACCTTTTCAGAGAGGGGAGGACACAGAAGGGCAGGCTGGATGCCAGGGTCCTTCTGTGGCCTGGTTCTGGCTGTAGCTAACTAACAGCTGTAAACACGCTCAGTGTTACTTTTCAGATGAGATCTGTCTTCTAACTCACCTATGATAGAGCCTGGCACACAGCGAGTGCTGAGTAAATACTGGCTATTATTGACATGATGAATATTTTATTGTTCTAATTATAATCACATCCTGCTAGGCCCTATTTAGGATCTTTCTGGAAGCTGCCAACGGGTAGGAAGAAGGAGAACAAGCAATCTGTACATGGTCTGGAGGACCTGTTGGCCACCAGATGGGGGGGAACGGGAGCCAAGGGGAGATCGCCTGGCCCTGTGTTTTCAGGACAGGAAACCAGAGCTCCTAGCAGAGAAGAGACTCACTCAGTGTATACAGCGAGCTATGGTGGAGCTGGGGCCCTGTCGTCCCTTGTTCATTCCAGTAGCTTGAAGCTAAGAAGCTTTTTGCAACTTCCTCTGAACTGGGGCAGAGCCAAGGCTAAGCTGCTTGGTTACTGTGTTGGGATGATGGTGTCCCCTGCTGTCTTAGAGAGCCCTGCCCACTGCCACCATCCTTCCAGGCTGTGGGCAGAATGACTGGCCACAGAGGGTCTCTTCGAACATTAAGGAATTTTCCTGTTTGCAGCAGCCTCTCTGCTTCTTCGCAGTCCTACTGGTTATCGCGTACCATCCACACCCCGTACCAGGGAATGCCACTTCCGTCCCTTGCACTGGAGCATGTTGGTGATGATGTCTTTGAAAGCCATGGTCCAGGACCTGCCGTTCTTTGGACTCTCAGTGTGTCTGTATGAGGTTTGCTGTGAGGGGATCGGATGCTGGATAAAAAGGATTCTGCTTGGAGCTCAGCCTACCTGAACCTGCTCTGGGGGCTCAGGAGAACCCATGCTTCTTCCTTGGGTGCTTGCTGTTGGCTGGCCTGGGAGACAACAAGCTAGTGTCTGATCTAGGGTGGATGCTGCGAGACATTACCTATAACCTGGGACCCACTGTGTTGTGTTTGCTTTGGGAAGCAAGCAGGCTTCCTAGAGGAGGTGGAACCTGAGGTTAGAATGGGAGGGAGCCTGTGAAGGCAGAATGGTGGGTGGGCAGGCCCATTTGGGTGGCATCCTGGCCTCACGCAGGGCATTGTGAACTAGGAGTGAGGAAGACATGGATGGGTGATAACAGAAGGATGGTTAATGGACAAGTGAAACTGTATGTCAGGACAGGCTCATGTCTTGCTTTGCGTTGGGACCACAGACAGTCTGGATGGGACGTACTGTCTGGGCTGCCTCTGGCTCTTCTCATGGTCACTGTCATGTCAATTGCGAGGCTGTGGCTCCCCTTGTCCAGAAAGGGCAGGGACCCCTCGTGGGGAGGTGGATGGTTCTGGAGAGACAGCACGGTGAAGGCTGATGGTGTGAGGTGATGGGCAGAGTGCCCGGGCCAGCTGGGCCTGTGATCACGGGCAGGTGACATCACCTGCCTGGGCCCCAGGCTCCTTCCCTGACCAGCTGCCTTTCCAGGTGCTTTCAGGCTGCACATGTCCATTCTGATCTGGTGTTTTCATACCTGCCCTGATCTTGGTTTCCCAGTCTGACATCCACTTGGTGGGCTGGGTCTAGACCTCTCCCCCTCAAGGTGACCCTACAGGAAGATGGGCTGCTAATCTGACTCCATGCTGATCCATCCACAGGCTGTAGTGAGGAAACTCAGGCCTGAGCATGTGGAAACCAAGGGGCTTCCATGCAGAAAAGGGTCCTGGGTGCTGGCTCTGTGAGTCTACAGCTCCTGGGTGGGAGGAGGGGTGTCAACAGCAAGGTGAGCTGGGCCCAGACTCAAATACACTCCAGACTGGTGATGTCCGAGCCCTCAGACTGCTAGGTGGACAGTCAGATCTGGTGCACAGGTGTTGGTCTTCATTCTAATCGGTTATTATGTATTTTGAGTATCAATCCTGTCCTCAAGGACTCACCATCAGAAGCTAAAAACCTTCCTGGAGACATCTCTGAATGTTCCAGAGTTAGAATCACTCAGAGCCTCTTTAGATGTGGGTGAAAGCAAAATTAATTACACCCTGTGCACCTGATCAGCTTCTCAGTGGATGGAACCGGCCCTTCTGTTCTGATTGTTCTTCTGGCCGACATGGGAGTTCCTACCTGCACCTTGAAGGGGACTGTTCCTGCTACCCCTCTAAGGAGGGAGCCATCAGCTCCATGGCAACAACACACATCGACAGTTGACGCTGAATCAAGGAATCAAGATGCCCTGGGTGTTGTTTTATCCAACCTTCTCGTGTTTCTGGAGGAGTTCTCATAGGGCAGTTACTGCACACCTAAATGTGGATGACCCTAGCTCCAAGGCAATACCCTTTTTCCTTGTGATAGAATAAAAACTTAATTTTAAAATTTTATTTATTTTGATTAGAGCATAATTGCTTTACATACAATATTGTGTTGGTTTCTGCCATACATTAACATGAATCAGCCATAGGTATACACATGTCCCTTCCCTCTTGAACCTCCCTCCCATATCCCACCCTGTCGTCCGCTTCTAGGCTGTCACAGAGCACCAGGTTGACCTCCCTGTGTCATACAGCAAATTCCCCCTATCTGTTTTACGCATGGTAATGTATATGTTTCCATGCTGCTCTCTAGATTCGTCCCATCCTCACCTCTCCCCACCCCATGTGTCCATAAGTCTGCTCTCTATGTCTGTGTCTCTACTGCTGCTCTGCAAATAGGTTCATCAGTACTGGTTTTCTAGATCCCATATATATGCATTAATATACAATACTTGTTTTTCCGACTTACTTCACTCTAGGTTCATCCACCTTATTAGGACTGACTCAATGTGTTCTTTTTTATGACTGAGTAATATTCTAGTGTATATATGTACCATAACTTCTTTATCTATTCATCTGTCAATGGACATCTAGGCTGCTTCCATGTCCTAAATATTGTAAACAGTGCTGCTATGAACATTGGGGTACATGTATTCTTTTTGATTATGGTTTTCTCAGGGTATATGCCCAGTAGTGGGATTGCCAGGTCATATGCTAGTTTTATTTCTAGGTGTTTTTTTTTTTTTTTTTTAGGACTCCCCATGCTGAAAAACAAATTTTTGATTAATTTGAAATTTTGACTTTTAGGGATTTAGGTAAAGTAGTCAGATGTCAATTTATGTGACTTATTGCACTGCTTTAGTCTTATGGACATGTAGAAAGTCATAGGTATATAAAATAAGTTATTTGTAGAAATGTAGCTTTTTTTCTATCCTGTCATTTTTTGAAGGTGTTTTTGTTCATATTCTTCCTGGGTGGAACCAATATGAATGTGGTTGGACACAGGACATTTTTTACCCTCCGTGCTTTGAGAGGCACCACTTTTTGATACTTAGGCTGCACTGGAAGTTGTGTTCCATGAGTCTTAGCTCAGCTGCCCTACAAAATGCAATAGACTCTGTGGCTTCAACAGCAGGAGTTTATTTTTCCACAGTTCTGGAAACTGGAAGGGTTGGGATCTTCTCTTTTTTAATTGGAGTGTAATTGCTTTACAACGTTGGGTTAGTTTCTGCTGTGCAACAAGGTGGACCAGCTCTAAGCACACACGTGTCCACTCCCTCTTGGACCTCCCCGCCACCCCCCACCATCCCACCCCTCTAGGTCGCCACTGAGTACTGAGCTGAGCTCCCTGTGCCATACAGCAGCTTCCCACTGGCTCTCTGTTTTACACATGGTAGTGTATATATGTCAGTGTTACTCTCTCAATTTGTCCCTCCCTCCTCTTCCTACCCTGTGCCCACGAGTCTGTTCTCTACGTCTGTGTCTCTGTTCCTGAAGGGTCAAGTCCTGATGAGGGCACTCTTCCTGGTTTACGGACAGATACCTTATCACCATGTCCTTAGTGAGCTTTCCTTGGACCAAAAATCTCTGTCTTCCTTTGCTTGTAGGGCCACAGACATATTGGATTAGGACCCCACTCTTATGATCTCATTTAAGCTTGTTGCTGTTCTTCAGTTGCTAGCTAAGTCGTGTCCGACTCTTTGCAACCCCATGAACTGAACCATGCCAGGCTTCCCTGTCCTTCACTATCTCCTGGAGTTTGCTCAAACTCATGTCCATTGAACCGATGATCCCTACCAACCATCTCATGCTCGGTCACCCTCTTTTCTTTCTGTTCTCAAACTTTCCTGGCATCAAAGTCTTTTCCAGTGAGTCGGCTCTTTGCATCAAGTGGCCAAAGTGTTTGAGCTTCAGCTTCAGCATCAGTCCTTCTAATGACTGTTCAGGGTTGATTTTCTTTAGAATTGACTGGTTTGATCTCCTTGCAGTCCAAGGGACTCTCAAGAGTTTTCTCTAGCACTGTAATTTGAAAGCAACAATTCTTCAGTGCTCAGCATTTAACCTTAATTACCTTCTAAAATCCCTGTCTCCAAATATAGTCACTCTGGGGGTTAGGGCTTCAAGATACAGATTTGGGGGGAGGTGCATAACTTAGCTCCTAGTGCCGTGCCACAAGATTCAATATATAAAAACATTATGCTGGATTTAAAATTTTAATTCTCCAAGTCAGGCTTCAACAGTACGTGAACCATGAACTTCCAGATGTTCAAGCTGGATTTAGAAAAGGCAGAGGAACCAGAGATCAAATTGCCAACATCCGCTGGATCATCGAAAAAGCAAGAGAGTTCCAGAAAAACATCTATTTTTGCTTTATTGACTACACCAAAGCCTTTGATTGTGTGGATCACAACAAACTGTGGAAAATTCTTATAGAGATGGGAATACCAGACCAACTGACCTACCTCCTGAGAAATCTGTATGCAGATCAAGAAGCAACAATTAGAACTAGATATGGAACAGTAGACTGGTTCCAAATTGAGAAAGGAGTACATCAAGGCTGTATATTGTCACCCTATTTATTTAACTTATATGCAGAGTACATCATGAGAAATGCTGGGCTGGATGAAGTGCAAGCTGGAATCAAGATTGCCGGGAGAAATATCAATAACCTCAGATATGCAGATGACACCACTCTTATGGCAGAAAGCAAAGAAGAACTGAAGAGCCTCTTGATGAAAGTGAAAAAGGAGAGTGAAAAAGTTGGCTTAAAACTCAATATTCAGAAAACTAAGATCATGGCATCTGGTCCCATCATTTCATGGCAAATAGATGGGGAAACAATGGAAGCAGTGACAGACTTTATTTTGGGGGCTCCAACATCACTGCAGATGGTGACTGCAGCTGTGAAATTAAAAGACACTTGCTCCTTGGAAAAAAATCTAAGACCAACCTAGACAGCATATTAAAAAACAGAGACATTACTTTACCAACAAAGGTCCATCTAGTCAAAGCTATGGTTTTTCCAGTAGTCATGTATGGATGTGAGAGTTGGACTATAAAGAAAGCTGAGCGCCGAAGAATTGATGCTTTTGAACTGTGGTGTCGGAGAAGACTCTTGAGAGTCCCTTGGACTGCAAGGAGATCCAACCAGTCAATTCTAAAGGAAATCAACCCTGAATATTAATTGGAAGGACTCATGCTGAAACTCCAATACTTTGGCCACCTGATGTGAAGAACTGACTCATTTGAAAAGACCCTGGTGCTGGGGAAGATTGAAGGCAGGAGGAGAAGGGGATGACAGAGGATGAGATGGTTGGATGGCATCACTGACTCTACGGACATGAGTGTGAGTAAGTTCTGGGAGTTGGTGATGGACAGGGAAGCCTGGCGTGCTGCAGTCCACGGGGTCGCAAAGAGTCAGAAACGACTGAGCGACTGAACTGAACTGAGAGGTATAGTTTTTTGTGATCTTCGTGTTGTAAAGACTTAAGATCTTTATGAGGCTTGTTTATTGAGGCATCAAAACTTCCACTGTGTGACTTCCCTGGTGGTCCAGTGGTTAAGAGTCTTCCTTCCAGTGCAGGGGACCTGGGTATGATCCCTCATCAGGGAACTCAGCTCCCTGCCTCCTTTTACCAGTTCCATTCAGGTGACTGTAAGCATCCCAAACTAGGACTGATTGAGGTCTCAACTCCTGTGTCTTCACCAGATAGTGCTTTGTTATTCAAAGAAGAGCCATTGAGAATATTCCCTACTACTTGAACAACTGTAAGAATTCAACTCTCAGTTGGTCCTTTGTCTTTTCCAACAAACTCTGCTTATTCATCCCATTTCACAGATTCAGAAAGAGACGAGGCAAGTCCAGTCACTAGCTCACACTTGAATCTGGATGGGCTGTCTTCCTGCCAGAGCTCTGTTCCTTTCTGCTGTCTCACTTGGCTCCAGGGAGGAGAGAGAGATCCAGTGTCACGGCCAAGATCTTCCGGCAGGGAGAGTCTTGGGTCCAGGGCCCTTCTCATTGTGTCTCCTTAAACTCCATATTATTCCCAAGAGCCTGAGGTGCCTGCTCTATGCGGAGGCCACCTGTCAGGGTCCAGCCTGTCTCCTTTCTGGGCCAGGGCAGGGAGGACCCCCCACCCCCACAACTCCTGGCTTGTGCAGGACTCCACTTTCCTCTTCATCTTACCTTAAATAAGGGTTGTAGTAGATTGCCAGCTTATTCATCTATTGTATTTATGGAAACCACTAAAGTCTTCACAAAAGGGTTTAATTCAATGTGAGGTTCTATCTTTGAAGAAATTTGTTTAATAGTGCAGGGAAAATTGGGCTTTTAATACAGGAGGAGCAGAGCAGCCCTGTAACTTAAAGAGCAATTGGAACTAGAGATGAGAAGTAGCAGGGAAGCCACTGGGCTGAGAGGGAGGGCGATTCGGGGGTGTGGGGGAGCCAAGGCCAGGTGAAGCACCCCAAGACCACGGCTGTCCTGGGGAAGGCAAGGCACAGGAATGGCAGCTCGGTGTCCAGTGGCCCTGGGTTAGTGGCAGGACCCAGAGCTTGGCTGACAGGATGGAGCACTGTTTGCCCCACAGCCTGTGAGCCCCTAAGTTCCGGGACTGTCACAGCCACTGGGACGTCCAGACCCAGTTGTCTGCATGCAGTCAGCCTTTTTTTTTAAAATTTGGGATATAGTTTACTCAATGGACATGAGTTTGAGGAAACTCCAGGAGACAGTGAAGGACAGGGGAGCCTGGCAGACTACAGTCCATAGAGTCCCAAAGAGTCAAACATGACTTAGTGACTGAGCATACATGTATGCATCAATAGATCAATCTCAATCTTCCATTTCATCCCACCCCCACTTTCCCTCTTGGTGTCTATATGTTTGTTCTCTACATCAGTGTCTCTATTTCTTTTTTTCTTTTTTGTAAATAAGATCATCTATAGCAATTTTTTCAGATTCCATATACATGCGTTAATATATGATATTTGGTTTTCTTGCTGTTAGGCTTTTAATAGTGGTTTCCTGGCTGGGAGGATGAAGCCTCCCACTGAGGAGGGAGGAATATAGGGTGCTTGGGGGCTTTTTACAGTGAAGAGGACAGGGCATTGGACTAGGAGCATCCTGGGTTCAGTCCGCTTTTGCTGCTTCTGAGCTGTGTGACCTTGGGCTGCTCTGTAAACCTCCCTGAACCTCAGCCTTCTCAGCAGAGAGCATTGCCAGGGATGTGAATCATTGCTTTCATTTACCGAGCACTTACTATACACCCAGATCCTGCCCAGTGCTGATCTTTAGTGAGATGCTATTTCTAAAGGCCCTGCCGAGAATATTATCCTGGGGGATGCTTGGTCAGGGCAGGTCCTTCTTCCCCATCCTTAGGGCCGGGCAGGGGGTGATTCTAGAAGCCGCTCATGGGCCTTGGGTCCTGCGTGGAGCCCATGCACCAAGGCTTGACAGCCCTCAGCCCTGATCCTCTCAGCAGTGCATCCCACCCCTGGCCTCCCTGATAAGCCAGGATAGATGTTCATCTTCAGAGAGGAGAAAGCACACATGTATGAATGAAGTGAAGAGATAACATGCAAGAAGGTTATCTTTCAATTAAGAAAGGCAGCGATTCTTCCCATCAGGAGTCTTGCCAGGAATATCATTGCAGTGGTTGAATGAGAATAAAATCTGTTGGTGTGAGCGCTGCAGAGCACCCAACCCCCCCCCCCCCAGCCCTCCTCCCTCCGCCTCCCAGAACTTTCTTCTCCTCCCAATAGGGGAAACCCACTGCATCTCAAAGTCTCGTCGCAGGGAGGGATGTGGGGGATGCTCAGAGCAGGGCCTGGAGCCCTACCACTGGGGAGGGCAGTTGTCCTACACTGGGGCTGGGTCCTCCCGGGCTGTTGTGGGAAGGGTGGCTGGGGTTGTCAGATCGAGGAGGGAGGAAGGGCTGGCACACTGGGGCCACCCTGTCACACCACACACATGCACACTCATACACGTGTGTGTGCTCCTTCCACTTTTCCTGGGTGTCTAACAAGGACCTTCTTTTGCTCCAAATCTCAATCCTGCTCCTTTCCCTAGTTTTTTGAAAAATTCACTTTTTAGAGCAGTTTTAGGTTCACAGCAGAAGTGAAGGGAAGATACAGATTTCCCATGCACCCCTGCTCCACACACTCACAGCACCCCCTTTATCAACACCCCCACTAGAGCGGTGAAAGTGTTAGTCTCTCAGTCACGTCTGACTCTTTGCAACCCCATGGACTGTTGCCCACCAAGCTCTTCTATCCATGGGATTCTCCAGGCAAGAATACTGGAGTGGTTGCCATTTCCTTCTCCAGGGGATCTTCCCACCTAGGGGTCGAACCTCAGTCTCATACATTACAGGCAAATTCTTTACCATCTGAACCACAGGGAAGGCCTCGAGGGGGGCCTCTTTTATAACTGATGAACCTACACTGACATATAATCACCCAAAGCCCATAGTTTACCTTGGGGTTCACTCTTGGTGTTGGATCTTCTGTGGGTTTGGACAAATGTATAATGACTCGTGTCTATCATTGTAGAAGCATGAAGAGTATATTCACTGCCTTAAATACCCTCTGTGCTCTGCCTATTCATCTCTGTCCCCATCTCCCAATCCCCCGGAAACTGCTCATCTTTTTGCTGTCTTCATAGTTTCCTTTTCCAGAATGCCATATAGTTGGAATTGTATGTATGGAGCCTTTTCAGATTGAATTCTTTCACTTAGTAATATGCATTAAATTTCCTACATGTCTTTTTCATGGCTTAATTGCTCATTTATTTTTAGCACTGAATAGTATTCTGTTTTTTTGTTTTATCACAGTATATTTATCCAGTCACCTACTGAAGGATATCTTGGCTGCTTCCAAATTTTGGCAATTATAAATAAGGCTGCTATAAACTCCCATGGCCAAGGGTTTTGTGTGGACATAAGTTTTCAGCTCCTTTGAGTAAATACCAAGGACTGTGATTGATTGCTGGATCGTATGGTTATAAGTATGTCTGTGCTCAGTCACTTCAGTCATGTCTGACTCTTTGCGACCCTATGGACTGTAGCTCGCCAGGCCCCACTGTCCATGGGATTTTTCAGGCAAGAATACTGGAGTGGCTTGCCATTTCTTTCTTCACGGGATCTTCCTAACCCAGGGATTGAACCCTTGTCTCTCATGTCTCCTGCATTAGCAGGTGGTTCTTTACCAGTAACACCACCTGCTCTCTTCCACAGTGGCTGCACCATGTTGCATTCCCACCAGCAGAGAATAAGACTCGCTGCTGCCCCACAGCCTCACCAGTGTTTGGTGGTGTGGGGGTCCTGGATATTGGCTATTCTCCTAGGCGTGTGGAGGTGTCTCATTGTTCTGAGTTTGCATTTCCCTGATGACGTGAGACGTGGAGCATCTTCTTCATGTGCTTACTCACCATGTGTATCTTCTGTGATGAGGTGTTTTCCCTGATTTTTCAGCTCACCCCACATAGGCCAGCACCTGCACTCGCCACCAGGTTTCTTTACCCTGCAGAGGGTGGATTGGGTCCAGTCCCAGCTCCACCAACTTCTGGGTGTGCACCCAGGGTTCTCCTCTTCCGCTGGGGTACAGCCAGCCTGCCCATCCAGTCTGGGTGTCTGCTGTCCCCAGGCTCTAGCTCCTCCCCACCTTGACTGGGGGAATCTCTGAGGTCTCTCAGTGTGGCCACCATGTTCCAGCACACATACTCATAACCATACAATCCAGTAATCAATTGCAGTCCTTGGTATTTACCCAGAGGAGTTGAAAACTTATGGGCATGGGAATTTATAGCAGCTTTATTCATAATTGCCAGAATTTGGAAGCAGCCAAGATATCTTTCAGTAGGTGACTGGATAAATATACTGTGATACAACTGAAAAAACAGAATACTATTCAGTGCTAAAAAGAAATGAGCAATTAAGCTCATTTTCCAGCACACCATGTTCCACACACAGAGAGTCAGGTCTCAGTGTGGTCACCATGTTCCACAACCCCTGCAGAGCACTGACCCACCGTGCAGGCAGGTACCACTCTGTCACCTGTCCTGTGATCAGGATGTTCGGTCACTTACTTCTCTGCCCGGCTTGACTGAGGGTCCCTGTGGTCAGAGCCCGGCTAGCTTGTCCACAGGCCACAGTGTCAGCAAACAGAAGGGCACAGATGCGGAGGACAATGCATGCCTGGTGGGTACTGGGGGCCCGTCCACCCTGTGGGCCCGCCTCCAAGGAACAGGGTGGAGAGAAGAAGCCTGGGCTCCTGGGCACTTGGCCCACTGTCCTGGTACCTCCACTGACTGCCGTCACTGCCAGCTGCCCAGAGACTAGGATGTGGCAGAGGTGGGGGCAGGGACGCCTCGGGGGGCTTGTGCAGGGCGGGATGGGATGGGGGTCCTGTCTTGCTGCTCCCCAGCTGAGCCTCAGCGAGGGCAGGGATGGACAGCTACACCTGCAGGAAACTGGGGGCCCCGGATGTCTCTCTTCTGAGTTTGGAAGGGGGCACTTCTCCCTGGAGGAGGGGGGTGTCTGTGTCTGAGCACGTGGCCTTCATTTCTGAGCAGCACAAGTGTCCCCAGCCGGGAGGGGGTGGGGCTGGAACCTAGAAGGGCCTAACCCTGCAAACAGCTCCTGGGGCAGCCTGGTCAGGGGTGGGGAGCCTGGGGGCCTCCTGCCTAAGGGAATTTGCTCATTTTCTGCCTCTCTATTGGGATCGAATATAGCAGGAGATATATTTTCACTTCTGTACCTTCAGTGGTAGAAATACCAACTTCAGCCCAGGTGACAGGGTTACTGAGTTGCTATGTGGTCTTAAGTCAGTTATTTAACCTCTCTGAGCCAGGGACAATAACACCTATCTCCTAAGTCTGTTCAGGGATCAGATGAGTTAATGTCGGTGAAGGCAGGATGTCAGTAATGTGAGTTGTTTCTTGTTTGGGACTGAACACTGGGCTAGATTTCCCACCTGGTCCCAGGTGCACATGGAGACTAGGAGACAGTGCTGGATGCAGGGTTCTCTGTGGATGGTCGGGCCCCACTCCGCATGGTGCAAAGACTTAGGTTCTTTGGGGATGAAATATGGGCTTCCCTGATGGCTCAGATGATAAAGAATCCGCCTGTAACACAGGAGACCTGGGTTCCATCCCTGGGTTGCGAAGATCCCCTGGAAAAGGGAAATGGCTACCCACTCCAGTGTTCTTGCCTGGAGAACTCTATGGACAGAGGAGCCTGCAGTCCACTGGGTCACAAACAGTCAGACACGACTGAGTGACTGACACTTTTGTTTGCCTATGCAGAGGGCAGGGCATGGATCCCAGGGGCTGGGGTAGCGCACACTCCTTCTGGATGTTCTGGGGGTCCTGGGTGGACATAAAGTGGGAAGTTTGTCTCTCTCCTGCTGTGGTTGCTGCAGATGAGCTCAGAAATCATCATCTCGTTTTGCCCGAGCAAAGAAAGCAGGCATTGTGTGCTGTTCATATATTGATTGACTCATCAAATGATCTGCCTCAGCTGCCTGCATTTGTTTATAGGGTGAAAATTAATGCCACAGATGTTTACTGTATAATAGGATTTGAAATCTGTTTCGGGGATGGGGGTTGGGAGGGGAGCAACCGTTGAAACCACTGGGCCAAGAATGAGAAAAACACTTTTGCATTAAGGAGGATTTGGTTCACTAAGTAACACATGGTGCTTACTGTCAAATGCTAACAAGAAACATGGGTCTTCTCTGCCTTTTGGCCAGCGTTGCCTTGTACATCCATCTCCTTGGCTTTCTTCTGCTCTGTGCTGTGATGTGGTACCTTCTCAAGTGTTTTCATTACTGGGAGAGCCTCTTCTGAAAGGGAGCACCCACCCTAATTATTCATCATTAGCACCGAGGCAGGCCTGGTTCCACCTGCTCCCTTTCCACTCATCTCCTGTTCACAGCAGGCAGTGGGCAGCCCGAGTGCCTAGCAAGGCTGTCTGGATCTTGGATGGTGGGGAGGGTCCATCCTGATGACTCCCCTCTGGACTCAGGCTGTGTCCCTGCTGTCTGTTGCTTGGAACCAGATCTCTGGGTGTTACTGTCCTCTATGATGTAAGCTCCATTTTCTTGCCAGAGCTTCTAAGGCTTGCAACTTAGAAAGCCATGGAGGCATCACCAATTCCTGACGTGTCCAGATGATCTCAGGGGTCAGGGCAGAGGGATGGTCCCTGTGCTTTTAAGGGGAGTCTCTGCTACTTCCTCCTCAGACTTTTAGGAGGGTCTTCCAGTGGGAAGGTCCTGGGACCACTGGTCCAGGTGTCCACCTGGAGGTGACCACCCAGAAGCGCTGGAGGGAGCTTCCTTCCTGGGAACTTTTCCTTCCATGGGTTCAAGTGCACACCCTTCATTTGTAAATTTCGCTTCCCTTATGTTTTTCTCTTCAACCAGCTCTGATTGGATTCACCGCAGATTAACATTTTCCATTATACGTTCTAATGTGTTTTTTTTAAACCAAATCTCCCTTCACAGATTGCTGTCTTTATAATATAGGAATTATTTCTCAGTCACTTTAAAAGTCCTGCTTCATTAGCTTGGTGACTGTTTGGTAATTTGCAAAGTCACTTTCACAAGTTTTTAATACTGCCCAGTTGAAAATCACAGCCGTAAATGTATTAGATCTTAATAGTGTTATGATTCTGTCTGAAGTGAAAAAAAAAATTAGAATCAGTAATTAGCTCTGACCTCAACACAAGCCTGCACTGGGCAGGAGACATGCCGATTATAGAGTCAAAGTGCCTGGCGTTTAAAGAATCTTCCGGTGAGGCCGTGCTTTGTCTCAGCAGCAATGAGACCATGACACCTTTCTCCTTTCCCTCTTTCTCCTTATCATGGCTTAAAGCTCTTCCTTTTGTGGAAAGCATCTCCTGTCTAGACAGGGCCCTCAGGGGAAACACACAGGGCAGGTGTGATTTCTACCCATCTGCACTTTGAAGCCCCCAAATTCAGGTTTCCACTCCAGCTCTATTGTTTTTTTTTTGGCTGCTCTGATTGGCTTGCAGGATCTTAGTTTCCCCGTCAGAGGTTGAACCCATGCTCCCTGCAGTGAAAATGCGGAGTCCTAATCACTGGACCACCAGGGAATTTCCCAGTATTATTTTCATTTTAAAGATTTCTTTTATATATTTGTTTATTTTGACATGGACCATTTTTAAAGTCTTTATTGAATTTGTTACAATATTGCTTCTGGGTTTTTTCATTAAAATTTTTTTAAGTTGGAGGATAATTGTTTTACAATGCTATGTTGGTTTCTGCCACATAGCAGCGTGTATCAACCAGAAGTACGCATATGTCCCCTCCCTCTTGAATCTCCTTCCTATCCCCACCTCCAGGTTGTTACAGAGCCCTGGGTTCTGTTTTTTTTTTTTTTTTTTTTTTATGTTCTGGTTTTTTGGTCATGATGCACGTGGGATCTTTACTCCCTGATTAGGGATCGAACCCACACCACCTGCAGTGGAAGGAGTCCTGATCATTGGACTGCCAGAGAAGTCCCCAGGTCTATTTTTTGACAGAAGATGCTGCCCATTGGGAAGATGTGTCTGGAGGTTTTCGTCGGATATTATTGGTTTTGACATGCTAACTTTCCCCCTCTTTCTGTGTTGAGGCTGCCTCTGAGTTGTACAGGGCAAAGGGGAAAGTTGAAAAGGGCAGTGATGTCTCGTCCCTGCTCTGAGGTTTCCAGGCCCCCAGGGGGACAGGGGTGCTCCATGCCTGGGTGACTGTTCCCTCTGCTCAGCTCCCAGCAGCATCTCGGACTCCCTGGAGGCCTCTCAGGTTCCTCCCAGCTGCAGAGCCCAAGACGGGCTCCCTCTCGGGGGAGAGGCTGAGTGGGCTCCAGAGAACCCGGGAGCCTCGCGCCGCTTTGTCATGTTCCATTTGCCCTGATTAATTTGGCATCTGAATGAGCCAGAGGGAGGGGTGCTCCCCTCTTGCCTCTTACAGATGTTTCAGGCCAAGGTTTTTCTGGTAAAATCGATTCTGACATTTTGATAAGAACTCATTCGCCGAGTTCTGTATTTTGAATCTTTGACTCTAAGCTGTTCTGAAAACCAGCTGTGAACCTAAATCTTGTTTGTGAAATCTGCATACTGCCTCAGCAGCAGACACGGCGAGCACCTCGGGGTCGTTACACAGACACTGGGAGCAAGGTGGGTGAATGCGGCGGGATTGAATTGCAGTGGTTCATCAGGCTTCTGCTGGGCAAGGCACCATGAGGGACGCATAATAAATGTCTTGAACCCGCTCCTGTCTCTTGCGGTATTTGGAATGAAAAAAAGGAGACCTTTCATGGAAATAATTTTGTATTCATGAAAAAAACCAAAATCTCCACTACTTAGGAAGCTTGGCTGCAGTGTGGAACCCAATATCTGCATCGGGAGCTGCGACCTTTGTCACTGGTAGAAGGAAAAAAAGAAAAGACTGGATTGGAAGCCTCTTAGGCTCCTGTTGGAAAGGCACACGCCTCTGTCCAACTCCAGTGTCCCATTCACAAGGTCATTTTAGCAGGAGGGAGAGAAGGAGTGGGTGACAGACCCCCAGCCCATCGTGAGTGAGGCTGTGTCCCTCCCTCCAATGAAGCAGACCCTCTGAAGAACTGATATCAACCAGAGGAGAGGAGCCAGGTGTGTGAGAAGAAAGGGCTTGGACCAGGAGAGGAGAGAAGGGGTGGGAGAGTGATTAGAACTCTGCCTTCTCTTCCTCTCAGTGGACCATTCATGTGAGATGTGCGGCAGGCAGGATTGGAGCCCCCTGCTTCCCCCACTGGCCCCCTGCCTGAGGATATGGCAAGTTCTTGGGCCTGGGCTTCCCGACCCTCTTCTTCCCTCAGAGGTAAAACCCATGGTACACCTGGAGAGTCAGTGCAGGGCCCTCAGGTGATACCCATGGTATACCTGGAGAGTCAGTGTATGGTCCTCAGATGATACCTGCGGTACACCTGGAGAGTCAGTGCAGGGCCCTCAGGTGATACCTGTGGTACCCCTGGACAGTGTAGGACCCTCGGGTGATACCTGTGGCACACCTGGAGAGTCGGTGTAGGGTCCTCAGAGTGAGAGGAAGGCATTCTGGGTCTTGGGAGCATTTCTTGGATGACCTGCCTATGTTGTTAGAAGGGAGAAAGTAGGTCATATACCTTAAATGGTGGGGGTGGTGACCTGGAACAAGACTGAAGGCTGTCACCATCCTGCCCTGGCCTCCTAGGTGGTCCTGGAGGCAGCAGATCCCTTCTGGAGCACCTGGTATCGCAGACACACCAGGAGGTGCTGGGCTAGAAATCAGCCAGAGTGCTAGGGATTCTGACCACCTGCCAGGGAGTCCTGGTTTCCTCTGCAGCATCACCATGCAGAGTTAGGTCAGACTCATGGGAGAGGCTTTGAAAGATTTTTATAGGAGAGATCAGTGAAAAATGCAAGTGATGCATGGGCCCACTCACTAATACAATTTAGGGGTGTCCTTTTCTAGAGGCAGAATGAATAGAACCCATGGAATAACCCCCACCTAAGGCTCCTCTTTGTAGGTGCTGGGGTTTCAGAGTCTGGTGCACTCCAGGTCCAGACCACATGTCTCCGGTGTCCAGTTTTCCCGGCTTGTGCCTTCAAGTGGGTGATCACATTTCTCCATCCACTTCTCTGTTACTTAGCTCCACAGGTACTGGACACCTCTTCCAGGTCCAGCTCTGTGCCCAGAAGGAAACATGATGAACAAGAGATTGTCTCTGTATTGAAGGAGATCAGAGTCTAGTGGAGGAAGGAGACACATGGATATCTAGATATAATGTGATGTAGGAAGGACGTTTATGAAAATACACATGTGAGAGCAGACGGAAAGATCCCAAGGAGGCTTTCGAGGACCAGAGAGGGCATCTGGACAGGGAGGGGACACCTGAACTGAATTCCCTTCCAAATGAGCTCCCTGGGACCTGGACTGATTCTTCAGGTGTACCACAGATGTTGCAGGGTACTGATCTTGTTTGCAAGAAGCTGAAGAAGCCCTACAGCAAATATAAAATAGTGTAAGGTGTTTTGTCACAAGCTGCCTACAGCTTTGTTCAGCCTGGCCAAGCTTTCTCATACCAAGACCTAGACAATTACAGAAGCATGGACACCAATTGTCACTTCTATCCTTTGGACAGTTCTACGGTCATTGCGTAATATTATGGCAAGCAGATCATTTACAATTTCAGGTTATCTGAACCAGGTCCTACTGTCAACACTTTAGACAATATTTCCTTTATTGCTGGTGCTACTCTTTACAATAAGACCACCACCATTTACTGCTGCTGCTGCTAAGTTGCTTCAGTCGTGTCTGACTCTGTGCGACCCCATAGACGGCAGCCCACCAGACTCCCCCGTCCCTGGGATTCTCCAGGCAAGAACACTGGAGTGGGTTGCCATTTCCTTCTCCAAAGCATGAAAGTTAAGTCGCTCAGTCATGTCCAACTCTTAGTGACCCCATGGACTGTAGCCCACCAGGCTCCTCCATCCATGGGATTTTCCAGGCAAGAGTACTGGAGTGGGGTGCCATTGCCTTCTCCGCACCATTTACTAGGTTTTCTTATCACCAGCAGCTTATGACCAGCAGGAACTATTTTTAAGGCAAAAATTCTCAATCACCTTCTCTCTGAGAAAAGCATGAATTAGAAAGAATTCTTACACACACAAAAAAGTATTTGCTAAAAATGAACACATGTTGATGATTAAAAAACTTTCAGCAGATTAGGGTAGAACTTAGTGTGATGAAAGGTAACAGTAACTGTCAAAAATCCATAGTATGGGAAAATGCAAATTGAAACCACAGTGAGATATACAACACACTCAGTCAACCAGTTAAGATGTAAAAAGACTGAGGACACCAACATTGACAAATCTGATGATCACGGAAAGTCTCATACATTATTGGTAGGGAATCAAATGGTATGACCACTTTGGAAAAATACATGGCAGATTCTTTTTAAAATTTTTTAAATTTAGTTTTTAATTGGAGTACAATTTCTGCTGTACAATGAAGTGAGTCAGTTATATGTATTCATATATCCCCTCTCTCTTGGATCTCCCTCCCACCCCCACAATTCCACCCTTCTAGGTCATCACAGAGCGCCAAGCTGAGCATCCTGTGCTGTACAGCACCTTCCTGCTAGCTATCTGTTTTACTCGTGGTAGTGTATATATGTCAGTCCTGATCTCCCAGTTCGTCCCACTCTCTCCTTCCCCTGCTGTGTCCACAAGTCCATTCTCTGCATCTGCGTCTCTTTCCTGCTCTGCAAATAGGCTCATCAGTACCATTTTCTAGATCCCATATATATGTATTATTATATGATATTTGTTTTTCTTTATGACTTACTTCATTCTGTATAACAGGCTCTAGTTTCATCCACCTCACTAGAACTGACTCAAATTCATTCCTTTTTATGGCTGAGTAATATTCCATTGTATGTATGTACCATATCTTCTTTATCCATTCATCTGTTGATGGACATTTAGGTTGCTTCCATGTCCTAGCTATTGTAAATAGTCCTGCAATGAACACTGGGGTATTGAGCATCTTTATACGTGTTTGTTGGCCATCTGTATCATAGGAGATATGTCTGTTTAGGACTTCTGTGTGGCAAGTTATTATTAACAAAACTAAATACGTATCTACTGTATGAATCAGCAATTTATCTCTTGGACATTTACCAAGAGAAATGAAACTATAGGTTCATAAAAACACTTGTACAAGAATGTTCTTGGCAGCCTTATTCATAAAAATGAGAGGCAACTTAGGTATCCACCAAAAGATGAATAGATACAAAGAGACACAGTCATACAGTCATGCCAAATAGAATACTGTTTGGCAATAAAAAGGGAGAATTTACTGATCCATGCCACAACATGGGTGAAGCTCAAAACCATCATGCTGGGTGAAAGAAACCAGACACAAAAGATTGCGTATTATATGTGCCGTTTACATGAGCCCTTAGATGAGGCAAGACTCATCTATGATGACAGCGGTTGCCTCTACTGTGGATGGTGGTGGCTGCAATTTACTGGGAAAGGACATGAGAGAACTTTCTTGAATTATAACAATGTCTTATACCTTAACAGAAGTTTGAGTTTCACAGATATGTGCATTTGTCAAAATACACCCCATGATATATTTGAGATTATTTTCTGTAAATTTTACTTAAAAAATCCCCTACAAATCCAATATTGAACTCTAGTTAATGATATGCCAGCAGAAGTGTAGTCATCTCTGCAATTTACTTTGAAATGCATCAGAACATAAAATGGATTGATATATGCATAGAAGGATGGATAATTATAAGACTGAGCAAATATATCAAAATGTTCATTGTAGAATCTAGGCGATGGGAACAAGGGTTTTCTCTGAAAAATTCCAGCTTTTCTGTATGTTTGATAGTTTTCATAATAAAATGTTGGAAGGAAACTAAGCAATATATCTTTCATGGGTTCATATATATCTGGTAAAACTAGATTAAATTTTTTTGAGGAAATTATAAACAGAAATCAAGATAGTGGTTATCTCTCTGCTTGGGTTTTTGATCCCAAAGAAATGCCCACAGCGACTCTATGTGAAATGTTCTGGTTTCTAAGTTGGGTGGGTTAATGGGCCTTTTCTTTAAACTCTGTAATTTACATATGCAGAGTACATATCCCACTATGTGTTAAGTATTACACAAATATTAAAGAATCTATAAGATTCTAAAGAAAGGTTTTAAAGGAAATGACTAGGCCACTCACTTTTAAATAGACTTCACCAAGTTTGGGTCCAAGAAGGGCTGCTCTTCATCCCCAGTGTGTGCTGGAGTTCAGGGGAGGAAACCAGTAGGGATCCAGCCTGGGGTAAAATGGTGATGCTCTCATGACTCGGGAAAGTGGATCTGCAAACATTTTTTAAAATTTAATTAAAAAAATTTTTTGCCCATGCCATGTGACATGCAGGATCTTAGTTTCCTGACCAGGCATTGAACCTGCACCCCTTGCAGTGGAAGAGTGGAGTCTTAACCACTGGACCACCAGGGAAGTCCCTGGCTCTTCAAACTTTGACTTTAGTTGCAAAAGTTCAAAGTGATGGCTGTTTTCCATGTACTTACTTTAAATGTATGTAGAAAACCACATAAACTATTACATCTGGAATTCAAACTCTGGTAACTTAAACCTCAAATCCAATAATAACCTTCCCTCTTCATGCTCTGCAAATGACCTCACTTCCTGCTTCTCCAACCAAAATGGAAGATATGAAACTAGAGTCCTCAACTACAGCCCCAGCTACCAACTTCCCCATTGGTTCCCCTTAGAAATCCGAGAGAGGGGTCTATCTGTTCTTCATCCACCTGAGCTCTGCTCCCTCCATCAACATCTCCCTCCATCACTGGATAAATGTACGATGGCTGCCTGGTGGCTCAGCAGGAAATAATCCACATGCAATGCAGGAGCTGCAGGAGACCTGGGTTTGATCTCTGGGTTGGGAAGATCCCCTGAAGGAGGATATGGCAACCCAGTCCAGTATTCTTGCCTGGAGAATACCAAGGACAGAGGAGCCTGGTGCATTATTGCCCACGGGGTCACAAAGAATCAGACAGGACTGAAGCGATTAAGCACAAGCAACGCTGGCCTCACCTTGCTGTGCTTACCACACAGTGTTGTTGACTAAAGATTAAATGACAATATCTCTCAAGTGCTTAGAAGGGGGCCTTGCACACCGTGCAAATTCAGTAAACATTCAGTTCAGTTCAGTGGCTCAGTTGTGTCTGATCCTTTGCGACCCCATGGACCGCAGCATGCCAGGCTTCCCTGTCCATCACCAACTCCTGGAACCTGCTCAAACTCATGTCCATCGAGTCGGTGATGCCATCCAATCATCTCATCCTCTGTTGTCCCCTTCTCCTCCCACCTTCAATCTTTCCTAGCACTCGGGGTCTTTTCTAATGAGTCAGTTCGTCGCATCACGTGGCCAAAGTATTGGAGTTTCAGCTTCAGCATCAGTCCTTCCAATGAATATTCAGGACTAATTTCCTTTAGGATGGACTGGTTGGATCTCCTTGCAGTCCAAGGGACTCTCAAGAGTGTTCTCCAACACCACAGTTCAAAAGCATCAATTGTTTGGTGCTCAGCTTTCTTTATAGTCCAACTCTCACGTCCATACATGACTCCCAGAAAAACCATAGCTCTGACTAGACGAATCTTTTTTGGCAAAGGTATGTAGCTGCTTTTTGATATGCTGTCTAGGTTGGTCATAGCTTTTCTTCCAAGGAGCAAGCGTCTTTTAATTTCATGGTGCAGTCACCATCTGCAGTGATTTTGGGGCCCCCCAAAATAATGTCTGTCACTGTTTCCATTGTTTCCCCATCTATTTGCTGTGAAGTGATGGGACTGGATGCCATGATCTTAGTTTTCTGAATGTTGAGTTTTAAGCCAACCTTTTCCACTCTCCTTTTTCACTTTCATCAAGAGGCTCTTTAGTTCTTCTTCACTTTCTGCTGTAAGGCTGGTGTCATCTGCATATCTGAGGTTATTGATATTTCTCCCGGCCATCTTGATTCCAGTTTGTACTTCATCCAGCCTGGCATTTCTCATGATTATTCTGCATGTAAGTTAAATAAGCAGGATGACATTAAACAGCCTTGATGTTCTTCTTTCCCAATTTGGAACCAGTCTGTTGTTCCATGTCTGGTTCTAACTGTTGCTTCTTGACCTGCATACAGGTATCTCAGGAGGCAGGTAGGGTGATCTGGTATTCCCATCTCTTTCAGAATTTTCCACACTTTGTTGTGATCCACCCAGTTAAAGGCTTTAGCATAGTCAGTGAAGCAGATGTTTTTCTGGAATTCTCTTGCTTTTTCTATGATACAACAGATGTTGACAATTTGATCTCTGGTTCCTCTGTCTTTTCTAAATCCAGCTTGATCATCTGTAAGTTCTTGGTTCATGTACTCTTGAAGCCTAGCTTGGAGAATTTTGAGCATTCCTTTGCTAGTGTGGTAGATGAGTGAAATTGTTTGGTAGTTTGAACATTCTTTGGCATTGCTTTTATTTGGGATTGGGATGAAAACTGACCTTTTCCAGTCCTGTGGCCACTGCTGAGCTTTCCAAATTTGCTGGCATATTGAGTGCAGCAGTTTAACAGCATAATCTTTTAGGATTTGAAATAACTCAGCTGGGATTCCGTCACTTCCAGCATTATGACTCGACTCTACCTATTATACCTCCTTTATATATCTTTCTGTAAAATGTCTTTGTAATCTGCCTCCACTCTGCCCCTCATCCAAATATCTTGACATGGCCTCCCACTGGCTGTTGCTACCTTGTCACTTGGCCTCAAAAGTCTCCCACTGACACACTCCCTATCACCAAACCCATCGTTTCTTTGTCCTCATCCTCTGCAGATCTCAGCAGCTACTTCTTATTCAGGCAGGCTTCTCTGAGGTACCATGCTTTCTGGCTCCCCTTCTGACACTCTGACTGCTTTCTCTCTTACCTTTGCGAGTAAACTCCTATCCCTAAGCCTATCCCTTCAATGTCTGTGACCCTCAGGATGTGCCCCAAGGCTGTCCGTTTCCTTCCTTGAAAAAAATTTATCTTGGGAAGTGTCATTAGTTTTACAGCTTTCGTTTTAATGATGACAGTCAAGATTGAGGGCAGGAGGAGAAGAGGGTTTCAGAGGATGAGACAGTTGGATGGCATTATTGACTCAATGGACACGAGTGTGAGCAAACTCCAGGAGATGGTGAAGGACAGGGAAGCCTGGTGTGCTGCAGTCCACGGAGTTGCAAAGAGCTGGACACGATTTAGCAATTGAACAACAACCAGATATCTATTGATAGCCTAAACAGCTCTCCTGGTTTCAGAACTGGAACCCCTGGACAGGGGACACCTGAGCTTGGACATCCCCTTCCCCGTCCACCGTGTGCTCCCCTCTTGAGCTCTTTACCGCAGAGCACTCTCCATTCGAGTTCTCCTGCTTCTCAACTGCCACACCTGATCCATCACCTTGTGTCCACTCTCCCTCCTAAACACCTGCAACTAGATTCCTTCTTCTGCCCTTATTGCACCTGTCCTAGACCTGGCTTCCATCATCTCCCTTCCAGCTGCTGCAAAGTCTCTTCCTCAGGGCCCCTCTCTTGCCCTCCTTCAATTCATTCTCTCTGCAGAGACCAGCATTGTTTTCCTAATGCCTCCCACCCCCCCCCCCCCCCGCCTTTCTTTTTTACTGCACTGTCTGGTTTGTGGGATTTTAGTTCCCTGACCAGGGATGAACCCCAGCCTTTGGTGATGAAAAGTGCTGAGTCCTAACTTCTAGACCACCAGGGCGTGCATGCTAAATTGCTTCGGTTGTGTCCAACTCCTTTTGACCTGATGGACTATAGCCTGCCAGGCTCCTCTGTCCATGGAGTTTTCCAGGCAAGAATACTGGCGTGGGTTGCCATGCCCTCCTCCAGGAGATCTTCCCAACCCCGGTGTTGAACCCACGTCTCTTGCATGCCCTGCACTGAGAGGTGGCTTCTTTACCACTAGCACCACCTTGTTGTTCAGTCACCAAGTCAGGTCCTCCTCTTTGCCACCCCAGGACTGCAGCACGTCGGGCTTCCCTGTCCTTCACTATCTCCTGGAGTTTGCTCAAACTCATGTCAGAGTCAGCGATGCCATCCAATCATCTAACCAGCATTCCCATGATGCACCACTGAGGAAGCCCTAATTCACCCTCTAAATCTCCATTTTTGTTATATCATTTCCTACCTAACCCATGAGAGTACCTTACCACTGCTCATTCAGGAGATCCAGCCTCCTGAATTTGATTCACAAGGTGTTGCGTAATCTGGCCCCAGGATGCCCTTCCCCCATCCTCCTTTCCATCTTTCAAGTCTTCTAAGTGCTGTGTGCTCTCTTCTTGTGGGATTTGACATCTTGTTCTCACTCCTTGCGACATGTTTCTTGCACCAGATCTCTTGGATAACTCCCAGCATCCTCTAGTGCTCAGCTGTCACTTCCCTCAGGAAGCCTTCTCTGATCTTTTTCCTCATTCATGCATCATTCACAAGCACTTCCTTTGCTGAGGAGGGAGGACTCTAGAAGAGTGGCAAGTTCTTACCTTCACAGAGCTGACCTCTATTGAAGGAAAGACAGTAAGTGAGTAAATGATTAATATGATAGGTTCCAGTAGCAACAATGGCAGTGAAGACAGAATGAGGTGATGCAATATAGTTTACATGTGTTTCTGTGTTGGAAACATTGAATACCTGCCCCTGGTGGCCCTTGAACTTCTACCTGATGGAACTTGAAAAACCAGCTGTGCAAAGATCAGAGGAAAGGACAGTCCAGGCAGAAGGAACACCTCAAAAGACCTCAAAGTGGGGAGGGGGTTGGTTCTTGATTGTTTGAGGAATGGAGAGAAAACCAGAGTTTTGGAGTACAGCCAGCCCCAGGGAGAGAAGTAAGATATCTGGTTTCCTGATTGTCAGGGGCAGGATCACATACTTCCCTGAGGGTCACATTAAGGAGTTGATTTTATTTTTAGTACACTGGAGGGTTTTAACCAGGGGGGTAATAAAATCTGATTTAGGTTTTTTAAAATACAGTAGCTTTATTGAGATAATTCACATGTACAGTACAGTTCATCCATTTACAATGTACATCTTAGTGATTTTAAAGTATATTCACAGAGTTGCACAAACATCACTACTGTTGATTTTAGAACCACAATCAATTTTCATCACGACCATGAATCTGCTTTCTCTCCCTACAGATTTGCTTGTTCTGGACATTTCACGTCAATGGAATCACGTAACATTCGGTGCCTTGGGACCAGCCTCCATCACTTAGTGTGCTGTTTTCTCGTGTTGTACTATGTCTCAGTACTTCGTTCCTTTTTATGGCTGAATAACAGCCCACTGTAGGGACAGGCCACAGTTTACGCATCTGTTCAGCGGTTGATGGGCTTTCGGATTGTTTCCACTTTTTGGTGCTGTGAACATTCGTGTGCAAGTTTGTCCAGGGACGCATGTGTGGGAGTGGAGCTGCGGGTCACAGGGTGGCCCTGCATTTAGTCTTTGGAGGAGCTGCTGGGATGTTTTCCAAACTGACTGCACCATTTTGTTTTCACACCAGAAATTTTGTTTTAAAGATTTATAAGTTATGGTTCTCTCCTGCTGTAGAGGGTGAATTTTGGGAAGCAAGACACCAGCTAGGAGGCTGGGGCATGACTCCCAGGAGAAGAGGGGCTGTACCCCATGGGAGAAGAGGGGCTATGCCTCACAGGAGAAGAGGGGCTGTGCCACGGGAGGAGAGGGGCCGTGCTCCACGGGAGGAGAGCGGCTGTACCCCATGGGAGAAGACGGGCTGTGCCCCACGGGCTGGACGGAGGAGTATGGGCGGGGGTGTATTGTGGAGACAGGCCAGAGCTCCCGGGGGACTGGATGTACAGTGGGAGAAAGAGACGTCGGGAAGGCTTTCCACAGGAGGAATGGAGCAGGAGGTTGTGCCATTTAGTGCGGGATGCGGAGGACTGGGATTCAGCCAAGTGCTCTCTGTAGGATAAATTAAGTTGCAGATGCCTATTAGGCATTCCAAGAAGAGATGGAAAGAAGGCGGTTGATACAGAAGTATACAGGCGAGGAGGGCAGATACACTTTTGGGAGCATCAGCACACAGATATATTTAAAGTCAGAGGATGTTAATTAACCTATAGAGGGAATGAGGCAGAGAAAGGGGTCTCAGATTATAGCAATAGGGTATTCCAGCATTTGGGGGTTAAGCAGAGAAGAATTCACTAAAGGAGACTGAAAATGATCTCTAGCAAGGGAAGAGGAAAATCCAGATGCCACAGACAGCATCCTGGCAACAGAGAAGGGGGATGTTTTAAGGAGAGAGTGCAGGCATCAATGTCACATGCTACTGAAAGTCATGTCATTTGAAGGCTAAGTGACCATAACATGTGGCCACATACATGGCAACTTCATGGCCACATACATGGTGGCGCAGAAAGCATGTTGAAATGACATAAGTGGGTGACTGAGATAAAGAGGAATAAGTTGTAACAGAGAAACATCTTTTTTCAATTTTGCTGTGAAGGTTGGCAGAGAAATGGGATGGTACCTGGATCGGGGCATGAAGTCGAGGAGGGTATTTTATACTATGAAGACACTAGAGTGTATTTAAATACTGATGGAAATAACCCACCAGAGAGGTAGAACATGGTAAGTCAGAGAAAGGAGGGTAATTGGAGAGAAGAGCCCTTGAGGAGGGGCTGGAGCAGGAGGACAGAGAGGGGCCGGGATGCCCTTCCTCCCGGGGCAGGAGAGAGCCCAGAAAGGACAAGTGATGTGGGCAGGGTAGAAGATGGTTGGGGAGCACCCCTACTTTCTTAGAGAAATGGAAGCTCGAGTCTCATCTGGGCACTGGGGGAAAAAGTGATGTTGGACATTTGAGGGATGAGGACATGTGACCTTGACATCTGAGTGCAGCCAAGTGGACTCACAGGGAAGGGAAGGAGGGAGGAGGTGATAGATTTTACCCGAGACTCATCAGAGCAGTTGCCTAGACCATTCCCAGTAATGTGCCATTGTTGGGAAACAAGTGGAGTTCCAGGGCTTGGTGTGCCCTTTTCCCTTCTGCCTGTCCATCCCTCTCTCCCTCCCTTCCTTCTACTTTCTTCCCTGTCTCCTTCCCCCTCCCCTTCTCCTCTCCTCCTCTTTCTTCAAATGCAAGAAAAGGAGTGAGGTGGACAATGTGTCTAGGAGGAAATACAGCAACATACCCTAATTCAGGTGAGGAGAGCAGTGAGGCCATGACGACAGCGATGGAGAGTGAAGTTGGGTCTTCCTTAACCCAAGAGGTGCTAGGTATCCATCCTCACACAAGAGAGCTAGAGGGACAGGAGATGCTGGTCAGAGAAGGAAGGTTTGCAATGGTAGCTTCAGAGGTGTCTGGAGGAGTGAGTGGCCTCCACTGGGGTGGAGGGAAGCAGGTTGAGGAGCTGAGAGTTGAGGGGAGAGATAGGTCATTACACGAACATTGAGATCACCCAGAAAGATGGCAGACACAGGACTGGAGACCTGTTACGCCAATGATCCAGGCATAACAGACCAGAGCCAGGTTGGGGCGGTGGTGCAGCCAGGAGACTTGCAAGGCCAGCAGTGGGGAGGGAGGGACTGCCATGACAGCATTAAAGGAACTGGGGCTTGGGGGAGAAAGCAGGAAAAAGTATTTTGGGAGCTGCTAATTGGGAACACGGAAGGTACCAGTTTCATGTTTAGAATCTGAGTTACCTGGGGTGTGAGAGAAAGGTAGCATCTGGGAAGGCCACGGATGGACAGGGTCCTGGGGTAAGAGCAGACCTGGAAGCGGATTGACGGCGTTGTATGACTGCCCTCCCCTAGACTTTATTAAATAGTTACTTATTTGGCTGTGGCGGGTCTTAGTTGTGGCATGCAAACTCTTAGCTGCAGCATGTAGGATCTAGTTCTCCAACCTGGAATTGAACCTGATTCCCTGGGAGTGCAGAGTCTTAGCCACTAGACCACCAGGGAATTCCTTGGATGTTCTGTTTCACAGGGAACATATCTTTACTGTTCTCCAGCTTCTAGCACAGGGTCTGGCCCCTTTGAAGCCAGTGCTCAGTCGTGTCCGACTTTTTCTGACCCCGTGGACTGTAGCTCGCCAGGCTCCTCTGCCCATGGAACTTTCCAGGCAAGCATACTGGAGCGAGTTGCCATTTCCTCCTCCAGGGGATTTCCCCAGCCGAGGATTGAACCCTAGTCTCTTGTGTCTCCTGCATTGACAGGCTGAGTCTTTACCACTGCGCCACCAAGCCCCTAGTATGGGCTAAGTGACATCTGTTGAATGAGTGCAGGAGGGGGGTGTGGTGGTGACATCTGGTGACGCTGTTACAGTGTGAGTCTAGCAGGGTGCAGGGTCCGGGGGGCGAAGGGCACCTCAAATCAGAGCCTTTCCCATCCCTCACTCCTTGAGCTCCTCAGCATTCTGACCCGCGTGTAGAAGTCCAGGCTGTCCTGCATTTTATCTCAGACATTCTGGCAGATAACGAGGCATAAGATATTGACCCAGAGCTCTGAGGATCCCACAGGCCCCAGCTGGCCCCATTACTAGCTATTTGGAAGTTGAGGCAGACAGATTGGATTGGGTTGTTGAAGGAGTTTGCCAGTTGGTGGTGGGAATTGAGTTGAATTTATTATCACTTTGCCAGTGGTGCTTTGCCAAATATTTATTTAATCGGAGGATTCTAGAGAAGTGCTAGGGGTTTGATGGGCAGGCGGCTGGCTGCCAGCATGGTCTATGTTTGAGCTGGCACCCCTCACGCTGCCTGGAGCTTTATTAATTCCAAAGCTGTGGAGCCGGCAACCCGGAGCAGCCAGTCTTCGGTCTCAGGCCCAGGACTGGCCCATTGGTCATGTGCTGGGTTGGGTTGGAGGTCAGACCCCACAGGAAGTGCTAAAGTTATACTGTAACTTTGGAAAACAGGGAGAAATGGAAATGGACAGATTGTTTGAAAATGAAAATTGTTAACACGTTTCTGCAGCTTTTTGGCCAGGAAGGTCTATTTCACATCTATAAAGGATGATTAATGGAGCTAAGAGAAGAATGCTGTTTAATCATGTGATCATGCATTTAGGGCTAAAGGGGCCAGTGATGCCTGTGATCACTGGATTACCAAGAGACGTGACACAGACAAGCACTTCTGCCCTCCCTGTCAATGGGAAAAAATCTATAACGGTACTGTTCTTCTCGGGACAGTCCTGTATTAAATTGGTTGTCCCTTGGTCCTTTTTTTCAGAGCTGTCACCTGTCTTTATGAAAAAGCATTTGGAAATCTGCTTAAATACAACATAGTTGAAAAATGTTGAAACTATGAGAATAATACACAGTCGTGGCTGAAAAAAGACCAAGTTTTTAAAAGAAAACTAAAAGTTGGACACATTACTTAAAATTGGTGCAGATTACAAAATCACCCTAGGAGGGACAAAAGTTGTCGATATACAAACTATTGGTTGGAAATCTTTATTTAAAATGGATTATTGACTGTTTCATAACGTGATATCTAGGGACAAATATAGAGAATATATAATTACATCTGTTTTTGTAGCACCTAACTTTATGAGCTCTTACTTTTTGCCCCATTTCACTTGATATTTTTGAAAAGAAATAAAGCCTAGCATGCATGCCCTCATACACACGCGCATCTTCCTCCTGCCCAGGAATGCTGTTATTTATTCTGATGCATGCTTTTCATTCCAATGTATTTTTTATATTTTTATCACATATTTATTCATTCATTTACAATACATAACATTGTTTTGCACATTTGAAAACTTTAACAATTGGACCATCCAGTACCTCTCACCAACATCATTCTTAAGTTTTATCCTTTCTCATTCTCTCCACCCCTCCTGGCCCCCCCACCCCCGCTGCACCACACACACACATACACACCCCCGGTAGAGAAACACTAGCACATTCATGTTAATGCTAGGAAATTCCATATAGCAGTTAAGTGACCTAGAAATTGTGTATGTGCATAGATTTTCCCACTTTCCTGAAACTGAAACTGCTTGCTGGTAGGCTGCATCCGTCTTCAACTCACCTGATATTGTCAATTTTTTCTCCAAAGTGATCGTATTGACTTACCCTCCCAACTACTAGTATGAGAGCTCCCATCTGTCTACATTCCCATTGCAGACTTAAACAATTTTGCCAACCTGAAGATTATGAAGTACCTCATTAGGTCTTAATTTCCATTTCCCATGCTGTCAATGAGGTTGAGGTGCTTTTGTGTATATTAATAGCCATTTGGGTTTCTTCTTCTGTAAATTGTCCATTCATTTCCTTTGCCCATTTTTTTCCCTACTGAATTGTCTTTTTATTTTTTTAATTGAGGTATAGCTGACAAACAGTATTATATTATTAATAGCTTCAGGTGTACAGTGTAGTGATTTGACATTTATGTACATTACAGATTGATCACCATGCTAAGTCTAGCAACCATCTTTGCTAAAAAAAAAGAGTTTGTACAATTATTGACCTATGTGGTCATGCAAGTATTCCTATGTGTGAATTACATTCCTGTGACCTATATGTCTTATAGCTGGATGTTTATACCTCTTTATCCCTTTACCTGTTTGCACCAACCCCTCACCTCTTGGGCAACCACTAATCTATTCTCTGAATCCGTGAGTCTGTTTGTGCTTTGTCATGTTTGTTCATTGGTTTTGTTTTTTAGATTCCACGTATAAGAGAGAATCGCTTGCTTTTAGTAATTGATTGGTTTGTAAGAATTCTTTGTTTGATTTGTAAGGCTCTTTAGTTATGTGTGTTGCAACTGTCTGTATTTTGAGACTTAAAAAACTTATTTTTAAAATGATACTGAAGTATAATTGATTTGCAAGGCTGTGTTCATTTCTGCTGCACAGCAAGGCATATGATAGTTGCTTAGTCGTGTCTGACTCTTTGCGACCCCGAGGACTGAAGCCTTCCAGGCTCCACTGACCATGGAATTTTCCAGGGAAGAATACTGGAGTGGGTTGCCATTCCCTTCAGGGGATCCTCCTGACCCAGGGATTGAACCCAGGTCTCCTGCACTGCGGGCAGATTCTTTGCCATCTGAGCCACTGAAGTACAGCTGATTTGCAGTGTTGTGGTTATTTCTGCTATACAGCAAAGTGATTAGTTATATGTATATATTTTTCATATTCTTTTCCATTACAGTTTATCAATGGATGTTGAATATAGTTCCCTGTGCTCTACAGTAGGACCTTATTGTTTATCCATTCTATGTTTAATAGTTTGCCTCTGCTAATCCCAAACTCCCAGTCCTTCCCTCCCCCATTGTTTAGGAGTTTTGTACCTTATATTCATTAATGATACTAGCCTCTAAATTTCCTATGCTGTTCTTGTCAGGCTTGGTGTCAAGACTGTTGTTAGTTTGAGATTATGGAATAATTATGCTTGGGAATAGTTTGTGTAAGATTGGAATTATTTGTTGCCTTAATATTTTATATAGTATAGTGAGAGTCGCTCAGTCATGTCCGACTCTTTGCAACTCCACGGACTATACAGTTCATGGAATTCTCCTGGCCAGAATATTGGAGTGGGTAGCCTTTCCTATCTCCAGGGGATCTTCCCAACCCAGGGATCAAACCCAGATCTCCTGCATTACAGGTGGGATTCTTTATAGAACTGTTTAAATGGTATAATCATCTGGGCCGGGTGTTTTTATCTACTGCTTCACTTTTTTGGTGTTTAAGAATATTCAGATGTCTTATGTCTTCTTGAGACAGCTTTGATAGGCTTTTTTTTTCCCCCACGGTATTTGTCCATTTTATTTGAGTTTCTATTTATTGTCACAGGATTGTCATATATCCACTTAATAACTTTAAAAATTTTTGATGTTTCTTTGGTTATGCTCATTTCACTCCTGAACTGAAGTGATAGCCTGTTATCAGTTATCAGTGATAACTTAGTCTTTTTTTCATCAGAATTTTGTCAACAGTGTTGTTCTTTTTGAAGAACCAACTCTTTGGCTTTGTTGTTCATATCTATTTACATTTATATTTTATGTTTTCTATTTTATTAATTTATCTTTTGTATTTATTTCCTGCTCCCTACATTGTTTACCTATTTTTCTTTTTATACATGTGAAGTTGAAAGCTTGCCTCATTGATTTCTAACCTTCCCTCTTTTTGAGATGAGCATTTAAACGTATAAATTCCTCTCCGAATATGTTTTAGCTGTGTCCAAGGCTTAATATGTAGTATTTTGTTAATAATTCAGTTCTAAATATTTTACAACTTCCATTCTATTTTATTTTTTGAGTTGTTTAAAAGTGACTTCTTTTAGGAATTTTTGTATCATCTTTTTGCTGGCCCTGCACGTGTGTGTGCTCAGTCACATCTGACTCTGTGTGACCCCATGGACTGTAGCCCACTAGTCTTGTCTGTCCATGGAACTTTCTAGGCAAGAATACTGGAGTGGGTTGCTATTTCCTTCTCCAGGAGATCTTCCTGACTCAGGGATCCAACCAGCATCTCCTGCATCTTCTGCATTGGTAGGCATATTCTTTACCATTGAGTCACCTGGGAATGATCCTTAATTTAGTTTTTTATTTCTAGTTTAATTAATAAATAATTTTTTGGAGAATGCAATCTGATGCTAGTCCTTTTGAAGTTTCTGAGACCCATTATTGGTTCCAGTAAATATGGGTCATGGAACATGCATTCTCCATTTGGTGGGTGCAGGGTTCTAAGCATGTCCCCAGGGTCAAGCCTGTTAAGTCATTCAAATTTGATTCATCTTTACTGACATTAATTTTTACTTGATCTACGAATGATTGAGAAAGTTGTGCTACAACTGTTCCCATCTGTAATGGTGGATTTGTCAGTTTCTCCTTGGTCTTTCTGTCAAAGCTTTCCTTTCTTGAATGCATTACTCCTTGATAAACTTGCTTTTGACCCATTCTCCTAAAACTAGAGGAAAACACAGCTTGTTCCTTGTTCCATGTGTCCAGTGGCCAGTTCAGGGAGGGCTGGAGTCACATCCATCATTTTCAGCAGCAATGAGCTGTCTGTTCAGTTCTGTTGATCTAGAAACCTGGCTGCACACATTCATCACTGCACTTGCGTTCATGCTGTGCCTTCTGCCCAGAGCATCTCTGACCCCCTTTTCTCTGCCCGCCGTGTACCTGGTGAACTTTTGACCTTTCATGTTCTGCTCAGCACTTACCTCCTATCACTGTTACTTGTGTCTCCTTCTGCATCCTCCACCACCACTGCACGGAGCACAGGGCCAACACCGACCAAGTAGTCAGCACATACTGACTGGACTGAAAAAGTTCTGCCCTCAAGGACCTCCTTCCTATGAATTATTTCCCTCTCAAATCAAATCCTTCCCTTATACACATTTTTAAATGGAGGTGAGATTCACAATATTTAAAATTAGTCCTTTTAAAGCATAATTCAGTGGCGTTGAATGCATTCACAATGTTAGGTAACCACATCGATCTGGTTCTAGAGCATTTTCATGACTCAGAGTCAAACCCTGAGTGTATTAAGCAGTACCCTGGCTCATACTTCCCTCCTCACAGCTCCTGGAAGACACTCATCTGCTTTCTGTCTGTCTCTGTGGATTTGCCTACTCTGGACAGTTCATACCAGTGGAATCATACAACACGTGACCTGTTTTGTCTGGTTTCTTCCACTTAGCACCACGTTTTTAAGTCATCTGTGTTGTCAAATGTATCAGAATTCCATTCCTTTTTAAGGCTGAGCAATCTGCCCTTGCATGGATTTTTGTTTATCCATTCATCTTTTGTTTATCCATTCATCTATTGATGGACATTTGGGTTGTTTCTACCCTGTTTTTCTTCTCTTCTCACTCTGCTCCTCATGCAATCCTCCCCCGCCCCCGCCACCAAGATTTATTTGTTTTCGGCTGTGCTGGGTGTTTGCTGCTGCACGAGGGCTTTCTCTAGTTGTGGTGAGCGGGGGCTGCTGTCTAGTTTCTAGTTTCTCTTGTTACGGAGTACAGGCTCTAGGATGCCCGGGCTTTGGTAGTTGTGGCACATGGGCTTAGTTGCCTGCAGCATGTGGAATCTTCCCAGACCAGGGATCAAACTCATGTCCCATTCATTGACTGGCAGATTCTTAACCACTAGACCACCAGGGAAGCCCCCAACCCTTTGATTTTGACTGTGACAGGAGGGGTTCCTGTTGAAGTCTGTGGAGATGGAACTGTTCACCCCCTGCTAATTAATCCAGAAGTGCTTCTGGGGAGGTGGAGATGTGGGGAGCATCCTTATGGGGAGTATGAAGTGCCAGGCTTGCATGGTCCCCATGCTTAGGGCTTCGAGGGAGTGAACAGGAACCTGCAGCCAAGTTTCTGCATGTGCCTCTCTGGTGAGGAGAACTAGCATTGGAGCCTGTCCTTGACTTATAAGCCACTGTCTCACCAGGCTGCTGCATCCCCGCTGGCCCAATGTCTTCATCCCCGCCAGGCCTTCCCAGGGGAGCTGGAGGATGCTTATACTCAGGAGCAGGAAAGATGGTTGCTTCCTGGGATGGTGCCCGAGAGTGGCCGGCATCCCTGGGGCTCTGGGCAGTGAGGTGTGAGGAACAGTGGCGTGGACAGTGAAGCTCCCCACGGCTGGGTCTCTGCAGATTCTCTGCCTGCCGTCCCCTCGGTTGGGGACAGTCGCGTGTTTAATGATCTTCTTCTGCACCAGCAGTTTTAGACGCTGTGAGCTAAAATTAGAATCCCTCTCCTGTGCCCAGGGAAGGATAGGCCAGCTCTGTCCATCCATCCTGCATAAAAATGTGGCTGGTGACAGCCTTGGGGGTGGCGGGGCTCAGTGTTCAGCTACGGGCTGGGGTTCCCCCAGGAACCCCCTCAGTCGTGCTGTCCTCTGAGGCCTTGGCCACAGCATTTTGCTGCTCCCCTGTCCTCTTGTGAGTCTACATGCCTGTGTTTGAACCCCAGTCCTCTGCTCCCTAGTACATGTGCCCAAACTGGGAATTATAATCCCTGCATTGTGGAGCTGTGATTAAGGGGGATATAGAAGGGACAGCACCTATTCAGTGCCTGGCTATCATAGGTGCTTAATTAAGTCCGGGTCTCTTCTTTTATTTTCTAAAAAACATTTATTTATTTGGCTGCGAGGGTTCTTAGGTGCAGTCTGTTGGATCTTCAGTTGCAGCATATGGGATCTAATAAGACGTCCCTGGTGGCTCATATGGTTAAGCATCTGCTTCCAATGCAGGAGACCTGGGTTCGATCCCTGGCTCAGGAAGATGCCCTGGAGAAGTAAATTGCAGAGAAAGAAGAAAGAAAAGAAAGAAGTTTCTTGCCTGGGCAATCCCATGGACAGCGGAGCCTGGTGGGCTACATATAGTCCATGGGGTCGCAAAGAGTCAGACACGACTGAGCGACTAACACACAGATGGGATCTAGTTCTCTGACCAGGGATTGAGCCCAGTCCCCCTGCATTGGGAGCATGGTGTCTTAGCCATTGGACCACTGGAGAGGTCCCCAGGTCTCTTTTTAAATCTTTGTGCCAGGTTATGAAAGAAAAGAGAATAATTTTTTTTTAAAGTTTATTTGTCTCTTGACTCCTTTGTGCGACCCTTTGGTTGTGGGAAGGAGGGTGCAGGCAGGAAAGTAACAGAGGACTTTCCTTCTCATGAAACCTAGCAGACTCCAGTGGACTTCGTGGAACCTCGTAGGGTGCAGCAGAAACCATGGAGACTCAGTGGAGCCTGTTGGAACCTGCTTTGACTGCAGGTCACTGATTACTGCGGTTCCCCCACCCCCACCCTCCAAGGTGCCTTTGGGTGCTCTGCCCCCTCTCTTTCCTTATTGTCGTGACTGTCAAGCCCTGTAGTCAATGTCACAGGAGGCATTTCCTTACCCCTCTTCCCCTCCTGAGGAAAATCAGCTCAGCGAGGAGTTGTGCAAAGCAGGCTCCCTGGGCCCCCATTCCCTGAAGGAGCAGCCCTGTCAGGCTGTGCGAATGGCTGTGTTATTCTTCTGCAGAACTTATTAGATGAGAAACCTAGTAGAAACAGCCGCAGCTGCAACCGCTATACAAAGTCACTATCAACAAGGAAAATTTATGCTTTAAGAATAAAAAGAAACTTGAGTCCATTAGTCAGCGCCAGGAAGTGTTCACGTGAAAGGTTTGTTCTCTGAGTAAACAGCCACAATGGAATCGTAATCAAATTTCTTAATTATTTCCATAAATCTCGGGTACAGAAAAACACACAAGGCTTTTTTTTCAAAAAGTCACTGTTTACAAGTGCCTTGGATGACAGAAGAGTTAACCCAAAGAGCTGCTGTGTGACAGAAGGTTCCAGAAGGAGAAAGAGTGGGGCTGAGAACATGCTCCCTGCTCTCAGACCATAGGGTGAGGGGAGGGTGATGCCCACCCACTGGTGCTGAGGAGACCAGCCATTAGCTCGGGTGACCACTTCTGAGGGGGCTCCAAGAAAGCTACTTTAGGAGAAGTAGGGGGAGGACCTGGAGCCCCAGTTCTCATGATCCCCGCTGTTCTGAGCCAAGGACCAGCAGAAGGTCGTTGATTCTCTGGGGCTGTTTCTCAGCTGGATGTTTTGCTGATGTGGGAGGACAGGAGCCCGGAGGTTGGGCGGTCCACAGGGAGGACGGAGAGGCACTGTCCTCCGTCAGACTTCGGCATCCAGCTTGTCTCTCCCCAGGTCTAGTGCGTGGCACTTTTCTAAGTTCTTTTTGAAAATTACTGAGAAAATGCAAAATAATTTCAAATATTCTAACCCTAAGGTAACCTGGAAAAATAGACATTTGGGGGAAAAATCATAAATTATATTGGCACTTCCTGGAGTGTGCCATGCACGTGTGTGTGTGTGTGTGTGTGTGTGTGTGTGTGTAAGAGGGAAGTAGGGGAGAGGGAGACAGACAAATAGGCAATGGCCTGGGTGTGAAGCTCATGCCTAAATGTTGGCACCTTTCAGGTGTCCAGGTGTCCCCTCTAGTCCCTGTGGACACTCTGAGGAGGGCAATAGACAGGGCCGTTGACATCTGGCTCTGAGGCTCATGGCAGTTTTAATGCAGTGGAGTATGTGGTGGGAACGTTAGATGCATGTCAATAAAACAACGGTAATGTTTATTTCAGTGCATAAAAGTCTGGTTCTGGAATTGCTATTCTTTGGTGTTCGGTTCTCCCATCACCTGCTAAGCTCTTCAAGAAAAGCCAGAGAGAGTGTTTTGTTTGAACAGTTGGCCACACATGCGCAGGATAACCCAATTCCACTAAAATGTTCCTACATTCAGCAGAAAGGCACCAGGCCAAATGGCCTACGTGTCGTATTAAGCTGTAATCGGAATTAAACTGCGGAATCCCAACCTCTCCAAAATGTGTTTCTCTCCAAGCCTGAGTGAATGATATGTGTGGAGGACAGCGGTAGGGGTGGGGCCAGGCAGCTGGACCTACCTGCGTGGATGCTCCCATTGTCTGGGTGCGAGGTGGGGTGCCTTGGGGTGCTGCTGAGCTCCTCTCTCAGGTCCCATGATGCTCCTCAGAGCCCTGCCACCTGTCTGTGGGCCCTCCGCCTAGAAGGCACCCCCATCCCCACTCCTGGCTGCAGCCCCCTTCATCGTTGTCAGCAGGGAACTCTGAGTGGGCGCCAGTGTCTGCTCCAGGTAGGGGCTAACGCCACACCGATGGGTTCAGCGCTGGGTCTTGTGTTTGCGCATGTGCATGCACGTGGCCTCAGCATCCCCGCCCCCTGCCTGAATCCCTGCTCTCCACTGGCCCCCTGCTCCTTGAGCCATGATGCCCCGCCTCTCTGGGTTCCAGCTGGTCTTTGCCGCCTGACCTCGGGTTGTCCTGCCTGTGGTGACATTTCCTGGCCTGAGTTGTATTCCTAACAGTATTTGGGGGCTAAGCACGTAGTTGTCGTTGTTCAGTCACTACCTCCTGTCTGATTCTGCCACCCCAATGACCACAGCACACCAGGCTTCCTGGTCCTTCACCATCTCCTGGAGTTTGCTCAAACTCATGTCCATTCAGTCTGTGATGCCATCCAACCATCTCATCCTGTCACTGCTTTCTCCTCCTGTCCTTAATCTTTCCTGGCATCAGGGTCTTTTCCAGTGAGTCTTTGCATTGCATCAGGTGGCCAGAGTATTGGAGCTTCGCTTCAGCATCAGTCCTTCCAATGAATATTGAGAGTTGATTTCCTTTAGAAGTGACTGGTTTGGAGCATGGAGATCAGATCAGTCAATCACATAGTAGACACTTCATAATTCTTGTTGTTGGAGGTATATATATGTACATGTATATATATATGTTTATAGTTATCCAGTTGCTAAGTCATGTCTGACTCTTTGTGACGCAATGGACTGTAGCCCGCCAGACTCCTCTGTCCTCCACTATCTCCCAGAGTTTGCTCAAATTTGTGATACACACCTATATGTACATGGCCTTGTTTTATACATGAAAAAATCGAGGTCTGCCTAGCTGAAGTTTCTGGAGCTTACATCTAAGTGGAGAAGCTGGGCCCAGATCCCTGTTCCCTGACCAGAGGTGCCCTGGCCACCAAATTTGTGGATTTCAGGGAGTCTGAGGACCTCTAGTGAGGCGCCATGGCAGTGCCGTGTGCTGCTGGTGTTACAACAAGCAAGGGAGGAGTTGGGGGGGGTGATGCTGGATCTATCCCCATGTCACCCAGGCTGCATCTCTTCTTTATCTGCAAAAGCAACCCCAGTTTCTAAACCAAAATTTGAAATGCACAGCCACTCTGCACTGCCCAAAGCAGAGATGCATTCCGGAGTCAGGCTCTGAGTCAGACCACAAGCTGGTGGGAAACCGTGTGCACGGCCCCCCGGCTGTGGTCCTCCAGCCCACTCCTCTGGGCAGTGGGTGCTGAGGGGAGAGGGCGAGGTCCCCTCGAGTCCCTCTGGCCATTCTGGATATAGGCTCTGCCTCATGCCATCATGGTTTCAGAAAATTGGGTGTCAGGGAGAGCTCTTTCCTGTTGACCAACACCGTGATTTCACTAATGTGTTGTTTTTGATCTTATCAGCCCTTTCCCACATGTTGTGTCAGTTTCTCTGCTCCCAACGTTGTGGAATGAATGATCTATAGGAAAGCCTTGAAATGGATCAGAGGCTACTCCTGGGGGATGTGCTGGGCCTCCCAGGTCCTCAGCTCTGCCACCTGTCCTTGGGTGCCCACCCTCCTTGGTCTATTCTGACCTCAGAGTCCTCCCCACTGGACACAGAGGTGAGGTGGGGAGTAGCTCTCTACTCTTATGTAAAGTATGGAATCTTTTAGTAAAATTCTGATGCTGAAGCTGAAGCTCCAGTACTTTGGCCACCTGATATAAGAGCTGATGGAAAAGACCCTGATGCTGGGAAAGACTGAGGGCAGGAGGAGAAGGGGACAACAGAGGATGAGATGGTTGGATGGCATCACCAACTCGATGAACATGAATTTGACCAAACTCCAGGAGTTAGTGGAGGACAGCGGACCCTGCTGGGCTACAGTCCATGGGGTCACAAAGAGTTGGACACAATTTAGTGACTGAACAACAACAACATGGAATCCTTTGGTAATGCTGTGGAGAGCCACCCCTGCTACATTTTGTAAGGTGAGATTTTTGCAGCAAGGATTTTCTTAAAGTGAGATGCTTTTGGTCTCATTGAGTTGAGTGTTGGGTATTTCTTCCTAGCCAGGGGGGTTAGGCATGGAAGCAACACTGAAGGGAAGAAAAACCCATATTCAGAACATATGGAGCTGGTAACCCAGAAAAATGAGTGCTCCTGGGGTCACCTGGGAATTTCAGGGTCTAAAGAAGCCCTGAGAAACTCAGAGGTGCCTGCTAACTCTTGCCGCCTGCCTGGAGTCAACGTGAAGGGCTCTTCTGTGTGCTGCTGAAATGGCCTCTGTGCACCAGTGCTGAATAGAAACGTGGAGACAAGAGTTTTGGGTGAAGTAGAAAAGGAGAGCTTTATTGCTTTGTCAGGCAAAGGGGGTCACAGCCAATGCCCTCAGAATTGTGTCCAACCCTGAAGGGAGTCGTGAGTCTTACAGTGTCCAAGGAGCAGGGCATGGTCAGCTCATAGACCTTCTTCTGATTGATTGGTGGTGAGGTAATCGGGAGTCAGCATCATCAACCTTCTGGTTCCAACAGGTCTAGGGTCTGTCTACCTGCTTGTGGGCAGCAAACAGTTAACTTCTTCCACCTGGTGAGGATTTCAGTATCTGCAGAACATCTCAAAGAACAGTGCTCAGAATATTGCCTTTAGTCCTTGAGTTAGAGCTAAAGGTCCTTGACTTTGTTTAATGGCTAAAGTATTATGCTTTTGTCTTGCTTGACTGTTTTCCTTTCTGCATTTTCTCACTTTTCTAGTTAAATTTATTCCTTGACTAAAGCTTTTCTACAGACAAAAGGCAGGCGGAGGACATGGACTGGGCTCTATTCTGGGAAATCCTCATAGGGTCCTGCTCAGTTACACGAAGGGCTGATACTCTTGTGTTCTGGAAGAGCTAAGTGGTTTCAGATGAGGTGCTCCTTCTAGGGTCCCCCAAGAATCCTACACAGTTGTACAGTGGGTGTCCTCTAGGTCAGGAGTGGATACATGCTGGAGTCCATGTGCCCTTCAACCCAGCCACCCCAGCCACTCTGGGCACCAGCTCCAGAGGCTTCTGATCTGCTGAGTCATTTGCATTTTTTTCCTCACTGGCTTGGGTCATGGGTGGGGACAAGCAGGTCCTGAGGCTGGCTGTTCAGGACCCCCTAGCTGGGTGTCTGCTCTGGGGCATGAGGTACATCTGTGGATTTCTAGACCAGATCATGGCATGTGTGCATGCTAAGTCACTTCAGTTGTGTCTGACTCTTTGCGACCCTATGGACCGTAGACTGCCAAGCTCCTCTGTCCGTGGGATTCTCCAGGCAAGAATACTGGAATGGATTGCCATGCTCTCCTCCAGGGGATCTCCCTGACCCAGGGATTGAACCTGCATCCCTTAAGTCTCCTGCATTGGTAGGTGGATTATTTACCAGTAATGCCACCTGGGAAGCCCAGATCATGGCATATAATATTTAATCAAGAAATTCTGGAAGAAGAGATGAGCTGGGAGGCAGTATGGTATAGTGATGAAAGTGAGTTGTAGCAATGGTCAGGTCACTCTGAGATTCCCTTAAGGCCTCCAAAACTCAGCTACCTCACCTCTAAGGTCAAGGTAATAAAAATTCTCACCTGAAATAAAAAATAGGGCTTCGGTAGAGACAATCAAGCTTCCCAGGTGGCACTAGTGGTAAAGAACTCAGTACCTGCCAATGCAGAAGCTGTAAAAGACGCAAGTTTGATCTCTGTGTCAGGAAGATCCCCTGAAGGAGGGCATGGCAATCCACTCCAGTATTCTTGTCTGGAGCACCCCGACGGACTGAGGAGCTTGGCAGGTAGAGTCCATGGGTTTGCAAAAGAGTCGGACAAGACTGATGGGACTTAGTATGCACACATGCACAGAGATGATCAAAGAGAAAAAAGCTGGTCCTTTGTCAAGATCAATAAAACTGATAAGCTTCTAGCCAGGCTGAGAAAAAAAGGAAGAAGACACAAATTATTCATGTCTTTAAAGAAAGAAGGGCTGTTGCTATTGATTCCATGGACATTGAAGGATAAAAAAGAAAAGTTATGAACAGTTCTATGACCACAAAGTTGATGACCCAGATGAAATGGATCAATTCCTTGAGAGACACAGTCTGCCAGAATCACACAGGAAGAGATAGATAGTCTGAATGGGCTTTCAGCTATTAAAGAGATTGAATAAAAAATTAATAACCTTCCAAAACAGAAAGCACTAGGCCCAGATGGGTTCACTGGTGAATTCTACCAAACATTTAAGGAGGAAATTATACAAGTTTTCTACAATCCCTGTCAAAGAGAAGCAGAGAAGAACACTATCCAACTCATTCCATAAAACTATTATGTTGCTGTGGGGTTGAATGAGATGTGTTTTTGTCAAATATTTAGCATGAACCTTTGTATGCCTTTGCAGCACTTAGTTTAAAAAAGAAATTAAATAAACTTCATTTTATATCAGTTTTAGCTTTATAGAAATGTTGTGAAGGTCATACAGGGGAACATTTGCCCAGATCTATTTCTCATGTTGTTCATGTTTTTTACTGTTTTTAATGAGCTGATGTTGATAAATTGTGCTGTGTTCAGTCCAGCCCAACTCTTTACAATCCCCCTACTCCTCTATACATGGAATTCTCCAGGCAAGAATACTGGAGTGGGTTGCCATTTCCTACACCCGGAATCTTCCAGGCCCAGGGATCCAACCAGCATTTCCTGCATTTCCTGAATTGGCAGGCAGATTCTTTACCACTGTGCCACCTGGGAATAGGGGATTGATACACTGAGTGAGAGAAGTTGCTCAGTCCTGTCCAACTCTTTGTGACCCCATGGACTGTAGCCCGCCAGGCTCCTCTGTTCATAGGATTTTCCAGGCAAGAATACCAGAGCAGGTTGCCATTTCCTTCCCCAGGGGATCTTCCTAACCCAGGGATCGAACCTGGGTGTGGGCAGATTCTTTACCCTCTGAGCCACCAGGGAAGCATGCGATTGATACATTATGTTCAACTAAAATCTTTAATCAGATTTCTTTGGTAAAAGCTAGTAAACTGTCCTTTTCTGTTCCAGGATCCCATCCAGGACACTGCATGACATTCAGTTATCACATGTCCTTAGGCTCTTCTGGACTGTCACAGTTTCTCAGATATTCCTTGCTTTTGATGACCTTGACAGCTTTGAGGATGGCTGGTCAGGTGTTTGGTGGAGTGTCCTTCAGTCTGCTGTTTTGCTCATAATTAGACTGGGCTCATACATTTTGGGAAGGAACACCACAGAGGTGCAATACCATTTTATTCACATTGTATCGAGGGTACCCACTATCAGTCTGACTTACCCTTGTTGACATTGACCATGGTCACCTGGCTGAGGTGGTGTCTACCAGGTGTCTCCAGGTGTTCCCTCTGTCCCCCACCCTCCTTCCATACTGTCCCCTGGAAAGAGGTCACTATGCAGCCCTGGGGCCTTCTATTGACGAACTGGAAGCCCCACTCCTTCAGGGCAGAGTATCTACATAAATTATTTAAAATTCTTTTGCATGGGAGATTTGTTTCTTCTCCCCTAATTATTTATCCAGTTATTTATTTATATCAATATGAACGGATGGATATTTATGCTTTGGATGTGGGGCAGGCAGTGCTACATTCTCCCTTTCTTTGCCCAAATTGCTCCATCTTTGGGCCCTTTCTGTGTCACATTGACATATCCACTGTGTGTTTTTTAAAAGTGCTTCTTTACTCTGTGGCAGGCTCCAGCTCATCTTGTATATTTCCTGCCGCAGCTCTAGAGTCAGTCTTTTCTCCAAGGAGCTCTGGTTCCTTTTATTGGAAAGTAGTACTGGAAGCCAAGATTTGGTGCACGTAGCCAACTTGAACCATCACAACAGCTGAAATATTACCAGCTGTAATATTTATAGGCATGGGGACTGTTGCATGGGTGGCGAATTCAAGTGGCTTCCACTCTTTCCTAGGCTTTTTATAAAGGACAGTTACATTAATGAGTGAATCTAGGTAAGCTAAGTGTAGTAGCAACCCCTCAATCATGGGTTTTACATAATAAAAATATAATTGTTTGCTTCTTAGTCCAGAGGTTGACAACTTTTTCTATAAAGGTCCAGACAGTAAGTGTGTTCATCTTTGCAGGCCATAAGTTCTCTGCCCTTATAATGTGAAAGCTGGCCAGCCTGTATGTCTGCTGATAATTTTAAGAAAGGTTTGTGAACAGTTATCCCCTGTTTGTGTCTCTGTCCTGATTTATGTTTCTAGTGGCTATTAATTGCCTACCAAATGAAAGCTCAGAATTTGTAATTAGGCTGGCAAGTTCTCCATAACATTTTGACTGTGTGTTGGGGCGAAGAGGTACTGTGGTGTGTTAATGGCATTGAACTGAGCCACAGCCCTCCCCCCGTCTGCTGATTAACCCCAGGTTCACTTGGGTCTGTCTGGTACTCTGCTAATCAATGAAGTCTAGTTGACTGTCTGCATTTACATCCTGGCTTGACTCTTAGCCAAAGGATACTGACTTTGGTTCCAAAATGCTTTCTGTGTTCAAAGAGGGTGCCTCTCTGCTTTGCTACTGCTTAGAAGGAGTGGCCCCTGAATGTGTGTGAACGTGTGTATAAGTTTCTCAGTTGTGCCCCACCCTTTGTGACCCTGGACTGTAGCCTGCCAGCTTCCTCTGTCCATGGAATTCTCCTCCTCCAGGGGATCTTCCTGACAAAGAGATTGAACCCAGGTCTCCTGCATTACAGGCAGATTCTTCACCATCTGAGCCACCAGGGAAGCCCGAATTTGCATGAGGCTTCCCTGATAGCTCAGTTGGTAAAGAATCCACCTGCAATGCAGGAGGCCCTGGTTCGATTCCTGGGTTGGGAAGATCTGGAGAAGGGATATGCTACCCACTCCAGTATTCTTAGGTTTCCCTTGGGGCTCAGCTGGTAAAGAATCCACCAGCAATGCAAGAGACATGGGTTAGATCCTTGGGTTGGAAGATCCTTTGGAGAAGGGAACGGCCACCCACTCCAATATTCTGCCCTAGAGAATTCCATGAACTGTATAGTCCAGGGGGTTGCAAATAGTTGGATGTGATTGAGCGACTGACTTTCACTTTTTTTTCTGTAAGAAGGCAGAGGAGAAAGGGTGCTGTGGAATCACCAGGGTGCAGAGAGCTCCCTGCAGTTGTTCTGAATACAGGATGAAGCCCTTCTCAGCCTCCTCACAAGAAATCTGTGTAATTCAGCTAACAGAACATGGTATTGTGTTAGGAAACCATAACCTGGGGGATTTCCTTGGTTTGTGTGGTGTTAAGTTTTTAAGAACATGATTGGACTGGAAGCATCTATTCTCAGCAGCAGTAGGTTGCTTGGCTTTGCCTACGGAGGTGTCTTGCAGGATGCTGGCTGGCTGGACAGGTGGGAATAGCCCAGAAGTCATGAATTCTTTCTAGAACAGTTGGTGCTCTAAGTGAGAAACACCTGTACCAGAGCCCTGGGAGTCTTCATGACCAGAAAGGCACCCCTGTGTCCGTCCCTCTGTGGCCATTGCTCCCAGATACCAGGAAGGATAAATGGCAGTTTATGGATACTGCCTTGCCCACAGCAGGTGTTCAGTCAAGGCATTTGACTTGAAAAAAGAAAAAAGGGGGCTCGTGGCAATTCAAAATGGGCATATGGCAGTTATGAGTAGCCATGTACTAAATAACACAGAAACAGCGTTTACAGAGCGGAAACTATAAAGAAATGAGGAGACTTGGATAGAAACCCACTAATAATGGGAGATTAACAGACTACACTCAGCACAAGTGGGCAAAAACATAACAACATAATTTATGAAGTATATATGTGTATATATATATACACACTTATGTGTGAGTGCTCAGTTGTGTCCGACTCTGAGACCTCCTGGACTATAGCCCACCAGGCTCCTCTGTCCATGGGATTCTCTAGGCAAGAATACTGGAGTGGGTTGCCATTTCTTCCTCCAGAGGATCTTCTTAATCCAGGAATCAAACCCACGTCTCTGTGTCTCCTGCATTGACACAGGGTTTCTTTACCACTGTGCCACCAGGGAAGGGTGTATGTATACATATATATATGTGTATATACCTAAGACGGTAGATTCCTACTGTGCCATAGTGCAGGGTAAGGTGCACATGGAATATTTACAAAAATATATCATATATTAGGTCACAAAAAACTTCAATAAGTTATATGAAGTAGAAATATTACAGGCAGTACTTTGCAGTATGCTAGGCATTATTAACAAAAACAGAAAAACAAAAAGAACTTTTCTTCTGGAAATTTAAAAACCTTCCATTACAGAACTTTTGGATAAAAAGGTAAAAACAAATCAGGAACAAAAAAGATATAATGAAATGAAAACACTACTCTTTGTGACCCCATGGACTGTATAGTCCATGGAATTCTCCAGGCCAGAATACTGGAGCGAGTAGCTGTTACTTTCTCCAGGGGATCTTCCCAACCCAGGTATCAAACTGGGGCCTCCTGCATTACAGGCAGATTCTTTACCACCTGAGCTATCAGGGAAGCTCTCAAAGAACTTTTAGATAAAGGGGAAACAAATCTGGAACAAAAAAAGAGATAATGAAATGAAAACACTACATATCAGAATTTATGGGACACATTTAGAGTGGTGGTTACAGAAAAATTAACATTCCTAAATTTAGAGCAGTGATCACAAAAAAAAATCACATTCCTAAACACTTTTATGAATAATGACGGGAAAAGGAAAACAAATGAACTAAGATCCCAGCTCAACAATCTAGGAAAAGAACCACAAAATAAACTGAAAGAAAGCACAAGAAATAATATAATAAGAAGTAAAGCAGAAAAAATAAGTTAGAGAATAGAGAAAAAATAGATCTAATTAACAATTCTAAAATATTGTTTTATTTTATTTTTTTCTTTTTTTTTCTAATTTTATTTTATTTTTAAACTTTACATAATTGTATTAGTTTTGCCAAATATCAAAATGAATCCGCCACAGGTATACATGTGTTCCCCATCCCGAACCCTCCTCCCTAAAATATTGTTTTAAAAACAGTAACTAAATGGGTGAAACACTTGCTAACAATAAAGAAATGGAGAGAAAACACAAATATATAAACTAAGACATGACAAGAGGGCATAATCATTGAAGCAGGTGAAATAGAATAAATCATGAGATATTATGCAGACCTCTATAAAAATAGATATGAAAAGCTAGATGAAATATAGTATCATAATTGGCTCCATTCAATAGAAAAGCCTAAAAAAGTCAATTTCTTTAAAAGTCTAGAAAAAATCACGAAAGAATTATGCCACAAAAAAGCACCAGGCCTAGATAGTTTCACAGGGGAAATTTACCAGACCTTCAAAGACCAGCTGTGTTCCAGTCTTTATTCATTGTTTCAGAGCATTGAAAATAAAGGAGAACATATTAATTCTTTATTGACAGTGAGAATAACATTGATTCCTCAACCTGACAAAGCAAGTACAAAAATGAAATTATAGAACAATATCACTTATAAATATTTATGCAAAAGTACTAAACAGATTATTCATAAGCTGAATCAAATGCAGCTAAGAAATCAATGCACCTTGACCAAATGATATTTTTTCCAGGAATGCAAGCTTAGTTCAACATGAGGAAATCCACTGGTGTAACAATACACTTAAGGAAAAAATCATGTAAGTATCTCCACAGATTCTGAAAGACCTTTCATAGAAATCAACACCCATGCCTGATATATCAGTTAATAAAACAGGAATGGATGGTCATCTCTCCTCATGATACAATATTTTGTATGCCTGAATCCTAAAGTCAACATCCTAAAGTGATGGGAAAACACTAGAGGCATTTCCACAAAGGCAAGATGCCCACTATCTTCATTACTGTTCCACAGTTGTACTAGAGGTATCAGCAATTAGAGAAATCAATTAGAAGCGTAAGTTATAGAGAGAATCAAAACCATCTCAATTTGTGAATGATATGATAATAAAATAGGAAAACTGTAGAAAATCAATGGTAATAGTAAATCAAACAGAAAAAGAAATTTTAAGATAGCAGGTAAAAACTTGATGTACAGAAATCAATAGCTTTCTTTTACATAAACAAAAACCAGTTAGAGGGAGCAACAGCAACAAAGAAGATAAAATACTTAGAAATAAACTTAGCAAGAAACAGGCAAAGCCTACCTGAGGAAAACTTTAAAACACTTCTACAAGACACAGAAGTAGTCTCAAGCAAATAGAAAGACATCCCTTGATCTTGGATGGGTTAACTTAACATCATAAAAAGAGTCAGTTTCTCCAAAGTTAATCTATGACTTTAACATGATCCCAGTGAAAATACAAATAAGCTTTTTTTATGGAGCAAGACAAGTGATACTTCAGTCTGTATGAAAAATCAGACACAAGATAACCATTAAAATCATGAAAAATAAAAGTTATAAGGGGAAACAACTCTACCAGACTTTAAAACGAAGGATAAACCTCTGTAATTAAACTAGTGTGGTACTGGTGCGTGAAGAAACAAAATAGCGGTGGAATGAATGCAAAATCCAGAAGCAGAGCCAATTACATATGGAATTTAGTGTATGATAAATGGCCACCCACTCCAGTACTCTTGCTTGGGAAATCCCATGGACAGAGATGCCTGGGGTTCTACAGTCCATGCGGTTGCAAAGAGGTAGACACAACTGAGCAACTAAAAACAGCAACAAAGGTGGGATCTCATATCGTGGGAGCAGAGATTAACTTTTTAATACATTGTGTTGGGATAACTGGGTAGCCCTTTGAAAAAAGATAAAATTAGATGTATATCTTCACCTGCACAAGAATAAACTCCAATTGAATCTGAGACCTAACTATAAAAAAATGACGTCATAAAAATACTAGAGGAAAACATGGATGAATTTTCCAGCAACATGGGTGGGAGGAAAAGTTTTCTAACTGTGGCTCAAAATCTGGATGTGGTAAAAGAAAAGGTTGATACATTTGATTACATAAAACTAATTACTTTTATATGAACACTGTTGGCAGGGCAAACAAACAAATAAACCCACAAAAGACCCCACCTTGAGCATAATCAAAACACAAATGACAAAGTGGGAGAAAATATTTGCAAAATCCTTCAGATATGAAGGATTAACATCTTTAATATATGGGCTTCCCCAGTGGCTCATCAATAAAGAATCTGTCTGCAATTCAGGAGACCCAGATTCGATCCCTGGGTCAGGAAGATCCCCTGGAGGAGGAAATGGCAACCCACTCCAGTGTTTTTGCCCAGAAAATCCCATGGACAGAGAACCCCTGGTGATCTACAGTCTGTAGGGTCACAAAGAGTCAGACATGACTGAGGGGACTGAGCATGCATCCTTAATATATAAAGCACTATTAAAATAGGAGGAGAAGGGAACCAAATAGAAAAATAGGCAGAAGAAGTGACAAGATAATTCACCTATAAGTTATACAAGTAGATTTTAAGCATATGAAAACATGTTCCACATCAGTCCTAATTAGAGAAAAGAGAGTTAAAATGACTCTGAGATAACATGTTTCAACTGTCATTTGGCAGAACTGACAAAGCTTGATAATACAGCCTTTTGGCCATTCATGTATATTGCTGCTGGGAATGCAAATAGGTACAACTGTTTTGAGGGGAAATTTGGCAATATTTATCACAACTACCTGTGTGTTTGCATTGTGACCAAATATTCCACTGGTAAGAATTAACCCTGAAGATATACCTTAAAAGTATGAAAATATTCCGGCACAAGATTATTCATTCCAGAATTATTTGTAGTTGCAAATTGCTGGAAGTAACCTAATTCCAAAACTTGGTGGACTGGTTGAGTGACCATTGGTAAATACAGTCAATGGAGTACTACACAACTATAAAAAAGGAGGGGAGTGACTATGAAATGGCAAATGATGACTTCTAAGATATACAAATGACAATTAGAGGGCAGTATTAAGAAAAGATGGCAAGAATACACAGAAGAACTGTGCAAAAAAGATCTTCACGACCCAGATAATCACAATGGTGTGATCACTGACCTAGAGCCAGACATCCTGGAATGTGAAGTCAAGTGGGCCTTAGAAAGCATCACTATGAACAAAGCTAGTGGAGGTGATGGAATTCCAGTTGAGCTATTCCAAATCCTGAAAGATGATGCTGTGAAAGTGCTACACTCAATATGCCAGCAAATTTGGAAAACTCAGCAGAGGCCACAGGACTGGAAAAGGTCAGTTTTCATTCCAATCCCAAAGAAAGGCAATGCCAAAGAATGCTCAAACTACCGCACAATTCCATTCATCTCACATGCTAGTAAAGTAATGATCAAATTCTCCATGCCAGGCTTCAGCAATATGTGAACTGTGAACTTCCTGATGTTCAAGCTGGTTTTAGGAAAGGCAGAGGAACCAGAGATCAAATTGCCAACATCCACTGCATCATGGAAAAAGCAAGAGAGTTCCAGAAAAACATCTATTTCTGTTTTATTGACTATGCCAAAGCCTTTGACTGTGTGGATCACAATAAACTGTGGAAAATTCTGAAAGAGATGGGAATACCAGACCACCTGATCTGCCTCTTGAGAAATTTGTATGCAGGTCAGGAAGCAACAGTTAGAACTGGACATGGAACAACAGACTGGTTCCAAATAGGAAAAGGAGTTCGTCAAGGCTGTATATTGTCATCCTGTTTATTTAACTTATATGCAGAGTACATCATGAGAAACGCTGGACTGGAAGAAACACAAGCTGGAATCAAGATTGCCGGGAGAAATCTCAATAACCTCAGATATGCAGATGACACCACCCTTATGGCAGAAAGTGAAGAGGAACTAAAAAGCCTCTTGATGAAAGTGAAAGTGGAGAGTGAAAAAGTTGGCTTAAAGCTCAACATTCAGAAAACGAAGGTCATGGCATCTGGTTCCATCACTTCATGGGAAATAGACGGGGAAACAGTGGAAACTGTCAGGCTTTATTTTTCTGGGCTCCAAAATCACTGCAGATGGTGACTGCAGCCATGAAATTAAAAGACGCTTACTCCTTGGAAGCAGAGTTATGACCAACCTAGATAGCATATTCAAAAGCAGAGACATTACTTTGCCAACAAAGGTTCATCTAGTCAAGGCTATGGTTTTTCCTGTGGTCATGTATGGATGTGAGAGTTGGACTGTGAAGAAGGCTGAGCCCCGAAGAATTGATGCTTTTGAACTGTGGTGTTGGAGAAGACTCTTGAGAGTCCCTTGGACTGCAAGGAGATCCAACCAGTCCATTCTGAAGGAGATCAGCCCTGGAATTTCTTTGGAAGGACTGATGCTAAAGCTGAAACTCCAGTACTTTGGCCACCTCATGCAAAGAGTTGACTCATTGGAAAAGACTCTGATGCTGGGAGGGATTGGGGGCAAGAGGAGAAGGGGACGACAGAGGATGAGATGGCTGGATGGCATCACTGACTCAATGGACTTGAGTCTGAGTGAACTCCGGGAGTTGGTGATGGACAGGGAGGCCTGGCGTGCTGTGATTCATGGGGTCGCAAAGAGTCGGACACGACTGAGCAACTGATCTGATCTGATATCTTCTATAGTGGTTGGAGCAGGATTTGATCAGGGGTGCAGAAGTGTTCTAAAATTGGATGGTGGTAACGGTTGCACATTACATACTTTTATTAAAACTCACCATACCCTACACCTACAGAGGGTGAATTTTATGATATAAAAAATATACCTAAGCAAAGCTGTAAAAACAAAAGAAAAATTTTACTTTGTTGTTTAATAAAGGATGTGAAATTAAAATGTATATAGGTATTTGTGTATTTTAGCAAAAAAGAAAAATAGGAAGGTAAACTAGAATCTAATGAGATTGGTTGCCTATGGGGTTGGTTGGGACCAGAGTTGAAAGAATGGGAGGATGAGAATGGGCCAGAAGAATAATAAGTGGAATTTCTCTGAGTATGACTTTTTGTGTTTTTTTTTTGACATTTATAATCATGTTGATATTTCACAACTCAAAAAAAAAAAAAAAAAAAAAGGCGAGAGAAAAAGCATCAAGACCCAGTGTGGAAAAAATACAGAAACAGAGTGAGTCTAGCTGTATTTCAAACAGATAATAAACCATGCTGAGGGTGAAGCCAGCTCCCCAAGCAACTTTTGCACTCAGTATTTTGACCATACATCCTCAGTCGTAAACAAATATATTGTTACTTTCATTAGTAGGTTTGTTTTTAAAGGTGTTATGGACTTGTAGTTCTGAAATGACTTTGTTTCTGTTGAAGATTGACAGTTGAAGATTGATTGACAATAAATGTATTGTCAGGATTGGAAGCCAGTTTTCTCCAAATTGGTGGAGGAAGATACACATATTAGAAGGTGAAAGGCTAGCATTAGTCCCGTGATGTCAGATTGGAATTTAAGGTTTTGGTACACACAGAGACCTTCAAATATATATGTGAGTGCACTGATGTGGCTGTGTCTGCCAAGAGAGCCGAAAAGCCATGACACCCCAGTGGCAAACCAAGGACCCACATCTTGTTTGCTAAATAATTTCTCCACCTAAGAGGTACCAGGGGTCTTTGGAGCTATGGTTAATTGCAGGGCTAGGGCATAAAGAGGACAAGATGAGCTTGGACCAACCTGGAAGACCAGAAAGTAAGGAGAGATGGAGACAGTGACAGGGCATAAGAGCTGGGCTCCCAGGGGTCAAATCTGGGATAACCGAGCATCAGATTAATACAAACAAACAAGTGGGGAGGAGAGAAAAGTGTTTCCTTAGAATAGACTGGCAATGCAGAAGGAATTTATGAAGTTCCAGCATATCTCCCCGCAAAATTGCCATGAGTTTGTGGGAAGTTTGGGGGGAAATTGTAGTTGGTGGTGGAGATCTATGGCCGACCTTTCCTTAATCAAGCAATCAAAGTTCACATCACTAATAACAGGACAGTAGCCATCCTGTGCCTCTGATATGATGCTCTGAGAAGGTACAGGACCGTTTCTGTGGTCTTTCTGGCAGAATGTACATCCTGAACCTAATTACAAGGAAACATTGGACAAACACAAACTGAGGGACTTCCACAAAATAATTGGCCTGTATTCTAAGAAAAATGTCAAGGTCATGTAAAAAAAAAAAAAACAAAAAACCGAGGAACTTTTCCAGGTTACAGGAGACCAAAGACATAAAAACTGGGCATGGTGTGATGCCAGATTGGATCCTGGCCAGACGCATGTTTGTTCTTTTTCTTTGCTCTCAAGGACGTTAAAGGACAATTGGTGAAACCGGGAGGTCTATGCTGCTAAGTCGCTTCAGTCGTGTCCGACTCTGTGCGACCCCACAGATGGCAGCCTACCAGGCTCCCCCGTCCCTGGGATTCTCCAGGCAAGAACACTGGAGTGGGTTGCCATTTCCTTCTCCAATGCAGGAAAGTGAAAAGTGAGAGTGAAGTCGCTCAGTCGTGTCCGAGTCTTAGCGACCCCATGGACTGCAGCCCACCAGGCTCCTCCGTCCATGGGATTTTCCAGGCAAGAGTACTGGAGTGGGGTGCCACTGCCTTACATTAGATGATAGTTTTAGGTTAATGTTAATGTTCTGAGTTTTATAAATATGCAGTATTTAGAGATAAAGGGGCATTGCAACTTCATCTTCCTCTCACACAGTTCAGAAACAATATGTGTATGTGGGAGTATTTGTGTCGTGTGTGTGCATGTGTGCATATGTGCGTGCATGCGTCTGCAGAGAGAGAACACAAAGGAGGTATGTGTTGACATTTGGGGAATCTGTGTGAAGGATATACAAGAACCATTTGCACTATTTTGCAGATTTTCCATCAATCGTAAAGTGTTTCAAAATAGACATCTATGAAAAAGGTTCAACAATATGTGCTTTCTGGTACTGTTGGAGAATTCAGTGAGATTGTGCATAGACATGCTTAGTGCTGGGATTGGACGTAGGAACCACCAAGGAAATGTTAGCTCTGCCGTCAGTGGAGTGATGCTGCCTACAGCCTGACCTGTTGGACATCCCTTTGTGATTGGGAGGTGATGGTGGGTGGCAGCCTTACTGATGACTCAACTCTGACCCCCACCCACTGTGACTGTGCAAGTGGGTAGTCTTCACTGATACCATCATTTTTTGGGGGAGCAGTCTTCCTAAAAGATCTATATTAGCATGAGACTTGGTCATTGACTATTCACTCACTGTGTGTGTTAGTCGCTTAGTCATGTCTGACTCTTTGCGCCTCCATGGACTGTATGTAGCCCACCAGGCTCCTCCGTCCATGGAATTTTTCAGGCAAGGATGCTGGAGTGGGTTGCCATTTCCTTCTCCAGGGGATCTTCCCAATTCATTAAGCATCATTTATTGAAAAAAGGTGGTGGGCACTATTCCTTGCAATAAGCCAACTTTGAGAGAATGAACACCGTAGTTTAAGGGAAAGAAACAGACAAAACAATGAGTGTAGAGAAATACACACATCCGGGTGGTATTCCTGGCGGGTGTATTCCTGGTCTCCTGGTGGGTATAATCTGGAGCCTCCCTGGTGGGGGTAATTTTGGATTTCCCTGCTGTATGCAATTCAGAGTCTCCCAGTGGGGTAAATCAGGAGCCTCCCTGGAGAGTTGTTGCTGATATGTCTGTAAGGAGGACTGGGGACAGTCCCCGTGAGAGAGGATGTCAGCTAGCAATAGTCTTGGGAGTGGCTAGAATTCATTGCAGGGGGAGCATAGTGCAGGGTGACCAGGGGGCAAGGGGAGAGTTTAGGGCTTTCGAGCTGGGCTTGGAAATGACTCCGTGTTTGCAGGTGAGGAATGTGGGCTTCCTAGATGGGGCTAGGGATAAAGAACCCACCTGCCATTGCAGGAAACGTAAGAGATGTGGGTTTGATCCTGGAGGAGGGCATGGCAACTCATTCCAGTATGCTTGCCTGGAGAATCCCATGGACAGAGGAGCCTGGTGGGCTAGGCTGCGGTGAAGTGTGCAAGATTAGGGCAATTAGGTATCTTTATTGGAACACTTGAGGTGGGAAGAGGTGCATCTTCTCTTTCTGATAAGGACAGTTTTGTGTCTCAAAGCTCAGGATGCACTGTTAAGCATTTGCTGTTGTTCATTCAGTCACATCTGACTCTTTATTAAGCATGTGGGGTCTTAGTTCCCCAACCAGGGATCAAACCCATGCCCCCTCCATTGGGAGCATGGAGTCTTAAATGCTGGACCATCAGGGAAATCCCCCAGGGTCATTTTTTTAAACATAAAATATACCTTCTTTGACTATACTACTGAAGACAGATGGCATTTTTTAAAACATCCTTACTTAGCAAAATAAAAAGTTGTCAATCCCATATTTGTCTCTCTATTACATTTTTAAAAAGTGGATCATAAAACTGAAACATCTGGGAACCTAGGCATTCCAGACTTCCTGAAGAGCATTTCATGGCACTTTCCAGTTTTAAAGACATGTATTTAGAATAGTTATTATATTTTAAACATACAGAAAATTATAGCAAATAAGAGAAGCATTGATTTGTCCTGCCTTCTGGATTTCAGAAAAGCTCAGGCTCCTTTGTACTGGCAGGATTATTGCTATTTTTATTGTCATTGATGATTTAATTGCCTGCCCCTCCCTCCTGCAACCCATGGTGTAATACACTGGAAGGCAGGGGCCAGATCTTATTCAGGTCCCTGAATATTGAGTATAGTTCTTATAAAGCTCTCTGGAAACTGCTTCTTTGACGCAGCTGGGTTTTTAAAAAAACTTTTTATTTTGTATTGGGATATAGTTGATTAAAAATGTGAGAGTTTCAGGTGAACAGGGAAGGGACTCAGCCATACATATACACGTATCCATTCTCCCCCAAGCTCCCTTCCATTCAGGCTTCATAACATTAAGCAGAGTTCCCTGTGCTGTATAGTAGGTTCTTGTTGGTTATCCATTTCAAATATAGCAGTGCGCACAGGCAACCATAAGTTCGTTCTCTAAGTCTATGAGTCTCTTTCTGTTTCGTAAATAAGTTCATTTGTATCATTTTCTTTTTAGACTCCACATATAAGGGATGCCATGCAATATTTCCCCTTTTCTGTCTGAACTGACTTCACTCAATACGACACTCTAGGCCCATCCATGTCAGAGGCAGCTGTTTTGATGCAGGGGCATTTGAACTGTGAGCTTACAACAAAACAAAACATTTCATGTTTAAAAAACGGTGGTAAAATAAATATAACATTACATTTGCCATTTTAGCCATTGCTAGGCGTACAGTTCAGTGGCATACGTGATTCACTCGTGCAACCATCGGTGCCATCCATCAGCAGAACTCTTTCATCTTCCTAAAATGAAACTCTGTTCCCATGAAACACTAGCGGGCTGTTTCCTCTCCCCTAGCCCCTGACGTACCCTTCTTACTGTCTGCCTCTAGGAATCTGACTGCTGTAGGGAAGCTTATGTGAGTGGGACCCTACCGTATTTGTCCTTTAGTGTCTGACTTGTTTCATTTAGCAGAATGTCTTCAAGGTTCACTCATGTTGTTACAGACACCAGAAGCACCTTCCTTTTTAAGGCTGAATAATATCCCCCTGTGCGAACCTATCGCTTTTCGTTTATCTGTTCATCTGTCCGTGGACGTCTGAGTAGTTTTGGCTATTGTGAAGAATGCTGCTCTGAACGTGAACAGGGTTGTACAATTATTTGTCCGAGTGCCTGTTTTCAGTGCTTTGGGGTATATTCCCAGAAATAGAATCGATGGTGCTGTGCGGGTTGTGCTTAGTTGCTCAGCGGTGTCCGACTCTTTAGCTCATGAAACGTGGTATTTAAAAGCATGCCATGTGGTGGTTGGTGGTGGTTTATTTGCCAAGTCATGACCGACTCTTGTGACCCCATGGACTGCAGCCCACCAGGTTCCTGTCTCCTGAGGTTTTTCAGGTGAGAATCCTGGAGTGGGTTGTCATTTCCTCCTCCAGGGGATCTTCCCGACCAAGGGATTGAACCCATGTCTCCTGTATCTCTTGCATTGCAGGTGGATTCTTTACCTACTGAGCCATTTGGATCATATGGCAATTCTGTGTTTACTTTTTTTTTGAAGAACCAACATACAGTTTTCCACAGTGGCTATACCATTTTAATTCCTCCAATAGCAAGGATTCCTACTATTGGAGTAAGGGTTCACTTACTTTTTCCTGTTTTTTTTTTTTTAATACCCAACCTAGTGGGTGTAAAACAATAAAAAACCATCACTCTTTAAGCTCTTTTATTACCAAGCAATGTGCAAGCCAGACATCCATGCTCTATCCCTGACTCCTGCTCTCCCTCAGCCTCAGCTCTCCTCCTCATGGTTGCTGTATGCATGAAATTGTAACACAAGAGACTCGTCCTTGCTGCTTGGTTTTCTTCCCAATATTTTATTATGAAAATGTTCAGATACAGCAAAGTTGAAGGCAATGTTAGGTGAACATCAATATTTTGCTGTGTGGTTTTTTAACAGAGAAATGCTAGAGAAAATCCGAATGCCCATCAGTAAAGGAAAGGTTAAATAATGTATGCCACACGCAAACCATGAAGGACCATGCAGCAATTCAACAGAAGGAGTTATATCTGCAAGTACCAACGGAGGATGAGATCCGTGATGTATTGTTAAATGAAAAGAGAGAAGAAGATATTAAAAATTCTGTGTGCAAACAGACGCATGTGCAAGTGAATATGTGCTGTGCTTCGTTGCTCAGTCGTGTTTGACTCTTGCGACCCCATGGATTGTAGCCCACTGGGCTCCTCTGTCCATGGGGACTCTCCAGGCAAGAATACTGGAGTGGGTTGCCTTGCCCTCCTCCAGGGGATCTTCTCAACCCAGGGATCAAACCCAGTTCTCCCGCATTGCAGGAGGATTCTTTACTGTCTGAGCCACCAGAGAAGCCCACAGGTGTATATGGATTATGTTAATGTTTGATATCTAGGAGGATGCACTATGTACAATGTAAATTATTTTTATATATGTATGCATGGTGTAGACAACATATAACATAGACATCTATCTCTCTATATACAGTTGTATGTTTTTACAATCACATGTACAGAAAGCTCTGGAAAAACATGCATAAGGTTGTTGACTGTGACTTTTCCTGAGAAGGAGACTGAAGTTAGAGGGGGAGGGGAATTTAAATATTTACTTGTGATGCTTCCAATTGTTTGAGGGTCTTTTTAAAAAAATAGGGATGTATTTCTTCGGGGCTTCCTTGGTGATCCAGTGGTTTAGTGGTTCTACTGCAGGGGTCGTAGGTTCGATAACTGGTCAAGGAACTAAGATCCCACTTGCTGCATGGTGCAGCCACAAACAAAACAAAAACAAAAGAAATAAATGAACAAGTTCAAATTTTTTATTAAAAAAGAATGTATTACTTCTGTAACTTAGGAAATAGAAACAATGAAAGGAAAACAAACACACGCAGTAAACCTGATGCGCAAACTTTCAACGGGGGCCCCCCAGGTAGCTTGGGCTCCCCAGGTGGACCTGCCAGTGCGGGAGGTATAAGAGAGGCAGGTTCGATCCTCGGTTCAGGCAGGTCCCTTGGAGGAGGAAATGGCACCCTACTCCAGTATTCTTGTCAGAACAATCCCATGGACAGAGGGGCCTGGTGGGCTACAGTCCATGGGGTCGTGAAGAGTCAGACACGACTGAGCATCTAAACACAAGCACAACCACAGGTAGCTCAGATACACGTAGTTCAGTCCAGTCGCTCAGTCGTGTCTGACTCTTAGTGACCCCATGGACTGCAGCACGCCAGGCCTCCCTGTCCATCACCAGCTCCTGGAGTTTACTCAAACTCATGTCCATTGAGTTGGTGATGCCATCCAACCATCTCATCCTCTGTCATCCGCTTCTCCTCCCGCCTTCAATCCTTCCCAGCATCAGGGTCTTTTCCAGTGAGTCAGTTCTTCTCATCAGGTGGCCAAAGTATTGGAATTTCAGCTTCAACATCAGCCCTTCCAATGAATATTCAGAACTGATTTCCTTTAGGATGGACTGGTTGGATCTCCTTGCAGTCCAGGGGATACACATAGTAGTAATTGTTATATTATTCCGGTGCTCACTGAGAGCCAGCTCTGTTCTAAGCACTCACTCATATACCTCCACCAAAACCTCACAGTGAAGGGTTGTATCTGTGCTTTACCAGTGCAGAAATAAACTCACAGAGGGGAAATCACTCACCTAAAGGCACACAGCTAGTGACTGATGCATATTTAGGCCTTTAATGATGAGAAGACTTTCTTCCAGACAGATGCAAGGGTAATGTCTTTAAATCTGGGTTTTAACTTCTGATTTATCTTTATAAAATACAAGATGTTGCAGACTGTGCTTGTGGGATTCAAGGACCGTTAGGGTCTGGCTTTTTGTTCTGGTTGCTATTTGACTTCATTTGAATATAGCTCCTTAAATAAGAGCCCTCAGTCAAGGGAAGGAAGCCAAGAACTTGTCAGCTGTCTTCATCAGAAATGAAAGATGCAGTGTTTCCATTGTATTATTATTTTTAAGACTGCATTCATTCTCGTTTTTAAATTATCTTTTAAATTCTCTTCCCCCCCACCCCTACACTGCACAACATGTGGGATCTTAGTTCCCCGACCAGGGAGCAGACCTGTACCCTCTGCATTTGTAGCATGGAGTCTTAAATACTGGACCTCCAGGGAAGTCCTTGCATTTCTATTTTGAATAAAAAGAATTACTAGATAGGACAGCTCATAGCTTTGTTCTGAACCCTAGATGCAAATACAGACGTGACAGATTATTCTACAGTTACTAGTGAAGTCTCCTTTTCTGGCTTTAAGTGTGTTATGAACTTTCCTCTGTAGAGGCACCACATATAAATTACTCCTAACAGCCCAAGTGGTGGGTATGGTGTTCTGCTCTGCACTGTGTTATCAATAGTTAGGCGTTTTTGAGAAGCATTACTCTCTTGCTCACCACACCATTCTTCTATTTGAAGGGGGATTTCTTGGGCCAGCACCGTGCCTTCTGCACCTAAACGCACAGCTTCCACAACAAAAATTTCCAAATGCATCATTTTGTTAAACTCTTAAAACTGTTAAATTAATAAAATCAGCTTAACAGAGCCCTGATTAGTTTGAAATTGCTTTAAATTTGGTCATTAAGTTTCAGGGAACATGTAATTTTCTCCACATCTGGTGCAGCTGCAAGCCATGAGGGATGAGGACGGAGCGGTGATAACAAATGCAGGAATGGTGGGGAAGCGCTTTGTCATTGACGGTTTCTGCACCACTGGCTTGCAACCCCCAGGAATAAGCTTCCTGGTGAAACATGAGGCCCTGCATTACCTCTCCAAGAACGTTCTCTTCTTGCAGCGTGAAGGACAATACAGAACAGCTGGACATCAAGGCAGCTGGGCCCACTTCCTGAGATGCTTAGAAATGTGCTGTGTCATCCCAGACACGTGTTCCCGCTTCTCTGTGCCTTGACATCCTCCTCTGTGAAATGGATGATATCCAAGGTGTCCTGTCCCTTCAGCGGATTTCAGGGGCTGCTGGGGGAATAGCGCCATCTCTGGTTAGGAGCTGGGGCTTCCCCGGGTGGCAGCAGTGGTAAAGAACCCACTTGCCAATGCAGGGGACTTAAGAGACTTGAGTTCAGTCCCTGGGTTGGGAAGATCCCCTGGAGAAGACCTGACAATCCACTCCAGTATTCTTGCCTCTCCAGAGAATCCCACAGACAGTGGAGTTTGGCAGGCTACAGTCTACAGGGTCACAAAGAGTCCGATGCGACTGAAGTGACTTAGCACACACACATGTTGTTAGGAGCTACTAGAACAATCCAAGGGGCATTATCTGGACAATCAAAGGTTGATATACATTTGACTTCTTTGCTTCTGACCTCCTGGCACTTTTGCTGTTCTAGCAGGGTTGCAGGATGAGATCTGTAAGACTTGGATGCTGATGTTGGAAGAGTGTTAGCAGCCAGGCCCTTGGCCTGCATCATTCTCCACTTTGAGGCTAAGGTGTGACAAGCCCGGGAACCTCACTCTGTGCTACAGGGGTCTAACCTGGCCGATGGCCTTGGCACTTGGCCTTTGGTTGGGACTGGTTTGATTTGATCTCAGTCGCTTAGTCGTGTCCGACTCTGTGTGACCCCATGGACTATTGCCCACCATGTTCCTCAGTCTATGGGATTCTCCAGGCAAGAATACTGTAGTGAGTTACCATTTCCTCCTCCAAGGGATCTTCCTGACCCAGGGATGGAACCCGAGTCTCTTATATCTCCTATGTTGGCAGGCAGATTCTTTACCACTTGCACCACCTGGGAGCCACTTGGCCTTCGGCTGGAACAGCATCACTTTATTCACAAGTGGCTACGACCTCCAGGAGTGTTATATTTTCTCAATGAGAAATAGGCCTTTCTGGGCAAATCCCAAAGAGGGAAGGGGCTGAAGCCAGAGAGCCTGGCAGGGGAAATACAGTCATTGTAGAAAGGGCCACCTGGGCTTTCATATTCAGGAATTCTTGAATTAGAATTGGAACCTGGGGCCAGAAGTAACACCAGTGGACCATCTATGCTTGTGGCCATTGATAAGCACTGAATTGAGTTCCCCATGCCAGAGCCATGGTGACTCTGGGAAAGGCCAGGTCCTGAGTGCCTGCTCCTGGCCAGGTGTGGAGCTGGGAGCCCCCTGGTATCATGGCTTCTTCACAGCTCTTCCAGGTCAGGCACATGACTCCCGTTCTACAGACTGAGAAGTGAGGGTTCGTGTAGTTATACCTCACATTTTTGCAGGTTAAGGATCTGAACCGGGAGTGAATATCTTGAATACAGAATCCCCAGGGGGAGCAGGAGCTGAGACTGTGAGGATGATCAGTGTTGGGTGAGCAGTGGACCAAGATCCTAAATCAGATGCTAAGAGCCTAGTCTCTCAATTTCATCCTGCAGAGAGCTCAGGTCCCTGGTGGCTCTGGGGTGGGACTCCTTACTGCATGACAGATCCCTACCGGTGCCAAAACTCTTTAAGCACTTCAGCATCTTCTGCTGGTCCTTTCAAAATAGTCGTTTGCTTTCTAGAGAGTATGTCATTTTTCAAGTTTTTGCTTGCCCAAATCTTGGCTTTCTCTGTCTACTGAAGCTGAATAAAAAATACAGAGACAGAGTTCGGAGGAAATAGAAAGGTGGCTTTTAATTCTCAAGGTAACACAGTAGGCTCGTGTCTCAAAAACTGCTTCTCCCACCATGAAGAATCTAGGGGCTTATACAACACGAGGGCTCACAGTCAGGGGTCGGTGATGAGGAACAAAGGTGTTAGGATCTTGTCTTCTTCCTCTTGCATTGTTTCCAAAGCAGTCATAGGCTGGCACCTGTAACCTAGTAATTGAGTCTGGCAGTTTGGTGGCTCTGTGGCCTTCTTTCTGATATGTATCTGCAAGGAGAAGGGTGTTGTAAGGGTAAACATCAGATACAGGATGTATTTAGCATAGAGTCAAAGGATAATAGGTGTGAAATGTAGCTCCTGCAGAGTTAGGGGGCAGAGAAGCAAATTTAGTTACAGATTATGGACTAGGAACACTTGAAGTAAAAATTAGGGATGTCTAGGCCTGCTCATTGTTCTCTTCATCTTCTTCCTTCTTAGGAAAGGGAAGGAAAAACTCATTCCTCTTTCATTTTTTCCTTTTCACGGCCACAAATTCACACATCTGCAACAAAAGTCAAGTGCCTTTTGAAACTTATGGTACTTAAGTAGAAGCCCAATTGCATCTGTTTCTCAAAAATAGTCAATGTTTCTGATAATAGTAGGTAAGTTCGCCTGAAGTTCAGCTGCTGGAGATGGGGCACGAACAGGCAGGTAAAGGACACAGTCTTGTGGGGCAGGAGCTTGGGCCCCTGAGCAGAAAGCCCAGGTAAATGCTGGACCACTCTTCAGAACGCAGGCATTGTAGATGCTCAAATTTCTATAACTGTGCGAGTGGGAAAGGAGATTTGGAAAATTATTTTCTCTGTGTGCTCTTTCTTTCTTTTCTGTTTTTTGGGGGTAGATTTTACAGAAGAGGCTTTCAGTCTGAAGTTGTCACCAGCTGTCAGATTTCCATTAGTGATTTCTACAATCTCTGATGCTGAAATGACAGGGCCCTTGAAGACAGCAGCAGAACAAGTGGTAACCTATGCTGTATCCAAAATCTCTTGTGCCCTTTGCACCATATCACATTGATTTGGAGGTAGATACGTATGAATGGAAGCATTATATACATATACATGTGAATTCAGGTGGCTTCAATTTAAAGGATCTATTTTTAAATACAGAATTGTACCTAATAATATTAAGTATTTCAACTCAAGAAATGCGGTCTTTAGAAGCATGCCATGTGGTGGTTGGTGGTGGTTTAGCTAAGTCATGTAGGGCTCTGCGACCACATGGACAATACCCTGCCAGGCTCCTCTGTCCAGGCAAGAATACTGAAGTGGGTTGTCATGCCCTCCTCCAGGGGATCTTTCTGACCCAGGGATCGAACCTGTGTCTGCTACATTGCAGGTGGATTCTTTACTGACTAAACCATCAGGGAAGTAGAAGCACGCCATAAAAATGAATAAAAATACTTTTATCCAGTTCCTTCCCTCTGTAATCCCCTTCTCTCTTAAAATCTGGTCAAAATACAGCTACCTTTTTGGCAATTTGGTTTTTAAGAAACAGTCCTATCTTCCAAAAGCACGGCCAAGTTTTATAGCTGATGTTTTTTGGATTCCCGCTAGTTTCCTAGAGTTTGCCAGCTTTGAGTGCGTTTGGAAAAGATCTACATGGAGGATATATTTGGACAGGTATTGGATATAATAAACTATATTTAAATATTTATATGTGGAATTATTTTTTTTATGGTGCTGTTCTTTAAATCATTGAATAAGGCCCCATCATTTCTCTGCAAGATGTATGAGCACTGTCTTTCAGCATATAGATCACTTTGCCTTTGAACGGTATCTCAACTTAAAAATGATTTCTACAGATGATATTTTACATACATTTGTTATCGCGGTGAGCATTATATCCTGCTGTTTTACAGGAGGGTTTCTTCTGAAAATAGCTCTTTATTTGTGGAAAGCTGAAAGGGAGAGGGCAAGGAAGAGGACTCGCTATATTTCATCTGCCTGGAGCCCCGGGAGGAGCATGCGGTCCCCAGCCCAACCCCCACCCTCCCCGAGCTCTTGCGCAGTGTCTCCGGGCAATGAGAAGGATGTGGCTCTTCTCCTCTGCTAAGAGTCTTAGAATCCTGTGATTTTTTATTTTCCACTTAGGCCTCCAAGGCCTCTTCCCTCCCTCCATCCTCCTTCTTTGTCAATTTGAAGAGCTCTCTTTCTATTCCTAGTAGTTATCTAGATAACAACCATTTGTTTTTAAAATTGATTCCTAGGAAGAGTACATTAGGGATTTCAAGGGCTAAAATGTGGCAAACTGTCAGACTTTTCAGAGTGGGAGGATGCCCGCTGGCCAGGCTGAAGATTCTCGGTTTTATGGTGAAAACATACAAACAAACAAACAGGCAGGCAGACAGAAACGGTGGAGGGATTACTGTTGTCTAGCGCACTTGCAAGAAGAGTTGGGGAGTTTGAGCCTTGTGAGCACTGGTCACCTTTTGGGCATTTATGGGGGGCTTCCTTTTCCGTGGTGGCTCAGACTTCCCTGCTGGCTCAGACGATAAAGCATCTGTCTACAATGTGGGAGACCTGGGTTCTATCCCTGGGTCGGGAAGTTCCCTGGAGAAGGAAGTGGCAATCCACTCCAGTACTCTTGCCTAGAAAATCCCATGGATGGAGGAGCCTGGTGTCCATGGGGTCACAAAGAGTCAGACATGACTGAGTGACTTCACTTTCACTTTCCTTTTCCTCGGGGCTTTTGATATTTGGCTTGATCATGTCACTTGCTTTGGTTGCTAACATGTGAGTGGTATGACATGTGTCACTTCAAGGCACACATTTTAAAGCAGCCCAGAGTCAGTGACTACATTTTCTTTTTTAATACTTTAAAAAAAATTTATTTGGGTGTACCAGGTCTTAGTGGGGCTTCCCAGTGGGTGCTTAGTGGGTGCTGGCGGTGAAGAACCGGCAGGGAGGATCCTCTCGAGAAGGAAATAGCAACCTGTTCCAGTATTCTTGCCTGGGAAATCCCATGGACAGAGGAGCCTGGTGGGCTACAGTCCATAGGGTTGCAAAGAGTCAGACACGACTGAGCGACTGAGCACACAGGTCTAAGCTGCGGCATGCAAAATCTAGTCATCCCACCAGGGATCAAGCCCATGCTCCCTGCATGGGGAGCATGGAATCTTAGCCACTGGCCCACCTGGGAAGCCCCTTACCACTTTCATTGTTGCTGGGGTGATTTTTAGAGCATGCGTGGAGACACGCTTGCCTCACTTGGTCCCCTGAGTGAGGGCAGAGTGTGACAGAGCCCCAGGGGGGCCATCACGGCTGTGTGGTGTGAGCAGGAAATGAGCCTGTGTTGTTCCTGCAGTGGGGTCCGTCTTCCCTGACTGACACAGGTGGATTAAAACATGCAGCATCCATGGGGAGTGCTCCCATCATATTCAGTCACTCATTCACACACTGGGACTGTTCTAGGGACAACTCTGGTCCCACATGGAAGGTGCCTTGCTCACACACTGACAGACAGCCCATCCTTGTACAAGTGGAAGGTAGAGGGGCTCTGAGTAAGTGTGTATGTGCCTGTGATGTATGTGATGTGAAGAAAACATGTTTCCTTAGAGACCTGTCTGCCTGATCTCTGGAGCAACCGGCTGGTGAGGGCACCTGCCTTGCCCAGGGTAGGGGTATGGGATGTTCAGCGTTGCTGGAGGAGATCTCTCAGACCAGGTGTCAGGGCATTAGCATATTTGAGAGTGATTTTTATACGAAAACAGGTTTAAAGCATTTACTAGCTGTAGGAGCTAATTTTCAATAAATCAGACAAGATTCCCCTGGGAACTGGAAATAAATGAGGGCAAAAGAAATTGCTAAGGGTTGTTGAGCAATAAAGAGATGGGTTCTAGATATCTTAAAATGATATTTAAATGGACAAAGTTGATTTAACTGTCTTTTTCCGTGTCTAGGAGTAAGATTTAAGTATATAGCATGTCGTTATAACCAGGAATTATTCACCAGGAGATTTTTAGCATTTCGTGCACATCCCACTGAATGGCAATTTTAATATTCCAGTTTCGGTCCTAAATTGTAATGAAAAGGCATTAATTGCTTGGTTCCCTGTGAAGTCCATAAAAAAAGTGTTTCTAGAAAAAGTTCAAATCTGGTACATGAGGCAGAACTTTCATTATCTAATTTTAGTCATTTTTTCTAATTAAAAAATTTAAATGAGCACGTATTTTATTACCTTCAAGTCCACAAGTACCTATTATTCACATACTGGTGGTCTGGTATTGTGCCAGGAACCTTGGAGACTACAAAAAAAATAGAGTATGTACGTGGTTCTTGAACTCCAGAAGTGTAAATTTCATGGGAAAATTAAGCCGTGAAACTGTCAGAACTCTGAAGCAGACCATGGACACTTTCTGAGTGAGAAGTGGGAAGGGTCACAGGGGGCTGGGAGACTTGACATAGCTTCTGGTCAGAGATGGGACATGGAGTCTGGACTCTCTGCCTAGGCTTGACCGGGGCAAGGAGAGGAGCCACTCTGGTTAGCCTTTGAACACAGGAAGGAATTTTCGGAGTTCCCAAAGATGGAGAGGCTCTTCCAGAAGCCCAGGCTTGGCTATTCTGGGATGTCTGTTTTGTCATACGTGGGCACTTTTCATGTCAAGATTTAACATCCTTTCCCGAGGAGCCATGAGCTTCCAGCTCTCAGAGGCTGAGATGACTGGTCTTTCTAGGAACCAGAGCATGGTGTGTTTCTGGGAGAGAGGGAGAGGGAGGGATAAAGTACACGAAAGGACAAGGGACCCCTGCAGTGTTGTCCCTCCCAAGGGTCCTGCTGATGCCCTTGTTATCTTATTGAATCCTCCCAACCCCGGGGTATTTTTGACTTCCTTTTCTTACATGAGAAGACAGATTCCAGAGATTAGAAATCTCACTGCAATTCACTTAGCCAGAAGTTTGCAGAGAGTTCTTGATGTCCAGGCCACATCCATTTTCAGGATCCCCATGGAGGGCCTCACTTGTTCAGTCGCTCAGTTGTGTCCAACTCTGCAACCCCATGAACTGCAGCATGCCAGGCTTCCTTGTCCTTCGCCATCTCCTGGAGTTTGCTCAAACTCATATTCATTGAGTCGGTGATGCCATCCAAGCATCTCATCCTCTGTCGCCCCATTCTCCTCTTGTCCTCAATCTTTCCCAGCATCAGGGTCTTTTCCAATGAGTTGGCTCTTTGCATCAGATGGTCAAAGGAGTGGAAGGACCTCACTGCTGAGTGACTTCTAGGGTATGGGGGTGCCGCAAGCCCAGGAACCCGGCCTCTGTCCTTGCTCTTCTTTGCCATGAAAAGTAAAATTGTTGGAATGTGCACACCTCCCCCCATGTGGACCTCCCCTGGGGCCCCTGCTCATCACTGTTGGTGGAGTCAGGACTCTCAGGGGCTGACCCTGCATTTGGGGACCCCAGGAGGAGCCTGTCCTGATAGTTTGCTCCCCTGGCCCTGCGCCTTACTCTCATGGGAAGCGAGGCTGCAGGACATGAATGAGGGGTTCGTTGGCAGAGTCAGGCGCTGACCCCCTTGGACATGGCGGCTTTGAACACTTGAGAGACAGGGTCTTGTCTTTTGCCTGGACAGGCCTCCTGCAGCCTGACTGTCAGGGAAGCCGGTGGGGGCCAGTGGGATCTTTCAGGTCCAGAGGCCCAGTTGTCATTCAAGCAGATGCCCTTCCTTTATTACATGCTGGTGATGGTGGCAGCGCCTATCCAGGGAGGAGCGTGCCCTGCTGGCTTAGTATTGCTGGGAATTCCTGCTTCCTGGGTGGCAGTGGGAACCCCACACCGCTCCCCAGGCCTGGGCCTCCTCTGCAGGCTCCTCCCGAGACTGGGTAACCACCTGCCTCTGCAGTCCTAGACACCCCAGTCCTGTGCAGTCTTCTCCCTCCCTGGGCCTTTCCAGAAGCATTCAGCCGCCGTCTGCGAGACATCTTCCTTTCCACAAGGAGAACAGTGTGTTGTGGGGCTCTCCCTCCTTAGTCTTCTTCTCCAGGGAATCCATCCTCTGTGTGCACTGAGAATTTCTCAGTGCTGTTGAAATATGTCTGTGGGCTGGAGGGAATTTCCTGCTCTGTAAAATCCTGCATCATTGGAGGAGGGAAGGATAGTGGATGAAAGAAGGGATGGGGTGGTGGAGGAAGGACAGGAAGATTTTTATTACTTAAAAATTATTTTTCAATATTATATAGATATAAAAATATAAATAATAATGAAATGCATAGTCCTATTCCATCATTAGCTTGAGAAATAAAGCACAGCTATCATATACTCTTTTCCATGAGTCAGCTCTTTGCATCAAGTGGTGAAGACCTCGATGCTGGGAAAGACTGAGGGCAAGAGGAGGAGGGGGCCACAGAGGACAAGATGGTTGGATGGCATCACCAACTCAATGAACATGAGTTTGAGCAAGCTCCAGGAGATGGTGAAGGACAGGGAAACCTGGCGTGCTGCAGTCCATGGGGTTGCAAAGAGTGGGACACGACTTAGAGACTGAACAACAGTTGTATACCCTGCTCTACCCTCATGATAACTGGTAGCATGAATGTTTCTGTACTCTTGCTACATGTATATGTATCCTTAAACAGTGAATAATTTCCTTTCATGTGTTTTTAAACTCCATGCAAATCACTGTATGTATTGCAAACACTTTTTAAATTAAATTTTTTATTTAAAACAATTTCAAAATATTGAAAATTTGCAAATTAGTACAAATATCACTTGTACTTATAGTGCAAATATTCACCAGATTTCAGTTGTTACCATTTTACTGTATAGGCTTAATCATTTCTGTGTTTGCATTCATGCACACCTTGTGTGTATGATATACATACTCACACACATACATGAAATGTGTGTGCTGTGCTGTGCTTAGTCACTCAGTCGTGTCCGACTCTCTGCGACCCCATGGACTGTAGCCTGCCAGGCTCCCCTGTCCATGGGATTCTCCAGGTAAGAACACTGGAGATGCCCTCCTCTGGGGGATCTTCCCAACCCAGGGATTGAACCCACGTCTTCTGTGGCTCCTGCATTGCAGGAGGATTCTTTACCGTCTGAGCCACCAGGGAAGTCCATGAAATGGTGTACATGTGTAATATTTTAATTTTCTTCTGAAACATTTGAGATAAGTTGTAGACAGGATGCTCCCTTACCTATAAACACTTCAGTGCAGGTTTCCTAAGACCGAGGCTATACCTTTACACAGGCGCAGTACAAGTGGGCTTCCCAGATTCAATCCCTGGGTCAGGAAGATCCCCTGGCACAGGGCATAGCAACCCACTCCAATATTTTGGAGAATCCCAGTCTTGGAGAATGTCATGGACTGAGGAGCCTGGTGGGCTACAGTCCTTAGGTCACAAAGAGTCCATAGGGTTGCTGAGTCTGAAGTGACTGAGCATGTGTGCACAGTACAAGTACCCAAATCAGGAAATCAGCATTGATATAACACTATTATCTAACCCTCAGACCTTAAAGAAATTTCAATAATTGTGCCACAAGTTCTCTTTATAGCAAAAGGAAAACAATTTTTGGGGCTGTATCCCATGGCTTGCAGGATCTTAGTTACCCCACCAGGGCTTGAACCCATGCAGTGGAAACATACAGTCCTAACCACTGGACCACCAGGGTACTCCCACATTTTTTGGGGGGGAGGGTCCAGAATCCAATCCAGGATCATATTCAGTTCAGTTGCTCAGTCATGTCCATCTCTTTGTGACCCCATGGACTGCAGCACGCCAGGGCTCCTGTCCATCACCAACTCCCTGAGTCTGCTCAAACTCAGGCCCATCGAGTCAGTGATGCCATCCAACCATCCAGGATCATGGGCTGCATTTAATTGTCATGAGTGGCATTTAGCCTCTTCATCTGGAACCGTTCCTCAGTCTTTTCTTTGGTTCTTGATTTTGACATGATAGCTTGTATGTGCCCTTTTGGTTCTGCTTTGTCTAATGTTTGCTCGTGGTTTGATGAAGTTACACGGTTTTGTTCAAAATGCCACAGCCGGTAATGTTGCATCCTCCTCAGTCCATCTTCTAGGTGCGTGATGTCTGTGTGTCTCATTGCTGGTGACATTATCTAATCTCTTGATTAAGATGATGTCTGCTAGTTTTCTCCACTGTAAAGCTGTTATTTCCTTTTTGTAGTTAGTATCTCATGAGATAAAACTTGGGGACTGTGTGAATATTTTGTTTCTCATCAAACTTAAAAATTTAATGTGTTTAACAGCAGTTTTATTGTGATATGGCTCACATACCATACAAATCACCCATTTAAAGTATACAATTCAATGGCTTTTAGTGTATTCACAGATATGAATTTTAAACATATTCGTCACCTTAAAAAGAAACCACATGCCATTTAGCTGTCAGCCCACTACCTCCCTACACCTCTCCCTACCCCTGTCTTATGTGACCATGAAATCACTTGCAGTCTCCTCTTTCCCTCTTTTGGACTTTTACTTGAATGCAATTGCATGATATGTGGCCTTTCTCTTAGCATAATGTTCTCAGTGCTCATTCAGGTTGTAGCAGGCGTCAGCACTTCATTCTTTTTATGGGGAGAGTACTCCTCCACGCGTTTTGTTTGTCCAATCCTCTATTGATGGACTTTGTGAGATTTCTACCTTATGGCTTTTATGAATAGCTATGCTATAAAAATTTTTTGTGTGTGTAGACATATTTTTCATTTCTCTTGGGTATATACCTAGTAGTGAAATTGCTGTGTCATATGATAACTCTTGTGTTTAATTGTTTAAGAAACTGAGAGACACAGAGTTTTCCAAAGTGGCAGCACCATTTTATATTCCCACCAGCCGTGCATGAGAGTTCCAATTTCTCCATCAACACTTGCTAATATCTGCCTTTTTCATCCTAGACATCATAGTGGATGGGAAGCGATATCTCATGGTTTTGATGTGTGTATTCTTGATGACTGATGTTGTATATATTTGTATAACTTCCATTTGGTAGTTTTCTTGGTTGTTGTTTTTGTTCAGTTGCCCGGCTGTGTCTGACTCTTTGTGACCCCAGCACCCCAGGCCTCCCTGTCCCTCACCATCTCCCGGAGTTTGCCCAAGTTCATGTTCATTGCATCAGTGATGCCATCTAGCCATCTCAGCTTCTGACACCCTCTTCTCCTTCTGCCTTTGATCTCTCCCAGCATCAGGGCTTTTCCAGTGTTGTATATATTTGTATAACTTCCATTTGCATAGTTTCCTTGGAGAAAAGTCTATGTAGATCCTTTGCCTATTTTCAAATTAAGCTCCTTGTCTGTTTATTATTAAGTTGTAAGAGTTCTTTATATATTCTAGATATAAGTCCCTCCCTTATCAGGCATATGGTTTGCAAAAACTTTCTCCCATTCCATGGGTCGTCTTTTCATTTTTTTGTGTGCTTCGCTTTGAAGCATGAAAGTTTCAAATATTGATGAAGTCCAATTTACTAATTCTTCTTTTGTTGCTCATGCTTTTCGTGTCACATCTACGAGTGCTTTGTTGAAAGCAAGGTAATGAAGATCTACTTTGTTTTTGAGTTAATTTTTGTATGCGGTCTGAGGTAAGGGTCCAGTTTCATTCTTCTGGTTGCAGCTATCCAGATGTCCCAGTACCATTTTATGAAGACATTATTCTTTCCTGATTGAAGTGTTCTGGCTGCCTTTTGGAAAATCAGTTGGGAACAGAAGTGTGTGTTCACCTCTGGACTCTCAGTTCTATTCTCTTGATCTACATGTCTATCCTTGTAGTAGTACCGCACTGTCTTGATTATCATTGCTTTGTAATAAATTTTGAATTTGGGATGTGTGTCTCCTACTCGGTTCTTTTTTAAGGATTGTTTTGGATAGTCTATATCCCTTGCAATTCCATGTGAATTTTATAATCAGGTTGTTGATATCAATGAAGAAGTCAGATAGAATTCTGATGGGAATTTGTACAATAATTTAGAGAGTATTGCCATCTTAATGTTAGTTGTCTGATTCATGAATATTAATGTTGTTTCACTTATTTAGGTCTTTAATCTCTTTCAGAAATGTTCTCTAGTTTTACAGTGTAGTTTTGTATTTCTTGTTAAAAATTATTCCTAAGTATTGTATTCCTCTTGATGCTATCATGAATGGAGTCTCCTTAATTTGTATTTTAGAATTGTTCATTGAAAGTGTATACAAATACAATTGACTTTTGTATACTGACCTTGAATCCTGCAACTTTGTTCAACTTGTTAATTAGTTCTAATATTTTTAAGTGGATTTCTTAAGATATTTTGTCTATAAGATCATCTCATCTGCAATAGTTTTATTTCTTCCTTTCCAATCCAGATGCCTGTTTTTCTTTTCCTTGCCAAGCCACTCTGGCTAGAACTTCCAGTACAATGTTGAATAGAAGTGATGAGGGTGGATATCCTCATTCTGTTCTTGATCCTGGAGGGAATGTATCCAGCTTTCATCATCAAGTATGATACTAACTGTAGATATTTTTGCAGATGCCTTTTACTGAGGTTAAGGAAATTCCTTTGTAGTTTGTTGGATGTTTTTATTAATCATCTTGGATTTTGTCAAATGCTTTTTCTGTGTCTGTTGAGATGACCCTGTGATTTTGTAGTCTATTTATATAATGTATTATTTAGTTGATGTATTACTTAGATGCTGAACTAACCTTGACTTCCTGGTATGAATCTCACTTTGGTCATAGTATGTGATTCTTTCTATACGTTGCTGGTTTCAGTTTGCCAGTACTTTGTAGAGGATTCATGCATGCATATCCACAAGAGGTATTGGTGAGTAGTTGTCTTGTCTTTTGATGTCTTTGTCTGGTTTTCTTAACAGGGTAATAATATCATAAAGTGAGTTGGGAAGTGTTCTCTCCTTTTACAATCTTTGAAAGAGTTTGTAAAGAATTACAAAGGATTATTTACTCTATCAATGTTTGGTAGAATTCAGTGGTGAAGCCGGAAAAGGCACTGGCAACCCACTCCAGTACTCTTGCCTGAAAACTCCCATGGATGGAGGAGCCTGGTGGGCTGCAGTCCATGGGGTTGCGAAGAGCCGGACAGACTGAGTAACTTCACTTTCACTTTTCAATTTCATGCATTGAAGAAGGAAATGGGAACCCACTCCAGTGTTCTTGCCTGAAGAATCCCAGGGACAGGGGAGCCTGGTGGGCTGACATCAGACATGAGCCGCCTATGGGGTCGCATTGAGTTGGACACAACTGACATGACTTAGCAGCACCAGCAGCAGTGGTGAAGCCATCTGGGCCTGGGATTTCTTTTGTGGGTATTTTTTTTTTTTCATTGCTAATTTAATCTCTTTACTTGTTACAGGTATATTCAGATTGTTTATTTCTTCCTGAGACAGTTTCAGTAGTTTGTGTATTTCTGGAAATTTGTCTATCCATTTCCTCTAAGTTATCTAATTTGTTGGTGTACATAATATTTGTTGGTGCTCGTAATATTCCTTTATAATATTTTTTTTATTTTTGTAGAGTCATAGTACAGTAAGTTCCCTCCATACAAACAAGTTCTGTTCCAAGAGCATGTTCAGAAGTCCCACATGTTTATAACTCCAACAAAGCTAGCCTAGGTTGCTCAACTAACACAATCAGTGTATAGTTCTATACTGTAATAGGTTTATAATACTTTTCACACAGATAATACATAAAAAACAAACACAAAAATAAAACATGTTTAATCTTACAGTATAATACCTTTAAAAGCACAGTAGTACCACACAACAGCTGGCACACAGGGGCTGATATCGAGTGAAGAGGCAAGAAGAGTTACTGACTGGGAGGAGAGAGAGGAGGTGGGAGATGATAGAGCTGAAGGATCATCAACAATAGGAGATGGAGGGCAAGCTGCAATTTGACATCAGGCATGAGCCTGATGTTGATGGCATAGGTTCTGGTTCCTTGCTGGATTCAATTCTATCTACTCTCTTGAAAAAAACGATCCAGTGATGTCTGGGTAGTACCTCTTTTCTTCCCATCACAGATGACAGATTGCATTCTGAATGGCTGCCACCACCTTCGTGTTCCATTCTACATTCAAGTCCCGTGCCGCAAAAAACTTACAGTGCTTCCTAAAAGAAAGGAAATCTCCCTGTCATTTCCTGCTTCGTGAATCTCTTCAGTTCTTTAGTTACTTCTTATTGCTCCACTCTCTCAATTATTTTCTCTTTTGTTTCCATTGTTATCACTCGATGCTTCTTAGCAGAACCAGCTACATCACGGCTACTTTTACACTTGCTTCCAGACATCCTGGGCTTGAAATGCGAGATACTGTACTACTGTGCTCTACATGTACAATAAAGTATACAAAAACACACGAACTTGTGGACTATGCATATGCTTGACAATTTTTGCCAGACATGTGAACTAACTTATGTGCTTGGACATGCAAATGCATGTTTGCATCTTTGAAAGTTTGCAACTTGAAGGCTCATATGTCGGGGACTTACTGTAATGTCCCCTTGTTCATTTCTCACTCTAGAAATTTGAATCTTCTCTCTTTTCTCTGTTGGTCATTGTAGCTAAAGACTTGTGAATTTTGTTGATCTTTTCAAAGAACCAGATTTTTTCATAAATGTTTTTTTCCGTTTTTTCTGTTCTGTATTTCATGGACTTTCCCTTACATGTTTGTTGTATCTTTCCTTCTTCTTGCTTTAGGGTTACTTTGCTCTGCTTTTTCCTGTCTTAATGTAGAAGATTAGGTTATTGATTTGAGATTTTTTTTTCTTTTATATATTTTCCTCTAAGCACTGCTTTTGCTGCTTCCCATAAGTTTTAATGTCTGCTGCTTTCTTTTTCTTTCATCTCAGTGTATCATCTGATTTCCTTTAACTCATTGCTTATTCAGGAGTGTCTTTTACAATTTACACATATTTGAGAGTTTTGCTCTTTATTTCTACATTCATTTCTTTGTGGTTGGAAAACATACTTTGTATTATTTATATTCTTTTATATTTTTTGAGGCTTGTTTAATGGTCTAGCGTATGGTCTATCCTAGAGAATGTTCCATGTGCTGTTCAGAAGAATGTATATTCTCTTGCTGAGTAGAGTGTTTTAAAGATGTCTGTTAGGTTGGTTAGTTTATGGCATTACTCAGATCTTCCCTTTCCTTGTTGATATTCTATCTAGTTGTTCTACCCATTATTGGAAGTAGAATATTGAAGCCTCCAAATACTATTGTAGAACTGTCTATTTCTCCCTTTATTTCTGTCAGTTTTTTTTCTTCATGTATTTTGATGCCCTCTTATCAGGTGCATATGTGTTTATAACTGTTATGTTTCCTGATGCATTGGCACTTTTTTCATTATGAAATGTCCCTCTTTCTCTTTAGTGACAGTCTTTATTTAGAGTACACTTTGTCTGAGATTAGTGTAGGCTTCCAGCTCCACTTTCTTGTGGTTTCTGTTTGCATGATTTATGTTACCCATCCTTTTCTTTTCAATATATTTGTATCTTTGAATCTGAAATGTGTCTCAGGTGCAAAATGTTTTTATTTTATGTAGTCGTATTTATCAATCTTTTCTTCTATAGCATAGGTATTTTTGACTCATAATAAAATCTTTACCTACACTCAGATTGTAAAGGAATTCACCTACATTTCCTCTTAGTACTGGTATGGTTTTAGTTTTTCTATTTATATCTTTGATCCTTTTGGAAATTATTCTTGTATTTGGTGTGTTAAAATTGTTAGCTGCAACACTTGTCAGAAAGTGTCTTTTTGCCTCAGTGATTTCAAAGACCACCGTTACTGTATACACAGTTTCCAAATGTTGCTGCGTCTATAGTTGAATTTCTTTTACTTCTCTATCTGTTGATATCCTCATACAATTGTTTTAATTAAACTTTCAGGAATAGCTGGAAAAACATTGAGGAATAAAAGCCTCTACCTTACTTCTCCATTGAGGTTTTTCTTTCTCAATGTTTTTCTGGCTATTTTTGAAAGTTTATTTTTCCATCTGAACTTTAGTATCAATTTGTCTAGCCCCACAAAATTGCATTGAACTTATAAATTAGCTTAGGGAGAAGTGATATCCTAACAATATTGACTTTCCCACTGAAGATCTACTTACATCTCATTTGTCCAAAAATATGTTGTGTTTAAAAAAGTTTCCTCATAGTGATTTTGTACATCTCTTACTAAGTTTATTCCTACTTACTTTATCTTGTTGTTGCTATTGTAAATGAGGTTTTTCTGTCTGGAATTGATTTCTGAATGTTAATTTTATATTCTTCTAATCTTCTTTTGGGGAAAATAAGTCATTAATGTGGTTTTAAAGCATATTTTCATGAGATTCATGTATGTAGATGCCTGTAGTTCTAGTTTATTAATTTTAACTACTGCACTCTATTTTCCACTGTATGAATACATCACAGTATATCTATCTATGTGGGTGAACATTTAGATTGTTTACTGTTTGTCAAAATTGCCAAGTAGTTTCTGAAAGTGGTTATATCAGTTTTCACTCCCATCTGTAGTGTAGGACTCCCTGTTGCTTCCCGGTTCTGCCAGCATAACTTTTTTTTAATACATTAAAAATTTTTTAAGACCCAATTTTATTTATTTGTTTGTTTGGTTGTTTTAACTCTTTGGCCGCATGGCATGTGGGATCTTATTTCCACGACCAGGAAGTGAACCCATGCCCCCTGCACTGGAAGTACAGTCTTAACCACTGGACCATCAGGAAAATCCCCAGCGTTAGCTATTGTCAATCCTTAAATTTGGTAAGTCTGATGGCTAGTAAGTGGTGGAGTAATGTGGCTTTACATGGCTATTCTTAAGATTTTGGTTCTAAATTCTGAGCCAAATGATCTCTCCCACAAGGACAGTATCCGTGGGCTGTACACCTGTGTGTCTGCTTCCTTTCTATGCCCTCTCCTCACTCAGAAGTGTTTGGCTGCTGCTCAGAATTGGAAACTGTGATGTCTCTTTCATAACCCCCTGAGAGGCAAAGGCACTTCTATAACAATTAAATGTATCCTTTATTAGATGAGGAATGTTCAGCCATGAGTCAAGCCTCCTAGTGGAACTTTTTTACTCAGTTACCTGCATTTTATGTTCAAGCTGGTTTTAGAAAAGGCAGAGGAACCAGAGAGCAAATTGCCAACATCCGCTGTATCATGGAAAAAGCAAGAGAGTTCCAGAAAAACATCCATTTCTGCTTTATTGACTATGCCAAAGCCTTTGACTGTGTGGATCACAATAAACTGTGGAAAATTCTGAAAGAGATGGGAATACCAGACCACCTGATCTGCCTCTTGAGAAATCTGTATGCAGGTCAGGAAGCAACAGTTAAAACTGGACATGGAACAACAGACTGGTTCCAAATAGGAAAAGGAGTTCGTCAAGGCTGTATATTGTCACCCTGCTTATTGAACTTCTATGCAGAGTACATCATGAGAAACGCTGGACTGGAAGAAACACAAGATGGAATCAAGATTGCCGGGAGAAATCTCATTAACCTCAGATATGCAGATGACACCACCCTTATGGCAGAAAGTGAAGAGGAACTAAAAAGCCTCTTGATGAAAGTGAAAGTGGAGAGTGAAAAAGTTGGCTTAAAGCTCAACATTCAGAAAACGAAGATCATGGCATCTGGTCCCATCACTTCATGGGAAATAGATGGGGAAACAGTGGAAACAGTATCAGACTTTATTTTTCTGGGCTCCAAAATCACTGCAGATGGTGACTGCAGCCATGAAATTAAAAGACGCTTACTCCTTGGAAGCAGAGTTATGACCAACCTAGACAGCATATTCAAAAGCAGAGACATTACTTTGCCAACAAAGGTTCGTCTAGTCAAGGCTATGGTTTTTCCTGTGGTCATGTATGGATGTGAGAGTTGGACTGTGAAGAAGGCTGAGCCCCGAAGAATTGATGCTTTTGAACTGTGGTGTTGGAGAAGACTCTTGAGAGTCCCTTGGACTGCAAGGAGATCCAACCAGTCCATTGTGAAGGAGATCAGCCCTGGGATTTCTTTGGAAGGAATGATGCTAAAGCTGAAACTCCAGTACTTTGGCCACCTCATGTGAAGAGTTGACTCACTGGAAAAGACTCTGATGCGGAGGGATTGGGGGCAGGAGGAGAAGGGGACGACAGAGGATGAGATGGCTGGATGGCATCACTGACTCAATGAACATGAGCCTGAGTGAACTCCGGGAGTTGGTGATGGACAGGAAGGCCTGGTGTGCTGCGATTCATGGGGTTGCAGAGAGTCGGACACGACTGAGCGACTGATCTGATCTGATCTGATATAATTATCAACAATCATCACTAACGGAGTAACAACTTGTACCTAGCACTTTGCTAGGCTCTGTATATGGTTTGGTGATGAATTAGACCCTCCCACCCTCTAGGGGCTTGTAACCTAACTGGAAAAGAAAACACTTTTACATTGGAAGATACCATGAGATGACACCAGTGACACCCTGTGAGGATGTTCTGTGTCAGGTCACTGATGCAGACAGAAAGGTCTACATAAAAATGAATGTAAGAAGAAAAGGGCATATCTCTTTCTTCATATTGTATTACAAATTCAGGAGGAAGAGCTGTCATTGTGTTTTTTCTTCTTTTAAACAGGCTAAGTTCATCCTAATAAAAAGGTATACACCATTTAAAATACTTCCTTTTTCTTTCTAATCTGTACAATCTCTGGCAACTTAAGTGTCACCTTTGAACCAAGTTTTGTCACCTCCAGTGGGCAGATCTAGGGTCAGCCTTATTCCCAAGTATGCATGTCTCAGATTCTGCATCGTGAGAGCTGGTGGCTGGTCCAGCTGGGACCTTGCACTGGGTGTGTCATCCTTGTTTCTCGTGACCAGATTGCTGGCTCTGTGCTTCTCCCCACACTATAGTTTATGCTGAGCTCCTAATACCTCCAAGACTGCAGCCCTGCCTTGATCTCTGTAGCCCTCCTGATAGCAGTGCTCCTCCATTCCTTTTGGTGTCAGGAGCCCTGGCACCTCTCCTGGGCTTCTCAGTGCCAAGTCCCCCCACACCCAGAGTCCGGGTCTTGCCTAAATTAGCTATTTCCTCCTTCCGCTGCTAGCCAAAACTGGAGTGATGATGAGGGTCTGGTCATAGCTTGGGAGTAAGAAGTTTGTATGCTCAATAACATGCCACCTCATCCATTTTACACAAGAGTGACATATCCTTTCAGAGTTAGAAACCTCTTTCTGCATCTCCTGGTCCTCTTGTGGCCAACAGCACACCCTCCAGGCAGCTGGGCAGCATGGCAGGTGTGGATTGGGCTTCTGCCAAGCAGTGCTCTCAGGGGAGGCCAGCTGACGTGTGCAGACGTCTTGTCTGTAGCTGTGACCTCACCAGACCTACCTGCTCACCTACCAAGCAAACTGATCAGGACTTGTGCTAGTTGGTTTGTTCACTTTTTCACTGATTGATTCACCAATCATGCATGTGTTAAACCCTTATTGTGGGCTTCACAGAATGTTCTACAATTACCCTGTCAGCCACACACATGCAAAGAGCCTCCCACTGGGTGTCTCTGAGCCTCTGAGAGCTGTCAACTTATTGCCAGAACTTTGCCTGTCTTCTAGCCTTGTGTTAGGCAACCTGAACCCTGCATAGGGCAGGGTCTTGACTCTTGAAAACCATGTGGTTCTGTTGAGAAGCAAATCAAGCCAGTAATGAATCAAGACATACTGAATGAACGGGGCACCTCTGCTCTCATGGTTTGGACGAGAAAGACTTAAATTGTTCTGGGTTTACTGAGGACTGGAGTGGCTTAGGACCACTTCCTAAAAGTTAAGCTGAGCCCTAAAGGATGGGTAGACTTCAGACAGAATCCAGGAAAAGGCTTAACTCTTGAAAGTAACTTGAATTGCACAATGGGTTCTAGAGACATTGAAGAAACCAGCTTGATGCTCTGTTAGCTGTTTGAAACATCACATCCTTGGGACCTCCTACTTGACCAGATTAGCACTTGGGACCTTTGTATAGGAGGCTGTCCTGGAGCGGCCACTGCTGGGCAGAGCCGGCTGTGGTTGACTCTCTATCCTGGGCAGGGTCTGGAGGTTGCATAGCCTAACCCTAGGCTGCCCATGACACAGAAAATAGCCTTCAACCATGAATCAAGCCTCCCATCCTTCTTCTTGGTGTCTGCTGTTTGAACATTTTAATTCTTTTTTTGTTGTTCTTAAAGCTGTAGGGTAATTACCCTTGTCCTTAATAATTGCATTAGTTTCCTTGATGAGCAGAGATGCTCCAGAGTCTGTGCTGTTAAAAAGAGGTTAGGATTAAGGTTTTCAACCTGCTGCTGGTGTGAGAGGCTATCTCCATGCCAATTACCGCCTCCTTGATAGGATTAGTCACTGTGTTAATTGCTACTCAGAAAAACTGCCAGGTTTGTTGTTTTAGACTTTGGCTTTTAAAATATTGCAGATGTCATCTCAAATGCAAATTGTATTTGGTATTAGAGATAACTGTTGATCTATTAACACTTTGGGGTTGATTTGTATCCGAGGCTGTAGGAGATAGAGGAGCCTTGCCCTTGGATGATTAATTGCGTCTTTGATGGTGGTTCCAGCGCTGGGAGGGGGAGGCAGCTGTCAGGCCTGTTCCTTGGCACTCTCTCTGAGAGAACTCAGGGCTCTGTCAGCAGCAATCTGTTGGAATTGGCCAGAGTAACGTGTGAAACAACCTCGCTCTTCAACCCAAGAGCCTTGCCCATCCACTCTGCAGGTCATCCTGCCTGGTTAGCTTCTGGTTCATACCTCGAGTGCTATGTCTCTTCAGGGTGTGTCACATGGACACAGCAGCTCTCAATCTTTAGAGATTTTCAAGTCGGTGGCATCTTGGCATTTTGGACCAGGAGAGACCAGCTAGACTTAGAGAATAACCTACATTATCTAGCATTTTCTTTCTCTTTTCTATTTTAAAAGCTTTTACATTTCGAAATAATTCCAACACTTCAGAAAAGTTGCAGGAATAGTACAAAGAAATGCCATATGCCTTTCACCTAGATTCCCCAATTGTCACCAGGCTATCATTTCTGCTTTGTCACTCTCTCTCTGCGTGTGTGCCTGTGCATTTTTTCTGAGCGGTTTGAAAGTAAGTTCCAGACACGATGCCCCATTACTCCTAAGCACTTCAGTGTGTATTTCCTAAGAATTAGGGTGTTCTCTTGCAAAACTCAGTACGATGATCAAAATCAGGAAAATAGCCCTGATACAATGCCATTATCCAATCTACAGGCTCTTTCCTGTAACCAATTACATCCCAATAAAGTCCTTTATAGCAAAACATAACCATCGTCATCACCATCATCGTCATACCATCGTCTGGTGTAAGAGCCAGTCTAACATCTCACGTATTTGGTTCCCATGTCTCTCTCCCTTTTCAAAATCATCTTATTTATTTATGGCTGGCTAGGTCTTTTTTGCAGCACAGGCTTTCTCTAGTTGTAGAGCGTGGAGGCTACTCTTCATTGCAGTATGCGGGCTTATTGTTATGGAGCCTGAGCTCTAGAGTGCATGGGCTTCAGTAGTTGCAGTGAGTGGGCTCAGCATTTGTGGTTCTCGGGCCCTGGAGCACAGGCTCAACAGCAGTGGTGCACCGGCTTAGATATTCTGTAGCGTGTGGGATCTTCCCGGATCAGGGATCAAACCTGTGTCTCCTGCACTGGCAGGCAGACTCTTTACCACTGAGCCACCAGGGAAGCCCTCCATGACTCTTTTATATCCACGAAACTGGAACAGTTTCTCCATCTTTCTTTGTCTTTCATGACCTTGGCCTCGTTTTTAAGAGTACAGGCCAGTTATTTTGAAGAATGTCCTTTCATCTGGGTTCGTCTGCCGTTTCTTCATGACTAGGTTCAGGACATGCATTTCAGGCAAGAAGACCACAGGAGTCATGTGGGGTCATTTCACTGTGTCTTATTAAGAGGTACATGGTACCAACTGTCCTATTCCCGGAGCTGTTAACACTGATTGTTTGTTAAGATGATATCTGCTACATTTCTCAGTGTAAAGTTATTTCACCCCATTTGTAATTAATTAACATTTTGTGAGGAAATAGTTTAAGTCTATGTAAATATCTTGTTTTTCATTAAACTTTTACCCACTTGTTTTGGCATCCATTGATAATTCTTGTCTGAATTATTATAATATTTGCCAGATGGTGTTTTTTTTTTCTAAATTTATTTATTGCTTAGTTCTTTCTACTGTACTGAAGAGCTTCTGCTTTCTTACATTTATTTATGTACTCATTTATTTATACCCATGTGTACTCATGTATTCCCATTCTACTCAATGGGTTACATTGACTGAGTTATATTCAGTGGGTTATATATTGGTCCAATGGTTTATAATCCAGTTATTTCAATGGTTAAATTGTCACAGCTTTGGCCAGTGGGAGTACCTTCCACTTGGCTGCTATGTCCTTTTAACAAATCCCCATGATATTTTTTACAACTTGTTATTTTGAAAAATTTCAAACATAGAGAAAATGAATGGATATTTTGTGAACATCCACGCGCTTATCACCTAGATTCTTTAACATTTTACCAGGCTTTACCATAGTGATTTGTATACCTTCCAGAAATTCGTCTTATTTTTAAATTGCATTTCATAGTAAGCTGTAGGCATCCTTAAGCACTGGGCAGACATGATATTGTCTATAGATCTATATTTTTTGCAGCTCTTTTATTAGGTAAAATTTACATGCAGTGTGATGTACAAATATTGTGTACCCTTTGATGCATTTTGACAAATGTGTTCACCAGATAACTCAAACTCATGTCAAGATATAAAGCACTGTCATCACCCCCAAGAAAATGAATTCATGTTCCTTTCCAATCGGTCCTTGTCCCCATCTTCCTCATGAGCAGCCAGAGTTTTCATTTTGTTCCTACCATAAATTAGTTTTGCCTATTTTAGAATTTCATATAAATGGAACATGTACAGCACGTATTCTTCTGTGTAAGAATTATTCTCTTCACTATGATTTTGAGATTTGTACATGTCATTGATTATATCAGTCATTCATTCATTCCATCAACTTCCGAGCATTTCCTCACTTTCTGGCACAATGAACTCTTCCAAGGTTGCCTTGTACTGTCTTCCCACTAGTCCTGGGCTCTCTCTTGAAGGAGCCCTGGCTTCTTTCAGTGGAGAATGGTTTCTGGATTTTAGGTGTATTCACTGCTACCGGTATCATTGCTTCTAGGTGTTTGCTCCTTTGATAGAAAGAACTAAGAAACATGTGTGTGATTATACACTCAGAAATACACAAACATGCACATACACATACACGTTCAACTATTTCTACACATATACACTCGTGCATGTGTGTGTAAAACCATCCATCTGTAATGACACTAATTCCAATCCAATACCTTAGGTTCATTCCGGCCTTTAATCTTTCCATATATGGAACTTCCTTCAACAAAGGAGAAATTTTCCTGAATACATTATTTTCCAAATCCCAAAATACATATAAACTAGTTAAGTAAGAGTTAACCCATACCATGGAAGAAAATAAACCTACCAACTAGAGTTCAAAATTGGTTTATAGTGCTTTTGGGCTTTAGTCTGAAGTCAAACAGTTGAAATCCTCTGTTTAAATTTACTCACGTTAATCTTTCTCTCCCCACTCCCATTCACTCTGCTTATGTTATTCTTGGAAAAAAGTTAGGTTCTTTTATTTTTATTCCACTTTAGGGTCCCACCCCATCTTTGTTGATTTCTTTTTAGTGTATAAAAGATTCCTGTGTTGCAAAAGCCAAAACAATGCAAAACGGGTAGACTCAGAAGTGTTAACCAATCATTATTTTCACTTTATCTGTCCTGACTTTCTTTTGCTAATATTGTATTGGTTTCTCCTTTTTCTCCCTTACACAAAAGAGATATTTCTTTGTATCTTTAAAATAGTTTATTTTAAAAGTTAATTTCTAGTTTTACTACACTGTGATCAGAAAACATTCTTTGAGACATTTCTAGTTTATGAGTTGTTATTCAGTTGCTCAGTCACGTTTCTTTGCGACCGTATGGACTGCAGCATGCCAGGCTTCCCTGTTTTTCACCATCTCCCAGAGTTTGCTCAACTCTTGTCCATTGGGTCGGTGATGCCATCCAACCATCTCCTCCTCTGTTGCCACCTTCTCCTGCCCTCAATCTTTCCCAGCATCAAGGCTGACATGCTGATTATTTGTCACCTGTGGATAATCTATGTGCACTTAATAAGAAGTTGTGATCTCTAAATTAGGTATCTAAATATCTCCATATGATTACCTTATTGACTATGTTTTCTAGACTTTGTACCTCTACCTACATTTTTGCCTGCCTAATCTCTTCTGTGCTGAAAGTGGTGAGTCAGAGTGTTCCAGCATTAGTGTGTTTCCATCTGTTTTTTCTTTCATTTGCTACAGTTTCTACTAATAAAGGGAGTATTAGTCTTTCTTTGTGCACTGATAGTCGTTCCTATTATATTTTCATTGTGAAATCTGAATTTTTTTCTTTTTAGTATTTGGTTTTTTTTTTAGTGTTATAATATGTTTGCCACATTTAGGCTTCTTTTTCCCCTTGAATTCTGCATATTCGACTGGTATATGAAGATTGCAATACTTGCATTGTTATTGTTCCTATTTGCCTGATATATCTTTACCTAACAGACATCCTGGAATGTGAAGTCAAGTGGACCTTAGAAAGCATTACTACGAACAAAGCTAGTGGAGGTGATAGAATTCCAGCTGAGCTATTCCAAATCCTGAAAGATGATGCTGTGAAAGTGCTGCACTCAATATGCCAGCAAATTTGGAAAACTCAGCAGTGGCCACAGAACTGGAAAGGGTCAGTTTTCATTCCAATCCCAAAGAAAGGCAATGCCAAAGAATGCTCAAACTACCACACAGTTGCACTCATCTCACACGCTAGTAAAGTAATGCTTAAAATTCTCCAAGCCAGGCTTCAGCAATGTGTGAACCGTGAACTTCCTGATGTTCAAGCTGGTTTTAGAAAAGGCAGAGGAACCAGAGAGCAAATTGCCAACATCCGCTGTATCATGGAAAAAGCAAGAGAGTTCCAGAAAAACATCCATTTCTGCTTTATTGACTATGCCAAAGCCTTTGACTGTGTGGATCACAATAAACTGTGGAAAATTCTGAAAGAGATGGGAATACCAGACCACCTGATCTGCCTCTTGAGAAATCTGTATGCAGGTCAGGAAGCAACAGTTAAAACTGGACATGGAACAACAGACTGGTTCCAAATAGGAAAAGGAGTTTGTCAAGGCTATATATTGTCACCCTGCTTATTTAACTTATATGCAGAGTACATCATGAGAAACGCTGGACTGGAAAAAACACAAGATGGAATCAAGATTGCCGGGAGAAATCTCAATAACCTCAGATATGCAGATGACACCACCCTTATGGCAGAAAGTGAAGAGGAACTAAAAAGCCTCTTGATGAAGGTGAAAGTGGAGAGTGAAAAAGTTGGCTTAAAGCTCAACATTCAGAAAACGAAGATCATGGCATCCGGTCCCATCATTTCATGGGAAATAGATGGAGAAACAGTGGAAACAGTGTCAGACCTTATTTTTCTGGGCTCCAAAATCACTGCAGATGGTGACTGCAGCCATGAAATTAACAGACGCTTACTCCTTGGAAGCAAGGTTATGACCAACCTAGATAGCATATTCAAAAGCAGAGACATTACTTTGCCAACAAAGGTTCATCTAGTCAAGGCTATGGTTTTTCCTGTGGTCATGTATGGATGTGAGAGTTGGACTGTGAAGAAGGCTGAGCCCCGAAGAATTGATGCTTTTGAACTGTGGTGTTGGAGAAGACTCTTGAGAGACCCTTGGACTGCAAGGAGATCCAACCAGTCCATTGTGAAGGAGATCAGCCCTGGGATTTCTTTGGAAGGAATGATGCTAAAGCTGAAAGTCCAGTACTTTGGCCACCTCATGTGAAGAGTTGACTCATTGGAAAAGACTCTGATGCTGGGAGGGATTGGGGGCAAGAGGAGAAGGGACGACAGAGGATGAGATGGCTGGATGGCATCACTGACTCAATGGACATGAGCCTGAGTGAATTCCGGGAGTTGGTGATGGACAGGAAGGCCTGACGTGCTGCGATTCATGGGGTCACAGAGAGTCGGACACAACTGAGTGACTGATCTGATCTGATCTGATCTGAACTCTTTTTATTTTCAGCCTTTCTAAATCCCTTTTTAAAAGTGTGCCTCTTGTAAGTGATATATGGTTGAATTGTGTTTTTTAAGCCAAATCCAAAATCTATTTCTTTTCATAGGGGAGTTAAGCCTGTTCACAATCACTTACATGTCTAATATTTATATGACTGACAAGCCTGGTCTTAACATTTTCATAATATTTTATGAATAATACATTTTATGTTCTTTGTTGTACTTCTTTCTCTACATGACACATTTTCTTTGCTCACTTATTATTTAATTTCTTTTGATATACAAAAAGCTTCCTTATTCTACTGGCTACCTTTGTATTAGCTTATTAGCTTAAAAATCTTTTTAAGTCCCCTATGAGCTTTTACTATCTGATTTGTCAGTTGCAGATGGAATCCCTTAACTTCCTGTACAGTCACCATTGTACGAAGTGCATGTATTATATAAAATCCCCTGTACCACCTTGATTGCGCTTATTCTGTTTTTGTCTTTCTTTTGTTGCCTGCCATTTTGTAGTTGTATTATTTTCACTTTGACCAAACATGTAAAATGTGTACATTATTCTTCTCTTCCTACTCCCCTATTTAATTTAGGCCTATAATTAAATATATAAAAAATTCCCTGTAAATCCGTTTGCAAAGAGTCCCCGTTATCTCCTGGTCAGCTGAAGTTAATTCTCTGTAGATGTCTTAAGAAGGGCTGGCTCGTGGGTACCTTATTCCCTGAGTTCTTATGTGTTTAAAACCATTTTTTTTCTATGACTTTGATTTTAGAAGACCTGCTTTGCTGGATATAAACTTCGATTCACACCTTCTTACTTTGAGTTTCATGAAAATGCTGCTCCGTCACCGCTCTGCTTTGTAGGTTGCTGTTGAGAAGCCTAATGACAGTCTAAATCTCTTGCCCTTGTAAGTTTTTGATCTTTTGGTTTGCAGGCTGTGAGGATATTTTCTCAAATGCTTCTTTGAGGTTTTTAATTCCATTTGCAGTGTTATGTTTCAGTTTTTTTCCTTCTGCTTTATGGTTGTGTTTTTGGAGTAATTTTCAGCAGCTGAAGTATTTGGATTCTCCTTTTCGTCTTCCTTCTCTGAGCAGCCTTTATATAGATGAAGATGCTCCCACCTCTGTATTTCACAGGCCGAGTGGTTCATGTGATTTTTAGTTCAAGTGCCCCCTCTTCTGTCAGTGTGGCAGAGTGCAGTTTCTTTAATGGTTGACTTTTGGCGGGGGGAGGGGACCGAAGAAGAGTGTGTCCTTGGATATATTTTATTATTTTGGTTTTGCAGATTTGTAAATGTCAGTTTCTTGCTTTCTCTCCCTTTACTGCACACTTTATGGATGGTGCCCACCCCTCGTTTCTCTCCTGCCCATGGCCACCTTTAAACTCTCCCCTCCTTTTAAACCCAGTGAACCCTGGTCTATGTTCTGCATTCTTTTTCCAGTTTTTCTTTTTTTCCACTTAGGTTATACTTTCTCTTTCTCCAGATGCTTGTGGCTTATTACCGAGCCCTCCACTGTCTGCTCCTCTCTTCTTGTGGTTTTGGGACCCTTTCCCACCCTTGTAGTGGTGAGCGTGTGCTTCGTCATGCCAGCTCTTTGGGACCCTGTGGACTGTAGCCCTGCCTTGTCCTTGGGACTCTCCAGGCAAGCATACTGAAGTGGGTTGTCATTTCCTCTTCCAGAGGATCTTCCCAACTTAGGGATAGAACCCACATCTCCTGCATCTCCTGCATTGGCAGGAAGATTTTTTTTTTTTTTTTACCACTGAGCCATCTGGGAAGCCCTTCCCACCCCTTAGCTCTCTACAAAGGTTTTGGGTGGGAATTCAAGAAGTCACTTTACTGGAAATGGGGAAAATGGATGTTGATCTTTCTATTTAGAGATAATTTGGCTTTATAATATCTCTGTCTTCTAGCCGTGCTAAAGCTGTGGCTTGAGTGTTGTTTTATTTATTAACTTTGTTGATCTGTTTTTTGGGGGGATCCTGTTGGAGGGGGAAGTTTGGGTTTCTGTGACCACCAGTGCCTTAGCTACTGAGAAGACCCCTATAGAGCATTTAAAAACATTTTATATATTTGGCTGCACCGGGTCTTAGTTGCAGTACTTAGGAACTTCAGCCTGCACTGTGACATGTGGGATCTTTAGTTTTGGAAGATGGAATCTAGTTCCCTGACGAGGGATGGAACCCCAAGCCCCCTGCATTGGGAGCATGGAATCTTAGCCTCTAGATCACCAGGAAAGAGCTGCCTGTCGAGCATCTTGAGAGATCGTGCAGTTATATCAATTTCAAGTTTATAGCAAACACTGTCATCCACAGTGTTTTCATGTTGATTGTACACAAATGAATCTTGTGGACATGTTTGAAAAGGTGTGCTTGCTTAAGACGATTGAGTGTATCCCCTGGAAGATCACCCACATCTCATCTGCTTGGCCAGCCTTTTCTCATCCTTCAGTGCGATCCTGGAGGGTTGTCAGTTTCCGCATTTGCTGGGGAGGCTGGAATCGATGAGGGTGTTACTGCTGGCGGCACATGGGAGGGAGCAGTGCTGCTCTGTTGCTGGCGTGTGATCTAGCGTATGCACGACTGCAGGTCTTTCATTTTTTGGCTGCACTGTGTGGCTTATGGAATCTTGGTTCACTGACCAGGGATCAGAGCTGTGCCCCCTACAGTGGAAGCTCAGAGTCCTAACCACTGGACCACCAGGGAATTCCCACGTCTGCAGGTCTTTGTCGAGAAGGGGCTGCTCCCCATCCAAGCATATTTTTTACAGAATTTTCACACAGGGTCCAAAACCTGAGTTGGATTCTGCCTTCCACGGCTAGGGAAGCGGTCTAGTGCCCAACACATAACAGGGGCCTAAGAATGTCTGTGGAAGGAATGAATCGACCATCTTTGTTCTGAAAATAGACCACCTATGACTTGTTAGAGTAGGAAAGCCGAGGCGCCTGGAAAGAGAGGGAGAGCTTGTCAGGGATCTGTTTTCAGCCCCAGACGAGCAACAGAGAGAGGCAGAGCACACTGGGAAATTCTGTTCATACACCCACCCTCTGCAGGAACCTCAGCTCTGCTGAGGGGACAGCCGGGTCACTGCCTTGGCCTCCTGCCAGGGCGTGCGTCCTGCCCCACTCCCCCGCATTCCCTCTGGGTCGTGCCCTCCTTCTAGGCACAGGAGTACTCACTCACAGGGTCGCTGGAGACCCTCTGAAGGGTTTGGTCACTTGATGTCCTTAAGATGCTGCTCATCTGCTCTGTCCTCTATGGGCTCCAGGAAAAGGGGCCATGCCAGCTCTGTGGCTTCCGACCCTCTGGAGGAGGAACAGGTGCTCAGACAGACTCTGAAAGGATGTCACACAGTCTGAGCTGCCCTGGCATCCTGAGGGGCACCTGCGCCAAGTGGGAGAGGGTCCCGTGCATTCTCACGTCAGCTCACAGGCAGTGGGTCAAGGGTTGGTGTCCCTGCATCCAGACAGAACCCTCCAGTCTGGCACCTCCGTTCCAATTTGGGGTTTCAAGGTCCCTGTGTGCCTGGACAAGGGGGACATGGTCAGGAGCTGTAGGACACAGGACAGGGCAGGCTTTGGTCATGACAGCTTCTTCCCACCCTCAGACTGGACCAGGTGGGCCCCCCACCTCTTAGTAGTGGCGTTGTGTGGATGCTGGCCGGGAATCCTTCCTGCCAGGCGGGAGGGCCAAAGGCAGGAGGCCCTGGAAGCCCACTGGGCACTGGCCCTGATGAACAGCGTGGTGTCCTCAGAATTCGTCGTGTGGACATGCAGGCCACCCCAGGAGGTCAGGTGCCAGGCGAGATGCTCTGGGTGATGGACAGACCCTGAGACCCCGCATGTTTTTCTCCCAGAGCCCCACTCTTTTACCTTTAGATAGCACTGTCATTCACGGCATTTACTTACTTGTTCATTCATTCATTCACTCGCACTTTCAGTGACTCTTGCATTCTTCTCCCTTGTGCTCCAAACCACTGGCTCTGGAGAACCAAAGACAGACTCAGAGCCCTTGTCCTCGGGGAGCTTTGAAGAGCAGTGTGGCTCCTGGGGACTCGCAGTATGTGACTCTTTGAAGGAGGAAGTCTGCTCAGAATCAAGCCTGGTCAATTTTTACAAATAACTGTATTTATTTCTTTATTTTTGGCTGTGCTGGGTCTTGGCTGCTTTCTCTAGCTGTGGCAGGTGGGCTTCTCATCACAGTGGCTTCTCTATTGCAGAGCACAGGCTCTAGGGCTCACGGACCTTAGTCGCTGTGATTCATGGGCTTTATAGTTGTGGCTCCCTGGCTCCAGGGCACAGGTTCAATAGTTGTGGCGCATGGGCTTAGTTGCTCCCCAGCATGTGAGATATTCCCAGATCAGGGATGAACCCGTGTCTCCTGCAATGGCAGGCACATTCTTTGCCACTGAGCCACCAGGGAAACCCAAACCTGTTCCGTTTTGTTAAACTGAAACATTTGCTGATTTCTTCAATGGTGGGCTCTATTCTTCCTTACACTGTGATGGGCAGGGTGTGGACACGCTGTACAGTGCCCCCACGTCTGCTGAACGGGCCACCCCGGCTTATGGGTGAGAGCATGGACTTGGATCCTGATAGATCTGGGTTAGAATCCCAGCTCTGCTGCTCATAGTTGTAGGATTGGGGTTACCTGAACCTCAGTGGGTTTTGATTTTCTCATAAGTGGTTTGAGGATAATAATTCTTACCCAGTGGGAGAATTAAATAGGTAAAGAAATTGGCAAGTTTTACCCCGTGGTCAGAAGGGATAGTAACTGCCATGTGGTATCTCTTCCTCCTCCTGAAGCGTATACCCACATGCACGCATGCACGTGCGTGCACACACACACACACACACAGTAATAAACCTGGCCTGGAAGGCAGCAGTGGCTTTGCTTTCTAAAAGTTGTCTGAACTGCTGGCTTTCCAGATTGGGGGGTGGGGTGGGGACTCTGGGTTATTGAACGGCTTTGCTACCAGACGTAATGTGCAGGGTTCTTATAATGTCAGTTAGATCTGGGAAATGGACCAACCATGACTTCCAGCTAAATGAAACACTTCAGGCTATCAGCTAAATAGACGATGCTTTTGAGAGAATCCATGAGTGCTGCGTCAAGGGCTGGGACCCTGGGAGGCTGATGCTGCGTCTTCTGGGCTGGTTCCTGGGGGCCCCTGGCTGTAAGGATGCCTGATGTCTAGTGTCCTTGTGAGGGGGGTGGAGATCTGATCTGCATGGATCATGTGGTCCTTCCTGGGCTCTGCTCTCTTTCATCCCCTCCCGTTCCCTTTCTGTCTTCTTGTTTCCTGACTCTGGCAACTATAGAATGTTACTTAGGAAAGTCAAATTGCCTCTCTAGGACACCCCACTCCTTTCCCCACCATGACATAGTGGCTGTGCCTGGGGAGAGCAGGAGCTTGTGTTTTTATAGACTGGAGGGGTTCATGCATCCTGGGCCCCCCTGGAGAGCTCTGACTCCTTGTCTCTGTTCTGAGGGGCACAACTGCTATGCCAGCAACTTCATCTCTGCCCACTGCAGAGATTCCCACGGGTACCTCTTTCTTCGTAGCACTGTCCCATGCTGGGCCAGGAAATGCCCTTTGGTCTTCCAGCCCTCATGGAGGGAGCTTATGTCAGCAGATGTCTCCATCCTGGCTCCACTGCATGTGGGCTCCGCAGTTGAGCAGGCTGATCTGCAGGACCTGGTTTCCTTCCCCACATGGGTGAAACACCTGCCTGGAGAGGATCCAACACGATGCTCCTAAGTTACCCAGCACACTGTCTAGCACAGAGGAAGCCAAATCGTTTGCTTTCTTAAGATCTGGGAGACATCTCCTTCTAGATCTTACCAACACACTCACTCCTCCCTCCCCTTGCTGGCCACCATCTCAGTACATTTTATCATGGGGTACAACTTAGACTTTCTTCTTGCCTTTACTTACCTGTTCATCCACCCATTGTCCCATCTTCCTATCCATCCATCATCCATCCTCCCACCCATCTATCCATTGTCCATCTGCCCACCCATCCTCCAACCCCTTCACCTATTTATCCATATATCTGTACATCCATCTCCATCCATCATACATTTATCCATCCCAACCAGCATCCATCCATCATCCATCCATTTATTTACCCAACCATTCATGATCTACTCACCCACCCATCCATCATCCATCTACCCACCCACCCTCCAACCCTTCCACCTATCCATTCACCAGTATGTCCATCCATTCCTTTTTTTATTCATCTAATAATGATTTATTGGACATTCCCTTTATTTATATGTCAGGTTGTGAGAAGCAAAGCAGATTCTCTGCCTTCCCCAAGCTTATAGTCCCCCAGAGGATAGAAACAATTAAACATGTGTGTGTGTGTGTCTGTATGTGTCGGGGGTGGGTGCCAGGCAGGGAGAGTAAGGACTGCTTGGGAAATGCATGGCAGGGTCACCAAACATGGTCTGGGAGGATCAGGAAGACCTCATGGAGGAAGTGACTCCTACCTCCTTGACTACATATAAACTTGGGGACAGGGATTGTGCATTTTAGTGTCATCAACAGGCAGTCAATGGAGTGCCTACTACTTCTATGAGGTCCTAGGGCTACAAAAAGGGGTGAAGATACAAAATAAATGGTAATGCAAAGCAATGGTTAATAACTGCTCGTTCAATGAATTCATGGGTGAATGTGCCTTTGCCAGGCTTATATTTGCTAAGAAATGCTCTCAGCACATGTTCAATCTGTGACTCCCCATGAGTAAGAAGCTTAGAAGAGCTCATCTGAGTTTTCACTTGGTTCATGAATATGCAAGCAAGCTTCCTTTTAATCTCAAATATTATTTTATTAGATGTATTTTAATTTATTTATTAGACCTGTCTTTCACTTGGATCTATGAGAAATTTAATGAAGGCATCATTCCATCTTTGGCATGGTCAGTAGAGGATAGAAAGCTAGTCCAGGGGGTGATGTCCTGAGTGAAAAATTCCTGAAGACTTTGATCAGCACCGATGACCAGAGAGATGCTGGGCTTATTATGACCACAGAATAGCCATGATTACAACCACTAGCATAAAGCATCGTGATGTACAGTGGCATATGTGACCCCCTGACGTATGCCATATGCCATAAAGCCAGAGAGCCCAGAGCATCCTTGAATGTCTCCTGGGGGGACAGAGGCTGACTCCTTGCAGGTGAGGTCTGACTGAGATCTCACCAGCCTCATTTTATTAGCAGGAATGACTGTGGCTTAGCTGGAAATGTAATAGCTGCTCAAGGTCAGACTGTAAGCCAGAGCGGAGGTACTTGGTGAGCTTGCCACTGGATAGCCTAGCTTTGCACCAATCTGCAAGGCCTCTCCCAGCTGGCAGGGGCTTCGCAGGGGGCGGCTCACCTTCCACCCAGCAGCAAAGGGAGAAACCAGGAGCTGCCGAGTCCCGGCAGCTGTGTTCACACTCCCAGCAAGGTCCACAGTGCAGGCTTTCTAAAGCATTGCCACTTACTAAAATTAACTCTGAAGGAAATCTGCCATGTAGTGGTTTCATCATGAGATATTATCGTCATATCAGATGATGGTACATAGCAGCACAAAATTCGAGAGCTCGCCTGTCCCCTCTCTGCCTCCTGCTCCGGTGAGGTCCAGATGCCTCCCTAAGGAGGTTGGAGGCATGGAGGGATGGTTCCTCTCTTCTGGCGTTGGGTGACTTGTCAAGGGCAAGGCTCTAGGGCTGGTGAGGCACCCCTGGGGTTCTGGGCGTGGGAATATTCAACGGATGCACCTCTGCTGGTCTAGCTGCCTGGGTTCCTATAGCTCCCTGGGTTCCTACAGCTCCCCCATGTCATTGGGATGGATTGATGGAACCCTGCCCACCAGGCTGCAGCTTCATTTGCTGCTCTCCACACAGGCTGCCGCTGTGATGAGCCTCGATTCACGAGGTGCATTTCCAGCCGGCCACAGCCAGCAGAGTGGCAGAAAGTACCTCTCTCTCCATTACCCACAAAGAGTTTGAGGACAGTCTAGAAGTGTCAGGAGGGAGCCAAAGGGTGCCAGCTGGTGGGGGGTGGGATGTGCCATAATGGTGCAACTTCTCACTAATGGTCAGATGTTTTATTCTCCCACATAGCCCCCTCCTCTCCCATCACTCTTCCCCTCCAACCAAAAATATCCTGGGAGCTTCTCTGACTAGCCATAGGAATTAGCTTCTAATGAATTGGATTTATGAAGTTTGGAACTTCTTTTCCAGAGAGTCTAGCCACGCAGGAGGAATGTTGAGGTTTGTACCCCAGTGTAATATGCCAAGTGGCCCCAGAGAAACACAGAGGATCCCCAGGACAGTTAGCACAATTTCTGGGGTTCACTTCTCTGCCTTGGTCTCCTCTCCAGAGAAGGTCATAATCCCAGAGGCACAGACTTAGTGAGCCCTGAGCCTCCCTAGTGCAAAAGTGGACTCTTTGCAACCCCATCGGCCAGGTTCCTCTGTCCTCCAGTGTCTCCTGGAGTCATTGGGGTCACAAAAGAGTCTGACATGACTTAGTGACTAAACAACAATAAACAAGTTCTATAAAACATTTTTCAGCTTCCTGGTGGCTCAGTGATAAAGAATCCATCTGCCAATGCAGGAGACATGGGTTCGATCCCTGGGTCAGGAAGGTCCCCTGGAGAAGGTAATAGCAACTCACTCCAGTATTCTGGGAAATCCCATGGACAGAGGAGCCTGGAAAAGTACAGTCTATATAGTCACAAAAGAGTCAGACACAACGTAGCAACTAAACAACAATAATTGTATCCTATTCCATTATATCAATATACTGTGATTCATTCGCCAGAGCAATTCAGTGAAGGGATTAGTAGGTGATTTCCACTTTCTCCATCAGAAACTAGGCTGTGGTGAATGTCACTGTTTGTGTATCTGTCCACCCCAATTAGTAGGACCAGCCTCCATCCTTTTTTGTTTGTTTTTTTAACCATACCACGTATCTTGTGGGATCTTAGTTCCCTGACCAGGGACCAAACCTAGGTCCCCTGCAGTGAAAGTGAAGAGCCCTAACCACCGGACTTCCAGGGAATTCCCTCCCTATCTTTTTATGAGCAGTTGTTGTTGTTCAGTCACTCAGTCGTGCCCGACTCTTTGTGACCCCATGGACTGCAGCACTCCAGGCTTCCCTGTCCATCACCAACTCCTGGAGCTTGCTCAAACTCATGTCCACTGAGTCGATGATGCCATCCAATCATCTCATCCTCCATTGTTCCCATCTCCTCTTGCCTTCAATCTTTCCCAACATCAGGGTCTTTTCCAATGAGTTGGCTTTTCACATCAGGTGGACAAAGTATTGGAGCTTCAGCTTCAGCACCAGTCCTTCCAATGAATATTCAGGGTTGATTTCCTTTAGGATTGACTGGTTTGATCTACTTGCAGTCCAAGGGATTCTGAAGAGTCTTCTCCAGCACCACAGTTTGAAAGCATCAATTCTTTGGTGCTCAGCCTTCTTTATAGCCCAACTCTAGCTGGTTAAAGTGACTGTTTAGTAAATAGGAGATCCTGAGTTTATATCCCAGGGATGCCTGGTACAGCTGACTGTAGTATAAGCAGCTGACATGGCACTAATTTGCTTTTGGGAACCCATCCCTTTGTAAATGTCAAGTTGCTTACATGTGGGTCAGTGTTCCTGGAACTTTCTCAGCTTCCTAAAATGGGGATAATAATTTGCTAGAAGCATCATGAGGAGTTCTCTCTTGCACCAACAGGATTATACGTTGCCTGCAGACAGGGACTGCTGTTTCTTTCTGAGCCAAACCTAACCCTGCCCCTCTGCCACAAGTCCCTGGCCAGTGTCCTGCACTTGGTGGACTCCAAGGGTGACTGCTGCCTGCCAGGTGAGAGGGACCCAAGTTAGGAGCCCCAGGCTAGAGGACTGCATGCCGTGAGCTGCCTTAAGGTCATCTCTGGGCCTTTTACCTTATTCTTTCAGCCACCTACCTCCCCTGGCAGTGAAACATCATTTTCTAGTAAATGATGTGTCTGACATTTACCAAATCTTTATGTGACAATTTGGAAGGAACCAGTTGCATTGAACAGCCTTATTAATATTGCAGTGAGGTGATTAGGGGGACATCATGGCCATTGGACCATAGGGCTCTGATTTACGAGCTTGGAAGAGAGGAGGCGAGAGGTCTCTATTGACCAAAACACCTTCAGCACAATTCAGGTTGTAATGAATGAAAGTCAAGGATTTTCCAGATGGTGCAGCCCTGCAACTCGAGGGTGGGGCTGAGTGCTCTCTGAAAGTGTGGACAGCATGTTTCCATTTGGGAGTGTGTGCTCTGGAGGTGGGGGAATTTAGCACCCAGGGCACTTACGCCTTCCGGGTCCGGGGCAAGATAGAGGAGAGCTTTTCCTAGCCTCCGATGGTTTGGTTCACATTGTGAGTCTCTGTGAAATTGAAACCATCTTCCAAGGGAAACGGCACAGGACAGTGATCAAAGCATGTTCCTGGAGTGAGACCCACCTACACCGGGATCCTGGTGTCACTCGTACTTGCCTAGAGGACTTGGGCAAATTGTCTAACCACTGTGAGCCTCAGGCCTCTGACCATGAAGATGAGTGATGGTATTACTTCCTGCCCAGAGTCATCGCCCGAATCAAATGGGTGCATGCATGCCACACACAGTTTCCAAAGCTCACTTAGTGCTCAGCACTTGTTGCCTTTCTCTTTAAAAGAAAGAAAAAAAAAAACATTTATTTATTTGGCTGTGCTGGGTCTTAGTTGTGGCCTGTGGGATCTAGTTCCCTGAGAAGGGATCAAACCTTGGGTTGTTATTAATCCCCCTGCATTGGGAGCTTGGAGTCTCAGCCACTGGACCACCAGGGAAGTCCCCTCACTGGGGTTGGAAGCAGTCCCTACAGGTCACTGCTGCTCTCAGCCCTGGTGGGGCACCCATCGGAGATCTTTCTGAAGACCTTCCATAGTTAGGACACCGCTAGGTCCATAGAAGACCACTCCCCAAATGGATATGGTTTTCGCCCAAGGGTTTGCAGCCTTCTGGGGAGGCTGACGCGTGGAACCCACTGGAGTAAAAACCAAGGGCCAGTGCAGGGAGGGCTGAGGTTGAGGGACCCTGTGCTCTGGGAGGGTCGAGGTGCCACATTTAATCTCATGTTGGGGAGCGAGGTGGTGGCAGCGTTGGAGATGGGCCTCCAAGAACCAAACAGGATTCTGAACTCCGGCCTGGGGAGGAGGAAAGGGACTTTGGGCTAAGGCGACACTGCACAGAGACGTGGAGGCCTGGGGGCCACTGGGGCTTAAGGCCACGTGTGGAAAAGGGTGGCCAAGTGGGCTGAGCCCAGCTGGCAGAGGGCTGTGGATGCCAAGCTAAGGAGCGTTCTGGTGCCAGGGGCGCTGAAAGAGTGTGACTCAGTGTGTCCCTGAGCATGTCCCTGAGTGTGGGGAGCCTCGCCCTGGACGAGGCCATGTTGAGACTCTCGGTGTCCGGGGGTGGAGGGGAGAGGTGGCTCTAAGGTCTAGGGGCGGGGTGGGAGGTGAGGGCAGGGGTCAGCACTCAGGGCTGGCTGTCTGACCCACCCCATCAGAGCGTCACCGCCCTGTTTGTGCCACCATGACCAGCTGAAAGCCTGACACTTGCACGGGAGGACTTTCTCAAGTCCGTAGAAACTTGTAAGACATGGCCCCTGTTCTCAAGGAACCAGAAGGCAAGTGCCAGTGAGGCAGGGCCTGCAGGGGCGAAGAGAAGACCAGAGTCGGGGTTGGGGTCCAGTGGGTGGGGGTAGAGAAGAGGAGGGGTGGGGAGGGAGGCAGTCTGTGTCTGGAGGGGAGGAGACCCCGTGCACAGATGGCAGGGAATCAGCTTATGCCTCCCTGAGAATCCAGCTGCTCAATGGGAGAGAATTGCCCCCTTTCTCTTGTTAGAAAACAGTATATGTTCATTGTGGAAAACTGGGAACCCAGGTGGGTAAAAAGTCCCTGGGGCCACAGAGAATCACTGATGAAAATGTGGAGCCTGGGACTCATTCTTACTCGTATCCAAATATTCCCTTTGGGGGTTTTGAAAGGCTGATTTGAGTCCAAAGAAAGGCCCCTTGGGCCCCTGGTGGAGAATTCCCTGGGGTTCTTTAACTTCAGGGACCAAGTGTCAGTGTCACTGGGGAACATGGCCCCCATGCAGCCGAGTTAAGGGGACCGAGGTGTGAGCACCAGCTCTGGCCCGGTGCTGTCTGCATAGTTTCCCTGGCCCCAAGGCTCCCGGCTCCCCACCATGCCCCTGGGGCCTCATCCCATCCCCAGACCACCCCCGCCTCCCTGCAGCCCCCAGGCTGGCCCTTTCCTCTGAGAAAGCTCCTTCCTGTTGTCTCCTGCCATCTGGAACATCCCTCTGTCTCTCTCCACCTCATCACCCCTCCATCTGCACCAAAGGCCACTTCCCTGATTCTGTAATTAATCCAGCTGCATTTGCAGGGGATTTTGTCTTATGTTGGAAAAAAACAAAAAATCATTGTTCAGGTCATGATGGAGGTGATGGCTGCAATTCCTGGCCTTGGAGGTGATCACTCCTGCTTTTCTGCCTGGGACCCAGTGAGGGGTCGGGCAGAGAGGGTCATCACTTCTGGGCTCGGGCACTGGGCAGCTGAGATGGTTTCAGGGTGCCTCTGCAGCCCCTGGGCACCAGGCCAACTAGGCAGGAGAACCGTGCCCATGGCTTCCCTGAGAGCCGAGGGTGTAGGCCATCAGAGCCTTGTCCTGCTGTGGGCAGACGATGTGTTTTCTGCTCCAGAGTCCCCCCTCCTGAGCTCAGAATGACCCAACTCCATGCCCACTGCCAGTGGGAGCCATCAGCAGTCAGAGTGGGAGGTACCCTCATGCACCCAGGAGGGACATGGTGGGCAGAATAGGGGCCATCGCTGGGTCCCCAGGTGCTTGTATGCAAAAGAAGGTAGATTTGTCCACCTGCAAGGGGGGCTCCCAACTCAGGGAACATTTGAGTCTGTGCCCTGAATGAGAGTGCCCCTCCTGTGTGGAGCAGGAGGTCTTGGTTCAGGCCCTTGGGGACCTGCCCAGGCAGCGTCTTTGCCCTGTGATGTGGTTTGAAGATGGGAAGAAGCCAGATGCTGTCCAGGCCACATCTGGAGAGGAAGGGCGGGCAGGAGAGACAGGACATCTGGCTGGCTGGGGGTGGTGGTAGGGGAAGGCGTATCAGGCAGAGAGGGGTGCAGCCATACTCAGCTGATGCACCTGGGCTGTGAGGTTTCCAGTCAAAACCTGTGGGGTCCTGGAATCCTGAGATGGGGGTAGGGAGGCAGTGGTTGCTCTCCCACCCGACCCTGCTCTGCATCAGACAGCCCAGGAGGGAGCTGAGTTCAGGCTCCACTTCGCAGCTCCATGACCCTGAGTCACTGAGACGTGGCTTCCTCCTCTGAGAAATGCGGGACTAAGAGCAGAGGCCTTTGGGGGTGGTGCGGGTGGAAGGAGAGAACCCTGTGAGCTCAAACAAAGCGAGCGGGGTCCCCTCACGAGGCTACAGGAGCGGGGACAGCTCAGCTGCCCGGTATCGTGAAGGGGCTGCACACGGTGCTGGCGGAGGATGTGGAAGGGGTCCGGCATTGTGGGGAGACACCCGCCTCATGGCTGGGGGCCTGTGGAAGACCTCCCAGGCGGAGGGATCTGTCCCTGACCCAGAGCCCCCAGCCCTTTGCACAGGCCTGCGGGCTGAGGTTGACTGCTCTGCTGGGGCAGACAACGTGGTTGACTCTGAGCTCCATTGAAAGTGGAAGGGCCCCTGGACCGCCCCCCGCCCCAACTACCCCCCAAGGCCTGGCTGTGCCTGTGCGGGACCGCGAGGTCAGCCTGAGCAGGGCTTCCAGTCACCTCGGCAGGAGGAGCCAACGTCTGCCTCCAGAAGCTGCCGTCCATCTGACTACCCTATTCGGGTTAGAACCAGAAGCCTGATTTTCTCCAGATTGCATTTTTCTGTTTCTCACTAAAGGTTGAAAACAAAAAGTTCCTAGGCAGAACAGTTCTATTTCAATGCACAGAATTCCTATCCTGGGCTATTTTCTTGATACACTTCTCTGTTACGTGTTTTTTACCGATGGATTTCCTCACTAGACTGTAAGCTCCCTGAGGACCAGAGCGTGCCTGTCTGTTCCGTGCTGCACCCCCAGGGCCAACAGTGATGCCGCAGGAAAGGTGTGCTGAGCGGATGGAGAGACCAATGTTTGCAGTGACTTCTTTGGGTCAGCTGGAAGGTGGCCCCGGCTGCTGTTCACGCAAGCTCCTCCCTTGGCAGTGTCTTCTCTCTCCCCATCTTTCTCTTAATAGTTATGGATTATGGGAAAGAAGAACAAAGCCCATTAAGAGGTTCCCCTACATTTGATTTGAGGAAGTTTTCATCAGAAGGGCTCCATTTATTGGTCTTTAGCGTATAGCTGTATTCCCTTCTCACAAAATGAATATTGCCTTGTCTCCTTGAGAAAAATTGATTTCAACCAGGAAGGAGAATAGCAAACTCCCTCCTCCCCCTTTTCTTCTTCTTCTTCTTCTTTTTTTTTTTCCTCCCACTGAGACAGAATTTATCTCTTAGGTAGGTGGGGGGTGGGGGGAGCGGGGAAACAGGAATAATTGGACCAGAAGCTAATTCCCAGAGATTCATTGTCTCGGAAGCTCCCTCCAGAACGTGGGAAGCTTGCTTTGAATTGCATGCTAATGATAAATGACAACTCTAACAGACCATCACATTGAGATGTTCGGTCCTTCCTGCTAGGAGCTGACACATTAATTTTCTCTCAGATTTACATTGGATTATTAATAAAATATCAGTGTTGGAAAATGACAGTAAGGGTCTGTGGAAGTGCCCAGCTCTATTTAGGGCCAAATGAGAGGTCGGTGGGGTCAAACTTGACCCAGACACCTGGTGGCATTTGAACGATGATGCCCTTTTTTGCTCCTCCAGGCTCACCTCCCAAACCTGGGTTGCAGCCAGAGGCAGGAATGGAAGGTCTGCTTTCTTCCGGATAATATTGAGTCCTCAGATGGCGAGGCCATTCATTCACTCTCTCTCTCACCTTTTTCTCTTTGCTTCCTCAGTGGCCAAACACTTTAGATGTAAGAGATGCTTTCTGCATGTTCCATTTTCAAGAGAAGAGAGAGGATTTCCTTTGTTTCAGCCACTGAGTTGCTTGATTACCTCGCTCCTTGAGCATTTATGGAGTGTTTGTTGTTTACAAGATTTTATGTTGAGGGAGGAGGTATAAGAAAGAACAAGACATCCTGGGTGAGGCAGACATGTCACGTCCAAAGTCACCCCACTCTTGGCTTTTTAAAAATTTTTTGGTTGTGCTGGGTCTTCGTTGCCGGTCGGGCTTTTCTCTAGATGCTGTGAGCAGGGGCTGCTCTCTAGTTGAGATGCTTGGGCTTCTCACTGCAGTGGTTCCTCTTATTGTGGAGCACAGGCTCTAGGCACACGGGCTTCAGTAGTTGCATCACGTGGACTCAGTAGTTGCGGCTCTCGGGCTCTAGAGCAGAGGCTCAGTAGTTGCGGCACACAGGCTTAGCTGCTCCCCAGCACGTGGGAATCTTCCCGATCAGGGATGGAACCCATGACTCTTGCATTGGCAGGCAGATTCTTTACCACTGAGCCATCAGCGAAGCCCACTCTGCTTTAAAACCTTCCCATCGCCTGAAGGTCAAGTTCAAGATTCTTAGAGGAGTGATGGGCTGCAGGTTGGAGGGCACAACCCCCTGCCCCAACCTAGCTGAGACCCTCCTGGTGTGCCCTTTTCAGTGCCCTCTACTTTCCTCCTCGCATTTACCGACGTGTCTGTAGCCACTGATGTCGCCTTGTGTTGTGTGTCAGTGAAGTGAAGTGCAAGTGAGAGTTGCTCAGTTGCGTGTCACGCCTGCCTTAAAACCCAGACTCCTCACTTCTCCTTTATGGCAGGTAACACAGTTGTTACCTGGGTAACCTGTGTCTTTCATCATGCTTAGGACAAAATCCGCCCTCGCTCAGGACCCCTCATCCCGGCCCACCCTGCTCTCTGGCCTCTTCTTCTGCCTGCATGCCCCCACCACTTGCTCCACCCTCCAGTCATGCCCAGGAGTACCAATGGGGCCCCCATCTTATTATCTTCTTTATGAGAAAGCTCTTTCCTGGGGAGCTTCCCCAGGTGAGCCCTTGCCTTCTTCTAGGCTTCTGTTCAGGTGTTCTGGGAGACGTGTCCCCAGGTGGCTGTCACCCATCACTGCCAGCTGTCATAGGATGTGCTCACTGGTGCCACCTGTCCCTCCCCTCACCCCAGCATGGGCTCCAGCTGCCCCAGTGCTTCTTGCTCCTCCTCCACCCGTATGTTCTTCCCCCCGGCCCCTGAGCTTTACAAAGCTGGGGCTTTGGACCCCTCTATTCTTGCCAGTACCTAGATTGGCCTTCCACAACTGCCTGGTCCATGATAGGTGCTCAGTAAATATTAGTTGAATAAATCACCAAATGTCACAAGAGAATTTCAAGCCGAGTGCCTTGGGAGCTTTAGTGAGTCCCTGCAGACCTGTTCTGGAGTGATTCCTAGTCATGACCGTCCCCTAGTCCGGGCAGCCCTTTCTTTTCTGTGACCTCCAGCCACCATTGAAATGAGCAGTTCTGTGGTTAGCAGCCTGCGTGTGGACATCCTTGGGAAAGGCATCGGCTCTGCCTCTGAGTTCTAGAAGCTTGAGCTGCCCCCCTTCTGCTTTCAGCCTTCCAGGAGGACTGTGGGCCCTGGAGAAGAGGGTCTAGGGGCTACCCGCCAGGGGGAGACCCTGTGCAGCTTAGAGGGGAGGCCTCCACGTGGTCCTGCACATGGCTGACCATGACCCCACTGGGGTCATCTCTGCCTTTATTCAGAAAAGTGACAGCAATGCCAAGGGGTCCTCCAGCTGGCTGAGGGAGCGACTTCTGGGATCAACTCATCTAAGCCAGCACGGGCAGGCGCAGCAGCCATGACGGCATGGCTCGCGGGGGGCTCTCAGGCATATGAATCTCCCCAGCCGTTTGTCCCCTGATAAGAAAGCCTCTTTTACGATTTTCAATTTGCCCTTATTCTGATGAAAAGGAGCCAGGGTTGGACCGCCCAAGACGGAGCTAATCAAATAAAGCAAATTGGTGTTACCTTCTCCTCGTCCTTATTATTTCTATGGCTCCAGCTGGAATTTATTATGAAAAGCAATTGGTTTTCATATCTGGCAGATTGCAGCCCAGGCCGGGCCTGACAGCCCTTTCTTCCTGATCGTTCCATAAATAGCCCAGAGTGGCCAGACTGGGGCAGGGGCGGGGAGGACACAGGCTGTTCCCCACCCGCTCCCTTGCTCCTGGCCCCCCAAATCGTGAATACCCTATAAACAAGGCAGAAGAAGAGGGTGGGCTGAAAGGTAATAAGCCAGCCCCTTCCCGTGAGACTTGAGCTGTCGCCGTGGAGTCTCGGGGTCCCGTTTGGCGTCCCATCAACCTTGCTATGCTCTCGCCATCAATTACCACTCTCGCTGGGTTTGTGTGCGAGGGAGATAAGCAGGGGAGACATTCCTTTTCCAGGTTTCTTTCCTCCCCTTGCAACAAAAGGAAGAACTATAGGAACAATTTAAATCAAGCTCAAATGATCCTTTCTTTGTATGAAGCGTTGAATGGCTCTCGGGGGTTCTGAAAATGCCCTGGCTCGTTGCTGCTAGAGAAGGAGAGAGGGTCCCTGGGATGTGCTGGGGATTCATAGCAAGATGCTGGGAAGGGGTGCAGTGGGTGGCTTGCCGGTTCTGCCCATATGAGCTGTGTGACCTTGGGAAAGTTAATTCCTTTCGCTGTGCCTCAGACCTTCTCACCTGGAAAATGAGGGTAACAATACCCACCCACAAAAGTGGTTGTGGGATTAGGTTGAGAAATGGGTGTAAAGGGCTTTCCTCTGTGTCTGACACACCGTAAACAGAGCCTCTTGTTGTCATAGTAATTGTTGCCATGCTCATTATTGACATTTTGGACCAGGCTGTGTACTTGTAATGGTGCATTTAAATCAGGTTGTTCTATGTTGAGAAGATCAGGAAGAAAGGTGTGGGTACATAAATATGTGAGCTGCAATTAGGGGTGGCATTTCTCATTTCCTAACTGCCCACTAGAACGGAGATTTAGCACTGTTTCAGGAGTAGCAGCCGTGGCTCCAGGGCACTGCATTTGTGCCTTGTCACAGGGGCCTGTTTTACATTTGGGGTCAGGGCCAGGAGGCCATTAGAACTGCATGGACAGCATTTTCCTGTAGCAGGTCCCTGCCATGTGCCTCATTGTGGGAGGGATGTGACCAAAGGCAAGGACAAGAACAGAAGAGTCTGCCTAGGGCTTGGGTTCCAGCTGGACAAAGGTAAGTTCTTTGGAGATGCTTACTGTTTTAGAAGTCACCCAGACATTGTTCATATAGTCAAGGCTATGGTCTTTCCAGTAGTCATGTATGGATGTGAGAGCTGAGCACAGAAGAATTGATGCTTTCGAACTGGGATGCTAGAGTAGACTCTTGAGAGTCCCTTGGACAGTAAGGAGATCAAACCAGGCAATCTTAAAGGAAATCAACCTTGAACACTCATTGGAAGGAATGATGCTGAAGCTGAAGCTCCAGTACTTTGGCTGTGTGTGCTGTGCTTAGTCACTCAGTCATGTCTGACTCTTTGCAAACCCATGGACTGCCACCTGCCAGGTTCCTCCGTCCATGGGGATTCTCCAGTCAAGATTACTGGAATGTTGTAAAGTAATTAGCCTCCAATTAAAAATTTTAAAAAAGATAAAAAAAACAAAAAACAAGAATACTGGAGTGGGTTGCCACGCCCTCCTTCAGGGGATCTTCCCAACCCAGGGATTGAACCCTCCTCATCTCTTATGTCTCCTGCATTGGCAGGCGAGTTCCTTACCACTAGCACCACCTGGGAAGCCCAAGATTCCTTCAGGGAACCCTGCAAAAGGGAGCCAAGTTTATTATCATCAAGAGTCACGCAGAATATGTATTCTGTGGCCTGCAGCATGCTGGGGAGCTTGTATATATTGTGTCTACTTCGACAGAGAGATCAAGTAATTTGTTCAAGGTCACACAGCTCATCAGAGATGAGTCAAGACTTAAGATGTTACCAAGGGTTCGCTCTAAATTCCATCAGCATCTTCTTTTTTAAAACTTCTTATTATGGAAAATTTCAAATATCTGCAAATGTGGAAAGGCTAGTATAATCAACTACATATACTTATCACCTACTTTCAACTGTGGGAGACAGCAGACAACCAGTCTTGTCTCATCCACACACACAACCAACCACGCACATTATTTTGAAGCACACCTTAGACTGTATAATTTCATCAGTGAATATTACAGTATATATCTCTAATACATATAGGCATCTCTCTCTCTCTGCTGCTGCTACTGCTAAGTCGTTTCAGTCGTGTCGGACTCTGTGCAACCCCATAGACGGCAGCCCACCAGGTTCCCCCATCCCTGGGATTCTCCAGGCAAGAACACTGGAGTGGGTTGCCATTTCTTTCTCCAATGCATGAAAATGAAAAGTATATATATATATATATATGTATATATATATATATATATATATATATATATACACACACACACACATACTGCTGCTGCTGCTGCTACATCGCTTCAGTCGTGTCCGACTCTGTGAGACCCCATAGATGGCAGCCCACCAGGCTCCCCCATCCCTGGGATTCTCCAGGCAAGAACACTGGAGTGGGTTGCCATTTCCTTCTCCAATGCATAAAAGTGAAAAGTGAAAGTGAAGTCGCTCAGTCGTATTCCACTCTTAGCGACCGCATGGACTGCAGCCTACCAGGCTCCTTCATCCATGGGATTTTCCAGGCAAGAGTACTGGAGTGGGGTGCCATTGCCTTCTCTGATGTATACACACACACACACACACACACACACATATATACATGTGTGTGTGCATATATACACACATATATATGCATGCTCAGTCATGTACAACTCTTCCCTACTCCATGGACTGCAGCCTGGTAGGCTCCTCTGTCCATGGGATTTTCCAGGCAAGAATACTGGATGTGTTGCCATTTTCTTCTCCAGGGGATCTTTTCGGCCCAGGGGTTGAACCCACGTCTCTTGCATCTCCTGCAAGAGATGCAGTTGGAGTCTTTATCACTGAGCCGCCTGGGAACCCCTGGTGTATATGTGCATGTGCTCAGTTGCTCAGTGGTGGCCAACTCTTTGCTACCCTGTGGACTGTAGCACATCAGGTTCCTTTGTTCATGGTATTTGCCAGGCAAGAACACTGGAGTGGGTTGCCATTTCCTTCTCTAGTATTTGTACATGATCACCTTAAAAATACTTCTGCACTAAAATTGTCACTCTGAAAATTAGTAATAATTCTAAACATCATTAAGTATCCAATCATTGTTCAAAATTCCAATTTTGCAAAAATACCCCCATCCTTTTTTTTCAAAGTTTGTTTGACTCAGTACCCAAGTAAGATTTATACATTGTGACTGGTTGACTTATCTCTTTGTCTCTTTTACTCTATATGTTCACACTTTCCCCACTCTACTCTTTTTGTTGTTAAATTTGTTGAAGAAGTCAGGTCATTTGTCCTATAGAGTTTCCTACAGTCTGGAATTTGCTGTCTATATTCCCAAGGTGTCCTTTTTACTGTGTTTATCTGCCGTCTATAGAGCTGATAAAATGGGAGTTAGTTTAGGAGATCAGAATAATTTCAAGCTTCTTCTTTTTTTTGATACAGCAAAATGTTCTTCCATCGGGGACACACACTATCTGCTTTTCTTTTGTGATGTCAGTCACTGTTGATAACCTATTAATTCATTGTTGTTGTTGTTCAATCACTAAGTTATGTCTGACTCTTTGCAATCCCATGGACTGTAGCACACCAGGCTCCTCTGTCTTCCACTATCTCTCACAATTTGCTCAAATTCATGCCCGTTAAATCGGTGGTGCTATCTAACCATCTCATCCTCTGCTGCCTCCTTCTCCTTTTGCCTTCAATCTTTCCCAGAACCAGGATCTTTTCCAATGAGTTGGCGCTTCATGTCAGGTGGCCAAAGTATTGGAGCTTCGGCTTCAGCAACAATCCTTCCAACGAATATTCAGGGTTGATTTTCTTTCGGTTCAGTTCAGCTCAGGTGTGTCCGACTCTTTGCAACCCCATGGACTGCGGCACACCAGGCTTCCCTGTCCATCACCAACTCCTGGAGCTTACTCAAACTCATGTCCATCGAGTCGGTGATGCCATCCAACCATCTCATCCTCTGCCATCCCCTTGTCTTCCTCCTGCCCTCAATCTTTCCCAGTATCAGGGTCTTTTCAAATGAGTCAGCTCTTTGCATCAGGTGGCCAAAGTATTGGAGTTTCAGCTTCAGCATCAGTCCTTCCAATGAACATTCAGGATTGATTTCCTTTAGGATGGACTGGTTGGATCTCCTGGCAGTCCAAGGGACTTGCAAGAGTCTTCTCCAGTACCACATTTCAAAAGCATCAATTCTCTGGCACTCAGCTTTCTTTATAGTCCAACTCTCACATCCATACATGACCACTGGAAAAACCATAGCCTTGACAAGATGGACCTTTGTTGGCAAAGTAATGTCTCTGCTTTTTAATATGCTGTCTAGGTTGGTCATAGCTTTTCTTCCAAGGAGTAAGAGTCTCTTTATTTCATGGCTGCAGTCACCATCTGCAGTTATTTTGGAGCCCCCCAAAATAAAGTCTGCCACTGTTTCCACTGTTTCTCCATCTATTTGCCATGAAGTGATGGGACCAGATGCCACGATCTGAGTTTTCTAAATGTTGAGCTTTAAGCCAACTTTTTCACTCTCTTCTTTCACTTTCATCAAGAGGCTCTTTAGTTCGTTACTTTCTGCCATAAGGATGGTGTCATCTGCATATGTGAGGTTATTGGTATTTCTCCCAGCAATCTTGGCATCCTCCAATAATCAGTTTTTTGCTTGTGTGCTTTAAGATCATATATGAACTTGTGGATTTAAATATGTTTAAGAGGTTTTAGAACACAAGAGAAGACTCTACACATGGACATCACCAGATGGTCAATGTGAAAATCAGATTGATTATATTCTTTGCAGCCAAAGATGGAGAAGCCCTATACGGTCAGCAAAAACAAGACCGGGAGCTGACTGTGGCTCAGATCATGAACTCCTTATGCCAAACTCAGACTTAAATTGAAGAAAGTAGGGAAAACCACTAGATCATTCAGGTATGACCTAAATTGAATCCCTTATGATTATACAGTGGAAGTGAGAAATAGATTTAAGGGACTAGATCTGATAGAGTACCTGATGAACTATGGACGGAAGTTCGTGACATTGTATAGGAGACAGGGATCAAGACCATCCCCATGGAAAAGAAATGCAAAAAAGCAAAATGGCTGTCTGAGGAGGCCTTACATAGCTGTGAAAAGAATAGAAGTGAAAAGCAAAGGAGAAAAAGAAAGATATTCCCATTTGAATGCAGAGTTCCAAAGAATAGCAAGGAGAGATAAGAAAGCCTTCCTCAGCAATCAATGCAAAGAAATAGAGGAATACAACAGAATGGGAAAGACTAGAAATCTCTTCAAGAAAATTAGAGATACCACGGGAACATTTCATGCAAAGATGGGCTCGATAAAGGACAGAAATGGTATGGACCTAACAGAAGCAGAAGATATTAAGAAAAGGTGGCAAGAATACACAGAAGAACTGTACAAAAAAGAGCTTCACGACCCAGATAATCACGATGGTGTGATCACTCACCTAGAGCCAGACATCCTGGAATGTGAAGTCAAGTGGGCCTTAGAAAGCATCACTACAAACAAAGCTAGTGGAGGTGATGGATTTCAGTTGAGCTATTTCAAATCCTGAAAGATGATGCTGTGAAAGTGCTGCACTCAATATGCCAGCAAATTTGGAAAACTCAACATTGGCCATAGGACTGGAAAAGGTCAGTTTTCATTCCAATCCCAAAGAAAGGCAATGCCAAAGAATGCTCAAACTACCGCACAACTGCACTCATCTCACACGCTAGTAAAGTAATGCTCAAAATTCTCCAAGCCAGGCTTCAGCAATACATGAACTGTAAAATTCCAGATGTTCAAGCTGGTTTTAGAAAAGGCAGAGGAACCAGAGATCAAATTGCCAACATCTGCTGGATCATGGAAAAAGCAAGAGAGCTCCTGAAAAACATCTATTTCTGCTTTCTTGACTATGCCAAAGCCTTTGTGTGGATCACAATAAACTGTGGAAAATTCTGAAAGAGATGGGAATACCAGACCACCTGACCTGCCTCTTGAGAAACCTATATGCAGGTCAGGAAGTAACAGTTAGAACTGGACATGGAACAACAGACTGGTTCCAAATAGGAAAAGGAATACATCAAGGCTGTATATTGTCACCCTGCTTATTTAACTTTTATGCAGAGTACATCATGAGAAATGCTGGGCTGGAAGAAGCACAAGCTGGAATCAAGATTGCCAGGAGAAATATCAATAACCTCAGATATGCAGATGACACCACCTTTATGGCAGAAAGTGAAGAGGAACTAAAAAGCCTCTTGATGAAAGTGAAAGAAGAGAGTGAAAAAGTTGGCTTAAAGCTCAACATTCAGAAAACTAAGATCATGGGATCTGGTCCCATCACTTCATGGCAAATAGATGGGGTAACAGTGGAAACAGTGTCAGAATTTGTTTTTTGGGGCCTCCAAAATTGCTGCAGATGGTGATTGCAGCCATGAAATTAAAAGACGCTTACTCCTTGGAAGGAAAGTTATGACCAACCTAGATAGCATATTCAAAAGCAGAGACATTACTTTGCCAACAAAGGTCCGTCTAATCAAGGCTATGATTTTTCCAGTGGTCATATATAGATATGAGAGTTGGACTGTGAAGAAAGCTGAGTGCCAAAGAATTGATGCTTTGAACTGTGGTGTTGGAGAAGACTCTTGCGAGTCCCTTGGACTGCCAGGAGATCCAACCAGTCCATCCTAAAGGAGATCAGTCCTGGGTGTTCATTGGAAGGACTGATGCTGAGGCTGAAACTCCAATACTTTGGCCACCTCATGCGAAGAGTTGACTCATTGGAAAAGGCTCTGATGCTGGGAGGGATTGGGGCCAGGAGGAGAAGGGGACGACCGAGGATGAGATGGCTGGATGGCATCACTGACTCGATGCACATGAGTTTGGGTGAACTCCAGGAGTTGGTGATGAATAGGGAGGCTTGGCGTGCTGTGATTCATGGGGTCGCAAAAGTCAGACACGACTGAACGACTGAACTGAACTGAACTGAAGAGGTTTTAATCCATTGCAGTTACTACTATTATTGATGTTCATATTGTCCCGTCTTTGGTTAGTGGGAGCCTCTTCAAGTTGGTTCTTGAGTCCTTAATATTTTCCCTCTAAGATGAGGAATAAAACAAGAGTGTTTATTCTTATCACTTCTATTTAGCATTCTACTGGAGGGTCTAGCCAGTGCAATAAGGCAAGAAAAAAGAATTGAAGCTATCTAGAATAGAAAAGAAGAGCGAAACAATATTTATTCACAAATAACTTTATTATATATGTAGAATATCTACAGGAATCTACAAAAAAGTTCCTAGCACTAATACATAAGTTTAGCAAGGTCATTGGAAACAAGATCAACATACAAAATCAATTGTATTTCTATACAATAAAATGAACAATCCAAAAATGAAATTAAGAAAGCAATTCCATTCACAATAGCATCAAAAAGAATAAAGTACTTAGATTAATTTACAAAGTGTAAAACCTGTACTACAAAGTCTTACAGAGACATTAAAGATTACATAAGTGGAAGACAGTCTTATGTTCTGTGATTGGAAGCAATTAGAGCAGTCAATATTGTGAAATGGCAGTTATTTCCAAACTGATTTCAAGACTGAATGCAACCCCTATAAAAATCCCTGTGGGCTTGTTTGTTGTTGTTGCAGAAAATGTCAAATGAATGTTTTTTTAAAAATTGAAGTATAGTTAATATATGATAATATATAATATATAAATGTATATGCTGCTGCTGCTGCTGAGTCACTTCAGTCGTGTCCGACTCTGTGAGACCCCATAGACGGCAGCCCACCAGGCTCCCCCATCCCTGGGATTCTCCAGGCAAGAACACTGGAGTGGGTTGCCATTTCCTTCTCCAATGCATGAAAGTGAAAAGTGAAAATGAAGTTGCTCAGTCGTGTCCGACCCTCAGCGACCCCATGGACTGCAGCCTTCCAGGCTCCTCCATCCATGGGATTTTCCAGGCAGGAGTACTGGAGTGGGTCACCAGTGCCTTCTCCATAAATGTATATAATAGTATATAAATTACAGATATTTAATATAGTGATTAAGAACTTTTAAAAGTTATACTCCATTTGAAATTATTATAAAATATTTGCTATATTCCATGTGTTGTACAGTATATCCCTATGGCTTGTCTTATACATAATGGTTTGAATCTTTAATTCCTTACCCCTATATTGCCTTTTGCCCCTTCCCTTTTCTCACTGGTAACCACTAAAAGTAGTTCTCTGTATCTGTGAGTCTGCTTCTTTTTTATTGTATTCAGTAGTTTGTTGTATTTCCTAGATTTGATGTATAAGTGATATCATACAATATTTGTCTTTGTCTAACATTTCACTTAGTGTAATGCTTTTCAAGTCCATGCATGTTCCTGCAAATGGCAAAATTTCATTCTTTTTGTGACTGACATATACATGAGTCAACATCTTTTTAATCTATCCACCTGTGATGGGCACTTGGGTTGTTTCCACATCTTGACTATTGTAAGTAATACTGCTATGAACATTGGGGTTCGTGTATCTTTCTGAGTTTGTATTTTTGTTTTCTATCAGTTATATACCCAGGAGTGGAATTGCTGGGTCATACAGCAGTTCTATTTTCAGTGTTTTGAGGAATCTCCATACTGTTTTCCATGGTGGCTGCATCAATTTGCATTCCCACCAAGAGTACACAAGGGTTCCCTTTTCTCCACATCCTCGCCACCGTTTGTTATTTGTGTTCTTTTTGATGATGATCATTCTTACTGGTGAGACGTGCTATCTCACTGTGGTTTTGATTTGCATTTTCCTTATGATTAGTGATATTGAGATCTTTTCATGTGCCCATTGCCCATCTGTATTTCTCCTTTGGACAATGTCTGTTCAGGTCATCTGCCCATTTTTAAATTGGGTTTTTTGATTTTTTGATGTTGAGTTGTATGAGCTATTTCTATATGCTGGGTATTAACCCTTCATTGGTCATATAATTTGGAAATATTTTTTACTATAAGTCCTCCAACTTTGTTCTTATTTTTTCCAAAAATTTTAGCTATTCTAGGTTTGTCGTATTTCTGTATATATTTCAAGATTTCTTTTCATTGACAAAATGGAAAGAAAAAACTAATCTTAAAATGTATACAGAAATATTAAGGACCTAGAACAGCCAAAACAATTTTGAGAAATAAGAACAAAGTTTGAGGACTATATCCTGACTTTAAAACTTACTATAAAGTTGCAACAATCAAGACATTATAGTATTGACATAAAGATAAAAAGTAGAGTAGAATATGAAGTCCAGAAATAAAACCTTATGTTTATGGTCAATTTATTTTCAACAAAGGTACAAAAGCAATTCAGTGGGGGAAAAGAGAGTCCTTTAAAAAAAAAAACACAAATGGTACTGGGACAATTGAATATGCATGTGCCCAAAACCAGTTTAGACCTTTACCTCACACTGTATACAAAAATGAACTCAAACACATCATTGGCTTTAATGTAAGAGGTAAAAGTATAAAACTCTTAGAAGAAAATGCAACCTTGCATTAGGCAAAACATTCTTAGGTATGACACTAAAGTGAAAATGTTAGTTGCTCAGTCATGTCTGACTCTTTGTGACCCCAAGGACTGTAGCCTGCCAGTCTCCTCTGTCCTTGGGATTTCTCAGGCAAGAATACTGGACTGGGTTGCCATTCCCTTCTCCAGGGGATCTTCCTGACCCAGGGATCGAACCCAGGTCTCTTGTATTGCAGGCAGATTCTTCACTATCTGAGCCAACAGGGAAACCCCATGACATTAAAAGCATGATTCATACAAGAAAGAATTGATAAGTTGGACTCCATCAAAATTGAAACCCTTTGCTCCTTAAAAGAAACAATTTTTAAAAAGAAGAATCATAGATTGGGAGAAAATATTTGCAAATCACAAATCTGATGAAGGACTTGTAACCAGATTTTATGTAAATAACCCTTACAACTCAAAAAGAAGAAGACAAACAACTAAATTAAAAATGGGCAAAGGATTCAAATAGACATTTTATCAAAGAAATTACATGAATTGCTAATAAGGACATGAAAAGATGCTCAACATCATTAGTCATTAGGGAAATGCAAATTAAAATCCTACCACACACCCACTAGGATGGCTATAATCCAAAAGACAGACAATGCCAACTGTTGGGGAGGGTGGGGAGACTTTGGAACTCTCATATTTTTCTCATGGGAATGTAAAATTGTAAAAAAATTCCAAAGCAATTGCTTTGGAAAACAGTCTGGCAGCTTTATTTTTATGTGATCAGATATACCTTTCACATATTGTTACTAGATCTTTAAAAATCATGTTTAGGAAAGTTTTCTCCACTTTCAGGTTAGAGAAATTCACCTGCATTTTCTTCTAGAGTTCAGTTCAGTTTAGTTCAGTCGCTAAGTCGTGTCTGACTCTTTGCGACCCCATGAATCGCAGCACGCCAGGCCTCCCTGTCCATCACCAACTCCCGGAGTTCACCAGACTCACGTCCATTGAGCCAGTGATGCCATCCAGCCATCTCATCTTCTGTCGTCCCTTCTCCTCCTGCCCCCAATCCCTGCCAGCAGCAGGGTCTTTTCCAATGAGTCAACTCTTGGCATGAGGTGGCCAAAGTACTGGAGTTTCAGCTTCAGCATCATTCCTTCCAAAGAAATCCCAGGGCTGGTCTCCTTCAGAATGGACTGGTTGGATCTCCTTGCAGTCCAAGGGACTCTCAAGAGTCTTCTCCAACACCACAGTTCAAAAGCATCAATTCTTCGGAGCTCAGCCTTCTTCACAGTCCAACTCTCACATCCACACATGACCACAGGAAAAACCATAGTCTTGACTAGATGAACCTTTGTTGGCAAAGTAATGTCTCTGCTTTTGAATATGCTATCTAGGTTGGTCATAACTTTCCTTCCAAGGAGTAAGCGTCTTTTAATTTCATGGCTGCAATCACCATCTGCAGTGATTTTGGAGTCCAAAAAAATAAAGTATTGCATTTAAATCTCTAGTCCATTTGGAATTTATGTCACTGTAAGGTGTGAAGGATCCATTCAGTTTTCTCTTTTTCCACATGCCAACTGCTGCTGCTGCTGCTAAGTCGCTTCAGTCGTGTCCGACTCTGTGAGACCCCATAGATGGCAGCCCACCAGGCTCCAACCATCCCTGGGATTCTCCAGGCAAGAACACTGGAGTGGGTTGCCATTTCCTTCTCCAATGCATGAAAGTGAAAAATGAAAGTGAAATCGCTCAGTCGTGTCCGACTCTTAGCGACCCCACAGACTGCAGCCTGCCAGGCTCCTCCGTCCATGGGATTTTCCAGGCAAGAGTACTGGAGTGGGGTGCCATTGCCTTCTCCGCCACATGCCAACATCACTTATTAAAAAGTCAGTCTCCCTCGCGCACTGACTTGAGATGCCTCCTTTATTATATATTAAATTTGCGTGTATAAGTGAGACTATTTCTGGAGTTTCTATTCTGTTCTGTTGGCTATTTATTTGTATGATGATTCCATACTTTTTAAAATATAGAGGCTTTACAGAATGTGTTAATAGCTGTTAGGATGGGCCTGTATACCTCAGTCCTCCTTATTGAAGTTTTTCTGGCTCTCTTTGGTGTTTCTTTCCCCTCCTGATGAATTTTATAATACATTTTTCTAGACACAGAAAAAGTACTCTGTTGGGATTCTTGTTTCCATTACATTACATTGATAAATTAACTTTGGGAAGATTGACATTTTTATGATCCTCACGCTTCCTAACCAAGAACATGTTACTCTTCTTCATTTATTGAAAACTACTTTTGTGTCTTTTTGATATTTATAGTTTTTCTCCTTAGGTTTTGGGAATTTCTTATTAAATGTATGCCTTGGTATTTAATTTTCTTTTTCTCTCAATTAATGGAGACTTCCGACACTCCTGTCTTATTTGTGTGTGTGCACACATGTGGGTATGTGTATATGACACACACACATACACATATAAGCTATTATATAAGCATATATCTATTTTACTGATTATGTATCTTAATTTTACACCTACTTCTTTAGTTTGATGATCTGCAATAGTCTTTCCATTGATCTCATAATCTTTTTACTATATTGCACAGAGCATTATTGGCTTTGCTAACTATTAGTTTCTTAGATTAAAATGTTTCTTTCTTAATTTAATTTTATTTTTAATTAGAGAATAATTACTTTATGGTATTGGGATGGTTTCTGCCATACAGCAACATGAATCAGCCATAGGTGTACATATGTCCCCTCCCTCTTAAACCTCCCTCCCACCTCCCAGCCCTCTAGGTGGTCACAGAGCACTGCCTTTGTGTTCCCTGGATCGTACTGGCCATCTACTTTACATACAGTAATGTATATGTTTCAGGTCGACTCTGTCAAATCATCCCACTTTCTTTCTCCCCCACTGTGTCCACAAGTTTGTTCTCTGTGTCTGCAGCTCTGTTACTGCCCTTTAGATAGGTTTATCCGATTGAAAGGTTTCTTGCCTAGAAACCTCCCTGGTGAGAATGAAGCTCCTGGATGCTCACCTTTCTTCCTTTGATGTTCCCCTCCCTGCTGCCACGGAGGACTTGGATTGTTTTTCCCAGACTCTCTTATACTGTCACTGTTAGTTCAGTATCTCTCAGCTGGGGCTCCTGAGATGAGGATTTCAGTACAGGCAGTTTATTTGAGAGGTGGTCCCAGGAAACACTGGAGGAGGAATCTGCATGTGAGAGCGGAAGGGGAGGCATACCAAAAAAAGGTACTTTTCCCCTGCAAGTCACCACTGTGGGCGACTGGAGCTTACAAGGAGGTCTGGATGGCTTCCATATTATTCCACCCAAACAGGAAGTGAGGAAGCCTGGAAGGAAACCCCCAAGTCCTCATCTGCTGGATGAGGGGTGCTTTCAGGGCATCAGGGTTCCCCCCAGCCAGTAGGGCAGAACTAGGATTCAAACCTGGACTGGCCCCTCAGTCTATGCCTCAGAGGAAGCTCTGGAGTCACAGTGATTCCAAGGGACTCCTGCTCGGTCACCTTCTGGCTAGAAAGAGTTGATTTCCTCATCTTTATGTTGGGGATGGTGATAGTAGCTACTTCATAGGGTTGCCATGAGGATGAAAAAAATGACATAGATAAAGAAGTATATGTAGATACAGATACAGACGTAGACATAGATTCAGAAACAGACATAGGTGTAGACATACATATAGGTATAGATGTAGACAGGGATGGAGAGACAGATGTGGCAGATATGGATACAGATGCAAGTATAGGAAATGGCTACCGACTCCAGTATTCTTGCCTGGAAAATTCCATGGAACCTAGAGCCTGGTGGGCTACAGCCCACAGGGTTGCAAAGAGTCAGACATGGCTGAGTGACTTGAGCACAGATGGAGTTGTAGATGTAGAAACAGAAGCAAACCTAGACCACACATGGCGTGCTCCCCCTAGAGCTGGTGCTCACGGGGAGCTGGTAACGTAAAAGACAAAATGGATCGATTTTTCCGTGCAGCTTCCTTGCAGTTGCATCACCCTCTGTCCTCAAATCCATTCCCACTTCTTTGCTCTTCTCAAGTGGGTGCTCCCTTTTAGGCAGAAATGAAACTTACTATAGTTCTCCCTTGATGGGACCCCTCTCATGGGGTCTAGCCCACCTCTCCTTCCCCCCAGAGTAGTGCCCCAGCCTCCACCCCTTCCTTGGATCTTCCCCCCTGCATCTTTTACTCCTGAGTGTTCTCTGGGAGGCAGGGAAGCCCCATTCTCTTTGCAATGGGGGGGCACATGAGCCCCGCTGCAGCCCTCTGGCTTTCCCTCTCTGTCCTCAGGACCTGTGAACTGTGGGCGGAGGGACCTTCCCCATCACGCAGAGCAGAGCAAGTTCTAATAAAATCAGAGTGGTGGATTAAACACTATTAGGTTGCTCATTATTGCAAGTTAAAATGATGATTCCATTTATTAAGGCCATTTAAGTTGGACACTTAGGTTCCCTGTGGGATTATGTCCTGCCAGAAGTGTTGGATGACAGGGCCCCTCGCCCTTCCAGAAAGCAAAGGGCGGGTCACCAGAAGGCAGATTTCCTCAGTGGGTGCTATTGTGGTTCTGACTGTGGATGTGATGGTATCTGCGGATGCCCACTCTCTCTGGGTCATACCATTTATGATCTGGGGACAGTTGGCCTGAAGACACTGCAGAGGGTCATTGACCATGTTTAGGAAGGCCAAGAGGACAGAACAAATCACAAATCCTGTCTTAGCTCACTAGAAGCCGATAGGATTAATGTCACATCTTCTCCAACAGATGAGTTTTCTGGGATGGAGGGTGTCCCTGAAACACTCTCGTGGGTGTCTTTGTTTTTCTTTGGAGGGGACAAGACAAGCAGCACCCATCTATTTGATGGGATGTCTTCTTTGCTTAGTCCTTGGGAAGTGGGTAAGTGCAGCTGTTGGACTTCAGGGTCCTTCTAATGGGTCTTTTAGGGAGCTGGCTCTCTGAATATGAGAACAGGGCTGCAGTGGAAAGGGCTTGGCACAGTGGGGCCCGGATTCCAGCTTTCCTGCCATTCAGAAATGAAAGAGAACTGTAAGGTTTTCAATACAGACTGGTAAGAGCAAGACAGATATCATCAGCTGACAGGTTGTGACAAGCGTGCCGAGCTGTTTCCAGATTGTTTTAGTCGGTGCAGACTTCAGGGAGGAAACCAACACTGACACAAACCAATTGCACAGTGATCGGCAAACAATGAAGTGCTGGGAGTCACTGCTGAAAGTCTGTAATTTCCAATGGAGTCGATGGTTAGTCATCACCTGGCCGCTGAACGATACCACCCGGCTGGGTGGGAACTACAATTAGCCGCTGTCACCCTAGAGTGATTTTTTTCTTCCCTACAGACAATGGAATAGTAAGAGATCAATAGTCAGTGGTCTGTGCCCAATTGTGAAATGGCCCATAGTTCAAAAGAAAAGAAAAGAATGGGATTGGGGCTTTTGCCCTGGGCCCCAGGGAAGACTGGTTGCCTACTTCCTCACCTCTACTGCAGCACAGACACAGCAGCCAGCTTGCATCAGGAGGAATCTATGAAACAGAAACAGAATCCTGGGCACAGAGAACAGACTGGTGGCTGCCAAGGGGGAGGGGGTTGGGGGAGGGATGGAGTGTGAGGTTGGAGTTAGCAGATGTAAGCTTTTATATATAGAGAGTGAATAAACAAGATCCTACTATATAGCACAGGAAACTATATTCAATATCCTATGATAAACCATAATGGAAAAGAGTATTTTTAAAAATGTATGCATGCATGTTCATTCGCGTCTGACTCTGTGACACCCCGTGGATTGTGGCCCACCAGGCTCCTCTGTCCATGGGATTCTCCAGGCAGGGATACTGGAGTGGGTTACTATGTCCTCCTCCAGGGATCTTCCTGCATCTCTTGCATCTCCTGCATTGCAGGCAGGATTGAACCTGCATCTCTTACAGCTCCTGCATTGCAGGTGATTCTTTACCCATTGAGTCACCATGGAAGCCCCCCAAAATGTACATGTGTTTATATATATATATATATGGATATATATACATACATATATGTTGTTCAGTCGCTAAGTTCTGTCCAATTCTGCAACCCCATGGACTACAGCACACCAAGCTTTCCTGTCCTTCACTGTCTCCTGGAGTTTGCTCAGATTCATGGCTGTTGAGTTGGTGATGCTATCTGACCATCTCATCCTCTGCCACCCTCTTCTCCTTTAGCCTTCAATCTTTCCTAGCATCAGGGTATATGTATGTATACTTAAATCATTTTGCTGTGCAGCAGAAGTTAGCACAACATTGCAAATCAACTATGCTTCAATAAAAAACATATTGATTTAAAAAAAAAGACTTCCCTGGCAGACCAGTGGTTAAGACTCCACACTTTCACTGCAGGGGGTGTGGGTTCGATCCTTGGTCAAGGAACTAAGATCCAGCATGCCATGTCTTGCAGCTAAGGAATAAAACTTAAATTAAATTAAAAAAGAGGAAAGCCCTTGCTTTGCCCTGTTTGTGTCAGGAGCTGTCTCACACTGGCTAGGAGGGAGCTAGAAGACCTCTGTGGTCCCCTGGGTGCTCAGATCACTGGCCTTTCCTTTCCCTGTGCAGAGCCTTCAGGTAGAGAGGGACACTGAGCTGACCAGGGTGGGTGTACCGTGTGCTGTAGCTTTCAGAGGCATCTTCCTTGAAGGATGTTCCAGGCTACAGCTACTGGAACTTTATTCTGGAAGGTTTGCCACAACACCTGCCCTCAGCTGCCAGGAGAGTTTAGTTCTTTGTTTCCTTGATGTCCCCAAACCAAAATATATCAAGGCAATGGCTATGAGGGGCTTCCCTGGTGGCTCAGATGGTAAAGAATCTGCTTACAATGCAGGAGACCTGGGTTCAAACCCTAGGTTGGGAAGATCCCCTGGAGAAAAAAAATGGCAACTCACTCCAGTATTCTTGCCTGGGAAATCCCACGGGCAGAGGAGCCTGGAGGGACATTACTGAGTGACTAACACTTTCACTTTCTTCTTGGCTCTGAGGATGAGTGTAAACATCTTTTGCTCTCTGTGGTTGATACTTGAGGTCTTTCAGGAAAATTCTCTTTGTTCTTTTTAAAGGGCACAAAGAACAGCCCTCCCGCTCTTAGCATGAGCATGTGGGTAACTATTTTTCTAACTTACTATGGTCGTGGACAGAATAGACAGATTACCTGGCGGTACTGAGCCCTTTGACAGCTGAAGCCCAAATGGGAAAAAATCAGGTACTTAGCTTGCTTGGGAAGAAGTGCTGCAGGGCTCTTCCCCATCCAGCAGGAATCTAAATGCAGGCAATGAATCAGAGCATCTGGCCTCGGCGTCTAGTTCTTCCACTGGTCTGCGTTTAACATAGTCATCTAGTGTCTGCGTTAAACTTATTTATTTCCTAATGTAGGGTGATGGATTAAAAGATGTGCAGAAAATCTTTCCACAAGAGATAAGATATTGCAGGCTGCGACAACACCCCCGGCTTTTTTTGCTTTCTCTCTTTTTTCCTGCTTTTCAGGGCAGAGCTCAGGCCCCCACATCGTATATCCTGATTAGACGGTGGATATTACTAAGGGGATGTTTTTTAAGCCTATCATTGACACATTTAATTCATTAGGTACCAAATCCACAAGCAAATTTTGGCTGGCTGTAAAACACGGTTAATCCAGGGAGCTGCAATAAAAGGTGAAAAATTATGTTCCAGCAAATGTGGAATATTGCTTTTCTGTAGAGACTTTTACTGGTCTATGATATCTTTCTTCATAAATTTTTTTTCTTGCTTGGTTCTCTTGGTAACTTAACCATTTGTTGTTTCCAGACCCCAGAATGGCTCCATGATCCTCTACAACAGGAAGAAAGTGAAATACAGGAAAGATGGGTATTGCTGGAAAAAGAGGAAAGATGGCAAAACGACCAGAGAGGACCACATGAAACTGAAGGTCCAGGGAGTGGAGGTAAAGAACAGAAAAGCTCTCTTGTTCCATGAATGTCAATTCCAGGCTGCAAGAGGATGGAATTGCTCTGTGGTCATTTGATGCCAGCCCCTTCTTGTTCAAAGGCATTTTTGTTTGCCAAGACCCCGTTTGTTGTTTCTCTTTTTTCCTACCTTCTTACCCTAATAGTCTCCATTTACGATTTCCATGAAATCAGATTTAACTAGGGTGTTTCTGATTCTTGAGAGTCCTTGGCATATACATTGGGATCTTCAAGGTTCCTGCAGATCCCAAGGAGCCACCTTGAGAGTTTGTGAGGGAATGGGGAGCTGTGTGTGGCATCTTCCTCTGCAGGTGGTGCTCAGTTGAACGTGTCCCCTGGGAACCAGTGGCCCCCAACCAGAACCTGTCTTCCCTCCCTCTACTGACAGACCCTTCTGTTTCCCTCTGGGTGTTGCAGCCTCGGGGAGCTTGCAGATGTTGAAGATCATTAGATGGGCTAACAAGGTGTGTTGCAAGGCTGGGGCAGAGGTGGGCGCTGCAGAGAACATCTTGGAATGTTGTGCCAACTTCAGTTTGGGGCCTGCGGGAAGACAGGGTATGGTCTGGTTTCCTTGGTATCACCCTGACCCCGCGTGTTCTCACCCTTAGGGAGCCATGGAGACAGTCCCCTTGTTCCTCTTTTCCATTGTTTGAGGGGCCGAGCCACATGTCATAGCAGGAGAGAGAGAGCTTGAATCGTGGTGCGTCTTGGCCTGCAAGTTGGTGAGAGCACCCACTTCTCTGCTTTTCTTGCTGATCCTCGTAAAGGATCTTTCCCAGGAGTCTGGCAGCTTCTGTCTTGGACCAGGACCAGAAGCTGGCTGCGATCCACCTGGGATTTCACAGTGGCCAGAAAGGGGCCTCCCGGAGTCCACTGGCACTTCGGGTCCTCCAGTGTATCAGGATTGATGGCGGGGACCCACTCTAGTTCAACGGCTCACCCTCCACGCTGATGCTCTTTGTGACGCACTTTGTCATTACGACTTTTTCTATATTAATCATGTGCTTTTATGGCTGTTAAAAATAGCATCCAATGGCTTTTATTATATTGCCCCACAGGGAGAGATAACTTTTGTTTTATGCTTTTGCATTTTTTTAACAACACCCAATAACAATGCTTTATGGTGATGAACAAAGAAAAAGCTGGGGTAGGAGAAACCCCAGTTCCCTCTGTTCTCCTGGGTTCATTGCTTGCACAGCCCAGAAAGAAGTGACTGCAGAGAACATTCAAATGCAGATTGCCTCAACAGGCTGCTCCAGACCCAACTCCTGGACTGTGGCTGGTGATTGTGCAAACAGATTAGCCATTGTTAGGGGACCAGAGGAAGGCGGGACTTTGCTCTGATCTCCCCTGATGAAGGGATAGGTAGAAAGTGACAAGTGTGGGTGGAGCCCCTAATTAAGGGCCACCCAGGCTGTGAGAATTCACACCCAAACCATGGCCCTCAGCCCCTGTGCCCACAGGCATCTGGTAGATTTCATCTCCATGCTATGTAACTCTGGAATTTCTGGTTGTAAGTGTTAATAACAGTGGGGTGGGATTCTGGCTTGGCAGCAGCCAAAGCTCAGGGGAAAAAAAGCCCCAGTGTTCATTTTCTTCCTTCGTGTTGTAAATTAGATTCGTCACTGGATGGAATCAGAATGATTTATGGGTATTTTTAGGCCACATTTATGTTTGGAGTTATTTGTGGCTTCCTTACCTGCAGGCTAATGTGTAGACGTGGCGGGGAGGTGGATTGGACCCTCAGACCACTGAGGAAGGGGATGGATGGACAAGGTGGTGGCGGGTTTCCATGACTTTCCAGGCATGAGTGGCAGTGGGGAGGTAGTAACGGGGGGGGAGGTAGTAACAGGAGGCTGGCTTGGAGGAGCCTTGGCAGCATCACAAGGGGTGTGTTTTCAGGTTGTTGGAGAGTGAGGCCCCCCAGTGAGACCCCACAGTGAGAGTGAGGCGCTCACCCAATGAGATGCGGTGGCTGATCCCATGAGTCTGGGGAGCTGTCCCATTGAGTTGATCAGCAAACGCCTACCTGTGGCCCTATCCTGTGCAGGGAGGGCCCTGTGGTGTCTACTGAGAAAATAGGAGCAGTGTTCTGTGTTTCAAGAACTCGCCTTCAAATTGAGGAGGTAGCCATGTACGTACCTAAAAGTCACTAACAGTTCTGAGCAGTATGGAAGGCTGAGCTTTAAAGAGGCATGTCCGGAGGGTTCAGAGTGGCCTGGGATAATCAGAGAAGTTTCCTGGGTGGGAAGAAGCTTCCTGTAAGCTAAGGTCTTACAGTTGGCTGGGACTGTGTGTCTTAACTTCCATAGTGTTTCCTGGCTTACCTTTCTCATTTAGCCATGTGATTCTGAGAGTCCCTCATCCCTTTGAACTGTTCTGGAGTATTCAGCTTAGGAGCATTTGAGACCCTACTTGGTGGGTGGACTTTGGATTCTTTCCAGTTTTCCAACATTATGATGTTTGGGTCAATGTTATGATCCTTGCCTGCTTGTGCAAGACTTGGCATTGCTGGGTGTAGGGTCTGAGAATTTTCAGTCTTACTCAGTTGCTCAGTCATGTCTGAGTCTTTGCAACCCCATGGACTGTAGCCCACCAGGCTCCTCTGTCCATGGGATTTTTCCAGGCAAGAATACCAGAGTGGGTTGCCATTTCCTCCTCTAGGGGATCTTCCTGACCCAGGGATCGAACCTGCGTCTCTTGGATCTCCTGCATTGGCAGACAGGTGCCCAGTGCCACCTGGGAAGCCCCTCAATCTTACTGGATATGGCCAAATTGCTTCCAAGTGGTTGTGCCAACTGCCCTCCCATTAGCACTGAGAATGACCGTTTCTTCTGTGCCTCTCATTGCTGCTAGGTGAAAGAAGGTACCCCGTTCAGTGTGAGTTGGGATTGTTCTCAGTTACTCATGGGGATGAGCTCATTCATTCTGGTGTTCATGGAAGTTCTCTGCTGTGGATTGTCTACCCTGGGCAGGATTTGTAAACAGTCCCAAAGGAAGGCTTCTCTGGCAAGACAAGTCCCACTTGTGAGTGGCATTTCTCCTGCCTTTGCTCTGAGCTAGACCAGTGATGAAGCCTAGTGGTCCTTGCAGGGACAGGAGGCAGGTGGTCCTTTGCATCTGGGAAACTGCCATGTGAGCATAGGTGGGTTTGGAATCTCGCAAGGGGAGGGGCTTCCCAGTTTGGGCCCTTCTTCCTTTTTCAGTCCTTCTTGATGGCTCAGATGGTAATCTGCGCGCAATGAGGAGGACCCAGGTTTGATCCCTGGGTTGGGAAGATCCCTTGGAGAAGGGAATGGCACCTCACTCCAGTATTCTTGCCTGGAGAATTCCATGGACAGAGGTGCCTGGCGGGTTACAGTCTATGGAGTCATAAAGAGTCGGACAGGACTGAGTGACTAACACTTTTACTTTCTTCTTCATTGGATTCAATCCAGTAGTTTCTGTTGACTGAGTACCTATATCATGCCAGACACGGTACCCGCCAGCTACCCCTACTGCTGGGTGAGGCAGACAGCCCTGCTCGGGTCTTGGGGCTGTGATTTTTCTACCACCCGCCCAGTTTCCTCTGTTCAAGGGCATGATAAAGATATTTGGATCCACCGTTTAACACATCACTTGCTGTAAGCCTTCCCTCAGGCCAGGAAAACTTCCAGCCCTGTTCACAGAACTGCTTGAGGCCTGGATGCTTTTGTTCTCAGAGGCTGGGGCCCTCGGCACAGACAGCGATTCAGAGGCACATTGATTTTCTCATCCTGGCCCAGGATGGGGGCAGCTGCTTTGGAGGCTGTTGAGCTCTTAGGTCCATGATTAGTTGTCTTGTCTGTAAGCCAAGGGGAAGCCAGCTCGATAAGGTTTCTAGGGATGACAGAGGTTGGCTGGGAGGAAAAAAAGAATGTGGTTGTGGTGTCAATGTTTCGTGAGATGAAATCTCAGCAGGCCTGCCTAAAACGGGTCCTGCTCTCCAGGTAGATTGATGCCTGCTTACCTGGGGCCTGGGTGGGGGAGACGAGCTGTTGTTGGCAGGGAGGTGGGGTGTATTCCTGGAGAGCAGAGAGGTACATCTCATGACCCCGTGCCCCTGGGATCGCCACACCACGGCTGGGATGTGCTGGGTGAAGTCAGCCCAGGGAGATGTTCTTCGAGCTGAGCTAGAAGAGCACTTTTCAAGTTCACGATGCTCTTCTCTGGCTGTCTTCAGCCCTGTCTGCACACCTCTCTCCTGAAAGTGCCCAGTGTCTCAGAATCCAGGCTGTCGACCTCCCAGCACCCTTACTGCTGGGGTCCCATCACACAGGGGGTCCCATCACACAGGGATCCCCAGCCTCCGGGATCTAATGCCTGATGATCTGAGGCAGAGCTGATGTAATAATAGTAGAAATAAAGTACACAGTAAGTAAATGTGCTTGAATCATTCCCAAACCATCCCCACCCCACTCCCTGGCCTGTGGAAACATTGTCTTCCACAAAACCCGTCCCTGATGCCAAAAAGTTTGGGGACCGCTGTCATACCAGGAGCCACACCTGGCTGCAGGCTTATGAATCTCCTATATGCCAGGTATGCTATCTCGCTCAACCTTTCTCAAAACATCCATGCCAGATACACACTGTTACACCCACTTCACAGATGAAGTGATGGCGCCTTGAGAGGGCTTCTTGCTCCACATCCCGCCCTGAATCATTGTGGAGCTGGGACTTGAGCCAAGACCCGCCTGGCTCTACCGTGTAAGCACTTGCCCTCGCATTCTGGCAGGGTTTTGGGTCAAGTCCAGCACATACCCTTTGTTCATCAGCCTGCTGTTGAATACTTTCTACCCACCATCACTGGGAAAGGTACTGAAGATGCAGTAATGTCATCAAGAACACTCACCATCTCGTGGGGACAAAAAAAAAAAAAAAAATCAGGCTCACAACTGGGGCTTCCTGAGGGCTGGATAGGAGGGCACAGAGGTGCCTAAGCAGACTTTTAGACATGGAGGAGCCAGGTGCTGGAGGGGCCAGGCAGTGGCAGGGCAAGGGGGAGTATCAGGGGACAGAGACAGAGAGGCAGGGGGGAGTATCAGTGGACAGAGACAGAGAGGCAGGGGGGAGTATCAGGGGACAGAGACAGAAGGGCAGCGGGGGGAGTATCAGTGGACAGAGACAGAAAGGCAGGGCTGGGGAGTATCAGTGGACAGAGACAGAAAGGCAGGGGTGGGGAGTATCAATGGACAGAGACAGAAAGGCAGGGATGGGGAGTATCAGTGGACAGAGACAGAAAGGCAGGGGGGAGTATCAGTGGACAGAGACAGAAAGGCAGGGATGGGGAGTATCAGTGGACAGAGACAGAAAGGCAGGGGTGGGGAGTATCAGTGGACAGAGACAGAAAGGCAGGGGTGGGGAGTATCAGTGGACAGAGACAGAAAGGCAGGGCTGGGGAGTATCAGTGGACAGAGACAGAAAGGCAGGGGGGAGTATCAGTGGACAGAGACAGAAAGGCAGGGATGCGGAGTATCAGTGGACAGAGACAGAAAGGCAGGGATGGGGAGTATCAGTGGACAGAGACAGAAAGGCAGGGATGGGGAGTATCAGTGGACAGAGACAGAAAGACAGGGATGGGGAGTATCAGTGGACAGAGACAGAAAGGCAGGGATGGGGAGTATCAGTGGACAGAGACAGAAAGGCAGGGATGGGGAGTATCAGTGGACAGAGACAGAAAGGCAGGGATGGGGAGTATCAGTGGACAGAGACAGAGGCTGTTGAAAAATAGCTAAGATGATTTAAAGCAACAGGTGCCCAGACTCACAACGTGTCAGCGTCTCTTCCAGCCCTTTGCACACCAGATGCCCAACCCCTGGGGACAAGGCTCTCTCTGCTCTGGTCACAAGGTGTTCCTAGCCATAGACATCCTGCCTTTAGAACCAGTGGGCTGTTGACTTGAACCAGAGGTTGTTGATTTGACCGTGGGTAGCTCCCTCCTGAGCCTGTTCCGAGGTGGAAAGGAACCCCCTCGTTTGAACCATCCGCCCAGCAGAAAGGCCCGCCATCACCTCTGATTGGAATTTTCAGCAGTAAAGAGAGAGTTTTGTTTTGCTGACCTGTTTGTGCTGCCTGAAAGAATGGAAAACTGCTTTGACTTCTCAACTGAACGCCTGAAAACTCAATGCCCCATCTGGAACGTGGCAGTGGTAGGCAAGGTTATGTTATTGGACTTGGCCTTATTAGAAGTGAGGTTCTTTATTTGGACACTTAGGCCACATATTAAGAAGGAAAAAAAAAAGGCACCTCTTTTAAAAGTAGGAGCAATATTGTAGTTACCGCGTTAGGAATTAGCAGGGCATGAAATAACTGTCTGCCTCGTGGCGATGCCAGATCATTTCAGCTCTGCTTGCAGCAATAAGATAAATAGGTATCTTGCTTGCAGCTGATGGGAAATATTTAAAATAGCCAGCCACAAACATGTATGGTGCCCAAATCAGGTTTGGGAAATGGCAATGAATAGATAAGGAGGAAGTGAGTTGACTGATGAAACAGCTGAGTGGCAGAAGCTCAGGAAGGGGCAAATGAGTCTGTGTTGGCACTCTGTGTTTTTAAAAAGAATGCAGATTTTTTTTTTTCTTTCTGTAAATGATCGTGTGGCTTTGGTCTGTGGATGTATTATCTCATCCCATTCCTCTTCAGACTTGTCATGTGCCCGCTGGTCTACATTGTATAAAGAGTTCCTTGCTCAGAACCTCTTTTTACCATGTCTGCATCAACTGTGTTAGCCAGCCTTGTATTAATAACTTCTGAACTTTCCAGGGTATCTTCTCTGATCTTCTATAGCCAGAAGAAATTATCCCCTGTTTTTAATTGCTACAGTGCTCCATCTGCACCTCCCTTGAGGAAGTGTTTGCTGTGAGTCTATATAAGTTCTGTCCAGTTCAATAAACATATATTAAGTATATTTTCTAGATTGGGCTTCCCTGGTGACTCAGTGGTAGAGAATTTACCTGCCATTGCAGGAGACACAGGTTTGACCCCTGGGTCAGGAAGATCCCCTGGAGAAGGAAATGGCAACCTGCTTTAGTATTCTTGCTGTGAAAAATCCCATGGACAGAGGAGTCTGATGGGGTCCATGGGGTCACAAAGAGTGGGACACAGCTTAGTGACTAAACATCCGATTTTCTAGATACTTAATGCCTCTATCTGGTGTCTAGATACGAGGTGATGCGGAGAGGATAGAGACAAGCAAGTAAGACAGAGGATCCTACTGGGGAACCTTCAGAAACTTGAAACCATCATTTCAGTATGGTGTGGTGATTGTTGCCATGGAGAAATGGTTTGGGGACAAACTTGTTTCTCTGTCTGAGGAGAGGTTCTCCTCAGTCACCTAAGGAGACTTGTTCTTAGCAGGGGGATCTGCTGAAGGACCACCCGGCTTCACAGGTACCCCCTCCTCTGAGCCTCGCCCCAGCCCTGCCATTCAGTTTTTTTTTATCCCTGCTGGTCACATGTCTGAGAATCGAACCCAGGTCTTGGATGTCCAGTCTCGTCCACGCTTCCCATCTGATTCTGAGAGCTGTGATCAAGGTATCTGGTCTTATTACTGTCTCCGGTTCAGGGATCCAGTCCCTATTTTTGAAGATTTATTTATTTCCATGTGGCCGTGCTGGGTCTTCACTGCTGCACACAGGCTTTCTCTAGTTGCTGCGGTGGCTTCTCCTGTTGCAGAGCACAAGCTGTAGGGCATGTCGGTTTCAGCAGTTGCAGCTCATGGGCTTAGTTGTCTCGCGGCATGTTGGGTCTTCCCAGACCAGGGATTGAACCCGTGTCTCCTGCCTTGGCAGATGAGTTCTTTACCACTGAGCCACCAGGGAAGCCCCGGGAGCTAGTCTGTCAAATGGCAGCTGGGAGAGCCTCCCGGGGCTCTCTTCTGCCTTTTAATCCTCTGAATTTTTGTGCCACATTCTGCTGGCACGTGCAGACATTAAACTTAATTTCCTGTTACCTGGGTATGTTTTGGTGGAATCAATTCAGGAACACAAATCCATAGTCTTTCCTTAATTTCTAATTACTTAGCATCCCTGGTGGCACGTCCCTACCCAATTCATATAATTAAATTTTTAACTAATAAATAACATAAACCAGATACATTTTGAAGTGGCCAGAGCACCCTTTCTGTTCACAGTCTGCCAGCTTACGGAGGCCTGACCAGGGTGCTGGTTCTACTTCTCTTCTTGGGCTCCCTCCTTCCTGACCACAGCCAGCCGATGACGCAACAGCAAGGATGCTGTGTGTCATTTAGTGACCATCTAGTGAATACCTGCTCCTGTATCCAGCACTTCGAAAGTACCATCTCATTCAGTGACTTGGCAGCATCCCTACCCAGCATGGGCAGGTACTGCCATGATCCTCATTTGTATTTATGGCTCTCCTGGGTCTCTGTAGTCATGTGTGGGCTTTCTCTAGTTGTGGCAAGTAGGGCCTGCTCTTTGTTGCGGTGCACGGGCATCTTGTGATGGCATGCCTTGTTGCAGAGCACAGGCTCTAGCAAGCGTGGGCTCAGTAGCTGCAGCATATGGGTTTAGTTGTTCTGTGGCATGTGGAATGTTCCTGGACCAGGGTTTGAACCTATGACTCTTGCATTGGCATGCAGATTCTTAAAACCACTGGAGCACTAGGGAAGTCCCATGATCTTCATTTTTGACAAAGTAATTAATTTTCTGGAGGTAAATAAATGAGGGTTTCCCAGATGATAGAGTAGTAAAGAATCCCCTTGCCAATTCAGGAGACATGGGCTCAATTCCTGGGTCAGGACGATCCCCTAGAGTAGGAAACTGCAACCCACTCCAGTATTCTTGCCTGGAAAATTCCATGTGCAGAGGAGCCTGGCAGGCTACAGTCCATGGAGTCAAGAGTCAGACATGACTGAGCAACTGGGCACACAAAGAAATGTATCCAAGAATACACTAGCTGGTTAATATCAGAGTCAAGATACCATACCATCCCAGGTCTGTCTGGGAAATTGTCTTTCAAATTCCCAGTTTCCTCATCATTATACTTCATTGACTTCCAAAGTACCTGGATCCCCAGATGTGTTCTTGGCCCACAGAATCCTGGGAATGAAAATATTAAGATATAGTACTGAGCACACAAGCCTGGGTCAAAGTCAAGACTGGGGATCAGGAAAACCTTTAGGAGAAGTGATGTGCCCCTTTTTGGTCACTGGTCAGCCCTTCCTCATGACTCCAACCAGTCAAGTGGAAAGAGTTCTTACCTCACTGAGCCTCCAGCCCAGGAGTCTGGTTCCATCAGGCCACCCCGGGCTGCAGAAGACCTGGATATCATCCACTTCCAAGGTTGGGAGTTCGTCCTCAACACTCTGAATACCCTGCATGACCTGTCTTAGCTCTGGTTTCAGCCAAGTCTTTTAGGAGCCTCTTATATATCCATGTTATGTTTATCTGCTCCTGGGATGAACTGCCCATTTCCATTACTCCTGAAGCTACAGGATATTCTTACCATGGTGATAGGGTCTGTGTGCTTACTCTCCCCATGTAGGGTTGCCAGATTTAGTGCACACACACACACACATAGATGAGATATAGATGCTCAGTCCCATTTGAACTTGAGTTAAACAAAAATTGATTTTTTAATGCAAGTATGTTCCTTGCAATATTTAGGACATACTTATACTAAAGCTTTTTACTAATTGTTTATTTTTGGTTGTGCTGAGTCTTCTTTGCTGTGCTCGGGCCTTCTCTAGCTGCAGTGAGCAGGGGCTACTCTATTGCAGTGTGTGGGTTACTGATTGTGGTGGCTTTTCTAGTGGATCACGGGCTCTAGGGTGCTTGGGCTTCAGTAGTTTGTGGCTTCCCTCCCAGGCTCTAGAGTGCAGGCTCAATAGCTGTGGCACACGGGCTAAGTTACTTCATGACATGTCGAATCTTCCAGGACCAGGGATCAAACTTGTGGCCTCTGCACTGGCAGGTAGATTCCCATCCACTATATCACCAGGGAAGTCTCTTTTACTGAAAAGTTATCTGGTGCATCTCTGAAACTCACATGTAGTCCTGTATTTTGTCTGGCTACCCTCTCGCCATCAGAGCAGTTTCCTGGGCATCTTTGCAGACAGAGATTTGGCTGCTTGGGTATCGGTCTCATTGAAGACTTGAGGAATTGGGTTGGTTTCTCTCCAGACACATCATTAATACAGGAACCAGAAAAACAAGAATAGACACTGGCCCTGGCTTAGGGAATAAGAACTTCCTGGCAGTTAGTTAGCTGATGAACCCACATGCTGCCAGCCTGGGGCCCCTCCTGCCCCTGCTGAGAAGTGAGTCCCAGGTGCCTTCTCTCCCAGGAGGTCTGCGGAAGCCTGAGTCCCATGCCCTTACAGACCACTGCCTGGAGGAAGGCAGGCCTCCTGCCAGCGGTGTTTAGAAAGCAACTTGTTAGTGAAAAAGGTGCCAGGAAGATTTTGAAGGAACACGTTTATAGTTTTTGCCTTCCTCATATCTCTGGTAGATGACAACATGTAAAATATTTTGCAATTCCCTTTTTAAACTTGATCACAGCCTTATTGAACTAGAAACTCCCCGAGAAGGTGGAGCTGCAGAATGCCAACTTGGTATGCCGAGCTTGTATTTAATTATTATCATAACAGTCCCTTAATATCATTGCAGATTAGCCCACAAGGACATGAATGGAAATTTTAGCATATTCAATTACAACAGAAACCCTTGAATACCATTGTCAAAATTCACCCAGGGCCTGCCTCTGTTTGGGCCTCCACGTTCGGTAGGCACAAAGTTAGACGTTAGCCGGGCCACACAGCCTTGATTTGTAAGCATAATTTATGGCCTCGTCTGGTGGCTGGGGGTGCCTTTTAAGAACATGATATATATCCTAACTGCTACCCCCCTCAGTAAATGATCAGATTTGGTTGTTTGTGTTGGGTAAAGGATATCTCTGGCCTTCGCTTGACTGAATAGTAAATTATTGATCTTCTGCACATCTTTCAATTCCCTCACATTGCTGGGCAAATTTACTTCTGTCATCGGTGACTGCGGCTTGTATCCAGTGGGACAGTGCTCTCTGTGCTGGGAGAGCATGAATCACCAGCCTTGTCCTAGAAGAGTCACACCTGGCCCCTCTTTAGTTGAAACTGTCAAAGGGAAGAAGGTCTGTGGCTTGCAGAGTAATAGGGCCCCCATTGCTCTGTCTGCCCACTTCCCACAGGCCAGCAAAAACCATGGGGAAATAAAGATGAGGTGAAGGGCTTTTGTGCTCCCAGGAGTGGGGTAGAGAGAAGCATTACTGCATAAATGAGAAACAGAGAAGCTATTCACACAGCTTTTGCAGTGGAGGGTGGAGGCCGCTTCGATGGTGGCTGGCTCTGGTTGCCTGGTTTCTCATGTGTGTTTGTTGGAGTTTGTGGCTGCTACACTGCTCTGCATTTACCCTCCCTGGACTAAAGGTTAGAACCATAAAGCAGGCAATTTCACAAAAGAGCCCTTTTCTGATCTGGAGTTTTTCTTCCAGACAGATGAAATGTCCTTGCACTTCCTCTTTGTTCTTCTTAATTCTAACACTTCGTAGTGCTGTGTGCCCTTCAGGGTTTGCCCTTCCTTCTTGTTGCAAAAAACTCCTGCAAAGGCCAAGACCAGCAGAGACACCTGTGTTTTCACATGGCTGTTTGCCCCCACGTGTGGTCCATTGGTCAGCAGTATCAGGCCACCTGGAGCCCTTTAGAAGGGTAGACTTTCAGGTCCTGCCCCAAGTTCTGTTGAATCCAAACCTGCCTTTGGTGTGATAAAGTATCCACCTGTCAATGCAGGAGGCATAAGAGATGCAGGTTCCATCCTTGGGTGGGGAAGATCCCCTGGAGAAGGGAGTGGCAACCCACTCCCATATTCTTGTCTGGGGAATCCCATGGACAGAGGAGCCTGGTTGGCTACAGTCCATAGGGTTGCACAGAGTCAGACGTGACTGAAGTAACTTAGCATGCATGCACAAACCGCCCCCCGCCCCCGCCATGATTCAGAGGCATGTGGATTTGGAAAAAGACTGACACGTGCCATCCTCTTGCTGTTGGTGGGATCCTCCCTTGGTGACTCAGTCCTAGGCAGGTAGTTTTTAAAATCTCATCTTAAGAAAAATGTCCAAAGGAAGATTTTACAGGTTCATCTGGTAATTCGTTACTTGACTCTAAGCATCCTTTATAGATATCTCACTGAAATCTCTGATGTTTGAGCCTATTAGTCCTTATTCTGCCCTTGGCCATTAAGTGGGTAGACAGTGGATCTCTGGACATGGAGCACACAGAGAGGCTGCTGATGACCGAGCATCAGCTCCGATCTCTCTCCTCCAGGTGAAGTAGCCCATTCTTGCACTGATCCAATGTCCCCTTTATGGTCCAGGGCTTGGCGTGGTACCTGGTACACAGTTGGTGCTCAGTAAAAACTTTTGGAATGAATGGATAACATGAATGCATTTATTTTGTGAAGAGCTGGACAGTACAGGAATTCCCTGCTTTTCAGAAGTTCTTTTTATGCTGCATCACTTTTACGAAAGACCTACGTTAGCACCTGTTTTCACTAGCCAAAAGAAATCCAGACAATTTCACTTTTAGAAAAAAAAGGCAAAAATAGCATTCAGCGTTGGTTTCGCAGGTGCCATTGTAGAGAAAGTGGTACCCTGAGTGATGAGAGTGGCACCACCAAACTCCTTCCCCCAGAACCACATACAGCTTCTCAGGATTCAGCTGCCAGAGCTGTGACCTGGATCTGAGCACCTCTGCTTTATCTCCATTTATTTTGTGTCTTTGTTAGCTAGATGTGTCCTAAGGTAATTGCTTCTTTGCTTTACACCATTTCAACTTACAAAAGTTTTCATAGAAATACTTTCCTTTTGGATAGCATGGAAACCTGTAAACAGTTTTGGTTTTGCAGTTCAGAGGTCTCCATGGCAACTATTGTAACATGAAAGGAGCCATAAGTTACATAGTTAAGGAATGGCTATGACTGTGTCCCAATAAGACTTTATCTATAAAGGCAGGCTGAGGGCCGGATTTGGACTGCGGGTGTACTTCACGGACTTCTGTTCAAGGTTACAGCAGCAGGTTCTAAAAGAAATAGGAGGGGCTCTGGACACTTGTGAGAGATGGGCGAGGAATGATGAAGGACTTGCCACAAATCCTCTCACAGACTAAAATTCGATCACTGGTGTATCCTAGGATTCACGTTTGCGACCTGATGGTATTCATGGTTCAGTTCAGTTGCTCAGTCTTGTCCGACTTTTTGTGATCCCACGGACTGTGGCACACCAGGTTTCCCTGTCCATCACCAACTCCCAGAGCTTGCTCAAATTCATGTCCATTGAGTCGGTGATGCTGTCCAACCATCTCATCCTCTGTCGTCCCCTTCTCCTCCCGCCTTCAGTCTTTCCCAGCATCAGGGTCTTTTCCAATGAGTCAGTTCTTTGCATCAGGTGGCCAAAATATTGGAGTTTCAGCTTCACCATCAATCCTTCCAATGAATATTCAGGACTGATTTCCTTTAGGATTAACTGGTTTGATCTCTTTTCAGTCCAGGGGACTCTCAAGAGTCTTCTCCAACATCACAGTTCAAAAGCATCAATTCTTCAGCACTCAGCTTTCTTTATAGTCCAACTCTCACATCCATACATGACTACTGGAAAAACCATAGCTTTGACTAGATGGACCTTCGTCAGCAAACTAATGTCTCTGCTACTTGGCTTATAATTCTGCAAGTAATTAACACTTTTCTGCATAACATGCCAGCATTGTTAGTTGTATTTGTCTTGGTGAAACTAGGGTCTCTCCTTTCTCTTGACTTTTATTGACAATTCCGCTTATTTCATGTGACATAGGATAATTGTCTTCCGTCTAAAGAAACTAGGAAGAGCCTCCTGCAAAGGGGAGCTTGAGGTGAAAACTGGGAACCAGTCCTGTCTCTCCCATGAGCCCAAGGCTCTGCTCCATGGTACTGCTGAGAGGGTGGGCAAGTCCCGGTGATGTGCTGAGAGATCCCTTGTCCAGGGACAGCTAAGCCAAAGGTGTGTGGCCTTGCTGAGACCAGGTGGGTTAGAGGAAGGATCTCACAGAAGAGGGAAAGGCGCTACTGCCTGCGTCCTTGGGCTTGAAGTGCCTTGAAAGCAGCCTGCACATGTTTGATGTGCCAGCATGTCCTCGGAACAGAGGCCGTGGGGAGGGTGCAGATGCTGTTTGTCCATGTTTAAGTGTTTACATGACAGCACGAGAAAACAGGGCTCTTTCTCTTTCATCTTGACTGCCACGATTTACATCCAGGTTTCTGATGAATGCGAGAGGTAGACATTTATTACAAAAGCGTAAGAAATGTTGACTCTTCCCGAATTGATTATCTAGAATTTATTTTATTAAATATTCGAGGTGGCATGTGATAAACGGAACCACTGCTGGTTTGCAGCCTAATGATTCATGTATCTGCGAAGGTGATAAGGAAATCAGAGACTTGGTTTGCCATTTCAGGGGAAGAATATGGATTATTATTAAATCCGGAATGGGCCTCCTGAGAAGGCTTCCTTAAGGGAACACACGTATCAATAATTTCTTCTTTGTACAAGAATCCTAATGTTTCACTTACGGAAACATAAATTCTAACCAAGTGGCTGTGTTTTTTTCCCCTCCCTTTGCTTCCTTCCATCCTTTCCTTACGGATGATCTGCTTTTATTCTTCAGTGTTCAGAGTTTACAATCCCTTAATCTCTGCATCTTTGTCTTCCCACTTCTAATTCTTTTTTTAAAATAATATTTATTTATTTGGCTGCATCCGGTCTTAGTTGTGGCACGTGGGATCTTTAGTTGGGGCACTCAGATTCTCCACTTGTGGCTCTTGGGTTCAGTAGCTCCGTGCCATGTGAGATCTTAGTCCCCTGACCAGGATCGAACCTGTGTCCCCTGCATTGCAAGGCAAATACTTAATCACTGGACCACCAGGGGAGTCCATCCATTTCTAATTCTTAATGCTGAAAAGCTCAGCTGAGGTCTAAGTATTCTAGCACACAAGATGCTGGTGGAGACCACAGTACCGCCCCCTTTGCTTGAAATTTCCTCAATGGTTTGATAAATCTTGGAGGGGACTATGGATGCCTATGAGACCTCAGAGCTCCAGTGGAATTTAGGATGCTACCCTGACCCCATTCTTTCAGAAGCTATTGGGCAGCCAGGCTTATCTGGTGGGCTGCATCTGTGCAGAGGACAGCAGGTGGGAAGCCCTGGGACTCTGTCCCTTCTCAAGTGACGGGGAGCCAGGGAGGGTTAGCAGGCGCTGCTGAAGGCAGCATAGGTGTGACCGTCCAGCAGTCAGTGTAGGACAGACCAGGCAGGAGGAGCTCCCAAGTGACGCATAGCAAGGATGACAAATCTGCCTGCCTTATGGTGATATTTCAAAGGTATTAGCATTGTCTGATAGCTTGAGTTTCAGAATACTCCATGACCTCTTTCTCTTTCCAAAATAATAGACAGATGGTTAAATACCATAATCTTTTCCATAGGAGACTGTGGGAGATGAAATTGGGAAATCCCAAGATGCCTGTCTTTCCCCAATTCCTTCCGAGCACTGCAGTGCAGCCGAAACACACGCTTAGCACTTTCTCTGGTGTGACGCCCCAACTCTGAAATTTTATTTAACCTCCCTCATTTTGCTGTGTGTTTTTATACATGGAGTTAGACCTGATTGTCAGTATGATGCCGTATTAGGTTCAGTTTCCCCAAAGAATCCACCCTGAACTGCTCAGCAGTTATTTCTCACAAACAGGATCTGCTTGACTTTCCACCGGACTAATCAGTCCAGGAGGAAAGGAGCTTGTTGCTGACCTTTAATTTCTTAATTGCTGGGAAATAGTTGAAAGTCTTAAATACTAGCCCCCACCTAAGGGTAGGTATAATGAGGCTTCCTCCGGCTCTTTACAGCAGGGCAGGGTTGGATTACCCTGCTCTCATCAGATTCTCTGCTCCTGGAGCCTACATCCTCAGGGCTGCTCTGAAGAGGATGGTGGTTTGGAGGATGCTCTGGATTCTCTGTCTGCAGATCAGCTTCTACCTCCCCAGCACCGAGCACTATGGGGACTCAGTTTATATTTCCCAAACGACGGAGGTGAACGTGGAGGAGAGATAACCCATCAATTTCAGGTTCCCAGTGGGGGTGGTGGTCTGCCTGGTGATTGATTCGAGCCTGACATTCCCACGGAGTGTGGGTTAAGTGCAGCAGCCTCCTGCTGGCTTGAAGAACCGTCACATTTGCCTTTTCCCCAGAGGCGGTTAAGTAAATCCCATGCAAGTAAGGGATGATGGATGCTTTCACACTTTGTGTGCTAAGTCACTTCAGTTGTATCTGACTCTGCATCCCCATGGATTGTGGCCCGCCAGGCTCCTCTGTCCATGGGATTCTCCAAGCAAGAATACTGGAATGCGTTGCCATGCTCTCCTCCAGGGGATCTTCCCAACACAGGGATTGAACCTGTGTGTCATATGTCTCCGGCACTGGCAGACAGGTTCTTTACCATGAGCTCCACCTGGGAAGCCCATGCAAGTTGCCCCACTCCCAAATAAATGAACACCTTCAGACATGATATGAAATCTTTGGAAATGCAAAGCAGCACGGCATTTTGGCCACATATATATACATTTTTTTCCTTTCACAACACCTGGCAATAAAAATTTCTGGGCTAAATACCAGATGAGCATGCGCCTCATTATGTATAGTATCTTCGTCTATAACTTTTTTAAGCCCTCCAGATGGAAGCCTGGGATAAATGTGGAGAGCTGGAGAAGGGAAATGAAAATAAATGCACTAAGAAATAAAGAATCTGTTTTTTATACTTTCTTTTGCAAATAGTGTTTGCAATGACATATTGTGAATGGACTGAATTATAACAAAAACAGGAATGAAACAGAGCTCGGGGGTAGGAAGAGCAATTGTTACACTTACTTTAACTGATATAATGCAAAGGAACGCTTTTTACACTCAATTAGTTTGCACATTGTGTTGGACACAAACCAGAATGTAGAACATTTTTGGGTTTTGTTTTTACATGATTAAGGGAGATGAGATGAAATAAATTCAGTAAATTACCCTCCGTTCCTTTTCGGGCTGTGATGCTTTTGCTTTGTTTTCCCCTGCCCCTGGTACTGAATGAGTGGGAGGATGGGCAGTGGGGGGAGCAGGGACCCCCGACCTCTGTTCCCAAACAAGACAGCCCTTCCAAAGATCAATGGGTTTTCAATAGAGTTCTTGCCTCTTCCTTAGGGCCATCTTTTGCTGCATAAACAAGGTTACGAATCAGAGCTATTTACATTTGGTATTTGATCGTATTTTGTGCTTTGACTATCAGAAAAAGGCTAGCAAGCATGATAGAGGCTAACAGATGTTAGCAAGCATTTAGGCAGTGAAAGTATTTCCAAGGCTGCGTATTTCAAGATCCTTGTTTAATTTATTTTGCTTAATTATCCTTCCTTGCATTTTTAATGCTCCTAATATGATAATATTAAGAATTGCAGGGTGTGATTATGTACTGCTGATTACAATATCTGCGAGATGCAAGGGGAGATGTGGGTGGATGCCGGGAACAGTCAGACTTGGGGGACCCGGCCCTGTGCCTTTCTGAGGGCAGGTCTGTCTCCTGCAACTGGGTTCGGGGGAGGGACTGGGTCTTTTCTGCAAATGATGTAGAAAGGTTTTCTCAAACTTTAATGTGCATGCAAGTCCCCGGGGAATACTGATTCCATTGGTCTTGGTGGGGCCTCAAGATGCCGCGTTCAGAGTAAGCTCCCAGGTGGTGGTGATGCTGCTGGTCATAAATCATACTTTGAATAGCGAAGATGGGAAGATGTCAGGCAATGAAAATGACATCAGCTGTATCCCACAGGCTGCGGAAAAACTGGTGCCCCCCGCTAGTTGAAAACCCCTGCTGACAGAGCCATGCCCAGGCCTCAGGGCAGTTTCCTCGGGGCACAAAAGCTGTGGTCAAGAGCCCTGATCTGACTCCTATCTTTTCAAAAGCTCATTCTTGGCTTTATGCATACAAAAGGAAAGTCACACCTGCAGTGAACTCAGTGATTCTGTGTTTTATATTCAAAACCACAAATACTAATAAGAAAACAATGGGAGAAACCTGTTAGGTATAATATCCAATTATAATTATTTTTACTCCAAAAGGCACGTCAAATAAATAATGCAGTTTATGTTACTTTTAGAAAATGCGGCAGCATTACTTAATTTACATAAATTATACAACTCATTATCTTTGTTTATAAAAAGCCTTAGCAATATTTTGGCTTATGGATCTAAAAGGGGCAAAAAAAAAATTGCCAGATTTCAGTTCAGTGTAATTTTCCTTTCCTGCACAGTCACCTTTTTATTTGTTTACAGAAAGAGTGTCTGTTTGACAGATCCCCTTAGGATTACTGCCCTTTCCTCATGATGAATGGAATGCATTAAGTCTGACTTTTGTTTATAAAAAGCAAATAAATACAAGTGAATTAATCCAAGTATTCGGAGGGAGCCCCGAGCAGCAGTGTGGCTTCCTCTGCTGGGTTTGCCCGATTACGAACATGGCACCCGCACCTTCAGGGCAGGAAAGGGGCTGCGCGGACCAGGGAGCTGGGCTGCCAAGCTCTTTCTTGTTTTCTCTGTCGGTACCTTCTCAGGCAGCTTGGGTTGGGTGCCAAAGTTGCCACCTGTGGGCAGCTGGACTCTCCCTGGTGTGGTCCCATCTAGGACCCACGTGCCACCCCTGGACTGTCCCTAAGCACCAGTTGTCCCGACTGCAACATGCTAGATGTATAAAACACACACTGCGTTTCTGAGATGTAGCATGAAAAAAAAAAGTCATGTTAAGTAACCCATTCCTGTTTCTATTGATTACATGTTGAAATGATGTTTTAAATATATTGGCCAAATAAAATACATCATTAAAATTAGCTTCACCAGTTTCTTTTTACTGCTTTACCATTGCTACTAGGAAATTTAAAATGTGGTTTCTACTGTATCTCTGCTGGGCAGTGTTAGGACTATCCTGTGCTAACCAAGAGGCTGGGCCCTGGATGACTGTTAATAAGCATGCTCATTATTTAGACTGCTTCTGTTCTTCTGCTGGCCCCACAGCAGGCTCTGCCTCATAAACAGGAACTTAGGAAGTGATGCAGTAGGGAGGGTAGGTCTTGTCTGATGGTGTGGCTGGGGATTGGAGGGGCATGTGAGAGAAAAATACAAGAAAACTGAGCTCTTTTCTTTCAGTGGTGCTTGGTTGATGCTTCTAGCTTAAATATTAAAGCCTTTGCCCATGGGTGGAGGAGCCCAGCTCCCACACTGTTTCAGAGTGCAAACTGGTGAATCTAAACTTCTCTCTTGCTCATGCAGACCCATCAGAAGGAAGAGAGAAAAGGCCTGCCCCGAGGCAGGTCTGCAGAATGGACACACGCTTGCCAGCGGAGGGAAGGATGCATACCGCTTCACTCATGGGGAAACCGGGGCCCTGCCAGGCACCAGGGTGTCTGGCCTTTTGGCATCAGTGTGTTCAGACTATAACCTCATGCTGGCCAGTCTTCTGGCTGATGCCCCTGTGGGGTTCACCACAGATAGAGCCTGAGACCCTAAATCCCAGACACTCTCCTGCCAGGTCCAAGTGAAGCTCTTTGCCTCCCTAGCATTTGGAAGGTTAGACACAAAGTGATTTTGGTCACTTATTAGTTGTTGATTAATTGCATAATTCTTCTATCCATCCATCCATCTATCTATCCAAGAAACATTATGATAAACCCACTATGCCAGGCACTTGGCTGGGCACTGGAGACACAGTGATGTAGAAATCACGTACATTTTCTGCCCTCTCGAAGCCCCCATCTTAGTGGGGTTGGGACAGACATGGTGGGGGTAAGAAGTAAGTACCTCAGAACCCCCCTGGCAAGGGGTGAGGGTGACAAACCCTAGAGAAAGGGCAGGCCCTGGCCTCTGGGGTCAGCTCAGTGGTAAAGAGTCTGCCTGCAATGCAGGGGATACAGGTTTGATCCCTGTGCTGGGAAGATCCCCTGAAGAAGGGCATGGCAACCCACTCCAGTATTCTTGCCTGGAGAATCCCCTGAAAAGAGGAGTCTGGTGGGCTATGGTCCATAGGGTTGCAAAGAGTTGGACATGACTGCATGCCTGGCCTTCGGTGGTCCAGGGGCCCAAATGAATTAGAAACAGTCAACCCATGACTTTCAGCATGGAGGGCCATTGCTGTGAAGAGCTGGGCAGGGCATTCTCAGATGGAACAGCATGATGCCCAAAGGCTGGAAAGGACCTTAGTTTTCTCTGACAGAAGAGGACCTGTGTGCTTGGGGAGTGGTGGACAGGGAGAGGGTGGTGCGAGGTGTGGCTAGTGGGGCCTGGAGCCAGGTTGCATGGAGGTTCAGCTGTGGCAAGAATTCTGGATTCTGTTCTAAGAGCCATAAGAGGCCACTCATGGGATTTTAGGAGGGTCTGGGAGGCAGTGGGGGAAGTTGTTGGGTGTCTTGGCCCTGGGCTGAGGGATACTGGGCATGTCACTTAATCCCTTGGGGGTTGGTCTCTTTATCAACAAAATGGAAAGGCTGAGGGAAGGGGAGGAAGTTGGCCCGAACCTTCTCCAAATAGGAAGTTTCTGTTCTGCTTCAAATTACTGTGATTCAGAGAGCTCAGTCTTTCCCCATCTTGAAGTCTAGTGACCTTCGTGCCCCCAGGGCTGATTCCGGATGACTTGCCGACATTTCCACTAGCTTCCATGTCTGAGAGTCCTTTGGCTTCATAAGATACAAGAAGACAGAGTGATCCTTGGCTTTGCATCAGAATCACCGTGGGCTGCCAAGGTTCTCATTTGTCGTCTGGGATGGGACGTGGGCATTTGTAATTTTTAAAACCTTCCCACGTGATTGACTCCACATATCAGCCTGTTTGGAGATCCAGTGAGGATTGGGCCTCTAAGAGGGGACAAAGATGGTCCCTTTGGCCAGATGCCTAAGATGCACAAGGTCTCCTGGGACCACCCCCTCCTGTGTTCAAATATCTAGACCTACCATCAGGTCAAGGGTCTTAGTTCAGAAATTATAATCACATCACTTTATACAAAGGGAATCTGATGCAACCCACAGAATAAATAAATCTGTGGTGGACTGAGGTTTTTTTGTCTCACACTGGCAAGTTATTTGCTGAGAGGGCATAGGAATGGGTTTTCAGGAGTGCTGCTAATGAGGATTTGGGATTTAGGGGTTATGACCCAGCCAGTGAGGAGCATTTCTGATACATCTGCCTCCCCCCTCCCCTCCCCAACATGAATAAGCCAGCCGAACGTCTGTAAAATGTTTAAGAATCCAAGGATGGAGCCAAGTGGCAATCCTATTTCCTCTTGTTCATCTCTAAAAATACCCAGAGACCTCTGATGGAAATGATAAAGATTAATAGCAAACTTCCCACCTCAACAAAACCAACTACAACCCTGGACAAAAAATATGAAACAATGGTTGTCAAACACTGGAAAACAGGGATACCTGAGGGGACTATACAGATAAGAACTCTGGCTTTCTGGACAGAGCCGTTTCCAGTAGCATGGGGATGGGAGTGGGTGGCCAAGCAGAACATGGTGGTCTAGCTGACTTGAGGAGATGGACCTCAGAGCTTGGGAGGTCAAGGAAACTGTAATTTGTAGAACAGAGTACTGGAAAGTGGAGAGATAAACAGAGAAAGAGGTCAGAAATCTGCAAAGTAGCCCCCCCCCCCACTGTCTTTGGCTAAATATTAAGCTGAGTGTGTATAAGGTGAAACTCTGTGAGGCTGGTCCACAAACAACCACTGAAAGCTGTAAGCTAAAAATTCTCAAAGCTCATACAGAACTGGGAAATGTTCACTTTTGGAAGAGGCTGTGTGAAGAGATGTTATTGAACACTTGGGGCCTTCAATAGAAACCCCAGAGGCTCACAACTTAATAATAGGGCTTAAGCTCTCCTGGGAGTAAAGACTGCTCTAGATGCACCCCAGCAAAGCATAAAACCAAACTTCAAAATGAATACGTTGACCTGCATGTAATACCTGCATGCCTTACATAAGAAAAGTCAATGTTCTTTAAAGTTAGACAACAAAATACACACTCATCCCCAATGCCTTGCATTTGATCAAAAATTATTAAAAGGTTAGGGAATCGGAAAATATGACCCATGTTCAGGATAAAAATCAATGGAAATGAAACCTCAAGTAGCACAGATATGGAATTAGGAGACAAGGAGTTTATTTTTTTAATATTTACTTATTTGGCTACATCAGGTCTTAGTTGTGGCATGCAGGCTCTCTAGTTGTGGTATGTAGGCTCAATAGTTGTGGCATATGGGCTTAGTTGCTCTGTGTCATATGGGATCTTACTTCTCCAACCAAAGAGCGAACCCATGTCCCCTGCATTGAAAGGTGGATTCTTAACCACTGGAGCACCAGGGAATTCTCCAGATGACAAAAACTTTAAAACAGTTATTATAAATATCCTCAGTGATTTAAAGGACAAGATGAGCAGTGTGAGGAGAGAACCAGAAGACAGAAAAAAAAAAGAACTGAGTAGAATTTTTAGAATTGGAAAATACAATATCTAAAGTGAAAGTTCACCAGATGAGTGTATTAGCTAAATATTGATGTATTAAAAATTACCACAAACATAGCAACTTAAAATGACAGGTTGATTCCCAGTTTCTGAGGGTTGAAACTCTAGAAGTGATTCAGCTGAGTCTGCTGTGTCAGGGTCTCTCATTGGCTGCAATCAATGTACCAGTCAGGCTGAGGTCTCATCTGGAGGCTCAAGTGAGGAGGGTCTACTTCTGTTTTTAAAATTGAAGTTGATTTACAATGTTGTGTAAAATACTGCTGTGCAGCAAAGTGATTCCTTTTTGTATGTGTATTTTAAACACATTCTGGTTTAAAATATTCTTTTCCATCCTGGTTTATCCTAGGATAATGAATATGGTTCTGTACGCTCTACAATAGGACCTTGTGTATCCACTCTATATATAAAAGCTTACATCTTTTAACCCCAGCCTCCCACCCCATCCCTCCCTAGTCTGCTCTCCCTTGGTAACCACCAGTCTGTTCTCTATGTCTGTGATTCTGTCTCTGTTTCCTAGATAGAGTTATTTGTTCCCTAATTTAGATTCTACACAAAAGTGATATCATATGGTATTTGTCTTTCGCTTTCTGACATACTTCACTTAGTAGGATAATCTCTAGTTGCATTCATGTTGTTGCCAATGGCATTATTTCATTGTGTATAGGCACCACATCTTCTTTATCCATTCATTTGTTTTTGGACACTTAACACTTAGGTTATTTCCATGTCTTGGCTATTATAAATAGTGCTGCTGTGAACACAGAGGTGTGTGCATCTTCTTGATTTATAGTTTTGTGCAGATATATGCCTAGGTGTAGGATTGCTGAATCATACAGTAATTCTATTTTTAGTTTTCTGAGGAATCTCCATACTGTTTTCCACATAGGCGGCACCAACTTATATTCCTGTCAACAGTGTAGGGTTGAAAAGGGAGGGTTCCCTTTTTAAGGAGGATCTACATGTACCCATCTTAGTTGATGTAAGAATTCAGTTCCTCAGTGGATGTTGGACTGAGGGCTTCAATTTCTGGCTTTTAGCCAGAGGCTACCTTCAGTTCTTTGCCATTTGGGCCTCTCAAAAACAGAAGCCTGTTTCTGCAAAAGGATGTGAGCTGAAAAGACAATAGAGAGAGTTTACTAGAAAGACAGGAGTCAGCGCCTATGGTAATCTAACCATAGGAGTGACATCCCATCCCTTTTGATGTATTTGTTTGATTAGAAGCAAATTAACATGTCTGCAAAGAGGAGGTGGGGATTATACAAGGGGATGGATAACAGAAGTTGAGGTTGTTGTGACCATTTTAGAGTCTAGCTATCACAATGGGCTTAATAGTTGATTAGACACAGTAGAAAAAAGATTAGTAAACCTGAAAATATACCAGTAGAAACTATTCAAACTAAAGCACCAGAAAAGAAACGGTAAGAGAAAAGTAACAGAAACTCAGTGAACAATACCAAGTGGAGACCCAGACCACGGATGGGGGAGGGCCAGGCTCAGAAGGAAATATTTGAAGGAACAGAGGCCAAGATTTTCCCAAATTTGATGAAAACTATAAAAACCACAGGTCCAATAAGTTTAATGAACTTGAACTTGAAATAGGAGAAATACAAATAAAAGCACACGAGAAGTATTATAATCAAATTGCTAAAAACCAGCAACAAAGAGGAAATCTTTTAATTAGGCAGAGAAAAAAGACACATCACAAAATTAAGAGCTTTTACTGATTTCTCATCATAAACATGTCAATCTAGAAGACAAAACATTTTAAAATTGCTAAAAAAATAAACCCTCAACCAAGAATTCTATATTCAAATAAGCATATTCTTCAAAATAAAGATGAAATGAAAACCTTTTTAGACAAAAATACAAAATATATTAAAGAAAGTTCTTCTGGCTGAAGGAAAATGTCAGTAGATGAAAACTCATATTTATACAAAGGAATAAAGAGCACTGCTGCTGTTGCTGCTAAATCGATTCAGTCGTGTCCGACTCTGTGCAACCTCATAGACGGCAGCCCACCAGGCTCCACCGTCCCTGGGATTCTCCAGGCAAGAACACTGGAGTGGGTTGCCATTTCTTTCTCCAATGCATGAAAGTGAAAAGTGAAAGTGAAGTCGCTCAGTCGTGTCCAACTCTTCGCGACCCCATGGACTGCAGCCCACCAAGCTCCTCCGCCCATGGGGTTTTCCAGGCAAGAGTACTGGGAGTGATAAATATGTAGGTAGATATAAAATGCTCTCCTTCTTGTTTTTAAATTTTTCTTTAAAAACAATTGACCACAACTTAGACAGATATTGCCCTTAATGGCTCTTAATGGCAAGAAAAGAAGGAAGATCTTAAATAATAATCTAAATTTCCAACTCAGAAAGTTAGAAAAAGAAAGGCAAACTAACATCAAAGTGTGTAGAAAGAAGGAAATATTAAAGATCAACTTAAATGAAATAGAGAATAAAAGACTAATAGGGAAAATTGATGAACCTAAAAGTTGTTTCTTGCAAACAACAAAGTGATGTACCTTTATCTGACCTGACAGAGAGATGATAGATAGACAGATAGATAGATAGATAGTTGATAGACAGTGGTTGTTAGATAGATACATAGAAGGAAGACCCAAGTAACTAAAATCAGGAATAAAAGAGGAAACATCACTACTGACTTAATAGAAATAAAAAGAATTATAAAGGAGTACGATGAACAAGTGTATGCCAACAAATAAATAACTTAGATGAAATGGACAAATTCCTAGAAAGAATCAATTACTGTAATTGATTCAAGAAGAAATAGAAAATCTGAATAGAGAAGGAAAGATAGCAGTTTAAAAATCTTCTGACAAAGAAATGCCAAGGGTCAGAGAGATTTGTTGGTGAATACTAAAAAAACATTAAAAAAATAGTTAACATAAATCATTGACAACATATTCCAGGAGGTAGAAGAGAAGGGAACACTTCAAAGCACTTCAGTTGTATCTCAATGCACTAGCAATAAACAATTTGAAAATCAAATAAGAAAACGATTTCAGTTATAATAACATCAAGAAGAATAAAATACTTAGTAATAAAATTTTGACAAGAAGTACAAGGCTTATAAACTGGGCACTACAAAATGTTGTTGAAAGAAATTGAAGAAGTTCTAGATGAATGGAAAGACACCCCTTGCTGATGGGTCAGAAGACTTAATATTAAGATGGTCCCCCAACTGACCGACAGATTCAATGCAACTCATATCAAAATCTCAGCTGACTTCTCTGCAGAAATAGATAAGCTGAACATAACGATAATTTGGGAATGCAAGGGACCTAGAAGAGTCAAAATAATTTTGAAAAGGAAGAACAAAGTTCGAAGACTCAAAAATGTCAATTTCTTGCTTACCTTAATATAAAGCTACAGTTATCACGATAGTGCAGTACTGGCAATAAAGATAGACATATGGATCAACGCGGTGAAAGAAGAGAGTGAAAAAGCTGGTTTAAAACTCAACATTAAAAAAAAAAAAACCACTAAGATCGTGGCATCCAGTCTCATCAGTTCAGTTCAGTTCAGTTGCTCAGTCGTGTCCGACTCTTTGCGACCCGTGACTCACAGCACGCCAGGCCTCCCTGTCCATCACCGACTCCCAAAGTTCACTCAGACTCATGTCCATTGAGGCGGTAATGCCATCCAGCCATCTCATCCTCTGTCGTCCCCTTCTCCTCCTGCCCCCAATCCCTCCCGGCATCAGGGTCTTTTCCAATGAGTCAACTTTTCACGTGAGGTGGCCAAAGTATTGGAGTTTCAGCTTCAGCATCAGTCTTTCCAATGAACACCCAGGACTGATCTCCTTTAGGATGGACTGGGTGAATCTCCTTGCAGTCCATGGGACTTTCAAGAGTCTTCTCCAACACCATGGTTCAAAAGCATCAATTCTTCGGCGCTCAGCTTTCTTCACCAGTCTCATCACTTCTTGGCAAATAGAAGAGGAAAAAGTAGAAGCAGTGACAGATTTTATTTGTAATACTTTGGCCACCTGATGCAAAGAGCTGACTCGTTGGGAAAGACCCTGCTGCTTGGAAAGATTGAAGGCAAAAGGAGAAGGGGGTGGCAGAGGATGAGATGGCTAGATAGCATCACCGACTCATTGGACATGAATTTGAACAAACTCCGGAAGATAGTAGAGGACAGAGTAGCCTGTTGTGCTGCAGTCCATGGGGTTTCAAAGAGTCAGACAAAACTAAGCAACTGAACAACAACAATAGATCAATGAAGTAAAATTGAGTCCAGAAATGAACCTCAGTATTTATGGTCAGTTGATTTTTTCCAAAGGGGCCAAGACAATATTATCAGAATAGAATAGTCTTTTTAGCAAAGTGTTCTGGGACAACTGGATAAACAACATGCATAAAAGAGGATTTAAGGCCCTGCCTTATATCACACACAAAAATTAACTCAAAGTAGAGCACAGAGCTAAATATAAGAGCTAAAAATATAAATCTTAGAAGAAGATAGAAATAAATCTTAGTAATTTTAGGCTGCGGAATGATTTCTTTTATGACACCAAAAACACAGCTGATTAAAAAGAAGACTGAGAGGCTGGACTTCATGGAAATTAAAAGCTTTTGTTCTTTCAAAAGATGCCGTCAAGAAAATCAAAACATGACATACAGCCTAGGAGAAAACATTTTCAAATTATAGAACTTATGAAAGACTTGTGTCTAAAATGTATAGGGAATTCTTTTAACTTAATAATAAAAAGAAAAATAGTTAAAATGGACAAAGAATTTGAATAGAAATTTCCCTCAAGAAGATATATGAATGTCCAGTAAGCACATGGGAAGATGTTTAACAATATCATTAATCCTCAGGGATGTCAAAACCATAGTGAGATACCACTTCACACTCTCTAAGATAGCTATAATTTTTTTAAAAGACAGAGAATAATAAGTGTTGGCACAGATGCAGAGAAATTGAAATGCTCATACATTGCTGATGGGGTTGTAAAACAGTGCTACTGCTATAAATAACAGTTTATCAGTTCCTCAAATGTTAAAATAGAATTACTATATGACCCAAAAATTTCACTCCTAGATATGTATATACCCAAGAGAAATAAAAACACATGTTTATGGAAAAACTTGTTCATAGATGTTCATAGCAGAATCATTCATAATAGCCATTAAGTGGAAGCAGCTCAAATGTTGATTGACTGAAGAACTGATAAATGAAATGTGGTATATTCATAGAAGGAAATGGTAACCAAAAGGAATGAGGTACCAATACATACTACAGTAAAGATAAACTGCTAAACATTATTCTAAGTGAAAGAAACCAGTCACAAAAGACCACATATTATATGATATAGTTTTTATGAAATGCCCAGAATAGGGCACTTGGAGAAGGCAATGGCACCCCACTCCAGTACTCTTGCCTGGAAAATCCCATGGATGGAGGAGCCTGGTAGGCTGCAGTCCATGGAGTCGTGAGGAGTCGGACACGACTGAGCGACTGCCGTTTCACTTTTCACTTTCATGCATTGGAAAAGGAAATGGCAACCCACTCCAGTGTTCTTGCCTGGAGAATCCCAGCGACAGGGGAGCCTGGTGGGCTGCCGTCTATGGGGTCACACAGAGTCAGACACGACTGAAGTGACTTAGCAGCAGCAGCAGCAGCATAGAGGCAAAAAGCAGATTACTAGCTGCCTAGGGCTGAAGGGGTGTGTGTTGTATGGGGAACGACAGCTACTGGGAATACAGTTCTTCTGGGGATGATAAAAATGTTCCAGAATTAGATTATAGTGACTGTTGCACAAGGCTGTAAATATACTAAAAATGTTGAGTGCACACTTTAAATGGGTGAACTGTATGATGTGTGAATTATATATCAGTAAGATGATTGAGAGGGGAGGGAGGCCCAAGAGAGGGGGGATATACATTTAGCGGATTCACTTTGTTGTACAGCAGAAACTAGCATGACATTATAAAGCAACTACACCCCAATTATTTTTAAAGATGATTGTCTAAAGCAAAAGTATTTCTTACATGCTAAGTAGCTTCATTGGTGTCCAACTCTTTGTGACCTTATGGACTGTAGCCTGCCAGGCTCCTCTGTCCACGGGATTCTCTCGGCAAGAATACTGGAGAATTTATCCATTTCTCTTTTCAGTTCTGCCATGCCCTACTCCAGGGATCAAATCCACATCTCTTTTATGTCTTCTGCATTGGCAGACATGTTCTTTACCCACTAGCACCACCTGGGAAGCCCCCAAATAATAATATATAATAGCAAAATGTATGACAACAGTTCAGTTCAGTCTCTCAGTTGTATCCAATTCTTTGTGACCCCATGGACTGCAGCATGCCAGGTTTCCCTGTCCGTCACCAACTCCCAGAGCGTGCTCAAATTCCAGTACAACAGTACTACAAAGGAAAGCACGGGGGACATGCAAGCATATTGTTGAAAAGTTTTACATAATTGATGAAGTTCTATAATCATTTGAAGATAGAATACTATGATTAAAAAGACACGCTGTAAATCCTAGTTGTTGTGGTTCGGTCACTAAGTCCTGTCTAATTCTTTGCAACCCCATGGACTGTAGCACACCAGGCTCCTCTATCCTCCACTGCCTCCTGAAGTTTGCTCAAATTCATGTCCATTGAGTGTAACCATCTCATCCTTTGCCACTCTATTATCCTTTTGCCTTCAATCTTTCCCAGCATCAGGGTCTTTTCCAATGAGTCAGCTCTTTGCATCAGGTGGCTGAACTATCCAAGAACAACCACTAAAAGCTAAGAGAAATGGTCAACAAATCAATAGTGGAGATAAAGTGGAATATGTAAAAAAAAAAAAAAAAGTCAAGAAAAAGAGGAAAATGGAACAGGACAAATAGAAAACAAGTAGCTAGATAATAGAGACAACCCAATTATATAAATAATTACATTAACCATAATTGGCTAAAACAGTTCAGTGAAAAGTTAGAGGTTATCTGACTGGACAAAAAAGCGAGACCTAACTACACGCTTTCTATAAGAAACACCCTTTAATAATAAAGGCACAGAAAACTTTTAAGTAAAAAGATAGAAAAAAGATATAGTGTCCAAGCACTAACCATAAGACAATGAAAATGATTATAATTTCAAGCAAAGTAGACTTCAGGACAAAGACAATCACTAAAAATCAAGGCAAGACTTTTCATAATAGATGGTTAGTCTGTCAGGAAGACATAACAGTTCTAAATGCATGTATACCTAATTATATAGCTTCAAAATACATGCCAAAGTGACAGAACTGAAAGGAGAAATGGATAAATTCACAATTATAGTGGAACACATTAATATTCCTTTCTCAGTACTGAATAAAACAGACAGAAAATCAGTAAAGGCATGGAAAACTTGAATAACACTATCAACCAACTTGATCTTATTGACATTTTGAAACAAAATAACAATAGAAAAATACACCTTTTTAACTGCACCTAGAACAGTTACTAATCTAGACCTTGAGACTAGAAAACAAGTCTGTTTCATTAAACTTACAAGGTTATTGTTTCTCTGACAGTAATTTAGATTTAGTAATTTGGATTAATTTAGAATTTCAGTTAATGTTTGGAAATTAACATGCTTCTAAGTGTAAAACTCTAAAAATCACAAAGGAAACTAAAAAATATTTTTAAATGAATGAAATGAAAACATAACAAAATTTGTGTGATGCTGCTGAAGCAAACCACAGAAGAAAATTTACAGTTTTAAATGCTTTCATTAATTGCTTATGTGATATTTACATTTAAAATCAATAAATGTAATTCATAGCAACAAAGGTTTAAAAATGATCTAAACTTTCACATTAAGAAACTCAGAAAAAGCAGAGCCAATGAAAACCAAAGTAGAAAAAAGTGATAGTAAAGATAAATGTGAAATCAATGAAACAATGAATAGAAAAACAATTTGTAAATATTTAAACAAAATAAAACCTGCCTCTCTACACAGATCAATAAAATAATAAACCTATAGTTAGTTGGACTGAGAAACAAATGAGAGAAAACACAAAGTATTGTAAATAAAAAAGGAGGCATCACTACAGATGCTACACACATTAAAGGTAAAATAAGAAGGCACTATGAACAACTTTACAGCAATAAGTTTGGCAATTCAGATGAAATGGACAAATTTCTTGAAAGACAAGTATAATTAAAATTTATACAACAACAATAGAAAATCTGAATAGCTTTATATTTATTAAATTGAATTTATTTAAAAATCTTTCCAAAAAGAAGACTATTTCATAGTGAATTCTATTAAGCATTTAAGAACACAGATCACTGCTCATCTTACCAAACATTTTCAGAAAATATAGGATGGTGGAACACTTCTGTTAATTTTATGAGACCAGCATTGTCTGACACAAAAAACTAGATAAAGATATTACAAGAAAAGAAAACCACAGACTAATATCTCATAAACATAAATGTACAAATCCTTAATAGACTGTTAACAAATTGGATGCAGTTGTATGTAAAAAGGATAATACACTGTGATCCATGGGGTCAATTGCTGGTATGCAGGTTTGGTTTAACATTTGAAGATCAATCAGTATAATTCAGCATATTAACACTTTTGAACTGTGGTGTTGGAGAAGACTCTTGAGAGTCCCATGGACTGCAAGGAGATCCAACCAGTCCATTCTAAAGGAGATCAGTCCTGGGTGTTCTTTGGAAGGAATGATGCTAAAGCTGAAACTCCAGTACTTTGGCCACCTCATGCGAATAATTGACTCATTGGAAAAGACTCTGATGCTGGGAGGGATTGGGGGCAGGAGGAAAAGGGGATGACAGAGGATGAGACGGCTGGATGGCATCATGGACTCGATGGACGTGAGTTTGAGTGAACTCCGGGAGTTGGTGATGGACAGGGAGGCCTGGTGTGCTGCAATTCATGGGGTCGCAAAGAGTCGGACACAACTGAGAGACTGAACTGAACTGAACTGAACATAAAAAATGATAATAACCAAAGTATTGAAGCTTCAGCATCAGCATCAGTCCTTCCAATGAATATTCAGGGTTGATTTCCTTAAGTATTGACTGGTTTGATCTCCTTGCAGTCCAAGGGATTCTCAAGAGTTTTCTCCAACACCACAATTTGAAAGCATCAATTCTTTGGCACTCAGCCTTCTTTATGGTCCAGCTCTCACATCCATACATGACCACTGGAAAAACCATAGCTAGTCTGATGGAGAGGAGACGGATTTCATTACTCAATCGTGTGGAAAGAACTATTACTAGGGCTGTAAAGGAAAAGTAGAGGAACGCTAAGATCTTAGATCAGGAGGATCTGATCTGATCTGAAAATCAGGGATGAAGTGATGTCTCACTGAGATTGGCAGTGGGGAGGACAATGAGAAGGGGCAGTGCATTCCTGCAGAAAGAGTGCCTGTGCAAAGGCCCTGAGGCATGAGGAAGGATGGGAGCTGGAGGTCAGGCTTGAAGGCCAGTTAGTACACATGGAGCACAGAGTACAAAAGGACTGTGTTAAGGCCTTTAGAATTTAGCATTGGAGCAGTGGGAGCCACTGATATGTTTTACATGAGTGGCATTGCTGCTGCTGCTAAGTCATTTCAGTCATGTCCAACTCTGTGCAACCGCATAGATGGCAGCCATTATTGTTTTTTTAAAAGAAAATTTTTGATGATGCTGCATGACATGTGGGATCCTAATTCTCCCACCAGGGATCAAACCATCACCCCCTGCATTGGAAGCTCAATGCCTTTATCACTGGCTAAGTCACTTCAGTCGTATTCAACTCTTTGTGACCCTATGAACTGTAGCCTGCCAGGCTCCTCTGTCCATTAGATTCTTCAGGCAAGAATACTGGAGTGGGTTGCCATTTTCTCCTCCAGGTATCTTCGTGACCCAGGGATCAAACCCACATCTCTCACATCTCCTGCATTGATTACCAGGGAAGTCCTCATTTTATTGTTTTAAAAAACATCGCTTCGGCTGCTATATAGAGGATTGACTGGGGCAGAATGAGGCTTAACATCAGAGGGATTTCTCTTTTCATTGTTCAAAACAGGTGGTCTTTTTCCTGCTTTTTTCCTTTCTTCTTTTTCTGTTTTGCTTCCTTTCTTCTCCCTTCTGTTTTACCATTCTGGGCCCCAGCTTCAGAACTGAGAGGCTACAGATGGCTTGGGTCTTAGAGCAGCGAAACCAGGGGACTGGAGGCCCCGAAAGCTGTCACATGTCACACAAGTCATCCTTCCAGAGCCGCAGCTACCTTCCCGGCAGAATGTCAAGCAGCTGGGTATGCGGAGCAGCTGCTCGGAGAGGCTCTGAGCGTTGTCAGAACACCATAAACAAAACGATCAGGTTTCTGCAGAGATAACCTTCTGGCCTCCACCCCTGCTCTTCCTCTGCCGCGGGCCAGGCTTCCTCTTCCAGCATCTGTTTTTGGTACTTCCAAAACCCTTGATGTGGGGCTCTGGGATGCTGTGGAGCCTGCAGGCTAAAATGCCCGGCCAAGGTAGGAGCAGGAATCGCTGCGTCTGTTCTCAGGAACAAGGGGAGGCTGAACCACAGCCTCTGTTACTGATGCAGGGCCCCAGCTCAGAGAGAAAGGACTTGCCCAATGGGCTCCTTATCATCCCAGAGCCCCCCAAGTAGAAAGGGAGGGCAGGAAGTACCCTCCATGCCATGTCAGGCAGGCACAGAGGGGAGAATGTGCCCTGCATCAGAGAAGGAGCCCTTGGTTGCTGCAGAAACCTCACTCGCAGCACCTGCCAAGGCCACTCAGCCCTCCTTGGATGCTTTTATTCCTGTAAATGTCAGAAATGCCTGGCCTTAAAAAAAAAAGAAAGAAAACCCAGTGACCATGAATGATCTTCCTAGCCTCATGCATAGCCAAGCCTCTTGCCCACCTGGGTGCCTGGCCTCATGCTAATTTCTTCTGCCCCGTCTGGCTGGCAGGTCACTGGAAGCCGTCTGGTTTTCTGAATGGTCCCCACCAGGAAGAAAATGGAAGGATTCATCTAAATAGCTTCCCCTTGGTTCATCTGAGGGATACTGGAATGATTCCAAGTCTCCCTACTTTTATAAGACCCTCCTATCCTAAGGATAAAAGTACTGGGACAGCAAAGACTGACTTTATGAGGGGACTTCTAGGGCTTCCTTGGTGGCTCAGTGGTAGAGAATCCACCTGCCAATGCAGGAGACAGGGGTTCAATCCCTATTCTGGGAAGATCCCAAATGTTCAGAAGCAACTAAGCCCATGCATCATAACTGTTGATCCTGTGCTCTAGAGCCTGTGCAACAAGAGATGCCACCACAATGAGAAGCCTGTTTACTGCAAATGGAGAACAGTCCCCACTCACTGCGACTAGAGAGTAGTTCCTTCTCACCGCAACTAGAGAAAGGCCCTCATAGCAACAAAGACCCAGCATAGCTAAAAATAAATAAATAAGATTATTTTAAAAGGGGCTTCTGCAGAAGCAGCCTGTCTCTGGACACTTGGTGGGAACGCACAGAGGGCAGGTGGGCTCAGGGTGCCAGGCAGGCATGGAGGAGAGGGATTAAGGGCAAGCTCTTCTCAGGGAGGCAGCATCTTAGTTGTCAGGTGGCACAAGTTTGCAGTAACTGCTCAGGTAATGGCTTTGTAATTGACTGCGTCACCTTCTTCCAGCTTAATAAATAGCAGGAATAAAACCAACCTGCACGTGGTGGGATTGTAATTCAAATTCCACTGACTACAGCTGCATATTTTTCATTTAGCATGGAAAGGCAGTTTCTGTGTAAATGATTTCGGAAGGTTCTCCATGGGCTAATGACATTAGCATCTGGATAGATTGGAATTGTCTGAATAATGGATACAACAATGGCATGGTACATCTTGGAGAAAGAAATTGGCACTGTAACTTGCACCCCTTTTTTACTATTATTAAAGTGAAATGAGGAGATGACTGCTAAAATGCAAAAACAACTATTTGTAAACAAGAATCCAAACATGACCTGTTTGTTTTGACTTAAAGAGCCGAATTCTCCACAAACACAGAATTAATGATTCCACTGATGAACTTTCCAGTGAGAAATTATCCGTGCTGGCAAACATGGAGATGTTCTCTTCTCACATCTCCCCACCAGTTGTTTTTCCACCTGAACACTGTTTTTAGCCCCCTGCTGGCAGCCAAAATTATATTAAAGACATTAGTTCAGTTTTTAAAACACAGACTCGTAACTTCTAAATTTATAACTAGGCAGAATATTAATCTTGCAAACCAATTCAGGAATCTCTTAAAAAAATGGCCTTCTGGGCTTCAAGGTTGTAGATATATATTTAATAAATTGAAGTGCTTTCCAGTCAATGTGTCAAAGGCCTGGTCTGCCACACTGAGAAAATAACCGTTGGAGAAACAAGAGTAAAACCTTTTTCCTGGGTAAGTAAATGCCCTGAAAAATTGGACTCCATTCCCTTGAGTACAAATCCCTGTGAATTAAATATTCCAGCAAAGAGATGTCAAAGCAGCAAAGTAGGAAAACAATCAAAAACTTGAAAATGAGTGTGTTCTTAAGTGAAAGAATTAATCATGCTAAATTAGAAAAAGTATTAAAATAGTTTTAGATTAATGCAGGCTGTGAATATCAATATAATTGCAGCAGCTTAATTTGGCATAAAAAGCATCTAATGAAATATTTTAATATCACTGTCCATTCAGTTTACCAGCTTGAATTTCACGGAGTATTAAGTGACTTTTAAATTGTCATTGCAAGTCTTCTGAATGCGTGTAGTTTTTGTTATTGTTGTTTACAGAAAGAGTAAGAGAAATACATGTGTGTGTGTTTGATGAGTCTACATTCAAATTCCTACTTTGTAGGATAGATGAGAAGCAGTCCTTCTTGCCACTGGTGCCAGGAATCAGCATTTCTCCAGGTCAGGAGCTCTCTGTGTTTTCCCAAGAAACTGTTGCAGGAAGGAGGACCCCTTTCAGGGCGCAAAACTGGGCTCTTGTCTAACACTCAGAAATGAATTGTCCGAGGAGACTCATGTGCTGACAAAGCAAGAGATTTTATTGGGAAAGGGCGCCTAGGCTGAGAACAGTAGGGTAAGGGGACCCAGGAGAACTGATCTGCCACATGGCTCACGGTCTCGGGTTTTATGGTGATGGGATTAGTTTCCTGGTTGTCTTTAGCCAGTCGTTCTGACTCAGAGCCCTTCCTGGTGGTGCGCAACTTGTTCAGCCAAGATGGATGCCAGTGAGAAGGATTCTGGGAGGCGGTCGAACATGTGGTATCTCTTTTTGAACTCTTCTGGTTGGTGGTGGCTTACTAGTTCCGTATTCCTTACCAGGACTGCCTGTAGTAAAACAACTCATGCAAATGGTACTGGCCAGGGTGGGCAGTTTCAGTCAGTGTGCTTCCCCTAACAAATGATCGGTTTAACAAGAAACAGGGCAGTTCCAGTGGAGATTCTAGGTGCAGAGAGACCTTAGGGACATCCCGGTTAACCCTTCACTATGCAATCAAGGCAGACGGTTGACCCACTATTACACAAAGGGTCTTTTCAGGAGGCTTATTCCTTGTGAATTTTCTGGCTCACCTAGGGCAATAAAGGAGAAGGAAATGGCAACCCACTCCAGTGTTCTTGCCTGGAAAATCCCATGGATGGAGGAGCCTGGTAGGCTACAGTCCATGGGGTCGCTAAGAGTCGGACACTACTGAGAGACTTCACTTTCACTTTTCACTATCATGCATTGGAGAAGGAAATAGCAACCCACTCCAGTGTTCTTGCCTGGAGAATCCTAGGGCCGGAGTAGCCTGGTGGGCTGCCGTCTATGGGGTCGTACAGAGTCGGACACGACTGAAGTGACTTAGCAGCAACAGCAGGGCAATAAAAGCACCAGCAATCTGGAGAGGAACTTCAGATGGTTGTTGTCCGGAGCACCTTACAAGGATCCTGTGGTCCTGAGCCCCTTCACCTCCTGACACAGCAGATTTCTGGCTCTCCATTCCTCTGAGGCTGCTCTGCTCTGCACATCCCATTGCTCTGGCCCTGTGCCCAATCCAACTTTCTTTTGCCCCCATAAAACCTCCTCCTGGTTCCCCCCGATTCCTGCCTCTCTGATACTTGCCCTCAGACCAGAACTACCAGGCCGGTGGCGACCAGTGATCTCCATTCTGCTCAGAGAAAGACTGTTCATTCCTTAGCCCACACACATTCTCTGCGGCTTTTATCTTTTAGTGTGTTTTTTTGCCCATGCCGCATGGCATTCGGGATCTTAGTTCCTGGACGAGGGATCGAACCCACATCAGATTGGAAGTGTGAAGTCTCAACCACTGGACCCTCAGCCATTTTTTTTTAATTTAGATATTGTACAATTTAATTTTCTTCAGGTTTTGAAACAATTAGCTATGTTTCTAGGTATGCATGTGCTAAGTCGCTTTAGTCATGTCTGATTCTCTGAGACCCCATGGACTGTAGCTCACCAGACTCCTCTGTCCATGGGATTCTCCTGGCAAGAATATTGAAGTGGGTTGCCATGCTCTCCTCCAGGGGATCTTCCCGACCCAGGGAAGAACCATGTCTCTTATGTCTCCTGCTTTGGCAGGTGGGTTCTTTACTGCTAGTGCCACCTGGGAAGCCCCATATGTCTAGATCCAAGGAATACTCTTTTGTGTGTAATCTTAAACATCTGCTTCATAAGCATTTATGATAGTCATTTTCTGTCTTTCCCAGAAAGTATGAATCATTACAAATATATTTATCTTAGATACAGAATCAGACATGTTGTAAATTGGGAATTCTTTGGGGCTGTTTCCTTCTTTAAGAATTGATGGCTAGCCCTCAGCTGCCTTTGATAACAGTTCATCCCGCCCTCCTTGAACCTCCTTTTCCTTTTGTCCTCGGTCCAGAGATCTGGGGCTTTGTGATCTCTGTCTCACCACTTCTCTTTGTTAAGGTTTTGGCCTCAGCCTTGAGAGTGACTCTACTCCAAGGCTAAGTAAAGAAGGAGGCACAGGAAAGGAAGATTGGGCTGGCAAGTAGGTATCCTGGGTACAGAGAGGTTTGATTCTGTTGCCTTGGGCTGTAGTGAACAACTGAAGATTTTGAACAGGACAGAAATAAGACATGTCCATGAGATTTACGTGATGTTGTTCATTATCGCAGTATTGATAACAGAGGGAGTTTGGAAAAGCCTAAATTTCCGACAACAAGGAACCAGTTAAACAAATCAGGGTGCTCAAATATTTGTTGAATAGATGATTATGTAGAAGACTATAAGAAGAGCAAAAAAGAAAGTAAATCATCTCTAATTCTGTCCCCCAACATCACTTTTAATGTTTGTGTGTTTATCTCTCCCCCACCCTCCACACAAGGTACACTGCGTACACTGCCATCCAGACACTTCCAGGCATTCTATTTGATCAGCTTTTCTACTTGCTACTGTGTCGTAAGTGGCTTCTCATGTCCTTGAATACATTTTACAATTCTGAGTTGTTCTAGGGTACAGGGCTCCTCCAGGTTTGGACAGAGACCTTCCCTTCCTGATCTCCACTTGCTCTGAGGCCATGTCATCCATGCCTACCCCTCCATCAGTACCTGCCGATAGGTAGGTGACCTGAACTTCTCTATCCCGCCCCCCTCTCCAGACCTCTTCTCTGGGCTCCAGGTGGTTAGTCAACTGCCCCCTTGACTTCTCCTGTTAGACTCAGCAGGTTGAGACCAGACTCATGACCTTCATCTTCACATGCCTATATTTCAGGGAAAGGCAGCACCATCCATCCAGTTATGCAAACCAAGAACCAGAGAAGTTCTTGACACATTCATCTCCGTCAGTCCCTGATCCAGATAAACTCCAATCCATCTACCTCCTGAAGCTCACAAATCCATCCCTTCCCCACAATCCCCTTGGCCATCACACTGCCCAAGATGCCACCACTGGACTTACCACCATCCTTCCAAGTGGTCCACCCGGGTCTGTTCTCACCCTCAACCCATCCTCCATACTAAAATTCTTTCTACAGTTCAAGCCCCTTGGATCCCTCCTCAGTTCTCAGAAGGGGACGTAGAACTATCTGGTTGGAAATGGGGACTCTGGAGCGAGCTTGCTTGGGGTTGAGTCCTTGTTCCCTTTCTGTGTTGCAGTTTTCTTGTCTTCTCTGAGGATTGGGTGAACTGATCAAAGTCTGTGGTCCTAGGACAGCCCTGGGAAGGCTGATAAAAAGGCTACTTCAGCATTTGCTGTTGTTATCTGTGAAATAGGGATTGTAGCAAAAAGCTCACACATCAACATGGGCAAAATGCTTACAGGCATGCTGTAAGGGCTGTAGAGTAAGCCTTTGGTTGCTGTTGGCAGTTGTTATGGTTCTTCCAGCTTCATCCTGTGCCATATACTGCTGCTATCCCCATGATCTACATGCTTCTTGAGTTCCTTGTGCTCACCAATGCCTGCCCGTCAAAGGACCTTTGCACACATTCTTATTCTTGCCTGGAATACTCCCTCTCCTCTTCTCCTAATTATGTATTCTCAGGTCTTGGCTTAATACTACCTCCAGGTCTCACTGATCAGGCCACATCTCCCTGATGTTGGATCCTTCTTCCTAGAGAATCTGTAGAACTTGTCCAGAGGGGGATGACTTGGTGAGTGGAGCTCAGCTTTCCAGTCCCACGTGTAGGGGAAAGACATAACTCTAGCAGGTTTCTTGCAAACAGATTACTCCTCAAGGCTCCCCCACAATGTCCTGATGATTCACTATCCTAAGGCTCCTTATGGCCAGGTGGTCCCAGTGGCCATGAGTCCCAGAGAGGAGGTGTCTAGCCTGAGTTGGACATAGAGAGTCACATGAGCACCTGGCAACTCACTTCCAGGTTGCCCCTGCCCCCATCAGCCCAGCTGCTGATGAGAAAATGGATTGTGAGAATCCTCAAGGGCCAATTTCCTGTTCTTGGTTTTCTTTTAATTTGGAAGAAGACAGATGGAACCTTGTCAGGTAATTCTCCACATCCCTGAGGGGAGAATGTGGAGCAACTTTCTGGCTGAGTCTGTGATTCACACTGAGTTCATGGTGCATAATGGTGACACGTACTTGGGAAGCTCTGTGATGTGTGGGCTGAACCCCGCCCTGGTGTCGCCTCTGCAGGAACCTTCTAGCTGGCGGTGTTACTGACTTGTGACTCCAGGATCGTCCATGTTTCTCTCCAAGCAGGTCCTGTCTTAGTGCTACTTCCTGCCCATCTCATGGCAGCCCTTCTACATAGACACTCAAAGGCTTCTTTTTCTTTCTGAAATACAGACCACAAATTCTACAGTTTATGAAGAGCTGAGCTCTTTTATTTGGTGCAAGGGAACTCTCTAATCTAAACATCACAGAAAGAGAAACCAGCACTCAGGTGAACCAACAGCCAGATCTGCCTCATCTCTTTTTACTAAACCAGAGATTCACAGGCCTCCTTCTGCAGTGAAAGCAGGGTCCCGAAAGGATCAGGCAGTCCACAATGACACTTGGCTACCACAGCACCTGGCAGCTACGGCAGTTGTGCATCCTCAGTTCACACCCCCACTGCTGGCTGAGGTCCCTACCATGCAGGCCTGGGACCAGCAGGAGACTCATGTGCAGGTGACCATGTACATTTCTAAATCTCTTAAAAATTCACAGGCCACACGTGTCCTCTATTCACAGCAGAAAGGCCAGGAAAGAGCTGCTCCTCTCTCATGTGTTCTCGCAAGTGGCTCTTTCTGATGCTTCCACTGCTGTGCTGATGGAGCCACCACCATTCTGATGGAGCCTCCTGCATCCCAAGCCTTATACCAGGCTGAGGACCAATGCCACCTGGTCTCTGCCCTCATGGTACCTGCAGCTTGAGTGATTAGGGGGCGGTGATTCTTGGGAGGGGAGGGGAGACTCCTAGAGAGACCAGCAGGCTAGAGACAGGCTCTCAAGTCTCAAAGTATGTTAGGCTCAGAGTGGGAAGGGTCTTTTTTGTTGTTGTTCAGTCGCCCAGTCTATTCCAACTCTTTGCTACCCCGTGGACTGTAGCACGCTAGGCCTCCCTTTCTCTCACCATGTCTTGGAGTTTGCCCAAGCTCATGTCCATTGAGTTGGTGATGCCACCCAACCATCTCATCCTCCGTCGTCCCCTTCTCCTCTTTCCCTCTGTCTTTCCCAACATCAGGGTCTTTTCCAAAGAGTCAGGTCTTTGCATCAGGTGGCCAAAGTATTGGAGCTTCAGTATCAGTCCTTCCAATGAGTATTCAGGGTTGATTGCCTGTAGGATTGACTGATTTTATCTCACTGTCCAAGGGGAAGAGTGTTAAGTGGCCCCAAATATTTCTGCTAACAGTCTACAAGTTAAAGATTTGAGGGGCTCTTGGGGATAAGTGGAAACAAGATAGTCAGAGTGAAAGACTCATACTCAAGAGCAGTGAGACCTCAGGTGAGTTAACTGGACTTCCTGAGCCTCAGCTTACTCCTTTGGTTCTAAGGGCAGAAGTGTGCTCAGGACTTCAGGTTGTGGGTATAGAGTTCAGCCCAGGGTTTTTCAATGAATTGGCCTTCAGCAAATAGAAGCTGGAGCTGCTACTCCTATTCTCATTTCTATAAGTGTCCAGAACAATTGTGATTGTCACTGTGAAACCTACTCCATGAGTATAAGTTCAGTCCATCTGATTCTACCTAGCTGAGATCAGCCTGCCCTGAGAAACAGCAGCTGTGGGGCAGGGAAAATTAGAAAATGAGGGGAAAGTAGGTTATTTTAATCATGAAAAACTTGGGAAGGAGAACAGGCTTGGGGGAGGGGGATGCTCCAGATGAGGATTGGAAGCAGCTGGAGCAAAGTGAGCAGTTCCTGAGAGGGTGAGGGCACCCATGTGTCTGCAGAATGCATGTTGATGTGAGAAGGGCTGGACATGACATTAGTCTTCATTTCTTTTAGGACTCCAGCTTGGTCTTATCTCGTTGTGATGGTGCAGACATGGGGCATGGTAGTCATCTGGGGGCAAAGATCTCTGAACAGGCCTGGGCTCATGAGATTTCTAAGGTGTGTGTACCAAACTGTTCTTGGGACTGGCTTGGACAATTCTGACCAAGGTCCTCCACCTTCCTTTATCCCTCCTCCTTCGTCATCACCATAGTTAATATTTTTTCATGTTGTATTGGGCAGGATATTTGAGACTTTGCTGTGTAACAAATAAACCCTGCAATACCAGTGGATGAATATGAGTTTATTTCTCATTCACACTCAACCCTGGTAGAGCAGATAACTCTTCAGAGTGGTTCTCCTCCAGTGGTGACTCAGGGATCCCAATCCTTCCACTGCATGGCTCCACCATCTCATAGGCTTCCTTTCACAGCCCTGAGGACAGGGAAGAGAGAAGGAGCTAGGACCAGAAGTGGTACACATCACTTTTAGCCTCATTTTATTGGGCAAAGCTTAGTCATGCGGCCAGTCTAAGTGCAAGGGAGGGTGGGAAATGTAGTCTTTCTTGGCTCAGGGGAAGGAAATGACCTTGATGGACATCTGGCGAGTCTCCACCACATTTGTATTATCTTGCTTCCTTTTCCAAAGAAGCCCATGGATTTGGTGCCACTATTATTCCTATTTGTAAGAGAGAAATATGCAGTACATACAGGTTACCTGACCTCCATGAGTAAGTGGTAGAGCCAGGCTTCAGGAACAGGAATCATAGCTCTCAGGTCCACACTCAGAGAAGCCCACATGAAGACCTTCACACCCAGAGTGTGCTTTCCAACATGAAAGGGTTGCCTTTTGTCCAGAACACTCAGAACACTTTACCTCTAGTTTATTTTACATTATGATTAGCTGCCTCCTGCAAAACCTGTATGCAGGTCAAGAAGCAACAGTTAGAGCAATGAACTGGTTCCAAATTGGGAAAAAAGTACATCAAGGCTGAATACTGGCACCCTGCTTATTTAACTTATATGCAGAGTACATCATGCAAAATGCTAGGCTGGATGAAGCGCAAGCTGGAATCAAGACTGCCGAGAGAAACATCAATAACCTCAGATATGCAGATGACACTACCCTATGGCAGAAAGCAAAGAGGAACTAAATAAATCCTTGATGAAGGTGAAAGAGGAGAGTGAAAAAACTGGCTTAAAATTCAACATTCAAAAAACTAAGATCATGGCATCTGGTCCCATCACTTTATGGTAGATATATAGGGAAGCAATGGAAACAGTGAGAGACTTTATTTTCTTGGGCTCCAAAATCACTGCAGGTGGTGAGTGCAGCCACGAAATTAAAAGACATTTGCTCCTTGGAAGAAAAGCTATGACAAACCCAGACAGATTATTAAAAATCAGAGACATTACTTTGCCAATGAAGGTCCATCTAGTCAAAGCTATGGTTTTTCCAGTAGTCATGTATGGATGTGAGGATTGTACCATCAAGAAGACTGAGCCCCGAAGAATTGTTGCTTTTGAACTATGGTGTTGGAGAAGACTCTTGAGAGTCCCTTGGACTGTAAGGAGATCAAACCAGTCAATCCTAAAGGAAATCAATCCTGAATACTCATTAGAAGAACTGTTGCTGAAACTGAAGCTCCAATACTTTGGCCACCTGATGCGAAGAAGTGACTCATTGGAAAAGACCCTGATGCTGGGAAAGATTGAAGGCAGGAGGAGAAGGGGACAACAGAGGATGAGATGGTTGGATGGCATCACCAACTCAATGAAAATGGGTTTGAGGAAGCCCAAGGAGATGGTGAAGAACAGGGAAACCTGGCGTGCTGTAGTCCATGGGATTGCAAAGAGTTGGATATGGCTCAGAGCAACTAAGCCTGTGTGCTGTAATTAGAGACTCCACATGCCACAACAAAAGATCCCACAATGGGTATTGAGGATCCCAATGCCACCAAATAAATAAACACATATTTTTCAAAACGGTCAGAGGTGAAGGGTTGACCTTGGAGAGGAAAGGACAACCTTTCCTCTGAGACAGGTGAAAGAGAGGAATATGGACCCAGATCCCTCATCCATGAAAGGAGGGTACTTCTCCCTGTACCCCTCAAGGTTACCACGGGTGAAAAGGGAAATGTTAGTCTCTCAGTCCCATCCAACTCTTTGAGACTCTGTGGACTGTAGCCCACCAGGCTCCTCTGTCCATGGGATTCTCCAGGCAAGAGTACTGGAGTGGGTTGCCATTCTGTTCTCCAAGGGATCTTCCCAACCCAGGAATTGAGCCCAGATCTCCTGCATTGCAGATGGATTCTTTACAGTTTGAGCCACTAGGGTGTCTGGGGTTAAATAGTGTCTCCCCTGCTCCTGGTAGGGAAGCTCAGAATGTGACCTTATTTGGGAACAGGGCCTTTGCAGATGTAACTAATCAAGTCAAGATGAATTTGTACTAGCTTAGGGAGGCTCTCATCCAGTGACTGGTGTCCTTATAAGAAGAGGGAGGTTTGGACACCGACACTGGGAGGGAAATCACATGAAGACAGACACAGAGACGGGCCCAACATCACCTTGCTCTTGGACATCTGGTCTCCTGAGCTGTGGGTGGATACATTTCTTTTGCTCTAAGTCCCCACCTTTCCTCAGTTTGCAGTCATTTATACAGAGCCCCCAGGGAGTTAATATAGTGGCAAACACATGAGATGCCTTTGAAAGTAGTGGGAAATGTACACTTCCCATGAAATGTGTGGTGTTTTCGTCGAAGTCATCACAAAAGGGAAAGTCAGGCAGAGCTGCACCGAGGCAAGTTGTGGATGGGAGGGAAATCAGAGTTCCCACCTTCGAAAATGCTTTCCCTCAACTTGGCAGTTTCCTTCTACATTAAGTGCAGACTCTCTGGATTTAGGTGATTTAATAAAACATTTCCCCCCCTTCTTGGTTGCTTGCAGCTTCAGTAGACGCAGTTCATCTGCTTCACTTTTAGATTTTGAAGGTGCTATGGGGTAGGGCTCCTGTTACTGCACTTCCCCTGCCTTTCTTCTGGGAGGGTAACTGGGGTGTGTGGCTTTCATAAGAAACAATCCTGGCCTCTGTCAGTCCATTTTGTATTTCCAAATGGAAGTGTTGAAGCTTGCTTCATCAAGGTACTGACTGCCTAAATCTAGCTTGTATTAAGAAAGATTTTAACTGTTTTCTCCACATTCAAACTGCTGCTCTCTTCAGCTTATATTTTCTTGAGTCAATGAAAATCCCTTTTCGTCCATTTTCTGTCATCCTCATCATCATCATCACCATCTTTCTTTCTGCTGTTGCATCAGTTCGGGGGGGGGGGGGGGGCAGTGGCTCTCACTTGTCCTTCCCAATTGAAGAGAGCAGAGGAATCAAAGTCCCAATCACTGGGAAACCTGCAATCTTTTCTCAGTTTGTGCCTTTGCCTACATGTTCCCTGAGGCTCCTTTGGACTTGACTGTTCTGGAATTTCTCCTGATGTGGAGGTGAGTCAAGGGCCTCAAGGTGAAATGACTCTCCCAAGGTGGCCCAGCTCTCAAAGGTAGGATGGGAACTGACTCCTGACTCTCGGGTGCTGAGTGCATGATACAGGCTCTCATGTTCTCCTGAGTCTGCTATTAACCATGGACTTGTGCTGGGCCACGGAAAATGCTGGAAGCTGTATGCAATGCCAGGTCTAGTTTCTTCAGCACCCACTGAAAGCTCCAGATGGGCCTTTGCTCCAGGAGCAGATGCAGTGCCCCATGACTGGGAGAGACAGAGACTCAAACCAGTAGAGAGACACAGGGTAAGCTGCCCTTTGGCAGGACTACCCTCGTGCTGCAGTGGGGACTCTTGGGAAACCTGTGTCTGACGGAATGCCGCTATGGTAAGGAGGACGTGGGCTGTGGAGCCAGCCTGAGCCAGTTCTGCCACAGAAGAGTTATGCAGCCACAGTGGGCCTCTCTGAACCTCAGTGTCCTCATCTAAAATAGAATTAATATTCTGTGTAACTCCTAGGAGTTGTTGAAGGAAGGTGTCTGTTAGATGCCTCCTCCTAGTAGGCTGGTGGTTCCTTTAAGTTCACCCTCCTACCATGCCTAGTGAATGGTCTACTTGTCTTGTAGCCCAAGTTATTTCCTGGTGATGAATTAGTGGTTGTTGGCAGGATGCTTCCTGGGGTTATTTCAGCTGCCTGAACAGTTCCAGCCTGCCTTAGGCTTTATGCTTCACTCTTCTGTGCTGGCAGAAGTGGAAGAACAGAGAACTTACCCCAGGAACAGTGACCAGGGTGGACAGGGGAGCCAGCCTGGATCTGCTCCATTGGCGGGTAATGCTAATGCATCAGACATTTTTGGTCGTCACCCAAATTTGGCTTCTTAGTTGAAATTCTAGAGGCGCATTTCCAACAACTGTCTGGAAACAGAAAGTGGTGCAGGGAAGAAAACCAGATGCCAGCTTCCCCCGCTGTTTGGACTGGGCTCTGTAAATGGAAACATCTGAGAACACCATCCAAGGGCACGCACGCCCATCTCAAAGCTGGTGGGTGCATCGCAGGGAGGATGGATAGCCTGCACACACTCTGACGTTTATATTGAATATTTTAGTTTGCAGAAATTTGAAATTAAATCTACTTTATACCAACACTATGAAAAATCCATTTATGGAAACCAAATCAAATTGGAGATCTAAGGACTGGTGGCCAGAAATGAAATATTTTAAAAATAAAATATATGGAGATTAAATTGCTGAAGCTGTGGCTTGTTCGGAGGCTTCCTGGGATGTGAGCTAGAGGCAAAGTTTATTGGACAGAGCCTTCTCTGGGGACCAATTCTGAATGACTCACATGCTAGTGGTTTGAAAAGGAGGCGGGGGGGGGGGAGGTTATTTGAAAGAACTTATTTAGCAGGCAGAGCCAATATTCTGTGTTTTCTGGAAGCCACCTTGGGTTTGAACTCTGGTGAATGTGTGTCTCTTTTGATCTTTCTGGGAAGCTTGAATACACTGGAGAGGCTAGGGTGCTGTTAAAACACACAACCTCTCCTATCCCAGCCTGGCCATCCACTCTGAGGACTTCATTGTCTTCTGAAAGATGATACCTCATGGTACTGCTTCTTTCTTGGGTCAGTCTAGATGCCAGGTCCCCTACTCTCTGTACTCAGGAGCAAGAAGCTCATATTCCCTGATGGATCGCAACTGATCCTTGATTGAAATCCTTCTGAGTTAAACCCCTTCCAGCCCTTACAAATCACGGAGGGCTACTGTTCCTTCCCCATCCTGTTAGGGGCCCCTACAGCCTGGTGTGCATTTGCTGGCTCAGGAAACTCAGTCACTCTGCCCAAATGAGTTGGCATGATTGCCATCCTGCCCACAGCTCCCTTCCAGAGGACTTCCAGTTCAAAGCCAAGTGATTTCTGCAGCTCTGCTTCCCTCTGGGAGCTGCACAGGAGTTCCTGCAGAGCACCGGCCTACCCCAGGCCCATCCTCCATCCCCACACAGACATCCATCCCCATTGGAAAGTCAGTCTTTGACCTGTTCTCCTGGGAATCCTGGGGAAGAACCACCCTAAGAAGCAGCAGACACTTGGCCATGGGGTCCAACTGGGTTGCTGGGCGTTCTAAAGCCCAACTGATTTCCATGGTAATATTTCTGCTGGACCTCACATATTGGCTGCTTTCCAGTAGATATGGGAAGGCCTGGACTGGAGAAGCTGGGGCTGGGGGTCTGGTAAAGGATGGAGAACACAGGCGCAGCTTGTCCCAGTGGCCAGAGGCCTCCAGTTCCAGGAGCTGCCTCTGAGACCCGCTGCAACCCGGATGACGTGTGCTGGCTGGCAGCCAGCCTGAGAGAACCATCCCTGCCTGCACCTGGAGGCCATTCCTGGGCCAGCGTTTCTCTGGCTCTCAGTGTGAGCAGAGCCCATTTGGTTGTTCGTCAGGCGAGATGGAAGAGTCATGATGAGCCGATTTATAGAGCAGACAGAATGCTGTGGCTGAAGGCCCAGGTTCTTCTGTGATCTATGCGCGTCTTCCTGTTTGGGTTTGTTTGTCATTTGGTTTCTCACCATCCACCAGGAAATTTATCTATCACTACAGCTTTCATAATGTGGTGGTCTGCTTTCAGCTGTTATAACAAAATGCTCAATGCTGTTGAAGCGGGGGTGGAGGTGAGGGTTGGAAATGGATCACATCTCACCTAGGACTCTGGATGGAGCACTTCAGACACGGATTACCCCAGCTTATTGCCTCAAAGTATTGGGACTTCCCCTGGGGATGAGGACAGGAATATGATCACGTCAGGTCTTCTGTCCAGCATCAGCTCTAATGTTGCTGTCCAAGGTCCTGAGCTCTGTCATGCCTCCCACCCTTCTTTCTTTTTAAAACTTTATTCTTTAATTGGAGGAAAATTGCTTTACAAAGTTTTATTGGTTTCTGCCATACATATCCCCTTCCTCTTGAGCCTCCCTGCCCCCCTAGGTCATCACAGAGTGTAGGCCGGGCTCCCTGTATTATACAGCAACTTCTCACCAGCTATCTGTTTTACACACCATATTGTATATATGTCCATGCTACTTTCTCCATTCGTCCCACTTTCTCCTTGCCCCACTGTGTCCACTGGTCCATTCTCTGTATCTGTGTCTCCATTCCTTCCCTGCAAATAGGTTCATCTTTCTCCAAAAACTCAGAAACACCCTTGGGGCCTCTTTAGAGGTAGTTGCAGGAGATTTTGATAGTATTGAATGTTTGGCAGTTGTAATCCTTTTTTTCCGCTCCATGCCAGCAGGCTCATGCTTCCCACGTGTTAAAGCCTGCAAAGATACCATCAGCAGGCATTGCCCAGGGGAAATGGTTGAGCCCCAAGCCCAGAATATTCCATGCTTCTATCATTTCTGTACAGAGGGTACCAGTTTTAATCCTGGGTGCTTGTCAGAGGAGGTGCCTGAGCATATCACTGTTGAACAAACTCTCCCTAGAAGTGCAAATGACTGGGGTGCTCAGGAGCGGGCAGGGGAGGCATGTGGAGGCGAGCTCAGGTGGTGGGGTCTTCCTTGTATGTGTGTGGATGGGGCTGTGTTCTTCAACCTGGTTTCACCCCTGGGGGGTTTATACCATTGACCACCTGCTGAGTGTAGGCATTTGGGGCTACAATGAGTTTCTCCTGGGAGCAGCAAGAAGGGAAACTCAATAGATCTCATAAATCATTGTGAAACTGCAGAGATGTGCAGTCATCTTAAAGGACAGTGGTCTCAGTCCCTCAGAACTGGACTGCACCTGATGGTAGGTGTCCATGGGGCAGGAGAGCTTGTCAGAGGAACAGGCAGTCTTGGCCAGCAGCCAGCTCATACATAGTCTGTGGTGAGACCAGCCCCATAGAGGAAGGGCTGTCTTGACCTTGTCTGCCCAGAGCCCACCTGTTCTCCTTTGCTCTCCCTAAGAGAATGCTCTAAATCATACAACTTTCTGGTGCCTGGAGTAGTGATTTCTTGTCAGACGTTAATAAGCAGGTATTTCATTTTATCCCTGTGCCTTATGAACCTGGTTAAAGGGACGACGGCCTCTCTCCCTGGGCAGCGACTCTAAGAGTCCTTTCCCTAATGGCCTCTGAGGCCAAGGCTCTTGGTCACAGGTTGCCCCATAACTTCTCTCCAGACTTGACCTGGTCTCCAAGGTCATTCTGGTGTCAACTTTCCTCCGCTCACACCCCGCCTCCTCCTGGCTGCCTGGCCAATCATCGTGTGTGTATGTGGGGCATGGGCCAATCATCGTGTGTGGGCGGGGCATGGCCTGCACTCACAGCCTTCAGGTGTCAAAGCACCAGCTTCAGTATTTACCCATCCTGTGACCACAAGCAGCTGTTTAACTCCTTTCTGCATTGTTTTTCTGTCTGTAAAACGGGGATCATAGTGGCACCTACCTCTCCGGGGATTGGAGATTTACACATGTGGGGCAGCACTTGCACATGGCTGATGCCAGTGGCTCAGTGTCACAGAGGACCCACGCATCTCCATGTAAAATATTTCTGTCAGTGGCCCAGGACTGAAAACTAAACCCCTCTACACATTTTCATGAGCTGACTTTTTCCTTTAAACCAAAGTGTAACTCCTTCAGGGGAAGGTTTGCTCCATGTTTCTTTCCAGTCTGCACCATGGTGCCTGGCAGAGTTCTGATCCACGCTGGCTGAATGGCTAGTGGTACTGTGAATCAGGGGTGTAGATTAAGAATTCTTTTCCAAATTACTTCCAGGTGTTTGTCATTTCAACATCACACAGTCACACAGGAAAAGGCCCACTGTGTGATCACTGTGTGATATTTATTCATCTATTCAACAAATATTTATTGAGCGCTTGCCATGACACAGTTCTAGTTCCTGGGGATTCAGAAGTGAAATAGATAGTATCCATGCCCTTGTGTAGCTTACTGGCAGCAGGGAAGACTGATAAGGGACAGAAACAATCCAGGAGGTGACCAGGGCCTCAAAGAAGGCAGGGTGTATTAGTTACCTATGTGTGTGTGTGCTCAGTCGTGTCCCAATTCTTTGCAACCCTATGGACTGTAGCCCACCAGACTCCTCTACCTATGGAATTATTCAGGCAAGAATATTGGAGTGGGTTTCTGTTTTCTACTCCAGGGGATCTTCCCAACCCAGGGATTGAACCTGTGTCCCTTACATCTCCTGCATTGGCAGGTAGATTCTTTACCACTGTGCCACCTGGGAAGCCCCATTAGTTACCTACCTCTGTGTAACAAATTACTCCAAAACTCAGTGACTTACAACAGCCACATTTATTGCCTAACCATTTATGTGGGCTGGGAATCCAGGCATGGTTTAGCTGGGTCCTTCAGCTCAGGGTCCCTCCCAAAGCTGCAGTCCAGATGACATCCAAGGCTGTGGTCATCTCAACTGGGTTCAGATTTTCCGAGCTCATTCATGTGGTTATTGGGAGGATTCAGTTTCTCATGAGCTGTTGGACTGAGGGCTTCAGTTCTTCACTAGTTGTTTTCTGAATGTCACCTCAGTTTTCTGCCATGTGGACCTCTGTAGTTCACACTCAAAACACAGCAACCTGCTTCATCAGAGCAAGTGAGAAGAGTCACAGGGAGTGAGTCTTTTAGGACCCTTGACTCAGAGTCTTTTGTACCAGTCTTCTGAGTGAGGTAGGTACTATAGGATCTCCACTTTAGTGATGGAAAATGAGCCAGAGAGAGATTAAGTATTTTGCTCAAGGTTATGTAGCTAGTGGGGCTTCCCTGGTAGCTCAGATGGTAAAGAATCTGCTTGCAATGCAGGAGACCTGGGTTTGGTCCCTGGGTTGGGAAGATCCCTTGGAGAAGGGAATGGCTACCTACTCCAGTATTCTTGCCTAGAGAATTCCATGGACGAAAGAGCCTGGCAGGCTACAGTCCATGGAGTCACAAAGAGTCAAACACAACTGAACAACTAACACTTTCACTTCATGCAACTTGCGAGTGGCAAGTCAAGTGTTTGGCCTCATGCTGTTTGACTTCAGTGCCCATGCCTCTATCTCATTATACTATTGCTCCACTTTTCAGTATTCCAGATAAGAGAAAATGGTGGCTCAGTTACTTTAGCAGCAGTGGAGGTGATGAGAAGTGAGCTGACAGGGGATACATTTACATTTTGAAGATATTGTTGTTAGAACTTGTGGATAACTCGAATGTGTGATAAAGGGGGAAAAAATCCATAAGATGATTCCCAGGTTGCAGACTAAGCAACTGGATAAAGGATGGTGCCATTAATGGACATAGAGAATCATAAGAGAGGAGAGGGCTTGGGGTAGAAAATTAGGAGATATGTTTCAACCACATTAAATGCAACATCCAAGTGTGGATGTTGAGTAAGCTATTGATGGCATGATCTGGATTTCAGGGGAGCAGTCAGACCAGAGATACAGATTTTTGTAAGCATGGATGACCGCTGAGAGAAGGAGTACAAAGGAAAGAAAATGTCCAAAGATTGAAACACTATGACATCTAAAACATTTGGTAGTATGGAAGAAATAGGGAGAGCCAGCACAGGGAAAGGGGACAAAGGGACCCATGAGAGAGGAGAACAAGGAAAGTATGATGACCTGGATGCAAATTGAGAGGAACTTTGAAGAGGAAGTGGTTATCTGTGCCAGATGCCTGATGGGATTATGGTTTAGACCAGGATGGAGGACCAATGGGGAAAGAAACTGCAAAACTATATTCAGAAAGATTTTGTTAAAGCAATTCCCCCCTCCCAGTTTCAATCTATGAACATGGTATACTCTCGATATTATGGAACTTATGTTGTAGGGAGTCTGGATTGTGTTGTTTTCTGTAAAGCATATTGATTTTTGTTCTGACAGATGACTTGGTTCTACTCTTTTGTTAGGGTGGGTCTGTTTTGGCTTTGCACCTAGTTGAAGGTTCTGCCACTTGTGCAAGTGGGTGGTCCTTTCTCTTAAGCCTGGGCTTTCTGGAGTCTTCAGTGAATGTTGCAGGTCCCCAGTGACAGTTCTCACATCTGGCTGTTTCATAATTCAAGGTCTCCGCAGCCCTGCATGACCTCCAGTACCACTGTTTAGCTTTCAGTGCTATAGTATCTATTAATAGAATCTTGCCCTGCTTATGGGCAGCTCTGCCCTCAACTCAGTACCCCTCCCACCCAGGAACCTCCAAGCAGACTTCCTTCCATACATCTCCCTTCTCTCTAGGGCTCAGACCTACAAATTCTGTCTGCTTCAGCAGTCCCAAATTCTGATTTTCACCTTTTCTGATTAGGTTGGCTGCCATGCTGAGCTAGGACCCTACCTCCCTGCGTAATGGTCCAGAAATCCGGCTGATGTAGGGCTCACCTTGTGTGTTTTGTTTCTTATAGGATCACAGTCCTGAACTGCCTGTCATCCAGTGCCTGTAAAGAGTAGCCTCAGATATTTTCATCGAGTTTTATGTTTGTTTCCAGCGGGAGGGCAGGTCCAGCATCAGTCACTTCATCGTGGCTGGAAGCCAAGTCACTTTGATTTAATGTTTACCGTTTCCTCCCATCCCCTGCACCAGATCATCACCCTTATCAGGGACAGTTCTGTATGTGTCTGTAGTGTGATGCAGAGCAGTCCTTTTCATTGAAATAAAATCAACTCAGACATTTTGGAATCTGAAATAAACAAAGACCATTGTAAAGATGTCGTGGTTGCGCTTTTAGGCTGGTGTCTGTAGGGAACTTACAGGGGAGGGTTCTCAAGGAAGACTCACTGGAATGTGGTTGGACAGAGAGCTCCAGGGCTGAGGAATGGGTGGGCTTCCTTTGGGGGAGGTCCACAGCAAGAGTCAGGGAAACATGGCAGGGGTCTTGAGCACAGCTGTGGGGGCTAAATTCCTTCCTGGCCTTCCCCAGAGATGCATGGTCCCTTCACCCCAGGATGCTCATGTGCAATACAGCTCCCCTCCTTCTTGTAGCAAAGATGCTTTCTGCTCTAGAAAGGGCCACAGACAGGTTCTGCCCAGGACTCCTGGAGTTGCCGGGAATAGATTTTTTCAGCCTGAGAGGACAGTTTTCTCTGCCTGTTAATTGAAATGGGACTGGTAACTCTCTCTGAGAAAGTGCATGCCACCCTCTCTCCCAGGAGTCTGTTCACACAGGTACCTTTTTTTCATCTATAGGCTCAGAATTCCTCTCACTTGCTACAGAGGAAATTCTAGAGCATTGTTCCCAAATGGCCCTGGAGTACCAAAAGTGTTGTATATTTTATCACTTCTGAGGAATCTTTTATAGATGTATCAATACATTCTATGTGTTTGTGCTAAGTTGCTTCAGTCGTGTTCAACTCTTTGTGACCCCATGGACTGTAACCCACCAGCCTCCTCTGTCCATGGGATTCTCCAGTCAAGAATACTGGAGTGGGTTGCCGTGTTCTCCTCTAGGGGATCTTCCTGACCCAGGAGTTGAACTTGCATCTCCTGCACCTGTTGGTATGTTCTTTACCACTAGTACCACCTACTAAGTTGTTTATCTGTCAAACTTTTATTAAGCACCTGTGATATGCCAGGCATTGTGCTAAGTTCTGGAGCCTACAAATCCTTGACTGAGGGCTTCAGAAATGTACTCAGGGACCATCTCAGAGAGATGGGTGAGTCTGGACTCATGCGCTGAGATGGAAACACCAAAGCATTCAAAACGAGAACTCCTGAGCAGTTAGCATTCCAGTTTCCTCCATGGCCAACCAGGTTCAGGATGTCTGGATGCACAGCTGGCTCCTTATTTCTCCAGCAGTGTCCTAAGGAGGTCACTTGCTTTAAGGAAGGGGCTACTTTAATAGATCAAGCTAGTCAGTCTTAAGAGAGATCAACTCTGATATTCACTGGAAGGACTGATGTTGAAGCTGAAGCTCCAGTATTTTAGTCATCTGATGCAAATAAACGACTCATTGGAAAAGTCTCTGATGCTGGGAAAGATTGAGGGCAGAAGGAGAAGGGGATGTGAGAGGATGAGATGGTTGGATGGCATCACCGATGCAATGAACATGAACTTGGGCAAACTCCGGGAGATGGTGAGGGACAGGGAGGCCTCGCGTGTTGCAGTCCATGGGGTCAAAAGAGTCGGACACGACTGGGCAACTGAACAACAACAACACTGTAGCAGAGTCAGATGTCTCAGGTTCGCATCTTGCCTCTCTCTACCGACTTGCTGTGTGATCTTAAGAAGTACTGTCCCCTCTCTGGGCTGGGTTCCCCATCTTCAAAATATCTGAAAATTCTATTTCACAATATGAACTGGGGTTTCCCTGCTGGCTCTGTGGTAAAGAATCTGTCTGCCAATGTAGGAGTCATGGGTTCAATCCCTGGTCTGGGAAGATCCTACATGCCTTGGAGCAACTAAACCTGTGCACCACAGCTACTGAGCCTGTGCTCTAGAGCCTGGGAACCACAGCTACTGAAGCCCAGGTGCCCTAAAGCCTGTGATCTGAGACAGGAGAAGCCACTGCAATGAGATGCCCACTCACCACAACTAAATACTATCCTGATTGTGCCCCTGATCACTGCAACTGAAGAAAAGTCCTTGCAGCAACAAAGACCCAGTGCAGCCATAAACAAATAAATAAAATTATTTTTAAAAAATAAAAAAAAATTGAGCTAGAGGCATAAAGACTCGGGTCTTTACCCAGTTCACTGTGTGTTTATAACTCGGTCATTGAGAAGACCAATAGTAAAACTACCCTTCATAGCAAAAAGTGTATGAAACCATGACGTGATTTCTTTATATTAAAGGCGCTTTTTGCATCCACATATTATTAAAATCATTTCAATGTCTGAGCAAGAGCTTCAGACTTGGCCCTGTGACAGCATCATCAGCAGTCTCCCTGATCACGACAATCCTACATGTGACTCATAGGGACTAGGCAGGGGGAGAGGGTGGGGACTCTGGCCCGCCCCACTAATTCCTGCTTTCTCTGGAATTCTCCACTTGTTTATAGTCTGGGCAACTTGCCTCCTGCTGCTGATGACTCAGACTCGGAGAGCATCCAGCCTGCCTGGCAGCCAGCGGCTCCCCTGGGTCGGAAGCTGGCCTTTGTGCCCTAGTCTCCTGGACCCTTCAGATGAAGCCCTGCATCTCCTTCCCCTTCCCATCACCTTCAGGCGGCACTGCCCCAACCCCACTCGTGTCATCAAGAACATCCATGCCAAGGACCCCGAGAGGTTCCAGCCCCACCCTGGGACAGGATCTCCCACTCCTCTTAGGGGTTTGTTGTGTTTTGCTTTGAAATGTGAGTTTATTTCTGATCAGGGGCAGATGCCAATTTAATGGGGTGTGAAGCTAGTACAATTGGGGGTCTTATATAAATTCAAGATAATGAAGATAAAATTAGGTCTGGCATCTTGAAAGGGGTCTGTCCATTCAACACTGGGCTGGGGGGTGGTGGGGACGTCCTGGAACTTCAGTGCTAGGAGCTTCATGGTAAACATGCCATGATTCTGACTCACTTCAGAACAGCTATAAATTCTTCCTGCACCTTTGGTAGATTATAATTTAGGAATAAGTAATTTCTTACTTATTTACTTAGGAATAAGTAAGAGAACTGCTTGCTGTATTGTTATGTGAGAATTTAGCACCTGCTGCAGAATTTAGATGTGAGATAGTATTCTTTTTTAAACAAATTTCCTTCACATAAAAGCAACAGACTGAATGTCCAGTGAGTCACAGATGCCCTTATGAAAACAGTGGCATTAGAGAGACTCACTCAGAACACATCCTTTCCTTTCTTCCGAGGCTGCTCCAGCCCTCCCATAGCTCCATCCACTCCGCGCTTCTTTCTTCCCTTCTCCTCCTGCCCCACCCCTTCACATGCTGCCAGCTTAGCAGACCCCCTTCCACGTCTCACGCATCATACCCAACACCAACGTTTTAACTACAGTCATTGTTTACAAAATTGTCCAAAAACAGATTGAACCAGAAAACGGAAAGATTGTCAGTCATCAGCTGGGCGATAAGGGGGAGCGAATTCAAGTCCTGTTGTCGGCTGGCGACATTTTCCAACTCTCGTGGTATAAAGTGATTCCAGAACAACTTTATTTGAATAGTCTGTGTTGCACTCAAAGTAAATATTAATTCCATTATGCCATAAACTTTTATTTATCATGACAGCGAGTCATAAAGTTCTCTTACTAGAATATAGCTTCTAAATTGCATATCATAGATGAGATACAGCGCTCACATTGGATGCGAGCAGCAATTACCCACCATCCTTTATACAACTTGGTATTAAATGTGCTTTCTAAGTATGAGGCACAGTCTCAGCTGATGCAGAAAATCTTCTGTGGCCATTATCCAGGCCCCTGGAAATACGAGCAGAAGACGACAGAGAAGTCACAGCGGGCAGGGCCCAGGCAGGAGGATCAAAGGGCACGGAGTCACCAGCAGTAATTCACTCAAGCATTCTTTGCATATTATGGGTCTGACTTTTTAAATTACATAAATTGCTCATTAGAAGTGCCTTGTAATTGCCTTACTCTGTGGTATCGTGAGAAGTGTAGGTTTTAATTATTCTTTTTTGATTTGTAGTGTGGTTTGACTTGTTCAAGGGTGATGGTTTGAAAATACGATCTGCTTTAATTGTTGTACTAAGTGAAAGTAGATGAATCTGTTTATCAAATCCCTTGACTTTGTGACTGGGGAGTACAAGGGAGTCTTATGGTTTCTCAGCCCTTGTCAGTAATCATGGTGTTTTTGCCAGGTGGGACCTGGGGTGAACCCTCTCGGCCTGGACGGGCAGCACCCAAAGTGTGACCTAGTGCTTAGGATACAGATGGATGTAATGACGTCAGCCTGAGGTCCCATCACCTCTTCCCCACAGTACGGATGTTGTTTCTGTTGTTGTTGAGTTGCTAAGTCATGTCTGAGTCTTGTGACCCCATGGACTATAGCCCACCAGGCTCCTCTGTCCATGGGATTTCCCAGGCAAGAATACTGGAGTGGGTTGCCATTTCCTTCTCCAGGGGATCTTCTTGACCCAGGGATCAGACCTGCATCTTCTGCCTTGGCAGGTGGATTCTTTATCACTGAGCTACCTAGGAAGCTAGTATGGATAGGACAGGAAAAGCCAAAGCTCTTCATCATCTTTGGAGGACAGGGCAGGGCAGAGATGATGGGTGCTGGGGGCAGGAGGGATGCTCCTGGGGTGTCTGCTGCAAAGCTTCCATACCCTTTTTCACTGCCTCCCAGCCATTTCTTACCTCCTGCAGCATCAGACCCCCGACCTTCCCAGCCCCACCCAGGGCTGAGCTGTTCTGAGCTTCATGAGGGGGCTGGGCCGCAGGCTTTCCTGGCCCCTGGGCCTGGCTCCATGTCACCCAATGCCTAGAACTGATGAGCTGTGAGACCAGAGCTGCGGCTTCGGGGATAAACTTCCAGGACCAGCTCTGGCTCATCTGCAGCCACTGATGAATAAAAACTCAATTAGGACGCTGGTCCTTGAAAGGCAGCTATTTCAGGACTCACTTTTGGAAAGGCAGGGGATTTCTTTTTCCAAGATAAAATTATGCATTTGTCAATACAGCAATAGCATCGACCGCTTTCTCTTGGGGGTCTCTCACTTTAATTATTCTCCATCAGAAAGCTTTTCTTTTTGAAGCCGGGCTGGCAGTGGGCTCCCATGCATCTGGCTCCGAGAGATGCCTCTGACTCGCCCTTGAATCTCCCCTCAGGTCTCCTTTTTGGAGCAGCACGCCTCCCACTGACAGTAGAGGGGACAGCCTTTGTGCGTCTAGCAGCGTTTTGTCACAAAGCCCCTTGTCATCACCTGTTTTATGAATGTGGCATTCTGTTCCCAGTCCAGGTTTCCGTGACGTGAAAAATACACTAAATATGGGCTGCCACAGTAACTGTCATTAACCAACCACTAGTTGTGCCTTTATGAATTTTTACACACCACTAAATTATAAATATGCAGCGCTGAGAGTGATGAAATATGCGCCTCTAGTATCTGCAGTTTTAAGATTTGTAATTCTGCATGCACATGCTATAAATTGGGAGGAGCTGGGGAACCTCACAGTCCATAGCGTTTCCTAGTTAGAGTGCAGGTTGGCCTTCTCTCCTGGGAGTCCCTTGTGAGGATCTTTCCTCCAAGGGGGGTCCTGCAGGGAGCATCTCTCAGGTGCTGGGCTGCCCTGGTTGGGAGCTCTTTCTTCCTTTGTCATTCACATGGATTCTGTAAACAAAGGTTCAATAGCATATGCTGTGTTTCCAAACTGTGCTAGGCTGGAAATCCACAGCTGACTGGAATTTTGAAAACTTGCATGGCCTGTTTGAAGAGATGGACAGATTACCAGGTAATGGCAGTGCAGGGGGTGAGACCCAACGAGAAGGGTACCCAGGAGCTGTGCAGGGTCTAAGGATGATTTTTGAAAAATCTGTCTCATTTTCCTCATCTGTGAAGGGCAGTGGGGTGTATCCCCGCCTCCCTCTTGGTGCTGGTGGGGACATTCTCTGAGTTCCTGTGCATAAAAGCATTAATTTAGAGCAGTGCCTGGCACAAATTAAGCATGCAGTAAATGTTAACTATTATAACCACACTCATTATTACTTGATTTCTTGCTGTCTTATGCCCAAAATTAATAGCTGAGATCATGGCAAGAGTGCTTTCTTTCTTGGTTGAAGAGCATGGCCTTCAGCACTGCAAGGTTTGAATGAAAGAGACATTGTATTTAGAGACATTGTATTTTCTCTATAACATGAAAGTATTTTCTTTCTTTCTTTCTTTTTTTTTTTTTTGGTAGCTTGGAAATTTAAAGAAACATTTAAAATAATTATAAAGAGAAATAATTTATTTTGCATGTTTTATCTTATAAAATTTTCTGTTGAAGAAGTGACTTTTTCCCATTGTCTTTGTTTTGATGTCAAAAGTCATTTATTATAAAAATGCTATCAGTACAAAAATGTGCAGATAGTAAATATCCCCCCTAAATCCAGGGAACACTCACACATTTTCATACACACTCAAAAAGTATCATTTTGAACCAGCAAAATACTGTGAACCTTAAGTCAGCACAAATACATGTATTTTAACAGCTGTACAGTAGTTCTTCGCAAGGACTTAACCTACTATTGGAAAAGACCCTGATGCTGGGAAAGATTAAAGGCAAAAGAAGAAGGGGCTGGCAGAGGAAGAGATGGTTAGATAGTGTCACTGACTCAATGGACATGAATTTGAACAAAGTCTAGGGGGTAGTAAGACTTCCCTGGTAGCTCAGCTGGTAAAGAATCTACCTGCAATGTGGGAGACCTGGGTTCAGTCCTTGGGTTGGGAAGATTCCCCTGGAGAAGGGAAAGGCTACCCAATCCAGTATTCTGGCCTGGAGAATCCCATGGACTATATAGTCCACAGGGTTGCAAAGAGCTGGACACGACTAAGTGACTTTCACTTTCACTGGAAGATAGTGAAGGACAGGGGAGCCTGGCATGCTGTAGTCCATGGGGTTGCAAAGAATCAAACACGACTTAGCCACTGAACAACAACAAGCTACTATTAGGTAATTGTGTCGTTTCCAGATTTTTTTCTATCCACATTTCTATGATTATTCTTGAGCAGTTTTTACGTACTAAGGATAAGTTTCTAGAACTGGTATTGTGGGTTAGAGGACTTTCATATTTTAAAATTGTTATGTATTTTTAAACTATAAATCATACAAACTTTGAAGGGGTAATACAAGATAAAGAACTGAAAAGGTAGAAAAACTATACAGTAAAAAGGAAATCTCCCTCCCCCACTTCCCACCCCCCTTTATCCAATCAGCCTCCCAGAGGTCAACATGTTACCATTTCTCATGGACCCTTCCAGTGAAGGACACTTTTTCCTTTCTTTTCTCTTGTGCAATGTAGCATACTTCATACATTTGTATCTTACTTTTTCAATTTAACACTATAACTTGTGGATTGTTTTCTATTAGTACATACAGAACTGCCTCATTCTTAATAAGTAGCTTTACTGAGCAGCTACTATATGCCTAAGCATCATTCCAGGTGCTAAAGACAGAATAGATCTTTTTGATGAATTCTGAAGAGGAGACATGGACAATAACTTATGAAAAATATATCTATAGTAAGTCAGATGGTGGTGTGCACCATTAAGAAAAACAAAGCAGAAACAACAAAGGTTGTTATTCAGTTGCTCAGTCGTGTCCAACTCTTTGCAACATGATGGCCTGCTGCATGCCAATCTTCCTGTCCTTCACTATCTCCCAGAGTTTGCTCAAACTCATGTCCATTGAGTTGATGATGCCATCCAATCATTTCATCCTCTGTCATCCCCTTCTCCTCCTGCCCTCAATCTTTCCCAGCATCAGGGTCTTTTCCAATGGGACAGCTCTTTGCATCAGGTGGCCAAAGTATTGGAGCTTCAGCTTAAGCATCAGCTCTTCCAGTGAATATTCAGAGTTGATTTCCTTTAGGATTGACTGATTTGATCTCCTTGGTGTCCAAGGAAGTGGGTGCAATGTTAAGCTGGTAGACCAGGAAAGACCCACTGAGAAAGTGATAGATAAGCACAGAGCTGGTGGAGCACAAAAGTCCCTATGGAATTCCAGGAGAGAAGTTTTCCTTTAAGACAGCAAAGAAAAGGCTTGAGTTGGGAGCTGGTAGTCAACAGAATGAATGTAACCATACTTGATTTAATCAACACTCTGCTGATGGATAAATGCTGAATTAAATTACATTCCAAGCAACATCATATGAAAGTGTCTGTTTCCTCACATTCTTACCCAAACATTATACTATTGTATTATTTTATTCATGTGGTCTGGCATATACAAGTAGTTATCTTACAGTTCTATTTTGCATTTATCTTATTATTAAGAAAGTTGAACATATTTTCTTTTTCTATTAACTGTGTATTCACATATTAATAAAATTCTGTGTTAGATAGTTGGTCTTTTTCTTATCAGTTAGGAGCTCTTTATATATTACAGAAATTAGCCCCTTTTCTGTAATATGTATCTTAAGTAATTCCTGAGTTTTTATTTGATTAAAAAACTTTTTATTTTACCAGTTCAAAAAACATTTAAGTAGCCCAATGTATTAGTCTTTTATTTTATGACTTCTAATGTGTATGGCATAGTGAAAAATGCCTTTTTCACTCTAAAATTATAAAAAACTTATTCTAGAACTTTAATGGTTTCATTTTATTCTTAATTTAAATCATTCATTGATTTGAAATTTATTGATATAGAGGAAGTGGATACAGTTTTTTCTCCCCCAGAGAGATACTCAAGTGTTCCCAAACTATTTATTGAATGAATCTGCTTTTTAACCTGTTTATGAGCATGTCCTCTTGTTGTTTCATCACTGAGCTGTGTCCGACTCTTTTATGACCCTGTGGACTGTAGACTGCCAGGTTCCTGTGCCCATGGGATTTCCCAGGCAAGAATATTGGAGTGGCTTGACATTTCCTCCTCCAGGGAATCTTCCTAACCCAGTGATTGAATCCACGTCTCCCCCATTGCAGGTGGATTCTTTACCACTGAACCACCAGGGAAGCTCATGTCCTCTCGCTGCCATATGTTAAATTTCCAATTGTATTTGGATCTATTTGAGGATGGTCTATACTTTTTCAATGATTTGTGAGTTTACTTGTGTTTCACTGATATACTCCAAATTATTGTAGTTATATGATGCATTTTCGTGTTCATAGGGCAAGTCCACCTTTATCACTCATCATTTTCAGAATGTTCTTGACAACTGTTGGTTGTTTATTTTTCTATTGAGCTTTCGAATGAGCTCCCAGACCTAAAAGCAAGCCCTGGTTGGTATTTTGACTGTAGTCACACTTTTACCCCACCCTGAATCCCTGGCAGCCAGTGATTTGTGCTCCATGCCAAAGTTTTGTCTTTGACACAATGTCTTATAAGTGGAATCGTACAGTGTGGAACCTTTGAGACTGGCTTCCTTCATTCTGCATAATGCCTTATGACTCATCCAAGTTGTTACGCTCAGTAGAATTCCACTGTGTGGGTGAACCACCGTTGTTTACCCATTCACTGAGTAAACTCATGTTTGGTGACTATGAACAGAGCTGCTACAAACTTCCATGTATAGGTTTTTGCGTGAACATGAGTTTTTATTTCTCTAGGATAATTACTTAGGAATGAGATTGTTGTGTCATATGGTAGATGTTTGATTTATTTTATGAGAAACCACTCTTACTGTTTGGGGTTTTATAATTTTTTCATTTTTTAGTTATTCTACTAGATGTGTGTTGGTATTTCATTGTAGTTTTAATTTGTGTTTCTCTACTGGCTAATGATGTTAAAGACTTTTCATGTGCTTATTTGCCATTTGTGTATCCTCTCTAATGATGCTTATGTTCAAGTTTGTTGCCCATTTTAAATTATGTTTTTGAGTAATAAATGTGACTTGCCAACTTTTTTTTTTTTTTTTACCAGTTTGTAGCTTGAATTTTCATTATCCTAAGAGTGCCTTTCACAGAACAAAAGTTTTGAAATTTCACTGAAATCCAATTTTTCATTTTGTAAGTGCATCTTACTTTTGGTGTTTTGTCTAGGAAATATTTGCCTACTCTCAGGTCACAATTATTTACCCACTGTATTCCTTTCTAAAAATTGTATGATTTTATATATTTCATTTAGATTATGGTCCATTTTGAGTTAATTTTTATATAAAGGTTTAGGTCAAGGTCCCCCCCCCCTCACTTTTTTTCGTACAGTTAACCAATTGTTACAACACCATTTGTTGAAAAAACTGTCCCTTCTCCAGTGAATTGCCTTTGCACCTTTATCAAAATTAATTAAGGTCTATTTCTGGCCTTTATATTCTGTCCTTTAATTGATATGCCTATCTTTCCTCCAGTACTGCACTGTCTCTATTCCTGTAATAAGTCTTTAAATTGTGTAATTAGATTTCTCCAGTGTGATTTTTCTTTTCCAAAATTGTTTTGGTATTCTAGTTCTTTGCCATTTGATATAAATTTATGAATCAGCTTGTCTATAGCTACAAAAATTCCTGCTGGATTTTTGATTTATATTGCAGTAAATCTAAACATCCCTTTGGGGAGAATTTAAATCTTTATAATGTTGAGTCTTCTGATCCATGACTGTGATGTATATCTCCATTTATCTAGGTCTGCTTTGATTTCTTTCCCCAGTGTTTTGCAGTTTTCAGTATACAGGTCCTGTAAAAATGTGTTAAGTATTTCAATTTTTTGGAATATTGGAATTCCAAATGGTATTTAAGAATTTGGTGGGGGGGGATTTCCAATTCTTCATTGCTAGTGTTTAGGAATATGATTGATGTTTATGTATCGACCTTGTCCCTGTGACCTTGCTAAGCTCATGTGAGATCTAAGAGTGCTAATTTTGGGGATCTATTTCTTGGGATTTTCTATGTAGACAATCATGTTGTATGAAAATAGTGACAGTTTTACTTCTTCCTTTCTAATTTATATGATGTTTTCATTTCTTTTTCTTGCCTTCTTGCAATGGCTAAGACTTCCATATAATGCTGAATAGGTGTTGTGAGAGTTTTGTGTTTTTCCTGGTCTTAGAGAGAAAGCTTTCAGTTTTTCACCATTAAGTATGATGTTAGTTGTAGGTTTTTATAAATACCCTTCATCAGGAAGAGGAAGTTTCCTTATATTCTTATTTTGCTAAGACTTCTTTTCATGAATGAATGTTGAATTTTCTCAAGTGCCATTTCTGCATCAATTGGTATCATCATATGGTTTTTCTTTATTAAACTGTTTATATGGTAGATTACATTGATTTATCAATATAGAACCAACTTTACATTCCCAGGATAAAATTCATTTGGTTATGGTATATTATCCTTTATACATATTGCTGAATTTGACTTGCTAATATTCTATTAAGGATTTTTGCATTTATGAAAAACTATATTGATTTGTAGTTTTATTTGCTGTATTATCTCTGCCTTGTTTTGTAATCAAGGTGATGCTAGTCTCATAAAGTAAATTGAGGAGTGGTCTCTCCTTTTCTCTTTACAGAGAAAGATTGGGTAGAATCAATAGTATTTCATCTTTTATTTGGTAGAATTTGCCAGCAAAGCTATCTAGGTCTGTGGAATTATTTTCAGAAGGTTTTAAACTACTAATTCAATTTATTTAGCAGTTAATTATAGAACAGTGGAGAAGGCAATGGCACCTCACTCCAGTACTCTTGCCTGGAAAATCCCATGGATGGAGGAGCCTGGAAGGCTGCAGTCCATGGGGTTGCTGAGGGTCGGACACGACTGAGCGACTTCACTTTCACTTTTCACTTTCATGCATTGGAGAAGGACATGGCAACCCACTCCAGTGTTCTTGCCTGGAGAATCCCAGGGACGGGGGAGCCTGGTGGGCTGCCGTCTATGGGGTCTCACAGAGTCGGACACGACTGAAGTGACTTAGCAGCAGCAGCAATTATAGAACAATTCAGGTTATCTGTCTCTTCTTTCGTTCCTGATATAGGTTTTTTTTCTTTCTTGTCAAGTTTGTAAGAGGTTTGCTATTTTTATTTATCTTTCAATAAACCAGTTTTTTTATTTCATTGATTTTCTCTGTTATTTTTCTGTTTTCAGTTTCATTTGCAATTCATGCTTATATTTATTATCTCCCTCATTTAGCCCTGTTGTTGTTTAGTCACTAAGCCTACTTTGGTTAATTTACTCTGACTTTTCTAGTTTCTTGAGGTAGAGGCCTGTATTATTGATTTGAGAATTTTTTCTACTATAAGCATTTATTTAATGTTCTCTTTAAGTACTGCTTTAGCTTCATCCTACAGATTTTGATATGCTGTAATTTAACTTTATTTAATTGAAAATATTTTCTAATTCCTCTTTAGACTTTCTCTGGATGCACCTATGGATTCTCGTATGGATTATTTGGAATCTTTTTTTTTTTTTTCAGCTTTCAAGCATTAGAGGTATTTCCTTTATGGTCCTTGTTATGATTTCTGGTTTAAATCCATTACCATCAGGGAACATACTTTATTTCAATTCTTTTACTTTTTAAGGTTTGTTTTATGATCCAGTATATGGTCCTTATTGGTGAATATTCCTTGTATATTTAAAAAGAATGTACATTCTGCTCTTTTTGGGTGAAATACTCTCTAAATTTCAATTAGATTCAGTTGGTTGATATGTTATTCAGTCTGTATTAGTGTCCTTGTCGATCTTCTATCTAACTCATTCCTTTTATTAGTGAAACAAAACTATCGAATTCTCCAATTGCAATTGTCAGTTTGTCTACTTTCCCCTTCAGTTCTTTCAGATTTTGCTTCATATATTTTGAAGCTCTGTTGTTGGAGATTGTTATGTCTTCTTGGTGAACTGATCCTTTATCATTATGTCATGTTCCTCTTTATCCCTAATAATTTTCTTGACTCTGAAGTCTACTTTTTCTAACAGTAATAAAGCCAATCAAGCTTTCTTTTGTCTAGTGTTTACATAGTGTATCTTCTTTCATTCTTTAAATTTTAATCTGCCCATGCCATTATAACTGAGGTAAACAGTATATAGCTGGGTCATATTTTTTAGTATCTGTTTTGAAAAACCTCTTGTCTTTTAACTTGTACATTTAAGCAACTTATATTTAATATACTTTTTGATGTGTTTTATTATTTGTTTTTATGTTTTTGTTTTCCCTTGCCTCTCTTCTTTTGTGTTATTTAAAACTTTTTGTGTTCTATTTTATCTGTTGTATTATTTAATACATCTCTTTTTACAGTTTTTAGCAGTTGCTCTATGGATTACAATATACCTTTTAAACCTTTCTTAGAGTCAATCTATTATAATCAATATTTTACCATTTCAAGTAGACTATAGAATTTCTGCCACTATTAGGTCCCTTTTCTCCTCAGTTTATATTTTAGATTTTTAATACATTGCAAGTATATACATTGAAAATCCCTCTAGAGAGTGTTACAATTTTTGCTTTCAGCCATCAAAAGATTTTTAAAGAACTCAAGAGGAAAATAGGCTTTTATATTTACCCAGATGTTTACCATTTCTGATGCTCTTCCTTCAGTACTGATGTTCCAATTTTCCTTCTGGTATGTAATTTCCCTTCTATCTGAAGAACTTCTTTTAGCAATTTTTAAAAGCAGGTCTTCTGGCAACTAATTGTCTTATTTTCCTTCATTTGATATTGAGTTTATTTCTCCTTAATTCCTGATGAGTCTTTTTTGCTGTTTATAGAATCTTGGGTTGATAGTTCTTTAATCACCTAAAAAATGTTAGTTCACTTCTTTTTGGCCTCCATGACTTCTGATGAGAAATCTGGATTCATTTATTTTTTTTTTAATTTTATTTTATTTTTAAACTTTACATAATTGTATTAGTTTTGCCAAATATCAAAATGAATCCGCCACAGGTATACATGTGTCCCCATCCTGAACCCTCCTCCCTCCTCCCTCCCCTACCATCCCTCTGGGTCGTCCCAGGGCACTAGCCCCAAGCATCCAGTATCGTGCATCGAACCTGGACTGGCATCTCGTTTCATACATGATATTTTACATGTTTCAATGCCATTCTCCCAAATCTTCCCACCCTCTCCCTCTCCCACAGAGTCCATAAGACTGTTCTATACATCAGTGTCTCTTTTGCTGTCTCGTACACAGGGTTATTGTCACCATCTTTCTAAATTCCATATATATGCGTTAGTATACTGTATTGGTGTTTTTCCTTCTGGCTTACTTCACTCTGTATAATAGGCTCCAGTTTCATCCACCTCATTAGAACTGATTCAAATGTATTGTTTTTAATGGCTGAGTAATACTCCATTGTGTATATGTACCACAGCTTTCTTATCCATTCGTCTGCTGATGGACATCTAGGTTGCTTCCATGTCCTGGATATTATAAACAGTGCTGCGATGAACATTGGGGTACACGTGTCTGTTTCCCTTCTGGTTTCCTCAGTGTGTATGCCCAGCAGTGGGATTGCTGGATCATAAGGCAGTTCTATTTCCAGTTTTTTAAGGAATCTCCACACTGTTCTCCATAGTGGCTGTACTAGTTTGCATTCCCACCAACAGTGTAAGAGGGTTCCCTTTTCTCCACACCCTCTCCAGCATTTATTACTTGTAGACTTTTGGATCGCAGCCATTCTGACTGGTGTGAAATGGTACCTCATAGTGGTTTTGATTTGCATTTCTCTGATAATGAGTGATGTTGAGCATCTTTTCATGTGTTTGTTAGCCATCTGTATGTCTTCTTTGGAGAAATGTCTATTTAGTTCTTTGGCCCATTTTTTGATTGGGTCATTTATTTTTCTGGAGTTGAGCTGTAGGAGTTGTTTGTATATTTCTGAGATTAGTTGTTTGTTAGTTGCTTCATTTGCTATTATTTTCTCCCATTCTGAAGACTGTCTTTTCACCTTGCTAATAGTTTCCTTTGATGTGCAGAAGCTTTTAAGGTTAATTAGGTCCCATTTGTTTATTTTTGCTTTTATTTCCAATATTCTGGGAGGTGGGTCATAGAGGATCCTGCTGTGATGTATGTCAGAGAGTGTTTTGCCTATGTTCTCCTCTAGGAGTTTTATAGTTTCTGGTCTTACGTTTAGATCTTTAATCCATTTTGAGTTTATTTTTGTGTATGGTGTTAGAAAGTGTTCTAGTTTCATTCTTTTACAAGTGGTTGACCAGATTTCCCAGCACCACTTGTTAAAGAGATTGTCTGTAATCCATTGTATATTCTTGCCTCCTTTGTCAAAGATAAGGTGTCCATATGTGCGTGGATTTATCTCTGGGCTTTCTATTTTGTTCCATTGATCTATATTTTTGTCTTTGTGCCAGTACCATACTGTCTTGATAACTGTGGCTTTGTAGTAGAGCCTGAAGTCAGGTAGGTTGATTCCTCCAGTTCCATTCTTCTTTCTCAAGATCGCTTTGGCTATTCGAGGTTTTTTGTATTTCCATACAAAGTGTGAAATTATTTGTTCTAGCTCTGTGAAGAATACTGTTGGTAGCTTGATAGGGATTGCATTGAATCTATAAATTGCTTTGGGTAGTATACTCATTTTCACTATATTGATTCTTCCAATCCATGAACATGGTATATTTCTCCATCTATTAGTGTCCTCTTTGATTTCTTTCACCAGTGTTTTATAGTTTTCTATATATAGGTCTTTAGTTTCTTTAGGTAGGTATATTCCTAAGTATTTTATTCTTTCCGTTGCAATGGTGAATAGAATTGTTTCCTTAATTTCTCTTTCTGTTTTCTCATTATAAGTGTATAGGAATGCAAGGGATTTCTGTGTGTTGATTTTATATCCTGCAACTTTACTATATTCATTGATTAGTTCTAGTAATTTTCTGGTGGAGTCTTTAGGGTTTTCTCTGTAGAGGATCATGTCATCTGCAAACAGTGAGAGTTTTACTTCTTCTTTTCCAGTTTGGATTCCTTTTATTTCTTTTTCTGCTCTGATTGCTGTGGCCAAAACTTCCAAAACTATGTTGAATAGTAATGGTGAAAGTGGGCACCCTTGTCTTGTTCCTGACTTTAGAGGAAATGCTTTCAATTTTTCACCATTGAGGATAATGTTTGCTGTGGGTTTGTCATATATAGCTTTTATTATATTGAGGTATGTTCCTTCTATTCCTGCTTTCTGGAGAGTTTTTATCATAAATGGGTGTTGAATTTTGTCAAAGGCTTTCTCTGCATCTATTGAGATAATCATATGGCTTTTATTTTTCAATTTGTTAATGTGGTGTATTACATTGATTGATTTGCGGATATTGAAGAATCCTTGCATCCCTGGGATAAAGCCCACTTGGTCATGGTGTATGATCTTTTTAATGTGTTGTTGGATTCTGATTGCTAGAATTTTGTTAAGGATTTTTGCATCTATGTTCATCAGTGATATTGGCCTGTAGCTTTCTTTTTTTGTGGGATCTTTGTCAGGTTTTGGTATTAGGGTGATGGTGGCCTCGTAGAATGAGTTTGGAAGTTTACCTTCCTCTGCAATTTTCTGGAAGAGTTTGAGCAGGATAGGTGTTAGCTCTTCTCTAAATTTTTGGTAGAATTCAGCTGTGAAGCCGTCTGGACCTGGGCTTTTGTTTGCTGGAAGAGTTTTGATTATAGTTTCAATTTCCATGCTTGTGATGGTCTGTTAAGATTTTCTATTTCTTCCTGGTCAAGTTTTGGAAAGTTGTACTTTTCTAAGAATTTGTCCATTTCTTCCACGTTGTCCATTTTATTGGCATATAATTGTTGATAGTAGTCTCTTATGATCCTTTGTATTTCTATGTTGTCTGTTGTGATGTCTCCATTTTTGTTTCTAATTTTATTGATTTGATTTTTCTCCCTTTGTTTCTTGATGAGTCTGGCTAATGGTTTGTCAATTTTATTTATCCTTTCAAAGAACCAGCTTTTGGTTTTGTTGATTTTTGCTATGGTCTCTTTTGTTTCTTTTGCATTTATTTCTGCTTTAATTTTTAAGATTTCTTTCCTTCTACTAACCCTGGGGTTTTTCATTTCTTCCTTTTCTAGTTGCTTTAGGTGTCGAGTTAGGTTATTTATTTGACTTTTTTCTTGTTTCTTGAGGTGTGCCTGTATTGCTATGAACTTTCCCCTTAGGACTGCTTTTACCGTGTCCCACAGGTTTTGGGTTGTTGTGTTTTCATTTTCATTCGTTTCTATGCAAATTTTGATTTCTTTTTTTATTTCTTCTGTGATTTGTTGGTTATTCAGCAGCGTGTTTTTCAGCCTCCATATGTTGGAATTTTTAATAGTTTTTCTCCTGTAATTGAGATCTAATCTTACTGCATTATGGTCAGAAAAGATGCTTGGAATGATTTCTATTTTTTTGAATTTACCAAGGCTAGCTTTATGGCCTAGGATGTGATCTACCCTGGAGAAGGTTCCATGTGCGCTTGAGAAAAAGGTGAAATTCATTGTTTTGGGATGAATGTCCTATAGATATCAATTAGGTCTAACTGGTCTATTGTATCATTTAAAGTTTGTGTTTCCTTGTTAATTTTCTGTTTAGTTGATCTATCCATAGGTGTGAGCAGGGTATTAAAGTCTCCCACTATTATTGTGTTATTGTTAATTTCTTCTTTCATACTTGTTAGTATTTTCTTACATATTGCAGTGCTCCTGTGTTGGATGCATATATATATATAATTGTTATTTCTTCTTCTTGGATTGATCCTTTGATCATTATGTAGTGACCTTCTTTGTCTCTTTTCACAGCCTTTGTTTTAAAGTCTATTTTATCTGATATGAGTATTGCTTCTCCTGCTTTCTTTTGGTTCCTATTTGCATGGAAAATCTTTTTCCAGCCCTTCACTTTCAGTCTGTATGTGTCCCCTGTTTTGAGGTGGGCCTCTTGTAGACAACATATGTAGGGGTCTTGTTTTTGTATCCATTCAGCCAGCCTTTGTCTTTTGGTTGGGGCATTCAACCCATTTACGTTTAAGGTAATTACTGATAAGTATGATCCTATTGCCATTTACTTTATTGTTTTGGGTTCGAATTTATACACCGTTTTTGTGTTTCCTGTCTAGAGAATATCCTTTAGTATTTGTTGGAGAGCTGGTTTGGTGGTGCAGAATTCTCTCAGCTTTTGCTTGTCCGAAAAGTTTTTGATTTCTCCTTCATACTTGAATGAAATCCTTGCTGGGTACAATAATCTGGGCTGTAGGTTATTTTCTTTCATCATATTAAGTATGTCTTGCCATTCCCTCCTGGCTTGAAGAGTTTCTATTGAAAGATCAGCTGTTATCCTTATGAGAATTCCCTTGTGTGTTATTTGTTGTTTTTCCCTTGCTGCTTTTAATATTTGTTATTTGTGTTTGATCTTTGTTAATTTGATTAATATGTGTCTTGGGGTGTTTCACCTTGGGTTTATCCTGTTTGGGACTCTCTGGGTTTCTTGGACTTGGGTGATTATTTCCTTCCCCATTTTAGGGAAGTTTTCAACTGTTATCTCCTCAAGTATTTTTTCATGGTCTTTCTTTTTGTCTTCTTCTTCTGGAACCCCTATGATTCGAATGTTGTAGCGTTTAATATTGTCCTGGAGGTCTCTGAGATTGTCCTCATTTCTTTTAATTCGTTTTTCTTTTATCCTCTCTGATTCATTTATTTCTACCATTCTATCTTCTAATTCACTAATCCTATCTTCTGCCTCTGTTATTCTACTATTTGTTGCCTCCAGAGTGTTTTTAATTTCATTTATTGCATTATTCATTATATATTGACTCTTTTTTATTTCTTCTAGGTCCTTGTTAAACCTTTCTTGCATCTTCTCAATCCTTGTCTCCAGGCTATTTATCTGTGATTCCATTTTAATTTCAAGATTTTGGATCAATTTCACTATCATTATTCGGAATTCTTTATCAGGTAGATTCCCTATCTCTTCCTCTTTTGTTTGGATTGGTGGGCATTTATCCTGTTCCTTTATCTGCTGGGTATTCCTCTGTCTCTTCATCCTGTTTAAATTGCTGAGTTTCTGGTGTCCTTTCTGTATTCTGGCAGTTTGTGGAGTTCTCTTTATTGTGGCTTTTCCTGGCTGTGTGTGGGTTTGTACAGGTGGCTTGTCAAGGTTTCCTGGTTAGGGAAGCTTGTGTCGGTGTTCTGGTGGGTGGAGCTGTATTTCTTCTCTCTGGAGTGCAATGAAATGTCCAGTAATGAGTTATGAGATGTCTGTGGTTTTGGGGTGACTTTGGGCAGCTTGTATGTTGAGACTCAGGGCTATGTTCCTTTGTTGCTGGAGAATTTGCTTGGTATGTCTTGCCCTGGAACTTGTTGGCCCTTGTGTGGTGCTTGGTTTCAGTGTCGGTATGGAGGCGTTTGATGAGCTCCTGTCAATTAATGTTCCTTGGAGTCAGGAGTTCCCTGGAGTCAGGTTTTGGACTTAAGCCTCCTGCTTCCAGTTATGAGTCTTATTTTTACAGTAGTTTCAAAACTTCTCCTTCTATACAGCACCATTGATAAAACATCTACGTTAAAGATGAAAAGTTTCTCTACTGTGAGGGTCACTCAGAGAGGTTCACAGTGTTACATGGAGAGGAGAAGAGGGAGGAGGGAGTTAGAGGTGATCCAAATGAGATGAGGTGGAATCAATAGTGGAGAGAGTGGGGTAGCCAGTAGTCACTTCCTTATGTGCACTCCACAACTGGACCACTCAGAGATGTTCACGGAGTTATACAGAGAAGAGAAGAAGGAGGAAGGAGACAGAGGTGGCCAGAAGGATAAAAGGGGGAATGAAAAGGAGGGAGACAGATCCAGCCAGTAATCAGTTCCCTAAGTGTTCTCCACCATCTGGAACACACAGAAATTCACAGAGTTGGGTAGAGTAGAGAGGGGTTAGGGAGGAGACACAGGCGACCTGGTGGAGAAAAAGGAGAATCCAAAGGGAGAGAGAGCAGTCAAGCCAGTAATCTCACTCCCTAGTGAAAAATGGGTCCTGAAGATTGGGTTCTTAAAGTACAAAATTGGTAACAAATACATAAAAGGAAAAATTAAAAATCTGGAGTAGAGTTTGGAATTTCAAAAATACGATGTTAAAGAAAAGAAGAAGGAAAAGAAAGAGAGAAAAAACAAACAAAGAAAAACAAACAAGGTCGCGAAAATTATAAAGAAAATACAGGTACAAAATTTATAACTAATACCAAAAAGCAAAAATTAAAAATCTAGAGTAGAGTTTGAAATTTCAAAAATATGATGTTAAAGAAAAGAAGAAGGAAAAGAAAGAGAGAAAAAACAAACAAAGAAAAACAAACAAGGTAGCGAAAATTATAAAGAAAATACAGGTACAAAATTGATAACTAATACCAAAATGCAAAAATTAAAAATCTAGAGTAGAGTTTGGAATTTCAAAAATACAATGTTAAAAAAAAGGAAGAAGAAACATAAAGAGAGAAAACAAACAAACAAACAAAAACAATGTTGCAAAAATTATAAAGAAAATACAGGTACAAAATTGATATCAAATACCAAAAAGCAGAAATTAAAAATCTAGAGTAGAGTTTGGAATTTCAGATATATAATGTTATATAAAAGAAGAAGAGAAAGAAACAGAAAAAAAAAAGTCACAGAAATTATAAAAAAAAAACTATAGGTACAAAATTGATAACATATACCAAAAAGCTAAAATTAAAAAACTAGAGTAGAGTTTGGAATTTCAAAAATACAATGTTAAAGAAAAGAAGAAGAAAAAAAAAAGGTCAAAAAATTATAAAATATATATATATATGAAGTTTGCTGAAGAAGAAAAAACTAGGGTCTTTTTTTTTTTTTTGCAAAGTAATAGGTTATAAAAGTGAAAATTAAAGGAACAATAGAGGACTTAAATTTTTTTTTAATTAAAAAAAGAAAAGAAAGAAAGAATGATCGTAAAAATAGTAAAAATATATCTAGGACTTTCTCTGGTTTTGTTGTGAGTATTGTGGGTTCAGTTCATTTTTGGCTAGTTCCTTGGTCCGACTTATATTTCTCAAGATCTATAGGCCCCTTCCTATGTAGTCCGTAGTAACCACAGGGTTTAATCTATTGCCTGTAGCTTCCAAGGCGTTTCCCTCTGTTATAACTTCTTCTGTTTGCTGGTCTCTTCAGTGTCTGGTTTCCGCCGTGACACAAAGGGGATGGTGGAGGAAACTTTTTTTTTTTTTTTTTTAAGGCTCACTTGTTCAGTCGCGCTGTGGGGAGGGAGGGAGGGATGCTGCAAACAAATAACACTGGCGTGCGCTCGCAGTGCCTCAGCCACACTGGGTCTGCCCCCGCTCACGGCGCGTGTAGCCTCCCTGCCCACACTGCTCGGGCTCTAGGTTGTTCCGCCGGGAACAATCCGAGGCCGGCCCTGGGCTGCATGTACCTCCCAGGTCCAAGCCGCTCAGGTTCAGGCACTCGGGTAGTCCTCAGAGGCGCAGACTCAGTTGGGCCTGCATTTTGTGCTCTTTCCAGGTCCGAGCAGCTCAGGTGATGAGGTGTTTGGCGAGTGCCAATGCTGCGACTTATCGCCTCCCCGCCACTCAGTTATCTGGGTGTAAAACCGGCACACCTTCTCAGGCAGATGTTGACCGTCGAGACCCCTAAGAAGTTTTAGTTAGCAAAGAAGCCTGCTTACAGTTTTATAGATAATGTCTCTCTGGGGCTGCGATTGCCCCCTTCTGGCTCTGGCTGCCTGTCACCGAGGGGGATGGTCTGTAGCCGGCTATCTCTGTTCAGTCCTTTGTTCCGTGCGCGGGCCTGGTGGTGTCTTAGGTTAGGGCTGGCTTTTCACGTGGTAGATATCCCACAGTCTGGTTTGCTAGCCCAAATTATTTCGCTCAGATAGCGCTCAGGGTATTCAGGCTAGATTCTTACTCTAAGCAATGCAGCCCACGCCGCACCTCCCTGCCCAGCCCCCGCTTGCTAATGGCGTGTGCAGGCGTCTGCGCTGCTTCTCCGCTGGGGGAGTTACCGTAGGGCTCGCAATCTGCGAGTTTTAATTAATTATTTATTTTTTCTCCCTGTTATGTTGCCCTCTGTGCTTCCAAAGCTCGGCACAGATTCGGCAGTGAGAAGGTTTCCTGGTGTTTGGAAACTTCTCTCTTTTTAAGACTCCCTTCCCGGAACTCCGTCCCTCCCTCTTTTGTCTTTTTTTTTTGTCTTTTATATTTTTTCCTACCTCCTTTCGAAGAGTTGGGTTGCTTTTCTGGGTGCCTGATGTCCTCTGCCGGCATTCAGAAGTTGTTTTGTGGAATTTACTCGACGTTTAAATGCTCTTTTGATGAATTTGTGGGGGAGAAAGTGTTCTCCCCGTCCTACTCCTCCGCCATCTTGGCTCCTCCCCCTCTGGATTCATTTAAATTTCTATTTCCGGTAATAAGGGTCAGCAGCATTTTTCTATGTAGGGCCAGATATTACATATATTTTGGCTTTGCCGGCCATACGGCTTTGTCACAACTACTCAAACTCTGCCACTGTGACACTAAAGCAATGATAGATAATACATAAAGGGATAGTTATGGTTATATGTCAATGAAACTTTATTTACCAAAGCATATAGTAAGGCAGATTTGGCCCTTGGACCATAGTTTGTTGACCTCTGCCCTGTAAGTAATGTCATTTTCCTTTTGCCACTTTTAAGATTTTTTTTCTTTGTATTCAGTTTTCAGCAGTTTGATTCTGATGTGTCTGACTGTGAATTCTTGGATTTATCCTGTTTGTAGTTCATTCAACTTCTCAAATCCATGGGAAGTTTTCACCCATTATTTATATACATATGAACCTACCAGGTTGCACTAATGGTAAAGAACCCACCTGCCAATGCAGGAGACATAAGAGACACAGGTTCAATCCCTGGGTTGGGAAGAATCTCTGGAGGAGGAAATGGCAACCCACTCCAGTATTCTTGTCTGGAGAATCCCATGGACAGAGGAGCCTGGTGGGCTATGGTTCATAGGATCGCAAAGAGTTGGACACAACTGAAACAATTTAGCACACAGACACACCCATACCCACACTCACATATGTGTGTGTATATATCCCCCCACCCCACAACAGCCCTGACACCACAATCTTTCCCAGAGCCTTGCAAAACTCCAGTGACACAAAAGACAGACTTTTGTATTGTCCAACAGCTCCCCGAGTGTTCTGGTTTTTGTTTTGTTTTTCAGCCTTTTTCATCTCTGTCTTCTAGATTAGACAATTCCAACTGTTCTATTTTTAAGGACACTTAGCTCTTTTTTTCTGTAGGCCCCATTTTGCTACTTAACCCACCAAATGAGTTTTCTATTTGGGTTGTTACTTTTCAGTTCTAAAATTTCCACTTATTTCTTCTTTATAATCTCAACTTATTTTCTGGTATTTTCTATGTTTCTATTTATTTTAAGAGTGTTTACCCTTACTTCTTGGAATAACTTTATAACAGCAGTCAGGTCTTTGTCAGGTTATTTCATCATCTATGTATCTTTCCCTATAAAACTTGAAATTTTTCTAGTTCTTTCTGTACCAGTCAATTTTAGATTATATTCTGTATATTTCAACTATTATAGTATGAGACTTTGGGCTTTGTTCAAATCCCAAGGGGAATATTGGATATTTTTGCTTTAGAAGACAATCAGCGTAGTTGGATTCAATCTATAATTTCCAACCATATTTTATGAGTTGTTATTTCATTATTAATTCTGTTTCAAAGACTTTGTTTCCTACCAGGAGTTGTCCTGTGTGTGGACAGTGGCCAGTCTAACTCAAAGTCTTTGGCATCCTATTTAGGATCAGATCCATACGTACACAGCTTAGGGATGAGTCTAGGAATTCATGAACAGCTTAATGGGATTCTCCCTCTCAACCATCTCCCTGGGCTTCTCCTTTTCAGTCCTCTGGCCAGCAATCTGGGGCTTTACTAACCTTGCTCTATAGTGTAGATCCAGTGACTGTACACATCAAGGGACAGCCATAGGTCAGAGAGAGAAAGCACCAGGGGTTTGGCTCACACTCTTGGTGCCACAGATCTTCCTATTGGTGATGAAGCTTCTCTTCCCTCATGGTTTCAGGCACTTGAGGGCCCTGCTGTTGCTGCCATCACCCCCTTAGAATTGCCAGGGGATTGGGATAGAAGGGAACAGAAAAAAGTAGGGGCGTTTCCTTTGTTTTCTCTGAGTATCAGGAGCCCCTTTTGCCTCCTTGAGCTACAGCTAGATAGTCTCTCCTGAGCTCTCTACATGTGCCGGTGCCACCTTCTCAGTTTCAGGTTGTGTTGAGTCCAGGCTCAAGGAAAGATGGTGATTCATGGATGCCTCTGTTGTACTTCTAATTCTTATTCGTTTTCCCCAGTCTGTCTGCTGCTCTTTCCTTTTCAGAGTCCTCAAATTGCTGTCTAGCATCTCTCTGGGTTTTATACCTTCTTTGTGTGGTCACTCTATCTTGCCCAGAACCAGAACTACTTCCATTCACCTTTGCTCGTTTTCCAACAGGTTTGCTCTCCTTTGATCTGCTTCCAATATGATTTCATGTCTCTAAAAGCTTTATATTGTTTTCCTACTTCTTTCCTGAGCTTTCGTTTTACCTCCCTTTGATGCCATGTTATGTCTTTCCTGAGATTTTTGTATTTCTGCTTTGAGTTTTCATTTTGAAGAGACATTTGTTTTATTAATCTTTTGAGCTCATGATAATGCTTTTCAACACTTTTTAGTGGCTCCATGGCATTTTTCTGGTGATTGTTATAAATCCATGTATTTCTATTTTGCTTCTACTTTTTTCTGTATTGTTATACTCATTTGACTTTTTCTTTTCTTGTTATTTTAGTCTTTCTCGGAAGGAATTTCCTTAAGGGGATGATCTGTGACACTGTTTCTGGCTAGCAGGAATTTTCCCTGAATCACAGTCAAGGTCCTTATCACAGGGAATTGAATGTTTCCATGAACTTTTACTTCTCCCCAGCCAATAGAAATAAGAAGCTTTAGGGATGCTGCCAATTCAATCTCTGTATCCTCTTCTCTGACCTCCTCCCACATGCAGCTCTCTGGACCAGCCTTGAATCCTGGCAGTTCTCTGATGCCAGTCTATGTATCCTGTTTTCTTTGTCTCAGACATAAGCACATTGGTTTTGCACCTCAGGGCATATGCTTTCTGCTGTGATGAATTAAACTCTGCAGGCTTTTCCTGGTCTGCCATTGAGGACATCCTCTTTAAGCATCTTCCCCTAACCCTGTTGGCCCTTCTTGCATTGGGCAGCCCTTCCTCAGACACTATTATAGGAGAATGGAGATCTTTTCTAGATACCAAGTTTAGGGTTTGGATTTCTCTTGTTCTCCATAAGATTTGAGAGTGATTTCCTAGAAAAGAAGGAGATAGAATCATATTTACTCTACATTATTATAACTAGAGTTTGAGTAGGCTCATTTTTGTACACATTATCAAAGTATGTATACAATTCTGATACACATTATCAAATTACCCTCAGGAGTCTTAGAGTATGTAGAGTTTTTAAATAAATTTTACCTGATGTGCTAGGGAAGTATGAAGAGGTATGTGGGGAAACAGTAAACATGAAAAAGCAGGAAGACAGGCTGGAAAGGTGAGCTACATAGCTGTAAGCATCTGTCATCCTTGGGTAGGCAGTTAAGAAGCAGGTGTGCATGTGTGCTAAGTTGCTTCAGTTGTGTCTGACTCTTTGCAACCCTATGGACTGTAGCCCACCAGGCTCCTCTGTCCATGGGGATTCTCCAGGCAAAAATACTGGCGTGGGTTGCCATGGCCTCCTCCAGAGGATATTCCTGACCTAGGGATTGAACTCCCATCTCTTACTGAAGCAGGTTCTTTACCACCAGTGCCACTTGGGAAGCCCCTAGGAAGCAGGGCAGAGGGTCATATGAGGGCAAAGAGAGCTGTTAGAGACAATAAATAATAAGTTAAAGTATTCCATGTGTTGAAGATATTTTTGTGTCAGGAATCAAAACTCCAACTCAGGGCAGGCTGGGCAACTAACCCCAATAATCTTGAGAGGGGATTATTTGCAAGGACAGGGAACTTGTTCCCTTGGAAGGGATCCATTCCTGATCTGGATAATGCAGATCCTGGCATATGCCTTTCAGTTACTTGGTGCTATTCTAGTTGGGAGCCCCACGAATCTGTTCCTCTCCACATGTATGGTAGCTGTTCCTGTACCAGAAGGCAGAATGCTCCATGGAAGGTTTTCGCAACAGCAGCTGTCTCTGGAGAGAATGGGAGACCCTGGTACTGCTTGGACAGAACCCTGTCTGGGTCAAAGACTACAGCTCCCAGTACCAGACAGGGACCTGGGAGGTTGGTCTGCCTACAGGAGTAGCATGTGTTCATGGCACTGTCCTTGCATGGTTCTGAACCACGGTTTGTGGTGCTGTCCATGCTTCTCAATGACAATTTCCAGGTAAGGCGCAGTTTCTTTTAATCATAGAACCCAGGTGTCTTTAAGGTGTTTGCTTCCAATAATGCTTAACAAAATGAATCATTAGGCTGTAAGTGAAGTGCAAAGAGAAGAGTGAGAGAGTTGTGCTTTTAAATGATCGTAGAACAAATAGAATCCTGACTTAGGCTTCACAATTCAGGTAACTGATATACTTGTGAAGAGCCAACTCATTGGAAAAGACCTTGATGCTGGGAAAGACTGAAGGCAAAAAGAGAAGAGGGTGGCAGAGGATGGGATGGTTAGCTAATATCACTGACTTAATGAACATGAATTTGAGCAGATTCAGGGAGAGAGTGAGGACAGAGAGGCCTGGCTTGCTGCAGACCCCAGAGGAGCCTGGGGTCGCAGAGAGTCAGACCTGACTTAGTGACTGAACAAACAACAACAGTGTGCTATTGACAAATCTTTCACATTTCTGACAGTTACTTATTTCTCCCTCTGGAACATAACTAATTCTACCCCACCCCCAATTCTATGCCTATGAGGCTGAGTTTCAGTCAGACCCCCTGAGGCCTAAAGTATTTTGTTGTACCTCTGAGATCTGACCCCCAGGCAACTTTCCAAGTCCCAGAGAGCATCCCCAGGTTTTAATCATTCTGAGATTCTCCCTTGCTGAAGGTCAGACATGACCTTGAGACATCTATAAGAGGAATGACTAGATTCTGAGAAAGAGAGGCCAAGGGTGAGGGTGTTGGAGGGATTTTGGACCTGCAGGTCAGTGATGGGTGTCATCAGGTACAAGGAGTGAATAAGAAGATGCTCAAAGTTTCAATGTCATCGCTCCCTCTCTTTGAAAGCAATCAACAGTGGTTGACTTACAGAGCAGCAGGAGGCCAAGGTTCATGTTGGATTTACCTACATACACCAGGATTCTGAGCCACCCAAGGTGGTGACATTCAGGACTTGGAGCTGCAGACACCTTATCTCTGCTGTCAGCTCAGGACTCTTGTGTGGCTGTGAACGATTAAATGAGATAATACCTGTGAAGTATTTAGTGTAAGGTCTAATACACAGAATGTACTCAATAACTGGTACCTATTATTGTTACTTTGGTTATTATTACTTACACCTTTTATAGAACCCTTATGAAATGGCTTTACTATTACTTCTAAATACTGGCAACAGTTTTGTCCATTCATTCAGTCACAGACCTTTATATTTCAGGCATTCTGCTAGGCTGGTGGGTGTAGAACTAAAAGGCATGGCCTCTTGTTCTTAAGGAGCTCACAACTGGGCACATAACTGACAAACTTGTAACAAGATAACTGTGTGAGGAAGGGCCTGTGTTCCAGGAGAGTTGGGGGAAAGTTGTTCTCAGGCCTCCTGGGGGAATCAGGGAAATTCTCAGAGAAGGTGGCTTCTCACATGAGACTCAGGGTACAGTAAGGGTTACCTCCAAATAACTGAGGGAGCAGCCATGTGTGAAAGAGTATCATTTGCTCATTGCCTGCTGTGCAGGGCCCTGACCCTGACAGGTTCTGTGCTGTCACTGGGGTTCAGAAATGTGGTGACCAGGACGTGACTCTGTTCCTGGAACTGGTCATGCATACTTCCCCTTCTCCTTTCTGGGGACTGATCCCATGGAAAGAGAAGGGCCCTTTTGCCTGGGAGCCCAGGTAAGAAAGGTTTGTGACTGAGAAAGGATAACAACAAGCCTGTGAGAGGAAAAAGGGGGGCAAGGTGGGTGGGTTCTGAGGATGTGTTTGGCCCATAACAGTGACCTCAAGATGGCTGCTCACTGTGCTCTCCCCAGCTCGTAGCCTGGGGTCTAGAACCTCAGAGATGCTGAGGGCAGCTGTTGACTGTATGTGTTGAAAGAATGAATAACCTCAGACTTGTCTGTGTGACTTTGAGGAACTTACTTAACCTCTCTGTAGCAGCCTATGCTGCTGCTGCTGCTAAGTCGCTTCAGTCGTGTCCGATTCTGTGTGACCCCATAGACGGCAGCCCACCAGGCTCCTCTGTCCCTGGGATTCTCCAGGAAAGAACACTGGAGTGGGTTGCCATTTCCTTCTCCCATAGCAGCCTATACTCATCTGCAAAATGGAATGACAGTATCATTGGGGGTTAGATGAATGAATTTGTTGTTCAGTTGCTAAGTCGTGTCCAACTCTGCAACCCCACGAACTGCAGCATGTCAGGCTCCCCTGTCCTTCACTATCTCCTGGAGTTTACTCAAACTCAATGTCCATTGAGTCAGTGATGCCATCCAACCATCTCATCCTCTGTCACCCCCTTCTCCTCTAGCTCTCAATCTTTCCCAGCATCTGGGTCTTTTCCAATGAGTCAGCTCTTTGCATCAGGTGGCCAAAGTATTGGAGCCTCAGCTTCAGCATCACTCCTTCCAAGGCATATTCAGGGTTGATTTCCTTTAGGATTGACTGGTTTGATCTCCTTGCTGTCCAAGGGACTCTCAAGAGTCTTCTTCAACACCACAGTTCAAAAGCATCAGTTCTTCGATGCTCAGACTTGTTTATGGTCCAGCTCTCACATCTGTACATGACTACTGGAAAAACCGTAGCTGCGTCTATACGGATCTTTGTCAGAGTGGTTGCTATTTCCTTCTCTAGGAAATCTTCCCAACCCAGGCACTGAACCCAAGTCTCCTGTGTCCTCTGCATTGTAGGCAGATTCTTTACCTGCTGAGCCATCAGGGAAGCCGAAATGAGTGAATACACCTAAGCAGTTAGAGTAAAAACAGTTACAGGTTCACTCACATTGCTAGCTAACAGACTGCCCAATCAGAGGGATTTTAAAATGAGCTGGAAACAACTTTTTGCCGATGTGTCTTCATCATGCTTGGAGGCTTTCGAACGCAGGAGGTGGAGGAGATGGCAAAGGTCTGGAAGGCACTGAGGTGAATGACATTCATAGGACAGATGTCTTATCTGAGCCCATGCTCTTGGCTAGTGGCAAATTGGCTGGGTCCCTCACCTGGGTGGTCCACCAGTGTGCCCTGAATAGAGCACAACATTGAGCAACTGAACAGGGAGACAGAAGCAGAGGGTTTCATGACCCTTTTGTGGGTATGTATGAGAGCTACTGATTTCGCTTATAAAAGAACACAGTGTGACCAGAACTTAAGTATCACGGGGTTGTCTCTATCCCTGCTTGTTTTGGGCACATTTCTTGACCCTTTTAAAGCCCCAGGGAGAGGCCAGTGCTTTGCTCATAGAGGCCATTCCTAACAAAGGCCCTGCTGGCTAGTGAGCCTATTGTGGGTGGGAAGAAACCCATAGGGTGGAGAAGTGTGAGGAGCTGGCATGTCTGAAAGGAAGAAGAAAAAGGTCTACTACAGGGCTTCCCTGTGGTCCAGTGGTTAAGAATTTGCCTTGCAATGCAAGGGACACTGGTTCAATCCCTGGTCCAGGAAGATTCAATATGCCGTGGGGCAACTAGCCCGGGCACTGCTATCACTGAGCCTGTGCTTTAGAGCCCGTGCTTCTCAACAAGAGAAACCACTGCAGTGAGAAGCCCATGCACCAAACTAGAGAGTTGCCCCTGCTTGGCGCAACTAGAGAAAGACCACATGCAGCAATGAAGACTGAGCACAGCCAAGAATAAATAAATGAATATTTTTTAAAAAAGGATCTACTGCAAAGTTGATGTCAGAGCCCCCATGTTCCCAGGCAGTGCTAGGTGCTGCCATTCCTGCTCAGAATTTACTTCTGCTCTAAGAGCAGGCTGTGTTCCTCCCAGTGAGGCAGAAATTGCACTGCATTGACACAGGGAACACAGTTCTGTACCAGTAGCACATGTGGCTTCCTGGCTTCTCCCTGTTGAGTGGGTCAGTCCAGGCTTCACCGGAGGATGTGAACTTGGTCAGTGCAACTGGGCTTGGAGTCTCTCCTCAGGGTCGTTTGTATATATATACTGAATGAAACACAACATTGGGCAAAGTTAATGGAGGGGGAAGGGCAGTGAGTTTCACTTCCATTTTGGGAGAATATTTATGAGAGACACTTACCTTGGTTAAAGAAAAATGTAGTGTGACCAGAGATAAGTATTATTGATTTTTCTCCTCCATTTTGGTATTAAATGAATCACAGCTCCTACGAGCTCTGACTGTATTAATGGGGTTTCTTCGATGACTACTCAGCCGAGGGAGCCACCAAATTGGAATTCCATGGGAGAGGATTATTGGATGTGACAAATAGGAGCAGAGGAATGTTTTTCTTGAGCTATTTTGGGGGAATTACATAAAATGTTGTAAAAAAGGAGAACCCTTCTCTTCTGCAGCCCAGATCTTTTTTACTGTCATTCAGTGGGCCCGCTGACCACTAGTGGAAGCCAGCCCTTGGGTGCAGTGTCTTATTTCCTGCTGTATCCCTGGGTCCCAGCACAGTCCCTAGCAGGCGCAGGTGTCTCAGAATGTATTCTTTGAATGAATGCATGGGTGGATGGATGAATAGGGATTGGTGAAGAAGTGGGTGGTAGGGAAAACTAGAAAAAGATGAAGGCAGCATGGAGCCATGTGCTGGATGGGTAGAAATGAAGAGTTGAAGAGCCTCAAAGACCTTATTGCATTGCAGGGAATGTTGATTCATTAAATTAGTTACAGAAATCTGGGGATGGCTTCTTATACCAAGTAAATTTTCTGTCCTCATGGAATTTGCCTTTTAGTGGGGAAGGTAGACATTGGACAGTTACACAATTAATTACTTAAGTGCAATTGTGGTGTGCACTTCAAAAAAGAGGTTATGAAAACATGAGGATCTAATGTTGTACAGCGATGATAGAAAATTTACTTTAGGAAGTGACATTTACATGGAGACCTGAAAGAAGAGTGAGTGTTGGGTAGTAAAGAGGGAAAATATGATGGGAATACACATACATTCATTCATTCATTTATTCATTCAGCAAATAATTATTAAGTACCCATTATGTTCCAGGTGCATGTTCCAAGTGCTGGGGAAATTCATCAGTAAGTAAAATAAGGTCTTGCTCTAAATGATCTTAAAACACAGTGTAAAGTTTTGTACATCTTTTATTAGTTTACTTATCAGAGAGTCATTGTTTCTGATTCTACACTAAATCTTATCTTCCACAATTTATCTTCTGTATTTTATGGTTGCTAATATAGAGAAGGGGCTTCTGTGGTGGCTCAGATGGTAAAGAATCTTGCTGCAATGCAGGAGACCTGGGTTTGATCCCTGGGTTGGGAAGATCCCCTGGAGAAGGGAATGGCAACTGGTCCAGTATTCTTGTCTGGAGAATCCCATGGACAGAGGAGCCTAGCAGGCTATAGTCCCTCGGGTCACAGAGAGTTGGACATGACTGAGTGGCTAACACTTTCACTTTCAATATAGAGACAGTCAATTCATTTTTGTATTTTGACTTTGTATCCAGTATCCTTGGTAAATTCTTATATTCTAATCTAAATAGTTTATATTTCTATATAATAATATCATCTGCAAATAATGAATGTTTTATTTCCTCCTTTATGATCTTTATGCCTTTGGTTTCTTTTTCTTCTCTTATTACACTGGCTAAGACCTCCAGTACAATATCAAATAGAAATGGTGGTTGTAGACATCTATGTCTTTTTCATAACATCAGAAGGAAAACTTCCAGTAATTCATCTTTAGTTGTAGTATTGGCTTTGAGGTTTTGATATGCACTTTTTTTAAATCAGATTAAGGGAATTATCTTCTATTCCCAGTTTGCTCAGGTTTTTATTTTTGTAAATGAATATTGCTGTCAGTTCTATGTGGATGAAAACTTTTTCTGATCTTTTTGAGTTGAGATAGAATAGAGCACAGCCATCAGATCAATCAGCCTGTGACATATATCTGAGGCTGTATTAAAATCTGGAAAGGACATCTAGGAAAAACATCTGGCACGGTGGCTGTGGATTGGTGGGTTTGCCACTCAACTGAGTTTGCGGTAGTCAACATTCATCCTTGAGGATCCCTCTGTTTTCTGTAGGACCTACACTGGTGAATTAAGTGATGACATAATGGGGACTACCACCCTTGCTCCCTTTAGATCTTCCTTCAGATCACAGTCACCTCTGCCATTCCCCTGGGATGCAATATTGTTCTTGGCTCTCCACCTTATCCAGCATGAGGAGGGGAGTAATTTCAGAGATTTCCATTTGGTTACCCCTTTTTGTACCTCAGAGACCAAGGACCCAATGTGGGGCTGTGCCAACTGCCAAGTAGATTAATCCTAATTATACATTTGAGGATGGAGAAAACGATCATCCAGTGGATCCACAGACCCAGCAGACCCACTGTAAGTGGATTTTGGGCAGGATTCCATTTATTACCCAGATTCTACTCTAACAGGGGGATGAAAGTGACACTCAAATCACTTTGAACCTCGTGTCCATTCTAACATACCTGCTTATCTTAGCCCTTTCATCTCTTCCTCTGCCATTGGTCAGGGCAATCCTGGCATTTAAACTTCTCTCTTTGCATATTTTTAGGAGCCAACCCAGTAGAGAGTTTAAAACATCTCCTCAGATCTTTGTTAGGGAGCCCCTCATCTCTGTGATGTGTTCTTCACTGTTCCGCTTATGGCCAGGCCCTCTTCACCAAGCACCCTCAGAATCCATCCCCCAAGCCTTTCCTCCTTCCTGCCAGAGCTTGTTGGCTGGGACTTGCAGCTCCTTTGGGGTGCCATCTCTCCTTTCCTATCAGGCCAGCACATGCCTTCTGAGTTATACTGTTATGTAACCCAAGTTTTCCGCCCAATATTTAGTAGAGAATGTGGGAACATTTCTTGCATTGAGGCCTCTGCATTATTTCCTAGGATGGGAGGTGGAGGTGGGTGCCAGCTTTTCCTAGGGAGGAGGGGACCATTCTGCAGGTTTGGGAGATTTCAGGTTGTTTTGGAGAATCTTTGGAGGCATCTACCCAGATGCCTCCATTCTACATGTCAGGGGTTTCCAATTTCCCCAGCTTGGTGCCTGGCCCTGGTATTGCAGGCATGCTTTGGTGACTATGTGTCAATAAAACTTTACTTACAAACACAGGTGACCACCTGCAGGCATTTGTTTGCCTGTCCCAGCTGCAGAGCATCAGAGGGAACAGGCTTGTAGTCCCATCACCGCAACTATACCACTCTGACACTGCTCGGGGATGCAAATGGTGGGGCCCCTTTCTGTTTCTTTTTGAGTCACACTCTGTAATTTGCATTTTTCTAGTGATTCTTCTGTTTCTACTGCATTTTCAAACTAGATGGCATAAAAGCCCTTATAACAGTCTCCTATCTCTTTAATCCTTGTTTCATCTGTACTTTGTGCCTGTTTTGTTCCTAAGATCATTTAAATGTGGCTTCCCTCTCTTTCTCTTGATAAAAAATTGCCAGAGGTTTGTCAATATTAGATTTTTCAAAGAATCAACTTCTAACTTCATTGATCCTCTCTGTTGTAAGTTTGTTTTCTACTTATAAATTTCAGCTCCAGTCTGTTTCCTTTTGCTTACTTCATTCCTCCCACCCTCTTTCTCTCTTCCTCCCTTCCTTCCCTTTTCCTTCCTTCTACTTTTTGTGTTGATTCCATTTTTCTCTTTCTTTTTACTTTAAACTATTTTTTTTCTATTACTTAACTCATTATTTTCCACCCCTTCTTCAATTTTAAAAAACGTATACTTTTTTCCCCTCAAGTGATATTCTGAGCACACCCACAAGTTTCATCAGAGCATTTCCTAAACTGTCACTTAGTTCTATATATTCTCTGATTTTCACTTTTATTTCTTCTGTAAGACTCATGACTTGTCTGAATTATTTTAAGGTTTCCAAATATATAATCCAGGCAAGACATGAGGAAGAGGGGGGTAAAGACTTCCATAATAGAAATCCTGAAAGACTCTTTCTCCAGATATCCACAAGGTTTGTTCCCGTACCTCCTTTAGATCTTTGCCCCAAGTTCACCTTCTCAAGACTAGAATCTTCCTCTTGAATTGAATATTTCATTGCTATGTAGTGAGCCTCTTTACGTCTAGGAGTGTTTTTGGCTTTAAAGTCTATTTTATCTATTTTCTGCTTGGTATATCTCTTTCCATCTCTTTACCTTAAACATTTTATTCCTTACATTTTAGTATACAAGGATTAAATAGCATATAACAAAACTTTATCTTTGATCCAGGCTGACAATCTCTCCTTTTAACTTATGAGCTGAGTCTGTTTGTATTGGCTGTGATTATTGATCAGTTTTTGCCATCTGTTGTTGTTATTCAGTTACTAAGTCGTGTCCGACTCTTTGCAACCCCATGAATTGCAGCATGCCAGGCTTCCCTGTCCTTCACTATCTCCCAGATTTTGCTCAAACTCGTGTCCATTGAGTCAGTGGTGCTATCTAGCCATCTCATCCTCTGTTTCCCATCTAGTACTTTCCATTTGTTCTGGGTTTTTGTGTGTGATTCTTTTTTTCCCCCCCTCTTTTCTTGCCATATTTTCCATTGATTGAACTATGTGTTTTTCACTTTTTCATTTAAAAAATGTCTATGGTTTGGAAGTTGTCTCCTTTATTTCTTTTTATTAAATGGTTACCTTAGAAATTTAGACATAGATATCTAACTTAGCAGAATCTAAAGTTAATCACTAGTTTGACCATCCCTCAAACAATACAAGAAACAACACAGGGAACTTGACCATGACCAACTCCCACAAGGCCCTCCTCATCCAACACATTTGTTCAGCATCTATCAAAATGCTGATTGTGTCTTGATTTTTAATATCCCACAAAATAGAAATTATTGTCATCATCGTTTTCACAGTTAGTATTTCTATAGATATTTATTGAACACAATGTGTCAGACACTGTACTAGGAACTTGGGACACATAATAAGTGGAATAGACAAAGGTCTCCACCTTCATGGACATTATATTCTAGCTGGAGGGGTGACAGAGTCTAAGCAATAAACATACTTCATAAGTAAATGTTATAAGATGTTAGAAAGAGGTAACTAGTATGAGAAAATGATAGAACAGGGTAAGGGAGGCTAGGAATGCAGCTTTCTGTGGGTGATCAAGGCTGGCCTCAGTGAGGGGTTGAGGTCTGGGGCTGGAGGGAGTGTGGAGGGAGCCGCGTCCACCTGGTGGAGGGACATGGATGGGGAGAGACAGCTGTGCAGTGTCTTAAGGTGGGAACGTGCTTGGCATGGGGCTTCCCTGGTGGCTCAGCAGTAAAGAATCTGCCTGCAATGCAGGAGACATGGGAGATATGGGTTCAATTCCTGAGTCAGGAAGATCCCTGGGAAGAGGGTATGGCAACTCACTCTAGTATTCTTGCCTAGAGAATCCCATGGACAGGAGGAGCCTGGCGGGCTACAGTCCATAGGGTTACAAAGAGTCAGACATGACTGAAGGGAGTTAGCATGTATGCACACACATGCTTGGCATGTTCAAAGTGGCAAGGAAGCCAGCATGACTGGGGCAGAGTGAGTGAGGTCATGAGAGCAGAGAAGAGGCAGAGGGCCAGGCCCCAGAAAGCCCATGGCTGTGTACTGTAAGGGCTTTGTCTCCTTCACATCTGAGCACGATGGAGAGCTGCTTGAGGGCTTCGAGTATAATAGCAGTAGGATCTACCTTATACTTGATTTCCACCACTATGTTGAGAAAGACTGCAGGAGGAGAAAGAAGGATCAACAAGGTGTCTTGATTTCAGCTGCTATAATAAAACGCCATAGCCTGGGTGGATTTTAAACAACAGACATTTATATCTTGTAGTTCTGGAGGCTAGAAGTTCAAGAGCAGGATATCATCCTGGTTGGATTCTGGTGAGAATCCTCTTGCAGGTGCAGACTGATGACTTCTTGTTGTATCATAATAAAGTAGAAATAGAGTGAGAGAGCTCTCTGAGATTCCTTTTATAAGGACACTAATCCCATTCACAAGGGCTCCACCCTCATGACCTACTCATCGCCCAAAGGCACTAACTCCTAACACCATCACCTAGGGACTTAAGATTTCAACATGTGAAGGGGGTGAGGGAATAAACCTTCATCCCATTGCAAGAGGGGACTAGTTAGGAGACTAATGTAGTAATTGAGGCAAGATATAATAGTGACTTGGGTTAGGGTGTAGCCAGGGAAATGATGATAAAGGGTTCAATACTGAGTGTGATCTGAAGGTGGCACAAATAGATTTCCTCAAGTATCAGGTGTGGGGTAGAATTGAGCATGTTTCTGAGTGTTCTTGTGCTGAGCAGCTGGAAGAACGGAACGGCCATCAACCAAGGTGGGGAAGCTGTAGGAAGAGCAGGTTTGGGGATGGAGGAAGAGTAGGAATTCTGCCTCAGGCATGCTGAATTTTAAGTGTCTCAGTACTCAGATAGGCAGTAGGATACACAAGTTTGGAATTTCAGAGATAGAGCCAGGTTTCATGGGTTTGACGCTTATACATTTAAAAGAGCCTTCTTTAAGGAAGAAGATGAAAATTACCTAAAAATCATATACAAGAGAAGTTCAAAAGCTTTAGCTCCATTAGCCATAGAGAGCTACCTTTGGGAAGGTTTCAGGGAAAGTACATGCTAGAAATAAGAATGTGTATGTATTAGCACAGGGGTGGTATTTCTTGTGATGAGATTGGATATATTCAAGTCCTAACCTTGACACCAGTGAATGTGACCTTATTTGGAAATAGGACCTTTGCAGATGTAATCAAGTTAAAATGAGGTCATATTGAATTGTGGAGGGGTGTAAAGCCAATATTGTTGTACCTGTCAAGAAAGGGAAAATTAGATACTGACACATAGTGGAAGAAGGCATGAAATGATGGAGATGGAGATTGGAATTATGCAGTTTCAAGCCAAAGAAAATCAAGAATTGCCAACAAACACCAGAATCTGGGAAGCAACAAGGAAGCGTTCTCCCTTAAGTCTTTAGAGAGAGAATGGCCCTGCCAACACGTTCACTTCAGACTTGTAGTTTCCAGAACCATGAAACCAATCTGGAAAATTAACACAATGAGGGAGAGAGTGAGGAAGAAAAACACCAGCATCAGGCCTGAGGTTCATCAGGGAAAGATGAGATGTAGGAGAGCAGGTGGAGAAGATGTGACCATGGGGTGGGAAAGGATCATGAGAAGGGTAGTGTTACAATGGCAAGTGAACTAAAAATATCAAGGAGGAAGGGGTGAAATGACAGCTCCAGGTCACACTCCAGAAGGGCCAAGCCCTGACCATTGGACTCAGCCCAGAGGAGGTCACAGTCAAGAATGACCTTGGTGGAATATTGATGGTGAAGGTCTTTTTGGCTTTGGTTTACCTGATGGCTTAGACAGTAAAGGATCTGCCTACAATGCAGGAGACCTGGGTTTGATCCCTGGGTTTGGAAGATCCCCTGGAGAAGGAAATGGCTACCCACTCTAGTATTCTGGCCTGGAGAATCCCATGGACAGAGGAGGCTGGTAGGCTAGAGTCCATGGGATCACAGAGTTGGACACGGCTGAGTGACTAGGAATACCAGACCACCTGACCTGCCTCTTGAGAAACCTGTATGCAGGTCAGGAAACAACAGTTAGAACTGGACATGGAACAACAGACTGGTTCCAAATAGGAAAAAGAGTACATCAAGGCTGTATATTGTCACCCTGATTATTGAACTTATATGCAGAGTACATCATGAGAAATGCTGGGCTGGAAGAAGCACAAGCTGGAATCAAGATTGCTGGGAGAAATATCAATAACCTCAGATATGCAGATGACACCACCCTTATGGCAGAAAGTGAAGAGGAACTAAAAAGCCTCTGGATGAAAGTGAAAGAGGAGAGTGAAAAAGTTGGCATAAAGCTCAACATTCAGAAATCGAAGATCATGGCATCCGGTCCCATCACTTCATGGCAAATGGATAGGGAAACAGTGGAAACAGTGTCAGACTTTATTTTTGGGGCTCCAAAATCACTGCAGATGGTGATTGCAGCCATGAAATTAAAAGATGCTTACCCCTTGGAAGGAAAGTTATGACCAACCTAGATAGCATATTCGAAAGCAGAGACATTACTTTGCCAACAGAGGTCCGTCTAGTCAAGGCTATGGTTTTTCCAGTGGTCATGTATGGATGTGAGAGTTGGACTGTGAAGAAAGCTGAGCGCCAAAGAATTGATGCTTTTGAACTGTGGTGTTGGAGAAGACTCTTGAGAGTCCCTTGGACTGCAAGGAGATCCAACCAGTGCATTCTAACGAAGATCAGTGTTCTTTGGAAGGAATGATGCTAAAGCTGAAACTCCAGTACTTTGGCCACTTCATGCGAAGAATTGACTCATTGGAAAAGACTCTGATTCTGGGAGGGATTGGGGGCAGGAGGAGAAGGGGACGACAGAGGATGAGATGGCTGGATAGCATCACCGACTCGATGGATGTGAGCTTGAGTGAACTCCGGGAGTTGGTGATGGACAGGGAGGCCTGGCGTGCTTCAATTCATGGGGTCGCAAAGAGTCGGACACGACTGAGCAACTGAACTGAACTGAACTGAGTGACTAACACTTTCACTTTTTTAAAGAGAGGCCAGGAGAAGAGAACTCGGAGGCAGAAAGTGAAGGTGGTGTTTTTAGGGATAACTACAGAGGAAAGCAAAAGCATGAGATGGTAGCTGTCAGAGACATAGGGACAATTTTTTTTTTTAATGAAAGAAAGAATGGCATGTTTGGATACATGTGGAAATGATCTGGTAGAGACTAAAATATTGATAATATAGGAGATGAAGGGGAGAACTTCAAAGGCATGTCCTTGATCCAGTGAGGAGGAGCAGAGCTTGTATATGGGATAAGGAACCTTAGTTTTACCACTTCCTTTCTCACCACTTATTCTCATGTCTCAGACCTTCCTTCTGGGATCACTTCCCTCTTTCTGAAGTACATCCTTGAGAAGCCTCCTTAGTGGAGTCTTGTTGGTAGTGAACTCCCTCAGGTTTGTTTTTCTTTTTGTTCTGTTGCTGTAAATATCTTCATTTCATCCCCCTTCTTGAAAGACTGTGTTGTTGGATGTACAGGCTTCAGTGGGCAGTTATTTTCTTTCAGCACATGAAAATCTTAGTCAGTGTCTCCTGAGACTTATTGTTGGAGCTGAGAAATCAGCCGTCTGTCTGATTGTCATTTCTCTTTTCCTGACTGCACTTGAGATAGTCTCTTTATCTTTGGCTTCTGTGTTTTCACTACGATGTATCAGGCAAGGCTTTGTTTTTGCATTTTCTGATTGGGATTCACAGGTTCAACAGGCTTCTTGAACCTGTGGATGACTGGATGACTTTCAGAACCTCTGAGTTCTAAAAAATTCTCAGATGAGCTCAGTTTTTCCGCTGGATTGCCCTCACTCCCTCTCAAATGCAAACCATGTTTATTTTCCCACATTTTAACCTACAGTTCATTTTTTTCAAACATTTTCCACATTTATTGGTCTTCTTAGTAATATCAAATGATATTCTCTCTTTGTCTAATATTTCCTTTACAATGAATTTGAAAATTTTAATGCTTGTATTTTTGTTTCAAGGAGTTCTGTCCACATTTTTCTTCAAATCTGCCTAATCAGTTTTGAGATTCACTTGTTCTCCCCTCGTGCTTTTATTCCTCTGCCTGTCTTTCCTTAAATAGATTAAAGTAATTTTATATACCTGTTTTTGATCATTCCAATACCTGAATCTTTCAGTTCTGATTCTTAACTTTTTTTTTTCTGTGCTAGTTCTTACTTCGGAGAAGGTGATGGCACCCCACTCCAGCACTCTTGCCTGGAAAGTCCCATGGATGGAGGAGCCTTGTGGGCTGCAGTCCATGGGGTCGCTAAGAGTCGGGCACGACTGGGCGACTTCCCTTACTTTTCACTTTCATGCATTGGAGAAGGAAATGGCAACCCACTCCAGTATTCTTGCCTGGAGAATCCCAGGGACAGAGGAGTCTAGTGGCCTGCTGTCTATGGGGTTGCACAGAGTCGGACACGACTGAAGTGACTTAGCAGCAGCAGCAGCAGCAGTTCTTACTTATGGAGAATTCTTTCCTCCTATGCTTGGTGATTTTTTCTTATGACTGCGTGCTCTAAAAGCTGCATCACAGATAAAATAAAAATGCTTTAACTTCAGTTAATGCATCTCCATCCTTCCTGAATTTGCCCTTAAAAATCCAAGGAGTGTGATTATCTTCCTTATAATTTAAGCTGCAGATGTGTTAAATCAAACAAGTCAAAGTAACATCTTGAAAAAATTCCTAAACTCTAAATTAATAACAATGTAATTTCTAATTATGTTGGGGTTTTTAAATCTCATTCCCCAGATGAACATAAATTGTGACTAAATATTGCCTAAATAATTAAATTAATATTTTTAATAATAATGACATTGTAGTTATATTCATAATTAATCATTACCCCTTTCCTGTAAAACCTGTTTAATTTTAAGTAAAACTTAGAACTAAGAGATTTTCAGATTGCTTTTTAAAATGTTGCCACTTTAAGATGCCAAATTGTCACACCTTTGAGCAATAAAGTTTTGCTTTCAGACTTTAATTTTCTCAGTTGGAAAACTCCTTCAGTGTTTCTCCCAGGGCTAATCACTTTAGAATCACAAACCTGAGAGATGAAGGGGCTTAGAGGTCCATCCCTCCCTGAAAACCAAACATCCAGAAAGTCTCACTTAACACTTCATATTCATGGAGTGGTATTGGGAAGCTGCAGGCAATCCCTTTGGTGACAGAAGTGATCCACTATCTTTTCTATGTGTACCCTTAAATTCATTGCTACTGAAGTTTTATAATGCCAAGGCTTGCAAAAATGTCACTTTAATAGACAATGAAATGAAATCTCATTTAATGATTATTTCAACATGAAGACACACCTTATTATGAAAGCACACACACCTGGTAAAAATAAAGTACAAAAGGATAGGTAATAAAAATTGTCTGTCTCACCACTTCCCCCAGACCCATGCTCAGAGGTAACAGGCATCATAATTGGTTTTTAGGTTACTGATGGGAATGTCCCAGCCCTCCCCTCCTCTCTACCCCACCCCTTTTCTTCTGGCTTCTAGGTAAGGAGCAGGCTTGGAGATTGGACTGGCGGTCAAGCAGTTCAGCTTTGGGGCATTCCTGCAGGAAGGAAAGGAGAGAACTTTGGGTAGGCTGTACACTATTTGGGCACAGGGCTGAAGCTCTGCTCATGAGATCTTCTCTACTCCTCAGAATGTTACCCAACCAGACTTGGGTCCGCTTGTCTGTTTGCAGTAAAGTCAATCCACTGACACCAGGCTGTGGTGAAGGAAGGTACAGCATTTATTGCATGGCACCATGCAAGAAGAATGGGCAGTTCATACTCAAAAGACCCAACCCCGCTCACAGCTTTCAGGGAAGGAGTTTTAAAGGCAGTTTGAGGGAGGGGGCTGCAGAGCATGTGATCAGCTCATGCATAGTTCTCAGATTGGCTGGCATCAAGGTGAAGTTTAAAGTGTCATCAGTTGTCTAGTTTCAATCAGTCAAGGCTCTATGTTCTTGGGGTCAGGAGTTTTCATCTGATGGGGGTCTGCTTCCTAAAAAAAACAACATAGGAAGATGTGTCAAGCCTTTATCCATATCTTTAATGGAACTGGAAGTTTGGTGATTCTGCTATGTGGCAGAATTATAGTCTAAATTGTTACCAGTTCCCCAGCTGAAAAGCTGTTTTTTGTTTCTACATCTTCACATTTACTAATCATGACTCTTTTGTTTTTTTTTTTACAACTAACAAAAGTCCTATTTTAAAAACTTGTAATTCAGTATAATTAATTCCCATACTTGGGAATATACAAAAATACATATGACTAAAATTATATTTTAAACAGAAAACCATGAATGATATTTCATGGTTTAATTTTGGTGACCATTTTTTTTCACCTGTTAAGCAACAGGTTATCAACATTTAATCATTAACTCTTGAGCCAGTCTTTTGAGACTCAAGGGAGGTCTTAGTGACTAAAGCAGAAGCCTTTTTAGTTCAGATAACAGGGACTCAGGCACTTGTTTATGGGTTCATTACCCCCTTTGCTACTCCTCAATCTTGAGGGGATGTGCTTGAGGTTCAGGAAAAGAAAGGGTGTAAAATTTAGGGTAGAGAGATTCAACCATAAACTCAGCAGAGGAACTCAGTTTTAAGGGGACTCGGTTTTGAGAGCAGCTCCCAGAGGTAGATGTATTTTCCCCATTTTACAGTGAAGTGACCAAGTATCTAAGCCACCAAATGGCCAGCCCACAGCCACAGGGGCAGTGGTAATAGGAACAAACCCAGTGCACTCTTGTCCCTACTGTGCTGGTGGGAGGAGGCCTCGTGTACAGCTGACTCTGCAAAAGAGGCAGTTCCTTCCCTACCTGAAGCTCTCTCTGCCCCTTGGCATTCTCTGCCTTGGCTGCAAGGTGAAGTATGAGCTGTTTTCTGAGGCTCTTCTGGTCCCAGATGTGAGTGGAGACTGGAGGTGAAACCAGTAGTGCCTGCATGAGCCAAAGTGACCCCAACAGGATTCGAGCATGTTTCTTCGTTGAATCAGATCTTTCCTTGCAAATTCAAGATGACCTCAGTCTCACACACCTGAATTCTAAATGAGGACATTACTCAGGATGAGTGAATATGCAGTAGAAAGTGTAAAACAATTATTCAATCACATTTACTTGTACTAATTGGCTGTTAAGCTATAAGAGAAAAATATTACATGCTGAGAGGCTTCCTTATGGCAATTCTCTCTCTTTAATGTAGGGATTGTCTGTGCAGACCAGCATGGCCAAGCAGGGGTTATGTTCATCCCCTCAGCCAGAGGTTGGGGGAAGAGGTGTCAAGGCAACAGGCACCCACCAGAGGCAGGAGTGGGTTTGGGAGGCAGAGCATATTTGGCTCACGAGGTCAGAGTTAGAATTCAGCGAGGTCCCCCATGCTGGCTGTGCCCATTCAGCCAGCTCCCCTCCACCCCTGACAGCAGCAGTCATCCTGTCCTCAGACAGCTCTCAGGAGCCCTTCACACTCTCAGGATTCAATGAGGATCTCAGAGAGCTTTTGATTATGTGTATATTGCATCTATCAATAGTCACTGTCTTTGGGTTAAAACTGGAGGAATTGTAAAGTGTAAGAACACACAGCATCACGTGTTCCATGAGCTGTCAGAGTGACCTCATCATCATGTCATACAGCTTTTGAAAAACACTGCTGCCCACTAGAGAGGGCCTGAAGTGGGAGCTGCTGATCTTAGGGACACCTTTGAGAACCTCTGTATTAGGCACACCCCTGAGAACCAGCCAGAGGGAGCTGACCACATCCCTGGCAAGCCCAGAGGCAACTTTATGCCATGGTCAATGTCTCCTTTGGCCTGCTGCCTCTTTGGCTCTCTCACCCACTGGCAAAAGCCCGGACAGGTGGCCATCAAAGGCTGTTGACTCTATATGAACAGTCTTCCCATCCTCAGTCTACCTTCTTTGCTTATTTGCCTGTTTCCTTGGAGCTTTATGGAGCTCTCCGACAGGAAGCACATTATGAGTTATTTGGGATTCATAATCTAGATTCCTCTCCCTGACTCACTTGTGCAGGACATCTGGCTTACCCCACATTGTCAATATCCCTATATAACTGAATCCCCATAACTCAACCCCTGTAACTCCATCCTTGCTACACGGTTCGAGGAAGATCCTGGGATAGTGCTTTGTGGTTGCTGTTTGAGCTACAAATAGAAATGCAATGAGAGGGCCTGGAGTGGGAACTGCTCTGGGGCCTCGAAGGCTGCGGGAGGGCCCACTCTTGCCCATCATTCCTAGTTCATTGTCAGGAGGCTCTCATAAAGAAGCCCGCCAGGACTGGGAACACATGTTTATTTTATGAATGACTTCAGGGAGAGAGGAAAAAAAAATCATCCAGAATGTCATCCAGGAGGCTGTGTTCTTTTTATTATGTTTTGTCGGTAAACAAAAAAAATTGCCACATTTAATACTTACACCAGTCCTGTGGGATTTCTCTGACTAATGTAAAATGACAGTTGTCGCAACATTCTATATAAATACAAGTCTGTTTGCGGGAGCCTGTTCTATTTTTAATGTAAACCACACCTAACTTGCTCTGAAGGATGGTACCCTTGGAATTTGGAGTCCTGTCTGTTATCTCTTCATGGTCCTGGGTTGTTTTAGGAGCAGCCTGGAAGAAAAACTAAAGGCAACCCAAACTTTGTAGTTTAATGTGAGAATTATTCACCTAATTTTCCCGCAGCTATTGTGTTCCTTAAATTATTGTTGTGCGGAGCTGCGAGACGACGTGGTTAATGAGTGACACAGTGCACTTGGTGAGCTGATCTATAATTTAGGAGGCTGCTGATGGTCTTAGAGCTGTCTGCAGTCTGAGCAAAGCAGGCAGTAAAAATAAAGAATATACTCACAGATTATATAAATATGCACAGATCCGTGGATACATGCACACACAATATCTATTAGCAGCCTGTTGCCCCCTTGACATCAAGGGACATGAACTTACCCTTCACGGGGAATGGGGGAAGCTGATATAGGGTTTTGTAAGTTTACAGTGGACTCTGTGGATGGCCCTTTGGAGGACTGTGAGCTTATGGAGAATTGGGGGCAGCCAAGAGATTCCATCAAAGGCAGTAAGCACAGTGACCTTAACACCTTGCCCCCTCTCCTTTCTCAGCCATTTCTTCCTATGCCCATTTGAAATGCCACTGGCAACAGGATGCCCCTTAATCACAGCAGTGGGCACCCTACAGCTAATTAGCTTTCCAGAGCTGAACCAATAGGAGACTTGGGGATGGCACCCTTCACAGTTTTCAGACAGGAATGGCAACCATGTGTCAGAACTTGACTCTGAATGGGATGATGAGCTTCCCCGATGAGCCTGGGCTCTTGGCAGTTACCACCGAGCCGTGGAAATTGGCGTCAGTCGAATCCACTTGTCCTTCCTGTCAATGAGGAAAAGACCATGGGTGATTACAGAGGTGCACCTTCATTCAAGGTCACACCTGGAACAAAAAGCATCCTGAGTGGGTGCAAATAGAACACACTTTTCTTTCTGCTCTGAAATTCCCTTTTCATGGGGGATTACCAGGCAGAGGTCCTGTATTTTACCAGTGAGAAATGGCATGGGGCTCCTGCCAGTGCAGCCCTGGGCATCGGGTTCTTTGTGTCTGATACAGACAGACAGCCTGTGAAAGGAAAAGTCTAGGCTGGCATCTTTGCAGGGATTCTTGACAGCCCCCCGATACCATACTGCAGATTTTCCAATAAATACGTCGAGTCTCCATGTACCTCTATGGAATGGAGAGCGCAGCATATTTACATACTGTGTACTAGGTTTAAAAATCAACTTTAGATTTGCTTTGCCTTTTGCAAGCTCTTGAATAAAGCATTTTTGTAGCCTACTCAAAATCCTCTCTCTGTGTTTACATTTTAATGGGCATTCCAGTGAAATGGAGGATTTTTTTTTTTTTTATAACTTACATTTATCAGGAGAGAAGGTGGGGATGGAAACAGCCAAATGGCAGGGCTGCATTCTCTGTAGCCCACCCGCTTCTCTCTTCATCAGTGGGTTACAGCCTCATGTAAGTGAAGCGTGCCATTAAGCAGAAGGAAGAGAAAGGCCATTTTTAAAATTTCGGTTTAAAATAGACATCCCTGTGAGGTTGCAGGATTTTAAAATAGTAATTTAGGGTCTCAAACATCACTGAAAGAAATGAGCGTGTGTAAGGAGAATATGAAATCTCACTGGCCAGTGTGGAAGGCAACACCTGTTTTATTTAATGAGGTACCCTGTAAGAACTGTCCTTACTGAGGGGATTTCCCTGGTGGTCCAGTGGCTAAGACTCCACGCTCCCAATGCAGGGGGCTCAGGTTTGATCCCTGGTCAGGGAACTACTCCCATATGCCAAAACTAAGAGTTCGAATGCTGCAACTAAAGAACCTGTGTGCCCAACTAAGACCCAGTGCAGCTGAATAAATAAATATTTTTAAAAAGAAGAATCATCCTTACCAAAAAAGAAGGAAAAAACAAAAAATAACCTCCTCTGCAGGGCCGAGAAGCCTCTTGACTGCTTCCTTGTGGCCCATGCTCTTGGCAAGAGACTTGGAAGTGACCTCAACAACATGGGGGCATTTTAGGGACAGATTTAGTTTCTGTAGCTGCTTGAAGCAAGTGGCAACCCACTCAAGTATTCTTGCTTGGGAAATCCCACGGACAGGGAGCCTGGTGGGCTACCGACCCTGGGGTTACAAGAGTTAGACACAATTGAGCTACTGAATGACCACAACATATAAGGGAAACACTTCTTGGATCTTGGGGCACAGAAGGTACTTTCTGGACACAATAGATTCTTTCAGATGTGGAGACAGAATTTCTGCTTATCCCAGCATCTCACTAATATTAAGATCCTCTTGTACAAAGGGCCCCCTTATCACAGTGGATCATACAGTTTAATAAAATCGGGCCAAGGCAGCTTCCCAGGCTTTGCATCAGTGGAACTGCCAATGTCTTAATCTTCCCCTGGGGATGTCTCTCTTTTTTTCCTCCCCTGACATTCCCAGGAGATCCCCAATTAAAGCCACAGAGGCGGTTTAAAAGTACATTCACCAGATGTTAGTTTAAAATGACCTATAACTGGCAGCAGAGATAGAAGAGGCTAAGCGTGTCTGAGGCCTCCCGTGGCTTTTTCCTCTGCTGTCATTCGGTATGCAAATGAAGCCCAGCAGAACCTCCAAGCCAGCCCCGCCAAGCCATAAAACCAACTGCTTTGAAAGCAATGCATCAGTAATTCTCATCACCTGGCATCTGGAGTTCAGGACTCTCGCTTCTAACTAGAACATGCCATAGCATGACTTAGGAGGAAGCTCGGATTTTGTACTCTGCAGACAGTTTAGACTGATGAGTCTGCTTGCTGAAGCTCATACAGCTCCCTTTAGGACAAACCATTTTTCAAGCCAAATCCAGGCCTGAGATGCACCTGCCATGATTCGACTGGACCTGAGCCCTGTGAACAAAAAGGCACATCAAGTGTCTGAAACACAAGAGACCACCAACAGGGAGGTGGGGGCAAGTCAGACCAAAGACCACCCTTCTGGGGTTCCGTTTTGATTTTTTTGCTGTGAAAGTTCTCAGTAAGTTGGAAGTGATTTAGATCTCAGACTCTTAGTGCAGTCCTGGTTTGCCCTGCAGAGCTGAGGGCTGGGAACCCATGTCTTTGGAAACAGAAGCCTTCTTTTCTTTTGCAGAGAATTGAAATTTATAGGCAGCATGTTCCTATCGGCGTATTTATCAAAGTAAACATCTAGGTTAAATCACAGTTTACCCAGCAGCCACCTGTCAGTTCCTTGGGACGCCCACAGTCCCCGAGATGCCCATCAGAACAGCTGAGTGCTTTCAGCTCTGCTCATCACCAGCCTGATGCCCCTGAGCTGGGCTCCAGCCTGCAGTTTCCTGATGCTCTGGATAAAAAGATGACCCTGCACCTGAGAGTCATAAACATCTCGCTCTGGGGGCGTGGAGGTGGGGTGGGGAACCAAGGCTGGGCTTTCACACGGAGGCAGAGAGAAGCTGGTGTTTGGATTCAGAGAGATGGCAACTTATACTACATGTGTGTCCTCCAGGACAGGGGAGGGGGGAAACCTGGCAGGTGGATTTGGGGCATAGGAATTCTGCCAGTCAGGGGAGGTAGATGTATTCACAGATAATGCAGAAAACGAGACCTCTGCCACCTTCCTGTTTTAGAGGCAGACATAGGTTTGTGTAGTGAGTGAAATGTGGTTAAATAAGATTAATTTATCCGCGATGGAAAAGAGCACCTGTAAGGCAGATTGGGCATCTCAAAGGCAGAATTATTTATCAAATTAATTAAAATGTAACCACTGACTCACTGACTCCAATAACTAGGCTTTCCCGCCCAAAAAGCAGCCCTGTTCTGGGCACCTGGGATGTTTCTTCATTCATTGTCCCACAAGGACACACAACAACAAAGGCCTGGCTTGGTCATCTGGAGTAGACACTCCCAGCATCTGCCTGGCTGTTGCCAACCTGGATGTATGTCAGGAGGGGTTACTTGGGGTGGTTCAGGTCACTGGAGAGGGTGAGCGCAGTTGACCTGCCATGAAGCCCCAAGTGGGACTGAGCAGCTCTGCTAGCTGGCAGCCTGGGGCTGGAACAGGAGAGTGTGTGTGTGTGTGTGTGTACAGGAGAGAGTGTGTGTACATGTGTATGTGCGCACCAGAGGCCTGGGCCGTCCACAAAGCCCAGGGCTGCCTGGTGGGACTCCGACATGGACACCTGGCATGGGGGAACCAACCTGGTTAGAATGAGCATGTAAGCCCAGAAATGGTTAATTGCCAGGCACAGGGCTTGTTATGTAAGCTACTTGGGAAGGCTGAAGAGGTGCAGAAAGTTCTATTTAAAAGTGACCAGCAGCGCAATTGAGGTGGACATGGCCAGGGCAAGGCCCCCCATGGGAAGCCTTGAATGATCATGGTTCCACATTTCGTGTCCTGAGAACAGAAGGGTGGCTGAGAGTGAACCATCCAGGCTCAGTGCTGGGCTTGGTCCACAGAGCCCCTCGAGCAGGTCCTTCTCTCATCCATCCTTCTGTGTCCTAAGGAAATGGAAGCCACCTTTCACATCTTGCTCCAAGTGATAGCTCCCAGGGCCCATTCAGGAAGAGAGCGCATGGCGGGGGCAGGGCCCAGAGGCCATATTTCTGTTTGGTTTATGTGCTTGAAGCCACGAAGCAACAGCCAATTCATAATGAACACAGTTTCTGAGGATTTGACTCTCCGAGTGGTTGCTTACACAGGCTATGACAGATCATTGAGCAGACTGTTGGCAAGTCCACAGGCATGCGGCTGTTCCTGGAGGCCTGGCCTGGAGCCGGCTGCCCGATGCCTGTGAGGGATGGATGCCAAGGGCCTGTGTCCTCTCTGCAGCCTTTAAACCAGGTGTGCATTCTGACCACTACATGGCCCCCTTCTTTTTCAAGGGGGTAAAAGGACTTTCAGGGCTTCCCAGGAGGTGCTAGTGGTAAAGGCCAATGCAGGAGAAGTAAGAGATGCAGGTTTGATCCTTGAGTTGGGAAGATCCATTGGAGTAGGAAATGGCAACCCACTCCAGTATTCTTGCCTGGAGAATCCCATGGACAGAGGAGCCTGGTGGGCTATGGTCCACGGGGTCACAGAGTTGAACACGACTGAGTGACTGAGGAAATATATATGTGTGTGTGTGTATCCTTCTGGTTCTGCTCCTCTGGGGAACCTGAACTAGTATATGGATGATAGTGTCCCCTCCTCCAGAGTTTTGGGGGTTCCGCTCCTGACTCCCCTGTGTTTTGACCCTCCCAGCCCCCAGCCTGCAGTTAAGACCCAGAAGAAAGGACTTGGAAGAAGTACAAGAGCACACTCCCTCCTGTGGAAACAACTGCATGCCAGTCCACATAACTTACACATTCACACCAGGTGATGAGGGATGAAGGCTACTCACAGGGACCGGGAATGCCTCACAAAGGCACCAGGCACATGCCTAAGCCTTTTATGTAAAGTACCCTGTGTGCACAGTGATGGGCTCAGTATGCTGACCCATTGTTCCTCCATTTATCTGAAGCTTTATCGAGCACTCGTTAGGTCCTGACACTCTTCCAAGCATTGGGGTAGTGGACCAGACCAAATCCTGACCTCATGGGATTTACACAACAAAGACACCCAATAAACGATACATGTATTGTTTATTTTGGGGGTAGATGTAAGTGCCAGGAGAAAAAAACATAGAACAAAAAGATGGCCCCGTAGTGGTGATGGTTGCAAACAATGTGACTGTACTTAATGCCACTGGATGGCACACTTAGATGGGTAAGAGGGCACATTTCACACTAGGCCTATTCTGGCACAATTTAAAACAAAATTTTAAAGTGTTCTAAAATTTATTGTTTAGATGGGGAAACAATGGAAACAGTGACAGATTTTATTTTCTTGGGCTCCAAAATCACTGCAGATGGTGACTGCAGCCTTGAAATTAAAAGATGCTTGCTCCTTGGAAGAAAAGCTATGACCAACCTAGACAGCATATTAAAAAGCAGAGACATTACTTTGCCAACAAAGGTTCATCTAGTCAAAGCTATGGTTTTTCCAGTAGTCATGTATGGATATGAGAGTTGGAGCATCAAGATGGCTGAGCATCAAAGAATTGATGCTTTTGAACTGTGGTTTTGGAGAAGACTCTTGAGAATCCCTTGGACTGCAAGATCAAACCAGTCCATCCTAAAGGAAATCAGTCCTGAATATTCATTGGAAGGACTGTTTGCTGAAGCTGAAACTCCAATATTCTGGCCACCTGATGTGAAGAACTGATTCATTTGAAAAGACCCTGATGCTGGGAAAGATTGAAGGCAAGAGAAGAGGACAACAGAGGCTGAGATGGTTGGATGACATCACCGACTTGATGGACATGAGTTTGAGCAAGCTCCAGGAGTTGGTGATGGACAGGGAAGCCTGCCATGCTGCAGTCCATGGGGTCTCGAAACATCGACACAACTGAGCAACTGAACTGAACTGAAAATGTATTGTGTTGATGGCTGCACAAGATTATAAATAAATGAAAACCACTGAATTGTGGGTTTAAATTGGATGAATTGAATGGTCTTTGAGCTATATCTCAATAAAGTTGTTTTTGAAAAAAGAGTGATAGTCAGATGAGGGTGGATTATTTCAGAACAGTGGGCAGGGAAGAACAATCTAAGAAGGCGACCTTTGGTGGAAATTACCGTCTTGCGGAGGTTGACGCCCTGCCCACAGTGGCAAGTCTAAGATGCAAACCCAGGCCTGACACCTCTAGAGCTAGGACTGCTCTGTTTGCCCATTCTGAGTTCTGTTTGTTTTTCCTCTTTTCCAAACCCTTTCATACTGATCATCTCACTCTGCTCTGTTCCAGGCATCCTCACTTTCTGTCTTTTTTCCAGCAGACAGAGTGAGAAGCAGATGTTCAGGGCTTGACCCAAGTCCCACTGTCAGTGCCAGGAACCCACGCAATACTGTCCTGGAGGTCAGCAGACTTGTTCTGCAAAGGGCCAGTGAGGCAGTATTTTAGACTTTGTATGAGCTCTGTGGCAACTCCTCAACTTTGCTGTTATGGCACAAAAGCAACCATAGAATTGTAAACACACAGAGGTGGCTGTGTTCCAATAAAACTTTATTTACAAAAACAGGCAGAAGGCTGGATTTGACCCAAGGACCATAGTTTGCCAACTCTTGCTCTAGCTTGTAATCTTCTCTTCTCTGGAAGGACTCCCTGTTAAGGAAGATGCAATTGGAGGGAGTCTCTCCCCCTTAAACGTGTGCCCAGGAGAAGGCATGTGAAGTGCTCCAACCAGCTGGATTTCCCCAGGGCAACAGGATGAAGGAGGAATATACACACAGAAATATCTGCATAGAGGAGAAGGTTAAGGGAAGGCCTAGGAAGTAGCCCTTTGTGGATGGTTGCTTTCTTCCATAGACAGCCAATGAGATGTCATCCATCCATCCATCCATCCACACATGTCTCCATCAGTCTGCACTACCTCATTCTCAAACATTCTCAGCTCCTATTCTGCACCTGGCCGTGAATTAGACCCTCAGGCTTCAGTGGAGAACAGGACAGAGTCCCTGGTCTCAAGGAGCTCCTACTACAAACAATCCCATGCATAGTCTATAAACCCAGGGAATGGATGATAAAGATTAGGCATGGAGTAGCCAGAACGGTTCATCCTGGGATCCCTTCCTTCTCAGACCAAACTGAGGCCGACTCTTGTCAGCAGTCCCTCGCATTCTTTCAGGACTCCAGCTCCTCAACCCTAAATGGTCTCTGAGGTAGAAGTTTTCCCATAGGACTGTAGGCCAGCCTGCCCACTGAGCTCTGGATCTCTGTCCCAGGCAGGTAGAGGCCTGCCATTCAGTCATGCAGGGCCCTCAGGAGCCCTGTGATCTGGAGTGGGAAGAGAGTCGGTCCCCAAGGACACACAGGTGGTGCTGAGGAGTGTCTGGCTGTTGGGAGGGAGGTGGGACCATGAAGAAGAGAAGCAATGTCACCTCTCTCCTCCCCCCACAGAAATGGGGGACCAGCCCATGTGTGCTGAGCAGATTGCGACCCCCTCTAGAAGATGGGGAGCAGTTGTCACCATGTCCAGTGAAATGAAAATATCTCCTTTCTCTTTGTCATCTAGGAGCAAGCAAAGCAGGTCGGGGTTGTTTTGGGTAGTGACAACTAGGATGAGTCCTTGTGAGGGGTGCCCATGGCTCCCCTGAATTGAGCTGTCGCCCAGTTTGGAGCTGGCTCCCCTGCCAACAATGAAAGCGTTTGCCAGCCTGGGTTTCCCGGCTGCCACCCGCCTAATGTCGGCGTGATTGTTCTGCCATAAACATCATCTGTGTGTGTGTTATCTTCAGACAGGCTGGGCCCGGCCGCTTGGCCAGGGTCCAGGGCTTCTCTCTTCCCCAGAAACCCAGAATCGTGGCTGTCTCGTCTCCATGGCAGAAATGAGATGAGGCGTTCACACCCTGGGTGGGAAGCAGAATTAAATTTTAGAAGACACTGCGGAGCTGACCGCCCACTGTAAGGGGAGAGGGGGGCGGCCAGCCTGGGTGTTGTCTGGTACCCTTGTGCTGGGTGGGAGGGCAGATCACAGGAGTGACGATGCTGAATGGTCCTGGGAAGCACTGGGTTGAACATGTGTTCAACTCTGTCCTCCGAACTGTCACCTGCCTCATTTCATCTTCACACTAAGTCTATGAGGCAGGTTGTTGTCAACTGTTTTACGAAAGCGGAAACTGGGGTGCATAGCGATTCCCTCTCAGGAAGCCAGGTGTGCAGAGTCCTGCTCTCCGGGGGCTGTCCAAGCCACCTCGGGGCCTTCTCTGGAGTGGCTGCAGGTCTTAGATGGCCAGAGGGAGGGCGGCCGCTGCTGCCAGGTGACCTCCGAGTCCTCCAGGCCTGTCCAGAGACAGTGAGGTGGATGCAGAGCCCAGGGGAGCCTGGGGTGGAAAGCAGAACCCCTCCACCCTCCCAGCACGAATTCACCTGACTGCTCCTCTTGCAGTTCCAGGGTTCCTGGTGAACCATTTGGAGGTCAAGGTGGCAGGATTCAAGTTCTTTCCTTGCTAACCCATGACCTGCGTGGGAACTGACTCAGAACCTGCTCAGGCTGCAGAAAGGAGGTGGGGCCAGAGTGCTGAGAGGTCTGGGATGGGGAGAGATTGACTCATGGTATTCGAGGAAGGTGCCCATCATAACAGAGAAGACTGTTCTTGCCCCCTGAACTCCTACAGTCCTACAGCACTTAGGATCCTAGACTGCAGGGCTGGACCCTCTTTGTTATTCTGCAGTTGTTCAGTCGTGTCCAACTCTTTGTGACCCCATGGACTGCAATATGCCAGGCTTCCCTGTCCCTCACCATCTCCTGGAGTTTGCTCAGACTCATGTCCATTGAGTTGGTGATACCATCTTTAGGAAACATAATTCGGCTTCTGTATTGGAAATAGGAAGTGGTTTGGGGGGAGGATGGTGTCCAAATGCCACCATAGGTCCCTGGCGGGCCTCACCTGGAACTCAGGGGCTGAAGACAAAGGCTGGCTCAAGCCTGAGTGTCCCCCGCCCTGACTGTCACCTCCCCAGTGGTTTCCCATCAGCCACTCCTGTCTTCTGAGAGGTATTTCCCACTGGGCCCATCAGTCAGATGCTGTCTCCTTGCTCCCATGAAGGCCTGAAGCCCCCTTTGCTCTGCGGGCACTGGTTCTCCTCCTCGCAGCTCATGGCTGGACCCTGGGCCCCTTCTCCCTGCCCCAGAACACTGCTAAAATATTGTCCTGTGGATAGGAAATGAAAAGGGTACAACCTCATTTCTTCAAAGATCGCCCAATCTAGCCCAGAGGTATAATAAATCCCCAAACTTTCCTTTCAGGAATCATCTTTTCTAAGTCATATCTTTCTGTGTTAAGCGGTAGGCACACAGTTGTGAAATAAAACTGAAAGCTTGGGATGCCGAGTGACTCGAGGTGTTTGCGGGAATCTGCCTTTTATGGCAACACTTTTCCTAGGCTCAGCCTTCCTCCACTGTAGGGTACATGGCAGCTAGAGTTGGTTGGTGACACATCATGCTCTATCAGCTAAAGCTGGAGCCTCTGCCTGGGTCATCTTGGCCATCCTCCTGTGGTCTTGTAGAACTAGGGCCTTGATTATCTGTCCAGTGAGGTGTTTGCTTTTAAAACGGGAATTCGAGTAATTGGATTGCATAATCTTAGTTCACAACAGACCATTATTGTTTGGATTCCAGTGTTGGTTTCACTTTTATGACAATGAATGCAGCTCCCTTTGTGCTCCACGGGAATGCCCCCATCCTCCCCTGCCTCTCCATCTCCCAGAGATCATCACAGTCCTGAATTCATGCTTAAATTTCCTTCCCTGTTGTTCCTGTCATCACTTCTACGTGTGTCCCTAAATAATACATCATTTGGGTTCACCTGTTTTTGAACATCATGTCACTAAGACCCATTTATGTTGGTATGTAGCCAGATTCAACTCTTTTTCACAGCTGTGTAATATTCCACAGTTGTAGTCTCTGCTACAATTCACTTAACCCTCCTCTTGCCTGTGGTCATTTAGTTGTTTCTAGGTTTCTGGTTTTCATACTGTTCATGGGGTTCTTGAGGCAAGAATCACTAGAGTGGTTTGCCATTCCCTTCTCCAGTGGACCATGTTTTGTTCATTGGAAGGACTTATGCTGGTGCTGAAGCTCCAATGCTTTGGCCACCTGATATGAAGAGCTGACTCACTGGAAAAGACCTTGAGGCTGGGAAAGATTGAAGGCAGGAGAAGAAGGGGACAACAGAGGGTGATATGATTGGATGGCATGACCCAATGGACATGAATTTGAACAAACTCTGGGAGATGGTAAAGGATAGGGAAGCCTGGCGTGCTGCAGTCCATAGGGTCACAAAGAGTTGGACGTAACTTAGCAACTGAACAACAACAACAAGGTTTTTGCTCTTATAAACAGCACTGCCCAGAGTCACCATGTGCATCTATGTTTCTCCTGGTTGTTACTTACTTGGGAGTTTCTCTCAGGAGCGGGCCATGCTGGGTGACCACTTATCTACTGCTGTGACACATACTACCCATCATGAATGCCATTCACAGGGCCCACAGGGGGTGGCTGGAGTGGTTGGGGCAATAGCACTGGGGCTGGCCTGGCACCTCTCCTCTCTGTGGAGCCCAGGACTTCTCCATGAGGTCTTTTCAGCTCGTCCCTCCCAGCATGGCAACTCGAGCTTCCCAAGTGAGTTTTTCCAGTTGCCGGGTTGAAGCTGCTGGCTTCTATGGTCAACCCCAAAGTCTCAGAACTCAGATAGGAGTCTCACTGCCATCACATTCTATGGGTGAAGATGATCACTAGGAGCAGAGCAGATCGAGGAGTAGCAAAGCACTTGTGTTGACTAGATCCCGTACACAGGCGGCTCCTCGTCTTTACAAGCTAACCCAAGAGATCACATCACTGACAGCTCCTGCCCCACGCTGGCCATGCACAAAAGATTCCCAAGCTCATCACGCTCTGCAGACCTTGTCAGGGTCTCACTGGTGTCAGTGGAGTGGATATCAGCTGGGATCTGGTCCTGGTCCGATTTGCATTTCTGATCATGAGAAAAGTGAGACATCTCCTCCTAAAATTATCAGCTGCATGTTTTTCCTCTTTCCTGTTCAAGTCCTTTGCCCATTTTTCTACTTGGTTGTCTCTGTTGTTGTAAGAATTCTTTGTATTTAATGGATGCTCATCCTTTTTCCTTTTTATGTATTGCAAATATATTTTATTTTCCAGTTTGTAGCTTCTCTGTTTCTTCAAGATGTCTTTTGATGAACAGAAGTTCTTACTTCTAATATGGCAGATTTATCAATATTTTATTTTACAGTTAGCATGTTTTAATCTTCTTTAAGAAAAAAAAATCCTTCCCTGTCTCAAAGTCAGATGGATGTTCATCACTACTTTTCTTAAAGTTTTGACATTAGCAGTTTAATTCTGAATCTATCTGGAGTTGATTTCCTTTTTATTTTTTCACTTTGGGGAAAACCAGTGTAACTAACTCCTTTCCCATGATCTGCTGTGCTATTTCTGATGCATCAACAATGGTGGATGCGTCCTGAGAGCCCTCTCATTGTGTTTAGAAGCTTTTATGAGTGATTTGGTTTTTAAATCTTCCCTGGTGAAGCTTCCCTTGTTGCTTAGTCGGTAAAGAATCTGCCTGTGATGCAGGAGACCACCTGAAGCACAGGAGACCTGGGTTTGATCCCTGGGTTGGGAAGATCCCCTGGAGAAGGAAATGGCAACCCACTCCAGTATTCTTGGCTGGAAAATCCCATGGACAGAGGAGACTGGCAGGCTACAGTCCGTGGGGTCACAAGAGTCAGACACGACTTAGTGACTAAAACCACCATCGCCATATGTTCCGGGCTTCCCAGGTGGCACTAGTGGTTAAAAAAAAAAAAAAAAAAAGCCTGTCAATGCAGGAGACATAAGAGAAATGGGTTCAGTCCCTCGGTCGGGAAGATCCCCTAGAGAAGATTATAGCAACCCACTCCAGTATTCTTGCCTGGAAAAGACCATGGACAGAGAAGCCTGGCGGGCTACAGTCTATAGGGTCACAAAGAGTCAGACAGGACTAAAGCGACTTAGCATCCACGCATGCACCATGTGACCCAGCAATCCTCCCGAGCATATACCCGGAGAAAACCATCATTCCAAAAGATACATGCACCCCATTATTTATTGTAGTACTGTTTACAATAGCCAGGACACAGAAGTAATCTAAATGTCCACTGACAGATGAATGGATAAAGAAGATGTGGCACATACATACAATGGAATGTTACTCAGTTATAAGAGGAACAAACTGTGCCATCCACAATGATGTGGATGAGCCTAAGGCCAGTCGTGTAGACTGAAGGAATAAGTCTGCAAGAGAAAAACAAGCATCATATATTAATGCATATATGTGTGATATAGAAAAATAGTACAGATGATCCTTTTTGCAAAGCAGAAATAGAGAAATAGAGGTAGAGAACAAATACCAAGTGGGGGAAAAGGAGGGTGGGATGAACTGGGAGATTGGACATGACATACCAACACTATTGTGTCTAAAATATTAATCGATAACTAATGAGAACCTGCCTGGAAAATTCCATGGACAGAGGAGCCTGGCGGGCTACAGTCCATGGGTGGCAAAGAGTTGGACGTGACTGAGCCCACCCACAATAGAGCACGGGGAACTTTACTCAGTGCTCTATGGTAACCAAAATGGGAAGGAAATCCAAAAAGGGGGATATATGTATACAAATGCTGATTCACTTTGCTATACAGATGCTGCTGCTGCTGCTGCTGCTAAGTCACTTCAGTCGTGTCCGACTCTGTGCGACCCCATAGACGGCAGCCCACCAGGCTCCCCTGTCCCTGGGATTCTCCAGGCAAGAACACTGGAGTGGGTTGCCATTTCCTTCTCCAATGCAGGAAAGTGAAAAGTGAAAAGTGAAAGTGAAAGTGAAGTCATGTCCAACTCTTAGCGACCCCATGGACTGTAGCCCGCCAGGCTCCTCCATCCCAGAACCTATTAATAACACAACCTTGTTAAGCAACTATACTCCAATAAAAATTAAAAGCAAAACCTTACAAATAATTCTAGGGGAAAAAAAACAACAAAAAAAGTGACTTGCTTGAGGCCAAGTCATACCTGTGGGAACATGGGTTTTTAAACTCCGTGCCTCACTGTCCACACCTCCCTCACTCTTTGATGGGCAAGTGGGTAGGGTGAACCCTGAGGTCTCCCAGTCTGACTGCTTGGCTCAAACCCACACCCAGACTGAGTGAACTGCTTGGACTCCCCATCCCCACTGTGAAGATTCAGTCTAGTTCATTTTGTCTGGGGTCTGTCATGTGATAAGTGTTTAATGCCTGGGAGCTGTCGTCTCTAGTCTGACATTTCTTTTCAATTAGCATCTCTGTCTCTCTATTTAAACCATGTCCTGTCCTAAATTCTGCTGCTTCTGCTGCTGCTGCTGCTGCTGCCATTCGGTCATTAAGTCTTGTCTGACTCTTTGCAACCCCGTGGACTGTAGCCTGCCAGGCTCCTCTGTTCATGGGTTTCCCAGGCAAAAATACTGGAGTGGGGGGCCATTTCCTTCTCCATCTGATCTGCTTTTTTACACATGGGCTCCAGTAAGTCATTCTGGCTGAAGCATTGTAGCTGACCTAGCTGCCTTCTGCTCCCAAACAGGTGTGAACAATTGCACCACATCTGTGAAGAGTCAGAGATGGGGAGTGAGAAACAACAGGGTCGCTGGATCCCGAGCGGGTGCTTCAGGTGTGTGGAGAGGGGCAGTCTCCCACTTGTAGTCAGCGTCAGTTCATCCCTCAAAGCCAGAGAATCCAGGCACCAGGCTAGCTAACAAATGCATTTGGGAGTAAAACTGAAGAAGGGCTGGTTGCAGTGGTAATGTGGGGCTGGCTTTAGTGAGGTAGTGGTATTAGGGCTTGAAAGCCCCTGGGGTGAGTCAGTCCGTCGCTTGCCCAGGAGTCAGAACATTCTTCCTTGGAACCTAGAAACTGAGAAGAGAAGTGGGCCCCCAAGTTCTGGATCTGGTGCCCCTTCACCTCTGCCCGCTGTGTGACCTTCAACAGGTCACTCTCCCTCTCTGATCTTCAGGTTACTTCTTAGAACGGAGGGGCCATCAGTGGCCCCAGTCTCTCAGTTTCCTCCTCTTGATGGTCTCTGGATCTACAATGGAGGCAAGTGTTTGATGATACCGACCTGTCTCACACTAAGGAATTGAAAGCAGAGCAAGAAAAGCCCAAGAATTCACTTTAAATGTAAGCAGCTGAGAGCTTGCCTCTTAATTGGGTAAGCTTCAAAAGATAATGGCACACCTCCGTATTTTCAAAAATCACCGGCCTGGCCACCCAAGGAGGTGGGTGGATGTGAAAAGATGGGTTCAGCCAACAAGATTTTCTCCCTTCAGAATTGTAACAATCATCATGTATTATTTTGAAAATCTGGAGTACTTTGTTTCACTTCTTATTTCTTTCTAACTTTATTGAGGTATAATTTACAAACAAATATGGTATATATTTATGGCATGCAACATGATTTGATACGCATATTATGAAGTGATTACCACAATCAATTTAATTAGCACATGCAACACTTCACATACTTACATTTTCTTTTTATGATGAGGAAACTTAAGATCTGATCTCTTGGCAAATTTCAAGTATACAACCCAGTATTAACTATGGTCACCACATTGTTCATTTGGTCTCCAGAATGCGTTCATCTTATAACTGGAAGTTTGTACCCTTGGACCCACATCTCCCCATTTCCACCACTTGAAATATTTTTTTCTATTTCTTTTTCCTGTTTTTAAATTAATTTTTCAGTTGAAGGAAAATCACTTTACAATGTTGTGTTGGTTTCTGCTGTACATATCCCCTTCCTGTTGAGCCTTCCTCCCTTCCCCACAGCCCACCCCTCTATGTCATCACAGGGCACCAGGCTGGGCTCCCTGTGTTATATAGCAACTTCTTACTGGCTATCTGTTTTACACCTGATGTATATGTATATGTGTTTATTTTATATATATATATATATATATATATGTTGATGCTACTATTTTTAAATGAATTTGTGTGAAAGAGAGTGGCAAGTTAAGCTGGAGCCTCTGAAATGGAGGTGGGCTCAGTGCCAGGAGGAGGTTCATCCTCCCAGCCCTCAGGGCTGGGCAAGAGGCGGCCTCTCAGAGCTCTGACACCCGAAGGGCACTGATTGTTCACTTGAAGGCTGTGGTACCTCCGGCAGGTACCCAGGCCCCTTCACCTTAGGAGGCCAGGCTCCTCACCCCCAGATTTTCTTGGTAGCCCCATGGGGCCAAGCCAAGCCACTGAGAGCCCGTGTCCTGATTCCACCCACCGACTGTCACGCTCTGGAGCCCAGAGTGAATCAGGCAGACGGCATAGATGCGTTTGTCCTCCGTCTCTGCGGGGTGACCTGTCCTGAGCCGCTCAGCTGTTCAGTAACAGTCTCAGATCCCACAGGCTCCTCTCCAACTGCAAAATGCTAAAGAGATCCCGAGCTATTTATGGCAGGAAGTATTCAGCCACCTCCGCCTCATGCTGCGTGAGTCATGGTCCTCGGAGAGGACAGTGGCCAGAGGTTCTAAGAAATGGTTCGGGATTTGTCCCCTAGTCCCTGGCCTGTCCCCATTTCGCCTTCTCCATAGAAATCCACAGAGGCCTGGTCTGTTTCATCAAGAAGGGGCTTTGAGGCTCAGCCCCCGTTTTCTGCAGTAAGACTGAGCTCCACTGAAGGGACTGACTCACCCAAGGTCACAGAGTGGGTGGTGGCCTGGCAGATCCAGAGCCAGGTCACGTGAGGCCTCTGCTGTCACACAGGTCATGGCCTTCAGTTATTTATTTATTTGTTTTTAAAGTGTTCTCCTTTTGGTTGCAAGGAGCTGGGATTGGCTCAGATCAACTTTTGTTAGTTTCCGTAACAAATTAACCACAAACTGGGTGCTTTAAAACAATATAAACATTATTCACTTGAAGCTCAGGAGCCAGCTGAGCTTCAAATGAAGGTGTGCTTTTATTAGGGTGTGGGAAGGGTTGGTTCCTTCTGGAAGCTTTGAAGGAGGCTCTGTCCCTGGCCGCTTCTGGTGGCTGCCAGGGATCTTTATCTTGTAGGTGCATCACCCCAGCCTCTGCCTCCATCTTCACTTGCCTCCTCTGTCCCTCAGAAGGACAGACTCACTGGATTTGGGGACCCTCCTAGTCCAGTATGACATCATCTGCACCCCTTACTAGGTCTGCAAGGGCCCGGTTCTCAAATAAGTTCACAGTCACAGCTTCTAAGAGTCAGGTAGTGGATGGATCTTTTTCAATCCACACAATCACCCGACGAGGAGTGTGGTTTGACAGATGGGGTGGAGGGTAGATCTTGCAGCAAAACCAGGCCATGGGCAGCCCCAGGGAGGGGCTGGCAGGGATCTGTGCTCTGTGACGCTCTGTGATGTTCAGCTTGCTGTGTCTCTGAGTCTCTGCCTTGCTTGGCAGGCTTGCTTCTCTTTTCACTGCCAATCGGCTTCTACATTCTCTCGTATTTCTCTCCATGACATCTGCTTCCCCTTTCCCGTCGCTTCTCTTGATTTCTCATCACCTCATTTCAGCTCTTCCTACCTCGATCTAAGCAACTTCTGTACTCCAGTATCTGCTGCTAATTACTTCCTCCTTATACCTTTTCCCACTCTGATTTCTAAGTGGGGAAGTCCTATTGGCTGCACCCATCTTTTCTCCTCTGCAAGGTGACCCCACCCTGGCCAGCCGGCCAACTGGATATCATGGGGTTGTGTGTCCACCTTTGATCCAACAGCAGAATGGAGCAGTGGTACCAAGCACGAACTTCATCCTCACCTCCTGGGAGGGCCAGGAGCATTGCAGGCACGTGGTGGAGGTTAGGACGCCCACGAGGGCACAGAGTGACTGCCTGCTCGATGCAGGAGAACTTCAAGGTACCGGAATCCAACCAAGTGTAATCGTCAAGTTGTCAGTTAACTGAAATGTTTCCAGTTTTATTCTAGTTTGAGAAGAAAGAGACACAGATAATAGGGACCTGGAAAAAAGCAACCACAGGAGAATGTTCTAGCTTCAGTCCAAGTCTCCCCTAAACTGAAAACAGTGACTTCCAGGGACGCTATGGTCCTTTAAGCATCAAAGAGAGATGGAGCCGTGCGCACTGTATCATGACCCTCATTAGGCAGGAAACAGTATCTGTGATTGAGGAAAGAGTCTCCAGCAACACTCTCGGGTGCCCATCAAAGCTACCTACTCCTCATTTCTCAGCTCTCCACGTCTTCTTTGGGCTTTTCTGTACTCCTCTATATCACGATGCTGTTTGCAGTTCTGCCACAGTGAGTCATTTCTTCTTACCTAGTTGTTTAATTCTATCGTTTGTCTGTAAGATTCCGTCCTAGGGCATACGGTGTCCCCAGACTGTGGGCTTAAGATGGCAAATCCGCACTGTGATATAAACATAAAAGTCATTACCATTCTCCTCGAGTATATGTTAATGACACCGCGGAATGGTGATAATTAGATGAAGCATCATTTCACACCATCACCAGTGTGCTTTACATTTATTTATCGCCATTTCTTTCTCCAAAGTCAGCAAAATGGAGACTCGTACAATATCCCAAAGCATCCGATGAGAAAAATATCCTGCGACTGTTAATTACTGTCTTACGAGCCTGCTGATCCCAACATTCACCTCCAGCCTCTTTCTGGGGATCTCCTTCTGTCCCTCCCATCCCAGAACCCTTGGACATGTGCCCTCAGCTCAGCCACCAGGAATGGCTGAGTTTGTCTGCTGCATTGACTGACAAAGCACCACAACCTGGGCAGCTTAAACAAATGAAATCTATTTTCTTACAGTCCCGGGGACTAAATCCAAGGTGTCCTGAGGCCTCTCCCCTTGGCTTGTTAGATGGCCATCTACATCCTTAGTCCATACATGGCCATCCCTCTCTGTGTGTCTGTATCCTGATCTCCTTATCTTTTTTTTTTTTTCCTATTTGTTGAAATTTTAATTAGGAATTTTCAGTTCTCAAGGACAATGTACAGTGTGAATTTCAAGAGTATTTGTATTTGGCAAAACTAATACAATTATGTAAAGTTTAAAAATAAAATAAAATTAAAAAAAAAAGACCACAAACCTTAAAAAAAAAAAAGAGTATTTGTAGATAGCATGCAGGCATAATATATGTTCACTTTAGTTATACATTTATATGTATTATATATACATTTTTTCATATTCTTTTATGTTACGGCTTATCACAGGATATTGGACATAGTTCCCTGTGCTGTGCAGTAGGACCTTGCTGTCTATCCATTCTGTATATAATAGTCTGCATCTGCTAACCCCAACCTCCCACTCCAGCCCTCTCTCATCCCTCTCCCTCCTTGCAACCACAAGTCTGTTCTCAATGTCTGTGCGTCTGTTTCTGTTTCATAGATAAGTTCGTTTGTGTCATATTTTAGATTCAACACATAAGTGACATCTTGCATTTGTTTTTCTCTGACTTACTTTACTTAGTATGATAATCTCTAGGTCCATCCATGTTGCTACAAATGACATTATTTCATTCTTTTTTCAATGGCTGGGTAGTATTTCATTGTATGTATATATATACACCACATCTTCTTTATCCATTCATCTGTCAGTGACATTTAGCTTATTTCCATGTCTTGGCTATTGTAAATAGTGCTGCTATGAATACAGGGATGCATGTATCTTTTATAATTATAGTTTTGTTCAGATATATGCCCGGGAGTGGGATTACTGGATCATATGGCAACTCTATTTTTAATTTTTTGAGGAGCATGTGCACTGTTTTTCATAGGGGCTGCACCAATTTACATTCCCGCCAACAATGTGGAGAGTTCCCTTTTCCCCACACCCTGTCTGGTGTATGTCACTTATAGATTTTCAAAATGACGGCCATTCTGCCTGATTTGAGGTGGTACCTCATTGTAGTTTTTATTTGCATTTTGCTAACAATTAGCAACATTGAGCATCTTTTCATGTGCCTGTTGGTCATCTATATGTCTTTTTGGAGAAATATGTATTTAGGTCTTCTTCCCATTTTTTAATTGGGTTGTTTGTTTTCTGTTGTTAAGTAGTATGAGCTGTTTGTATATTTTGGAAATTAAACCCATTTCAGTCTCATCATTTGCAAATATTTTCTTGCAGTCCATAGGCTGTCTTTTCATCTTATTTGTGGTTTCCTTTGCTGACAAAAACTTGTAAGTTTGATTTGGTCCAACTTGTTTATTTTTGCTTACATTTCATTAGAAAACATTGGTGCACTAATCTCTTCTTAGAGGACAGTTATCATATTGAATTAGGGTATGTACGTGCTCAGTTGTGTCCCCCTCTTTGTGACCCCATGGACTGTAGCCCACCAGGTTCCTCTGGAGAATCCAGGCAAGAATACTGATGTGAAATGCCATTTCCTCTTCCCGGGGATCTTCCTGACCCAGGGATCAAACCTGAGTCTCCAGCGTCTCCTGCATGGCAGGCAGATTCTTTACCTCTGCGGCACCTGGGAAGATGTTAGGTTAGGGCCCACTTCCAATGACCTCATTTTACCTTCAGTTCAGTTCAGTCGCTCAGTCGTGTCCGACTCTTTGTGACCCCATGAATCGCAGCATGCCAGGCCTCCCTGTCCATCACCAACTCCCAGAGTTCACTCAAACTCATGTCCATCGAGTCCGTGATGCCATCCAGCCATCTCATCCTCTGTCGTCCCCTTCTCCTCCTGCCCCTAATCCCTCCCAGCATCAGAGTCTTTTCGCATGAGGTGGCCAAAGTATTGGAGTTTCAGCTTTAGCATCATTCCTTCCAAAGAACACCCAGGACTGATCTCTTTTAGGATGGACTGGTTGGATCTCTTTGCAGTCCAAGGGACTCGCAAGAGTCTTCTCCAACACCACAGTTCAAAGCATCAATTCTTTGGCACTCAGCTTTCTTCACAGTCCAACTCTCATATCTATATATGACCACTGGAAAAACCATAGCCTTGACTAGATGGACCTTTGTTGGCAAAGTAATGTCTCTGCTTTTGAATATGCTATCTAGGTTGGTCATAACTTTTCTTCCAAGGAGTAAGCGTCTTTTAATTTCACGGCTGCAGTCACCATCTGCAGTGATTTTGGAGCCCAAAAAAACAAAGTCTGACACTGTTTCCACTGTTTCTCCATCTATTTCCCATTAAGTGATGGGACCAGATGCCATGATCTTAGTTTTCTGAATGTTGAGATTTAAGTCAACTTTTTCACTCTCCTCTTTTACTTTCATCAAGAGGCATTTTCCCTTAACTACCTCTTTAAGCACCCTACCTCCAAACTCAGCCATATTCTATGGCACTAGGGGCTAGGACTTCAACATACAAATTTGCGAGGCACTCAGTTCAGAGGAGCCTGGTAGGCTGCAGTCCATGGGGTCGCAAAGAGTCGGACACGACTGAGCAACTTCACTTTCACTTTTCACTTTCATGCATTGGAGAAGGAAATGGCAACGCACTCCAGTGATCTTGCTTGGAGAATCCCAGGGACGGCGGAGCCTGGTGGGCTGCCATCTGTGGGGTCGCACAGAGTCAGACATGACTGAAGTGACTTAGCAGCAGCAGCAGTAGCAGCAGTTCAGCCCATAACATGCACCAAATTCCCATGGGCCTGGTGGCAGCCTTTTCTGAGCAAGTGAGATTCTTTACAGAGCTGCCTTTGTCTGCGGGGCATTAAACTTCCTAGATGCCATGTAATTGTTGATCACCCACCTCCCCCTATGTCAAAAGTATTCTGGTTTGGATAATACGTCCCATGGTCCTTCTTTTGGGTGGAGTTGGGAGAGTTTCTGCTTGGAGAGAGTCAGATGGTCCACTGCTCAGAGGCACAACAGAGGCCAGCTCACTGGGGACTGGGTGCCTGTCATGTGTCCACACTTTGTGTCAGGCACTGGTTGGGTGCTAGAATAGATTTGTTTTTCCTTGATCTGAAACACTGGCCAACTAGTATGTGCCAACTACTGTACCACAACTTTCTGTTGTTGCTGTTCACTTGCTAAGTCGTATCTGACTCTTTGCAACCCCACGGACTGCAGCATGACAGGCTTCCCTATCCTTCACTATCTCCTGGATTTTGCTCAGATTCATGTCCATTGAGTCCGTGATGCTATCTAATCATCTCACCCTCTGATGCCCCTTACTCTTTTGGCTTTCAATCTTTCTCAGCATCAGAGTCTTTTCCAATGAGTTGGCCATCTTCGCATCAGATGGCCAAAGTATTGGAGCTTCAGCTTTAGGATCAGTCCTTACAATGAATATTCAGGGTTGATTTCCTTTAGGATGGATGGGTTTGATCTCCTTGCAGTCCAAGGGATTCTCAAGAGTCTTCTCCAGCACCATGATTCGAAAAGCATCAGTTCTTCAGCTCTCAGCCTTCTTTATGGTCCAACTCTCATATCTGTACATGACTAGTGGAAATACCATACTTGGACAACTTGCTATGCAGTGCATGTAATGCTTAGTTGCTCAGTCATGTCTGACTCTTTCAACATTTTGGACTGTAGCCCACCAGGCTCCTCTGTCCTTGGGATATTTTTGGACAGCTTTCTAGATGTGTTCCTTTATTACCCATACCGTGACCCTGTGTAGGATGCTCTTATTATCATTCTTTTGGAAGTAGAAACTTCAATTCAGAGGGGTTGAGTAACTTGCTTAAGGTCACACAGGCTTGCTTGTGGTGGAGTGAGATTGGAACCCAGATCTTTTCAGTTCCAAAGTCTATGACACTTGTCACTGACTCATGAGTAACTTGAGACAGAGCCATGATTCCAGCTGGACGCCTTGGTTTCCCTTCCTGTAAATGAAACGAAATTGACAGAATCAGGCTGGGGTGCTTGTAGTGTTGGTTCTTGCTTTAGTTTCCTGGGGCTGCCTCAGCAAAGCTCCACAAATGGGGTGGCTTAAACAACAGGAATTGATTGTCTCACAGTCCTGGAGGCCAGAAGTCAGAATCAGTCAAAGGTTCAGTGGGGTTTGTTCCTTCTGAGGGCCACAGGGGAGCATCTGCTCCAGGCCCCTCCCAGCCTCTGGTGGCCTCAGATCCTTCCTCCTTGACTTGCAGATGGTGTTGTCCTGGTGTCTTCACGTCATCTTCTCCACGCATGTCTTTGTGTCCTAATTCCCCATTTTATAAGGACGCCAGTCATCTTGGATTAATGCCTGCTCTGATCACCTTACCCTAACTTGATCATTTGTAAAGACTATATTTCCAAATAAGGTCACATTCACAGGTTAGGGCTGGAAGTTAGGACTTCACCATCTTTGGGGAGATACTGTTCACCCCATAATAGCACCAGGACCTCATCTATAAAGTCAGCCATAATGAGTCACTATCTTCCCAGCCTTCTGCCTCAAGCCAGCATGCCAGCTCCTATGCAGACCTTGTGAGGGGAGATGGTTCTTCTGGTGGGAGGGAAGACAGTGGGGTCTCAGCATGGGCCCGTCCTAGGATCTAACTCTAGGGTGGGCACATCTTTCCAAGTGCCTCTGCCGTGGATCCTTCAGAGCTACCCCCTCCTCTTTGGCTGCACCCCTGGCCCATGGCAAGGCCCCAGCCCAGCCTTCTGGGTGGGGGAGCTCCCTCCTGGGTGCTTCCTGCCACCCTCTGTCCTGGCACCTCATGTCCCCCTCCACCTGTTTCCCCACAACAAGGACAACTCGGCCTGGAAACTGTGGGTGTGATGACCCACCTGGAGCTGGGGAAGGTGCCCAGAGTGGGTGCTAATTGACGATGCTGTTTCACACCCAGTCCTCCTGACCCTCCCATGTCCTGAGTCCCTTCAGTGACCTGAGCCCATAGTCACACACAGTCACATGATTGCAAGCTTGGGGGAGACCTGAAATGTTACCTCTTATGTTATTCATTTCACCCTCCCTTGTCTGGGGGAAGATATAAGGGCTATGTTGGCTCTGTGACGTCAGCCACAAGAAGCAGGCAGCTTGGCCTCTGGAAACTTCCTGTAATGAGATGCTCATAACCCCTTGCTCACTGCAGCCTGCTTTTTGTGCTGGGAAGTGCCAACTGTCAGAAAATCTCATTTATTTTCTTTGTACTGAGCTGAAATCCATCTCCCAGGACTGCTAGCTCATATTGAACTGGTGGTATAGGATCATAGAGGGGAGTTTATACAAAGGAAATTCTAAGGATGTGTGGGTATGCAGGTGTGAATGTGTGGGTCCAGGTACGTATGCAACACGCACACACACGCAAATACTGTACAAGGCAGAACCTTCTCAGAGCTGGGGCTGTGTCCCACCATTTCCTGCCCGGGTCCCACTCTTTCTCTTGGGCTGATGGGGAGGGATCACTGCCATTTGAGAATGTGTCTCTTGGCTGTACTGTCCAGACTCTCGCTGCTTGCTGGGTCCTCCAGGTCTGCCACGGGCAGGGCTCACCCGCTGTGGCTCCTCGCAGGGCTCCCTTGGAGCACTCTGTCAGTACAGACCTCACTGTCCTAGAACACCCGGGGCTCATGGGGCTGGGCAGCAAGACCCCAGAACGTGACGCAGACAGGGCCACCTCCCCGAGTAAGTGCTTTCTCCGGGAGAGTCCAAGTGGCCTCGCACTTTTCCTGGGCACAACCCTCGTGTCTGAAGAATTACTTTCATTTGGGGAGGGTGCAGAGCTGGCAAAGTGTTCTGCCTTCTAATCTCAGCACCAGGCACTCTGGGAGCTGGAAACAGCCAGGTAGAAACTTCTAGCAGGACGAAGGCCAGAAATGCCTCCAGGCTCCTGACTCGGCCGAAATGCAGATTGAGTGGATGTTGCTGCCCTGGTTCAAAGGGCCAAAGCATCTCCCAAAACTCAGAGGTCACCCACCAGTGAGGGAGCCAGTCCAGCCATTCAGCAGGGATGTTACAGTGGCCTCTGTCTGGTCTGCAGGTCAGTGGTTTGGCTCCATGGCTGCACCCTGAGATGGGCTTCCAGGGGAGGCAGGTCAGGTGGGGAGATGAACTTGGAAAGGAGACAGGGGAACGAGTCCATCTTTCATCCAGGGCATCACTCCCTTCTAGGTATGTCCAGCCAGGGTGGGTCAGTCAGAGGGCCTTCGAGGAGCAACCGTCATTTGGGAAACCTTTTAACTGCCATTGGAGCTGTGTGTAAGCCCCTGAGGTGCAGGGTAAGATGCAAGCACAGTGTATTATTTGGGTTGACATTTATGGCATGGATAAACAGAGCGTTGTTACTACCGAATCATGAGCCTCCGACCACAGGGACGGCAGCACGCTGAGAGCACACAAGTGCGAGAGGAGTTTTCATACAAAAGAGAACAAAGCGCAGAGCGATGAGCTCCTGATTTTTAATACTACTGCTGTAAAGCAGGGAAGCGAAGAGCAGAAAATTGAAACCATCAGAAAAGCGTCAGGTTCCAGGGCAGCCAAGACAGAAGTCAGAGTCGACGCTGATGAAATAAGTGGGCTGATTCCTCCTTCAAGGATCGCCCCAATTCTGGGAGGGAGGGGAGGAGGAAAGAGGCGGGGAGGATGTGGGGGAGGAGGAAGTCGAAGAGGGAAAGGACAGGAAGGAGGCAAGAGAAAGATGGAGAAAATCAGAAGAGGCAGAAGCAGAGGGAGAGTGGAGAAAGGGGGTCAGTGGTCACAGAACTTGGCATTGAATTTTTTTCTCCACTTAGTCCACCCTGAGCTTCCTAGTTGCCTCTGGGGGAGAGGACATGACTTTTGTCATCTAGGTCACAGGGGTCCTGGCTGTTTGGCACCAGGGACCAGTTTCATGGAAGATAATTTTTTGACGGATGGTGGGGGGGTGGCTTTGGGATTATTCAAGCATATTACATGTGTTATGCACTTTATTTCTATTATTATTATATCAGTTCCACCTCAGATCATCAGGCATTAGATCCCAGAGCTTGGAGGCCCCTGATCTAGGAGGCTTGGTGGAGGGTATGCCCTGACACCTCCTAATAAGGATAACTGAGAGGATTCTTCAGGCCGTGGACTCCAAAAAGCAGATGTGCTGTTGACATTGTCAAGTGTTTCTGTCCTGGTGTCTTCACAAAGCCCTCTGCAGGTTACTATCTTGTTGAGTCATTGACGGGGACAGAGTGGCCACGGTAGGGACGATTCCAGGCTCCAGGGGTCATGTGTGGGGTTTTTGTCGGAAGGTGTCTGTCCTGGCTGATTTCCCCTCCAGGGAGACTTCACGGCCGTTGGCTAGGGCTCCCCTGCCCAGAGGAGGGATCTGTAGTCAGCTATAATGAGCCACATGTTTTCTGGGCCTCGTGGCCTCAGTCCAGCAGGCCAGTTCCTGCACAGCCCTAGGAGGGCAGCTGGACCTTCTGGTGAGAGGGGCAGTGGGTGGGGTCTTTGTGTGGGCCTGCTCTGGGGTCTAACTTGGAGGGGCACTCTGTGGACCCATCAGAATTCCCCCGTCTTCCCTGGCTGGACTCAATCTAGTGAGAGAATGCCAGAAAACTGGTGTGAAAAATCTCTTTCTTCTCCAAACAAGCCATCCCACCAAGGCACAGACATTGAGGTCAGAGGGAGCCCTGTCCACACTGGGGATAGCCTCAGTAGTCAAGATGGCCAGAGATCTTTATGGAGCATCTGGAGGTTCAGACACTGGATGAGACACTCAGAGGTCACCACGGGGTGAAAGGGCTGCACACAGAGAGATCAGTGGTCAGGAACCTAGCCAGTCAGCCTGGGTCCTGATGTGACCTTGGTCAAGTTATCTAACCTCTCTCAGTGTCACTATCTTTTCACCATTGTTAGGTAAACAGATATATATTGGTACCAAATGCTACCTCTATTCCATAACCTTTCAATTTATTTCTCCAACTCTGACCTCTCTCCTGAACCCCAGACTCCTGTGTCCAGCATTTACTCAGAGTCTCCTCCTGCGGGTCTAATGAAGTAAAGTGAATGTGAAAATTGCTCAGTCATATCTGACTCTTTGAAACCCCATGGACTATATAGGCCATGGAATTCTCCAGGCCAGAATACTGGAGTGGGTAGCCTATCCCTTCTCCAGTGGATCTTCCCAACCCAGGAATTAAACTGGGGTCTCCTGCATTGCAGGCGGATTCTTTACCAACTGAGCTATCACCTCTCTAATTTAACACCCAAAGTGGAACTCTTTCTAAATAAATACCTACCGAACTCATTCCTTCCAAGTCTTCCTCACCTGCCCGCCCATCCATTTTCTCTAAAAACTGAGGAGGCTCCCTGGATTTCTATCTTGCCCCCTTTTCCCATTGAATCACTCAGCCCTGATGACTCTGTCCCTGAAATACTGCTCAAGTCCATCCACCTCTTTCCTCCTCAGCAGCAGAAGCTCCCTCCTAAGTCCCCTATGACTCACTTTGTATTCAGCAGCCAATATGTGGATCAAATCATATTTTCCTCCTTAATATTCTCCAGTGGTTCCTCTTATGGGGTTTTGCAGGTGACTCAGTGGTAAAGAATCCATCTGCCAGTGCAGGAGACGCAGGAGACATGGGTTTGATCCCTGGGTCAGGAAGATCCCCTGGAGAAGGACATGGCAATATCTGATTCAGTGTTTTTGCCTGGAAAATTCCATGGACAGAGGAGTCTGGCAGAATGGAAGAGTCAGACGTGACTGAGCATGCATGCATGGCTCCTCTTGTGCCTGGAATATAATCCAAACTCCTTCCTGTGGTCTTCCCACCCTTGCTGGGTCAGGCCTGCACTCCAGCCTCAGCTCATACCAAGCTCCCCTGCTGGTCCTCAGGGTGGCTGTGTCTGACCACACCCCAGGGCCTTTGCACACGCTCTTCACATTGCTTAGAACACCCTCACTCCAGATGCTGCACAGCTGGCTCCACTTATCCAGGCTAAGCTCAAATGTTCCCTCCTCTTCCCCTGGAGAACTTGGGGGTGGCATCACTATGCATGGCCTAGAGACAAAAGCTTTACCCCTCTCACATCCAGAAGGACAGAGAGAGCTCAAGCAGAGACTGTTTAATAATGGAGACTTCATGTCAGGGATGCTGTTAATGGGAGGATGGTCTGGGCTGAGGACCTCAGGTGCTCCTTCAGCAGACTTGCTCCTTTGGGTTGGGGTGTTCTCACAGAGTTTCCCTGCTTCCCTATCCTGGGTAGACAGGCCTCTAAATAGGTGGGTGCATGCTCCAGGCAGTTCCCAGGGCCTCTGTGTACCCCACATCTGTTGTTTTTCAGTCACTCAGTCATGTGCAACTCTTTGCGACTCCAGGGACTGCAGCGTGACAGGCTTCCCTGTCTTCTACCATCTCCCAGGGTTTCCTCAAACTCATGTCCATTGAGTCAGGGATGCCATACAAACATCTCATTCTCTGCTGCCCTCTTCTCCTCCTGCCCTCAATTTTTCCGAGCACCAGGGTCTTTTCCAGTGAATTGGCTCTTCGCAACAGGTGGCCAAAGTATTGGAGCTTCAGCATCAGTCCTTCAATGAATATTCAGGGCTGATTTCTTTTAGAATTGACTGGTTTGATCTCCTTGCAGTCCAAGGGAGTCTCAAGAGTCTTCTCCAGCACCACAGTTCAAAAGCATCAGTTCTTCGGTGCTCACCTTTCCTTACGGTCCAATTCACATTTGTACATGACTACTGGAAAAACCATAGCTTTGAATATATGGACCTTTGTTGACAAAGTGTCGACTCTGCATCTGGGCACTCACTCATTGGGAAATTTTCCGACCTGGCTCTGGGCTTTGACTGATGCTGTTCTGGCTCCGTTCTAAGTCATCCACACTAAAGGATCATGTGTGAGACTTGTGTTTACAGAGTCTCTGAGCCTTTTCTACCTCAAGATGCTTGTGGAGACTACAGATAGTTTGTGGGGTGACTTCTCCTCCTCAAATCCCTAAATCTAGGTGAAGGGGAAGCTCTAAACCTAGGGGCCTCCAGCAGGCTCCCTGTCCCTGGGAGTCCAAGTAGCCCACAATGCTCAGCTCTGCAGGTACCCAGGCTGCCCTCTTCCCAGTGGCTGCTTTTATAGGGAAGAGATAGGATGTTGGTTTAGAACCAGGTCTTTGGAGCCATGTAGACCCAGCTGCACATCCTGCCTCCTCCACATACTGACTGAGTGACAGAGGACAAGTTACTTCTTTGAGCCTCCATCTCCTGCTCTGTACTTGGGCCAGTGTAGTGTCTGCCCCTCGGGACTGGACTGAGGATGTGACAGGGCCCCAGGTTCATGTCAGCCAGTGGCTTATGTGACGGTCCATGCTCAGCGGTCACCGACTTGATGGCTGCCCTCCCTGCTCACTGGCCCGCACAGTCTTCTGATGGGTCACAGCCAATACAGATGCTCCCTGGAGTCTTCCATCTGTTCTGGCATCTTCTGGGTCCAATAGTGCAGAGCCTATTGGTACTTTGGTGGGGTTTGTGGCTCACAGAAGGTTTGGGATAAAACCAAGGGCCCTGTGATGTTGTCTACGCACCATCCAGCAGGGGGGTGCGTACACATTCATGGGTTCCCTCCATCACTTTCCTTCCTTACCTAACAATGCAGAGAACCCAAGATCCAGGCTCCCCCTTTTTTTTTTTAAATTTATTTTTGGCTGTGCTGGGTGTTCATTGCTGCATGGGCTTTTTGCTAGTTGCGGCAAGGGGATGCCTTCTAGCTGTGGTGTGCAGCTTCTCATTTCGGTGGCTTCTCCTGGAGCATAGGTTCTGGGCATGGGCTCAGTAGTTTCAGCTCCTTGGCTCTAGAGTCCAGGCTCAGTAGTTGCGGCACATGGGCTTGGTTGCTCCACGGCATGTGGGGATCATCCTGGACCAGGGATCTAACACGTGTCTCCTTCTTTGACAAGTGGATTCTTTACTTCTGAGCCACCAGGGAAACCCTAGGCTCCCTTCTTAAGCACTGTTGCTTTGGTTCCCCAGGGGCCATCCAGGGCTCCTGATGAGAAGGGAGGACGTGGCCTGGTGGAGGGGTAGCCTCAAGAGAGAAGAACTAAATTGCCCAGACACTAGGATCTCAAGTCTTGACATTGTCCCTCCCAGCTAGGCAACCTTGAGCCAGTTGCTTCATCTCTTTGGGCCTCAGTTTCTTTGTTTATAAAATAGGGATAATGATTTCCATCTCAGGGATGTTCATTCTTCCATTTAAGAAATGTGAGAGGGATCATGAGGAGGCTGGGAGGGATGGATTTACGCAGGGCCCACCCAGATGGTCCTAAAAATTTCACCATTTCTCCAAAGGGCTCTGAAAGCCATAGAAGGGTTTTTGGCTTATTGGTTGGTTTTTGTTATTTTTAAACAGGGGACTGTCATTCATTTGTATTTTTAAAAGATTACTCTGGCTCACAGGTGAGGACTAGGTTGAAAATTGTCAGGATGGAGTGAGACGCATGCATAGCAGGTAGCACAGTTCCCGGCGTATGGGACGCATCCAGGAGCACTAGCTCGGGTTATTATGTTCACCATGGCAATTGTTGGACAAGCAGCCAGTCTTCCTAATGAAAGTGATGCGCTCTAGCTCTGGAAATCCCATTTCAAAGGACAAGGGTTTCATCTACAGTTGTAGGTCCTTGTGCGCCTCTGTCTAGGGGGCTGGGGTCCAGCGATGTGTAATGAAACAGCTGCCAGTCAGGAGGAGGGGAGTGTGAGGCTGCTCTGAGGTCGGGAGCTGTGTGTGCCTGGCAGTGGGTGGACGGGGGTCCTAGGCAATCGTGGCTCGTTGTGAGGTAGGGAAGCCAGTCTCAGGGCTTAGAAAACAAATTGGTTCTTCGCACTTTCATTGAATTTAGATACAGTGAGATAAAGTTTGTTGGTTTCATACAATCAACCTTGGAGCATTTTGAAGTCCAAGGAAGGGGATTTAGCTCATTGTTGCTGAACATTGAAAAGAGTTTTCAGTGAGAGGCCGTGGTTCTCTTCTTGGTGTGGTCTTGTCCTGTCCATCCATCTTCTTGTCCTTCCAGCAGGAACCTTGGCTGGGAAACCCGCTGGTCTCCCCTGCCACATGTGTTTGACCATGTTGGGCTTTGTTCTCTTCTCTTTTTTCCTTTTCTCTCCTCCTCTTCCTTTCTTTTTAGTTCTTTTCTTACTTTTTTCTCCTTCTCTTCTTTGCTTCTCCCTTTGTTCTGTCCCTCCCTCTCTCCATCCCTCTGCCTCTCTGAAAGAGCTCGAGGTGAAGCCCAGGTTAGAGCCATGAGGACATACTTTCGAATTCCAACTCTTTAGTTCAGTGACTTTGGGCCAGTTACTTAACACATCCACCCCCTCAGTTTCCACTCCCAGAAAACGGGAACAGTAAACAAGCCTGCCTCCAGACGGGGCTTGAGGATTCAGTGTGAAACACCTGGGCTCTAGAACTTGCTCAGTAAAGGTAAATGTTATTATTTGCCTTTGGGCTAAGTGGCTCAGTTGCGTCTGACTCTTTGTGACCCCATGGACTGTGACCTGCCAGGTTCCTCTGTCCATGGGATTCTCCAGGCAAAGAATACTGGAGTGGGTTGCTATGCCCTCCTCCAGGGGATCTTTCTGACCCAGGGATCGAACTTGCATTTCTTACCTCTCCTGCATTGGCAGGCGGGTTCTTTACCATTAGCACAACTCTCTCAGTAAAGGCAAATGTTATTATTTAGAAGTAGTTTTATGAGAGGCGAAGAAAATGGCAACCCACTCCAGTATTCTTGCCCGGAAAATCCCATGGATGGTGGAACCTGGTAGGCTACAGTCCATGGGGTCGCAAAGAGTCGGTCATGACTGAGCGACTTCACTTCACTTCACTTATGAGAGGCGATCCATATGCCATCTCCACTGGCAGCCCTTCTCGATGGCCGAACCAAGACTCCGACTTCATTTTGGATGATGGGGGCCTGTTCTCTGTGTGCTGCCAAAGGACACAGCTACTGGCTGCTCTGCGTGGAGAGCCGGCCTGTTGTCCTCTTTGTTCCAGCCACAGGACTCCTCTCCTTTCCTCCCATCCCTGTTTGGTATTCGCACACTGTCTGCTGGGATCTGGTGAGTTTGTGCCCCTGGACCTGTCTGTGCCAAGCTCCCTCTGGTTTGGAGAAATACCTGGGTGGGATTCCATTTAGGGCCAGAGCGGGTGCCTCATCCCCAGACCCGCTCCCCACTTGGGATGGTGGGGGACCGTCATCATTCCTGAAAGGTTGTACACACCCTTGGTATCCTTTTGGTTGGCTGCAGATGGGGCCCGGGGTTTTTAGGGCTGTGGTGATGCTTCCCTGGTGGCTCAGAGGTTAAAGCGTCTGCCTGCAATGCGGGAAACCTGGGTTCGATCCCTGGGTCGGGAAGATCCCCTGGAGAAGGAAATGGCAACCCATTCCAGTATTCTTGCCTGAAGAATCCCATGGACGGAGGAGACTGGTGGGCTACAGTCCACGGGGTCGAAAAGAGTCAGACACGACTGAGCCATTTCACTTTCACTTTCACTCTGAGGTTCTCTGTGTGCTGGGAGCATAAGGGGATCATGAATTTCTTTTCAAAAGGAAGGTCCAAGCCCAGATCTTTGAAAGGCGAATGGACGCAGAAAACATCCCCTTTTCCAGGCTCCTCTGAGTTTCCCTCTTTGCCAGTAAAGGGACGATGGCAAGGCAGTGGTCAGTGGTCCCAGGAAACTAGAAAGTACAAACCCTGGTGCTTTTGTCCTCCAGGGGAGGAGGTCAGATGTCCACTTGCTTTTCTGTGTCTTCAGCTAAAAACCTTGACTTGATAAATGAGTTGTGACCTTGAAGTAAATTCGCCTATTATTTAGGAGTCACGGAAGCAGATATTAAAAATGGACTTCATTTATTTTACGAGGAGTCGGAGCATGTCAAGCTTCTCGTAATTAGTAATAAACTCATCTCCGCTTGATGACTTTTTACACTGTTTGTATTTTTTATTGGTGTGGTCGCGCTCAGGTAGCCGTCACTGATGGCAGGCTGCTTGGGGCGTGGAGCTGGGTTCTTCCTCTGGGGTCCTCCTGGTCCCTCCGACCCCACAGCCTCCCCACTCTCCCTCCCTTTGCCTCTGCTGCTCCTTCATCGCTACGCTTGGACTCGCCCCTCCAGACCCGGCTACCTGTGCAGAAATAAATCTTAGGTGCTGGATATAGCTGTATTTTCCTTCCTCCTCCTCCAAGGGAAAGTGATTTGCAGCTTCCTTCTCATGTCAACCAGCCACCCTCACGTGCAGCGGCAGCCTCACGGTCAGGGGAAGCACTGCTATTTCCAGACTAAACGAGGCCTCAGGGTCTTGTTAACGGGGCTCCTTGCCGTGAACCACATTGTTTATGGGCCGGCAGGTCGCCCGGCTTTGTCTCCTCAGCCTCTGATTGGCACTGACCATTCTGGAAAGTGATAGAGAGGCTGCAGGCCCCGCAGACCAGCAGACCAGCTGCAGCTCTCGCTGCAAAGTCTCCCCTTCAGCAGCCTGGAAGGCACACAGGAAGGGGGGAACCTCCCTTCTAGAAAGTTCTGGGAGGCTCATCCTGCGGCAGAGCTCAAGTGGAGTGGGCTTGCCGTGTGCCGGGGGTGATGGCCGAGAGTTCGTGGGTTCCTGCTCCATCTGTATAGCCCCGTTGTCCCTGGGAGGGACCAGGTGATGCCTTCCCAATGAGATACTGGGGATACGAGGACTCAGAAACCAGCCAGCCTTTTCTCGTCCCTGTGCCCTAAGGATGCTCCCACGCCGAGGAGGGGTCCCGATGGGTACCAGGATTCACAGGCGAGCTTGTCAGCTGATGGCCCCAGGCCCAGGATAGTGAATACAGTTGCTGTCCCCCCCGAAGACGCTGCCAAGACCCCACTTCTCTCTTCATCTCCTCGGTGCTCCTCACTGTGGACCCAGTGCATCAGGAGGAGGGAGACTCAGGCAGCTCACCCACTACCCCTGTGAGTCTTAGAACCATCCTCACTTTTCAGCACATAGTCCCCTTCCTCTTGCAGCCTTCACTTTGAATTCATTTCTCTCTCCCCTGCTCTGCTTTTGCAATTCGTTTTTAGCTCTTTTTGTGGCAAGAAACAGTCTTAATCACTGTCATTTGCAGAGGTATGGCGGTCTGCAGATGGACCCATGGGCCGTGCTCAAGTGTCTCTTTCAAGCTGGTACAGGAACTCCAGCTGTGCTCTTGGAGTAGAAACTCTGAAAGGGAAGTGAGAAGGCTGTGTATGAGAGGAGAGAAGATAAAACACCTGCGTTCTTCTGAAGCAGGCTCGGGTGGGATTTTTCAGAGCGAGTGTGTTAGTTTGTTAGAGGGAGGCTGCTGTGACAGAGCAGCACAGACTCTGCAGCTTGGACCACAGAAATCTATCCTCTCCCCCTTCTGGAGTCTAGAAGTCCAGGATGGGGGGTTGTCATGGTTTCCTCCTTCCAGAGTCTTTGAGGGAGAGTCTGGTCCATGACTGTCTCCTAGCTCCTGGGACTCTGCTGATGGTCCTCAGCATTCCTCATCTTTGGGATACAGCATCCCCATCTTTGCCTCCATCTTTACAAGGTGTCCCCCTGGATGCATCTCTGAATCCAAACTTCCCCTTTTTTAACGCACACCGGATATCTTAGGCGAGGACCACCCTAATGAATTCATTTTAACTTAATTACCTCCATGAAGACCTTCTCTCCAAATAAGATCATGTTCCGAGATACCAAAGTTAGGATTTTAACAAACGAATTTTGGGGATTTCCCTGGTGGTCCAGTGGTTAAGATTCTGCACTTCCACTGCAGGGAGCATGGGTTCAATCCCTGGTCTGGGAACTAAGATCCTGCATCCTGCCGAGCCAAAATATAAAAGTAACACATATTTACAATGTATTGCCCATAAACTGTTGAAAAATATGAATTTTCAGGGGGATACAATTCAGTTCATAACAGCTAAGAAGGAGAGACGCAGCCTGCTGGCCTGGCTGCGGTTCACCAAAGAGGCGGGTTCCGACGGTGACTCCCGCTGAGAATGTGTCCGACGGGACCACTGTGCTGAGGCAGTGGAATGTGGGACTGAGAAGACAGGCCCCCTAAACCTCGGTTCAAATCTCAGGTCTACTGTTAACGAGCAAATGACCTCCATCCAATGATCTCATTTCTCCAAAGCACAGTCCCATTTATGAACGGCATGACCGCCCACCTTGGAAGGCTGACCTGAGGTCCAGTGAAATAAACAATGAAAAGTGTCCCTGCACCCACCCTGTGCTGGGAACATGATCAGTGCTCACGGACTGTGCATTGTCCCCCAGACTGCATGCCCCTTGAAGCTCTTCCTTTCTGTCCGGGCCTCTCACCCACATCCTCGCCCAGCCTGGCAGTGTGTTTGGTCAGTGCCAGCCACACAGGCACAGGGATTTGCTGTGAGGGAAGAAAGCCAGAGGCTACCCCGTCTCCTGCCACATCTGCCACCTTCTCATCGCCGGATGTGTCTGCAGCCACTTGGCAGTCAGGGCACAGCACGGCTTGGTTGAAGGGAGTTTACTGCTGAACTTAATAGGGTGATTTTCTGCAGCACATAAATCTGTCTGCGCTCTGCTGAGGTCTCCAGGCTCTGGGACACCAGCCATTGTTAATGGGACTTGCCCCCCTGGAAAGCAGGGCTGTGAGCGTGATAGCATCATTCTGGATGCTTCTTCCTTGAGAAGAGCTACGGCTCACGGGAAGATTTAGCAATAGAAGCTTGCTTTGGCTCTTCAGGTGCTATCTGCCAGCCTGGCCAAGGGGTTGCCTATGACAGAAAATAGGAGGGATGCTGTGTTTGTTTGGCATTTGCGATCCCTCGGTATAGCAAGCTGCCACCTTAGGGTTAACAAAAAGGGGTGTGGGTACCACACTTCTCTCTGAACATACACTCATTCATTGGCTCCACAAATATCTCCTGAGCCCCTAGCTTGGGCCAAGCCGGTCATCAGTACTGGGGATAGAAAGGAAACAGGGCAGATTTGGTCCTCAGCTTCATGGAACGTAAAGTCAAGCAGAGGGAACTCAGATCAATATTCTGTAACAACCTAAATGGGGAAAGAATTTGAGAAAGAACAGATACGTGTATATGTATAACTGGATCAGCTTGCTGCACACTTGAAACTAACGCAGCATTGTTAGTCTACTCTGCTGCTGTGCTTAGTCACTCGGTTGTGTCTGACTCTCTGCAACCCCATGGACTGTAGCATGCCAGGCTTCTCTGTCCTTGAGATTCTCCAGGTAAGAATACTAGAGTGGGTTGCCATGCCCTTCTCTAGGGGATCTTCCCGACCCAGGGATCAAACCCCAGTCTCCTGTGTTGCAGGAGATTCTTTACCACTGAACCACAAGGGAAGCCCGTTAATCAACTCTACTCCAATACAAAATGAAGCATTTAAAAAAAGCCAAGCAGAGAACTTCGGGGTAGGGGTGGTCAGGGAAAGCCTCTCTGGGGAGGTGGCCTTCTGGCTGATTCCTGCTGGGTGGTGAGTCCGAGTGGGCCAGGCTGGAAGGGGAGGCTGCAGAACCTGGGCCCCTGAGGAAATGACTCCTCTTCCTTCAAGGACTTTGGTGATTCTCATTGTTTACTGCGTAGAAGGAGCCAGAATATACAGGTCCTATGTGCCCAGTCACCTAAATGACTTTTCCATCTGCTTGACTTTTTAAAAAGTCAAGGTGAATCTCATTTCATGCAATAAATATTAACCTGGAAGGTTGGGGCACATTAAACTTTTATACATCACAATCGATTTCTTACACGAGAGAGGACTTGCTATGAGTTAAAGGAGTTGGGAGTGAAAAACTCCCTTGGTGGAAGTCCCCTGGTGCCCCCATTCCTCTGGGTAGGGTCCATGCACATTCTTGGTTCTCCATCCCCTTTTCTCAGCATCTGCATCTCTGACTTGATTCCCAGTGGCCTGGGCTGCCCTCTGCCCTGTCTACCCTTTGAGGAGGAGTCTCTGATATCCACCGTCTAGGTGTTGGAAAGTGAAAGTGTTAGTCACTTAGTCAAATCCGACTCTTTGTGACCCCATGGACTGTAACCTGCCAGGCTCCTCCATCCTTGGAATTCTCCAGGCAAGAATACTGGAGTGGGTTGCCATTCCCTTCTCTAGGGGATCTTCCCAACCCAGGAATCGAACCTGGGGAATTTAATACTCCTAAAATAAATGGGGCACAGTCCATCTATCTTCGAAAACCCACCGATGAAATTTTCTCTGTACTCGGGCAGGGCCAGTAGCCCATTTGCAAATAGTCACAGTTATTCCCAGATGGCTCAGTGTACTCACACAGTCCTGACCTGCTTCCCATTCCAGTCACCTGGGTTTGTGACTTCCACTTTTTCTGTCTTAGCCTTTCTGTCACAGTTGGTGAGTATAGGTAGAGTTGATGGTCTTGGGTGGAGTCAGTGGGTGTGGATGGAGTTGGTGGGTTGAGTTGATGAGTGTGGGCAGAGTTGGTGAATTGGGGTTCTTGGAACAAAGGCAATTGTCAGAATATAACTGGAGGAACCTGACTGTTTTCACCAAGCCACTCAAGTTAGGGAAGCTCTGTCTAGAAGCTGGAGGATTTGGGGGAATTTTGTAATGCAGACACACATAGTAGGAAACACATGGACTCTGTGTAGGGGACCCCACACCCTTGTCTGACCTGAGTACTAGGTCACTGCAGATGCTGTACTCAGTCATCATATTACTCATGGACACAGGGTGCTATTTTTCTTTGCTCCATCTCATTGGGTGATTAATTTCTTTTTTAATGTTCAGCTGCAGTGAATTCTTAATAAAGTATTTTGTAACACATTGAAATCACTTTGTAAGCTTTTCGTTAACACCTTTAAGAGGCCTCCAGCTATAAAATACTACTTTATCATCTTCCCCACACTGGACATTTGATGTAATGCTCACGTCTCAGGGCTTGTTAATAAATAATGAATGGAGAGATGATCTGGGGGGATGACCTTTTGTAGGACATCATCTGTCAGCCAAACTTCACTTAATCCTTCCTTTTACACCAACTCCTGGCTTGCAGGATATGCATGCAGTTTGCAGATCAGCTGGTTTGATTCCTGCCAGTGAGTGATATTTCTGCAGGAAAGACAGCTAATGTTGGACGTTGCTTGTCTCTGGGATCTTAGGAGGATGTAGGCCCAGTGATAGCAGGTCTGCTTGGGGAACCTGCAGAGCAGGGAGGAAGAAGGCTCTTTGTTTCCTCAAGGTGCTGACCCCAGAGGGGCTCTGTGTGTCTGGATGTGGCAGCCCTGTGGCTAGCCAGCCAGATGTGGGTGTCTCTCGAAGGAGCTTCTGAAGAAGGGCCCTCTGCTAAATCTTTCATATCTCGCTAGCCCTCCTCCAAGGCGCGGCAAGGCAGAGCAGCACAAGGATCCCGAGACATGTGGCCAGCTCCCAGAGGAGGGTCACAGAACTGTTAAGTCACTGAAATTTAGAATCAGAAAAAGAAAAAAACCCCAAGCCCAAGATGTTTGTTTAGCTCGGCTCCATCAGTTTGCAGAGAGGAACTGGGTTCAGAAAAGCCGAAGGTCTTTCCCCAGGTTACATGTGGGGCCTAGCAGATTTTCCACTTGACTCTTGAACTCTGGCCTCCATATCCAGACCTCTCCATTATGGGATGGCTCTAGATTCACTTGGTTTGTTTGTAAACAAATTTTTATTAAGTGCCAACTGTATGCACCATCCTGGGGACACCGCAGAGAGCAGGGTCCCTGCCCTCCGGGATGATGCCTGTTAAACCGAGCAGCCCACAGTGATCATCGCGTCTCCAGGGTGTGCTGTCAGGGAAGGGAGGGGACTCCAGCAGTTACGAGGGAGGGAGAGTGAGGAAAGGCTTCCCTGAGGACGGCCTTGAAGTGAGACACAAAGATGATTAGGATGTCCCGGGGTCTGTGGGAGAAGGGTATCCCTCTGGGTGGCGCAGTAAAGCCACAAAGATGAGGTCCGCTGTCTGTGGCACTTGGATAAGGCAGTGGACATATTGCACATGGGGCTTCCGGCATCCATCAGAGTCCCCAGCACAAAGCAGGGGCTCCGCACACGTGTACACGGGGAATGAATGCACCAGCCAGGGAGCCACCTGTCCACCGTGACCTCTCCAACCAGGCAGGACAGGAGTGGGGCTGGAGTTGGTGATTGGTTCTAGAGTGCATGACCCCTGGGCTCGGTGTGACTAATGATGAAAGACTGAGAGTCATCCCAAAGGGTGACCTTCTCAGGGAGCAGCTGTGACCTCCAGCCGGCCTCACACTTGGCCTTGACGCCTTGTGAGGACTGACCCTGGGGCCGTGGTCCCCAGAGGTCACACTGCCTTCCTGCCTCTATGAAGAGGTCCTTCTAGCTCCATACACATGGCTGCCCCTCCCCCAGATGGGCTTAATGGCCCGAACCTATAACACCAATTCAGGCATCTGAAAATCACCCTAAAAATTATCTCCAGAGTTTTATTTCCTCGAATCCTGAATAGATCACATTTTATTGTTGAATACTGAAATCTCATTACTTTAGGAAGTGCTATTACTAGGCTATTACTTGAAAGGAATTCCTCTCTCCTGTTCTGATTAAAACCTCCTGTTCATATTAAAAAAATAATTTCAGACCTTTCTTTTTTTTTTTTTTTTTCTACGCTTCTAAAATTCTAATGTGCTGCAAAGTCTCTCTCCTGGGGCCTTGTGCCAGGGTACAGCCTCGCCAGGGTAGTCTGGGAGAGCGTGGCCCTGGCTGGGTGGGAGGCTGGGTCCCCTTCGGCACTCCTGCGTGGTGAGTGCTGTGCAATACTTAGTAGCTTCAGTCGTGTCCGGCTCTTTGCGACCACATGGACTGTAGCCCGCCAGGCTCCTCTGTACATGGGGATCCTCTAGGCAAGAATACTTCAGTGGGTTGCCATGCCCTCCTCCAGGGGATCTTCCCAACCCAGGGATTGAACCCAGCTCTCCCACATTGCAGGTGGATTCTTTACCATCTGAGCCACCAGGGAAGCCCTGCATGGTAAGGATGATTCCCTTTTCTCCCTCTGGCTTGGCTGCTTCATAAGATGGTTATCATGTGCTAAGATTAGACATGAAATTCTCGTTGCAGTTTTGGCTGAAATGGCAGCTCCCTTGTTACTGGTTTGAGCCAACTCTGGGGTCATTTGCCAATAAGACAGTTCTGGGAATGGTGGCCATATATAGTCCAGAGTTTGGCTTTTCCACGGATTGAGGATCTCAGGGGAGCTGGCTCAGTCTCCCAGAGGGTGGTCAGGACCCAGGTCAAGGGACTGATGGAAAGTGCCACCCCTGGGAAAATTTCTTGTCTTTTCTGTGGATTTCTTCCACCTCTCCAAAGCCTTCTTGCTTCCTGGATCTGAGTCTCGGAACTGGGTGGTCATCAAGACTCCACAGGTCTCACAAACTTTCATCACACACTTAGCTGCCAGCATCCTGTCTCCTCTGGTCTCTGCGTGCTCACCGTGACCCAGGTGGACACAACCCAGCCGCTGACATGAGGTGCTCAGCAAATGTGTGATGGAGAGCAGTTAACATCAGCACCTAGAAAGCAGTGTGGGTTTGGGGAGGGAGGTGGACTTAGGACTTGTTAAGGACAGAGGTGATGTTTTTGGTACATCTGGGTCCCCCGGGCCAAAGACATCCTGACCAGTCAATTCTAACACGCCTACCTTCGTTCACTGCTTCCCTTTGTTCTTGGCTAAGTCTGCGGATCTAAGCCTTGAGGGATGTTTCCACCTGGATACACAGTCCTAGTGATGCAGCCTGGGGTAGAGACCCCCACTCCCCACCCCCTGCCAGGTCTGCTGGGGATTACACTGGAGGAAGGAGCTTCCTGACCTTGGCTGGCAGGAGCCTGGTGGGGACCCAGCTCCTTCCACTCCAGGGGCTGCTTTGCCAAGGCCACAGTCTGCCGGGAGAAAGCTCAGAATAGCTCTGCGGCCCCACCAGTGCACTTGGTTGGGTGCGCACGCAACTGGAATTCTTTTCTGGACTCTCAGCAGATGGAATTATTTACAACCGCCGGGGCCAAGATTTCCCTGCTCCACAGACAACTTGCAGCAGGTGAAGCTGATGCTCTCCTCCTGCTGGGAGCTAATGATAACATTCAACAATCCCTCCCCACCGATGTGTCTTCAGTGGCATGGCCAGGGATGTGTTTATTTCCCCGGGCAAGCCAGCATCTAAACCTTCGCGCCGACAGTGAAGGGCTCTTGGAACACAAGCTGGAGGCGACCGCGCTGGTCTGCTGCGTTGATTCGGACCGGCCAGCCAGCCACCTCCCCCTCTGAGCTGGGTGAGGGTCTGCACCCTATTTCTGATCCAGCCCATCCGCCTGGGTCTCTGGTTCCCAGGTTAATCTGGGGTGGAACCTCAGATAGCCTCCTTCTGATGATGCAAAATCTGACCTTTGCCTCCATCTCCGGGCCCCTTCCCTTCCCCTCACCCCACGCTGCCGCCCGCCTTCATCTCTGCGCTTTTCTTTCCTCTTTAAAAAAATCCTGCTGACAGGAGCTTTCTTCCTTGTCATTTTGGAGATCATCAACAAATTCTATAGAGAGGTGACCTCCATTATGAGAAAGAAACGGTTTGTTGGCCAGGACCCAAGCTGAGGAGTTGGAACTCTTTTGACTGGCAAGGTGACATTGTGTGTCGCATCAGCATTCACGGCCAGCGTTCTTCTCCTAGGAGAGTAATTATTTCTTTCAGAGCGAAAGGTCCAATTTGCTGTAAAGAACAGAGCCCCAGGTAAAACGGAAGAGCCGGCTGTAAGCTCCCTTGACATAAAGGAGACCCGACTGCCCCCTGTCCCCAGCCTCCGTCCAGACTCTCCATCATGATGACCACACCACCAGATTTATTATGTTTATTTGTACTTCCTTCCTGTCATAACACATTCGGGTGGCTGCGCCTGCCTGGGGTGAGGGCTGGCTTGGCAGGTCCAGCCGACTGCCCAGCCACTGACACGGGCTCTGTGCCATCAGCCTGGCCCTGCTCTGGGCAGAGGATGAGGGGACTTTTTGGAAAAACGTGGGGAGGCCTGAGTGCTCTGCACTCTCCTGCTCTTTCCCCGGATCACACCCCCATACACAGCCTCGGGCCATTACAAGGGGGATGGGCGAACCTGGCATGCAGCCTTGGACTTAACTCTGCTCTAGACCTCATGTCTTGAGCCTCACCCTGACTGAGACCCTGAGCAGACACTTGGCACCCTTGGTCTCAATGGGTCCAGACAGCTGGTCCGTAAAAGCAGTCCTGTACGCCCTTTTAAATGGATGAGCAAAGTGAGGTTACAGGTGGTGAAGCTTTTCCAGACCCCACCCTGCCCTAGGACAAGGGCTCCGTGTACTCCTGGGGCAGCACGTATCACCTGCACTGTCTTGGTTCATCCTTCCCGGGTTCTTCTGGAAGGCTGCCGTAGCTCAGCACCCAACACTGTACCTAGCCCACAACAGGCATCCCATATGCGCTTGTTTGATGACTGAATGGAAGTGAAGTGAGATGAATTCCTGTCCGTAGCTGCCTAGCTGGTCACCCACACAGTCTGGATTCAAGCCCTGCTGTTCTACCCCAAAGCCCAGGCCACAGATACTGCCCCTCCTGACTCCCCATCACACCACCCCTGTCATGTTTGACCCCCCACACCTTCCCTCCTCTCCCTCCGGTTTGGGGGTTCAGTCAGACCTGGCATGTTTCCTGAGACTAGAGGGGAACAGGTGGAGGCATGGGTACCAGAGGAGACTTGGCCAGGTCCTAGGTTGGGTGAGTTGCTTCCTGACCCTCCTCCACCCCATCCCAGGGATCTGGAGGAGTAGGGTGGTGACCATGGTGAGAAGGGTCTGAACTGGACCCTCAGCCCCAGGCCTAGGAGCAGGATGTGTGTGTGTGAGCTCAATCATGTCTGGCTCTTTGCGACCCTATGGACTGTAGCCCACCAGGCTCCTCCAATCTTGGGATTCTCCAGGCAAGAATACTGGAGTGGGTTGCCATTTCCTCCTCCAGGGAATCTTCCTGACCCAGGGCTGGAACCCACGTCTGTGACTCCTGCACTGGCAGGCAGATTATTTACCACTGAGCCACCTGGGAAGCCCAGGAGCAAAATGGGGGACTCCCAGTTGCCACGCTGGTCTGAGTTGCGAGCCATGATGGCATTCAGATGTGGCTGTTCTGGCCCTATGTTTAAGATTACCTGGCTGGCCGGGAGCAGGATGGAGTTGAGACTTGAATTCTCTCTGCCACACCCCAGTTTCCACGTGTGAGAGTCAGTGAAGACCACCCTCACTTCACACATACTCCCTTCGTCAATGGGCTCTCGACATCGACACCCCCCTACTCTCCCTCTGCCCCCGTCCATCCATACTGTCCCCTGTAAGCAGCAGCTGCTCTGAAACCCACCCAGCCCTCTGTTGGGGGCGACAAAACAGGGGGATTGGTTAGGGGATCGGTCTACAGAACAACGGCGTCTTCCTCACCTCCGGCTGCAGCAACAACTTTATTGGGTTTGATGTATATGAAAGAAATAAAACTCAGAAGCCAATTGACTTAAACATGGAACAAATGCAGCTTGGTTATTATGGTGTATGCTAAATTTTAATGGCATTTAGAAAGCGTTTTGTGGGGTAGAAAATAGAAGCAAACCCATCAAACCTCAACTATGCTCTATGTTTTATAGTGCAGAACATTTTTCTGCTACAATCCAAAGACTTTAAAATGTAATAAGGTACATTTGAACCCAAGGGTTTTAAAACAGACGTCAGAAACACGCATATCCAGAAATGGAGGAAAATAATCCATTATGATCCAGGTCGGATTCGAGGAAAGGCATACATTTCGGGGAATGCTTTTCACATTTCACATCCCACAGACTGTTCTTCATCGACACATGTTACTGTGTGAGGATACACTCCTGGCCAAGTGAGAGGGAAGAGCGGGGCGGGGGAGAAGCCTTCACACTCAGCCTCGTTGGACCACTTGCTATTTTTTAAAAATTTACTTTATTTGTTTTTGGCTGCGCTGGGCCTTTGTTTTCTCTGGTTACCGTGAGTGGACTTTTCATTCTCTTGTTGCAGAGCACAGGCTCTAAAACGTGGGCTCAGTAGTTGTGGCCCACTGGCTTAGTTGCTCCATGGCATGGGGCATCCTCCCAGACAAGGGACTGAACCCATGTCCTCTGCATTGCAAGGCAGATTCTTAGCCACTGGACCACCAGGGGAGCCCTGGACCTCTTGCTACTGCTTAATGTGTTTCCTCCCATGTTTTCAACCACATGGCGTAGAAATTAATATATCAGTTGAGAAATGATGCCAACCTCCCATTCTTGCATTGCATCAAGAATGTAATCAGACCCTTTTGTGCACCTTCGCCGTCTGCAGGGTCCTGACTGTCTAACCCCATTTTCCTTGCTCCAAGCCCTGGGGTACCCCACACTCTCCCACTCTGTGTTTTGCACCGCCCTGTGTTTAGTATCTCTTGGGCATCATCACCTGCCTGATTGTTTCTATGGCTGTAAAACAGCCAAGATGCTCCAGGAATCGGCCCCGTCCTGCTTCTGTTGGCAGGAAAGCAGTTACCTGCAGAAATCTGCACACATCTTCAAAATGCTTTTGAAGTTTGAATCTGTTCCTAGGATCTTCGAATTTGAGGGCTGAAGAAATCCTCTAGACTAGTCAGTTCAATGGTTCGACACCCGTGGGGGGATGCAGGAGATTTTGCCCCCTGGGACACTTGGCAATGCCTGGAGACGTTTTCAAAGTTCGCACCTGGGGTGGGGGGTGGGGCTCCTGGTGTCTAGTGGCACCGAAGATCCAGGAAGATTTTGTGCCTTTTGCAATCATATAACTAGCCAGTGGTCGAGATGGGTAAGAGCCTCTTGGAAACCCCTGGGTTGTTCCCACATGTCAACCAGACCTGAGCTGCCAACCTGGGGAAGTCCTGAGCTGAGTGGGAACCTCTCTTCTTTAATGGGGGTCCCTACTCTTTCCTGTCCCTCAAGTTCTGCTGCTACTGATGTGGTTTGGCCCCACAGTTCTTTCGTGACTTTTTTTAAAAATATTTATCTATTTATTTGTGCTTTCCTGGTGGCTCAATGTAAAGAATCCACCTGCAGTGCAAGAGACTCAGATTTGATCCCTAGGTTGGGAAGGTCCCTGGAGAAGGAAATGGCAATCCATTCCAATATTCTTAACTGGAGAATCCCATGGACATGGGAGCCTGGAGGGCTATCGTCCTTGGGGTCACAAACAGTCGGACACAACTGAGTGACTGAACAGCAACAGTTATGTATTTGGCTGCATCAGGTCTAGATGTGACACCAAGATCTTTAAATGTCATTGTGGCATGCGGGATCTTTAGTTGCAGCATGTGGGCTCTGGTTCCCTGACTAGGGATGACCCTGGGCCCCCTGCTGTGGGAGTGCAGAGTCTTAGCCACTGGACCACCAGGGGAAATCCCTCTTTCCTGTCTTAAATCCCGCCTGCCCTGACCACTCCCCTGCTTCTCTAGCCCCGCTCCTTTCCACTATTGACGAGGCCATTGCAAGCTCCATGGGGGCACCCAACACTTTCTGCCAATAAACACAAATCCAGGTAAAACTCATTCTAAGACTGAAAATGATGATTTTTTTTTTTTTTTGGTGAGGAGTCCAATGTGGTGTATTTATGGTATTTGACCTTATTTATTTAACTAGCATTTAATTTCTTTTTCCAAAGATAAATATCCAGAAGTCTACATCCTGGCCCACTGCCTAGTGGCTGTGCACGCCCCTCCTGGGCTGGGTCTACTGCACACTCACTGCCAAGTGGCAGCAGGCATAACGGGCACATGGTTTGGTGTCTCCTTCTCTTACTTAGCCTTAAAGAGCAACTCTTCTGTGTGTTTCTCAATCAGCTTCATCATCACCGGTATTAATAATGATAACAGCCCATAGTCATGGAGCACCCAGGTGCCTCCCTCCATCAGTGCTTTGCGTGTGTGAGCTCTTTCAGCTCCCACAGCAGCCAGATGAGGCCGTATGCATGCTTATTACTCCCTGGCATGAGAGTGAAGCTCAAGGGGAGTAAAGAAGTGGCTTCAGGTCACAGAGCCAGTCGGCAGTAGGGCCAGAATCTGAACCCAGAACAGCCATCCAGAGCCTGGCCTCTTAAGTCACCACCCTCAATGACTTTTGGTTTTCAATGGCTACATCTCATGTTTCAAGGAGGCCAGATGTCACTGAAGTGGCCCCAGGCTCCTGAGGTGATTCTGCAATGCCTTGATGGCTCCAGGGCTTTGTAATCAGCCTTGTGTCCCAGATGGACCCTCTGAAGGTCCTTGCTGGCTCCCTCCACCCACACATAGCTAGCAGGAGGAAATGCATTGGGGACTTTTAATCTAGATCTTCTGAACCTTGGCACAATCAACCTTTGGTAATGGGGGTGTCTTTATAGTGGAGGCTGTCTGCATCAAAGGATGATCAGCAGTTTCCCCTGTCTTCCACCTACTGGAGTATTTCTATCCAGTAACAACATCACTTTGCTGACAAAGGTCTGTATAGTCAAAGCTATGGTTTTTCTAGTAGTCATGTATGGATGTGAGAGCTGGACCACAAAGAAATCTGAGTGCTGAAGAATTGATGCTTTCAAACTGTGGTGCTGAAGAAGACTTGAGAGTCCCTTGGACGGCAAGATCAAACTAGTCAATCCTAAAGGAAATCAACCATGAATATTCATTGGAAAGACTGAAGCTGAAGCTCTAATAAATACTTTGGCCACCTGATGCGAAGGAAAAGACCTTGATGCTGGGAAAGATTGAAGGCAGGAGGAAAAGGGGCCAGCAGAGGATGAGATGATTATATAGCACTACCAACTCAACAGACATGAATCTGAGAAAGCTCTGGGAGATAGCGAAGGACAGAGCAGCCTGGAGTGCTGCACTCCATGGGGTCACAAAGAGTCAGACACAACTGAGCGACCGAACAACAGCAGCAGCTCCTCTCCCTGCCCAAGTCCTGACAACCGTGAGTGTCTCTAGCCTTTGTCAAGTGTTCTTGGTTGGGGGTGGGGGGGTGCAAAATCGCTGGGGCTGAGGACCACTGGCAAAGGTCAGGTGTAAGGAGACAAGCAGGGTGTGCAGGGTGGTGGATTCAGTCCTCCTCATCCCCTGGACCCATGAGTTGGATGAAGTGAGGCCCAGGCATGGATGCTGTGCACAGGCAGCATGTGGGAGCTCTCAGCCTCCATCCACCCCTCCTCCGGCACCACAGGTGGGGAGTGTTACAGCCAGACTCTGTCAGAGCCCAGCAGAGCTGAGCGAGGAGCCCAGAGACGGCAGGAAACCCCAAACAACGATCGCCTGCTTCCAGACAACTTCGCTTTTCTGCCTTGTGGGGAAACTTATAAATTATTTGGAGAGCAATATTAGTCTTTTTGCTTCTGAAAAGGGTTCTGCATCTTTAATAGAGCCTGGTTTTGAAACATAACTCATGGAGTTGTACAAATACCCCATCAATAGTACAGGGGCTCATTTCATTGTCCTCAGCGCATGGAATCTTCATTATTTGCACTGATGACAAAGGAGCCATGCCCAGCGGATCCGCCCTCCTCCATTTAGCTGAGAGCAGTGACTTATTCCTCCCTCACCACTGGACATCCTCAGTTTCCTGGGGGTGATAAAGAACGCTCTCACAGATGGGATGAACAGGGAGGACTCACTGCTCTGAGCTTGGCAAAGTCCAGAAAACTGGATGGAGTCCTGACTGGTGGCCCCTGCGAGGGAGATGGCCTCCCAGCTGGCACTGGCAACCGCAGCCTCAGGTTAGCATGTGGCATTGACAGATTGCTCAGGAAGCAGCTGGGTCCCTGATGGAAAACCGTCCATCTCAGCGCAGACGGCAAGGGTGCACCTTGTCCAATCTGCTTGCTCCCACGTGGAGATGCAATTCTAACAGAGCCTTCATCAATACCCCTGCTTGGGGCTGGGCCGAGTTGTGAGTGTGCGCGTGTGTGCAGCGCACACACCAGTACTGTGTTTTCTCCATATTAGAAAATTCACAGACTGCTGAGAGAGGAGAAATCAGAGTAATAGCCTCAAACTGGAAATGGAAGAACTTTCACATTCCACATAAAAGGGAACTGTTGCAGTCCCAGGGCAAACAGGAAAGGAGCCGGCAAATCCTGCAGGTATAGAGGGAAGTGGAGGGGGCTGCTGACTTGTTCTCCTGAGCACGGAAGCAATGGCCTCAGCCTCACCTGGTCAGAGGGGGAAGGTTCGAGAAGTCTTAGGGCATTCCCCAGAACAGAGGCTCTGCACGTTTTGGTGGAGTGGCTCCAGGTTAACAGGGAGGCTCCTTCAACATGGACGAACCTAGAGAGTGTCATACTGAGCGAAGTCAGACAGAGAAGGAGAAATATCATATGACATCCCTTGTATGTGGATTCTAAAAAGAAATGATACAAATGAACTTACTTAAAAAACAGAAACAGACTCACAGGCTTAGAGAAGGAACTTATGGTTGCCAGGGGGAAGGATGAGGTGAGGGATGGTTACAGAGTTTGGAATGGACATGTACACATGGCTATATTTAAAATGGATAACCAACAAGAACCTATTGTATAGCACAGGGAACTCAGGTCAATGTTATGTGGCAACCTGGATGGGAGGGAAGTTTGGGGGAGTGGGAGTTCGGGGAAGAATGGACTCATGTATATGTATGACTGAGTCCCTTCACTGTCCATCTGATACTATTAAAGCATTGTTAATTGGCTATACTCCAATATGAAATAAAAAGTTTTTTTAAAAGAAGGAGGCTTGTTTACAATGAGCCGAGTGGCAGCGGAGGGAGCCTGTGGGACCCTGAGTGAAGGATCTGTTTAATCATTAGATGCCAAGATGATGGAGGCCCTAGGAGGAGAAGGGTGCTCTCTGGGCCCACCCACTGTCCCGCATTCACGCTAAATAACTGGCAGGTAGCTGCCAGCCCAGCTGGGTGGACCAGAGACGCCACACAGTTTCCTTCCTCCAACCCCCATGCATCCTCATGTTTTCATAAGTATGCAGGGAGGGGCTGCTTGATAGAGCTGTGTGTTTCTACAAGTTACTGGAAGATTCTGGAAGCAGTGTTTGTGGCCTGGGTCATTTCCACTGGGGCACTGAGAGAGCCGAGATGACGTTCTGTGAGAAGGGGCATTTTGGGGCAGTCAGAGAGGACACCCTTGCAAGCAGGGCCATTGTCCTCAGCCTCCAGCCAGCTGGCAAGGGGTCACTTGACCCAGTCCTGGGCCACCCCACCACTCTCTGCCCGCCATCGACCACACCCCCAACCCTGACAGGGCACTGGGCCACCTCACCCAGGATATCTGGAAGCAGAATCCTTCAAACAGTAACTGTTACTATGACAACCTGTCCTCAGACACTCCCTGGTTGCCCCCGGGGGTCTGAGGTGGATGCAGGTAATAAGTGTGTTAGTGGGCAAGGGAAGAACCCAGCTGCGGGGGCTGCACCCGGCGAGAAGGGGCCAGTCTTCCGAGGAGCTCAGCTTTCCTGACACATTTCCCTTCCCCGAGCAGCAGTGGTGGGACCTTTCCTCCACACAGGCCTGGCCCCAGCTCACAGCCCTTCTGGATGGGGAACCCACATCCCCATGGTTACCCACACTGTAGGATGGTGATAAATAAATACGGGGACCCCAGTTCCAGCCAAGAGATGTGAGACTCAGGTTTGTTTGTGAATTTGAGGATCAGATAGTTCCCACCCTTATGGTCTTTCCACTGATTAAGGTAAATGTCTCTTTAAAAAAAATATTTATTGTTTGTTTAGCTGCTTCGGGTCTTCACTGTGGCATGCAGGGTCATTTTGTTGTTGTTGTTGTTGTTGGGGTGAATAGACACTTTAGTCATGATGCCCAGGCTCAGTAGTTGTGGTGCGTGGGTTTAGTTGCTTCAAAGCATGTGGAATCTTTGTTCCCTGACCAGGGATTGAACCTACATCCCCTGCATTGGAAAATGGTTTCTTAACCACCAGGCCACCAGGGAAGTCCTTAAGGCAGCTACCTTGCTAGGACCATCTTCCTCCAAGCCCCCCAATGCTAGCAGAGATGGAGTTGAGGGGAGAGGGCCCTGAAAGGATGGAGTTGGGGGAGCTGAGGGCAGGGACCACCATCGGCTATCCTAAGTGGTTCTTTACTGTGGGAGCTTCTAGGGACTCCCCCTACTAGGGGCTCCTCCTACCTACTAGGGGCTCCTCCCCAACTTGGACCAAAGGCCTTGGACCAAAAGGCCCGTAGGTTCTTGGCTTTTAAACTGCTAATGGGGAGGCCAAATAAATATTTCAAGGGTCACCCAAGGGCTCCCTTGGGCCTTGTTTATTCACAGCACCTCGGCCACCTCAGTGTAGAAATGTCTCAAACTGCAGAAGTAGAATAGCAAGAACACAGCTCTTTATTTATTTATTTATTTATGTATTTATTTTTGCTGCTTCCATCACACAGCTGGGTCTGGGTGTCCCTGGGCAGCAAGGGACCTCAGCTCTGGCTGGGCCTATGTGCTTGTCCAGAGTTGACAGCTGCCTGCCTGCTCTTTAGCTAAGTGAAAGCCCTGCCCTGCATTCCGTCCTCAACTGCAAGCATAAAGCTAGCTGGTCCCAGGGGCTGAGGAGAGGGCGCGTGCTGCTACCACACCTGAGCACCAGGTGGGCTGTGCAGTTGACTTGGTAACCCTGGCACAGTACCTGGAACTAGTCTGCAAAGAGGAGGCATAGGGGGTGCCCCACAGAGAGAGGCAGGCAGCACCACAGTGGGCAACCTGATTCATCTGAGCCGGTGAGCTCATGGGGCTGCCAGGGGCTGATGGAGACTCTGCTTTGTTCCGCCCACAACCTCTGCCCGTGATGGTACTGCCCTGCTAAGAGCTCAAATGAACAGACCCACTTAATACTCCAGACCAGAGGAGGAAAATACTGCCGCCTCGTGGAGCGGGGATTTGGCCCCAGGTCCATCTGACTGTAGGCACCCTCTGCTGTCCAGACCTGGTACTGTTTTTGCTCTGGAGTCAGAAGCCAGTGTCTGCCCATCATTGATTACCTCCTGCCCACGTGAATGAAACCGCCTCTCAGATGGGCACTGCTTCCTGGGGCCACTTTATCCCGAGTCTAAAGGCTCTTGTGAATGAGATCACAGACTTGGCCCCTGCTGCATGTGCATTCCGAAGGGGGCTCTGCTGTGGCAGCGTGGCACCCCCAGCAAGGCCCCCACCTTGTCCCAGCACATGGAGAGACACCCGCCTGGTGGGTTCACAGTGGAGCATGAGCTGTCCTGGCTCGGTCCCTGCTCTCTTCATCCTCTACTCCAGAAGAGATCCAAAAGTCTCCAAGCATTCATTCATTTGGAAATTTTTTGCTAAGCACTTAAAAGGTGCTGGGGGCTTCCCAGATGGTACAATGGTAAAGAATCTGCCTGCCAATGCAAGAGACACAAGAGATGCGGGTTCAGCCCCTGGGTGGGGAAGATTCCCTGGAGAAGGAAATGGCAACCCACTCCAGTATTCTTGCCAGGAAAACCCCATGGACAGAGGAGCCTGGCAGGCTACAACCATGGGGTTGTAATGAATTGGACATGACTGGGCACGCACAAATGGTCAGAATGATAAAAAGTGCTAAGCACTGGGAATATAGCAGTTAACAAAATCCTGTAATGGAGAGAAAAATGAGTAATAAATGTGTATTTAAGTGCTAAACATTTGGGAATATAGCATTTAACAAAATCCTCTTAATGGGAAGAGAAACAAATAATGTGTAAAGGCAATATATATGTTAGACAGTGAAAGTCCAGATAAGAAATGGAGTTCAGACATGGCTTGATCAAGACTCTGGTCATGTTCTCTTGATCCTTTCAATGCTTCCTTCCTCCCTGGGTTTTCTATATCTGGCTGGCTTCTCTTGTATAGTAAGATGGCAGTAAGCTTGTCAGGCCTTATAGACCCATACTTCACTGTCCAAAAGAAGAGCAAACCATTGAGCAAAAAGTCCTGGGCTTCATTCTGATTGGATCAGCTTAGGTCACCTGACCACTTGGAACCAATCATTGTGGCTGAAAGGGTGCAATTAATTTAGACTTTATTGTTGTTATTCAGTTGCTAAATCATGTCTGACTCTTTGAGATCCCATGGACCACAGCATGCCAGGCTTTCCTTCCCTCCACTATCTTCCAGAGTTTACTCAAATTCATGTCCACTGAATCTATGATTCTATCTAACCGTCTCATCCTTTGCTGCCCCCTTCTCTTTTTGCCTTCAATTTTTCCAGTGTCAGAATCTTTTCCAATGAGTCAACTCTTCACATCAGGTAGCCAAAGTATTGGAGCTTTAGCTTCAGCAACAGTTCTGCCCATGAGTGTTCAGGACTGATTTCCTTTAGAATTGACTGGTTTGATCTCCTAAGTGTTGACAAACCATGGGCCATGGACCAAATCCAGCCTGCCTCTGTTTTTGTAAATAAAGTTTTATTGAAACATGACCTTGGCTATCTGTTTACGTATTGTGTATGACTGCAGAACTGATAAGGTAAACAGAGACTGTATTGCCTACAAAGCTCAAAATATGTACTAGCTAAGCTTTAACAGGAAAAGTTTGCCAACCACTGGCTTAACCACATCTGAGTCTATCCTGGAAGGTGATGTTAGAGGAAATTCCACAGCTGTTATGATTGTTACACAGCAGGGCATGGGGTGGAATAAATGCTGCAGAGGCATTCAATCTGTTCCCTTTAGCACCCTCTGTTTATTTATTTATTCAGCAAGTGCAGCTTGGTGGGCTTGTGTGGGAATGGCCCCCTTTGCTCTGCCAAAGAGAGCTTGATTTGGAGAGAGAACAAAGCTACATTAAATAGTTGGAAGAGCTAAAAGGTGGAAGCAACCAAATGTCCCTTAACTGAAGACTGGATAAATAAATGTGATCTCTCCATATAGTGGAACATCATTCACTCATCAAAGGGGACCGACGCATGCTACAGCATGGATGACATCAAACATGGGATGCCGATTAAAGAAGCCAGACACAGAAGCTCACATATTACACGATTCTATCTCTATGAAGTATCCAGGATAGGTAAATTCACACGGACAGAAGGCAGATGGGTGGTGGCCGGGGGCTGGAGGAGGGGTATAGGAAGCACGTGATAGGTATGGGGTTTGTTTTGAGGGTGATGAAATTGTTTTGGAACTAGGAAGTGCTGATGGTTTTGCAATATTGCCAGCATCCTTTTGTGTGGGGGGGAGGGGAGGGTGGCTCAGTTGCTTCAGTCATGTCCAACTCTTTGCTAATCTATGGCCTGCAGCCCACCAGGCTCCTCTGTCCATGGGGTTCTCTAGGCAAAAATACTGGAGTGGGTGCCAGTGTGCTTAATGTCACTGAATTGTATGATTCAAAATAGTTAAATTTGGACTTTCCTGGTGGTCCAGTGGTCATGACACCACACTTCCACAGCAGGGGGTATGGGTTCGATCCCTGGTCGGGGAACTAAGATCCCACATGTTGTGGATTGCAGCCAAAAGAAAGAAAGAATTTTATGGTATGTGAATTTGAACTCAATTTAAAAAAAAAAAGACAAAACAGAGCCCGAATCAGCACTGAACTGGTGGAAAGGCTTGTGGCTCTGTAGTTATTCAGAGAAGGATCCCCGGGGCCAGACTTGGCTTCCTGGCAGAACTCTATTCCCACTTTTCCTGACCTCCTGTCTCTCACGAGCTCCCTGCCAGCGCCCTGAGTGCGCAGGCAGCACTGGCGCCCGCTCCACAGAGGTGCTCTGACATCGGTTTGTGCATCTTGGGGGGTAGGGGGGGCACCACTGGCAACTTCCTTGCCAGGCTCTTTTTAGCACCCTGGTGGTGAAATGCCACAGTGCATGACGGGGTCTATAAATTTGCCTGCAGGTTTGGCATTTATGTTTGCCACCTTTGTAGAAATATTATTTCCCATTGCTACCTGGTTTTTATAATGTCAATATACCGAGATCTACCTCTCCGTGTTACATTTTATACACAATGCCACTTTCTTTATACCCTAGAGCACATGTGTTTTTCTAACTTGGCTTTCGGAAATAGTTGGTTTTCAAAGAGATGTCGCAGGAGACTTTCTGTTGGCAGTGAAATAAGTTTTTTGTTTTTTTATTGTGGTTAGGATATGATTCTTAATTGAAATTCACCTTTAACATTCAAGTTATATTTTTATTACAATTTGAAGTCCATTGTGAGGGATCATTATCTGCAGAGATTCATTTCCTTTGGGAAGGTTCTTCCTTGATGATGTAATCGCAATTCCGGGAGCCAGGAACAAACACCGGTGTCTCATATTTCGAGCTGGTAGCGGAAAAGTCTGCTGGTGTTGGTGTCCAGGAAAATGTAGAACAAGCGCTTTCTCTCTCTATGGGTTATCTTCCTGCTGGGTTCTCAGCGGGGAATTCTGGACCACCTCTGAACCTCTCAACCAGTAGAATTCCCTAGGCAGTGGCTGTCCAAAGGAGTGGGCAGGGTTGAAAGGGGACCTGAACTTCTTTCGTATTCCTCACTTTTATCGTTCAGTTTTCCTGCTTGCCTCTCCTCCCTCTCCTTCCAGGAAAACATTTCCTGTGTTCTCACTGTTCAAGCCGTACAGCAGCCCAGAGCCGAGAAAGCCTGTCTGCGTCCGTCTGTCTTGTGCTCTCTAGCAGACTTGACAAGGCTGCGGCCAGGCTGAAAATGGGCCGCCAAAGTAAGCAGGAGGGAAAGGGTGATTCTTAATCAGTATTCACCACTTCAGGGAAGAAAAGGCAATTTAATTAATTGCCCGACGCCAGTGCTGAGGACTGAGTCTGCAGAAGCTTCTCTAGAGTTGGAGGAAATTATTACAGATTGTACATTCAACTCTTTTTAGGATAAATACCCAAATCCAGACATCATATGTTCTGACATGTCTATTATTTATATGCAAATCTGGCTTTCACGAAAGGGTTTCTCGAGAGACCAATGGGTTAGTTTCCTGCAAGCCCAGAAGGTGACTGCCCATCTGCCTGGCAGGTCCTTCTCCTTGGGAGTCCTTAAAATATTTCCCAATGAGGTTGAATTTCACCACTCTTGGCCACACATCCACTGGGGTTGCTGAGCTGGAAAAATTTTCCCACTTTATAGCCTAATTCCATCACACCTAAGTAAGACTTTGGCATAAATACACAATCGGCACAAAGAGTTTGAGGACTCTTCTTGGAGCTGAAATAAGAGACCTCCATTCTAATGCTGGATGGGGAGGGAGCACTTTGGGCTTAATGAAGACTGTCTTTCCTGCCCTCCTTCTTGATGCGGTCATTCTGGATTGCTAAGCACAGCTGTTGGGCGGGGAGGGGTGCATGTCTGCAGATTGCAGCAGCTGCTGCTAGAGTAATAAGAACAGTGGCTAGTTAACCTTTTTTGAGCATTCACTCTGATCCTGACACTGTGCCAAGGGCTTTGTCCTATTGTCCTGAGGTCCTGGAAGGGTGATGAAGATATGTTACTTTCTAAAGATCATGGTTAAGAAAACGTCGCTCTGGAATCAAACAGACCATATTAGTTAAGAGAAGTTCAGCTGCAAGTAACCAAAACCTCAAAACAGCAGTGGCTTAAGTAGGATAGTTTGATTTCCCTGCCTTGAAAAAGCTTGGCTAAGGAACCCAGAGACAGCATGGCAGCTGATGGCTGATCAGAGACTCAGGTTCTCATAACCCAGCATCATCATCCTAATACATGGCTTCTACCTCATGGCACAAAACAGCTGCTTGAGCTCAAGCCATAGTGACTACATTCCAACAGCAAGAAAGGAAAGAACAATAGTTTTTTCTTATCTCCCATTGACCAGAACTCAACTCAATTACAACTAGGTCTAACTACAGGAGAGGTGGGGAAAGATAGTTTTCATTCTAGGTTGCCATATGCCCAACTAAACTTGGGGCTTCCAATACTCAAGGAAGAAGAGAATGGGTAAAGGGCTGCAGATGGCTGTCTCTGCCATACAGACCTACATGCAAGCTAGTTGTTTACTTTGGGTAAATTAGGATCTGTCTTCTGAATATTATGCCTTTATCATAAAACTAGGTAAACACTGGTACTTGATAGGGCTGTTAGGAAAAACACAGAAGACAGTCTACGCTGTGCAGACTGTGTTGGTCCAGGTGTAAGCAAGCGCTGGAAGGATGGTGAGAATTATCCAGGTGATGAAGATGATGATGATGAGGGTGAGGGTGATGGTGACATTGATGAAGGGGAGGAAGATGGTGATGTTGACGGGAGGAGATTGTTGAGTTTCCACAGTGTGCCAACCACCACCATGGGTGCTGGGTGTGCAGAGGGGAACAGAGAGAATCTCTGCCTCTATCCCCCCAGTACAGCAGGGACTGAACGCATCCAACGATGCTCACAAGGCACAGTAAATTCAGCAGATTAGCAAAAGGAATATGGGATTCAGGGCTGGTCTCGTCTGCTGCCCCACTCCCCACATGGGGCCTGGAAAGAGACAAGAGGCATAGGAAAGCTGTGGCCTCCTTTTGTGGAAGCTTCCATGGGAAAATGTCTATGCAGGACATATGGTCACCGGGGACAATATATCAAAAGGTGGGAATGGACGCATTCAGGGGTCTGTAAACTCCCTTGCAGCACCACGCGTTGCTTCTCATGGCGAGAAAGTGGCCAGTGTCCTCTATGGTGGAGGTCCACAGCTGGTACAAGTCCTGAGTGTCCAGGTCTGCTTCTTCTTCACTGTGATGTGGGCCCTTACACTGTGCAATGATCCACACAAGTGAATGCGAGGGCCTTGGAGAGCCTTTTCTGATCCAGTGCTAATTTTTTAGCCAACAAGTAGCTCAACTGCCTGAAATTTCCCTTTAATTCATTCAAAGTTAAAAGGAGTTTGTGCCCATTTAAGCAGCAAGGGCACACATTAGATAAATCAGTACATCTTTGCCATTTTGTCACTTTTGATTTTTTTGTTAATTTAATTAGGATGGAGATAGTCAAGTCTGCTGCTGCTGCTGCTAAGTCGCTTCAGTCGAGTCCGACTCTGTGCGACCCCATAGACAGCAGCCCACTAGGCTCCTCTGTCCCTGGGATTCTCCAGGCAAGAATACTGGAGTGGGTTGCCATTTCCTTCTCCAATGCATGAAAGTGACAAGTGAAAGTGAAGTTGCTCAGTTGTGCCTGGCTCTTAGCGACCCCATGGACTGCAGCCTCCCAGACTCCTCCATCCATGGGATTTTCCAGGCAAGAGTACTGGAGTGGATTGCCATTGCCTTCTCCGATAGTCAAGTCTAGGTGTGGTAAATCACAGACCATAAAGCCCCATCCATCACTGTGGTGTGTGAGCGGGTATGTGATAGGGAGGGGCACAGTGTGTGGCTTTGGGTGTGTGGCACAGACCCTGAACTGCTTTCCCCCCAGTTCCCAGCTGCCCCCCAGCAGACACACACCTGCCTCTCCTCCCCAGACTTTATACTCCTTTAGCACAGCTTCTGTCCCCTGCTCCAGGCCTCCAAGGAGGTCTAGGGCCCCCTACTCTTCTGTGGGAGATGCCCTCTTCTCAAAGCCTTTCTGAAGACTAGCAATCTGTCTTTTCCAATAGGGCTCCTCCGCTGTGGGGTTCTCACTCCCCAGCACCACTGCCTGCCTCTCCTCCCTTAGAAGTTGCTGTCTTTGTCTCTGACTCAGGGCCTGATGGGATGTCCCACTGCACCCCCTGCCTCCACCTCCACCAGACCCCATTGTTGTTCAGTCACTCAGTCATGTCTGACTCTTTGCTGTCCCGTGGACTACAGCACTCCAGGCTTCCCTGTTCTTCATCATCTCCCAAAGCTTGCTCAGACTCATGTCCATTGAGTTGGTGATGCCATCCAACCATCTTATCCTCTGTTGTCCCCTTCTCCTCCTGCCCTCTTCTTCCAGGCCCTAAATGTGTGGCATTCTGGCCAGAAGGCCATTCCATAGGCTCTTAGGATGGGGTGGCCCCCAGGACACCTGTCAGCCCAGCTCCCTCATTTATGGAGAATGCTTGGTCCAAGCAGAAGTGGCTGGCGCTGAGCACACCCACAAGCACATACCACAGCCCTGGGATGGGAGCTGGGAAATGCTGGCCCTGTCAGCCCCCAGCTGTCTCTATACCCTCATTGGAGTCCTGAATCTGTCCTGTGGCTCCTAATGCTGCATCCAGAAGGGCTGAGCAGAGCAGGTGGTGCTGAGATCTTTAGAAATACAACTGATTGCTTCCCAAGCCACAGAGGCATTCTGCCTGTCCCTGCCCCCACCGGTCGGTGCCTCTGTCTGGGGATGGCTCATGGGTCTGGCTGGGGATGGACCCAGGACTCCAAGCTGTGAGCCCTGGCTGCACCTTGTAGGCATCAAGGCCTCCCAGCTTCATACGGTGTGAATGCCTCCCTGACTGTGGGACCTTGCTCGCCGTCCCCGCCTTACTGTTTCCTGGTCCCTGTTGTCTGTTTGCTATTAACAGGACACTTGATTTTAGTTGGACAGCAGCAAGCAATATTTCCAGAACAAATAAAGCTGCATGGACATTTGCTCTAGGCGTTTTACATTTCAACTTGAATATGTTTATTTCAGCCTTGCTGTTTGAATAGCATCTCCGTGGGGATGTCTGGGATGTTTAAATTTCCTGCTCACATGCCAGTACTTGAAGTGATGAGAACCAGGCAGGCTGGGGAGGGTCCTGAGGGGCCACTATGCACCCACAAATGGGCAGTGGGAGAAGCTGCCACAGAAGGATATGCAGCAGACCCCAGGATATGGGCAGGTGAGGCTACACCAGCCCCTGGGAGATCCCCACCAGGTGCTTGGCCAGGCTATGACCTGGACATCTGATGCCATACTCACTCCTCCTGTGCGGTTGGCACTCTCAAGGCAACTTTGGGGTGTCTTCTCTACCCCTTCTGCTCCCCCAAAAGCTCAGCTCAGGCTCCACCCTGCCAGCCACTCCATGCACATCCTGCCTCCCGGCTCCAAGTGCTTCTGACGGCCTGATTGGAAACCCGAGGCTCAGCTGGTGGTTCTGTACCATCCTGTGCACTTTGGGCATCTTTCCATGTGCCCAGGGGGTGCATACAACTCCAGGCACCCCTGGCATCACACCACACCTCCCTCTTTACTGCGAGGAAAGTAAACAATTTACGGACTACAGATGAGGAACATGTATACACTCCTGCTCAGTTGTGTCTGACTCTTTGAAACCAGCTCCTCTGTCCATGGATTTCCAAGACAAGAATGCTGGAATGCGTTTCCATTTCCTCCTTCAGGGGATCTTCCCAACCCAGGGATCCAACCTGCATCTCCTGCATTGACAGGCGGTTTCTTTACTGCTGAGCCACCTGGGAACCCCCAGATTAGGAACAGTTGAAGTAAAAACTAGTAGTGATCAGGCCTATTCACTGTTCTGTTTATCTTTTTTGTTCTCAGGAAAGGGAAAGAAGAGAAAGGAAAATGCATTTCTCTTTTTTCTTTTTCACTGCAACATTATCTTGCTACCCTTTTGGTTCTCAGTCTCCTTTTGCGGGTGTGTGGCCTCCCAAGTGGCCCTAGTGGTAAAGAATCCTCTTGCCAATGCAGGAGACTCAGGAGACACAAATTTGATCCCTGGGTTGGGAAGATCCGCTGGAGAAAGAAATGGCAACCCACTGCAGCATTCTTGCCAGGAAAATCCCATGGACAGAGGAGCTTGGTGGGCTATAGTCCATGGGGTTGCAAAGAGTTGGACACATCTGGGCATGCGTGTGCACACACACACACACATACACACACACACACGCTCCTTTGCTGACATCTCCTGAATGTCCACGTCCCTGGGACCCTGCCCTTGTCCTCCTCCCTTCCTTCTCCAGGTCTCTATATTCTGACCCTGGGGAATCTCACCCGCTCTTGTGACCCCAGATCCACATCCCCCTCACTGAACACCCTCAGACCAGAGCCTCGTAATTCCCATCTCTCAGCCCTCGGCCATCAGCACCACCAGGACTGATTTCTTTTTCTCACATCATCCTCCCCATTTCTCCCCAACCTCACGTTCCAAGTCCAATCCTTAGGAAGAATCCCGACTTCTCTTCTCCCTGCTGGTCTGAATCTGCGCAAGCCAGGCCCGGTGTCTGGGCTCCACGACTACAGCGCCCCCTGCCAGCAGGCTGGGTCCCAGCACCCTGAACCCTGTCACTGTCACGCCCTCCCAGCCCAGCGGGTAGGGGATTGCGCTCCAACTTCCCAAGGCCTCCCGTGCTCCTCTGCTCATCTTCAAGCTAGGAAGCAGCGTCCTTCACCCAACACACACACATAAAAAGCTGCAAAAAAGATTTCTAAATATGCATGTTCTAGAAATGAGAGTGGGAGATTGGACACAGATGGGTAGGAGGTTATGACGGAAAAGAATTTTGCTTAATCTTGGGATGAAAAATACCCTGATCCTGGCAGAGTCCAGTCAGAAGGAATTTCCAGCAAGATCCGTCTTCCTGCCACCTTCTCTTCAGCACAATTGATCTTTGCTTTTATTGTTTCTCCTCCCTCCTCCTCACTTGGCTTTTTGGCAGATAATGCTTGGAAAGCCCTTTTCTGTTGTTGGAACCATTTATGAAAGTGGCCCTCAGAATCCTCGTGGTCTCCTCTCCCAGGCTGTCTCCTCCGTCCCGGGGGACACATGTCTGTCTTTGTTTGTGATGTGGGATCTTGGAGGGTTCAGCTCCTAGCCCCACCACTAGTCTGGAGCATGTTGCCACTGGAAAGAGCAGCTTTTTCATCTGGGAAACAGGGACACAGTCCCTTCCCCGTAAGGTCCTTGTGACAGTTCAGTGGGATGATACACAGGAGACGTTTAGTTCTAGCAGGTGTGGGGTGTCACGTTGCTCTGTGGTCACCATTGTTATGGTGAAGGTGAACCGAACTCTCACGTCACGAAATTCGAACATCCCTGTCATCAGGTGGGAAGGCTTTAACATCCTCTCTCAGGACTTCCCTGGTGGTCCAGTGGTTAAGACGCCGCTCTTCCACTGCAAGGGGCACGGATTCGATCCCTGGTCGGGGAACTAAAATCTCATATGCTGTGCAATGTGGCCAAAACATAAAAAATTTAAAAACAAACAAAAACACCCTCTCTCTTCTTGGAGGGAACGTCCTGGGAGGGATGGTCCTGGGAAGCTGGAAGCGGAGGTGGCCCAGCCTTAGTTGGAGACACCGTCCTGGGGCCCTGGTGCACGTCCTGGCCTCGGACTTCTCATTCCAGGGTGCTTGGCCACCAACCTGCCTCTCTGGCCTCCGTGGCCTGGGGACAGTACCTGGCTTCCGCTGAGGATGCACCTGCTGGGGATGTTCTTCTGCTCACAGCTGGGAGTTCAGTGGAGCATTTGTTGCTTCCAGTTGGCAGTTCCCCTTTCCTGTCTAGAGAGGCCAGGCCCTTGGCTGAGCCAGATGTCCAAAGCAGGGCTGGAGGGCCTTGGACCCCTGCACCCACTCTTCCTGGTTGGGCAGTGTGCCCTGGACCCGAGCTTTTCTCTCTGCCTAGGCCTGCATATGTGGCCAGGGTGGGGCCAGTGCCAGGCCCAGAGCTTCACAGCACTGGACAGGTGCTCCATAAGTGAAAGGAGGTGGGGGCAGACCAAATGAAGGACGGAGGCTCAGGGACTCTATGCAGCTGCTCAGCCTGTGTTGCACACTTTGGCCTGTTGGGGCTTCCCTTGCATCTACTCTAGTATGAGATGGTCCTTCAGTCTCCTGAAGAAGGAGCTCTCCCCAAGCCTCTTCTCCCCTGGCCTGTGGCTCCCGGCTCCATCCTTTTCAGCCTGTCTCTTTGGGGTCACTTCCTTCACTTCTGATCTCTGCCTGCATTCCCTCCTGCAGCCCCTGCTGGTTCTCTTTGGGTCCCAGAGGGCTCAGGTGTCCAGACCGTTGCTGTCAGCATATCCAACATGTTCCCTTGGCACCTCTTGTAAGCAGCCAGCTCTTTGACCAGAATGGTGAGAAAGCAGAGAGGAGTGGCTCCCAGATACCACCTGTCCCAGGCTGAGCAGAAAGGTTAGGTGCATGGGTCCACCTGAGTGCCTCTGGCTGAGCACCACCGCAGCTTCTCTGACGATTTGCCCTGGACGAGGCTCCGGTGAGACATGTGTGGGCAATTGGTGGGTGGGTAATCAATTTTACTTAGCATGTGTGGGGGTGGGGTGGGGGGAGCACGGTGAGAGCCAGGATGGGAAGACCTGTTCTCCAGGAGGTGACAGAAGCCCCTCACAGTGGTCCAGGCAGGAAAGTATGGAATCTAAACACTGGGGAGGGGTTGAGACCAAGGGAAGAGGGGATGCAGGTAGGAGAAACTTGGAGACCTCTCAAGCCTTGGAGAAGACAGGATGCTCAGTCCAGATGGGAGGAGTCAGGGCGGGGTCAGTCGAGGTCAGTCGAGGGGATCCACATAGGCAGGGGTCTTGCTTTCCAAGTCCAGGGAACTAATTTAGCACACAGGCACTGTTGATCACCATCCACTGTTTCAGCATCTGCATAACCTGTGTAGACCTACCTACTACCTGGCCTGCAGCCCTGATTAGGGACTCACCTTTACCTGCCTCTTACCTGTGGTGCAGCTCTGGCAAAGGCAAAAGTCTGAGGCTAGTACAGTGCTGGTCCCTTCCCACCCCTCCCCCAGGCACTCTGAGGACTCTGCAGGTGGGCCCCCTAGCCCCACGCTCCACACTAGCATTCTGGCATTCCACCTGCATCCACGTGGTAGGTGTCACTCCTTGTGTGACACACACCATGGCCGTCCATGGAGCCAGCAGCAGGAGCAGGTACCAGCTTTGGGAAGCAGACAGACTGAGGCTCTGAGAATGACCCTGCTCCTCACCAGCCCTGGGACACTGCAGATGATTTCTCTTCTCTGGGCCTCAGTTCCCCTCTGTATAAAATGGAAGTGATAATAATGCCTGTGTCACTGATTACTCTCTAGACATTGTTTTAATGTGTTTCCAAGTTCTGTTTTAATCAGGCACCATAGGTCATGCAGACACAGAAATGACTGTGGTAAAGAAGCTTGTACTCCTGGGTGCCTAGAATCAGGATGCAGTGCAGGTCCGTGTGGGGAAGTACCAGGGCTGGTCAGAAGAAAGGAGCAGGAGGAAAATGTGGACAAGAGCCTTTATTATGGTTTCCACTGGAAGGAATCAGTGAGGCAGTGTAAGCAGGCTTAGGATTGGCCAGTTTGAGTAATTTCAGTGGACTCTGGGTGGAGGACTGTCCAAGCTGTCTGGTGCTGACCCTGGGATGATTAAGGCAAAGGAGTATTGCTTCCTGGAGCGAGAGAGAGGAGGTGGTTCTCAGGATGGGCCCTGGACTGGTTGGTTTGCATATGAAAGGCACACTCCCGTCCTAGACAAGAATTAGCTAGACCTGGAGGGGCAAGTCCCTCCCATGTCAGGTCATCAGGGACCCAGATGCCAGAGCTTCAAGAATACAGAAAATAAGAAAGCATAGTTAACATAGACACCCATCCATGACAAGTTCCTGGCAGGGGCACCACACTAGTACTGGTGAAACCTCAGTACCAAAGCAAGAATGAAGGATGACTGTAAACCAACCCCCACCCCCACCACCAAGTTTGTAAAGAAAAAGAGCAAATCTTCCTCACAAGCTCCTATTAGGAATGAGTAGCCTGCAGCCTGGTGGTGTCATATACTGCAGTCAAGAACCTCTGTCTGGGCTGGGTCTGGGTCAGACATCTCAACACTGCCCAGGCTGCCAGGACAAAGTGGGCATTCCTCCCAAGATGGTCACTTCTGGGCTCTCCCATGGGAAGGAGCTGGGTGGCATGTCCAGCTGTTTCCCTGGTGCTGAGGATAGTTTCCTGCATTCAAGTATCTAGATGTTTCATGGAACCCTTTACTCAGAGCACATAGGCACACCTTTAGCTGATCCTTGGCAGTCCCTAAATTATTTTACTATCCCCTTTATACAGATAACGAAACTGCTGCTCAAAAAGACCCCTGCCCCAAGTCACATGGCCTGGAAATTCTTGGTCTCCTGCATATCTCAAGAAGATACACCACCACCTCCACCCCCCACCCCTTTGTTTAGTCCTGAGAGCTTTAGCACATTCATGGATCCTTGTCATCACCACCACAACCAAGACATAGAGCTTTGGGACTTCCCTGATGGTCCAGTGGTTAAGAATCTGCTTTCCAAAGCAGAGGACATGGGTTCAATATCTGGTCAGGGAATTAAGATCCCACAAAGGCCTGCAAGCTGGAACTGCTGAGCCCACAGGCTTCAGAGCACACCACAACTCCAGAGAAGTTGGGCTGAAGAAGCTGGGCTTCCAGAGAAGCCAAAGCATATCAACTAAGACCCTACAAAGCCAAAATAAAATATATTTTTAAAAACAAAAATTACAAAACCCTGATTTTGTACAAAAAAGGCAGTTAAGAATCTGGGGTTAAAAAAAAAAAAAGAAATAGAACCTTTTCATCATCTCAAGAAATGTCCCTGAGTCTCAAGCCCTCCCCACATCCCAACCCCTGATGTATTTAAAGTCCCCATAGCATTGCCTCTTCCAGAGCCCCTTATGAAGGAACCGTACGGAACGTAGACTTCCGAGTGTGGCTTCTCCCACTGAACATAATGATTTTGAGTCTCATACACGTGGTGGGGTGTATCAACAGTTGATTCTTTTGTATTATAAGAGCTAGGTATTCTGTGGTACAGACACACAGCAGTTCATTAATCCATTTGCCTGTTGAAGGATATCTGAGCAGTTTCTAGTTTGGGGCTATTACAAGTAATGGGCTATAAGCATCCATATACAGGTTTTTGTGTAAACATTAGTTTTTATTTCTCTAGGGTAAATTCCTAGGAGTGAAATTGCTGGGTCATCTGGTAAATTTGTTTAACTTTCTAAGAAACAGCCAAACAAATCTTTTGTTTCCCAAAAAGATTGCCATTTCACATGTCCATCAGCAGTGTATCAGAGTTCTGGTTTCTCTATATCCTTGCCAGCATTTGGTATTGTCATTTTTGGAGTGATTCTAATAGAAATTTGGTAGTTAGTATTTGATTGTGATTTTAATTTGTATTTCCCTAATGACCAGTGACTTCCCTGGTGGCTCAGACGGTAAAGCGTCTGTCTACAATGCGGGAGACCCGGGTTCGATCCCTGGGTCAGGAAGATCCCCTGGAGAAGGAAATGGCAATCCACTCCAGTACTATTGCCTGGAAAATCCCATGGACAGAGGAGCCTGGTAGGCTACAGTCCATGGGGTCACAAAGAGTCGGACACGACTTCCCTAATGACTTCCCTGGTGGCTCAGATGGTAAAGCATCTGTCTACAATGCGGGATACCCAGGTTCAATCCCTAGGTGGGGAAGATCTCCTGGAGAAGAAAATGGCAACCCACTCCAGTATTCTTGCCTGGAATATCCCATGGATGGAGGAGCCAGGTGGGCTACGGCCCATGGGGTCGCAAAGAGTCGGACATGACTGAGTGACTTCACATAATAATGACCAGTGAAGGAGCTTCCCTGGTGGCTCAGTGGTAAAGAATCCTCCTGCCAGTGCAGGAGATTTGGCTTCTATCCCTGGCTCAGAAAGATACCCTGCAGAAGGAAAAGGTAACCTACTCTCGTATTCTTGCCTGGGAAATCCTATGGACAGAGGAGCCTGGTGGGTTACAGTCTATGGTGGGTTACAGGCTGCAAAAGAGTAGGACACGACTTAGTGACTAAACAACAACAGTGATTAATGATGTTTAGCATCTTTTCTTGCGCTTATTGGCCATACATATACCTACTTGGTGGAGAAGGCAATGGCACCCCACTCCAGTACTCTTGCCTGGAAAATCCCATGGGTGGAGGAGCCTGGTGGGCTGCAGTCCATAGGGTCGCTAAGAGTCGGACACGACTGAGCGACTTCCCTTTCACTTTTCACTTCCGTGCATTGGAGAAGGAAATGGCGACCCACTCCAGTGTTCTTGCCTGGAGAATCCCAGGGACGGCAGAGCCTGATGGGCTGCCATCTATGGGGTCACACAGAGTCGGACATGACTGAAGCGACTTAGCAGCAATAGCAGCAGCAGCATACCTACTTGGAGAATGTCTGTTCAAATTATTATTGCCCATTTTTCCATGGGTTGTTTGCTTTCTTATTTTTTCTAACTATTGAGTTTTGAGAGTTCCTTATACTTTTTTCTTTTTTTTAATATAAATTTATTTATTTTGATTGGAGGCTAATTACTTTACAATATTGTATTGGTTTTGCCATACATCAACATGAATCTGCCACGGGTGTACACATGTTCCCCATCCTGAACCCCCTCCTACCTCCCTCCCCATACCATCCCTCTGGGTCATCCCAGTGCACAAGCCCCGAGCATCCTGTATCATGCATCAAACCTGGACTGGCGATTCGTTTCACATATGATATTATACATGTTTCAATGCCATTATCTCTGCCCTGCCCTCATATCATCCTGCCCTCACCCTCTCCCACAGAGTCCAAAAGACTGTTCTATACATCTATGTCTCTTTTGCTGTCTCGCATACAGGGTTATTGTTACCATCTTTCTAAATTCCATATATACGCATTAGGATACTGTATTGGTGTTTTTCTTTCTGGCTTACTTCACTCTGTATAATAGGCTCCAGTTTCATCCACCTCATTAGAACTGATTCAAATGTATTGTTTTTAATGGCTGAGTAATACTCCATTGTGTATATGTACCACAGCTTTCTTATCCATTCGTCTGCTGATGGACATCTAGGTTGCTTCCATGTCCTGGATATTATAAACAGTGCTGCGATGAACATTGGGGTATATGTGTCTCTTTCAATTCTGGTTTCCTCGGTGTGTATGCACAGCAGTGGGATTTCTGGGTCATATGGCAGTTCTATTTCCAGTTTTTTAAGGAATCTCCACACTGTTCTCCATAGTGGCTGTACTAGTTTGCATTCCCACCAATAGCGTAACAGGGTTCCCTTTTCTCCACACTCTCTCCAGCATTTATTGCTTGTAGACTTTTGGATAGCAGCCATTCTGACTGGCATGAAATGGTACCTCATTGTGGTTTTGATTTGCATTTCTCTGATAGCGAGTGATGTTAAGCATCTTTTCATGTGTTTGTTAGCCATCTGTATGTCTTCTTTGGAAAAATGTCTGTTTAGTTCTTTGGCCCATTTTTTGATTGGGCCATTTATTTTTCTGGAATTGAGCTGCAGGAGTTGCTTGTATATTTTTGAGATTAATTCTTTGTCAGTTGCTTCATTTGCTATTATTTTCTCCCATTCTGAAGGCTGTCTTTTCACCTTGCTTATAGTTTCCTTTGTTGTGCAGAAGCTTTTAATCAATTAAGTCCCATTTGTTTATTTTTGCTTTTATTTCCAATATTCTGGGAGGTGGGTCATGGAGGATCCTGCTGTGATTTATGTCAGAGAGTGTTTTGCCTATGTTCTCCTCTAGGAGTTTTACAGTTTCTGGTCTTATGTTTAGATCTTTAATCCATTTTGTGTTTATTTTTGTGTATGGTGTTAGAAAGTGTTCTAGTTTCATTCTTTTACAAGTGGTTGACCAGTTTTCCCAGCACCACTTGTTAAAGAGATTGTCTTTAATCCATTGTATTTTCTTGCCTCCTTTGTCAAAGATAGGGTGTCCATAGGTGCATGGATTTATCTCTGGGCTTTCTATTTTGTTCCATTGATCTATATTTCTGTCTTTGTGCCAGTACCATACTGTCTTGATGACTATGGCTTTGTAGTATAGCCTGAAGTCAGGCAGGTTGATTCCTCCAGTTCCATTCTTCTTTCTCAAGATTGCTTTGGCTATTCGAGGTTTTTTGTATTTCCATACAAATTGTGAAATTATTTGTTCTAGCTCTGTGAAGAATACTGTTGGTAGCTTGATAGGGATTGCATTGAATCTATAGATTGCTTTGGGTAGTGTACTCATTTTCACTATATTGATTCTTCCAATCCATGAACATGGTATATTTCTCCATCTATTAGTGTCCTCTTTGATTTCTTTCACCAGTGTTTTATAGTTTTATATATATAGGTCTTTAGTTTCTTTAGGTAGATATATTCCTAAGTATTTTATTCTTTTCGTTGCAATGGTGAATGGAATTGTTTCCTTAATTTCTCTTTCTATTTTCTCATTATTAGTGTATAGGAATGCAAGGGATTTCTGTGTGTTGATTTTATATCCTGCAACTTTACTATATTCATTGATTAGCTCTAGTAATTTTCTGGAGGAGTCTTTAGGGTTTTCTCTGTAGAGGATCATGTCATCTGCAAACAGTGAAAGTTTTACTTCTTTTCCAATTTGGATTCCTTTTATTTCTTTTTCTGCTCTGATTGCTGTGGCCAAAACTTCCAAAACTATGTTGAATAGTAATGGTGAAAAGTGGGCACCCTTGTCTTGTTCCTGACTTTAGGGGAAATGCTTTCAATTTTTCACCACTGAGGATGTTTGCTGTGAGTTTGTCATATATAGCTTTTATTATGTTGAGGTATGTTCCTTCTATTCCTGCTTTCTGGAGAGTTTTTATCATAAATGGATGTTGAATTTTTTCAAAGGCTTTCTCTGCATCTATTGAGATAATCGTATGGCTTTTATTTTTCAATTTGTTAATGTGGTGTATTACATTGATTGATTTGCGGATATTGAAGAATCCTTGCATCCCTGGGATAAAGCCCACTTGGTCATGATGTATGATCTTTTTAATGTGTTGTTGGATTCTGATTGCTAGAATTTTGTTAAGGATTTTTGCACCTTTGTTCATCAGTGATATTGGCCTATAGTTTTCTTTTTTTGTGGGATCTTTGTCAGGTTTTGGTATTAGGGTGATGGTGGCCTCGTAGAATGAGTTTGGAAGTTTACCTTCCTCTGCAATTTTCTGGAAGAATTTGAGTAGGATAGGTGTTATCTATTCTCTAAATTTTTGGTAGGATTCAGCTGTGAAGCCGTCTGGACCTGGGCTTTTGTTTGCTGGAAGATTTCTGATTACAGTTTCAATTTCCATGCTTGTGATGGGTCTGTTAAGATTTTCTATTTCTTCCTGGTTCGGTTTTGGAAAGTTGCACTTTTCTAAGAATTTGTCCATTTCTTCCACATTGTCCATTTTATTGGCATATCATTGCTGATATTAGTCGCATATGATCCTTTGTATTTCTGTGTTGTCTGTTGTGATCTCTCCATTTTAATTTCTAATTTTATTGATTTGGTTTTTCTCTCTTTGTTTCTTGATGAGTCTGGCTAATGGTTTGTCAATTTTATTTATCCTTTCAAAGAACCAGCTTTTGGATTTGTTGATTTTTGCTATGGTCTCTTTTGTTTCTTTTGCATTTATTTCTGCCCTAATTTTTAAGATTTTTCCTTCTACTAACCCTGGGGTTCTTCATTTCTTCCTTTTCTAGTTGCTTTAGGTGTCGAGTTAGGTTATTTATTTGACTTTTTTCTTGTTTCTTGAGGTATGCCTTTATTGCTATGAACCTTCCTGTTAGCACTTCTTTAACAGTGTCCCACAGGTTTGGGGTTGTTGTGTTTTCATTTTCATTCATTTCTATGCATATTTTTATTTCTTTTTTGATTTCTTCTGTGATTTGTTGGTTATTCAGCAGCGTGTTGTTCAGCCTCCATATGTTGGCATTTTTAATAGTTTTTCTCCTGTAATTGAGATCTAATCTTACTGCATTGTGGTCAGAAAAGATGCTTGGAATGATTTCAATTTTTTTGAATTTACCAAGGCTAGTTTTATGGCCCAGGATGTGATCTCTCCTGGATAAGGTTCTGTGTGCCCTTGAGAAAATGGTGAAATTCATTGTTTTGGGGTGAAATGTCCTATAGATATCAATTAGGTCTAACTGGTCTATTGTATCATTCAAAGTTTGTGTTTCCTTGTTAATTTTCTGTTCAGTTGATCTATCCATAGGTGTGAGTGGGGTATTAAAGTCTCCCACTATTATTGTGTTATTGTTAATTTCCCCTTTCATACTTGTTAGCATTTGTCTTACATATTGCAGTGCTCCTATGTTGGGTGCATACATATTTATAATTGTTATATCTTCTTCTTGGATTGATCCTTTGATCATTATGTAGTGTCCTTATTTGTCTCTTTTCACAGCCTTTGTTTTAAAGTCTATTTTATCTGGTATGAGTGTTGCTACTCCTGCTTTCTTTTGGTCTCTATTTGCATGGAATATCTTTTTCCAGCCCTTCACTTTCAGTCTGTATGTGTCCCTTGTTTTGAGGTGGGTCTCCTGTAGACAACATGTATAGGGGTCTTGTTTTTGTATCCGTTCAGCCAGTCTTTGTCTTTTGATAAACCCATTTATGTTTAAGGTAATTATTGATAAGTATGATCCCATTGCCATTTACTTTATTGTTTTGGGATCGAGTTTATACACCCTTTTTGTGTTTCCTGTCTAGAGAAGAGATCCTTGCTGGGCACAGTAATCTGGGCTGTAGGTTATTTTCTTTCATCACTTTAAGTATGTCCTGACATTCCCTCCTGACCTGATGAGTTTCTATTGAAAGATCAGCTGTTATCCTTATGGGAATCCCCTTGTGTGTTATTTGTTGTTTTTCCCTTGCTGCTTTTAATATTTGTTCTTTGTGTTTGATCTTTGTTAATTTGATTAATATGTGTCTTGGGGTGTTTCACCTTGGGTTTATCCTGTTTGGGACTCTCCGGGTTTTTTGGACTTGGGTGATTATTTCCTTCCCCATTTTAGGGAAGTTTTTAACTATTATCTCCTCAAGTATTTTCTCATGGTCTTTCTTTTTGTCTTCTTTTTCTGGGACTCCTATGATTTGAATATTGGGACATTTAACATTGTCCCAGAGGTCTCTGAGATTGTCCCCATTTCTTTTAATTCATTTTTCTTTTTTCCTCTCTGATTCATTTATTTCTACCATTCTATCTTCTACCTCACCAATCCTATCTTCTGCCTCTGTTATTCTACTATTTGTTCCCTCCAGAGTGTTTTTGATCTCATTTATTGCATTATTCATTACATATTGACTCTTTTTTTTTATTTCTTCTGGGTCCTTGTTAAAGCTTTCTTGCATCTTCTCAATTCTTGTCTCCAGGCTATTTATCTGTGATTCCATTTTGTTTTCAAGATTTTGGATCATTTTCACTATCATTATTTGGAATTCTTTATCAGGTAGATTCTCTATCTCTTCCTCTTTGGTTTGGTTTGGTGGGCATTTATCCTGTTCCTTTACCTGCTGGGTATTCCTCTGTCGCTTCATCTTGTTTATATTGCTGTGTTTGGGGTGGCCTTTCTGTATTCTGGCAGTTTGTGGAGTTCTCTTTATTGTGGAGTTTCCTTGCTGTGCATGGGGTTGTACGGGTGGCTTGTCAAGGTTCCCTGGTTAGGGAAGCTTGTGTCGGTGTTCTGGTGGGTGGAGTTGGATTTCTTCTCTCTGGAGTGCAATGAAGTGTCTGGTAATGAGTTATGAGATGTCAATGGGTTTGGAGTGACTTTGGGCAGCCTGTATACTGAATCCCAGGGCTGTGTTCCTGTGGTGCTGGAGAATTTACATGGTGTGTCTTGCTCTGGAACTTGTTGGCCTTTGGGTGATGCTTGGTTTCAGTGTAGGTATGGAGGCGTTTGATGAGCTCCTGTCGATTAATGTTGCCTGGAGCCAGGAGTTTTCTGGTGTTCTCAGGATTTGAACTTAAGCCTCCTGCTTCTGGTTTTCAGTCTTATTTTTACAGTAGCCTCAAGACTTATCCATCTGCAGGGGTGCAAAGGAGACACAGATGTAAAGAACAGACCCCTGGACTCAGAGGGAGAAGGTGAGGGTGAGAGTTCCTTATACTTTCTAGCTACAAGTCCTCGATCATGTATGTGATTTGCAAATATTTTCTCCTAGTCTGTGGCTTATTTTACTCTTTTAACAGTGTTTTTTAAAGAACAGATGTTCATTCTTATTTTTGATGAAGTCAAATTTATCAACTTGTTCTTTTATGAATCATGCTCGTGAAATCTTATTGAAGCCGTCTTTGCCTCACTTGAGATCACAAGAATTTTCTTTGCTTTTACTAGTTTGGGGTTTTATGCTAATGATCTATTTTGCATTAATATTTGTATGCAGTATGAGGTATGGGCCAGAGTTTTTTTTTTTTTTTTTTGATTATAGATACCCAGTTTTCCCAGCACCTTTTATTGAAATGATTGTCTTTCCCCACTGAATTGCCTCTGAACTCTTGTTGAAAATCAATTGACCATATATGGGTAGTTCTAATTCTGGACTCTACTTATTGATATCTGTACTTTTGCCAATTCCATGCTGTCTTGATTACTATGGTTTTATAGTAAGTCTTGAAATTAGGTAGTGTGTGTCTTCCAACTTCATTCTTCTTTTTCAAAATTGCTTCAACAATTCCACTTCCTTTGTGTTTCCATAGACATTTTAGAATCAGTTTGTTGATTTCTCCAAAATGAAAATCCTGCTGAGACCTTGATTGAGATCGCATTGAATCTATAGATTTGTTTGGAAAGAATTAGCATCTTAACACTACTGATATAGTCAGTAGATGTAGAATTGTAGTCCAATTCATCAGCATGAACTATGTCTCCAATGATTTAGGTCTTTTCTGATTTCTTTCACCAGTTTTTTTATAGTTTTCAGCATATAAGTCACATATTTTTCTGGGTTTATTCCTAATGTTTGGGTATACTTTTGTTGCTATCATAAATGATACTGATTTTTTTTTACCCATTTCTAGGTGTGCATTGCCTTCATGTATAAATGTTATTGATTTCTGGTTGTTGTGTATTGAGCTGAGTTCATTTCTTTCTGGCTCCACATGCAGTATCCCCACCCCACCCAGGCTATTTGTTTGGCACCAGGAGCAGAGCCTGAAGCTGAGTCCCTTGGTTATCACTCTGACACCTGACTCTGAGTCACCAGCCTCTGGCTGTAGTTCTCCACTCTCTAGAACAAGGATCGAGCCACCTGCTCCCCTGTTGTTCCCAGGAGCATTAAAGATGAGGGACTAAGGTGGCAGAGGCCTTCGCTCTTGGGCATGAGTGGTCTTATGTGGTTGAGATCAAGTTGTTTTCATTTCTTCCTCTAATCCAGCTGTTATTATTTGCATCTCAGAGGGCATAGGTGTTCGCAAGTGAATACAGTTGCCTCCAGCCACTCTCTCAGGCAGGCTCAGACCATGGGGGGACTCCCTTGTTTGTGCCCTGCTCCCACGAGGGCACCCTCTCCATCACCTTTCTCTCCTGCCCACCCAGAGACCCTAGGAACCCTCTCTCCTCACCATCCACCACAGCAGGCTATCGCCAGCACCTGTCAGCCTCCCAGCAGCAGTTGACCACCGGTGCTCCATCCTCATCGGGATTGGTGATCCATCCTGTCCTCCAAACCACAGGCATTAGGAGGACATCAGATTCCTTTCTGATGTCACAGTCCCATCAGCTACCCTGGTCAGGGTGGGGGCTCAGCTGTGCTGAATGATGCCCTGCTTCTCCTGGGGTTCCCAGATTCCCCTTCCTCTCCTTTCTGTGAAGTTTGAAGTAGGCTTGGGAGGATCTTTTGCTAGACTGGCAGTGGGCATCAGCATGAAGAGCATGGGGAATGAGAATTGGGGGAGTTGGGGTGCTGCTCACGACCTCATTGTTAAAACTGGACAAGAAGTGAAGTCCAGAACCCATCACACCAACCTTGCAAAGTGGTCCCACCAGTCAGTCACCCGAGTGGCCCCTCACTCAAACAGCACCTTTGCCTGGACCCTGTCAGTAGGAAATGTTCTCAAAGCATCGTCTATCGTGGGAATGAAGCCGGTGAACTAGCATCCATTCATGATTCTTTCATTCATAAAATAGTCCCTGGTACAGAGTAAGTGCTTAGAGAATAAATGAATAGGTGAGTGACCACGTGTTTTGTGCCAGGTACTATGCTAGGTATTGGCGATACTAAGATGAATGGTGCCATGCTAAGTCGCTTCAGTCGTGTCCAACTCTGTGCGACCCCATAGACGGCAGTCCACCAGGCTCCCCCGTCCCTGGGATTCTCCAGGCAAGAACACTGGAGTGGGTTGCCAGTTCCTTCTCCAATGCATGAAAGTGAAAAGTGAAAGTGAAGTCGCTCAGTCATGTCCGACTCTTCACGACCCCATGGACTGCAGCCTTCCAGGCTCCTCCGTCCATGGGATTTTCCAGGCAAGAGTACTGGAGTGGGGTGCCATCGCCTTCTCTGAAGATGAATGGTAAGTAGTATTAATCATGCAGAAGCTTACCTAGTGAGGGAGGCAGACACAAAAGTAGCAGTGTGGATAAGCCTAATGGTAGAGATCTCTGCAGGTGGTCATAGGGAGGATAGGGGAGAGGAAAGTTCCTCAGGAAGACTTCCTGGAGGAGGTGACACTAGGCCTTTAAGGCTGAATGGGAGCTGGTCATGACCCCAAAGCTCTGGTACTACAGTCATCTGGCCAGACCCTTATGCTCCCAGAGGCCTCTGGGCGAGGGTGACAGCTCCCAGTCACAAGCAGATGATGACATAAGGGCATTAGGGGCAAGGCTCCCTCTCACAGCGTTTGGGTCCAAGCTGCCACCTGGGCTGCAAGTCAGCCTTGATGATGGTATTTGCTTCTCTGGCTTAGAACTAAAGCTCCAGCTCACAAGCCCATGAGGCTCTTCCTCCCTTCTCCTCATGACCTGGGCACTCTGGGTTCCTCCTCAGCCCTAGGCCACTCCACCTTTGACCCCTCCACCCGGGCCTGTGGCCATCTGCCCTAACCATGGTCAGACCTGACTCCAGACTCTGTGCTGACCAGGGCTGCCCCCCACAACCCCGGGGTCCCAGCCTCCCCAGAAGCCCCGGGCCACATTCACTGACCTTCCTGCTGCAGCTCTGCACTGGCTTTTCCAAAGAGGGTCTGGCCAGGACGGACCTGTGGACACCTTCTGGGCCCGGCCAGGCTGTGAGTCACTAACTCTATCCTGTCCTGGCCATCAGCAGGCCCTCCAGGCAGACTTTAAAAAGCTGCCTGAACAAAGCACCATTTCTAACTCTGCAGCAACAAACTTGCCTTCCCATTAAGCCTGGCCTCTCTTGCCAAGTGGTCACAGGGCATGAGAGCTGTCCACCGGACAAGGTTTTTTCTGAGGACCGCACCCTCCCAGGGCTGCTCCTGGCTTGGGGTATCTGAACTCCTGGCTCTCACCCTGTCCCCAGGTCCTCGGGTGAACCCAAGATGGGCTTTCCTGGGATGTTGAGGTAAGGACAGGACTGTGAGCTGTGTACCCACTCAGCTTTGACCCAGGGGCTTCTCACCACCAGCAGTGTCTGAGCCAGACCAGTGGGACAAGCTAAAAATGTCTTCTTGATGTTTTCAATTTAATTTTTTAAAACAATTAATTGTGTTAATTATTTATTAATAAATATTTATTACTTATTAATAAATAATTTATTATTAAATAGTCATTAATAAAAGAATTGTTAATTAATTTATTAATAAATTGTGACTGCTGTCACAAGTTATCAAAAATGTAATGGCTTAAAACCACACATACTTACTATCTGAAAGTTGTGGAAGTCAGATGTCTGATATGGATCTCACTGGGCTAAAGTCTCACTGGGCTAAAGTGTGGGCAGGGTGGGAGGCTCCAGAGGAAACTCCTTACCTTTTCCAACTTCTGGAGGTGCCCACAGTCCTTGGCTCCTGGCCCCTTCCTCCATCCTCATAGCCACCAGTGTTGCATCTCTCTGACCCTTCTCTCTTCAGAGAGTTTTTTGTTTGTTTGTTTGTATATTTGTCTGTTGTTTTCAGGTTGGGTTTTTTTTTTTTTTTTTGTCTTATCACATGGCATGTGGGATCTTACAATCCCCAGCCAGGGTTTGAACCTGGGCCCCCTGCAGTAGAAGGGCAGAGTCCTAACCTCTGGACCACCGTGGATGACCCTCTCTGGTTCTTCTTCTGTAGTCACAGCTCCCTCGCATCCCAGCATGGTAGAGTCTCTGCTTTTAAAGATGCATGAGATTATCTGGGGCCCTCCTGGATGACCTAGGATAACTGTCCCATCTCAAGGTCCTTAACTCTGTTCCCACCTGCTGAGGCTCTTCTGCCAGGAAGTACATAGTCATGGGTTCCAGGGACTAGGATGTGGGCATTTTTAGATGGTCACTGTTCTGCCAGCACATTCACGTATTCATATGGCTCAAAATTCAAAGTGACGTTTTATAGAAAGGTATGTGTTGCAACCTGTATTGATTTTATTGTATTATTCCAACATTTCAGCTGCAAGTATATATACTTGTGCTTAGTCGCTCTGCCAGATCTGATGCTCTGTGGCCCCATGGACTGTAGCCTGCCAGGCTCTCTGCCCATGGAATTTTCCAGGCAAGAATACTGGAGTAGATTGCTGTTTCCTACTCCAGGGGATCTTCCCAACCCAGGGATGGAACTTGCGTCTCTTGTGTCTCCTGCATTGGCAGGCGGGTTCGTTTCCATTAGCGCCACCTGGGAAGCCCGTGTATAATTACTTTCCCACTTTCTTACACTTCTTGCCCATTTATTTATTCACCATGATGGACCTGTGGTTTATCATTTAATGATGAATCCCAGAAAACGTCTTCCATGGTACATAGGGAATTTCCTTGTTCTTTTTTTCCCCTTTTAATTCTTTCTAATGCAACACAATACTCCAGTGTGTACAGGTACCATAATGTATTATTGTTTCTAATATTTTGCTGTAAGAAACATTATTGCAGGGACTACTTCTCTGCATGTGTCATTTTGCACTCTGAATATATCTGAAGAATAAATTCCAGAAACGGGCTTGCTGGGTCAGAGGGTAATGACTCATTTGTAATTTTTCTCTTCAATAATTGCGATTGATCTTGCTCAGTCTTCTGTATTTCTGTTCTCACATGTTTCTGTCTCCTTTATCTATCATAGATGGAGCGAGAGAATTGCAGTCTTCTGTCATTAGTGTGTTTCTGCTTTTCCACTCATCTTCTTTAATTTCCACTTTATTAAGGTTGCCGTTTTTTCAATTTGGCCTCTAACAGTTGTCTCTTCACTGGGAATGGCAGCCTTTAACATCATAAAGTGTCTCTTTGGCCTCACTTTTTGCTCATTGACCTGACGCCTACCTTATCTGCTGTCGTGGTTTTGACCTGTCTTCATCTCACTTCTCCACAATACCCCCTGCACTCTGGCCCAGGCTGTGGCTCCACTGGCCCATGGACACATCCCAGTCTGGTTTCTGAGCCCGTCCTCAGGTTGCTCCTTCCCCTGTTGCCTTTGCCGTGTGGCTCTTACCCTTCTACTTATGCCTCTCCAAAGGGCGCCTGCAACACCCCCCATGGCACTCTGAGCAATTCCACATGGATTTAGAGACTGGCTTCCAACATCCCCTAGCGTAGATGACTTTTTCTGGTTTCCCCAGAAGATGGTGGGCACCCTGGGGCAGCGACAGCCCTCTCTCTGTTCACCCACAAGGTCGGCCTGCTGCTGGGTATGAAGCTGATGGAGAACATGAGCTCTCGGATTGGAAGTGCCACAGCGCCATCTGTGTTGTCTGGTTGGGGGACGTCTGTGCCGGAGGGTGTCCAGGGACCCCATCCTGGACTGAGGGCCCTGGCTCCCCATGGGGTCTCCCAGGAGTCTTGCTAAGGGTTTCCCATTGGAAATATAGGGCCACTCTTAGCCACCAGCTCCCTCCTCACAGCCTTCCCTTCCTTTGGAAAACAATTTAAAACACATTTTGAGAGAGTCCATTCCTGCAGAACAAGGAGATTAATATAAGCAATTTCAGGTCTCTGTAACCAGGCTGGAGTGTGAAGCCTCCCTCCTTAATGATCAGCATAAAATAAAAGTCTTTTAGTACAATAATAATTTATCCGTTAATTTTACAATTGAGCTGAGGCAAAAATATCCTAAAGATGGGGCAGCATTGAACTTCATCAGTTCAGTTCAGTTGCTCCGTTGTGTCCGACTCTTTGCAACCCTGTCGACTGCAGCATGCCTGGCTTCCCTGTCCATCACCAACTCCAGGAGCTTGGTCAAACTCATGTCCATCAAGTCTGTGATGCCATCCAACCATCTCATCCTCTGTCATCCCCTTCTCCTGCTGCCTTCAATTTTTCCCAGCATCAGGGTCTTTTCCAGTGAGTCAGTTCTTCTCATCAGGTGGCCAAAGTATTGGAGCTTCAGCTTCAGCCTCAGTACTTCCAATGAATATTCAGCACTGATTTCCTTTAGGGCTTCCTTGACAGCTCAGTTGGTAAAGAATCCGTCTGCAATGACTGGTTTGATCTCCTTGCAAAGGACTCTCAAGAGTCTTCTCCAACACTACAGTTTAAAAGCATCAATTATTTGGCACTCAGCTTTCTTTATGGTCCAACTCTCACATCCATACACGACTACTGGAAAAACCATAGCTTTGACTAGACTGACCTTTGTCAAAAAGTAATGTGTCTGCTTTTTAAAATGCTGTCTAGGTTGGTCATAGCTTTTCTTTCAAGGAGCAAGCATCTTTTAATTTCATGACTGAAGTCACTATCTGCAGTGATTTTGGAGCCCAAGTCTGTCGCTGTTTCCATTGCTTCCCCATCTATTTGCCATGAAGTGATGGGACCAGATGCCATGATCTTAGTTTTTTGAATGTTAAGTTTTAAGCCAGCTTTTTCACTCTCCTCTTTCACTTTCATCAAAAGGCTCTTTAGTTCCTCTTCACTTTCTGCCATAAGGGTGGTGTCATCTGCATATCTGATATTATTGATATTTCTCCATGCAATCTTGATTCCAGCTTGTGCTTCATCCAGCCTGGCATTTCTCATGATGTAGTCTGCATATAGGTTAAGTAAGTAGGGTGACAGTATTCAGCCTTGACATATTCCTTTCCCAATTTGGAACCAGTCCATTGTTCCATGTCTAGTTCTAACTGTTGCTTCTTGATCTGTATACAGACTTCTCAGGAGGCAGGTAAGGTGGTCTAATATTCCCATCTCTTTAAGAATTTTCCACAGTTTGTTGTGATCCACACAGTCAAAGGATTTGACATCCTCAGTAAAGCAGAAGTAGATATTTTTCTGAAACTCTTTTACTTTTTCTATGATCCAACGGATGCTGGCAATTTGATCTCTGGTTCTGCTGCTGTTTCTAAATCCAGCTTGAACATCTGGAAGTTTTCAGTTCACGTATTGTTGAAGCCTCGCTTGGAGAATTTTGAGCATTACTTTGCTAGCATGTGAGATCAGTGCAATTGTGCAGTACTGGTACTCACTGCACTTGAGAGGTGAGAGTTGCTATTGGGGGGTGGTTGTTGGCCATGACCTTCATGAAGCTTCTGCACCAGCCAGCACCACCTCCTGACTCCACAGTGGAGTCTGATGTCCCTGAAACAGTACCAGACTTGGGGTCCCCAAGGAGGGCCTCAAAGCTTGATGCCTCACTTACAACAAGCTTTGACCTTGGACGTGTGAGTTCTTTTTGCTAAGCCTCATTTACAGATTATCTAATCTGTAAACGGGAAGAACACCACGGTGGGTGAGTGTGAGGCCTCCATGAACAACAGGACAGAATTAGCCCCAAGCTGGGGGTCTGAGGTGTAGCAAGCGTGACTCAAGTTGGGTGAGAATGGGGTGCCGGCTGAGATGGCACCTCCCAGCTTCAGGGGCCTGGAGGGAGTGTCTCTCTGTACATAGCTCCCTGCTGGTGGGGACTGTTTGCAGTTGATAGTGGACTTGACCACCAGCGCGCCTCACCCCAGAACTGCAGTGTGGGGTTTGGAGAACAGTAAGGACAGAGGTTCAGCTGTCAGGGTGGAGGGTCCTGCCTGAGTGCAGAGCTGGGGCTTCTGCAGCAGAACTGGCTTGGCTGTGCCCATTCCTCCCATGACCTGCAAATCTGGTCCCATCTCCAGATCCCTTTGGACCAGGATGATGGGAAGGGGAACCCCCAGGATGCGGTCTATTCAGAGACCTTGGCCATGGAGGGGGTGGCCTCAGGGAGCATGACCCAGCATTCATGGTCTCCGAGCCCCAGGCCCCCCAGACCCCAGAATTTGGCAAGGAAGGAGGAGACTGTAGGGAGCCAATTTGTACTACAGCTAACTAGCACTGAGTGTTCCCAAAAGATGGAATGTAAGCCCAGAGGCTATCGTGTTTGAGATGCATAGCCAGGAGCAGGGAGGGTTTGAAATATTCTTTTACCAGTGGCATTAGGAAGGTGCCCTTGGAGTTGTCAGTGGTGCCCTTGATTTTGCCTCTTCCCTCCACTTTCCAGTGCCCACCTCCTGTGTGACCAGGCGCTCATGTTCACACGGGGCTGACCAGCCTGCTGCTGCCCCAGCTACGGCTGCAGGTCTTTGGTGTGTGGGCTTTTCAGACAAACTCACATGACTCTCCTTTGGTTTTATCTCTGAGTTATTTGTGTAGAAACTAGCCCCTCAGCAAGTACACCTGCCTGAGAGTGGGGGGTTTGAGTTGGATTAACTAGGAGGGAGGCCCTTGTCACTTCTGAATCTCAGGCTCCAACCAGCTGCCCCTGGAACTTGTTCCCACTTTAAACCCAGAGCCCCAGCCCAGCTGGGCTTGTGATGGCACTTGTGAGTGAAAGTCGCTCAGTCGTGTCTGACTCTTTGCAACCCCATGGACTATACAGTCCATGGAGTTCTCCAGGCCAGAATACTGGAGTGGGTAGCCTCTCCCTTCTCCAGGGGATCTTCCCAACCCAGGAATCGAACCCAGGTCTGGGTTTGATCCACTATATTGGATCTGCAATCCACCGCATCTGCAATCCACCGCATCTGCAATCCACCACATTGCAGGTGGATTCTTTACCAGCTGAGCCACCAGGGAAGCCCTGTGATGGCACTTGGGAGGCTGTTATTATATGATTGCTAAATACTGTTTGATTCACTGAAGACAGATTGGTCGAGCAAACTCTTCTGAATGGATTTTGGTGACTTTGCTGCACAATCACACACATAGGGTTTCAATAATGTGTTCTTGCCTAATTACCATCAAGCACCTGTTGGTAGGCGAGGCTGTTGGGGTGGTAACTCAGGGAGAGGGAACAGATACCTTCAGAGATGGACTCTGGGACCATGGGGAGTCTGACGCAGGTGTGTATCTGGCCCAGTGAGGCCCTTGTAGGGAGTTGGGGGTAGGAGATGGCCCCCACGGAAGGGAGGGAGCCAGGCCGTCTTAGTCTACATCCCATTTTGCCTTGGGCTACCCCTGCATTTAGGACAGATGGCCCTACCTCCCAGAGGAGGACCTGTCTTCATCCACAGAGGACCCAGGTGGCAACCAGTGATGACAATAAGGAGAGGGCCAGAGATCCTGGCCCTCACAGAAAGTCAGAATCAGGCCTGTGGGGCTGCTGCTCCTGGGTGACACTCTAGAATGCACTCTGCCCATCCCTGCTCTGCCCAGGAGGCCAGCCAGGGGGCAGGGTTTGGTGCTCCTCTGGGCCATTGGGGTCCCCTTTACACCAGATGGTCGCAAGTGGCACAGAGAGAAATCAGAGCAGGTCCATTCAGCCCTCGCTCTCTCTCATCCTGGCTTCTGCTGTCATCCGAGTCTTTATGTTCTGTGCCCCTCAGCCCCTCATGGAAGTATCACAGGAGGCCACTGGGAGGCCGGGAGGGAGTTACGGGAGCCATCATAGGTGGCACATCTGCCTGGCTAGAATCTCCTCCTAAGACATGGTCCCACGGCCCACTCTCCCTTCCAGTAATGGGCCTGGGTAGGTGCACAGCCAGGGGTTTTAGTGTGAGCCCTCAATGGGTAGTAATTAAGTTCTCCCCAAGTGCCTGCTCGTGGCCTTCTCTCCAAGAGTGATGAAGGCAGCCTGGGGAGAGGAGCTTTATGAGCCCAGTGACTCCGCCCTCCCTGCCTTGAGCCACCAGGAGCTGGAGAGGGAGGCAGGTCAATGTACTAAGAGGCCGTAGGCTGGAACTACTCTTCATGTACTGGTATTCCCAGATGGAGAGCAGAGGGGACCAGGAGGGGCCAGTGGGGAAGATGGGCAGCTTGTGTCTGAAAGCTCTGCCTCCAGGGGGAGCCCACTGTCAGCCCAAGACATCTGGAGATTCCTGGTCTCACTGTCCTTGCTCGGGAAAGACTGCATCCCTGCCCCTGCGGTCACCAGTCCACCCCCTGTGACCACCAGCCCCCAGTCCCTCCACTGCACAGTCTGGGGAAGGATACCCAGGCTTCCCTGGTGGGAAAGGACAAGCATGAGGACCCCACCTGCCGAGGTCCTCCCCTTACAGGGTCCCACGTGCCTCCCAGGCCACAGCAATCCTAAGGCTGACGCCGAGTGACCATCACCTGGGCCAAGTGCGTGCTCAACACTCGGCAGGATAGCACTGACCCCTCCCAGCAGTGTGTGGGGAGAAGTGACTACTGTCTTCATGGGAGGAAACAGGCTCAGAGGCTAACTCACCTACCCAAGGTCATGTGCACCTGCCCAAGGTCATGTAATCAGAAGTTAAGCATTTTGTCCAGGATGAGATGGGGACACCTCATTTAGCTTTCAAGTGAGAAATAAATAACTTTTCCTCTCAGAGGGGAACACCTAACTCCCCAGCCCAGGTTTCTCTCCAGAGCGCCTGGGGAAGGGCCCCCAAGCATTTTGGTTTCAGTCATATCACAGCATGACATTCTAAGCTCAAGGAACCTTCCCAACTGATCTGAGGACTGAGCCTGGACCTGGTCACGAAAAACAGCCCAGGAAGGAGCTGATGCCCTGCCTGTGGGAGCTTGGCCGCTGCCTTGGGACAGGAGCTTTGATGGGGAAGGTGACTCAAAGCTTTGTGTTTCAACAAAGGGCAGAGGATATGGCCCAGGCTTTTTTGTCTCACAGCTTTCTCCTCCTTGAAGAAAAGTAGAAAGCATACATTTCAACTGATTTCCAAGTGAATGGGAAATATAGTCAACTTCCTCAGTAAGATGGACTTGGGTAAGGACAGGACTGAATTGGTTCGGGGCGTCTCTGCATCTTCCCAGCCCCCTCTCCATCTCGCCTGCATTCTGGCGGGCCGTGCCCTTGAGCTCCGGTCGTGGGTGGCCCTGCATCCACTGCACTTGGTGCCCACGCTCTAGTTACTCAAGGCAGCTCATTGACTTGATGAGAATCACTAGCCTTTAAAGAATTAGGAGGAAATTAAATTAAAGGCCTCAAGCAAAGGAGACTTTATTGATGACAGGGACAGTTCTGAAGGCTGAGGCCACCCTTGACAGTAGCTGATCTCATTGGCCTTTGTTTCCGAGGAAGCGCTGGTGAAGAGAGGGAACCTTGATCCGAGTTAGGATCCAAATAAGGTCGAGTGAAAGATCGTCATAGAATAAGGTCAGCTTTTTGCCATAATTTAGAAAACCAAGTCTGAAGACCTATGCCCTCCCTCCTGCCCCCCCCTCAATAGCATTTGTCATCTCTCAGTCCATCTTGGAGGCTTTGACATTGTCCATTGCCCAGTCTCTTGATTTGCTGCCCTAACTTGGTGACACCACTTTCTCCTGGCCTTGCTCCTACCTCTCTGGTCACTCTTTTTCACTCTTTTCCTTTCTCCCCGCTCTTGATGGCAGGTGGGGTGCCCAGAGCTCACTTGCTGCTCCATCTGAAGCCATTCTCCTCAGACTGGGACTTGAACCCATGTGCCTGGACTCAAGCCTGCCCAAAACCCTCGTGCTGCTTGGGACTCCAACCCACAATTTTTAAATTAGGATCACTCCCCACCTGGTGCCTGGACACACTGAGTCTCAGGTTCTTTGTGTCTCAGTGCAGGAGGAATTCAGTGAGAGGAAAGTGACAGGCAAGAAATAGATTTATTACTGTAGGATGCTTGTAAGAGATGCAGGCAGGGGCGAGGGACTTCTGCCCTGAGAATTAAGTGGGTTACGACTTTATAGTCAAAGGACAGGGAGGGGAAAAGACCACCTGGTTCTAGTAGACGTGAGGCTCACTCACTCACCCCTCCTTTCTATCAGGCAGGAGAGTGTCTGACCCTGTCAGGTCAAACTAGGGTTGTTGCTGTTTAGTTGCTAAGTCGCGTCCAACTCTTTCATGACACCATGGACTGTAGCCCTCTAGGCTCCTCTGTCCATGGGATTTCCAGGCAACAACACTGGAACGGGTTGCCATTTCCTTCTCCAGGGGATCTTCCCTATACACAAATTGAACCAGGGTCTCCTGCATGGCAGGCAGATTCTCTACTAACTGAGCCACCAGGGAAGCCCCAAATATCATAGTGCTATTCACATCAAGGCACCCCACTCCAGTACTTTTGCCTGGAAAATCCATGGATGGAGGAGCCTGGCAGGCTGTAGTCCATGGGGTCGCTAGAGTCGGACACGACTGAGCAACTTCCCTTTCACTTTTCACTTTCATGCATTGGAGTAGGAAATGGCAACCCACTCCAGTGTTCTTACCTGGAGAATCCCAGGGACGGGGAAGCCTGGTGGGCTGCCGTCTATGGGGTCGCACAGAGTTGGACACGACTGAAGCGACTTAGCATTCACATCAGGAGAAGAGTGATGGCATTTTTCTTTCACCTAATGGCCTGGGGCATATCTCATGCTTTTATTTATGGTTTTCTAGTTAAGAAAGCCTGCTTCATTCCGTGACGTTCCAATAGCTTTCTTGAGTGAATGTTAACTTAGACAGTCTCCCAAAATTCCCTGGGTTTCCCTCTCTATGGGCCCCTATTGGGACTGTATATCTATCCTATCACATCAACACACTTCCTGGGGACCTCCTGCCACCCAGATGTGAAACGCTGTCTCTATGCTGGTGTCTCCCATTTCTATCCTCGCTCAGGCCTCTCTCCTGAATGTCCCATTGACCATTTAACTGTCTGCTCCACAGCTGCACTTGGCCATCTAGTCGAATATCTCAAATGTTGTCTGTCCTGACCCTTCCCTCCCCCTACACCTGCTCAGACTCAGCCTTTGGTCAGTGGCAACTCCATCCTCCCAGGCTCTGAGGCCAAGCACCTAGGCACCATCCTTGGCTCCTCTCCTCTGCTGCCCTCGTCCCCCCTTGTCAGTGGACCTGTTGGTTCTTTATGTCCATGGGTGTCTGGGTCTGGCCACTGTCCTCCTTTACCCCGTCCATCAAATCTCAGCACCACAGCCAGACTGGTTTTCAAGTGCAAGTGGAATCAGGTCACTGCTTGCTCAAAGCCCTGCAGTGGCTCCCACGTCATGGTCACCAGTGGCCTCCTCAACCCCACACTCAGAGCTCTGTCGGCAGCCCTCATCCCGCAGTCTACAGCACTCACTCCACACCACCCATCAGTGTCCTCATTCTTGAAATGCTGTCTTCCCTCTGTTCCCCGGACTCCACGACATCCTGGTTATCCTCTCACCTGCTGGTAGCCCCTTGTAAGTCTCCTTGGCTGGCTTCACGCAGGGCTCCCTTGCCGACCTTCTCGCCATCTGCACACACACCCTGGACGAGCTCATTCAGTCTCGTGGTTTTCAATGTCACTTGTAAGCGCTGGCTCCCAAGCCCTTTCCAGGCCTTGGCTTCACCCCTGAAGTCTAGACTCAAACCTGAGTGTGTAATCAACCTCCCCACTGAACGCTTACATATCAAGCCTAAACTAATGCACACTCAGGCCCCAGATCCCTGCCCACCTCCCACCACGCCTCTTCTTGCAGTTTTCCCTGAATCAGAAAATGACAACTCTAACTCTCCAAGTGTTTGGCCAAACACACAGGCATCATATCCTTGACCTACCTCCCTTCCTCTCCGTGTCACCTCCCATCTATCAGCAAATCTCACTGTGCTTCCTTCCTTCCATGTCACCCCCTGACTTCTCTCACTCTGGAAGCCTCTCCTGTTGTGTTTCTCTGGTTCATCATTGCAGCTGCCGTTTCTACCACTGGCCCCCCATGGTCTATTTATATCATGGCAGACATCAGCTCATGTCGCTTCTCTGCTCAGAAGTCACAGGATGGCTCTGCAGCTCAGGAGGGCCCACAGCGTCACCGTGCATGCAGGCCTTCCAGCACTGGGCCCCACCTGCGGACGTGAGTCCCTGGTCTTCTCCATCCAGCCACGCCCCTCTTGGGGGCTCTCACACTGGCTTCTCCATCCAACTGAAATACCCAGCTTGTTCTTCCCCGTCCTCTTCCTTCCCAGGGCTGCTCAGAGGGCCCCTTGGTAGAGGGGCCTCTGTGCCAAACCAGCCCCTGCCCTCCCAGTACTGCCCATCTCCTGCCCTGTCTCTTCTTCTCCACAGTGTTCATTACCTTCTGGAATACTCTGCATCCACTTGTTTGTTTACTGTCTGCCTCTCCACTACAGTGGAGCCTCCTGGGGGCTGGGTGGGTTTGCTGTGAATCCCCAGGGCCTTCAATAGCATGTGGCACTCTGGAGCTACCGTAATGAATGAGTGAGTGAGCACATGGCTGGGAAGGCCTCCCTTTCTCACACCCTGCCTTGCAGGTGCCCCGAGCCCCTGGCCCAGGTTATTTACAGAGCTCTGTCGACAAACCTCTGCTCACTGCCCAGTCTCCTGGAAATCTATGCACGTAAGTGCATGGTCCCAATGTCAGCAGTTTTCCAAACCAAATCGGCACAAGCTTTGTGCCTCCACGCTGGTGGTAGTAGAACATTCCAGGATGAATCAGTCTGCACAGCAGGGCCTCGGGGCAGGCGCTCAGCCAGGTGGGCAGAGGGGCCTTGGCTACAACCCATGGGTCGGGTCCAAGCGTTGTCCTGGACTTGAGCCTGGAGCACCCTGGGGACTGAGCACCCAGGTCTCTGGGGACTCCTGGGAAACTTCCTGGGGAGATCAGGATTCTGTTCACAGGTGCTCCCTGGGGATAAAGGCCCAACTGTCTCTCGCCACCACCTGGGAGAACTATTGGGTTTTTCTTGTTCTCACCTTGCCTTCATCGGGGGGCCCTGAGCACCCCTTAGAATCATGACCAGGTACCCCAAGTCCTCCATATGTGCTGGCTGACTACTTTTAAGCAGAGGGTGTGCACTGTGGCTGAGCCCAGGGACTAGGGCTCTGTGACTAACTAATGGCACCACCTTGGGTAAGTCACTTAAAGTCCCTGGGCCTCAAGATCCCAGTGTGTGAACTGGAGACAAGGGCAGCCCTGCCTTGGGCCATGGGGGGAGGATTAATTGTTGTGAAGCCGTCAGAAAGGTGACGGAGCACAAGGACCAGGTGCCTGAGTTCACGTTGATCACCACATCAGTGCCTTTAAGCAGGAGGTCCGGGGTGGAGGAGGCTTCCCAGGTGGCCCTAGTGGTAAAGAACCCGCCTGCCAATTCAGGAGACATAAGAGATGTGGGTTTGGTCTCTGGGTTGGGAAGATCCCCTGGAGGAGAGCATGGCAACCCACTCCAGTATTCTTGCCTGGAGAATCCCATGGACAGAGGAGCCTGGCGGGCTATAGTCCATAGGGTTGCAAAGAGTTGGGCACGACTGAAGCGACTTAGCACTCACTCCAGGGTGGAGGATAAGAAGTTAAGGACCAGTGAGGCAGGGGCTGCTCTCCCAGGGATGGGCATCCACAGTCAACTATCACAGTGGACCCCACAGCTCGGGGCAGGTGGGACACGGATGATCAGGTCTCTCTCCTTGCCGGACTCCTGCTCCTGTGATGGATTACTTTGTTTCCTCAGCCCTTAGACCAGAGTGTGCTTCCTGATACCCTCCTCAGGCCCTGAGACACCTGCAGTCTGCCTAGGGAGCAACATGCCACAGATCCGAAACCACAGCAGCTTAAACATGCTGAAAGCTGGCATCGCCGATGGCGGCACAAGGGTGAGCAGGTAGTGAGAGCTCGACAGGTGTGGATGAAGCCTGCCCCGCCCTGTGCTGGGCTTGTGCTGTGGGTCCTATACTTGGGTGAGGCTCAGCTTCCAAGGCAGCTGCCGATGTGTACCCACACAATGCAGGTTCAAGGGTGACAGTGAGCCACTCAAGAAGAGAGGCTCAGAGGAGGGTCAGAGCTCCAAAGAGGGTCTGGTTCATACTCCCGTTAAGGGCAGCTGCTTGCAGACTGTCTTCCTCACTTGTGGACATTCGCCTTCTCGCTGGGTCCTCACATGGAGAAGTGAGAGGGCTCCTGGTCTCACTTCTTAGAAGGGCACTAATATTCCCAGATGGCTTAGTGGTAAAGAGTCCGCCTGCCAGCGCGGGAGATACAGGAGATGTAGGTTTGATCCCTGGGTCAGGAAGATCCCCTGGAGAAGGAAATGGAAACCCATTCCAGTATTCTTGCCTGGAAAATCCCACGTACAGAGGAGCCTGGCGGGCTACAGTCCACCGTGTTGCAAAGAGTCGGACATGACTGAATGACTGAGCGTGCGCATGCGCGCGCGCGCACACACACACACACACACACACACACCCCGATTATTAGGGGACCCACCCTCATGACTTCATCTAAGCTTTCCCAAAGCCCCCACCTCCTAATTACCATTACATTAAGGCTTCAACATGGAGATTTTGGACAGACACAAACATTCAGTCCATAGCCACCTCTAAGGACAGTCGGGAGGGCGTTCCCACAAGGGGAGCACTGTGGGCATAGCCTTCTGAGCTCTTCTGTACGTCGGCTGGGCTTCTCCTCCCAGCTGCCTGGCAGGACGTAGGTTGCCATGATGAAAATACCTCTTTTAGACAATGGACTAAAAATATTAAAAAATAAATATTTTAATAACCTCCTTTTATGCATAAGGAAAGTATGGCCTGGAGAAGGTAAGACCAAGGCCACAACCCATGGGGCCAGGCTGTCCGCACTGTCTGCAGCCCCCACAGCCAGGCCACGGCCACCAAATCCACAGTGCCAAGCTGGGGATAGACATGCCCTCTGGCTCTCAGAGGCTGGTCAGCGGGTGTGAGTGGCCCCCTGCAAGCTCCATGTGGATTTCTGTCTGAAACTGCAATTAACCCTTCTCACAGGTTGCCCCTCAAGATTACTTTTCAGAGCATAGATGAATGGGAGTGCTTGTTTAAGTGTTTTGGAAATATTTTCTCTATTAATCTCTATCGGAAGCCGATTACTGCCAATAAGGCTAATGAAGACACAGCATGAGTTAGGCAGAGTGTTAGGGAGAAAGAGCCCCAGCGTCAGGCCTGGGCGGGAACCATGCCTTCCTAAGTGCTTAGAACCAGGCATGGACAGTGCCCTGTGCCCGTGCCCAGCCTCTCCTGGCTGGTGTGCTTTGTTGAAATCACCTGGAAGTGTAGCTAAGAAAATGGAAACATTCACACACACCCTACAGGGGCTACCTCCCACCCCCACCCCTACTGTTACCATTTGGGGATATTTTCCTCATTCGGTGTTACTATTCTTTTTTTAAAAAATTTTGTATTGCAGTATATCTGATTAACAATTTTGTGATAGTTTCAGGTAAACAGTGAAGGGACTCTTGTCATGTATATGCATGTATCCATTCTCCCCCAAACTCCCCTCCCATGTAGGCTGCCACATAACCTCAAGCAGAGTTCCCTGTGCTATACAGAAGGTCTTTGCTGGTTATGCATTTTAAATATAGCAGTGTGTACATGTCCATCACAAATTTCCTGACTATCCCTTACCCATATCTTTCCCCCTGGCAAGGGCAACTGGAAGTTCATTCTCCAAACCTGCACATCTGTTTCTGTTTTGTAAGTTCATTTGTATTATTTCTCTTTAGAATCCACATGTAAGGGATATCATATGATGTTTCTCTTTCTCTCTCTGACTTTACTCAGCATGATAGTCTCTAGGTGTATACTTGTTGCTGCAAACAGTGTTATTTCATTCTTTTTAATGGCTGAGTAATATTCCATTGATTTTGTGGACCACATCTTTATCCCTTCCTCCCCTGATGGACATTTAGGTTGCTTCCGTGTCTTGAATATTGTAAACAGTGCCACCGTGAACACCAGGGCCTACTGTTCTTTTCAGGGCTTCCCAGGCGGTGCAGTGGTAAAGAAACCACCTGCAGTTTAGGAGACCTGAGTTCAATCTCTGGGTCGGGAAGATCCCCTGGAAAATGAAATGGCAGTCAGACACAACTGAGCATGCATACATGTCCTTGTGAGATGGTGCCACATATTCAAGTTTATCTCCTGCTTTTGTCAACTAACACGAATTTCATCGTGGCCAAACTCTTTAATCTCTGCTTCTTCCTTATCAATAAAATAAGTCACTGTCTTCTTCATCTAAAATTGTTGAGTCAATTGTGATAATGGGGGTAGAGATTTATGCCTTGAGGATTTTGTGTACATTCTTTTTTTTTTATTCATTCATTGGGCAAATAAATGTATAACATGTCAGGTGGAGAAAAGTGTTCTGAATAAAAATATAGTAGCTGTGGGGGGAGAGAGTCAAGGGGGTGGGAAAGCAAGGGAGTCTGATGCTTTTCATCTGTATCTACCAAGTGAACTCCTATTCATCCTTCAAGACCTCGCCTTCTTCCCCCTTGATGGACCTTGAGGACATCAAACTCACAGAAATAAGTCAGAGAAAGACAAATACCATGTGATCTCATTTTAGATGTGGGATCTAGAGGGGGGGAACCAAGCTTATAGATACAAGAGAGGGCTTCCATGGTGGCTCAGTGCTAAAGAATCTGCCTGCAATGCAGGAGAGGTGGGTTCAATCCCTGGGTCTGGAAGATCCCCTGGAGGAGGGAATGGCACCCCACTCCAATGTTCTTGCCTGGGAAATTCCACAGACAGAGGAGCCTGGTGGGCTACAGTCCATAAGGTCAGAAGGAGGTGGATATGAGTGAAGTGACTGAGCATGCATGCAGAGATACAGAGAACAGATCAGTGGTTGCCAGAGGTATGGAGTGGGGGCAGATGAAATGGGCTGAAGGGGTCAGAGAGTACAAACTTGCCAGTTATAAAATAAATAAGTCCTAGGGATATAATGTACAGCATGGTGACTATAGTTAACAATATTGCTCTGCATATTTGAAAGTTACTGAGAGAGTAAATCATTACAAGAAAAAAAATTTGTAGCTATGTGTAATGATGGATGTTAACTACACTTATTGTGGTAATAATTTTGCAATATATACAAGTATGGAATCATTATGTTGTACACCTGTAAGTAATATAATGTTATATGCCATCTACACCTCAATAAAAAAAGGTATTTTATGCAGAAAGATTATAAATGCATAGACATTTTAAAATATTCTCCTAAAGCAATTATTGGTCAAAGAGGAAATTAAAAATATAATTACACACTCTGTAGGAAATAACAAAAATGAAAATATCTTAAAAATTATAATGTAACTACACTCTACATTGAGACGTAAAGCTATAATCCTACATTCTTTCAGTAGATGTAAACATTTAATATAGTGAACAAGTAGTGTTGGAACAATGGCTCACTAGGTAGAGAAAGTTAATTTAAATCATTACCATATGCCAAAATACATTCTAAATAGATTGAAGAGTTAGTTAAAACTTAAATTATAAAAATATTTAAAAACTATAAAAATTGGGCTTCTCAGGTGCCTCAGTGGTAAAGAATCTGCCTGCCAATGCAGGAGACACAAAAGGCACAGGTCCGATCCCTGGGTCAGGAAGATCCCCGGGGGGAGGAAATGGCACCCCACTCCAGTATTCTTGGCTGGGAAATCCCATGGACAGAAGTGCCCTGCAGACTACAGTCCATGGGGTTGCAAAGAGTCAGACACAACTGAGCTCTTGGGTGCACAAAATAAAATAAAGTAGATGTTTCTCAAATTTCTAGTGGAGCAGCTTACTAAGAATGGAGATGAAATGTATTGATGGATTTGACTATTTAGAAGTCTTAAAGTGTATATTAACCAAAAATATTCAATTGAAAATTTAAAGGAAAATAGAATAGAAATCATGTTTAAACACTTACTAAAAGGAAGACTTTACAAGTAGACAAGAGAAATTAGAGACAGTAGACAAAAAGTGAAAGGAAAATAATTTACTCTTTTGAAAGGAGATCAAGGGACAGGTTCACAGTTACATGCAAAGGTGCCTCTTCACTTATAATCAATGAAAGGTAAATTCTAGCAACAAGTAAATAGCATTTTCTCCCTTAGCATCACTTTAAAGAGACAGAAAAATGAAGTGAAATGAAAACCCAGTGCTGGTGACTGTGATGGGAGAGATTATGTGATGCTGTTGAAATTTAACATTACGAGCTGTGCTGTCTAGGTAACACTCACTGTCTGCCCCAGCACGGGGCTACGCCCTTCTGGTGGCGGGGGGCACTCTTCTCACCTCTGCACCCTCAGTGGGATTTTGGTCGGCTGTTGAAGAAGGGGCATGTTCTCCGCAGCAGTGGTCACCTTCTCTGGGATGTTCCTTTCCTCCCTGCAGTGGGGGTGGAGGTGGAGGGGTGAAGGGTTGGCAGCGCAAGATGGGGAGGTGGGCAGCCCCTTGGATACAACCATCTGTGCATAGCAGCTTCTGTCTTGAATCAACAAGAAACTTTTAAAATTCATTTATCATATGAGCATTAATAAACACAAGTAAGGGCTCTTCATCCCCTATCTCCCTTGCTCTGTAAATTAAACTACTTTGGCTTTTCATGCTCTTAGCCAGATCTTAGAAACATCTGTTTTGCCTAGTGGGTCATGGTAAGGGATCCCCCATGAAATGGCTGTCTTCCTTTGAATGAGCTAGAAGGGTAAGTGGGGTTCCCTGGTGGCTCAGATAGTAAAGCATCTGCCTGTAATGCAGGAGACCCGAGTTCGATCCCTGGGTTGGGAAGATACCCTGGAGAAGGGAATGGCAACCCACTCCAGTATTCTTGCCTAGAGAATTCCATGGACAGAGGAGCCTGGCGGGCTACAGTCCATGGGGTCGCAAAGAGTCAGACACGACTGAGCGCCTAACACACACTTAGGAGGGTAAGTGTGGAGGGAGAATGGGGCTCTGCCAGTCTGAGGAGGGTGTTATCTCACTGCACTAGCTGAGCAGCCTTGTCCTGGCCAGAAGCTGAGCCTTTAGGTGCAGAAGGTGGGGTGGGGTCAGAACAGGTGCCATCAGGCGAGCTGTGCCACAGTTCCTTTCTCATGGGCTAAATCCTCTGGCTGGTCCTACATGGCATGGACCACACTGGCAAAGACCCTGATGCTGGGAAAGATTGAGGGCAGCAGGAGAAGGGGGTGACAAAGGATGAGATGGTTAGACAGCATCATTGACTCAATGGACATGAGTTTGAGCAAACTCATAAATGGTGAAAGACAGGGAAGCCTGGTGTGTTGCAGTCCATGGGGTCTCAAACAGTCAGACACAACTGAGCAACTGAACAACTACAACAAATCCTCTGGGAGTCATGGCCCAGGATCCTGGGGGGTGCCTTGTGGCTTCAGGGGCCAGGGAAGCATCATGTCCGAAGCATCATGTCGCAGCTGAGTGACAAGGCAGGATGGCCACAGTGTCAAACTTCACGCCGTCAGGGACTCACCTTGGGAAGAAGGCCCCATGCCTGATAAACTGCTCTCCCCTGAAATGAACACAGCACTGCATCAGTCTGCATGTGGCAATAGCTTCCTCCCCAGGATGTGGTGTTCCTGCTCGGGGAGGGAGGTATCAGAAGAAGAGGTGCCCCTGCACAGAGGGAGGCAGAGTGGAGCTGATTTCAAAGTCACTTCCAAGGGAGCCTAAGAATCAAATCTCAGCTATGAGACCTTAGTGCATGTTTATTTCTGGGAGAACTTGAATGTACTGGAGAATTGGACTGAAGCTATAAACCCGGTCCCCAGGGGAAGAACATGCCCCTCACACTTGTGTCTACAGAGCTTCAGAGGGACCACAGTCCCCAGGCTAAGAGACTTTGATCCTGCGACATGGGCTTTGACTGCTGCCCTCATTCAAGAAGGAGGCTTTCTGCTCAGAGATGGTAGGAAGTGCTGCTTCATTCAAAGACAAAGGTACTGGCTGAAGCAGAGATCCACATAGCCGTCCATTCATCCATCCACTTTTGCTGAACAGACCTCTATGTGCCCAGCCAAGTGCAAGAGTTGGCAGCAGACAAGAGCTAGCCTCAAGGGTCCACGGTGGGGGTGGCAGGTCCATGGTTCTGGCAACCACAGGGAGTGGCTGGGCGCTCAGCTCCCTCACCAGATGACACAGCTGCTGGATCTTCCAGGGATGCCAGGGAGGAAGGACAGTACAGTCTCCTGGGGGTCCAGGTGCGGCCCTTGGTGTAATGTGGTCTGGATACAGAGGTGGTGTCTTTACCACGGGAAAAGAGGCCCTGGCCTTCCGTGACCCTGAGTCACTCATCTTTGTGGATCCCAGCTGGGGCCTGAAAGACAGACCTTTGAGGGGCTTTTCTGATGCAGGTACTGTAAGGCCAGTCCTTGGGATCCGCTCCATGGATGCGTCTTGGCAAAAAGTGTCCAGCCATTTGGTTCTTGCAGATGAGGGAGAAGGTGTCCTCAGGTGAGTCTGCTGGGGGCCTATGGGTCAGGGTATTGAAAGAGCACAGGAGGTGTTGAAAGCGCAGGACAGAGAAGGGCTGAGAGTCCATCCCCATACCACTCTCCCCCAGGCTCTGAGAGGCCCCCACTTATCCAAGAGCCTCCCTGGGGCTGCCAGGCCCTGCCCACTTCACCCTGTTGGCAGGACGGGGAGCTAACAGTGTCCCATCTAACCGTAAGGGCACCAGGGACCCCTGGACTCTAGGGCCCACAGCACCTTGCACTCTGGTCTCACTATCCAGCAAGAGGTGCCATAGCGTGGCTGCAGGCCCCCCATCTTCTCCCTGCCCCGCACCCCACCCCAGATAGCCTCTGGGTAGACAACTTGGGGCAGTCATCAGCGATCAGATTTGGCCTTTCAGTCACCCAGCATGCATTTATTTTCTGAGTGCCCTCTGGCTGGGCATGATGCCAGGTGTGGGGAAAAAGGCTACAGTGAGGATGGAGCACTCCTTGCCCCCAGATGTGTGGGTGAGCTGTGGCCCTGGGGACACACAGCAGGTGAAGAGGGCTCTCAGCATCTGGAAAGTAGTTCTTCCTTCCTCCAGCCCCGCATCCACGCCATCACTAAGCACCATGAGTGGATCACGTTTCTAGCCTGACTTTTTAAAGTTTGAAAAGATGCAGATACTCCCTGCAGGCCTGGCCCTTTAACTGCATCCCCAGGTACCCAGGGCTTCCCAGGTGGCCCAAATGGTAAAGAATCTGCTTGCCAGTGCAGGAGAGGCAAGAGCCACAGGTTTGATCCCTGGGTGGGAAAGATCTCCTGGAGGAGGAAATTGCAACCCAACCCATTCCAGTATTCTTGCCTGGAGAATCCCATGGATAGAGGGGATAGAGGAGCCTGGTGGACTACAACCATGGGGTTGCAAAGAGTAGGACACGACTGAATACCCGCACCACCACAGTCACCAGGTACCCAGGGGCCAGAGAGTGGTGCCCAGCCTGAAGCTTGCTACCCCTTTGGGGGGAATGGATCCAGGAAGGGGCAGGCTGGCTGGGGGCCGTGTTGACCCCTGTCCTGGTGCTGATATCAGACGAGCAGAAACCATCTGCCCTAAGAACTACCGACCTGGGGTTTCCAGCTTGCAGCCCATTATCTGCTAGATAACTGTATTGATTCAATTGATACTATTTGTTAGATAGAGCAGAGGGCCCTGGATGGGGCCGAACAAGGTCTGATCTGCATGAGATCATTTCAAAGATTAACTTTAGTGAAAGCTTCAAGGTTTGGCAAATCCATAATTAATCAGCCTGACTCAGAGCTCCTGTAATTGGGGGCTGGTGACAAGTCTGCAAAAAAGAAGGAGAGGCGGTGAAAGGAGTAGAGAAACTCCTTCGCTCACCACATTTGGGGAGGAGGAACTGAGACTTGAAGGAGGGGGAGTTCTGAGTTGGATCATTTTGTGCTTAGTTTCAGCATATTCACTAGCACTTGACTTATAAATAAGGACTCTGGTGAAGTTGTGAAACCAGAGTTAGAACGACCTGGGAATCGTCCTCCCTGGAGGCAGGTTAAGGTGAAATTTGGCCCTTGAATCTGGCCAGTGTTTTTGGTAATTTATCAGGGCACCTCTAAGGACTTTTTGCTCAGCAGTGGCATTTGGAACCATATTTTCTTTACGTTCTTTGTTGTCATCCACTCTTCAGCTGCTCTGGTTGAATCTTCCAGAGGCAGAGTTGAGATTTAGAGGTTTGAAAAGGTGGTGTCCACATCCCCAGAGACCAGGAGGGAGCCAGCAGTTCAGGGATAGAAGGAGTCCCAGCCAAGAAGAGCAGTTTATTAAGATCCTGAAAATGAGCTCGGCCATATTTGATAAGAAATTAAAACCAGGATGATGTCAACCTTTTGGCTGCTTCCTAAAGTGAAAGTGTCATTCGCTCAGTTGTGTCTGACTCTTTGCGATCCCATGGACTGTAGCCCACTGGGCTCCTCTGTCCTTGGGAATTCAAGTGGCCCCCGAACATCAGCAAAGCTCTGGTGCTATCTGTGTATTGTGAATTCCAACACCCTGAGTCACTAATCTTAAGAGATTAATGCTCTGCTGTTTGGGTTCGGGAAACATGAATGTAACATATATAAGTTGATTGTGAGCGATCCAAACTCAGTATTTCTATTGCAATGAGTTCAGAAAGGCCTTCTCAAGTCCTCACCAATGGTTGTGCTTGCCTGCAGAGCTAAGCTCCAGAAAGGTCTGTAGAGTCTAAATTAGGATGTGAAGATTGAGTCGTGGGCTACACAATAATTCGCTTTAAGCTGTATAAATAGTATTTTATTTGGGAATTCATCGAAAGGAAGTTTTGAAGGTCAAAGCCTTCCCAACATTGAGTGCATATGTACTTAATGTTCAATCTCAGGTCTCTTTTATAATCCTGAGTGGCTTGGCTTCAGATGTATTTTTAGCGAAGGGAAATTGAATGTCAATTTGAGAAAGCCTTCCCCAAGGAGCACCCCTCCCACCCTCTGCACACGTTTCTTAGCCCAGAGAAGACTGATCATCCCCACAGAACCTCTGGGAGAGAGTGCAGAACTGCCGACCAGCCAGCCCCTCACATACTGCATGTCCTCTGGGGTCAACCCCCGGGGACACTTAGCTATGGATTCCAAAGTGTTTTCAAGGCTCCCTGCTGCCCGTCACTTCCTTTTGGGGCTGTCCTAGGGCATTCTGGAGATGAGCCTAGGTCTAGAGAAAAGATCCAAAGCACAGCATGGATAGGGCATGCTGCCATCCACCCCACTAAGGCACAGCCTCTCCTCCCATCTCACCAGGGACCTGAGATTGTCAACATCAGAGTTTTGGTGTCTGGGGAAGATATCATGTCTCTGGAAGGTTCAGGATAGCATGCAGGTGTGCTACCTGGGGGAAGAATGGGGCCATTGGCACCCATCAGATGCTGCAGAGTTGTGGGGACATCAATGAAGGTGGTCAGGATAGCCTGGCCCGGGAATGTTGTCCTTGTGCAGTGGAAGATGGATCCCCAGAGAGCAGGACCTTGTCTGGTTTCCTCACCCTCCCAACCTTAGCTCCTAGGCAGTGCCCAGTGTGGAGCATCAGTGCAGAGAATAATTGTGATATTAATAGGTTCTTAGGGTGGGACTCAGGAAGAGGGGAGGAGGCAGAAGTGTGTTTAAGGCAGAGCTCACAACCTCTGGGACTTTGCCAAGGATCCATCCCCAAACAGGGACTGGGGGGCTCTCATGAACCTGCCCTACTTGGCTACCTTAGAAGGTGCCTGCACAAAGTCAAGTCCAAAGCCCTCCCCATATAGCACAGGTCAGGGCTCTCTGCAGTGGGGCCCTAACCTTACTTCCCACTGGGTCTCCACCCACCATCCTCCCGAGAATCCTATTGTGAAAACTCTCAGAACTCTTGGCTGTTCCTCTGCTCTCCCACACTGCCTTTCCCATATTCACCTGGTGAAATTGTATGAGTCCTTCAAAGTCATGTTCAGCTCAGTCACTCAGTCATGTCCGACTCTTTGTGACCCCATGGACTGACTGCAGCACACAGGCTTCCCTGTCCATCACCAACTCCCAGAGCCTGCTCAAACTCATGTCCATCCATTCAGTGATGCCATCCAACCATCTCATCCTCTGTTGTTCCCTTCTCCTCCTGCCTTCAATCTTTCCCAGCATCAAGGTCTTTTCCAGTGAGTCAGTTCTTCGCATCAGGTGGCCAATTGGAGCTTCAGCATCAGTCTTTCCAATGAATATTCAGGACTGATTTGCTTTACAAATCACTGGTTGGATCTCCTTGCAGTCCAAGGAACTCTCAAGATCTTCTCCAACACCACAGTTCAAAAGCATCTGTTCTTCGGCGCTCAGCTTTCTTTATGGTCCAACTCTCACATCCATACATGACCACTGGAAAAACTATAGCCTTGACTAAACAGACCTTTGTCAGCAAAGTAATGTCTCTGCTTTTTAATATGCTGTCTAGGTTCATCATAGCTTTTCTTCCAAGGAGCAAGCATCTTTTAATTTCATGGCTGCAGGCACCATTTGCAGTGGTTTGGGAGCCGAAGAAAATAAAGTCTGTCACTGTTTTCATTGTTTCACCATCTATTTTCCATGAAATGATGGGACCAGATGCCATGATCTTAGTTTTTTTAATGTTGAGTTTTAAGCCATGTTCAAGGGCCTCCTTTTTCATGTAGGCTGCCCCCCTCCCCCACCTCTGTGCTGAATCAGAATGGTTCCCTTCATTTGGGTCTCCTGATGTGTGGTCTTTGTATTTTGATTCAGGGCTGGTTGTCTCTGTGTTTGACTCCCTCAGTTGATCCCACCACCTGACACATGGCAGGAAGTCATGGCATTTATTAAATGGACTTTCTTCTGGTAGCCGACAGTGATGGTTGAAGTCATCTCAGTCTGTAGTTTATATACACCTAGCACAGAGGCCTCTGGGAAGAAGATTCCTTACCATCCTGAAGCTGGTTGGACTGCTCTTAGGTTTGATGAAAAAACATTTGAGACAGAGTTGTCAGGACTTTGGAACCAGAATGACCTGCGTCCCAATTTGAGCTTCACACCTACATGTGTGTGAGCTTGAGTAAGTTCTAAACCTCTTTGAACACCAGTTTCCGCATTTGGTAAACATGAGAGTGATTCATGTGGTTGTTGTGAGGTTGAAATATGATCGTTTATGTAAGGCCCTTCCCATGGTGTGTGGCACATTATTCAACAAACTGAAACTATTAGCTCAGTTATGATGGTGGTGATGGTGCTGATGATAATGGTGATGGTCATGGGGATGATGGGGATGGGGATGGGATTGGGGATCATGGGGATGGTGTTGATGGGATTGGTGATGATGATGGGGTGGTGATGGGGATGGGGTTGATGGGGATGGTGATGAGGGTGGGATGGTAATGATGATGGGGATGACGGGGATGGTGATGAGTGTGGGACGGTGATGATGATGGGAATGGTGATGAGGGTGGGATGGTGATGATGATGGGGATGGTGATGAGGATGGGATGGTGATGATAATGATGATGGGGGTGCTGCTGATGGTGATGATGACAATGATGATTGTCATGGTGATGATGGGGATGATGGGGTGGTGATGGTGGTGGGGATGATGATAATGATGATTGTCATGGAAATGAGGGGGATGGTGATGGGGTTGGAGATGATGGGGATGGTGTTGATGGGATTGGTGATGACGATGGGGTGGTGATGCTGCTGCTGATGGTGATGATGATGATTGTCATGATGATGGGGATGGTGATGATAATGAGGGGTTGTTGGTGATGATGATAAAAAGGATGGAAATAGGGATCATGAGAAGGAGGAGGAGGGAGATGGTGCTGGGGGTGGTTGGTAATGTTTCTGCCATTTTAAGGCTCAGTAAGGCTCTATGTCTTCAGGTCTTTGTGAGCATATCTGATATTTGATCAGTTCCAGGTCCTGACCAGGCACACAGACCACCCTGTCTTTTCTCCTCCCATCCTCTGTGCATTTACCCACAGGAAAAAACTGCTCTTGAAGCCCCCACTTCTGTCCTTTGGGCCAGTCAAGGCACCAGGTAAAATCTTTGCTAAATCCCTGCACTTCCAGGGCCCATCAGCTATTTCCTATTAGAGTTTCATGCATCCCTTTGACATATTTTTATTGTCAGGTTAGAAGAAAATATTCCACTCGTTTGCAACATTCTCATTATATTCCCTTTATAACAATTTCTAAAAGAGAATAAACATAAAATATTTCTGTGTATTGTGGCAATATTTCAGGCTGACTTTAATATGCTGCATGGTTTTCCAATGCACAATTCTTCTAACCTTGTGATGACAGTTAAGAAATCTTCAGGCCTGGGAAAACATGTGGATCAATGAGTTAGTGGAAGCGCAGGACACTTTATGGGGATTCACAGAGAGAAGCTTTCTGCCGACTCAGAGGTACTGCCTCAGTCTGTGAGAGTAAACCCTTCCAACCCATGAGGTCTCCTTCCCCTAGGTCATTTCTGAGAACTCAGAGATGTCCCCTTGAGGACCAATCAGTAGCTGAGTCCTTGAGGAGCCCGGTCAGGAAGTTTGGTTTGGAGTGGGTATGTGGGATGGACCTGGCTGTCCCCAGGGGGCCATCACAGCCAACCCCAGAGGACCCAGTCACTGGGTCATCCAGATTTCCAGTTTCCACCTGGAGCACATGTCCTCCCACTGTGCTTCAGCTTCCGGCATCTGGCAGGTCTAGGACCTTGCCTGTACCTGGAGTAGACCCAGCGCCATGCTGGGCAGCCCCACTGGGAAAACAGAGGAATGAGCATTCCCAAGGGCTCTCCCTGGACAGATGGCCACTTTGGGCTGGATGCCACACAGGTAGGCCCGTTGGTGGCCTCTACCACACCCGCCCCCCACCATTGTCTCTCTCAGGCTGGTCCTAGCCCAGCTGCAGATCAGGACCCCTTGTGAGTCCCTAGCCCCTGCACCCTTGTTCAGGGCACCCTCCTGCTCAGAATCCCCCTCCCTGTCCCTCAGGCTGCTCTTGCCTCTCCTGATCTTTGAGATGCAACCCTTTTCTGATACCTGAAGCCCCTGGGGACACCCTGTCCTCACCCACCCCTACTGCCAGCACCACAAGGCAGCGCCCATGTGCTGGCTGCTCATCTCCCTCCAATGATGGAGTGGATGGTAGGAAGTACCCAGTATGTGGTGGGCATGCAGGCGATTTACAGATGGTGATCCCTGGGGAATACCTAAACCCTGAGCCAGGCAAAGGCAGCCCTGCTCCTCAAGAAGCTCGCATGCAGATCTGGAGAACAGGACCTAAATCTGAGGAAATGATGGAATAGCCTTCATGAAGCAGACCGGAAGCAAGACTGCCCAGCGGGAAGTTAGGGGGCTGCGGGCAAAGCTGGGGCCATGAGAATCACTGTTGGATGAGCATGTTCCAGGCCCCAGGAGGATCTCCTCTCTCTTTTCACCCTCACACTTACCTTGTGAGCTAGTTGTTACATCTATAGTTGAGAAACAGGCCCAGAAAGGCAAAGTGACCTCCCCAGGGTCACACAGCCAGGAGCATGGAACCCAGTACTTGGACTTGGACTATCAACTGGAGTCCCAGGGAGTTCAGTCTGGGTGGTTCTTAAGGTGTTTCCAACATGTCCCAATGGACCAGCAAGGGTGGGAGGAATGAGTCCCAGGGGTGGTAGAGGAGGTGGGGCATGCAGACCACACCCTTCAGGGAGGATGACCAAGGGCTCTCACCTGGCTGAGGAGGGCTTCCAGTGGGGCCACCAATGCAAGGATGCTGGGGGCTGGGGCCATGGCTCTGCCTCTGTCTGGGCTGTGGCTGTAGGTTCAAGAGCAGGCTAGCCCTTTGGTGCCAGGTTAGGCTCCAATAACCAGAGCACGGCACTGGGAAAGGCAGCTGGCACCTTTCCATAAAGCAGCCAAATTCTATTGTCTGCTTTCCACACAGTCAAACAAAATTTGCTGTCCCCCTGTGGCCCTGCATCTCCTGTTATCTCTATCTAGGGCCCTTCTGTCTTCCAGCTTCACAGGGAGAGAAATATTTATGGCCTTGTTTATTTCACTCTCTGCAGGAAATGCCCAGACTGGGCTCTGCCGGGGAGCAGGTAGCAGTGGGCCAGGTGGGCGACTCAGACAGGGGTTGCCTAGTGTTGTTTACGGATTCTGCACCAGGGCCAGCCCCAAGGGGGTCTTCAGACCTGACAGCCCCCAGCCTGGGAGAAATCAGCCCCCCAGAAGGAAGCAGGCAGCCCCCTTCATGGCAAAGTCATGTATTAGCCCCTCAGCTCCCACATTCCCAGAAAACCCAGACTACCTGCTTCCTACCCAAAGGAGGAGCTCCCCAGGAAGCAGGCCAGCCTGAGTCTTGTCTCTGTCCCAGGCTGGAGGTGGGTGTCAGAAAAGGAGGGAAGGGTGCTAGGGGGTGGGGCTAGGGGATGCTAGCTAGCCGGCCCACCTCCACCTTCTGCCTCCTCCAAACCTCCCTCCTGGCAGCATGAGCAGGACCATTGCTGAAATGACAAAATCACAGAAATGGAGGATGGATTAGTGGCTGGCAGCGGTTAGGAAGGGGGCGAGTGGCTCAAGAGGGGACCAGGGCAGTCTTTGTGGGGATGTGAATGTTCTATCTTAACTGTGTCAGGGTCAACATCTAGGGAGGAAGACATGGAGGCTCCTGGTCCCAGGACAGCAGGCAGCCTTGCTGTCAGCCCAGAGGGCACAGGTGCCGGTTGGCCATCGTCAAGGGGAAAGTCCTGGTGCAAGGGGTCACACGTCTGTGGTTTGGCTTGGGCTCCACCCCCCATGCCCCTCCCCCAGTGGTCCTGCCCTTGGCTCAATCTCTCTCTTTTCCTTTCCAAACAAGAGAAGCCTGCCCTGGACAGTTCTGAGCGTCTGCAGAGCACTCTGCTCTTTCCCCAGGGATCAGCTTGCGGTGGCTGATCCTTGTCTCCCTTCAAAGCACTGCGGGAACACAGGAGCCATACGAGTAGGGCTAAGCCCAAACACATGGCCAGACATCTGCCTTCTCGGCTGGCTGGACAGATCCATCCACCTGCAGGCCCGGTTCTCCTAGGGAGGAAAGCACCATTCATTCATCTGGCAAATCCCCCCAGACCCCGCTAGGTTCCAGGACCCTCCCAGGGCACTGGGTGTTCTGAATATGAGTGACATCGGCTTGCCTGCCCTGGTGAGCTCAGAGTCTTGCAGAGAGACCGGGCCCAGGCCTTCTTCTCTCTCAGCCACCAGCTCAGGCCAGGATCCTGTGCATCTAAAGCCTGGAATTCCAAAGTTCCAGAATCCCAAATTTGGGACTGGAGAGCCTTTTCCCCTGGGATCCCTCCAGCTGGGCCCTTGCCCTGCAGACATTCAGGAGAGGAATCCTCATCACTGGGGAAGCAGCAGGCCCTGGGCTCTCTGCCCAGAGCAACCCAAGCCTGGCAGTCACGTGCAGGCCTTGGAGCCCAGTCCCTGCCCCAGGGCACATGCTCACGGTGGCTCAGGGGCTGATTCATGGAAGTCAAGGTGGACCTGCAGAGGGCCCTCTCAATGACCTCCCTCAAGGGGCCGGACCCCTCCTCTGCTCCCTTGGCTTCTGGAAGGGGCTGGAGGAACCCTGCTCACAACATTCAGCTGGGGTCCTGGCTGTGCAAGACCCCACGAGAGGCTCTTCCTCAGCCACAAAGTCAACAGGGAGCAGAGGCGGGAAGTGTCCCAGCCCTGGAGCCTGCCACAGACCCACCGATCTGCAAGCAGGAGGGGAGGCTCCGCGCTTCTTAGCCCATTATTTATCGAGTAGATTCTCAGCTTTGCAGCTGCTGAGACCACAGCCAGGGATGAATACTGATGGGAGGGTATCCTGGGCCTGGGCCTTCAGGGAGCTCTGTGAGCAGTCAGAGGTGAGAGGGGGCTGGGCCAGGAGAAAAGGATCCTCGAGGCTGGGAAGTCTCCAGGCAGCACTGTCTTCAGACCAGATGACGTGCTGGCCTGGACACTGATTTCCAGTACACAGGTGTGAGGACCCCCTCTGGTGCCCACCTGAAGGAAACCTGTCAGGACCCCACAGCATCTTGAACAGGTCTTGAAGCTGTCTTATGAGCCTGGTGAAGGCTCGGGCTGCAGACTCTTCCTGTCAAACCTGCAGGCTGATGTCCCCCTGGCCTCCCTTGCTTGCAGATTACAGGGCCCTCCTAGCCAGGCCTGACCCTTCATCCCCGGCTCCCTTGTGCCGGATGTCCAGTCAATTTAATACCGGTTCCTGGGACTTGACCCTCTGCCCACAGCCTGGCAGCATCATGAGGACTTAACTCCAGGACAGACAATATAGTTTCGATGCTTATTCTTGTGAACTTGCCAGCCCCCATCTGCAGACCTGGGAGGGCACTGGGCCTGGAGTCCCTGTGGGCAGACAGGGGGCAGGATGCAGGATATGGCAGTGAGTTGAAGGTCTCTCTCAGGTGGGGAACATGGAGACCACAGAGGCTGGACAGGGCGGCTTGAGGCCTCGATGTTTTCATGCAGATCCAATGGGAACATTGGGTCAGCACCTGCATGGGCCAGGTGTCACAGAAGTCCCCTCAGCACCATGCTATGGGCTGGCAGCCTGATGGGGCGGATGAGAAGGACTCCGTGCTGGGGTCCCTGGGCTCAGCCAGCCACCGTGCAGGGCCTCCTGAATCCAGACACCTGTTCCTGGGCTGGGATCCTGACCCCAGGTCCCCACCTGAGCCTCCTCTTGGCCTGGTTTTCAGCCAGAACTGCTACCACCATGAGTTCGGGCAGGAACATGAAGGGGGAAGCCTCAGGGTGCAGGGACCTTGACCTCCGCCCCTGCACTCTGTGAGTGAAGGAAGGGAGGGTGCTGAGCACCCAGCCTTGTGGAAGCAGAGACTGGGGATTTGCAAGGGGCAGAGCAGATGATGCACTTGGAATGCACTATCCACGTGGGCAAATTGCTTCCACTTTTGCCCTTGGTTTTCCCATTTGTAGAACAAGGAGGCCTGAAGGAGCTCTGAGGCCCCTTGGGGTAATCACCTCTAAAATTCCACTAGGCTTTGTGGAGGCCCAGCAGGCCAGGCTTAGTGGTGAAGCAGGGAGGCGGCAGTGGGCGTGCCTGCTTGGGGTCTCCACACGTGCCGCTCAGACCCCAGAGCATCAGCCCAGCGCAGCCCCCCACCTGGGGGAAGGAGGCTTTCAACTCAAGGCATGGGAGCCGAAGCATCCCCCAGCTTTGTTAGGGGGTGGGACCTGGGGACCAATGTGGTCCAGACGAGTCAGCGCAGGAAGCCCTGTCCCCTTGTTCATCCTCCCTGGAGCCTGGGAGGCCAGAAGCAAAGGTCTGGGCATGCAGAGCCAGGTGGCCCCAGTGAGAAGGAGGCCTGGCCAGCCCAGACTGCAGCCCAGAGAAGCCCTGTGTGGCCAGGAAGGCCCAGAATGCAGGGAAGATCTGCATCTCGAGGGCTTGATTGATCATGCTGTTCGGAGTGGATATATTTTTTAATAATCTGTTTTTAAAATTAGCTTTTCTCTGTATAGCAGTGATCACAAACAGCCCGGGATGCATCTTTTTTACCTGCCAGTGGTAGATATTTGTTTTCCTTCAAAAGAGAGCAGAGGGAGGCACTGCCCCTGGGTCCCAGCGCCCGAAAGCTGGGGGTGTCCAGCCCCCATCCTCTTGGAGGTCCCAAGCCAGTTGGGATGCACAGGGCCCGCCCACCAACTCTGAGCTGCCCCTTGGCCCTTCCTCCCATGGCATGGGGGCAGGTGACGTCACCTTTCTGCATCTTGGTTTCCTCAGCTGTAAAACGCCGTGGTTACAGTTATTTCACGAAGCTCTTTGGGGGTTAAAATAAGTAAAAATGTAGAATTTAAACAAGTAGATCCTTAACACATGTACAGAAAGCAATAGCTTCCTATACCTTTCTTTGCCCTCTGGTGGCTTTGGAAAACTGATTCTATCTCAATTTTACTGCTTCTGTTGGTGCCAGATTTCAAATCCTTCTTTTAACTCACATCCCCTTTGGATGAACATGAGTCTCCCCCCGGCGGTCCCCAGTCCCCACCCCCCCACCAAGGTGCTCATCTTCTCTGAGCCTGAGTTCCTCTACAAGCCAAGATTTTCTGTTGTTGAGTTTTCTATTTCTGTTGTCTGTGATTCAAAGCAGTAAGATCTTTCCGCCTTCCCTATATACAATGGGGATATAATGTTCAGTGTGTTTGTTAAGACCACTCCCCACCTCCAGCATCTTGATTTTGGCTCTTGCAAGGTCACCTTCCCTTGACACCTTATTGCAAATCTGCCAGTGAGTGTAAAAGCTGCTGGTGTTACACTAAGTGCCTGCTGTGTGCTCACCCCGTGCTAGGCTAGCCCAAGGATTCAAAAGTGATGTCGGGTCCTCTTAGCCCTCTGTCTGGTGAAGGAGATAGGAGTTAAGAGACGTGAAACAGTGGAGGCCAAGGCACGGGCTCTGGGGCCGTGCCCATGGATAGGGGTGGAGGCCAAGGGCCTGAAGCTGAGCTTAGAAGAGGGAAGAAAAGTGTTAGTCGTTCAGTCGTATCTGACTCTCTGCCACTCTGTGGTGTAGGCTGCCAATCTCCTCTGTCCCTGGGATTCTCCAGGCAAGAATATTGGAGTGGGTTGCTATTTCCTTCTCTGGAGGATCTTCCTGACACCAGGATCGAACCTGGATTTTGTGCATTGCAGGTGGATTTTTTATCATCAGCCACCAGGGAAGACCTGGGAGCTTCCTGGGAGGCAGGGTCATGAGCTGAGCTCTGAAAGGTGGCAGAGTTGGTGTCAGCTGAGAGGAAGGGATAGTTTTTCAGGCAGAGTCATGACCTTGACCAAAGCCTCCAGGCAGGAGCCTACCAGGCTCCTCTGTCCATGGGGATTCTTTAGGCGAGAATACTGGAGTGGGTTGCCATGTCCTCCTCCAGGGAATCTTCCCAACCCAGGGATCGAAGCTGTGCCTCTTACATCTCTTGCATTGGCAGGTGAGTTTTTTACCACTAGGGCCACTTGGGAAGCCCAGATAAAGGGCAGCCAGTAGCAAAGAGTAGGAAACAGATCATGTTCGGGCTTATGTTGTTCATTCATTGGATGTTAAGTCCAAGAGATGCTGTACTGCGGCTGGCAGTGGCCTGGCCTGGCCTGCTCCCCTGCCTTCTAGAACAAGGTGGGCTCTGCCTGCAGCATCCACCTACTCCTGTCATCCAGCCTAATGGAAGAGCAGACTCTGAGCAGACTCAGGGCCCAGGGGAGGCCTTGATTCCAGAAGTTTTAGAGGGCTGCTTCGTGCCCGTATCAGTCAGCAGGCCTCTCTCAAGAGACCCCTCCACTGGCTCCTGGGGACCTCCCCGGACCTCCCAGCGCTGCCCTCACCCCTCCCGTTTCCACGGAGAAGTGCTGACTGTTTTGTTTCCGCTCTCCCATCACTTTCTGGAATTCATCTACATCAAAGCACAATCCCTTCTGTTCAGCACTCAACAAGGCTGTGGTGATTAAGCACTTAAATTGATTAATCAAATTTCCTGTGATGAGAACTACTGTCATTCATTAATCTGAGCGGGATTATAAATAAGAGATGGCAAATACAGAAGGCAAACGTGTTGACAGATCGATGCGAGGCTTGAATCACAAGTAGGTGCCTGCCCCTGAGGAGCTGTAGGCAGCCTGGAGACAGAGTTTCCCTGAAGACAGAATTAGACTGAGATTAAAGAATCCCTATTTTAATAAAGAGAGATGCAGAGATGAGCAGTCAGCCCTGGGAGTGGGGGAAGGGTGCAGGTTTGCCTTCCAATGGACAGCTGTGTTCCTGGACGTGACTGGATATCTGGAATTGCACACCAGTTCAGAATCTGGGTTTTGGAGAAGGACCAGCCTTAGGTTCAAATACTGCCTCCAGGGACTTTCCTGGTGGTCCAGTGGTAACTCTGTGCTCCCAATGCAGGGGCCCCGGGTTCCATCCCTGGTTGGGGAACTAGATCCCACATGTCACAGCTAATACCCAATGCAACTAGATAAGGTATATTTAAAAACAAATCCTGCCTCCATGGCTCATGCTAGGTACTCAGCTAAGATGCTCATCTCCATATCCCAGCTGGTGAGATGTGTATGTTAAAGCTGCCTCCCTCGTGGGATGGTTATTAAGATTAGATGGAGTGAGGTCTGTGAAGCACTTTTCATCCATTCTATAAATATTTATTGAGCACCTACTGTATGCCTGTGCCATGCTGGTATGTAGAGATCTGTGAGGATCAGTGAGTGTGGTCCCCACCCCTCTTGGAGTTAGCATTCCAGTGGAGAACAGACATTGATCCTGCTTGACAGGATCCTGGTGCTGGAGAGGGCTGGGAAGAAGCCCAGGGGCTGAGAGAGCAGACAGGATCCAAGGAGTTTGACCTGCTCCAGGCACAGGGAGACTTTCCAGAAAAAGGAACATTTGGTCTGAGCTCTTAGGAAAGCCTGGGGCTAAGTTGGTGTAAAGAGGCGGGGTGGGGATCAGCTAAAAGACTGTGTCAGAGGGCGAGAAAAGCACAGATGAGGCCCTGACCTCGGAAGGATTAGGGCATGGATGGAAGCCATCTGGAGGTCAGGGTGGTGAGGAGGCTGGCAGCCCCAGGTGAGGCTGGGAAGTGGGAGCAGTAGCCAGATTCCTTGGTGCTTCTGGCCACGTTGAGGAGCCAGGTTTTATGAATCAGCACTGCCTAGGTGGGAGCTTTGATTGTGAGTAGCTCAGGGATGGGGAAGGATATCCCCACTGAGACACAGAAGGGAGAATCCCACCAGCCCAGGCCAGCCCACCACCCCATCTTTCCCAGGTGCCACATTCTCTGCTGACTTTTTGAACCCAGACACATGATGTCAGTCAGTCCTTGGTCTTTGAGGACTTCTTCCTGCCTGTGGTGCCTGCCCCTCTGGGATGTTCTCCCTGACTTCTGGTCTTGACGCCAACACAACTTCAGTTTCCAGCTTCAAGTGTACTGCTTGCCTGCTCAGGTCAAAGCCTCGTCCCCACCCCCACCCCCTACTGCCATGACAGCCCCACAGAGCACTGCAGCGTGTTGTTCATGATCCAGTCAGAGAGGCAGTTCGCCCCGATACATGTGTGATGTTCTCCCTGATGCCTGATTCCATACGCATGTGGGGTGTGGGCCCCAGGAGACAGGACCTGGTCTGTTCTGGTCTCCAGTGCATCCTCATACCCTCATAGGGCCTGATGCAAGGAGAGCCTCAGCAAATGCTGGTTGAGTTCACAGATGCTGAATAAAGGTGGCTTAGAAGCATCAAACAGATGGTGGTGGCTGTGCCAGAAGACAGTGGGCAGGTTAGGGGACCTCTAGCCCTGGGCATCCAGGTCTACATCTTCTAGGTCTCAGGACTGAGCTCTTGCTTGGCATATGGCTATGCTAAGAGGCTGGAATCTGCTCTTGCCTTCCAGCAACATCCAGTGGGGTAGGGGAGATGAACAGTCAAGAGATCATTGCAGTGCACTGAGATTAGTTCCAGGTGGCACAGAGCAGGGGTCAGGGGATGGTCTGGATGGGCCAATGTCAGGACTGGGTTTTTAGGAGATGCAGGGGTTGGAAATGAATTCTAGGCAAAGGGGTGGCAGCACAAAGCTTCCCCTGCCCCTCAAGTCCCTGCCTCCCTTTCTGTCTATTTTTACTTCCCAACATCCTATTAAGCCTCTAAGGGGCCCCAGTTACACAGGCCAGAAGCAGGAGGCCCAGCCTCTCATGCACACCTCTGCCTGGACACAATGACCAGGAAATGTCATTCTTGGTCTGGTGAGGTTCACACGTCGTGATCAATGAGTAAGCCATTCAAGCCCGCTCTCCTTCAGGCCTCCAGAAATAAACTGTAAGAGTCTGGTGGGAGGGGAGGGGCGAAGGGGAGAGCAGGGGAAGCTGGATTCCTCCCTTGGAGGTAAACCACTGGTGCTCGGAGAGATTAAAACTATCACTCCTTGCTGAATTGGCCTCTTCCTCTGTTTCACTAAATAATTAAAGGACCTTTATTAAAAGAGTTGCCGTCCTAAAGATGTCAGCTCTTCATCTGTCATGTCCTTCCTCTGGAGCTCAGCCTTGGGGCCATGTCCAAGCACCCAGCCGTGGACGGTGCTTGCCCCGGGACCCGAGATTGTCTCAAGCATGGCCTTGGGGACCTATAGCACCCAGTGCTGGAGGAGACACAAACCTCTTGTGGTTCAGACGGGCCTCTCTGTGTGGTTTCTGCTGGTGACAGGTTGAGCAGGGCTCAGGGGATGTGAAGAGCAAGAGGCAGGAAGGCATGCTCCGCTCAGCCTAGGGTTCCACGTGTCACTTGCCTCCAACCCAAGCACTGGGCTGGGCCAGGACAGGAAGCTGTGCGTGCATGCTAAGTCACTTCAATCGTGTCCACTCTGGGACCCTATGGACTGTAGCCTGCCAGGCTCCTCTGTCGATGGGATTCTCCAGGCAAGAATACTAGAGTGTGTTGCCATTACCTCCTCCAGGGGATCTTCCCAACCCAGGGATCAAACCTGCATCTCTTACATCTCCTGCATTGGCAGGCAAGTTCTTTACCACTAGCACCACCTGGGAAGCCCCCTCAGGTAAGCTAAGGAGGCCCAGTTTCTGCTGTCAAGATGCTCCCCACTAGAGAGGAAGGAGACACGGAGGTAGACTTCTAAGACACAGTGGGGTCTCAGCCTTGTTGTGATGGCCGGTGAACAGAGGCGCATACCGGTGTCAAGGGAGGACCACCTGGCAGTCTGATCCAATCCAGGCTGGATCAGAAGGGGAGGTGTTTGCAGGATCCCCTGAAGGACAAATACAAGTTCATTACACCTAGAAATGGGACTTTCTCCAAACCTTCCAAACCAAAGCAGAGCAGATGCAAAGGCATGGAGAGCTGGAAGCATACAGCACATTCAGGGTTTCATCCAACTAATAAATGAGTGCCTACTGTATACCAGAAGCCAGGCCACTCCTGGAGAATACAAAAATAAGTGTGGCATGTATCTACCCCTCTTAAAGTCTGTGATCTAGTAAGGAAGACAGATTAAAAACAGCCCCACAAGTTCAATACATGCGTGCTCAGTTGCCTCAGTGGTGTCCGACTCTATGTGACACTATGGACTGTAGCCCTCGAGACTGCTCTGTCCATGGGATTCTCTGGGCAAGAATACTGGAGTGGGTTGCCATGCCCTGCTCCAAAGGAACTTCCTGAGCCAGGGGTCACACCTGCCGCTCTTAGGTCTGCATTAGCAGGGGGGTTCTTTACCACTAGCACTGCGAATCTGCCCTAGTGAAAGCATGGTCCAGCAACCTCTGTAGCACAAAGAGAGGAGTGATTAGGTCTAAGTATCAGGTGGGAGGGGCATGGATGCCTTCCAGGAGGAAAGAACATCTGAATGGGTTTTGAAGATATGCCCCCATTCACTGAGAATGTGGAGGGGTTTGGTGCGACCTGAACAGTTGGGTCATGGAGGGATGTGTCGCTGAAGGAGATCAGAGAAAAGGCTGAGAAGTGAAGGGGAAGGAAGGAACCAGAGCCCTCTAGAATGATCTAAGCAGGGAAGGCTGCTGCTCTGAGAAGAGACTGTAGAAATGAGATGCTGGCAGAGCTGGGGGAAGGGAAGCCTGTGGGAGTTGTGGCTGGAGCCAAGTGTGGAGGGGTGGCAGCAGAGTGATGCCCACTACCCACAGGGGAGCTGGAGGCTGGGCCAGAGTGGCCTGTAAGGTGTGAGTGCCCAGACAGAGCAAACTGCCCCAGGTGACCCTGGACTGGGACAGGCCCCACCTGGATCTGAGAGGTTGGACCCAAGATCCTGCATGATGGACAGATTTAGTTGCCTTTGCACTGCTTGACCCAGGCTGCCTGATGCCAAGGGAACCAGGGAAACGGCAGGGCACTCAGGACTTGGCAAAGACTTGGCTTCAGCAGGGGCATGACCTTCAGTCATACCTACCCTCACGTGAAAGAATCTGGCACTTGGTTTGAATTTTTTAAGTCTTCCAAGAAGGTCTGAAGTCACTTCCTAAGTGATCAGAATCTCAAATTGCTGATGCTACAGTGGCTAGGAACGAAGGGACCTGAGGTTGGAGGTGTAAACTAATGTTGGCTCCAGTGGGGTAAGAGCCAGGCCATGATTTGAGCAAATATTCAGGAGTCAAGATGGTGTCATTAATGGGGCTCCTGATGTCTGGGTGTCCAAAGATTTGGATTTGCAGCCAGGTGAGCCTGGCTCTGCCTAGGAGGTCCTACTCTCCTCTGCTGGAAAATGAAGGTGTCAAGCTCATGAGTAGATGATCCCTCAGTACTTTCAAATCCAGACATTTTTCCCGACTCCATGCATCTTCCGCCCACCCGCTCACCTTGCTGTCAGCAAGAGTTAACTTTTAATGAGAAAAGAATTTCTCTCCGGAATATTGAGTATAATTAAAACTCTGCTGTGGGAAAAAAAAAAAATCCTAGCAAACCACAGAGAGGACTAGAGGAAGTGACAATGTTAAAAAGACGACCCCCATTTCCCTCTCCCTGTGACATGGATTATTAAGTCAGGTTCAAAAAAGTTCCTATTAAATATTTAAATATTGCATTAAATATTCATCATCTCAAAAATTGCTTCCTAACAGATCCTTACGTAAATATAACAATATTTGATCACAAAAGCTGCATGGCCTGGCAGAGGCTCAGAAAGGGTGAGAATGTGGGGCTCCGTTCCCACGGGCATGGGGAATCCCGCTCACAGGGAGGAGACTGGGCAAGAAGGACTGAGGCCTGGGGGCCCACAGATCAGCTGATGGAGTATGTGAGCCTGAAGAGAAATGAAGCGACATCCACAGTCATGATCTTGTAGGATTAGCCGTTCAGGGGAAGCTGAGACTGCGTTGGTGGAGTTCTCCTCTAGGGGGCGCCTCTGCAGGCTCCAGAGAAACATCTTCCGCCAGAAGGGGCCTCTTCCAGCTGTGGGATCCAGCTGTCCCGCCCTGGGAGGTGCTGTGAAAAGAACCTCTGTTAAACTAGTGGCTGGGCTGGAAACTCTTAGGTCCCTTCTGGGAGCTGGGGTGGTGGGGGGGGGGGCGGGGGGAGGGGGGTGTTTATTTGCTTTGTCTAGTCACTCAGTCCTGTCTGACTCTGACCCCATGGACTGCAGCACACCAGGCTTCCCTATCCATCACCATCTCCGGGAACTTGCTCAAACTCATGTCCATTGAGTCAGTGATGCCATCCAACCATCTTGTCCTCTGTCATCCATAACTTCCCCGAACTGCACATGACCCTACCATTCCTTGAATAGGCATCTGGTCTACCAAAAAAAAAAAAAAGAAAGAAACTTAGTTGCTCAGTCATGTCTGACTCTTTGCGACCCTACGGACTATAGCCCACCAGGCTCCTCTGTCCATGGCAATTCTCCAGGCAAGAATACTGGAGTGGGTTGCCATGTCCTCCTCCAGGGGATCTTCCCAACCCAGGGATCGAACCAGGTCTCCGGAATTGCAGGCACATTCTTCAGCATCTGAGTCACCAGGGAAGCCAGCCCCTGGTCTGCCAAAGAGGGATATAAACAGTTCTCTGTGGCCAGCGATTTTTTTAACTCCCTCCTTTTTTCCTTTCTTAATTCATCTGGCTGTGCCGGTCTTAGTCATAGCGCATGGCATCTTCGCTGCTGCATGTGGGCTCTTTTAGCTGCAGCATATGGGATGTTAGTTGTGGTATTCGGAATCTAATTCCCCAACCAGGGATGGATCCAGGGCTTCCTACATTGGGAGCGTGGACCACTCTACCATCAAGGAAGTCCCCAGCAACTGTTTTTCCAGCCTCCCAGGCACAGTGCTGGGGTCTGCAGGGGGCTCTGCAACAGGCTGACTCAGTCTCAGAGCTCCTGAGCATCGGGCTGGGTCCTCTTAGGGTGGGAACCAGCCAAGCCCTGCAGGGCATGCAACAAGAACCCTGGCATCCCCCACCCCCACAAAGTGCCAGCAGCACCACGAAATCATGCCCACCTAAAAAGGTCCCAGATGTCACCCTGTGTCCCCGAGGGGGCAAAACCATCCCTGGTAGGGAACTCTGCTTTGCAAGACACGCCCTGGGTGAGCTTGTGCTGTGCATGGATGGCTGGGTACTGGTGGGGAGGAGGGGGAAAACCAAGCCAGTCATGGTGGAGGGTGGGCTGTCTTAGGACTTTTGAGTGGGAGGGGGTGAGCCCTGGATACAACTGCTCACAGTTCCCCACCCGGAGCCTTCCTGAAGGCTTGGGGGCCGAGGGCCTCCATCCCTCCCTGCCTCCTCCCACCCCCACCTCACAGCCACAGAGCCCCTACTGCTCACCAGCAACACCAATGCCCCGCCTTAAGGCCCACATTGAGCCTCCTTCTGCCCCCAGGCCCCCCAACCTCCCTGCAGCCCTGTCTCCTTCCAGCTCCCCCTCATCACCCTTTCCAGACCCAGGGGGCAGGGGGCTGGGCGCCAGGCTATGGTCTGGGGGCCTGGATTCCGTTCACCTCCACTCAGCGTGCGCTAGGAACACAAACCAGTCCTTCCCCTCCCCAGGTCTGGGTCTCAGCTGAATAGCAAGGACTCTGCCTGGCCTGGTGGGTGCTAGGGCCCTCTTGCCCCTGGATTCTCTTATCCACCTGAGTGGCTTGGGGGTCCAGGCAGCCACTCCAACCTGAATGTGAGAGCAGGGGCCTGTCATCTCCTGCTTCCTGGGTCGAAGGCTGGGGCTGCTGCAGGACTCAGTGCCAGGGTTCCAGGTCTGCCCTCTGACCCCAGGCCAGCATCCACAGGGTTGCCGGCTAGAGCAATCCTTCTCCCCCTCCCTCTACACAGGCACTTGGGCTCAGAGAAGCTAGGCTGTTTTCCCAAGGTCACATGTACAATGAAGCCAGGTTCACACCCAGCCAACCTGACCCCAGAGCCCATGCTCTCAGTAACACGTCACCAACTTCCTATGTCACCGAGTCCCCCAGCAGGTGAGCAGACCTCCCCCCGTCACCTGTGCCAGCCTCTTTTCCCTCCCGGCTCATACCAGCCCCAGGTGTTTTCAGAAAAGAGAATGCAGATACCCATGCATAGGCCTCCCCTGCTCCCTCCTTGCCCTGTTCTGGTTGGGAGGGGCTGCAAGGATGGACAGGCTTCCTTCACCAGCAGCAGGCATGGGGGTGGGCAGGGGCTCCCTGGAGCAGAATTCTGATATAGGCCTCCCGCTGTAAGCACTCCATCCTCAGCTCCTTATGCCCACAGACAGGAAGGTGTAAGATGCGAGGCTTCAGTGGCTCAGGAATGTTCTCAAGCCCCCGTGTCCTGGAGGAAAGCCCATGTGCTGGGAGAGAGCCTGACCTCAGGGTGGGGATGACCCGACTCAGGTCCCCAGCAGAGGCGGCGCGCTCTGTGTCCAGGGTGGGGATGGGGCCCCTTGGCAGGCCTTTGCCTGCCCTGCTTGCTCTGCCATCCGGGCTGTTTTGCTATTCCATCCACTCATGGATGGAAAATGGCTTCAAGGGAGAGGAGCAAAACATTTCCCCAGACAAAGCAGTAAGCTGTGTGACTGTTGATCTCAGCGTGGCCTGTCTGGAACCAGGGGGTGGGCGACAGTGGTGGGGCCAGAGGCTCAGGGCAATGGCCTGAAGGTGCTGCTGGGCCAGGAAGATGCTGGTTCACCTGTTTTTAAGGAAAACTGTTGAAGAGGCTCTGTCCAGGGGCATGGAGCCTCTGGATGCCACAGGGCTGCTGAAGTGATTGATGCCAGCCTGGATCTCTCATCAGGATGGGACACAGGTTTCTTAACCTGAAACTGCACCCAAACTTGGGGGGGGAGCGGAAGGGGGAGGTGGCCACTGGCATTTTCCCCGACGTGAGACCCCCGCCTGTCAGGGAAGACAGAAGCAGCAGGAGAGGCAGGCTGGCCCCCCGGGGCTGAGCAAGGATGGAGCCAGTGTGCTCCTGGGACAGGCAAGGCCACCCCCGGGCTCTACTCCTCCACTTCAAGGCCTCTTTCTTCTCCTAGAAAACAGGCCTGAGTAAACACCAGCTCCTGTCTCAGAGCAGCTTCTGGCTGAGAAAGGCCTCTGACTCCATGCTTTGAAATGGAGAAGTAGCTAAGGGGTGAAACAGAGCAGTGGTCCCAGTTCTGGCCTTGCCAGCACATAACCCATAAGGCTGGGAGTTCTGCCTGGAGACGGACTAAGAGTGAAGTCCCACCATTCAGGCCAGCGGCTACTCAGCACCAGCTTTGAGGCTGCCCAGCAAGCCCTGGGGCAGAATCCCTGTGAACTTGGACAAGTCCTGGCTCCTCTGAGTCTTGGGCCATCCTCCAAGTGGGATGGATGCTAATCCCCCCTTGAGTGTCCAATGTGAGCTGGGGTGCAGTGTCACTTGCTCAGGCAACAGTGGCCAGAGACACACGATCCCAGAGAGATGACCCCAGTAGCTGAGCTGAGTGCAGAGCACAGCAAAGTGTGATGTCACACAAGAGTTCTGTTCGCAGCGGCAGCAGGAGGCAAAGCAGGACCCCAAAACCTCAGCTCTGCCTCTGGACTGGAGGAACATGGTGGGGGAGAAGGGAGCCACTGCAGCTTGCTGGCCTCGTAGGCAGCACAGATGCAGAGTTGAAGACAGGTGGGATTGAATTAGCCACAGGTGCCCGGGGCTGTGAGTGCCCCCCCGCGCCTCTCCCCCATTCCCCCAACTGCCTGCAAGATTCAATACTGCCCTGTGCAGGTTAGCAGAATATTGGATTCCAAAGAGTCATATTTTAACGCTGCCGAATAGTTGCAGGCGACAGAAAACCTGTTTCTTTCCCATTTTATACATCCAGGAAATTTGTACCACATGCAGCCTGCATGTCATTACACACTTTAAAATATTGCATTCTCTCTCTCTCAAGCCCGAAGATCCATCACGAGGCAGGTAGAATGCAGGGCTGGGGGGAGAACCCCTCCCCCGCCCAAGAGCCCCTCGGGCCCAGAGGGAGCAGCTAAATGTAGGGTGTCTGCATCTCACAGTAAGAATCCAGCCTGCAGCCCCCAGCCCCGGGGAACTTCCCTCCTGAGGCTTCAGGACAATCAGTTATTTCCCCAGATAGGGGGAGCTGGTGGAGGCGCTCACTTGCTTGGGAGAAGCAGTGTAATTACAGAGGTCCTGGCAGGGCAGGGCTTTAATGGATGGAGAATCCACTGCTAGACTTAAGTACACAACACTGAGCCTTGAGATCCCCCCGTCTCTGTGCTCAGACTCCTGGTCCAGGGAGATCGTCCTCCCGCCTTGGCCTGTTCAAGTGTGGAGCCAGTCCCAGTCTGCCCCCTGCCCCTCCTCTGCCCTCCTCCAGGGCAGAGACGCTTACATAATGTTCTCTTGCAGATTGCGCTCTTAGAACCTACAGGGCGGGCTTTTAGAAGGCGGGTTTTCAGGGCTGCAGATCACAGTATGGGGAGCGACCACGGCGGCCTGGACCACCCAGAGCAGCTCAGCCCCTGGGCTCACCCTGCGTGGGCCTCACCAGCGCTAGTGACACCTCACCCTGCCTGCCGCGACACTGCCTGAGGGCGCTGAACCCCACCCTGGTGGTACCAACAGCACGACGCCCCTCCTTCTCCGAAGCGCAGGCTCCATGTCTCCTGAGGGTTGTTTTCTCCTTTTATCCTCTGCCCAAACAGCTTTTCTAGAACATTCAGTGCCAGGATTGGGAGGCATAGAGGAACAGGAGGCCAAACTTCTTTAAGAAGTTTTTCAAAGGGGCGGAAGGCCTTCATGCCTGCCTGCCTTTTCTGTGCAGGCTCCTGGCATGGCTGGTGTAGGGGATTGAGTTTGGGCAGACCCTCAGCCCACAGAGCTCCAGCATAAGGAGTCCCTGCCCCCAGACATCCCATGTTCCTGTCCCGCAACCCTGGTTTCCTCCGAGCCAGATCCCAACAACAGGCTATTCCAGGTCCCTCTCCATTACCAAGTCAGGGCAGTCACAGGGCAGGGGGTGGAGGGTCAACAGAGGGAATACACACCCAGGAGGAGGGAACAGCCTCGCTGAGCAGCCAAACCTTTCAGAAAGTGATGGAGAAGAGATGCAGAGAGGCGGGGCAGCTTGACTTTGGGGCTGAGATCGGACAGCAGGTGCTGGGCAGGGAGACAGCCAGAGAGGGTGACCCAGCCCCCACCCCAGGACCTCAGCCCCAGAGGCTGGGTCAGCCTTGTCCGGCCCTCCGTGGAAACTCTAGCACTTCGAACAGAGCCCGGCACGCGTCGGTGCTCAGCTAGTGCGTGTCAACGGGACAGGCGGCCTCACAGGTGGGTCGGTCTCTCCTCCATCCTCTGAGGTCCTGGAGCTGAAGCAGTGGCACGGGGGAAGGGGTGTACTGGGGTCCCTGCCCCGTGTCTGTGCCTGGGCCACTATTTCAGTTTGTTTTTTTTAATTGAGGTGAAGCTCACAGAACTTAGAGTGAACAGGTGTTTTAAATGTACTTATTTTTAATTGGAGGATAATTGCTTTACAATGCTGTGTTGGTTTCTGCCAAACATCAACATGAATCTGCCACATCAGTATGTATCTCTCTTCCCTCCTGAAGCTCTCTCCCACCTCCCATCCCATCCCACCCCTCTAGGTTGTCACAGAGCACCGGGTTTGAGCTCCCTGTCACACAACAAATTCCCACTGGTTGTCTATTTCACACATGGTAATGTGTATGTTTCGGTGCTAGTCTCTTCGCCCCACCCCCTCCTTCCCCTACTGTGTCCACAAGAATGAACCATTTTTACGTGGACAATTCTGAGATACCTACTCCATCCACAGTGTTGTGCAGTCATGGCTTCTGTCTAGTTCCGAAACATCTTCATCACCCGCAAAGAAGCCTCGTACTCATCAGTGATCACTCCCAATCCCCCATCCCCCATCCCCAGGCCCTGGTAAACACCCGTCTGCTTTCTGACTCCATGGATTTCCCACATCTTGATATTTCCTACAAAAGGAATCATTCGGTCTGTGACCTTTGGGGTCTGGTTCTCTGTCAGAGCGCTGTTTGTGAGGTCCATCCAAGCTGTAACATGTATCAACGCATCATCCTTTTTGATGGCCAAACCACATTCCTTGGTGTGACTGTGCCACGTCGTGCTTGTCTGTGCATCCACGGATGGCCACGTGACTGTTTCCATCTTTTGTGGAGAGCATTGCCATAAGCACGAGTGTACGTACGCTGGCTTGAGAACCTTTTCCAGTTCCTTGGGTACATATCTGCGAGTGGAATTGCTAGAGTGTATGCTAATTCTACGTTTAACTTTTTGAGGAACAGGACAGTTTCTCTACAAGGTTCTGAGAGATGTTTGAATAGCCTTGCAATCACCTGGTACTGCCAGGCTCCAAGGAAGCAGTGGACACTCACTATTCAAGGAGCTGGTGTGGGCTGGTGGGTGCTGAGAAACGAGACAGAGTAAGCGGGACCCAGACCGCAGTGGGCAGGCGGTGAATAGGCCTTTATCCTGAGGGAGGGGCGGCCACCTCTGGATTCACAGTAGTGAAGGGACAGTTAGATTCTTAACTGTGGTGCAGGGGCTGGGGGGCTGTGAAGCCAACCAGGTGAAGAAGTTCACACAGGCAGAGCAGAGGGGCTGACAGGAGGGAGCTGGCAGGTTTAGGGTGGGGTGATGGGTAAGGAAGGTTCTGTGGGGCCATTTCCAAGGTGTGCCCTGGGGGTCTGCTGGCCCTGCGCGGCCTCCTCCGCATGGTGGTTCCTGATGTGCGGGCAGTACTCTGACCAATATTCTGGCCTTGGCCACCTTGCCCTCCTCCCTCCAGAGTAGAAGGCAATGCCTGCAGAGCAGACCTACAGGCAGGAGAGGTGGGGTTGGCTGTAGGGGCAGAAGCCCCCACCTTATGAGAGAGGGGAGGCAGGCAGGAGTTTTGTCTGCCCTGGGGGCTGCTGCAGGGTCTTTGGTCCTCCAGCCCTCCCCCAACCCTGCAGCCTAGCCCACATAGCTAGGCCCCAGTGAAAGAGTGTGTCCTGGCATGTGATCTGTTCCATAAAGGTTAGTCCAGCCCATCTTGAGGAAAACTGGGAATGTCAAGGGAAACCTGGACAGAATCCCGGAGGATCTGACTTTCCCCCCAGCCAATAGGAGGGTCTTAGCGCTCATCCCTGTGGGGTAGACTTCTGGCTCCAGGCCCCCGGAGTTCCTGACTCTGGCCCCTCCCTCTTCCATTTCCATTTTGGCCAGTTCTAGGAAGCTCAGCCTCTGCTGCTTATTTTAAAATGTGCCCTGAATATTTGTGGAAGTTGGAGAGAAATGATGAGGGTGATGCCCCCACACACAACCTGAGTGGGGTCTCCACCATGTAGCTGCCCCGAGCTGTCAGTGGCGCTGAGGGAGAGCCTCTATGATCCCAGGGAGGAGGGCAGGTGAGATGTTATCTGTGTGGAAGAGCACCCTGAGATGGCAGGAGGAGGGCATACCTGGGGAAACCGGGGGAACCTGTGTTTACTAAAGACCTCCTATGTGTCCAGCACTGCACACACATTGTTATTTAATCCTCATTCAGTCCAACAAGAAGGAAATGGCAACCCCCTCCAGTATTTTTGCCTGGAGAATCCCATGGACAGAGCAGTGTGGTAGGCTACGGTTCATAGGGCCACAAAGAGCCAGACACAACTGAGCGACTGAACACACACAGTCCAACAAGCCTGCAGGACTAGGGTCCTTGTCCATCTGTCTCATAGTAACCAGGACGCTGAGACTCAAAGTCACCCAACCCATCCTGACCCCACCTCCACCCCACCCCACCCTAGTCATTGCCCTGTGACTCCAGACACACAGGTGAGTTTCCAACCCAGGTCTGGCTCCAACACCCACATCCTCCTCCCCCAGACCATCCAAGAAGGATGTGGATCAGATCAAGAAATCAATGCTCAGGGAGACCAGCGGTGTAGGCAATGTTCATAGGCTGCTAAATGCCACCATGGGGCTCTCCAGGCAAGAATACAGGAGTAGGTTACCATTTCCTTCTCCAGACCCTGATGCTGGGAAAGATTGAAGGCAAAAGGAGAAGAGGGTGACAGAGGATGAGATGGTCAGATAGCATCACCAAGTCAATGGACATGAATTTGAGCAAACTCCAGAAGATAGTGGAGGGCAGAGGAGCCTGGTGTGCTGCAGTCCATGGGGTTGCAAAGAGTCAGACAGGACATAGTGACTGAACATCAATGAATGCCACTAGGGCAGGGGCTCCGGGAGCCACTGAGAGCATCTTCAGTTTGGTCAGTATTGGAGCTTCAGCTTCAGCATCAGTCCTTTCAATGAATATTCAGGACTGATTTCCTTTAGGATTGACTGGTTTGATCTCCTTGCAGTCCAAGGGACTCTCAGGAATTTTCTCCTATGCCACAGTTCAAAAGCATCAGTTCTTCAGCACTTAGCTTTCTTTATGGTCCAACTCTTACATCCATACATGACTACTGGAAAAACCATAGCTTTGACTAGATGGACGTTTGTCGGCAAACTAATGTCTCTGCTCTTTAATATGCTGTCTAGGTTCATCATAGCTTTTCTTCCAAGGAGCAAGTGTCTTTTAATTTCATGGCTGCAGTCACCATCTGCAGTGATTTTGGAGCCCAAGAAAATAAAGTCTCTCACTGTTTCCATTGCTTCCCCATCTATTTGCCATGAAGTGATGGGATCGGATGCCAAGATCTTAGTTTTTTGAATGTTGAGTTTTAAGTCAGCTTTTTCACGCTCCTCTTTCACTTTTATCAAGAGGCTCTTTAGTTCCTCTTCACTTTCTGCCATAAGGGTGGTGTCACCTGCATATCTGAGGTTATTGGTATTTCTCCCGGCAATCTTGATTCCAGCTTATGCTTCATCTAGCCCAGCATTTCTCACGATGTACTCTGCATATAAGTTAAATAAGCAGGGTGACAATATACAGCCTTGACGTACTCCTTTCCCAATTTGGAACCAGTCCATTGTTCCATGTCTGGTTCTAAATGTTGCTCCTTGACCTGCATACAGATATCTCAGGAGGCAGGTAAGATGGTCTGATATTCCCATCTCTTCAAGAGTTTTCCAGTTTGTTGTGATCCACACAGTCAAAGGCTTTAGTGTAGTCAATGAAACAGAAGTAGATGTTTTTCTGGAACTCTCTTGCTTTTTCGATGATCCAACAGATGTTGGCAATTTGATCTCTGGTTCCTCTGCCTTTTCTAAATCCAGCTGGAACATATGGAAGTTCTCAGTTCATGTACTATTGAAGCCTCACTTGGAGAATTTTGAGCATCACTTTGCTAGCATGTGAGATGAGTGCAATTGTGAGGTAGTTTGAGCATTCTTTGGCATTGCCTTTCTTTGGCATTGGAATGAAAACTGACCTTTTCCAGTTATGTGGCCACTGCTGAGTTTTCCAAATTTGCTGGCATATTGAGTGCAGCACTTTCACAGCATCATCTTTCAGGATTTGAAATAGCCTAGCTGGAATTCCATCACCTCACTCGCTTTGTTTGTAGTGATGCTTCCTAAGGCCCACTTGACTTCGCATTCCAGGATATCTGGCTCTAGGTGAGTGATCACACCATCATGGTTATCTGGGTCATGAAGATCTTTTTTGTACAGTTCTTCTGTGTATTGTTGCCACCTTTTCTTAATGTCTTCTGCTTCTGTTAGGTCCATAGATGTCCTCAGCACACTTGTTTCCAGGGTCCAGGGTGTGGTTGAGCTCGCCTTGCTCGGTGGGTCCCTCAGCTTCCTATGGGCCCAACTCCCTGCCCATCCTGGGGTCTCTCTTTGGCCAGATTCAGCCTTTGGTGTGATTCTGATTTGTGAGCGTTTCTGACACTGCCCCTGATCCATCTCCTGATGCTGGGAGCTCCTCGAACAGCTGAGCACTGCCCCACTGCCCTCTCTCTTTTGTAGGAATGTTTTGTGAACTTGAGAAAAAAATGGGAAAGGGCCAATTCCCTCTGTCCAGCCCATTAATTCTGCATTCTCAGGCCCGAATTAACCTTGGCAAGGCTTTGAGAGGAGAGAGTAATTCTAACCTTAAAAATCTGCTGATTAAAGCTGGTTTCAGGAATTCGATTCCACTTAATGTCTTGGCAGGGAGCCCAGCCTTGCATTAACATAGCCAGACAGAGTCCTGGCATTTTCCTCCAGCTTCGTAATAAACAAAACCCCATCGGCCGCTTTACACAAGAATTCCTTGCCTGGACTCCCTGGCTGCGAGCGGCTGCGTGTGTTCAAGGGAGCCCTGGGTACCCGGATGGTGTCACGGGTGCCTGGATGGGGCGGCGCTGGGAGCTGAGTTCTAGCGGGCTCCAGAGCGAAGCGGTAATTACAGCCAAAGTGCCAGCCCTGCGTGTGCTGAGCAGGGCAGTCGTCAGAGGGCCGTTCGAGTTTTGGACAGCTCTTAACATCTGAATGTCTTCTGGGGGCTATGGGGTGGGCTCCCGGTGTCCTCCCTTCTGAAAACAGGGGACCAAAGCACGCAAGAAGAGAAGGGCAAGGACAGCTATCCAGGAATGCACACGGAAAACTTCCAGCACCATGGATGCAGCCCCCAGCCCCCTACAGAGGCTCAGTGACCCTCCCCTCTAATTAGTCACCACATAGTCTAAAACCGGCAAGATCCAGTTATGATGTGTCCGCCTAAACAGATCGGTGGGCAAGGGGAACACCAGCCAGACCGAGAATTCCTCGTAGGCGTTCATTTTCCTCATCAGAGTCTCCACTCGGTGCAGGTGGGGGCCCGTGGGCAATGCGGGGGCTCTGAAACCACTGGTGGAAAGCAGCGGGGAGGGGATGGAGGGACAGAGCTGGGGAAGGAGGCCGCGATCAGTGCAAACCACGTTCCGGATCCGTTCCAGCCACGTGGCTGGGCTCCAAGAAACAGGTCTCAGCAATGCACTTTGATGAGAGAGAGGAAATTTCACTTTATTTATTTATTATTTATGCCCAGTACTCTTAGGAAGTATTTGGGATAAAAACAGCCCAGACACAGTGAAACAGGCTAAAAGAACAGGAACTTCAAAGTGGGAAGGTAACCAGATCAGAGTATGGAGAGAGAGAGGGAGAGAGAGAGAGGAGGAGAGGGAGAAAGAGACAGACAGGCGTTCCTACTGCTGCTGGCAGAGTGTGGGGTGCTGCCCGGCGCACCCAGTGGGAAAAGAGGTGAATGAACACCCTCGTGGGGGTCCTGGGAACCAGGTGCCAGAAGGGACTTCTGAGACACAGAATGCCTGGGTGACGTGATTTCCCAGAGCAGTTTGACAAATGCTGGGGACAGGGAGAAGGAGAGGAGATCACAGACCCAGCTCAGAGTCCCCAGGAGATGGGAAAGGGGGCAGGTTAGAGTGGCCAAATACCTGGACAGACCCCAGCAGAGGCTCTACCCTTGGGGTCACGTATGGGAACAGACGCTGGTAGAGACCACAGAGGGTTAAGCCCACGGCCCCCTCCCACCTGCCCTGGTCTCCAGCTGGAGATTCATGACTCAGATCAAGTCCTTCCCTAAATCCAAATTTACCTTATTATCAATTTTTAGCCATTATTCCATTTTATGCCCGCTAATTTATTAATCCTGGAAACCCCCAAAAACAATAAAGCTGAGGCTCCAAGGGATTTTATTTATATCTTTAAACATGATTTTTATGCCTTTTTATCTAAAAATTCATTTAATTTTTATCACCCTCCTCATTCATGTCGTGGTTAGGCTGCAGTGGCTCAATTTAGATGGGTTCCTCCCGCAAATGCTCAGCCTCCCCCGTGGGAAGGTGGCCCAGGTGAGCGGAGGCAGGTGGGTTTGATGCTGTGCAGTGGCCCCAGGTCAGGACTGTCTCCTCTCCAGTCCCTGGAAAAGGCCAGCGGTGAGGGGACTTCCCGGAACACACAGCATCCCCTCATCCCTTATCCCTGCCCCTCACTTCCTCTTCAGGTTCATTTATAGCTACTGAAAGGGCCTGTGCTGTGAAGATGACCTAGAACTTTCCAGAGTGAAAACTGAGCACCTTTCTCCAAGACCCACTGCCTGTGTTTCTCACCATTCCCCACCCAGACCCAGGGGCCGTGAAGCCTGAAGTCGGGGTGGGAGGCACTGCCTCCGTCCTTCCCCCCAGGCTACAGCCCACCTGTCCTCCCCGCAACAGAGCCCCCACCTGGAGGGTCTCCGTGGTGCTTTCTTCTCGCCCAAGGTGCCACCCCCCGATCCTACGTGCCCTTCCTCTGAGCTCCGCCAGTTCAGGTGCCTGGGGGAGGGTGGGGGGGTATCTCTCCTGTCTCCAGGGACTAGGGGCCCACAGGCACTTCCTGCAGGACAATGGGGTGAGGTCACACATGTGCTGGGCCTGCCAGGCACTACCCTATTCTCCCCTGCACGCTGCCCATCTGGGCGGGTTGGCAGTTTGTTGTCCCCACATCAGTTTCTGTCTGCCCCTCAATCCCCCCAGCTCCAAGGACACAGCCTGTGACCCTGGACAAGGTGTTGACATCCCTGAGACCCTATTTGCACATCTGCACACAGGGGTTTGGGTTCTGGGAGGTGCCGTCAGAGATCATCTTAGGAGAGGCTGGAGGCCCAGTCAATGATGATCTAATATTCCAGGTCTCTCCTGTCACCCAACCCCGGAGGCCGAATCAGACTGCAATCCATTTAGCTCAAACTAATTTTAAAGCAATTCGCTATTTAACAAGTTCTGAGGCCCTGTGCTTTTGCAGGCAGCCTGCGAATTCAATCATTTAGTCTAATCTTAGATTAATACAAACCAAATCCTCTCTCTCAACCACAAGACTGAAGGTCCTGGAGGCAAGGGTGCAGGCCAGGCACAGAGTAGACAATATGGAGTGTGGTTTACACGCCCTCCTATTACATGGGAGCCAAGGCCCAGCCCAACCCAGGCGACTTTCGAGTGTGGCCATTACCATATCAGACACTGGAACTGGAAAATTCATCTGCCCTGCCTGGAATATTCTGGATGAATGGCTGTGCCCTGTCATTGCTTCAGAGCAGGATGAAATCTTCATCTCGGTGGATTTTCCCTTCCCTTCTATTATCTCTTTTTCTTCTGCCACCTTTACATCATGTGTGCATGCTCAGTCACTTCACTCGTGTCTGACTCTTTGAGACCCCACAGACTGTAGCCTGACAGGCTCCTCTCTCCATGGGATTCTCCTGGCAAGAATACCGGAGTGGGTTGCCATGCCCTCCTCCAGGGGATCTTCCCCTTCCAGGGATCAAACCCATGTCTTCTGCATCTCCTGAATTGGCAGGTAGATTCTTTACCTACTGAGTCACCTGGGAAGCCCCTTTACCATGATGCCTCTTAAATCTCTTCATCTTTGTCATGTGTGCGTCAGATTCAAGTGTGAGAGAAATCAGGCACTTAAAATCTGTACTCTCATTCCCTTGTGGAGATATTCGTCTCCCCAGGGAGAGACAGGCAAAGCCACTGGGGGACCTGAGACCTGAGACCACGCCACTGAGGAGGCACGTGGGCCACGAGCCTAACCCAGCTCTCTCTCCCACCCCTGCTGGTGGCCTGGCCTAGTGCAGAACTGTTTGCAGAGGAGGTGGCAGGGGGACCCTCATAGGGAGGATTGTTGTCCTTTAGTCGCTTAGTCGTGTCTGACTCTTCTGTGACCTCATGGGCTGTAGCCCACCAGCCTCATCTGTCCATGGAATTTCCCAGGCAAGAATACTGAAGTGGGTAGCCATTCCCTTCTCCAGGGGATCTTCCTAACCAGGGTTTTCAAACATGCATCTCATGCATTGGCAGGTGGATTCTTTACAGCTGAGCCACCTGGGAAGCCCCATAAAGACGATTAGAGATGGAGATTAGCTGTAAACACCCTAGTCTGGGGACACAGTAGGTATTATCTCTATGTTAAAGGAGGCTTTGGTGGGGAGACGGGAGGCAGGGGGAGAAACTGGGGAGTGAGCTTTTCTGCGTTGAACACAGGGACTCAGGGGTTCACTCACTGTGAGCACCAACCATCCAACATTCCAGCCCCCCAAAGTGGAGCTGCCCCCAACACCCCAGCCTCCACTTCTTCCCCCAGGCCATAGCTTCTCCAAATCTTGGGTCCAGGGATCCCCGGTTCCAGGGGGCCCCACTGAGCATCTCTGAACTGGGCCCCTGCTCATGTTCTCTGGAACCTCAGGGTCCAGTACAACTTTCTGTGACAATGGGGAGCCACTGACTCCTGTGAGCACTTGAAATGAGCCTAGTGCCAAGGAACTGGAATTTCTAGTTTCTAGTTTATTTCATTCTACGTAATTTGAATTTGAACAAATTCGCCTAACTGTGATGCCCTCCTCTAGAAAGACCTGTCTCTCGATGCTGGGGATGTGCATTCCCATGGTCCACAGAATAAGATTCTGGGCTCGAGTTTCCCCAGAGGAAGAGGTCGACAGCAGGCTTTGGCTTTGGGGGTTCCCTGCCTCCTGTGGGAGGGGCCCCCAAAGAGCAGAATGCAAAGGTCTTGCCCAGAGAAGAAATTTTGTAGGTGATCAAGGCCATGGGGATGAAAAGCAGCTTCACCTCTCCAGTCCTGCTCTGGCTGCTTTCAGCTGCCCTTACTTTATTTCATTGAATTCTGCTTAGTTCATAAAATGAAGACGCTTGACCAGGAGAGGAAGCCTTGTTCTCACTGAACACCTGTTACATGCCAGGACATCCTCCATGCCAAGCACGGTGCCTGAGTGTCTGTTGATCTCACACTTAGGTGATGCATGTCTCACTCTGGCCCCCAAAACACACTTCTACAACTGAGTCCAGTTTGAAAAACAATCAGGTCCTCTGAGCTTCCTGAGGACGATGCTGGGGAGTGTGATATACTCAGTTGTTGTTGTTCAGTTGCTAAGTCATGTCCGACTCTGCGACTGCAGGGACTGCAGCACTCCAGGCTTCCCTGTCCATCACCAACACCCAGAGCCTGCTCAAACTCATGTCCATTGAGTTGGTGATGCCATCCAACCATCTCATCCTCTGTCGTCCCCTTCTCCTCCTGCCTTCAATCTTTTCCAGCATCAGGGTCTTTTCCAATGAGTCAGTTCTTCAGTTCAGGTGGCCCAAGTATTGGAGCTTCAGCTTCAGCAACAGTCCTTCCAATGAATATTCAGGACTGATTTCCTTTAGGATGGACTGGTTTGATATTCTTGCAGTCCAAGGGACTCTCAAGAGTCTTCTCCTGTGCCATAGTTTGAAAGCATCAATTCTTCAGTGCTCAGCCTTCTTTATGGTCCAACTCACATCCATATGTGACTACTAGAAAAGTCATAGCTTTGACTATTTGGATCCTCGTTGGTAAAATGATGTCTCTTCTTTCTAACACACGGCCTAGGTTTGTCATAGCTTTCCTTCCGAGGAGCAAATGTCTTTTAATTTCATGGCTGCAGTCATTTTGGAGCACAAGAAAAGAAAATCTGTCACTGGTGCACTTTTTCCATTCTACTTGCCATGAATTGATAGGACTGGATACCATGATCTTAGTTTTTTGAATGTTGAGTTTCAAGCCAGCTTCTTCACTCTCTCACCCTCATCAAGAGTTCCTCTTCACTTTCAGCCAGTAGAGTAGTATCGTCTGCATATCTGAGATTGTTGATGTTTCTCCTGGCAGTCTTGATTCCAGCTTGTAATTCATCCAGCCTGGCATTTTGCATGATGTACTCTGCATAAATTAAATAACAGAGGTGACAATATACAGCCTTGTTGTACTCCTTTCCCAGTTTTGAACCAGTCCATTGTTCCATGTCCAATTCTAATTCTTGCTTCTTGACCCATATACAGGTTTCTCAGGAGACAAGTAAAGTGATCTGTACTCCCATCTCTTTAAGAATTTTCCACAGTTTGTTGTGATCCACACAGTCAAAGGCTTTAGCATAGTCAATGAAGCAGAAGTAGAGGTTTTTCTGGTATTTTCCTGTTGTCTCCATGATCCAATAAGTGTTTGCAAGTCGATCTCTGGTTCCTCTGCCTCTTTGAAATCCAGCTTGTAGATCTGGAAGTTCTCAGTTCCCATACTGCTGAAGCCTATCTTGGAGGATTTTGAGCATAAGCTTGCTAGCATGTGAAATGAGTGCAATTGTACAGTAGTTGGAACGTTCTTTGACATTGCCTTTCTTTGGGATTGAAATGAAAATTGACCTTTTTTAGGTTTCCATCATGGTTATCTGGGTCATTAAGACCTTTTTTGTGTGTGTTTCTTCTGTGTATTCTTGCCATCTCTTCTTAATCTCTTCTGCTTCTGTTAGGTCCTTACTGTTTCTGTCATTTATCATGCCCATCTTTGCATGAATGGGATATCTCTAGTTTTGATATCTCTAGTTTTCTTGAAGACATCTCATATCTTTTCAGTTCTATTGTTTTCCTCTATTTCTTTGCATTGTTCATTTAAGCAGGCTTCTTATCTCTCCTTACTATTCTCTGGAACTCTGCATTCAGTTGAGTTTATCTTTTCCTTTCTCCCTTGTCTTTCACGTATCTTCTTTCCTCAGCTATTTGTAGAACCTCCCCAAACAACCACTTTGCCTTCTTGCATTTCTTTTTCTTTGGTATGGTTTTGGTCACTGCCTCCTGTACAATAGATAGATTGCATCCATAGATATTTGGGCACTCTACCAGGTCTAATCCCTTGAATCTGCTCATCATCTCCACTGTATAATCATAGGGATTTTATTTAGGTCATACCTGAATGGCCTAGTAGTTTTCCCTACTTTCTTCAATATAAGCCTGAATTTTGCAATACTAAGCTGATGATCTGAGGCACAGTCAGCTCCAGGTCTTGTTTTTGCTGACTGTATAGAGCTCCGTCTTCAGCTGCAAAAAAACAATCAATTTGATTTCAGTATTGATCATCTGGTGATGCCCATGTGTAGAGTCATCTCTTGGGTTGTTGGAAAGGGTGTTTGCTATGACCAAGGCGTTCTCTTGACAAAATTCTGTTAGCCTTTGCACTGCTTCATTTTGTACTCTAAGGCCAAATTTGCCCATTATTCCAGGTATCTCTTGACTTCCTACTTTTGCATCCCAATCCCCTATAATGAAGAGGACATCTTTTTTGGGGTTAATTCTAGAAGGTCTCGTAGGTCTTCATAGAATTGGTCAACTTTAGCTTTTTTGGCGTCAGTGGTTGGGGCATAGAGTTGGATTACTCTGATGTTAAAGAGTGCTCTTTACATTTTTTTTTAATGGTTAGGAAAAAATCCAAAGAAGAATGATATTCATGACAGGTGAAAATTATGCAAAATTCAAATTCCAGTGTCCATAAATAAAGTTTGGGGACACATTCATTACCTGTCGTCTAAACTGCTTTTGCCCCCTCCAGAATATAGCTGAGCAGCAATAGCGGAGACCACCTGACTCACAAGGCTGAGGATATCTACTTCTGGCCCTTTGCAGAAAGTCTGCCAATCCCTGTGATAGGGGAGCTGCTGATGGGAACATTGGATGGCAGAGGGGGTGTCTAATACCCTGAGGCACAGCCCACATCCCATGCTGCCCCCTGCCTCCAGAGGGGTCATTTCCAGGGATTCCTGCCACTGACTGCATCAGGAGAGTCTCTGTGGAGGAGGGAGGATCTGAGATCGACTCAGGAGGGTGGAGTTTGCACAGGAGAGGATGGAGCCCACCCTGGGGTGTGGGATTGTACAAGTGAACATGTGGAAGTGGGAAGCACTGGGTCGGCTTGCTAACAGCGAGTCAACCGTTTTCTAGAGCAGAAGCCAAGAGTGGCAGAAACCATGGGGGGTGGGAGGGGCTGAGCTCCTGTTGGAGAGAAACAGTTGGAGACAGAGACGGAGAAGCAGCCTTTGACAGCTGGACGGGAAGGGGGCCCATCCTCCAGTCTCCATGCCCACCAATAAACATCTCACCACCTGAGACATTCCCTTCTTGGTCCACTGGGGCCACTGGATTATCGAGCCCTGATGGACCGTCTGGCACCTGGGGGACCCCTGGCAGCTGAATCTGTTAGGGAAAAAAATCCCTTTGAGGAGATTTGAGGATGACATTGCCTTCAGAAACATCACTTTCCAAAACATATATTTCAAAGTGAAGGGAGTTCTTGTCTGCTATTGGTTTCCCCTGTAATTGTATCTTTCTTCTTTATTTAAGAAAAAAAAAGAAAAAACAGCCTATAGTGTCACACAAGCAATTTTGAATATTTAAGAAAAAAACTCTTCCTTGCTCAACTGTCATTTGAAAGGGAAGCTGTCATACCTTAATTTTTCGACTATAACTAATTTGAGCGTTACTTTCATCTAAAGGGCGATGTTCGCCTGCATTTCCTATAAATAGCTAGTTGTTTTCTCTTGTTCTTTCCTTGTTTTATGTGATGCACATAAACAAGGGGCCCAGTGTGTCCTTTCCTGCAAACACCCCACACGCGGGTGCACCCATCCCTTGCGCTCACACATACACACACACATAGACACGCACACTCAGCAGCACCCGCCAGCCCCAGATGGAACTCCCCGCCTCCATCATGTCACAGCCCCCAGATGCAAACCTCAACCCAGGGACCACCCCCAGGGGACGCCCAGAGCCTGATCAAAAAGCACCAGAAGCTGGTACTACACAGATGACTACAGAAAAACGCGATGGCTTTTTTGATTAGTGGTTAAAGGAATGGATTTGATATGCTGTGTGCAATTAATCCATGATTGGCTCGAGGATAACTCTGTCATGCGGACTGAAAACGGGCAGGAAGGCTGCAGCGTGAAGATGATGGTGACCATGAGAACTGGCCAGGGAGCCTGGACCAGGATGGGGCCGTGGGTTGTTTGGAGTTGTGAGGTATATAGGCACGCAGTGAGGTGGCCTGGCATGGCACATACCCACTGGTCAGAGAATCTGTGAATTCAAGTCTTGTCTGCTCCACCTACCTGAGCCAGCAGGCACAGCTCTGTGCTGCTGAAACCAGCCTGAGTGGATGGACCCCACTCCTGGGCATTCCACACCATTCCTATGCTGAGGACATGGAGATTCCTACTGCCAGCCCAGATCCAGAGCTCGGCAACCTTCCGCTTTCTGTGTGTCTTCTCTTGGGGGTCTTACGAACTCCTCAGAATCTCCAGTAGAAATGTGAAATCAGCCCTCACAGCTTCCCAGGAGACAGAGAGAGGAAGGTGCCCACTTTGCAGCCGGGCTGGAGGAGAGCCCTCCCAGAAGGCAGACGGCAGGTCTCCCCCCATGAGCAGGATGCCTTGCTCTGAAATCCATCCCTACTGGCCCTAGTTCACTAAGACCAGGCACTGGAAGCCTCCCTCCAGACAGCTATCCAACACTTGTCAGTTTTCCTTGAAACTGAAGCTTAGCCCCCCTCCCTTTTTAAATAGTATTTATTTGGGTGCACCAAGTCTTAGTTGCAACACGTGAGGTCTTGCAGGTGTGGCATGCAGAATCTAGTTCTCTGACCAGGGGTCGAACCCGGGCCCCCCTGCATTGTGAACTCAGAGTCTTAACCACTGGACTGCCAGGGAAGTCCTCACAAGCAGAAATTAAACATGTATTGTCTCTGGGTCTTGCCCTGCACCAGGCTGTTGAGACCAGTGCTCTGAGGGTACTGTTTGGGGGAATTTTGGGCCACCTTCATTGAAAGGTCCTGCCTGCCAGGAGCTCCCTTCCAGGAGGTACAGATAGATAAGTCAGCTATGGACTGACTGGTGTGCTAGGCAGGGAAACACTGTCCGGCAGGACTGTCTGATGCCTTCAGGCTTCTTGAGTCCTTGGGCCTCCCTGGGGAGCTTCCTCCCTCGATGCCATTTGACGCAGCTGCTCTTGTCCAGGGTGCCTCTCTCCCACCTTTCTAAGATCGTGCATCTCATCTGTGGAGACCAGAGATATCAGATCACCAGGGTGGTTGGAGTAACATCTAAAAATAGACTAGCTAGGTTCTGAGTGAGGCCCCAAGGGTTCTTCTGATTAAAATGCATGAGCCTTGATGTAGAAACGGCAATTTTTCTTTTTAACATCACTCTGTTTATTGGATGGTTCTGGATGGTTCAGGATAGGGGAGAGTGCCCAAGAGGAGGGTGCTGGGATATCTGGGGAGAGGGGCCGTGGTCTCCTTAGAGGGAAACACAGTAGGTGTTTGGTAAACTCTCGGTAGTTACCTAGCACTTGGTGCAAGGATGCTGCAGACCAACCCAGACAGAATGCAGTTAATGGAGGGGCAGATGGTGCTGCAAATGGCCATGTTCTTTTCAAGTTCAAAGAAAAGCGGTGGAAAGAGAAAGAGACAGGTGAAGAGGGGCAGTCGTTGCAAACTCTCGAGAGGATGAACAGTGCAAAAAGAGGCTTTCATTTCAAAGAGAGGGAGAGACTTCTCCCAACAGTTTATGTCTCCCTCCATCCGGCTCATGGCCTGACTGAAAGCAATGAAACTGCCCACAAGGACACGCAGCATCCAAATGAAGGGGCTGGTGTAAGCTGCAGGTGGCTTGCTCCTCCACAGCAACCAAACGCTCATAGGAACTGTCCAGACATGAGGCTCCTTTGGCAGGAAGGAATGAGCTATCAAAAAAATAGTTTTGTTCGGTTTTTTTTTTTTTTTTAAGAAAGAAACACAGTTTATTGAAAACCAGAAAAGTCAGAAAAGAATATTGCCTTCTTAATAATAAATACACATTTTGTGGGCAAGAATTGCAAGGGAATCGTTTAAATTAATTTCCGCTTTGTTTGTTTGGTTTGTACAGGGCTTAAGTCCCAGCTGACAGCAATCTGTAAAAGTTCTAACATATTGAAAATCTGATTTTCTTGCAGCCAGAGTCCCGTAGTCCAAAATGATTTCTCTTTCAGCTCTGCTAATCAGACAGGCAGGGCTCAAATGGACTCGTAGTTGAACCAAATTGCACTTGGTCTTTTTGAGGGTGTGAAAAATAACTGATGAAAGCTGTAAACGCAGAGCTGCTGGCCATCACTCTCTGCAGAGTTGGTGTGGGTGTTGGGGGACTTCGGTGAGAGGGGAGGGGAACACCTTCCTGTCCTCCGTCCTCTGAGGCTCTGTGGCCTGCCTTCTCTTTCTGCCCCTTCTGGAACCTGTGCTATGGGAAGCTAGGGGAACTCCAAAGAAAATAGAAGAAGTTCATTCTAATTTGGAATTGGAGGCTCCAAAAGAGAAGAACAATTTCCTCCCGCTCAGACTCTGAGAGTTCAATTTCAGGAGGGATCTGACTGTTCTCATTAGCTCCTTTTTTCTCACCCCTACTGACAGGCAGGCCCCCACAGCACCCAGGACATAATGTGCTGCCCTGACTTGTGTCCCTCCTTCAGTCCCGGTCAGCTCACCTGGGTCTGAGAGACAAGCCCCATGAGAGCTGTCCCTCCTCATGTCCCCTCTCTTTGCTGTCCCTGAACTTGAATCCTCACCCACCTTCTCCATCCTGGCTCAAACTGTTTTCTCAAACCAGATCCATCTGCAAAAGATGCAGGTTGATACTTGTAACAAGCACAAGTATGAATAGAAAACTAAATAAAAACCAGAAAGTGGGGGCTGTACGCAAGAGGTCTCAGGCTCTAGGGGTTAGTCTGAGGGAATGCTGCCTCTCCCCAGCCCCCCAGCCTTCAAGTTCCTCCCAGCCAGGGCCTCCAGGGAGGACTCTCCTTGGCCAGGAAAGGTCTGGAATGTGTGTCTGTTCAGTCCCTCCCCGAACACCAAAGGGTCTTAACCCAGACTCTCTGCATGAGCACCAGGGTAACTCCCAGGGTAACTGCCCTAAAGTGATGGGCATAATGTACACCTATGCGCATTCTCCTGGCCCCTGCCTTGTCTGGGTTCTCACGTGTCCCCATGGCCCCATAAGGGTGAGCACCCCAGCTGTCCATCCTTGTTTGCCCACTGGGGTGTCCCAACTATGCTTCTTAGGTGTACCCCAGACCTTAGCCTTGGTCGTAGAGCCAGACGTGGAGGCACCCACCCCTCGGTCTCCCTGGGGTGGTGGCAGTGTGCGTGTCCCTTTCTTGCTCCTTCTCTGTTCTCTGTTCCTCCTTTCCCTCTTTCCAACTGAATTCTCGTTTTTCCTCTCTCCCTAGTGCTTGTACGGCTGCTATGTCCATTCCTCCATCATCCCCACCTTCCACCGGAGGTGCTACTGGCTCCTTCAGGTAGGTGGCTGGGACTGGATTCTTCTTCCATCTCTGGTACTGGGGAAGGGTCTGCGGAGGGGGCTGAGTCGGGCGGGGCTCCTGTGTGCGGCGGCCTCGGGCCCAGGCGCCCTGGTCAGCTTTCCTTTGGGATGTTGACATGTGGCACTGAGGCCAGCTGTGCAATTGGCCCAGTGCAATGTCAGGTACCAGGAAAAGGAGAAACTGGCAGGGAGAGTCCTTGCCTGCCTCGTGAGGATAAAGTCCCGCCAGGTGCTTCCAGGGTACCTCAGTTTCCTTCAAATGAGGACAGGGAAGGCTGGGCACTGTGCCCCTGACTGAGAAAAGCCTTTTGGCTGAAAATCACATGTTTGTTTTCTCACGTGGGTTCATTGTCGTCGGCACATGTGTAAAATTGGCTTCCAGAGTCACACCTTTGGCTGTCGGATTGATTGGGACAGTTGTTGGCAGAGCAGGAGCCCCTGGCTCTCGGGGAAGGGGCTCTGTAATCGATCTGTGATGTCTGCTGTGGAGCAATGTGGAGAGGGGAGTGGAGGAGCCATCCGGAAGCTCCAATCGAAGCCTGGCTCCTGGATCCTCTGTCCATGGTGCTGATGCACAGCCCTGAGGCCACCCAGCCTCTGGCCAGTTGATTGTGTTGATGATCTTGCCTAGTAGAAGGTGTTGCTGTGTGAGTGGGAGGGTCTGAGGGATCCACCCAGTCAGCCTGAACCTGGGTCCTTTCCAAACCCTGTCCTGTGATTTTCAGCTGCTCTCTGTAGAACCCATTCCTTGGGGGGCCTTGTCTGCATCACTGCAACTTCTTGCTACTGCCTCTGCCCAGGAATTGCTGCCTCTGGCCTTTCCCTCCATAGGTCTTACTTTCTGTATCCACTTTGGTTCAAGTTAGTCTGGGTCCCAGCGGTTTGGGGATCTCCTCGACCTGGAGGATGCACTTGGAAGGGGTCCAGCAGATGGGAAAGCAAGCCCCCCACTGCTCATGGCACATGTTCTGAGACAAGAGAGTTGCACACGCCATGGAGTGCAGAAGGGCAGCTAGTTCCAGGGAAGGCAGCCTGGAAGATGTCTTCTAGGCACAGAGCAGCCTCAGCGTCCACACCTAGACCCAGCCTCTGCCCATGAGATCTGCCTTACTTCCACAAATCAAGCCCCTTGCCTTCAAACACTTCTGTTCTCTTTAGTCCCCAGAAATAACTGTCTGTGGTTCAATACGTTCATTAATGGGTAGCACCTGAGGCTGTCCAAGGAAGGAGGTGCTAATTTGCAGACACAACTTCCTCGACACCTTGACCAGGGTCAGCTTCCCGGGGTCTGTCCCCCTTGGAGGTTGGCATAGTAACACCTGCCTCTCTAATTGCTCAGCCCTCTGTCCTTGTGAAAGGGACCTTCAATGTGGGGTGATCCTTTCCAGGTCTTGTAACTAAGAATGGACCCAAGGCATTTCTCCATCTTGCAAAGGGTCTTCTATGCAGCTTCAGGGGTGGGGTGGGGGTTCCTCCTTGAGAGCAGAGATCTGGTGGAGTTGAAATGTGTTTTGTCCCCAGGGTTGCACTATGGTTGCCAGAGAATCACTCTCATCCCAAGCAGCCTTGTGATCTCATTCCTGGGTCTCCAATGCCCCAGGTCCCGTGTTGGTGTTTTCCACTTTCAGGCCCCATCAGAGTACCTCTTTCCTCTGTCTGGCCTGACCACTGACCTCCTATTAGCGCAGCATCCCTGGAGCCAACTTCCTACCAGCCAGTCCATCTGGCAGCCCCAGCTGTCTGCTCTCCCAGGCTGCTCCCTCTCCTCCAGCCCCTTCTCTTGCACCCCTGTCTCCATTCCCTCAGGCTTTGATGGCTTTTAAATTTTGGTGGATCTCCTTCCCTCTCCTTCCGTGATCTCAGACATCTCCAGGCAGCCGTGAAGTCTGAGCCAATTGCTTCCCAAATCGGATTCTAGTCACTCAGGCCCCTGGAGTGGGCTCACTGTTAGACTGGGCTGCCCTCGCCTTTCTCATGGGGCCACAAAAGAAGTAGGAGGGATCCTGCTCCTCTGTCTCAGCCCTCCCCTCCCTGGCACTCTGGTCCTGGCCACTGTGTGCTGGTAATGTACCTGGGGTTACCCACATGCCTCTGGGCTTTGCTACCTTTCAGCTTCTTCCGGGGAACCCGAGTCTCCCCAAAGGCCAGGATCACATGATCTGGTTTCTCCAGGGCTGATCTGAGCCTTTCTCTCCTGGTCCCTGGGGGATTGTCTCTTCACCTTCTCCTCTGTGTCCTCAAACATCGTTCTTGTTTCTGTGAGCAGGTGACAAAGTGAGGATGTACATGGATGTGGTAAGGGGCTCCTGTGCCCGGTCTGTCCCAGGTGGGAGGAGGTTAAGGAGCAAAAACCAAAGCAATAGGCACAGTGCCGCACCTGCGTGAAGCCCCAGAGCGAGTGTGGCAGTTGCCCAGCTCAGGGCAGTTGTTCTGATGCTAATTACACCACCAGGATAATGATGCGTGGCCAGGTTTAATTTCTCTGCTATTAAATAGGAAAGAAGCCATGAGACACTGGCTCAGATGGAAATCGGCCCAAGTTTGCCTCTGACACCAATTACCAAGAAAAAGGCTTGGGTGGGAGTGAAGGTGTCAGGGCACTGACGGGATGAGAGCTGAGAAAGGAGGAGCTTGGTGCCAACACGGCAACAAAGAAGTCAGTGGGTCTCTTAGAGGACCCGTGACATGCTGCTGGCCAAGGGAGCAATGAGCAGCCATGCCCCTCAAGCCCCACTGCCCAGGTGAGCAGGCTGGCTGGGGTGGGGGCCCCCATGAAAAGAAGTGGGCTTGGAGGACAAGGAAGGAGGGAAAGAGGGCTTCTGGATAAAGGAGAGTTTCCTTTGGGAGCAGCCCTACCCATCCAGCAGCTGCCGTGCTGCCTGAGTGGCCGTCTCCTGCCAGGCAGCCTCTGCGAGCTCACTACCACCTCTGAGAGCCTCAAAGTGACATGGCTAATTCCAAGGCCTCTCAGCACTATGGGGACCCCACCCACACAGGCCTGGTTTTCCTCTCCAGCCAGACTGTCATCTTCCTCCTCCATCTGCCCCAAGTGCCCAGCACAGATCAAGAGGGGCCAGCATGTTCCCCCTGTTACCACGCTCTGCTGCCAGGACCAGGGAGGGCCAGCATGTCAGAGCCTGCACGGAGGTGGCTGCCCCAGCTGGAAGCGGAGGGCCGGGGAGCAGGAGGAGTGAGGGAAGGACAGGACTCGATGCAGCACTGTTTCCCTGTGACCTGGCTTCAGGGAGGGTGTGACACCCCCCTCTCTCTCTCCATTGCGGATAAATATTTTATGAGGATGTGAGTCGACAGACACAGGAACCAGAGTCCTCCCCTGGAGTGGAGGGCGCGTAAGGTCATTGCCGTGCTCTGTGGGCACTACATGGTCACCTTCATGGGCAGCATCTCGAGACCCCCAGAGGACCCAAGCTCAGTCCACTTCTCCAGGGCCTTTTGGGGGTTTGCCCTGGGACCTAGAGAAGCCCCTGCACCCGGCTGGCCCCACCTGCGCTCCTCATATCACCAGCACCTCTGAGGGCTCCATGTGTCCCAGCTGGCGAGGCCCTCATAGGCTGCCCCAAGCTCAGCCACCGCATTTCCTAGATAGATGCTGAGGCTCAGAGAGATCAAGGTGAGACCCAGGGTCACCCAGCTGGTCAGCGATGGAGCCAGGCTAGGATCAGGCTTCCCCATTCCTCCTTGCTCTGCCTCCCGCGGCCTTGAACATGGCTATCGTTGCAGGCGCCCAGGCCTTGAGTCTTGCTGGGGCCACGGAGGTGTGGCCCCAGCTGCTGGCTGGGCCAGACAGCAAGGGGCGTCAACCACCATCTCTGCCACTGTGGTCTCTCCTGTTTGGGAATCTTCCAGTGCTTAGGCTCCGGCCTCCCTGCCTCCTCCTGTGTCCTCCTCCTGGGTCCCACATGCCCCCTTCTGTGCTCTCCTCCCCCTGCCTGCTCCCCCAGGAGGCCAGGCCCCCACTCCAGGCCAGACTTGCCAGCAGATTCTGTATGGCTCATTTGGAAACTATTTCTGCTTCTAATGAGTGTTTTTCTTTTTGCCCTTGTCCTCTAAAACGCTTAATGAATGTTTTCCGTGCTCAAGTGAAGCAGGGGGTGTGTCCCTGTGTGTCTGCCACCGCCGTTCATTCGGTGCTGTGTGGCTGTCGAGACCAGCTCACCGGGGCGGAGGCAGCGGGGACTGCTCCCTGGCCACGTTGGCAGCTCACACCAAGGCCTGCAGGACCCTGGGTGCTGCTGGGCAAATACAAGAACCCTGGGGTTTGGGGGGAACCTTGGGACCGTGGGCTCCTGGACCCCTGAGAATGGCAGGTATTTGGATTCCCAGTTCTAGGAATATGGGTTGTGAGCAGGAGCGGGGTTCTAGCTTTGCCCTGACAATGCTAAACATGGGAATCGGGCACCACACAGCCAGGCCCCTGGAGACCAACTTCCCACCAGGCAGTGCACCTGACCCCCACCACCAGCCTCCTGTCTTCCAGGAGACCAGCTCTAGGGCACCCATCTCTGTCTCCCTGGAGTACCATTGTCATCCTTCTTATTGGGAGGCGCTAAAAACAGCTTTTTTTAACTTTTTATTTTGCATTGTTGTTATCCAGTAGCTAAGTCATGTCTGACTCTTTGCAACCCCTTGGATTTAAGCACACCAGGCTTCCCTGTCCTTCCCCATCTCACACTCATGTTCATTGAGTCAGTGATGCCATCCAACCATCTCATCCTCTGTCACCCCCTTCTCCTTCTGCTCTCAATCTTTCCCAGCATCAGGGTCTTTTCCAGGGAGTCAGCTCTTCACATCAGGTAGCCAGAGTACTGGGGTATAGCCAATTAACAATGTTGTGATAGTTTCAGGTGGACAGCGAAGGACCTCAGCCACACATATACATGTACCCATTCTCCCCCAAACTCCCCTCCCATCCAGGCTGCCACATAACACAGCAGAGTTCCCTGTGCCATACAGTAGGTTCTTGTTGGTTACCCATTTTAAATATAACAATGTGGACGTGTCAATCCCAAACTCCCTTCCCCCATTCTTCCCCCCACCCCCAGCAACCATGAGTTCAGTTCTCTAAGTCTGTGAGCAGAGACAGCTTTGAGCACCTGGTCCCAGGTCATGCAGCCAGGGAAGGGGGTACCTGCCTTCATCCCCAACTTTGCTGCTTCCTGTCTGACCTTGAGCTTTGCCACCCCAGCCACCACAGAAACAGTGGGTGCAGAGTCATCACAGAGGAGTGCAGTGGTGATAGAGGTGAAGCCAGCTCACCGAGGGGGCTCACTGCTGGCTGCCCTGGCCCCCGAGCCCTCCCCACCGCTGGAAAGGAGGGAAGCCCCACCACAGGACTGACTGCCTTCCAGGATGGGGGAGGCCCCCATTCTTGCTCGAGCCCAGGGTCCCTGAAAAATGCCCATGAGAACCACTTCCCCACCTGCCTGGCAAGACCTAGGGGGTCGAACTGAAGCTCTGAGTCCCTTTGTTGGATTGTGAGCCCCCTGTTGGCCTTTCCCCCTCAGCGTGGTCAATTTCCATCCACCCCATCCTGATAGCAGAACTGTGAAGGAACCAGAGCAGGGAGCCTGTGAGGAGGGCATCCCTTCTGCCAGGAGGAGGGGACTCCCAAGGCAGCTGCTGGCAAGGGGCGGGGGCAGTGGCCTGTGGCCTCCCAGGTGAACCAGATCTCTGAAGCTTCACAGGTGGTCAGGCAGGGCCCCAGAGAAGGCCCTCTGCTCACAGCACGGGATACAGGCCTGGACCCCAGCATGTCCCGAGGGAGCCCTGCCTTCCTTTAGAGGGACCCTTCCCACCTCATGTGGCTCTCACCAGAGCCCCTAGGGCCTCTTCTCCTCTGAACAAGGCCTTCGGGCCCCCAAGGGCATCTGGGCAGCCCTGCAAGCACCGCCCGTGGGCAGGGGGAGCAGGCTGTGGGCCCCGGCCTCCCCTCCCAGCCTGGGACTGGGGCACCTTGTGAGGCCAGAGCTGTGTCCCGACACCACACCCCTGGGGCCTCAGGGCGTAGCTCTGTCCATCGGCACAGACCTGACTGTGGATGTGAGGGCCTCTCTCTGAGCCCACTGCCTCCGGCTCCTCAGGAAGGGTCTTCCAATCTCATCGCTTCCCTGAAGTGGCAAAGCTGGGGTGAGGTGAGGTGGGGGGTGTCAAGCAGGGGGACATGCAGTATGTGCCCCCTGGTCACCTGTGTGTGGCCCAGAGGTCGCCCTTTTAGTGCCTGCCCAGAGCACTGAGTGGACAGAGGTTTGGGATGGTGTTCATTTGAACCCCTTAATATAGTGGAATGGGGTCATTAGCTCCTTGAGGCCAGCCAGTTTATCTCATTTCTCTGAATCCCGGTTTCCTCATCAGTAAAATGGGACTGAGGATGGTGTGGACTGCTCAGGGCTGTTGTAAGAATTCCCTATAAATGAAACACAGAACACATGAAAAGGGAGCCCAGCTCCTGGCCCACAGCAAGCGCCCCATGGATCACGGACAATTCAACCCCATCAGCTCCAGGTTAGATCTCCACAGGGCATCCTGATGCACCTGGGAAGCTTTGTGACCCCACCTCCCACCACCTCTTCATCTCTCATGGTACATCCACACCCCCCACCAAAGCGGGGCGGATCAGGACAAGCAGGCCAGGGCACCTCTCCTCCTTCCCTCCGCTTACTCTGCAGCGACAGCATTGTCACGGTTATAAAAAAGGGACAGCATTGTCCCTTCCCCTCTCCTCCCCTCAAAGTGACTTGAACTCCATCTGGCAAATGATCAGCTCTTCTGCAACCCAAGTGCCTCTCCCCTCCCCCCATCTTTATCCTCAGTCTGTTTGGAAGCATGGCCCCTCCTTGGACCAGGCCCTGCAGCCCTGAGGGTGGCCCTGCAGGTGAGCTGGGTCACCAGACGAGACCAGTGGAGCAGCTGGAAGAAGGTGTTTGCACTCGCCCCACCCCCATCCCCAGGCTCATTCTAATGGGAGGATGTCTCCACGCGAGATGAGCTGGGCTCCACCAGGAGGCTGCCCCTGAGACGTGGGAATCCATCTCTCTCCCTTTCTTCATCCTTTTTTCCTTCTTTTCTTTCCTTCTCTCTCTCTCTTTCATCTTTTTTTCTTTAATGGAAGATATTATAGCTTCATAAAACGTACTCATGGCTTCTTGCTTAGTAACTGCTTTTATGTTTCATTGGGGTGAAATTGAAGTGGTTGGGAAATAAAGCACCCAGAGCCCGCCCTACACGCAGCCCTTGAACAAGGCCTTGCGGGCTCACCGCCAAACGAGGCTTTGCTTGAGTTTAGAGAGATGGAGGCGCTGCTGGCAGGCTGACTCTGTCCCAAACGGGGCATTTTGACACATGCAGTTCAGGGAACAGAAGCAAGTTGGTCCCTGAGGGGTCCCTGGCCCCTGGCCCAGGCCGGCTGGACCCTCTCTGCTCCATCCCGCAGACCCTGCATGGAGGAAGTGGCAGCTTGGCTAGGCATAGCCCCTGTGTTGCACCCTCTGCCATAAGAGTGGACCTGGCAGATGGCATGTATGGGCTGGGCTGGGACAGAGGGTACAAGACTGAGGGGGACCATAGCCCGGGCACCTGCTGGCCCTCAGCACTTGGTGAGGCTCCAGACCTAGTTTTGGGGTTCTCACAGCTGCCGTGGGAGGAAAGTCAGGACTGGGTGAATTCACCCTGATTTTCTAAGGAAAAGAGGGTCCAGGAGAATATGGGACACCCCCAAAGACTAAGGAAAGCAGGGCTTGATCCAGGCCCCTTAAAGACACGTGGTCACAGCCTCCGGAGCTCACAGGCCACAGTGGCCGGGCCAAAGGACACGGGAGGGGCAGGGATCAAGGATGGGAAGGGAGGTAGCTCACAGTTCTGGAGCTGCTAACCTCTGAGCGTCGGTCCAGATGTCCAGAAGGACAGAAAGATCTGATGCCTCATGTAGGTCTGCACTCTTGGCCCTCCTTCCCCAACTGACTCTGAGCTCTCTCCAGTCCGCCAGGGACAGAGTAGGACAGGGGAGGGAGCTCTCAGGCCTGGAACATTTGAAATCTTCTGTGTGGAGATGTGTGAAAGGCCCTGTGGCATCAAAGTCATTTCTGAGCCTGAGTTTATGTGACCTATGAACTCTATTATGACCCTAACAGCTGGTGCTGGGAGCCTGTCAATGCAATGAGTCCAGAGAAGGGAGCATAGAGTGGGCTGGGTGATCGAGGAAGGCTTCCTGGAGGAGGAGGTGAACTCAAGGATGGAAGAACGGGGCAGGGATGTTCTTCCATGCCCTTTCTGACACACGGCAGGTCTGGGCCACAGTGTACAGCAATAAGGACATGTGGGGAACAAGATCCATGGGCTAGGCACAGGGCTGTCCAAGAAAGAGCCCTCAGGACGGGTGTCTCAGACCCTGGTGCCTATTTAAGTGACTTGGAGGCAGCGTGGGGAGAGAATGTGCCCCCCATGTCTGGTTGGACCCAGGAGAAGACAGCAGGAGAGAGGGGACCAGCCTAGCAGAGGCATTGAAAGACTTCCCAGGCTGAAATGAGACCCTTTATCCTTATCGTGATGGTTATCAGTAATAGTAACAATAGCCATCGTAAGTCAGGGCTGCCATGGCCCACCAAGCGATGGTTGTTGGCAAATTATGGAGACGGGCAAGATCTGGAAAGAAGCGCAGGGGCTGGGGGTTCTAGGACAGAGTTCCAGAAGGGGTTTGGCACTGAAGGAGAGGCGAATGGAGGCAGGAGGCAGGTGGAGCAGAGACCCTGCAGACCACGGGATAGATAATTAGACCGAAGCCTGGGCTTATAAGCCCAGGAGAGGTTTTTTACCCACGGAGACAGGAGCAGACAAGCAGTAAGTGGTGAAGGTCTTCTGTGGCGGGGAAGGCGCGCGTGGGGATGAATTGTGGTCTCAGACGGATCATCCAGGGAGCCGCTTTCGTGTTCCGGTTTCATTCTAACTAGCAGCTTCCACTTCTTTCTCCATTTAATGTGCCTTGAAGAACGTGATGAGAAGATAAGGTAGACACTAGGAATTTACGGTGCTATGCAAAAAATTGCTCAATTCCATTAAGATTTCAGGATCTTTGCCAAGGCTGTGCAGCAGAGCCGATATTATTTCCTTCTCAGACATCTTTGCTTGATTGCAATTTACGATGCCAAGGTCTCTGCCTTACCACCTAAAGCCTCCAGAGAAATATGATCGTCCCCCTGCCCAAAGCAGCCATTATCCTCGCTCGGGAAAGTCGCTGGGCATTTTCCAGAAGGTTCCCTCATCCTGGCCCCCTCCTCTGGCGTGACTAGGTGGTTGGTCTTTTCACCTGGTCACATTGCTGGGGGGGTGGGGGCAACCCAGAAAGTCCCAGTGATTGGGTCTCAGCTGCTTGATCTTCATTTTGGGAATCATAGCTGCATGTGCCCCTGGGGTTCTCTGGGGAAGCAGAATGCTCTGCCCACACCTTGTGGATGTGGAAGGAGGGGAATGCTCCTGAGCGTGGGGGAGGCCTTGAAGCTGCTGAACAGGCTTCTCATTGGCTAAATTCTGGGACCCCCCCACACCCGTGGTCCTTTCAAGCCCGAGGTTTGAAATCTGAATTCAGCTCTGCCTTCTACTAGCCACGTGACTCTGGCACGTCAATTAACCTCTGAATCTTAGGTCTTGTCTGTAAAACAGGCATAAAATACCTCCCTGGGCGGGTAGAGGGTTGCACAAGTCTTGTGTCAGTTTTGGCTGCAAGCAGGGGTGGCTGACTGATGCCTTTGCTCCATTTCCAGCCGTTTTTGCTCCAGGAGGTTGGTTGGGTGGGTGTAATTGAGGAGGGGGTCCCTTGAGAAGGTCCCATCCAGACGACCTTTCAAATGAAGAAATACTAGTCTGTCAGATGCGACCGTGTGACAGCAAACCCAGCTCCCTCTCTCACTCTGCGGTCTCTACGTGGTTAGTGAGAGGCAGCCTCCACACTGCAACCCGCCATCTGTTGCAGCCCCTCCTCCGGGACCCCCTTGGCTCCCTGACCTGCTGGGACTGACCACCATCTATTCTGGCCCATCCTGCAAACCTTCTGTCCTTCCCTTCGAGGACGGGCCTGCCCAGGCCAGACTGGGAGGCAGAGGAGGAAGGAAGCTGCCAGAGCTACAGTTCCTTAGGATGGAAATTATTAATTAGCCTTATTATCCAGACCTTGTCAGCCTCTTAATCCTTCCGTCTGCAGAGGGGTTTATGCCTCCGTGGTGTGTGTTGTCAGCTCGGCTAAGCGATTGCTTTTAATATAAAGGCAGAACAATGGGTGCTACAGTTTGGTTACTATCTGTATTTATCAAGCCAAACAATTCCTGCTCCCTTTCGACAGAGCATCCTTCAAAGACGGAGAGAAGGCAAAAGCGGCTTAATTTCCCTTCTGGATGGCTTATAATGTGGGCTTTTGTTTAATTATCCATTTCATGTAATCTTCAGCTGACATTCTGTCCTTAATATCCTAATCTTCTTTGGAGCAAAGGGGAAAGTGCCGTTTCCAAAGCAAAAGACAAAAGTTTGCCTCAAGGAAACACTTTCTATTTTGCCTCTGAAAGAACTCAAAGGGCCAAGAATGAAATTCAGATGTAATTTAATAGAGTGAAATGGCAGACGTGAGTCACTGGTGACAAGCTCCATGTGTGAACGTCAGTGCTTGCTCAGGCCTCCGGCGGCACCCAACTCGTGCAGTCGGATTGCCTGGGGGTGCTGTAGACTCTGGTCCCCCAACGTGGCATCATAGCTGCTTTTACAACCATTACTATTTCGATGGCTCCAGGATGCAAGTGAGATACATCACACACCCCAGATTCACGACAGATGGTTTTAGCTGGACAGGTATGTGGATGTACACAGGTGTGCACAGGTATACACATGTGTACACAAGTGAACACAGATGGATATAAGTGTAAACAGGTGTACACAAGTGAACCCAGGGGTGCACAGGTACAGGTGAGCACAGGTGTGAATACATGTATACAGAGGTGTGCACAAGTATACACAGGTAAACAGCTATACCCAGGTGAACACATATGTGCACAGGTGAATACAAGTGGGCAGAGATGAACACACGTACGCAAAGACATCAGTGTTCCTCTCACCTCCCCTCTTCGTTCTCCTCCTGCTTTCTTCCCAGGCAGAGGTTCTGGGGGTCCTGAAGAAGACTTACTGCCATCACCCCCAACCCGCAGATGCACAGGGCTTCCTGGGAGCTCTTACCTCTCCTTTCTGGACACACCAGAGTCCTCCTCAGTTACATGTCTGCTTGTCATCATTTTTTGCCCACCCGCATTCTTTCCTCCTCCGGCTCTCCTTCTCCTCTGCGCAGGGCTGTCTCGAGCTCACCTGTGACCTCCGCATTGCAGAACACAAAGGTCACCTCACTCCATCCTCATTTCTCCTGACCTCTAGCAACACTTATGAGGTTGGCCATTCCCTCTTTCTGGAATGTTCTCTTCTACTGCTGGCTACCTCCCACACTGCTGGTTCTTTGCAGACCCCACATCTTTTCCTCAAGCCCTAGATCTTGGAATGTCCCTGAGCTTCCTCTGCCTTCCATTCTGTGTCTACACCATCTCCTTGGATCCTCTCACCTGGGTCCACAGCTTCACGTACCAGTTTTACGCTAATGATCCCACGTTTATACCTGTACCCTGATCTCGCCAGCCAGCACCTTACTGTTAATCCAGCCTTCTCTGTACTGTCCCCTCCCAAAATGTTATAAACCCAGCCCTCACCCCTACAGAGTCACCCACACCTTGCTGGGCCCTGTAGAGCCCCCATCTTGGGTCCTCCCCTCTCTGACCATCAGCAGATTAGGCCCCTCCGCCTTAGCCAAGCCCCTGCCTCTGGCATTCACAGCTGAAGGCCTTGGTTGAGCCCGAGTCCATGATCCCCTGGGATGTGCCTGACCCAGCTCACTCCAGCTGAGTCCCCACAGATCCAGATCATTCTGTGGCCTCTGAGAAGTTAAGAATGAGAGGTCCTGCCCCAGGGTCTCCTCCTCACCCTCCAGCCCAGCCCTGACCTCTCCTGGCCAGGCCCTCCCTGCCTTCCTTCTCCTGTGGATGCAGCCACAGGAGAGCCTGGGGCGGGACCGAACCCCAGGCTCTCCTGTGGCTGCATCCACAGCTGTAGTCTGCCGTGTCTCCTGTCTCCAGAGCAGGCAGCTCCACTGCCCCAGGGGAGAGGGGGGAGGAGGCGGCCCACAACAGGCATCACGGAATGACAGCCCCCGAGATGCTCCCTGACACACCACTCTCTCTGCTTCCCAGGAGCAGCTGCCATTGGTGGCGGCTGGGGCTTTGGGAGGGGTTGGAGCCGGCCCAGGAACAGCGTGGCGCCTTCTCAGCCAACCCCTGCTCCTGCAAAGTTAAGCAGTATGGACAGCACGGGGCAGAGAGCTACAGCAAAGGAAGGGTCCCTGGAGGCTGGGGCCTGGGCGGGCTCTGCCATCTCTGGTCAGCATCACCGGCAGGATCTGGGTTGCTGAGACCCTGTGAGGCTTTGAGCGGCCAGATGGAGAGGGGTCCCGGGGAGTAACCCTGATTCTATAGGAGGGGCTTCTGGGGCACCAGCCAGGCCCCACTCAACTTGGGAGGTTTCAGCTTCATGGGCTGCAGAGCCTGAAAGGCCTCAGAGACCAGCTGGCCCAACCCCTTTGTTTGCATAGGACAGCTGTCAGAGGGAGGTTGGGAGATTCACCTGGGACACCTCAATTTACAGGAGGAACTGGGCTTGAACCCTGCTTCCCAAAGGCCAAGCCTCTCCTTCTGGGACACCCTTCTACGTGGAGACTGCAGGCAACCCACAGCCTTTTAAAATTCCAGGCTGGCTTCCTGGCCACCCCAGCACACAACTCAGCCGCCAGCCGATGGTGTCTGATCAGAGGATGCAGGCTTACAACAGCAGCCCGAGTCAAGCTTAATTAGATCAAAGACCATTCTGCTGCCAGAAACAGATTGTGTTTTCAGACCCAGAAACGATGTTGGACTATAACCCCTGTTTGGCATGATGATCGCCTCTTTGGGGAAGAAACACACAAATGCTCCTGTGATTAGTATGGCCAATTGAGAGGTGGCCAGATTTTTGTAGGTGTTGACTTTGTTCCATAATGCAGTGGTGCGCTGGTAAACATTTAACAACCAGGGTCTCTTGTTGGGGGGGGTGGGGGGGTGGAGGGAAGAACAAAAACAAATTCCTGATGGGTTATATTTGCCAATTTCCAAGGTGTAAATACTCCCACTATAGCGGATCTTAGGATTCCAAGTTGATGGCCATTGGTTACAACATTCTCTTTTTAAAAAATATTTGGCCGGGTTGAGTCTTAGTTGCAGCTCGTGGGTTCTTCCTTGCATCATGTGGAATCTTGCATGGCAGTGCACAGACTCTGTAGTTTGTGCTGCATGGGCTCAGTAGTTACAGTGAGGGGCTTAGTTGCCCCATGGCATGTGGTTCCCTGATCAGGGGTCGAACCCATGTCTTCTGCATTGCAAGGCAGATTCTTAACCACTGGACTACTGGGGAAGCCCCAGTTACAGTGTTCTTGAAAACATAACAAGCAACTCACATCCAGCTCAGCACACCACTGCCCTGTCACCTCTGTGCAGCACACATGTGGAGACTGGAGCCCACATCCTATGTCACAGGACCTGCTTGGGCCTCCCTAGTCCTTGCCCACACGACAAAGGCTCCTGCCTTGTGGAGTAAAAGGAGGAGGTTCCCGCTTGAGTTTCCATGGGGACAAGTTAGCTGCCACCATGGCGATCTCTAAGGCTGAATGTGGTCTTCTTTGGGCATCTGAGAGCTGCCTCCAGGATGGTTGCTGTCCTCTTTGTATTTGTCACAGCTCCCCAGACCTTCCATGGGGTCCCAGCCCCAGACTCTAGGTCACCCTGCCCCACCCCTGTGCCTGGAGTGACTCAGTGGACATCTCATCAGGGTCATGGCAGTGCCCTTGGCTTCCACTTGGATAGTCAGTTCCTCCCCCATAAGGGCTGTCCCTCCCCAGGCACTGTCCTGTTCTCAAGTTCCCCTTGCTTCTCTCCCTGAGGCAGTGCCAGGGGCTTCCTTGCCCACCTTCCTAGCACACTCAGGCTCTGAGTTCAAATCCCAGCTCTGCCCGTAGTCCTCTGGGGAGTAGCCTAACCTCTCTGTGCCTGTTTCCTCACCTGCTCAATGGGTGTGATAACAGTACCTGCCTGGGGCATTTGTTGGGAGGAGAAAAAAAAGCCATAACATGTGTGAAGCACTCAGCATGACACGGAGCGCATAGCACATGCTCAGTGCACAGGAACCCACGGTAGCAATGACTGTGTCTGACACATGGCTGCCTGTACCTCCCTTGTTCCTCACTTCCTGTAGCAAATGCACAAAGGCCCCTCAGCAGTTGCCGTCTGTGCTTCAGTCTCCTCGAATTAACATGGAGAGAAGCAGTTGTGGCAACCCAGATGGGACTAGGAAGCCAGCACTTTGGGCGATAAACCTTCACTTGGGGTGGAGCCACTACCCCTCAGCTCGGGGGCCAGCCTAAGCCATATCAGAGCTTTAAGGCAAAAGGAGAAGTCAGTGATGATCATCCTATCTTTATTTAACGTTTTAGCATTTAGTTCATTGAAAATTTTTGCATTAATTTTTTTGGAAGGTTGCATTAAAATAGCATTTGTCTCAGTGATGAGCATTTGGGTACCTACTTAAATTTTAACCCAAGGCATGAGACCAATCCGTTGCCTCACGCTAGTTCCAGCCCCGCCTGAGATGTCCATTGAGGACCAGCCTGGGCCTGCAAGTATTGCTAATGGGGTGATGCAAGAAAACTCATGGGAAGAAACTGCATTCAGATGCCAGCCCATAGAGGGGCCCAGGATACAGTAGGTGTCCAAGCCTTGGCTGAGGGACAGGAAGCAAAGGACCACAGAGAATCCCAAAGGCTGCACTTTCCAGGATCTTTAGAACCAGGCCCCTAAAGGAGAGATCACAGACCCTGGGCTGTTCTTGGTCCCATTAGTTACCTTCCAGTGTGGTTCTTTGCTGTGATGCAGCTGGGCTCCTCTCAGTTGTCTGCACATCACAGCTCTGTTTGCAGACCTGCCTTGTGGCCTCTGACCTGTTTTCTGGAGCCATGGTCACTTTCTCTCACCTCTCCTCACCTCCCCCAGAGACAACAGACCACAGCAGCCTGCCTCTTGATCTGGGATCTGCCCATCTGCCATCTGACTCACTCTAGACACTCCTGGTCAGTCTGGCCCAGGTGGCCAGAGCCTCTCCACAGGCAGGTCTGGAGCTCCACGGCCACCTGGAGGCTGGGTCCCAATTCTGGGTGTGCTCTTGTTGGCTGGGGTGCAGGCTGCGGCAGCCAGAGTGGGTGCAGACCTTGGTCCCAGCACCCCCTCCAAAGAGTTCATATCACCCCCAGCTTCACACTTCAAGCCTCAGGGACCAAAGGGGCCTGGGAGGGTGTGGAGCCTGAGGCTGCAATTTGTTTTGTCTACCCAGCCTTTCTGCCCATCTCATCACACAGACACACACACAGATATACACATACATATATACACACAGAGATGCATATATATACACACACATACACAGATACACACATACTGATGCACAGATACATACACACACACACACAGATATACACACACATACAAACAGAAAGATACGTATACACACACATCACAGATATGCTTACACACACTCTGATACACAGAAACATATACACACATGCACGCACACACACATCCTATGATGGACCAGCCTGAAGACGCACCCACAGATACACAGAGATACATATCTACACAGATACACAGATACCCTCACTGATACACAGATACACAAAGATATACACATTCATATACACACAGAGAGATACATATATACACACATACACTAGATACACACACATTGATGCACAGATACACAGAGATGCACACATACATATACACACAGAGATACATATAACACACACACACACACACACATACACAGATACATCCTAGGAAAGACCAGCCTGCAAATGCAGAGCCCCGACCTCATCTCCACTAAGGCAGGAAAAGAGGCACCCAGGTCCTGCCTCGAAGACCAAGACGCTCCATGGAATGCGAGTTTTCTTGCTGAGATTTTTATACAGTATTTTTTAATACTTAGGCTCTATTTCTCTCAGAAACTGACTCGAAAGCCTGGTATGGGTGGAGGAGGTGCAGGTTGTGAGGGGAACCGTGGCCAAGCACCGACGCCAGGCTTTTGTGTGAACCCAAGTTGACAGTGGGCTTCATGGCTCCATGGGAGATGGACGTGGCTGCAAGCCAGTTGGACACACCATGCTCCTCCTGCTCTGATCACCTAGGTGAGGGTGGGGAGGGACAGCTTCACCAGGCACCAGGTGCTGATGCTGGCAAAGTTCTCAGAAAAGTCAAAAGCCCACCCAGATTTGCAAAATCAGACCGAGAGACAGGGTGTTACCAACAGGCAATTGATGTGGGGCCCTGGGGAGGAAGAGGTCTGCCAGTATGGGGAAGCTGATCCCACCTGTGGCTGCAGAGGGTCCTCTGGGGCATCACCCTTACCTGATGCTCGGCTCTCTCCCTCGGGGGTAGTGAAGGAGACAGCCAATAGGAGGCAGGCAGCTTGGGAAGAAAACCCTCCTTCCTTGCCGGCCCCCATGAGCATCCGTGGTAGAATCTCACAGAGGAGCCTCAGAGCCTGCAGAATTGCTGGGGGAAGACAGGGGAAGTGACAACATTCCCCTTTCCCCCTTCTTGCCCTGGGGAGCACAGGACACCCTCTGAGGATGGAAAACCAGGCCCAGAGGGACTGGACCTGCCCAGAGTCCCAGGGCTCCTCCCCACGGCCGGCCAGGCAAAGCCCAGACCCAGGTGTCTGCCTCTGGGTCTGGGGGCCCTTTTTCTGGACGGACCACCTTGACCAGGTCACTGAAGTTCTGTGCCTCCTCTCGGGAAGAGGACAGGGGAAGCAAGAGCTGCCAGCTCCTCTCAGTGCCTGTCCAGGATCTCTGCCCCTTTGGGATGGCTTCTGTTTCCCTGAGTAGCTTCCTGCATTGTCCTGCCACAGACCCTGCCCCCCAGCCTCTTCTGCAGACTCCCTTGATAGAAGGTGGAAAACGTTTCCAAGTTGAACGTGGGTTCTCCAGTCAGCAAACCCAAGAGCTCTTGTGTGCATGTCAAGGCCGGTCCATGAGCATGGCGGCCTTCAGCGGCCACACTCACAACCTGAAGGCCAGAACACTTGGGGTTAGAGGTCATGGTCCAGAATAGGCCTCACTGGCCCAGATCCCAGGGGGGCCTCCTCTGTGGCCCTGTGGTCCCTCTGCCCCCTTCTTGACATTTACCCAGCACTGTTGGTGAAGCCTTGTAAGCGCTGTTCCCAGGTGACCAAGGGGACCCCAGCAGTGTTGATTCTGGAGAGTCCATCACACACTCGCGTGTGATCAGCTGTCCTCATCTCTGGGGTTGCTGGAATCAGGCCCACGTGCACACTTTGGGCTTGTTCATCGTCATGGAACACCCTATAATCCCGGCTCTGGAGGAATAAGTTCAGGCCAGCAGCTGAGGCCCAAATGTGCTTGTGGTTTCCCGAGACTCCAGGCTGGAAACCTTCAGTCCTCATTCATTCATTCACTCATTCACACCTTCAGTGGGAGCACCCGTTCCTCCTCTGTTCCTCTGAGGAAAACCCATCACACACCTGCCTGTGTTCTGCCTACCACGCTGTGCCCCGGGCGTCCCTAGGTGGCGGGTTGCCCGCTACTGTCAGAGTGGTGAGGAGATGAGACAAGGAGACGGGAGGCGTGGGCCCCAGGGACTGTCTAGGGTCTGAGGTCACGTCCCAAGGGGGCTCATGGCCTTTTTCCACTGTAGAAGTTTCTCCTCGGCCACCCAGCCCCGTGACCTGGGGACACACTTCTTAACCTCTTGGGCCTTTGGTTCCCCTGACTGTAAATGGATGCTAAGAGACTTGTTTTGTAGGGACCTTATAAAAGTGTCATGAAATCGTCTATGTACAGTTTAGTGCTTGGCTTCTCCTTCCATGTAACCTTGTGGAAGTCCCCTGCCTTCTCTGCCCACGCTCCTCCCCAGTAGTGGCCCTGGCCTGGGAAGGGACAATGACACCCTCCTATCCCCTAGCCAGGCTCCTATTGTCCTATTTAGCTCTCCAGATGACATATTATACAGTATGGTCCAGAGGTCTTAAATAAACCCCACAGTGCCGGGGTCTTTCATGGAGTCTTTGTGGGGCAGGACAGAGCTGTCCCTAGAGAATCGGCAGATCGGCTCCACTGTGGGTCACCAAGGCACCTGCTAGGCTCTGAGATCTTTTTAAATGCACTAGAGAAATCCATTCCTCAGATACCACTGCTCTGTGCCGGGTGCAGGGGACCCAGGGATGACCAGGCAGACGGGTACCCTGACCTCTGGACGCTTACAGTCCAGAGGTGGCACAGATAGCACACACTAGGGCCCTAGTGGGAGTCCTTTGGGAAGCAAAGAGTCACGCTGGATGCATGCAGTCAGATGGCTGGGCCTTCACGTACGAGACTCTCTGAGTGGGGCCCCCTGTGAGGCTGGTATGTCGGCAGAGAATGCCACACCCCAACTGTCTGACCCTCCACTCCATGCTTCCACACTGAGGGCCCTCGGCTGACATTCCATGCCCTAGAGGAGGTGGGGACGTGAACACACACAGTCCTGGTCCCCTGGACAGAAGGGAGGAGGCGTACTGGCGTCATTAGCTTGTTTCTGCTGCTTGTTACACGGGGTGACGTTCAGCAGGACCCAAGAGGGCACTTGGGTCCCAGTGGAAGCGTTCCATGCTCCCTGCTGGACCGCAGGGTCAGCCTCGCCAGGCATCTGAAAACAGAGCCCTTCCCGTCTCCACCCCGGGGGATGCTCTCTCCTCCCCAAGTGATGCAACATTCTGGTTAATGTCGCAGAGGGCTGTGGAATGAATAACTCTTCACCCAGACCCAGAATCAGACTCTCTTGATCCTAAATCTGCAGCTGAGTTTCCCTCCCTGGGCTTCCTGGCTTCGTATCTGCTCTTTCGGTAGTTTTCGTTTGTTTTTAAGTAGAGGATAATTGCTTTACAATGTTGTGTTGGTTTTCTGCCATACATCAACATGAATCAGCCATAGGTATACATATATCCCCTGCCTCTTAAACCTCCCTCCCCTTCTAGGTTGTCACGGGCATGGTTTGAGCTCCCTGTATTATATAGCAACTTCCTATTAGCTATCTATTTTACATACAGTAACGTGTATGTTTCAGTGCTACTGTCTCAATTCATCCCACCATCTCCTGCCCCCACTGTGTCCGTAAATCTGTCCCCTATGTCTGAGTCTCTATTCCTGCTCTGCAAATACATTCATCAGTACCATTTTTCTAGATTCCATATATGTGTGCTAATATATGAGGAATATATATTAGAACAAACAAACATTTGTTTTCCTCTTTCTGACTTACTTCACTCTGTATAACAAGCTCTACGTTCATCCACCTCATTAGAACTGACTCAAGTCTGTTCCTTTTTATGGCTGAGTAATATTCCATTGTGTATATATGTACCACAGCTTCTGTATCCATTATCTGCCGGACATGTAGGCTGCTTCCATGTCCTAGCTATTGTAAACAGTGCTGCGATGAACACTGGGGCACATGTGTCCTTCTCAGCTATGGTTTTCTCAGGGCACATGCCCAGTAGTAGGATTGCTGGCTCATATGGTAGTTTTATTTCTAGGTTTTTTTTTTTAAGGAATCTCCATACTGTTCTCCATAGTGGCTGTAGTTTGAGGGCCTATTTTTTGTAAGAGATGCAGGTAAAATGGGCAGTCACTCGGTAAGGAGTCCATCCTCCCAGAAGCACCACAGTTGGCCTCAGTGAAGCCAAAACTGTAATTACCAAGAGCAGCGTTAAAGCTGCCCCTTCACCTGGTGAGGGGCTGGTGGGACCAGAGGCATTGGTGCTAAAGTGGGTTCCCTGCTGGGTCTGTGCTGTAAGATGCCGTGTGTCCTGCAGGGGCTTCCAATCTAGTTGTGAAGATAAAGTCCTGAGCCAGGTCCTTGGAGATGGACGTGGCCTCTGAGGGCACTGTAGGCGGAGGTACCACCCTCTCCCAGGTTGGACACTCTTCCTTGGGGAGACCTAGAGCCCTCCAGGCAAGGCTACGACCCAAAAGTTCTTCAGACCTTCCCGTTTCAGCAGTAAAGACACTTCCTCCTGTGCACATGTCTCTCGACCCAAACAAGAACAAACGCAGAGACTCGGATCCCTTCCACCGCCTAGGCTATTCTCTGTGAAAGTCATTTACTTTGAACTTATGCATGTTTTCCTCGTTTGTCTGTTTGCAAATAACCTAATGGAAACTCCTTTTCTTTCCAAAACAAAAAGGAGACCACAGCACACTTTCTACCCGCACATCTGAAAGCCTTCAAGCTTTATTTATTTATTTATTAACAGCATTTCTATCTGAGCGGCATCCTGAGAGATCACCTGTCCACCCCTGCTTTCGTCTGAGCCCTTCCATGCCTGACCCTCCCTAGCAGAGGTAGATTGGCTCCATCCTTCCCATTCATAAAGACGTCTTTAAAGAGACTTGTTTAGCTTAAGGGCAAAGGTGAACACCCGCTCTAACTTGGTGCTTTACCAACCTAAGCAAGAGGGGAAGACTGTTTCCAGTACTTTCTGGGAATGGTTGAAAATAGCCCCAAATCCCCCTTGTCTGGGTTGATAGTAGACACAGAGGGAAAATGATCCCTGATGGGTTCAGTTGTTTAAAATAGGACTTGGGTATGCATTGTTTGGTCATTAGTTAACATATCTGGGTGGGGAGAGAGGGAGAGAGCTAAATAATTACAAGCACTCCAGTGATTTTTTTTTTCTCTCCTACTGACTAAGGTTAAAATGGATAGTGTTGATCCGTTGCCCAGGCAGTAGGCTTGTTAAAGGAAATGGTATTTAAAATGATTTTTGAGCCAAAGCAATTTGGCTGCTCCAAGGCGTCCTTTATCTTTTGCTTTCAAGAGGATAATAATGTTTAAAAACGAAGTCACTCATACCATTTCCTGTCGGGAAGCTAGCTCGGGTGATGGGCAGCTCTTCCTCGGGGTTTGTTTACTGTCTCCGTGATGAAAAACACAGGGCTAATATGCTCCCTTCTGTGAGCTCTCCGTGTTCCAACCAGAGACGGACTCTGTGGTCCAACCCTTGTGTTGGGTGGAGTTCTTTGTCCACATTGCTGGTGTTGGATGTTCACCAGCTCGGTTTGAGCTTCTGAGCCGGAAGCTGGTAGCAACCAGCTGGTTCGGGTGAGTGGGCAGAGTGTGGGGTGCTCTCCCACTTGGATCAAGGACACCATCTTGCAGACAAGGTGGTGGGAAGGCATGAAGCAGTCTCCTGGGTGGAGGTGTTGCTTGTCATTCAAGTGAGAGGGGCTAGAGCAACCCACTCCCCTTATATTTTTTTTCTTACCAGATTGTACCAGATATATGGTGGTTTCATTACCAGGTTTCATACGTGAAGTCACTCAGTCGTGTCCGGACCCCATGGACTGTAGCCTACCAGGCTCCTCTGTCCATGGGATTTTCCAGGCAATAGTGCTGGAGTGGATTGCCATTTCCTTCTCCAGGGGATCTTCCCAACCCAGGGATCAAACCCGGGTCTCCCACATTGTAGACAGATGTTTTACCGTCTGAGCCACCAGGGACGTCCTGGGTTTCATAGAAGCCACCAGGTTTCAAAGTGGCCCCTAAAGGTGTGCCCAAGTTGTAACCCCCAGAACCTGCAAAAGTGACCTTATTTGGAAAAGTGATCTCTGCGTATGTAATTGTGGATTTTTAGATGAGATCACCCTGGGTTTAGAGTGGACCCTTTTTTGTTTGTTTGTGCTCTGTCGTATCTGACTCTTTGAGACCCCATTAACTGTAGCCCGCCAGGCTCCTCTGTCCATAGAATTTTCCAGACAAGAATACTTGAATGGGTTGCCATTCCCTACTCCACCCACTCCCCTTTTAGAGTGAAAGAAGCAGACAGGTCAACCCAGTGAGGGGGAATTAATGGAAGGTTCCAGAAGGGCCTGCTTTGCCCTGGTCTGGGCCGGGCAGTGTGCACGGAGGCTCAGCCTTTTGTGGTCCTGGGATCCTCAGTTCAGACAGTCCCTCCACCTGCCTCTGGCTCACAGGAGGAGCCAGTCAAGTGGGATGGAAAGACCTTTCCAGGCAAGAAAGTGGAAATAACAACACCTACTCCTTTGTTCTGGCTTCCCTGGAGGCTCAGTGGTAAAGAATCCACCTGCCAATGCAGGAGACTCAGGAGATGCAGGTCTGATCCCTGGGTCGGGAAGGTTCCCTGGAGGAGGAAATGGTAACCCACTCCAGTATTCTTGCCTGGGAAATCCGATGGGCAGAGGAGCCTGGTGGGCTACAATCCATGAGGTCACAGAGTTGGACATGACTTAGCAACAGGGCATCAGGATAATCTTATAACAGTTCCATCCCCATTTGGTGAAAAGCACTATAAATTTTTAGCTTTTCCATCTAACCCAAGGGATGTTTGAATAGTGGCCTCACTAATACATTCATTGAGGTCTCACTCATTTGGAATTTGCAAAACTTTGAAGATGACTCTAGTCTAGGGATGGAGTGCTAAAGGAAGATGTATTAGGTTGGCCAAAAAGCTCGTTCGGGTTTTTCTATAGACGCTTATGGGAAAACCTGAAAGAACTTCTTGGCCAATCCAATAGTATCAACTTACACCCCCCCAAAACTCAATGTGGAAGCAAGTAGCCTGCAGACACAGGAGAGCAGCCCTTGATGTGTTTCTATGTGGTGAGAAGGGAATGGCAGTCCACTCCAGTACTCTTGCCTGGAGAATCCCATGGACAGAGGGTGGGCTACAGTCCATAAGGCTGCAAAGCGTGGGATACAACTGAGCATGCATGCACTCCGCAGTGTTGCTCGGTGGTTGGCCCATGGCAGCAGACCCACCGCTTTAGGTCCTTTTCTGACCTCATGTTTATTACCCATACCCCAGGGATTAAGTTGGGGGCCACTTCATGCCCCAGGTCTGGCCACAGAAGGAGCCTATAAAATGTAAGCATGTGAATCGAGAATGGTTTGGGGAGTCTGGGGTCTTGCTAGGTATGTTCTTTGCTCAACTTTGGGGTCCCTGGCACCTACAGGGTGGGGCACTGCTGAGCCTTCGGCAGGAGCAGACGGGTCCCATTTCCACTTCGCGGGCTGTGCAGTGCCGACCGGCCTCTCTCATCCCATCTCGTAGGGGATGCTTGAACCCCTGCATCCGCAGGCTGAGTGGGGTAATTTAGGATGGCGGCTGCTCCCTTGGTGCATTTTAAACACACTTCCCAACTCTGTTCATTTTGCCTTTGATGGGGAGGTGGCCTTCTGGGTTTTTCTTTCAAGAGATGCAGATTTAATGGACTGTGATTTTTCTCCAGATCTGCTGTTTTAAAAAAAAGCAACATTAAAAAAGCAACTCAGAATTTCTATTTGCTCAGGGAAAAAAAAATTCTGCTTGCTATTCAGGCCCTAGATTTTCCTGGGAGATTAGTGTACTTGCCTGCCAAGATGTTAGCTAAAGGAAAACACATTTGCTATAGATCAGAAATATTTATACTTTTCTGGGCAGAAGATCCAAAGAAGAACTTCATCTGAATGTATAGCACCTGGAAATAAGAATGAATTCAATCTCCTGGGCTGCAGGCATCTACCAGAAAGACTGCCTCCCAGGTAGGGGAAAGGGGGCAGTTCAGGAAGTCTCTGGGGACTTGAAACCATGAAGGGGGTCGAGCGAGGCTGCTGGGGTCTGGGAATGTATAGGTCAAGGATCTAGAGTCTCTGGTCCCCAGGCAGGAGCCTGCAGCCACATGGAAAACACAAAAGACAATAGTGAGGGTCCTAGAGCCCCGCAGCCTCGACTGGAAAGCTTTATTTGTCCTGGACAGAGAGCTTGACCCTGCCCTGTTTTGTATGCCCTTGGAGCCAGTTGGAAGGCCAAGGATGATAGGTGACTGGGGCCAATACCACTCCTGTTTCTTAACAAGAGACAAGGAACCCAAGTTTCTGTTGACCCACATGCTGTCACTCCAAAAGAATGGTCCCCATCTTTGAAAACCTTCTTGCAAACTTATCAGACTCTTGTCTGGTCGCTGCAGAGGAGTTAGAGATGCAAACTCATCAATAATTAAAAATCTAATCATTGTTTGCACCCAGACGGCAAGCCTGCATCCTGGTGGGAGACAGAGGACAGAAGAGTGTTTCAGGGCTGACAAACTGCTATTTAGCAATTTTTCTCCTTGGCTCTGTTTCTCCTCGATCAGTGTTATTAGGGTTCATTTGATTCCTGGGGTTGCCTTCTGGGTTCTTTGCAGGGAGGATCCAGTTCAGGTGGGGAGTGGTGGAAGAGTAGCAATGAATTCCTCAGACATCAGAGTCCCTTCTAAGATGCTTTGTCTTGGCACCCATTTTTCCATTCATAGAAGTGATTTGCATTGACCACCAACCAGCATCCAGGCTTCCCAGGTGGCAATCGTGGTAAAGAATCCACCTGCCAATGCAGGAGACGAAAGAAACGTGGGTTTGATCCCTGGGTGGGGAAGAGCCCCCGGAGGAGGAAATGGCCACCCACTCCAGTATTCTTGCCTGGAGCATCCTATGGACAGAGGAGCCTGGTGGGCTATAGTCCATGGGGCTGCAAAGAGTCTGACACGACTGCACAACTGAGCACACACACACCAGCCGGCATCCACCCTCCTTGGTGTGGCAGGGCCTGAGTCCAAGGCTGTCAGACCCCTGACCTCCAGTCTCTCATTTCGAGGGCCAGCTGGGGTGCTGGCATACCAGGGGTGGAAGCAATGCCCTGGGCACTTTGGCCCCTTCCAGGCCAAGTAGGATCCAGTCCGGAGTCTCTATGAGCCCCCGGCTGGGTGAGAAGTGAAGATTTGAGTTTTTGTCAGGGAGGTTTCTGCTAACGCGGCTTCTGTTAACCTGAAGATCACACTCTTCCACGTGAAACCCCCAGATCTTGTTCAAACAGAAATACTCTCAGAGCTTCTCAAGGATAACCCAGCCCAGGAAAGACTACAGATTCTGGGAATTTAGAGTAGGGCTGCCTGTTTCCAGTTATCTATTTTGGTCCTATTCAGAAGTGCCTCCTGGCTATAGTTTAATCTCAGGTGGATGAAAGCTTCTTCTTATTCAGAACTGTCGAGCCACTTTTCTCTCTCCCTTGGGCCAGGGCCATCTCTCAGAGCTCCCCTCACCCGCTCCCAGGAGTCAGCGGGAGGCACCCTGAGCAGAACTGCCTGGACCCGGAGGGACGGCTCAGAGCAGCGTGGTGGCCTGGTCTTTGTGCGAGGTCAGCTTCACACGGATTGCCTGAATAGAACGGGGCTCCTTTGTACTTGAAAAGCAGCCCACGTGTGGGAAGGCATGCAGGAGAGAAAAAGATGTGTGTGAGCCAGGATCGCTCCTTCTGGGATAGAACTGTATGTGGGACATGCAAGTTTATATATATGACTTTCCAGATGTGGGTGGCCTGCACCCAGTGGGGGGGTGGGGTGTCATGCATCGATGGTGACCATGAGTCCATCACAGCCTGCAAGCTCTAGCAATTTGGGTACTCGTACATGCACAGGTGCATCTGCGTCCCCATGCCAGGGACAGGGCATCGTGACTCATTGACTGCAGCATCTGCTCAATACCCTGGTGACTGCCGCGGTGCTGAAATGTCACAGCCACTATAACGTTTCCCTGGGAACTGATCCCCAGCATTTAAGTCAAGCTTGGCTCGTCTGGCGTCGGCCGTAATTACAAAGTGGGTGCTTCAGGAAATGAGGGCAGAGAGAATGCAGCCTGCCCAGCCCGTTGCTCGTGGTCCCCATTAAAGGAAGGCGCTTCGGAGGTCATGCCATCCATCCTTCTGTCTCCCAGAGGACTGTGATCCAGCTTTCCTCCTCCGAGTATGCTGACCCCAAGCACAGCGGGAAGGAGGCTCCTCCTGCCTCAGCCCCTGCCCCATCACCCGCCCTCCATGTGGTCAGGAAGCTCAGCCCAGAAGCCTCTGTCCAGAGATTCTGGGGAAACACAGATGGGCTCCCTTCCTGGGCTCAGCCTGGGGAGGAAGTAATAAAGTCAAGCCAGGTGCTACCCGCTGGGGACCCAGGACCGGGACAGATAGCCCAGCCCACAAAGGCCACCAGCCTTTCAGTTTCACGGAACGTTAACTGCATCCCCCAAGACAGGCAGAAAGAAAAGTGGCTGCAGCTTTGCCCGAGGCCACTCACCTAAAGGGCTCCTTGAGGGACCTGACAGGCTGGAATGGCTACTGGCACCCCCTTCCCCCAAAGATGAAGCCTCTCTCAGGCCCACACTCCATACCATCAGCCACAATGCTGCTCACAAGCACCTCCTTGTCCCTGAGGCGGCCTGGGTCTAGGAGACGGTCTCCCCTCCCTGCCCCCAATCCTCTGAGCCACTTGCCCATCCTCTCTCACCAGGGAAACCTGGATAAGTCACGGCCAGTCCAAAGAACAAGAAAGACAACCCCAGTTTGCATGCCATCCACACTTGCTGGCAGGCGGCCTCGAGCCCACAAATCACCCTTGGTTGGTTTATCCTGGCAAGTTCTCGGTGTGATGCTGCACAGTAATCTCCCACTGCGTGCAGACCTTCCACTTGTGATTCTAATACTTTCTTGAGCTTTATCTCTCTCATTTCCCCCACTGTACCTTATCTCAAGGGACTTATCTCTCTTGGGGAGACAACCGCACAAAGTCAGAGTCCAGAAGAGAATTATAAGACAGCCCATCCAGGAGGGTGGAGGACAACCAGGAATGTAGCTTAATAGGGTGGTTGTTGTTTAGTTGTTCAGTCATGCCTGACTGTTTGCGACCCCATGGATTGTAGCCCGCCAGGCTCCTCTGTCCATGGGATTTCCCAGGGAAGAATACTGGAATGGGTTGCCATTTACTTCTCCAGGGTATCTTCCTGACCCACCTGAGCCTCCAGGGTACAGAGGAAGCCAAGGGTTCCCCTGATGCCCTTGATGGTGGGTTTCACTCTGGGCTGGAGCAAGTGGTGCAGCAGTGAGGAGAATTTGCTGGGACAGGTCCAGGTCCACAGAAGTCTTGAACGTGGGCTGGTAGGATGCGGAGTGGTTTCCGTCCCACCCGTTGCCACATGGAAGGAAGGAGCCCACCGCTCTGGAGCCCTTTGGGCCCTGGGCAAGGACAAGCCCACACCCAGCCTCCATGCAAAAAAAAAAAAAAAATGTGGCCTTTGAGAAAGTGTGTCCTTTGCCCTTAGGAGGAACATTTGCAGTCAAGTCTGTGCATGGAATTTTTATTCCTCTAATACAGCCGAGGCAGGATTTAGTACACAAGTTCTCCAGAGGAAATGCATTCAATAAAAATTTGATGGGCTCCGGCAGCTCAGCAGAATCTCCTTACGAATTCCAAGTGTTTATTTGGTCCCTGGTTTGGGCAGGAGCCCAGCTCCAGTCTGCAAATGGCCTCCTTTAGCGTGAGGTCCTTGGAGCAATGACCTGTCCACAGACCCCCCTGCTTCCCTGGGGGGCACAGGCTGGGAAGGTGGAGCCTCTCAGAGGAGGAGCTGAGCCCCAGGCCCTGGGAGCTCTGGGAACCGGGGCCCTTGTAACAAGAGCAGGACACAGGATGCTCCAGGGGGACCTGAAGTGTACGAGGACCTGAAGTCAGTGAAGGAACAGAAATGAATCCACTGTGGATTATGGGGAAGTGTAATAAATTTCCATTTATTATCTTTGGACACTTGCTCAGCACTTGGAAAAGGAGTTCCAGGGCTGAAGAGTGGTGTGTGTGCCCTGCTCGGTCTCCCGAGGGTCCCGGTGGGCACCGATGAGCTTAGAGGGAAAATCATGCTGGAAGCTAAGCTTCTGGGTGTGAGGCAGCCCCCATTCACTCCTCTGTTCTAGGCTCTTAGCCCTGCCTGGACAGAGGGAGGGGCCAGGGAGCATCAATAGGGGGAGGAAGGGAATTCCCTGGCAGTCCAGTGCCAAGTACCTGGGTTTGATCCCTGGTGGGGGAAGTAAGGGGCTTTCCAAGTGTCACTAGTGGTAAAGAGTCACTGACCAGTGCAGAGATATAGGAGACAGGGTTTTGATCCCTGGATTGGGAAGATTCCCCTGGAGTAAGAAATAGCAACCCACTCCAGTATTCTTGCCTGGAAAATTCCATGGACAGAGGAGCCTGGCAGGCTACAGTCCATGGGGTTGCAGAGTCAGATACCACTGAGCAACTGAGCACACATGCACATATGGGGGAACTAAGATGCCACAAGCTGCATGGTATGGCCACAGAAAAAAAAGGAGGAAGGAAGGGGGGCTGCCTGTGGGCCCCACAGTATGGGGGAGCCTGCTGGTCACCCTCTGGCTTGTTAGGAAACCCCAGGCCTGACCGCAATAGCCTCGGCCTTCATCCTGGTAAAATGGTATCCAGTCATTGGAAAATGCTCCCAAGTTCTGCTGAACAACAGGGCGGGTCTGCAGCCCATTAGCAGAGTCTGCAGCATGGAGGGCCCTCCTGCCTGGGTCCCTGTTACAAAAAATGTGGAACATGTCACTGGAGATGGGGCATAGGAGCCAGGGGTGTGCTCATCAAACAGCTCTCAGGTCTCAGAACTCAGAGTGATTTTTCTGCAGAGCCCAGCCAGTGTATCCTAGAGAAATACAACTGGCCCAGGTAGAGGCGTGGGGAGCTGGCCTGCGTCTCCCTTTGGCCTGGCCCAGGCCAATGCCTCACTAAAAGAAAGGGGAATGGTCACCACCCTCACCCACTGCTCTCAGGGGCAGATCATGAGAACAACACGAGAGGAGGATCTGCGTCCACTGGGCAGCCTCCAGGAAGGAACTGGCTTTCTATAGCCCATTTATACATCCGTGAACATTCCATGTGAACATGTGTGTAAAGACTTGCCTGGAGCTGAGCACAGGGCCAGCCTCCTTCAGGACTGCTCTGCCTATGAGTGAGTGAAGTCGCTCAGTCATGTCTGACTCTTTGTGACCCCATGGGCTGTAGCCTACAAGGCTCTTCTGTCCATGGAATTTTCAAGACAAGAGTACTGGAGTGGGTTGCCATTTCCTTCTCCAGGGGATCTTCCCGACCCAGGGATCGAACCTGGGTCTCCTGCCTTGCAGGCAGACGCTTTACTGTCTGAGCCACATTGCCTGTGAGCTATGCTGGGTAAGGGACCAAACCCAGTCTCAGGCCATCCCAGACTTCATTTTGGGTCCCCAGGAACCATCACAGCTTTCTCTATTGCAGAGGTTTCCCCTTTTCGACAGGGTCCATCAAGGCTTGCGATCTCTTAGGTTTTGAGCCCTCGGGTGGTGGGGAGGCCGGCCTGTCCGCACTTGGCTCAGGTTAACCCACAGGGTAGCATCACACATTAGATGTTCAGTGCCCTATCCTGGCAACACCTCCTGCCCACGTTCCCTACAGCTGGGGTCCATCTGGACCTTTCCACATGCCCTCCCCTAAGCCACCTCTGCTTGTACCTACTTGTGTCTCTGGGGACCAAACCATGGAGCGGGCGGACCTGGAGGGAAAGGCTGGGAGGAGGCAGGTAAGCAGGGCAGGGGTGGGCAGCCAGGAAGGAGAAAACCAGGTGATGGCGATGTAAGAGGGGACTGCCAGAGCCCAGAGGGCTCAAGGATTTCCAGGCATGGCCAGAGGGGACCTTCTGGGCACCAGAAGACTGCCCCCTACAACCCACATCTGGCTGTGACTGAGATCCAGTAAACCAGAGAAATAGCCACATCCTAGGACTTTGGTGGCAAAGAACACTGCTGTCAGGGCCCCAGCCGCAGGGAGAACCAGCCTGACTGATGGAGGGGCCCAGGCAGTCAGCCTCCCCTCACAGCTCTGCTCCCCAGCATCCCACAGCCACAGCTCTCCTGGCCCAGAGAAACCACCAGGTGTGACTCCTGGCTCCCAGCTATGGGGAGCACACTGACCCTACTGCCCTGCTCCCTGCTACCTGGGTGTAGCCTCTAAATTCACCAGCACATGAGGCTCAGCCTTTCCTGTGGCTTCCGGGGGACCCTGTGAGCAAGACAGTCACGTGTTAAGGAGGAAGGGGACCTAGGACTGCACAGCCTTGTCAGACGGCACAGGCCCCGCTTTCAGTTTCCTTTAGAAAGTCACCTGGTCTGATGTTCACACTGGTATGTTTAAAATGGATAACCAACAAGGACCTGCTGTATCGCACAGGGAGCTCTGCTCAACGTTACGTGGCAACCTGGATGGGAGAGGAGTTTGGGGGAGAATGGATACATGTATATGTATGGCTGAGTCCCTCTGCTGTCCACCTAAAACCATCACAACATTGTTAATCGGCTATGTGCTGTGCTTAGTCGTTCAGTCATGTCTGACTCTTTGCGACCCCATGTACTGTAGCTCCCCACGCTTCTCTGTCCATGGGATTCTCCAGATAAAAATACTGGAGTGGGTTGCCATGCCCTCCTCCAGGGCATCTTCCCAACCCAAGGGATTGAACCCAGGTCTCCCGCATTGCAGGCAGATTCTATATCCGAATACAAAACAAAAAGTTAAAAAGATTCCTGCCCTACCACAAGATCACAAAGATATTTTATTAAATGTTTTTGTTAAAAAAATAAAAATTAATATTCTCAAAACAAAAAGTAGGAATTCACCTGGTCTGTCTGCCAGCCTACTCCAAGACACAGACCCAGAAGCTTCCAGCCTTTCCCATGTCTGTGTCTGGGCCCCACCCACCTGCGTTACCTACAGGAGCAAAAGAGCTGGGATGCACCAAAGGACAGGCCACATTGCTGCACTAGAGAGGGAGCAAGGTCAAGAACATTCTAGAGCACTGGCCCTTCATCTCTTTGCTGCTCCAGTGCACAGGACAAAGATGCTCCATGGCCAGCAGGAATGTTTGTCCTAGTCACTTTGGAGAGCAGACCCAAATGTCCCAGAGGGCAGGGACATTCCAAACAGTGGCTCTCTGAGGGGGCAGGGACATTCCGAACAGTGACTCCCTAGGGATGTGGTATCCATGTCTCACCTGCCTTTCCCCCAGCCCAGATGCAGAATCCCTGGGGGAGGGGCTCAGTGTGGTTCATAGCCTCTGTCATGTGTATGCACAGGCTCATACCTGTGTGCACTTCATGAGACATGTGGAGAGCAAATGCACACAAGTGGGAGCACACAGTCAGGTGCATACTGCTCACCTGATGATCCCACACGTGTATACACATGCACACACTCAATGCCTCTCCCACACCCTTGCACGCTCACACACTCACCCCACTGTTCCTAGCTCTCCAGGTCCCCTGCCCTCTGCTCTGGCTCCAGGGCTTGTCCCCAGACCTCTGGTTTCTCTGCTTTTGGGGGGCTGGTCTCCACATAAGGGTGGGGGTGCCCGCGGTTTGCAGAGCAGGATGAGGGGGGCACCAGCCCAGCCCTGGGATCTTATTGGAACTGTTTGCTCCTCTAAGCAGCAGTTAACTTCACTTCCTTTTCCTCTCTCCTTTCGTGTCTGGAAAACCCCAAACATTCCCAGGAGAGAAAGCAGGCCCTTTATCACCTCGTGGGCTCAGAACACTGCATCGCAGTAATTGAAAGTGGCTTGACTCAAATTGCATTTTCCTAGGAGCCCTGAGAGACACACTCCCAGGAAGGAGGGAGAGAGGAGGGGGTGGAGGGAACTTCAAGGCCAGGCACAGAGTTGGCACACGGTTCCCCACCTCGGAGGCAGAGTACAAGTCCCCAGGGGGCTCCCTGGGGCATCCACACCCAGACAAGGGCAGAACTCTGATGCACACCCTGCAAAGAACACTCGAGCCCTGAGCCGGCAGGTACACACCCCTCCTAAGAGATGCCCCACCATCTTCCTGAAAAGATGTTATCGTCTCCCTGCTGGTCACACAGTGGTACCTCTGCCAGCTCACGGCCACCGTTCATGAGTATTGACTGAATGCTGGACCTGCCTCAGGGCCTTTGCTCACACGATTCCCACTCTTGCTTGTTCCTTTGACGAATGGCTACAGCAGCAAGGTTTACTGTGCACACCCCATGTTCTATGTTTCAGACAGGGAGCTTAGCACTTTGCTTGTTATCCCACAAAACCTGCTGGCACCCTTGCATGTATGCTAAGTAGCTTCAGTCGTGTCTGACTCTTTGTGACTTTATGGGCCATAGCCCTCTAGGCTCCTCTGTCTATGGGATTCTCCAAGCAAGAATACTGGAATGGGGTTTCATGCCCTCCTCCAAGGGATCTTTCCAACCCAGGGATCGAACCCACATATCTTACATCTCCTGCATTGGCAGGCAGGTTCTTTACCACTAGCGCCCCTTGGGAAACCCTTACCAGGTGGATTACAGGTAGGGGGACTGGAGGAGTGAGGCTCCCCGCCCAAGAGCAGGGCAACTCAGCCCACGCTCTGTGCCAGGTCTATTGCTTCCCTGCTCCTGCATCCCGATGGGAGACCCCCATCCCGGCCGTGGTGGCCCCTAGTGAATGCCAGCGGCTCCAGGAGGGGTCTACTTCTCCATCAGAAGAGGCAGCTAGGAATCCCCTGAAAGTTGGATACAGGGTTGGTGTGGTTTGAAAACGCCCCCACAAAGGGACTTTGGTTTGTTGTTAGTCATAATAGTTACTTTGAAATTCCACATGGAATTAAAGAGGAATAGCAAGAAAGTGCATGGGTGGAAATGGGCGGGAAAAGCTGCTTTAGTGCCTTGGTTTTCTTACAAAGCGACTCATATGACGTGTAGGTTCCCCGAGTCGTTCCACGTCCCCAGCACCTGGCACTGAGCCCAGCTCTCTGCCACGCCAAGAAAATATTCCTTGAATGGAATTACTGAATTAAGAAGGAAGTAAGGCTGGAGGAAGGGAGAGGGGGAGACCCAGGAAGAGGGAGTAAGTGGGAATGTCCCAGGATGCCCATCCCTGTCCTTAGGAAAGAGGAGGAAATTATAATACTACTCTGGTTACCTCCAGGGCCCTTGTCTCCATCCTGATTTCTTCCACACATGCAGTTGCTGAGTAAGAAGGTGAGGGTCCTCAGAGTGCTGGAAAACACATGGAAAGATGGCTGTGGCCTGAGACAGGGAGCTAAGTGCTGGCTGGGTGGGGGATGTGGGTTGCAGGCTCCCCAGGCCCAGTCTGCAGCCCTCAGTGAGGATGGGCTGGGCTTCCTGCCACTGGTTCACTGCTGCGGGTCCCTCCCCAGCAGATGGGCAGAAGAGTGGCCCTGGGAATGAGGCTGGTCCCCAGAGTGTCAGAGACCTAGGGCGACCTAGCCAAGACCTAGGGCGACAAGCTGAGTGGGCATAGGGTCTTCCGCCCCCTTTAGGGATAAGCTTGTGTCTCTGGTGAGTAAAGCTTGCCCACGCCACCACTGTTTCAATGTAAAGGAGAACACACACTGGAAAAAATCTCGAAGACCCGTCTTTTCCGTCAAACCACGTGGTAGACCCTTTCTTCTCTCATCCTCTCTCTCCAGTCCTCACACTAAAGACACAGCTAGAAGATGCCCGGAGCAGCATCTGGGCAAATGATGGAGCTGCAGGCCTCCTCCAGGTCCCTTGGAGATGGAGGTGGGGGTGGGGAGTACCAGGATTCAGGAGAGAGACCAGAGCCTGTGACACAGGGTTGATTTCTGAGCTGTCGGCCTCCGCACACTTCATAATCCACGGACGCTTGCGCCATTTTTTTCTCCTCCTGGTTTACTCTGCCTCTGGATTACTGTCTGTAAGTTTCAAAATGACCCGGGATCCCTGAGTGGTTTATAAATTAGGGCTGTATGCTGAGAGCACCCAGTAGAGCTGATATATTTCTAGTGGTGTCAGAGTTTCCATTATAAACCCCATTTCTCAGAGGTTTATAACTTGGCTGTAAAAATGCACCGAGGCCCGAGGCCCAGACTGGACCACAAGCAGCTGCCTGGGTCTCCTCCTGGTCTCTGGGCAGGGACAGCCGTCAGCAAGCCACAGAACAGAGGCTGGGGTATGGGGGTGCAAATCTGATGAGAATATGGGCTCTCCCTACCTCTGCTGCTGTCAGCAAGCTTCCTTTTCCAAACGGTTGCCCATTAAAAATTGTCACTACTTAGGGCCAGGATGCCTCTTGGTGGGAGGGCCACCAATGGGGTAAAGAGCTCCTGCCCACCAGTGAGGGGCTTCCTTGGTGGCTCGGATGGTAAAGAATCCACCTGCAATGCAGGAAACCCGGGTTTGATCCCTGGGTTGGGAAGATCCCCTGAGAAGGGAATGGCAGCACACTCTAGTATTCCTGCCTGGAGAATTCTATGGACAGAGGAGCCTGGAGGTCTACAGTCCATGGGGTTGTTTTCACTTTCTTTCTTTCCACCAGTGAGTCTCCTGCTCAAGTTTCTGACTGTCATTCTTAAGTCCTTCTGCCCCAAAATATGCCTCCTCCTGGCAATATGGTTCCCTTTGGACAAGCACACTGACTCAGGGACCAGACAGGCCCCTTTCCAACCGATCTTCACACTAGAAAGAGGTGCCACACTTGGTATTAACATCATAGGTCCTGAAATAAGGCTCCCTGTTTCATTAAGGTGCTGGTAACTGAGATGCCTGTGTTGGGAAGTGGAAGAATGAAGCCCGGCAGTTCTCAGGCCTGGGAAGCCTGGAAAAGAAATGACAGTTTCCTGACCCCCCCTTTCAAGCCCCTACACCAGAATTTACTGGATTGATCTGGAGCTGTTTCATTCAGCAGTTCCCTAGGAGATGCCCCAGTGCTGGGGAACAGCATAGCCCTGGAGACGAATCCCAACAGGCTGGTGATGCTTCTGAGACCCTCTGTCCCCAGAACCCGGCCGTTGCTGGGGCTTCTGGGTGCCTGGGACCTTGTGCGGAGACTGTGGCCCAGTGGTCTTCCTGGCCCCTAACCTCACTTTGCAGAGGAAGCCCCTTCTAGGCCTAGGAGCCCTTTCTAGTCCCTCCTAGCCCCTCCTAGGAGCCATGGGGACAGAGCACAGACTTGGGGGACTGGTGGGTGGCAGGGAGCCTTCTCTGTTTTCTCCATGCCTTCTGAGGCTCCCAGGATTTCTGATCCAGACTCGAGAATTTCAGGTTTGTCTGGAAAATTGAAACCACATCCCTGGTCTGCCCAGCTCAGAGTCTAGCTGTTCTTCAGGATCTTCTGCCTGCGCAGAGCTAGGACCTTTCCTCCATAGGGGAGTGGAGAGTGCCTATTACCGATCCATGAGGGTGCTTTTCATTCATTCATTCACTCACTCTCTCATTCATTCATTGCTCAAAAAGGAGCACTGAGTACCTGCTCCTGCCAGTCACACCTCTGGGCATCAAGAATATGCAGAAGACCAGAGCAGACCAAGGGCCCCACCCACCCAGCTCACCCCCCAGCAAGGGTGATGACACCGAACTACAAGCATCATCAATCAGTCATACCACATGGAGGAGGGACTCCGTGCTGGGGGGAGAACCAGTAAAGCAGAAGGCAGGGGAGACCTGGAGGGTCCCCAAGAGAGGATGAGTTGTGATTTCAAGGAGATAGAGGAGAGGCAACTTACTAGTCAGGTTTGCTGTGTAACAGACAGCCTGGGTATCTCAGAGGCTAAGAACAGGTATTTATTTCTCCCTCCAATCATAGCAGCTTCTGGGGCTCTGCCCCTGCGGAGGGGAAGGTTTAGGCTGTTTCATCAGCCTTGCTCCGGGACCTGGTTTATTGGGAAGTCATGTCTGCCCCACCGCTTGCAGTGGCCAAAGTGAATCACAGGGTGGAGCCAGCAATGGTAGCAGAAAAATTGGAGTAGGGGAGTGATGGCTTCTGGACAGCAGTGTAATCTCCTGAAGGTGGCTTGACAGGCCCTGCTGGGGAGGTTTCTCCACATAGGCAAGTTTCTCCTGGGAGCAGGGAGAACAGGGTCAGGGGAAGCTGGAAGAGCATCTGGTAAAGAAAACAGACTGTGCCAAGGCATTGAGTGTTCATGATGTCTTCATGGAAGGGAGGGAGCTGCAGTGCAAGGGGAGGGGAGGCCCTAGAGGGAGGATGAGAATGAGATGGGAGTTCTGTAGGTCATGAGTGACTTACATTCCAACACCATCCCACTGGTTATCAGAGGGAGATTTCAGGGGACAATGCTGGAGACCAAGTGGGAGGTGCTTCCGAGGACCACGGTGGTACCCATGGGGGAGCTGTGTGTGGTGAGAAGCAGTCCAATTCCAGATGGATGCTCAGTGGAGTGGTGGGGTCTGCTGACCAATCAGATGCAGGATGTAGAGAAAGAGAAGCTTCCAGACTGGCTGCAGGGGTCTCACTAACAATGAAGGAGGCTGTAGGGGGTCAGGAGAGCTGCCCTAGGTACAGTAGAGATGCCTGTAGACATCTGAGTTAGCTTCCTAAGGCTGCCGCACCAAGCATTACAGACCAAGTGGCTCAACAACCAGAAGTTATTGTCTCCCACCTCTGGAGGCTGGAAGACCAAGATCAAGGTGATGGCAGAGTTGGTTCTGTCTGAAGGCTCTGAGGAAGAATCTGGTCCAGGCACCTCTCCCAGCTTCTGATGGCTTGCTGGTGATCTCCGGGCTTGTGATGGTCGCCTCTACCTCTGCCTTCATGGTCACGTGGCATCTCCCTCTGTGTACCTGGGTCCACATTTCCTGTTTAAAAAAATTTTTTTTTAATTTATTTTATTTCTGGCTGTGCTGGGTCTTTGTTGTTGCACATGAGCTTTCCCTAGTTGCAGCAAGCTTTCTTTAGCTACTCTCTAGTGGTGCTCAGGCTTCTCATTGCAGTGGCTTCTTTTGTTGCAGAGCATGGGCTCAAGGGCTTCAGAAGTTGCAACTCTTGGGCTCTGGACCACTGGCTCAGTAGTCGTGGTGCACAGGCTTAGTTGCTCTGCAGCATGTGGGATCTTCCAGGACCAGGATTCCTAACCACTGGACCACCAGGGAAGCCTTACATTCCCCTTTTTATAGGGGCTCATGGAGAAGGAAATGGCAACCCTCTCCAGTATTCTTGCCTGGAGAACCCCGTGGACAGAGGAGCCTGGTGGGCTGTGGTCTATGGGGTCGCACAGAGTCGGACACAACTGAAGCGACTTAGCAGCAGCAGCAGTATAGGGACTCCGGTCATGTTGGATCAGGGGCCACCCTACTCCAGTATGATCTCATCTTAACCTGTTACATCTGCAATGACCCTATTCCCAAGTAAAGTCATGCCATGGACTGAATGATTGTCCATGGACTGAATGAGTGTCCCCCAAACTCATATCTTGAAGCCCTAACCTTCCATATGATTGTGTTTGGAGGTGGGGCCTCTGTGGGTAATTGGTGTTAATGAGATCATGAGGATGGAGGCCCACAATGGGATTAGTATCCTTATAAGAAGAAGAGACACAAGATCTCTCTCAGCCATGTAAAACCAGGAAGAGTGCCCTCACCAGGAACCAAGTATGCCTGCCCTTGACCTCAGACTTCCAGTCTCAAGAACTATGAGAAATAAATATCTGTGGTTTACCCCCCAGAGTGTGGTATTTAGTCACAGCATTCTGAGCAGATTAAGACAGTCCCATTCTCAGGTTCTATGGGAACAGTAGCGGGAGGGAAGACACTGTCCCTCGGGGGCACCTTGGACACATATCCAGCAGCTGTGGGTCCTAGGGGCTGAGGCTGTTTCATGCGGGACCCTGGGGCTCCCTCTTTGTTAGCAGCAGAGCACACCAGCTGATATGTACGCCTGAGATTCAAGACAGTCTTGGAGGAAAACCAGGACAAGCTGTCTGTTGATTTCTGCTTGGTCTTGAGAGCCCAGAGGGGTCCTCGAAGGCTCCCTCCACCTGAGATCACATGCCCTTATGAGCATCGCTTACTCGTGGGCAGATTTAATCTGGGTCCAGCAGTTCCATGCTCTTGTGACCTTGGGAGGGTTCCTTCAGATATTAGAAAGAAAGTCGTATAAGGAGCAGCATCTAAAATGCAGACTTTGGAGCCAGAAACGCTGATTCTCGTCTAGACCCTGCTGCTTTCCAGCTGTGTGACTTTGGGGGAGTCACCTAACCTCTCTGGGCCCCTGTCTCCTCCTGGAGTTTTGTGTGTGAGTACTAAGCACAGAGGAGCCGGAGGGTTACAGTCCATGGGGTTACAAAGAGTGGGACACGACTGAGAGACTGAACAACACACAGCTATCTTAGGGGCTGAGCGAGAGGTTATCTGACAGCCAGGGGTTGTCACCCCGGGTATAAACCTTGTTGGGCTCTTGCTGGGATCCCAGGCTGTCCCTCTGCAACTGTGACATTGCCTGAGTGCCCCAGCTTATCTTGAAATGAGAGGGACCAGAGGGCAAGAGGGGAGTCCTGTCCTCAGCAATATCCGAAGCCATTGTTCCTTAGGTCTCTGCTTTGCTGATGCCACGCAGGAGCCTCAGACACCTGACTTCACTTTTAATTGAAGGATCAGATTGGCAAGTCTGCTAAATGAGCCCAGGCCCTTGCTCCTCCTTGAGGCTTCACAAGCTGGAAGGACAAGAGGTCCCAGTAAGACAGTCTGCTTGATCCCTGCCTCTGAGTCATCAGCCATGTACAGGGATTATGGACCCAGGGGCTCAGACCCAGGGGCTCAGGGTGTTGATGGCCCCTGAGTCTTCACATCGGCCCCTCCCCAGCACAGCTACCCAATTAGAGAGGGCCAGTCTGCACCAGCCTCCCCTCTGGCCCCTCTCCTGCCTCCCCGCTGAGCAGGAAATGCAGGATGCTTTTGTATGTCTCTGCCACTGCACACAAAGTTGCAAGCTCCACCACAGAGGGGGTTTTTGTTTGGAACTTAAAACACTTGCTCAGATTAATGACCAAAAATGTCAGATGTGTCCACAGCTAATTATTCATTAGATGCTTAATTAGTGTGGGATGATCATGACATTTTAATGTTATTAATTTTTATACTGTAATAGGAATTAAATTGTTCTGCTGTCCTGAAGCCTCCTGTTGAAGTCATGCTGCAGAATGGGGGTTAGGAGGAGGAAGGGGCCACAGGGGCAGCCAGTGACAGCCAGGCAGCTTGCTGGCCGGAGTCCAGAGCCCGCACGCCCCTCCTGTGGCCTGGGAGAAGCGTCCTCCAGCCTGTAATGCAGACTCTTTGGAGCTTGTTGTTGTTCAGTCGCTCGGTTGTGCCCAACTCTTCACAATCCCCTGGACTACAGCACGCCAGGCTTCCCTGTCCTTCACTATGTCCTGGAGCTTGCTCAAACTCGTGTCCATTGAGTCAGTGATGCCCTCCAACCATCACATCCTCTGTCACCCCCTTCTCCCGCCCTCAGTCGTTCCCAGCATCTGGACCATCCAAAATGGCTGAGCTGAAGGTAAGAGCAGGTGGATGGGGGAGAGTTGACCAAATGGCTCCCCAAGGCTCCCTTCTTTTCAGATGTTTCAGAGTCACATGTTCCTCAGTCCTTTACCCCAAGATGGGAAGAAATCAAGACTCTTTCCTGAGCATGTCACATGGAAAGGGAGAGGGACTAAGGCCGTCCCACGGGGCTGTCATAGACCTGCTCCCCCATCCCCACAATCCAGAGGAAGGGGCCCCAGAGGAGAGCTTGCATATTTTTAGATAAATGAAGGGAACCCTCCTCTATGGTGAAAGGACATTCAGTGGTATCTTCTTTGTAAAATGAGTACAACTCTACTATTCCTTTTAAATTATGAACTCATCCATGTGAAGTGAAGTCGCTCAGTCATGTCCAACTCTGCAACCCCATGGACTGTAGCCTACCACACTCCGTCCATGGGATTCTCCAGGCAAGAGTACCGGAGTGGGTTGCCATTTCCTTCTCCGAACTCATCCATGCCGATGTTTAAAAAACCAACAATAAAGAAAAGTAAAAAGGTAACATAAATCACATGAAATCACACCTTGAATATTTTTAGTGTACAAACTTAGTTCATAGGCTATTTTTAGGCACATGAATATGTGAACTTTTATTTTAAAATATACTTGTATTATTTAGTGCTATCTTGTAACTCTGCCTTTTTTTTTTCCTTTACATAACATATCATGAGCATCTCTTTGGGCTAATGGATATAGATCTGCATGATCTTTTTTAGTGGTCACATTATATTCCATTCTGCAAATAGACCATAATTTATTTAACCAATCTCTGATAGTTGGTCATTTGATGATTTATACTTGCTGTTGTTGTAGTCGTTTAGTCACTAAATCATGTCTGACTCTTTGCGATCCTATGGACTATAGCCTGCCAGGGTCCTCTGTCCATGGGATTCTCCAGACAAGAATACTGGAGTGGTTACCATTCCCTTCTTCAGGAGATCTTCTCAACCCAAGGACCAAACCTATGTCTCCTGCATTGCAGATGGATTCTTTACTGCTGAGCCACTGGTATTATTTATAATTATTCATAGCTATTGCCAGGGCTCTTCTGAACATGCCTTGTATGTTGGTCTGGTTATACATTCAGGACAGATTGGATACCAAAGGGACTTCTTTGTAGAAGGGGAAGTTTTGGGTCCACTTCTATCTGGGCCTTGGCCAAGTGTTTTGATTTCCCTGAAGCTGTTCCCCTACTTGTACAACAGGTATAATGATGCTGTTCTTCTGAGTCGTGATGAGGATGGTCACACCCAGGACAGAGGCTGGCACCTGTAGGTGCTGCTAAAATTGAGCTCCTTTTTTGCAGTCATTATATGCTAACTTAGGTTACAAAGCACTTCAGTGTATGTTGGGCTTCCCTGGTGGCTCAGAGAGTAAAGCATCTGCCTGCAGTGTGGGAGACCAGGGTTCGATCCCTGGGTCAGGAAGATCCCCTGGAGAAGGAAATGGCAACCCACTCTGTTACTCTTGCCTGGAAAATCCCATGGATGGAGAAACCTGGCAGGCTACAGTCCATGGGGTCGCAAAGAGTCGGACACGACTGAGTGACTTCACTCACTTGGGGACTGGGACTCTAGCAATTCCCATGGCTGGTTGTAGACTCTGCTTCTTATACAATTTGAAAAAGTATCTGGTAAATTAAAGTTGGCACTTAGCCCCTAGACCTCTAGAAACTCCTCCAGAGGTGAGACTGGACCTGCCAGAGACTGAGCCACCCTGTTCCTTATGCTCGTCTTTTCTCCTCTGCATGGGCCTCTTCATTCTGGGTGCGACCCTCATCCTCACCAACTTCATCAGGAGTCCAGTGCTGGGCAATGCGGTTGAGAGAGTGGAGGGACCAAGCAGATGAGGTCCTTCATGGCAGCATCCTGTGGGTCTGGCACCCCCAGCCTGCCGTGAAGAAGTCAGCTAGTGCATGGAACATGAGGCTGGGTAGCCTGGCAAGTGGGGAGCCTGGTCCCTCTCATCTGCCCTGGAGGAGATGGGCCCTTTGCCCATCCAGAGCAGGTTCTGGAGAAGGACCCACGCTGCCTGACTTAGTGAAGACTGTGTGTCTTACAGCTCCATTGAGTTGACTCTTCTTGAAATGAAATGTGTCCATCATTCTCTGCTGCCGTCTCTCTAGAAGCCAAATATCACAGCAGAAATTCATGGTACCCATCATATCCCATGGGCAGAGGGAGCCTGGCCAATATAATCTCCCTTCTGAGGTCGAATCTGGCAATACCCCCATTAAGTGTTCTGAGGAAAGCTGCCTGTGATGCCTGCCAGCCCTGGTTGGGGAGGGGCCAAGAGCAGACCCACCTGTCCCCCTGTCAGAGGAAGGGGGTCCCCAAGGAAATCTCCCACCTTCCTCCCTGCTCACCCGCCACCCCAGACAGCCTGCTCCAGATAAGGAGAGGGGAGAAAAATGTTCATATGCAGTTGAAGCTGAGATCATAAACAGATGCTCTAATTAGAAGTCTTCTCAGGTCGTCCACAGCTCATTTGCAAGGTGAGGTGCCAGAAATGTCCGGGTGCTGCGAGGTACTCCATGCTGGCGAGGACTTTGGGGAGGGTGCACCTGTCTTCTCATGGTCTGGGCAGGTGGGCAGGGGCCGGGGGAGGCAGAAGGGGCAAACAGGTTCTTCAATCAAGTCTCAGGAAGGGAAACTCCACGGGTGGCTCTCTGGCCCAGCCACACGCCCCTGGGGTTCTCAGCAGAGGGAGTCCCACACACCTGGAGCCCTCATGCACAGGGAAGCCTGGAAGCCCCATCAAGGAGTGCAGGAACTCTTCCAGCTGGAGGCAGGCTTCTTCCCGGCTTTGTGGATCTCCCTTGAATGTTCCTCAGCTGGGGACCTTCCTTGTCCCTGCCTCGCTGTACATGGACCTGAGATCTGGACCAGCCTCAAGATCTGGGTCACTAATGCTCAAACCTCCATCTCCAGCCTTGAGCCAGCTGAGCTGAAGACCTGGTATCCACCCCTGCTGGACACATCCCTCGGGCAGCCCCAGCCCTCTACTTTTTGGGAGTGATGCTGAGCTCACCATCCACCCTTCTCCCCTCCCTCCTGACCCCACTCTCACCCCTACCCTGCACCGCTCAAACCTGTCAGTTGTCCGTGAAACATTCCCCCAGGCTGTCCCCACCTCTGTCCACAGGGCCGTGCCCTCCCCAGCTTTCCCGCCCAGGCCTTAGCTGCTGGCATCATCTCCTGCTCATCTTGGGGACATCAGTACCCTTCATCCTCCTCTGCTCTATGGCCCACAGTGTCCTCAGGGGTGGTCTGTCCAACACACACCACTTCATGCCATTCCCCACCCAGCAGTCTACAGAGACCCCTCATCCTGTGGGAGGAAAAGGGACTCCTGCACAGAGCCCCCCTGCCCTTTGGGGGCTCCCGCTGCCCCTGGCTGGCACGCCAGCTCTGTCACCAGGAACACCAGGCTCTGGCTTGCAGACCCACCCTGTGGTTCCCCGATCTCAGCTGGCTGCCTCTCAGGCTGCAGCCCTTCACCTCGACCGCCCACCTCCTCCTCTTCCTCTTTCTTTTTTTTCCAAAATCACCTCAAAACCAAAAGCCCACTCTGGTAAGGAGCCCTGAGGCTCCTATGGGGTCTGTAGGACCACTGCATCAGAAGCACCAAGGGCTTTATTAGAGATGCAGAATCCTGGCCCTGCCATGGCTCTATGGGATCAGCCTTTAGAATCCTCCCCACACTCAAGTTCAGAAACCTCTGTCCAGTGCTTTGCTAGGTGTTAATAAGTTTTATTTAGGGCCTGGGTGGCATCTTGTCTCCCCTGTGTCCCAACATCTAATGCAGGCCATGTTTGTTTTTAACCTTCTTTGGGGGCTTATTCTCTCATACATTGTATTCAATTCTTTACCTGCATTAAATCACCTCACTTTTGAATCCATGCAAGAGTGTCATGCTATCACTTTCTCTATGTCACAGTTTAGGAGACTGAGGTGCTGAAATGTTGAGTGACTTGGGTAAATTCACAGCTAGTAAGTGGTGGACCTGGAATTCAAACCAAGGCAGTCTAGTTCCAACTCTGAGCTTGCAACCATTCTGATGGATTCCCTGTCAGTGCCTGGGATGTACTAGATGATGGATGGATGGATGGATGGATGGATAGATGGAAGGATGATGGATGGATAGACAGATAGATGGATGGAGGGATGGATGAATGATGGAAGGATGGATGGATGGATTATGGATGGATAATGGAAAGATGGATAGATGGAGAGATAATGGAGGGATGGATTAAGGATGGATGATAAGTAGACGGATGGATGACGGATGGATGGACAAATTCATGGCAAGACCACTTGCTTGGATAAAGGGACACATATTTGTATTTAGGAAACATGCCCACCTCCAGCTTTGGTTCTGAGGCTCTATGCCAAACAACCATTCCCCGCAGGGTGGCTGTTTTGTAGAGGAGTGTGGAAGCAGGCCCCTTGCTGGTTGAGGACACCTCAGTCCCCACTGCTGTCATCCTGTCTGCCCATCACCCCACCTGAGGATGGTGAGACATGGGCCTCTCCAGCACTTGAGCCCCCACAGTGCCCCTCAGCCACATGAGAGTCCACTCAAGGAAAGTTCCGGAGCAGGCACTCCCTATATTCAAAGGGCATGTGGTCACTGTGGGCTGGGTCAGTCAGCACACCTTGAGCAGTCACAGGCTGACAGCGGCCTCCCTCCTCTGGGGACTCTCCTCTGTACAGTTCTGCTAACGTGGTGCCCAGAGTGGGATGGGTGAAATCTAATTCCTGACCAAATGGAAGAACGCGGAGCTGAGTGTTATTCAATTAGTGGACAGGGACCGGGGTGAGGCCTTTCTCAGAAGTGCTGAGTGTGAGCTTCTTGGCTGGGAGGCGGGGTGAGTGGGGCATCGCATGGATTCCAATCTTATCAAGCCGTCAATCACGGGGGTCACAGGGTGACTCGCCACAGGGAGGATTCAGCTGAAAGGGATGCTTCTCCCTGCGGCATGAGAGAAACCTGTGAGGACCCAGAATTTGCCCAGAACAGTAAGGGCATCTCACCAGGCACCATGTCGTGGCACACTGGCTGCTGAGGGTGGCCTGCACCTGGATGATCCCAGCTGTCCTGGGCTCCCACAATGAGGACCCAAAGTTCCATGCAGCCTCTGCATCTTAGCAGAGAACATGAGAGGGGGATGCAGGTGCCCCACATCTCCAGGAAAGGCACCCACCCTGACTCCCCAGGTGTCCACAGAACCTACCAGAGCATCGTTTTCTGTAATCAGAGCAGCCTATCCTAAACACAGCCTCCGGAGACTGCAAAATCCCCTCCAGACAAAGGCACATGTGCATACACGCACACACACACACACACACACAATCAGCACCTTCCCAAGAATCCTATCTGACCAGCCAGCACTTAATATTAGTGACTCCCAAATGCTAGTCATCAATTCTTTATCTCATAGGATGGAATTCTTATCAGTCCTTGGAGAAATGAGAGAAATACAAAAAATGTGGTGAGCTTTTCATAAACTAAATGTTCATTTTGAAAAGACCATCTTTTATTCTGAGACTGTGACCTTCCTGCTTTTTTTTTTTTTTAACACTGAAAATGCCCTTTCTCTTATGAAAGTATGGCAACAGTAGATGGGGTGATTATTTTTTAATGACTTATTTGGCAAAATTAAAAGGCAACATCCCCAGCAGTTCCCTCATCTGTAATTGAAAACTTTTATTGAGATCATTGTAGATTCATAAGCAGTTGTAAGAAATAATACAGAGAGATCCCATTTACCCTTTAGCTAGCTTCCTCCAACAGTAATATTTTGCAAAGTGTTAGCACACCACAAGAATAGTGACACTGATACAGCCATTGCTCAGTGCTCCTGTTTTAGTTGTTCTTATTTGCACGCCTGTGTGTGTTTAGTTCTGTAGTTTTAGCATATATATATATATTTGTATAGCCACCACCACACTCAAGATATTGACTAGAAATTCATTCATATTGTTGCATGTATCAATATTAATAGTTCACTCTTTTATATGACTGAGTAATACTCCATTGTGTGGAGGTTCCACTGTTTAGCCATTAATCCACTGAAGGACATGTGGGTGTTCCCATTTGGGAGGCTACTGAGAAGGCTGTTGTTGACATCGCATACAGGATTTTTGTGAACATAACTCTCTGTTTCTCTGGGATAAATGCCCAAGGGTGTAATCACTGGGTCATATGGTAGGTGCATGTTTAAATTTATGAGACACTGTTTTCTAGAAGGCCTGTGTGGTTTTATATCCCCCCAACAGTGTGTGAGGGATCCTCTTTCTCCACTTCCTCACCAGCATTTGAGGTTGTCAGTATTTTTTATTCGAGCCATTCTGATAGGTGTGTAGTCATGTCTCATTATGGTTTTAATTTACATTTCTTTGAAGCTAATGATGGTGAACATCTTTTTATGTGCTTACTTACCATCTGTATATCATCTTCGCTGAGACGTCTATTCACATCTTTTGCCCATTTTCTAATTGGATTGCTTGATGGCTTTTACTGTTGAATTCTGAAAGTTTCTTTATACAGTCTCGATACTAGAGAATATATTCTAGTCCTTTGTTGAATATGTGGTTTACAGACATTTCTCCCAGTCTGTAGCTTGCCTTTTTGTCTTCGTTAAAGGGCCTTTGCAAATTAAAAGTTTTTCATTTTGATGAGGTCCAATGTATCCATTTTTCTCTTTTCTTTGGACCATGCTTTTAATGTCCCATCTAGAACTCTTTGCCCAGTCCTAGATCCTAAATATTTTCTATTTTTTATCTAAAAATTTTGCAATTTTACTTTTTATATTTTAACCTGTGATCCATCTTTAATATTTTAAATATTTACTTAGATGGCTGCACCTGGTCATAGTTGCAGCAGGTGGGATCTTTAGCTGTGGCATACAAACTCTTAGTTGTAGCATGTGAGGTCTAGTTCCCTAATCAGAGATTGAACCGAGGTCCCCTGCATTGGGAGCACAGAGTCTTGGCCACTTGACCAGCAGAGAAGTCCTATCCTTGGTTAATTTTTGCAGAAGACATGAGGTCTAGGTTCAGGTTAATTTTTTTTTTTTTTTGGTCTATGGATGTCCATTGACTCTAGCATCTTTTGTAGAAAAGATTATTCTTCCTCTAGTGAATTGCTTACATACCTTGTCAAAAATTGGTTGACCATATTTGTGGGGATATTTCTGGGTTCTATATGGCATTCCGTTGATCTATGCATCTAGACCTCCTCCAACATCACTTTCTTAGTAAATATATGTATGTATTGTATGTATATAGTTCAGTTCAGTTCAGTCGCTCAGTCATGTCCGACTCTTTGCAACCCCAAGAACTACAGCACTCCAGGCCTCCCTGTCCATCACCAACTCCCAGAGCTTACTCAAACACATGTCCATTGAGTCGGTGATGCCATCAACCATCCCGTCCTCTGTTGTCCCCTTCTCCCCCTGCCTTCAGTCTTTCCCAGCATCAGTGTCTTTTCCAATGAGTCGGCTCTTTGCCTCAGGTGGCCAAAGTATTGGAGCTTCAGCATCAGTCCTTCCAATAAATATTCAGTGTTGATTTCCTTTAGGACTGACTGGTTTGATCTCCTTGCTGTCCAAGGGACTCTTAAGAATCTTCTCCAGCACCACTGTTTGACATGGGATTCTCTCTGTCGACAATCATGTCATCTGAAATAGAGTCAGTTTTATTTCCTCCAGATCAATCCATATGCCTTTTCTTTTTTTCTTGCCTTCTTGCGCTTGAACTCACTGTTCTACGTTGTGAAAGCAGAAATCCTTTTCTGGGGGAAAGCTTTCAGTATAACCATTACATGTTATGTTAGCTTCAGGCTTTTTGTAGATGCTTATCTTCAGTTGAGATAATTTCCCTCTATTCCGGACTTGCTGAGAGAGGTCCCTCATCTGTTAAACACTGCTCTCCATATTGTCTGAAACATTGGGAATCACCAGCTTGTACCGTCCCCAGTGCTGCACGTCACAGCCATCCTCAAGGGTCTACAGTAGCAGGTTAGGGGGCCGTGGCTCTGAGCTCAGGTCATCTTCTGGGATTTCCCAGGTGGCCCAGTGGTTAAGATTCTGCCTTCCAATGCAGGGGACATGGATTTGATCCCTGGTGGGGGAACTAAGATCCCACATGCTGAAGAGTAACTAAGCCCTTGTGCCACAACTACTGAGCCCGCGCACCACAACTAGAGTGTCTGAGCCACGATGAAATGTCCTATAGGAGGCAACGAAGACCACTTGTGCGTCAACTAGGACCCCATGCAGCCAAATAAATAAATAAATGTCTTTTTAACAGTCTCATCTTCTACTCCACCCCTTCCGCTCTCCTACACTAAGGCTCCTTTTCGGTGTCAGCAAGAATCAGAGAAAGGAGCTCTGACAGGCCAGTGCAGGTCATTCACACATTCATGTATTCATCCCTTCATTCATTCGGCGAGCCCGGAGCCCTCCAGACCAGGCCCTGGATATAGAAATGAGGGAACACTCTGTGCCCATGGGAAACTGGGTCTCACATACAAGCTCTGTCTGCATCTCCCCTACCACTCCCATTTCATTAGGCACGATTATCTGTCCCCCTGCTCCCCTTGGGGCCGGCTGGAGCTAAGGCTCCCCAGCTTTCTCCACTCAACTGTTTTCTTTGTCCAGGAAAAACATGTTCTAAAAAGCCCCCCGAGCCCACCCTCCCCTGGCTGCCCTCCAGTGTCTCTCAGCCCCCTCCCATACCAGAGCCTCCAGCCCACCACAGGCAGAGGACAAACCAACCTCCTCACATCATCCTACCCCCAGGCAGAACACCAGAAGCTTCCGCAGAGCCATGAACAACCCTCCTCCCCACAGCCACAGCCATGGGATGGAACACTATTGATGTCCTCAGTTTTTGTTTTTTTTTTTAATCAAGGGAACAATTTCTCTAAATGCAAGACTCTTCAATAATAATATTATTATTATCAGTGTGGCCTCAGGCAGAGTCTGGCTAAATTGGAAAATGGGTGAATTTATGGTTTTTCAGTATCACAGCCCAGAGCAGCTCCTGGGAGCAGAGGGAGGCTCAGTTTTCCTTTAAAGTCCTGGCTGGGAAGATCCGGCGGGTATCCAGAGATACCTGGCTATTACATTTTCATTTGAAGATCTGAGAAGTCAGCCCACCCTCCCCAGGTCCCCCGTGCTGCCCATCCTCCCTCTCAGGCCACAGCCCAGCTTGGGTGGCCGTGACAAGCAGCAGCCTGGATCCAGGGCCTCCCTCCACTGGCACTTACAGAGCACCCATCAGTTACTGCCCAGGCCTGAGCTGGGGGCAGGGGCGAGGCAGGGATGGTGGGAGCTGCTCACAGCCCCAAAGGGGAGGCAAACAGAACAGTGCAGAATGTATGCTCCTGCGGCCCACGACCCCATAAGCACCTCCGCCACCCAGACTTGGGAGGCCCAGGCTCTGGTAAGAAAAGTGAAGAGCTCGCCTCTCCTTGTGCACAATGTTTGAGTTGTTGGTTAGTTGCTCAGTCCTTTCTGACTCTCTGCAACCCCATGGACTGTAGTCCGCCATACTCCTCTGTCCATGGGATTTCCCAGGCAAGAATACCTGGAGTGGGTAGCCATTTCCTTCTTCAAGGGATCTTCCCGACCCAGGGATGGAACCTGCGTCTCCTGCATTGGCAGGCATGTTCTTTACCACTAAGCCATGAGAGAAGCCCCAGGCACAAGATTTAAGGGGATGCAAAAACCCTCAGTGGTCAAGCCAACTGATAATGTAAAGCAATATTTTTTAAACATCTTCTCTTTTAATGAAACACCATCCTTGACACTGCAGGAGTTACTTTTTGTGGATAACAGTGGGATTTTTGTTTGTTTTTCCTGTTTTTATTTTATTTTTTTGGTCATACCTCAAGGCATATGGGATCTTAGTTCCTCAACCAGGGATCTGACCCGCATCCCCTGCATTGGAAACACAGAGTCTTAACTGCTGAACCAGCAGGGAAGTCCCAACAATTATTTTTTTAAATCAAAACGAATGCATAAAATCCGTGATGAACAAAATATCAGAAGTTGAAATAAGAACAGGAAGCCTGTGGGAAGACTCCCCAGAGTCTTCCTTGCAAAATGAAGGACAGGTGGGATGAAAGATACCCAAAGCAGGGGCTTCCAGGCAAGAACAGAAAGAATCCAGATTCTCTGATGGAGAGGGATTTGTCCCAGCAGGACCTGCTGAGGAAGGGGTGGGGACTCGGGGACAGTGGAGAGCCAGGGTGACTGGGGATGAAGACTGGGGAGGCCAGCCAGGAGCAGAGGGGACAGCAGAGAAGTTGGGACAGGGGCCAGCCTTGCCTCATTCTTTACCCACCAGAGCTCCTTGCCATCTGGGGAGACCAGTGTCACGTTTACATGGGGCCAAGAGTGAGAGGGGCACATGCAGGCAGCCCGGGAGCCTCTCTTTCTGACACAGTGGCCCGAAACAGCTGGTCCTTGAGCTTCCATCCGAGGAACAGCCCTGCAGGAGTCAGAGCTCTCCTTGTTTCACCTCTTCCGCACACTATAAACCCTTCCAAGGGAGTGGGAGCCTGCCCTGCATGGACGGCCTGTTTATGGTTCATTCTCCTTATGTCTGTGCTGGGGAGGGTAGACGGAGGGCTATGAGATCCAGGGGTCAGGGTGGCTTTGTTCACGCTGAATGTGGTAGGGCATGGTCAGAAATGTCAGGAAGTTCTTGGGGGGAGTAGGGATGCTCACCTAGCCGGCGCCCCTGACCTACACACTCGCCCTCATTCTTTTCCCCCCCTCTCTCTCTTTGAGGATTTACATATGCTATGAAATGAACTAGAGAAAATTACAAAGGATTCCTTCCCCTACAGTGATTTCATTAAAGCATATGGCCTTCATGTAACAGGGAAATTTGTACAGTCTTGGCCTGATGCAGAGCAAGAGTAGTCTGCCTCATTTAGGCTAGAAGAATAAATAGAATAGGATAAGATTAAAAAAAAAAACAGACTCAGATTGTTGGGGCTGAAAGGGAGGGCCCTGCCCCACCCCCCACCCTTTGGCACTTCTGCCCTGTTTCTCTTTGTGGATGACCCTGGCAGGTTTGGATTCAGTCTGACCCTTTACTTTTCACGTGGGGAAACTGAGGCTCAGAGAGAGGCTGCCCTGGGCTTCGCAGTGGTCACAGATGGTGTTTCAGGCCCTGTCTCCAGCCCCCGCAGCTGTGTAACTGAACACAAGCTGCCTCTGTCTCACTTTCTGTGATGGAGTGGAGGGCGGACATGAGCGTTCAGTGAGGTGATGCCTGTGAAGCTCCCAGTCCAGGGCCCAGCCCAGGATCTGTGCTCACACGTGGAAGTTTCTAGACCCTTCCTAAACCCACAACCCACCTCTGAGCCCCATCTCTGGAGATTTCCTTGCAAGCCACAAGAGGGGTCCCATAAGGGGTCCCTCATGGCAGGAGTTTCCTGAGAGAGACAGGACTCCACCCACTCCTATGGGCAACTGGTCCCGGCCTGGGCTGGCTCTGGCCAAATAGTTCTTTTCCTGGGATTTGTGAAATCCCAAGCTCCTTCTGCTGGCACCTGGGGGCACATGAGACAGGGACTTGGAGGGTGAGGGTAGAGCAGGGTCTGGGAGGGCTTCCTCCCACCCCTACCCCCACCCACCAGGGACCTTCTGAGCCTCCAGGTCCTGCTGCCTCCAATGGGCTCCATCTGTGGAGGGATCTCCTGTGGTGTATACAGCAGTCACTTGGTGGAGGTGGGGTGGGGTCACTGCATGTTACAGATGAAGAAACTGTAGGGAAGCCACTTGCCTGGGTCACCCAGCAGGTATGTACAGTCACCATTCATAGCTGGTCTCTCTGACCCCAAGACACAAGATGCCTCGGCCTTCACCTCTCCTGCTACTTGACCAAGCGTTGGAGGACTTGAGGGAGCTGGACAGGGGGAAACCCTCAGGTCATGACTGGAGGCACAAGGCCCTCCCGACCTTCTCAGGAGCTCCGAGGGGTGAACTCCACCCATTCTTCAGAGGGGAAGGGTGCCTGTGACTCCCAGGAGTGGGACATGTCTGCAGCCAGTTAGCCAGGCCTGGAAAGATCCAGAATGGGGAATACAGTGCAAGTTGACACTTTGTAAGAGAAGGTTGTTGTTGTTCAGTCTCTAAGTCATGTCCAACTCTTTGCAACCCTGTGGACTGCAGCACACCAGGCTTCCCTGTCCTTCACCATCTCCCGGAGTGTGCTCAAACTCATGTCCATTGAGTCAGTGATGCCATCCAACCATCTCATCCTCTGTCGTCCCCTTCTCCTCCTGCCATCAATCTTTCCCAGCATCAGGGTCTTTTCCAATGAGTTGGCTGTTCGAGTCAGATGGCCAAAGTATTAAGGGCATCAGTCTTTCTAAGGAATGTTCAGGATTCAAGAGGAGTATGGTTCAGGGGGTCTACAGCTGAAGGTGGAGTTTCCCAGCAGCATGGTCCCACACGATAGGATGTGGCTTCCTGTGCCTGGTCACACTTTATCCATGTCATGTGTCCACTTACCCACTATTCTTTTTTTTTCCTCTAACTTTAGTTTTGTCTGTGCTGGGTCTTCATTGCTATACATGGGCTTTCTCTAGTTGCAGTAAACAGGGGCTACTCTTTGTCATGGTGCTTAGGCTTCTCATTGTGGTGGCTTCTCTTGTAGCAGAGCACAGGCTCTAGAGTGCAGGCTCAGTAGCTGTGGTGCACAGGCTTAGTTGCAGCATATGGGATCTTCCAGGACCAGGGATCAAACCTGTGTCCCCTGCATTGGCAGGTAGATTCTTAACCACCTTTCCTGGGAAGTCCTATTCACTATTCTTAGGGGAGACGAGTAATTAAAGTCCAGAGGCCACCATGGCATGCAGGGCTCCATCTACAGGCTTGATAATGAACAAGAGGGATGTACACCTAGGTCCCAGCTTCCACTTGCTGGGGACTGCAGGCTCCAGTTCACTTCCTTGGCTGCCCAGTGATGAGAAGGTATCTCTGAATGGAGAGGCAGGGATATGCCCCTAACCCCCAGCAAGTTCTGGGTCCTCCATTCAGGTGAGCATCTTCCAGAAAAAGCAAAACATGATCTAAAAGAAAGCAGGAGTCACAGTGGCAGGAGGGATTAGAAGGCATGAATTTCTGAGCCAGATAGAGATAGGTGTTAATCCCACCTGTAGCATTTCCATGCCGGCTGACCCCAAACAAGCTACTCAACAGCTCTCATCTCTTGTGCTTTCTCTCCTGATAATGGAATGAATGACATCTGTCCCAAAGGTCTGGTGACACTGCCTGAGGCTTCTGTTCATGAAGGTGCCCAGGGAGGGACTGGCACAGAGCAGGAGTATTTAACAAGGGGGTGCGTGTGCGGGCTGTCTCTCTTCTCTTACCTGACCCCCACCTCCAGTCCTGGGTCACTGAGATTTGGATGCTGGTCGTCTGAGCACCCATGTCAGGTGACTTTGACACAAGATGGCCATTTATCAGCCATGGCTGAAACTGACATCAGAATAGACCAGGATGAAAGAGAGGTTAAAACCTCCTGATTTCTCAGCTTCCTTAGACTCAATGCCTGCGAGGAAAGGGTCTGCGTGAATTTCCTGTGGCTACTATAACCAACTACCACCAATCTGGTGGTTTGAAAAATGCACACTTATTATCTTACAGTTCTGGATGCTGGAAGTCCAAAATCAGTGTTAGCAAGCTGAGGGTAGGGCCGTGTTCTTTCTGGCGGCTTTAGGGAACAATCTGTTTCCAGGCCTTTTCCAGCTTCTAGAAGCTGCTCACATTCCCGGTCTTTTGACTTCACATCATTCCAGTCTCTGCTCCTGCTGTGACATCACCTTCACAATTCTGATCCTCCAGCTTCCCTCTTATATGGACCCTCATGACTCCATGGGGCCCCAGGGTCGTCTGGGGAGTCTCACATCACAAGGTCCTTAATCACATCTGTAAAGCCACCTTTCCCATGTAAGATCACATAGTCCCAGTGTTGAAGATCAGGACAGGGACCTTTGAGGGGGGCCATTATTTGGTCTACCACTCCACCCCACTTTCTGAGTGGTCACCTCTCCAACCCTCCTTATGAAAGAACTATTAATAGCACTTGGACCACATGTCCTGAGAGCCTCAGCCAGTTGTGGGGCTCTCAAATAAAGAGCCATTAGGGGTTTTCCTGGTGATCCAGTGGTTAAGACTCCACATCTCTGACTGCAGGAGGCATGGGTTACCCCTGGTCAGGGAACTAAGGTCCTGCATGTCATGAGGTATAGCAAAAAAAAAAAAAAAGTAAAATTAATAAAGTTTAAAAATTATATAAAAATGCATTTTCAAAAGTAAAAACAATTAAATAAAAAGCCTTCCCCCCTTAAGTGATGAGGGCTGGAGCCTCAGTGCTCTGACTCAGTGTGGAGCCACCTTCTCCTAGTGACTTCCAAGAGGAAGCACCTGGAGACCAGATGAGGTAAACTGTGGGAGGACAGCACCAGCCCATGACCACTGGAGAGTTCCCTCCACCAGAGATGGCTTTCTGGATCAATTCACAGCAGTGAGGGCAACTACCTCCTAGAGGACGTAGAGATGGAGTGGAGTGGAGTCAGCCACTCACTGGGCTCTGGACGTGGACCATTTAAGCATCCTCAGGGCCCGCCTCGAATGAGGATCCTGGCTGTCCTGTCTGCACTCCAGCAGCAGACAAGCCTCGGCTCCAGCCTTACCAGGCCCTGGGCTGGCTGCCTCCAGGAGCTTTGTTTGAATAATTGACTCTATTTGCATCAGTGGGCATCAGACCACTTTCCAAGTCATGTGGCTGCTAGGGCCTCTGTTTCCCAGAAACTGGCCTTTCAGGATTCTGAGTGCCAGGAAAGTCTCCCCACCCCCAGAGCTATCACTGGGCTCCAGAGGCCTGCCTCCTCCTGCCCCCACAAGCCGGCTCTTCCCTCCTGCTCAGAGCAGGGTCCCAGGCCTGCCCTGACTCTGCGTCAACCGATTCCAGGCATCGTGTCAGCTTGATCGATGATGACCTTGTGAGTCTCAAAACAAACCCATGAAGGAGGTGTGATTGTTTTCCAAGAATAAAGCTGAAGTTGAGAAAGTTGACCTAACTTGCCAGTTAGTGAGGGGTTGAGATCTGAATGGAGTCATGTTTGTGGCCAAGAGGCATCATCTCTCAGATAATGCATATTTGTGCTGAAGATGGGCAGCCCTAGGTCGGTCTCTGTTGGCCCCACAACACAGAGAAGCTCCCCCTGTTAGTTCCTTGGGACACTGAGATACCTAAACTCACTCTTGGGACAGGGAAGCCATATGGTGTTGTGGGGCCAGAGCCAAGGGCATAACACAGACTGACCTCGGGGGGGTGATTTGGACAGTGGAAGGTCAAGGGAGGTAGAGGAAAATAGCCTGGTTGACTTGGGGTCATGCCCCTTGGGCATAAAAGTAGCCAGACCACTCATCTAGTCCGGCCCAGGCCATCTCTTAGAAGTCACTGGAAGATGGTGTCTTGACCCAGACAGAGCCAAGGAACTGAGGGCCCAGTTCTGAGCTTATTCCCCAATCAGTTAAAGGGAAGAGGGCATTTACCTGAGAGCCCCATGACTAGCTATGGTTCTGGGACTCCACAAACTCCAGCCTGTGCTTGTCTCACCCACTGTACTCCAGATCCCTCTTTCTTACTGTAAATAGCCAGAGATTGGGGCAAATAGCAGCGCTGGTATTCCAGATTCAGCTCCTAGAGGATGGAGAAGCTTTTCAGGGTGCAGACAGCAGAAGCCCTGGGGGTGGACTCAGGAAGCCCATGCTCACTGCTTCCTGCAGCACCATCCATTGATCCCACCCCCTAGATAAGTGGCCTGCATTTCCATCCCTCTCCCTGAACTATTGCTCTGATGCTGCTGAGTTTCTGCAGGGTGCAGAGCAGGACTGAACTTGAACTTCCCAGAGCCAAGGACAGCTTTTCCAGCTCTAGAGAAAACCTGACCTGGGTCTCCCTGAGTTATCTTGGGGCCAAGGAGAGTGGGCATGGAGCATAGCAGCCTCCAAGCCTCCCAGCTGCGGACACCATGACACAAGGGTTGCAATCTCAGCCCGGAAGAAGGCTGAGAAGATCCGCTCCCTTTGGATTCACAAGGCAACCCATCTGGTTCTTAAGCATTTTTCATGTGGTTCCTTTCCCTTTTGGGAAATCAAAAAATAGAAGGCAAGGGTCATGGCTTAACCCCCAAGGGAAATGGCTGGAAGATATTTCAACACTTCAATTATCTTTACCATGACACTGATGATCCAAGCTTCTTGATGAAGGTTTAGAAACTTCAGACAAAACAGGCAGGTCTAATTTTAAACTGCAGTAGCCTCAGAACTTGACATTCAAAGGTGACTACAGTTAATATTTTGGTAAAAATCTTCATTCTTAAAGAAAAGTACAAGTAAAAGTCCTTCAGGGACCCAGGGAGCCTGCCTCCTTTCCAAGAGCCCAGGTTACTCAGCTGTGAATCCAATTTGTATTTGACATCTTGCTGCTGAGTGTCTGTGAGTTTGGACAAGGAGCTTTCAAGTGGGTTGTGGCCTGTGACCTCACAGTGGTCCCAGAAAGAGGCAATGGCACACCCAGTTGACAGATGAGGATGCTGAAGCCTGGAGACTTGCACCAGGTTAGTGAGAAAGTTAGCATTCAGATCTAAGAAACCAAAGAGCTGATGGATGGATGGATAGATGGATGGATGGACGAGTGGACGTATGGATGGACGGCTACGTGGGTGGATGGATGAAGAAAGATTGTACATTCTTCAGTCTGTAGCACTGACAGTGTCTGAGAATATGTCCCATGGGCCTATCCCCCAGCATGGGCTAGAAAGAGAACCAGGTTGGTCCCCCTCCCACCTCCACCATGCTTGTAACTAGCAGGGATTTCAGCTCACTGCTTGAAGTCCCAACTTTCTACCAGCTCCCTCGGTCCTGCCCATCTCTGGGGTGCCCTGGGCACAGAACAATGGCACCTCACAGAGCTTTATGGAGGTCTGAGTAACTCTGGGGGTGGAGAGGACCAGAGGAAGCATGACTCAGCATGGTTGGAAGTGTGGAGCATGGACAGGCTTACCCCAGGTGACTGTCACCTAGGACATGACTCTACCTGCTTCCCTGTGTGGGGCAACTTTGTCTGATCCCTCCTTCTCACCCCAGGGTCCAGCAGCCCTCCCCTCCATCCCTTGTGAAGGAATAAGGTAAAGAACGTGCGTGTGATGCACGGGGTTCCAGGCAGGATTATGACACCTCATCCTGGCCTCAGCCCCACCCTGTCAACACACTTAGTCCACACAGTATCCTCTGGGGCAGGTGCCACGATTGTCACCCCTGTTTCACAGATGACGAACTTAGAGCACAGAGCAATTAAGTCACTTACCTGACATCACACAGGGAGGAAGTGAAAGAGCTGGGCCTGGAACCCTGTCGCTGGGCACATGTTCTCTGTGCTCTAAGATCCTTCCTCTGTGTAAAGGTTTCAAACATTCAGGTGTGGGTCCTCCCAGCCTATGTGTACAGCCCAGACCTGCTACTTCTGAGCTATTGGCCTTAGACAAGGAATCTTAATTTCTGTATCTTTAAACTGGAAAAGCAGTCCCTTCTTAAAGATGGTGTTAGATTTTTCAGCAGAATGGTGTAATGTAGAGCTCGGCACACAGCAGGTGTTGGCTCAATGGTGGTTGTGATCCAGAATGACCCTAGCAGTGAGGTGGATCTCCTGGGCCAGGTGGACTCAGCAGCAATGCCCAGTCCCCAACCATCCCCCCCACCCCCCACCCCCACCTCCTGTGGCCATCCGCTGACACCCAGGCACCCATCACACAGCACGTGCAGGGCCACCTTGGCCTCCCGGGCTGCAGAGGGGCCCATGCTCATTCTCCTCCCTCCCGGCCACACACTGAACCAGAGCTTCATGAAAGGAACTGAGGTTAATAACTTAAGAAGTGATTTGTTATTAGTGCAGCATTGATGCGATGAGCTGACCGAAGTGCCTTTCAGCAGATTATTATTAAATATTAAGTCTATTGATTCCATGTGGAGCGGTGCACCGGTCGGTCCCCGGCAGCTAGGGATGTGCACATATTTCTGAGATTTATGGAGACCAAGCCCACTCCAGGGAGCTCTGTGACCTCACGAATGTTACCATCCAATGGACCCCAGGTTCCTTCCAGCAGCACTGGAGGGTCTGAGAAGTTAAGGACATTGTCCAAGGCCATGCAGATGGTGGCAAAACCAGGATTCAGATTTCAGACTATCTGAGTCAAGTCTCTGGTGCTCTGAAGCTGTGTGCCAGGCATACAGTAGGGAGTCATTAAATGTGCATTATCATTTCCTCCTAAATGTAAGCTCTGTGTCCACGAGAACAGAACATGTTTGTTGTGTGTTCGTTTTTTAACTCACTGAAGTATATCCAGAAGTCTGAACTCTTAATATGCTCAGGAAGTACTAAGGTGGAAGAACGGTATGAATGAAAGGAGAAAGGGAGGGATGGAGGCCGGGAGTTCTGGTCAAGTGCCAGCAAAGAATAGTGGAATCCAAGGGATTCACTGTTTTTCTGCCTTGATGCCACTGTGTGTCTTTCAAAGTTTCTATGTTCTTCAAGCTCCCCATGCCTCACTCTTCTCCTCTGTACAACGGGATGAGTAATCATAACACCTACCTCCTAGGGTCTCTGGAAGGACTAAATGAGCTAACACATGCAGCCACACTCAGGACAGTGCCAGACAAAATGAGCCTTCCAGCAATGTCAGATGTTGTCATCATGCTGCAAACCTTCACAGAAGCTCAAATTTCCAGGGGCCCTCACAGAGGAACCACAGGCTCAGACGAGAGATGAGTTCTGGCCCACCAGTACTCCAGAGAGGAAGCAGGCCTGGGAGAGGTGTATCCAGGTCCCCAGGGCTGGGGCTCTAGGGAGAGGGGTGGGGCTCAGAAGAGAGGGGCGTGGCTCCAGGGAGAGGGACCGACCGGGTCCCAGAACACAGACTCTGACACTGGGCATCCTCTGCCTTTCTGTGTTCCTAAAAGTTCGGAAACTGAGCTGCCTCCGAGAGCAAAGAGTTTCTTAGATAAACCCTGCAGAATAAGCAAAGCACTTCCATGCTGAGTCTTCCGTCCATAACACTTCAGGGACTCTGATGGGCTGGGACCCTCTGTGAGCCGATCGGCTGTCCTTGTTCCTCCTTTCTGAGTGTCCATCCAGGGCAGCCACAGAAACGTGGAGCTGGATATTAGCTTCAGAGTGAGAGGAAAGCTTTTTATTTTTTCAGTCTACCTACAAAATGCCCCTAAACTTCTGGCATACTTATGGCTTCAAACAAAGCTAGTCTCTTAGATGTCCAAAGCCACAAAAGAAACGAAAGCAGTAGGAGGGAGGGAGAGAGGGAGGGGAAATGAGTGGAGGAAAAGAAGTCAGGTGACACTGGAAGTAGAGATTTGGGGATCTTCACTTAGGTGCTGGGGTGACCACTAACCAGGAGCCCATGAGAGCCCTAGGCTGCATCCCAAGGGGCCTCCCTCTGGCTCCAAGAAGGGGCAGCAAGGGCAATCCCCTCCTCTCCACGCAACTTTGGGATCTTGGTGGAGGGTTTTTTTTAAATTAATTAATTAATTAATGTTTGGCTGCCCCTGGGTCTTCGTTGCTGTACGCAGGCTTTCCTGGGTTGCAGCAAGTAGGGTCTACTCTCATTGCAGCGGCTTCTTTTGTCATAGAGCACGGGCTGTAGAGCATACAGGCTTCAGTAGATGCTGTGGGTGGGCTTAACAGTTGTGGCCCAAGGGATTAGTTGCCCCACAGCATGTGGAATCTTCCCAGACCAGGGGTTGAACGCCTGTCCCCTGCACTGGTAGGCAGAATCTTAACCATTGGACCACCAAGGAGGTCCCCAGAGAGGCTTCTTGACCACCAGTGCCCCTGCCCCACCCCCAAAAAAGCCTCCCCAGCTTCTCAGCTTCTTTCTCAATCCTGCTCAGTCGGAGAGTCTCACCAGTCGGGGGATTCCGGCATCCCTCATCTTCTCCTGGAGCCCCTGAAGGTGGCACCCTCTTCTCTCCCAGTCTAGGACAGACTGGGTAGGCTGGGTACACTCACCCACTGGGGGATGGATGAGGATGAATAACACGGAGAAGGAAGAACAGAATGATGGAAGGACGAAGTAGTGGTGGGGTGGTGGTGCCAAAGGGGATGGGGTGAAGCTGACCTAGGACCCCAGAAGTGCTGGGGGACCAGAGTGGGCAGTGCTTTGAGAAAGGAAGAGTTTTGACTGGAGCTCAAGAAGGTGGGTGCAGATGGGAGGTTGAGGGTGAATAGTACTGTGTCCACCTGGCTGAGCCCTGAACTGACTGAGAGACAGAGGGAGCTTGACATCCTGTGTTACTCTTGATGGAGCTGCCATGCTCAGGGATGGGAGGCAGCAGTGGGCTTCTGACTCAGGGCCCCCAGAATCAGTGGAGAACTTCCCTGGGCTGCCCCACGTCCATTCCAAAGCTTCCTCTGGGCAAGCCCCTCACCTGGCTCCATGCAGGGTGGGGGTCAGGATGGCCGTGCCCTCTGCAGCAGGGGCGGAAGGGGGACCTGCCACTCCTGGGTCAAGGGATTCCTTCCTGAGCTTGAGTGAGGGGGGGTGAGGGTCCCTGTTGTCCTCTATAATTTCCTCCTCAAGGAAAGAAGCACCAGGAGGGGAGCCAGGACTCCCCCGCCAAAGGCAAGAACAGCCTAAGACCAGCCTTCTCCCTGTTGGTGAGGCCAGAGAAAGGACAGGGGCTCCTGGACTCTTCGAAGGACCTGAAAAGTGGGAAACTGTGCAGACCCGAAGCCAAGGGAGGGGGCCTTTCCAGAGGCGGAGGGGCCAGGCCTCAGGGAGCTGGGCCTAGAGCCGGTGCTGACCCCTGCCCCATGCCCACCCCCTCACCTCCTCCCTCCTTCACTTACCCGGGCTCCCCTCAGAGCCCCTGGGACCCCGCAGCCACATACAGGCCCCAGGGACCCCTCCCCACCATCCATCACCCACTCCCTACACCCGGCCCTCTCACAGCCTCCTATCTGCCAATACAAAGCCATACATCTTGGTGTGTGACAAATCACTTTTTAATTGCCTCAAGGAAGAAATCCATTAGTCTTTCCTTTACGTGAGAATCATCATAATATTCCGCAAAGCCCGAGCTGGCTGGAGGCCGAGGCTGGGGGCCGCGGGGCTATTTTTAGTTTGTACCAACATCCTGCTCCAAACATTCATTTTCGACAGAGAGGAATTAAATCTTCCCTGACACTCGGTGCCTTCTCTGCCCACATCAGGAGAGCTCGCTGCAGACCCTGGAGGGGGAGGCCGCCCAGGAAGAGAGGCAGCTTACAATGGTGTATTAATTGTCCAAATAAATTTGTGTCACGTTTCACGCAGGATCCATTTCGCCTAGACGGAGTTGCTAGAAATGGGCAAAGCCAAGTCTGCTTTATGTGTCCCCACGGCAACCCCCGTGGGGTGCCGCTGTCTGCTCCCCACCCCTTCTTCACCCCGCTACTCGCTCCCTGGGCACCTGCAGCCCCTCCCCACACTGACCAACACCCTCTGACTCCTCCCGGCAGCATCATCGGGCTCTGACTGCAAAATGCCAACAGCTGGCAGGTCACAGCAGTGAGAAGGGGAGTTTCCAGCAGGACGTCCACCCCCTTCCTCCCTGAGACCCCTAAATGCCACAAGTGGCTGAGTTGGGGGCTTGGGGAGCCTGCCTGGGGCTCCAACAGTCCTCAGCTTTAGAGAGAGGTCAGCAGAAAGCATTATTTATGGCCCGTCTTGGGGGTTGCCGCGGGGACACATAAAGCAGACTTGGCTTTGCCCATTACCAGCAACTCTGCCTAGGTTTCAGAAAAGATGAGGAAAGAGAGAGCCATGGAGCAGGGGTGGGGCAGAGAGGGGATCCAAAACAGAGGGGAGGGGGCGGGAAAGGAAATTCTACCCGAGCACAGGAGTCAAGTAACGGGTGATGCCTGGGACCACATGCCAGCCCCTTGCTCATACCCTCCAGCCCTTGGAGATGCCAAAGCCACCAGTTCACACCAGGGTCAAGGCAGGACTGGGTCTGAATTCAGGAGGAGTTCCCTGAATTTCAGTGAATGAATGAATGAATGAATGGGGTGACACCAGGCTCCAACTGGTTGGCACGTTTCTTCTGAGGCCAGACATCACCCCAACCAGACATTAGCCCTTCTAAGGCTCCTCTAAGGTCCCAGGGAGTGGGGGCCCCCTCCCCCCACCCACCACTTGCTAGTTTGTAACAGCAGGCTGATTTTCACACAGGGGAGAGTATGGGGTCAGGGCCTCTGTGATCCTAAATTTAGGATCTGAGCGGTTCTGGACATGGCTCAGTCACCATGTAGAGGTGGGCAGCACTGCTGTCTCGGGTACAGGAGTGGACAGAAATCTCTCCTCGGGTTGTATTACTGATGCACACAAACGTGGCCTTGACCAGAGATAGAGCCGGGGGAAACTGACCTCACAGCTTAGGCAGACAACCACCTCCTTCTGCTCACCACCTGGGCCCAGGAACTGACCAGCCCCCAGCACTGGTTCTTTGGGACTGGGAACTGGGGGGATATGGGGGACCTTTAGTCAAAGAGGCACTGCTCTCTAGGAACCCAGGCACTGCCTGTCTTTGCAGGGGCGGCTCTCATTTGCTCTGGTCATTATTTTTCTAACCAGAACAAAAAGTGCCACATGCTTATTTCTGCCCACAACACTCGAGGGTCCTGAGATTACAGCTCCACCCGACGCTAATAACCTTCACTAAATCCTTTATTTATAGACTTGGCCCGGAACAACCTCCGCCTGGCGAGACACTAAGTGCTGACGAGGCAGAGGTGGGCTGAGCATCCCTGGCGGCTGGGAGCTGGGGTTCCAACCCCCACACTAGGTCTGCGGATTCAGTGACAGGCTGTAAACCCCATGCTCCTTCCCCACGGAGTCTGGATCCCAGGGGGCACATAGTTGGAGATTCTCATGCAAAATAAATTGCAGTGCGTTTTCATTAAAAAAAAAAAAAAAAAACTGCATCTGACTCAGCACTTTTTGGATATAGGTGGGGAGGCGCTTTGTACTAAAATCTAAGGACGAGGAGGAGGCTCGGGCCCCACAGTTCACCCCAATGTTGGGGCCCCACTGCCCACTGCCTCTGGCCTTCACTACAGCTCTGGTTTATTTGCTTTCTAGTTCCCCCTCCATCAAAGGCCATTAAGTTCTGGAGATGCCAGGATTAGGATCTGGGCAGGTCTGAGAGTTTCCCAGAAGGCAGGGCTGGGCTGGGGTTGGAGAGGCCTAGGACGCAGGCTCTTGGTCCCCCAGGCTGGCTTTTCTCCAGCCACCTGTGTGAAGGGGTCTCTCTGTGGACCACCAGGGTGGGAGGGCGATATGGGGTGTGTCTCCGGGTGGGTGCTCACAGCGTGTGTGGATTTCTGGGCATCGGACACAGGGCTCTTTGTAAATAGCAGATCTGCCTCAGGCCTTTGACTCTCCAGGAACTGCTCCTCAGCCTGCAGCTTGAAGCCCCAGGTCCCCAAAGATCCCTTGAGCTACTGTCAGTGTCCCCAGCAAGTCAGGGTCTTGTTCACCCCAGGCCTTGGCACCCCATAGAAGCCCAGGTGGCTCAGTGGTAAAGAACCCACTTGCCAAAGCAGGAGATGCAGAAGACTCGGGTTCGATCCCTGGGTTGGGAAGATCCGCTGGAGGAAGAAACGGCAACCTGCTCCAGTATTCTTGCCTGGAGAATCCCATGGACAGAGGAGCCTGGTGGGCTGCAGTCCATGGAGTCACAAAGAGGTGGACACAGCTGAGTGACTGAGCACACTTGGCAGCTCCCCACCCCCGCCTCATGCTCTCCTCACCCCTCCTCTGCCTGCTGAGTCCTCCTGTGTCATCTCAGACACTGCCTCCTCCAGGGAGCTTCCCTGGACTACATCTGGGTCTTGGCTCCTGACTTCCCTCCCTGTGGGCTCACAGCTTAGGAGAGGGCTCTTGTCCAGATGGATAACCATTGCTTAGCAGATGCCCAGGGACGTGTGGGGGCGTGGGGTGGGGGGTGACATCTAGCAACTGCTCCAGGCTGCAGGGGCCGCCTTCTCTACCTCTGCCCCACCCCCGCCCCTCATCCGACTATTGCTGCATTCAGAAGCGCGGAGGCATATGGCTTAACTTGGAGGGACGTATTGCCCACAGTTTATGGGGCAGAACGTGATTAAACGGAGGGGGTCGCCTGGGCTGTCTTTGCAAGGACACTCTTCCTGTGACCCTTTGCCCACTGGGCAGCAGGCTGGAGCTGGCAGAGCCCCCACCCCTTCAAGTCAGTGAAGTGCTCCCACCCCCAGCCCTGTGGAAGGACGCTTTGAACCCTAACCCCCTCGGCCTCAGTGGAGAGTGTCCAGCAGACACGTAGAGCCCTCCTGTCTTCCAAGGGGCTGGGTGTGATCAGGGGACCCCTCCCTGGCAGCGCAAAGCACAGCCCTGGCGGCAGAGACCCAGCAGCCCTTTGTCTAAAGGCATCTGCGCCCCCCAGGGCTGCATTCAGGCTTTCCAGCTGGAATGGGTCAGGGGCGGGGCCTCAGGGGACGTAGGATAGAGGGCTGAGGGAACCTTGCCGGGGTCAGGGCTGGGGCTGCTGGCCTCCAGCCTGATTTCCCAGGAGGGCCCTCTGGCTGCTGAAGGGCATAAGGACGCGATAGCTGGAGTCGGATTTTCCCGGAAGCTTTTCAGCCCGTCCCCGTGATGAATCTCTTCCCTTAAAACGAATTTAAATCCTTTGGTCCCAGACAAATAGACGTACTCTCCAGCCCCCTGGAAGAAATGAGATTTTAATTTGGGATGATTTTATTCAGCAAATGCCCCAAAACCATGTACTTTTCAAAGGGAAACTCCAGCTTCAGTGGAGTCTTTGGGGAATTGAAGATTTCTTTTTTTTTTCCCCCTCTCTCTCTTTTTTCTCCCCCCAGCTCAACCTGAGAAGGGAAAGCCTCTTGCTGTCAGAAGAATATTTTTCTACTTTCTTCTATTGTGGAAGGAAATCCTTCTTCCTTTTTGGACATCACTGCTCTGTCTCTTTCTTCCCCTCTGTCTTTCAGCGCATTCCTGCCTAATCAATGTATTTTGATCAGAGGCAGGTTGACCATGAAGCTAATGAGGTATAAGCTTCAGGGGTCCTCATTTGGACATGCAGTGGTGTGCTGGTTTGACTCTCTGGCAAGGGTGGGGGGGTGCTTGATTCCTGTCATTTGCCAATTTCCATCGTGTAAATACTCCTGTGCACGTGCACGCCCATCGCTCAGTCCTGTCTGACTCTTTGCTGCCCCGTGGATTGTAGCCTGCCAGGCTCCTCTATCTATGGAACTTTCCAGGTAAGAATACTGAAGTGGGTTGCCATTTCCTCCTCTAGGGGAACTTTCTGACCCAGGGGTAGAACCTGAGTCTTTTATGTCTCCTGCATTGGCAGGTGGATTCTTTATCACTGAGCCACCTGGAAAGCCTGTAAATAGTCCCATCATGGCCCATTTCAAGCTAGCAACATGAAGTCGCTAAAAACAGAGCTGGGACTGAATCCATGTCAATGGCTCCCTTGTGTCTGTAAAAGCCAGCACATCATGGCCTCTAGTTTTTTGAGCCTCCCAAAACATATCCAGTATTTTGGTCATCTGATGCGAACAGCTGACTCACTGGAAAAGTCCCTAATGATGGGAAAGACTGAGGGCAGAAGAAGAGGGCATCAGAGGATGAGATGACAATGGGCATGAACTTGAGCAAACTTCGGGAGATGATGAGGGATAGAGAGGCCTGGTGTGCTGCAGTCCATGGGGTCGCAAAGAGGCGGAGACATCTGGGCGACTGAACAATAACAGCAAAAACACATCCAAGCTCTGACCTACCACCACTTTCCAGCAAGTCCCAGGTAGAGGCGTCTGAATTCTAAGCCTGTCTTAAACCCCCCACCTCCCTACCAGGGATCAGAGCTCATCATGGAAATTATGACCTCTAATTTTCAGGAGTCTGTACCTGCCCAGACCAGGGTTGCAAACACAGAGACCCCAGGCCTTCCAACATGTTTGGCTGACATAATGTTTTATAAAGACTTGAGCCAACGTATACATAAAGATTTATAACTCAAGATTTCTGACTTTCTTGAAAAACCTGAAGACCTGGCCTCACTGCCCTGAATCCCCACCTGGCAGCAACCAGCCAGGGTTGCTGAAAACCATGGCTCCCAAGATGAGGCGGTCAGCTTCCAGGTCCACACCTCTCTGTGCTACCTCCCCAGCTCGGGCCCAGGGAGCAGTTGCCATTTCTCATGGTGCCTGCACTGTGGTTTTTCTTAGAGAAATATTTCCTCTACCCAGGTCTCTTTCGAAAGTGGGGAATGAAAGATAGAGCAAGCGGGCCATGTGTTTCAGGAGAAATGTGCACAGCATATTTCTTTGTGGGAGAAGGATACTCCTTTTGGAGCCACTGCACTGAGCCATTCGCAGGGACACGTCCCCATCACAGCTTGTGGGAGTGGCGCCTCCTGGGCTTGTCCCCGCACAGCGTACACAGCCTGATTTCTGGGTGCTTACTCTGCAAACTGAAACAGTATCAAAATAATTCTGCATAGGATACCATGGTTCTTGTTCATCTGCCTACATGGCTGAGCAGACTCTCCAAGGCCTCATGGAAATTCTGACAGGGCATGATGAGGGCAGAGCCCAGAGACCAGCAGCCCCAGTGTGACAGATCCCTTCACAGGCAACATGAGAAGGGCCTGGTGGACAGGTCCCATATCTGAGAAATACTAGAAGGTGGCAGAAGTTTGAGCTTGGAGCTGAGATTCCAGGCAGGGAACCAAGCAGCCCCCTCTGCTGGGGGCACCCTTACTATTGCCTGGGCTGCCTGGCAAACTTCTGTGCCTCCTACAGAACCCAACTAGAATGCTGCCTCCTCCAGGAAGGTTACATTCCTCCTCCAGGAAGGTTACCTCCTCCAGGAAGGTTACCTCCTCCAGGAAGATTACCTCCTCCAGGAATGCTACCTTCCAGAGAGATAGCCACACCCTTCTGTGGGCTCCCTCTGGACCTGCCCAGTGAACACTGCACATATTCTATGCACTGTGATTCTGTTAGCATGACCTGATCCACTGTGTGTTTTCTGTGCCCCAGTGCCTAGGACAGTGTCTGGTACATTGTTGGGACTCAGCGAATAATTATTAATTAAGTAAATGGATGGATGGATGGGTGGAAAGGATGGACAAGTAGATGGATGGATGGATGGATGGGTGAGTGGATGGATGGGTGAATGGGTGGATGGATGGGTGAATGGGTGTGTGGGTAGAATGGATGGAGGACATACAGGAATCCCAGTCCTGGGGACTCAATGGGCCCAACATTAGAACTGGAAGGCAGGCAAGACTTAGTTGGAGTGAGTTCATTTTGGGATGCAGATTTCACCATAAGAGCAGGACTAACCCCTAGTCTTGCCACTAAATCTCTAAGCTCCTGAGGGTCACTTGTTTCTACCATCCCACCTGCCCCCAAACTGTGGCCCCAGCCAGAGGGAGCAGCAGCTGGAAGGGTGCCACAGTCCTACCTCCCAAGCACCTGCTCTGCTTCCTGGCCCCCCGGCTGTGAGTTCAGTAGATTCCCACTTCTCGGGGGCACGTGTAATTGATGCAGGAAATATTGTGGGTCTTTGCAGGACAGCTGGATTAGCGCCCTCCACCTGCCTCCCCCCATTTCTCACGGGCACCAGCCTGGACACAGAGGCCTAATTGCTGGCCCTGCCTTGTGTGCAGGTGGGAACCATGGACCAGTTGAGGATGAAAAATGCAGTAAGTTAAAGGCTTCTGAGGGATTGTTAAACAGTCAAAAAAAGGTCAAGAAAACTATTGCTAAGAACCAAACACCAAGTGAAACTCCAGTCCTTGATTAATTGACTAAATCATAGAGGCTTTGACCTACCTCTCTGAGGTTTAATGAATTAGTTGATTAGTTGCATTAAGTTGTTTTGCAACCACAAGGAGGGAGTAGGTCATTGGTCTTCAGCTAATGACATGCCCCAGTGGGTTGCTTCCAATAGCCCTGGCGTGTCAACCTGCAGAGCTGCGGGGTGCAGGGTCCCCCAGCAAAATGACTTTCACCCAGAAAGGACATGGAGCTGTGCTGAAGGACAAGGTGACTTTTCTGCTTTTCCTTCTTCTCCCAGGCTGCTTCTGTTCATTCTCTCACTTTCCTTCTTCCTTCCTGCTCTTTCTTGATCCTTCCCTTCCACACATTCTCTTTGTGACATTTTGGAAATTATTTTCTGACCATTGGCCTTGCTGCATGGGCAGGCCCCCTGCCTACTCCTCCCCAGCTCAGAGAAGGAAGAGCATGAAAGTGCTACTTCTAGGTGTGTGTAAATACACATCATTGTGGAGTGGGCTCAGAGGAAAGAACCATCACCCTTGTCATAGTTACTGATGTGAGCTGGATTTGCTGAGTCAGAGAATGGGAGAGAGGTTGGTGTGATGGGCACCAGGCTTCACTTGGTCAATAAAGCAAACGGGTTTAAGTGCAAATAAACCCAGTTTTCCTAAGTATATTCAAAGAATAAAGGAGTATGCGTGCCGTCCAAGGTGCAAAGAATATAAATCTGTTTGCCTGAAATTATTGCAATGTGGTATTGATTACTTAGAGCCTACCATAGCTTTTAAAGTTATAGTTTATTAAAGGGAAATATGTTTAACAAATACCTCCCCTGGTGCCTGCTACTGAAGCACGCAGGAGTCCCCTGGGAGAGGCATATGGTCACGTGCTTGCCCCCCAGGCTCTGCATGCAGGTACGCCCATGTGGGGTCCTGCTCTGTCCTGGGTCTTCCTGGACCCCAAGCAGATGTGTGTGGAAGACCTGGGAATGTCTTTCAGTTTGCTCCTTTGTCTCACCGCGAGATGATAAGCTCGTGCCTCCTCTATGTTCCTCCAGAGCCAAGCATTGTGCTTGGGCAGAGATGTTCCATAAATATTGACTAAATGTGAATGAAAAGCCTTTTATTATTTTACTTTTGTCTTTATTAAAATTTTTTAATTACAAAGCAAACAGGCTCATGATAACAAATGGTATGTTATTTTCAAATATTTAAAAATATTTTTTTAATGACAAAAATTAGATACGCTCAGGGTAGAACATTTGTAAGATGTGAAAAGGTATGAAAAAAGATAATAGAAATTGCCTATAAATCACCTATTATCCCATCACCCAGAGAGAACCCCCATTTGCATATTGGTTTATTTCCTGCCAGTCTTTTTTGCTACAGTCACATGTATGAAATTTTTTTTTCCAAAATTGATAATATGATATAGATGCTGTTGAGTGTTTTTTATTTTTTTTCACTTGACATTAGATCAACAGAATTTTCTCCTATCATTCAGCATTCTCCAAAACACAATTTTTAATGGCTATATAATATTCCTTCTTACAGACATACTGAAATTTATTTAGTCATATCCTGTTGTTGGTTGTTTATTCTGTTGTCAGTGTTTAGCATTAGCGATAATACTCTGGTCAACACAGTTATTCATAAATCTTTCATCCCATCTCTGAGTATTACAAAAGATCAAGTTCTTAAAGCAACAGCCAGTGGAGGTTGTTATTGCGGAGCCAATTCAAGCGTATGTAGTCATGTGGGGCCCATTGCTTGGTTTAAGGTTCTGCTGTGGCATTCTTAAAATTCTTAATTTTTTAACAAGTGACTCCACATTTTCATTTTTCACTGGGCCCCACAAATTATGTAGCCAGTCCTGATTATGTAGAGTTCTTCCCTGCTGGCATAGAAAAACCAGGGCTGCCTATACCTGTTTCACTCCTGGGAAAACATGCCCAGATCCGCTGACTCTGAGAATTGCCATACAAAGAGGATTTTCCAGGACTTCCCAAGTAGTGCACTGGTAAAGAATCTACCTGCCAATGCAGGAGACACAAGAGACACGGGTTCGATCCCTGGGTCGGGAAGATCCTCTGGAGTAGGAAATGGCAACCCACTGCAGGATTCTTGCCTGGGAATCCCAGGGACAGAGGAGCCTAGCAGGCTACAGTCCATGGAGTTTCAGAGAGTCGGACACGATTGAGCTACTCGCATACACACACAAGACAGAAGGACTTTCTACAGAGCTGAGGTTTATCTTTAAATGTGCATCTTATTGGCATCATCTGCTTCATTTTAGCTTACTAAAATTTGAACCATAAGTTGCTAATGCAGTAATTTGTGTTAGAGGAATTTCTAAACTGTCTTTTTTTTCTTAACATTTTTAAAACAATCACCAGTTAACTAAAATTTCAATGGAAAGAAACTTTTTCTGAGCCATTTGAAAGTCACTGATCTGATGCCCCATTACACTGAAATACTTTTGTGTGTGTTTTCTTCAAACAAGAGCATTCTCCTACATAACCTTTGCAGAGCTCTCAAAATTGGGCAACTAACATGGCTACATCATTACCACCTAATCCTCAGTGTTATTGTTGTTCAGTCGCCAAGTCTTGTCCCACTGTTTGCAAACCCATGGACTGCAGCACGCCAGGCTCCCCTGTCCTTCACTATCTCCCAGAGTTTGCTGCTGGATTCGTGTCCATTGAGTCGGTGATGCTATCTAACCATCTCATCCACTGCTACCCCCTTTCGCTTTTGCATTCAATCTTTCCCAGCATCAAGGTCTTTTCCAGAGTCAGCTCTTCATATCAGGATGCCAAATGATTGGAGCTTCAGCTTCAGCATCAGTCCTTCCAATGAATATTCAGGGTTGATTTCTTTTAGGATTGACTGGTTTGATCTCCTTCCTGTCCAAGAGATTCTCCAGAGTCTTCTCCAGCATGGCAATTTGAAAGCATCAAATTTTTTGGTGCTCAGCCTCCTTTATAGTCCAACTCTCATATCTGTACATGACTACTGGAAAAGCTGTAGATCTGACTATATAGACCTTTGTCAGCAAAATGAAGTCTCTGCTTTTCGATACATTGTCTTGGTTTGTCATAGTGTTCCTTCCAAAGAGCAAAATAAGTTTTACCAATTGTCCCAATAATTTCAGCATCATGGGTCATATATAGTCGTCATGTCCCTCAGTCTGGAGCAGTTCTTTACTCTGTCCTTGACTTCTATGACGTTGCCATTATTGAAAAGTACAGACTTGTTATTTCATAGACTTCTCTCAGTTTGGGTTTGTCTGATGTTTTCTCATGATTAGATTCAAGTTGTACATTTTTGGCAGGAATCTCACAGAAACAATTCGGGTGGTACAGAATTTCAATTCTGGTGATGATCACTGAGATTGCTCCCTTAAGAGGGCTCCTGCAAGGATTATCCACTGTGAAGTTACTCTTTTTCCTGTTGCAGTTAATCAGTATTTCATCAGGAAATATGTTAAGACCACATAAATGTACTATTCCTCATCAAATGTTGAGAATATTCAGTTATTTACTTATAATTTTACTGATTCATCATTTAACTATTCCATGGGTTATAATCCATTACTATCATTATTTATTTTGATGCCCAAATGGTCTCAGATTTGGTTGGTGGGGGCCCATTCAAGCTGGCTTCAGTGTCATTTATTATAAGACTATCATTCTTTTTTTTTCTAATTGAAATATAGTTGATGTACAATATCCTGTAAGTTAAAATCATCATTTCTTGACCGCTTTATTGCTATCTGAACAAGATGTTCCAGGCACATTTTGTACTTTCCTGGGACCAGCCATCTGTCCAATGAAGCTTTGATCCTCTTAGTGAAAGGTAGTATTTAGAAGCCAAGATCTGAGTGTGAGTGTACTCATGGTTATTGGGAGGTCACTGCTGCCATGTATCATATATATATGTGTCGGGCTTTTCTGGTGGCTCAGTGGTAAAGAATCTGCCTGCAATGCAGGAGACCTGGGTTCAATCCCTGGATTGGGAAGATCCCCTGGAGAAGGGAATGGCAACCCACTCCAGTATTCTTGCCTGGAAAATCCCATGGACAGAGGAGCCTGGTGGGCTACGGTGCACAGGATCGCAAAAGAGTCTGACACAAGTTAGTGACTAAACAACAATATACATGTTTTGTGTATGTGGATGGATGGATAGATATAGATATAAATATAGATATAGACATAGACATTTGTTGTTGTTGTTAAGTCGCTAAGTCATGTCCAGCTCTTTTGTAGCCCCAGGGACTGTAGCCCACTAGGCGCCTCTGTCCATGGGATTTCCCAGGCAAGAATAATGGAGTGGATCGCTATTTCGTTCTCCAGGGGATCTTCCCAACCCAGGGATCACATCTGTGTCTGCTGCATTAGCAGGCGGATTCTTTACCACTGTGCCACCTGGGAAGCCTGTAGACATAGATATAGATACAGATGCAGATATGGATACAATTTATATTTTATTTCTACATATAGAGGTAGATATTTTGAAAACGATTAGCTTACTCCAATATAGCCAATTCCAAATCACCTCCAGAGCATTCATTCTTACTCTCCCTTTCCATATTTGTAACTATCTTCCCTGGTGGCTCAGAGGTTAAAGCGTCTGCCTACAATGCAGGAGACCTGGGTTCGATCCCTGGGTCGGGAAGATCCCCTGGAGAAGGAAATGACAACCCATTCCAGTATTCTTGCCTGGAGAATCCCATGGATGGAGGAGCTTGGTGGGCTATAGTCCACGGGTCACAAAGAGTCGGATACGACTGAGTGACTTCACTTTCACTTTCACTTTCTCCAATAGTAAGAAAACTGTCTCCCATGATCCTTAAATATGATTACATGTTTGATCAATCTCCTTGTATATAACAAATCTCACATCTCTGCCACCATCTCCTCTCCTGTGTGGATACCCTCATTTCCTATCAATGCGCCCTTAATGCTGTTGTGAGAAGGATTCTGAAGCTCATGAGAAGGTCTCCAGGTATGGAAGAAAGAGTAATGTGATTGATTAGCAATGTCTGCCTTGGACAGAGGAACAGGAAGTATGGGACGACCTGCCATGCATATGCTACCCCTGAATTATGATAATCAATAGGAGCATGCATATTGATCAGCTGGCCATAGAATTTTGAGAAAAATAATAATTCACAATTACAATTAATATAAATTAATAATTACACTGCAGACATCAGTGCTGCAGTCATTGGGTTGCAAAGAGTCAGACACGACTTAGCAAATGAACAACAATAAGCAGGCATCGACCAAGTCATCTGGTTATCCTGTTGGCCGCTGGGAAAGCATGTTCTAGATCTGCTCTTGTGACATTTGACCTTCTTTGTCAGGGTCACATTCATAGCTCTATAGCTCCTACTATGGCTCCATCGAAAGTTTCATTCTGGCTTTTCCCACTTGGCTTCTCCCACCTGGTCCCTTCCCATCTGGCCCTCTCCCACCTGGTCCTCTCTCTCACCTGGTCTCCTTCCACCTGACCCCTCCCATCAGCCCTCTCCCTCCCAGGCCCAGCAGCTGGGTTCATAGACACATAGCTCAGCCAGGAGGATCCTGACTCTCTGCTCCCTGCCCGTGAGACATCTCCACTGGTTCCTTTAGAAGGACACTGGAGGGAGGAAAACGTCCTCCCACTAGAGGAGCCGCAGGGTGGAGCATCCCCAGCTTGTCTGTGATTATTCTTCAGTTCCTGATTGGAACAGCCATGAAGACTGTGCCTAGTGTTGCACTGAAGGTTCAAGAGAGGAGCAGGACTGACCTGGAAAGTCAGGTCAAGGAGGGCAACGCTGAGTGCAGTTGGCACTGGCCCTCACAGGCCCCTCCCCTTCAGCCCTTCCTGAAGACTCACCCCCATCAGAAGAGGAGAAGGTTTGGAAAGCGGAAGAGGAGGTTACCATGTTCTGAGGCTGAGCCGGGCTCTGGAAGCTGGACAGAGGCTGCAAGACATGTGCACATGTGTGTGTGTGTGTGTGTGTGTACGCCTGCACATGTGCCTGCATGAGTGTTGGTGGGGGTCAGAGAAGAGGATACTCACCTAGCTCCCTGACTCCCAGACCCTCATTCACTCCCTCCATTTGCAACAGGATTTGCACAAAGCTGCATCGAGCATCCTTCCCTGCACCTGTGGGGTGGACCCTCAACCAGGCTCCCAGCAGCCCCTTCCCTACTCAGAGGACTCTGGCTCAGGAAGCTTCTGAAACACAGAGAAGGATTTGAAGCTTCCTGACTCCCCTGTGCCTTGCCTGGCACTGGGCCCCTGCTGCTGGAAGGGCTCCCGAATCTCTGATTCCAGCTGGCTGGTCCCTTCTCAGGGGCAGGGACCACATCCCAGGCACCCCTGCAGGCCTGAAGGCCGTAGCTCAGAGCCAAGCACAGGAAACCCTGAGGAGGGAGTGTGGCATGGTCCTGGGACCCTGTGTAGATCGGGCCAGGTGCCAGGCTGTGCACTTTTCAAATCCTCTCATTTAATCCTCACCAGAGTCCCGAAGCTGGCATGTGTAATCCTCTTCTGTGCATGAGGGAAGAGAAGCTCAGAGAGGTTTGTTGATTTGCCAGAGGTCACCCAGCCCAGAGACGGTGGAACTGGGCTGTAAATCTTGACCCCAGTACACGCCAACCTCCTTCAAGACCACAGAGGGATGGACCTAACTCTTAGCAAGTGGCCTTCCCAATGTCATCTAACCCCTTGTGTGTTCCTGGCCAAGCTCTGGAGCCCAGGGAGCATCTCTAGACCCCTGCATCCCATGACAGGACCCTTGACCTCTGACCTCACTCAACGTTCTGCAGGGTGCTGGGCAAGGGTCAGGCAAATGACATTCCATTTCTTCAGCTTCCCAGGAGCTACTGCCACTCCTGTTCACTTGCAACAGTGGACATGCCGGTCTCGGCCTGACCTGGGAAGTGGAAAGGCCTTTGATGGACCATCCCATGTAAGCCTGACACCCAGGGAGGGCCAGCAGCAGAGCCAGGACCAGGAGGAAAAAGGTTGGGAGGAGGTCCAGAAGCTGGCCTTCCTGGCCCAGCTGCTCAGAGCCCCGTCCACTGGGGTGGCCACCCATGCAGGTTCAGTAACTTCCCGTTTAACAGAAAGTTGCTGAGCTCTGCCCTCTGTGTGCTCCAGAGTGACTTCCACGGAAGCAAAGAGGGACCAGGAGGTGATGATCCACCGAACAGAGAGAGACAGCTCGAGGACCTCTGGGCTTGTGGGCATCAGCAGTACCTGAGCAGGAAGTCTTCATGATAAACCTGCACCTCCCGGCTTGTAAGGCTGGAGGAACCTCATGGGGTCCCCACAGTCTAGCTGGCTTTCAGAGAGGCCAAACTCCGGTCCAGGACAGGGCCCAGCCTGCAGGAAGTATATGGAATGAATGGACAGATGAATGAGTGAGTGGACGAGTGAATCCAGGTCGCTGGCAGATGAGGAGAGTAGGCTGGTGGTAAGGGAGGGATGTAACCAAGTCAGCCCTTCGGAGGCCGTGCAGCATCCATTCACGGTAGCCACAGACCCTTCCAGGGAGCTGCTGGGAGCCAGGCCGCCGCTCCCCAGAGAGGTCCACAGAGCAGGGGTAGAGCTCGTGCTGGTCTCCGTTTGCCACCCTCTATCCCTGAACAGAGCCTGGCTTAGAACAGCCTCTCCATAAATCTCCTGGAGGCCCTCATGGGGGAGGGAGTGGGGTGCTGAAAGAAGCAAGAGAAACTTCTTCTTTGGTTTAAGCTCCAGGAAAGGGAAAGACCAGAAGTCCCTCGACAAAGTACCAGGACCCCCAGCACAGAGAGCTCCAAGGAGAGACACTCCCTGCAGTGGGGGGCTGTGTGTGGGGTTCAGAGGGGAGAAGCTCTCACCTGCATGGGGGAGCTGGGCTTCGGGTTCAGAGGGCAGAGCACTGCTGTGGCCGTGACTGAGAGCCGGGTCTGAACAAGTGCTGTGGAGGCAGGGCTGAACCCGGACGTGACTGTGAATCTCGGAGTGAGCCCTGAGACCAGCGCGACTTGCCCAGCACACCGTCCTGGGAAGCGTGTCCCTTGCTGGGCACACAGCGATGGGTTCTGCACACCAGCACCCTGGTGTGTGCTGTCCTTAGTGCTGCAGGGAGGAAGGAAGGAGAGACATGAGTGTGGGAGATGCCCTGGGGCTGGAAGCCAAAGGTGACCCCAGTAGAAGGAAGGGCCGGGAGTCACAGTTGGTTCATTTCAACCCTCAGAAGGAGATGGTGTCGCCCTTGCTGGCCTGGGGCTCAGGAATTTTTAGAAGGGTCCACCCTCCTTCCATCCCCCCACATCACTCACTCTTCAGTCAGTGATTCAACAGCCTTTTGTGGAGACCTGTTACATGCAGAAGGAGAAAAGGTCGGAAGCGGGTGAGATGGTTAGATAGCATCACTGACTCAATGGACTTGAGTTTGCGCAAACTCCAGGAGATAGTGAAGGACAGGGAAGTCTGGCATGCTGCAGTCCATGGGGTCACCAACAGTGGGACATGACTTACCGATGGAACAATTATGTGTCAGACACTGAGAGGAGCCTGGTGGGCTACGGTCCATGGGGTCGCAGAGTCAGACATGACTGAGTACACTGTTCTAGGTGCTGACAGCACAGCTGTGAGCAGGACGGACACAGCTGCCCTCAGGGAGTTTCTGGTCATTAGAAGTGAGAGGATGCCGTGAAGAAGAAGCACAGAGCCCAGCAGTCCCTTCAGATGGCTTTCAGCCCCACATTCCAGGTGCCACCTGGAAGGTGGTGACATAGTTCTTTCACATCTTAATTCTAAACCACCTGCCTTAAGCTCAGAGATGACTAATCTACTGCCTGCCTCCTTCCCCTCCCAAGCCCAGGGCAGACATTACTAATAGATCACAGCACTGTTTCCTGCTCCACCTGCCTGCATGTGGGCTCAAAATCCTCAAGCTGGCCCTGCAGCTGGCAGGCTGGCCAATAACATGGAAGTGATCAGCCCTCCCTTCCCCATTCCCTCCTGTCACTGACTCCAGCCTGCTGGCCTCTGGACCTCTTCTCTTTCTCCCATCTTCAGCCACACATGAACGCCAAGCACACATTCCTCCCAAGGGCTTGCTCCTTGGAAGCCCCTTTTGACCACAAGTTGGGGGTGTCCTCTTCCCCAGGACTTAAGCTTCCATGACCTTCCAGAGTTTCCCCTACTCTTGTGATCCCTTTCCTTGTCTTGCTCCATCCCCCCCCCCAACCTCCCGCCATAGAAGAAGCCAAACCTCTTTTAGGGCAGAATCCAAACCCAGCTGACTCCCCCAGCCAGATGGTGGGGCCCGTATCTGAGAGCTGAGTATTTCAGATTTTGTGTTCCAGCAATCTGCTAATGGAGGCGAGAAGGAGGCTCACAGAGTTATCAGCTGCCTCTGTCAACATTGGGTAATGAGGTGCGAAAGCTGGCACCTCGCAGTAAACTGTGAGCCTGCAGACATTCTCAGGCACCTGCAGCTGTGGGGCCCTCCAGTGAAAGGGGGTGGTACCTGGCAGCCCCTGTGAGGCCCTCAGGGGGTGGGGTCTGTTCTGGGGACTGGATTGGCATGCATCTTTGGAAATCTATTTATGGGATCCACGGAGCATTCCCTTATTTAGAACTGGAGGAAACTGACAGCTTGGATTGACAGAAACCTCCCCCAAAAGCAAAGGAGCATGTGTTTCCATTTTTGAAGTGGTGATGCTTTTCTTGGGATGCACCTGAGCAGGACCCAGGAGGGTAGCTGGGACTGGAACCCAATCCCAAGCCTCCATCCCATCTCCTTCGACAAGGTCAGCTGGTTTCCTGGTCCCCTATCCACCTGCAATCTTCTCCTCTGCCTTCTTCTTTTCCCTTCTTGAGACCCAAGGTTGGACCCTCCTGCAGGCCTACTATCTCCTAAGTGCCCCAGGCAGATGGGATCAGGGTCCCAGCTCAATAGTCAAGCTCCTGGCATGAGTCTCTCCAAACCAGGCCTAAACCCCAGAAGGTACTCATGCCACCCCCATCTCTCTGTGTCCTTCATCAACTCGCCATCAAGTCTGTCTGTCTTATCTTCTGAACAACTCAAATCCAACACTGGTGCCCACCCACTGCTAACCTCCACACAGTCCTTCTGATTTAACACGTAGGCTTTATAATTATTCCAGTGGGGTGGGGCCAACAGATCTAGAGATGACTGCCACTGAAAAGATGGTTTGTGACTCACAGGTCCCCAAGCCAGAGGGGAGGACACAGCACAGGGAGGTGCCACAGGGAGGCAGAGGAAGGGAGGAAAGGTGGGCAGGACATTTATTGTGGTTTCCGTGGGCTTTCCTGGTGGCTTAGTGATAAAGAATCTGCCTGCAATACAGGAGACTTGTGCTCGATCCCTGGGTCAGGAAGATCCCTTGGAGAAGGGAATGGCAACCCACTCCAGTATTCTTGCCCAGGAAATTCCATGGACAGAATGGGATACAGTCCATGGGGTCCCCAAAGGGTCAGACACGACTGAGTGACTAACACTTTCTCTTTATTCCCAAGTGGCACTAGTGGTAAAGAATCCACCTGCAATGCAGGAAACCTGGGTTCGATCCCTTTGTCAGGAAGATCCCCTGGAGCAGGAAATGGCAACCTATTCCAGTATGCTTGCAGGAGAATCCCATGGAGAGAGGAGCCTGGCGGGCTACAGTCCAGGGGATTGCAGAGTCAGACACAACTGAGCATCTGAACAATGGGCAATGGGTGGGAAGGAATAGCCAAGGCAAAGAAATCAGGTTTAGAGTTGGCTAGTTTGAAAGATTTCAGTGGGCCCTGGGGCCCTAGGGCTGCTCCACTTGTCTGGCACCTGTCTCGGGTGATTAAGGCAGGAGGATAGTGGCTAGAGTGAGAGCCTGATAGAGAAGGAGGTGAGGGGCTCCACAGGGGTTGGTTTGCATATAAAAGCGCATGGGGGCTAGTCTTCTACCAGCTCTAGAACTAGCTGTAAGCAGTGATCTCTCCAGGGTCAGGGAGACCCCAGATGTCAAAGCATCAGAAATTCAATTTTTTCTTTTTTCTTTTTCTTCACTTTTTGGCCGTGTGACATTTGATATGGGGTCTTAGTTCTCCCAAACAAGAATCGATCCTACACCTCCCGCAGTGGAAGTGTGGAACCTTAACCACTGGACTACCCAGAAAGTCCCACATCAGAAATTCATAAAATAAAAGGCATGTTTAATAACATGCCTCCCCCTGGACCCTTCCCCAGTTCTGGTCCTCCCAAACTCCTCTCCATTCAACAGCCAACAAGGAAAAAATAAAAAATGCTCATCTGGTAATTTCATACAGGAATACACACGTGTACACACACCCTTGCTGATTAAAAATCTTCCCTCTAAGTCTGAAGACCACCATGTCCCTTCGTGTTGTCTAGTCCCAGTGGGAACCGTATGCCCCCTCCTTCCTCTCCAGACAGCCTGGCTTCTTGCAGGTCCTCAAATGTGCTCCATAGAAACATGCTCCACCTGCCTGGCCACTCACCCCCACCCCTCCGCCTGCTCACACCTGCTCGGCCATCCAGTCTCTGCAGGAGGATGCTCACAGAAGCAAGCTTCTCTCTCTCAGGGTGTGAGCCCCAGGTTGGGAGCATCTCCCCACAAGACTGCACTCACCCGGGAACCCCAGCATCTCTAATGAGACACAGCTCACAGCAGACACTCTGCTGTGATGCAGCAAAGGGATTTCTAAACATCTTGGCAACTGTAAGGGAGGGAGAAGTGGTGGAGATTCTTGCTTACCCCTATTCTTCAGATGAACGGATGGTGTCTTGGGGGCTTCAATGGCTTCAGGTCACACACAGCTAGAAGGGGACCAAGCCGGCATTCCAAGTGAGGTTGCTGATATCCTTTGGGGGGTCAGTCAAGGCCCAGCCTCTAGGAGACTTAGCTAGCACTGAACCTACCTCCCGGTCTCCTGTATTCTATTTTGGGCAAGAGAACCAGCATTGGCAAGATGGATGGGGGGAGGCTCTGATGGGGGAGGGGCTTTCCTCCTGCTGAAGCTGGCTAGGGGGGTATTAGTATCTTTGAGCTGCTGTAACAAAATATCACACACCGAGAGGCTTAAACAGCAGAAATCGATTGTCTCACAGTCTGGAGGCTAAAGTCCAAGTATAAGGTCAGCAGGGCTCTGCTCCCTCCGAAGACTTCTTTCCGCTTCCGACAGCTGCAGGGATTCCTTGGCTCGTAGATATATCATGTCCATCTCTGCCTCTGTGGACACATGGCCTTCTCCCTCTGTGTGTCTGCGTTTCTGCCCAGGTTCTCTTTCCCTTATAAGGACACCCAGGTGGCACTAGTGGTTAATAACCCGCCTGCCAATGCAGGAGACGTAAGAGACGTGGGTTCCATCCCTGGGTCAGGAAGATCCCCTGGAGAAGGAAATGGCAGCCCACTCCAGTATTCTTGCCTGGAGAATCCCATGGACAGAGGAGCCTGTTTGGCTACAGTCCACGGGGTATCAAAGAGCTGGACACAACTGAAGCAACTTAGCCATGTAAGGACACCAGTCATGCTGATGTAGGGTGCTCACTCACTCAATCATGTCTGACTCTTTGCAACCCCATGGACTGTAGCTCACCAGGCTCCTCTGTCCATGGGATTTCCCAGGCAAAAAGTAGAGTGGGTTGTCATTTTCTTCTCCAGGGTGTGTTCCTGACCCAGTGATCAAACCTGTGTCTCCTGCATTAGCAGGCGGATTCTTTAACTCTGAGCCAATATAGGGAAGCCCCACTGGATGAGGGCCCACCCTAATTCACCATCATATCATCTCAGTTTAACTAATTAGAGCTGCAAAGACCCTATTTCCAAATAAGGTCATATCCTATGGTTCTGGGTGGGCATGGATTTGAGGCAGGGGGAGGGTGGATACAATTCAAGCCAACCCTGGGGATTTTCTCTTCCTATGTCCTGTCTCCTGAATGTACCCCAAGACCCAGGACACTGAATGGCCTTGACCCAGGCTCCATCAGATCCCACCATGTCCAAACTGGGAATGATCTCACAGAAAAGGCCTGGACCAAGAGTCCAGAGCCCTGGCAAGCTGCAGGACCAGCTCTCTCCCACTCCCACCCATCTCTGGACCCTCAATTCCTTGATGCACAGAGAGGCTTGGAACACATGCTTTCCCAGCTGTTATTCAGCTTTGCAAGATTGATGGCAAAAGGAGAAGGGGATGGCAAAGGATGAGATGGTTAGATAGCATCACTGACTCAATGGACGTGAACTGGAGCAAACTCTGGGAGATAGCAAAGGACAGAAGAGCCTGGCACGCTGCAGTCCATGGGGTTGAAAAGAGTCAGACGCAACTTAGCGACTGAACAACACCACTAATTCAGCTGTGACGTTCTAGATCCAGAATGTTCCAGAGTCTCTTTCTTTATAGGTCTTTGTCTTTTAGTAAAAAAACAAATGAAAGATATCATTGTCATTGCTTTTTAAGATGATTGGTACAGTAATACACATTCATGGAGAGATGGGAGAACTCAGGGGGGATACCAGGTCCATCGCTCATCATGGTTGCTTTTAGGAAGTGCTTGCCACCTACTATAAGCCACACATCTCTTGAGCACTTACTATGTGCCACACATGTGTTGAGCACCTACTATGAGCCACACATCTCTTGAGCACCTACTTTGTACCAGACTGTGGTCTGGATGGGGGTGGGAGGGGACAGGTGAATGAGATGACACTGCCACCTGCCCTCGGGGGCTTGCAGCCTCAGATTCTGATGTCATTATGGTGGAAGTGGTAGTCTAGGGTCCCAGTGAGGGCCTTTTTCATCTGTGAGCTCCTGAAAAGAGGAAACAGAACCGAGGTGGAACCGTCTGGGGCTGCCATGGAGGAGGTGGTGGTGGAGCGGGAAGCCTGCTTAGCCCCCGCTAAGCAATTTCTCCCCTGTAGAGATGAGTATCGGGGGGGGCCTCCAGCTCTTTGACTCTCCCTCCTTCGCCCTGTCTTTTGGGAATTCTTGAGACAAAGTGATAACCAGGGTTCCTCCATGCTCAGCTCCCTGGATTCACCCCACCACCCCCTGCCACCTGCCTGTGACTCAGAACCCCTCCAGGCCCCTCAGGCTCCAGCAGCCTTTTATCTCCCATTTCAGGGCCCTTGCCTGCCCAGCCCCGAACCCTTGGGCTGCATGGGCCTGTGCTGGGCCTGATCTCCATCTCTGGGCACAGTCCAGTACTTCCAGGCAGGGCGGGATTCACTTCTGGAATGACCAGCGGGTCCCTTAGGACACGGCAGGAAGAGGGGACCAAGGCCCTGGGGATTAACAGGGGGACAGGCAGGAGCCCCTGTATGGGACTCTCCACAAGGAGGTCCTGGGGGCCCGGGGACCAGCCCCTTCCCCCCGACTCAGAGTAGGAGAGCCCGCAGGGTCTCGACAGCTGCTCCTGGGCCAGAGCAGAGAAGGTGATTCTGCTCCTTCCTCAGGGAGAGTCATCAGAATGTGTGCAGGGACCCCCACCCTTGTTCCTTCTGAAGTGGCCCGTGCGGCCTTAATGCACCAGGCTGAGGGGCAGGGAACACAGTCACTGGGACAGGAAGGGAAGCCCCAGCCCCAGTACCTGTGGGGGCGCAGGGGACTCTGGGGTCACTGAGTGCACCCCACCCTACATCTTCGGGCCAGCCCCCTCTACAGTGAATGCCCTCCCTCCACCGTGGCAGGAGGCCGTCGGGACTGGAAAAGGATTCAGCAGCTGTAGTCATTAAGATAAAAGTCACAGTAATGACTTGAGTGTTATTTAGTTCTGATATCTTAATTTAATTGGATTTTTTTTAATTAAGAAAAAGACCCATAATCCTGTAAGCACTGGGCTGGGGCTGCCTGGTCGGAAGTTAACCTTTAAGAGCTGAGCCCAGAACCCCCGTCCCTCCTGCCTGAGGTCAGGATCACTCTGGGAAGAAGGACACGGGAGCCTGGGATCTGAACCCGGAAAGAAGCTGGGGGCCGCTCAGAAAGAAAGGTCAAGGTTTTCGATGTGTCTGCAGCTCAGGAAAGAGGAGGCTGCAGGTGCTGATGGCGCCGTCTGCCCCCGGGAGCCTGCCCCCCTGGAGGCCAGACGTGGGCATTGCCAACCACCCCACTGCGAGAGGCCCTGAGTGACCAATATGGAAGGCCATGGGACCATTCTCCACCCCAGACATGAGCCTCCTGCCTGCCTCCCATCACCCAGCAGCTCAGTCCTTCTCAAGGTCACAGCAGCTCTGGAGCTCGGGCTGCATCCAGGGGAGAGGGACTTGCAGGGGGTCCCTCCTGCGTCCGGGCCTTCAGTGACCAGCTGTGGCCTCCCCCGCTCCCCCTACTGCCCTCCCCTGCTGGGCTCTGGAAGCCAGAGGCTGCATGGTGACGGTGATTGATGGTTTACCAATAGGAGTGGGATGAAGTTTTAATAGTCTCAGATTAAAGGATCAGAGAGCAGAGGGAGGCAGGGAGCCTGGCTGCCTGCATTCATATTTTTTCACAGAGCGAAGCTGGAGCTTCCCGGAAGGGGCAGTTAGAGCCACAGACCAGTGTGGTGGGGATCGGAGCTAGAGGGTTCCTGTGACGTCAGGTGGGCCAGCCAGCCTCTGTCACAGGATGGGTGTAGGGTGGCCACAGCGCCTTGGGGTCCAGAGCAGAGCTCTGTGAACTCAGGGTCCTGGCTGAAGTATGAGCACCCCTGCCCTGGGTTTAGACTGAGCCTGCAGCCTCTGGGACGTAAAGGGACAGACAGGATCTCAAGGCTTGGCTGGAGGAAAGTTCTAGAAGGAAGCACAACTGAACATGCAGCAAGTTTGGGAACACGGCGAGGGTCTTGGGTGAGAGGTCAGTTCTTGCTTGTTATGGCCGTACATGATGTTTTCATCCTTCTGGGGATTCTACGTAAGAGAAACATGGTGGTGTTGTGCAGTCACTAAGTCGTGTCTGACCCCGTGGACTGCAGCACACCAGGCTTCCCTGTCCTCCACTGTCTCCCAGAGTTTGTTCAAGGTCATGTCTGTTGAGTCAGTGATGCCATCCAACCATCTCATCCTTTGCCTCCCTCTTCTCCTTTTGCCTTCAATCTTTCCCAGCAGAGATAAGCATGTACTCCCTCCACAGTCACTGCTGAATCTAGGAGACCAAGGCCAGGGTGAAGTTGACTCCAAGTAAGCATTTGAGGTCCAGTGGCTAGAGGGTGACTCTCCCCTTCCTGCTGTGGGGTTAAGGTCCACACCCGGGATCCTGTAGCCCCAAGGCAGGGGGAGGGAGGGGGCTGGGTGTCTGCACCTGTGTGAGGACCTGCACTATGTCCTCCGGCCCCGTACCCCTCGTGTGCCCTGAGATGGGGCGCTGAGCATGTCACAGGGTGAGTGGAAGCCCCCTGCAGCCTGGTCTCCAGCACTGAGCCCACGATGAGGGGAGGGAGAAAGAAATGCAGGTCACTGTGGGCGTTCAGGCAGGGAGCCCAGGACATGAGATACCCCTGCTCCCCCCTCTCTGTGAATCAGCCAGGGGACGATACCCACTGGTTCGTGTCTCCATCAGGCCCTGAGCAGACACTGCTGTCTGGGCCATGATGAAGGCCAGGCCTCCGAAACCAGCCACTAGGGCTCTCTGGATGCACGTGGTCAGGCTGGACCAGCTGGCCCAAGTGTCAGCAGGAGCGTGACCTGATGGATCATGTTTTAAGGTCACGGGGTTAGGTATGCACCACAGCTGGCTCAAGACCCAGTGTCAGCCACCTTGGTAATGATTAACCCGTGGATGAAATGACCTCAGATCACTCCTCGGCCTCTCGGGGCCCTCAGCTGGAGGTCAGGAGAGAATGAATGGGACCTGGGGTGTGACCCTCAGAGAGGCATTTTATCCTTTGACAGGGTCCTCATCTCTGTGCTTCCATACGAGACCAGGCACATCTCAAGCACAGCTGGGCGCTGGTTTGGGGGAGCTGGGTGGGTAGGTGAAGGGCTTCCTTCCCCCACCCTGCCCCCAGGCAGGTGGAGTCCAGCCGGGTCCCACCAGCAGCATCTGGTTAGCGATCACCTCAGGCCCCTGCCGTGTGCTCAGCCTCCATAGCTGAGGTCAGCAGCCTCGGAAGAGCCTCCAGAGGCCCGTTTTGGGGGTGATGGAGAGACAGAGGGATGGCAGGGGGCCCAGCAGGGCAGAAGGCCTTCTCTTGGGAGTCACTTGGCACCAGAGGGCGCTGGGTTCCCATTCCCTGCAGGACATCACCAATGGCAGGAACATGGTCTGCATCTGACAGCGGTGCCCCTCCATCAGGCCCAGAGAAGGGCTGCCTCATGGCGGGCAGTGAGACAGTGGGCCCCCAGTACAAAGCATTCCGGAAAGCGGAGCTGACTCTGCCGGGCGTTGGCTCAGCATGCAGGGCCCCACAGATGCTGCTGCCTGACAGAGACCACCCACTGCCTTCCCAGGTCCCCCAGGCCACAGTCCTAGAATGACTCCTGCCTACTTCCCGGGGCAGAAGTGGCTTGTGGGTCAGAGAGAACAAACCCAAGACCTGCTTACACCCCGGCCTGCACAGGACACCCCAGCAGCCCCCGCCTTCCTTGGCTCTGTCGCTTCCCTGTCCCACCTGTGCCGTGTGCTGGCTCAGAAGGGTCTCTGGAGACAGACCCTGGGAAGGGCTGCTCAGATTCTCCCCATCAAAGGGCCAGGGCTTCCCTGGTGGCTCAGATGGTAAAGAATCTGCCTGCAAAAAGGAGACCCAGGCTCAATCCCTGGTTCAGGAAGATCCCCTGAGGAGGGAATGGCCACCCACTTCAGTATTCTTGTCTGGAGAATCCCATGAACAGAGGACCCTGGCGGGCTACTAATCCCATGGGGTCACAAAGAAATGGACACGACTGAGCGACTACACAACACCAAAGGGTCACGGCCAAGATGATGACTCAGAAAGGGGGCTCAGAGGATGCCTTTGTGCCCCAGGAAAAGCCACCTGAGGTCGCCCTGCCCACCCCACACCTGCCTGCCTCTGGACTCACTTCCAAGCTAAGAGGAGCAGGTCACAGCCACCCTGTCCTGAGGTCTGCAGGCCCCAGGCTTCCAGGTTCCCCCAAACCTGCTATTGTAACCACCCCCCAAAAAAAATGAAGGAATGTGCATTAGACAACTGTTACTCAGCATATTTTATGGTGCTTTGCCTCAGTTTGAATATGTAAAAGCACTAAGCTGTTTAATTCAGCGCTTTCCTGCAGTTTGGAGGCATAACTCAGTTTGATACCAGCGGCTGGTAGCAGCAGCCTGGAAGGGCCGAGGCAGTTTGGGTAATTTAAGCTTAGTTTGCCACCGACGCTGGGACTTCTTCCTCCCTCTGCCTTGTTCATCCCCGTGGCTGCATCAACCGCTCCCCCATCTCCCCACCAACCCCCCCGCTCCGACCCCCTCCTGTCCCCCACTTCACAGCCCCTGAAACCCCCTTGACAGGTTGTTGTAACTCGGCTGTCATGCTACCTGCACTTCCCAGAAGTGTTATCTCCTCTTTTTCGGAGATGTCACCCACTGCCGTTGGAAGAAATACCCGAGTTGTTGGACGATGTTGCTCAGATGGCTTATCTGAGTCAGGCTGGCACCCAGGCCCTCGTGGAGCAGGGCAGGTGTTTCCCGCAGCTGCCATTAACCCTCTTGAGGCCAGCCAGCTGCCCTCCTGGTTCTTGTCTCCTGGCCCCAAACGTCTGCATGAGGCAGCAGCTGGTCCTTTCCTCCCAAGTCCACTTACCCACGGGCTGCAAAGCTCCACCTTCTGCATCTCCCCAATGCCTCCAGGTCCATGCTCGTCTGGATTTCAGGGGCTGCCCACCTTGCTGAGCTCACATCCTGATTTGGTCTGAGGCTGGCAGGCCCCTTCACAGACACATTTCCTGGGTGCCCCCTACCACTGTCCTGCTGTGACCTTTGAATATGCCCCATCTCCCCCATACACACTCCAGTGTGACCTCAGTCCTGAGTTACAGTGTCTGGGTCACCCCTCCCAGCTGGGCTCACCTGGTCACTTCCCCTTCTGGACTTTTCCTCGCATATGGGGACCTGTGAGGGGAGCTGATGGCCACTGAGTCCAGCCAGACCCAGCAGGCTGCTGAGCCCACATGAGTGTCTGTCTTGGGGCCTTCCACTCAGTTGCTGGAAATGAAGCTGTTTTCAACCTGGTCCTTACCCAGGAGCAGAGGAGGGGGTGGATTCAGGGGGCTGGTCTGCACCCACAGAAGCCTATTCCGGGTGATGGTCAGGACTTAAGCTGGCAGGTGGTAGGATCCAGTAGGCAGCAGCCTCGTCACATAGAGGGGAGCCTACCCAAGTGGTTCAAGGGAGTTTTGTCTTCCCCATGTAGAATTCCGAGCTCCTGGCCTGGGTTTAGCTTAGACCTCCATCGGGAGACTGGACAGCAGCCAGTGCACTGTCCACAGCGAGTCACCCAAGTTGAAGGGACGGCCATGCTACTCACGCACGGGGACACCACAGCACCGGAGACTGTGTATCTTATTAGGCTCATCGGGGAGATTGAGGCATAGAGAGATTCAGGGACCTGCCGGATGTCACAGCTGTGACAACTGGGGGCTCATTCAGCCACTCAGCAAACATTTATTGTGTGCCTACCGGGAACCTACACTGAGGGTAAAGCAGACCTGACCCCTTGCCCCATGGAACTGACATGCCTGAGGAAGAGACTTCAGTCATCATGGGCACCAGAGACAGAGGAGAGCAGGCCAGGCGGGCAGTGCGTGTGGATGGAGGCGTTAAGTTACATCACTGATCTGTAAGGCCCCTTTCAGTGTTCAGGTTTCCCTGATGGCTCAGATGGTAAAGAATCCACCTGCCAATGAAGGAGACCCGGGTTCAATCCCTGAGTTGAGAAGATGGATATCCCATGGATAGAGGAGCCTGGTGAACTACACACAGTCCAAAGGGTCGGACACAACTAACACTTTCACTTTCAGTGTTCAGTTTTTTGAATCCAAATAAGGAGGATCAGATAGAAGTTAAATCCCATTCCAGGGAAAGGTCTTCTACATGATGGGCCATGTGAGTGGCCCGCAAGCCCCAGAGGCTTCTTGGGGTGGCCAGGCCCCATCTCCCTCTCTGAGCATCATCCTCCCTCTAGTCCTCCCAGTCCCTCCTGGAGAGGGGAGCCCCGGCCTCAACAGGGCCACCCTCGTCACCTCCAGCCAGACCAGCTTCCAAGGCAAGAGATGCTGTGCATGCATGCTAAGTCGCTTTGCTGCTGCTGCTGCTAAGTCGCTTCAGTCGTGTCCGACTCTGTGAGACCCTGTGGACTATAGCCCGCCAGGCTCCTCTGTCCATGGGATTCTCCAGGCAAGAATACTGGAGTGGATAGCCCTAATGGTCCCCTCCCTGGAGATGGCACCCTGAGGGGATCATTGTCCCTGCTGTGGCATGTAGGGACAGTTAGAGTCCGGGGAGGGACAGCTGCCTCAGGTTTTCAGGGTTTCCATTCTGTAGCTGACAGTGAACTCGGTGAAACTGATGAGAGAGGACAGAGTCTTCCCCTGGCAGGCAGTGGAGAGCTCTTTATTCACACGCTCCTTAGTCTCCCAGCCGCTGCTAGAGAGCATCCTCCTTTGCCTGTTTCCTGGGACGGCCCTGCATGCCAAACATAAGACGGAGCAGATACATGGGTCACGGGGATGTGAGTTCACACGCATGTGTGTGCATACCTGGGCCTGTGTGTGTGGTCTCCACCTCACACGGTCGTCATCCAAAAAGCTCTCCAGACCCACTGCCCTCCATGTCGCTGGGGGAGCAAGATCTCAGGAACCGGGGTGGAGCAGGGGAGTCTTGGAAGGTTCATGGAGCAAAGGAGGAGGGGAGAGCAAGGGAGGAGAGGCAGTAAGGGAAGAATTGGGAGAGGAAGCAGGGGAGAGACGACGAACAGAGAAAAATGGTGTGAAAAGGACAGAGACAGAGAGAAAGATGGGGAGAGAGAGAAATGGAGAAAGAGAAAGGCTGCGGAAGTGTGAGAGCTGTGAGTTAAGTTTTACTGGGGGCAAAATGAAGACTGTGGCCTGGGAAACAGCCTCTTAGTGGAGTTGGGGGGGGGTGTCATTGTCTGCGTGATTTTGATGAAGGGGAGCTTGCAGTCAGGCATACATTTTGGCATATACTTGCTGCTGATCACAAGGAGCCGATGTCATCATAAATAATTGTAATGCTTTGTTAAGTATGAGAAGATACAAGAAATCAGGTTCATCCAGTTTTCTCCTAAGAATATCTAACTATTCAAAAGCCCATCCTGCCGGTTTTTCCCAGAGGCCAGAGCACCCCATTCCTGATCTCCACTCTGAACACCTTCCAGGGAGTGTTGAAGGACAGTGACTGCAGTGACCGGTGACTTCATTCTTATAAAACCAGATGACAAGGGGACATTTATGTAGTTGGCTGGGGCCCACCACCCACATGTAAAGAGCTCCTTGAGGCAGAAAGCAGGTCCATTCTTCTGTCTGAACTCGCTCCTCACAGTACCATGCAGAGTGGGGTCAGGACAGGCTTTGGGACAACAGGAGTGAGGCCCTGGGGAAGGGGGAAGGGGCCAATGAGGGCCATGGGAACCCTTTCTCAGACAACCTGGTTCCCAGACCATCTCTTGGAGTGAGAGGCCAGGAGCAGAGGGCTGGGCTGGGGTCCATGCTAGGGGCCTAGAGCTGCCCCAGTAGGTGCCCAGCTGTGCACAAAAACTGCCATTGTGACGGGGACAGGGCAGCAGAGCCTGGGACCCAGCTCCCCCTTGTCTGGCTGGGACCCCGGGAGAACCATGTCCTGCCACTGCGGAGACCTCAGCCACCATGTGAAGCTCCGCTGGTGCTTAATTTGCCCCTGTAATCCCTTTTAAAAGAAAAATGGAGGTTTTCCTATATCTCGTGCTCCCTGGAAGCTGGAGACAGGGCCTCTGGGAGGAACTGGCTAGGCCCCTGTGTGACCCCAGGCCCTTGCTGCCGCTCTCTGGGCCTTTCCCTCCATTGAGAAACCTTAAAGGTTCAATTCTACCTCCAGAGGCTGCTGGGAGAGTAATTAAGGTTACTTCTAAGTATGTAAAGTGGTCTTTGGAGACAGGCCTAGTGTAAATAAGGTTGGTTTTATTATTAATAGTAAACATTTCTTAAACACCCACCGAGTTCCAGGCAGTGCACAGAATACCAAAGAGACCCCCGCCCAGCTCCTGCCAAATTTCCTGCTGGCCCCGTCTACCTCCCTCTCCCGCCATGGTTGAGAGCAGGGCCTAAGCCACACACAGGCGGGCCCAACTTCAGAAAGATCTTACAGTCATGGCTCTGCACACCTGGTTAAACTGGTGTGACACCCAGACCTCAGCCCAGCCAGGATGCAGAGTCCCCCATGGGAGCTCCAGGTCCCTGGGCTGTGTCGCACTTAGTAAGTCTCCTGCCGTCTCTGGGCCTCAGCCCCCTGATCTCCACAAGGGGAGGAGGGGGGATGCCCACACAGGACCTCCCACAGCCAGGGAGCCCTATTCTAGGCTAGGGAGCTGGTGAGACCAGTTCAAGCCCCAAATCTGTGTGGTTGATACTGGGAGCACTTCACACGCTCGGACATTACCCAGACAGATTTCCTAAGGCTCCTCTTGCTCACACGGTCCTGGTGCCGGGGATGTTAAAATGGGCCTTGTCCCCAAGGACGTTGCATATGATGGGAAAGGCTGAAAACATGCGGGCAACCGCAGATCCATGAAAACAGGGGCTCGTGGGGCTCCCTGTGTATCATCCAGTGCCCAAGACAGGGTCTGGGACAGAGAAGACTCTGAGCAAACAGCTGTTAGTGAGTAAATGAGGTCTGCCTAGAGACCGTGTGATGGGGACCATGAGGACACAGAATAAGGGGCAGCGGGGGGGCAGGTCGACTTTCAGTAGTGTGGTCACAGAGCCCCCTGAGGAGGTGACATTCAGGTGACTGATGGAGGAGGAGGAGCCAGCCAGCACTGACCGAGAAAGGACACACACACTGAAAGCACCAGGGGACAGGCTGTGAGGTCAGGAGGTCTTCCAGAAACTGATGGTCATGACCACAGAGGAAGTGGCTGGAGTGAAGATGGGGGACAGCAAGCCTAGCTCATAAGGAGGATCTGCAGGACTGTGGGCAGTGTGAGAAGGATGAGGTGTGGGGGAGTCACCTTCAGAAGAGCTTAGCTGCTCCAAGGCTGTGGAATCTTCCCAGACCAGGGACCAAACCTGCATCTCCTGCATTGGCAGGCAGACTCTTTACTACTGAGCCACCAGGGAGCCCCCTAATCCTTTTAACTGAGTGGAAAAGTTTCTAAAACCATGTGTCTAGTTCTCTACCTTATTAAAAACAGTGTATCAATTAAAAATGGCTTTTGCTTTGGTAACTAGGGGTCCTGTGAGGCCTCAGCCACCTGCCGAGACCTTGCGTAGGAGAACAGAGCTCCGTGAGGGTTCCAAGGCTCCCTGCTGGCCCACATGGCCCTCACTCTGCCTCAATCCTGAAGTCCATGCAACAGAGCTTCTCATGTTGATCTTTGGTGGGGTATAACCCTCCTTTGCAGACCATGGCAAGTCATTTACACTCTAGTATGAATTAGGGTTCTTTGGGAGAGAGTTGGAAGAACTTAGTATTCAGGGTCTGGGAGAGTAGAGAGAGGCAGCACAGAGAAGGGGAAGCTGGGGGTAAACCCTTGCTGGTATGTGCATGTGCTGAGGGCTAGTCCAGGGTGCTGGCTGTTACCAGCAGGGGTGTGAGTTTGGTTGCATGGGGCCTCAGCCAGGGCCACGAAACCTGTTCTGCAACCAGTTTTTAATTAAAGAGATGTGTTTCATGCCATTAAACTTTGTCCTGAGGGTGGAAGGCAGGAGCACCTTGAGGATGGGTTAACCCAGTCTGGGTTCTGAGCCTGGCACTGTCCCATTCACCAAGGCCAAGGTCCTGATGGGCTGGCTCCTGCTGGGTCAGCATGGACCTTGCCTGGGACCCCTCTTCCCTAAGCCTGGTCATTGGTGGGTTGATGGGCAGTGCCTCGGCTCACCACCAACCCCAGGCCAGGAGAGAAAACCAATGTCATGGTGAGGAAGCCACAGGGAGTCACAGGAAGGAGAGAGCTTTGGAGTCAGAAAAGAGAGTTCAACCCTGGCTCCCTATGAAGTTAGGGAGGTCCCTTAACCTCTCTGAGCCTCAGTTTCCTCAACTGAAAAACAGGGGTAGTCATTCTTTTTTAATTTTTTGGCCATGCAGCATGTGGGATCTTAGTTCCCTGACCAGGGATCAAACCCACGGCCTCTGCAGTGGAAGCTTTGAGTCTTAACCACTGGACAACCAGGGAAATCCCAGGGGCAGTCATCCTAAGCTCATTAGATGTGTCTCAGTCAGCAGAGGTGGCATAACAAGACACCATTGACAGGGCGGCTTAACCATGAAATTTTATTTTCTCATAGCTCTGGAGGCTGAAAGTCCCAGATTAAGGTCCAACAGGACCCGTTTCTTTTGTTTAAAACAACAGAAACGTTTCTGAATTCATGAAGCTGGAAGTCTGAAATCAAGGTGTCACCAGGGTTGGTTCCTTCTGCAAGCTCTCAGGGAGGATCCACCCCAGGCCTCTCCCAGCATCTGGTGGCTCCTGGCATCCTTAGCATCACTTGGGTGGTCCCCACATCTCTCTAGGCTCCACCTCCATCTTCACAAGGCCTTCTCCCTGTGCATACATGCATGCTCAGTCACTCAGTCATGTCTAACTCTTTTGCAGCCCCATGGACTATAGCCCGCCAGGCTCCTCTGTCCATGGGATTTCCCAGGCAAGAACACTGCCTCCAGGGAGTCTTCCTGACCTAGGAATCAAACCCATGTCTCCTGCATTGCAGGCAGATTCTTTACATTGAGCTACCTGGGAAGCCCGAATCCAGAATGCCTTAAATTCATTACTTCTGCCAAGACCCTATTTCCAAATAAGGTCACACTTGGAGGTGCCAGGTGGGCATGAATCTCATGGGCCACTACTCAACCTGATGCTCCAGTTCAGTGGTAACATCAGCATCCAGTTAGGTGAGACCCTGGGGAGGAAGAAGGCTGAAAGAAATTGCTTTAGAGAGGGAACGTGCACCTGCAAGGCGGGTGCTGCCTGAAGGATGGGAAACCATGTGGCTCCCAGTTCCATCAGTGGATGAGCCACTGATGTGGTCTCCGCACCCATCCCCACAGCCTGGGAGCCCCTCCGGGAAGCGTTAGAGTCCACCCAGGCCAGGGGCCAGGTCTGACCACTGCCAGGGACCAGAGAGGGCTTGGGGCGCTGGTGTAAGTGCCCACCCGGGCGGCAGCAGCAGCATCCAGGTGATGACAGGAGAGGAGGCAGTGCCACCCAGAGAGGGCTGTAAGCTGGTCCCATATACCTTCTAAGCAGACTTCCTGGGTGTCATGAATTACACCAGTGTGGTGTCTGAATGGAACCAGGGGGAGCAGCAGCCCCCCTCCTCCCTGGGGCATTTGGCGAGAGAGCCATGGCACTGGGGATACGCAGGCCTCCTGTGCATGGACCAGCATGTGCGTGGGATGCTCCCTGGCCAGCTGAGGAGAAAAATTAATTACCCAGGGGGCTGACTCAAGCCAGTCATTTTGCCAATGAAGCTCTGATAACTTGTGCTGGGCATGGCCCAATCGATGTGCCTCTATTTTTAACTCTGGATCAGCAGGGTCATTTTCCAGAAAGGGAGGGCTGTTTATTCAGCTCCCTCTCCCCACAGATGAGTCTCCCTGACCAGCTCTGCCCTCCATGAGCCACAGTCCAGCCACCATCCTGGGGAAGGTCGCTGTATGTTCAGGGGTTGGCAAAGAGAGTTCTGAGGTCAATTTGGCTGAGTCAGGGCCAGAGCTCCAGGCTCCCCACTCCAACCAGCTTGGTGTCCAGCTGCTGTTGCCATTTCCCAGACACAGGCCCACCAACGCTTGGCTTCCTCTGAGGCCTGGCCTTAGGGGCCCTGGGGAAGAACATAGGTATAGATCCAGCCTTAATATCTATACCAACAGCTCTTATGTGATGCCCCCTGGCTGCTGCTTCATGTACATCCCTTACCTCCCCCTTACCTGGCAGGACTCTGCCTCTCTGTGCCTCTGTGTTCTCATCTGTATAATGGGTTCATAGTGCTGTCTCAAAAGGCAGGGAAGGGCACAGAACCTTGCCTGGAGGGTTGGGCTCCATTCCTGGTGGGTGTTAGATGCTCGGTGCTGTGCTATGTGCTAAGTCGCTTCAGTCATGTCCAACTCTCTGTGACATTTTGGGATGTAGCCCGCCAGGCTCCTCTGTCCATGGGATTCTCCAGGCAAGAATACTGGAGTGTGTTGCCATGCCCCTCTTCAGGGGATCTTCCCAATCCAAGGATTGAACTTACGTGTCAGTAAGTGTGAGTTTTCTTTTCGTTATGCTTTACTGAGCCTCACAACCCCAGTAGCTGGGGATCAAGCCCAAGGTGGCCTGACTCAGTGTTGGGCTGAGCCTCTGCACTTAACTCCTCCATTTCATGCTGCCTCAGACACTTCCCTATTTCTGGGGCATCAAAATCACACCCACGGAACAGACAGGTCGGGTGGCGGGTCAGAACTCTTTGCAAGAGCTTGAGCTCCTTGCTAGACTTAGTCCTTCTTGCTTATCTCAGGCAAGATCCAACTTACAGGACATGGATCTGGAGTTTGCAGATGGCCTGTCATGTGTAGAACACCAGTCCAGGAGGAGGGAACTCAGCCTGACTCTGCCCCAAATGGTCATGTGATCTTAGGCCAGTCACCTCCCCTTCCAAGCCTTCCATTTTCACCCCAGCAAAATGATGGCAAAGAGGCTTTGGTGCTTTTAGTAACATTTGTCAAGGGAGCATCTGAGTTCTAGCTCAGAGAAGAGTGCTGTGATGTCTGGCAATGTCTGGCATGGGGTAGGCGGGGGAAGAGGAGGTGCATTTGTCAAAGTGTTTGTCATAACCATTCTCCATGATTGCTAAGGGATCCTGCCAGGTCCTGCCTCCCTGAGTACTTCAGGGAGGAAAATGGAAGAGAAAGCTCAAGGTAGTAGAGCAGGGGGATGGGCCTGACTCCAGGGAGGCTCAGCCCTGGGGCACCAGGGACATTAGCACCTCAGCATGCAGAGTGGGGCTGTGTTATGGAGAGTAAGTCAAGTTGGCACTGCAGTTTAGAGGAGCAGCACTGGGGAGCCAGTGATAATCCTTGAGAGGGGGCATCACAGCACAAAAGCCACATTTTAGAGAGACTTGTGTAGGGAGGTAGGCTCCCACCTGGGCAGGCAGTTAGAGGGTGAAGGGCTCATCAGTGCAAATACTGGGCATTTGCCAATGAGGCCCCCATTTGTCACTCTGAGAATAGGGGCTGGGGCTGAATTTTAGAAGGCAGCAGCCCCAGGACTGATCAACGTGAAGGATCCACAGGGCTGCTTCTGTGTCCTTAGAGGCCGAGAGGAAATGGTCCTCAGATCCCCATCACCTATGGCTGCCTCTGTGTCCTTAGAGGCCGAGAGGAGATGGTCCTCAGATCCCCATCACCTCTGGCTGCCTCTGTGTTCTTAGAGGCCAAGAGGAGATGGTCCTCAGATCCCATCACCTCTGGCTGTCCAGGCCTCCCAAGATGCTCTAGATGCACCCAGGTGTATTGAGTGAGTCTGAAGGTTCCAACTCCCCACCCACCACCCCCAGTGCTGTTTATTATTTAAGATTTACAGCTTTGAAGAGAAGCCCCAATCTTTCCCAGCCTGTGCTCAGGCTTCACCAGCCAGCTGCCCACCACCACCCACAACCACAGCCCAGAGGGATGCCTGCAAGCACAGACATCACACCTCAGCTCCTGGTCACCGGGAGACCAGGGCACCCCCTAACTGTCAGTAATGGCACAGGGGACAGCTGCTCTAGCCAGTCTCGCTGTTGGCCTCCCCTCCCCACTCTAATAGCAGATATAGGTTCAGGATTTTGTTTGGAGTATGAGCTGCATTTTTTTTTTAAGCATCAGATTTCCTTCCTAACTGGAAATGCTTCTGGTGGTATAAAAATAGGTTGATATTCTTTACACCCACAGAAGTCTGCATTGTTTTAAAATAATCTCATAAGGTGTAAAACAAAGGTCAACAGACTTTCTTAAAGGGTCTGATAGTAGGTATTTCCTGCCTCTCTCACAACTACTCTGGTCTATGTTGTATCAGGAAAACCAGCCATAGACAATGTGCACCTGGATGGGCTGGCAGTGTTCCAATAAAACTTTATTTACAAAAACAAGTGGTGGGCCGGATTCAGCCCATAAGCTGTAGTTTGCCAACCCATGATCCAGATCATCATATTCAAGTGATGTATTTCAAAATATAAATAACAGCCACCATTATTTGCTGTCCCACAAAAACAAGGTTCCATGACCAGGTGACTTTAGGAAACACGGGATAAATCAAATTTGACAGGTTTTCCCAGAAATAAACTAACATCACATCAAGAATCCCCAAGCGGGATAAGAGGTCTGCTTCCCAAACTCATCTGACTTTGGAAGCCTTGTTTCCAGTTGGACCTGGTAACTTTTTCATCTTCCTACACACACCTATTACTTCTCTCTTGAGGCAGTTAAGGTGAGGTCCCTGGAGGATTCAAGGTGGTCACAGCCAGGTCGTCTCCAGCTCCTGGACCTGTAGGAGGGGGTGATGCAGGGCCTGCCGTGTGGCCCGGCTACAGAATCGTGTGCGTCGGTGATTCCCGACTCCCCTTTTCACAGGGAGAACCACAGCCCTGGGTCCTCCGAGGAGGCGGGAGCGTCTGGAGCCTGCCTCCCCGCATCCGTAGCCCCACGCTCTTCCAGTGACCTCTCTGGGAAGGCACCTTGCCCGGTGACCTGTGGTCCCACAGTCACTGCCAGGAAAGTCTGCCCACCTGTCCTCAGCTGTCACTTATGAGGTGTCCAACACAGGGACTCAGAGACCCAAGCTTCCCCCATTTCCATGGCCACAGATGGCCACGCCCCCCAGGAAATGGGGCTGAGGCATTCAGACCATCCCCTTGGTGGGATGGGCTCGCCCATCACCACCCCTACCCAACCCTGGAGCACAGGCAGCAGGTTTAGCCCAGCCTCCTTCTTCAGTGAGTGCAAAGCCTTAGGTTCATGGAAGAAGGGACCAGAAGAAAGGGCCAAACTCCGCCATCAAGGGGTCAGCTTGAGACCCAATGCGGGCTGGGGAGGGGAGGGTACCAGAAGTGGCTGAGGTGAAAACTAAGAGGGGTGACTGGGCATGCACTGGGGGCATCTGGGCTGACCACAGCTCCCAGGACAGGGACAGGCCCGCTGGCCTGAGTCTTTGGGCCCTCAGTCTGGTGCCGTGACTGATAGCCCTCTTCTGACCTAGAGAAGCCAGCACAGCCTCCAGAAAGAATGACGCTCAAGGCCGTCAGGACATAGCAGCAGTCACAGTGGGGGCATCCGGGCCTGGGCATCACAGAGTGTGCCCCATAGCCTCACAACAGCCCCGGGGGTGGGGGGCACAATTACTTCCTGCTGCTGGGGACCTGGAAACAAGGGGTGGAGAGCTGAAGAATTTTCCACGCTCTCAGCACTCAGAGGCAGCACTAGATCTCGGTGCTAGCTGGTTCTACTCCAAAGCCCATTTTCTTAAATTTTTGGATAGTGCTTTGAAGAAAGATGGGCTTCGTTTTCATCTCTGGCCCTGGCGCAGAGGGGGTCATGGCAACAAGTAGAGACGTGTGCTGTGAGAAGCGGTAAGACCCTAAGCCTTGGGCTGCGTAACTAAATCCAGCTGGGGTCGACTTCCGAGCCAGCCCCAGGGCTGGGATCTGGGAGAGACGACACTGCCCTGGCCTTCGTAGGGCTCACAGTCGAAGAGAGAAGGCAGATGTGTGAACTGGGGCAGCAAGAGAATTTTCTGGCAGAAGTATGTAGGTTCCAGCAGGGACTGGGGGCGGGGAAGGAGTGTCACCAGGAAGTGACATTTGGGTGGGACCTTGGGAGCTTGGGGGGTGGGGCAAGTGGAAAAGAGGGCGGAGCCTTCCAGAGAGGGATGGGGGAAGAGCAAGGCAGCAGATGGGCTGGCAGGGGCTGACCTCCAGGCACGGGCAGCCTGGTGGGGTCACATGGGCATCATGGCCTGTCTGGAACATGGCAGACACCCTGGATGCCACAGAAACCTGTGGCTCTCCTCCCCGGGGGCCAGGTGGCAGACAGGATACCCACATATGGAGCCTTCTGCCTGGGTCACACAGCCCGGCCTGCTGGTGAGTCATGGCTTTGGGAATCGCGTGGGATTCCGGTGGACCTCAGAAGTCCTAGGTAGCGGGACATGTAGGGAGGGAACAGTGTGACCAGAGAATGAGGGGAGGAGAAGTTCAGGAGGAGGAGATGGGGAGACTGGGGGCTCAAGCCACAAGGAGAAACAGGATCCAGGCTGAGGGATTGGGGTTTCATCCCCTGATCCCATTTTCAGCCTCATTCATCATGGACCCAGCAGCCTCCAAAGTGCCCTCAACACACAGTGTGCTGATGCTGGGCCTGGGTAGACAGAGACAGACTCACACCAGCTTTAGGATAGTTGTGTCGGGACGATGCTATCACTCATGCCCACTGCACCTGGGCCTGAGGGCTGACTTCATGCCAATCACGGGGCAAAACCCCTCCTGTGCTTTGTCTCCCGGATTAGGCGGCTGGCTGGAGGCGAACTTGGCATTCGGCTCTTTGCGATGGGAGGGCCTGTGTTTCCACTCCCCAGCCAAAATATGCCCAAGCCCAGCATCCATCACAAGCCTCAGTCACAGAGGTGCTCGGTGACATATAGTGGGAAGAGCTGGGCCCGGACTACGTGACCTCGGGAAGCCACATAACCTTGCCGAGCCTCAGTTTCTTCACCTGTAAAATGGGGATACTAAAGGAAGCCATCTCAAAAGGTCGTTGAGAAAGTGGGATGATGTGCAGTGCTTATAAAATACAATACAGAAGGTAGTTCTCAATGCCTAAGTGGGCAGGGTGCCGGGGAGCCATGGGAGGTGTGGGAGCAGAAAGCAGGGACCTGGGGGAGGCAGCTGGCTGTGTTTCCATATGCAGGACTGAGAGAGGAAGCACCCTGGCAGGACTGGCTGGGCTGAGGTTTCTGGGCCCAGGAAAAAGCAGGCTCCCCTCTTGTTTCTCTGTGGTACCCTGGCAGCCCAGAAGGTTCAGAGGCAGGTTGCCTGGGTGTTGTTGGTACTGCTGGTCCAGTGGGGCTCTGGGTCTGCCCAACCTGCCCACCCATGGGGGCTCCCACCTTCACCCCGCTGGGTGCCCTGAGGTAAAAAAAAAAAAAATGGGTTTGAAGGGCTTTCTCCTGGAAGCAGCCCACATCCTTGGCTCCAACTGGCTTCGGCTCTAAGAATATAAGTTAGTTTGTCGTTCTAATATGGCTCAACCCCAGCAACTTTTGGAGCATTTATGGCTGCCTCCAAGAGCCCACAGTAATGTTCTTTGAATTGCTAAGCAACGCAGCCCGCTCTCTCACATGGAGAAAATTGAAACATTGATTTATCTATTTGTTTTGCAACTAGCACCAGCGGCTTCATTACTCCGTTCCCTGGGGACACCCTCCCACATACTTGAATTGAAAATTCACTCTTTTTACCTAGGAAGGGGCAGCGACGGGTTTTTAATTTGGAGAAAGTACAGAAACAATGGCCGGGCTAGGAGCCAGAAAACAGGAGGCGGGGCGGACCAGAGGCAGGTGTTACAAGAGCAGCAGGGAGGATTTCCCATCCTCCACCAGACCTTGGGTCAGCCTCTCAGAGACGGGACAGCCCCAGCGTGGCTGCAGCCCCTCAGGGAAGGGCCTCCCACCAGCCCTGAACCCTGGGTGTGGCTCCCAGTCTCCCTGGACCTCAGCCTCCTAGCAACTCCAGCTGGGGTTTCTGTCAGCATCCTCGACAAGTATACCTGCCAGCAGGCTTCTTCTCAGTCATATGAGCTCTCAGCTCCTGGATGCTTTCTCCTAGAAGACCAAGGGCATCGTTCATTGCTTCTGTGATTCTCAGTGAGAGGAGGAGAGGTGGCTGTGATCCCCTCAAACTGGAGCACCTGCTCTAGGAGTCTGACTCCAGAGAAAGTGGAGCCCTGCTTTGCTGGGAACTGGTGGTTCCCATAAATGACAACCCACGCAGCAGCTGCTCAGCCAAAGAAGAAACTGCCTCCTGTCGATCTGCCAGAAACTCCCTGTCCTTCCAATAACACAGTGCTTTAACTGGTGCCGACTTCCTAAATCCCCTCCCCATCCCACTCCTGAGGGCCTCACCACCTTGACCTTCACCAGGCCCTGCTCTGCACCCTTGGATGTGCCCATACACAAGTCTTCTATGATTATCTGCATCATGTTTGGGCTCTGGATACATTGGGGATGGATCCAGCTAGGACTGTCAGAAAACCTAAACTGAGGCTCAGTATATCAAGGTTCATTTCTCTCTGTAAATAGAAGTGGTTGAGGGCTAGGATGGTAGTTCTACAATTCCAGGGCACCTAGGCTTCTATCCTGTTGCTCTGGTATTACTCCATTATTCATCCATTCTTGTCCAATATGGCTGCTCTAACTCCAGCCATCATGCCTGCATCCCAAGCACAGCTCCTCCCTTTAAGAGCACTTCCCAAAACTTGCACATGCCCCTTTCACTTACATCTCATTGGCCACCTTCCATCTGCCCACCCCTCTACGTTTTTTATCACCTTCTTGTCAAACCCCTAGATGCTGGATGTCAATGAGCCCCACTCAGACCCTGAGCACACACTCCCCAGAACCTTCCAAAGGAAATCAGCTAAGCAGGAATCTGAAGGCAAGACTGGGGATCAAGCAAATCCTTGGTGGAGAGTGGCTGGGCTTTATTTGTAGCAGGAGATCTGGCTGCTTCTGAAGAGGATCCCTTCCCAATCCTCATCGCCCTGGGGAACAAGGAACTCAATTCCACATCATGTGGGAATACATGTGAGAAGGTAGAAGTGAAATAGGAGCCCTGGATAAAAGGTGACCTTCCTCGAAGAGTGAAAGGGCTGCTGTTAATAAAACATGGAGACTAAAATTGGGACTGTCCTAGGAGAACCAAGAATATTGGCCTCCCTGTGTGGACATGAAATAAGGGAGCCTGAGGATGCCAGAAACACCGGGGTGTGCTGGGGGGCATTTGTCTGGGGCTCTGAGCTCTGCAGAGCAGATAGGACCAACAGTGGGGCTACTGGATTTCATCTGAATGGAAGGAAGGTCTTTTTGACCGTTAGAACTGTCCTCTGGTAGACTAAGCTGCCACTGAAGGAGATGAGCTCCCCACCACTGGGAGTAATCAAGTAAAAAAAGAACTGTCACTAGAAAGAGATGTGTATGGGACCCAGAAACCTATCCTACCTCCTGTGAACTCCCATGAGCACTTTTTAGCAGAGTACAAGCCAAGGACCAAGGCTTATCAAGGATCCCCATCCCTGACCCTCCCCTCCCCTCAGCCTGCCCATGATCACATTCTGAGCATCATCTGGAGGCTCTCTCCCCTCACAGGTCAGCCCTGGACCACAAGGCCCTTCCAACCCCCACACCTGCATCAGGTACACAAGAAGATAAAGGAAGTTCAACTCCATACAGTGAATGAGTGTCTAGTCATTCATAAGGCATCATCTCCCAAGATATGGGCAAGGATCATTGTCCCAGCTCTAGGGATGGAGAATCCAAGGTCAGCAATGTCCAGACCTCTTAGTGGCAGTGGGGTCAGGTGAAGAATCTGGGCAGCTGCTCCAGGGCCCACACCTTTGGGGTAAATTGCATCCCTGGAGATGAGCCAGGATGGAGGGTAGGGTGTGCACTGTGTTCTTCCTAGGGGGCACCTGAAGGGCATTCTGGTGAACCCATGGGTTGAGGACCACAGGAGCCTGCTGGGGGAACCATAGAATCCTTTATGTCTTTCAACACTTATTTATTAAGTGCCAGCCCTGAGATAGACTCTAGGTGCTGTGGATACAGCAGAAAACAGAACTAGCACAATTCCTGCCCCTGTGGATTTACATTCCAAGTAAGTAAATAAACCAGTAGAGAGAGGTGCAGAATCCATCTGAAATTCTGAGGATCAGATGTACCTCAGCCAGTGGTCTCCCACTATGGTGATACGGCTCAGCGGATAAAGAATCCACCTGCAGTGCAGGAGACACAGGAGACATGGGTTCGATCTGTAGATTGGGAACATCCCCTGGAGGAGGAAATGGCAACCCACTCTGGTATTCTTGCCTGGAAAAGTCCATGGACAGAGGAGCCTGGTGGGTTATAGTCCATAGGGTCGCAAAGAGTCAGACACAACTGAGAGCACCATCTAGGGATATCTGTGGTGGTCGCAGCTCTGAGAGGAAGGGATGCTGCTGGCATGTAATGGGTGGAGGCCAGGGATGCCGCTCAACACCCTACACTGTGCAGGGCAGCCCCCAGAGCAAAGAACTGTGTGGTGCATGACACCAACAGCACCCAGGTTTAGCAGCCTGGTTTGGGCATTCAGACTTTGAACTTGAGAAACTTGCTGTGGTGTATAGACCATATATTATGGTATGTCCCCAGCAGGGCATGGAGTAACTCCCTGTAATCAAAAGCATTAATATTTCTGCAGGAAAATACATGAATATTCACACTAAGAGGGATGAACCATGACTATAAATAGCTTCATGTCAGTCCAGATCCTGTTTTGCCACCAAATGAGCTATGAACAAAGCTTTTGGTTTGCAGAGCCTTATGGATTTTGGAATTGGAGTGTGGGCCTGTAATGTCATTTCAGATAGTGATAAATGCTGTAATGAAAACAAAGGAGGGTGAGGAAGGAAGAAAGCAGGGGTTTAGAGAGAGTAGCCAGGAAGGGGTCTTGGTGGAGGTGATTTCTGAGCAGAGACCTGTGAGAAGCAGAGGGGATGGGCCATGAGTCCCAGCAGAAGGAAGAGCATGTGCAAAGGTCCTGGGGCAGAAGTGAACTTGGAGTGTTTGACATTCCAACAGCCAGGAGGCTTATGTACCTCCATAGGACATGCCAGGAAGAGACAAGTGGGCAGTGGGGCTGCAGAGGGACCAGGGAGCAGATGGGCCCAGCCTAGAGCTGATCAAAGACCTGGGGCTCTGAGGTCAGTAAGGACAGAGGTCAATAGATTGGGATCCAGAGGCCAATGGGGTTGGGATCGTGTTGGCTGTGGAGTGGAGAATGGGCTATGGGAATGCAAGAGCAGGTGCCCTTAAGAGACAAAGAGAGCAAAGAGGGACACTGAGGGGCCCGGGTCCATGCATCCTGGGGGAGCTCATGCTAAGAAGTAAAGGGAAGCAGGTCAGTGTTGAAGCTCAGACAAGTTACGAGACCCAGGTCTAGGGCCCTAATCCACCACGAGCCTCCTGCCTCCAGGCCTTTGCTCAAGTCAGCCCCCATCCTCCCTACCACACCTCTCTCTCCCACTCCTCCTCCCCCCACAGAACTACCTCTGTGAGTGACACAGTGGCTCTGATGTCACTGTGTCCCGTTCCCCAGGTGGGCTCCAGCTGCCCAGCAGGCACGCTGAGCCTTCATTCTGCATCTCCTGGTACCCCGGCCACTGCTCCTCAGAGATGCTCACAGAGACAAGGGTGGAATTCAAGCTGAGAAATCCTTAAAACATTTGGTAGAGGCAAGGTGGTCAGGGCAGTTCCCAGGGAGGCCACGGGCCCTGGAGCAAAGGAGCCAAAATGACAGAGGGGTTTGGAAGAGTGAAGGGGGCATCTGGGAAGGGGCTCGTTTCTCGCTGAGGTCCTCTTCTGCCCCAGGCATCTTTATGTCCAAGCCCTCGGCCCTGGGGTACCCCCCATTGCCCTCCTCATGGCAGGCTGTCCCCGCAGCTACATCTCAGGCCCAAGTGGCAGGTGTCAGTAACTTGTGTTTAAGCAGAGCCAGTGATGACTGTCAGAGAAGGCAATGGCACCCCACTCCAGTACACTTGCCTGGAAAATCCCATGGACGGAGGAGCCTGGTGGGCTGCAGTCCGTGGGGTCGCTGAGGGTCAGACATGACTGAGTGACTTCACTTTCACTTTTCACTTTCATGCACTGGAGAAGGAAATGGCAACCCACTCCAGTATTCTTGCCTGGAGAATCCCAGGGACGGGGGTCCTGGTGGGCTGCCGTCTATGGGGTCACACAGAGTTGGACACAACTGAAGTGACTCAGCAGCAGCAGCAGCAGTGATGACTGTGGACACACTCTGAAGATAAAACCCTAGATGCTAAGGAAACGTCCTTGGTCCAAATATCAGTTCCTCCCCTTTACCAAAGAAGGAGCTTTATTTGGACTCCCAGGGCCTGAGATGACGCTCACACAGCCCCATGGGCAAAGGGCTCTGTGCACCCTCTGGGCCGGAGTTCTGAAGCCAAAGACACGGTCACCCCTCGTTGTTCAGTAGCTCCGTTGTGTCCGACTCTTTGTGACTCCATGGATGGCAGCGCACGCCAGGCTTCCCTGTCCTTCACCGTCTCCCATAGTGTGCTCAAATTCCCTGGGTGACCGCCCTGGGAGCTTTCAAACCAGCACCACGGTCTGCCCCTACCAACGGCCCGAAAACCCAGGCGCAGGGCACCAACAGGGTGTCTTCTAAAAACCCCACTTGGGGGGGATCTGGCAGCACCCCCCACCCCAGCAGCCCCTTGCCAGTCCCCATGGGCCCTGAAGCCCACCTCCCAGGCAGCTCTGTCCTGGTCTCATCAGAGCAGAAACACCTGAAAGGAGAGAAGGCTGCCCTCTGGGGCACACTGGGCGGGCACTGCCTCCTTAGGGGTGTTCCCTTAATACTCACACCCTTCCAGGTGGAGTAGCAACAACCAGAGACATTGCAGAGAAGGCAACATGGGCTCAGGGGCTCCAAGCCGTGGCCAGTGGGCACTGAATCAGGAGCAAGTCCCCTGATGCCACTGTCTACCTAGTGCTAGGGGCCGGGGCTGGGGGGTAGCCAACTGGGGCTGCCTCCACCCTGCTGTTGGGGGATGGGACCGCATCGCCCACGGGGGCTGGGTAACCAAGGTGGGCAGGTTTTCCCAGGACAGAAGCCCGTGGTGTCCCTGAAATCCCCCCATTCCAGCTCACCTTCTGTGACACCTGCATACAGCTTCCTAAGGACCCCTCCATGTACCCACTACCAGCTCCCCTGGCAGAGAGAAATGTAAATGCAGGAATGTGTGCACCTCTTCCACCCTCACCCCCCAGGATCAAGTGAGAGGGGAGAGGCAGAAGCAGGGGAGGGGAGCCTCACGGGGGCCCGCTCACCTTCCCCGGGCTTCCGGAGCTGCAGCCTGCCTGCCGGGCTGAGTCCATCCCACACCCAGCCTGACTCCTGCAGGCAGTCCCGCTGGGCCCAGCAGACCCCTGGGGCTCAGGAGGAAGCCCCCACCCACCCAGCTCCCCGCTTCCAGACAGTGTGGATTGTCCCTCCCTGAGGCTCTCTTCCTGAGGATCCATCTAAATCCAATTACTCCAGGCGTGGGGTGCGCATCTGCAAGGAGGGGGCTGCTCACCCTCGGCTCTAACCGCCCGTGATTTCAGAGCTGAATATCTTTCAGAGTTATTTAAGAGGTTCTTCCCTTTTTTCCCATTTTGATGATATGTTTCTAAATTATACATTAAACTTATCAGGGTGAGTAATACCTCACAGCTTCCACGTGTCAGACCTAATGTGACTGCTTCGGCTGCCGCTCCGTGTTTACATGGTTGAGGGGGAAACGCTCCTTTCAGACCCATTTATCTTCACATTAAGTGTTTAGAGATGAGAACCTCTGACAGGTCCCAGACACCTGGCCTCCCCTTGCACTTGGCTTCTGCGAGAACCTCTTCTCCTCCTGCAGGCACAGCCAGGGTTGTGTCCCAGGCTGGCTGGGACCTGGAGGCATCCCCTCCCCCGGGGGAGGGTCATCGGGACTAGAGAGGCCCCCAGAGGTAGCTGAGCCAGAAGGTCAGGCTCAGAGATGTGAAATGTTTCATGTTCCTGGGAGGAACATAAAACGCACTCACACCTTCCCTCCTTCCTTGGTCCAGGGAAGAGCAGCTCCTGAGGACAGATCCTTGCTCGCCCATCATGCCCCTGTCTGTTCATTCATTCATTCATTCATGCATGCCAGCGTGCAGCCATTCAAACATGCAAGCCCTTGCGGCCTGCCTCCACTGTGCTAGGTAGGCCCAGGATGCTGCCCTAGGCCCTGGGGCATTTGGGGAGTATCCCCTGGTATTAGGATCCAATAGAAAGGCGCAGGCTCAACCTACACAGCCCCATCTGGGGCTCTGTTGGGGGACCTTCCTGTCCCTTGAGCCAGGAGAAGCCTCACCCTAAAAGTGAAAGTGTTAGTCACTGGTTGTGTCTGACTCTTTGCGACCCCATGGATCCAGCAGGCTTCTCTGTCCATGGGATTTTCCAGGCAAGAATACTTGAGTAGGTAGCCGTTCCCTTCTCCAGGGGATCTTCCCCACCCAGGGATCGAACCCTGGTCTCCTGCATTGCAGGAAGATTCTTTACTGTCTGAGCCACCAGGGAAGCCCAAGGGGACACTGTGGCTGCATGGGCCTCACCCTAGACAAGCCCTGAATCAACCCCCCAAGCCATGAGGCTGAGCAGGGTGGACTGGCCTGGCAGCCCACCCCAGTGCTGCTACCCTGTAGCGCCCCCAGCTGGTACAGTCCTGCAAGGGCACCCAGCTTCTGCGGGGTTAGGGGACAGGGGTCTCTGTGGGGTTTGAGCCTTCAGCTCTGCAGCACAGAAGGAAAAGAAGGAGCTGCCAGAGGCTTCATAATCTTCCCAGCTTCCAGAGTTCAGTGCTGGAACTACACTAGCGGCTCTGCATGGCCATTCTACCTAACCCTCGCCACTGCCTATGCAACCTGCACTTTATAGCTGACATTGAGGGGCTGGAACCCAAGGTCACTGGCAGAGCAAGGACTGGGGCTGGGCGCTGAGCACGCCCTGGCCTCAACCATGCGGTTCGTGCCCCTCGGAAGCCCCGGCGTCCACAGCAAGCTTGACCAGATGGGCCACTGGCCCCTGCTGCTGTGACCTGGGCACCCCCCTGGCCTCGCCACTGGGTGCTGCCCCCTGAGCAGGGCTGACAGCCTCCAGGCAGGAGATTCACCCAAAGGGAAGTGACGGGGCAATTTATCATCTCAATAAACTCGCATAAGGCACACTCTGTCTTCCCCTAATGAAATGGGGATGCGATCCCCCCGTGTTATTGGGCACCAGGGCAACTCGGCATCAGACGCGTATTATTTTCTGCCACTATCAGGGAAGACTGATCGTGCTTGGATAAGTGCAGCTTAAAATTGAAAACCAAGCAATTTACCTTCAATCGCTTCTCAGAATTTTGTGCAGCCAGAGACAGTTAAGGAGAAATAGACTCCCTTTCCATTTTAAGTGCTTTCCATTAACATTTGTTTCCTGCCTGAGATTGGGGTTTGTGGGGAGGGTGTTGGTGGTGAAGGTATCTCCCACGCGCTTCCTTGGGCCAAGGAAACCTGCCTTCGGGCGCCTCTTTCTTGAGGGTTAAGAGTGTTGGGGTAACCTCCCTTCCTCCTGGCAAAACTGCCTCCTGCATTTCTCTGCCCATCCTTGGGTCACTGGCTCCGTCAGCCAGCGGAGATGGAGACCCAGCCCTGCCCCCAGGGTAGCCGAGAGGTACTCTAAAAGGGGCTCCGGACCTCCCACCGCCTTGGCAGGGCTCCTTGCATCCCTCCACACTGAGAGGCACGTGTTCTCCAGCCTTGGGACATTTCTGTCTTGTTTCCCACAAAGGAGCAGAGGTCATCTTTGGGTTGCTTGGGAATGAGAAGAAGACCTTGATGGGTGCAGAGTCAGTGCTCCTGCGTTTGACAGTGGGGAGCTGTCTGTGACACGTTCTGTTGTCGTCCCGAGGCCAGGCCCCTGGTATTCTGGTGCTGGCGATGGTTCTCTCCGCCCAGCTCACAGACACCCTGCCAGCCTCTGCTGCTCAGCACTTATAGGGTTAGTCTCACAAGGTTTGCTCAGAATTCTAGGAAAGAAATATCTGCTCTCCAACTTTCTGGATAGTCCAGCAGTTAAGACTTCATGGTTCCATTGCAGGAAGCACAGGTTCAATCCCTGGTCGGAAAAGTTCCTCATGCTGCACAGTGGGGCTCAAAAAAGAAATCTCTGCTCTTGTGTTGTCGACAGCGGGAAAGTAGGCAAGGTCTCAGGACAGACGCCAGAGCCCGAGGCTGGCTTCTCCTTCCATCCTGGGAATAAGAGGAGTGACTGCTGGGATGTAAATGTATCTCCGCTTGTGGATTTCATAATTCTCTCTCGAGGCTCCTCCGTCAGTCAATGCGGCAAGATAAACTGTTGTGATAGTCTGACACCCGGCGCGGCTCCAGCCCCGGCCTCGGCTCCAGCCCCGGCCTCCTCCTGTTTGATCAGCCTTCCCTGCGCTGGCTGAAGGAGGCCCGGCTGTGTGCGGATGGGATTTGCCAGCCCTCTGCACACCTCGCCAGCGGCATCACGCCAAACCTGCTCTGGAAACAGGACTGGGTTTGGACTCTTGTCCTGAGGCATCTCCACCCTGAGCCCTGAAGTCCCTATTCACCTGCGTAGACCATCCTAGGGCTCCCACCTTCCTGGGGTGGGGATGGGGTGTTCTCTGGAACAGAAGCCACCACCACTGGGGACCGAGGCACCTCTGGGAGGACTCGTACACAGCTGGGCATCATCCAGCCTGGTCAGGGCCCAGCTTTCTCTTTTAATTAGTTAATTCATTTTTGGGCTGTGCTGGGTCCTCGTTGCTGCACTTGGGCTTTCTCTGTTTGCGGTGAGTGGGGACTACTCTCTAGCTGTGGTGCACAGGCTTCTCGTGGCGGTGGCTTCTTGTTGCGGAGCACGGGCTCTAGGCACACAGCCTTCAGTAGTCGTGGCACATGGGCTTAGTTGCTATGTGGCTTGTGGGATTCTCCCAGACCAGGGATCAAACCTGTGTCCCCTACCTTGGCAGGTGAACTTTTAACCACTGGACCACCAGGGAAGTCCCCAGGCCCATCTTAAGCCCCTTACTTGGGAGCAGTGAGTTAAGAGGAAGGATAGTTCCAGGCAGAAAAAGCAAAGCATTCCACAGGGACAGAACAGGGACTTAGGCACAGGCGGGGGCGGGGGCGCAGCTTGGATGGATGCTGGGTCCACCACTATCCCCCTATATAACCCTGGTTCTAGGAAATTAAGAGCAATGGAGCCCAGGGCCACTGCAACAGCCCTCTGGACCGGCCTCTCTGCACAATGGACGGTGACTTGGGCCCATTCAACCTTGGAGGTAGTTTATGAGGCTATGGCCAGAGGTGACCCCCACACACTGGCCGCACTTGGATTGGACCACTAGCAGTCACCCCAGTTTCCCCCTCCCTCCCCATCAACCGGTCAGGGTCAGGGTCAGGGTTAGGATGGGTTTAGAGAGGACCCAGAGGAGTCCTAAAATGCAGCCCCGGTCACTCTCTGGTCCTGCTTTTTAGGTGGCTGGCACCTCTGCACGCCCTCGGTGACCAGACACAGGGCTCAGACTCTGGAAGTGCTGTGGAAAAGACCAGAGGGGGATTTTCACTGTATTGATGGCTTAGCACACAATCCCAGGATTCTCCCAAGGACCTCTCTGGGAATCAAGGTCACTAGAAGCAGACTCGAAGCTTTTTATGTATTTCTGTATTTGCTTTTGTTACTGTCATACACGCTGTTGTTATTCAGTCGCTCAGTCGTGTCCAGCTCTTTGCCACCCTGTGGACTACAGCATGCCATGCTTCCCTGTCCTTCACTATCTCCAGGAGCTTGTTCAAACTCTTGTCCATCGAGTTGGTGATGCTACCCAAACATTTCGTCCTCTGTCATCCCCGTCTCCTCCTGCCTTCAATCTTTCCCAGCATCGGGGTCTTTTCCAATGAGTCACACATACTAGACATACAGAAAATTGCACGAAACGAAAATGAACAGCTGGATAAATAACAATAAAGTATCTGACTAAGCCCAGGACCAGAGAAGGAACATAAACCCCACTTGGTTCTGAGACTTGCCCACAGTGGAAAGGGTAACCTGCAGCTAGATATCAACCTCAAAGCTGAACTGTCTCTGGGCAGTCCTGGGCCAGGGCAGGAAGTCCTGTTCCCACCATGGATTCCTCTCCCTTCCTGGTCGCTGAGAGGAAGGACTGCTCCAAAGATGACAGGATTCGAGCGAGATTAATCTGTTATTTTAGACCTTTAGAAAGTGCGGCAGCAAAGATACAGAGTCCCTGGATCGGAAGGAAGTTCAGATCAATTAAAACAATTTACTTTGCTGCTAATGATTTCAGACCATTGTAATTTATTGGTAAGTAAATGACTTCAAAATCACATTCCTTGCGTGGCTGCACAGAGGGAATTTTAACAAGTTCTTGGATAAATTAAGTCTGGAATTTGTTAACAGACCGTTATTGTAAAACATTTAAAGTAGGCCTTTCACACAGCTCCAAGGCCTCCAAGTTTCCAGACACAATTAAAACTTCTAATCAGTTCTTCATTGTTTGAGGCAGTCGAATGGTGGGAGAGGGCTGCTGACAGCGGGTGGGAAACCCTGGGCCCAGCAGTGACGTCCAAGGAAGGAATGCGTGCATGCGTGCGTGCGTACGTGCTTACTGACGTCCCTTCAGTCGTGTCCAACTCTTTGCCACCCTATGGATCATAGCCCTCCAGGCTCCTCTGTCCAGGGAATCAGAGGCCACTGGAATCCCTCCTGTGATTTCTGCTCTCACGGAGAAATGCAGATTACTACTCTGGCCAAAATATGCCCTGCATGGCTGGGCTTCCACCTGTCCCTCAGTTACTTCTGCAGTTTCTCTGCCTCTGGTCCCAAGCTGCAGCCCCACTGGCTCTGGCACAGGCTCAGCAGCAGCCATAGTCCTCCTTGGTTAACTCTATTTTGCTCACAGGTCCCCTGCGGCACATCCCCTGGACTCGGAGTCTGCTGTCCCCAGCACCTTACAGGGGACAGGGCCTGCCCGCCTCCTAACAGGAGCATCAACATTGGATTGCATTGGCCACGGCTCCAACATGAGACATGGGTAGCGTCCCACTGGAATGGGGCAGAACCCCCTCCAGAGATGGGGACTGCCCCCAGTGCCCAGGGCAGTGATGCTTAAGGATACAGGACCTAGCAGGTGAGAGGCCTGGCTGCTGTGAGCATCCCACCAGTGGAGAATGGACGGTGGGCATGCAAACATTGCAGTGTGGACCACCTCTGGGAGCTTTGAGTCCGATCAGAAGGGTTCTAGTCTGTGCCTTTTATGTAGGGCCTAGAGAGCCCTCCTTGAGGCCAAGCTGCATTCCCTGGGGCCTTTTCCTTGGAAAATGAGGATTCTCCATGACTTCTTCTCTTCCTAGGAGGTGGTAGAGTAACCCAGAAGAATGCTCCAGGCAGAGGGAACAGTCAGTCAATGCAAAGTCACCGGGGCTGGGAGGAAGGAAAAAGAAAGAAAGCAGGAACAGGACATTGAGCATGGGGGAGGGGGCAAGGGGCGGGGATTGGAGTCAAAGATGACTAGGAGGGAGGTCGGGGTGTGGATTTCACTTCAGCCGAAGCCTTGGAAGCATTGAAAACGGGGCAGTGACAGGACCTGCTGATGTATTTTAAAGGCTTCCTCTAGCTGGTAAGAGCTAAATGGTTGTTTGTAGAGAAGCCAAGGTGAAGGCAAATAGACCAGACAGAAGAGCCAGGCAGTGTCCAGGTGAGAGGACGACCAGGCAAACCAGAGCAGGAGCCATGGGGAAGGGAGGAGGGATGAGGTGTGGGATCTGTTTTGAGGTGATGTTCAGTCGCTAAGTCTTGTCAGACTCTTCGCAACCCCATGGACTGCAGCACGCCAGGCTCCCCTGTCCTTCCCTACCTCCTGAAGTCTGTTCAAGCTCATATCCATTAAGTTAATGATGCTGTCCAACCATCTCATTCTCTGTCACCTCCTTCTCTTCCTGCTCTCAGTCTTTCCCAGCATCAGGGTTTCGAGGTGTGGTTGACAATACTTGCCAAAGGCTTGGACATGAGGATAAGGCAAAGAGAGCAATCAGATGGATTCAGGGCTGAAGAGCCAGGTGGGTGGTGGTGCCAGATGCTCAGAAGAGAAGAACAAGGTGGGCTCCCAAGGACCACGTTGGCCGTATTTCGATCATGGTGGCTGTGGTTGCCCTGCCAGCTGTGATGTCTTAGTCTGCCCAGGCTGCCATCACAGAGCACCACAGGAAGGGCAGCTTATGCAGCAGTCATGTGTCATTCACAATTCTGGAGGCTGGATGCCCAAGATCAAGGAACCACCTGCTTCCTGGTTCACAGAGGGCTGTCTCCTGCCTGTGTCCTAAGGGGGCCATGGCGGAGAAAGCAAGAGAGAGCCTTCTGGCCTCACCTTCTTCTAAGGGCACTAATCCCATCACAGACCCAACCCTCAAGACCTCATCTAGCCCTAGTCACCTCCCAGAGGCCCCACCTCCTAACACCATCACACTGGGAGTTGGGGCTTCAACATAGGGATTTTGGGGGACGCAGACATTCAGTCCACACTTATCAAATAGGCAGTGGATGCTGTGGGTTTGGGGCTTCCCCAGTGGCCCAGTGTTATAGAATCTGCTTGCCAGTGCAGGAGACGCAAGTTTGATCCCTGGATCGGGAAGATTCTCTAGAGTAGGAGGTGGCAATCCACTCCAGTATTCTTGCCTGAAGAATCCTGTGGATGGAGGAGCCTGGCAGGCTATAGTCCATGAGGTCGCAAAGATCCAGACATAACTGAAGCAACTTAGCACATGCACACGCACACTGTGCTTTGGAATTGGGTGATAACGTCAGAATCCGAGTCAGGATTAGGAACTAGAGTCAAGGGTCAGTGTGTGGAAGGTCAGCCAGAAGGGAAAGAATGGGGCAGAGACTGAGGCTGAGAGTTCCCGACACTTAGGGATGACAGGACGGGGAGAGGGAGGAGGAGAGATAGCTGGAGAGGACGGATGGCTGTGGCTTCCATAAGCCAAGAAGAGAGCCTTTCAGGAAGGAGGCCCGTGGGGTCCACGTGGGTCTCTTAAGTAAGGAGGTGCTTCCACGAGGCTCCCAGATCATCCCTCTGAGCAATGCGAGCTCTTGTGTTCCAGATCAGATGGGATCAGGTTTTAGATTATTTGAAGCCAGTTGGCAAACCCTTTTAGAGCCGACCGCAGACTGCATTTTAGTAATTTTCATAGTGTTTTTGGCAGCCCTGGAGACGCCAAGGCAAGGCAGAGAATCTTTTAATGGAGCATTGAAGAGCAGTTTTTAAAAATACCTTTTAGGAAGCTATTTAAATCCTCCCGTCTGTAGCAAAATGAATGTATAAACTTAGCGCCTTCGTTTGGCTCTTCTTAAAACAAAGAAGGTGGGTGGCTGCTTCTTCCCTCAGTTCTGCTGAATCTAGAATCGAATCTCGTTTAGCGTCATGGAGCCTGGACATTTCCAAGGATGCCCTGTGCAGGAAGAGCTCCAAACACTTTCCACCATGAAGACATTTAATTTTCCCAGCAATCCCATGAGGGGGAACCACTGATATATGTTCCCCCATTTGAGAGATGGGAAAACTGAGGCCCAGACTGGTTAAGAAGAAGCTAAGCGGGTTTAGAAACTATTGTTGTTGTTGTTCAGCGGCTAAGTCATGTCCAGCTGTTTGTGACCCCATGAACTGCAGTATGCCAGGCTTCCCTGTCCTTCACTCTCTCCTGGAGTTTGCTCAAACTCATGTCCATTGAGTTGATGCCATCCAACCGTCTCATCCTCTGTCACCCCCTTCTCCTCCTGCCTTCAATCTTTCCCAGCATCAGGGTCTTTTCCAAAGAGTCGGCTCTTTGTATCAGGTGCCCAAAGTGTTGGAGCTTCAGCATCAGTCCTCCCAGTAAATATTCAGGGTTGATTTCCTTTAGCCACTTTAGAGATGGGAAAAGGAAGGAAGCTTGTCCAACACGCTAGAGCTGGGGGGATGGAGGGGGACTCTATGTGTTGTACCCTGAAAGCTTATACTTTTAATTACCCTTTGCTGCCTGGGCTTCTCACCAGGTCGGAGGGGGCCTGATGCACATCTGGATTTGGCCCCACTGCAGGAGGCTTGCTGCCATGGTTCTCAGAGAGGTTAGGGCCCCCCATCAGCACCCTGGGTGCCTGTTAAGCAGTGATGCTAACTGGAGTTTAGGGAGGGTGGATCCTCAGGGGACTCTGACACTCAGTAAACTCTGAGATGCCTGGCCACCCTGCACATCAACACGTGACACCAGACCCAAAGAATCTGGGGAGCAGTGATGGAGTCACCCCTCTTCTTCACAACTGGGGAACTGGAGGCCCAGAGAGGGGAAGTTCCTTGCTCAGGGTCTACAGAAGCCAGGCCTCTGACTCCCGAGGTAGGGTCTCCTTGCATACACCGCCCCACCCCTGGCCTTGGCCCAGCCTCCAGCCAGCCTGAAGAGGCAAGCTATCTGCCCCAAAGTGTCTTTTTTTTTTTTTTTGGCTGTGTTGGATCTTCGTTGCTGCTCAGGCTTTCTCAAGTTGCAGCTAGCGGGGGCTACTCTTTGTTGTGGTGCTCAGACTTCTTACTGTGGTTGCTTCTCTTGTTCCAAGGCATGGTCTCTAGGCTTGTGGCCTTCCACAGTTGTGGCACACAGGCTTAGTTGCCCCACGGTATGTGGAAATCTTTCCTGACCAGGGATTAAGCCTGTGTCCCCTGTATTGGCAGGCAGATTCTTAACCATTGGGCCACCAGGGAAATCCTGATGCCATTCTCAGAGCAAAAGACAAGAGATCAGTACCTGGGCAAACTATGGCTGGAGACCTGGCCACCATCTCGTGGGAGCCATCCATGGAGTCCCTGGGGTCCCAGGCTCCAGCATAGTAGCCTACCTGGTTCCTGCCCATTTCTCCTTCCTCTGTCCTGGGAGATGGCAGGAAGTCCGTGACAGGTCACTACAATATGTGACAAGTCCCAGAGGCCTGCAGATGGGAAGGGAGGGGACAGAGCCAAGCAGTTGGTGCAGGCGGGGCTGACGGTTCCCAGGAGCCAGCGGGCGGGGCAGGGGGATTGACACAGGAGGGCTTGCAGAGTCCAGGAAGGCTGGTGGCCTGTCTGTCCCACCTGCCGAAACCCAAGACAGAGCTGGAGGGGCTGGCCTGGCCTGTTGCAGCCAAGCTGTGTGACTGAGGTCTGGGTGGAAATGAAGGCAGGTTCAGGGAGAATGACTCCATGGCAGGTACCATCTGGATCTTGGGAACAAGGGACCATCTCTTGTTTGACTTAGAACAAACCTTGACAGCCGCTAGGGCCCTTGACCCAGAATATTCCTAGTATCTCCCTACCCCTCATGCCTGCTCATACCACGTGTGTGTCATGGGCCAACTTTCCTCAGGATCCGTGTCCACTTGCAGCTCTGCTCCAGGACTGCCCTCGCCTGGGCCATGCACAGCCTGCTCCCAAACATGCTAGGTGCTCACTCTTCAGATAAGCAGTGAGGGCCTGGCTTCCCAGGATCCCTTGGCATTTTAGATTTTATTGCCCCCCCACCCACCCCCACCCAGGCCTCTACCTGTGGGAGAGAGTGACGAGATGACAGCCCTTGGCAACTCCCAACAAGAGCTGATGTCCCTGGGGGCCGGCTATGTCCCCCTAGGCACCTGGGAGCCCAGGCTTTCATCCTTGCAGTCATCTTCTCCCTTTTTTATTATTCATTAATTAACGTATTTATGTATTTATTTTTGGCTGCGCTGGGTCTTTGTTGCTGCGTGCAGGCTTTCTCTAACTGTGGCAAGCAGGAACCATGCTTCATTGCAGTGTGCAGGCTTCTCATTGTGGGGTCTTCTGTTGCAGAGCACAGGCTCTAGGCTCGCGGGCTTAAGTACTTGTGGGGTGTGTACTTAGTCGTTGCAGTCAGGCTTTAGAGGGCAGGCTCAGTAGTTGTGGTGCACAGGCTTAGTAGTTGTGGTGCACAGGCTTAGTTACCCCATGGCATGTGGACTTCCCAGACCAGGGATGGAACCCATGTCTCCTGCATTGGCAGGAAGATTCTTAACCACTGGACCACCAGGCAAGTCCCATCTTCTTCCTCTTTATTGCCCTGCAATCCTGGCCTGCTTGTTTCTAACACCACCTACCTGCTCCCAACAAATACCAGTACCAGAATCCATAAAATGGGTTGGGGCTTCAGACAATGCTGGGTTCAAGTCTGGTCTACAGCTACCAGCTGCCTCTGACCTTGGGCAAGATGCTTGACCTCTCTGAGCTTCCATTCCTCTGCTTCCAAATGGGAGCAATGACAGACCTGCCTCCTAGGACTGGCATGAGGGCAGGTGGTGATGAGCATGAAGAGTTAGCTCTGTGTTCAGCAGAGTGAGTGCTTAGCAAGTAGCCGGAAGCACCATGATTTCCTCTTAACTACTGACTGGTTGATGAGTTGCTAACTGTGGTCCCAAGTGCGGCCCAGGAAAGAAGAGAGATCTGGTCTAAGAGGGGAAACTTATGAGCTTTTGATAGAGTCAGAGGGGTATGGTATGAATCTCCTCCTGGGTGAATGGGTCCTCTAGAGAAATAGTACGTATATATGGAGAGAGAGCTTTATCTTAAGAAATAAAGACTCAGATATACAGAACAAACGTATGGATACCAAGGGGGAAGAAGTGAGATTGGGAGATTGGGATCAACACATATACACAATTGGCACCATGTATAAAACAGGTAACTAATGAGGACCTATTGTATAGCACAAGGAACTCTACTCAGTGCTCTGTGGTGACCTAAATGGGAAGGAAATCAAAAAAGAGGGGTTGTATGTATATGTATAGCTGATTCACTTTTCTGTACAGTAGAAGCTAACACATTACAAAGCAACTATATGCCAATAAAAAAATTTTTTTTAAGAAATTGGCTAACAGGATTGTGGGGCTGGCAATCTAAATTCCATGGGGCAAACCAGCAGGCTGGAGACCTCAGGAAGAGTCGATATTCCTGTCTTGAGTCTATAGGCAACTGGAGGCAGAATTCTTCCTTCCCTTGGGGTGTGGGCTCAGTCATGTCCAACTCTTTGCAACCCCATAGACTGTAGCCTGCCAGGCTCCTCTGTCCATGGGATTTTCCAGGCAAGAATATTGGAGTGGGTTGCCACTTTCCTCTCGAGGGATCTTCCTGACCCAGGGATCAAACCAGCATCTCTTGCATCTCCTGCATTGGTAGGCAGATTCTTTACCACTGCGCCATCTGGTCATTTTATCTTAAGGCCTTCAGCTGATTAGATAAGGCCTACTCCCATTATGAAGGCTGATCTGCTTACCCAAAGTAACTAAAAAATACATTCATCATGATGTCTTGACAGGTATTTGACAAAATAATTATATCCCATGGAATGGACGAGTTATGCATGACAGTAACCATCACGGGGGAGGAGGGGAAGAGCCCAGTGCCCTTGGCTGTCCTCTACCAACACTGTGGTCTCTTGGGCATGGTGGCCCTCCATCTGCCTGGTCTGCCTCTCTCCCACCCTTGACCTCCCACCCTCAGGGGTAGCTTGTGCCTGGACTTCAGCAAAGGACAGGCACTGCATCAGAATTCCAGTGCCCTCTGAGTCATGTAACTTAAGCAAAGCCCTTGGGCAGAGAGTAAGGAGGTTGTCCTGGATGGTCTGTGTTGTTAGAGGAGCATGGACAGGCCCCCAGCCTTGATCCTGATGCAAGATCCCACCCAGGTCCAGATCCCTAGCCTCTCTCACCAGGCTGAGACTCACAGGTGCCTCTGGGGGGCCCTTCAGTTCAGTTCAGTTCAGTCGCTCAGTCATGTCCGACTGTGACCCCATGAATCGCAGCACACCAGGCCTCCCTGTCCATCACCAACTCCCAGAGTTCACTCAAACTCATGTCCATCGAGTCGGTGATGCCATCCAACCATCTCATCCTCTGTCGTCCCCTTCTCCTCCTGCCCCCAATCCCTCCCAGCATCAGAGTCTTTTCCACTGAGTCAACTCTTCGCATGAGGTGGCCAAAGTATTGGAGTTTCAGCTTTAGCATCAGTCCTTCCAAAGTACACCCAGGACTGATCTCCTTTAGAATGGACTGGTTGGAACTCCTTGCAGTCCAAGAGACTCTCAAGAGTCTTCTCCAACACCAGAGTTCAAAAGCATCAATTCTTCGGTGCTCAGCTTTCTTCACAGTCCAACTCTCACATCCATACATGACTACTGGAAACACCATAGCCTTGATTAGACGGACCTTTGCTGGCAAAGTAATGTCTCTGCTTTTGAATATGCTATCTAGGTTGGTCATAACTTTGCTTCCAAGGAGTAAGCACCTTTTAATTTCATGGATGCGATCACCATCAGCCCTTGGGAAGCAGAAAAAGTGATGCCAGAGGTCAATGTCTACTGCACCTCCCCCCAGGAGTGATTGGAGAAGGGTCTGAGACCCAACAGCTGCCGCCCGAGACAAGTCACAGATCAGGAAGTGGTTCCTTTATGATGGAACTTGGACACCGGCAATGCCTGACGCTTTCACAATAGAAGCTCAGATCAATTCTCTTGCTTTTATCTTTTCTTGAGGCTCAGCATGATGAAAAGTGGCCTATATCTGCGGCTGATAAATAACCAGAAACTTGCTGTATCTGCTTTCATTTGATTTTCTTGAACAATTACCACCAGTGTGCCTCACATTCAGAGGCTGAAATTTTAAGTGGCTGAAAGAACTTCCCAACTGAGCCCGCCAGGGACTCATTTGAAATGTTCTTTGGTGCGTCGGAAAGCAACCAGACATGATCTACAAAGGAGCTGGGAAGAGAGTGTTTGTGTTAATGGCATAAACATTTCCCCCTCTCCTGGTGATGAGAATGCCCCTCAAACTGCAGGAGACTGTCCTGCCAGACCCTCTGAGCTAAAGAGTCACTCCCTGGGCTCAAGCCTGGCTTCAGTGAAGACTGGCTGTAGACCAGATAATGCCCAACACCATTTTTTGTGTTGAGCTTGAAGAGAATGGTGTCTAAACCAGGAGTCATCAAAGAAAGTTGTTCAGGGTGAGGAGGGGTCCGGAGTCCTCAGAACCATTGGGGAGGAAACTGAGAACATTGAGCAACAAAAGCCTCAGATGCTGTTTTCATTCCTTTATTATAGTAAAGTGGAAACAGTGACAGATTTTATTTTCTTGGGCCCCAAAATCACTGTGGATGGTGACTGCAGCCACTAAATTAAAAGATGCTTGCTCTTTGGAAGAAAAGCTATGACAAACCTAGAGAGCGTATTAAAAAAACACAGACTTCACTTTGCCAACAAAGGTCCATATAGTCAAAGCTATGGTTTTTCTAGTATTCATGTATGAATGTGAGAGTTGGATCATAAAGAAGGCTGAGGACCAAAGAACTGATGCTTTTGAATTGTGGTTCTGGAGGAGACTCCTGAGAGTCCCTTGGACAGCAAGCAGATCAAACCAGTCAATCCTAAAGGAAATCAACCCTGAATATTCATTGGAGGGACTGATGCTGAAGCTGAAGCTCCAGTCCTTTAGCCACCTGATGCAAAGAGACAACTCAGTGGAAAAGACCCTGATGCTGGGAAAGATTGAGGGCAGGAGGAGAAGACGGTGACAGAGGATAAGATGGTTGGATGGCATCACTGACTCAATGGACATGAGTTTGAGCAAACTGTGGGAGATACTGAGGGACAGGGAAGCCTGTGCTATAGTCCATGGGGTCGAAAAGAGTTGGACATCACTTAGTGAGTGAACAACGTTTCTAGCAAGAGGCTATATTGTGATTCTGCCTCAGCACTACGAGTGTAAGCTCCTTGAGGCCAGAGACTGCATCTTTCAATACCCAGAGTGGTAGCAGCATTTCCTCAATGCATGTCAAATGGAAGAAAGGATGAATGGGCGGATGATTGGGTGGACAAATGGATGGATGGATGAATATAAAGGTAGATGGATGGGTAGGTGGATGGATAGAAGAGGGGTGGGTGACTAGGTAGATAGGTAGGTAGACGTGACAATGGATAGGTGAGTGTGTGTATGGATGGGTGGGTGAATATGTGGGTTGATGGATGGTGAGAGGGGTAGGTGGATGGATGGATAGATGGATGAGTAAGTAGCTGGGTAGATAGATGGACTCATGGGAAGATAGTAGATAAATGTGTAGATGGAAAGGAAATTGGATGGATGAATGGATGGATGGTGGATAGATGGATGGATGGATGAATGTGTGGATGGATGAGTGACATGAATCTTCTTAAGATCTTTGAAGGACTATCTCTCACATCTTGAGGCATAGAGTTCCTATTCTCTGTGGACCTGAAAGATGGAATCATTCCAGACTCTTTAAGGAAGGAGATTTGGCCTCAGGTTATGAAAAATAATGATAATTATCTTTCTAATGATAATGATTCCAAGTGCTTTGGGTGAAACAGATGGTATGTGAGGGAGCGAGCCCCTGTCCCTGATGAAGCAGAGGAGCCTTCTGGGTGGAGTTGAAGGTGTCTATGCTCACTGGAGGCAGAGCTGGATGACCCCAGGGGGCCTTCCCAGCTCTGAGCTGTCATGATCCCTCTTAGGCCCAAGTCCTCAGGTAGATCAAAGCATCAGTTCTTCTAGGTCAGGCTGTGACCCTCGCAGGGGGACCTGTGCTATACCTGGTGCTCACCTGGAATAAGCCTGGTCAAAGGGGGTCTGTAAAGAGAAGAGAAAGCCCATGATGGCCAAGTGTGAGCCTGGTCCTGAGAGAGCTGATGTGAGTAGACAATTGGGGAGGCAAGGAGAGGCAGCCGGGAAAGTCCCTGCAGAAATGCTGGGAAGAGAGCCAGGGCTGAGCCTCCTGAACCTTCTTCGGGGGATTCTAAGGACCCAAGGAACTCTTTTCTGGGAGCGAGTACCCCGTTCCCCTCGTGAAATCCAGGGCCCAGTGGAGCAGAAGACAGCCTGGGGACAGGACTGGATGACAAGGGAGGGCAGAGGGCCAAGGGCTGGCAGCAGGGAAGGGAGCCAGTAGGGCCCCCTCTGGCCCTTTTTCTCTTTAGAAAACCTAATTGCCTGTAGCGTCCAGTCTGACCATCAATTTGATCTGTGCTCAAGGGTACAGCTGAGGTTCACCTTGTTCTGCTTAAATAATGCAGGTAGTGAAGCTATTGACAAACTGTCATCTGCTAGAAAGTGGCTTCGACACGGCCAGAGGCCTGGGAGAGCCCCCGGGGCCTCGCCCGAGCTGGTCCAGCCAGGTGCTTGCGCAGCCTTCAGGCAGAGGCCAGACCCTTTCCTGATCCAAGGTGGATGGACAGGTGCTTGATGCCTCCCTGGCTTTTTCCAAAATGATGATCTATTGGGAAATTCTAAGAGAGAGCAAAGGCAGGGGCTGCCTAAGAAGCCTGCATTTTGTATTGGCAGGGAGGCTGGTGGTGCAGCCTGGGACCTGCAGGGCTGGGAGCCACCGTGACTGGGGACTGGGGGCCGCGCTGAGTCATTTCCTGGTAGAGGATGCTCTGGGCCCTCCCCAGCCCTGCCCGCTACCCACCTCCTCCTGGCCTGGGGAGCCGACAGACAAAGGGCTGGTGATGAGTCTGCTGCTCCTCCCTGAGCCTAGCTTGGATTTTTTATTTTTTTTAATGTTTAAAAATTCCCCACAGCGTGGCAGGTGCCCGGCTGCCGGGTGACCCCATCGGCTGTTCTGTCATCAGACATCATGTTTATCCATCAGACACTGTTTTCCTGACACTCAACACTCAAAATAATGATCTCGTTGGAGCCTCTTCATGAATGATTCATGAGGCTCCGATCAACTTTGGGTGTTAACGGAAAATCAAAGCCCTTGTGCACAGGAGCCAAGTGGCAGTGGGAAGGGCATCTGGGCTCTGGCCTCCGAGCTCCTCGAGGAATGTTCAGGGCTCTCCCTGCAGCCCCAGCCCAGCTTGCCGCCCACCAAGCCGAGTAAAAACAGGGAGAAGAGTGGAGTTCTAGACACCCGATTCATGTTTAATAAGCACAGGTCAATTAAAGGGAATTCACAGCTAGCTATTGAGTTCTGGGGACACACAGTGAACCAGGCTGATCTGACATATTTAGCCAAGACCTCCCCTGGCCTTGGTTTCCCCTGTAGGATTAAAGCAGGAGACCAGACAGTTAGATCCCTACTATCTCAAATCTTTTCTGTGGTTCAAAAGTGATGAGGAGTGGCCCCTCCCAGGAAGCCTGTCAACAGTGGCCATAGGGAGCAGAGGGTCAGACCCTGACCCCAGGGAGAGGAGGCACATGCAGCCAGGAGCCTGCACCAGCCGGGAATGGACTTTGAGGTTGGGTGCCGGTTGTCACCCTTTGCGCAGTAGCCTTGCAGAGAATGTCAGAGCTCCGGCCCTCAGTTTCCCCTGGACCTCCACCACTGACAGCCTGTGTGACCTTGAGCGGGTCACTTGCTTCTCCAAGCTTCCCCTTTCTGCCTGGGAAGCCAGATGAGGTGGCTCCCCCACAGGGCAGCCATGAACATGAGTGAGCTCTCGGGGTGCAATTCCTGGTGCATCGGAACAGCCAAAACATGGCAGCTATCATTATTCACTATGGCAACCCACGCCAGTATTCTTGCCTGGGAAACCCCATGGACAGGGGAGCCTGGCGGGCTACAGTCCAGGGGTTCACACTGAGTCAGACACGACTGAGCACCCAGGCACATGACATGACGCACTCTTACCTCACCTCCTATTCTTTTCTTCTCTGGGCTGTAAAACGAGAGGGTTAAGCTAGGTGGTCCCCCAGCCTTCTTTGCCCTGCACTCGACTCAGGCCTCTGCCTGTTCTGGGAGTGGATTCCAAGAGAGAGCAGAGCTGCCTCTGGCTTCTGAGCTGGTTCATGGGGAAATTTCTTGACAAACACTGGGATGGGGACCCCTTGGGGGTCAGGGGGTGGGGTGCAGACTCAGCCCCACCCTCCAAGAGTGCAAAGTGCAGAGAGCAGCTGTGTGTGCACACACATGCACAGAGCACACACACATACGCATGCACATGCATGTGTGTGCACGTGTGTGTTTGCACATGTGTACATACACACATGTGCACACACATGAAAGTGCACACGTGTGTGAACAGGCATTGTGCGCACATGTGTAAGCATGCATGGGGCACACATATGCGGGCATACATGCACACGTGCTATGCATTATACACGAACATGCACAAGGCACACCCGTGCACATGTACGTACATACATGAAGGTGCACGTATGCACAGTACACTCGTGCACAGATGCTTGCATGCACAGACAAGTGTGTGCAGAGTGTGAACACACATGCACACAGCACACACACGCATACATAAATGTACATACATGAAAGCGCACGTGTACACAGTACACTCGTGTACGCACGTATGCATGTACAGACGTGCACAGGCACTCGTGTGCGCACGTGTGAACACAAAAGCACACAGAATACACATGGACACTCACACATACAACAGCATCAACAGACAAGGCGAGGACTCTCGGATGCCTACAGAGCTAGTTCAGTGCAGACTGAAAAGTCAGGGGCTCCAAGGAGGCAACAGCACTGGGCTCTCTGCCGCCCACCTCCCCATCGGCCGTTCTCACAGTCAGCTCCCTCAGGAGGGCGGGGCTGCCACTCATGAACACAGGGTGCCAGAAACGCACTTCATGCTTAACAAATATGGGTCAAATGAAGGGAATTTATAGCTAGCTATTGAGTTCCGGGGACACACAGTGAACAGGCTGATCCGACGTAAGTAGCCAAGACCTCCCACCAGCCTTGGCATGGGAATAAGGGGAGACCAGCCAGTTAGATCCCTTATACCTCGAACACTCCATTTTCTGCAGTTCTAAAGTGATGAGGAGCAGCCCCTCCCAGGGAGCCTGTCAGCAGTGTCATAGGGAGCAAAGGGCCAAACCCTGACCCCAGGGACAGGAGGCACACGCCGCCAGAGAGACTGCACTCTCCAGAGCGGACCTCTGCCCCTGGAAGCAGGATTCAAGCCCAGCTGCGGGTTTTCACTTACTCCCTAAAATGATCGGGAGCAGGATGTGAGAAGTGCCAGGGCCTGAGCCTGACTGGGGCAAACCTGAATGAGCAGGAGGCTGGCTGTGCCCAACAGGGAATGTGACAGGAGGTCCAGGGTGGCCCGCCACAGATGGGTCCAATTCGCAAGCAAGAGTCTTACAAAAGCTGTGTGCAGTTGAAACTGCTCTGGCCTCACCTGTCAGGCACTTTTCTTTCCCCAGAGGCACTTGGGCACCTGGGCAGAGCCAGGACTGCTGTTGCCTCAGGTTGCCCCTCACCCACACCCCTACCCCCGGGGCCATCCCTGGTGTGGCCGCCTGGTCCTCACGGCTCTGTGCTTCCCCCAGCTCCACCTCAGTCTGTGACAGTGCTGGCCCATGTTGCTTGGAGCTCACTGCGGGGTGGGGCACTGGAGGGAAACTGGCCAGGCGTGGCCATCCTGACATTTCTAGAGCCCACAGTGCAAGCCAGGCCAGTGGTCAAAGGGCTGGAGCCATCCTGCTGGGACTTATGGGGGCCATGACTGCCCTTTGTCGTTTAATAACGCATTTCAAAGACAAGGTTCAGGTGGAGTATAAGGCAGTGGAAGAGACATGTGGGAAGCAGATATACCCAGCCCCACACCCCCTTCTCTGTCCAAGAACCCCCTTGCACCCTGGCTGCTCTTTTCCTCCAAACACCCTCACGTTCTTTGTTGATTGCACCAGTCTTATCGCCCCCTCCAAGTGTGTGTTTCCTGAAGGCGGAGGCCCCAGCTGGGAAATCTTTATGTCCCTCCCTCATGGCATTAGCAGGTGCCCAACCAGACCCATGACCCACGGCTTAAAGAACCTGGGAGAGAGGGAGCTGGCAGCCATCCAGCAATGGTGTCTAACCCATGGATAACCCGGGGCTGGGTGTGAACTCTAGTTCTGGCCATGCAACTAGCTTTTCCCCTTGGAACTGGAATGCACTGCCAAGCCCCCGCATCCTAGCTGATGCCCTGATGAAGTCCTCTCCTTCACCCACTCATTTAGTTAAGACCTACCGTGTGCCCAGCACTGTGCTGTGCTGGACAGGCCAGGAGGGAAGAGGGTCCAAAGCCATGGGTGCAGGCTAGAAGATGATCAGTGTGGCTGCCCCCGAAGCACCCAGACCAGCACAAGAGCCAAGAAAGCCAGAGTCAGGGTCAGGAGAACGGGCAGTGGTTCACCAGGCCCTGAAGAAGAGGATGCCCAGAGGTGCAGAAACAGCAGGCATCCCCTTCAGAGCCTGCGGAAGCGTGTGATATGGTCCTTGCCCACAAGGAGGTGATGACAAATTGAGGACAAGTTCAATTGGATGAGAGTTAAGACCCATTGCCAAGTGGGGAACAGGAGTTGTGACACGGCAAAGCACGAGATGAGGTGCTGGGTGAATCGCGCCGACTGCACCGGCTCTCCATGGGGTGAAAGCAGCAGGCTGGACTCAGGGGTGGGCAGGCAGAAAAGCTGTAACAGCAGGAGAAATGACCTTGTGAGCAGAAGGACAGGCCAGGAGGTTCAGGCTGCATCCGGGAGCGGTGTGCTGGAGCGGGTGAGTTGTGGTGCGAGCTGTTTGAGGGGATCCTTTCAGGCCCCGAGCCAGTCAAGCATCTCCCCACCCCCTCAGAGGGCCTTGGGGGCTCATCCTGCATCCCTAACCATGCCCCCTACCTCACAGCTCTGTGTCTCGTTCCAGCCCCAGCCACCTATTTATGCCCATCTTCTCCTACTCACACAAAACCAGACCCCAGAGACAAACAGGGAAACATAAAAAGGAGAAAAGATGAAGATTCATTGATGCCAGAACTGACTCTATTCTGGAAAATTGAAATATTTTGTACGTAATGACAACAGAGGCCCTGCACGACCTTCCCGGAATAACTTCCCAGATATACGACAGCGACAACAGCCGCCCCTTTGGCTCTGACAGGCCGAAGGCGCCCCAAAGCCACCACTTAAAAAATGCCTCCCATGTTATTAACATTCCTCACTCTGAGATGTTTATGGCTCGTCACTGTTATCAACAGTAACAAATTTCCAGAACCTATAAATGACACCAGCCCCAGAGACAGCCTGGAACAATCCCCCATCAGCCTTCCCAACCCTGGCTAGACCATGAACGCCATCATATCAGGCTTATCTGATGGGGCCCCCTGACACTCTGAGGCTCCCGCCCTCCTCACTCTCCTTGAACCCTGGGAAAACTGGGGTAGCTGCATTCACTTCCTCTTGGTTGTCAGGCACTTTTGATGCTGCTGGGCGGGGGAGGGAGGAACATATGCTGCAGGGCCCAGGTGAGGGGGTCTTGTATTCAGGATCTGGGCTCTGAGCCAGGTCAGGTGTTACATGTCCTGACTGCTACTGCCTTTCTGCTGCCTGGCCCCCAGTCTGTACACCTACAAAGGTCAGACCCTCTTCTTCATTCATTCATTCATTCACTTATTCATCCACCCATACAGCAACTCATTTTCTGAAATGTTACAATGCTGCACGAATGTCATTGCCACATCCAGGACGTGGTCCACAGGCTTCCCATCCTGAGCAATGCCAGGTAGAGGGGTAGCCTCGGAACACGGGATGTCAGAGACCACAGCACTTTGGTTCCCCAGGAGCAGCTCAAGGAAGTTGGCCACTCAAAGAACACGTGGGCAAAGCAGACCTCATACCCCGTCTTAAGTCCTCCAGGAGTTGATGCTAAAAACTGCCCTCGGAGACAGACAGGAAGTAGATGGGGAGCTTGGGCTTTGTGGTCGGCTACCTGGGTGTGAACGTGACCAAACAGTACCTAGCGATCATCTTCTGAACATCATTTTTGTTGCTGTGAAATGGGACTAAAGCATCCTCAGAGTTGTTGAGGAGGCTAGATGAAATAATGCACGTCAAGGATACAGCATATGTCTTATGCATGTGTGCTCAGCCATTCAGTTGTGTCCGACTCTTTGCAACACCATGGACTGTAGCCCACCAGACTCCTCTGTCCATGGGATTCTCCAGGCAAGAATACTGGAGTGGGTTGCCATTTCCTGCTTCAGGGGATCTTCCTGACCCAGGAATCAAACCCAAGTCTCTTGCCTCTCTTGCACTGGCGTTCAAGTTCTTTACCACTTGCACCACCCAGGAAGCCCCCAACACATGTCTTAGCCCAAAGTAAATGCTCGAGAGATAAAGCCTCATTGCTGATTTCACGGAGTTTTCTGCTTCTGCTTTGGACTTTAATTCTCCTAAAAAAGCAGGCGCTCCTGTGAGGGGTTTCAGTGGCACCTGTGTTTGGAGAGACTGATGGGAGGAGAGATGAAAGATCACTTCGGGGAGGTGGATAAGGCACAGAGAGGTGGGTGGCTGTTAAAGGGGATGGCTAGCATTGCCACCTCATGGCCTTGTCCAACCTGCCCAGTTTGGCCACTGTGAATGACCTCTAGCCAGTCACTAACACACCCCCAGCCTCAGTTTCTCCATTTGCCAAGGTGCCTCCTCAGCCTCCCACTCCTATTTTTGGAATGTTTGGAACAGGTTTGCTGGGAAAAAAAATCTAATGAGTTAATGAATGCACGAGGGCTTTGAAAATACCCAGTGTTTTGTAAATGTAAGAGATTATTATTCCCATTTACCACCCTTTTAAAAGGATGTTTTCCCTCAATTCAGCCAAATTTAACTTGGATGATGAAGAGCCAAGCCTGGGCGTCCCCAGCTATAATTTTCCCTCTTCCTTGTGCCTCCGATTATTAAAACACAAAGGCTCCCATTGCCGAGAGAAACCAAAACAGAAGCACATTAGAGGCGCGATGGCACGGATGGAATTCAAAGTGATATTTCAAGCAGGGCGTTCTGTGTATATAAACCATTAGAGCACTCACATGTCGGCAGAGCTTTGAAATTAAAATCGCTCCTTTTTTTCATACATTTCTCACCCTGTTATTGAGCCTGTGTCCTGGGGTAGTAGGAGGTTAGAAACCACTTGGGGTTTACTTTATAGTGTTAGGAATGCTAAGAGATAAGGCAAGGAAGCTTCCTGAAGGCTCCAGGCCGAGGCCAAGTCTATTAAAAGAACAGTGGCCAGAAGCTCTGTCCATGTTGCTGAAAAAAGAAGGCCTCCCTGCAGACTGGGATGGAAGGGCTTCTGAGAGAGGGTTCCTTCTCCAGGGCACACCGCTGTTGCTGCCCAGACTCCTAAAGGAAGGGAGGGGTCTGGGAGAGGCCAAGGCCCCTGAAGTAGTGGAGGTGGGGTACTAACAGAGAGGGAAGCATGAAGGGGAGGAGGATGGAGCCACCAGACTGACAGCTGTGGTGGGAATAAGAGAGAGGTGAGTGCAGAGCTGGAGGAACTGGAAAATAAAGTAATAAAATAGAGAGATATGCCCAGTGACAGCAGGGAGATAAATGGAGCAAGTTATACGGTGGGCTCATTTTTGTGCAAATATTTGGGGCTCTATAAAATAAGGCTGTTTATTATAAATCTGTCTCCCAAATAAGTCCTGCCATCCCACAGGTGTCAGCTACAGTGAAATTTCCCCTCTAAGACATGGAGGACTGAGCTCTCGAGGTACATGTGGCTGTAACTGCTCTTTCTGTTTTATAAACAGCCCTTCCCACAAGGAACTGAGGCTGTTGGGAGCCAAGGAAAGGGGCCAGGAATGATATCCAAGCCTCCCGTGGGCTCAGTTATGAGCCGTTTTGGTGGCCTTGACCTTCTTCTCCAGCCAGGAGGCTGCTGGGTCACAGTGCCATGACCCAGAATCCAGGAGATCAAGTTACATGGGTCATGAGGTCCCACTCTTGGCTGAGGAGTCTCTCAATCCTGGCTTTAAATATCAGTAAGACTTGTCTATAGGACCCTCTCCACCTCCACTGGGGGAGGAGGTGATGGCACAAAAGTGTAGAAGCAGAGTCAGGTGAAGCAGGAAGAAAACTTCAGGGCTTATCAACAGCTACTTTTAGGGCTGAAGTCACTCAAGGCAATTCTTTCTGGAACCAAGGAAAGGGGAGAAAACTTCAAAAGCTTGGGGAGTTTCCTGGAGGGACCTGAGTTTACCCTCTGGTTCTCAGACTAGCATATCAGCAGAGCAAATAAGGCCTCAAAGCTGACCAGTACTCAGATCTTGGGGTAGCATCTTCCCCCACTAATCAGACACTCCAATACCCAGAGTACCCAGGCAAGGGATGAATGTTCTGCTGGTAGGGCTCACCCTGAAGATGTTGGTCAATGCACACGCACACACACACACACACAAGCACTATTTAATGTGTCCAAGACACTGTTTCCAGAGGACCAGGATCTATGTTCCTCATACAGATTTGCTGTCAGATCTGAAGACTTCTCAACTGTGCAACAATTCAACAAGTGGAGAGTCCAGAGTCTCAACCATTCACATGTTTAGCAAGGGAGCCGAACCAGTCAGAGCAAAATTAGACTGCTCTGGGTTCTATGACTGGTACCTCTAGCATGAAACTGTCACCAAAAGCAGGTTCTCTAACTTCTTTGAGCCCATTTCCTAAGCCTTTGCTATTCTATGTTATGCTAAGTCACTTCAGTCGTGTCCAACTCTGTGTGACCCCATAGACGGCAGCCTACCAGGCTCCCCGTCCCTGGGATTCTCCAGGCAAGAACACTGGAGTGGGTTGCCATTTCCTTCTCCAGTGCATGAAAGTGAAAACTGAAAGTGAAGTCGCTCAGTCGTGTCCCACTCCTAGTGACCCCATGGACTGCAGCCTACCAGGCTTCTCCATCCATGGGATTTTCCAGGCAAGAGTGCTGGAGTGGGGTGCCATTGCCTTCTCTGTCCTAAGCCTTTAAGAGGAGCCAATCATCATAACAGGGCTTGATAAGGTTCTCATGTAGATTCAAGACAGAAAGACATATAGCCTGTAGCCCCATGCCTGGCATAGATAAACATTTACCTTTATTAGCACTGGCCAGGCAGGGACTCAGCCCTACCCCATGCTATAGACTAGGTGCTCCTGAATTATTCAGGTGGACTTGAGGCTGCTTCCTAAAGGCAGTGCTTGCCCAGCAACCAGGCATTTTTCCATTGTGGCCATCAGCTCTAGTATCCCTTACTGTCGTCTCAGCTAACCTTGATCTCATCAGACCATGTGGCTGAAACATCATCTGTCTCTTGCTTCTGGACCCTGCGGACAGAGGCTCCCTCTTCTATTTCCACACCTATAGTGCCTGGCACAGAGTAACTCAAAGTGTTACCTGAGTGGTAAATAAGAAGATAGCATCTCAGCCCAAGCTGCTTCTCCAACTTGTACTAAGCCTGAGCAGACCCCACGCCAAGAGGATAATGTTTTAGGAGCAGCCCTCTTCTCCCTCTCCTCTTGCTCTGTGCATGGCTCCAGACCTGCAACTCTGCACCTTTGGAAGTGCTGTCCTACTTTCTCCATGGCTGGGGACTCTGCCCTGGGAACTGGTTGAATGCCTTTCATGTTTCCCTCATTTTCAAGGCTTTGACTGGAAATTTGGCTTCTCATGGTTGATCCCAGTTGGTTCCGATGATATTTTATAGCGCCTTCCTAATTTACTGCCTCTTTATGACTATAGTAAAAGGCCACACGTCAGGGAACACCATCAAACAGGAAGAAGCGTCCCCTCTCCTTGTCAGCTCAAGTTGAGCATTGTAATTTACAGGGAAACCTTGTGGCTTAGGGTGTTTACCTCCTGCGGAACCAGTTTCCTCTCCCATTATGAGAATGAGATAATTAAAATACTTCCCTGTTCCTTTGATATGGAATTAGGTTTGCTCAGCCCAATTGCAAGTGCCAGTTTGAAAGCTGTTATGTTATTTGGGTTTCAATTTAGAGCCATCTATTTCAAAGGTTTTTTTTTTTTTTTTTAATTTTCTCTTTGCCTACCCTGGATTAGAAATCAGGAAGGGAAATCGGGATTTATTGAAATTTGGTTTGGATATTTCCATCTTGAGCTGATGCAAATAGTGGTTTCAGATTTTGAGGAAGCTGGGGCTGAGAAATAAGCTGAGGCCATGCATGTCCCCCCACAAGGAGCAGGCTTCCCAGTTTGCCTGATGACAACAAAAGCATGAGGAGGTGGGGCTGGAGATCTGATTGTTTAGGGGGAAAGCCATGATCCAGCTTCTCTCCTCCACTGAGCCTTCTATCCAGGTCCTTTCCAAGTCTTCACTCAATCATCTTTAATGGTGGCTTCAATCTCCTGCTGGGAGCAAGGTGACTACAGCAAGCCCAAGTTTACATCTGCACACAAGCCATGTTGGAAAAAGAGGAGGTGGGAGCTCCTGCAGCACCTGCCAGTGAGAAACCCTGTCCTAGAAGCCCTCACACTTCTGCTGCCTTATTAGCCAGAACTGGGTCACATATCATTCCCAAGTAATTCCCACTGATGTGGGGGGTGGGCAGAAAATCATATGGCCAGTTGGGCCCACCTCTCCAGCACTTACCCCTGTCCCCTACACTCATGGCTATGTGGAGGGGGATGGATTTGGATGGAGAATAAATGCTGGTAGGTAACCCCTCAGCATCCACCATCTAACACTCCTATTAAATGTTGAGCACAAAGAAATGTGTATGTAAGAAACCAAAAATAAGATTAAAATGAACCCCCAGAACAGACCAGAAGCAGCCCTAGCGCTGTTAAGGACAGACTGACTCTTCCCCATCCCTCTTGAAGTCTTGAATGCTGACCAACATGGTTACCAGGAGAATGAGTTGGACCTGGGCTCATTGTGTAGCCTAGTGATTCTCAACCGGGGCCGATTTTGCTCCCCAGGGGCCATTTGGCAATGTCTGCAGACAGTTTTGGTTGTCACTATTCTGAGATGCAACTGGCATTTAGTATTAGAGACCAGAGATGCTTCTAAATATCTTACAGTGCACAGGACAGCTTTCCATAACAAAGAATCATATAGTCCCAAATGTCTACAGTTGTGAGATTGAGAAACTGTGTTTAAGCCTGGCTTGCATCCATGATATTCCCATGATGCTTTGCTCCCTGGGGTAGGGGAGAAAGGAAAATGGCTTCCTAATTAGAAGTGATGGGAAGCTGGAAGACAGAACTAGCCATCACCCCTCTTTCCCCTTCTCCAACAGAGCTTTCTTTGGTTTCTGGCAAAAAGAGAATATATTTGACTCAGCTTAGTTTCATATGAGTATCTCCTTGGGAGACTTAAACATTTGAAGAGCAGACACCTATTTAGCATTCCTGTATCAGTTCCAGCACTCACATAGTAGGTACTCCATAAATGTGGCTTCGAAGGAGGGAGGAAAAAGAGAAGAGAGACGGGGTGGGAGGAAAGGTCTGGGACTGAGTAAAGAAGATGATTTACAGCCAAGGCCCTCAAGGCAAACCTTGACTGGGGCTGGGATCAGCTGATGCTCAGCTATGGAACAAAGACATTCAATGACTGGTCAGGGAGATTCAAAGGTTCTGCTTGAGAAATTGAACCTGACCGTTCAGACCGAACCAGAGAGTCCCTTGACAAGAGAATGTGGGAAGGAGAGATGAGAAGGTGGGGAGGTCAGAAGAGGCAGCCCGAGGACAGATGCAAGATGAATGGGGCCAGAGAAGGTGGAGCGGGAGGAGCGAGGAAGAGCTGAGGAAAGGTCAGAGCCAGAAATGGAACCTGTCAAAGTTCCATCTCATCATAGGAAGAGCAGGGCCAGCAGAGAAGGTGAAAATCCACAGGAGGCAGTGAAGCCCTGATTGGGGCTGGAGGATGAGAGAGCAGGGTGAGGGCCAAGCAAGGGAAAGAGAGGTGGCCAGAGGGAAGAGACCCCGAGGAGTGCAGCCACTGGTCCAAGAGCAACCGAGGGCTCTGGGAAGACCCCCTGGTGGGCACCGGAGAGCCCCAGGGCCCTTCCATTTCAGAATGACAAGCCGCAGCCAGAATATCTTGTCACTGTCACCTGTCAGCATCAGCAGAATTTTCACCAGGTGCTGCAGTCTCAGATGCCAGGGATTTTCACTCCAGAGACACTTGCTAAGCCCAGTGCCAGCCTGAGAAGGTGACAAAGGAGGCTGCATGTCACACTTTGGTGCCAATCTCCAATATTAAAATTGCTGGAAGTCCTGGTCCACCTTGTCCGGGCAATGCTGCTTCACAAAGATACTCCCCTCAAAGTTAACAAGAAACTAAGAAATTAATTTCCTGTCAGTTGCCTCTGCCCAGCAGTGACAGCTCAGACCTCTCCATCACTGGGAGTGTATTTAAATGGCAAAGGAATTGGGGGTGGGGTTGGGTGCCCAGTGCTGTGCTGGCCATGCTGGAAGTTTACTGGAAAAGGGAGGCGAAAGTCCATGCAGTCCAGACCAGGGTGAGAATGCCAGCCACACACCTGGCCATGATGGGACCATTGCTTCTGAGAAGGTCACTTTGATTGTTTTTTACCTGGCTTGTTGCAAAATTCTAGGCATCAGCTCAACTCCGCCACATCTTGGCTTCCCAACCAACCCCCTCTGCCTCTAGAGAGAATACAGCTAAGGACAAAACATGGCATCTTCTGCAGGGTGACCTCATGCGACATTGGAGTCACATCAAACCTATGGTTTTACAGAAACGACTGTCAGATAGGGAGTTATTTGCCTCCAAAGTCACTATAAAGTTGACCAGGCTCTTTGATTTCCTGGCCCTAGAGGTGGAGGGGGCAGAAGGGCAGAGTGGTTTCTTTGTGATTCATCAATCAATGACTGAGTGGTTACTACTTGCTGGGGATGGTTTGGGGGTCCCTTTTTCATTTTCTCCTTGGATCCCCACAGTCACCCTGACAGGTGTTTTATATGTGAGGGATGTGATACTAAGAGGGGTTAAATAACTTGCCCAAGACCACACAGCATTTCCAGTGGCTCTGCTGGGGTTTGAGCCAAGGCCTGGTTTCCTTGGCTCAAGGAAAGCCCAAGTTTTTTCCATCTCCTGGCTGTTGGCGAGATAACAGATTGGTACACTCTTTCTATCTGATATTCATTGCAAAGTTAGTTTCTGTTGTGTTCAGTTGCTAAGTCATGTCCGACTCTTTGCAACCCCATGGACTACAGCATGCCAGGCTTCCCTGTCCTTCACCATCTCCCACAGTTTGCTCAAACTCATGTCCATTGAATTGGTTATGCCATCCAACCATCTCGTTCTCTGTCCCTTCTTCTGCCCTCAATCTTTCCCAGCATCAGGGTCTTTTCCAATGAGTCGGCTGTTCACATCAGGTCACCAAAATGTTGGAGCTTCAGCTTCAGCATCAGCCCTTCCAATGAATATTTAGGGTTGATTTCCTTTAGGACTGACTGGTTTGATCTTGCTGAACAAGGGACTCCCACTATTGAAAACTACTGACTTAATTACAACCCATTTTTTTATGTCTTCATTCAATAAATAGCCAAGAAAACATTGTTGTTGTTTTTTTCATAAAAAGCCTTGAACAATGTAGATTTTCCTAGTAATGGGTAAAATTGTATGTTTTCTCTCTGCAGTATCTTGGCTACCCATATGAGTCTTTCCAGGTGATTTGATGTAAAAATGTTCAGGCTTTCCTTCCACTGACAGACTGACTTTTAAGTTTAAGGTGGAAGCTCATTCAACATCAATGTTCCTGGTCTGTGTTGCTTATTTAACAAATACTAACTAAGCCCAGGGAGCTTTCCTGGTGGCTCAGCTGGTAAAGAAACTGCCTGTAATGCAGAAGACCTGGGTTCAATCCCTGGGTCGGGAAGATCTCCTGGAGAAGGGAATGGCAACCCACTCCAGTATTCTTGCCTGGGAAATTTCATGGACAGAGGACCCTGACAGTCTACAGTCCAGGGGGTCACAAAGAGTCAGATACAACTTAGTGACTGACACTAACACCAGCACTAGGACTAACCCAACCCAGCTCTGGGCCAGGCAGCAGTTGGACATGGGGTAGATGCAGAGTTCCCATCACGGAAGGAATGGGGCTTAGTTGCCTCACCAGCCCCAAAGCTCAGCCTTCGAGCAGAACTTCCATTTCATCTTTTCAAAGCTTTTTTTCCTGAATGGCCCTGAGCTGCCCCAGGCTCTTCCTTTCATGCTTCCGTGGGCTGAACCCTTGTTTCCCCAGGTCTTCCCATGACCGGATTCTTACCATTTCAAACTCAGCTCAAGGTCACCTCCTCAGTTCCTTGGTCAAATGCACTCACCCACCTTCACCCATCACTGGCTCTTTTTATGCTCATAGCACCTGAAAGTGAAAGTGAAATTCGCTCAGTTGTGTCCAGCTCTTTGCGATCCTATGGACTATACAATCCATGGAATTCTCCAGGCCAGAATACTGGAGTGGGTAGTCTTTCCCTTCTCCAGGGGATCTTCCCAATTCAAGGATCAAACTCAGGTCTCCTGCATTGCAGGCAGATTCTTTACCAGCTGAGCCACAAGGGAGCCCAAGAATACTGGAGTGGGTAGGCTATCCCCCCGACCCAGGAATTGAACTGGGTTCTCCTTCATTGCAGGTGGATTCTTTACCAACTGAGATATCAGGGAAGCCCCTAATAGCATAGCACCTGGCAGTATTCAAAGCACCTCTTCTTTTCTATTTTATATTTTAGCTACACTGGGGCTTTGTGGGTTTTCTATAGTTGTGGAACGAGGTCTCTCTAGTTGTAGCCCATGGGCTTAGTTGCCTCACAGCATGTGGGATCTTAGTTCCCTGATAAGGGACTGAACCCGTGTCCCCTGCATTGGAAGGCAGATTCTTAACCTCCGGACCACCAGGTAAGTCCCAGCACCTCTTCAAGTATTTCTAGTTTGTCTTTCCCAAGATTGTTAAGAGCAAGGCACTTAGACTTGTTTACCACGGACTCCAAACCTGGAGCAGCCCTGGTACATCATAGCTCTCGTTAAGTACATGTGTGTGATGTGTGTTGAATGAATGAATGAACAAATGAGCACCCTTTGGAGTGAGCACTGCATTCTTCTTCACTCTGTAGAGGAGGCAACTGTCCCTCTAAGGGGCGAGGAGTCCTCCCCTGGAGCACCCACTGAGGGGTGGGGCAGCTGGACCCCTCATCTCAAGATAACTGGAGAGAAAGCTTTGCATCCTTTCTCCTATGCAGCAAGGGGGCATAAAGAAAATGCTTAAAAAAAAAAAAAAAAAGGCACCTTGCTCTAGTGAGTTGAAAATCCTCCATCACAAGAGGTACTATTTCAACTTTTGCCTCTTTGCTTCCCCTTCCCATCAGCTTTCCCCAAAGGGAGCTGTGGGCTCAATTCACCTACAACCACAGAATTAACTTCACAGGAGGCACTAGTGGTAAAGAATCTGCCTGCCAATGAGGAGGTGTAAGAGACGCGGGTTCAGTCCCTGGGTCAGGAAGATCCCCTGGAGGAAGGCAGGGCAACCCACTCCAGTACTCTTGCCTGGGGAATCCCCATGGACAGAGGGGCCTGGTGGGCTACGATCCATGGGGTTGCAAAGAGTCAGACACAGCTGAAGCGACTTAGCACTCGCATAACTAACTGCCATGCCTGGTAGCTAGCTCCTCTTCATGGCTCCATGGCAACATCAGTTCACAAACGTCAGCGAGTGTTTTTCTAAAGGGACTCTCTCCTTACACAAAATAGAACATTTTGAGCGAAATTTAAACAGTTTTTGAACAGCGCTGCTCTGATTTCTTCACACTTCACAAACGCTTTCTTTGCAAACACGGGTGTCCCAGTTACCCTGGGCTGGCGCCAAGGCCCTTGGCCCAGCGTCTGTCTTTTCAGCTTCAAGCAGCCGTGAGTCCTGAAAACAAACAAGAGAGCTGTGAGCCTCACAACTGAGGGGTGTGTGTGTGTGTGTGTGTGTGAGTGTGTGGTATGTGTATGTTTAGTGTATGGCATATGTGTGTGTGATATGTATATATATGTTTGTGGTAGGAGGTGTGTGTATATATGGGGTGTGTGTGTGTGGCGTGTGCATGTGTATGTGTGTGGTGTGTGGCATGTGTGTGTGATATGTGTATATATGTGTGTGGTGTGTGTGGATGGGAGGTGTATGTATGTGTGTGTGGTGTGTGGCCTATGTGTGTGTGTGTGTGTGGTGTGTGGCATGTATGTGTGTGGTGTGTATGTGGTGTGTGTGTGGTGTGTGATATGTGTATATATCTGTGTGATATGTGTGGATGGGTGCTATATGTATGTGGGTGGTGTGTGTGGTGTATGTGTGATGTTTATGTGGTGTGTGGCATATGTGTGTGTGATACGTGTATATGTGTGTGTGGTGTGTGTAGATGAGAGGTGTGTGTATGGGTGTGGTGTGTGTGTGGTGTGTGGCATATATATGTGTATGTGTGTGTGTAATATGTGTATACATGTGTGTGATGTGTGTGTGTGTGTGTGTGGTGGGGTGTGTCTATTTGTGTGTGGTGTGTGTGTGGTGTGTGGCATATATATGTGTGTGTGTGATATGTGTATACATGTGTGTGATGTGTGTGGTGGGAGGTGTGTGTGTGTGTGTGGTATGTGGCATATGTGTATGTGTGTGATATGTGTGTATATGTGTGTGGTGTGTGTGGACGGGTGGTGTGTGTGGATGGGAGGGGTGTGAGTGTGCGTGTGTGTGGTGGGGTGTGTCTATTTGTGTGTGGTGTGTGTGAGCCGCTGGCTGACACCCTTGCTCTCTGACACAGCATCCCTGCCTGTGCCAGTCCAGGCTGGGCACCCTGCATGGTATCCACTGGTGTGCTCTCTTTATCTGTGAGTCTGTTTCTCTTCTGTTACAGTCACTAGTTGGTTGAGTAGTTTTAGATTCTACATCTGAGTGATAGCACACAGTATTTGTCTTCCTCTGTCTGACATTTCACGGAGCACAATACGCTCCAAGCCTACCATGTTGCTGCTGGTGTCTGGAGAGGGGCATGGACTTGGTGCACAACCAGTGTGATGAAGAGGACTGGAAGGACACTGCAGGAGGCCCCGAGGGCTGATCTGGGTGTCCAAGGAGAATGCAAATGTTTTTGGTTGGGAGGATAAAGGGAAGCTTCCAAGGACAAGGTGGCATCTGAGCAGGGCCTCGACAAGCAGGTGGAACGGGAACTTGCTGAGTTGGGTGGAAGGTTCCAGGCCCTGGAACAGGGTAGGCAGAGCAGGTGGGCAGAGCAGGCTGAGTGGTCCTGAGGACTGAGCTGGGGGTCTGAGGGCAGTACTCAAGGGGGCGTGGATGAAAGGCAGACCTGGCCCATCGTGAGGGCTTTGTTATCAGGACTGAGCTGCATTCACAGGAAATGAGGCACCAGGGAAGCTTAGCAGCCAGCGGACTCACCACCAGGACTGGGATGAGGGGAGAGGGCTCTGGGAGGCAAATGAGAGCAGCTGGCTTTCAGGCAGGGAGACCCACAGGAGGGCTGTGCCAGGTTGCATGGCTAAGGCTGTGAGGACCAGACTGGGGCAGTGGCCTCGGGGACAGAGAAAAGGACCTCGCCTGTCCTAGGTTTCCACCCTCCTTCTGCTCTGCTGGTGTCACGGCTCTGTAGACTTGGGCACCACGGGAGCCATGGTGTCCCACCACCATTCTGATGTTCCCCAGCCTGCTTCCACTGGCAGATGCCTGGAGACCCCAGAGGAAACTGGGGGAGGCCATCTGGAGAGGGATGCGGTCCTCAGGCCCCTGTGGGCCATAGCCCTCTGCCCCAAGGGCACCTTTGACATTTGCCAGGATGGGGGATGGTTCCAGGAGTTGCCAGAGTTGGTGAGCTGTCTATGGGGGGCCAACATTGGGCAGCCCAGCCTCTTGGCTGCAGTCGGTAGTTTCAGGACTCAGTGATCAGGTCTTGATTGGTGTTGGGACCCAGGATGTTGAGCCCTGCCGGTTTAGGGGACAGTTGGCATTGCCCACAAGAGCATGGGCTCTGGGGAAGGAGGGCCCCGCCACAGCAGCTCTGCAGAGGGGCGGCTCCCGTTTGCCTGTGTCATTTGTAAGACAGGTCCCATTATTACCCAGGGAGGCTTACAGGTTATATCAGCAAGCTCCAGGAGCCAGTGGAGAAAGAAGGGAGATAAAGAGGGATTTCCAAAGAAAATAACACAAATAAAAACTGAAATTTCAAATCCAAGCCTTGCCCTGCCATGGCTCTGTTAACCCCCAGTCACTCTTTCAAGGCATAAACTGTTGAGTGCCACAATTACTTCAGTGATTACACTTTATCTTGTCCTACCAAGGTATTAAGGAGAAACTGGGGAACACATTAGAAAAACATACAGCTCAATTTAATCATGATTCCTTCTAAGACAATTGCTGGAATCTCACCATTACAGTTGCAGAGCGTAAAAGTCCTACAGATGCTCTGTGGCCCAGGCACAAGTCATCCTCTGCTGCCTCCACAGCCGGCCTATTTGTCAGTCAAGGGAGAGCCTTGGGGTTTATGTCTTTAGTAGGATTTAGTGGGGGGCTTCCCCAGTGGCTCAGCGATAAAGAATCTGCCTGCAATGCAGAAGATGCAAGAGACGCAGGTTTCATTCCTGGATTGGGAAGAGCCCCTGGAGGAGGGCATGGCACCTCATTCCAGTATTCTTGCCTGGAGAATCCTATGGACAGAGGAGACTGGTGGGCTTCAGTCCGTAGGGTCACAAAGAATCGGACACAACTGAAGTGACACCACAGGAACACACACGGGATTCAGTGGAGGGGCTCCTGGGGCGCACCCTCAGAATAGGGGGAGGGTGGCCCAGGTCTCAGCCCCCCAGACTTTCCTGCTTGGAGCACCTTCCCCACCATTGCTCCCACCAGGAAGATGGTGAACAAGAAGCACAAGCTCTCATTCCAGCCACTGCAGATCTCAGGAGCCTATTCACAGTCAAGGTTGCAGAGGAGGGCAGTGGCCAGGAAGCCCGCCTCATTGCGAGTGCCATGTGGGTGAACAGACCAGCTCTGGCCTTCTGCACATCCTCTCTGTGAAGCAAGAATGGTATGACTGTTGGCTTCAGATGGTTCTAAAGCCCCCAGGAAGGGGCAGAGCAGGATGCCAGCAGAGGTGCTGGAGGGGCTCTGTCCTCATTGGGAGATACCAGACAAGCCATAGCCTCTCTTGGCTCAGTTTTCTCAACTGGAAGCAGAAAGGGGTGGAGCCTGGATGATCCCCAAGTTTCCTCTCACCTGCGTCATCCTCTGCTCCAAGAGGAATATGCAGACAGTTCAGTTCAAAGCCTGTGATTTGCAGGATCCTTGAGGATCTCTCCTGAACAAATTAAAATATGTAAAGCATCCAGATGTCTTGATGAAGAATTAATGCTTTCAAACTGTGGTGTAGGAGAAGACTCTTAAGAGTCCCTTGGACTGCAAGGAGACCAAACCAGTCCATCCTAAAGGAAATCAACCCTGAATATTCTTTGGAAGGACTGATGCTGAAACTGAAACTCTAATACTTTGGCTGCCTGATGCAAAGAGCTGACTCGTTGGAAAAGACCCTGATGCTGGGAAAGATAGAGGGCAGGAGGAGAAGGAGGTGACAGAGGATGAGATTGTTGGATGGCATCACTGACTCAATGGACATTGAGATAGTGAAGGACCAGGAAGCCTGGTGTGCTGCAGTCCATGTGGTCACAAAGAGTTGGAAATAACTGAGCGACTGAACCATAACCAGATGAGGAGGTAACTGGTGATCGTTAGGGAAGAGACTGGAAGACCTGGTTTCCTTAAGGACCTGCCAGTCATCTGACACCTGTATCATCTGGCTGAGGACCAGAAATGACTCTAGAGGCCTAGGAGAATGCCACACACTAGGAGATATGGCTGAATAAGGGTGGGGTGGATATCTCTTTAAATTCATGGACACTTAAATTACAAAATTTTTTTCAAGAAATGTGGTTTTGTTTCTCTCCAGCACTTGGAAAATAGCCAAGAATTGTCTCAGTGATCCTGTTGTCTGGACAAGAATGACCAGTTTTAGCTCATTTAGACCCTTCAATGGCTTGAGCATCCACTGGGGACAAAGATGCTTCTTCAGTGTTTGAAGAGAATATCTTGACTTTGCCTAGATGGGCTCCTGCCTAAGAATTATACTTCCCAAATAAGCAACGTCTGGATCAATTTGGTTTTGTTCCATATAGAAGTCCTCAAAAGATCTTAGGGAGACATTCTCTGTAGCAATATTGTGAGACAAAGTCACACAGGTTCAGGGAGTCAGTTGTGAGAATACTTGGCAATTTTGAAGGTTTGCCATGTGTCGGCCACCGTTTAAATGCCTTATCTCATTTAGTTGTCATAACAACTTGGTGGAGTAAGTATTATTATTTTTATAGGTGATAAAACTGAGGCACTGAGATGTGTTTGCCTAAGGCTCATGTTGGGGAAGCAGCAGAACCCAGTCTCAGACCCAGGCAGTGATCTCCAGAGCACACATCTGGACCACCCTAACTCACCAGCACTTTTAGCGTCAGACAGACCTAGTGGAGTAGGGGCGGTAGGCTACTCAGTTTTGCCTTCATATTCCTCGTGTGTAAAGTAAAAATGATGTACCCAGTCCTGCCTCCTGAGGGGTCAATGTACTGAGAGCTGTGAACCACTTAGCACCCAACACTGGAGCATACAGGTGCTGAATAGTTGGTAGCTCTTGGTAGCCATGGTGATGCTGGTTGTTGTGGTAACCAGAGGACAGACTTAGTAAAAGGAAGACATATGGTCTCTTTTGGAGTTAGGGCTCTCGGTTGATGCAACAGAAAAATTCAGCTTGAACTGGCTCCAGACAAGAGGAGATTTGGGCACTCAAGTTCCCGAGCAGTCTGGAGGTGGGCTGGCTTCAGGCACGTTTGGATCCAGGGACTCAGTCACTGGCATGGAGACTTATGGTCTCCTTCCTTTGACTCTGTCTCTTCTATATGTCTCCTTCTTGGACTCTATGTATTGGCAAGAGGTGGCTTCCAGGAGCTCTAGGCTTCCTCATCCCAGGTCATGTCTGGTGGGAAAGAGCGTCGTCTCTGCCCGCCCCCCATCCCCTGACCCAGGGATTCCTCCCAAGTCCAGGGATTATCTCTGATTGCCTCTGGTTGGGACTCATGGCCAATCACTGCAGCCCAGAGAACACAGGGCTCTGATTGCACAGCCTGAATCACATGTTCCGACCCTGGACTCAGTTGGGAAGAGATGGTTGGTTTCCTAAAGAACACTTGGATACTCTTACCATGAGAACACCAAATGTACCGGAGTCGTGTCCAGCTCTGCCTCCCATTAGCCCAGTGGCAGATCACATCAGTCAGAGGGGGCTCATGTGACTGATGGGTCTGGTGGCAATGCTCAGCTTCCCCCAGAACTGGTGTGAGGAGCCAGTGGACAGGAAAGGCTCCAGAGCGTGTCAGTCACTCTGGAGACTCCTGGATGACTGTTTGGGGTCATTGTCATCTGATGGATTGGCAATGTGCTCAGCCATGTCTCACTCTTCGTGATCCTATGGACTGTAGCCCACCAGGCTCCTCTGTCCATGGAATTTTCCAAGAATACTGGAGTGGGTCACCATTTCCTTCTCCAGGGGATCTTTCCAACCCAAGGACCAAACTCAGGTCTCCAGTATTGGCGGGCAGATTCTTTACCACTGAGCCACCTGGGAAGCCCCCTAATGAGGTTGACTTGCTGCCTAATGGGGCAGAATTCTGAGCACACACATCAGTCCTGGGAGCACAGCTAATGCGCCATCCTTAGAGCGGGAGGGTCAGGGAGGGGACAGCAGTGGGCTTGGCTTCCAGCCTCCCAGGTGTCTACAGTGAGTCTAAGACACAGGCAGAGTTTCTTTGAAGCTGGTGGGGAGGGGTGGGTTCATGTGGCCCATGGATTTGGCTCCTGGGGGAGGAGAGGAGGTCAGAGGAGCAGGGCTTCAGCCTGCTGACAGCTGATCACCCCATGCCTAGCCGTCCCACCCTCCGTCCTGCTGGGCCGGGGCTTGCCCACCCTGAGCTCAATCCTGTCCCTCGAGCACCACGTCCCAGTGAAAGGGCCAGGGCTTCTTACCCCGGGGCTGGTTGCAGCAAGCCTTGCAGTGATTTCTAATAACTCAGAAATGAATTCAAGGTGAGATCAGATGACAAACAGGAGACAGAAATGGAATCTCATCCAGACTCAGGCTCTGCCAGACCCCGGTGTCCTGTCCAGTGCCTGACAAGCAGGCAACAGCAGGCAGTAAACACCCCAGCTGACACTTCCAGCCTGGGTCCGTCCCTCCTGAGGTGGTGGGGTAGGGGATGGGGGACACCAAGCATCTTGGTAGCTCCAAGAGAGAGATGACCCCCAATCTCCTGCCCTCCTTCTGTAACACCTTACGGATCAGCCATCCAGGAACTAATGTCGCCCGTTTTTAAAAAAAATCTATTTCATATTATTTCAGCCCATGTCTCCCTGGAGATAATGAGTCTCCTACATTAACTGCCCGCTGTGCAGAGTTTGCGCTTAAATTGCCTCCCTGAGCTCCAGGGGGTTACCCATATTCTTAGTATTCGGGAATCTGGAGAGGAAAAACATGCCTTCACCTTCTTCTCCTTTTTCTGACCTGGAAGAGCTGAGTCACATTTCCGCTCAGCATTTTGTCTTTCTGGCCAGAAAAATCCTTATCTTGTTTTCAGCATGGCCACCCACGCCTCCACAAGGGAGCCTCCCCTCGCCCCTGCAGTCACTGCCCCAAGTCAAGGTTTGTGATGAAGAGCCCTCGTGCCAGGCGCTCCGGGCTTGGTCCTTCCTGGTGCCAGCACAACTCTGGACACTGGCTTCCAGAAACCCCAGGTGTCTTCCTGAGTGGACAGGCCCACCAGCCTCCACAGGCAATTTGTGTTATTCTTTTTTTTTTTTTCTTTAATTTAGTTCTTCCTAGTGACTTCACTTTCACTTTTCACTTTCATGCATCGGAGAAGGAAATGGCAACCCACTCCAGTGTTCTTGCCTGGAGAATCCCAGGGACAGCGGAGCCTGGTGGGCTGCTGTCTATGGGATCGCGCACAGAGTCGAACACGACTGAAGCGACTTAGCAGCAGCAGCAGCAGCAGCATCCTTTTATAAAATTTTTATTTATTTATTTATGGCTGCTCTGGGTCTTTGTTGCTGCACGAGGGCTTCTCTGGTTGTAGTGAGCAGGGGCTTCTCACTGCAGTGGCTTCTCTCGTTGTAGAGCACGGGCTCTGGAGCACAGGCTCAGTAGTTGTGGCCCATGGGCTTAGTTGCTCCAAGGAAGGTGGAATCTTCCGGGACCAGGGATTGAACCCGAGTCCCATGCATTGGCAGGCCTTAACCACTGGACCACTAGGGAAGTCCTGAACCCTCTTTTCTGACTCCCAGGCTCTCCTCTCTTTGCGACTCCTTGTGGCCTTCCCACCACGACATTGGTTTTCCCTCCTGGCTTTGGGATAGTGGTAAGCAGAGGCACAGCCCATCAAACCCGCCCATGACCAAGTGAGGAGCGGGTGCCAGGCAGGGTCCATGCTGACCCAGCAGGAGCCAGCCCGTTAGGGCCTTGGCCTTGGCAAATGGGGCAGTGCCAGGCTCAGAGCCCAGACTGGATTAACCCATCCTCAAGGTGCCCCCACCTTCCACCCTCAGGACAAAGTTTAATGGCGCAAAATGCATGCATTCTCAGTCACTTCAGTTGTGTCGGACTCTTTACAACCCCATTGGACTGTAGCCCACCAGATTCCTCTGTCCGTGGGATTCTCCAGGCAAGAAGACTGGAGTGGGTTGCCATTCCCTTCTCCAGGGGATCTTCCCAACCCAGGGTTCGAACCGGAGTCTCTTACATCTCCTGCATTGGCAGGCAGGTTCTTTACCACTAGTGCTACCTGGGAAGCCCAATGGCACAGAAAGCATCCCTTTAATTAAAAACTAGTTTGAACAGCTTCCAGGGCCCTGCGCTTCCCGCACACTGGGTGCCATCTGTCACTTTGCACCCACTAAACAAGTCCTCTCACGACCGATCACAAATGATGTGGCGCTTCATCACCCGGGACAGTTTCGCATCATCTGCAAACGTGGAGATATTATTGGGAATTTCTTCCCCCAAAGCATAATGATTTTAAGTAAGACATGGCCTGGTCCTGAGCCAGCGTGAATCTTCTGGCTTCCATTTGTCCATCCAGAAACGTGCCCACACATCCCACCCCACAGGTGTGGTGGGGCCTTGAGGTCCACCTGCGCAGTTAAACCTTCTCCCCAGCAGCATCCTCCAGGATGGCTTGACCTTCCAGGGGCCTTTGGATAGAACCTGCTTGGAGGCTTTCAGAAAGTCTGGACCAGCAGCATCCATTGAGCCCAGGCATCTTTAACTTCACGGGCTGAGAGACACATTCTCCACTTCAGTGTCCCTGGGTGGTCAGGACGGTACCAGGTGTGATTTCCCACAATTCGTGTGTTTTCCCTACATCACCTGTGGGTGAAAGAGGACCGAGCTGGCCATCCCCCAAGCCAGCAGGGTTCCTGGAAGCCCACACCAGGTGGAAATTGTTTAACTGTATTCCCATGACTGGTAAATTCTGGTAATTGTGTAACAGCGGCGGCAGCAGCCGCAGCACTCAGCAGTTACCCAGGGTTTTTCATCTTTAGACCACTTCACCCACATTAACTAATTAAGTCTCCAAGCCTCCCTCCAAAGCGGGGATGGGCTGCAGGCCCCCGACTCCCTCTGGTGCACGTGCGGGCTTAATGAGGGCCGCCTGGCGGAGGGGCCGCGGGAGCTCCCCCAAGGCTGCTAGCCTCTTTCCCTGCCTGGAGCAGGAGATGAGGCCCCTTGTGAGCCCCCCAAGTGTCTCCAGGTCCCCACTCTGCTGAGCACTGGCAAAGGAGCAAGGAGGTTCTCTGTGTCTCCTGCCTGCTGGGACTGCAGCGGCATCCGGTACCCAGCCAGGGATGTGGGTCTGGCTCCCAGGAAGCCCACAACTGACAGCTGATTTTGCCTATTACTAGGGACGTCCAGGGGCACCTCTTTCATATCCTACTCTGCCTCCTTTCTTTCTCTTCTGGCTTCTTCAACAGGCCCCAACTCTGGGGACCTGCTTCTGCCCCCCACTACCACCCAGTTGCCAGGTGCTCAGCTCCAGGTGTCCCCAACCTCCCCCAAACTCTACAGCCCTGCCTGACCACTTAGGGTGTCCTGACCACCACAGGTCCTTGACACTGAGACAGGGGCTCTGCCGCCTTGGCTGTGCCCCGTGGAGCCACAGCCACCCCACCCCACCACTTTCCAGCAGCTCCCAGGGCCCCATGGACCCAGCCAGGCTCCCTGGATCTGTTTATGCTCTGGTAAAGCTCTATCTTCATTGTGGTTGCTCAGGGCATCGAGGCTAGGTCCGCAGCCCTCCACCTGCTGTCTGGCGAGCTCCCTTGGAGCCCCAAGGCCCCCGTGGAGGGGAGGTGATACTGGCATGGAGCTCAGGCCTGGGTTGAATCACAGAGTCCTGAGCATGAGAGTCTGCAGCCCTCAAACATGTAATAATGGCAACTGCTTCTGTGGGTTGTTGAATGCAGTGAATAATGAGACCTTCATGGGGCATAAAGGTGGGGCCCACACATCACTGACACTCAGAAAGCAATCTTTGCAAATAGAGGCGCCCATTGGGAGGTGCATTCTGGGGGTACAGGCATGGTCCTGCCCCCCCCAGAAGCACCCAGCACACCTCCAGAGATGGTGGTAAAATGTGGACTCGGTCATGGGAACAACTGGGTTTCCCTAGGTAGGGAAAAGACAACGAGGAGGGCCTGGCAGGCTGCAGGGGCCGATAGACCCCTGGAGACCTAAGGGGGACAGTGGTCCCACCCCATACCTTTATCCAGGGCAGCGGGCAGGTGCCAGGCCGCCCAGAGCAGCTGGAGCCCATGTGAGAGGATTTCTCTCTGCTTTGCAGTGTGGTGACACCCCTGGCCCTGAGCTGCCTGGTATCATCATTTATTCCTTCTCTCATAAATCCTGCCCTTCTTTCTGCCAGCTTTGCACTCCTGTTTTATGGGCGCCTAGCCTCGTTCGTAAAGCACCCAGGTATGGGGAAGCCTCTGCCTGTGATGATCAGAGGGCTCTCAGAATCTGCTCAGACGACAAATGCAACCACAGAATGGACTCGCGAATGCTGCAGACTTGCTCTCTGCCTCCCGCCTCCTCCCAGGCCGGTGGCGCTCAGTCCCGGCCCCCACCCCCTCCCCCCAGCCCTAGTGGGGAGGTGTGTGGCCACTATTACATGCTATTATGACTTTCTGGGTAATGTATACATTTTCACCATCACACGGCCTCTCTCCTTCATTTTTCATGAGAACTGGCACGAGATTAATGACCGAGCCACTGAAGAAACGGAGCGCCATGCCACCCTGATTTATTGAACACTTAGCGTTGATGAAGCTGCAAACAAGAGTCAAACAGATGTTGTAGCTGCATTTTTCTTTATCAAAACCAACAGCTTTTTGCATTTTTAACCACTTCTTGCACCACCATCCCTCTAACTCCACAGAAAGGGGAGCTGTCTCCCACTTCACAGCCAGAGGCTAGGAGTCGGGGCTGCGGCTGCAGGACCCCTAGCATCCAGGCACCTGGGGCCCACCACTGGCTGAGGCCGGGAGGATATGAGCTCCTGAAGGTTCTCGCTCCGGGCCACTTGGGTCTCTGGTGAAATTGCGCTGCTTTCTGCCAATTCCAGGGCCTGCACTACAAACCCTGGAGTGGCCCTGACCTATAGGAGGCACAGGGCTCCATTTCCCCCTGCAAACTGGAAGGCGTCCCCACCTGCATCTCAAACCAGTAACAGATCACGAACGCCCATTCTAATCAGCTGTGGGTAAGGCCCCTCCTGAGCCCCTTACCTGCCTCGCCTCCCTGCCAACAAGGTTAAGGCCACATGTACACTCATCTCCTCCAGCCTAAGGAGCAGGCATGAGGGCTCAGCTGGATCAAGTGTTTGCCATTGACACATGCTTCTGCACCCCAGCCCACAGCAATCAGAGCCAGAAGTCCCAGGAGCCATGGGCATCACCTCAAGGTTGGAAGTCAGAGCTCTCCAGGGATGAGCTTGGCATCCCCAACCCCCAGTCTTTGTGCCACCCCCACCCACTGGCTGCCACTACCCTCGCTTCTCACGTCTCTGTTGAGCACCTTGGTCTATTTCCTTTCCTCTCTCCTTCTCACACCCTGACTCCTCCTCCCCTTCCAGCTTCGCCCAGGCCTGAGGTCCAGCCCTCCAGGCCCACGTTCTGCATGATGCGGGGGACTGAGTTCAGTTCTCCCTTGGGGCTGTGTTAAAGGACCTGTGGGAACAAACAGAGAAACACCTGGCAGCCGTTCCCCACCTGATGCTCTCCTGGGCTGCTGCACCCACCTCGCCCCAGCCACCAGGGTCTAGGGATTTGTCCTGTTTGCAGCAAGAGCTGTTGCAAATGAACTCAGATCATTGATGCCGCCGTTGGCACCCCAGCCGCCCCCTCCACTGCTGCCCCAGCCACTAACACCCTGCTAGAGCATTAACCCTCGTGGAAGAGCAGAATGGGGGGTGCTTTCTTTTTCATAGCAGTCTCCCCTCCTGAAATCCCCATCACCTGTAATTAAGATTAAATCTACTTCCCCCTACCAATCCAATGCCCTTCTCCTGCCTGCCTCTCCCCTACCTGCTCAGCCTGAGAGAAGGGAATCCACCTCAGTCCCATGTCTGCCCATGGGTACCCCAGCAGCCTGGGGTACCCAGGTCAGGAAAGACGGCTGTGGTCATAGATGCCAGGAAAGGGGCATTCTGGAGAGGGGAGGGCTGTGGGGACAGTGCACCCAGCTGGTCAGGTTTCCTTAGAAACCTGGTGGTCACCTGTAAGCAGCTCAAATGCCTGGTGAGCCTCAGGCCAGGCCAGGGATGGGCCCCAGGGGAAAGGGACCCAGAAACTACAGAGGGCCCTGCCTTTCAGCAACTGCTAATGGTGGTTTCCCTTGACTTTGAACTCTATCAGTGGTTCCCAAACTGTGTTCCAAGAAACACTTGGGTCCCAAGAGGTGGTCAGGTTCATGGTCAAATAAGCCTGGAAATCCTGCCCGCACAAGGCCCATCGAGAGATCCTCCAGGGCAGGGTATCCCCAAGGTTCTGACAAGTCCTGCAGCTAAGGAGCTGATTTCAATTTAGCCCTGCATGCTCTCTGCAGAACATTCTCACAACCCCTCCTGGGCCAGCTTCCATTTGTCCCCCTAGCTCAGGTGAAAGACTCCAACTAGGAAAGATGCTTTAGGGGACAAGCCCTAACTCGGCCCCAGGAAACCCTCTTCCACCAGCTCTAGCTCACAGTTCTCTGGCCAGCGGGCCCAGCCCACAGCCTGGAACTAGGCCCATAGCAAGTCCAAACCTCTCATTTCCAGTAAAACTTGAGGAGGAGCTTGGTTGAGGACCAGCTGAAGGGAGACCAGGAGAAGGGAGCTGCCCCACACCACCCCCTCCCCCAGCAGGGCCTGGGCTCTGGGGGCGGCTGAGCGGCCCCTACCCTCGGCACTCAGCAGGTGGACAGCGCCCCCCTACCCCCACCCCGGGGCTCTGGGAGCCCTCCCTGAACAGGACGGAGCCCGGCCACCGGAGTTCTCACTTCCAGGTGGGAAAACAGGCCAAACCCAGCTGTGACTGCTCAGAAATGTGAACCAGGGTGGGTGCCACAGTAAGGAAAATAAAGGCTGCGAAGGCAGTAGGGCCCTAGGTGGCAGCAGGGAGGCACCACGCGTGGCTGGGGGTGTCTCTGAATACAGTGTCCAAGAGGAGGTGGCACTGAGACTCAGGTGGCGAGGAGCACATCAGTCAGAGAGAACAGCTCAGGAGAGAAAGAAGGCAGCAGAGGCAGGACGAACCCAGGGGAGCACGAATGACTGGAGAGGAAAACAGATGGCGGGTCCCCAGGACCAAGTCAGGAGGGTGGGGTTCATTCTTGGGCCAGGGAGCCGGTGCCGGAATCCTAGGGTCCACCGGCTAGTGTCAGAAGAGGGATGGGGAGGAGAGGAGGGAGGAAGCAGGGAGATGCAGGTGGACGGTCGGTGTGGCAGGGGGTGGGGCTCCAACCAGGTGGTCTCCAGAGTGTGGGGCCAAGTCGGGGGTGGGCAGGCTTACTTGAGGATGGAGAATTGATGGAACTTGGTGACGGGTGGATTGGAGGGAGAGACAGAGAGGAGAAAGACTTTAACTGGGGCCACTGCAGGGAGGTGGTGCCATTCGTCATCAGGTGAAGCTGGGGTGGCCCAGGTGTGGGGAGTGCAGCCATAAGGCTGGGTCACATAAGTCAGGGGCATTCCGAGGCCCCTTGATGGGCAATGGGACAGGTGAGCTTGGAGCAGAGCAGGGAGGAAGGCTGGAGGGGGAAATAAAGCCTTCCTTGGAATATGGCGGGCAGAAGGCCGTGAAGCTGGAGGAGGGTAGTGAGGGGGCAGGGGGACAAAGACCCCGCTATGAGGCCTGAGGAGGAAGGGACAAGACAGCCATAAGAGGAAAATCTGGGTGGACGGACTATCAGTGGGGAAGGTGTGCACTGTAAGTGGGTAAACTGCCTGTTAGAAGCTTGCTCTGGTCATTCTCTCTAGAAAAACACCAGGGTTTTGTTTGGTTTGGGGTTTGGTGGCAACTAGTAGTTAGAAGACCAGGACCCTCCAGGATGGGACTTTGAACCTCACAAAGGCCCCATCACAGCCCCTGCAACAGAAGAGTGGGGGCTCTGTCCACTCATAGGTGAAGCGCTCAAAAGGGAGGAAGGGGGTCTCCTAGTCCATGGCTCCACCCAGAAAACTCTGGAACCTCTCTGAGAATTTTTTTTCCTGGGGCATAGTTGACGTACAATGTTGTGTTGGTTTCGGGAAAGTGACTCAGTTATACATACACATATATCCACTCATTTTTAGCTTCTTTCCCCAGATAGGCCATTACAGAGTTATTGAATAGAGTTCCCTGTGCTATAACGTAGGTTCTTATTGTGTATGTGTATGTTAGCCGTTCAGTCGTGTCCAGCTTTTTGTGAGACCATGGACTATAGCTCGCCAGGCTTATTAGTTATCTACATTTGTTGTTGTTCAGTCACTAAGTCATATCTGACTCTGCGACCCTATGGACTGCAGCACACCATGTTTCCCTGCCCTTCACCATCTCCAGGAGCCTGCTCAAACTCATGTCCATCGAGTCAGGGATGCCATCCAACCATCTCATCCTCTGTCGTCCCCTCCTCCTCCTGCCCTCAATCTTTCCCAGCATCAGGGTCTTTCCCAATGGTTGGCTCTTCACATCAGGTGGCCAAGTGTTGGAGCCATTTGAATAGTGGTGTGTATACGTCAGTCCCAATCTCCCAATCTGTCTCTTGCCCTTCTGACTCCCTGGTAACCATAAGTTTGTTTCTACATCTGTACCTCTATTTTTGTTTTGGGTAAGTTTCTTCATACCCTTACTTGTTTAGATTCCACATATAAGCGATATCATATGATATTGTCTTTCTCTGTCTGACTTATTTCATTCCGTATGACAACTTCTAGGTCCATTCATGTTGCTGCAAATGGCATTGTTTCATTCTTTTTTATGGCTGAGTAATATGCCACTGCATATATGGACGACATCTTCTTTATCCATTCCTCTGTGGATGGACACTAATCTTACTTCCATGTCTTGACTATTGCAGATAGTGCTGCTATGAACATTGAGGCGCATGTATCTTCAAGTTATAGTTTTCTCTGGGTATATGCCCAGGAGTGGGATTGCAGGATCATATAGTGGTTCTATTTTTAGTTTTTTTAAGGAACATCCATACTGTGAAATTTCTCTGAGACTTTCTCTTAACCTCAGCTTCCCCTCCACAGCCACCCCATCGGGCTCCCCCAGGCCTTTAACAGCAGACAAGCCTTCTGGACACTCAGGGAGGTCATTTCAAAGGCCACTGTCACCTTGCAGGGTCGGCCTGTAACATCTTCATGGAAATTCCGTATCCCAGAGCAGAGCCTCTACCTGAGAACTCAGACCTGCAAGGTCTGACCTGGGTGGTAAATCCTGGGGGACCCTTAGAGGATGTCTGCTTGAGGTGGGGACAGGGAGATGAAGGCAGGCTGGCTTCACAACGGTCTAGGACCGAGAGTCTGGGTGGGTCTGGTGGAGTGCATCCTCAGCTGTGTCCCCTGGAGCCAGCCTGCCCCACCGGGCTGGCAGCTCCCTACTCGTTCAGGATCTGACACTGTTATGAGCTCCCCCATGAAACTGAAGCATTGGAGCTCTGCGCCTAATATATTTTTCTGCCAGAAACACCCAATAAAATGTACAACTAATGAATAAAATCACAACGTTGCCAAGAAGTGATGTGTGCCCCCAATTTCCAAAAATACCTCAATCACTCTGTGTCTTAAAACCGGCCTCAAGCCAGGAAGTCGTTACTTAAAATTCAACTCAGGAGTTTCAGCTGTGGGAACTCCAGGCCCAGGGATGGAATTTGTGTTAAAGATATAAACCATGACGCAACCCACTTCTGCCTTTCCTAATCCCAAACCCAGCCTCCTTGCAGCCGTCAGGGACTGAGGCTATCAAGGCCGCTGAGAAGCATAAGGCCTAGAATGGAGGCACTTGGGAAGATGTACGTGTTGGGTGTATTGAATGGGGCTGTGGTGGATCTTGAGTCCCTACGTCACTGGCAACAGGCAGAGCACCCACAGACCACTGGATGTGTGAACTCCTGAAATGCAGTGCTGATGCACCTCGGGCATCCTTCTGGGCTGGGAGCAGAGAAGCCATGTGTGCATGCTCACTTGTTCAATCGTGTCCAACTCTTTGTGATCCCTGGACTGTAGCCCACCAGGGTCCTCTGTCCATGGGATTCTCCAGGCAAGAATACTGGAGTAGGTTGCCAGTCCCTTCTCCAGGGGACCTTCCTAACCCAGGGATGGAACCTGGGTCTCCTGCATTGGCAGATAGATTCTTTACCCCTGAGCCACCTGGGAAGCCCCAGCCTTCATCAGATTCTCAGAGGCCTTAGACCCAGAAAAGGTTAAGAACCAGCCTTGCCTTTAGCTTTCTATGAACACCCCATGCTCAGAGAAGCTGCCCTGCCCTTCGAAGACACTGAAAACTAAGGCCAGGTGTCAGTTGAACACAAGTCTGGGAAGAGTAAGAACAGAATATCCAAAGTTCAGTTCAGTTCAGTCACTCAGTCATGTCCGACTCTTTGCGACCCCATGAATCGCAGCATGCCAGGCCTCCCTGTCCATCATCAACTCCCGGAGTTCACTCAGACTCACGTCCATCGAGTCAGTGATGCCATCCAGCCATCTCATCCTCTGTCGTCCCCTTCTCCTCCTGCCCCCAACCCCTCCCAGCATCAGAGTCTTTTCCAATGAATCAACTCTTCGCATGAGGTGGCCAAAGTACTGGAATTTCAGCTTTAGCATCATTCCTTCCAAAGAAATCCCAGGGCTGATCTCTTCAGAATGGACTGGTTGCATCCAAAGTCAGCCTCATGCAATTCTACAAACATGAAATGAGCAGCAGGCATTGCCCAACACAGTGATAGCTCCTAGGCATTGTCCCTGTTGTTGAGCAGATAAAGAGGTCCACAGACTATTAAGACACAAACACAATCTCCACCTTGCTGTGGTGGAAGTACAGAGGGTGAGGTGTCCAGAAGGGCTTCCTGGAGGAGGAGGCAAACCTTGTGCCTGTCTTCATAGGGTAGGTGGAAGCTGGTTAAGCAGAAATGGAGTTGGACCTGGAAGGAAGGGATGGGGCTTCCTGAATTAGGACAGTACAAGTGCCACAGGGCAGGAACTCAAGTTCTGGGAGTTTTGATGCAAGGTGAGGGCTGCCCTTTGCTCCCCAGGTCCCCACCTGCCCGCCCACCCACTACCATGCCCTCCCACAGCTTTTCCAAGCACCCAGGCTGTGCTCAGTGGGGCAGTGGGGCAGGAAGTTGTGGGTCTTTCATCTCTCAGACATCTGGCATCCTGGCTTCCTCCCTGCAGGGCCGGGCTCCTGCTCCTGGGGCTGGGATCAGAGGAAGCCCTGGGGTCCCTGTGTCCCTTTGATCTTTACTCTGTCTCGCTCAGCAGCTAGCGCTGCTGTCTGGCCAGGCACAGGCTCAGGCAGGAGCTCCCCGCCTGGGGAGGCCAGCGTGCTGGTTGGTAGGAAGGATGCAGGGCTGGAATGCAGGTGTATGGCCCCTCATCTCCTGGACTACCCCATCCAGGCCACGAGCATGGCAGATCTAGCCAGCCCACCTGCCTCGTGGGCATATTGTAAGGATGAAGTAAAACAGGAAACGGGAAAGCAGTTAGACTGGGCAAAGAGAGGCCACCAGATCTCAGCAGGACTTGAAAGCAGAGTCAGAACCCTGACTTCCAGCCCCGTCTTCTGTCCGTTGCCAGGCACACAGTTTTGGGCACACAGCTTCGCTGGGCTTCAGGGTCCTCACTGTAGACAGGGGTGCACTGCCCTGCCCAGCCTGCCTTCCTGGCTTGCACAGCCACCAAATGAGATAATGGATGGAAAGTGCTTTGAGAAGAAGAAAGTGCGGTGCCGATGTCAGGGATTATCATTATTATTAAGAAGCATGATTACTGCAATCTAGAAATGCCGCCATTAAAGAGAAGCTCCTGTTCATGTTGATTTAATTTCCTGGTTAACTGAGCGTTGGCCAGAAAAAAAGCTCTGCGTTTCAACCCTTATTGAAAATCTTTTAAAATGATGCCAGTGTACCTTCCTGCACTGGTCGTGGTGTCATCTTGAGTCTTTATTTATTAACGCATCGATTGAGTCACAAAGTCCTATATTACTCTTGCTCTGATCAGATCCAAAAAGGTGATGGCAGACTCAAGCTACTCCATGATGGGGGTCCTTATACCCACCCACCCAGGGCTCCTCTTGTTGGGTATTAGAAGGGAAAAGTCAAAGAGGTGGATCTGGGAACCAGCAGAGGATGGGGTCTTCCAAGTGGCTTTTCCACAGTTTCCTGCTGTACTTGATATATTATCATATGTTTCTTGATGCTTCAAAAAATACTTTCTGGGACTTCCCTGATAGTCCAGTGGGAGACTCTGCACTTCCACTGCAGGGGACTTAGGTTCTATCACCAGTTGGGGAACTAAGATCCTGCGTGCCACACAGCATGGCCGCAAAAAGAAAGGAAAGCAAAGAAATACTTTCTGATTGGGGTAGAAGGCCTTTCTGGTTTATTCAGTGACATGGCTGCTTTTTCTTAACATTATCAGGCCCAACGTGGCCCAATGAACAGCTTGGTTTTCTGGGGATGGGGCGGGGGTGGGGGGGGGGCGGTCATTGAAAGCCACAGAGGGGCCTGTGGTCTTTGCAATGTAGCTGCTTCCCCACAAAAGCCCCTTTGGCAAGTGGCTACCAGAGCTGGTGATGGGCAGAGCAATGGAGGGCACTTTGAGTTGGATCTGATGGGAAGAGGCTGACCCATCTCAATGAAACCATTTGAGGACAAAATGTGTCTTCAGCATCTTCACAGAGAGAGTTCTTTCCACTTAAAAGATCCGGAGATTTCCGAGGAGGAGTTTTCAAAGACTCTTTTTTTTTTTTTTTTTTTTTGAGTTTTCAAAGACTCTGAGTGACAGCTGTCTCCTGGGTGATGCTTGCTCAGGGAGACCACAGGCTGAGGGGCAGAAGGGTATCCAGCTCTTAGAAGTGGGTGCCTTGGACTTCTGTGGTTAAGATGCCATGCTTCCACTGCAGGGGGCACAGATTCGATCCCTAGTGGGGCAAGTTCCATGTGCCACACACGATGGCCGAAAAAAATTGATCCTTGCATGTTAAGTTCCAGGAACTCCATTTCTCCCGCAGGAGGAGGGTGGTGGTGATGCCCATGCGGGGGGAGTCCAGAGAGTTGCAAAGGGGAAATGCATGTAGAGCACAGAACAGGGGCCAGGGCTGCTGGGCAGCTGTAGGCACAGGTCCTGGATGTGGGGCTGGAGATACGTTTACCTCATATGTGGTCCTTAATTACATCTTCCCAGGTGACACAATGGTAAAAAAAAAAATCCACCTGCCAATGCAGGACATGGGGATTCCATCCCTGGGTTGGGGAAGATTCCCTGGAGGAGGAAATGGCAACCCACTCCAGTATTCTTACCTGAAAAATTCCATGGACAGAGGAGCCTGGCGGGCTACAGTCCATGGGGTCCTGAAGAGTCAGACACAACTGAGCCACTGAGCATGTACCTGTGGTCTTTACTTATGCATGAAGCTGCTCACATGTGGATCAGTGGGTCTCAACTCGGGGCAATTTAGGTGCCCCAAGGCGCAATGGGCAAAATCTGGAGATTTGAGGAAGGAGGCAGTGCTTGATGGCCTCTGGCAGGTGATTGCCAGGGGCGCTACTGGTGAGCATCCTGCATTTCACAGCGTGGCCCCCACAACAGGGAATGAGCTGGTTTAATGGTGAGCAGTGCCCAGGTTGAGAAAGCCTGGCATGGGGATGCGCAGCCTGTCCGGGCCTGCGGGATGACTGTGGGCGGGGTGACTTTGGGCGGGCTCCCAGCCACCCTTATGCTGCCCAGTGTCTGTGCTCTCCCCCAGAACCCCGACATCGTCCTGGTGCACTACCTGAACGTGCCGGCCATCGAGGACTGCGGCAAGCCCTGTGGCCCCATCCTCTGCTCCATCAACACCGACAAGAAGGAGTGGGCGAAATGGACAAAGGAGGAGCTCATTGGGCAGCTGAAGCCCATGTGTGAGTAGGCGTGGCCAGCCGGCCAGGGTGCACTGGGGCCCGGCCAGCATCACCCAGACGGGGCCAGAGGTCCTCCGTGGAGTGGAGACCCAGGTGTGGGAGCCCCATTCTGCTCGGATGACGGTGAACTCAGCATTTACAAGGACCCTGCCCAGCCCACAGTCCCTGAGGGGGGACTCCCTAAGCCACAGCCAGAACCAGGATGTCAGCCTGCGTTACAGATGAGAAAGGGGGTTCCGGAACCCAAAACCCATAGCGAGGAGCAGAGCTGGGAGTGCCCCGACTGCTGTCTTGCAGGCCGCAGACAGGATCACGGTGGTAGTCTGGGGAGGGAGAGGCCCATGGGCTGAGGACGGGCTGGCTGCCTTCTGGCTTCGGCCCATCTGTTCCTGGGCACGGGGCCTGCCCTGCTCCCAGACGCAGTGACACACAGACGGTGGGAACTGAGCTGGATTTCATTTTGTCAGCGGAGTGATGCTTTCGGGAGCATCTGTCAGGTGCAGATCACTGAATGCAAAACACCAAGCGTGTCCAGATAGCCGGATGCGGCCGGTGTCTCATTTCCATGGACAGCCACCGGGGCTCTGGGTGGCCTCTCCTGCTGCCTGCATGGTGGGGCTCAGGGAGAACACACCCAAGGAAAGCCGTGCAGCGCACGGGGCCCTGGGCTCTGGAACACTGATCTCTCAAGGCTCAGGGCAAAGACCAGTCATGATATGGGACCTAACTGAGCCGGTCAAGAGGGCCCTAAGAACCTGTGCCCCCTTGGAAGTGGAGCTGCAGGGAAGAACCATGTAGAGAGAGCCAGTGAAATGTCCTTTCCTGGAGACAGTATTGGGTCACTGAGTGTCTGAGCCACGGCAAGGTGGCACCTGCAGTGACCAGCTCATCCAAAGAGGCCCTCAGTATTCAGATGAGGATGGCCCCTGCCCCCACCAGCCACAGGTTAAGGATGGAGTCAGGAAGGACAGCGTCTGTGCAGGGAAAGTGTGAAAGTGTGAAAGTATTAGTCACCCAGTCATGTCCAACCCTTTGTGACTCCATGGACTGTAGCCCACCAGGCTCCTCTGTCCATGGAATTCTCCAGGCAAGAATACTGCAGTGGGTTGCCATCCCTTCTCCAGGGGATCTTCCCAACCCCGGGGTCAAACCCTGGTCTTCTGCATTGCAGGTGGATTCTTTACCATCTGAGCCACCAGGGAAGCCTCTGTGTAGGGAAGTAGACACCAGTAGGCCAATGCGCCAGCCCCCTCAGGGGCTCGACCCCAAGACTAAGGTCCCCCCATGCTCTCCTCCTGGACCACGTGCCCAAGGTGAGGGTCTGGCCAGCCTGCCCTTGCTGCTGCCACCAGGAGCTAAAGCCAGGAGGCCTGGCGTCTTCCAGGCTCGGGTTATGTCCAGTGGAACCATCCTGAGCTGAAGCCATCTGGCACCCTCGGGACGGAGCACAAGCTCCGAGGTGTGCCCGAAGCTCTTCCACTCTCGGCACACTGCTGACCCCGCCCTCCCGGGCTGCCGGCCGGGTGGTCCCTCCATGGGAACTGCAGTCTCTCGACCCCCCTCTGCCTGGCTCTCCTCCACCCTTACCTGCTCACCCACCTCATCCTTCCACCTCAGCCCAAACAGTGCCTCTTCCATTGACCATCCCAGACCACCCAGGCTGGACCTCATAGCCCCAGCACCCCGGGCCTCCTGACACCTCTCAGGGAGACACCAGACTGAAGCCAGCCTCCCACAGTTAACTGGAAGGGGCCACGCGAGCTCTGCAAAGCTCTGCAGAGGACCTGGAAACTTGGGAGACGTCCCAGCTCATTCCCATGGGTACTTCCTGTCTGCTGTTCCTCAGGCCCCCCCACCATACTGGCACATGCAGGGCTCTCTCTACATATCTGTGGGGTGCTGAATGAGTGTGGCTGGACCCAGCTTGATCCACTGCCCTCAGGGACCTGAGCACCTGACAAAGACCCCAGTGGCCAGGCCCTGGGACCAGAGCTGCCCGGTGGCACCCTCCATGGCCAGGCCGGGCTGGGTGGAGAGTGAGGTAATGGTGCCAGGGGTTCCGCTCTGACCCCTGCCCACCCACCCCTTCCATTCAGTGGTGTCTAAATGCGTAGGGCTTGTCCTTGGCCTCGGGTTTCCTCCCCAGGCCTGCCCACACTTCCTCTTGGCAGAGGCTTGGCTGGGCAGCAGCAAGGACTCCGCTAGCCTTGGGCACTGGCGCCACCCAGTCAGGCTGGTTGAGTGAGAGCTGGGCATTCAGGAGTGGGGTGCGCTGTCTAGCTCCGTGACTGCTCCACTGTGTGACCTCAGGCCCATCACCCACCCTCACTGCACCCCAGTTCCCTCTCTGTAAAGTGAGAGAAAGAGTCCAGCGTTCTCTCTACCAAGTCCAGCATCACCCAGCCAGCTCCGTGGGGCTGGGCTTGGCTCCTGGGTTTCTGCAGACCCAGGTCCAAGGCACTGAGACCACTATTTCATTCCATGTCCTGGGAGGTTCCAGAGACCAAGTTAGCCAGAGATTAGCCAAGGGGATGTTGCTGAGGAAAGAGACACCTTTTAAGGTGATCACCATGGTCAGAGGCTCTGGCCTGGGCCCTCCCAGCATATCTCACACACACACACACAGGGGGCCCTTTCCTGTAAGTCAGTCCATCACCCCAGTTCCTTCCCCCATCCTCTTGTTTGAGATGCTTCCTTCTCTCTTCATTGTCTCTACCTCCTCACATCCCCCGTTCTCAGAAGGGGCCCTTCCCCAGAAAAGTCACCCTCACCCACAGGAGCCCGATAGGAATGCATGTCCCCACAGCAGGGGAAGGGGTTAAGCCATGAACTCCAGGCGCTGGAAACAGACCTCGGTCCAACCCTGATGCCCAACAGGAGGGAACTGTGAGCGCCTTTCCAAAAGCCTGCAGTGCATCATGGGAATTATGGAAAAGTACAGCAAACTCCTCATAAGTCTAATCACACTTGGCTCTGTGGTGTCCGGGGGCGGGAGCAGCACGGTGCAGTCACTCAGGCGGTGTGTGTGTGTGTGCATGCGTGTGTGTGTGGGTCTGGTTACACGTGCACAGCCTGGAAACACGGCCCAGGAAATATGGCTCCAATAAAAGCTTTAGATGCCGATCGGGCTTGGAACACACACACAGGGCACCAGCTCCCCGTGTTTGGGGAAAGCAGAGGTGTGTGCTGCGAGCCAGGAAGGCATCAGATTTGGTTCCAGAATCAGGCGTGCCACCCAACGCCGGAGCCAAACACATTAGCTTCATCACATTTTCACATAAATCACATTCCTTCAAAGACTTCACAGTTTGATTTCCTGATGTTTCCAAATTTCCCTGCCCTACAGCAGAGCTGTCAGTGGTTCAATCAAAATGTTGTGCTTATCAGGGGTGAAGTGAAACTGCTCCTCAGCCTCTGCCTCACCTGTTGAAGGTGGGTGGGAGGATCTCACAGACCCCAGCTTCTTGCCAGACTGACTCCAAGAACTCCACCTTGACTCTTGCAGTGGTGACCTTTTGTTGCATGGGGACTTTCCTTCAGTCTGCAAACTGAAAGATGCCTCCTCCAGATTTAAAAAATGAGAGAGAGAGAGGAAAAAAATATTCAGATAACTGATAGGAATTCCCAGCATGTTTCCAAGGATGCCTTCTGTCTTTTGCAATCCCTTCAGCAGTATTTAGAATATGGGTCCTGCTTCTGTGACAAAGATAAAAGGAACAGTGGCTTAAATCTTATTTCTTTTTCACAGAGCAATTCAGGATTGATAGGGCAGCCTCACAGGGACAGGAATCGGATCAGCCATCCTGGCTCTTTCCAGCTGGTTGTTCTGCCATTCCTAGGGTATTGCCATCTTTTATGTGGCTCCATGATAGCTGCTCCAGCTCCTGCCATCGTAACTGCATTCCAACCAGTGGGAAAAGAAGGAGAGAAACTTTCTTAACTTTAAAGACAGGAACCAGAAGTGGCATACAACGCTTCCACTCATATGTCATTGGCTAGAATTCAGTGGTAGTCACCCCCTCGTTGGCAAGGGAATCTGGGAAGTGAAGACTTTTCTAAGTACTGACATCCTAACTTTCTCTGGAAATAAGTTCTCAGTTCTGTACTGAGTCCTTCAGTACAGCCAGGGTGCCTCTTGTAAGGCCTCAGCTGAGAAAGGCTTGGCTCAGCTTAACTCAAGGCCTGAGGATGGATACCCTGGGTTCCATCTGTCTGAGGGTTGGAGTTTTTAGAACTCAAGTGAACATGATCTAAAAGTCAGCAGGTCTCATCTTGCAAACCCCAGGGTCTGTTACAGTGCAGCTGATATGAGAGAGCACCCTCTTTGGCCCCCACACTGCCATAATGTGAGCGGGGCTGGGCAGGTGGGGTCGGCTCCTTCTCGATCAACCTTAAGTGGGAGCAATGACGGGCCAGATGAGCCCTGCACCTCAGTCCCGCCAGCCTGGCAAGAAACCTGCTCAGTGATCCTTGGCTGCCCAGAACCACAGTGGCCCAGACCCTCCACCCTCAGGAAGCCAGATGGAGCCAGTTCCCTGGGAGTGGACCCTCACCTCTGAATGCCATGGCATTCTTCCCTGCCCCATTCCTTGGCAGCCTGGGAGGGGATAGGCATGCCAGCCGCTTCCCAGCTAGCAGGTGGCAAGGTTGTTCCATCCAGAGTGAGGGATAAAGGCAGGAGCTCTAAGCTGTGTTCTCAGCCCTTCCCCCAGCTGTCCCCACTCAGGGCTCCTCTTGGCGCACCCTAGCCAGCCAGGGAGCCCTGCATTGCCCAGCAACATGGGGCCTTCCCAGAGGCCTGCCTGGCCCCAGAGGCCATCTGGAAGCCCCACCAGCCACCTCTGGGCTTGGCTCTGCTCCCACTGCCTTCCTGGAGCCCCTCTGTTATTATTGCTCAGGGGTTCCCAGGTCTCAGTAGCACTGAGTGGGCAAAACAGGAGCACCCATGCAAATGTCCACACACTCCCGAGTGCACACATGCACACACGGCTGCCCTCACCACCCACAAGCACACACTCAGGGACACGCTCGGGAGGCAGCAGGGCAGTGCTTGATTTTCTAGTCCTTCCAGCCACACGAGCCTTCCATCACCACCACCACCACCACCTTGCCTCTGGGGCCGGAAACCAAGACCACAGCCCTCAGGTGGAGACACCGGCACCATCTGGGCCAGAGCAAGCACGTGACCGTCCCACCCCACCCCTGAGAGTGGGTGAAGCGGCAGTGGGAGTGAGGGGGGCGGATGTGCAGAACAGACCTGGGGGTGGGGGTGGATCCTGCCCCGCTCCCCCCAGCAGCGAGGGGCCTTGCACAGGCCACCCCAGCTCTGAGCAGCGCTGTCCTCCTCAGGGCAGGAGGGGTCATGGCCTCTACCCTGAAGCCCCATGGCCATCAAACTTCAATGTGGACACAAAGAATGTAGGTGTCAGGGCTGCATCCAGAGCAGGAACCCTGTCCCTTTTCCTAAAGACTCAGGAGAAGGGTGAGCGCTCAGCATTCAACCCCTGCTAAGCCTTGTGCAAGGCCACTGACGGTCCCTCAGGGACTCCTGCATCACCAACACCCACCCAGAACAGGCTTCTAGAACCTCTGCCCTGAGCCCAGCCCTGTGCTTGGGAAAGCTGCCCTGGGGGGAATGCCCAGGCCCCGCCCTCAGGAAGGCAAATCCAAGAGGTTGGACCAGCTGAGGAGGCCGAAGCAGACGGACTGAGAGCAGCGTCGATGGTTCTGCCTTCAAGTACCCAGACGTTCAGAGAACCTGGGCAGAGACAGTCAAGAGGCTTCCTGTCACCCAGCCTGGATGAACACACGGGACGGGCAGGAGGCAGGGAGGCACAAAGGAGGAAACAGGCAGACGCACACACGGGTGTGATACTGAGGTGACGTCACGCTTGAGGCTTTAAGGGCACATTAAGTATGAAGTGATGGAAAGCACATGGAGTCTGAGGTGGCAGTGGTCATGTGAGCAGTGGTCACATGGTCAGTGGTCACGTGAGGCAGGAGGCCCTGTTAAGGATGGGGATAGAGGCCTGTTGAGTATGAGGTACTAAAGGTCATGCTCAATGAGGAGGAGGCAGAATTCACGTGGAGTATAAGGGAGTGAAGAACATGTTGAGGAAGTCATGTTAAGTGTGAGGGAGAAAGTTATGTCAAGAATGAAGTGATAAAGTCTGTGTTGACAGTAGGATTGCAGGCCATGGTGAGTGTGGAGAGGGGTGGAGGCCATGTTGGCAGTGAGGGTGGAGGCCATGTTGAGTGTGAAGAAGGTGGAGACTATGTTGATTGTGGAGAGGGGTGGAGGCCATGTTGAGTGTGAAGAAGGTGGAGACTATGTTGATTGTGGAGAGGGGTGGAGGCCATGTTGGCAGTGAGGGTGGAGGCCATGTTGAGTGTGAAGAAGGTGGAGACTATGTTGATTGTGGAGAGGGGTGGAGGCCATGTTGGCAGTGAGGGTGGAGGCCATGTTGAGTGTGAAGAAGGTGGAGACTATGTTGATTGTGGAGAGGGGTGGAGGCCATGTTGAGTGTGAAGAAGGTGGAGACTATGTTGATTGTGGAGAGGGGTGGAGGCCATGTTGGCAGTGAGGGTGGAGGCCATGTTGGCAGTGAGGGTGGAGGCCATGTTGAGTGTGGAGAGGGTGGAGCCCATGTTGAGTGTGGAGAGGAGTGGAGGCCATGTTGTGTGTAGAGAGAGGTGGAGGCCATGTTGGCATTGGGGGTGGAGGCCATGTCAAGGATGAGGTGATGAAGACCATGTTGATAGTGGGTGGAGCCCATGTTGAGTGTGGGGATCAAATAAGCCCTCCTAGCTGTCCACAATCAATCCTCAGTTACCCCCATCACCTTTAGTCCCTGGGCACCTTCAGCCTGTTGGGGTCTCCAGGAGCCAGGGTCTCAGCCCCTCGCATGCATTCCTGGCCTCTGTGCAGCGGTGAGGGCAGGACAGCAGGCCACGAGGACCCAGCAAAGGTAGGTGACTGGAGACAGGACCCCCCTGTGCTGACATGTGGCTGCTGCAGCAGAGACTGAAAAGAACAATAGCTGGTTCTCAGGGGCCTCTTCCAGGAGCTCCTTGCCCTGCAGGTAACCAACAGTGAGCTTCCTGGGTCTTCAGAGCCCCCACCCTTTCCTCTCCCTCCCCGGGGAGACCTCACTGCTGTAACAACCCTCGGGTTGTATAGTCAAGGCGTCTGTTGTTTTCTCATCATTTTCCAGACAAAGACCAAAGACCCAGTAAGAGGGGCGGTGTTTATTTGTTTTGCTTTTTTGCTTAGATTGTAATCCTGGTGATTATAGAACATCAGGAAGTAAAATCAACAAAGGCTTTCCTTTCTGGGCCCCCACCGGCAAACCGGTTCTTGGTCGACTAGCGCCACCTGGTGGCCTGCATCAGCAGAGCAGCTCAGATGCAAGCTATCTGGAGGAGCCCTGCTCCCCAGCCTCGGGCAGGCAGGGGCCACGATGCATCCGTGCCTGTGGACCTGGTGTCGGGGACCTGCTCTGTGGGTACGGGTGGGGCTGGAACAATGAGGCTCAGGGAAGCTATACTTCCCTCCTTCTCAACCCCCAACCCCACCACCCCATTCCTGCCAGTCATCTGTGGCCCATAGAACTTGGACACAGACATTGTCTCAGTGCCAGGAGCAGCGGTCCCCATCAGAACCTCTGGAGCAGGTTGCTGGTAGGCAGACTCCTGTACCCCACTCCCACCCCTGCCCTCAACACATTCTGATTCCACAGGTCAGGATTGGGCCCTAGGAACATTTATTTTATAACAAGCAAGATTCTCCTGCTTCTTGCAAGGAGAACTTCTAACCCAGTTTCTGGCAAAAGGCCAGCCAAGGAGCCCTGCCATGGAGATCAGGGTCGGTCCCTTGGTGGGGCCACAGGCCTCCTTGAGCATCAGCTGTTTCTCAGATTCAGGAGGAAGGGAGGCTTGAGGGAATGCTGCTCTCAAACTTGCACAAACAACATGGTGTATCATTTCTGGCTATTTCAGGACCCGGTGACGTCTTTCCAGACTCTAGGTTAAGACATGGTATCTACATAAGGAGTTTCCTTGGGTTGAAAATTAGATGTTAGGACCAAGAACATAATGGGGTCTTGCCAAACACTTATTGACTTGAAGTTATTCTGAAACTGTTAGATGGTGTTTCAGGGGGCTCCAAAGAGCTCCAGTCCTTTATGTCTCAGCACAGAAAGAATTCAGTGAGAGGCAAAGTGATAGATAAGAAGTGACTTATTAGAATAGAATGCTTATGAGGCTTACAAGCAGGCAGGCAAGAGGGAGCTACCCTAAAAACTTACTGGTCTGCAGTTTCATAATCAAAAGAAAAGTGGGGAGGGAGAGAAGACAAAGACCACCTTCTTCCTCGTTTTTGAGTTCATATCAAGCTCCTCCTCCAGGTTGAGCAGGAGAGTTTTCTTGTCCCCACACCATCAAGCCCAGACAGCATGACACTATGGAAAAAATATTTCAGGTCCCAGTACAATGAGGGTCTTTACTGTGAAATGTCATCTTTCCACAAATTATTGTTTTTTATGTGGGCAGAGAACATGTCCTAGGGGTCATTAACTTACTGAGCTTACTGAGCAGGATGTGGGTCTCAGGCCACCATTATTTTATTGTTTGGTGGGGGGGGGGGCGGGATGTTTCCTCCTTCTGCTGCATGAATTTTATTGCTAAGCAACCCTGCTTGGTCTTGTGGGTAAGCAAACCTGCTTTCTTGAGTGATCATTAGCTTACAGGGGTCTCTCATATTTTTTCTCTTCTTATAACCCCCTAGTAGGGTTAACTATTTAATCACCTACTTTGTCCCCTTAGTCCCTATTGATGAGAAGCCCTGGGACACTGTAAAGAGGAGCACATCGGTGTCCCCTTGGGGGGCCCGGGGCCCAGGACCTAGGCTCTGTCTTAAGTGCAGGGGCATTCATCAGTGCACAGAGCCCACAAGACCCAGAGGTCCCCCTTCCCCGCCTGTGTCAGCTGGATTTGGAGTCCCTGGGGGAGCGGTTCGGTGGTTCACAGGGGGAGTGGTTCAGTGCAGGAGGACCAGGGGAGGGTTTCCCTGCCCAGCCTTGCTTGTCCCTGTGGTTAGGAGCTGCTAAGATGAAGAGCTGGCAGGGTGGGTCTCCTTACGTTCACTCTTCTCCACCGGAATGCCTTCTGGCACCTCCCAGCCCTGCATGAGGGAGAGCAGGCAGTGCAGAGACAGGAGAGAGACAAGGCTGATTTTTTTTTTTTTTGATTGAAGTATAATTTGATTTACAAGTGATGTGTTAGTTTTAGGTGTATAGCACGGTGACTTCAGTTCATTTCAGTTCAGTTGCTCAGTCGTGTCCGACTCTTTGCAACCCCATGGACTGCAGCACACTAGGCTTCCCTGTCCATCACCAGAGCTTACTCAAACTCATGTCTATGGAGTCAGTGATGCTATCCAACCGTCTCAATATCTGTCATCCCTTCTCCCACCTTCAATCTTTCCAAGCATCAGGGTCTTTTCCAATGAGTCAGTTCTTTGCATCAGGTGGTCAAAGTATTGGAGCACAGTGAATCAGATGGAGATATATAGATATAACAGATCTATATATAATATATCTATATTTCAGCTTTCAGCTCCCGTGGTGGCTCAGCAGTAAAGAATCTGTCTGCAATGCAGGAGATCTGGGTTTGATCCCTGGGTCGGGAAGATCCCCTGAAGGAAGACATGGCAACCCACTCTAGTACTCCTACCTAGAGAATTCCATGGACAGAGGAGCCTGGCAAGCTACAGTCCATAGGGTCGCACAGAGTCGGACATGACTGAAGCAACTAAGCAGCAGCAACATTGATATCTTCCCTGGTGACTTTGGATATAGGGGCTTCTCTGGTCGCTCAGACAGTAAAAGAATCTGCCTGTGATGCAGGAGACCAGGGTTTGACCCCTGGGTCAGGAAGATCCCCTGGAGAAAGGAATGGCTACCTACTCCAGTATTCTTGCCTGGAGAATCCCATGGACAGATGAGCCTGGTGGGCTACAGTCCATGGGGTCATCAAGAGTTGGACATGACTGAGAAACTAAACACACACACGCAAATAAATATATAGATATCATCACCAACTCAGTGGACGTGAATCTGAGCAAACTCCAGGAGACGGTGAAGGACAGAGGGGCCTGGTGTGCTGCTGTCTGTGGGGTCACAAAGACTAAGACACAGCTAAGTGACTGAACAACAACAATAGATATAGTTACATAAGTGTGTGTGTGTGTGTGTGTGTGTGTCTCACATTCTTTTGCATTACAGATTATTACAAAATACTGAGTAAATTGTGCTATTATACATAGCAGTATGTATATGTTAATCCCCAAACTCCTAATTTATCCCTCCCTTTGGTAACCATTGGCTTCCCAGGTGGCTCAATGGTAAAGAATCCACCTGCCAAGGCAGGAGACACAAGTTTGATCCCTGGGTGGGGAAGATCCCCTGGAGAAGGAAATGGCAACCCGTGGTATTCTTGCCAGGGGAAATTCCATGGACAGAGTAGCCTGGTGGGCTACAGTCCATGGTGTTGCAAAAGAGTCAGAAAGGACTTAGCAACTAAAGAACAACTGGTAACCATAAGTTTGTTTTCTGTGTCTGTGAATCTCTGTTTTGTAAATAAGTTCATTTGTATCTTTTCTTTTTAAGACTGCACAGATAAGCTGTGCCATATGATATTTGTCTTTCTCTGTCTGGCTTACTTCATTTAGTAGGATAGGCTGATTTAAAAACGGGCTGACTTTGTTTTTCTGCTCTGCTGGGAGGATCCAGGTGGTTTTGCAAATATGCCTTTCTCCCTCAGGCTAAATTTTATTTAGCTGATTTGGCCCCCAGACTGGAGCGCTAAGAGAAATGGTTCTTTTGATTTCCTGTCTCTCCCTGGCTACTTGCCTTTCAAGGCCACTTGGGCACCATGCACCCCCTGCTTTTACAGAATTCCCCCATTCCAACTCTGCCACCCACTGATTCCATAGGCTTTGATGGGGACCTCTCTGTGGTGGTGTTGGGGAGTGCCTGACTGCCTCCTAGGGCTGACACAGCCCTGCTCTAGCTGGGGGGGTGATTTTTTTCAACTTGGAATTTGTTGCCAGCCTTTTAGTCCCCAGATTTTCAGCTTCTCTTTGAAGATAGAAGGTTCTGGCCCACATCGTTAGGAGCCAGGGGCAGCTACCCCCTTTCTAGGGCACCTGCCTCCCTGCAGGCACCATGTCTGAGCATACGGAGGAGGTGTCTGAGACCAGGGTCTCCCAAAAGAAAGATGGAAACCACGCAGAACGCCACCTGGTCCCTGCCCCCACTGCTAGTGGCCTGGAGGGGCTGGTGGACAGCCGGTTCCTCCCACCACCTCTGCCCCTGGGCAGAGCCTGTGAGAAGACGGTGCAGTTGAGCCCAAAAGAGAAGATTCAGAGCTCACGTGGTTCCCAGGTGAAGGAGAAAATCTCAAGCTTCCTCTCCCCTTGCCAAATAGGGCTTCCACTCAACATCACTAGACAATCAGAGAACCTCAAGGGCTTCACGCTCTCACTATAGCACGAAGAATTCCCCGCCTCGGCAACAATGCCACTCAGCAAGTCAGGACATTCTCCAAGCCTTGAATGGCTCGACGATGCATATCCTTGGCCCAGCTAGCGGGACCAGCGCAGAAACACTCAGCCAAGGCCACTTTTTAATGCCGCAGAGCCCCTAGGAGATTGCCTGTGAGGTCAAGTGCGGATGTAGAGGAAGCTCTATTCCCCAGTGGCCTGAATCTCCTGCTGTGATGCCTGAGCAACCCAAACCAGCTCCCTACCCCCCCACCCAAGGTCCCTCCCACCTGGAAGAAGTCCCCAGACCCTCTGCCTTTCCCTGGACTTGTTCACTGTCGGAATACAGCTGATGCCTCCTGGTAGAAGATGGTAAAAGGTTGGAGGGTGGATCTTGTGCCCCACGTCCTCAGAACCAGGAATTACAAGCTCACTTGGGGCACAGCCCACGTGTCCCACACACATATGCCATCCAGTCCCTGCCCTGCTCAGCCTCCATACCTCTCGAGATGAGATTTCTGAAAATGTTGTCCTCAGGACCCATAGGAGAATGAGAGCTGAGGGTGAGATGGGCAAGTTGAATCTGGATATGAGAAGTTAAAGCTAATGAAAATTTTATCCAGTTGAACCAAGAAATCAGAAGCTGGGCCTTTATTCCTGTCAACAAGAATACAGTGAAAATTAAACCAATGCGGCTGCCATTTCCCATTGACCTTGTTGCCATAGAGACAGCCTTCTAGTGTCAACAACTGGGAGACATCTAAACGGGCTCATTCAGGCCCCAAGAGGCACGTGAGGATCCCTCTCCCGCCCGCCTCTGTCACGTGGTTCTTCTGTGGGATGACCACATTTCTGGGTTGCCTGGGAGCCTCCAGGGGACACCATTGTCCAGACAAATTATCACAGTGCCCGTTTTGGTCTCCAAGGTGACCTGTCGGGACAGCAGTTAAACGGTCGCCTCTGGGGGTCTTTATGGAGAGTTGAGTCCCTGGGCAGGAACTGAACGAGCCCAGGTTGATGGCAGCCAGGAGAAAGGTCCCCTCCATAAGCCTCTATCAAGAGGTGGGAGGATTTTCTTTGTCACCAACATGCCACTTGTCACCTGCTCACCATAGCACCAAGCAATCTCCTCCTATGTAAAGAAGGCCAAATATCCATCCCAGCAGGTGCCATCTTTGCTGTTGCCTTGGTGACCCAAGCTCCAGTTATCCTTCCAGAAGTTACTGCCCCACAAAGGAGGGCAGGCAGTTGCTCTCCCCAGGTCCCAGTGCCACTGTGGGGTGAGGGGACTTCCAGAGTACTTCTCTAATTCTTTTCCAAAGTGTTCCAGGCATGACATTTCAGAGCAGAAATGGTCACCTCACTCAGGGCCATCAACCCTGTCCTGCTCAGACCTCCTGTGGACGCCACCCAATCAGAACCCCAGGGTGTGGGGGCCCGCTTTTGACTTCAAGTCCAGTGGGGAACAGAAACGTGTCATCAGGTGAACCCATGAGAGGCACCGATTTTACAGACAAGGAAACTGAGGCCAAGAGGAATCAAAGATCTGCCCAAGATCACACGCCTGTGAGGAAAAGAGCTGCAGCCACTGGGGCCCACGACCCCCCAGCCAGCGTGGTCCTGCCAACCTGCATCCCACAGGTTCTGGACGTTCCTGAATCCCAGCCCTTCTTTTTTGTACAGCTGGCTGGGCACTGAACTCACAAGTTTTTTCCTGGCCCTTCAGGAAATTTCCACCACTGCCCAGGGTCCCCACAGTGAGAAGAAATGTTTGAGACTTTTGCAGACAATCAAGACGGCTACCCCTGGACCCCACCCCCTACCTGCCACCCCCTTCTGTGACTCCATGGATGCCTTCTCCACTCCACCCCACCCCCAGTGACTAGAAATCCAAGCAAAGAGACAAACGCTGCCCCCATAAATCCCACATTTTCCAGAAAGAGTCTTTCTTCAGGCTCCCTGTCTTTCATAGAAATTTCCCCAAAACTCATCAACAAAGATCAGTATAGTCAAAGCTATGGTTTTTTCCAAGTAGACCTGTACAGATGTGAGAGCTGGACCATAAAGAAGACTGAGCGCCGAAGAACTGATGCATTCGAACTGTGGTGCTGGAGAAGATTCTTGAGAGTCTCTTGGACAGCAAGGAGATCAAACCAGTTAATCCTACAGGAAATCAGCCCTGAATATTCATTGGAAGGACTGATACTGAAGCTGAAGCTCCCATACTTTGGCCACCTGATGCAAAGAGCTGACTCATTGGAAAAGACCCTGATGCTGGGAAAGAATGAGGGCAAGATGAGAAGATGACAGAGGATGAGATGGTCAGACTGCATCACTGACTCAATGGACATGAGTTTGAGCAAGCTCTGGGAGATGGTGAAGGATAGGGAAGTCTGGCGTGCTTCTGTCCATGGGGTCACAAAGAGTCAGACATGACTTAGCGACTGAGCAGCAACATCCCAGTGGGCTGCAATGAACAAGGCCAGGCAGGCCTCCAGGAGCCCCAGCAGTCTCGGTCTTGGTGCTGAGATGTTCTCCTTGCACAGACTCCCCCCGTCTCTTCCAAGAGCAGGTGCACAGCAGGCCCTGCCTCCCACTTCCTGCCCCGCCCCTGGGAGCCCAAGGCAGGCTTCCTCTGTCCTGGTCTGGGTGGCACGGTCAGCTCTGGGCTGCACATTCCCACCCTGCTGCCCAGCTGGCCTGGTCCCAGGCGAGAATGATCTTGAAGGAAGAGCCAGAGGTTTTAGAACTTCTGTCCCCTCCCCACCCCCAGCCCACCTGGCCCTTCTGAGAAAACCAGGCCCCTCCAGAGTCAGAGAGGGCAGGAGACAGCAGGGCAGTGAGGGGCAGCCCCTGGCCCAGCCCCAGGGCCGGTCTGAGTTTCCTGCACACTCACCAGCCCCCAGGAAATCCGAACCCATCTCTCTAAGACATGAAGCCAGTGGAAGGAACCCCTGACCTTCTGATAGGCATTACCCTCCCTTCTCCACCCATATTGAACCGTCCAAGCCATTCCTTGGTCTGGGAGGGATGCAGGCTGGGAAGACCCATGGGAGGCAGATGGCCCAGCGGACCACTACAACCCCTCCCCACCCCCACTTATGGGCTGTGTGACCTTGGGCAAGCGACATAACTTTCTTGAGCCTTGATTCTCACATTAATAACATGGGACAATAATGCTGCCTCAAAGGTCATTGAGAGATGAGAGATGTAATCTCTAGACCAATGAGCCTCAAATTCCCAGCATCAGTTTCCCTAGATGATAGAACACAGATCTGAGCCCCACCTCAGAATCTCTGATTCATCACTGGGCTAGCGAGGGGATGTGCCTTCTGACATCCAAGTGATTATACCATGGCTCGGACCACACTTTGAGAACCACTGCCCAATGCCCTGTCCACAGTAGATACTCAATCCAGGGTAGGTATTATTGTGATTTATTTCTTTTTATAATGGAATTAACACAGAAAGAACCTAACAAATTACTTGGCATGTAGTGTAAGTTCAGTAAACATTTTTTTGTTGTTGTTATTATTGAGATGTGAGCTATGCTTCCAGTTCATTGGGAGAATTAATGAACAGATAAAACAAAAAGAGAGCAATGCTGGAGAGGGTATGAGGAACTGAGAAACTACACATTCATTCATTCACTCCACCCATGTTCACTGTTTTTTTTATTTTGGGGGGGCTCCAAAATCACTGCAATGGTGACTGCAGCCATGAAATTTAAAGACACTTGCTCCTTGGAAGAAAAGTTAAGACAAACCTAGACAGCATATTAAAAAGCAGAGGTTTTACTTTGCTGACAAAGGTCCATCTAGTCAAAGCTATGGTTTTTTCCAGTAGTCACGTATGGATGTGAGAGTTGGACTATAAAGAAAGCTGAGCACTGAAGAATTGATGCTTTTGAACTGTGGTGTTGGAGAAGACTCTTGAGAGTCCCTTGGACAGTAAGGAGATCAAACTATTGCTATTGCTATTGCTAAGTCATGTCCGACTCTGTGTGACCCCATAGACGGCGGCCCACCAGGCTTCCCCATCCCTGGGATTCTCCAGGCAAGAACACTGGAGAGGGTTGCCATTTCCTTCTCCAATGCATGAAAGTGAAAAGTGAAAGTGAAGTCGCTCAGTCATGTTCGACCCTCAGCGACCCCATGGACTGCAGCCTTCCAGGCTCCTCCATCCATGGGATTTTCCAGGCAAGAGTACTGGAGTGGGGTGCCATTGCCTTCTTCAAAGGAGATCAAACTAGTCAATCCTAAAGGAAATCAGTCCTGAATATTCATTGGAAGGACTGATGCTGAAGCTGAAACTCCAATACTTTGGCCACCTGATTCAAAGAACTGACTCATTGGAAAAAACCCTGATGCTGGAAAGATTGAAGGCAGAAGGAGAAGGGAACAACAGAGGATGAGATGGTTAAATGGCATCACCAACTCAATGGACATGAGTTTGAGCAGGCTCCAGGAGCTGATGATGGACAGGGAAACCTGGCGTGCTGCAGTTCATGGGGTCACAAAGAGTCAGACAGGACTGAGTGACTGAACTGAACTGATGTTCACTGAGCATCTTCTATGTGCCAAGAATCATTCAAAGCATGGAGAATAGAACAGGGCCCTTGAACAACATCCTGTCCCCATGATTCAGACTCTGGCTTTAGTGGGGACCAGAGCTGGAGTAACCAGGAGGGCCTCCAGGGCGAGGTGACACTTGAGCTGGCATGTGCTAGATGGAAGGGTAAGATTTAGATGTTCATGGACAGATGAATGGATAAAGAAGCTGTGGTACATATATACAGTAGAATATTAGTCATAAAAAGGAATGCATTGGAGTCAGTTCCAGTGAGGCGGATGAACCTAGAGCCTATTATACAGAGTGAAGTAGGTCAGAAAGAGAAAATAAATATTGTATATTAATGCATATGTATGGAATCTAGAAAGATGGTACTAATGAGCCTGTTTGCAGGGGAGCAGAGGAGACACAGAACAGACTTGTGGACACAGGGGGAGAAGAAGAGGGTGGGAAGAATTGAGAGGGTAGCATTGAAACATACACTACCATGTGTAAAATAGATAGCTGGTGGGAATTTCCTATATGACTCAGGGAGCTCAAACCCAGTGCTCTGCGACAACCTAGAGGGATGGATTCATGGTAATGTATGGCAGAAACTACCACAGTATCGTAAAGCAGTTTTGTTGTTGTTCAGTCACTAAGTCTTGTCCGACCCTTTGCGACCCCATGGACTGCAGCACAGCAGGCTTCCCTGTCCTTCACTATCTCCCGGAGTTTGCTCAAATTCATATCCATTTAGTCGGTGAGGCTATCTAACCATCTATCCTCCAATTAAAAATCAGTAAATTTTTAGAAAGTGAAAAAAGAAAAAGGCAGCAGCAAAAGTGAGGTCAAAAGCTCAGCCTCTGGGCGCCGGTGCCAAATCCAATCTCAGAGACAGAGTTTTGTGTAAAGTAGAGAAGAATAGCTTTTTTCTTCGCCAGGCAAAAGGGGGACACAACGGGCTCCTGCCCTGCAAAGCTGTGTGTCCTCACCCAGGAGGATCTGGTGAGGAGTCTTATAGCATTGATTCAAGGGTGGGGCTGCTGACAAGAACAGGCTGTGTGCAGGGTCTGCTCTCTCGGGTGATCTTCTTGATGAGCTTTTCTGATTTCTCCCCTCTGGACTCAGGTGATTCCTTGGCTGTTCCTCCCTTGATTAGCAACTGTTTGAACCTGCCCTTTGGGACTCAGGGAAGGTCGTGGAGACTGGAGTCTGCTCCCTACAAACAAGGAGCAGGGAACAGAGGGGAACCCAGGAGCCCCAGAGTCCTGCTCAGTTTAAAAAGGAGGCATTCCAGAAAGATCTCAGGGCCCCTCGAATGTACACACCCTATGTGTGCAGCAGAAAGGGCAGGGTGGGTCTCTCCTGGCTAATAGAACCCTAGCCAGGAAGCCTGGGGATGGGGAGGCCTGAGCCCTGATGGCATACGGGCATGCACAGTCGCTCAGTCGTGTCCAACTCTTTGCCACCCCATGGACTGTAGCCTTCCGGGCTCCTCTGTCCATGGGATTTCCCAGGCAAGAATACTGGAGTGGGTTGCCATTTCCTCCTTCAGGGGATCTTCCCAACCCAGGGGATGAAAGCTGCATCTCCTGCAGCTTCTGTATTGGCAGGTGGATTCTCTACCACCAGGCCACCTGGGAAGCCCAAGCCCTGATGGAAACTATTAATGTATTAATTGGTCATCTGGGGCTGCCATAACAGAGCACCACAGCCTGGGCGGCTTGAGCCATAGGAATCTATTTCTCATATTCTGGAGGCTAGAAGTCCAAGGTCAAGGTGTGGGCAGGGCTGGTCTCCAGTGAGACCCCTCCCCTTGGCTGACAGAAGGCCGCCTTCTCGCTGTGTCCTCACATGACTTCTGTGTGCTCACTCCCAATGTCTCTTCCTCTTCTTATAAGGACACCAGTCCTATTGGACTAGGATCTACCCTTGGGACCTCATTTAACCTTAATTAACTCCTGAAAGGCCCTGTCTCCAAATATACTCAAATTGGAGGTCAGGGTTTCAAAATTAAGAATTTGGGGATACACATTTCTGTCCACAGTGGGTGACAGGGCGGCTCAGTGTGGGGTCAAGTTAAGCCTGCCTGGCCAAAGCTCTCCACCACCACTCCCCAAAATTGGGAAGGAGCAGACATAACCCTTGTCTAACAGCCAGCCCCTGGCAGGGGCAGGGGGTGCCTCACCCGTGCATCTTCCCCAGCCCCGCCTCCAGATCTCAATTACACTCTTCCTGGTGGTTGGCCACCTCTTGGGTGAATTGCTCATCTGAAGATCCCCCCAAGCGTGGTGCCATGCTGTCGTCATTGATTTCATTTTGATGATTCAGATTAGTGTTCCCGAGGCTGCCCGGCTGCAGGACGTCGTTAGGGTGAGCCTTGTGGATAGGCCGGGTCAGCGCTGTCGGCTCACAGACCAGTCCTCCCACCCGGCCTGCTGTAGGCCGCCCGGCAGAGCCAGTGTGGGGTTCCCCGGGCGGCAGCAAGACTGTGGCGGCGCTGCAGGAGTGCCCTGCCGCACCCCTTTCTGCTGGCCAGTGTGGCCCTTTGGCCACTTTCTGTCCTGTGCAGGCCTGTGAGGAATCACCCACACCTATCTTCCCCATGCCTAGTACCTCCCTGCCCTAGCCTTCCTGGGCACATCACCTAAGCAGCCAGGGAGCATAGCCCAGGCCTCCTCGTGGATGGGTGGCTATGAGGCCCCCCTCTGCCTGGAATTGGGCAGGAAACACTCAGCCTCCTCCTCCACCCCAGGCAGGGCTACCAACTGTGGTCTGGGAATCAGGAGCCCTGAGCCCTCAGGAGCGCAGAGGGCACGAGGCGGCCCAGGGCCACCAGGAGGTGACTTGGGGGGAGGGGGAATTCCCTCTTCTCTTTCTGTGCGCCCCCACCCCAGGTCACGACCTTACCTTTCATCAACTGTACTTTCAATGCAGTTTCCCTTCTGCTGCTTTTATGAAGGGGGAGGGGCGGTGGAGGGGGAGGGGCCAGCGCACGTGTAGTAACCTTCCTTCCGCAGAGCTCTTTTCCCCATAGAAATCTCCTTTCCCGCTGATTCATTACGTGTCAGGAAGCGGAGCGTGACATGTTAAAAGCCGTCTTGATAGTATTTGATATTCAGTACTAACAGCTCACCACCTCCAAGGAGGGGTGGTTTTCTCCCCGCCCCCACCGGAGTGGGAGGGAGACAATTTGCATATTGGATGCGCTAAGACAGTAGGCAATTTGCATTTAGCATCCAGAAATTCTCTGCTTGCAATCTGTCACCCTTCACTGGGTTTTCATTTTATAACCTTTACAACATAAGGAGACGAGCAAGAGGCAGAGAGAACTCGGGAGCCGCACCCTCATGAGGGCCAGAGGAGACTGGTCTCAGTGGCAGTTGTCAGCACGGGGGGTCCTGGTCAGAAATGCCAGAACATTCCAGCAAAGGTGACTGCCCATCTGGGGATTAGCGAAGCCGCTCAACCCCAGGACCTCAGAGCTTTGGGTAGGGAGTTGCCAAGTGGCCAGATGCCGGGGCGGGGGGGTTGCCTGAGCCCAGCTCATCTCCCCAGAGATTCGAGTTCAGACTCATGGAAGGTTTTCCCTGAGAACACCTGGTCTGGCTTTGCAATGAGCACCTGCTCCAAGCCCTCCCACAAGGAAACACACTGCAAGGAACTCTGGAAATGTTTCTGGTCCCAGGCTTGCAGAACCTGCAGGCTCTGGGCCCAGGACAGAGCTCTGTGACTGTCATCCTGACTGCAAGGGAGGAACTCATGCAGGGCTTTAGAAACAAGCCTGGGCACCCCCTCTGGAACCCCCACACTGGGGCAGGGAATGGACAGCTGGAAGGCCATCTGTGTGTACTGCGGTTCAAGGAAAGGGGTCCTGAGTCCTGCCCTCTGGGCCCCACCCTGCCCCCTAGCTTCTGTTTTCTCATCTATAAATTGAGGATTCTGGAAAAGGTCCTGAGCCAAGGGAGATCCTGGGAATGGATGTCAGGACCTGACCCCAATTCCTACCTGAGCCAGGCCCCTCCCACTGTGATCCGTTTTCCATAGTGGATTTCTAGGCAGAGGTTATTTGAGAAAATCACTCCAAGACTATGACGGGGTTTGCAAACCCCTGGCCTGGGCTGTGCCTTCCAGCTTCCAGGCAGGAGGCCCTGAGTCAGCAGGAGCTCAAACCTCCTGGGGCTGCTGGAGAATTTCCCAGGGGATCCCAAGGAGAGACGCCGTCCACCTGCGGAAAGGTGGGCTGTAAATCCCTGACCCCTGAACATCGCCATCACAAAGGTTCTGAACAGGCACCCACAGCTTCAAATCCAGGCAGCTGAGCTAGCTTGGAGCAGAAGCCACTCAGCCAGTACCCTGTCTTGATGACCCGTCACAATTCAGGACCCGCCTGGCACAGGGCCTGGCCCTAGTGCTGTCGAAGGTTCAGGAAGCAGAGGAGCCAGAGACTCATCAGAATGGAGTGGAGGTCAAGGATGCTGGACAAACACCTGGGACAGTGCACACAGAAGCAAAGCAGTGCTCCCGAGGGAGTCCCAGCAGATCACAACACTCACTCGGGATTTCTTTGAAAAACCACTGAAGTTCTACAGGAAGGCGCTGACGAGCAGCAGAGACGTGAGATGGGCAGCACCATGCAGTTCTCCCTGCCCGTTCCAAGGCTGAGCCGCCTGTGGATGTCCCGGCCTGTTCGCCTAGCGTCAGCCGACCCGCAGGGCAGGGCCAGCATCCCGTGTGTGTGTTGCCACCACGGCATCACCGTTAACGGTGATGACAACAGCTACTCTTGGTGGGGACCACACAGACTGCCAAGCAGGAGATCGGGGTTTCCCCCAGGCCACCCTGTGAGGTGGCTACTCTTGGTGCAGATGAGGAAACTGAGGCTCAGAGAAGTTTAGCGACTTGCCCAAATTCACACTGCAAGTAAAGACCAGAGCCTGGGCTCCAATCCAGGTCTGAATCCAATCCAGCTCTCACCTGCTCTGTGTTAGTCGGTCAGTTGTGTCCGACTCTTTGTGACCCCATGGACTATAGCCCACCAGGCTCCTCTGTCCAGGAAATTCTCCAGGAAAGCATACTGGAGTGAGTTGCCATTTTCTACTCCAGGGGATCTTCCTGACCCAGGGATCAAACCCAGGTCTTCCGTATTGCGGGCAGATTTTTGACTATCTGTGTCACCAGGGAAGTTACCTGCTGTGTAGATTTTCCCTATGTGTTTCCTTATGCTCCTCACAAAGCAAAGGAAGGCTTTGCAAGTTGTGACAGTTCTTTGCCTGGAGTTCATGTGAGACCAGCTTAACCAATGAAGAGAGGAAACTGTTCTTTCCTGGCAAAGCCCCTGGTCTCTCCCTACTCTGACCCTATGCCCTGATTCCCTGTGCTTCCTCCCAGACTGTAAGCTCCCAGCATCCCCCCTTCAGAGGGACTTGGGTCCTTCCTGCAACCCCCAGTACCAGCCCCAACCCTGAGGCTGTGAATTCACTGCCTCTGGGCCCATGCCCCCTGGACCCACCAGAGAGAGCTGGGCTGTGCCATGTGCCCAACATGCCAACCCTGGCTCAGCCGCCTTTCGGCCGGGTCTGCTTCAGCTGAGAAAGGACAGCAGGGCAAGTGGGCGTGAAGCTCAGTCAGTCCACACACTCAGCCAGGCAGGTCGTTTATTTTAGACCTCCAGCCCCGTCCTGCCAGACAGGTGGGGAGCCCACCCTCAGCCATCCCGGGCCCCCACTCCAACACCAGGGACGGCAGCGGTCCAGGGTAGAGGAGGGGTGAGCTGAAACTGCAGGGCGGTCATCCAGGTGGCCGGTCATCATCAGTGGGCACCCGCTGTCCAGGCCATGTGGGCCCTTCAGTCCACCCCCTTCTCCCCCAGCTCAATCTGCAGCCCCTTGAGGCTGAGAAGTCTGGTGAGAGTAGGAAGCTGGAGTGCCCCTTCTGCCGGGGTTGGCCATGCATCCTGCTGGGAGCCAGACTCCCCAGCCACCATCTCTCCTCCACGTCTCCACAGCCTGCACTCTGGGGAGGTCCCTAGGCCTCCCGGACCTCTCCTTCCCCACCCTCGCTCTCTGTGCCTCCACTCCACGACCCTTTGAAGAACCACCAGATCCACTTGAGCTTTGCAAAACCAAAGCGACTCTCTGGGCGATCCCTCCCAGCACGGCACCACAGGAAGCAAGGATGGAAGAAGGGGCGGGGGGTGGGGGTAGAGGGCACGGAGCTCCCCAAGGGAGGGGCTGTGATGGGGCAGCCTGGTTTCCCCCTCTTTCCTCCCTTCTCCCCTCCTACGGGCATCGCTTTGTGATGCTTGGAGTCAGCCTGCCAGCAGAAAGGGGGCCACGCTCCAGGAGGGCTCAGGCCCCATCCCTCCCAGGACCTCCCCCAGGCACAGGTGGCCTCTGACCTCACCACCCCCTCGCCCGCCTCTCTCCCCACAGTCCACGGCATCAAGTGGACGTGCAGCAATGGGAACAGCAGCTCGGGCTTCTCGGTGGAGCAGCTTGTGCAGCAGATCCTCGACAGCCACCAGACCAAGCCGCCGCCACGGACTCACAACTGCCTCTGCACCGGCAGCCTGGGTGAGCCAGGCCGCCAGCGGGCATGCGGGCGAGGGGCGCTCCCAGGCAGTGGGTGTGACGTCCAGGAGGGGAGAGGGGTCAGCCACGAGCCAGGCCACAGCACCCACAGTAACTCTCCTTCATCTTGCCTGGCTAGGCTGGTGAGGCTGGTGGAGCTGGTGGGGCTGGTGGGGCTGGTGGGGTTGATGAAGCTGGTGGGGCTGGTGGGACTGGCGAGGTTGGCAGGGCAGCCCCCTTTGGGCAGGAGAGAACAGTCTCCAGATAAACACCTCCTTTTGGAAGGTGCTGTGAGCAGCACAGTCAGGAGTGCGTGGGGTTGGGCCACCGTCCACATCCACCCGCCCCAGGTGCCTTCCAGGCCTCAGGATCTCAGGCATCAGAGGCAGGAGCCAGGTCCCCAAGGCACTGGGCCAACAGAGGCTTTTCCAGGGAGTCAGCCTTGAGTCAGTAGGACCGCTCAAGCTAAACCTCTCGCTTTCACCTCTGCCTCCTCCAAGAACGCAGTGTCCTGCACCCCCATCCTGAATGTCTGTGCTTCTGATAATGGTATTTGCTCTTTGAAATGTAGTTCTTCACTCCCTAGCTGCCTTAATTAGCTATTTCCATTAGAGGGTCATGCTGCTTCTCCGAGAACTCTTCATGCATTTAGGAATCTTAGTGAGGCTGGAACAAGATCAGGGAGGAATCCACCCTTTCATCAAAAGCAGAGTCACCCTTATCAGATGGAATGAAAATTACACAGGAGTGGAGGCCTGGGGGTAGAGCCCTGAGTGCAGCTTGCTCAAAATGCTCAGAGCCCGAGGCTCTTTCTTTTTTGCCACTCAACTGAGAGCTAAGGCTCCATCCTTGCTAAGGTCCTAGAAGGATCTCACCGTACAAAGAGCCAAGGACAGGCTCAGGCTAGCTAAACAGGCAGTGGTGGCCCCAAAAACCTTTCTGCCTCTGGAGTGAAGTCTAAAACCCTCTTTGGTCCTGGGGCCTAAGAGCTAGTCCAGGGAGAGTTCATTGCTTTCCACCTCCTTCCCAGTCAACCCCACCTCCCACCCCCCCACCCCCAGCCACACACACATACCATCAACCTCTGGCTTTCAGTCCCAGAGGGGCTTGCTGGGCAGTCATGGAAAGTTTAGCGGGAGAGGGGAGGGCCCCGGTCAGTATCCCGGCCTGAGCCCCTCTGGCCAGCAAGGCCCAGTCCAGTGAGTGGGTGGGAAGGATTTTCCTAGAGAAAGACATTCTCCCCAGCCCCTCCTTCCCGACCACCCATGCACTGGGGCGCTTCAATTACTATTTGAAAAGACCATTTGGGACAAAGAGCCCAGGTTGGGAAGATGCTTTCAGAGGGCATGTGAGAACCCAGGTGGGGTAAGTTGGCCCAACACCCTGAGGGTCTGTCCCATGCCAGCCTCGGGGACGGGTGGGGAGTAGGGGCTGCCTGGACTCCCAGGCTGGGCTCTGCCTGACCCCAGCGCTCAGGGACGGGGCCCGCCGCAGCCCTCGCTCTGACTCTCTGGTGCGTGTGCGTGTATGTGTACCTGTGTGTGTGTGCGCGTGTGCGTTGTGCTTGCAATCTCCGCAGGAGCGGGCAGCAGCGTGCACCACAAGTGTAACAGTGCCAAGCACCGCATCATCTCGCCGAAGGTGGAGCCGCGGGCGGGGGGGTACGGGGGCCACGCGGAGGTGCAGCACAATGACGTGTCGGAGGGCAAGCAGGAGCACAGCCACCACGGCAAGGGCTCGAGTCGAGAGAAGAGGAACGGCAAGGTGGCCAAGCCCGTGCTGCTGCACCAGAACAGCACGGAGGTCTCCTCGACCAACCAGGTGGAGGTCCCCGACACCACCCAGAGCTCCCCTGTGTCCATCAGCAGCGGGCTCAACAGCGACCCGGACATGGTGGACAGCCCTGTGGTCACGGGCGTGTCCAGCATGGCGGTGGCGTCCGTGATGGGGAGTTTGTCCCAGAGCGCCACGGTGTTCATGTCCGAGGTCACCAACGAGGCCGTGTACACCATGTCCCCCACCGCCGGCCCCAACCACCACCTCCTCTCGCCTGACGCCTCTCAGGGCCTCGTCCTGGCCGTGAGTTCCGACGGCCACAAGTTCGCCTTCCCCACCACGGGCAGCTCGGAGAGCCTATCCATGCTGCCCACCAATGTGTCCGAAGAGCTCGTCCTCTCCACCACCCTCGACGGGGGCCGGAAGATTCCAGAAACCACCATGAACTTTGACCCCGATTGTTTCCTCAATAACCCAAAGCAGGGCCAGACGTACGGGGGCGGAGGCCTGAAAACCGAGATGGTCAGCACCAACGTCCGGCACTCACCACCTGTGGAGAGGGGCTTCGGCTTCACCACCGTCCTGACCAAGGAGATCAAGACCGAGGACACCTCCTTTGAGCAGCAGATGGCCAAAGAAGCCTACTCCTCATCTGCGACGGCTGCAGCATCCAGCTCCCTCACCCTGACCGCCGGCTCCAGCCTCCTGCCGTCAGGCGGTGGCCTGAGCCCCAGCACCACGCTGGAGCAAATGGACTTCAGTGCAATAGACTCCAACAAGGACTACACGTCCAGCTTCAGCCAGACGGGCCACAGCCCCCATGTCCACCAGACCCCTTCCCCAAGCTTCTTCCTGCAGGACGCCAGCAAGCCCCTCCCCATTGAGCAGAATGCCCACAGCAGCTTGAGTGACTCTGGGGGCACCTTCGTGATGCCCACGGTGAAAACGGAGGCCTCGTCACAGACCAGCTCCTGCAGCGGCCACATGGAGACACGGATAGAGTCCACATCCTCCCTCCACCTCATGCAGTTTCAGGCCAATTTCCAGGCCATGGCGACGGAAGGGGAGGTCACCATGGAGACCTCACAGGTGGCCGAAGGGGGCGAGGGCCTGATCAAGTCCGGGGAGCTGCAGGCCTGTAGCTCTGAGCACTACCTGCAGCCAGAGCCCACCGGGGTGATCCGAAGTGCCGGGGGTGTTCCCCTCCTCCCGGGCAATGTGGTGCAGGGGCTCTACCCCGTGGCCCAGCCCGGCCTGGGCAACGCCTCCAACATGGAGCTCAGCCTGGACCACTTTGACATCTCCTTCAGCAACCAGTTCTCCGACCTGATCAATGACTTCATCTCTGTGGAGGGGGGCGGCGGCACCATCTACGGGCACCAGCTGGTGTCAGGGGACGGCACAGCACTCTCGCAGTCGGAGGACGGGGCCCGCGCCCCCTTCACCCAGGCTGAGATGTGCATCCCTTGCTGTAGCCCCCAGCAAGGGGGCCTGCAGCTGAGCAGCGCCGAGGGCGGGGCTGGCACCATGGCCTACATGCACGTCGCTGAGGTGGTCTCGGCCGCCTCGGCCTCGGGCACCCTGGGGATGCTGCAGCAGAGCGGACGGGTGTTCATGGTGACCGACTACTCCCCGGAGTGGTCTTACCCGGAGGTAAGCTGCCGCTGCCGTCACCACCCCTCATCTGCCCTACCTACCCACCTGCCTCACCTGCCAACCTCCCCACCTGCCTCAGCTGTCCCACCTGCCTCACCACCTGCCCACCTGCCAGCATGCAGCAAGAGATGCTCGTCTGCATGTGGCTGCTCTCCCCTTGAAGTTTTGGGCAGTGCAGACCAAGTCCCCTCCCTCTGTCCCCATGGCACTAGAAATACCCCGCCTCTCTCAAGGAGCGTTCCCGGTCCTCACGGGAGCAGGGGTCTCCTCGGAGGCCGGGTGGCCGCCCTAGCTGGGCCAGGCTCAGTGTTTGCTGTCACCACTGTCACCTGGCTGATGTGTTAAGATTCCATCCATGTTTTGCTTTGTTTTGCTTTGTCTTTTTTTTTGAAAAAGCATCCTAGGGCTGCTGGAAAACCACCATAGACCATCTGTATCCATTGCTTTTGATTTGTTTCACAAAACAAATTCCCACCAAATTGAGAGGGAGGATAGAGTTTCTGAAGAGTCATCTGTGAGATTTGGGGGTATATCCAGCCTCAACAAGATCAAAGGCATGTTACATGACCCAGGCTTTCCCGCCGTTGGCCTCAGCCCCCTCCTTGGAGCTGTCCTCAGTTTCTGGGGGCTGAGATCTGATGTTGAGAATCACTGCTCCAAAGCCCAGGACCACAGGAAACCCAGGTCTTCCAGGCTGGTGCAGGTGATGAAGGAAAGAACCTTTGCTTTTCCTGTGAAGTAGAATGGCATAGGAAAGGGACAGATGGCCCGAGCCTTCCCTAACCCCCTGCTGCCCACTAGGCCATGCCCATGCCCCCTCCCAGGCCACCTGCCAGTTGCTTGGGCCCCAGCACCTTGGGGCCCAGATTGGCGTTTTCTCCCCAGGCTGCAGGCGGCTGCCCACAGCTCCCTTGGCTCCACTGACACATTGCCTAGCTGCCGGGGTAGGGGCTGCTACCAGGACACTGAAGGAATGGTGCTCCTAAAAGACACTGAAGCTCACGGGGTCACCAAAAGGCAGTGATGCACACCCCAAAAAAACATCTTCCAGCACAGGCAGGGCAGGGATGCTGGCTAAACAGACCCAGGCGCTGTTAGGGGCTCCCGTGATGATGCTTGCACTGGGACAGAGCTAACGGGGTTCCCTGAAAAATGAAACTCTCCTGAGAGACCATATCTGCTTCTGAGGCTCCCCCGGGCCCTGGTGAAGGGGCCAGTGATGCCCAGAGTGGAGGACACATCTCAGGGGTCTACTTCTGGGTGTCAGTCCTGGCTCTGCTGTGACCCTCCCTCCCTGTGACGCGGCTTCCTCACCTATCAGGTGGAGGTGATAACAGTACCTGCCTCGGGGTGAGGCAAGGTGCCAGAAGGGCTTGGTAAAGTCTTTGGCCCGTAGCAAGTAATCAGTAGTTTATTATTATGTTACTGGTTATTACTCTGTGGCCCTCGCAGCTCATGGCCCAGGCTCCTCTCCGTGTCCTCCTGCCGTGGCCGTGGTCGTGGCAGAGGGTGTCCACTGTGCACGAATGTCCCAGCTCTCAGATGCCACATCAGCCCAGGTAGTGACGCCACCTTGAACAGGAGCTTCCCAGAGATTCAGCACGTATCAGAGCAGCTCTGGGTCCACAGGCAACAGGCGCGTCAAAGCTCAGGTGTCCAGAGGTGGCTCCCCTATGTGGTGAGGAGCACGGGGCTGGGAGCGCACAGTCCGAATTCAAATCCTGTCCCCTGCTGGCTGGCCGGTGGTGACTTCAGCCAAGGTGGCTTGCTTTCCTGTCTTCCTTACTGGGGTGTTGTCAGGACTCAGTGAACAGCTCCAGCAGCACCTGCCTCTTCCGTCCACATCCATGGGCACCCCCACCCATGGGAGCCCCCAGTCCCCGCGGTCGCTCTAAGACTCTGCAAGATTCTGACTCAGTTTTCCCTTGGTGTGGCTCAGTGTGACCCTGTCCCTCTGGAGAGATAGGTCAGCTCAGCCCAGCAGCTGTCCCCCTCCCCCTGCCACAGGGCTTAAGACTGCAATTCAGAGAAGCCAAGAGGGAGCCCTGGGACTGGGGCGTGGGGAGGTCAGAGCTGGGAGTTGGGGTGCTGCCTCCTGGGCCTGACTCTGAAGCCTGGCTTCCGGGCCTCAGTGTCCTGCTGAGCAGGGTGGCCTCAAGGCCCAAGTCCACAACCTTGGGATCTGGTCCTCAGGATGCTGAGTCTCCACGGAGCCCAAGGAAGCGAAGGTTTTTACCCCTGCGGTTGGCCTGTGAGCTGACTACACATCCCAAGGCCCTGGGACCCGTGGGCACTGGTCAGGGGCCCTTGGCTAGCCTGGCCCTCTCCTTCCAGTATCCATCCAATCACTGACCTGCGGATCCCTGAACTGTTTATCTCGGAGAAGGTCAGTTCAGCAGCTTGCCACGAGAGGGCGGCACGGGAACAGGAAAGGAATGACGGCCCAGGTGCCTGGTCTCCTGCATTGCAGGCAGATTCTTTACTGTCTGAGCCACCAGGGAAGCCTCTCCAGGAGGCAGCAGCCAGCCTGCTTTTGCAGAAGCTCTCGCTGCTTCCAGCTACCCAGAAACAAAAGCAGCTCAGACTCAATTTGATTTGGGAAATGGGCAGATGCCACCCAGCCAGGCGCTTTGGAGCCCTATGTGGTGGCTTGGGGAGGCCTCTTGCAGAGGCCCCAGCGGATCCGCAGCCACTTCCTCCCTCTGCCGGGTCCAGCAACAGTGACTGCCCCTCCTGGGTTCTCCTGCAGGAGACAGCATCTTCCCCCCGTGCCCCTTCCCCCTCCCATCAGAGCACCCCCCATCAGCTAGCAGGGTTCCCCTCGCCCTCACCCCTTCTCCACCAGGAAGAAGCCCGCTTCCACCTGTGTCAGGAGCCCCATTCTAGTCAGGCTCTGCCAAGCTTGTGGAGGGCTCTGCAGCAAGACCTAGGCCTGGGGATGCTTCCCCACCTGTAAATATGAGGTCAGTGGCTCAGTGCCCTCACCCGGCTCTAAAACTTGAGTGTGCATAGGCACCTACTTCACAGGGATGCTAAGGCTAGGGCTATCTTGCTCTCTCTTCTTGGAGTGTCCCTCCGCTTCCACACAGGTTGCTCCCGTTTCCCCTCTGCCGTGTCCACCTATTCACCTGACACACACACACACACACACACACACACACACACACACACGTTCCCTCAGGCTCCAGGACCCTCCCTAGGTGCATCAGAAATCCAGAGCCTTTATCTCAGGGCTCCAGGGGCACAGAGACTGCAGGTAGCATGTGTTGCTGCCTCTCCTCCCCCAAGCCCTTCTGCGTCATCTCCCTCCACTGACGCTCCTGCCGCACCAGGCACAGGAGTCTGCAATTAGAGCCATCAGGTGCCCGCGTCACAGTGATTCAGCCCAGCCAGGCGATGTTGCCATGGAAACCCCCTCCTGAACGGGATGGATGCTGAGCCCCTCCCGTGGCAGTTTCCATGGAGAAGGGCCTGATGTTCTCCAGTAATCTCTGCAGTCCTTTGTTCCTCACAGCAGCCCTGGCTTCATGCTAGCAGCTATTGATTGGGGTTATTGTTGTGTTTTTTTTTTTTTTCCTTTTTTCTCACAGAGTAACTGTCTGTGGCCTCTTGAAGCCACTGCACTTCCACTACCCAGGATCCAGGGACCACTGTACCCCGACCTGGTCTCAGGTGCTCCCAGGCACCCCAAAGTTAGGTTCTCCGAGTCATGTGGCACAACTCCCAGGCAGGCACCCACTCCCAGCCCCAGGGACCCATGGATGTGGCCCCAGCCCCGCCCCACTGACAGAACTCCAAACCTCTCCTTGGGGCTATATGTCAGAACCAAAGACAGTTAAGGCCAGAGCGTGCCTAGAGTTCAAATGCCACCCAGAGAGGGTGGGCCACTTGCCTGAGGACACACAGCTACTGGAGGGCAGGGGCAGGCCTCCTGCATTTGGCTCTTGGTCCTGAGGTCTCTCTGCTGCTGCTGCTGCTAAGTCACTTCAGTCATGTCCGACTCTGTGCGACCCCATAGACGGCAGCCCACCAGGCTCCCCCGTCCCTGGGATTCTCCAGGCAAGAACACTGGAGTGGGTTGCCATTTCCTTCTCCAATACATGAAAGTGAAAAGTGAAAGTGAAGTCACTCAGTCGAGTCCGACCCTTAGCGACCCCATGGACTGCAGCCTACCAGGCTCCTCCGTCCATGGGATTTTCCAGGCAAGAGTACTGGAGTGGGGTTCCATTGCCTTCTCTGGAGGTCTCTCTACTGCCCTCTAAACTTTGGTTGTCTAGCAGGAAGCTGATTTTCCTAGCCATTCCAGGTAGAGGAAGGAAGGCCCATCTAAGATCACACGGAAAATGCCTTCCAGTCTCAGAGAGCCCCTTCCAGTCTGGGAGAGCCCCTTCCAGGGGGGAATCTCCTTTCTGTGCTGGCCCATGGGGGACCCACCTCTAAGCCTCTCACTACGGACGCCCAAGGCCAGTCCTGCACCAGGTCTGCTTCCAGAAACCTTGTGGGGAGCCTCCAAAGCAAGTGCCGTGTTGAGGCTGGGAGCATGGATGGGCCAGTACCAAGGACAGATCGCCCAAGAACGGGTCTGTGAGCAGGAGAGAGTGTCTCGCTGGCATTCGGAGCAGCAGGAGAGCTGGGGTCTGGCCTCTCTGGCCTGGAGAAGTGAGGCGCTCCTCACCGGCCCTCCAGCACCCAGGTCTCCAGCAGGGGCGCCTCCTGACTTCTCCTGCCTGGACACTAGGTGGTGCCCTCCACCCCGTCCTGGGCAGCTCTTGGCCCCCTGCTGGGCAAGACGGCTGGAGCCTGGGTTCGCCCACCCTAGGAGAGCCGGGGGAGCCCTAGAGGCCAGCCACCTCACCCTCTGCACCCCCAGGGCAAGCCTCTCCGACTCAGTGACCGCAATCTGAGCCCTGAGTGGGGCACCTACACCATGTTGCCCACATCAGGCAGGACAGTGTGCTATTAATCACTAAGCTCAAACAATAAAACAGGACTGCCCAGGGCACGGAGACATCAGGCCACCGTGAGTGGCTGCCCTGGCTGGTTCCAGCAGGCGGTCAGGGAGTGCTGATCCCTTTCCTGCACCTTCCTGCGCCTGGGCGCCTCTGGGGCCCTCTCCTCTGGAGCTGAGCAAGGTCATCTGAGCCACCCTCCGCCATCCCCCTTCCTCCCTCCCCCTGCCCCACCCCCGCCCTGTGAGAGCAGCTGCCGCTCAGCCAGGCTGCAAGCACATCAGGGCTGCGTGTACGATGTGCACACACAGTCGGGGGCTGCAGGCTGTGCAGGCGGCACAGAGGGGTGCCCTCCGTGGCTCAACCCAGAGTCAGGAGGCCATGCACAGTCTCATCCAGTCCCCAGCCCCCAGCAGGAAGCCTGCCGTCCAGCCCAGAGCGACCTCTGAGCCCCTCCCATTCGGAGCGCTCCTTCCAATATCTTTCCCATCGCCATCTGCATCCGCCTCCCTGGCTCTCCCCACACCCTGGGCCTCCTGGGTCTCCCCTCATCCTCGCCACCACCATGTCCACTCCCTGGGGGGCCACTGAGATGCCCAGGCCTGTTTCCACAGCTCAGAGTTCCCACAGTCTGTCCACAAGTGGATGAAAGAGAACGCCCCTCCCTCCCCTCCACTGCCTTCCATAGGTGCCCCCAGCCAGTTTCTCAGGTGCATCCTGAGGGGAACGGTTTAACAGACCGTGCTCCCTTCTGGCTAGAGCTGGAAGTTCCACTTCCGGGAGGGGGTCAGGGGTCAGAACTGCCATCCCCTGCGGGATGCCAGCTGTGAAAGGCAAAGGGCGTCTTGGGGCCCCTGCACACCAGGGGGAGGAGAACTGGGGCCTTTCTCTTCCCACAGTCCTGAGACAGTGGTTCTCAAATGTGGGCTTTATGTGGATTCCAAACCCCCTAACTCTCCCTTCCCCCCATTCACACCCCCTGGCAACCATAGGTTAGATCTCTAAGTCTGTGAGTCTGTTTCTGTTTTGTAAATAAGTTCATCTGTATCATTTAAGATGGATAACAAGGTCTTATTATGTAGCACTGGGAATTCTGCTCAGTGTCAAGTGGCAGCCTGATGGGAGGGGAGTTTGGGGGAGAAGGGGTCCATGTATGTGTATGGCTGAGTCCCTTTGCTGTGCGCCTGAAACTATCACAGCATTGTTAATGGGCTAGACCCCAACACAAAACAAAAGCTTAGAAACAAATAAAGTAGGGCTTATGGGAATGGGGAGCCTGCATGTTCCACAAGCACGTGGGCTGGGGGTGTGGCCCGCCATCTGAGCCGTGCAACCACGGAGGCCCCTGTCCCCCGGTGGCTGACCCCCGCCCCCTGCCGGCCTCTGTTCCCTCCAGGGAGGAGTGAAGGTTCTCATCACAGGCCCTTGGCAAGAAGCCAGCAATAATTACAGCTGCCTGTTTGACCAGATCTCGGTGCCTGCGTCCTTGATTCAGCCCGGCGTGCTGCGCTGCTACTGCCCAGGTAAGAGAGAAGGCTGCCTGTCCGCAGAGGCCACAGGGGCCCCGGAGCGCTGGGCTCTGGGTCAGCGGGCGAGGAGGGTGACCTGGGGCACGTTGTGTCATTTCTCTGGACCTCAGTTTCCTGCGCTGTGAAGAAGTGAGTCCCAGATCAGCTATTAGAACGTCAGTGAGACGGGGGCACAGGTGAGGTGGGCTGGGTTTTGAAGAGAACTTGACGGAGGACTATTTAGTCAACCTGCAAGCCAGGTGGGCACACCCAGGACTGGCCACAGCAGGAAGCTCTAACCAGTCTACACCTGAAGGGTGATGGGAGCTGGTGAGAGCACGGTGGGTGGAGGGGTCCAGACAGGAGCTACATCTGGTGTTGGGGCCACAGAGCAGCTCTCTCCCATGGCCCAAGCCAAGCAGAAGTCACAAGAACAAGAGAGCCCAGGCCATGCAGGCCACAGGGCCAGTCCCCTGGGACACAGAGCAGGTCAGAGAGGGAGGGAGAAGACCCAGCAGGCCACCGGGGAGGGGGCGTCAAACTGAGACTAATCCGCACAAACTCCTTTTATACATCGGTGATTCCAGCCACCCCGTGGCCAGAAGGTGCAGGCACGAGGTTTCCTTCCATTTTTGGGGACGGTGCCCCGCCCCCCATGTGCTCTTCCCATGCCTCTGGCCTTCTCCCTCTCGCTCTGGCGGGGCTCATCATCGTCCATGTAGCTTGGTGTCCCTGTCTGGTCAACCTGCCCTTGACCTCTGGTCATCACTACCTCCCCACTGGCCTGTGGGTCCAGGAGGACACAGTCTGTGTCTTTTTTGGTCACCATGTGCCCCCTGGGGCTCGAAAAGTGCCTGGCATGTCACAGAAAGGGGGTGGATATCTACTCGAATCTGCTCATGGTTTTCTGTTCCCTGGGCTGGTGCTGGTGTGACCTCTCGACCTACGCTTCCCAGATACCATTAGTCCCAGGGATGACCTGTCCATCTGGCCCAGATGCTGGACAGAGAGGCAGAGGAGGAGGTGGGTGGTGAGGGTGAAGAGTCCCACTCCATGTCATCTGAAGCCAAGGTGACTACAAAAGGGGAGAGAGAGAGAGAAAGAGACAGCTCCCTGTGGAGCTAAGGGTTGGGGGGAAGAGAAGTGGGGGCGGGGGTCCCCAAGTCAGGAGTAGAACTGGTCTGTGCCAGGGGCCTGGTTCACCTGGGGTGGTCCAGCTTGAACCTCTGGCCACCCTAGACGTCTGCCTCGCCCCCACCATACCCCCAACCTGGGGCTCCCGAGCTGACAGGAACATTCTTCTCTCTCCATCTCCCCACAAAGCCCATCAGAGCAGAATGCCCTGCTGCAGGGCTGGGCTCACTGGCTCAGCTTCCACTTGAATACAGCAACCTCTTCACCACAAACACCCAGGGAGCCAGGGCTGCTGCCCCTGGCGGCCTCCCTTGCTGGCCCTTCCCCCACGGGCGGCCTGGCTGGCTCCCACTCGGTCCTGCTGCTCCCAGGCTCCCAGCAGCCCTCCTGGGGCTGGAGCACAGCCATCTGGACTTCAGCCAGGCTGGGCCAGCCTATCAAAGCTCAGGGCTGCTTGTCGCTAATGCAGCCCCCAACCTCTGCTGGCTAGAGAGGGGGAGGGGGCAGCGTGTTATTGACCTACCCACTTATCACCTGCTGCTGGAATGGCACTGGCCTGACCTATAAATAGATGCCACTTCCTGTACCTGGTTCTTGCCTGGCTGAGGACCCAGACCTTGTCTGTCCTGAGTTATCTGACCCCTCCGGAAAAAAAAAAAAAAGACCGGCCTTTGTGTGCCCTCTGGATGGTGTCCCAGGCCAGGACCTGGCAAACCCCGGGGCACTGGAGCAGTCACATCACGCATCCCAGATCAGCCAGTTACCATCTGGTGGCTTGAGCCCAGGGGTTGACCTCTTGAGCCCCCTCTTCTGCATCTCTAAAAACCACCGGCCAGATGGCAGAGGGACTGAGAGGAGGGCAGGTCCAGGAAGCTTCAGGCTCACTGGCTCAATTCATGAAGCTTCTCATGAGTGAGGCCTTGCTCTTTCTGTCCTCGGCAGCGGGTAGGGGACTGGGGAGAGGGGTCCATTGCTGTTTAGGTCTCACAGGCAATTCTCCTGGACCCAGAGCATCTCTGGGTCCTCAGAGCAGCCAGCTTGCAGGAGAGTCTGCCTAGGCCACTATGTGTCCCAGTGGCTCAGGCTCCCCTAGCATCCTGCATCTTGGGCCCAGGGAGGCTCAGACAGTCTTGAGAGCCAGGGGACCCGCCCTGTTCTACCCCTAACCACAAAGAGGGGGGTCCCATTTGGACATCCTCTTTTGAGGCCCAAATGGAAACATGTCACTCTGTAAAACAGCCCTGGCTTTTGCACTCATTCATTCATCAAGCAGTTTGCCAGGAACTGGTATGCACCTGGAATAGAGGCTAAGACCCCTAACCCTGACCTTGACCCCACGGAACTCTCAGTCAGGAAGGAGTCGGTCATGCAAACAAGCCACACCCTGGCTTGGGGGATGATGCTGATTGCTTGAGGACCTCTGCCCTGGGTCTCCCAGAGGCTCAGGAAAATTGGAGCTGATCTTAAATGAAGGATACTTGAAAGGAGAACCAAACTGGCCTTGCTGACAAGAAGGCCTCAGAGGCTTGTGAGCACAAGCCAGGCCACCTGAGGAAGTAGTGTGGGAGAAGGGGGCACAGGGGGTGCAAATTGCCCCTGCCCAAAGGCCTGCTGCACGTGCCCAGGCAGCACGGATGGAGGGACTTGACCCTGACCAAGAATACGGTTCTTGCTCCCCTTCCATCACTGGCTGCAGAAGACACAGGCACGAAAACTCCCTCCTGTGAGATTCCAGGAACGTTCCAAGGTCAGGAGGGAGACAACCAAGTCAGGCCACTAAGCCGAAGTGAAGCAGCAATGAAAGAGGGCTTGAGACTTAGGAAGGGGCAGCCCAGGCTCAGGAGAAGACGAAGAACCCTCCCCTCCCAGCCAACCCCCGCTGCCAGCAACAAGAAGACTTGTTATGGGACTTTCAGACAGCCCCATGCTGGGGTCCTTGGAGTCAGTCACTTCAGTTCAGTCGCTCAGTCGTGTCCAAATCCTTGCGACCCCATGGACTGCAGCACACCAGGCTTCCCTGTCCATCACCAACTTCTGGAACTTGCTCAAACTCACGTCCATGATGCCATCCAACCATCTCGTCCTCTGTCGTCCCCTTCTCCTCCCGCCTTCAATCTTTCCCAGCATCAGGGTCTTTTCCAGTGAGTCAGTTCTTCCCATCAGGTGGCCAAAGTATTGGAACTTCAGTTTCAACATCTGTCCTTCCAATGAATATTCAGGACTGATCTTCTTTAGGATTGACTAGTTTGATCTCCTTGCTGTCCAAGGGACTCTCAAGAGTCTTCTCCAACACCACAGTTCTAAGGCATCAATTCTTTGGCACTCTCTCCTGGTGTCCTTGGAGGCACCAAAGGCAAAATGAAGTTCAAAATGAGATGAGCAGGGCTTCCCTCAGTGGTAAAGAATCTGCCTGCCAATGCAGGAGACTTGGTTCAATCCCTGATCCTGGAAGATTCCACATGCCAAGGAGCAAATAAGCCCACGCACCACAACTACTGAGCCTGTGCTCTTGGGCCTGGGAGCCACAACTACTGAAGCTTGAGTGCTGGAACAACTGAAACTCTTAGAGCCCGTGGTCTGCAATAAGAGAAGTTGCCACAATGAGAAGCCCACCCATCACAAGGAAGAGCAGCCCCCTCTCACGGCAACTAGAAAAAGCCCACGCAGTAATGAAGACCCAGCACAGCCAAAAAACAAAACGAAACAAAAAACCATGTTCCCCCTGCATATCCTCTCTCCTCCCATCATTTGGAAAAAAAAAAAAAAGATGAGCGAGTGCACTGTGTTTTCTAAGCAATTCATTCAACATACACGTATTGAGAGACTATAACAGTCCAGGCACTGACCATGACCCTGGACATAAAGAGATCAGAACAGACCAGCTTCCATCTCTCCTGGAACTTACGTTCTATTGTAGAAGACAAAAAAAAAAAAGGAAACAAAGACATAACCAGGGTAACTGGAGAAAATGATACCAGGACACTAGAAGATGGTAATGCAGTAAGGGAGGTTCCTTTGGACAGACTGATGAGGGAAGGCCTCCCATAGGCTGGGGCATTAGGCTGGAACCTGAATGATGAGATGCTCCCAAACCTGGGAAGAGTAGGAGAAAAGCCTCCGGACTGTGGGCAAAGGAGGTGCAAAGGCCCTGAGGCAGGAACAGGTTGGGTAAGTTAGAGAAATACAAAGGTGGGAGACAGCTAGGGTGGAGAAGATGGCAGGGTCCAGATCATGTCCCACCTTCTGAGTCATAAGAAGGAGTCTGATTTGGTTTTATCTGCAATGGAAGCCACTTGTTTTAAGTGGGGAGAAGGCAATGGCACCCCACTCTAGTCCTCTCGCCTGGAAAATCCCATGGACGGAGGAGCCTGGTGGGCTGCAGTCCCTGGGGTCGCAAAGAGTCGGACACGACTGAGCGACTTCACTTTCACTTTTCACTTTCATGCATTGGAGAAGGAAATGGCCACCCACTCCAGTGTTCTTGCCTGGAGAATCCCAGGGACAGGGGAGCCTGGTGGGCTGCTGTCTATGGGGTCACACAGAGTCAGACACAACTGAAGTGACTTAGCAGCAGTAGCAGCAGCAGCCTGACCAAAATTATGTCTTTGAAAGATGATTCTGGGTGGGGACTTCCTTGGAAGTCTAATGGTTAAGAATCCACCTTGAAATCCAGGGGACATGGGTTCAAGCCCTGGTCGGGGAACTAAGATCCCACATGCCGTAGGACAACTAAGCCTGCGTGCCGCAACTACTGAGCCTGTGAGCCACAATCAGAGAGTCCACACGCTGCAACAAAAGATCCCCCATGACGCAACGCAGACCCACGTGCCACAACTGAGACCCACCACTGCCAAACAGAGAACAAAAAACCTTTTTTAAAAAATTAAAGATTATTCTGGGTGTGTGGAAGAATGGATTGTAGGAGCATAGAAAGAAGCAGAGAAACCACAGGAAGCAGCAGAGGGGTAATCCTTCCCAACTTAAGGAGGAAGGCTCTCCTGGGGAACACACTCCCACCTGTGTCCTGTGGGGGCTCCCAAGTGTGGCCCCCCGACACCATCCCAGCAGGGACAGGTAGGTCTCGGGTGTTCTGAGGTTGCCCTCAGCAGGAGGCTAATGCAGGAGTCCAGGCATCTGGGAAGGAAGAAGTGATGGCAGCCTGGGCTGGCATGGTGGCTGTTGAGATGGAGAGAAGTCAATGGACCCAGGAGTCACTAATGGACTGAATGCAGGGGAAGGAAAGAGACTCCAGGAAATACCCTGAGTGATGGGCCTGTGTGTGTGGGACCGCTGGGCTGAGACCCAGGAGACGGTGACAGGTGCTCTCTGTTGCATCTCTCTGGGGACAGACGGGGCACCTTTGGATCTGCCACCATTCCAGCATCACTGCAGGCTGTGCATGTGCCAGGAGATGGTGGAAGATGAGCAGCGGCGGGGGAGGACCTTCCGGCTGGAACATCTGGTGCAGGGAATCCTTGAACTCCCCAGGGCCAGCAAGGTGTGTTCAGACGAGCAGAGCTGAGCGGGCTCAGATGGACGCACGCTGATGCCCTGCCCTCCTGTTGGTGAGCCAGGCAAATCACCAGGGAAGGCGAGTGACCACAAGCTCGGAGGTCTTCCCCGGGGATGTAGTTGGAGCCTGGACTTGGCTGGGGCTCCCTGCCCAGAGAGGCACGGCAGGAGGTCCTGCAGGACACCGCCTCCCCACCCACCCACCCACCACAGAGCCAGCTTGTGACCTGGATCTGAGGAGCCACACCAGGGCAGAAAGCACAGGGGGACAATAAGCCTGCAGGTCATCCTGGGGCAATGACTTCCTGAAGACCCACTCTGGGAACAATGATGTAACACCTCCACCTGAGATGGAGAGACGTCACAAGTGGATGAGTTGGTTTTCCCACGGGAAGTGAGCCTACACCACCCGTCCTCCTAGAGAAGCCAGAGCCTTCCTCTGCCCCCAGGAGCAGCTGACTTGGATAGCTTCCTCCAGGCTAAGCTTCGGAAAACCAAGAGCCCAAACAGTAACATGATCCCTGGGTGCGTCCTCCCTGGAAACCTGTCCTGGGGAGGCCCCGATCGCTGGTTCCAGACAAGCAGGGCAGAGAGCACAGAACCCTGCTGTCTCCCAGTTGGGGTCGGGGGATGAGGCCTGGTGGGCCGGAGCAGCCCGCACAGCCCCCGACCCGGTCCCCAAGACTTCAATAGCAGCCTCTTCCCCAGAAACAAAGCAGGTCTCTGCCCAAGGCCGGGAGACAGTGAGAACATCCCATGGGTTACTCAACCAGAAGTTTTCATTGGGCCCTGTGCTGGAGTCAGAACAGCTGCTGAGGCCCATAAGGGCCTGTCTTTCCAAAGTTTGCTGTCCAGGCATTGAGAGGGAGGTACAAGCTTCCTGCCAGACCCCAGCCCAGCCCCCACTGGACTCAGAGTAACAGGCACAGACGAAGCCCTTGCCTCCATCAGGGAGGCAGAACTTCTGAAAATACAACGCAGGCCATGCTAAGTGAGTCAGGACTTGCTTGCAGGAAAGGACGAAACAGAAATAAGCACAAAGGAAATGCTGGACATGAACCCAACCTCTCCCCCCAGGATGGACTGGAGGGGGAGGACTCAATCAGGCATGCGGTGGAGTGGAGGACCATTCACTCATTCATTCAACAAATCTATACAAAGCTCCCAGTCCCTGTCCTCCCGACAGGGCAGGGGAGCAAACAGGCAGTGACAAACTAGAGTGATCAAGGGGCAATGGCTGAGTCCAGCCCCTAGAGAAGCCTTCTAGTAGAAGCAGCACTGCATTTTGGCCTCGAGGAATGAGCAGGCCCAGGCAGGGCTAATCCATGAGGAGCAGACGGAAGAGGCTCCTCCAGTCCCTGGGGTGGTACACAAGGTGGGTGGGGGGAGGTCCACACCCCCCCCAACCCCCACCCTGACTGGTCTTTCTTTTGCTTTCAGCCCACGACACTGGTCTTGTGACCCTACAAGTTGCCTTCAACAACCAGATCATCTCCAACTCGGTGGTGTTTGAGTACAAAGCTCGGGCCCTGCCCACACTCCCGTCCTCCCAGCACGACTGGCTGTCACTGGACGGTAAGAAGGGCGTTCGGGTCACCTTACCAAGGCCCAAGGCAGAGGGACACCCGGGAACCCTGTGCACAAGGTGTGAGAAAGGAGGAAGCACCCAGGTGTCCTGACTTCTGCTCGGGGCCCAAGTCTCACCTGGTGAGACTCACCTTAATCTCGGCCTTTCCCTGGAACACAGTGAGTCTGTGAGCTTGGGCCCAGGGCCTGCCAGGGGATCTGGCAGCCAGACAAACCCCCAAGTTGCTAAGCCTCTCTCAACAGCCCCGGAGCAGCCAGGTCGAAGCATCCTCTACCACCCCATCGCCACCCACCCAGGGCAGTTCCTGGAAGCAGAGGGGCTCCTGGAGGCCAGCGCCAAGCCCTGAGCCTCTCAGAGGCGAGGCCGGGGGAAGGCAGCCCGCGATGGGCTTCTTTCTGATTCCAAGGCTGGACTTCGGGGCTGTGTGTCCAGTGCTTCTGCCTTTTAGAGACCATAAGCCAAACCTTCTTATGGAAACTCTTCCCCACCCATCACTCCTGCCTCTAAGCTATTTTCACTTCGGCTTCTGCCCTATACGGGCTTCCCAGGTGGCACAGTGGTAAAGAACCCGCCTGCCAACGCAGGAGACACAGGTTCAATCCCTGGGTCTGGAAGATATTCTGGAGTAGGAAAGAGCAACTCATTCCAGTATTCTTGCCTGAAAAATTCCATGGACAGAGGAGCCTGGCAGGCTACAGTCCATGGGGCTGGAAAAGAGTTTGACACGACTGAGCAACTGAGCATGCACTGTCCTGTAGAGCATCTGACACAAGCTCAGGATCACCATCAGGACTGAGGGTGGAGGGCCAGGGAGCCCCCAGTGGCTCCAAGGGAGGAGGCTGGATGTGATGGCTGAGGCTGCTTCTCTAAGAGCAGCTGCCCTGCTCAACAGGGGTGGCGGGGTGTTGGGGAGGAGGGTGCTAAGGTCAGAGACTGCCCTTCCATGCATGGACATGCCCAAGGGAAGCTCCGAAATTGGCTGGAGGGCTGAGTTGATGGTCTGCTCTGGACAGAGACAGAATGGAAAGGATGACTGAACCTGCCATTTGTATCAGGGCAGCTGCAGAGATGCCTGTCTGTGGGATCCCTTGCTGGAGACCATGCCAACCCAAGGTGTTAGGTCTCGGCTAAGCTCACCCAGGGCCCTCTGTAGGGTCAGTTCCTTAAGCTCCCCTTTCCTATCCACAGTAGCCCTTTGCCTTCTCCCCTCTCAGACCTCCCTTTGCTGCTGGCCGCTGGAGGATCTCTGGGCACGGGTACATGCCTTGGCAGCCTTCCTGAGCCACCCAGGGTGTAAACCTCAGCCTCATCGCAGCCCTGGCCCCAGAAGGGACAGGGTGCCTGGCAGCCATCCCGGCCACTGAACCCTCTGAGCTGTTCCCGGAGGTGGCTTTGGGTCAGCAGGCATCTGCGCCTGGCAGTGGCTGCCTGGGAGCACCAGGCTGGCCTTGGCAGCCACCCTGGCCAAGGCTGCAGCCAGCCGGATGACCCGCAGGATGTAACAGAGAAGGGCAGGGTGACCAGGGGCTCCCGTTCAGGAAATCCGGTTTCAGTTTTGCAGAACAAATGGGAAAGGGAACAGGGAAGTCTGCAGAGCCCTGGCTCTCCCTCAGTGACCAGGTCACCTCTCCAGGGTGACTGAAGGATGCTGGGACCAGTCAGTGTGGGACCTGCATGGGAGATGGAGCACTTCCAAGAACCAAGTCCAGCCAAGCAGAGCCTCACCTGGAAGCACAGGAAATATCAGCTGCCCCACCCCCCACCTCCGGCCTCCCGGCGTGGGGAGGGGAGACAGAGAGCCAGCTATCCAGGAGGGTGCCTGCAGGAGAAGACGCTATGACAGGAACCATGGGGAAGGGAAGCCACCTTAACTGCTCCATGAGAAGCACACCCCTGAGTCCTTGGCCAAGCTGGACACTGCTCCTCAGCAGCCCCCTTTGCAGGGACTTGGAGCTCTGACCTCCCTAGGCCTCCGGTTGAAATAAACATCCCCCAGCCCCTGGCAGAATACACAGGAGAGATGACAGGAGGTGGGGTGGGGAGAAGGCAGGACCACCCCCAGACAGAGAGTAGATGGGGGCCTGGAAGGACCCCGTGGATCTCCTTCCTTTTAGGCTTGACCAGGCATCCTTTCAATAGTGGGAGGCGAAAGGGGTCCAGAGCACAGGAACCACGAGACCTCCCACCTTGCCAGGGTAGAGGAATAAAACGTCCTTCCAGTCCTCCGCCCCCTTCAATGAATACGAGTGACTTAGCCACCCGCATTTATCCAGCCTGATAAATAATACCGAGGGCGGGGGGTCGGGGGGCAGCCTCAGCGCCGGGGACATAATCCTCTCAGTGCAGAGAGGACGACTGGGACAGCCCAGAGGGTGGGGGTCCCCAGGGCTCTGGCCAACCCTATGACCCGGCAGTGGATAAGTGTGTCGCAGAAGATGCCGCAGCGGCCAGGCTGTCTGAAGCCTTCCTCTCGGCTCCCCTCCCCTCGGGTTCCGCAGCTCCTCGGCTCAGTCCCTCCCGCCCCCACGGTTACCCGGCAAATTCGCAGTTAAAGCCGCGGGGACGTGCGGGCGCGCGCGCTGCGGCGAGAGGGAGGGGCGGCGGCGGAACGGGAGGGGGTGCGGGGACAGCAGCGCCTGGCAAACTGGGGCGCGGCTGCGTGCACACACACAGTCGCACACACACGCATGCACACACGCACTCTTGCACGCCCGGCGCAGCTGCAATGCAGTGGCCCTGCGCGAAGCGGCGGGCAAGCTGCGCCCGCGCCCGCCCCGCGGACTGCGGCACCGCTAGGCCCTCGCCCGCTGCGGGGAGAGAGCGGGGACGCGCGGCCAGGGATGCGCGCTCCCGTGTCGGCGGCCGCCTCTGGATGCGCGAGTTTCTTCTGGTCCCAGCCCCCGCCCTGCGTCTGTTGCCCAGCTCGCGATCCTGGGGGCACTCTTTGCCCCTCCCCCATCCCAGAAAGGAAGAGTTGTTTGGGAAGAGAATTTCAGCTTTCATTTGTTTAAAATATCGATTGGCTTGCCAAACTGAAGACTGGGTGGGGGACGCTGACACGGAATCCACGCGCTCAGCGGCCGCAGCTGGGGCGCAGCCTTTGTCTGGGCAGCCAGAGTGGGTGGGAGGCGATCGTCCCCGCAGGGGGTCATCTGCGCAGGGGCTCCGCGTCCCCCAAATCTCAGCAGGACACAGCCATCCAAGCGGAGACGGCGCGTGGAAACGGGGGAGGGGGAGAACCGGGAAGAACCGCAGCCACCGGCATCTACCCGCTCCAAGCCGACTTTGGGGAGCGCAGCCCCTGGGGTTGCGGGCGCTGCATCGCTTCCCCCAGACTTGGGGCCTCCACCCCCCCCCCGCCCCTCACTGTGAGCTCTAGGGGGGGCACAGGCCTTGTGTGCCTGCCCCCCCCCCCCCCCCGCCTAGCACAGGCTGGCAGATTGCGGGCCACAGTTCCTGTCTGTCTTAGGGATGATTGCGTGAATGAATGAAGTGTCACGGGAAACATCAGGAGAACTGCATCCAGCCCGGTGTTCAGGAAGGTTTCCCGGAGGCAGTGTCTCTTCCGCTGAGATAGCCAGCTTGAGCAGGCTGCAGCCAGGCTAAGGAAGGGGAAAGAGCCTCCCCTGCGGGGAGGGAGCAGCAAGGGTCCCAGGAGGTGCAACAGTCACTTCCTTTACTCAAGGCGCTCAGGGAGCTACCAGTTTCACCATTTCTTCTCCCAGACGTTCAGATTCAGAGCAAATTTCCACAGGTTGCTTGCACCAGGATCCCAGGGTGGTCTGGGGCGGGCCAGCCGTGACTTTGGGGAGCAGTGGGGCCTCTTCCAGGCTAGAAGCAGTCAAGCAGCCAGTTTACCCTGGAGACCATTTCTGGAAGGCCTCTGGGAACTGTCACTCCTGGCCACCTCGGGTCCTGTGGAGACTGCCAGGGCTCTGCTGAGTGTGGGGAGGAGATGCTGTGTGTTTAGATGGCCTTGGCTGGGCCTGTGTTTGCAAAAAGCATAAACCCAGGTGGTTTGATCCTGCAGTTTTAGAACCGAGGGGATGGGGCTCACATCTGGCCAAGGGCCCTGGGACACCTTTAAGTAACCCCGTCCCTGGAAGAGGTGAGTGGAAGTTCGGGGTGCCTGGTTCTCTCCTCTGCAACCAGCTGATGCTCCCCAAGGCCCTGGCCTGGGCCCCTCTCCAAACCCCACTAAGCAGCTTATTCTTAGACTCTATTTTCAGTTGTCTCTGGGTGGCTGAGCCTCCTCCCGGGGTGAGAGGATTGAAGGGAGTCATGGATGCAGCTTTCTTGGGTTCAGCCGGCCAGCTATCTGGGCAGGCCTCCTGCTGACCTTCAGTAGGGGAAGGACCTTGTCATCTGAGGCAGAGCGGTGAGCAGTAGCTCTCATTTCATCACCTAGGGGCCTGCTTCGGGGGCAGGGCGGACACCCTGGCAACTTGTGGTCCAGGTCACCAGGCCCAGAGTAGAGTACCCAGTAAGCCAGGCTCTGGGGCAGCCGGGCTCTGGATTAGAAGTGTGGAAGATGGGAGCCTTGCCCTCCTGTAAGGAGGTGGAGAGAAGAAAAAGAAGGATTTGGTCTCCCTGTTTGGTCTTCTGTGACCAAACCTTCACTGCTATTAGAAGATGTGTAGCTGGGATGGTCCCCAGCTCTGTCCACCTCCCCTCACCTCCCAGCCGCCTGTCCCTGGCCTGTGGCCATGCTCCTGCCAGCCTCTCCCCTGCTGGCTGGTTTCTAATAGCAGCCTCCACCCACCAGGAGTGGGAGACCACACACTGAGCCTGAGGTCAGAGGCGCAGCCCAGTAGCAACAGGAGGGGCCATTCCAACTGTGAGACTGGCCCCAGGAAGCTTCTGGATGCTTCCTGCCCCCATGGGGACACCCCAGGGCTCTCTGATGTGTTTACCTTGCTGGCTCCTCCTGGCCTGGCTCCCTCCCTCCTGCAGATTCCCCAGCCCACCTCCCAGCCACCCTCCTCTGGGCCTATTGTGTGACAAACCCTCAACCAGGGAGAACGTCCACAGAGCTATCACAAAACACATCACTTCTACCAGATGATGGGGGCAGGGGAGGAGCACGGGGTAAGTAATCTAGTTGTAACTAATTTGAAAGGCCACTGTTTTTACTAAATCAAAGATTTGTTTTATGGAGTAGAATACAAAATTCAGGAGAGTCTTTCAGATCAGACATAGAGCATCTGTGAATGGTCTTGACTTTGGAGAGTGCCTGAATTACAGGCTGAGTTAGTGCCCAAGGCGGGGTCCATGCCCTCCTCCTCTGGGAGCACTCTGCACCAACTTCACAGGCTTGGACACAGGGGTCTGCTCTGTAAGTAAGAAGAAGCACTGCCTAGAATCTTCTGGCATTCACCTACACTGGGGTCTGGGGTGTGCCAACGTGGGTTAGCTCTTGGGTCTCTGGGTATTTCTTTGCACAGCAGAGACCTAAGAGATAAGATGTTAGTGGCAGAAAGAAGCTGATGTGAGCCAGTCTTACATTTGGATCTTGAAGCTGAGTGGCCAGAAGGACCTCTGGTCTGAGCTGCAGCTGCCCAGCCAGGGCCTCGCTCCCTCCTTCTCCTCAGTGTTCTGTTCTCTGTGGGGTCCATGCCATTACAGACTGGGGTGGGTGTCTGTCCTTAGCCCTTCTTAGGCAGAAACCAAGGGGCCTGGTGCTCAGATGCCCCCAGGGGATGTGATCTCCTGCGGTTTACCCCGGCTGAATGGATCTGTGTGGAGCTCTCTGTGTAGCAGGGATGGGTCACCTTGGGGCTGGGCCTCAGCCGCCTCCCTGCAGCAGTGACGAATGGTGCCCTGCAGAGAACCGGCAAGCCCAGCATCTGCAGAGGCCAGGGAGGCAGGTTCTGCATCCTTGTCCTGGCTGTTGGGCAGGAAGCAGAGTAAAACCCACAGGTGAAGCCCTGGAGCTCGGGCAGACGTGGTCACTCTCATAGGGTCAGCTTCCCAGCCATGTGGGGGAGGGGGTGGCAGGGCATAGGTGGCTCATCCTGAGGCCTGAAGGTGGGAAGCTCGACCCCTGATGGCCAGCATCAACCAACTTATCCTTGACCGTTGCATGAGGTTCTCACTGATTCCATAACAAATGGCCACAGACTTGGGGACTTAAAACACAAACATAGTCTCTTGAATTCTAGAGGCTGGAAGTTCAAAATCAAGGTGTCAGCAGGGCCACACTCCCTGAAGGCTGTAAGGGAGAATCCTTCTTACCTCTTCTAGCTTCTGGTGACCGCCAGTGATCCTTGGTGCTCTTTGGCTGGTAGCAACATAACTCTAATCACTGCCTCCATCATCAGATGGCATCTTCTTTCTCTGTATCTGTGTCTCTATTTTCTCCTTTTACAAGGACACCCATTTTTGGATTAGGGCCCCACACAATCCAGTGAAGCTGTTTTAACTAGTTGGATCTGTTATTACCTAATTTGCTATTCTTTAGTCGCTAAGTCATGTCCGAGACTCTTTGCGACCCCATGGACTGCAGCCCACCAGGCTCTGTCCATGGGATTTCCCAGGCAAGAATACTGGAGTGGGTTGCCATTTCCTTCTCCAGGGGATCTCCCTGACCCAAGGATCAAACCCGCATCTCCTGCATTGGCAGGGAGATTCTCTACCACTGAGCTACCTGGGAAGCCCACCACCACCTTGACTCAGCCCCAAATATTCTTGCACATCCTAATCAGGCTTCTGGCCTCTCATCTTGCCTCCTTCCACGAAGGTCATTCCTTCTTGCATCACCAGGCACTGCTTGGACTCCAGGGGCCCTTTCTTTTCCTGGAGTTTACATTCAAAGGAGGGAGAAAAATAACAGACACACACAGAGGAAATGTCAGAGTACTTACAATGGGTGGCCACCTGGTAGAGGGCGGCCAGGGTGGCAGCTTGAGGTTAGGAGCCAGCAGAGGCCCCTCCAGGAAGATGCTGCGACAGGAAGGAGCCAACTAGGCTGAGATCCTGGGAAGGACATCCCAGGTAGAGGGAACCACAGGAACAAAGTCACCTGGTGAGTTGGGGGTGTTGAGGGGGGTGTGGTGGTGAACAGAGTTAAGGGGAGGCGCAGCAGAATGAGAAGGGACCAGGCCTGGGAGAGGGGTGGCCATCAACCAAGGCAGGGAGCTGGGACTTCATCCTGAGGACAGTGGGGGAGGGGGGTTATAAGGAGGTGAGGGGACACGCTCAGTTCTGTTTTCAGGATCCCTGCTGCCCCCAGCTGCTGTCTGGAGCATGAATTGTGACTCCACCTGCAGAGAATCCACCCCAGATGCTCTGCATCTATGCAGGCAAGGGATGAGGGTGGCTCCAGGGAGGCTGGATGATAAGTCACAGGAAACACAGTTTGGAGATGTTTTGAGGGTAGAGCCAAGGGCCCTGCTGATGATTTGAACATGGAGGATGAGAAGGAGAAGGATGTGTGTTGCCTAGATTTGGAGCTTAAACAACAGGGGTTGGGGACTCAGGGAGTCACTTCCTGAGCTGGAGGAGTTTGCAGAAGCAGTGAAGTGGGAGAGAGGGGACTCTCGAGTGGGTTTTGTTCACATTATGTTTGACAGGCTGTTAAAGTCACCAGGCAAATCATTGGGTTTGAAAGTCTTCAGGCCAGGGAAGGATCCAGAATGGAGATAAACTTGAGATGTCATCAGCTGAGCAACGGAGTTTAAAATCATGGGTCTGGGTGCAGGCAGTGAAAGTCACTCAGTCGTGTTCGACTCTTTGCAACCCCATGGGCTATACAGTCCATGGAATTCTCCAGCCAGAATACTGGAGTGGCTAGCCTTTCCCTTCTCCAGGGGATCTTCCCAACCCAGGGATCGAACCCAGGTCTCCCACATTGCTGGCAGATTCTTTATCAGCTGAGCCACAAGGGAAGCCTGGGTCTGGGGTACAGTTGGCCATGAAGGAGGGTGGATAAAGGACAGGAGAGGGCATAGGGCCAAACAGGGGCACCCCCAGTTTTTGTTTTTGTTTTTTGTTTTTTTGCTGTGAGGCATTTGGGATCTAGTTCCCTAACCAGAGATCCAACCCATTCCCCTGTATTGGAAATGCAGACTCTTAACCACTGGACCTCCAAGGAAGTTGGATGTCAAGTGGAAAAGCTGCTGGCAAACAGGTGAGAAGAAGCACCCAGCAAGGCAGGAGGAAAACAGGGAGGACATGACCACAGGGAGACCAAGAGAAGAGGGTGTTTCGAGAAAAGAGAAGTGGCAGCCTGTCAATGCCAGGAGTAGGAGAGCAGGGCATTCCAGGCCGAGCAAACCATATACAGAAAGACCCCAAGGCAGGAGGGAGCTCCTTGAGTTTACAGAACCCAGACAAGTGCCTGAAAACTCCCAGAGACTGTCTCTGAGCTCAGAGCCCTGGCCTTCCCCGGGCTGGGACAGGACAGGAAAGACCTGGCCCAGGAGACCTTGTGCCCCCACCCCTCCTCATGCTGCAGGAGAAAAGACCCCGGATCCTGCCTTTCCTGTCGTGCCCTCTGGTGTTGGCCCAGCAAACCAGCACACAGGTCTGTGGTCCCTGGGATGTCTTCCAGACTCAGGGAGACATGCACACCTGCTCGAGTCCCAGGGACTGACTCCCTCCCAGTCACTCTCCACTGGGGTGTGGGAATGGAGGCAAATCCCAAGGCAGGAACAGAATGAGACTCACCCCCAACTGGCGTGTGGATGTCAGACTCGGTGGAGACGCCTCTCTGCCCCGACCACTTGTGGCTGGAATGCAGGAATCCTGTAGGTGGGCCCGATGGCTGCCCCACAGGCCTGCTCAGGCAGCAACACCCTTGCTCCTAAATCCATTACAACAGACTCCTGTTATCAAACCACATCATTTGGACATGGGTCAGCTCTGCTCCAGGGGGCCTAAACTCAAAGAAAGACCTCTTGGCAAAGCTGGGATCCCAGAAAGACCAGCAGGCCTAGGGATTGGCCAGTTCAGGCCAGAGTTTTGCAGGCTTCCTTCACCTTTTCTGGGATCTGGCTCCTATAAAGAACCTCCCTGGGAAAGACTAGAAGTGCTGATCTGCTGACTCAGCAGTAGGAACCATGGTCCTGAGATGGGGAGGCCCAGCACAGCATCCGTCAGCAAAGAGAAGGGGCTGGGGGTGGAGTGGGTGCTGGTGCGGCCTCTGGGAGGAAGCCAGGTCCTGGAGTCCAGGAGCTGAGTGAGATGAGACCCCAGACTCCCCACGAGCCTTCCAGCTCCTCACAGGACTGAAAAGGCAAAATGGCCTCTGGCTGGGACCCTGCGTAAGGCCTCTCCTTTTAAAAACTCCTAAAAATACACGTTTCTGATCCCTTCCAAGCAGCCCAGTGACAGACCTTGTCTCCTGCTGCTGTGAAAACAGGACTTTCAGAATAGTCTGACAGGCTGGAGACCAGCTTTCTCCATTGCCAACATGCTCCACTCGTGAACTCAAAGTCCTTTGTTTGAGGGAAAAAAAGGGACAGGCAGGCATGTGTCAGATGTTCCATATGTAATAACAGAAGAGATTTATAAAAACCCATGGCAGAGTGGACATGAGACACTTCGAGAGACAGAACTTGAAAGAAGCAGCTATCACATCCTCCGACCTCCTCATCTTTGTCGAAGGAATCTGGGCCCTCAGAAGAGCAGTGATTGGCCACAAATCACTGTTGAATCAGGACAGACGTCCTCTAGATCAGGGTGCCCGGCTTCCCCCACCCACTTCCCCTTCTACATCCCACAGCCAGACTCACAGACTCCAGGAGCTGCAATACAGGGCAGGTGAGAAACCAACTGGCTGAGGCCCCGGGCCAGTTCTTACACCGGCAGGTGGAAAGGGCTCCCGAGTGTCCTTTCTCCTGTCTGGGTCTGAGACGGTTCCTCACCCTATTTGGTGGCGCTGCTGATGTCTTGTGTCACATCAGAGGCACCAAAGCTGCATCCCTGGGTTTTGAGACGTGAAGGAGAGCTGACAGACCTCTGAGCCACGTGATTGTCTCTTTCTGAAAACCTGCCTCTTGGCACAGAGCTGTCCAGCCAGGGGTTACGGTAGCTGACATCCATGTGCCACCAACTGCCAGGACCTATCCATGAAGCGTTTACGTGTACTAACTCACTCAGACTTCCCAATGACCTATGAAGCTTCCCTGGAGAAGGAAATGGCAACCCACTCCAGTATTCTTGCCTGGAAAATCCCACGGACAGAGGAACCTGGCGGGCTACTGTCCATTGGGTCGCAAAGAGACGGACATAACTTGGCCACTAAACAACAAAACAACAACAAAGTCCCCATTGTATAGACGAGGACACTGAGACATGCAGTGAGCAGGTGATGCAGAAAGAATCATACACAGGTGGTCTGACCCCATCCATCTGCTCTCTCTCTCTCTTTTTTTTTTCCCTCAGATCAACCCTCCTTTTATTTTTTATTTTTTCAACTTTATTTTGTATTGGAGTAGAGCCGGTTATGGGGCTTCCCAGGTGGCACTAGTTGGTAAAGAACTCACCTGCCAATGTAGGAGACATAAGAGACCTGGGTTCAATCCCTGGGTCGGGAAGATCCCCTGGAGAAGGAAATGGCAACCCACTCTAGTATTCTTGCATGGAGAATCCCATGGACAGAGGAGCCTGGCGGGCTACAGTCCACAGGGTCGAAGACTTGGACATGACTGAAGCAACTTAGCACACACTCAGTCAATTAATAATGTGATGGTTTCCGGTACACAACAAAAGCAAAGGGCCTCAGCCATACAGATCCATGTATCCATTCTCCCCAAACTCCCCTCATCCAGACTGCCACATAGCATTGAGCAGAGTTCCCTGTGCCGTACAGTAGATCCTTGTTGGTTATCTGTTTTAAATATAGCAGTGCATACATATGGCTCTCAACCTACCCATCTGCTCTTGACCTCATCACAATGGGAGTCTTCCTCTGGCCTCTTCTCCCTGCTGTAATTGTGCTGCATCTGCCAGAGGCCTGCAAAGCTAGAAACATCCTTTGTTCCTGCTTCTTTCTTCCCCACAGTCCCCTCTCTACCAAGCCAAGAAGTTTGTAAGTGAACACCTTTAAAACCCACAGGGCTTCCTCCTCCCATTTTCCATTGCTTTGCCATTTTTATACTGCAGGCCTTTAGCGTCACATCCCTAGGGCTGGAGCCTCCCCATTGGGAGGGCTCCATTCTTGCTGCCACTTTCTCCAGCACCACCCCCATCCCTGCTGCACCTCACTGCTGTGTTCAGAAAAGATTGACAGGCACCTGCTGCGTGCCAGGCGAGGTGCAAGGTGCTGTCCCCTGGGAGGGGAAGACTGAAAACTGGTGACCGTAGCTCAGTGCCACATGATGAGTTAGAGAGGGAGGCAGGGCTGCCAGCAGCACCTGTGGGGAGGGGCGTGGCCATCTGGGAAGGTCAGGGGCAATCCCGACTGTGCAGTCTAACCCCAAGACCCTTCCTAAGCTGATTTCAGCCTATCTTTCTTGCCTTATCCTCAGCTCTCCCACCTCTCCCCCGCAGAAGGCTCTCCCCTCCTCTCTACCTCCCCAAACATTGTACTGTTTCTCCCCTCTGGGCATGTTTCTTCACACATGCTCTTCCCTCTGGCCTCTCACCCTGTGGTCACTTTAAAGAACTCTGGCGCTATTGAAAATTTCTATTCTAAGGCCTGTCTGCTCTGAAGGCTGACTTCCCCTCCCCTTGTCCCCCTCCCCCCAACTCAGGACACCTTCTTTTTATTTGGCTTTCCCACTACCATTTGTAAATTCTTCCCCTAGCAATTCTTTCTTTGTTATCATTTATTCACTAACTGGTGCTGGAACCCCGCACTGGATGCCAGATACTGGGCCAGGTCTGGAATCAGAACAACAGAATGGATGGGCAAGAACAGATGAGGTCCCTGTGAGGAAAAAAGAACTGACCACCAAGCCTGTGCACAAGCAAGTCTGTCGGGAATTTGTGATGGAGGGTTAGGAGGAGATGTGTGTGGGTGGGGGGACTTCTTAAAGAAGTCACCCCTGATCTGAGATCTGAGGGAGGAGCAGAAGCTAACTCCATGAAGAGGGAGGGAAAACTCAGGGAACAGACAGCCTGTGGTGGGAAGGAGCTTTGTAGAAAGCATGTGATGGCTCGGGAGGTGGAGAGGGAGTGGGGATCAGATCAGACAGGTTAGAGGGACCCCCAGGTACCAGCCAGGATGAGAAATAATGGCTTTATCCCCAAGAAGAGGAAAGCCATGGAGGGCTGGAGGGGCAGAGACATGGCCAAGTTTGCATTTTGAAAAGTGCTATTGGCTGTTGGATGGAGAACAGATTGAAGGAGGGTCAGAGCAAGCAAGGGTAGACCAGTGAATCCTCCAGGTTTGAGATGATGCTGGACTTGGTGGTTCTGGAAAGAAGGGGGCAGTCAAGAGAGATTCAGGAGGTAGCATCAGTAGGACTTACAGATTGATTAGGTAAGGGGCCTCCATGTCATTCACCCTGGAGGAAGACCTGTCACGAGTTGGGCTGAGTTTGCAGGGAGAAGTCAATAGCAAGTCAGTGGACTTAAGATCCAGAGCTCAGAGAAGCATGTGGGCAGGGAATGTCTGTGACATGTCTGCATGAAGGTAGCATGGAAAGAAGTGGGTCAAGGGGTGGGAATCAAATTGACAAAGGGGAGAATCCAGCTGAGTCCCTAGGCCAAGGACTTTTATCTTAATTATAAGCTTGCCCCAAGAGGCCATGAACACAGTACCTGCTCAATAAGTATTTCTTCAAGGGATAGATGGATGGATGGATGAGTGAATGGATGGATGGGTAAATGGATGGATGGATGGATGGGCAGGTGGATGGATAGATTGATGGATAGATGGGTGGGTGGACATCCAGTGGTGTTTTTGTGACCGTCGTCCTCATTGCTGACTGACTCCAGCTTTAGGCTGCATGGCCCCTGATGTCAAAAGCAGTTGGGGCAAGTGTCCAGAACTGACCAGGCACCACCAACCCCTTTCAGGTCTCTCCATCACTGGACAAGCTTCAGGAAAAAAACCTAAGACAAGAATGCAGATTCTTGACCTTTATTAAATGTGTCCTTGAGGCTGCCTTCAGAGCTTTTATGGGGCCACTTAGTGAGAACAGAGAATTCACTGCTCAGCTCCCTGGAGTTGGAAAAGAGAAAAAGTAAATTTCCTCCCTGAGCTACTCAGACCTGTCTCTCCTCTGGACCTCAGAGAGACTGGGGACTTCCCAACAGGTCCCTGGCAAATCATCGCGTGGTGTGTCACAGTCCTGGGGTCTGGAGGAGGGTCTCATCTGACCCCCTGTGACTTCCTCATTGTCTGACTCAGCCCCACCTTAGCCTTGTCAGTGAATGAATGAATGAATGAATGAGTTGGTAGGTGGGTAGCAGAGTTGGGGGCCATGAAAACCTGGCTATCCACACTCATTCCCATGGAATTCAGTGCACCAAAATGCTCTGGTATGACAATGACAGCCATTCCAGCGAGACCCCATGCCAACAGCTTCATGTTCATGTACAAGCTCCTGTTGAGATCTCACAATACCCACCTCCTCTGGCACTTATGGCCCCACTTTCTTAGGTAAGCACCTCATCCCTCAACCAGGTCATAAACCACATTGGAAGAAGCAGTTTTGGCAGAAGGCAACCTGTACACCTGCCCATTGTCACTCATACCTGCTGAGTCCCAGCCAACTGAAGGGCACTCTCCTGGATTCAGGGCTTTATGGGTCAACTGGGCATGCCCCTGCCTCCGGGAGGGCATGGCCCAGGACATGAGGCAAGCCAGATGGGACAGTAGGTGTGATGAGCAACCTGTAGGGGCAGGTTCTAAGTATTAGGTGAGCATGTAGGAGGGCCTGGGAGTCCTTCTGTGTTCCATCAGGAAGAGACAGCACTTGACAGGGGCTGACCATGAAAATGATGTTTGTTCATAGAAATGCTCTTCATAGGTAGAAAGAATGTGTGAAGAGTTGGTCAGCTCACAATCCATGCTTGATTTTAATCTTTGACAGGACTCCTAGAGCCCGTGAAAGCTGTTATACTCACAAGCCCACCCCCCTCCCCAGGTCAGTAGGTGTCCAATAAGATATTGGGGAAGATCAAGGAAATAGCTCCAGAAAGAATGAAGAAGCTGGGCCAAAGTGGAAACGACACTCAGTTGTGGGTGTGTCTGGTGGTGAAAGTAAAGTCTGATGCTCTAAAGAACAATATTGCATAGGAACCTGGGATGTTATGTCCATGAATCAAGGTAAACTGGAAGTGGTCAGCAGGAGATGGCAACAGTGAACACTGACGTTTTAGGAACCAGTGAACTGAAATGGACTGGAATGGGTGAATTTAACTCAGATGACCATTATATCTACTAGTGTGGGCAAGAATCCCTTAGAAGAAATGGAGTAGCCCTCACAGTCAACAAAAGAATCCAAAATGCAAAGAATCCAAAATACGTGGGTACAATCTCAAAAACAACAGAATGATCTCAATTTGTTTCCAAGGCAAACCATTCAATATCACAGTAATCCAAGTCTATGCCGCAACCATTGATGCCGAAGAAACTGAAGTTATACTCATAGTTACAGTTAATTCCATCAAGAGGACCCACATGGAAACGAGCCAAGGGAAGAGGTGTGCAGAGCAGGGTCCAAGAGGGCACCAAACATCCAGCTTCCCCTGTCTGCTCCCATGGAGTCATGGTCAGCATTAATGTCCCTGGATCAATGTATGACACTGCTGATGGAGAATCACCAATCAAGGAAGCTCCCCTGAGTCTTGGTGTCCAGAGTTTTTAACTGGGGCTCCATCACACAGTATTGGAGCTCCATTACAAAGCTCCAATACTTTGGCCACTGATGCAAAAAAGATCACTGGGAAATACCCTGATGCTGGGAAAGATTGAAGGCAGGAGGAAAAGGGGGCAACAGAGGATGAGATGGTTGGATGGCATCATCAGCTCAATGGACACAAGTTTGAGCAAACTGTGGGAGACAGTGAAGGACAGGGAAGCTGGGTGTGCTGCAGGCTATGGGGTTGCAAAGAGTTGGACATGACTGAGTGACTGGACAACAGTTACATACGTGTGAGCAACTGCCCATGTGGCTGATCTCAGCTTGAGTCTCCAGTCTCTCCTGAGTTGGCTGATACCATGTGACTGAAAGCTTTTACCCTAAATCACATAGTTGATCCTTCTAGACTGGCCAGCCCCAACCCCACAACTATCCAGTATAACTAGCTCTTACCTTAAATCATATTATAGGACTATCCAGTGACTCAGGCAAACTAAGCCACTCCCAGCCGGTGTGGCATTCCAAGGGCGGAGCTCACCTCCCAGAAGGCAAGGACAAAAGCCAGTCTTCTCTTCAGTCAAGGTTAAAATCTCTACTGTGCAGAACTGCACCTCCCCTCCTCTGCCCCTACCTGGTTCTTGCCTGTCTCTCCTGCTCCTCACCCCAGCAGACCAATTCATTTCTGCTGTTCTTGTTGAGAGAAGAAATGCTATGTGTCTGACATGGTTTTTGCTGTTGTTGCTGTTGTTTTTAAAGTGTCGCCCATACGCAGATCTTGTGTAGCACTCAGCAAGTCTTTCGGGCCAAAGAACACATTTTATTATGAAAAATGGTTCGGGCAACTACTTTGTCTTCTGCAGAGAATACTGTGCAAAGCTCAAGATTTCCTGGGCAGGGATGTGAAATTCACTAGATTGCAGATCCATCCACTTAAATGTGAAATCAAATGGGAAATTTTAAGAGCCTTTGACAGCTAAGGTTATTATTCTGACATATTATCTCAATTACCTCTTTAAATTGCTCACCTGTGCCATGGCCCGTGATGCTCTGTAAATGAACCTTCATCCCGTCTCCATTCTGCAGACAGCACCCCCCGCTCCAGCAGTGTTCTCTCCTCACTAAAGTGTTCTCCTGGTGGCTCCATTTGCTGCTGAAGGGTTATGAGTGGCTGCATTTGGAGCTGCTGCCCAGTCAACTCCCTCCCCTACGCTCTCCCCATCTCCTTCTCCTGCACTGGGGGCTGGGAGCTTGGAGGAAGTCCCCTTACCAGTGCCCCCTCCTCCAACAGTGCTCCTTTCCCTCCCCCAACACTGATAGAAATGGATCTAACCTTACAAATGGATCTGACCACCCAGGTGTAGACCGGAATCTCAGAGCTGGGGTGGGGGCCTGAGCAAAGAGCATCTCTGCTCAATAATTCACCTTTAAGAGAAAAGGAAGACATGGATGCAGCGTTCAGCCATCCTCTATGATGTTAACAATTCAGTGTGATTCTAAGACATAAAAAATGCATCAATGCTCCAATTTTATAAGCTTGATGATGTTTATTATGACATCAGAAGGCCTGGCCTGGGCCCCTGGGGAATAAGCTAAAGCCAGGGACACTCTGAGCAGGGCCTTCCAAGAAGTGGTGTAGACATGCCCCATGAGGTTGGGCCTGGCGCATTCAAAGTCCCCAGTGCCCTGGAACTTGGAGATGGCTGGTGCATTTATCACGAGGCTTTCCTGGTGGCTCAGATGGTCAAGAATCTGCCTGCAGTGTAGGAGACCTGGATTCAGTCTCTGGATTAGGAAGGTCCCCTGGAGAAAGAAATGGCTGCCCACTCCAGTATTCTTACCGGGAGAATTCCATGGACTGAGGAGCCTGGTGGGCCAGTCCATAGGGTTGCAAAGAGTCAGACACAACTGAACGACTAACACTTTCACTTCATTTTTTTGGAAAAGTAGCAGGAAAATAGAAAACTTAGAGCAGAGAGCAGTCGTGTAGCAGGACATGTGAACCTCCAGGTCCCCTGACTGTGCTCACAAACATCATTTCTTCCCCAGCATCCTCAGGTTTGATTCCCATTAAGAAGGTGAAGAGGGGCTCATTTTATATCTGCCGAAAGGCCCTGACGTTAAGTTACTTGAAAGCGAGTTAAAGCGTGGAGGATCCTTGGGTGGGGCTGCATTTCTCAGGAAAGCATCCCAGGGGGTTTCAGTTTGATGAGGATGGCACTTCTCAGGCCCACCAGGCAGCAGGGCCAAACCAGGGGCTGCTGACTCAGCATCAGTGGTCCAGAAGCTGGTGAGCTGCAGGCCTGCGTGGGGCCGTGGCTGCACCGTGAGGGACCAACCAGGGTATCAGAGAGCCCAGCCTGGGGGGTGGGGGGGCGCACACACCTGTGTGTAACACATCTGTGCTTTTCCTTGGCCGCTGTTTTTGTTTTTCTCAGTAGCAGTGTTTAGCACCTAAGGTGTCTAAAACTTCCTGAGCTCAGTGTCAGCTCCCCTTCTCAGAGATGGCTGTAGCTTAAAATGCACCCGCCTCTCATTGTGCTTTCCCTTTTGATTTGACAAGCCTCCACTAGTGACCTCGGTAATGATCTGTTATTTGTAAGAAGCTGCTTCTCTAAATGGGGGGCTTCCCAACTCCTGTTACCACTGATGCCGAAGTTTCAGGGTTTGGTCACAGCAGTTGTCAGGATGGTGATTTCAAAGTGGTCTTCAGTGTAGACACCTGGTCTTTTGACTCTGTTGTCACCTTCAAGAGAATATGCTCATTTCTCTTTAATCAGATTATCAAATTTAAAAAAATGAATAGTATCTTGTTCATAAAAAAAAGTACAGCAAAGCAGTTTTAATAAATGTACTTTGAGTGTGCCTTTTGGGTAAAAACTCCTATTCTTTTAAAAAATATCTATTATTTGGCTGTGTTGGGTCTTAGTTGTGACACACAGGATCTTTGTTGCGTTACACTGGATCTTTCATTGCAGGACAGGCTTAGTTGCCCTAAGGAATGTGGGATCTTACTTCCCTGACCAGGGATCGAACCTGTGTCCTCTGCACTGCAAGGCAGACTGTTAATTAATCACTGGCCCACCAGGGAAGTCCTGACATACCTATTCTTCATTTTGACTCCACTGGGCAGTAGGGTGCATGGTAGAGAGGCCATCCGCAGCCTGGAAAGTGCCTGTGATGCTCTCGGGACCCCAAAGCCTGGAACTTCCCAAGATCCTCCCTGGAAGGATCCACTGAGGGTGGGGTTGGAACCTGACTTGGCAAAGGTGACCTTGAACACAGTTGTTGTTGTTGTTCAGTCACTAAGTCGTGTTGGACTCTTTGCAACCCCATGGACTGGAGCCCCCAGGCTCCCCTATCCTTCACTATCTCCTGGAGTCTACTCAAATTCACATCCATTGAGTTGGTGATGCTATCTAACCATCTCATTCCCATAGAGTTCTGCACCTGAAGGTCTATAACCCCTCAGCCAGGTAAAGAGATGCATGGATATGTAGGGAGCTGAGCTTAGAAGACAAAGATTGTCTTCGTCAGTTTGTCTTTGTTACTGCCAGGTGACAAAGTACCACAGACCTAATGGCTGAAATAACAGACATTTATTTTCTCACAGTTCTGCAGGCTAGAAGTTTGAGATCAAGGTGTGCGCAGATTTGGTCTCTCTTGAGGCCTCTCTCCTTGTCTTGCTAAATGACTTCGTTCTTGCTGTATCCTCACATGGCCTTTTCTCAGTGTGCTCACCGCTGCTGTTTCTTTGGGAGTCTAGATTTCCTCTTTGTGTAAAGACACAGCCACATTGGGTTAGACTCCACCCTAACAGCCTCATTTTTCATCTAATCACTTTTTTAAAGACCCTGACTCCAAATACTATAGTCACAATCGGAAGTCCTGAGAATCAGGGCTTCAATCTATGGATTTGGTGGGAGGTGGAGGAGGGGGAGACACTACTCAGCCCATAAAAGAGCCATTCTCCAAAACTGAGATATCCTGCATGAAGAGGATTTCATCCCTGCTGTGAGGGCTTTGCCAAGGCCCCAGGCCTGCCCTCTGGGACTCCATGGAGGGCCTGACACTCAGACCCCCAGGCCAGGGGCTTCAGCTGGAGTTTTGCTGGCTTGGGCTTGAGTTTTATAGCTCCCTTGGCCAAGGTATGGACTAGTCAAGTCACCTTGCCCTGTTGTTTAGCTAAGACAAGGGGCTAACACCTTTTGGGCACCAGGCTTCGAGCTTACCCTGGGATACAGCTCCTATAATCATCCCTGTTTTATAGATTAAGACACTGAGACTTAGAGAAGAAAGCCTTTCCAAAGTGTCAGAGCTGGAAACACTGCCCAGCCCTTCTGACTCCTGAGTTGAGCACTCACCACTTGGCTACTCTGTCTTCTAGGGGTTTTAGGGCTCTGGATTAAAATAAAGCCCAGGCACAGACTGGCCTGGCTGGCCCAGCTTAGAGGGTTCTAAGGCCAGACATGACCCTGTCTCCTTGAGTGTGTCTGTTATGTGCCACCCAGACTCCTGGCACCAAACAGTGGTGTTGTGTTAACAAGCACAGCTTCAGGAAGTGAGCTAGGGAAGGAAGGGACAGTGGCCCTGCCAGCCAAGCTGCCAAGCCTACCCTTTGGCCAAAAAGGGGCCCTTCACCTGCTTGTACTGTCATGGAAGCTGTATCCCTAGTTTCCAGGTGAGGCCAAGCAGAGAGCTCCGGCTCTGGAGTATGGAAGCTTGGGGCCTCTGGGGCTCACTAGTGCACAGTCCAGTTACTCAAGTTACTCAACCCATTGTGCCTCAGTTTCTTCCTCTGTAGAACTGTGGTAATAAGAACACCCACTGTACAAGCTTGGTGTGAGGATGAAAGGAATTAACATGTGCAAAGGATGGAGTTGGTACCTAATAAATGTTATCTTGATGATGGTGGTGGTGATGGTGGTGATGATAGTGATGGTGGTGGTGGTGGTGACGATAGCAACGATGGTGGTGGTGGTGATGGTGATGATGGTGGTGGTGATGATGATAGTGATGATGGTGGTGATGATAGTGATGATGGTGGTGGTGATAGTGATGATGGTGGTGGTGGTGATGATAGTGATGATGGTGGTGGTGGTGGTGATGATAGTGATGATGGTGGTGGTGGTGATGATAGTGATGATGGTGGTAGTGGTGATGATAGTGATGATGGTGGTGATGATAGTGATGATGGTGGTGGTGGTGATGATAGTGATGATGATGGTGGTGGTGGTGATGATAGTGATGGTGGTGGTGGTGGTGGTGATGATAGTGATGATGGTGGTGGTGGTGGTGATGATAGTGATGATGGTGGTGGTGGTGATGATAGTGATGGTGGTGGTGGTGGTGATGATAGCAATGATGGTGGTGGTGGTGATGATAGTGATGGTGATGGTGGTGATCATGGTGGTGGTGGTGATGATGATGGTGGTGATGATAGCGATGATGGTGGTGGTGGTGATGATAGTGTTGGTGGTGGTGGTGATGATAGTGATGGTGATGGTGGTGATCATGGTGGTAGTGGTGATGATGATGGTGGTGATGGCAGCTCCCATCTCAAGAGGAAGAACCAGGTCTCTCCCCTCCCCAGGTGGCACCTGCTCACTGAGCTGTCTTCTCTCTCCGTCCATGGAGCCTGCACCTGCTTGTCCATGAGGACCATTTCACCCAGAGACCTAAGAGCAGATGGGTCCTTGGTGAGGTAGAAGGCCTGGGTGGAACCATGAACCACGCTGGCATGGGTTAAGGGGTCTGGGTCCTCTTGCCCCAGTTCTTCCTGAATGACTACAAAATAGGATTTGGTTAGAGGTCCCGCTCCTCCATCTGTGACTCCTAGCTGTGCCTTAGGCTTTCGGGCCAGCCCCCTCACACACCAACTGTGCACTCCAGCTCGTTTTAATAACAGAGGTAGTAAACTGTGGTGGGAAAGAATCTGCCACAACAAAAGACCCTGGAGAGTATCATGAAGACCATCACAGTTCCAGCCCTGGCCTTGGTCCTCATCCCGAAGCCCACACTAGGTGCCCTCCTGTCCCTGGGCTCCCACTTTACATTCATTATCCAATTTCATCCTCTCCCTGCCTCCAGGAGATGTTTCATCCCCATTTTCCTGACAAGGAAGCTGAGTCTCTTCAGGTGACTTGTTCTGTGTCACACAGCTCAGGGCTGCACATAATAAAGCCCGTTGAATGGGTGCTTTATCACTGCACGTTATCACTTCCTGAGTGTACGTCGGATTATCCATCTTTTGACTCTGCTGCTGAGCACATCTCTGCATGTCCCCTACTCTGATAGGAGACTAGCCATGATGTTTATCATCTGGCACATGTATCATCTTGGGGCTGGGCACAGAGGGATTATATATTATCCATATATAACTATGGATGGGCCTGTATAAGCCACCAAGGAGAATGCACGAAGGTGGTTTCTTTCACCCAGCTTCTTTGGAGTCTCTTCCTGCATCACAGTCCTTAAGAGAGACCTTCAAGCTCCTAGGCTGATGGCTAATGAACTTCTTCCTCCCTCTAGATTAGCACTGACAGCCTTCCTGGGCTAATACCGATCGTGGTAGCATGGTTTGCCCAGGTAGCAAACATCTTGTCTCTTACAACTGTCCCCTACAGTAATCTAATGCTGTGTAACAAACCACCCCAAAGCTGAGTGGCTCAAAACAGCAAGCATGCTTCCATCAGTGTCCTCCATGCTGTGGGTTGCCGGGGCTCACACAAGCAGCTGCATTCACAGGACTGGTCATTTCAAATCCAATGGTCCCTGCAGCCGAAGCTCAGGGGCCCTCGCTCTGTCAGGTTCTGCTGGACCTTCCAGGACCCCATCTGCACGGCTTTAGATCTCATTTTGCAGAAGAGGAAACTGAGGCACAGGAAAAGTAAGGAGCTTGGCACACAGGTACTTAGTGGTGAGGCAGGAACCACAGTCCAGGCTGCCTTCCCCCACCCCAGCGCCTCCCTCCCATGGACGGTTCAGGGGCCTGACCAGGACAGTGGCAACTCAGCTGAAGTGTTTACTGTTCTCTGAAAGCCCGCCTTCACCTCTGAATCAGCCAACCATTTGATGGAGAACCCTGCTCTATAGGGACTTCTCCAGGAGGAACCCCAAGTTCAGGGCATGGTTCTCTCCAGGATCCCTTGCTGTCTAGGAGGCAGTCAAAGCAAGTGGGAACTGGATGGACTCACCCCTGGTCTTTTCACAATCCTTCAGAAGCACAACTAGAAATGAACCCTCTTCTGAGGTCATCCTCGGAGGCCCCGGGGGGTCCTCATGGTGTTCAGCGCCTCTCCTATATCTGTCTTATCTCCTCACTGAGCAATCACCTGGCCCGGCCTCTCGATCCACATTCTCCATCACCACCATATCCCACCGAGAGCTGGACATGGGGACTCAGTGAGCAGGAGGGGACCCAATGACCAAGGGTCAGTCATCAGACCCTCCTGACCTCAGTTTTCCTTTTTCCATCACTCGGTCTTCTCTTCTAAAGTTAATCCATTGATTCTTTTTAAGCTTCATTCTTCTTCTCTTCCTCTTATTGTGTTTGTGTTTTACAACTCTTTGTTGTTCAGTCACTAAGTTGTATCCAACTCTTTGCAACCCCATGGACTGCAGCATGCCAGGCTTCCCTGTCCTTCAGTATCTGCCAGAATTTGTTCAAACTCATGTCCACTGAGTCAGTGATGCCATCCAACCATCTCATCCTCTGCTGCTCCCTTCTCCTCCTGCTCTCAATCTTTCCCAACATCAGGGTCTTTTCCAATGAGTTGGCTCTGCTGAGATATAATTAACATACTGTACAATTCACCCACTTAAGGTGTACGATTCAAAGTTTTTAGTCTATTCATGGGGTTGTACAGTCATTACCACTACTCAATTTTTGAAACCATTCATTCCTCCAAAAAGAAACCCCTTTACTCATAACAGTCCTGTCCCACTGCCCCTAGGCTCCTTCCCCCAAGCCCCCACCCTCCCCCCAGCCTATGGCAACTATGCATCTACTTCCAAATTTCTATAAACCTCCCTGTCCTAGAGTCATATCATTTGAACTGGCTCCTTTCAACTCAGCATAGTGTCTTCAAGGTCCACCCTTGAAGGTGTCAGTCCTGGCTTCTTTCACCTAGCCATTTGTTTTTCTTCTTTGGAGCAGGTGTCAGTCCTGGCTTCTTTCACCTAGCCATTTGTTTTTCTTCTTTGGAGAAATATCTATTCAGATCCTTTTCCCATTTTAAAAAAATTAGGCTTTCTTTTTATTCTTGAGTTGTAAGAAGTCTTTTTATATCCTAGATAGAATTTCCTTATCACATATATGATTTACAAATCTTTTCCCCATTCAGTGAATTGTCTTTTTCACTTTGTTTTCTTCATCTTCTTGATGGTGTCTTTTGAAGCACAAATGTTTTTAATTTTTATGAAGCCCAATTTATTTATTGATTTATTTTTGGTTGTTCAGGCATATGATGCCATAGCTGAGAAGCCACTGCCAAATTCAAAAGACTGGGAGATTTACCTCTACATTTTCTCCTGAGAATTTTGTAGTTTGGTCCTTACATGTAAGTCTTTGATCCATTTTGAGTTGATTTTTACATATGGTGTGAGGTAGGAGCCCAACTTCATTCTTTTATATGGGGACATCTGATTGCCCCAGACCTATTTGTTGAAAAGACATATAAGGCTTTCTTTCTTCACTGAATTATTTTGTCACTCTTGCCCATGTTTTCTAAAACTACTTTTTTATTTCTTAAGGCCTTAAAGATGTACTGTTTATGCATCTTGTACTTATTTTTAAGTGATCACTTATTTTGGGAAGACTCCTATTTGATTATTTTTATTAGAAGTTAATATGTACAGAAACATATTTGATTTCTTATGCGATAGGAGAGGTGAGGTTATGCTGCAGTAACAGACAACCCAAGGTGAAGTGATTTATTTCTCTCTCATGCTCAAGTTCAATGCTAACTGGTAAGAAGAGCCCCACTCACCCCAGTCACTCAGGTACCTGACCCAGTAGAGTTTACCTCTTGACTTAAACAAGCTCTCACAGCTGCCAGGGCTGAAGAAAAGAATGTGGTGGACAGGTCCTGGTCCTTAGAACTTTCCCAGACTGCTTTCTTAACAGGAATCTAAATGATGGCAGGAGTTTTCAGGTAATTGGGAGAACCATCAGAGGGGCAGGATGAGTGCAGGTTTGAAACTTGAAACCCAGATCTCCTGCTTACCATCTTTATGACTTTAGGCAAGTTATCTAACTCCTTGAAGTCTCATTTCCCCGCCTCTGGACGATATCCAACTCGCGGGAGAAACAGCAGCAGTGTATGTGAGTGAGTAGCAGGTAGATGTCAGGCACCCAGCAAACTGTAGTTCCCTTTATCCTCGCCTGCAGCAAGATGTTTCCCTTTGGTTCCTCCTGAGACCCTCAGCAGAGGTTAGGTTTCTGCTTAAACAACTTATTGACCAGATACATGTTAATAAATCTTTTGTTACTTGGACATTATTGACCGGAGACATTTCAATATTCACTTACATAACAAATCATTGGTCACAGGTGTTAATTTCTGTAAAAAGCCCCTGGTCAATAAAATGTTAAAAAAGAATACTGAAGCAAAAATATAATGTGTTAAGATGCAACAATTGCACTTGGTCTGGATGCTGCCAAGTGAACTAATCACTGAACAAAGATTTCTTCTTCACTATTTAAAAAACGGACTCAGGTAAATGCAAAGCCCCATAAAAACTGAGTGGAAGAATTTGTTTGAAGCACAGGCCTGTCTTACCCTGTCATTTCCTAACCTGGAACAGAGCATGAATACCCTGTGGGTACTTGGATCCAGTATGCTGCCCAAGCTCTGAGCTTGCTCTGGAAGCATCCAGCTCACCCCCCAACTCTGTCTGCCTTCCAGGCAGGGGCCCATGGAGGACGCTTGCTCTGGTGGCCTCTACCCTGAGACAGATTTAGAGGGGAAGGAGAGGAGGAGATCTTCCAGGAAGTGGGTGACCCCAGCAGAGGAAAGTAAGGGGACTTTCCTAGTGTAGAAATGTTACCTCGGGCTGCCTGAAAGAGAGCTCCAGGCTGCTGTCCCTGACTCTGACACCAGGGCACAGCCAATGTGCTGAAGCATCCATAGCCATGGATACTTGGATAAACATTTCTTTCATGCCAGGTGGACATGGGCTGCTGCAGGAAGGGTGAAGGGTCATGGCAGTCAGTGGGGATGGCCAGGTCTGAACCAGAACTGAACTTCCATCTTTTTAAAAGCAAATCCAAGGAGGGCAGGAAGTAAAAACCAACTTCCCCACATGAAAGATAGAAAAGACTAGAGGCGTTCTCTTTAGTTGGGGTCCAGGTAACTAAACCTGGACCCAACATCCTGAGTTCCCTGCACTGTCAAGTATAAAGGCAGGTGTTGCCCCTTGTGATCCCACCTCCCCAGTTGGTCTCTGTTGCTCCCAGTTCACTCAGAGCAATTCAACACCTATTAGCAGGGTCCTTCCAGTATGCATGATGCTGTGCAAGGTGCCAGGATAAGTTGAGATTCCATTCCTGTTCTCAAGGAGATTAGCGGTGTCTCTTTCTTAGCTAGTAATAACTAACTTTTAAAAATACTTATTATCAGGAAGACCCCCTGGAGTAGGAAATGGCAACCCACTCCAGTATTCTTGTCTGGAGAACCCCATGAAGAGAGGAACCTGGCGGGCTACAGTCCACTGGGGTCTCAAAGAGTCGAACATGACTGAAGCAATTTAGCAGGCTTAGCATGTGTTGAGGTACAATATACATGTGGAAATTGCATATATCATAAGTATGTGAAACTCAGCTCAATGAGTTTTCACAATCTAAAACCAGTGCCCAGATCAAGAGAACATCACCAGAAACTCAGAAGCCCCCTCTCCTTGCAGTCACTATCCACCACCCCAAGATGTTCTAAAAGCATAGAGAGAGCTAACTTTTTAATAAGTATACCTCAAGTGCCAGGCACTGATATAAGCATCCTACATCTACTAGCTCATCTAATTCTCACCCATAGATAGGAAGGCACAGTTAGCAAGCAGGGGAAATCTAACTAACATTGTCCCCAGCTACTACCCTTACATCGCCTCCCCTGGAAACAAATAGAACCTGCTCACCCTGTGTTGAAATAGTGGTGCATAATAATGATCCTGGGGCTGCTCTGTGGAGAGCAGCCTGGGGATTTGAGTTAGGCCTTAATGGATAAGAATGCACCTAGCAGATAAAGGGGAGAAGGCACATAAGCACAGTTGGGAAGTGCAGGGGTCCAGTGTGGTGAGAGCAGGGGGCAGGCAATGGGGGTAGGAGTGAGTATGAAGGACTTGTTGGAGCAGGACTGTGAGTGCTCAAGAGTGTTCTGACTTTACCAGAGCAGGTGAGGGACCCGCTGGGGTTTAGTCAGTGGTCAGCCCCCAAGAGTGAGGCCATAATCCACTTGCTAGCTTTCCTGGTTCAGAGGCGTGGCACAGGATGGAGGCAGCCCACCCACCCCCAAAAGATGTCCTTGGTTTGGTCTCTAAACAAGAACTCTATTTTGGTTGTATAGTCTTGAGGGTTGTGCAAAATTCTCTGGCTGTTTTTGTGTGTGTTTTGCTGCTGTTTAGTCACTAAGTCATGTCCGACTCTTTGGGACCCCATGCACTATAGCCCACCAGGCTTCTTTGTCCCTGGGATTCTCCAGGCAAGAATACTGGAGCGGGTTGCCATCTCCTTCTCCAGAGATCTTCCCGACCCAGGGATCGAACACAGATCTCCTGCATTGGCTGGCAGATTCTTTTCCGCTGACCCACCAGGGAAGCCCACACAGTCTCGAGGGTTGTGCAAATTTCTCTGGTTGTTTTCCTGTGTGTTTGGGTAGGCTCAGAAAAAAGAGACTCCGCCCCCATCTTTTGCGACTCTTTTTAACCCAGATGGCAGAGAGGAGACATAACCAATTTTTAAGATAATTAAGAATATGAAGAAAAAAGGAGAAGATGGGCTCATCACAAGCCTGCGTGGGTCAAGCACTTTCTCTGTGCAAGGCCGTGGGTGGGGTTAATTTAAATGAAAGCAGAAGGGGTGATGCTGTCCATCTGAGATGCCTGGGAAGGCTGCTTGGAAACCTGAGTCTTAATGGAGAGGTGTGACTTGGGCTTGAGGCGGGAAGCGAGAGGATATTATGCATAAGTATCCAAGTGAGAAAGCCGAAGCCAGAACTTTTGGACACCAGGGTTAGAGTCGAGGGATGGGCGGAGGCCCTGGAACTCCAGCTAAGGAGGTCGGGCGCTGTGCCACCGAAATGGGCGTCTCGGATGCTCCTGAACTCCCACGGGAGCCGTCCTGCACCGGCCCCGCCCTGGTCGACGACCCGAGCCCCTCCGCACTGCGGCTCGGGGACCCGCCCAAGTGCCCCGGCGGCCTCCTGAGCGCTGTCCCGCGTCCGCAGCCGTCGGCCGGTGGCCGCGCCCCTCCTTCGCGCTCCCCTGCTCGCCGCGCAGCGCCGGCTCCTCCCGGGGCTGCATTGCAGACGCCGCCGCCGCAGGGTGCGCCTGGGATGCGCTGGGAGCCCGCGCACGCAGGGCTACTGGGTGCGGGGCTTCCTGGAAGACCCGACGGCGCCCCGGGGCTCGGAGCCGGCGGCCGGGTGCAGGGCGGCTCCGGGAGCAGGGAACACGCAGCCCGAGCGCCCCCGCCGCGCGACATGAGCTCCGGGAGCCGTGGGCCCGGGGGAGCGGGCGCGGCCGTCGGGCTCGGAGTCGTCCCTGCCCTCGAGTGGACCTCGGCCACCCGGCTGGCGGGTCTCTTGGAACCTGGACTGGGGGTGGCCAGCGGCTTCGCGAACGGTCGTGGCGCGCCCGGAGCCGCGGGGCCGCGCTCCGCCCGCACCCTCCGGGCCGGGCCCGCCGCCGTCCAGCGCGGCGCCGCGCGGCTCGGGCGCAGTTCCGGCGCAGTCCCCGCGCCGAGCGGCTCCGCGCCCCACACCTGCCTCTGCCCGGCTCCGGGTGACGTAGCGCTCTCCGACTGGTCCTCGCGGCCAGGAGGGCGGGGCCGAGGCCGGTGAGCTCACCGCCGCGCCCCGCCATTGGCCCGGGCGGTGCACTCGGGCTGTGGCGGGGAGACAACGGTACCCGGAGCTCGAGTCGTTCCAGCTGCGGCGTGTGGAGCTGAGCGGGTCGGGGCAGGGCTGGGCTGTCGGGCCGGGCCGGGCGGGGCCGCGCGGGAGGAGGAGGAAGACAGAGGCGGCTCGGCGCCAGCCCGACGGAGCTTTGGCCGTGCTTACCAAGTCCGAGTGAGTGTGCGTGCGGCCGAGGGGAGAGTCGGCCCGGCGCGTGCGGGGCGAGGGCGGCGGCCGACGGGGGCGCGCGGGGCGGCCCAGCGCGCGGGGGCGGGGCCGGGGGCGGGCGCGCGCCGCGGCCGGGGCGTGGGGAGCACCCGCGCTCGCGGCGGGGGCGCGCGTGTTTACGCGGAGTTGGGGGAGGGAGAGTGTCGGAGGAGCGGGTGCGAGGACACGCGCGCTTGTGGAGGCGCGGGGGGAGGGCGTGGGAGGGGCGCGCGTGTTCACGGGAGGGAGGAGTGTGTTTGGACGACGAGTGCGCGTGGGGGCCGGCGAGAGTGTTTACGGGGCGAGCGTGCGGGAGGGGGTGTTTGGATGAGCGTGCGGGGCTTGTGTGGATGGAGCCAGGGGGAGGGCGTGCGCATGTTTGCGGGGCGGGGGCGCAAACACGGGTGTTTACGGAGTGAGTGGGAAGGTGGGGGGGGCGCGCGAGCTGATGGAGAGAGCGCAGTGGCCCGGTGTGTTTTGACGCGTGAGTGCGCGTGGGTCCCGGCGTGTTTACCGAGTGTGTCTGGGTGGGGTGTGCCCACGCGTGTTCGTGGGGAGCGTGGGGTGCGAAAGGGACGAGTCCGGGAGAGCGCGCACGTGTGGTGGGGAGCTGGGGGTGCGGGCGTGGGTGTGCGGACACAAGTGTGCGCGCGAGCCAGTGGGAGTGTTTGGGTGAGTGGCGGCCTGGCGATGCGCGTGCGGGGAGTGGCCGTGTCGGGGGAGCGCGGGCGCGAGCGGCGCGGGCGCCCGTGGGCCGCCGGCTGGTTTTTGTTTGCGAAGCGCGTCCGGGCGGCGGGCTTTTCGGATGGAGTGCTCGCTCCCGCGGCCGGGCGCGGGGAGAGGGGCCGAACCGCCTGGCTCTCGGCCCCCCGGCGCCTCTGCGGGATCCGGCGGTTGGAGGCTGCCTTTTGCTAGCAGGCCAATGGAGTGAATGAACGTTTTATTAATCTGTGCGTAGAACACGGCGGGGAAAGTTGGTTGAATTCAGAATCTAAAGATTTGGAAGAACTTCCTGAGAGCTTTGCTTACTTGCAGACCAGGGACGGGAGAGGCGCCTTGACCCTGTCTTCCACCAGCCAGGCTCAGCGTGACCTTCTTGCATTTATAAGATCTCTCCTGCTTTGGTCGCCTTGGTATTGCACAATGTCAGAGGCTGCCCCGGTGGTTTTCAAATGTTTGAGACCGTTTTTCAATCTTTAAATTTGTGCAGGCATCGAATATCTGAAAATGTAATACCCTTGCAAATTATCTTCTCAATCAATGGCTTCACCAGGGAATGATGGCAGCTTTAAAGCCCGTTTTGTATTTCGTTCACCATTGCTTAGCATGATTTCTACTGGTAAATCTGAAGTACCTAATTGGCAAAGCAGATGCAGTAAACAGAAGAGCTCTCAGATAATTATGAAGTGCCTCGTGTATTTGTTTGCTTGAATGCATTATATTTCTTCCCCCAGTGGGGCCAAAACCTGGAATTTAAAAATTGTGCTCACTCAAAGTTTTATCACACACGGTAAAATGTCTGGTTCATGTAAAGGAGTCCTTTTCTCTCTCGGTCTAAAGGAGTTTTTCAGAGTTTCTCTACAGAATCTGTGTCTTACGAACTATTGCTTGGGAACCTAATTAAAAGAAATATATTAAGCAGTAGCACTTTTCATGGTGTTTGTTTATAGAAAGATATTTCTTATTTTAAGACCCAAATCAGATGATAGCAAAGAGGCTTGTGTGTGTTAGTCACTCAGTCGTGTCTGACTCTTTGTGAGCCCATAGACTGTAGCTCCCCAGGCTCCTCTGTCCATGGGATTCTCCAGGCAAGAATACTGGAGTGGGTTGCCATTCCCTTCTCCAGCAAATAAACTTATGTTTCTCTTTTTTCTTAGTATTAGATTTCAGGAATACAACAATGTTTAATGTTCTAGAAACAACATTTGCTTACAGGGTATGTATTTCCCAAATAAATTCAGCTAGGTGAAAACAAGCAGAGGACTGCCTCCAATTCCTAAGGGACCTGCACCCACTCATCCTAATTATGTTCCAAATAACCGGAGTGGAAGCTCAGTATTTAGTGCAGTAGTTAATAACATCGTATTCCTCAAGGATTCTTACTAACTTTTGTGCTTTTGTGGTAAACATGTAGAGACCCCTTATTATTTTCTTCAGTCCTCTGTGGAGGGCTCTGCTGGGCCTTCCTGCTTGTTACAGCAGCTGGCGCTGATGTAGGACATCCATGTTGGGCTGTCCTAGGAAACATGGGTAATGGTGGAACTGAAAATTTTTTACTTCACCGGAGAAAGATGGTGAAGTTAAAGAATCAGTTGACCTTGAAAGTTTCCCACGAGAAAGGTGTGAAGCACGTATTGATGGCCAGGATTCCAGTGCTCAGCTCAGCTCATGATCCTAGGCATTCTGGCACTGCCGGAAATGTCCTTTTCAGTTATCGAGAGTTGTCTTTGGGAGCCATCATAATTTTTCTGATGTTTTCTAGCCTCGCCGTTGTGAACTTCTGACATTGCAGAGCTGTACTTGTAGGCTGCCTGTTTAAATGTTTAAGGGAAATTTTATATTTTATTTTCACATTTACATTTCTTATCACCCAGAAGGGTCCATAAAGACCATTCTGTTAAAGTTGCCACCGTTCCTCTGCCAGTGCAGTGGTTTTTGGAAAGTCCTTTCTTCTTCCTTAGCGGTATCCACTACCCCACCCCTTTCACAAATGTTTCTGTGTGGCTGCCATATCTTCTTACACTTAAAAGAGTTTGCTCTCTGACTTAAAGTGGGTTAGTATTTGTATCCCATCGATCTTTTAGAAAGAAGACTCTCAGAGTGGTGCCAAGTGTTCATTGTTAAATATCAACCGTGGCATCTTGTCACACTACATAAGCTGAATATTCGAGAGTTTATTGCAGTTATATATTCCTTTGCCAGAAAGCTTTTGGCATCCACATGTGATGTAGTTTATTTGCGTACACCTCACCTTTTTTTTTTTAAAGGGGGTTAAGGGAGCTTACATGACTTAGTGACTGAACAACAAGGAAGGTTACAGAGATACATATTATGTAGTGAAAATAGGTAAAATAAAGAGGGAGTAGGCAAAGGGAAAGCCAGGGTCCAGGGAAGTGAGTTGGGGGCACTAATGAAGATAGGACGGGACCTCCATTCCATAAAGCCTTCCACACCTTCTGGAGGCGTGCCGAGTACTGCCTTCTAAGCCCTCTGGAAATTGTAGACGTGACACCGGCTTAATTTTCTCTTTCTTACCTCTCACTTGTCATTTGTTGATGTTCAGTGGCCCTGTCATATCTGACTCTTTGTGACCTCATGGACTGCAGCATACCAGTCTCCCGTGTGCTTCACTGTCTCCCAGAGTTTGCTCAAACTCATGCCCTTTGAGTCGGTGATGCTGTCCAGCCATCTCATCCTCAATGCCATTCGTCTTCTTATATTTCATGGAAGTTCTGACAGCCATCGATGAACTCTGTTGGTGGGAAAAGTCTAAACGAGGTACATTGAATCAGCTTAAAAACTGCAGGTTAATATCAGTCACTTTGAACATTTAGGAAGTGCCAGGGAACCTGCTGGGTGACCCCTCACCTGAGGACATTGGAGCTCCTGATCATGAAAGTCACGGTGAGGGGCTTTACCCTGCCTAAGGGGGTTGCCCTGAAGTCAAATGCCTGGCTTTTCTTTGTAACAAGTGCCTCCAAATGTATCAAATGTACATTTATCAACTACCAAAATGAACCAGTCTATTTTTTTTACCTTCCTTCTTCTGACCTTACCCACCCTCCAAACCTGATCCCCTACTTTGTTTCCCCACATTCCCCCCGCCCCAGCAGCTACTCAGCACGAACCCTTTAAAATTCTTCCTCCTTATTCTCTGAGCCCAACTCATACCTGATCTCATTAATGAACCCTTTATCCTCAGCTCCCAGATTAGATTAGTGGCTCTTTGCGGGGCAGGCTGGCACTGAAGCTGTGTCTCCCCCTACTGACCCTGAACTTTAATAAATACTGCTCGTTGACCACAAAATCGTATGCATGGTGTTACTCCTCAGAGTGAGTGAGAAGAACGTAAGAGGAGTGTTCTGAAACAAACATGACTCTGATCCTATTTCGTGCATTCAGTTCAGTCTTGCCTGTTGGTAATTCAGACCCAAGCTCCACAGGGTCTCCCATTCAGGTTCATTCACCATCCCTAGCAGATTTGGGTTTCCATTTAAGTGGTCCTGAAGTGGCTTTAAAAGTCTTGGCCCTTGCCAATGTTAAATAGCAGGGTCTAACACCTGAGTCATCTTTGGGGCTCTCTTAAGATTGGCCAGAAACTTGCTGAAATGTGCGAAGGTAACAGCTCTTTGCTTGAATATAGTATGGTAAGGTGTTTTTGTTTTAGCTCTACCTCTAAGTAAATGGGAAATCATAGGTAACTCACCTTACAGCCCTGGATCAGTGCCTCACCTGTTTTCTAAGCCTATTAGTAGTGGTTCAGGAAATTAACTTAGTGGAGTGTCATTAGTTATTAAAATCAGAATGCATTGCATGTAGTATGGTCAGTATCAATTTGCGAAGTCTTTGTTTCAGAGGGGGGTGTGTGTGTGCATGTGCACGTATTGGGCTCTGTTTCTTTCTGTGGGCCACAGTCAAACCTGTTGAAAGCCGCTGGATTAGATAATTCATAATTGTCTTTAAATCTCAGTGTCTTCCCAGTTGGCGCTAGTGGTAAAGAACCTACCTCCCTGTGCAGGAGACCTAGAGACAGGGGTTCAATCCCTGAGTCAGAAAGATCCCCTGGAGGGGAGGGCATGGCAGCCCACTCCAGTATTCTTGCCTGGAGAATCCCGTGGACAGAGGAGCCTGGCAGGTTACAGTCCACAGGGTTGCAAAGAGTCAGACATAAACTGAAGTGACTTAGCAGCAGCAATTCTGTAGTGATTCTCTTTTGTGGGATGTGTCTGTTGTTATGACTGTCAGTTTGGCAGTGGGTTAAGGCCAGAAAGAGTTAAAATACTTCTGTAAGTATTTAATTCAACAGCAGAAGGTGTCTAGCTAGGCAGGAGCTTAGTGTACCTTTCTCTGTTTTTCTGATGTATTTGGGTAATCAGAATGTTTCAAATGAGAATGACAGTTTATTTCTGCCAGAATTTGTCCCATGTTTAATAGGGATCTTTGAATGATTCTTAGGTACTGTCACTAAGGTCTGTTTAATGAAACTGATTTTTTTTTTTTTGGTAAGTGAAAGTAGAACTTTTCTAGGATTTATTAGTGGAAGGATCCACATTTCAGTTGATGGATTCACCTCAGGCCCCTCTTTTAGCCTTATGTGACAGAACTCTAACTGGCTTCTATTAAAAAAAAAAAAAAAAAACAATTTATTGACTCTCCTGAAGTCCGGTTTGGAGTTGTCTTCAAGTACAGCTGCTTCCAGATGCTCAAGTGATGTCGCTAGGAACCTGTCTCTCTGTCTCTTGGCTCTCTTCTCCTCTGTGTTGATTTTCTTCTCAGGCAGTAGTTTCTGAAGTTGTAGCAAGATGGCCCTCTCAAGCTCCAGGCTTATATTTTGCCAGTTTAGCAAATATTTCTAGGAAGATGGCACTTCTTTCCCAGGACTTCCAGGAAATGTTCTGTTGCTGGCCCACTTTGACTCCTGTGTCCAATCACTTGAAGAAGGAGGGGTGGTACCCTCATTAGTGAGACCTGACTCGCCCGCCCCTGGAGACAAGAATTGGGGTTAGAACCACCTGAACTGAGGAGAAACACAGAGTCATGGCCAGTGTCCAGGGAAGGGATGCTGAGCAGGCATACTGCGCTGATCTTCACCCTTGAGTCTCATATTCCTTGAGAAAGCACCCTTCATTCTGAAACTGCAGAAGCTTATAAAAAGGCTCATTCCATACTTTCATTTTCGTGGTCCCATTTTAACTGAAGGCTCCCCAGGATCATCACCTTTCAGTAGACTTTTAAATGGGTACTGACTAACATTCCCTAAGATCATTTTCAGAAAATAGGATTCAGGTCCTTAATATTGCTCTCTGTGGTTTGGAATCATCCACTAAAGATTTCTTTAAATACGCTTTTGTCTTTTCTAGTGAAAGAAACCACTCATTCCATTCTAGCCAGAATCGATGCCTCTGGCATTTGTGTGTGCATGTGAAAGATGTTTTATCTAATAATGTAAAAAATAGGAAGTGCCCATCCTAAAGTTCATGCTATTCTAAAAACTTAAAGGTAAGTTAAGTAATATTTCCCAAACAGTGCAGTAAATGGTGGGTAGATTCCCAGGCTAGACTGAGAACAAAAACCTTTTGAATCCATAATAGATACTCAGAATTTGCAGAAGAAAAATTTAAAATAATGTGTGTGCATGCATATAGCCGTATAAACTATAAAATATTGAACTAACTAGTCTACATAATATATATACATAGCTTATACTTACATGTTCCAAAACAAATGGAAAAATGAACTGCACATTTGAATATTAAATGAACCTTCTTGAAATACTAATAAATGTATACATAAAAGAATTTCAGTCAATGGAACCTTATTGGTGAAGATTCTTAATTTACTGGTGGAACCCTAAATGATTCTCAGAAATGACAAACTCCAGCTGTCTAACTTTTTAGAGGAATAAACCCAGAGAAAGTAAATAATTTCAGTTTCTTGATAACCCTAACAATCTTATTATCCATGATTAGTTCAGTTCAGTTCAGTTCAGTCGATCAGTCATGTCCGACTCTTTGCGACCCCATGGACTGCAGCACGCCAGGCTTCCCTGTCCATCACCAACTCCTGGAGCTTGCGCAAACTCATGTCCGTTGAGTCGGTGATGCCACCCAACCATCTCATCCTCTGTCGTCCCCTTCTCCTCCTGCCTTCAATCTTTCCCAGCATCGAGGTGTTTTTCCAGTGAATCAGTTCTTTGAATCAGGTAGCCAAAGTATTGGAGCTTCAGCATCAATCCTTCCAATGAATATTCAGGATGGATTTCCTTTAGAATGGACTGGTTGGATCTCCTTGCAGTCCAAGGGACTCTCAAGAGTCTTCTCCAACACCACAGTTCAAAAGCATCAATTCTTTGGCAATCCATGATCATTACAGTCATATTTTTATTATTAAATTGAACAAAAGAGAGAATGACAGAAATCCTTCTGCTGTATCTCCAAGAGTTAGAACAATGAAAAGGGAAGGAAAATGTGGCTAAAGAGGTGGTTCAGTGTGTCAGAGGTTGTCTGAGGAAGAATTGACTGAACCACAGGCAATGAGAGGAGGAGCCCCCTAAGGAGGGAGACTGGAGGCAGTGGGAGGCGATGTGGGGTCAAGCAGCTTCCCACACTAGTTCCTGGGTGATGTTCACCATTAACCTCCATGACCTTACTGGGGTCTGTGGTAGGTTAAAGTGGACCGGGAGCTTCCTCACTCAGAGACTGTCTGTATCAAGGTATCCTTTAGGACTAGTTTTAGTTCCTAAACCCTTTTGTTGGAATTACTTATAAGACATGCATATAAGATGCTCCCCACCACAAAAAATGATCAGATAAGTGTTAGGAGACATGCCTGCCATTAGCTCTTTACCAGCAGTTTATAGCGCACATTAGCGCAATAACTTCCCAGGTGGCTCAGGGGTAAAGAAGCTGCCTGCTAATGCAGGACATGCAAGAGACATGGGTTTCACCCCAGGGCCAGGATGATCCCCTGGAGGAGGAAATGGCAACACACTCCAGTTTTCTTGCCTGGAGAATCCCATGGACAGAGGAGCCTGGCAGGCTACAGTCCATGGGGTCACAAAGAGTTGGACATGCCTGAAGTGACTTAGCACGCACACACGCATTGCCTTTATTGCAAGGATGTTGAGGTCTGTTAAATCAGGGATACCCAACACCCCCACCCCGGGCCATAGACCAGCATCATTCCATGGCCTGTTAGAACCCGACTGCACAGCAGAAGTTGAGCAGTAGGCGAGCGAGCGAAGCTTCCTCTATATTTACAGCTGCTCCCTGTCATTCATGTTACTGCCTGAGCTCCACCTCCTGTCAGATCAGCAGTGGCATTAGATTCTCATAGGAGCTCAAACCCTCCTGGGAGCTGTGCACTCGAGGGATCTAGGTTGTGTACTCCTTCTGAGAATCATCCTCAGACCATCCCTCTACTCCGTCCATGGAAACATTTCTCCCTGGTTCCCAAAAAGTTTGGAGACCACTGCATTATGTCACAGCCTTTCTTACTAGTATCTTCTCTCAGCACTCAGTACCTAGAAGAGCCATGCTGTCCACAGCAATTGACAGTGATCTTGATCTTGCCTCCCTTTTTTGCTTTGTTTGCTAAGTTCAGCCAAATTTGAGGCTCACAGTTAACTGTCTTAGAGGATATTTAGTGTGTATTTTCTGTATAACAGCTTTATGTGAGCTTTTGTTTACTCTTTTCATGAATCTCCATTTTCCCTAATCTCTTGTTAAGCATAAGTATTTTTATCAGTCATCTCAAAGGGACATACCTGGATCCAGGTTAAGTGAGAGAAGGAGGGAGTTAGAGAGGTTCGGGTAGGGGGGATAGGTGAAGGCAGGGAAGGGAGACCAGGGAAAGGGAAGAAGCAGGGAAGAAAAAGAGAGGGGGGCCATGTCAGGGATTTCTGATGGGTGTGTAGCAGGGTTAGCTCCCACTGCAGTTTGAGTTGGTTATTCACCTTTTATTCCATCATTAACTGCTCCCTGAACCTTTAGACCAGCTATACTCGGAGTGGGATGATTTTTGTTGTTGTTTAGTCGCTATGTTGTGTCCAACTCTTTGCGACCCCATGGACTGTAGCCCACCAGGCTCTACTGTCCATGGGATTTCCCAAGGCAAGAAGATGGGAGTGGGCTGCCATGCCCTCCTCCAGGGGATCTTCCCGGACCAGGAATCAAACCCAAGTCTCCTGCATGGCAGGCGGATTCTTTATCACTGAGCCACCAGTGAACCCCTATAGGATGATGAAAGAAGCCCGATTTGGAGAGGTCCCCAAGGATAGCAAGATGACCCAAAAACTGTTGTATCCCCCACCCCCCGGCAAGTTGCATCCCCATTGAGTGAAAAGTGCTATATAAGGTTTTAGCTTTTCCACCTAATCCAAGGGATGTTTGAATAGTGGCCTCAGTAATACATTCATTGAGGCCTCACTCGTTTGGAATTTGTAAAAATTTGAAGATGACTCGAGTCTAGGCATGGAGTGCTGATAGAAGATGTATTGGGTTGGCCAAAAAGTTTGTTTGGGTTTTTCTGTATGTGCTTATGGGAAAACCAAAAAGAACTTCTTAACCAACCCAGTAATATCAAATAGTATAAGCCCCGCCAAACTCAAAATTTGTGGAAGCGAGTAGCCTGCAGACACAGGAGAGCAGCCCTTGATGTGTTTCTAAGCAGTGAGAAGGGAATGGTAACTCACTCCAGTATTCTCGCCTGGAGAATCCCATGGACAGAAGAGCCTGGCAGGCTACCCAAGTCCATGGGGTCCCAAAGAGTCAGACCAGCTAAGAAACTAACACTTTCACTTACTTTCACTTTTTTTCTGGAGCCAGTACACAAAATGGTCCTCATAGGGATCACAACAGTACTGAATAAAGGAGCTTACTGGTTAAAATTTTTCTATGGGTCTGGTGGTTCCCTTGGAGAAGTATTTTATCTTGTAATAAAATGATTAAAGTGGTATAACTTTGATCTTTAAAACTATTTCTCTATCTGTCAGAAAGACCTATGATAAATTGTAAAACAGTATCTTTAGATCATTTTATCTGTTTTCACCTTTTTAAAAAATACATCCAGTATTTTAAAGCAGTATAGCTATTTCTTTTAAAATAGAGACATTTCAGTCAATTGATTTGAAAAGGACCTCTTCTTCTATATTTATCCCAGAGTTTTACAGAATCTTACGTCATTGTAGAAAAAAAAAGTACTGTAGTTAGTACACTTTCGAGTTCTCTGTAGAATCCAGAGTTTAAAAAAATGTGTATTTGTGGAACATCTTGGACTTAAACTCTCTCACGAGGTCGCAGGACAGCTTGGGAACATCGGCACCCTACAGTTAGCCCAGGGAGAAAGCCTTGAGGCTCTAAGCAATGTGTGGGGAGTGAGCTGGAAAGAGCGAGAGGCGGCTTTCAACCAGAATCCCAAATGCACTGTGCGCGGTGTTTCACTCAGATGCTGAAAATCACCAGAAACTCAGGGCAAACAACATCTCTTGTGATGAGCAGCATTCTCTAGAAGCACCCAGGACTTTTTAAAAAACAAAACAAAAACAAAAACCTTTGCCCCAAGTACCTTGTAACACTTCTCATTGGCAGTTTTCTTTTTTGTTGTATATTCGACTTTCCCTGAATCGTCTCTGTCCCCCCCGCCTTGTCGTGGAGCAGCGCTGCTCAGGCAAAAGCGTTATCCTGTGTCTGGCTCGGTCAGTTTGTTTGTTTTCACGGGCCTGGTCCCCAACCTGTTTGATGGGATTAGGGAAGAGAGAAAGGGAGGAACTGCTTTTTGTAACCTGGCTGGAGGAAAGTCACCCGGAAATGATGAATGGAAACAAATATTTTGTCCTACGCAACTCCTTTGCCTTGTCCTGCTCGTAATTCACACTTTATCTTTTGAACAGAGGAAATTAAGTCCCTTGTTCAGTAAATGTTTATTTGGGGCCGACTATGTGCCAGGCCTCAGGAAGATGAGTGAACAGAGTAAAGGCAGGCGCTGGCCCCATAGAACCATCGAGGTCGCTCCATTGCCCTCTGCTTCCATCAGGATGGGGTTCTGGAAACGAAGGCACACGTCTCGTTTGGTTTTTGTGTCCCTGGTGGACACCGTGACAACTTGAGTTGTGCTGTTCACCGTTCACCCCTCGGACCCTGACAGGCACGAGGCAGTGCAGGCCCAGCAGGGGGTATGCACTTGACTTTCAGAGCAGGAGTCTGTTCTGGCCCTGATTCCCCATCCTTCTTCCCTGAGGACTCAGAGTGGTTTTTTTGGTACAGCTGGGCACCCCAGGACAACCTGCTGGCAGTTAATTAATGGATGCTTGCCCCTTGACAATTTCTGTGTGTTTTGTACAAGTTCCCGTCTTGGCAGTTGTGGTTCTTAAATGCAGGATTTTCCTTTACCACCTCATCTGGGTAAGATATTTAAAGTTCAGCACTCACTCACATCCTGACATCTTTTCCCTCTGAAGACCCCATTGGTAATGGTTACCAGGGGCGGGGTACGGGGGAGGAAGGAAGATGGGAGAGAAAGGATAGTTAGGGAGTTTGGAATCGACATGTCCACACTGCTATATTTAAAATGAATAACCAACAAGGACCTACTGTACAGCACAGGAAACTCTGCTCAGTGTTATGTGGCAGCCTGGATGGGAGGGGAGTTTGGGGGAGAATGGATAGATGTATATGTGTGGCTGAGTCGCTCTGCTGTCCACCTGAAGCTATCACAGCATTGTTAATCAGCTCTACTCCAATACAAAATAAAAAGTTAAAAATTTTGCATAGTGCTTACCTCTGAAGTTTAATATAATTTTAAGACATGTATTAGGAAAGAAATATTTTCATATCAGCCTTAACTTTTTAATAAACTGCATTTTATAATTGGAAAAAAAATATCCCGTTGGTGTCTGTGGTTTCCTCCATCGCTCCATGCATTTCTAGAATGTCTCAATCTGTACGTATCGTGCGTGTACTTGTCATTTTCACTGAAACTGTTGAGGCAGTGGCCTCCAAGTGTGGTGCTTTGGGGGGCATTAGCAAGCCTCCTCTTTTGTAGACTTGATGAAGGTAGGTGGCGCGTCTGTCAGAGTTCCCATCTCCTTTGCTCTCACGCTCACTAGCTGCAGTTCTGCGGCCTTGAACTGCAGTTGCTTTGCTGTTTGATTGGCAGTGAGGTTGGCTCCTGTGTAATCCGGGTGCTTGTACACTCTGGATGCCGTGTCATGATCCAGCTGAGCTCCTTGGGTTCCACTGAGCCTTTGTGTGCTTAGAGGATAGAGGCTGGGTCTCTTTGCCTGCCTTGCACTGAAGGATTTCAAAGGAGAAATCCTTGTAGGTTGGCTTTGCGCCCCTCATAAGTTCGTCTCATCGCTCTTCATCAGCTTAAAGGGTTTTTCCCCGTTGCACCTGAGACTCTGACTTTGTGAGCAGTGTGAACCATAGACCAGGAAGAAATCCAAATCCCCCATCCTGGACAATGAAGACGGTCTTAAGAAGGCTTGCTGACGTCCATTACTGGTGTCTTGGTCCATAGAGTTGGGGAGTTGTGAAGAAGTGGAGGAAGGCAGTTTTTCCTAAGGCTAAATTTAGCCGTTGCTTTGGAAAATCAGAGTGGTACAGCTTGTGCCTTATCTCCAGGCAGGCCTCACCCTCTCCCCTGCACTTGGACGTCTTCAGCAGCTATCCTGGGAGGAGCCGCTCTGGGCACTCTGGCCGCCCCTCGATTCTGGGAAGGAATTAAGCGACCTCGTGTTTCCCATCCTTCTGAGCTCCCCTGCAAAATGCTGGCGGCTTCCTCGGCGGCAGTTACAGTTCTCTACAGAAATAGCCGGAGTCATGCCTCCTTATGCTTCAGCAGCCCTTACTGCCAGCATGGCCAAGGGCTGGCCACGGAACAGGAGACACGGCCTCTGGTCCCCGGTCCAAATAGCAACCAGAGGGCACATGTGCGCCAGAGCCACAAATAACGTGTTTTAAAATAGCAGATGGTATTTGATGATCGCGCCTTCATTCATTTACCTGCCAAGGCAAAACTTTCTCTCCTGCTCTGGCAGTGAGACCAGCGGTAGCCCGGGTTGAGCAGTTGTCATAACAAGCTCTCGGGGTTGCAGATGTTATTTGTTTGCTGATTTTCAGGCTGTGCAAATCCACACCCACTTTCTAAGGCTGTTCTCGAAAATCTCTCTTTGGTCTCACAGTAAGAATGTCCCATTTCTCCAACAGCTGAACCCGTTAAGCACTTGGGTAACTACCTAGAGGTAGTCCTTTCATCAAGGTGCACTGCCAGGCACCGTGATCCAAGTACTTCATTTCCCTGGGGAAAGTGGGAATACCTGAAGGGTGAGGATCCGTATTGATAACGGGGATCTCAGTGGATAAAGGAAAGTGACATTGCGTGAAATCCCGGCTTGTGTCTATGGAGAAGTCAGGTCTTCCGCGGCTCTTCTGCCAGAGTCTTGCACCAACACACGGCACTTACGTAATTTGCTTACCTGAGCCCCAAGGAAAGGGCAGCCACCCAGGGAAACGCCTAGAGCTTTCTCACGTGCTTGCACAACAACTCCACTGGGCTTCAGTCATCTTGAATGCTCTTTGTCTCCCTGAGAATAGAGGATAAAATGGGCTAGTGTATGTAAAGCCCCCTGGAGCCCACTGTGGAGAGTAGAGGTCATTTGGAGCCCTCGTTCCAGAGTTTGGCTGACCTCATCCATTAGTTGGCTTCTGAAGGAGCTTAAATTAGAACATGATATTCCTTCCTGCCAACTGGGTATGCCCGCTCTGGATCTGGTACCAAGGGTACAAGACTTGCAGAAAGCTCGCTCTGGAAGCAATGACACATGTGAGAAAGTACCTGTAGGGACTTCCTTGGTGGTCCAGTGGTTAGGCATCTGCCTTGCCATGAAGAGGACACAGGTTCAGTCCCTGGGCCGGGAGGATTCCACATGCCACAGAGCAGCCAAGCCTGTTGTGCCACAGCTACTGGGTCTGTATGCTGCAACCGCTGAAGCCCACGAGCCTGGAGCCCATGCTCTGCAATAAGGAAAGCCACCACAGTGAGAAGCCCTTGAACTGCAACTAGAGAGTGGCCCCCGCTTGCCGCAGCTAGAGAAAGACCTACTGCAGCCATAAATAGTTTTTAAAATTCTTTAAATTAATTTTAAAAACTAAAATTATTATTTTTTTAAAAACTTAGAAGAATCTGCCTTGTAGTTGCTGGGACTTGGGTTCAGTCTCTGGTCGGGTAACTGAGATCACACATGTCTTGGGGCAATTCAGCCACATGCAGTAATGGAAGATCCCGAGTACCCTACTAAGACCCAATTCGGCCAGATAAATAAAGAACTACAGGTTCGTCTGCTGAATGCTGTCAGGACACAGAACAGGGCACAGAGGCTTGCTGAGTGGACTAGGAAGTAGGTTCAGAGCCTAACCTGTGCTCAAGTTCCTGTACTGATGCTCATGACCTTGGGTAAATAACACATTTTCAGAGCCTCAGCTTCCCCATCTGTAAAAGGGAGAGGAAAATCAGAATTGTTTCCAGGACTAAAAATAAAACCTGTGGAATGTCTAGCCCATGTAGATGCTCAGTGATAGCTACAAATAATAATTCTGAAAGGATGTTTGAGCTACACCCTGAAAAATAAGAGGGTCACCAGGTGGATATGGAGAAAGATGGGCATCACCCCAAGACCCCAAAGCATATGACATTCCTGGTCGCTTTGGAGACCAGTGAGCATGAGAGGACCCCTAAACAATTGCCCGAGGCTGTCGGCAAAGACCCATTTCCTGCCAAACACCTGACATTTAACTTTGTGGGTCACAGGGGAGGGATTCAGGTTATTGTAAAACTAGATTATCTGATATAAAGTCAGAAATTGCTTCATGTTGTATTGCTCAATGTGAAAATCCATTCGGTTCCCAGATTTAAAGTGAGTTGTACAAAATCTGCAGGTGACGGTAGGTGTGGCTGAACCGAGAGCCTTAGTCTGGGTAGTTGTTGGTTCCTGACACAGCCAGTTCCTTTCATTAGATGTCCAAACACTTGGGATTCTTCACTTTGACAGCAGCAAATCACAAACCTAAACTTGGAACACACTGTGGGTATCTGACTTCATGAAGTTTTTGTGTGTGTGTGTGTGTTTAAAACTTTGGTATTGTTTAGAAATTTTAGGTAAATGTTAATTGGTGGTGGTGTAATTGCTAAGTCATGTCTGACTCTTGCGACCCCCTGGACTGTAGCCCACCAGGCCTCTCTGTCCATGGAATTCTCTAGGCAGGTATACTGGAGTGGGTTGCCATTTCCTCCTTTGCGGGATCTTCCTGACCCAGGGATTGAACCTGGGTCTCCTGCATTGCAAGAAGATTCTTTACCATCTGAGCTACCTGGGAAGCCCCAATAATAATTCAGACTTAAGAGAATCTGACTACTTTTTTAAAAGTTTACTTTGTTTCATCATCCTCATAGGTAACAATAAGATAGTGATATTCTCATTTTATCGGAGAAGGCAATGGCACCCCATTCCAGTACTCTTGCCTGGAAAATCCCATGGATGGAGGAGCTTGGTGGGCTGCAGGCCATGGGGTCACTAAGAGTCGGACACAACTGAGCGACTTCACTTTCACTTTTCACTTTCATGCATTGGAGGAGAAAATGGCAACCCACTCCAGTGTTCTTGCCTGGAGAATCCCAGGGACGGGGGAGCCTGGTGGGCTGCTGTCTATGGGGTCGCACAGAGTTGGACACGATTAAAGAGACTTAGCAGCAACAGCAGCAGCAGCAGCATTCTCATTTTATGGATGAGAAAATTGAGATGCAAAGTGATCGTAATTTTTCCAAAGTCACACGGTGACAGGATTAAACCTGTAGCCCTTCTCTCTACTCTGGTGTTCTTTCTACTCTTTCATCGCTGCTTAGTCTAGAAATGCTGCTTCTGCTAAAACAAGCAAACAAAAAAACAGGTCGAACAGGCTTATGAAGAGGCTTGGAATGAATTGTGAGCCAGACTGGCTACAAAGCCATCAGCATCATTTATCTTTCATCTGGGGTATAGGTAGGTGGGTGCACATGTCTTGAATGTAGTGGGAAGGAATTGCTGCATGGCAGTTGAACCGTCTCATCCCCTGAAGCCATCCAAGTAAATAAACTGCTTTAGAGAGAAGCAGGAGACAAAAACACACCTGGGAAGACATCCCACTGAGAGAGGAGAGAGCAATGAAAAGGTAAGGTTTGGTGAGGTTGAGAAAGTAGTGCCTGATTAGTTGCAGAAAGCAGGGCAAGGAGGTGTATTTCAAATCATTTTCAAGTGTTGTCAGGTGTGAATTGGCCGTGTGCTTGAGATGTGCAGCTGATGCTGTTGGAGCCCGTGTGGAGGGATCTGCCATAATGTATGTGCGTGCATGCACAGTTGCTTCAGTCGTGTCTGACTCTTTGCGACCCCTTGGACTGTAGCCCGCCAGACTCCTCTGTCCATGGGATTCTCCAGGCAAGAATACTAGAGTGGGTTGCCATTTCCTTCTCCGGGGGATCTTCCCAACCCAGGGATCAAACCCACGGCTCCTGCAGAGCAGACAGGTTCTTTACCGTTAAACCACTGGGTACCCCTGTGTGATGTACAGGAGGTGACATTTCATGTGTCCACCTTGGGTGGGAACCTGTGTCTCCACTGGAGCAGGTGGTCCTGGGGCCTTTCTTTAACAAACACTAGGCAGAGAGAGGGTTCATTCTTGTGGAGGGAGGATGGCCTCTTAGAGCAGCAGTCCTCAAGATGTGGTCCCAAACCAGAGCATCACCTGAGAACTTGCTTGAAATGCAACATCTGGGCTCACCTAAGCCTACCAACACCAAAACCAGCATCAACACCAACACCCAGGGGCATCCCTGGTGACTCAGTGGTAAAGAAAGCACCTGCCAATGTGGGAGACACAGGTTCGATCCCTGATGGGGAGAGATCCCACATGCCATGGAGCAACTAAGCCCATGCCCCACAGCGGTTGAGCCTGTGCTCCAGAGCCTGGGAGCCACAACTGTTGAGCCCGTGTTCCACAGTTACTGAAGCCCAAGTGGTGCCTTTGAGCCCATGCACCACAAGCAAGAGTACCCGGTCTCCACACCTAGAGAAAAGCCCACGTAACAACAAAGATCCAGCAGAGCCAAAAATAAATGTTTTAGAAACCCAACACCAAAAAATCCTGGACATTGGGCCCACCAAAGCCCTCCAGGTGATTCCGTTGCCTGCTGACACCGAAAACCACTGGGCTGAGCAGAAGAACACACCCCTGGAGGCTCACATGCTCCAGGAAACATGCGCGCTCGGCTTGCTCTCCGTCCAGCCGGGGTCTCCCGAGGGAGCAGTCTGATCACTTCACTCAAACTGTCCCAAGGACAGGCGACTTGCAACCCCTCAGAACTGAATCACCATTGGCTTTGTTTGAAACATCATGGATGAGACTGGGGCAAACCTCATCAGCCCCCTCCATCTGCACATTGTTCTCTCCTCCCTGCCTCCATACCGAATTAATTCAACAATTCAGGTGCTTTCAGGCTGCGAAAATTATTTGTTGGTCAACAGAGAAAGACAGGGATCTCTTCACTAAGACATCCCCCAGTACCTGGTACCCAGTCAGTTCAGTTCAGTTCAGTCGCTCAGTCATGTCCGACTCTTTGCAACCCCATGGACTGCAGCACGCCAGGCCTCCCTGTCCGTCACCAACTCGTGGTGTTTACTCAAGCTCACGTCCATTGAGTTGGTGATGCCATCCAACCATCTCATCCTCTGTCGTCTCCTTCTCCTGCCTTCAATCTTTCCCAGCATCAGGGTCGTTCCCAATGAGTCACTTCTTCACATGGGTGGCCAAAGTGTTGGAGTTGCAGCTTCAGCATCAATGCTTCCAATGAATATTCAGGACTGATTTCCTTTGGGATGGACGGGTTGGATCTCCTTGCAGTCCAAGGGACCCTCAAGAGTCTTCTCCAACACCACAGCTCAAAAGCATCAATTCTTCGGCACTCAGATTTCTTTATAGTACAACTCTCATATCCATGCATGACTACTGGAAAAACCATAGCTTTGACTAGACGGACCTTTGCTGGCAAAATAATGTCTCTGCTTTTTAATATGCTGTCTAGGTTGGTCATAACTTTTCTTCCAAGGAGCAAGCTTCTTTTAATTTCATGGTACCCAGTAGGTGCTCCATAAATACTTGCAGATGAATAAGTGGATCTGTAACTAGTTTTTAATCAGAAGTGTTTTGCTTCTAAATAATTATATTACCTTTATCCAGTAATACACAGTTAAGATGTATATGCTTGCTCTTGGAAGGAAAGCTATGACAAACCTAGATAGCATATTAAGAAGCAGAGACATCACTTTGCTGACAGAGGTCCATTGTAGTCATGTATGGATATGAGAGTTGGATCATAAAGAAGGCTGAGTGCTGAAGAATTGATGCTTTCAATTTGTGGTGCTGGAGAAGACTCTTGAGAGTTGCTTGGACTGCAAGGATTTCAAACCAGTCAATACTAAAGGAAATCAACCCTGAATATTCATAGGAAGTACTGATGCTGAAGCTCCAGTATTTTGGCCACCTGATGTGAAGAGCCAGCTCATTGGAAAAGATCCTGATGCTGGGAAGGATTGAACTCAGGAGGAGAACAGGGCAACAGAGGATGAGATGGTTGGATGGCATCACTCATGTCCAACTCAGTGGACATGAGTTTGAGCAAACTCTGGGAGACGGTGACGGACAGGGAAGCCTGGCATGCTGCAGTCCTTGGGGTCGCAGAGAGGCAGACACAACTGAATGACTAGCCAACAACAGCAACACAATTAACATGAGAGATAGTTCTGAATTCGCTGAGTATCTTACAATAAAGGTTTAATTAATAAAGCTATAAAGCCAAAACTAGCATCACGTTGTTGCTCTTGACTTGCCAGTCATGGAGAGGTGTAGACCATCATCTTAAGATGATGAAGGAAGTGTGATCTGATTCCTGGTCCACGGGGTACCATGGTCCTATGCTCCAGGGTGCCAGCTCAATTGTTTCATATTTTAATCATTACCACCTCCCCCATTTGAAGTCAGTAGGCTCAGCAATGCTGTTCTGCATGATACAGTTTTCTTAAGAGGTAAATAACTGCTTCTGAGTGTCTTCACTAAGTGCTTCTTAGAACAGCTTGATAACGTGTGAGAGCTGACCGCATAGTCCACTGTGGGGCTGGCACTGGACACTCAGTCTGGGAGCAGGAGCCAGTGACCCCTGGGGCAGACCCGGCACTGGTGACTTAGTGTTTTTTCCCTCGACCTTAATATATTTTTTTTTCAAAATTTAAACTTTTTATTTTTACTGGGTTTTAGCTGATTAACAGTGTTGTGATAGTTTCAGGTGAACAGGGAAGGGATTCAGCATACATGTGTCTATTCTCCCCCAAACTGTGCTATACAATAGGTTCTTGTTGGTTATCCATTTTGAATATAGCAGTGTGTGCATGACCATCCCAAACTCCCTAACTATCCCTTCCCTCCAGCAACCGTAAGTTCGTATTTTTCTAGTCTGCAGGTCTTTCTGTTTTGTAAGTAAGTTCATCTGTATAATTTCTTCTTAGGTTCCACATATAAGAGATGTGTGATATTTCTCCTTCTTTGTCTGACTGACTTCACTCAGTATGATATTCTCTAGGTCCATCCATGTTGCCCCAAATGGCGTTACTTCATTCTTTTCAGTGGCTGAGTAAAATACTCCGTTGCGTATATGTACCACGTCTTCTTTATGCATTCCTCTGTTGATGGACATTTAGTTTGCTTCCATGTCTTGGTTACTGACATTGGAAACGGCGGTGCAGCCAACACTGGAGTGCATGTATCCTTTTGAATCATGTTTTTCCCTGGACCCGAGCCCAGGAGTGGGATTGCAGGGTCATTCGGTTTTGACAGGCAGCTGCATTGGCAGGGGCTTGGACGGGATGGGCTGGGGGTGCAAACCAGGGCCGCCTGCACTGTTGCCAGTGCAGCTGAAACAGAACCACCTCGACAGGCAGAGCACAGCCACGTGGCGTGCCCTGTGCCCTTCTCCCTGTTGGCATGACTTGGCATGTTAATCTTGGCCACCGTGCTCCAGACCAGTGCAAACCAAGCTCCAAAAGAAGCGAAAAGATTCTAAACACATACTCAAGAGACACAAGATTTGCAGGCTGGCAGAAGAAACCATCAGGATGTTTAAGCTGGTTCGGCAGTCTGCGTGAGGCTCTCTGCATGCGTTCAGAGTTGGGTGGTTATCTGGCTGGCAGGATCAGGAGGAAGCAAGGAGAGTTTAAAAACATACCTGAAGGATAGTTGCTGTTCCACTTGAGTTCACTGTCTTTTAAAAGGTAAAATTCTTTGTCTTCTGTTGGCTTCAGATGGAGGAGTGCTGCATTCTGCAAAATTCCCATTTTCTAGTGGAGAGGTGGAGAAGGCAAGGCACCCCACTCCAGTACTCTTGCCTGGAAAATCCCATGGGGGAGCCTGGTAGGCTGCAGTCCATGGGGTCGCTAAGAGTCAGGCACGACTGAGCGACTTCACTTTCACTTTTCACATTCATGCATTGGAGAAGGAAATGGCAACCCACTCCAGTGTTCTTCCCTGGAGAATCCCAGGGATGGCAGAGCCTGGTGGGCTTCCGTCTATGGGGTCGCACAGAGTCGGACACGACTGAAGCAACTTAGCAGCAGCAGTGGAAAGGGCACAGAGAAAGGGTTCTGGGACCAGCTCGGAAGTTTCCCATCAGTGATCCCAGGATGACGAGCCATGTCCGGTACATCACAAGCAGATATTCATTCAGGGTTGAGCCCCCATCTGTGACCATGCCACTGAGATACTTAGAGGGGTCTCAGGGTTTGTCAGTCTGTATGAAATTGGGGGGAAAGATGTCACCTTTCTCTTTTAAAGAGGAAGGCTTTTCCTTTGGTGGTGTTCCTGGAAATAGCTTACTAAGAAAATAATACGATTCTTGCAAAGCAGTCTTCCTCGTCCTGCTTCTGTGGTTTAGGAAAGTGAAATCAATTTGACACTCTGTATTGAAAACTTGCCCCTGAAACAGGTGCTTACTACCTTTTGACTTTGAGAAAAAAGTTCTATTCCCTGGGGTAAGATCAGCTAACTCTTGTGCGTCTTCTCTTCCCATGACTTTCCCTTCCTGATTTTAGCACCTGGTGGCCAAGCTCTGAATCATGGAGACCAATAGATAAAGTGTCTTCTCATGCCTCAGTCAGCTTCCCAGGTGGCTTTAGTAGTAAAGAACCCACCTGCCAATGCAGGAGACCTAGGAGACATGGGTTCAATCCCTGGGTTGGGAAGAGCCCCTGGAGTAGAAGATGGCAACCCACTCCAGTATTCTTGCCTGGGAAATCCCTTGAGCAGAGGAACCTGGCAGGCTACAGGTCATGGGGTCGCAGAGTCAGATGCTATTTGCACGCATGAATGCCTTAGTATCTTGGTCTGTAAGATGAGGCCAGCAGACCTGCCTCACCTGATGGTCATGAGGGTTCACGGGTTAATGTTTGTAAAGCTACTTCATGGGTGAGTAGTGCATGGAGTGTTCCCTTGCCTGTTTTTTGTTGTGCTGGGTCTTTGCTGCTGCGGGGCTTTTTTCTAGTTGCGGTGTGCAGGCTTCTCACTGCTGTGTCTTCTCTCGTGGTGGAGCACGGGCTCCTGGACTCATGGGCTTCAGCGGTCGCAGCACTCGGGTTCAGTTGTCGCGGTGCACGGGCTTAGTTGCGGAGCAGCACTGTTTACTCCCTAGTGTCAGGACTTATCATCTGGATGACGAGGGAGGCTGATAAAATATTTCTTCTCCAGGGTACTCCTTTCCTTGATTCAGATGGCTGTGTTTTGAAAATAGTGCCTTCACAGCAGGTTGATCAATTTCCCAAGATATTTTATTCCCTTACCATAAGATGATGCTGATGGCTGGCACCCTTGTCTGGGACTTAACCATGTCCTGAACATTTACAAATCTGTTAATTCGCTAAATTCTCTCAGCAACCCTCGGAGATAAGGACTGTTAACTATGCCCATTTAAGAGTTAAGGAAACTGAGGCACCAAAGAGTTTGTTCAGAGTTATATAACTATTATACAGCACAGCCAGGGTTCTGTTTCCTGTCTGGTCCTTCCTCACTTCTCCAACTGCATCTTCTGCTGTCCTCTCGGGTGTGGTCCAGGCATGTGGCTTCTTCTCCTTAAACATTCTGCCTCAGGGCTTTGCAGAGCTCTTACCTCACTCCAGCTGTCATATATGTGTGTGTTTGCAGCTAGAGCCTGGATCAGAAAATAATTTTTTTTTCAGTTTTTGGGTAAAACTGATATACCTTATATATATATATATATGTAACTATATGTGTGTGGGTTTGTGTATATTCTTCTTTCTCACAGTGATCTCTTGCTTTCTTATTTTTAAATGAACTTGAACTTTTATTATTTAATTTATTTATTTGGCTGTGTTGGGTCCTTGCTGCGGCACAAGGGATCTTAATTGCGCCATGCGGGATATTTCAGTGCAGTGCAGGGGCTCTCTAGCTGTGGCATACAGGCTCAGTTGGTCCACAGCATATGGGATCTTAGTTCCTGATCAGGGATTGAACCAGCATCCCCTGCATTGCCAGGCAAATCCTTAACCACTGGACCACCAGGGAAGTCCCAATGATTGCTTTCTTTCACCGATTTAAATTGTGTTCATTTGTTTGCTCTAGGGGCCTGTCCACCAGATCTCCCTTCAGGGTTTCCACTGGGGAATTTGACAAAGAAATGGGGTCCCGGAACCTGAAACCACGACCTTGACAGAAAGGGTTTTTCTGTTCCTTTCATTGAGAACTTGGGCTGCGGTCGCGGCTGCGGTCTTGTGTGAGGTGTCGGGGTCATCACCAGCCTGGACAAACCCAGGTGATCTGGTTGAGTGGGTGATCGCCTTGGATGCCCATCCTACAGGCTGGACTGGGCCACGGATTAATGCCCATTCTTCCGAAACACAGCCTCACCCTTCCATGTTCTGCCCTAGATAACCAGTTCAGGATGTCCATCCTGGAGCGGCTGGAGCAGATGGAGAGGAGGATGGCAGAGATGACCGGGTCCCAGCAGCACAAGCAGGGGAGCGGAGGAGGCAGCAGCGGAGGGGGCACAGGGAGCGGCAACGGAGGGAGCCAAGCCCAGGTACGAGTCCTTGAGGGCCATCGCCTTCCTGACATTTCACGTTTCACTGAGGAGCGCGGCAGTCGATCACAAGTCTCTTCTCTTCCACTGGTGTGCTTCCTGGCTGAGGCAAAAGGCAGGGCAGGGGGCTTTGTAGTCCTTGTGCTTCTGAGTATTTAAGTCTGTTCAACAGGGAAGAAGCCCTGGACTGTGGGCCTTCTCAGTCGTTCACCTCCCTAAGCCTTAAATCACCTGTGGATCTCAGAAGTCACTGCAGTTACCTGCCAGCAGGAGGGAAGGCATCCAGTGACAAGACAGAGCCCAAGCGATGACTCAGATCTTCTGGGCTCGGAGTCCAATTAGAACCTATTTTGTATCTTGTGTCCTATCTCTATCTTAAGTATAAATAGAAACCGTAATTGAATTCAGTAATTCATAAGACTTGTATAAACTCCAGGAGTTCGATCGGAAAAGGACTGGGCCCTTTTCAGTAGAGAACAATAGAACAACATTATACATTCTGTCATTGTCCAGATGCTTTTTCAGCAATTCCGTGACGGGTGAATTAGTGTCGTCGGGTTCAGGGAAATCACCAAATACTAGAGTCCCAGGAGTCTTGAGAGTTTTATATCAATTTCTTGTAGGAGCTTCATTTTGGGAAAGTTTCCTAGGTAGACATTTTTTTTTCCCCAGGAGACTCTAGAGTAAAGGTAGAGGGACGGATGGTGTTTATCACCTTCCCTGCTGAGCCATTACCTAAAAGCCTCAGATAATTCTCCCTCTTTCCGTTCAAGATGATGATTTTCCCTGAACAATCACATTTGTAAGTAAACATTTTGAGTCTTATAAGACTTGTAAATATCAAGTGTTAGTAATATTTTTAGTAATAGATGAAAACAAAGCATAAGGTACCACCACCCTCCCCAAAATATCAACCTTTTTTGGAAAATTTTCTCATTTCTCACCTGTCTTTGGAAATCAAAGGAAAGACTTGGCACAAAGTAAAATATTAAGGCTTCTTGTCCCCCTGATACAACTGTTTCATAAACAGTAGTAAGCATTGTTTACTGTGTGTCTCATGGCTAAAATAAGAGTCCCACAAAGCCCTTTTTCTTTCACTGACAAAGGCTATGGAAAGGGACTGGAGTGTAATGTCCATTGTATAGCTCAGCTGTTTGGCCCCTGGCCTGTTATCTGATCCCATATTAGCTGCTACCGAATACTCGTTCATAGTTTATGTTGGCGTCAAGGAATATGTGTCCACTTTATGTGATAGAGATGTAGCTGGTCTTGTTAATGCAAAAAAAAATTCCTTTTGTTCCTTACCTGGTGACTTCTATGTGTCCCGAACGCGTCTTCTTGGTGTATACAGAGCAGCCCTGCCTGGGTCTTTCGAGTCAAGGCCATTCTGCAGGAGGTCAGGGTTGCCTGACTACATGCCTATAACATGTCATGACATTTCTAGTGAGGGTGACATTATAGCCATTTTCTAGGTGTTTAAAATTTTTTTACAGGCGTTTGTTTTCCAGATTTAAAAAAAAACAGTGAGGAACAACAGTATTTCATGGGGTTCATTACTGGACAAAATAACTTAAAATAATAACCAGAGACAGGACCTCCCTGGTCCAATGGTTAAGACTTCACCTTCCACTGTGAGGGCTGCAGGTTCGATCCCTGGTCAAGAAACTAAGATCCCACGTGCATCTTGGCCAAAAAACCAAAACAATAAAACACAAGCAATATTGAAACAAATTCAGTAAAGACTTAAATAGTCCACATCAAAAAAAAAAATCTTAAAAAAAACACCAGAAATGAGAATTGGACTAGAGTCTCATTTGTTTGAGAGAGGGTATGAAACATAAAATTATCACAGAGAGGATATATATATAAACATACAGATGATTCACTTTGTGGTACAGCAGAAGCTAATGCCACATTGTAAAACAATGAAATATACCCCGATAAAATATACACCCCAATAAAAAAATTTTTAAAAGAAAATATTGTAGACAAACACAGATGGTATTTGAGGCTAGTAAAATGTCATTTGTTTAGATGCTGGGGATTCTGAATAAAATTTCATTTAAAAAAAAAAAAAACCTATCACAGAGACTCAGATAAGCTGTTGAGGTTACTAACTTTGATTGTATTTTTCTTCTTGTACAACTTCCTTATAACAGAGAGAAGAAAGCCAGGTGGTTAAAGTGAGTGAATTTCTCTTTCCCATATGCCTCTGTTGTTGTTCGTACTGTAATAACACTTGAATTTGGAAGTCTCTAATGCCTTCCCCAGTCGCCTTTTTGCTTTCTATAAAGGACTGGATTATTCCTGGATTTTTTAAATTTATTTTTTCAATTGAGCTATAGTTGACATATAACACCGTGTTAGTTTCAGGTGTACGACAGAATGATTAAGCGTGTGTGTACGCTGCCAGATGATCACCATGATAAACCTAGTTAACTTCTGTCATCAGACTTAAAATTTTTCTCCCTTGTGGTGAGAACCTTTAAGATACACTCTGTTAGCAAGTTTCAGATACGCAGTTGAGTGTTATTAACTTTAGTTGCCATACTGTACGTGACATCCCCGGGACTTACTCATTTCATAACTGAAAGTTTGCATCTTTTGACTCCTTCACTGTTTTGCCCACCTCCTACCCTCCACCTCTGCATACAACTCTTAGTCTGTTCTCAGGATCCATGAAGTCAAGAAGGCTTTCTGTGTGTGTGTTTGGTTTTTGTTTAGGATTCCACGTGTAAGTGACACACATTATACAGTACCTGTCTTTCTCTCTGACTTATTTCACTGAACGCCTGTAAGGTCCATCCATGCAGTTGCAAATTTTAGAGTTCTTATTTAGGGAGAAAAATCCCCAAGTGACAGTTCTCCTCCATAAGGAGCTGGGGAGTCAGCGGTCCAGGCAGCAGCCCCCCACAACCCCCCTTCCGTAGAAGCATTAAGAAAGTTACCTGCTTCGCTCTTCTCTGCCGGTTTCCTGTCTACAGTGTTTAACTACATCACCTGGGAGGCTAGACCACATTTTTGTTTGTTTTATAGTATATGCTTTCCCTGAACTGGATCAGCACGGAGTTCACAGTCAAACTGTCAGCTGCAGTAGACAGACTCTGATGCCCTTAGAGTTGCAGAAGATTCCTGTGTGCCCGGCTGTGGGTGTGCCGCTAAGCTGGACTTGGCATGTTCTGTCTCTCTTTCATGATGCTTCCTTATCTTCAGTTTTGCGCTTCCCGTTTTCAATTGCTAATCACACAGAGTTTGTTCCCCCTCTGGTGTCCGAAGGCTGACATGGTGGTGGGCCTTTGGGCCTCCAGTCATCGGAACACGTGTTGTCTCGTTACAGTGCGCATCCGGCCCTGGGACGCTGGGCAGCTGCTTTGAGAGCCGAGTGGTTGTCGTGTGTGAGAAGATGATGAGCCGAGCCTGCTGGGCAAAGTCCAAGCATCTGATCCACTCAAAGACTTTCCGTGGGATGACCCTCCTACACCTGGCCGCTGCCCAGGGTTATGCCACCCTCATCCAGACCCTCATCAAGTGGCGGTAAGGCCGGTGTCCTCCTCACCCATCAGCAGGCACTCCTCTTAGTGTGTCCACCAATGGATGGAAATCTGGCCATTCAGGGAGTATGGAATCCTCTCAGCAAAGGAGTCTCTCTGAGAACAGTTCCACAAAGTTCTATGAACTTCCGCCCAAGAAGTACTGAGCGAGATGCTAAAGTAAACTTTGGACTTTTCATTTCCTCCTGGCTCCTGGCAAAACAGAGCATCCAAACCACCTAGGAAGCCCGGGACTTTGTTTCTTCCCATCAGCAATGTTGGCTGCCCACTTCGGTTTCATCTCTGTGGGTTTTATAATGTTGTGGTATTTTTTAACATTGATTCTCTGTGCAGTAATTTGTGATGCTATCTGTTCCAGCACAAAGCATGCAGACAGCATTGACTTGGAACTGGAGGTCGACCCCTTGAACGTGGACCACTTCTCCTGTACTCCTCTGGTAAGAAATGGGTTCATTTATTCCCCAAACTGTTCTTCTGGGCTGGCATGAGGATATGCCTGGCTTCCTTTGTGTTCACCCTTGTTGATACATGATATATATCGGAGCCACTTTGTAACGGAAATGTTTTATGGCACTGTTGAGATTGCTGCCAAGGACCGATTTGTCAATTGGCAGCAGTGGCAGAAGTCAAATAGGATTTTTTTTTTTTTAACTCATATTGAGGAAGCGCACTGTGTCTCTCTGTTTTTTTAGATGTGGGCGTGTGCTCTCGGGCACTTGGAAGCAGCTGTCGTGCTGTACAAATGGGACCGTCGGGCCATCTCTATTCCAGACTCTCTAGGAAGGCTGCCTTTGGGAATCGCCAGGTCACGAGGTCACGTGAAGTTAGCAGAGTGTCTGGAGCACCTGCAGAGGGATGAGCAGGCTCAGCTAGGACAGAACCCCAGAATCCACTGTCCTGCAGGCGACGAGCCCAGCACAGAGAGCTGGGTGAGCCAGTGGCACAGCGAGGCCATCAACTCCCCAGAAATACCCAAAGGAGTCACTGTCATCGCAAGTACCAACCCAGGTAAGAATCCTAAATGGTGACATCTCAGCACTTGGCGGATTCCCCTTTTGCTGTCACGCCTCTACCCTCGGAAAAGTCCATAGGATGTTCACATACGTTTAAGGGTTTGGGGTTTTCTTTTTAGTGTTTCTAATTTTCTTTTTAGCTGTTAGAATGCCTAGTGCTTCCCCCAACCCCGCTCGCCCATCCCACCCCCAAAACTGAGGGGGGGAAAAAAAACTATGTTACTGTGAGAAAGAACTACAAATTTTGGAGGAGGATTATTTGAATACAATATATACTGCTGGGGAATATGTAAACGTTAGGGATGTGTCTTGAGTTCTGGCTTTGCACTCTGTGTCTCTCAGGCATAGAGAACATGTTAATTCTTTAGCATTCCTCACTGTACCACCTGTCCTGACTGTCCTTTCTACTGTACTTTTCAGAGCTGAGAAGACCTCGGTCTGAACCCTCTAATTACTACAGCAGTGAGAGCCACAAAGATTATCCAGCTCCCAAAAAGCATAAATTGAACCCCGAGTACTTCCAGGCAAGGCAGGAGAAGCTGCTGTCCACTGCACTGAGTCTGGAACAGCCAAATATCAGGAAGCAGAGCCCTAGTTCTAAGCAGCCTGTCCCCGAGACAATCAGCCCCAGTGAAGGATTGAGGGACTACAGCCGGGAGATCTCCCCTCCCACTCCAGAGACTGCAGGATTCCTCCACGCCTCTGCATCCCAGCCGGTAGTAAAGTGGAACCCCAAAGATCTTTACATTGGTGTGTCCACAGTACAGGTGACTGGAAATCCGAAGGGGACCAGTGTAGGCAAGGATGTAACACCTTCACAGGTGCGTCCACGGGAACCAATGAGTGTCTTGATGATGGCTAACAGAGAGGTGGTGAACAGTGAGCTGGGGTCCTACCGTGATGGTACAGAGAGTGAGGAGTGCTCACAGCCCATGGATGACATACAGGTGAGCGTGGAGAAGGTAAGCTTGCAGGGGCTGGTCCATCCACCCGCACTTCCATGATCTTTGCTGCCAGTTTCCTAGAGGTCTTGTCATTTTCTTACCAGTGACTGGTTCAAAGTCTGGGCTTATGTATAAGACTAGTGGAGAGTCTTCTTCACTTGGGCCACTCGTGAATCAAACATTTTGAACTGGGCCTGAAAACCAGGGACTGGAAATATGCTTATTAGAAATGTCAAGTTAGTAGATAGTGTCAAAACAGGCTCAGGGTTTCTAAGTCACTTAAAGGGGGGAAAAAGAAAATTTGGCTCACTTGGGAAAAGTTCAGGAATTGGCAATAAGGAAAAAAAAACAACAAAAATAATACTCTGAAATATAATATTATAGGAATATTTTTAAACATGAGTCATTCCCACTTTGGAAACTGTTAATTCTATTAGAAGATCCTCAGACTGGATAAAAAGAAGCAAAGTGTATTATATACTACTTGTAAAAGACAGAATTAAAATGAAACAGAAAGGATGAAAATGAACTGACAGGTGAAGATATAACAGACAAAAGAGTATAAAAAAGAAAAAAAAAGTATAATTAAGGCAAATATTATATATATACAATTTATCAAAAAGTTATGACCATAATGAACCATTGTGCGCCTAACAACATAGTTTCTAAATATTAAAGCAAATAAATCATAAAGAAATGTGGTACCAGAACCACAATCATTGTATGACACTAACGTGACTATCTCAAGAGTTGTCAACTGAGGTACATGTGAAGAGAAAATGAAAAAAATTGACAACACAATTAGAAAGTTTGACTTAGTATATATACTTAATATATGATTATATAATTATGTAGATGTATGAATAAAAACATGGTAAATATACATATCATTGTTCTGACATATCTAAGCACACTTGTGAAAACTGCTCATATATTAGAACCCAAAGAGAATTTTAATAAAAACCCAACGTCATTTGAATAAAAAGCCCTAAAGTCATTTAAATTCCATTGCCTTTTGTAGCTGTCACATTAAGAAATCATCTACTTGGTATCTCAGAGTATTGCACTTATGATGTTAACATGTCCTTATATTAACACAGTTTTATAAAATAGAGGATTTGGGAGAAGAATGATTACAGATAGTTATAACCTTTGGTCTCCAGAAATCCCACTTTTTAATACTTTGATGGGAAAAGAATCAAGGTAGGACTTACTTCGTCCTGTTACCAAGACGGTCAGTATAGAAGGAGAAGAGAAGAAAAGCTGTGATATTCTTCCCTAAAGGTTTTCATTGTATTCCTTTTACAATTCTTTGTTGACAATATCGAAAATTACCCAAGATAAGTATTTTTTAACAGTTTTATTGGGGTATAACTTACCTACCATAAATTCATTCATTTTAAGTGTTCAACATAATGAACGTTTGTGAGTTTGTACAAAATTCACAACCGTCACAAAAGTCCCATTTAGGGCACTTCCTTTCCCCCACAGAAGTTCCCTGTGCCCCTTTGCAATCAACCTCTGTTCCCATTCCAGTCCTATGGATCTGACTCTAGAAATGTTATGTAAATAGAATCATAAACTGTCACATTCTGTGTCTGGCTTCTTTCAGTCAGCATAATATTCGTGAGGTTCACGCATGTTGTAAGATAAGCATTTAATCATTTTTGTATAGATCCTTTCTGAACATTTTCAGTTCACTTAAAAACTGCTGTATTTCAACTTCCATTTTCAAGAGATGTGCAAGAAAACTTTTAAAACCAAGCTCATATCTCTGATTCTAATTGAATAGATCTATTCCAGACTCGTTGTGAGGATTCCTAAATATATCTGTTAGGAATTTATTTTGGGATTCTCGTATCAGCAACCCTGACTCCAGTGGTTTAATAAGAACGTAATTTCTTTTTCTTGTACAAGTCCAGAGGTTTGGTGATTCACTAATGCCATCAGAAACCTGGATATTTTTTTTTTTTCTATTCTTTTGGCTTTTCTCTTCACTTCTGTTGCTTTATGATCATAATGTGGCTTCTTGAGCTTGGCTGTGGTCAGAGCAGGAGAAGAGGGGCAGGGCCGGGTGCATCGGCACCTTTCATCGGGAAAAGCAGACGCTCTGCCCACATCTCTCCCAGCAGACTTGTGTATAGTCTCCTTGTCCAGAGGCTGGTCACAGATCCCCGCCTTGGTGCAGAAAGGTGGGAAACCGAGAGGAGAATCAGGACAGGTGGCTTGTCTTAGTCACCAGCTGTCCCCTGGGCCTTGGCTCTTTGCTGCTCTCTGCAAAACTAGGGTTCTCTGGGCAGGACAAAGTGGGGAGGGGGGCATAGTGGTCAGGTGGGAACATACTCCAGTATTCTTGCCTGGGAAATCCCATGGAGAGAGAAGCCTGGAGGGCTGCACATGGGGGTCACAAAGAATCAGACATGATTCAGCAGCTAAACAACAAGAACAAGTGGTCAGGTAACCAACAATATCACTATAATTACATGACCATGTCCTCTAGAACTGCCCAGGCCTTAGTATCCTTAATCAGTTGATCCTAGCTGATAGTAGAAAGTAGGCATAAGCCAGATATTCTCAAAGACTTAAGGTTTTGGACCGAGCTGATTTTTGGAGCTCCTCAGATCTGGGATCTCAGCATATGTGAGCGAATCATGTAAAACATTTAGATAATATCAGAGGGCACTGGACTGTCATGTAAGCCCACCCTCCTTCATTTCTCTCTTTCCCAGGTAGCGGGCGGGAGGTGGGCCGGCTGGCTTCTAGGGCCCCATCCTAACCTGAGTGCTCTGTGACCTCCGGGTTCCAGGTGAACATGATGACCTTGGCAGAGCACATCATTGAAGCCACACCCGAGCGGATCAAGCAGGAGAACTTTGTGCCCTTGGAGTCCCCGGCGTTGGAAAGGACAGACGTGGCCACCATTAGCAGTACGATGAGCTGGCTGGCCGGTTACCTGGCTGACGTAGACCATCTGCCAAATGCTGCCCAGATCAGGTCAGTGAAGTCCACGGGCCTATCCCCAGGGCAAGTTCCTGGATTTACCTGGAGGCGCAGGAGACCCACTGAATCTGAGGAGATCTGGGTAGTAGATGCCCTTATCAAGGAAGGAAGGGAGCATTAGGCTGGATTCCATTGCCTCTCTCAAGGACCTCTTTCTTCCTCACCTCTGCTATGATGTTTCTTCCCACGGCAGAGTGTAGGAGATAATGTGTCATAGCATGTTCTCCCCAGTTCAACTGAAGCTTCACAGTTGGATAGTGGACTTACTGGGTTTAGTACTTAGCCCAGTACTGAACTCATAACAGGTGTTCAGCGTGAACTTACTAATTGAAGGGCACCCGGAGTCTCCTTAGCATTTTTCTGGACTGAGTAGAGGTGTATCCTTCATGGTCCACAGTGGGTACCATCTTGTATCTTTGACCAGTGTGTGATGAATCCTGCAGACCAATCACCAGCCTTCTCCCTCATGTCTTCTTTTGTTTCAGAAGTGCATATAATGAGCCTCTCACCCCTTCTTCTAATACCAGCCTGAGCCCTGTAGGCTCACCAGTCAGTGAAATAACTTTTGAGAAGCCCAGCCTTCCCTCTGCAGCGGACTGGTCTGAGTTCCTGAGTGCATCCACCAGTGAGAAGGTGGAGAATGAATTTGCACAGCTGACCCTGTCTGATCACGAACAGAGAGAACTCTACGAAGCGGCCAGGCTTGTCCAGACAGCTTTCCGGAAATACAAGGTAAAAGACAAGAGTCCTGGGGACTTCCCTGGTGATCCAGTGGTTAAGACTCTGCCCTACCACTGCAGGGGTGAGGGTTCAATCCCTGGTCAGGGAACTAAGATCTCACATGCTTTGCAGCCAAAAATAAAGAACTTCTTTAAAAACAAAAACAGACAACAGAGTCCTTTTGTGATCAGGGAAAAGTCAGAATCATTCAAACTGAAATAAATGCCATTTCTTTTTTTCTCTGAGTTTATAATTTGAAATAAAGATTCTATAATTAGGTCACATAAGATTATTAAGAATTGTCAGAAACTTTAGTGGAATAAAACTGACCAGTAATGCGATGGTTATTACCCTCTGAACTTACTGTCAGGGTAATAATAGATATTCATTATTTAGTTAATACAAAGTTGACATCTCTGCCACAAGGAACGTATGACCTGGAGCAGGGGTTTCTGGCTGGAGGCCTGGAGACTGACTGTTGGCTGCCCATGAACTCCTAAAATTTTATGGTGAAGTGTCTGTATGTGTTTTTGGTGAGCAAGGTCCAGAGCCTTCCACAATTTCTCAGAGGAGTCTTTGACCTCCCTGGACATGAGTCTGAGCAAAATCTGAGAGATAGTGAAGGACAGGGAAGCTTAGCACGCTGTAGTCCATCATGTTGCAAAGTCGAACATGTCTTAGCGACTAAACAACAACAACAGGGAGGTGTGTAAGTCATCAATCTTTGACCCAGAAGTGGAGGACTCGGTGTTATCTTAGGAAGGACAGAGCAGAGCAGCAACTTATAAGGACAAATAGCACAATACCTAGTTCTTTAAATCCTTTGACTGTTGTTGAGGCCTCCTGACATCCAAATATGATAGTTCTGTTTAAAAGCCAGAATAGCCAGAGAGGTATTCTGTAAATTCATTTTTCTTAATTTATCATGATATTAACTTGTCATATTTTGGTAAACCTCGGGTCTCAGTTCTGAGAAAGTCAATGAAACGAGTGGTCATTCCACTGAAGTCTTGGGAAAGCTGCATTTCTTATACTGTATCATTTTTTCTTTTCTTGCCTCGCTTTCCCCTAAAGGGCCGACCCTTACGGGAGCAGCAGGAAGTGGCGGCAGCTGTCATTCAGCGTTGTTACAGAAAATATAAACAGGTGAGCCAGCTTGTGAATGCGTCCTACCCACACAGCATCCAGACAGGCGTGGGGAGTCCTGTGTGATATTTGGCAGAGAACACAGCATCCGATGCCTGACCCAAAGACTGGCTTCGAATCACCTTGGTTAAAGACCAGAGGAAAATGTTCCAAAAGAGGGAAAAAAAAGGAAAAACAAACAAAAAATCATCTGCAACTACTGCCACAAAATAATTTTTGTTCAGACTGTTGACCTCTTAGTGGTATCACTTCCTGCAACGTTGGTCTGATACAGAGGAAGCTATTTGGGTCTGAAGTGAGGCTCTGTGTGAGTCATTTTGCCTATAAGCTCATTAGTAATTAAAGAGCTTGAGGAGGTTTGGTATGGTGATGGGAGAAGGTAAATACTGGTTGTTATCATTGACCTTGAATCTTACACATCACATAACCTTCAGCCAGTTTTCCTTTTTGGCTGCTTCTTACCCAGTGTAAAATGAAGAATTGTAAAAAATCTTTGAAAATGGGAAGAAGCCCAGAGTATCTTACACTGGGCATTCCTTAGTTAAGCGTTGTAAGAGGAGCACCTGAATTCCTCTTTCGTTCAGTGTTACTGCTTGTGAAGTGACCTGCAGGGTCACGGAGCTCTCATCAGACAGGAAGGGAACTGATCAGAGAACACCTAATATACCTTAGATCTTTCAGACTCATTATTTCATTTTCTCCTTACAAAAATATCTGAAGTGAACAGTTTTATTTCCATTTGGCAGGTGAAGAAGCTGAGACTCAGAGAGATTAAGTAAACACTGGACCTTTGTAACCACCTAGGTAGTGATATTAAAAAGTGCCGAATTGCATTTTGACTGGTTCATACGGTAAAGTTCAGTCCTATTAGTAGAACCATTTTTTAGGTGGTGCTTTTGGTAGGTCTTACACTTTTGTTTAAGAAATAATAAATGCTGAGATAGATACCAGCCACACAGAAAATCAGGATTCTGTTCTCTTTATTATTTCTAAGATTTGCTTGATGTCTCATGTGGATTGCCACTTTCTCAAGTTTCTCTAGGATTAAGCCTTAATTGTGAGGGGAGAGGGGGGAGTGTCTTCAGCTTATAGCCAGTTGAGTTCATGATCCCAGAAAATGAAGGTTTATTGTGTAAACGCTGACACCACAGTCCCTGTTGGGAACCATCCTGGCTTCTGTTTGGTGAGAGGACTTCTTGTTAACAAGAGCAATACTCAGAATCAGAGTTTCAAGTCTTTGATTACAGCAGGAGTTTATTCCAAAATGTGAGTTTGTTAGTTGTTTTTTTTTTAATCCCCTCCCAAAGAAGTGTTGGCTACAACCAGAAAGATGGAAGGCATTAAAAAAAAATACTGACAAATATAAGACAAGTATTTTGGAAGATGAAAGGCATGAATATAGTCAGATTGCCTTTTTTCTTTCTTTCTTTCTTTGGTTGGGCATTTCATTGGTTCTCATTCTGGTTTTTCATTTCCTTCTATTCAGCAATCTAACATTAATCTTGTATTTTCTGTTTCTCCCCCAAGCTGACATGGATAGCCTTGAAGGTAATGACACACCCAAGTCCTCTCACAAACCATTCCACCAGAGTCACAAACCTCACACCCATCACCAGCTACAAGAAGGGGCCATTAGGATGGCACGGTCATTCAGTAGGCATACCCCCCCCCCTCACCCAGCCACCTCACCACAGCACATCTATCCTCTGGGGACCACGTGGTTATGCCGTTGGAGTGGGTTTCATCAAGCAGTCTTGGGACATTTTCTTGGCCAGTGTCCATCTAAACAATCCATCCAAGATAATCACCAGGAACCCAGTGAGCCACTGAGGAAATTTACCTGTTTCCCCTTGTGCTGCGCTGTGTCCGCAAGGTTCTGACCATGCAGAGCATTCAGGCCAAGGTCATGGAGACACTGTGGGATGCAGCGCCCTTGTCTTGAAAAACTTTGGGCCAAATGAAAAAATGTCAAGTGGATCAGATAAGACTCAAGAGGGTTCTCGCAGCAAGGCCCTGTGTCTGGAACCTTTTGAGAAGTCAGTTTTTGCCCCTCACTCTACCTCATACATGCAGAGAGAGACTTAGGCACAGGGATGTTCTGAGGAGCACTTGTCCCTCTCATGGTAAGTTGGCTTCTTGTGAGCAAAGCCCTCGCCTGTGACTTCTGCTCCCTAGAGTCATAGTCTAAGTGGTTAGCAATCTGGACAGAGCCTTTGCTAACATCTGCAGAGCTCTGCGTTTTTCGTGCCTGGCAGGGAAGAGGACTCATTCTCCCCGAGCCTGCCTTCGTGCCTCACTTTCCATCTCTGTGGCAGGCTGGCCGGAGGGCACAGGGACTGAGTCCCGAGTGGTCCCCGGCCCTGGGGCCACCTTCCAGGTTTCATGGCTTCACCTCTGTGTTGGGCTGACAAGCGTTAATCTTTTGCAGGTTAAAATGGCTTAAAGGTGTCAGCGTTTCATGATAAGCCTTGTATTTGGGACCTTGTAACTCAGAAATATGTCGTGTGGAACTGCTAGTTAGAAGTCAGATGCTGCCTGCTAAGTGGATTTGTGTTTGGCAGGAATTGGGAAGCATCCAAAAAGGATTAATTCAAAGTGTTTCCAAATCGTATAGGAAATATTCATTTTCGACATGTAAAGTTTTACTTCCTGGAACTTCCCTGGTGGTCCAGAAATTAAGACTCCACACTGCTAATGCAGGGGGCACGGGTTCAATCCCTGGTCGGGAACTAAGATCCCACCTGCCAAGCAGTTTGGCCAAAACAAAAAACAAACAAAGATCATAAAATTTTACTTCCTAAATATGTTTTTTTCAACTCAAGTGTCTCAATTTATTGCTGTTGAAACTTTTTTCCAAGAAGGGTAAACGATTTTGATATTTGAGGTGTGGGAAAACACAATTAAAGCAGTGCATTGTCTGAAGGTGACTCTTAAAGTTAACATTTCGCATTTTGGAAAGGTAGGTGGAAAGAAGCTTCATTTGCCTGTTTTATGATGAAAGCCAGAACAGAACACGAAAAGAAAAGAGAAAAGTAGTTTTCCTTCTTGCCGTCCTCACCCGGTCGGCTTGGAGGACACCCCGCCTGCGTGGCTCCCCTTGTTACTGCTGTGCTTCTCCTTGTGCCCTCACAGTATGCACTTTACAAAAAGATGACCCAGGCTGCCATCCTGATCCAGAGCAAATTCCGGAGTTACTACGAACAAAAAAAATTCCAGCAGAGCCGGCGCGCCGCTGTGCTGATCCAGAAGTTCTACCGGAGTTATAAGAAGTGTGGCAAGAGACGGCAGGCACGCCGGACAGCAGTCATCGTACAGCAGAAGCTCAGGTGGGTGGAGATCTGGGGGCAGCCAGGAGAACCCCGGCTTGGGCGCAAGAGCAGCCCCTTGCAGACGTGCGGGTCTGTCTGTACAGGGAGCGAAGCAGTCTGCAGTGATTTCCTCCCAGCGATCTAGAGGCTGTGTTACCGTAGAGTTATACCTGTGCCCTTTGCCCATTTTGGCCCATTTAGCTCCTGTCTGTCTCCACTCCCCACCCAATCATTCTGATACCCCACCCAGTTTCAACTTGTATCAGAACCTAGAAGGACCGCAGTTCCTACTCAGAAAGGTGTCACCCTAATACAGTCAACTGGGGCTGCCCAGGTGGCGCAGTGGTAAAGAACCTGCCTGCCAGTGCAGGAGACAAAAGAGATGTGGGTTCGATCCCTGGGTCAGAAAGATCTCCTGGAGTAGGAAATGACAACCCTCTCCAGTATTCTTGCCTGGAGAATCCCATGGACAGAGGAGCCTGGTGGGCTGCAGTCCAGGGGTCGCAGGGTTGGACACGACTGAGCACACAGTACGTGGGTGCACACACAGGATCGCTGTCTGAACTGTAGCGTGTCTACATCCACGACCTGGGAAAAGTAAGTAGGGCTGAGCTATTCTCTTTTGCAGAGAGTCATAAAGAGTTGTAGCCCTGGAAAATACAATGACAAAAGTTTAGAAAACAATAGCCCAAGGACTTCCTGGTGGTCCAGTAGTTAAAACTTCACCTTCTAATGCAGGGGGTGCGGGTTTGATTCCCTGGTGAGGGAGCTAAGATCCCACATGCCTTGCAGCCAAAAAAAAAAAAAAACCCATAATGTAGAAGCAATAGGGGTAACCAATTCAATTTGTTGTTGTTCAGTTGCTAAGTTGTGTCCTACTCTTTGCGACCCCATGGACTGCAGCCCACCCGGCTCCTCTGTCTTTCACTCTCTCTCAGAGTTTGCTCAGGTTCATGTCAAAGGTCTCATCCTCTGCTGCCCCCTTCTCCTTTTGCCATCAATCTTTCCCAGCACTAGCATCTTTTCCAATGAGTCAGCTCTTTGGTTCTTTATTGAACAAATTCAATAAAGAGTTTTAAAATGGTCTACATCAAAAAAAAAAAAAAAGTCTTAAAATAATAGCCCAAAGAGAGAATGAATGTGTAAACGGAGAAAGCCCAAATACGGCGGATGAGTGTCTGTCTCATCCCGTTTTCAACAAATCGAGCTTACAAAGACTTGAGGAGTAGTGGCAGGACATCTTATTTTCAGTCCTTCCAGTGTCTCCCTTTGAGTGGTGAGAGCGTTTACACTCCCCTCCTTCCATCTCTCCCAGTGATGCCCAGACTCAAATCCACGAGATAGGCTTGTGCTGTTGGATTTGCTGCATGAACTGTTGGGTTAAAAGTTCTCTCTCACCACTGACTTGCTTTCAGCTTTCACGCATGAAACTTCACAGCACTGTTCTCGTGACCGTAATTCATATTCTGGCTTTTTCAGGAGCAGTTTGCTAACCAAAAAGCAGGACCAGGCTGCTCGAAAAATAATGAGGTTTCTACGCCGTTGTCGCCACAGGTACATTCACCCTCATTTTGGCATTTTCCTCATCTAGAAGAAGGAAACCACCCTCATTGCCTTAACCACTCATAAACTCCTAGGTGAAGCTAACCGCCCGCTCGCCCCACAAGTGATCAGGCTAAAGTGACGCCAGGAGGACAGAACTCTATCTAGGGACAAAGTCGTGAGAACCCTGCTCTCTGTTCCAGACGGTGCTGTGTGTATCGAATCACGGGGGTCCTGCCAGTGTTTCTCTGTTTTGGTTCGAGGAGAACTTAGCTGCGTAGCTTTTCATTCCAGATTTTTCTTCAGCAGTGTGGTCTTCACTCTAAACCCTTGCTGTGCTAATGTGTGTCCAAACAGAAAAAACAAAGAGTTTCTCTTCTGAAGGAAAGGATGGGAAACCACGAGTACCAAGTTTTCTGATGTCGTTTCCACTGAATAACTTGTGCCCTCTGCTGGTGGTGTCAGGGCTAACACCCTCCATCAGCCGAGCAATTCCCACTCTTCTGTGATGGGGAACAGGAGAGGTGGTGGGAAGGGAACTGGGCAGGAAAGGACAGGCACCTTGAGATGGGAGGTGAATTTCCAACTAGAAGTGGGCTCTGATGACTCCAGCATCTTCCTGGGGAGCCAAACCTTTCTCTCTGTTTTCCCGAGTTTGAGATGCCTTGGTGAAGACTCGGTCCTGGTCTCAGATTTCCGGGGCTGGTGAACCGCGCGTTTGTTTTCTTTACATGGGTTAATGTTCTGTCCTCACTTCTGTGACACTGGCCATCTGAGTTGTGTTCAGATGACTCTCCACATGGTTTTGTTGTTTCTCCGTCCATCAGGAGCCATGCAGTTCACAGACCCAAACTTGAAAGCAAGCTCTTTGATGTCTGATTTCTTCCCTTTTAATTGTACCCAGAGCCCAAGCTGTCTGGGTGTAGTGTGACTCCTCAGAGGTTTCATTTTAGTGTTTTTCCTCCTCACATTGTCTGCTTGCTAACTTTGGCAGTATTCTAACTCTGAAACTTACTAGGGGTTACTAGGGGTTAACTGGCTACTTGTGTGCACTTTTACTTAAATTAACAAAATAATTTGTTTATATGAACACGGAAGGGAAAGTAGACAGAGCTACACATGCAGTAATAATTAAAAGGAACATTCTTTAGGATATATACGGTACTCTTTAGCCAGAATTGCTGCCAGGGCAGCTGAGGCACTTTTACCCTATTCCTCTGCAGTGCATTTGCTCTCCACTGCGGTGATTGGGGTTCTCCCCATGATTAGCTAAGTGATGAGACATCCCGTATCAGTATTCTGAAATAGCAAGTCTTCTTAGAAAATGCATATCAAAATATGGGGCAGGACCAGGACATAATGAAATGAATTCTCCAGGCCTTACCAAAATCAGTCTCTTCCTTATTATTTAGTCATACCTGCCTTAGAGGACTTGCAGCCAAATCGAGGAGTTGCTGTTCTTCCTTTGGTGACAATACCGAGACCTTCCCTGTACCTTTTTCCATACATGTTCACACTCTTCTCCCTACTTCCTCTTCCTCCCGGAAAACAAAAAGCCCAGGAGGATTCTCCCCAGCACCACTGAGTCTGTGGTTAACACTCTCACAGCAGATTTGATCTTCAAGAAAAACCCCCTCAACATTGCTCTTCCTTAAGCCACATCAAACAAATACGTTCTCAAGTTGAATTCTCCTTGGTTCTTCTGTATCCTCAAACTTTGAAAATATGCATACGTAATGCCTCTTGGGCTTCCCAGGTGGCTCAGTGGTAAACAATCCTCCTGCCAATGCAGGAGACACGGGTTCACTCTCTGGGTTGGGAAGATCCCCTGGAGGAGGACATGGCTACCCACTCCAGTATTCGTGCCTGGAGAATCCCTTGGACAGAGGAGCCTCGTGGGCCACATGGGGTCACAAAGACTAGGACACGACTGAGTTACTGAACAACCAGTGCCTCCTTGGTGAATGTGAGCAAAGCTGTTCAATACAGTCCTGTTTTCTTCTTCTTCTTCTTTTTTTTTTTGGCCACAACTTACTGTGTTTATATTGGATGAACTGAGAGGGTAAGAACATAAATGCCCAAAAGTGTGCTTCACGTAGGAGCCTGGGTGAAGGAATGGTTTCACTCGTTTTTAAGAGTTCTCCTTTTTCAGACTGGTAAGAAGCATTTCTTGAGGATTTTGTCTTTCTTCAGCTTTCATTTTTGCCAGGAATAACCTCATGAAGCTAACAAGAAGATTTGTTATGAAGAGAGTATCAGATTCTGGGTCTGAAGTTCTTTTCACTGTTTGGAATTAAACAATGACGTCTCTTGGCTGTTTTTTTTTTTTTTTTTTTTACTTGCCCCTTGATATTCCAGATGTTAGAAGAAATGTGCAGGCAAATTGGAGTAACCTTTGTCTACTATGCATGGTCAGTATTCACTTTCCATGCCTATATAGTCAATGGAGGAACTTGAAGAAATCCCGAAAATCTATCCTGGAAGTTTGAACTCACTTCCCCTAGAATAAGTGTCACCTCATTGCTGTTCCATCCAGGTTATTGAATATTATCTTAAGAGAGACTATCATCTGTATTGTCCCTTAGAAGCATTAAAACAGGAAATTTCCTATGATGCCCTCTCAGAAAATGTAGGTAGGAAGTAGCATTGGGAGACAGCAAGTGTCCCATTTCTTAAGGATTTTGCCAAGTCATGTGACCTCAACATTTTTAGACCGAAAAATAAATTGGTGACTTTCCTACCTGCTCATTTCACATCTCCCACCACCACTCTCCTTTTCTTTCTTTCCAGAAAAAAAAAAAAAAGGAACTACTTTATAGTCTTTTTGTTGTTGTTGTTGAAATAAAGCTATTTATAAGATTTCTGTTGTGACCCTCACATGCTAATAGCTCTTTGGTGTTGTTTTACTGTCTAAAGCCCCCTGGTGGACCATAGGCTGTACAAAAGGGTGAGTGTAGCTGCCTGCTAGCCAGTTTATCTTTACCTTCCATTTTCAATATTTTGCTTTTTGCTTGCTTGCATGGGGCTGCAGCCTAGGTATGCCAGTAAAGTCTCACATCCATTTCGAATGAAATAAGATAAAAACTAACCCTGACTACTAACACTGCTACTTTATACAACAGGAGAACAGTCACATACAGACATAGAAAAATGCATGAGCAGCTGATAGGCCCTGAAGCCACTGCAGGGCATGCTAGCACTTGGTGGGAGAAGCCTTCCGTGTGAAAAAGGTGGCTGGTGGGACAAGTTTAAATCTAAACAAGGCTGCACTAGAAGGAAATCTTAAGCAAGTGGTAATTGGTGATGAAAATAATCTGCTACATGAAATTCAACTACTTCTGTGTCGAAATTTCCAAAGCAAGAAGGCTTGCTAGGCAATGCTGATGTTTTTCTTTTAACTTATCTATTTCATATTTAGAGTTACATAGTTTCATTTTCTAACTCTCCCTTTCCCTAGTGCTAGGAGGTAAGTCAGTAGTACCCAGAGCCAAGTCAGTACCCAGAGCTGCGCTTCCTGAACCGGCCCAGTACGTTCATTATCCAAAAGGGAGTGAACCCGACTTCCAACATTTGATGACAGTGCTGAAGAAAGACAGGGCGGTGTGACGTGTCTGAAATCTGTACATTCTATATTACAGTCCCGAGTGGATGTTCCAGGAAAATTTGTGTTTTAAAGAAATGATAGCGGTAGTTCAGTGGACCTGTGAGATTTTTAGAATCTGATGCTGATTTGTAAGTATGCAGACATGACTATAACAAATCTTTGTTGTTATCGTTCAGTTGCTAAATCATGTCCAACTCTTTGTGAGCCCATGAACTGCAGCATGCCAGGCTTCCCTGTCCTTTACTATCTCCTGGAGTTTGCTCAAACACATCTTAAGTTATAATAAAGGATGTAGTGGGCAGAAAACTGTTTTTTAAAAGCCAGAAATTGAATTCACCAAAATCAGACTTGAATTTACGTTAACTAGGCAACTTTTGTCCTAGAGATAGTCTTAAGATGCATTTAAAAATCTAACATGGCAGAAAAAATAAAACTTGGCAGTTACCTCTATCAACTACATCCAACATCCTCCCTTCTTACCTTACGCTAGCACTATGTTTAATCATTTACAAGATTTCTGAGAAAAGATTGTGCTTCAAAAATTCCCAAACTTCTAATGTCTCTGGAGATGTTATTTCCCATATAACCACATTTGTGTTGATGCTAATATTTATTTATTATATTTTAATCTAAACATTAAAAGGCCTTTTCATTAAAAGGCCAGGTAATAAATGTCTGTTGCAATATAGCAGTTCCCCTTATCCAAGGGGGACACACACCACGACCCCGGTGGATGCCTAGTGGATGGGTAGTACCAGACCCTAAACATGCATATGTATATACTGTGTTTTCGCCTGTACTGACAGGCAGTTCACATATACAGCATGGGTGTGCTGGACAAAAGGGTGATTCACGTCCCAGGCAGGACCACGTGGGGCAGTGTGAGATTTTATCATGCTACTCAGACAGCACACAATTTAAAACTGATGAATTGTTTATTTCTGGAGTTTTCCATTTAATATTTTCAGACCACAGTTGACCTGTGGGCAGCTAATACCTTGGAAAGCAAAACCACGGATAAGGAGAGGACCACTGTATGTAGTTCTGCCATTGAAGCATGAGAACAGCCACAGACAGTTCCATCAGTGGGTAGTCATGGCTGTATTCCAATAAAGCTTTATTTACACACATGTGCATTGGCTGTATTTGGTCCACAGGCTGTAGTTTGCTGACCTAGGGTGACAAGAGAATTGAGTTTTTATTGTTCTTCCTAAGTTAAGATCCCAGGTGGCTCAGTGGTAAAGAATCTGCCTGCCAGTGCAGGAGACTTGGGTTCAGTCCCTGGATCAGGAAGATCCCCTGGAAAAGGGAATAGTGACCCACTCCAGTATTCTTGCCTGGAGAGTCCCATGAGCAGAGGAACCTGGCAGGCTATAGTCCATGGGGTCACGAAGAGTTGGACACAACTGGATAACTAATATATAATATATATATATTCCTGTAAAAAGTTGACACTGAAGGAGAAATTTGTTTTAAAAAATGTAAAACAGCTACATGCCATTGTAAATTTAACTAGTTAGAGCTCTCTAGAATTAGGCAGTTGCTTACAGTTAAATTATTTCAGGTCCCATGTCGGGGAGCCGGCTCAGAGATTTGAGCAGATTCCTCTGTGTTTGAAATACAAGAGAAAAATGGAACACAAATCTCCATTTCTCTCTTTTTCTATTCCCTCTCACTCTCTGCATACAATAGATAATATCTCTTTCCATTAAAAAAAAAAAAAAAAAACTCGCAAGAGAACAGATGCATGCCCTAGTATTCAATTCAATTACAAGTGGTAGTATCTTGCATGTTCTATGCAATTTATATAGTTCGCTGTAAGGATCCAACAGTTTAGTAAAAGCGGTTGCTTATGCAGTTTTGAAGCTTGTTAGGGTCTGGTATGTTAATGATCCTTTTTAAGAGTACATTTTCTAGAAGTGCTTTTCCATGCCAACCAGAGTCCCCACCTTCATTTCCTGAACGCCTGTTGCATTTTGCTGTGAGTTCCTAAAACTCCTTCTCATGCATGAAAACTTGGAATTTCATAACACCCCCATCCCTCTCGGTCTTAGGGGGCTGGAGAGAGAGGAACTCAGAAGCTTTCAGGTTCCCTCCAATGTGGTTATTTTTCTCTAACATGAATTCCCAGGTGACTCAGTGGTAAAGAACCTGCCTGCAATGCAGGAGACGCAGGTTCAATCCCTGGGTCAGGAACATCCCCAGGAGAAGGAAATGGTGACCCACTCTAGTATTCTCGCCTGAGAAATCCCATGGACAGAGGAGCCTGGTGGGCTACAGTCCATGGGGTCACAAAAGAGTCGGACATGACTGAGCAACTAAACAGCTTGAAACGAGGAACAGCTTATCTGTGTCTTGTCTAATTCCCAGTAGGATCTCGTGTCCTCTCTGTCCACTGGAGAAGTCAGGATGGCCCTTCCTCTGAGAGTCCCTGAGTTGAAGTCCCTTGGGAGGCAGGGCTTTCTTTGGGGAGAATTTATATTCCTGGAGTTTATGCCAAAGAAGATAATATACTTACTAATGTATAAAGTACACCATAGTTAAGACATTTAAGGTTTACGTATTCAGAGATAATTTGAAAAGTCAAAGAATGAAATTTCATGGTATAGTGTATATAAAAGGCAGTTTGACCCCAACTGCTAAATTAATGAAGGAGAAAGATATATAAAGGGAAGTGATGTCAGCCATCAAAATTGGGAGCCAGTAAGCTAATTCCAGCAGCTGAGCAATCAGAAAATACCTATTCAAATTATCAGTCTTAGGGAAAGCTAAGAAAAAGCACCAAATGGTCTTCGCCGAATCTAACTCATTTTCACTTAAGTCTTTCGTCCAGACTTTGCCCCTAATTTATCCAGTAACTTAAAATGGAATCATCCAAATCCTAATGCCGTCAGAGGAATTTGTTTTGTCTTGGACACAATAACTATCTATTTGAGAAAGCATTAAACACAGATATTTGAGTCAACAGTTTTAATTATTATTTTCTTAGTTCATTAAGGTGTGATACAACTTCAGTAAATGGCTGAAGGATTGCTAAGCTTGAAGAAATTTTTTAGTGCACAGGCTGAAAATAATTCTGCATTCCAGTTGGATTTTGAGTGTCTCAAACAGGGTGTTATTCAGTGTTACAGCAGAAAAACCAGAATGCCTCAGATGAAAAAGAAAATAGAAAACAGCTGAATTACCTAACAGGTTTATTCTCAAGGTATTGAGACTAAAATATAAATTGCCTTAGACAAATTTTTTCTTTCCCTGATGAGATCAGATTTCTGCAAGAGAGCCTAATAACCTGTTATAATCCCTGCAGGTATTGTAAACAGCAGGACCCCCGGTATTGAAATAACCAATTTCTTATAAATTGCTGGCCTAGCTACCCATGTTCAGTAAAGGTGGGTGAAACCATGCAACTGGAAGGAAAAGAGCCCTGATTGGGAGAAGAAGAAATAACACTTTCTGATCACAAATTTTTAAACAACAGGTTTTCTATTTGACAGCTGGGTTTCCAAACACTTAACCAGATGCTGCTAGTTAACTTGGTAAGTAGCGTTGACAGCACAGATTCTTGAGAAGAGCAGTCAAGCCAAATATGTGCAGTGGGTCACTAGCAAGTTCTGCAGGTCACACATAGACTTTGTGTGTGGTTCTCCACTTTCATCCAAAGGGCAGCTCTCTAACAATGCCTGCGAGTGAGCGGTTTAATTAAGGAGAAGTGTCTATCAGCAACTCGGATGTCTCACTTCTCTAGTTAAACGTGACGTTAGGTGAATTTCCAAGTGGCCCAGTCAGCTCAGGGAGGAGTGAGAGATGAAGGTGGGACGTGGCATCTCATTAAAATCTCCAAAGTAATTCTGTCTTACTTGCCTCTTTTAGGAAATGAATCTTTTGGGAACACAGTGGTGTGTGTTACATTGCAGACAACATGCTCTGTGTTGTTCTTATTGGGCGTCTCTGTCTTTTTCATTTTGCAATCCAAATGAGGTATCCGGAAAATGGCAAGACCTCTCTTTTCCTAATCCCCCCCACGAGCTATTGCAGCTCTCAGAACAACAGGTAACTAAGCAGAAAGCCGCCTCTGGCTGCCCTGTACATTTCTGACGTCCAGCATTGCAAGAATATACCTGCCAAGATCCACTGACTCATGACACATTTCCCTGGCTGAGCATCACCAAGTAGATGTAATGAAGCCGCTTTGCCTAATGCTTTACCCATGGAGCCATTGTTTGCTATGAGTTTCTGAAGCAGGCCTACTTCATTTATCCATAATGATCATGGGACGTCTGATGGACAGAAACCCCGTGGGCTTCTGCTGGCTTTCAGTGCTGTTGCTTTTCTTCCTCACTTCAGTGCATTACAGCGCAACGCAGTTTGGGTTGAGACTGAAGCAATATCCTAAAGTGATTATTTTCAGCCTAGAATGTTTGGGGGGGGTAATCTCAGGGTTGTCTTTAATTTTAATAGCTGGATGATCACAGGCCAAAGTCTTACTCTTCTAATTACTGTATAAGTCCAAGCCAGTAACACGAGGACCATTTCCCAAGTTATGGGTGCAAAGTTGAGATGCGTGGTCCTGGCAGCTCTCCTTAGAGTAGCAGTCTCCTTGTACCTGCAGAAGCTACAGTTTGTATCTATATGGTTGTCTTCACAATCTCAAGGAAGACTGCTTTGCTTGTCTTCCATGCAAGGAAATTCAGAAGTAAGTGTAATTATCACAGGCCTTGTTTTTTTTTTTAACATGGAGATTATTAAATTCATTTCTTTCCTCGACCTGAATGAGTCTAACACTTGTAATTCTTTAAGAGAACGCAAAACTTAGTAACCCTTAGTTGAGTTTGTGTAATATAATGTAACCAAAGGTTATTGGACATCTGTATTCTCAGTTCTGCAGATGTGGTGATTTGGATATCTGTATTCTCAGTTCTGCAGATGTAGTGACTTGGACATCTGTATTCTCAGTTCTGTATGTGATGACTTGGACATCTGTTTTCTCAGTTTTGTAGATGTGACTTGACATCTGTATTCTTAGTTCCTTATGTGGTGACTTGGACATCTGTATTCTCAGTTCTGCAGATGCAGTGACTTGGACATCTGTATTCTCAGTTCTGTAGACGTGATGACTTGGACATCTGTATTCTCAGTTCTGTATTTGTCGTGACTTGGACATCTGTTTTCTCAGTTCTGTATGTGATTACTTGGACATCTGTATTCTCAGTTCTGTAGATGTGGTGACTTGGACATCTGTATTCTTAGTTCCTTACGTGGTGACTTGGACATCTGTATTCTCAGTTCTGCAGATGCAGTGACTTGGACATCTGTATTCTCAGTTCTGTAGATGTGATGACTTGCACATCTGTATTGTCAGTTTTGTAGACGTGATGACTTGAACATCTATATTCTCAGTTCTTTTTGTGATGACTGGGACATCTGTATTCTCAGTTCTGTAGATGTGATGACTTGCACATCTGTATTGTCAGTTTTGTAGACGTGATGACTTGAACATCTATATTCTCAGTTCTTTTTGTGATGACTGGGACATCTGTATTCTCAGTTCTGTAGATGCGGTGACTTGGACGTCTGTATTCTCGGTTCTGTAGGTGGGGTGACTTGGACATCTATATTCTCAGTTCTGTAGACATGATGACTTGAACATCTGTGTTGTCAGTTCTGTAGACATGATGACTTGGTTATGTGGTGACTTGGACATATGTATTCTCAATTCTGTATGTGATGACTTGGACATCTGTATTCTCAGTTTCAGGTCTGTAGACGTGATGACTTGGATATCTGTATTGTCAGTTCTGTAGACATGATGACTTGGATGTCTGTATTCTTAGTTCTATAGACGTGATGACTTGGACATCTATATTCTCAGTTCTTTATGTGATGACTTGATATCTGTATTCTCAGTTCTGTAGATGTGACTTGGACATCTGTATTCTCAGTTCTGTAGATGGGGTAACTTGGACATCTGTATTCTCAGTTCTGTATGTGATGACTTGGACATCTGTATTCTCAGTTCTGTATGTGATGACTTGGACATCTGTATTCTCAGTTCTGTATGTGATGACTTGGACATCTGTATTCTCAGTTCTGTATGTGATGACTTGGACATCTGTATTCTCAGTTCTGTAGATGGGGTAACTTGGACATCTGTATTCTCAGTTCTGTATGTGATGACTTGGACATCTGTATTCTCAGTTCTGTATGTGATGACTTGGACATCTGTATTCTCAGTTCTGTAGACGTGATGACTTGAATATCTGTATTCTCAGTTCTGTAGGTGTGATGACTTGAAATCTGTATTGTCAGTTCTATAGATGTGATGACTACAGTTACTGAAATTTCAAGTATATTTCCAATTTCAAAAATTCTGCTCTACATTTGCCAAGTTTTCACACTGAAAAGAAGCTCATAATATAGGCAGGATCAATGAAACTAGCTCCATCAATTGATTTTGGTTTTGGTCTATAAAAATGATCTTTTCCCTCCACTGAATTGTTCAGTTGTTCTTTAATGTCATGTGACTACAGTGTTTGTAAGACACAGTAGTTGTAACTGATGGATAGAAAAATATCTTATAAGTTTTTTTATAAAATGACAAGCAGAGATCATTATTATGAAGGAAACACATACTCGTTGTAGTGCATTCTGGAAATACAAATAAGCAAGGGATATCACCCAGAAATAATAACTGTTAAACTTTCATTGTACATCCTTTTCATGGTAGAAGTATTTTCAATTAACCTGTGCCTTTTAGTTCACGTCTTGAATGAGTGAGACAAGGCAGACACAAATTTCTGTGACTATTTGAAATACTCTGGTTTGAAACATCTAACTCTCAGAATTTATTAACAAAAATCCTTGTATCAGAAGTTGTTCTCATTCACTTCAGTGAATATAAGTGTTTTCAGGTATTTTGGGGAGTCAGCCTAACATTCAAACATACTTTATCCAATTGACATTTGATTTAAAGCAAAACAAAACAAAAAATTAGGCACCACGGTCTTACCCTAATAACCTATCCTTGAGTCACATAAACCTCCATTTATGATCTCAGTAGAGCAGACTGTAAAAGCCACTTCTAGGGGTATGTTAGCAATCAACATGCTCAGGAAATTGGTAAATGAAGCTAACAGTCCTCGGCTGCCCTGATTCTTAGACCCATTCCTTTCACTTTTCAGATCTGCTTCAGATCCACGTGTACGTTTTACATGGAGCTATTTTTCACTCTAAAACACTGTAATAAAATCAACACATAGTTTTATAAAGGATGGCATCTTAGAATTGAGAAAAGGGAGTTGTCATCAGTTTCAACATTGTACTCATCCATGCCCCAGGAAATTTCTAAATGCATGTTTTCTGTACAGACTTTGGAAAAGACAAATAAGAATTGGGTTTAAACATTTATTCTTTGTTGCTGTTGCCCTGAGATACTGCTCGAGGCATCAGAGTGGAGGAGTGAAGCCAGATAAATTCTGCCATTTGTTAACTATTACATATAATTGGGCAGGCTGCTCAATTCTGCAAATCTCAGGTTCTCTATTTACAAATTGGAGAAGATGGTGAGGTTGTGAGGACTAAATAAGGTAAAACACACTAAGGATCCCATCAAGCTATTGGAACGTGCATTCTCTTCCTTTTTTGCTAATTTCTCCTTTAACAATTTCCTTTTAAAAAATGCCTACGCCATTTAATTCGTTTTGATGTTTTGTATTTGTAACACAAGCAGACTGTGAAAACTGTACCGTGAAACTAATTCTCCATCGGAATTCAGTAGTTCGGAAAGCCTAGAAAATATATCTGGAAATAGGAGTGTCTCATTTTTCCTAAGTTGATAATTGTGGTCATTCTGTGTGTGGACATGCAACTCTCGTTAACTTAATGGTGTGTGAAGCCATCACTAGTTTCATAGCGCCATATTTACATAGTAACTTTAAAACCTTAGTTGACATTTTAATTAGCTCAAAAAGAAACTAGCAAAAAAAAAAAAAGCCGCAGAAACAAATGTGACCATTTAAAAAAAATTTGCAGTATACCCACATGACCAGCTGATTACAGATTTTTGGTGTGAACATTTGTTATAAAACATTTCTGGTCTGTAATTCAGTTCCTTTTTAGTTCATCCCAATGATGCACTTAAGATTTGTACAGTGGGACTTCCCTGGTGGCCCAGTGACTAGACCTGAGCCTGACTCTGCATTTCCATTGCAGGGAACCTGGGTTCGATCCCTGGTCAGGAAGCCTAGATCCCGCAGGCTGGGCTGTGTGGCCAAAAAATAAAAATATAAAAACTTGAAGACTTTACTAAAAGGAAAAAAAAAAAAGATTTGTAAAGCCTTCCTGTTCCCACTAGAGAAATTGTGAATGGAGATCTTTGTGTTTATGCTCTCAGGTTTTGAGTTCAGGGTTCTTTCAATCCTAGAAGTCTCACCAGTGATGGAGTTTCTGTTGCACATTTGTGAATGAGTCCTGTGCTAGTGCAGAAGTCAGGTGTCGTGTCCGAAGTAGCATGCACATTTTGCGGTAATTCGGCAAGGAGGTCTGCACAAGTACGGGTACATTGCATGCCCAGAAGGAAAGGTGGCATCGGTGCATGCCTTGCATTCTTCAAGCCAGAGGACTGTTAGTATAGATACTGCATGTTTAAAAATTGAACACAGAATATGGCATGTTTCAATTTTTAAAAAGCCATTTATTTATCAAGTATGCATGTCCAAAACTAGGGACCTATAATGATGTGTATTTTTGTACTGCAGTATGACCCAGAGTACCCAAAAATTTAATAATCCATCATGTACTTAATCATAAAGTTCAAATGATACCTGGATGCAGTTGTGAATACAGCAGGGTATTCTAAGTGTACCTGTTAAGAAAGAAGGCTTTCATAGTTTTGAAGATACACTGTTTGAGCAAACTGGGCTTGGTATATTGAGTAAATAAATCAGACAAAGAAGTACGTTTTCAAACATTATAATTCTTTCTGGTGATGATAAAATGACAAAGCTTTTTTTCTGAAAGAGAGCATCTTCTCTTTGAAGAGATCATATCAACTTGACAGAATACTCAGAAATGATTCTGCTTGGAGGTGGTAAATATAATTTTCTTCAATCGCTATTATAGCACACATGCCATTTCATTGAATGCCAACCTCAGTAGAGCCATAACTTATTACTGGTTTTTCAAAATGTTTTCTTTCCACTTGAGCATTCTCTAGAAAGGAAACTAACAGTTGCCTTAAAATAAAATTTAAACTTACCCATATAACTCAAGATAACAGGAGAGGCCCTTCTCTTAGAGAATGAGAAAACGGTATTTGGGAATTAGCTCTGTACAGGACCATATTGGGTAAACAAATTTTTTTTCTTTTCATACTGTTGAGGTAGAGTGTATGTGTCTAGAGAAACTGCTGCTTCTGCGTGGCTAAGATCATCCTCTCACACCCATTTTTAGTAAACAGATGTTACCACAGGCCATGCAGTGCTGCAAACAACCTATGACTTAACACAGCGCACACTGACTTCAGAAGTTAGACCCTAAAGTCACACTTGCCTTTGACCAATCCAATAGTCAGGCAAGCTCTTAGTTATCTGACAATAAAGAGAAATATATTCTTTAGCTTAGAACCACTTTCCCAGGTCCCCATATGCATCAGGTGGCCATATTCATTCAAAAGCCAAGGCAAATTTTTATATTAAAAAATTTCAACTGAAGGCAGTCAGCAACAAATAATTTGCTGTGAACTTTCCCTGACTATTTATAGCAATTTAAATTTGTTTACCACCACACATTTGATAAACAGAACGAAGTACCTTATTGGTATTGCACCCTGGTGCTGTCTGCCCAGGGGCACCGGGGGGAGTGACCCAAACATCTTTTAAAGCTCCAATGTGGAATGGGAGGAAAGTAAACAATTCTGAAAATCAGAAAGACTGAACAATACCTGGGCAAAATCAGAGTTGTGCAGGGGAGCCCATCAGGTTCAAGATAGATCAGGATCTTGAGTCTGTGAGCAAAGCAAGAACTCGTGCCCTAGGTACATCAAAAGCTAATGAACAAACGTGTGTGCAGTCTCCCTAGCTTGCATCCTATGGAATCACAGGGCATTCATGGGGGTTGACCAGGCTAAAAAGAGCTATTTGACCAATTAACTTCTAGAAGGAGCACGTTATTGTTAGACTTGATTTAATGCTTTCAACTTTGGTTTTGCTTTGTGTTTAGAGCTCTTGATATAGAGGAGAGTTTCAGGAAGGCTGCAGTCTTCCACTTGAATATTTTCCCCAGCAATTTCACAGGAGTTTCCTTAGCCATCAGTCCTCAGAGGGGTTTTTGTCTTGGCTTTTCACTTCCTAGGGAAATGGCCACACCCTTTCCTTTATCTGGTGACAATTTCACTCTATAGTTATCACCTGGTATTTTGTTTTGTTTCTCTTCCAGAGTGAAAGAATTGAAAAAGGCCAAGGAACTTGAAGACATACAACAGCATCCCTTAGCAATGTGACACTGCTTTTCAGACTGTTTTCATTTCTGTTTTTAGCAGAGACATGCAACAACACGCACATGCACACACACACACACACAAACACACACACACACACATACACATAATCCCTCTGCAGTTTTGGGGAGATCAGCTGCAGGATTTTAACAGGAATGTTTTGGTCATTGCATTTGCACTTTCATGGACAACTTTTAATTTGATCAGCAAGACATCTTGGAACTCAATCTTCTGTTGGATCATGGGCAAACAAGACACCACGAGGAATCGAAAGAGGCTTTCCTCCTCTTAGGAAGAAGCCGTCTTCCTTCTCACATAGGGCTGTATTCAAACATCGTGTGGAACTGTACAAATATTTATACCAAAAATATAGATAAGAAAAGGTGGGGATGCACTAGCAACGAAGAGAATGCTGTTCCTGCACCTGTCGGTTATTTCCAAGAAGCTGAATTTTGGGGATTGATTCTCAGTGGAGGGCTTAGATCATACAAATCTTTATTGGGTCCGTGTGTTCTCATTTCCTTCACTGTGTTTATTTGATCTTAATTTGTTTGTCTGTTTGCGTTTCAATCTCTACAGCACACTTAATGCAACTTTTAAAAATCTGCAGGTTTTTAGTGTTTCGTGGAAGTTTGCAGAGGGGGCGGGTGCGTGGTACACGGGTAACGCATGGGAAGTGACGAGGAACAGCGAACAGAGTTTAAATTTATTTTCTTGTCCCCACCACCTCCCAAGAACCTGCGAGGAGAGTCATCATCTTATCCCTTTTCTCATGTTCAGCACTTTAATTTTTTTGCCTTACTTTCTTGTGCAATGAGAATTACTTAAAGAGTTGGTAAAGCATGTAGCTTTTTTTAGTAGCCTTGGAAACTGTAGTCATTCTAAGGAATCATGAACCTTGCCTGGACATTTGCCACCTAAAAGATCAGTGTGGTGCTGCGTTCTGGCCAGTAAATTCCATATTTTTGGCTATATCTCATCCAACCTGAGCAGTTTCTGTGTATATATAGAAGGTAGAAATGGAAAGTGAGAAAATATTTGAAAGGGATTATATTAATTGCTAAATATTTTATTCACAAAGGTCAATAACATGGCAAGATAAAATTATTTGTATAGTTTTGTCTGAATGAGCGAGAAAAAAATGTGGATGTATTGTTTGTATATATTGTATATATTAAAACAAAGAGATATGTGCATGAAATCAAGAAAAAGAAATGAAAAAAGCAAAGCATTAGTGGCTATGGTCTGTAAAATGAAAAAAAAAACTTTATTTCACTATAAGAGTACTTTATTTTAAATGTTCTTTAGAAGAACATTTTGCTAAAGCATGACTAAACTGCAAAAAAAAAAAAAAAAAGAGCTACTGTATTAAGACTTAGGAAAAAAAGGCAGAGTAACATTACTTAAAAAAGGATATGTTTACATTTAATTTTGGCTACCAGGAGTTTATTTTATTTTATTTAAAAGATTTTTTTGCCAATGGTGCCAAGTAATGTGAATGCTGATATCGCTTAAGAAAATTAAGTTACTTTTGCTAAACAGATAATCATTAAGATGAATCAGTATATAGCTTAACACCATCCACTCACTCCAACAAAGAACACTTAGAATGGTCAAAACATGACAAAAGAAATAGGATGAAAAATAGAAAAATATCTCACGTTTTCATATCTCCTGCTGGAAATCAGAAAATGTAATAAAAATTGCACACAAAATAACTACAAATTAAAAGGATGCAAACTGGTCTCGTAGGAATGTCATGGTATATTACTATTTCCACATAATGAGGAGCCAAAGAAATCTGATGCTTTTTAACAATTCAACTACTAATGTTAAATTGAGAGAATCAAGTTCGCACTTGCTGATGCCAGTTTAAAATTCCCAGGTTAAGTTTCAGGATCAGTTGGTGTAAAGCTGAGAGAATAGTTTTGGTGTTTTTTTTTCCCTTGGTTCTGGCTGCCAACTGTAAGTGAAAACTCAAGGCTTGTTGTGAAGCCTAAAAATATTCACAAATCAGCTTTTAAACTGGTGTCTTAGAAGGAAGGTAGATACAAAAAGATTGTGGTAACAACTGGGGTCAGTGCTCTTGGTGCCTTTTCTATAATTGTACTTGTTTTTTAATTACTTCCTTTCACTGCCAACCTCGAATTACTGTACAGTATACGTCTTACTGCTTGTGATCAGCTTTGACAACGGTGACAGCCCCACCACTAGCAGCCACCTGTACATTTGTAAACTGACCTGACTCAATTTTGTTTTTAAATGTGTGGGTTTTGTTGCAACTGTTGCAGTTCCCCCAAATACCCATTATTTTCCCACAATTTGACCTACAGGAGGACACTGAGTAATTTACAAACACACAATTGCATTCATAAATGGGAAGAGAATGTGAAAGCCAGCTCTTTCAGAATATCCTTTAGTAATACTGAATTTAGGGACGTTTATTCCATTGTGGCACAAATAGCCGATCTGACAGGAGTAATGACCTCAGTGGATTTGCTTTAACCCTCACTTTTTTTTTTTTTTAATGTCTCAACATGCTACATTATTAGCTGAGTAAGCTAGATAATCTGGAAGATAAAAGACTGACATAGGAGCGTTCTTACGGAGAGGATAGAAGTAGGTTCAGAACCTACCAATGTCATCTACCAGTACAACTGTGAATCCCAGGTGAGGTACAAATGCACTTCCACTGAAATGAAACATTTCTGACCGCTTTTTCTTGTTTGTGAATCTTACTTTTGAATATAAGATGATAGGTAAGCGCAGCTTTCTTGGATAATCTGAATTCCCAAGTGCCAGGAGTAGGATCTCATTATAAAATTAATAGCTAATCTTATTCTGTCTCCTGATGATTTAATTGCTACACTTGTTACCCATTTGAAATCAGCTGTACTGTGTGAACGAAATCGAGACAATAACTCGAACCCCTCTCTGGCTGCACGGTCGCTTATGGCAGTTCCACACAGTAGTTGGCGCCCAATGGGGGGTCCCTGAGACTTGCATGTAAAACTAGTCTAGATGTCTTCTTTTTTGTAAGTTTTATTTTTGTAATTGTGCATGTAAAGCATCATTGAATCAATGGATCTGTTGAAGAACTCAGCTGCTGGAAACCATGCAAAATGTTTTGAATTGCCCTTAAAATATGGAAAATGTTTTCTGAATGCTTTATATTCTTTCTGCTGTAAATTAAAAATGAAGAAAATTTCCCCATACTATGTGTGTGTTGCTTTAACTTCACCTGATACTGAAATCCAAGGTGATCAGCAGGTTTTAAACCTTACAAAATCATTTCAAATAGTTCCTTCTATCTTGATGCAGTGTTTTGACATGGAATGCTACATAGTTTCAGATCTGTCCAGGAAAGAGAACATTCCTTAATAGAGCCACTGTTCCTAGAACATTTGCTTGTCCACTATTGGATTCAAGGAGGATCTCAAAGAGCTTTAGATTATGTGTATATTATGTGTATACATCTATCAATATTCACTGTCCTTGAGTTATTGATACCTTCTCAGGCACCTCTCAGCCTAAGTGCACTTACGGGAAAGACAACATGGATTGAAATTCACCTTTTCAGTTAAAGCCCTCTGACTTTTTAAAAATGCGCCTTTCAGCTGACTGCTAAGCCCAGCCTTCTTTTCTGGAACCCTGGCATCAGTCTCCTTCCCTTTCACTGCAGAAACTCAACTCCCTGGTGGTCCCTCTTCCATCTAAACCATTCTGGAGCTGCTGTCAGACAAGTTTTGCATGATAGATCACCCAGTTTCATGAAGCCTCAGTGATTCCTAGAGCCCACTGCACTGAAATGATATTCTCCTTTCTTGTTTATTTTCACTCTCTACTCAAGTCTTGTTTTCATCTGTGCCCCAACCTGCACCCCTTGGTTGGTCTGTTCAAATCGTGTCCAGGTTCACTGTTCTTTGTTCATATGATTTGTTCCTCCAATACCTGGAAAGTTGTTAGCTACTTAACTCAATCCGAATTTCACCTATGTGACACTCTCTTTCTTATTCTAATATACACTAATATTTCCTTTTTCAAATCCCATTTGGAATCGGAAAAGACAGTTTGATGTTATTTTTTTTTCATTTTTCATCTGTTCTGCCAGTTGACCTACTGGTGTACTGTTTAACGCTGGAGTTGCCTTTGCTGCTAGGAACGCTTTTAGTACAACTGAAATTCCTTGCATAGTAAATCACTACTCAGATCTGTGCCTCAGCCTCAACCGGAAATTCAGAAGCTGAGGACCTATTATGTGCTTGGTGTCCCGAAATACATACAGAAAGGTAGAAAGTACAGTCCCTGATATCAAGATTTCCATGAAGAGATTATATTAAGATCTGTGCAATGACAGATATTTGTGTCACAAATAAACACACGAAAAGGAAGCCTAATCCAATCAACGCCTGTAACAAATACTATGAATGAACCTCCCCTCCCATTTTAACAAGTTTCTTGCGAAAATGTGGCGTCTCCAGGACCACTGGATTAATCTGGAACTTTAAGCAGAAGCCCAAGGGCTGTCTCCGATGCTGTCACAGTCAGAAGAATAACTCACGGGCCCAGAATAACGTAAAACTCCCACACCCTCATTTATCTCCATGGTGCCTTTTCAAGTGCCCCAGGTCAGCACTGGCGCGGGCAGTGACAGCCGGCAGTCGCCCAGCAACCGGCCGCAGCGCTCGGTGGAAGGGGGCCGCCCCTGACACACCCCGCCCGCCCTCGACACACCCCGCCCCCTTCCGGCGCGACCCTCGCGGCCTCGCGCGCCCGGCCCACCCCGTCAGCCCCTCCCGATGACGTCATCGCCCCTGCGCCGCCGGCACCGCGCCCAGGTCCCAGGTCCCAGGTCCCAGGTCCCAGGTCCCCGGCCTCCGGTCCCGCAGCGCCAGTCAGCCGATCCTGAGACTCTGCTTCCGCCGCCAAAATGTGAGTGACAGGACGCGGCGCGGAGGGCCCGAGGGCCCGAGGGACCTCGGCCCGCGGCTGGGACCCCGGCCCGGTTCCCGCCCGCCGCCCCTCGGACGCGGGCGCTCCCCGCGCGCCTATGCGCGGGGGCTCCCAAGGCCTAGGGGTGGGCGGCGGCCCCCGGGAGTGCGGGCTGCATACGGGCCAGGTCGGCACTGCGGCCCCGCCGGCCGCCCTTGAGGGCCCCGCGGCAGTCGGGCGGACGCGGAACGGGTGAGGGCGGGGCAGCCGGGGTTTCCTAGAGGTAGGGAGAATTTCACCGCCAGCCCTGCTTCATCTCCGACCTCCCCTCCCCGTCCTGTTTTTCCCACCTTGCCCCCCAAGTTCACTGAGGGGTGCTGTGACTGCAGCCCTCGTCCTGGAGCGCCTGCTCCCCGCCTGGTGTTGGGCTGGATTCCGGAAGTTGCAAGGGGAAGAAGGACCTCCGCCCTGTCTTGAAGCACCTGTGGTTTGAGTGGACTCAGGCGCAGAGCTGTGGGCCTTCTCCTTTTAAGCAGAAGCATTCTTGTAGTGGCCCTCGAAAACAGGAATTTCCCGTGGTAACAGTTCAGAGAACGCTAAGGGTCAGGAATCACAAAGACCCGCTGTCCCCCGCCTCAACCTGCTCGTCGCTCACCTACAGAGAAAGGAATGGGTGCTTTCCCACGGTTCCTCCCGGAACTAGGGTCACCCCTCCTCTGGAGGGTTCCTGCTTGAGGCTGCTGTGCCAGATGATCGCAGCAGTTAAAATCTAGATCGTAGAATTATACAGAAGCTGGTCTAACACAGGCTCCAGTGCAGCTGGTGGTGTCGACTTTCTCAACCTTTAGTTTTCTGTAAAATGAGGTTAATAGTAGTAGTGCCCCCTCAAAGAGTTTTGAGGACTAAATGAGAAAATGCTTGCAGCAAATGCATAGTACATGACCCTTTGCTGTTATCTATCAGACAGTAAACTCTGAGGGCATGGCTGGGGTCTGCTGCATCCCTAATCTTTGACACATGGTAGGTATAAAATTAACTGTCCGTTGAATCAATGAATCAGTGGGTGTTGTAGGAAGGACACAGGGAAGAGACCTAAGACATAGGAAGGATCTGTAGGATAAGGCAAGGCTGTAGGCAAGACTGTATATAGGTATCTCTGAAAAATCAAAAGTACTGCCAACCAAGTCATGGAAGCAATTAGGACTTCCAAGCCAGAGTGCTCAAAAAAGATCTGTCTGGGGGAAAAGTAAAGCATTCAATGAGGATGTTAAAAGAAGTACCTTTCAAGAGAGGGAGCCTTGCTTCATCTTATCTTTGCCACTCACACCGCCCCCACTCCCTGCATCCTAGTGTTCCTCACTCTGTTTCTCTAAGTGAGTCTATTTCTCTGTACTGGAAAAAGGGTGTTCTGTAGTTGTTCACCACTCTGAAGACAGTTCTTGCCACAGTGAAAAGATCAGAAGAGTACTGAGTGCATTTAAGTAGCTGTATACCTTAAAACAAGTAATAAAAAAAAAATGGGAACATAGCATCTACCTATCTTAGGATCAGGCTTCCCGGGTGGCTCAGATGATAAAGAATCTGCCTGCCATGCAGGAGACCTGGGTTTGATCCCTGGGTCAGGAAGATCCTTTGGAGGAAGAAATGGCAGTTCACTCTAGTATTCTTGTCTGGAGAATCCCATGGACTCAGGAGCCTGGTGGGCTATAGTCCATGGGGTCACTGAATGTCTAACACTTTGACTTTCATGTGAGGATCAGATGCTTCAGTGATACAAAGGAGAGCCTATCAAACCTTCACTTTAGACCTCAGTCACTTTTAACATGTGGGTGAATCTTTGAAATTTTAGAGGAATTAGAAGAGATGTCTTTAGAACCTTTGTTCATTGCTGCAGAAAAGATGTTCATTTTCTGCTTTAGTTCTGAAATTTCTAACACTGAGGGTCCTGGAAAATATCCGCATACTTAACAGAAATGTGTTTGGAATCCTAACTTACTCTTGCCTGTGTCTTTACATGTTTCAGGACTACAAATGCACCTGCAGGTTCAAGCGCTGCCGCTGGCAGTAGTAGAAGACTTCAGCAGACACAAAATCAAGTGGATGAGGTATTGCTCTGAAATGTGGAAAACCTGAATTACAAGCCAGCATGAGAACACTCTGGGAATAATTCTGTTTAGGAAAAGTATCACAGAAGTGTGAACGTAAAGTAAATTTGGACTATCCTAACTGTAACAAAAATTTGTCCCCTACTGGTTTGGGACCCCTTTTCTAAGCTTCTGAGAAGTCACATCCTCCTGGTTTCAAGCTTGTTTTCCTTTAACCAAATCACACACCTAAAGTACAGGCTCTTCTCCCTGAGGACATCCCTCCCAAGAATCACTTGGTGATGTATATTTTGCCACAATAAATTAAACATTAGAGAAGAAAAAAGAACTGCTTTATAAAAGAATAAAATCTTAAGGATGAGGTCTGTAGATTGCAGAAGCCAGGATGAATCCTTCTGACCGGATTTTTCATCAGGATGCTTTTTACCAGTTACCCAGCCCAGCAAATCTCTGTCAATTGCCATCCAGTACTGTGCAAGAGGCAGGTGCTGGAAAACTGCTCTAACCCAGCAGATCTATGTTTGTAGAAATGTTTGGTTGGGAGGCCCTCAGAGCGTCTTTTCTTCTGCCCTATACACGCAGACCTACAATGGAAGACTATTTGAGAAATTCAGGCTCGTATTTCCCTGGTGGCTCAGAGGTTGAAGCGTCTGCCTGCAATGTGGGAGACCTGGGTTCGATCCCTGGGTTGGGAAGATCCCCTGGAGAAGGAAATGGCAACCCACTCCAGTATTCTTGCCTGGAGAATCCCATGGGCGGAGGAGCCTGGTGGGCTACAGTCCACGGGGTTGCAAAGAGTCGGACACGACTGAGCACCTTCACTTTAACCTTCTCTTTCAAAAGCCATCATAGCTAAGCAAGGCTGTCTTGGTCTTTCTGCATTAGGCTATCTTAAAAAGCAGAGTTAAACTAATGTTAGATCCCATTGTTAAATCCTATGGCAATATTTTGGTCCGATGGTTTTGTTTATGAACTAAATTCTGAATTGTTTACATTTTCATGCTAAGAAACCCGTTCTAATTCCATCTTCCATGAAACTTCTATTTACTTACAAACTCAAATTGGGTCCTTTTTTTTTTTTTACATTTTTTAAATTAATTTATTTTTTATTGAAGGATAATTGCTTTACAGAATTTTGCTGTTTTCTGTCAGTCCTCAACATGAATTAGCCAGAGGTAGACACAGATCTCCTCCCTCCCTTTGGTACTTTTCCTTTACCAAAGAGAGTTTTTTTTTACCTGAAGTGGAAATTTGCATAACCACCTTAAAGTGTATAATTCAGTGGTATTTGGTGTATTCACAATGCCCTGCAGCCATTCCTTTTGTCTAGTTCCAGTTTTTTCATCACCTGAAGAACACCTTGTAGGCATTTAGTAATCACTTCCCATTCCCTCTTTCTCCAGAGTGGTAGCCTCTAATTGACTTTCTGTTTCTGTGGTTTTGCCTCTGCTGGATGTATCATATGAAAGGGATAATACAATGCGTGGCCTTTGTGTCAGGCTTCTTTAACTTCACATCATTTGTTCGACATTCATCCTAGTTGTGGCGTCTGTCGGTGCATCATTCCTTTTTGTAGCTGCATAGTACTCCATTGCAGATGGATACCTCAGTTTGTTTATCCATTCATCTGTTGGTAGATTTTTGAGTTGTTTTTCCCTTTTGGCTGTTATGAATTGTGTTACTATAAACATTTTCATGTGAGCTTCTATGTGGACATCTGTTTTCATTTCTCTTGGTTATGTATCTAAGGGCTTCCCTGGTGGCTCAGTGGTAAAGAATCTGCCTGCAATGGAGGAGATTACCTGCAATTCAGGAGATGCAGGTTCAATCCTTCAGTAGGGAAGATCCCCTAGAGAAGGAATGGCAACCGACTCCAGTATTCTTGCCTGGGAAATTCATGGACAGAGGAGCCTGGCAACCTATAGTCCATGGGGTCGCAAGGGTCGACATGACTTAGTGACTAAACCATCGCCATAGTAATGCTATATTTAACTTTTTGAGGAACTTTCAAGCTTTTCCACAGTGGCTACACTATTTTGCCTTTCCACTAGCCATGTCCAAGAGTTCCTGTTTTTCCATGTTATCATCAACACTTGTTATTTTCTACTGTTTTGATTATAGCCATCCTGAACTGATCCTAATGAGTATGGATTAGTAACTCTTTGTGGTTTTAATTTGCATTTCCTATTGACCAGAGATGCTGAATATCTTCTCATGTGGTTGTTGGCTGTTTGTATAAATTCTTTGTAGAAATGTCTGTTTAAGACCATTACTAGTTTTTTAACTGGGTAGTCTGTTTTTAATGTTGGTTAACAAAGAGTTCTTTGTATATTCTGCATGTTAAATCTTTGTCAGATACATGATTTTCAAATATTTTCTGCCATTCTGTGGATTGGCTTTTCATATCCCTGATAGTCTTTTGAAGCACAAAAGACTTTAATTTTTATGAAATCCAGATTATCTGTTTTTTTCTCTTGTTGCTCTTGCTTTTGGGGTCAAATCTATAGCCAAAGCCAAAGTTGTAAAGAGTTATGTTTTCTTCTAAGAGTTTTATAGTTTTCAGCTCTGTATTTGGGTCATTGATCCTTTTTGAGTTAATTTGTGCACGTGAGGTAAGGTAAGGGTCCAATTTCATTCTTTCGCATGTGGCTATCTAAGCACCAAGTTTTGAAGCTCAAAAGTGTGACTCCTCCAGTTTTGTTTTTCTTCTTCAATATTGTGTCGAGTGTTCAAGGCCCCTTGGAATTCTATATGAATTTGAGGACTAGTTTTTCCATTTAGGCAAAAAAAATGCCATTGGAATTTTGATAGAGATTGAATTGAATCTATACATGTGTACATCACTAGGGGGAGTTTTGCCATCTTAACACTGTTAATTAAGTCTTTCAACCTATGAATGTGGGATGTCTTCCCATTTCATTAGGTCTAATTCCTTTCAGCAGTGTTTTGTAGTTTTCAGCATGCAAGTCTTTGGCCTCCTTGGTTTAATTTATCCCTGGGTATTTTATTTTTGGGGGTGCTATTGTATGGAATTGTTTTCTTAATTTCCTTTTCATTGCTAGTTATGGAAGCACACTAATTTATGGCTGTTGATCTTGTACCCTAAAACTTTACTGGGTTTGTTTACTAACTCTAGTAGGGTTTTTTGGTAGATTCTTTGGGATTTTCTGTACGTGGAATCATCTACAAACAGCGATTATTTTACTTCTTTTCTAATTTGAAAGGAAAGTGAAAGTTGCTTAGTCGTTTACAACTCTTTGCGACCCCATGGACTATAGAGTCCATGGAATTCTCCAGGCCAGAATACTGGGGTGGGTAGCCGTTCCCTCCTTCAGAGGATCTTCCCAACCCAGCGATCAAACCCAGGTCTCCTGCATTGCACGCAGATTCTTTACCAGCTGAGCTACCAGGGAAGCCACCAGGAAGCTTTTCTAATTTGGATGCTTTTTAATTTCTTTTTCCTACCTGGCCAGAGCTTCCAGTACAGTGTTGAACAGCAGTACTGAAGGTGGGCCTCCTTGTCTTTCACCACTGAGCATGGATGTTAACTGTGGGTTTTTCCACAGATACCCTGTAACATGTTAAGGAAGTTCCCTTCTGTCCTAGTTTGCTGAGTGTTTTTATTGTGAAACAGTCAACCCTTTTTTCTTTTTTGAAAGTTTGACTCAAAAGAGTAAAGAGTTGACCTGGAAAAAAAAAATGCCAGTAAACTTCGTTGATGAGTTGCGTTTTTCTTTCCTTTACTTGTACCTGAATGTGATCATATTCATCAGGTGGTGGACATCATGAGAGTCAATGTGGATAAAGTGTTGGAAAGAGACCAGAAGCTCTCTGAGTTGGATGACCGTGCAGATGCGCTACAAGCAGGAGCCTCCCAATTTGAAACAAGTGCTGCCAAGTTGAAGAGAAAATACTGGTGGAAGAATTGCAAGGTACTTCGCTTTTAACTGGTCTTTATATCAAGTCACCGTCTTGTCTTGGGGTAGACAAAGGCTACAAATACTGGACTTTCATGAGCCTTAGAGATGAATCTGACTTCCCACACAGAAATTTGCATTGACTTTGAATCTAAAACTCTGACTATATATCCTTTTTCTGCCCCCACAATTGAGAATGCTCCATGCTTTGTGGCTGACCTTCAGAAGTTTGTAGAAACAAGCAGGTCCAGAATCAGTCACAGACTGCAGCCCCTTCCAGCCCTGCACACAGACTGACAGGAGAGGGCTGGAACAGGAAGGTCAGTTTGCATGCAGGTGCAAATGGCTCCAGGGTAAAAGGAAAGAGGTGCTGGAGAGCTACAGCATGCTCCACAGAAAAGCAGGAAGCACCACATGAGGAGCAGGGCCCAAAGCAGAGTTCACGTGGTTGCCAAAGAAGTGGGCCGCGGTCACATCCCTTCCTGGGTTGAAGAGTGACACTGTCTGATACCTGACACAGGCTTAATCCGTGTATCCACAGACAGATGCCTATCTAGGACCATAAATCATTTGAACGTGTTATAAAAAAGCAGATAGTGAGCGTTAGCACCTATCTGAACATTAATAAGGACATTAAGTTTAGGCCTTAATAATTAGGACTATTTGGGATGGGTGGGCACCTTAATTTCTCCTTCTGTGACTAGAATGATACTAAATGATACTCTTCAGTTGGCACGTTAATCTCTGGGTTTGAATGTGAAGTGGACATATGTTTGGTTACAGATGTGGGCGATAGGAATCACCGTTGTGGTCATCATCATCATCATCATTGTCGGTGAGTTCTCCTGCTCCAAACTCATTGCAGAAAGTCTTGTCTGTTCACATTTGACTCCATGTACAACAGCTCAGAATAAAAGTTCTCTTGGAGATGTTAATGTATCCCAAAGGTTTTCCTTTTCGTTAGTAAGTGTTGTAAATACTTGAGTGCTGAATCTGAGATTTTCAACATAAACATTATCCTGATCCATAAGTTTGATCTCTGTATAACTTTCATCAGATATTTCCTTTCATGAGAAGTAGTACAGCCTAGTGATGAAGAGCATGGGCTACTTCTGATCCACTCTGCTCTACCATCCAGCTGTGTGGCCTTCAACAAGTAATTTCTTATTTCTGAACCTCAATTTCCTCATTTATAAAATGGGGACAATAATAACTACTACCTATCTCATATGTTTATTATGAGGACAAAGCTGTTAATATATAAACTGTGCTTAGGATGGTGCCTGGCATATAATAAGAATAGTTATATAAAGGAACAAATATACACCCACACTATCATTAATACTATTATTATAACCATTAGTACTACTGTAGACAGTATCGGAACAGCCCATTGCCATTAGTAGCCCAGAACATGAGAACTATTTAAAGAAATGTGTCTTGGATCCTTTTTTTGGCAGCCTCCTCTAATCTTCCACAAAATGTAGAGAAGCTGCTAGTAGGAAATTGGCCAGAAATTGAATTTCTGTTCACACTTAGACTGTAGTGTTTGATGTTTATTCTGTGTTTGCACTGAAAGACTAAACAACTATTCTCCCCGCTCCCCTCTCCTTTTTTAAATCTCCTCTGCTTGTTAGTGTGGAGTATATCTTCCTGAAGAACCAGTGAAACTCCAGCCTGCTGTTCAAGAAACCTCTTCAAGAGTTTTGATTTAGAACCTGCTATATTATCAAGCTCGCCTACTGCTCTAAAATGATTATTTTTCTGTTAGTGACTGTAAAGTTTGTTTCCTAGGAGACGTGCCTTTGTTTTGTAATATGCACTCCAAACTAGAAGCGTGGTCAGCCCAGCCTCCGTTTTGCACAGTGCCTTTTCAGATTTACAAATGGGCTGATGGAGAGGACTTCTTCGGTTGCAGAGTGTTATAACCTAGCAGTAATGTTGTCTGGTTAATTGCCATTGACTGCAGTTAAGGAAATTTGTTCCAAGTTAACTGTCCTCATCATATGACATTACCCTCATTTTAAACCTCTGGGTAATCAGATTCCAATTTGTGCCTTCCAGAAAGAACACCACTGCCTAACACAAATCTGTGCCTTATTTTGCTCTTTTTCTGATTCCCTATAGCAGAACTCTCTACTGTTTATAGACACTACTGACTTTTGCTGTATTTTAAAATAAGATACTGGTAAAGAGTTTTTGCTCTTACATTAGATATGAAGATGTTTACTTTCTTGTTACTGTTATGTATCACTTGCTAAAAATATTGTTTTAATCAGAAATAATAAGCTCTCTAAAACATTTTTATAGAACGATGGCTGTGACCAAAGTTTCTATCTTGCCAAAAAGTTAAATCCCAGTCAGACATCAAGTTTGTTCCTGCCAGATAAATTCAGAAAAGTGACCAGTGGAACTCAAGGTGCCCTTCAGAATTAAAGTTGTAATGTTGTGTGTGAACTTCTGACATCCTGGCAGGCCTTTCTTGCCCTTGAAAGGGTGTAGGTCTTGCAACTGCCCTTCCGATCTAGCATTTTTCCTGAGGTTTAGAGAAGATTTGAGCTCGATGCTGACCGTCTCCTACCTGTGGGAGGCGTTTTACTCAGCAGTTTGCAGATGATCAGCTGTAAGTTCCAGTATGTTTCTAATAATATGTGAGCAGCAATTTTGTAGCCTTCACGTGAGACTGTCTGTAGACAGGTCATTTTCTGGCCCAGTCTCCATAGACAACAGCTTCTTGGAGTTTGTTTCTAATTGTGATCCATATTCCACTGTCTAAATCTGTCTTGTAAATTTCACTTTCTACTAGGCATTGGTCAGAGTAGATGACCCTCTTCCCAGGGGACAGCTAACAGGAGACACTTTCTTTGACGTCACAGACTTTCTGCATGAGACTCTGCTTTGGGCAGAGGTGTTGTCAGCTGAGAGACTTTTGTTGTGTACATGAGACTTTGGACACCAGAGTGTGTGGCTTAAGGTCAAGAAGTCAGGTAGGAATGAAAAGAGGCAAGGAGGCACCGAGGGGGAAAGAAGTCTTAGCACCCTGGGGCTCACCGTGACCAGAATGTTCACAAAGTCTCATTCACATGCTACTTGGTGATGTACAAAGCGACAGCAGTTAAGGTGCATCAGGACCCAGGTTCCACTTCTTTAACATCTGTTCCCCTGACATCAGTGCAGTGGTATGAAGTTGAAGATGTGCCTTGCGGTGTGCCCTGCTGGGAGAAGGGGACAGCAGTTAGTGTCTGGACAGTGGCCCACCCTCGTCTCAGGTCTCTGCCAGGTCTGATTCTGCAGCTTTGGTGCTTGGTCCCATGTAACCCACTGGCTGCTGCATTAACCCAGGAATACCCCACTTGTGTATCTGTGTGTTTAGCTGGGAACTCACCCGCTATAATGAACTAAATAAAGTGTTTATAAACATAACTCTGGTGCCTGTGTCCCTGATAGAGGAGTAGCATGTGGTCCAAGTCCTGAAATGGCGTTCCCTACTGCTCACCCCCTCCCTTACAGACCCTGACTCCCCTTCCTCATTGCCTGAGGACCCTGATTTCCTCACACCCCACTCCCTGTATAAAATAGTGTTCTTCAGCCGAGGAGATGTTGGGGAACTGGCTTCCTTATGGTCACTGAAACACTCAGGATTTGGCTTTTGAGTTTCTTAAATAGATGGTCTTTTGGAAATGAGTTGTGCAGAGCTGGCCAGTATGTGGTGGATCAAACAGCTGCTCACATGGGACATGGGGAAGTTGACCCAGGTGGGGAATGGACATCTCCAAACCGTGTCTCTTGTTTTCATTCAGCATATCTCTTTCCCCTTGAATATGCTTCCACACTTATTCTACAACCCCTACAGAACAATATAATATGGGTGGAAGGAGACTTATGTTTACAATGAAATGCCAGTTTGCAGTAGAATTTGATGAAAAAGAGGTTGACTTCTTTCCATTGCCTCAGGTAAATGGTGACTGTTTTTCTTGTCTGGCAGACAGTCATGTCCCTGGAAAAGCACTGAGAGTTCTGCCTTTTGTTCAGGACCTTGAGAGAATGAAATACATGTGAACCCTTGGTATCATTTTCAAGATTTTAAAGGAAAATCTACCATAAATGAGCTCCTCTTTAACTGCATATCCCTTAAATGTCAGGGTTCCTTAGGGTGGGACCTCAGCCAACTTCTCTCTTCATTCTACTTAACCACCTGCCCTCAGGCAATCTCTCTGCTCTTGATCTCTCCATTCATTAATCTGCTGATGATTCCTGGCCTATTGGATACAAGCCTCTCAAACTCAGTGTTCACCAGACAAGGAAACCCCTCCTTCCTCATGGTCTTCCTGTCATTAACTGTTGCAGAGAAGGGCCCCATCACCCACCCAGGGATCATTCCAGACACATCTGCTGGACTTGCTGGTATTTTTGGTCACCATCTGTTAGCACTCAATATGCTGGAAATGTGCTGTGTAACAGACACCCCCAAAATCGCAACGGCTTCAAGTTTTTTCCTCGCTTGTGCTTTGTGTCTGATGCCAGTCAGCAGGAAGGCGCTATCATCAGCTCCTGCAGACAGGGTGGGGAACTTCCTGTAAACATTCATTTTAGTTTATCACTACAGAAGGAAGGAACCATCAGGAATTGTGCACTGGCTCTCAAAACCCCTGTCTGGATATGGAGCCAGCAGCTCTGCTCACATTTCATCGACCAAAGTGACTTAGTTGACCGTGGCTCACCTCAGAAGGGAGTCCTACCTGTCACCCAAAGGAGAAGTGGAACCTCTATGAACATCTTCCTCTGTGTTGACATTACCATCAAAAAATGGGGGCAGATTCCCCTTGTCTTGTTCAGTCAGTCGTGTCTGACTTTGTGGCCCCATGGACTGCAGCATGCCAGGCTCCCCTGTCCTTCACTATCTTCCAGAGTTTATTCAAACTCATCTCCATTGAGTTGATGATGCCATCCAACCATCTCGTCTAATGAGTTGTGTCCCCTACACGATAATTCTACATTTGCATCACGAATGAAATGTTTTTTAAAGTATAGTAGTTTTTTCATTGGTTTTGAACGAGGATTAATTATTTGCTTTAAAATTGACCAGACTGCTTAGCTCATTTAAAAAATTAGCAAACTTCCAACTGAGCTGCTTTTCATAGTAGCAGAAAATTCAACCTGTAAAACTAGAATTTACTAAATAAACCAATTATGGTATAGTTATTATTTGGAAATATTTTTTCCCCTCATCCTTTAAATAGCTAAGTTCATTTAGAAATCTACTTGACTCTGTACTGCCACACGGACAATCCCATTGGCAGAAGTCCCTGCCTCTGGGCAACACTGTGGACTCCCAACCGCAGGAAGGACTTCTCTTCAGCCATTGCCTCTTGTCTGCAGCTCTTCCTTTCTGTGTCATTCACCTCTCTGGATTCATTCACCTCCTACTGGATCACGCCATCACTTAATAGTGATCCCCGCATCCCTGCCTCCAGTCAACAAATGCTTATCTATAGCTCTTCACAGCAAAATTCCTTCCTATGTCTTCCGGTATTCACCATCACACGTCCTCTTTTTCTTCAATCCACACCACTGAGACATCTGTAACCAAGGTCATCGTCTTGGTGAAGGCCAACAGGAAATTCTCTGCCTTTGTCTCACTCTGCTTGTCACCAGCATTTGATACAGTTGCCAGCTGTCTCCTTGAAATGCTTCATTATGGAGCTTCCAGGACCCCACACTCCTGGCTTTCTTTCAACCTTATCTATGGCTCCTTATTTTTTGTTTGACCTTATCTCCCTATACCCTGACGCTTGGTCTTTGGCCTTTCTCTGTCTGCACTCTGTCATTGACACCGTTTCACCCACCACTGTGAACGCCATAGAGACTCTGATGACTCCCTTAAATGTAAGCTGTATCTCCACCCCTGGTTTCTCCCCTAAGCTCCCAGCTGGCAAATCCAATTGCCTACCTGACCACTCTGCTTGGATGTATGACGCACATCTCAAACGTAATGTGTAGAAAACAACTCTCTGTTCTTCATCAAAACCTGCAATCCCCAGACTTGCATTCGGTAAATATTTGCTGAATAAATGCAGTTTAACAAAACAAGGCTTCAGAGGAGAGTGAATATCATTTGAAAAAATAAGGTGGTTTATCTAATACCCAGGTTTCCCAGGTGGTGCTAATGATAAAGAATCTGCCTGCCCATGTAGAAGCCACAGGAGACGGTGGGTCATCCCTGGGTGGGGAAGATACCCTGGAAAAGTGGCAACCCACTCCAGTATTATTGCCGGGATAATCCCAAGGACAGAGAAGCCTGGAGGGCTACAGCCCGTGGGGTCACAGAGTCGGATTCGGACACGACTGAGTCACTGTACATGCTCACATGCATTCAATACCTAATATGACCTGCCACATTCCGTTTTACCCTCCTCTTTTATGCACAATTGCTTCAATTCATCCAACCAATACTGAAGGTTTCTGTACCAGGCACTGGAGACGCACAGAATATCTGCACAGCATCCCACACTTCAGCTAAGTCGAGACACAGTTAAAAAGAGCCCTCTGTGTTTTTTAAAGGGCTTCTCTACACTTTCCCTTCCAAAATAGTGTCTTTTACAAACACTTGTCTTTCTCCAGTTGCTAAATGAAATCTTTAAGAAGACGAGGGAAATGTTTCAAGTTGTGAGAATTCCACTTCTGAAAACCAGATTTGATCTTCCCAGTCGGCTACACGGCCTGGGTCCTCCCAGCCGCTCAGTGTCGGCAGGAGTGAGAGAAAGAAGGTCGTTAACAAAGATGGAAACGACGGGAACTCGAGAAGACATAAGGAAAGCGCTGCGCTAGGACGTCCAGGGCCCTCCTCTGGATGCCCAACCCGCCGGCTCCACTCTCCCGGACACCTCCTGGCGCTTCCTGGTTGCTGCTGCTGCTGCAGCTAAGGTGCGACCCCATAGACGGCAGCCCACCAGGCTCCGCCGTCCCTGGGATTCTCCAGGCAAGAACACTGGAGTGGGTTGCCATTTCCTTCTCCAATGCAGGAAAGTGAAAAGTGAATGTGAAGTTGCTCAGTCGTGTCCGACTTTTAGCGACCCCATGGACTGCAGCCTACCAGGCTCCTCCGTCCACTGGATTTTCCAGGCAAGAGTACTGGAGCGGGGTGCAGCTGCCAATCACGTGGAGGCTGGGCCGATCCCGCCCACCCTGCCGCTCGGGGCCCGCCCCCTCGTGATTGGTGGCTCCGGCGTCCTATCACTGCCACGCTCGCTCCGGCGGCCCCCGTGGCCCATCCCCCGACGCCGTAAGGGGGCGGGGAATAGGGCCTCCTCAGGTTCCTTCCGCCCCCTGCCTACGCGCCGACCAGTAGGATTAGTCATGGGCGGTCCTCAGGCCGAATCCCCGGCGTTACGTAACGGCCTCTGAAGCCTTTGCCCTCGCTCCCTCGCCTCCCCTTATGTAACCCGGGCTCCCCGGCGCGGACCCCGCCCCTGGGCCAATGGGGACCCGTAGAGCTGGCGGCGGCGGCCAATCGCGCTCCGCGGGGGCGGAACCGTGTCACGTGGCGCGAGGGGGGCGTGGTGCTGGCGGTCGCCTGGCACGCGGCGGGCCTCAAGACCGCGCGCGGTTGGGTCCGCTGGGCTGAGCATCGCCGGCGGCGGCGGGTGAGTGCTCGGCTGGGGCCGGGTGGGCTCGGAGCCCGCCGGCCGCGGTCGCCTCAAGCGTGTCCTGCGCTGTGGGAATTTTATGCTTCAAGTGGCTCCTTGCTCGGTCCTGTTCCTGGGTGCGCGGCGATTATTGAGGCTGCCGGGGCCGGGGTCTCCCCCAGGGCTGCCCACCCTAGGAGCTACAGCCGAGCTTCCGGAATCGAATTGTGTTTCTCTTGACACTTGTCACTTTTATTTCCACCCTCCCCCTCCAGGGTGGATTTCCGGTGAGCGGAGACATCCAAAATTGCAGGGAAATACTGGGGAGAAAAGTGCCCCCGAGGAGCAGGGTCAGTAATTGCCCGCTAATGATGACTGACATTTCTAAGGCCATGGCATGGACCACAATGAGAAATACGGTTCGGTCGCCGACTGCAAAGTAGCAAAGAGCAGGCGACTGACTGAGGGCTGCTGGGCGAAAGATGGATCCCTGTGAAGATGTAGAAAGGTCCAGTGGTAAATCTGAGAACCCCAGGGGGAATCAGCGTCATGAACTTGAAGGACCACAGGCCAGTGGTCCTGAGGCCCCCGGGAATGATGCTGCTGAGCTATGGAGCCAGAAATGCGAGCTGCGGAGCAAATTGGTGCAGACCAGCAACAGGTGAAATGATCTGATGAGTTTGTTGTTATTTGCTGGGGCAGTAGAAGGGAAAGACGGGCTTCCATCTTTTTGCATTTTGTTTGTAAGCCTAGGAAAAAGTTTACCGGGAGTCTCCAGCAGCTTGGAATGAAATACCCTGGAGACACTAAAGGAAATTAACTATATTAAGTAGATAAAAAGTGCTTAGGGAATTGCTGACTCTAGGCTGAAGTGGGAATCAAACAGTAGAAAAGGTTTGATGTTTACCAATTTCTTGACCTGTGATTCCCCACATGTAAAAAGGGGATAATAAATCTGTGAACTGAATGAGCTGATTCATGTTAAGTGCTCAGAAAGCAGGCATGGCCCGAAATACGCTGTTCAATGAAAACTGACCTATTGTAATCCAAAATGTGAATTTAGAATTTTTTTTTTTTTTTTGATCTTACAGTGAACAGCAAGGTTGAAAGAGTTTCTGAAGAACTTAGAACAGTTGTCCAAGAAATGAAAAAATACTTCCGATCGGAAAGACATAGTAAACCAAGCACACTGGATGCCCTTAACTATGCCCTTCTCTGTGTACACAGGGTACAAGGTAAACGGGCTGCCCAGAAAATACAGTCTTGCACAAACATCACTGCTCATAGATGGCACCCAGGCCAGAAGCGTTGTCTGCTTGGTTTTAGGCACAGAAATGTTTTGAGTGTTTTATGCTATTCTATGTGAGATGAGTAAATCTACACTGAGGCCACTGGCATCTTAGTTTTTCAGATTAGCACTGTGTGCATGCACTTCAGTTGTGTCTGACTCTTTGCAACCCCTACTGCCTCTGCCAGGCACCTCTGTCCATGGGATTCTCCAGGCAAGAATACTGGATTGGGTTGCCATGCCCATCTCCAGGGTATCTTCCCAACCCAGGCATCGAATCTGCGTCTCCTGCTTGGCAGGTGGATTCTTTACCACAGAGCCATTCAGGAAGCCCTATTTGTGTAATAGTTTAGTATTTTTGTTGCAGTATTTTGCAGCTTTATTTTGGGAGAGTAAGAGTTTGGCATAACCACATTTTGGAGATTGACTTTTTAAAGGAATATTGTCTTCTATGATTATTGGGGGGAAAATAGTTGGACTTTTAAAATGCAGTCATGTCATGTCAGGAATTTACCAAATTAAAATGGAATGGTTATAAACACTTTTCTTTTGACAACTTTCTTCCCAAGAGATTTTTAAAATGCACATTCTGTAGCACAAACCTCTGTGGCTTCATGCTGCTGCTGCTGCTGCTAAGTCACTTCAGTCGTGTCCGACTCTGTGCGACCCCATGGACGGCAGCCCACCAGGCTCCCCCGTCGGTGGGATTCTCCAGGCAAGAACACTGAAGTGGGTTGCCATTTCCTTCTCCAATGCATGAAAGTGAAAAGGGAAAGTGAAGTCGCTCAGTCATGTCCGACTCTTAGCGACCCCACGGACTGCAGCCCACCAGGCTCCGCCGTCCATGGGATTTTCCAGGCAAGAGTCCTGGAGTGGGGTGCCATCGCCTTCTCCGTGTGGCTTCATAGATGATATATAATTCCTGAATACTGAAGTGATGTTTCTACCATACAAATCCCCTCTGTGTATATTGAGAATTTTTGGTTTCGGTACCTTGTTTTGGTACTTTAAATTTATCTCGTTCCCTATGAACCAGAACATGCCAAATTCATAAATTCAAAATCTTAAGTTTATACGGCTGTCAGTGTTTTACGTGAAAGAAAAAACTGATCTTTCAAGGAAAATATTCCGAGGTGCCCTTATCCTAAAAAAATTAGCCAACTGTAATCGTGATGAAAATGACTTCCTAAAGATATTGTTGTGAAACAGACTACCTATTTTCCTGTGTTTCTTAGCAAACAGTGAGTCTTTCCAGATTCTCAGACAGAACAGAGCACCTCAAGCTGATGTGACCTTGTGCAGTCTGGAGGAGCTGGCCACTATTGCTTCAGAGCACACTTGGAAAAACACAGTAAGAATTCACAAATTTTGCCATATTAGCCGGGGTGGTTTTTCCTAGGGACCTTATCTTGATGTAGATTCTTAAAAGTGACAACTGAACATTTCAGTAACCACAGTTTGAGGTAAACAACTGGAGAAAACTGCTAATGAGGCATCTTGAGTTTTTTCTGCCCTTGACAAAGAAAACATCTGAAAACAGGAAGTAGCACATGAGCGTTAGTCGGCTTTGCTTCGGTTCTGGGGTGCCTCTCTCTCCTAGCATCCCTGAGTCCTCCCAAATTAAGAAAAAGAAAAAAGCAACACTACAGAGTAATTTCCTGCATCGTATTCTAATCTCCAAATGTTGATTTCTATTTATATCATTCTTAGTTCCAGTACCTACTACCCAGGTTGTAACAACTGGATTTTATAGAGCAGGTGAGTTGAGATGATGTCATCTTTTGTAAAATTTTGAAAGTTATTTAGTATTTATCTTTTCTTCATGTGGACAGAATAATTGAGGTTCATGTTTTGCTGACATGATGGAGATTACTTAATTTATGTATAGTGCATGCATGCTAAGTCACTTCAGTCATGTCCAACTCTTTGTGACCCCGTGGACTGTAGCCCACCAGGCTCCTCTATCCATGGGGATCTCTAGTCAAGAATACTGGAGTGGATTGCCATGCCTTCCTCCAGGGAATCTTCCTGATGCAGGTCCTGAACCTGCATCTCTTATGTCTCCTGCATTGGCCGTCAGGTTCTTTACCACTAGCACCATCTGGGAAGCCCAATTTTTATGTAGACCTCAACATAATCAGTCCTGAATATTCACTGGAAGGACCGATGCTAAAGCTCCAATACTTTGGCCACCTGATGTGAAGAACCAACTCATTGGAAAAGACCCTGATTCTGAGAAGGATTGAGGGCAGGAGGAAAAGGGGACAACAGAGGATGAGATGGTTGGATGGCATCACCGAGTAGATGGAACAAGAGTTTGAACAAGCTCCAGGAGTTGGTGATGGACAGGGAGGCCTGGCCTGCTGCAGTCCATGGGGTTGCAAAGAGTCGGACACGACTGAGCGACTGAACTGAACAGCATAATTGTAACTTGAAGATTTTATAATATTGGAGCACGAGATATCCCTAATGTTACGTGCTTGTTTTACTATTGAAAGGTTGTTGTTGAATCACGCAAATACATCGGGATTCTTGGCCCCCGGAGGAGAAGAATTCAATCCGGGGCCAGAGACGAGACTTGATCGCTCAGAGCTTTTGTGTAATAAAGTTTTATTAAAGTATAAAGGAGATAGAGAAAGCTTCTGACATAGGCATCAGAAGTGGGTAGAAAGAGTACCCGCTTGCTAGTGTTGACAATGAAGTTATATACTCTCTAATGAATCCAAAGAATGTCTGGAGGTTGTAAAGACCTCATCAGACCTACTCCCATAATTTACATTTTAAGATAACAGAATTAGCCAGAAGGTTTAATCCAAAGACTGTCCTTAATCCAGAGACTGTCCTCAGGCAGGATACATTATTGTTATATAATCCTAAGGAATGTGGAGAAAGAAAAAAAGTTTGTCCTTTCTTCCTCCTTGAGAATTCCAGACCCCTCTCTCCTTGGGGACCCCTAGATTTCCTATCAACCTGCCTAGGAAATGACTCTCTCACTATTAATAACTAGTGTGTTTATAGTATTGTAGTAAGTGCTATGGAGATTTAAAAAAAAAAGAGCTTTAGAAAAACGTTTTCCTTTTAAGATCTTCAGATTAACACTAGAGAGGAAAACATATGCCAGTGCTAGGCAATACAAACCATGGCTGATTATAAGTAGATTATGTTTATGTCTAATGAAACGAATTAGAGGAACGATTGTTACGAGGTATGTCAAAGACAGCATCTTGGAGCAAGAAAATCTAGAGCTTGATCTTGAAGCCTAGATATGCACAGGCGAAGGGAAGACCGTCCTGTTAGGGATACAGCACAGTTTTCGAAGAGGAAGGAATCGAGTGAACACAGAATATAGTGTGTAAGTGAAACTGTTAGTCACTCTCAGTCGTGTCCAGCTCTTTCTGACCCCATGGGCTGTAGCCCGCCAGGAAATCTCCATGAAATTCTCCAAGCAAGAATACTGGAGTGGGTTTCCACTCCCTTTTCCAAGGGATCTTCCTGACCCAAGGATTGAACCCAGGTCTCCTGCATTGCAAGCAGACTCTTTACTGTCTGAGCCACCAGGGATTCACTGTTTAATAGGTATAGAATGAGCTGGTGTATCATTTGGCAGAACTTACTTCAGAAGGAAAAATGCAGGTTTTACGGTGATAACTAAGAAGTATGTTGGAGAGTTTTGTTACCTTTGCCAGATGTATGTGTGTGTACATTTCAAGTTATTGATCATAGTAGATATCTAGATGAAATTTATTCAGGAAATGTTGCTAGTCATATCTCAACACCATGCATTTATTTTGAATGTTTTTCATAGGATACCTTTGTGGCAGTGTTTTCATTTCTCTCTGGAAGGTTAGTGCATGTTTCTGAACAGGCTCCTTCGATCCTGAATTGTAAGAAAGAGTTCTTGGAGTCTTGTCATTTTGTTGAACTGCTTGCCCCCCAAGACATGAGGGTGTTCTACACGCACACTGCCCATGCTCAGCTTCCGTTCTGGAACAACTGGACACAAAGAGGTAATGGGACCAATATTCAGATGTTTATCTCACCTGGTTAAGCTCAGTTTCATTCTACCAGAAATAGTACACAAGTGAATGCATTATTCAGCAATGCAAATTATATGGTTTTTCTTATTTATTTTTAAAAGGCAAAGTGTGATGAAAATCACATTTTAAATGCTTCTAATGACATAAAGGTCCAATAAATTTGCTTTCATTTAGTCAATTTCACAGATTATATGCTATAAATACGGTTTGATTACAGCATGCTATATAGCAGGTTAATTGCTACAAAGGCTCTGTTTCCTTCACGTGAATACGATTCAATGTTTTTCCTCTTACACTGACTTCATTCTCTCTCTCTAGAGATAAGCGTCTCAAAGTTAGATCCCTTTCCAGTTTTTCTTCTCCTTAAAAGTTTTGTTTTCCTTTGGAAATGCTGCTTTGCCTGAACTGGGGGATGGGGGGTGGATTCCTACTCGAAATTTTCTTTGCCATCTTCTATCTCATGTCATCTTCCGTGCATTTGTTGATCCTTTCTCAGTTAGTTCAATCACTCAGTCATGTCTGATTCTCTATGACCCCATGGACTGCAGCACGCCAGACTTCCCTGTCCTTCACTGTCTCCCAAAGCTTGCTCACTTATGTCCATCAAGTCGGTGATGCCATCCAACCATCTCATCCTCTGTCGTCCCCTTCTCCTCCTGCCTTCAGTCTTTCCCAGTATCAGGGTCTTTTCCAGTGAGTCAGTTCTTCACATCAGGTGCCCAAAGTATTAGGGCTTTAGCTTCACATTAGTTTTCGAATGTTGAGTTTTAAGCCAACTTTTTCACTGTCCTCTTTCACTTTCATCAAGAGGCTCTTCAGTTCCTCTTCGCTTTCTGCCATACGGTGGTGTCATCTGCATATCTGAGATTATAGACACTTCTCCTGGCAGTCTTGATTCCAGCTTGTGCTTCATCCAGCCCAGCACTTTGCATGATGTATTCTGCATATAACTTAAATAAACAGGGTGACAATATACATCCGGTTCTAACTGTTGCTTCTTGATCTGCATACAGATTTCTCAGGAGGGAGGTAAGTTCAGTTCAGTCGCTCTCTGTGACCCCATGGACTGCAGCACACCAGGCTTCCCTGTCCATCACCAATTCCCAGAGCTTGTTCCAGCTTATGTCCATCAAGTCGGTGATGCTATCCAACCGTCTCATCCTGTGTTCTCTCCTTCTCCTCCTGCCCTCAGTCTTTCCCAGCATCAGGGTCTTTTCCAATGAGTCAGTTCTTTGCATTAGGTGGTCAAAGTATTGGAGTTTCAGCTTCAGCGTCAGTCCTTCCAAAGAATATTCAGGACTGATTTCCTTTAGAATTGACTGGTTTGATCTCCTTGCAGTGCAAGGGACTCTCAAGAGGCAGGTAAGGTGGTCTGGAATTTCCATCTCTTAAAGAATTTTCCACAGTTTTTTGTGATCCACACAGTCAAAGGTTTTGGCATAGTCAATAAAGCAGAAGTAGATGTTTTTTCTGGAACTGACAAAAATCCTTTCTCAAGTTACCCTTTATATCTTATTTCATACTTTTCATGAGACATCTTTTAAAGATTTTAGTATAGATCAACTTTCTTTTTGATCCCAAACCCTTTTCTCTCATTTTGATTATTTTATTATGGTAAAAAAACACATTCACAAAATTTACCATTGTAAGAGCTGACTCATTAGGAAAGACCCTGATGCTGGGAAAGATTGAAGTCAGGAGGAGAAGTGGGTGGCAGAGGATAAGATGGTTGGATGGCATCACTGACTTTATGGACATGAGTTTGAACAAACTCCAGGAGATGGTAAAGGACAGGGAAGCCTGGCATGCTGCAGTCCATGGAATTGCAGAGTCAGACATGACTTAACAACTGAACAACAGCTGTTTTTGAGTGTATGGTTCAGCAACATGAAGTCCATTCACACTGTTGTGAAGTGGATCCCCAGAACTTCATCCTGCAGATCCAGATTTCTGTACTTTTTTCTGGTTTTCAGTCCACTGCCCAGCCCAGTGAAGATCAGTTTTACAAGCTTTTTTTTTTTTTTTAACCACAGACCCTCTCTGTCCTCTGTACACGTTTTGTAGAAGCTTTGGAAAAGACACCTGTCACCCCTGCTTTTCTTCCAGCCCTTCTCTCCTGTTTTGTTGTTGTTCAGTCGCTCAGTCATGTCCTACTCTTTGTTACTACACGGACTGCAGCATGCCAGGCTTCCCTGTCCTTCACCATCTCCCGGAGTTTGCTCAAACTAATGTCCATTGAGTTGGTGATGCCATCCAACCATGTCATCCTCTGTCGTCCCCTTCTCCTCCTGCCTTCAATCTTTTCCAGCATCAGGATCTTTTCCAATGAGTCAGCTCTTCACATCAGGTGCCCAAAGTACTGGAGCTTCAGCATCAGTCCTTCCAGTGACTGTTCAGGGTTGATTTCCTTTAGGATTGACTGGTTTGATCTCCTTGCAGTCTAAGGGGGTTTGATCTCCTTGCAGTCTAAGGGACTCTTAAGAGTCTTCTCCAGCACCACAATTCAAACTCATCAGTTCTTTAGCACTCAGCTTCTTTATGGTCCAACTGTCACATCCATACATGACTACTGGAAAAACCATAGCTTTGAATATATAGACAGTTTGTGGGCAAAGTAATGCCTCTGCTTTTTAATATGCTCTCTGGATTTGTCATAGCTTTCCTTCTTTCCTATTCCTATCATTCAGAAACACTGATTTCATTTTTCTTCCTCTTTCCTAAATATGTGTTATCAAACTTTAGCTGTCCATATTTGTTTTTCTGCTTTTGTTTGTCATGTATTCATCCCGGGGACATTTATGCAGCTGTCTCTGTGGGCTGAGAGCTGTTCTAGGTGCTGAGGTACAACTGTGAGCAGAACCCACACGTGGGACTGTTCACCAGCTCTTTTCTCATTTACCTTTCAGTATCGCCCTACTGTCTCTGTCTGATTTTTTCACCTTCTTATCTTTGCTAATTATTTAATATTTTCCCTACTTGTGAAAACATACTAGTCTCTGAAATTGTTGTCTTTCAGACCCTAAACATTAACTTGCTCCATAAAGATGGTGTCCATCTCGTTCACTCCTGACACTGTGCTTTTGCCTTAGGAACCCCAAGGATCCAGACTCTCCCCAAGAGCCATTTTTTAGCCCCCACACTGCTCCTGGCTTATGCACGTGTTACCTCCTTCTGTCCCTTCCTTTGAATTCAGAGAACATTAAGAGGACATAAGAAGCTGTATAAACTCAGTGGTTGTCAGGTCTGGCCCAGTGTTAGAGCATGTTTCCACTTAGGTTTGTCATACAGACCTCTGAGAAGGAGCTGACCACTCTTTCTTTAGAATACAGCTTCAGCAACAAGAACTTGCACACTCTCGCCCAGGTGTGGAAGTGACTGTGGGCACCTGTCTACTGTTTGAGATCCCATAGGCTGACGTTCTGTGTTTGAGGACTCCTGGGGAAAGCAGCTGAATTCACATGCCTGATGCATAAATAGTGCAGGTGAGTTTACCTTACAGTAGAGTTGCAGTATTTTTTATGTGCAAGGAATTTTAACCTTGGAATCTGAAGGTCTGAGTTTCAAATTGAATTACGTCCGTTCATGAACCTTGGACTCTTTGAAAGTTCTCTGGGCTACAAGGAAATCAAACCAGTCAACCCTACAGGAAATCAGTCCTGAATATTCACTGGAAGGACTGATGCTGAAGCTGAAGCTCCAATACTTTGGCCACCTGATGTGAAGAGCCGACTCATTGGAAAAGACCCTGATCTTGGGAAAGATTGAAGGCAGAAGGAGAAGGGGGTGACAGAGGATGAGATGGTTGGATGGCATCACCGACTCAATGGACATGAATTTGAGCAGGCTCTGGGAGATGGTGAAGGACAGGGAAGCCTGGCATGCTGCAGTTCATGGGGTTGCAAAGAGACATGCCCTAGCGACCGAACACGTGAACCTTGGAGGCCACCTGGCTTCTCATCGTAAAATGAGAATCTTAGTTTCTGACGTGCCTGTTAATGCAGGGTTGCCGAGAGGACCTAGCAGTCAGTGGATAAGTGAAGCCCTGGGGATGTTTGGAGCATCCACAGCATAAAGGCTTATCTTTACTGCTGTCATCTATTGAGTGGTTACTGGTTGTCAGGATCCCTTCTTGATGCTTTAGTGGAGTAACCCAGTTAACCTTCACAAGACTTCTCCAGTGGACCGAGACAGTAACTGTGTTGATTTGTGTCTGCTTAGAAGCAGGGCAGTTATGGTTATGGAACAGGGGTTGAGAGGAGCCCTCAACCCACATGACGGGCCTGGCCGGAAGGAGCAAGGCCAAAGGAGGGCTGGGGACAGGAGCTTGGGCTGCAGTGCAGCTTAGAGAGCAGCTGGGCCAGGCACCTAAAGGGGGTCCAAGCTCCACAGGCTAGAGGATCCTGGCATCTGGATGGAGTAGTCCTATCTCAGAGCCCCTCAGTGCATGGCCTGGGAATTTGGGTGGCAATCAGGTCCCCCACAGTCAAGAGCTGAGCCATTTCTGAGCTGCCACAGTCACAGAGGTGCCAGTGTCACACTGCCTGTCAGTATGGAGCTGGCCTTCACCTTGGCAACGTGAATCCAGAGCCCCTTTGACAGCTTGGCCGCTGGGACTGCACCTTAAAGCGGGAAACCTCGCCCCAGACAAAGCTAAGCACTTGAAAGTGGCCCCACGGCACGGCTCCCGTCTGACCCTGGCTTCCCCAATCTGATCTGAAAGTCAGATCAGGAAACTAAGGATGTTTTTGAAACATCCTTCTCTTGCCTTAATTCCTCCATGATTTATTTGAGCCTTGAGTGAAACAGTTTTTATGTTGAGACAACAGGACATCTTAGAGAAATGAATTTCTTTACCTTATTTTTTCACTTCTTTTTCTCACTGTGCTCAGTTGTGTCTGACTCTGCGACTCTTTTAACTGTTGCCTGCCAGGTTCCTCTGTTATGGAATTCTCCAGGCAGGAATACTGGAGTGGGTAGCCATTCCCTTCTCCAGGGGATCTTCCCAATCCAGGGATCAAATCCGCGTCTTTTGTGTCTCCTGCATCACAGGCAGATTCTTTACCTCTGAGCCATCTGGGCAGCTCACTTTGTCAAGTTCTTTCATTTATTTCTCATGGATATTCTGTAAGAACTTCTGGTTTCAGGATTCTGGGACTGCAGCTCTTACAGTTTCAGGAATTATGGTAGTTTGGTCATCAGTCCATTTACTTTTAAACTGGAGGTTTTTAAAAAGTCATAAACACTTTTCTTGATTACTCAGAAGTCCAGTTTCTGACTCTTGCTAATTATCCTTCCCTCAGGGATATAAACGCCTGGACTATATTTGGTATTTTGGGTCTTTAGAATTCTCATTGTAAATTCTCCTTCAGTGTATTTTAAAAAAATATTTCCTTGGTTTCTATAACTGAGGACTGTTCACTCCAGTGAACAAACGTTCAAGATATATAATTAGGGAGACTCACCAGACAAAAGTAATCAGCAATACCTGAGAATAGACTCAGTTTCCTACTGTGTCCTAAGGTGGGCAAATTTAAAAGTTTCTGAATTACCCCCTTATAAATCAGTAAAACAAATGCAAAAGTTTATAAAACTGAAGCAGAACCTTTGGCATGAGAGTTGTGAGGTGAAAAATTTATTTCTGTCTTTCCATTGTGCTGGGTCCTCATTGTGGCTTGAAGGCTCTCTAGTCCAGAGCACAGGCTCTAGAGCAGTGACTCTATTTGCAGTGAATGGAATCTTATTTCCCTGACCAGGGATCAAACCCAACTCCCCTGCATTGGAAGCCGGATTCTCAACCCCTGGATCACCAGGGAAATCCCGAGAAAATGTTATTAATGACACTGAATTGGTACCACTTTCTGGAACTTAGTTTGCCAACATATTATGAGAGTCATGAAATGATCATATCGCTTAGGTACACAGCTCTGGGAAATTTATCCAAGGAAAGAAAACACAATGAAAAAAATGTATTATATATCCTACACCCAAAAGCTCTATGTAGTCTAAATTCCAAGTTTTTGAGACATGTCCAAACTATTACCAGGGTGTGGAATATCACCAGCAAAATACTTGTGTCACAGGATGACTATGTTGGCGTTTAAAGCAGTGAGTGCAGGCAGGTGTAGAAACACAGACAGAACTGCAGGAGATGACAGGGAAAGGCCATCATCAGTGGCTCTCAGGGCCTCTCCTGAGGGCTGCTGATCAGCAGGAAAGCCCTGGGTAAATCCTGGATGGGATGAGATCTTGATAAAGGGGAGAGGAGTCCTATCTTAAGAGTAGCTCTGTCTCTTAAAAGAGCGTCCTGTTTGGTTAGTGATGGTTTGGGGGAGCCACCCAGGGCAGGACACTGACGGGTGTCTTTGTTTCTAGTGGCCTCACAGTATGAATTGGCACTGGTGAAGTCCTTCTTCTGCAGGATAGGGTGAGTATGGGGGCTCCCTGAGGCCAGGAGCAGTTGGTTAGGCGCTGATTATATTTTAATTTTTTTCTTGATGTATGGCTTATCCCTGGGTTGGGAAGATCCCCTGGAGTAGGAAACGGCAACCCACTCCAGTATCCTTGCCTGGAGAATCTCATGGACAGGGAGCCTGGTGGGCTACATACAATCCATGGCGTCACAAAGACATGCGCACGCACATGAAAAATCAGTAGCTGATTTAGTGTTTCAGGTGTGCAGCAAAGTGATTCAGTTATATATGTGCATACTAAGTCACCTCAGTTGTGTCAGACTCTTTGCAGCCCTGTGGACTGTAGCCCTTCAGGCTCCTCCATCCATGGGATTCTCCAGGCAAGGATAACGGAGTGGGTTGCCATGCCCTCCTCTAGGGGATCTTCCTGACCCAGGGACCAAACCCAAGTCTCTTAGATCTGCCTTGGCAGGTGAGTTCTTTACCACTAGTGCCATCGTTCACGTGTGCATGCTAGTGCTAAGTTGCTCCAGTCGTGCTTGGCTTTCTGCGACCCTAACTGTAGCCCGCCAGGCTCCTCTGTCAATGGGGTTCTCCAGGCAAGAATACTGGAGTGGGTTGCCATGCCTTCCTCCCGGGATCTTCCCCACCCAAGGATCCAACCCCCATCTCCTGTGTCTCCTGCCTTAGCAGGTGGTTTCTTTACCACTAGCACCACTATTCACATATATATTCTTTTCCAGATTCTTTTTCATTGCTGGTTATTATGTGATAATTGAATATAGTTCCTTGTGCTGTGTAGGAGGTCTTTGTTATTTTATCTGTTTTATATTTAGTCGTCTGTATCTGTTAATCCCAAATTCCAAGTTTACCCCTCTGATTTTATTTAGCACTTATTTTGATTTTTCTGTATTCAGCTAGGTCTTCCATGGATACAAAAGACAAGACCTGGTTCTTGCTACAAGGAGTTCTTATATTTTGACTGAGAAGATACATGTACCCCTGAGAAAAGTAGATAGGAATGCAATAGGAGAAAAGACCGGAAAGATCACTCGGATCTGAAGCCCACTGTTGTCTAGGGGCCTTTTTGATTTTGTTTGGTTTTTGTTTTTCAGTCACATTTAAAATTAATTTTTGCAACTTTGAGCAACCTTAAAGCAAGATAGGTATATTTATGAGAAGACTTAAAGACTTCCTTAGTGGCTCAGCTGGTAAAGAATCCACCTGCAATGCGGGAGACCTGGGTTCGATCCCTGGGTTGGGAAGATCTCTTGGAGAAGGGAACAGCTACCCCACTCCAGGATTCTGGCCTGGAGAATTCCATGGACTGTATAGTCCGTGGGGTCTCAAAGAATTAAGACACGACTGAGCAACTTTCACTAAAAGGTCCAGAGACAGAGAACTAGAAAAAAAGAGATCAAAAGTTTAATTGTAATTGATTTCTGGTAGAATTTATTAGTGATTTTTTTTCTCCTTTAAGTTTACTATGACATGTTAATGTTTGTTGTTGTTTGATCGCTCAGGCGTGTCCGACTCTTTTGCCACCCCATGGACTGTAGCCTGCCAGCTCTTCTGTCTGTGGGATTTTCCAGGCAAGAATACTGGGGTGGATTGCCATTTCCTCCTGCAGGGGATCTTCCCTTCCCAGGGATCAAACCCGTGTCTGCTGCATTGGCAGGCAGATTCTTTACCACTGGGCTGCTGGGAGAGCCCTTCATAGTAAAAGAAAAAAACATTTAAAAATGACATTGCAATCACCAACATTAGTGTTGAAGTTCCTGTTAATAAATAGCCTTGATATTTAGAGAAGAAAAATCCTTGTAATAGATCATTCAGACACTCCATGGACTTGGGGGGACCTGGGCTAATAGTATTCGAATGTTTGGGGTGGGGTAACCTGGAATGGTGTAGAGGAGGAGGCCCATGCTGGTTCCCTTTGTCACACGCTGGTGAGTTGTTCATGAAGATCTGAGAGCAGTGCCTGCCAAATAGTAAGCGTCGTATGTGTTTGTTACTCTAGTAACAGATAGGTAGGTGCCTTTCAGGTGCTTTTTCTGAGCCGAGCACTGTGGTGCTAGGATCAAAACGAAGTTCTGCCCTCATGGACTTTGTGTTCTATAGGATGGGGGCTAATAGTAAACAGCTGTGTAAGTATACATGTGTCAGTGGTAGTAAGTTCCTTGTAGAACCGTGAGCTGAGTAAGGGGGTTCCGGGCAGTGGAGAGGTTGCCAGTGTATTCATGGTGGTCAAGGAACTCTTCTCTAGTTAGAGGCCTAACTGACCAGAGCCCTGAAGGAGGTGAGGAAGCAGCGTGTTTGAGAGAAGACATTCCGGGAGAGGACAGAGGCCCTGGGCACAGCACACCTGGCTCCTGGGAGGATGGTGATGGAGTGGGTGGAGAAGACAAGGAAGCAGGGGCAGAGACCATAGGGCACGCTGACTCCTGGATGAAACGTTTGTTCAGGGTAGCCACTTAATTATTTTTAAAACTCCCGAGAATTTTCAAAATAATATAAAAACTAGTATAATGAACTGACATGTACTGCTCATTTGGCATGAATAACTTTAACCATGGCCAGGCCTGTGTCATCTGTTCCACCTCCTCATGCCCCTCTCCCTGTTATTTTGAACCAAATCTCAGCTCTCTTTATCCTTTCCTTCATTGTTATTTCAGAGTCTCATCCTCACAGTAAGGTACTTGTCAAGCCTCCAGGTGTTCCTGTTGTTCCTCTGTGGCTGGCAGGAGCTGCTGGTTAACTAGGCTAACGAAGTTAGCTCCTGGCCCATCGAGTCCTCAGTGGTTTTGACACTTCCTTTGTGGCAGACTTGTCATCCCAGGCTCAGCAGAGATGGCTGCTCTCCAGATCCAGGTCCTTGGGCAGTGACTGCTACAGGGTCACCAGTGCTTCAGGAATGTCCAGTGGGTAGAGACAGGGCATTTTCATTTCTTAGAAGGAAATATCGTTGATGGTATGAAAGGCTTGTGATAGGTGCTGTGCTGGGTGGGGGTTGGAGCAGGGGGTTTGCAGGAGTGGTATAGCCAGGAGGTGGTGGGTCCCAGACCAGGCAGTGCGGGTAGACATGGAGATACTGTGGATCTTCTGGATGTTTCCGTAGGGGAAGCTACAGAAACTGTATACTGATGGGTTAGTTTGGGGTGTGAGAGTAGTTAAGGAGATGTGGGGTCTTTGGCTCAAGGTGCCATGTATGGGGTGGAGGAAATTGCAGGATGAGCAGCTGCTTGGAGAGTTGGAGTGGGGGGAACATGTGGTGAGTTGTGGATGAGTGTGCAATGTTGACTAGAATTCTGCCCTGTGATCCTGGCAAGGTGTCAATCCAGGAGCCTGGGATTCAGGGGAGAAGGCCGGGCTAGAGACAGATGCGCAGGTCATTGATGTATCAGTGGTGATGAGAAGCCTAAGACCTGATGACCCCAGAAAAGCACTCACAGAAGTGGGAGGAGAGCCACCAGCAGAAGTACGGGTGCTGGCAGGTCAGTGTCAGCAGGGGGCGCTCTTCTGAGCGGTGACCTAGGAAGCAGGGTCAGGACTGAGTACAGAGAAGTGGCAGGAGATGCTGGAGTTTGAGGAGAGCAGAGAGCACGAGAGAGGGTGGGTCTGCTGGGCGAGCAGATACCCAACCTGAGCATCCGGGCTCATGATGGTCAGAGAGGAGAGGCGTGATGGCAGAAACAGAGCGTGAACCTCAGTCTGGGATGTTTGGTCAGAACCAGGTGGAAACCTCTTCCTGGTAGCTGGGCAATCAAACCAGCTGAACATCTTGGGGGTCGTTGTAGAGCCTCCCCGCCCTCAGGAGCCCCTGTGCTGGGTGGCAGAGAGGGTTGTGCTGTTGCCCCCACCAGGCACTGTGGGTGATGCTGAGCCGAATGCCAGGCCTGCACCAGGCAGGGGAGGAGGGGGTGCCTGGGGGCTGGCTTGGGGACACTGGTCCCAAGGGACCCTGTTACGTGATGCTTGGTTTAGACACATGAAATGAGATGGACGGCTCTGCCTGTCTGTCTTCCCAGCAGGAGTGGACAGTCACGCTGGAATCAGTGACCAGTTCACACTCAGAGTGATGAGCCAGGTCTCCAGAAAACCTCTTACTCATCGAATAACAAACAAGTATCATTGCCCTTGGGTACATTTAAATTAACGTTTCCCTTCTTTTAAAAATAAATATGTTTAACACTGCTCTGTTTATAATGGATAAACCAAGAAAGTCCTACTGTATAGAACAGGGAGCGCTGCTCAGTGTTATGTGGCAGCCTGGATGGGAGAGGAGTTTGGGGAAGAATGGTTACGTGTATATGTGTGGCCAAGTCCCTTTGCTGTTCACCTGAAACTGTCTATCCCCAACTACAAACTAAAAAGTTTTAAAAAGTAAATAAATATTAGACATTTGAGGCTTGGACATGTCTCCCTTGAAAATTACTGAACATTTTCCCTGGCCTTGTTTCACCTTGGACTAAGTGGATGATTCATGACCAGCACTAACCACTCTTTGCTTCTTCAGTGGAGGTGAAGCCGGGGAGCTGCAGCGGCCTTACTGCCCATTCCGGATCACCCCCTACTTGATTCACATGCGCAGCTCGGCCCTCACGGAGCCTGAGACCTGCTGTCTCCTGCTGGTGGAGAAGGTTCACTCAGGTTACCAAGGTAAGTCGGGAGTATCTGCATTCAGCTCAGGTGTGACGTGTCCGTGCATCAGAAAGGAGCCCGTGAAAGCCTGCCTGTTCCCTGAGCCCGGTCTCCCTGACATCTCTGTCTGCCGGCCTTGACTTCTGGTGCTGGCGTCTCCTTCAAGGACAGCAGGGCCACTGGGTCCAAGCATAGACTTGGCCACAGACACAGACTTCTATCCTTTCTCTGCTGATGACCATCCTGTGGTCTTTTGCTTCTGTCTTGTGTGACATAGGAGCACTGAAACTGTTGCACAGAGAAATCACAAGAATGCGTTTAGGTTTTTTAAGTGTTTTGAAAGCCCCGCTGAGTAAACAGTGTAGTTTGTTTTCTGATGGCGTAACTACATTGCTAAATTCACATATCAGTATAGAAGCAGCTTCCATTCATTATATTTTGAAATTGTAGTTGATTCTGCTTGTAACGTGACACATGCTTTTTTGGAATTCATCATCCTGTGCAAAAAAATTCACACAAATCACAGGACTTAGGGACAAGAGTTGCTTTGTTGTGTAATCATTAGCTCTGGGCTTGAAGAAAGTTAGTCTTAAAAATTGTTGTCATAACAACTCAGAATTGAAGAAAAAACATCTTATGTGACTTAGACAAAGCAGTGTAGAAAAAAATGTTTGTCCCTTTCTCTTCCTCAAGGGCCCTGGACTCCTTTCTTGTGCTGGGGGCTGGGGAGAGGCAGACTCCTTGTCAATCTACCTAAGAATTAACTCCTCAATCTCACATCCTATTTGTTTGCTTAGTTACATGCAACCTCCCAGTTCAGTTCAGTCGCTCAATTGTGTCCAACTCTTTGTGACCCCATGGACTGCAGCATGCTAGGCCTCCCTGTCCATCACCAACTCCCGGAGTTTACCCAAACTCATATACATTGAGTCAGTGATGCCATCCAACCATCTCATCCTGTTGTCCCCTTCTCCTCCTGCCTTCAGTCTTTCCCAACATCAAGGTCTTTTCCAATGAGTCAGCTCTTCGCATCAGGTGGCCAAAATATTGGAGTCTCAGCTTCAACATCAGTCCTTCCAATGAACACCCAGGACTGATCTCCTTTAGGATGGACTGGTTGGATCTCCTTGCAGTCCAAGGGACTCTCAAGCATCTTCTCCAACACCACAGTTCAAAAGCATCAATTCTTCGGTGCTCAGCTTTCTTTATAGTCCAACTCTCACATCCGTACATGACTATTGGAAAAACCATAGCCTTGAATAGACAGACCTTTGTTGACAAAGTAATGTCTCTGCTTTTAATATGCTGTCTAGGTTGGTCATAACTTTCCTTCCAAGGAGTAAGTATCTTTTAATTTCATGGCTGCAATGAGCATCTGCAGTGATTTTGGAGCCCCCAAAAATAAAGTCAGCCACTGTTTGCCCATCTATTTGCTATGAAGTGATGGGACCGGATGCCATGATCTTAGTTTCTGAATGTTGAGCTTTAAGCCAACTTTTTCACTTTCCTCTTTCACTTACATCAAGAGGCTCTTGAGTTCTTCTTCACTTTCTGCCATAAGGGTGGTGTCATCTGCATATCTGAGGTTATTGATATTTCTCCCAGAAATCTTGATTCCAGCTTGTGCTTCCTCCAGCCCAGGGTTTCTAATGATGTACTCTGCATAGAAGTTAAATAAGCAGGGTGACAGTATATAGCCTTGACGTACTCCTTTTCCTATTTGGAACCAGTCTGTTGTTCCATGTCCAGTTCTAACTGTTGCTTCCTGACGTGCATACAGATTTCTCAAGAGGCAGGTCAGGTGCTCTGGTCTTCCCATCTCTTTCAGGATTTTCCACAGTTTATTGTGATCCACACAGTCAAAAGCTTTGGCATAGTCAAGAAAGCAGAAATAAATGTTTTTCTGGAACTCTTGCGTTTTTAACGATCCAGTGGATGTTGGCAGTTTGATCTCCGGTTCCTCTGCCTTTCCTAAAACCAGCTTGAACATCTGGAAGTTCATGGTTCACGTATTGCTGAAGGCTGCCTTGGAGAATTTTGAGCATTACTTTACTAGCATGTGAGATGAGTGCAATTGTGCGGTAGTTTGAGCATTCTTTGGCATTGCCTTTCTTTGGGATTGGAATGAAAACTGACCTTTTCCAGTCCCGTGGCCACTGCTGAGTTTTCCAAATTTGCTGACATATTGAGTGCAGCACTTTCACAGCATCATCTTTTAGGATTTGAAATAGCTCAACTGGAATTTCATCCCCTCCACTAGCTTTGTTCATAGTGATGCTTCCTAAGGCCCACTTGACTTCACATTCCAGGATGTCTGGCTCTAGGTGAGTGATCACACCATCATGATTATCTGGGTCATGAAGATCTTTTTTGTACAGTTCTTCTGTGTATTCTTGCCACCTCTTCTTAATATCTTCTGCTTCTGTTAGGTCCATACCATTTCTTTTTTGAGCCCATCTTTGCATGAAATGTTCCCTTGGTATCTCTAATTTTCTTGAAAGAAAGAAAGTGAAGTCGCTCAGTCGTGTCCAACTCTTTTCGACCCCATGGACTATAGCCTACCTGGCTCCTCTGTCCATGGGATTTTCCAGGCAATAGTACTGGAATGGATTGCCATTTCCTTCTCCAGCGGATCTTCCCGACCCAGGGATCGAACCCAGGTCTCCCGTATTGTAGAAAGACACTTTACCATCTGAGCCACCAGTGAAGTCTTAATTTTCTTGAAGGATCTCTAGTCTTTCCCATTCTGTTGTTTTCCTCTATTTCTTTGCATTGATCGCTGAGGAAGGTTTTCTTATCTCTCCTTGCTATTCTTTGGAACTCTGCATTCAGATGCTTGTATCTTTCCTTTTCTCCTTTGCTTTTCACTTCTCTCCTTTTCACAGCCATTTGTAAGGCCTCCTCAGACAGCCATTTTGCTTTTTTCCATTTCTTTTCCATGGAGATGGTCTTGATCCCTGTCTCCTGTACAATGTCACGAACCTCCATCCATAGTTCATCAAGCACTTTATCACATCTAGTCCCTTAAATCTATTTCTCACTTCCACTGTATAATCATAAGGGATTTGATTTAGGTCATACCTGAATGGTCTAGTGGTTTTCCCTACTTTCTTCAATTTCAGTCTTGGCAATAAGGAGTTCATGATCTGAGCCACAGTCAGCTCCTGGTCTTGTTTTTACTGACATAGAGCTTCTCCATCTTTGGCTGCAAAGAATATAGTCAATCTGATTTCAGTGTCAGCCATCTGGTGATGTCCATGTGTAGAATCTTCTCTTGTGTTGTTGGAAGACGGTGTTTGCTATGACCAGTGCGTTCTCTTGGCAAAACTGTATTAGCCTTTGCCCTGCTTCATTCCGTATTCCAAAGCCAAATTTGCCTGTTACCCCAGGTGTTTCTTGACTTCCTCCTTTTACATTCCAGTCCCCTATAACAAAAAGGACATCTTTTTGGGGTGTTAGTTCTAAAAGGTCTTGTAGGTGTTCATAGAACCATTCAACTTCAGCTTCTTCAGGGTTACTGGTTGGGGCATAGACTTGGATTACTGTGATATTGAATGGTTTGCCTTGGAAACGAACAGATCATTCTGTCATTTTTGAGACTGCATCCAAGTACTGCATTTCGGACTCTTTGTTGACTATGATGGCTACTCCATTTCTTCTAAGGGATTCCTGCCCACAGTAGTAGATATAATGGTCATCTGAGTTAAATTCACCCATTCCAGTCCATTTTAGTTCGCTGATTCCTAGAATGTCAGCGTTCACTCCTGCCATCTTCTATTTGACCGCTTCCAATTTGCCTTGATTCATGGACCTGACATTCCAGGTTCCTGTGCAATTTTACAGCATTGGACCTTGCCTCTATCACCAGTCGCAAGCACAACTTAGTGTTGTTTTTGCTTTGACTCCGTCTCTTCATTCTTTCTGAAGTCATTTCTCCACTGATCTCCAGTAGCAGATTGGACACCTTCTGACCTGGGGAGTTCATCTTTCAGTGTCCTATCTTTTTGCCTTTTCATACTGTTCATGGGGTTCTCAAGGCAAGAATACTGAAGTGGTTTGCCATTCCCTTCTCCAGTAGACCACATTTTGCAACCTCTAAGTATAATAAAAGATTTCCATCCTGAATTCTAAATCACTCTGGGTTTGACTGTTGGATTACTTGGGATGAATAAAGTATTCAGTGTACACAGACTGTCTGTATTTAACTTGAGTAGGTATTACTTTTTAAAAATTATTATTTTTGGCTTCACTGGGCCTCTGTTGCTGTGAGGGCTTTCTCTGGTTTTGGCAAGCGGGGCTGCTCTCTAGTTGCGGTGCGGGGGCTTCTCATTCTGGTGGTTTCTTGCTACAGAACATAGGCTCTAGGTGAGTGGGCTTCAGTAGTTGTAGCACATGGGCTGGCTCTCAGGTGAGGGCTCAGTAGTTATGGCTCCTGGGTTTAGTTGCTCTGAAGCATATGGGCTCTTCCTGGACCAGCGGTTAAACCCGTGTCCCCTGAACTAGAAGGCAAATTCGCAACCACTGGGCCACCAGAGAAGCCCATGGGTTTTACCTTTTGACCTACTTAAAATGTAGTTAATAATGAAAAGTATTAGATTTGGCTGCTCAAAGGCCTGCCCCTTAAGTGAGATTTCTGCCGTATCATATAGAGTTTGTTGCCTTTTTAATATGTTAAATGGATAATTAATTAGATATTTGCCTCTAAAACGAGTCTTTCTGTTCTTCATAGCTCCTCGAATCCCAGCAGATAAAAGAATTTTTACCACAACACATACTCCTGGTTGTGTTTTTCTTGAAATAGATGAAAGGTAAGTACTTCTTTAAGCCTAAAAGAAATTTGTTTTGGAAAATAAAATATTTAAAACTTTATGTTTAACATCCATCTACATAATGACATCTATCCATTTGCCCATTTGATGTTTGTCAGTTTGAAATTTGTGTTGTCTAAAATTTTAACATATCTTGCTTGTTGTACTTCTAAGATTTACAAGTTATCATGTTTTATTTCAAAGCTTTAGGTGGGTCAGAATTATTTTTCCGTGCTGCCCAAGAGGACAGTGAACCTTGGACCCATAGTATATCAGTGTTAGTCCCCGGATTGTGTCCAACTCTTTGCAATCTCATGGACTATATATAGTCCTCCAGGCTCCTCTGTCAGTGGGATTCTCCAGGCAAGAATATTGGAGTGGTAGCCATTCCCTTCTCCTGGGGATCTTCTTGACCCAGGGATCGAAGCCGGGTCTCCTGCATTGTATTTACCATCTGCGGCACCAGGGAAGCTCCCATAGTGTATAATTATGGTCAGAGACCTAGACGCTGGCCTATGAGCCCTGTGCACATGTATTGCTTGCTCTAGGCAAGTGCTTCCCAGTTTATGATGAATTTTTATTAGTCTGAAGTGAAGGGGGAAAGGAGCAAGAAAAATAAGGCAGATTTCTTTTCTTGTAAAGCTAAGTTTACTTAATTTAAAGAATTGTTACTTGTTTTGAACTTATGTCCTACCTACTTTTTTTTAGTTATTAAAATAGTCTTCGTTATTTAACAAGTAGTGATAGTAGATAGTCATCATTGCTTATTGTTTTTTTTTTATACCTTTATTTGGAAAAATGAAACATTGTTATCCCCTGATCATACCCTTCATCTTCCCCCACGCTTGTGTAAAAATTTTACTTTATTTGTGAAATCTGAAAATCTGAGAACTAATACATCAATCATATTATAGGTGAGCATAAAGCAAAAATGTGAAAAAATCGGACACAGTTATGATAGGTATTAATTTTGGTTTTAAAAATTTTTTAACATCCAGGGAATTCCCTGATGATCCAGTGGTTAGGACTCAGCACTTCCACTGCTGAGAGCCTGGGTTCAATCTCTGATAAGGAAACTGCTGCTGCTGCTAAGTCACTTCAGTCGTGTCTGACTCTTAGTGACCCCACGGACTGCAGCCTATGAGGTTATTCCATCCATGGGATTTGCCAGGCAGGAGTACTGGAGTGGGGTGCCATTGCCTTCTCCGATCAGGAAACTAAGATCCCACAAACTGCATTGAGGCCAAAAAAAAAAACCAAAAAACTTAAAAAAAAGTTTTTTTAACTTCCGGAAATGGATTTATTACCCATTTATTACCATTTAGTTATGAAACTAAACAGTAATAGTGAGTTATTTTGTATAATATAATCTGTATAAGGTAAGAAAATTTAGCTAAAGATATTCTAAAAATAGCTTGAGTTTATTGCATTAGAAAGTATGGTTAAGACTCCAGGCTTCCACTGCAGGGAGTGTGGATTCGATCCCTGGTTGAGAAACTTAAGATCCTGAATATCATGAGGATGTGGCAAAAAATAACAAAGATTATATATACATGAACTTCCCTGGTAGCTCAGACGGTAAAGCGTCTGCCTGCAATGCCAAAGACCTGGGTTCGATCCTTGGGTTGGGAAGATCCCTTGGAAAAGGAAATGGCAACCTACTCCAGTACTCTTGCCTGGAAAATCCCATGGATGGAGGAGCCTGGCAGGCTACAGTCCATGGGCTTGCAAAGAGTTGGACACAACTGAGCGACTTCATTTTCTTTCTTTCTTATATATACGTGAAAAAAAGAAACTATTTGTGAATTTGTACACATAGAAAATGTTTACAGAGTCAGTTTTTTTTCTAAGTCATCTTGAATGTCTGGTCATTAGAATTTTCTTATGAACATTTATCCTACAAATGTCTTTGTGACTGGTCCTCTATTTGATACTACTGTTTGGGAGACATTGTTTTTGTATACTTTTAAATACTCTGTATAAATTTGTAGCCTGCTTTCTTCATTTTACACCATAAGCATTCTTCTATGTTATAATATGATCTTTGTAGACTTTTTAAAAGGCAGTGCAATTGAGGGCCTCAAGAGACCTCTGAAAAAGTGAAAAATGTTAGTTGCACAGTCGTGTCTGACTCTTTGTGACCCCAGGGACTGTAGCCCACCACTCCTCTGTCCATGGGGATTCTCCAGGCAAGAATACCAGAGTGGGTTGCCATTCCCTTCTTCAGGGGATCTTCCCGACCCAAGGACCAAACCCAGTTCTCCTGCATTGCAGGCGGGTTCTTTACTGTCCGAGCCACCAGGGAAGCCCTCTGAGACCTCTATGAAACTTGTGAAAAGTATAGACTCCTAGTCTCACCCCAGAAATGCTGATTTAGGAAGCAGTGAGCCTGCAAGTCTGGCTTTTGGAAGTTTGGCAGGTGATTCTGATGCAACACCTCCAGTGACCAACGCTTCTTAGATTATGTTAACTCTTTCCCCACAATATAGGCACTCGGGTTGCTTGCTGCTTTTATAAATGCTGTAATGAACATCTCTGCATACCTTTCTTCATATTTAGAGTTTGTCTGAAAAGTACTGTTGAGAGTGTGTAAGGCATAACAGTCGCTTGGCACGATGACGTGCTGCCTGTGCTGTGTCTGTGCTCAGGGCTGTGCCTTTCCTGGGTTACCTACCTCAGGACCTGATCGGGACATCCATCCTATCGTACCTGCACCCGGAAGATCGCTCTCTGATGCTTGCCATGCACCAAAAAGGTAAGCACCTGCTTCTTTACAGGAGGGCTTTTTTTTTTTTTTTTTTCCACTGATCTCCTTAAATTTTTCATTTCATTTCTCCCTAGAGCTTCTCTCAACCTCTAATCATTAGAAGTGCTCAGTCACTCCGTCCTGTGCAGCCCCCTGGACTGCAGACCACCCCCATGGAATTTTCCAGGCAGGAGTGCTGGAGTGGGTTGCCATTTCCTCCCCCAGGGGATCCTCCAGGTGATCTTCCCGACCCAGGAATCGAACCCATCTCTCATGCATTGGCAAGCAGTGCGACTAGTGCTGCCTGGGAAGCCCCTTGATCATTAGAGTGTTACCTTTAATCAAGAAAACAGTGTATTGAAACCATTGAAACAGTATTTTTTTCTATTTTGATATTTTAAAACATTTACAAATAAGGGCCTTAAGAGAGGCATTTGTAATAAACATTCATGTTAAATAAATTCTGTCTTATTGTTTTATGTAGTCTTTAAGTATGCAGGCCATCCTCCCTTTGAACACCTGCCCATTAGATTTTGTTGTCAAAATGGGGATTACGTCATACTGGACTCCAATTGGTCCAGCTTCGTGAACCCATGGAGCCAGAAGGTTTCTTTCATCATCAGTCACCATAAAGTGTGAATGTAAGTCAATCAGTTTTCCTATTTTCTAAAAAATGTTTTTTCAAATAATATTCTCGGGCCCATTGACTCCTCTTTGAATCAGTTGACACACGAACTCAACAAAGAACAGGTTTTTGACAGTGCTTCTGGAAGACAGTTTGGCCTTTAAATATTAAGAGCCTTATAATATTTCTACTTCTACTTCCTTGGCCTAGTAACTCTATTATGGGAGTATGCTAAAGAAATAAGTCTAAATGCAGAGAGCTTTGTAAAGAAAAGACAGATTCTGCAATGTTATTTAATTGTAATAGCTTATATTGTTGTTGTTCAATGGCTAAGTCATGTCAGACGCTTCTTGATCCTGTGGACTGCAACACACCAGGCTTTTCTTCACTCCCTCCTGGAGTTTGCTCACACTCTTGTCCATTGAGTCGATGATGCTATCTAATCATCTCATCCTCTGCTTTCCCCTTCTCCTCCTGCCTTCAGTCTTTCCTAGCATCAGCATCTTTTCCAGTGAGTCAGCTCTTTGCATCAGGTGGTCAAAATATTGGAGCTTCAGCTTCACATTAGTCCTTCCAATGAATATTCAGAGTTGATTTCCTTTAGGATTGACTAATAATAGCTTAAATGTCATCATTAAGGAAGTTCTGAAACATTTGTTTGACATGTTATTATATTGATCCAATGAAAATTTTTATAGAAAGTACGTATCATGGGAAATTGATATATTAGGTGATGGGAAAAGCAGCCTGCAGAATTTTTATACAGCCTAATTATGTTTAAAACAAACACTATGAAATAGGAAAAAGAAGATTAGAAAGAAATAAAATATAAATTTTGATTATGTGTGGATAGTGGATTTGGAGTAAGGGGTTTTTTTTTCTCTTCTTTTCCTTTTCTCAACTTTAACATTCTCTTTAGTGAGCCTATAAGATTTTTTTTCTTTTTTCTATTTTTTTTTCTTTTCTTCTGCTGTCAAATTCCACTTATTTGTCTCAATTTTGTTACATCTTTATTTTTTAAATATAGATTCTTTCATATTTATTTGCCTTCTGGCACTTCTAATTCAAGCCTGCTTGATTATTCTTTCCTGTCCGTGTAAAAACCTTACAAATGAATCCCAAGGAACCTGGACCATTGTTCTTATAGTCTGATATCCTGTTGGTCCCTGGGCTTTGTGGTCCATATAAAATTGACCTGGAGGTTTCACAGCCAGCCCGTAAGTTTCCCTTTGATGTCTGTTTCTATTAGGAATGGGAATTATACCTAACTCTTCAGTACTAAATTGAAGAAAGTGGGGAAAACCACTAGACCATTCAGGTATGACCTAAATCAAATCCCTTATGATTATACAGTGGAAGTGAGAAATAGATTTAAGGGACTAGATCCGATAGACAGAGTGCTTGATGAACTATGGATGGAGGTTCGTGACATTGTACAGGAGACAGGGATCAAGACCATCCCCAAGAAAAAGAAATGCAAAAAGGCAAAATGGCTGTCTGAGGAGGCCTTACAAATGGCTGTGAAAAGAAGAGAAGCGAAAAGCAGAGGAGAAAAGGGAAGATATAAGCATCTGAATGCAGAGTTCCAGAGAATAGCAAAGAGAGATAAGAAAGCCTTCCTCAGTGATCAGTGCGAAGAAATAGAGGAAAACAATAGAATGGGAAAGACTAGAGATCTCTTAAGAAAATTAGAAATACCAAGGGAACATTTCATACAAAGATGCTCTCAATAAAGGACAGAAATGGTATGGACCTAACAGAAGCAGAAGATATTAAGAAGAGGTGGCAAGAATACACAGAAGAACTGTACAAAAAAGATCTTCATGACCCAGATAATCATGATGGTGTGATCACTCACCTAGAGCCAGACATCCTGGAATGTGAAGTCAAGTGGGCCTTAGGAAGCATCACTATGAACAAAGCTAGTGGAGGTGATGAAATTCCAGTTGAGCTATTTGAAATCCTAGAAGATGATGCTGTTAAAGTGCTGCACTCAATATGTCAGCAAATTTGGAAAACTCAGCAGTGGCCACAGGACTGGAAAAGGTCAGTTTTCATTCCAATCCCAAAGAAAGGGGATGCCAAAGAATGCTCAAAGTGAAGTGAAGTGAAGTCGCTCAGTCGTGTCCAACTCTTTATGATCCCATGGGATTTTCCAGGCAAGAATACTGGAGTGGGTTGCCATTTCCTTCTCCAGAGGATCTTCCCCACCCAGGGATTGAAACCGGGTCTCCCGCATTGTAGGCAGATGCTTTATTGTCTGAGCTGCCAGGAAAGTCCCGCACAATTGCGTTCATCTCACACGCTAGTAAAGTAATGCTCAAAATTCTCCAAGCCAGCCTTCAGCAATATGTGACCCATGAATTTCCAGATGTTCAAGGTGGTTTTAAAAAAGGCAGAGGATCTGGAGATCAAATTGCCAACATCTGCTGGATCATCGAAAAAGCAAGAGAGTTCCAGAAAAACGTCTATTTCTGCTTTCTTTACTATGCCAAAGCCTTTGACTGTGTGGATCACAATCAACTGTGGAAAATTCTGAAAGAGATGGGAATACCAGACCACCTGACCTGCCTCTTGAGAAACCTGTATGCACGTCAGGAAGGAACAGTTAGAACTGGACATGGAACAACACACTGGTTCCAAATAAGAAAAGGAGTATATCAAGGCTGTATATTGTCACCCTGCTTATTTAACTTCTATGCAGAGTACATCATGAGAAACTCTGGGCTGGAGGAAGCACAAGCTGGAATCAAGATTTCTGGGAGAAATATCAAGAACCTCAGATATGCCACCACCCTTATGGCAGAAAGTGAAGAAGAATTCAAGAGCCTCTTGATGAAAGTGAAAGTGGAGAGTGAAAAAGTTGGCTTAAAGCTCAACATTCAGAAAACTAAGATCATGGCATCCAGTCACATCACTTCATAGCAAATAGATGGGGAAACAGTGGAAACAGTGGCTGACTTTATTTTTTGGGGCTCCAAAATCACTGCAGATGGTGATTGTAGCCACGAAATTAAAAGATACTTACTCCTTGGAAGGAAAGTCATGACCAACCTAGACAGCATATTAAAAAGTAGAGACATTACTTTGTCAACAAAGGTCCATCTAGTCAAGGCTATGGTTTTTCCAGTAGTCATGTATGGATGTGAGAGTTGGGCTATAAAGAAAGCTGAGCGCCGAAGAATTGATGCTTTTGTACTGTGGTGTTGGAGAAGACTCTTGAGAGTCCCTTGGACTGCAAGGAGATCCAACCAGTCCATCCTAAAGGAGATCAGTCCTGGGTGTTCATTGGAAGGACTGATGTTGAAGCTGAGACTCCAATATTTTGGCCACCTGATGCGAAGAGCTGACTCATTTGAAAAGACCCTGATGCTGGGGAAAATTGAGGGCAGGAGGAGAAGGGGATGACAGAGGATGAGATGTTTGGATGACATCACCGACTCAATGGACATGAGTTTGGGTGCACTCTGGGAGTTGGTGATGGACAGGGAGGCCTGGCGTGCTGTGGGTCATGGGGTTACGAAGAGTCAGAAATGACTGAGCGACTGAACTGAACTTCAGTATTATGCTGCTGCTGCTGTTCTTTTTCAGCCGCTAAGTTGTGTCCAGTTCTTAGCAACCCCATGGACTGCAGCACGCCAGACTTCTGCGTCCTCCACTTTCTCCCAGGGTTTGTCAGTTTCTGTTGAGATGGCGATGCTATCTAATAATCTCATCCTCTGCTGTCCCCTTCTCCTTTTGACTTCAATCTTTCCCGGCATCAGCGTCATTTCCAATGAGTCAGCTCTTTGCATCAGGTGACCAAAGTATTATAACTTCAGCTTCAGTATCTGTCCTTCCAGTGGCTATTCAGGGTTGATTTCCTTTAGGATTGACTGGTTTGATCTCCTTGCAGTCCAAGGGACTCTCGAAAGTCTCCAACACCACAGTTCGAAAGCATCAGGTCTAAAACACTCAGCCTTCCTTATGGTCTAAGTCTCACATCTGTACATGACCACTGGAAAAACCATAGGTTGATAAATTATCTTTTGTATTTTTTTATTCAACTTTGCAGATATAAGCATAAAACTAAGAACAGTAGATCTCCCAGTCTTATTTTATCCTATGTTAATATTGTGATGGAGTGATGCTGGGCAATGGTGAGATAGGCCTCAGGTTGCTCTGACCTGACTGTGCTCCAGGGTTCAGCCTCTCACCAGAGTGAGTCTGCAGCCTTAGTGGAAGCATCAGGCTCCCTGCATCCCTGACTCATGAGGCTGATTTGTGGTAGAAGACTAATCTGATAATTAAGGTAGCTAATATGACTGCCAAGGAAGAGCTATTCATGTTGATCAGCCCAATAGGGAAACCTGTTGGGAAATGAAGATAAAATTAGATGGTTGCTTAGAAAGAATATAGGAAACCCCGCTTCTTCTGATGAGATGTCCATTTGGGTGTCTGTTGACTGGTCTGAGCACCTCCCCATCAGCACCAGAGGAATGTCCTAGATTTTTTCTCCAACTATCCTTTCTATTCTTTGATTAAAAAATGTATGGAATAGGGGCTTTCAATGGCTAATAAGTCAAAAATCTCTCTTGGTACATGTCACAATGCACTTGAAAATATGTGTTATTTTTAGATATCTTTTGATACTGATTTCTAGCGTAGTTCTACAGTGATAAGAGAACAGACTCTAGGATTTCAGTACCTTTAGACCATGAAATTTTTGCACCTTGTTTTATGTCCCTGGATATGTTCCAGTGTCTCCTAGTTTAGACTCTATGGGAGCTTGAATATAATTTGGATCCTACTGTTGTGTGAAAATTGTATAAATCTTAATTATGTTGAATTGGTTCACAGTTTACTATATCCTTCTACTTCTCTATATATTCATTCTACTAGTTTTTGAGAGTTTGTTATTGAGTGTGTTTGTGTTAGTCACTCAGTTGTGCCTGACTCTTTGTGACCCCCATGGACTATAGGTAGCCAGGTTCCTCAGTCCATGAAATTCTTCAGGCAAGAATACTGGAGTGGGTAGTCATTTCCTTCTCCAGGGGATCTTCCCAACCCAGGAATCGAACCCAGGTCTCCTACATTGTAGGCGGGTTCTTTACCATCTGAGCCACCATGGAAACCCTTTGATATTGAAACCCCAACTAAAAATCTTAATTTATCTACTTTAAAAAATAATGTATATATATGTATATATAGGAGCTATATGTAACTCTCTTCTATTTTCCAAGTCTTCTGTAAATACCATACTTTTGTAATTTAAAAAAAGGAAAGAGAAAAAAATTACTTAAAAAAAAATATATATATGTGTGGAGTAGGGACTTTCCTGGTGGTCCAGTGGTTAAAAATTCAAGTTCCATTGCAGGGGTGCAGGTGTGATCCCCAGTTGGGTAGCTAAGACCCCACATACCTTGAGGCTAAAAAGTCAACACATAAAACAGAAACAATATTGTGATAAATGCATTAAGACGTTAAAAATGGTCCACATCAAAAAACAATCTTAAAAATATGTGGAATAAATTGACATATTAATACTTACAGTGTTTTCAGTGCTTTTTTAAGATTATACCAATATTTGCGTCTCCACATGCAGGGTTATGTGAGGGAAAGCATTCAGAGTCTAGTAGGTATTAACCTCTCACAGAATAATAATCATCTGTTGTGTTTGTGTAGTTACTTTAATGCGTTTATTCCTTCAATAAGTATTAATGCAGTACCTGCTGAGTCAGGCGTTGTGCTGGACCTAAGGATGAGGCTGTAAACAGAGCAGACCTTCTCTTTGCCTCCATGTAGCCCAGCGTGCACGGAAAGCAGAAACTACTCATGTGCTGGGACACACGAGTAGAGTTTTGGAAAGGTGACAGTTGAGGTGGGAGGGGGGCTGTGAGAGTGTTCAGTGAGGGACCCTAACCTTAATTATCTTTTTGATATTAAGCAGCTCTGTGGGGAGGAAGGCTAGGTGCTTATTACCTCTCACATTACAGAAAAAAAAAAATCCACATTCGGTGAGAGTCACTTTCTCACCGATCTCTGAGGGAGGAAGTTGCAAAGAGGAGATGAAAATCAAACTTCCTTCCTTAGCCTTCGACCAATTTCCTGACAAGCACCGAAGCCAACTCTTCCTGCTGAGTTGATAGCATTTGTTGAAAGTGGTGTCGCTCTTGCGACGTGAATCATTTTTTTTGGCTGAGTGATGCAGTTTGTGGTATCTTAGTTGATCTTAGTTCCTTACATGTGCATGCTCAGTCATATCTGGCTCTTAGCAATCCTATGGGCTGTAGCCCACCAGGCTCCTCTGTCCATGGGATTCTCCAGGCAAGAGTACTGGAGTGGGTTGCCATGCTCTCCTCCAGGGGATCTTCCCAACCCAGGGATCAAACCTGAATCTCCTGCATCTCTTACATTGCAGACAGATTCTTTACCACTGAGCCACCGAGGAATCCTTAGTTCCTTGACCAGGGATTGAACCTGAGCCCTTGGCAGTGAAAGCTCTGAGTCCTCATGGCTAGACCAGCAGGGAATCCTCTCATGTAAATCCTTTGAGTGATGTAATTGGTGATTAAATGTGCAGCTCAGTTTTGTAGGAAGGGTCCCCACCGGGAATACCCCAGTCTCATTGCACAAAGTCGGACGTCCTATTTTCACTCAAACTTACACTTGACCAGCAGCCCAGACACCTCTGGATGACACTCAGGCTCATGGTGCATGGGACAGGAGGAGGGGGAAGTGGTGGAGCAGTTCCAGTGGCGCTCACATATTGTGAGAGTTTAGAAAATGTGGCATATTCTTGATGTATGTCATGAAGCAAGGCTACTTCTTGTCGCATAGAGGGTCCTGAGTCATCGTCAGTTCCTTCTCTTAGTTGCTGTTCAGCTAGTAGATTTCAGATGCTCTAGAATTTGAATATAAAGACTGAAGGTTTTGTGACAGCCACATGTTCACCGTGAGGATGGGAGCAGAATCATCTTTATTACATAGCTCAAGTGATTAGATACATTAAGCATTGAATGTTGTTTGACAAACTTAAGGTCTTAAATGGAGAAGGAAATGGCAACCCACTGCAGTATTCTTGCCTGGAGAATCCCATGGAGGGAGGAGCCTGGTAGGCTACAGTCCATGGGGTCGAAAAGAGTTGGACAGGACCGAGCGACTTCACTTTCACTTTCAAGGTCTTAAAATTTCTTAGAAAAAAAGTGAAAAGTGAAATTATTAGTTACTCAGTCGTGTCTGACTCTGCGACTCCATGGACTGTAGCCCACCAGGCTCCTCTGTTCATGGGATTCTCCAGGCAAGACTGGAGTGGGTTGCCATTTCCTCCCCCAGGGGATCTTCCTGACCCAGGGATCAAATCCAGGTCTCTTTCATCTAAGGCAGATTCTTTACTGTCTGAACCACCAAGGAAGCCCTCAGTTTCAGAACCAGTAGGTTACTCAGTCCATGTTAAATTTGGAGACCAGTAGTTGTTGAACATGCTGTAGTAGCTGAGGAGGTTACTTGTCACTGTTTTAAATTTATACAGATACAATGCTGAAATGATTTTGGAAAGATATGAGCTATGAAGAGACTGAACTAAAATCTGTTAACGTCTCCCTTGTTTCTTTGGATTTTCTCTGCTTCCATAAATAGAATATGAGCTTCATATTTTCTGTATTTGGAGTTGAAGAGTTGCTTTGTAAAGACATAGCTTTATTGTTTGAATGTTCTATTAAAGATCACTTTAGACTTCATTGTGAATGAATCTTAAATTGCTTGACTCAGTCTTTCCCTTGGCATTTTGTAGGAGTCCACTAAACAAGGATATTTTTGCCACCAGAGTAAAAAAGATGAGCAATGTTGACAAAGACATCACAGAATTACAAGAACAAATTCAAAAACTTCTCTTACAGGTAAAGTTAGAGATTTAAAAAAAAAAAAAAACGCAAAATTCTTATAGTTGTGTTTAATTTTAACATTCAGTCTTAGTAAAGTCATTTCACAGAAATAAACTGCTAGCCTTACCCTCTACATCCCAGAAATTTTTGTCTTCTTTTTGTTTTTAAGTTAAATTTCATTAATCTTGTTTTCCTTTATCTGTGTTAAATACACAGGACATTTTTGTAAGAACTTTTTGAAGACAGCATAATGAGTCACAAGAAGCAATTAGACAAAGAAGTTATTTCTAAATGAGAGAATTCTTGTCTTTCAAATGCTGCCAGTGTTTTAGCTTTGCTGTTCTTTGAAATAATTAATTTTAAAAGTTGGGGGAGGAGTGGCGGGTCTCAGTATCTCTAATCATTAGATGAGGCAAAAGTATGAAAAACAACTACCTGTTGAAAACAAGTACCAAAATGATTTCTCCTAGAGATTCAGTGAGTTACCTTGCTGAGTGTTTACTGATGGTGAAAGAGGAGAGGAGCAGGTTGCCCTCACTGGACTGACTCCGTTTTTAAAGGAAAAGGAACTCCGTCTTACAGACTCGGCGAACTTTTGGACTGTATATCTAGGAGGCCATGGAGATAAAATACCAGCAGCCGAATAGGCCTCTTAGGCAGATAAAAACCAGACCAGGCAGACCCTGTACTTAGCTAGAGCTCCCAGAGCCAGAAGGAATGCAGTGTCCCCTAAGTAATCAATCACTATCTATAATCTTAATAATACCTATTGCTGTTGGCTAAGCTGTATGTCCAGATAGCTTTAGAATGTGAATTTATGGCTGTAACCTGATTGTATCTTTTAATAACATTGTCCAGAGTGGGTTTTAAGAATTTGGGGATATGGGTTTGGGTACCTACACTTTGGATATAAAAGGTTGTCACAAAAATCGGTCAGAGTCTCTGGGTCAAGAGGAAACTCTGCCTTGGACCCGCCGATGTAATAAGCTGCACTCCACCATTCACGCTGTCCTTCTGAGGGAGTTAGCTTCCCTGAGCGTTTGGCTACAACAGTGGTACCACTAAAACTGTTGGTCAGTAATTTTCAAAATGTCGTTCATAAAATCTCTGTTGTTCAGTTGCTAAGTCGTGTCTGACTCTTTGCAACCCCATGGACTACAGCACACCAGGCTTCCCTGTCCTTCACTGTCTCCCAGACTTTGCTCAAACTCATGTTGATTGAGTCAATGAAGCTATCCAGCCATCTCTAGGGTTCATGAAGTATCTGTTAGGTTTGGGGGGATAGTATGGTATGTATTGGTATTTTGTTTGTTCTGCCTGTTTTAAACTCAGCATCAAGAGTTAGAGTTTATCTTCATGTTTTGTTAAATTTATTAACCACGGCTTTTAAAAAAAATCATCGTACTCTAAATACCCACCTAGACTAGAAAAGTAAACTCTGCCCTTGAGAATTACTGAGATGAGAGAGAAATGTCCTCTACGTCAGCATCACCCTTCACACGCCGCCATTAGGAGTCCAAAAATTTTCACCTTAATTTAGTGATTACTGCAGGTGAGCACAGAGGCAGGTAATGCAGGTCTCCCCTCTAACTTGCCGTGTAACCCGGGGCTGCATGGGCCTCCCTCTCTCTCACAGCCTGTTCATGGGAGCATGTCCAGCGGCTACGGGAGCCTGGGGAGCAGCGGGTCACAGGAGCCTCAGGTCAGCCTCGCGTCCTCCAGTGAGTCCAGCGGGCATGGTGTGGATGAGGTGCCAAAGGCACCGGTGAGCAGGCACGTGTGTGCTTCTGAGCACATATCCTTTTCTCCATGTGTTGTTACCCGTGACGTGTCAGCGCCGGTTCTGTACCTCGACATGTGTGGCTTCTCAGTATATGCTCTTGAGTTGAAGACCTGATTTGGTCATAGACCTTCTGATCTACTTCTGATTGGGAAAAATGTCTGTAAAAAGAAAATCCCACCTTTAAGAAGGTGGCATTTAGGCTACTTGTGTGCTTTCTAAAAATTAGCCTGGGGGCTTCCCTGGTGGTCCAGTGGTTAAGACTCAGCACTTTCACTGCAGAGGGCATGGGTTCAATCCCTGGTTTGGGAACTAAGGTCCCACATGCCACAGGGTGCAGCCAAAAAAATAAATAAAACAGAATTAAAAAGTAGCATGTTGTGGACAGGTTGATGCAAAGCCTCCTTGGCACCCGTGTGCTGTGGCTCAGCGGAAGACTGAACTAATGCTGTTATGGTGATTTCAGTTACTCTGTCCTCAGAGAACCAAGAGTTACATGTATTTGGTTTATGTATCTCTTGATGTACATTGTTACAATCTTTGAAACATTGTTCATCACTCTTTGCCCTAAGTTGACTTTGTAGCACATCTGTGCCAGTGTGAACAAGATCAAGAATCTAGGTCAGCAGCTCTACATGGAGTCAAGGGCCAAGTCAGCAAACAAGCCAGTATTGGGAACCCGCTCAGGACAGCCTGGGGTAAGTCATCAGGGCAGTTCCCCGCTCTCATGAAGCCATGACCCCTGCGTGTTGCTATTCAGGTTTATATACCCAGATGACAAAAGTAATAATAATCATAATAATGACAATAGCAGCAGCACATACTATCCTGAAAGTTAAATGGTGTTAGAATGTAGTCACAGAACACTTCTACTAAAGAATTGACGTTTCTGCTAATTCCAACTGATTTGTTGATTTCCTCTCTATGTTGTTCAGTCTCTAAATCACATCTGACTCTTTGTGACCTCATGGACTACACTCTGGTGATGCCACCCAACTATCTTGTCCCCTCTCGTCCCCTTCTTCCCCTGCCATCAATCTTTACCAGTATCAGGGTCTTTTCCAGTGAGTTGTCTCTTTACACCAGGTGTCCAATGTATTGGAGCTTCAGCTTCAACATCAGTCCTTACAGTGAATACTCAGGGTTGATTTCCTTTAAGATTAACTGGTTTGATCTCCTTGAATCCAAGGGACTCTCCAGCACCACAGTTCCTCTGTATGAGCAATTTATAAACCAAACTTGTTAATTTTAGAATGGATTTCAGATAATCAAATATTATTAAAATGATAATCCCTTCCTATCATTTCAAACAAATGGAGAATGTCAATGACCTAAATTGAATGAAAAACTTGGTCTTTTTCTTGCTTACATGCTTTTCTTTTCTCAATATGAGGTAAGGAACATTTCAGAAGAATTGGATCAATCATGATAGTTGACATTATTTTAAGAAGTTAGTCTTATGCATTATAGGTCCACTTGAGAAGGGAATGGCAAACCACTTCAGTATTCTTGCCTTAAGAACCCCATGAGCAGTATGAAAAGGCAGAAAGATAGGACACTGAAAGATGAACTCCCCAGATCCGTAGGTGCCCAATATGCTACTGGAGATCAGTGGAGAAATAACTCCAGAAAGAATGAAGGGATGGAGCCAGAGCAAAAACAACACCCAGTTGTGCTTGTGACTGGTGATAGAAGCAAGGTCTGATGTTATAATATTGCATAGGAACCTGGAATGTTAGGTCCATGAATCAAGGCAAATTGGAAGTGGTCAAACAGGAGATGGCAAGAGTGAATGTTGACATTCTAGGAATCGGCAAACTAAAATGGACTGGAATGGGTGAATTTAACTCAGATGACCATTATATCTACTACTATGGGCAGCAATCCCTTAGAAGAAATGGAGTAGCCATCATAGTCAACAAAAGAGTCCTAAATGCAGTATTTGGATGCAATCTCAAAAACGATAGAATGATCTCTGTTCATTTCCAAGGCAAACCATTCAATATCACGGTAATCCAAGTCTATGCCCTGACCAATAATGCTGGAAAAGCTGAAGTTGAATGTTTCTATGAAGACCTACAAGACCTTCTAGAATTAACACCCAAAAAAGATGTCCTTTTCATTATAGGGGACTGGAATGCAAAAGTAGGAAGTCAAGAAAACACCTGGGGTAACAGGCAAATTTGGCCTTGGAGTACAGAATGAAGCAGGGCAAAGGCAAATAGAGTTTTGACAGGAGAACACACTGGTCATAGCAAACATCCTCTTCCAACAACACAGGAGGACTCTAGACATGGACAGCATCAGATGGCCAACACCGAAATCAGATTGATTATATTCTTTGCAGCCAAAGATGGAGAAGCTCTATACAGTCAGCAAAAACAAGACCAGGAGCTGACTGTGCCTCATATCATAAACTCCTTTTGCCAAATTCAGACTTAAATTGAAGAAAGTGGAGAAAACCACTAGACCATTCAAGTATGACCTAAATCAAATTCCTTATGATTGTACAGTGGAAGTGAGAAATAGATTTAAGGGACTAGATCTGATAGACGGAGTGCCTGATGAACTATGGACGGAGGTTTGTGACATTGTACAGGAGACAGGGATCAAGACCATCCTCAAGAAAAAGAAATGCAAAAAGGCAAAGTGGCTGTCTGCGGAGGCCTTACAAATAGCTGTGAAAAGAAGAGAAGCAAAAAGCAAAGGAGAAAAGGAAAGATATAAACATCTGAATGCAGAGTTCCAGAGAATAGCAAGGAGAGATAAGAAAGCCTTCCTCAGTGATCAATGCAAAGAAATAGAGGAAAACAATAGAATGGGAAAGACTAGAGATCTCTTCAAGAAAATTAGAGATACCAAGGGGACATTTCATGCAAAGATGGGCTCGATAAAGGACAGAAATGGTATGGACCTAACAGAAGCAGAAGATATTAAGAAGAGGTGGCAAGAATACACAGAAGTGTACAAATAAGATCCTCATAACCCAGATAATCACGATGGTGTGATCACTGACCTAGAGCCAGACATCCTGGAATGTGAAGTCAAGTGGGCCTTAGGAAGCATCACTGCAAACAAAACTAGTGCGGGTGATGACATTCCAATTGAGCTATTTGAAATCCTAGAAGATGATGCTGTTAAAGTGCTGCACTCAATATGTCAGCAAATTTGGAAAACTCAGCAGTGGCCACGGGACTGGAAAAGGTCAGTTTTCATTCCAATCCCAAAGAAAGGCAATGCCAAAGAATGCTCAAACTACCGCACAATTGCACTCATCTCACATGCTAGTAAAGTAATGCTCAAAATTCTCCAAGGCAGCCTTCAGCAATACGTGAACCATGAACTTCCAGATGTTCAAGCTGGTTTTAGGAAAGGCAGAGGAACCAGAGATCAAATTGCCAACATCCACTAGATCATCAATAATGCAAAAGAGTTCCAGAAAAATATCTATTTCTGCTTTCTTGACTAGGCCAAAGCCTTTGACTGTGTGGATCACAATAAACTGTGGAAAATTCTGAAAGAGATGGGAATACCAGACCACCTGACCTGCCTCTTGAGAAACCTGTATGCACGTCAGGAAGCAACAGTTAGAACTGGACATGGAACAATAGACTGGTTCCAAATAGGAAAAGCAGTTCGTCAAGGCTGTATATTGTCACCCTGCTTATTTAACTTCTATGCAGAGTACATCATGAGAAACTCTGGGCTGGAGGAAGCACAAGCTGGAATCAAGATTTCTGGGAGAGATATCAGTAACCTCAGGTATGCAGATGACACCACCCTTATGGCAGAAAGTGAAGAACTAAGAGCCTCTTGATGAAAGTGAAAGAGGAGAGTGAAGAAGTTGGCTTAAAGCTCAACATTCAGAAAACGAAGATCATGGCATCCGGTCCCATCACTTCATAGCAAATAGATGGGGAGAAACAGTGGAAACAGTGGCTGACTTTATTTTTGGGGGCTCCAAAATCACTGCAGATGGTGATTGCAGCCACGAAATTAAAAGACACTTACTCCTTGGAAGGAAAGTTATGACCAACCTAGACAGCATATTAAAAAGCAGAGACATTACTTTGTAAACAGAGGTCCATCTAGTCAAGGCTATGGTTTTTCCAGTGGTCATGTATGGATGTGAGAGTTGGACTATAAAGAAAGTTGAGTGCCAAAGAATTGATGCTTTTGAACTGTAGTGTTGGAGAAGACTCTTGAGAGTCCCTTGGACTGCAAGGAGATTCAACCAGTGCATCCTAAAGGATATCAGTCCTGCGTGTTCATTGGAGGGACTGATGTTGAAGCTGAGACTCCAATAGTTTGGCCACCTGACGCAAAGAGCTGAGTCATGAGAAGACCCTGATTCTGGGGAAGATTGTGGGCAGGAGGAGAAGGGGACGACAGGGGATGAGATGATTGGATGGCATCACCGATCAATGGACATGAATTTGGATGAACTCTGGGAGTTGGTGATGGACAGGAAGGCCTGGCATGCTGCAGTGCATTGGGTTGCAAAGAGTCAGACAAGACTGAGCGACTCAACTGAAACTGATGTATCTATATCTATACACACACAGACACACACACACACACACACACACACACACACGAGCTTCCCTGGTGGCTCAGATGGTAAAGAATCTGGGAGACTTGGGTTCGAGCCCTGGGTTGGAAAGATCCCCTGGAGAAGGGAACAGCTACCCACTCCAGTATTCTTGCCTGGAGGATATCATGGACAGAAGAGCCTGGCAGGCTACAGTCCATGTGGTCACAAAAAGTCAGATATAACTGAGTGACTTTCACTTCACCTCACTTCACATATGTATGAGTTTCATAACTTCTTTACTTACATAAATTTCTCTTCTAATTTTTCTCCTCAAATATTAATATAATGTTGGAAGCTATTGTAGATTTTGGTCACCTAAATGTTACTGATGGTCTCTATCATTGTCAAATGGGTGTTTTACAGAATAGGGTGAAATCTTACCTGAAGTCAGTAATAATATAGTAGCTGTGTTTTTTGGGACTTGACATGATTTCCACAACAAAAATATCAAACTGTGGCTCCTAGAAGTGGTATCACTGGGAGCCCATAGGATGCCCTCTGGATACAGCAAGTCCTTTACTTTGGGTTTTTGTACTTTTTCTTCACCTTGACAGAAGGTTTCATGTTTCCGTTTGTTTCTACTGCTGTAGATGTATGGGCACAAGATAGAAAGGACAACTCTTTTTGTTGCTTGACACCATCAGATCTCCTTCACAAAAGGATTTATCTTAAATATCTTTTTTTTGCTCTTTATCATTATCCCATGTCCTGGCAGAGAAAATTCTTTGGGGGAGATTTTAAATCTAAATTCTCTAAATGTGTTCTTCATCGTCTAATCCAGGTAATGCTGCCTGCTGCTGCCTTGACCTCTGATCTCATGTTCATGAGATTTTTGTGTCCTGACCTCTGGAATTTTTTCTCAGAGTAGAAATTCTTTGTAAGCTCCTGCTTTACCCAGTTTCTTACTATCTACCATTGGTGTGGCAATACCACCAGTACTGTTGTTTGAAGCTGTATATCTAAGCAGACATCAGTACTTTGTTCACCATTTTATAAAATTTAAGCTATAGGTAACTCTGTGTACTTATGCTGCTATTAGAAACTTACGTTTTCTAACATATGTGTTATATTTAGTGAGCACACCTGGGATGTGACTTTGGGGGAAAATCTGTTGCCATTTGGAATAACCTCAGAGAACTGATATTACTTGGGCATCTTGATTTTATTAACATTTTAAGACCTACAAGTTTAAAGAGCTAGTTTAAAAAAAAATCTTTATTACTCAAGAGAACAGGAATACAACTTAAAGATGGAAAATGTTATAATTTAAGTATTAGAAATTGAGTAGAGACAGACACCAATGAAAAGGAAAATACTAAATGGTCATTGCATGCATGTTTTATATACGGGGTGCTGCAGCGCACAAGAACACAGGGTTTTAAGTATACATGTTGACCCGTTTTATAAAGGCAGGTCATGCTTTAGGAAAGAATAAGAAAGAATAATAGGGCATCCCAGGTGGCATAGTGGTAAAGAATCCACCTGCCCACGCAGGAGACACAAGAGACATGGGTTCAATCCCTGGGAGAAGGAAGGTCCCCTGAAGAAGGAACTGGAAATCCACTCTACCATTCTGGCCTGGGAAACCCCATGGACAGGGGAGCCTGGCGGGCTACAGTCCATGGGATCGCAGAGAGTCAGACACAACTGAGCACTCACACACACTTAAGAAGGGAAACTTTTAAATGTATTATGGCAGGACAAGGAACAACAGAGACACGTAAAGTCCCTTCATCAGCTGTACATACCGATTGATAACCTGCTGCCAGAGAACTGGGGAAATTAGGGGAAATTGAATGTTCCACTGCAAGGGTGACACAAAGCCCAGATGAAAGATGACTCATAAACTGAACTAACTCATTCCAAACTTAACAGGGAAAAAGCCCAGACAGGCGTTAAGTTCATGATCTTTCTTGAACCCAGCAGAGTGCTGAGGCTACAGGACAGCCAGCAGGCCTGTAATCTGAGGAGAGGCACACGCTTACATGAAGTGAAGTAAGTGCTGGATCCCGTAACCGACTGAATCTTGTTACCTGCAAGAGACGGACTTTCTCTGAGGCACGGTGCAAAGGGAAGCCCAAGACCTGAGAGTGGAACAGACGTTGGAAAAGAGGAGCTCTCAGGGGACCAGCCACCACCTGAAGCAGAGTGACCCTGGAGGGATCTGAAAGCTGTCATACACTGAATGAAGTCATAGCAACGGTAGACCTTTAGCCTGGCCTAAAGCTTAATTAGATTGACTCTGATGTAGTGGAAGGGAAGCCATGCCCAGTCCCTGCTGTCTTATATAATGTGTTCTCAGCAAATTGTGAAACATACGAAAAGCAAGGAAAAAACCTCCTAAGAGACAGAACAGTCATCGGAACAAGAGTCAGGCAGGACACAGACATTGGAAATAACTGAATAATGAATACAGGCTCCAAAGGATAAGGTAGACAATGTGCAAAAGCACATAAGGAATCACAGCATAGAGAGGCAACATAAAAGGAAGGATCAAGTACAAATGTTAGCAGCACTGGAGGTAAGTGAATGCCACTGATGGGCACTCAACTCAGAAGAGAATCAGTGAACTTGAAGGTGAATGAATAAAAATGATGAAAGCTGAAACAGAAAGAGAACAGGACATTCAGTGTAGAACCTCTTAAGAACTTAGGTGTACTTCCCTGGCTGTCCAGAGGTTGCCTCCAGTGCAGCGGGTGTGGGTTCAATCCCTGATTGAGGAACTAAGATCCTGCATGCCATGTGGCTCGGCCAAAAAAAAAAAAAAGAATTTGAGGACAGGATTAAATGATCTAGTAGGAGTAATTGGAATCTCAGGAAGAATACTTGAAATAATAGCTGAGATTTCCACATTCAAAGAACATCAAGTAGCATAAATACAAAAAAAAAAAAATCACAAAATAAAAATGCTTGGGCATATCATATTCAAACTAAAATAAAACCAAGAGAATATATTGAAGGTAACCAAAAGAAAAAAGATTATAAACAGAGAAAGAAAAATAAGAATAAAAATTACAGTATACATTTCTTCAGAAACCATGAATGTTAGAAGACAGTAAAATCTTCAAAGGAGAAAACCATAAATGCAGAATTATACACCTAGTGGGAAGTATCTTTCAGAAATGGAGATATAAAGATTTTTCTCAAACAAAAGCTATAGGAATTTACTGCCAGCAGTAAATTTGTTCTATAAGAGTCCTGAAGGAATTTGTAAAGGTAGAAGGAATATGATGCCAGACATAAAACTTGGGTCTACACAAACCAGTGAAGAGCACTGGAAATGGAATAAAGTAAGATGAAATGCCAAGGGCTTCCCTGGTAGCTCAAATGGTTAAGAATCTGCCTGCAGTGCAGGAGACGCGAGTTCAATCCGCATGTCAGGATGCTCCCCTGGAGAAGGGAATGGCTACCCACTCTAGCAGTTTTGCCTGGAGAAGTCCATGGATGGAGGAGCCTGGCTGGTTACAGTCCATGGGGTCACACGGAATCAGATATGACTGAGTGACTAATACTTAGGCACTTAAGATAAAATACTTATTATTTTTCGCTTATTTTTAGTTACTCTAAAAGATAACTGACTAAAGCAAAAAGAATATTTTGCATTTATAATGTGTGTAAAAAATACTACAAAGAACAGGAGCTAGGTATTGGGAATATACTGTTGTAAAATTCCTTCCAAATTTTATTATTTGGAGTATATTGATGAGATAGAAACTAACTTCTTACAATATGTTTGTAAACTTCAGGATAATTATTAGTAAAAAATTTTAAAGAAGTATAAATAATATCAGTAGACTTGGTAAAATGTAATTTAAAACACTTAACCCAAGTGAGACAGAAAACGAAGAAAAAAGAAACAAACCAAAAAACCCAGATGGAACAAATGGAAAACAACTAGCAAGAGGTATGGCAAAAACCATCACAATATTATAATTATCCTCCAATTAAAATTTTTTAAAGGGGGGTACATTTTAATCCAGCAGCATTGATCACATCAAATGTGAATGATCTCAGTATACCAGTGAAAAGACAAATTGTCAAATTGGATGGAAAAGCAAGATGCACCTGTATATTGTCAACAAAACCCATTTTGAATATTAAAAACATAGGATAAAAGTAAAAAGTTAGAAAAGATATGCCATGCTAACAGGAGTCCAGAGAAAACTGGAAAGCACTGTACTAAGGTCAGACACAGTCGCCTTTAGAACGAGGCTTTCAGAGCAATATTGCATAAAGACTAGGAAGTTGATTCTCTGAGAACATAAAACAAGCCTGTTGATGCACCTAACGCCAGGGCTTCAAAATATGTAATATGAAGCAAAAATTGATAAAAACTTCAAGGAGAAATAAACAAATCCACAGCTATAGTTGGAGACCACAGCATATCGAAACCACAATGAAATGTCACCTCACACCCATCAGAATGGCCATCAAAAGGACAAGAGATAGCAAGTGTTGGTGAGGACCTGGAGGAAAGGGAACCCTTTTATACTATTGATGGGAATGTAAACTGGTGCAGCCACTGTGGAAGAAAGTATGGCGGTTCCTCAAAAAATTAAAAATGAAACTACCACATAATCCAGCAGTCTCATTTTTGAGTATTTATCTGAGGAAAATGAAAACACTAATTTGAAAAGATATATGCTTCACTATGTTCATTGCAGAATTATTCCCAATAACCAAGACATTGAAACAACCTAAGTGTGCATCCATGGATGAATGGATAAAGCAACTGGTGTATATAGAGAATGGAGTACTATTTGGCCATAAAAAGAATGAAATTCTTCCCTTGTGACAGCAAAAGGACTTTAGGAGAACTGTGCTGTGTGAAATAAGTCAGAGAAAGACACACGGCATATGGTTTCACTTATATGTGGAATCTAAAAAAAAAAAAAGCTCATAGATACAGAGAATAAATCAGTGGTTGGATAAGACTCCTCTACTGGCTGTGTCTTCTCTACAGAAAGTTCTTCAGTGCTCCAGCCTGTGGTCTTTTTTCTCTCTATATACCTCTGCTATCCGATTTGGTAACCACTGGCACCCCACTCCAGTACTCTTGCCTGGGAAATCCCATGGACGGAGGAGCCTGGTAGGCTTTCGTCTCTGGGGCCACTAAGAGTCAGACACGACTGAGCGACTTCACTTTCACTTTTCACTTTCATGCACTGGAGAAGGAAATGGCAACCCACTCCAGTGTTCTTGCCTGGAGAATCCCAGGGACGGGGGAGCCTGGTGGGCTGCCATGTATGGGGTCGCACAGAGTCGGACTCGACTGAAGCGACTTAGCAGCAGCAGCAGCCACATTTTGCAATTTAAATACAAATAAGTTACAAATAAATAAAACGTAATATGTAGTTCCTCTTTTGTTGTAGCCACACTTCAAGTGCTTGGTTGCTGGATGTGGTGTTACTGGCTACCAGGTTGGACAGTATAGATAAAATACCATTCTGTCATCATAGAATGTTCTCTTGGATACCAATTCAGCACAGGCAGTGCCACGCACTTTCTGTCACCACACATAAGAACGCACTGTGTCTGTCACCCCCTGCTTAGTGATACCAGGATCCATCAGTTGTAGAGGTGGTAACATTGTAAAAGTCCCCATCAGCCTTTCACCTTTCACCTGTTTGTTCCTTGATAATCTTTGCCTGAAACATTTATTTCACTCCTTTTTTAAAAGGTAAAAATGCAGTTGTTCATGTAATTGTTCTGTGTGATATCTTTCTATATCTGCTCATTTAGATCTGAGCTCATTTTTAATAGCTATATAATATTGATCATGTCTATTCTAAAGTACCGTATATCTATCCTAAAATATCATGATTTAATTTTGCTAAATAAGTACATGTTCTCAAGAATATATTTTTAATTGAACATCCTTTCATTCTATTTCAGATGAGCAGAAGACCTCTTCTTCCTTACAGACAGTGAAAAATAATAGCATGTATACTGAGTCCTGTGAGGATTTGAGAAAGGTTCAGCATAGCCCATCCTATCAGCAGATAAACTGTATTGATAGTGTTATCAGGTATGAGACACAAGTTTTGATAATGTGTTAGTTTTTCCAGAAGTGTGTGTTGTCACTATGGAGCCTTTATATCGTTTTTAAGAGCTGTTGTCTTGATTTTTCACCAGCTATTGTCTTGATATTTCACTATAGATCAGTAGATACATGCCACCTACAATTCATAATAAATTGAACAGTTCAGGGGATCCAGAAAGTTAGAAGATGCTTCCCTTCTTTGAATATAGTTGAGAAGACAAGACCTGTGCTCATAAGAATTAAGTTGTGAAAATCAATGCAAGACCATAGAAGGGAATATATAAGAATCCCTTGATGGGGGCCCAGATGGTCAGGGAAGACTTCACCCAAAGAAGACAGTGAAATATCCCAAACAGAAATGGCATAAGAAAAGCAGAGAGGTGAGAGGTGCCCACGTTGGGGGCAGGTAGGAATACATGGCCGAATTATTAATATGCAGGTACCTGAAGAGCTACCACATCCCAGCTTTGAAGAGGAAGTGTATCTCCTCTACAAATACAACTTCCTCATCCTCAGAAGAGGACAGACAAAGCCACAGAGCAGATGACATCCAGGCACTGCGAGGTGAGAGGGGTGTCTTCTATAGTTAGATCAAGAGAGCCACCCCTCTCTGTTTGTTTTTCATCTTTTTTTTTTTTTTAAGCATTTTAAATAATTTATTTGTCTTATTACTTCAGGCTGCACTGGTTCTTCCTTGCGCTCGTGGGCGTTCTCTAGTCGCGGCGAGCAGGGGCTTCTCTGTTGCAGCGCTTGGGCTCTCATTGTGGTGGCTTCTCTTGTTGCGGAGTGCAGGCTCCAGGCACGTGGGCTTCAGTACCTGCAGCTCATGGGCTCTAGGGCTTGCAGGCTCAGTAGTTGTGGCTCACGGGCTTAGTTGTTCTGCGGCATGTGGGATCTTCCCAGACCAGGGATCGAACCCGTGTCCCCTGCATTGGTAGGTCAATTCTTAACCACTGAGCCACCAGGGAAGCCCTGATTTTCTTTCATCTTTTGCCTTTAATTATTTCATTGCAATCACAAACAATCCTAGTTTCATATTGCCTCTACATGACCAGTAGATTTTAACTTATCGGGTATAAATGTAAACTCTTCAGGTTTTTAATATGAATTTCCTGTTGGGAATTTTTCTTTTCACTATGACATCACCAGCTGTTTTTCAGATCCCAGCTGTACCTGCATCAGAAATGGCCACTAATGGGCAGTCCACAGACGCTGAAGGAGGAGCTCCGTGGACCCTGAGCACAGTGACTCTGAGCCTGGACACAAGCCAGGGCAGCTCCAGCAGTGTCCTTGTCGACATCCCACCACCAGACTCAGGTACCATGGTAGCCTTTACTTCAGAATACATTCAACGTTAAATACAACCATTGTAAGAACAAGTCTTTAATACCATTTACTTAGTAAAGATGTTTAAGATGGATTTTTTTTTTCAGGTAAAGTGTTTTTGGAAATATCATCACGTTTATAATGGTCAGTATATTTTGGACTGTATCTGCTAGTTATGTCATTGGCCAGTCAACTCTTCTGACACGTGTGAAGTTCCTAGGATGGTACCTGGTCTCTAGTAGTAAGCCATCAATTAGTCTTCACCATTATTAATGCAATTATTGTTGAGACTGCCTTGGGTCACTTTGTTGCTGACCTTGAAAGAGTGTGTTCATTTTGAATTTGGACTGCATCGGTGACTAGGTGGATTATACATATAAACACACTCAAATTTTTGTATTGGTCTTGTAAATGAGGAGTGTATGTTTGAAGCTCTCTTCCTTTAACATAGTGACTTAGTAAATTATTCTGATTTTTATTCTGTTTTGCTCTCACCTGCCCTTTTGACTTTTGCATTCTTCATAAGGATTTGGTAGGTAAGGAAATGGTGATAAACATGTTCAGTCAGGTTTCAGATTGTGTCTAACTTATCTTTCCTAGTCTTCAGTGGAATATAAGTGAACATGTGCTGAGCTGTTACTGTATACCATCCCCTGTCCTTAGTTCTTCATATAAATTAATTCTCTTAATCCTCATGCCACCCTTTGAGACGGAGAGCATTATATTGACAAGTGGACTGTGGATGGTGGGAAAAGACCAGAGAAAGACACAGCTATTGTGAGATTAGTTTATTTCTATATATTTTTCTATTATTTCTAATTAGTCACAGGTAGACTTTTATTGGAATTGAACTAGTCCCTCAGGATGAGAGCAGATGCATATCTTTTAGTGTATGTGTTCTTAATACTTCAGATACCCACGTGGGTACGGAGCAGTCAGTGACACAATCAGTCCATGCAAGGTGGGGTCTTACCTGATACAGAAACCTCTTTTTTTGACTGCACCACTAGACTTTGTATATTTTGGTCTTATGTTAATACTACTTTGAAAGAATTCATATTGAAATCTGTATGTTTTCATTTAAGGAATAATCAGTATTTACTGATAATTATTTCTCCTGATCTTACACCAGTCTTAGCATCTGCAGGTCCACCTCTTTATTCTAAGGAGAGAAAGCAGAATCAAAGCCCAAATGTCTTAAGCTGCATCTGTCTTTTGCTTTCTGGGAAGCCCATATTCCTTGGGTTTACACCATATTCTGATGATGTGTTGGGACACCCAGTGCAGCCAAATTTTAAAAAATGAAGCAGAAGAAAGGAAATAAAGATCAGAGTAAAAATCTTTTAAGTAGAAAACAGAAAAATAATAGAGAAAAATAATAAATTTTTAAGCTGGTTCTTTGCAAAGAGCAATGAAATTGATCAAACTCTGGTAAGCCTGATCAGGAAAAAAAAGGGAAGATATAAGTTATCAATTTCAGAAATGATAGAGGAAACATCCCTAGAGATCCTACCATCACTAGATATCAAAAGAATAACAACTGAACATTATAAACAAGTTTTCCCAATAAACTTGACAACTTAGACAAAATTGACCAATTGTTTGAGAGATACACACTAAAGTCACTCAAGAGGTAGAAAGCCTGAATAGCCTCATATCTATTTAAAAAACTGAATTTGTTGATAAAAAACTTCTCCAACAAGAAAACTCCAAGCCCAAATGGCTTCACTAGTGAGTTTGAGCAAACATTTAAGGAAAAAATAATATCAATTCTGTAATTCCCTGACCAGGGATTGACCCAGACCTCTGGCGTTGGGTGTGCAGAGTCTTAACCACTGGACAACCAGGGCAATTCCTGCTTATTTTTGTTTTACCTTACTCTTGGTTTTTGAGTTTCTTAAGATGGAAGCTGAAGTCATTAATTTCAGACAGTTTTCTTCCTTAGTGGATTTGAGTGTAAACTTTCCTTTTACTCTCAGCTGCATTTCACACATTTTGATGTATTTTGTTTCATTTTCATCATGTTCAAATGCTGCCTAATATTCCTTTTAATATTTTCTTTGAAATATTTTATATTTTCATATGTATCATCATATATTAGGAAGCATTTAGAGATATTCCATACTTCTTTATTGATTTCTAATTTAATCCCATTGTGATCAGAGAAAATACAAAACTTGAACTCTTAAATTTATTGAGACTAGTTTTATGGTCTACAATATGGTCTATCTTGGTAAATGTTCTGTATTCACTTGAAAAGGATGTTTATTTTGCCTCTGTTGGGTTGAATATTCTATCAGTGTATAAACTAGGTCAGGTTGGTTGATAGTTTGTTCAGTTATTCTCTGTCCACTGATTTTCTGAATACTTGTTGTACTTCAGAAGGGGTGTTGAAGCCTCTGGCCATAATTGTGGGTTTGTCTATTTCTCATTGCTGTTTGATTGGTCTTTGCTTTGTGCATTTTGAAATTGTCTTAATTTGTGCGTGTTGTTGTTGTTCAGTCGCTAAGCTGTGTCTGACTCTTTGCGACCCCATGGGCTGCTGCACGCCAGGCTTCCCTGTCCTCCACCATCTCCCAGAGTTTGCTCAAACTCATGTCCATTGAGTCAGTGATGCCATTCAACCATCTCATCCTCTGTCACCCCCTTCTCTTCCTGCCCTCAATCTTTCCCAGCATCAGGGTCTTGTTTAGAATTGTTTTGTCCTTTTGATTAATTGATTCTTTTATCATTGTGAAATGTCTTCTTTATCTCTTGTATTTTCTTTCCTCTAAAGTATACTTTGTCTATATTAATATATTCACTCTAGCTTTTTTTTTTTATAATCTGATATTGTTTTCTAACCTTTTACTTTTAACCTATGTATGTCTTGGTATTTAAAGTGGTGTTTATTTTAGTAGTTGCTTTAGAGTTTATGGTGTATGCATTTAATTTTTCACAGTCTGTCTTCTAGAGATATTATACCACTTCATGTATAAAAAACTTAAAATACTATACTTCCATTTACCCACCTTGGTCTTTGTCTGTTGGCATATGTTTCTACATGTGTTAGAAATCCCACCCTATGTTGTTATTATTTTGTGTAATTATTATCTTTTAAAGTGTTTATCCCTTTATTCATCTCTCAGTGTTTCTCATTCCTTTATGTAGATTTATCTGGTATCATCCTTCTTCTGCCTAAGGCATTCCTTTTATGTCTCTTGTAGTACAGGTCTACCAGTGATGAATCCTTCACATTTTTGTACATCTGAAAGTGTCTTTATTTCACGTTCATGTTTTAAACACATTTTAACAGATCGGAGAATTCTAGGGTGACTGTTTATCTTTCAGTACCTTAAAGATGCTGCTCTACTGAGTCCTCATTTGCATCGTTTCTGACAGGAAGTCTTCTGTCATCTGTATTGTTTGCATATATGTGCAGCTTCTGGCTGAACGTAAGCTTTTCTACTCATCACTAATTTCGATGGTCTGATTTTGACGTTCCAGGATGTAGTGTTCTTCATGTTTTTTATACTTGGAGTTTATTCGGCTTCTTGGATTTGTAGGTTTATTGTTTCCATCAAACTGAAAAAACTTCTTCCCTTATTTTTAAAATATTTTTTCTGTTTCCCCTCTTTCTGGGACTCAAGTTACATGTATATAGGCTGCTTGAAGTTGTGTCACAGTCCACTGATGCTCTGTTCATTTAAACTTTTTCATTTTTTAGGTCTTTGTTTCATTTGGGGACAGTCTCTATTGCTGTGTCTTCAGGTTCACTAGTGTTTTCTATTGTAAAATCTGTCATTATTTCCAGTCAGTAGCTTTTCCATCTCACATATTATAGTTTTCATTTCTAGAAGTTCTATTTGAGTCTTTGTAATATCTTCCATGTCTTTATATAGCATATTTAAAATATCTTCCCTGTGACTGTATGAAATACATTATAACTGTTAATGTTCTATCTTCCAGTTCTAATTCTCTCCCAGCCCAGGGTTGATTTTGCATGGTTAATTTTTCTCTTTTTTGTGGGCTGTATGTTCCTGCTTCTTCGCATGCCAAGTAGCCTTTGACAGGATAGCAGATACTGTGAATGGGTGCTGAATATTCCTATTAACATTGTTGAGCTTTATTCTGGGGCCCAGTTTAGCCTCATGGAAACAGATGGATCTTCTCAGGCTTTGCTTTTAAAATTGCTTAGACAGGAACAGAGCGGTGCAGGGAGGTCTAGTTCTTCTCTGCTACTGAGGCAAGACCCCTAAGAGTGTTCTACCCAGTGCATATGGGTTATGAGATCTTCTAGTCTGGCTGACGGGACGGAGCCCTGTTCTCCACCTGCTGTGAGCTTCAGTCTGATCCTTTCAGGTGATTTTTTTCCTCCCATGAATGAACTGCTGAGGACTTGGGGGTTCCCTACAGCTGTCTGGAGGCCTCTCGTGTGGCTGTCCCCTCCACTCATCTTCCTGAACTCCAGCCACTGTGACCTCCCCATTCTCTCAGCTCTGTCTCTGCCCTCAGGGAGCCCACCTTGTTCCTCACTCTCAAGGCAGTAGCTAGGCAGGCCTGAGGTTCACCTTGTTTCCAATCCCGTAGGATGTTTTGTGTCTCAGAAATTATTGTTTCACATATGTTGTGCCTTCCTAGTTATTTCAGGTGGGAAGGTCAGTCCAGTCCCTGCTCGTCCATCGTAGCCCTCTGTCCAGTGTGTTGACTTAGACTAGTCAGAGCCCATTTCTGGAAGTGTAGTGGGACCAAGCCTACCCACACCTCAGTACCACATAGCAGAGGAGAGGGGGAATGGAGGCTGGGAGGGCCACCAGAGTCTGCTGTAAAATCTCTTGTACCTGGAAGAAGTAATGTTTAGAAGCAACCCAGCATTTGTCTACAGGTGGTTATGGGCATCCCTGTGGCTCATCAGTAAAGCGTCCACCTGCCAGTGCAGGAGACATGCGTTTGATCCCTGGGTTGGGAAGATCCCTGGAGAAGGATATGGCAGTCCACTCCAGTATTCTTGACTGGGAATCCTCTGGACAGAGGAGGCTGGCCGGCCACAGTCCATGGGGTCCCAAAAAGTCAGACACAACTGAAGCAACAGCATGTGGCATGCATGCACGTAAAGTGGAATCCTACATGATGTACTGATAAAAGGGATATTGTTAAATGAAAAAACACACTGCAGCTTAGTGTACAAGATTATATGCCTTTTGGGTAAAAATGAGGAAGAGGGATAAGAGTCTATATCTGTACTTATTTACAGATGCTTAAAGAAAGTAGATAAATAAGCAAATAAAAGGTTTTCTGTGGGGAGAATAAATGAGAACTAGGCAGGTGTTACACAAGGTTGGGGAGAAGCTACTAAATGTCTAACACATGTTAATTTTTAAACCACATATTTATATTACATATTAAAAGATTAATCCAGAGATAACAATTTTTCAAAGAATTCATGGAGATAAAAAATATTTACAATGAAAGCGGGATCTAAATAAATGTGTGCACATTGAGCATTACAACTCTAAAATGTATGTAAGTAAGTAAGTGAGAGTCACTCAGTCGTGTCCAACTTTTTGTGACCCCATGGACTGTACAGTCCATGGAATTCTCCAGGCCAGAATATTGGAGTGGGTAGTCATTCCCTTCTTCAGGGGTTCTTTCCAATACAGGGATCAAACCCAAGTCTCCCACATAGCAGGCAGATTCTTTACCAGCTGAGCCACAAGGGGAACCCAAAATGTATATATAAGTATGCAAAGAGTGTAAAACAAGGCTGAAAAATAAAAATGTACCTGCTGAATTGATGGAGGTTTTATGTTCCAGCCATTGTAATGATTGTAAAAATTTATTGAAAGGCAGTTAAATTAGTGAAAGTAAATAAATGCAAAATAACCAGTTGGAGTTAAAATTAAATCTGTCTTCTTCCACTTCAGCGGAATTGACTCCAGCAGAGCATGTACCGCTGGCCTGTGAGCCCTGGACTCTCAGCACACACCCAGCTCCGCTGGCCGCAGAAGCGTTTAAACACTCAGGGCTCACAAAGGCTGTGCTGTCAGCCCACACACAGAAGGAAGAGCAGAGCTATGTAGATAAATTCCTGGAGAAGATTCTGTCATCACCCTATAGCTCCTATCTTCAGCAGGAAAGCAGAAGCAAAGCTAAATACTTGTATGTTCAAGGTAGTTAAATTTAAAAAAATATATTCCATATAAACCTAGGAAAATGGTACTGATGAACATATTTGCAGGGCAGCAGTGCAGATGAATACATACAGACTTGTGGACGTGGGACGGAGGGAGGGAGGGAGAGAGGGTAGCACTGAAGCATATACACCACCAGGTGTGAAACAGACAGCTAGTGGGAAGCTGCCGGATAGCACAGGGGGCTCAGCCCAGTGCTCTGCAACAGCCTAGAGGGGTGCGGTGGGAGTGTGGGAGGGGGTTCAAGAAGGAGGGGATATACATATGGCTGATTTGCATTGTTGTACAGCAGATACCAATGCAACATTGTAAAGCAATTATCCTCTGATTACAAATAAATTAAATAAATATATATATATATTCCATTTAGCAACAGAGTTATCAAGTTTAGGAATCATACATGAGTCCTGGAAGATGTAGAATGAAGTGTAGGATGTTGGCTTGTAAGAAAATGGCCGAGAGATGCTGAAATGGGGTTTACTTTATAGCAACAGCTTGTATCCAGGATCTCATCCATCTTTCTAGGTCTACTTTCTGTCATTCCTGTAGTGGACATGGTTATTATTGACCAATGTTTATTCCTTGTAATGTGCTTACAACTACCTGTCAATGGAGTCCTTCTGTTCTGGGTTAGTTTTCTGTAACTGGTCTCCCTCTTTATCCTGCAGGAGGTTCTGCTTCCAGGCTGACACGATCAGCTGGTTGCAAAAAGGGGAAACACAAGCGTAAGAAGCCTCTTGTGTGGTTGGATGGCAGCAGCGCCAAGGATCACTTCTGTCCCCACCAGGATGGACAGCCCTGGTGCCCCTCCTCCGCCTCCGGTCCCCATGCCTCTGGCCCCTCGCTCCCAGCCACAGTGATGGTTCCCAGCCCAGCCCCTGGCCTCATCCCAGCTCTTCCCCTCCCAGCCACGACCTCCCTTGGCAGAGAACACGAAGCTTCGATAACTGTACTGCCAAGGCTGCCTGAGCCACCTTTGCCTAGCAGCCTGCAGTGTTTCCCAGCTCTGCCTTCTGCTTACTTCTACACTTTTGTGAACATCTTCCTACATGACCCCTCTCTCTCTCCCCTCCCGTCACTGTCATTCTCCCCATATGCCTTCTTGGGAGCAGCACCCTCTTCTGAAATACTCTCTTCAGTATCAGCAGTGGCTCCAAACCCGGGCCCACCATCTTCAACCGTCAACCCAAGGAGCAGAGAGGAGAAGTGGGACACACGGAATGAAGGACACCCCCTCATTAACTCAGGGAGCAGCTCCATACTCCAGCTTGACCTCCTGCAGGAGGACAGGCCCCGATCCTGTGCATCCCCAGAAACCGTGTGTGTAAGTGATGCTAACTTCCAACACACGAACGAGAAAGTAACTGTGCATCCTCTTATTAAAATTAAAGTTTTTGTGCTGAAGCTCAAGATGAATGACCTGGTCTGCATTACAGCTGAGGGTAACCTTCATTACAGCTGAGGTTAAGACTTTGTTCTACAGAAACACACGGTATTCCCTCCTGACTCCATTTAAAAAGCTGCAGTGAAAGGATTTTCTATGTCCTGAATTCTTACATACTTTGCTAGGTTTTCCCCCAAGTGCTATCTTTCAAACTTTATTTGTGAACTGGATTTCCCCTCTGCTTTAAAATTTGATATCTAGGCATTAAACTTAAATGTTCATTACCTAGAAAATATGTGTTCTCTTACCACTGGGGTTAGGGACTATTTAGATTAGGAGCAAGCCATACTGACAAGACATAAATTGAACAGTTTCACTTTTTCAGACATAATTGTGGGATAGCAGGTCTGTATGGGGAGAGCTCCTCTCTGTCATTATTTATCAGTAAAGTAGGCAGTTTATAGTTTTATACTGATACATATAAATTTTATATGAAAAAATTTGTCACTTTCCTTTAACTTTTCATCTCTTTATGTAAAAAGGCCTTCTCAGATTTGTCAGTTTAAACTCTGGGGCAAGACTTTCCTATATTTAGATATAGGATCCAAGACAAACGTAAGTATTTTCACTAAGGTTTTCTTCAGTCCTCACTTCAAGGTATAACCTTTTTTTTTTTTTTTTTTTTGGTATAACCACTTTTAACAAATGTTCAGAATCTGATGATCTAGATCAAGAATCAGGGATCTTCCCGAGCCAGGGATTGAACCCGGGTCTTCTGCATTGCAGGCAGATTCTTTACTATCTGAGACACCACAGAAGCCCTGGAACGTGCTCAGAAAGCAGTAGTGAACCTCCCTGGTGGTCAAGAGGCTAAGGTTCCGTGCTTCTGGTACCGGAGGTCTGGGTTCCATCCTGGATCAGTGAACTAGATCCCTTCTCTGGTGGCTCAGACAGTAAAGCATCTGCTTATAACGCGGGAGACCCGGGTTCAATCCCTGGGTCGGGAAGATCTCCTGGAGAAGAAAATGGCAACCCACTCCAGTATTCTTGCCTGGAAAATCCCATGGATGGAAGAGCCTGCTAGGCTACCGCCCATGGGGTCACAAAGACTCAGACACGACTGAGTCACTTCACTTCACTTGTGTGTGTGTATATACATATATACACACACACACAAGCCGTATCTTTAACATTATATGCAAAGGAACTTTGACCAGGTTCTTGGGGACAGGCTGAAAATGTTTTACTTCTCAGTTATGTATTGATACGTACTTTTTTTTTTTCTGTTTAACATGTGAAGTTGAAGATCTGCCAGTTATTCTATAATATGATGCTTGAGATGTTCAGTCTCTTTCCTTGTGTTCTTACTTTCTAGCAGGGTCTCCATGGCAGCAGTGGGACTAAGATAGATGGTTTTACTACCAAGAAACCATCCATAGCATCACTGCACTCAGTGTCTCCACCAGGAACGGGCTCTGCAGCATCAGATAGTAGCTCAAAATGACATATTCTTCATACCCCATGGTTAGGAGGTTACTGTTTAATGGGCTTTCAGGTGTTGGCCCTGGTATGAAAGTAAAATATTTTTTTTTCTTTTTGTAAACTGTATTGGGGTATATTTATATACAATAAATTCACTGCATTTAGGGGTACAAAATAAGAATTCTGACAAGGATTTACAGCAGTGTAACCACCACCACAGTCACCATACAGAATGTTTCCACCACCTGGAAACGTTCTTTGATTCACTGCAGTCAGAGTCCGTCCCTGATCCTCTGGCTCTTGGCAGGCACTGATCCACTTTCTGTCACTTTAACGCTGCTCTTTCTGTAATTTCACATAGATTGAATCATCCAGCATGCAGTCTTTTGTGTCAGGGTTCTCTTGAGTTAGCAGAGAGCTGCTGAGATTCATTCATATTGTGCATATCAGTAATTTGCTCCTTTTTATTGCCAAGTGGAATTGCATTGTATGAATAGCCATTCACCAGTTGATGGTTTATTCAGTTGTTTCCAGTTTGGGGCTATTAAGAAGAACACTGCTGTGAACATGTAAGTGTGAGTCTTTTTGTAGACATATGTTGTCATTTTTCTTGGTTAAATACCTAGGAATGAAATTGCTAGGTCACATGGTAAGTTTATAGTTAACTTTATAAGAAACTGCAGACTGTTTTCCAAAGTGGCTATACTGTTTGCATCACTGTCAGCCACATATAAAAACTCCAGTTTACAACATGTCCGGGCCAACACCGGACATTGTCCATCATTTAAATTTTAGCCATTCACGTAGATGTGCACTGAAAAACTCACTGTGGTTTTAGTTTGCATTTGACTATTGATTCATGGTGTTGGCTGTCTTCTTGTCTACTTATTTGCCATCCAGATGTGTTCATATCTGTTGCCCATTTGTGGGGGGCTTGTTAGTTTTTTTTATTGAGTAGTAAGATTTCTGTGTGTATTCTGGATACAAGTCTATTATCAAACACTCGTTTTTCTTCCCTGTGTGTGGCTTGTCTCTTTGTTCAGTTTTTTATCTTTATCTTCATTTTGAAGAGCAAATGTTTTGATGAGGTTCAGTTCATCAACATTTTCTTTTATAGGTTGTGCTTCTTGTGTCTTTTTAAAGACATTCATGCCTGATTTGAAGTCACTAAGATGGCCTACTGTTTTCTCTTGGAAATTCTACAGGTTAAGCTTTTATAGCTAAGTCTGTGGTCCATTTTAAGTTACTTTTTATGTATGAGGTGAGCTCACCTCCTTCCACAGGCAAACTAAAATTGCAGCTGTTTCCAGAACACCTATCAATAAAAAAGATCAGAATCTACATCTTCTATTGGACATCGCTGGTGGTCTAGTGGTGAAGAATCAATCCACCTGCCAATGTATGGGACACAGGTTCAATCCCTGGTCCAGGAAGATTCCACACGCTGAGGGGCAGCTGAGTCTGGAAGCCACGGCTACTGAGCCCATGCTCTAAAGCCCACGAGCTGCTACTACTGAGCCCACACGCTCTTAGAGCCTGAGCTCTGCAACAAGAGAAGCCTCTGCAATGAGAAGCCTGTGCACCACAACCAGAGAGTAGCCCCCATTGTCAACAACTAGAGAAAGCCCGCAGGCAGCAGTGAAGGCCTAGTGCAGCCAAAAAAATTTTTTTTCAAAAAAATAAAGATCTTCTACAACTAATGATATAAAGAAGGAACCATGAGACTGGTAGGTGGTGGGAGTCACAGTATAGTCAAGACCCATATTCCTCAGTGGGTGACTCATGAATGAAAGAGTAATTGCAATTGCAAGGCTGTCCCCAATGAGCATGGGGTCTGATCCCCATGTTGATCCCCACAGCCTGGGCATCCTTCTCCAGGAAGATGAGCTCTCAGAATGTTTGACTTTGTCAGAGGGGTGTGGGAAAGAGAGACCCCACTCTTAAAAGGTGCACACAGACTCTCACATACTATAGGACCCAGGGCAGAAGCAATAATCTGGAAGGAGCCTGGATCAGACCCACAGGCTGAAGTTGGAGAGTCCCCTAGGAAGCCAGTCCCTTCTCTAGGGGATCTTCCTGACCCAGGGATCAAACCCGGATTCCCTGCATTGTTGGCAGATTCTGTACAATCTGAGCCACCAGGAAGCTCCCCAGAGGCAGGAGCCAGTTAATGGGAGCTCACCCTCAAGGATATAAGCACTGGTGGCAGCCACTTGGGGGCACTCATTCTACCACATGGACTCCCTTGCTGGCTAGTGCCATTTTGGAATCTTCCTTCTAGCATATTGGCCTCCAAACCCAGCCTCACCCATATCCACTGGCCTTAGGCACCAGTGCTGGGACATTTCAGGCCAAGCAACTAACTGAGCAGGGACACAGCCCCACCCAAGAGCAGACAGGCTGCCTTAAGACCCCTAAGTTCACACCTTTCCCTGGACATGACTGCCCACCAAGGGGCCAAGGGCCAGGCCCCACACACCCGTGTGCAGGTACTAGACCTGGGACACCCAGGACCCTACACACAGAGACCCTGGGATCCAGCTTCTCCCACCAGCAGCAGGCACCAGACCCAGAATCTCCTGCCTCAGCCACCAGCAAGCCTGCTCTAGCTGCAGGCCCAGCCTCACCCACCAGCAGACAAGCACCAGTGCAGGAGAGAGGCAGTCCTGCAGCCTGTGGACCTAGGTCTCATGTGAGCAGGCCAGCACCAACATTAGGACCAGCTAGGCCCTGGCCCTGTCCACCAGCAGGCCAGCACAAGCTTCAGGATACCCTGGACCCTGCAGCCAGCTGTGTCAGGTACCAGCCCCACCCACTGGCAGTATGACATTAGCTCTGGGACCCCTGGGTCCTACAGCCAGACTCCAGGACACATCTCTGCCTGCCAGCAGGCTGGCAGGATCTCCCGGACACTGACTCCACCCACCAGTGAATCAGCACTCACCCCAGGGCACCCATCTCAGCCCCTTGGTGCTGTCCAGGTGCCTTGTGGTCCTTGCAGCCTTGGCAAAAGACAAGGCCTAGGAACCAACCAGACGGGGGGATAAACAAGCCTACCAGACCACCCATGGTAGCTAGCCTTCCACAACAGAAGGATCCCAGCAGCTCACCTATGGGTCAGTCCTAGAGCAAGCATACAGCTCTCGTCACCAGAGGGGAGTGTGCTTCTGAGACACCAGGACATCTCCTACAAAAGGCGACTTCTCCAAGATCAGGAAACGTAATCAACCTTCCAGATACATAGACATGAAAACAGCAATTTCGGCAAAATGAGGCAACATAGAAACATGCTCCAAGCAAAGGAACAAGATTTAAACCCCAGAAGAGCTAAGTGAAATGGAGATAATCAATCTACCCAGGAAAAAGTTCAAGATAATGACTATAAAGATGGTCAGAGAACTGGAAGAAGAATGGATAAACAGAAAAATTCAAAGTTTTTAACAAAGAATTAGAAAATATAAAGAACAACCAAACAAAGATGAAGAATACAATAACTGAAATGAAAAATAACACCAGAAGGAATCAATAGTAAACTAAATGATACAGGGGGACTAGGCCAGTGAGGTGGACGACAGAGTAGTAGTAATCACTGAAGCTGAATAGAAAACAGAATAAAAAGATGTAAGGACAGTCTGAGACATCTGAGACATCTCCCAGGAATACTAATATTCACATTATAGAGGTTACAGAGGAAAAAAGGAGAGAAAAAGGATTACAGAATATACTTGAGGACGTAATAGCTGAAAATAGCCCATTTTAACCTCGTCCCAGGTTACTGGGAAAGGAAACATATACAAGTCCAGGAAGAAAAGAGTCCCAAACAGAATCTACCTAAAGAGAACCACACCAAGGTACGTTGCAATTAAAATGGCAAAAATTAATGATAAATAGAGAATATAAAGAAATAATAGCTGGGACTTCCCAAACATGGGAGAGGAACTGAATGTATTAATAAAAGTCCATGAAGCTAAGAGAATACCTAATTACTTCAATGAAAAAATACTTTCTTTTCCAAGACACATTATATTAAAACTGTCAAAAGTCAATGGCAAAGAATTTTAAAGGCAACTAATGGGCAAAGGATAATAACTTACAAAGGAACACCCATTTGGCTGTCAGCAGTTTTCTCAACAGGAACTCTGTAGGCCAAGAGGAAGTGGAATGACATTCTCAAAATACTGAAATATAAGAACTGTCAGCTAAGACTATCCAGCAAAGCTGTCCTTCAGATATGAAAGAGAAATACTTTCCCAGACAAACAAGAGTTGAGGAAGTTTATCACCGCTAGACCTGCCTTACAAGAAATGTTCAAAGAAGCTCTTCTGCCTGAAACGAAAAGGCCAAAGTACACAAAACCTTGAGTGAGGTATAAATAGAATCAGAAAATCCCAACTCAGTCAGAATAGATTTTTAGACACATTGTTAGAGCATAAAAGTTAAAAGGAAGGAAAGCAGTAAAAACAACTAAAGCTACTTCAGTTGGGTAACAGACTCATAACATCAAAGGGGATCATTTAAGACAACTTCCCCCATGAAAGGGGAAGAGGAAAAGGACAGACCCATATAGGTAAGTGAAGATGAGATGCTATCAGCATACAAAGGGCTATTTTATTTATGAGGTATTTTATGAAAACCTCATGGTAACCACAAAAATCCAGAGCAGAAATCTGAAACCAAAAAAAAAAAAGAGAGGAAATGGAGAAAAACATTATAGAAAACCACCAAACCAAAATGTCAGACAGAAACACAAGGAAAAAGAAACAATGGGGGAAGAGAGCACGCAGAAAACAAAAGATTAATAGGCCGTACTAAATCCCCATTTGCCAATAATCACCATATGGGTAAATGAATTTGTCAATCAAAAGACACAGCGTGGTTGGAGTACTACAAAGCAAGACTCAACTATATGCTGCCTCCAAGAGACCTGTCCCAGCTCAACAGAAAAACAGACGCAAAAGAAAGGATGGAAAATGGTCCTCCAAGCAGATGGCACCCAAAAGAGAGTTGTGTGGCCATACTTGTATCAGACAAAGTAGACTTCAAAAAAAGGTGATGAGAGACAAAGATGGACGTTATATAATGATAAAGGGGATGAGTCATCAGGAAGACATAACATTTATTAATACTTATGCACCTAGCATAGGAGCACTCTTTGCAACCCCATGGACTGTAGCCCACCAGGCTCCTCTGTCCATGGGATTCTCCAGGCAAGATTACTGGAGTGGGTAGCCATTTCCTTTTCCAAGGGATCTTCCTGACCCAGGGATCGAACCTGGGTTTCATGCATTTCAGGCATATTCTTTACCATTTGAGCTACCAGGGGGACTTTAAAACTCCACTTACATCAATGAATAGATCATCCAGACAGCAAGGATGTATTGATGGATGTATGTGGTCAACTCAAATGCAGTAGAATACACATTCTTCTCAAGTCCATATAGAACTTTCTCAGGGATAGTTCAAGTCACAAGGCATTAAAGAAGATGGAAATCATATCCTGCCTTTTTCCCCCAATTACAGTGGTATGAAAGTAGGAATTAACTATGAGAAGACAGCTGAAAAACTCACAAATATGTGGAGACTGAGGTGGCTCAGTAGGTAAAGAATCTGCCTGCAATGCAGGAGATGCTGGCAGACACAGGTTTGATCCCTGGGTCCGAAGATCCCCTGGAGGAGGAAATGGCAGCCCACTCCAGTGTTCTTGCCTGGAGAATCCCATGGACAGATGAGCCTGGAGGTCTGCAGTCCATTGCAAAGAGTCAGACATAACTGAGTGACTTGAGCACAAACAACATGTTACTGAACAACTATTGAGTCAAGAAATCAAAGGAGACATTAAAAATTACCTGAAGACAAGTGAAAATATAACATATCAAAACCTATGGGATGCAGGAAAAACAGTACTAAGAGGACGGTTTATAGCAATCCAAGCCTACCTCGGGAAACAAGAAAAATATCAAACAGTCTAACTTTACACCCAAAAGAACTAGAAAAAGAAGACTAGATGAAGCCCAAAGTCATTAGGAGGAAGGGCATAAAGATCAGAGAGGGAAGAAATGAAATTGAGATAAAATTGACAAACCTTTAGCTAGGCTTACTAAGAAGAAAAAAAGGACAAAGCTCTGATAAATAAAACCAGAAGTGAAAGAGGAGAAATGCAGTGATACTACAGAAATACAAAGGATTAGATGAGAATACTATGAACAGCTATATGCCAATTACCTGGACAGCCTAGAAGAAATGGAGAAATTCTTAGAATCACATAACCTGCTAGGACTAAATCATGAAGAGATGGTAACCCACTACCATCAGACCAGTCAAGTAAACCAATCACTAGTAAAGAGAATAAAACAATCATTGAAGATGTTGCAAAAAACAGAAGTAAAGGGCCAGACAACTTCTCAGGTGAATTCTATGCCAAACATTCAAAGAAGGTTTAATACCTCTACTTTTCAAACTCTTCCAAATAATTGAAGAGGGGGAAACATTTTCCAGCTCATTTTACAAGGTTGTCATTACCTGATGCCAAAACCAGACAAGGACAGCACACATACACAAAGAAAATTATAGGCCAGTTATCTCTGATGAACATTAATCCTCAAGTGTGAAAGTCGCTCAGTCATGTCTGACTCTTTGTGACCCCATGGACATACATGGAATTCTCCAGACCAGAATACTGGAGTGGGTAGCCTTTTCCTTCTCCAGGGGATCTTCCCAACCCAGGGATCTAACCCAGGTCTCCTGCATTGCAGGCAGATTCTTTACCAGCTGAGCCATATATTAGCAAATACATTTAAAGGATCATTTATTATGATCACTCCAGTATTCTTGCCTGGAGAATCCCATGGACAGAGGAGCCTGGCAGGCTATACAGTCCATGGGATCACAAGAGTCGGACACGACTTAGTGACTGAACCACCACCACCACCACATTATGACCAAGTGGGATTTATTCCAGGGAAGGAAAGATGTTTCAGCATCTATAGATCAATCAGGGTGAAATAATGTAGCTAACAGGATGAAGGATAAAAATCATCTCAATAGATGTAGTAAAAGCATTTGACAAGATTCAATATCTGTGATTTAAAAAACTCTCTAAAATGAGTATAGAAGGAACATGAAAGTGTTAGTCACTCAGTCACACCAGCTCTTTGTGACCCCGTGGACTGTAGCCCTCCAGGCTCCTCTGTCCATGGAGTTCTCCAAGCAAGAATGCTGGAGTGGGTAGCCGTTCCCTCTCCGGGGGTTTTCCCAACTGAGGGAAAAAACCTGGGTCTCATGCATTACAGGCGGATTCTTTACCGTCTCAGCCACCAGGGAAGCCCTAAAGTTCCATTTTCTCTCCATTGTTGACTTCTCGGCTATTCTTTTTTTTTTTTTCCTTTAAAAAAATTATTTTAGTCATTGCTGTAGGATTTATACATATGTCTTCTACTTATCACAGTTTACACTGTTCTTTCACTTTTTGTCTTAGAACTTTAAAACAGAGTACTTCCATTTCGTCCACTTGTCTTTTGTGCTAAGTAAAATGTGTCATACATTTTATTTCAACATGTATTACAAGTCCTACAGTAAAAATGTTGCTGTTTTTGGCTTTAATTACCTTTCAAAGAGATTTTTTCTAATGAGGAAAAATGTCTTTTATATTTATCCATACACTTATTTTTAAAAAATTAGGTACTTTGTTTTGTTTTAATTGTTCCGAAGTAAATGAGAAGGACCCGGAAGAATTAGATGCAGGACAGGAAAGGAATGATCTATGAGGCTCCATAGCAGCTGTAAAGGGATGGGCCTTGGCATGGATGGGTGGCTTCTCTGTTTTAATAGGAGGGCAATGAAGAGAGAATGCACATATGAGTAAATCTGTGTTTGGCATCAGGGTAATGAATTTCATTTCTCATGGCTTCCTTTTCTTTCCTTATAAGTGAGACTGAGGAAGGAAATAGGGATCAGAAGATAATCCTGCTCGAAACAGTGCACTGACCAGAGAACTGTACCAGGATTACAGGCTTTCTGATGGTCCTTGGGTGATGATGAATTTACTGCAGAACCAATGTACCCTGTTCCGTGTGACTTGCTCTATCTTTTGGCAACTTGGATTCAGATAAGAATGGAATTAATAAGTAGCTTTATCAGAGTTGACATTTTGATATTGTGGGAAATTAAAGGGAAAAAGAGTCAGGTATGGCAGAGTGTTACTGAGTGATAGGCTTTGGGCTCTAAGCAGAATGACTAAAGCTCTGTTCCAGATTTGTAGTTGGAACAATTGAACAAGCAAAGGAGAAAGTGGAGCTGAGATGCAGCAGTTATGGGTGATGATGAGAAAGGCAGTATGACCTTGAGGAGCGGATAGTTCAGGAAGACTGAGAAGGAGATCTTGGAAAGATGGAGGAACGGGAAGGCCGAGGTGACCTGGGATGACGCTGGGCTGGGTGGTGAAGGACACTACCAGCTAGTCTCCCAGGTCTGTGAAGACTGAGGATCAGCTTGGCAGATCAGCCTCTGACGGGTATTTCCTAATTTGGCTTTCTTTGTTGTTGTTGACTTTTGATAGGAAGCAGTGACAGCAGTATAAACTCTGCTCCTAGTGATGATTCTTCAGAAATCTCTCAAGATGGGCAGCAATCTCAGGACGTACAGAAAAAAGAACCATTTCCTAAGTTAGCTGAAGAGTCCATCTGGAGAATGATAAAGCAGACACCTGGCCGCATTCTAATGATGCATCAGGTGCCTGGGAGGTAAGAAGCCCGTTGGAAGACCCCCCTTTATATAAGTGTTCTGGGGTTTCTTGTGTTTTTTAATACAAAGTGATTTTAACATTTTTATACATATCCTCAGAGATATGTATTTTCAAATTCATTGATTTGAAGTCAAATGGTGAGTGATTTCTTAAAACAATGGTTGTGGTGGAAGTGGATACAAATGTTATATGTCATAAGGTGAAAACAAAGAGAGGCAGGGCTTTCCAAGATGGCTCACAGGTACATGAACTATTTTTAGAGTCTGGGCTTTTTTTTCTCATTCTAAAAGAAGAGAAGACCTAAAGGAAACCTGTTTCTTCCATATGACTCATTAAAACTCTATGCAGGTGCTTTCCATCAAGAAGAAGAGGTCTAGCTTTACCAACGTGACAAATGAGTCAGTTTGTGTTTTTTCAATGTGAGATATGAAGTCATACTTTAATGAGAGATTTGAAGTATGTTCAAACCAAAATGAAGTGTTGGTCTTGGATGACAAGATAAGAACCCTGTGCCTTATTTAGGACTGTGAAGCTTTTGTTTGTCCCCTTGTTTTCAGGGTTAAAGAAATTGTACTGAAAGAAGACGTAGAGAAGCTGGAAAGCATGAGATGGCAGCAGCCACAGTTTTCTCCAGGGCAAAGGGAGGAGATAGCCAACGTGCATTCTTGGATTCAGCGCCAGACGATCCCTCAGGAAATAGACACCCAGGTAAGCACAGCAATGACAGCTGTCATGTGCTGATGGCTTTGTGCTGGGCAGTGTTCTGGGCTCTAGCTGTATCCTTGTCCCTTGGCTTCGGCAGGGGATTGGTTTCAGGACTCCAGCGGCTTCCAAAATCCACGAATGTTCAAGCCCCTCATGTGAAACAGCATAATATGTGCATGTAACCTGTGCACATCCTCTTGAGGCTTCCCTAGGGGTTCAGACAGTAAAGAATCCCCCTGCAGTGCAGGAGATCTGGGTTCAATCTCTGGGTCAGGAAGATCCCCTAGAGAAGATCCACTCCAGTATTCTTGCCTGGAGAAGTCCATGGACAGAGGAGCCTGGTGGGCTGTAGTTCCTGGGGTCACAGAGAGTCAGACACAACTGAGTGACCAACACTTTCACTTTACGTCACTATGTAATCCTCCCATACATCCTAAATCATCTTCAGATTACTTATAATACCTAATCCACTGTAAATGCTGTTTATACTTGTAAATTCAACGTGCATGCTATGTAAATAGTTGCCAGTGCATGGCAAATTCAAGTTGTGCCTTTTAGAACTTTCTGGAATTTTTACCCCCAAATGTTTTGGATCTGTGGTTGGTCGAATCTGTGGATGTGGAGCATGCAGATACAGAAGGCCCACCATGCATTGCATTATTCCACTGGAAACCTTACTTCTCACAACTTCCTCTGTGGGAGGTGTTATTACCCCAACTTTACCAATAGCAACAAAGTGAGGCCTTGTATATCACGGATCAAATTTCAGTCCCGGTAAGGATGTGGAACCCTCTAGTGCTGACTGGACTACGTCATTTTATGTAAGGACATGAGCATCCATAGATTTTCACAGCCTCAGGAGCCAAGCCCCCTGCATAAACTGAGACACAGCTGTGTAAGTTCACACAGTTCATCGGATTTTAAATACAGGTCTTTTTGGCTCCAAGTGGTTTTTTCTTCCACCAGTTGGAATGTTATGGGTCAATTAGGAATAAACACACGTGGTTTGATCCATGCTTGACTGGAGAGGAGAGTATAAGATTTGCATGTCAAGTACACATGCACATTTGAGAAGAGTTCAAACTCAATATGTTGGATTCATGCCAGAGGTAGGATTTCTGTGGGTAGAGTATATGAAGAATGAGCCCCAGAACAATTCAAGCAAAAGTATTTAAATGATTACCATCATTTACCTTCTAATAATGAAGAATGAAGTATAATCGTCTTATTAAATAAATATAGTTAAATAAATTAGTTAAATTAAATAAATAGTTAAATATAGTATAAATAAATAATAGATAGTCTTATTAAATAAATTATGTGGGGGAATTAGACATAGGTTGCTAGGCCGGCATTTTACTGACTTTAGAACTTTGCAGATGACTTGACATCAACTAACCTACCTACTCTTGTTCTCCTTGGGAGGGCTGTGTCACCTGCGGACGCAGAGACTCAGCTGGTGATACTGTAGACACCATGGTCCGGATCCAATAGAAGCAGCAGCCGAGTGACTCTGAAGAAGGACCTGCACTGCCTCTCCAGACCTGTAGGGCTGCTCCTCCTCCCTGTGATTCTCTGTGAACCCTTGCAGCTTAAGGGACCAAGAAGCTGTCATTGAATGTTAAGGCTTTCCCTTCTTGATTTTTTAGCAGACATCTTTTTCCTGAAGCAGACATTGTATATAGACTCTTTCACTCCTCCTTTTTCCCAATGTGTTTAAACTGGCGAATAGACTCTTCTAGTTTATTAGCTGTCCTCTAATGAGACTGGATGGCCTCTAAAAAGGTATGTGTACACTTCATTGCAGGTGTCACCCCAAATAAATTGTAATTAGGAGTATAGCAAGAAAAAGCCCAAACATTAGCCTCATTGGTTTTGTTCTGTTGTTACATTGAATCATCTCCTGCCCCACAGTAGAGACTTGAAGAAGTCCCTACTAGAGGTCACGTACCTTTCCCGACAGTCTCCATAAGCACGTTGCCCTTGCCTGGTCTTCACATGGTGACATGTGCCTCCACAGTTAAGTGCCAACATTCCAGAGTTCTCACAACACAGGCCACTCCAGCATTTACCAGTATGAAAACATATAGCTCGTTGGTATCCTGGAAATTCCTGGTTTTTAGGGTTGAACTTTGACGTTCATTCTTATAGATGCTTTTCCTTTTGATTTTCTGCCTTCCACTGAAATCCTGGAAGTCTTCTCTTAAACATAGATCAGCTTGGGCTTCCCTGGTGGCTCAATGGTGAAGAATTCACCTGCCAGTGCAGGAGACATGGGTTTGATCCCTGATCCACGAAGATCCCATATGCTGTGGAGCAACTAAGCTTGTGTGCCACAACTATTGAGCCTGTGCTCTAGAGGCCAGGAGCCACAACACCTGAAGTCCACATGCCCTAGAGCCTGTGCTGCGCACCGAGAGAAGCCACCACAATGAGAAGCCCATGCGCCGCAGCTAGAGAGTAGCCCCCACTCACCATGACTGGAGAAGAGCCCATGCAGCAACCAAGACCCAACACAGCCATAAATAAAATAAATAAATATATATATTTTTAAATCGATCAGCTTACTGTGGGCTTATTCCTTGAAGGGTGTAAATTAGCTTTTGCATGTGTAATGTTAAAAACAAAAGGGCTTCTAGCTCAATCATCTTCTGACTCATCTGTTTTTACATTTTAAAATGATTGTAAACATTTTTAAAGTTATATAAGTTCTTATATGTGTGTGTTTAAATGTTGTCCTATCAAAACTAACAATTCACTCTTTCTCTTTTTCAACCAATTTATGCAAAAGGAGGTCTCTCCATCCCTGCAAGAGGTCTCATGGCCACTGTCTTCTCTTTGCCCCTAAATAAAGGTGAGTGTTGCCCTTAAGTAGGGGTGAGGGGTCTCTGGGAGGGCCCTAGCCAAGGGGGGTGCCCAGTTTGCCACAAATCAGGGCTTCCTGGGCCTGCTATAGTCGTTCTCCTGAGTAGCACATGAGTTGTTCACTTGATAAGTCAGCCCTCTTCTTAGAGAGTTGATGATTCCTTCTCAAATCTGAAATGGTGTCTTATTCACACCCGTGCAGGTCAGAACCGGGAATAGAAGAAAATGAAGACCCCAGTAACCTTTTCTCATTTAAATAACATGCAACAAACTAACTTACTTTTCTGCTTTTGTTGTTGTGTTTTTTAGGAAAATGCTTCTTCCTTTCTTATAGCTTTTTATAAAATACTATAATCATATGATCATAATCAGGAGAATCGACCTTTCTATCCATGATACTGAGACTCAAGCCCTCATAGATTTACTTTCTAAAGTAGAAGAGTTGGCCCTTGGTATCTGCAGGGAGTTGGTTATAGGACCGCCGCAGATACTAAAATCTATGGACACTCAACGTCCCTTCTATAACAGGAAGGTTCGCCAGCTCTCTGTACCCGTGGGTTCTGCATCCAGAGTTCTCTACCCTCCCCGATTCTTCCCACCTCGATCACAGGGGCTGGCTGTAGTTTCCAGAAGGCACTTCTTTCTTTAACTGTCAGAACCCCTTTGAAATGATGACTGTGACTTTTCTAGAATGTTCTCACTTGAAGCCGTTTCATGCCCATATTCCTATCTTAGGCTTAGAGAACTCTCGTGTTCTGCTCCATCTTGATTGTTAAATGATCTCTGAAGCCCTCATTGCTTTGGTTAAGTTGTGTGATATTTTTGCCCTTGGTGAAAAATCAAATTTTAAACAGTGAACCAGCCTGGATATTGTCATGGATAGAATCACTGCAGCCTTCTGTGCTGATGACCGTTTTAACTTGTGTAAATCAGAAATGACACGGAGCAGTCAGAGGACCATTCTGCATGTGCGTATGCACTTTTTTAGTCCAAGCCCTCTTTCAGATTTCTTTCTGGATGTTTGTTTTCTTGACAGTTAACTGTTTCTTTGCCTTACTACACATTTAGGCTCAATTTAAAATTGGTGCTTGTTGTAAGCAGAGCTATAAAACCAGTTATAGTTTTGGTGTTTTGGTAAATAGCTGAGCTGGTATATTTAGAAATGACCATGATGCTTCTGCTTCTGGGGATGAGCAGAGAAGGCTCAACAGTGCCGGCCTCTCCCCACCACAGGGGCTCCACCCAACTGTAAACTGTCATTCAAGTTTAGTAACTTTTTGTATTGATGCCTGTAGAAATCAGTAATAAAAATGTGTACTACAGGTTTCCATGTTTACATAAATGTTACCAAAAGGCTGTGTTTTGTTGGATAAGAGGTCAGAATTTATGAACAACACATGCTGTGTGAATGGAATCATTTTACAATTAAGTGCAACTTCATCATAACTCGAAAGGTAAATTTAATCCAAATGGAAATTTTGAATCAGCTAAGTTTATCATTGTGTGGATTTCCCTGTTTTTAATGGTTATTAATATTTTAATCTGGTGTCTTTTTTAAAAACAATAAACGGTGTACATGTAAAGCTTGAGAAGTTTTCTTGCACTGCATGAACAAACCTTTGCCCCAAATACATAAATCACTTATATTATTGAGAAGTATTTCCTGAGTTTGAAACACACTGCAGACTGCTCACGTTAGGGTCATTCTGCACACATGTCCGTGTCATCTCTGTGTCTGAGCTCCTTCCCAATGACAACATGGCACTTGGTCCTCCTTTAAGAACTGGGCTTTCACTATCTCCTGGAGTTTGCTCAAACTCATGTCCGTCGAGTCAGTGATGCCATCCAACCATCTCATCCCCTGTCACCCACTTCCCCTCCTGCCATCAATCTTTCCCAGCATCAGGGTCTTTTCCAGTGAGTCGGCTGTTTGCATCAGGTCACCAAAGTATTGGCGCTTCATCTTCAGCATCAGTCTTTCCAATGAATGTTCAGGGTTGATTTCCTTTAGGGTTGACTGGTTTGATCTTCTTGCTGTCCAAGGGACTCTCGAGAGTCATCTCCAGCACCACAATTCAAAAGCATCAATTCTTTGGCACTCAGCCTTTATGGTCCAACTCTCACATCCATACATGACTACTGGAAAGCCATAGCTTTCACTCCATGGACTTTGGCAGCAAAGTAATGTCTCTGCTTTTTAATACAGTATCAGGGTTTGTCATAGCTTTCCTTCCAAGGAGCAAGTATCTTTTAATTTCATGGCTGTAGTCACTGTCCGCAGTGTTTTGGAGCGCAATAAAAGGAAATCTCTCACTGCTCCACTTTTTCCCCTTCTATTTGCCATGAAGTGATGAGACTAAGACTTAGTTTTTTGAATGTTGAGCTTTAAGCCAGCTTTTTCACTCTCCTCTTTGACTTTTATCAAGAGGCTTTTTAGTTTCTCTTCACTTTCTGCCATTAGAGTGGTATCATCTGCATATTGGAGGTTGTTGATCTTTCTCCCAGCAACCTTGGTTCCAGCTTGTGATTCACTGAGGCCAGCATTTCACATGATGTACTCTGCATATAATTTAAATAAGCAGGGTGACAATATACAGCCTTGACATACTCCTTTCCCAATTTTGAACCAATCTGTTGTTCCATGTCCAGTTCTAACTGTTACGTTTGACAGGTGGTCAGCAGACAGGTAAGGTGGTTTGGTAGTCCCATCTCTAATAATTTTCCACAATTTGTTGTGATCCACACAGTCAAAGGCTTTAGCATAAGCAGTGAAACAGAAGTAGATGTTTTTCTGGAATCCCTTTGCTTTCTCTTTCATCCAACAAGTGTTGGCAATTTGATCTCTGGTTCCCCTATTTTTTCTAAATCCAGCTTGTACATCTGGAAGTTCTTGGTTCACATACTGCTGACACCTAACTTGAAAGATTTTGAGCACTACCTTGCTAGCATGTGAAATGAGTGCAGTTGTATTTTAACACCTAATTTATAAAATTTAGCTATCAAAGTTATTCTTTCAGATTCTGTACAGTGAACCTGTGTTTCACAAAAGCTGACTGTGGAACCCAGCGGCAACAGTCTCAGAATTAAAATATAAATCAGGACCCTGAAGCCAACAGGATTCGTTAAACATCACCCCTTTCAAACCACCTGCACCTCCGGTCACACACACACAGAAAAACAACCCAGGAAGGGAAGAGAGCTCAGTGTTGATGGAGTGTGTGCTCTGCCCACAGGGACTGTTCTGGTGCTTCCCTGTGAATTATCTCATTTAATGTTCGCAACCACCCATGAAATACTGAGCATCACTGCTCGCATTTGACGGAGAAGGACACGGGGGTGGTGGGGGTTGGATGACCTGCTTGAGAGCTCACAGCTGTGTGGCCACAGGGACCTGACTCCAGAGCCCGCGCAGCAAGAGCAGTCGCCATGTGTCTGCCACAAAACAGGAGGGGTTTCGGGTTCTACTGCAATGATGAAATCCACCCTGACCTCTTCCTGGCGTCATAAACTTCTTGTAGCCTGTGGTGCCAGAGTGCTGTGTTAGGGGATTGAATTCAGTTGAACTTCAGCATCAAGCGATGCTACTGTATCCTCCCAGCCAGCCTGGTCCTGAGATGACACATCTATCCTTCAAGTTGAAAACAACATGCCCTGCCAATATGTTCTTGATGCCTTAAATAAGGGAAGGGAAGATTTATCAGACCTGCATTTAAAAGAGATTCTGGATGGCTGTTGGTAAGATCGGTACCATCAGTGGTTATTTGGCGCAGACCTGACCCTTCGTTCCTTGTGAGTTGGGGGTATGGTTGGCAGAGCAAAGAAAGGGAACCCCGGTTTCCCAGGAGAAGCACTCCTGCCATGAGCATGGGCCATTCGGTTCTCATGCTCCATACTCTATACAGAGATGAGCTACGTCAATATATTAAGAGGATATAATGTATTAAGAGGATAAGTTAGTATGTGCACACACACGTGCTTTTAAAAATTTAGCATATCAGGCTATTTCTTCCATTCCACAATTTAAATCCCACCTCCGCTTTCTTCTCTAAGGAACAGATTATGAAGATATTTTTTCCAGTATTGTGATCCTTGCCTGAACTCACAGCAACTGAGATCGAACAGACTTCAGTGTTCAGAGATTAAAGTTTTCACCAGTTCAATACTCAGGCCAGCTAAGGAGAGGGGATCTGAGCGTGTGGACATTTTCCATCAGAAACTAAGGAAAATTCAGACTGTTTCCAGCCCTTATCTTTCAGCATCCTTCACTGTAGATCTTTTTCCAAGCTTAGATATGGATTTTTTTTTAAGTAATAACTTACATTGTTATTTGTAAGGGTTGAGAGGACATCATTGCTAAGATAATGTAGTTCAAATGATTTGGAGTTTTACTATTTAAGTAAAATTTGCAGTTATGACTTTTTCTTCTTCGTATTTGCTTCTGTTCATTTATTCATTTACTTTTAAACTTTTGGATAATTCTTGAAGGATAAATTGAAAGAAAGAAAAAAATATAGGGGCTTCCCTGGTAGCTCAGTGGTAAAGAATTCACCTGTCAATGCAGGGGACTGGGATTGATCCCTGATCCAGGAAGATCCCTCATACCACGGAGAAGCTAAGCCTACATGCCACAGCTACTGAACCTGTGCTCCAGAGCCCGGGAGCCACAGCTGAAGCCCGTGTGCCCCAGAGTCCGTGTTCTGCAACAAGAGAAGCCACCACAGTGACAAGCCTGAGCAACACGACTAGAGAGCAGCCCCGCTCACGTCAACTAGAGAAAAGCCTGCACAGCAACGAAGATCCAGAACAGCCAAAAATAAATAAAATTATTTTTAAAAAGAAAAAGTATAGATTTTCAGGGTACTTTTTTTGTTTGTTTGTTTTTCAGGATACGTTTTTAAGTAAAACAACCACTCATAGTATCTGCAAAACATAGAGGATTTATTTTCCAAATAATAATGAACAGGGTCTAGCTTGCCTAGTTTTTCATCTATACTGCTTTCAAATCAAGCATCTTTATTTTACATTTTCTCAGATGGTCGTCTTGGAGGTAACTAGTAGAGGGTCATTTTGCTTCAGACACAGTATTTCCAGAAGCATTCAGAGGAAGGTCCACGTTTCTTAGATTGTTTCCTAATTCTGGACAAAAGGTCACTCAGGAAAAGCTTAGGATCTTGCCCAGAGAAGGCCTGAAATTAAAAAAATAGGTTATCAATTAATTGAGTGCCATACACACACACAAATGAACCTTACTCAGATACAGGACCTTTAAAAGGGTTTTAAAAAGGGTTTTCTTGCTGTTTCATGGGATAGAATTGCAGTGAGCACCCAGTATGTAGACTCTGAAAGGTCTCCTTGTGCCCAACCTGTGGTCCATCCAGTCTATTTAGCCTCGTGATTGCCATGAATTTTCCTAAACCTTCATTTACCTGTTTCTATTTCATCTCTCAGTAACATGTTCTGTACATTTAATGTCTTCTGTGTAAATCAGGTCTTTTATTTGTCTTGAAATTAACTTTAATCATGGACCTTTAGTTTTCTTTTTATTCTAGGATTTTATGAGCATCTCTACTAATCACCTTTATGATTTTAGAGTCTTTCACCATAATCTTTCTATTCAGAAGAATATAAATATCTGAGTGATAACTTTTAATGTAATAGGAGCCACACCCTCCCCTTCTGTGTGGTCTACCCTACCTGGGAACCTCAGGCAGTGTATGCCATCTTCAGAATTGAGGGCTTTCATGGTATATTTTTACAAGGAGGTTAGTGGGCACTACACCAAAAGAAGATGTTTCTGGTCAAAATATTTGGGAAATTCTTGATTAAAATTAAATACATTTATCTCATTTCCTGGAGGCTTTATACACAAAGAATTGCCAGGACAGGAGAGGGGTTAGAATGCAGGGCAGCCCTGTAGACTGACTCTATGGGACTGATATTCATAGAAAATCCTTTGGTGGTTTAGTCGCTAAGTTGTGTCTGACTCTTACGACCCCATAGACTGTAGCCCACCAGGCTCCTCTACCCATGGGATTCTCCAGGCAAGAATACTGAAGTGGGTTGCCATTTTCTTCTCCTGGGGATCTTCCTGACCCAGAAATTGAACCCGGGTCTCCTGTATTGCAGGCAGGTTCTTTACCAAAAGAGCTACAGGGTAATTCAAAGGACCTTACAGAAAATCCTTTAGGAAACACTAATTTAGCTTGGGGCTTTCCAGGTGGGGCTAGTGGTAAAAAATTCACTTGCCAGTCCAGGAAACGCAAGTGATGCAGGTTTGATCCTTAGGCCAGCAAGATTCCCTGGAAAGGAAATGGTACCCTACTCCAGTATTCTTGCCTGGGAAATCCCATGGACAGACTAGCCTGGCAGGGCTACAGCTCATGGGGTTCCAAAGAGTCAGACATGACTGAACAACTGAGCTCAGTTTAGTTTGAGGGGTTGATAATGATCAAAACCGATTTCTCTTTTAGCAGTTAAGGTCCTCCATTAATTGTGCACCATTTCTAACCATTTAATATTTTCATTAATCATGTCCTATTGTAGTCTGCCTTTTGCACCCAAAATTATCTCCTTCATATTCTCCTTTACCACACATATTCCCTCTCAATGTTTCGACCATGCCTTTCTTCCATTTAGATATTATATGACAGTGCTTTTCAAACTTTACTGTGCATACAAACCACATGGGGGAATCCTGTTAAGATGCAGATTTTGATTCAGTAGGTGTGAGGGGTGGGGTGAGTCTGCGTTTCTCACAAGCTTCCGTGTGACACCAGCACTAATGGTCCTTGGACCCAGTGAAGATAATCAGTGACACAGCGCAAGTGGATGACAGGCTTGAGGGCAAGGGCTTTATCTATTTTTGATTCTCTAAAACTTGTTATCATCATTTATCAGAGATGAACACTAGGTAAGTTCTTGTTGTATCCCCATTTTACATGGATCAAAATTTGGAAAAAAAATAATGCTTTGAAATAATACTGGGTGTTAAGATTTGTACTGAGAAGGCTTGACTGGTTCCTACTGAGGCTCCTCTAAAGTCAAGGCATAGAAATGTTCACCTTTTTTATCCTAACTCTCATATAGGACCTACTTACCTTTCTCATGTTTCCTCTTGGGTAAAAAATGTTGGTAATGGGATCTGGAAAACAGTATTTTGAAACCATTCATCATCAGATCTATTATTTCCATTTTATCTTTGTCTTATTTAAAACACACAAAATAGAATATTACTAAATCATGTCTAGTTTCTGGTTTTCCTTTCTTCACACCGCAGTGATATTTATTTGATGGAGGACAGGCAAGCACCTGGCTCTTTTCTAGCCCCCAGAGTTCACAAAGGGCACTGCATCTTCCTCAGTGAGTTAGCAGTTCAGTAGTTTGTCAACAATACTTTATCACACATGAATTTCTTTCTACAAAACCAAATCTATTAAAAGACTCCAGAATGTTCTGAGCATTTGTATCTGTGCTAGGAGGAACGCTGTCACTGAGAAAACAGTAAAAGCTGACATTTTATGGGTTATTTTGTGTTTGTGATGAACATTTTACTTGCATTTCCTCATTGAATCTTCTCAATAACCCCATGCGATGGGAATTTTGTTTTTTAATCATTCCTGTGTACTGGTTTAAGAATTTGAGATACAGATAGATTAACTCATCTAAGAGGGAAGCCAGCATTGTAAATTGTACTTATTGAAAACTGGGATAATGCTCTTCTTCCCTCCCCTTGCCTCCCACCCCCCAAATCATACAGAGAACAAATATGCTGAGGGGCCAAGCAGAGAAGGATGCTTGCAAGGAGTTGCTGAGAAAAAGGAGACAGAAGATGGCAGAGGAAGACTGTATGCAGGAGGGGAGAGTGTGATCACTCAGAGTAAATTCAGTAGCAAAGAAATCAGACAGCCTGTAAACACGAGTCATTTTACCTGTGTTCCTAAGACCCTCTCCTGTCTCTGCGCCTGACATCTCTGGCAGCATCTGCAGAAGAGACGCTCTTTCCAGCTCATCCAGAGTTGATCTGACATCTTCAGGTGCTACACAGAGCAATGATTGATATTAGTGACAGCTCCTGCTTCAGTTCTGTTCCCCGTTTTCTTTAGGGAGGTACCAGGGACAGGGAGGGGCTTCCCAGGGGGCTCAGTGGTTAAGAATTTGCCTGTAATGCGGGAGAAACAGGTTCAATCCCTGGGTTGAGAAGATCCCCTGGAGGAGGAAATGGCAACCCACTCCAGTATTGTTGCCTGGGAAATCCCATGGACAGAGGAGGCTCATGGGGTCGCAAAGAGTGGGACACAACTGAGTGACTGAGCATGAGCATGCACCAGGAACAGGAAGCTAATACTAGACAGATTTCAAATACTGAGTTCATGGTTTGTCATTAGCAGTATTTTAACAGAGAAGTGGGAACGCTACAGTCCAATTTGCAAGCCAGCAGAACAGGAAATCATGAGGCATGGTTCTCATCCTGACTCCTCCTGCCTGCACAGCCTTGCTGGATGCTCACCACCCTGAATAAGAAGGTAGGGCTGGGACTTCCCTGGTGGTCTAGTGCTTAAGACTTCACACTTCCACTGCAGAGGGTGTGAGTTCAATGCCTGGTCGGGGAACTAAGATCCCATGTGATCCAAAAAGTAAAGAAATTTAAAATGTTAAAAATCAAAAAAAAAAAAAAAAAAAAAGGATTGGGCTGAGCCACAGGATCAGTGAAAAAACATTTCCACTTACAAAGTGATTCTTCTTCATCTCTGTTTACCTACTGCTATCATTTGCCTTTTGCTTTTAGATATAGGGGTGGCGAAATTGGAGTGAGAGGAAAAGTAAAGGAGTGGTTTTCTAAAAGACAGGCTTGTTTATGTTCTTCCGACCTGGTGGTTCAGACAATAAAGAATCTGCCTGCAATGCAGAAGACCCAGGCTTGATCCCTGGGTCAGGAAGATCCCCTGGAGAAGGGAATGGTGACCACTCCAGTATTCTTGCCTGGAGAATCCCATGGACAGAGGAGACTGGTGGGCTAATATCTATGGTGATGACAAACAGTTGGACACAACTGACTGACTCACTCACACACACCTAAAGCAAATAGGATAACATCACCTCTTCTCTGGCCTCTAAGATTTAGATACAATGATCAGAGACAAGTCAGCTTTACAATATTCTTTGAACAAGTTGATAGCAACATTTTCAGCGTGTAATTTGGTCAGCTTGGTAGCATAGAAGATGCATGGTAAGTTTGTGTCAGGTGTGCAAAAGGTGAGTGTGAGGGCTGGTGAGTGATACTGGGCCCAGATTGTTCTCTTGGCAGGTTTCTGCCTTGTGGTGATCAGAGCCCCCAGGGAGTCCTGTAAAAGCAGTGAAGCAGGGAGTGCCTGCTTCACTAAGGCTTTCAAACCCTCAGCTCCAACCTTGATTGCAGAATAAAAAGCAAGCCATCATGAAGGCTTCATGGTACTTCTGAAGAATGTTAATGAAAGTCTACAAAGTTTGGCTACATATCAATATTTTTGTCATGAAGGATCATTTGTTTTGTTGTTTGTTTACAGTTGCCAAGTCATGTCCGATTCTTCTGCGACCCACCAGACTCCTCTGTCCATGGAATTTTTCAAGCAAGAATACTGGAGCAGATTGCCATTTCTTTTTCCAGGGGACCTTCCCAACCCAGGGATTGAACCAGAGTCTCTTGCATTGCTCAGCCACCAGGGAAGGATCATTTATGGAGAAACAAGTAAGTAGGAAAAAATTCAGGCAAAAATGCTAAGATAAGCTGCCACCTATTAAGAATTGGAAAGGGGATGCTACACTCAAGTTTTTAAAAAATCATAATAATGACATGTAATTTTTTGAGGATGTCAGTAATATCTGAATATTCATTCTTCGTTTCACCTTATGCTTTTCAAAGTTTTTTTTTTTTTTTAATAGCAGAGATTCGATAAAGTTAATGCTCATTTTAACCATTAAGATGACTGCCACTTCTGAGTTCAGTGACTCTGGAAAGTGATTAATTGTGCACGAATTAGTGCTTGACTATTATCAGAAAGCTGCTTTGGCAAAACTAATACAATTATGTAAAGTTTAAAAATAAAATAAAATTTAAATTATCAATAAAAAAAAAGAAAGCTGCTTTGGAGAAACTTATGGACTAGAAATTATAAAATTACTGGCTTACCAGAGTTTTATTTCCTTTATTTAAAAAAAATGTCTAAAAGTATCCACAATTAAAGACAAGTTAAAATCCAGTTAAAATGTTTATGAACACAATCCCCAAACATCAACTTTTTCTTTTCTTTTTTTCCCCAACCTTTTCATTTCTTAAGTTAAATGAAGAGCTAAAAGCACAATAAGTATCTCCTTGATTGATACACTTTAAAAAATTCAACTTAGAATTGAACTGAATGAAACATAAACCAGAAGGAAAAGATAAAATGAACTTGGAAATCTGTGTCTACTCTAGTCCCAGCTGGTTACTTTTTTATATTTTAAAAAACATTTTTTTTTCATGTAACACATGTCAGATGATTGCCTTTTAACTTAAAATAATATAAGATAAAATCAAAATACTTTAATCTATAATTGGAACAACCAGTTCACTTAAAATAAAGACTAAAAGCAATGGTGTTTTAAATTTAGTGCTATTTTCAAAACAGAAAAAAAAGACTGACCAAAATAACTCAGAATTACAGAAGTCACGTTAAATAAGCAATGTTCCCCTTCTACTTTTATATTTTAGAAAGGAAAAAACTGTATCCATTCTTGACTCTGAGACATGCCTTAAGAATCCTCAGAATTCTTTTCATAGCTGGGACTATTAACAAGACTCCTTTAAGAGAGAATTTTCATCTTTAACTTTGCATTTAAGACCCTTGAAGACTTGTTCAAGACTAACATAAGGGGAAAAAAATCATCTTACCTAAGAGCTGCAGGGACTCTTGCCTGGAGTCAAGGACAGGAAGAGACAGGAGCGGATTTAAGGATCCTATGAAAAGCAAACAGCAGGAGACCAGCTTATACATGATTGGCAGGAGATAGAAGTCTTCCTTCTTAGCTTCTTCCAACTTGCTCCTTCTAGGGGGTAGAGTCCAGTGTTAGAGCAGTTGCCTGCAACTTGCTTCTTCTAATTCTGTAATCAGCGATTATATATATTATCCTATGACCTCATATCATCCCCTACAAAAAAAAAAAAGAAATGAATTTATTGGCTAGGAAGGCTGAAAAGCAATCACTCTGCATTGATGTAATTTTTCAAAGTAGCAACTCATAGACAATAAATTTACTGTCTTGTTGCCTAGTGTACAAAATAGGTATTAAATAAAGAACAGTTACGTTTATAAATCTGGCAAAAAGGAGTAATTGAGAGCAATAAATCTCTAGTTAAAGAAAGGATCAGACAGGAGTTGAAGTGTCCAAGACAGGGACATGGATTTATGAGTCTTACCCAGCAGAAGTATTGTGGAGCACTGCGTGAAATGTGTTGATTTTCTTTTTTAATCTTTTGTGAATGAATAGATGAACTGTCATATTTTCTTCGGGGCTTCATGCCTGAAGATTTCCTAAAGGAAATCAACCCTAAGTATTCATTGGGAGGACTGATGCTGAAGCTGAAGCTCCAATATTTTGGCCACCTGAGGCAAACAGCCACCTCATTGGAAAAGACCCTGATGCTGGGAAAGATTGGAGGCAAGAGGAGAAGGGGGAGACAAAGGATGAGATGGTTGGATGCCATCCCTGACTCAATGGACATGAGTTTGAGCAAGCTCAGGGAGATAATGAAGGACCAGGAAGCCTGGTGTACTGCAATCCATAGGGCTACAAAGAGTCTGACACAACTTAGTGACTGAACAACAATGCCTGAGGAATGACAAGGCATGAAATTAAAGTCAAAACAGATTATTTACTTTTAAAAAATGAAGATAAATTCACAGCAAAAATTCAATCTCAAGGCAAGTTCTATACATACACTTGGTCTCATGTTAAACTACAAGCACAGGGGTCTTCAGAGAAGGGAAATAATTTTCCTTAAAGTTGGATATTATTCATTAAGGAAGATGAAGAAAAAGCCTGAAAACCTCGCCTATATTCCCAGTATTTCACAGAAGCCCCACTTTGCCTGGCTGCTCTCAGCTTGAATCATCACCGTATCCTTCTTGCTAACGTCCTCAAGGCTAAATTCAGCCCACCAGTCTCATCTCAAAACAGCTCAATGATGCTATTAACACATACATTATGTCATACCAACTCTTTGCTCAAAACTCTGTATTGGGGACTTCTCTGGGGTCTAGTAGCTAAGACCTGGAGCTCCCAATGCAGGGGGCCCATGTCTGATCTCTGGTCAGGGAACTAGACCCCACATGTTGCCACAAAGATCACAGATCCCACGTTTCACAACGAAGACCCAGCACAGCCAAATAAATAAAAAAAAATTTTTAAAGCCCCAAACCCTGTATTGACCTGAACATAAGGTTAAAACTAAGGAATTACTAGAGAAAAGAACACATGAACACCTTCACAAACTGAAGGCAGGCAAATATTTCCTAGACATGACACCAGCCATATTAGAAAAAAAATGGATGAGTTGGACATCATCAAAATTAGAAACATCTGCTCTTTGAAAGATACTATTAGGAAAATGAAAATGCCAGCCACAGCTGCAAGAACATATTCACAAAACCTATGCCAGACCAAAGACTTCTCCCAGATGGTATAAACAGCCACAACTCAAAAAGCCAGCAACCCAAATAAAAGGATAATCAAAATGAATAGATTCTTCACATGAGAAGATATTCTATTCAGGCTGCTAATTAGGACTTGAAAAAAGCAGCATCATTAGTTATAAGAGAAATGCAAATTAAAATCACAATGACATGCAACTACATACCCACCACAACTCCTGCAATCGAAAAGATCGATAATTCCAAGTGTTACAAAGGTACAGAGCGTGGGCCTCTCATATAAGGGACTGGAATGTAAAATGGTGCAATCTCTCGGGAAAACAACTTGAGACTTTCTGAAGTCAAACATGTACTACATTATAAAACAGGGCTTTCCGGGTGGCGGAATAATCCACCTGGTAAATAATCCTCCTGCTAGTGCAGGAAGACTCAAGAGACTCTGGTTCAGTCCCTGGGTTGGGAAGATCCCCTGGAGGAGGAAATGGCAACTCACTCCAGTATTCTTTCCTGGAGAATTCCATGGACAGGGGAGCCTGGTGGGCTGCAGTCCATGGGGTCGCACAGAGTCAACATAACTGAGCGTCTGAGCACAAACTACGCAACCCAGAAATCCCTGTCCAAGGTGTACGCCTAAGTGACATGAAAACGTACATTCAACAGACGCTTGTATACGAGTGTTCACTGCTGTTAATACCTGTAAATAACTCAGATGTCTGTCAATAGGAGCCTGGTTAAGTAAACTGTGCCACATCACACCATAAGCTTCCCTGGTGGTTCACACGGTTAAGAATCCACGGGCAATGCAGGAGACTCGGGTTCAATCCCTGGGTGAGGAAGATCCCCTGGAGGAGAAAATGGCAACCCACTCCAGTATTTTGGCCTAGAAAATTCCATGAACAGAGGAACCTGGTGGGCTACAGTCTATGGGATTGCACAGTCGGCCACGATTGAGACAACAACATCACACGATGGACTGCCACTCAGCAATGCAAAGGAACTACTGATAAAGACAAGGCGGATGAATCTCAAAAACTATGCCGAGTGAAATAAGCCAGACCCAGAAGAGTACATGTTGCATGATTCCATTTAAATGAAGTTCTAGAACAGGTAAAAACAAATCCGTGGCATCAAAAAATAGGTATACTTATAGTTGATTCTGCTGTTGTACAGCAGAAACCAGCACAACATTGTAAAGCAATTATCCTCCATTTAAAAATAAATTTTAAAAATAGGAATTTGACCAAGAGATTAGTTTTTAAAACAAAACAAAATAAGAGTTCAGTGGGAGGTGGAAGATAGACTTAGGGAGACCAGGGAACTTCTGGGGGCTATGACACTGTTCTGTATCTTGATCAAGGCAATGGTTACATGGATACATACATTGATCTAAACTCATCAAACTGTACACTTAAAATGGGCACATTTCAGGGTCTTCCCTGTTGGTCCAGTGGCTAAGACTCCATGCTCCCAATGCATGGGGCCCAGGTTTGATCCCTGGTCAGGGAACTAAATTCCACATGTGGCAACTAAGAGTTTGCATGCCGAAACTAAAGATTCTACATGCTGCTACCAAGGCCCAGCATAACTAACTAAATAAATAAAGTATTTTAAAAAAGAAACCAACATGCAGAATGGGGCCACCAGAAACCACTTAGATCCAGCTTAAGAAAATAAAGTGTATTTGGAAGTCACAGGGTAGCTTCCAGAATGAGAAAGAACTTTGCAGTAGCAGGAAGCAGAATCTCCCTGGGTGGGGGACGGTGGGAAAGCTGGGCTTTTGCTGAGCTCCCTTACAGGAGAGGATCTAGGACAGTTATTCCCAAAAAAGAGGACAGTGACCTTAACAGACATCCCAAATGGAGTATATTATAGCAAGAGTAAAAATGTAATTGTACCCATGAAGCTTATTTCAGAGATATACCCTAAGGAAATAATACAACAGAAGCAAACAATTGCCTAGAGTGGGAAAGAGATTAAACCAAAGGTTGCAAACTCAAGTGCATCTAGGAATCAAGATGTGATAATGTAGATGAGCGATGCTGGCTTAGAGAATGACGACAGGGAGTGGTGGTATCTGCAACAAAGTGGAGAACATGTGTTCTCTCTAACGGAGGGTGGACTGCAGCTGCTAGGGGCCAAGCTTGAATGTTATAAATCTGATTTTAAGGGTTATCCATGATTTCCCCTTGGCAACTAATTAAAATCTTTAAAAAAAAAAAAAACTCAAGAACTAAAACAAAATCCTAGCTAATGCTAGGACTTTTGTTTGCTTTTTCAAAGCAAACATATCCACAGCATAACTCAACCTGTTGTTGTTCAGTCACTAAGTCGTGTCCGACTCTTTTGCAACCCCATGGACTATAGACCTCCAGGCTTCTCTGGGAGCCATGGGGTCTCCCAGGTAAGAAGACTGGAGTGGGTTGCCATTTCCTCTTCCAGATGATCTTCCCAACCCTGGAATCGAATCTGCTTCTCCTGTGTTGGCAGGTGGGTTCTCTACCACTGAGCCACCAGGGAAGCCCCATAACTCAACCTGCATGCCCCCATTTCTGGCCCAAATGCCCAACACAAGTGACTGAGTTAGTAGCCAAAAGAGGTTATAAACATGAGATTTTAGTAATCATTAAAATAGTAACTAAAAGATTATAGGAATTGGGCAATACAATAATATTGTTGTTCAGTCGCTCAGTTGTGTCCGACTCTTTGTTATCCCATGGACTGCAGCATGCCAGGCTTCCCTGTCCATCACCAACTCCCGGAGCTTGATCAAACCCATGTCCATTGAGTACGTGATGCCATCCAACCATTTCATCCTCTGTCATCCCCTTCTCCTCCTGCCTTCAATCTTTCCCAGCAATCGGGGTCTTTCCCAGTGAGTCAGTTCTTTGCATCAGGTGGCCAAAGTATTGGAGCTACAGCTTCAGCATCAGTCCTTCTAATGAATATTCAGGACTGATTTCCTTTAGGATTGACTGGTTTGATCTCCTTGCAGTCCAAGGGACTCTCAAGAGTCTTCTCTAACACCACAGTTCAAAAGCATCAATTCTTTGGTGTTCAGCTTTCTTTATGGTCCAACTCTCACATCCATACATGACTATTGGAAAAACCAAAGCTTTGACTAGACAGACGTTTGTCGGCCAAGTAATGTCTCTGTTTTTTAATATGCTGTCTAGGTTTGTGGGCTTCCCTTGTGGCTCAGCTGGTAAAGAATCCGCCTGCAATATGGGAGACCTGGGTTTGATCCCTGGGTTTGGAAGATCACCTGGAGAAGGGAAAGGTTACCCACTCCAGTATTCTGGCCTAGAGAATTCCATGGACTGTATAGTTCATGGGGTCGCAAAGAGTCAGACACAACTAAGCCTCTGAGTCTAGGTTTGTCATAACTTTTCTTCCAAGGGGCAAGCATCTTTTTAATTTCATGGTTTCAGTCACCATCTGCAGTGATTTTGGAGCCCAGGAAAATAAAGTCTGTCACTGTTTCCACTGTTTCCCCCATCTACTTGCCATGAAGTGATGGGACCGGATGCCATGATCTTCAATTTTTGAATGCTGAGTTGTAAGCCAGCTTTTTCACTCTCCTCTTTCACCTTCATCAAGAAGCTCTTTAGTTCTTCTTCACTTTCTGTCATAAGGGTGGTATCATCTGTATATCTGAAGTTATTGATATTTCTCCTGACAGTCTTGATTCCAGCTACTGCTTCATCCAGCTTGGCATTTTGCATGATATACTCTGCCTATAAGTTAAATAAGCAGGGTGACAAAATACAGCCTTGATGTCCTTTCCCAGTTTAAAGAATTCAAATATAAGATGATTGACACTATGTAAAAAAGGTGACTCTGGATAAGAAATTTATATAAAAATATATAATATAAAATTCAAAGTAGTTGTGTGAGGGTACAAGATTTTTTTCTTTTCTTAAAATGCTATTTTGCACATAGATGTAAAATATATATGTAAAAAGTATGTATAGTACATATGTATTACATAGTGTATATGTATTACACAGTATATACGCATGGTGTGTGTGTACTTACATGCCTGTGTGTGTATATGTAGGAACCCATGGAGTAAATTCCTTCCAAGAGATGAGAAGCATTCAGGCTGAGACTAGGGGCTTGTTGGCACCCTTGAGGGCTTTTAGAGATGGGGAAACACCAGACTGCTCCTCTCCGCTGTGGAGGAGGCTGTCTGCCAAGCTTGTCATTCTCTGGTGACTCAGGGGTACTTCTGACAGTTATTAGTGATGATTTTTACAGCCTGGCCTAATTAAGTTACTACTCAAGCTTAAGCTTAAAAGAAAATTAGCCTCTTTCCTTCAACAGACTGTCAATGACAATGTCACCTTGTCCCAGAAATGTCCCAAGCACGTCACTCAGTCCTAACAGTCCCTGTGCTGGGCATCACGACTTCACAGTCATGAACACGTATGAACAACGACCACCTTTCATAACCCATGTTGTTGTTGTTGTTCAGTCGCTAAGTCGTGTCTGACTCTTTGTGACCCCTTGGACTGCTGCACATCAGGCTTTCCTGTCCTTCATTATCTCCCAGAGCTTGCTCAAACTCATGTCCATTGAGTCAGTGACACCATCCAACCATCTCATCCTTTGTCACTCCCTTCTCCTCCTGCCCTCAGTCTTTCCCAGCATCAGGGTCTTTTCCAATGAGTCAGCTCTTCACATCAAGTGGCCAAAGGATTGGAGCGTCAGCTTCAGCATCAGTCCTTCCAATGAATATTTAGGGTTGATTTCCTTTAGTATTGACTGGTTTGACCATCACGAGTGGGACTGCTTCTATTAATTGCAAATCCCCTTTGTTAACCAGAAGGATATTGCTTTTGTGTCATGTAGAAGCAAACAATTAATAGAACATTTTTTGGGTGACTTGGGCCCATGGAGCACCAAGTCAAAAACCTCCTTTTAGTCCTTGTTTTGAAGCTGATCTAAGTTGACCCTCTCTGCTCCATCTTTACCTTTTTATAATGTGAGCAGAACTTTTGAATGTAGTATTTATAGCGATTGTCCCCAGTTGTGAGAGCTCAATGAGGAGAAATTGATGGGAAGTGACTTTGCCAAAAGTTTCAAGCCTGTTCAGTTCTTTCTTGGCGATGACTAACTCCTAATTTAGGATGATCCAATAGGAATGTGCTTGTGCCCTTCAAATACTGCTATATCATGCTGTTTTTTAGGCCAATGTTGGTTTGTGGAAGTTCAGAATCAGACATCCATCTGATGTTTCAGATGTCATGGGGTCCACTCTTATTTCTATTTATGTGCAAATCATAGGTCAGGACTTGCCTGGTTGTCCAGCAGTTATGACGTCATGCTTTCAATGCAGGGGAATGGGCTCAATCCCTGGTTGGGGAACTAAAACCCTATATGCCTCGAGGTGCGGCCAAATAATCATAATAAAAACAGCAAGAAAAAGTTAAAAAAAATGTGTCATATGCTCAGAGATAGATTAATTTTATTCTAATTAAAATTCTATATTTACCCTCATCTATGTTAGTTGTAGGTTTAATTTGTATCTCTGACTCAGTGGACATGAATTTGAGCAAACTCCAGGAGACAGTGAAGGACAGGGAAGCCTGATGTGCTGCAGTCCACGGGGTCCAGAGTCAGACATGATTTAGTGACTGAACATCAGCAACAAGAATTTATATTCCCAAGTGGCATGGTGGTAAAGAATCTGCCAGCCAATGCAGGAGATGCAAGAAATGCAGGTTCTGTCCCTGGGTGGGGAAATCTCCTGGAGGAGGAAATGGCAAAACACTCCAGTATTCTTGCCTGTTAAAAAAAAAAAAAAATCCCATGTATAGAGGAGCCGGGCAGGCTATAGTCCACGGGGTCGCAAAGAGTAGGGCACAACTGAGCGACTGAGCATACGTGCATGCATGCAACCATTTCTTATATACAGTTACTGAATGCCTCGCTTGTCAATTCCACAACAATAAACTGTGGGAATCAAAGGCCTCCCAGGAGAATCAGGAGGGCTTTGCAGGAGAGGTGAGCAAGGCACAGGTGAGAGACCAGCCTCAACCAGGGCCTAGAGGATGCGCCTCACATGTTTTCAAAACCTGGACACAGCTAGCAAAGACTAGAGAGATCAACAGGATTGGATCGCATCACCACATCAATAAATCTGGATTATCCTTTAGTAATCCTGATAGCTCCGTTGGTAAAAAATCCTCCTGCAACACAGGAGACCCTGGTTCGATTCCTGGGTTGGGAGGATCTGCTGGAGAAGGGATAGGCTACCCACTCCAGCATTCTTGGTTTTTCTTTGTTGCTCAGCTGGTAAAGAATCCACCTGCAATGCGGGAGACCTGGGTTCAATTCCTGGGTTAGGAAGATCCCCTGGAGAAGGGAATGGTTACCCACTCCAGTATTCTGGCCTAGAGAACTCCATGGACTGTATAACCCATGGGGTCACAAAGAGTCGGACAGGACTGAGTGACTTTCACTTCACTTCACTTTAATAACCATGAGGACACAATGAGGGCTTTAAACAAGGGAGTCATGTCATTCCCTTGTTCATTCAACATTTATTGAGCACCTAGGATGTGCCAGGTACTGGTCAAGATACTGGTGATATAAAAATAGACAAAACCTCAGTTTACACCGGTGATGATAAGTGCCATCAAAAAGGAAGTACACGTTGGAGGGTGATGTTGACTATATATAGGTGTGCTCTGTACAGGTAGTCAGCATGGAAGGCATGAGCCGCATATCATGTGGCCATCTGAGAACAACAATGTTCCAGGCCATGGGAATAGGGAAGGGCCCTGGGGTAGGACTGGGCTACACCTGTCTGAGCCACACGCAGGACTTCAGTGCTCAAGCAGAGCGGTCAAGGGGGAGAAAGTGGGAGTTGAGGACAGAAAATGGTAGGACAGATCTAGGCTCTTAAAGACTTGATGTTTTAAAGTGAGTGAAAGTGTTTAGTCTTCAGTTGTATCCTACTGCTTTCGACCCCATGGACTGTAGCCTGCCAGGCTGCTCTGTCCATGGGGTTCTCCAGGCAAGGATACTGGAGTGGTAGCCATTCCCTTCTCTGGGGATCTTCCCAACCCAGGGATCAAATCTCAGTCTCCTGCATTGCAGGCTCCTGCACTTTTACCATCTGAGCCACCAGGCAAGCCCCCGGTTAAAGTGAGTAGAACAGGAAACTCATTTGGAGCAAAAATATGGGACAATGTAATTATTTTGTTTATTTATTTGGCTGCTTCGGGTCTTAGTTGCTGCACACAGGCAGGGTCTATGTTGCATCACACAAGACCTTCTGAGGCGGTGCTCTGATTCTCTAGTTGTGGCAGGTAGATTTATTTGCTTGGCCACATGTGGAATCTTAGTTCCCTGATTAAGGACTGAACCCTCATCTCCTTCATCGCAAGGCAGATTCTTAACCACAGTACCACCAGGGAAGTCCCTGTGAATTACTTTTTAAAAGGCTTACTCTGGCCACTGTGTGGGAAGGAGACTGCAAGGGGGACAGGGTAAAAGTGGTGTGGGGACCACTCAGTAGAGACGGGAACTAGGGATGGTGAGAAAGAACAGACTCTGCAGCTATTTTGAAGGAAGAGCCAACGAGATTTGCTGGTGAAGTGGAGGTGAGACGATACGTCGAGGATGACCCCAAACTTATTGGCCTGAGAACCTGGAAGGTGACATCACCTGCAATTAAAATGCAGGAACAGGTCTGCAGGGGATGTCCAGAGTGATTTGGATATGTTAATTTGACAGTACTTCGTAGACTCCCAGAGAAGAGGACAGGAGGGTGTCTGGGTGCACATGGGGTCCAGGAGGAAGACCTGGGCTGCAGGTGAAATATGGGGGTCATCAGACGGCATCTAAAGGCATCAGGTGCATGAATCACCAAGGAAATGAAGGCGGAGAAAAGAGAGGAGGGGATGGGGCCAGGAGCCACACGGGGAGACTGGAGGAGCTAGCAGAGGGTCCACGGGGGGCAGGGGGAGCAAGGGAGAAGAGATCAAGGAACAGGCCTGATGAAGTCAGCATTTCTAGAAGGAGGGAGGGATAGACCACATCAAAGACCGCAGATGAGGAATGACTAGGGGATCCAGGGGGCAACACAGAAGGTCTAACAATTTTGACTGGAGCAGTTTTGGTGGCTTAGAGGGTTGCAACGACAATAGGAGTGGGTTCAAGTGAGAATGAGGGGAAAGAAGCAGAGCCCATGAATGAGGAGCTCTTTGAAGGAATCTTGCTGTGTGTGGGGGGGGCAGGGGGGGGGGCGGGAAGAGAAACAGCAGCCAATAAGGTCCCAAGGTCAGGAGACAAATGGTTAGAGAAGGTCAGTGTCACAGGTGGTCTTCTTGGTGACAATGACCTCACATGGTGTCTTCACATGGTGACCTAGGCAGCAAAGCAGAGCGCCTGGTGCCTGACCACTGCCCCATCCCACCTCTACTGACCACACAAAGCCCCCTTCCTGGGGAACAGGATAGAATCAGGAGGACCCATGGGCATGACTGTGCACAGCTCCCAGCAGGTTTGTGAGTGTGGAGAGCTTTTGACAGCAAGAAGAGTTGTTCAGTTCTTCTTGGTGGTAAGCAGCCAGTTCTGGACTTCAGGCTTCCCCTGGGTATCACTCAACCAAATACTGGTTTATTATTATTAAAAAAAAAACCAAAACTCCATTCTGAGAAAAGTCTTTACAGTGGCTCAGTGGGCCATCCCTCCTCTTCTATGGTCCTCTCTCTGCCTTGCTCACTGTCCTCCAAGCAGGCTTCTACCTCGGGGAATTGGCACTGGCTGCTCCCTCTGCCTGGAATGCTCACCCCAGATATCTACATGGCCAGCTCATTCATCAAGGTTGAGTCTCTGGGACTTCCCTGGTGGTCCAGTTGTTAAGTAACCACCTTGCAAAGCAAGGGATGTGAGTTTGATCTTTGGTTGGGGAACTAAGACTCTACATGCCAAAACTGAGACCCCACAGAGCCAAATAAATATTTTTTTTTTTAAAAATAGAGGACGTCCCTGGTGGCTCAGTGGATAAGAATTTGCCTGCCAATGCCAGGGACACGGGCTCCATCCCTGATCCAGGAAGATCCCACATGCAATACAGCCGATGCACCACAACTATTGAGCCTGCGCCCTAGAGCTGGGGAACCACAACTACCGAACCCGTGTGCCCTAGAGCCCATGCTCCACAAGAAAAACCACCACAGTGAGAAGCCTGACTCTGCAACTAGAGCAGCCCCTGTTCGCTACAACTAGAGAAAAGCCTGTGCAGCAGTGAAGACCCAGCCCAGCCAAAAATAAACAGAATAGTAACAGCTCTTTAAAAAAAAAAAAAAGCATTTTTTTCAAAACAGAAGAAAGAAAACAGTTCCTATGCCTGATTTTAAAGATATTATTAAAAACATCTGGACTTCTCTAGTGGTCCAGAGGTTGAGAATCTGCCTGCCAATGCAGGGAACATGGGTTCAATCTCTAGTCCATGGGAAGATTCCACATGCCACAGGGCAGCTCAGCCTGTGGGCCACAATCACTGAGCTCCCTCATCTAGAGGCCATGAGCTGCAACTACTGAGCGCTTGAACCTTAACTAGACAGTAACCCTGCTTGCTGCAACTGGAGAAAACCTGTGCACAACAAAAACCAAGTGTAGCCAAAACAACAACAACAACAACAACTTTGCCTCTGCTCATGGGTCCTGCCTGACAATCTTTGAATAAAATGAAACCCTGCCGTTTCCTCCCCCTGTATCTCCTATCCCCTTACCCAGGCTCTTTAATGTGTTTTCACTAACCATATCTTATTTACTTATTCTATTTATTAGTGATATTATGAAGGCAAGAACTCTGTTTTGCTCACCAATGTATCCTAAGTCCCTAGAACAGAGGCTGGCACACACTGGGTCTCAAACACGACATGCTGAATGAGTGAATTTTTGGAAATCCTTTCACCTGGTACATGAGTTCTGTGTTTATTATCCCAGCGGAAGCTTATTGTCTCATTCATTTGTTACTGTGCAAGAAATCACCCCAAAATTTAACAGCTTAAGACAACACCATTGTATTGGCTCCTGAGTATCAGATCAGATCAGACCAGATCAGTCACTCAGTCGTGTCCGACTCTTTGCGACCCCATGAATCGCAGCACGCCAGGCCTCCCTGTCCATCACCAACTCCCGGAGTTCACTCAGATTCATGTCCATCAAGTCAGTGATGCCATCCAGCCATCTTATTCTCTGTCGTCCCCTTCTCCTCCTGCCCCCAGTCCCTCCCAGCATCAGAGTCTTTTCCAATGAGTCAACTCTTCGCATGAGGTGGCCAAAGTACTGGAGTTTCAGCTTTAGCATCATTCCTTCCAAAGAAATCCCAGGGCTGATCTCCTTCAGAATGGACTGGTTGGATCTCCTTGCAGTCCAAGGGACTCTTCAAGAGTCTTCTCCAACACCACAGTTCAAAAGCATCAATTCTTTGGCGCTCAGCCTTCTTCACAGTCCAACTCTTACATCCATACATAACCACAGGAAAAACCATAGCCTTGACTAGACGGACCTTTGTTGGCAAAGTAATGTCTCTGCTTTTGAATATGCTATCTAGGTTGGTCGTAACTTTCCTTCCAAGGAGTAAGTGTCTTTTAATTTCATGGCTGCAAGTCACCATCTGTAGTGATTTTGGAGCCCAGAAAAATAAAGTCTGACACTGCTTCCACTGTTTCCCCATCTATTTCCCATGAAGTGGTGGCTCCTGAGTATGGGGGTCAGCAATTTGGACTGCATTGTTCACAGAGGGTGAGGAATCTGCTGGTATTGTTCTGGTCGCTCACATTGCCCTGGCTTCTAAGAGGACCTCACCCACCTGACTGGGGGCTGGTACTGGCTGGCAGCCAGGCCTCCCTCTCCACCTGCTCATCCACCTGGTCCTGAAGCCTTCACACAGTGTCTCAGGGCAGTATGAGGTGTCTCAGGGCAGCACAAGGGCAAGAGTGAGAGCTTTGGGGCTCTTGAGACCTTGACCTGACTTGGAAGCCCTTAAGGTCACTTACACCAAATTCCTTTCACCTAAGCCTACCCAGCCTACCTTCAAAGGGTCCTGTAATAATTTGCTGGGGCATTTACACAACAGAAGTTTATTGCATCACAGTCCTGGAGGCTGGAAGTTCAAGACCAAGTTGTCCACAGAGACGGTTATGTCTGAGGCCTCCCTCCTTGGCATGTAGACACCCACCTTCTCCCCGTGTCTTCACAAGGCCTTTCCTCTGTGTGGGTCTGTGTCCTAATCTCCTTGTAAGGACACACATCCCACTGGATTCAAACCCACCCATATGACCTCATTTAGCCATCTTTTTAAAGGCTCTGGCTCCAAACACATCACATTCTAAGGTCCTGGATTTAGGACTTCAACTTATAAATATGGGGGGTGGGGAGGTGGTACACAATTCAACCTGTAACAAGAGCAGAGAGAAACCCCACTTCTCAGTAGAGGAACTATTGCAATCTTCCCACTTACCACACTGGCCACCGTCTGCTTGCTCAATGTAGAAGACATCTGCCTCCAGAGCCCTTCTCAGCTCAGAGTGGACAGGAAATCAGACTTGGGGCTGGTTTGGAAGTGCTTCCATTCAGCCCCCCAGCAGGAATTTCTGGCCATTGTGGAGCACCAGGAGCAAAGGAACAGAATCAGAAAGCCAAATGCTTGTGGGATAGGGCTCTCAGGAGAAAGTGCACTCCTTCCCTTAGAAGGGAGGCTCCAGCCCTCTCCTAATCTGGTTTTAGCCCAACTCTTGGGACCACCTCCCCACAGAGTGAGCTACTTAGGACTGACTTCTGGATGGACACCGTTCTGCATCTCTGAAGTTTCTTCTTTGCTCATGATGCTCTTTGCCTTGTAGACATCAAACTCATCCCTAAGACCCAGCCTGAAGGCTCCCTGTGCTTGCTCCCCTCCTTGGGGAGCCCAGGGGAAAAAGATGTATCAAGTAATGTACCCACCTGTGACATGAACACTTGTGCCCAAAATTCATATTTTGAAGCCCTAACTTCCAAGGTGATGGTGTTGGGAGGTGGGACCTTTCGGGGAAGTGATTAGGTCATGAGAATGGACCTCTCATGAATGCAATTAGTGCCCTTCTGAAAAGAAACATGAGAGAGATGATCTCCTTCTATCATGTAAGGACACAGCAGGAAGGTGGCTGCCTGCAAATCAGGAAAAGAGCCCTCATCTGAACCTGGCCAAACTGGCATCCTTCTTAAATTTCCAGCCTCCAGAACTGTAAATAAGCATCTGTTGTTTAAACAACCCAGTCCAGGGCATCCTAGACGTGTATGGAAGGTATTGGTCAACCATGCTGGGCACCTGCCAGAGCTTTCATGTGTCATCCCATCGAATCCCACAATCATCTTCATCTTCAGGGCTGATGACAGTGCCTGACACAGAATCAGAGTTCTGGCAGCAATGATCAGATGAAGTTCAAAACACATCATCAATTCCTGTTGTGAAAAAATGGGGAGACTCTCAAAATATGAAGAACTTAACACAAGTGGATATTGGTTGATTATAGGAAAGATGTATTGAATCATACCCGGGAAAAAATTTAGAAGAGAAATTAGCACAAAATAACCCAGCTGTCCAAAATTTTCTTCTTCGCAGTACAATAGCTTCCACGATCTGAAAACAAATTTATAGACCTGCCAACTAGTCTCCTAAGAGTAATCTTCCTCATGCTTTTTTGTGTTCTAGTGGGTTTATTAACAAAGCAGTCTTCCAGACTGGGGCTTCCCCAATGGCTCAGTGGTAAAGAATCTGCCTGAAATGCAGGAATTGTGGGTTTGCTCCCTGGATCAGGAAGATCCCCTGGAGGAGGGCATGACAACCCACTCCAGTATTCCTGCCAGGAGAATTCCATGGACAGAGGAGCCTGGTGGGCTATGGTCCATGGGGTCACAGAGTTGGACACAATTGGAGTGACTGCACACACATGCACGCTTCGGATTGAGCATCAACTAATGTGTACCCATCTCTACTTTGACAGCAGACTGACTATGTTAATACCCTCAACTGATTTACTGCAGATGGGGAGCTGGTTCTCCCTTGTGGGCACACATTTTTATCAAGCCCAGTAATGAAGCCCCATCCAGTTGCAGGAGGATTATATTGAACTTTGTACATCTGATTTCCAGACTCAGAGGACGCAATCTTACATTATCCACCAGCATCTGTTGAAGCAGCATGTGAGTGCCTGGCTCCATCATGGGAGTGTGGACATTGCTCTGGGGCAAGCCAAGGCCTAGCCAGCCCAGCAGAGTCCCCAGGCTTGGGGACAAGCCTCCCAGTGACAGTCAGCAAGCCCACATCTCCACAAACAGACTAGGGAAGCTTGGCACTTTCTCTAAAAGTGGGATAATAAAAATGATGCCAAGGTTTATGCTGGTGTCCCAGGCTCTGTGAATTGTGGGCAGCACATGGCCAGGTGTCCAGGAAGGAGGTACAGAGCCACAGTGACTCTCCTGCTTTTCAGATAATGGAAGTGAGGCTGCCCAAGTTCCCAACTGGTCAGCACTGTGCCTGTCATGGGAACCCAGATCTGGCTGAGCCGGTTCTCTATATGTAACACCCCTCGAATGTCCCACTCCTGACATTGCTGGAAGGTGGGGAGTATGTGGACAATCTCTTTCTAGGGGAGCCCTGGGCCTCAGGAGTCCCTCCACTGCAGGGTACCCAAGAGAACTGGCTTAATGGAATTGGACTAGTATGACTTTCCCACCCCTACCCTGCAACGGGGGTGACCACATGAGAAAATGGCTATATTCCCAATGACAAGAGCACAATCCAACAGGCCTAGATGTTTTTGTAAAGTACTTTGAAAAACAAGTCCATGCGTTTGCCTGAAAAATGATGAATTTCTGTGGGACCTTCTGGACAGTGACAGATGGGCTGGTGTTTCTCTTTCAGGCATCATTTTTCTTTCAGAGACGTCCATCTCCAGCCTGTGACCTAGAAAACCATTTCTCAAAGAAGGATGAGCTGCCAAAGTTCTGACACCCTGGGTCTGGATTTAATCCACTAGGGCATGCGTCACACCCCACAAGTGATGGCGGAAGAGGAAGGGTGATGGATAAATATCCGCTCCATTTATTGATTTGATTCATCCAATTACACAAGAAGCTCATTTCAGAGAGGTTCAGGAGAATGACTCAAGTGTCACCTGAATGATGCCCAAAGGGCTTCTGCCAGCATTTTTGTCATATTTCTGATATTAGAGGAGAATTTCAGCTGGAGAATATTAATCATGGCTGAGAGCAGGGTGTAAAGTTGAACAGAAATGAAAAGTTCAGAAAAGATTCACAGATGATGGGTTGATGAAGAGAATTGTTGCTAAAATGAGCTGGGTCAACTGGGTGACTTTATTTAATGATTATTATTTTTACTTTCCATCCTTAACTCATGTATACTGGAAGGCTAGCTATACTGTTCATACTTCCATTACATTTCAAATCTAATCATTAAAACCAAATTTTGCACAAGTCATCAGAATCCCTGATTCACAGGGGTACTGGATTTTTCAGTCAAGAAAGCCCTCTTGTTCCCTGGAGCAGTAACTAAACTTTGATTTCCAGAGTTCTCCTTGTGTTTCCTGAAATCAGAGAATTTAGGTTATCCAGGTCCTCCAGTGTAAAAACGGTAGGGAGTTCGGGCCAGGAGAGGATCTCTCAAGTTTCAAAAACCACAGAATACTGAATTATTGTTTCAGTTCAAATAATTTCATTTTGATTGCTTCTTGACTGTCAATGTCTTCTTTCCAACAATCAACAAGAACACACCTGCAGCCAGAAAACGTTGGGTTATTTTAGTTGTTCCATAGAAGCCTACATCATGAGAAACAAGAGGAATTGGAAAGGACTTTAAGGATTTGAGTTGGGTGATGGGGAGGTGGTGTCCAAGGAGGCAAGGCTTTGCGTGGGGTTGGATGCTGTCAAGAAGCAGTGATGAATTTGTGCTTGGATATCTTACTAACTCACACGTATTTGGTTTTGGCTGTGCTGGGTCTTCAGTGCTGAGCACAGGCTTCCCCTAGGTGCAGCAAGCAGAGGCTGCTCTTCCTCGTGGCGCGCAGGCTTCTCACTGTGGTGGCTTCTCTTGTGGAGCACCAGCTCCACGGCGCCCAGGTGTCAGTTGTGGTGCACAGGCTTAGTTGCTCCGAGGCTCGTGAGATCTCCCAGACTAGGGACTGAGCTGCTGTCCCCTGCACTGGAAGGTGGAGTCTTATCCACTGTACCACTGGGGAAATCCAGATGTTTTATTAATTCTTATCCAGAAGATTGGGAGACTAACTCATAACTGGAAAAGCAGCAGCCATCCATTATATTAGTCAGGATAAGAGACATGGGGCCATTTTTGTGGTTCCCATAATATTCCTGCTTTTGTCTGAGGGGATGTGACTTTGGAGTGCTCTTGTTTTTGCTTTGGTCCAGCATGGACACAGGGTACCCTTGTCTGATGGCGTCCCATGAAATCATCAGTGTTCGATGGAAGAACACCAGCGCCTAGCTGTGAGGGCCAGGCTACCCCATGGTCCATTTCTTCCTGCCATTCATCCATGTACTCGCTTCTTTCAACATGTAATACGGTTGCTCTCTCCATAATGGACACTCAGTGGTTTACAAGCAGGAATGCATTTCAACAAAGCCTGTCTGAGGACCCTCCGTCACCTCCTGTGCCCCTCACCCCACAATGGCTTTTCTCCACAGCCCTCCAACAGGGGGCTTTATTCACTTCTGGTTTATTTAGTGTCTGCAAGCTCCATAAAAAGGCAGGGCTGTCTATTTTGTTCATTCCTGTATTCTCACTGCCTGGAGCACAGCAGGTCCTCAATAAATATTTGTTGGCTATTAGTTAAAGCACATATCTGTATGATAAAGACATGACTGGCCAAAACACACCTTTTTTATCCCCAGTGGTATGCTCCACTGATCTCTGGGGCCACTCTTCAAAAGACAATTAGGATATGACCCAGCAATCACACTCCTAGGCATATACCCTGAGGAAACCAAAATTGAAAAAGACGCATGTATCCCAATGTTCATTGTAGCACTAGTTACAATAGCTAGGACATGGAAGCAACCTAGATGTCTGTCGACACATGAATGAATAAAGAAGTTGTGGTACATATACACAATGGAATATTAGTCATAAAAAGGAATGCATTTGAGTCAGTTCTAGTGAGGTGGATGAACCTAGAGCCTACTATACAGAGTGAAGTAAGTTGCAAAGAGAAAGATAAATATCATATACTAACACATATATATGGAATCTAGAAAGATGGTACCAATGAAGTTATTTGCATGGCAGCATGGAGAAAAGACATGGGGGAAGGGGAGGAGAGGGTGAGATGTATGGAGAGTAACTTGAAAACTTACATTACTGTATGTAAAACAGACAGCCAATGGGAATTTTCTGTATGATGGAGGGAACTCAAACAGGGGCTCTGTATCAACCTGGAGGGGTGGGATGGGGAGGGAGCTGGGAGGGAGGTTCAAGACGGAAGGGACATATGTGTACCTATGGCTGATTCATGTTGATGTTTGACAGAAAACAACAAAATTCTATAAAGCAATTATCCTTCAATTAAAAATAAGTAAAAAATTTAAAAAGACAATTAGGAATAGCTGCCACCCACCATCTATCCATCATCCATCCACCCATCAAACCATCAAACCATATACACTTCAACCATCAATCCACCCACCTACCCATCATCTATCCATTCATTTACCCACCCATTCATCCACTCACCCATCCATCTGCCATCCATCCACCCATCTGCCCACCCATCCGTCCATCTACCCATCCACCACCTATCCATCTACCTCTATTCATCTTTCCATCCACCTACTCATCCAACATTCCAAACATATATCTACACTTCATCTATTTATCTCTTCACCATCCACTCATCCACCATCCATCCACCATCCACTCATCCACCATCCATTCATTGACCATCCACTTATCTACCATTCATCCACCCACCCACCCATTAATCCATCTATCCACCCACTCACCATTCATCCATTCATTCACCTCATTTGAAATGGAGTCAGGAAGCCCTGAATGAAGAGCTCTCATATGGGTACCAACTCATGGCAAACCACATAACCAAAAGAAAGACAGAAGAAGAGTTATTTTGATAAGAAAGGATATTTTCACATAGGAATTTCATCTCTTGTTAAAGAAAAGGAAAGAAGATCCCTCCCTGCCCCAGTCCAATTGCAGCCAATGAGAAACCCTCACAATCTCAAATTGTTTGTTTTTCTCCAGTGAACTGTTATTCAAAGCAAACCTCCACTAGTTCCTCCTAAAACCTAATAAAAGATAACCTTCCTTTTGTCTCTTCAGACTGTTCTATGGCTCCACTCACCATAGCTTGTTTGTCACCAGTTGTAATTTCTCCACTTATTATTGTTGTTGTTGAGTCATTAAGACATGTCCAACTCTTTGCCCAGCAAGCCAGGCTCCCCCTATCCTTCACTATCTCCTGGAGTTCGCTCAGATTCATGTTCATTGAGTCAGTGATGTTATCTAATCATCTCATCTTCTGCTGCCCCTTTCTCCTTTCGCCTTCAGTCTTTCCCAGCATCAGGGTCTTTTCTAATGCATTGACCCTTCTCATCAGGTGGCCAATGTATTGGAGCTTCAGCATCAGTACTTCCAGTGAATATTCAGGGTTGATTTCCTTTAGAATGGACTGGTTTGATCTCCTTGCAGTCCTAGGGACTCTCAAGAGTCTGCTCCAGCACCACAATTCAAAAGCATCAATTCTTCAGGGCCCAGCCTTATGGTCCAACTCTCACATCTGTATGTCACTACTGGAAAAACATAGCTTTGACTATACAGACCTTTGTTAGCAAAGTGATGTCTCTGCCTTTCAGTAGGGTGTCCAGGTTTGTCATAGTTTTTCTTTCAAGAAGCAAGCGTCTTTTAATTTTATGGCTGCAGTCACCATTCACAGTGATTTTGGAGAGAAAGAAAATAAAGTCTCTCACTGTTTCCATTGTTTCCCCATCTATTTGCCATGATGTGATGAGACTGGATGCCATGGTCTTTGTTTTTTGAATGTTGACTATTAAGTCAGCTTTTTCACTCCCCTCTTTCACCCTCATCAAGAGGCTCTTTCTTTAGTTCCTCTTGGCTTTCTGCCATAAGAGTGGTATCATCTGCATATCTAAGGTTGTTGATATTTCTCTTGGCAATCTTGATTCCAGTTTGTGTTTCATCAGCCCAGCCATTCACATGATGTATTCTGCATGTAAATTAAGTAAGCTGGTGACAATATACAGTCTTGATGGACTCCTTTTGATTCAGTCACTTGTTCCATGTCAGGTTCTAACTGTTTCTTCTTGACCCATATACAGGTTTCTTAGGAGACTATTCCCAATTAAATTTTAGTCTGCTTTAATAATTTGTCAGTTATTTTATTTAAGTTTCACATTTTCATCCATCCATCTACCACCAGCTTTTATGGGTTTGTACATCATTTTTCTTCAGAAAATGAATATCTTGGAAAGTTTCCCAAAGGTAAGTTTTTCTTTCTGCTTCCTCCTTGTCCGTGTGTCCACATCCCAGGCAGTCCCTTTGTCAGGCGTTTGGTTAACACCTGGGCTGGGCCAGGGGGTCAGGGAAGCTGACACTGGTGGTGTGAGACTGGGTTTCCCTCAAGTCTTGCTAAGGACGAGGTCTTCTTGTTCTGGAAGTGCAGGAGAAACAAGGCATAGAGCAACCTTGGGAGCAGAGCTGGGAAGGGAGACTCGGGGTCCACAGGAGGGTGCCACCACCTGCACCAGCAGCCAACACCTTGGCACGGGAGTTCTTCAGGCCAGGGTGGGGCAGTGCCTGGAATGGGCCGGTCTGGAGGCGTGTTGATGTATGTGAGTGTAGTGGAGCCTGGCAAAACCTGGCCAGGTCTAGGGGGCATCTGGAGTGGTGGGGTGAGGGCAGTGACCTGACTGGGCCAAGGGGCCAGGGCTCAGCAGGATCTGTTAGTGGTGCATGGTATAATGAGAGTCATAGCCCAGGTGAAAGAGGTGGGGCCAATACCGCAGTGGTCATAGGTCTGGAAAAGGTCAGTTTTCATTCCAATTCCAAAGAAAGACAATGTCGAAGAATGTTCAAACTACCACACAATTGCACTCATCCCACAGGCTAGAAAATTACTGCTCAAAATCCTCCAAGCCAGGCTTCAACAGTACATGAACTGAGAACTTCCAGATATTCAAGTTGGATTTAGGAAAGGCATAGGAACCAGAGATCAAATTGCCAACATCCACTGGATCATCGAAAAAGCAAGAGAGTTCCAGAAAGATATCTACTTCATCTCTATTGACTACACCAAAGCCTTTGACTGTGTGGATCACAACAAACTGGAAAATTCTTAAAGAGATGGAAATTTCAGACCACCTTCCCTGCCTCCTGAGAAATTTGTATACATGTCAAAAAGCAACAGTTAGAACTGGACATGGAACAACAGACTGGTTCCAAATTGGGAAAGGAGTAAGTCAAGGCTGTATACTGTCACCCTGCTTATTTAACTTATATGCAGAGTACATCATGCGCAATTCTGGGCTGGATGAAACACAAGCTGGAATCAAGATTGCTGGGAGAAATATCAGTAACCTCAGATATGCAGATGACACCACCGTTATGGCAGAAAGCGAACTAAAGAACTTCTTGATGAAAGTGAAAGAGGAGAGCGAAAAGGCTGGCTTAAAACTCAATATTCAAAAAAAACCCAAGATGGTGGCATCTGGTCCCATTACTTCATGGCAAATAGATGGAAACAGTGAGAGAATTTATTTTCTTGGGCTCCAAAATCACTTCAGATGGTGACTACAGCCATGAAATGAAAAGGTGCTTGCTCCTTGGAAGAAAAACTATGACAAATCTAGACAGCATATTAAAAAGCAGAGACATTACTTTGCCAACACAGGTCCATCTAACCAAAGCTATGGTTTTTCCAGTAGTCATGTATGGATATAAGAATTGGACTATAAAGAAATCTGAGTGCCGAAGAATTGATGCTTTAAGAACTGTGGTGTTGGAGAAGACCCTTGAGAGTTCCTTGATCTGCAAGATCAAACCAGTTCATCCTAAAGGAGATTAGTCCTGAGTATTCATTCGAAGGACTGATGCTGAAGCTGAAGTTCCAGTATTTGGCCACCTGATTCAAAGAGCCAACTCATTAGAAAAGACTCTGATGCTGGGAAAGATTGAGGGCAGGAGGAGAAGGGGCCGACAGAGGAGGAGATGGTTGGATGGAATCACCGACTCAATGGACATGAGTTTGAGCAAGCTTCTGGAGTTGGTAATGGACAGGGGAGCCTGGACTGGAACTGCTACAGTCCATGGGGTCACAAAGAGTCAGACATGACTGAGTGATTGAACTGAACTGAATGCAGGGCTGGAAGGGAGCGTGGTCTTGGTGGTGGGAAGGAGCCAGGTGCACCAAGTCAAGGCTGAACAAGGCCTCCCAGGACTGTGTGGGCAGAAAAAGACACCTGGTTAGGAACTCAGGGGGCTTGTCAGGCCAGAGCTGGGGATGATACGTTGAAATCACAGCCCCTGACTGGTGAGGCTGGATGGGCCCCAGTTTCATGTTCCATCCCTGAGATCAAGGGATCTAGTCTCTCGGGCCATCAGGAGTCACCTGCCCCGCACCTGTTCTGAAGTATAAGGTGCACAGGTGTTAAGTCTCTGTTTCTGCAGGCCGAGCTCTCCCTGCGCAGATTTGACACTGAGTGCTTCGTGCCCACGTTGGCTCTCTGGGAACCAGAGTCTTTCAAACCTCTACCCTTTCCTATGGTCTGGATCACACACTCCAAACTCATCTGAGTTCCTCCAGACTGAGGAAACAGATGGCTGCTGCCACTGCTGCTGCTGCTGCTGCTAAGTCGCTTCAGTCCTGTCCAACTCTGTGCGACCCCATAGATGGCAGCCCACCAGGCTTCTGCGTCCCTGGGATTCTCCAGGCAAGAATACTGGAGTGGGTTGCCATTTCCTTCTCCAATGCATGAAAGTAAAAAGTGAAAGTGAAGTCGCTCAGTCGTGTCCGACTCTTCTCGACCCCTTCCAGCCTTCCAGACCCCTGCAGCCTTCCAGGCTCCTCCGTCCATGGATTTTCCAGGCAAGAGTACTGGAGTGGGGTGCCATTGCCTTCTCTGAAACAGATCGAAGTTTGCCCCAAATAACACCAGTTGCTGTGTGTGCATGCATGCTGAGTTGCTTCACTCATATATGACTCTTTGTGACTGTAGCCTGGGCTTCTCTGTCCATGGGCTTCTCCAGGCAAGAATACTGGAGTGGGTTATCATGCCCTCCTCCAGGGGATCTTCCTGACCCAGGGATCGAACCCACGTCTCTAAATCTCTTGCATTGACAGGAGGCTTCTTTAACCACTGATGCCACCTGTGACACCAATAGCTAATATTTATCAAATTGAAAAAAGAAAGGTTTTTTTTTTTTTTTTTTTTTGCCATTTCTAGGTAGCTGTATCCAGCTCAGACAGAGATGCTCAAGATGGTTTCAAGCTAGTGTTAATTTTAAATAAATGTAGCAGAAATTATTTCAATGTTAATTCATAGGATCCAAACCAAAGCTGGATCAGTCAATGCTGGATCAGATTAAGGGCTTTGAACAGACTTGTCATTTACAAGAATGCCCAAAATAAAAGAAATGGGTTCTAATAGGGCTTCCTTATGTCAGATTTTAAACAACTCCACAGTTTTATCACAAATAAACTTTTTAAAAAGGAATTAAATCAGTATTATTTAGAAAGTTAATTCTGAAGCCCATTTCTGGATTTTGTTAATAGAAGTTAAGTATGGTCATAAGCATATTCTATGGCTCCTATAATTGAAGGTTAATAAAATGGATTAATTTCACAGTTTGAATTACAGGAGGATGTATTTTTACCTTATGAAAGAATTTTTATACTTGATATTTAGTTGTGTTTTTGCACCTAATTAAGATTTTGAGTCACCACATGGGAATAAAAATTCTTTTTGAGAAATGGCTGAAGAAAATTGTATGGTTTTGTTTGGCATTGAAAAGACATTGTTATAACATGTTTTTTAAAATATTCAGTACTTACAACGGAGAAGGACATGGCAACCCACTCCAGTATTCTTGCCTAGAGAATCCCGTGGACAGAGGAGCCTGGTGGGCTTCTGTCCGTGGGGTTGCACAGAGTCAGACATGACTGAAGCGACTGAGCATGCAAGCATGCTTTGGAGAAGGAAATGGCAACCCACTCCAGTATTCTTGCCTGGAGAACTCTAGGGATGGAGGAGCCTTGTGGGCTGCTGTCTGTGGGGTTGCACTGAAGTGACTTAGCAGCAGCAGCAGCAGCAGCAGTACTTACAAATATTCCCATTTACAAAGTATTGAGAAATATTTGTTCTTAATGTTCTGAGCCATTTAATGGGCTTATGTTTTCACACACAATTGGACACAGTTGCAGACCAATTCATGGTCATTCCTGCTGGGAAGCCTTATACACAGGACACTCCCCTGAACAGATGCACATCGATCTAGTCTATAGATTTCAAAACAAAATGCTGCTCCAACAACAGTATGATATTCAAAGAAAACAGCTAAAATATGCTTTGAATGTTTGTCGTTCCCTGCTGAAGATGGAGTTGTATGACAATAAGGAAATTTTATTTCTGCACTTGACCTATATTTTGCTTTTTATATTTTTATTTCAGGGACAGGGAATGAATGTAGGGATTTCAGTACCCCTCCTGAAATTAAGGGGAAAAAAAAATGCCAGAACAATCCAAAGTTTAGTGCATTCTGGAGGGAGAAATCCATGATGCATGTTATTTAAGGAAACTTGACATCACTTTATTGACCTCATGAATATTTTTCTTCTAAAAGGAAATATCCTATTTTATTCTGCCTTTTTTTTTTTTTTTTTTGCCTCTCCTGGCAGCATGTGGAATCTTAGTTCCCCGACCAGGGATCAAACCCATGTCCCCTCCATTGGAAGCCTGTCGTTTTAACCAATGGACCACCAGGGAAGTCCCTATCCTCTTCTTTTAAAAAAAATCCATTGACAGTTGTTGACTGTGTTAGTATTTTAATAATATGATACAGAACATTTATTTCCCTTCTTTATTTTATCAGAATAAAGCAATGATGAAAGGGAATTTTCTCCCATATCCTTGTTGATTTAAAACTTCTCTTTCCAATCCCCACCATCTTTAGAAACTGGACTGATAGCTCAGATTGCACTCAGATAAATGTGAAGTTCTTTATGTTTTTTCATTTCTCTGATTTTGAATTAGTATGCAGTGAACGATTTTTGCTGTACAGTTCTATGAGATTTGACAATTTGATAGTTATGTAACCACCACCATAATCAAGGTGCAGAATGGTTCTACTCACACCTCTGGATCCCTTCATACTGACCCTTTGTGGTCAGTGCTTCTTCCCCCACATCCTGGAAATCCCTTTCCCATCCCTAAAGTGTGCCTTTGCATGAATATCCACTAAATAGAATCATGCAGCACAGAACTTTTCGGGTCTGGCTTCTTTCATTCAGCATAAAGCATTTGAGATTCATCTGAGTCAATATTTCAGTTTTTTCATTATCTTGAAGTATTACATTTACTTGTGTTCCACAATTTGTTTATTCATTTGCTATTGGAAGAGCAGTCTCTGGTGATTATGAGTAACACTGCTGTGAATGCCTACATACAGATTTTGTGCAGATCTAAATTTTTTCACTTGGGAGTAGGAGTATATTACTGGTGCTATAGAACTGACTCTATCTGTGGGATTTGTATTTCATTTGTTTGTTGTTTGTTGCGGGGAGAGCTGGGAGGTATTTGTTTCTTATTGAAGTATAACTGATGTACAATGCTGTGCTAGTTTCAAGAGTACAGCAAAGCGATACAGGGCTTCCCTGGTGGATCAGTGGTAGAGAATCCACCTGCCAATGCAGAAGACACAGGTTCGATCCCTGGGTTGGGAAGATTCTGTGGATAAGGAAATGGCAACCCACTCCAGTATTCTTGCCTGGAAAAATTCCATGGACAGAGGAGCCTGGCAGTCTACAGTCAAAGGAGTCACAAAGAATCAGCCATAACTTCATGAACAAACAGCAACTATATATATATATATTTGTGTTCAAGGGCAAGCATTTATTCATACATAGACTTAGACGATCCCTTCCCCAACTCTCTTCTCTCTCTGCGGATTCCCATGGGTCCCTTTCTCAGTCCTTCGGCTAGAAATCCAGCTGCTTTTCCTTGGCACTTTATAGGTCTGCTGCTGGGGGTCTCAGGGCAGGGCCTGGAGAGAAAAAAGAGAGAGAGAAAGGAAAAACAAAATAAGAATTCTTCTATGCTGTGGTTCATATAGGCCCCTTTTCTTGGTTCTTTGACTCCCCCCAAAAAAGAGTTGACCTATTCTATGATTGGGGCTTCCCTTGGCCCAAAACCAGAAAGAAAAGGGGGAGGGGAGAATCAGAAAATCTTCCACCTCTCCTTCAAGTTTGATTTCCCTACCAGTTCATCTATCATTTACTTCTCAGAGGTCCCAAGTAGTTGCTCTTTATACTTTGATTTCTTCCCTTCCAGATGGGTTGCTATGGTTCAAAGGGATACAAGTACCCCAATGTTCATTGCAGTACTATTTACAGTAGCCAAGATATGGAAGCAACCTAAATGTCAGTGGACAGAGGAATGGACAAAGAAGATGTGATACATATATACAATGGAATACTACCCAGCTATTAAAAAGAATGAAATAACGCCATTTGCAGCAACGTGAATGGACCTAGAGATGACCATACTGAGTGAAGTCAGTCAGAAAAAGAAAAAAATATGGGAAATCTAAAAAAAAAATGATACAAATGGATTTATTTACAAAACAGGATCAGACTCACAGACTTAGAGAACACACTTAGGGTTATGGGTGGTGGGGGGAGGGCAGAGGGGTGGGGAAGAAGGGGAGGGATAGTTAGGTATTTGGGGATTGACCAATACACACTGCTACATTTAAAATAGATAACCAACAAAGACCTACTGTATAGCACAGAGAACTCTGCTCAATATTATGTAACAACCTAAATTGGAAAATAATTTTAAAAAGAATGCTGCTGCTGCTACTAAGTCACTTCAGTCGTGTCCAACTCTGTGCGACCCCATGGACAGCAGCCCACCAGGCTCCTCTGTCCACGGGATCCTCTAGGCAAGAACACTGGAGTGGGTTGCCATTTCCTCCTCCTTCAAAAAGAATAGATACTTGTATACGTAACTGAATCACTTTCCTGTAGACTGGAAACTAACACAACATTGTTAATCAATTATACTCTAATATAAAATGAAAAGATTTTTAAAGAAGGAGGACTTGTCACTGAAGTTGAAACTCTGTCTAAATAATAACACAAATTAGGCTAAAAATTGTTCTTTTCCTCCTTTTTTCTTCATAGATGTCTCAATGTCACACTTTAGGCCGATCTTTAAATAGTAACATTTGCATTCAAAACACCGATGAAGAGACCACACACAACTTCAACCTCTTTCGGCGAACTGTAGACCAGATTCAGGCCCTCAGTTAGAAGCATGCAAGGAAATATTTTCCTTACATGAACAATTTTTAAAAACTAAGCCTGGAGAGTGTGTCTGTCATTCTTTTGACCTTCACAAGGTTGATATCATGGTTAGTCTGTATCCTGTACTCATCTTGTTGGCTTAAATATATGCGGCAGTATAACTTAATCAGTGTGAACTGAATTGCATTTTAAAGAAAGCATTTTGCCGGCAGTAAAGTGTAATTACATTACAGTGGGAGATTCCATTTGCATTAAATACAACTTCTACTCTTACGTGAGATCTGTCTTAAAGTCTTTACCACGTGAGTGTTAGGATTGGAGGGTCACCCTCTGGATCTCTCTGTAGGTAGATTAGTTCTGTTAATTTGGGAAGGCCGAAGTTTTTAGAGGGAAAGCCATTTTCATTGATTTGAAAGGTTAGATTGTATCTGAGGGAATTTGATGGATTCTTTCCTAGTCATTGAGACTGGAAGTTTCTCAGCGTCGGCAGGTCTTACAGTTCAAAGAATGTCCTTCAAACTGATCTATGACTGAATTCTTTTATATACATTTTACTGAAAGATGAGCTAAACCTGTTATGAAGTTGATCTTATTGGGCTTTATTCTCTTTCTTCCTCTTCTTTACCACGGTTAGTATGGCACACATCAATAAACTATCATTTATATTCTGAAACATTGTTTCTTTTTTTAATTAATTAATCTATCTTTTGCTGCTGTTGTTTGGTTGTGCTGGGTCTTCATTGCCGCAGGCAGGCTTTCTCTATTTGCAGTGACGAAGGTCTCTAGTTGCGGGTAGCCTTCTCATCGTGGTGGCTGCTCTTGCTGCGGAGCAGGGCCTCCAGGGCACATGGGTTTAGTAGTTGTGGTACATGGGCTTGGTTGTCCTGTGGCACGTGGAATCTTCCTGGACCAGGGAATCAACCCATGTCCCCTTCTTTGGCAGACAGATTCTTAACCATTGGATCACTAGGAAAGTCAAGACATTATTTCTTTCTAAGAATCGTGACCACTAGAACTTGTTTTACTTGGATTGAAAATATAGAATTCAGTATAGAATTGTGGTAGCAGCTCAGGTTCTGGGGTCTGATGTATCTTGTGAGGGGGTGGGTGGTCCCTCTCATAAGCAGTTTTTGACAGGAGAGAGCTCTCTACAGGAAAGGCTTCTCTGCAGAAGCCCCCTTTTGTCCTGTCACTTTGGCAAAATTATATTGTCACTGACCTTAAACCAGGCATCCCCTTGCTCTACTCATCTCTAGTCCAAAACACACCTTTCAAATCTTTTGATCAAGCAATATCTTGCCTAACTCCTTGGCTTTCTCCATAGATCAAAGCAGTAGAGATGAAGAATAAGTAGCTAAGAGATCACCAGATCCCTTCTTTTGCTTCCCCTTTAGAAATCTCAAGAGCCAACTGTATGAACAAACTGTGTGAACAAGACAGCATCTAGGGACTTCCCTGGTGGCACAGTGGTTAAGACCCTGCACTCCCAGTGCAGGGGCCAGGGTTCAATCCCTGGCCTGGGAAGATACCACATGCCACGTGGCAACTAAACCCATGAACCACAGCTACTGAGCTGAAGCTCCAGAGCTGGGCAAACTCTAACCCTAACCCTAACCCTAACCCTACTACTGAGCCTGTGTGCCTAGACCCTGCCTGCTGCTACTACTGACGCCTGTGCGCCTGAAGTCTATGCTCCGAAACAGGAGAAGCCCGCATACCATACAGAAGAGTAACCCCACTCTCTGCAACTGGTGAAGGCCCATGCAAAGAACATCGAAGATCCATCCCAGACAAAAATAAATAATTAAAAAAAATTTTTTTAAAGGAATACCTTATTAAAAACAAACTCTACTGGGATTTCCCTGAAACTCTGCACTCCCAACGCAGGGGCCCAGGTTTGATCCTTGGTTGGGGAACTAAGATCCCATATGCTGCAGCTAAGCCCGCGTGCCACAACTGGAGAAGCCTGCACACCGCAACAGAGACTCGGTGCATCCAAAATAAAACAAAATTCCTCCACTTTGTGACTTGCAACAGACGTAATGTGGGGAAGAGACCCTGTGTGATTTCTGTAGTTGGGTCATAAAAGGTAATCCTGCACCAGGACACTCACCTCTGGAGACCTAAGTCACTGTGTAAGCAGCTACTGCCCTGAAGCCACTGTATCATGAGAAACCCAGACCACAAGGAGAGCCATGCATAGGGATTCTCACTGACAGCCCCAGCTGGGTTTCCGCAGACCACCAGGTGCCAGCGCGGCATGGCAGTGAAGGTGATTCTGAGGTGAGTCTAACCTCAGCAATTGCGTTGCTTCCAGGCACCAGATTTCTCCAGCTAAAGGTCAAGGCTTTGTGGAGCAGGGACAAGTCACCCTTGTCTGAATTCCGTAATCCATGAGCATGTTATATTTTTTAACCCTCGAAAGACATTTAATGTGCTTAGAACAAACACTTTACAAAAAGCATGAACACTTTTTTTGTTTGTTTTGTTTTACTAATGGGTATTTTTGCTTTTTTTAATTTTTATTTTTTATCTTTCTTAGAGGATAATTGTTGTTGCTGTTGTTCAATTACTCAGTCGTGTCCAACTTTTTGCTTCCCCATGGACTGCACCATGCCAAGCTTTTCTGTCCTTCACCATCTCTCGGAGCTTGCTCAAACTCATATCCATTGAGTAGGTAATGCCATCCAACCATCTCATCCTCTGTCGTCACCTTCTCTTCCTGCCCTCAGTCTTTTCCAGCATCAGGGTCTTTTCCAATGAGGTGGCTCTTTGTATCAGGTGGCCAAAGTATTGGAGCTTCAGCTTCAGCATAAGTTCTTCCAATGAATATTCAGGACTGATTTCCTTTAGGATTGACTGGTTTGATTTCTTGGCATTCTAAGGGACTCTCAAGAGTCTTCTCCAACACCACAGTTCAAAAGCATCAATTCTTTGTTGCTCATCCTTCTTTATGGTCCAACTCTCACATCCATACATGACTACTGGAAAAACCATAGCTTTGACTACATGGACCTTTGTCGGCAAAATAATGTCTCTGCTTTTTAATATGCTGTCTATATTGGTCATTTCCAAGGAGAAAGCATCTTTTCATTTCATGGCTGCAGTCACCATCTGCGGTGATTTTAGAGCCCAAGAAAATAAAGTCTGTCACTGTTTCCATTGTTTCCCCATCTATTTGCCATGAAGTGATGGGACTGGATGCTATAATCTTCATTTTTTGAATGTTGAATTTAAGCCAGCTTTTTCACTCTCCTCTTTCACCTTCATCAAGAGGCTCTTTAGTTCTTCACTTTTTGCTATAAGCGTGGTGTCATCTGCATATCTGAGGTTATTGGTATTTCTCCCGGCAATCTTGATTCCAGCTTGTGCTTCATTCAGCCTGGCATTTCACATGATGTGCTCTGCATAGAAGTTAAATAAGCAGGGTGACAATATACAGCCTTGACTTACTCCTTTCCCAATTTTGAACCAGTCCATTGTTCCATGTCTAGTTCTAACTGTTGCTTCTTCACCTGCATATAGATTTCTCAGGATACAGGTAAAGTGGTCTGCTTTCCCATCTCTTGAAGAATTTTCCAGTTTGTTGTGATCCACACAGTTAAGGGCTTTAGCATAGTCAATGAAGCAGAAGTAGATGTTTTTCTAGTTTGCATTTATATACAATATTTTTCTTTCTCTTTCTGACTTACTTCACTCTGTTTAATTTGTAACTTTTTATACGTATGACTGATTGTTGTTGTATGGCAGAGACCAACACAACTTTGTAATGCAATTATCCTCCAATTAAAAATAAAAAAAAAACTAGAAAAAAATAAAAAGTAACTTTGGACACAGTACACAAAATAAGGATAACAAAACACAGTCACATGGTCTGATCCTCTAAAGTAGAACTTTGGGAATCTCCAAGCAATTTACTAATATTCTAAATGTTCATCCAATGAGCCTTGGTATGTTTCTACAGATTTGAATGTTGCACTGAGAACAGCTGCTCAAATATAGTTCCTTCTGTAAACCTCCACAGTTTTCCAAAATCAAGTTACCTGTGAACCCATTTGAATCCTCACTCCTTAAAAGCATGCTATGTAAACCAGCAGGAAGTAGTGGGCAGAGACTGATTCCTAGGACATGTAATCCATGAATATATTAAAATGATTGTTTTATGCCATCACATTTTGGGGCTGTTTGTTACACAGCCCTAGTAACCAATCCATACAGGATCAGCCTCCAATGAGTGCCCTGGAATTGCTTTTTCCGTGGGTTCTCTCTGGCTCTTTACTTTCTCTTTTCCTTTGTCCCTGGAATATTTCCAGAATAGCTATATATAATATAGTGGCTGCTCTAGCTTTTAAACTCCAGAGAGAAGAAATCTTGCAAAATCTAGGTCAGCCTTCTTCATACAATAGGCTCAAAATCGATATTGCTGACAGATTTAAGTTTTATTAGATTCAAAAGTAGATAAAAGAACTTCTCTGGTGGTCCAGAGGTTAAGAATCCACCTTGCAATGCAGGGGACGCAAGTTCGATCCCTGGTCAGGGAACTAAGATCCCACGTGCCATGAAGCAGCTAAGCCCACATGCTGCCACTACTGAGGCTGCCTGCTCTGAAGCCTGTGTCACAACTAGAGAGCCTGAATGACACAGCCAAGACCGATTGCAACCAAATAAATATTTCTTAAAAATCATTTTTAAAAGTCATTAAGTTTTTTTAACTGGAACAGTTTTCCTTTCTTTTCATCCTCCATTTTTTAACAAACCCACGCGCTACCACCAGCACTCCTAAAGCCCATGTAGAACTATCACATGTGTGAGAACCCTGAGGAAACCAACCCAGCCACAGTGGACTGGTCTCGCCTTGAACACAGCACAGAGGCAGTTATTGAACATTCTACCTTTGAGAAAACAAAAGCAGTAGTATTTGCTTTCTTAAAGATCTAGAGGAATCAGCATTTTCGAGTTACAGGTTTCCATTAAAAGGCAGACGTTTCTGAAGGACTTGGGAGCAGGTGGTGCCAGGTGGCAAAAGAACTGACATTTCACACAGGACTACTCACAGCTGCCAAACACAATCCAGTCTTCAAATTTCGGCATTAACCTTGTGTTGTTGTTGCTTAGTGGCTCAGTCATGTCAGACTTTTGGCGACCCCATGGACTATAGCCTGCCAGGCTCCTCTTAGGATTTCCCATGCAGGAATAATGGAGTCATTGCCATTTCCTTTTCTGGGGCATCTTCCTGACCCAGGAATCGAACCTGCGTCTCTTGCATCTCCTGCATTGGCAGGCACATTCTTCACCACAGAGCCACCAGGGAAGCCGGGCATTAACCCTAGAGCACAATTTTTCTTGCCCTTCTCTCACTTTGGGCTTCAGTTCATCAATACAGCCATTATATTACACAGTAACTCTTCTGCAGCTTTAAAGTCCAGATTTGGCCATTCTTACAGGCTGTATTTCAGCTTTTATTTCTTTCTCTCTGAGCTGTCCCTGTTCTTGACTGCCAAGTAGCAGGTGGTATGATTCCATCAACATGACCATGGCAATATCACAAAAATCGTCATTCTGTTTTTTTCCAGTTCTTAAGAGATTCCATAATGGAATTAAGTTGCTGGAGTGGCCTTTTCCATTTGTGGGGCCCTGCAGTGGCCTTTCATAATGGCAACACCCTATAAAGTGTTTCTCACCATAGCGTAGGGTCTCACATAGCAGATGCCAATGTCCAGAGGGACTTCTACGTTACCTTTGGGCTTGGGGACATACTTACAATCTGGTTGCTAAAGCAGAGATTGGCGGAGCAGAAGGACAAAATTCTTCTTCCTGATAATGAATGTGATCACACATAGCATCAAGTTGAAGCATTAACTTTATCTGCAGCAATAAACACATTACTTTAAAAATACCTGAAATTTAAAACAGATTAGACTAGAAGTGAACTTGGGATATTCATTGGTGATCATTTTTCTTTTAACATGAAACCATTTAGATTGACATTTTATAGGTTTAACTGCAGCTAGGCTCAAAAGCAGAAATGATCTGCCATGAGGAACCTAAAGTGGACGTGTAGAAAGAAGATGCTGAGAATTCTTGCCCTGGCTCAAGCATAAGGGGCCTAGGAATTTAGAGGATCAACGAGGAAATGAGCACATTTAAAGACTTCAAATGTTAAACAGTTGCTTCTCTCCATCAAATGAAGAGCCCAAAACAGTCCTGACTCTTGGATTCATTACTTGCTTTGTCAGGCTAGCCTTGAAGTTTAACTTATACATCTATATTTATGATCCACATCTGTGTCTTCAATAACTTTTTTCACCTAAACCACACTTCCAGCTCACAATTCCCTTTCACAGAGACAACACTTTCTTCTAAAATGCAGCAATTCCAGAAAAGCACTCAGCAGTCTCCGCTGTCTTCTCCCCACCCTCCAGCAGGTTCTGTTCCCTGCCCCCACCCCCACCCATAGGAACCAGCCTTGGCCTTTGATGCATCATCTCTGAGTCACTGCTCTTCTGTTCTTTCAATAACGGGGTTGAGGTAGCTCTTCCCGAAAAAGTCTGTACTCCTCTCTTCATTCCTTCTCCATTCTTAGTGCTGTCTCTACGCCAAGGTTTTCATCAGCTGCCAGAGCCAACAGGACGACCCGGCTGCTAAAAGTCCCCCTGCCGTCTCATCCAAGACTCAATGTCTAAGACGAAGCGGGCGAAAAGTGCTGTGCTTCTGCCGCACTAGACCACTTGTTAAGTGAGAGATTTAGGCATGACTTTCTAAAAAATTAATTTATATATTTCAATTGGAGGCTAATTGCTTTACAATATCGTGGTGGTTTTTGCCATACATTGACATGAGTCAGTCACGGGTATACATGTGTTCCCCCATCCTGAACCCCCTCCCACTTCCCTCCCCACCCCATCCCTCTGGGTTGTCCCACAGCACCGACTTTGAGTGCCCTGCTTCATAGGCATGACTTTTGACCAACTGAATTGTGTCCAGATGATGGCTGGGTGTCTGGGAATCACCTCTGGGACTGAGGAATAATTGAGGTGACAATTAGCTGGGGAAGGTTGAAGGGGCAGAGGCTCTGTTTGCTAACATTTTGAGGTTTGATCCATGAGGCTCAGGGCAGACTTTCAGGAAGGGAATCCCACCTTGCCTCTGGACATTTTTCTTCCTTCTGCTTCTCTGTTCCTTCATTAGCAAATTGGGGATGAGTACATTGCTTACCCCTAGGTTTGGTGTGGGGATTAAAAGTGTTAGTACAACAATGTGCTCAACCAGTGTTAGGTGTGATAATGATGGTGGTGCCAAGGGGTTTTTTTTTTTTAACTATAAAGAGCACTTGAGGGGGAAAAATTTACATACTACCCAAAGAAATCTACATATTTAATGTGATCTCTATCAAATTACCCATGACATTTTTCACAGAGCCAGAAGAAATAGTTCTAAAATTCATATGAAACCATAAATGATCAGAATCATCAAAGCAATCTTGAAGAAAAAGAACAAAACAGGAGGGTTGGTTAAAAAAGAATGAAATAATGCCATTAGCAGCAACATGGATGGATTTAGAGATTATCATACTAAGTGAAATAAGCCAGAAAGAGGAAGACAAATACCATTACTTATATGTAGAACCTAAAATGTGAAACAATTAATCAAATTATCATTTGAATTTCATAAATTATTTGATAATTTATGAAAAAGAAACAGAATCATGGGCATAGAGAACAGAGTAGTAGTTGCCAGTGAGGAGGGGGTTGGGGGAGGGATGAAGTGAGGTTGGGGTTAATAGAAGTAACATTTTGTATACAGAATGGATAAACAAGGTCCTACTGTATAGAAAACTATAATCAATATGCAATGATAAACCATAATGGTTTATCATAATGGAAAAGAATATTTAAAAAGAATGTATATATATGTATATCTGAATCACTTTGTTATACAGCAGTAAGTAACACAACATTGTAAATCAACTATACTTCAATTTAAAAAATTTTTTAAATAAAAAGTGTATATGTTTACTGATATATAATTGATTTACAATACTGTGTTAGTTTCAGGTGTACAGAAAACTGATTCATTTCCTCCTCCAGGGGATCTTCCTGACCCAGGGATCGAACCCAATTTGATTATGCTGCTGCTGCTACTAAGTCGCTTCAGTCGTGTCCGACTCTGTGCGACCCCATAGACAGCAGCCCACCAGGCTTCCCCGTCTGTGGGATTCTCCAGGCAAGAACACTGGAGTGCGTTGCCATTTCCTTCTCCAGTGCATGAAAGTGAAAAGTGAAAGTGAAGTCGCTCAGTCGTGTCCGACTCTAGCGACCCCATGGACTGCAGTCCACCAGGCTCCTCCGTCCATGGGATTTTCTAGGGAAAAGTACTGGAATGGGGTGCCATTGCCTTCTCCGTTGATCATTATACCTATGTATTTTTTTCAGATTATTATCCATTATAGGTTATTACATGATATTGAATATAGTTCCCTGTGTTATGCAGTAGGTCCTGGCTGCTGATCTGTTTTATAGTAGTATGTATCTGTTAATCCCATACTCCTAATTTATCCCCCTCACCCCATTTTTTTGCTCTTTGGTAACAATAAGTTTATTTTCTATGCCCATGAGTCTGTTTTTGTTTTGTAAATAAACTTATTTGTATTATTTTTAATATTCTACATATAAGTGGTATCACATGGTATTTGTCTCTCTCTTTCTGACTTACTTCACTTAGTATGATAATCTGTAGGTCCATCCATGGTGCTTCAAGGGCATTATTTTGTTCTTTTTAACCAACTCCCATTGATTATTCAAGAATCATTAGAGTTCATTCAGGAATTATGTTTTGTAACTGAACTAAAAGAGTTGAATGTACATCAGAGGATGCTCTGTTTTTCTGGGCCAGTGCTTAAGATGCTAAATGTCAGAGGCAGCAGAGATTTTTATATCAGTGCTTGAGTTAAATGACATTCTGTGTTTCTGTCATCCAGACAATAGGTGGAAAGTGAGGTGAGGGTGGGGAAATGCCATCTTTCCTAATTTCAGTTTATTCTGAGACCCCTTTCCAAGGGAAATATCACAAGTGCTGAGTGGAATCTTCTATTTAATAAAGATATTTAAATAAAGATATTTAAAGCCTTTAATTTATCTGATAAAGACTTTATTTGAACTTTAATGTGTGAATTAAGCCTCCAAACTGTGTTTTCACTTCATCCATAATTAGTATTTGAGTTTTCAAAAGTAATATTGCAGGCTATTTCCCGGTTTTGGCTGAGACTTCTCACTCCCCATGCAGGGGTCCCAGGTTTAATCCCTGGTCAATCCCACATGCCACAACTAAAGATCCACACACCACAACGAAGATTTAAGATCCCACATGCTGCTATGGAGACCTGGCACCTCTCCTAAAATAAGCAACATTGCAAGGAATTCCCTGGTGGTCTAGGGATTACTCTTGTGTTCTCACTGCTGAGGGCCCTGGAGTTCAATCCCTGACTGGGGAACAAGATCCCACAAGCTGAGTAGTGTGACAAAAAAAAAAACCAAACCACTTTGCAACTAAGTGGGGAATTGCTGGTTATCCATTTAAAAGGCTTCCCTGGTAGCTCAGCTGGTAAAGAAACCTCCTGCAGTGCAGGAGACCCTGGTTCCATTCCTGGGTTGGGAAGATCCCCTGGAGAAGCGATGGGCTTCCCTGGTGGCTCATACAGTAAAGAATCTGCCTGCAATGTGGGAGGCCTGGATTGGGAAGATCCCCTGGAGGAGAGCATGGCAGCCCATTCTAGTATTTTTGCCTGGAGAATCCCCATGGACAAACAAGCCTGGAGGGCTACAGTCCATGGGGTTGCAAAGAGCTGGACATATCAGTGCGACTAAGCACGCACACATTTAAAAGGAAAAATAAAACAGAATCTCTACCTCACACCAAACGTAAAAGTCAATTCTAGATGAACTAATTAAAACAGTAAAAACTTCATCAAATTAAACTATAAATCTAGATGACTTTACTGGTATAATGCTATTCTTACCTTGTAGTCTCATTTTATGACAAAGTTCTATAGTATACAGAATCAACCCTATTGATTACAGGCATGCGTGCATGCTCAGTCTCTCAGTCGTGTCTGACTCTTTGCGACCCCAAGGACTGTAATCCACCAGGTTCCATTGTCCATGGAATTTTCCAGGCAAGAGTACTAGAGTGGGTTGCCAATTGCTACTCCAGGGGATCTTCCCAACCCAGGAATCAAGCCTGCATTTCTTGTGGCTCCTGCACTGGCACATGGATTCTTTACCTCTGTGCCATCCAGGAAGCCCCATTACAGGCACACATAGGAGATACTGCAGTTCGGTTTGAGACCACTGTAAAACTGTGAATATCCAAATAAAGTGGGTCACACAAATTTTTTGGTTTCCTAATACATACAGTTTTGGTTTCCTAATGCAATATAATGTAAAAGTTATGTTTACACTATCTATACTCTATTAAGTGTGCAATACCATTATGTCTATTATGTAAATACCTTAATTATAAAAAAACACTTTCTTGCTAAAAAAATGGGAATCATCATCTGAGTCTTCAGCAAGTTTTCATCTTTTTGCAATAGCAACATTAAAGATCACTGATCAGAGAGCACCATAGTAAATATCATACTATTAATATTATTAATAATAATAAAATTTAATATATTGCAAGAATTATCAAAATGTGACTTGGAGACACAGAGTGAGCAGATGCTGTTGGAAAAATAGCTTCAATAGACTTGCTCAACACAGGGTTGCCACCCACCTTCAATTTGAAAAATGCAATTATCTCTGAAGCCCAGTAAAGTGAAGCACAATAAAACGAAGTGTACCTGTATCTGACCAAGTAATATAGATTACTTTAAACATCATGTGGACCATGGATAATAGTCAAGTTGGAAGGCTGCTGCAATAACCCAGGCAAAAAAAAAAATAATGACATGAATTAGGAAAGTGGTTGTCAGGATTGAATGAAGGGACTGGATTCTGGATGCACACACTGGGATTTTTTGGATGAGTTCAATATAGATGGTAAAAGATAAGCAACATCTAGGAATGTTTATCTGTTATCTGCCTTGGGAAAGGAAGTGAGAGGAGCTGGTTTATGGAGGAAGATGCTATTGCTTTTGAACTGTGGTGCTGGAGAAGACTCTTGAGAGTCCCTTGGACTGCAAGGAGATGAAACCAGCCAATCCTAAAGGAAATCATCCCTGAATATTCATGGTAAGGACTGATGCTGAAGCTGAAGCTCAAATACTTTGGCCACCTGATGCGAAGAGCCGACTCATTGGAAAAGACCCTGATGCTGGGAAGGACTGATGTCAACAGGAGAAGGGGGCAGCAGAGGTTGAGATGATTAGATAGCATCACCAACTCAATGGACGTGAATCTGAGCAAAGTCCAGGAGATAGTGAAAGACAGAGGAGCCTGGTGTGCTGCAGTCTAGGGTGTTGCAAACAGTCAGACACGACTTAGCCACTAAACAACAGTAACATCACGCTATAATTTACTGTGAAGGTAGCCATTCATTGAGGTATCAGGCTGGCCAAAAAGTTCATTCAGGTTTTCTATAACATGTTACAGAAAAACCTGAATGAACTTTTTGACTAACCCAATATATTCTATGGATCAGGCCCTGTGCTACATGATTTAGATGTAAAATTTCATTTAAATCCTCACAAAAAGCCTGTAATGTAGGTGCTATTGTCTTCATTTTATAAATGAGGGAACAGACCTAGAGAAGCTAAGTAACTTTTCAGCCATCATAGTGGAGGAACCAGGGTCAATGCAGGACTGTCACACACAAAGCAAGAATGCATGACGAGGTTGGAATATTATGAGCGTGACCCATCTGTGAGGACCCTGTGATGGGTGACACGTCCAGCAGGTAGTTGAATGTATGAGGCTGAGCCCTTTGGGGTTAGGTCTGGTTGAAAAGCATTCCAGGCAGAACAAACAGCAAATTCAAGTGCCCTAAAGCAGGAAAGTGTTGAGTGGGTTCAAGGAACAGAAAGTCAGTGATCCTAGAGCAGAGTGGATGAGAGGAAGAAGTGAGAGATGAGATGGGAGAGACCTGGGGAGGCGGGGGCAAGGCCATGGGGCTCTGTCTTTTGGGTTGAGAGGACTGCAGATGGCAGCCGTCCTCCACCTGGTCCAACAGCTGCAGCTGGGATCAGGCTGGCAGCCTTTGTGTCTCAGGCTCTCACTGATGCCCTCCATATGGGGGTTATAAAGACCTGACTTTTTCATGTAAGTTTTGTCCTGATAGAACTAACATGTGCCTCTACCCCACTCTTACCAATGCTTTTTAAATGAAAGAAAGTATCTTCCAGTCTCTTTGGGCTCCAGGTTAGACGCTCCTCTTCTGAAGGGGTCCAGCCAACTGGTCAGGGAAGAGGGTTTTTGCTAGAGGTAAGGGTGCATGCTAAGTCGCTTCAGTCATGTCCAACTCTTAGTGATTGCAGCCTGCCAAACTCCTCTGTCCATGGGATTCTCCAGGCATAAATACTGGGGAGGGTTGCCATGTCCTCCTCCAGGGGATCTTCCCTAACCATGAATCAAACCCACATCTCCTGCATCTCCTGTATTGGCAGGCGGGAAGCCTGGAGCTAGGGGTAAGTCTCAACAAATTTACCACTTTGGTAAAGGCCCTGGAAATCATTTCTATTAACATTAGGTCATGCTGCTGCTAAGTCTCTTCAGTCGTGTCTGACTCTGTGGGACCCCAGAGACGGCAGCCCACCAGGCTCCCCCGTCCCTGGGATTCTCCAGGCAAGAACTCTGGAGTGGGTTGCCATTTCCTTCTCCAATGCATGAAAGTGAAAAGTGAAAGTGAAGTCGCTCATTTGTGTCCAACTCCTAGTGACCCCATGGACTGCAGCCTACCAGGCTCCTCCGTCCATGGGATTTTCCAGGCAAGAGTATTAGAGTGGGGTGCCATTGCCTTCTCCACATTAGGTCATATGTGCCCTAAAATGGCCTTGTTCAGCATTGCTTTTCCTCTATTCTTATATCCTGTCCATGAGCACATGTTTTCTTTCTTCTGGTGAGTTGTACACAATCATTAGACTAAACTATTGGAGAAGAGTATCCCTAATAAGTTACCTCCTATCTCATTCCCTGGTGGCTCAGATGGTAAAGAATCTGCCTTCATTGCAGGAAACCTGGGTTCGATCCCTGGATTGGGAAGATCCCCTGGAGGAGGGGATGGCAATCCACTCCAATATTCTTGCCTGAAGAATCCCATGGACAGAGGACCCTGGTGGGCTACCCATGGCATTGCGGAGTCGAACACAACTGAGAGACTAACACACACACACACTAACACTATTTCATTCTCATTCATTCAATTTGAAATAACACTATTACAAATTCATTCAGTTTAGGGGCCTGGCAACCTCTGAGGTTAACAGACTATGGCAACTAGCTCCATGGTCTCAAACAAGCCAGCTTCTTTCCATCCACAGAAGGAGAGGCAGGAATTCAATATTTTGTTCCTTTCCCATCCAACACTCTTTGAGCACACCCCAGAGGACTGCATCGAGTGGTATTTACTGCCCTCTGGTGGTAGAGGGATTTTGCTCTTTCCAGTTGATTGACTTTTTTTTAGATGAAATTGAAAAGATCAAGTTTTGCAAGAACACATGTTATTATATTTATATTTGGGTGACATCTTTAGTATAGAAAGAGAAAAGGGAAAAGGGAGGGAGAAAAGGAAGAAAAAAGGACGGAGGGAGGGAGCGGGGGCGGGGGGGGAGGGAGAAAACGAGCCACAGTCTTTTAGAATCTGAGTAGGCTAATCTCTGACCCAAGAACCAAAAAAAAAAAAAAAAAAACCTCCAAACAAACTTATTCCTTATTCTCCTTGACTAGTACCCCAAATTTGTAAAATGAGCCATGTGTTTTATTATCCATTTGATACACTTTTCACACAAGAGTTAGGTGAAAAAAGTTTGCTGCACACAAACTACTGAAGTTAGAATTTTAGGGTTTTGTGATGTTTTGTTTTTACTTTTAAAAAATACATCTTAATTTACTTTTAATTGGAGGATAATTGCTTTACAATGTTGTGCTGGTTTCTGCCATACATCAACATGAATCAGCCTTATACATCTGTCCCCCCGTCTTGAAGCTCCTTCCCACCTCCCACCACATCCCACGCCTCTAGGTTGTCACAGAGGATGGTCTGAGCTCCAAGAGTCATATATCGAATTCCCATTGGCTATCTATTTTCCATACGGTAGTGTACATGTTCCCATGCTACTCTCCATTCGTCCCATCTTCTCCTTCCCCCAGCGTGTCCGCAAGTCTGTTTTCTATGTCTGCATCTCCATCACTGCCCTGCAAATAGGTTCATCAGTACATCTTTCTAGGTTCCATATATATGCATTAGGATACTATATTTGTTTTACTCTTTATGATTTATTTCACTCTGTGTAATAGGCTCTACGTTTCTGTGATTTTTAAAGTTCAAATCTTGGAGTAAAACTTCCCCCAAATTTATATTAGAATCTGTTTGGATCAATTTCATTATAATTTAAACTTTATGGCTCTATAGAAATTTTTATTTTAGGCTTTTTAAAGAATGTGTATAATGTGTAATTGTTTCTATTCTAGTACTTCAAGAATGCATTCTTATTATTGTGTTTACTACTTACTCTTAAATTTCTATATGCAGTATTTTCTGTGCTGTACTTAGTCGCTCAGTCGTATCTGACTCTTTGGGACCCCATGGATGGTAGCCATGGCTCCTCTGTCCAAGGGGATTCTCCAGACAAGAATACTGGAGTGGGTTGCCATGCCTTCCTCCAGGGGATCTTCCCAATGCAGAGATCAAACTTAGGTTTCCCCCATTGCTGGCGGATTCTTTACCATCTGAGCCACCAGGGAAGGCCATGCAGTATTTTAGATATAGAAATATGGTTTAAAGAATAATTTGTTAATACCTGTATTTCCACCACCTGGTTTAGGAAATAAACATTGCCAACACAGTTAAGTACCTCTGTGATAGTTAATTTTATATGCCAGTTTGGTTAGGCTGTTGTAACCAGGCTTTGGTCAGACCCCCATCTAGATGTGCTATGAAAGTTGTTTTTTTCTTTTCTTTTTTTTTTTTTAAGCAAGTGATTAACATTAAAGTCAAAAGACTTTGAGTAAAGCCTATTATCTGCCGATGCCGGGATCCAGCGTGAGGAACTCCGCCCATGGCAAAGGTCATGAGGAAGGAGGCTCGGCATATGCAAAGGCGGGATCAAGCCTCAGGAGTCCCCCTGGAAATTCTTGAGCATCTACCCGCAAAACCAGAGTCTGCTTACTTTACTGCTTTGTGCTCTCACCTACAGCTCTGACTTTATGGGGGGCTGTCCCCCACCACCTCTCTCTGGAAAAGAGTTAACTTAGAGCTCCAGTTGATAAAGTTCCTGGGCGTGATAAGAGTGTTTCAACTTACAAACTCCTCTGAAGGTTATTCCGGCCACATGTGATTGTTCACAGCCTCCCAACCGTGAGAGGCATGAGATGTTCTAAACTGTCTAAATACAGATTCCTTTGAGCAGTTAAAAGATTGATTAGAAATTGTATTGGTGAAAGGGGTACACTTGTTGGGCCAATGTTTGCTGCTAAGTTTCCATATCCCTTACCTGCTGTGTCCCTGGCAGTGTATTGATTAATATAGTTGGTGTATAGGAATGTAAGTAGTAGCTTTAATGTTTGTAACCTTGGACCCTTGAGTTAATTCTTTTCTTGTTATAGCCCACCACACCTTTGCCCTATAGGAATGCAACTTTATCTAATGCTTTTGGAGGGTGGTGCCTGACTTTAGAATAATCACCTTTAGAGAAAAATAAGTGTTCTGAAGAAAGGATCTTAAAATGTTGACAGGCCCCCTGGCCAGAAGATGATGTAATTCACCTAAACTTTTGCATATGATTAAGTTTGCAGGAAGAAAGCCTGGCTTACTGCTAACTCTACCCCTTCCCCCATTGTCCTCTATGCACAACTTAAGGTATAAAAACTACTTTGGAAAATAAAGTGCAGGCCTTGTTCACCGAAACCTGGTCTCCCCATGTCGTTCTTTCTCTCGCCTTCTGGCTGAATTGGAGCGTGGAGACTCCTCAAGCCTACTAATTATGCCTGGGCTTCTAAGATCTGACCCAGGAGGCCTTAGTGTCTCCTCTCCTTCAGGAGAATGGTAGGACACCTGTGGCCTATGTAGGTGACATAAATTCCTTATTTTGGAATTTTATTAGCTTTCCATGTAAACCAAGTTATTCAGCCTCTTTTCTCCACTGAGTTTTCTCACTGAGCTATCCTTATTTAACCACTCTTTTTATCTTTAATTCTATCGTATCCTGATCGCCGAAGCCGTCTCCCCTTCGAAACCCCTGACTCCACCGGGGCTGGACCCCAGCATGCCATCATGTAGTTTGTTGTTGTTCAGTTGCTAAGTTGTGTCCAAGCCTTTGTGACCCCGTGGACTGCAGCACACAGGCTCCCCTGTCCTTCACTGTCTCCAGAAGTTTGTTCAGACTCCTGTCTGTTCTATTCATTCATCTGTGACTATTCACTCAGCATAGTCAGTGATGCTATCTAACCGTCTCATCCTCTGCTGCCCTCTTCTCCTTTTGCTTTCAATCTTTCCCAGCATCGGGGTCTTTTTTCACATCAGGTGGCGACAGTATTGGAGTTTCAGCTTCAGCATCAGTCCTTCCAGTGAATATTCAAGGTTGATCTCCTTGAAGGTTGATTGGTTTGATCTCCTTGCTGTCCAAGGGACTCTCAAGAATCTTCTCCAGCACCACTATTTGAAAGTATCGATTCTCCAGCCTTCTTAATGGTCCAATATATGGTATTTATTTGAGTGTGTGTATATAACATATAGGACTTCCCTGGTGGCTCAGATGATAAAGAATCTGCCTCCAGTATGGGAGACTTGCATTTGATCCCTGGGTTGGGAAGATCCCCTGGAGGAGGGCATGGCAACCCACTCCAGTATTCTTGCCTGGAGAATCCCATGGACAAAGGAGGCTGGTGGGCTACAGTCTGTGGGGTTGCAAAAGAGTCAGACATGACTGAGTAACTAAGCATAGCACATCACACATAACACATAAGGTGTATGTTATAATACATATGTGTGTATGTTCAATGATGTTAAGTGCTTTGATGGAAAATGAAACAAAACAAGGGCGATGCAGGCATGGGTGATGTGGTGGGCAGAATTCTAAAGATATCCTCCACAAACGGAACTGAGGTCGCTAATCAGATAACCCTAAAATAGGGAAATTGCCCTCATTTTTGGAGTGTTCCCTATGTAATCACAGTATAATCCCGCTACTGCAAGATCCTTACTTTAATTCCACCATGGAGGTAACACATGCCATGTAAGGCGCCACAGTCAGAGGTCTGGGGGTCAGGGTGTGGATAGCTTTGAGAGGCCATTATTCAGCCAGCCAAAATTCTGTTTTGAGGTTTCCTGCTTTTTTCAATGAAATAAAAGGGTTATCATCAGACAGGGAAGCAAGCAGAGGTTATTGAAATTTGAGAAGAGAGGGGAAAATTCAAGATGGTCATCTGGACATGGCAGAAAGCCACCTGACCAGGGAAATGTAGGGCGATGGGTCATGATGAGGAAACCTGGAGGTCTCTGATGGGACGTGTGATGAGAAAGCAGGCATCTCATTGAGCTTTTCTCCAGCCCCGCCAGCTTCTGGAGTGCAATCAGGGAGTGGAATTCAACTGGGGTGAGATTTTCCAGTGAGCTTGTTAGTAGAAAGGGACTGGAGGGACAGCACATCATAGAATCTAAGGTGGGGGAAGAAAAAGCAAGAATGGGCTGCTAAGACAGAGAAAGACAACTATTATTTGGTATCACTTATATGTGGAATCTTTTTAAAAAGTTATACAAATAAACTTACAAACAAAACAGAAATAGATCCACAGACACAGAAAACAAACTCATGGCTACCAAAGGGGAAGAGAGGGTCATAAGTTGGAAGTTTGAAGGACTTCCCTGGTGATCCAGTGGTTAAAAATCTGCCCTTCCACAGGTTCAGTTCTTGGTTAGGGAGTAAGACCCTCCATGCCATGTGGTGTGGCCAAAAAATTTTTTAATTTAAAAATAAAAATAAATGATACAAATTTAAAATTTAAAAATATAAAAATGAAAATACATTTTAAAAATTAGGAGTTGAGGATTAACATATACACAGTACTATATAAAAATGGATTCTATTATATAGCCCAAGGAATAACTATAAGGGAAAAATCTGAAAATGAATATATGTACATATCAGTTCAGTTCAGTCGCTCAGTCGTGTCTGACTCTTTGCGACCCCATGAATTGCAGCATGCCAGGCCTCCCTGTCCATCACCAACCATATACATTATATATATGAATCACTTTGCTATACACTCAAAACTAACACAACATTGTAAATCAACTATACTTCGATTCAAAAACAACTATGAAAAATATAATGGGCTGCTAGACTGGAAAATGTGATCCAATCTGCAGATTACAGGCTGATGAAGAATTTGAGGTTGTCAGTAGTAGAGAATGTAAGCTGGAACTGAATGGTGCAGCCACAGGTTAGGGGGATGCTTAAAACCAGAATTTTTTAAGATGGTGCAGTTATTGGAAAAGACAAGTTCCCTCTAGCCTTGACAAAAGGAGTGATGAATGAGGTGTTAGGAGAAAGGAGGTCAACTTTAGATGGGTCATGGATAGTTTATAATAAGAAAGCAATGCTTAGGACTTCCCTGATGGTCCAGTAGTTAAGAACCTATGTTCCCACTGCAGAGGGCATGGGATTGACCTCTGGCTGGGAAACTAAGATCCCACATGCCATGTGGTGTGGCTGGGGGAGTGGAGGGGAGAATACAATGTTAATGGGCTAATGGTGGGGAGGAAGCTACTGAGCCTGATGCTAAAATGTTTGTTACAAGAAAGGAAGAGTCCTAGAGGCGACTCTAACTCAAGTCCAGCCCCTAGACTTTGATTCTGCAGAGGGCACAGGGTTCTGGGTGGTCAGCCAGAGGACCACTAGGCAGGACCAGGAAGACTGCACTCAGGGGGTTTTGTGACAATGACTTTGGGTTCCAGAGGACTCAGTGGAAGACTGTAGGGGGTTGGGAAACTGGGTCTGATTAAGACTTGATACACAGAGCATGGAGAGTAAGGCTTGGGAGGGGAAGAAGAAAATCACTTGACTCTGTAGTCAAACCACTTTACTCTGATTTCTGACATCAGATGTATGTATTTTTGTTTCTTTTCCCTCCACACCAACTAATTCACTAACCTGAAGTCCTACAATTCAGTTCGTATCTGGCACTAAATACTGGTGTTAGAATAGACCTCATAAGCCAAGGGCTCAGTCCCATAAGACTGCCTCTCTTCCAATGCCTATCACAAGTTCCTTCAGTATTTCTGATTGATGAGCTATAAATTGAGGGAACCCCATGACCCCTCCCTCAAGTTTAATAATTTGCAATAACAACTCATAAAACTCGAGAAAACAGTTTACTTATGATTGCCATACCTAGACAGACAACTGACACAAGGGCAAATGATCATAATTGCAGAGAACCTCCCCGAACAGTGAGGAATCTGAGCTCCACATTTAACTCCTCAATCTGGGAAGATGAGCCCCCAGTACATCTGTCTTTGAAGGCCAAATCAGGCCAGGAACCAGCTAAAATTCACATAATAGGGCTCCTAGAAAAAGAAGAAACAGAAAGAGGCAGAGAATTTATTAGAAGAAACGTTTACTAATCTGAGAAAGAAGACAAAACATCCAGACACAGAAAACACAGGAATCCCAAACAAGATGAACCCAAAGAAATCCAAACCAAGACACACTATAATTAAAATGACAAAAATTAAAGATAAAGAAGAATCTTAAAAACAGCAAGAGAAAAGTAGCTACTTACATGCAAGGGAAGAAACCCTGCAGGCATGAAGGAAATGATACGCTATATCAAAGTGATGATGGGAAAAAACCTATGACCAAGAACTCTACTGGCAAGGTTTTTATTCATATTTGAAGGAAAGATAAAGAGTCTTACAGATAAGCAAAATCTAGAAAAGTTCAGCACCACTAAACTGGCTTTACAAAAAAAAATGGTAAAGGGATTTCTCTGGGTGGAAAAGAAAAAACCACAAGTAGAGATATGAAAACTATGAAAGAAAAAAAAATCTATATATAGATTCAGTTACATATATGTATAAAACTGAATCACTCTGTTGTACACCTAAAACATTGTAAATCAACTATACTTAAAGCTTAAAAATGTAAATGGAATAAACATTCTGATCAAAAGACATAGAGTGGCCGAATGGATAAAAAAATCTAGACCTGATTTTGGATGCACATAGCAGTAAGTGGTAACAAACTACTGGAAGCAAACAGCAGTAAGCGGTAGCTGAAAGCAAGGTCTTAGATCTGGAATCCTAACCACTGGATCACAGGAGCTAGCAGTTAGGGTTAAGGTCCCTAGTCTTTGCCTGCCTAGTCAAGAATTCAGGTGAGGAGGCCAAAGGAAAAGAGTAAAGTAAGAAGTTTACTGAAAAGAAAAGTACAGGCAGAAAGACTCATGGGTGAGCTCAGAGAGTCATGCCTTTGGGAATTTAAATCCTTTAACAGGGGGCAGTTTTTCCAGTCTTAGTCTTCCCTCAGGCCAAGCATCTTGCTTTGTCCCTCTCTGGTTAATTTGTCTCAGGACCCTCTCCTGGGGTGTGCACATCTTAGCTAAGAAGGATCTCGAAGTAAAGGCTTCTGGGACAAGCAAGACTCATTATGGTCTGGAATTATCCTCTGACTTTTTTATTCCAAGGAGCCTTTATGTACATATGTAGTGTCTCCATTATCTTTTACTCAGACAGGGTTTTTGCCTCTCTGTGTCCTTGCCATGATCATTCCCTTGAGGTGTTTACAAGAGACAAAGACTACCTTGTTTATATTGTTACTTCTATTAAGGACTTCCCTAGTGGCTCAGCTGGTAAAAAATCTGCCTGCATTGCAGGAGACCTGGGCTCCATCCCTGGGTTTGGAAGATCCCCTGAAGAAGGGAAAAGTTACCCACTCCAGTATTGTGGCCTGAAGAATTCCATAGACTGTATAGTCCATGGGGGTCACAGAGAGTTGGATACAACTGAGCAACTCACTTTCACTAAGAGCAAACGGAAGCTGATTGTAAATTTCTTAGCTGGAACCCACCTATCTCTTATCTCAGGAAATGCAAAGAGGAGGCTGGCTGATTGTAAATCAGCCAACTGGGAGCCCAGTCTATCTACTACCTCAGACCCATATATGTGCTGCCTCAAGAGACTCATTTCAAATCTAAAGACACATACAGACTGAAAATGAGGGAATGGAAAAATGCATTCCATGCAAATGGAAAGAAAAGGCTGGGGTAGCAATACTTACACCAGACAAAACAGAATTTCAAACAAACAAAAGACAAAGGAAGACATTACATAATGATCAAAGGATCAATCCAACAAGAAGATGTAACAATTTTAGGTGTATATGCACCCAGTATAGAAGCATCTAAATACATACAGCAAATATTAACAGACATAAAGGGAGAGATTGACAGTAATACAATAAAAGTAGGGAACTTTAACACCCCACCTACATCAATGGACAGATCATCCAGACAGAAAACCAATAAGGAAACAGTGGCCTTAAATGACACATTAGATCAGGTAGACTTAATAGATATAATATACAGAACATTCCATCCAAAAGCAGAAGAATACACATTTTTTTCAGGTGCACATGGAACATTCTTCAGGATAAATTACATGCTGGGCCACAAAACAATTCTCAATAAATTTAATAACACAAATCTTAAGAAAATATTAGCAAACCAAATTCAACAATACATTTAAAGGATCATACACCACGATCAAATGGGATTTATCCTAGAGATGCAAGAATGACTCAGTATCTGCCAATCAATCAGTGTGATATATCACATTAACAAATTGAAGAGTGAAAATCATATGATCATCTCAATAGAGGCAGAAAAAGGTTTTGACAAAATTCAACATCCATTTATGATAAAAACTCTTGACAAGTGGGTATAGAGGATAAAAACCTCAACATAATAAGGGCTATATTTGATAAACCTGGCTTCCCCAGTGGCTTAGAAAGAAACCTCCTGCAATGCAGGAGATGTGGGACTGGATTGGGAAGATTCCCTGGAGGAGGGCATGGCAACTCACTCCAGCATTCTTGTCTGGAAAGTCCCATGGACAGAGGAGCCTCGAAGGCTACAGTCCAGTGGGTCACAAAGAGTTGGACACGACTAAGCATACACATGCATGATAAACCTACAGCCAACATCATACTCAAGTGTGAAAAGCTGAAAGCATTTCCTTTGAGATCAGGAACAAGCAAGGATACCCACTCTGGCTACTTTTGTTCAACAAAATATTGGAAGTCTTGGGGTTCCCTGCTGGCTTAGTGGTTAAGAATCCGCCGGTCAATTCAGAGGACACAGTTTCGATCTCTGGTCCTGGAAGATCCCACATGCCTCTGGGAAATAAGCCCATGAGCCACAACTACTGAGCATGTGTTCCACAAACTACTGAAGCCTGCAAACCTAGAGCCCGTGCTCACCAGCAAAAGAAGTCAATGCAGTGAGAGGCTCGTGCACCACAATGAAGAGTAGCCCCTGCTCAGCTCAACTGGAGAAAGCCTGCACAAAAAGCAGTAAAGACCCAGAGCAGCCAAAATAAATAAAATAATAAAGAAGAACAGCAACAAAGTACTGGGAGTCTTATCCATAGAAATCAGACAAGAAGAAGAAATAAATCAAATTGAAAAGGAAGAAGCAAAATTGTCACTGTTTGCAGATGACATGATATTATAGATAGAAAATACTAAAGACAGCATCAAAAACTATTAGAACAAATGAATTTACTGAAGTTTCAGAATACAAATTAATATACAGAAATATGTTGCATTTCTATATACCAACAATAACAGAAAGAGAAATTTAGAAAACTGTCTCATTTACAACTGCATTAAAAAGAATAAAATACCTGGGAATGAACTTAGCCAAGGAAGTAAAAGAATTGTTAGAACTGGACATGGAACAATGGACTGGTTCAAAATTGGGAAAGGAGTACATCAAGGCTGAATATTGTCACCCTGCTTATGTGACTTATATGCAGAGTACCTCATGAGAAATGCCAGGCTAGATGAAGTACAAGCTGGAATCAAGGTTGCCAGGAGAAATATCAATAACCTCAATATACAGATGACACCACCCTTATGGCAGAAAGTGAAGAAGAACTAAAGAGCCTCTTGATGAAGGTGAAAGAGGAGAGTTAAAAATCTGGCTTGAAACTCAACATTCAGAAAACTAAGATCATGGCATCCAGTCCCATCACTTCATGACAAATAGATGGGGAAACAATGGAAACAGTGACAGACTTTATTTTCTTGGGCTCCAAAATCACTGCTGATGGTGGCCATGAAATTAAAAGACTTGCTTCTTGGAAGAAAAGCTATGAGCAACCTAGCAGCCTAATAAAAAGCACAGACGTTACCTTGCCGACAAAGGTCTGTCTAGTCAAAGCTATGGTTTTTCCAGTGTGAGAGTTGGACTGTAAAGAAAGCTGAGTGCCAAAGAATTGATGCTTTTGAACTGTGATGTTGGAGAGGCTCTTGAGGGTCCCTTGAACTGCAAAGAGATCAAACCAGACAATCCTAAACAAAATCAGTTCTGAATATTCATCGAAAGGACTGAGGATGAAGCTGAAGTTCCAATACTTTGACCACCTGATGCGAAGAACTGACTCCTTAGAAAAGACCCTGATGCTGGGAAAGATTGAAGTCAGGAAGAGAAGGGAACAACAGAGGATGAGATGGTTGGATGGAATCACCGACTTGATGGACATGAGTTTGAGCAAGCTCCAGGAATCAGTGATGGACAGGGAAGCCTGGTGCTGCAGTCCATGGGGTCACAAAAAGTCAGACATGACTGAGGGACTGAACTGAACTGAAAAGACTTGTACTCAGAAAATTATCAGACACTGATGAAATAAACTGAAGACAATACAAACAAATGGAAAGTTTTACCTTTCTTACTGATTGGAAGAATTAATATTGTTAAAATGACTGTACCACCCAAAGCAATTTATAAATTCAATGCAAAATTTGTGTGGAAATGCAAAGACCTTGAATAGCCAAAGCAATGTTGAGAAAGAAGAAGAAAGTTGGAGGTATCATCCTCCCTGATTTCAAACTATACTACAAGATGACTATAATCAAAACCATATGTTACTGGCACTAAAACAGACACATAGATGATTGGAACAGAATACAGAGCCCAGAAATAAACTCATACCTATGTCGGCAATTGATCTGAAACAAAAGAGGCAAGAATATATAATGGGGAAAAGACAAACTCTTTCATAAATGATTTTGGGAAAACTGGATAGTTATATGCAAAAGAATGAAACTGGACTACTTTCTCACATCATATGCAAAAATAAACTCAAAATGGATTAAAAATTTAATGTAAAATCTGAAACCATACAATTCCTAGCAGAAAACATAGGGAGAACACTCCCTGACATCAGTCTTAGCAAAATTTTTTGTTATATCTCTCAGGCAGAGGGAAACAGAGCAATTATAGATAAGTAAGACTACATCAAACTAAAAAAATTTTGCACAGGAAAGAAAACTATCCACAAAAGGAAAAGGCAGCCTATTGAATGGGAGGACTAATTTGCAAACAATATATCCAATAAGGGGTTAATATCCAAAATATACAAAGAACTCATTCAACTCAACATCAAAAAAACTCAAAAAATTCAGGCAAAGGACCTGAATAGGTATTTTTCTACAGAAAACATAGAGATGTCCAGTAGACACATGAAAATATGTTCAACATCACTCATTATCAGGAAACCCAAGTAAAAACCACAATAAGGTATCACTGCACACCTGTCAGAACGACCATCATTAAAAAGAACAAATACCAAGTACTGGCAAGGCTGTGGGGAGGAGGGAACCCTCGTGCACTGCTGGTGGGAATGTAAATTGGTGCAGCCACTGTGGAAAACAGCACAGAGGTTCCTCAAGAAATTGAAAATAGAACTGCCATATGATCCAGCAATTTCACTTCTTGGTATTTACCTGAAGAAAACAAAAATGCTAATTTGAAAAGATATCTGCTCTCCAATGTTCACTGCAGCTTTATTTACAATTGCCAAGATAGGAAAGCAACCCAAGCATCCATCAATGGATGGACCAGTGGAATATTGTTGTTCAGTTGCTAAATCACGTCCAACTGTTTGTGACCCCATGGACTATAAGCCGCCAGGCGCCTCTGTGCAAGGAATTCCCCAGGCAAGAATACTGGAGTGGGTTGCTATTTCCATCTTCAGGGGATCTTCCTGACCCAGGGGTCAAACCCACATTTCCTGCTTGACAGGCGGATTCTTTACCACTGAGCCACATGGGAATGAAATGGAGTATTCCAATGGAATGTTACTGGAATGGAATATTACTCAGCAAAAAAAAAAAAAGAGAGAGAGAGAGAGAGAGACCATCTCTCCATTTACAGCAACATGGATGAATCTAGAGAGCATTATGCTATGTGAAATGTCAGACAGAGAAAGACAAATACCATATGATCTCACTTATACATAGAATCTAAAAAGCAAAATGAAAACATACAGATACAGAGAACAAATATTTGGTTTCCAGAAGGGAGGGGACTGGTGGAGTTGCAAAATAGATGAAGCACATTAAGAGGTACAAACCTCCAATTATATAACAAATAAGCAAAAGCTATGTATTATATACAGCTTAAAGACTATGATCAACAATATTGTTATAACTTTACATGGGAGAGATGGTTATTAGAATTATTGTGCTGAACATTTTACAATAAATGCAGGTGTCAGATCATTACAGAATACACCTGAAACTAACATAACACAGCAGTCAACTATATTTCAATAAATAAAAGAAATGGAGGCTTCCCTGGTGGCTCATTGGTAAAGAATCTGCCTGCCAATGCAGGAGACTCGGGTTCGATCTCTGGTCCAGGAAAATTCCACATGTGGTAGAGCAGCTGAGCCCCAGTGCCACGACTAGTGAGCCTGAGCTCTAGTAGCCCTGCTCTGCAACAAGAGAAGCCATGGTAATGAGACGCCCTTGCACCGCAACTAGAGGGTAACCCCACTCTCTGCAACTAGAGATGCCCACGCAGCAACGAAGACCCATCACAGCCAAAATAAATGAATAAATAAAAGTTTTTAAAAGTATGGTCAGTAATATTGTAATAACTTTATAAGAGGAGAGATGGTTACTAGAATTTTTGTGCTGATCATTTTGTAATGTTGTCAGATCATTATGGAGGACACCTGAAACTAACATACTACTACATGTCAACTGTGCTTCAGTTGAAAAAGAAATGATTGAATTACAGAATATTGCATTATAAACACATCATTAGAAAACTTTGGAGGGAAAAATGAACATTCAAACTGTTGTGTAACTATTGCCACTATTTCCAGAACGTTTTCATCATTCTTCCTGCTAGCCCCTGTTAAAGGACAATTTTGCAACACCTATAAACGTTTTTATTTTATTTTAAAATGAAAAATATTTTGACTCATTGTTTTAATCAATTTGGAACATGTGTTGAAATAGAAAATAAATGTTAACTGCTTCCTCTCAATATATATTTATATAGTAATAAATCTAGATAGCACATGAAGGATGGACTCTTGGAAAGTAATGATGTAGATTAGCCAGGTTATTTGGTACTTGAAATACCTTTCAGAAAATGTTTGTTAAATTCCATGAAGAACACAAAATGGTAAAAATTTTAATGGAACATCACTGAATCTACAGGTCAATATTTTAAAATATTACTTTTTTTCATATCAGAAAATATGACTTTCTACCAAGATGTGTCACTTGGGTACCTTTTATATGTTTTTTGTTTGTTTGTTTTCATTGGAGTATAGTTGATTTACAATGTTGTATTAGTTTCAGATGTACAGCAAAGTGAATCCCTTATACATGAACACACATCCACTCTCTTTAGATTCTTTGCCCGTATAGGGCATTATAGAGTACTGAATAGAGTTCCCTGTGCTGCACAGTACCTACAAACATTTTAAATTCACATGCCCTGTCGTCTAGCAGTTTCACCTCCAGGGCTCTATAAAACTATGCATGAGAATGAGAGAAGAAATTCATTGCTGTATTAATATTCAATTTAATAATTAATAAGTATATATAGTTGAGTGGAATGGCCTAATTAAAAAATATCATTGAAAATGTATTATTGAAAACAAATTTGTTTTTACTCATTATTGTAGCAACTTAAGCAGTTACATTTGAGGTTGTTTTAACACTCTTATTCTGTATCTTTATTTAAAATTTTGTATCTCAGGGACTTCCCTGGTGGTCCAGTGGTTAAGACGACACCTTCCAATGCAGCGGGTGCAGGTTCGATCCCTGGTCAGGGACCTAAGATTTCACATACATTGAGGCCAAAAAACCAAAACGTGAAACTGACACAATATTGTAACAAATCCAATAAAAACTTTAAAAATGATCCACATTAAAAAAACTCTAAAAAATATAAAAAATAAAACTTGTATATTAAAAATTATTAAACTTAATCATTGATATCTAAAAATTCTAATAGAGAATGATTTTTCCATAGTATTCTCTGTGAACATTTAAATTTATTTCAGGAATGCCTCATATTTGAGATCTGTATGCCGGAAGAAGAATTCCAGTTTTAAAAACATGTTCTTCAAAAAATAAAAATAAAAACATGTTCTTCAAACAGTGTTCTTGCAAGACAGGAATAAGCAGAGCGTGGGGTAATTTCAAGCACCAAACATGTATTTGTTACACAAGCCATGTGGGCTTCCTGGGTGGCTCATACCGTAAAGAACCTGCCTGCAATGTGGGAGGCCCAGGTTAGAAGATCCCCTGGGTTGGGAAAATCCCTTGGAGGAGGGCATGGCAACCCACTCCAGTATTCTTGTCTGGAGAATCCTATGGACAGAGAAGCCTGGCGGGCTACAGTCCATGGGGTCGCAAAAGTCGGACACGACTGAGTGACACAGCACACAAGCCATGCAGGATTTTGTCTTTTAAAATAAGGAAACACTGTTTCACTGTCAAACATATACTCAGAATTCACTTGTAAAGTTTAATAAATGGAATGTTTTACAGTAGAGGGAAGTGCATGCAAATACTCCTGTATTTGTTTCAGTGAAGGAGGAAGAATTGGAAAACAGCAGTGGTTATCAGACGGCCAAATTGTACAGGAGGTGAGCAGGCAACTCCACTTTGGACAGTTTTGCTAGGATTGATTTCTTGGGACCTCTGAGGACCAGACCAGTCAGTGTCTATATTTGGAAACACCATGACTGCAGGATGTCTGATTATAATTACACTGAGTTATTGGCATTGACTGCAATCAGGAATGCTAAATTGCTCAAGAGAGGTGCTATTGCACTGAGCACAGCTTAATGTGCTGTTCATGCTTATTTAAGAAGAATGTAAGATCGTTCCTTGAGTGCTTGATTTGCAAAGGGGATGGTGATAAATGTCATATTTATGTCATCTATGCAACTGTCCCATGACATTTTAGGCAGGAGGAAACCATTATCCTCGTTAGAGGATTATGTTGACTCAGACAAAAGGGATGGCGACAGGGATCAAACCTCAAACTGGCTGAGTCCAATGCCCATGAACTGAACCCAGATACTGTATGGCCTCAAGCTGTCTATTAGGTGTATCAGATGGGAGAGTTCACCAAAGATTCTGGTTTGCTATACATTTCTTTAATAATAGTGAAAAGAAATCTCGAAAGAGCACAATTTGGGATTTCTTAGAGATGGTTAGGCTTCTCAGGTCGCGGTAGTGGTAAAGAACCTGTCTGCCAATACAGGAGACATAAGAGACTCAGGTTCAATCCCTGGGTCGGGAAGATCCCCTGGAGGAGGGCATGGCAATCTACTCTAGTGTTCTTGCCAGGTGAATCTCATGGACCAGGGGAGCCTGGCAGGCTACAGTCCATAGAGTCACAAAGAGTCAGACACGACTGAAGCGACTTAGCATGCGTGCATGCATAGAGATGGTTAGATAGCATTGCTGACTCAATGGACATGAATTTGAGCAATACCTGGGAGATAGTGAAGGACAGAGAAGCCTGGTGTGCTGTAGTCCACGTGGTCGCAAACAGTTGGACACGACTTAACGACAGAACAAGTATGCGAGCCTGTGTTCATCTAATGCCACCTCATCTCAGCTCTCTGTGTTTGACAGGTTAAGTTGTCTCTTCCACACTGGGGTAAACTGTTTATTTCCCAGGATCCTGCCAACACCAAGAGCAGAAACTGAAATCCCATCCAAGTCTCAGATCCTCTGAAGAGAAGCAAAGTCAGAATGCAAAGGGAATGGTGTGCCTCTCAAATGGAAGGTAAAATCTTTTAAGTTTCCCCCCAATTATCCCAAAGTGGAAAAGAACACTTATATGGTGCTCAGCCAATGGAAAAGAATTCACCTGCCAACGCAGGAGATGCAGGTTCAATCCCTGGGTCAGGACGATCCCCTGGAGAAGGAAATGGCAACCCACCCCAGTATTCTTGCCTGGGAAATCCCACGCACCAAGGAACCTGGCAGGCTAGAGTCCGTGGGGTCCCAAGAGTCAGACACGACTTAGTAACTAAACAACAGCTGTCATGCAAATCCCTCTCCCTGATGGTATGAGTAGCAATCGTGATCAAAGCTCAAAGAAAATACACCACTGCCAGTCTTAGAGTTCTCAGGAACCATAGTGAGCAGCTCCCCCAACCTGGCTTCACTGGGTAAAAGGTAGGAATTTTGGCAGGATTTCTTACAATAAGCGAAGAGAGTTGGTGTTGCAGGAATATTTTCTTGCCACTCGTTTGATAAATGGCTGGCTACTAGTGTGCCTCCTTGATGTCATTCATTCACTCATTCATTCAACCCACAGTCACAGACACTTTCCAAGGATCACAGCAGAGAGTCAGTGGTAGGCATACAATAAAGAAAGACATATACAAGGTGATGTTAGGTGGTGAGGATGATTGGTGACAGTGAATTCTCTCCAGGTTACAATTTATACAACAGCCTATACAGCCCAGTCTCTGTCATGGTCAAAGCCATTTTCTGGTATTAAGATTCTGAGTTCCTCTTATCCCATAAAGCTGGGGTGCGCGGTGGGGTGGGAGGTGAAAGTGGGGAGGGAGGAAGGAAGCACTTTTTCAGTTGACATCTTTCCTTTGCTGACATCCATTTCCTTCCTTACAGGTTTATTTCCTTCTTGAAATTCCATGCACCACAAAAGCTTGTTTTGCAGGACAATGTAGCTACTGGTGCCCTAACATCACCCACTAGTCTGAGTGTTTCTGGTAACCTGTCTTCAGAAAGATTGAATGATGTATTGGAATGGCCTTTATATAATAGTAAGTACATAGTTAATTTGTACAACTGGAACTTGGAATCTTTTTGCAACTCTTGCCAACATCAATTTCCTTCTCCCGCTGACCTCTGTTTCTCCTGGAAAACCCCGGGGTGGCAGGCAGGATGAGTGTGAGGGTGGGAGGAAGTCCACTCCCCCTCTTTGGAGCCTTTACAGGAACCTCAGCCCTGGTGGAGCTGGACTGCTGCCCCTGCAGGGTGAAGCTGTACCTGAAATGAGCTCTCCAAGCCTCCAATCAAATGGGCTCTTTATCTCCCATCCTCCAGCCTTCCATACATGCCTCACCAACCCAGTGCTGGCAGAGGATCCCAGAGACCTTGGTAGCAGGCAACCCCCTCTCCCTCCATGGAGCCCAGAGAGCTACCAGCATCTGCATTTGCCCGGCCCCGCTGGATACCTCCCCCCTCATTACCTGTGCTCCAGCCACGCCCTCTCCACCCATCAGGGTGCCCCCACCTGATTCCCATTCTAGACTCTGTCCTTAACATCTGCACCTTGCTCAAGTCTCTTCCACTGAAAGAGAACCAAATACTCTGCTTTAATGAGGTTTGCCAAATTTAGCAATAAAAATACGGAACACCCATGGGCATTCCCTGGTGGTCCATCTGAGCTCTCACTGCAAGGTCTCACTTTCAATCCCTGGTCAGGGAACTAAAATCCCACAAGCCCCTCAGTGTGGCCAAAACAAGAAGGAGAAAAAAAGACACCCAGGTAAATCTGAATTTCAAATAAACCACAGAAAATTTTTGCTAAAAGCATGTCCCAGATAGTGGGACCTATTATAATGAGAAATTATTCATTGCTTCTCTAAAGTTCAAATTTAACTGGGCATCCCTGTTTTATCCCAAGACCCCACGACTCCATGTGGCTCCCCAGTTCTCACCCCCAACACCTTTTTTTCACTAACTTTTGACAGGTTTGAGTTCACCTGCTGTCACTCACCATGAATTCCCAGATTCCCATAGTCTGGCTTTCCCCTGAAAGCCTCTCATTAAGGTTAATACCTTGTGGCTAAACCCAGTGCATGTTTCATTGTCAACTGTCATGGCATCTTGATGACCTTGGGTCACCCTGAGTCTGCCATCATCTTCTTGATCCTGGAGACCCTGCCCTGAGCCTCTGCCACGTCATCCTGGCCTCTGCCTGTCCTCCATCTCCTCACCCACTTCCACCCATCCTTTGGCCCCTCCACTGAGGTATCCTAAAGGGTCCAGGGCTGACTTTCCTCTTCCTCCTCCAGGGTTTCTTGCTTCTGCTCATGGTACCACTGTCCTCCTAACTGCCCAAGCCAGGAATCAGGGCCTCATTCCTCACCTCCCCCAGCCAGATGAGTCTCCCTCCTGGAAGAGTTCCTGATCTCTTTAATTCATTTTCCTTACTGTAGTCAAGGAGATCTTTCTAAAATGCAAAGCACATCAGGTCCCTTCCCTGGCTCCCTTGTCAGTGTCCAAAGTTGAAAATCTGAGCTTCTTAACTTAGGTTCTAAGATCTGAGTATGTGGTCCCTGCTAACCTGCAGCTTAGAATGGTAAAGACCTAACAGAAGTAGAAGAGATCAAGAAGAGGTGGAAAGAATACAGAGAAGAACTGTACAAAAAGACCTTAAAGACCTGGATAACCACGATAGTGTGGCCACTCACCTAGAGCCAGACATTCTGGAATGTGAAGTCAAGTGGGCCTTAGGAAGCATCACTACAAACAAAGCTAGTGGAGGTGATAGAATTCCAGCTGAGCTATTTAAAATCCTAAAAGATGATGCTATTAAAGTGCTGCACCCAATATGTCAGCAAATTTGGAAAACTCAGCAGTGGCCACAGACCTGGAAAAAGTCAATCTTCATCCTAATTCCCAAGAAGAGCAGTACTAAAGAATATTTAAACTACCAGACAATTGCACTCACTTCCCATGCTAGTAAGGTTATGCTCAAAATCCTTCAAGCTAGACTTCAGAAGTACTTGAATTGAGAAGTTCCAGATGTACAAGGTGGGTTTAGAAAAGGCAGAGGAATCAGAGATCAAATTGCCAACATTCGCTGGATCATAGAGAAAGCAAGGGAATTCCAGAATAGCATCTACTTCTGTTTCATTGACTGCACTAAAGCCTTTAACTATGTGGATCATAACAAACTGTGGAAAACTCTTAAAGAGATGGGAATGCCAGACCATCTTACCTGTCTCCTGAGAAACCTGTATGTGGGTCAAGAAGAAATAGAACCAGACATGGAACAACTGACTGGTTTAGGATTGAGAAAGGAGTACGACAAGACTGTTTATTATCACTCTGCTTATTAAACTTATATGCAGAGCACATCACGCAAAAAGCTGGTCTGAACGAGTTACAAGTTGGAATCAAGATTGCTGGGAGAAATATCAACAGTCTCAGATATGCAGATGATACCACTCTAATGGCAGAAAGTGAAGAGGAACAAAAGAGAATCTTGATGAGGGTGAAATAGCAGAGTGAAAGAGCTGGATTAAAACTCAGTATTAAAAAAACAAAGATCATGGCATCTGGTCCCATCACTTCATGGCAAATAGAAGGGGAAAATGTGGAGGCAGTGACAGATTTCCTCTTCTTGGGCTCTAAAATCACTGCAGATAGTGATTGCAGCCGTGAAATTAGAAGATGATTGCTTCTTGGAAGGAAGGCTAGGACAAACCTAGACCACATAGTAAAAAGCAAAGACATCACTTTTCCGACAAAGGTCCATATAGTCAAGGCTGTGGTCTTTCCAGCAGTCGTGTATGGATGTGAGAGTTGGACTTTAAAGAACGCAGAGCATGAAAGAATTGATGCTTTCGAACTATGGTGCTGGAGAAGACTCTTGAGAGTCCCTTGGACAGCAAGGGGATCAAACCAGTCAATCCTAAAGGAAATTAACCCTGAATACTCACTGGAAGGACTGATGCTGAAACTCCAATACTTCGGCTATCTGACGTGAAGAGCCGACTCATTGGAAAAGACCCTGATGCTGGAAAGATTGAAGGCAGAAGGAGAAGAGGGCAACAGAGGATGAGATGGTTGGATGAGACTAGTTGGATCACTAATTCAATGAACATGAACTTGGGCAAACTCAGGGAGGTGGTGAGGGACGGGAAGGCCTGGTGTGGGGTCGCAAAGTGTCTGACACAACTTGGTGACCGGACAACAACCTGCAGCTTGCTTCACCTCCTCTGCCCATCCCCTGACCCTGACCCTCCCTCCTGTTTGCCTGGGCACCTTGCTCCTTCTGGAAAACACACAACCTGAGTAGATATCACCTATTCTTCCCATTTGTCCTCACCCTCCCCCAAGGAAGCCCTCCCTCCACCCTTGCTATGTGTATGCTTCCCCGCCGAGCATTCAGGCTCCCTAGCACACAGCTGTCTCTTGACATACCTGGAGGCTCCAGGAAGGCTGCATTCTCGCCTCCTAGTTCCTGCTCTGTTCCTAGCATGTAATAAGTCCTGGTAACACTGTGTTAGTCAGTCCCCTGGACTCAAAGCTGACAAGAGGGAGGTGGGTCTGTTGTCTTGGTGTCCTAGCATGGGGCTGATCAGAGCATCTGGAGGATGCAGGTCCAACGAAGAGGCCCTTGTATTTCACAGTCGTCCCTTCCCTGGGTTTGTCAGAATCAGCCACTTCCATGAATTTGTAAAAGGCATGTTGTTTGAAAGGTTCAGTGACTTAATTTGAAACAAAGTTATCCGAATCAATATTGATATTAAAAAAAATGGCATTCATCTTTATATGTGAATAAAAAGTAAGTTGTTGGAGCCAAAGAAATCCCAGACTCAAAATCTTTCACGTAGCTTGGTACTAAAGTCTGTTTCTGGTGTTTACAAAGAATAACACATCAGGGACTTCCCTGGTGGTCCAGTGGTTAGGAATCTGCCTGCCAAGGTAGAGGACACAGGTTTGAGTCCTGGTCCGGGAAAATCCCACGTGCCTCAGAGCAACTAAGCCCGTGCTCCACAATAACTGACCCCGTGCCTGCTCTAGAGCCTGTGAGCTGCAACTACCGAAGCCCACGTGCCCTAGAGCCTGTGCTCTGCAACGAGAGAAGCCACCGAAATGAGAAGCCTGTGTACCACAACGAAGAGTAGCCCCTGCTCACCACGACTAAAGATAAGGGGGTTCGGGATGGGGAACACATGTACACTTGTGGTGGATTCATGTTGATGTGTGGCAAAACCAATACAATATTGTAAAGTTACCTCCAATTAAAAAAAATTAATAAAAAAAGAATATCACATCAATTTACTATTAGCCTTTATGATTTGACATTGCAAGGGGTAGAGACATTTTTTAAACTAGGAATTTTCTTAGGTATTCCTTTTTCCTGTGAAAGCTATGTTTTATTATAGAGTCCTTTTTATTTTATGCTTTTTATAGAGCCCTTTTAAAAAAACATACGTAATGATTGCGCTGCTGGCCCCGCCACACACAGACCGCACATAACTCACACCCTCTGTGGTCTGAGTATACACCCACCCACAGTGGAAAGCTCTGCTCTGCAGAGGAGGGAGGCACACATTAGAGCCACCCAGTGCCCCTCATATCAGAAGTTTCCATCAGACTGACACCTGCCACCAGAGGAGAAAATCAAAATTTGCTTTAGAAGTCACCAAGGCTTGTTTTGAAACACTTGGAAGACTGTTTCCAACTTGTCCATCCCTAAATAGGTTAATTTCTTTGGACCAGAGCAACTTCTATTCAACTTAACTAGTGGATTTCCTAAATTAATCCCCAAAGGTGATCACTAAGTTCTGTCCCAAAAGGGGATCACTAAGTTCTGTCTTGATTTTCATTCTTCGTTAACTGTCATTTAGGGGGAAAGATGACTCATACCCCCAAGTTCCTGTGTTTTTCATTTATACCATTTAGACTTTATGCCAAAATATACTATGATAAAACTGTGGTACAGTCTGTGTAATAAACACAGCCTAGGTCAGATAAGTAGAATAAATTGTGGATTTTCTGTGTTTACAATCTAGGACAGATGAGGTTATCTTGGGTGACCCAAGCCTGCGGGGCATGATCAGTCCCTTTGTGTTTATGAATAATGGGCAACAGAGAATTAAACACAAAGGCGCCAAAGTGGAGAGTGAAAGCCATGCTGGAATTTAGCGTTGCAGTTTGGAAGAGAGATAAAAAGATTACACCTAACTCTGTTCTGAAGCAGCACTGGTAAAATCCCTCAGCTTTGCTTTGCCTCTTATTTTATACCACTTTGTTCATTTATATCTTTTGGCCACACTGCACAACACGTGGGATCTTAGTTCCCTGACCAGGAATCAAACCCATGTTCCCTGCTGTGGAAGCATGGAGACTTAACGACTGGATTTCCAGGGTGTCCCTGCCTCTTATTTTCAAAGGATTGTACCACCAATGACTGTTCTCTTATTCTTGCCAGAATACCGGGTTAACAGGACTCTTGCCTGAAGCATCCTCGTCAGGTTCCCAAAATTAACAGCCAGAGACTGCCTATGAGCCATTCAGAGTTGGTCAAAGTGTCCAAATCAAATCTCAAATGTTCTTGTTCTGGAAGACTAATCATGCCCATTGTTACTTTTTCATGGGTTTGATGAGATTTCCTAGAAAGTTTCAGAAAATCCTCCACAAACATTACAGTCTTTTACTATAAACAACAAACTCTTACCAAAATAGTAAAGAAAAAGCTAATGGAAGGTACTTCCTTGACTTAAATTAAAATAGCAAATGTTTTCCGAACACATATTCTTTGCTGTGTGCTGGATTCAGTTGTATCTGACTCTTTGCCAAGCTCCTTTGTCTATGGGATTCTCCAGGCAAGAATACTGCAGTAGGGTGCCATTTCCTTTTCCAGGGGATCTTCCCAACCAGGAGTCGAACCTGCATCTCTTGTGTCTCCTGTATTGGCAGGTGGATTCTTTACCACAAGTGCCACCTTTATTACATCATACACCAAAGCATATTTTAAGGAGGAAGAAGGAATACCTATTATTATACCTGTTGCTGCATTAAATTTCTTTCAGGCAGAAATTTTCTTGGAATGTGACTGAAGTTTTGATCCAAATCAACATGACAGAACCATTGGCTGAGTTATCTATAATCAAATGCCTTTTTTCTTTCCAGAAAAGTCATTTGATGTAATTCAACACCCTTTCCCGATTATAAAATGGAAACTAGCCCTCTTCACAAACCAGGAATAGAAGGGAACTTCCTCAATCTGATCGAGTATATTTACCAAAGAAATAATAATACCCTGAAAGTATCCCCTATAAATAAGACTTTAAAAAGACTATTACACTGTACTGGAGGTCCTGGCATGAAGCCAAGCAGCACATCAAGCAAATGAAATAAAATATAAAAGACTAGAAAAGAAAGAAACTATTATTATCACAAATAACATGTCTATATAGAAAACTTGAAAGAATCCACATACATACTCCTAAAAATAATAGGAAAGTTTCGGAAAGAGACTGGTTAGAAAGTAATATAAGAAAATCAATGATATCTCTCTACTCCAATAACAAACAAAGTCATTTAAAAAGCAACAACAATGAATTAAGAGATAAATCTAACAAAAGCTGTACAATTTATAGAGAAATTTTATGAAACTTTATTGAAGAACATCAAAGACTTGTCCTGCCAAGTTCAAGGGCTATTATTAAACAATGTAACAAAGACAGTGTGTAGGGGCACAGGACAGACAAATTGGCCAATGGAATAGAACAGAGATCCCAGAAAACACTCATAGACAGAGGGAAATTTAGGAAATGACAGAGGTGTACTACAGATCCATAAGGAAACAAATGGCCTATTGATTAGTTGATACTGGGACTGATGGTTATCCATATAAAAAACTCAAAATTGGATCATTACTCATAGCATTCACAAAAATTTTTCCTGATTGATTAGAATTAAATATAAGAAACAAAACTTAAAACTTTTACAATAAAATGTGGGGAAAGATCTTTATGCTATTGGCGGAGCAAAAGATTTCTTTAACCAGGACACCAAAGAAATGTTAACTAGTAAAAGAGTTGTAAATTTAACCATATTCAATTAAGAACTTTGCCTCTTATTCCCGTCAAGACAAAGAGAGACACTACAAAAAGAGAAAAAATTGCAAATAAAGCAGGTATTTATAACACATATAAGTAATGGAAGATTATTATCAAGACTACGTAAAGAACTTGTATGAATCAATAATAAAACGACAACTTAGCATTTCTCAAAAAAGAAAAAAATTGGTATAAAAATGTGACAAGATACCCATTAGTAATGAAGGAAATGCCAAATAAGAGAATGGTAAGATGCCATCCTAAACTCCCTGGGTTGGCAAAATTAAGACTCTGAAAATACCCGAGGGTGGCAAGGGTGAAATGTAATGGGGTGCTCGTACACTGCTGACAGGAGCACAAATTAGAACAACCGCGGTGAAAAGCAGTTCAGTCCTGCAGAAGACGCTTTATTGCTCAGAAATATTTGCTGCCCCTCCCTGTGTGAAGATTATACTTTCCGCCCTGTAGTTACCCATAGTCGGCTGCATGACTTTTTCTTACAGTTAGAATCTAGTCAACTAAATATGAGCAAAGTGACCTGTGTTCCTTTGCCATGAGCTGGTCAGTGTTCCAAGGAGAAGGTGCTCTGGGACTTATACACCTAAATCCCAGAGTGAGATAACATGGGACAGAGTCACAGCCAGCCTGCAGTGGGCATATCATGACAGCCAGAAGCGTACCCCTTCTGTGTGGTTGTGACCCATTAAGACTTTGGAGGTGGGGTCACTTGTTCTTTCTGCGTAATTTAGCACATCCTTACTGATATGGGTACTAGCTCACAAAGTTGAACATTCAAATGCCTTAAGATCCAGAAATTCTTACTATAAGGAAGTTTCCCTAGAGACACTCATCAATGGGAAACACACAAAAGAACATTCATAGCAATGTTTTCCATAATTATTAAAAAAAAAAAAAACCTGGAAACAACCCAAATGTCCTGTAGTTTAGAGTGGATTTGATAAATAATAGTATATTTGCAAGACTATATAGCAGTCAAAATGAAAGCATTCTAGCTACACAAAATAACATGAGTGAGTCTTATAAATATACTTTCCAGTGGTTAAAGCACAGTAAGTTTCCATATAGCATAATACCATTTTCATAAAGGTCAATAACAAACAAAAGTAAGTGAACTAGTTGTGGGGTACATAATTATGTGATAAATGAGTCTTTTAAAGGCAGGAAAATGATAGACAACATTCCTGGGAGAAGTTTCTGGGTTTGGGGTGGGGAGGTGGATAGGAGATGAAGGAGGGAAGGAGCACAAGGATGGATGCTCTGATCCTGACTTTGACCTATATGTCAGTTATTAAATATTCTAGGCTTTGTGAGCCATGCAGTCTCTGTCACAACTACTCAACTCTGTTGTTGTAATGCAAAGGGCACCTGCGGGTGGCTTGTGTTTTCCAAAAAACCTACTTAGAGACTCCAAAATTTGAGTTTCAGCTAATTTTATGTGTCATGAGATAATATTCTTATTTTGATTTGCTTTTAACTATTTATACATGCAAAACCATATGAAGGCACATGGCATCTCAGATTTGGCCCATGGGAGTTTGGCAACTCTTGCTTGGTTGGGTGATGTGTTCATGGGTCTCCTAGTTTATGTGTATCAAATATTATGGTTAAAGTTTTTTAAGAATATAAAAAAGTAAGTTGTGACTCAGAGGGGAGTAGGGCAAAGGCAGAAGATGTGAAGATGGAGAGGACCACAGGATACCCATGAACTCTTTTCAGAACTCTTCATCAAGGTCTGCTTTTTTTTTCTTTTTTTCCCTTTTTGTTTGTTTTTGACTGCACCACACAGCATGAGGGAATCTTAGCTCCCCAACCAGTGATCAAACCTGTGCCCTCTGCATTGGGAGTATGGAGTCTTGACTGCTACACCACCAGGGAAGTCCCAAGGTCTGTCTTTTTTTTTTTTTTTTCATTTTTTTGCTCTTGACCCCAAACTTGGGCCATGATGATGATTGTCATCATTCTCTCTCCTGACAGTGGAGGAGGCCCTTGTTGAGGATGCTTGAACCAGTGGAAAATCTGGTCGGGGATATTGTCTGCATCTTACGGCTTATTGACACACGTCATATGAGCACCAGAAAAAAACAGAACTGATTTTGATTATCATTTTAGCTGCACCATTGGATTCCATGATTAAATTTAAAATATACTTCTCTCGGTTTCAAGAAAACTAGCCTGAACCTCTTAAGCAGTATGTACAAAATGCCCCCTTCACCACCAGTTCTGTCCCATTTTTCTGTTCTGTTAAAAGTGGTACATCTTCAAAGGCCAATTCACTAGCATTTAGGAAAAGTTTGTTGGGGTAATCCTGGGTGTGATCTGGAATGATGTTTTAGAAAGTATAATAGTGGGATCCTTTATATTTCTCCTGCGATTCTTCTCAAGAGAGTCCCAACACATCTTCACAGTTCACACTCTCCTTCCTCTTCTTCTGGAAATCGGCAGCTACAGGCATCTTCCTCTTGGGCTGTTTGTACTGGTCTCATAAATGCTAAAAGGTAATTTAAAAGAGTTATCTTTCATTGTCTGTTTTAATCATTTAACATACATTTTCCATAAATCCCATTTGCAGAATATCTCTAAACAGCAAACGTTCTCAGCTTTAGTTTGAACAAACTCATCAGCCAGAGAGGTTATAGCAAATATAAAAATTTTCAGGATTATTTAAGATTTTTTTTCTTTTTACCTAGTACTGTTTTATTGGTCCTGAACAAACTAGTTTCTTTAGTGTCCACAAAAACTAAAAACAGTCTTGAGCATGAGTCATTATAGCATAAAATTAGTCATATGCCAAACATGATTGCAGTTTCAATTCAGCAGCACATGTTTTAGTCTTGAGGGTTACTTAGATTACACATTAGATGGTTTCTTTTGAATGAAATGCTTATGGCTCTGAGATGTTAAATATACTCCTACTGCTTCCATCAATCAGTAAGTAAAGAACTGATTTATGCACTCGCTTCCAGATTTTCATTTACATGTTAGTGTAAAGTTATTTGTGCTATTGCTGATTAACTTGAAATTCTAAAATATATATTAAAATTTATATATAGCTAACACACACACACATATATGACTGTGGCCTCACACCCAAGTCCATCAATATATATATATATACACATATAAATATATATATATGTTATGTCCGACTCTTTGCAACCCCATGGATTATAGCCTGCCAGGCTCCTCTGTCCATGAGATTTCCCTGGCAAGAATACTGGAGTGGGTTGTCATTTCCTTCTCCAGGAGAACTTCCCAACTCAAGGACTGAACCTATATCTCCTGAACTGGCAGGCAGATTCTTTACCACTGAGCCACAGGGGAAGCCCATATATATAGGTATATCAGTTATATATATATATATATATATATATATATATACTATACATAATATAGTATCAGTTAAAATATATATATAAATATATATGTAGGTATATTTTTATACCCTGACAAAGCAAAAGGCCCTATCCCAACTTTATATGCTTCTTAACTGTAAAAAAATAATCAAAGCTCAACAAGCACACCATCTCCAAGGTCTTTAAAAAATTGTCAAGATACCCAGGATTCCCAATGAGATGTCTTTTTCCTTTAGAAATAGCATCAAAGATTAATTTTTAAATGAAAATTTGATTCTGGAAAGACAGAGTAATCATACTTTCTTCTATTCTTCCTGCTAAGTATTGCTGGAAATGCTGGACCTTTTATATAACAAACATAAGAAGAACCTGAAAGGTGGCAAGAAAGTAGACCAGTTAAGGATCTTGGAACCCAAGGAGCTATGGCCTTAAGTTCCCTGAGTATTCTTTCTGCTTCATATGCCCTGGACTGGGAACTGTAAAAGTGGACTAATAAAAGTGGTCCCACACCTAAGCCCACCACTAAGACCCAGTAGAGCACTTAGACTTACACTCTTACCAAGTGCTATCAAGGCTCACTGGCCCATACCTATTAGGGTGGCATCAGAGGAGTCCTAGTGGAGAGTTAGGACTTCATCACCACTCACAGTATCAAGGTCACCCCCAATCCCATCCACTTATTATCAGTGGAAGCCATGTGGGGAGCAGGAACAAAGTCCCTCAACCTAGCCAGAGTCTTATGAGTAGAGGCTTAATGGGGAGCCCAAACCGCCACACATGTCTAGCAATAACAAGGATACCATCCTGAGGAGGTCTAGGTGATGTAGATATTAGAGTTATCTGGCAAGGATATTAAAGTAGCCATCAAAAAGATGGATGCTTCAACAAGCAATTGGGAACACACTGGAAACAAATGAAAAACAAGATCTTAGAAAAGAATCAGGTGGCAATTTTAGAACTGAAAAATTACAATAACCAAAACTTAAAATATCAGTGAATGGGTTCAGCACAAGAATGGAGAAGAAGGAAAGGAAAGAATCATTACCGCATCTGAACAGAGAGAAAAGACTGGGGAAAAAGTGAACAGAGCTTCAGGGACATGTGGTACTAATGGGGGAAAAAAAAACAACAAACTAATATTGATGTCACTGGGGTCCTTGAAGAAGATAAAGGGAGTAGGGCTGAAAAAGTATTTGAAGAAATAATGGCTGAAAATTTGCCAAATCTAGAAAAAGGCTTAAATCTACAGATGCAGGAAGCTAAGTGAATCCTGAACAGGACTATCCAAGGAAATCCACACCAAGGCACATTTCAGTTTAAGTTCTGGAAACAAAAAGAAATCTTGAAAGCAGCCAGAGGGAAGTAACACATCACTTAGAGGGGAAGAGCCAAAAACGACAGTGAATTTCTAATGAAAGCCAGGGAAAGAAAACAGAAAACAAAATAAAATAACATCTTTAGTCCTAACATATAAGTAATTATATTAAATGTACATTTTAAAAATATACCAATCAAAAGATGACAGAAATTAGTAGTGTGACCATTATATGTTATTTATAAGAAATTTATTTCAGATATAAAAATGTAGGAAGGTTGAAAGTAAAAAGATGCAAAAAGATACACCATGTATATTATAAATTTTTAAAAAGCAAGGGTGGCTATATTACTATCAGATAAAGTAGACTTCAGAACAAAAAAAACTACCAGACACAGAGAGGGAGCTTACATAATTAAGAGTCAATTCACCAAGAAAGCATGGCAGTACTAAATATGTATATAACAAGCAACAGAGCTACAAAATAGGTGAAGCAAAACTGATAAAACTGAAAAGAGAAATATACAAATTCACAATTATATTCGAAGAATTAAATGGCATTCTTCCAAGAGTTGATAGAACAACTTGACAGGAAATCAGAAATGATATAGAAAAATTCAGCAACATTATCAATCAATAGGATTAAATTTATATTTATAGGACAGTCTATCTACCTTTTCAAGTGTCTAAAGGAGGACATCAAGGCTGTATATTGTCATTCTGCTTATTTAACTTATATGCAGAGTACATCATGAGAAATGCCAGGCTTGATGAAGCACAAGCCAGGATCAAGATTGCCAGGAATATCAATAACCTCAGATATGCAGATGGCACCACCCTTAAGGCAGAAAGCAAAAAGGAACTAAAGAGCCTCTTGAAGAAGGTGAAAGAGGAAAGTGGAAAAGCTGGCTCAAAACTCAACATTCAAAAAACAAAGATCATGGCATCTGGTCCCACCACCTTATGGCAAATAGATGGGGAAACAATGGAAACAGTGACAGACTTTATTTTCTTGGGCTCCAAAATCACTGCAGATGGTGACTGCAGCCATTAAATTAAAAAGATGCTACCTGGGAGAAAAGCTGACATCTAGACGACACATTAAAAAGCAGAGATATTACTTTGCTGACAAAAGTCTGTATAGTCAAAGCTATGGTTTTTCCAGAGGTCATTATGGATGTGAGAGTTGGACTATAAAGAAGGCTGAGCACCGAAGAATTGATGCTTTTGAACTGTGATGGTTGGAGAAAACTCTTGAAAGTCCTTTGGACTGCAAGAAGATCAAACCAGTCAATCCTAAATGTTCATTGGAAGGACTGATGCTGAAGCTGAAACTCCAATACTTTGGCCACCTGATGCCAAGAACAGACTCATTGGAAAAGACCCTGATGCTGGGAAATATTGAAGGCAGGAGGAGAAGGGGACAACAGAGAATGAGATGGCTGGATGGCATCACCAAGTCAATGGACATGAGTTTGAGCAAGCTCCAGGAGATGGCAAAGAACGGGGAACTTAGAGGGTTGCAGTCCATGGGGTCACAAAGAGTTGGACACAACTGAGTGACTGAACAACAGTAATAGAAAAAAGATCAAGACAGACCATGACCTGGACCACGAATCAAACTTCAGCAAATTTAAAAGAAATCACACAGAGGGTGTCCTCTTACTATAATGGAATCAAAATAGACATCAACAACAGAAAGAAAACAAAAAAATCACCAAATACTAGGAAACTAAAAACCACACTATTAAATAATCAAGAGAAACACAAAAAAATACACTGAACTGAAAGAAAATGGAAAACAACATATCAAAATGTGTGGACACAGCTAATTTAGTACTGAGGATACTTATAATAGGAAGTTCTTATAATAGGAAGTTGTTATAATAGAAAGAGGAAAACTCTCAAACCAATAACATAACTACCATCTAAATAGAAAAATAACAAAATAAATCCAAGGCAAGCAGAAAAAAGGAGATAATAAAGGTAAAAGCAGAAATTGGTGAAATTGAAAATAGAACAACAACAAAGAAAATCAATGAAACAAAGAGATGGTTCTTTGAAAAGATCAATAAAATTGAGAAATCTCTACCAAAACTTATTCAGAAAAAAGGAGAATGGCACACATTACCAGTATCAGTAGGTGATATCACTACCGACCTGTATACAACAAAAGGATATAAGGGAGTAGTATAAGTAACTTAAGCACGTAAATTTGACAACTTTGATGAAATGGACCAAGTCCTCAAAAAACATAAACTATCATAATTCACTCAATATAAATTAAACAACTTCAGCGGCCTATTAAGGAAATTGAATTTGTAATTAAGAAGCCTCAAAAAGAAAGCTCCATGTTCAGATAGCTTCACGAGACAAAGCTATTTAAAGAAGAACTAACACCAGTTCTACACAACCTCTTCCAGAAAACAGAATAAGTTGGGAATAAGCCCCAACTTACTTGAGGAAGTCAATATTACCTTGATACCAAAACCAGACAAAGACAGTACAAGAAAAGAAAACCACAGGTCAATATTCTTCATGAATATAGCTGCAAAAATTCTTAACAAAATATTAATCAAGAGAATTCAGACATATATAAAAATAATTATATACTATAACTAAGTGGACTTTAATCCAGGGATGTAAGGTTAGTTTGAAATTCAAAAATCAATCCATAGAATTCACCATCTCAACAGGCTAAAGAAGAAAAATCACATAATCAAATCATTTGATACCAAAAAAGCACCTGTCAAAATTTAGCACTAATTCATGATTTAAAAAAAACCTTCAGAGCACTTTCTCAACTTAATAAAGAATATCTACTAAAAATCTGTAACTCACAGCATACTTTATGAAAGACTATATACTTTTGCCCTGAGGTTTTTTTTGCAGGCAATGATATCCACTTTGACCACTATGATTCAACATAGTCCTGGACATTCTAATTAGCACAATAAGGCAAGAAAAGAAATAAAAGGCATATAGACTGGAAATGAAAAAAGACAAAACTTTTTTTTTTTTTACAGATGACACTTCAATCTACATAAAAAATCCTAAGAAATCTACAAAATACCCTAGAACTAGTAAGCAAGTTCAGCAAAATCACAGGACAAAACTCAAAGTACAAAAAAACCAACTGTATTTCTATATACTAGCAATGAACATGTCAAAAAACAAAATTTAAGATACAATATCATTTGCAATTGTAAAATTTAAATATTAAGGCCTAAATTTAAAAAACATGTGCAGGACTTGTATGCTGAAAACTACAAAGCACTGATGAAAGTAATCAAAGAAAATATACATAAATGGAGAGACACACTGTGTTCAGGGATTGGAATAGTTAACATAGGAAAGATCTCAATTCCTCCTGAACTGATGTACAGATTTAACACAATTGCTATCAGAATCCCAGCTGACTTTTGGTAGATAGAGATAAGATTATCCTAAAATTCTCTACATGAACTAGAATAGTCAAGACAATCTTGAAAGAGAAGAATAATGTGGGAGGACTCAGTCTACCCTATACCTAATTTCAAGACTTTTTCACAGCTACAGTAACCAAGACTGTGTGGTATTGGCAGAAGGAAAAACACACAGACCAATGGAAGAGAAGAGAGAAACCAGAAATAGTCCTCACACAAGCACAGCCAACTGAGTTTTTATAAAAATGTAATATTATTTCAATGGAAGCAGAATAATCTTTTCAATAAATGATGCTGAAGCCATTGGCCACCCATAGGCAAAAATAATAATAATTTAAAAATATTGACCTGAAACTCTCACACCTTATATAGAACTTAACTAAAAATGAAATGTATACTTAAATGCAAAACATTTAGCACATGACATAGGAGAAAGTCTAAATCTTTGAGATCTAGGACTTAATAAAGAGTTCTTAGATGTAATCCCATAAATTTAAAAAGTGGCCAGTTGGACTTCATCAAAATTAAAAACTTTTTCTCTGCAGAAGATCATGTGAAGAGGATGAAAAGGCAAGTGACAGACTGGAGAAAATATTTACAAACCTCATATCTGATAAAAGACTCATATCTTGGAACTTTAAAAAATAGCTCAAATGTCAAAAGATAGGCAATCTAATTAGAAAATGGGTAAAAGACATGAAGGAACATTTCACTGAAGAAGACTGACAGATGGAAAATAAGTGCATGAAAAATGTTCACCCTTTAGGGAAAGGCAAATTAAGCCCACATTGAGATCTTAGTGCATATCTATTCAAACAACTGAAATTAAAAATTGCAACAATACAAAATGCTGACAAAGATGAGGAAAAACTGGATCTCTCACACCTTGCTGGTGGAATGTTAAATGGTACAACTCCTGTGGAAAAGTGTTTAGCAGTTTCTTTAAAAAATGAACACATGCTTATCATATGACCCAGTAATTGCACTCCTGGGCATTTATCTTCAAGATATGTACGCTTATGTCCACACAAGTCCTGTACATGATTATTCATAACAGCGCTAATGTAATAGTCATGGAATAGTTCTGCATTTTGATTGTGCTGCTGGTTTCACCAATCTACAAGGGTGATAAAATGACATACACTAAACACACGTGGCTCATGGTAAAGAATTCACCTGCCAGCAGGAGATGCAGGAGATGTGGGTTCGATCCCTGGGTCAGGAAGATCCCCTGGAGGAAACAATGGCAACCCACTCCAGTATTCTTGCTGAGAGAATCCCATGGACAGAGGAGCCTGGTGGGCTACAGTCCCTGGGGGTCACAAAGAGACACAGCTGAGCAACTGAGCGTACACATGCACATGAATTAAGCACACGCAGTGTGCCAGTCAACTGCCTGGTTTTCATATTATGTGCTGTGTGCTGTGCTGTGCTTAGTCACTCGGTCATGTCTGACTCTGCGACACTATGGACTCTAACCCGCCAGGCTCCTCTGTCCATGGGGATTCTCCAGGCAAGAATACTGGAGTGGGTTGCCATGTCCCCTGCCAGGGGATCTTCCCAACCAAGGGATTGAACTCAGGTCTCCGGCATTGCAGGCGGATTCTTTACCATCTGAGCCAGCAGGGAAGCCCAAGAATACTGGAGTGGGTATCCTATCGCTTCTCTAGGGGATCTCTAGGGTCTCCAGCATTGCAGGAGGATTCTTTACCAGCTGAGCTACCAGATAGTTAAATATGATGTAACCCCATGAATGGCACGTATGACTTTTCTGTACTGTCTTTACAACTTCCTGTGAATCTCTATTTCAAAATAGAAAGTTTTAAAAAATAACCTAAAATTTTTTTAAATTGATGACAGTTCCATTGAAACTCCCTAATTACTCATAAATACTTTTGAAAACCATTTTATAAAGACCTTTATTGCAGTTTGGGGTAAAGCTGGGACGGATAATTGTTTAAATCAGAAGTTTTGGTGAGAATTTAAAGGTTTAAATCAGAGGTTAAGACCTCAAAAAGAGAATCAAAGAACAAACCACAGGGTCGGAAAATATATTTGCAGACCATAAACAGTAGACTAAAAAATTCCTATAGATTAGTAAGAAAAGGACAAACAACCCAATGGGAAAAGGCTCAAAAGATCAGGTGATTTGCAGGAGAGGAAATCCTAGTGACCAAACATAACATGAAAAGATGTTCAATCTCACCAGTAATCAGGGAAATGCAAATTAAAACCACGAGACACTACTACACACCCATCAGACAGATAAAAATTAAGAAGTCTGATAATGCTAAGTGTTAGCAGGGACTGGTGCAAAAAGAATTCTCATACGCTGCTAATTGGACTCCTATCACTCTCAAAAAGTTTTATAAATCTAGTACTATGGACCAAGTGGATATGAGTTTGAACAAGTTGGTGATAGACAGGGAAGCCTGGTGTGCTGCAGTCCATGGGGTCGCAAAGAGTTGGACATGACTGAGCAACTGAACTGAAAGACCAAGATACATATTCCAGCACCTTTATTCCTAGGTTTAAAAAAAGGAAAGAAAGAAACGTGCTATGTACACTGAGATACATAGACAAAAATATCCAAATATTATTCTCTGTAAGAGCCCCAAATCGGAAACAACCCAATTGTCCAGGAATATTAGAATGGATAAACAAACTGTGATACAGTCCTTCAATAGAAGAACATTTAACAATGGAAATCAACTCAAGATAAATGCCACACATGGATGAATCATAAAGATACAATGTTGAGTGAAAGGGGGAAGGAAAATATAGAACAGATAGAGTGTCATTCCACTGGTCTGAAGTTCACAAGCAGCCAAATGAAACCATGTTCTTGGGTAGCAAAACTATAAATAAGAGCGAGGAAGTGAACACCGTAAGAATCTAGATGTGGTTAGCACTAGCAGAGAGAGGGTTTTTAATCTGGAAGGAACACAAGAAGGACTTCCGGGGAGCAGAGTGTGTTCTATTTCTTGACATGAGTAGGGTTACACAGGTGTTCATTTTACAGTTTGTTAAACAGAGGAGCCTGCCAGGTTGCAGTCCATAGGACTGCACAAAGTCTGACACAGCTGAAGCAACTTAGCTCAAATACATGCAAACTTTACATGCATGCATTTTTTTCTGTGTATTTCAAAATGTTGAAAAGATTTTGTATTGTTTCCGAAAAGAACCTTTATACAAATCAGTGTATTGCATCTTTAGATAAGACTTTACTAGTTCTTTCCCTCCTATATTAAAAAAAAAAAATTATACATATTTTTGACATTTTCTTGAGATAATGCAGGACTTTATGTCATTATTACTGATATTTTGTCTCCAGGGTCTTTGCCTTTTTTAAGAAAATAAATTATTCTTAATTGGAAGATAATTGTTTTATTTGAGTCTGTTCTATTAAGTGGATGAACCTAGAGCCTGTTATACAGAGTGAAGTAAGTCAGAAAGAGAAAAACAAATACTATATACTAACACATATGCATTGCATATGTCAGTGCTTAGCTGCTCAGTCTGTCCAACTCTTTGCGATCCTGGACTGTACCTGCCAGGCTCCTCTGTCCATGGAATTTTCCAGGCAAGAATACTGAAGTGGGTTGTCATTTCCTACTCCAAACATATACATTATCCTATGTAAAACAGATAGCTAGTGGAAAGTTGCTTGTAACACAAGGAACCTGAGAGGGGAAGGAGGGAGTGGGGAGTGGGAGGGAGGTTCAAGAGGGAGGAGACATGTTATACCTATGGCTGATTTATGTTTTTGTATAGCAGAAATCGATGCAAGAGTATAAAGCAATTATCCTCCTATATTTTTAGCAACTTACAAGTAGGCACTCTCTAATCATATTATGATGGCCTGGGCTACATTACTAGAGAAGGAAATGGCAACCCACTCCAGTGTTCTTGCCTGGAGAATCCCAGGGACGGGGGAGCCTGGTGGGCTGCCGTCTATGGGGTCGCACAGAGTCAGACACGACTGAAGCGACTTAGCAGCAGCAGCAGGGCTACATTACAGAGCTCTCGGAGTGACGCTCTTGTATATGAATTCCTCTTAGTAAGTCTTTCCTGTTATCTAAGGTTCTGTCCTCCACAGTCAAAAATGCAAATTGCCTCCATCTATATGCCTTTTGGAATAAATATTAATAGCTTTTGTTTAGTGAATATTGACTCTGTGCTAGACACTTGCTGAGTTCCTTATAGAAATAGTGTCTTGTGTAGTGAGTGGAATCCATCATTGAAATTCTCATTTAATCCAGATCAGTGTCCTAATAACTCATCCCATTAAAACCACTTCAAACTCTCTTTTAGTTCTCTAGGCTCTCTTCTAGCTGTGGGTCTAGCTCAGGTCAAGGTCATTTACCAGCCAGAGAAGTCATGCTAGATGGGGCAATGTTATTTTTGATTCCTCTTTTCAGTGTCCTGTATTCACTATTGAGTGGACACACACACACATACACAGAGTTGTCGAAGGCTGCAGCATACTTGCAATTTTTCCAGAACCTTTGGGCTATGTTCTGCCATCACTGAGCTTTCTCCACCTCAGCCATGGACCTCTGGGGCTGGGTCACTCTTTGTTGTGGGGCCGTCTTGTGCATATAGGATTTTAGCAGCATTGCTGACCTCCACTCACTAGATACCAGAGCACAGCACCCGCTCCACCACCTCTTAGACTTTGACCATCAAACCTGTCTCCTGACACTGCTGAGTGTCCCCTTGGGACCAAATTGTCCTGCTTGATAACCACTGTGCTATACTGACCTAACTTCTGTAATTAAAAAAAAAATCATCTTTTTATTTCTACTGCAAAACGTCTAGCCTCAGAAAGCTGATATCTCACACTTTTACATTCATCTTACGTTGTTTGAATATATACAGGAGCTTCTTTCTGCCCTGCTTAATCACAGAGAAACGGAGAACCACGAAGGACGCCAGGCACAGCATGGCAGCTGATGTCAGGGCAAGGAAGAAGATGACGATCTGGGAGGTGAGACCTGTAGAAAAAGACCAAAAGGAGAAATATCATCTGACACCCCTCATATGTAGAATCTAAAAGAGACGATATAAATGGACTTACTTACAAAACAGAAAGAGACTCGCAGACTCAGATAACGAACTTATGGTTGTGGGGAGAAGAATGGGGGGAAGGGATAGTTAGGGAATTGGGGAAGGTTGTGTATGTACTGCTGCATGTCTTACTACATAGCACATAGAAATCTACTCAATGTTACATGGCAGCCTGGATGGGAGGTGGGTGTGGAGGAGAATGGATACATGTATACATGTATGGCTAAATCCCTTAAATGTTCACCTGAAACTACCACAACACTGTTAATTGGCTATTAACAAAATAGCCAATACAAAATAAAAAGTTTAAAGCTTGCAAAACAAAAAAGAGCAAAAGGAAAACTGAGGCAAAAATATAATTTTCCAAATATGCTGATGTAAACTTGCATTTTTAAACTCTTCACCATGAGAAGAGGTGCTTCAGGCATCTCCCACCAGCTCTTTTAGTAAATTTGCCTGCTTGCTTGTTAAGAAAACTTAAAACAAAACAAAAAACAAAAAACCTTAATAATGTTCCTTTGTTGTTGATTTTTAGTGACTAAGTCGTGTCCAACTCTTTTTCGACCCCATGGACTGTAGTCCACCAGGCTCCTCTGTCCATGGAATTCTCCAGGCAAGAATACTAGAGTGGGTTGCCATTTCCTTCTCCAGGGGATCTTCCTGGCCCAGGGATTGAACCCACGTTTCCTGCATTGGCAGATGGATTCTTTACCACTGAGCCACTAGGGAAGCCCAGTAATTTTCTAGAGACCCACAAAATTAACTGATTTGGCCTTCTAGGATATAGGAAACATGGGACTCTATCACTATCGTTATTTGGCAAGATCAAAGGGGTTAGTGTCTATTTGGATCCAATCTCACCTTGCTCTGCTCATTAATATATGTAACCCAGACTAAATAATAAACACTGATGAAAGAGATGGGTCTCTTGAAGCCAGGGTAAGAGAAAGAAGGTGTGTCGGAGGTGCCTGCTATAGATTGATATGCAAGACATCAGGACATTGGGGTGATTTAGATGCCAACCAGAATGGCCATGATACATTCACTTATTTAACAGCAACAAACCAGCTACCTGGCTCTCTCCCAGGGGCAGGCACGATGGTGGAGGATGCACCTGGAGAGAAGTCAGATGACGGTGGTCCACACACTACGTCACTTTCCTTCGTCCCGTTTACAAGGACAGCCTTTCCATTCAAAGAACAGCTTAGAGAGTCCAATGAAAAGAGTTCAAATAATTAATTCAGGTACAGATCATTCTAATTTTAAAAGACTGACATTTTCTACTTGATTGAGCAGTTCTAGTGACAAGGGTATGTGGATCTGGGTTTATAGGCAAAGCAAGGATATTTTGAAAAACTTCACTGAACGTCGGGCTTCTTCCAGTGTTCACTTGGCTTTCATGGCTCTCCACAGTCCATCTCATGCTACCTGCCTAACTGGCTTCTTCTTCCTTCCCAGTCTGGAGAACCTGGCCCATGATAGCCTACATCAGGCTGTTGCATGGTTTGTCTGTCACCTCCACCTTCTTAAGTGTGTTTGAGCATCTCTGGCACACAGAAAGGACAGACAGCTTAGCATAGGTTTGTAGTAGTAGTGTGTGTGATGGTTGCTCAGTCGTGTCTGACTCTTTGCGACCCCATGGACTGTAGCCAGCCAGGCTCCTCTGTCCATGGGATTTCCCAGGCAAGAATACTGGAGTGGGTAGCCATTCCCTTCTTGAAGGGATCTTCCTAACCCAGGGATCGAACCCTGGGTCTCCTTCATAGGGTTAGGATCTCCTAACCCCATGATGTATTGGCATATGACAGATCAGAGAGAATCTGCCTACAACGCAAGAGACCCAGGTTCAATCCCTGGGTTGGGAAGATCCCTTGGAGGAGGGCATGGCAACCCACTCCAGTATTCTTGCCTGGAGAATCCCCATGACTAGATGACCCAGTGGGCTACAGCCTATGGGATCGCAAAGAGTCGGGCATGACTGAACAAGTAAGCACATGATTGTGGTCATCATCACCATCATCATCATTGTCCTGTGTCTCTCCCCTGTCCTTTACCTAACATGAACCCACCCATTCCCCAAAGCCAGTTCAGTCCCACTTTCCACACAGAGTCACTTCACTGCTCAGAACTATTTGTGTCAAAAGACAAAAAAACAAAAATAAAAAACAAAACTTTCTAATGTGCTATGAATCAATACTTTTGTAAAACACAATAAGAATGTAAATGTAAAATAATAATAAAAATGATCTTGTAAGAAAACACAATGCAAAAAGAACAAAGGCATACAAAACACACTGTTGGCTGTTTGACTGCCTGGGATGGTCTTATTTGCCCAAGTCTATGTTAATCATTCTGAGGAAAGGAAACATACTTTACCCTCTTCTATATCACTATCAGTGCTGGCACGAGCACTTGAAGATGGACTGGTCAATAAGGAAATATTAGAGGCAGCAAAGAGATTGGAGGGAGACAGAAGAACCCTTGGGGCAGACAGTAACTAAGTTCCACTGCAAATCTGACATAGCTGTTCTGGGCATTACTCCTGGAGAAAATGCCCATTTTGGCAAACCAGTCACAATGACCTCATACCATCCCCATGCTGCCTATTTGCACAGTTACTCAATATTTACACTTGACAGGTTTAAAAAAGCATCAGTGAGTGAGAGGGAAGTTCAAGAGGGAGGGAACATATGCATACCTATGGCTGAATCATGTTGATGCATGGCAGAAAACAACACAACATTGTAAAGCAATTATCCTCCATTAAAATAATTAATTAACTAAAAAAATTTTAAGCATCAGTTGGAAAAGTTAACCCAGACACTTTATTTTTAAGCAGAAAGAAATGATACATACTCTGTCCAAGGTCGACAGATGCCATGTTCCCGATCATTAAATGTCCCAAAAGAGCAGTCTTTACAACCTTTTATAAAAATTAAAGGAATAATAAAAGGAAGCATTTTTATCATTTTAAACTTTCCCTGAGATGAACATGATTTCATAACAATAAAGTCATTAATTTAATATGATCTGTGCTGATTATCCAACAATTCTTCCTGAATTTCATTAGTGATAAACAATTCTTCTTGAGCAGTATATGATAAATATAATCCTGTAATAAAGTTATTAGCTTAATACAATCTACACAGATTGTTCAACAGTTTTTCTTGAAATGAAACCCTAATGTGACTAAAGGTTTTATTCTAATTATATGTATGGTATTGTATATGCATGAAAAAGCATGGTTCTGGTGAAAAATGTTGTCATCTCAAATTAGTTTCATTGACCTAAAAGTAATTTTGCAAATATCAGATATGTGACTCCATGGTTCATTATTTATTACTTAAAGGTTCTACAAATCTGTTTTATAATCAAAGGACCATGAACTAAGCGAATGATGTAAGTCTAGATAACAAATTTGCACCCTACAAGAGGAAACTTACCCTCATTTGTTAATTCTTGACCTTGTTTACAGTCCTTTTCACACATGGAACACCCTGCCCCTTCGCAGTGGAATCCCGGAATGCATTCACACTCTGCATTGCTGGTGGAGGAACATGGCTTCTTGATCCTGAAAATACCTACAAAGTCCATCAGGGTTACACCGACCCTTGACCTCCAAAAGCAGGAAGCAAATTCATGTTCTGCAATAAAAACTATGCTCGTTCTACTTATAACATTCCTTAATGACCTCAGGGGCTTTCCTGGTGGCTCAGCGGTGAAGAATCGTCCTGCAATGCAGGAGACTCGGGTTCAATCCCTGGGTTGGGAAGATCCCTTGCAAAAGGAAATGGCAACCCACTCCAGTATTCTTGTCTGGGAAATCTCATGGACAGAGGAGCCTGGTGGGCTACAGTCTATGGGTCAGATAAGAGTTAGTCTCGACTTAGCGACTGAACAAACAATGACCTCAGAGTACAAAGCTTACTTTTAAATAACTAAAGAAGACATTTTACGTTCTGCTATTAAAAAAATTCTCTCTTGTCCAATGAATGTTTCCTCTAATATTCAAAAAGCTCAATCCACCAGTGTTGGCTCTTACAGTAAATTATTTTACTGCACCCTGCCTATTGGCAGAGGAATCAGTCGACCTGCCACTTCAGACTTTCAAGCAAGATTAGTACACTAGGGAATAAAAACTTGTCTTTCCAACACATATCGGCATAAAGACTACATTTTTTAATCATACCTTCACACTTTCTGCATATGTCACAGGACTTCTGTCCACTTGTGCTGGAGAAACTGTTTAAAGGACAAGAAATGCAGAGCTCTGGATTGCTTTTCCCACAGAAAGTACCTAAAAAGGGAAGATAAGAGCTGTTCATGTTTTTCAATGGACAGTCATCACCTGAAGTATTATGAAGTTCACAAGAAAACCAGAATATGAAATAAAGATTCGATTTCTAGGTAACATAGCAACACACTTTATTTGTTGATCGACTGTTTTAAATTATCCATTTAGGGCTTCCCTGGTGGCTCAGTGATAAAGAATCCACCTTCCAATGCAGGAGATATGGGTATGATCCCTGATCTGGGAAGATCCCACGAGCCTGGGAGCAATAAGCCTGTGAGTCACAACTATTGGGCCTGTGCTCTAGAGCCCAATGAGCCACAAGTATTGAAACCCAAGTACCCTAGAGCTCATGCTCTGCAAAAAGAGAAGCCATCACAATGAGAAGACTATGCAGCACAACTCGAGAGTAGACCCTGCTTGTCACAACTAGAGGAAAGCCCACACAGCAATGAAGACACAATACAGCCAAAGAAAACCTCAAAACATCCACCTGCAAGGTTTCCTTAAGTGTAATCATAGAATTAAAAACAGTGAAGTATAGATATAGCAACAAAAAAATCAACAGAAAAAGTTTTTTTAATCTATTGAATAAAACAGAGTTTCTCTTGATCGATCTGGGAGACCAGTATGACTGGATTAAGGGGGAGATCAATGTCCTTTATTGGCACACTAACATTTAAATGTGTCGGCCTTTTCCCTCCGAGAAGGCAATGGTGACCCACTCCAGTACTCTTGCCTGGAAAATCCCATGGACGGAGGAGTCTAGTAGGCTACAGTCCATGGGGTCGCTGAGTCAGACACGACTGAGCAACTTCACTTTCACTTTTCACTTTCATGCACTGGAGAAGGAAATGGCAACCCACTCCGTTGTTCTTGCCTGGAGAATCCCAGGGATGGGGAAGCCTGATGGGCTGCCGTCTGTAGGGTCGAGCAGAGTCGGACATGACTGAAGGGACTCAGCAGCAGCAGCAGCAGCAGCCTTTTCCCACTCTGTTAAGCCACTTGCTTATTCCTTGTTGCACCCCCAGTCTGAATACTTGTCCTCATACACCAAACTATTTGTTGAGGTCTTTTCCTGTACCGTGCACTGATCTAAGCCCATCATACAGTCCTTCCAGCAATCAATCCTATGATAGGTGCTCATATCACCCCTACATGACAAAGCTGAGACACGAGAGATTAAGTGAGAAGGCTATGTTCACACAGCTAAGATGCAGCATCCAAGAAATATTTGTAAATGAATGAATAAAAGATATTAATGGAGGGGAGGGATAAATTAGGAGTTTGGGATTAATAGATACACTGCAATATGTATATGTGTATATATATATATATATATATATATATATATATATATATATATATACACAAAGATCCCCTGGAGGAGGGCACGTCAACCTACTCCAGTATTCTTGCCTAGAGAATCCCATGGACAGAGGAGCCTGGTGGGCTACAGTCCATGGGGTCACAAAGAGTTGGACATGACTGAAGCAACTTAGCATGCACAAGCACAGACATATATGTGTGTGTGTGTGTGAACCATGGAAGATTCCCTGGAGAAGGGAATAGCTACCCACTCCTTATTCTTGCCTAGAGAATTTCATGGACAGAGGAGCGTGGCGGACTACAGTCTATGAGGTAAAATCGGACATGACTGAGCAGCTAACACACTGAAACTAATGCAATATTATAAATCAACTATAGTTTAATTTTTTAAAGGATCATTAAAACAGAGCTAATTAGCTCTGACTACCAGACTAACCAAACCATGTTGGCAACAGATGAAGCACACGTGATAATTTGGTTCTTACCTGCTGAACAGTTACAGAAATCCTGCAGTGATCGTGTCCTCTCAAGATTCATGACCAATAGCACAGTAGCCACTATGTTGTAATAGCCATTTCCCATGATGAAATCTTGCAGAGATTTATTAGCCAAGCAGAGTCCAACAGAATTTTAATCAAAGTAGCTGGTTTCACAAATACCCACTCTAGAAAGTAAAAAGTTTCAAGGATGAGGTGGTTTCTCCTTTCATAGTTATCAACAGTTTACCTATTTATTACCTGTGCATTTCTACAAGATCACAACTCAGGGGTTCTCAAGAGCAATTAATGATGGAATACCACAGAAAAGATAGTGAATTCATAGAAACTTCTATGATAAGACCTGCATGATTAAACACACAGCTTTGTGCAGATTTGCCAAAGTCTATGAGTGCACTTTCCAACATGCTTTGCCAAAATGCAGAAATAACAATAGCAAGAACTTTTGGGGACTTTCATAGATATTCAGCATTAGCATCTAGATTTCAACAATGGCAGTGGCGTACTGTCACCGAAATAACAGTCCTTAAAAAGAGAATCCGACAGTTCAGCTCCATGAGAAGACACCTCATTATTAAAATTCCTCCTTTGTCCAAACAGTATGTGGAATTACAACACCTAATTGCTAAAATGTTGAACTCACTATCACACTTTCTTAATAGTTATGTATTTGTTCATTTTGAGATTTGCAGTCATAAAACTAGAGTCCAGCAATCTCTAGAGGCCAGGTTCCTGGTCTTTATTTAATGGGCTGTGGAGTGAAAGTCATTAGAAATCAGAAGGGAAGAAAGTCTAGAAACGTATAAAGGGAACAAAGTTTCCATCCTCATCCCTACTCGGTTCCTCCTCTCCACCCCCAACCATCTCCCCAAATGGACAAACCTGGAGATTCCAGGGCTGCTGAAGAAGTTTGCTCCTCCTTGGTCTTCAGAGCAGTGAGATCTGCAGCTGAGAAGAGCTGCAGGTCAAAGAGGGGAGTTTGGTGACTCAGGGGGGCGGGGCCTCATGGGAAATCCCCAGAGACAGCTCTGATGTATAATAGCTCACTTGGTATTTGGTGACCTTAAAGTCTCCTAGAGTGTCTGTCCCGACTTGATAACGCAATTCAAACTAAAAGCAGCCCCCTACTGTTAGGGCATTTTTGTTTGTTTGTTTCAGATGACTTTGGCAAACTCATTTTTGTCACTTGAAAGTGGTTCTCCGTGCCAAAGCTTTTAAGGCATCCTCAAAGTATTTGAAGCCCTCAACGGGCTTCCCTTGTAGCTCAGTTGGTAAAGAACATGCCAATGTAGGAGACCCAGGTTCGATTCCTGGTTTGGGAAGATTCCCTGGAGAAGGAAATAGCAACCCACTCCAGTATTTTTGCCTGGAGAATCCCATGGACAGAGGAGCCTGGCCGGCTATAGTCCATAGGGTTGCAAGAGCTGGACACAACTTAGCAGGTAAACCACCACCAACATATTTGAGGGAAGAAACCCACTTCTAAAGAAAGATCAGCACTCCTGTCAATTACTACCCCTTAACCCTATAATAACAGGGTTAATCACTATAGTACTAGTGATGCTCTAGCTATAATTTATTTACTGCAGCTGATGATCCAGGCATCAGAGAAGTAACTAAGCTGCAAATGATCCCTAAGAGTTGATATGAGGAGGAGGAGGGCATTATGCAAAAGAACATTGGAGCAATGAGTCTGGCCAAATTATCAGCAGGTTGAACCAAGGACAATTCGACTCCCTTTTGACTGCTGCGTGGGTGAGATGGAAGAAGGAGAAAGAAATGGAGGGGAATTGGAGACAAAGGAAACAGAATTTATGTGGCTGGGGACTTCACTGGGTGAAGCTGTGATCCATGAGGGTTTTTGTTGTTATTGTTGTTTGGTCGATAAGTCATATCTGACTCTTTGTGACCCTATGGACCGTAGCCTGCCAGGCTCCTTTGTCCATGGAGTTTTCCAGGCAAGAATGCTGGAGTGGGTTACCATTCTCTTCTCCAGGGGATCTTCTTGACCCAGGAATCAAACCCATTTTTCCCACCCTGACAGGCGGATTCTTTACCACTGAGTCACTTGGGAAGCCCGTGAAGGATTTTATAAAATCGTTATTTCAAATTAAAAAAAAAAAAAAAGAATAAGAGGATCAGGAGAGGAGGAGGAGCAGGAAGAAGAGGAGGATGTTTTCAAAATGCTAAAACCCTGAGTCCAGCTAGCAGCCCTCAGGAAGACAAGTAAGGGAACTAAGAGGAAGAATGATTTCCAGTAAGACAGATGTTTTTCTATCAGATCCAAACAGTTTCCGTCCCTAGGTCAAGAAGATCCCCTAGAGGAGGAATGGCAACACACTCCAGTATTTTTGCCTGGAGAATTCCATGAACAGAGGAGGCTGGCACACTATGGGGTCCATAGGGTTGCAAAGAGTCATACCTGACTGAAGTGACTTAGCATGCACGCATGTGTGCGTAATACATGCCCTCTTTCAGGGGATCTTTCAAACCCAGGTCTCCCGCATTGCAAGTGGATTCTTTACCATCTGAGCCACCAGAGAAGCCCCTTACATGTCTCCACAACTCCTATTATGCCATCAACCTCCTTAGAAATGTTCATGGCTTCCTGTTGTGTACAAAAGAAAACCTGGACTCTGTAGTCCAGTATTCAAGGACTTTCCAGATCTGATCTGAAGTTGTTTAAATATATATATATATATATATATATATATGTATATATATATATAGTCAACCTTTGAAACTGTACATAAATTACACCTGTTTAAATGTGTACATTTCAGTGGAGTTTAGAATATTCACTATATCGTGCAGCCTTCACCAGTATATCATTTCAGAACATTTTTGTTAGTCCAAAAGGAAGCTCTGTATATCCATTAGTATCACTCCTCAATCCTCTTTCTCCCAGCCCCTGGTAGCCACTAATCTACTTTCTGTTTCAATGAATTTGCCAGTTCTGGACATTTCATATATTTATACATAAAATCATACGCTAGCTGGTCTTTGGTGTTGGACTGCTTTCACTTAGTATAGTATTGTCAAGGTTCTCCTGTGATGCAGCATGTATCAGTATTCTCTTCCTTTTTCAGGGCTTAATTCTATTTCATTCTGTAGGTTTACCACATTTTGTTGATCCATTCATCAGTTGATGGACATTTGAGTCATTTCCACTTTTTCACTGTTACAAATAATGCTGCTATGAAGATCATTGTACAAAGTTTCATATGAACATGTTTTCACTTCTCTTGAGTGTGGAATTGCTCCATTGTGTGGTCATTCTGTTTCACTTTTTGAGGGATTACCAGGCTGTTTCCCACAGCAGCCGCAGCATTTTACATTCCCACCAGCAATGAATAAGGGTTTCAAATTCTCCACATCCTTGCTACCACTTCTTGGTTTTCTGTGGGTTTTTCTCTTTCAACAACAACAAAATTTTTTATTATAGCCATCCAAGTAGGTGTCAAATATCTCACTGTGGTTTTGATTTGTTACTCATGCCCCAATTTTATCAACCTCACCCACACCCCATGAAAGGGGAATAGTAGAGTATAGCACGTGGTTAAGTGTCCAGGCTTTCTTGTCAGGGTGATCTGGATCAAATCTAGGTTTTGCTATCTTGATGGTCATGCAAATTTGGGCAAGTTTCTTGGGGAAAGTTGTTTCTTGACAGAGTCAGTCGTGTCTGACTCTTTGCAGCTGCATGGACTATAGCCCGAAAGGCTCTTTTGTTCATGGGATTTCTCAGGCAAGAATACTGGACTGGGTTGCCATTTCCTCCTCCAAGGGATATTCCTGACCCATGGATCAAACCCACGTCTCTTGTGTCTCCTGCGTTGGCAGGGAGATTCTTTGCCACTGTGCCACCTGGCAAGCCCCCACACTACACTTAACCTTAGCCAAAAGGCTGAGAACCTCCCTAAATCTCGGCTTTTCCAACCATACCTTACAGATACAGGATCCTTGTACCCATCTTCATTTAGAGAGGATTAAATGAAACAGTGAATATGAAGTGCTTAGTTCAATGCCTGGCACATAGTTCTCAAGAAAGGAGTAACTGTGATTATAAGACTTATTGTTACAAAAATTTCCCCCCCTAGCCTCCCATAGCAATGATCAGTAAAGCAACCAGGGCAAGTGGCAAGAGAGAAGAAGAAAAATGCCTGGGCTATCTATGAATTTATTCCTGGATTCTGAGCATCATCTGAGAGCCATTCTCCCTGTGATAACTGTGGGAGCTCCTCCACCAACTTCAGCAGAGTTGGCCAAATGTAGGAGCATCACAATGTAGAAATTTCACTGCTGATAATTTCCTAACACTTGCAACGTCACAGCCTAACCTCATTTATATGTGGGGTTCTGGGTTTAACACGACAGTCTGACATTTAACTGGACTATATTTTTATTTAACTCAATTCTGCTTGCTAATTTACATTTTGGATATTCTGTGGGCAGAGGTATTACCTCCCCTGAAAGTGATTATGTGTTGTTTCCTAGCACAGGAATTAGCTCACTTTTTGAATCTTAGCCAATGACATAAGAGTTTTTACTGAGCTCAAAAGATTCTCAAGATTAGTTTTACCAGCCTACAGTTAAACAAAATCAGCCTCTTCAGAATTAGTCTACCGAAGACTGTACAGACAGCTTCATATGGGTGTGTCAAGAGGTTGATAATGTTCACATTACTGCATTCTTGTTTGATAAAATAATGATAGGAGGCTAAAGCAATTCTGTTGCTAGCTAGATGCTTATAATGTTTAAGCTAGCCAAAGATGTAATACTCTTTTAGTACAATTTTCACTTGCCTTAAAATACATATCACATTGCTTTATTTATTTTAGCCTTCTAAACTGTTCAAGGCAATAACAAAAGAATCATCTCTTTCAAAAAGCCTTCCCAAACTAAATCAGAGATAACCCCAACAAAGTATCAACACTAACAACTTTAGCAATAATATTTGTTTCCTCATATTCTAAACATCTCATTCTAAGCCAGGGCAGAGATTTTGTTTTAATTTGATTGGTTGCAGATCTAAGATTGAATATCTCAAGTGAGTATAGTTTGAGGCTAAACAGCATGAAGGTTCAACTACTCTAAATAAGATAAAATACAATACTTAGAGAAAGAGAAATAGACCCTCAAAACAAGCTTCCTATAAAATATGGTCCTGTCCTGCCAGTACACATATTAGAAGTAATCTCAACCATAGATTATTCACTGTCTGCACTTGTTATTTCCCCAAAGTGAAAGGGAAAGTCGCTCAGTCATGTCCAACCCTTTTCGACCCCATGGACTATACAGTCCATGGAATTCTCCAGTCCAGAATACTGGAGTGGGTAGCCGTTCCCTCCTCCAGGGGATCTTCCCAGCCCAGGGATCGAACTGGGGTCTCCTAAATTGCAGTCAGATTCTTTACCAGCTGAGCTACCAGAGAAGCCCCTATTTCCCCAAAGGTGGATTTTTTCAAGGTTCAGTGTCCCCACCCCTCCCCCAAGCATCTATCCATCCAGCTCAGGGAACAGTCTCTGTTAGGGATAGTCGAGGCTCGTGATGCCAATAGGAGTTCTGACACGTGGGAATGGGTCAACTAAAAAGGAAATGGAAAAGAGAAAGTGATTGGGAAATCAGAGGAAGAAAGCAGAGTGGAGCAAAGAAGGAAGCACATATTGTAAAGAAAAGTGGGATGTCAGCAGCCATCAAATATGCTGGCTTTTCCTGCCTCTTCATGCTTTCTCTGTGTGATAGCCAGGTCTCTGTGAGTGACCCATAGATCTGTGCCTCCAACTTCAGACCACCTCCAACACTGTAGCGCCCAGGACAAGAGGGCAAATAAAGGCCTGCTTTGCACATGTCCAGATACTCAGAAGAGACACATCAAGCTAAACACACTGTTGCATAAAATCTGTTCTGTCCAGGGCAGGGCCCACAGATCCAACAGACACAATGAACACATGGTGCCTCGGTGGCTGGAGTTCTGGCGCTTCATGCTGGCGTAGGGAAAGCATAATGGTCCCAATGGCCCTACCGCCCTCGGAGATAATACTGTCTGGCCCCAGGTAAACACATCCCCACAGCTCTTCTCTCCATCCTGAAACCCAAGGTGACACAGTCTCTGTGCTGTGCTGCTCTCCAGCAGAGCAGCCCCACCTCGGGGAGTGTGAGCCACTGAGGTACAAGGACTGGGAAAGGCAAATCAATTAGTCAAATCCTCCTCAGAGACCTACGCTGCAACACACTCTTGAATAATAACAGATTATGCAAGAATACTTTGTGAAATAAAAAGCAGAGACATCACTTTGCTGACAAAGCTATCCATCTAGTCAAAGCTATCGTTTTTCCAGTAGTTATATACATATGTGAGAGTTGAACTAGAAAGAAGGCTGAGCACCAAAGAATTGATGCTTTCAAACTGTGGTGCTGGAGAAGACTTTTGAGAGTTTCTTGTACAGCAAGGAGATCAAACCAGTTGATCTGGAAGGAAATCAACCCTGAATATTCATTGGAAAGACTGATGCTGAAGCTGAAACTCAGATACGTTGTCCACCTGATGCAAAGAGCCAACTCATTGGAAAAGACCCTGATGCTGCAAAAGATTGAAGGCAGGAGAAGGGGATGACAGAGGATGAGACGGTTGGATGGCATCACCAATTCAATGGACATGAGTTTGAGCAAACTCCAGGAGATGGTGAAGGATAGAGAAGTCTGGCATGCTGCAGTCCATGGGGTCACAAAGAGTCAGACACAACTTAGTGACTGAACAACAACAACAACAAATAACTTCCCAGAAGTCCCAAGTATCTATGATCTTGACACGATTTATGTTCCCATTTGTGGTTCTCAAATTCCTTGTGAATTACCATGGAATTCAAAATAATTGCACAAGGGACTTCCCTGGTGGTCCGGTGGCTAAGACTCCATGCTCCAAAAGCAGGGGTTGTTGCTGCTGTTCATCGTTGAGTCACTAAGTCACGTCTGACTCTTTGAAACCCATGAACTGCAGCATGCCAGGCTTCCCTGTCCTTCACTATCTCCTGGGGTTTGCTCAAACTCATGTTCACTGAGTCAGTGGTGCTATCTAAGCATCTCATCCTCGGCCACAATGCAGGGGGCCTGGGTTCAATCCCTGGCCAGGGAACTAGATCCAGCATGCTGCAACCAAGACCTGGGCAGCCAAAGTAATTAATTAATTTAAAATTTTTTAAAGAAAGAAATGTATTTTAAAAAGTAGTTGCACAAGAAATCTGAAGAAGGCTTTGCAATATCATATCACTCAAATCTCCATCTATGTGGTAAGTAGCATGAGAACTGTAATATTGGTTCCTTACAGGAATATACTAGGACACTGAATCCCAGAATGGCAGACGTTTTTACTTTTTATAAAAGTATTTAATAAAATTTAATTGAATTTCACAAAGTAAAAAGGTTAGATATATTTAAACAATTTTAGATATTTGACTTTTAACAAGTATCCTGTTTTAATAGATAATTTTGAAACTTTTAGAAGAAAAATGACTTAAAAAATTTTACTTATGTATTTACTGTTGGCTGGTCTTCATTGCTCTGCTTGGGCTTTATCTAACTCCTGCCAGCAGTGGCTATTCTTCATTGCAGTGTTCAGGCTTATCTTTGTGATGGATTTTCATGTTGCAGAGCACAGGCTCTAGGGTGCACAGGCTTCAGTAGTTTTGGCTTCTGGGCTCTAGAGCGAGGGTTTAGTAGCTATGGAGCACAGACATATTTGTTCCACCAATGTGAGATCTTACTGGACCAGGGATTGAACCCAGGTCCCCTGCATTTGCAGGCAGACTCCCATCCACTGTGCCACCAGGGAAGTCCAAAAAAGAACTTTAAAACAAACGTGAAAAAAAATTTAACTTAAAAATTCTTCATACTCACATATATATTTTACATTACACACATACGTTATAATTCAAGTGCAATTATATTGCATTTTTTAATCCTTTAAGTCAAGGTGCTGTCATCAAAACACAAAATCTCAACTATAACAAATGAAAATGAAGGCAAGAAAAATAAATTTTATGCACCAAGTATATACTAATTTATGAATTATATGTCTTTATGGCCCATTCAAACATTTCCAGGCCATCAAAGAACACTGGTATCCATAGAAATAAAACCCAGTCATCTTTGATATTTTCCCCACTTTTGTCACATAAAAGCAATACCTTTTTTATTTTGTTAAGTCTGAAGATTTCTCTGTTGAAGTAGGAAAACAGAACACATTTAACACTGGCTGGACCTGCCACCTTTAAATGATGTAGGGTGTGTGAGCTCTATTTCTACACTTGCTTAAGGTGCACAAGTAATAGTGAAAGTGTTGAGATGCATGTAGTAGGCAGTTAAGAAACCTTTATTGAATGAGTGAGTGAGTGAATGAATGAGGGAATGAGGGAATGAATGAATTACTCCAGTCTCAGAGCCTGTTTCTTCATGACCTAAAATTCTACTTCTCTCTCTCTTCCTCGGGAAATTGTGCTCATCTATAAACCCCAACTGAAGCTGTACAGTTTTCTTTTCCCACAATTGCTTTTCTGCAAATGGCTCACATTTCCTGAGGGTTTACTACCTGCAAGGCAGTTTTATATTTACATAGTTCCTTCAGTTATACTTCACAATAGCCTTCATCCTAAGGGCACCAAGAAAGCTAGGTAGACCGCCCAATGTCCCCTCGCTGGAAAGGAGCTGAAAAAGGGGTCAAACTCAGCTGTCTGACTCCAGAGCCCATGCTCTTACCAAAGACTTAACCTTTCATCTTGTAGCCCCAATGCTTGCAGGACTCCACAGAATAATGCTCTCGAGTTTGTAAATATAATACAAAGGATTTCAAAGGAGACCAATCGTATCGAAATATACTACCAAATATTTAAAACCGATTTGTGATATAATACATGGGCTTCTTCATGATCACATTACTGTCATAATTTCAGATTCACCATGAGCATAAGTGGTATTTGGGGATATCAGCAAGAACCGTAATGTGATATGGAAATAACTAATTTCTTTCAGTGAAATACCACAGGACTGTTTCTTTGGCTATGCTTTGTGAAATTTTAAATTCAAAATTGAAGGCTAAGTTTCCATTAGAGATTAGTGAAAATGAAAGATGTGATTTTCCTCATCCAAATCCACAGACCCCTGAACTTTATCTGTGCCCCTTGGGCAAGTGAGGACCCACAACCAAGCATCACAACTCCCGTACCAAATCTCTTTGCTACCTTTCATGCATGCTAAGATAAATGTCTTGTTTTGAGGCAGGTACACAAAGCTCAAATAGGTTTCCGTTCAGTCGCTCAGTCATGTCCGACTCTTTGCGACCCCATGAACTGCAGCACGCCAGGCCTCCCTGTCCATCACCAACTCCCGGAGTTCACTCAGACTCATGGCCATCGAGTCAGTGATGCCATCCAACCATCTCATCCTCTGTCATCCCCTTCTCCTTCTGCCCTCAATCTTTAGCTCTAGGAATTTGCTTGTTCTCCAAGAAGAGCTACCTTCACTTTATTTTTTTCAAATTCTTACATGATATCCTATCACTGTATCTTAAGACAAAAACTCTACCTATACATTCTATCCTTCACCTTCACTAAGATGGTACATCTTCATGGTATATCATTTTCTCTGTTCCTCTCTTGTGAGCCTATCAGCATTGAATTTAAACAGATTTCAACTATTGATAAATAAATGTTTTGTAATTCCCAAGTGTGCAGTGGTGAAGAATCCACCTGCCAATAAAGGAGACATAGGAGACCTGGGTTCAGTCTCTGGGTTGGGATGATCCCTTGGAGAAGGAAATGGCAACCCATTCCAGAATTCTTGCCTGGAAAATTTCACAGACAGAGGAGCCTGGTGGGCTGTAGTCCTTGGGGTGGCAAATAGTTGGACATGACTGAGCACACATGCACAGTCTTAATAATGGCAAATACAGGTTGCTTCCTGCATTGCAGATGGGTTGTGTTTCAGCACATTAAATACTTTATGTAGCCTCTTACCAATCGTAGGAGGTAAGAATTATTGTTACTGTCCTAATGGGAAAGAAACAGAAGCTGAGAGAAGTTCAGGTAACAGCCAAGTGTTAATAGTACTATTACTCTAAGCCAATGGTCTAGCTTTTTCTTTATTTACTCCTTTAATCCTCACAAGAACCTTTGAAGTTATCCCTGTTTTGCAAATAAGGACCCCAAAGCATGAAGGATAAGTAATTGGTTCAGGATCACTTAGCTAGCATGGGGCAGAACTGAGATGGAACCCAGACAGGTCACATGCAGAGCCAATATTTTTCCACCACACGCACACACATTGCCACATTTAAGGAACAGAGAAGTCAGGGTTAGAACACAGTCTCGTTCCAACGCTACCTTAACCTTTGACTACCTGTTGTGACTAACTCAGAGCTACATCAGAGCTACATGTAATGGAGCTGCTCATTTCTGTGAATGAATAAAAAGATATGTTGACTCAGCAACCAAGACTGAGACTGTCAACTCGGTGGTTTGCAAGCTGAGTTGAAAACCACACTCGATCTCATCTACGTGAATGATCGCCAAGAAACTGACTTTGAGAAAAAGAGCCGCATCAATAGCCCGTAGTAGCCACTTTTTGTAGGGAGCCAAACTAACCAAAATAATACTAAAATTAAAAAAAAATTTTAAGTTAAGAGCTTGTTACCAAAAACTATTAAGTAAGCAAGGGTTCTGTATCTTTTAATTCTGCTTGAGAGAGAGAGTTGCTCTGAACCACGAAGGCTTGGGCTGCAAATGAAGACTGTTGCCACAGCAATATCACTCCAACAAGCAACACATCCTTGAAGTTTATGACTTCAAAGCCAAAGGCCAAATTCTGCTTACAGGGTATTGGCTTCCTGCCCCTAGCATTCACTTTAGCCCATGGGAAGGTAGAGGTTTTTAAATGTATCTGATTATTTCATAAACTCAACTTTTTTTGACAAATATTCAAGTATTGTTCTTGCAAATGAAAAGCAGGACAACATTAGGAGATAGTTTTTGTTTCCTTCCAAACTTTTTTTAAAAATAATTTTTATTGGACTATAGTTGATTTAAAATGTTATGTTAGTTTTTGCTGTACAGCAAGGTGAATCAGTTATACATACACATACTCACTCTTTTTTATCTTTTACTTATTTTTTGGCTGGGCCACATACCATGTGGGATCATAGTCCCCAGACCAGAGATCGAAATGCTTAGTTCCCAGACGAGGGATCCAATGCCTAGAATTGGAAGCATGGAGTTTTAACCACTGGACAACCAGGGAAGTCCCCTATCCATTTTTTAAAAATTTCTTTCCTATATAAGTCATTACAGAGTAACAAGAAGAGTTCCCTGCGCTATACGGTAGCCATTGTTTATCTATTTTACATACAGTAGTGTGTGTATGCCAATCCCAGTCTCCCAATGTATCCCTCCCCTCTTTTCCCCTCAGTAATCATAAATTTGTTTTCTACATCTGTGACTCTAGTTCTTTTTTGTAAATATGTTCATTTCTACCCTTTCTTTTAGAGTCCACATATAAGCAGTATCATTCGATATTTATCTTTTTCTGATTTACGTCATGCATTATGACAATCTCTAGTTCCATCCATGTTGCTGCAGATGACATTATTTCATTCTTTTTTATGACTAACATTTCCTGGTGGTCCAGTGGTTAGGACTCTATGCTTTCACTGCCAAGGGCAAGTCAGTCCCTGGTCAGGGAACTAAGATCCTACGTGCCTTGCAGCACAGCCAATAAAATAAATCAATAAAAGCAAAAGTGCATTCCGTCTGAACTTTCAAAAAATGATCAGTATTATCTATCAAATAATTCCATGCAATGGAGTGGTATCAATCCATTTCTTCCTCCAGGAAATCTGCCTCCTCATCTTCTGGATTTCCATTCTAATGAAAAATCACTGCAAAAAACACTGGTTTTCATTAAGATTTTTTTTCAGTGAAATGTCACCACATTGAATAAGAGTTCCAACGTATTTGTGTGCAGGTTGTGAATACTCTATACATACGTATTGGGTCTATCCCACCAAAGCAATCTCCATGTTTCCTTGGAGAAATGACAGTAACAACTGTCATTATTCTCCATCCCTTATTGATTCAATAAATTCAATCCAACAAGCATTTCTTGAATGCCTAATGCAAGTGTGTCATGATCTGACCCCCAATCTTCTCCTGCTTTGCGTCCCACCATTTCCCTTTGGCCTGACTCCTTTGCTGTTCTTTAACATACTAAACATATCTCTGCCTCAGGGCCTTGACTTTGCTGCTCTCTCAACTAAAATCTCTTCCTCCCTCTTTTGTAGGTTTCCCCAGGTTTCCTCCTCAAAAATTAAAAGCCTTCCTCTGACCGCTCTCTCTCCATCTCCTTTGCACCTAGAGTACAGGTGGGCACATGACAGGCCTTCAGTAAGTGTTTCTTGAATGGGTTCTGCTGTTCTGTGTTCAGTTCAGTTCAATTGCTCAGTCGTGTCCAACTCTTTGTGACCCCATGGACTTCAGCACACCAGGCTGCCCTCTCCAGCACCATCTCCTGGAGCTTGCTCAAACTCATGTCCATCAAGTTGGTGATGACATCCAACTGTCTCATCCTCTGTCGTCCCATTCTGCTTCTGCCTTCAATCTTTCCCAGCATCAGGGTCTTTTCTAATGGGTCAGTTCTTCTCATCAGGTGGCTGAAGTATTGGAGCTTTAGTTTCAGCATCAGTCCTTCCAATGAATATTCAGGGATTGAGTATTCAGGATTGACCGGTTTGATCTCCTTGCAGTCCAAGGGAATCTCCAACACCACAGTTGAAAAGCATTAATTCTTTGGTGCTCAGCTTTCTTTATGGTCCAACTCTCACATCCATACCTTACTACTGGAAAAACCATGACTTTGACTAGATGGACCTTTGTTAGCAAAATAATGTCTCTGCTTCTTAATATGCTGTCTAGGTTAGTCATAGCTTTTGTCCCAAGGAGCAAGTATTTTTTAATTTTATGGCTGCAGTCACCATATGCAGTGATTTATAAAGTCTGTCACTGTTTCCATTGTTTCCCCATTTATTTTCTATGAAGTGATGGGGATGAATGCCATGATCTTCATTTTCTGAATGTTGAGTTTTAAGACAGCTTTTTCACTCTCTTTCACTTTCATCAAGAGGCTCTTCAGTTCTTCTTTGCTTTCTGCCATAGGGTGGTGCCATCTGTGTTGAGGTGATTGATACTTCTCCCAGCAATCTTGATTCCAGCTTGTGCTTCATCTAGCCTGGCATTTCACATGATGTACTCTGCATTTAAGTTCAATAAGCAGGGTGACAATATACAGCCTTGATGTACTCCTTTCCCAATTTGGAACCAGACCATTGTTCCATGTCCAGTTCTAACTGTTGCTTCTTGACCTGCATACAGATTTCTCAGGAGGCAGGTAAGGTGGTCTGGTATTCCCATGTCTTGAAGAATTTTCCACAATTCGTTGTGATCCGCACAGTCAAAGGCTTTGGCATAGTCAAGAAAGCAGAAATAGATGTTTTTCTGGAATTCTCTTGCCTTTTCTATGATCCAGTGGATGTTGGCAATTTGATCTCTGGTTCCTCTGCCTTTTCTAAATCCAACCTGAACATCTGGAGGTTCTCAGTTCATGTACTGTTGAAGCCTGACTTGAAGAATTTTGAACATTACTTTGCTAGCGTGTGAGATGACCACAATTGTGTGGTAGTTGGAGCATTCTTTGGCATTTCCTTTATTTGGGATTGGAATGAAAACTGACCTTTTCCAGTCCTGTGGCCACAGCTGAGTTTTCCAAATTTGCTGGCATATAGAGTGCAGCACTTTAACAGCATCATCTTTTAGGACTTGAAATAGCTCAACTGGAATTCCATCACCTCCACTAGCTTTGTTTGTAGTGATGCTTCCTAAGGCCCACTTGACTTCAGACTCAAGGATGTCTGGCTCTATTAATGATCACACCATTGTGGTTATCTGAGTCATTAAGGTCTTTTTTGTATAGTTCTTATGTGTATTCTTGCCACCTCTTCTTAATATCTTCTGCTTCTGTTAGGTCCATACTGTTTCTGTCCTTTATTGTGCCCATCTTTGCATGAAATGTTCCCTTGATATCTTTAATTTTCTTGAAGAGATCTCTAGTCTTTCCCATTCTATTGTTTTCCTCTATTTTTGTGCATTGATCACTGAGGAAGGCTTTCTTATCTCTCCTTGCTATTATTTGGAACTCTGCATTCAGATGCGTATATCTTTCCTTTTCTCCTTTGCCTTTAACTTCTCTTCTTTTCTCAGCTATTTGTAAGGCCTCCTCAGACAACTATTTTGCTTTTTTGCATTTTTTTTCCCTTTGGGAATGGTCTTGATCACTGCCTCCTGTACAATGTCCATATGAACCTCCATCCATAGTTCTTCAGGCACTCTATCAGATCTAATCCCTTGAATCTATTTGTCGCTTCCACCTTATAATTGTAAGGGATTTGATTTAGGTCTGTTCTGTGAGGCATAAATAGAAAAGGCACCATCCCAAAGTGGTCACAATGTAGAGAGGAAGGAAGAAGCTTATACAGGTAATTTTTTAAAGGCTGCACAGCCTTATAAATTCTATATTAGGAGGACAAAATAATATGCAAATATAGTTTCCTGGAGGGATTGGCAATGCAATTGGGTTTTGCATTGAAATTACGGTACATACTTTCAGAAGGGCATTCCAGTTACAGGGAACTGCTATGTGGAAGCGTGAAGAAGCCAAATACAGAATGTATTCAAGGAACAGAAAAAATAAGTGAGGGAGAGTAAGAGGTCAGAATATGGAAGATCAGGCAGAAACAAGTTTTGAAGCACAGTGTGGAGGGATCCCACTGTCCTCCACAACTCTTCTATGGACTTTAATCCCCTATATAGCTGCACACTGCCAAAGTCAGCACATCCACAGACCCATGCAGACATGCAAAAGTCTCCAAAATATTTTGTTCTCACCCGGGTGCAGTCATAGTTTAACAATCTTCAGAGTAAATGGGCCTCAAGAAAAGAAGGGGATACAAGATGCAGTCAACCCGTAGGAAGTCAGGAAGGTTCTGCTAGTTTCAAATGTGTTGCTGGGTGAAAGCTGATTGCCTTGCCTATTGAGAGAAAGACTGGCATGGCTCCTGGATTATCTGAAGACATTACTGAAGCAGAATTAAAGGACTACCATAGGGAATAACAAGAAGGGATTCAACATTTCAATTCCTTTGAGCTTATAGAGACCTAGGGCGTCGCCAAGCTATGGACAGGTGCTGTGCAGAGCTAAGTTGCTTCAGTCGGATCTCGGCATGATTACTGGAATGGATTGCCATGCCCTCCTCCAGGGGATCTTCCAGACCCAAGGGTGGAAGCCCAGTCTTTTACATCTCCTGCATTGACAGGCATGTTCTTTACCACTAGTGCCAACTGAGAAGCCCAATGGACAAACGTTACTCTTCATATTTTACAAATGAAAAGGGTTTTTTAAACGTAAGATAACCCATGTTGAAACCATTATCAGATCTTACTCTACTTCCAGAAATAAGATGCCAATTGAGGAGAGCATGGTAGCAACTATTTTGCCAGGAAAAATGAGAAAAAACGTAGTCTTGCTTTTCACAAGGCTCTGCAGGTTTTCCAATAAGCTATCAATGAGGTGAATCCACTGGATGCTGCAGAGCCTGGGTTTTGATTCCTCAACACAACACGACTCAGAGACCGGGGACAGGGTCAGTGTTGTCGTTCCCTCGCGCACCCACTGGCCTCGGCCACCAAAGCCCATCTGAGACCATGAGGTGGGGAGCGTCGATTTCCTGCCTCCCCCTCGCAGGCCGCAACTTTCCCCGGAAGTCCGCAGAGTTGCTAAGGGGCAGCGATCCCACGGGTGCGGTGACCCCGATGTGACCGGTCGTGTCCTTCAGACACTTCTCGCCGCCCACAAGGAAGTGGCCCTGAGAGCGCAGCTAACACAGCCGCTCCACGCTGCGGGAAACAGGGCCAGAGACGCCCGCCCGAGCTGAGAACGCGTGCCGCTCCGCCCCCTCACGCCCCACCCACGGCGGCGCTGCTCGACCAATCCAAGCGCCGCGCGTCCGGGTCGACGGACGTGGGTCTGACGTCACTGCGGGTCTGCAGGCCGGTTTCCGGCGCCCGGCGGCCCGTGGGAGTTGTGCTAAGTGGCCCACGCTTGGGGGGGCTTTTCACACGGGGTGGGAGTAGAAGCGAAGCCATCCTCGGGCCCCTCGCAGACCTCGGTGTCAGAATTTCCCCCCTTGCGCCAGCGCTGCCTCAAATGTCAGGGCTCGCCCACTCTTCTCCGGTCTCGCCAGCCTAACCTTTTGGGGGCTCTCAGGGGAATTCGCCATTTCTGCTGGACCTGTCTGGGGAGTGCCCTGAACCCAGCCTTTACTGGATGTTGAAAAATACATTTATTTAATGCCACAAATGGCCTCTTTATGTCCAGTAACTGCAGTTAGCACCCCCATCCCTGTAAGGTAGCTCCACCACCTTTCGGTGAATAGAAAACAGGTTAGGTTAGTATAGGGTAGTATTACCCATTCACCCTCTGGTGAAATGAATTTGACATAGGAAATGAGGTTAGAATAGGAATAAGAAATTGGTTGAAATCACATCGTAAACTGCAGTATTGTACACATGTATCAGTCCTGAATATTCGTTGCAAAGACTGATGCTAAAGCTGAAGCTTCAATACTTTGGCCACCTGGTGCGAAGAAATGACTCACTGGGAAAGACCCTGATGCTGGGAAAGGCAGGAGGAGAAGGGGACGACAGAGGATAAGTTGGTTGGATGGCATCACAGTTTGAGCAAGTCCAGGAGTTTGGCTCAGGGCAGCCTGGTATGCTGCAGTCCATAGGGTCGCAAAGAGTCCGACACGACTGAGCGATTGAACTGAACTTAAATTATTTAAATCTGTAGCCATTGTCAAAGAAAGGAAAGAACGTACTATAGGGTGAAATTAAGATGATATTTGCAGGTGTTTATTGAACACCTGCTATGTGCCAGGGGCTGCAAGAGATGCTAGGGATTCAGCGATGACCAAGACAGGAAGTTCCTATCATGGAATTCACAGGGTTAAGGGGAGACAGATAATAAGTAAACAAAAGACAGAAAATGCTGGAATAAGTGCTATCAATGAAATAGAAGGATATATTCATAGAAAATTAGTTTTATTAAGATGAGATGCAACATATAAGTGGCTCATGAAAAAAAAAAGAATAAACCTGGCAGCAGTTTCTTTTCTATTTATTGTGATCAGGCTAATTCTAAGAAGTTGCTTTTTAGAGTCAGGATCAGAAGGACCATGGCTGGCTGCTGAGAATGTAAGGGAGGCAAAACCTTTACCTTCTTAACGTCTCTGGCTGGACCTGGGAATTAAATTGGCATAAGACTTAGGAGAAAAAGCATACAAATTAGTATAAGCTTTACCATGATCTGGGAGACTTCCTAAGGAATTGAGGACTCAAAGAAGAGGCAAAAAACCTAAGTGCATATACACTGGATTGAGCTGAAAGTGGGAATTGTGGGAAGTCAATCAGAGGAAGAAAGGAAAATCAGAGGAAGATGGCAATTATTTTAAGAGTCTTTCTGTGCAAATTGGTAGACTCAACTCCCTCTCTAGTATTATGCATGTTTCTTTCTTTTTGGTGTAGGGAGGGCACTTACTACAGAAGAGTAGCATCTGCCTTGGGAAAAAAGAAAAACGGTAGTGTGCCTCTCTTGCGCCTATTGTTTTTCATGTCCCTTTAACTCAAAATAATTGATATCTTGAAATGGCATATTTGAAAGTGGCACATCCTACTGTCCTTCACTCACATTATCAACACCATTTCTCTATTGTTGGGTTGTGAGCTCCACAAAGCAGATCAGTTCATTTCAGTTCAGTCGCTCAGTCATGTCTGACTCTTTGCGACCCCATGAATCGCAGCATGCCAGGCCTCCCTGTCCATCACCAACTCCCGGAGTTCGCTCAGACTCATGGCCATCGAGTCAGTGATGCCATCCAACCATCTCATCCTCTGTCGTCCCCTTCTCCTCCTGCCCTCAATCCCTCCAGTATCAGAGTCTTTTCCAATGAGTCAACTCTTCACATGAGGTGGCCAAAGTACTGGAGTTTCGGCTTTAGCATCGTTCCTTCCAAAGAAATCCCAGGGCTGATCTCCTTCAGAATAGACTGGTTGGATCTCCTTGCAGTCCAAGGGACTCTCAAGAGTCTTCTCCAACACCACAGTTCAAAAGCATCAATTCTTTGTGCTCAGCTTTCTTCACAGTCCAACTCTCACATCCATACATGACCACTGGAAAAACCATAGCCTTGACTAGACGGACCTTTGTTGGCAAAGCAATGTCTGCTTTTTAATATGCTATCTAGGTTGGTCATAACTTTCCTTCCAAGGAGTAAGCATCTTTTAATTTCATGGCTGCAATCACCATCTGCAGTGGTTTTGGAGCCCCCCAAAATAAAGCAGATCAGTATCTCTTAAATACATGTTGTAACAGCTGCAAGAAACTGACAATTTTAAGCTCCTTGAAAACAGGGAGAGTGTTTTAGTTTCTACTTGCCCCAAGGCCTAAAGACTTGTCAAAGTTGAAAAATGTAGTGGATAGGATGACATTATTGTTTTACCTGGAAACAAGGGACTGAACTAGGGGGTGTCTTCATTTCTCATACTAGAGCAAGGTTTTTAGGGGAAATGGTTTAATTTTTTGGCTTTGTTTTGTAAATGTGTAATGAGAAATAAGTATGAACTATAAGGTTGAAGGGTGTCAAGTTGCTGATTTATTAATAAGTAATATTGATAGACTCTATGGTGATTATAGTGTGAAATCTGACATCAGAACATCTGAATTTGACAAAGACTCTGCAGGACTTTATATAGTCATTTCATCCGTCTGGACCTCAACCTCAGCATCTCATACCCGCCAGGAAGTCAATATACAATGTCTAAAACCAACATGTAAGAAATAACAGTATTAGTATATTGTTTTAAAATATCACCAGAAGAAATCATTTAAAAAGTTGAAGAGAGGAGGGCTGGAGAGCAGGGCTGAGGGATATGAAGAATGGGGTCAGGAAGCTGTTTTTTCATGATGAGTCTTTGCAGGCAGTATTAGTGGGCTGTGTAACAAAACCTGGGTATTGCTTTCTGTTCCCTGGGGAAAAGGTCTTCCTTATGACAAGGCAAAAGTACAAGCAAGCAAGCCTCATAATCACGTTACTGCTTTACAAGGCTTTGATCAGTTCATGTCTGTTAACATTCCATTAGCCAAATGGAATGGTAGCAAGGACAAGCCCAAAGTCAAGGGGCTGTAGATGAAGAGGAAAAAGAAAATATTTCTGAAAAATTATCCAATCTACCCTAAGAAGCATTTGAGTTTTGAAAACTGTATGCAGTGTATTCATTTGGTGAAAATTCCCACGAAGGTCCATTTCAGATCATAATGGTGATGTAGCTAGGAGTGGTAACTCAAATTCTCTCTCTCTCTTTTACTAAGCGTCATCTTGCCATTTTAATTCTGTCACGGCTGTCTCATGCTGCAGCAGGCCACCAGCATGGTTGTCTCTTTACATGTTTGCTGTGGACACTGGAGCAAAACAGCTTGTTTTCTCTTAGTTTTCCTTTCATCTACCTAAATCCTTCCTTTGTTCTTGAAGCACCTCCTGACCACTTGCCTCTTCTCCCTCTCTGTCCTATTTCCCACACTACTTCAAAATTAAAAGGGGGCAATATTTGCCTCCCTCCTTTGCAAATAGCCAAACGTGACATCATTCAAGAACTCCCCAAACCTTTTCTTCTTAAAATGCAACATGATTGAAGACACTTAAATTTTTTGCATGCATGCATAAAATAGTGTTGCATTAATAATCTATTTACAATTTTTAAAAAAATAGAAACCACTCTCACCACCATTGTAAGGGTCACATGAAATGTATGGAAGTGTTTTGTAAACAAAAACAGCCTGTTGTTTCTTAAGAAGATACATGTTTTTAATATTAATTTAATTTTTAATATTAATATTCAATTTAAATTGAAACGAAAAACACTGACATTTAAAAATCCTTTTTGACCTCATATTACTGGTGAGAATGCTAAGTGCTTCAACTTATATGGAGTCAATCAAATGTACTTCCCACTTCTGGAAACTTACCCTCCAGTTATACTTGCACAAGTAGGACCTAAGAATATGATCATTCAATGCAGTGCTTTTGACAGAAGACAATTGGAAATAACCTAAGTGTTGACAGTAGGACACCAGTAAATAAGGGCTTCCTATGTGGCTCAGAGGTAAAGAATCCACCTGATAATGCAGTAGACTCCAGAGGTGTGGATTCGGTCCTTGGGAAGATCCTCTGGAGAAGGAAATAGCAACCCACTCCCATATTCTTGCCTGGGAAATCCAATGGATAGAAGAGCCTGGGCAGTTACAGTCCATGGGGTCGTAAAGAGTCAGCCACAAATGAGCATGCACACGGCAGTAAATAAGATATGGAACATGCCCACCCGCAGTGGCATACTATTTTGTTCAGGAGAAAAATAAAATGAGGAACTTCTTTTTGATATGGAAAATCTTCAAGGTATTCTTAACATGGTAGTGGCAGCAGGAAGGGAAGTGTATAACAAAATAGTCTGCTACATTTCTATGAGAAAGGAAAACAATAGTATTTGTATTTGCTTGTGAATGCATAAAGAAATACTGGACGTATGCCCAAGAAACTAAGAACGTTGCTACCTAGAAGATAACAACCTTACCTTCTAGGTAACGTTGAAGGTGGGAATGGAATTGGATGGGGACCCAGAAGGTGGGTTACCTAGAAGGTGGGAATGGAATTGGATGGAGATCCAGCTAGGAGTCATCTGTTCTATGGAATCATTATCATTTGGGGTTTTGAAACTAGTAAAAGTATCACTAATCAAAGACTTCTAAAAACATAATTTGAGATTGTTGACCTTAAAAAAATAAGACATTCAGAGGGCTGAATTTACTTGGGAATAGCAGAGAAATTGCCAACTCAGGACAAGCCCAACTAACTATGGTGAACCATAGGCAAGTTTAGGAAGCCAAGGGAAAGTCAACATTTATTAGATTTTAGAATGAAATTGGGGAGGGCTGTAGTGGTTTTTTTTCATTGGCTGCAATTATGGGCAGCTTGTTGCTGTGTCAAAAGGAAATTTTCTTTCTTTCCCCGAGCCTGTGAGGTACAGTGAGTGATATGTGTATTAGACCCTCCCTTCATGGTTTCCCCACTCCACTCTGATTTAGGTTTCCTTTGTGCATTTTCAGAAGATTATAATTTCAATAAATTAATTAATCAAGCATGGACATACATCAATTTATTGCATTTACTTGTGCTTCACAGACATTTCGTTTTTTACAAATGGAACGTTTGTGGCAACCCTGCATCAAGCAAACCTACCAATGCCGTTTTCCCAACGGCATTTGCTCCCTTTGTGTCTCTGTGGTGCACTTTGTTAATTCTCCCAGAACTGTAAGTGGAGCCTGAAGATGACTCAGTTGCTGTAATATCGTGATAAAACTTTATCTTCAGATGAGATGAGATGTAACTTTTTACGGATGAGCAAAGTAAGTGGTTTCTTGAGTGGGAATATACTTCTGGTGAAGACACTGTGAAATTGAAATGACAAGGGATTTATAAAATGACAAACTTAGCTGACAAAGCAGTAGCGGGGTTTGAGAGAATTCCGATTTTAAAAAAGCTTTGCCGTGGGCAAAATTTTACCAAATAGTATTGCGTGATAGAATGACTCCTTCTATCTCAGCATTCCTTCTAAGGGGAGTGCAGAGAAAAAGAGTGCGAGCCGGGCATTCAGGCAAGAAAAGAGAAATTTATTAGAGGGAAATGAGAGGGAGACTGGCCCTTGAGGAGAACTATTGTCCTCCCTTTCTGGTGAGGTCTTTCTTATATCCCACCAATGAAAAATTTTCTGAAGGGATGGTTAATTTTTAGCCTGTAGTTAAGTCCTGTGGTCATGTAGCTGGAGGTCTGGAATCTGGTGGTCTCGCAGCTTTGAGAAGATAGGCGCCAGTGACAAACCAGAATGTTATTTGGGCAATTTGGTCAGTCTCAAGGATCACTGTGATTTTATTCTTTGTTTGCCAGGTCAACATAATGAGCCACGTTAACAATGAGACCCCCCACCCCCCCAGCAATGTGGGCCTTATCACTTCAGAAAAGAGCCAATTGAGCCAACAAATTTTATTAAGAAATTGCCACAGCCACCCCCAACCTTCAGCAAGCATCACCCTATACTGTCAGTCATCAATATCCCAGGTTCCACCAGCAAAACCCTTTCATCAGGAAAAAGATAGGACTCATTAGCTCAGTTGATGGCTAGCATTTTTTAGGAATATTTTTTAAATAAAGCATATACTGTTATTAAGACATAATCCTATTGCATACTTAACAGGCTACATATAACTTTCATTATGCACTGCTGCTGCTGCTGCTAAGTCGCTTCAGTCGTGTCCGACTCTTTGCGACCCCATAGACTGCAGCCCACCAGGCTCCCCAGTCCCTGGGATTCTCCAGGCAAGAACACTGGAGTGGGTTGCCATTTCCTTCTCCACATTATGCACTAGAAAACAAAAAAAAAACTGGTCTGAAACCCAATCTAGTGTCCCTGACTTCGGTGTTCAGCTCCTATTCAAATCCTGTGGATGCAGTATTAAACTCTATTAAAAATACTATTATGAGAACCAAATACACGTGAAATTAGCCACTAGCCAAATCAGTCACAGAGAAACTGGGGGGACCTTAAAGAGTCATAAAAGAGTGGAGGTGACTGGACAACGCGCGCCAAGAAACAGAACAATGCAAAGAAAGCCCCGAGGGCACAGAGGAAGCAAGAAGGAACTATTTTATTTTGTGAAAATGCGGGTTTAAAGCAAACCCACGCGGCTCGCCAGACGAGCACAGAGAAAAACGTCTGGCTTGCAGGCATGAAAAACGGGTTAAATTCAGCGCGCGCTGGGGGCACGCTGGGCCGTCCCTCGGATGCGGGAGATTTCGGGAGAATGCGTGAGTTTAGAAGACTTCGCTTTCGCTTGTTGTTTCAAATGGAATCAAGCCTAGGCGTACAATCTACACGCAGAAGGGCAGGAGGTACCGCACGTTCCCCAAGGTGAGTTCGGCCGGATATGACATCACGCGAGGCGAGCCACGTGGGTCTGCGCAGTGCGGGACTGAGGAGTCACGCAGGGCGGCGCGCGCCTGCGCAGTGCGGGGCTGAAGGCCAAGCCTGACGGCGCGCGTGCGTGCCGGCGTGCGTGCTTGCGTGCGTCCCGGTTTAGTGCGGTACTGGCCCAGTCGTCACTGGCGCAGAATTGCTGACGGAACGGGCCGAGGCTGGCTGGCTGTGGGAAGAGAGGCGAGGTTCAGGTCTGGGCCATGGGGAGCGCGGCGCAAGCTCAGGCCGTCGGGGCACGGGCCGCCCGCTGGACCCGTAGAGGGTCCCCGAAGCGGCGCGGACCCGGCCGCGTCTGAGGAGGAGGCGGTCTCCCAGGGTTCGCAGAGGGCGCCGTTCGCTCGCCAGCGTAGTAGCAACGCTGAAGCTTCTAGAATTTGCGTGCATAACATCGCACCAGCTTGGAGCTAGTTAATGTTGTTTGTTGACATCGTTTACTAAAATCTGTGATGCATGGGAAACAAAGTCCAGAAAAATAGGCTAACAGCGATTCAAACCCCGGCACAGCGGCTGTCGTTTACGAGAGAGCTAAGTGCGAAGAATCTATCAGGATTGACTGTAGCGTGGGGGAATTACCATTTTTCTCCGTTTTTTTTTTTTTTTTTTTTTTTTAAAGCGTGTTCAAATATGTAACACTGTTAACCGCCCCCGAAAATTTAGTGCAGTTACTGGAACTAGAAAATAAAATCCCCTCCAAAAATCTCAGGGGGTAATTGCTAAAGACAGTATTTCTTTTTTTATCCATGAAGTTCAGCCTTTTCTATGTGAAATAGTACTTGAAAAAAGGCGGCTTTGTATTTCCCTCTCCCTGAATTGTGTGAAATGGAAGGCCTATGTGCTTAGGTGTTGGAAAGCTTCATTTACAATATATTAGAAATTAGATTTTTATAAACGTGATGAAATCTGAACATTAACCAACGTGTTGGCAATCTTGCTGTGATGTCATCTCAAAAAAACAGGAACTGAAGTTCTGTTTAAGTCAATATTAACCAAAAATGCTGTTTTATTGTGTTTGCCTATCAAAATCTTTTCCCTGGGAAGCACTTGGTTACTCTGCTTAAAAGTGTTCCTTAATCTTGTTTTTAGGTCTTCTACGGTTGCAGTGAAAGTTTCTTGAAAATTTTGTTTTAATTGAGTCTTTAATAAATACAACGTAAAAATGGCTTCAAAAAGAGCTCTAGTCATCCTGGCTAAAGGAGCAGAGGAAATGGAGACGGTTATCCCTGTAGATGTCATGAGACGAGCTGGAGTAAGTCCCTCAAAGTTTTTTAGCCCTCCTCCGTTTGAAAGCATTTTTGAATTCTTAAAAGTAATTTTGGATAAAGTAGTGTTGAATGTTCTTTGTGAAATATTTCAAACATACGCAACAGTACAGAGGCTGTGTAATAATTACTTGTCTGCAACTTAATAGTTAACATTTTACTATATTTTTTTCAGACTTGTTTTTTGAAGATACAAATGTTTTAAAGGAATAAACATTGCAAAGCTCTCTTTATTTCCCTAATTCAATTCCCTTTCTGGCCCCAGAAATAACTGCTCTCCTCACAGTGATGTGAATCCAGCCCAAGCATGTCTAAAGTAACATTAGACTGTGGTTCTCACTCTGCATATCTGCATTATAAACCTTTATACGCCCACATAACCATAGTGAATGCTTAAGTAGCCTTTACTGAATGGTGGATACCATTCTAAGCACTTATACTAGTTTTTAAAACGTTAAAACCACCCTAAGAGTTATTGCCAACCTCTTGTTACAGTTGAAGAAACAGGCAGAGAAGCAGTCAGTGAATGAATCAAGTATTTAAATAAGTGAACTAATCACATTGTAGTAAAGAATGTAGATGCGATTTATTTAAAACTGCTGCTTAATATTGCACTATGGGAATATGCCCAGTCTCCATTCCTCTATTGCATTGTTTTACAGCATTATAGTGCTGTAATACTTTTTTTTTGGTCGTTCTGGTTTTATTGAGATATAATCAACATATAGCATTGTGTAAGTTTAAGGTGTACAGCATACTTAAATATATCATGAAATGATGACCACAATAAGTTTAGTGAATATCCATCATCTTGTATCAATACAAAAGTAAAGACGTAAAAGAAAAATATTTTTTTCCTATCATGAGGACTCTTAGGAATTACTCTTAAAAACTTTTGCATATTAAACATAACAGTATTAATTGTACCTATCCTGTTGTACATTAGTTTCTAATCCTTATTTATCTTATAGCTGAACATTTGTAATATTCTTGTGCAGGTTTTTCTTGTTTAAAGATATGAAAGTTTTTCTAGGCTCTGAGCCTAAAAGGAATTACTACTTGCATATATGATGTTACTAGATTTTGTCAAGTGACTCTCCAAAGTACTGATATTTGGGCCCACCAGCAGTGAGAAAAATTCCTATTGTTCTCAGTATTGTCAGCTTTGTGAATTTTTGCAGGGCAGTGGAGTAGTATTTCATTGTCTTAACTTGCATTTCTACCTTATGAAAATACCAGGAGGATTAAATGGCAACAGCAACTTTGCAAGGTGTTTTATCGATAGGATGATCATATGATTTATCACACAGACAAGAACACTTGTAAAAGAAAGGAGGCTAAGCAGATGGGTACTGGGACAGCATCTTTAATTCATACTGTCAGACAAACTGGGACAGATTAGTGGTTAAATATATTTAGCCAACTTAATAGCCTAAAGTCAGCATGGTTTTGTTGCAGTATTTCCTGCCAGGTTATTTTAAAACACAGGCCAGTTGTGAAAATGTTACTCTAAATTTATGTTCAGTGTTCTTAAATATCATGATGACGTCTTCCTCTTAGATTAAGGTCACCGTTGCAGGTCTGGCTGGAAAAGACCCGGTACAGTGTAGCCGAGATGTTGTCATTTGTCCTGATGCCAGTCTGGAAGATGCAAAAAAAGAGGTTTGTTCTCTAGATTTGGAATCGTTCCTTCCTACCGCTTCTTTATCAGTTTCTTGAACTCTGTCTTAACTACATCTAAAACTGTCATTAGCGCAGACTTATTTTAAGAAAGTTACTTTGCTTAGAGGTCTTCAGCACTAAATTAAGTCCTGGGGAGTGGAGAACTTTGCCTTTTTCCACTCTGTATCCTCAGAACCTGGCAGGTCCCTGACCTCATGTGTTTGGTGTGGGTGGATGGGCGGGACACCATCACTAGTGATCTGGCTCATACAGGCAGCCTTGCCTCCTTCTGTAACTACATTACTTAGTATGAGAGTCACCTGCACATTTCCCATTCATTTCTTACCCTTTATTCGAAAGCTGTTTCTTATCTTTCCTTTATCAGTGACACAGATGTGGGGTTATGTGATTCATTTTACACGGAACAACTCATACTTGATTTGTGGTTGGATTAAAGGAGGAGTGAGTTCTCCTTAAATTGTGTCATTTTTTCAGTATCTTCAGAATTGAGGTTTTTCCTTTTATGGGGGACCAACGCTTTTGGGAATCCGTCAAGAGCTGTGGTCCCTTTCCTCAGAAGCATGCCTGCCCACACATACCAGCCAGTTGAGCCTGCGCTTTCACGGGGCTCAGGCTTCGGGGGCCAATGTGATAGAAGTGTGGGGTGCACCCTCTTAGAGCAGGGATGGGGCAGATCACCACCCATGACAGCTTTTCTGTGCTATGAGGAGCCTGGGCGTAGAATTCCCTGTGCCTGGCTCTCCTCAAAAGCATAGAAAAATGTATTCCTCTCTGATAAATTCACATATCTCAGTGCTAGATTGTGAAGTTTAAGAATGTTGATATTTTGTAGTTGTTGGATCTCTAAATAGGAGGTTAGAAATGAGAGAGTAGCAGTAAGTGTTTCTTCCCTGTTCTTTTTTGTCCTGTAGGGTCTGGGTGTTCTGGAATAGTCGTTACATTTTGTGTCTGTTTATTGTTCAGTTTCTAAATGGAGTGAAAGAAATTTTCATACTTCACAGATTTTAAGTTTTGCTTGGCTTTGAAACAACATAGGACATTTCATAGTCTTTAAAAGTAACTAAATAGTATATGTTGGAGTAAAAATGTATTTTTCATTTTGTTTGCTTAATGACTAAATTTTTTTAAAAACTTTTTTAACATTTTAAGATACTGTATTAAATCAATTTCTATTTCATAATTTAAGCAAGTTTGAAATCATTAGATTTCTAGGGTGTTTTAGTATCTGAGATAATAAAATATTGTGTCATTTTTTTTAATACCCCAAGTTCCATTTTACTTAAGGTTAAAACATTCTTTTGTGCCTTCTAGGGTTTTTTTTTAATTTATTACTGTGTACATTCTTGTTGAAAAATAATCCATACAATGTAGACAAACACAAAGTCACGTGTTACTGTTAATGTCCCTTTCTTATTCTTCCCTTCCTTGCTCCCTGCATCAGTTGGCAGTTTCCTTTGTCCATGAGTATCTATACTGTACACATGTATGTGGGGGGGGGGGTGTTTGTGTGTAGACACACACATATGCATTCACGTACATTTATTGTTTTTACAAGAATGAGATCATGCTACACCTGGAATTCTGCAGCACAGACATCATTTCGTGTTACTAGTATATGGAGGTTTTCTGCATTGTTGGCTAGTTACAGTAGTCCATTGTAGAGAAACACTTTGATTTATTTAACTTTCTCTATGAACAATATTTTTGCTGTGACCATATTTAACATATGAATGTGTTACTGTTTAATGCACATTTCAAATAAAACATTTTCACTTTTCTTATTTTTTAAACTGTTACAGGGACCTTATGATGTGGTGGTTCTTCCAGGAGGTAATCTGGGTGCACAGAATTTATCTGAGGTAAAGTATGTAAAGAGAGTATTCCAACATCTTGTATTCTGTTGTTTTTGTTATTAAAATATTTCAGGAAGGAGGCTGTGAATAGAATAGGAAAAGATGAACAAAACGGTGTTCCAGCTTAATTTTTTAAAAAGTCATTTCTAATAACATCTACTGTAGAAGTAAGCAGAATTGGTGGAACAGTTGTGAATAGATTCTGTGAATAGAGTCCAAATGTAAGATTACTGCCCCCCTCCAATAGCAACAGAATGATTTATTTTGTGCTTGTGAAGGGTTAAGCATTGAAAGGTAAGAGGTTGGCTGTCTATTCAGCCATTGGAGTGAGGGAGATTGCAGGGGCCTAGAGCTGCCAGCTTGAATGAGAAATGGTATAAAGGAAGCCACTGTTTCTTCTGTTAGGTCAAGCATCAGCCTGCAGGAGGGAAGAGAAAAGGAGATGAGAGAGTCAGGGACTTCATGAGACAGAAACTCATGAACCAGGTCAAGTCAGTCATTTGGGACCTTGGGGCACTGTCCTCACTTTGCTATCTGAAAAAAAAGCCCAAACAGCACCTTTCCTCTTTGCTGTATCCCTAGAGTACAAGATGGCAAAGGTTAGCATGCCCAAGGGAAATAGTTTTCTCATCTTATCTTTAAACATCTTTAAGGAGAGGGTACCCTTTTCTATATAAACGTTGTGGTTGGGTTTAAGCCTGTAGAAACACTATGAATTTGATAGTTTTCATATTGAGGATTTAGCAATGTTGTTGAAAAACAGATGGAAGTTGTTGTGGTTAAGCTAAAACCAGATTCTACCAAAGTTTCTAGCCGAGATTGGCTGCGGCTTAATGACAACTTGATGTACTTTGGTTCTCTGACTAGTCCGCTGCTGTGAAGGAGATACTGAAGGAACAAGAGAAGAGGAAGGGCCTCATCGCTGCCATCTGTGCAGGTAACCTCAGGCCAGCCCCTGTCCAAGGGTGTCTTCAGTTCAGTCGCTCAGTCGTGTCCGACTCTTGTGACCCCATGAATTGCAGCAGCTTGCTTCAAAATACACATGACAGGGTTGTCTTTGAGTACAAGGTTGTGTTCCCAGTACTTCTTCCACTTCCTGAAGCATGAAGGGCTTCTGTGTCAGTGTGTTTAGTTGGGGGCATGAGGTTGGTATCATGTCAGAAGTGACTGCAGTTACTCCGTTTTCTGCCTCTCCCTGCCTTTGGTGTGCATTTTGTGGAACCTATTGTTTTCTATGTATGATGGACCTGGAGGAAAGCAAGGCCCCTCTGGAATTCAATAAACAGTTGTTCCAGCCAGTCCCAGTGCCAGAGAGGACTTCTGCCAGGACAAGGTCAGCAAGAATCAGGCCAGCGTTAACAATCACAGATCTGCCCTGAGCTTGCCCCGGGGGCTTCCCACCTGATCCTCAGTGTTCAGCTCCAAGTCTGAGGTACTGTATGTTCTCTGCCACATGATTCAGAGTAAGGATGGTGGTGCTTTGCAGGGGTCCTCACATCTTTGAGACCTAGTAATATCAGTCCTTTGGTTTTTGATACCATTTTAAAGTCCATTCTTTTTGCTCTAATAGATGATATTCCACCATCTTCCATTTTTTTCATAGTGTAATTTTGGCAGGTGCCTGTGGCTCAGATGGTAAAGCGTCTGTCTACAATGCGGGAGACCTGGGTTCGATCCCTGGGTCGGGAAGTCTCTGGAGAAGGAAATGGCAACCCACTCCAGTACTTTTGCCTAGAAAATCCCATGGACGGAGAAGCCTGGTGTCCATGGGGTCACAAAGAGTCGGACACGACTGAGCGACTTCACTTTCACTTTCCTTATTCATAGGTCTTCATTAAATGTTTTATCAAGAGAACAGATAAGCAAATGAATGGATGGTTAGACAAAATGACACGATATTTTGTTCAATACGGTAGACTTTTTAAAAGAGATCATAGTCATAGGCTGGGGGTCTGGGGACTGTGCCTTAGAGCAGTTGTTCTCACAGTCTTTCCAGAGGGTTTGTAAGGGCAGAGCAGATACTGCTCACACATTATTTGCCTTTTTACTTTGAATTCTCATAGGAATTACATCAGAGAATGACAATGGCATCATTCAGGCATGGCTTGTGTGCTGAGTGTTCTTAGCTCATAAACCTTTCAAGATTTAATTTCTGGCATGGCAGTTACTGATAAATATAACTCACACTAATAGCTGAAGGGACCCTAAGACTTGAGTGTTTGAGAACCCCCAAGTAAGAGACCAGGAAGGACTGAGGGGCATCCACCTGGCAGTCCTTGTCTTTGGGTTCCAGTCAGTACTGACCTCTGACCTGCCCTTGTGGCTTAAGGATTTCTTTGCTAAAAGACACTGAAGCCCAAGTAGCTGCACTGCTCCTTAAGGAGGAAGACATCAGTTAGTTCAGTCACTCAGTCATGTCCATATCTTTGCCACCCCATGGACTCTAGCACGCCAGTCTTCCCTGTTCATTACCAGCTCCCAGAGCTTGCTCCAACTCAGTCATGTCCATTGAGTCGATGATACCATCCAACCATCTCATCCTCTGTTGTTCCCTTCTTCTGCCTTCAATCTTTCCCAGCATCAGGGTCTTTTCCAGTGAGTCAGTTCTTTGCAGCAGGTGACCAAAGTATTGGAGTTTCAGCTTCAGCATCAGTCTTTCCAGTAAATATTTAGGACTGATTTCCTTTAGGATTGACTGGTTTACTGTCCAAGGGACTCTCAAGAGTCTTCTCCAACATCACAGTTCAAAAGCATCAGTTCTTCAGCACTCAGCTTTCTTTATGGTCCAACTCTCACATCCATATATGACTACTGGAAAAACCATAGCTTTGACTAGATGGACCTTTGTCAGCAAAGTAATGTCTGTGCTTTTTAATATGCTGTCTAGGTTGGTATTAGCTTTTCTTCTAGAGAGCTCTTCAAGAAGATTAGCGACACCAAGGGAACATTTCATGCAAAGATGGCCATAATAAAGGACAAAAACAGTATGGACCTAACAGAAGCAGAAGATACTAAGAAGGAGGAGGACATAGGTGGTATTAGTTGAATATGGACTTAGTCCAGTCCACCCTCACCCCACCTCACCCCACCCCACCCCACCCCACATGCTGACCCCTCACCTCTGTTGCATTCTTTGTGCTTAGTGCTTAGACCAAAGAAAAAAAGGAAGGGTTTGCGTTGGGTTTGTTCCCTTAGGACGGCTGAAAGTAAAAAATCACATGTCAGTTTGTCATTTTGTGTCACTGAAGTAGCAGAATCCTGAGCTGCTTCTGGTTCCCAGTGTTGTGCTGAGGCAGGATCAACTCCCAGGCTGTCAAGGCATGCAGGCCTTATCATTTACATCCATGCTGTAAAGTAAACGGCGCTGGTAACATGTCGTCTGGTTGAATGTCTTGCACTGCTCTGCTGGGTGCTGCAGAAGACCAGAGAAGTGTGATCGTGTGTTGAGGAGAGATTGGAATGAGCAATGGCAGAGATTCAGATGTTTCAATCAGTAGATGAGAACAAGATGAAGCTTACACTTAGGGGTTGGGAACAGTTTACTGAACTGAAGGAATGTTAGCTTAACCCCTAATACTGAGTGAAAGCGAGAGAAAGAACCTGGAAGGGAGGCTTTCTGGAGAAATAAAATGAGATTAGGGGAGAGGGGGAGGCGTGAGGGGTATGGAAGCCAGTTGGCAGGTGCTGGGCTCCAGGTACAGGCTCAAGCTCTGGGATGCCTGGAGAGGCTAGGACCCTTTCCATAAGTAACCACATGGTGGCGCTGTTGACTTTCCCTCTGGTCCTCCCGGGGTGATTCTGTCCACTGTGCCCTCTGCTCCCAGCGCAGAGCTGGACCCTTATGTATTTATATATATATAATTTATTTACTTTTGACTGTGTGCTGGGTCTTCATTGCTGTACAACCTTTTCTCTAGTTGAAGAGAGCAGGGACTACTCTCGGTTGTGGTGCATTCTTGTTGTGGAGCACAGGCCCTGGGCTTCAGTAATTGGGCATGTGGACTCACGTGGGCTCGGTAGTTGTGGTTCTCGGGCTCTAGAGCACAGGCTCAGTAGTTGTGCACTGACTCAGCTGCTCTGTGGCATGTCGGATCTTCCCAGATCTGGGATGGAACCTGTGCCTCCTGAAGTGGTAGGTGGAGTCCTTACCCCTGAGCCACCAGGGAAGCCCCCAATTAGGATTCTCATGCCCAGAAAGCCGTAATTTTGAATTTACCATACATTTATTAACATCATTATAGGTAACAATTTTATCACCTGGAGGGAGCAACCTAAAAATTCCTCACTCACCGTATGACCACTGTCCTCAAGTATGATCCATCATCTCTTGAAATTTGCTCTAAAATGTACTGGAGAAAATGATTGTTTCTTAAAATCTCACAAAATAAGGAAGATAATGAATCCATTCAAATAAAATTGAGTGATAATTATGACAGACTTTTAAAATTTGCTTCCAAACACAGCTCTTATATACAGAATACAAGTAAGGAGGGAGGCGACATCAGGCATGTTTAAGAGACTTTTGATGTAAGTTATAAATGAGGACTTGGTCTAAAACCGACACTTGATGTTAGACCGACAGCTTATGTAATTAGATGATACTTGTTCGATCTTCCTGCTAGTAGCTGCTAAGATCTTGAGTTGCCCGTAGGTCTGTTTATGTAACTACTTTTTCCTTGGAACCGTGTTGAAATATGAAAGGTCAGAAGAGCAAGTGCTTGGGTTTGCTGGAGCTAAAAGTGCGCGAGTCTGTCTTGGGACCTTAGCTGAAGTGCCCTAACCATTTAGAAGGTCACAGTGTTCTTCTGAAGTTTTTTAGGTTTGACATGAGGTGTTAGTAAGTTTTTGTTTTTTTTAATTTTTGGTGACTTAGAGAAAAAAGGTAGAGGGACTCCTTTTTTAAAAAAAATAGATTTAAAATAACAAAAAGTAAGAAATCTTTCTGATTTTAGTCTCTATTTGAGAATTGTTACAAAATGATTTATCAGTAAAGTTGACCACTCATTAAAGTCTCAAGTTGGCACCTGCATTTTTTTTTTTTAACCTTCATTTTAAGAGAGACAGTGTAGAGGACCACAGTGGACATTTGTGCTGTACTCTTCTCTTCAGTGCGTGGTTGTAAAAAGAAACGCCAGCACCTCTGTGTCTCAGCCATGTAGGCATTTCATGGCTGTCTCCTGTGGGGCTGGGAAAATGTCACATTCAGTTTAATATATTCATTTAATATATGCCACCTGATACATTTGGGTAGATGAGTGAGTGCTTATCTTTCATTTTCAAGTAGAAAAGTAAAATTAGTCCATGAAATAGCAGTCAAGCCCAGAGGTTCAGAGCATGCTGGTTGCGTTCAATATATAACTAAGTCTTCCATTTGCAAAGAGGCCAGACATTTAACCCTTGATGGTCTCCCATTCTTTGTACCCCTGGTACACTTGCAACCTGTTCCTTGAGGGGGCATGGTTTGTTTATCTGTTTGCTCCTTAGGTATAAAGGTAAATCTTTCTGATTAAGTGGTTATTGAAGTGTTTTGAGTTTGTACATTTTTGCCACACGTGTTCTGCAGATGGTTGATTATAAACATACTTTACCTCTCATACTAGTAAGTGTTTAGTTTCAGAATCATAAGTATATTTTTAGGTAAGAGCCCCCTGATTCAAAGAATGCTCTTGTTGCTGCAGTTTTTAAAACATGGGTTTTTCTGTGTACACACTTAAATCTCTTTATTCATCTTTTTAGGTCCTACAGCTCTGCTGGCTCATGAAATAGGTTTTGGAAGCAAAGTTACAACACACCCACTTGCTAAAGACAAAATGATGAACGGAAGTAAGTACATGCTTACGTTCTAACGTGCAGAAAGACCTACTCAGAAAGCTGTGGTGTGATGTTGTCTCCCACTTGGAAGATATTTTGTACATAGGGGTTCTCTGTGGGTTGGGTTGTGATGTGTTCCTCACTTTCTTTGCAAGTGTTTTAATGAGAAAGACCGGCTAATGGGGTGAGTCTCTGTGTGCAGGTTGCCTAACAGGGTACAGGGGCTGAGCCAAAGGCCAGCCGGGTTCCTTGTGGTCACAGATTGAAGTGGTTGCAAATGCCAGTTTAACTAGTTTGCTAAATACTTTGCCAGCAGTCTGAGGATAAAATTTAAACCTTGGTGGCAATTTCAGAGGGTGCCCTTTTGCCCACAGTCCAGAGTAAAATGGACATTGCTCCCTTCCTGCAGAGGAGGCCTGCTCCTTCATTGACAGGTTCCTTTGTAAATATTAATATCAGCCAGACATTTAACTTTTATGCATTTATTTTTATAAAAACAATTTTCTATTCATGGTAAAAAAAGAAAAAAAAACAAAACAAGCAGTACAGAAAGGAATGAAATAAAGGTAAATGATTCGCTTCTCTCTGACTTCCCTATCTCCTTTCTACTTTTCAGAGGTAACTTCTGTTAGGTGTCCTGTGTAACTCTAGAATTTTCTCTGTACATACTCATTATCCTTTGTAGTTTAATGTTTTTACTCAAATGAGAGCTACTAAATACGTTCTGTAGCTTGCTTTTCAAACCTAACATTATACCTTTCTTTTCCCCTAACTTATCATTTCTCTAATGTTACTTGGTACTTGGAGGTTATGTTTTTAAAAACGCATGTCGTTGTCTCTGCCCTCCAGGAGTTAATATCTTGCAAAGACATGTGCACCAAATTTAAAAATGCATCAAATTTCAAATTACGAGGCAGTGTATAGTTAGGGGCACAGCAGGGTCACTGTGACCCTGGCTGTGCAGCTGTGTCACGATGGATGCTGCCTCAGAAACAGTGCTTCTTGGTGTGTGGTTCAGAGCACCAGCCAGGAAGTGTCTTCCTCTGCCACCTGTGCCTGGCGTGCATATCAAAGGGAGCAGAGACCAAAACCTGTATAGAGAAAGGGACGTCACACTGGGTGTGGATATGTGCAAGGGAATCAGAAATTCCCACTTGGAAATCATAAGTGGCTCAGCTGGCGTTTTACCAGTGGGGAGACTGGGTGACCAGCTCCATTTAAAACACCCGCTAACCAGCAGCCAGTGGCTACATCAAAAGACTGATAATGTCAAGAGCAGATTTGAAAATAGCTGTGCCACTGATAGATTTTCTCGCTGTATCAGTTCTGCTCTGGACTTCCTCTGAACTAAAAGTAGGGAAGTCCATGTTCTTTCTTCGTTCATCCTTTCATAGGCAAGTAAAGTGATGCAGTTTTCATTTTACTGCCTTGTAAACCAACAGACCTTATGTTTTAAAGGAGTGTTCGGTTCACAGCAAAATTAAGCAAAGAGTACAGAGTTTCCATAAACCCTGTGTGCCCCCATCCCCACCTCCCTCCCCATCCGCTTCCTTTCCCCCCAAGACGGTACCTTTGTAACAGTCGATGAACCTACACTGACACGTCATCACCACCCAAAGTCCATAGTTTACCTTAGGGTTCACTCTTGGTGTTGGACATTCTGCATATTCTTAGATTTGATCCAAGGTAGTAGTGATGTCTTTTTTGAAAAATCTATAGTTGTTTTCTGGTTGATAGAAAGATAAATTGTCAATAAAACCTTCTATGTGAAAATTTTTTTTTTTTTTAAGGCCCTGACTTCTGGGCAATTTTTAATTTAGGGGTTTAGTTTACTTGGAGCTAATGGGGTTTTGGAGGGTCAGAAAGAGCAGAATCAGGCTTCCTTTAGCAGTAACGACTCGTGAGAAGGAAGAAATGAGTGGAACATGTTCCCCGTTATCTGCTCATGTATCTTTGTGGCTCTTTCCTCGTAACACCTCAGGAAGACGAGGCTGATCAGAAATAGAAGAATATGAGATTGTTGACTCTTGGGCACTTACAGGGCACGTTCACATGTGTTATCTCGAGCCTGGCAGCCCAGGTACCCAGTAAGGCACGTATGGCCTTCACCGACGAAGGAACAGGCCGCTTGCCTGAGTTGGTCCGGAACTGGGGCCCCGTGTCTGTCCACATGAGGCCCACACACACTGAAGTCACCAGGCGTTGGGTTCAGTCAGCAAGGCCTCTTGAAAGAAAAAGACATTTGCAGTGTCTGCATTCTGAGAAGTGGAGCTGTAATCACTTCCTGGGTGAGGAGGCCCTTCTGCTTGTCCTCATCGTGAACTTCAAATTAAGAGCAATGTGACATTTTTTACTTACATAAGCCATCCAATCTGAAGGACAGAGTGTTTCTATTTCTCAGCTTTAAAATAAAGAAGGGGTGACTTCAAAGATTTGTTCAGTTCTCATTTGTGTGGTTTACTGAGTGGTTGGATGCCGGCTCCCAGGGACGAGCAGGGACTCCGGAGCAGATGACTCCAATGTGGCTCCAGCCCCACCCCTCCCTGCCCCCAAGGGCTGGTCCTGTAACCTCGCTGGGCCTCATTTTCCCCATCTGTCACCTGAGGAGGACCATAGGTAGCTCCTGCCTCTCGGGGCTGTTGACCGGCTCCATGAGGCAGTGTGTGTGACACACCTGGACGTCTATGGGTCACTGAAGCTGTGTCAGAGGGCCCACCAGTCAGTGCCTGACTCTGCCTGGCTCTGGCTGAGTGCTGGGGATGCAGAGCGGACGGACCGCTATCGCCAGGGCTCAACCTGTTGGGGTTGGCATCATGCCCATTTTACAGAAGAGAAAAACAGGGAGGTCAGACAGCTGCTAACACACAGACTGAGGTTTGAATCTGGCAGACTGATACCTGAGCTGATGTGCTCAGGGGTCAGTGGCTTTTCTTGGAAGGGCTGGATAGTAATGATCTAGGGCTGTCTGGGCCACCGTGTCTCTGGGGCTCCCAGACCACGAAGGTGAGGGTGTGCAGGTGAAAGCGGCTGTTGGTTACTACCCTGTGGCCCCTAGCCTCCCCCGTTGCTTCATCTCTGGGCTTTGAGAGAGGCTTTGGGGTGTTTGCTTAAAGGTAAAAAGGAATGAACACCTCCTGCAGGTTGACCAGGAATGGACTGGCATGCGGGTGTCGTTTTTTTCCGTCTTCACCGCTAGGTGGAGGTGGTCTGTAAGCAGACCTTTAGCTCTTCCTGACTGAGATTTTTGAGAAGAACCGGAATTTTTAAACATTTTTAACCAGTGTAATCCGTATGTGTAGTATTTTACCCACAAAGAGGTTGTTACCTGAATCATTCAGAGCCTTGCCTTCACTGCCTGTGTCTTGGTGTCCATCTCGGCTCCGGGTTCTCTACTTCAGCACTTGGGATGATCTCTAACCAACAGTAAATGAGGTTAGCTTAGGAAAACCACTCCCCTGCAGACCAGGGATCCCCTTTTCTTCTGTAGAAGGGTAACTGGGAGAGCGCTCCCGGACTGTCGTCAGTTGTTTCACTGGTGACTTGATTTGTAATGAGGAGAGGAAGCCCTGAAGCAGGGCAGTGGTGTTCATCCCTGGGAAAGGACGGGTTCGTAAGGACATGGTCTCTAAAGCTTGCTGGTGCAGCGGGAGCATCTTGCTCAGGTGCACTGTTCTGTGTAAGCATCAGACAAGCATTTCCTGAGCTCTTTGGGCTCTGGGGACAGAGAAGGGGACAAGATCAAGCCATGTTCTCGGGGCTCCTCAGAGGGGGAGGGGGCAGAGGTCGTGCAGTGCTGCAGGCCCAGCAGCAGGGACTGCAGGGATCAGATGGGGCAGGATTGCATAGAGGACCCGTGTGGGCTTTTGACCCTGGCCCTGAATCTATTAGTCCATCATGTCCTGTCATTGAGCAGTGTCACCATGCAGCCAGGCGGCCAGGAGTCCTCATTGGTGTCTCCCCACGTCCAGTCCCTCTGCAAGGTCTTGGCATTTTATCTCCAAGACACACCTCGGGCCTCCATGTCCTCACCGTGGCCTCTGTCCCATCCAGGTCGCTGTTTACTCCCGTGGGTTCTTCTTTGTCTCCCCTCTGCTTCTTTCTGCCTTGTCTTTGTGCGCAGGCTGGGCCTCAGGGCTTGTGTACCATGATGTGGAGTTGAGGGTCACTTCAAGGTGCCAGAGAAAGTGGTGAAGGCTTCTCATGGGGGGCACCTGGGTATGCTCTGGTTTGCACTGTGGAACGTCCCCTGTTTGGTGGTGCTGAGAGTGGAGGGAAAGGCAGGAGGAAGGGGGTCTCTGCACGCAGAGGTCCTGCATTGAGGCAGCAGGCAGGGAGTGTTCATTCGATCTTTCCTTCACCTGACACTTGGGAGTACCTCCCTGGTGCCATTAGCGTTCTAGACTGGATGGGTAGGTGAGGGCTCAGCGTTGCACAGACCAGAGGTAAATGGGAGCCAGATGATTTCCTGGGTGCTGGGAGGGTGCATGATAGAGTGACCTGGGGGGCCTGGTGAGAGAGGGGTCCATGCTGAATTCAAAGGAGTGTTTCTGAGAGGAGCTTTCTGGGCAGAGGAAGCAGCCTGGGCAGCTCCTCCAGGGCCGGAAGGACTACAGTGCCCTCTGTAGCAGAGCTGCAAGCTTCAGGCGGGAGAGTGGGCCCTCAGGGCAGCTGCGGGGTCACGGGGCCAGGCCACGTGGGGTGCTGCTGCATGTGAGGAGTTCGGGCCTGGTGCTTGTGCAGTGGGAGGATTTGGTGACCGTCTGATGTGGAATGTGAGGGTGCAGGGTGGTTCAGGGAATCCCAGCTTTGAGCCCTCAGATCTCCTCAGAGGTGGTAGTGTTTACTTCATGAGAATATAGGAGCAGCCTGTTTTCTTATTACATTTGCAAAGATACAGCCAGCTGTGGCCTCCGAAAGCAGGCAGTGCCTGACGAGAAAGTAGGTTTCTCCCCACTTGCACCTCTCTCTCCCCACCCATGGCACATTGTGCGTGGTTTCTGCTTATTTGCTTTGGAGGCAGCAGAAAGTGTGCATCACCCAGGGGGTCTGTATATTACAGGTCGTTTCTGCCTTCAGCACTGGTTCCCCTACATCCCCCTTCCTCCAGCATTTTATAGGAAAGGAAAAGTAGTTTTCCCTTGTATCCTTCCGAGTTCTTAGTTGAGACCCTTGTTACAGGAGACAGGTGACTGGAGAAGAACGAAGTCTTTTGACATGTGTACTTGATGTTTGGGCTTCCCAGGTGGTGCTAGTGGTAAAGAATCCGCCTGCCAATGCAGGAGCCCTCATGGGGGCTGTGGGGGCTACAGCGGAGGCCTGGCAGGCTACAGGCCATGGGGTCGCAGAGTCAGACACAGCCAAGCAACTAAGCACTAGAACTCATGTTTACATGGAAGAGCCCCAGGGGAAAATGAGTAACTCCCTGAGGTGGTTTAGAATTCTGGCTTAAATTCCATCTTAATGGGGAAAGGGGAGACAGGCCTCTCAGGGGAAGGTAATTGGCTTTTCAGAAAGATGAAGGGGCCCTTTGAAGAGTAGATGGGAGGAATGATAGTTTGTGACAAGGTTTGTCTGGGTGTAGTATCAGCTCCTGGTTTTCTCTTCTGATTGATAGAACTTCCCAGAGGGTATTTCTGATAGCTGCATTCCTTTTGGACAGTCTGTGCTTAGGCAGGAAAGGGGATTCAGAGAAACCCTCTCTCTTTCTGTCCTGCTGTGTTCTGAGAGCTGAGGGTGCCTAATAGAGTTATGAGTGACTGGCTACAGTGTTGGTTTTGTGAGCTTTTGCTTTTTTTAAAATTTTGGCTCGTTTGTATTTTCATTGTTGTGAGGCAGTAGTGTGTGGTAAGGGAATGGAAGTGTCGAGTGGTGTTCATGGCTGTCCTACATAGCCCACGAGGATGTAACCCTTCTTTCTTTTTATTTCCCAGGTCATTACAGCTACTCCGAGAACCGTGTGGAAAAGGATGGCCTGATCCTTACCAGCCGGGGGCCAGGAACCAGCTTTGAGTTTGCTCTGAAGATCGTCGAGGTGCTGGTTGGCAAGGAGGTGGCCGACCAAGTGAAGGCCCCGCTGGTTCTTAAAGATTAAAGTGGAGAGGCTTGATGATGGGTCAGAGAGACAGGCCATTTGTAATCCAGCCTCGTTGTGTTCACTTTTAAAAGGTGGGGTGGTCACTGTATTGAGAAGCCATCCTCCTCACTCCCTCCCCATCCATTTGTGGCTCTGACATGACAGCTATGCAGAGATACCAGTTATATCCCCTCATTTCTGAACCTTGATTGCAAAATAAATAGGGCATTTAGCAAACTACCACCTGTTCCTTCTTTTCTCTCTGGTCTCTGTTTTCTTGTGTGAAACCAAGTGGTATCAGCTTCGTCTGCAGCTCGTAACTACTGTTCAGTCATGTCCAGCTTTTTGCAACCTCATGGACTAAAGCCAGCCTGGCTCCTCTGCCCATGGGATTCTTCAGGCAAGAATACTGGAGTGGGTTGCCGTGCCCTTCTGCAGGGGATCTTCCTGACCCAGGGATCGAACTCCAGTCTCCTCCATTGCAGGCAGGTTCTTCACCATCTGAACCATCAGCAAAACTGGTAGCTCATAACTGTTGATCCAGCTGCTAAAATAACTGAACAGGGGACATGGTTCGCACAGCATGTGAAAACACATAAAACAGACGAAAGAGGCTTGTGACTTCTCTCCGATTCACTAACTAACTGTATCCCTAATATGCTATTAAAGATACCCACGCAGTTGGCTTACTGGTGAATTTTTGTAAGTCAGTTCCTTGTCTCCTGTTGCAGAAGAAGTCCTGAGATGGGACTTGAGAACCTCTCAAGGCTGGCCTTGCCTGTTTCCCCCTCCTCAGGGAACAGCACCCAGCTCTTTCATGCCCAGGTCCCTAGGTGGGGTGGGTGAGTTGAACCCAGGGTGTGGGCCCATCCAGTCAGCCCAGCACACCTGACCACACAGCCCAGGTGAGACCCATCAGCCAGTGGGATTCTGTTCTGGGACCTATCCTGCCTGCTTCGGTTCTATCTGCCAAGTGCTCAGGAGGACTGCCCTAGCATGGCTCCAGAATGAGAGGTAGGAAGCTGAGGATGAGGCTTGACCCAAGGTCTGTCTACACCTAGAGCAGGACAGCTCCTGGACTTCTGAACACGTGTCAATTCCCTTGACTTTTGTGTTGGAATCATTTATAAGGGACTGATGAGATGGAAGTGAACTTCTGACGGCAGAGGGCTGAGCTATTAAGTAAAACTGCCCAACACAGAGAACATGCGTTGCTGGGTGGCCTCGTCGTTGGCTATCCTTCCTTTCCTCCTGGGCACAGCATGGACATCAGTGAACTTTCTGAAAAGGCCAGGCCAGGTGGTCAGTACTTAAGGTGTATGGGCTGTCAAGCTTCCATCACCGTTGCTCAGCTCTGACCAGGCTGCACAGAAGCATCCACAGCCAGCCATCAGGACCGCTGTGCAGCAAAACCCCCTTCACCAAACCAGGCAGCAGCAGAGCTGGACCCTCAGGCTGCAGTTTGTAGATTGACCCCTGAACCAGAAGACAAGGTGGATGTTCATTACTAAAAATGCAGATAATAACTGCTTGTTTTGATGAGCTTCTTGTTTTGATCAGCTCCTCAAAGGATGTGAGGAGAGGGAAGAGAAGAGACCTCATGAGGGGTGGGGACCACTGAGGCTTCAGCTGAGACCTGAGGGCAGGTCCGGCTCCATCAGCAGCTATCAGCGTTGCTGCACCTACTATCTGCTGAGCCTAATCCTGGGGCTGGAGTAAGCATTGGGAGACACAGTCTGTCCTAGATCCTCTGTGTAGAGTTGTTCAGTCGCTCAATTGTGTCTGACTCTTTGTGACCCCATGGACTGCAGCACTCCAGGCTGCTCTGTCCATCATCAACTCCCGGAGCTTACTCAAACTCGTCCATTGAGTTGGTGATGCCATCCAACCTTCTCATCCTCTGTCATCCCCTTCTCCTGCCCTCAATCTTTCCCAGCATCAGGGTCTTTTCCAATGAGTTGGCTCTTCACATCAGATGGCCAAAGTATCGGAGCTTCAGCTTCAGCATCAGTCCTTCAAATGAATATTCTGGACTGATTTCCTTTAGGATTGACTGGTTTGATCTCCCTGCAGTCCAAGGGACTCTCAAGAGGCTTCTCCAACACCACACTTGGAAAGCATCAATCCTTCAGTGCCCAGCCTTCTTTATGGTCCAACTCTCACATCAATACATGACTACTGTAAAAACCAAAGCCGCTAGACTGACCTTTGTCAGCAAAGTAATGGTCTCTGCTTTTTAATTTGTCATAGGTTTGTCATAGCTTTTCTTCTAAGGAGCAAGCATCTTTTAATTTCATGGCTGCAGTCGCCTTCTGAAGTGATTATGGAGCCCAAGAGCCCAAGAAAAGAAAGTCTGTCTCTGTTTGTATTGTTTCCCCATATATTTGCCATTAAGTGATGCGACTGAATTCCATCATCTTTGTTTTTTGAATGTTGAGTTTTAGGCCAGCTTTTCACTCTGCTCTTTTCACTTTCATCAAGAAGCTCTTTAGTTCCTCTTTGCCTTCTGCCATGAGAGTGGTGTCTTCTGCATATCTGAGTTTATTGATATTTCTCCCAGCAATCTTGATTCCAGCTTGTGCTTCATCCAGCCTGGCATTTTGCGTGATGTACTCTGCATTTAAGTTCAATAAGCAGGGTGACAATATACAGCCTTGACGTACTCCTTTCCCTATTTGGAACTAGTCTGTTGTTCCATGTCCGGTTCTGGCTGTTGCTTCTTGACCTGCATACAGATTTCTCAGGAGGCAGGTAAGGTGGTCTGGTATTCCCATCTCTTGAAGAATTTTCCACAGTTGTGATCCACGCAGTCAAAAGCTTTAGCATAGTCAATGAAACAGAAGTAGATGTTTTTCTGAGATTCTCTTGCTTTTTCTATGATCCAAAATGGATATGTGGGGTCGGGAGAGAGGAAAAGATCTACATTCTATGTGGAAAAGCAGAGAGAAGAGATAGTGACAGACTGTTCGGCAGGGTGTGTAGAGAGGCCTCTGAAAAAAAGGCCTGGGGGGAGACCTGGTATCTGCTGAGAGCATTCCAGGAAGAAGAAACTGTAAGAGCTAAAGCCCTGCGGCTAGGGTGAGGTGGAGCACGGGGTTTCGGAGGGCTTGCTTGAGGGGTGGGGTTGGAGAGGGAGCTGGCGCCACTGGAAATAGTCAGATGAGGGCCTTGACCCTTCTTGGTCCAGAGTCAGCTCTGTTGAGAGAGGACCCCATGGGGAGCAAGAATGAGGACCCCAGAGGTGGGCACACATGTGGGTAAGAGGGAAACCATTTCCGAGATTCCATCTTGAACACAAGGTCACATGGAGACTTTGTGTCCTTGGCCAGAGAAGGAGCCCTTGTGGTAGGCTGGTGACTCTGGAGTTCAGATCGATGAATTTGAAAGGTCTATAAAATATACTTTCAATGAAGAAAGACTCAAAACCTGCTACGTCAAAAGTCACAAATTACTGACATTTATTATTCATTATTAACAGTGAACCTTAAAAACTCTTGCAGTACTTCCCTGGCAGTCCAGGGGTTAAGACTGCAGTTCTACTGCTGAGGGCATGGGTTCAGTCCCTAGTTGGGAGAGTGAGATCCTGCATGCCTTGGGGCCAAAAAAGAAAAAGGAAACAAATTGATTATTTCGTTTGAAAAGACAACAAAGCTCCTGCAAGTCACAAGCATATTGTACCAGCAACCCCCACCTCTGATTCAGCTCCCTGGAATTTGAGTGATCTGCAGGAAGGGGGCAAGGAAAGGTGATTCCAAGTAGACAAAAGGGAAAGAGTATTTTTAAGAGGCTCAAATTATCAGAGTCCAGGAGACTTTTTTCCCCTGTGTTTGGGGTGGGGGTTCCAGGATCTGCTTTATCTAAACCTTGGGCCTTTTCTGGCCAGGTCAGGAATTACTGGCTTTAGGCATATCAATAACATTTAACTGCCTCCACCCTCTCTATCTGTCAACTTCTTTCCTAAACTAAACACACCTAATCTCCTCCTTCTAGGAAAAAAAGGTGGGAGGGGGCCATGATGCCCAGAAAGAGAACTTGGGACCTGAGGAGGGGTGCTGTCCACATTTCCAAGTGATCTGGACTTAGAATTTAGGTGTGTGGTCCATCCAGCTGGACCTCCTCCTCATTCAAGGGTCACCCCACTTTGGGAATCACTTTTACTTTGCCAACAAAGGTCTGTCTAGTCAAAGCTATGGTTTTTCCAGTAGTCATGTATGGATGTGAGAGTTGGACCATAAGGAAAGCTTATGCGGCTCCTTAAGGAGCGCTAAAGAATTGATACTTTTGAACTGTGGTGTTGGAGAAGACTCTTGAGAGTCCCTTGGACTGCAAGGAGATCAATTCAAACCAGTCAATCCTAAAGAAAATCAGTCCAGAATATTCATTGGAAGGACTGATGCTGAAGCTCCAATACTTTGGCCATCTGATGCAAAGAACTGACTCATTGCAAAAGACCCTAATGCTGGGAAAGATTGAAGGCAGGAGAAGGGGATGACAGAGGATGAGATGGTTGAATGGCATCACTAACTCGATGGATATGAGTTTCAGCAAGCTCCGGGAGTTGGTGATGGACAGGGTAGTCTGGTGTGCTGCAGTCCAAGGGGTCACAAAGACTGAGGAGGGGTGCTGTCCACATTTCCAAGTGACCTGGATTTGAGCGACTGAACTGAACTCCTTCATGCTCACCTTTGTGGCTTTGGGATCCCCGGTGCCTGCCCAAGGCCGGTTGTAGAATTAGAGAGGGGTTGGGGTCTGGAAATAAGTCTCACCCAGAGTCCAGTCCCCTCGACTGAAAGGAGCAAATCCCTCTTGCAGGAAGCGGCTCTGAGACCTTGACTCAGCAGCTCTGGGCCACAGCCTTCCCAGCCGTTTCACTGGACAGATGTGGCCAAGCTGCAATCCCTGAGGCCCTAGGCAGTGGTGCCCTAGGGAAGTGACGGCCAAACTGCTTTTCCGCAGGGGGTTGGTGATGGTGATTTTGATTCTTAGTGAAAGCCTGATGAATAAAATGAAGGAAGGGCTGTGTCCCAGGTGCTGAATAGAGCAGGGAGGGCCCAGGGCTGACTGGATGGCTAACTGACTCTTTTCAACCCCATGGAGTAGCCTACCAGATTCCTTTGTCCATGGGATTCTCCAGGCAAGAATACTTAAGTGGGTACCCATTGCCTTCTCCAGGGGATCTTCCTGACCCAGGGATCTAACCTAGGTCTCCTGCATTGCAGGCAGATTCTTTACCATCTGAGCCATCAGGGAAGCCCTTCAGTTCAGTTCAGTTCAGTTCAGTCGCTCAGTCGTGTCTGACTCTGCAACCCCATGAATTGCAGCACGCCAGGCCTCCCTGTCCATCACCAACTCCCGGAGTTTACCCAAAATCATGTCCATCGAGTCGGGGATGCAATCCAGCCATCTCATCCTCTGTCATCCCCTTCTCCTCTTGCCCCCAATCCCTCCCAGCATCAGGGTCTTTTCCAATGAGTCAGCTCTTCGCATCAGGTGACCAAAGTATTGGAGTTTCAGCTTCAGCATCAGTCCTTCCAATGAACACCCAGGACTGATCTCCTTTAGGATGGACTGGTTGGCTGTCCTTGTAGTCCAAGGGACTCTCAAGAGTCTTCTCCAACACCACAGTTCAAAAGCATCAATTCTTCGGCGCTCAGCCTTCTTCACAGTCCAACTCTCACATCCATACATGACCATTGGAAAAACCATAGCCTTGACTGCTGCTGCTGCTGCTAAGTCACTTCAGTCGTGTCCGACTCTGTGCGACCCCATAGATGGCAGCCCATCAGACTCCCCCGTCCCTGGAATTCTCCAGGCAAGAACAGTGGTGTGGGTTGCCATTTCATTCTCCAATGCATGAAAGTGAAAAGTGAAAGCTAAGCCGCTCGGTCGTGTCTGACTCACACTGACCCCAGGGACTGCAGCCTACCAGGCTCCTCCATCTATGGGATTTTCCAGGCAAGTGTAATGGAGTGGGTTGCCATGTCTCTGCTTTTGAATATGCTATTTAGGTTGGTCATAACTTACCTTCCAAGGGGTAAGCGTCTTTTAATTTCATGGTTGCAATCAACATTTGCAGTGATTTTGGAGCCCCCCAAAATAAAATATGACACTGTTTCCCCATCTATTTCCCATGAAGTGATGGGACCAGATGCCATGATCTTAGTTTTCTGAATGTTGAGCTTTAAGCCAACATTTTCACTCTCCTCTTTCACTTTCATCAAGAGGCTCTTTAGTTCCTCTTCACTTTCTGCCATAAGGGTGGTGTCATTTGCATATCTGAAGTTATTGATATTTCTCCCGGCAATCTTGATTCCAGCTTGTGCTTCTTCCAGCCCAGCATTTCTCATGATGTACTCTGCATATAAGTTAAATAAGCAGGGTGACTTGATGTACTCCTTTTCCTATTTGGAACCAGTCTGTTGTTCCATGTCCAATTCTAACCTTTCACAATTGATACAAAAGGAATCCTTACATATGTCACTGTTTTGTCCTTTTTTTTTTTTTTTTTACTGATTATCTCTCTTTTAAAAAAACAAATTATTTATTTGTTTTTGGCTGTGCTGGGTCTTCGTTGCTGCACGCAGGCTTTCTCTAGTTATAGAGAGTAGGGGCTACTCTTCATCGCTGTGCTTGGTCTTCTCATCTCAGTGGCTTACCGTGTTGCAGAGCACAGGCTCTAGGGTACTCGGCTTCAGTAGCTGCAGCACAGCAGTTGCCCTGCGGTGTGTGAGATCTTCCTGGACCAAAGATCAAACCCGTGTCCCCTGCATTGGCAGGCAGATTCTTAACCACTAGATGACCAGGAAAGCCCTCGCTGATCACATCTTAGATAAATTTTCTCTACTTATTTATAGGCTGGCTACTACATTATGCCATCCCTGGTGGCTCAGTGGTAAAGAATCTGCCAGCAATGCAGGAGACACAGGAGATATGGGTTCAGTTCCTGGGTTGGGACAATCCCCTGCAGGGGGAAATAGCAACCCACTCCAGTATTCTTCCCTGATAGCTCAGCTGGGGGCTTAGTTGGGGCTTCCCTGATAGCTCAGTTAGTAAAGAATCCACCTGCAATGCAGGAGACCCTGGTTCGATTCCTGGGTTGGGAAGATCTGCTGGAGAAGGGGAAAAGCTACCCACTCCAGTATTCTGGCCTGGAGAACTGGGTCTCTGGGTCGCAAAGAGTCAGACAGGACTGAGCAACTTTCACTTTCATTTGGGCTTCCCTTGTGGCTCAACTGGTAAAGAATCTACCTGCAATGCAGGAGACCTGGGTTCGATTCATGGGTTGGAAAGATCCTCTGGAGAAGGGAAAGGCTACCCAGTCCAGTATTCTGGCCTGGAGATTTCCATGGACTATACAATTGACTCATTGGAAAAGACCCTGATGCTGGGAGGGATTGGGGGCAGGAGGAGAAGGGGATGACAGAGGATGAGATGGCTGGATGGCATCACTGACTTGATGGACATGAGTAGACTCCGGGAGTTGGTGATGGACAGGGAGGCCTGGTGTGCTGCGATTCATGGGGTCGCAAAGAGTGAGACACGACTGAGCAACTGAACTGAACTGAACTGATACAGTCCATGGGGTTGCAAAGAGTCAGACACGACTGAGTGACTTTCACTTTCACTCTTCCAGTATTCTTGCCAGGAAAATATCACAGATACAACTGAGTGACCGAGCACATTTGCTTGCTTGTTACTACGTCATGCAACTCAGTTCTCCCAATATCCCTGCAAAGTTGTCATCATCTCTTGTAAAAAGAAAAGAAGCCGTCTCTTTATCCTGTGCTACAGGTTGCCCATGGATCAAAGGCGGCCATAAAGGGGGAAGTACGTTTTTTAAACTGTGAAGCACTAAATGTAAAGTATGATTTTAGTGTGACCAACACTATCATCTTAAAGTCTGGATATGTGTTCTATATTCTAGGCTGTTGCTTCTCCAAGGAATGAGGAAGACATTCCTTTTTTCTGAGGAATCACTTCATGTTGTTCGATTGCCAAGTCCAGTCGGACTCTTTGCGACCTCATGAACTGAAGCATGCCAGGCTTCCCAGAGTTTGCTCAAACTCATGTCAATTGAGTTGGTGATGCCATCCAACCATCTCATCCTCTGTCACCTCCTTCTCTTTTTGCCTTGACTCTTACCCAGCATCAGGGCCTTTTCAAGTGAGGTGGCCAAAAGTACTGGAGCTTCAGCTTCAGCATCAGTCCTTCTAACGCATATTCAGGGTTGATTTCCTTTAGTATAGTTAGTTATTTTAAAAAAAAAAAAAACCTCCTTGCCTTAGCCCTCGGTCAGGAACCTGGGCACCTATGGAGCTACCTACTACTGCAGGTCAGGGCCACTGCACCTCTACCACCCCCGCCCCCTGCCCCAGACACATGTGGGGCAGAGTCAGTGAGGTGCACAGGAAGGGACTGAGGAGCATCTGGGCTGGACACACCCTGCTAGCCTCTTCCTACAAATCCCAGCTCCAGCCTCTAGGTGCCTAGGGCAGGAGGGCCAGGGCTCTCACATGGCCTGCTGCTGAGGAAGGATTCAGCATCATCACCGTCATTATCACCATTGCCATCAGCATCGCCATCTGGGCTTCCTGCGGCCCACAGGGTCTGTTTCAGGTTCCCCGAGTCCTGGGCCAGCTGCAATCCCAGATCAGCTGCAATCTCCCCCCAGGCCTCACACCTCAGCTGCTGTTTTGCTTTTTCAGTTCTGCCTGCGATCACATTCTCAGGTTTTCACTTTAAACATTTTGTTTTGTTTTTTAATTCAGCCTGCTCTTGGAGATTTTTCCTTGGCTTAAAAATAACATTGGGAAAGTTCATTGTCTTAAAAAAGAAGAAGAAAAGTTGTGGGAAACAGAGGAGCCGTGTGCAGACATAGATGTTGGGTTGATGATGATGAGATACCAGGCGCTGCCTTGCAGGAGAGCAACACAGAATCTGGCCGTGGGGCCTCCATAGATGTCCCAGCTTTGCCTGAGAGGTTTTCTTCAAAACCAAGCAAAAGTGAGAATGTCACAAAGGCGTGTTTGGCTCAGATTTCTTTGTTCAAGTGGAGAATAATATTTCACAGTTTACTGAAGGGCGAGTTGTGCTTTGTTTTAAAAGACACATGGAATGTAGCCAGTGTCAGTCCTGAATGCCTGTGTCCTGAGGGCTGGTCCCTCCAGCCCCCACTCCGCTCCAGCCTGTAGGGTGGCGGCCTTGGGCCCACCTGCTTTGATCCTCAGGTCCCCAATGTCATATGTGGTCAGTTTCATAAAAGTAGCCTTCTCCTTTAGCCTCCCTGAATGACTAGCCCTCGGGTGTTAGAGGCAGTTACGTGGCTCAGATGCTGAAGAATCTCCCTGCAATGCGGGAAGCCCAGGTTCGACTCCTGGGTTGGGAAGATACCCTGGAGAAGGGAATGGCAATCCACTCCAGTCTCCTTGCCTGGGAAATTCCATGGACAGAGGAGCCTGTGGGCTACAGCCCTTTGGGTCCCAAATAGTCGGACACAGCTGAGCGACTAACACCTGCCGGGTGAGAGACAGGTAAAAGAGGATGATACAGAAACTGATAGTCATGCCTTAGAGCCTTAGCCCCTCCCCTTGATTTGCCTTAAGCAGCGGATCAACTCTAGAATAATGGACAAGTTGGCAAGCAGGAATGCGCTCACCTTCTTCTTTAATATTTGGTTATACTTCTTTGAAGGCAAAAGGAGAAGGGGGCGGCAGAGGATGAGATGATTGGATAACATCACTGACTCAATGGTGACTCATGGACGTGAATTTGAGCAAACTCTGGGAGATAGTGGAGGACAGAGGGGCCTGGTGTGCTGGAGTCCATGGGGTCACAAAGAATGCGGCACAGCTTAGCAACTGAACAACATTAGCTTTTTCAGCTACATATGTTTCTCCATCCCTAATACAAGAATAATAGACATTCATCATACTTACAACAGAGTAAATTACCTCTGAGTTGTGGATAATACTATGCTATTAGTCCATAAGGCATCAAGCTCAATGCCACTTGAGTCTTCAAGTGCTTTAAAAAAAAATGTAATTATACTGCAGGCATATTCCACCGTTTATCCATTGTATTGCTGATGAATATTTAAGCCCTTTCCAGGCTCCCAGTGTTTTGCTCACATCTCCTGATACATATGGGCCAGAGTTTCTCCAGTTGTTGTTCAGTTGCTCACTGATGTCCTACTCTGCGACCCCAGGGACTGTGGCACGCCAGTCTTCCCTCTTCTTCACTGTCTCCCGGAGTTTGCTCAAACTCATGTCCATTGAGTCGGTGATGCCATCCAACCATCTCATCCTCTGTCATCTCCTTCTCCTTTTGCCTTCAGTCTTTCCCAGCATCAGGAGCCCCTGGTGACTCAGACAGTAAAGAGTCTGCCTGCAGTGTGGGAGACCCGGGTTCAATTCCTGTGTTGGGAAGATCCCCTGGAGAAGGAAATGGCAACCCACTACAGTATTCTTGCCTGGAGAATCCATGGATGTCATGGCTATCTTGGAGGCATCCTAGAGGAGCCTAGCAGGCTACAGTCCATGGGGTTGCAGAGTCAGACACGACTGAGCAACTTCACTTTCACTTTCCCAGCATCAGGGTCTTTTCCAATGAGCTGACTCTTCGTATCAGGAAGCCAAAGTATTGGAGCTTCAGCTTCAGCATCAACACTTCCAATGAATATTCAGAGTTGATTTCCTTTAGGATTGACTGATTTGACCTCTTTACAGTGCAAGGGACTCTCAAGAGTCTTCTCCAGCACCACGGTTCAAAAGCATCCATTCTTCAGTGTTCAGCCTTCTTTATGGTCCAACTCTCACATCTGTACATGACTACTGGAAAAACCATAGCTTTGACTATACGGACTTTTGTTGGCAAAGTGGTTTTGAGATACCTGCAACAAATTCAATGTGATACACAAAATCTGTATTCTTTTGGTTTGTAGAAGTCACAAGTACTAGTGACACAAAAGTTTAGTTGGTAACAGAAGGAAATGGCAAGTCTCAGTTACAGTTAGTGAAAACACAGACATTGTTTTTTTCCCATTCGAGTACATGGACCCCCCTGAGCTCTAATTGCATATACAGGTTAAGAACTCCTGCACTAGGAATTGCTAAGCCATTTCCCAAGCAGTTCTGGCAGTTTATTCTCCACAAGCAGTGAGAAAGAATGACTGTTGCTTCATATCATGAGACCATTCAGATCAGATCAGATCAGTCGCTCAGTCGTGTCGGACTCTTTGCGACCCCATGAATCGCAGCACGCCAGGCCTCCCTGTCCATCACCAACTCCCAGAGTTCACTCAGACTTACGTCCATCAAGTCAGTGATGCCATCCAGCCATCTCATCCTCTGTCGTCCCCTTCTCCTTCTGCCCCCAATCCCTCCCAGCATCAGAGTCTTTTCCAGTGAGTCAACTCTTCGCATGAGGTGGCCCATGAGACCATTAGTTATTATCAAACTCTTAAGTTACTGCTAGTTTGGTGCATGTGAAATAGTATCTCCTGGAGGCTTTACTTTGCATTTTCCTGGTTACTCAGGAAGCATTTTTCTTGGGGTTTCTTCTGTGTAATGACTCTCTTTTGCTCATTTTCCTGTTGAGTTTTTGTCTTTTTATTTGTAGGGATTTTTTATACATTCTGGATATGAATCATTATTATTTACATGAGAAGAAAAGGGGAGAAGTGAGTGAACTGGTTTTGATTTTAATTTAAATAAAGAAGAAAAAGCAAAAGCCCTGTTAATTTATGTTTTGCAGATATCATTCGGATTGTGGCTTGCCTTTTCACACTTCTTAAAAAACAACGATGTATATAGCTGATTTTCAATGATCTATTAGTTTCAAGGTATAGCAAAGCGATTCATTTATATATATATATATATATATATACACTAGATTCTTTTCCTATATGTCTATATTCAAAATACATATATATTAGATTCTTTTCCATTATAGGTTATTATGAGATATTAAATATAGTTCACAGTAGGTCCTTATTATTTATTTTATATTTGATAGTTTGTATCTATTAATCTCAAACCCCTAATTTATCTCTCCTTCCAATTTTCCTCTTTGGTAACCATAAGACTGTTTTCTATATCTGTGAGTCTATTTCTGCTTTGTAAATAAGTATATTTGTATCATTTTTTTAGATTCTATATATAAGTTCAGTTCAGTCGCTAATTCTTGTCCAACTCTTTGCAGTCCCATGGACTGCAGCATGCCAGGCTTCCCCGGCCTTCACCATCTCTCGGAGTTTGCTCAAACTCATATTCTTTGAGTTAGTGATGCTATCTAACCATTTCATCCTCTGTCATCCCCTTCTCCTCCTGCCCTTAGTCTTTCCCAGCATCAGGGTCTTTTCCAGTAAGTCAGCTCTTCCCATCAGGCGGCCAAAGTCTTGGAGCTTCAGCTTCAGCATCAGTCCTTCCAATGAATATTCAGGACTGATTTCCTTTAGGATGGACTGGTTTGTCATATGTTTGTCTTTCTCTGACTTATTTCACTTGGTATGATCATTTCTAGGTCCATCCATGTTGCTACAAATGGGATTATTTCATTATTTTTTTTATAACTAAGTAGCCTTATCATACTTTTCAAGGGGTTCTCAAGGCAAGAATACTGAAGTGGTTTGCCATTCCCTTCTCCAGTGGACCATCTGTCAGACCTCTCCACCATGACCCGCCTGTCTTGGGTGGCCCCACATGCATAGCTTAGTTTCATTCAGTTAGACAAGGCTGTGGTCTGTGTGATCAGATTGGCTAGTTTTCTGTGATTATGGTTTCAGTCTGTCTGCCCCCTGATGCCCTCTCGCAACACCAACCATCTTACTTGGACGTGGGGAATCTCTTCACGGCTGCTCCAGCAAAGCACAGCTGCTGCTCCTTACCTTGGATGAGGGGTATCTCCTCACGGCCACCCCTCCTGACCTTGAACGTGGAGTAGCTTGAACGTGGACCTTGAACAGTATGAAAAGGCAAAATGATAGGATAATGAGAGGGGAACTCCCTGGGTCAGTAGGTGCCCAATATGCTACAGGAGATCAGTGGAGAAATAACTCCAGAAAGAATGAAGGGATGGAGCCAAAGCAAAAACAATACCCAGTTGTGGATGTGACTGGTGATAGAAGCAAGGTCCAATGCTGTAAAGAGCAATATTGCATAGGAACCTGGAATGTTAAGTCCATGAATCAAGGCAAATTGAAAGTGGTCAAACAGGAGATGATAAGAGTGAACGATGACATTCTAGGAATCAGTGAACTAAAATGGACTGGAATGGGTGAATATAACTCAAATGACCATTATATCTACTACTGTGGGCAGGAATCCCTTAGAAGAAATGGGGTAGCCAGCATGGTCAACAAAAAAAGTCCGAAATGCAGTACTTGTATGCAATCTCAAAAACGACAGAATGATCTCTGTTCGTTTCCAAGGCAAACCATTCAATATCACAGTAATCCAAGTCTATGCCCCAACCAGTAACACTGAAGTAGCTGAAGTTGAATGGTTCTATGAAGACCTACAAGACCTTTTAGAACTAACACCCTCCCAAAAGATGTCCTTTTCATTATAGGGGACTGTAATGCAAAAGTAGGAAATCAAGAAACACCTGGGGTAACAGGCAAATTTGACCTTGGAATACGGAATGAAGCAGGGCAAACACTAATAGAGTTTTGCCAAGAGGATGCACTGGTCATAGCAAACACCCTCTTCCAACAACACAAGAGAAGATTCTACACATGGACATCACCATATGGTCAAAACCGAAATCAGATTGATTATATTCTTTGCAGCCAAAGATGGAGAAAGCTCTATATAGTCAGCAAAATCAAGACCAGGAGCTGACTGTGGCTCAGATCATGAACTCCTTATTGCCAAATTCAGACTTAAATTGAAGAAAGTAGGGAAAACCACTAGACTATTCAGGTATGACCTAAATCAAATTCCTTATGATTATACAGTGGAAGTGAGAAATAGATTTAAGGGACTAGATCTGATAGATAGAGTACCTGATGAACTATGGAATGAGGTTCGTGACATTGTACAGGAGACAGGGATCAAGACCATCCCCATGGAAAAGAAATGTAAAAAAGCAAAATGGCTGTCTGAGGAGGCCTTACAGATGGCTGTGAAAAGAAGACACACAAAAACCAAAGGAGAAAAGGAAAGATATAAGCATCTGAATGCAGAGTTCCAAAGAATAGCAAGAAGAGATAAGAAAGCCTTCCTCAGCAATCAATGCAAAGAAATAGAGGAAAACAACAGAATGGGAAAGACTAAGGATCTCTTCAAGAAAATTAGAGATACCAAGGGAGCATTTCATGCAAAGATGGGCTCAATAAAGGATAGAAATGATATGGACCTGACAGAAGCAGAAGATATTAAGAAGAGGTGGCAAGAATTCACAGAAAAACTGTACAAAAAGATCTTCACGACCCGGATAATCACGATGGTGTGATCACGCACCTAAAGCCAGACATGCTGGAATGTGAAGTCAAGTGGGCCTTAGAAAGCATCACTACGAACAAAGCTAGTGGAGGGGATGGCATTGAGCGATTCCAGTTGTGGTGCACAGGCTTTTCTTTGCGGTGGGTTCTCTCGTTGTGGAGCACGGGCTCTGTGGTGTGAGTGCTTAGTTGCCTCGTGGCACATGCTATCTTCCCAGACCAAGGATCAAACTCGTGTCCCCTGCACTGGCAGGCAAGTTCTTAATTACTGGATCACTAGGGAAGTCCCGAGTCATATATATATATTTTTTTTGTTTATTAATTTATTTTTTGGCTGTGCTAGGCCTTCACTGTTTTTGTGCGGGCTTTCTCTAGTTGCAGAGGGTGGGGCTACTCTTCGATGTGGTGCATGGGCTTCTCATTGCACTGGGTTCTCTTGAAGAGCACAGGCTCTGTGGTGCACAGGCTTCAGTAGTTGTGGCTGAAGGGCTCTAGAGCACAGGCTCAGCAGTTGTGGCTCACTGGTGTAGTTGCTCGAGGCATGTGGAACCTTCCCAGACCAGGGATCGAACCTGTGTCCCCTTCAGTGGCAGGGACATTCATATCCACTGAGCCACCAGGGGAGTCTTTGAGTCATATATTTTTGATCTGTGTACTTTTCTCTATGTTCTCATTCAGTTCAAAGTTTAGTTTAAAAATGTCTATTCTTGGGAAAGAATCTGAAAAAGAAAAAAATATATATATATGTAGAGAGATAATAACTTTGCTGTATAGCTGAAACATTGTAAATCAATTATGCTAAGTGCTATGTTGCTTCAGTTCAGTTCAGTTCAGTTGCTCAGTTGTGTCCGACTCTTTTCAACCCCATGGACCACAGCACACCAGGCCTCCCTGTCCATCAACTCCCAGAGTTTATCCAAAATCATGTCCATTGAGTTGGTGATACCATCCAACCATCTCATCCTCTGTCATCCCCTTCTCCTGACTTCAATCTTTCCCAGCATCAGGGTCTTTTCAAATGAGTCAGCTCTTCCTATCAGATGGCCAAAATATTGGAGTTTCAGCTTCAACATCAGTCCTTCCAATGAACACTCAGGACTGATCTCCTTCAGAATGGACTGGTTGGATCTCCTTGCAGTCCAAGGGACTCTCAAGAGTCTTCTCCAACACCACAGTTCAAAAGCATCAATTCTTCGGTGCTCTGCTTTCTTCACAGTCCAACTCTCACATCCATACATGACTACTGGAAAAATCATAGCCTTGACTAGACGGACCTTTGTTGGCAAAGTAATGTCTCTGAGTTTGAATATGTCATATAGGTTGGTCATAACTTTTCTTCCAAGGAGTAAGCGTCTTTTAATTTCATGGCTGCAATCGCCATCTGCAGTGATTTTGGAGCCCCCCAAAATAAAGTCTGACACTGTTTCCACTGTTTCCCCATCTATTTGTCATGAAGTGATGGGACCCGATGCCATGATTTTCATTTTCTGAATGTTGAGCTTTAAGCCAACTTTTTCACTCTCCTCTTTCACTTTCATCAAGAAGCTCTTGAGTTGTTCTTCACTTTCTGCCATAAGGGTGGTGTCATCTGCATATCTGAGGTTATTGATATTTCTCCCGGCAATCTTGATTCTAGCTTGTGCTTCTTCCAGTCCAGTGTTTCTCATGATGTACTCTGCATATAAGTTAAATAAGCAGGGTGACAATATACAGCCTTGATGTACTCCTTTTCCTATTTGGAACCAGTCTGTTGTTCCATGTCCAGTTTTAACTGTTGCTTCCTGACGTGCATACAGGTTTCTCAAGAGGCAGGTCAGGTGGTCTGACCTGACCCATCTCTTTCAGAATTTTCCACAGTTGATTGTGATCCACACAGTCAAAGGCTTTGGCATAGTCAAGAAAGCAGAAATAGATGTTTTTTCTGGAACTCTCTTGATTTTTCAATGATCCAGCGATGTTGGCAATTTGATTTCTGGTTCCTCTGCCTTTTCTTAAACCAGCTTGAACATCTGGAAGTTCATGGTTCACGTATTGCTGAAGCCTGGCTTGGAGAATTTTAAGCATTACTGTACAAGCCTGGATATATTTCAACAATTCTGGCAAATTCTCACCCATCATTTTTTCAAACATTGCTTCTTCCTTATTCCCTTGTCTTTTCTTCCAGATAATGTAATTTGTCTCCGTTTATTACAGTATCTTTCATACCTCTCAACCTCTCTTTTCCCAGATTTTTGTATTTTGGTACTGCATTCTTCATAATTTCTTCAGATCCATCATTGAGTTCACTAACTCTTCAGCTGTTTCCAACCAGGTGGCTGACATGTCTTTTGAATTATTCTTTTTAATCATTACATATTAATTTTATTTTAAAATGTTTTAGTCTTTTTCAAATCTGTTTGTTTTATTCACATGTTTATTTAAGTATACCAAACCTATATTTTTTATGTTCTATGTCTGATAACTCTTTTTAAATTAAATTTCATATTGAAGTATAATTGATTGACAATGTTGTGTTAATTTCAGGTGTACAGTAAAGTGATTTACTTATGTGTGTGTGTGTGTGTATATATATATATATATTCTTTTTCAAATTCTTTTCTCACTTAGGTATTACAGAGTATTGAGCAAAGTTCCATGTGCTATACAGTTCCATTTGCTATACATGTGCTAACCTTGTTGGCTATCTGTTTTAAATATAGCAGTGTATGTCTGATAATTCTAGAATCTAAAGTCTTTGCATTTCTGTCTCTGCTGTCTGTGGTTCCTGCTGTTTTTACTTATAATGCTTTGTTTCCTTGTGTGTTTTATGGTTTTTGCTTCAGAAGTGTTCATTTTCTTTTATTTTTAATTCTGTAGGATTCTTTGAGCTTCAGAATAATTTTGAATTCCTCCCAGAGAGAGTTTACACTTGCTTCAGAAAGTCACCTGAGGGGCCCTATCATTCTAAGACCCGAGTGTGTGTGTGATCAATTTCAGAGCTCAGTGTAGGAAACAGAAACTACTCACTGCATTTTAAGACTCTGTTGTTGAGTTGCTAAGTCATGTCCGACTATTTGCGACCCCATGGACTGCAGCACATCAGGCTTCCTTGTCCTTCACTGTCTCCCAGAGTTTGCTCAAACTCACATCCATTGAATCTGTGATGCCATCCAACCATCTCATCCTCTGTCACCCGCTTTTTCGCCTGCCCTCAATCTGTCCCAGCATCTGGGTCTTTTCTAAGGAGTCATCTCTTCGTATCAGGTGGCCAAAGTATTGGAGCTTCAGCTTTAGCATCAGTCCTTCCAATGAATATTTAGGGTTGATTTCAAAGGGGTTTAAAACAGGAAATTAGGTGGTTATAAAAATCACAGGAAAAATTGGAGTCATGGTAATCAGGAAGCCTCCCCCAGAACTATTGAGTTGAAGACCGCATCACTGTAGTTTCGATTCAGGCATAAAGAAGCCAGGGCTAGGAGGCTACTGCTGCTGCAGCTGTTACCACAATGACCATAATCTACCCACAAAGCTGCTGATAAAACCCTGAAATGCTCTGTCTGGCTACTGCCAATCTTTTATATTCATCTCCATGACCTTGGTTGTCAGCAGAACTGTCTCTGACTCAGTTGCAGCTACCAAATCTCATGCAGGTCCATGCAGTTGGCAGAACCTAATTCACATCTGGGCTTATCTGCTGGCTCAGTGGTAAAGAATCTACCTGCAGGGTAGGAGACCTGAGTTTGATCCCTAGGTTGGGAAGATCCCCTGGAGAAGGGAATGGCAATCCACTCCAGTATTCTTGCCTGGAAAACCCCATAGACAGAGGAGCCTGGTGGGCTACAGTCGATGGGATTGCAAAAGAGTCGGACACAACTTAGCAACTAAACAACAACAACGATTCACGTCTAGAACCTTGCTGCAAAAGAGCGTCAGAAATTAAGCTTTTATGTTCCAGCCTCTACAATTACGGGAGTGGGAATGTGTGCTGAGTCTGTAGCTTGTCCTGCTTAGAGCTTCTAGATAGCTCTTCACCTCTCTGCAGCCACTCTTTGCCCTTTTATCAGCTTTTGCCTAGTGTGTCTTTTCCATCCCAATATTTTGAACCTGTATGAGACACTGTTCACTGGCTACAGAACATTCATTTTGCAATCCCCATCTCTTGTCTACCTTCACTAACTAAGCTGGGGTGACCGCCTCTCTTGCCAGCTAACAACAGTGTTGATTATTGAAACACCAGCAGAAGTCTGTTGAGAGCTCTGGGAAGGTTTTTGCTTTTCCCAAAAGAGGAAGCCACATGAACAGTGTTGCTTTTCTCGGCTTCCTACCTTCAGTGCAGATGCAATACCTGAACCCTTGGCAACCATTTTGTGACCATGAACAAAAAGCCAAGAGAATTGCTAAGGTACCACCCTTATACTCATGAACCAACAGCAGCAGCCACATACTTCCAGATTTCAACAAGAAAAATAAGCTCTTTTGTTAGCCACTGTTAATTGGCATTTCTGTTAATATTCAAAAGGAGCTGCAACCAATATATAACTTTTTTTTACATACGTCTTCTGTGAATAATATATCAATTTGGTTGCTATTAACTTAACCTGAAAGTCTCTATTTTAAAAGGTTACCCTCATCTTTGTTGTTAATGCTGTTGTTGCTTTTTATTCTATGTAAATATAGTCAATTCACAATGTCCTGTTAGTTTCAGGTGTATAGCACAGGGATCCAGTTATACATGTATGTGTGTGTGTGTGTGTGTGTGTTCTTTTTCAGATTTTCTCTTATAGAGAATATATTTTCATACTATACTCAAAATACTGAGTATAGTATCCTGTGCTATATATTCATAGTAGGTCCTTGTTGGCTATCTGTTCTGTGTTTAGTAGTATGTATCTGTTAATTCCAACCTCCTAATTTATCCCTCTCCCTCTTTCCCCTTTGATAATCATAAGTTTGTTTTCTTTGTCTGTGGGTCTACCTCTGTTTTGTAAATAAGTTCGTTTGTATCTTTTTCTTCTTAAGATTCCACATATAAGCGATATCATGTGGTATGTGTCTTTCTGTGTCTGGCTAACTTCACTTATTATGACAATCTCTGGGTCCATCCATGTTGCTGCAAATGGCATTACTTCATTCTTTTTATGACTGAGAAATATTCCGTTGTGTCCAACTATACCACATGTTCTTTATTCATTCATCTGTTAATGGATATTTAAGTTGCTTGTAAGCCTTGCCTATTGTAAATAGTGCTGCAGTGAACATTCGGGTGCATGTATGATTTTGAACTAGAGTTTTCTCCAGATACGTGCCCAGGATGGGATTGCAGGGTCCTGCGAAGAATTGACTCATTGGAAAAGACTCTGATGCTGGGAGGGATTGGGGGCAGGAGGAGAAGGGGACGACAGAGGATGAGATGGCTGGATGGCATCACTGACTCGATGGACTTGAGTCTGAGTGAACTCTGGGAGTTGGGGATGGACAGGGAAGCCTGGCGTGCTGCAATTCATGGGACTGCAAAGAGTCGGACATGACTGAGCAACTGAACTGAACTGAAGGTAGTATGATATCTATTTTTAGTTTTTTTTAAGGAGCCTCCATACTGTTCTCCATAGTGGCTGCAAATTTACATTCTTACCCACAGTGGAGGAGGGTTCCTTTTTCTCTACCTTTCCAGCATCTGTTATTTATACACTTTTTGGTGAGATTCATTCTGACCAGAGTGAGGTGATACCTCATTGTAGTGTTGATTTGCTTTTCTCTAATAATTAGTGCAGTTGGCCTGTTGGCCATCTGTATGATTTCTTTGGAGAAGTGTCTATTTAGGTCTTCTGCTTATTTTTGTTGTTGTTGTTTGCTTTTTTACATATTGAACTGTATGAGCTGTTTGTATATTTTGGAAATTAATTTGGAAATTAATCCTTTGTTGGTTGCGTGGCTTGCAAATATTTTCTCCTGTTCTGAGGTTATCTTTTCCTTTGCTGTGCAAAGCCTTTAATTCAGTCCCATTTGTTTATTTTTGTTTTTGTATTTTGTTTTTATTTCCATTGTTGCAATTTATGTCAAAGAGGGTTAATGGGAATTTAACTTATTCCCCTTCTGTGATTATGGAAATGTTTTGACTTATTCTTACCATCTTATGTTTGCTTTTTACCACAGTTATTTCATGTTAAATTTCCTCTCTTTCACCATTTGTTGGATTAATCATTTTCTTAAAGTTTCATTTTCTTTTTCATCAAGTGTTTTAGGAGCCATACATCCAGTTTCTACCATCCCTCCTGATACAATTTTGTAGTCTTGTTTCTTTTTGTGCTGTAGTTTGAATACCACCTGTGCGTGTGTGCATGCTCATTCCCTCAGTAGTGTCTGAGTGTTTGCAACCCCACCGACTGTAGCCCAGCAGGCTCTTCTGTCCACCGGTTTTCCCAGGCAAGTGTGTTGCCATTTCCTCCTTCAGGGGATCTTCCTGACCAGGGTTTGAAACCAAGTCTTCTGTGTTTCCTGCATTGGCAGGTGGATTCTTTACTACTGAGCCACCTGGGAAGGCCCTTGAATACCTTCTCCTTACCTCAAAGTTTGTTTTCATGTTCACATTAAAAATCCTTTCTTTTGCAGTATCTAATTTGTTGTCAGACTCCTAAAATTTTTTTCAGGTATAGCATTTTTCAGGTCTAAGACTTCCATTTGGCTCTCTTTTTACAGTTTCTATATCATTCCTAAAAAGTTGTCCCTAGGGACTTCCCTTCTGGTCCAGTGGCTAGGACTCCCCACTCCTGGTGCAGGGAACCGGGGTTCAATCTCTGATCAGGGAACTAAATCCCACATGTGGCAAGTTAAGAGTTTGCATGACACAACTCATCCCACTGATCCCACAAAGATCCCACGTGCCTCAGCTAAGACCTGGCCAGCCAAATAAATAAATGTTAGAAAAAGTCAACCCTAAATCTTCACCCATTATATCCATCTTTTCCTGTCAAGTGTTTAACACGTATAATAATTATTTTCACGTCTTCACTAAGTCTGGCACCTGGCTTTTCTGTGGGCCTTCCTCTATGGACTTTCTTCTCTCGATTATGGGATGCACTCTCCCGCTTCTTTGCAGGTCTCATAAATTCTGATGTACCCTGAACATTATGGGCGATGCACTGTAGTACAGTGGTTTCTGTCATCTTCCTCTGAAAGGTGAGAAACTTTGTTCTAGAAAGCAGTTCAATTACTGGCAGATAAGCTTTGATCCCATGGCAGTTTAGTTCTCTGCTTTGTTCGGGTAGGTTTACTTCAGTTTTGCCCTCAGTCTGGGATGTGGGCCTCACTTCTAAAACATCACCCTTCTGGGGTTTTAGTAGAAAGTCCAAGAGGTTTACCATGCACCTCGAACTTGAGTGGACTTAAATTCCAAACTCTGTGTATGCAGTTGGGCAGCTGCTGAAATCTCAGCTCCATCCTTTGCCCCTCCAGGTGTCACTTTCAGCCAGGCTCCTTGGAGGCATGACCCATAACATACTGTCCTGGAACCAGCCAAGGACTGAAGGGGTGTTTGTACACAGATTTGGGGGGTTCTTCCTTTTGGGATCTGCCCTCCCTCAATTCCCAGCTACTCTGGCAGGCCTGAAACCCAACTTCTATTTTTTCAGCACTGTAAGATGGCCTGCCAAGCAAGAGATGTGGATTCGATCCCTGAACTGGAAAATTCCCTGGAGAAGGAAATGGCCACCCACTCCAGTATTCTTATCTGGGAAACTCCATGGACAGAGGGGCTTGGTGGGCTACAGTCCACGGGCTGACAGAAGTGTCAGGCGTGACTTAGCAACTAAACAACAAGATGGCCACTTTCTGTTTGAGTTCTGTTTCTTGTGTGCAGAGAAAATTAAGAACTCTCAGGGGAAAGCTGGTTACTCATGGATCACCCCTGGATTCCTTCCTCGTAGGGCACTGGTTCCTTTCCAGCACCTTTACATAGTTGTTTTTTATATTTTTCCTGAGTATACAATTGTCACAAGTAGGCTGGGTGAATCTGACACAAGCTTCTGTGCTATTATCTGAAGTGAAACTCATCCTGTTGATTTTGAAAAAACATTTTTTATCTATTTGGCTGCACTGGGTCTCAGCTGTGGCATGCGAACTCCTAATTGTGGCATTCGGGCTCTAGTTCCCTGACCAGGGATTGAACCAGGCCCACCGCATCCAGAGTCTTGGCCACTGGACCACCAGATCTTTAATATACACTGTGTGTGCTCTGTCGCTCAGTCATGTCTGATTTTTTGTGGCCCCATGGACTACAGCCCATTGCATGCTCAGTTGCTTCTGTCATGTCCAACGTTTTGCCACCCTATGAACCATAGCCTGCCAGGCTCCTGTGTCCATGGGATTCTCCAGGCAAGAATACCGGAGTGGGTTGCCATTCCCTCCTCCAGGGGATTTTCCCCCACTAGGTGATCGAAATTCACGTCTCTTACCTCTCCTGCATTGGCAGGCAGGTTCTTTACCGCTAGCGCAACCTGGGAAGCCTATACCCCATTAGGCTCCTCTGTCCATGGAATTCTCCAGGCAATACAGGAGTGGGTTGCCATTTCCTTCTTCAGGGATAATCTGGTCCAGGGGTCAAACCCATGTCTCCAGGCAGATTCCTTACCACTGAGCCACCAGGGAAGCCCCATGTATACTAACACAGACACACACACAGAAGTCGCTCAGTCGTGTCCAACTCTTTGTGACCCCATGGATTGTAGCCCACCAGGCTCCTCGGTCCATGGGATTTTCCAGGCATGAATACTGGAGTGGGTTGCCATTTCCTTCAATATCCAGAATTAATCAATTCTATCCTCTTCTCCAAAAAGATGAAAACATGCATTTGATTTCACTTCCCCCATCATTCTCCTTTTCCCTGAATTAATCTGGGATCTTAATTCTCTGTTATTATTAATTTTTTAACTGTGCAACAAGATGTGTAGAAATTATTTAAATTTCACGAGAAGTGGTAATGGCTGTCCTGTTTGCCTCTGGCCCGTTGGATAACACAGTTTCCTCCTTCTTGGATTCTTCCTTTCTTGCTCTATTTCACCTTGAGGAATTCCTTCAGAGAGCAAATCTGAGAGTTACAGAGTCCTGAGGTTTATATGCCCTAAATACTCCCTGTTGGCCTTTCACCGGAATGCTGATTTGGCTGGGAAAAGGACTCTGGGATCAAAGTCATTTTTTCTTAGATTCTTGATATTGATATTGCTCCATTTTCTTCCAACATCCTGTGTTGCTGGGACTTATAATTCCTAACTCTTTGTAGATAAGTGTCTCCTTGTTTTTCTTTGGAAAGTATTTCCCCCTCCTTCCTTGGTATTCTGAAATTTTGGGAAAGGTGTCTGGGTGTGTCTTATTTCCAGGTAAGTCATTTGTCACCTGAGGGCCCTTCCCATGTGAAGACCTGTATCTTTTCTTCAGATCTGGGAAATTTCCTTCTATTCTGATTTTTAAAAAATATTTATTTATTTGTCTATCTTAGCTGCAGCACACAGGATCTTCCATTGTGGCATGTGGGCTCAGTACCCCTACGCATGTTCAGCCACCTGATGCAAAGATTGGACTCATTGGAAAAGACCCTGATGCTGGGAAAGATTGAAGGCAGGAGGAGAAGGGGATGACAGAGGATGAGATGGTTGGATGGCATCATTGACTCAGTGGACATGAGTTTGAACAAACTCTTGATAGTGAAGGACAGGGAAGCCTGGTATGCTGCAGTCCATGGGGTCGCAAAGAGTTGGACACAACTTAGCGACTGAAAAACAACAAGGCATGGGGGATCTTGTTTCCCGACCAGGGATTGAACACTTGTCCCCTGCATTGCAAGGGAGATTCTTAACCACTGTGCCACTAGAGAAATCTCTGTTACGTTTTAATACTATTTCTTTCATTCCATTCTTCATTCCTGCCTCCTCAGATTCTGTGTCTTTACTTTTCTTCCCCTTTTCTGTTCCTTGGATCTTTTTTTTCTGTATGTGCTTAGTCACTCAGTCGTGTTCAACTCTTTGCGACCTCATGGACTGCAGCCCATCAGGCTCCTCTGTCTATGGGGATTCTCCAGGCAAGAATACTGGAGTGGGTTGCCATGCCCTCCTCGAGGGGATCTGCCCAACCCAGGGATCAAACCCAGGCCTCCCACATTGCAGGCAGATTCTTTTACCAACTGAGCCACCATGGAAGCCCAAGAATACTGGAGTGGGTAGCCTATCCTTTCTCCAGAGGATCTTCCTCACCCAGAAATCAAACCAGGGCCTTTTGCACTGCAGGTGGATTCTTTACCAGCTGAGCTACCAGGGAAGCCCTTTTTCTTTTTTTTTTTTAAATGCCTTGTTTTTGTGTCATGTAATACTGTGTCTAATCTCTGAGGATTATTTTCATGTGTTTGCTTTGTGAAATGTCTGCACGAGTGCTGGTCTCTGTTTATAGAGTTTTGTGCTCTTCTTGATATTAGTTTTTTCCCAAAGTTTCAATGATTTTTCATTTTATGCTCATGTTTGCGTTTGAAAACTCCCCTTCTGTCGGTGGATCCAGGCTCAGATCTTGTGTCCTAGGAAGAGGAAGGGTCCGTGCTTCTGGACAGGGTGTGCAGTGGGGACGGGTCCTTTTCATCAGGTAGGGCTTTCCACCCCACCTGGAGACTTCCTTGTCACCTGGGGCCTGTCTCTTGGACACCAGCACTCTAGCCTGGAGGCAGACACTCACTGGCACGGCTTAGCGCAGGGTTGGGGGTGGGAGCGGCTGGCCAGCAGATCCTCTGCAAGTGGTTCCGCAGATAATCACCCTGACGACTGCCCCAGGGCTGCTTCCTGTTCTGTGCCCATAAACACAGAACTTTCGCAGAACTCTTGGAACGGCTTTCACAGAAGTCATTGCCTGCGAATATTTTAGCCTTCCTTTCCCTTTGATCCGATTGCTCCATCAGGCCACACCTATCTGCTCTGCGTCTTTCATGAATTCCTGAAACAGTCTGCACTGCCAAAGAGATGTTTTTGGCTTTTATTCTTCATTTCGGGAGATTTCAGGAGATGTTTAGCAGGGAGGCAGGAGGGCTATACGTGTTAAGCCGTGGATGGACTCCCCACAGCCCTGCCGTGTTACATCCCTGGCTGTGAACTACAAGAGGGGCTCTGACAACTACCGAGGCCATGTGCCGCAGTTGCGGAAACCCGTGCACTTAGACCCCGTGCTCTGCACCAAAAGAAGCCACCTCGACGAGAAGCCTGTGTACCGCAACTAGAGAGTAGCCTCCACTCTCCACGATGAGAGAAAGCCCCTGCGTAGCAGTGAAGACCCAGAGCATCCAGAAATAAACGGAGGCAGTTAAAAAAAAAATAATAAGGGCTCTGCACCACTCCAAATAAGCTCCAACTTTAGGAAAAGGACCTTCCAACATCAGAATTAGTAACCAGAAAAGGAGTTGAAAGCATAGCCTCAAAATCAGACTACAAAATTTTAGAAGGAAACCTTTCTGTGAAATTCCCACCTAGAACCAGTTATGGGGAAATGAGGTAATCAATAATTCCAGAAAAGTATAAATGGGCTCTTCTAAGTCAGCCACAACTTGTGTCAGGACACACTGAGGCATAAATAATACGGCAAAGTTTTATGTGCAACTCAGGGCGTGGCACTTCTGTATGATTCAGAAAGAATAATGTGAGTTTGCATAGCTGGAAATGAGCACTGGGTGGGGATTAAGTAAGGACAGAATTATAATGCACCCTGGGTGGGATGGTGTGTGTGTGTGTTGTCACTCAGTCATGTCCGACTCTTTGCGACCCCATGGACTATAGCCCGCCAGTCTCTTCTGTCCGTGAAATTCTCCAGGCAAGAATACTGGAGTGTGTTCCATTCCCTCCTCCTGGGGATCTTCCCAACCCAGGGACTGAACCTGGGTCTCTTGCATTGTAGGCAGATTCTTTATCATCTGAGCCACCAGGGTAGGAAGAGAACACCCCTTTTTGCCTATAAGGCTGTTCAGAGAAAGCTCTGTATTCAGAAAACTGTCTTGTTAGGATTACTGAATACATAAAATCATTAAGAATAGATTTGAGGAAAAAAATAGACATAAACAGATGTCTACAGATTGATCAAAACTTCAAATAAGCAGATGATACCATTCTAATGGCAGAAAGTGAAGAGGAACTAAAGAGCCTCTTGATGAAGGTGAAAGAGGAGAGTGAAAAAGCTGAGTTGAAATTCAGCATTCAAAAAACTAAGATCTTGGCATAAGGTCCCATCACTTCATGGCAACTAGAAAAGGAAAAAGTGGAAGCAGAGACAGATTTTGTTTTCTTGGGCTCCCAAATCACTGCAGATGGTGATTTCAGCTTTGAAATTAAAAGGTGCTTGCTCCTTGGAAGAAAAGATATAGCAAATCTAAACAGCATATTAAAGAGTAGAGACATCTCTTTGCCGACAAAGGTCCATCTAGTCAAAGCTATGGTTTTTTCCAATAGTCATGTGTGGATGTGAGAGTTGGACCCTAAAGAAGGCCAAGTGCTAAAGAATTGATGCTTTTGAATTGTGGTGCTGGAGAAGACTCTTGAGAGTCCCTTGGACTGCAAGGAGATGAAACCAGTCAATCCTAAAGGAAATCAACCTTGAATAGTCATTGGAAGGGCTGATGCTGAAGCTGAAGCTCTAATACTTTGACCATCTGATGTGAACTGCCAACTCATTGGAAAAGACCCTGATGCTGGGCAAGAATGAAGTTAAAAGGAGAAGAGGATGGCAGAGGATGAGATGGTCAGATAGCATCACTGACTCAATGGACATAAATTTGAGCAAACTCCTGGAGATAGGGATAGGGAAGCCTGGCATGCTGTAGTCCATAGGGTCAAAAAGAGTCGGAGACTGAACAACAACAGCCTGATACGCCAAGCTTTAGAGGAAAATATTTAAAATGAGGATTTCATGGACTTTCCTGGTGGTCCAGTGGCTGAGACTCTGTGCTCCCAATGCAGGGGGCCTGGGTTTGATCCCTGATCAAGGAACTAGATACTACAACAAGAGTTCACGTGCTGCAACTGAAGACTGAAGATCCCATGTGTCATGGCTAAGACCAGGTGAAGTCAAGTAAATGAAATAAATATTTTTAAAAAACAATAAAATGAGGATTTCAGTTTGATAAATCAATTTCTTTATAGGATCCTTATCAATGACCAGATAAGTGGCTATTTGCTTAATCCCATTAAAGTGTGTGGTTTCTTACAGAAGGAACAATCGAACTGATTCAGCATCCAGTGAGCTTGGAAGAAAAAAAAAAAATAACAAACTTATAGCTTTGAAAACAAAAACAAAAACAGATTTCTGGCTGCTCTCCTCAAAATCCTCCCACACAGCTGACTGACGACAGGATCAACACCTGTTGTGTCACCCCCTCCCACGGCTCAGCTTTCTTTCCTGAATAAGCTGCTGACCAGCATGTGCCAGTTGAGATTTTGGTTCCAGTGACAGTGACTTTGTTGCTTGGCTCCGCACAGGTGTCTTTTCTTTTTATACGTTCTATTTAAAAAAAAATGTATTTATATATTTGGCCATGCCCGGTCTTAGTTGTGGCCTGTGGGATCTAGTTCCCTGACCAAGGATTGAACCTGGGCCCCTGCATTGGGAGCGCTGAATCTTAGACTCTGGACCACCAGGGAAGTCCCCAGGTGTCTTTTCTTTTAAAGAAGATGGCTTGGTTGTAAGGTGGATGCTGATGTCTTCACAGAAGATTTCAGTGTGCTTTATGAAGACCCTGGGAAACAGAAATTTCTGTTGGCTGTCAATACGGTCAAGGAGCTGCAGGAACAGGATCCACTAGTCAAAGTGGCTTCCCACGATCCACCTCGTGGGCCACAGCTTTATTGTATGGGGGAAAACCCAGCTGCTTGGGGACCTGATATTGTGTTTTTTGCATTGGTTCTGCTACGAGGCCCAACAGTTTTCTGCTATTCAAGTTGGAGGTCTGGAGGAGGTGGAAAGTTGAGCTGGAAAGACTGCAAAGGTAGAGTTTGGTCGGAACCTTGATGGGAGGATATAATGGTGGCAATGCTTGGAGAAGAGCCGCCTGGTTAAAGGCACTCTTGTTGTCTTTGGAAGGCGGTTGTTATAATTTATATTGAAATGACGCACGGGGCTCAGAGGAGCCTCGCCCACCCGGCTGCGAGGGCAGTGAGAACTGTTCCCGCAATCTCTTCACAGTTCTGGGATCATGTGAGCTGGGCCACCTGGGCTCCTGTGAGCCCCAGACGTGTAATTAGAGGCTCCTGGGCTGGGACGATGCGTGGACAAGTCTTATCATGCATCTGGGCTGCTGTGGGTGCGCTGAGCTGGGCTCCCAGGCCTCCCTGTGCCTTGGGATCCTGCCTTGACTTCTGCTTAGCCAGGAACTGTGATTGGTTACTGTCAATAGACAGAAAACTGTGTACAAGACACCAGTACCTGCAGGAACCCCAGCACGGCCAGGGAAACCAGCAAAATAAGCTTCCTGCGCACTAAGCTGGGGGCTGCTCTGGGCTCAGCCAGACAGACGGACTCATCCTGCCTTACACAAGAGGGGAGGGGACAGAAGTCAAGCAGTCCCCGGAGGAGGTGCTGGGCTCATCCCTCATGACTGCAATCTTTGAAGAAGCACACCAGAAGCGTGTGATGATGTTTATTTGACGCAGATCCACAGTGATTGCCAAGGAATGAAGCTGCTGCCTTTCTGCATCAGGGCAAAAAGTCAAGATGATGAATGCTCCTACATTCCCAGGGATTGGTCCCTTGATTATAACCAGTTGGTTCCCCCCTTGCCAGCTTCTGCTTTGGTTGCGGGAAGGGGAAGGGCAGGGTTATCTGCCATAAGGGATGCTGTTTTAGAGGACTTGCTACAGGTGGGCTCGCTTGGGGTTCCTGGCCGTTTTATGAGATCACGGGGTGAAGGCCGATGGCATAGGGGAGGCACGTGTAAGCCTAGTGGCCTGCCAGCAGCTCTCTTTCTAGGCAGGGAAAACCTTCCCAAGCAGCTCCACCCGCAGGTGGCCACGGGCTGAGGAACAAAGGGCTGTCGAGGGCTGCTCTGACGTGAAAGCACTTCTGCAAGTGTGGGGAAACATGCGTGGTGTACGTAGGTTTGCTACTGAGTTCTGGGCATATCACATGGGAGCCGAGGTGCGCTTGTTTAAACACGCTCTAGTCACAGATCTGGGTGGCTGAGGAAGAAATACCTTGAAATTTGATACATGGCAAGCAAAAAGCAAGCGTGAAAATTCACACCCTCAGATTGCATTACGCATGCTTGAGTTACATTATTTCACTCAGTCTTTTTTTTTCATTCCCTGAGCTATTAAAAAAAAATAATAATTTATTTATTTGGGTCTTCGTTGCTGCGCAAGGGCTTTCACTAGTTAAGGTGAGCAGGGGCTACTCCCTAGATGCCGTACGAGGCTTCTCGTCGTGGAGCGCAGGCCCTAGAGCGTGTGGGCTCAGTAGTCATGGCGCACAGGCTTAGTTGCCCCGAGGCACATAGGATCTTCCCAGACCACGGCTTGCACCCGTGTGTCCTGCATTGGCAGGCGGACTCTTAACTACTGGACCACCAGGGAAGCCCCTCACTTAGTCCTGATAAAAGGAGAGGCAGCCAACTTTGAATGGACTTGAACCTTCTATCCCGTTCTTACTTCTCTCTACTTTTTCCAAATAAAACTCCAAAACTTCTCTTAAAAGGTGTAAGGTTTGAATGTGGGGAGGAGAAGGGTCAGAACATTTGCCAAATGGCCTCGTCTGCAAAGCAAACAAGTCCCTGAGTGTGTTTTAGTTTGACCCAAACTTACTTTCTTAAGAACAAGCATTCAAACACCGACCCCTCAAGCTTTAGGACTGGTTTAGGAATTCACAGTGTGCCTCCTGGCTTGTCTCAAGTTCAGATTCAAAGATACGGAACATTAAGTCTCCGTCTATCTGAAGGCCTTTAAAGGAAAAATCATTCATGAATCCTCATGAAGTAATATCCTTACTCGAGTTAATGAAAATTAATCTTGCAGAAAATCTTGGCAGATCAAAATGAACATGAGTCAGTTCTATCTTCTCAACTGCCATTACCAAAATGTAGAAATTTTTACAAGGTAACATAGTTTTAAAGCTTTATTAGTTTTTCACAAATTGCCTAACAGAATGACAGAACGAATTTCCAAGTTAATTTTTAAAAGTAGGACCTAAGTCTATTTTGATGTAACTATTGCTAAATAAAATTCTGTATTATGCGTGTTGTGACAATGTAGTCAGCTTCCTGGGGTTATTTTTGGCCGTACCCCGGAACTCCCCGACCAAGAATTGAACCCACGCCTCTTGCAGTGGAAGTGTCTTAGCCACTGGACCACCAGAAGTCCTCACTTTCCTGGTTTTGATAATGGACGATGATTATATCTTATTGTTGGGGAATCTGGTTATTGGGTCCAGGGGACCTCTCTGTACTGATTTTGAAACTTAAGAATTTATCATTAATCTCAAAATGAAAGTTCAAAAAAAAGAAAGACAAGCTATATATGAAATAACCAGGAGCTTATTTTTGAGAAAAAGTCTCCATGTACGCTAAAATAATAGATTATGTGATGAAATTAAAAACTAAATTACTGGGACTGCCCTGGCAGTCCTGTAGATAAGATTCCATGCTTCCACTGTAGAGGGCATGGGTTTGATCTCTGGTTTGGGAAATAAGATCTCGTAGGCCTAGAAGTGCAGCCAAAAAAAGGGAGAACTAAAATAGAGAACAGCATAATAAACATTTTGATTCTTGAACCAGTGGGTGGATGTAGTTCTCTTTCCTATGAACTGCTCTAGAAAAATCTACAACTTTACTGTTTTAACTCAGGGCCCTAGCATTGAAGAAACATCCTCTTAATCTTTTCATGACATAGTTAAGACAGCCCTTGAGACCTAAGGAGAAATAAGCAACATATAAACCAGGTTAAACTTCATTAGAATGTGGAACTTTGTGAGATTGGCAATGTATATTTGATTGTTGCAGCCTAGAGAGACTTTGAATTTAATATAATTCAGATTTGGAGTTGACTTACAAAAGAGTCCTCTTGAACTTAGCTTCTGTTTTCTACCATGAAACAATCCCTAATAATAAATTCCTTCTATTTTTATAGGGCTGGGTCCTGCTCTGCCATGGTCTCCCATGGATGGGGAACAGAGACTGTGGGAAGCTGAGAGGCGCCTGCATTTCCTGACTTAAAGCCAGAGCTTTGTTACTGGGTATGGGAAGAGACCTCAACAGTGCATTCAGTGGCTGCTAAGAGTGGCCGTTTCCTCGACATAATGGCCTTATCAACACTAAGAGAGCAGGCCCAGGGCTGTCCTAGGCCAGGGAAGTGCTTAGCATTCCTTCTGCTCTGTGTGCCGGACGAGGACTGAGTTGGCAAATGGATAACGTTCTGGTTGCTAGTGGCAATGGCCAAGAAGAAAGAGGAAAAGATAATATTTTTGCAGGACTTCCCTGGCAGTCCGGTGGTTAAGAATCCACCTTCTAATGTAGGGACACAGGCTCGATCCCTGGTCAGGGAACTAAGATCCCACATGTCCCAGAGCAACTGAGCCTGTGGGCTGCAACTAATGAAGTCTGCACACCACTATGAAGACCCAACGCAGCCTGCCCCCGACCAAAAAAAAAAAAAAAGATAACATTCTTTCAAAATCAAGGAAAACTCAAAGGTGAAGAGTGAAGCAAATACACAATGAATTAAAGATTGTCTTGACCACAACGGACTTCCCATGTGGCTTAGCAGTAAAGAATCTGCCTGCCAATGAAGGAGACATGCCCTCCATCCCTGGGTTGGGAAGATTCCCTGGAGAAAGAAATGGCTACCCACTCCAGTATTCTTGCTTGGAGAATCCCATGGACAGAGGAGCCTTGTGGGCTTCAGTCCATGGGATTGCAAGAGTCAGACATGATTTGGTGACTAAACAACTTGACCACTATACAAAGAAAAGGCTTGCAGAAAGCTGGGGGATACTTATGGCAGCCCAAGCCACATACCTGGGACTGTCTCCCACCTAAGGTCCCCAGCCTTCTGTTTCTACCTTGAAGTATTATCTTCAAAGCCAATTTTTTTCTTTCCCACCGTCTGACGCTCGGATCTCAATTCTGACAGCCTGTCCTGAAGTTTCCTTGTTTCCAATCTATTCTCCATACAACTGGCCTTTTGAAAACACATCCCACCGCATCCCTCCTCCGCTTGGACCTCTGGGTGGTACCGACCACCCTTTCCCATTGTCCATCTCACTGTATAACTTCTGGCTTCTGGAAAACACCCAGCTCTCCTCTGGCCTCAGTGTCTCCTCTCCTGTCCCTCCCTGTTCACTCTGCTTCCTTCAGCTCAGATTCCACCCCTTCAGACCCTATCCCCTTGGGAGATGCAGCAAGGGGAGGGGGTGTTTTGTTATCCTGTCACCACCACCGTTCATGCCTTCCTAGGGTTTATCACAAATGGTCATTATGTACTGCTTCAAATTCCTGGGTGTGTGTTCCAAGCATGTAGTTACTCAACGAATGTCTGATAAATGAACTCAAGTCCATTTCTTCATCTGTTAAATGCCAGAAATAATGTCCAACTTGTGGGCTTAGGGTGAGCAACAGAGAATCACAAAATCAACTCACAGACCAGGCCCTCACTGTGTTTACATTTAGTTACTGGTTTACATGTAATTGTCAAAGGTAATTCCCATAGGCATCACCCCTGCCCCCCTATTAACTTTACCAGTGAGAAAACCGACATACAGATTTTGAAGAATCGCCCAACAGGTCATTAGAAAGAGCCCGCGCTGGACTTTCAGCCCAGATTGTGTGTGTTGAATCCTCACTCTTGACACTGGCAGAAACCCAGTACAGACGAGGATGCAGTCAATGTCACGGCAGCTTTGCTGTCATGTGGGAAGCTTGAGGGCAGAGGAGAGCAAAGGAAACTAGGCGAGTGACACTGGACGGGAGGGTGCCCTCCCCAACAGCATCCCTGTATCCTCCTGCTTCCCAAAACTGTGACTCTGAGAGACCAGGGCAGGCTGTACTTTCTTTGGGGGCCTCAGGTCAAGCAAAAAACAGGGCCTTCCAAAGGACCCAGGGCAATCCAGACCTAGTCCTCAAGCCCAAGATGAGACATGTCACGTCCACGTCAGAGCTGGTTCCTTCCTGGTACAGTCCACTTGATGGGGACATCCCTTCCCACATGGAAACTGTTTCCATGGCAACATACCAGCATCAATTCAAAGGACCCTTTAAATTGTTGCAGGTAAATACAAACAGCTCACTTTTGCCATTGTCTGTATACTACTTAAATCTAAATTGCTCAAATTATTTCTCATTTTAGGGAATGATGGTAAATTTCAAGTGTACATTAGACTGTAAAACATCTTCCTTTGTGCTTAAAAATGGTCAAGTTGTCATACTACCCGAGACACAAAATTGTATAAGAGTGTAGGCAAGAAACATTATTAACGGTGTCATAAATAAGTATTATAACTTTATTAAAATGAAAAGACAATATTCAAAATAATGCAACAAAAATGAATAAAATCCTTTGTCCAATACTGTACACATAAATGCAGAAATCAGTGCCTTTTTCTAAAGCATGTTTTAACCTTCATTTAGTTCATACTAAAATATAAGCTTTAAATAGCTCAAATAACATCACTCAGCAGTTTAAACTGTAAACAGCTTGTTTAATGTGGAGAACATTGTAGTAAGGTACTTCTGTTAATGAGCACCATCTCTTCTGTGCTGCTCTACACAAGATAAATACAGCGAAGCACGTGGAAGTGCAACACAAGCTCTGTGTCTCACCAGATCCGAGCGGAGCAGCCTGCTGTGAGAGCTTCCAAAGTAGGTGACATGACCTCCGGTCTTAAGACATACTGGGCTGTTGGTCAGAAGGGTTTTACTTAGAAAGCAAATAATCCCCAGGAAATACTGAAGAGGAACCAGCAACACAAGGCCAGCTTGTGTTGTATTTGTTTATTCATATGCAACTAAAATAGGGGAGGGAAAAAAAAAAAAAAGAAACCCACAACACACATCTCCACACAGATACTCTCAACCCAACAGCTGACTGTTTCATTGCCTCAACTGACATCCTCAACACTGGCCAAGAGTTTGCTTTTCCCCATGTGTCCTGTGTTTCCTGGGGGTGGAACAGAGAAGGAATGGTAAGGAAAAGTGACTTATTCTGTTACCTTCCCATTGTTCATATGAGACCCAGACAGGTGAGAATACGGTACCAAAGCTGCTGCCATCCCTCCAGCAAGACCTACAGGATTCAGGTCTCAGGACGACTTAAAGCAGGCAGGTGAAGTCATGGAAAGAATGTACGGCCTGCCCTCCATGGAAAAACTGCTTGCAAAAATAAATGAAACAAAACAGAAGAGGCCTCAGAGCTGGCAATCTTCAACCTTATTATGCAAAAATAATAATAATATATATATATATATAATATTTTATGATTCTGAGCTAAACAATACTGTATTCTCTCCCATTTGCTCAATGTTCAGTCTCTCAGGAGCCATCCTCCAGCTTGAGTTTTTCTTGTTCTAAATATATATTACTCTAAGACAGGAACCACTGGGTTAACTTGCAACTGGAATCTATGGTTTTACCACAAGTGCAGATGCAGGCGTGCAGCGTGCACACAGACGCGTGTCCCTTGTCCTTCCTCCCTGCAGCGCATCTTTAAATGACAGGCTTGAGCAGACTTTTCTCTGACGCTCACACGGTCAGGGATGCTCAGCACCTCAGCACCTCCCGACTCTCTAAGCTCTTCCCGTTCAGACGGAGAGTTCGACTCTCTGATCCTGTGATCTGGACCACTTTCCCAGGGAACCTTGACAGGTCTGGGGAACTGCGAGAGAACCACTCGCTTCCATGGCACCTCTGCTGAGCCGGGACTCCAGGGTCTAAGGAGAAACCACGTAGGAGAAATGTTTGCGCTTCACATGGCCTCCCGGGTCCACTCGTGGCTTTAGGTCCAGCTTGTCTGGGGCTGAAGAGATACTGCCATTGGCCAGGAGGGGGTGGACAGGGGTGTTCCCGTGTGTTTCTTCTGCTTCCCTAAAAAATTTTTCGAATCTGTCCAGGTAGGGTGGCCTCTCAGGGAGCAGGTAGTAGTGTGTGGAGCTCACCTTCTTCCCATTTTCAATGATGGGCAGGATGCAGGGTGCCTTGCCGGCAGCCCCCTCGCTGTGCTGTCTCTGCAGGGCTTTGCTGCTCACGTACTTGGGGTCGGGGGCAAAGCTCTGCGTGGGGGGCATGACCCCGTTGAGGTAAGATGGGAGGCTTTTGGGGCTTGGGGTGCGCGAGTTGCTCCGGGACAAGGGCTCTCTCGGTGGGACTTTGGGGGGCCTGTCCTCATCGCTATACGTACTGGAGGTGACCTCGGCCGACCACCTTCTGTAGTCTGGCTTGGCCGGCCGGGGAGGGATGGGGACCCGAGGGGGAACTTCAGGCTTGTCGTCGTCGGAATTGGGAGAAGCCCTGTGCACGGAGCTGGAGATCCTGATGGCCGGCTTGTTGAAGGACCCCGCGGGGCCTGAGTGAGACCTCCTCAGTCTCCGGTGGGCCTGGGGTGGAGGGGGGTTGGCACTCGGTGCCCCGGCAGCCTGGTCGGGTTCCTGGCTGAGATCCACGGCGGAGACGGTTGGGGTGTCAAAATATGCATAGTTGATCTGTCCGCACCCTCGGAAGCTGCGCCTGCCGGGGCCGTCGGCTCTGAAGTCGGAGAGCCCGCAGTCTTCCAGAAGGAAGTCCGTGTCCGAGCTGGTGAGGAACTCGACCTCGCAGTCTGTCTCGTCCAGGGTGAGGTCCTCGGAGATGGGCAGTGGCGGCAGGGGCCGGGAGCCCCGCTCGCAGGGCGCTGAGCTGGAGAAGAGGGACAGGGGACTCTTGACAGGGGTTAGCGGGGGTGTGGCGGCACAGACCCCGTTCACCGCCAGCTTCTTCAGTCCACATGCCACCCGGTCCTGCTCCTGCTGCCCCCAGCCTTCACTTGGGGGGATGATGAGGGGAGGCAGGCGGGACTTTGGAGGGGGGCCGTGCTCTGCACAGTGGCTGCTGCTCATCGGGGTGGATCTGGAGGTGCGCCCTGGAAGGAAACGAGAGGTTATGGAGGATGGTCTGTGCTCTCCCCATGGAGGGAATTGGACCCCACCCCAGCAGCCTGGATTCCTGTCGCCTTCGGCTGGGTCACTCGTGGTGAAACACCAGCTGATGGAACGCTGAGCACACCCAGGCAACTGCTGCGGGTGTAATCAAGGGCCGGAGGCGGGGAACGCACCTGATCTGGTTCAAAGAACAAATTATCTCTTCCATCGTCTTGGCCGTGTGCACGGCGCACGCCCACACGCCCCAGACAGGTTCTGTGACATGTGCGAAGTCCACGGAAGGTGAACAGCATGTAATTTGGGGAGCCAGGCCACACCAACCTGGCCATTTGCAAGACAGGCCACCCAGGACACGCAGGGCAGGCCTGAGATAAGACGAGGCCTCACCTGGCCCATTGCGGTACCCAGAGCCGGGAGACTCACCCGCGACGTGACAGGCAGCCCTTGGCAAAAATCTAGAAGGGCTGATGATACACACATTTGTCTAAGTTTCTGTCAGTATCTGTACTATTCTGTTACCTTCAAACAGGTGTTCGAAGCTAGTAAGGAAGAAGAGAGCTCATGTCCGAGGTTCTGGAGAGTTCAGTGTGTCTCCTGGCTGGGGTGGCTTCACGCCTCCACACAGAGACCCAGTGACTCCGGCTGAGCCACCGAGAGCCTGACAAGAACACGCTTACTTCAGGATCTGCTGCCACTAGGGGTCAGACTCCTGTCGGAAATGGCCTCGGTCACTTCCTCATTTAGAAAACAGCACTGGGGCACAGGCTCCCTCGGGGCTGCTAGCTTCCTCTCCCTATGCCGAGGGCACCTGGGTTCTCAGGACGCTCTGGATACGTACCGATGGAGGTTAGCTGCTCCTGCGCCCGCGAGTTCAGACTGTAGGCCATGGTTATTGGGTCGATGTTTAAAAAGCCGCTGAAAGGGAAGGACGGACATCTGGGTCACAAACAAGTAGCAACCACGTCCCCTCTCTCGCTCCAATGTTACCCGCTTGGGGGCTCTGGCAACCCCACATCCTGCACTTACTTCTCAAACTCGCTGCGGCCACCCCAGCAGGCCTTCAAGCTTCCCAAGGTTTGGCCATCGTGCAGAAACCCAGTTTTTAACGGGACTCTGATCTCCTGAGCAGCCACTCCTGCCATGGACATTGTGCCTTATTCTGGGACGTCTTCAGACTTGTGATGCCCAGGGATGCGTACGGTCAACCGGTGGCTTTCATTCCCTGGTGGGGGGGAGGGTTGGGTACAGAGGAGGTTAAGAGCAGGGTAAACAATCCCCAAACACGAGGAACTTGAGGGGAGAGAATTCCAGGGCCTGCGGAACAGAAACATCCAGTTACAGACTTCCCCCCAGTCAGGTTTACATTTGCTGTTGCTGCTGTTCAGTTACCAAGTTGGTTCCGACTCTCTGCAACCCCAGGGACCGCAGCACGTCGTAACACTACTGAGTTCTTACTTTTCATGAGGTTACTTAAATACCGACACTAAAAGTCTTTTTTGGGGGTAGGGGTGGTGGTGTTAAATACAGGCTTCCCAGATGGCACTAGTGGTAAAGAACCTCCTTGCCAATGCAGGAGGTATTAAGGGATGTGGATTCCATCCCTGGGTTGGGAAGATGCCCTGGAGGAGGCAATGGCAACCCACTCCAGTATTCTTGCCTCAAGAATCCCATGGACTGAGGAGCCTGGCAGCTACAGTCCACAGGGTTGCAGAGAGTCGGATATGACTGAAGCAACTTAGCATGCATGCAATAAATACTAAGATTTGAGGTGTTTTCAGCCAATGAGAAACAGTCTGTCTCAGGCCAGGGCAGACCTTGGGGTTGGGCGTGGGGGGCAGACAAGTGCACACAGAGAGGCCTCACACAGACGTCTCTCCAGCCTCCTAGTAGACCGACCTGCCCGTGTGGTTGTGCTGAGCGTGGAGCTCATTCCTTACTCCCTGCACCCCACCCTGTCCCAAGTTAAGAAAGTCATTTCAGGAATTACTGTGTTCAATATGGCAGCACCACTGTTCACTAAGACCCAACGCTCTGATGAAGCAGAGGGTCTACAGCTGTCACTTGATGACCCCACAAGCCCAGCACTTATTTAGATTCTGTATTTCAGGGGTGGGGGGTGGTGGCGGGGGGGTGGAGATGGGCCCCGGGAAGACAAATTCTCCAGACACTACTTGTGTAGGAATCGAGACGTCCTCACGCACAGAGGACACTCACTCCTGTTCTGTAAAAAAAAATCAAGTTCTGCAGGATGACCGGCTTCGGGCAGAGGCCTGGACAGCATCCTCCTCCCTTTTGAAGGCAAACTGCGGTCTGCATTCTCTGCATTCTCCTCGGTGGAGTGCCTGGTAATTTATGTGCCGCCTCGCTGTGAGGCATGGGTGACAGAGGCCAAGTCAGTGCAATTTCTCCTAATCCAGCCGCCCCTCTCTTCAGAGCCCTCCAACCCTCCCCTCTCCCCTCAGTCCCCACTGCCTCTCTTTAGTTTCCTGTATCCGTTAGCAAGGTGTACTCATGATTAGCACCCGTCTCTGCCCCCTCTTCAGATACTCATATCCGCTTAGAACAAGTTGAGAACATACCCTGTCGGCCCTCTGCGTCACAGTGACCCCTTCTGTGATGTGTACATACACTTTATGACCCGTTCTCATCCACTCGGCAACTGTGTTTGCACAAACCGAGAGAGCTGGGTGCTGCGCTGAGGGCTGTGGCTGACATGAGTGCGAGAGATGGGTGTGCGGAGCAGAGGGAGGCGGCACACGGTCAGGGTTCTGTTTTAGGGACCGATCTGTCACCCCCTACGAGACTGCGAGCTCAGGAAAGAAGCTGTGTCCCAGTCATTAATTATCACCACCTGAACAGGAGCAGGTGCTGGGTAAGGAGACGTTTGTTGAATGTATATTTGTACAACGCCATCAAACTATTAGTATTGTCAGTATCAACTGAATGTATACAATATGTAAGGCACAGAGCTGTTTTTAAGTTAAGGGTCTAGAAAAACACTCTGCAAATATTCTTTTTTTTTTTTTTTTTTCGTAAAAAGGAATGTAGAGAAGGTACTGTTTCAGTGACAAAGGACCGGGGGCCCAATTACCACTTCTCAGCTTTTTTACTCTCCCAAAGTCAGCTGTTTGAATATACCAGGCAGAGACTTAATAGGTTTAAAATATTATTTCTAATAGTCAAACTTTATCTTTCATCAGTCTCTAAAGATAAAGAAGCAGGGGGGAACCCATCATTTCAGAAATCTAAGTTATTTAGGGGAGGTCTTTTCTGTTGTTTTTGAGGGTTGGTTTTTAGATTAGGAACACAGCGAAATGTGTTTTTACTTCCTTTGAATTCAGTTTAAGCTCTAAGAAAAAAATTTTAAAGACAAGCTTTAGAAAAAGATTTGCTAGACACTTCTTCTCTGACCCTGCCCGGTGGTTTAGAGTGCTCTTCCTAAGAGATCTACAAGCGCTGGCAGGACAACAGGGAGTGTATCTGTGGTGATAGAAAAATGAAAGGCCAGAGAGGAAGGAGAATATGGTATTTAAGTGGTTTGAAAGCACACGTTTGAAGATCGCCCATCCAGATTACAGGAAAGTGCTGCGGGGGACTGTGGAGGCCCAGCCCCCACCTGTCTGCAGGCCAACAAGAACTACCAGTAATTACTGTGTGTCAGACTCCTAATGCCATCTAAATCTTCGCTTTCAACAGAGTGATTGTGTAACCATCGCCTCTGCTGAAATGGCCTCGGAATCCTGGCCCTCCGTCGTCAATGGTCCCTTAACATTCTGTATATGTTCTAGAAAAAGTTATTTTTCGGTCATTGTTTCTATCACCTACTTGTTAGCTTTCTTAAAGGGAAAAAAAATTTTTTTTTTTAGTATAAAAAGAATTGTGTTCACTAAGGCAGCTCGCTGTGACCACAATAGCGTCTTTGTGCATTCATCGAAGGTGACCTGCCTCTACATTTCAATGGGGAATTGTGAATGGGCTGTGTTATGAAACTGTCCAAACCTCCCACTGGCTCGCACGGGGAGCTCCGCCGCAGTGTCACTGCTCTCTCTCTCTCCTTCTGGAGAATAACTCCCCCCTCGGTGGACTCCCAGGAGGGCAGCCTGCTCGGGGTCCAGAAGCCAACTTCTACAGGGTGTTCCCCAGGCAATAAACTGTGGGTGTGGGGCGGAACCACCTGGAATTCTTTTATGCCTCTTAAAAAACTCTAGAAGCATTCAATATATGTACTCCTTGGAGTAGGGGTGGTGGATCCATCCATTGGTCAACCCTGAGTTAAAAGAAATGTGTGCAGAGCTCAAGGAAACTGAAGCTGATACTGTTGTGTTGTGAATTTTGTCCCCTTACATGTGTAAAACGAGCTCTGCCTTAAGATTCATTAGGAAAACAACTGCAAAAGATACCCCCTCCCCTGTCCTGGGGAAAACCAGGATCTACAAGTCCAAGATGGCACTGGGTGATGAAATGCAGAAACACGAAACCTGATGGGCATCTGGGCAGCCTAGCACACTGACCAGGGTCTCCATAATCTTGGGTATGGAAGCTCCTCTGAAATATGTGGACTAATCTTTAGCCTTTTAGGGTCGAAAATGCTGTTCAATACCAATGGCAGGTATGAACTCCTTTTTCCTATTAACATCACTTGATTTGTTTTTTTTTTTTAATTCAAGGAAAAACAAAGGACAACCCTAAAACCATCTGTTTCTTGAGATTGCCCCTTTACTTTCTGTCCTAACAACCTGGGTTAGGGTTAGGGTTAGGGTTAGCGCCGCCTTGAGTTCTGATCCCCGTAGAGGGCTTCAACCCCACATCACAGCTCCTGAATCCCAGGTCCAGCCCTGGCTCAAGCCTCCACTTTGTATGTCCTATTGTCTGGTGATTACCTTTCCACTTGGATGGTCCCCTGGCATCTGGAACTCCACAAACCAAACCCCTCTTGCCACACTCCCTCCCCAAACTAGTTCACGGTCTAAGCAGATCACACGTCTCCCAAAGGCACCATTTTTATCCTGAGCCACAGCAGACGTGCGTTGAATCACCAAGGGCCAGAGCTCATTTCTATGCTGTTTTTCTCAAATCTATCTTCCTTCTGTCCTAATCTGCCTCGGCTATGAAGATCCCCAATCCACCCTACACGCTGGATCTCTGTCCCTGACCTAACCTAAGCTCCAGCTTAGATCTTCCGCTGCTCAAAGACCTTCAAAGGCTTCTCCATACATGCCGCTCAGCCTGCCATTGAAGGCCTCCGGAACAAGGCCCCAGTCCAACCTTTTTCAAGCTCTTGCTTCTCCTTTCCCCAAACTGCTGTTAGAAATCAACATATCCTTTAGGGCGGTTCTCATGCTATCTTCTCCGTGAACCTGCTTTCTCCAGAAAAGCCAGAGAAGTGTCTCCAGGGCCTGATTATTCTGTGCTGTGCCCTAGTCCCCTCCTATCATGCTGATTTTCTACAACAGGACTCTCCGCCTCCCCTCCTTCAACAGATCCTGGCCTCATTCATCTCTAACACGTGCTTATTAAGTGGACTCTGAGAAAACATTCACCTCATTTTTTTTAAAAAAGTAATTACATGAAAGACTCATGTAATTTATAATATATATCAGTGAAGAAGGGAAAAAGCACAGATTTGTAAGGGATAAACATTTGGTGACACTGGTCAATTATAATACAAGTCTAGGGACATGGAGCCGGCAAGGAATGCTCACTAAATTCATTTCCAAAGCCCAAAGCAGATGGTTTTGAGACTAGGTAGTAAAAAGATTTGGAGAAGGAAATGGCAACCCACTCCAGTGTTCTTGCCTGGAGAATCCCAGGGACGGGGGAGCCTGGTGGGCTGCCGTCTATGGGATCCCACTGAAGTGACTTAGCAGCAGCAGTAAAAAGATTAGAAGCTTAAATGGTTAACACTGTAACTTTCCAAACTAGCAGCTGTTACTACATGCTTGCTTAAAGCAATCAGGTAGGGGCTTCCTAACAACAGACACAATGTCACCTTCTCTTCTGGATTATAAGGCACCTACTGTGTTTTTGCTGCTAAATTTAAGCTCATTTTCCTTAAAAAAAAAAAAGGGGGGGGGTACACCCAAAAGCACATTCCACATTCTTTATTAAATAGGTGAAATCACATGCTTTTTGTTTGAGGATAACCTCTTTGATACTGTTATTTAAAAAACCAGGCTACCTTAAGACAGTAACCTAGATATGCTTACCTGGCCACAGATCTCATTAATAAATCTCAGAAGCAATCCACGAGAGGGGGAGGGGCACATTTTTGTCACACGACTCATCCAGTTCTACTCAGTGCTTCCTTATTTAAAAGTGTGATGTAATTTCCTTCTTTCAATCTGGTTTAAGAACCTGATTTCTGTTTATTCAGGGTGATAAATGGTCTCCTCAGCTGCATTTAACAATTACCTCCCTAACAATTTCCATATCCAGGGAGCTATCAGGTAACTATATTTAGAGCCAAAATTTGAGAAAAAAGAAACAGACTTCAGACTGTGACAAATACCAGGATTTTAGATACCCCCCAACCCCTCAAAGAAACCAACTCATCTTTCATTCTGAAAATGTCTAAAACAGTCACCTTTGGCAAAGTAAAAAAAAGAAAACCAAACCAAACCTCACTATTTTTCCTGTGATCAGTGTCTACAGCACTAATGGCCGAGCGATCTGCACTGAACGTTCAGTCTGGCTGTTCTAGAGGGTTTTCACTTTTATTAGGAATATGAGAAAACCTACTGATTTGCTCCTCACCTAACACATTCCGTGTTCACAACTGCTATGGTGTTGTGTGGTCTGAGTTGATTCACTGAAAGCAGAAGGCTCTTCAAAAATCACTGGCTTTAATTCAGGGTGTTGCTCGGATTTTAACAGGTGTGATCTGCCGAGGGGCGGAGGGCAGAGGAAGAGAGGGGGCCGCAAGGTAGGGGCCGCTCTGTGGAAGCATCAACAGCTTCACCCTGAATGCCCAGATGACTTACAAGGGTGTTGAACAAAGTTAACAACATGGAATGAAACTCCGTGGTTTCTGTGAAGAAATGAGTGGCCCAGTGGGAATGGACATATTTCCTCCTCATGCAGCTCCAGGCCTGGTACATAATAGCTCATTGGCAGGTGGTAAAAACCAATGCGACCAGGAGAATATTTCACCTTCACTCTGTCACAGTCAAAGCTGGATGACCTAAGTTCAGGAATAATTCATTATATTTTCTAGCTAAGTATTTTAAGAAATGGCAAGCCAATGGAAAACCTATTTATTCAACTCCATGGTCACTGCCAGCCTCTGGACTCGCGCCGTCTCCCACACGGCCCCGGTGACACAGCAGAAACACCCCGCGGCAAGAACAGATGCTTCTGTCCTTTGTCCCTTCCCTACAGAGCACCACTAGCATCAGCAGAACACATACACACTGGAGGGAAAAATATTCCTTTCAGACACGTGCATGGTAGGTTTCCAATTGTAGGAGATACAGGATTTCTATTCAAATCTTAATGAGGATGAGCACAATAGTCTAATGATGGGAAGCGTGTCTTTCAAACTTCAAATTTATTTAACGAGCGTTTAAGTCACCCAGTGGGTAACCTGGGATTGTTACAGAGAACAGAAACTCAGCAAGCATAATCACTAGTTCCCTGGATGCTTATCTGACGGGCATTGTTCTAAGTGCTTCATGTGTATTACCTAATTTAATCCACAGCCCTGGGAGCTGGGTGCCTGTGATTACCCTCATTTACAGACAAGGAACTGGAGGCACAGAGCTGAGGGACCTAGGCTCCAGGCTTGAGCCAGGTTCTCCCACACACCTCGCCGACGGATGGATGATCTGAGCCACTGTGGAGCCCAAGTCTTTGGGGGGGCTCAGACAGACTGTCCTGGGGCTCTGTTGACTGGTAACAGTTTTTCTTGGGTTACCTTTAGTGTATCAAAGTTCCTATTTAAGCTCCAGTCCCTCAGATCTCCAGTAAGAGTTATTACTTGCAGTTCTGTCCTATCTATCCTCTAAAAGGAGAGAGGGGATTAAGGTATTGATCTATTCTGTGACCACCTCAAACAGTTCTTTGAGACCCTCGACCTTTAGTGACACAGGGATGCTCCGCTTGATATAATCCGTTTGATAATAATGCAGGTCTGTTTTCACCCATAAAAAGGGGTCACAACATATACCCAGAGAGCCTCCTTTGAATCTACTCCCAGCCTGGATCTCTGTGAGGCATTATTACAATAGAGTCTTATAATCAGGCTCTACTCTAAGAACCAGAATATAATGATAGAATGTCTTGTATTTGGAAAGTGTTCCACAAATGAAAAAACACTTTCTAACATGTCATCCCACTTGATCCCCACAACATCCCTGTAAGAAGAGGCAGGGATCATGATCTCCATTTTGCAGAGGAGGGGGTGAAGTGAGGTGAAGCATCCTCCTATCTGCTAAGGATCAGCACGGTCCAGGATCTTCCTAGCTACACTTTCCTCACCTCTCCTTTCTAGAGTGTCTGCTTTGTAGGCGACAGCCACGTTTCTCCTCCTCTTGGTTACAGGTGGGGAGACTGATACACAGAACAGGACCCGAGCACTGGTCCACTGGGCAGAGCAAGACTGAACTCAGCTCCTGTGTTTAGCTCATGGTTTCTTAAGAGGGCACGGTTTCACTGATATTTTCACAAACAGCTACCAGATGCTTACTCTTTTTGACTAGATACGACACTCATTGAAAGGGACATGGTGCTGCCTGAGGAAGGCCCAGTCTAGCGAGGAGAGAGGTAACAGGCAGGCATGCAGTTTCAGATTGTGGTCACTGCCAAGGGATCAAATGGGGAACAATAAGAGGACAAGGAGGGATGAGGACCTATTCACGCAGGCAGTGAAGGCAGGCTTCTCTTGCGTGATTTTTCAAATGTGAATCTAAAGGATGAAGAAAAGGCAGCCGTGAGAAGACTCAGGAGGAGAGCATTTCATGCAGAGGGGAACAGTATCTTCAAAAGACAACCTGTGACTCGTCGAGTTTCATATTCTGGGGGGACCTTTATTTAACAAGCGCTCTTGGATGGTATCTTCCCATCCTTATCTTCCTACTGTGTCTTCTGTTAGACTGTAATGTTTTGTGGAATCATGGCACTCTGGAGTTGAAAAGGGCTAACTCATGTAGCCACAGCCCCGTATTTAAAAGATACATTCAACAGCCTTTTGGTAATATTGCCCAATTTGATGGTACAGGGACTGGATTCAAGTAGCAGTGACTCCAAATGGCAGAATTCTTTTATTCTCTCTTCTGAAATCTGAATCCCATGCTAACTCTTCCTTACCTTAAAATAATTGCTGTATGAAGCTAGTCACTTAGGTTCAGAACCCTCGAAACTTACCAATTTTATCTATCTTTAAAAAGCATGTGTTTATGCTGTGCGGATAATGCCAGAATGCCACAACGAGATTTCGTTTCTCTAAAACGAAATTATCCATCAGCTTTTAAAATGCATGACCAAACAGCAGCACCAAAGGATGCTCCAGGAATCCTGATGCTGCTGTACCGATTCAACTGTATTTAGATCAAGAAAAGAGCTGTGCCTCTGCTAGAGGGAGACGGTGACATTCAAATTCCTGGAATTACCCTTGGCACCACCTTTCCCCTCCTCTGCTCATCTTTCTAAAGAAACCTGATGGTATGCAGAAATTCAGGTCAGTTTCCAGCATGTTAGATTGCACCTGTAATTTGGGTGACTTGCTTTTAAAAGCTACCATTACTACCAGCAGAAGGGAAGTACTATCTGGTTTGGCTTCCGAGGAGCGGCAGTTAAGAGCTCTTTCCACACAAAAACTCAGGTGTACACTGTAATTAAATCTCACAGAACCGAGCGACTAGCGTCCACTGTGAACTTAAAGTAGGAAACCCAGTGCATCACAATGCTGGTTCTCCCTATCTGTCAAAAATACGAATAATTCAGACATTTCATAACAGCCATTCGAAAAAAGCAGATTTGCTTTCTGAGCTTTATCAGTGACTGGTGCAACCCTGCTGAATTTTAAAATGTAAAACATGCTTTCCGGAAATTATCAATCATCAACTAACGTGCAAAGCTGCCTAAGACAGAAGCTGTGCAAGGCAGGGTTCCTGCCCTTAAGGAGTTTACAATCTAGTATCTGTGGGGTTATACATTGTTAGTCCCAGTGAGTGTCCACAAGAACACACAGATGAAAAGGAAACCTCTGTGCTTGAAGTGAAGGCAATGAACTCCATGCTATAACCAATTTGTGGTTCTCTTCAAATTTGCTAATATCTGCAAAGGGGCCTGATTGATTGATAACATACTGATAACCAATCACTGTCAGCCTGTTAACAAGGACCTGATTTCTTTCATTTTGGTCTTAACAAAACTTGGTCATTTCCTGAAATGGGTATCAAAATGCCTTTAAGAAAAACTCCACTTACAACTACATAATTCCAGTGAGGTTTAAAAAAGAAAAGAAAAAGGAAAAACAAAAAACCAGAAATGCAGTTTAAAAAAAGAAAGCAAGACAAGGTATGGTGAACTTAATCAGATGCCTCAGTCTTCTCAACAAATGCTTTCTCACTGCATTCTTAACAGATTTATAAAAGCTTGCAATTTTGCAGAACACTTGTTCTCCAGAAGAGAAGGGGGGAAAAAAGCATTTTAACCTCACCTTTCTTCACCCCTGACAGTTGCCTAGAAACCAGTCTTGCCCTACCTGTGTTGCAGGTGTACCTAAAGTCACCAACACATCTCTTTTAAAGCTACAGTCTCTATTCTGACTGCACTTAAGTTTATGACTAACAATCTATTCATATTTTTTTATCAGGTAAGAGACTGGTTTCTTTCAAGCAATGACGAAATCCTAATAAAGACTTTGCGTACCAATACGGTACTAATCCTGATGAAAGAGTCATCTAATTTGTACAAGACTACGATATACATATAAATGCACACAGGCACAGAGGCGAAATATCTAATAAGCGTTCACGTTTCGAACACAATTCTGCAGTTCTTTCCCTTTTGAGACAGCATTTAGGACGTTCTAGCAAAGAATCGCGTTCCTGGGAGGAGAAGGGCACAGGGCTGCTCGGATGAATTAAGAACACCGACTGGGGATGACTGTCGTCGCCGAGACCAAGCAGTGGGACCGTGGGTCAGAACCCGCGCCGATCCCGGCCCCCAGCAGCTCTCCGACCCAGTCTGCGGGCGCGCGGTGTGGACCAGACTCGCGCAGCCCCGGGAAAGAGGAGGAAAGAGCCCGAGGCCGCCGCCAACCCGCGGCCGCAGGACCCCAGCTCGCCGCTCCTGGAGCCGCGCGTCTCCAGAGCGCCGGGCCGGCCCCTCCCTCCGTCCCGGGAGACTCCGCGCCGGGAGACCCTCTTCGCGCCCAGGGACCCGCCCCGCGTCGGGAGCCTCCCGGAGTCCCGAGGGGCGCGGCGCCGCCCTTCCCGCCCCGGGCCCATAGGCCCCTTACCCCAGCAGAGCCGCGGCTGCCCCACGGCGCCCTCCCGCGCATGTCCGTCCCGGCTGTCTCAGCGACTCGGGCTCAGGGGCCCTACACCGCGCAGGCGCCTCGCCCAACACCAGCCGCTCGCTCCCGCTCGCACTCCAAGCTCGCACTCGGCCGCCGTCGTCGCTATCGCCGCCGCCTCACTATATAGTAAGGGGGCGGGGCCGTGACGTCGCCGCTCACCGCCCCACCTCCACCGCGCAGCCAATCCTGGCCTCAAGCCCCTTAAAGGGGCGATGTCGCGGTCAAGGTGCTCTCGTGGGGTCCACTGGCGTCGGGTGGCCCCTCGCCAGGGAAGCAGTCTTTGTCTCCCGAGGGACGTGTTTTTGGCCTGCTGCGGCCCGGGCGTCCCCCTGCTCTCCCAAATCCGGGAGGCTGCTGCCCGCCTCCGGGCACTCCTTCCCCTGAATCTTCCTCTGAAGAGTGCAGGCCGCCCGGCCTCGGCCGCGGTTCCTGCCCGAACCAAAGGTGGCGCCATGCCTCGCACGGGGTTTCCGTCGTTTGCAGCCCTGGGGAGGGTTTTCTCTTCCTCTGTCCGCGGGCCGCGTGGGTGGGCCGAAGGCACCGCGGGGAGGCGAGCAGAGCCTCTGCGAGCCGGCCTGGAGAGGCGGGTGGGGGGCGCGTCTCCCGCCTGCAGGACCCACACTCACCACGAGGCCCGCGGGCCAAGGTGTGGGAGGGACAGCGCGGGGCATCAAGGGTCTGCGCAAGACAAGAAAGGACAGAGCGGGGCATCGGAGGACAGCGTGGGCAGAGTGACACAGTGTGAGACGGCGAGGGTCAGCGAGGCCACATTCGTGTGGGTGCCGGGCCATCTCTCCTCTGACCACACGTCTGCACATGGAGCCCAGGCCTGGTTGGCAGTTGACTCGGATAGGGCCGGCCACGGGCTTCCAGAAGGTGTCCGCCACCCACAACCCGGTGTCCGCTTGAGTTCCAATCTCTTGTTTACTTAATAGACCCACGCAGACCTCAACATCTCTTGGCATCAGGGCAGCCACTGATGTCCAAGGACAAAACACCAGCGAGCCGGCGGGAGGAGGTTTCTCAGGGCGCCAGTGATGCAACTTAGGCTTATAGTTTAACCGTAAAATAAATAATACAAATGATAACAAACCAAGAGTAACTAAAGTAAGAAAAAAAGCAAACAGACAGAAACCCTCCAGTTTTAACTAGAACAAATCCCCTGAATGGTACTCTGTTGAGTAGAGGCCAGAGACCTCCTGCTGACCTCTTTGGTCTCTGCAGAGGCCCTTTTTGCATTTCAGCAGTAATGCCGGATAGTTAGACATTTAGCGCTGCCTAATTGGGGTAGTTTAACATATGGAATGAGATTGCGACCTCATTATCAGGTTAACTATTAACTTTACACTGCACGAAATGATTTGCCTTCTCCACACTGTTATTTACTTACTTTCTTTTAAATTTAATTCAAAGGCCTAATTTTGAATTCAAGGCCTTAAACTCCAAAAAAAAAAAAAAAAAGAAGAAGAAGAAAGAAAGAAAAAAGAAAGAAAGATAAAACAAGAAAACAAAACTCTTTTATGTGCAAGATATTTAGCCAAGAGAACTCTATCCCCCCATTTTGATGGGCTCTTTTGGGTCATTTTCTTAGGTCATTTTCATGGCTAGGCTACTTATCAACAGTTCAGTTGTTCCATCTTTCTGTTAAGTTTTCTTATTGCCATTTGGTATTATTTTAGGAAATGATGGCAATTAGGCATAACTAATGCTAACTTTCTTACGAATCAACTAGATTTTTTGATTCACAGTTACACAGATTTCCCCCCAACCCCATTTTGATTTCACTAAAGTTTACAACTTACCCATACAACTGTTATCAGTGTAAAAAAGGGATCAGCATGGGAACTTGCCAGAGAACATCTTTTCAGACCTCACAGTCCAGCATTTAATGAATGGGGACTTAGCTGAGCTCAAGTTTCACCCAAAAGGAACCCTAGTTGCACTATTTCAAGTCGCCACAATACAGCTGTAATTTGGGCTTTGGCCTTACTGGCGAGCTTTTACATTCTCCCATTCATTAAACAGTGATAATCACTAGAGCAACCATCAAACACACCCCTTCTTTAGAGAAAGAAGATCAACAGGATACTCACTATAGGATTGGGAGCTGGGAGCCGAATGAGGGGCTAATGTTTTGGTAAATTATAAAAAAAAAACAAAACCCACAAAATCACAGGAGTCATTCCTCATGAATCCAATTTTTTTCTTCTGATCTATTTAAAACTTGCAAAATAAACATCTTAAAAATTTTTCTTTATTGAAATAGAGTCGACTTACAATGTAGTGTTAGTTTCAGAGATACAATGAAGTGATTCAGTTATATATATATGTATAATTTTTTCTTTTTTTAACATTCTCTTCTATTATAGGTTATTATAAGATTGAGTATAGTTTCCTGTGCTATACAGTAGGCTCTTATTGATTATCTATTTTAGATATAATGTGTATATTTTAGTTCCAAACTCCTAATTTATCCCCCTCCCCAAAATACACATTTTGATTTATTCATTTTGGAGGAAAAACCAGTTATAGCTGATGGCTTACTGAATTTTGCTTATAATGATATTCACATAATATCATTTCTCAGCTGTGGACGAATTACATGAGAAGACTTAACCCCACAAATCTTTTATCTAAGACTCTATTAATAATATTTTGTAATAGCACTAGCATGTCAATAATAATGTGGAATATTTGGGGAAGAGTTTAAAAGGAAAATGCTAAGCAAGTTGAAATGAGCCTTTTGTGTTTATCAAGTGATCATTTGGTGACTTTTCACAGATTAGAACACTAGTCTAGAGGTTTAGGGGGGAAAGTACCTTCTTTGTACTGAATCTAGCATGTTTTAAATTATCTCCAGTAAGGAAGAAATTTAAAGTCAGAATGTTTTTTCACATCTCTCCGAATCCATCTAATTTTGAGGTCACCTCCCAAGGAATTTATATTATCTGATGTTATTTTATATAAAAGATTCTAAACATAGCATCTAGAACATTAGACTTATATCACATTGACCCAGAATGTCACTTTACACTTGTGCTTCTCTAAGAGTAAGAAGAGGCTGTCCTTGGAGTAAGAACAGGGGAAGGTTCTAGCTCAGAAATCTTACGATCACAATCTCTGCTTTCCTGAGGACATTGTTCCTGTCTGTCCTCTCCCAGCATCCTTGCAAGTTGTGTGTAAGCTCACATTGTGCCAGAGAGGGGCCTTGCAACCCTTCTGAATTTCTGTTTTGATATTACATGAATCCTGCAGAAGAGGATCACAATTTGGCATTTATTCATCTTGATTACAGATGTTTTTGTATTTTGACTTGTTTATAGAGATATATTTTAAAGTGAGACACTTTCTGCGTAACTGCTTAGTCCTAGAGCTTTTTCTATTCATGATATATATAGATATGCACTTTCAAAAAACTAATTTATAGATGTGTGCAACTAAAAAATACATGACAATAAAAGAATTGCATTTCATATAGCTCATTTGTTTAGTTGTCACTTTACGTTTTGGAAACATCTGGGCACACACACACACATAGATACATGCACATGTACATGTATTGGAAATATACATACATACATACATATATATACACACAGTATTTCCAATAAACTTTGTGGATTATTTTAGACACTCAGACACTCACACTGATAAGGGCTGAGATTCACCCATGAGGACTGCCTCATCGAAACAAAGTCTGCATGGAGCTTTCAAATTTAGCAGTCATTTGAAAAGTTTCATAGAAAAAGATTTTCTTTACAACTTCCATTTTTCCCAGGGATATTAATGAAGGATATTACTTCACCTTCTTAGCTTTCCCCCTAAATATATATATATTTATGCAGTATATTCAGCCTGGGAAAAGACCAAACAGGCTGGTTTTAATTTATCTGTCTACTGGTTTAAGTGTTAGGGCCAGGGCCTACCTGTATTTGCTTAGTATGAGTTTTGGAGGGCTGTTTGTATAGTTTTCTTTTAACTGGGCCACTTTTTCATTTAATGCTCCCTTAATAAACATTTGATGCTGTTGGCAGTTATTATATTTATAGTTTTATCCCATTTCTAGAACTTGAAACCCTTTTTTTATTGCCCTATAGATACATTAATGTATAGATGTTTATAAGACAATTTTTTTCAAATTTCTTTGAAACACTAATCTGATTTTTATCTTTAAATTTTAACATGACATTTTCTTCCAAGTAAATCCTGTATTTCCCATGAGCTGGCCAGTAGGGTGTGCTCTAGCCCCTTGCCAAATTAATTAATTAATTAAAAATATTAATGTCAGCTCTTCATTAAGAGATTTCAGAAATACATTTCACTCCTTCACTGCCACCAACATAGATGAGGTATGGTTATATAGACACAAGCTAATAGTTCAGCACACACAACACATATGGAAAGTTACATCATTATATGAAAGCAGGAAAACTTAGAGCTATTTACTTCTTTGGATTTAGTTCTAAAATAACTTGGTATGGGGACTTCCCTGGAGGTCCAGTGTCTAAGACTCCTTGCTTCCAGTGCAGGAGGCCTGGGTTTGATTCCTGGTTAGGGAACTAAGATCCTACATGCCACAACTAAAGAGCCCACGAGCCACAAGTAAGACCCTACAAAGCCAGTATGTAGCCAGTGCTTGTGTGTGTGCTCTGTCGTGGCCAATTGTTTTGCGACCCTGTGGACCAAGCTTCCCTGTCCATGGAATTTTCCAAGCAGAAATACTTTAGCGGGTTGCCATTTCCTTCTCTAGGGGATATTGCTGACCCAGGGATCAAACCTATATGTCTTGGGTCTCCTGCATTGGCAGGCAGATTCTTTACCACTTTGCCACCTGAGAAGCCCTAAGATCTGAAATAGCCAAAGAAATAAAAATAATATTTTTTAAAAGGCCAACGTGGTGTGATTTTACCAAGTTGGTTCCCTGGTAAGAGAGATTTTCTTTTCTTCAGGGTAAAAGAAGAATAAGGAAAATGCTGCCGTGATGAAGGGTCTGTATTTGGAGGGATGAGTTTGAATCCCCACTCTGTCACTAGCTATGAGCTGGGGCTAACAGTGCTTCCTACTCTGTAGGGTTACTGTTCAGATAAATAAGATTGTACACCTAAAAGTATTTAGATCATGGCCTGGTCCCAATCAGGATTCAATATGTGTTGTTATTCAGTCACTAAGTCATGTCTGATTCCTTGCAACCCCATGGACTTCAGCCCTCCAGGCTGGCCTGTCCTTCACCATCTCCCAGAGCTTGCTCTAACTCATGTCCTTTGAGTCGGTGATGCCATCCAACGATCTCATCCTCTGTCACCCTCTTCTCCCTTTGCCTTTAATCTTTCCCAGCATCAGGGTCTTTTTCCAGTGAGTGAGCTGTTTGCATCAGGTGGCCAAAGTACTGGAGCTTCATCTTCAGCATCAGTCCTTCCAGTGAATATTCAGGGTTGATTTCCCTTAGGATTGACTGATTTGATCTCCTTGCAGACAAAGGGATTCTCAAGAGTCATCTCCAACACCACACTTGGAAAGCATCAATTCTTCTTTATGGTCCAACTCTCACATCCATACATGACTACTGGAAAAACTATAACTCTGACTATATGGACCTTTTTTGGCAAAGTGGTGTCTCTGCTTTTTAAAATGCTGTCAAGGGTTTGTCGTAGCTTTTCTTCCAAGAAGCAAACGTCTTTTAATTTTGTGGCTGCAGTCACTGTCTGCAGTGATTTTGGAGCCGAAGAAGATAAAAATCTGTCCCTGTTTCCACTATTTCTCCATCCATTTGCTATGAAGTGATGGAACTGGATTCCATGAACTTTGTTTTATGAATGTTGAGTTTTAAGCCAGCTTATTCACTCTCTTCCTTCACCCTTATCAAGAAACTCTTTAGTTCCTCTTCCCTTTCTGCCATTAGATGTTCAGTTCAGTTCAGTCACTCAGTTGTGTCTGACTCTTTTCGACCCCATGGACTGCAGCCTGCCAGGCTTCCCTGTCCATCACCAGCTCCCGGAGTCTGCTCAAAACTCATGTCCATCAAGTCAGTGGTGCCATCCAACCATCTCATCCTCTGTTGTCCCCTTCTCCTCCTGCCTTCAATCTTTCCCAGCATCGGGGTCTTTTCCAATGAATCAGTTCTTTGCATCAGGTGGCCAATGTACTGGAGCTACAGCTTCAGCACCAGTCCTTCCAATGAATATTCAGGACTAATTTCCTTTAGGATTGACTGGTTTGATCTCCTTGCAGTCCAAGGGACTCTCAAGAGTCTTCTCCAACACCACAGTTCAAATGCATCAGTTCTTCGGTGCTCAGCTTCCTTTATGATCCAACTCTCACATCCATATATGACTACTGGAAAAAACACAGCTTTGACTAGATGGATCTTTGTAGGCAAAGTAAGGTCTCTGCTCTTTAATGTGCTGTCTAGATTGGTCTTAGCTTTTCTTCAAAGGAGCAAGCATCTTTTAATTTCATGGCTGCAGTCACCACCTGCAGTGATTTTGCTGCTGCTGCTGCTGCTAAGTCGCTTCAGTCGTGTCCAACTCTGTGCAACCCCATAGATGGCAGCCCATCAGGCTCCCCTGCCCCTGGGATTCTCCAGGCAAGAATACTGGAGTGATTTTAGAGCCCCCCCAAAATTAAGTCTCTCACTATTTCCATTGTTTCCCGATATATTTGCTATTAAGTGATGGGACTGGATGCCATGATCTTTGTTTTTTGAATGTTGAGTTTTAAGCCAACTTTTTCACTCTCTTCTTTCATTTTCATCAAGAGGCTCTTCAGTTCCTCTTCGCTTTTTGCCATAAGGATGGTGGCATCTGCATATCTGAAGTTATTGATATTTCTCCTATCTATCTTGATTCCAGCTTGTGCTTCATCCAGCCTGGCATTTCACATGATGTACTCTGCATATAAGTTAAATAAGCAGGGCGACAATATGCAGCCTTGACATACTCTTTTCCCAATTTGGAATCAGTCTTTTCCATGTCAGGTTCTAATTGTTGCTTCTTGACCTGCATACAGATTTCTCAGGAGGCAGGTCAGGTGGTCTGGTATTCCCATCTCTTTCAGAATTTTCCACAGTTAGATCCACATAGTCAAAGACTTTGGCATAGTCAATGAAGCAGAAATAGATGTTTTTCTGGAACTCTCTTGCTTTTTCAATGTTCCAACAGATGTTGGCAATTTGGTCTCTGGTTCCCCTGCCTTTTCTAAATCCAGCTTGAATATCTGGAAGTTCTTGGTTCACATACTGTTGAAGCCTGGCTTGGAGAATTTTGAGCATTACTTTGCTAGCGTGTGAGATGAGTGCAATTGTGAGGTAGTTTGAACATTCTTTGGCATTGCCTTTCTTTGGGATTGGAATGAAAACTGACTTTTTCCAGTCCTGTGGCCACTGCTTAGTTTTCCAAATTTGCTGGCATATTGAGTGCAGCACTTTCACAGCATCATCTTTTAGGATTTGAAATAGCTCAGCTGGAATTCCATCACCTCCACTAGCTTTGTTCATAGTGATGCTTTCTAAGGCCCACTTGACTTCACATTCCAGAATGTCTGGCTCTAGGTGAGTAATCACAGCATTGTGGTTATCTGAGTTCATTAAGATCTTTTTTATATAGTTCTTTTGTGTGTTCTTGCCACGTCTCTTAATATCTTCTGCTTCAGTTAGGTCCATATCACTTCTGTTGTATTGTGCCCATCTTTGCATGAAGTGTTCCCTTGGTATCTCTAATTTTCTTGAAGAGATCTCTAGTCTTTCCCATTCTATTGTTTTCCTCTATTTCTTTGCATTGGTCACTGAGGAAGGCTTTCTTATCTTGCCTTGCTATTCTTTGGAACGCTGGATTCAGATGGATATATCTTTCCTTTTCTCCTTTGCCTTTTACTTCTCTTCTTTTCTCAGCTATTTGTAAGGCCTCCTCGGACAACCATTTTGTCTTTTTGCATTTCTTTTTCTTGGTGATAGTCTTGATTACTGCCTCCTGTACAATGTCATGAACCTCCATCCATAGTTCTTCAGGCACTCTGTTTATCATATTTAATCCCTTTAATCTATTTGTCACTTCTACTGTTGAATCGTAAAGGATTTGATTCAGGTCATACCTGAATGGTCTAGTGGTTTTCCCTACTTTCTTCAATTTAAGTCTGAATTTTGCAATAAGGAGTTCATGATCTGAGCCACAGTCAGCTCCTGACTTGTCTTTGTTGACTGTATAGAGCTTCTCCATCTTTGGCTGCATAGAATATAATCAATCCAATTTTGGTATTGACCATCTGATCAGTAGAGTCTTCTCTTGTGTTGTTGGAAGAGGGTGTTTGCTCTGACCAGTGCGTTCTCTTGGCAAAACTCTGTTAGCCTTTGCCCTGCTTCATTTTGTACTCCAAGGCCAAACTTGCCTGTTACTCCAGGTATCACTTGACTTCCTACTTTTGCATTCCCATCCCCTATGATGAAAAGGACATCTTTTGGGGTGTTAGTTCTAGAAGGTCTTGGAGGTCATCATAGAACTGAAGTTCAGACTCGGTGCTAAAATAGGGGAGGGTGGGCATTAAAAAGGTTTAAGTTTGCATGTTAGAGATGTCACTCTTATTGCCATGGGTATTGTGTGACCAAAAGAGTTTTAATTCGGGGCTGTGGTGGCGGCTAAATTATCTTCCTAGTTCTGCATTATCATTTCTTGTTAGGGCATCAGTTCTTCTAATCCTGGGATGTGGAGACCTGCACCAAAGCTTGGCAGTGTTTACAAAGTGAATGCGAAATAAGAAGAAAAGGGAAAAACAAATGCACAGATTTGGGATCAGTTCCTTGGTTTTCAGCTTCCCTAGAGGCTCAGATAGTAAAGAATCTCCCTGCAATACAGGAGACCTGGGTTGGATACCTGGGTTGGGAAGATCCCCTGGAGAAAGGAAAGGCTTTTTTGGTACTTATTATATTTTTCTCATCCCAATTTAGAAGTTTTACCCTCTGTTTTTCTTTTTTAATGTGCTTATATAGATTGTAAAATGCATACTTGACATAGAAAAGTCTAAAAAGATTATTTTTATCCTCCTGAAAAATACGATAAAAACTTTGGGAATATGTTAACTCAAATTGCTGCCTCCCACTTTTCATTGCATTGTTTATAATTGTATTCCCTTTCTCCATCACCCCTAATTAGACATTGTTATCATTGTTTATATAGTCAATATTTATTTAATTTAACTTTATATCTTTTTTGTTCATCATGCCTTTTTGTCCCTCAGATGTTATTTAGGGTTAGTTTTTTATCTCCCTACTATATATTTCTTTTGAAAGTTCCTTTGGAAGTTGATATGTTGATTGAAAATTCTATCAGTTTTTGTTTGCTGGTAGATGTCTTTTTTTATCACCCTCCTTCTCAAGAGATGATTTCATGTATGTACAACTCTGAGTTGACAATTTTTTCCTCAGAAGTTTGAAAGTGTTATTTCACTGTCTTTTAATATTATCATTATTGACGAAAAATTATTGGTCAGTTTAATTGTCTTTTCTTGCAGGTATCATCTTTTCTTTCTGTCTTTAAAGACTTTCTTTTTGTTGATCATTGCTGGTTTATGGAAGTTCTTTCATTTATATTTGAGGAATGTTGTATTTCATTTGTTCTGGGAAAATGTTAGGCATTATTTCTTTTGCCTCCTCCCTATTCTTTCCTCTCCTTCTATAAGTTTGATGAGTAATAAACCTTCTTACTTTGTCCTTTGTGTCTCTTATCTCTCTTGTATTTTCTATTTGTGTTTCTCTGTGTTGGATTTTGTATAATTTTTTCACATCTATCTTCCAATCTGTTATTATTCTCTTTCACTGCATCTGCTACTTAACATTAATGTACTTTGTAATATCAACATTATTGCACTGATGCAATGGACATGAACTTGGGCAAACTGTGGGAGATGGTGAGGAAAAGGGAGTCCTGGTGTGCTGCAGTCCATGGGATTGCAAAGAGTCAGACATGACTGGGTGACTGAACAACAACAATATCAGTGTCATACTTGTCATTTTTAGATATTGTATTTGGTTCTATTTCAAATATGCTTGTTCATTTTTAATAATCTCATTTTTCTTCTCTGATATTTTCTTTTATTTTTAAAATTATAGTAGACATACTGTTTTACATTTGGTCTCCAATAATTCCAATATCAGCAGTCTTTTTTTTTTTTTTTGTGGGTCTACTCTTGATGTTTGTTTTTTCTGCTTAGTTTTACTCTCTCTCTACAATATATTTCTTTTGAACATTCCTTTTGGGGTGATATGTTAATTGAAAGATCTATCCATTTTTGTTGGCTTATAGATGTCCTTTTTTTTAACCCTCCTTCTTATAAGATAGTTTCATGTATATAAAACTCTAAGTTGACAATTTTTTCCCTTGTGTAACTTGTTTCCTCATGCATTTTGTGCTTTTTGATTTGAAACTTTGATTCTCTGGAACTTTATCTATGGGAATTCAAGGATTCCTGTTTGTTTATGCTAGACACCTAGGGGCACTTCTGAGACAGGGTCACTTCAATAAACTGAAGTTTTGGCTAAGACTTTTTTGGGACCATCTCAGAGATAATGTGGGTTCTGACCTATGTGAGGATGGACTTGGGGTAGGAATTCTCAAAGAAAACATTTTCCTTTCTACTGCAGCTAAGATATGAACAAGCAAGTATCCCCTTCATCTCCCTTTTCAGACAAGCATTCTCCTAATTCATCTACAGAAGGTGTAACCTTTTAGGATCCCAATTTTATTCACTCTTTCATGAGGCATCCTACTCTATGCACATGCCTGGGTTTGTTTCCCCAATCCCATAAACTCAACCCATGAAAACTCAGGACCAAGAGTCAGCAAACTTTTTTTGCAAAGAGTCACAGAGTAAATATATTAGGCTTTGCAGACCACATGGTCTCTGTGGCATCTACTTATCTCTGCTATTTTAGAATGAAAGCAGCTAGGGACAACACATAAATGAATGTGTAGGGCTGGGTTCCAATAAAACTTTATTTATAAAAAGAGGTGATAGATTAGTCCCTGGGCCATAGTTTTCTGACTTCTGGTCTAGGCCATCAGGAAATGGCTGATGCCCTCAGAGCAAATGCCAACTTCATCATTTTCTTACCTGCTTAGAGTCAGGCTTTCTTCTTTTGTCAGGTCTCTGAAGATTTTACTTACTTTTTTGCCAGTTTAGCAACGTATTTATGAGGATGTTTTAGAATATTTTGTTTGCAGTTGCATTGTTCTGCACTGGGAAGATTTGTCTGGATGGAAGTCAGCAATGAGAGTCAGATTCATCTTGAAAATGAAAGTGAAAGTCACTAAGTCATGCCCAACTTCTTGCATCCCCATGGACTGCAGCCTGCCAGGCTCCTCTGTCTATAGGATTTTCCAGGCAAGGATGCTGGAATGGGTTGCTATTTCCTTCTCCAGGGGATCTTCCCAACCCAAGGATTGAACCTGGGTCTCCTGCAATGCAAGCAGATTCTTTACAGACTGAGGTAGCAGGTTTTCTCAGACTTTCAAATCACTGGGAGAAACTTTAATAACTACATTTGCTTAACATGGGCTTCCCTGATAGTTCAGTTGGTAAAGAATCCATCTGCAATGCAGGAAACCCCAGTTCAATTTCTGGGTCGGGAAGATCCGCTGGAGCAGGGAAAAGCTACCCACTCCGGTATTCTTGGGCTTCCCTTGTGGCTCAGCTGGTAAAGAATCCACCTGCAATATGGGCCACCTGGGTTCAGTCCCTGGGTTGGGAAGATCACCTGGAGAAGGGAAGGGCTACCCACCCCAATATTCTGGCCTAGAGAATTTCACGGACTGTATAGTCCATGGGATTGCAAAGAGTTGGACATGACTGAGCAACTTTCACTTCACTTTACTTAACATATTAAGTTCAAACTTCTCAGATGGGTGTTTAAGGCTTTTTAATCTGTCTTTAGTGAATCTTTCCAATCCTTAGCTCCCTCTACTCCCTTTCTTTCTTTAAAAACATGATTTATTTGTATTTTTGGTTGCACTGAGTCTTTGTTGCTGCACTACGGCTTTCTCTAGTTGCAGTTTTTGGACTTCTCATTTTGGTGGCTTCTCTTGTGGAGCGCCGGCTCCAGGGCACAGGCTTCAGTACTCATGGCACATGGGCTTAGTTGCCCTGCAGCATGTGGAATCTTCCCAGACCAAAGATCCAACCTGTGTCCCCTGCACTGGCAGGCAGATTCTTGACCACTGAATCACCAGGGAAGTCCTCTACTTCCTTTCTTGAATAAGCCTTTCCCCCCATCTCTCCCTTTTCACTCTGTTCCCTGTACTATCCTTGCACATTTCATCCCTGCTGTTTCCCATGGCAATGGCAGCCAGTTAAAAAATGAGTCTCTTTGCAGATCTCCTCTCAGATACCCTGTCCTTAATTTTCATCTCAATTGAATATACTTTCTCCTCCAGTGTTCTGCCTTGTATTATAGTTTTTTGTAAAATTGTTTTGACCATCCCTGCTAAATTGTAAACTCGTTTAGAACAGAGAATATCCCTTATCCAACTTTGTAGATTTCTCCACTTCCCTCACAGAGCCCCTAGCACACGATTTTGACTACTTAGATATTTGCAAAATGGGTGAATATATAGATTTTTTTCAAGTTGGGAAAATTCAGTATTTTATCATGAAGCCCATGCCATTTCTCATCTTTAGCTCTTCCTAAGGCTCATCAGCCTCCATGAGAGCCATTGCATTCATCACGAATAGAATCGCAGCTGTGCTTATATCCTACAACCGTGTAGAATCTCTTTTCATGGTGTCTGAAAGTTACTGCCCACAAAATCATGACAGCACCCAAAGATGACTGCTGTTGACAGTGCATGTATTGTTAACAACGATATTATCCCCATTGTCACTAAGCACCCTTTCACAACAGGATTTTTTCATAGCTACTTCGTAATCCATCATACGGATACAGCACGATTATATCTGTATGATGACCGACCAGTCTCGAGTATTAGACTCTGAACATAATATTATTATAAGTAATGTTTTTTTCCCTAAAGATTTTTTGATGTGGACCATTTTCAAAGTCTTTATTGAATTTGTTACACTGTACTACTTCTTTTTATGTTTTGGTTTTTTTTTGGTCAGGAGGCATGTGGGATCCTAGCTCCCTGACCAGGGATTGAACCCGCACCCCCTGCATTAGAAGGCGAAGTCTTAACCACTGGACCACCAGGGAAGTCCCCTAAATAATGTTATAATGAACTGCCTTGTATGTAATTTTCCATCTCTCTGCTTCTTTCCTCAGGATAAATTCTACCAAGTAAAGAAAATGTTGAATCAAAGAGACGGATCATCTTTCAAAACTTTTTCAGTTGCTAAATGGCAACCAGATTTTTGGGACACCTAGTAGAAGTACAGTGTTCAGTTAATGATATGCTCTTCAACTTTGGAGTTTTGGGTTAATTTCAGATTTTTTTTTCTTGTTTCTTTGTTTTTGAGGGTTGCTTTAGTAGACAAAATTTTTGCATAGCTCTCAGAAAATGTGCATTTCTCCTATTGGTACTGAAGTTGAATATATATACATATATATGTATATATATACATACACATTGAATATATGTATATATATGTGTGTGTGTGTATCCATATGTACATATGTATATATACGTGCATATGCATATGATGGTTAGCCCTCATATTTCTTTTGTGGTTTATTTGCTCATTTCTCTTTTTTTATTGTGGCATTTGTTTTTTCTTATGATTTATATATTGATGAATTAATTCATTGTCTATTGCACATGTTACAAATATATATATATACATTTTAGTATATATCTCTTTTTGTTTATGACAAGTATTTAAAATTTTGACAAAATTTCAGACTTGCAGAAAAGTTGCAAGGTTAGTGCAAAGAATTCTCTAGTACCTTCACCCAGAGTCCACAGATGTTAACATTTTAGTGCTTTCATCTTTTTCTTTTTGGTTTTCTCTATCTATATAATTTTTATTTGAACTGATAGACACGAAGCTATGGCATATAAAAAAATAGCCATAAGTATGTTTAAAATAAACTTTATAGTACTTAGAATTAAAGAACCAATATTGATAGATTATCAGCTAAAGTGAATCATTTATTCAGATTTTCTTAGTTTTTACCTAATGTACTTTATCTGTTCCAGGAGCCCACCTAAAACAGTGTCTTCATGTCCCCCTAGGTTCCTTGGTACTGTGACAGTTTTTAAGATTTTTCTTGTTTTTGATGATCTTTGAGTTTTGAGGAGGACTGAACTGAACTGGTCAGGTTTTTGTCTAATCTGCCTCTAAAAGTGTTTTTCTCACGATGTTACTGGTTTGGGGGAGGAAGACCATGGAGGGTCTTCATCACTTCCTATTAAGTCTGAATTCATGCCAAAAGGCTATTAACTTCATTTGTCACTGTTGATGTTGACTTTGATCTCAGGAATCCAGAGCCTTTTAATGTCTATATAAACATCCTTGGTTTCGAATGAAGTTATTTACAAAACAGAAAGAGATTCACAGACATAAAAAGCAAACGTATGGTTACCAAAGGCGAAAGGTTGGGAGGAGGGATAAATTAGGAGTTTGGGATTGACATATACACACTACTGTACATAAAAGTGATGAATAACAAGGATCTACTATATAGCACAAGGAACTCTGCTCATTCTGTAACAACCTAAATGAGGAAAGAATTTGAAAATTAATAGACATACGTATGTGTATGACCAGTTCACTTTGTGTGTGCCTGAAACTAACACAACACTGTGAATCAACTATAGTCCAATATAAAATAAAATAGACATCCTCAGTGGCCTTTAGGTCAGGTCAACTATTCTGAGCAAAATTTGGAGGTTCAAGTTGTATTTTATTTTTATTTTTTAAAAAGTATTTTTCTTTCTTTGGCTGCTTTGGGTCTCAGTTTTGCGTGCAGGATTTTGGTTGCATCATGTGCGATCTTTACTGCAGCTTGATAACTCAGTAGTTGTGGAACTTGGGCTAAGTTGTTCTGCAACATGTGGAATCTTAGATCCCTAATCAGGGATCAAACCCAATTCCCCAGTATTGTAAGGTGGAGTCTTAACCACTGGACCACCAGGGAAGGTGCCTCAAGTTATCGTTTAATCATCATGAAAGCTGCACAATAGCCAGAGAACTGTTATAGTCATTGCAATTCATGAACCTGAATGATACATTGATGAAAATTCCTTGACTATAAGGTTACTGTTATACAGTGTGTTTTTGGTGATACTACAAATTAGGAATTATTCTTGGAACAGAAAGTCTTAAAATTGGTTCTTCAAAACATTTAGCAAATTATTTCGAGGGCGAAAATACTTGTGCACGTCCCGTTTTGTGATCTGTACACCTCTGTGTCTCAGATGTAGCCTTTGACTTTCTAGTATTGTTTTGCAGAAGACCACATCTTATCTATTATAAATGATTTAGCTGTCTCGTTTCGACTACTCTTGTTTTCCCATTCACTGAATAAACCTTTTGAATGTTTGAGCAGTTAGATTCCCACACCCTACGTTTGATCATTTCCAGGAACCAATAAGAAAGTTTAGCAAAGTGAATCTGAATGATTTATTTGTGCAGAAAGAATGAATTTCCTCTTAGTCGTACATCCGACACCCACACGATACCTCATCTGTGATGCTGGGAAGGAACATTTTCAGGAGAAATTTGATGCCCAATTAGTGTGTTTTAATTTAGTCAGTGGAATTTCCATCTGGCGGCAGCACATATCCTGGAGGGTAGACAAGCGCTGAGTGTAACATTTGATGAGTTTGTGAGATGGGTCTGCAGATACAAAGGACACTTTACCCAAGCAGGATTTTAGAGAGTTTGAGTTCCCCCACCCCCACCTCTCTTTGTTAGTTACAGGATGAATGGGGACAGAGATAGTGCATGCAACTTATTTTGCAAATAAACAACTTAATATATAATTCAGTTTATATATAAATATAAATTAACCGCCACAGGAAAGTCTGAGATTAAACAAGCCTATTATAAAAAGTTAAGTTTTCATGGAAGGTTTTGGTTCTTATTATGTCTAAAAATAGAGGGGATTCCAGAAGTCTATAATCCTTATCCAAAAATTCTGTTTTCCATTTTGTGGAAGATTTCTTTTCAGTCCATTTCAAACAGTAGTATGTTGTATTTTCTGGCCTTTGGTTGTTCTGTTTGCATACACTTATGAATGAGCTTAGACAGCTGACATTGATCTTTTCTACTTTCCTAAGAATCATAGTTTCTTCCTGGACACCTTTATCTCTGAAAGTCCTGTAACACTATTAAGTGATGTCTAGATTTGCCAGTACTCTTGCCTGGAAAATCCCATGGACGGAGGAGCCTGGTAGGCTGCAGTCCACGGGATCTCTAAGAGTCAGACACGACTAAGTGACTTCACTCTCACTTTTCACTTTCCTGCATTGGAGAAGGAAATGGCAACCCACTCCAGTGTTCTTGCCTGGAGAATCCCAGGGATGGGGAAGCCTGGTGGGCTGCCGTCTCTGGGGTCTCACAGAGTCAGACACGACTGAAGCGACTTAGCAGCAGCAGCAGCAGCAGCAGATTTGGCTAGCTCCCAACACTAGGAATTCACTATTTTTGGGAGGGAAAGGTGATCATGTACCTATAAGACTTAAACATTGACCTTTGCTAACACAGTTCAGATTGTGTTTAATCGTGACTATTGGGACATCATCGAACAAGCCCCAGGCAGAGACGTTCATGACAGAAACACCGTCCTTCCAGGAATAGAACCAGAAGTATCTGCAACATGTCTGTAGACTCTGGACCTCAGACTGTGTGAACACTTTCCTGGGTTCCACTGTACCCTCAAGTTTGTTTCCCAGCCATGGAAAATGGCTGTGAGAAATGATTGTGCAACTGTGAACTGTTAGTCACTTTAGATTTCCTGAATATTCCCTGTTTAATTTCTCTGGTAGCTGGCAATCGCATCGAGGATTTAAGCTGCTGAAGGGAATTCGGGAAAACCCACATAAATGTCCTGGATGAGGTTTGGCAAGCTATGTGTCTTGGTGACATAACAATGTCATAACTAGAGATTTCATCAAACACAGCAGGCAGGAAATCCCTCTCGCTGCCAGACACCCACTTACAGTCACTGGAGTCTGAGAATCATTGTTGGTTAGAACGGATTCTACACAGTTTTTAATTTGATTATCAGGCTGCTGGAATACAAATTTGGACCCGGAGTTTAGATGCAATGAGATTTCGTTAAAAATGGGCATCTTCAGAGACTTTTTAGAAAAGGAAAAGAAAAATTAAAATGTAGGAAAGTTTCTGTAAAGGGAACAACAGCTTCTCCAGGAAAAACCCAGCCTACTCCCTCCAGATGAGGCCTGAGCTCTGGGGCCAGAGCTCTGCACCCGGCCTAAACAGTCAGCCAGGCCAACCACTGTAGACCGTCTTCCCAGGCAACCTTTCGTCACCCCCAAAAGCCTAATGAACAGGACCTTTCATTTGAGACCCTATGGACTGCAGCCTGCCAGGCTCCTCTGTCCTTGGAATTTTCCAGACAAGAATACTGGAGAAGGTTGCATTTCCCACTCCAGGGGATCTTCCTGACCCAGGGATCAAACCTTCATCTCTTGCGTCTCCTTCATTGGCAGGAGGATTTTTTTTTTTTTAACCACTGTGCCACCTGGGAAGCCCTAATTTAAGATAGCATTTTGTAAATGGATGTGTTATATTTTTCGTAGTCACTATGAGAAGTAGTCTGATGTTCTGAATTTTATCCCATTCTAGAATGTTGTTTCCTAGTGTGTAGGTTTAGATTACTTCAAGATACCTTTTCTTTTCATTCATTTTTGGGGTCTTATTTAGATCTAAGACTATCACCACATTCTGTTCTAGAATTCGGAAGCTTTTAGGAGAGAGATTGTATACTGTTAAAGGAAGTTGACTTTGACCTTCCAGTTTTCTCCACTTATGCCTGCTCACTGTCCCATTTTTGTGTCACCCAGGGTTACTTTCTCTGTCTAATTCTTTGATATTTAATTCTGTCACTTGGGTAAGTATTGAGATTCCAGGTACCATTATATATGTTTATTGGTCCCATTTTCACCACTGAAGACATTTTTATTATATTCATTGGAACATGAATTTCATGTAATGGTTTTGGGTTTTTTTTTTTTTTTGCTTTTAAAATATTTATTTATTTTGACTGCCCCGGGTCTTTCTTGTGGCATGTGGGATCTAATTCCCCGACCAAGGATTGAACCTGGGTCCCCTTCATTAGGAGCCTGAGGTCTTAGCCACAGGACCACCAGGGAAGTCCCCATAGTGTTCTGCTTTTATTGTCTAATGGTTTACCATTATATGGTGATTTTTTCTGCTTTGCTCTTGCTGTGGCATTGATTTAATCTGATACTATGGTGATCACTCTGCTCTTAAATTTGTGTAGGTGTCTTAGAATATAGACCATCTTGCTAATTCAAAAGTTGACCTCTGTTCACATATGTGTAACTCCAGTTGTCTGTTTGTAGCAGACTGGTGGATTCTTCTCTATAGTGAAGTCTAGTCTATTTGCTAATGGTATTCTAACTGTATCTCCAAACTGACCTCCTTAAGCCGCAGACTCTCCCCTCAACTCCAGGCCTTGAATTTCTAATAGGCATTGTATTTGTTTCCTGGGGTTGCTGTAACAAAGCACCACAAACTGGGTGGCTTAGAACAACAGAAACGTGTTGGTACACAGCTCCAAAGTCAAAATGTAGCAGGGCCATCCTCTTTGGAGGTAGGATTCTTTCTTGCCTCTTCCAGCTTCCGATGGTGGCCAACAGTCCTTGGAGTTTCTTGACTTGCAGCTGCCTTCCTGCCATCTCTGCCCCCATCACCACATGATCTTCTCTTAAGGACACTAGTCATATTGGATGAAGGGTCCCCCTAGCTCCACTATGATCTCATCTTAACTAATTATCTAACTCCTTTTCCAAATAAGATCACATTGTAAGGTTCTGGGGGTTGAGACTTCAGCATATCCTTTTGGAGGGACACAACATTAAAAAAAAGAAAAAATTGTTAATTTTGTATTGGGGTATAGCCAAGTAACAGATGGGCTTCTCTTGTAGCTCAGCTGGTTAAGAAACCTCCTGCAATGCAGGAGACCCCAGTTCGATTCCTGGGTTGGGAAGATCCCCTGGAGGAGGGCATGGCAACCCCCTCCAGTATTCTTGCCTGGAGAATCCCCATGGACAGAGAAGCCTGGCGGGCTAAAGCCTGTGGGGTCGCAGCAAGGAGTCGGACATGACTGAGCAACTAAGCACAGCACAAGTAACAAACAATGTTTGTGATGGTTTCAGGTGAACAGCAAAGGGATGGAGTCATACATACACATGTATCCATTCTCCCCCAAACTCCTCTCTCATCCAGGCTGCCATGTAACATCCAGCAGAGTTCCCTGTGCTATGCAGTAGGTTCTTGTTGTTTATCCATTTTAAATATAGCTGTGTGCGACACAGCATTTGTAATGGAATTTTTACATAACAGCTTTGTTGAGATAGCTTCCTGTGTTGTTGTTGATTTTTTAAGTTTGGCTGTACTGGGTCTTAGCTGCAGCATGCAGGATCTTTAGTTGCAGCATGGGAACCCTGAGTTGTAGCATGTGGGATCTAGTTCCCTGACTCGGGATAGTACCCAGGACACCTGCATTGGAAGAGCGGCAGCATCTTAGACACTGGGCTGCCAGGGAAGTCTTTGCTTCCTGCGGTCTTCTGAAAGATAGTTTCTGTCTTAGGACTTTGAATTTGCTGTGTTTCTGTCTCTAATTTCCCCCACCCATTCCCCAGTCTTCTCATGGCTTACTTAGATCATGCAGCTCCTTGCTCAAACCTTATTTCTTCAAGGAAGCCTCTTCTGACCACCTTACCTAAAATAGAAGCTCATCCTCTTACATGTACCATTATCTGACATTTTATGGGTTTTTTTTCTTTGTTTGTTTTCTGTCCCTAAGTAGAATGTAGGATCTGTGAGAGCAGGAAATTAATCTTGCATCTGATCAATCTACCCCCAGGGCTTGAAGCAGTACCTGGCACACGATAGATGCTCAATCAATATGTGTTGAATTAACACAGGAAGGGATATTGTAGCATCGTTACCTTATCGAGCATAGATCTGAGTCAAGTGAACAAGTAGAGTGCTGGAAGACACTTCGGGCAAAGGGCCTGAGGCAAAAGCCTGCTTGGCGTGTTCGAGGACCAGTGAGTCAAGGTGGAGTGGTGAGAGATGCCATCAGAGGAATGGACTGCGTGAAGCTCTTCCCTGGTTCATGATGACCACCTGTGCCACCTGTGCTCTTTCCCTGGCTGTTCTGATGGTTGCCTTCTCATTCTTGGTGGCTTCAATGTAACCTCCCTCTCATTACTCTATGTCACACCACCTCATAGCATTTATCACCAGCAGTAAATCTATTTATTGCTTTATTGTCTTGTCCTACTACCCCACCGGGCACAGAAGTGCCACGCGGGTCAAAACTGAGTTTGTTTAATGACTGTTGTGCTCCTGGAAGCTAAAACAGTGTATGTTCCCACAAGCGTTGGTTAAGTGAGTGAACAAAGATAACCTTATACTGGTAAATGAATTCCCCAGAGTAGTTTAATTCAGCTTATAAAAACATGTCTGGCTTTTACTGGGAGGAGGGAAGCAGGAGAAGAGAAAAAGGCAGCCATATCTAAACATGTTTCTACCTCCCATAATGATTACCAAATAATATAAAGATATTTCAGTCATCTTCCTATGTGACAATTCTCTATTCCCATGACCTTAAAGCATATCCCCTATGAATACCAAGGCTCTGTTTTTTCTCTTACCACATGGATCAAGTTTTTACCCCACATATTTTCCCAGTGTTTCTTTATTTTCTTTTCACATATTCTTCATTACATTAACTATATAAAGGATATAAATATTTCTAGTCAGAGTATAAACAAGAAAAAGGTGAGATTAATGGGCTACAACTAGTAAGCACATTCATTAGCTTCTATTTTTTTTTTTTTTTTGGCCAATTCTTCATCTGTTTATTGTGTGCCTACTGTATACATGCTTACCTGGTGGCTCAGACAGTAAAGAATCTGCCTGTGATGCAGGATACCTGGGTTCGATCCTTGGGTCAGGAAGATCTCCTAGAGAAGAGAATGGGTACCCACTCCAGTATTCCTGCCTGGAGAATTCCATGGACAGAGGAGCCTGGAGGGCTCAATAGTCCATTGGGTAGAAAAGAGTCGGACCCAACTGGGCAACTAACACTTTCACTTTACTATATACAAAGCACTGGGCTAGGCTCTGGGGCTTCCAGGGTCAGACAAGCAGGAGACATGGTTCCCACCTTCCTGAAGTTTATGTTCTATTGTGAAAAGGACCTAACAGAAGCAGAAGAGATTAAGAAGGGGTGCAAGAATACACAGAAGAACTATACAGAAAAGGTCTTACTGGCCCAGATAATCACAATGGTGTGATCACTCACCTAGAGCCAGACATCCTGGAATGTGAAGTTGAGTGGACCTTAAGAAGCATTACTACAAACAAAGCTAGCAGAGGTGATGGAATTCCAGCTGAGCTATTTCAAATCCTAAAAGACGATGCTGTTAAAATGCTGCACTCAATATGCCATCAAACTTGGAAAACTCAGCCGTTGTCACAGGACTGGAAAAGGTCAGTTTTCATTCTAATCTCAAAGAAAGGCAATGCTAAAGGATATTCAAACTACTGCACAATTGCACTCATCTCACAAGCTAGCAAAGTAATGCTCAAAATTCTCCAAATGAGGCTTCAACAGTACATGAACCAAGAACTTCCAGATATTCAAGCTGGATTTAGAAAAGGCAGAGGAACCAGAGATCAAATTGCCAGCACCTGTTGGATCATAGAAAAAAAACATAAGAGATTTCCAGAAAAACATCTACTTCTGCTTCATTGATTATACTAAAGCCTTTGACTGTGTGGATCACAACAAACTGGAAAACTGTTCAAGAGATGGGAATACCAGACCACCTGACCTGCCTCTTGAGAAATCTGTATGCAGGTCAAGAAGCAACAGTTAGAACTGGACATGGAACAACAGACTGGTTCCAAATTTGGAAAGGGGTGTGAGAAGGCTGTATATTGTCACCTGGCTTATTTAACTTATATGCAAAGTACATCATGCAAAATGCCAGGCAGGATGAAGCACAAGCTGGAATCAAGACTGTCAGGAGAAATACCAATAACCTCAGATAGGCAGATGACACAGCAGAAAGTGAAGAGGAACTAAAGAGCCTCTTGATGAAAGTGAAAGAGGAGAGTGAAAAAGCTGGCTTAAAACTCAACGTTCAAAAAACGAAGATCATGGCATCCAGTCCCATCACTTCATGGCATATTGATGGGGAAACAATAGAAACAGTGACAGACTTTCTTTTCTTGGGCTCCAAAATCACTGCAGATGGTGACTGCAGCCATGAAATTAAAATGCTTGCTCCTTGGAAGAAAAGCTATGGCCAACCAGACAGCACATTAAAGAGCAGAGACATCTCTTTGCCGACAAAGGTCCATCCAGTCAAAGCTATGGTTTTTTCAGTAGTCATGTATTGATGTGAAAGTTGGACCATAAAGAAAACTGAGTGCCAAAGAATCAATGCTTTCCAAGTGTGATGTTGGAGAAGACTCTTGAGAGTCCCTTGGATAGCAAGGAGATCAAACCAGTTAATCCTAAAGACAGTCAACCCTGAATATTCATTGGAAGGACTCATGCTGAAGCCGAAACTCCAGTACTTCGGCTACCTAATTCGAAGAACTGACTCATTGGAAAAGACCTTGATGCTGGGAAAGATTGAAGGCATGAGGAGAAGGGGATGACAAAGGATGAGATGGTTGGATGGCATCACTGACTCAATGGACAAGTTTGAGCAAGCTCCAGGAATTGGTGATGGACAGGGAAGCCTGGACTGGAAATGCTGCAGTCCATGGAGTCACAAAGAGTTGGACACGACTGAGCAACTGAACTGAACTGAATTGAACTTAGCTGCATCCTGAGAAATCTGTATAATGTCAAGAAGCAACGGTTAGAACAGGACATGGAACAATGGACTGGTTTCAAATTCAGAAAGGTATATCTAGGCTGTATATTGTCACTTTGCTTATTTAACTTAAATGCAGAGTACATTATGCAAAATGCTGGATGAAGCACAAGCTCGAATCAAGATTGCAGGGAGAAATATCAATAACCTCAGATATGCAGATGACACCACCCTTATAGCAGAAAGTGAAGAAGAACTAAAAAGCCTCTTGATGAAAGTGAAAGAGGAGAGTGAAAAAGCTGGACTAAAACTCAACATTTCAAAAACTAAGATCATGGCATCTGGTCCCATCACTTAATGACAAATAGATGGAGAAACAATGGAAACAGTGACAGACTTTATTTTCTTGGGCTCCAAAATCACTGTGGATGGTGACTATAACCATGAAATTAGAAGAAGCTTGCTCCTTGGGAAAAAAAAACAAACATAGAGAGTGTATAAAAAAGCAGAGACATTACTTTGCTGACAAAGGTCCATCTAGTCAAAGTTATGGTTTCTCCAGTAGTCATGTATGGATATGAGAGTTGGACTGTGAAGAAAACTGACTGCCAAAGAATTGATGCTTTTGAATTGCGGTGTTGGAGAAGACTCTTGAGAGTTCCTTGGACAGCAAGGAGGTTAAACCAGTCAATCCTAAAGGCAATCAACCCTGAATATTCATTGGAAGGACTGATGCTGAAGCTGAAGCTCCAATACTTTGGCTACCTGATGTGAAGAGTTGACTCATTGGAAAAGACCCTGATGCTGGGCAAAATTTTAGGCAAGAGGAGAAGGGAGCTGGAGAGGATGAGACGGTTGGGTGGCATCATAAAATCAATGGACATGAATTTGAGCAAACTCCAGGAGATAGTAAAGGACAAGGAAGGCTGGTGTGCTGCAGTCCATGGGGTCACAGAGAGTCGGACATGACTTAACGATTGAACAATAGAAGCAAATTTAGATATCCAGAGTTGCTTGCTCTATGTTTTTAGGTCCTGCCCCAAATTCTACTGATTTATTCCCAGTTGTGATCAAAACAATTATCCCAGTCCATGCAAGGCTCATCCCAGCCCCTAGACCTTCTCAGTCTGTGGACTGCTGCTCCTACTACAACAACCAAGAGCCTGCCCCTTAGGTCCAACTCTAAACAACTTGGAAAGTAGTCCACAGACTACAAGTTCAAAACTAGTCCAGAAACTATTACAGTCTGCAACAGGATGAGCAGAGAACAGCATTTAAAGACTTGGGCAATTTAGCATCACCCTCAGCATCTAAGGATGTGACTGATGAATTCGTCTTGTTGACAAAGCATAGAGCCCCCGAGTGCTGTCAAACTCAAGTGATGAGTTGGATGTGGCCCCAGATGTTCTACAGCCACAGGCAACAGGACCACTTTTTGGTTCATGATGGATTGAAAGTTAAAAGTGGTCCTTCACCATAGAGAATTTGAGCATTATTCTTGTTCAGTCGCTAAGTCGTGGGACACTCTGCAACCCTATGGACTGAGGCATGCCAGACTCCTCTGTCCTCCACTATCTCCCACAGTTTGCTCAAATTCCTGCCTATTGAGTCGATGATGCTATCTAGCCATCTCATCCCCTGCCACCCCCTTCTCCTCTTGCCTTCAATCTTTCCCAGCATCAGGGTCTTTCCCAATGAGTCAGCTCTTCACATCAGGTGGCCAAAGTATTGGAGCTTCAGCTTCAGCATCTGTCCTTCCAATGAATATTCAGAGTTGATTTCCTTTGGGATTGACTGGTTTGATCTTGCAGTCCAAGGGACTCTCAAGAGTCTTCGGCAGCACCACAGACAGTTTGAAAGCATCAATTCTCCCGTCTTGTGCGTCACCATGGTGATTCTGTCAGTATCGTCTCGTCTTATACTGGATCTTTTATTTTTAAGCTTTATTCTAGATGCTTTGTCTGTGGAGATCTCACTTTCTTATTTGTATTGCAAGACTCATGAGGAGAGAGATCATCCTTTTTCTGTGTTCTTGTCTACACTAGCACTTAGTCTGATCCTGGTCCCATACAGAAAGCACTCAAGTTTTTTTATTTGGGGTTTTGCAAGGGTGGTGGTGATGGTGTTTCTTTCTCTCTTTTTTTTTTTTTTTTGACCCTGATTCAAATCATAAGACAAGGCTGGGGTTGGACAGGCAGGAAGAGAAGAGTCAACTTTGCTTTATTTTGTGCTAGAAGGGGAAAACATTTAACAACTGATTTTTCTTTTACAAATACAAAGTCAAAGAAAAACCTCAGGCACACTATTGTAACAACAATTTGTGGTCTGGGCTTCCCCAGTGGCTCAGCAGTAGAGTCTTGCCTGCATTGCAGGAGACGCAGGAGAAGCAAGTTCAATCCCTGGGTCCAGAATATCCCCTGGAAGAGGAATTGGCAACCCACTCCAGTATTCTTGTCTGGGAAATCTCAAGGACAGAGGAGCCTGGTGGGCTACAGTCCGTGGGGTCAGAGAGAGTCGAAGAAGACTGAGCACACGTGCAATCACACATTTGTGGTATATGCCAGGCATTGTGTTAGAGGCTTTATTTATTTACATGTAAACTAGTCAATCTAATCACACTAGGACCACAGCCTTGTCTAACTCAATAAAACTAAGCCACGCCCATGGGGCAACCCAAGACGGGCAGGTCCTGGTGGAGAGATTTGACAGAATGTGGTCCACTGGAAAAGGGAATGGCAAACCACTTCAGTATTCTTGCCTTGAGAACTCCATGAACAGTATGAAAAGGCAAAATGATAGGACACTGAAAGAGAAACTCCCCAGGTCAGTAGGTGCCCAATATGCTACTGGAGATCAGTGGAGAAATAACTCCAGAAAGAATAAAGGGATGGAGCCAAAGCAAAAACAATACCCAGCTGTGGACGTGACTGGTGATAGAAGCAAGATCCGATGCTGTAAAGACCAATATTGCATAGGAACCTGGAATGTCAGGTCCATAAATCCAGGCAAATTGGAAGTGGTCAAACAAGAGATGGCAAGAGTGAATGTCGACATTCTAGAAATCAGCGAACTGAAATGGACTGGAATGGGTGAATTTAACTCAGATGACCATTATATCTACTACTGCAGGCAGGAATCCCTCAGAAGAAATGGAGTAGCCATCATGGTCAACAAAAGAGACCGAAATGCAGTACTTGGATGCAATCTCAAAAATGACAGAATGATCTCTGTTCGTTTCCCAGGCAAACCATTCAATATCACAGTAATCCAAGTCTATGCCCCAACCAGTAACGCTGAAGAAGCTGAAGTTGAACAGTTCTATGAAGACCTACAAGACCTTTTAGAACTAACACCCAAGAAAGATGTCCTTTTCATTATAGGGGACTGGAATGCAAAAGTAGGAAGTCAAGAAACACCTGGAGTGACAGGCAAATTTGGCCTTGGAATACGGAATGAAGCAGGGCAAAGGCCAATAGAGTTTTGCCAAGAGGATGCACTGGTCATAGCAAACACCCTCTTCCAACAACACAAGAGAAGACTCTATACATGGACATCACCAGATGGTCAACACCGAAATCAGATTGATTATATTCTTTGCAGCCAAAGATGGAGAAGCTCTATACAGTCAGCAAAAACAAGACCAGGAGCTGACTGTGGCTCAGATCATGAACTCCTTATTGCCAAATTCAGACTTAAATTGAAGAAAGTAGGGAAAACCACTAGACCATTCAGGTATGACCTAAATCAAATCCCTTATGATTATACAGTGGAAGTGAGAAATAGATTTAAGGGCCTAGATCTGATAGATAGAGTGCCTGATGAGCTATGGAATGAGGTTCGTGACATTGCACAGGAGACAGGGATCAAGACCATCCCCATGGAAAAGAAATGCAAAAAAGCAAAATGGCTTTCTGGGGAGGCCTTACAAATAGCTGTGAAAAGAAGAGAAGTGAAAAGCAAAGGAGAAAAGGAAAGATATAAACATCTGAATGCAGAATTCCAAAGAATAGCAAGAAGAGATAAGAAAGCCTTCTTCAGCGATCAATGCAAAGAAATAGAGGAAAACAACAGAATGGGAAAGACTAGAGATCTCTTCAAGAAAATCAGAGATACCAAAGGAACATTTCATGCAAAGATGAGCTCGATAAAGGACAGAAATGGTATGGACCTAACAGAAGCAGAAGATATTAAGAAGAGATGGCAAGAATACACAGAAGAACTGTACAAAAAAGATTTTCACGACCCAGATAATCACGACGGTGTGATCACTGACCTAGAGCCAGACATGCTGGAATGTGAAGTCAAGTGGGCCTTAGAAAGCATCACTATGAACAAAGGTAGTGGAGGTGATGGAATTCCAGTTGAGCTATTCCAAATCCTGAAAGATGATGCTGTGAAAGTGCTGCACTCAATATGCCAGCAAATTTGGAAAACTCAGCAGTGGCCACAGGACTGGAAAAGGTCAGTTTTCATTCCAATCCCAAAGAAAGGCAATGCCAAAGAATTCTCAAACTACCGCACAATTGCACTCATCTCACATGCTAGTAAAGTAATGCTCAAAATTCTCCAAGCCAGGCTTCAGCAATATGTGAACCGTGAACTTCCTGATGTTCAAGCTGGTTTTAGAAAAGGCAGAGGAACCAGAGATCAAATTGCCAACATCCACTGGATCATGGAAAAAGCAAGAGAGTTCCAGAAAAACATCTATTTCTGCTTTCTTGACTATGCCAAAGCCTTTGACTGTGTGGATCACAATAAACTGTGGAAAATTCTGAAAGAGATGGGAATACCAGACCACCTGATCTGCCTCTTGAGAAATTTGTATGCAGGTCAGGAAGCAACAGGTAGAACTGGACATGGAACAACAGACTGGTTCCAAATAGGAAGAGGAGTACGTCAAGGCTGTATATTGTCACCCTGTTTATTTAACTTATATGCAGAGTACATCATGAGAAAAGCTGGACTGGAAGAAACACAAGCTGGAATCAAGACTGCGGGGAGAAATATCAATAACCTCAGATATGCAGATGACACCACCCTTATGGCAGAAAGTGAAGAGGAACTCAAAAGCCTCTTGATGAAAGTGAAAGAGGAGAGTGAAAAAGTTGGCTTAAAGCTCAACATTCAGAAAACGAAGATCATGGCATCTGGTCCCATCACTTCATGGGAAATAGATGGGGAAACAGTGAGAGACTTTATGTTTTGGGGCTCCAAAATCACTGGGGATGGTGACTGCAGCCATGAAATTAAAAGACACTTACTCCCTGGAAGGAAAGTTATGACCAACCTAGATAGCATGGAGAAGGCAATGGCAACCCACTCCAGTACTCTTGCCTGGAAAATCCCACGGACGGAGGAGTCTGGTAGGCTGTAGTCCATGGGGTCGCTAAGAGTCGGACACGACTTACGACTTCATTTTCACTTTTCATTCACTTTCACTTTTCACTTTCATGCATTGGAGAAGGAAATGGCAACCCACTCCAGTGTTCTTGCCTGGAAAATTCCAGGGACGGGGAAGCCTGGTGAGCTGCCATCTATGGGGTCGCACAGAGTCGGACATGACTGAAGCGACTTAGCAGATAGCATATTCAAAAGCAGAGACATTACTTTGCCAACAAAGGTTCGTCTAGTCAAGGCTATGGTTTTTCCTGTGGTCATGTATGGATGTGAGAGTTGGACTGTGAAGAAGGCTGAGCGCCAAAGAATTGATGCTTTTGAACTGTGGTGTTGGAGAAGACTCTTGAGAGTCCCTTGGACTGCAAGGAGATCCAACCAGTCCATTGTGAAGGAGATCAGCCCTGGGATTTCTTTGGAAGGAATGATGCTAAAGCTGAAACTCCAGTACTTTGGCCACCTCATGCGAAGAGTTGACTCATTGGAAAAGACTCTGACACTGGGAGGGATTGGGGGCAGGAGGAGAAGGGGACGACAGAGGATGAGATGGCTGGATGGCATCACTGACTCGATGGATGTGAGTCTGAGTGAACTCCGGGAGTTGGTGATGGACAGAGAGGCCTGGCGTGCTGCGATTCATGGGGTCGCAAAGAGTCGGACACAACTGAGCGACTGAACTGAACTGAACTGATTATTTCATTTAATCTTTGTACAATGTCTTGAAAGCTGTAATTACAGGTATCATTTCCACCACTTTGCAGATGAAGGAAGTGATATGTCAGAGAGGTGAGTAACTTGTCCCAGGTCACACAGCTCCCAGGTGGTGGTGGTCCATTTATTGCTAAAAGGGCATGTTACTGGATTTAGAAAAAATACATGTACTCTTGTCATTTTTCTAAACTTGCTTTCTTTGTCATGGCTCTGGTGTCTTATATTCCCATTAAGGCTTTTCCCTTATATACTTTTCTCTTACTGTAGAGGATGGAGTTTTAGGCCGCCCAGCAAATTACAATTCCAGCTTTACTTTTGTACCTCTTGGGAGAAGAAAGAGACAAAGCCTTCTTCTCTGACTCTAATTAGGCTGTAATTCAGCCTCCTAGCCATGGAGGTCGGGACACACAGCTTTAGCAGAGATCTGTGTCCTGTCTCTGAGAACAGTGGATTTGTTACATGCTTCTCTGGTGTGTCATCCTTACTGTGTCTCATATGGGGTTTTCAGATGCCGCTCTCTGGTTGTCAGTAATAATCGTTTTTTAGTGTTTTTAGTAGTTTTCAAAGGCTTTTATCGTGTATGGTCAATATATATTCCTTAGTTTTTAATTTTATCAGTCTTTGACAACTATTTGGACAATTTGCTCCCCTGAGTGAGAGCAAAATTGCAAATTTGATGAGACAAAGGCACGTTTACTCTAGACGAAGATCCTCCAATACTCTCAACGAAGATCCTCAAACTCATTGTTTAATTATACTCCAGAACATAAACGTATCATTGTATTCCTTTAAATGTATTTTAGGAAACTGACTACTTAACGGATAAAATTTGAAAAAGGTCAAGAGGAGATTTTTTTTTTTTATGATATTGGCATTTCTATGTCAGAATCAGGTTTGTACTTTAAAAACAACTTTTATGTTCTAAAAAACAAGGTTACTAGGGATTGTCTGTATTCAATGGGATTCCATCGGTCTTAAATAAGTTCAAAGGAAACTTGATGATGGAAAGATGATTGAGAAACCAATTCTTTCATACTGTATTTATCTTGAGGTGACTCAGTAATTAAAAGTGAAAACAGAACATTTGTGATTCAGGATGTTATTATAAGGAGGGGAAATCCAAGGAAGGAAAAAATGCAAATTCCCCTCTTTGGAACTTATGTGGTCTTCTGAAAAGTAGTTTACTCAGCGTGGTGCCTCTAAAATACATGCATACATATGTATTTAGGTAATTTTTCATTAGCCAGTTATCCGTCACACTCTTCCTTTCATCTCTCACATCTAATTGGTGACCAAAGCCCTGAACTCTGTCTGGTAAATAAAACTCTTCATTTGTCCCTTCCTCTCAATCCAGCTGCTCAGCAGCTGCTTTCCCTTCTTGCATTTTAACGGGTCTTCTTATTGTTGCTGCTTAGTCACTCAGTCGTGTCCAACTCTTTGTCGCCCCCTGGACTGTAGCCCGCCAGGTTCCTCTGTTCATGGGATTCTGGGCTGCTGCTGCTAGGTCACTTCAGTCGTGTCCGACTCTGTGCGACCCCATAGACGGCAGCCCACCAGGCTCCTCTGTCCCTGGGATTCTCCAGGCAAGAACACTGGAGTGGGTTTCTACAGACAAGAATACTGGACTGGGTAGCCATTCTCTTCTCCAGGGGATCTTCCCGACCCAGGGAACAGATCAATGTCTCCTGTGTTGGCAGGCAGATTCTTTATCATCTGAGCTGTAGGGAAGTCCCAAACTGGTCTTTATAACTCCCAAATCTTCCGTTCTTCAACTGCCTCTTACACTGCTCCCCAAGTGGTGGCGCCTTGGAAAACGTACTTGGTTATGTCATTCCTCCACTTAAATTTCTTTCATCTTTATTTCTTCCAGAAAGAAAATAATAATAATTTAAAAAGCAGAGAGACACACACAGAAAAGATAGGGACAAGATAAAACAGACCTTGTCTTCTAATCCTTGCCCACCCTTTTTTCCTCCTGATCACTGGTATTCCAGCCTCAGGGACAAGCCCATCACTCCTGGGTTTGTCTTTTTGATCACATGGTGCTGTGGGCCTAGAATATCCCTTGCCAGTCACTTCCCCTCCATGAGGATCAGTGAAGGGTTTGGCATCATCACCTCTTTGATAAACCTTTTGTGATCAACTCTTCTTTCCCTCTTCTGCTTCTTTATACATATACATATATATATATATTCATTTATTCAAAAAATATATATATATTCATTTATTTGGCTGCACTGGGTCTTAGTTACAGTACGTGGTATCTTCAATCTTCATTGCAGCTTGTGGGATCTTAGTTCCTTGACCAAGGATTGAACCCAGGCCCCCTGCCTTGGGAGTGTGAAGTCTTAGTCACTGGACCACCAGAGAAGTCCCCCTGCCTCCCCTGCTTCTATGTTACCAAAAGCCCAATGTGTTCTCAATATTAATCTAGGTTATATAAGTTTTAATTCTTTTATTTGTATGTAATCATTGTATTTTAATAGCAATGTGGTTGAGGAGGTTGAGACCTCCATGCTGATTGCCTGGTTTCTAATTCTAGCTTTGCCATTTCCCAGCCGGGTTATTGGGTGAATTACTCAAGCTCTCATACTTCAGTTTACTCATCTGTAAAAGGGGATAATAGTAGCTCCCACTTCCTCCACTGCAGTGAAGTCTCAGTGAATCAATGCAAGTAAAATTCCTCGAACACTCACTGGTTGTGACAAGCTAGTTGTCACATTGCTCATTCCTCGAGGAAGTCATTATATGCATTGTGTAGATCTCATTAGAGAAAGTGCTTTAAAAATACTTTATTTTTTTATTATTCATTTAATTATATTAGTTAAATGTTAATAAATAAAAGGGCTTCCCAGGTTATGGCTGTATTTATTTGTAAGATAAAGAATTGGATCATGTTAAAGGCAGTCGCAACAAATTGCTGTTTGTTGGTAGGGTTCTTACTCAGGAAAATGAAAAACTTTTTAAATAAAGGGCTTGTATACTCTTGGGCAGAAAAGTTTAATGCAGTTCTTGAATTTTAGTTATTTTAGTCAGAGCCTTGATTGATTGGTAGATTGCCTACAATTTATTGAACTCAGTGACTTGGTTCCTGAAGAATGCAGTGCACAGATTAAGCTACATTAATGTACAGTATTCCCACTCCAGTATTCTTGCCTGGGAATCCCATGGACAGAGGAACCTGGCAGGTTATCATCCATGAGGTCAAAAAAGAGGTGGACACAACTTAGGGACTAAACAACAAATCTTACCAACAGTGTTTGAAAGTGTTCACTTTCTCTATATTTCGGCTCTCCAGAAGTAGGAGGTAAAGACTTCTGGCAGGTCTCTTGGCCACTAGTGGTCAGGGAAATGCAGTTTCATTTTTCAATTCTCCCATGGATGATTCCAGTTTTCACTGTTATAAATGATGCTGAATTGAACATCTTTTATCCAAAACTTTTGTGCACCTTTGATTATTTCCTTAGAATAAATAGATCAAAGCACAAAGCAGAATGATCAAATCAAAGGAAATGATCGAGTCTTTGCATACTAATTGCTAGCTTATTTTCCAAATAGGGTTTTACTCATATATACTCTTTTTTTTTAACTCATTTATACTCTTACCGAAGGCATCTCTGGTGAGTCAGTGGTAAAGAATCCGCCTGCCAATGCAAGAGACACAGGTTTCGTTCCTGGGTCAGGAAGATCCCCTGGAGAAGGAAATAGCAACCCACTCCGGTATTCTCACCTGGGAAATCCCATGGACAGAGGAGCCTGGCGGGTTACAGTCCATGGGCTTGCAAAAGAGTTGGACATCACTTATCAACTAAACCACTACTCTTAGCAATAGTGTTTTAAAATGTTCATTTTCTCTATATTTCGGCTATCAAAGAGTATTTGCGTTTTTATCTTTCCTAAATTCACAAGCAGAGAAAAAAAGAAGAAAATAGGAAAAATAAAGAAGGTATAGCTCATTCTTTCAGGGGAGAAAACATTTAACTCTCATTTACATTTCTTTATTAGTTTTTAAAAAGGTGTGCTTCAGATTTCACTGTTTTTCTGTTCACAGGATTTTTAACTCCCAAAACTTTTCGTATCTAATACTTACCCCCCAAAATCTACATAAGTTAAACAAAAGAAGAGACAGAGATACTGCTATTATGTGTATTAAGTGAGATTTAAAAAGATGACGAGACTTTAAAATCCAGAGCCTTAAGACTGACTTTTAAAAAGGACAACAGGATTTGCAACCATCGGAATCATAGAAACTCAGTTTGGAACTTGGTATTTTCAATTACTAGATAGGAGTGTGTAAAGTTTTATTAATAATAGAGAGGATTTTTGGTGACTTAAGAGACATCTGATCTATATTATTTGTGGGTGCCTGCTTGGTTGTCCAACTCTGCAACCCCATGGACGGTAGCCCACCAGGCCCCTCTGTCCATGGGACTCTGTCCATGAGTCCAGGCAAGACTGAACTCACGTCTCTCATGTCTCCTGCATTGCAGGCCGATTCTTTACCAACTGAGCAAAGAGAGTGGCCGTTATTATTTGTGAACCAGCTCAAAATCTTACGGTGATCTAGTTAGAAAAATGATTGGAAATATTATTCTTTTTATCCAAAAAAGTATGTGAATTAGAAAGATGCATGTATAACTTTATAGTGATTGGCAGTACTTCTTTTTTTTTTTTTTAAATACTTTTACATATTTATTTTTGGCGGTGCTGGGTCTTCGTTGCTGCTCAGGCTTTTTTTCTCTAGTTGCAGCGAGTGCGGGCTTACTGTCTAGTTGCCGTGCGGGCTCTTCTCACTGCCAGGGCTTCTCTTGTTCCAGAGCACAGGCTCCAGGCTCTCGGGTTTCAATGGTTGTGGCTCTTAGACTCTCGAGCATAGGCTCAATAGTTCTGGCACACAGGCTTAGCTGCTCTGAGACATGTGGGATCTTCCCTAATCAGGGATCGAACCCATGTCTCCTGCATTGGCAGGTGGATTCTTTACCACTGAGCCACCAGAGAAGCCCTGGCGGTACTATTTTATTCACTGTCTCCTGCAGTGTTCTCACTTGCTGTTTGGGTTGATGATGTGTGTATGAGAATGTGATTCATGTTTCTATCTAAAAAGTAGTCAGAGATGAGGATTTTCAGAGATATACATGTATTTTAAATTCACATAGTCTTTATGGTATTTGCAGGCAGAATTCTGGGGACCTACAGGAGGGAAGGAAGGGGTTAAACAGAGTAGGAAGTTGCTGGGGCAGGCCGCTGGGCTGACTTCTCATTAGGAAATCTGGTATTTCAGGTTGGACTGGGCTTGAGGCATGGCTGCTCCTTTGTTCAAGAGAAAAAGTGCTTGGATCTGCCTGCCCTGTCACAAGGGACTTGTAGAAAATGAATTCCAGGGCTTTCTAGCATCAGAAAGTGAGGCCGGGCCCCCGAAGTCCCTTGAACATATTTCACCCCCATAAATCTAAGACCACGTCCCCTGATTTCCTACGCTTGTGCATAATAACTGACCCTGCAAAGCCGAGCCCCACTGCACACCCACGTGTCCTGGAAGTGCATTGGTAAATGTTAGGGATCTAGTTCACAACCTTCCTCTTTCTAAGTGCTGTGAATTCCTTTCACATCTCTGATGAGATTACCCCTTAAGGAAAAATTACCTTGAAGTTGACATTTTTGTTTGAGGTGAATTTGTTTTCCTACTTTTCATAGGTGGCGATTCATGTCTTTCTGTTTCTCTGATGACCAACATCAGCGTGTGGATTCCTTCTTGCCATTTGTTTTTTTCAGTTGCTTCATTTAACCTGTGACTAATTAGTTAAATAAAAACAACGTGTACTCCTAGAATTTAGGAGTACATCTTGTTCCCGGCCTGATAAAAAGGAGTAGATTGCACTGTTCATTCCTGTCGTTCTTTCTCCCTCTCTTCCCTTCAAAATTATCATCCAGGTCTTGCTGGAAAGTTCTTAATTAATGATAGTGTGCCCAGGGCATGTTTGTTTTGAATTAAATTGATTGGTTCATTTACAAATGTACCTACCAAGCACTAACTTATCTTCTGATCATTTGTGAGTTATTCTGTGAATGTTCTCACCAGCCAGCTCACAGGCCTGAGGGCCTCAGTTTGTACACAGTGCCTGAAGGAAAGAAAGTGGTCAGGAAGGAAAGAATGTCTTGTCTACACAATGGAAACAGGGTTGACCAGAAGTATAGAAACCTGGGTTCTGACTGAGTTCTCTGCTTGGTTGTATGATGTTGCACAATGTCATCCAAACTCTCCAGTCCCTGTTTGCTCCACTTATAAAATAGAAATTATAACCCCTAGGTGGCCTGTTTCCCCAGGATAATTGTGGGAATCCAATGATATACTGTGTGCAAACTCACTTTGTAGAATCACTTTCTAAAGCTCTTTCTGGAAGTAACTTGTAGTCATTATTTTAGAAAGAAAATGTGATACAGGCAGGAAAGTGCTTCCACGTTGGGAATTCATTCTAGAGTGAGGTTTTAGTGATTCCTGGAAGACCCATCTTTGAATAACTTGTATGACAATTCCTCAAGGAAGTTTTCCCTGCCCCTACCCTTTCCCGCACCCAGATCTGTGCTCCCCAGACACGCCCTAGCCATCCTGTACTCTTGTGTCCTTTAGCATTTTGCTGACAGTGTTATCTTTGTCTATGTATAAAGCTGCAAGTCCCTTGAGGTCAGCATCTAGTCTTATCCGTCGTTGTGTCCAGAGAGCCTGGTGTTGTGCACATACTGTCATTTAGTCACTGTCTTGTCCAATTCTTTTGCGACCCCACGGACTGCAGCCCACCAGGCTCCAATGTCCATAGAATTCTCCAGGCAAGACTATTGGAGTGGGTTGCCATTTCCTTCTCCAGGGGATCTTCCCGACGCAGGGACGGAAACTGCATCTCCTGTATTGCAGGAAGAATTTTTTTTTTTTTTTTTTTTTAGCCACTGAGCCACCTGGGAGACTGGTTGTGCACATAGGTTACACTTAATAAACAAGTGAAATTATTTCTCATTAGTAAAATCCTAAGTGAAAGTGAAAGTGAAGTTGCTCAGTTGTGTCCAACTCTTCGTGACCCCATGGACTGCAGCCTACCAGGCTCCTCCGTCCATGGGATTTTCCAGGCAAGAGTACTGGAATGGGTTGCCATAAGAAGGCATTAAATCAGTCATACATCAAAGGACTCTGATGGACTCTGTATGGAAAAGTCAGTGGATTGAAACCAGGCTTGGTGTTCAAAAGCCTAGGTTAAAGTCCTAGCACTTCTCACTTCTTTGCTGTGTTACCTTGGGAAAGTGATTTAACCTCTCTGAGCTTAAATTTCCTCATTTGTAAAATGAAATAAATAACCTCTCTGGGCTTTCCCTTCTTCAGCACCATTAATAAGTCATTTTTGTACTTTGCTAATGGCACATTTAATTTGACTAATGCTCTAAAATATTTTGTTTTGATTACTCTTGCAAAATAAATAATAAGATACTATTAACATACTTTGCAGTGTTTCTAAAATCATACATACAATTATAATAAAAGAATCATTTTGATTTTAGCTCATCTATAGCTCTCTTCTCTCATTGTTTAGGTTGTTGGGTGATTTGAAGCATGAAGGTTTGAGGGACACGGAGCATCTAAGTAAGGGTGAATTTTTTATATAAACTCATAAACTACATTGCTGGTATGTCTTTCCTATGACCACTAGCCTAGTGCAAGCTTCTATCAGCTCTGGCCACCTAAATTATTTGCCCACATCCATTCTTGCCTGTCTCCCAGTTCCTTTCCATTACTCTAGAGCGAATGTTACAAACTTGCAAATCTGATGATATCACTTAAAGCCTGACTTCTCCCTGCCCAAAAACCAAGTCCAGGATTCTTCTGGAGCTGCTGCTCCTTATTATGTCTCTCTGTCTCTGTCGTTGTCCTCTCATTACCCTTCAGGGAGCTGGATCTAATCTTCTCAGCCCCAAACTTTGTCCTGGGCTTTCCTCTGCCTGTAATACTCCATCTTCTCTTTGTATCTGGCCAATGGTACTGTCAACAGGGTCTCAGTTTCAATATCACTTTGTGGCAGGTCTTTCCTGACTCCTTAGGCTAGACCGAGGGTCCTTGTGACCTACTTCCTGAACATCTCTATTTCTGGCACTTCCTGACACTTGCTGTTCTAATGTCTCCTTCTTTAGACCAGAATGTCAGCTCCACGAAGGCAGGATTGGTCTCTCCCTGTCATCTCTACACGTCTAGATGCTGTAAAGTAAGGCGTGTACCTTACTTCAGGAGTAAGACCTGGCAGGAGGTGCCAGGTCTGTGTTCACTGAAATAGAAGGGAACCGAGCCCAAAACAGAATATTGAATCTGTCACGGTTCTCATTTGTTCAGATACTGATCCCCTTACTCTGGGTCTGGCACTGTTGTGGGGGCTGGAGACACAGCGATGAACATGCAGCTGCACATTCTTACTCTCTTGGGGTTTATATCCTAGCCGGGAGAGTCTGTTAGTAAACAAAGCCAGATGTGGAGTATGTAAGCTGATGGCAAGTGTTGGAGAATAAGAAGGCAGGAGAGAAAAGGAACCCTCCTACACTGTTGGCGGGAATGTAAACTGGTGCAGCCATTATGGAGAATGGTCATAAAAAAGACTAGAAATGTAGTTGCCAGGTGATTCAGCAATCCCACTCCTGGGCATGTATCTGGAGGAAATTCTATTTTGAAAAGATGAATGTACTCCAGTGTTCATTGCAGCAATGTTTACAATAGCCAAGACATGGAAGCAACCTAAATATCTACCAACAGATGAAATATTTATACACCATGAAATATTACTCAGTCATAAAAAGGATGAAATAATGCCATTTGCAATGACATGGATGGGTCTAGATATTGTCATATAAGTGAAGTCAAAGACAAATATACCATACCATATCACTTATCTGCATAATCTAAAAAAATGATGGAAATTAATTAATTTACAAAACAGAAACAGACTCACAGAAATAGAAAACAAACTTATGGTTACCAAAGGGGAAAGGGGAGGACAAATTAGGAGTTTGGAATTAACATGTTCAGGTCAGTTCAGTTCAGTCACTCAGACTCTTTTCGAACCCATGAGCTGCAGCACGCCAGGCCTCCCTGTCCATCACCAATTCCCAGAGCCTACCCAAACTCATGTCCATTGAGTCGGTGATACCATCCAACCATCTCATCCTCTGTTGTCCCCTTCTCCTCCTGCCCTCAATCTTTCCCAGCATCAGAGTCTTTTCCAATGACTCAACTCTTCCCATGAGATGGCCAAAGTATTGGAGTTTCAGTTTCGACATCAGTCCTTCCAATGAACACCCAGGACTAATCTCCTTCAGGATGGACTGGGTGGATCTCTTTGCATCCAAGGGACTCTCAAGAGTCTTCTTCAACACCACAGTTCAAAAGCATCAATTCTTCGGTGCTCAGCTTTCTTTATAGTCCAACTCTCACATCCATACATGACCACAGGAAAAACCATAGCCTTGACTAGACGAACCTTTGTTGGCAAAGTAATGTCTCTGCTTTTGAATATACTGTCTATGTTGGTCATAACTTTCCTTCCAAGGAGTAAGCGTCTTTTAATTTCATGGCTGCAGTCACCATCTGCAGTGATTTTGGAGCCCAGAAAAATAAAGTCTCTCACTGTTTCCACTGTTTCCCCATCTATTTCCCATGAAGTGGTGGGACCAGATGCCATGATCTTCGTTTTCTGAATGTTGAGCTTTAAGCCAACTTTTTCACTCTCCTCTTTCACTTTCATCAAGAGGCTTTTGAGTTCCTCTTCACTTTCTGCCATAAGGGTGGTATCATCTGCATATCTGAGGTTATTGGTATTTCTCCCGGCAATCTTGATTCCAGCTTGTGCTTCTTCCAGCCCAGCGTTTCTCATGATGTACTCTGCATATAAGTTAAATAAGCAGGGTGACAATATACAGCCTTGATGTGGACTCCTTTTCCTATCTGGAACCAGTCTGTTGTTCCATGTCCAGTTCTAACTGTTGCTTCCTGATGTGGATACAGGTTTCTCAAGAGGCAGATCAGGTGGTCTGGTATTGCCATCTCTTTCAGAATTTTCCACAGTTTATTGTGATCCACACAGTCAAAGGCTTTGGCATAGTCAAGAAAGCAGAAATAGATGTTTTTCTGGAACTCTCTTGCTTTTTTGATGATCCAGCGGATGTTGGCAATTTGATCTCTGGTTCCTCTGCCTCTTCTAAAACCAGCTTGAACATCTGGAAGCTCATGGTTCACGTATTGCTGAAGCCTGGCTTGGATAATTTTGAGTATTACTTTACTAGCATGTGAGATGAGTGCAATTGTGTGGTAGTTGGAGCATTCTTTGGCATTGCCTTTCTTTGGGATTGGAATGAAAACTGTCCTTTTCCAGTCCTGTGGCCACTGCTGAGTTTCCCAAATTTGCTGACATATTGAGTATAGCACTTTCACAGCATCATCTTTTAGGATTTGAAATAGCTCAACTGGAATTCTATCACCTCCACTAGCTTTGTTCGTAGTGATGCTTCCTAAGGCCCACTTGACTTCACATTCCAGGGTGTCTGGCTCTAGGTCAGTGACCATACCATCATGATTAACTGGGTCATGAAGATCTTTTTTGTACAGTTCTTCTGTATATTCTTGCCACTTCTTCTTAATATCTTCTGCTTCTTTCAGGTCCATACCATTTCTGTCCTTTATTGAGCCCATCTTTGCATGAAATGTTCCCTTAGTATCTCTAATTAACATGTACACACTATTATATATAAAACAGACAACCAACAAAGACCTATTTTGTAGCACAGGGAACTATACTCAATATCTTGTAATAAACAATAGTGAAAAAGAATCTAAAATAGAATATATATATGTATAACTGAATCACTCTGCTGTACCCCTGAAATGAACACGATATTGTAAACCAACTATATTTCAATAAATTAAAAAAAAAAAAGGTTTAAAAAGAAAAAAAAAAAGAGGATAGGAAATGCCAGGTGAGGTGGTAGAGGGTCTGTTTCCGATTGTAATAGGTTAGTAAGGAAGATTTCCTGGAGGTGGCATTTGCACCTGCAGGAGGTGAGGGAGTGAGTTAGAAGGATATTTGGGGAAGAACTTTCCAGAGACAGAGGACAGCATTGCAGAGCAGACATTTTCAAGGACCAGCAAGAAGGCTAGTGGGCTAGAGCAGAGTGAGCTGCAGGGAGAGCATGAGGAATTGAGGACTTCGAATTTTATTCTGCATAAGAAGGGGCCATGGGAGGGTCTGAGCAGAGGAGGGGTGTAGATCCATTGTACATGTTAAGAGCTGGAAGACGGAATGGCCACCCACTCCAGTACTCTTGCCTGGAGAATCCCATGGACTGCCAAGCTTGGTGGCTGCAGCCCACAGGGCCCCACTGAAGTGCCTAAGTACATGATAGACGAGTCCCTCTGACCTGAGTATGGCATTGCTTCAAAAGAGCAAGACCTAAAGCAGGGAGGCTTGTTGAGAGGCTTTGTGACAATTCAAGTGGAAGACAAGGTGATTTGACCCAGAGTGCTGGTGGCGGGTGTGCTGAGATGCAGTGAGATTCTAGATCTGTTTTGAAGGAAGGGCCAAGAGGATTTGCTGATAGGTTGGGTGTAGGATGTCAGGGAAAGCAATGATTCCTAGGGTTTTGGCCTGAATGGCCAGAGGATGGAGTTGTCAATAAGGGGATGGAGAGAGACTTCGGGGAGAGCAAGGTTGGGGAGACAAGCAAGGATGTTGGCGTCTACAAATGTGAGATATTACTGGTTATCCAGGATGCTTTTTAATTCTAAAAATAATACATCAGAGAGAGCAATTTTCTTTCATCTCTCCATGTGGTAAAGACATTTTACCACATTCCTAATTGCTCCATAGGAATGGAAATTAAAAAGGCCCTTTTGTGTAAATTTCTGTGTGTGCTTAGTCGCTTCAGTCACATGTGACTCTTTTGAGACCCCATGGACTGTAGCCTGCCAGGCTGCTCGGTCCATGGGATTCTCCAGGGAAAACTGGAGTGGGTTGCCATGCCCTCCTCCCAGGCAAGCTTTCTGACACAGGGATCGAACTAGCATCTCCTGCATCGCCTGCATTGCAGGCATTCTTTATCATATAGATTTCTACACCTGGCCATTTCCTGTTGTAGCAGGACACAATTTCATTGCTTCCAAGACAACACGTGGATTCTGTTTTAGAACCAATAGAACTGTTGTCCAGGCCTGATGTTTGCTTTACTATATAAAAAGCTTTTTGTAAAAAGAAATTGTAAAGAGTTGTCTGCTTCTGGCCATACCTATGTGTGTGTGTGCTAAGTCACTTCAGTCATGTTCCACTCTTTGTGACCCTGTGGTCTTCTGGATCCAGGGATCAAACCCATGTCTCTTGCATTGGCAGGTGGGTTCTTTACCACTAGAGCCACCTGGGAAGCCCCTATGGCCATACCTAAGCACAATTAAATACAATGATCTTATTACTGAGGTCTTGGATCATTATTTAGATCATCATTAAAACAGTCATTCTCCGTGGACTTCCCTGATGGCTGAGTGGTTAAGAATCTGCCTTCTAATGCTGAGGATGTGAGTTTGATCCCTGGTTGGGGAACTAAGTTCCCACGTGCCCTGGGGCAATTAAGCCCGCACGCCTCTTCTGAGCCCACTTGCTCTACATCCTGAGTGCCACAGCTAGAGAGAAACCTGCATGCCACAACAAAGATCTTGCTTACCACAAGCTGAGACCCAACACAGCCAAATACATAAATATTTTTAAAAAGTCGTTTTCCATCATTCATCAAACATGCATCCTGAGGACCTACTATGTGCAGGTGGCTTTTCTATCCCATTATAGGGATGGCATGTGAGGTCTCTGGAGAGACTTCGAGCTTTTTGCCTCCAAACTGGCTTGTTCTACAGTGGTTCTCTTTCCTGTCCCAGGGAGTCACCACTTCTTGTCCTTGTGTCTGCTCCTTGCTGTGTGATGAGACTTAATGGACTCCTTTGTTGCTGCTTTGACTGTTGACCAATCTTTCTCTTCTTCTCTGCAGAGTTCCAATTAACTGAAGGTGAGATATTGCTGATTTTGCATTTTCTCTTCTGCAATGTTACTCCTTCATTTTAACAGAGCTGTAGGCCAGGAAAACTACAGAGGGCGATGACAATGCTTATCTGGCTGGATATTACCTCTAGGCATAATTAGCTTGTTTGCTTCTCCTCAGCTAGATTATGCATTTTGCAGATTCTCTACAAGAAGATCATCCTTTCCATAGGAATGCCCCAATACATATGGTTGATAACTGACATCTCACAGGAAGAACCAGCTCAGGAAAAGTGTCACTGAAACTACAGGGCTGCGTGTGCCACAAAGATGAATGTTAGTAAAGGAAAAATGTGTTGTTAGAACTTTGAATTGAAAAATGAATTGAGTTAAACAAAAAAAAATATTGCCTAGCCATATAGAAAAAAAATCTTTTAACTCTAGCCACTGAACAATAAACCATAGTTCCTAAAACACATGAGTTCTTCTGACAGCTGGTTTACTCCAATTATTCAGGGTTTTTCCTGGAATTCAAGTGATTTTCCAAGAGAATTGTTTCCTGACAAAGCTGTTCACCCTCTCTTGAAATCAAGAGGAGTGAGTGTTAATTTGCATTCTCTAAGGCTTATAGAATTCTCTCTGTCCAGTAGTGTTTGATGGGGTTCAAATACTTATTTCAGTCACACAGGTGACAAGAATCATATGAAGTTAGGAAACTGCCTTAATAGGAAGAGGTAAAATCGTGCCAGCCTACAAGCTAACAAATATTTTGTATCTGGGATCTCAAAATTGCTGAATAAGCAGTATTGGCAGGGAGAAAAGAAAAACACTGAAATGGAAATGTCTCCAGCTGCTTGTCCAATGTTATATTTTTGTCATGTTTCGTGTTACAAAATAGAGTCCGAAGCTTAGTATCATTTTAAAGGAGTGGGGGATGTAGTGATAAGTGAGGCAAAAGAAACGAACTTGAAGGACAGGAAGGCACACATCCTTGTGGACCCCTGTCTCTAGGACGGAAAGGGACTTGGCAGGAACAAGCTTTCTGTGGAGTCAGAAGGGAATTTGTTTCCCAGCTGTTCTGCTGTATTTTCCTTTGCTCCCACGGTCTAAAAGCAAATACCGGATCTTAGCGCCTACAGTCCTGATGAAGAACTGCAGTTTCCCTCATGGGTGACTCATAGACCAGAGCGAACCACCTACTGTACCAGCTGGACATGTACCAGGCCGACCGCCCAGAGCTGCGTCTGCTTCCACTTGACCTGGCTCACTGCACTTTCGACCATTGCTAACACCTTCTGGGGATGATAACAGTAGGGTTTATTTTATTCTATTTTTAATTTAATTTATTTTTACTTATTTATTTTTGGCTTCCCTGGTGGCTCAGATGGTACCTGAAATGCAGGAGACCCCAGTTTGATCCCTGGGTTCGGAAACTCCCCTGGAGGAGGGCATGGCAATGCACTCCAGTATTCTTGCCCAGAGAATTCCATGGACAGAGAAGCCTGGCGGGCTACTGTCCTTGGGGTCCCAAAGAGTCAGACACTACTGAGCAACTAACATTTTTATTTATTTGGCTGGACCGGGTCTCAGTTGCGACATATGGTGTCTTTTAGATGTGACGTGTGGGATCTAGTTCCCTCTCCAGGAATCGAACCTGGGCCCCCTACATTGAAAGCATGGAGTCTTAGCACCAGGGAAGTCCAACAGTGGGATTTAGACACAGATACTTTGATTCATTTTTCCTCAAATGTAGTTCTCAATTGCCACTAAGAGATCTTGGAAGACATTTTATCTTAGCTTTCAACTGAGGATGCTTTGAGGCCAATGCAGTTGACAACATCATTGGTTGAAAATTCTGATGTGTGTCCTTTGGCACATAAATAATGCATTCCTTGAAAAAGAAGGGCTTCCCTGGTGGCTCAGACAGTAAAGAACCTACTTGCAATGCAGGAGACCTGGGTTCGATCCCTGGGTTGGGAAGATCCCCCAGAGGAAGGCATGGCAACCCACCCCAGTATTCTTGCCTGGAGAATTCCATGGACAGAGGAGCCTGGTGGGCTACAATCCATGGGGTCAGAAAGAGTCAGACTCGACTGAGTGACTAACACTTTCATTTTCACTTACATTCCTTTGAATGGGGTGACCTCTTATCCCTTCTGTATCCACTTTCCCTCTCCTCCATTCAAAGACCAGTTCTTGAGGCTTCTTTAGAAACAGGAAAAACATTGTTCCTGCCCTCAGAAAGCTTTCTGAACCAATTGTGAGCGTTTAGCACATAAGAATCATAGAACCACAAAGGAGTACAAATATGATGCAGTTTTGGAGAAAGGAGAAACTATTTTTGGCTCTGCTTGGACCACAACGTCGTTCCTTTTGGCTTAGCATTTCACTTGGTTTTAGTTCTGTTTCTGAAAATCTGTTCTGCTGGACAATAGACAGCTTGAGTTGGAGGCTATGTTATTTTCACCTTTCATTCTCCTCTCTATTCTAGTGCATTCAGCAGCCCCTTTTCACCACCACCATCCTTCCACAGGGCACAAAATAGTGAAAGAAAGTGAAAGTCACTCAGTCGTGCTCGACTCTTTGCTACCCAATATACAGTCCATGGAATTCTCCAGGCCAGAATACTGGAGTGGGTAGCCTATCCCTTCTACAGTGGATCTTCCTGATCCAGGAATTGAACCAGGGTCTCCTGCCTTGCAGCTGGATTCTTTACCAGCTGAGCTACCAGGGAAGCGCATACACATAATAGGGCCCAGTAAGCATTTGCTGACATGGTTGAATTGGGGAATGCTTTGTTGAGACGGTGGAGCTTGAGTTCTGCTTGAGACAGAGAGAGGTCTTTAGATGGTGACAGACTGCCCCTACACGAATCATTTGTCCTGGACCTTGAGAAGAATTTGAAAAGCCAAAACAGAGTGGAGATGCACCCTTGGTGGAATGACCACAGCAGAGCTGATGGTTAGTTTGACAAAGTAGGGGGTCAGGGGGGAGGCAGGCCAAGATGTTTTGGAGCCTAATTGTGATATTGCTGTTCAGTCTCTCAGTTGTGTCCAACTTTTTGCAACCTGCTGGACTGTAGCCCACTCAGCTCCTCTGTCCATGGGATTTCCCAGACAAGAATACTGGAATGGGTTGCCATTTCCTTCTCCAGGGCATATTCCCAACCCAGGGATCAAACCCATGTCTCCTGCTTTGGTAGGTGGATTCTTTACCACTGAGCCACCAGGGAAGCACAATTGTGATAGCTCATAAAGTAAGAGGACTTCCAGAGGTGCTGTGATCAGGATGTGGGCCACATTCATGGCATTTCTTTTTTTCCCCCAATTTCATGCCCAGGACACTCTCTTCTTCCTCATTTGTTCCTTAGCACGTTTATTATATTTTTGGTGGATTGATGAATGGGTGGGGTCTATTAATATGATTTCATCATTCCTTTCTTTGCACCTGTGTGTTTTATTAATTCGTTAGTTTTAGAATTGGTTTGTTTTTAAGAAAGAGGTTGAGTGCATTTTGAAAAACTGTTGGAAAAATTGGATTGAGATCTGAAACTAACACAACATTGTAAGTCAACTATACTTCAACTATTAAATAAAAAAAAAAGAAAGAAACCAAGCAACAACCCCCCAACAATTTGGATTGAGAAAATTAAAGTTTTTTTTCTTTTTTTCTTCTGGGAAGAATCTTGGCTGGTTTTGTAGAAATACCATGGATTAAAAAAAGATACTCTTTAAAGTAAAAAAGATATCTACTTTGGGGCAACTGCTTGAGATGGGAAAAGAAGGGGAAAATAGCAGGTTTGAAGAAAGAAATAAGAGTTTCCTTGTTGACAGTGTTTGTAGACCAACTAGGAAGCAATAGAAAGAATGAATTGAAATCAGGGCTTCATTTCAAGAATTCAGAGCCAGAAGGAAATTTAGCAGACAGACAGTTGTTGGAATTGGGAAATGGTGCCAGGAGAGCAGGTGGAAGGGGGCCCTAACTGGGATCCACAGTGGTTCCATGATTAGAACCCAAGACTCTACAACCAGCAGAGACAAACAGTGTTCTCTGTGAGTTTCCACTTGTCATGCTGCAATGGAATGTGTCTGTAACTTTGATTAGATCCTGAGAGGTATCCAAAGGTCAATGAATAGATAAAGATAGATTAGAGCAAAAAGGTCAGACTCTGAGGGGAAATCAGCATTTAAGGAGGAAGTGACAGGAGTTTGGGAAAGAGGCCAAAAGATAAGGAGGGCAGAAACCTATCCTGGAAGTTAGGAGGACGTGGAGAGCATGGTGGCTTGAAGGCAGATAGTATTGACCATTAGGAAGTCATCCATGTGACTGGAAGAGCTGTGGTGATGAGCAGAGAATGAGAAGCAGGGAGTAGGGACCATAAGTCCAGCCTTCTCTTTCTGAAAGGTTGTTGTTGTTTTTTCAGTTGCTAAGTCATGTCTGACTTTTTGTGATCCTATGTGAACCGTGAACTTCCTGATGTTCAAGCTGGTTTTAGAAAAGGCAGAGGAACCAGAGATCAAATTGCCAACATCCACTGGATCATCAAAAAAGCAAGAGAGTTCCAGAAAAATATCTATTTCTGCTGTCTTGACTATACCAAAGCCTTTGACTGTGTGGATCACAGTAAACTGTGGAAAATTCTGAAAAAGATGGGAATACCAGATCACCTGATCTGCCTCTTGAGAAATTTGTATGCAGGTCAGGAAGCAACAGGTAGAACTGGACATGGAACAACAGACTGGTTCCAAATAGGAAAAGGAGTTTGTCAAGGCTGTATATTGTCACCCTGTTTATTTAACTTATATGCAAAGTACATCATGAGAAAAGCTGGACTGGAAAAAACACAAGCTGGAATCAAGATTGCCGGGAGAAATATCAATAACCTCAGATATGCAGATGACACCACCCTTATGGCAGAAAGTGAAGAGGAACTCAAAAGCCTCTTGATAAAAGTGAAAGAGGAGAGTGAAAAAGTTGGCTTAAAGCTCAACATTCAGAAAATGAAGATCATGGCATCTGGTCCCACCACTTCATGGGAAATAGATGGGGAAACAGTGGAAACAGTGTCAGACTTTATTTGTTGGGGCTCCAAAATCACTGCAGATGGTGATTGCAGCCATGAAATTAAAAGATGCTTACTCCCTGGAAGGAAAGTTATGACCAACCTAGATAGCATATTCAAAAGCAGAGACATTACTTTGCCAACAAAGGTTCGTCTAGTCAAGGCTATGGTTTTTCCTGTGGTCATGTATGGATGTGAGAGTTGGACTGTGAAGAAGGCTGAGCGCCAAAGAATTGATGCTTTTGAACTGTGGTGTTGGAGAAGACTCTTGAGAGTCCCTTGGACTGCAAGGACATCCAACCAGTCCATTCTGAAGGAGATCAACCCTGGGATTTCTTTGGAAGGAATGATGCTAAAGCTGAAACTCCAGTACTTTGGCCACCTCATGCGAAGAGTTGACTCATTGGAAAAGACTCTGATGCTGGGAGGGATTGGGGGCAGGAGGAAAAGGGGATGACAGAGGATGAGATAGAGGATGAGATGGCTGGATGGCATCACTGACTCGATGGACGTGAGTTTGAGTGAACTCCGGGAGTTGGTGATGGACAGGGAAGCCTGGCGAGCTGTGATTCATGGGGTCACAAAGAGTGGGACACGACTGAGCGACTGAACTGAACTGAACTTGACTGCAGAGTGCCAGGCTTCCTTGTCCTCCACTATCTCCCAGAATTTGCTCAAACTCATGTCCATTGAGTTGGTGATATCATCCAACCATCTCATCCTCTGCCATCCTCTTCTCCTTTTGCCTTCAATCTTTCTCAGCATCAGGGACATTTACAGTGAATCAGCTCTTCTCCATTAGGTAGCCAAAGTATTGGAGCTTCATCTTCAGCATCGGTCCTTCCAATGAATATTCTGGACTGATTTCCTTTAGGATTGACTGGTTTGATCTCCTTGTAATCCAAGGGACTCTCAAGAGTCTTCTCTACCATCACAATTTGAAAGCATCAATTCTTCAGTGCTCAGCCTTCTTTATGGTCCAACCTTCTGAAAGATTGACATTTGATGAAAGTATTTACTGAGTTTCCGAGAAGGGCTGGGACCTGTACCGTTCGTTGTAGACATGAACTTGAGCAAGGGGGCAGAAGCTTTGTGCTTGTGGATCTTAGGGTCTCATGGGAGATGTAGGCACTGATTTTCGGGACCCAAAGTAAGTGGATCAGTCATCACAAACTGAGTCAGTGCTTCAGCAGGAAGAAACAAGGTGCCCTGCATGGAATATGACCTCATTTGAGGTCAAGGAAAGATCCCTGGGGAGGTTTGAGCTCAGACCTGAAGGATGAGTAGGAGTGAAATAGTTGGGGGTGGGGGCAGAGAGAAGAATATTCCAGGCAACTTGGAAAGTGGGTTGAGAGGGCCGAAGGGCATTAAGGGAGTACATACTGTTTTTGTATTTTTATTTTTAATTTTTATTTATTTTTAATTGGAGGATAATTGCTTTACAATGTTGGTTGGTATCTGCCATACAACAATGTGAATCAGCTATAAGTTATACACGTATCTCCACCTTCTTGAGCTTCCCTCCCACTTCACCCCCATCCCACCCCTCAAGGTTGTCATGGAGCACTGAGCTGAATTCCCTGTTATATTGCAACTTCCCACTATTTATCTATTTTACACACAGTGCCATGGGGTTGAAAAGAGTCAGACACGACTGAGCACGACTTTCACTTACTTACTTAGTGTATATTAGTCCAGAACTAATGATAACTTGGACCAGCATCCTGGCAATGAAGATAAAAGAAGCAGACAGACTCAAGAAGTAGGTTGAAGCTGAAATGAGCACCAGAAGAAAGGAGAATGCAGTGATTTAGGGATATCCTGCAAAAGCTAAAATCTTTTTCTTCAGGTGCCAGGTGATGGAGGCTTTTGTAAAATGAATTATTTTTTATTGGAGAAGCAAAATGGCTGTCTGGGGAGGCCTTGCAAATAGCTGTGAAAAGAAGAGAAGCGAAAAGCAAAGGAGAAAAGGAAAGATAGAAACATCTGAATGCAGAGTTCCAAAGAATAGCAAGAAGAGACAAGAAAGCCTTCTTCAGCGATCAATGCAAAGAAATAGAGGAAAACAACAGAATGGGAAAGACTAGGGATCTCTTCAAGAAAATCAGAGATACCAAAGGAACATTTCATGCAAAGATGAGCTCGATAAAGGACAGAAATGGTATGGACCTAACAGAAGCAGAAGATATTAAGAAGAGATGGCAAGAATACACAGAAGAACTGTACAAAAAAGATCTTCATGACCCAGATAATCACGATGGTGTGATCACTGACCTAGAGCCAGATATCCTAGAATGTGAAGTCAAGTGGGCCTTAGAAAGCATCACTATGAACAAAGGTAGTGGAGGTGATGGAATTCCAGTTGAGCTATTCCAAATCCTGAAAGATGATGCTGTGAAAGTGCTGCACTCAATATGTCAGCAAATTTGGAAAACTCAGCAGTGGCCACAGGACTGGAAAAGGTCAGTTTTCATTCCAATCCCAAAGAAAGGCAATGCCAAAGAATGCTCCAACTACCACACAATTGCACTCATCTCACACGCTAATAAAGTAATGCTCAAAATTCTCCAAGCCAGGCTTCAGCAATATGTGAACCGTGAACTTCCTGATGTTCAAGCTGTTTTTAGAAAAGGCAGAGGAACCAGAGATCAAATTGCCAACATCTGCTGGATCATAGAAAAAGCAAAAGAGTTCCAGAAAAATATCTATTTCTGCTGTCTTGACTATACCAAAGCCTTTGACTGTGTGGATCACAGTAAACTGTGGAAAATTCTGAAAGAGATGGGAATACCAGATCACCTGATCTGCCTCTTAAGAAATTTGTATGCAGGTCAGGAAGCAACAGTTAGAACTGGACATGGAACAACAGACTGGTTCCAAATAGGAAAAGGAGTTTGTCAAGGCTGTATATTGTCACCCTGTTTATTTAACTTATATGCAAAGTACATCATGAGAAAAGCTGGACTGGAAAAAACACAAGCTGGAATCAAGACTGCGGGGAGAAATATCAATAACCTCAGATATGCAGATGACACCACCCTTATGGCAGAAAGTGAAGAGGAACTCAAAAGCCTCTTGATGAAAGTGAAAGAGGAGAGTGAAAAAGTTGGCTTAAAGCTCAACATTCAGAAAATGAAGATCATGGCATCCGGTCCCATCACTTCATGGGAAATAGATGGGGAAACAGTGTCAGACTTTATTTTTGGGGGCTCCAAAATCACTGCAGATGGTGACTGCAGCCATGAAATTAAAAGACGCTTACTCCTTGGAAGGAAAGTTATGACCAACCTAGATAGCATATTCAAAAGCAGAGACATTACTTTGCCAACAAAGGTTCGTCTAGTCAAGGCTATGGTTTTTCCTGTGGTCATGTATGGATGTGAGAGTTGGACTGTGAAGAAGGCTGAGCGCCAAAGAATTGATGCTTTTGAACTGTGGTGTTGGAGAAGACTCTTGAGAGTCCCTTGGACTGCAAGGACATCCAACCAGTCCATTCTGAAGGAGATCAACCCTGGGATTTCTTTGGAAGGAATGATGCTAAAGCTGAAACTCCAGTACTTTGGCCACCTCATGCGAAGAGTTGACTCATTGGAAAAGACCCTGATGCTGGGAGGGATTGGGGGCAGGAGGAGAAGGGGATGACAGAGGATGAGATAGAGGATGAGATGGCTGGATGGCATCACTGACTCGATGGACGTGAGTTTGAGTGAACTCCGGGAGTTGGTGATGGACAGAGAGGCCTGGCGTGCTGTGATTCATGGGGTCGCAAAGAGTCGGACACGACAGAGTGACTGATCTGATCTGATAGGTGCTTTACAATGTTGTGTTAGTTTCTGCTATACAACCAAGTGAATCATCTGTATGGACACATATGTCCCCTCCCTCTGAGCCTCTCTCTTACCCCTCCTCCCCTCCACCCCTCTAGGTCATCCCAGAGCATGAAGCTGAACTCCCTGAGCTATACAGCAGGTTCCTACTAGCTATCTGTTTTGCATATGACAGTGTATATATGTCAATGCTTGTCTCACTGGAGCTTAATTGTAGACAAGAGAAACAGCAGTGGAGAGAGAGAGAGAGCTTGAGGAAACCAAAAACAGCAGGGGATTTATGGCAACTACACTCAGAAACACAGATCCTATTAGGCAAGGAGAACGTATAGATACATTTATAGTTAAACAGAAGGCAAGTTGAGGCTTGAAGGCTTGATCTACCAAGAGGGGCTCTGCTGTGTTAAGGGTGAGGCTGTGGCCAACAGAACAGTAGGGTCAGCTCTGGAGGAGGAGCAGCATGAACTCCAAGATGAACCCTGAAAGGGACATGGTTGTCATTTGTGGAGGTGTATGAACCTTGCCTCCTTGTCCCTTGCAAAGTTCATTTTTGAAAAAAAAAATCGTATTTATTTATTTTCGGTGGTGCTGGGTCTTTGTTTCAGTGCACAGGCTTCTCATTGCAGTGGCTTCTCTTACTGCAGAGCATGGGCTCTAGGGGACACAGGCTTCAGTAGGTGCTGCTCATGGGCTCTAGAGCACAGCCTCAGTAATTGTGGCTCACGGGCTTAGTTGCTCTGAGGTATGTGGGATCTTCCCAGACCAGGAATGAAACCCATGTCTCCTGCATTGGCAGATGAATTCTTTACTACTGAGCCACCAGGGAAGCTTGAGAAGTTCCATTTTAAATTTTACAGCTGGAGACAGAGTCAGGGAGTTTAAAACGCCCAAATGTCAAGTGGATAGCTTAAGCTCTATTAGACAAACGTTGTTTTCCTGAATCCACGAAGTGGTTCACTCTACCATTGGGAACAGAGCTGGTTGGGTGGTAGAGTGAGGAAGGGAGACACTTGCTTTATCACTTGGGAGAACCGGGTCATTTTCTTATAGACAAAGTACCTGCACAAGTCTGTGCCTCAAATGGCATGTTAGTAATCCTCACGGTGTGGTCCAGCTGTAAGAACAGAACTAACACCAATCCATCTTTAAAAACAGACTCGTTTAATAAGAAAGACACAATGAAAAATCATGTGTCAGATATATTGAATCAAATGTGCTTTAAATCTTTTTTTATATTATATTGGAATATAGTTGACTTAAGCTTCCCAAGTGGCTCAGCAGTAAAGAATCTGCCTGGAATGCAGGAAACCTGGGTTCTATCCCTGATCTGGGAAGACCCCCTGGAGAAGTAAATGGCGACCTACTCCAGTATTCTTACCTAGAGAATCCCATGGACAGAGGAGCTGGATGGGCTACAGTCCATAGGGTTACAAAGAATCAGACTTAGCAAGTAAACAACAACAAAGTGTGTTTATATTAATCCCAACTAATGTGCTTATTAAATGTCCTGATTCAGAAAAAGAATTAGAGCTCATTGGCTTTTGAAAAAGATGACTGGAAAAGGATTAATGTTCACCTCCCCTCCTTTTATTTTTTTAAAAAATTATATGAACGGAATACCCATTAGAATGAAATACTCTTTGATTGCTTTTTTAAAATTATTATTAACAGCATGTCAGATTCTTATTGCAGAGTCGGAGTGAATCTGTGTATCACTGTTCTTTTTACGTCTCATGTTCTTTTCTAGGCTTGAATATAGCTGTGTCACAAAATGGCTTTTCTCTATAAATGCATGTTTTTTGAAGATCAGAGGGAGACATGTGGTTTGAGTGAGCCATGTTGGTTTATAAATGAATAGCACAGTACTGCCTGGAGGAGTGGCCCTACTTGGCAGTTTTTAAATAAATGCAGCTGGATTCATTTTCGATTCAACCCTTGGCAAACCTTCAGTGTGTACGAGAAAAGAGAAAAAAAAAAAAAAATCAAGCAAGCTGTGGAGGAGCAGAGGAGTCTCAAAGACTATGCTCACGGTCATCACTCTATCTGCTAGAATTGCCAATAAACGATAGGTCAGCTCTGTGTCCTACTGGGGAAGAAATTATTATTATTAAATGGATTAATACATCTAAATCCTGAGTATAGGGCACTTGGCATTTAATGAATATTAGCTATTATTGTTTTTTAAAATTATTAGTCAGAATTATTAACTACCTAGAATTCAATTGGAGACACTGAACATCCCTTTTACACATGGAATCATGTGTAGGAAAGATTTCCCTTTGTGCCCTAAAAGAGGAGGAGGGTTTAGGAAAACTGTCACCAATACTGCATCCGAAAGGGTCACGATCAGGGATTAAATTTCCTTCTCTGCACATATGGTCTGTTGGTTCTATACCGAAATATCTAAATTTTGTACTACACATGTTCAAAGACAACCTGGGAAAGTGTTTCAGTTCCATTCCAGCTTTGAAATGTATTTGTGTATTACAAAGTTTTCAAGAGCTAACAATTCACTTGTAGGATGAGATACGTTTCACACCCGATGAAGTCTCCGCCTTCTGAGTCTGATTCCTTTCTGAATTCCCAGGAGGACTAGGTTTTGGAATTACCCTCATAGGGCCAAATCGGACATTTGGTGTTTCCTGTTCTGTATGGGGAACCAGACAGAAGCTTTCTGAATTATCTCATAGGACGTTTCCTGATCTGTGAATCTTTAGAGCATGAAGATCATGTTCTTCCTTGATTCTCTGTCTCCAAGGAACATGTGTGTATCTCGTTACAACTCCACCATTTCCCGAGTTAAGTGATAAATATGTGGGTTACAGTATGCACATTCATACAGAACACCAAAGGTTACCAGTACAGATTTATTGCTTGTTACATCATTTTACTGTGGGGCTGATTCACAGAATCAGTTTATCTAGCAATTAAATAATATTAAATAAGGCAACTGTACCAACTTACACCAGCCCTGACTTGGCCGATGCTACCACCTCCTCCCTCTTCTAATCGGCAGCTTGATAAAGTTGATCTCAACTCACAGGATAGACCTTGACTAGGACATGCAGCGTGAGCTTCTTGATGAGGTTGTGTCTCTAAAGTGACATCTAGAGCCAGAGGATTCTGTGAACCTAAAAATATAGGCAATCCTTTTCATGAACCTAAAAATATAGGCAATCGTTCCCTTTTTACGTATAGGATTTTGGATGTCTCCTCTTACTCTTGTTTATTCGATTCTTTGTTGCTGAGATTAGATTTCTTTGTTTGCTTTTGTTGTTTTTGACTGTGCTGGGCCTTCCCTGTAGCACACAGGCTTCTCTAGTTAGTGGCGCATGGGCTTAGCTGTCCTGCAGTATGTGAGATCTTAGGTCCCTGTTGTCTTTCAGTTGCTAAGTCATGTCTGACTCTTGGCGACCCCATGGACTGCAGTGTGCCAAGGCTTCTCTGTCCTTCACGATCTCCTGGAGTTAGCTAAAATTCATGCCCATTGAGTCAGTGATGCTATCTCACCATTTCAAGGCAGATTCTTACTTACTGGACTTCCAGGGAAGTCCTGAGATTAGATTGCTTTGATTACTAACTCCAGATCGTGGGTCTCCTTCTCTGTGCCATCTTGATCAGCAAGTCACTTTATTCCACTTTACTCGGGTCAAATTTACAATGACAAAGGTCTTTATGTTAAGACCAGATACATTTAAATTTAAATCAAAGTTAAATTCAGTTTGTTAAAAATGGGATGTTTCCATTGCTTTATTTTTACTAGTTTCAAATTTACAGAAAAGTTGAGAAAACTGTACAAACTGAACACAATTGTACTTATCACTTAGATTCCGCAATTAGCATTTTAATATTATATATTTATTTGTAATGTAACCACCTATTTGTCCATCAAGCTGTCTTATTTTTTTAACTTTTCATTTTGAAATAATGTTAGACTTAGAGAAATGTTGCAAAAATAATAGAGAGATCTCAAATACCCTTTACCAGCTTCCCCTAATGTTAGCATGTCTTGCAAAACATAATACAATGATTGAAGCCAGATAATAACACATTAACCTAATATTATTCATGAATCTACAGATCTTATTTGAATTTCATCAATTTCCCCACTAATGCCCTTTGCTGGTGCAAACTGCATTTAGCAACCCACCTTGCATTTAGTGGCTGTGTCTCCTTAGACTCCCAATTATGACAGTTCACCAGTCTTTGTCTTTAATAACCTTGACTTTTTTAAAAAAAGCATATTTATTTATTTATTTGGCCGTGTTAGGATCTTTCGCTGTGGCATGGGGGAATCCAGTTCCCTGACGAGGGATGGAACCAGTGCCCCCTGCGTTGGGAGGGTTGAATCTTAGCCACTGGATCACCAGTGGCAGCAAGGAACCTGCCTGTGATGCAAGGGACCCAGGTTCGATCCCTGGGTCAGGAAGATCCCCTGGAGAGGGGAATGGCTACCCACTCCAGTATTCTTGCCTAGAAAATTTCATGGACAGAGGAGCCTGGCAGGCTACAGTCCACGGGGTCGCAAAGAGTCAGACACGACTGAGTGACTTAGACAGAATACTGTTTTCCAAAGTTCCTTCACTTAGTCCTTTTCTTCACCACCCTCTTCAGTGTGATTGTGTTATTCATCTCTAAAATGATTAAGTTCATTTGTTACTGTTTGTATTCCATTTGGGGTTTCCTTCACATCTTGATTGATTTAAAAATTTATATTTATTACCTGGGAGGGGAGAGCAATGTGGGAAACTTGGCTGTGATTCTAAAGTCAGGGCTAGGAACTTCCCTCATGGTCTAGTGGTTAAGACTCTGCCTTGCAATGCAGGGGACATGGGTTTGAATCCTGGTCAGGGAACTAAGAAACCACATGCTGTGGAGCAAGTAAGCCTTCGTGCCACAACTACTGAGCCTGTGCACCGCAACTAGAGAGTCCGTGCACCACAATGGAAGATCTGACAGCGAAGATCCCACATGCTGCAACTAAGACCTGATGCAGCCAAACAAATAAATAAATAGATTAATAAATAAAATATTGCTATTAAAGTCAGGGCATAAAGAAATATACGTTCTTTCCACCAAATTCCATCTACTCCTTGCAGATAACCAGTCTCATTTGTTTCTCCTTCTTTTTGAAACATGTAATTAGTTAATCAATTCATTTTTGGCGGTGCTGGGTCTTTGCTGCTGTGCACGGGCTTTTCTCTAGTTGCTTCGAGCAAGGGCTACTCTCTAGCTGCAGGGCTTGGGCTTCTCACTGCAGTGGCTTCTCTTGTTGCGGAGCACAGGCTCTAGAGCACTTGGGCTTCCGTAGTGGCAGCACGTGGGCTGAGCAGTTGCGGCTCCCAGGCTCTACAGCGCAGGCTTAATAGTTGTGCTGCACGGGCTTTGTTGCTCCACAGGAGGTGCGATTTTCCTGGACCAGGGATTGAACCTGTGTCTCCTGCATTGGCAGGCAGATTCTTTACCACTGAGCCATCAGAGAAGCCCTCAGTTGTTTCTGATTTATCCTTCCTATATTTCTTTTACAGAAATGAGCAGGCCCATGAACATTTCCACATATCTTTCTTTTCTCACATAAATCTTACTTTTTTAATTTAATTTTTTTCCCTTTCTCTGTTATCCACAAGTCTTACTTTTTGATGTGCTTCACAGTAAGTTGCAGCCATCAGTATACTTTGCCCCTACACACTAAAGCATGCCCATCATTAACCAGAGTTCAGTTTTCATGTATGGGTACTTTTTCCTTTTAAGGTAAAAACTCCACATACAATAAAATGCATTAATCCTAAGTGTACCACCGGATAAGTTTTGACAATGCATGCACTTGTTTAATGCAAATCCCTAACAAAATGTAGAACATTTACCATAACCTCACAATATCCTCTGACTCTTATCCGATTACCTCCTGCTTCAGCCTCTGGTGACAATTGCTATTCTAATTGTTTTCCACTGTCTATTGGTTTGGCCTGTTATAGAACTTCATAAAAATGGAAACATCTAATGAACTCTTTTGTGTAAAGCCTCTTTCACTCAGCACAGGGTTTTTGAAATATATCCATGTTGCAATATTTATTGCTGTTATTGCCTGTAGAGTTCCATTGTTTAAACATACCACAGTTTATTGGTAATCAATGTTTGGAATACAGGGATAAAAAGTGAAGGTTTCCTGTGGCTGTGAAGTTAGCCTTTTTTCATCTGGTGCTTCAGATTCCTCTGGTGTTACAATGGCCATGGTTCATGCATTTTAAATTATTTTAAATAATTCCGCTTTATCACACTTCCTTTTGCATAAATGGATAGTGCTTTTCTTTCAAAAAGCTCAGTGTTGAAAGATGATTAAGCTCTCTTTGTATAGACAGATAAATATCCCTTCAGATATTCAATGTTGAAAAATTCATCCAACAAAAACCTGGTTCTGTGAACATGTATTATTTGTAAGTTACTGTGAAACTTTGAAATTTGAAAGTTACATTTGGAAACACAGGCACCAAGAACACAGAGGGTTGTTTGGTGTGTATTTTAGGGCACTCAAGATATATGAGGATGCCATTGGAGGGAACTTTCCATGAAGACTCTCAATCGTCACCTCATTTGCTTCCTGCAAATCTCATGAGATATGCAGTGATCTTCAAATCCAGTAGTTCCGATGGGTAACACTGGGCATTGGTTTTGTAGCTGTCACGCAAGCTCAGGAGTTTTGGACTGGGATCAGCAGGAACAGGGAACAAGTAAGGCCAAAATGGAAACTGACACAGGGCCCAGAGCTCTACTGCCAAACAGAAGATGGCACGGGGAAGGATTTAGTCCTTTGGTGCCAACTCTCATCTCTGGAGGCAGCTGCTAAGATGCAGATAGGAGCGGAGTTAGGGCTGAACTGGCAGCCAAGTGCTGTACCCACCTTGATTTCTTGGGGTAAAGGGATATACACAGTCAGCTTCTGCATAGGTGACAGACCCCTTCAACACTTTTTTTAAAAGATTTTTTTTAAAATGTGCACCATTTTTTAAAGTCTTTATTGAATTTGTTACAATATTGCTTATGTTTTATGTTTTGATTTCTTGTCCCTGAGGCATGTGGGATCTTAGCTCCCCAACCAAGGATTGAATCCACACCCTCCTGCATTGGAAGGCAAAGTTTCAACCACTGGATGCCAGGGAAATCCCCACTTCAACTCTTATAGATGCACAAAATAAGGCAAAAGTGTGGCTAAATAATTTGCTTGGGGACACACCATGGAAAGCACTCAGTGGATGCTGAATTTAGTTGAATAGTTGAATTTAAACCTCTTCTCCATCCCACACCCCAGCCATCACCTCATCACTCTGCTCTGAAGCTCCTTCGTTTTTAAAAATCTTTTTGAGTAACTTATAAAAATCTTTTTGGTAGAATACAGTAACTACTAAACTTGGAAATGGTACATTTCTTTAAACAAAAAAATATGAGCTGAAATGGAAATGACTTTCTTCCAAAACACTTTGAAGAAACATATTATCATGTGGAATCTCATTCTGAATGAATCAGAGTACAGTAAATCTCCAAATATCTACTGAGCTGCATACTGTGGTTTCCTAAACAGGAAAATGACTTCAGCAGCATAGTCTTTTCCCCCTGGATCCAAAGCAGGCAGCTTTTTGTGCTGCTCTGAAAACATGTTAATTCTCCCCCAAGCACCATGTTTCTTGGAATTATTCACCGGAAACTAATAGTATTCTGAGTTTTAAAGTAATTCCAACCACAAGTGACTTTGTAATAGTGCTTACCAGTAGTATAAAAGGGATAGAGCACAGTTTATGACAGCATTAGTCACATTTGCACATAGTGACCCCCACACAGAGATGCGTGTTTCTATTCCACTGTGCTCACTGGACAGAGGTACTGGGGCATGACAACACAGAAGATAAATCAGTGCAATGTGTTGGATAGTGTTAAGTGCTGGGGGAAAAATTAGGCAAGGACAGGATCTTAAGCATTCCAGGGTGGAGGCAAGGAGGCAGTTGAAATGATAGATCAAGTGGTTAGGGAAGGCATCATGGAAGAGGTGACGTTTGAGTCAAGATATTTGTAGTATGTGAGTCATATGGATGTCTGATTCCAGACAAAGTGAAGAGTATGTGTTAAAGCCTTGGGGCAGGAGAGTGGGATTGGGGCTAGAGATGGATCTGGGGCCACATCATAAAAGGCCTCACAGCATAGAGTTTGGCTTTCACTCTTAGCGATGGAAGACTCCACTGGAGGTGTTTGAGCTAAGAAGTGACATGATCTGAATTGTGTCTTAGCACCCGAAGTAGAGAGAGCAGTTAACAGGCTCTATTGAACCAGAGAAGGAAGCACACAAACTCTTCTGAAGAAGGAAAAGAATCTCCAAGTTCTGGAGACAGGTCAGGTCTCCCCAGACAAGAAAAAATAACACACTAATTTTTCAGATAACTGAATATTTGGGGATTAAATGTGTGATGCCATTTTTAGAAAATAGCATTATTTTTTAAAAATGTCCTGCTCCTGGTTTCCGGTTGTATCTTTCAGAGCACACCATGAGCAAAGATAAGGAAGCATCGTCTTTCAAGTATAGCACTGAATTAAAAGACGCTGTTTTCCAGTTATGGTCTTATTTTGACCTTGTAGTATCCTGGGGATGATGATGTAATCTTTCTGAGCTTTAGTTTCCTCAGTGGAGAGCATCATTGTTAATTACTTTATGGAATTACCATGTCAATTAAAAACACATTAATAATCTGATGGTCATAAAGTAACTCTGAGTGTCTTTGAAATCCACATGACGTGGTAGGGACCAATTAGTGTCGTTATTATAAGAAACACATGGTGTTTAGCACCAAAATGTTCATGGACAGGAAAAACCGTGGGCGATTGGGAGAAGACTGGTGTGAACTTGGAAAGAGATGAGTGGTAAGGGGGAGATGACATTTAATTTCAGGACATTTTGATGTATTTGACCAGAGATTTTGCAATGCTACTTATAAAGGGGTGGACATTTTAGGAGGAGGAAGGAAAAAGAGAGCATGTGTGTTGAAGTATGTCACCTCCTGGTGCTAGGATATGGTACTCAGTACATGTGACACCTCCTCCCTTATTAGTACTCCATTGTTATATCTGACTAGGATAGCTTGTATTTTTAAAAGTTTAAAAGATTTCTGTATTGTAGTATAACTGATTTATAATGCTCTGTTAGTTTCAGGTGTACAGCAAAGTGATTCTGTTAAATATACGTCAATTATTTTTCAGATTCTTTTCCCATATAGGTTAATACAGAATATTGAGTAGAGTTCCCTTGTCAATTACCTATTTTATATATAGTAGTGTGTATATGTTAATCCCAAACTCCTAATTTATCCCTCTCCCCCACCATTCCCTTTTGGTAACCATAAGTTTGTTTTCAAAGCCTGTAAGTCTGTTTCTCTTTCATGAGTTAAGTTCATTTGTATAATTTTTTTTTAATTTCACATCAAGTGATACCATATATTTGTTTTTGCCTGACTTACTTAACTCAGTAGGATAATCTCTAGGTCCATCCATGTTGCTGCAAATGACATTATTTCATCCTTTTTTATGGTTGAGTAACATTCCATTGTATATATGTATCACATCTTCTTTATCCATTCATCTGTCAAAGGATACTTAGGTTGCTTCCCTGTCTTGGCTATTGTAAATGATCACTGCTGCTGCTGCTGCTGCGTTGCTTCAGTCGTGTCCGACTCCTAGTGACCCCATGGACTGCAGCCTACCAGGCTCCTCCATCCATGGGATTTTCCAGGCAAGAGTACTGGAGTGGGTTGCCAAATGATCACTAGGGTGCTGCAATGATCATTGGGGCACATGTATCTTTTCAAATTATGATTTTCTCCAGATGTATGCCCAGGAGTGGGATTGCTGGATTGTATGGTAGTTCTAGTTTTAGTTTTTTAAAGAACCTCCATACTGTTTAGACGGATAAGGCAATGGCACCCCACTCTTGCCTGGAAAATCCCATGGAGCCTGGTAGGCTGCAGTCCATGGGGTCACTAAGAGTCTGACACAACTGAGCAACTTCACTTTCACTTTTCACTTTCATGCATTGGAGAAGGAAATGGTAGCCCACTCCAGCGTTCTTGCCTGGAGAATCCCAGGGATGGGGAAGCCTGGTGGCTGCCGTCTATGGGGTTGCACAGAGTCGGACACAACTGAAGCAACTTAGCAGGAGCAGCAGCAGCATACTGTTCAGATAACTTGTATTTTTGAGCAGCGTGTTCAAAACACTGGCAGTTGACCTCTAACATGTATGTCCTGGATAATTATAGGCATATTGAAATGTGTGATATTTATTTTCTTTATTACACATTAATTTCTCAAACAAAATTGTGAAATCGCATGTAAGTGGCCACAACTTCTGATGAATAATGAGATGGACCCTGGTTTATCCTCCTCCTTTCCTGCTTCCTTTCTTTCTCTCTCTCCTTCCTTTTCTTCCTTCCTTCTTTTCCTTCTTTCTTTTTTAATTCAGAAAACTTTTTAATATAGAAAACAACAGATAACATAATAACTTATTATAAATTTAATAATGACTTATTATAAAATCATAATAATGTATATAGGTTATACTTTACAATAAATTCATAATTTTAATTTAATAATAATTTATTATAAATAAATTTATTATATAAATTATATTATGTTATTATAAAAATAATAAAGAAAACTTTAAACTTTTCTGTTTTGCTACCTTTCAAAGCAAGATTATCTGTCCAAAGAATCTAGGAAATTACCTCTACTGTTTCCAGCTGATTTTGTCTAGACTGTTTCTGTGAAATGATGGCTCTTTCTTAAAGTCAAAGGATAACCAGCGTGAGCTTGGCTTTAAGCAGGGCACCGAGGAGGTCTATGAATTGGGGTCGAGATGTCTGTTGCTCTGGCAGGGCCCCTTAACTCCTTTGTTTACTCCTTCAACAGATAGTTTTTCAATCATACACTGCTTTGGGCACTGCAGAGCATAAAAAAGATGAGTAAGGCGTGGTCCCTATCGCCAATGAGCTTATAATCTAACAGGGAAATAACTCTCAGATCAGGCAGTTGGTGATATGTGTGTGTCACAAGCGGTCATGAGCAGTTAGGGGTGGGGACAGTCCCTCTGGCTCAGAGGATCAGGGCTGCTTTGTGGAAGAGCTGGTGTCCGAGTGTGTGGCCGACTGTGTGTTCAAGTTGAACGGATAAAGAAGACAAGTGATGGTTGGGTAAGGCTGCTCAGAGAGGGTGCACTGGGAAGGGTACAGAGGAGACTTTACAGGCCAAGAGCCAGGCCTGAAACTCAGTGGGTATGTTAAGGAGGGGCAGCCATCAGTTATCCTGGAGCGAATGAGTTCCAGGAGAAAAATCTGGCCAAGTAGATGTGGGCTGGATTTTGTCTTTAAAAATCAGGTCAAGGAGTTTGGAGACAATGGAGGGTACTAGTAACCTCTGAGCTGAGCCATGACATTTGCCAAGAGCATTTTGGGGATGCTAAGCTGGCAGCCATGTAAGGGATAAACTCAAGAGTGAAAGAAAGCCAAATGGGGAGCCTTATCAAAATAGTATTAGAGGTGAAGAAAGAGGATCAGTGGGGACAGAACATAATGGGAGAGATGGGTGGGGATGAGATGTCAAAGAAGAAAGTTAACAAACTCAGGGGTCTATGCACCATGAAAAAGCCTCCAAATAGCAGGGATTATTGAAGGGGAAGGAAAGGGTAACAGTTTCTCCAAAGGGCTGAGTCAACGTGAAGCTGGAAAATGGTGACGTCACGGAATAGGGAACTTGAGAGATGTCATCTCAACGTGGGAAGTTATCATCCACTCACACCACCTGAGTTGCGGAGAGCAGCTTGCTGGTGGTTGGATCCCTCGCACCCTCTAGGTGTGTGATTAATGGGAGTGTGGTGTTTCTCAACTCCTCATCTGCTCAGAACCGTCTAATCTCTGGGAACATATCAGATGTCTGGCTCCTGTCGTTTGGATGTATTTCCACGGGTTGTCTATGTCAGGTTGGAAGTGAACGTTTCTGCAGCTTTAGTGGAGAATAAAGGTCATGTATATACGTGCTCATTTCTAAATGGGCTGTAATTATATTCACAACCCAGGACTCCATGACTCACCTCTGCCCTTATTAACTCCACCCAATGAACTGCCTCTTTCATTCAAATATGAAGTCACTCCTTCTACTTCACTTTTTAAATCTTGGGAGAGACTTAATGAGATATATATATATATATATATATATATATATTTTTTTTTAAAGGGAATCTAAATGTTTAAATGCCACACTCTCATGAGAGCCCCCAAGGATTCATAGGGAGACATGTCCACTCCCCAAACATGAGCTGGTTTGGTGTGTCTCTCTGGGATCCAGTGATTTCCACACCATCCCTGTAGGTGAGGAGAAGGGCAAAGGGTCCTTAGGTGGTGAGTAGGTTGACACATTGAACTTCAACCAAAGATCAAACAGCATAGTGGAGATTTTGGTTTCTTAATCTAAGTAGATTTAAACTCCTGGTGAGAGGGGAGAGGTAAAACAAATATGAACATAACATCCTGCTTTTAGCGCTGAGAGAGGCAGTTCACAGGAAAAGACCATAAATCAGAAGGGGCTGGCAGCTCACCCGTGGTCAGTAAAAGCGACATTTTCCACAGGGGAGTGAGCTGAAGTGAGGGAGGCTAGAAAACATCAGAATCCCTTCAGGTTCCTTGTAAACACTCGTCTCCATGTGTACTTGTATTTACTACAGTCAGAAGACTGTGGTCAACACAGAGACACAGTTTCTGCTCTCTCCATATAATAAAATCTATTTATTTACCCATCACAGTTGCTAAGGTAATTACAAGGGTTTGCAGATGAGTATTTAGAATCTTTTATGGCTGTACAATGCTGTCTTTGGGCTTCCCTGGTAATTCAGTGGTAAAGAATCCACCTGTCAATGCAAGAAACAGGAGAAGTGGGTTTGATGGCTGTGTCAGGAACATCTCGCGGAGAAGAATATGGCAACCCACTCCAATATTCTTGCCTGGGAAATCCCATGGACAGAAGAGCCAGGCAGGCTACAGTCCATCGGCTCCCAAAAGAGTCAGACAAGAGTTAGTGACTAAACAATAAATGCTGTCTTACAGATACAATCTTTGAAACTAATATCTTTGGTAATGACTTTGAAAGTATAGTTTTTTCTCTGAATAATCATGATTTTTAAAAAATACTTTAACCATGAAATATTATAGATGGAAAGTAATGATTCCTGCTTGCTTTAAGATTCACATCGGCTCAACATTCATGGTGTGCCCACATGGGATTTTCACATATTTTACACTATTCACAAATGTAAGATGTTTTAATCGCCTCCATATTTTTTTTTTTTTTTCTTTTTTGGCTGGGCTGCTCAGCTTGAGGGATCTTCCCAACCAGGAATTGAATCTGGGTCCCTGGCAGTGGAGGCTTGGAGTCCTAATCACTAGACTGCCGAGGAAGTTCCTATTGCCCCCGTTATAGAGATGGAAACTGAGGCTCAGAGAGGTTGCATAACTTCCTGAACCTTTTACTAGTAAGTGGCAGAATAGGGACTGAAACCCGGGTCTTCAGGGTGTAAATGCTCTGCAGTTGTCCCATGAGAAAAAATAGACTAACCTTTAGGTTGATAGAAAAATATTTACATCTACCTTACCTCTACCCTAAAGTAAAGAGAATTTAAAATCCTCTTGGCATATAGACTTTGGAGTTGAGGACCATTTGGTTTCAGGATCCTTTCTTATCCACCCTTCCCTTTTTGGGGTTTAAAATCCAAAGAGGTTATCTCTTGGACATCCAGCAAGCAAATCTTAGGAGATTTTCAGGTCAAATTGTAAAACCCATAATGTTTACATGGTCTAGATAAATTTTTATTGTTTATTTATATTTCAGTTTCCTAACTACTGGTAGTAAAACTGTCCTTACATAAACATGAAAAAGTTCCCAACACTCAATATTATTTTTATCTGCCTTCAAGGTCTCCAAACCTTTCTGGCAATTAAATAATATGCCATCTTTGTTACTACTGTCCTTCCTCATTTGGTCCTGAAGTTGGACAAGAGTCTAAGGTTACTCTGAAGTTAATAATTAAAATCATCTCCGTGTGGACATTATTCACCAGGTCTTGGGAGCCTTCTTAGGTCATCCGTTAGTTTCCAGTTCTGAAAGAGCATAGTGTAGATTCTTCGATATCCTGTGATAGTGTAGATTCTTAAACAGTGTGATAGAAATTCTGATGTCTTGGCTAATTTTTTAAAGAACTTTTTAGTTTGCATTGACGAATAGGTGGTTAACAATGTTGTATTAGTTTCAGGTGTACAGTAAAGTGATTCAGTTATACATATACATGTATCTATTCTTAATGGCTTTTTACCTAATGAACCACCTTGTCCATCTCTACTTTTAACACTTTCCCCTGTTAATCGGTAGCTGTGACGGTCCAGGCCACTTCCTCTTTACCATGTTGCTCTTCAACTAGCGTCTTAGTTCAGGGGAACTGCCTTCTGAAGAAAAATTCAGAAACACACAGATTTCTGCTAGAAGAAATTTCCAATATTCTTTTAGCCAATGCCTGTTTTAATACATTTTTCTAAACATAATTCTTTTTATCATCCAGACTCTTATGATTCATTCAAAAGAAATCTAGAACCCATATCAGGTTTTCAAACATGTATTTCCAAGCACTGTTTTGCAGAAGCTGATCTATTTTAAGATCATCCAAAGGTTATTTCAGGTCGGTGAATGAGAATATGCTAATGAACAGCAGAGGCTACGTTTGTTCATTTTTAAGGGAACTCAGATTTTCAGAGATACAAAGTTTTTCTTCAGTGATTCATTATCAGTTTTGCAATTTGAAAGCAGTTTATGAGTCATCTGGTTTATTAATCTGTTTTCATTTCCTAGGAAAAGGACTGCCTTTCCTTATGGCTTTTTAAAGTTTAGTCCAGTTATCTGAAAGCTGTCATCCTACCCTCATTTGTCCTACTTCTCCAAGAAATTTCCTTTGTTAGTGCGTAAGGAGGCCTAGAGACTAGTGATGTAAATTATCTGAAGTATTGCTGTTTGGGAGTTTTTAAGTCACAGCAGAATGGATAGTTGTTTTGGGGAAAAAAACACACAAAAAACCTATTAAAATACCACTGCCATTCTCCACTCCCACCCACCCCCACCCCCCGCCCCCCGCCCCCCCCCCCACCTGCCAAGTTCTAAATATGAGTTCTCTGTTTTCAGTTAACTTGTTTCTGCTCCCCATGCAATAAACTCTAGTCACCTGTAGGACCGCTGGGCCATATGACCTTTTGTTAGGATAAAAAAGCACCTTTAACTGAAAATCTTCAAAAAAAAGGTAAAATACCCTCAGTTAGTCAAGGAATAAACCCAGTAGACTCGTGTTGACAAGGCCCTTGAGCAAAGAAAATAGGCTTGCTTTCAGGTCCAGACAGATCATTTAAAGTATTTTTGGATTCCTTTTTGATCAGGAAATCAGATCAACACCCTTGTAGGGAAAGGTTCACTTGGTCACAGGTGGGGCACTTTAGTTAAAGTGTCTATTTCTTAGTCCATATTAGGCAACAGGAACTGGTTGCAAGGCATTTATTCTTCATTCTGTGTCATTCAACCATAAATGACTCAGTTCTGATATTATTTACCAAGCTCCAGTGAACTCCTAGGAGAGACAGCTGGACAACACATGAAATGCTGATTTTATACTCTGAGTAGGGAAAGCAGTGAGTGACGAGGGAAGGGGGAACTTTTTCCTTAAGATGTTAATTTAATAGCTGATTCACATCCTGGGGACTTGATTGAGCCCTCAAAATGCTTCATTTCTGAAATATTATGGGCTTAATCTAAGTAATTTTACTGTCACTCCCGGCAAAGCTTATTGAAGTTTAAGGGGGAGTTTTTTAAAAGTCACATTTGAAACCACATGGGATTAGAGAAACTGAAATGATTTAGGAGCAGAAAAAAGATGCAAAAATAGTATGGAACATTAATCTAGCATTTGGAGTGTCACCAAATCTTATTACTTTTTAAAAACAGACTTGATTTGTTACTGCAGTTTTAAGTTCACAGCAAAACTGAACAGAAAGTAGAGAAAGGTCATGTGCCCCCTCTTCCCCCACGCCCCACCATGCACAGCCTCTTCCACCATCAGCATCCCCCACTGGAGTGGTACCTTTGTTACAATCAATGAACCTGCACTGACCCATCATAGTCACCCAAAGTCCATAGTTTACATTAGAGTTCACTCTTGACATTGGATAAATGTGTATAAGAGTAAGTATCAAACAAAGCACATAGAGTAGTTTTGCTGCTCTAAAAACCTCTGTGTTCCACCTATTTAGGGATTTTTTTTATTTGTTTTAAGTTTAATGATCCAAATAGCTAAAATTCAAAAGTTTTAAAAAGCACAAGAACCTGAGTGTTTAAATGTAATGGTTGTTAAAAATCATTAATAGTTTTACTTAAAGCATATAATGTTAAATGTCAGCATTCATATTAAAATTTCATTAATTTGGAATATGTGTCTGAAATTTACCTTTGCAGCAGCCATGAAAAAAAATCTGTTGGCTAAGTAAATTAAATAGTTTAACAGCCAAGGTATCGTACCAACTTTTACCAATTCCCTGCCTCTGGAACTTAGTTAAAATTAAGTAATCAAACAATAATAACACAAGACAGAAAAATCTCCGAAGAATCTCTAAATATTAAGAAGATAAAATTTCTAGTATTTCTTTTTTTAATTAGTTTATTTTTAATTGGAGGATAATTGCTTTACAATATTGTATTGGTTTCTGCCATACATCAACATGAATCAGCCATAAGTATACATGTGTCCCCTCCCTCTTGAACCTCCCTCCTACCTCCACCCTATCCAACCACTCTAGGTTGTCACAGAGCACTGGGTTGAGCTCCCTGTGTCACACAGCAAATTCCTGCTGGCTATCTATTTCACATGTGGTAATGCATATGTTTCAATGACACTCTCTGAATTTATCCCATCCTCTTCTTCCCCTACTGTGTCCACAAGTCTGTTCTCATGTCTGCATCTCTATTCCTGCCCTGTAAATAGGTTCATCAGAACCATCTTTCTAGATTCTATATATATATATGTGTGTGTGTGTGTGTTAATATATGTTATTTGTTTTTCTCTTTCTGACTTACTTCACTCTGTATAATAGGCTCTGTGTTCATCCAGCTCATTAGGACTGACTCATGTTCTTTTTTCATGGCTGAAACTGATAACAGGCATTGTAGAGAACAGTATGGAGAATCCTTAAAAAACTAAGAATAAAACTACCACATGACCCAACAATTCCACTCCTGGGCATATATCCTGAGAGGAACATGATGGAGACACGTGTACCCCAATGTTTGTTGCAGCCCTATTTTACAATAGCTAGGATATGAAAGCAACCTAGATGTCTATTGACAGATGAATGAATAAAGAAGTTGTGATACATGTATACAATGGAATATTACTCAGTCTAGTATTTCTTAATTACACACATTTTTAAATAACCATAAGTCTCAGAAGAAATCATAGCAGGAATTAGAATACATTGTGAACTAAATAAAATTAAAACACAATATATCAAAATTTGTGTCATGGAACTGAAGCACTGCTTAGAGAGATGCTTATAGCATTTAATACATATATCAGAAAAAATGTCTAAAATTAAATATCTAAGCTTCCACCTTAAGAAACTAGAAAAAAGAGCAAATTAAACCAAACATAAGCATAAGTAAAGAGAAGAGTGGAAGCTCAATGAAACAGAAAATGGTAAAAACAATAGAGAAAAATCAATGGGCTAATAGCTGGTTCTTTGAAAAGATTAATTAAATTGATAAACCAGGAGGAAGGGCCAAGAAGGAGGGGATATATGTATACATATAGCTAATTCACTTTGTTGCACAACATTGTAAAGCAACTATATCTCAATTAAAAAAAAATTAAAAAAGAGGAGAATGATATCACCATGGATCCTACAGATAATAAAAGGACTATAAAGGAATATTTTGAACAATTCAATGCCAATACATTTGAAAACTAAAATGAAACACATTCTTTGAAAGATACAAGTTATTAAAACTGATTCAAGAATAGAAAAATCTTGCATCTATTAAAGAAATTAAATTTGTGATTTAAAAACCCTGACAAAAAAGACGCTCTTCCCAAATGACTTCATTGGAAAATTCTAACAAATATTTAAGAAAGAAATAATTCCTATCCTACACAAATTTTTAGAAAACAGAAGAGGTAGCATTTCCAACTCATTTTATGAGGCTAGGATTACACTGATACTTAAACCAGACAAAATTATTATTATCAAATAAAACCATAGGCCAATATTCCCCATTAATAATACATTAACAATCTCCCTTTCAATATATATAAATATATCTTGAGAGGAAGAGAGAGGCAGAGAGGATAATACATAAGGAAGATATTTATCAAAATTCCAGAAATTCAAGGTTGGTTTAATTTTTCAAAATCAACAAATATGACTCACAGAATAAAGGACAAATCTATGCTCTGTTGGTGGTCCCCAAACTACCTTCAGGTTCAGTAATTCTTTAGAACTCAGGGTTCAGCATATAGTCATACTCATGTGCTTAATTCCTAAAGCAGTGTGTTGTCACAACACACAATAAAATACTCTTTACTAGAGAAGCTCAAGAGAGACTTTGCTCAGGGTTTTTCTTGGGAGCTAGTCACATAGGCATTCTGCTTGGCACATACCAAAATCCCAGACTTCTAGAACAAAAGGAGGTGTTCAACATAAACCACATTGCTTATAAAAACAGTTTAGGCACAGTGAACCACTCATCAGTTCTGAGAATGGTGGGAAACCTCCCAAAACTTATGTCCCAGCTGACAGCCAAAGGGCAATCTTGCAAACAGACCTTTCCAAGTACAGCAGTCTCAGGACTGCCACGTTAACTCTTTTCTACATGGTGTCTCCACGGATGCATTCCCCAAATGAATGTCATACACTGCCAAGAAATCTTTGGACAAAATTTAGTACCTATTCATAACTGATGGAAAATGGGGAATAGAAAGGAATTTCATCAATTTAGTAAAGGATATCTACAAAAAAACCTAGTGCTAACTATATCCTTCATGATGAAACACAGAATGCTTTTCCCAGAGATTGGGAAAAAGACAGGGCTGCCCACTCCAGTCTTTCCTATTCAGTACTCTACTAGAGATCCTGATCTGTGCAAAAAAGCAAGAAAAGGAACTTAAAAGTATACATTTTAGAAAGATGTAAAATTAGTTTTATTCATGGATAATAAAATTTTTTATGTATGAAATCCCAAGAAATCTACCAAATGTTATTAGATGTGAAGTTAGTAAGGTATTAGGAGAGCTTCCTAGGTGGTGCAGTGGTAAAGAATCCACTTACCAATGCAAGAGACTTGGGTTTGATTCATGGGTCAGAAGATTCCCTGAAGTAGGAAACAGCTACCCACTCCAATATTCTTGCCTGGAAAATCCCATGGATGGAGAAGTCTGGCAGGCTACCGTCCATGGGGTTGCAAAGAGTCGGATATGACTAACTGACTGAGCATGATACGAAGGTTACAGGATTCAAGGCCAAGGTATTTACAAAAATCAACTGGATTTCTATATATTAACAATATACCATTGAAAATTCAAATGTTACTGTTTACAATAGCTATTTAGAAGCTATTTATAATAGCTAGTAAAATCATGAAGCACCCAGGGGTAATCTTAACAAAATATATATGAGATCAGCACACTGAAAATTCCAAAATATTGTTATGAGAAATTCTAAAAGATATAAATAAATAGGTAGACCATGTGCATGGATGGGAAGACTCAATTTTAAGAAAAGATGTCGATTGTCTCCAAATTGATTTATAGATTCATTGCAATCCTAGCTAAAATTCCAGCGGACATTTTGTAGAAATTGGCAAGCTGATTCTAAAATTTATTTGGAAATGGAAAGAATCTAGAAAAGCCAAAAAGATTTTGAAAGTAAGGGGCAAAGTTGGAAGACTCACATTATTTGATTTGAGGATAAAATATTCAGCTACAATAATCAGACAGTGTGGTACTGGTATAAAGACAGACACATAGGTCAATGGAATAGTATAGAGTATTAAAAATAAACCCACATATATTTAGTCAATTGACTTTTGACAAAGTGGGCAGGATAACTCATTTGGGAGAAAAGAGAGTCTTTTCAACAAATTGTGCAGGAAAAAACAGATATCAACATGGAAAATAGGAGCCTTGATGTTTACCTTATGTTCTACACAAAGTTAAGGGATATGATTGAAATGGATCATGTCTCTTAGCGCAAAACTTGTAGATGAATACATAGAGAAAAATCTTTGAACTCTTGGGATAGGCAAAAATTCCTTAACTAAGACACAAAAACACGAACCATAAAAACTAATTTGAAAATGAACTCCATTGAAACAGACATAGAGAACAGACCTATGGACACAGGAGGAGAGAGGAGAGAGGAGGGAGAAAGGGAGATGTATGGAGAGAGTAACACAGAAATGTACAATACCATATGTAAAATAGATAGCCAATGGGAATTTGCTATATGACTCAGGGAACTCAAACAGGGGCTCTGCAACAGGCTGAAGGGTGGGGGGCGGGGAGGGAGATGGGAGGAAGGGGACATGGGTGTACCTATGGCTGTTTCTTGTTGATTTATGGCAGAAAACCACAAAATTCTGTAAGGCAATTATCTTTCAATTAAAATATTTAAAGAAAATAAATTTTAAAAATGAACTCCATCAAAGTTAAAGCTTTTTCTCTTGCCACAATACTGTTAAGAAAGTTAAAAAGTGAGTCACAGACTTGGAGACGGTATTTACAATGCAAAACGCAGGTGAAATGCTCAACATCACTGGAGATCAGGGAAACACAAAAAGAAAAACCACACACATTCATTGGAATGGCTAAAATTTGAGAGCATGATAATACCAGCATTGATGAGAGAATGGAAAAATTGGAGCTGTCACATATTGCTTGTCCAATCACTTTGGAAAGCAGTTTGTCAGTTTCTCATAAATTTATGTGTATGATTCAATTCCACTCCTAGTTACTCATCCAAGATAAATGAAACGTAAGTCTATAGAAAGACTTGCACACAAATGTTTATAGCATCTTTATTAATAATAATTGCCAAAGAACTAGAAATAACCAGACTGTCCATCCACAGGTGAGTGGATACATAAATTGTGATATATCCATGCAAACATTATTACTCAATACAAAGAAACAAATTAATGATTCACATAAATGACTTTCTAAAAAAATGTGCTAGGTGAAGGAAGCCAGGTGCAAAAGAGTATCTACTGTATCATTCTATTCATGTGACACTTTAGGAAGGACAACTTGAGCCTAGAAAGCAGATCTCTGGTTGCCTTGGGTCAAGTGTGTTTGCTCCAGATTTACTGGGAAAGAACACAAGAGAAGTTTGGAGTGTTATAAATGTTCTATATATTTTTTTTTATGATTTGTTTTTTGATATGGACCATTTTTTAAAGTCTTTATTGGATTTGTTACAATATTGCTTCTGTTTTATGCTTTGGTTTTTTGGCAGAGAGGCAAGTGAGATCTTAGTTCCCTGGTCAAGTATCAAATCTGTATCCCCTGCATTAGAAGGTGAAGTCTTAACCACTGCACCACAAGTGAAATCCCTGATACAGTTTTATATCTTCATTGTGATTGTAGTTACATGGATATATTATTAATATATATTTGTCAAAAGTCATCAAATTGTATACTTAAAGTATATCTATTTTATTTTGTATATATTCTATCTCAATAATATTCATAGTTGATATTTTGACTGGTTTGATCTCCTTGCAGTCCAAGGGACTGCCAAGAGTCTTCTCTAGCACCACAATTCTGATGTGAAGCTCAAGGACTGACGTTGAAGCTGAAGCTCCAGAACTCTGGCCACCTGATGCCAAAAGCTGACTCACTGGAAAAGACCCTGATGCTAGGAAAGATTGAAGGCACGAGAAGAAGGGGCTGGCAGAGCATGAGATGGTTAGATAGCATCGCTGACTCAATGGACAGGAATCTGAGCAAACTCTGGGAGATAGTGAAGAACAGGGAAGCCTGGCATGCTGTACTCCATGGGGTCACAGTGAGTCGGACACAACTTGGTTACTGAACAGCGACAACAGTTACCCCAGTAAAGTTGCATTTACATCTCTGGGACTCTATTCATCTTGCAAAACTGAAACTATATGCCCTTAAACAGCTTATTTCCCCTCCCCCATTCCTGGCAACCACCATTCTACTTTCTGTCTCTATGAATTGGACCACTCTACGTACCAATGGCAACCCACTTCAGTACTCTTGCCTGGAGAATCCCATGGACAGAGGACCCTGGTAGGCTGTGATCCACAGGGTCACGAAGAGTCTGACACGACTGAGCGACTTTGCTTTCACTTTTCACTTTCACGCGTTGGAGAAGGGAATGGCAACCCACTCCAGTGTTCTTGCCTGGAGAATCCCAGGGACGGTGGAGCCTGGTGGGCTGCCGTCTATGGGGTCGCACAGAGTCGGACACGACTGAAGCGACTTAGCAGCAGCAGCAGCAAGTACCTCCTAGAAGTGGAATCGTACAGTATTTGTCTTTTTGTAGCTGGTTTATCTCCCTTAGCTCAATGTCCTCCAGTGTCATCCATTCAAACATAATTTTGAGGGGCCATCATAATGACTTCCTAAAAGCTCACGGAACCTCCGCTTTGCCACATGGATCTGTGTCTGCAGATGTCCTGCCGACGGTACTCAGTGCAGACAGATGTACTGCGCTGACCGTACGCCTTGTGGTCCTAGCTGGCACGCCTGTCATTTCTTGGTACCACCCTCACCCCCTTGTTCTACCATGGCTATCTTGCAGTGGGGAGGTTTCCTTCCCACCCCCACCCCCCAGAGTTTGAAACTGGCTGCAAAATAATGAAACCCACAGACTGAGAAGTAAGAACATATTAGGTAAAGATAATTCCTATTAAACGAAAGGGAGGGGGTGGAAGTCCCTTCACTAAAGGAGAAGAAAGTCAGTAGGAATGAGCCTAGGACATTGCCTGAAGCCCTCAAGGACACAGTGACCCCCCAGCTTCCTGTGTCCAGTTGATCTGCCTTTCCCAACACACCTCGACTGGCCTGAATTCACAGCTTGATGTGCAGCTAAGACGCATGTGCTGCAGATAGATATTATCCCTGTTGCTGTTGTTCAGTCTCTAAGTGGGGTCCAGCTCTTTGTGACCCCACAGACTGTAGCCCACCAGGCTCCTCTGTCCATGGAATTCTCCAGTCAAGAATATTGTAGTGGGTTGCCACTTCCTTTTCCAGAGGATTATTCCAGACCAGTATTCAAACCCAAGTTTCCTGCTTGGCAAGAGATTCTTTACCACTGAGCCACCAGGGAAGCCCTAGGTAGATGTCATAGCAGCAAGTAATTATGGTTTGCATTGCCTATTTTGAGGTACAAAGGCAACTGATTTTTGAAGCTGGTGGTTATCAAGGATAGAATCTGTGATTATGTCAATGTTTATCTAGGACCCTAATGTGCTAAGCATTTGTTATGATTACCAAATAAAGGAGCAGCACAGGGAAGCAATGTGGCCTTGATACTTTGAAGTTTCAAGGTGAAAGGGACCAGTTGCAAGGGCAGTCTGAGTGACTGGACAATTAGTAGGTGAGTACCCTGTGGATAAGTATAGGGTGAAAGTGTGAAAGTGTTAGTCGTTTCAGTCATGCTCAACTCTTTGCGACCCCAAGGACTGTAGCCTGCCAGGCTTCCCTGTCCAAGTGATTTCCCAGGCAAGAATACTGCAGTGTGTAACCACTTCCTTCTCCAGGGGAACTTCCTGACCCAGAGATCAAACTCCGATCTCTTGCACTGCAGGTGGATTCTTCACCACTGAACCACCAGGGAGGATCTTAAGTGTGTGGTACATATATTTAAAGAAATATAATCCAAACTATTTTTAGGAAGAAGAAGCAGTTAAGATGTTGATTATATTTGAGAGACAAGATCTATAAATCATAGTTACCAAGTCAAAAGAATGCTTTGGGTCTTCTGGAGGGATACTAGAGACAGACACATTATTGTCATTTTTTATATTACATGAATACATGGTGAGTGAGTGAATAAACATATTTAGCTAATTACTTGTCTTCCTGGCTCTCATGTCAGACAGAGAAAAATGCCCTTTCTATTTATTTATTTATTTTGGCAAATTATAGCTTTAGTTTGATATCAATCATGATGGGGTAAGGTTACCCAAACCTGGTGTTACTCTGGCTCCTTTGAAGATGTTTTATTTCACATAAAGCTACCCTGAAAGGAAAAAATTTTAAATAATATGAATAGAAAAGTTTAATATATTTTGATGCTTTCACAAATACAGTTAAATGCCAGACATGCTTCATCCGTCTGATGATTAGTTAGCATTGACAAATCAATTTCAAATGGCTAGAGAGAATCTACCAGGTCATCCTCAGTCCATTCTTCCTCCTCATGTTTGGATTTCTTTGAAACATAATTATCATCTTCGTAACCTTTTCTCTTCTTCGTAACTACATTAAGTGCAAGCTCAGCAGAGTGACACCTCTCCAGCTTCTGTTTCAGAAAGCAACTTCTTCAGGTTTGGGTGGTTCGTATTTTTTTACCAAGTTCCTCATGCTTTTCATTATATCTAGTAATTGTGACAAGGAAGTTCTGTTCTCCTTGAGCATCAGACTTTCTGATAAATAACTTTCCATAGTAATTCCTGCTCTGGATGCACTAGATAAAATGGCAGTTAGAGCAATCTGGGAAGGTGTGTATAAAAGGTGAGCATCCGTCAATGCAACTCTATTAAGAAAGTCATCAGCTGTTTTCCTCAAAATCTCTGGATTCTCCAACAGGGGATAGCGAGTCTTTAAATCAATGGGTCTATAATAGCCCTCAAAGGGTCTATAAGGATTGTGGACAATAAGGTGGAAATTAAGTTGCTGTATAAGCAGTTCATATTCCAGAATCTGTTCGAGGGCTTTCTCTTGTACAAGAGGGCTCTCCCACAGATTTCCAACAAAACTGTGGTCTAGATACATTGAATTCATCTACTTTGCAAGCCAAAAATTCACAAGTGAGCATTATTATCCAGGGGTGATATTTCATTACTGAGTTATTAAGATAAAAGCTCTTGAAATACATACAAGCTGTACCCTGGAAAATCCCATGGACAGAGGAACCTGGCGGGCTACAGTCCACGCAGTCACAAAAGAGTTGCACATGACTTAGCACCACAACAGATCTTGACATTGCTGGCTTAAACAGCGAACAGAATTCCAATAATCTTTTCTCATAATATTTGCAGAGCGTTATTTCTTCATGAGGTTCAAGAAAGACTGGGTCATTTGGAAGACTTCCGCTTACAAGTTCCCTGCCTGTGTTCTCCAGCCTTTCAAACACTCTGCTTCCGCCACACACGATCAAGAGCACTCTGGAGACCAGCTCTGCGATTTCTGAACTCCTCCTTTGCACCTGTGGCTCTGTCCGCCGGGAAAGTCCTTTCCCCATCTTCTCCACACCAGCCACTAAGAGAAACCTACCCCTGGTACATTAGCATCCTACAAGGGTCTTCTTTGCCTTGTTACTGACTATACAGTCCGCCGCTCGACTGAGGGGATGGACGGCGTTGTCCATCTCCTTACCTACTGTACCTGGCAAGGTGCTCGCTGTTGATTAGATGGATAAACGCACTCTGCGCCTAAGAGGCGGGAGGGAGGTGTGGGGTAAGTCCTGGGGGAGGGAGGGACAGGCAAGCGTTTTCAGAGCCCAAGGCCTAAGGGCTGTAGCCCGAGCCCTCACCTTCCGGTTCCGCCACTGCTTTGCATTTGAATTTGCGGTTGGATCGGCGGTAACCGCGCCAGCTGCTCCTCCCTGGCGAAAGTCCAGTGCCTCTTCTGGCTACTGTTGTGGTACATAGGGAAATCAGAGGCGAGGCCTAGGGAGTCTGTGGAGAGAAGACCGAGAACTGTACAAAACCTGACGTAAAGCACCTAAGCCACCTCCCGGATCCCACGGAAACCGCCCCTCCTCTATTTAAAATGGATATCTTTTCCTTTTCCCTGAACCAAGACCCTCAGACCACGTGTCTATCTTCTTAATTTCATTTCTAGGACATGATAGATTAATAAATGAATTATCTAGTCCAGTGGTGATAACATTTTTTGCATGAGGTCAAGTCAGGAAAAATGAAAATTTGGAGGTGGGGGGATTTTTTCCCCCGTTTAAATATGACAAGACTTTCAGCCTCATGGAATATATATAGACTTTCAAAATTAAGATTATCTTCTTTTTTAAAATTTCAATTAATTAATTTTTGGGCTCTGCTGGGTCTGTGTTGCTGCATGAACTTTTCTCTAATTGTGACAAGCAGGTTTCTCATTGCAGAGGCTGCTGTTGTTCTGGAGCCCAGGCTCTAGAAGCTGTGTGGGCTTCAGTAGCTGTGGGATGTGAGCTCAGTAGTTGCCCCCCAGGCTCTAGAGCACAGGCTCAATAGCTGTGGCACACGGCCCAGTTGCCTCGTGGCATGTGGGATCTTCCCAGACCAGGGATCGAACTCACTTCTGCTGCATTGGCAGGCAGATTCTTTACCACCGAGCCACTGGGAAGCCTAAATTATCTTCTTGATTCAGTCATCAGGTGTGCTTGTGAAAATGGAACTGTGTTGTAGAGATCTGGGCAAAAATTGAAAAAAAAAAAAGAGTTAAAAAAAAAAGTTGCTATGCAATAAAATTAAAATTTTTCTTCTAATCTTTTATCCAAAAATTAGATCTTGTCCTGTGTAATGGCAAGAATTGGTCTGTAAGCTCAACATCATTGATATGGACCCTTGGAGGTTAGGGTATCGACCTCTAACTGTAACCAGTGAGACACAGATAGTATCTACCTTACATCTTCCACTCAACAGCAGTGTAGCTTAAAATAAGACATTTAATGACTGGTACAAAATACAATAATACTTTAGCCATATTGTATTCAGTTCAGTTCAGTTCAGTTCAGTTGCTCAGTCGTGTCAGACTCTTTGCGACCCCATGAATTGCAGCACACGAGGCCTCCCTGTCCATCACCAACTCCTGGAGTTCACTCAAACTCACGTCCATCGAGTCAGTGATGCCATCCAGCCATCTCATCCTCTGTCGTCCCCTTCTCCTCCTGCCCCCAATCCCTCCCAGCATCAGAGTCTTTTCCAATGAGTCAACTCTTCCCATGAGGTGGCCAAAGTACTGGAGTTTCAGCTTTAGCATCAGTCTTTCCAAAGAACACCCAGGACTGATCTCCTTCAGAATGGACTGGTTGGATCTCCTTGCAGTTCAAGGGACTCTCAAGAGTCTTCTCCAACACCACAGTTCAAAAGCATCAATTCTTCCGTGCTCAGCTTTCTTCACTGTCCAACTCTCACATCCATACATGACCACTGGAAAAACCATAGCCTTGACTAGACGAACCTTTGTTGGCAAAGTAATGTCTCTGCTTTTGAATATGCTATCTAGGTTGGTTATAACTTTCCTTCCAAGGAGTAAGCATCTTTTAATTTCATGGCTGCAATCACCATCTGCAGTGATTTTGGAGCCCCAACAAATAAAGTCTGACACTGTTTCCACTGTTTCCCCATCTATTTCCCATGAAGTGATGGGACCAGATGCCATGATCTTGGTTTTCTGAATGAGCTTTAAGCCAACTTTTTCACTCTCCTCTTTCACTTTCATCAAGAGGCTTTTGAGTTCCTCTTCACTTTCTGCCATAAGGGTGGTGTCATCTGCATATCTGAGGTTATTGATATTCCTCCCGGCAATCTTGATTCCAGCTTGTGTTTCTTCCATCAGTGTTTCTCATGACGTACTCTGCATATAAGTTAAATAAGCAGGGTGACAATATACAGCCTTGACGTGTACTCTTCCTATTTGGAACCAGTCTGTTGTTCCATGTCCAGTTCTAACTGTTGCTTCCTGACGTGGATACAGGTTTCTCAAGAGGCAGGTCAGGTGGTCTGGTATTGCCATCTCTTTCAGAATTTTCCAGTTTATTGTGATCCACACAGTCAAAGGCTTTGGCATAGTCAAGAAAGCAGAAATAGATGTTTTTCTGGAACTCTCTTGGTTTTTCCATGATCCAGTGGATGTTGGCAATTTCATCTCTGGTTCCTCTGCCTCTTCTAAAACCAGCTTGAACATCTGGAAGTTCACGGTTCATGTATTTTTGAAGCCTGGCTTGGAGAATTTTGAGCATTACTTTACTAGCATGTGAGATGAGTCAACTGTGCAGTAGTTTGAGCATCCTTTGGCATTGACTTTCTTTGGGATTGGAATGAAAACTAACTTTTTCCAGTCTTGTGGCCACTGCTGAGTTTTCCAAATTTGCTGGCATATTGAGTGTAGCACTTTCACAGCACCATCTTTCAGGATTTGAAATAGCTCAACTGGAATTCCATCACCTCCACTAGCTTTGTTTGTAGTGATGCTTTCTAAGGCCCACTTGACTTCACATTCTAGGATGTCTGGCTCTAGGTCAGTGATCACACCATCGTGATTATCTGGGTCATGAAGCTCTTTTTTGTACAGTTCTTCTCTGTATTCTTGCCACCTCTTCTTAATATCTTCTGCTTCTGTTAGGTCCATACCATTTCTGTCCTTTATCGAGCCCATCTTTGCATGAAATGTTCCCTTGGTATTTCTAATTTTCTTGAAGAGATCCCTAGTCTTTCCCATTCTGTTGTTTTCCTCTATTTCTTTGCATTGATAGCTGAGGAAGGCTTTCTTATCTCTTCTTGCTATTCTTTGGAACTCTGCATTCAGATGTTTATATCTTTCCTTTTCTCCTTTGCTTTTTGCTTCTCTTCTTTTCACAGCTATTTGTAAGGCCTCCCCAGATAGCCATTTTGCTTTTTTGCATTTCTTTTCCACGGGGATGGTCTTGATCCCTGTCTCCTGTACAATGTCACGAACCTCCATCCATAGTTCATCAGGCACTCTATGTATCAGATCTAGGCCCTTAAATCTATTTCTCACTTCCACTGTATCATCATAAGGGATTTGATTTAGGTCATACCCGAATGGTCTAGTGGTTTTCCCTACTTTCTTCAATTTAAGTCTGAATTTGGCAATAAGGAGTTCATGATCTGAGCCACAATCAGCCCCTGTTCTTGTTTTTGCTGACTGTATAGAGCTTCTCCATCTTTGGCTGCAAAGAATATAATCAATCTGATTTCAGTGTTGACCATCTGATGATGTCCATGTGTAGAGTCTTCTCTTGTGTTGTTGGAAGAGGTATTTGCTATGACCAGTGCGTTCTCTTGGCCAAACTCTATTGGCCTTTGCCCTGCTTCATTCTATATTTCAAGGCCAAATTTGCCTGTTACCCCAGGTGTTTCTTGACTTCCTACTTTTGCATTCCAGTCCCCTATAATGAAAAGGACATCTTTCTTGGGTGTTAGTTCTAAAAGGTCTTGTAGGTCTTCATAGAACCATTCAACTTCAGCTTCTTCAGCTTTACTGGTTGGGGCATAGACTTGGATTACTGTGATATTGAATGGTTTGCCTTGGAAACGAACAGAGATCATTCTGTCGTTTTTGAGATTGCATCCAAGTACTGCATTTCGGACTCTTTTGTTGACCATGATGGCTACTCCATTTCTTATAAGGGATTCCTGCCTGCAGTAGTAGATATAATGGTCATCTGAGTTAAATTCACCCATTCCAGTTCATTTTAGTTCACTGATTCCTAGAATGTCGACATTCACTCTTGCCATCTCCTGTTTGACCACTTCCAATTTGCCTTGATTCATGGACCTGACATTCCATGTTCCTATGCACTATTGCTCTTTACAGCATCGGACCTTGCTTCTATCAACAGTCACATCCACTGCTGGGTATTGTTTTTGCTTTGGCTCCATCCCTTCATTCTTTCTGGAGTTATTTCTCCACTGAACTCCAGTAGCATATTGGAGCATAACCGTATGTATATAACTATAATATGCACATGAAAATTACAGATGTGCTGCTATAGGAGAATCACTTATTATTCTTTCTAAGTACTGTGTATGCCATGCACCAAACACACACCCCAATAAAACTGATCAAGATGGGAAGACAGAAGGTGCAAATCAACAGTACTAAGACTGAACTGGGGCACATAAATACAGATAGAGCAGATAAATACAGATACGCAGAGCTTAAAATGGTCAGAAAACATTAAAAACATCTTTAGGATCACAAATTGATAAATTCCTAGAAAAATGTAACTTAACAACAGTGGCTCAGGAAGAAAAAGTAAACCTGACTGGTTCTAAACTCTTTAAGGAAATTGAAACACAAACCAAAATTTTCCTTTGAGAGAATGTCAAGTCCAGGTGATTCTGCTGATAACTTTTACCAGACATTCACAGAAGAAATAATTCCAACTTTGCACAAACTCTTCTAACTAAGAGAGATGAAGTGAACATGCCTTAACTAATTTATTGAAACTGGAATCGATTTGTATAGTCATGATAGCAAAACCAGACAAAAATGTACAAGAGGAGTATCCTTGGTATTCATACAGCTGGAAGAACTGAGGTGTAGTTACCACAGTCATTTCTCTCAAAGAACTTGGGTTTGAAGTGCCAGATTAAAGTTCTCTATGTGGGGCACTCTGTGAGCAAGTCAAACTAGACTAAACACGAAGGAGAAAAAGGAAATTTGACAGCCCCTGGATTAGAATAGTGTGTGGCCTACCAAATCACCAAAGGCTAGCCAAATCCTTGTGGAGAGACCATGAGTCCCTGACAAAGGTCTGTGAAAGGCAATGGAGAATAGATCAAGCCCTGAGCCTTTGGAGTGGGAGCACTGACTCCAAGACCCTAGACTACCAGAGAACTAACCCTAGGGAGTATCAAATAGTGAGAACTCACACAAAGGAAACCACTTGAATACAAGACCCACCATCACCCAACCACCAGTAGCACCCTGTGCAGGACACCTCACCTAAACAGCAAACAAAACAAAAATACAAACCCGTCATCAGCAGACAGGATCACCACCTCACTCAGCCTTGCTCATCAGAGCAAGCAAACAAACAAAAACCCAGCACAAATCCCACCTGATACAAAGCTTACACAAACCACTGGACCAACCTTCAGTTCAGTTCAGTCACTCAGTCGTGTCTGACTCTTTGCAACCCCATGAATCGCAGCACGCCAGGCCTCCCTGTCCATCACCAGCTCCCAGAGTTCACCCAGACTCACGTCCATTGACTAACCTTAGGTGGGCAGAAACCAAAAGGAAGAAAGAATTCAACCTTGAAGCCTGAGAAAAGGAGACCTCAAACACAATAAGTTACAAAAAATAATGAAAAGGAAGAGAAATACTACACAAATTAAGGAACAAACTAGAAACACAGAAGTCCAAATACATGAAGAGAAAATAGGCAAACTACCTGAAAAAGAATTCAGAATAATGATAGTAAAGATGATAAAAAACCTTGAAAACAAAATGGAGAAAATGCAAGAATCTGTTAACAAAGACCTAGAAGAATTAAAGAATAAACACAAACAACACAGTTGCTGAAATTAAAAATACTCTAGAAGGAATCAATAGCAGAATATCTGAAAGAGAAGAGCAAATCAGTTAGCTGGAAGATAAAATGATGGAAATAACTTCTGAAGAGCAGAATAAAGTAAAAAGAAGGAAAAGAACTGAGGATAATCTCAGAGACCTCTGGAACAATATCAAATGCACTAACATTCGAATTAAAGGGGTCCCAGAAGAAGAAGAGAAAAAGAAAGGGTATGAGAAAATTTTTGAAGAAATTATAGTTGAAAATTTCCCCAGCATGAAAAAGGAAATAGTCTGTCAAGTCCAAGAGGCTCAAAGAGTCCCATACAGGATAAACCCAAGGAGAAACATGCCAAGACACATACTAATCAAACTAACAAAGACTAAACACAAAGAAAGAATATTAAAAGCAGCAAGGGAGAAGCAACAAGTAACATACAAGGGAAACCCCATATGCTTAACAGCTGATCTTTCAGCAGAAACTCTGCAGGCCAGAAGGGAATGGTGGGATATATTTAAAGTACTGAAAGGGAAAAATCTACAACCAAGATTACTGTACCTGGCAAGGATCTCATTCAAAATTGATGGAGAAATAAAAAGCTTTCAGACAAGTGAAAGTTAAAAGAATTCAGTACCACCAAACCAGCTTTACAACAAATGTTAAAGGGACTTATATAGTCAAGAAATATAAGAGAAGAAAAAAGATCTACAAAATCAACCCCAAACAATTAAGACAATGGCAATAGGAACATATATATCAATAATTACTTTAATGTAAATGGATTAAATGCTCCAACCAAAAGACACAGACTGGCTGAATGGATAAAAAAACAAGACCCATATATATGCTGTCTATAAGAAACCCACATCAGACCTAAAGACACATACAGACTGAAAGTGAGAGGATGGAAAAATATATTCCATGCAAATGGGAAGCAAAAGAAACCTGGAGTAGTAATCCTCATATCAGACCAAATAGACCTTAAAATAAAGAAGATTACAAGAGATAAGGAAGGACACTACATAATGATCAAGGGGTCAATCCAAGAGGAAGACATAACAATTGTAAATATCTATGCACCCAACATAGGAGCACCTCAATACATATGACAAACACTAACAGACATAAAAGGAGAAATTGACAGTAACACAATAATAGTAGGAGACTTTAACACCCTACTCACACCATGGACAGATCATTAAAACAGAAAATTAATAAGGAAACACAAGTCTTAAATGATACATTAGATGAGATGAATCTCATTGATATCTTCAGGACATTGCATCCAAATGCAGAAGAATACACCTTCTTCTCAAGTGCACATGGAACATTCTCCAGGATAGACCACATCTTGGGTCACAAATCAAACCTCAGTAAATTTAAGAAAATTTAAATCATATCAAGCATCTTCTCCAACCACAACACTATGAGACTAGATATCAATTACAAGAAAAAAACTGTAAGAAACACAACACATGGAGATTAAACAACACATTTCTAAATAACCAGCAGGTTACTGAAGAAATCAAAAGGGAAATCAAAAAATTTCTTGAAACAAATGACAGTTGAAAACATGACAACTCAAAACCTATGGGATGCAGCAAAAGCAGTTCTAAGAGGGAAGCAATACAATCCTACCTCAAGAAACAAGAAAAACATTAAATAGACAACATAACTTTACACCTAAAACAACTGGAAACAGAAGAACAAAAAAAAGCCCAAAATTAGTAGAAGGAAAGAAATCATAAAAATTCAAGCAGAAATAATGAAAAAGAAATGAAAGAAACAATAGTAAAGATTAATAAAACAACAACTGGTTCTTTGAGAAGATAAACAAAATTAAGAAACCTTTAGCCAGACTCATCAAGGAAAAAAGAGAGAAGAATCGAGTCAACAAAATTAGAAATGAAAAAGAAGAGGTTACAACAGACAATGCAGAAATACAAAGGATTATAAGAAACCATTATGAACAACTGTATGGCAAAAAATGGACAACCTGGAAGAAATGGACAGGTTCTTAGAAAAGTTCAACCTTCCAAGACTGAACCAGGAAGAAACAGAAATTATGAACAACCAAATTACAAGCACTGAAATTGAAGCTGTGATCAAAAATCTCCCAAAAAACAAAAGCCCAGGATCAGATGGCTTCACAGGAGAATTCTATCAAATATTTAGAGGAGAGCTGATGCCTATTCTTCTAAAACTCTTTCAAAAAAATTTCAGAGGAAGGAGTACTTCTAAACTCATTCTACAAGGCCACCATCACCCTGATACCAAAACCAGAAACAAAGACAACACAAAAAAAGAAAATTACAGGCCATTGTCACTGATGAACATAGATGCAAAAATCCTCAACAAAAGTCTAGCAAACAGAATTCAGCAACACATCAAAAAGCTCATACACCATGATCAAGTTGGGTTTATTCCAACAATGCAAGAATTCATCAATATACACAAATCAATCAACATGATACACCATAATAACAAACTGAAAGATAAAAACTATATGATAATCTCAATAGATGCAGAAAAAAACTTTTGACAAAATTCAGTACCCATTTATGATTAAAACTCTTCAAAAAATGGGCATATAAGGAGCCTACCTCAACACAGTAAAAGTCATATATGATAAGCCTGCAGCAAACATTATTCTCAATGGTGAGAAACTGAAAGCTTTCCCCCTAAGATCAGGAATAAGACAAGAGTGTCCATTTTCACCATTATTATTCAACATAGTTCTGGAAGTCCTAGCTACAGCAATCAGAGAAGAAAAAGAAATAAAAGGAATCCAGATGAGAAAAGAAGAAGTAAAGCTCTCACTGTTTGCAGATGATATGATACTGTACATGGAAAGCCCTAAAGATAGTATCTGAAAATTACTAGAGGTACTCAGTGAATTTAGCAAAATTGCAGGATACAAAATCAATACACAGAAATCACTTTCATTTCTATATACTAACAATGAAAAATCAGAAAGAGAAATTAAGGAATCAATCCCATTCACCATTGCAACAAAAAGAATTAAATATCTAGGAGTAAACTTACCTGAGGAGACAAAAGAACTGTACACAGAAAATTATGACACTGATGAAAGAAATCAAATATGACATAAATAGAGAGACATAAACATGAAAAGATATTTCATGTTCCTGGGTAGGAAGAATCAATATTGTGAAAATGACTATACTACCAATCTACAGATTCAATGTGATCCCCATCAAATTTCCAGTGGCGTTTTTCACAGAACTAGAACAAAAAAATTTCACAATTCATATGGAAACACAAAAAACCCCAAATAACCAGTCTTGAGAAAGAAGAATGGAGCTGGAGGAATCAACCTTCCTGACTTCAGATTATACTACAAAGCTACAGTCATCAAGACAGTATGGTATTGGCACAAAAACAGAAATATAGACCAATGGAACAAGATAGAAAACCCAGAAATAAACCCATGTACCTATGGGTACCTTATTTTTGACAAAGGAGGCAAGAATATACAATGGGGCAAAGACAGCCTCTTCAATAAATAGTGTTGGGAAAACTGGAATGCTACATGTAAAAGAATGAAATTAGAACACTTCCCAACACCATACACAAAGATAAACTCAAAATGGATTAAAGACCTAAATGTAAGACCAGAAACTATAAAACTCTTAGAGGAAAACATAGGTGAACACTGGATGACATAAATTAAAGCAAGATCCTCTATGACCCACTTCCTAGAGTAATGGAAATAAAAACAAAAGTAAACAAGTGGGACCTGATTAAACTTAAAAAGCTTTTGCACAGCAAAGGAAACTATAAGCAAGGTGAAAAGACAATCCTCAGAATGGGACAAAATAGCAGCAAATGAAATAACTGACAAAGGATTAATTTCCAAAATATACAAATAGCTCATACAACTTAATGCCAGAAAAACAAACAACCCAATCAAAAAGTGAGAAAAAGACCTAAATAGACATTTCTCCAAAGGAAGCATACAGATAGCTAACAAACACATGAAAAGATGCTCAACATCACTCATTACTAGAGAAATGCAGATCAAAACTACAATGAGATATCACCTCACACCAGTCAGAATACGTACGTGAAGTTGCTCAGTCATGTCTGACTCTTTGCGACCCCATGGACTGTAGCCTACCAGGCTCCTCTGTCCATGGGATTTTCCAGGCAATAGTACTGGAGTGGATTGCCATTTCCTTCTCCAAAGGATCTTCCCAACCCAGGGATCGAACCTGGGTCTCCCACATCGTAGACAGATGCTTTACTGTCTAAGCCACCAGGGAAGTCCATCATCAAAAAGTCTACAGACAATAAATGCTGGAGAGGGTGTGGAGAAAAGGGAACACTCTTGCACTGTTGGTGGGAATATAATTGATACAGCCACTATGGAAGACGGTATGGAGATTCCTTAAAAAACTAGGAATAAAACCACCATATGACCCAGCAATCCCACTCCTGGGCATATACCCTGAGGAAACTAAAATTGGAAAATACACATGTATCCCATTGTTCATTGCAGCACTGTTTATAATTGCTGGAACATGGAATCAACATAGATATCCATCAACAGGTGAATGGATAGAGAAGTTGTACATATACACAATGGAATATTACTCAGCCATAAAAAGAAATGCATTTGAGTTGGTTCTGATGAGGTGGATAAACCCAGAACCTATTACACAGAGTGAAGTGAGTCAGAAAGAGAAAGATAAATATTGTATTCTAATGCATATATATATGGAATCTAGAAAAATGGTACTGAATAATTTATTTACAGGGGAGAAATGGAGAAAGAGACATAGAGAATAGACTTATGGACACGGGGAGAGGTGAGGAAAGGGTGAGATATATGGAAAGAGTAACATGGAAACTTACATTACCATATGTAAAATAGGTAGCCAATGGGAATTTGCTGTTTGGCTCAGGAAACTCAAACAGGAGCTCTGTATCAACCTAGAGGGGGGGGATGGGGTGGCATATGGGAGGGAGGTTTAAAAGGGAGGGGATATATGTGTACCTATGGCTGATTCATGTTGAGGTTTGACAGCAAACAACAAAGTTCTGTAAAGCAATTATTCTTCAATAAAAAATTTGATTAATAAAAAAGTTAGTTACAATCTAAGAATACACTACCAAAATCATCATGTAAACAAATTTAAATATGGTTTTAAAAAATAGGAGGGAAAAGAAAAAAAATGGTACAAGAAAGGAGAACTTCTAACCAATTTCACTCATTAATATAGCTGTTAAAAGCAAGTATTAGCAAATAGATTCAAGGATTATATGAGAAAGATAGTTTATTCTGGAAAATCTATTATAATTTTTCCCATCAGTTGCTTAAAGGGAAAAAATGATGTGATTGCCCCAAATCAATGAAGAAAAGCAAGTTATAAAATTTAATATTCATCTATAATTTTAAAAAAACCCTTAAACTGAAAAGAATATCCTTAATTGAATGAAGATAATTTATTTAAAACAAACAAGCAAAACTACAACAAAACTCAAACAATGGTGAAGCATTAAAAATATTCTTTTTAAAATTAGGAACAACTCAAAGACACCAAGTCTAGTCAGTGCAATAAGACAATAAAGGAAAGAAACATTATAGAATTGAAAAGGCAGAAGTAAAGCAGAAACCATTCTGGATAAACAACAAAGTCCTGTATAGCACAGGGAACAATATTCAATATCCTGTACAAATCATGATGGAAAAGAGTATAAAAATAATATATATTTGTGCAACTTGGTCACTTTGCTGTATAGCAGAAATTAAACACAATAGTTTAGATCAACTTACTTCAATAAGATTTTAAAAAGAAAAAAGAAATCATTGTAGATGCATTTGACTGTCTTCTTAGAAAATCCTAAGGAATATACAGATACATTATTAAAGGATTTTAGAAATGTGCCTACTTAATCAAAACCCAAAGATCATTCCTACAATGGTGCCACACCACCAACAACAGTGAAAACCAGGTAATAAAACAATATCATTTGCAGTAGTACTTGGGAATAGACATAATAAAAATGAGCAAGACTTTTGTAGAGAATGTTATAAAATTTGCCTAGCAGATATTAAAGACTTAAACAAATGGAGAATTATAGCATGCTTTTGAAGACATAACCTCCCTTTTTTTATCCCCCAGCTTTATTGAGCTTTATAATTGACATATAATGTTGAGTAGCTATAACGTGTTGATTTGATACACATATATATTGCAATTTGGTGGTTACCACCACAGTGTTAGCTAACTTCTCCATCATGTCATATAATTGCTTTTTCTTTTTTGTGGTGAGCACATTTAAGATCTAGTCTCTTAGCAAATTTCAAGTATATAGTCAACATTGTTATCTGTCATTGCAATGCTGTACATTAGATGGCCAGATCTTATTTATCTTCTAACTGAAAGTTTGTACTTTTGAACCAACATCTTCCCCACTCCTCCAATCCCTGGTAGTCATCATTCTACTCTCTGTTTCCACAAGTTTGGTTTTTTAAGATTCCACATAGAAGTGATATCATACCATATTTGTCTTCTTCTGTCTGACTTATTTCCATAACCTGTTAAACATACCAATTCTTCCCTAAGCAACCTATAGATTTAATGTTATTCCAATGAAAATTTCAACAAAGTGTTTGATTTGGTGGGATTTAGCAAACTGAACATTTTGCTGGTTGTAAAATAGTACATACAATAAGATTTCATTTTGTAAAAGGAAAACATGCACATTCACTGCAGGCATAAGTGGTCTGGAAAAATTTTGGGTGGAGGGAGTATTTATTTTCTATCACTGTGTATCTAGCAGTGTAAAACAGCACCTATTTATTAACTTAAGGTTCTGTAAGTCAGAAGTCTGCCATGGTGTGGCTGAGTTTCCTGCACAGGATATCACAAGGCTAAAATCAAGATACGGACTGGGTTTAGTTCTTGTTTGGAAGCTCAGCAGGAACATCTGCTTACAGACATAATCTGTTTCTTGTTGGCAATTTTTTTTTCAGCTCCTTGGGGTTGTAGGACTGAGGTGCTACTTCCTTGCTGTCAACTGTGAGCTATTCTCAATACTTACAAGCTGCGTACATTCCTTGCCATGGAACCCACTCCATCTTCAAACCAGCAATGGTGCAGTGAACCCTCCATGCTTCAAATCTCTGACTCCCTTTTTTGTGACCAGTCAGAGAAAACCCTGCTTTTAAAGAGCTCATGTGATTAGATCAGGCCTACCCAAATATTTTCCCTATTTTGAGGCCAGCTAGTTTGGTACCTTAATTACATCTGCAAATCCTCTCCCTGGCAGTGCCCAGTATTTGATTGAATAGCTGCAAGAAGGTGTGTATGTACCAGGGACCTGGAATTTAGGTGGGAGATTGCATTTTAGAATTCTGCCAGTCACAGTGAGATTGCAAATATGCATATATGTGTGTATTTATATATTTTATAATTGTTTGACATTGACTTGTTGAATTTCAAATTCTTTATTAGGCATAATATTTGTTTTATGTCCTTGGTATACAACCTTACCAATAAATCATTTTTAAATAATAAAGTTGTTGAACATTATCAAATGCTTTCTCTGTATCTATTAAAATGATAGTATTATTTTCTCCACTAAACCAGAATTATAGTGAATTACATTGGTGGGTTTTCTGATATTAAACTATCCTTTTGTTTATGGAACACAGTGTTTTATTACTTAAATGTTTTAAAAATTAAATAAAATTTAAACAGGGGGCAGGGTCCTTGTTTCTCCTAAAGGAATAGACATAACAGTATCTTTGAGTTCTTCAGTAGGAACTAAGGCCCCCATCCAGGTGGAGGATGGTAACTTCAGGCTGAGCACAAGATTCCTGAAGCACCGCCCTGTTACCTCACCACTAAACAATCAGGGGAAAGTCCACATATAGAGGAAGATGCAAAGATTCTGACCCTCTCCCCAAATGATTCTCCCTTTAAAAAGTTCATGGTTGAGCAGAATCTTCAGAGTTGGTTTTTGGACACAAGTCTACCTTCTCCCCATGTTATTTTTCTAAATAAAGGAAAATTTCCAGGAGCTTCCCTGGTGGCTCAGATGGTAAAGAATCTGCCTGCAATTCAAGAGACCTGGGTTTGATCCCTGGACTGGGAAGGTCCCCTGGAGAAGGGAATGGCTACCCACTTGAGTGTTCTTGCTTAGAGAATTCCATGGACAGAGGAGCCTGGCAGGTTACAGTCTATGGGATCACAAAGAGTCCGACACGACTGAGCAACTGTCACTTCCTTACCAAACAATACTTGCCTCTCAAATATTGACTTTTAAGCCACAAGCAGCCAAGCCTGAGTTTGGTAATGGTACGTGCCTCACCGCAGGAAGTTCTGTTTGACCTGTTTGTCACCACATTCCTCTCCGCAAGATTGTAACTTGTGTACAAATAAATCCATTTGAGTCAGCCATCAGGCTCTGAGTCCAGGCTTCACCTGTTGCATTCCTGTTGGGCACCTCCATCACTTCTCACACCCTTCTTGCAAAGACTGGGCTATTCCTTTCAAAGAAACTTTGATGTAACAGAAGATGATACTAGGGAACTTAAAACTGGATGCCAGATATATTGACTTGGAAATTGTGAGGCCCAAGTCTTGAGATTTGGGTGCTCTAGAGTGTTTTGGCAGAAAAGGCAATGGCACCCCACTCCAGTACTCTTGCCTGGCAAATCCCATGGACGGAGGAGCCTGGTAGGCTGCAGTCCATGGGGTCATGAAGAGTCGGACACGACTGAACGACTTCACTTTCACTTTTCACTTTCATGCATTGGAGAAGGAAATGGCAACCCACTCCAGTGTTCTTGCCTGGAGAATCCCAGGGACGGGGAGCCTGATGGGCTGCTGACTGTGGGGTCGCACAGAGTTGGACACGACTGGAGCGACTTAGCAGCAGCAACAGCAGCAGAGTGTTCTGGTGTCAATAACACTTTCTTTAACTCTCCAACACCAACTGGGAGCCCTGCAATTCAATTCAGTTCAGATACTAACTGCCTGAAGTTAATGCAGACCCCACAACTTAAGGGCTCAGTGTTACAGGACGGCTCCCACATTAGAAGCCAGGTGCAAGTCCTGGGCCACCTGTACTTCTGACCAACTGGCCCCACAGTTGCAGGAGAGAAAGTGGGGCATGAGAGGTCAGTCACGTCTCAGGGCTTAGGCTAGTCCTGGGATTGGCTGCTGAATGTGGGTTCTTGGTTTTGAATTCTTGGAAAGAATTCAAGAGTAAGCCATAGTAAAGTGAAAGAAGGTTTATTCAGGGAGATGCAAACTCCACAGACAGAGTGTGGGCCATCTCAGAAGGTGAGAGACACCAGGGTACAGTGTTGTCAGTTTTTATAGGAGTGGGTAATTTCACAGGCTAATGAGTAGGAGGATTATTCCAACTGTTTTGGAAAAGGGATGGGGATTCCAAAGAATTAGGCCACCACCCACTTTTTGGCCTTTTATGGTTGGCCTGTCATGGTGCCTGTGGGTGTGTTATTTAGCTTGCTGATATATGACAATGGGCACATACTGAGCATATGTAAGCATATGTATGCTTAGCATATGAGGCTAAGTCGTGTCTGACTCTTTGCCACCCCACGCCAGGTAGTTGACTCAGGCACCATCTTGGACCAGTGTATGTGTTCAGTCACTAAATCAGGTCTGACTCTTTGCCATCCCATGGACTGCAGCACATCAGGCCTCCCTGTCCTTCACCATCTCCCAGAGTTTGCTCAAATTCATGTCCATTGAGTTGGTGATGCCATCCATCTCATCCTCTGTTGCCCTTTTTCTCCTGCCCTCAATTTTCCCAGCATCAGGGTCTTTTCCAATGAGTCGGCTCTTCTCATCAGCTGGCCAAAGTATTGGAGCTTCAGTTTCAGCATCAGGCCTTCAGTGAATATTCAGGGTTGATTTCCTTTAGGATTGACTGGTTTAATCTTGGACCTAGTTAGTTCTAACCAGTTTATGTCATGTTCTCAACAGCAGCGTCATTTTTCTTAAGATTGTACCCTGTCCCCTTCCTGTCTCACCATCACTCCCTCCTAAATTTTGATTACTTGCTAGAACCCAAGAAGGCACTTTTCCTATGCTTATCAGTTTATTATGAGAGACACAACTCAGGAATGCTGAATGGCAGAGATGCCCAAGGCAAGATCTGAGGGAATGGGGAGTGAGGGGTGGCTGCTGGGAGCTGCTACTGCCCTCTCTGTGCACACAACTCTCACAGTTTTCCCCCGTATTCACCATCTCACCATCAAAACTTGTTGTTCAAGAGTTTTTATAGAGTTTAATCTTCACCTCCCTCCCTTCCCCACTATAGACACACCATTTGGTCCTCTGGTGACCAGCTCCATTAGAGGCAATCTAGGGCCCCCACCCAGAGTCACCTTTTTAACAAAAACTCAAGTGTGATCAAAAGGAGCTCACACCTTTTGTTAATGAATGGCAAAAGACACTCTCATGGCTCAGGGAAGTACAAGGGTTTTAGGAACTCTGTGCCAGAAACAGGGGGCAAAGACCAAATATATTTCATATTGCTGTAGGAAGGGGAACCCCTTCTAGAGCCCAAGAGTGGGCTCTTGTCTAACACTCAGAAATGAATTGTCCAAGGGGAAACACATGCTGACAAAGCAAAAGACTTTATTAGAAAAGAGTGCCCGGACGGAGAACAGTGGGGTAAGGGAATCCAGGAGAGTTGCTTGCCAAGTGGCTCAGTCTCTGGTTTTTTGGTGATGGGATTAGTTTCCGGGCTGTCTTTGGCCAATCATTCTGACTCACGGTGCTTCCTGGTGGTGCACACATGGCAGGGATTGAAGTGTCTCCTGCTTTGGCAGGCAAATTCTTTATCACTGAGCCACCAAGGAAGTCCTTATTTAGTTTTCAATATTTAAAATTTGGAGACTTTGGCTTTCTCTTAAAACATGAGGAGGGACCATGAGACTAGTGCATTGGCACCAGTTGTCTGGAGGTAAACAGAGCTGTCTTTGGAGGCAGACCTGCCCTCTCCAGTTGATCATGGTCCCCTCCCCATCCGGTAGCCTTCCTGACCCCAGGAGACTAATACCATCTACACCTGGGTTTTCTATTTGAATAACTCTGGGTTCATCAAGTGTTCCTGAAACAGAGGAGCAGCTAAGGGAAAGATGAGTTCAAGCTCCCACTTTTGGCAACACAGCTAGTCTCAAAATACCTTTGGAGTCCCTTTCCCATAATAGTCAATTTAAAGATTTTTTTCCCTCATGTGTGCCGTCAGGGAGGGGGCCAGTGGAAGTCCTAGGAATCCCTTTTGGAACACAGGCCACCACATTTCCCCTGGTATACATGTCAATGACAGACTGGTAGTATAAATACTTATAATATGTAGGTAACATTCTGTCTTCATACCATCACTGTGTTTTCATTTTGTAAGTTCCATGTTTAGGGCATTGGGTGTTTCTAACTTAGCAGGTGGCACCGGTGGCAAGAAATATTTCTCCGTCATGTAGACTGTTTCTGAGCTCTTCCCATTGCCACTTGGGGTAACATGTACTTCCACACTTCTTTTGTGAGTGTTCTGCTTGAGAATTTTGGCTGTTGAATTCCTTTGTTAATAGCTGTAAAAATATCATGGTGGAAATTTTCAACATCACTAAAGAGCTCATGGCAATAGGGAAAAAAAAAAAAAAGGTGCCTTTTTCATGGATGTTTCAGAGTGGACTAAAAGGAAAAAAAAAAATACAAATTCGAATTCCTCAGAGAACTGACTGTGTTGAAATGTTTACAGAAGGTCAAGGAGTTCTTTCCCCTGGCCCTGAGTGGAGACGTGAAGCTGCGGCTGCGGTGACGCGAGGCCGGCCTTTCCTTCCAGCCTTGTTTATTCTGGAAATAACTCTGGAAAAGGCCTCATATGGTTCCCCAGAGACCTGGAGGTGGGCCTGTGTCAGTTCATGACAAACCCTAACAAACCGTTCCTCTGAATCGTTGAGCAAAATGTACAAAAAAGATCTTTCTTAGAACTTCCAGACAGACCTAAGGGACTAGAAACGAACTTGAAAGTGTAAGGAAGTCAGAGGACGGAGCTAGACCAAAAAACACACTTAACCCAACTTTACAACTGCGTTAGACAGTGGAATTTTACAGTCACTGAAATCCAAGGGTTTGAAGTGGATTTTGAAATGCTTATTTTCATCCATTTCTAGCTCCGTAATGAAGTCATTCCTTGAGGACTGGGCCAGCTGTCCCTTCTCTGCGGATCTCTGTCTTTTGAGACTCTCCTCCCTCCACCCCCACTTGGCAGCTTGTCTTTTACACCCGGTGCCTGCCCCGGGCCTGGTAGGAGGGCAGCACCCTTGGCTGTTGGATAAACAGAACTTTACATCCAATGGAACTCTCAAGAATGATGAAGGGATGGATGGTCATGAACAAGTCTGTCCCCAGGAGAGCCTAATACATGCTATTGATCATTAATATGATTTCTTGCTATAAAATCCTTAAATTTTTTAAAATTGAAGTATGGTTGACTTACAATATTGTGTTAGTTTCAGGTGTATAGCAAAGTGATTCAGTTATACATATACACCTATTCTTTATCAGATTCTTTCCCATGATAAGTTATAGTTGTTGTTCAGTTGCCAACTCGTGTCTGACTCTGCAGCTCTGTGGACTACAGCACACCAGGCTTCCTGTCCTTCACCATCTCCCAGAGTTTGCTCAAACTCATGTACGTTGCGTCAGTGATGCTATCCAACCATCTCATCCTCTGCCACCCCTTCTCCTTTTGCTTCAATCTTTCCCAGCATCAGGGTCTTTTCCAATGAGTTGGCTCCTCACATCAGGTGGCCAAAGTATTGGAACTTCAGCTTCAGCATCAGTCCTTCCAGTGAATACTCAGGGTTGATTTCCTTTAGGATTGACTGGTTTGATCTCCTTGCTGTCTAAGGGACTCTCAAGAGTCTTCTCTACCTCCATAAGTTAATGTTATTATATATGTTAGTATAAGATATTGAATATAGTTCCCTGTGCTATATAGTAGGTCTTTGTTGTTTATCTATTTTATATATAGTAGTGTATATATATTAATCCCAAACTCCTAATTTACCCCTCCTTCCTCTTTCCCCTTTGGTAACCAAGATAATTTTCTATGTCTGTGGAAAAAACCTAAGTGTCCATCAATGGATGAATGAATAAAGAAGATGTGGTATATATATAATGGAATATTACTTGGGCATAAACAAGAATGAAATAATGCCATTGGCAGCAATATGGATGGGTTTAGAGATAAGCATATGAAATGAAGTAAGTCAAGACAGAGAAAGACAATATCATATATTACTTATTTGTGGAGTCTAAAAACTGATACAGATGAACTTATTATTTAAAATCATTTTAACTCAAAGGCACTCTGACTCATAAAGCACTTGTAAGAGTGGGACTGATCCTCCAGGAGTCGCTGAGGTCACTGTGGGCGCCTGCTGCTTTCATTCCTCTCCTTTTCTCTCATTATTTTGATCGTCATATATTACTTATTTGTGGAGTCTAAAAACTGATACAAATGAACTTATTATTTAAAATCATTTTAATTCAAAGGCACTCAGACTCATAAAGCACTTATAACAGTGGGACTGGTCCTCCAGGAGTCGCTGAGGTCACTGTGGACACCTGCTGCTTTCGTTCCTCTCCTTTTCTCTCATTATTTTGATCAGTCTCTGTCCTCTTCCCACCTTCTTCTCTCTCAGAGCCAGGTCTTAAGACTTGGTGTAGGATTAGGTGGGCTTCTCAGGTGGCACTAGTGGTAAAGAATGTGCCTGCCAATGCAGGAAACACAGGAGACATGGGTTCGATCCCTGGGTGGGGAAGATCCCCAGGCATAGGAAATTGCAGCCTGCTCCAGTATTTTTGCCTGGGAAATCCCATGGACAGTGGAGCCTGGGAGGCTACAGTCCATGGGGTTGAAAAGGAGTTGGACACAACTGAGAGGCTGAGCACCCATGCATGTAGGGGTAGGTGACCCAAAGCACGTCAACCTTACTTCTTCCTCAAGATTTTCCAAGCTGGGTGGGTCTGAGAGGGAAAATCAATTTTCCTCCACGCTTTTGGAGTTACTAGGATGTGGGACTGGAAGCTGCTGGCAACCACAGCTCCTGCTACATGTAGAGAGAGGATCAGTAGAGAGACAAGACTTAAGCAGTTTCAAAGCCAGGCGGTCTGACTGATGGCTCGGTAGGTGAGAGTGAGGGGACATTCAGGGGGCATCAGAAGCCATGGATCCTGTCTGCCTCTAAAGATAAACTCCATTCTTGCCTTCTGCATTGTGCTTACCTCAGGCTGCCCAGACATCCTCTTACTAAGCTAGTTTGAATTCAGTTTGCATCACTGACAATGGGAAGAGTCTTGAAAGTACCACTAGGAAAGGCATAGTGGACTCCCCGTTGTCATCTGAAAATGCAGGCCAAACTTCAATGTTCATTAAAAAAATTATTTCAAACTTGAAAGTGCACATTTTGGTCTATGTGAGGATTTGTCCATTTTAGGGTTTTGGTGGCTTTAAAACTTTTTGTTGGTTCTCTTCTCACTTTTTTTAACATTCAGTTTCTTTCCCAAACACAAAATACTTTCTGAAAGTGCTGGAACAACACAACCATGACGAAATGAGCATTTGAGTATTTACTGTACCAGGCGACTGAGCGACTTCACTTTCACTTTTCACTTTTATGCATTGGAGAAGGAAATGGCAACCCACTCCAGTGTTCTTGCCTGGAGAATCCCAGGGACGGGGGAGCCTGGTGGGCTGCCGTCTACGGAGTCGGACATGACTGAAGCGACTTAGCAGCAGCAGCAGCAGCAGGTGCCACTCTATTTGTATTAACACTTTTCACCCTCATGAAAGCCTATGAAACATAGTGTCACTTCCCCCATTTAACAGATGAGGCACAGAATGATTAAGCAGTTAACCCTGGGATCACTCAGCTAAGTTAGTGGCAGAGAGAAGGCTTGCACACAAATTTGTAAGTTCAGAGGTAGAGCTCTTTTTGTATTGAAAACCATTGATTTTGTTCAGTTATGATGATCGTATTTAAAACTGAATTATAAATTTCTAAGTTTTGGAAATAATTTTGTGCTGTTTTTCAAGGCAATGAAAAAGCTACAAATGTCCTTCAGTTCAGTTTAGTTCAGTTGCTCAGTCGTGTCTGACTCTTTGTGACCCCATGAATCGCAGCACGCCAGGCCTCCCTGTCCATCACCAACTCCTGGAGTTTACCCAAACTCATGTCCATCGAGTCGGTGATGCCATCCAGCCATCTCATCCTCTGTCGTCCCCTTCTCCTCCTGCCCCCAATCCCTCCCAGCATCAGGGTCTTTTCCAATGAGTCAACTCTTCGCATGAGGTGGCCAAAGTACTGGAGTTTCAGCTTTAGCATCATTCCTTCCAAAGAAATCCCAGGGCTGATCTCCTTCAGAATGGACTGGTTGGATCTCCTTGCAGTCCAAGGGACTCTCAAGAGTTTTCTTTAAAGGTATTCAACTCTATAACTTGAACTCACACATTTAAAAAAATATATGCATTTATTTATTTGGCTGCTCTTTGTCTTATTTGCGGCATGTGGGATCTCTAGTTGCAACATGTGAACTCTTAATTGCGGCATGTGGGATCTAGTTCCCCTACCAGGGATCAAGCCTGGGCTCCCTGCACTAGGAACTCAGAGTCTTAGCCACCAGACCACCAGGGAAGTCCCTGAACTGGTGTATTAAGAGACTCTAGCCCACAGAGGTTTTCCTCTGCTTTTCTGTGGTAGAGGTACATTCCCACTTCTGTACCAGCTGGACCATCCTATGGATGGATCTTCATGTAAGTACTGACTTCACCAAAAAACCAAACTGGTAGCAGTCTGATCGTGAGGAATGAGTCTGAAATGGGAGAGGGGAATGTTGGAAGTCCCCAGGTCTCCTTTCAATTCTTCACAGCATTGTATCACCACCCCTCATGCATTTGGTGAGTAAGGAACCTCATCTCTCTGGCCAGCTTTTCATCCTGCAATGGCATACAATGGATGAATAGAAATGGTTAAAATGATCAGCCCCATTTGCTAATGTCCCAGAAGCACATCGAAAGCAGGAAAAGTTCAACCAAGGTTCATCCCTCTGTCATTCCAGTGAAACATTTCACACAGTTGCTGGGGAATTAGGTTGAAACCCATAGCTGTCATCCGGGGACTTTGGTGAAGTGTTCATTTCTTACCTGTTACCATTTCCTTTTTGAGCAACTGCGAAAACAGTGGTCTCCTTAAGTCTCGAGCAGAAGGGAAGAGGGGACTCAAACACCCTTGACCCTCTCATTTCCTGTGAGATTGTGAAACAAAAAAGGTAAACATTTAAGGGGATGTGGTAACTGGGAACAATTGTCCCCATTGTGGAAGGAATACTGGTTTCTTTTTTACACAAACTCTTCCTAGTGGAAAGGCTGAACCGAAGAAGTCAGCTCTGCCACGGGCCCTAGAGGTTGCCCGGATTCACAGGGAGAAAATCCAGGGAGATTTGCTTTGTGGGAAGTGTGTAGACTTTGAAGGGGTTGGGCTACAGCGTCCTTGGGTCACATAAAACAGTTGTCTTTAAAGAAAGTCCTTCCGAGTGCTTCAGGCCTGGCATCCTTCTACGAGGATCCGCATCACTCAACAAGCTCATTACTGACAGTCTGAAACTTGGGTGACTGTGCTGTAATCCGAAACCCCTTGCTCAGAAGCCCTTGGCAGCTCTCTGACTTTCTTCCTTTTTAGATTTCCCTACTGAGAGCCCTTCACAGAACAAGGTCATGGTGATCTATGGCAGTGGCTCACGCCAGGCCTCTCCAGGCCTCCTTGGCCAAGACACAAGAGTCTTTTTGCAAAATCTCAGGATGGTTCCGTGATGGAGGGCAAAGGGCTCCAGCAGAACCAATTCAGCAGTGTCCCTTGGTCTTTATTTTTTAATTATTTGACTGAAAGAATTCCATAGGGACTTCCCTGGTGGTCCAGTGGTTAAGACTCCTCATTTCCAATGCACAGGACATGGGTTTGATCCCTGGTCTGGGAATTAAGATCTGACATGCTGTGTGGCATGGTACCCCTGTCCCCCAAAATAAATAAAAGTAAAAAAAAAAAAAGACTTCCTTGGTGGCTTAGAGAATCTGAGTTAAAGAATCTGCCTGCAACTGCAGGAGAACTGAGTTCAATTCTTGGGTCAGAACTGAGTTCTGGAGAAAGGAGTGGTTACTCACTCCAGTATTATTGCCTGGAGAACCCCATGGACAGAGGAGTCTAGTGGGCTATAATCCATGGGGTCACAAAGAGTCGGACACGACTGAGTGACTACACACTTAACTTCAAAAAAGAAAAAAAGAGTTCCATAACTACAGGGAAAGACTTCTTTGGGGTCAGGGTGAACTATTTTTTTGTTCATTCAGCAAATTCTTACTCAGGAATTACTGTGTGTGTGTGTGCGTGTGTGTGTGTGTGTGTGTGTGTGTGTGTTTCTGCCCCAGGTTCTACCATTTTATCTTTGACTTTGGTTCTTGACACAGAGCTCCTAAAAACCCTTGTAATTTTCTGAGTGAGAGAAGCACCTTTTGTTCTTAAGAGGTAGCTCCTGGATGGCTCCAGGATAGGGATCAGTCACCAGAAGACCAAGCCATGATTAGAAGCTTGGCACCTTCAGCGTCGCCTCCCATTCTCTAGAGAAGAGAGAGGAGCTGGAAAATGACTTAAGGATCCATCGTGCTGCCATGATGGAGTCTGCATAAGAATCCCCAAAGTACAGGGTTCAGAGAGCTTCCTGTTGGTGAACACATCCCCCGACCAGGATGGTGACACATTCACCCCCAACTCCATGGGCACAGTAGGTTCCTGGGCTGGGGACCTTTGGGACCTTGTGTACTTCTTCACTTGTACACGTTATCCTTTTTTGTATAATAAACCAATAAATGTTAGTGTTTTCTTAAGATCTATGGGTCGTTCTAGCATCTGCTCAAATCCAAGAAGGGGAGTGTAGGAATCCTGATTCATAACCAGCCAGTCAGAAGCACAGATGACAACCTGGATTTGCAGCTGGTGACTGGAGTGGGGGATGTCTTGTGGGACTGAGCCTTTGCCCTTTGGGACAGAACAGAACTGAGTTGAATCATAGAACATGCAGTTGGTGTCTGCAGGAGGGCTGGACTATTGTCTGGTGTGGGAAAACCCACACACATCTGGTGTCAGGAGTGAAGACTTGAGAGTAGGGGAAAATAGTGTGGTTTTCCTAAACAACCTGGAATTGCCCTAATCTCTGGGCATACGATATTGCTGAAGCTGAAGCTCCAATAATCTGGCCACCTGATGTGAAGAGCCAACTGATTAGAAAGGACCCTGATGCTAGGAAAGATGGAAGGCAAAAGGAAAAGGGGGTGGCAGAGGATGAGATGGTTAGGTAGCATCATTGACTCAGTGAGCATAAATTTGAGCAAACTCCAGTAGATAGTAGAGAACAGAGTTGCCTGGTGTGCTGCAGTCCATGGAGTCAAAGAGAGCTGGACATGACTTAGTGACTAAAAAACAATAACTGGGCATACAGTAGTGACCAAGTCAGACAATGTGTTCAGACTCATAGAATTTATAAGAAAATGGCCAGTAACAATTACAGTTTGATAAATACTTTGATGGGTAAACTCCAGGAGATAGTGAAAGACAGGGAAGCCTGGAGTGCTGCAGTTCATGGTGTCACAAAGAGTCGGACACAACTTAGCAACTGAACAACAACAGCAGCGATGGGCCAAGTCGGGGGTCATGCAAAAATTCCCAAGGAGAGTTTCTGTCCTGGGTTTTTGGTTGGGAAAGGCAAAAAGAAGGAATGATTCATCCAGACCAGGGAAGGTCTCCCTCCTACTGTCTGATTTCTTCTAGACTGACTTCTTTGAGGTGGTGAATGAACTCCTTTAAGACATATATTTAAGAGAAAATAATACAATGCCTTATTTATTTAAATTTTTGATATATTTTTACTAACCACACAGATCTACTGAAAAGTTGCAAATACAGTAGAAAAAAACTTTATTCCTGAGCTATTTAAGAGTAAGTTGCCAACCTGATGACCCATCAAAACCAAATACGTCAGCTGGTACTTCTACAAACAAGGACATGCTCCTCCATAACTGCCTTCAACCATCAGCACCAGGAAATTAGCTGCGACTCATCACCATCACCATACTCTCAGACACCACTTGAGTTTGTCAGTTGTTCCAAGAATGGCCTTTATGGTGGAAGGATCCAGTTCACGGTCATGTACTGATTGTGTCATATACCCTTCCTCACTCTTTCCTTGACCTTTGTGACCTTGTTATTTTTGAAGAGAATGGGACAGTTGTTTTGTAGACTCTTCCTGCACTTTCATTTGTCTGATGTTTCCTCATTCATCTATGTGAGTGTGCTCAGTCGTGTCCGACTCTTTGCATCCCCAAGGACTGTAATCCGCCAGGTTCTTCTGTCCACAGGATTTTTCCAGGCACAAACACTGAAGTGGGTTGTCACTCCCTTCTTTGGGGAATCTTCATGACCCAGGGATTGAACCCATATCTCTTAACGTCTCTTACATTAGCAGGCAGATTCTTTACCACTGCACTACCCAGGAAACCTGATATTTCCTCATGGTTAGATTTAAATTGTGCATCTTTAGCAGACACAGCTCAGAGGTGAGGTTGTGTTCTTTATGGCATCATCACGCGTGGTGCAGGATTGTGAATTGTTCCATCATTAGATAAAATGGCATTTGCTAGGCTTCTTCACCAGGAAACCACTCTTTTGCTCTCTGTGATTAATATGTATTTTTAAAAATTATGTTTATTTATTTGGCTGTGCCAGGCCCTACTTTGAAGCTGCAGCATGAAAACTCCCAGTTGCAGCATGTGAATCCAGTTCTCTGACCAGGGATGGAACCAGAGATGGAACCAGGGATGGAAGCCAGGCCCCCGCACCCCCTTGCTGGGAGCTTGGAGTCCCAGCCACTGGACCACCAGGGAAGTCTCAATATATATTTTGAGGGAGGAACTGAAAACATCCCATTTCTTATCAAGTCCTTAATTCAGTATGGATTCATGATTTTCTGTTTTATTCAATGGGTTATGTATGTACTCAGTCTCTCAGTTGTATCTGACTCTCTGTGGCCCCGTGGACTGTAGCCCATCAGGCTCCTCTGTCCATGGGGTTTTCCAGGCAAGAATACTGGAGTGGGTTGCCCAGGGATCAAACCTGAGTCTCTTGCATCTCCTGCATTGGCAGGTAGATTCTTTACCCTCCAGTGACACCTGGGAAGCCCTCAATGGGTTGTAATCCATTACAATTCTTTTTATGCTCAAATTGTGTTATATTTGAGCCCCTTCAAGCTGACTTCTGTGTCTTTGTGACATTTCCCTGTCATCCTTTGAGCATTTCCATATTTTTTTCTGACACAGATAGATGTTCTAGGTTCGACTTCTACATACCCTGTCCTAGCCCTAGAACCAGCTGCTTCTCCAAGGAGCTTTTAGTGGAGAATGGTACTTAGAAACCACGATCTGGGCACTAGGTGTGCTCATGGCTATGGAGCTATTGCTGCACCAAGAACCTCTCGGTAGACAGAGCTAGAAAATACACGAATGTGTCAACACACACACATTCATTTCCATGTGTATTTTTATTGACACCTTTGAGTTCACACCAACACCTTCAATTTCAATCCAATATCACAGGGCTCTTTCTCATCTTCTCTATTTCCATATTTGCAATTCCTTTCTCTTACAGTGAGAAACCTAGATCCCATTTTTCTAAGTATACTTACTTATTTGATCCATGCCCTGTATAGAATCAGTCTCCACCCCTCCTCCCCCATGTGGACTTCCTCCCTCTATCGGCTCTGACACCCCATCTGGACCTAGAATATGCATAGAATCCTGAGCTCTGAGTCCCCTCTCTGGGCCACCTCTCCTCACACACACCTCCTTTGCTCTATTGACCTTCATGAATTACAGACTTAATTATTGAGAAAGGGACAAGATGCTAAGAGAAGGAAAAAGGGAGAAAAAAAAAGGAAAGGAAAGGGGAGACACGTAAGGGAGGTCAGGAAGGGCCACTTGCAAGCTTTTAGCTTCCATTTCCTTGGTTGCACCTTTAAAGTTCTGTGTTGTCTATCATCACCTCAGAATTCATGTTTACTTTGCACAAGTGCTCCTGGTTCAGCAGCCTCTCCATTCCTCTCTCTACTTCCCTATCTGTATCCAAGAATCCATCCATCCTGGTCTCAGCTGCTTGTGGAATTAGCTCCAGAGTGTGCAGTTCTGGACTATCTGGTTTGTCAGCGTCTTTGAAGAACCAGTTGTCTGAAAAGAATGAAGGATCTTAGCTTCCCTCCAGCAGAGCACGTAGAAGGTAAGCACAGGACATCTGATATCTCAGGTGTAATTCCATGCAATTATGAGATCATATCTCTGAAACGGAAAAGGCAGTTAAATATATCCTTTAAGGTTTTGTTCACTTGTTAAAATGCGAGTTAGCACCATTGTTTGTTATTCAGATAATTTTGTCATTTAAATAGGTTTTCAATACCTCAGTATTGCTCAGTTCAACTTTCCTAAAGCTAATTAAGAATGTCAGAAAAATACAACTCAGTTAATACTAAGAATTTGAAAGTCTAAAGGTACTCCTTAAATTTAAATGTAACATTTCAAGAAGATTCAATCTTCTTTAATTAATCTAGATTTAATGTCTGCTTCCATTAAAATTAATTAATAAACAAAACAAAACAAAAATCCTCAGAACAACTCGAGCTATAACATACTTCAGTTGAAAATTTAATTTTACATTGCATCTGCCTTGAGAAGTGGTACATCTTAGGGATTTTTAAAATAGAAGTAAGACCAGGACAACTATAGAAAGTTCTAATATAAATGTCTAATCTAATATAAGTGATCCTCATGCATGGATTATATGAGCACCTCAGAGCTCAAACACCTCAAAGATAAAAACTATCTTATTTAGGGTGACTCAGTCCAGTGACATATGCTTTTGTCAATGTCACAGGAAAATGACAATGCTGGAATTTTAGTATTTATTTCAAGTAATATGAAATGCTATTTTTTAATGACGTCAGAATTCTATTTAAAGCTTTTCAAATTCATTAGATGGTATAACTGGAGATGAAAACTGAACCTCCATAAGCATTCCATCTCTTGGAGTCTGGTTTGTCCAAGCTTTGCACCTCCTTCACATCTATACCCCTCCCCAGGAGCCGTTGGAGCCCTGTGAGCTCACAGATCACAGACCCTAACCACTGTCCCTGAGTTGAGGGAATTTGTCTTAGGATGGTGGCAAGAGGACTTGGTGGGGAGGTGCAGGTGGTAAGTGGTGATGAGGATTGGGAGAGCTTGGAGTAAAGATGTCCAGATTGGGTGGATATCAGGAGGGATTCAGAGGAGAAGGGTTGAAGAGCCAAAAGGCTAAGCTAATTGCCAAAAAAGTCTAAAATGCAATGATGTTACATTCACAAACATAATTCAGTACCTAAAAATACTATAATATCAAAAAGGAGTGAGGAGGCTTCAGGGGAGTAATGGTACTGCTCACTATTTTGATTAGAATGATGGTTTCACAGATGTATGAACACACAAAGCTTTTCTAACTGCACACATTTACAAAAATTTTTATTTTGGCTGTTCGGGGTCTTAGTTGCAGCCTGTGGGATCTTGGCTCTTCAGTCTTTGTTGAGGCATGTGGGATCTTTAGTTGAGGCATGTGGGATCTAGTTCCCTGATCAGGGATGGAACCTGGGCCCCCTGCACTGGGAGCGTGGAGTCTTAGCTACTGAATCATCAGGGAAATTCCTAATTGTACACTTCCTAATGTGCACTTTATCTTTTGTCTGTTTTACTTTATGCCTTAAAATGTGTGTGCTAAGTCATTTCAGTCATGTCCAACTCTTTGTGACCCTATAGACTATAGCCCACCAGTCTCCTCTGTCCATGGGATTCTCCAGACAAGAATACTGAAGTGGGTTGTCATTTCCTCCTCCAGGGGATCTTCCCAACCCAGGGATTGAACCTGAGTCTCTTATATCTCCTGAATTGGCAGGTGGGTTCTTTACCAGCACCACCTGGGAAGCCCTTATGTCTTAACAAAACTCTTTAAAAAAATATGGTACACAGTAATGGTAGAAACCTGTACAACCATTGCTGAGTGAGTGAGTGCTGTGTCAAAGTCTGAGCAGGTCACCCTGATATTGGGCTTTCTGTTTGGACCTGGGAAGGGTCTGGGCCAGTGATTTATTATAGAAATGAATTCTTTTGCCAAGTCACGGTAGCCTCACGATCTTAACTGCCTTCAGTGAGTTTTTTTCATGGGGGCTGGGAATTAAGCAGAGGGCTCTGATTTGTGTTTTAATTTTAATTAGTCCTTGCATGCAGGTGTCGGGGAAGAAAAAAATGTTTCCTCCACCCTCTTAGGTTCTGTGCTGAGGGACTTAGAATTAAATGAAAAAAGATAGTTTAAGGGGGGCAGAATATGCAAGTTTAAAACACATTTACATAAATGAGAGTTCACATTAACAAAGTAGAACTCAAAGAATCAGTAGATTTGGGGATATCATAAAAGATTTTTAACCAAGGAAGGAGAGTTTGGGCTTCAAGAGATGATAAATCCTGGGGAAGAAAGTAGAAAATATATGGGGGAACTAATGGAAGATAAAAGTTCTTATAGTCAGGGCTGTTGTATGTTTGTTGAAATACTGATTTATTTATTTGGCTGTTACCAGGTCTTTCTAGGTGGCGCAGCTGGTAAAGAATCCTCCTGCCAATTCAGGAGGCACAAGAGATTCTGGTTCGATCCCTGGGTTGGGAAGATCCCCTGGAGGAGGAAATGGCAACCTATTCCAGTATTCTTGCCTGGAAAATCCCATGGACAAAGGAGCCTTTCGGGCTACAGTCCATGGGCTTGCAAAGATTCAGATATGACTGAGCCCAGCATGCGTGAGCACACACACACACACACACACCCCAGGTCTTGGTTTCAGCATGCGGGGTTCCCTGAACGGGTATCAGACTCGTTCCTCCTGCACTGGGAACACAGTCTCAGACACTGGACTGCTGGGGTAGTCCCGGCAGGTCTGACACCACCTCGGCTTGCTGTCACTCTTCATCTCTGTCATGAGTTCTCTCCTCTTCTGGTACAGGGGTGGGGTGGGACCGTGGGATTTGGGGAGTGCGAGTGGGGACAGAGGACACTTTCACACTTGCAAATGTGTGCCCTGATCTTAGGCAGTTAAGGGGAGAGCAGAGAGCTTCTCCTGCATTTGCTGATTCTCAATTGCTTTCAACTCAAAATAATTCTTATGCCAAAGAGGAAGATTTTGGGGTGGTGAATTCTTATCTCCTTCCCAGGGAAGACCACCAGGAACTGAACCTTTTAGAAGACTTTGTGCCTCAGCTCCCCACCCATGTTACTGTTACTTGATTGTGGGACAGAGAGTTACAGGAGCCTCATGCAAACCTCGAGGATAGAGCAGGTGCCTCCTCTGGGGTTAGCATTTTGCATCTTGACTATCTCCTTGTCTGTGTCTCTGAGTTTGCATCCTACTCCCTCCGTCTTGCCTGGGGCACCCTGTTTTGTCTGACTTTCCAACTTCCTCCCTCCTTGCTCTCACATCCTGAGCTAGGGCTCCAGGAATGGCTTTTATCACTTTAAAAACATTGTGCAGTATTTTGCCTTTTGATGTTGTTTCTGTCAGATGCACATTGTGTCTGAGTTCACTGACTTGATGCACTCTACCAACACTGAGAATTTAGTTTTCCAAGAAAAAAATCTATTTTATTTTGTTTAATATTGTCCATATAACATCTTTGTACTTAAATAATATCCCCTTCCCCCCTTTTTTAAAGAAGGAGCTTGGCTCAAAAACCTCAAAAGCTGTGGCCACCAACTGAGATCCTAAAATGACCTAGAAGTGGAGCTGGGTCAGCGTGAAACAAAATAAACCCCTTTCCAAGAAGTTCAGCCTTGGAGAAGAGCGTTCGTGAACAAAACCGCAGGCCCCTTGCCATCCTCCGCCTTTCTGCTTTGGTTGGCTGCAGTCCTGTCATCTTCCCTCCTAACCAAAACAATGCCTCTGAGACGATGCAGATTTTTACATTTTTTCCTTAAAAAAAAGTTCTATATCTCAAATATTTAAGAATTCAGTATAGAATGTACCTTTGAAAAAGTACATACTGATGTCTGAAACACAGTCCTCCAACCACCATTAAAAAAGATTCAATATCTGACACACGTCTCAGAGTTCCAAGGTCACAGATTTCTTAGACTTTGTAAGAACAGCCAGACCAGCTCACACATGCTAAAATGTATTCTAAATGGTTTAAAAGGAATAGGAAGACTTAAGTGGTTTTCTTTGCTTTTCTGGGATGTGAATGTGTTCATCAGATTCCTGCCCCTCTTAGTTTTTTTCTCTTTCTTTTTAATTGAAGAATTGGTCAGCTCTCACCCCACCCTGCCCACCACCCCATTTTATACTTTTGTAGTCCAGGAAGGGGGGTCTTTGGGCCATTTCCTTAACACCCCCTTCCACCCAAAATTTTATCATGAGCACTTTCAAGTAAACCAGATACACACAGTGAATAAAGTAAGGCCCAGTCAGTTCAGTTCAGTTGCTCAGTCATGTCTGACTCTGCGACCCCAAGGACTGCAGCATGCTAGCCTTCCCTGTCCATCACCAACTCCCCAAGCTTGCTCAAATTCATGTCCATTGAAAAGGTGATGACACCCAACCATCTCATCCTCTGTCGTCCCTTTCTCCTCCTTCAATCTGTCCCAGCATCAGGGTCTTTTCCAATGATTCAGCTCTTTGCATCAGGTGGCCAAAGTATTGGATCTTCAGCACCAGTCCTTTCAGTGAATATTCAGGCCCCCCATCCAGTTAATTAATCAACGCTGTTTCTCAATGCTGTTTCATCATCCTGCACACAGGACATAATTTTACCCATTAACACTTCAGTATGTGCCTGGGACAGAAGAAGACTTTTTCTGTGGTTTTTGTTCAGTCACTAAGTCATGTCCAATTCTTTGTGACCCCCATGGACTATAGCATGCCAGGCTTCCCTGTCTCTTGGAGTTTGCTTAAATTCATGTCCGTTGAGTCAGTAATGCTATCTAACCATCTTATCCTCTGCTCTCCCCTTCTCCTTTTGTTTTCAATCTTTCCCAGCATCAGGATATTTTCCAGTGAGTTGGCTCTTCGCATCAGGTGGCCAAAGTATTGGAGTTTCAGCTTCAGCATCAGTCCTTCCAATGAATATTCAGGGTTGATTTCCTTTAGGATTGACTGGTTAATCCCTTGCTGTCCAAGGGACTCTCAAGAGTCTTCTCCAGCATCACAATTCAAAAGCATCAGTCCTTCTGTGCTCAGTCTTTCTGAGGGCAACAACTATCAACCTAACACAATTAACAAAATACCTGTAAAATAGTAAAAAGCAAGAGAGTTCCAGAAAAACATCTACTTCTGCTTTATTGACTATGCCAAAGCCTTTGACTGTGTAGACCACAACAAACTCTGGAAAATTCTTAATGACATGGGAATACCAGACCACTTGACCTACCTCTTGAGAAATCTGTATGCAGGTCAGGAAGCAACAGTTAGAACTGGACATGGAACAACAGACTGGTTCCAAATCGGGAAAGGAGTATGTCAAGGCTGTACATTGTCACCCTGCTTATTTAACTTATATGCAGAGTACATCATGAGAAACGCTGGGCTGGATGAAGCACAAGCTGAAATCAAGATTGGCAGGAGAAATATCAATAACCTCAGATATGCAGATGACACCACCCTTATGGCAGAAAGCTAAGAAGAGCTAAAGAGCCTGTTGATGAAAGTGAAAGAGGAGAGTGAAAAACCTGGTTTAAAGCTCAACATTCAGAAAACTAAGATCATGGCATCTGGTCCCATCACTTGATGGCAAACAGATGGGGAGACAGAGCAAACAGTGACAGATTTAATTTTGGGGGGCTCCAAAATCACTGGGGATGGTGATTGCAGCCATGAAATTGAAAGACACTTGCTCCTTGGAAGAAAAGCTATGACAAACCTAGACAGCATATTAAAAAGCAGAGATATTACTTTGCCAACAAAGGTCCGTCTAATCAAAGCTATGGTTTTTCCAGTAGTTATGTATGGATGTGAAAGTTGGACTATAAACAAAGAGGAGCGCCGAAGAATTGATGCTTTTGAACTGTGGTGTTGGAGAAGACTCTTGAGAGTCCCTTGGACTGCAAGGAGATCCAACCAGTCCATCTTAAAGGAAATCAGTCCTGAATATTCTTTGGAGGGACTGATGCTGAAGCTGAAAATCCAATACTTTGGCCACTGATGTGAAGAACTGATTCCTTGGAAAGACCCTGATGCTGGGAAAGCTTGAAGGCAGGAGGAGAAGGGGACGACAGAGGATGAGATGGCTGGATGGCATCACCAACTCAATGGACATGAGCTTGAGTAAACTCTAGGAGTTGGCGATGGACAGGGAGGCCTGGAGTGCTGCAGTCCATTGGGTCACAAAGAGTCAGACATGACTGAGCAACTGAATTGAACTGTAAAATAGTAACAGCTTGGGTCAGAGTGAACCACAGCCAAGCATCTGGGGATGGGATCAGGACCACCGTAGGCCTGCAGAGTTGGTGGACTGGGAGAAGTGTTGGGTGGGGACAGAGGAAGACAAGCTGGAATCCACTGATTCCTCTGTGCCCCTGTCCTGCATGGCATCATCGCAACCTTGGAGAGCCTCTGTCTCCCAAGTCTGGTGAGAATTCCTCTCTTGGCCTCTACTAATCCAGAACTACTTCAATAAAGGGATCTATAGAAATATAGCTCCAGCTTGGCCAGGATGACACAGTACAAAGTGCTGCAATCATCTGATACCCAACTGAGTTCAAATTTCCCCCAGGGCCTCAATAATGGGATTTTACAGTTAATTTGTTCAAAATTGGATCCAAACAATATCCACGTATTGCATTTGACTGTTAGATCTCTTATGCTTCTTTCAAGCTGAAATAACCCCCTCCTCCTTTTTTTCCATGATGTTTGTTTGTTGGAGAACCTGGGTTGTCTGTCCTGTAGAAAGTCCCCACATTTTATGGAGGTTTCTTTAAAAAGTTAAAGTAGAGCTTGTGATCCTGCAATCCCACTCCTGGGCATGCATCTGGAGAAAAAGCATGATCCAAAAGGATACACACACCCCACTGTGCATTGCAGCACTGTTTACAATGGCCCAGACATGGAAGCAACCTAAACGTCCATTGACAGAGGAATGGATAAAGAAGATGTGGTACAGATATACAATGGAATATTACTTAGCCATTAAAAAGAATGAAATAATGCCATTTCCAACAACATGAATGGAACTAGAGAGTGTTCCAACTGAGTGAAATAAGTCAGAGAAGGAGAAATATCCTATGACGTTCCTTATTTGTGGAATCTAAAAATAAATGATACAAATGAACTTACTTACAACACAGAAAGAGATTCACAGACTTAGAGAAGCAAAGTATGGCTGCTGGGGGGAGGGAATAGTTAGGGACTTTGGGAAGGTCATGTACACACTACTATATTCAAAATGGATAACCAACAAAAACCTACTGTATAGCACATGGAACTCTGCTCAGTGTTATGTGCCAGTGGGAGTGGGAGAGGGTTTTGGGGGAGAATGGATACATGTGTATGTATGGCTGAGTCCCTCTGCTGTCCACTTGAAACTATCACAGCATTATTAATCAGCTATACCCCAACACAGAATGTTTTTGGTGTTAAAAAAAAAGACTTCCACATAAAAAAAAAAGAATGATATTACAGTAAAACAATGGCCAATCTAAGTAAAGTCCCTGATGCCAGGAAAGATTGAAGGTAGGAGGAGAAGGGAGCGACAGAGGATGAGATGGTTGGATGGCATCACCGACTTGGTGGATATGAGTTTGAGCAAGCTCTGGGAGTTGGTGATAAACAGGGAAGCCTGGTGTGCTGCAGTCCATGGGGTTGCAAAGAGTCGACGTGACTGACTGAACTGAACTGAACTGAATATAATTAATTAATGAAAAATATACTGAAGCTTCAAAGATAAAATTAAATAAATAAAATGGATAACCAACAAGGATCTATTGTATAGTACGTGGAACTCTGCTCAGTATTACATGGCAGCATGGATGGGAGGAGGGTTCGGGGGAGAATGGATACATGTATATGTATATGTGTGGCTGTTCACCTGAAACTACCACAGCATTGTTAATCAGTTCTACCCCCCATACAAAATAAACAGTTAAAAGTTCTGGGGAAAAAAGAAAGTCCCCATATTTGGAATCTGGCTGATCCCATCCTCCTGTGATCATGGTAGTGAGGTCTAGAAGTTTGAGAGGGTTCTGGCTTTTGTTCTTGTTCTGTTTCAGCAAAATGCCCTGAGGTTCCTTACGTTTTTGACTCCCTCTGAGATCCAGAGCTGTCCCACATCCCAGACTGATAGGGTGGGAAAGCCGGGAAGCAGTCATTGGACTACACTGCCCTAAGTCAACTTCCTTTGAGTCATCACTGATCATAAATGGTCTCCTCTAGGGAACTGGGTAAATTCTACAGATATAATTCTTTCAACCACCCCTGGCCTCACACCATGGGCTCATCTGTTTCCATCTTGGCAATAGCTAGTTCACTGGTTCTTCTTTCAACTGGATGAATATTGCAAGAATGGTGATGCCAATTTCAGTTTTGACACCATCTTGGTATGTTGGTTGGATTAGCATCTAGTGGGAAGAGCCCACACATACACCTTCTCTATAAGATTAGGTTAAAGTCCATATTTTTTGAACAAAGGCTCATAGGAAGTGGGGCAGCCTTTCCTTCCCAAGGGTGGAAGCAGATGTACCCTAAGACCCCAACATATGAATGAGCTCCACTTTGAGAGTGCTTTTGTAGGTCCAACAAATTAGCCTAGATACTCAACTAACACAATTAGCTATATAATTGTTGCCTGAAGCATGCCAGGCTTCCCCATCCTTCACTACCTCCTGGAATTTGCTCAAACCCATGTCCGTTGAGTCAGTGATGCCATCCAGCCATCTTGTCCTCTGTCATCCCCTTTTCCTCTTTGTCTTCAATCTTTCCCAGCATCAGGGTCTTTTCCAGTGAGTCCATTCTTTACATTAGATGGCCAAAGTATTGGAGCTTCAGCTTCAGCATCAGTCCCTCCAATGAATATTCATGACTGATTGCCTTTGGGATGGACTGGCTTGATTTCCTTGCTGTCCAAGGGACTCTCAAGAGTCTTCTCCAACACCACAATTTGAAAGCATCAATTCTTCAGCGTTCAGCCTTCTTTATGGTCCAACTCTCATAGTCATACATGACTACTGGAAAAATCATAGCTTTGTATGGACCTTTGTTGGCAAAGCGATGTCTTTGCTTTTTAACATGGGGTCTAGGTTTGTCATAGCTTTCCTTCCAAGGAGCAAGCAGCAGCTATATAGTACTATACTGTAATAGGTTTATAATACTTTTCACACAAATAATACATAAAAAGCACAAAAAATATAGGAAACATTTTTAATCTTACAGTACAGTACCTTGCAAATTACAATAGTATAGTCCAACAGCCGGCACACAGGGGCTGCCATCAAGAGAAGAGGCAAGAAGAGTTACTGACTGGGGAGGGATAGGAGGTGGGAGATGGCAGAGCTAAAGGATCATTAGCAGTAAGAGATGGAGGACAAGCTGCAATGTCAGTCACACCTGACACTGTGGAATGCATGTTGATATCTTAGGAAGTTCAAAACTTGAAAGTTTGTATGTAGGGGACATACTGTATTCTGAGATACAACTCAGAGTAGCTTTCCAGGAACCAAAGTGGACGCCTCCATGGACTCAAAGTGAAAGTTGCTGAATCTTGTCTGGCTCTTTGAAACCCCATGGAATGTACAGTCCATGGACTTCTCCAGGCCAAAATACTGGAGTGGGTAGCCTTTCCCTTCTCCAGGGGATCTTACCAACCCAGGGATCGAACCCAGGTCTCCTGCCTTGGAGATGGATTCTTTACCAGCTGAGTCACCAAGGAAGCCCAAGAATACTGGAGTGGGTAGCTTATCCCTTCTCCAGAGGATCTTCCCAACCCAGGAATCCAACCGGGGTCTCCTGCACTGCAGGCGGATTCTTTACCAACTATGTAATCAGGGAAACCCATGGACACAAAGGGGCCCATCAATACAGTCCATGTTTTTTTTCTATGTCCTTGAACTTTTTATACCCTGGGCTCATTATCCTCACTGAAGAAGAGCTTGCTCCAGCAATCACGGTGGTGTTCAAGAAAGTGCTTATCAACATTGGATTCTCTTGTTTCTTGAACCAAACTCAGTTTCAGGTCATATCCTCACTGGGTAAGAGAAATTGAAGTTGGTGCCTGGGTTTCCGTGAGCTCTAGCTCCGGTTCCAGATGCCCAACGTTCTGGATACTTTGTTTCCCAGAATTGACCCCAGGACTCTGGATGAATGCTCCTTAAAATGAATGTTTCATGCAGAGTTTGGTGTGAGGCCCATAATCCCATTCTAAGAAGATTGTATTAATCCTTTGAAGATTCTCATGGAAAAGAAAATAAAATACTTTAGTAAAAACAACTGTGGCTATGTGAGGATTCATCTCTGGGACAGACTTCCAGGAGGTTTGAGCACATCTCATTGGTACCTAACAGGTCCACATTTTTTCTGACAGAGAGTATATATCAATGCGTGCTCAGTCAATCAGTCGTGTCTGACTTTTTTCGACCCTATGGACTGTAGTCCACCAGGTTCCTCTGTCCATGGGATTTTTCAGGCAACAGTACTGGAGTGGGTTGCCATTTCCTACTCCAATATATATCAATATTTGAGCTAAAGCTAATTTCTGCCCAGAATTCTGACTGGAACAGACAGGGATGCGCTCCTGTGGTTTACACTGGGGTCACTGGTAGAGTTGGCTCAGCTGGTAAAGAACCCACCTGCCAATGCAGGAGACATAAGAGACATGGATTTGATCCCCAGGTCGGGAAGATCCCCTGGTGGGGGGCATGGCAACCCACTCCTGTATTCTTGCCTGAAGAATCCCATGGAGAGGAGCCTGGCAGGCTACAGTCCATGGGGTCACAAAGAGTCAGACAAGACTGAGCACGCAGACAGCAGCAGCACTGGTTAGAATTGAATTTAAGCAAAAGGGAATGCATTAGAAGGGCCACACTGGCTCTTAGAAGGGATGTGTGGTGTGGGCCCTGGGTTTGGAATGGAAATGATGCAGTTCCGGTTCTGGTTCTGGGAGACCTGGAAGCATGTCCTTTCAAGCCCTCAGTGGGAGGCCTGAGCCAGGGTTTTCAGTCCCATCAGGTTGCCCTGAAGGGGAAGAAGCAATTCCGTAAAAGGAAGTTGGTTGGCCATCAGAATGGCAGGATGATTACAGGGCGACTGAAACCTGACCCAGTCCACTTGCCCGTACCGTAGAACAAGAGAACCACGACCAGCTTCCTTTTAGGAAAAAATTTAGTTTCTGGGCTGAAGGGAAAAATGAAAAAAAAAAAAAAAGTCTAAAACCTTGAACCTAAAGGAATGCATTTGTGAAAATCTAGCTCCATAAACAATGCCATGAAAGGCCAGAAGGAAGGCTGTCAGATTGGGGTGTTTGTGTTGAATTTCTCAATTTACCACATTCCAAGAGCAGAAGTTGTACTCATTGGTGGGGAATGTTTCCGAGGACACCCGGGGTCAAGGAAATGTGGTCGTTTGCATGTTGAAACCCAGAACTGTATGTTTCTACAGCTGCTGTCTTACCAGCTCTCTGGGGGCGCAGGCTTAGTTCATCTTGGCCGAGGGACAGCATGGCTGAATGTCTTCTCTGGTCACAGAAATTACAGGACATCTGAGCAGAGTTAGACAGAGGAGCAGTCAGTGGACTGGAAAGATGGGCCCTGAGCTCAAGAATCTGAGATATCAGCAAGAGATTTGGGAGGAAGTGAAGTTTGTCGTGGTAGACCCAAAGGTTTACAGCCTTAAAGACAGCAGTGACATGCTTCCATTTCTATTTTTTAAAGTAGAACAATGACTAAACTTAATCTTTGGTTGGTTTTCTCTGAGCCTTGAGTTCTTTTTTTTTTTTTTTTTTTTTTGAGCCTTGAGTTCTATCAACACCTTGGGCCCTCAGTCTGGTACACAGAAATCATTTTCATTTTTAAATTTCTTTTTTTAGAACAGATTTTATTCTACTTTATTTTTTGGCTGTGCCACATGGCATGCAGGGTCTTAGTTCCCGAGCAAGGAGAGAATACGTGCCCTCACAGGGGAAGCTCCTAGCCACTGGACCATCAAGGACGTCCCCATTTTTAAATTTCTAACCATAATGCTTCTTGGATTAAAGAAAGCTTAAGGAACACTGATGATGAGAAATAAAGGCTAAATGGCAAGATGTGTGTGTATGTGCATGTGTGCGCTCAGCTGGGGCTGACTCTTTGCGACGCCATGGACTGTAGCCTGCCAGCCTCTTCTGTCCATGCAATTTTCCAGGCAAGAATGCAGGAGTGGGTAGCCATGCCCTTCTCCAGAGGATCTTCCCGACTCAGGGAGTGAATCTACCTCTCTTGTGTCCCCTGCACTGGCAGGTGGATCCTTCACCGCTGCACCACCAGAATGAAAACATTTCCACAAATTGGCTATAATATGGTTTCCCAGCTTTCTTAGTTGTTTTCATCAGATCCAAATTAAAATTTTCCAAAATTAAAAGCTAAAAGTATCAAATTGCCAACATCCGCTGGATCATGGAAAAAGCAAGAGAGTTCCAGAAAAACATCTATTTCTGCTTTCTTGACTATGCCAAAGCCTTTGACTGTGTGGATCACAATAAACTGTGGAAAATTCTGAAAGAGATGGGAATACCAGAACACCTGATCTGCCTCTTGAGAAATTTGTATGCAGGTCAGGAAGCAACAGTTAGAACTGGACATGCAACAACAGACTGGTTCCAAATAGGAAAAGGAGTTCGTCAAGGCTGTATATTGTCACCCTGTTTATTTAACTTCTATGCAGAGTACATCATGAGAAACACTGGACTGGAAGAAACACAAGCTGGAATCAAGATTGCCGGGAGAAATATCAATAACCTCAGATATGCAGATGACACCACCCTTATGGCAGAAAGTAAAGAGGAACTCAAAAGCCTCTTGATGAAAGTGAAAGAGGGGAGTGAAAAACCTGGTTTAAAGCTCAACATTCAGAAAACGAAGATTATGGCATCTGGTCCCATCACTTCATGGCAAATAGATGGGGAAACAGTGGAAACAGTGTCAGACTTTATTTTGGGGGGCTCCAAAATCACTGCAGATGGTGACTGCAGCCATGAAATTAACAGACGCTTACTACTTGGATGGAAAGTTATGACCAACCTAGATAGCATATTCAAAAGCAGAGACGTTACTTTGCCAACAAAGGTTCGTCTAGTCAAGGCTATGGTTTTTCCTGTGGTCATGTATGGATGTGAGAGATGGACTGTGAAGAAGGCTGAGAGCCAAAGAATTGATGCTTTTGAACTGTGGTGTTGGAGAAGACTCTTGAGAGTCCCTTGGACTGCAAGGAGATCCAACCAGTCCATTCTGAAGGAGATCAGCCCTGGGATTTCTTTGGAAGGAATAATGCTGAAGCTGAAACTTTGGCCACCTCATGGGAAGAGTTGACTCATTGGAAAAAACTCTGATGCTGGGAGGGATTGGGGGCAGGAGGAGAAGGGGACGACAGAGGATGAGATGGCTGGATGGCATCACTGACTTGATGGACGTGAGTCTCAGTGAACTCCGGGAATTGGTGATGGACAGGGAGGCCTGGCGTGCTGTGATTCATGGGGTCACAAAGAGTCGGACACGACTGAGCGACTGATCTGATCTGAAAGGACAATGATGTCCAATCTTGCTTGTCATTTTTTAGGAATAAAGATTATGCACACCCAGGTTGTGTTTTTGCTGAGGGTGCTTTCAACTGGTAGTCTGGAACCTTCCCATTTGTCATTTAGAAGGAAAAATAGTGTGATTTATCTATAAATAAAAACCTCAGTTATTAAAACCTAGTTTTAAAAATGCAAAAATTTCCAAATAATCTATAAAATCAGTTCTTTTTTTGATGCCATCAATACATACTTAACTTTGAATCTACATTTGTCACAAAATACATTGCTTTAAAACTTGCTGATAAATTATACTTTTCCTAAAGGAATTCATTTAGAGTAAATTAAGCATGAGGCTCCAGGTTCAATCCCTGGGACTCTCAGTTGGAACTTAACTTCTTGTGTGGCATTCCGTGGTGGCTCAGACCATAAAGAATCTGCCTTCTAATGCAGGAGACCCGGATTTAATCCCTGGGTTGGGAAGATCCCCTGGAGAAGAGAATGGCAACCCACTCCAGTATTCTTGCCTGGGAAATTCCTTGGACAGAGGAGTCTGGTGGGCTACAGTCCATGAGGTCCCAAAGAGTAGGACATGACTAACACTGAAGAGTATGTCTTTCCTTAAATGTGATAAAGTTTAAATAAACATTTTTAATATAGGTTGAGATTCGGTGATTGTGTTTGAAATTTACCATTAATCCCCCCACTACCATCCCAGCAACCTAAATAAAAAATAATCTGCAAATGCTAGCATCTTGCTGTGCAAATCCTGCCTGGCAGCTTTGCTGTGTCTCTTCATCTCACTGTCTGCCAGAATGCTGCCCCTCAGGCCCTTCACATGGAAGATCTGAGACTGCCACTCAAACCAGCTCTGGCTGATGGAGGCACAAAGGCACAGGAGGTCCTGTTGTTCAGTCGCTAAGTCGTGTCTGACTCTTTGCAAGCCCATGGACTGCAGCATGCGAGCCTCCCCTGTCCTCCACTAATCCCCAGAGTTTGCTCAAACTCATGTCCAGAGGTGGTCCTGAGGGAGCTCAAAAAAATGGGCAGTCTGAGTCACCTGTTCTCAGAATAACTCCAGGACCTGGGTGGAGCTATAATCTGAGCTGAGCTATAATCAGCCTCTTCAGAAGTGCAAGTTCCTATTTTCTCAAAGCTTTTGAGATGAGTTGCCAGGTGGCCTTCTAGAACAAATTTGGAAACCTTGTGCATTGGTCCATGTGCCTCTTTCTTCCATAGCTGCTCCACGCTGGGCTCCCTGATGGCCCCTTGTCTGTGTCTCAGCTCTACCCCAGGTTCCACGTTCAGGTCCATCAGAACCTTGACCTGTCAGTAGCATCTGGTGTGGACAGTCACTCAGGTGTGATTAGGCAACTTCACGTGACTCATGAATCCTGGGACCAGGCATCCCTAGGAGTCATTGCTCTTGGCCCTTGCATGTGGCAGACACTGGTACTTGCCTGTTTAATAACCATTATCTCCTTTTCTCCAATTGCTGTTGTTATTCAGTCCCTCAGTAGTGTCTGACTCTTTGAGACCCCATGGACTGCAGCATGCCAGGTTTCCCTGTCCTTTATTATCTCTTGGAGTTTGCTCAAATTCATGTCCATTGAGTCAGTGACGCTATCTAACCTTATCTCATCCTCTGTATTCCCCTTCTCCTTTTGCCTTCACCTTTCCCCGCACCAGTCTTTGTCAAAGAACTCAGTGTTGACCATTCTAGGGTTGTTCCCCATTTGAAGCAAACTGGAAAGGTGAAAAAGTGGGTGCCTCATGAGCTGACCACAAATTTTTTTTAAAATGTTATTTTGAAGTGTCTTCTTCTCTTATTCTACACAACAATGAACCATTTCTCAATTGGATTGTGATATGCAATGAAAAGTGGATTTTATATGAAAACCAGTGATGACCAGCTCAGTGGTTGGACAGAGAAGAAACTCCAAAGCACTTCCCAAAGCCAAACTTGCACCAGAAAAAGGTCATGGTCACTGTTTGGTGGTCTGCCGTCTGTCTGATCCATTACAGCTTTCTAAATCCCAGCGAGACCATTACACCTGAGAAGTATGCTCAGCAAATCAGTGCTGCTTTTGTTGTTGTTCAGTTACTCAGTCATGTCCGACTGTTTGTGACCCCACGGACTGCAGCACACCAGGCTTCCTTGTCCTTCAGCACCTTCTGGAGCTTGCTCAAATTCATGTCCATCCAGTCCATGAGGCCATCCAATCATCTCATACTCAGTTGTCCCCTTCTCCTCCTGCCTTCAATCTTTCCCAGCATCAGGGTCTTTTCCATTGAGTTGGCTCTTGGCATCAGGTGGCTAAAGTATTGGGGTCTTCAGCTTCAGCATCAGTTCTTACAATGAATATTCAGGGTTAATTTCCTTTAGAATTGACTGGTTTGATCTCCTTGCAGTCCAAGGGACTCTCAAGAGTCTTCTCCAGCACCACAGTTCAAAAGCATCAATTCTTTGGCACTCAGCCTTCTTTATGGTCCAAGTCTCACATCTGTACATGACTACTGGAAAAACCACAGCTTTGCCTAGATGGACCTTTGTCAGCAAAGTGATGTCTCTTCATTCTAATTCACAAATCAATTAGATGTACCGAAAACTGTAATGCCTGCAGGCAGTAACGGTCAACAGAAAGGGCTCAATTCTCCATGAGAACACCTGACTGCACATTGCACAATCACCACTTTAAAAGTTAAACAATTTAGACTATGAAGTTTTGCCTCATCTTCCATATTCACCTTACTTCTCACTAACTGACTACCACTTCTTCAAACATCTCAACAACTTTTTGCAAGGAAAACCCTTCACAACCAGCAGTATGCAGAAAATGCTTTCCAACAGTTCGTTGAATCCCAAAGCATGGATCTTTACACTACAGGAATAAGCAAACTTATTTCTCCTTGGCAAAAATGTGTTGATAATAATGGTTCCTATTTTGATTAATAAAGATGTGTTTCAACCTAGATTTAATGATTTAAAATTCACTGCCTGAAACCACAATTATCTTTGCAATCTAAATACTTTGTTTTTGTGATACACTGCCGCCTTATCCTCTTCTTTGTTTTCATCTTCCTCCTTGGAACGTGGCCATGAAACTGGAGCTGGAGCAGCCACCTTGAACCATGAGGTAAGAATCCACAAAGCCGAAAGTGACATGCTAAGGATGGTAGAACATAAAGATAAAAGGAGTCTGGAGTGGCATGTTGTGGAAGGTAGGTCTGCTCTAACCTTTGTAGGGCCTGGGCAAAAGTACAAACAAAGCCTATATATTTTGCCCAATTTTTAAAATTATCAATCAAGTGCACAAACTGTTACACAAAATATGTTCTATTCTCTTACCTTGACAGTATACTTCATAATGAACTTTAAAAAATATGCATAAAGATACAGCTTTTATATGACTTAAAAGTCAGCAAATTATCCAAGAAACCAAATATTTCGGTGCTCTTTTCAGTTTTCCACTGCGAATTAGTTCATCATGAATTATGACTCAGGATGTACTGGGCCTTGGGATCAGCATTCTGAGCATTAGATATCATTGTAGAGGGGTGTGGACATAATGATGTTGGATGATGCATGCTGAAGGAATCACTCAAGGAACACCAGAACAAAATCTGGCAGTTTTGTTATTGTTTTTTTTTTTTAATAAAGTAGATTTTATTTTGGGCCTATTTCATGATATGTTAGGCAAGAATACTGGAGTGGGTTGCCATTTCCTTCTCCAGGGTATCTTCCTGACCCAGGGATCAAACCTGGGTCTCTCGCATTGCAGGCAGATTTTTTACCATCTAAGCCACCAGGGAATACCCATGATATGATTTACGTTCTTTTAAAAAAAAATTACCAACCCCTTTTATTCTTGTTAGTTTGGAAGATTTTTTTGGCTTGATCCTAAAGGGTTGCATTTTTTCTCTTTGTACATCTTGTGCAGGCTCTGGAAATGGAGCAAAGCTAAATAATTATGAAAACAGTTTCATAAGATAAAGTTTAAAGAAGTTCTTTATAAAGACATATGACGGATGACAGCTTTCCCTTTCCTAAATGGCAGTTGCACAGGTCAAGCAGAAGGCAAACTTAATAGGTAGCTATTATGTCAAACCACAAAGAACTTTGAATTCCGTGGTGGCAGATCCTCTGACCTCAACGCCAACAGGCAGAGACTTAAATCTTACTTGCGGTTTCAGATTCAGAAATGTAGTATTTTCCATCAACCTCCTCCAATGAGTTATCAAAGGAAAATGCTTCCAGAATCATCAGTGTGAAGGCAGCTATGCTTCAGAACAGCGGTTAAATGTTTACAAGGGTTCAGCTGATTTCCAAAAGCATTAATGAGCAGCGAGCAGACATTAGGGCTTTCAGGAGGCAGTTCATATTGATATCCCAGAGTCTGGAAAGCTCCCCCAAGCCTGGGAGATCAGCTTGGCCATGATCCACAGTTTTAATTCTGGAAATTCCAGTTTATTTCTACTTCTGGTCTAGACTAGACACTGGCTACAGTCCCAGACACTCACTTTTTCTATCACTGCTCATTCAGGAAGACAGAACCCACATGTGAGAGGAGGAACTGAATTGTGTCCCCCTGAATCCATGAGTTGAATTTCTGACCCTCAATAAGACTATATTCAGAGACAGGGCCTTTAAGGAAGTCAGGTTAAATGAGGTCACAAGGGTGGGGCCCTAATCCAAACAGAACTGGTGTCTTTATAAGAAAAGGAAGAGATACCCTAACTCTCTCCCCATCTTGTGAGCACACAGCCAGAAGGTGGCCATCTGCAAGACAGGAAGGGTGCTCTCACCAGAGCCTGACCATGCTGGACCTTGACCTTGGGCCTTCAGCCTCCAGAACTGTGAGAAAATAATTTCTATTGCTGTCTGCCGTGTTGTGTCATGGCAGCTGGAGCAGACTGCTACAGTGTGATTTGCCCCCAGTTCATTTCTAAGTTAAATGTGGTGCATGAGTGCATGCCAAGGTGCCTCAGGTGGGTCCAACTCTTTGCGACCCCATGGACTGTAGCCCACCAGGCTCCTCTGTCCATGGGACTCTACAGGCAAGAATACTAAAGTAGATTGCCATGCCCTCCTCCAGGGGATCTTCCTGACTCAGGGATGGAACCTAGTCTCTTATGTCTCCTGCATCGGTAAGCGGGTTCATTACCACCAGCACCATCTAGCATGATCCCCTAAATTCTTCCTTCCCAGGATATTGTATAGGAATTTAGCTGCACAACTTGCTTAAAAATATAGACTATTTTATGTTTGCACTTTGCTTTTTCTGATCCCCTGGCAATTGTTATTTGAATGTGAAAGCAGAATGAAACTTTTAATTTATTTATTTAGGTCATGCAGAAGGATATGTCCTGTGCAAGGCTGCCACCCAGTTGAGACTTCCCCCTGGACTTGGAGGAAAAAGGATTGGGTGAATTATAATGGTAACACCTCTGATAAATGCCTTTTAACTCATCATATGTGATCAAATCGGTACCTCATGTTTACTCTTAGAGGCATATGGCACACATAAAAGTATGTCTATTTCAGAGATGTTAAAAGTGAGGTTTAGGCCAAAATTGTGCAGCTGCTGGTGAGTGCCCAAAACTAGACTCCCTGCTCACGTAGGGGAAGATGAATGATTCTGTTGCGTGGTGCTGATTAAAGGGGTTATTGGGGGAAGTCACCATAATAAACGAAACTATATCATATCATTTAAAGAGGCTTCATAAGGAGAGAGTCTGGCTGTGCTCCCCTCTCCACTACACCGAGGCCTGCAGTCTGGGTACCACCCACCTCCATCGCTTGTGACCTAAAAGCCATCCACTCTTGGCAGCAGATGCTCAGATCCTTTATCTGTTACTCCCTTTCAAAACAAGAAATATTTTCAAAGACATAGACCCATTTGTTATCTCTCTGAGTCATTTCTAAAAAGTGTAAGAAAACTCTTGGTAAAAAAAGTCATTCAATTGGGCTGTGCCCCATGGTTTGTTTTTGAGATAGCAGAAAGTATCTTTTATTCCCCCCTCCATCCACTCCACTGGTGGAAATCTCTCTTAAAATAAGAAGAACACAAAACCGAAACACAAACTCAGTCCTAGTTGAAACAAGAGAGAAACATGCAACTGAGCTGTTACTGGTGATAGAGGGGGAGAGGGGCAGGATTGGTGATACAGGGGAGGAGAGCAGGTGGAGGCAAGGAGCCCAAAGCCTGTGGAGTAGAGAGGAGGCCAGGTGAGGAGGGGGCTGGAGACAGGAGCCCTTAAAAAACACCTGCTCACTTCTTTTTAGACTGCACCCTGTGGCATGTGAGATCTGAGTTCCCTGACCTGGGATCAAACTTGTGGAGTTCCACTACAGTTCCCTGTAGTGAAAGTGTGGAGTTTCAACCACTGAATCGCCAAGGTAATCCTTTTTTTCCTCCAACTTGCTCACTTCTGTTTAGGCCAGAGGTTCTTGCCCTGGCTACATCCAATCACCCAAGGGACTTTAAAAATTCTGATGCTCAGGCCTAGCCACATCCTCCTGCTTCGCCCCTCAACTCACGCCTTCTCTCCAGGATTATGACTTGCAAGGCTGGGGACACTGGGGAGAAGGAACTGGACTTCATCGTGCTCCCCTCCCTCTCTGCTCCTCAGTCTCTGCCAGCCTGCGGAGAGCAGGTGTCCCATCGGTCTCGCCCATCTGGGGAGGCTGCCGCTTTCCGGCACAGCTGGGTGGGTGCACTTAATTCTAGGGTGTAGAGGGAGGATGTGCCCTTGGCTGGCTGACAGGGAGCCACCTCCTCCAAACAGGCCTGGCAGTAAGAAAGCTGCTGTTCTGACCTCCATCTCTCTTACTCCAGCACCTACCTTTCAGCTGGCTCTGTATACTTTCTCAGGAAGCTGCTGGAAGATGTGGTCCACGAAGGGGAGGGAGGAACCTGAATAGCCAAGAACGAGGAAGAGGAAGTCCCAGGAAGGCGGGCTTAGAGAAGCAAAGGGAATTTCCAGGGTGGTGGTGAGGGGAAGTCCAAGGACAAATTTATGGCACCTGCCGGCAGAGGGGAACGAAGTTTAGCCACAATCAGTGAGCCTGGGTTCCAGGAAGGAGCCTCTTGGAGACAAAAATGGAACCAACTGATTATCAGCTGGGAAGAAGGAAAGTTAAGGGATGAGGGGAAAAAGTACAGATATGAATAAAACAAAGGAAATCCAAAATATAAGGCAACTATCTTTAAAAAGGGAAAGGGACTTGCCTTGCAGTCTAGTGATTAAGACTGCACTTCCAATGCAGGGGGTGCAGGTTTGATCCCTAATCAGGCAACAGTGATCCTGCATGCTGTGTGGCCAAAAAAAGAAGAAAGGAAGAAAATAAGGAAACTATTAATTTTGAGACAAACAAGAAGTTGCAAAAGAAAGAAACTATAATCATAGTTTATTATTTGACTCAGCAGTGAACAATGTTTCACATGGTCTTAATAGTATAGATTTTAAAGACTGGTTTAACCAAAAGTTAATGCTGTAACTATAATTGGGTGTCAAAGCACTAAATTCTCAGCTACCATAACGGGAAGACAGTAGATGGTATCTAAGTTGGATTAGTCAAGACAGAGTTGTAAATCAACTGTGAAAGAATGAAAGTGTTAGTCGTTCAGTCGTGTCTAACTCTTTGGGACGACATGGACTGTAGCCTGCCAGACTCCTCACTCCATGGAATTCTCTAGGCAAGAATACTGGAGTTGGTAGTCATTTCCTTCTTTCTGACCCAGTGATTGAATCTGCATCTTTTATGTCTGCTGCATTGGCAGGTGAGTTCTTTACCATTAGGGCCACCTGGAAGCCTATAGAAGTGTGTGTGTGTGTGTGCTCTTGGGTGTGTGTGTGTGTTAGTTGCTCAGTTGTGTCTGATTCTGTGGCTCTAGGGACTGTAGCCTGCCAGGCGCCTGGGTCTATGGAATTTTCCAGGCATGAATACTGGAATGGGTTGCCATTTCCTCCTTCAGGGGATTTTCCCAAACCAGGGATCGAACCTGCATCTCTTAAGTCTTCTGCATTGGCAGATATGTTCTTTACCACTAGCGCCAACTGGGAAGCATTGTAACAACACGCTAAATCGCTTCAGTTCAGTTCAGTTCAGTTCAGTCGCTCAGTCATGTCCGACTCTTTGCCACCACATGAATCGCAGCACGCCAGGCCTCCCTGTGAAACTCCCGGAGTTCACTCAGACTCACGTCCATCGAGTCAGTGATGCCATCCAGCCATCTCATCCTCTGTCGTCCCCTTCTCCTCCTGCCCCCAATCCCTCCCAGCATCAGAGTCTTTTCCAATGAGTCAGCTCTTCGCATGAGGTGGCCAAAGTGTTAGTCGTTCAGTCATGTCCAATTCTTTGAGACCCCATGGGCTGTAGCCCGCCGGGCTCCTCTGTCCATGGGATTCTCCAGGCAAGAATACTGGAGTGGGTTGCCATTTCCTCCTCCAAGGGATCGTCTGGACCCAGGGATTAAACCTGAGTCTCCCATATTGTGGGCAGATTCTTTACCAACTGAGCCACCAGGGAAACCCTTGTAAACCTGTACTTAAAAGTAGGGAAATAACTACCAGAAGAATCTGCTAAGAATTAGAAGTATCCACACAACAGGCTGCCCGTGATGCAGGAGTTTCAGTTTTAGTTTGGTTGCTCAGTTGTGTCCGACTCTTTTCGACCCCATGAACCACAGCACGCCAGGCCTCCCTGTCCATTACCAACTCCCAGAGTCCACCCAAACCCATGTCCATTGAGTCGGTGATGCAGGAGACCCAGGTTCAATTCCTGGGTCAGGAAGGTCCCCTGGAGGAGTGCATGGCAACCCTCTCCAGTATTCTTGCCTGGAGAATCCCATGGACAGAGGAGCCTGGTGGGCTACAGTCCATATGGTAACAAAGAGTCAGACAAGACTGAGTGACTAACACTTTCACTTTTTACAAAAAAACAATTAGATGTAGACATGATATCAAAAACAGTCCTCTTCTGGGGAGGAGAGTACAAATGCAAGGTTTCGAAAATGCATTTGAAATCAAGAGATTAGCAACTGAAAACAACCACATATCTATTAAAGACCATTATCCAAAACGTCATGGCAACTGCAAACCAAGAATCTAAAATAGATATACACACACACAAGACAAAGACATCCAAACATAACACTAAGGAGAAGAGAACAAAATTGCAATAGGAGAGAACAAAAGAAAAAAGGTCTAAGTGGGGGGAAAGACCTACAGGAGTTGGAAGTATCCAATGAAATTAAATGGGGCAAGTGACCACTCTTTTGCTTTGGTTTTGTAATGAGCCTTTTAATGCTGTTTGACAAGACAAGCCCACACACACCCAAACCAGACACCCATGTTTCATCTTAATAAAAATATAAAAACAGTTTGGGTTTATATTCAGTTCTGACCTCCTGCCCAGATCTCAGAGAAGGCAAGTGTAACCCAATATACACCCCAAGAAGAACTTCTACTGTCTTTTTAATCTCTGGCTTATAACCAAGCTGTGCATACTCTACCTGCATAATTCCAATGTATTGTTAGGAATAAAAACAATTAGCTATGTATTAAGAATTCTGGAGTGTCTTGAATAGCGAAAAGTGCAATTCTGTCTGCTTATTTCTGAGGAGTTATTTTTTAAAAAATTTTATTTTATTGTAGTTGATTTACAATGTTGTTAATTTCTGCTGTGCAACAAAGTGACTCAGTTATAAATATATATGTGTTCCTTTTCATATTCTTTTCCGTTTATAATCTATCACAGGACATTGGATATAGTTCCCTATGCTATACAGTCGGACCTTGTTTATCCATTCTCTATATAATAGTTTGCATCTGCTAATCCTAAAGTCTCACTCCATCCCTCCCCAACTCCCTTCCACCCTTGGCAACCACAAGTCTGTTCTCAACATCTGGGAGTCTTGATGAACAGCAGTTTGGATTTGATTCCAGCTAGGAAGCAGGAAAATTTGGTGTCTGTAATTTTTGTGCATGTTGAGGTAAACCCCTGATGAGTTCTCTACCTGACACAGCAATGCTTGGTTCATGTCGTACTTAGAAAGTGTGTGGGATGCTCTAGACTCCCAGGGCTGGAGGTAAGAGAGTCATCCCACAAGTTGGTTCTGTTAGCCAGATCTGTGGTAAACCTGATTCTACTTGGCAAGGTTTTAAAAAGTGAACTTTGTAGTGTGAACTGTTATGCATATTTCAATACAAACTTGTATTCCTATTTACTTCCAAAGAGGCTTAGAGGCAGCTTACAATAAAGTAATAGTAATGAAAATCAGTAAAAATCAGTTTCTTTCTTCTTCTTACTAATCAGTAAAAATTGGTGGCTCAGGGGCAAAGAATCCATTTGCCAAGCAGAGATGTGGGTTTGATCCCTGGATCATGAAGATCCTCTGGAGGAGGAAATGGTGACCTGTATTCTTGCCCAGGAAATCCCATGGACAGAGGAGCTTGGCAGGCTACAGTCCATGGGGTCGCAAGGGTCAGACACAATTTAGTGTGACTAAACCACCACCACTAAAAATTAAAAGCAATCAAAATAGTCTTTCGTAAGCAAATGGATAACCAAATTGTGGCACATCCGTGCAATAGAATATTATTTAGTGATAAAAAGAAATGAGCTTTCAAGCCACAGAAAGGTATGGTGAAGCCTCAAATACATATTACTAAGTGAAAGAAACCAGTCTGAAAAAGCTATATACCTCCTGTATGATTCCAACTACATGACTTTCTGGAAAAACAAAACTAGGGAGATGGTGGAAAGATAAGGGTTGCCAGGGGTTATAGGGAAGGGAGAGGATATGAATAGGTGGAGCCAGGGGATTTGTACAGCAGTGAAATTTTTCAGCATGATACTTCGATGGTGAACACATAATATTATGTGTTTATCAAAACCCTTAGAGCACAGCACAGAGAGTGAGCCCTAACATAAACTATAAGCTTTAATTAACAATCCTGTATCAATACTTCCTTATCAACTGTACCAAGTGTACCATGAATGAAAGATGTTAGTAATACGGGAAACTGTATATAAGGCGAGGAAGGGGAGATATGGTAATTCTCTGTACTTTCTGTACAGCTTTTCTATAAATCTAAACAATTGCTTGAATGAATGAATTAACAAAGAATTAGTACCTCAGTGAAACCCAAAATCATTCAAATAAGAGTCAAGTGACAGGTAAAATTACAATGAAGGACTCAGGGTAAGAAAAAGTACTGAACTGAACACTGACCTTTACTCTGAATTCTCCAACAAGAAAAGGATGGATTGCACAGCGTGTTGTCTGCAAAGAGGAAATGGACCAGTTTGTCAGCTGAGACAGATAGACTCAGAGATGAATGTATTCTTAAGAGACAAACACCATAATGGGGGATGACCTTGATTGGACTTTCAGAGAAATTTTTGAATTTATTTTTAATTGAAAGATAATTGCTTTACAGTGTCGTGTTGCCATACAACAATGTGAATCAGCCATAAATATACACATGTCCCCTCCCTCCTGAACCTCCCTCCCACCTCTACCCCCATCCCACCCCTCTAGGTCATCACAGAGAAGCAGGTTGAGCTCCCTGTGCTATACAGCAGCTTCCCACCAGCTATCTGTTCCATACACGGTAGTGATATGTTTCTATGATACTCTCCAAATTCATCCCACCCCCTCCTTCCCCTGCTGTGTCCACAAGCCTGTTCTCTATGTCTGCATCTCTATCCCAGCCTTGCGAATAGGTTAATCAGGTAGAGGGTATAAAGAAAAGGGAACTCTCTTGCACTGTTGGTGGGAATGTAAATTGATACAGCCACTATAGAGAACAATATGGAGATATCTTTAAAAAATTGGAATAAAACTACTATCAGTTCAGTTCAGTCACTCAGTGATGTTTGACTCTTTGCGATCCCATGGACTACAGCACACCAGGCCTCCCTGTCCATCACCAACTCCCGGAGTTTACTCAAACTCATGTCCATCGAGTCAGTGATGTAATCCAACCATCTCATCCTGTTTTCCCCTTCTTCTCCTGCCTTCAATCTTTCCCAGCCTCAGGGTCTTTTCCAATGAGTCACTTCTTCACATCAGGTGGCCAAAGTATTGGAGTTTCAGCTTCAGCATCAGTTCTTCCAATGAATATTTAGGACTGATTTCCTTTAGGATTGACTGGTTGGATCTCCTTGCAGTCCAAGGGACTCTCAAGAGTCTTCTCCAACACAACAGTTCAATTCTTTGGCACTCAGCTTTCTTTATAGTCCAACTCTCACATCCATACATGACTACTGGAAAAACCACCGCTTTGACTAGACGGACCTTTGTTGGCAAAGTAATGTTTCTGCTTTTTAATATGCTGTCCAGGTTTGTCAGAGCTCTTCTTCCAAGGAGCAAGTACCTTTTAATTTCATGGCTGCAGTCACCATCTGCAGTAGTTTTGGAGCGCCAGAAAATAAAGTCTCTCACTGTTTCCATTGTTTCACCATCTATTTGCCATGCAGTGATGGGACTGGATGCCATGATCTTAATTTTTTGAATGTTGAATTTAAAGCCAGGTTTTTCACTCTTCTCTTTCACTTACATCAAAAGGCCCTTCGGTTCCTCTTTGCTTTCTGCCATAAGGGTGGTATCATCTGCATATCTGAGGTTATTGATATTTTCTCCCTGCACTTGCAATCCCACTACTGGGCATATACCCTGAGAAAAACATTATTGACAAAGACACATGTACCCCAGTGTTCACTGTAGCACTATTTACAATAACCAGAAAATGGAAGCAACCTAGATGTCCATCGAGAGATGAATGGATGAAGAAATTGTGATACATACATACAAAGGAATATTACTAGACATTTTATACCAACCCCCTGATTTAAAAAAAAATCCAAGAGTGTCTGATGTCACATAGTAGTTAAAGGCAGATTTGTGAGACCAAGTGGAGAAGAGAACAGAAACATTCTTCTGCTGGGTGAATGTTTACTATGATCCAATCTTATGAATACCCATTTGCCCTCAGCTTCTAAGCTGAGTCAAGGCTGAGCCATACGGTTTTGTATGCACACACATTTCCTTATCTGCTCAATTGTTTTTTTAAAGGGCTGCTTTAAAAATCAACACACGAGCAGTGTTCTTGCTATGATAGATTTAGTCTTTTAGTCCCCTTGCTCCTTTACTTGCTTCTGCAAAGGAAATCACAATACCACAGAGGTTAGAACGGAAGGGACTTGGCTCATCAAGGACCTCCCTGCCCCCCACTATTACAAATGAAGGAACTCAGACAGGTATAAATGGTTTGCTCATTGGCACAGGGCTAGTTACCAGCAGAGCTGGTTCCAGGATCCAGATTGATATCAGTTAAGTGATATGCCTGACCCTTCCACTCACAGGAAATTACTGCTCTGGGTCGGGCCGGATTCTAGGGCATTCATCATGATGTGGGCGGGGACACCACCCAGAAGGAGGAGAGCACGTGACTGCCTGCAAACATGCTGCCTGATTGCCATCCACACCGCCCACCATCCTACTCCAGCCAGCTGCCCCCTCCAAGACATGAGCTATTTGGGCTGCGGGGTTTTGAGCAGCCACATAGAAAACCCCATTTCACCAGACGGCGGCAGACCTAGGAGTGGTGAGATGGGTGTCAGCTTATAGTTGTGAACAGGGCTGGGAAACTCTGATCTCCTGACCCTCTTAACACCCTGCACCCCTAAGCCAAAACGACTTTCTACTATTCAGCCTGAAAGGAAAATCTTGTCACATATCCTGCTGGCCTCATGCCGTGAGTGTGGACAGGGAGGAGCCACAACTCTGTCAGCAGAACCCCAGCTGCTGTGACTTGGATCTTTGCCACCGGTGGCCTGTGCTGATGGCCCTGGTGGGTGTGTTTATTTTGCCTGGCTGGGGAGAAACCCCACTGGAGGCACTTCCGGGTTGATGCTGGCTTCAAACCTTTTTTTTTTTTTTTTGGTAACTAAGAAGTGGTAAAGATAAAGTTAAGTGAATCTTCAGGTTAATGAATTAAGCCCGATAAAGAATGCCGATTCTCTATCACTGAGTTTCCTGCTATTGTAATATACAAAGACAGCAGATTCTGTTGTGGATGGTGGCTCTGGGGTAAACAAAGCCTGGGATTTTTTCCATCCCTGAGGACAAAGAACTTTTCAGGAGCATCTCTGGCCTCTGGGGAGCTGAACTGCTGAGCTGCCAGGATTGATGGATGAGTGGCATTTCTCTGCCCACTGACCCCATGGACTCTGTGCAGGAATTATTATTGGAGCTGCTGGCTCTATCTTAGGATGGACAGCCCAGGGAAAGCAGGCCGTACATAAATACAAATGTCATTTTGTGAAGACAAAATCCACACTACATGTGAAATAATTCTATGGTCAGAACTGAGAACTATAAACTTCATTTTTATCCAGGAAATAAAGCTGGATGTGATTATGTTTTGCTCTTTGAGATGTCCCATTTATTTTTCTTTTTAAATTTTTTGAGTTCTCTATTTTTTTTAAATTTTTTATTGAGGTGTAGTTGATTTATAATGTTATATTAATTTTGTGTATACCGCAAAATGAATCTGTTATACTATATATGCATGCATGCCTGCTTAGTCGCTCAGTCGTGTCTGACTTTTTGGAGTCCTATGAACTGTAGCCTGCCAGGCTCCTCTGTCCATGAAATTCTCCAGGCAAGAATACTGGAGTGGGTTGCCATGCCCTTCTCCAGGGGAATCTTCCTGACCCAGGGATCAAATCCTGTCTCTTATGTCTTCTGCATTGGCAGGTGGGTTTTTTACCACTGGCGCTACCTGGGAAGCCCTATACTATATATATATATATCCGCTCTTTGTTATACTCTTTTCCCATATAGGTCATTACGTAGTATTGAGTAGAACTCCCTGTGCTATACAGTAGGTCCTTATTAGTTATCTGTTTTATGTTATGGCACCCCACTCCAGTACTCTTGCCTGGAAAATCCCATGGACGGAGGAGCCTGGTAGGCTGCAGTCCATGGGATCGCGAAGAGTTGGACATGACTGAGCGACTTCACTTTCACTTTTCACTTTGATGCATTGGAGAGGGAAATGGCAACCCACTCCAGTATTCTTGCCTGGAGAATCCCAGGGATAGGGGAGCCTGGTGGGCTGCCGTCTATGGGGTCGCACAGAGTCGGACACGAATGAAGTGACTTAGCATCAGCAGCAGCAGTGTGTATGTGTCAATCCCAATCTCGAAATTTATCCCTCCCCTCCTACTCCCAACTGCCCCATAACCATAAGTTTATTTTCTACATGTGTAGCTCTATTTTTGTTTTGTAGATAAGTTCATTTTTAACCTTTTTTTAGATTTCAAATATGAGTGATATCATGTGATACTTGTCTTTTTCTGTCTGACTTACTTAGTATGATAATCTCTGGGTCCATCCATGGTGCTGTAAATGACATTATTTCATTATTTTTTATGGATGAATAATATTCCATTGCATACATGTACCACATCTTCTGTATCCATTTCTTTATGGACATTTAGGTTGCTTCCATGTCCTGGCTATTGTAAATAGTGCTGCAGTGAATACTGGGGTGCATGATTCTTTTCAAATTATTATTTTCTCTGAATAAATGCCCAGGTGTGGGATTGCTAGGTCATATGGTAGCTCTATTTTTAGTTTTTTAAGGAACCTCCATACTGTTCTCTGCAGAGGGTGCACCAATTTACATTCCCACCAAAGTGGGAGGGCTCCTCTTTCTCTACATTCTCTCCAGCATTTGTAGATTTTTTGAGGATGGCCATTCTGACCAGTGTGAGGTGAGGCCTCATTCAAGTTTTGATTTGCATTTCTCTAATAATTAGTGATGCTGAGCATCTTTTCATATGCTTTTTAACCATCTGTATGTCTTCTTTGGAAAAATGTCTGTTTAGATTTTCCACCAGGGCTTGACAGAAGAAAATGGTTTCAGCCTCCACCTGCCTTTCTAGGAGTATGGTTGGTGGAGCAGGAGGGAAGGGACAGAGGAGGCCCCTGGAGTGCGTTTGCAGTGTGGGCTGGTCTTTCAAGGGCCAGACAGCCTCTCCAAGCTCCTCCTCCCAGTCACCTGCCTACATCCTGTGGCCTTCAGAGCAGCTGCCTCTCCTGGTCTTCCCCTTGGCTAGCCTGACTGACCTCAGTCCTTTATGCCCCGGCCTTCAGCCTCTACAATTGATACACATTTATTTTGCTGTATGATGGAGGACTCTTATCTGGAGATTGAGTTCATTCTGGTGGAAGGAAGTTCCTTCTGTTATCCCTAAGTCAATGATGCTCTTCTGTAAGTCTCAGACTTTTCTCATATTAACAGAACAGTACCACATCCCCTCACCTGTCTCCAAGACCCCTATATGTGGGTCAAGAAACAACAGTTAGAACCAGACATGAAACAACAGACTGGTTCATAACGGGGAAAGGAGTATGACAAGGCTGTATATCATCACCCTGCTTATTTACCTTATTTTCAGAGTACACCATATGTAATGCAGGGCCTGATGAACCACAAGCTGGAATCCAGATTGCCAGGAGAAATATCAACAACCTCAGATATGCAGATGACATTACCCTGACAGTAGAAAGTGAAAAGAAACTAAAGAGCCTCTTGATGAAGATGAAAGAGGAGAGTGAATAACCTGGTTTAAAACTCAACATTCAAAAAACTAAGATCATGTCATCTGGTCCCATCACTTCATGGCACATAGACAGGAAAAAAGTGGAAACAGTGACAGATTTTCTTTTCTTGGGCTCCAAAATCACTGCAGATGGTGACTGCAGCCATAACATTAAAAGACACTTGCTCCTTGGAAGGAAAGCTATGACAAACCTAGACAGTCTATTAAAAGGCAAAGACATTACTTTGCCAACAAAGGTACATTTACTCAAAGCTGTGGTTTTCCAGTAGTCATAAAGAAGGTTGAGCACCGAAGAATTGATGCTTTCGAATTGTGGTGCCAGAGAAGACTCTTGAGAGTCCCTTGGAGATCAAACCAGTCTATCTTCTAGGAAATCAACTCTGAATATTCACTGGAAGGACTGATGATAAGGCTGAAGCTCTAATACTTTGACCACCAGACATGAAGAACTGACTCACTGGAAAAGACCCTGATGCTGGGAAAGACTGAAAGCAAAAGGAGAAAAGGAAGACCAAGGATGACATGGTTAGATAGCATCACCAACTCAATGGACATGAATTTGAGCAAACTCTGGGAGGTAATGAAGGATAGGGGGGCTGGCATGCTGTAGTCTACCGGGTCGCAAAGAGTCAGACACGACTTAATGAACTGAACAACAGTAGCAATCCGCTTGGATGACCGGGATAGGTTTCTCTGTTAGGAAGGGAGGTGCAGACTGATTAACACAAATATTCAGTATACTCAGTGTGGCGCAATGGGAAATAGATAAATGGTTTTTGTCTTCGTACTTGGAATACAGCTTCTAAAACCCTTGGCATCTCTGGAATGATGACTCTTTTGAATGAGATGACCTTTGGCTGGAAGCCCTCAGGTTGGGGGCTGGTTGTCAGCATGATCAAGACACGATTAGACAGTTAAACTTTCAGTAGCACCCACGAACTCTCAAGCGTACACATGCACTCACCAGCTTCTAGCAAGGAAAGAGGGACTGGAGACTGAGTTAGTCACCAATGGCCAAAGATTTCATAAGTCATCCATTTGTACTGAAACCACCATAAAACCCTTCAGTGATAGAGTTTGGGAGCCTCAGGGTGGTTGAACACGTTCAGGTTCTGGGAGGGTGGTACTCCCAGAAAGCGCACAGAAGCTCCCCATCTTTCCAACAGGCTTTGTCTTGTGTATGTGTCTCTTCCATCTGGCTATCCCTGAGCTGCATCTTTTATCATAAAAAACAGTAATAATAAGTAAAGTTCTTTCCTCAGCTCTTTGAGGACTTCCCAGATGGCACAGTGGTAAAGAATCTGCCTGCCAATACAGGAGCCACAGGAAATGCTGGTTCGATCCCTGGGTTGGAAAGATACCTGGAGGAGGAAATGACAACCCATTCCAGTATTCTTGCTAGGGTAATCCCATGGGACTGATGCTTTTGAACTGTGGTGTTGGAGAAGACTCTTGAGAGTCCCTTGGACTGTAAGGAGATCAAATCAGTTAATCTTAAAGGAAATCAGCCCTGAATATTCATTGGAAGGACTGATGCTGAAGCTCTGATATTTTGGCCACCTGATGTAAAGAACTGACTCACTGGAAAATACCCTGATGCTAGGCAAGATTGAAGGCAGGAGAAGAAGGAGATGACAGAGGATGAGATGGCTGGATGGCATGACCAACTCATTGGACATGAGTTTGAGCAAACTCTGGGAGTTGGTGATTGACAGGGAAGCCTGGCCTGCTGCAGTCCATGGGGTTGCAAAGAGTTGGACACGACAGAGCAACTGAACTGAACTGAATCCCAGGGACAGAGGAGCCTTGTGGGCTACAGTCCATGGGGTCACAAATAGTTGGACACAACTGAGCACGCACAATTCTTTGAGGTATTCTAGCAAATTGTCAGGAGAAGGCAATGGTGACCCACTCCAGTACTCCAGACCCAACTGAGGGACTTCACTTTGACTTTTCACTTTCATGTATTGAAGAAGGAAATGGCAACCAATTCCAGTGTTCTCGCCTGGAGAATCCCAGGGATGGATGGGCCTGGTGGGCTGTCGTCTATGCAGTCGCACAGAGTCAACACGACCGAAGTGACTTGGCAGCGGCAGCAGCAAATTGTCAAACCTGAGAAGGGTTTGGATAAATCATAGGGGAACCCCTGGCTTATCTGCTCATCTGTCAGAAGGATGAGTGGCCTGGGGACATGAGATTGGTAACCGGAGTGAGGATAGTCCTGTGGGACCAAGACCTTAACTGTGGGCCTGACAGGTAAGGTCAGAATTGAACTGAACTCTTGGACACCCAGTTGGTGTTGGTGCAGGAGAAAACCCACACATTTGATGTCAGAGGTGGTGAGAATAAAGATAGTTCACTTGGCAATTATATTCTGGTGTATGTATATATTTAATACAAAGAAATTATAAGTATTACTTATAAGAAATTTATATTTATTCTGGTTTAGTCACTGAAATTTATTTATTTTCAGTCCCATCACTTCATGGCAAATAGATGGGGAAACAATGGAAAGAGTGACAGACTTTATTTTCTTAGGCTCCAAAATCACTGCAAATGGTGACTAGAGCCATGAAATTAAAAGACGCTTGTTCCCTGAAAGAAAAACTATGACAAACCTAGACAGTATATTAAAGAGCAGAGATATTATTTTGCCAACAAAGATCCATCTAGTCAAAGCTATGGTTTTTCCAGTAGTCATGTATGGATGTGAGAGCTGGACCATAAAGAAAGCTGAGTGCCGAAGAATTGATGCTTTTCAACTGTGGTGTTGGAGAAGACTCTTGAGAGTCCCTTGGACAGCAAGAAGTTTCAACCACTCAATCCTAAAGGAAATCAACCCTGAATATTCACTGGAAGGACTGATGTTGAAGCTGAAGCTCCAATACTTTGGCCACCTGATGCAAAGAGCAAACTCATTTAAAAAGATCTGGATGCTTGGAAAGATTAAAGGCAGTAGAAGAAGGGGACGACAGAGGATAAGACTGTTGATGGCATCACTGACTCAATGGACATGAGTTTGAACAAGTTCCAGGAGATGGTGAAAGACAGGGAAGCCTGACATGCTACAGTCCGTGGGTTCACGAAGAGTCGGACATGACTAAGCAATTGAACAATTTATTTTATGTAAGTTATATTAACATGCATCAATCTAGAAAACTAGTTTCTTTTCTTTTTAGAATTTTATAGTTTTAAATTAATTTATTTATTTATTTTAGATGGGCTCTGGGCCAGCCTGACATAGACCCACACACCCAGTGTGACTGGGCAGGAAGAGAGGGGTGGTCCCTCAGCCTGAGAAAGGCACAGAAGTGACTTTGAGGACTGGTAGGCAAGAGGAAACCTCACATTTGGTCAGTGAGAACAAAGAGCATACCATTTGACAACCGGAGGCCCCAACAGATTGTAGGCATCAATCACAGGGCCACAGGATTGGAGGGCAGAGCCCAAGACCTGGTGGACAAGTGACTCTCAGGAGCAGCCAGGGCAGAGGGCCATGGACCAGTTGTGCCATCCTTCTGTGACACTCAGATACTGTGTAAACCTCCCCTGAATCCTGGTCCCACCCAGGATAAGGAAAGAAGATGGGATGGAGTGGGAAGCACCTCAAGTTGACCAGTCCAATACCACCGTCTTCAGGCAGAATCCCTTCTCCAGGAAACCTCAGTGTTGGCTCTCAAGGCCTCTGACTGGTTGGGTGGGGCCCAATCGCATCATCAGGGATCCTCTCATTTCCTCAAATTCAGTGATGGCAGACATTGACCACATCTACAGGATACTTTCAAGGTAACACCCCAGTTGGTGTTTGATTAAATACCTGGACTGGACAGCCTGCTCAGGCTGACACAATCACTCAGGCTCTTTTTGCATATCCAAGTTTGTGATTCTGTTTGAATTCACACTTGAGACAAATATAATGTATAATCACATGTCCTGATGCTTTTAGTGGGGCACACTGTGACTCTTGGGTGAGGCAAACCCCCACTCTGTCCACTCCCACTTTTGGGGGGGGCCTGGCTCCCCATTTTCTCTTGTCAGGCAGGAGAAGGGGCAGCAGCTTCACGTGTGCCCTCCTTCCCCAGACGCAGAAAGGTTCTATTTTGTTGCAGTTGTTGTTATTTAGTCGCTCAGTCATGTCCGACTCTTTGCAACCCCATGGACTAAAGCCCAACAGGCTCCTTTGTCCATGGAATTTTCCAGGCAAGAATACTGGAATGGGTTCCCATTTTCCTCTCCAGGGAAGAGAGAAATATAATTCACAAACCGTAGAATTCACACTTTTAAAATATATAATTCAGTGGCTTGTAGTATATTTACAGAGCTGTGCAAATATCATTACAATCTAATTTGAGAGCAGTTTCATCACCCCCTGAAGAAACTGCCCCCATTAGCAGTCATTCCTTGTCTCTCCCTGACTCCTCCAGCCCAAGGCAACAATTAATCTTTCTGTCTCTGTGGATTTGCCTGTTCTGGACGTTTAGTATAAATGCTCAGTCACTCGATTGTGTCTGACTCTGCAACACTTTGAACTGTAGCCTGCCAGGCTCCTCTGTTCATGGGATTTTTCAGGCAAGAATGCTGCAGTGGGTTACCACTTCCTCTTCTAGGGGATCTTCCCGACCCAGGGATCAAACCCATGTCTCCTGTGTCTCAGGCATTGCAGGCAGATTCTTTACTGCTGAGCCATCGGGGAAGCCCTTTGTGTAAACAGAATCATCCAATAGGTGGTTTCCTGTATCTGCTTCTTTAACGTCACAGGATGTTTTCCAAGTTCATCCACATTGTAGCCTGTATCCAAACTCCATTTCTTCTTCTGGCTAAATATATTCCATTGTACAGACACAGCGCACATTCCTCATCTGTTCACCAGTCGATGGACATTTGGATTGTTTCTGCCTTCTGTCTGATTGGAATAACGCTGCTGTGAACATTTACATGCCAGCGTTTGTGAGGACATATGTTTTCATTTCTCTTGGGTGTCCTCCTCGGAGTGGAACCACACGGTCATATGGTAACTCTATATTTAACTTCTTCAGGAAGCGCCTGACTGTTTTCTGCCGCAGTGGCTCCATTTTTACCTCCCCACCAGCAGGGTACGGGCTCCAGTTACTCCACATCCCCACCAGCCTGGGTTTTTCCATCTTTTTGATGATAGCCATCCTGTGGGTGTGCCTTAGCTTGTTTGTGTTTTTGTATGGCCTATAAGCTAAGAATAGTTTTTCTATTTTTAAAGGGTTATAACACACACAGAGAGGAAGAAAATGTGACAGAGATGGTATGTGACCCACAAAGCCTTAATTAAACATTTACTGTCTGCCCCTGCTCCTTGACCATCCTTGCAGACTTCTCACCTGCAGGAAAAAAATGCTAACAAAACTACATGTTTCTGCTCAGCGGTCTCCCACATGTGAATGCTGGCATTTTCCTTTTATACCTGAGAGATGCCTTCTCTCCTTCCTTTTTTAAAATATGTACATTTTATTTTTTTAATTAAAACTTTTAAAAATTGTATTTATTTTTAGTTGCACTGGGTCTTCATCACGGCACACAGGCTTAGTTCCCCCACAGCATGTGGGATCTTAGTTCTCCAACCAGGAATCAAACCCATATCCCCTGCATTGGAAAGTGGCTTCTTAACCACTAGGCCACCAGGGAAATCCCTCTTCTTCTTTAAGACCTGAGGACAATCTCATTTTCTTTGGGAAAGTTTCCGGGTTGTCTTCACACTCCCGTTTGCCTTTCCGTGTATTTGGCAAACACCTCCTCTGGCAGGATGCTGACCCTCAGTACACTGTTTATGTTTTTTTACCATCTGAGACCCTTGAGGGCAGAGGTCAGGGTTGGTGTGTTGATTCTCATCTTTCTTTCCAAGCCGAGTGCTGAGCATAGCATTTGCTTATTGAAGGAGGGAAGGCACGGAAGGACAAGATGAAACCCTTGTCCTCAGAAAGCAGAATGCTCATGGGGTAACGCACCTTGCACAGAAGACTGTGACAAGCTGCCAAGGCATTCGTGCCTCCTGCAGTGTTTTTTTAATTGAGGTTTTAAAAATTATTATTATTATCAAAATTTTCTTATTTTTTGGCCATACTGCACAGCATGTGGGATCTTAGTTCCCCAACCAGGGATCAGACTAGTGCCCCTTGCATTGGAAGTGCAGAGTCTTAACCACTGGACCACAGGGGAAGTCCCAGCAGTATTTGCTGACTGCCTCCTTGCACCAGGCCCCATGCAGGCAGCAGCGGTACAACTGTAGAAGGGAAAGAAGCTTGTGTCCCCGTGGAACTGAACGTGCCGGTTACAGCCTCCGTCACATGGACACATGGCCTCGGCTGGCAGGTAGTCTCCCCTCCCTCCAGCCAGGGGTCTCCAGGTGCTGGCTAAGCAGGTACCACCCATAACGATCCAGTTCTGGGGAAGTCACTACAGTTCTTTACCTGAACCTCGGGTTTCCTCTTTCTAGGCTCTTGATGGGCTGGCACCTCCCTCTTTGTGGCTCGGGAGGCTGTTTGACTCAATGAAACATGAGCAGAGGCAACGTGTGTCATTAGGGGGTAGGGGGACCTTGAAGGACCAGTGAACACTGTCCTGTTTCCTTCAGCGTCCTGCACTGACCATGGGAGCACACGGCCAGTAGAACCTCCTTCTGCCTAGATGACTCTGCAGATCAGAATTTTTCAGACCATGCTGGACATGTCTCATAGGACTTGGGGGTCGCACAGGACTATGGCCTGACCTAGCCTCTCCTATCTGACACAAACCCCACGACCGTGGGAGTTCCCCCACGGGAGGGTCTGGAGTGGCCCAGGTCATACAGGATGAGCGGGGCAGGGGCGGGCAGAGGGTCAGAGAGGACCAGAGGAAGGATGTGCTGCCCCTGGAAGGTTTCAGCTGAGATTGCTGCTCACAAAGACTCTGTTCCCCCTTCGCCACCAACACCTTGTTTTCCAACCAGGATTAGAACCACTTTGCCAATGTCCCTCCCTTGGAAGAGATTCCATTAGTGCACATTTTATACTTCGTGGGTGAATACACATAGATCCTTCCTTCTGCATCTTATTTTACTTCAGAGCAGATGCATCAGTAAAATATTTCTGCTCTCTTTGGCTCACAAAGTTATCCCATTCTGGCATGCGGGTCAAAGGAGAGATGAAACAGCAGGAGTGTTTGCAGCCAGCGTACAAGAGTCAGGACCTCCCTTACGGAACCGTGCTCTGGTCCAAAGCACCATCCATGAGTCTGGGTGATGGTGGCATATGGTCTGTTTTATTTCTAAAATCAAGGACTCACTGATGAAACTGGGCTGGAATTCTTTTTTTTTTTTTTTGATTGGAGGGTAATTGCTTTACAATGCTGTGTTGGTTTCTGCCGTACAACAATGTGAGTTACTCATAAGTATATATATGTTCCCTCCCTCTTGAGCCTCCCTCCCACCTCTCTAGGTTGTCACAGAGCACTGGGTTAAGCTCCCTGTGTTATACAGCAGCTTTCCATCAGCTATTTATTTTACATATAGTAATGTATATGTTTCAATGCTACTCTCTCAATTTGTCCCACCTTCTTCTTGTCTCACTATGTCCACAAGTCTGTTTTCTAACTTCTGCATTTCTATTGCTGTCCTGCAAATAGATTCATCAGCACCATTTTTTTCTAGATTCCATATATATGTGTTGTTGTTGCTGGTTAGTCATTAAGACATGTCCAACTCTTTGCGACCCCAGGGACAGCAGCACTCCAGGCTTCCCTGTCCTTCACTGTCTCTCAGATCTTGCCCAAGATCATGTCCAGTCAGTCAGTGATGTATCCCAACCATCTCATCCTCTGTCTCCCCCTTCTCCTCCTGCCTTCAATCTTTCCCAACATCAGGGTCCTTTCCAGTGAGTTGACTCTTCACATCAGGTGGTCAAAGCATTGGAGCTTCAGCTTCAGCGTGATAGGGGATATGAATATGTGCATTAATACATCATATTTGTTTTTCTCTTCCTGACTTACTTAACTCTGTATAACAGGCTCTCAGTTCATCCACCTTGCCACAACTGACTGAGATTCGGGCTGAAATTCTTAACTGAAGTTTGAAAAGCATTCCGTGTTTGCTTTCTGGTTGCAGGTCATACACCACTGTCTTCTGTCACTTTCATGAGTCTTGTTATTTAGAAATAATGACATGAATGATTTTAGTGCTGGGAAGCATTAATTTACCAAAACAGTGTCCGCATGCAAGTGTTGATGGGATTTCAGGAAAACACCATCACAGCATCACTCCCTGCTCATCCAGGAAAACTACCATCACTCCTTTTCTCACGGGCTGCAGGATCTATCAGAGAAGCATCCAGTGAGGGTCCCCGGCAAGTTGCCCGCTGCCAGAGCCAGATTGTTTTTCTTTAGTGACAAGGGAGGGGAGGAACAATGGTGCCCTTTACTCACCAGTGACTAAATAACAACCTTCTGGGCCAAGAAGCCCAGGTGCAGGTGTTTTCTCTGCAGGGAGTGTGCTAGCTGAGTTTTATGGGCTGCAAACTCCTATCAGAAGTTGATAAGAGAACTTCTGGGCCATTGGTTCTCCGCTGATTGGACATGAATTTCCTAAGCCCCAAGTGTGAAACAGCTGAGGATGAATCATCCCCATGAGCCACGTTCTGCACAAAAAAATCTATCTATTGCCAACAAAGGTCCATCTAGTCAAAGCTATGGTTTCCCCAGTGGTCATGTATGGATGTGAGAGTTGGGCCATAAAGAAAGCTGAACAATAATGAACTGATGCTTTCGAACTATGCTGCTGGAGAAGACTCTTCTGAGTCCCTTGGACTGCAAGAAGATCAAACCAGTCAATCATAAGGAAATCAACTCTGAGTATTCATTGGAAGGACTGATGCTGAAGCTGAAGCTCCAATACTTTGGCCACATGATGCGATGAACTGACTCATTGGAAAAGACCCTGATGCTGGGAAAGATTGAAGGCAGGAGAAGAAGAGAACGACAGAGGATGAGATGGTTGGATGGCATCACCAACTCAATGGCCATGAATTTGAGCAAACTCTGGGAGATAGTGGAGGACAGGGAAGCCTGATATTCTGCAGTTCATGGGGTCAAAAAGAGTCAGACATGACTTGTTGACTGAATAGCAACAGCAACTGGTATAAATGCACACACACACACACGCATGCACACCTTTAACCTGGTAATCAGGGCCCCCGAGGAAGTGGTGAAATCAGACAGAGTCTGTGCCACCCCCTATCCCAACTCAAGTTACAATCAGAAAGTGAGATCTGATAGAAGGGAGGAAAGAGGGAAGCCCCAAGGGATTCATCAGAAGGAGCCAACATGTGGAGGGGATACGATAGGAATCGTCAACAGATGTGTAGCTGTGATTCTGTGTGTGTGTGTACATCCCAGGAGTTAAGTGCCAGGGGCGTGAGCCACCTCCAGGTACCCTCTCCACAGCCTCCCTGCTGCTCCTGTCATCTGGGCCCTTCAGAGGTGCCCCTCTTACAGGACAAGCTCCCTTACCGGGGTGGTGGGTCTCCTGGTTACACAATCTCACACAGCCATGGCTTTTCAGAGTTAGGATACAAAGGTGCGTGTCTGAGAGCAGAGATTCCAATGCTTTGGAGCTGCCAAAGTTCTGAATGTTTTATAAGTCATACTTCACGGCCATTCATCTTCTGTCCCAGGAACACCAAGGTCGAGGTCGGTGTCTGAGCCTCACTCCTCAGGGGGCTCCCCGTGTACCCACAAACCACACGTTCAACATTCTCTGACTCTGTGTCTCTGTCTCTTTCTTTGTCTGTCTGTCTCTCTGACAGAACTGCCACCAGCTGATCAGAGTCTGTGCCTCCATTCCTTTTTCTTTTTGAGGGCCAGTCTTCATGGAAAGAAATAAAATTTAAAGCTCTTTAAAATACCTGGGATACCACCCTCTTCAGGGACTTGATATAATTACTGTGTGTGATGAGTTAGCAGGAATGTAACAGGTGAAGTTGAGTAGGTGGCGGCACTCGCTGGTAAGTTCAGAGGGGCTCTCCAGCTTCAGGCTCTGCTACCCCAGCGCGAGGTGTGGGGGTCCTGGCTGATTCCTCTGCAACCTCTGAGCTGTAGGCAGGTGGTACTGCCTTCAAATGCCTCCTGTGGGCCTTCCCACCTCATGTCTGAGCTGTCTCCACCTTACCTGGTCTCCACTGGCCCCTTCCAGAAGTCAGGATAGAATACTGCAGTGGAAGTGGGGGGATCAGGTTCTGTGAGCAGTAACACCAATGGGGTCAGTAGGTAGTCTTAAAATGGGTGAGAGAAAGAGAGGGAGGGAGGGGCGAGTGAAGAGGAAGAGCAAGGGAAGGAGAGGAAGAAAAGAAAGGAAGGGAGGGAAAAAGGAAGAGAGGGTGTGAGGAAGAGAGAAAGAGAGAGGTAGGGAGGGAAGGAGGGGGAAGAAAGAAAAAAAGAAAGAAGGAAAGGAAGGAAGGAAGGAAGGGTCTGGCACTCTTCCCAGGCATTTCACCCACAAACTGGTTTAGGCCAGTGGGACGAGGTGTTCTACAGAGCAAAGATCATGTGATCACACAGTGTGAACAAACAGATGGTGTATCATTAACAAAATGCAAGGCTGCGTTTCACCATCTCTGCAGGGTGTCAGTGACCCAGGCAATTTAATTAAAAACATAAAAAAATAAAATAAAAAGTAACAAAGGCCAAAGTTTCATCCTGTTCAGACTCAACCTTGCCAACCACGTGGAGTGGCTGCCTGCCATGCAGGCCTGCACATCCGGCCCTCTGTGAAAGGTGGCCAGTCTGCCTTGTCCCGTCCATGGCATCCAATCTTTGTTCTAGCTCAGAGCAGAGGGAGGGGCTCCAGGACAGGGACTTGTCCCCTACTTTCTCCTGGAGAGTCAGAATGGCAAGCTGCAGAGAGGATCAGGCGGTGCATGTGGTGAACCTTGAGTCCACACAGCAGGTGTCACCTTGGTACTGGGATGCAGGCTCCAGGTGGGCTGGGAGGGCTCAACCAAGAGTTGGCATCCAATGCCCAACTCTGCCGTAGACAGCCTAAGGTGATGATGTCAGGGCTGTGTACCTGGGGCTCCACCATCCCCCAGTGGTGGGCACCTTATTGAAGCAAGCCTCGGTGTTCTCCCCGGCAGCATCATGGCAGGGTTCTTTCTTGGGAGAATCCATGAGGAGAGCAGAAAAAGGCCCAGGACTGTGCCTGGAATGGTGGCTATACTGAATCTGGCTCCTTGCACGGAGGTTGCCTTAACCACCAGGGTCAAGTTGAGCCAGGACACGCCGGCCTCACAGGTGGGTGGGGCTCTGTGGGTAGCATCAGCAAAGAAAGGGAGGGCTTCCCTGGTGGCTCAGTGGTAAAGAATCTGCCTGCCAGTGCAGAAGATATGCGTTTGATCCCTGGTCTGGGAAGATACCACATGCCACTGAGCAACTACGCCTGTGAGCCACAACTACTAAGCCTGTGCTCTAGAGCCCAGGAGCCACAACTACTGAAGCCCTCATGCCTAGAGCCCCGGCTCTGCAGCAGGAGAAGACGCTGCCATGAGAAAAGCCTGCACACCACAACTAGAGCGTAGCCCCCACTCACTGCAACTAGAGAAAAGCCCATGCAGGAACAGAGATCCAGCACAGCCAAAAATAATAAAACAGAAGGGAAGGGACAGACAGGGACAGGGAGGGAGGAAAGAGCAGCCAGGAGTTCCCTGGAGCCAGCTGGCGGTGGCACGGTGTGGAGCTCTAGCAGGCTTGCAAAGGCACCAGCGGGCACAAAGTTGTGTGGCTCCAGGACTTGTCTCCAGGCAGAGGTGCTGCTGGAGCTCTTTTTTGGGAACCTGATGTGATGGATGCTTGTTTTCAAAGGCTCCTTTGCAGTCATGGGGAACTCCTGTCCAGCAGTGGTGTCGGGCTGCACCAAGGCAAAAGAGCCTCAGAGCAGAGACAGGGAGAGGTTGAAGGGAGCTAGGGACAGGATAGGAATCTATGAGCAAGGACGTAGAGGTTTTTAGAAGGGCATATAATTGTGGGCCTCTGAGAATGCAAATGAAAGAATTCCTGTTCATCCTAAGTCCAGATCCAAAGAGTTTGGAGGGCTTGTTTGTATGTCAGCACCTATGGAGAGCAGTTGTGTTTAGTCGCCAAGTGGTGTCCCTCTCTTTTGCAACCCCATGGACTGGAGCCTGCCAGGCTCCTCTGTCTATGTGATTTCCCAGGCAAGAATGCTGGAGTGGCCATTTCCTTCTCTGGGGGATCTTCCCGACTGAGGGATTGAATCTGCATCTTGTGCATTAGCAGGCGATTCTTTACCACTGAGCCACCAGGGAAGCCATGGAGAGCAATAGCTTTCTAGAAATTCTCAATAAAATGTAAGGTGGATAAACCTTTTAGCCCAGGGATGCATCTAGAAAAAGCACAAACCTAAGGTCACGAGGCTGTCAAGAGAAACACTCATTTGTTACACTCAAGCTCTTTTTGAACAGATGGCAGAGAGCATCAGACAACACAACCTATACAATGAACTATTCTGAACCAGGTTCGCCACCTCTCCCCTCAAATTTGTTCGTCATTTACTCTGAGCACACAATACATTCTCTGCTCTAGATGCTGAGCTGGCCAATCGGACCCTGAAGGTCTCTGGGCTCTGCATTGTTTAAACTGAATGACTGAAAGAATCCAGTCACACAGAGAGCTGAGGGGGAGCCTTTAGGGAAGAAGGAATAGCTTGTGCAAAGGCCCTGAGGTGGAAATGAGCCTGACACGTTTCTGGAAAGCCAATGTAGCTGGAGGTTGGGAAGCAGGAGTGCCAACACCAGATACAAGGGATGTGAGGAGATGGGAAGGGGCCAGGTCACAGAGGACCTTTAGGGTTAGATGAAGGGTCTGACTTTTACTCCCAGTATGTGGAATAGCCATCAGAAGGGAGTCTGATCCATTTTATCCTTTATTTTTTCTGTCTTTATAGAATGTATTACAATACTGCTTCTGTTTTATATATATATATTTTTTGTTTGTTTGTTTGTTTGTTTTTGGGTTTTGGTCCTGAGGCACATGGGAGGGATCAAGCCTGAACCTCCTGCCTTGGAAGATGAAGTCTTAACCAGTGGACCTCCAGGGAAGTCCCCCGGTTTACACTTTAAGAGCGTATCCTGGGTACTGGTGAAGGATGGAGTCTGAGTGTTGGTGGCAGATGTGGTGAGAGCAAGGAAGAGATTATTACAGAATCCTGGCTTCAGGGACTTCCCTGGTGGTCCAGTGGCTAAGACTCCACACTCTCAGTGCAGGGGCCCCAGGTTTACTCCGTGGTCAGGGATCTAGATCCCACATGCTGAAACTAAGAGTTCACACGCCACAACTAAAAATCCTGAATGCGGAAATGAAGACTTGATGCAGCCAAATAAATAAATAAATATTTAAAAAAAAAAAAAAAGAAGAAGAAGAATCTTGGCTCCCGCTGGAGTGCAGGCAAGGAGGTCCACAGATGTGGGTGACTGGGAAACGCTTCAGACTAACAGGACTCTATTGAGGGTTGGAAGTTGAAAATGAAAAGATCATTTCTGTCCTCACAACATGACTGTGAATTGAGAGTGTGGTACATGGGAAAGTGGCGATTCCTGCCGTGGGAAGTTCATTTACTTCTGGGTTTTTGTTTTCGTTTGCTTTTGTTTTTTAGGGAAGATTGAGAAAGGATGCTCTGTTGGAAGGGAGGGAGAGTTCGAAGTAGAGAACTGTGGTTCTCAAATATTAGGGTGAGTCAGAATCACAGGAGTGAGTGGAGTGAGTGAAAGTCGCTCAGTCGTGTCTGACTCTTTGCGACCTCATGGACTATACAGTCCATGGAATTTTCCAGGCCAGAATACTGGAGTGGGTAGCCTTTTCCTTCTCCAGGGTATCTTCCCAACCCAGGAATCAAATCCAGGTCACCTGCATTGTGGGCGGATTCTTTACCAGCTGAGCCACACAGTCTGCCCTCCCACCTCCCCCCACCCTACCTCCCGCCAGCCCAAGTTCCTGATTCAGCAGGTCTGGGGCAGGGCCTGAGCATTTCTAACATGTTCTCAGGTGATGCTGAAGCTGGCTTCCTGGGCTCCTCTTGGAGAAGGAATGGAGTTGATTAAGGAGAGTGCAGGAGGCATGCTTGAATACTGGGAAAGCAGTGTGGTGTGTGCTAAGTTGCTTCAGTTGTGTCTGACCCTTTGCTACCCTATGGACTGTTGCCCACCAGGCTCCTCTGTCCATGGGATTCTCCAGACAAGAATACTGGAGTGGGTTGCTATGCCCTCCTCCAGGGGATCTTCCAAACCAAGGGACAGAACCCGAGTCCCTATGTCTCCTGCATTGGCAGGTGGGTTCTTTACCATTAGTGCCACCTGGGAAAGCAGACCCAGGGGCATTTCTAGACAGAATGAGTGCCCATCGGAGATGTGTAGCCACTGGGACTCTGTAGATGACACAGCACTGGGGGTCCATGCAAAACCCAACTGACCTTTAATAGCAGATCCAAGTGCAGAGAGAAAGCTTGGTTTGGCTCTACATTGAAAGAAGGTCAAACAACTGTACACTCACTCACAAGTTTTAAGTTGTAATAAAAAATGTTTAGAACAGAATCCCCTTGGCATTATTATCTAAATAAACTTTATACTTAACTTTGGGATTATAGAACTATTCCACTTTGGAAAACAATTTAGTGATTACCTCAAAACTGAAAATATACATTATCCTAAAACCCACACACAACAGTACAGTAAGCCCCCTACATATGAACCCCCAAGTTGCCAACTTTCAAAGATGTGAAATACATTCCATCAATGTCAGATGTGAGGGACATTGCAGCTTGCCCTCCAACCCCTACTGCTGACAATCCTTCAGCTCTACCATCTCCCACCTCCCCTCCCTCCTCCAGTCAGTAACACTTTTGCCTGGTGACTTGATGCCAGCCCCTGTGTGCCAGCTGTTGGACTGTACTACTCTATACCTTTTCAAGGTACTATACTGTAAGATTAAAACAATGGATATTTTTGTTTGTTGGTTTGTTTTTTGTGTATTATTTGTGTGAAAATTATTATAAACCTACTACAGTACAATACCTAAGAGAAGCAGAAGATATTAAGAAGAGGTGGCAAGAATACACAAAAGAACTATACAGAAAAGATCTTAGTGACCCAGACAACCACAATGGTGGTTATCAGATCACACAATGGTGCAATCACTCACCTAGAGTCAGACATCCTGGATTGCAAAGTCAGGTGGGCCCTAGGAAGCATCACTATGAACTAAGCTAGTGGAGGTGAGTTGAATTACAGTTGTAATTGCAGTTGAGCAATTTTAAATCCTAAAAGATGATGCTGTGAAAGTGCTGCACTCAATATGCCAGCAAATTTGGAAAACTCAGCAGTGGCCACAGGACTGGAAAAGGTCAGTTTTCATTCCAATCCCAAAGAAAGACAATGCCAAAGAATGTTCAAACTACCACACAGTTGCACTCATCTCACATGCTAGTAAAATAACACTCAAAATTCTCCAAGTGAGGCTTCAATGGTATGTGAACCAAGAACCAGATGTTCAAGCTGGATTTAGAAAAGGCAGAGGAACCAGAGATTAAATTGTCAACATCTGCTGGATCATCAAATAAGCAAGACAGTTCCAGAAAAACATCTACTTCTGCTTCATTGACTAGGCCAAAGCCTTTGATTGTGTGAATCACAACAAAATGTGGAAAATTCTGAAAGAGATGGGAATACCAGACCACCTGACCTGCCTCCTGAGAAATCTGCATGAAGGTCAAGAAGAAACAGTTAGAACCGGACACGGAACAACAGACTGATTCCAAATTGGGAAAGGAGTGCGTCAACGCTATATGTTTTCACCTTGCTTATTTAACTTATATGCAGAGTACATCATGCAAAATACCAGGCTGGATGAAGCACATGCTGGAGTCAAGATTGCTGGGAGAAATACCAATAACCTCAGGTATGCAGGTGACACTACCCTTATGGCAGAAAGCAGAGAGGAACTGAAGAGCCTCTTGATGAAAGTGAAAGAGGAGAGTGAAAAAGCTGGCTTAAAACTCAACATTCAAAAAATGAAGATCATGGCATCCAGTCCCATCACTTCATGGCAAATAGATGGGGAAACAATGGAAACAATAACAGACTCTTTTCTTGGGCTCCAAAATCACTGCAGGTGGTGACTGCAGCCATGAAATTAAAAGACACTTGCTCCTTGGAAGAAAAGCTATGACAAACCTAGACAGCATATTAAAAAGCAGAGACATTACTTTGCTGACGGAGGTCCATATAGTCAAATTTATGGTTTTTCCAGTAGTCATGTATGGATGTGAGAGTTGGACCACAAAGAAAGCTGAATGCCAAAGAATTGATGCTTTTGAACTGTGGTGTTGGAGAAGACTCTTGAGAGTCCCTTGGACTGCAAGGAGATCAAACCAGTCAATCCTAAAGAAAATCAGTCCTGAATATTCATTAGAAGGACTAATGCTGAAGCTGAAGCTCTAATACTTTGGCTACCTGATATAAAGAAGTGACTCATTGGTAAAGACCCTGATGCTGGGAAAGATTGAAGGCAGGAGGAGAAGGGGATGACAGAGGGTGAGATGGTTGGATGGCATCACTGAATGGAGGGACATGAGTTTGAGCAAGCTTTGGGGGTTGGTGATGGACAGGGCGGCCTGGCATGCTGCAGACCATGGGGTCGCAGAGTTGGACACGACTGAGCAATTGAACTGAACTGAACAATACAGTACTCTATAGACAGTTGTTTTAGTTGGGTACCTTGGCTAACTTACAAACAAATTGGACTAAGGAACACGATCTCGGATCGGAGCTCACTCATAGGTAGGGGACATATTATAATCATTGCTTCTTTTTTTTTTTTTTAAACAGAAACTTCTTTGTTGTAATAAATTCAATAAACAGTTTAAAACTGGTCTAAATAAAACAAATCTTAAAAAAATATACAACTCAGTGGTCTTGAACATATTCACAGTTTGTGTAACCATTACTTCTTAATACTCTTCAAAAGATCAGTGCATGTGATAGGTTCGTATGAAAGAGTACAATGCATGTCAGTGAGAACAAATCAAATCTGTTCTCTTCCTCCTTAATGTAGATATTTGATTTTTATCAAATGCCTTTATGCATGTTGGATTGATTATATACTTTTTCACTTAGTTTAAATTCTGTTAATCTCTCATTGAGATGAATTATATGAATTCAATTCTAATGGGAAGGAATTCTTTTACATATGATAAGCTTGGTCATGACACCCTAATATAAATAAAACCTCTAATTCAAAAAACAAAACAAAATGCTTAAGAGTTGTATATTTTGCTTTTTAAAAAATAATTTTTATTTATTTGGCTGTGCTGGGTCTTAGTTGTGGCATGTGTGATCTAGTTCCCTGCTGTTGCTGCTGCTAAGTCACTTCGGTCATGTCCGACTCTGTGTGACCCCATAGACAGCAGCCCACCAGGCTCCCCCATCCCTGGGATTCTCCAGGCAAGAACACTGGAGTGGGTTGCCATTTCCTTCTCCAATGCATGAAAGTGAAAAGTGAAAGTGAAGTTGCTCAGTTGTGTCCGACCCTCAGTGACCCCATGGACTACCAGGTTCCTCTGTCCATGGGACTTTCCAGGCAGGAGTACTGGAGTGGGGTGCCATTGCTTGACCAGGATTCAAATCTGAGTCCCCCACATTTAGAACACAAGAGTCTGAGCCACTGGACCACCAAGGAAGTCCCAAGTCTTTGCTTTGTTTTTAGGTTATAAGACTTCCTTCTATGTTCTGTTTTTAAAAAATTTGAAATATAATTTATATATGAAAAATGTGCAGATTTTAAGGGTATAGTTTGATGAGATTTGGAAAATGTTAACACCCTTGGAACCACTATTCCATTCAAAAAATTTGTTTCCATTTCCCCAGAAAGTCCCTTGTATCTTCTTCCAACCAATAATCTCTCCCTGCCAAAGGCTGCCACTATTCTTTCTTCTCTCTCCATAAATTAGTTTTGCCTGTTTTAGAATTCCTTATCAATGGAATCATACAATGTTTACTTTTTTGTAGACAGTTTTTTAAAAATTATCATTCAGCATAAAGTTTTTGAGTTTCACCCATGGTATTGAGAGTATTCACGGTAATGTATTTGTTTTTCTTATGGAATACCTGGTGGCTTACACGGTAAAGCATCTGCCTGCAATGCGGGAGACCTGGGTTCGATTCCTGGGTCGGGAAGATCCCCTGGAGAAGGAAATGGCAACCCACTCCAGCACCCTTGCCTGGAAAATCCCATGGACGGAGGAATCTGATAGGCTACAGTCCATGGGGTCCCACAGAGTCAGACACGACTGAGCGACTTCACTTCATAAGGGGACAACAGAGGACAAGATGGTTGGATGGAATCACTGACTCAGTGAATGTGAATTTAAGCGAACTCTAGAAGATGATAAAGAACAGGGAAGCCTGGCATGCTGCAATTCAGAGAGTCGAAAACACTACTTAGCGACTGAACAGTAACAATATGCTGCTTTGGTTACTCATTTATTTGTTGATGAATATTTAGTTTGCTTCCAGTTTGAGTTTATTACAAATGATACTATGGTAGATATTCTTTTTTGTGTACCTTATTGTTTTTTAAAATATAAAGACATTTGTCTCTAATGTATTTATGATAGTTTATTATTTAGTGTTGTAGGCTTTTACAAAACCATTTTTCTTTAGAAATGGCATTATGTTTCAGTAGGTCTTCTGGGACTTATTTTTCCCTTAGAATTTTGTCTCTAGGGTTAATCTATCATATGACAGGCAACTGGTTTTTTAACATAGCTCTTACAGGTAGCCGGCGTGCTAAATTATCTTACTATTTTAAAATATCTATTTATCTATCTTTTGGGTTTTATTTATAGAAAATCATATAATCTGCAAATAATAACTGTCCTGATTCTTCCTCTCTAATGTTTATGCCTTGAATTTATTTTTCTTATTATATCCTCTAGAATGCCAGTAAATTTAGAGAAAGAGCAGTAAATAGTGACATTTGTGATTTGCTCTTGACTTAAAAAAAAATACTTTGAACATTTCTATAGTGTTTATTTATATTCTCTGTATCAGGCTGCAGAAGTTTTATCCTAATCCTAGTTTACTAAAGTCTTTTCTTTATCAAAATAATTAGATAATTTTATTAATTTTTTTTTGCATCCATTGAGTTTACCCAATTTTTTTTTCATTCATTCAACTACTAAGAGTTAGCCAGACTCAAGGTGATGGGCACAGTCCTCCAGACTACCGAGTTGGCCTGAGACTTCTGACACCAGTCTCAAGTTGAGGGGTCTCCAAGGCCACCTCTGCTCAGAGCATCTGGCTACAAATTCAGGGACCTGGACTCTCTCAGGGTCACTAGAATAATTCATCAGGCTCAGGGACATGCTATATGTAACAGTTATAGTCTTATTATAGTAAAAGGATATAAAACAGAGCCAGACAAGGGAAGAGATACAGAAGGCAGAATATGAAATTGGGAGGGTTTCAGACACAAAGCTTCTGTGTCCTCAGGGATGCACAGCCCTTTCCGCGTCAGTGCATGGCAATACACAGAGTGTTGTCAACCCACGCAGCTCCCCTAAGCTTTGCTGTCCATATTTCTTTTCCCAGTTTTATTTATTTATTTTTGGTTGTGCTGGGTCTTTGTTGCTGTGCAGGCCCTCCCTAGTTGCAGCGAGTAGGGGCCATTCTCCACTTGTAGTGCATGGCTTCTCGTTGTGGCTTCTCTTATTGCAGAGGATAGGCTCTAGGGGTTTAGCAGGGATTTAGCATAAGGGGTTTAGCAGTTGCAACACGTAGGTTCAGTAGTTGTGGGTCCTGGGCTGTAGGACAACAGGCTCAAATTTGTAGCACAAATCTGGCTTAGTTGCTCCACCGCATGTGGAATTTTCCTGGATCAGGGGTCAAACCTGTGTCTCCTGCACTGGCAGGCAGACTTTTCACCACCGAGCCATCAGGGAAGTTCTGCTGATTAAATTAATGCCCATGTGGTTAGCTTCCATTTCCAACGACTTTCTCCCTCTCCTGAGGTCAGGCTGGATTCAAGTGCCCCAAAGCCCCAACTCTCTAACCACCTGGTTGGTCTTTCTGGTGCAGCCAGTCCCCACCCTGAGTCATCTTATTAGCATAAACTCTCAGGTGTGTCACAAGGGGCCCACCATGAATAACAAAGACACTCCTATTACTCAGGAAATTTCAAGAGTTTAAAGGTTACCTCCCAGGATCTGGGACAGAAGCCAGATCTGTCTTTGGGCGAAGTTAATTTTTCACTACACAATGACATTCACAGATTTCCTCATTTCAATCCAACCTTGCATTCCTGGAAAAATAAAACATCATCTGTTTTAAACATGGTTGGATACATTTTGCTAATTTTTAAAAGAATTTTACACCAATGTTTATGAATGAGATTAGCGTATTTTTCCTTTCTCTTACTGACTTTGCCTGATTTTTAAAACTGATATACTGAGCTCATAGAATAAGTTGGAGAGCATGTTTTCATTCTTTCTGTGTGCTAAAAGAATTTTTGTTGGGTTGGAATGATGAGTCTCTTGAAATTTTGAGGAACTAGCCTCTAAAACACTGGTGTTTTGCTATGGAAGATGTTTTAATACTGTTTCAATTTTCCAAAATAATGATAGTATTCTTCAAGCTTTCTATTAATATTTCTTCTTGAGTCACGATTAATAAATTATATTTTTCTAGAAATTTGTCTGTTTCATCTAATTGTCAAATATATCAGCATAAAACTTCATTGTATTCTCGTTTTGCTTTTTTTTAATGAATGAATGAATTAATTAATGGCAGTGGTGGGTTTTCGTGGCTGCACTCAGGCTTTCTCTCTAGTTGCGGTGAACCAGCTGCTACTGCTGCTAAGTCGTTTCAGTCGTGTCCGACTCTGTGCGACCCCATAGACTGCAGCCCACCAGGCTCCCCCGTCCCTGGGATTCTCCAGGCAAGAGAACCAGAGCCACTTTTCACTGTCGTGCGTAGACTCTAGGCATGCAGACTTCAGCAGCTGCAGTGCTTAGTGGCTCTTCGAGGCATGTGGGAACTTCCTCCATCAGGGATTGAACCTGTGTCCCCTGTGTTGGCAGGAGGATTCTTAGCCACTGGACCACCAAGAAAGCCTCTCTCATGGTTTTCACCTCTGCTGTAGTTAAATACTCTCGACTGGTGATTAAATATTTATGTCTTTTCTTTTTTCTTGATCAATATCACCAGAGATTGGTCTATTTTATTAGTCTTTTCAAAGGACCAGCATTAGGCTTTGTTGATTCTTTCTACTGTATGATATTTCTGCTACTCATCGATGCCTGCTCTTTTCTTTATGATCTTCTCTTTTTGTTTTCTTTAGATTTTTGCTGTGATTTTTGCCATAACATTTTTAGTTAGGAGTTTGCTCATTAAATGTCAGCCTTTATTCTTTGCAAATATAAGTATTTAAGACCATGCAATTCCCTCTGAGTTCAGTTTTTACTATAATACACAAGTTTTAGAGAACCTCATGGGCAGTATGAGTTTTTATGATTATTCCAACCATTTCTAAATTTTCATTCTAATTTATTTTTGGAGTCATGAATTATTTAGAATTCTGTTTTTTAAGTTCTAGTGTATAAAACATCTTATCTTTTTGTTATTGACTCTTCTTAATTAGGTCTTGTCTTCCACTGTGGCTCAGATGGTAAAGAATCTGGCAGCGATGTAGGAGACCTGGGTTTGATCCCTGGGTCGGGAAGATCCCCTGAAGAAGGGAATGGCTGTCCACTCCAGTATTCTCACCTGGAAAACTCCATGAACAGAGAAGCCTAGTGGGCTACAGTTCATGTGGTTGCAAAGAGTCTTGGACACAATTGAGCAATTAACACATTCACACTTTCACTACTTAATTAGATTGTGTTCAAAGAATGTGATGGGTATGTGATTTGTTTTTGGAAATTTGTTGAGATGTGCTTTACTTTATTTATTTATTTGCCACACCATTTGGCATGTGGGATCTTAATTCTCTGTCCAGGGATCACAACTGACCCCCCTGCAGTGGAAGCACAGATTAATAACCTCTGGATTGCTAGGGAAGTCCTCTGATTAATCTCTGTACCTGTTTCATATGTACTTAGGGAAAATGGATTTTCTCTAAATGGTTGTTATATTCAGGATTTTACCTGTGTCCATTATATCAAGGTTGTTAATCAAATTGTCTAAATATATTTATTGATTCTTTTTTGCTGCTCAACTGACTAATAAGTGAGAGAAAGATGTCATTTGATTTGTCAATTTCTCCCTATACTACTAATTTATAGTAGTACATACAAATTTTTTATTTATATGGTGTGAAACTTTATTGGATGTGTATCCATTTAGAATTCTTAGGTCTTCCTGGTAAGTTGAAAATTTTTCCATGATTTAGTAACAGTTTTTGTCTTAAAGTTCATTTTTTTGTGTGTGATTTTGATGAAGGTATGCCAATTCTCCTTTGGTTACTATTTTTCTGGTGTATCTTTTTTCTTCCTTTTAATGTCAGCTTTTCCACGTCCTTTAGTTTTAGTTGTCTCTTAGGCAGAACTTCTCCCAGTATGTCTGCCTTTTAACTTATGGGTTTAATCCATTTATATCCGGGAGGATTATGACTACTGTGAATATAAACTTCTACCATCTAAATGAGGGTGCAGAGGAGAATGAGAATCTTGAGGTCCTCACCATCTTCACCAGTCATTGAAGTGAGTGATCTGACAACTCAGACCTGTTGATTGCCTTCCACTTTTCCTCAATAGGGCTTCTATTAAGTTTCGAATCTTGAGAAAATGTTACTTTCTGATTAGGCATAGGATTGGAGTCAAATCTTTGGGAAATTAATGAATCCACATAATTTCTCAAAAGATTTCTCAGGAAACTCTGAGAGGCTGAGTAGCAGACTGTTGAGTGCTGGACAGAACTGACTGCTAGTCTTTGCTCGGTCCCTTTCTAGCTGTGTGATTTGGGGTACATTCCTGAATTGCTCTGAGTCTCTTTCTTCAGCTGGAAATCAAAAATCACCACACCAGTTTCCCCAGGATTCTCTGCCTGTGGATGGGATCACCTGTCATAGAGCTCTATGTTTATGTTTTCATGCTCTATGTTCCTCCTTCCTCTTTCCAAGGGCATGGCCTTAATGATGTCAAGAACATTTTGTAAATATTACAATAAGATGTGTCACTGTGATTTTTACTTATTAAAATCACTTTGCTTTCTGACTTAGGTGATTCATTTCAACTAAAAGAAAGATTTGAGCAAAACAATAACTGCCTCATTTCAGCAGCCTGTTCTGTGTTGATCACGATGTCAGTCTACACTGGCATAGATTTCAGGTAATTACTGAGCTTTCTGAAGCTGTTTGTTTGCATATTTGTCTGAAGGCAGTTGAAGTGTGACTTAGGTAATGTGATTGTATTCTCAGGTATTCACAGAGATCAAAACACAGATTTGAAAGGTGCCAGAAGGAATAAGAAGTTCCCAGTGTGTAAGAGTAGAGAAGTACAAGAAAGTGAAACCCTCAAAGTTGGCGTTTTGTAAAAATGAGGAACTTAGACATCTCTCTTTTCTAGGCTCCTTTGACCCATCAGATGCTGATAAAACAGGGTATTAATTATCTGTCACAAACCTTGTCTTGTTTCTTTTCGCACATTTTTATCATCATCAAATTTTTGAGTGTCCGTAAGTGTTACATGGTTTTGATGTGATTGCCATTCGGCTGGAAGGTATTTGAGTGTCACTCAGTGCTCAGGTTTTCTTTTTTTGTTTCGTTTTTGTTCATGCTTTCCAGCAGTTTGGAATCTAGCATGAAATCTCATAAAGAAGATGACACAGAGGAAGTGTGAAAATGCACACAAAAACTATGCTTATACATTTGCATTTTTCATGCATGTCATGGTTTGGCTAAGGAGGAAACACGAGATAATCAGAGAAGGCTTACTTGAGAGGCTATATAGAATCTCCTCCCAATGCTGATTGCCACTTTGTGGCTGTGTGATCTTGGGCAAGCTGCTTTACATCTCTGTGACTCAGGTTCTTCAACCTTGAATACAGACCCATCATGCCTTCTTTATAGGGCAGTTGTAAGGATTAAATGAGTCAGTACCTATAATGCACTTGCTGTGGTGTACAGCTTCCCAACGTATTTTCAGATTATATAGACTTCACATGAGTGACAGAACTATTGGTCCCAGGTACCTGGCTATAGACTTCAGTTTCTTGGGCTCCAAAATCACTGCAGATGGTGACTGTAGCCATGAAATTAAAAGATGCTTGCTTCTTGGAAGAAAAGCTATGGCAAACCTACACAGTGTATTAAAAACACAGACATCACTTTGCTGACAAAGGTGCATGTAGTCAAAGCTATGGTTTTTCCAGTAGTCATGCATAGATGTGAGAGTTGGACCACAAAAAAAGCTGAGCACCAAAGAAGTGATGCTTTTGAACTGTGGTGTTGGAGAAGACTCTTTGAGAGTCCGTTGGACTGCATGGAGATCAAACCAGTCAATCTTAGAAAATCAACCCTGGATATTCATTGCAAGGACTGATGCTGAAGCTGAAGCTCCAATACTTTGGCCACCTGATGCAAAGAGACTCATTGGAAAAGACCCTGATGATGGGCAAGACTGAAGGCAGGAGGAGAAGGGGATGACAGAGGATGAGCTGGTTGGATGTCATCACACATGGACATGAGTTTGAGCAAGCTCTGGGAGTTGGTGAAGTACAGGAAAGCCTGGTGTGCTGCCGTCCATGGGGTTGCAAAGAGTTGGACTGAGTGACTGAATTGAACTGAACTGATTCTTTGGAAAGACTGATGCTGAAGCTGAAGCTCCAATACTTTGGCCACGTGATGTGAAGAGCTGACTCACTGGAAAAGACCCTGATGCTGGGAAAGATTAAGGGCATGAGGAGAAAGGGGCTGGAGAGGATGAGATGGTTGGATGGCATCATTTATTCAATGGACATGAATTTGAGCAAACTCTGAGCGATAGTGAAGGACAGGGAAGCCTGACGTCCTGGGGTTGCAAAGAGTCAGACACGACTGAGTGACTGAACGACACCTGGCTATGAGCATCCCCACCTGTTCCCCAGTGTGCTTGAAACATTGCATTTTCTATGATGGTCATGAGATGACAAAGCCTGAGGTCTCTGTTAGGTTTGTTCTCTGTCCCTGAGGATGTGGGTGCCTTGGTGACAAATGCACTGGTGAAGCAATACAAGGCCACCATTATGAGTTTGTACTTGGGGACTTCCTTGGTGGCCCAGTGGATAAAACTTCGCCTTTTAATGCAGGGGGAGCAGGTTCAATCCATGGTCGAGGAGCTAACATCCCACATGCTGTGGGGTGCAGCCAAAATTTTTTTTAAAAGAAGAGTCTGTACTTAATCTATTGACATCAGAGGTTTTTGAACTTTTATTTGATCTGTTGGGAGCAAAAGTATTTGACACTTGGGAGCACAGCCAAGACCAAAAACAACTGAAGTGACTTATGCCTCTTTAATTATCAAGAGGCAGAATATATTTTAAATTTAAAAATGTGAAAAATGATTCTTGAGAGTAAACATTTGCTGTAAGGGCTAGATTCCTACCTCTTCAGATAAAGTAAAAGCTGTTGCTCCTTAAGAAATCTGATTTTGCAGAAGGACTGGCTCTGTGCTGTCCTGACTATCACATGACCAGAGGTGCTGGGCATGTGGGGCATCAGATTGAATGTGCTCAGTTAAACATAAGATGGCATGTTGCTCCTTGTGGAAGGTGGGTCTGGACACAGATGCTTCCTTACATGAATCTCCCTGCTTTCATGTAGGTCTGACAATTTCCATAATTAAAAGTTTTAAACATTCACTCAGATAAGTAAAAGATCTATATTTAAGATAAAGAATGCTATGGAATCATGATTAACTCTTTTATTAATATTTATATAGATTTTTAAAGCTCTTATTTATTTATTGGCCACACTGGATCTCTGTTGCTGTGCTGGCTTTCTCTAGTAGTGGTGAGGGAGGGCTCCTCTCTAGAGGAGGAGGCTCCTCTCTGGTACCGCAATCATTGTGGTACTCAAGCTGCTCACTGCTGTGGCCTCTCTTGTTGCCGGGCATGGGAACTAGGCACGAGGGCTTCAGGAGCTGCAGCGCATGGGCTCAGTAGTTGTGGCACACCAGCTTAGTTGTTCCAGGGCGTGTGGGATTTTCCCAGACCCAGGATTGAACTTGTGTCCTCCGCATTGGCAGGCAGATTCTTAACCACTGGACCACCAAGGGCATCCCAATATTTATATTCTTAAGAAACTTTCTAAACCATCCAGAAAGTCTGATTTCTCTCCTTTCTGCCATTTTGAGATAGAGTTCATCAAACATAATCAATCATGAGTTAGCTTTCATGGGTACTAATTAACAATTGATAATAATAATAATAATGGCTTCCCTGGTGACTCAGATAGTAAAGAATCTGCCTGCAATGTGGGAGACCTAGGTTCAGCCTCTGGATCAGGAAGATCCCCTGGAGAAGAAAACGGCTACCCACTCCAGCATTCTTGCCTGAAGAATCCCATGGACAGGGGAGCCTGGCAGGCTACAGTCAATGAGATCGCAAAGAGTCAGACACGACTGAGTGACACTTATTTAATAATAGTAATAACAGTGAACACATATACTTCTATTTATGATAAGAAGGGCACATTTTTGACCACTTGGCACATATCACAGAGTTCTCACCGAAACCCAACGAGGTGGGTATTTCATTATCCCCATTTTATGGATAAGGAGACTGAGGCACAGATAGTAACTTGTTCAAGGCCACCAAGCCAGTAGGTGGCAGAAAAAAAAGTGAAAGTGTTAGTCACTCAATCGTGTCCAACTCTCTTGTGACCCCATGGACTGTAGGCCACCCGGCTCCTCTGTGCATGGGATTTCCCAGGCAAGAATACCGGAGTGGGTGGCCATGCCCTCCTCCAGGGGATCTTCCCAACCCAGGATCCAACCGTCTCCTACATTGCAGGGGGATTCTATACTGACTGAGCCACTAGAGAAGATAAATTGAAAGCAGAACACCAAAGTTTCACAAAGAGAAAAGTCTTCAAACTCATGTATCAGTGATAAATAATCATCTCTCCAGACACAGTACAGAATATAAAAAGTGTGAATAAGTGGAGAAGGTGTTAGGGAAAAGTCAGGAAAGTTAACCTATTTTACTCTTCCATCATTATATGGAAACGCACACCTATTTAATATTTTAACTGTGCCTACAGGAGTGACATAGTCGGTAGCACTGAGAAACGTTTTCTATACTAGAATGTTAAACCTTTAAAATATAATTATCCAATTTTAAAAGTTCTAATTTTCAAGTATTTAAAATAAAATTTTAGTTTGTTATATCTTAGAAGTTTATTTTGTGAGGATTATTTATCTTAGGTCAAATAATTGGCTTCTGTCAATGAACATTCACTATTGGACCAAACTCTGCATTCACTGAACCTCTAGTAGCTACAATTCTGTAAAACAGGAATGAAATCAAACTTTATCTTAAAAATGATAAAGTCTAGCAGAGACTTACCAGATAGTAGTTACAGAAGAAGAAGTAATCATTCAAATATGGGATAGGGAAGAACTTAACTAGATCCAAGGAAGAAAGATAAAGAGCTTGGGATCAGTGATGAATTAAGGTTGAGTGACAGTTGGCATTAAAAACAACAACCGGAAGTCCATTCTCTATGAACATTGTAAATCAACTAGACTTCAGTCAAACAACAATGACAATCACCACCACACTGGTATGCTTTGGAGGGTAAATGGGTGTCTGTGTTTTGCATCTATCAAACAGTTATGAAATGTTATACCAAGTAAGAGCTGACATGACATATCAGACCCTAGACAGAGTGTAGAACTGATCATAAAAAAGGTTCTTTGGTAACTAAATAAATAAACTGGAATTGTTTCATCAACAAAACAGTTGATCAAAAGGCATCTTGATTCCTGTTTCAGGGATGTGAAAGTCTTTTAACAGAAGGTTGCAAATATATGTTCTTCGTGTTTACAGCAATCTGAAAAAAAGGAAATACCACACTTGTTAAATAAGATTTGAAAGATATGAAGACTCCTTAAATCAATCCGTCCAAAGATACTTAGTGAGGTCAGATTATTTGTCAGGCACTGTCTTTGACATTATTGTCACCTCCAGGCCTGGGGCTTGGAGCCTCTGAGCTGATCTCAAGCATCTTGAAACACTGTGTTCAGTCGTTCAGTTGTATCCGACTCTTTGCAACCCCATGGACTGTAGCCTGCCAGGCTCCTCTGTCCATGGAATTTTCCAGGCAATACTGGAGTGGGTTGCCATTTCCTTTTATATCTTGGAATATTGGGGTCCTGAAAAATTGTATTGACTACTAAATAAAGGAGAAAAAATCCTGAAATAATGTTTGGATATCTCTGAAATGTGACACAACATCAGCCTTGTTGGTTTATGATTTGTAAGCATCTTATCTCATTATAAAACTACCTGGGGGGACTTCCCTGGTGGTTCAGTGGCTAAGACTACATACTCCCAAACCAGCGGGCCCAGGTTCCATCCCTGGTCAGGGAACAAGATCCCACATGCCGCAAATAAGATCTGGCACAGCCAAATAAACAAATATTTTTTTAAATGTTGTCTGTAGAGTACATGTCTTCCCTCTTTCACAAATGTCCCAGTTTGCATGATAACTGCTGAGAATGTCACAGCTAATCATAAATTAGTTATCTGGAGCCTAATAATTTCAGAAGCAAGATGATCAAAGTTGTTTCAGATATTTTCATGGATAGAAGCATGTGGGGCTCAGGTGATTTTTATTGTGTCTGGTACAATGTTGGATGGGGTCCCCACCTGTAAGAGTCCCCAGGTCTAAGTCCTGGAACAGAAAGGAGACTTGTTTTCTTTCTCTGACTATTGAAATACACACACTTTGCAGACTTCAAAAGATCCCGGAAGGAACACAGATGGAAATTTCAGATAATCCCTCACTCAGAGACACCCCCTATTAACATTTTGATTCAAAATACCTTCCAAAGTTTGCTCTATGCCTCAATCCACATAAATGGATTTTTAAACAGCTTGATTGAGATAAAATTCACATTTTGTTTTTTGGCTGCATGGGATCTTAATTGTGGCACACGTGATCTTTTTCAGCTGCAGCTTGTAGGATCTAGTTCCCAGACCAAGGATCAACCCAGGCCCCCTGCATTGGCCACTGGACCGCTAGGGAAGTCCCTCACATGCCATTTAATTTACCCACTAAAAGTATATTCTTCAATGGTTTCTAGGATATTCACTGAGTTGTACCACCATCACTGCAATCAATTTCAGAACATTTTTATCATCCCCATCAAAAAAACCTCTACCCATTAGCAGTCATGCCACTTTTCACTCCAAATCACTCCCAAACCAGCCCTCAATTCAGTTCAATCGCTCAGTCGTGTCTGACTCTGAGACTCCATGGACTGCAGCACACCAGGTTTCCCTGTCCATCACCAACTCCCAGAGCTTACTCAGACTCATGTCCATTGAGTCAGTGATGCCATCCAACCCTCTCATCCTCTGTCATTCCCTTCTCTTCCTGCTTTCAATCTTTCCCAGCGTAAGGGTCTTTTCCAATGAGTCAATTCTTCACATCAGGTGGCCAAAGTATTGAAGTTTCAGCTTCAACATCAGTCCTTCTAATGAATATTCAGGACTGATTTCCTTTAGGATGGACTGGTTGTATCTCCTTGCAGTCCAAGGGACTCTCAAGAGTCTCCTCCAACACCACAGTTCAAAAGCATCAATTGTTCAGCACTCAGCTTTCTTTATAGTTCAACCAGCCCTAAGCAACCACTAATCTACCTTTTGTTTCTATGGATTTGCCTATCCCAGAGATTTCATATAAGCCGAATTAGACAACATGTGGTTTTTTGTATGTGGCTTCTTTCATGAAGCATAATGCTTTAAAGTTTCATCCACATTGTAGCACGTAACAGTACTTCATTTCTTTTTATGGTAAATAATATCCCATTATTTATAGACAGACCACAATTATCCATTCATCACGTGATGGACTTTTGGGTTATTTTCATTTCTTAGATCTTACAAGTAGTGTTGTGAAATTTGTATATAAGCTTTTGTGTGGACACATTTTTATTTCTCTTTGGTATATATTTAGGTTTTTGCAGTAGTCATATGCAGATGTGAGAGTCGGACCATAAAGAAAGCTAAGTGTCAAAGAATTGATGCTTTTGAACTGTGGTGCTGGAGAAGACTCTTGAGAGTCTGTTGGACTGCAAGGAGATCAAACCACTCAATCTTAGGAAATCAACCGTGAATTTTCACTGGAAGGACTGATGCTGAAGCTGAAGCTCCAATACTTTGGCCACCTGATGTGAAGAGCCGACTCATTAGAAAAGACCCTGATGCTGGGAAAGATTGAGGGCAGAAGGAGAAGGGGGCAACAGAGGCTGAGATGGTTGGACGGCATCACCGCCTCAATGGACATGAGTTTGAGCAAACTCTGGGAGATAGTGAAAGACAGGGAAGCCTGGTATGCTGCAGTCCATGGGGTCACAAAGAGTTGGACATGACTTAGAGACTGAACAATTGCCAATTGCAATATACCTACTAGTGGAATCACATCAGATAGTGACTCTATGTTTAATCTTTTGAGGAACTGTCAACCCATTTTCCAGAGCAACTGCACCATTTTCATTCCCACCAGCAAGGTCTGAGGATTCTAATTTCTGAACGTCCACATCTACACATTATTTTTGATTATAGCCGCCTTAGTGGTGAGAAGTGGTACATAATTAGGTTTTTAAGAAAGAAGAAGAGGAGAAGAAAAGAGATGAGATCATTTAATATGCATTTTTATTACTTTTTCAAGTAACATTTAATGTAGATACCACTCCAAGTCAACAAATATAATTTTAAATGCCTGTATGCGATACCATTGAAAGGTAGTCCAGTAACTTAATCCTTCTTGTTGGACACTGTCCTTGCTTTAATTTTTTGCTATTATACACAGAAAATCTGGAAAATTCAGCAGTGGCCACAGGACTGGAAAAGGTCAGCTTTCATTCCAATCCCAAAGAAAGGCAATGCCAAAGAATGCTCAAACTACCGCACAATTGCACTCATCTCACACACTAGTAAAGTAATGCTCAAAATTCTCCAAGCCAGGCTTCAGCAATACGTGAACCGTGAACTTCCTGATGTTCAAGCTGGTTTTAGAAAAGGCAGAGGAACCAGAGATCAAATTGCCAACATCCGCTGGATCATCAAAAAAGCAAGAGAGTTCCAGAAAAATATTTATTTCTGCTTTATTGACTATACCAAAGCCTTTGACTGTGCGGATCACAATAAACTGTGGAAAATTCTGAAAGAGATGGGAATACCAGACCACCTGACCTGCCTCTTGAGAAACCTATATGCAGGTCAGGAAGCAACAGTTAGAACTGGACATGGAACAACTGACTGGTTCCGAATAGGAAAAAGAGTACGTCAAGGCTGTATTTTGTCACCCTGCTTATTTAACTTATATGCAGAGTACATCATGAGAAACGCTGGGCTGGAAGAAGCACAAGCAGGAGAAATATCAATAACCTCAGCTATGCAGATGACACCACCCTTATGGCAGAAAGTGAAGAACTAAAGAGCCTCTTGATGAAAGTGAAAGAGGAGAGTGAAAAAGTTGGCTTAAAGCTCAACATTCAGAAAACTAAGATCATGGCATCTGGTCCCATCACTTCATGAGAAATAGATGGGGAAACAGTGGAAACAGTGGCTGACTTTATTTTGGGGGACTCCAAAATCACTGTAGGTGGTGATTGCAGCCATAAAATTAAAAGACACTTACTCCTTGGAAGGAAAATTATGACCAACCTAGACAGCATATTAAAAAGCAGAGACATTCCTTTGCCAACAAAGGTCCATCTAGTCAAGGCTATGGTTTTTCCAGTAGTCATGTATGGATGTGAGAGCTGGACTGTAAAGAAAGCTGAGTGCCAAAGAATTGATGCTTTTGAACTGTGGTGTTGGAGGAGACTCTTGAGAGTCCGTTGGACTGCAAGGAGATACAACCAGTCCATTATGAAGGAAATCAGTCCTGGGTGTTCATTGGAAGGACTGATACTGAAGCTGAAACTCCAACACTTTGGCCACCTGATGCAAAGAGCTGACTCATTTGAAAAGACCCTGATGCTGGGAAAGATTGAGGGCAGGAGGAGAAGGGGTCAACAGAGGATGAGATGGTTGGACGGCATCAGCGACTCAATGGACATGAGTTTGGGTAGGCTCTGGGAGTTGGTGATGGACAGGGAGGCCTGACATGCTGCATTTCATGGGGTCCCAAAGAGTCGGACACAATTGAACTGAACTGAACAGCTCTGCGTTGGCTAACCTTATACTTCTGTGTCTTTGTACATTTGTCCTTTTATGGCTCCTTACATTAAAACACTGACGTTTCTTAAGATCTTTGATGGATATTGGTAAGTATCTTCCCAGAAAGATTCTACCAGTGTATTCCCCACTCCTATCCTTATCCATAGTGGTTCTTACATTAATTTTTTTAATGTAATAAGCTAAAAAGTCTCATTTTAGTTCAGATATCTTTTGCAGCTCATCAATCATTTTTTTCAGATTGCCTAATCATAGTCTGTTTTTCTGTTGGAAAACTTTTTTTTGTTGTTGATTCGTAAGACCTCTTTGTATGACTTAGCCAGTGATTTTTATTTTTAATGTTTGCAGAAGATATATTGTCATCAGTCTTTTAACTTTGATTATGGTATTTTTGCATTCAGATGTGTGCTCAGTTGCTTAGCTGTAGCTCACTTTTTGAGACCCTGTGAGCGGTAGCCTGCCAGGCTCGTCTGTCCATGGGATTCTCCAAGGAAGAATACTGGAGTGGGTAGCCATTCCCTTCTCCAGGGATCTTACCAATCTAGGGATCGAACCCATATCTCCTGCTTGGTAGGTGGATTCTTTAGCACTGGACCTCCTGGGAAGCCCACTTCACACATACACAGAAACACACACACAAAAGTTTAGTCGAAGTAAGGGAGACTCCACTCCCAGGGCCCCGCCCTCAAATTTTTCTAAGTCCCCAGCTATTGTTGGGTTGGGGGCCCTTCCTGTGAGAACCCTTTTCCCTTCCTAATCATGCCTACCTTCCTCACTTACGGGTGCCAGATTTAACAAATATAAATACAGTACACCCAATTAAGCAGGAATTTAGATAAACTATGCATTTTTTGTTGTTGTTGTTAGCATAAGTGCGTCCCTTGCAACTTCTTACCTGATGGCCCTCCCCCTCTGGGTCTGGGCTCACAGACCAGGTGTCATGGCCCAGTCCTAGAACATAATCCAGCTTCCATTGGTCTCAATTAATCAGAACCACTAGCAAAGTTTGAAAGCCACTAGTGGGGGTCATGTTTATTTAAACCCAGTTGAAAGCAGAAGAAGAGGGTAAGTGGGGGAAGGAGCATGGGGAGTATTTTATTTTATTCTTCAGTTCAATCACTCAGTTGTATCTGACTCTTTGCAATCCCATGGACTGCAGCACACCAGGCTTCCCTGTCCATCATCAACCCCCAGAGCTCATGTCCATCAAGTCGATGATGCCATCTAACCATCTCATCCTCTGTCATCCCCTTCTCCTCCTGCCTTCAAACTTTCCCAGCATCAGGGTCTTTTTCAATGAGTCAGTTCTTTGCATCAGGTGGCCAAAGTATCGAAGCTACAGCTTCAGCATCAGTCCTTCCAATGAGTATTCAGGACTGATTTCCTTTAGGTTTAACTGGTTTGATCTCCTTGCAGTCCAAGGGACTCTTAAGAGTCTTCTCCAACTCCACAGTTCAAAAGCATCAATTCTTTGGTGCTCAGCTTTGCCATGCGGTATTTTTACCCATGGCCCCCACAGTGGAAGCACAGTGTCTTAATCACTGGACTGCCAAGGAGTCCTTATGTTCACGTGTGCGTGTTCAGTCATGTCTGACTCTTTGCAACCCTCTGTCCATGGGATTTTTCAGGCCAGAATACTGGAGTGGGCTGTTATTTCCTCCTCCGAGGGATCTTCCTGACCCAGGAATTGAACGTGCATCTCCTGTGTCTGCTGCACTGCAGGCAGATTGTTTTCCTGCTGAGCCATCAGGGAAGCCTGAAGTCCCTATAGGAGTAGTTTAAATTTATTTTAATGCTGCCTGCAAACTTGTCTTTGGTGGTCCAGGGACACGATGGGATGGAAGAGGGTGTGAGGATGGAAGCAACCTCTCCAGGAAGACTGAAGCCACCTGGGACCTTGCCCAGCTTCCCATGGCCACAGTGATGTCCCTTCTGCTTAGCCCCTACCTGGTGGCCTTTTTCACACAGCTTTGATCCCAGGGGCCTCTGTGGCTAAAGTTCTGAGTGGTCTAGAATTGTCCCAGTTATATTTGTTGGGTGAGGGTTAGAGTTCAGCAGAAAATCCAGGAGGACGAGGGCGTCAAACGCATGGATAACTCTGGACATGGCTCTTTCCTGTGTCCTTTAAAGACTGTAATTGTGGATGATTTCAGCTTCCATAGAAGCCCACACAGGAGAAGCCTGGACCAGAGAATTCCTGAGAGTTCTTCCTCTTCGGTGATGGTTGAGTCTGTGAAGGGCTCACTAAGCCAGGGGTTCTGAGCCTGAGGTCTGATGAGCTTCAGTTCAACCTTCTGTGGCCAAGATAGTTTTCTTTCCTCTGAACCCGTGAATAGCCACCATACGTCTTCAATTCGAAAGGGAACAGAGAGGAACTTGGGAACGAAGGAGAAAAATGCATCACACCTGGACAAACAACTCAAAGCAGATGGTCCATGGAACAAAGATCAGCCATGCTATGTTCCTATAGAAATGCTCACATATTGTTCAGACAATCATGATGAACTGCTTACCGTCTCCCCCAGGAACTGAAGGAGAGGAAATTGGTTCAAATTGCAACAGGAAGTTTACATTATAGTAAAAAAAAAATTTTTTTTTAAATCCACCCACAGTAAGCGGTCCTTAATAATGTTATTGTGTCTCTGGGAGGATGTATGTGTTCTGGTACATGCTCGCTCAGTGATACAGAGATTCTTGCCCGTACATCTTGTGTGGGCTCAAATCCCAGTGCTTTGAAATTCAGATAGATCAAAACCTCACTGAAACCTGTGTAGGAATCAGCATCTCAGATGAAAACTTAAATGGTGACAGATGTCTGAATGTTTGCCTGAGCAAATAAGACTTCGGCACTCTGCCCATGTTTGGTGTCACTTCTCGAAAAGGCTACTTTGGCATTTATTAGGCATGACATCATTTTCTCTTTTATGAGCTGAAAGGATGAAATATCAAGAGAAGGAATTAAATATATGGGACTGGGGGCTGGGAGACATTTAACTACAAGGACCTTCCTTATGACTGTGACATAAGGAGGCTGATCCACCCAGCCTTTGCCTTGTTTGGACAGTGACTAGGCCATTAGAATTGTTTTTGAAGCAACTAGAAATAGAATCAATTGCTGTTTGCTGTGATATCAAAAACATATGTCTTGGGCTGGGAAAAGAGAGAACGAGGAAGCAGCAAACAATTAGGGAGTATGTTTTAATCTGGGTTGAGCTTTGGAACATTTACATTAGTAAATGTATATTCTAAAAACAGTGTTATACTTTAAAAAAAATAATCCTTTCTATGAGAAACATGAAAATACAAAGCCACCCAGAACAGGCCTTTCTACAGAGCCTGGTGGGTGATCATAAGGCCTGACATTGGGGTGCACCTAATGAGGCCCTCCAAACAGCCCTAGTGTCCTGATCTTATCCTTTTAATCACACCTATTATCATTCCAAACATGGCAGGGGAGTAGGAGAACTTCTTTGGGTAGCTTAATTGACTGCTGCTGCTGCTGCTAAGTCACTTCAGTCGTGTCCGACTCTGTGCGACCCCTGAGACGGCAGCCCACCAGGCTCCCCCGTCCCTGGGATTCTCCAGGCTAGAACACTGGAGTGGGTTGCCATTTCCTTCTCCAATGCGTGAAAGTGAAAAGTGAAAGTGAAATCGCTCAGTTGTGTCTGACTCTGAGTGACCCCATGGACTGCAGCCTACCAGGCTTTTCTGTCCATGGGATTTTCCAGGCAAGAGTACTGGAGTGGGGTGCCATTGCCTTCTCCGAGCTTAAATGACTAGGTAGCTATTATTCTCCTGCTGCTCTGCATCCAGCCTCGAAACAGGGTTAGTGTCTGCTTAAGGAACATGATTAAGCTGGAAGCTAAAACAAATATCCATGAAAAACATCAGACCCAAGAGAGCTTTTTTTTTTTTTTTTTCAATTTATTTATCTTTGGCTTTGCTGCAGGCGGGCTTTCTCCAATTGCAGCAAGTGGGGGCTACTCTAGTTGTGGTTCAAGGGCTTCTCATTGTGGTGTTTTCTCTTGTTGCAGAACGCAGGCTCTAGAGCTCTCAGGCTTCAGTGCTGTGGCACGTAGGCTCAGCACTGGGGCTTGTGACCTCCAGAGCACAGGCTCATTAGTTGTGGCGCACAGGATCGGTTGCCCCGTGGTACATGAGATCTTCCCAGGCCAGAGATCAAACCTGTGTTCCTGGTATTGCAAGGTGGATTCTTAACCACTGGACCACCAGGGAAGCCCAGAGAGAACTCTTGAGTTACAGGAAATTTGGGTCACAAATGTTGGTGAGTGGAAGGCCCACACCCTGGGAGCAGTGAGCCCAAGCAGGAAGCCCCTATCACTATCCTCAGAGAGATTACAGGAGCTGGAGCTACCTGAAGAGAAGAGGAACAGAAAAGGAAGAAAGAATAAGATGTAGACCAAGGAAGGAAGGTGAGGGAGGAGATGAAATCTGGAGTTGATGGCCTTGGGGGAGATAGCTTTTGTTGCAGGGGAAAAAGAAGAGCTTTAGAGTGGGGTATCCTGTGGGGTCCTGTGCCAAGCAATTCCAAATACAGGACTGGCCAATTGACCAAGCTGGAGATAAAGTCTTAGGAGTCATCCTCCTGGAGATGCAAAGTTGAAGTCCTAAGAATGGAGGGGTCCAGTCAGGAGTGAGAATGCAAGGGACCCCGAATTCCTCCTCTCCCCGCTTTTTCTCTGTTCCCCTCTTCCTTCCTTCCTTCCTTCCTTTCTTGTCTATCCCCTCCCCAATTTTTTTATTCTCTTACCTCTCCCTTTCCCACTTGCATCCCCCTCCTTCCCATTCTTCAGTATTTGATGGGTGTTGTTTGGTTTTTTAGGGCTTCCCTGGTAGCTCAGACAGTAAAGAATCTACCTGAAATTCAGGAGACCTGGGTTCAATCCCTGGGTCAGGAAGATCTCCTGGAGAAGGAAATGGCAACCAACTCCAGTATTCTTGCCTGGGAAATCCCACAGACCAGGAGGCTGGTGGGCTATCGTCCATGGGGTTACAAAAGAGTCAAACATGACTTAGTGACTGAGCACGCACACATGCATTGGATTTTTATAAGATCTTTCTATTTGTGTTCTGCTATTTCAGTGCATATACTTCTGGTAAATTTTACTTGGGAATAATTTAAAATTTCCTGAAATCTGCAAGAATAGTACAAGGCGTACCCTTTGCTCAGGTTCATTCATTGTTTACACTTTGCTCTGTAGGCTGTGTCATTCTTTCTCTACCACACACACACACACACACACACATCTGAAAGTGTTAGTCATTCTGTCAAGTCTGAGTCTTTGTGACCCCATGGACTGTAGCCCACAAGGTTCCTCTGTCCTTGGGATTTCTCAGGCAAGAACACTGGAGTGGGTAGCCATTTGAATCAAACCTGGGTCTCCTGCATTGCAGGCGGATTCTTTACCATTTCAGCCACCAGGGAAGCCTGCACCTGGATTCATATTTTTTTCTGAACCATTTCAGAGTTAAGTAGGAGGCACTGTGCCTCTGGACACTTCAGCATGTGTTTGCCAATCACCAAGACATCCTCGGATACCACCACCCTACAGTGACCAAGATCAGGGAACTTAACGTAAAGAGAAAGCCAGGATGCAGTCCACAATCTAAACCGGAATTCCACTGGCTGTCTGCATCTTGTCCCCGCAGCTCCTCTCCTGGGTCTGAGACCTAATCCTGGATGGCGGGGGCCTTAGTCATCCTTTCTTTTCCGCCCACACCTTGAGCACCTGGGCCTCTGATCTACCAGGTCTTAGTGAAAGGTCACCCTGTGACGCTCCTCCTAATACGGGTCCTGAGCCCTTCCTGCAGCACTTTGCTCCCTGGCTTTATCAGGTTATCTCTTGGTCCACATCCTCTTTTATTATCTCTTCCCTTTGACAGCCGCGGATACAGCCTGGGGGCAGGCGGGATGGACATCCCAGGGACCCTTCTGGGACTGCGTGACCCTGGGCAGCTTAGCCCCAGCTCAGCCATTTGTGAAATAAGGATGATGACTGCACCCATTTCACTGGGGTTTCTGGGGAACAGACGGATGGATCCATTGTGAGAACTGAATGACTCCAAATGAGTGAGTGCTTGGCACACACTATGTACCCAGGAAACAGAAGCTGTTCTCCCTTCCTCCATCCTTCATCATTACCATCCTTGTCATTGTTTAGAAAAAGTGCCTGGCACAGAGTAGATACCCAATAAAATATTTGTTGGACAAATGGGTTTAGGCAGAAGTGGTGGGAGGCAAGGGGGAAAGAGGATGATGCCAAGAGAGCATGTGGAGCTGGACCCGTGATTTCATCAAGCCCTTCCATTCTGCAAATCCCACCATTGGGAGTTGCATGGTTCCCAATGATGCAAGAATCAATTACACACAAGGAGATGGGATGCACTGTAACGGGCTCACATGCATAAAAGTGTTAGGGTGCAGGTTCCTTCACCAGAAGGACTGGTGGAGCAGGGATGCGTGTTCAGGGAGCCCCTTCTGGACTGAACTGTGAATTATCAGGAACAGATCGGTCTTTGTTGTCATCATCACAGCTTGGCAAATTGAGCACTACCTAGCTCACAGGCAGACAGGATTATCCTTACTTTGCAGGTATGGAGTCTAAGGCTCCGAGAGACAGTAATAGATGAAAGACCTGAGGTTTAGCCAAAAATCTAGGAAGGTGAGAGCAGAGTCTATAGTGGGGAGTGAGAAGCATCTTCCCCTAAAACTGGGAGCAAGAAGAGACAGGGAGAAGCAGCAATTCTCGGAGATTACTAGAGCGTGACTGGGGGACCCAGCTGTGGGTTCAACTGCCTTGTCCTATTCAGGTTTTCTGAGAGACAGGATGGAGAGAGGCCCTGAGGCCAGAGAAGCCTCCCCATCATAGGACCTGGGGGATTTTGCTAGGAAGAAAATTAGAGGTGATCAGAAGGTCTGCGGAGAAGGCAATGGCACCCCACTCCAGTACTCTTGCCCGGAAAATCCCATGGACGGAGGAGCCTGGTAGGCTATAGTCCACGGGATCGCTAAGAGTTGGACACGACTGAGCAACTTCACTTTCACTTTTCACTTTCATGCATTGAAGAAGGAAATGGCAACCCACTCCAGTGTTGTTGCCTGGAAAATCCCAGGGACAGGGAAGCCTGGTAGGCTGCCATCTATGGGGTCGCACAGAGTCGGACACGACTGAAGAGACTTAGCAGCACAAGCAGGTCTGAGCTGATGAGGCACCAGGCTCTGTGTCTCGTGAGGAATTTCTGTGATTGGGAGCAGGAGTAGGGGGGGCCAGGGAGGAGGTTCAGTGAATAGCAGGGGTCCTCAGAGCTGTGGGGAGGGGGGTGGGTACATGGAGGTGGTAGAGTCCAGGCTTCGTGGTGGAGAGAGGCCCCAGTGCCCGGATGGACTCCCACGCGCTGAGTCAGTGCCCCTTGTTGATTCAGGCAGGAGTTCGTGCCCTCCGTAAACTAGGAGTGGTCATGACCTAGGAGGGAGGGGGAGGGAGGTCCAAGGCCAGAACCTTTGGACGTGTCCAAGTGCAGGGAGCAGGGAGGGGAAAGGCAGCCAGGTTAAAGACAGGCAAGAAGTAGCTGGAGAAGCAGGAGATGGCTGTGCTCAGAGACCACCTGTGGGGAGGGGTCCACTCCAGAAGCTGGTCCCAGAGATGGGCTGAGGGCAGGGCATGACGGGGCCTGGGGACTCCAAGTGTTTTGTTTACCCACCCAACGTCAAGGGGTGAAGGTCTGACCTGGAAAGAGGAGGTGGTCGATACTAGTTAACATGTAAAATCGGGGAAAAGCAAATTGAATCACACCCAGATTTTCCCAACTACCCCTGCCTGCCAGTCCCCAGCCCTCACCTCTCACCTGATGACAGAGGGGTGGGGGCGGGGATGGGGCTGCCCCCACCCAGACCTGACTTCACAGGGTCGTCACTGAATCGTCCGTCTAGCAGTTTCATTCCAGGTAGTCTTGAATGTCACTGAGCCCCCGGGAACAGAATCATCTCGTGGACTTCTGAGCCCTGACAGCTTTATTGATTTTTTTTTTTTTTTAACTGACAGTTTTAGCTATCTGATTTGATGAGGGTGAAGAAAAGCCCAGGACCCACGTCTTCTTCTTTTAGCAGTTGTTTTGATCTCACCCTGGCGGAGGTGCAGGGAAATGCAAACCACTTCCTTCTAGCATCCCTTTTTGATTTTGGAAAGTCCCTTGGACTGCAAGATCAAACCAGTCAATCCTAAAGGAAATCAACCCTGAATATTCACTGGAAGGACTGATGCTGAAGCTCCAAACCTTTGGCCACCTGATGTGAACAGCAGACTTATGGGAAAAGACCCTGATGCTGAGAAAGACTGAGGATGAGGGGGTGGCAACAGAGGATGAGATGATTGGATGGCATCACTGACTCAATGGCCATGAATTTGAGCAAACTCTAGGAGATGGTGAAGGACAGGGAAGCCTGGCATGCTGCAGTCCATGGGATTGCAAAGAGTCAGACACGACTGAGCGACTGAACTGAACTGAGCTTCTTCAGCACCCACTGGAGAGAGAAGCTAAAAAGCTTTTTTTTTTTTTTTTTGGCTGAGCAGCATTCAGGATCTTAGTCCCTGGGTCAGTACCCCTTGCATTAGAAGTATGGAGTCTTAACCATTGGACCACCAAGGAAGTGCCTAAAAAGCTTTTTAAATTCAGGTCCACAGAGGAAGATTAGCTGGATTGTCCTGTGATGAGGGGGCATGGCTCACCCAAGGTGAGAGAGGGCGATTTGGCGAAAGCTTCGGTATGCTGCAGGAAGTACCAGGCTTCAGAGTGAGCACTGGGAGTGCAGAGGGGGTCCTGGCTGCACACAGCGCCTCTGTTGGGAAGGTTTGGGCTACACTTGACCTTGAGAGTGGCTGGAGGGTGCCTGGGGCCAAGTCCTCAGAGAGCTTGGAAGATTTGGGGTCCGCAAGGCCTGGAGGGTGACAGTGATGTTCAGCCAGAGATGGCTGGGAGAAGACCTGTGGACCAACCATGGGGCCCCTTCTTTTTGTCTCGGATTCTTGGATAAGCTCTTGGAGGAACATAGTGTCCTGGTAGTAACTGAGGGTGCTGCCTTCCTCATCCTGTAGAACAGGATATGGCCGTTTGGGTACCCAGTTCACAGCTTGCCTTGCCCCAGAGCTGCTAAAAGAAGTCTACACATGAGTCCTGATCTATACTCGAAATGTTCAAACCACTTTTCCCACATTTTAAATGTTTCCTGCATTTCTATTCTTTTATTGTGAAAAATTTCAAACACACAGAAATAGACTAGAACTCACCCAACTCATGGTTAATGTTGTTTCAACTGTACCCTCCCCCTCACCCTTTATGTCTTCCTCCTCTATGATTACTTTTATATGTATATAAACTTTTTAATGAAGTTTACTATCAGTGGTAACTCACTCCAGTATTCTTGCCTGGAAAATGCCATGGACAGAGAAGCCTGGCAGGCTACAGTCCATGGGGTCGCACAGAGTCAGAGATGACTGAGCACAAGCAATGTTAGAGGAAAGTACACAAACCATAAGTGTACAGCTCAATGAACTTTTGCATCCTCTCACATCATTTCAAAGCCACGGTGTTGTATTATTTCACCTACCTATTTCATCCTTAAAGATTTTTTTGTTGTGGTAAAAAATGCTGCTTTGAGATTTAGCATCTTAATTATTTTTAAGCAGACACTTTGGTAATATGCACCATGCAACAGAGCTCAGAGAATCTTTTCACCCTGCAACACTGACACTCAATTTCAAATCCTTTTTAACAAGCATCGGGGGAGAGATAAGCTGTCTCAACTGCCTGAAAAAAAAGATGTGTGCATCCTTCTTATGTCACAGCACCTGCCAAGGAAGACAGGGAAGGAACACACAGCGGTCATGATTATATATACCTGACGCCAGAAAGGCTCTGTAAACAGGAGGCCGACAGCACGCGCTGCTTGGCGGGCATGCTCCCTGGAGGCACAGTGATTATGGGGTGGACGGCACATAGGAAATGAGATGAGGTCAAGGCTCCGCGGCCTGGTGGCCGTCACCTTTGTTCCTGGGGAGTGACTTGTTGCTTGGTTTCACAGCAGTTAGCAATGCGCTGTGGCCTGCAAAGAATGAAGGGAAGAGTTGATGAACGTGTTTCTAAAGGGAGTAGAGGAGAGTGCAGAGTCTTGGCTGGTTTTCCCACTGAACCGAAGGGTCTTTGGCCCCCACCCCCACCACATCTGGGCTGGGCAGTGGGAATGGCTGAAGCCAGGGAAACTGTAATCCTTCAACCCTATTCTATCATTCCTATTTACATTCTATGTCCTCTCTTTCAAGAATATTTTTCTGACATTTGCCTTCTGGCAGAGCTGGGGCCCGTGCGTGGGAGTTGTGGGGAGGTGGAGTTGGCTGGAAGCAAGGAAGAATTTTCTTAGTCAGAGTTGTCCAAAAATGGAACAGCCTGACTCAGAAGGCAGTGTGTCCCCAGCCTGGATAAAGTCCCGGAGAGGTCCTTTCAGGGGAGCACTCCCTCTGCTGTGACCGTCATGTGCAGAAATCAAGGATGACCACCCCTTTCTGAGCGCCTACTGTGTGCCAGGCATTGCTCTCCCGTGTTTGTGTGGACTGACCCACTTCATCAAATAGCCCATTGTAAAGATAGGGAAACTAAGGCCCGCAGAGGCTTACTGACCTGCCCAGGCTATGGGTCACGACTGCTAAGTCACTTCAGTCATGTCCAACCCTTTGTGACCCTATGGACTGTAGCCCACCAGTCTCCTCTGTCCATGTAATTCTCCAGGCAAGAATACTGGAGTGGGTAGCCATGCCCAAGCTGACGCTCTGCTAAGTGAGGGAGGGAGGATCAAGAGCCAGGCAGTTTACTCCTCTCCCTCAACCCTCCGCCCCCCACCCCCACCCCTACTGTTTGTAACTCTGTGAACCGTGACCTCAGGTGAACACCCAGCTGGGTGACCAGCTGTTGTCTGCTAAAGTGAGCTGAAACGGCAGTTGACTCAGCATGCAACATCCGGTGAGAAGGCCGGAGGACTGCCACATTCCAGACCCCACAAGTAACAGGGGCTGGGTTTGCTCAGATCTGTGTCTAAGTGACAGGTGGACTCCAGGGCCCAGACCTCCCAGCCCAACCGTCCAGCTAGCAATGCCCTTCTTGACCCCTAGGTCTGTAAACTGGCTTCTTGCCTCGTTCCTTCAAGTTTATCCTCCAGTTTCAGGAATCCATCCCAAACTACCACCACCCATTCCCCGAGGCTGAGTCCTTGCCTTGGTCATCTGCCCAGGTCTTGGTTTCTCTGAGAAAGCCTCAGGGTCTGGAGAGGCAGTTAGGCCAGCCTTGGAATCTGGGCGTGAAGCCTGATTCTCCCACCCCCAGGGGAAGGTTGCTTACACATCTGATTCCTCAGGCAGGAATCCGATGCCTGTTTCATAAGACTGTGGTGACGATTACCAAGTGATCACATGGGAAGTGGCCAAGCTCATGGCAGCCTCTATGGATGACGGTCACCTCCATCATCTGCTTCTGTTGACGGAGGGGCTCGTCCTGAGCTCAGTGCTTGGCACTGAGCCCCTAGGTTTGTTGAACAGTTGCTCAGTTGTGTCCAACTCTTTGTGACCACATGGACTGAAGCACACCAGGCTTCCCTGTCCTTCACCATCTCCTGGAGTTAGCTCAAACTCATATCCATTGAATTGGTGATGCCATCCAACCATCTCATCCCCTGTCACCCCCCTTCTCCTCCTGCCCTCAATCTTTCCCAGCATTAGGGTCTTTTCCAAAAAGAGTCAGGTGGCCAAAGTATTGGAGCTTCAGCTTCAGCATCAGTCCTTCCAATGAATATTAGGGTTGATTTCCTTTAGGATTGACTGGTTTGATCATCTTGCTGTCCAAGGGTCTCTCAAGAGGCTTCTCTAAAAGAATTCACATCCACAAAATCTGAGGAAGAAGGTTCTTGGGCATGAATTTGCCCCTCAGTGGGAGCAGAGAACCTACTGCTGCATGTGCCATAGCTGGGTAGAGCTAAGTGGTTCCTTTGAACAATTCTCAGAATCAGAAAACTCGGCTTTTAGCTCCATGGCCCACTGTTTTAAAATGAGAAATAACTAGAAAATCCCTAAAACTCCTCCTAGCTATAAAAATGTTCTGGTTCATGATCAGGGGAAGGAGGAAAATGTGTATGTGATAAAATAAAAATATTTTCTGCAGTGGCCCAAGAAAAAAGAACAAAAGTAATTTGCCTTCCAGTTCAGCCCCACACTGTTGAAAATTCCGGCTCCTGCACAAGGCACCTCCTGGATTTCTCCTGCTCAGATTGCACTGTGGTCCCTGAGGGACATTTCTGAAGTCCCTGACAACAGATTCCAATCAGGTGAATTGGCCGTAACTTTACACCATGCAGGCTTCCTGGGGGCCTGGAAATCTTAAACATTTATGAGACAGTTAACAACAAGCGAATACTTCTCAAGCTTTATCCAAGGTTGTGTTTCCCCTGCAGTATCATAAAATAGGTTAAAATAATTTTTCTGATTTTGCACTTGGGATAACTGAGGTACAGGAAGGTTTAGTCATTTTTCCAGAATGTGTCAATAGAGAGAGAAACTTTGGGTCTTGGAATTGGCTAGATCCTTGCTAGCTAAGCAAGCTGTGGGATCTTTACCCATTGCATCTTTGAAGAGAAAAGAGTTTCTTCTTGCTTTCCCTCAAATATTTTCTCTACATTGCTGCACCTGCTATACAACTGGAAAAGATTTCTGAGGGGTGAAGTTATTATAAAACCTCTGTCTCCTCTCTGCATTTCAAGACATCTTAGCCCTGCAGCCAAACTTTCATTCACAGTAAAGGAATAGCTTCCTTCATTGCTAATTTCACTGTCTCAGGGCATAGTTTGGGCCAGAAAGAATAACAATATGGGTGTTTTTAACCACTTGAAGCATCTGTTGTTATGACACAATCTTTAAAGCCTTTGTTAACTTTTCTGATTACGATCACCACCATACATTCTTTCCCACGTGTCTGGTCCTTTACTGGGCCAGCCCGACCATCCAAAATTAGAAGATTTCTGAAATCCCAACCATTCTCTGTCCCAAAAGATGATGAGCTTTATGATTCATCGGTGGAAGTGGGCAAAGAACTGAAGGACAACTGGTCAGGTTGGAAGGACATGAGATAGAAACATTGATACCTGGATTTTCCCCAAACCCTTTCCCAACGATACAAACCAACGCAGCCTTGAGTGTAGGAAGCACTTGCCAAGATAGGGAAATCTCACAGGCAAACTCTGCAGATCCCCTGTGTTTGCTAACTTTCTCTCCCAAGTTTTAAAACTTACTGACACATTTAATGAGGTGATAATACTCTGTCTTAGAAACTATGCCCCAGTGGGGGAAAAAGCAAAAATAATTTTAGGGAACTTCAAATTTGAGTCTCTTATGAAAGGAAAAATCTCCGTCACAGATTTGGATAGGAAAAAAGTGACTTGGCTGTCAGATGTGGGTCATGTTCTCCACGTGAGTTTGGATGGACCAAGGCACCCGGGAAATCTACTATCTGAAGTCAGTAAGGTTACAGTGTCCTGAAGATCTCCTCGCTGGGAAATTTGACAGTGTCAAGGACATGGAGTAGGGTCAGTATTTTCTCAGTGACTTTGAATTTATGTGATGGTCTGGAAGGGCAGATTTCAGTCACCACTCAGGAACTTTCTTATATCTTTTCTAAGCTTATTCCGAGATCTTTTGGAGAATGACAACCATGAAGGCTCCCACGCTCACAGAACGCACATGGCTCACTATCAGTAGCATGGTGGGCCCTGGGATCCACATGATCCCAGGATACAATTTAGGTTAATTTAGGATATGACGCTAATTTAGGCTATGATGCTAAATTAAGCCTCATGCTTTTAATTCATTTCCCAATAATAAAAATTTTTTTAACTTTATTTTATTGTATTGAACTATAGTTGATTTACAATGTTGTATTAGTTTCAGGTACACAGCAAAGTGATTCCATTATATATATTATTTAAATTAAAAAAATTTTTTTTACAATGCTGTGTTGGTTTCTGCCATACAAGAATGCAAGTCAGCGATAATTATACACACACCTCTCCCCGCATCCCACCCCTCCAGGTCACCACAGAGTGCCAGACTGGGCTCCCTGTGCCACACAGCAGCTTATATATATTCTTTTTCAGATTCTTTTCCCTTATAGGTTATTATAAGATATTGAGTATCATTCCCTGTGCTGTATAGTAGGTCCTTATTGGTTACCTATTTTATATATAGTAGTGTGTATCTGCTAATCCCAAGCTCCCCATTTATCCCTCCCTCTCTCCCCTCTCAATAACTATAAGTTTGTTTTCTATGTCTGTGGGTCTCTTCCTGTCAATAACACAAAAGTTTTACAGAGTAAAAATCCCGGCCCATCGTCACAGAGAGGGTTCAGTCGTTCTATACATGGCCTTCCTTATTCAACTCCGCCTAACGGCAGAAGGGATATTCACGAACCTCTCCTTTTATTGTCCACCAAGCCCAGGATCTGAGATGCTGTGCATTCTCATGCAGTAAGTCTGGATCCTTTTCTGCTCCTTTCCATTGCCAATAATCATAAAAGCTGTTTGTTGCCAGGAAGCCATGAGATCTTGTATCTCCCACTCTGGGTTTTCAGATCATAAAATGGGCTTTGTCATGTGCTTGGAATCATAAGATGCTTTTAGAGCTAGAAAAGATCTTGAAGATCACATTGCCTAATCTCCTTTCACAGGTGAGAAGTCAGGCTTGGATCAGGTGACCCTGGGCCTCTGGCTGTAGTGGCCAAGCCCACAGGACTACAAGGACTCTGGCAAGCGAGCGCGGTAGACCAGCTTCCTCCTGTAGCCCATGTGCGCTGGATGAGAAGGAGCACATGAAACACAGACAGCTCTAAAGTACAGGAACCTGAAAGCACTGGCCAGGCCAGGCTCTTTAGCCAAGGTGAAATGACACCCATTGTAGGAGTTAGGGCCCGAGGCAGGGCCACTGCCTCATTTATCAGGCCCCAGGGCAAAGTAACAATGCAGGACTCCTTGTTCAAAGAGCAGAAAGGGGTTTCCCTGGAGGCCCAGAGGTAAAGACTTTGCCTTCCAATGCGGGGATGCGGGTTCAGACCCTGATTGGAGAGCTAAAATCCCACATGCCTCATGGCCAAAAAACTTAAAACCAGAAGCAATGTTGTAACAAATCCAATAAAGATTAAAAAAAAAAAAAAAAGGCAGGAAGAAAGCGGTGTCTTTTCTCCCATGGTCTCTGTCTCCTCGTGCCATGGTGTTTTCCATTTGCTGTTTAACGGGAGTACTTCTTCAGTTGCGGGGTAGGGGTGGCACAGATGGATCTGGGAGTACAGACCATCCCCTACCAGGGGCCTGGGAGCCCTTTGACTTTAAGAGGGGGGTGATTGTGTGTCCCCAACCCTGACTCTCTCCCACCTGGGACCAGGCCCCACCGGTGGTAGAGGGTATCAGTGGTCACTGGACAGGGGCAGAGAAGGGGATCTGGGTCCCACAGGGCACCAGGGGACCAGGAGCACTAGGCAGCCAAGGACCCACAGGAAGTGGACCAGAAGATCATGTGTGCGACTCCAAGCCCCTGACATGCGCTTCATTATCCCACTGAACCTCATTCACAAACCACAAGATCAAGGATAAAATTAGTAAGTTCAAGACCACAGTCACAGAACATGAAACCTTGTGCACATGGTCTCCTCTGAGCATAGGAGCCAGTGTGTCTGATCCTCACGTATTCAGGCCAGAGGTAAGTAGGCTGGGACCTCTACCATGGCCCTGGGCTGACAGAGGCCGAGGTCCTGCAGGGATGCAAGCTTGAGTCTTTCTTAACTGCGGCCTCTATCTACAACCTTTCCTGGGAGGGTAGGGGATGGGGCTCCAGCTCAGACCAGCATGACTTGGTGATGGAAGATTTGGGTGTGGACCCTGTCTGGGCTTCCCTGGTGGCCCAGATGGTAAAGAATTCGCCCGCAATTTGGGAGACCTGGGTTCGATCCCTGGGTCAGGAAGATCCCCTGAAAAAGGGAATGGCTACCCACTCCAGTATTTTCGCCTGGAAAATCCCGTGGACAGAGGAGCCTGAGGGACTATAGTCCATAGTGTCGCAAAGAGTTGGACAAGACTTAGCAACTAACAAACTTTTTCTGTCTCAGGTGGTGGCTGAAAGAATTCTCAGGTTAGCAGGTGAATAAAACAGCTTATCAAAGCTGATATCACCCTTAGAAGGAGCACTCTTCTGAGAGGTAGAGAAATGGGGCTGCCAAGGGCCCCATCCCATCCATCTGAATCCTTCATTGGGGAAACACAAGTTTTGCCATTCGACCCAGGGATTGAACCTGGGTCTCCCGCATTGCAGGTGGATTCTTTACCATAAGCCCCCAGGGAAGCCTGAGTTTTGCTATTTAAGATGGCATCTTCTGACAGCACAGACCTTCCCTTCTCAGTCTTGCTGGACCCTAAACTCCCTGCTCTTTGCTGGGCTAAGTCAGTGTTAACACTCATTTGATGGAGCCATGGAATTTAACCCTGAAAGACCCTACTGAGAAAGACTCAGAATGGGGAACCCCACTCCTGAAGTCACCTCCTGCCACAAAATGTTCCCCAGGAAAGAATCTTCTGTTTATTTGTTCATTAAGCATCATGGAGTCCAGGCACTGTTGGAGGTACTTTACAAAAATAGGTTTGCCTTGATCACAACCCTGCTATTATTCCTGGTTTTCAGATACAGAGAGAGAGGATCAGTGATGACCAGAGAGGTTAAAACATGAGCTCAGAGAACGGGGAGCTGGTTGGGATATTGGGATTGGCATATATACACTGCTTCCCTGAAGGCTCAGAGATAAAGAATCTGCCTGCAATGCAGGTGATGAGAGTTCTATCTCTTGGAAAGGAAGATCCCCTGGAGGAGGAAATGGCAACCTGCTCCAGTATTCTTGCCTGAAAAATCCCATGAACAGAGGAACCTGGTGGGCTACAGCCCGTGGGGTCACAAAGAGTCGGACACAAATGGGGCTTCCCTGGTGGCTCAGAGGTTAAAGCGTCTGCCTCCAATGCGGGAGACCCGGCTTCGATCCCTGGGTCAGAAAGATCCCCTGGAGAAGGAAATGGGAACTCCAGTATTCTTGCCTGGAGAATCCAGTGGACAGAGGAACCTGGGGGACTATAGTCCATAGCATCGCAAAAAGTTGGACAAGACTTAGCAACTAACAAACTTTTTCTGTCTCAGGTGGTGGCTGAAAGAATTCTCAGGTTCAGTTCAGTTCAGTTGCTGAGTCGTGTCCGACTCTTTGCGACCCCATGAATCGCAGTACACCAGGCCTCCCTGTTGTCCATCGAGTCAGTGATGCCATCCAGCCATCTCATCCTCTGTCATCCCCTTCTCCTCCTGCCCCCAATCCCTCCCAGCATCAGAGTCTTTTCCAATGAGTCAACTCTTTGCATGAGGTGGCCAAAGTACTGGAGTTTCAGCTTCAGCATCATTCCCTCCAAAGAAATCCCAGGGCTGATCTCCTTCAGAATGGACTGGTTGGATCTCCTTACAGTCCAAGGGACTCTCAAGAGTCTTCTCCAACACCACAGTTCAAAAGCACCAATTCTCCGGCGCTCAGCCTTCTTCACAGTCCAACTCTCACATCCGTACATGACCACAGGAAAAACCATAGCCTTGACTAGATGGACCTTTGTTGGCAAAGTAATGTCTCTGCTTTTGAATATGCTATCTAGGTTGGTCATAACTTTCCTTCCAAGGAGTAAGCATCTTTTAATTTCATGGCTGCAGTCACCATCTGCAGTGATTTTGGAGCCCAGAAAAATAAAGTCTGACACTGTTTCCACTGTTTCCCCATCTATCTCCCATGAAGTGATGGGACTGGATGCCATGATCTTTGTTTTCTTAATGCTGAGCTTTAAGCCAACTTTTTCACTCTCCTCTTTCACTTTCATCAAGAGGCTTTTAGTTCCTCTTCACTTTCTGCCATAAGGGTGGTGTCATCTGCATAGCTGAGGTTGCTGATATTTCTCCCGGCAATCTTGATTCCAGCTTGTGTTTCTTCCAGTCCAGCGTTTCTCATGATGTACTCTGCATATAAGTTAAATAAGCAGGATGACAATATACAGCCTTGACGAACTCCTTTTCCTATTTGGAACCAGTCTGTTGTTCCATGTCCAGTTCTAACTGTTGCTTCCTGACCTGCATACAGGTTTCTCAAGAGGCAGGTCAGGTGGTCTGGTATTCCCATCTCTTTCAGAATTTTCCACAGTTTATTGTGATCCACACAGTCAAAGGCTTTGGCAAAGTCAAGAAAGCAGAAATAGATGTTTTTCTGGAACTCTCTTGCTTTTTCCATGATCCAGCGGATGTTGGCAATTTGATCTCTGGTTCCTCTGCCTTTTCTAAAACCAGCTTGAACATCAGGAAGTTCACAGTTCACGTATTGCTGAAGTCTGGCTTGGAGAATTTTGAGCATTACTTTACTAGCATGTGAGATGAGTGCAATTGTGTGGTAGTTTGAGAATTCTTTGGCATTGCCTTTCTTTGGGATTGGAATGAAAACTGACCTTTTCCAGTCCTGTGGCCACTGCTAAGTTTTCCAAATTTGCTGGCATATTGAGTGCAGCACTTTCACAGCATCCAGGAAAGAATCTTGCGTTTATTTGTTCGTTAAGCATCATGGAGTCCAGGCACTGTTGGAGGTACTTTACAAAAATAGGTTTGCCTTGATCGCAACCCTGCTATTATTCCTGGTTTTCAGATACAGAGAGAGAGGATCAGTGATGACCAGAGAGGTTAAAACATGAGCTCAGAGAACGGGGAGCTGGTTGGGATATTGGGATTGGCATATATACACTGCTTCCCTGAAGGCTCAGAGGTAAAGAATCTGCCTGCAATGCAGGTGATGAGAGTTCTATCTCTTGGAAAGGAAGATCCCCTGGAGGAGGAAATGGCAACCTGCTCCAGTATTCTTGCCTGAAAAATCCCATGAACAGAGGAACCTGGTGGGCTACAGTCCATGGGGTCACAAAGAGTCGGACACGAATGGGGCTTCCCTGGTGGCTCAGAGGTTAAAGTGTCTGCCTCCAACGCAGGAGACCTGGATTCAATCCCTGGGTCGGGAAGATCCCCGGGAGAAGGAAATGGGAACTCCAGTATTCTTGCCTGGAGAATCCCATGGACGGAGAAGCCTGGTAGGCTACAGTCCGTGGGGTTGCAAAGAGTCGGACACGACTGAGAGACTTCACTTTCACTTTCATGTAAAAAATAGATAACTACAAGCAGGAGACCCAGGTTTGATCCCTGGGTCAGGAAGATCCCCTGGAGAAGAAAATGGCAACCCACTCCAGTATCCTTGCCTGGAAAATCCCATGGACAGAGGAGCCTGGCAAGCTATAGTCCATGGGGTCACAAGAGTCAGACATAATTTAGCAACTAAATAACAACAGCAACTGAGAACCTACTGTATAGCATAGGGAAATTTACTCAAGGCTCTGTGGTGACCCAAACGGGAAGGAAATCCAAGAAAGAGGGGATATACTTATATGTGTGGTTGATTCACTTTGCTGTACAGCTAAAACTAATACAACATCGTAAAGCAGTTATATTCCAATTAGAAAAAAAGAAAGAAAGAAAATGGGGAGCCAGGAGCCATTCCTGGTCAGCTCCAGACCCTTAGCCTCTGGCTCCACTCTGCTGCTCAGTATTCATGTTGGGGGCTCTAGGCCCCCACCATGAAGACAGGTAATGCAAGCAGGACTGTCTCTTTATCAGCTTAGTTGCCACATGGGCACAAGGCCTTGGGTCACGGAGCAGAGCCAGTTTCAAGGATGATAAGTTTAGGAGATTCTGCAGTAGGCCACCTGCAGGAGGTAGAGAACTACAGTGCCCACCTGCTGCCTTCTCAGCTTCTCATGACAAACTGATGTTTGCTTGGTGAGCATCTCAGGGACCCTTCAGAGCCTGTGTGGCACCCACTCCACCTGCATCTGGTGGGTATGAGGATCTCACTGGCGACCTTGGGGAATCTGAGTTTTCTTTCTTCCAGGTGAGTAACTATGAGTTTGTAAATAACTTCTGGGGGGTGTCCACTGCTCAACATTGCTTTGGGCTATTGGCCTTGAAACAGCGACTACCCACAGGCTGCAGAGGGGATCCTACCTAAGGATGGAGCAGGGGGGCTGGGGGATAGACAAAGCCGCTGACAACCTCTGCCCAGTGAGGCAGGCTGGTGACTGGTCCCGTCTCTCTGCTCATGAGCCCTGTGGCCAGGCGCCCAGAGGTGGGTGGAGTGAACAGGTGGCTGTTCTGTGGAACATAAAAAAAAAAAAACCTGCAAAGCATGTGTTGTGCGTTCAGGGAGAGTTGCCAAATTCTTGCCCTTGGAATAATTTTTCAGGTCTTTCTATTAGAAAAAGGCTTAATTTGGAGAGTGAGGAAGAATGAAGTCCAGGAAGGAATAGCCAAGTTAGCATAAAGCCCCAGGGTCTCTGAAAATCAGAGAGGAACTTTGTTCATGGGAGCCTGTTCTAAGGACAGAGCGCCCACCCTCCCTTACCCCCGTTTCCGCAAAAGGAATAATCAGAACCACAGCTGAATTCACGGAATTCAGGCTGGCACATCTGAGTATAGACACAAGCGCCCCATGGACCTCTCACTCCAGCTCTGAGAAAACAGGATTGTGTTTACGTGGTTGGTCTCTGCACGCCCAGTGCCAGGGCAGCCCCCAGACTTGGGGGACATGCTGACTTGGCACCAAGCACTCTCCACCACCCTGTCCTCGTTAGCCCTGCTCAGGCTCAGCAGCCCAGGGAACTCTGAGTCATCCGCCTCCTTCTCAACCACGACATGTTTCTGGGAATGTGAGAGCACTCAGCGACGTGACATTCCTTAGCTCGTAGTAGGAAGGCACCTCCCCACTTCCTTTCTCGTCACGTTGCATCATCTTTCCCAACAGGACCAGACAGATTTACTTGAAACTTACATGCCTTTAGGAAAGAAGGACCTGAGTCCACGTCCGAGCCCCACCCTCTCTTTATAGAGCAGCCCGGTTATCCTGCCCTAGAGGAAGAGGGCAAGTGTCATGAGCAGCCTTTGCAGGGATAAGAAAGACATACGTGACGTACGTTCTGCGCTCACCTCATCATCATGAAAAAGGGACGCGACAGTCAAGGCACTCGTGTGTCACAACACACAAGTACATGGCACCTAGTTCACCCATATCAGTTCGGGTGGGGTATCTCAGTTTTAAAAAAATTCTACGCACTTGTCATCTCAGAGTAAGTCTCAGAAAGGTAAATGATCTCTGCGAAACTTTGGCCTGTGGGTAAACTTTTGAACATCGACATCCTGGGAGAATGTTATTTATTAACAATGCAGTTAACAGGCAAACACTGGGGGTTTGTGGACAGGAGCTGGGGCGGGGGTGGTGGACACAGAGGTGACAGAAAGTGAATCTGTTCCCACGAGGGCGCAGAGTCATGATGGGGAATGGACCTTCCATGGCATGCAGTCGAGGGCAGTGGGGTGGAGGGAGGGCATGGGTGGGGCGCAGGGGAGGGGGCACTGAATGTCTGTGGGGAGCTGCGGGGAGGAGCAGCTGCAGGAAGGATGTTTGAACCGGGCTGGGAGATGCTGAGATGGGGTACTGGTGTCCATTCGGGTGATGGGACCACCACAGAGAAGGTGGGAACTGTGCAGGGAAGATGGACAGGAGGTGAACACAGAGATGGGGAGGTGGCAGCCAAGGTGGGTGTGTGCAGAGTGACCAAGCTGGAAACAGGCACAGGCCAGGGATCCGTGCAAAGACAATTCAGGTTTTAGTTTGTAGATGGTCACAAACCATTAAGAGTTTCGAGTGGATGAAAACCTCCAGAAATTTGGCCTGGGAAAAGCTGAGAGTGGGAGGCCATGTCTGTGCCACAGGTGGGCTGGGACTGCGCTCGAGCGATAGCAAAGGCCAGAGAAGGCGAGAAACAGTGATCACGGTGACAAAGCGCATCAGAGCTCATCCCTTAGAGATACTAAGCACTTCCTGTGTTGTTTCACCATCAGAACCTCAGTCCTAAGTGACAGTTCTATCAGCCCATCTTACAGATGAAGAAACTGAGGCTCAGAAAAGGGAGGGAACTGCTTCCGGACACATAATGTGTCAGCAGCAAGGCCAGCATTTCAGTTGAGGTCAGCCTGACTCCGACCCCACCCCGTATCATGGAATAACAGAACTGTTCACCACCCAGTTGTGGGAGGGGTAGGGAGGTGTTCTGGTGGCTTCTGCCTGGGTGCCTCTGAGGAAAGATGACAGTGGGTAAGATGGGGGCAGGCATGCTAAGGAGGAACAACTCATAACTAATCTGATTGGGACCAAAAGAAAACTTAATACCAGCAAAATACCATGGGTGGTATTCACAGTCTGGGATCAAACCTATAAGCCTGGGGCTCATATAAAAGGTGAGACCAGAAGTGTCCACTTGATACAAAGGAAGATTGTTTCTATCTCGGGGGCAGGAAAGCAAAGTGCAAGCAGAAATGCAGGAGCACGGCTTCAGAGCTTGTAACATGCAGGGGCTGAGCTCCATGTTGCCATTTGTTGCTACTGCTATTGTTTAGTCGTTCAGTCGCATCCAGCTCTTTGCGACCCGTGGACTGTAGCCTGCCAAGCTCTTCTGTCCATGAAATTCTCCAGGTAATAATACTAGAATGAGTTGCCATTTCCTTCTCCAGGGGATCTTCTTGACCCAGGGCAAAACCGTGTCTCCTGCGCTGGCAGGTAGATTCTTTACCGGTGAGCCACATGCCCCTGCTGTGCCTTCTGACAACCAGCCCTTCTGCTACTGCCATCTTGAGTTACGGGTGAGGAAACAGAAGTTTGGAGACATTAAGTCATCACCTGAAGCCATACTGTCAGTAACAGTAAACCTGGCACTTGAGCCACAGTCTGACTCCCGAGGGCATCCACATAGACAGTTGTGGGACAAAGTTACCCAACAGGGGTTATCAAGCAGCACCGGAGTGGCAGGCTACCCACAACTCCTCTAGCTGCTTATCCGCCTCCTGTCTATAGTTCATAAGCACTATTTTTGTAATAGAGACAAAAGGAGTTTTATAAAAGCAAAATGGTGGATGTGCAGTTGGATAGACTTTTTGGAAGACAATTTTCCAACCTCCATGAAAACTGAAAACTTGGCTTATTCTTTGACCCAACAGTTCTATTTTCAGAAAAAAATAAAAGGAGACCCGCAGAGCATCTACCTAGAGATGTACGTACAAAGCAGCAGATTAGAGGCAATTCAAAAATATCATCAATATCTAGTAATAAAAGGTTGAGATAAATTTTGGCTCAGCCATACGGTTGAATTCAATACCAGGTAGCATTAAAAAGGATTACATCAATTGAAATGGGTGTGTAAAGGTTATTCACGATGACGGCACTTCCCTGGAGGTCCAGTGGTTAGGACCCCACACTTTCACCATTCAGGGCACGGGTTCGATTCCTGGTTGGGAAACTAAGATCCTGCATGCCATGTAGTATGGCCACAAAAAAAAAATTTTATATGATATATTAATGTATGAGGAAAATACACTACAAAACATTATGTACTAGTTGATCTTATTTGTGTTTAAAGAATTCGTTCATATGAATACATTCATTAAACAATTCAGCTTTTTAGAAAGATAGCATGCAAATACTTAGTTCTAATTGTGACAAATGTTCATCAGAAGAGGCTGCACTGAATGTATGTGACGGGGAGGAAATTCAGTAAGAGTTGTAAGGGTGTATGTCAAAATGCTTTGTGGCTTTAATTATTCTTTTTTAAGAAATGTTTTCTTTTATATTGGAGCATAATTAATCTATAAGGTTGTGTTAGTTTCAGGTGTACACCAAAGTGATTCAGTTATACATATACACAGATCCACTCTTTTTCAGATTATTTTCCCATATGTTATTACAGAATATTGAGTTAGTTTTTCTTTCCACGGTCGGTGGTGGTATAGTCACTGAGTCATGTCCGACGCTTGTGACCCCATGGACTGTAGCCCATCAGGTTTCTCTGTCCATGGGATTCTCCAGGAAAGAAGACTGGAGTGTGTTGCCATTTCCTTCTCCAGGGGATCTTCCCAACCCAGGGACCATCATCTCCTTCATTCCAGGCAGTCTCCTGCATTGCAGGCAATCTTTATCGACTGAGCCACCCTCTGTATTTTCTAGTTTTTCTTCCCAACAGCAAAAATGGGTTACTTGGGGAGAAATATTTAATTTTAAATAAAATTTAAAACAAAAAGGAAAGAAACTGAGGTAGAAAGAAAAAATGAAGAGTATGTGAATTCAAGGGCTGATAGAGAAGAGACTTTCCAGAAGGTAGTAGATAGCATCAGCTGCCTCTGAAAGATTCAAGGGGATGAAGACCAAGATGAAGGAAGGAGGTATATATGGAATCTAAAAAGAAATGATACAACTGAACGTACAAAACAGAAAGAGATTCACAGACTCAGAGAACAGATTTATGGATGCTGGGAGGATAGGGGAAGGGATAGTTAGGGAGTCTGGGAGGGACAGGTACACACTGCTATATTTAAAATGGATAACCAACAAGGACCTACTGTATAGCACAGGGAACTCTGCTCAGTGTTATGCAACAGCCTAGATAAAAGGGGAGTTTGGGGGGGAATGGATACACATTCATGTATGGCTAAGTCCATTCGTTGTTCACCTGAAACTATCATAATATTGTTAATTGGTTTTACCCCAATACAAATAAAATGTTTTTTAAAAATGAGGGAAGAAGGGAGACACACATGACCTCACCCAACTTACAGAAAATATTTACTTTTACTTATCTGCAGCCACTTTCCTGTCTCAGCTCAGACCTCCGTTCTCCACTGAGTCCTTTCAGCTTCCATTACCTGGTTACGGAGCTTCCCAGGTGGCACTAGTGATAAACAACCCACCTGCCAGGGCAGGAGATCCAAGAGAGGCAGGTTCAATCCCTGAGTCAGGAAGATCCCTTGAAGTGGAAAATGGCAACCCACTTCAGTATTCTTGCCTGGAAAATTCCATGGATAGAGGAGACTGGTGCGCTACAGTCCAAGAGACCGAAAGGAGTCGGACACAACTGAGTGACTGAACACTATAGCATTACCTGGTTATTCTGTGGGTGGTTCAGGCTTGGCATTAAAATTGCCTACACCCTCCACCCCTTCATTCCAGCCCCCAAATAGTCAGACAGGCAGAAATACAGAAACCAGACTTATTCACCTACACTCTCCATCTTTCAGGCCACGCCACCATCCACCCAGAGCAGCACCCTAGATTCCTCCCTCCCCTCTCACCATACACATGTAAATGATCCTTAAATATCTCTTTGACTAAGCTCTCCTCTTTAACCTTGAGGGTACAGCCTTAGTCAAACCTTCCTCATCTCTTGTGTGTACTGATTCACCTACTCCTTAATCCATCCTCCACACCTTCATCAATTCTAAACGCCATTGGACCATTTGACTCACACCTGACACCCTACTCCCATTCTGTCAAGAATAAATCTAACCTTAAAATATTGCAAATAATGAAGCAATAAGCATCTGTGTGCATATAATTCAGCTGTTTTCATTCAAATTATTTCCTTGGGATAAATCCACCCTTCTGATATTGAGAACTAATGCACCCCTCCAGCATTCTTCTCCAATATAAACGTTTTTAGAGTTTGCAGGGAAAATAAATTTTAATTTCTGTGCCCTGACTGCCAGAATTTTTTTCTCCCTTTCATGTCAGGTCTAAGTTACCTTTTTATCAAGAAAAAAATTATTTTCATTTTAAAGCATGATATATATAAGCACCTTCCTCCCTCTAGTTTTTGATTTTGCTTTTACACTCACACTGCTTCAGGTTATAGAAAGTGAAGTTATAGAAAGTGAAAGTCGCTCAGTCGTGTCTGGCCCCCATGGACCATACCATCCATGGAATTCTCCGGGTCAGAATACTGGAGTGGGTAGCTGTTCCCTTCTCGAGGGGATCTTCCCAACCCAGGGATCAAACACAGGTCTCCCACATTGCACGCAGATTCTTTACCAACTGAGCTATCAGGGAAGCCCCTGAGATCACAGAAACTTTTCTCCAACTGGCAGGCATTTCAAAAGCTTTGCAATGTGATGATTTCTCCCCAGTGAACTCTTAAAAATTGGGACAGGGATGAAAAGGAGGTTGGGCTTACTTTCTTCTAGGTGCTCCAAGTTAATAGCTTTTTAAAAATGGGGAGAGTCATCTATATTCGGAGAGTAGTTGACTCTTACTAGCCTAGTGGGTCATTTTCTCTTTTTGAAAAAGAAGAATGTTATGGGTGAGGTCCCTGGATCGGGAGATATGGAAAATTTCTTCTGAATTGACTGTAGCCATTTTGGGCAAACTTTAAACTGCTTGGGATTGACACCAGGAGAAAATGACAATTGAATGAATGACTGAGCCATTCTTCCTCACCCTCTATAGAATCATCCAGGAATATCCTGAGCAAGGAGGCCAGGACCATGAGGGCTTATACCTGCTGAATGGATTTAGACGATTGTTTTGGGGGTAGTGGAGAGATTTCAGAACCTGGTTCATCAATATAAACCATCAAATAGAACTTGCCATCTCTAGGTCAGATACACATTTTTAGTGACATAACTTTTCCTCAGATCAGGAATACTCTGTGAAATGGTGTTTTTAAATGCCTTTCTCGCAGAAACAGACTCACAGAGGTAGAAAACAAAATTATGGTTACCAAGGGGGAAAGGAAGTGGGGGCAAATTGGAAGTATAGGATTAACAGATACACACTACTATATATAAAATAGATAAACTATATATAAAATAGATAAACAACAAGGATCTGCTGTAAAGCACAGGGAACTATAGTCAATGTCTTATAATAACCTGTAATGTAAAAGAACATAGATAGTGTAGAATAGATAGATAGATAGATAGATAGCTCTTCATTTGAAGGTCTGATGCTAAAGCTGAAGCTCCAATATTTTGGTCACTGGATGCAAAGAACCAACTCATTGGAAAAGGCTTGATGATGGGGAAGAGTGAGGGCAGGAAGAGAAGGGGGAGCAGAGGATGAGATAGTTAGCAGTATGGACTCAATGGGCATGAATTTGAACAAACTCCGGGAGATAGTGCAGGACAGATGAGCCTGGTGTGCTGCAGTTCATGGGGTCACAGAGTGGGACACAACTTATGGACTGAACAACAACAGATAGATAGACAGATCTAAATCACTCTGCTGTACACCTGAAACTAACACAGTGTTGTAAACCAACTATAGGTCAATTATAAATACCTTTATCAAACCCCTGCAAGCCTCTGACCTGCTTTCTCGTCCTCACAGATGACCCAAACATCACCAAAGAATGCCTCTCTCTTCTGAGACAAACAACCCACCTACACTTGGCCCAGCCTACCTTCCTTGCTCTTTTGCTCAGTTAGGGTCCCTGCCCCAGGGACTTTGCACAGCTACTGACTCTGCCACAGGCTCTCAGGCGACACTAGCGATAAAGGATCTGCCTGCCAATGTAGCAGACATAAGAGATGCAGGTTGGATCCCTGGAAGATCCCCTGGAAATGACAATCCACTCCAGTATTCTTGCCTGGAGAATCCAATGGACAGAGGAGCCTGATGGGCTACAGTCCATAGGTTTTCACAGAGTTGGATACAACCGAACGACTTAGCACACACACCCGTGGGCTACCTTACAAACCAGACCTGTCACTTCTTGTCTCCAATGCTGTTACCGTGGCCAAAGGTAGACCACCTCTGGTGGACCACTCAAACCCCTTCCCTCTGTGTGACCTGCCTCCGCTCCAGCTCCACAAAATTCACATTCCACACAGCAGCGGGGATAACTGTCTAATAAGCTAAACAGAATTACATCACAGGCCTGCTCATAGCCGGGCATGACTTACGGTTCCAACCTCCCATCTGTGCCTTCCTGTGCCACCTGGTCCTGACCTGGTTCTCCTGTCTCTCTCCTCATCCACTCTGCTCTGGCCACATCCGGCTGCTTTGCGGGACCTCAGCGACTCCAACCCAGAGGCTGTTCTTTCTGCTGGGAAAGCCTCACACGACTACCCCCTTTCTTACCCAAATGAAAGAAAAGTGAAAGTTGCAACTCCAGGCCAGAATACTGAAATGGGTAACTTTTCCCTTTTCTAGGGGAATCTTGCTAACAGAGGGATCGAACCCAGGTCTCCCGCATTGCAGGCAGATTCTTTACCTGCTGAGCCACAAGGGAAGCCCAAGAATACTGGAGTGGGTAGCCTGTCCCTTCTCCAGCAGATCTTCCCGACCCAAGAATCAAACCAGGGTCTCCAGATCTCCATGTAATCATCTTCTCCTTGGAGAGATCTTCTCCACGCTCATGCACACAATTCTCATTTTGTCTTATTTTCTCCCCAGCTCTTATCTCTGACTTTGTTGATGTTGTTTAGTCACTCTGTCATGCCGGACTCTTTGAGACGCCATGGACTGTAGCCCGCTAGGTTCCTCTGTCCATGGAATTTTCTAGGCAAGAATACTGGAGTGGGTAGCCATTTCCTCCTCCAGGGGATCGTCCTGACCCAGGGATCAAACCCACATCTCCTGCATTACAGGTGGATTCTTTACCACCGAGCCACCAGGGAAGCCCTATCTCTGACTTAGTGTTGTTTATTTTCTTGTTGATGTGTTTACTGTGTTTTCCTCCCAGTCTCCTTCGTACCCAGAAAGGACCTGGGACCAGGAGGCACTCAGCACAGGCCTGCTGAGTGGGAGAATGAAACTCCCTGAATGATCACCTATGAAAACGTCCTAGTTGAAGAGGAGGAGAAATCCAGCATGTTAGGCTTGGGAAGGTCTTGGACAGCATCCCTAAGGTGGGTGTCCAGACTCTGCTGGACCTCTTGCACGAACCGAGAGCTAATTCTCATTCAGGGCACAAAGGCGGATAAACAAGAATAGCCAAAGACATGGCACATTATGTAATTCTCCAGGTGGCACTAGTGATAAAGAACCTTCTTGCCACTGCAGGAGATGTAAGAGACACAGGTTCAATCCCTGGGTTGGGAAGATCCTCTGGATAAGGGAATGGCAACCCACGCCAGTATTCTTGCCTGGAAAATCCCATGGACAGAGTAGCCTGGAGGGCTATAGTCCATAGGGTCGCAAAGAGTCGGACACAACTGAAGCGACTTAGCACACAGTTTTCAAGAGCTTATTTAATAACCAGGGCTTCCCTTGTGGCTCAGCTGATAAAGAATCTGCCTGCAATGTGGGAGACCTGGGCTCGATCCCTGGGTTGGGAAGATTCCCTGGAGAAGGGAAAGGCTACCCACTCCAGTATTCTGTCCTGGAGAATTGGGTCCCAAAGAGTCAGACATGACTGAGCGACTTTCACTTTCTTTCACTTTCTATTTAATAACCGCACTCTGATTCACCACTTAGTGTAACATTTATTAAGCACATGCTAAGTGAGGGAGTATTAATAGAAAATTAATTTAAAAAATTAAAAAAAAAAATCCAAGCCAGTGCTCCAAGTTAGAAGAAAGTGAAAGTGAAAGTCACTCAGTCATGTCCGACTCTTTGCACCCCATGGACTATACCATCCATTGAATTCTCCAGTCCAGAATACGGGAGTGGGTATCCTTTCCCTTCTCCACGGGATCTTCCCAACCCAGGGGTTGAACCCAGATCTCCCACATAGCTGGCAGATTCTTTGCCAACTCAGCAGAATAGGTCTAAAGAGGTCTTTCCTAGCTGTTTCACTGTGGGTAAAAGATTGTGAACATTAAAAGATAATATAGGTAGGGACTCCCCTAGTGGTTCAGTGGCTAAGACTCTGAGCTCCCAATGCAGGTTCGATCCCTGGTCAGGGAACTAGATCCCACATGCCACAACTATAGATCATGCAGCAACTAAGATCCGGAACAGCCAAATAAATAAATACTTAAAAAAAAAAATGGTGGGGAAGACCTCAACAGAGGCACCAATGCTGAACTGCACATTGAACGATCAACATGAATTTATCAATGAAATTTCCAGAAATTTCAGAAAGAGGGACCCACTCTGAATGCAGAAGTCTGGAGGCGAGAAAGCCCTTGGCTGCTTCTAGCCCAGTGTTTCCCTATTAGACTTGTCTGCTTGTTATACAGATTCCTGGGCTCCCTCCACCCCCATCCTGACTCCACCACTCAGACCTTTTGAATCAGAATCCACAGGGCAGGAGCCAATGAGCCTGGATTTTTACCTGGTGCCTCGAGGCACTCTTGTGACCAGCAAGTTTGGGAAAGCTGGACTGAGCTGCAGTAAATGGCTTATGGGGTTTTGGATTCATCAAGACTTTGAATCTTAACACAAAACCCTTAGGTTCTTTTCTTTCAGGGGAGAGGCCACATTCTTTTTAAAATGTGATGAAACAAACAAGCCTTTTCTGAGGAAATGCTCCTCCCTGACACACAACATTTGAATACCTTTTCAGGGACCCAAGAGTCTGCTCTTTGGAATCCAGTGGGAGAAGCTTGAGGGCAGTAATTGCAATCAAGAGAGACCTTGGATAACATCGAAGGCAGCTCTCATAGTGGTGCAGAGATGATGGCAAGGGCCTCCAGGTGGGAAGTCCAGTCAGTAGGTAAATGAGGATGGAGAATGAAGGACAGAGATGAAAGTCAGAATGAGGTTTCCAGGGCATGTGACCAAGAACTAGGCAAGAGCCTGGAGGGGGCAGAATTCAAAGTGAGGGAGGTTCACCTTGGGGAGCCCTGCAAAGAGGAACATGGGGGTGGGGGTGCAGGGACCATGACCCAGTTCCTTGTCATGTGCAGTTTACAAGGAGTGGAAGGATTTCAAGGAATCAGGCGCTGCTTCAAGGAATTTCAAGGAATCAGTGGACGTTCAAGTAGTTTAGAAGGGGACCCAGGCTAAGAAAGTCACAGCTGTGGTTTTTCCAGTAGTCATGTACAGATGTGAGAGTTGGATATAAAGAAGGCTGAGTGCTGAAGAATGGATGCTTTCGAATTGTGGTGCTGGAGAAGACTGTTAATAGTCCCTTGGACAGCAAGGAAATCAAACCAGTCAATTCTAAAGGAAATTAACCCTGAATATTCATTGAAAGGACTGATGCTGAAGCTAAAGCTCCAATACTTTGGCAACCTGATGTGAAGAGCCAACTCACTGGAAAACACCCTGATGCTGGGAAAGATTGAGGACGATGGCATTACCTACTCAATGAACTTGAGTTTAAGCAAACACCAGGAGATAGTGAAGGACAGGGAAGCGTGGTGTGCTGCCCTCCATGGGGTCGCAAAGAGTTAGACTAGACTTAGGGACTGAAGAAGGAACGACAGGCTAAGATTCAGTGCTGGAAGAGGATGGGTGACAGATAATGCTGTGAGAGTCCTTGACCTCCTCCGGGAAGAAGTGGTAAAGTGAGATGGGAGGCAAGACCCTGGAGAGATCACCTATGAAGGGAGGGAGGGAGGACAGGAGCCCAGGAAAGGGGAGAATCAGAGGAGGGAGAGACAGAGAGAACAAGGAACAGAAGGGTCAAGCAAATGAACTCTGCCAGGCCATTGGACTGGGCAGCTCAGAGGTCACTGGGCATCCTCAAAACAGTCTTTTTCTTTAGCTAACCCTTGTCCTTAGTGATAAGGAGACAGGCAGTCTGCAATTTACCTGCAAATGATAATTTACCCACAATTGAGGCTGAAAGAAGGAAAAGGAGGGTGGGATTTTTGGGGGAGGGGGGCTCGCTGAAAGGTATATGTGATCTTAGTTCCCCCACCAGGTACTGAATCAGCGCCCCCTGCATTGGAGCTTCCCTGGTGGCTCAGACCATAAAGAATCTGCCTGCAATGCAGGAGACCAGGGTTTCATCTCTGGGTCAGGAAGATCCACAGGAGAAGGGAATGGCTACCCCACTGTAGTAGTCTTGCCTGGAGAATTCCATGAACAGAGGAGCCTGCCAGGCTACAGTCCATACTGTCGCAAAGAGTTGGACAAGGCTGAGCGACTGGAGAAGGAAATGGCAACCCACTCCAGTGTTCTTGCCTGGAGAATCCCAGGGACGGAGAAGCCTTTAGGCTGCAGTCCATGGGGTCGCACAGAGTCGGACACGACTGAAGCGACTTAGCAGCAGAGTAACTAACACACACAGCCCCTGCTTTGAAGTGCAGAGTCTCATCCACTTGACAGCAGGGGAAGTCCCAAAGAGTGGGATTTTTAAATGACGGGGCTCAGAGAGGAGGAATAGCTGCTCCAGCACACCTTAGGGCTGGAACCAGGTCCGAGGAGGCCCAGGAGAAGGGACAAAAGAAGGAAAGGGAGGGACGGAACCAGTTTGAAAAATGTGGTATGAGCCCAGGTTCAGTCTTGGAGTGGCACGTGGGGCCCTTTGCAAACTGGGGCCATTTACCCCCGTGGGAGTCAGGTGGGCCCCTCCTCCAGTCGGCCACCGGAAGCGATTGCCCTTTTAAGGCGCGGGCCGCCGCGGTGAGTCACGCGGCCCGCCCGGTGGGGCTGCCCCGCCCGCCCCCCTCGTCCGCGCGCCGTCAGCGCGCCCCGCCCCGCCCCCGCGCTGAGGGGCCCAGCGGCCGCGGCGGAGGAAGTGGGCTCTCGGCGCCGCTCCATTCCTTTCTTCTGAGCCAGGCGTCTTTGCGCCTTTATCAAAGTTATTTTTACACGTTGAGAAATGTTCGAGTGAGCACTTGTGCGGTGCCACCTTCTCCTTGTGGCACTGGGGCCTTGAAGAAATTCCCCGGCTTATTTATAGGCTCTGTGTATTTTTACTCGGGTCCCGAACTTGAGCCTCTTGGAAGTGCTGGTCTGAGTGGCCGCAGGTCTGGAGGGAGTCCCGGCTTTCTGATCAGGGATCCAATAATAGGGATTGGCCTGTGACCTGGGGGGAGCCCCTGCAGGGCGAGAAAAGGGACAGACCCAACCAAGTTCAGTGCTGGAGTCGGGGGTGCTGTCGGAGACTCTTCCCCCTCCCGCCTGCCCCGTGCATGCAGGCAGAAATGACCTTGGCCACCCAGCCCTTCCTCAGTGCGCTTTTATTTCAACCCCCCGACTCCAGGTGTAAAATCAGATCATCTTCATCCTCCCTGACTGGTTGCTACCTGCTGAGAGCTTATCAGTGACATCAGACCTATTTAAAAATATTTTGTTACTTTCTTTTATTCAGCTGCTGGGTCTTAGTTGGGACATGCACGTGTGTGTTTAGTCGCAGCACGTAGACTCTTAGTTGTGGCATGTGGGCTCTGGTCCCTGAGAAAGGATGAAACCCCCAGCCCCTTGCATTGTGCGTGCAGAGTCTTAACCACTGGACCACCAGGGAAGTCTCAGACTTTTGAGAAAAGTGATGGGTTAGCTTTTGCTTGACTGTGAGGCTCAGATATACATCCTCTTAGTCTCTTGGGGCTCCATATGGTTCGGTGGAGCCCCACTTCACAGGGAACCCCACTTCACAGAGCCAGAGAAGCTTCTAGGGTGGCAGGAGTTACCTTTTGCAGGGTAGGGTGGGATCCTTGAGGAGTTCATGGCTTAGCACCCTGTTTGATGGGCGAGCTCGCAGCCAAGGACAGAAACACTTTGAAAATAGAAGAAAGTCCAGGTGTGACATTAAGAATAGGTTTCAAAGCCACCACATGCGGCCCCCTCGTATGTATTGTTGTTGTTCAGTCACCAAGTCCTGTCGGACTCTTTTTGACCCCATGGACTGCAGCATGCCAGGCCTCCCTGTCCCTCACCATCTTCCTGGGTTTGCCCAAGTTCACATCCATTGAGTCGGTGATGCCATCCAACCATCTCATCCTCTGTGGTCCTCTTCTCCTTCTGCCTTCAATCTTTTGCAACATCAGGGTCTTTTCCAATGAGTTGACTCTTCAGATCAGGTGGCCAAAGTATTGGAGCTTCAGCTTCGGCATCAGTCCTTCCTGTGAGTATTCAGGGTTGATTTCCTTTAGGATTGACTCGCATGTATCAACACAGTGAAATTTCCCAGGGATTGCCCAGAGAGGGTGCAGACTTACATTCCTGGAAGACAACTTTGGCAAAAACTCCGAAGTTGGCCTTAAACATTCGGATTCCCTGTGTAACTGGCTGTCTCAAGCCTGATGGAGCCAAATTTTGAGGGCCATCTTTGGGCCTCAAAACTCAGCACTGAATAAACCCCATCTTAGTTCTTTTATATTTCCCTGGAGCAGTTAGATTTTCCATTCTGATGAGTCAGGGCCTGTTGAATTTATTTTATGTTTATTCTAAAACAGCCTGGATTTGGCTGAAGTCATCCTCATTCAGCACTAGACTCTAAAACTGCATTAGCCCAGCAATTGAATATAAAAGAAAGGATCCGAGAATAGTGCTCTTTTGTTTGATTTTGCTCTTACTCTTCCCAGAAAATGGGTCTGTGAGTGGGACCTGGGGGATTACAGACCCGGGGTCCCAGGCAGATATTCTGTAGTTTTCAGTGACTCGCATGGGCCCCTGCTTCTGAACCAGCAGCCTGGGGGTTCCCTCCCTGTGTTTTGTTTGCAGATAGATGGATGGACGTGCAAAGGGCAGGAGAATCATTAACGAAGAGAATTGAAGGAGAAGAGACTTTCTACCTAAACTAGCCTCTGGCTAAGAGACAGCCCTCAGCCTGGATCCCTTTCAACCCTCAGTTTCTGGAACTTCATAGCCACTGTTGGGGAACCATTCTTGGTTGGCATATGGTTAGTGTTAAGTGCTACATCTTTTCATTTCTACCCTATAGAAAGGGAATGTCTGCTTTAGCCAGCTGGATGCTGACCCAAAGCATCCACTCTGTACAGGCACTTGGTCCTGACCTAAGATGTCGACCCATCTTAAAACAGGTGGACAAACACCCATTCTAAAATCTGATTTGAACTTTTGGTCATTGAAAACAGTGCTTTCTTCTCTTGACTTAATTACTTTATGCTTCATTAATTTAAAGATTTGTTGGGAATTCTCTGGTTGTCCAGTGGTTAGGACTCAGTGCTGTCATTGACAAGGGCTGGGGTTTGATTCCTGGTCAGGAAACTAAGGTCCCACAAGGTATATGTTGCCACAAAAAAAAAAGATTTTATTGAACAGTTACGAAAATTATGAAGTTCCTGAGAGCAAAAAGTGTTTTTTTCGGTAGGTATTACTGTCTACTTTAGCTATTCAGTTTTCTGTGGTTTTGGCCTAATTTGCTTATGTATCTTGAGATATGGCCTTCCCTGGTGGCTCAGTGGTAACAAACCGGCCTGCCAATGCAGGAGACGTGGGTTCAGTTCCTTGGTTGGGAAGATCCCCTGGAGAAGGCAACCCACTCCAGTATTGTTACCTGGGAAATCCCAGGGACAGAGGAACCTGGAGGGCTACAGTCCACAGGATTGCAAAAGGTCACAATTTAGCAACCAAACAACAACATACAGGCATACTTTTTATTGCAATTCAGTTATTGTGATTTACATATATTGCGTTTTTTACAAATTGAAGGTTGTGGCAACCCTGTGTCAAGCAAGCCTGTCAGCACCATTTTTCTAACAGCATTTGCTCGCTTCATGTCTCCGTGCCACATTTTGGTAATTCTCTCAACATTTCAAACTTTGTCATTATTATATTTGTTATGATGGTCAGTGATCTTTGATGTTACTATTGCAAAAATTTTATAACTCCCTGAAGGTTCAGATGATGGTTAGCATTTTTTTTTAAATAAAGTAATCAAGTTATGTATATTGTTTTTTTTAGACCTCATACTTAATGGATGACAGTAAACCTAATTTTATATGCACTGAGAAACCAAAAAATTCATGTGTCTTGCTTTATCAGGATTCTAGTTGATTGCAATGGTCTGGAACCAAACACACAATCTCTGAGATATACCTGTAATGAAATTAATTTCATTTTTCTACTTTTATGCTTCAGGACATGGGAAGAATATGTTTAATGTGATTTTGAAAAACACTGGGCTTTTGAAGGAAACATGCTAAACAAGCATTGCTCATCGTGTTCCTAGACATGAACAAATATGACAGTCTCAGCGTCCACTAAAGTTCATCAACAATGATACTACAGAAGGTGGCTAGGTCTGGAGTTGATGCCTTCTGTCTAGTGAGTGAACGTCGCTCAGTCGTATCCAGCTCTTTGCAACCCCATGGACTATACAGTCCATGAAATTCTCCAGGCCAGAATATTGGAGTGGGTAGCCTTTCCCTTCTCCAGGGGATCTTCCCAACCCAGAGATCAAACCTAGGTCTCCCACACTGCAGACGGACTCTTCACCAGCTGAGCTGCAAGGGAAGCCCAAGAATACTGGAGTGGGTAGCCTATCCCTTCTCCAGCAGATCTTCCCGACCCAGGAATCAAACCAGGGTCTCCTGAATTGCAGGAGGATTCTTTACCAATTATCAGGGAAGGCCTTCTGCCTAGAACTATCCTCTTTACCTGACTAATTAATTTGGCTGCACGAGTCTTGGTTGAGGCATGCAAGATCTTCTAGTTATAGCATGTGGACTCTTAGTTGCAACATGTGGAATCTGGTTCCCCCACCAGGGATTGAACCCTGGCCCTCTGCATCGGGAGTGTGGAGTCTTAGCTGCTGGACCACGAGGGAAGTCCCCAGGGCTATACTCTTGTACCTTCTGTGCTGTTCATAGTTCCAGGGGGGACGACAGACCGGATGAGAACCCAGGTACCCAACCCTGGGGCTGAGTTTGCAAGATTGTGACTTGGCCACCCAGAGGTGTCATGGGCTAAAGACACCTGGAAGGTCCCATCAATTCATGGGGGCTCTAAAACCCAGCTTCTCAGGAAACCTAGAAATAAGATGTTTTTTCTTCCTAAATAATTTACTCTTTTAAATAATGGCAATCATATCAACCACAATTTATTTCAGCCTCACCAGATGGAAGTATGTAATAATTTACATACATGTTGTAAATGAAGTTTTGCTGAGCAGGAAAGATCAGAGGGAAAATATCTAATTTATGTGACACAAAAACAATTTTCTAGATTTTAGAAGCCCTCCTTTGTATATTATAAATTTAATGTTGATTTAAATGATTCTTCTGTATTCCCTAAATAAACCTGCCAGGGTGTCCAGGGGGTAAGTTTCTGTTTTCCCAGGGACTTCTCTGGTAGTTAAGTGGTTAAGACTTTGCTTTCCAATGAGAGGGTGTAGGTTCGATCCCTGGTTGGGGAGCTAAAATCCAGAAGCCTTGTGGCCCAAAATCCAAAACATAAAACAGAAGCAATATTGTAACAAATTCAATAAAGACTTTTTTTTTTAAATAAAAAGATCCAATATGGCAAAACCAATACAATATTGTAAAGTTAAAAAATAAAAATAAAATTTTAAAAATAAATAAAATATTAAAAAAAAAAAGATCCACATTAAAAAAAATATTAAAAAAAAATTCTATTTCCCCCTATTTTGAGTTTCTGTAGTTTTGAGGGCAGTAGAACTAAGTTTCTTTTAAAATATCACAGGAGATCAAAACACGCCATCCCAAAGCACACCACTTTGGCATAAGGGTTGTTTTGAGCTGAAGGCAACTGAGAAAAAGCAGACACAGGAAAGGCAATCTGCTGTCCTGCTCTTTGCCTGAAAGTAGGTCATAAATTTCCCTGGTGAAGCTGTTCTTCCCTCCCTCGTACCAGGAAGACAGGAGCAACCTTTATCACTGGAGATGGAGATGGCGCCAAGATGAGTCTGTATAAACAAAACCCTACTTTATCTTGTAGTACTTTCTCCAATATGTTTACCTTTCAGCCATTTACCACTCCTAGAAACCCAAACCCCTTTTCCTCTGTCTTTTCTCTTCTCAAAAATGTATTGCCCTTTACTAAAATGGTATATAAGCCCTCTGAGTTTAACCACTTCATTTCTTTTCTATGAAGTCCTCCATGCATGTTAAAATTTAAATATTAACCCATGCATGTGAAAATTAAAATATTAACATCAAACAAAATTTGTATGCCTTTTTCTCCTGTTATGGCCTTTATCAGCGTAATTTGCAGGCCCTAGCTCTGAAACTTAAGAGGGAAGAGGACAATTTTTTCTCCCCAAAAGTATTCTCTATTAGACTAATTAAAATGGGTGGTCCTATAATCTAATCCAATCTGTAAGATTTTATAATACCATTTTTAAGAAAGAAATGTCCGATTTATCACCATAGCTGGAAGCATTTGAAAATTCTTTCTAGGTTTGTTTCCTCTCCGGAAGCCCCAATAGTATTCATCTCCTGAGTCTGGAAACAAACAGATAAGAGCTCCCAAATGCAGAGATTTGAAGTTTAAAACAAATGTGAATTCTTTTCCCATTTTCCAGGTGATTCACCACCTACCTGTTCTTACTGGCTGTGCTAACTGGTCATCATTTGCTAATAGTAGCCAAGCCTTTATTCCTGATCATGGGTAGGAAAACATGTGAGTGTGTGTGAAGGAAGTGGCTTATGGCTTCTTGGAATGGGGGTGATGGTGGGGTGGTGGAGATGAACCAGAGTCTGAGAAACAAATGCAGTTTAGCTCAGCATCGTCACCTTCAGCATCACCAGCACCTTCGTCTTCTTTCTTGTCTTCCTCCTCTACGTCGTCATCATCCAGTCATCCTACCTGCCCCTGTACACCACGCCCAGCACCAAAGCAAGCGCTTCACAAAGCATCATCTCACAGTCACGGAGAATCACAGTCTTAGGATTCCACTCCCCTACAAGACACTGATGGTCGTTCCAAGGACTGACAATGGGCAGTGTGCATTTTCCTGGTTACTGGGTCCAGAGAGACAATGGATCAGCGCAGGACTAGGTTTACTTCTTAGAAGGAAGAAATAGTTGATTCACTCATTCAACTAAGGTCTGGAATGGCTGTAAGGAATGGAGACTGTGCTCGGTGCTGGGGTTCCAGGGATGAACCGGGCAGAGATGGTCCTGCCCTCAGTCTTCTGCTTCTAAACAGACCCAGTAAGAACAGAAAAAGCAAGCAGTTGAAGATGCGGATCCTCTCAAAGCCAGGACACGATCAAAGAGAGCAGAGGACTGTGATGTCAAAGAGAGAAGAAAGCCTAGTTGCTCCCTGAGATGGGAGAAACCGTATCTTCTGGAGAAGCGGGGACCAGGAAGGCCTCTGGGAGGGGGTTGAGTCACGGGAGTGGAGTGCTCTCAGTCAAAGGGAGCAGCTAGGCCGAATGGACCTGACATGGCCGGGGGAGACGTGCTGTGTCCCCAAGCCACCACCCGTCCATGTACCCACCTGCTGCAGTGTCCACCCAGGAGCCGCTGGTCCACGTAGCACCTTCAAGAGACTGTGGGGTCCTGGGCCTGACGCAGAAGGAAGCAGGGGCCCGTTTCTCCAATTTCTTCCTGCTGAAATGGCAACAGTGGAAAGAGAAGATGAGGGAGGTGAGTGACCGGTTATTTGGCTTTGACTTCCTGGATCTTGCACATCTTAAGATATCAGGGGAAAAAAAGGCCCTTAGCTAGAAGTGAGCACATGGGGCAGGGTCAAGAATGTGTTTGCCCAACGACTGGCTGCATCCCAAGCAAGCTTGGAGCTGAGTATTGCAAAGGAGGGAGGAAAACTCCCAGGCATCAGTGACTTGCTGTGGAGGATGGCGAGGTGATGTAGAAAGAACTGGAGGGCAGGAAGTGCCCCATGATTCACACAGGGAATAGTTAGGACAGGCAGAATAATGCTCACGGCCCGGAAGTAGGATCTCACAGAGAAAAGCTGTGCAAGACTCACCCCATCCCAAAGGGAGAGACCTGGCTGTAAGCCTGAGGGATGCAGGGAGAAGAGGGACTCATCAGGAAGGTAAGAGAAAGCCAGAAGGTGACTGCTGTCATGGCACCTGGACCCAGGAGGTATTCCATCCTGGGACAGAGCTCCCCAAACGGCAGAGAGCAGCATCTAGGTGTGACATCTGAAGGAAGCCTCTTCAGGTAAGTCAGATTCTTTTTTATTTAATTTTTGTTTTATGTTGGCATACAGTTGATTTATGGGCTTCCTGGGTGGTGCTAGTTGTAAAGAACCCGCCTGCCAAAGCAGGAGACGCAAGAGATGCAGGTTTGATCCCTGGGTCAGGAAGCTCCCCTGGAGGAGGCCATGGCAACCCACTCCAGTATTCTTGCCTGGAGAATCCCATGGACAGAGGAGCCTGGTGGGCTACAGTGCACAGGGTTGCAGAGAGATGGCCACAACTGAAGTGACTTAGCATGCACACATGCATAGTTGGTACACAACGTTGTGTTAGTTTGAGGTGTGCAGCCAAGTGTTCAGTTATATGTGTACATATAGCCACTCTTTTTTTGGTTCTATTCCCCTATAGCTTATTACAGAATATTTAGTAGAGTTCTCTGCACTACACAGTATGTCCTTGTTGATTATCTGTCTATCTCACTATCTATAGTAGTGTGTACATGTAATCCCAAACTCCTACTAATTTATCCCTTCCCCCACTCCACATTGCCCCTTTGGTAACCATATGTTTGTTTTCAACGTCTGTGAGTCCTAAATCAGATTCTTTCACAAACCAAAATTTATTGAGTATCAGCCCTTAGATTCTAGGCTAGACACAGTGGTGAACAAGACAGATATCAGAGTCCCTGTCCTATTGGAGCTGACCTTTCAGTGGCAGGAAGCAAGCAAAAACCGAAACCAAAACCGACAAGTAAGCAGACTAATAAATACAATCATTGCAACTCTGAAGAAATAAGAGTAACCACAGGGGACCTTGTCCTTGGACCTGATTAACCAAGGATAATCAAAGGAAGCCTCCTGGAGGATGTGGAATTCAGCCTGAGAGCTAAAGGACGAGAAGAAGAGATGAAGTAGCAGGAGCAAAGTTCCTGGGGCAGGAAAAAGTTGGACCTGTTCAAAGGCTCGAATTCAGCTTGAGACCTAAAGGAAGGGAAAAGGAGATGAAGTAGCAGGTGCAAAGGTCCTGGGGGTAGAAAACAGTTGGACCTATTCAAAGACTGGAATTCAGCCTGAGACCTAAGGGAAGAGAAGAACAGATGAAGTAGCAGGTCAAAGGTCCTGGATCAGGAAAGAGTTGGAAGACTGGAAGGAATGGGGCAAGAGTTGCATTGGATGAGTTTGGTGAGAATGGCAGGGGCTTTCAGGGTATTCAGCAAGGGATGGCATAACCTGCTTCACATTTTTTAAGAAGCCCATTTTCACTGCCATGTGGAAATTAGATTGTGGGAGCTTCTGACAAGCTCTTGACTTATCTTGTGAACCATTTCATTCTCTAAGGAAGTATCCCCAGGAATGGTCACTGTACGGAGGGGCTTTACCCAAGCAGGAATGATAGAAACCCTGGAAATAAGCATCTTGCAACCTTTAGTGTTCCTGATAGTTGAGAAGGATAACAGTAGGTGTGTTTTCTGATCTTTAGTTTGGGAGATTTCAAAAGACATTGAGAAGCCTTATGATTCCAACCTGTGCATCTCAAAAGGTGAGATCAGTTCAGGAAAAAATGGAAATTCCAGCTGTGTGATTACAAATGACTTTCTTTCTAATGAGAGGGACGTGGGCAGTGACCGCAGACATCATTCCACAGGGGAGCTGAGATTTTTAAGGGACAGGTACCTAAAAGGAAAGGTGCCCTGACCGTGGAAAATACAAGAGACTGATACAACCTCTAAGAATAATCTCAGGAATGCAAAGCACAGTAGAAAGGGAAACTTAAAAACAATGAAGACATCCATTCACAGCAACATGGATGGGCCTAGAGATCATCACACTAAGTGAAGTAAGTCAAAGATTAGTACATATGATACCACATATGTGGAACCTAAAATATGCTGCAGATGAACATCTCTATGAAACAGAAACAGACTCAGAGACATAGAGAACAGACTTGTGTTTGCAAAAAGGAAGAGGGAGTGGGGGAGGGAAGGATCAGAAGTTTGGGGTTAGCAGATGCAAATGATTGTATATAGGATGGATAAACAAGGTCCTACTGTATAGCTCAGGGAACTATAGTCAGTGTCCCATGATAAGTGATAGAAAAGAATATAAAAAACGCCATATACATATTACTGAGTCACTTTGTTGTACAGCAGAAATTACAACATTGTAATCAACTATACTTCAATTAAAAAAATCAAAACAAATAAGGGACTTCCCTGAGGTCCAGGGGTTAAGAGTCCTCCTTCCAACGCAGGGGACACAAGCTCAATCCCTGGCTGGGAAACTAAGATCCCACATGCTGCAGGGCAACTCACCTGCATACCACTACTGAGCCTGTGCTCTGCAGCAAGAGAAGCCCGAGCACCACAACAGGAGAAGCCCACACACCGCAACTAGAGATAAAAGCCCATGCTCTGCAACAAAGACTCAGCACAGCCAAAATTTAAATAACAGTAATAATAACACAATAATTAAAAAATAAAAACAATGAAGGCAAGACTCCTAGGAAGTGCAGCTGATAATAAAGGTGCAGTGTGGCTGGCAATTAGGGAAGTGGAATTTGTCACTTCATGTATTGTCTCTGTATTTTCGTCCAGGGGGAATTCTTTAGCCCAAGAAAGAGGAAAGCTGCTGGACTTGGAGGACACTCAGGACAGAACCCTGGGAGGGCAGGGCTTCTTGGCTTGCTTTGTCATCTACAACATCCCCTGCACAACTGGCCCCAGGTTGTTGTTCAGTCACTAAGTCATGTCCAACTCTGCGACCACATGGACTACAGCACGCCAAGCTCCTCTGTCCTCGACTATGTCCCAGAGTTTGCTCAAATTCTTGTCCACTGAGTTGGTGATGCTGTTTATATTTGTTGAGTGAATGAAGCCTGCACACAGGCAGGCATCAGTGAATGAATGACAACACAGGTGTTATAGTGTTGCTATGGTAAAGATACATGCAAACTCTCCAGGCTGGAGTCATATACTCTTCCTGAAGGAGGACTTTGTCCCTTTCTTTGGTTCCCCAACATATGTTTGGCGGCCCCTGTGTAGGTGGGAGTGTTGGTGGGAGGCAGCCTCATCTGCCTGTTCAGCAGGTGGGGAGGTGAGAGCTTCTCTTTCTGGTGCTAGGGCGCAGATCTGAGACCTGCTCTTGGCTTATCATGTGCATTTGTGGAAGCAGCAGGGGCTGCTGAGAGGTTTTGCCAGCCAAGATATGAGGCAGGTGGTGGCCTCATTAGAACACAGTATTGATGGGCAGGCATGGCACAGGCTCTGTCCCCTGCTTCCCCATAGCCAGCACCCCCGCCCCATCCTTGGCTACTTTGTCGTTGTTTCTTTTACGCTTTTTACCTTGAAATAAGTATGTTTGTTGTTGTTTAGTTGTTCAGTCAGGTCCAACTCTTTTGCAACCCCGTGGACTATACCCACCCCCCAGACTCCTCGGCCCCTGGGATTTCTCAAGCAGGAATACTGGAATGGGTTGCCATTTCTTACTCTAGAGGATCTTCCTAACCCAGGGATTGAACCTGCATCTCTTGCATTGGGAGGTGGATTCTTTACCACTGAGCCACCAAGGAAGTTGTGTAAAGAGGTGAGGACAGATTATTCTAGGTGCTATGTGGCAGCAGCTAGGGGCTCTGGGCAGGCATCCAATGGAGAAGCAGGAGAAAATCATGCTGAGAGGAGGGGAAGAGCCGTCCAGGGAGAGGCCCAGATGGCATGTGCAAAGGTCCTGTGGTAGAAAGAGGTTGGTCTGCCCAGAGAGCCAAAATAAGACCAGAGTGGTGGACAGTTGTGATCACAGAGGAGTGACCCAGCCGAGGGCATTGAAGAGGCGGGAAGGGAAGATCACATTTGAATTTTATTCTAGGTCCCCTGAGAAGTCATCAGAGAGTTTTAGGTAAGAAATGAGAGGAAGCTCCAACAATAGCTCAGGTGAGAAAGTCTGAGGACTTATACCTGAGTAATGGCAGTGGAGACAGAGACGGGATCCATTTAAGAAGTCTTGGAGATCGAATTGGTAAGCCTTGCTGCTGAATTTGACAAAAGGTTGGCATGCAAGGGTGAAGGAAGTAAGAAGCAGGGCCCCCAGGTCTCTGTCTGAGAAGATGGGAAAGGGATGCTGCTCACTGAGAGAGAGGCAGGTGGGAACAGGTGGCCTTAGGGAAGAGGTGAGACATCTGAGGGGAGCAGTCAAAGGACTGATTGGAGATGCAGGTTGGGGTGTATCTGGATCAGATGTCAAGGCCATTGGTATAAGTCTGGAGAACATGAGCCACCAACCATGGTTATGTCATGGGAATGAAGGAGACAGAAGAACTCTTAGAGTGATTAGAGAAGAGATCCCAGGACCCAGGTCTGGGGACCCCAGTATTTTAGAGTAGGTGGAAGGGTCTTCAGTGAAGGAACCCCAGGGGTAGTTGAAACAGTGAGTGTCTTAGGGTGAGGGCTGGGTGTAGTGGCGGTGGTGCTGGTTGTCCTGGAGAAATGGGTAGGATGCCTCTAAATATTTGAGGAGTGACCACACATAAGGGTAAAGACTCCAATTGCAGTATGATCTTTAGCTTAACCTAATGAAAAGTTGCCCATATCCAGAGCTGTGCAGAGATGACCAAAAGGATCTAGAGGGAATTAATTCATCTGCAGCTGGGCACTTGGAGATAATCTTCTAATCTGAATTTTATGATTCTAGTTCTAGAGTAGGTCTGCACCAAGGGAAAAAAGAAGACTTTGCTTTATTTCAAAGTTTGTCTTTTTAATAAAATGTAAGTCATTAGGATTTCCCTCGTGGTCCAGTGAGTAAAAACCCACTTGTCAATGCAGGGGACACGGGGTTGACCCTTGGTCCAGGAACGTTCCACAGGCCGTGGGGCAACTAAGCCCATGTGCCACAACTACTGAGCCCACGAGCTCTAAGGCCCATGCTCTGCAACAAGAGAAGCCGCTGCAACGAGAAGTCCGAGCACCGCAACAAAGAGTAGCCCCACTTGCCACAACTAGAGAGAGACCAGTGTAGCCAAAAATAAATAAAAGAAAAAAGTGTAAATCACTAGGTCATTAGACACACACTTGGTGAGTTCCTTGCAGCATGCCAAACTCTGGAACACCGTGGTCAGTGCCAGGGGCAGAGCTGCCCTGCCCTCAGGAACTGTGGGGAGGGACACTTATAGATCTCTGTAAATGTGCGTATTTATCTTTTTCCAGAAAGTGCAAGTCAGGGACCATGTCCGCATTTTCCTATTGGTCACTGAAGTGTAGCAAGAGATCATGAATTCATTTCACAATGGATTCAACAACTTTTGACACATTCAGCCAAGAGATGAAACACAGTCTCCAGCATTTAGCAAAGTATTAATTTTAGAAAGTTGAGTGGATGAGAAGCTGTTCCATATGCTCACCAGTAACACATACCCTTTTACCAAAAGAAAAAATCATAGATTGGCTGCTAGTGTAACCCACAATGGCGAAGCTGGTCAGATTGGACATGTCAGTACTGAGTTGTTTACTGTACACACACTTCATCTTTTCCTCCCAGACCCTTCATGGAAGCCACGTCTGTGCCAAAGGAAAGAGTGTAAACAAAACCGAAGGTGTGTGATGCAGGTAATAGCTCATGCTGTTTGCACTTTTCTCTAAAGGCCTGGCTCCTATTCCCTCGTTATATTTTTCCTCCCTTAGAAAGTGCCAGGCATTTGTTATCAGCCTGTGTTATTCCTTCACTGAATATTGACAGAGGACACTGAATGAACAGGAAGTGGAGTGGGAGAGGGGCTTGAGGAGGGGGACGTCGGAGGGTGCAGAGTATCAGGTGGGAACAGAAACCCAGATAGCTAAATGGATCTATTTGCCATCTTTTCATGGCAAATAGAAGGGGGAAACTGTGGAAGCAATGACAGATTTTATTTTCTTGGGCTCCAAAATCACAGCAGACAGTAAATGCAGCCGTGAAATTAGAAGATGCTGGCGTGGCAACCCACTCCAGTATTCTTGCCTGGAGAATTCCATGGACAGAGGAGCTTGGTGGGCTACAGTTCATGGGGTCACAAAGAGTCAGACACTGAGAGACTGAGTGTCAGACACTGAGTCAGACTGAGCGACTAACGCTTTGCTTCTTGGAAGGAAAGCTATAGTAAAGCTAGACAGAGTATTAAAAAGCAGAGTACATCACTTTGCTGATGAAAGTCCGTGTAGTCAAAGATATAGTTTTTCAAGTAGTAATGTATGGATGTGAGAGTTGGGCCATAAAGAAGGCTGAGCGTCAAAGAATTGATGTTTTTGAACTGTGGTGTTTGAGAAGATTCTTGAGAGTCCCCTGGACTTTAAGGAGATCAAACCAGTCAATCCTAAAGGAAATCAACCCTGAATATTCATTGGAAGGACTGATGCTGAAGCTGAAGCTCTAATACTTCGGCCACCTGACATGAAGACCTGACTCATCAGAAAAGACCCTGATGCTGGGAGAGATTGAAGGTAGGAGGAGAAGGGGGGTGACAGAAGATGAGATGATTGGATGGCACCACCGACTCAATGGACATGAATTTGAGCAAACTCTGGGCAATAGTAGAGGACAGAGGAGTCTGGCATGCTGCGGTCCATGAGTTTGCAAGGAGCTGGACGTGACTGTGCAACTGGACAACAACAAATGGGTCAGAGAGGGAGGCTGGGGGCAAGATGAGGGAAAAACAGATCGAAAGGGAAAGCTGAACAGGCATGGGTGGTGAAAAACGGATAGGTGGTCAAAAGAGCAGCAGCTAAAGGTGATTCTCACCAGGGCCTCTCCTTTGAAATAGATCTGCTCCACTGTTCTGCTGTGGTCATACATTCTCATACCGTGAGGGTCAAAGGTCAGATTCCAGAGGTGGGATGGGTAGTCTGCTGGGCTGAGCTTTTGCCACACTTGATGAAAAGGTGGGGCAGGTTGGTGGACACATATTACGGAGGGCAGGTACTTCCTCCAAGAAAAATAATTACATTCTAGTAGGGGAGATGTGATGCATTCATGTTAAAGGAAGAAGGGAGGTATCCTGATAAAGAATAACACTTGATGGGGGAGGACGTATCCAGCAGAAAGTGAAAGTTGCCTCCGACTCTTGCAACCCCCATGGACTATTCAGTCCATGGAATTCTCCAGGCCAGAATACTGGAGTGGGTAGCCTTTCCCTTCTCAAGGGGATCTTCTCAACCCAGGGATCGAATCAGGGTCTCCTGCGTTGCAGGTGGATTCTTTACCAACTGAGCTATCAGGGTATCCAGCAGAGAAGGCAGCACATTCAAAGCTGTGAAGTGAGACAAAGCAGAACAGAGCAGGAGCTGAAGCAGGTAGTACTTGAGCTTTTTTTCCCCCTCAGTATATTAAGAAACTAACCCAAGTAAGACGGTAGGTGTTGCAAGAGGGCATCAGAGGGCAAACACACTGAAACCATACTCACAGAAAACTAGTCAATCTAATCACACTAGGACCACGGCCTTGTCTAACTCAGTGAAACTAAGCCATGCCCGTGGGGCAACCCAAGACGGGCGGGTCATGATGGAGAGATTTGACAGAATGTGGTCCACTGGAGAAGGGAATGGCAAACCACTTCAGTATTCTTGCCTTGAGAACCCCATGAACAGTATGAAAAGGCAAAATGATAGGACACTGAAAGAGAAACTCCCCAGGTCAGTAGGTGCCCAATATGCTACTGGAGATCAGTGGAGAAATAACTCCAGAAAGAATGAAGGGATGGAGTCAAAGCAAAAACAATACCCAGCTGTGGATGTGACTGGTGATAGAAGCAAGGTCTGGTGCTGGAAAGAGCAATATTGCACAGGAACCTGGAATGTCAGGTCATGAATCAAGGCAAATTGGAAGTGGTCAAACAAAAGATGGAAAGAGTGAATGTCAACATTTTAGGAATCAGTGAACTGAAATGGACTGGAATGGGTGAATTTAACTCAGATGACCATTATATCTACTACTGCAGGCAGGAATCCCTCAGAAGAAATGGAGTGGCCATCATGGTCAACAGAAGAGTCTGAAATGCAGTACTTGGATGCAATCTCAAAAACGACAGAATGATCTCTGTTTCCAAGGCAAACCATTCAGTAGCACAGTAATCCAAGTCTATGCTCCAACCAGTAATGCTGAAGAAGCTGAAGGTGAATGGTTCTATGAAGACCTACAAGACCTTTTAGAACTAACACCCAAAAAAGATGTCCTTTTCATTATAGGGGACTGGAATGCAAAAGTAGGAAGTCAAGAAACACCTGGAGTAACAGGCAAATTTGACCTTGGAATACGGAATGAAGCAGGGCAAAGACTAATAGAGTTTTGCCAAGAAAATGCACTGGTCATAGCAAACACCCTCTTCCAACAACACAAGAGAAGACTCTATACATGGACATCACCTGATGATCAACACTGAAATCAGATTGATTATATTCTTTGCAGCCAAAGATGGAAAGCTCTATACAGTCAGCAAAAACAAGACCAGGAGCTGACTGTGGCTCAGACCATGAACGCCTTATTGCCAAATTCAGACTTAAATTGAAGAAAGTAGGGAAAACCACTAGACCATTCAGGTATGACCTCAATCAAATCCCTTATGATTATACAGTGGAAGTGAGAAATAGATTTAAGGGCCTAGATCTGATAGATAGAGTGCCTGATTAACTATGGAATGAGGTTCATGACACTGTACAGGAGACAGGGATCAAGACCATTCCCATAGAAAAGAAATGCAAAAAAGCAAAATGGCTGTCTGGGGAGGCCTTAAAAATAGCTGTGAAAAGAAGAGAAGCGAAAAGCAAAGGAGAAAAGGAAAGATATAAACATCTGAATGCAGAGTTCCAAAGAATAGCAAGAAGAGATAAGAAAGCCTTCTTCAGTGATCAATGCAAATAAATAGAGGAAAACAACAGAATGGGAAAGACTAGGGATCTCTTCAAGAAAATCAGAGATACCAAAGGAACATTTCATGCAAAGATGAGCTCGATAAAGGACAGAAATGGTATGGACCTAACAGAAGCAGAAGATATTAAGAAGAGATGGCAAGAATACACAGAAGAACTGTACGAAAAAGATCTTCATGACCCAGATAATCACGACGGTGTGATCACTGACCTAGAGCCAGATATCCTAGAATGTGAAGTCAAGTGGGCCTTAGAAAGCATCACTATGAACAAAGCTAGTGGAGGTGATGTAATTCCAGTTGAGCTAGTCCAAATCCTGAAAGACGATGCTGTGAAAGTGCTGCACTCAATAAGCCAGCAAATTTGGAAAATGCAACAGTGGCCACAGGACTGGAAAAGGTCAGTTTTCATTCCAATCCCAAAGAAAAGCAATGCCAAAGAATTCTCAAACTACCGCATAATTGCACTCATCTCACATTCTACTAAAGTAATGCTCAAAATTCTCCAAGCCAGACTTTAGCAATATGTGAACTGTGAACTTCCTGATGTTCAAGCTGGTTTTAGAAAAGGCAGAGGAACCAGAGATCAAATTGCCAACATCCGCTGGATCATGGAAAAAGCAAGAGAGTCCCAGAAAAACATCTATTTCTGCTTTCTTGACTATGCCAAAGCCTTTGACTGTGTGGATCACAATAAACTGTGGAAAATTCTGAAAGAGATGGGAATACCAGACCACCTGATCTGCCTCTTGAGAAATTTGTATGCAGGTCAGGAAGCAACAGTTAGAACTGGACATGGAACAACAGACTGGTTCCAAATAGGAAAAGGAGTTCGTCAGGGCTGTATATTGTCATCCTGTTTATTTAACTTCTATGCAGAGTACATCATGAGAAACGCTGGAGTGGAAGAAACACAAGCTAGAATCAAGATTGCCGGGAGAAATATCAGTAACCTCAACTATGCAGATGACACCACCGTTATGGCAGAAAGTGAAGAGGAACTCAAAAGCCTCTTGATGAAAGTGAAAGTGGAGAGTGAAAAAGTTGGCTTAAAGCTCAACATTCAGAAAACGAAGATCATGGCATCCGGTCCCACCACGTCATGGGAAATAGATGGGGAAACAGTGGAAACAGTGTCAGACTTTATTTTTCCGGGCTCCAAAATCACTACAGATGGTGACTGCAGCCATGAAATTAACAGACGCTTACTCCTTGGAAGGAAAGTTATGACCAACCTAGATAGCATATTCAAAAGCAGAGACATTACTTTGCCAACAAAGGTTCGTCTAGTCAAGGCTATGGTTTTTCCTGTGGTCATGTATGGATGTGAGAGTTGGACTGTGAAGAAGGCTGAGTGCCGAAGAATTGATGCTTTTGAACTGTGGTGTTGGAGAAGACTCTTGAGAGTCCCTTGGACTGCAAGGAGATCCAACCAGTCCATTCTGAAGGAGATGAGCCCTGGGATTTCTTTGGAAGGAATGATGCTAAAGCTGAAACTCCAATACTTTGGCCACCTCATGCGAAGAGTTGACTCATTGGAAAAGACCCTGATGCTGGGAGGGATTGGGGGCAGGAGGAGAAGGGGACGACAGAGGATGAGATGGCTGGATGGCATCACTGACTCAATGGACATGAGTCTGGGTGATCTCCGGGAATTGGTGATGGACAGGGAGGCCTGGCGTGCTGCGATTCATGGGGTCGCAAAGAGTCGGACACGACCAAGCGACTGATCTGATCTGATCTGATCTGATAAAAGGATCTTTAAAAAGAAGGTAACATGATCTGATTTTCACTTGCAGAGATTGCCCTGGCTGGAGGGTAGAGGATATATTGGACAGTTAAGCATAATCTGTGGGTGCTCAGTCAGCACTGGCTTGTGGACAAGAGTGAGGCATGGAACATGTAGGGGAGGGAAAAGTTGTCCTCCACCCTTTAGTTTCTGTGACTAGAGTGTGTGAATTAAGTTGACAAAAGACAGACTCATAGGGAAAATAATTGAAACCCCAAAGAAATGGCTAGACTTGGGGGCTTAAATACCACTTTAACAAAGGGCAGCATGACAAATAGAGGAGGAAAAGGAGGATGTAGTGACAGATTTCCTCATTGGGGGCTCTAAAATCACTGCAGATGGTGACTGCAGCCATGAAATCAGAAGACATTTGCTTCTTGGCAGGATAGCTATGACAAACCTAGGCAGTGTGTTGAAAAATAGACATTACCCTGCCAACAGAGGTCCATATTGTCAAGGCTACGGTCTTCGCAGTGTTCACATATGGTTGTGAGAGCTGGACCATAAAGAAGGCAGAGCACTGAAGAATTGATGCCTTCGAACTATGGTGCTGGAGAAGACTCCTGAGAGTCCTTTGAATAGCAGTGAGATCAAACCAGTCAATCTTATGGGAAATCAACCCTGAATACTCATTGGAAGGACTGATGCTAAAGTTGAGACTCCAGTATTTTGGTCATCTGATGCAAACAGCTGACTTATTGGAAAAGTCCCTGATGCTGGGAAAGATTGAGGGCAGAAGAGGAAGAGGTCGCCAGAGGATGAGATGACTGGATGGCATCACCAATGCAGTGGACATGAATTTAGGCAAACTTCAGGAGATGGTGAAGGGCAGAGAGGCCTGGCATGCTGCAGTCCATGGGGTCACAAAGAGTGAGACACAGCTGGGCGACTGAACAACAGCAACAATATATAGTAGAGAAGTACCAGGACAAAGGAACCCCAGTTCCTTCTAGGGCCAGTAAATTGCAGAGAGGTAAATATATGGGGGCTTCCGTTGTGGCTCAGTGGTAAAGAATCCGCCTGTCAGTGCAGGAGACATGGGTTCAATCTCTGGTCTGGAAAGAGCCCCTGGAGAAGGAAGGGGCAATCCACTCCAGTATTCTTTCTGGGAGAACCCCATGGACAGAGGAGCCTGGAGGGCTACAGTACATGGGTTCACATAGAGTCAGACACAACTAAGCAACAACAATATATGGGTAGAACTAGTGGCAGGCAAAGGTCGTTTAGTAAGGCTTGTTTGTGCAGACTCACTTCAGTACTGTCTCTATCTCTGGTGATAAGGGTTGGCCTAGCGTGGGAGAAGGCTAGGGGACAACTTGGCAAGGGGAGTTTATGCCTTGCTTTTAGGCAGATAGTGAGAGCACAGAGAGCCCTTCCTGTGGCTACTTTTTCTCAGTTGTCTTCAGCCCCAAATAAACCTGTGCCAAAGTGCCTGTTTGAGGGTGGCATATTTTGATCCCCTTTGAAGGTATGGAGATAGGATCAAACAGACCAAGGAGTAGGGGGACATAAGTTATTACAGGAAGAAAAAACAAATATAACAGATCCAGGAGGCCCAGAGCAGGACTTTGAAAATCCTTTGGTGAAACGAAGAGCTATCAGATACCATGGAGCCAAGTCAAAGACCCAGGACGTCCTTGAAGGTGGGGAGAACCTCACAGGTACCAGACACCCAAGTAGGCAGGCCATGGAGGAGGAAGGGGCAGAAGGCACTGTGAGTCTAGATGAATAATCAGGTCCAAAGTCTGTGGGCTAAGATGGGCCAGGAAGAACCAATGAGTCCATGGGAGAAGTGCCGGAAGGCTGGCTGTCTGCCCTCTGTCCCCCTGGTTCATCGTCTTGCCCAGGACGGAAGGAGCTACAAAGAGCCATGTGTCCTGAAAGGTGTTGATGGAGGAAACACAATCCTCTTAGGTTTTCTGCAGTGAAGGGCAAGGTGATTCAGGGAAAGGTATTTTGGGGGTTAGACAATGGTGTTCACAACTATAACTTTTCCTATTTATCCTACAGGTGTACCTGTACAAATGCACAAAAACATATGGTCCAAGGATGCTCATTAAGGCATTATTTGTAATAGTAAATAGAATCGTTGTTGTTCAACTGGCCTTAGATCAATTAACTCAGTGCCTCACAGCTACTGAGCCCACACCCTGCAACCTCTGAAGCCCACACACCTAGAGTCCAAGCTCCACGACGAGAAGCCACCACAATGAGAAGCCCACACACAGAAATGAAGAGTAGCCCCCACTCACTACAACTAGAGAAAGCCCGAGCACAGCAATGAAGACCCACCACAGCCCCCCAAATTAAATAAAGAAAGAAATCTTTAATAAATAAGTCCAATGCAACACCAATCAAAAGTGCCAGAAGGATTTTTTGAGAAGTTGACAAGCTTATTCTGGAGTATAGGTGGAAGAACAAATGGCCAAAACTAGTTAAGACCATTTTCAAGAAACAGGGCAAGGTGGAAATTTTGTGGGTTTGTCCTTCTAAATGTCAGGACTTATTACAAATGTACAGGAGTTAAGATGTGGCATATTAACTCAGAAACAAGCAAACTAAAGGACAAAGCTATGACAAAGCTAGACAGTGTATTAAAAAGCAGAGATATCACTTTGCTGACAAAGGTCCATATAGTCAAAGCTATGATTTTCCAGTAGGCATGTGCAGATGTGAAAGTTGGACCATAAAGAAGGCTAAGTGCCGGGGAATTGAAGCTTTCTAATTGTGGTGCTGGAGAGGACTCTTGAAAGTCTCTCAGACTACAAGGAGATCAAACTCGTCAACCCTAAAGGAAATCAACCCTGAATATTCATTGGAAGGACTGATGCTGAAGCTGAAGCTCCAATACTTTGGCCACTGATGTGAAGAGCCGACTCGTTGGAAAAGACCCTGATGCTGGGAAAGATTGAGGGCAGGAGGAGAAGTGGGCAACAGAGGATGAGATGGTTGGATGGCATCGTCTACTCAATGAACATGAATTTGAGCAAACTCTGGGCGCTAGTGAAGGACAGGGCAGCCTGGCATGCTGCAGTCCATAGGGTCACAAAGAGTCAGACACAACTTAATGATTGAACAACAACAAAGGAACAGAGCTCAGAAATAAACCCCTAGGTTTATGAGTATTGATCATGCAATAGAGAGGGCATTGTCCTGACAGGGTTCGGGGCCTACTCCAAAATACAGCGCCTCAACATATTGAATGTTTTTATTTATTTTGGCTACAACTGAGTCTTCTCTGTGGCACACAAGGGTTTTCTCTGGTTGTGGTTCATGGCTTAGTTGCTCCCTGTCGTGTGGGATCTTAGTTCTCCAACCAACCAAAGATTGAAGCCATGTCCCCTGCATTGGAAGGCAAATTTCTAACCACTGGACCTCCAGCGAGGTCCCTGGCATATTGAATATTTTTAAATGAAAGGATTTGAGAAATGACAGGTGCCAGAAGGACTCTGACTTTCCCATGAAGCAGGTCATAAGACTCGCATGTGAGAGGTCCCCTCCCTGTGCCTGGAGAAAAGGAGCCTTTTCCACTCCAGTGATAGAGGGATTCTGAGAGGAACCTGGAAGAACAGGCTTTGCCAAGTTCCCCCTAGTTCACTACCCTGGGCTCATACTCTTTTTTTCTATTACATTTCCCCACAATTTTCCACTTTTGATCAAACTGAGTGTAAAAAAACACTGAAGTTTAACTGTTTCTTCAGGTCTTCCTTTCCTTATGATGGTTCCTGTATCTCATGCAACTTGTATTTAATAAATTTGTGTGCTTTTCTCCTGTTAAGCTTTTGATAGAGTCCCAGCTGAGAGAGCACAGAAGAGTAGAAAGGGATAATTTTCCTCCCTTAATAGTAGATTAGCAATAAAATATTTGATTGTATCAATTGGAACTGAACAACTGATTGTGAGTATGAAGAAAGTAAATTAGACTCTCACTTTGGGTGTTGTTGATAAGCTTCTGCTATAGCTGAGGCAACCTTTTCAATTGCATGGATTTGTATATTGGGGAAAGAAACAGGGTTCCAATGTCCCTGGGGCAAAAGGATTAGGGGAACCAGGAAGTGGAGGGTCTTCCAAGTTATACCCAAATGCATGTCAGTAGCTCTTGAGCACAAAAGGCAGAGGAAATAAACTCTGACTCTGCTGGCTGACATTGCGGCCTAAAAAATAAATGAAAACCCTGGGAGCAAATGGGGTGTTGAGATTTCTTGTGGTTTCGATCTAGTCCTCACATGAGGATACAGTAGCTTTGCTTGTTTCACAACCAAGTGAGTTTGTTTCCAACTGTAAAAATGATTTGGTGCCGGATATCAATGTTATAACCTTTCCCTGGATGTAAAGACTGGAGAATGCTGGAGGAAAATCTCTCTGAAATACAAGCGCTCCCCACATACCTTCCTGCCTTCAGGAGTGAGAGCTAGTGGAGAGCTAGCAAATGATTACATTATTTCTGCAATAAAGCCTGATGCATCCATAATAAAAGTTAATGATTATGCATAGAGTTTCAGATGCTTCCAAAGAGTCTAGACTAAAAACACTAAATCTTTGTATGTCCACTCTTGCAAATTCCATGACAGTAGGATTTTAAATTTGCTTCAGTAACAGCCTAAGGCTATTAGTATACGTATTTTTTTCTTTTGTCATCCAACAGCCCCACTTAGGAAAGCTGTCAGAACTCTCAGAATAGGTCTAGGCTGTAAACTGTGTTTCAAAACATCAAAAAGATATAGTGCATGCTCCGTTGTTTAGTCATGTCCAACTCTTTTGCAACCTCACGGACTGTAGCCCACCAGGGTCCTCTGTCCATGGGATTCTCCAGGCAAGAATGCTAGAGTGGATTGCCATGCCCTCCTCCAGGGGATCCATTGGCAGGGAAGTTCTTTACCACTAGTGCCACCTGGGAAGCTCTTGTCTTTTGATGGTACCATACTGTTTTGATTCCTGTAGCTTTATAGGAAGTTTTACCATCAGGAAGTGTGAGGCCTCCAAATCTGTTCTTTTTCAAGATTTTTTTTGGCTCTTCTGAGTCCTTTGAGATTCCATATGAATTTTAGGATGAATTTTCTATTATTGCAAAAAACATTGTTAGGATTTTGATAGAGATTGCATTGAATCTGTAGATGTTACTATTACTTTTTAAAAAAGTTTGTTAAATGGGCATATTGAAATGGTATTTTGCTGTATTTTGTTGTTGTTGTTTATTTGGCTTCACCAAGTCTTAGTTGCAGCGTGTGGGGTCTCGTACCCTGGGTAGGAATGGAACCTGAGCCCGCTGCATTGGGAGCACAGAGTCTTAGCCACTGGACCATCACGGAAGTTCAGAATTTTGCTGTATTTTAATATGCATTTCTCTTACTACAAATAAAACTGGCTATTTGTATCTCTCCTTATCGAATTGCCTGCTATCCTTTGCCAACTTTTTCTATTAGAGTTTTACTATCATGTAAATAGAGGATGTTACAAGTAGCAACACTTCTTTTGTTATATAAAATCATCAAATACTCATTGGGCACCTTTTTAGATGAGCCCCTGAGTTGGATGTTGGGCTACAAGGTGAGGTTGGAAACAAGATCACAATCCCTGCACTCGTGGGACAGGCAGGTAGACAGACAGTGTGGAAGAATTACTCAAATACATAATAATGAATTGGGATAAGTGATGTGAAAGTAAGGACCAGAGTGTGATAAAGAGGATCCGATCTAATCTAGGGTTCAGGGAAGTCTTTTCTCAGGAAGTGACATTGTAACTATGATTTAAAAGATGAATAGGAAATAACTAGGGCTTTCCTCAGAGAAGGCAATGACACCCCACTCCAGTACTCTTGCCTGGAAAATCCCATGGATGGAAGAGCCTGGTAGGCTCCAGCCCATGGGGTTGCTAAGAGTCAGGCACGACTGAGCAACTTCACTTTCACTTTTCACTTTTATGCATTGGAGAAGGAAATGGCAAGCCATTCCAGTATTCTTGCCTGGAGAATCCCAGGGACAGAGGAGCCTAGTGGGCTACTGTCTATGGGGTCGCACAGAGTCGGACACGACTGAAGTGACTTAGCTACTACAGGGCTTTCCTGGTGGTTTGGTGGTTAAGAATCCTCCCCCCAGTGCAGGAGACAGGGGTTTGATCCCTGGTCCAGAAAGATCCCACATGCTGTGGAGCAGCTAGGCCTGTGTGCCACAACTACTGAGCCAGTGCTCTAGAGCCTGCAGGCAGCAACTACTGAGCCCACTTGCAGGAACTACTGAAGCCCAAACGTCTAGAGCCTGTGGTCCACAAGAGAAGCCACTGCAGTGAGAAGCCCGAGCACTGCCAGGAACTAGAGAACCTTGCTCACTGCAAATAAGGAAAGTCCTTGCACAGCAATGAAGATCCAGCACAGCCAAAGATTAAATATTTTTTTTAAAAGGAACTAAAGGTGGTGTGCGAAGTTAGAGAGCGTTCCTGGCAAAGATATTAGCAGGTGCAAAGGCCCCGAGGCCAAAGGAGCTGGTTATGAACAAGGACATGAAAGAAGGTGGTTTAAGCTGAAATGTGAAGGGAAGTGGTAATCAGGCTTGGAGACTAGAGATCCAGGTTAAGGCATCTGACCATTGGTCAGAAGCGATTTCTCCTTTCTTAAGTGAAATAAAGTGAAAGTCGCTTAGTCGTGTCCGACTCTTTGCAGCACCATGGACTAATTCCCCAGGCCAGACACTGGAGTAGGTAGCTGTTTCCTTCTCCAGTGGATCTTCCCAACCCAAGGATCGAACCCAGGTCTCCTGCATTGCAGGCAGATTCCTTACCAGCTGAGCCACTAGGGAAGCCCAAGAATATAGATACAGCAACCACCACCTGAGGCTTAGGCTTCCATCTTGTGGTTTTATTTATTTATTTACTTTTTTTGCTTTTGCTTCAGAATAGTTTTATTAGTTTGGATACACTTTATCCACACTCAACTTTTCCTCTTCTACTTTGATACACGTATTTACTCAGAGTCTTCATCGACGTCTTCGTTGCCCCATAGCTCATATATTGTAATGTTATTTGTGTCAGCAGGTACCTCGAAACTGGGAAGACTGAAGTTACTGCAGGCTGCCATGGTGAGTTTCAGATTCCGCGCCCTGGACACCAATTTCCCAAGGTCCATCTCAAGCTGGTCTAAGGTATCGACCGTATAGTCTTTGTTGGGGGAAGCCTTTTTATTTTTCTTTCCCGAAGAGCCAAGTGAACTGCCCCGGAGGGCAGGAAGAGTCTGCACAGTAGTCTCGTCACTGTCTCCTGGAAACTTCTGTATCATAAACAGCACAGCAAGGAGAAAAAGCCAATGCAACTTGCTCCCAAGCCAGCCTCGGTCATGCTCTGGTAGATTCTGCTGAATTTGAAAGTGCCTTCTGCAGGGCACTTTCCCGGGGAGTTCTATGGTGTCATCTCTCAGACAGTAAAACACAAAAGCACAGAAAGAGGAGACACACATAGACCAGAAAAAGAACCCCATTACAGACTGCATGGTGAGCAGAGAGGAACTGGCTCTGGTGTGCTTGTCTGCCCTGGCATCTGGAGACTGAGGACCAGGCAGGGCTGGGCCCTTGGTGATGTCACAGAGGGCCCCGCCCTGGCCAGAACCCATCTGGCCATTGTGATGACTTCAGGGCAGAGATCAGGGAGGCTTGCGGGGGTCAACTGGGAGTAGGGCTTAAAGGGAAATGGTGACATTTCCAGCCGGCAATCCAAAGAGAGGCGGGGAGTGACAGAATGCCACCTCCTTGCCAGTGTATTCTTTCTGAACCTGATGCTCTACTGGGAGGGTGGATCCACCTTCTATTTTTAGTTTTCCCTTTGTTGAATCCAAACTCTGTGGTGAGCAGAGCAGACCCACAGGCTTGCGCCCCTGTGGAGTAGAGAGCCAAAAGGGAAAGAAAGATGTTAAACCAGAGGCCACAAACTAGGAGCCACTGATGTGTTTTGTGTGGCCTACACTGTTTGTAAAGATGATTGTGTTCAGTCACGTCTGAACCTTTGAGATCCCGTAGACTGTAGCCCACCAGGCTCCCCTGTCCATGGGATTTCCCAGGCAAGATTACGGGAGTGGGTTGCCATTTCCTTCTCCACATCTTGTGGTTTTCTTCTCCCCTCTCCGCTCTGCCATTTTCTTGGATGAATTCACTTTATATCACCCTGGTGCTTTCCTTAATAGGTTCATCCATTCAGCCATTCATTTATTCCACAAATATTCACTGAGCACCTTTGATGTGCTGGCTAATTAATAAGCCAATCTCAGATACTGATAAGTTCTTAGAGGTGGATGAAGAGGGGAAAAAGTGGAGAGTCAACTGGGCGGCCATTGTTGTAGAGCCAGTGTAGCTAGAGCTCTGGGTGGACACCATGGGGCAGAAGGAGGGATGGTGGTGCAAGCTCCTCCTCCTGCCAGGGTGGAGATGGGATCCTCTTCATATTCAGGACAAAGGGAAGTCACAGATGATTTTCAGTCAGGAAGTGGTTCCATCAGGTTTATGTTTGGGAAAGGTATCTGGCTAGGTTGGGGATAATGGAAGCCAGGGCAGCAATCCCAGAGGTTTGGGGGGCTATTCAGTGGTCCAGGGGGGAGATGAGTGTGTCCTAAGAAAAATGGGCTTCCCTTATGGCTGAGCTGGTGAAGAATCCACCTGCAGTGCAGGAGACCTGGGTTCGATCCCTGGGTTGGGAAGATCCCCTGGAGAAGGGAAAGGCTACCTACTCAGTACTCTGGCTTGGAGAATTTCATGGACTGTACAGTCCATAGGGTCACAAAGAGTCGGACACAACTGAGCAACTTTCATACTAAGAAAAAAAGCAGTGAACATGAATGGCATGTTCATGAATGGAAGACTCCAAGGTGTTCAAGAAGGTCAATTCACAAGACCCGGCGAAGGGCGAGTCAGTGAGGAGGGTGGGGGGAAGCCCAGGATGTAGACCCAGGTCCTGGAGGGTAGATCCAGAGAGGATGCCTTTTAGTGAGAAATGGAACTCTGCAAGGGTCCCACTGGCAGGGAGGACCTTGAGTTTGGTTTTGGTGAGTTAGTGCTTGGAGGCGCTTGTGCAAATAGCAAGTTGGAAGAGGCAGAGAAAGGGAAGTTTGTGGATGTGATGTATTTCCAGGGGGAAAACAATAAGATCTTTTGATCCATTGAACACTGGGAATCAGAGAGGCAGAAGTGATGAGGAGGAGCCCGAGTCTCCAGCTTGTATCACCTGGAAAGATGGTGGTGGTGTTTGTGACAAATATCTTTACTTGTTTGCCTTTTACTTTTGTTTGGGGTGGGATTAATTTAGCTGACCATAGGAGAATAGTTTGCCTGTACATTTTAAGAATGTTAAAGTGAAATATATGTTGGTCACAGACATTTGGGGCCATGCTAAACCAATATCCTAAAAAATAAAACCCTCATCTCCAAGAAAAAATATTGAGTTGGCCAGAAATTTCATTTAGATCTTTTTTGGCAAGATCTTATGGAAAAACCCAAATGAGCTTCCTGACCAACCCAATACAAATTTTGTGCGTTAACCCAGAATAATCAGAAGAACTGATTATTCATTCATCAGTTCTTCTTTTATCAAGAGTAATGTGAGTTTGCTTATAATACTCCCAGACCATTGTCTCTCAAAAGTCGTTGAATTCCAGTAGCGATTAAAAAAAATCCCAGATTGTGGGGGAGGGATGTATTGGGAGCTTGGGATTAGCAGGTGCAAACTATTATATATAAAATTGATAAACAATAAGGTCCTACAGTAAAACTCAGGGAACTGGATCCAATATCTGTGATAAACCATAATGGAAAAGAATATAAAAGAATGTATTTGTATATATAACTAAATCACTTTGCCATACAGCAGAAATTAACACAAACTTGTAAATCAACTACACTTCAATTTAAAGAATGCATCCCTGACCTTAAAAAAAGGAAAAGTCTCAGATTATAAACTGACAATGGAACCTGAAGGCTGCTCACACCTGCTGAGCCGCTTTCTAAACTCTCACGAAAACAACAGTTTCTCTTGTTCCCAGTGCAGCTTGAAGCCACAAAAATTAATTACATCACCTGCAAAATTAGTCCTGTTTTGCATCCAAAGGTCAATGTTCAGACTGAGAAATGGTTTAGTGCTTTCAAACACAGGGCTGAGCACATAAATATTTATCACAGGAGGACAGGAACTCACTGTACACGCGTGTTTGCCTTATCAGGCAGTTACCTGGGGCAACGAGTAAGTCTGTCTGCTTCCTGTCCCAATTTCTTTTGCCCAAGACCTTGGGCAATTGTTTATTGGACAGAGTGTTCTGTCCCGTTTCCCTTCTTCTGGGAATAAAGGCACAGAGTGCCAAACAAACACACCTCCTGGTCTACTAATACCTGATTTCTGGAGAGGAGAGGGTTCTAGGTGTTTGCTAGAAAGATCCAACAATTATGAAAGAGAAAACTGTTGGCTACACCCAGCAGAGAACAGAAAGCATGCATTTCCCCATTCCTGACTTGCTTGTTTTCATTACAGTTTTGAATGCTTTCCATGAACTTTATGGAATGTTCAAGCTTTTGATAGTGAAGATGATATAACAGAGATACCGGCAAACAACAGTTCCGGATCATGATTTATGGTAAATGCACAGCCTTGTATTTTTTTAGTTTTCTATGTTCATAAAATGAGAATGTTAAAGAAACATTGGCCAAGTCAGCTTGAATCTGGCTACATATTTGTTTTGGCCACTCTGAGCTTTCATTTCACAAGTTCTCATACGAACCAGCCGAGGCCATTGTTACATAAGAAAGTTCAGCTGGACCGTACCAAGTCAGCTCAGCTTTCTCTGTCTCCCCACAGTGGTCTCAAGGAATGGCTTCGTGAATCTTCCAGCTTAGACTAAGTAAACTCATATGCAGGGAAACTCTGACAAGTTATTTTTCAAGTGTTAGTTTCCAGAGCCTCCAAGATCCTGGTTCTCACTAATGGATCAGTAGATACCCGGTGCAGATTTATCAGAGTCAATTTCAAGTCTATTAGTCTCTTCCACCTGCTGACCTACTAACTCTGAAGGTTTACTAGCAACTCCAGATTGTTATATTTTAATTTGCATTTAATTTTGCACATATTTTAATTTGCACTAAATTCAACAGGCCATTTATATCTCTTTCTGAATTGCCTGTGGAGTTTTGATATTACCTATGTAAAGGATGGGGCTTCCCTGGTATCTCAGACTGTGGAGAATCTGCCTGCAATGCAGGAGCCCTGGGCCAGGAGGATCCCCTGGAGAACGGAATGGCTACCCATGCCAGTATTCTCAACTAGAGAATTCCATGGACAGAGAAGCCTGGCAGGCTACAGTCCATGGGGTGCAAAGAGTCAGACATGGCTGAGCAACTAACACACACCTATAAAGGATATTTTGGAAGAAAAGCTATAACAAACCTAGAAAACATAATAAAAAGCAGAGATATCACTTAGCTGACAAAGATCCATGTAATCAGAGAGATGGTTTTTCTAGTAGTCATGTACGGATGTGAGAGTTGGACCATAAAGAAGCTTGAGGGCAGAAGAATTGATGCTTTCAAGACTCTTTAGAGTCCCTTGGACAGAAAGGAGATCAAATCAATCAATCCTTAAGGAAATCAACCCTGAATACTCACTGGAAGGACTGATGCTGAAGCTAAAGCTCCAATGCTTTGAGCACCTGATGCAAAGAACCATCTTATTGGAAAAAACCCTGGTGCTGGGAAAGATTGAGGGCAGGAGGAGAAGCGGGTGACAGAGAATCAGATAGTTAGATGACATCGCCAACACAATGGATGGACATGAATTTAAGCAAACTCTGGGAAATAATGAAGGACAGGGAAGCCTGGCATGCTGTGGTCCACGGGGTTGCAAGGAGTCAGATATGGCTTAGAGACTGAACAACAGCAGAATGCAAAGGGTATCAAGCATGGCAACATTTCTTTGTTAATTACCAGCTATCCTTTGGGCGTCTCTCTGGTCTTGGGCATTGTGGGCAGATTCTTCTGTTTGTTCTAAATGTCCCCTGCCAAGCTTCATGAGATAATCCTTCCAACAAATTTCCCAAAATTTGGTAAACAAGCTCATGTTATTATTTAGTGACTGCCTGAGGACAGGGCTTGGTCTATCTTGTGCATTTTGAATCCTAGATGTGCCCAGACCAAGTAGGCATTTGATAAATATTTGTCTCATGGACAGAAATTATTTTCTAGTTTGCCTTGATCCATCCTCTTAATAGGTGAAAAAAAAAAAAAAAAAAACCAGCTAACTTTTTTATTCTAACCCCAACAACAATCTCCCCTCCTTGTGATTATTTTAATGGTTCTTTTCAAGCTATTTTCTTGACACACAATAATAATAAATGTGGACTTCCCTGGTGGTCCAGTGGCTAAGACTCCATGCTCCCATGCAGGGGGCCTGGGTTCTATCCTTGGTTGGGGAACTAGATCCCATATGCCAACACTAAGAATTAACATGCCACAACTAAAAAAAAGAAAAATTCTTGTGTGCTGCAACTAAGACCTGGCACAGTCAAATAAATAAAACTTTTTACAAAAATAGTTAAAAGTGTATATGGTGTCCCAGGTTGTACAAAAAAATATGGACATATTTTCATAAAATCCTGCCTGATGTGTTTTATGAGTTTTTGGCCACAGGGATCTATTAGCCAATGTGTTCAATGGAATAGTCCATTGTACCTCCCTGAAAACTGATATAATGGAGCTTGTTATCCTGTAATTATCACTTGTGTTATGATGCCAAGTTTCACTGATTCATTAGCTTGTGCTTGTCCTTCCTGAAATGAGTTTTCAGGAGTACACAATCCTACGCACGTGTGGCATAGGTGATGCATCACAACTGTGAATGAACTGAGGAATTCTGGGTGGCTCCCTCTTGCTCCAGAACCTCCCCGACATCCAAGTTCAATTGCGCCTGAGTTCCAGCCCTGTTCGTCCATTCCCTGTTTATTGGGCACTGACTCTGTCAGATATTACATGAGGCACCAGCAGCAGAGATTTTTGCCTGGAGCTAATGATTTCTTTTCAAAAGTAGGTTCATCCTGGGTAGATATCACATGAATCACAGATGTCTTGGTGTGAATTGATTTATGAGGTCCCTCAAGTTCACCAAGCCCGGAAGGGGTGGAGTCGAGCTTCCCACCCAGGCAGTCTGGCTTCATGTATTCCAAAAGTGTCATCCAACCACGTCATCATTTGGGGAGGATACACATTTACTGGGATGGGTCTGCCATTCCCCAAACATGTTTGGAATTACTCTCTTGGAATCTGATGAGAAGTTGAAGCGCTCAGGGGGACTTCCCTGGTGGCCCAGTGGTTAAGACTCTGCACTTCCAGGGCAGGGGGCGTGGGTTCCATTCCTGGTTGGACAACTAAGATCCTGAATGCCAAGCAGCACAGCCCAAAAAAAAAAAAAAAAGAGAAATGGAAAGAATCTAATTACAGCTCTACTAGCAAGCAGATAAGATATTATAAGTGAATGGCTTCAGTTCTCAAGCTCCTGTTTTCTCCTGTGTAAAACAAGGAGATCAGACCCATCTTATGAGATTCCTTTCGGCTCGACAAATCTGTGGTCCTGTCTCAGCAACAGGATTTCCTTTTGTTATGAGCTTGACTTCTATATAAAATGGGGAGATATATAGACTTGCTTGGCTTATTGTGCTGAGTTGTTGGCAGATGATGTGAGATAAAGGCTTCAAAGACAAAATGATGAAGCGTGAGCTGGATGTAAGTTACAGTCTTGTGATATGTTCTCCAATCTTCAGGCCACTGCTACTTTCTCTAGCCTGCAACTCATTTTTTTAATAAATTTTTATTGGAATATAATTGCTTTACAGTATTGTGTTAGTTTCTACTGTAGAGCAAAGTGAATCGGCTATATGTACATCAGCTCTTTTTTGGATTTCCTTCTCATTCAGGTCACCACAGAGCACTGAGCTATACAGTAGGTTCTCATTAGTCACGTCCGATTCTTTGCAACCCTATGGACTATGGCCTGTCAGCCTCTTCTGTCCATGGGATTCTCCCGGCAAGAATACTGGAGTGGGTTGCTGTTTCTTCCTCTAGGGGATCTTCCCAACCAAGGGACTGAACCTAAGTCTCCTGCAGCTCTTGCATTGTAGGCAGATTCTTTATCCCTGAGGCACCGGTAAAGCCCAGTTATCTATATTATCAGATCAGATCAGTCGATCAGTCGTGTCCGACTCTTTGCGACCCCATGAATCGCAGCACGCCAGGCCTCCCTGTCCATCACCAATTCCCGGAGTTCACTCAAGACTCACGTCCATCGAGTCAGTGATGCCATCCAGCCATCTCATCCTCTGTCATCCCCTTCTCCTCCTGCCCCCAATCCCTCCCAGCATCAGAGTCTTTTCCAATGAGTCAACTCTTCGCATGAGGTGGCCAAAGTACTGGAGTTTCAGCTTTAGCATCAGTCCTTCCAAAGAAATCCCAGGGCTGATCTCCTTCAGAATGGACTGGTTGGATCTCCTTGCAGTCCAAGGGACTCTCAAGAGTCTTCTCCAACACCACAGTTCAAAAGCATCAATTCTTCGTCGCTCAGCTTTCTTCACAGTCCAACTCTCACATCCATACATGACCACAGGAAAAACCATAGCCTTGACTAGACGAACCTTTGTTGGCAAAGTAATGTCTCTGCTTTTCAATATGCTATCTAGGTTGGTCATAACTTTCCTTCCAAGGAGTAAGTGTCTTTTAATTTCATGGCTGCAGTCACCATCTGTAGTGATTTTGGAGCCCAGAAAAATAAAGTCTGACACTGTTTCCACTGTTTCCTCATCTATTTCCCATGAAGTGGTGGGACCGGATGCCATGATCTTCGTTTTCTAAATGTTGAACAACAGACTGGTTCCAAATAGGAAAAGGAGTTCGTCAAGGCTGTATATTGTCACCCTGTTTATTTAACTTCTATCCAGAGTACATCATGAGAAACGCTGGACTGGAAGAAACACAAGCTGGAATCAAGATTGCCGGGAGAAATATCAATAACCTCAGATATGCAGATGACACCACCCTTATGGCAGAAAGTGAAGAGGAACTCAAAAGCCTCTTGATGAAAGTGAAAGTGGAGAGTGAAAAAGTTACTATCAATAGTGTATATATTTTGAAATTCACGAATAAAAACTCATGGAGCATCAATGTTGTGCCTATACCTTTCCAGGCTCTGGAGAAAAAGCAGCCATATAGACCCAGTGCTCAAGGAGCTTAACTTACGTTCAAGTGAAAGGTGGACACAAAGATAAGACAACTGAACACATATGTTCATCTGAGTTGAGAAGACTGCCGAGGAAGCTGGCTAAAGGCTGAGCCGAAGACGCACAGCTCACCCTGCAGAGCTCAGTGTCTTGGAGGAAAGCGGTCTAGTCTGAGATCTGAAAGCTACTACTAGAGGTTGAATTGCACCTGCCCACCCCTCAAGATCTGTCAGAGGTCCAACACCTAGTACCTGTGAAAGTCACCTTATTTGGAAATAGGGTTGTGATAGAAACAGTTAAAATGAGATCATACTGGAGTGGGACTTCCCTGGTGGTCCAGTGACTAGTGGGGTTCCCCAGGTGGTGCAGCAGTAAAGAACCCACCTCCCAATGCAGGAGATGCAAGAGATGCGCTTCGATCCCTGGGCTAGGAAGATCCCCTGGAGGAGGAAATGGCAATCCACTCCAGTATTCTTGCCTGGAAAATTCCACGGATAGAGGAGCCTGGCAGGCTACAGTCTATGGGGTTGCAAAGAGTCAGATGCAACTGAGCACATAAGCTGGGATAGGATGGGCCCTCACTCAGTATGACTGGTATCCTTAGACAAAGAGACAAACGCAAACGAAAATGCCATGAGAAGGTGGAGGCAGAGGACTTCCTTGATGGTCCAGTGCTTAAGAATCCTCCTGCCAATGCAGGGGACACCGGTTTCATCCCTTGTCAAGGAAGATTCCACATGCTACAGGGCAACAAGCCTGCATGCCACAACTATCAAGCCTGTGCACTCCAGGGCCAGTGCTCTGCACCATGAGAAGCCCACGCACTAGAGAAAGCACATGTGCAGCCATAAAGACCCAGCACGGCCAAAAATAAATAAGTAAATAAAATTTAAAAAAATGAAGATGGAGGCAGAGGCCAGACCGATGCAGCTACAAGCCAGGGACTGCAGGTGACACGAGAAGTTGCACCAGGCAAGGAAGGAAGCTTCTCTTTAGGTTTCTAAAGGAATGTAACTCTGCCAACTTCCTGATTTTGGACTTCTTACTTCCAGAACTCTGAGAGACGAATTACTGTTTTAAGTTACTCAGTTTTCAGTCATTTGTTTCAGCAGCCCTAAGAAACCAATACCAGTGCAAAGGAGCTAGGCACACAGAGGATGAAGGCAGAGGGTCCCAGGGCTGCAGAAACAGCATTTGCAATGTCTCTAAGGAGGCAGAAACCTCAGCAAATGCAAGGAACCAAGACAAAGCTTAGAAGGTGCAGCTCTGTCAGGAACAAGTTCTACCGGGGAATTTGTCTGGATGCTTGTGATGGTGATGGGACTTGTGAAGGGTGCTCAGCCGGAGAACAGCAGAACGTGCCTGATGAGAAGGGATAGAGGGAGCTGGAGCCCACAACCTCATCAGGAGGTTGGTGACCCCTGGTTTGGCATGGGGCAGTGAGAGGATGGTGGTGCTGGGTTCTGGAGTAAATGTCAGAGAAAAAGCTAAGTAGACCAAGAGTGGATCAGGTTTAGGCATGCAGAAAGGAGAGGAAACACAAGAATGCCTAAATTTTAGATAAATGCCTTAATGAAATTATTTTTCAGGCTGGTGGGTGGTGATGCTCTTCATGAGAAGGTGAAAATTGGGGAGGAAAAAGTTCAGATGGGGTGTGAACACCACGGGTTTGCTGAGCTGATGTGACTTGGCTCAGTCTCTGCTCTTGCTCATCAAACTTGGCATCAGGTGACTTGGCCAATTCCAAAATTCAAGACCCCTTGTCCTCCTCTAACGGGTTGCAGGAACCCCTGTAGCAGATATCAGGAGAGCCTATTGCCTCCAAAAGGAGTTTCAGTGACGTCGTTCCAAAGGGCGTGATCATTTGACTAATCCTCATGCTTTGAAGAGGAAACACCCTTGGAATACATAAGTTCTGGTGTGTTTGTAAAAACAGTAGATCTCATTTCTTCAGAGCCAGACCTCGTGAGTCCAGATTTAGAAAGATCATGTCAGAGCATGTCGTAAAGATGCCTCACTACATTATCAAAGACTGCTTAGAAATAGATAATAAATGTATTTTCCCATTCCCATTTAATGAGGACCTTTTTAAGTTAAACATGAGCTAAGAGTCCCATGACTGAAACAACGTGTAACTAGAAATTCGTAACCATCGTGCCAATGGCAGTTTCAGCTTGTGACTCAGTTTTTCTCGGACTTTGGATGATGTTCATGATCATAGAAAAATGGGCTAGCTTTTGTGGTGGTTATTTTTATATGAAATGCTCTGTAATATAAGGCTGGGGAAAATGATTATAAATACAGTGTTTGAGATGACAATCAAAAGGCAGCAGTAATGCAACATTGTAAATTACCTATATGTCAATAAAAAATTAAATAACCATTTAAGACGTACTGTACAGTACATAGAACTATATGTAACATTTTGTAATGATCTATAAGGAAAAAGAATCTGAAAAAATACGTGTATATAATAAATAAATAAAAAACTAAATCACTTTGTTGTACACCTGAAACTAATACAACATTATAAATCAACTATACTTCAGTTGCCTCGGAGAAGGCAGTGGCACCCCACTCCAGTACTCTTGCCTGGAAAATCCCATGGATGGAGGAGCCTGGTAGGCTGCAGTCCATGGGGTTGCTAAGAGTCAGACAGGACTGAGCAACTTCACTTTCACTTTTCACTTTCATGCATTGGAGAAGGAAATGGCAACCCACTCCAGTGTTCTTGCCTGGAGAATCCCAGGGATGGGGGAGCTTTTTGGGCTGCCATCTGTGGGGTCACATAGAGTCGGACATGACTGAAGCGACTTAGCAGCAGCAGCATACTTCAATTAAAAATAAAATAAATAATCAACAAGGACCTACTGTATAGTACAGAGAATTATGTTCAATACTTTGTAGTAATCTCTAAAGGAAAAGAATCTAAAATATAATATATATATACACACACATATATATATAATGTATGGAAGTCGCTCAGTTTTGTCTGACTCTTTGAGACCCCCAGAATACTGGAGTATTCTGGAAAGAGAAAGAGCCTTTCTCTTCTCCAGGGGATCTTCCCAACCCAGGGATTGAGCCCAGCTCTCCCGCATTGCAGGCAGATTCTTTACCAGCTGAGCCACAAGGGAAGCCCGTATATATGTATATATACTTAAAACTGAGTCACTTTGCTATACACCTGAAACTAACACAAAATTGTAAGTCAACTAGACTTTCATAAAAACAATTTTTAAAGGTAGAAGCTTAAGAGGGCTGAGCGCAAAAGAATTGATGCTTTTGAACTGTGGTGTTGGAGAAGACTCTTGAGAGTCCCTAGGACTGCAAGGAGATCCAACCAGTCCATTCTAAGGGAAATCGGTCCTGGGTGTTCATTGAAAGGACTGATGTTAAAGCTGAAACTCCAGTATTTTGGCCACCTGATTGCAAAGAGTTGACTCATTTGAAAAGACCCTGATGTTGGGAAAGATTGAAGGCAGGAGGAGAAGGGGATGACAGAGGATGAAATGGTTAGATGGCATCACCGACTCAATGGACAAGAGTTTGGGTAAACTCCGGGAGTTGGTGATGGACAGGGAGGCCTGGCATGCTGCAATTCATGGGGTCGCAAAGAGTCAGACACGACTGAGCGACTGAACTGAACTGAACTGAACTGAAAGGTAGAGGCAGCCAGTCATTACTGCTGTTGTTGTTATTATATAGCCACACCTCATGACTCGTGGAATCTCAGGTCCCGGACCAGAGACTGAACCCAGGCTACAGCAGTGAAAGCTTGGGATCCTAACCACTAGGCCACTGGGAAACTCCCAATATAGTCTAAAACTACATGAACAATCATGTCTGGTCCAAGATCCCCTTTTCTTCTGGCTTTCCCTGGGTGATGTCATCAGCCCAGGAGCTTTATTTATTATCCACGTAGCCTGATGACCCCTCAATTGTGTAGTCAGAGCCTGGTTCCACTCAAGAGCTTCAGGCTGGGTCCCCCCCACCTCCTGGAATCAAACATGCCCCAACAGAACTCTCAACTTCCCACACACACCTGCTCCTCCTGAGTTCTTCCTGAGAATGACACCACCTCCCCACTGGGGCAGCATCAGACTGCAGGTGTTTTGATCCTGGTTTCCCCACACCGGCTCCATGCCCATCACCCTGGCCCAGGCTACCTTCATCAGTCACCTGCCTCGTTGCCTGCCTTCTGATCTGTTGTCCACACCACAGCCAGGATCATCTTTCAGGAACGCAAGTCTGTTTATTCATGTCACATCCCTTCAAAGAAGGAAAACAGTCCTTTGATGTCTCCCCATTTATTACTACAAAGGTGAAGACCTTAACTTGACATCCTGTTCTCAGTGAAGGGTCCTCTTCATCCTTCTGGGAACACTTCCTCAGTCCTTCCTTCCAGGAATACTTCCAATACTTCCTCTTTCTGTCCTCCATGACCTGGCTGAGTGGATGTGGTGCCAGGTCACTCCTCTTTAGGGCACACATTTTACAATGCACCGAGATGGCTGGTCTATGATGTGACATTTACCCACGCATTCAGATGCATGGAAATGTCCATTTCCCTAGTCCTTACCAGTCAAGATCACCTGTGAGCCTCTGTCCTGTCAGCAAGTGGGAAGGTCACTGTGGTTCATTCTTGGAGCTCCTACACCTCTCCCCATCCCAGCCCAGTGCCCTAGCCAGATGAAACGTCAGCAGCAGTCCCTCCCATCCAAGGGCCACACCTGGTAACTCAGGACACCCTCATCTAGCCCACTGTCATTCCTGGACATGAGTGTCATGGCCCAGACAGGTGCCCTGGTGCCCAAGCTGCCCCCAGGAGTAGGCACAGGGCCACTCTCTTCATGGAGTTGTTCTCCATCCACTCACCAGTCTCAGGGACTCCTTCCAACCAGGGGCAGCCAACTCTCTCTCCCCAAGAAATTTAGGTTTTTCCAGAACACAAGGTAGAGATGGCTTCCAAATAACTTGTGTTCATCTGCCCTACCCACAACCCCAGGGGGACTCTCGGGAAGGGAGAGGGGAGAATAGTGAACTCACCACAAATTGGTACCCATGGATCATCCTGGATTGAATCCCTTCACTCAGCAGTGGCTCTAAGACTGCCATGTCCCTCTCATGGAATTGCCCCACCCAGTGGCTGGTCATTAGGGGAAGACCAGAGGAAGGTGTGGGAAATCAGGAGCCTGGAGACACTACAGTGGGTTTGTAAATGGGGCAACCACTTTGGGGACCAAGTCAAAAACATCTAGTAAAGTTAAAATGTCATTCCAGCCATCATTTAAAAGTCTACAAATAATAAATGCTGGAGAGGGTGTGGAGAAAAAGGAACTGTTGGCGGGAATGTATATTGATGCAGCCATTGTGGAGAGCAGTATGGGAGTTCCTCAAAAAATAAAAATAGAGCTGGCATATGATCTTGCAAGCCTACTCCTGGGCACACATCTGGAGAAAAATGTAATTTGAAAAGATACGAGCACCCCAATGTTCATAGCAGCGCTATTTCCCAAAACAATAACCAAGACATGAAAGCAATCTAAGTGTTCATGGGCAGATGAGTGAATAAAGAAGATATACAATATACATATACATATGAACATACAGTATATGGGTTTCCCAGGGGGCACTAGTGGTAAAGAACCTGCCTGCCTATGTAGGAGACCTGAGACTTGGGTTCAATCCCTGGGTTGGGAAGATTCTCTGGAGGAGGACATGCCCCCAGTATTCTTGCCTGGAGAATCCTTCGGACAGAGAAGCCTGGCGAGCTACGGCCTATAAGGCTGCAAAGAATCAGACACAACTGAAGTGACTTAGCACACTCGCATGCACGCATATAATATATATATGTACAGTATACATATACAATGTACACCACATATACAATGGAAAGGGCTTCCCTGGTCGCTCACTGGCAACAAATTCACCTGCAGTGCAGGAGATGTGGCATCAATCCCTGGGTTGGGAAGATCCCCTGGAAAAGGAAATGGCAACCCACTCCAGTATTCTTGCCTGGAGAATCCCACGGACAGAGGAGCCTGGAGGGCAATGGTCCATGCAGTCACAGAAGAGTTAGACAAGACTTAGTGACTGAACAACAACAATACATGGGATAATACTCAGCCATAAAAAGAATGCCATTTGCAGCAACACGGACGGACCTAGAGATCATCACACCAAGCGAAGTTAAGTCAGACAAAGACAACTGTCGTATATCAGTCATATGTAGAATTTTAAAAAATGATACAAATGAACTTATATGCAAAACAGAAGTAGACTCACAGACATAGAAAACAAATTATGGTTACCAAAGGAGATAGTTGGGGAAATTGGGATTAGCAGATACAAGCTACTATATATAAAATAAACGAAAAGGACCTACAGTTTAGCACAGGGAACTATAACTCGTTATCTTGTAATAACCTAAGGATATATATTCTTTTCCACTTTGCCCTACCCCTGAAACTAACACAACATTGTAAGTCAATCATACTTCAAAAAAATTTTTAAACATGAAACAAAAACCCAAAGCATCTGTTTATTCACCAGTCAGTTCCACATGTCTACAGTGAAACCTAGAGAAATTCCTGACTCCTGAGATGTGAACACCCTATGGATATTCCTGATGACATAATTCCTGAGAGTGAAAAGCTGGAAAGAATCTGAACATCCTTCAACAGGTAAAAAGATAAATCATAAAATATCCTATGTAAAATAGCATACAGCTGTAGTCTTTCATGTTTGCTTATAGAATCCTTAATGGGATTTTGTGAAAGTACATTCCCTTCAGTTCAGTTCAGTTGCTCAGTCGTGTCCAACTCTTTACGACCCATGGACTGCAGCACATCAGGCTTCCCTGTCCATCACCAATTCCAAGAGCTTGCTCAAACTCATGTCCATCAAATCAATAATGCCATCCAACCATCTCATCCTCTGTGGTCCTCTTCTCCTCCTGCCTTCAATCTTCCCCAGCATCAAGGTCTTTTCCGATGAGTCAGTTCTTTGTATCAGGTGGCCAAAGTATTGGAGTTTCAGCTTCAGCATCAGTCCTTCCTTCCAATGAATATTCAGGACTGATTTCCTTTAGGATTGACTGGTTTGATCTCCTTGCAGTCCAAGGGACTCTCAAGAGTCTTCTCCAACACCACAGTTCAAAAGCATCAATTCTTCAGCACTCAGCCTGCTTTATGATCCAACTTGCACATCTATACCTAACTACTGGAAAAACCATAGCTTTGACTAGACAGATCTTTGTCAGCAAAGTAGTGTCTCTGCTTTTTAATATTCTGTCTAGGCTGGTTGGTTATAGCTTTACTCCCAAGGAGCAAGCATCTTTTAATTTCATGGCTGCAGTCACCATCTGCAGTGATTTTGGAGCCCCAAAAATAAAGTCTGTCACTGTTTCCATTGTTTCTCCATCTACTTGCCATGGAGGGATGGGACTGGATGCCATAGTCTTCATTTTTTGAATGTTGAGTTTTAAATCAGCTTTTTCACTCTCCCCTTTCACTTTCATCAAGAGGAGAGAATAGCATTTGAAACACGTATATTACCATATGTGAACTAGATCACCAGTCCAAGTTCGATGCATGAAACAGGGCACTCAAAGCCAGTGCACTGGGACAATGCTGAAGGATGGGATGGGGAGGGAGATGGGAGGGGGTTCAGGAAGGGGGACACAGGTATATCCATGACTGATTCATGTCAGTGTATGGCAAAAACCACTACAGTATTGTAATTAGCCTCCAATTAAAATAAATAATTTTTTTAAAAAAGAGGCTCTTTAGTTCTTCTTCACTTTTTGCCATAGGAGTGGTGTCATCTGCATATCTGAGGTTATTGATATTTCTCCCAGCAATCTTGATTCCAGCTTGTGCTTCATCCAGCCCGGCATTTCAAACGATGTACTCTGCATATAAGTACAACAAGCAGAGTGACAATATACAGTCTGAATGTACTCCTTTTCCTATTTGGGACCAGTCTGTTGTTCCATGTCCGATTTTAACTGTTGCTTCTTGACCTGCATACAGATTTCTCAGGAGGAAGGAAAGGTAGTCTGGTATTCCCATCCCTTGAATAATTTTCCACAGTTTGTTGTGATCTCCATAGTCAAAGGCTTTGGCATAATCAATAAATCTGAAGTAGATGTTTTTCTGGAATTCTTTTGCTTTTTCTATGATCCAACAGATGTTGGCAATTTGATCTCTGGTTCCCTTGCCTTTTCTAAATCCAGTTTGGACATCTGGAATTTCATGATTCATGTACTGTTGAAGCCTGGCCTGAAGAATTTTGAGCATTACTTTGCTAGCATGTGAGATGAGTGCAACTGTGCAGTAGTTTGAACATTCTTTGGCATTGCCCTTCTTTGAGATTGAAATGAAAACTGACTTTTTGAGTCTCTTGGGCACTGCTGAGTTTTCCAAATTAGCTGGCATATTGAGTGCAGCACTTTCACAGCATGATCATTTAGGATTTGAAATAGCTCAACTGGAATTCCATCAACTCCAATAGCTTTGTTTGTAGTGATGCTTCCTAAAGCCCACTTGACTTTGCATTCCAGGATGTTCCTTCTGTAGGGGATCTTCCAGACCTAGTTGTCAAATCCATGGCTTCTGTGTTAGTAGGAGGATTCTTTACCACTGAGCCACCAGGGAAGCCTTTTTTATGACTTATTGATAATAAAGATGTTGAATTCTTTAAAAATCTCAAACATAAAGACATGTTTATATATAAAATTCCATATAAAGACAACTAGAAAAAAATAATGTTATTGCTATTTGCTCAGTAGAAATTGAGAGAGGATTAAGCAGTAGCTCAAATGGTGAACAACCTGCCTGCAATGCAGGAGACCCAGGTTTGATCTCTGAGTTGTGAAGATCTCCTGAAGAAGGAAATGGCAACCCACTCCAGTATTCTTGCTTGGAGAATTCCATGGACAGAGGAGCCTGGCACGATACAGTCCATGGTGTCGCAAAGAGTCGGACACTTTTCACTTTCAGCATCTTGACCAATATCACCAACGTTAAGAAAAAATCTCTAGTTGTGGAAATGATAGATAACCCAACAGCTATCTGTTTAATGGAGAGGGCCTTGGAAGAATTTGATGTCTTTTAAAAATATCAAAAATCATCTTAATTCATACAGATATTAGATGAACACATGTCAAGGATTTTGGTGGTGGTGGTGGTTTAGTCTCTAAATTGTGTCCAGCTCTTTTGACTCCATGGACTGTAGCCCACCAGGCTCCTCAGTCCCTGGGATACTGAAGTAGGTTGCCATTTCCTTCTCCAGAGGATCTTCCCAACCCAGGGATTGAACCCACATCTCCTGCGTTGTAGGGCAGATTCTTTACTACTGAGCCTCCAGGGAAACTGTCAAAGATTTCATTGTTGTTGTTCAGTCACCCAGTCGTGTGCAACTCTTTGCGGCCCCATGGACTGCAGCACAGTAGGCCTCCCTGTCCTTCACCATCTCCCAGAATTTGCCCAAGTTCATGTCAAAGATTTTGCTGTGTTTAGTCTCTCAGTCATGGCCAACTCTCTGCAACCCCATGGACTGTAGCCCACCAGGCTCCTCTGTCCATGGGGATTCTCTAGGCAAGAATACTGGATTGGGTTGCCATGCCCTCCTCCAGGGGATCTTCCTAACCCAAGGGTTGAACACAGGTGTCCCACATTGCAGGTGGATCCTTTGCCGTCTGAGCCACCAGGGAAGCCCATCAAAGATTTTACTTAACTCATTGATTGAGGAAGGGAGCAGAAGGACATTACAATCAGCTCAGAGGAAAATTCAGAGAACACACCCTGTATACAAAAATCAGGAATGCTAAAACAAATAGATGAGCAGTTTGAGACAAAGCAGGTCAATATCCCCAGGGAAATAGTTTATTGTAGCTCCATTGGGCAATATTTGTTTGCATTTCTATCAACAAAAAGCAATTGTATTTCTATTGGTCTCTGTAACTTACAGAGCTGTGAGCTAACTCAGAAACAAAGGTGCGTCTAAGCCAGGAGTGAAGACTTCCACCACTATTTTTTTGCACATTTCAAAGTTTCTCACAGTTTTTCTCAGCAGTATCATCCCCAAAATCAAATCATAGCTCAGAGCTGGTAGTGGCATTATATAGCTAGTCATACCCATGCCCAAAAAACAACCAAAGTTATACCCACAATGTGTAAAAATCAACAAATAATTTAGCTATAACTGGATCTACTTGATGAATTATTTATGCTACAATGTATCACTAATAAAATAATCAATTTTATTAAGATACATAATTCCATTTATTTAGAAATTTAAGATGCATATTTTAAATTCTCATATAGTATTTAAACTATTTACATATTTTATAAAATGTCATGTTTAAGTTGGTGCAGTGGTAAAGAATCCACCTGCTAATGCAGGAGACACAGTTTAGGTCCCTGGATCAGGAAGATCTCCTGGAGAAGGAAATGGCAACCCACTCCAGTATTCTTGCCTGAAAAATCCCATGGACAATGGGGCCTGACGGGCTACAGTCTATGGGGTCACAAAGAGTCGGACATGACTGAAAGACTGAGCGCACACATTATCATTCTATTTATGTCTAAGACATTACCAAATATTTTAAGTGTGGCTCCTGCATTTCAGTTCAGTTCAGTTCAGTTGCTCAGTCGTGTCCGACTCTTTGCGACCCCATGAATTGCAGCACGCCAGGCCTCCCTGTCCGTCACCAACTCCCAGAGTTCACTCAGATCCATGTCCATCGAGTCAGTGATACCATCCAGGCATCTCATCCTCTGTCGTCCCCTTCTCCTCCTGCCCCCAAATCCCTCCCAGCATCAGAGTCTTTTCCAATGAGTCAGCTCTTCGAATGAGGTGGCCAAAGTACTGGTGCTTCAGCTTTAGCATCATTCCCTCCAAAGAACACCCAGGGCTGATCATCTTCAGAATGGACTGGTTGGATCTCCTTGCAGTCCAAGGGACTCTCAAAAGTCTCCTCCAACACCACAGTTCAAAGGCATCAATTCTTTGGCACTCAGCTTTCTTCACAGTCCAACTCTAACATCCATACATGACTACTGGAAAAAACCATAGCCTTGACTAGATGGACCTTTGTTGGCAAAGTAATGTCTCTGCTTCTTAATATGCTATCTAGGTTGGTCATAACTTTCCTTCCAAGGAGTAAGTGTCTTTTAATTTCATGGCTGCAATCACCATCTGCAGTGATTTTGGAACCCCAAAAAATAAAGTCTGACAATGTTTCCACTGTTTCCCCATCTATTTCCCATGAAGTGATGGGACCAGATGCCGTGATCTTAGTTTTCCGAATGTCACACCAATACACCAATTAGTTTTCCGAATTACACACAATTCACGTGTGTAAGAACTGGATACAGTGCAGAGAAGTGCTGATGAAATCTTCCAGAGATAAGGAACCAATATACAAAAAAACCCATCAGTTCTATTTTCAAAACATACTCATCTCCCTCCCCTTCTTTCCAATCTCTGCTCACCAGCATCTCTTTGTGTAGTCTCTAGTTCCCTGCTTTCTCAGCTATAATCCATTCCCTGCCCTGCAGCTAGGGTGATCTTTAGCAAAGCAAATCAGATGTTATCTTTGCCCTGCACAGACATTCAGTGTTTCCCTTTACACCTAGGATAGACCCTAAGTGCCCTCCCTTAGCCAGAACAACTGTGCAAATACTGAGTTGCCTCTGATTTTATATCCGATTAAAATTATTAAGGACTTACTTGCCTGGCAGTCCAGTAGGGTTAAGACTCCATGCTTCCAATGCAAGCAGCACAAGTTTGATCCCTGGTCAGGGAACCAAGATCCCTCATGCTGTGTAGTATGTATGTATGTATGCATATATATATATATATGTATATATATGTAAATGTATATATATTTTTTTTTAATGAAAGAAAGAGATGCTTTATCTATCAGAGCTGACATTATAGTAATGAATGATAAAGTCCTTGAACTCATAAAATTAAAATAATCTATGAAAGAGAAGAGAGAAATATTATAGGAAGAGTAAAGGATATATAACCATTTGAAAAAAGCTTAACAATTCTTGACACAGCCAAGAAAATTTTTTTTAATTATAAATCGTAAAAAAATAAAAATAAATTATAAATCTTTTCTCCTATCCCAGCACTTCATAGCACACCCCTATTTCATTCTTTCCATCATTTATAACATTATATATTATGCTACATAATACAAGATTTTATCTCTATTATTTAAAATTTATGTAGGTTTTTTTTTTCTTCTTTTTTCCTTTTTGGCTGCACCGTGCCATTTGTTGACTCTTAAGCCCCTGAACAGTGATTGAATCCAGGCCCACAGCAGTGAAAGTACCAAGTTCTAATCCCTGGACCACCAGGAAATTCCCCCATATGTCTTTCTTTGCAATAAAGTATAAGTTCCATGAGTTCAGGAATATTTGAGCACTTTATTCAATATTGTGTGTTCCAAGTACTTAAGGCAGAGTCAGGCATATGGCAGGAGAATGATGAAGGGCCTGAGACACTAAGCCTGTAGTTTCACAGATGCTGGTGGAGGATGTAAGACATCCAGTTCAGAGATAAAGGGCTGCCGTCACAGCACAGCAGGCAGCAGAGTTTCATGTTTGCCTTGGTTTCTGTTGCTCGTCAAGTCCCAGGCAGCTGAACGGAGCAGTCCAGGGGCAAACTGCCTGCTCAATGCATTGGAGGCACCCTGACTTTAGGGAACCCACATCTGTTATAATGGGTGCAAACACACCTGCCTCATCTCTGCCCAGAGAGTGGCTTTATCACGTCAGACAGTAAACAACCCTGCCCTTTGCCCCCAAGGGACACACTATCCCTGTCTTCCAGGGTGTTGACTAAACAAACATCCTTGCAAAGAGAATCCAGGGCAAAGGCTGCCCCTGTTCCCAAGACATGCAGAAGTGCAGGACATCTATAGTGCTGGGAAATTGTCTCCCAGCAACAATTCTATCATTCTCTTTCACATCATCCTGGGTTGGTGTTTTTTGGGAAAGGGGTCTTTGCACACTTGTTGCTCTGTGAAAAGATCTTGCTCATATATGTATTTCCTGGTTGCCAATCTACTGCACCAACTTCCACTAGAGCATAATTCCTCGAGTACAGTGACCTTCTCTGTATTGCCCAGGGCTGGATCTCTAGCCACTGGGAAAGAGCTTGAGTGGGGAAATAGCACATACATCCATGAGATAATCTACAAGGAAAAAAAACAAACAAAATACTTTCAGATCAAGAAGGTGAGAACTATGACAAAGAGTGGCTGGTGTGGATAGGGGCAAGGATATTGAAGTGGATGGTCTCAGAGAGGAAAGATGACAACGTGGAGAATGGGCTTGCCAAGAAAAGACAGAAGGCAGAGATGTCAGTTAGGAGATGTTGTAATGAAGAAAGGAGAGATGAATGGAGGATGAGTGAGATGAATGGAAGATGAATTTCAAGTGTTGGCAACTGGGAAAAGCCAGAGGAACAGGGGGAGGATGGCCAGGTCAAGAGGAAAGGCTTGGACTAAGTCTTACAGAAAGTAAATGAAAGTAAACGCAGGAATTCCCTGGCAGTCCAGTGGTTAGGACTCCATGCTTTTATTGCTAAGGGCCCTGGTTTGATCCCCAGTGGGGGAACTAAGATTCCACAAGCCACGCAGCTTAACCAAATACATAAAAATACAAACAGAAAGTAAAGGCACCTGCAGCAGAAGGTAAGGAGTGAGACAAATGCCAGCCACACCAAGGCAGGCAGGCCCAGCACCTCCCAGCACCTCACACTTTGTCTGATTAGTATGGGGTACTTTGTGCTCATGTGCCCAGTTGTATCCAACTCTTTATGACCCCATGGACCCCAGGGGCTTCCCTGGTGGCTCAGATGGTAAAGAATCTGCCTGCAATGCAGGAGATCCAGGTGGGATCCCAGGGTCAGGAAGATCCCCTGGAGAAGGAAATGGCACCCCACTCCAGTATTCTCACCTGGGAAATCCCTTGAACAGAGGAGCCTGTCAGGCTACAGTCCATGGGGTTGCAAACAGTCAGACATCACTGAAAAACTGACACTAATACTTTGCAGCCCCACAGATTGTAGCCTGACAGGCTCCTCTGTTCGTGCAATTTCCCAGGCAAGAATGCTGGAGTGGGGTGCCATTTCCTCCTCCAGGAGATCTTCACAATCCAGGGACTGAACCCACATCTCCTGTGTTTCCTGCATTATGGGCAGATTCTTTACCCTCTGAGCCATCAAGGAAGCCGGATACTCTACACGCTGACTCATCCCTTGATGGGTGAGGAAACTGAGGCTGAGTAGCTTCTCCTGGGCCACACACAGTGGATCCAGGGAGTTCCCACCATCTGGCCTGGAGTCTATGTTCTTCACCCATCACAAGTTACAGCGACATTCTCTGGACTGGGAATTTACAAGTCCAAGCCATAATCTAACGTAATCTGGAAAAGGGCATTCACCTTCTTTCCCGAGAAAACTCCTCTCCTGCCCATCAGGCGCCTGAGGTCGTTGACCACTTCAAGGGCCATCACTCCAGAATGAGGTTCTAGATGTCACACCTGGGAAGAAAGAAAACAGCTCTGGCAAGCTAAGCAGGTGCAAGACACTGAGGCTTTGGGAATTCCAGTGACCGAAGGTCAAGGGCCCCAAGGAAGTAGCCATTTGCCACACATGGTGCCCTATACCCGCCAAGTTCTCCATCAGCCCTGTGAGGTGGTTCCATTGGGAAACAAGACAGGCAGGTGCCACCTGGCTCCCTGGAAGATGACAGAGCATGAGGCACTGGGTCCGTGCCGGTGTATCTGATCCCCGTTCAGGGATGGGGAGGTGTATCTGATCCCCGTTCAGGGATGGGGAGGGGGTGTTGTCTCTGCCATTGCCAAGAAATGATCGCCAGTATTGACCACTACTCCACTTCCCCCAGGAGAGACCTGGGATCCTGAGCTGTATCTCAGCTAAGTCCACCTTCTCTACCACCTCCAAGCAAGAGCCATGTTATTTCTCCCTCAAGCACCCAGGAATTCAGGCAAAGAACCAGGCTACTGCTCTCTGTGTGTAGAGGGTTTTAATACAAGCAATTAATCCACACCCCCGCCAAAAAATCCACTCATTTTTAAGAGGATAATTGCAATGTATTCATCTTATTGGAATATCCTGCTTCCATTGAACCAATGGCCAAATATGAGCTCTAATAATACAGGGAATTCTTGTTAATTTCGGGGGAGTGTGCTATCTTTTTTTTTTTTTTTAAAGAATCTTTATCATTTAGAGATATATATTGATACAGCAAGGAGATCAAACCAGTCAATCTTAAGGGACATCAATCCTGAATACTCATGGGAAGGACTGATGCTAAAGTTGAAGCTCCAGTATTTTGGTCATCTGATGCAAACAGCCAACTCATTGGAAAAGTCCTTGTTGCTGGGAAAGATTGAGGGCAGAAGAAGAAGAGGGCATCAGAGGATGAGATGGCTGAATGGCATCACACAATGCAATGGCCATAAACTTGGGCAAACTCCAGGAGATAGTGAGGGATAGGGAGGCTTGGCATGCTGCAGTCCATGGGGTCGCAAAGAATTGGACACGACTGGGCGACTGAACAATGACAACGAAAAATTTATTGATGAAATTGTATATGGGGTTTGCTTCATAGTAATAATGGGGGAAGGAGGTTTTGTTGAAGGTGCATGATGGGTATATGAGTTCGTGACATTTTTCTCTTATTTTTTGTCGTTTTTCACAATAAAAGTTTTTAAAGCACTTCAACAGATTTTAAAATAAATTTACAATGCGGTTTCCCCACATTTGTCCTTAATTACCATCAGTTCCTCTCTCAGAGCTTTGTCAGGGTGTTTCCCGTCCACGTTTGCCCTTCCGAGGATGGTTTTGGGGGCAGTCCGTTGCTATGATCAGCCTTTGCCTGTAGCTCTGTTAATCTGCCAGTAGCTTTTCTTCTTGTGTAAGAATAGACTTCTCAAATGGCCCCAACCAATCAGAGAAAAGACAGTGATTTTCCTTTCTGGTTTTCCTTCACTCTTTCTCCAACATGAGAAAGAAGCCAAAAATGAGAAGAATTATAGTGTGTCGCCACACCAAGTAAGGAAGCTCTCCGTGCTGGCTTTTGTATTCAGAAAAGATGGATTTTCCCCTTTATTCTTAAAAAGGAAACAGCATGTCTGTCTTCTAACAAATATTATCCACTGCTGGGTCCTACTTAGGACTTATACCCATTGCATGCACTCTGCTGTTTTCCCCAGGAGCTATCTATTATCTCAGAAACAAACCATCTATTATCTCAAGTACAAACTGGATTAGAAACCAGAGTTCACTGGCCTGCCAAAGGAGTTTGGATCCTTCTAGCAAAAACCTTTTTTAAAGATTTAAACAAAAAATTTAATTATTGGGTTTATTATAATGTCTGAAAAGATACTCATCACAAAAATTAATATCTTAAAACTCATCCATGACAACTTTTGTAAAATCAGGTTCCAAACATGACAGTTGCCTCTGTGGATAAGGACCCTGTAATGAAATTTATGCTTCTCTGGTGATGGGCAGCCGTGTGATGTTACGACAATGGCTTCAACATGGATGTGAAATTGTGCTTCCCATTCTCCCTTGAGAATGTTTTTGTTTGTTCCACAGGATATGAATAGCCTCATTGTGGAGGTTAGGAAATGTTTAACATGTGATCAGTCGTGAAAACTTTGATTACTTCAAGAAGGGGGAAATATTTGTAAACTCATAGATGAAACATTAGAAATTGAAAAATGGAGCTTTCCTGGTAGTCCAGTGGTTAAGACTCTGAGTTTTCAAAGCAAGGGGTATGGATTCGATCCCTGGTTAGGGAGCAAAGATGCTATGTGCCAAGGGCTGTGGCCAAAATTTTTTGTAAAAGAATATAATTTGAAAAATGCAAAGTGTATTGACTGCCAGAATCGCATAATAGGGGAGAATGTTCCCAAACTCCTAACCTCAACACCCAGGCGAAATATTCAATGTGGCAGACTCTCTTCTCTTCTGGGGCTATAACTCTTTGCATTCTGATGAAACCAGTGTTCTGGAGGACAAGTAGAATGGGAATAAATCTGTCCCTTTCTCTTTTCTCTCATTGAATCTGCTTCTGGTGGAGTCAACCGCTTTCACCCGGTTCCCCAGCTCCTCACGGGAGGAGATAACTCAGAGTCTCTGGTAAACTCGGATCAGCGCACCATGGGGACAGCCTGCCATAAAAGTGTCTTCTCTCATTTTCAAGGTAAACAAATGTTATTGCCACCAGGAAATAGACCACATGAAAAGAATCGCTGGGAACCTGAAAGAGCTGCCCAGACAGTAATTCTTTTCAGTTTCCAAGTTCATTACCCTCGTTAACTCAACTCAGTGGGACAGAACAAAAGCCTTCTCAAAAGCCCCATAAACAGGAGGCAAACGTATTCCAAATCTGTGATGGTAAAATTAGGAGAGTGATCCTTCTTGCTCACGAAGCATTTGGTTTTTCTCTTTTGATCGGTTTGCCTTGTCATCGAATCCTTGTGTCTTGTGTTACAAAGTACTCTTTATCTTGAATTCATGGATGATTTGGATGGATGGGAGGATGAGCAGTCATAACCCCACACCCACCAGTTTAGACAATAACTGTAGGAGGTAGCAGGTGTCATAGACAACTTGGTGAGAAACATAAGTGACTGATGGTGGAAGATGAAATCCTATGAAGGTACAAGGGTCTGTGAAATTTCTGGAGGTCCTATGATCTGTGATGTGCCAGGATTTGCCCTCCAAAGTGAAGGTTTTACTGAGTCCAAGCTCATACTGCTCACTGCAGACAGGCCAATAAATCGAGAGACAAGGAACTGGGTAAAGAAATAGCAGTTTTATTTGGAAAGCCAGAAGACCAAGAAAATGGTGGACTCGTGTACCAAAGAACCATCTTGTATGAGTTAGAATTCAGGCTTCTTTTATACTGAAGTGGGAGGGAGCAAATTCAAACACTTCCTGGTTCCAGTCAGACTCCAGAGAGGATGTGTTAATATCTTCCTTCCTGCAGCCATTCATAGGTTGGCCTGGTCAGGGTGCTCCTTTGAGCTAAACAGAGGTGTTTTAGCTTAATGCTCACTACACGTGAGGCAGGGTTCTCAGAGATTGGCCATTCTGTAATTATTGTTGTTGTTGTTCAGTCACTCAGTCATGTCCAGCTCTTTGCAACCCCATGGGGTTGCAGCAGCATGCCAGGCTTCCCTGTCCTTCACTATCTCCCAGAGTTTGCTCAAACTCATGTCCATTGAGTCGATGATGCCATCCAACCATCTCATCCTCTGTCATCCCCTTCCCCTGCTGCCTTCAATTTTTCCCAGCATCAGGGTCTTCTCCAATGAGTCAGCTGTTTGCATCAGGTGGCCAAAGTATTTGAGCTTCAGCTTCATCATTAGCCCTTTCAATGAATATTCAGGGTTGATTTCCTTTAGGACTGACTGGTTTGATCTCCTTGCAGTCCAAAGGACTCTCCAGAGTCTTCTCCAGCACCACGGCTCAAAACCATCAATTCTTTGGTACTCAGCCTTCTTTATGGTCCAGCTCTCACATCCATCCATGACTTCTGAGAAAACCATAGCTTGACTATATTGACCTTTGTCAGCAAAGTGATGTCTCTGCTTTTTAATACTCTGTCTACGTTGGTCATAGCTTTTCTTCCAAGGAGCAAGTGTCTTTTAATTTCATGGCTGCCGTCACCATCTGCAGTGATTTTGGAGCCCAATAAAATAAAGTCTGTCACTGTTTCCATTTTTCCCCATTTATTTGCCATGAATGATGGGACCAGATGCCATGGTTTTTTAAATGCTGATTTTTAAGCCAGGTTTTTCCCTCTCCTCTTTCATCTTCATCAGGAGGCTCTTTAGTTCCTCTTTGCTTTCTGCCATTAAGGTGGTGCCATTCTATATGATTTAAGCTTATAAATAACATCCATTTAGTGATTAACTTGTAGCGAAAGCAACAGAAAAAAATAGTTAAAGTAAAAGAAACAGATCCGATATGGAGTCAGATTTGTTCTTCCTTGTTACAAAAGGACAGTCACTGCTCTTTGAGTCCCTGCATTCAAGTGAGAATGAGGCACATGCTTGGAGCATTGCTGGGTTTTGGAGACTACATATGGCATCTTCAGCTTGCCAGTTGCCAAAAGCCACCAGTTTGGAAAGGGCCAAAGAGCCAGAGAAGGCACTTCAGTTTGGACAGGCTATAATGTGGTGGCTCTGACCCTCAATGTCTATAGCCCAGCCTCACCCCATTGAGAGTTGCCTGTCTTACCACATGCACAAGCCCCCAAAACACTGGCTTTACAGGATGCTATGATGGTTAGTTTTATGTCAACTTAACTGGGCCACAAGGTGCCTGGATGTTTGGTCAAACATTATTCTGGGTGTGTCTGTGAGGGTGTTTCATAATGAGATTAATTTTGGAATCGGTAGACTGAATAATGCAGATTGCTTTTCCCAATGTGGTGGGCCCCATCCAATCAGCTGAAGGCCTGAATAGAACAAAGGGTCAACCCTCTGGTGAGTAAGGGAGGACTCCTCCTGCCTGACTGCTTTGATCTCTCCTGATTTTGGACTCGAACGGAATCATTGGCTCTTTCTGGGTGTCAAGCCTGCTAGCATTCAAACTGGAACTACACCATCAGCTCACTTGGGGTCTCTAACATCCTGACTGTGGATCTATGGGCTTATGAGCCTTCATAATCATCTGGGCCAATCCCTTATAATAAATCTCTGTACATAAATATGTACATTCTATTGGCTCTGGTCCTCAGTAGAATACCAACTAATGCAGATGCTGACATGATCTTCTGAGAGCTCAATTATTGCATCAGATGGGAGTCCAGAGCTTGTGAAAGTGAGTGCTGTCAAGGAGGTTGAACATCCAGCTTCCATCCCAAGGTTCATGCTTGGTGCCCCTCTCCCTGTGGCAGGAATATGTATGTCTGGGGACCCAGGAGTGGAGTTAGGATTATTTATCCTTTTTTTCTCTTTTTTTACTTCACAGTAACATATAGAATATGTTGGTGGTACTAAATTTACCTTTTAACTCATAGTCTGCATGCTGCTGCTGCCAAGTTGCTTCAATCGTGTCCAACTCCTTGTGACTCCATAGACTGGAGCCCAGCAGGCTCCTCTGTCCATGGAATTCTCCAGGTAAGAATACTGAAGTGGGTTGACATGCCTTCCTCCAGGGGATCTTCCTGACCCAGGGATCAAACTCACATCTCTTACATCTCCTGACTTGACAGGCAGGTTCTTTACAACCAGCACGACCTGGGAAGCCCAGTCTGCAGCATATCCACGTGGAATTGATAGAACCAGAGGAAAAACAGACTTTCCCCCAGATTCTGAACTTGAAACTGGATACATTTGTGTATGAGTTATTGGGTGTTGGATAATAACGAGGCTCATTTACATTTGCACATATAATAATTGTGTTTTATTTCAGGCTGTTCTGTAATTATTTGCATATGAAGCAGAATGCATGGTTCTTGGGCAGAGAGGGATGATTTGGAATGACTGTCTTGTTACTTTTGCTTGTTGGCACTCAACCTTCTGGCTCCTGGGCTTCCCTCATAGCTCAGTTGGTAAAGAATCCACATGCAATGCAGGAGACCCCAGTTCAATTCCTGGGTCGGGAAGATCCACTGGAGAAGGGATAGGCTACCCACTCCAGTGTTCTGGGGCTTCACTTGTGGCTCACCTGGTAAAGAATCTGCCTGCAATGCAGAAGACCTGGGTTCGATCCCTGGGTTTGGGAAGATCCCCTGGAGAAAGGAAAGGCTACCCACTCCAGTATTCTGGCCTGGAGTATTCCATGGACTGTATAGTCCATGGGGTCGCAAAGAGTCAGACACAACTGAGAGAATTTCACTTCACTTCACTTCACAGTGTGACAATACAGGTTGGGAATCTAATCCTCTCTGCTGCTGCTGCTGCTGCTGCTGCTAAGTCGCTTCAGTCATGTCTGACTCTGTGCGACCCCATAGATGGCAGGCCACCAGGCTCCCCTGTCCCTGGGATTCTCCAGGCAAGAACACTGGAACAGGTTGCCATTTCCTTCTCCAATGCATGAAAGTGAAAAGTGAAAGTGAAGTCGCTCAGTCGTGCCTGACTCTTAGCAATCCCATGGACTGGAGCCTACCAGGCTCCTCTGCCCATGGGATTTTCCAGGCAAGAGTACTGGAGTGGGGTGCCATTGCCTTCTCCTCTCTAGTTGGATGCAATCTTGATAAAATTGTCCATGAAAAGGCTTTTCCTTCCCTTGCCAAGGGCTGGGTTTGTGACACCAGTTAGATTGATCAAGTATTCTCTCTCTCTGAAACTGAAATTCTTAGCAGAATTGTGCAAACATTTCAAATGGACAGACCTGGGTTATCCCAGAGGGGATATCCCAGGTTGTCCCCTCTGGGATAACCTGATGAAATTATCACTTTGTTCCTATTCCCCTGATCCTTGTTCTTGTTCTTTCCAAGCCTGGTGCTTCACTTTTATTTTTTAAGTTTATTATTTATTTATTTATGCTCAGCTGTGCTTGGTCTCTTGCTGAGAGCAGGCTTTCTCTAGTTGCGGCAAGCAGGGGCTACTCCATAGTTGAGGTGTGTGGGCTTCTCATTGCAGTGGCTTCTCTTGTTGCAGAGCCCAGGCTCTAGGCACTCGGGCTTCTGTTGTTGTGGCACACAGGCTTAGTTGCCCTAGGGGCATGTGGAATCTTCCTGGACCAGGAATTGAACCTGGGTCCCCTGCGTTGGCAGAAAGATTCTTAACCACTGGACCATGAGGGGAGTCCCTGATTCTTTACTTTTACTTTGATCCTTTGAGCTATTCCATCTCCTCATCAATTCCATCTTAGCTTAAACTTGCCAGAGCCATTGTCTCTGATGGTTGAATGCATGGCAGCGGAGAATCACTCTGGGAGGGTGCATGGTGAGAACAGAAAAGAACAGAGAGATGGAGGAAGGTGGGAACGTCTATGAGACAGAGGCCAAGGGAGAGGTGACGATCAGTGGGGGACTCGGGGAATGGTCAGAAACTGCAGGGTGTCCAAGGATGGACAAGTGCCTACTGGATTTTGCTGATGGTTTCTCTGTGACCTTGATGGGAGCACTTTCAGCCTGGTGGTGGGGAAGCTTGGTTGCAGTGGGTTGAGGAGTGAGTGATGGAAGAGAGGGGTAGACAGTGAGCACAGACAAAATTTTTTTTTTCTTGAGAATTAGGTTTGGAAATTACATTCCTCTTTTATTTATTTTTTTTTGAAGTATAGTTGATTTACAGTGTTGTTTCAGTTTCAGATATACAGCAAAGTGTTTCAGTTATACACACATATTGGGCTGGCAAAAAAAAAATTTGTTTTTTTTCCAGAAGATGGTACAAAAACTCAGATGAACTTTTTGGCCAGTCCAGCATATCTATATCTTCATTTCTCTATCCTTTTTCAGATTTTGTTCCTTTATAGCTTATTACAAAATACTGAGTGTAGTTCCCTGTGCTATACAGCAGGTCCTTGTCGTTCATCTATTTTGTATATAGGAGTGTGTCTATGTTAATTCCAAACTCCTAATTTAACCCTCCTCCCCTCAGGGATAACCGTGAGTTTGTTTTCTGTGTCTGTGAGTCTGTTCCTGTTTCTTAAATAAATTCATTTCTATCATTTTTCTTTCTCGATTCCACATCTAAGTGATGTTATATGATATTTGTCTGCCTTATTTCACTTAGTACAATAACCTCCAGATCCATCCATGTTGCTGCAAATGGCATTATTGTGTTCTCTTTTACATCCCAGTAATATTCCATTGTGTACGTGTGTATCTCACATCTTCTTTATCCATTCATCTGTCGGTGGACACAGGTCGCTTCCATGTCTTGGTGGCAGTATTTTAGTTAAGACAGAGGTTGGGCTGCTTTCACATAAACGACAGCTGCTCAGACAAGACACGGGGTTACGATAACCTTATATGCGAGATAGCAAAAGAGACACAGATGTATAGAATAGTCTTTTGGACTCTGTGGGAGAAGGCCAGGGTGGGATGATCTGAGAGAATAGCATTGCAACATCTATATTATCATATGTGAAACAGACCACCAGTCCAGGTCTATGCATGAGACAGGGTGCTCAGGGCTGGTGCACTGGGATGACCCAGAGGGATGGGATGGGGAGGGAGGTGGGAGAGTGGGTTCAGGATGGGGAACACATGTAAACCTATGGCTGATTCATGTCAATGTGTGGCAAAACCACTACAATATTGTAAAGTAATTAGCCTCCAATTAAAATAAATAAATTTTTTAAAAAGACATGGGGTTTATTTCTCTCTCCTGTCCAAGGCTGGGGTACATCAGGGGGGCGGCTCCATTCCACCGAGTTATCCAGTGGTTTCTTCTAAGCCTGCTCTGCCCCCACCCCAACCCTCCCCAGGTATTGCCTGTGTCCATCTGGTCAAGGCCAGCTCACAACCTCAGGTCCACGGTCCAGTCCTCAGGGAGGGGAACGAGGAAGCGAGGGTACAAGCCACTCCTCTGAGACACACTTCAGAGCAGCCCACACCACCCTATGCAGACCCCAGGCCAGAGCTCAGCGGCATGGCCTCCCCAGCTGGCAAGAGGGCAAGAGAGACTGACCACATAGTTACAAGCGCATGACCAGCCAGAGCCAAGGGAAGTTGTTTCCAAAAGAAAGAAGGGGACTGGATGGCAAGGAGCCAATAGCAGTCACTGCTACAGACAAGTGTGCCCTTCGGTTGACTTGTGAGGGAAGGAGATGGGGAAGTGGCTGGAGGAGTGCTGGTCCCAGGGCCAGGAGCCAGAGATGTTGAAGACAAAAGAAGAGAGACAATGAGGGGGATCTTGGAGAGGAAGGAGCTGTAGACCAGTGCACTGATGGAGAGCTTGGCCTTGGAAAGGATGAAGGGAAGGATGAACAAGGAGACGAAACTCAAGGAGGCTAGTAGGCTTGGTAGCTGGCAGCCAAGGGTGACTATTGGTTGCCATTTTCTGCATAAAATAGGAACCCACATCTCCTTCTAAAAATTGAGAGGGAAGAAGGGCAGCTTAGTTTTTGATAGAAATGGTGCTTGTTGGAAGTTCTGATTAGGTGAGGGTGACGGGATCACTTGGCTGGCCTGAGAATGCAGATGAAGCTAAAGACCAACCATAACCCCTGTCTTGGTGGCTGGGAGATTTCAGCCAGGGGTGCAAAACAACCAGACACAAGATCTGAGAACACACGAAGTTGGGATCCTCCAGTCTAAGTCCGTCGGAGGAAAGAAATCAGAATGCTTTTCTTGGAATGATGACATAGCCATTTCAATGTGTCTCCCAGAATACAGTACAGAAAAAAAAAAAAAAAGGTTTTTTTAAGGTTTATTTTCTTTGTTTTTGCAAACATAGTTCTGGGGAAGGGTACAGATGCTAATCATCACTTCCACAAAGTCCAACTTCTTTTTTTAATTCCTTATTTATTTTTATTACTTACATTTATTTTTATTTGAGTTACAATGTCATGTTAATTTCTGCTCTACAGTAAAGTGACTCAGATATACATATATATATATTCTTTTTCATATTCTTTCATTATGGCTTATCATAGGATATTGAATACAGTCCCTGTGCTATACAGTAGGACTTTGTTGTCTATCCATCCTATATACACTAGTTTGCATCTGCTAATTCAAACTCCCAATCCTTCTGTCCTCCACCCTCCTCCCCACTGGCAGTCACAAGCCTGTTCTCTGCGTACTTAGACCTTTTAAACAAATGTATGCATTTCCCCTGAATAACAGGCATCATCCATAAATGCATGACAATATGTTCTTTGTAACATTGAGAAAGACTGGGACGTGAGCAGTGACCACCCCCCCCACCTCCCCCCCCCCGCGCCTGGGGGCGGTGGGGAAGGCTGGCCTCCCTGCTGCGTGGGATAGCACAGGAAGGATGTCAGCGTCCTGGCTCACCAGTAATTGGTGAGCGTCATGGGTAAAGGGTTTTATGGCCTGTAATAGTTTTCTGTAAATGAAAATTGCTCCTCCTCGCTGGGCAATTGAGTTATATCTGAGTTAATCCAGGAAAGTCTTATTCATATGAACTATGGCACACATGAGTCAAGGGCTCAGTGACACCCAGAGACTTAAGGCTCTGTCATCCTTTCAGTCCTGGGACGGCCGCTTCCAGGGGCGATTTGAGGTTCGTCTTGCTCAGTGTTGACCATTTCTGGATGTGTCTTTTGGGATCACTGGTGATAGGATGGGAGGGGTGGGCAGGGGTCTTCCATAGGATTTTCCCCTCTTGGATTTGACCAAGTTTATCAGCTACAGGCAAGTGCAGCCAAAAGACTTTATGAGCATCATTACTGGTTCGGTTTCCATGAGGAACCGGGTTCTTGAGAAGTGATTATTACAATAATCATAACAGCAATGACAGGTTTCCTCTAAGGGACGTGCCCAGTTAGGTCTTCTGTAATTTTCCACAGGGAGACTAGTAAGGCAGAAGAAAACTTTTTCTCTTGCTTTTATATGGATTCTGGAATGTTCTTGAATTTAAGCCTATATTTTGTAAGCTTTTCCCTGAAAGGCTCAGAACTGCCAAAAAAATATTATCTTTCGATAACATGGTAGAACTCAAATGGTTTAAGGGTAAGCCTCATGGGCAAACGATCCTCTCCCCTGTTAGGGAGACCCCCAGAGGACTCACACGGGCAGTGTCTTCGCTGATTCGCCATTTGCTGATACTAAGAGCACCTTGCATTTATAAAGTAACTTTGAATTTCAACTTGATACTGTCACACCATGCAATATTTGTATCAGGGGGAAAAAATAACTTTCACATTTTATTCTGATTGAAATGACTCCAAGCCGTTTATTTCCTGGGGAGAATTAGGCAGATTGCACCAAGCCTCTGAATAGAGAACAGAAAATGTGTTAATATAATGTGGAGTAAGCTGTTTGCTGGACATTATTTCATTGCCTGCATTACTGGTACAAATGAGTCATAAATACTATTAAGATATGTGTAGATTTTTAAACATTAACCTAGAATCTGAGAGTAAGAATAACCATGAGTTGAGGATAAACTTACAGAGTAAGACATTCTATTTTAAATGTATATACATGTCACTGAGTCCTTGTTTGGGTGGGTCCCCACTTATTCTTAAAAGGATAAGCTAGTTAGGAGGAAGAAAGCATGCTTACTAAACCATAGCTCCTGGGGGCTTCTCTCGCTGTCCAGTGGTTAAGACTCCATGCTTCCCCTGCAGGATGCCTGGGTTCGATCCTTCGTCAAGGAACTAAGGTTCCACATACCGTAGAGGAGCCAAAATTGTTTTTTAATTAAAAAGACCAGCATGGCTCCCATGTTTCAAGGAAAGTTCTCTGTCAAGGGAGATTCTCATCCTTTCATTTTATCCTTCCTTTATTTATAATCAGTTCTTTTTGCTGGCAGCCTGGACATCTCACTCTGATAAACACACACACACAAGCGAATACTCTCAAGAATAAAGAAAACTGAATAAAATATGCCTTACTCCCAGTTTGTAATGAAATTCTCAGAACCCAATCCATCATGATAATGGGTCATGCCTATCAAAATAGGGATCCATAATTTTCAGTAGATCCCCAATTTTGAAGATTTGCATCAAAACACGTTTGTTAAAGTGCTTACTTGCATTGGACACTTCTGGCTTCCACTCCAAATCCTCTCCACCTCCCCTCTTTCCCTCATTAGTTTTGAGCAGACTTCTACCCACTTTCCCCAGAGCAGGGGTTGGGAGTCAGGAGGAGGACCACACCTGTCTCAAGCCCAGGTGGAATGCCTCTGGTAACAGGTGATGCAGGGGGACCAGTTGTTCTTGATCTATGCCCAGCTCAGAGGTGTGGGGAGATAGAGTCTGGTGAGTGATAGTTGCTCAGTCATGTCCGACTCTTTGTGACCCCATGAACTGTAGCCCACCAGGCTCCCCTGTCCATGGAATTCTCCAGGCAAGAATGTCTGGGGTCTACCCCTAACCAATGGTGGACAGGACCTGATGGATATAGTCTTCCCCCATTTCTCCCTAGGAGGACAGTTCTGAGACTGGTTTTGTTTTATAAGGCTCCAGAGAGAGTCTCATGAAATGGAACCACCTGGCCCACTCAATAATACATCATTGAATTGGCTTTCTTCCCTTTCATGTCTGTGACCCTCACTTCTGTTTTTCAGGCTTATACACTCCCAGGTAAACTACCTTTACATAAGCCTTTCTCAGAACCCAGATCAAGAGTGACTTGAGTTTATTTCAAGAAAAATCCCCACTTAATTATTACTTCTATCAACATTTTAATCTCCTACCCATGGAAATTAAATTTTAATATTCCATGACAGTTTTAACCATGAAGCTTACTGTCTCACTGTGACACATGCCGGAATTGTGCTGGTGCTGGTTAAATAGTGTAGATACCTGTGGACCTTAGGGGCAGGTTGAGACTGTGGAAGGGATGTGGCCTCTGAGTTTCCAGTCAAGCCCCACCTCTTGCTAAATGTGTGACCTTGGGCAGATCACTTAACCTCTCTGAGCCTTGTTTATGAAATGACCTTACAATCAAACTAGAAGTTAATGACAAATGAAACATGAAAAGACCTTTCACTTGGAAATTTTAAAACTTCTGATCTGTCAAGTTAATGAACAAATATAAAATGAAAGTATACAATGCCTTGAAATAACAATGGTAAAAGCATAATAAAACACCTAAGATAGAGAGCAAAAATCATAACATTTAACACCTGTATAAGTAAAAATAAAGAGAAGAAAACGAATGAGTTAAACACCCAATACAAAATAGAAGACAGGCAAATAAGAGAGGACAAAAGTTACTGACAACCCTCGGGAAAGCTTGCAAATTCCTAGAAAAAAATATAGCCTGTCAGAACTGATTGGAGAAGAAATGGAAAACCCAGTCTTCCCTAAGTTAGCACACTCCCAATGAGAATATTATCATGTTTTTTTCTAGGACAAGATGTGTTAATTATAAAGGTCATTTGGAAGAATACACAAGCAAAATAGCCAGGAAAATCCCACCCCCAAAGAAGTACAATGATGAAGGGTTAGTTAGCACAACCAGATATGAAAATATATCCTAAAGCTTTTATAATTAAAACATTGTGGTATCATTGCATATATATACAGACAAACCAAATAGAACAGGAAATGGAGAAATAAACCCAACTGAGCATAGAAATTTCTATACATAAATGTGACTTCACAAATCAGTTTAAAAATTTAAATATATGATACTGAGATATATATAACATTGAGATATTGAGAAGGCACATGAAAAATACAAAATTGATCCCATTCTTACACCATATACCAGAATATATTCTAATAGGATCACAGATTCAGATGCAAATTGAAGACAATAGGGGGAAACTTTTATAAAACCTAGGAGTTATAATCCAGAAACTTTCCTGACTATGACAAATTCCAGAAGCAGTAAGAAAAAGGATTGATTGATGTGTTTACATAAAAATATAAAATTACATAGCCCAAAACACCATAAAGTATGTAAAAATACAAACAACAAAGTGGGGAAAACATTTACAAATTTTATTGCAAATAAGAGGATTAATACATTCAGTTAAATTATCTGAATTGCTGGTTTGAGACCATTTTAGACCTAACAAGATAGCAATTTCATATGGTTCAACTTAATAACATATATATAGAGAATTTCTTTAAAAAATGAGCAATATCTCCATAGAATAATGAACTAGAGGTATCCATACACGATTTGATAAACAAAAATGCAAGCAGATTTTAGCTATATGAAAAGGTGCTGAAAGTGAAAGTCGCTCAGTTGTGTGCAACTTTGAGACCCCCATTCTCCAGGGCCAGAATACTGGAGTGGGAAGCCTTTCCCTTCTCCAGGGGTCTTCCCAAGCCAGGGCTCCCACATTCCAGGCAGATTCTTTACCAGCTGAGCCACACAGGAAGCCCAAGAATACTAAAGTGGGTAGCCTATCCCTTCTCCAGGGAATCTTCCTGACCCAGGAATCGAACCGGGGTCTCCCACATTGCAGGCGGATTCTTTACCAACTGAGCTATGAGAAACACACTCATAAAAATCTATCCCAAAGATTGCAAAAATGCCCAAAAGATATGCAAAGGCAATTCAGTGCACACTGTGTAATAGCAAAAGACTGGAAACAACCCAAATCTCTTGATATCTGAAAGAGTAATTTCTCCAACTTTTATTTTCTGGGACTATCTTAAACACTACTGGATCTTTGTATTTCTACATACATTTTTGTTTGTTGTTTTGGCTGCTCTGGGTCTTCGTTGTTGTGCACAGGCTTTCTCTAGTTGTGACGAGCCGGGACTACTCTCTAGTTGAGGGGTGTGGGCTCATTGTGATGGCTTCTCTTGTCTCAGAGCATAAGCTCTAGGCCCACAGGCTCAGTAGTTGCAGCACGTGGGCTTCTGTAGTTGTGGCACAGAGCCTTAATTGCTCCGAGGAACGTGGAATCTTCCTGGACCAGGGATTGAACCTGTGTCCCCGGCGTTGTCAGGCAGATTCTTATTCATTGTGCCACCAGGGAAGTCCTCTATATACATTTCTGAATCTGTTTTTCAATACAAACACACACACACACACACACACACACACACATGCACGCACACATGCCTGCTGAGCTCTGTGTTGGGATTACATTGAATCTGTAGATCAGTTTGGCAGAATTGGCATCTTTACAGAACTGAGTACTTAGTCCATGAACATTTAGTTAGATCTTCTTTAATTAATTCCAGTAATGCTTTGTAGTTTCCTGTGTAGAGAATATAAGCATCTTTTTTTTTTTTTAGATTTATTCCTGTGCTTTTTTTTTTCAGATTTCTTATTTATTTATTTACTTTACAATATTGTATTGGTTTTGCCATACATCAACATGCATCCGCCACAGGTGTACACGTGTTCCCCATCCTGAAGCCCCGTCCCACCTCCCTCCCGATACCATCCCTCTGGGTCATCCCAGTGCACCAGCCCCAAGCTTCCTGTATCCTGCATCGAACCTGGAGCTTTTGGTGTTCTTGGGAACAATGATAAATGGCATCTTATTTTTAAATTTCACTTTCTAGTTGTTCAGTTCAGTCGCTCAGTCGTGTCCGACTCTTTGCAACCCCATGGACTGTAGCACTCCAGGCCTCCCTGTCCATCACCAACTCCCAGAGTTCACTCAGACTCACGTCCATCGAGTCAGTGATGCCATCCAACCATCTCATCCTCTGTCGTCCCCTTCTTCTCTTGCCCCCAGTCCCTCCCAGCATCAGTCTTTTCCAATGAGTCAACTCTTCACATGAGGTGGCCAAAGTATTGGAGATTCAGCTTTAGCATCATTCCTTCCAAAGAACACCCAGGACTGATCTCCTTAAGAATGGACTGGTTGGATCTTCTTGCTGTCAAGGGACTCTCAAGAGTCTTCTCCAACACCACAGTTCAAAAGCTTTGTTACTGGAATATAAAAAAATAGTTTCATTTTTTTCTACATTGATTTTGCAGTGACCTTACTATATCCACTTATTCATTCTAATAGTTTATTGGTATATTTTAAATTCTTTGGTACCCAGGCAATCATGAAGTCTGGGAATAATGATAGTCTATACCCTACACTTGAATTTTCATATCTTTTTTACCCCAGTTTACTGATCTGGCTAGGACCTACAATATTTGCTACAGGTTTTTTTGTACATACCATTTACAATATTCAAAAAACGAAGATCATGGCATCCAGTCCCATCATTTCATGCAAATAGATGGGGAAACAATGGAAACAATGACAGACTTTATTTTCTTGGGCTCCAAAATCACTGCAGATGGTGACTGCAGCCATGAAATTAAAAGACGCTTGTTCCTTGGAAGGAAAGCTATGACTAACCTAGATAGCATATTAAAAAGCAGAGACATCACTTTACCAACAAGGTCCATAGAGTCAGAGCTATGGTTTTTCCAACAGTGATGTATGAATGTGAGAGTTGGACCGTAAAGAAGCCTGAGTGCCAAAGAATTGATGCTTTTAAACTGTGATATTGGAGAATATTCTTGACAGTCCCTTGACAGCAAGGATTTCAAGCCAGTCAATTGTAAAGGAAATCAGTCCTGAATATTCATTGGAAGTACTGATGCTGAAGCTGAAACTCCAATACTTTGGCCACCTGATGCAAAGAACTGACTGATTGGAAAAGACCTTGATGCTGGGAAAGATTGAAAGCAGGAGGAGAAGGGGCCAACAGAGGATGAGATGGTTGGATTGCATCACTGACTCAACAGACATGAGTTTGAGCAAACTCCAGGAGATAATGAAGGTCAGGGAAGTCTAGCGTACCTCAGTCCATGGGGGTCACAAAAAGTCAGACACGACTTACAGTCTAACAACAACAAGCCTCAATCTTCTTGCCTATTAGTTATTGAGAGAAGTGTATTTAAAATGTCTCACTGCCACTGTAAATGCAGGCTTATTTATTTCTCCTTGTAATTCTGTCCACTTTTGCCCTAGTTTGAGATTGTAATATTAAGCATTTTAAATTTAGCATTCTTTTATTCCTGACAGAATTGACTTTTTTTCATTATGAAATGTTCTACTGTATCTGTAACAATTCTCTTTGACATAAAGTCTATTTTGCCTGTTACTAAGATTGGTATATCAGCTTTGTTTGGTTCTTTTTTTCATGGTATATCTTTATCCATCCATTTTGCTTTCAACTTTTCTATAGCATTCTATGTAAGTTGGGTCGCTTGTCAACAACATATAGTTGAGTTTTTTTAATCTGGTTTGATAATTTTTAAATTAGTGACAGTCTTCTAATGGAATTAGTGTCTTTACATTTGATGTAGTTATTAAATACATAAATGGCTTAATCTTTCCCCTTTTGTTTCCTTCTTTTGGATTAGATATTGATTATTATTTCATTTCCTCTCTTGATGAACTTGGTTATACATTCTTTTACTGCTCTTTTGTTGGTTATCCTAGCAATTACATTCTGCAACTTTTTATTAAAGTCTAGTATAAACAGTGGGAGAAGGCAATGGCACCCAACTCCAGTACTCTTGCCTGGAAAATCCCATGGACTGAGGAGCCTGGTGGGCTGCAGTCCATAGGGTCACAAAGAGTCGGACACAACTGAGCAACTTCACTTTCACTTTTCACTTTCATACATTGGAGAAGGAAATGACAACCCACTCCAGTGTTCTTGCCTGGAGAATCCCAGGGACAGCAGAGCCTGGTGGGCTGCCATCTATGGGGTCGCACAGAGTTGGACACGACTGATGCGACTTAGCAGCAGCAGCAGTATAAATGGTACCTTTATCCCTTCTCAGAAAGTGCCAGGGGAAAGACTGTCCCCCTTACCTTCCTAGGCTTGATAGTTTAGTCTGTGAAATAAACAGGAGAAAAATTATATACATTTATTAATTTTTAATATTACCTAATATGATTAGGTACACACATATATTAATTTTAATTAACAATTAATTTTATACTAATTTAATATAGATAATTAATACCATACTGGAAGAAACACAAGCTGGAATCAAGATTGCCATGAGAAATATCAATAACCTCAGATATGCAGATGACACCACCCTTATGGCAGAAAGTGAAGAGGAACTCAAAAGCCTCTTGATGAAAGTGAAAGTGGAGAGTGAAAAAGTTGGCTTAAAGCTCAACATTCAGAAAACAAAGATCATGGCATCTGGTCCCATCACTTCATGGGAAATAGATGGGGAAACAGTGGAAATAGTGTCAGACTTTATTTTTTGGGCTCCAAAATCACTGCAGATGGTGACTGCAGCCATGAAATTAAAAGATGCTTACTCCTTGGAAGGAAAGTTATGACCAACCTAGATAGCATATTGAAAAGCAGAGACATTACTTTGCCAACAAAGGTTCGTCTAGTCAAGGCTATGGTTTTTCCTGTGATGTATGGATGTGAGAGTTGGACCGTGAAGAAGGCTGAGCACCAAAGAATTGATGCTTTTGAACTGTGGTATTGGAGAAGACTCTTGAGAGTCCCTTGAACTGCAAGGAGATCCAACCAGTCCATTCTGAAGGAGATCAGCCCTGGGATTTCTTTGGAAGGAATGATGCTAAAGCTGAAACGCCAGTACTTTGGCCACCTCATGCGAAGAGTTGACTCATTGGAAAAGACTCTGATGCTGAGAGGGATCAGGGGCAGGAGGAGAAGGGGTTGACAGAGGATGAGATGGCTGGATGGCATCACTGACTCGATGGACGTGAGTCTGGGTGAACTCTGGGAGTTGGTGATGGACAGGGAGGCCTGGCATGCTGTGATTCATGGGGTTGCATAGAGTTGGACACGACTGAGCGACTGAACTGAACTGAATACCATACCCAAAATGGAAGTGATATTTGAAAGCTTACACACCATCTTCATATGGGAAAGGGGAGTGAGATGTGGATGTCTCAGGATACAGTTACTGCTCTTTCAGGAAAGATGAAGGGCTCTTAGGAAACAGGTTGGAACGGGCTTCCCAAGTGGCACAGTGCTAAAGAATCCACCTGCCAATGCAGGACATGTAAGAGATGCAGATTCGATTCCTAGGTTGGGAAGATCCCCTAGAGCAGTAAATGACAACCCACTCTAGTATACGTGCCTGGAAAATTCCATGGACAGGTGAGCCTGGTGGGCTGCAGTCCTTGGCATCACAAAGAGTCGGACACAACTGGGCACACACACACATCACAAAATAATAATGACAATTTTAAAAACTAAGAGTGAGAAAACAGATTGGAAGAATGACAGTTGGTGAGAAACTTTGTCCAAATACAGTGTCACTTTCTACCTTCCTCTCCTATGAAAAGAGTCCATCTTCCTGGTTCATGAAACTCCCAGAAAGGAGAAGGGAATTTAAGGCAACTGAGTTCTGTTCCTTTCAGACCCCTGTCTTTAGACAGATAAGCGGGCTTCAGAGAAGCCTGCTTTTGGTATTTTTTAAAATGCTTTCAGCTCAAAATAATCAAGATAACAAAGTGGTGTATTTGGAGGTGGCATGTACTGGACTTAACTCCTTTACTAGTGATGTACAAGATGGAACTTAATAGAAATTATTATTTTACATCTACTTTCTTGTCCTGAGTTTCAGGAAGGCAGGAGATGGGAGAGATGTGCTGAGGAACTTCCCTTTTCTCTTGCGATGCTCAGTTGTTGGGAAGATCTGTTATGCCGCGGTGCCTCCAAGCTGTCCACTCCCATGTCCACGTGTCTCCCCAGATGTCTCTTGCCATCCTCGCCAGACCTGGCCCCATGTGGCTCCATTACATCCACCCACACAGAGCTGGCATCTTGGCCATGTTACATCTGGCCAATTTCATCAGAAGTACTGCTTTACTTGGAATTTTTATAAACTTGTTTTGTTCATAGCTTCCGACTCACCATGTATTCCATACTCCTCCACAGGGCAAATGGAAATGAAGCCTTTTATGAAGCTTCCCTGTTTTAAAACTGGAAAATTGGCAGCCAAGGCAGCTTTAGAGTGAGTCGGAAAGTCTGTCAGACTCACAACATGACCCTTTGGAAGGTGAGGGACATTTATGAGTTTGTTTATAGAAAACATCAGAGCCAGTGTTATGTTTACTTGGCTCAGTGTTGGGATTCTGACCCTTTGATCAGATAAGATCTCATCACAGAGTGTTCTCATTGGTTTTCCTGCAAGAAACAGCACTCAGTTGGGAAGGCGTGAAGTTCCATGAGACAAGCCAGCATTCCGGGGGCAGGTGGACTGAATCCCATCATGATTGGTTACCTTCCTTTCCTCATAACACTTGACCTCCAAAGCAAACGTTCTCCAGCGTGATCCTTTCCAGAAAGATCCAGTGTTGGAACATCATGGTATTTCTAGGGAGTGTGGGAGTTTCAGGAAAGAACAAAATCTGACTCCATGTTGGATCTGTTCCTTTTACTCTAACCTTTGCTTCCCATTGCTTTTGTTCACTGAAAGGGTACTGTCTATATGGAATGCCCTGCTTTGGGGAACCCTTCCCTCTGACTGAATGTTAAACCAAAGTGCCTATGTTCAGGGAAACCCCCTAAATCTATCCATCTGTGGAGAGGAAGGAAGAAATTAACACATCCCTCCCCAAGGGCTTCCCTGGTGGATCAGATGGTAAACAGTCTGTTGCCTGGTGAATTCCATGGACAGAGGAGCCTGGAAGACTACAGTCCATGGGGTCACAAACAGTCGGACATGACTGAGTGACTAACCTTTTCAATAAGCATTAGCAGCCTTTTCCCCTAGGGTGACCATTCCTGGAGCTATTTGCAAGGTTAATGGCCTTCTTACTCTACTTCCTCACCTTCTCCCTCTATCTGTCCCATAAAAGAACCTGGCATCCAGATTTCAATAAGATGGTTATTTTGAGACATTAGTCTGCCATCCTCTCGATCCTCTCAATTCAGGCTTTCTGAATAAAATCATGTTCCTTGCCTCACCACTTTGTCTCCGACTTATTGGCCTGTCGTGCAGCAAGCAGAGCAAGGCAAACTTGGACTCTGTAACTTGCTGACAGCTGACAAAGTAGGTAAGATGTATTTGACTCAGGTAGGTCACACACAGTGAAGATAGAGAAAGAAGACCATAAAAGTTGTCCAGAGTGAGGCAAAAATGGAAGTGAAACCCTTTCCTTAGAGCTCGTTTCTTGGAGCCAGGGTAGAATAAGAATGCAAAATCAATTCAAGACCAGCTCATTTGCTCCCTCTGTGTCAGGCACAGCTCTGGACCTGGGGACACAGAGGTGCTTATGGTCCCCTCCTTAAGTTCAAGGGGCTCCCAGCCCAGGAAGACAAACAGGGCATGGGATACCAGCTCTGCAGGGCTGAATAACTGTGTGGAGGGTGGAACAAAAAAGAGGTTCCAAGGGTGAAAGCTGAACTGAGCTGAAGATGGGCTCCATGGTGGGGAGAGGGGTTGCCTACAAAGGCCTTACAAACATCAGTAGTGGCCTTGGCAGGGGAGGTTCTCAAACTGTGTTGGGTGATGCCACCATTTGAAATGCCTATACTTAACAAAGAGGCAAGAATGTCTTTAATTCCACTTTCTGAATGGGAGATGGAGTTCAGAGGTGAGGTGTCTTCCTGAGTACGGTCAGGCATGGTCACAGGCCATGATGCTATCAGGGAGCTGGGATTAATGGACATTCTGGCCAAGCTGGAAGCAGGAAGGGACTCCTTCCAGCCTCCTTCATTCACATGCCTTGAGCATTCACCCTGCATAGTCTGGATTCTGGAAATTTCCTTATAACAACAGCTGTGGATTTCCCTAGTGGTTCAGTGGTTTAGAATCCACTTTCAAATGCAGGGGACATGGGTTCCATCCTTGGTCAGCAAACTAAGATCCCGCATGATGTGGACAGCTAAGTCCATGTGCCACAGTGAGAAGCCTGAGCACCACAACAAAGAACCAGTGCAGCCAAAAGACAACAGCAAAAAAGGTATTGAACAAGAGCTGGAGGGGTTTGTTTTCTGAATGGGGTGGGGTGGGGTCATGCTACAGTCGCTCTCCAGCAGAGGCAGCCTCTGGGTCAGCAGGAGACAAAGGGTAGGACACATTTGTATTTCATTTCCTTCACATTTTCTACCTCACAGGGCAAGACAGTATGATTTTTCAAGCATTGATTCCTTTGGACTTCAGCTTGCAAAAGAAATTAACCCCTGCACTTCAGGGACTCCCCAGAAACATGAAGATGGGAAAGGGGTTGGTATTCAGATTTTTTCTGGCTTGGACCTTTTATGTAGTCATTTAATCTGACAGGGCCTCTCAGCAGCTATATTGAACATATTGCTGGGGCTTCGCTGGCAGTCCAGTTGTTAAGTCTCCTTATTTCCAATGCAGAAGGCAAGGGTTCAATCCCTGGCTGGGGAACTAAGATCCCATGTGCTGCATGGGGAAGCCAAAAAAATGAAAAATAAAATTTTAAAAAGGAAAACACTGCTGGAAATAATTAGGATAGAGACATAGTGGATGATGTGTTTTCTTAGTCAAGGATTCAAAGTGCTCTGGGCATTATCTTCATAAATACTCTTTTTAACTCATTTCAAAGTCTGCAGAGACTGAATCTACTGGAGAAGATCTTAGGATTCTATAGCAGTCCTGAGGCTCCCCCAACAGGAGCAGATAATGGTATATGGGGGGGTGGGGGTAGGTGTTAGGACAGCCCTGCAGGCCAAGAAGTGAGTTCTCGGATGAGTATATTTGGAGAAGGAATGGACATGCTCACCTGAGCTCCTCTAGCTTTGGGGAGCTGTGTAACCAATAGTGGCCAATTATCCACATGGTGATCAACAACCACCAACTGTAGTGGAAAGCAATTCCTCCTCATTGTCTTCATAACATGAATTGTGGCGAGCTCTGACTGTTCCCTTTGATGCCTTCTCAGATCTGAAATGAACACTGTGAGCTGGCTAACAGTGGGGACTCAGTACCTAGTTGCGAGATCTCTGAACCTCCAAGAATTGCACCCTAACCACCCATGCTAATGAGATGGTTCCAAGAATAGCTGTTCTCATTGGTTATTGATGACTAGATTGATAACAGCCAAGGAGGTCTCTAGGGATAGATTGATGACAGCCAAGTAGGTCTCTAGGGATATAATGCAGGACTCAGGCATCTAAGGTCCCTTTAACCCCTCTGAAAGTGTATTCTCTTAAGTGTGTTATCATCAATAGGTCACAAATAACCCCAAAGCTCAGGGGTCAAATCCAACTACAAAAAAACAATCCAGTGGAGGTGGTCCTCCTCCAACCCTCCACTAGTAACTTGGGGATCCTCTCTGCTTTCATCTTCCATCTCTGCCATCTAGAAAATCTTTGTTAACAGCCTCTGAATAAGAGAGAAAGGATGCAGGGAGTTCACACCTGTTCTTAAATGCTTTGAACTGATAGTAACCAATCCCTTCCACTCACATTCCCATTGGTCAGAACTTAGTCACATGATCCCACCCCACCCCAAGGGATACTGAGAAACATAGTCTTTCTGGGTACCCAGTAAGAAGTAATGGCTTTGTGAACGTTTTCTAACATTCTCTAGATCCCATATATATAGACAATTGTAGAAAACAGTTGTCTTTGTTGTTTAATTGTACTAAGAGCAATCAGGAGACACACAAAGCTTTGTAAAATCAACTCACTTTTGACTACACAAGACAACTTTGCTCAAGATGAAACCTGGATCTTCTGTGGATAAAAATTTTCCTCTAGCCAGTTCTCTGCTTATATTAATACAATTGTTTGTTTCTAAGTCTGACCCAAAGTAAGAGGTTTGGTCCTGCACACATGGAATCTTATGACTCAAGACTTTTTTAGATGACCACAAGAAACAAATGGGCCCACTATAATTTACACATTTGCATGTGTGAAGGTCTTGGTGGCTAAAGGATGAGGAATACATGTTTCCAAGGACTTCTCCAGCACTGGAAAGAAGCAGAATGTTTGCAATAATTAACTACCTTATAAAAGTTGAAAGCTTTATAATGCAAAAAATTTTAAGTTCTTTAACTTTTAACAATTATTTTAAATGTCCAAACAAATACCCAGCAATAAAACCCATGTTTAGTTTTTTAAAAAAAATCCTTTGCAGGAGCAGCATTTGTTCCTTGGTGGGATTATGCTGATTAAGCAATCATAAACCCATCCCCTGAAAGTGGTCTCCTTCTCTGTGTCTGGTGCTGCCTGGAGATGACATTGAAGAGGACAAATGATGGAAACCGGGTTGACATGGAAAACAGAGCCCATGCAGATCTTTAAGAAAGGCCTGAGTGTAAGGTGTGTATGTTCTTTTAAAATCATTCGGTGTGAGCAATGGCTCAATTCTATTGGTCTGCAGAATCATGTGACTCTTGTTAAAGGCTAACTGCATTTATGAGATCAGGAGCCCATCATTTTATCTCCAAGTACAGTTGATGGAAGGAAATAGCTAGTGGCAAATAGAACAAGAGATTTGCATAAATCAATACAAAGATGATTTTATAGCAAAATATTATTTGTAACATATAAAGAGCCAGGAACTGCAGGTACTCACCCAGATGAAATTGAAGGTTGGAGCTTTGGCAGAATCATACCAAAATGCGTGGATGTCATCCTGAGCTCTGAATACAGAAGTCAATCCATTGGAATGGTAAATCTGATTCTTGTAATTATGCATAAAGAGACCCATCCTGTCTCAGGAGAGGAACATGGCAGGCATGGTACCCCAAGGCACTCTCCGGGGATGCCCCTACCCCTTGTGAGAGTCTTCAGCACAGTGGCACACAAGGAGGCAATCACTGCAGGCTCCCAACGGCACACATTTGCACAGTTAACTGGAGGAAAACTTTGAAGCAGAGAAGCAGCAAAGCACGTGGAACCCTCTGAACCCTGGCTGTGCCCAGAGAGATGAGCTTAGGGCAGGTATGGTAGAACTGGGAGCCTCAGGCGAGGGTGCTGGGAGGGGCTCTGAGAGACTGACCCCGTCCCACCGATGTCCAGTTATTCCCAGGGAATGGGGTAGGGAAATATCTAGGAGATTCTGTAAAAAAGGACCTTTCTGGTTGAGGAAAATGGCCTTGTTTTATTCCTCCTCGATGTCATAACTAGGTCATTATACTGATTGAAATTAGTTACACTACCTGTGAATGGGCTTCCCTGGTAGCTCAGATGGTAAAGAATCTGCCTGCAATACAGGAGACCTGGGTTCAGTCCCTGGGTAGAGAAGATCCCCTGGAGAAGGAAATGGCTACTCATTCCAGTATTCGTACCTGGAGAATTCCTTGGACAGTGGAGCCTCGCAGTCTACAGTCCATGGGGTCACGAACAGTTGGACATGACTGAGCGGCTAACACACACACACACACCTGTGAATGTCATCAGGAGAATGAAGGGGTATTGGGCCTATTGGGGTCGAGAATCTGAGAATCACTCGTGTCGAGGAATAAACAAGGGGCTCTAGAGGGAGAAGATAATTGGAAATCTTTTGCTGGCTTTGCTGTTCTTTGCAGCACTATTTTCAATAGCCGGAACATGGAAGCAACCTGAACGTCCATCGACAGAAGAATAGATAAAGAAGATGTAGTACACATATATAATGGAATATTGCTCAATCATAGAAAGGAATAAAAGTGTGTCATTTACAGAGACATGGATGGACCTAGAGACAAGGATCATATAGTAAGTCAGAAAGGGAAAGACGAATATTGTATAATATCGCTTATATGTGGAATCTAGAAAAATGGTACAGATGAACTTATTTGCAAAGTAGAAATAGAGTCACAGATGTAGAAAACAAACTGCTGCTGCTGCTAAGTCACTTCATTCGTGTCCGACTCTGTGTGACCCATAGACGGCAGCCTACCAGGCTCCCCCGTCCCTGGGATTCTCCAGGCAAGAACACTAGAGTGGGTTGCCATTTCCTTCTCCAGTGCATGAAAGTGAAAAGTGAAAGTGAAGTCGCTGGCAGTTACTAAAGGGGGCAGGCGGGAATGGGATGAATTGGGAGATTGGGACTGATGTACATTCATTACTATGTATAAAATAGATAACCAATAAAAAGCTACTGAATAGCACAGGGACCCCTACTCAGTGCTCTGTCATGACCTAAAGGGGAAGGAAATCCAAAAAAGAAAGGATATATGTATACATACATGTATATATATATGATCCACTTTGCTGTACAGCAGAAAATAACACAACACTGCAAAGCAACTATATACCAATAACATTTTTTTAAATGATTAAAGTAAAATAAAAGCCTAGTGACCTTGGGCAAGTTACTTCTCTCCAGATCTGGATTCCTCATTTGTGAAGTGCTGAGGTTGTACTATTTAATAGATCCTCTTGTAGAACCTTCCCATTTGGGACTATGTGATGCATAAGTAGAGTTGTCTGTAAGCCCCAAAGCCCTTGGTCATGATTGAAATACAATTAGAAATAGATCTGGAAATAACTTTTTAAAGCAATTTAAAATGCTAGATATGATATAGTAGACCTCTTGAAATACATGACTGGAAACTTTACATTTTCAGCAAACATCTTGAATGCTATTTTCCAAGAAAGAATTCTTATAACAAATAGTCAGGTGTCTGAAGACTGATTGCATCTCTAGAATTCCCTGGGGATGCCAGTTCCATTTTTTCCAAAATGAAGAATCCTCTCTGCTCTTGTACTCTGAAAAGATGACCCCATCCCAGCTTCCCCTGTTGTTGTTCAGTAGCTCAGTCATGTCTGACTCTTGGCAATCCCAAGGACTGCCGAATGCCAGGCTTCCCTGTTCTTCACCATCTTCCAGAGCTTGCTCAAAGCTCCTGAGTGTTCAACAAAAGTCCTTACAACCTTCAGAAGCTTCTCTCACCAGCCTCTGGAATCTTCTGTGTCTGGAAATGAGTCAGCAAATTGCCTTACAGAGTTCTCCAGTGTTGATTCTTTGAGGAATCCGCAGAAGGTGGCCCAGTCCTACTGGTGAGACTGAGATAAGAGGTGGATGGGCCACAGGCTGAGCAGCTGGAGTTGGGCCCCTGTGGACAGATACTCCAAGATGAAGACAAGAGCAAGAGGGAGGAGAAGCTGAGCCCTGCCCAGATAAGAGAGAAAGAGACCACGTGTTTCTCATTCTCAAGGTCAAAGAGAACTTTCTGACAATACATGGACCGAAAGCCTTCTTGGAGGTCAAAAGGGAGGGGGGCATCACCCCATAGTAAGTGATGCCAACTACCTATAGGTCTCTTTGCTAGACTCTATCTTGGCTAAGAGATGAGCGTGCATACATGGAAGGATCCTGAGATAAACCAAATATGTGCTCAGAACCAGGCAAAGCAAAATGATTGGTCAAAGAAAACCTGGAAGAAATGCCCCATAAAAGGATGCAAACTACCACAAGGGCACGATTCTTTGAGTCCACCCATATGTCTATCCACAATACTCTTTTTCTGCCTAATAAACACTTTATTTGTTTCATTACTTCCCGTCTTTGTAGAAAACCATTTCTATGAAGCCAAAGGGCCCAGGGCCTTGTCACTGGCCACTGTCCCTGGTGGTCTAGTGGCCAGGATCCAGCGTTCTCACTGCCCCAGCCTGACTTCAGTCTTTGACCAGGGAACTAAAGTCCTGCTTCAAGTCGCTGCAGGCTGAGGCCACCAGAGATCAAGCCCAGCAGCAGATACTGTCTTGGCCTGTTTGAGGCTCGAGCTGTCCCAAGCTGAGCGGGGTCATCACCTTCCTCTAGCTGCCCAGAGGCAGACCTCAAGGTTACCAAGTTGGCTGTTTTCAAAACATGGGCCCCAAGTAAAGAATGTAATTTTATTTGAAGGAGACAACTGCTTCTGACCAGATGCTTCCTGAATGGGTAAGGATGATCCACTGGGCCTCGTTGAAAAAGCAAGTTTAATGGAGTAAAAAAATCTCTTTAAGAACAAGGACAACGTGGGCTGTGTTGAAGACGTAAGTGGAATTTCGCTCAGCAGGAGCAACTGTTTTCATCAGAGAAAGGATTATGGCGCTCCTGAGGAAGGTTTCCAAGAAACAGAAAAAGAGTCCTGATTCAAGTTGGGTAAATAATGAGGTGTCTGTCTGTTGGCAGCTGAAATGTTGGGCCAAGTGTAACTGTAAATACAGGCAGGATGAATGCGCTTTAAGAGGCAGATTCATTGAAGGGGAAAGCAGTTAATTGATATCGAATGACTCACAAACAGGGGTAACATCATGGTGGGAGAGCCAAGAGGAGATTTGTGGAGGTGGGAGGGTCCCCATGCACCCTGCTTTGTCAAGTTTAAATGAAGACAAAGCCCTTTGCCTCCAAACCCTAATTGTGGATACAGTGATACAGCGAGTAATGTTTGGAGAGCTGTAACTTCTATTCGGCACCTGACTGATGTTGCTCAAAAGCAACTGACTGATGTTGTTGGGAAAATGAGAAGTCAGGAGACAATACTTTAAATTATGTGAAGAAAAAAAAAAAAGAAAGAATGATTAGCCCGGAGTCATCATCCAGAAATCTTTCAGTTCTACTCCCCTATAAATTATTGAGGGAGTTCCTTCTTGGACAACGAGAACTATTTAATAGTACCCTTCCAAGCTCGTAATTACTTCAAAGATCTTTCTTTAGTCACAAGACATCCTGGGACTCGGTTCTAAATCACAGCTCGATGTTAAAACGTCCCGGTAATGCGTAAATGCGGTAATCCAAGGGAGAAAACACCATGCTTCACTTCTTCTTTATCACACAAAAAGAACACTGAGTGCCTGTGTTGGATGTTTTGTTTTAAGACTGTGCTGGGGTTTTTGCTCTGGAACTTACTTTTATTACAAAAGGAGCACATGCTCATTGTAAACCAGTCCCCCTCCCCACCCCTCTGAGGGTCTGAATTAAAAGGTTAATGTCACCTGTCCCATCACAGCACCACTGCCCAGGGGTAGAAAACACTACTGAAGTTCAGTGTGGGTCATTGCAGACCCACTCTTAGCACACACCAACTATATGAATGTGCACCGCTTTTTCCTCTAAGCTTCCAGCTAGAAAATTAAGAGCAACCTTTAAGCATTCCTTTCTCTTGAGCTGTATTTGACCAGCTAAGTGCTAGTTCAAACCATGATCTAAACCAGAAGGCTTCTCTCAGGAGGTCATCTGCTAAATGCCAGGTGTTGGGGTCAGAGCCACATTTTCAACTTTTCACCTCACAGTTGTTGAGGTGATCGTGCTCAGAAAACCAGGGTCCCAGTTCCACAACTCCAGTCTTGTTGGAATCTTACAGCTTCATCAGTCACTTCAAACAACTGTAAATGATACCAGGAGCCCACATAGACCTGGGACTATAGGTTTTAACCCACATCTGTAGAGAGTACCTGGGAGCCCAAAGGTGATTGCTTCAAATCTGTTCAAGCTTTGGTGATCTTTGGGGGGATCTAAAAGGAAATACAGCACAACAGTATCACTTAAAACTGTTAATAGTAGGATTGTTGTTGTTGTTGTTCATTTGCTAAGTCATGTCCAACTCTTTGCAATCCCCTGGACTGCAGCATGCCAGGCTTCCCTGTCCTTCACTATCGCTCAGAGTTTGTTCAAATTCATGTCCATTGAGGCAGTGATGCCATTCAACCATCTCATCCTCTGTCGCCTCCTTCTCCTACCTTCAACCTTTCCCAAGATCAGGGTCTTTTCCAATGAGTTGGCTTTTTGCATCAGGTGCTCAAAGTATTGGAGCTTCAACTTCAGCATCAGTCCTTCCAGTGAATATTCAGGGTTGATTTCCTTTCAGATTGACTGGTTTGATCTCCTTGCTGTTCAAGGGACTCTTAAGTCTTCTCCAACACCACGTTCCCAAAGCATCAATTCTTCAGTGCTCAGCTTTCTTTATGGTACAGCTCTCACATCCATACATGACTCCTGGAAAAACCATAGTTTTAACTATGCAGAACTTTGCTGGCAAAGTAATGTCTCTGCTTTTTAATACGCTGTCTAGGTTTGGCATAGCTTTTCTTCCAAGGAGCAAGCATCTTTTAATTTCATGACTGCACATGAACTAACCCTAACCCCAACCATTCAAAACTCACAGGAGCTTGGTTTCTTAAAGTATGGTCACAGTTCCATCTGTCCAGGGTATTTGCTTGCTTAATATTAGTTTTATTTATTTGGCAGTGCTGGGTCTTAGTTGCTTTCATCTTCATTGTGGCATGCAGGATCTCTAGTTGCAGCATGCAAACTCTTAGTTGAATGTGTGGGATCTAGTTCCCTGACCAGGAATCAAACCTGGGCTCCCTGCATTGGGAGTGTGGAGTCCTAGCCACTAGACTACCAGGGAAGTCCCTGCCAACCCAGGACATGTGTTAAACTTACCAACCCAGATGTACTGAATTAGAATCTCTGGGGGAATAGTAATAAGCTTTTTTAATATATAACTTTATTTATTTATTTTTGGCTGTGCTGGGTCTTCATTGCTGTGCAGGCTTTTCATCTAGTTGCAGCAAGTGGAGGCTACTCTCTAGGTGAGGTGTATGGGCTTCTCATTGCAATGGCTTCTCTCGGTGAGGAGCACAGGTTCTAGGGCACTCCAAGTTCAGTAGTTGCTGCACGTGGGCTCTGTAGTCGTGGTTCCTGGGCTATAGAGCACAGGCTCAGTAGTTGTGGCACACGGGCTTAGTTACTCCAAGGCATGTGGAATCTACTATAACTAATGATCAAACCTGTGTTTCCTGCATTGGCAGGCAGACTCTTTATCTTCCCTGAGCCACCAGGGAAGCCCCAGTAGTAAGCATTTTTAAAAGCACCCAATTGGACTTGCATCACACCAAAGTGTGAAAACTGTTGTTCAAGAGAACAGAAGAAATAAGAAGAAAGAAGCCCTGTTTATTCCTTGGGGCTTATTTCAGGCCACACTCTGGGGGGGAAAAAATCAAGGCCAAAAGATAGGAATGGGGACCCAAGGAGACTCATGGTCTTGTCCAGTCACTGTGCAGGCAGAAATCAAATGCAAGGGCCAGGCCTTGTATGCAGAGAAGATGAGGATTTCTAAGTAGTTTTTGATGTTCTATATCAATCCCTCTCCATTAACAAGTGGAGAATATTGAGAACTGAAAATGTGTTAAGTATTGTGAGAGGTGAGTGGCAAACTTATTTAGGGACAAAAGATAAACATAGGTGACATAATATTGAACAGTGTAAGCCACTGTACACTTATCTAAATTATGTGGCTTAGGCAAGCAGCTATGACCAACCTAGACCAAAGAGACATTACTGTGCCGACAAGGTCTGTTTAGTCAAAGCTATGGTTTTTCCAATAGTCATGTATGAATGTGAGAGTTGAAGCATAAAGAAAGCTGAGCGCTGAAGAATTGATGCTTTTGAACTGTGGTGCTGGAGAAGACTCTTGAGAGTCCCTTGGACTGCAAGGAGATCCAACCAGTCCATCCTAAAGGAGATCAGTCCTGGATGTTCAGTGGAAGGAAGGACTAACGGTGAAGCTGAAACTTCACTACTTTGGCCACCTGATGCGAAAAACTGACTCCTTGGAAAAGACCCTGATGCTGGGAAAGATTAAAGGCAGGAGGAGAAGGGGACAACTGAGGATGAGATGGTTGGATGGCATCACCGACTCAATGGACATGAGTTTGAGCAAGCTCTGAGAGTTGGTGATGGACAGGGAAGCCTGGCATGCTGCAGGTTGCATGGGGTTGCAAAGAGTCAGACACGACTGAGCGACTGAACTGAATGGAGTCAAACAAGTTCACAGGAGACAGATGACATTTGAAAAAGTAAGAGAAAGCTTTAAAAATTGGTTTTGAATTTGATTCGAATACATCCCTGGGAAAGGCAGTCAACCAGGGAAGAACAGCACATATTCATAGACGAGTGTGGGTCCAGGGCTACGGGGCAGATGGTGCAAACTGAAGAGGATGACGAGTCTGAGTGAATGGTGGGAAGACAATGGAGGGCCCAGGAAATAAAGCAGAAAGTCTAGGTTTCATGATGCATGAAATGGTCATAAATACTTTCCACAGACATTGGGTTGGCCAAAAACTTCATCCGGGTTTTTCCACAACATCGTACGGAAAAACCCGAACAACATTTTTGGCCAACTCAGTATTTAGAAAGTGTTAGTCCATCTCACACTAAGGGACTCCCCCTGGAGAAGCAACTAATCATCTATCTCCCAAATCTCTATGGGCTCTTAAGAGTGACCTAAGTTTTCCTTGGTTCACTGAGCAAGGAGAAGAGCTAGGAGAAGAAATCAAAGGTTTTGGTTTAGGACTTGGTAAGTTGGAGGTGCCTATTGGATATCTAAGCGGAAAAGTCAGTGGGCAGCTGAATTTAAAAGTCTAGAGAGGGACTTCCTTGGTGGTTCAGTGACAGACTCCACACTCCCAGTGCAGGGGGCCTGGATTCCATCCCTCCTCGGGGAATAGATCCCATGTGCCACAACTGAAAGATCCTGCAGGCTGCAATGAAGACCTGGCACAGCCAAACGAATAAATAAATAAAATTTTTAAGCCTAGAGAATGAGGAGATGCCAACAGGGGAAGCGATAGTGTGGAGATAGTATTTAAGTGGCAGTTAGTGTATCAAAGCACCCTCTCAGTTTGCCGTGCTCCATCTCCACTGGTTAGCAGCAGAATGGTACCTGAAATCATACCTGTTTCATTGTTCAAGACTCATCTCCAAGGCTTTCCTGGTGGCTCAGTGGTAAAGAATCCGCCTGCCAATGCAGGCAACATGGGTTCAATCCCTGGTCCAGGAAGATTCCACATGCAGCAAAGCAAGCAAGTCCATGCACCACAGCTGTAAGCCTGTGCTCTAGAGCCCAGGAACCTCAACTACTGAGCCCTCACGCCACAACCACTGAAGCCCGCGTGCTCAGCCCCTGCTCCACAAGAGAAGACACCGCAATGAGAAGCCCTCACACCACAACTGGAGAGTGGCCCCTGCTCGCCACCACTAGAGGAAAGGCCGCACAGCAACAAAGACACAGCCAAAAGTAAATAAATAATACAATTATATATATATATTTTAAAAAATCTCCAAATAACCAGAATCCAAATCTCAACATGGCTAAGCCCCACATCCATGTCTCTAACTCTAAGCCATATTTTTTCACCTGGCTGTCTTAATAAAATGTCTAACTCAATGATAATGAAAATATGACATGTCAAAATTTGTGGGATGCACCTTTAAGTGATGCTTAGAGAAAGGCTTATATTAGAAGAGGAACAGTCAAAACATCAACAGTCTAATTACTCATTTCAAGTAGTTAGTAAACAAACAGCAAATTAAATCCAAGAACGTTGAAGGGAGGAAATACAGATTAAAACAAAAATTAATGAATTAAATAATATAAAAAAGATAGGATCAACAAGGTGAGTTCTTTGAAGAGACTGATAAAACTCTGGCAAGACTTATTAAGAAGAAAGACTAAATAATTTATATCATCAAGAATAAAAAATGGGACTACATTAGACTGCTGAGGCAGCCGTAAGGTAGAACCACTGACTAGATTGCTTAAACAACAGAAATTTATTTTCTGTCATGGAAGCTAGAAGTCCAAGATCAAGGGGTCAGCATGGTTGGTTTCAGGGAAGGTTTCTGTTCTGGGTCTCTGCCCTTGGCATGTAGGTGGCTTTGTTCCCCCTGAGTCTTGACATGATCTTCCTTCTGTGGATGTCTGTGTCTTAATGTTTCTTCTTATAAGGACACCAGTCATATTGAATTAGAGACCACCCGTATGACCTCATGTTACTTTGAATGTGAATGTGAAAGTCAGTCATGTCTGACCCTTTGCAACCCCATGGGGTATAGCCTGCCAGGCTCCTCTGTCCATGGGATTTCCCAGGCAAGAATACTGAAGTGGGTTGCCATTCCCTTTTCCAGGGGAACTTCCTGACCTAAGTATCAAACCTAGGTCTCTTTCATTGCAGCCAGATTCTTTACTGTCTGAGCCACCAGGAAAGTGCCTTTGTACTTTGATTATCCCTTTAAAAGGCCCTATCTCCAAATACAGTCACATTCTGAGGTATTGGGAGTTAGACTTTAACATATGAATTTGGAGAGGGAGAGGGAGACAGAATTCAGCTCATAAAAAGGACATTACTACAGCTCTTATAGACATCAAAAAGGTCACAAGAGGATATTATAAACAAATGTGTGCCAAAAAGAGTTTTAAAATTAAGACGAAGTGGACAATTTCCTTGGAAAACACATATTCTGAATCACAAAAAGAAATAGAAAATCTGAATAGCCTATAACTATTAAGAAATTGAATTCACAATTTTAAATTTTCCAACAAAGGAAACTCCAGGCCAAGCTGGCTCACTGGTGATTTCATCTAAACATTTAACAAAGATATAATGCCAATATTAACCAAATTCTTCCTGAAAGCAGAGGAAAAGAGGGGAGAGGAAACACTCTAATCTGTCTTATGAGACCAGCATGACCTTGAAACCAAAACCTGATAAGACATTTTTTAAAAGGAAATTTACAGATTAATCTCTTTCTTAAGCAAAATATTAGCAAGGCAAAGCAATCAGTACATAAACAGAACGATATATCACAACTAAGTTGTGGGGGTTTTTCCAGAAAGTAATTTTATGTCATATTTGAAAATTAATGTTAAAAAAAAAAAGAAAATTAATGTTAACAGAAAAAAGAAAAATTGTGAACCTATCAATGGATTTTTTAAAAACCTTTGATTAAACTCGATAGTCATTCATGGGAAAAATTCTTAACAACTAGAAATAGATGGGAACTTCCTTAATGTGATAAGAACGTCTACAAAACCCTACAGCATGCATCATGCTTAAGGCGGAATGTTAAAAGCTTTCCCTTCGAGATTAGGATTGGACGAGGATGTCTGCTAACTCCAGTTCTATTGAACATCATTTTAGAGGCTCTAGACAATGCATACGGCAAGAAAAAAAGAAAAGAGAAGACATTAAAATTGGAAAGAAAGAGGGAAATTGCCATTATTCACAGGCAACATGTCTGTTAATACAAAAAAGCTAAAAGGAGCTACGCAAATTAATGTATTTAACACTATTGCTCAGTTCAGTCAGTTCAGTTCAGTTGCTCAGTTGTGTCCAATTCTTTGCGACCCCATGAATTGCAGCACGCCAGGCCTCCCTGTCCATCACCAACTCCCGGAGTTTACTCAAACTCATGTCCATCGAGTCGGTGATGCCATCCAACCATATCATCTTCTGTTGTCCCCTTCTCCTCCTGCCCCCAATTCCTCCCAGCATCAGAGTCTTTTCCAATGAATCAACTCTTCACATGAGGTGGCCAAAGTATTGGAGTTTCAGCTTTAGCATCAGTCCTTCCAATGAACACCCAGGACTGATCTCCTTCAGAATGGACTGGTTGGATCTCCTTGCAGTCCAAGGGACTCTCAAGAGTCTTATCCAACACCATAGTTCAAAATCATCAATTCTTCAGCGCTCAGCTTTCTTCACAGTCCAACTCTCACATCCATACATGACCACTGGAAAAACCATAGCCTTGACTAGACGGACCTTTGTTGGCAAAGTAATGTCTCTGCTATCTAGGTTCGTCATAACTTTCCTTCCAAGGAGTAAACATCTTTTAATTTCATGGCTGCAATCACCATCTGCAGTGATTTTGGAGCCCAGAAAAATAAAGTCTGACGCTGTTTCCACTCTTTCCCCATCTATTTCCCATGAAGTGATGGGACCAGATGCCATGATCTTCATTTTCTGAATGTTGAGCTTTAAGCCAACTTTTTCACTCTCCTCTTTCACTTTCCTCAAGAGGCTTTTTAGTTCCTCTTCACTTTCTGCCATAAGGGTGGTGTCATCTGCATATCTGAGGTTATTTCTCCCAGCAATCTTGATTCCAGCTTGTGCTTCATCCAGCCCAGCATTTCTCATGATGTACTCTGCATGTAAGTTAAATAAGCAGGGTGACAATATACAGCCTTGACGTACTCCTTTTCCTATTTGGAACCAGTCTGTTGTTCCATGTCCAGTTCTAACTGTTGCTAGGAATAGATAAAAGAAACGTAAGTCTTGTATATGATGAAACACTAATGAGAGAAATTTTAAAAGGGCTAACTAAATGGAGCTATTGATCTCTCTCTCTCTCTCCACACACACACACACACACACATATATATACACACATATATAATGTTCATAGATTGTGTGTTAGTCGCTCAGTCATGTCTGATTCTTTGCGATGCATGGACTATAGCCCACCAAGCTCCTCTGTCCGTGGAATTGTCCAGGAAAGAATACTGGAGTGGGTTGTCATTGCCTTCATAGATTGAGTATTGCAGATATTTCAGTCTTCCCAGATCAATCTATCATTCTAAAATTCCAAGTTTAAAAATCCCAAAGTTTTTAAAATAAATATATGTTATGGATATTAAAAGACTGAGTATTAAACATGCACAGTAAAGGGTTAAGAACAATCAAAAAAATTTTTAAAGACACACAAAGTTGGAGAACTTACTCTGCCAGATGGAGACTTACCATAAAGCTACGTACACCTACAGGCTAATGAACCAACGGGACAGAATAGAATCCAGAAACAGACCCCACATGTGGGTACTTGAATTGTGACAAAGATGACACCTTAGAATAGTGAGGAAAGTACACTCTTCAATAAATGGTGTTCAGCCAAGCAGATATTCATATAAAAAAAATTGAGCTTGATACTTAACTTAAACTAAAAATGAACAACAATTCTTGATAAATTATAGGCTTATACACAGAGGGTCAGAAATAAAAGTTCTAGAAAATGACATAGGGGAATATATTAACAACCTCAGGTTAGGAAAGATTTCTTAAATAGGACACACACACACACACACACAGAATGGTACAGATGAACCTATTTGCAGGGCAGGAATAGAGACAGAGACATGGGGAATGGACATGTGGACACAGAACAGGAGAAGCGGAGGTGAAACGAACTGGGAGGGTGGCACTGACATGTATCCACAACCATGTGTAGAATAACCAGTGGGAAGCTGCTGTCTAGCACAGGGAGCTCAGCTCGGTGTCTGTCACGACCTAGAGGGATGGGATGGTGGGCAGGGAGGCTTAAGAGGAAGGAGATGTGTGTATACATATGGCTGGTTTGCTTCATTAAACAGCAGAAAATAACACAACATTGTAAATCAATTACACTCCGATTTTTTTAAAGTTAAAAAAATTAAGAAGCCATCTAGAACATATAAATAACTATATCTTAAAACAAAAATCAGTAAGAAGACACCAATGGATTATTTGAACTACATTAAAATTGAGAATTTACAAAAAGTTTAAATTTAAATACAAAACAAATGCTTATAGGTCAACTTCTAACCCAATAGGAATATAAGGAAAAGATTTGATCGGGTATCTTAAAGAGGAGATACTGAGATGACTAGTGAACATATGAAGAGATGCTCAGCCTCATTAATCACAGGGAAATGTAAATTATAACCACCATTATACACCAGTATACATCTGCTCCTGCTGCTGCTAAGTCGCTTCAATCGTGTCTGACTCTGTGCGACCCCATAGACAGCAGCCCACCAGGCCCTGCCGTCCCGGGGATTCTCCAGGCAAGAACACTGGAGTGGGTTGCCATTTCCTTCTCCAATGCATGAAAGTGGAAAGTGAAAGTGAAGTTGCTCAGTCATGTCTGACTCTTAGCGACCCCATGGACTGCAGCCTACCAGGCTCCTCTGTCCATGGGGTTTTCCAGGTAAGAGTGCTGGAGTGGGGTGCCATCGCCTTCTCCGAGTGTACATCTACTGGATGGCTAAAAGACAGTACCGACTTGTGCTAAGTATGTGAGCAGTACGCAGTGCCGTTACGGGTGTACATTTGTCCAACCTTTTGGAAAACTGAGTTATCTACTAAAGCGCAATAATGTTTACCCTGAAATGCCATTTCTGGATGGATGCCCTAAAGAAAGGGCTTCCCTAGTGGCTTAGACGGTAAAGAATCTGCCTGCAATGCAGGACACCTGGGTTTGATTCCTGGATCAGGAAGATCCCCTAGAGAACGGAATGGCTATCCTCTCTAGTATTTTTGCCTGGAGAATCTCAGAGACAGAGGAGCCTGGCGGGCTACAGTCCATGGGGTCCAGAGTCAGAAATCACTATGCAACTAACACTTTTCACTTTCACCCGAAAGAAACACCTACATATGTATACCAAAAGCGTGTATTACAGTGTCCACAGTAGCATTATTATAGTAACCTTAAAATAGAAACAGCCCACGTGTCTGTTAACAGAAGGATGGATAAATATCTCGTCCATACATTACAATTCTGAAAATGAACTAGAGTTACATGGACAACTTGCAAAATCAAAATGATGAACCACAACAATTCAGACACAAGAGAATGCATACTTCTGATCCTATTTACACAATTTTTTTTTTTTTAAAGGCTGAACTAGGGAATTTCCTGGTGGTCCAGTGGTTAGGACTCAATGCTCTCACTGCCAGGGCCCCGGGTTCAATCCCTGGTTGAGGATCTAATATCCCACAAGCTATGAGGCACAGCCAAATAAATAAATAAAAACAAGCAAACAAAAAGAAAGTAAATGCAGGGGAAAAAAGGAAATTCTAAACTAAACCCTAGATTTTAAGGCTTCATGCAGCTGTACAGAATGATTCAGGGTGGCCAGTCTGCAAACAGTTTCTTGTCCATCAGTAAAGAAGGAGTTTGCACCAGGGTGTCAATAAACTCTTTACTTAATTCAGCTTTTTCCCCTTTTGCAGTAAGACTTTCTAAATGAAGGAAGCAATGTGGTGATGTTTAGTTGCTAAGCATGTCTGACTCTTTGCAACCCCATGGATTGTAACCCGCCAGGCTTTCTGTCTGAGGGATTTCCCAGGCAAGAATGCTGGAGTGGGTAGCCATTTCCTTCTCCAGGGGATCTTCCCATCCCAGGGATCAAACGCATGGCTCCTACTTTGGCAGGTGGACTCTTAACCACTGAGCCACTAGGGAAGCCCAAGGAGCCAGCGCACTGATTTAAATCCTGGTAGCAGCCCTGCATCTTGCAGCAGACTGGCAATCTGACTAGCATCACTGTGACATCCCAGGCTCATCTGAGTTCACTTGCTGCTGCAGTAAATAGTTCCCAGCAAGCTGAGTTTCCCTTGGCTAGCTGCTGAGATTTCTCCAGCACCCTGAGAGCCCATCCCTCCTCCAAAATCTATAGCTACAGTGCCAACAGTTAGGTCCCTAGGGCACCCCTCCACTAGAACAGACTTGTTGTTCAGTAGCTAAGTCATGTCCACCTCCTTGCAAACCCATGGAGTGCAGCATGCCAGGCTCCCCTGTCCTTCACTATCTCCCAGAGTTTGTTCAAATTCATGTCCACTGAGTCAGTGATGCTATCCAAGAATCTCATCCTCTGTCACCCACTTCTCCTCTTGCTCTCAATATTTCCCAGCATCAGGGTCTTTTCCAAAGAATCAGGTGGCCAAAGTATTGGAGCTTCAGCTTCAACATCAGTCCTTCCAGTGAATATTCAGGGTTGACTTTATCCAGGATTGACTGTTTTGATCTCCTTGCTATCCAGGGAACTCTCAGAAGTCTTCTCCAGAACCACAGTTCAAAAGCATCAATTCCTCAGTGCTTAGCCTTCTTTCTGATCTGACTCTCACATCCGTACATGACTACTGGAAAAACCATAGATTTGACTGTATGGAACTTTGTCAGCAAAATGATGCCTTTGCTTTTTAATATGCTGCCTAGGTTTGTCATAGCTTTCCTTCCAAGGAGCAAATGTCTTTTAGTTTCATGGCTGCAGTCACTGTCCACAGTGATTTTGGAGCCCAAGAAAAGAGAATCTGTGCCTGCTGCCACATTCTCCCCTTCTATTTGCCATGAAGTGATGGGACCAGATGCCATGATCTTAGTTTTTTGAATGTTGAGTTTTAAGCCAGCTTTTTCACTCTTCTTTTTCACCCTCATCAAGAGGCTCTTTAGTTCATCTTTGCTTTAGTTTCTCCTCTTTCCAGTTTCAGAAGAGACTGAAAGTTGGTAAATAAATGTCTCAGTGCTCCATCCTGCAGCAGAACAATGATAAATGAGTTCCATTTGGCTTCTTGGGCACCCCAATACGACTGAGCCCCTGCTGCCCACACTGGTGACCTGCTCATGCCCGCATTTGTCACTAGCTTCTCTCCCTTCCGCACCCTACTCTCCTTACTCTGGCTTCCTGGAATCACTTCCTACCAGCTTGGGCATATCTGTTGCAGCTATTTTTTGAAAAGCCTGAAAGCAATGAACATAGAAGTCAGAAAAGTGATTACCTCTTGGCAGGGATTGAGAATAGAAGAGATTCGTGATAGAGACAGCAGAAGATGGATTTCTAGGGAACTGGCAAATATTCTACCCAGACCTGGCTGCAGTTCCACACATGTGATAAATCATTGTTTTGTGCTCTGTTCTGTATCATATTTCATACCACAAAATATGGGCATGAAGATAAAAGATTAAAATCATCTGAAAACTTAATAGGTCTTAAATGTATTATTTGTATAAATTGTGGTTAAGTGTTAGAAGCTTTTGTTTAGTAGATTCAGAATTTTAATATATTGAACAGATAGATAAAGCACAAAAGCACTGAAACTCTCAAGATCCTAGTGAGTACAATCCAGGAGTTTCCACTCTCAAGACCCACCCAAAGAATGGCTGGCACTTCTCATGAATGTTGGATGCTTACTGCTCTCTCAAAGTAAAAAAAGTGAAAGTGTTAGTCGCTTAGTCATGTTGACTCTCTGCGACCCCATGGACTGTCACCCACCAGGCTCCTGGGTCCATGGGATTTCCCAGGCAAGAATATAGGAGTGGGTTGCCATTTCCTTCTCCAGGGATTCTTCCCGACCCAGGGATTGAATCCGGGTCTCCTGCATTGCAGGCAGACTCTTTACCATTTGAGCCACCAGCATGGGGGGGACAGTAAATCAAATTGAACTTGGCCAGCACTGGTCAGAAGCCCAAGTCTGGGGGTTCTGATTGCCTAACAGTTTCAAGAAAGAAGGTCATGGGCTCCCCAGGGTGGCTTCCTCCACCAGGGTCCGGGAGCTGACCCAGCAGGGCTGCTGGGTGGGGCATATCAAAATATTGGATATCAAGTATTACCTGGAACTCACCCATACATGAGAATTATTTGCTGTTTATTGGAAATTTTAATTTAACTGGGCATTCTGCATTTTCTCAAACAACACTATGTCCCTGTGAGGCTGTGTCTCAGCCCACAGATGGAGTCCACAGCCCTCCTGGGTGCCTCGACTCTAAAACCGATGTATAAACACTCTCATGCTCCAGCACTCCTGACATCCAGATCTGGGTTCTTGCTCTGGCTGAGCTTAGACTCCAGACACGCCGCACCCCCTCCCACCTCACTTTGTCCAGCCTTTGGACGGCCCAGAGTCCAGGGTTTGGTGTCATAGGCTCCTTACAAGAAGGACATATGCTTGGAAATAGTCTGATGAAGTTCCCAGGATCCCCATAACAATTTGTTTTAACCCATAATCTACCTGTGTAGACACAGGGATAACCACACAACCTCAGCTGACCCCGTTCTGTGCAGATCAAATACATGTGTTTAAAGTGTCTACCCTGTGTTTGGCCCTCTGCTTGCCAGGTTGTGCAGGAGGACACAAAAGGAGCCGGATTATTCTGTCCCCCTGGGCTCTGCAATGCAAACTCTGTGCATGTGTGTGCACACGCGCGTGTGTGTGTGGAGGGCACATCAGATCCACAGAAGTTGCCCAGAAAAACGAAAAGCAGTGTTGACTGAAGGACACCAGTAATCTGTTAACTGTGTTTTAGAGAAGAGAAGGCACCTTTCTCTACAACACGTGTGGAAGCACATGCTTTCACGCACAGACACACACCTGCAGCTCTGTCAGTCCTGAACTGGGAGCCAAAAGGCATCTCCTGGGGCAAACCACTGACGGGGCCGCAGTCGTGGGGGAGGCTGGGAAAGGCGGGTGGAGTGCAGGTTGGGAAGGCCTCCGGATGGCTTGTTTATATATATGCATGTTTATCTGGCTGCACCAGAGCTTAGTCGCAGCAGGCAGGAGCTTCCGACGTTTGTTGCAGCATGCTGCTACTGCTTAGTCGCTCAGTCGTGTCTGACTCTGTGTGACCCCATGGACTGTAGCTTGCCAGGCTCCTCTGTCCATGGGATTCTCCAGGCAAGAACACTGGAGTGGGTTGCCTTTTCCTTCTCCAGGGGATCTTCCCGACCCAAGGATTGAAGCCACGTCTCCTGCCTGACAGGCAGATTCCTAACCCTGAGCCATGTGGGAAGCCCTTGTTGCAGCATTCAGGATATTTAATTGCGGCATGCAGGACCTAGTTCCCTGACCAGGGATCAAACGCAGGTCCCTGCACTGGGAACTCGGAGTCTCAGCTGCTGGACCACAGGGGAGTCCCTGGGCTGGTATTGATAAAGCTGCCTCCCTCGCTCTCCTAGACCGACCAGTGGAAAGCAGGTGCTCAGTAAACACCCAAGCCAGACAGCAAACCCCGCAGCCAAGGTTGTCTCATGCTGCGGGAGGCGTGGGCCCGAGTCACTCAGTTCTGGGTTCAAGTCCCAGTGAGTCCAGCTCCAATCCTGACTGCCACGTGGCTTTCGCTCACCAAGCCTCAAGCTTCCAGATCCAAGAAACATGGTGTGGGTAATGCCCACTTCCTAAAGGGAGGATGATTAAATGAGGGTTCAAGTCTGTAAAAGTACTAACACAAGGCCTGGCAAGAGATCTGTTATTTAAAATAATGTTATTCATTTTCTAAAAAATGCAGTTGTGTGTTTTGCAGAAAAAGTCTGCTTACAAAGTCAAAAAAAATGAGCCTTAGCACCATGAATCCTTGCAAGGTTGGAAAAGGCTTTAAAAGCACCATCTCTTCCCTTTTGTGCCAGAGAAACACTAGAAATGTCACTGGCTCCCCCCACTGGCCCTCCCTGTGCTCAGGCTCCTTGCAAGTCTGGAAGGTGGGGCTCTCCCACCACCTGGTGGACGGCTTGGGATGGCAGGCAGGTGAGCACGCCGTGGGGACCCACCTGAGGTCGTCTCCCACCCTCCCCCTTCTTCCCTCTCTTAGAGCTGAAGCCCCAGCCCGTGAGCTGAGCTGTTCCCACCATTTTCAGGGTGCAAAGGACTGGCATCCAGTTATTTATTTGTGGCTGAACTGAGCTTTCTCATGAATCATCACCAGCGGTGGGGCTTGGAGGGTGTGACGGGGACTCACTTACTTTGATCAAACCTGATACAAACGAGTTCAATGGGATTCTTTGAACGGTCCTTTTGGGTCTGACTCAGTCTCTTGGCAGGCTTCCCAGGTAGTTCTTACCGGTGGGCTACAGTGCGTGGGGTCTCAAAGAGTCAGACACGACTGAGGATGTACCCACGCACCAGGCTCTTTAGGACAATGGCTCTGTCCTCCTGTTTCTCTCTAGGGGAATCTGGGGGCAAGGTGGGGCTTGTGTGACCTCCTGGCTGGAGGTCTGGTTCACAAGTGTGCACTGCAGGGGCCAATGGGATTTGGTAGACCCCTGATTTCCAGGGTTCTGCTGTGAAGTTAGTCACTAAGTCAGGTCGGACCCTTTTGCAACCCCATAGACTGTAGCCCACCAGGCTCCTCTGTCCATGGGATTCTCCAGGCAAGAACACTGGAGTGGGTAGCCTTTCCCATCTCCAGGGGATATTGAACCCAGGTCTCCCGCATTGCAGGTGGATTCTTTACCATCTGAGCCATGGGGCCCTGTCTGCATCTCTCTGCCAGCCTCCACCTACCTCCCATCCTGACTGCCCTTCCACCCCCTTCAGGTCATCCCTCCCAAAGGGCCATTGCAGCTTTCAGCCTGGAGTAGAGCAACTCAACCCGCCCTGCTCATCTCTCCAGCCAGGCGACTCAGCCAGAGCTTATAAACAGCTCCCAAGGTGAGGGGTAGGCTGAGCCTTTACCCCAGGGGTCCTCATGGGTCCCCTCCTCATGGGTCCCCATCAGCTTGACCGTCTCCCAGCCTCCCGCCTCTCCCTTCCTCCCCCAGTGCCCAGGGACAGGGGGTGGGCTTCGCTCGTGTTTTCTCCCTGCCCTGTATCCTTCCTCCCACTTAGGGCTCCTGTCTAGATCCAATGATGAGATGGAGAACCTCGTCCACAAAGAGGGAGTAACACCGAGCTCTGTTCTGGCCTTGGAGGGTTAAGAAAGGAAGCTTCTAACCTTGTAAAGTTAAAAAAAAAAAGTCAATGGAATTTTAAAGTCCTTTCTTTTTTGACAGTGCCCAGATTTCAATTCTTTTCTCTGGCTGCAGGACCTTCCTTTCAATATCAAAAACGAGATAGTAGCTTTTGTTTTCTTAGCATCCCCAACTGTCCCCAACTCCTTTCCCCTTCTCCAAGATGGTAAAAGCTAAAGAAGCAGTGGATGTCAGCTCCCCCCACCCCCGACACACACACACACACACACATACACACACAGTTCCTCCAGGTCCTGGGCAGGGGCCATGGGATCCCAGCCTCCCTTTAGTCACTGAGTCCTGGCCAATGGAGTGAATGGGATGGGGGCCTCTTGCAAGAGCCAGCATCTCTGAATGACCACGTGGAAGTCCCCTGTCCATAAGAAACACCGCCTGGACTTCACCAGTTGCTCAGTCATGTCCAACTCTATGCGACTCCATGGACAGTCTCCTCTGTCCACGGGATTCTCCAGGCAAGAATACTAGAGTAGATTACCATTCTCTCCTCCAGGGGGATCCTCCCCACCTAGGAATCAAACCCTGGTCTCCTGCACTGCAGGCGAACTCTTTACCATCTGAGTCACCAGGGAAATCTTGGACTTCACAGGAGCCAAAAATAAGCATCTCAATAAGCTATTGGGCTGTTGAGGTTTATAAGTGACAGCTGTGAGCACTGAGCTAACAAAATAGCAGGGCATTTGTGTGTAAATGCAAAATAAAAAAACACATCAGTATTTTTTTCCAACTGTTACTCCTGTTTGGAGATATGATAAGATGGACTCTGTTCTCTCATTGCCCTTTTCCTGGCCAGGGACCAGTGAGTCTTCTTTCCTCTGTGCTACACCCTTCCCTGGTGATGTCACTGTCCATGGTTCAGCTTCCGTGTGCAAGTGATTCTCAAAAGACTGACTGATCCCCAGACCCACATCTCTAGTGGCCTCGGTGCCTCAAAGGCCCTGGAACTCTTCCCACCTCAAAGGCGACCTGTGACTCGCCTGTGAGCAGCCTCCCCTCCTTCGCACAGGTGCTGGAGCTGGAAACTTCTTGACCCTCCTTCCCTCCTCCCCATACCCTGCCCGCCTCAACCTGCCACCGAGTCCTCTTGGTTTTACCTGCAAGTGCCTGGGCAGCCACCACCTCTGTCCCTCCACCGTCACCCTCAACCTCTCCCACCTGGACAGCTCTGTAAGCTCCTCCTTGGTGCCCCCACCTGGGCCCTGATGCAATCCACTTTCGACTCCGAGCTCAGGATCTTTGCCAAATGTGGACATGATTTATGTCACCCACTCTGATGCACATGCATGCAGGTTGAGTCGCTTCAGTCAAGTCTGACTCTTTGCGATCCCACAGACCATAGCCCACCAGGCTCCTCTGTCCACGGGACTCTCCAGGGAAGAAAACTGGAGTGGGTTGCCATGCCCTCCTCCGGTGGATTTTCCCGCCCCAGGGATCGAACCTGTGTCTCTTGCGTCTCCTGCATTGGCAAACGGGTTCTTTACCACTAGTGCCACCTGGGAAGCCTGCTGCATAGGACCTGAGCTTTTTCTTATTCTTGAAAAATGACAGCAGACCACAAGGTCCGTGGGCTGAACCCCTAGCTGCCTCTCCTGCTCATCCCTACTCACTGCTGCATCCCAGGCTCGCCAGCTCACCCTGGGCCCTCCTGTCGCAAGAGCTCTGCACACACTGACCCCGCCACCCAGGGGTAACAGACCTGTCCAGTGTCACTCCCTCAAGGACAGCCAGCCCTCCCATCGAGGTCACGTCCCCCTCTTATAAGCTTCCCTAGAGCCACATGTCTGCCCCCAGAAGCTCTTTCTGTGTTGTGATTTCACCGCAGGCTGAATATGTATTCGCTTCGTCATTGATTCAGTCCAGTTCCTACCCCAGTGCCTTTGCATTTGCTCGCCTGGCATGGCCTTCCCCCAGACACCAGCACAGCTAACCCCTCACCTCATCAGAGTCTTCTTCAAATGTCACCATCTGAGTGGGGACTCCTCAACAACCCTATTTAAACCGCAGGACTTCCCTGGTGGTGCAGTGGATAGTACCACCCACGGAACATGGGTTTGATCCCTAGTCTGGGAAGATTCCACATGCCAAGGATCAACAAAGCCCCTGCATGGCAACTAATGAGCCCAGGCACTAGAGCCCATGAATCACAGATACTGAAGCCCATGAGCCTAGAGCCTGTGCTCTGCAACAAAAGAAGTCACCACAATAAGAAGCCTGTGCAGCACAACCAAGAGTAGCCTCCACTCCCTGCAACTAGAGAAAGCCCACGCGCAGCAGGGAAGACCCAGTGCAGCCAAAATAAATAAATAAACCGCAGTGCCCCACCACCACAGCCCACTGCCACTCTCCCTAAGCCCCTTCTCCGGGGATGACTATCTTCTGCCCTTTGTCTTGTTTAATATATCTCTCACGACAGTGTCATGCTACAGGGTCAGGAAATTTGGCCGGTTTGTTCACTGTCTTATCTGCAGTCCCTGGGGTAGAGCCGGCACAGAGTAGCACCTGAGACGTGTTAAAGGAATAAGTGAATGCAGTATAATACTTCTGGGCAGGACCAACTTATCCCATGTGTACAGTGGGCAGGGTCCAGAGCGCACAGGGCTTCAAGGGCTCCTCAAAAATGGGTTCATCTCTTTTAAAATCAGAAGGAGAGGGAGGGGAAAGAATTCTTAGGGCAGGGGAAATGTTTTAATATGTAATATTAATATACTCATCTTTAAACCAACACTGCCGTAAAATAAGATTTTAATATTTTTCTTCATGGAGGAAGACACCTACCAAGGCTAGAATGCTTCAGCTCAGAAGTCATAGCAAAACCTGTTTCTGGCGCCTTCATTGCAGACCCTGCCGGCCTTTAAACTTGGGAGGATGCGCAGCTGGCTGAGCTGAGGGGCCCTGCGCGAGGTCCAGCGCCTCCGCGGCGGCCGGCTGGCCGGGCGGTGCCGCTTTAAGGATGCTCTGCGGGTACCGGCCTCGGGCGGCGAGGATGCAGCCGTGACGTCACGGCCCCGCCCCGCGGGGTGATGCTGCAGGAGCAGCGGCGGGCCGGGGGCGGCCGGGCCGGGACCCAAGCTCAGCGCGTGGCAGGCAGGAGCCCGTCCTCCTCGGAAAGGGATGCCTCCTGGCTGGAACCACAGGTACCTCCATTTCCTCCTGTGCCCTCCGCACAGTTTCCCCGCTCTGTGCTGGGAGCGCCGCGGCTTAGGCCCCAGGGTAATCAGTGTGCCAGGATTGGGGCTGGAGGTTGGCACGGAGACCTTTGTTCCTCTTGTCTAATTAAATGAACTGTCAGTGGAGCCCCTCACCCCCACCCCCATCTCGCCCCCTGAGTGCAGAGCTCTCCTGCCCTGAGAAGGGTGGGTAGCAGTTGGGTGAGATTTATTTCACAGTTGCAAGGAAAGAGATCAAACACTGGGATTTGCCCCCAGGCTTACGCGGCGCTTATTGGTGCCTGAGGCCTGTTCCCAGGTCACCTGGGCAGGTGTCATCAGCTTCTGGTCCACCTCCCACCAGCGACTGAAAGCTCTGAATGGCTGGGGCCCTGGTGTAACCTTTCTCAGCACCCCAGTGTTAAGTTTATGATGAACACCAAGGATTTCTGCTTTCTTGTCAAGGGCAACATGCTGAGGTTGAAATGAGAGGGTGATGGCAATCTGTTCATCCTGCCCTCGACAAGAAATAACTTCATAAATTATTGCTGGGGTTTCCATAATGTTTGTGTTTTCTCAGCTTTTGTAGGGAAATAGGACCCGGTGCTGATTAAACTCAAGTTCAGTGTGTGCCTCACCAGGGCTTTGGGGATCAATGGGCTGCCAGATTGCCACCGATCAAAAATGAGAAGTGGGCTAGGATTCAGTAACCAGCTCACTAAATACATCCCCTGAAGTCCACCTTTCTCAGATGGTGGCTGAGACAGTAAAGAGTCTGCCTGCAATGTGGGAGAACCAGGTTCAATCCCTGAGTCAGGAGGATCCCCTGGAGAAGGAAATGGCAATCCACTACAGTATCCTTGCCTGGAAAATCCCATGGATGGAGGAGCCTGGCGGGCTACAGTCCATAGGATCGCAAAGAATCAGACACGACTGAGCGACTTCACTGAAGTCCACAAAGTCCTTCACCGATCTGGGAAGACTTCCTTGAAATATTAACTTGGAAAAATAGTAGAAGGAGTGGGGTAATTTTAAGCATTCAAATTACCTGGACATTGTTTATCTTTGTTAATCAGTTGCTACCTAATCAACTTGACAGATTTATTCTTTGAAACATCCTCTGTATTCTAGAAGGACAGTGGACCCAGCATACAACCTGTGGGGGTCCAAGAATATGTGCAGATCTGGGGGGTCTGAGTAATGGTAATATAGTATGATCAAGATGTCTGATGAATATTTGTTAGTGTATTAAAATTCCATTTTCTAGTTTACATTTTACTTTCATTTTTTAATAACATTAAAAAATGAAAATTTTTTTAATGAGTTTTCAACAGTCCTTAGAATAAGCTTGGGCTTCCCTGGTGGCTCAGAGGGTAAAGTGTCTGCCTACAATGCTAGAGACCTGGGTTCAATCCCTGGGTCAGGAAGATGCCCTGGAGAAGGAAATGGCAAGCTTCTCCAGTACTCTTGCCTGGAAAATCCCACGGACGGAGAAGCCTGGGAGGCTACAGTCTGTGGGGTTGCAAAGAGTCGGACACGACTGAGCCACTTCACTTTACTTTAGAATAAGCTTTCACAGGCAACTTTTAATATATGTATTTTAAAATAAAAGTGGTAAACCTGAAACTTGAAAATGAATCCGTAGTGAAGACTTTTTTCAAGTTCAGGTTTAATTCTGACTTAGATGAGGGAGGAGGAGAGTAGGGTGGGGGAGGGGGGTCTCCCTTTTGCGAGGACAGACTGCAGGCTGTGTTTTAAAGCTGGAGATGGTGGGCAGGTGATGGTGAAACTGTCACATCACAGGTAGAGACATGGGGTATTTAGGTAGCCCATTTTAAGCATGTGTGCTCAGTCAGGTCCAACTGTTTGTGACTCCATGGACTGTAACCCATCAGGCTCCTCTGTCCATTTTAAGAGGGTCACAAAGTTTCCCCTTTTCAAAAAAATACTTCTACCCTATGCATGTAAGGCTAAAATTCTTCCAAACTGGGCTCATGGTCTTTCATTCTAAAATGAAAGGATTTCTAATATATTTTCACTGAAGTTCACTTTATGGAGGTAAAATACCAACAGCCAAGAGAGGTGTCATGTGCCTGCAGGGGCAGGAGGAGAGGCAGAGGAGTTAGCCAGCGAGGCAGGTGTGAGGCTGTGACCAGACAGCCGGAGTCAGGTGAAGTCTTTAACACACCTGGGCTAAGGTCTTCCTCTGACTTCTAAGGAGACAGTCTTCAGTGTTCCAGCAGGTCCTCTGCCACCCTCTCCTTCCTCCCACACTGCCCTTGTCTGTAAGTCTGTTCTCTGTCTCCAGTGCTGCCCTACAAACAGGCTCATCAGTACCATATTTCTGTCATCTTAATGAATGAAGCTCCAGGGATAGCTAACAACCACCTGGTTTTCTTTAAGGCAAGACCAACCAATTTTTCTGGAGTATTTACTATTTACAAGGGCCTGAGTGACACCTGTAAGGAACATAAACAAGATGCTTGGTTTAAATTTTTTTTTTTAATCTTGACTTAATCTTCCTAAATGGATTATGTTTTTAATGCAGTATTACTTGTCTACATAGTTCTTAGGTACCTCTGCTCTTACTGTAGAAAAGAGCGTGGGATTTTTCTTAAGGTCATGAGATAAGCCTTTTCTAGAAATGAGAGCAGACTGGTTATGTCATTCCCTGTCACCTTGGTGTGAAATCCACCTCCTACCAGATCTTGCTGATTAGCTAATCCCTTCTTGATGGGTTTCACCATCAGACCACCACTGTGCCCAGCTGGTGCACAGAGCTCCTTTTCATGGATGAAACCCACTGCTTAGAATGTGTTTCCTCCACTCTTATCTAACTTGAGGGCAAGAACTGTATCTTTCTTTTATCTTTATAAATTCACTGTGTTGGTATTCAGTACTCAGCCAAATGGTAAGATAGGAAGGTAGGTGGGCAAGTAGATCAAAGGATGGATTGGATGGATGATTGGATTGCTGGATAGATGAATGGATGAAAGAGAGGATGGATAAATGGATGGATGGATGGAAGGAAGAAAGGGAGGATGAATGAATGGATGGATGGAAGAGAGGATGGATAAGTGGATGGATGGATTGGTGGATGGATAGTTTGTTGGATTAATATGATGTTCTGAATCCTGCTGGGACATCTATAGAACAAAACATTTCTATCACGGTGTCTTCTGAAGAGAAGGAAGACAATCCCCAAGTGGGCAGGATAGGTTGGGAGGAGTTTGGGGTGCAAATCTGACATAACAAGAGATTTCAGAGTGATTCATAAAGAAGTTATTGACTAGCAAGAGTTTGACAGAGGGCATATGGTAAGTTAAAGTCAGAAATAAGGGCCTCATTTCTAAAACTTAAAAACTATTTTGAAAGAAAGCCTCTACTGTTTATTTTGGTAAATAACAAGAGTTCTTGTTAGGAAACCTATCAATGTTGGGAATGACATCTCAGGTTTGGGGCCTACTTCTCAGGAAGGATTCCAAGGCAAACTTAAGGGCACTTCCCTGGTGGTTCAGTGGTTAAGGTTCTACCCTTCCACTGCAGGGGCACGGGTTCAGTCCCTGGTCAGGGAACTAAGATCCCACATGCCTTGAGGCCAAAAAGTTGTTTTGTGTGTGTGTGTGTGTGTGTGTTTGTGTGTTTTTTTTTTTTTTAAATGAAACAGGCATTGCTTTTTTGTGAGGCAGATGGAGTGGGCTACGTCAGAGAGGTCAACCCCAATCCAGGATGTCCCCCTCTTGTGTTTTTATCTGTCTCTTTCCCTCTGATCTTAGCAGCTTTCCTCTCCCTGTTCTTAGTAAAATTGACGTTGGCTAAAACACACAGGTCAACCAGCTAGAATCTATTCTTGTAATATTTACAATCTAGATTAGTTTCTAAGCAGTGGAAACTGTTGGATGCCCAGGGGTGCAGATTGCAAACCCCAGGGGGTGGGGGTGGGGGACAGAGTGGGTGGGAAAGTCTGTAAGGTCCGCAAGCCTGCTAATTCTCTGCTGAGGCTGAGGGCGTTACACAATTCCTCAAAAAAAATAGCTTAAGGATGGAGGAAAATCTATTTCTCACCCTCCCAAATTCTTCTTGTTGCTCATTTTCTTTTTTTGTAAACTGTATCCCTATTCAGTGTGTTGTCTGTGACATGCAGGATTCAGGAAGTTCTGTTTATTTCTTTAAAGAGAACATTTTCAAACACTGCAAAAATCTCAGTTCTCCTGGCTCAACTGAAAATTCATTTGTCCAGTTGGTGTAAAAGGAAAAGACTTGAGTTAAACTCAGACAGCTCCTCTTAGGTTCAGATCCTTGGTTTAGGATAGTTTAGAACCATAAACCCGGGTCTTAGGGAGGGTACCTACTGTGGCCCTCCATCCTGAGATGGAGGGGCTGTCCCCTCGCCATGTACTATCACTCAGGGTGCCCACGGGTCCTTCTCCCTGCCTCCCCCCGCAGGGTGCCTGGTCACCCTTCTCTGCTCCCCTGGGGCCTGCAGGGGAGGGCAAAATTAGCCACAGGTCCTAGAAGAGCCCCATGTCCTTTGGGGCCTGAGAACAGCCACAGGCTGTTGGTGGCCCCCATTCCTCCTGGTTCTTTGCCGGACCCTCCTGGTGGAGCCTGTTTGGGGAACTATCCCTTTGAGTTGTAGCTTGGGGACAAGCTAAAGGACCTGAAGGACCAACTCTTGTCCCCTTGGGAAGGTAGGCTGCCCTGATGTGAAAGCCAAGTCCAGGAGCGCCGTCCACACTGAAGGCTCCACTCTGGGGGCTCAGTGTTGGCTCTCAGGGGGCCCCCGTGTGAACTCCATTCCCACGTGGACAGAGTAGTAGGGCCCCGAGGGATGAAGGCAGAGCCACCCGGATAAACTCGCTCTGATAGTAGAGGCCCTGCAGGTGACGGCTGCCCCCGACTGGGCTTTCCCCACAGGAGCAGCCACCGGCCCCCCCTACGATGATCCCCCCGGCCAGCAGCGCCCCTCCGGGAGAGGCCCTCTTCCCCGCCTTGGCCCCCCAGGACTTCTGGAGGCCCCCGGTCACCGGCTACTCAGGGTCCGTGACCCAGCACATCAGCCACCGGGCCAACAATTTCAAACGACACCCCAAGAGGAGGAAATGCATCCGGCCCTCACCACCCCCGCCCCCCAACACCCCCTGCCCAATCGAGCTGGTGGACTTCGGGGACCTGCACCCCCAGAGGTCCTTCCGGGAGCTGCTGTTCAACGGCTCCGTCCTCTTCGGCATTGAGTTCAGCTACGCCATGGAGACGGCCTACGTGACCCCCGTGTTGCTGCAGATGGGCCTGCCCGACCAGCTCTACAGCCTTGTGTGGTTCATCAGCCCCATCCTCGGTGAGTCCTGCACAGACCGCCGGCCTCCGAAGCCTCCCTAGAAGCTTCCAGAAACCTCACTGGGGGACAAGAGAGGAGCCAAAGTTGAGCCCACTCAGTTGTGTGGGGCTCTAGGTAAAGAATCCACCTGCCAATGCAGGAGACGCAGGTTCCATCCCTGGGTCGGGAAGATCCCCTGGAGAAGGGAATGACACCCCACTCCAGTATTCTTGCCTGGAGAATCCCATGGACGGAGGAGCCTGGTGGGCTACAGTCCATAGGATTTCAGAGTCAAACACAACTGAGCGACTGAGCATGCACACCCGCTAGAAAACCCAGGTATGGCTGGTCAGACCCCATCTTTTAAGCAATTTTATCTGAATCAGATAGAGGATGTGGTACCATGTAGACTCCAGGCTGTCACTGGAGGGCCCAAGCAATACAGCGGGGGGTAGTTTGGATCTAGAAGACCCTGCACTTTCTCGGATTCCCAAGGAGGTCATGGCAACTCCATGCCTCATGGGGGCTTGAGTAGAAAATTTAAGGAGAAGCTTAGTGATTCCAAGAGTCTATCTTTTGTTTTCTCGCTTAGGGTTTTGTTGCTGGCTCGGAGTTTCATCATCTGATTCTTTAGATGCCCTGGAGATGGGTGAATGCAAGTGTTTCAGGACTCTGGGGAGGGACCCCAGCATTGACCGCTGACCTTCTCTGTTTCAGGATTCCTACTGCAGCCTCTGTTGGGTGCTTGGAGTGACCGATGTACCTCAAGGTTTGGAAGGAGACGCCCCTTCATTCTTGTCCTGGCTATAGGTCTGTTGTTTTGGCATCGAAATAAAATGGAAAGAAAGAAAGAATTTTTTTAAAAAAAGGCCCCAACTGCTTTCTCTTGGGAAAATCTAAAAGAGTATTGACCAAAATCAATAATCCAGCTCACGTCACTGGTGTGGGAGCCGGGAGCACCCTGTAACCTGGCCCTGGTTAACTGTGGAAGTCTCTCTGAACATGTTTCTAAAACAAGTTAATAGAGGAGTTCCCTGGTGGCTAGTGGTTAGGGTTCCAGGCTCTCACCGCTGTGGCCAGGGTTCAATCCCTGAGCGGGGAACTGGGATCCCAAAAGCCATGCAGCTCAGCAAAAAAAAAAAAAAGAGAGTTAATAAAGTCTTCTCTATCGTTCCAGCTATGCTTGATGGAATAAAAACCCTGATCTAAGCTCTCTGTTTGAGGTTTGATCAAGAAGGAACTCTTGGGGCCCTCAAGATTCTAGCCTTAAGTGGTGGCTGCCGGGGCCGGCAGGTCTGCATTCCCCGGGTGACTCTGTTCTCCATCCCCAGGGGCGCTTCTGGGCCTCTCGCTGTTGCTCAACGGCAGGGACATTGGGACGGCGCTGGCCGACACGGCCAGTGACCATAAGTGGGGCATCCTTCTCACCGTGTGCGGCGTGGTGCTGATGGACTTCAGCGCAGACTCGGCCGACAACCCTAGCCACGCGTACATGATGGACGTGTGCAGCCCAGCCGACCAGGACCGGGGCCTGAACATCCACGCCCTCCTGGCAGGTAAGGGGGGAGCAGGGAAGTGATTGAAAGTGCATCTCTCAAACCACAGGTATCAATAATACACACATCAGATGTATATATCTTATCTATATTTCCTTGTATAGTTGATTTACAATGTCGTGTTATTTTCAGGGGTGCAGCAAAGTGACTCAGTTATATATACTATAGATATAGATAAAATATACATTCCTTTGCAGATTCTTTTCCCTTATAGTTATTACGATATGCGTGTAGTTCCCTGTGCTATACAGTGGGTCCTTAGCGTCATCTGTTTAATGTATAGGAGTGAGTACATGTTAACCCCAAATGCTGATCTCTCCCTCCCTCGTCCCCTCCCTGCTTAGGTAGCCACACATTTGTTCTCTATGTCTGTAGGTCTGTTTCTGTTTTGTGAATAAGTTCATTTGTTATCATTTTTTTTAGACTCCACATATAAGTGAGATCATATGGTATTTGTTTTTCTCTTAGTATGGTCGTCTCCAGGTCCATTCATGTTGCTGTGCGTGGCATTATTTCGTTATTTTTAATGGACGATATTGTTGATATATATGCATACAAGTATGTATGTAGGTGTGTATGAATATGTGTGTATATAGCTGTGTGTAGATATTATTATATAGCGTTGGTTCTTGTTGTTCGTGTAGTTACGTCCTACAAAAGTGCCATGAGTCCTGAATTAGCCAACCCCAAATCCCCATGGAGACATACAGGGTTAGTTTCCTGCAAACCTCCAATCACATCATTTTGGTCAATGGATCAATACATAACCTTGTTTTATGTGTTTCTGTCTAAAGACACCTTATTTTGTATATATCACTGATGCATTAACCTTGAACTCACATCCCTGGTCAGGGAACTAAGATGCTGAAAGCCTTGTGGCACAGCCAAAAAAATAAAATAGTGATGGAAAAGATTTCTAAAAATCAAGGGCAAGTTGTCACACGTGGGGAGCCTGTATGAAGAGACTGGGTGGCCCAGCAGTTAGAAAGTCTGAGCTCTGGGGGCTGAAATCCTGAATCAGGTTTGTGTTTTTCCTCCTGTTCATGGTGGGACTTTGGGTAACTGCTTGACCTCTGCAAGCCTCAGTTGCTTTTTCTAGAAAATGCAGTTGTTTATCACTCTCTCTTTACACTACTGTATGCGTGGGGCCCAGGGAGCTTCTGCATGGATCCAGGCAGGCAGAGTTTGGAAGGTCAGAAGAAGGAATTCATTTTTTACCTTACATACATACATATATATATATATACACATGTGCGTGTGTGTGTGTGTGTATAAACCTTTTTACCCCAACTTATGATGGCTTGACTTACGACTTTTTGCCTTTGACAAAAGTGTCTAGATTTTGCTCTCTTCCCAGGCTACTTATAAGCAGTCCAGTCCTCTCTCATAGGGATTTCCAGGTTCTGCCTGCTAATGCAGGAGACATAAGAGGTGGGTGTTCGATCCCTGGGTCGGGAAGATCCCCTGGAGAAGGGCATGGCAGCCCACTCCAGTATTCTTGCCTGGAGAATCCCCGTGGACAGAGGAGCCTGGCAGGAAAGAGTCTACACAACTGAAGCGACTTAGCATGCACACACGCCTCTCCCATGATGCTGGGCAGTGGCAGCCACCACTAAGGTTCGACATCCCTACACTTACAACTGATCTGTTTTTTGCTTTCAGGACAGTCTTCAATCAGTTATGTGAGATAGTCAGCACTTGATTATAAAATAAGCTTTGTGTTAGATGCCCAACTGCAGGTTAATGGAAATCATCTGAGCATGTTTACAGTGGGTGGGGCTAAGTGATGGTATTTAGTAGGTTAGGTGTATTCAGTGCGTTTTTTTCTCCTTTTTAAAAAATCTTAAGTATAGTTGATTTGCAATGTTGTGTTACTTTCAGATGTACAACTAAGAGGCTGAGGTACATACATATAGGCTTCCCAGGTGGCTCAGCAGTAAAGAACCCCCTGCCAAGCAGAAGACTTGGGTTTGATCCCTGGGTCAGGAAGATCCCCTGGAGAAGGGAATGGCAACTCACTCCAATATTCATTCCTGGAGAATTCCAGGAAAATGGACAGGGGAGCCTGGCAGGCTACCATCCACAGAGTCGCAAAAGAAACGGACTCGACTTAGTGACTATATATATTGGAGTATAGTTCCCCGTGCTGCACAGTAGATCCTTGCTGGTTGTCTATTTGATATATGAGTATGTATTAAGTGCATTTTTTTTCAGCCCATGATATTTTCAACTTATGATGGACTTATCAGGATTTAATCCTGTTGTAAGCACAGGAAGATCTCTACATGTCTGATTTTTTTTCTTTCCTTTTTAAAAGTTATGTTGGAATACAAGTAACATAAAATCTACCATTTTAGTCATTTTTAAGTGTGTAGTTCTGTGATACTCTCACACTGTTGGGTCATCATCACCACCATCCATCCCCATAACGTTCTCATCTTGTAAAACCAACTCATGACCATTAAGTAATAATTCTCCAATCTCCCCTCTCCCCAGCCGCTGGCAGCCACCATTCTACTTTCTCTCTCTATGAATTTGACTACTTGAAGTAACTCCTGTGAGTGGAATCAAATTTGTCTTGGTGATGGTCTTATTTCACGGAGTGTAGTGTCCTTAAGGTTCACCCGTGTTGTGCTGTATGTTAGAATTCCCTACTTTTTAAGACAGAACAGTGTTTCGTTGCATTCATAGACCACACTTTGCTTACCCATTCATCCTCTGATGGACTCTGGTTACTTCCACAATTTAGCTGTTGTGAATAATGCTGCTATGAACATGAATGTATAAATATCTCTTCAAGATCCTGCTTTTAGTTCTTTTGGGGCCTAGACACAGACATGGAATTGCTGGGTCAGACAATAGTTCTGTTTAATTTTTTGAGGAATTTCATACTATTTTCCACAAGAGCTGCACCATTTTACATCTCCACCAACACTGCACAAGGGTTCTAATTTCTCCGCTTTCTTGCCAACTTATTGTTTTCTGGGTTTTAAAAAGTTGTTTTAATAGTGGCCATCCTGATGGATGTGAAGTAATATCTCATTGTGGCTCTGAGTTGCATTTCCCTAATGATCGGTCATATTAAGCATCTTTTCATGTGCTTATTGGCCATTCACAGATCATGTCTATGAATGTCCATTCAAGTCCTTTGCCCACTGTTTGAATCGGGCTGTTTGTTTCTTTGCTGTTGAGTTGGTGTGTGGTTCCTTAGCTGTGCAGATGTGTCCTTTTGATTATTTTTTAAAAAATTAAGTTCTCACAAATCTGACCTTGATTAAGGGTCACAAATCTGCAACTGTGTCTTCAGAAGGGGTGAGAGGAAGCTAGTTAGGACATAAATGTGGGAAGTTAAGAATAATAAAGGGAGAATGAAATTGGGTCATTTGTAGAGAGGTGGATAAACCTCAGTCAGTTCAGTTGCTCAGGATTTTTGTGACCCCATAGACTGCAGCATGTCAGGCTTCCCTGTCCATCACCAACTCCCGGAGCTTGTTCAAACTCATGTCTGAGATTCTGTCTAGAAGGCAGACCCCTGATGTGGCTGGGTCTCCCCACTCAGAGGGTAGCCCAGGACACATGATGGTCAGATGCAGGCTCCTGTGCATCGCCAGGAGTAAACCAGTAGCCTGGTCAAAATACAGCTGGACTCAAAGTCAAAGGGCACATCTTTGGAAACCCAGAGGTGGGCTGGGGCAAACAGCACTTTCTGAAGGTGAGAATATCCATTGCTGCTGGCTGGGGGCAATGTGACTTCAACCACGTTTTTACGTTGTGTTGCGTGAAACATTGACCATTTGCTGGGTCCCCACGGCCGTGGAATCGGTGAGGGAGATCAGAGGAAAGGACTAGATCCCTGCAGCCTTGCTGTTCCCCAAAGGCTCCAGGGCCTGGACCGCTGGCCAGCAGAGGAGACCCATTAGGGGTGACTCTTAATGGTGGGCATGCCTGAGGATGATGTCATCAGATAAGCAAGACCAGGGTGGCCCCTGGAATTCCCGTGTGCACACGTGCCGTGGTCTGTGCTGGGACCAGGTCTCCAAGTTTACATGGTCCTGGAACTGGGGGAGGAGTGGGACCTCAGGGGAAGAGGTGACCCAGAGTCAACACTCACTTCTGATCTTCCTAAAATGCTGTGTGCAGAGGGGAACAGACGAGGGCAGGTGGTCATCATGCCCCGGCAGATGACCCTTGAGTGCAGGCAACCAGGACCGCCCCCCAGCCATTTTCTTCTTCTTTTCTTTGCAGTGTAGATGGGACAGATAATCCATCCAGGTCCTTGGAGTGGATTTTTCAAGTTGAGTAAGGAAGGGAGCACCTTCTTGGAGGCTTTCTTCCCTAACCCATGAGGAAACTTGACCGTTGATTTTCTCCCCAGGTCTCGGAGGAGGGTTTGGATACGTGGTCGGGGGGATCCACTGGGATAAAACCAGCTTCGGAAGAGCCCTGGGTGGGCAGCTGCGGGTCATCTACATCTTCACAGCTGTCATCCTGAGCATTACCACTGTCCTGACCCTGGTCAGCATCCCCGAGAGACCCCTGCGGCCCCCAGGCGAGAAGAAGCCAGCCATGAAGAGCCCCAGCCTCCCACTGCCTCCATCCCCGCCTGTCCTGTGTGAGGAGGGTGCCGGCCAGACCGTCCCCTGCCCACCCCCAGGCCCCAGCCTTTATGCCAGCTTCTCCAGCCCCATCTCCCCGCTCAGCCCCCTCACGCCCAAGTACGGCAGCTTCATCAGCAGAGACAGCTCCCTGACGGGCATCAACGAGTTTGCCTCGTCCTTTGCCACGTCCAACATCGACAGTGTCCTCATCGACTGCTTCACGGGCGGCCATGACAGCTACCTGGCCATCCCCGGCAGCCTCCCAAGGCAGGCCATCAGCGTTAGCTTCCCCCGGGCCCCTGACGGCTTCTACCGCCAGGACCGCGGCCTTGGGGACCGGCGGGATGTCACCCTGGCTGCCGGCCCCGACGGGGACGTGCTGAGGGTGGGCTCCCTGGACACCTCCAAGCCACGATCGGCCGGGATCCTGAAGAGACCCCAGACCTTGGCCATCCCGGATGCGGCCGGAGGAAGCGGCCCAGACACCAGCCGGAGAAGGAACGTGACCTTCAGTCAACAGGTAAAAGCAAACGTCGGGGCTGGGGCGTGATGGGGGGAGGAGCCAGGGGTCAGAGGACGCCATGCACATGGCCCCCCTCTTCAGTTAGATAGATGACCTGGAAGGAAATTCGCGGCCCATCCGGGTGAACCAATCAGGAAAGACTTGGGTCTAATGGATGGGCCTCAAGGACACACCCAGCCCCAGTAACCTCATGCTCTTCATTCAGTCGGTGCGGAGATTTTGGGGCCCATGTGAGCCCAGGCACACTCAGGGTCTCTGCAGCACTCTAAGAAACTGGCCACAGCAAAGGGGCAGCTCTTTCAAACACCCTTATGTTTGCCCAGAGGTGGTTCTGTGAGTTCAGCGTCATATGTGCTGCCGTCATTTCTAGTCTTTTCCCCACCACATCCAGCTCACTTTGGCCATGTGCACCCATGGCAATGTGCCCAGGCTTCCTACAGGACGGAAACAAAAGGCAAACCCTGGTGGCTGTTTCTGGGGTCTCCCTGGGTGGGCAACCTTAACCGGCCAGCCGGGAGGATGTCAACCCTCTGGATCCCAAAGGGTGCCGGAATGTTCCGGAAAAGTGGAGAAACTTCTGGAAGGCTGTCTGTGTTGTATGAGGGATTTGGCTGCAAGGCCACCAGCCAATATGTGGGATTTTAGCCATTTTCAGAGTCCATGACCATGAAGAAGATTACAGCCTTGCCACAGCAAAGGGGCTTCTGTAACTCAATGAAGCTATGAGTCATACCATGCAGGGCCACCCCAGACAGGTTACAGTGAAGAGTTCTGACAAAACATGGTCCGCTGGAGGAAGGAATGACAAACCACTCCAGTATTCTTGCTGTGAGAACCCCATAAGCAGTATGAAAAGACAAAAAGATGCAATACCGGAAGATGAGCCCCTAAGGTGGGAAGGTGCCCAGTATGCTATTGGGGAAGAACAGAGGGCAGATGCGAATAGCTCCAGAAAGAATGAAGCGGCTGGGCCAAAGAGGAAAGGACATCAGTTGTGGCTGTGTCTGGTGGTGAAAGTAAAGTCTGATGCTGTAAAGAATAATGCATTAAAGAGAATTATTCTTAGGACTTCCCTGGTGGTCCAGTGGTTAAGACTTCGCCTTTCAATGAAGGTGTTGTGGGTTGAATCCCTGATGGGTGAGCTAGGATCCCACATGCCTTAGGGGATGTGGGATCCTAAAATTAAAACAGAAGCAATATTGTAACAAATTAAATCAAGACTTAAAAAGAGAGAGTTATTCTCTCCTTTTAAAGTAAATATGAGGGCCCTGTGGGCCACCCCCCTGCCCTTAGGGAACCCAGGGGATGGAGTTTCCTGAGCAGAAATTAACCTGCACAGGCCCCCAGGAGGGCAGTTCTGAAGCAAGTGACCTGCACACATCCCTTGAACACAATTGCCCATGTGACTGGAAGTGCCAGCCTCATCTCAGTCAGGCATGCCCCCTGACCCTGTGCTTGAGAAGACACCTGATCTTGTAGGAGGCCCACCAGAGATGCTGGGAGTTAGCCTCTCACATTACCTATGCTGTTAAATTCTGAAGTTCGACGCACCTCCTTTGCATAACCGAGAGTCAATCCTTGGGCCTTCTTTATTGTATCTTAAACTTAATGCCATCCCACCTCAAGGAAGCGCTCTGCGCAGGTGGGTGCCCGTCCTGCTGAGAAGTGTCCGGGCCCCGGTGGGTGGTGTCTGCCAGCTCTGATCCAGAAAGGGCTTGAAGCACTGAAAGTCACTGGAAGAAACCCATCATTGGCAGAGGGAAGCGATTTCTCTAAGTGCTCAGGTCAGGGGCATGTCATGCTCACTCTTGGTGACCTGAGAGCAGTTCATCAGGCCCTTTGGCAGTACCGGGCCATTCTATCCAGTTGCCCCAAACCCCACCTGGCTTCTGGATACATTTCTTAAGTTCTAGTGGAAAGTCTCTTTTTCGTCCTTTTAAAACATTCCATCTTCAAATCGGTTCTGGCAGGAAAGTAAAAATCATGAGCTTAGTGTGAACACATCTGGGCTCAGTGGGGACGGGGTGTCAGGTGAAGTCTTGCTCCAGCAGTTATGGGTGACAAGCTCTGTTGGCGCAGCGGCTGCCCTCAGAACTGTCATTGTGGGCTGTTTCCTTCCTTTTCATTCTTCCACCTGGAGCATCCAGGTGCACTCCCCACCCCCCAGCACAAGCTCCTGCGTGGACCCACAGTAAGGTACCTTTTCTTCGCTCGAGATGTGTACCTCCCAGAGCCAACAGCTCACCTGGCTGGTGTCTTCACCTCCAGCCACAAGGCGGGGCTTGTCCTTCTGCGAAGAGGCTGCAAATGGAGCCGTGAGTGTATTTGTCCCTGGAGCATTGCCCTGAACCCACTTGTCCCTGTTTCAATGCTGGTGATGTGGGGCTGTCTGGGTACCCAGCTCCCAACCTGGGCTCCCTGGGCCCCCCTAAGCCCCCATGTAGACAGGCATCCACCCGTCATGTTGAAATCAGTCTTTTACATCCTCTCTTTTGGAAGAGTTGGAACTTCATAATGTCTGAATTTAAGCCAATCCGTATTTCTTTTCTTTCGAATGTATTTCACGTTGGGCAAGCTTACCCTCTGTGGTCGAACGCAGGCACAGCGAAAGGAGATTTCATGCTCAGCTGCCCCTACTCTGAAGAGACTAACGTTATTTGTCTCTTAAAATGTCATAAAGTCATATGATATAAGGTCATTTCTCTCATTCGGACCACGGGCCTCAGCAGGGTGGCCGGCGAACAGTGGGATGGTGTTTGGTGCCCAGTTCACACTGTCCAGGAAGACAAACCCTCACAGCCTCTGGGTCTGTGTTCCTAATTCACTTTCTCATTGAAGCAAAATGTGGTGCTAGTGATAAAGAACCTGCCCACCAATGCAGGAATGTAAGGGGCTCGGGTTCGAGCCCTGGGTTGGGAAGATCCCCTGGAGGAGGGCATGGCAATCCACTCCAGTATTCTTGCCTGGAGAATCCCATGGATAGAGGAGCCTGGCGGGCTACAGTCCATGGGGTCACAAGGAGTTGGACACGACTGAAGCGACTAAACACACACGCATGGAACTCCAATACTTTGGCCACCTGATGCGAAGAGCTGACACATTAGAAAAGACTCTGATGCTGGGAAAGATCAAGGGCAAGAGGAGAAGGAGTCAACAGAGGATGAAATGGTTGGATGGCATCACCGACTCAACAGATATGAGTTTAAGCAAGCTCTGGGAGATGGTGAAAGACAGGGAAGCCTGGTGAGCTACTGTCCGTGGGGTCACAAAGAGTTGGACATGACTGAGCGGCTTAACATGCACACATGGGGTGGCTGAGGTGTAGTGCCCTGATGAGGGATTTGGGGGGCTTCTCTTACAGGTGGCAAATATTTTACTGAATGGTGTGAAATACGAGAGTGAGCTGACGGGCTCCAGCGAGCCATCGGGGCAGCCGCTGTCCATGAGGCACCTCTGCTTCACCATCTGCAACATGCCCAGGGCGCTGCGCCACCTCTGTGTCAACCACTTCCTGGGTGAGCTCGTGGCAAAGCTTCCTGCCTGTCGTGCCCCCCTTGGGTGGCCCTGCAGTGGGGCACAGGTCCTGACCCAGGGCTAGGAATGCCTGGAGGCCTCTCCAACCCACTGGGCTTCCCCAAACACCACCAGGGGCAGGATGAGGTAGGGATGGAGCAGGGAGGTGCCTACTCCAGGCATTCCCAGATTAACCAGGTCCTCTGGGTCTCCACGGAGCCCAGATCCTCAAGACCAAAAGCTCCTCAGGCAACTCACAGTTAAGTGGGCTATCACTTTCCCACTGGAGGAATTTGTGTCTTAAGCCAGTCTGGAACCCTGACACTTAGAGCCAAGATGTAGACACACCCAGACACACACATGTCTGGGGCTGGTCTCAAGTTCACAGGCTCAGCTTTCAGATGAATACCAAGAAGCCCCAGCTAGCATGCCATTCCCTCCAGGGTCTCTTCACTGTTGGGCTGTTGACCCTCTGATCTTAACCTAAGCTCTCAAACAATTGTGGGATGTAAAGCAGAATGACTTTCTAGAAGGCAATTTGGCAACAGACAAGAATCTTAAAAAATGCCCATAGTCTTTATCCCGGGATCCTATTTGGTATTTGTTGCAAGGATGTAGTCAGAGGTTTGATCATGAATCAAACCTGTACGAGGCATTGATCACAGCATGATTTACAACAACCAAAGACGGAGATGGGAAAAAGGGTAAACACCTAGCAATGGGGGAAGGGGGAGTATATCAGGGAGAGTCCACATTGTGAAATACTTTGCTGCCATTAAGATGGGGCTCTTTAAAAGTATTTAATGGCATAGGACACGTGCATGATAATTATTGGGGTTCCAGAGGCCCAGTAAACACCACCTCCTTCCCCTATGAGAGAGAAATGGACATGGAAACCAGAGGAAGCACCCCTATGGTTTTTTCGGTAACAGAGCAAGTTAGGTTTCCATCAACACTTGCCCTTCCTAAGGTACTTCTCCCAGGTAAGCAGGCAACCCCCTGCCCCGCCTGTGACTGGATCCCTGCTGGCATTTTCTTTCTTCCCAGCAGAGGAGGGAGTGGAAAACCAGAGAAGGTGGGGGTTAACTTTCCTCCTAGCGATAGGATTCAGAGAAAGAACAGAATGCAAAACCTTCTTGTGACAGGGCATGTGTTATAAGGATATATGTTTACTTTAAAAAGACAAGTAGGGGAACTTTCCTGGGTGGTCCAGTGGTTAAGACTCCACACTCCCAATGCAGGGGGCCTCAGTTCAAACCCTGGTCAAGGAACTAACCAAATAATTTTTTAAAAAGGAAGGGTAGGAAACCTACAGAATTTTAACAGAGGTATCTCTGGGTGATAAAGGTAATTCCTTCATATTTTAAAAAATATTTTTTATATTTATTTTTACACAAAAAATTTCATTAAAATATTTTAAATAATTTTTAATGTTTATTTACTTCTTTGACTGCACAGGACCTATACTTGTGGCACACAGGATCTTTTTTAGCTGTGGCATGTGGGACCTAGTTCCCTGACCAGGGATGGAACCCGGGCCCCCTGCATTGGGAGCTCAGAGTCTTAGCCACTGGACCAGCAGGGAGGTCCCTCCTTCTTTAAGCTTTGAACCGACAAAACTCACGTGCTGCACTGGTGGTGGCTCAGAACCACCTGCTGGGGGGGCAGCGAGCCAGCGCCTGCCCCGCGGTCACCACCTGTGTCCCCCCCAGGGTGGCTCTCCTTCGAGGGGATGCTGCTCTTCTACACGGACTTCATGGGCGAAGTGGTGTTTCAAGGGGACCCCAAGGCCCCGCACACATCAGAAGCGTATCAGAAGTACAACAGTGGCGTCACAGTGGGCTGCTGGGGGATGTGCATTTATGCCTTCAGCGCTGCCTTCTACTCAGGTACCCGTGGGGCAGGGGTGGGGGTCGGGGGCAGGCTTGGCTGGAGTGGGGGAGGTTGGGGGGGGGCAGGCTCAGCTGGGGAGATGCTAGGGGCAGGTTGTGGGGGCAGGCTCATGGGGGAAGCAGGCTCGGCTGGGTGTTAGGGGCAGACTGGGGGGGCAGGCTCGGCTGGGGGGGCAGGCTGGGAGGTGTTGGGGGCAGGCTAGGGGGGCAGGCTTGGGTGGTGGGGCAGGCTGGCGGGTGTAGGAGGCAGGCTAGGGGGGCAGGCTTGGCTAGAGGGACAGGCTGGTGGGTGTTGGGGGGCAGGCTAGGTGGGCAGGCTCGGCAGGGGTGGTGGTCTTCCAAGAGGGTGACGAGAGGACAGGCAGTGAAGGAAGCTTGTATCTTCACAGCTGCAGGCACAGCAGCCCAGTTTGGGGGCAGACAGCGCTGTCTTTTCCTCCGTTTTCAGTGGCCCATCGTGGGGGTCAGTCAGGGGCAGGGCCATGTGGGGAGGGTGTGTGTCCAGACCTGAGGGGGCAACTGGCCAGAGCGTTCAGGCCCGCAGGCAAGGGCCAAGTGGGGCCCAGGGAGAAACCATGAGGTCACCTGAGGTGGGTGTGCCACCCACCGGACCCCTCAAGTCTTTGCCATGTCCGTTCATGTGGTAGCTGGTCCAGAAGGGATGGAGGTGCAGGGGAGACCAGAGAGGTGGGTGGAGTGACATGGAGGTGGGCAGTGGGGACAGGGAGTCCGCGATGACCCTGAGGTTTGACCCTGGGTGACCCACGGCGCTAGGACGCTGTGCTGGATTCCTGAGGGTGCCAGGGCCATCCCAGTGGGGGCATGGCAGGGCAGTTTGAGGGGGGAGTGCAGCCCCGAAACTTCATCTCAGGGGTTTGCCCATGTTTTCAGCAAAAGGCCAGAGAAACCAGCCTTCTGGCTTTTCAGGCTCCAATGGGGCCCCTCGGGGCCATCCTTGAGGCGGACGAGGCGTGATGACCACGTGGGTCTAAATTCTGGCTACACTTCTCTGATATTCACAGGGATTTGAATTTTGTATAATTTTTACATGTCACAAATTATTGATCTTCTTCGGGTTTGTTTTAAACATTTGAAGATATATAAACCGTCTTAGCTCCGGGCGGTACAGAAATAGGCTGCAGGCTGGACTCCGCCTGAGAACTGTAAACCGTGGGCCCTGTAAGGAGTTCCAGCCCCACCATTGGGACCGTGACCTTTGGGGGTCGAGAGACCATATTAAGAAAGAATTTCTTGGCTATCAGTGGCAGACCCCGGGGGCTTGGGTGTTTGGTGGCACCTGGACGCGGGGAAGTGGCCCTAAGGCATTGCAAGGGGTGTCCTGTGGAGTCTCAGCTCCCAGGCCTCTCAGGGTCCTTCAAGGCTGGCCCACTGGGGTGGGGCTGTCAGGGTCGTCACATTAGGAAAGAGGCAGAGGCAGTAGGATTTGTGCAGGAATTCAGGGCTCAGCTCTAAACCCTAAACTCTGGAGCCTCTGGCCTTTCTACCCAAAGACCCTTCACTTGCTGCAGCACCTGGGGGCCTGGCCTGGGCCGATGTGAACGGGGCTCCCCCAGGTCCTGCCACCCATCTGGACACCCCATCAGTGGTCCCTTAACCCCACCCCTCCCCTGGTCCCTGAGTGGGTCTCCTGGTAGAGGGTGAGCTGCCTGCTGGCCTGGGAGTGGCCGGGGTTCAGGTGGGGTGGTGCTCACCTGCCAGCCTGGGGGTGCCTGGGGCCCCGGCTGGGTTGTGCTCACCTTGCTCTCCCCTGACAGCTATCCTGGAGAAGCTGGAGGAGCACCTCAGTGTCCGGACGCTGTATTTTATCGCATACCTGGCCTTCGGCCTGGGGACCGGGCTCGCTACACTCTCCAGGAACCTCTATGTGGTTCTGTCCCTCTGTGTCACCTACGGGGTCTTGTTTTCCACTCTGTGCACGCTGCCCTACTCGCTGCTGTGCGATTACTACCAGAGCAAGCAGGTGAGTGCCCTGGCTTTCCTGGCTTCCGCCCCGCGTCCAGGTGAGTCTCCACCTGAGCAGGGTCCCAGGGCCGCATTCAAAGGGGAAGATTATCAGGATGCATCAGCAGAGCATAAACCCCAGAGGGAAGCTGCCCACACAGGGACTCAGGAGGTGGCGAGGGAGGGGCAAGGAGAGGCCCACCCCCTGGGGTTCCCCTCTGCCAGGCTTCAGGGTCATCTGGGAGCACTGGGCCTTGAGCACCGGACACTTTGTGACGAGGTCAATAATATGTGAACACAGTTTTGTTTTTTTTTTAAACGAGAATCAATGCCAGAAGTCCACACTGAGCGAGAGACAGGAACTGAAAGAGGATAAGTGACAGGACCAAGCCACGCCCTAGTGGTGTCAGAGGCCAAAGGAAAAACCAGGAAAAAGATCCCGTCATTATGTAAAAGTTGATATTTTGTTCAGGGTGGATTTTCCTTTACCAGCTTTAGTGAGGAAGAATTCAGCACAAAACCATACCATTCGCCCATTTCCAGTATACAGTTCAGCGGTTTTTAGCATACTCATGCCATCAATTCTAGAACATTTTTGTCACACACAGCCTGCCCTTCCCTGATAGCTCAGTTGGTAAAGAATCCACCTGCAATGCAGGAGACCCTGGCTCTCCTGGGTTGGGAAGATCTGCTGGAGAAGGGATAGGCTACCCACTCCAGGATTCTTGGGCTTCCCTTGTGGCTCAGCTGGTAAAGAATCTGCCTGCAATGTAGGAGACCTGGGTTCGAACCCTGGGTTGGGAAGATCCCCTGGAGAAGGGAACCCACTCCAGTATTCTGGCCTAGAGAATTCCATGGACTGTATAGTCCATGGAGTCACAAAGAGTCAGACATGACTGAGCGACTTTCACTTTCTTTCACCCCCATCCCCCTGACCCCCACCTCTGGCCAAAAGAAGCCTCCAAGTATCACCCCTCCAGGCCTCCCTCCCCCAACCCCCTATAGTCACTGATCTGCTTTCTGTCTCTGTGGATTGGCCTGTTCTGGACATGTCACGTCCATGGAATCACACATGTGGCCTTTTGTGTCTGGCTTCTCCCAGCCTCATGTTTTTGAGGTTCATCCATGCTGTGCAGAGTGAATCCCTGCCTCATTCCTTCTTGTGATCAAGCAATATTCCCATCAGAGATCTTTGGCTGTGACTTTGAGATTTTAAAACTCTGCACTGAAGACCACTGTGATACTGGCCATTCCTGCAGCCCCTCTAACCCTGGACCTCATCACGTCCCCCAGGCCTGGGCCCCAGGGCTGGCTCTCCCCCAGGGCAGCACAGGGACCTTGGCCTGTGACCCGTGCACGTGGCCTGAGTGTCACTGTCCTGCTTGTCAGCTCCCAAGAACCCCTTCACCAGATACACGGTTCTTGGTAGAGGGAGGCTCTGCCCCATGGGAGGGGACGTGAGGCCTCGGGCCGCTTTTGATGGGTCAGGGTGGAGCTGGCTGGATGGCCCCACTGGTCGAGATGATGTCCCCAGGACACACATGATGCCAATTCATAGACCCCCTTGCTGGGCCATGGGGACAGAGCCTTGGGTGGGGCTGGGAGGGGTAGGCAGCATCCCAGAGGTGACCACATCTGGTCGTGGGACCAGGCCAGGCTGGCTCCCAGGTGGCACCCAGCAATGGTCTGCGTGATGTGGGTGGCCCGAGCTGGGGGTAGAGTCACTCCTGCCACCACTTGGTGGCTCTGCTCAGAGTCCCTGTGTCCTCCATCCCCCAGTGTGGTGCTGGGTGAGGCCGCAGGGAGCCTGAAGTCCAAGGTGGAGGCCACGGGCCAGAGGAGCAGGCGCTGTAGACCCTGAGGGGGTTTCTGAGTGTGCCAAGCATTGTAGCAACAAAGGTTCAGAAAGGGGATGAGCTAGGGTAGAGGGGGCGTGGCCTGGTCGGCCTTGAGAGGAGAGAGACAGGGAAGAGCCTGTGTGCCCGGCTGTACCTGCTGGTCATGGATTCCTCTTCTTGTTGTTATCTCTGTTCACAAATATTAAAGTCTTGGCCAGACTCCCTCTGCACCGGGGGCCTGGAAACAGGAAGCTGTCGGGCATGGGGTGCCAGGTCACGGGCCTCAGGGGGCCTGGTCTGGATGACATGCATCTCTGGTCAGTTCGCAGGGTCCAGCGCGGACGGCACCCGGCGGGGAATGGGCGTCGACATCTCCCTGCTGAGCTGCCAGTACTTCCTGGCCCAGATCCTGGTGTCTCTGGTGCTGGGTCCCCTGACCTCGGCTGTGGGCAGTGCCAACGGGGTGATGTACTTCTCCAGCCTCGTGTCCTTCCTGGGCTGCCTGTACTCCTCGCTGTTTGTCGTCTATGAAATCCCTCCCAGTGATGCCTCCACCACTGAGGAGCACCGGCCCCTCCTGCTGAATGTCTGAGCTTGTGCCCCAGTCTGGAGCAGGCAGGCTGCGGAAACCCAAGGGGCCCTGGTGGATGGAGGCGGGACAGGTCTCCTGTTGGGATGTAAATATGTGATAAGACAATAAATGGCCACAGCAGAGACTATGGTTTCCAGTGTGGCTCTTCTGAGGGGCAATAGGTCACCTGGGCACTGGGCCACTCGTCATAGGGACTTAGCAGGGGACTGTAAGAGTCATTTATGTATACATGTATAACCAGAGGCAACCCTGAACCCCCCTCTCACTCCTACCCCCTGCCCAAAAGACTTTGGGGCAACATCTGGAGATATTTGGGGTTGTCACAACTTGGGGGGTGCTGATGCCCTGGAATGCTAGAAACACCCTAAGGTGCACAGGACAACTGCCCACAATAAAAAAGGATCTGGGCCCAAGTGTCCACAGGGTGGGGCGGAGAGAGCCTCGCCTAACTGTGCATTGCTTCCCAGAACAGAATTAGAGTAGAGGATGCTTTGGGGTCAGACGACCTCATATCCATTCATTCTCTAACTTATTCATTCATCCATCCATCCACTCATCCTTCCATCCAGCCATCCATCCATCCACCTACTCATCCATCCATCTATCCATCATCCATCCACTCATCCATCCCTTCACTCATCTATCTATCCATCCATCATCCATCCATCCACCCATCCATTCACTCATCCATCCATCCACACATGCACCCTACAGACACCCACTGAGTGTCCTGGGAGTGGGCAGTGGTAGGTCCTGGAGGTCTGCTGTGAGGTCCCTGCTGCCATGGAGCTGATGTGAGGAGGAGAGACAGATAATACCCTGTCTAGGCCTGAGGATGACTCTAAGTGCTGGGAGAACATGAGCAGAGTAGGAGGAGGGGGTGACAGAGTCGGGAGCGAGCTATGCTGGAGAGAATGGGGTTGGTGTGCTTGATAAGGTGGGAACCTCTAGGAGCTGATGCCCTCACTGAACACCCATCCTGCCCTCAGACTTGCCTCACCCACCAGTGCCCACCAGTGCCTGCTCATGGACCTGGATGGACCAACTTCTTGCAGGTGTCGAGGTCCTTCGCCGTGGGGCTTCTCACCATCCTTCCATCAGTGGACACCACTAACTGGCTGGGCCCCTTCCTAGTGCACCCGGGCAGACGCTTCTCCCTGTGCTGTGCACACCAAGTGGGGAGGAACGTGGCCGGTCACCGTTATACCTGCTGCACTGGGGCCAGGCTACTCGTACCCTCAGTGCATGGTGTGGGGGACATACTCATCTGTGCCATAAGTTCCAAACAAGCAGCAGGGGTCCTGACCCCTTGACAGCCTCTGAGGGGAGTCTGGTCTATGGGCAGCTGTGCCCATCATCTTGCTCTGACCAGTTAGGGCCAGTTGGGTGTGGGGTGCGGGGCTGGTGGACCCAGAGGAATAGCGCCTGGGCTTTGGAGGCACTGCCACCTGGTGGCAGCACCAGGTATGGCAACAAGGACCGAGTTTCATATCTACTTGGGAGTTAGGACCTGCAGCAGAGGCTGTGCAATGAACAAGGGGAGCGGAGGGGACCTGGGAGTGACAAGCAGTGGTCGGGTGCCCAGAAGAAACCAGCCTGGTAAACAGTCTGCCAGCCTCAGGAATCGCCCCTGGGCCAAAAGGGGCTGCTAAGAAGTGCCTCAAAGTGCTGTTTTTAATCTCATTCCCCTCAATGGCTGTCCACATTGGAGGGGTTCACCAGAGACCCCTGTTGTAAAGCAGATGCCCCCTCCTCACCCAAAACCAATGAATTATGTAAACCAGGACTGGAGCTGGAGAGGCTGAGAGATCCCGGAGCAGGCACAGCTGGGGCAGGGGTAGCAGTGGGTTCAGCTCCCAGATGGGGCCGAAGTCCCTTCCAGCTGCTCATCTGTGCCCACAATTCAGCAGCACATTTGGCCGGTGCACCGAGGAAACTTCTCTGCGGGGCCTGTTCATCCAGCAAACAGGATGAAAGAAGCCAGCACCTCTCTCTGCTGAAACCTGGTCCAGGAATGAGGCATCTGGGTAGGGGGAAGTGGGATGCCTGTGCAGGCAAAGGGTTGAGTCAGGGGGTTGCAGGGGACTCAGATAGGCCATGAGGAAACAGTTACACAGGAAGGGAAGCTTGCTGGGGCAACTGGAACCCAGCAATAAGTCAGGGAAAAAAAGGACCCCTAGGATTCTGAGCCCTCAATGAGGGCAGGCGAGTCCCAGAGGAAAGCCTGCACTGCTCCGTCCACAATGGCAACTGCAGGACCCCAGAGACGGCTCACTGGCTCCTGCAGCCTCAGAGCCCAGCTGGGTGGCCACATTCGCTGGCTGCCTCCCCACAGGCTCATCTGGCTGTCCCTCCCTGGGAGGGGGCAGGGAGGCCAAGGGCCCCGGTGCCTCAGGGTCCCCACAGACCTGTGGGAGGACCTGCTCAGGGCTCCAGTGCAGGGCAGATGGTGCCCTGGTCTCAGAGCCCATCAGCTTGATCCCAGGCTTCTGGGTAACCAGTCCTGTTTTGGTCCCATAGCTCTGAGTCCAGGAACACATCTGCATCAACTGGGTCAGCCAGGAGAGGCTGACGGTGGCAATAGGGGCCTCTGCTGGTGCCCTCACACCACCCTGGCTCTCCCCGTATGGGCAGAGCAGGGATTGCAAGGCCTGAAGTTGGCAAAGGGCTCCCGGCTGGGATGCGAGTCCCTGACACTCAGCGGCTGTTCACAGCCACCATTGCACAGCTGTGCTTCCAGCCCTGGAATTCGATGTCTGCCTGGGAGGTCACAGGCAATCTCTTTGCTGTACCTCCTGGCCCCACAGGTAAGTGGCTCTGATTTATGTAAATCCAGGTGATGCCTAAATAACATGCCCTGTACACATGAACTTACCCTGGACCTGTATCTATGTGGCAGCCGTGCATCCAGCCCTGCCAACAGCCACTTTCCTAGCTGTGGGGAATCAGAGGGGCTGCTGAGCCACCGCGCCCACAGGGCCAAAGAGCAGGAGGGACACCTGGGGCCAGTTGGTCTGGGCAGGAACAGAGTGGAGACACTGGCTGGGGGCAGAGTTGTGAGACATGAGACCCTTCCTCTCAGGCTCACAAATCCAGCAGGTTCATCTGTTGCAGGACCCTCTGCCTCAGGCCAGGTCCATGGCCAGATGGGGACACTGGCCATCAACATCCACACCTGGCAAACTATTACAGCCTGTGCAGCTCTGATGAGGGTCTTCTGCGGCATCAATCTATATCTCCATTCACAGACATGTCTTATCATTCAACCTTCCTGAAACTTCCACTTCATAAATCCGTTACTGAACACTTCAGCTTTATGAAAAGCATCATCTGGATGAGAGACTGGCAAAGACAGCACCTGGATTCCACCTACTCCCCACTCCGCCCACCCCATCTTCTCATCCACAACCCAGAACCACAGTCACGCATGGTTGTGTTAGTCGTTCAGTCCACTCTTTGCAACCCCATAGGCTATCATCCGCCAGGCTCCTCTGTCCACGGAATTCTTCAGGCAAGAATACTTGAGTGGGTTGTGATTCCTTCCTCCGGAGGATCTTCCCAACCCAGGGATCAAACCCAGGTCTCCCACACTGCAGAATTTTTACCATCTGAGACACTAGTGATCCTGCTTGAGGGCGATTTACTAACAAGAAGCGCTCCAGGTTGCTCTTGCTCATCATTGCCGCCAGATCCCAGATAAAAAGGTGAGTGTACAATTTCCAGAGTCTTGAAACTTCAGGAAACCACACTCTGGTCTCTGAAAAACCACAGGCTGAACCCACCCTGGTGACTGCTGCCCCCTGGTGGCCACACATACTCTCTGCAGGCCACCTGGAGCGTTTGTAGGCAGCAGGAGGCTAAGATCCCCCATCAGGTCCTGGATGCACTGTCGACCTGCAGGTGCTGCAGCGGCTAAAGGCGGTGTGGGGGCACCGGCAGGTGTCGGGGGTACAGATGGAGAGGAGACAAGACAGGAAGGGTGGCCAGAGCCAGAAGCAACTGTCCTGGCTGGTGGCTCAGATACATATGGTCCGTGGAATTCTCCAGGCCAGAATACTGGAGTGGGTAGCCTTTCCCTTCTCCAGGGGATCTTTCCAACCCAGGGATCGAACCCAGGTCTCCCGCATTGCAGGTGGAGTCTTTACCAGCTGAGTCACAAGGGAAGCCCAAGAATACTGGAGTGGGTAGCCTATCCCTTCTCCAGCAGATCTTCCCAACCAGGAGAGCCAGGGTCTCCTGCATTGTAGGCGGATTTCTTTACCAACTGAGTTATCAAGGTGCCCACAAATTAGAGGTGTGGGGTGAGAGGCAGGGGGAGGAGCTAAGAGAGAGTATAGTGGTTCCAATGCCATCACCTTTCACCCCCAACACGGCCTGTTCTGCCTGGGGAGTCACTGAAGGTTCCGAGTGTCCCGCCAGCAGGTTGAAGCCCCCCCCAAGGGCAGTGTGCCCACTGGAGACCCTTCGTCCAGGAGGGTAAGCCAGTGTGCTGGTAACACCGAGAACCCAACCCTCCCTTTGCCCCCTCCCCACCCTGGGAGCCCCAGGGCAGGACAACTGCCAACCCCCTGCTCACCCCAGAAATGATACAGCCCACGGAGGACACGCAGCCGCTGTAGTGTAGCTTGTTTTTATTTATGTCCACAAATATTTCAAAAAAATTACAAAATACTCAAATGGAGAGAACACAGAAGTCACAATTTCTGGGTGTCTACTGTTTACACTGTGTTATCTCATGGCAAACTACTCATATATACATTTAGCTTCAAGATATATATAAACGTAGCAAATCAGAATGTACACTCCGCTCTGCTGCTGCCGCAGTGAAGCTCGACCTCGACGACAGTGAACAAGATACACGTGAAACACGGAAACGCAAAACTCAACTCCCAACCAAGGGAGGAAACCCAAACGGAAACCAGGGGGCTGGGCTTCAAAGACACCGCGAAGGTCTGGGGCCTCCTACACACACTGGAGTTGACCAGTGAGGGTTTCAGGTTCTGGGTTTTTAAATGGAAGAATCTCAGTGCTTCACCTGGGGATGTGAGGAGAAAACCAAAACCAAACGAGAAAATGCCTTCAGACGGTTTTCAAATACAGACTCCCAAGTACTTCTACTCTCTCTTCTTTGGAAAAATGGACAATAGAGAGAGGAGATCAAGAAGGTGTAACTAAATGGTAGGCATCATGGTCTACCAGAAGGGAGAAGAGGAAGGGTGGGCAGGCGGGGGTGTCCGTGCTGGAGCCTGGAGCGGCAGGAAGGCGCCTGGCTCAGAGGCATGGAGCCTGAAGCATTGAGCCCGCCCCCATGGCACGTGGCGAGCCTTGACGACATGACTGCTCCTGGCCAACCTGCCATGAAAGTGATGACAAAGTTTCCATCTGAGCCTGCCTCCCCTCAAGGAGCTAAAGTTAAGGCAGAAATGGAATGAGAGAAAAACCAGAGGAAAAAACCTACTACTACAAACATTTTCAACAGACCAAACACCCCTTATCTGTCCCAACTGAAACTGAACATGGTTTGACAGACACTGGAAATGCCCTCACCACAGGTCTGAATCCAGAACCTGAATCTGAGCTAATACCTGCTGGTTTCTAGGTCAAAGTGCCAGCCTCTCGGCCCACCTCTCTGTGGTCTGGGACATGCTCCATGTCCGCTGACCCCAGGTGGGACTCCGGCTCTCCTTTCACTCTTGGCTGGGACCCCTGCACATCATGGCAGGAAAGGCCCTCAAGGGTCTGAGACAAGAGGGACAGACAAGGGCACATCCTGGCAGAAAGTTTCATCAACAGGTGCATAACGGCCCCCAGAGTCCTCACCCTCTGTTCTGGAGAAAGGGCATCACGTGGGCACCTTGGAGAGCAGAGGCAGGCTCAGGGCTTACTGTCCCCTCGGAGGGGCCCCATGTGGAGCCTGCCTCCCACCTTACGTCCGCGACCCCTGTCCTGCTTCTGTGAGGCAGAGCGGGACACCAAGTGTGGTGATACGAGGATCCGCCAGGACTGCCACCCACAGCTGGGACACCTCCTGGAGGCCCCGACCCCAAAGCAGCCTCTGAGTGGGGCAAGGACGGCCCGGCCTCCCCACAAGGAGATCCGAATGACCACACACACCAGAAAGCAGGCTTCTGACAGATCCTTTGGCAAGCACACATGCTTAGTGAGAATTGTTTTCTTCAATTTTCTAGGATGTTTATGAAATAGTCCAAATATGGGGGGGGGAGGAGAAGTTCATCCAGACCAATCAAATGCGCGTGTACAGAAATCTACAAGGAAATCTACAACCATACACACAGGAACATGTGCTTTCGCGCCTGCAGAGACGGAACGGGGGACACTCAACTCCTGCGCTCCCAGTGCACAGCGAGTCGGCTGAGCTCACCATGGTCCGCACCGCTGGCAAAGCAGGAGCCGGGAACAGACAGGAGTGAGAACCAAAGCAGCAACACAAAGAAACGGCTTGTAATGTTGTCTCTGCAATCCCTGGCTGCTCCCAAACCTAGCCCCTAGCCTCCTCTGCCCCTTTGTAACTAGTAACGCCCATCTGTTCCCTTTAATTAAAGGGATAATTATATATAACTTTTTATTAAAAAATCAACTCTGTATTCTGTCAATAGCTGGTAGGAATTCACAATTAGTGACATGGCTGGAAAAAATAGATCAGAATAGTAGTTCATGGAAGGAAAAAAAAAAGGCTGTTCTAAAATTATTTATTTACAGACGTAAAAAGCCATGCACAGAACCTCCTCAAATTATGAAGATCTCCTACAATGTATTAAAATAAAAGATTTTTTAAAAATTATAGCTCTTGGATTCCAAACTCAGATGCTGCAGACCGTGTGGGTTCTGGGACACACGCAACTGAGTGTGTCTGCACGCACTGAAGGGTGTGAACTGGGATCTAGCACCTACTGAGAAAAATCAAGGAAGGAAAAGAAAGCTAAAGCCAAACCCCAAGACTGCAGGGGCACTTTCTGGGTGTTCAGTCCAGTCCAGGACTCACTAAGTTTCTGGGGGACTGTCATGCAGGGAGACCCAAACCAGTCTCAAGGAATCCTCTCTACAAACGAACACTATGTATGCTGATACGTTTTTAGTTGTGGGGTTTTTAAATATATAAAGAAATCTTTAGAAGATATTCTTTTTGCTTTTAGAGCTCCTATTGTATGTAAAAAGTCCTGTTTCTCTCCCCCAAGAATTGGGGTTTCCACAGCCAGCGTTAACAAATAAATAACTTATAACTGCTTGTCACCTTCTTTCTTCAGTCGACTAGAAAAAGAAAAGGAAAAAAAAAAAAGGAAAAGTCATAGGTATCAGGCCTGGGCAGGCCTGCAGCTGGAGGGTCTGGACGCCTGAGCAGCTGCCACACTGCTGACCCCCTCCCCACCCCGCTCCCTCCCCCACCCCCAAGACCATCAGGAGTCCCCTAACTGGCAGGGGAACAGCCTGGCACTTGTTGATATGGGGTGGGTGAGTGCAGCTGGGAGGGGCGGGGTTGGGGACCCACAGACGGAGGGGGCCTGGCCTCCCCCTCAGCCCCTCCCCGCCTTACCTGTAATAATCCTCCTGACTGGGCAGGTGGCCACCATGCATGTGGGGGTGTCCGTGCAGCCACTGCTGCTCCATGGCCAGTCTCTGCAGCTCAGCCGACTGGGCGTGCATGGCCTGCAGCTGGTGGGCTGCCGACATGGGGGGTGGGATGGCCCCAGGCAGGTCTCGGGGGTAGGGGGTGCCTGTCAAACACCAAACAGCCCCTGCTATAGCAAGGCCAAGGCAGTGGCCAGGATGAGGCCGCCAAGGAGGTCAGGTCAGGAGAGAGCCTCCCGAGGGCAGGATCAAGAGGTCACCTACTGGGCAGGGACCAGCAGAGCAGAGCCTCTGGGGAGAAACAAGTGTGGTCCCTGAGCCCCCTCCCTCCACCTCCCATGGGGCCCCTCCTCCTCAGCCTACTGCCTGGTCACAGAGGCCTGCGCTCAGCCTTCTTACTCCCCTACTCCCTCTGGGCTCCTGTTGTGCATTTACAGCCTCATCCCCAGCTCCCCGGGGGCGGGGGTCTGCCTGCCCAGCTCCCAGGGCTCCCCACTACACAGGAGAGGCCTGTGCTGAACACAGAGTAAATGCATGAACGGGAGAGCAGACTAGACCCCTGACCCAACCCTCCCTGGCCCCCTCCTTCCCCAGGCATCTTCTTACCAAAAACTGGGTGACGGAGCATCTCGTGCTCATGGGGGGGCTGTCCAAGCAGAGGGTTGGGGAGGGTGCCAGGGGGGTAGGGAAAGCGCGCCAGATGAGGGCCAGCGGTCAGGGGGTCGACCAGCGGGTGAACGGGGCCCGCTGAACCTAGAAAAGGGGGCAGAAGCACAGGGTTCAGGAGCTGCTCGCCCTCCTCGGTGGTATTCACAGCGACTTCCTCCTCTCCACAGATTGGCTTCTGGTCACCAGGCCATCAATAACCCTGACCTACTAACCCAGAGTGGCTGTTGCCCTCCCCGACTCCCCGCACCTGCACGGAGCTCCAGAAAGTGACAGAGTGAAGAGCTGACCACGTGTTTCTTCCCCAGTCTCCTCAGCAGCCCCAATCTCATTTTGGCAAAGACCCTGGATCTGCAGCGCCCCGGAGCCAACTGCCCCAGCCTCATCCTGGGCCTGTGAGATCTACTGCCCCAGGCTGCCTCCTTGGCTCTTCACCCACAGGACCCAAAGCAAAGCAGGTGCTGCCTGTTGGGGCTCAGAAAGCCCTGGCCTCTCCCAGTGACCCTCTCAGCACGTCGCCTGTCTGTTCCCTGGAGTCACCCTCTCTGGCCCTGGGGCCTCTGCACCCACACTCTCCAGGCCTGAGGACGCTCCTTCCCTGGCCCCAACACCTCCCACCCTCCAGATGCCTCTCTACACCAGCAGCGCTGCTGCTCCCAGCTCTCTGCTCAGTCATCCTCCAGAACACCAACCGCTCCTCACAAACTCAGACACGTTTATCGACTGTCCCCAGGTTTGAAAGGCGAACGTGGACAGGGGTGTCACCAGCTTCTACGGCTATGCCGGGCACATTGCAGGTCCTCAGTAAACATTTGTCAGGTGAACGAACATGCTAAGAACACTCGCCTGTCCTCTCGCAGGGCTGAGGCCCACCTGCTGCTAACCCCAGGGCTTAACCACAAACGTTCTTCATTCTGGGACCACGGTGTGAACCCCGTGTTAGGTGGGGCTGTGAACATGTGTAGGAAACTGGAAGTTGCCCTCCTTCCCTCTGGGGCCCACCCTGTCTGTTGTCTCCCTCCCTGTCCAGAAGGGGCCCAGGGGCCCCCACAGCAGGCCCTGACCCCCCTCCCACCCTGTCTGGCCAGTCTGCAGAGCCGCCCAGTGGGACACCAATCGTGCCGGTGTCGGCCTCAGACCAGCCTGTACCCCTGGCCGCCGACCAGTGGGCCTTCCAGAGATCTTGCTCCTGGAGTGGACAAGACTGGGCGGTCCTGGCCAGGTGAGCCAGCTCCAAGCTGGCAGAAGCCCGAGCCCTGTTCCCCGAGGGGGACCAGAAAAGCTCTCACTGGTGACAACCCCCAGCTTCCCCGGGTGTCCTAGATGCCTCCAGGTGGCCCCAAAGGCTCTGCCCTGCTCCTCTAGACCTGTCTCCTGCTCTCAAGCAGCCCCAGAGAGCATAGGCCACCTCCTCCATTCCAGCCCCACTGCAGGCGCACGACTGAGAACCCAAGCTTCATCAGGAGATGGCGAGCAGAGGGCCCCAGGTGACTCTGGAGCCAGGGGGTATGCTGGGTACCCTCACACGTGCCAGGAGCTGCAAGCTCTGCTCCGGACAGCAGCCCCCCGACTCCCGCAGACCCACAGAGGGCGCCCACCTTGGTGGAGGGGGTCCTGCTGGTGGAGGTGCAGGTGCGAGTGGATGTGGGAGTGCTGGTGGTGGTGCGGGGTCACGTTGAACATCTGCAGCCGGGCCAGGGGGTCGCTGGTCAGCGAGGCCATGCGCTCGGCATGGATGCGCTCAGCCGCCAGTCTGTCTGGGTAGCTCATCTCAGGCCGCAGCTGGGGCCCGGCCAGGGCCAGTCTCTCCCTTTCCAGGGGGTTCAGACCGGGATGGAAAGAAGCAAAAGGGTGGGGGCCGGCGGCAGGGGGGATGGTGAGGGCACCGTGCCGGGCAAAGTGCTCCATGGGGTTGGCGGCTGGGTGCAGGGGATCCAGCTCCGGGGGCTTCACCTCGAAGCCCGGCTTCATCCGCTCCCGCAGCTCCCGCTCCCGGAGCTCCCGCTCTCGGATCTCGCGCTCCCGCAGCTCCCGCTCACGGATGGTGGGGTCAACGTTGTAGAGGCCGGGCATGTGGTAGGCCAGCAGCGGGTCGGTGGGGTTGAGGGGCACGTAGAAGGGGTGGTTGCGGTTGGTGGGTGACATGACATGGGGCCGGGCGTACTCGCTCAGAGTCCGGAGGGCTGGCGTGTCGGGTCCGATGTAGGGGGGCACAGCCGCAATGGTGGTGGGCGGGGGCTCGAAGGATGGCCGCATGTGGCCAGGACCGCCAAGCTGGGGGTCGCTGAGGCGGCCTTCATGTGCCGAGCTGGACGCCTTCTGCAAGAGTAAAGAGGCCGTGAGGGGCAGGCGCCTGGCCCCTGGCCCAACCGACTGGGTCCCCCACCCCACCCCTGGTCCAGACCTGCCGTGACGGGGGACCAGGAGACCCAGAGGGGTCAGCATATCGTGGACACAGAAGTAAGGCTGGTGGGTGCTGAGAGACAGCGAGGGGGTAGCCCACTCAAGGCGGGCGTGGGGACCAGCCCTTGATGCCCATGGAGCAGGCTGCCCTCCCGACTCACGGCCGCTCGCTCAGCCTCGCGCTCCCGTTCCCGCTCGCGTTCTCGCTCCTTCTCCTTCTCCTTCTCCCGCTCCCGCTCCTCTCGCGCCTTCTGCTCGGCCTCCCGTTTGGCCTTCTCGATGGCCTCCTCCCTCTTCTTGGCCAGTTTGGATCCCGCCAGAGGCATGAAGTATAGGTCGGTCCGTGCACACGAGTTGTAGCCCCGGTCCAGGTGTTTGTAGAACCTACAAAGGCCCGGTGTCTCGCTGGGTCCCAGCCGAGGCCCAGCTACCCCTGTCCTGGACCCGCCTGGGTTCCCGGGACCTCTACCTGGCAGACTGGCTGGCGTGGCTGGGGGTGTCCACCACAGTGGGCTCAGGGGACGGGCTCCGAGGCGGGGGAGGGGGGCTCTCGGGCTCCTCAGCATCGTCCAGAGCCTCTTCCTTGATCTGGACGGTGGGGAGTGGGCAGGTTGCCCCCCCAGGTACGCTGCCTCCGGAAGAAACAGCAGCAGAGCAGGGTGGCTGGGCCGAGGGGCCAGATCCCGCCGGAGGAGTAGAGGTGGAGGGGCAAGTCGGAGGGGTGATGGGAGGGGGGCCCCCAGGGACAAAGGGGTGTTGTGCAAACGGGGGCTGAGGGGGCACCTGGTGGAGGCCCGTGGCGGGGTGGGAGGTAGCAGCAGGGGGCAGGCCCTGGCTCTGAGTCAGCACAGGGGGCTGTGCAGGGGACGAGGGCAGTGGCTGGCTCTGTGGCATGAGCTGCAGGGGCGGGGGGTGGGCTGAGGGCGGGTGGTGAGTGGACAGGGAGCTCAGGGGCTTCAGAGCAGGAGGGGGTGGGAGGTTGGCATTCATGGAGAAAGGAGAGGGCCCCGAGAGGTGAGGGGGGTGCTTGTGGGCCTGGGGCGCTGGCAGCTGGGGGATGGGCGTGGTGGGCGGGGGCTTGATGTGGGGCATGGCCAGAGGTGCTGGGGGCAGGGGCTGCTCCCGGGGGGGCTGCTGAGGCTGCAAGGCCGACTGAGGGGCAGGGGGCTGCAGGGAGGTGTGAGGGTGGGCTGCTGCCTGGGACACCTGGGGAGGGAGGCCAAAGGGCTGTGGGGGCCCCGGGTGCTGCAGTAGGGACCCAGCCTGGAGGCCATGAGGGCCGGGCGGGCCCTGACTGTGCAGAGGGGGCTGGGTGTGGGGTGGGCCGGTGGTCTGGCCAGCTGGGCCCGTCAGTGGCTGCAGCGGGGGGTGCGGTGAGGCCAGCCGCTGTGGGTGGAGAGCGGGCGCCTGCTGGATGTGGGCATGGGGAGCAGCAGCTGAGGGGGCTTGCGGCTGGGTGGGGGGCTGGGAGGCCGAGGGGGAGCCCTGTGAGGGGCCCGCGGGGGCAGGTGTGGGCCCCTGGGTGGGCAGCTGGGCAGTCCCTGGCAGGGCAGAGGAGGGGGCTGGGGTAGCCCCTCCAGGAGCCTGCAGGGCAGAGGGCTGCGTCGTCTGCTGGGCCGAGGAGTCTGAGTCACTTTCGTTGTCCTGGGGGCTGGGGATGCTGGGGGACGTGCTGCGATTGTCCTGGTCAATGTCTTTGGGGTCACTGCTGCCCTCATCGTTGACGCTGCGGCTGTCCGAGCTCTCCCCCTCGCCTTCAGATGGCGAGTTGGGCCGGCTGATCTCCTGGGCCAGAGAAGGAGGATGGAAGGTCTAGGGAAGCCAGACGCCCCCTCCCCACCACACAGCGAGGTCTGGCTGAGGAGGCAGCAAGCAGGGACCACAGGTCCTGCCCTGACTCGGCCAGTCTTGGAGGTGCTCCAGGCCCCTCCCGGGGAGGCAAGACACGGCCACCGCCCAGGGGGCTTCTCAAGGGACAAGAGCTGCTGGAGGCAGTCAACGTGGTTCAGCCTCAAGCCTAACCTGGGTTTTTGTCTTCTTGGAGCTGGTCCTGTCGGCCTCTTCTGTATCCGAGGTCCCCTTCTCCCGCTGGCGCTTGGTGCTCTTAAGAGGGGATGTGGCTTCCTCCTTCACCTTCTGCAGAGGGAAGGCCCAGGAGAAGCCTCAGGCCAAGGGAGGATGGCCCAGCAGCCTCAGGGAATGACAACCACTTGCTGACACCTGGACTCCCCCTACACCATGCTCCACCCCCAGAAACAAGAAAGCTCTGGAAGGGGCCAGTGGGGCCAGGAAGGAACAAGTATCTGCGGACAGGAAACTTAAGGCAGAGGTGGCCCCCATAGGTCTGTGCTGGGAATTACGTGGACCCCTTTTTCTAGGCCCCCGTCTGCAACCCCAGGCAAGGCCTTGCTGGTGCCCGCGAGGTCCCATGAATGACCGAGAGACTCGGGGGAGCTGAGTGCAGACTCCAGCAGCCCCTACCACCTGCCCTCCCGGCAGCTCACCTTGGCTGACTTCTTCACCGTCTCTGCTTTACTGTCGTTGCTGGAGGTGCTGGCCGCGCTGGGAGAGTTCCGGCCGCTGGAGCGGATGTCTTCATTGATGGGCGAGGCACGACCATCAGGGCTGGCTGGCTGCTTCTTCCGACCGCTGCGCAGTGTAGACATCTGCCCACCCCAACCGGAGGCTGGTGAGACTCGACCCCGGTCCCCACAAGGGCCACCTGGGCCCAGTTCCCAGGCAGGAGCTTCCAGAGTAGGTCAAATCCCAGCCCCTGGCAAACCACAGGCACCCCTGGCTGTCCCTCACTGCATAGGAGTCAACATGGAGCAAAGCAAGGAAGGGGTGAATGGGTGAGTTTACATGGAAAAGAGCGATTCTCAGCTTAAACTTGAAGCTCTCATCTCCTCCAGGGACTGTCCTGAATGACACAAGCTGAAATGGGCAGGGCTGTCTGAGGGGCAGAGGTTGGCCCGAGTGATGTTACACCTGAGCTCGGCTTTAAGTCACTCCCCCTCTTCTGTCTGCTCCACGGAACTGCCTGCTCCTCCCACCAAACACACACGCATACCGGCCAATTTCATGTGATAGGATGGGAAGTGACCCAACCAGATGAGCTGTCAAATAATGCAGCTCAGCTCCTAAAACCCCCAGGCCTTGAGGGCATTTCTGCAAGGCCACGGGGCTCAGAAGGGATGGGGGTACAGCGATTCATGCTGGTCCACCAGCTCCCTGAGGAGATGTGAGGGAAGAGAGAACCAAGGGCTCTTCCCCACAGGCCGGGCACGTCCCCTCCAGGGTCTGTTTCTCTGCCCGAAATGAAACACTCCCAGCCTCCTCCTGGCGGGAGACGCGCGCAGGCTGCCTGGCCAGAGACTCACCGAGCCACGACTCCGCCGCGTCCTCATGCTATGCTTCCCGCTGAGCCCATCGTCCTCCTCTTTGACGGGCTTGAACATAAAGGGTGGGGGGTCCACGGGCTTCTCGATGGGGGGCAGCTCGCCGTACTTCTTGAAGTGGATGCGGCAGTCTGTGCACAGCAGGATGTTCTCCCGGCCCCCGTGGTGCCAGTCCTTGGAGGCTGCAGGAGGGAGGGGAGGCGGTGTGGCTGCCAACCTCAGACACCAACGTCCGGGGCTACAGACATCCAAGCAGGGAAGCCCTTCAGTGGGCTTGGCTGACCCTGGTACCACGAGGACCACGTGGCCCTGGCCTCGGCCGACACCTGTCACTCAACAGCTCGGGTGCTGCCGCCCTGCTTCTTCCTAGAAGGAAAGGATCTCAGGACTGTCCACCACCCCACCTCATCTCAGGATGAACTGACAGGAAGAGGTGGCAGCAGGCTCCCCGGAAACATAGGCGCCTCCGCCCTGACCCTGAGCAAGTCTGTCCCAGCCCCTGGTCAGCACTCCAGCCTGACTGCTAACAGGAAAGTCTTCCACTTTCTAAGTAACCCTTCAGACAACGCAGATGTCAAGTCTCCAATTTGATTCCCCAGACATTCAGAACCGGGAAGTGCCTGAGCCTGGCTGCTCCAGCGAAGGCCCCCCTCCCACTGGCCCCACTTACTGGTGGTGAAGCAGTGGCGGCAGGCGTAGCCCTTCAGCTCCTGCTCACTGTCCTCACTGTCGAAGTCATCCTCACTGGCTGAACTCAGGTCCACTGGGCATCATGGGCACACGAAGGGGTGGGGGAGACACCATCATGCTGGGCCAAGACTGGACCCCCTATTACCTCTGACCTGCCCCAGGCTCTGGGCCAACAGTCGGAGCGGCCCAGCAGGCTGGCTGGGGCAGTGTTCACAAAGGACCACTCTGAGTTTCTCAGAGCCAGTCGTCAGAATGAAGAACTCGTGTATGAGGGATGGTACCCAACAATCTGCTCTGTCATTCTGGTGGTCTGCTGTCACACCTCAATCCTGGAGAAGCTGGCACTGATGCCCACAGATGGTGGATCTGACTTTCTGAGGGGTTTCCTCTACATCAAGGCTCAGTGCCCTTCTGGCCTGTTTCCCGTTTGTGACCCTCAGGCTGAGTGCCCTGGGCCAAGACAGGATCACAAGCCATGAATCTAGTTTTCAAAGGTTAAGAAGGTGTGGGCTTCACTTTTGTATAAGACTGCAGATCACAATGGGACCAAGAGGAGGATCTCAGAAAAGTAGGAGGAAGAAGAAAATGTTAAACTGATCGTATTGCGACCACAAGTGCTAAGGGAGATCGCTAAGGGAGATCGTCCTCCAAAGTCAAAAACCGTCTCAGGCCAAGGCCAAGGCCAAGACTTACAGATAATATTAAGTTTCAGAAAAATCTATATGCACAAGTAGTTTGTAAAACTCTTAGAGCAGGCTTTGCAACACACATGCACGCACATATACCACTGCCCCAGCTCCAACACAAGCTCTGCCAAGGACGGCTGTGAGAGCAGGTCCACCCAGAGCTGGGACATGGAAGCTTGTGGCGTGTGCAAAGCCCCCACTTACAGAATTCACTGGATGGGGGTCTGGAGGGCGTGTTGACGGGCGTGGACGCAGTGCGGGTCTTGATCCTCCGGAACACGGCCTGCCTGCGGTGCCTGCGGTGGGCCCGGGAGCTGGCTGCTTCTGGGGTTTTCTTCCAGTAGTAATAGAAGGTGATCAGTTCTCCCTGCAGGAGAGAAGGGTTGGCTATGAGGCAGATGCACAGCCTTGGAGCAGAGGCTGGCTTTATCACAGCTGCCCTGGATGCCTGGGCTCACTTGAGACACACCCGTGGAGCTGCCTGTGCAATGGGCCAGTGGGGCCTGTCTGCCAGCCCGTCAGAGCGTAACTTCTAGACATCAAGAACATTTATTCACAACAAGTATCTGCTGGGTGCCTACTATGAGCAGTTCTAAGCACTGGAAGTGCATCAATAAACCTTTGACAGAAAGGAGAACGCCTGTCCTCCAGGTGTGTGTATGTATATGCATGAGTGCACACAGGGAACATCTGTGAACAGCAAGTCAGTGAATCCACATGGGGAAACATGGAAATGCCCAGCCAGGGAGACCATTCCAGAAACAACTGAAGCTAACAACTGAGGTGGCAGGAACTGGGGCCAGGAGGGAGGTTGGGAAGAACACAGCCCAAGCCCAGGAAAAGTGCTATACAGCCCCTGGCCAGGCCCAATGCCCACCCCGGACGAGCCAGCACAGGGTGCTGACGGCGAAGCTGAGGCCTGGCAAAAAGACTGAAGAGTGGATGCAGCACACACTGGTGCTGGGTAGAGAGGAGACACCACACGTCCCAAGGTCGGTGTGTAAGGCCAAAGGAGCTCCTCTTTTCACGGAAGGCCCTGAAGAAATGGAGCCAAGACAGCTTTTAAAAACAAAGCCAGGAGAAATGAGTCCAAATGCAACTTTTTAATAAAGGGCACGTGTGGCCCTCCCAGCCTCAAGGGGCTCCACCATAAGTTCACACACACATGTATACACACGCACGTACACACAATATGTACATACCTACACACATGTACAGAATACACATGCGCACACACATACTCGTACACACACGTGTGCACACACACACACACACATACACACAGGGGCTGGGGGCAGCAATGGCATGTTCCACTAACGCTGGCTAACAAAAGACCAGTATCTTGGGGGTCTTTGCTTTAAGAAAAAGTGTCTCTACTTAGAATTTAAAAATAGTTAAAACAGTCAGAGAGCCTCGATCACACTGATCTTCTCTAATTACATCACTACTCTGGAAAGTCAGTACCATATCTTGGGGTGTGTTCTGAACGTGGGAGGGTCCCCACATCTAAGGGTTGGAGCTACCTGGCCAAGGCCCACTCTGCCTCATGGAAAGCTCTCCACTCTATGAATGCAGGAGCCAAAAAGGAGAAGCAAAGACTGTCCACCAGTGACTGAGATCTAGCTGGAAAGACCAATGCTGAGGAGACCGAAAGAGACGAAGCAATGCAGGTACCACGTGACACATCCGTGACCAATGGATGCCCAGTCACAAGAGGTTTCTCTGAAAACACCCCCAGGAGCAAGTAAGCCACTCCCCATCCTCTTTCCAGTTCCACACGGCGGTACCTGAACAACACAGGACAATGTAGCAACTGCCCTTGAATTTCTTCCTTGTTTGCCTTCTACATGTCAGTAGAAGTTAGTCTACAAACACAGCCTCCAATGTCCCCATAGTGAGGGGAGCGTCCTGAGCCTCTGAGGTCCCGACCTGAGACACCTCCTGGCTCCTGCCTCTTACTTCCTACCTTCCTGACTTAGCCAGTCATTTATCTATACTGATCTTTTGCTGTTGGCTGGCTGAGGGCACAAACTCATAAATCCACTGTGATTAAGAGATCTGTGCTGACACCAGTGACCTGGTTCCAGTTTTCCTAGGAGGAAACAGACCAGAAGCCAAGGCAGGTCACTGTCACCCTTCAAACACTGTCAGAGCTGCAGGTGCCTCGTCAGTTCAGAAGGGCAGCTGGTGCAGTAAATCATAGCCCAGTCCCAGGGCTGGAAAGAAGAATGAGAAACCCAAAGGATTCCTGTTCCTCCCACCTCTACCTTCAGTGGAAGTTGTTTCAGGGGCCCCGGGACAGGGCTGAGATGTGAGGGGAAATGGCAAGCTGCAAGAGGCGAAAACAAAATAGAAATGGGAGAGAAACCTGAAAGGGAGGCACGACCACCAGGTCTCTGCCACACCTCGGTCTGACCTGTAGGCTGTGAACAAGCCACCCTGATGGTTCTGGGCAGTCCTGGTCTGCAATTCATGGATACAAGGGATCATTTCTGTTCCTCAAACATGAAAGAGTTTCAAATGGTATTAAGAAATGGTATAACCTGCAGATTCAAACAGAAGCCAGAGTTCAGGCCCAACATCAGATGCTGGACAGAAAAGACTCAGGAAAAGCCCAGGTTCACAACCTGAAGCCTGCACTGGTCCTCCTCGAGTACGTGATCGGGACACACACACTCTTAACATTAAAATAAGTGTCAACTTATGTCAACCTTAAGTAATAGCTCTTAAACAAGGAGCCCAGGACAGATGCCATCCTCTGAGTATCAAAGATCAAAATGGACTGCGGTAGTAGAACGAAAGAATATCAATTTCCAAATTCAGGGAAGACAGGGGAGTGACAAGAAATATCATATACCACTATGGACATGTAAAATGGTCAAATCACTTTGCAGAACTCTTTTGGCAGTTCTTAGAAAGCCAAATGGGCTTCCCTGGTGGCTCAGACGGTAAAGAATCTGCCTCCAATGCGAGAGACCCGGGTTCAATCCCTGGGTCAGGAAGATCCCCTGGAGAAAGACACGGCAATCCACTCCAGTATTCTTGCCTGGAGAATCCCAGGGACAGAGGAGCCTGGCGGGCTAGTCCATGGGGTCACAAAGAGTCGGACATGACTGAGCGACTAATACACAACACAAAGAAAGCTGAACATGGACCACAGGGCCTAGCAACTAATTTCACTCCTAGGTGTTTACCCCAAAGGAATACAAATATGTGTGCACACTAAGACTTTTACACAGACATTCATAAAAACTTCACTCTTCAAAGCCCCAAAAAGTGCCTTAATGGGAGAACGGACAAACATATTCCGGTACACCCACTCACGAGAATAATACGTGGCGGTAAAAAGGTAAAACAACGGAGAGCTACAACAAGCAGGCATGTCTCAGACATCACGCTGAGTGGCAGCAGCCCGCACAGGAGGGCCCAGGCAGGACGAGGGGCTGTCTGCGTCTGGTGCGTGGGGCGTGGGCCACTGCCTGTAAAAGGACCTGAGGAGACCTGGGTGATGAGGCTGTCCTACAAACTGACTATGGTGTTATTACATGGATGTGTACAGTTGTCAAAACTCACTGGACCTGTGCCCTCTGAGTACATTTTTATGATCCATATGGTATACACACCACTAATACATCAGCAAGTTGACTGGGAAAAAAAAAAATTCCAGACCAGGTTTTATTAGCTGCCTCTCATCCACTGTAATGTCTAGGAAGGGATTAAACATTGGAATGGAGCAAATCTAGGAGGATTAGAAGCAGCATACTGGTGACTGCATGGGTGGCTAGGTCTTGAGCACAAACAAAAGAGGATGCCGGGGAAAGCTCTGGTTCTACAAACAGGGAATGAAGCAGCTCGAGGCCTCCCCAGGAATGAAGTCAATTGAACTTTACTCAAACATGCATAGCGTGTGCTGTGGAGACCCACTGCACATAAATTCAGGGAACAAAAGCTGTTGCAGAAATCAATAGCTTACTGAAACATTAACACAGGCAATCATTGATCAAAAGGCAGCTCCACAAAGGCAGCCTTGCAAATTAGCTCCTGCTTGTGCTTGCAAGCAAACACAGAGGCACAAATGTTGTCGACATGAATGGCCTGTAATGATCATTTGTCCCCAGTGCTCTCCGCTCATCTCACAACAAGGCCTTACAGTCAACATGCCTCTCATCTCGGGGCAGCGGTTTAGTGCCTGGGCAAAGAAGCAGAAGGGGTGAAGTCATCTTCAGGGGTTCCGTCATGGCTGCAGCTCTTGCGGGAGGAGTGTCCATGGCCCGGGTCTATATTTTTAGCAGATTCTCTTGCCCTCTCCAACTCCCCTGCCTTTTCTGTTGCTGCAGGGGTGGGGTGGGGGGTATCCTACAGGTCAGATGCAGAAAGCCAATGGCAATGAGACATGTGGCCCTAGATTAAGGACTCACTTTCCTCCCTGAGCCAGGTTCCCATACAGCAGCTCTTCTCTGGGGAATAGGAAAACTAGCTGTATTAGGTCTTTCTGACTTTCCACCAAAAGAAAAACAGGGGGCAGGGGAGTGCCAGGCACAGAAGAGAAGGGGAGAAATAAGCTGCTCAGGGCAGCACTCTGGGTGGATCGGGGGCCTGGGGGACGGAGAGAAACCAAGACATAGAAATGAGTCGGGCAGACAGAGGCTCAGTCACAGGCATGCCTATAATCCAGGCTTGGCCACTGGGAATCATGAGGAGGAATCATGGCTCCACTTCTGTGCTCTCCCCACATCCTATTGGCTCCCCACTCCTCTGGGCAAAAAACCATCAGGGCAGGCTCCCCTCCCTGCGTTGCCCTGGGCAACCAACTGAAGCGCAGGGCTGGGATTGCTCAGTGGCATCTGTCTGCTCACCTCTCACAGGGAGCTTCTCGGGTATGAACCCACTTCAGGGAAGCAATGCTTTATCTGAGGGTGGGTGGGTGGCAGAGGCACGATGAGCCAGGAGACCTGTTCCAGGGCCCGAATGGACGTCACTGGATGGGGGCCATGGGCTGGAGTGGGAGCTGACAATCCTGCTGCTGGAGACCACCTGACCAGGTCAGTTTACCTGCAGGTGGTTGGTAAGCTGAAACACTGCCCGTGAACCCAGCTGCTCTTTCCTTTCCCTCATTCAGCCACCGCACTGCTAGGGCAGGAGAGCCTGTAACCTGTCCTGCACAATAAAAGGATAATCTCTTTTCTAAAGTAAGATGAGCTACGTGTGTTCTCTGTAAGGGACCTTGGGGAAGCAGGAGTACAGACAGAATGCTTAAGAGGAAGGTGCTGCAGGCACTGCCAGTATCAAAGGTTCCTTCTCAGGGGGGATGTCTGTCTCCAAGACCGTCAAGGAGCACGCTCCCCAGCCCCAGGGTCTCTCCCCACTCAGCCCGCCACTAACTCCTCAGACACAGGCCCTCTGGGAGGCCGGTGCGCAGGCTGAAAAAGGCAGTCAGCTATTTTTCACCCCATTACTGAAGCTTAAGGGCACACCCCAGATTGAGTCCAATTAGTTCTGATTATAACAAAATCATTACTGCTACAACCATCTACACAGTCTCAACACCCCAAGGTGGTGGGAGAAGAGGTCCAGGGACCCTGGCTCAGAATCCAGGGTTGCCATCTACAATCAGGTTCTCTCTTTACAAGCCAAGGAAGGCCTCGGTCTTTTATAAATAACCCTGGACACACAGCATACCCTGCGCTCAGCTCAGGGTAGGCAGTGCTCCTTCTCTTCCACTCTCACAACATGGTTCCGTGAACCAGCAGAAAGAAACAACACTGATCACTGGTCTTCTGTTACGCTGTGTTAAGGAGGGCCTTGGAAAACCAGTGTCCTCCTTTCTGTACATGCACAGAGGGGCAGGGTAAGTGCAGGAGACAAGAAGTAATCTAACCCAGGTCCCTGCACACTACCGAGAACCCAGTACCAGCCCCAGAAGGTGCCCAGTAGTCAGTCAGTCAGTTCAGTCGCTCAGTCGTGTCCGACTCTTTGCAACTGCATGAATCGCAGCACGCCAGGCCCCCCTGTCCATCACCAACTCCCGGAGTTCACCCAAACTCATGTGCATTGAGTCGGTGATGCCATCCAGCCATCTCATCCTCTGTCGTCTCCTTCTCCTCCTGCCCCCAATCCCTCCCAGCATCAGAGTCTTTTCCAATGAGTCAACTTTTCACATGACGTGGCCAAAGTATTGGAGTTTCAGCCTCAGCATCAGTCCTTCCAATGAACACCCAGGACTGATCTCCTTTAGGATGGACTGGTTGGATCTCCTTGCAGTCCAGGGGACTCTCAAGAGTCTTCTCCAACACCACAGTTCAAAAGCATCAATTCTTCCGCACTCAGCTTTCTTCACAGTCTAACTCTCACATCCATACATGACCACTGGTAAAACCGTAGGCTTGACTAGCGGACCTTTGTTGGCAAAGTAATGTCTCTGCTTTTGAATATGATATCTAGGTTGGTCATAACTTTCCTTCCAAGGAGTAAGCGTCTTTTAATTTCATGGCTGCAATCACCATCTGCAGTGATTTTGGGTGCCCAGTAGAGCCACCCACAAATGCCCTTCTGCTGTGAGTGGAAAGGAATTTCCTCTTTACCGAAGTTTTAACACTGCCTACTAAGAAGTAGGGGGAGCAGAAGAGATGAGGTGGGGAAGCAGGCCTGGAAGCTGCTCGTGAGAAGGGCATTAAAATACAGCCTCTTTCTGAGGTCATTTTACAGGCCCTCCAGGCCCACAGTCTGCGTGGTGGGACAGGGGCCACGAAATGGCCTTCACATGCCACTGACACACCCCACTGCAGGGGTCAGAGAGTAAACATTTAGAAGAAGTTCTCTTCTTTCTCTAAGACCTATTAGTAACTGCTCGGATGCTAAGTATTTTAACTTGAGTACACAGAGAGAGTGCAGCTAAGTGATCACTACAGAAGGCCTCAAGTCAACATGCCAATGGACAGTGAGAAGCAGAGCGGGGTTACTTGGCTAAAATTTCTGTTTGGAGAATACCCTTCAGTCATGGTCTGGCTCCTTCTTTGGTGGCCCAGGTAAAAAGGGTGAAGAAATTTACCACTTACTTTTTGGACAGAACAGAGATATAAAGCTTAAAAGGAAAAAAAAAAAAAAGAAAAGGTGTTTTTGCAAGAAGGTCCAGGAAGCAGTGAGTGGTGATGAAACAAGGCCCCAACCCCAGGGGGGGAAGGAGGAAAAGGAGACACACACAGCACAGAGCTGCTTCTATGCTTCGGTCCCCAGGCCAGGGCCCCAGGAAGCGACAGGGAGGCCACTGGAGCCGGGGCCAGGGAGCCTGCCTGGGACGCGTCCTCTGAGAAGAGCTGCTCTAACTCCTTTGATTTCCAAGGCCACCTCTGCCTGTGAATTACAGCTGCACTGTTTCTTGGCAAAAATGACAGATTGATTCGAGGGTAGTGAAACAAGTCAGAACTTCCTGGCACAGACTCCCATGCAGATCACTCTTCTCTTGCTCCCTGAGGACCCCAGGACTGGACCTGACGACAGAACAGCTGAGGTGAGAGCCGGGCACGGGGTCGGACCATCACTGAGTGCAGGGGGGAGCTGCTCTCAGCAGTCTCTCTCCAGCAGGCAACTGCCTGTCTTCCAGCAGTGAGTCTGGTAATTAAAGCAATGCTGTCCTGGTTTCTTCTTTTGTTAACCAACCAGATCCCCTCGCCCCCGAAGGAGCCCCAACATTGTCAGCCTGCTCTCCTGCTGATGGTTATTTCCGCCTCTGTGGTCTCGGGATACATTCAGGGGGAAGATGACAGGCTCGAAGGTGCAGCAGAACCACAGCCACCTGACCGCATGGCCACACCGAGGAAGACTTGCGCCCGGGGGCAGGCTCCCGATCCTCCATACCCCTACCGCCTCCCACTGTCCACGTTGCAGCTCCTCTCCTGGAGACAAAGGGAAGGGAGGAAAGGGAAGACTCTGGAAGCCTGTGCAAGTCCCCTAGGTTTAACCGGTTATGATGATGAGGCCACGCAGACGCTCGGAGACACTCCTGAACCAGGCACTCTCACTGCCCATGTTGTAAACCCCAACTGTGTAGGGTGAAGGGGAGGAAAAATCTTTTTTTCTTTCTTTTTAAAACAATTACCACCACTACATTTGAACACTGTGAAGGAAAGGGGACAGGCCAAGGTTTATTTTAAACTCAAAACCATAATGAGATTTCCTAAGCTCTACGCTGCTTCAGTTGCTCAAGTGGCCAGCTTTGATCCCACCTCTGGTCCCACACCTTCCCTTGGATGTTCAGATCTGAGGTCCTGAGCTGGCCTGTCCCCTCCCACACAGAGACCAGGCCAGTCCTCTCAAAGCACAGCCCTCGTCTTGTCAACCTCCGCCTCCAAATCACCAAAGGAGCCTCAAGGCCTGCAGGGAACCGCCCGGCTGCTCCGCCGCCTCCTCCAGGCCTTCCCTCTGTCCCCAGAAGACAGTGTGCGCTCTGGCTTGCACTGAGCGTGGCGGCCAGCTCCCTGCTCCTCAGTGCTCCTTCACGGGGCAGGACGCAGCCCCGCAAGCCCTCACTACTCTGTTCTCTTGATGTCTGTCCGAGCCCTCCTCACCACTCGGGGCTCCAGCCATCACAGATGTCGTCCCACTTCTCTGTCCGGTACTCGTGGGCTCTCCCTTGGGCTGCAGCCACGAACGAGCCTGTCCAGCTGCCAAGTCCATGTCCACCCCATCTGAAGGCCCACCCCAGAGTCCAGGGCACCATCTCAAACATAGTGAGTGTTCAAAAAACACCTGACGGAATGAGTATTTTCTGAGAACTAAAATTTACCTGAAGTGAACACTAAAACCATACAACTTCAGAGAAATGGAAGCAACACTGCCAGCTTTTGAGAAATGGATGCAAGATTGCTAACATTTTATTTTGCCAAGTAAGGTCGTTAAAAATAACTACCTGATCTCAACATTATTTCACAAAAGAAATGACATTTTATCTTTTCTAGAAGGTATAATAAGATAGACAATCTCTAAACTAGAGTTCCTTAATTTGATACGTAGTTCATGTTAACATGAACTGACTACAGTGTTCTTGCTTTTCATTTCCCACGGTCCAATGAAGACAGAATCCTCAAACCTGCGCAGTTGCTTGCAATTGGCTGCTCTCGGGTAGGCATCACAGCTGGCAGGAGGGCGGACCTAGGAACCCAGTGCCCTCACTTCCTCACCAGTGGCTTTATCCACAAACTAACTCACCACCCTTTTACTGGGCTGTTGAATATACAATAACGATGGTTAGGCACTATAAACAGGCACTTTTCATACCTTCGTATGTTTAGTCATCACAGTACCCTAACATCGTCATCATCCCTGCTTTATAAATAAGATGACAAGCCACAGGGAAACTGGTCACAGCTTCAGTCAGCAGCCCTGGGGGTCTCACTCCAGGGTCTTATGCTCTGAATCAGTCTGCTATGAACTAAGGGGAAGTAATCTTTTTTTGAAGCCTGAGGCTTGAATTTGGGTTATCTTTTTTATCTAAAGAGCTCAGTTCAATAGGATCTTAAACCCACTAACTGGACCCTGGGTAGTGGTGGCTCAAGAGCACAGAGGAGCACTATGCATCCCTGAGCACAACGGGCAGCCAGCCTTCCTACCCCAGCACACATGAATTACAAAACTGCTCCTGCCTGAAGCGATTCTTGGGGGACCAAGATCAGAGACTCACATGGCAGGCACGTGTGCACAAGCCCAGAGAAGTATTGCCTTCCCACACATTCCAAGAATAGACTCCAGTTCTTGGAAGTCTTGTCCCAAGACAGGATGGAGGCCACGGGCATGAGTACCCTTCCAGACCTGCTCGCCACACCTGGGCCACCCAGTGGCTCCTGCTCAGAAGCCCTTGGCCACTTCAAGCTCTAGGCACATGTGCTTGACATGTGCCAAGCAAGGGGTCGTCGCATGCCACTTCATCCTAAAGTCCTTGGTCTCTTCCTCCGGGAGGAAGTCTGAGTTTAGACCAGGTTGGGGCCCTTCTGCACATGTAACAAAACATCTTTCAAAACGAGCTTCGGCTAAAGTGTCTAAGTAAAGCAGTGAACCAGCTCCAGCTAGAAGCATCTAAGTAAAGCAGTAACCACCTCCAATGGCACTCAAAACCACAGACATGACTCACGGCTCCTGGATGGACCCCCTGAACCTCCACAATATGGCTGCTCCTCTCCAAGCACCTCCATTAGAAAAATCTATCTATTAGACTTCCCTGGTGGCTCAGTGGTAAAGAATCTTCCTGCCAAAGCAGGGGACATGACTTTGATCCCCTGTCCAAGAAGATCCCACATGCCGTAGGACAACTACTGAGGCTTCGTGCTGCAACTACTGAAGCCTGAGTGCCCTAGAGCCTGCGCTTGCAATAAGAGAAGCAGAGAATAGCCCCTGCTTGCCACAGAAAGCCCTGAAGCAGCAAGGAAGACCCAACACAGCCAAAAAATACATAAATAATTTTTAATGTATCTATTTACATAAATAACATTTAATGTATTTACTTATTTGGCTGCACCCTGTCTTAGTTGAGGCATGTGGGATATAGTTCCCCAACCAGGGATAGAACCCAAGCCCCCGGCATTGGGAGCATGGAATCTTAGCCACTGGACCACCAGGAAGTCCCAAATAAGTAATTTTTTAATGTAGTTATTTTTTTTTAAAGCTATCTATATCTTTTTTTAAAAGCTATAACTGAGCACGAGGCAGAAGGTACTACCACTTAACAAAAAACAGTAACAAAAAATAACAGATCTGGAAATAACTGATTTGAAGACACAGATCAAGACCATCACCAATTGGTCTAAACTCCAGACTGAACGGAAGGGCTCCCGGCCATGTGTGGGCCCCACACCAGCCCCTGGCACAAAAGCCAGGTAGGCCTAATGCGGCCACGTGATGGGTCTTCACTTAACACAGACCCCCACAAAACTGCCCACTGGGGGGGCACTTTATTTTTGGTTTTACTGTTTGTTAACATTTTAAATATAATAATGTCAATACCAGGAATCTCGTTTTCTCTGTAAAACCTCAAGAATTCATTCACTGAAATCAGTTTTCTTTCCCACAAGCCGAATACTTCATTATTTCCTGAATTTATTTTACTGGAGTTCAGCAACAGGGCAAGTGGGATTTCACTGCCATTGGTTCTATCACCGCATCACCCTTCTTAATGTTGTCTAGTTCCTGTAACAAAACCACAATTCTGCCAGCAAAGGGAGAGAGAGAAGAGTGAGGGGGAGAAAAAGAAAGCCATAAAACTGTTAAAACCGCCATTCTCCATCTCGTAAACATTTTTCTATTTATTGGCCTTTCATTGTGTGTGCAATCTTATTATCCCTGCACAGTATCAAAGTGACGCCCATCAGGGTCACCCTATAAAATACACGTTGGCAACATAACATTCAATGACGGGAACGGGACAAAAGATGAGGGATGGGGGAGAGTGGCAGCTGCAGGACATTTTAAAGGGATCATCAGTTATATCTGTGCATTTCCCGAGGTGATAATTGAATACCAGGGGCTGGAGGGAAACCCATTTTTGAGCTCAGAAAGGATAGTTAAGAGAAAAATGTTTTTGTATTGGAAGCATGTAATGACTGCCAGGAAATGAGAACAGCTACTCCAGCAACACTGCCTCTTGTATTTTACAGTTTTTATGGATGCGTGGCAAGTTATCAAGTACAATCCATTTCTGCAAGTTGAATTTTGAAATAAAGGGCAGACTTCCTCATTGCAAAGAAAGGAGGGAAAGGGGTATTTAATTCTGTCACTGTATCACATTTGTTTAATAAAAGGAACAGGGCAAAGATGACTCTTCAAAGCACAAAAACACAATTACAGTACTGCATCCTCCTTCTCAGACGTGAAATGTGTCACGTCTTTCACCTGAATTTTCGAAGATCTTGGAAAAATCCACAGGCTTGCAAACCACACCTGTGCTTCTCTGTGCTCCTGGCTCATAAATGCGGCCAGCAGTGGCTTCATGGCAGCTTTCAGCACAGATCATCTCCAGAAAGGAGGTCGAGGAACAGTGACTCCCCACATGCAAGCTGTTTGGGCTGGGGGGTGCCCCTCCAGTTCCCGTGCCCAAGTCCTGGGCAAACTCCCAGGGAAGGAGGCGGGGGACCTCCAACCCCTCAGCTATGAGAGAAGCTGACAATCCATCACCGGCAGGGGAGGTGGTGGACCCCAGATTTTGCTTGCTGGGGAAGAACAGGTGCCAAAGAGGTGAATGTGGTGAAGTCACCGGCCACTGAGGCCCCTGTCAGTGAGGCTGCCGGTTTCCTCACGGCTGCTTCACTGTGACCCAGGACAACCAGCCCAAGTCTGGAACACCTGGTGGATACTTGAGGTGCAAGACACCCAGCTCACCTGTGTGGGCGTGGTGGAGAGGGAGGGGACCACAGGATGGACAGACAGCTGTCTGCAGAACATCAAGGAAGCCCCCACAAGTCCCCACAGGAAACAGCCTGTGCTACTCCACATGGCTGCCAGCAGATAAGCAAGAGGTCATATGGTCTGCACTCCCAGGTTAAGCAAAGGTGCCAGGCACCGTGACCACAGCTGCTGTGCGGCCAGCAGTCTGCAAGCATCATGCTGGTGACTCACGTGAACCCGCTCACTGAGGCTCAGAACACACGTGTGATGTGACCCCAGGACTTTGGGCTGCAGTTTATGAAAACGACTTGTGGATTCCTCATCACAGTTCATGGTGAGGGCTCCGAGGGTTCACTCCACCGGTTCCTATCTAGGTCTCCTGGTCTGGGGGTGCTGGTTCCCACAGGAGGTTGGGGAGTGCATGGGGTGCTGGGGTGCTATGGGTGTGCAGCCTGTGAGAGTGCATGGATGGGTCCTCTTGGAGGGGGGCTCCTTTGGCTCAGCTACTTGAAAACAGCTTGGCTGTTTTCCTGGCAGCGTCTCCCACCCTAAAGGGAACCTGACAAGATCATGCTGCCACTATGGGGCTGACTACCCAGAGGACAGCGGGGGCGTCCCTGGTGATCTCACACACCTCTTCAACAAGCTGGATGGAGCCAGGTCTCTAAAACAAGCTATGTGGTAGGGAAGGCTCTCCAGGGCTGACTGGGATCTTTTCCCTCTTGTGTACTGTGATGCAGACTTATACAGCTCTTGTTCTGGGGACAAATCACCAGTGTTACCATCCTGGGTGGCTGCAGTCACCCCACTCTAGCTTTCCCCTCTCCCCCAGACTGATGTGGGTGTGGCTAAGAGATGGGGCAAAGTACTTCCAGGGAACATCTGAACCTGAACTCTCAACTTTATGTTGAGACTGGCCGGGGACATGTAGGTGTCCTCTGTCCACACTTGGGAAATAATCTTTCCTTCATGCCCCACGTGTTGGTAAAAGGTCACTCTTGTCCACTGGCCTGGACTTTCCTACAAAGGGGGACACTGACAGATGAGCTCTGCATTCTTACTACCCAAAACCCAAGTCCCAGAAATGACCCTAAAAAGTCAACAAATAACATTAATTCAAGAGCTTTAAAACCATAAACATTTCCAGTTGCAGAAAGTCAGTAACAGCCTTTATCCAGTTCTGCTTCACTTCCCAAAAGAGGTCAAAACCCTTTGCAGTGAAGGAGAAGAAAGGTAAGCATTTCTCTGTGAGGCGACTTCAGACTTGAGCCCACAACCACAGGGCTGTACTCTGCTGAGAAAGCTGTAGAGTCGCGGCAGAGCAGGGTTTCCAAAGAGACATCCCTTGGGCCCTGGTCTCTATTTAAAAACAGAGAAAAATATAGCATCCCACTCACTGAATTTTGACATTAAGAAGAGTCGATGCATACAGAACATTTAGCACAGTGCTTGGCCTATTGTAAAAGACACACAAATGTTTGTTAGGACACTGCAGTTGGGTGGTGGTGGCTACAATGTCTGTTCTTTTGCCTGAGTGGAAAATTACTGTATCACAGTCACAAATGAAACACAAAGTCCTAAAGTAAGAGAAAGCAAACAAACTCAGTATTTTTAGAAACAGCAAAAGTATTAAACATTTTTTAAAATTCCCATTCAAATTAAAAAAAAAAAAAAAGCAGAAGTGAGTTGAACTGGATGGAGAGAAGAGTGCAACTGTATTCATAAAGCCACAGAGATCTGAATGGTTCAAGTGCATGCACTGGCCTAAGAGATGAACTTGCTGTGTTTGTGGGCTGACCATGCCCATTCCTGGGAGCCACAGGCACACATAGTTAAGCCCTGGTGATGCAGTAACCTCAGCAGTGCGGCCAAATGAGCCCCACGTATCCCAGGTCAACACCTTCTGCTGCAGAGGACCACTTCTCGCCTGCACCCATTAACCTAAGATCAGCACAAACCAAAACAGTACAATGAGCCAGAATTCAGCCTCTGGGGACTAGTAACGCAACACAGGCTGTAGCAGCTGGGATCCCAAGTGCTGTACTGAGTTCTTCCCAATCCTCCACGACTAGTTATGTGTCCGTGGGAAGGCTATTTAACCTCCTCTGTAAAACAGGGGTGGTTCAACAGTAGCTCCTCCCTCCTTTATGAGGTTGTGGTTAGGCCTGAAATGCTAAGAGGTGTCTGGCACATATGCTCAATAAATGACATCTATGATGTTTATTCTCTTTCCATTTGGGAAAAGGACGAGAAACTGCAAACTAAGTTCAACTCAAAGGACTGGTTTAATTAACTGAGTTAAAAAAAAACATAAAACACAATCTTCCAAAGAATGTTTCTGTAACTGACTTCTTTTGTCTGTCACATCCCCCCCCAAAACTACAGGCACGTTATACTGTCAAAGAATAAAGAACTGTTAGGTGTAGTAAATGATAATGGTGTTTGGGGCAAGTTCACGGTACCAAAGACAGCACAGGTCAAAGGTGAGCATTCTCCCCAAAGTTTCCAAATAGAATCATCAGAATATACACCCACTTAAGAGCCCCCCTGAGGCAACTTAGAAAATCTGCTCAGCCCCAGCTTCTGGTCTTAGACAATCATTAGGAGAAGGAGAACATGTGGCATCTCTACACAGTTCAGCAGGAATGAACTAAGAGAATGGGCCTGCTAATCTGCAGGTTTATCACTTGTCCCCACACTTCAATGTAGAATTACCTTTGACTGACAGGATGGGAAAGTCCAGCTTGGAGGACCTGGAACATCCCATTATTTAACTTCATGACATCATAACTCCACTCTCAAAAGCGCCAAACATTAACTTCAATGAACTTCGTTAGTGAACTTTAAGAATTGCTAAGTCACTTCAGTCGTGTCCGACTCTGTGTGACCCCATAGACGGCAGCCCACCAGGCTTCCCCATCCCTGGGATTCTCCAGGCAAGAACACTGGAGTGGGTTGCCATTTCCTTCTCCAATGCATGAAAGTGAAAAGTGAAAGTGAGGTCACTCATCATGTCCGACCCTCAGTGACCCCATGGACTGCAGCCTTCCATGCTCCTCCATCCATGGGATTTTCCAGGCAAGAGTACTGGAGTGGGGTGCCATTGCCTTCTCCGAACTTTAATAGTCTCTTATGAAAGTGTGGAATATAACTGTCACAAACTGCTGACTGAAAACCGCTGGCTTACACTGGTACTAAAGCATCTACATCCTAACACAGTTAGTAACAAGAGTAGGGATCCTCTCCTGGGAACTCAGGCAATCACTTCCTCAGTGATTCACACAGGGCAGTAAATAAAGAAGCAAGTGTTAGCTGCTCCAGACAACAGCAGAGATACAAGGTTACAGACTAAATCCAGACAAGAGGGAGGCTGGCCTGATCTGTACCATTTAAAAATTCTTGTCACATCTGATCAGAAAAGCTGATGTTACAACCAGATACTCTGAAGACATTTTCTTTGCTCCCTCTAGTGACAGGAACCAGCACAGCTCTGTACACCTCTACTCAACTGTTTGAAAATGTGCTAATAAAGCACTCAGGTTGTCTGCGTTTCAGTCCCATGACTTAATTTCTAAGGAGTCCCAGCTAAACTTCATGTCTCACTCCCTTGGCAGGAGTGAGAACGGAACGTGGTTAGTGCTCCCACATAACAGGGTTAACAACTGGCCATCAACATGTCAATCACGGGCTTACTTCTCAAATGAGGAAACTACCACAACCACCTCAACAACAATCTAAAAGCGAACCCAAAGCCGTCCCTGGTAAGCCCCGCTTGTGCACACTCTCTCCAGGGCCTGCCTCCCTGCCAGCAGCTCCTCAGAGCTTTCCCACCAGCCGCCAGGTTCTCGATCTAGCACCTCCCATTTCCAGTATTCCCAGCAAGTCTAGGTCCACTGTGGTCTTGGGCCTATGCAGTGCTTCAGAGGAACCAGAGTGGGCAATGTCGCTCCTGAACAGTTCTAACTATATTTTAGAATTCAACACACCCACTCGCTAAAGTCAAATCAAAAGGAATTACACACACACAGAGTTGAATGAATATCACCAATACCTGGCACAGTATAATGACTGAGTTGACTGGTCATTAAATAACTTTAATGATGCCCTGTGGACCCTCCTTTCAGAGTCCCTGGCAGATTGCTTGCTCTTTGCCCAGATTAAAGAGTCAGGTGCCCCAGAAAGCCTCGGGTAAAAGTACAGCTCCTGGTAAGTCAAAAAACATACAAGGAAGATCTAAACAAATTGCTAAAAATCAAGTGGTAGTGGGACAGGTCTCCTAGACAAATGTTAAAACTTGCTTCACGTTAATTCACAAAGGAAGTGCAGGAATTCCATGGATGCCAAAAGGAACCTTAAGAATATCAGATAAGGTTGTACTTCTAGGTCCTGGTGGCAACACAACACAACACAAACTATGGCCTGAGGAAGCCTGAGCAGCTACTGCGTGAGCTTTTCTCTCTAAAAGGGAAGATTTCCACCCCAAAAATCCTGGTTCAGAGGAGTCAAAGAAATGCAAAGCAGCAGCAGGTTTCAAGCCTCTAACCAGCAAAGCCAAGGAATTTTTTTGAATTTAATCTGCACTTCTGTCCCAACTGGTCAATGCCAGCATATTTGAGAAAACTTGTGATACTATAGTTAGCTAATCTCTCCTTAAAAATTATTCTTGAGTTAGAAAGACAGAAAAAAAAAATTCTGTTGTGTCCTGAGTAAATCTTGAGAAAACAGAGGCAAGAAAACGTCCCAGTAAGCTTTCTAATTCCAAGCCAAGATTTACTTCCCACATTTGGGATTACTACTCCTGAGCTCCCCTTAGTTCCTGAAACACTGTCCCACAAAGATGCTAAAGCTGCACAAGCAAGTCCTCCCCCGCCACAGGACTAGACTCTGAAACACACACAAGGCAGAGCTCCCAAGAGCCAGTTTCCTTTCTGGAGGCAGCAAACTGAGCAGTGGCCCCAAATTCTTAGGGCTGAATTTTCAAAAGTAAAGTTTACTTCAGAGACATTACACAGAGAACAAGGTTTTTGAAACCTACAGAGGGGCCCGGCAGGCCACAGGTCCATGGGGTCGCAAAGACTCAGACACAACTAAGCAACTTAACAACGCTATCCTTTCCAGTGACAGGGACACACTCTATTTTCTTGGGTTCCAAAATCACTGTGGACAGTGACTGCAGCCGTGACATGAAAAGATGCTTGCTCCCTGAAAGAAAAGATATGACAAACCTAGACAGTGTATTAAAAAACAGAGGCATTACTTTGCCAACAAAGGTCCATATAGTCAAAGCTATGGTTTTTCCATTAGTCATGTACGGGTGTGAAGAGATGGACCATAAAGAAGGCTAAGCATCAAAAAATGATGTGGTATTGGAAAAGACTTTTGAGAGTCCCGTGGACTGCAAGATCAAACCAGTTAATCCTAAGGAAATCAACTCTGCATATTCACTGGAAGGACGAATGCTGAAACTCTGAAGCTCCAATAACTTTGGCCACCTGATAAGAAGAGCCCACTCACTGGAAAACACCCTGATGCTGGGAAAGATAGAAGGCAGTAGGAGAAGGACATGAGGGAGGGCAAGATGGATGGATGGCATCACCGACTCAATGGACAACAGTTTGAGCAAACTCCAGAAGATGGGGAAGGACAGGAAAACCTGGTGTGCTGCAGTCCGTGGGGTCACAAAGAGTCGGACGTGACTGAGCAACTGAACAACAATCCTTTGCAGGGCAGCCTGCAACTCAGGACGAAGGAAACAGTGTGGAGAAATGTTTCATAATGTGACCTGAAGGGACTGCCACCAAAGTTAGGAAAGGGAGTAAGGATAGCCCAAAATGCAAATGGACCTAGAGACCCAATCTGATGCAATTTCATTCAAAATGCCAAGGGGTGAGGGACTTGGCACACCAAACGTCAATAATTATTCTAAAGCCGGACAGTGAGGTGCTGGTCCAGAGGCAAATAGACCAGTGGAGTCCAGAAATGGACTCGTGCACTTCTGGAAATTTCATTTCTGACACAGTGAGCAATATAAATTAGTGGAGAAGGGCTGAACTTCTCAAAAGGTGTACTGGGACACCTGGTTATGTGCATTAAAAAAAAATAATAAAAGTTGTCCCCTAACATGTACAATAACCAATTCCAGGGGATTAAAGACATATAAAAAGCAAAATTATAAACTTGTGCATAAATTATATAAAACTCTTAAAAGACAATAAATATAGAAGACTACCTATAAACAAAGAAAAACATTCCTTATATACAAGCTCAAAACATAAAGACCGATAAATTTAATTACATAAAAATTTAAAACATATAGTTCTATAATAAAGAACATAAGTCATAAACTAAAAGTATATTTGCAACACAGACTTTTTAAATTATAAGGTGTATCTAGAACTCTTCCAAATCAAAAAGACAAATTCAATTGGAAAATGAGGGCCTTCACGGAAGAGGAAACAAATGATTAATAAATGCATGACATGGTGCCCAATAGCAGTACTAATCAGGAAAATACAAATTAAAACTACACTGAGATATTTTAAACTCACAATATTAGCAAACATTTTAATGCCTGACTCTATCAAAGCGTTGGCAAGGATGTGGAATTACTGGAACTCATATACAGCTGGAAATAACTGGCTTTAGTGAAAGGGAAAATCGGCACGCCTATTACCCAGACATTCGATTCCTAGGTATCCCTAAAGAATTCCTTTTACACACATACCAGGAGACACGGACAGCGAAGTATATGCAAGAACAAAAAAATCAGGAACAAACTGAAATGTTCATCAACAGCTGAAGAGTGAAACATGTTATGTTCATACAATGCTGGGAAATCGTATAGAACTACTGACACAGGGGAACCCCAGGACAGAGGTGAACGAAAAGAACAAGGTGCAGAAGTATCTTCTTCTTCATGAGTCCACTTACACACGGTGCAGAGAGCATGCAAAACACATATTGTGGAAGGACACAGTATCTGAGGCAAAACCATGAAGAAAAGGAAGGGGATTCTAACAGACTGCTCAGGACCTGGTCGCCTCTGGGGAGAGGGGGAGGAGAACTGGACTGGGGAGGGACCGCTCCCGTGTCCATCAGCTTTGTGGGAGTTCACAGGAATGCACACGTTCTGATTTTTATACCTAGCATGTATTTTATGGAGATTCTTTGGTAACTCCTCAATATCAAATAGAACAAAAGTTACCCAGAAGATTGTGAATCACTCCAACACTGCCAGATTAGAAAGGTTTCTCATCCTGTTTCTAAGACAGCAGGGTGAGGCCTCACCTGCTTAGCACTGCTCAGAGCTCCTCCTCTGCCTGCTCCCGCTTCCCGTCCCCAAAGGCCCTTCCACACTAAGGATGCTGTAAGAGGTGGGCCTGGGGTCTGAGACCTCTCCTTCTCTTATTCCCCCCAGTGTCAGATTTGTTTCCCTGAGTGTTGTCATGTCTTAAGGAAAGTTCAGTGCTTATAAAACCACACTCCTTAGAAACCAGGTGAGAGCTGGGAGGAGGACATGAGGGCCCTCTCCCCTAGGTTAGTCTTTAAAATGATACATATCGGCTTACAGTAAGTAGAGCTGTGCTTCTAGATAAGGCCCCAAATGACTACTCTGCAGCTGTCAACAGTTTCCCAATTAGTCTACAGGACAAATAGCCTCAAGTGGCATAAAGAATATGTCTGTGACCTCAAGTCAACCCAGAAATGTTTGTGCAAAACCTGGAAAACTCAACATGCACCTGGAGGGATAAGCTTCTAGACCCTCACCCCCAGCATTTGCCGGGTGAGGTGTATCATGCCCTGCTCTTCACTCCCAGACCATTCAGAAACCTCGCCATCCCATTCACTTATTGAAGGTACTGTTTTCTGGCTCAGTGGCTACACCTACTCTAGTGAAGCCCAGCATGGCAGACAGGCACACAAGGGCCAGGCTGCTGCCCGGCTTCTCAATGTCCACTCTTGACCTGCTCCAACCCATTTTCCATCCTGCATCTTATAAATAAAAAGGGGAAAACTCCAAATCTGAGGTCAATTCCCTGTTTAAAATTCTTTAATGGCTTATCATGTTTCTTAGCATAAAAACCTAACAAAGAGTTCAAGAGCAGGGAATATGAAGCCAGACTGCCTGAGATCAGTTCTTGACCATGCCACTTTATAAACATGGACAAGTTACCTGGCCTCTTGCCTGGGAGGGCCATGAATCAATGCATGTAAAGGACCAAGAGGACTTCCTGGTGGCTCAGCAGTAAAGAATCTGCCTTCAATGTACGAGATGCAGGTTCGCTCCCTGGGTGGGCAAGATCCTCTGGAAAAGGAAATGGCAACCCACTCTGGTATTCTTGCCTGGGAAATCCCAAGGACAGAGGAGCCTGGTGGACTAAGGTCCACAGGGTTGCCCAAGAGTTGGACACGACTTAGCAACTAAACAATGACAACAAAGGACCAAGAAGCGCCTAGCACCTCAGAGGCCCTCGGGACACACTACTCTTACTGCCAGGTTGGCAAGGTCGCTGTCATCTGACCCCTCTCCCATCATTACTATTACTCCCTTCCATTCTCGTTTTTGCTCAAGGCACCACCACTATATCTTTGTTCTTGAAGATCCACCTGAGTTCCAAGTTGACCCTATCCGAGTGCTTCTGTATCAGCTAGTCCTTTGGCTTGAGTGGGCTCTTCTGATTTCATCCTTCCCTCTTCATCCCTGGGTTGGGAAGATCCCCTGGAGAAGGGAAAGGCTACCTACTCCAATATTCTGGCTTAGAGAATTCTATGGACTGTATAGTCCATGGGGTCACAAAGAGTGAGATACGACTGAGTGACTTTCACTTTCACTCTTCATCCCTGGGGTCCTAATTTAAATGAAACATCTTCAGACATATCTTCCCTGAAGTCAGGTCACTCTGTTATATTTCTACTACTTTTCCTTTGTAGGACGTATCAGTATTTATACTTATATACTTAAAGGATTATTTCACTAAGTTGTCTTCTTACAGATTTAAAATTCCATGGAATGGGGGACACACTTTTAGAGTGCTATACTTCTTGCATCTAACGTAACGTTCAGTATTCTACATATCATCAATAAATACTTGCAAAATGAATGAGTGTAAGAGACTCTAATGTCAATTTGACTTACCTTTTAAGAAATAACCTAAAAAATATGCTTAAGAAGGTAAAAGTTAAGCATAATGCTTCATTTTTTGAGATTAAAAAAAAAAAAGTTGAGTTGATATAAGAAAGAAAATTTGGCAAAATATCAAACAATTGAAAAATCCAAAGTCCAATCTAACCAAATCCTTTATCCTTTTAGTATGATATTTTCCCCAGCGTGGATACTGAATATATGTAACCAGCTGAGAAAGCACCATTTTGCCCTCCTCCCTGGGTCTCATTTTTCTTTTCTAGCTTTCTGAAAATCCAGCAAAGATAAAAACATTGGCTCTTTCCTATCAACACTCAATACCTCCTCTGACCACCATACACATCATCCCTATGCTTCCTTTCAGGTCAGTAGCTTTAATTATGGACCCAAATTATCAACAATTCCACCCACCAGCAGTGGAGGCCATCTCTAAGGTATGTGGTGACCCTACAGAGTTAGGGGCATGTTAATAAGCCAGAATGCAAAGAGGAAGGCTGTGGTGAAACATTTTCATCACGCGCTCCATCCTCTCTGAAAAGTTAGCCCTTTGTGAAGCAGCTGTCTGACCAATGCAATGATGTGCATAGACACGGCTGCGGAGAGTGTGACGTGCCATCTCAATGATCATTTTAAAGGACCTTTACTTCATAGAAAATAACATAAGAATCCTAAACTGTGTAGCACATGGACAAAAACAACAGTTTGATATCACCTAGTGAAGAGACGCTACCCACTACACCCAATGAGGATGTACACTAAGAAAACGGAATGACATTTATCATGAAGTACGAGACGGAGCACGTGGGGGGCTTGTTCAGAAGAAGGAAGGGGAGACGCTCAGACAGGACCTCCACGGGATTGGCCCCTCTGTGACCACTCAGCCCCCCAAGACAACACTGCTTTGCCAGAAACTGTCCTATACTTGGTGCTGCTTTATCTTACTTTTCCAGGCATTTCTGTGAACTTTTTTAGTCTTAAGCCTTTTCCTTGATTCACCAGTTGTTCTGGAAGGATCCAAATACAACAGTTCTTATCTCTATCCCCATTAAAGGGGAAAAAAAAATGCTGAGGAAGATGTGGCGTCATCTGTGGGGAGAGCTGAGCCACAGCGCCTGCATCTTTGGGCTTTTCCAGTAGGAGCCACAGAGTGACCACAAGCAGTGGCCACAGAACATCCTCTCAATACCTGCTACATTGCTCCAGCTGGACACTCCTTCACATCTCATTTAACTCTATCTATGAAATAGGGTTGATTTCTGGTCCTAACAGGTCAAGATGCTTTAATAATAATAAAAAATATTCTTTATCACTGGCATGCTGGGCCCCTCTTGACAAAGGGATTCAAGCACAAAGACTTTATTAATTTCTGTTATTAACATCAACTGACTAGCACAGGTGAGATAAAACAATAACCCTTAACTCTGGTGCATCCACTGCCGAGCAACCAAATAAACCAGAGATGATTTCATCTATAAAAGTTTAATGGACTCAAATTAATTATGGATACTAATGTCCTGTTAAAAATGGAAACCACATGCATGAGACAGGGTGCTCAGGGCTGGTGCACTGGGATGACCCTGAGGGATGGGATGTGGGGGAAGGTGGGAGGGGGATTCAGGATGGGGAACATATGCACACCCATGGCTGATTCATGTCAATGTATGGCAAAAACCACTACAATATTGTAATAAGCCTCCAATTAAAATAAATAATTTTTTAAAAATGGAAACCACATAAACTGAAGTTTAAAATACCTCAAGAAAAGATATTAAAAACGGAAGACAACTTTCTCAAATGCCCTTCATTTTTCTGTGTATAATTTGAAGGGTTATTGGAAGCTTTGGTCAACAGAAGCTCAAGGCTCCGTCTTCTGCCCTGAGGACTGAAGCCAGCCCTGTCACCTGTGACTTAGGCAGACTCGATACTCCACAGCACAGCCCAAGGGCAGCCCTTGGTTTTTCATTCCGAAATTTCACATTTCAACGTCTAATTCGAGCTCAGTACTCTACCTACACAGACAGGACAGGGCCCAAATCCAACACAGATTCACACAGTTCACCTTGGGCACACAACACTGCTACACAGAGCTTTCCCCATTAGGAGCTGAGGAGCATAATGGAAATCTTGATTAAAAGCAAGCCAGGCGGGGAAAAAAAAGAAGTGAGCCAGCTAAACATACTAGATAGAATTCTGAATTGAAGTTCTGAGTAACATTTTTTGTTTTTCAGAGTCTCATAATATTTCAGATTTGACAACTAGATACAGGTTAGATCATTTTGATCATCAAATGCTCAATTAGGCCTTACAACTGTGCCAGGATATAAGTCCCACTATCTCCATTTTATAGATGAGAAAACTAAAATACAAAGTCATCAAGTAACTTGTCCAAGGTCAGAGGAAAAGGAAAAAGAATCTGCACACATTTGCCAGAAATTTTATGTAAGAAGGAAGAGGAGGTTACGGAAGAGACAACAAACTCATCAGTCAAGGAATCTCATACCAGGAAGAGAAATGTTTCTATTAACAGCACGCAGTGCTTGAGAGGTGGCATGAGCAAGTCAAAGCAATGACAAATCTCAGGTCTGGGTCCCAGTTTGGCCAGTACCTAAGTGCCTCAGGAGAGTGTATTAAGATGAAATAAGATAAAATATGTGAAACTGGCCTATAAACCATAAAACCATTAAAACAAGTATATTTATTTCATTTCCACATAGCAGTTACCACATGGAGTTACACTGGTTTTTCATAGCAGACTATGAACATTTTAAGAGTAGAAGAAAATATCTTACCCATTTTTATACCCTCAGCATCTCCCCTAAAAAAAGTCTTCTAGATGGGAACTCAAAATGTTTTTTGAGTGACTAGCTGACTGAATAAATAAATTTAAGTAAAATTTATACATTTTCGGGGCCAGTCAGAAAGCATTCAATGTGGAGAGTTTCTTAACTTAGTAACAAACCTTTAGATAAGGTGTCCAGTACTTCCCTTAATGAGATACTGCGTTTTACTCTGTCCTCCCTCCAAAATAAATCAAGTACTAGGAAGCTAAAAATAAACTTAATAATACCAAAGAATGAGCAATTTCCTCTTTGGCCTTGTTTGCATTTCTAGTTTAGAGAAAAAAGGAGTCTTATTTCCTGCTCAGCTGTGCAGCCATGTGAGGACACTTGGGGCTGAGGAAGAAGAAGTTGGGGGGGTGGGGGGTGCTTGATTTAGAAGAGCAGTGTATTTGCTGAAGACTTTGAACAAGGTGCTTTGAGACACAATGTCAGACTTGCCTGGAGCTTTCTGTAAATAGGTTAATTTCCAAAATTCTTTTGTGGAGGGATGTAAGACATCTGTGTTTCTAAACTAGGAAGGAAAAACAAAAAAGAAAACCAACCTTCAAATGAATGCTTGCAATGGAGTGCACAGAAGGAAGGATTAGAGGCTCAACTGGTTGAGCTGATGAGTTGTTTGGACAGAATTAGACAGTGAAGGCCAAAGCAAAACAGGGACACAGACTGGAGAAGAAAGGCTCCAATGATCATTTTAGCACTCGTGACTCTGCCCCGGGGACCACCATCCCTCTCTCTATGCTTAAAGGACGACCACTCCGTTAACTCCCCACCTCCAGTGGATTCCAGACAAAGAGCTCACTTCCGGGGAGATTAGCAGGAGCCTTGAAGCCAGGGCTAAACGTCTTAATGACTCATGAGAAGGCACAGAACAAGTGGGTGGAAGAAAATCTCCTGGTAAAACATCACTTCTTAACTCTTGTCCTCAGGGACACATGGACTCCCAGCAGAGTCTGCAGGGAGGTCCAGGGACTGGGCTCTGTGGGGTCACTTGGGCTCCGCTCTGGGACGATGCAGTTTCTGTGTGGCATGAACCTGAAGCCCAGCTTCTAGATCTGAATTCATGTGAGGTTTGTTGCCCACACCCAGATTCAAAAAGTCAATCAGGTAGAAGACTGTGGTGTGAATTCGATTTGAGACATATGAAAACTCACATTAAAACATGCCTGTCCTCCTGGAACCAGCCCCCTGTTCACCTCGTCCTCTGACTTGAGTGATGGAGTCTGGAAGGAATCCAACAGATGTCTACACACTGCTCAGCCACAAGCAGGGTGCTCCTGTCCCTCTCATCAACGTGGACAACTGAAGCAGCCAGCAGTCTAATCAACCAAGCTTAATTCTAACAATGTAAAGTAATGCCCATTGCTCCTCTTTGTAATTATATACTTCTAAAGGCAAAAAATCAAACTCAAGTTAACTAAAAAAAAATTTAAGGCAAGATTTCCTTAACATAAAATTAACTACTTTAAAGTAAACAATTCCAAGGTATTCAGTGCATTCACAAAACCTCTATCAAGTTCCAAAATGCTATCACCCACCAAAGGAGACCTGCACCCCTTATAAAGTAGTCCAAGTCAAGTTTAAGAAAAAGGAGGAAAAAGCCCCATGATATTCACGGTCATTACAGCATTGCTTTCTCCATGAAGTGTCAGTTTATTCATTTTCAGTAGCATCTTCTCATTTTAAAAGCATGAAGAAATTCATAAGGTAATGAAGACAAATACCTACAACTGTGCTTTCCAATGTGCCATGTGACTGTACATGCCCAGTGAGGCAGCCATGGCGTGTCCTCTCTGGGAGGAAGCACCAGCGGCTGACACTCACGGAACACGCACCACGTGACAGATGCTGCAGCAGAAACAGCCTGGCGCAGCAGCAGACTGGCACTCTGCAGCTGCACTGTCCGGGCTCAAGTGCTGATTCAGCGTGAACTGTGCTGCCATCTGCCTTGATTTCCTCATGAGTAACGTGATGGGGTCCCACAGAGTCGGACACGACTGAAGCTACTTAGCAGCAGCAGCAGCAGCAACATATAGCACTTACCTCAATAGTACACACACCTCAGGAGCTATTCTGGAGATTCATCTGTTTAAGTGCTTAGAATGGTGCCCTCACAGAATGAGAGCTCAATTCAGATCACCTGTAATCACTGCTGCCTGCCTTATTTAACTTCCACTATGACTCCTTCAACGGAGAAGGCGATGGCACCCCACTCCAGTACTCTTGCCTGGAAAATCCCATGGACGGAGGAGCCTGGTAGGCTGCAGTCCATGGGGTTGTGAAGAATCGGACATGACTGAGCGACTTCACTTTCATGCACTGGAAAAGGAAATGGCAACCCACTCCAGTGTTCTTGCCTGGAGAATCCCACGGACAGGGGAGCCTGTTGGGCTGCCGTCACAGGGGAGCCTGTTGGGCTGCCGTCTATGGGGTCGCAGAGTTGGATACAACTGAAGCGACTTAGCAGAAGCGACTTAGCAGCAGCAGCAGCAGCATGACTCCTTCAAAAAACTAAGATCACAGCATCCGGTCCCATCACTTCATAGCAAATAGATGGGGAAAAAGTGGAAGCAGTGACAGATTTTATTTTCTTGGGCTCCAAGAAATCTCTTGGGACGGTGACTGCAGCCACAAAATTAAGACAACTGCTTCTTGGAAGAAAAGCTATGACAAACCTAAACAGACATGTATAAATCAAAGTTAAGCCTGTATAATCAAAGTTAGTTTTTCCAGTGGTCATGTATGGGATGTGAGAGCTGGACCATAAGGAAGGGTTAGTGTGGAAGAAACGATGCTTCTGAATTGTGGTGCTGGACAAGACTTACAAGAATCCTCTTGACAGCAAGATCAAACCAGTTAATCCTAAAGGAAATCTACCCTGAATATTCATTGGAATGAATTCATTCATTGGAGCCGAAGCTCCAAGATTTGGCCACCTAATATAAAGAGCTGACTCATTGGAAAAGATCCTGATGCTGGAAAAGACTGAGGGAAGGAGAAGGGCGGGGGGGGGGGACGACAGAGGATGAGAAGGTTGGATGCCATCACCAACTCAATGGATGTGATTTTGAGCAAACTCCCGGAAATAGTTAAGGACAGAGAGGTCTGGTGTGCTACAGTCCATGGGGGTCACAAAGACATGGACAATGACCAACCAGGATTTCTTGCCTGGGAAATCCCATGGATAGAGGAGCCTGATGGCCCTACAGTCCCTGGAGTCACATAGACTCAGATACGTCTGAGCAACTAACACACACAGTCCTCTAAGCCATGGGGACTTGTGGTCCTTTGACGTTTATCGCCTTTCTCCCTCACGTGATCAGTTCCTGGGTCTTCAGGTCTTTCCATCTTCCCTGAACACTATCCACTAACTTCAACATGCACATTTCCATCCTCACAACCTTCTGAAATTTGTCCTTTCTTATTTCAGGCTCTTTGTTCTCTAATTCATACTGATCTTCAAAAAGACTGATCTCAGCCTTCAAGGCAGTATTAGCTATTTCTCGAGCAACTATGTGCAAGACAATAGGGCAGAGACAAATACATATGAGCTAGACAGTCCTGGCCTTCAAGAGTTCAGTCCAAAAAAGAAGGCTGAATTCTGTAAGACCAAACAGAGCCAGACATATGCCCTAAGAGGGGCACATAATTCTACGGGGGCTCAAAGGAGGGAGAGGGCATAGGAACCACATCCTCCTATACAGCAGGTCCTTGTTGGTTATCTATTTTATATATAGGGGTGTGCACCTGTTAATCTCAAATTCCTAATTTATCTCCACCCAAGCCACATTTCCTCTCTGGTATCATAAATTTGTCTTCTGTGTCTGTGAGGCTGGTTCTGTTTTGTAAATAACTTCATTTGTATCAGTTTTTAGATTTCTTAACAGAGATCATATGATATTTCCCTTTCTGTCTGATTTACTTCACTTATATGACAATCTCTAGGTCCATCCATGTTGCAGCAAACAGTATTCTTTTTTATGGCTGAGTACTATTCCACTGTGTGTGTGCATATACCACACACACGTGTGTGTACATACCACATCCATTATCTGTTCATCTGGCAATGGGCACACGGGATGCTCCCATATCTTGCCTATTGTAAACAGTGCTACTCTGAGTATTGGGGTGCGCTTATCTTTTCAAAGGAGAAGGCAATGGCAACCCACTCCAGTACTCTTGCCTGGAAAATCCCATGGGTGCAGGAGCCTGGTAGGCTGCAGTCCATGGGGTCGCTGCGAGTCGGACACAACTGAGCGACTTCACTTTCACTTTTCACTTTCATGCATTGGAGAAGGAAATGGCAACCCACTCCAGTGTTCTTGCCTGGAGAACCCCAGGGACGGCGGAGCCTGGTGGACTGCCGTCTATGGGGTCGCACAGAGTTGGACACGACTGAAGCGACTTAGCAGTAGCAGCAGTATCTTTTCAAATTAGTGTTTCTGCTTTTTCTGGATATATGCCCAGGAATAGGACTGCTGGATCATATGGTAGCTATTTTCAGCTTTTTAAGGAACCTCCATACTGTTCTCCATAGTGGCTACACCAATTTACATTCCCATCAACAATGTAAGAGAGTTCCCTTTTATCCATACCCTCTCCAGCATCTATTATTTGTAGACTTTCTGATGATGGCCATTCTGACTGGTGTGAGATGATATTTCATTTTAGTTTTGATTTGCATTTCTCTAATAATTAGCAATGTTAAGTATCTTTTCATGTGCCTGTTGGTCATCTGTATGTCTTCTTCAGAGAAGTGTCTATTGAGCTCTTCTGCTCATTTTTTGATTGGGTTGCTTTTTCATATTGAGCTTGGTATTGATACTGACATTGGTATTTTTAGTCTATTACGTTTTCTACTTGGTTATTGTTGGTCCACAGGAACATGGATGATTTTGATCTTTTAACTATAGCAGTTCCCCTCTATTTTCATTTGTTCTATAATTAAGTCTAGCTTTTTGATGCAGTTAAACGTATCAGCTGCAAATCACAGTTTTGTCTCTTCTATTCCTTGTGTCTAGGTGTCTTGTACACTTTGTCTGATGACATTATATACAAATTTGAGTACACTTCTCATCTTAGTGATGACAGTTTGAGCATCTTTATTTTAAATGAAGTACTTATAAAATTATCACCTTTAAATATGATGCTTAATTAAGTATTTGGTAGGTACTCCTTTTGAGATTAAGATTTCTTACTACAGTTGACCCCTGAACAACATGGGTTTGAAGTACATGGAGTCACATACATGGGATTTTTTCCACAGTAAATATTACAGTACAACATCATTTGAGAGTGGCTCAGTCCACAGATGGAGAGGAACTGTGCACATGGAGGACTAACTGTAAGTTATATGCAAATTTTCCACTGCGAGGAGGGTTGCTGCCCCTAACCATCTCCCCACTGTTCAAGGGTCACCTGTCTCCCCGGATGCCAAGAGTTGTTACTATGCAGAACGTTACAATTTACTGCATGCCTTTTTACACCACTATTGTATCTCCCAGCCCACATGCTCTTCTTGACGGTGACTCTGTCACTCTTCCATCAAAAGAGAGTCTAATTTTCCTCTTCTGAATCTGAGTTGGCCTCAGTAATTTGTTTGTAACCAATATAATGTGGTAGAAATGATGACAGGACATCTAAATCAATGTCAGAAAAGGCCATGTAACTGCCTCGCTTTCCTGAAGAGCCAGCCAGCACGTTGCAAGAAGCCCAAGCCCAGTATAACCACAGAGATACTCCCGCTGACGGTAGCCACCAAGCCCAGCCTCAGAGACAATTCTGTCATCACAGCCAGGATGAGCTGTGAGCTCCCAGCATCACCCCTAGCCCATCTGTGTCTTCCCAGCTGAAGGCTCAGAAAGCACAGAGCAAAGACGATCACCCTCACAGTCTGCTGAACCACAGGACCCATGAACACAGTCCAACGGCTGTTTTAAACCACCAAGTCTGGGTGGGGAGCTACATCATGCAGCGGTACGTAACTGAGGTGAAACTATCCTTGCATTCCTGGGATATATCCTGCTGGATCACCATGTAGAGCTTTAATACACTGTTCAGTTCTGATGAGTAATCAGAACGTTTTGTTTCTATTTATGAAGTGAGAAACTGGGCCCTTTTTTAAAGTTATTGACACCAGCACACACAGGTTACTCAAAAATAAACACATCTTAAGCAGAACCTCTTGCCTGCCTCAAAGTGTATAACCTATGGGTCCTTCCATTGCAGAAGCGGGAAGGAGGGTCTGGCCTGGGTGGGGAAGCAGGCAGTTAATATCCTTTCTACAAATCCTGAGGGTGCTATAAGGCATTGTCAGAGAAAGGGGGCAACAGGTCTGCAACTTACCCTCAAATAGCTCAGGGTGAAAAAACCACACAGGCTTTTAAAGGAAGAATGAAAAAGGCAGAGTTGAAAGCGATGCAATAAAATGTTAACATCTGGGGAATCTGGGTTAAGGATATATGGGAATTCTTGATATTATTCTTGCAATCTTTCTTTGGAAGTTTGAAATTAATTCAAACTAAAAGGTTTAAGAGGGAACTGTGCATGGAATAACCCTAACATTTTATATATGTGATACTGCAGTTTAAAAAACTGTGTGTCTGAGAGAAGAAAGGAAGAGCTGGGAATAATTAGAATAGTTGGAGATGTCTATTCCTTTTAGTCCAAATAGATTCTTTAAAAATCTAAGAGGTATTGTTTACATATATAACTTTAGGCCAAATTTTCAGCTCGAGCAAGAACAAGTTCACAGGACTCTGGGAGAAGGATGAAGAGAAACACAATCACCCTACACAGCCGTCCATTAGCTCCAGAGACACTTAGACACAAAAGCTAAGCCTCACAAATGGACTTTATCAAAGCGGGGCAACAGTGACGCTGGTGGTAAGCGCTACACTAATGGCAAGTTCCTGATCAGGAGGGGCCAGTCTGGGGGTGCTGTCTGCGGAGTCTAGGGGGACCAGGGTGAGCTAGACACAGGCTCACACGGGTTCAGTGCAGAGTCTGGAAAAGATGAAGCTGTGTGGCCGTGAGCAAGCTCAACCTTCTCCTGTGACAGGACCGACAGGCTCCCAGGACCTAACCCAGAGGGAAGCAGGACCAAATTTTTCCCAAGAGAAAGAGACTGAGCACATTCTGGGGCAGTGATCAAAGAGCGCCTCCAGCACAGGGCTGGCGCCAGCTCACCCAGGGCTGCATGCCAGCCACTCCCGGACACAGGGGGATTTCAGGTCCCCATGCTTCACCACTGCAGGCTGGCCAAGGAACCCTGCTGTGAATAAAGCTCCTCTATGGTAATAAAGTCTCCCTTTCCTCCTATAAAAAGCAACCATGGCCCCAAAGGCAAGCACCCATACCACCAAGGCTCTACCCTGGGCTCACCCCAACCCCCGCCCTGCCTGCGAGGCCCCCCTGGAGTGGGGGCGCCTCAGTTTCCTTCCCTCCAGCAACACCGCAGCCCCCCCTCCCCAGCAGGGGTAATGGGGGGAGCCAAGCAACGATGTCTGTAAAGTGCTCTCATTTGTAAGGATGAAAAGAGCTATAAATCCACAGTCACAGGGGCACTAAAGCTGCAACCACTTCTTCCTTTTGAAACGGAGAACCACAAGGAGGATCAAAGGACTGTCTGTTGACTGCTGCTCTGGGGGCCTCCTCCCCCCACACCTGACAGAAACCCCAGAGAGGCCAACCATGATTTTCAGCTTAACAAAATCTCAAGACAAGTTGAACCATGGCTTCCTGGAACACCCGGAGTAGAAGAAACAGGGGCAGCAGGCGGGGGGACCGACAGAGCTTGCATACTTGAAAGCAGGAGTTAAAAGGAGAAGGCTTGGGAGAAGTCTTGAGAGGAAGAAACGGAAACATGGAGGGAAAGGTTGCTTCCCCAGGTCTCTTTCTTCACAGAAGCCTGGCACGGTGACCCAGCAAAGGCTGCAGCAGCTTGCGCAATAAAATGCTTAACCTTGGCTAAGTTAACCTTCTTAGCCATAAAAAGGGGAGGGGAGTGGGGACAAAAATCAAGCTTACGGGAAATAAACCTAATCAAAGCTGAACCGTAACAAAGGGCACCAGAAACATTCCTACTGCAGCACATCCCACAGGCTGGCCAAGAGCCCGGAATTTTCATCACAACTTTTCAAACAGGGAGAGAAGGGAAAAAAAAAAAAAAAAATCAAAAGCATTACCAAGGCCCCAACCCAGGATACCTCGCTGTAGAACCAAAATTTGTGAGAGGTCAGCCTTTCAGGGAGTCAAAAACCCAGCGTGTGGAAACCGGCAGGCCTTTATACAGTGGGAGGGGCTCTTAAACCAACTACTGTTCCGCACTGAAGTCTCAGAGCTTCACAGACCATTAAAGGTTTCTGAACCACAGAGAAAGGAGGGCAGAGTTAAGGAAATAAATCAAAAGTTCCTCTGGGATGCACGAATGCCTACTTGGAACAGGCTTTCAGCACGAATATCCTCCACATTAAACAACAGGGAGGACTTTTCAAAATAAAAGCAGGAAAGAGATTAATTCTGTTATAAGCAACACTTTCTTTCTGGCTTAAAGGTTATGTGTGCTATAAAAAAATGACTCCAGCAGAGTGCTGGGGGGAGGTGGGGCTGGGCTGAAGGCGGGGGGTGCAGTGAAGGAAGACAAGAAGTGAGCAGAAAAACAAACAGAGAAACGCCCCCAAACCAGCTACAGGGTCTGGTAGTATTTTAGGAGCGGGATGTGAGGCAGAGCAATCTCTACCACATCTATTCCTGGCTAGCCCTGCCTAAGAAACTGCAGGAACTTTCCCATAGCCAGAGGGAGTTCTCTTGCTTTTCCTGTGCTACAGTCACAGCTTAAGGCCCGGGAAACGGACCATGTCATCTTCAGTGCGGAGCCGATTACATTTCTTAAGAAGCATCACCTGTCTCAAAACCAGCAGGGGGAGTACAGGAGTACAGCATCTGAGAACAGGAAATGGTCAACCTGATACCTAAGGATCTGTGTTTATCCAAGAGACGGGCTGTGAAGCCGAATGACAGACCTTGTTGTTGTTGCTGTTCTGTCGCTAAGTCATGTCTAGTTGACTCTGTGACCCCACGGACTGCAACTTGCCAGGCTTCCCTGTCCTCTACTATCTCCCGGAGTTTGCTCAAATTCATGTCCACTGAGTCGGTGATGCAGCAGAAGTGAACAGATCAAAATGCTGGCTTCTTACTTAGACTGGGTTAGCAGATTACAACAGGTGAGGCTGTCACCCTGGGGTCGGGGTGCACTCACCATGGAGCACACTGTTGGGGTATGCCCCAATCAACCTGGCTTCCCTGGTGGCTCAGTCAGTAAGGAATCTGCCTGCAATGCAGGAGACCTCAGTTCCATCCCTGGGTCAGGAAGATCCCCTGGAGAAGAAAATGGCCTCATACTCCAGTATTCTTGACTGGAAAATCCCAAGGACAGAGGAACCTGGCAGGATACAGTCCATGGGGTTGCAAGAATCAGACAGGACAAGGGGACTAAACCATCCCCACCAACCAATCTGAAAAGAGGGGGAAGGGGTCTGGGGAGGGGAAAGGCTCAATGAAAATCAGAAAGTCCAATATGGAGAACGGATAGCACTCACCAGAGCAATAATTTACCTTGAAACAGGGCTGGCAGTTTAGTGCACAAACAGCCCCTTCCAGGCTTTATTCCCTGGAGGGACCGGGGAGACCTTCAGCTTTGCTTTCAACCCCTAGGTCTGTCTGCTCAAGGCCTGCTATTTCATCTCCAGCCACGGTTTACAAAACATGCAGGAATGGGCTTGAGGGGTAGTTCATTTGAGGGGTACTACACTTGAAGGGTAGTGCTGATAGGTTCCTGCGGTGGGATCTGGGGCCATGATTGAAGCTAATGGTTTTTCCCACAAGAGAAGAGCCTACAGCTTCATGCATGGTTATGCTGTGGTTTGTTACTGGACAACTCTACTCAAGTTTACTGTGGGTGTTAAAATGGCCTTGCTGATGGTTGGTCTTAGTATGCACTAATGTATCAGGTCATCTTAACACCTTCTCATTGTGGGAAATGAGAGCCAGGGTAAAGATGCTAACCTCAAGATGTGTATAACTCAACAGACTAAACAAAGCCTGCAATGTGGCTTTCTGTTACGCTAGGAAGTGTGCCCTGAAATAAGCACAGGTACCTGCCTCCGGGCAAGAGGGAGGGGCCAGGTGAGGAAGGGGTGGGGCCCAGGGAAGGGGGGGCCCCCCACGGGGGAAAGGGCGGCTGGGCAAAGACAGGGCACCGCCTTAGCTCCCTAAGCTGAGTACCCAAGGTATGGGGTGGACCCAACTTGCAGTCTGGAGCCCTGACCCATCTGAGAGCCCTCTGTGAGGGAGGGTCAACCTCCAGGAGGTAAAGCGATCCTGATTCCTGCTCAATAAAAGGAAGGCGTTACAAATGATCAGTTCAGTTCAGGCGCAGTCGCGGCCGACTCTTTGTGACCCCATGAATCGCAGCACGCCAGGCCTCCCTGTCCATCACCAACCCCCGGAGTTCACCCAGACTCACGTCCATCGAGTCAGTGATGCCATCCAGCCATCTCATCCTCTGTCGTCCCCTTCTCCTCCTGCCCCCAATCCCTCCCAGCATCAGAGTCTTTTCCAATGAGTCAACTCTTCCCATGAGGTGGCCAAAGTATTGGAGTTTCAGCTTTAGCATCATTCCTTCCAAAGAAATCCCAGGGCTGATCTCCTTCAGAATGGACTGGTTGGATCTCCTTGCAGTCCAAAACCACCGTAATCTGCATTTAAAGGGTCCACTGTCACTGGGCTCTCAGGAGCAGTGAAGTGCAGTCTTTGGGAATGCTGCAGAGAGACTTGGTATTTGGAAAATTCCTCAGCAAGGATACTTCAAGGACTTCCTCTGGCAAGACATTTCAAACAAGTTTTTCAATATTTAAAACACCTAACCCTCAAACAGCTTCCAGCCCTCCAGGCACAGCTTCCAGCCCTCCAGGCACATCTTCCAGGAGGCATGCTCTTCCTGTGGCACCACGCATGGTCCACAGCATGCAGGCTAGCACTGGGGTTCACACTGACATGCACTATGGTGGGAGCGACCACCAGGACGGAGCAGAAACCCTGCCCTCATCTCCTCCTGACACCCAGGAAGCTGGCGGAACAGGATGATCAACTGTGTGAGGAGTAAACCACAAACTGTATACATTCTCACTACCTAGACATCGGAAGTCACCGATTTCTAGAAAAATGTGGTAACAATGTTAGGTATTTATAGACACAGCATTTGGGAAATCAGTGATTAGAACAGAACACAGTACAAGAGAAAACAGTATGCTTTGGTCCGAGTCTAAAAGACAAACAGACTGGACAAGGGTGCATTCTCTTCAATTTCAAATTTGTGCACTTTAATATGAATACAAGATGGCTGTTCAAGAATCACTCTGTCCTTTAACTGGATCATTCTGTCTAAACATCTGGTAGACATCATATGGTCAGAGAAACACAGACTTCTCCTGAGTCACCTGACAGGCTTAGACCAAAAATAGGGCTTCAAGTTTTGATAAGTAAATTTCAGTCCAGAGGACAGAGCAAATGTAGAAATTTATTTTAAAAGTTTTGGGAATTCCCTGGCAGTCCAGTGGTTAGGACAGAGCCTGGGTTCACTCCCTGGTCAAGGAACTAAGATCCCTGGTCAAGGAACTGTAAACCTTACAGTGTAGCCAAAAAAAAGTTATGTTTTGCTTTTTATCCCATATTCTCCAGAATGTCTGCAGTTCACTTGCTGCCGGTTTTACTCTGCTGCTGGTGTAGTTACAGATTCACAGGACTGATTTCCTTTTGAATTCAGTTATCACACAAGTTCCATATTTTCCCTCCAAAACTTAAACACCTCTCTCAACAACTCAAGGCTACAAACCTCTGACCTGGCTCAATGTACCTCATTAACACATTCCCCAAACAGAGCATTTGTGGGAAAATGAACTGAGTTCTGATGTTAGGAGGCATGTGCCTAAATCAAAAATCACCAAATCCCAGAGGCAAGGGACCTACACTGCTTCCAGCCCTCGAAAATAATCAAACACACCAAAGTCACCATTTCTTGCCAAACTCAAGAAAAATCCAAACTCTTGCACTTGGGAACAAAAGAGACAATAGCTGCAGCTGAAAATACATAACCAAACATGACAGGAAAAACTTCAACTTAATACTGTTCAAAACATCCCCAGTGGTGTTTCACTCATACGGCAAAGACACAGGATAAAAATTCCAGACTGTTTTCAAGATAATAAAATAGCATATGATGGTGACTCACTAACTGACTAAAAGGAAGAAAAAAATAAATAAATCCACAAACAGTCACAAGAACCTTGCAAAGCTGCAAAGATCTGGCAACACTGAACCTCCTCCACCTCACTTGGCTCTCACCTCCAGTACACACACACACACACACACACACGCACAGACACACATGCACAAATACACACAGGCACACACTCTACGTTTTGAAGCCAAGCTGCAATTGGCTAATGGCTTACTCTACTGCTTAAGACAATATTTTATTCTTGACTCGCTCAATAAACCTGCTGAGAAAAATAAACAATGGGTTTCAATCTTATAAATAATCTAGAAAACAGAACTGCTGTGCAAATAGTAGAGGTGATTTACTGCCCGTGATAAACAGAACAGGAAGTCCAATGTGCACAGTGAACCCTGAGCCACAGGCTTACTATCCTGGGACAGAGTTAATAAGGATTCCTGTCCCTTACATGGTGGAAGGCCTGGGATGTCCAGGGTTCACCCGGTCTTTAAAAGAGCATCTAAGCAGATCATGAAAACCAACACAAAGAGCAAAAGATGAGGAGGACTTTTCCTTTAATACATTGAGGGCTTTTAAGCTTTTAAGACATAGGTACACACACAATGCATTTCTATCCCAACATTCACATATGTGTGAAATACCCACACACACTTCATCTTGAATAAATATTAAATCAGGGCCTGTTACAGGGCACTAAAGGTGAATAAAGAGGTATTAAAATGAGATCCCTGCCCAGAAGGCCTTACATTCTATATAAATATACAGATGCATGTATATGTGCAGAAGAGAAATGCATCAGAGAAAAAAGGAGCAGAGTCTACAGGCCAAAATTAAAACAGAAGAAATGAGCATTTTTAAAGGACAGAAAGACATAATTTCGCTGAGAGAAGTTGGGCTCTTCGGGTAACGGCCGCCAGCCCACAGAGAAAGAGGCCCATGTGGGTTTTGCAGACGTGAACCCCAGGCAGAACCCCACAACCAAGCTCAGGATCCTGGCAGTGACAGCAGCCCCAGAACCTTCCAGGAAAGAACACAAAGCCTCCAACCTCTTCACTAGGCTGTGAATTGCAGTAGGGCAAGCATCCGTTCATGCATCCCAGATATCCCACAGCACACAGGTCTTGGGTACCAAGGTTCCCCAAAAACCTTCTCTCCAAACACTCTTAATCTTGCCAACTTGTGAGGGTAGTTCAGTCTCCTCACAGGCCAAATCCTGGGAATTACAGTGCCACCATATAGAGGATTCAGAAGGATTTGAACAGAAGAATCGTATTTCCAAAGTGGAAAAATAACAAAGGTCATTAAAATGGAAACTTAAAAATTAAACATCTCCAAAAGAAAACAGAGCTTAATGGAATCTTAGTGTCCCAAGCAAGTCTCTCGTGCTTGCCTTTACTATTTCCATAATACAATTGGCTTTCAAATTACACACAACAGAAAACGTTTTTCAAGGGCGAGGTATCCTGCCCACCACTGGTGAGCAGCTGTGAATGAGACCAAGGTGAAGGCTTTGCATCACATTTCAAAACAACACAATTAATTTTTACTCTATTTTCCTGAGTATTACTCATTGGCATAATTTCAGGTAAGATTAAAATGAATCAAAAAACCCAATTATTTAAGAATTATGATTGCTGATAATTTTAAAACTTATTTTTAATGTCACTTTTTAACAGACAAGATTTATTTTTTAAAAAGCATAAGCAAACTGGATTTTCAAAGTTAGGATGGGGTCACGTTTTATTAAGGCTTAAAAAAAAATCCACTTAAAATATAAAACATGAGCTCCAAGGAGATAAACACACTGACTATAATCACAACTTTAAAGTCTTCTTAAAGACCATTTCAAACCTTCCATTTGCTTTACTAGATAATAAATAAATGAGTCTATTTAGGCCTTAAAAGTCACAAATGTTTTCATCTTTAAAGGTCACCAGGTAACCAAAATCCACCAAATCATAAGAAATATATGTCAGCAAATGCCAACAGCAAATGAACAACTGATGCTTACAAGCAACACTGTGTTCAATTACATCAGAAGTCCATGGTGTTTTTCATTTGAGTGCAGTTTCTACAAGCGATAGATCCCATGAAATTGAAGCACTCTCATGCCATTCCCACCAGTCCTAATAGTTCCAAAGACCAGGCTAAGATGTTTACACTGGGAACAGCAAATATCCAAGGCCCTTGGTTTAAAGTCATATAATTCTCTGGGAATTTTGATATAATCTGTTTAACATGATGCCACATAAAACCGATTCCAAAAAAACTAAAAATAATTACTCTAAAAATAAGTAAATAAAAATTTAAAACTCGTCTAATTTTCATAGACCTCCCTTCCCCTACAACATCAACAGCAAAAGTTTCTTACAAGCAAATTTCACTCACACAAGGGCATCAGCCACTCTCCCTCAGATTTCCCTAGTCAAAACTGCCCAGACCAGTATCCATATAGTCTAGACTCTCAACGAATAGGCTCTGCTCCATTTTAATGGGAACAACTATAGGATCGAAGTACTTGCTGCCACGTTGCAGTGCCTGTTTATATGGGAGATCACTTCTGCCTTGAACGGAAAATCCCAACTATGCGTGTCTACCCCAGGACAACTTATTAAGGGAAAGAAAGGTATGGCACATGTCAGTCCTCACACCCACTTCCTGCCAACCTTTCAAAACATTTATGTTTCTCCTTCATATATTGGGGTTCCAGCGAAAGAAACACCTAAAAACACTGTAGTATTAAACATGCAAACATCATATTAATAGGCAATGGTCATCCTTTCAAACAAAAAGGTTTCTATTTGAAACAAGTAGGGGTTACTCTGCCTAACTCACTATGGCTGCATGTCAAAAGATAAAGGAGACAACAGTGTTTATATGAAACATGGCATCAAGACTTCCCTGAAGGTCCACTGGTTAGGAATCAGTGCTTTCACTGCTGTGGGCTGGGTTGGATCCCTGCTCAGGGAACTAAAATCCCACAGGCAGCAAGATGCAGCCCCCCAACCAAATAAAGAAATAGAGGAAATATGGCATGAGTTACAGTTGTGTTTCTAGAGGAAAAAATTGGAAGATGGGAAGAGGGAAGCTATATCAGGAAATAATATTACTGATAATGAAAATAAGCCCAGATACTTTTCATTTTTAAAATTAGTTTGTTTGGTTGCACCAGGTCTTAGGTGAGGCAGGCTGGATCTTTAGTTGTGGCATGTGAACTCTTAGTTGTGCAAGTGAGAGATCTAGGTCCCTGACCACGGTTCAAACTCCGGCCCCCAGCACTGGGAGTCTTAGCCACTGGACCACCCAGGAAGTTCCCAAATACCTTGAAATACTTTACAATCCTTTGAAAAGGGAAATCAAGCTCTACTTAACAGTGAAATAATCTAGTTTTAACAGAATGAAAAGAACATTATTTTAAGAATGAATCTAACAGATAGGATTGAGATTCTGCAGGGCCTCATCACTGTAAACAGCAGGGCTTCCTGAACTTTACTTCGCATTCGAATCACCTGGGGCGCTCATTACAATGCAGATTCTGCTTCAATAGAAAGGGACAGCAGGCTGTGAGGCTGCAATTTTAACAAGCTCCAGGTGATGAGGACAACACTGGTCTGAGGACCACACTGAGAGCAGCAAGCATACACAGCATTTGCAGTCAGAGATCTCTGGCTTACAACCAAGTATGTTATGCGGCTATAACACATTTGTGTCCTCAACAGTATCAACCGATTCAGGAAGTCCACACTTTGTTATATAACATTAGATTAAGCATTAATGAGGCTAGAAAATTGTTTATCTAAGGTTATAACCTGAAGTTAAATAAAACTTCATGCTGAACGCTCGTATTTAAATACTACAGTCAGTTTTAACCTCTTAGTATTAACAGAATCCCAATTACTCCATCTTATAGCCCTTTCTCAAAAGTCGTTCTTCTTTGCTGAGGGAATGTGCTCTATGCAAAAGATACTTTGCCTGAAGAATGGAACAACTTAACGTTCAGAAGTTAAGCACACACACAGTAGAATTCATTCTCAGAAATGCAGCTGAGAAAGATGGTTGATTTTTCATATTATTTCTCAAATTAAAATTTTAAATCTCCAATACTTTTCATCCTCTCACCCAAGGTTAAAAAAATTCAAAGCATCAAAACCAGCTGGCCCTTTAGTCCCCTTCAAAAAAAAAAAAATCAGCAAAAACAAACAAACAAACAAAAAAACAAACCCAGTAAGTTTTCAATAGAGAAAGTCCAGATAAAAGTCTTCCATGTTTACAAACCATTTTTGGCTCCCCACTTTCTGTCCTACTACTACACTGAATTAGCAAGAACCTCTTCTCTGGTCTCCACCTTCTTGGTACTGCTGCTAGAGAATGCTCAGCTCCCATGCTCTCACCTCTTTTCTCAGCATCCTTCGGTGGGTCCCCAGATTTCACTCTTTGGGAAAAGTGCAAGTTTCCCCTCGCTTCACCTCCAAGCCATAATTCTGGCTCACGTGCCATGGCATCAGCTCATGCAGCATTCTCCTCAACAGCACTCATGGACTTGCTGCGCACGTTTTGCAATTTCCTGTCTCCATGCCTTTGCTCATGATATTTCCTACAGCTGCAAAGTCGCTTTTCCTCCATCCTCCCAACCTCGGCCTGTATCCTTCCTTCAAAGCTCAGTTCAAATACCACATCCTCCAATTAGCCTCCCAGAAACCCCCAGCCCCCATGGTCCCTGCGGGGCCTGGCCCTCCACCAGGGCCCTGAGCACAAACTGCCAACCATGCACATGGCTCACCTTTCCTGCTGCAGTGCAGGCTCTTTGCTTCTCTTCACAGACATCTCACCACCACCATGCTCAGTGGTATACAAAACTTTCTAAAATTGAACTACACAGAATGTTTAGCTAGCTTTGAAAATGGAAAGTGGATGAAAATGAATTTCTGGTATAGTAAATTTTAATGTACCAGTGACTGGGTTGACAAACAACACGAACTTCATCTCTGTTGGGTGAGGTACTCAAAAATAAAACTCAAGAGATGAGAAAGACAGTCAAGAGCATGTACTTGTTCCCTTCTCTGTCCAGAGGCCAATAATCCTCTCGGGTCACCTCTTCTCTCTACCAAGTCAGGGTGGATCAAACTGTCTTCTCAGTAAAGTCGGCTGCAGCAGAGACAGGTCACTAAGTTAGCGCTCCCTCCCTGTCTAGATGCAATGCTGGCTGAACCTGTCCACTCCAACAGCAGGTAGAGCTTTACACAAAGGCCAGCCAGGACTCCAGGGACAACCACCCATATGTCAGACACATAAAGTCCTGGGTTCAAACAAAGGGATGTGCTCAGCATGAAAGAAGATACATGTATATGTCACTGTCACCTGGGTAATCATCTCATGATTTTGAAGAAAACTACAATGTGTAAAAAATCAAACAAAAAATTATTTTGGGACCACCTAATATTTTGTATTATATACAACATGGATTCCTCTCCTAGTAATTAAGATTCAACTCTATTAGGTCTCAACAAGAGACCTTGGTCTTCAGTCATTACATTAGCATCAAAGGTCATGTGATTCATCAATCCAACGATGACACGGCAGTGCTTAAAGAAGAAAAGAGGCCTCGTTACCCATCCATTTCTCAGAAGCTCAGCAGTGGGGCACTTGCTGTGATTTACACAAATGTACTCATACCCTAGACTCTGATGTTGTTTAGACCAAACAGTATGTTGAGAGAGAAGAGGCATACAGCCAAGGGGAAACTGAGATGCTCAGCAAAAATTTCTTACCATATTTTACTACTTATATACATTCCATAAGCACATTGAGGGAGGCAAATAGTTCTAGAGAAAGCAAGAACCGGAAGAAAGAAGCTAAAGGATATTTGCATGACTGTGATGCTAAACTACTGCAATTATTCTCCTGCGAACCATGAGGTTAACATGTAACACCCACTCAACTAAGCCTCTATAAACAGTTGGTTTTCCACAATCACAGCCACTATTCCCACTTCAGTGGGCAGCAGTGTTCAGAGAAAAGCCAGATTTAGCTCCTGAGTAATCAACACCAGAAACCAAAAGAGCTGGGGAAGCTGATCATGACCACCAGCAAGCTCTGAATGCGTGACGCGACACCGAATGGCCTGGTGGGGACGAAACGCTCCTCAACGAAGCTCCAAGACGGAGGACTTACACCCTTTTAACCAGGTTGTGCCATCCACACACTGGTTTTCAATTAAAGCGCTTTTCTATAAGACAGATGAATGAAAAACAGATAACTTCATTTTATATAGGTTCAATATGTTTACAAGAAAGACTCTGATGCTGGGAGGGATTGGGGGCAAGAGGAGAAGGGGACGACAGAGGATGAGATGGCTGGATGGCATCACTGACTCGATGAACGTGAGTCTCAGTGAACTCCAGGAGCTGGTGATGGACAGGGAGGCCTGGTGTGCTGCGATTCATGGGGTCGCAGAGTCGGACACGACTGAGCGACTGATCTGATCTGATCTGATGTTTACAAGAAGAAAACAAGTCTGTACTTTTCATAGTATTCAGCTACTTAATTGGGGGTAGACAGGAAGAACAATTGTTTTCAAATGTTTTCATGCACCCTTTATAGACGTTATCTCATGTAAATTCTCCAAACAATTCTAGGGGCAGAAGCATCAGCCCATTTTACAGACACAGACAATCAAGGATAGAGAGGCTGAGTAATCTGCATAAGACCCTGTGCCAGGTTAAGGGGCAGATGACTGGTCTCTGGCACAGCAACAGCCAAAGATGTGCAAACATTTTATAAAGATTAGAATGCCTGTAAAATTCTCATGCAAAGACACATCATTTTAGAAAAAAATAATTCCCAGGCCTGGTCAGGATTTGACCTCACAGGATTTGAACCTTCCAATGAACAACTCAAAGCAGACTGCTCAGTTAAAAGAGATCATCAAGTACTATAGTTACCAGTAAGGCCAATAATAGAACACAGGTCTGCTGACCCTGCGCCCATGCCCAATCAGGCGTGTTCTTTTGGATGCTGACACCCTTCTGAAGTTTCCAGTCAGTTGAGAATAGCAAAGAAATGAGTTAATAATTCTGGTAAATAGAACAGAATATGGAAAGTATCTAGATTAGCAAGATTCGCTACACACACATACACACACCTTTTTAAAAGGAATGACCATATGAAGATTTCTACCTGAACCAAGAACACATATCTGAAAATTTTCTCTTCTACTGCAGCAAAAATGAAAAAATAACCTTTGCCCTCCCCTCCCTATGTGTTGTGAATGATTAGCTGACTAGTGTGGCCATGTTGATAACTAAGGAAAATACAAGATATGTGCCTCTTGCAGCTGACTAGAATACTTAGATTTATCCTACTACCAACCTCTAATTGCATGCAAAAGCCAGCAGGACACTAGGAATGGTTTGCCAGTGTCAGCCCTAATCCATTATCCAGTCCTGCAAATGACTCTCCCATGATGGTGCCCAGAGACAGAGGCTGGAAACAGGAAGACTGCTGGGTGCCAGAGGAGGTGGGAGGTAAGGAGCCACGTGGCTGGGAAACAGGGGTGGCAGAGAAGTGATGGGGAAGGGTCTCAGGAAAGAGGCACCTGGAGAAGACCAGAAAACCTGCTAAGAAGGTAGCTGTTCTCACAACTCTGAGTCAGACATCACCAGTAAGAAGAAGGGCCAACCAAAAGCAGGAGGAAACACAGATCAGAAGACCCTTCCCTAGGTTAAAGGTCATGCAGCTCCCTTTCCTCAAGGGAGATAAAATGCAAATTGTTTGGCATTTCCAAATGTTAGACACTAGCTTTTAGACTCAATGCTTAATCTTGCTATTAAGTTTATTTTTTGAGAGAAATAAAATAATTGTCAAGGGATAATGTATCAAATTTTTCATGATTTGAAACTTTTTTCGCAGAGCACAAGGAGAGAGAAAACTCAGGCTGAAAGGTCATAATCTGGGCCTTCACATCAGCTCAGATCTATCTATCTCCTCAATGATCTCTTATTTTCATTCCAATCTGGCCAAACCAAAATTCCTGTACTTGGGTAAAGTCTTTTTAGTTTTTACTTCAAATAACTGAAATCCTCAGAAAACATAAAAGTATTTCATTCATAGATCCACATTAAATACCTTTTTCCAATCTGTTCTGGAAAAAGTAAAATGTAAGTTGATTATATAGATTCATCTCGTATTTTATTGTCCATAAACAGCTTTTTTCCACTATCCTCAAAATGACCTATCTCAGCATATTCAGATGTATAATAAATATTGAAAGTTTCATCTAATTCTGACTGATGAATGCAAACCACAAACGAATATACATGAGGCTATACCTGAAATCTCAGAAACTTCTTCCCTATTATGAGCTGTTCATAAGGTGTTGTACAGAAACCATGTCCAGAAACATTTTGTTTAAAAAAAAAAAAAGTGAAAAGAATGAAAATTGAATAAGAGGAAATCAATAAACAATACTCAACTAGGAAACCAAAATCCAAACTGCCCCACAGCTTTTGGCATGGATGTTGCTCCCAGAACAGTCTCTTCCTTCCACTCCCAAAAGCAGCGGGTGGGGCTGGAGGGTTTGGGGAAAGCAGCAGCTCAAAGCCTAAATATTCACCTCCCATCCCTAGGTCCTGAAGTCACTTCTAGGGCCCATAGACACTGATGAGGCTGGTCCTACTCCACTTCCAGTCTCCCCTACTCCTTGGCCTAGCCAAGGGTTCCCCAACTCTCCTCCAATACCACCTGTAGGAAATTACAGGTACAGCCAGGTAAGACTGAACGAATCTCCTACTGGCATTCTTTTTTTTAATTTTAAAATTTATTTATTTATTTTAATTGAAGTGGTATTCTCTTCACGTAACTTCACTCCCAAGATTTCTCAGCAAACCCACTTCCCCCCAAATTTAGCAAGAGCCATCATCAGATCTGACTCTCAGCTTTGTGAAGTACCAAAGGAATTTTTTAAAGCCTCATTTCAAGCAATTTATAGGACCCTTGATATCTCTCCAATAAAAAGTACACACTTAAAAAAAGTACAAACTTTTAGGGCTTGAAAATTAGTTAAAACTACTCTTCAAAACACACCAACGTTAACTAAATAAAAGTCCCATGAGAATTTAAAGTATACTGAGCTACAAACCTCTTAGCTCTATTATTTGTTGATGACTTTTGATAATAACCAAATCCAAACTCGTAATAAATGGTATTTTCTATTTCAGCCACTGTATTTAAAATTAGATGTTAACTTCCCAACACCCCAGGCTCCCCTCCCCCACCAACCCTCTAATGCCAGAGATCCTTCTGTTCTGAAATCCACTTTCTTGGGGGGTGGGGTGAGGGTAAGCATAATCAGTCACTTTACTATCTAGAATCGTGAGCGAAAACCGAAAGTGAAGTAAATTGAATAGGATCCTAGAGACCGCCTGAGTCCAAGCACAACACAGGGTTAAAGGAAACCATTTCATAAGATCAAGTGCGGAGAAGCAGCAAGAGCGAAGAGGAAAAAAATCAAGTTACATAAAGTCCAATTGTACTCACTGTTTCCTTATTGGGAAGCAGCTCCTTTCTAATTCTGAAGAAGTTCTTGCCGTACTGCCTAAGCCCCTTAACGAAGCGTTTCTGTGATAAAAAAGAAACAACAAATGGGATGTAAAAACCAAAAACAAAACAGGATGTCAGCAAAGCAATCTGCAATCAGTAGAACAACAACCGCAAAGAAGTCTGAGCGGGAATGTTGACTGCGCTGGGGGAATATTTCGGCGGCACAGCTGGGACCCCCTGCCCCGCAGGCCCCCGACAGCCTCCATCCGGTCCCCGGTCCCGCACACCAGACAGGTCTAGGAGGACATCCTGTGTCTGAGGCCAAAGGCGATCTATGCCCTGGGTGCCTCCAGTCTCCGCAGCGGTCCGCGGAGGTATAAACAACGGAGGTATAAATACGCTCCGGGTTTCTTAATCAAGCAGCACAAGTGGTCTCCACCTGAGAACGAAGCTTCCCAGACTGTCGAGCAGAAAAGGGAAACACAACCAAACCTGGAGACTTTCCTCCAGAAGGGCACTCTAGAGGGTTAAAAGGCCTTTCGTTAATCCCAGGAATTCACCAGCGCGGCGGAAGACCACCGGGGCCCGGACCCCGGACCCCGCCGACCTGCCCAGCCGTCTTGGGCACTAGAAACCGAGCCACCAGAACCCCTGCCCCCTCCCGGCCCCCCTACCCCTCATTTCCTCAGCGGTCCGGGACTTTCACTTTGCCCCATTCCTCCCGAGCAGCCCCTCCCCGCCGCAGTCGGGCCCTGCCGGCTCCCCGGCCCCCACCTCGGGCGAGAAGCCGGGTCCCGCGCCCCGACGCCGGCAGCCACAGGTACTGGGGCCGCGGCCGGCTGCGCTCCGGGTCCCGGCGGCGAGGCCGCGCCTGTCACTCGGCTCGTGCTCCACAAAGCGCAGGGCGGAGGCGGCCGGGCGGCTCGGCGTGTGACCGCGGCGGGGCCGCGCGGCGCGGGGCGCGGGGGGCGCGGGGCTGAGGCCGCCGCCGCCGCCGGGGGAGGAGGCCGGAGCGGCGCGCAGAGCCCGGCGCGGCCGCGGGCGGCTGCAAAAGGCGGCCTGGATCGCCGCGCCGCCCGCCGGCCCGGCTCTGGCCCCCGCCCCGAGGCTCCGCGCGGAGCCCCGGCGCAGTACCTTGGTTTCTTCCTTCCAAACAGCTGGATCCGACCCGGGCGGCGGAGCACGGAAACTTCCTCCCCGCCGCGGCGGGCACGAGGAGAGGGCGCTCGGGGCCCCTCCCGGGCCGCTCAGTCCCTGGGCTTCCCCCGGGTGGGCCGAGTCAGCGGCGCACGCCCGTCGCCCCCCGGGCTGCGAAGCTGGGGGCTGGCCCCGAGGACTCCCGCGATCCCTCCGGCCCAGGCGTTAGCCGGCACCTCGCAGGGCGCCGTTTCACAACTAAGTCACCGCGGAAGCTTCCCAGCCAATAAATCACCTGCCCACCGGGAGGAGCGTCCCTCCCACTCCCCGCGGTGGAGACCAGCCGAGCAAATTCAGCGAAGAACCAGACTTGGCCTGCAAGACCGATCTGCAACCTCCTACTCCATTCCTGGAGGCTCTGCATTTTCAGATTTCACCCCTTTCTAAGATATGACTCATCACTGTCAGTTTTCAACATAATTCGTATAGTTCAAAAGGAACAATCTGTCAAGGCACAAGAAAGCAGCCAGCTCTTTTCTAGTCTGAAGAAGAGTGACCCTTGTTTCTTGAAACAAGTGTCATCCGCATGCTCAGCACGCCTCCTGGGCTTAAGTGCAGAGGATCTCCTTTGGGATCTGGAGAGGAATGAGACCGCCTGCCCTCAAGAAGCCAGGTTGGCAAACAGGTAAACACACCAATCTCTGGGCCCCAAAGAGAAGCCACAGAGGAACAAAGGGCTGGAGGTGGGGCCAGGAGGAGGAAGCACTCACTCAGTGGGTGTTTTAGAGGAAGTGACAGGAAAAGCAGCAGCCTGCCGGTGGGCTCTAGTGGGACTGCCAGCAGGGCACAGGGAACATTCTGGGAACTGCAAGGAGGACAGGGTGTGCAAAGTGCAGTGCCACAGATAAGACTGAAGAGGCAGGAGAGGGCCAGGCTGCAGAGCCTTCTAGGCCACTGTGAGGCCAGCAGAGAAGTGCCGGCGTGACCGTTTCATGAGAAGACTGGATAGCAACTGCACCAGGGGTGGGGTGGCTTGCGACAGGCCTTAGGGACAGACTGGCTGCACTGCAGTTGGAGAGGCTGGTGGGGGAACCCAGTGTGAGCTTGGGATGACCTGAACTCAACTTCAGCCTTCGGAATTAACTTCTTAATCTACTTTCAGGAGTTGAGTATTTAGTGAGCACCTAACACTGGGAGGAATTTTTAAAATAATAACAAACAGGCAGTCATGGACCTTTATTCAAATGAATTCATCTTTAGCAGGAAAGATAAATGTGTGCCAGGTTATTAGATTAGAGAATGATCTGAGTCTCAGGGAAGCCAAGCATGAAGTAGTGAATGGCAGCTCACCAGTGCTGCAAGGAAGCCGAGAGGAGTGACAGACTGTCATGGTCACTGAGGTCAGATCTCGAAGAGCAGAGCATTTGCTGGTGTGGAAGGGTGGGAAGGGCCTCCAGAAAAGACAGGGGCACAGTGGGAAGTGGTAACAGACAGAGTCTACAGAAAGCTGAGGTGGGCTCTGGCATGAAAGAGGTGGTAGAATGGCAGGGTCATGCAATCTGAAGGAGGGCCCAATGCCAGAGGATACACAACAGGTTCGCTGGGAGAAGTCGGCCAAGCGAAGGAGCACCTGAGAAAGGCTGAATCGGGAAGAGCAGGGAAGGGGCTTCCACAAACTTGAGGTCAGACCCTAAGTCTTCTACTTGTTATAATCTCCTGAACATAGCTGTTAAATACCTACTGTGTGCCTGGAGCCTCAGAGTCCTTATACCCTACAAGGAAGTACTGTTATCATCTCCATTTTACCAACAAGGAAGCTGAGGCACTGTCAGTTAAGCAGGCAGACCAAGGTCACCCAACTCCTCTGCGGTAAAGGCAGAATTCCAAACCCGGGCTCTGAAATCCATGCCCCACGTCACTGCCACAGTCTCGGTAAAGAGGGCTAAGGGTCTACAGAGAATCCATTTTCAGTCATGGCACCATCATCTGTGACTCTGCCCTTCCTGTTTCCCCCCAGATCAAACCCAGTCCTCGCTGTTCTTCCAAAGAAAGGTCTTCCATGCCCTCCTTTCCCACCCATACAAGCACCAGTCCCAGGCCAAAACCTTCCCCTTCTTTCCTATGTGCCAGTCTATGAATCCATCTCTCCCATCAGGCCACTTACGAGGCTCTGCCAAGACCACATATTCCATCATGAGTCCTGTACCATCATGCCCTTGAGCACTAAAACTAGCTCTTGGACCTCTTCAGGAAAGGGGGGATGTTTAACCCCTTAGGCCTGCATTCTCAAATGCAGGTGCACCAGGACCCCGCCCCAGCCTACCTTACCACACAGACATCCACTAATGCCACCTAGCCAACGCTGCCACCATCCTAGTCTGAGCTCTGACTGCGGTACCTTTAATACTTCTCTCCACAGCCTACCTCCAGTTCACCTCAAACTTAAGCTCAAACCCCTCCCACTCCAAAATGAGACTTCTCCAACTATCTCCCTGATGATTCACTTGGTGTTTATTTGTCTAAAGGCTCGTATACTCATAGTCTATAAGCTCTGAAAAGACAGGAATGGAATCTTATACCACCCTGCCTCCCTAGAGCATTAGGCGGGTGGAACTCCCAAGTGTTTAATACACAAGTGAAACCATGAGATGACAGGGGTCTGAGCTAGGGTGGTCACGGTGGAACCAGACTGTTCAGTGCCAAATGGTCCGTTTTGAACTTTGGTAACAGAGTTTTTATTTTATTGGTTCCATGACACCAAACTCTGCTCTTTTTCCTCATTTCACCTTAACCCTAACCCTACTCAACCTCTAGAAATCTGAGTCTTCCCAAGGCTTTGTTTCAGGGTTCCTGTTCTCTAAACTCCCTCCCAATACGATTTCCACTGTTCCTTTGGCTCTAAATACCATCCAAGATTCTCACCACTATTTCTAAGGCTAAATCTATGGTCCAAGCCCACGGGGAACACTTGTCTTATAGACATTTCAAACTAACTACTTCCAGAAATATGGATCTGACATCTGGTGGTAAACACAGACCACTGCTGTCAATGTATATCAAGCACTATGCTATCAAGCGCAAAGCACCATTGGCCCCTTTTTTTTTTAAAAAAAAGGAAGTAAAAGCTTCGTGTGGCCTGTACTGTTACTTCTCTATGGAAAGCCACAAGGCCTCAGAACTGACAAAACATCTGCTTCTCAGAGACCAGCCTTTACCTTGTGGTTTACCAGAAATGTAGAGTAGCCTTTAAAATCGAAACAAAGCCAACCCACTCAGAGCAGTCAATGATTAGAATAGGTCAGTCAGTATGTTAAACAGGCTACTGACGCTGCAGTCTCCCCTCTATTAACTCATCTCTCTGCAAATAAAGACCTCGAAGCTTTTGAGATTTGAATTTCATAATTAACGTGATCGACTTATAGGTGCTAGAGGCCTCTAAAGGAAAGTTCACAGACACAGTCTGCTTCTTAACAGCATTCTAGCAGTTGAGCTGAAATTCCACATTTCCAGTGCTTAAATTCAAGGTCTAGTCAACCGGCCTCATCAGTTACATCCCTCTCCATTAGCTGTTCTGTCCCTGATGGTGAATAGATGCTGGAATGCTAAGATGTCAAAGGTGAACGAGAACGAAGACTGTTCATTTAACAGGCAGGCGCTGTGGCTGGGTCACCGCCCCATGTGCCAGGCAGCCCTGCTTATGTGCCACAGGCTTGCAGTCCAGCCATTCACATATCCATGAGCCGAGGTTCTTGGGCTGTTGGCCCTGATTTCTCTGGTGCTGTTTGTTTCCAGTCAACCTGGTATGTTCCTTCAGAGCACAGAACAAGTCCTCTTCTATGTCTCAATCCCCAAAGCCAGATGAGATCCAAATATAAATACAGGTTTATTTATGGCAAGGAATTTGTTCTTTGCTTTGTTTTACAACTAAGTTTGCGACTGTGTTTCAATTTTGATTTTATATTGTTTACTGAAATATATTTTGACATGCATCATCCTGTTACAAGGTGTACAACACATTAATCTGACACGTTTATACACTGTGATGTGACTGCCGTTGTATGATCATTAGCACTTCTGTCATGTTACATAATGATTTACACTCCAGATTTTAGACACATTGCCACAGTTTTCTATTACTGAGCTGAAATTTCATATCACCATCAGAAGTTACTACGTATAAGCTCTGGTTGTTGTTTAGTTGCTAAGTTGTGTCCAATTCTTTTATGATCTGATGGACTGTAGCCCGCCAGGATCCTCTGTCCATGGGGATTCTCCAGGCAAGAATATTGGAGTGGGTTGCCATGCCCTCCTCCAGGGGATCTTCCCAACCCAAGGTCAAACCCATGTCTCTTGCATTATAGGCGGATTCTTTACCACTGAGCCACCGGGGGGGGGACGCCCCCTTAAGTTCCTGACCGAGAACGTTTAATTCTCGGCTTTTAAAAGAAGTGAGTTACCTGAACACAGTATTTAGTAAATTTGGGTTTTAGTAGAATCTGGAGAGTTCTATTTCTCATTTTTGGTTGAATGGAAAGAACATGAGATTCAAACTTAGAAGCCCTAGATCTGGTCTGCTCCTCTGTTCCAGAGAGGAAATTATGACATGGCTGTTTAGGCACAGCCACTTTTGAAATGGAAGAAACTTAACAGGGATAAACGTAATTGGGTCAAATGCGATAATGTTCTCTCTTACAATAAAGGAACCAGTTCAAAAGTTCCACTCATCACTGCTGAGCCTGCCCCAGGTCTGAGCCTCCCAAGCCCTGTGCCCACGGGCGACGACAGCCTTACTGGCTGTCCAGATGCTGATCCCCCCACGCGCAGGGCTGGCCTAGGGCAGGCAGCGTCACTGTTCTGTGTCAGGATGTGAGAGGGGTACGGAGATACCACCCTATTCAACAATGATGGCAGCCAACAGCTGGCATTGTCTGAAGGGCTCTATAGGGACTCATTTAAGCATCACAATAGCCTTGCGAAGCAGGGGCTCCTAATATCTCCATTTTACAGATAAGGGGGGGGGAAACATGTCTGTCACCAAATCCTTGAACCAGGGGAGGAGGATCAAGGGTGACAAAAGTAAACCATCGGGAAACTTCAGGGATGGGGTGAAGCCTGAGAATGGAGTCCAAGAGAGGGTGTGGATCCGGAAGATGAATGGGCACCTGCTGCCTGCACGTGCACTTCAAGATTTTCAGTGCTTCCCACGGGTCTCTGAACGCACAGGTAAAGGCTATAGTCTCCAAACTTAGTTTAGTCTTGTCTTGGTTTGTTCATCTTTTAAATTGGCCATAAAAACACTTGCCCTACCTATCTCCAAAAAATTCTTCTTACTATCAGATTGGATTGCACACAGAAGAGTACTGGGGGGATAAAGCCAAAGAATGAGGTGTGTGCTCATCTCCCCTGTGTGTGTATCCAACTCCCCATGCAGCTGGTCCCGGTTGCTGGACCTGACCTGTGTCTGTGGCAGAGAAAAGGAGCGATGCTACAGAAATGGTAAAAGACAATTCCTCGGCATTAACCCCTGGCTGAGAGCTTTCAAAATTAACTCCTGCTGCTGAATTTTAACTAGTGCATCACAGTCAGAAACTCACCGGGACTTCTGAACAGCGACTTCTCCTCAGTCCTCTTATGTAACTGTTGGGAAAACACTGTAGGTATTAAAATGAGTCCCACTGTGAAGATGGCTCCTTCTCCTCTGCCCCGCTTTCTGCATAAAATTTTATGTTAATAACTTGCTGCTTCTCAGAGGGCTGAAGAGCAGGCAGATCTGCAAGTAAGCAAACCACAGTTCCCCCCAACAGAGAGACAAAAGTGTAGCCCACAAGCCAGGCAGGGGGAAGAAGAGGATGTCACTGCTCTCCTGAAGGCAGAGAGCGGCCGAAGAAAACTGAAGATGGTCCCTAAATGTGGGCCTATGTTAAGGAGGGGTAAGGGGAGAAAAGAAAACACTGATGCCCGGAAGAAATCAAAGCCTTTAAAACATCTGTATTCCACGACACCTACCTGTCCATCAATGGCTCTCACTGACTAACCACCAGATGAGAAGAACCTATTGAATTTCATTCATATACTCCTGTCTGTTACAGGTTCCCATCACCCCAGACCTAAGACACACTTCTGGCTGGAGGTAGACTATTGATACTGCTTTGAAAAGTGTCATCTGGGTTTTGGTTTAAGATATTTAAGACATCAATGAAAGGGTGACTGGAGTAAAGCAGGATGTTTTCAGTAAACAGCTGCAGAAGCAACGTGTCCGAGAGGAGACATGCCAGCCAGCCAGGTGGGCATCCCAAGCTTTCTAGTATGTTGTTCCTGATTCCTGACTCTATTTCCTAAGTACATTCTGAATTTATACACAGTATTCCAGGATGACTAGTTAAGTCCCATTCAACTAGTTATAGTTGAAAAACAGCAAATAGGACAATTTAAAATAATAACCATATTTTTACTGATGACTCTTAACTCTCTCTCGAGACCTGGCATTCTTCCTGAGCTCAGACTAGTACCCACGCTCTCTATTCCAAGTAACATCTTCCGTTCTCTCAGGACATCACAGTCTCAACGTGGACACTGGGGGCTCCCAGACTGCATCCTCCTTGAAGTTCCTCAATACACTCTCCAACACAAGGGTAACTGAGCCCATGCCACAGATGAAGAAACTCAAGTTTTGGTATATATCCTGCCCCAATCCATAGCTAATAAGGAAGGGTGAAGTAAAGAGATAAGAATTAGAAGTAGGATTAATTACTTGGAATCTAGGTACAGAAAACATTTTCTTGTATGTCTATGTATCAGAGAAATTAAAAGGTATTTGTTGTTGTTCAGTCACTAAGTTGTTGTATCTGACTCTTTGCAACCCCATGGATACGGTATTATCTATCTTTTCTTAAAAACAAACAAACAAAAAACCTCTGAAGGAAACTGTACATGTTAGCCCACAGGCTCCTCTGTCCATGGGATTTGCCAGGCATGAATACTGGAGTGGGCTGCCGTTTCATTCTCCAGGGGATCTTCCCAACCCAGGAACTGAACCCAGATCTCCTGCACTGCAGGTGGATTTTGTTTTTTTTTACCATCCGAGCCACCAGGGAACCCTGTATACCTAGACACACTTGCTCTCTGAAGCAAAAGTGTCAGAGACTGAATGTTGTATATCCATGTTAAAAATTTTCCCACCGAAATCCTTGGCTTGGAGTACATGGCTCTGCCACTAAATAACTACATCCCTGATTAGGTCGCTAGGCCTCTTTCGGGCTTCTGTATGCTTGGGTGTAAGATGATTGTCGGGGCTTTGTACCATTTGTCTGTAAATTCTCAGAAGTGGATGCCTCAAGTTCTCCATCACTGGGAGCTGCAGTCAGGCAGGCAGCCTCTCTCCTACACAGAGACAGAAGGATGGCTAAAATTCTTCCAAAAAGAGACCCTGTTAATGCATGATACATTGTCGACTGTCTTACCTGGAAACTGGATAATAAATGATCATTCTTGTCTTAAGTTGGGGTGATCTTTATTGTTGAGAGTAATTTGTTATGCAGGAGTAGGAAACCAATACGAGATTCATTACAAAAACCACTAAAAGCTTTAACCTCAATGGTAGTCAACTATTAATTAAATTAACCAGTAAACCATCTTCCAATTAGACTTCCTCAGACAGTCCACAGGCCCTACAGTCCTATAACCTTCCCCTGTGTTAACACCTGAGCTATGTTAACACCTAGCTCACAATGCCATAGGACATGACATGACATGACAAGCTATGCAGGCTACTGAGTACACGAGGGAATCCCCAGCACCCCAAACATCCCGTGACACTCAAAGCAGGTGACCACTATCACTGGCTGGATGACTAAACAAATGCAACTGGGAGTGAGCTGGCTCCGCCTTCTTCCAAGGCTGTTTACTTTCCAGCCATTTGCCCTCCAGCTTGACTCCTGACCTGTGCTCACTGCTAAGTTTCTAACTCTCTAATTACTACTTACAGAATGATTTGACACCAACTTTCCTGTCCATTTAAATGTACAAGTCTCACTAGAGACAACCACACCAGCCCACTCTGTGATGCTGGTTCAGCACCCAGAGTGAAGCCCACAGTGTCCTTTTCAACATGCCTCTGCGTGAAACCTTCCCAGCTGATCACAAACGTCAAAAAAAAAAGTCACTCTTTGGAGAAGGGAATGGCAACCCACTCCAGTATTTTCACCTGGGAAATCCCATGGACAGAACAGCCTGGAAGGCTACAGTCCATGGGTTGGCAAAAGAGTTGGACACGACTTAGCGACTAAACAATGACAACAATATTCAAACAATTGAACATTAGCTGGCCTTAGAAAGGAATGAAATACTGATACATACTACAACATGGATGAACCTTGAAAACATCAGGCTAGGTGAAAAACAAATCAAATATATGATTCTATTTAAATGAGACATGCAGAATGGGCAAACAGAGAGACAGAAAGGAGATTAGTGGTTGCTAAGAGGTAGAGTCCTGGGAGGACTGGGGAGTGATTTCTAAAACTACGAAGTTTCCTTTAGAGCTGCTGAAAATGTTCTAAATTTGATTCTGGTGATGGATGCACAACTCTGTGAATATGTTAGAAACCACAGAGTTGTCCATTTAAAATGAGTGAATTGTAAGGTATGTGAATTATATCTCAATAAAGCTATTACCAAAAAAAAAAAAAAAGTCACTCCATTTTTTATTCAAAGACCACATGCCCAACAGGAAAAGAACCTCATGTTTGGTTTACACAGCTACTGTGCCCATGAGCAAAGGCCACTGAGCCATCCTGCTCTCTGCCTACGTGACCTTCTGAGTCTCGATGATAACGCTGAGTAGCTGAAGTCCTTTTATTACTGTGGGCCTAACAAAGCATCGCCACAGGGTGAATATTAGAGCAGCACGCTTCAATGCACTTTCAAGTCAAATGAGAACTGGCTAGTTAAGCAGCAGCATTAACAGATGTAGAAATACCGCCAGCTAAATACCTCTCACCAATTATGGCTGCCCAGCTACACCCATATTAAAAATAACCCAACACTAAGAACAAACCCAAAGGGGCATTAGCGACTCCTTCCTCCCTACCATATCACCGTACTCCCCACATAAATGTCCTTGTCAGGTGGCTCATAAATAGTAAGTCACTAAAAAGTTCACCTTCTTTAACAAAGTAGATCTCAGCACAGCAGGAAAGATGATTCAACTGAAGAAAGGAATGTGGCTTGTCTACAAGTTACAGGAGAACAAAGAAGTAGATCCTTTGCAAAAATCATAATGAAAGGCATTTAGATCAATGGCTGCCCAATAAAAACTGAATGTGAGCCACACGAAAGCCAAGTATGTAACTGTCACTTTCCAATAGGCATATTTCAAAAAGAAACATGTAAAATAATACATTTTAACACAATATGTCCAAAACATTATCATTTCAATGTGTAATCAATATACAAATGACTGATGGAATATTTTACATTCTGTTTTTCTTACTTGGTCTGTGAAATTTAGTGTGTGTTTTACACTAACAGCACCAACTCAGGCTAGTACATTTCAAGTATTCAATGGTCACCCACAGTCTGAGCCTCCAGTGATCTCTCCTCCCTTTGGATAAAACATTAAAGCGCCTAAAGCATTAAGAGTTTTCTACTAGGGAGTAAAATACATATATTGTTAGGATTATGGTCAATGATATCTCACAGTCCTAAATGATGTGAAATCATACTGGCCTCTTATCTCAAATTTGGTGAAACATCTTCCAGAAGAACTCAATCAAATCCAGAAGCTGTAACAACACACCTCTGCCCAACTCCCACACAGAGGAAACTGAGGCCCTATCTGGCTCCAGGGCCGTGGAGGCAGCTCCTGGACTTTGACTCCCTTTCTCTGTAACATGACAAGGGCTGGGATTCTGTATCTAACTTCGGTCACTTTAAATGCTCTCCAAATCCGGAGGAAAATCAAGTATCCTTTAGGAAATGCACGAGGTGGAGGAGGAAAGGAAGTGTATTTCAATCACAAAAGGCAAAACTCCTCAGCAGGCAGATCCCAGTCTACCAGTCTAGGACAGGCACCTTCTGGTCTCATACCATCCCATGAGGGTAGCCTGTCACAAGACAGGCCATCAAGAGAGGGTCCCACACCAGGGCTGCTCTGTTGGTTTTGTTCGGAACAGTGCTGCCATGATACCTCACTCTCGCTGCAAATACTGCTGTTAAGGGAGTGTGAACACAGCTGTGTGTAAATTACACACACAGATTTAATCCGTGTATTTACAAGGAATGTGTGTATGTGAGTGTGTGTGTGTGTGTGCCTGTGCCCATATGTGCACTTAATCTCATCTGACACTGCAACCCCATGGACTGTAGCCTGCCAGGCTCCTCTGTCCATGGGATTTCCCAAGGAAGAATACTGGAGTGGGCAGCCATTTCCTACTCCAGGGGATCTTCCTGACCCAGGCATCAAACCCAGGTCTTCTGTCTCCTGCATTAGCAGGCAGATTCTTTAACACTGCGCCACTTGGGAAGCCCCGTTTACATGGAACACAAACACACTAATAGTACATTTACTTACACAGTTGGGTACATTGGGCTGTAAACAGAGTAAGGTTTGAGTTCCAAAGTTTCCTTAAAATCTTACAAAAAGAAATACTTAGGAAATGCTTAGGCTGCTAAATCAGGCTGAGGCTCTTCTGTCCCCTCCCCCCATATTCTTCACTTGCAATGCTGCTGCTGCTGCTAAGTCGCTTCAGTCATGTCGACTCTGTGCAACCCCATAGACGGCAGCCCACCAGACTCCTCTGTCCCTGGGATTCTCCAGGCAAGAATACTGAAGTGGAATGCCATTTCCTTCTCCAATGCATGCATGCATGCTAAGTCGCTGCAGTTGTATCCGACTCTGTGCGACCCTACGGACAGCAGCCCACCAGACTCCACCGTCCACAAGATTCTCTAGGCAAGAATACTGGATTGGGTTGCCATTTTCTTCTCCATTCACTTGCAATACTGGAAAGTATTTGAGACTTTATGAAGGAGAACCATCAAAAAGAGCTCTAAAACTCACTTCTATAGCAAACATTAATCAACATGAGATAATTTTCAGAGCTACAAAGTTAGAAATGAGGGGGAAGGGGCAAAGAAGGTGAAAGCAGGAAGCCCCTGAAGTTCAGAACTGACTTGTCCTACTCCATCAGCTTTCCCTGGTGTGGATCACTTCCACACCCAGGAAGAGGAGGACAAATCTAAGGACCCACTAACACAGCAGACACTGATGCAGGGTCTTCGGAGTTTTTGGCTAATGTTGAAAAAATAAGCAGTAGAGTGATCCACATTTTATGCTCACTGCATTCAATGAGAAGACAAACAATACAGACACAGGCATCAGGCAAGGTGGGCTCTGGTTCCAAGCCTGATTCTATCAGGGCTTCACAGATGACCCCTGGCAGGCCACAAACATTGCCTGGGCTGGGTTTCTCATGGTAGAATGACATCCCAAGTATCCTAATTTATGCCCCCTGCCCCACTCCAAAGCATTAATTGTAAAATGTTCGGTGCTGCAGTACAATAAAAGAAAGCAAAGGGTAATAGTGCAACTAAATAAAAATATCATCCTATACACATGCCGACACAGAAGAAGTTCACTATAGGCCTTAATTTTATGCTTAAAAATTTTTACAACTAAACCTTCCAACTGATATTTTTTTCTTTTATATTTTTTCTTGATGTGGTTTGTATAAACCCCTGGTTTAAAAAAGAAGAAAGAAAAAAAAAATAAGATCCATTTCTGAGGCTTGGGTTTACTGTTCTTACCGTTCCACCAATAAATCATTTCCCAGTCTGGGCTTGGAAAAGCACTGGCCACGGTTTGATTGCTCCAGCCCCAGGTTGCCAGGCAACCAACACAAGGGGGAAGTCTGAGAACTGCTGACAGATAGCCAAGTGGCTGAAACAACAGACTTCTCTCTGTCAAAAATGTGTTTCAGAGGGCCACTTCCCCACCTCTGCTCTCTGCTAAACACTACATGATTGTAAAATCAAAATCAAAAGGCCACTGTAATAAAAACACACTTCCTGCTCAATTACTAATTGTTAAAAAGCGGTGGGGAGGTCCAGATCACACAGTGTATGGCAACAGAAATGTGATACTGTAAATGAGGGAAAGTCAGCGGCATGCGAGAACCTGACCTAAATATGGCTCTGCAGTTTCCAGTCAGGCGACCTGGTGCGTGGAGCAAATCAGCTGGTGCAGAAAGCTCCGGGAAGAAAATAAGGAATGTTGAGAAGTTAAAAGAAACAAACCAAACCATAACTAGGCAATCTCACATTACTTAATAATAAAACCAAGAGCATTCTCAATTGTTGTGAAACACAATCTGGAGATGACGGAAGTTTTCCCTCTCACATGGATTTCTCACTGTGGAACAGGGAGGGCAAGGAAGGCCAGTGACCCTCAAGAACCACGCCCCCTGGTGGCTGGGCAGGTTGGTGGCGATTCCCTAATGCTGGACTGTAAGCTGACTTACTGGAGAAGGCAATGGCACCCCACTCCAGTACTCCTGCCTGGAAAATCCCGTGGACGGAGGAGCCTGGTAGGCTACAATCTGTGGGGTTGCAAAGAGTCGGACATGACTGAGCAACTTCACTTTCACTTTTCACCTTCATGCATTGGAGAAGCAAATGGCAACCCACTCCAGTGTTCTTGCCTGGAGAATCCTAGGGACCAGGGAGCCTGGTGGGCTGCCATCTATGGGGTTGCAGAGTCGGACACAACTGAAGCAACCTAGCAGCAGCAGCAGCAGCAGCAAGCTGACTTACAGTGCCTGAGGATATAGCTGTCCCTCAGCATCCTAAGAGGACTGGTTCCTGAACCCTCCAGGATATCAAAATCCTCAGATACTCGAGTCCCTTATAGAAAATGGCCTAGTATTTGCACATAACATATGCATGTCCTCCCCTATACTTTAAATCATCTCCAGATTACTTGTAATACAATATAAGTGCTATGTTAACAGTTGCTAGTGTGCAGAAAATTCAAGTTTTGCTTTTTGGAAGTTGTTTGGAATTTTTTTCCCCTGAATATTTTTGACCTACAGTTGGCTGAACCCACTGATGCACAACCGGCAGGTGTGGAAGGCTGACTGTACCAGGTCTGAATCTGAAAGTCTAATGCAACATGGTAAACACCTATGGGGCAGGATCAGTTCAGTCACCTCACATCACAGTCCCACTGAAAACTCTGCATCATCCAGAACTCGTTGGGAACTGACTGATGCAGTGTTTGGAGAAGGTCAGCACTCAGAACACAGCTCTTCATCTTTTTTGTGCCATGGATCCTGCTGGCAGTCTGGTAAAGGCTAACCTCTTACAAAACAGTTTTAAAATGCCTAAAATAAAGTGAGGGCTTCCCTGGTGGCTCAGCAGGATAGAATTGCCTGCCAATGCAGGAGACATGGGTTCACTCCCTGGGTCGGGACAATCCCTTGAAGGGGGACCCATTGCAGTATTCTTGCCTGGGAAATCCCATGGACAGAAGAGCCTGGCGGTCTGTAGTCCATGGATTCACAAAAAGAATCGGACGCAACTTAAGGACTAAACAACAACAACATATAAAGTGATATTACAATGGAAACCAGTTATCAAAACACTAAAAATGCAAATATACATACATTATTTAATAACATTAAACAAGAACTCACAGAGGATTTTTATTTTTGTCAAGTTTTTTTGGGGGACAGGGGTGATGTTTTGTTTTATACTATGAGCTCAGATTATAAACTCTTAGAGAGCAAAGACAGTAATTTATTCATCGCTACATCACCAAGCAATGTGTAGCCTGGTTTCCTGCCCAAGGTTGACCAATGGAAGGCTCCCTGGCTGGCCCTCACCACAAGGTCAACCCAGATCCTATGGGGGCCTGACTCCATGGGTTATCCCACTGCCTAGAAGTGGGCCTGGCAAGCAAGATTCGTATGTAAGCCTATAGCTTACAAATCAGCGTATGCAGACACCAAAGACTTTTCCCCCCTAGTTTTATTATTTATTTACTGGCTGCACTGTGCAGCCAACCAGGGATTGAACCTGCATCCTCTGCACTGGAAGCGTAGAGTCTTCACCACTTGACCACCAGGGAAGTCCCCCCAAGATATTCTAATGGGTATCTGGATTCAGTTTTAAGGGAATTCATTTCCAGAACTTCAACTTTCATATATTTTCTTTCCTAAAATTCATCTGCCTGAGAATACACCCTTGTGGGCAAGGTACAACTCTCCTCTCCTGCCTCCTCCTTCACAATCATCCTCCTCTCACTTCATCACAAAGGCCTCCCTCTTTCCCATCCAGATGGCCAAGAGGCAACACTGCTTCACGCACGAACTCTGGGCTCTGAACAGAGGGTCAATTCAAGACACCATGAGCAACGCCAAGGTCACAACTGGAAGCCTCATGCAGGTCAGGTACTTTCCAGCAGAAGCTCATGGAGATGTCATCTGGTATATCAATGAAAATCATATCTGATGATAAATTACAGTTTTTGATTATGGAAGGAATTCAATAAATGAGTGACAAAACTATCCTATTTATGTAAACAAGGTTTCTGAGCACTTACAAATAAGTGAGGAATGAGAATAACACGATGCAGAATACGGTCTCATCTCAACAATAAGTAATAGTCATACAAAAACTAATGTGTTTAAAAAACTGAGTTATTTAATTTCCAACAAACATTAAGCAGAAACTAAAACTTTTATCAACTAATATCTTGTTGTTTTGATCAACTGTGCACTTATAATTATTACAGCATAATCAGAGAGGATTTTCTTTTAACACTTAGAGCTTTATTGCTAAAGAAAATAACAGCACACACATTTCTGTTTTCGAGAGTATGAAAAGGTGATCTGACAACACACTCTCAAGCACAAAGTGCTTTACATCAAGGAGAAGCAGATTGGAAAATTATTAGTTATAGGTTTAAAGTGGAGAAAGATAAATTGTCAAATATTACTGCTAAAAAGGAGCCCATTCGTGTATTTTAAAAAATATATGATAATGGTTATAAATAATGATGGCATTCAAATGCAGTCGATCTATTTAAAAGAGTGATGGGACAGTCTTATTTCCAAATGTCAGTATTTATGATATGTAAGAAAGCACATGCTTATAATGAAAAGAGTACATGCCAACTTAAACTAGGGAGGGAGTATATGGCTTTTTAAGCAAAGCTTTTTTAAGGGGCTTTATGGGGAAATTTTGTCTAACTTTGTACCTAAAAGAAAGACCAGAATTCTTTGGGTACTGGACATATGCCACATCTCAACTAGGTTTATCAGACTCTGGTTTTAACTCACAGAATCGAGTGTTTCTAGGGTTATTAGAAACACTTTCTAGAACCCAGAGATATGGCACCACTGAAGACCCCACACTATGTGACTGTTGTTCCCCTGAGGTAAAGGCCCTTCTTTCTCTAAATTCCAAAACTGCTATGGCACTCCTCTGTTTAGAAGAATAAAGAGTTCAGACTCCTCAGTGCTCATTAAGAGTGCTCAGGGACCTCCGTCTTATCACTTGGGCCTCAGATCCCACCAGACACAAGCACCTGAGTCAAAGGCTGTATTAAAGTGGATTCTGAGGTTTCATTTCAGCTCAGGGGGAACACAGTGCCGTGTTAAACAACGTCTATGAGAAATGCAGGGAGAAGGAAGGGGTGGTCCCTGTGTGGCCCCTGCCTCAACGGAAGCCAGGCCCCCGCTGCTCCTGAACATGCCCTGACCTCTCCCATGTCTGCATCTCCCGCCATGAAGGGATTCTGGGCAATGTTGCCATGAAGCTGCTCTGGGGCTGGACTATGGGGTCGGGATTTCTGAGTATCTTCACTGACCACTGGCGTAACCCTGAACACATATGTTCACCACTGCACGCCCATGTTCTGTCACCTTCCTTCATTCTTCCAATGTTCTGCGTACCCCACGACAGAACTTCCCACATTCTGCCTGGCACAAGGCTCTAGGCACCCACGTCCATCACTGAATTTCTCTCCATGCAGTGCGGAGGTCCTGTGGGGCCATCTGGCAGAGTCTTTTGGACATACAAGTCAGGCATTTTGTTTCTTCAATGACAAACTCTATTATCAGCACCTGAGCCTTTCAGGGCCAGAAGAGCTCTAATTATTTAGTTAATACTTGATTTTTCAAAAGAAAATCAATGAATCTCCAAAGAATGAAAACTGGTTCCAGGCACAGACTCAACCAGAAATGGGCAGGCTTACCCACACTAATGCTTTTTCCCACCAAATTTTAATGATGTCACAAGTGGGTGGTTTTCTTTAGACAGATGGGGAGTCATCTGAGAATAGTAGAAGTGATGGGAGTGGGTAGGAAAAAAATAAAGAGGAGAAACTAGAATTTCTTGGTTTTCTTCAAATTGTGAACCAAAAAAAAACACACAGGACACAATGGCAGTGAGCATTCAGACGAAATCTCTCCCACCAGCAGCGGGTTTCTTTTCCTGGTTAATCTGAGGACAGCTTGGAGACCTGGGGTTGGCTTTCATGGCCTCTCTCCCACTGCCTTGACCATGGGAAGGTGTGATTGTGGGGGCGGGGGTACCTTCCACTGTCCAGGATGGTGAACAGAGGGGAAGAAACTCTTGTGGTCTAATAAAAGGATGAAAGAAATGTTCTCCATGATGAGGAAATGAATCCTTTACTTATTAAGCTCCCTCATGCCTTTTTTTTTTCTTTTAATGTCTGTTTGATAAAAATACATCATACCAAGGAGCCATCAAAGAAAAGAAAACTACAGTGAAATGTGACAGGAACTCCAGAGGCTGGATGGAACCGCCTGTTGGGTTTAGCCACAGCCTCTCCCCTATTTCCCCTCCCAGCCACAGAGAGCATTCAACCAAAGCGGGCAGAAGATCACCAGGGAAAGTTTCAACAAGCACCAGACCCTTGTTGTCTAGCCTTTCCCCTAATCCAAAGTCATGAATAAAGGTTTACAGAATCTTTTTGGCATGTGAAAATACTCTATTATGTCCCCCATACTAGAATATGCACATCTCTGCATGACAAACACACGGACTTCACGTGACAGACACATGAACTTCAAGCAGACAACCTAACTCTTGCTTTTGTAGCAAAGTTCCCACTTCTCCTTTCAGCAAAACTCAGTCTGTCCTAAGCTCACCGAAAGCTCCTGAGCCCTGAGGGTATTTATGTAGTTCTGACAAGGAACAGTTTACGGGCAATTAAGACACGACCCCGAAGATCACCAGATGGGGGACAAGTAACATGAATTATTAGAAAAACACCTATCGCTCTTCCTGAACTGACCTGAGCTCTCAGGGGCATGGTCTGCCCAGACTTGCTCAGCAGAAGGTGCTTCGGAACAGGAAACGCTGCTCCCCTGCAGAAGGCAGAGCCTGGGTGCCACTCGTGTACTGTCTTCACAGCATCTACCCAAATCACCTTACTGGTGTTCATTTATTTGTCTCTGTCCCCCCCCCCCCCCCAGAATGTAAGTGCCATGAGAACAGTGTGTCCACTGCTAACTTCTATCTGGAGAACTTAGGGCCTTGTGCACAGTTCAATGACCAATATTTGTTGAGTGACCAAGGAAACAAACAGCGCGATATATTCTGAAGCCAACAATCCATCCTGTGATCTTACATTTTAGATATTTTTCTAGTCATAGAATCCTGCCTGGTCACCATCTGCCTCCATCTTCAAGCTCTATGTATTAATCCAGCTCAGCTCAATTTACCACCGGCTGAGCCTCACTGCCGAGGAAGCCAGTGTGAGACATGCACTGCCCCTTAGGAAGCACATCACTCAGCAGACCAGTGCTTGGGGGCCACCTCTCAGTCTCCCCAGCGCCATCACCCATAGCACAAGCTTCCTTCCCACCCCTTCCCCATTACTCTCCTCCCATCCCTACCTCTGGCTTGGGACATCTCACCCTAGCATCCCCCAACTGGTTCTTTATATCCTAGAGTTACTGTCTCTCCCCCCACCCCCGTTCTCCAAGCGCCCTAACCCCCAACGCCCCCCTTCATCAGCAGCTTCACACACGGTGCACACAGCATCGTCCTCCCCGCTCCAGTGATAGGGCCAGCAGCTTGGTTCTACGTATGTTCCTCAACTCCAGCAAAGACAAGCCTGTCTGAGAGCATCATCCACAACCTTTCCCCTCATCATAACATCAACCAACCAAGCCAGCCTCTCACTGCCTATCAGCGAGCCAATACCGAGCTAAAAGTCCCTTTCTCTACCCTGCCTTCTGACAGCACTCTCAGGAACGTGAAAAACCTTTGCCCAGAGCTGCTCGCAGCCACAATTCCTGGTGCCCCCTCCTATCTTCCAACCTAGCCATCCACTTATGACTGGACATCTGTGAAAACCAGAAAACTGCTTTTCTTTACTAGTGCACAGTCACTGTGAATCCCACAAAAGCCTCTTCTCCTTGACTCGTGACTTCCAGCCCTTCGACTCCGCTGCCACTTCTGCCCTGGTTCCCTGAGTTCTGGATCCGGACTGGACTAAAAGTTACTCCAGCAACACCATCAACACTGCTACACATGCCTCTGCATCCTGACCTTGGACCAACTTTCTACCCAATCTTCCAATTAAGTTATGTCAAAGTCAACCCCAGCCCTATCACTGCCCCCATTAAAAAATACATAATCATTCCTCATATCCTACCAAGACAAACACAATGGTTAACAACAAATGAAACAGGACCCAAATCTTCCTCCTGCCTTTCAACTATTCCTTTCCTGACTCTGTACTAAGTGGCTCCATCACTTTGTCCAGTCTTCCGCACCTCAACATAAAAATTCCCTCAGTCTCTTCTCTTGCTGCACGGTCTCCCCTGGCAACCTCAGCAGATCCTGGCCCTGCCACTTGCTAGCTCTGTGATCCTCAGCAAGCTAATTAACCTCTTCAAGTTCAGCTTCCTTAACTATGACCCCCTCTGTACATGAGAAAGTTCTTCTATCTTTAGACCTCCATACCTAACTGCGACACCCACCTGTATCTTTTACAATCACTTCAAATTCAACATAAACTCTCCTCCCCTCCCCGAAGCAACTACTCTTGATTGCAGGGTTTTATCAGCTGTACCAGCAGCCTCCTCCCTTGCACCAAAACACAATGTCTGAACAGCATCTCTCAACTTTTTCCTTGCTCCCTATTTCCAATCAGCTGGGCTTCTCCAGACAGGCCAAGCAGTGTAGCAGGTGAAGAGCTGGACTCGGGCACAAGGCTGGGCTGGCAAAGCAGGCTCTACGAACCGCGCTGTGACCTCAGCAAATTTCTCCCTCCTGGCAGTGACCCAGCTTCTCCATGTGCAGAATGTCCACAAATGAGTCACCTCGCGCCACGCTCTCGGCACAGCACCTGGCACATAACAGAGGTCTTACTATAGCTCCTCGGCCTCTCTTAATCCCTGCTCTTGCTTCTCAGGGCCTCTACCACAGTCTTTCTCAATCTCGGCTGCAGAGCAGAACCCCAGCACCCTAGCTATATCCCAGGGGGAAGTAAAATCAGTCTCTGGGGCAGACCCATGTCTCCTGTGGGTGTATGTGATAAACTTTCTTGTGTGGTTCCTGTGTGTGTGTGTGTGTGTGTGTATGTGTGTTAAAGTTTCCTGTGTGGTTCCAGTGTTCAACCAAGGTTGAGTACCACTGCTGTAAACTCAGAGCTCTCAAAATCTTCCACCAGGATTGCAGACTTCACCCAGTCTTGTGGTTCTCAGGGCCGAGAATATGGGCGCCTGGGTCCCACCTCAGACAGAGACTCTGACTCAGAGCGCAGTCTGGGCACTGGGACGTTTCAAGTTCTCCGGGTGATGTTAATGTGCAGCCAGAACCACGACTCCCTCTCTACCACTTCCATCCACCAGTCCCTGTCACTGCCAGATGAATTTTCAGTGACGGTCCCAGTCCTGCCATTCCCCACACTCAAATATATGTAATTATTCCGTATTTCCTATTAAATTCAACACAAACTTCTCTTCCCATAAAGAGTGGATGGCTTCAAGTCACCCATCTTATCCACTCAACCACCTACAGCATCCTTCAACTGGGCAACCAGCTACTGACCAGCCACCCACATTCTTTAAACCTTTGTTCTTCCATTAAAATCTAGGGTGTCCGCCTGCTGAAACCCCATCTATACTTCAAGGTGCCTCCTCCTCAGAGCCTCACCCAATCTCCCTGCTGGAAAACAGAGCAGACTGGGTTCACCCCTTGGTCTTCCATGGACTCAGCTCACAGGATCAGGAGGAGATGAGGCACTAGAAGCAGGCGTTCACTGTGGGCCTGCTCTCTCCTCTCTGGTGCCTGTGGCGACAATGTCCGACTCAAGTGCCCATTTATACCCGCGGCCAGGATCAGTCAAGGATGCCACACTGCCAGGCAATTATCAAGGTGAGTGGTGCCTCCTGCAGAGATCTCAGCAGTTAAAGAAGAGATGATGTTTATTTGTCTAAAGTCCCCAAGAAGTTCCCCTCTTGTTAGATAAAGAAATCAATACCATTTTTAAGTCTTGTTTCTAAAAATCTCAGCTAAATACAAAACACATCGCTTAACAGTAAACAGAGGATGAAGGGGTCTCACCAATACTCAGCAGAGCCTTGCACATAGCAGATATGGAAATGCAGTGGAATTCAATGTGATAGAAGGTGAAAAAGAAGCCCTTTGTCTTTCCTTCCCTGTATAATATTATCTAAGAAACATCTAAAGTTGGTTACCCAGACACTGATGATGATGACATGTGATTTGGGGCTCTAAGAACCCTTTTGTATTCATCAGAAGGAAAGGGCCTCTCCCATACATGCATGTCCTCATAACAATGGAATCCTCCACTGCCTAAAATTATTCCAAACCAGCTGAGGATAACATAGTGTGATGCTTAACAACTGAATGATCCCTCTGAAAATTAGCCTAAAAGCAAGAAAACAGATCCCTGGAATGTTTGACATGGGGTTTTAAAGAAAGTTGAGAGGAGGAGACAGAACAAGCGAAGAACGAAAAATGTGAGCTGATTACAAAGTCAGAGCTCTAATGAGGAAAACAAACCACTAAGGTCAGGCTGCTCTGGGCTCAAAAACCTGGGAAGCTGGCAAAGAAGCTGGGCTGTCCTTCAGGACGATCTGAAAGTATCTTCTAACTTTTGTTATATTACTGCTAAAGACTGGAGAACAGCATTTCCAAGCACTGGAAGGAAGGTACTAAGTATGCAGAGTCCACCCCATTCTTTAAGCAGCTTCAGGAGTCTGAACAGCTTCATCTGATGCCATCAAGGGGCCCAGGTGGTGTTCTGCTGGGGACACGGGAGAGCACAGAGCCCAGGGCCTTCCACAAGCAAAGCTTTTTGACTTGTAGGTGAATGTCATATGGGTCTGGGGTCCGGGTCAACTGGTTCCCTTACTAAAGACCATAGTCAAATTCATTTTCTAAAACTTTCCTTTCAAAAACAGATAACTGAAACTCTTTAGCTCTGTTACCCAAAAGTTGAGAGGCCCAGACAGAATAGGGAAACGGCTAATTTATGCTAATAGTGCCTGTTTGGAAAGCAGCTTACTAGTAAATGTGACACCTCCACAGACTCCAACACCAGAGGCTTCCAGAGAAGACTCGGGGCTGCTCAGAGGAGGAGGGAGACTGAAGCAATGTGAAGCAAATCCACTGAACATGGATCAGTCTTTCCTCCCACTCTGGCAGAGCACATAATACTCATTACTGTGCATCTCTGTAGTCTAGAAGGTTCTCCTTTATTACTGCTGATGGGAAAGATTAGGAAAAAAATAAATTCATAATCAAAACCTACAAATTAGCTGCAAGGGGAAACCTAGAACCCTTAGTACTAAGAAGACGTGTGAGTATGCAGGTGTCCACCTTTTCATATTTCTTATCCAGAGATGATTTAGAAAAAATATCTGCCCATGTTTTCCTGGAAGTAAAAGGCTGGAGGTGGGGCAGTAGCCCGAGACTGGCATCAGATCCAGTTTCCGGTTACACAAACCTGTCAGCCATCACAAAGTTCCTCCTCCTCTCCTTATTTCTCAGATAAGAAAACTAAGACCCAAGTGGAGACCCAACGTCCTTGTGGTCACCAGTATGAGGACCGTCACCTGGGCCTTCTGCTCTTGGGCCAGCATCTTCTCCTAAACCACCGGGCCTCCTCCTGCCTGTGCCCCTACCTCCACCCATAGTGAGTGTCCAGAGAGGAGTGGGAGCGGCCACCCTGAGCTTCCACCTCCCCCAGCATCCAGGGTCTGTCTCAGTCGTGCTCACGGTGCCCTGGGAGGATGTGGACCAACACAGGAAAGCAGCAGTGACTCTCCGTGTCCAAGGTATCCTCCACCTACCTGTAGGATGGAGATCTTCCTAGTTCTGCGGGGGTCGTAATTTATGACCATTTAATAAAATGATCCAGAATGACAGAGTATACACGGTAAAAAAAACAAAACAGGCTCTAGGCACAGATTTTAAATGTTGAATGCGGTGTTGGTAGGCTTTCAGCCCTCAGGACACATAATGTAATTTCAGTCATTCAGCAGGATCCTCTGACTCTGCGGTTCTTTCTCACTTGCGGCTTTCGCTGCCGCCGCCTCCTCCTCATGGGTTCTGTGGTGTATCAACTTGACAGTTCTGTTTCCTACTGCTGGGATCAATTACATGGAGTCTAGCTCTCTAGCAAGGGGCAAAAACACTCCTAAAGTGCCCAAATAGTGGGAGCATACCTGAGGTTTAGAGGAATCCTGACAGGAAAAATATATTACCCACATCTCACATCTCTGTGATTACAAAACAAGACCACCCAAGACACAGAGTTCTGAGGGCAGGTGGGTTAGTCCAAGTGGTTAGATGAATACTGGGCAGTGCCCTTCTCTCCCTCTGTCACTCGCTCACAGCAGAATGTTGCAACCACACGTGTCAGTAAGTATTAAGTGATGCAAGGAATAGGCTCTTAAAATCAGAGTCTACAAAATTAGAAAATGATTGCTTCTTGGTAGGAAAGCTATGACAAACCTAAAGACTGCGTTAAAAAGCAAAGACATCACTTTGCCGACAAAGGTCCGTATAGTCAAACCTATGTACAGTAGTCATGTATAGATGTGAGAGCTGGAAATAAAGAAGGCAGAGCACTGAAGAATTGATGCTTTCAAACTGTGGTGCTGGAGAAGATTCTTGAGAGTCCCTTGGAAAGCAAGGAGATCAAACCAGTCAATCCTAAAGGAAATCAACCCTGAATATTCACTGGAAGGTCTGATGCTGAAGCTGAAGCTCCAATACTTTGGCTGCCTGATTTGAACCAGCTGACTCATTGGAAAAGACCCTGATGCTGGGAAAGATTGAAGGCAGAAGAAGAGGGCAACAGAGGATGAGATGGTCGGATGGCATCACTGATTCAATGGACATGAACTTGGGCAAACTCTGGGACATGGTGAGGGACAGGGAAGCCTGGAGTGCTGCAGTCCATGGGGTCACCAAGAGTCGGGCACGACTTGGCGACTGAACAACAAGAAAATAAAACAGACAACTGGAAGGAGTTGGCTGCTCCTTCCAAGGGAAGCTACCAAGAAGAAAAGAGCAGGGAAGCGTCCACATAACACTGCTGGAGTCTAAAGATGCTCTGGCCTCACACAGGATGACTCAGAAGTCCTCCTTGACTGTATTCAGTGTCAGGGGCCAGCTCCACTGAAGTGGTCTGAGGATCTGGGGACTTGGGGGGAGGGGGAATATCCTTTACTATTCAACCCAGTCAAACAATGTTTTCTGATGACCAACTTTGCTCCAGGCCCTGGGCCACATTCTGGGGATACAAGACTCTAGCACTTGGCGAACACACTAGGTACATCACTTAAGGTCTTGTTTCAATCTGTCTTCTCCACTAGAATGTCAGCTCCATGAGGACAGGGGGTTTGTTCCTTCTGTTCCCTGCTGTTATCACCGACACACACAGTGGTACCTGGCATTGTGCTGGTGCTCCCTGGACATTAATGAAATAAATGAATGACTTCTGACCAGTAATCTAAAATGAGAACTGAACGAGTATCCTGGTGAACAGCATGAAGGACTCATCCTGTCTTCAGGCTCACTTGCCATCTCTTCTCTCTGCCAAGCCCCAATACCAAACTCAACAAGCCCAAAGCTGGAGACACAGACCTGGGCCTGAACACTAAGGTGAGATCCAACTGCGGAAACTGTCTTTCTTCTTTCTGACCACCAAACACATTCTGCTTCCTAACACCTCAGTGCTCTGCCATATAGGTGTGGATAATGCACTGGAATTTACCCATATAAACATAACTTTGGAAAAATGTCCTAAAGCAAGTGCTGAAACATAATTGGTTATCACTTGGCAGTATGCAGGGTTATCAGGAGAAGAATAAGCACATAACACTACTGGGGAATACAAAAGCCAGGCTGGCACCTCAGTGAACACAGCAATTGGGGGCCACCAAGGCCATTACTACTTCTACCTCAAAGAGACTAGATTTAAGACACAAGTGGGCCAAGAGGAGACAGCTTTCATGAGTTCAGTTCAGTTGCTCAGTTGTGTTCGACTCTTTGTGACCCCATGAACTGCAGCACGCCAGGCCTCCCTGTCCATCACCAACTCCCGGAGTCCACCCAAACCCATGTCTACTGTGTCAGTGATGCCATCCAACCATCTCATCCTCTGTCATCCCCTTCTCCTCCTGCCCTCAATCTTTCCCAGCATCAGGGTCTTTTCCAATGAGTCAACTCTTCGCATCAGGTGGCCAAAATACTGGAGTTTCAGCTTCAACATCAGTCCTTCCAATGAACACCCATGACTGATCTCCTTTAGGATGGACTGGTTGGATCTCCTTGCAGTCCAAGGGACTCTCAAGAGTCTTCTCCAACACCACAGTTCAAAAGCATCAATTCTTCAGCGCTCAGCTTTCTTTATAGTCCAACTCTCACATCCATATATGACCACTGGAAAAACCATAGCCTTGACTAGACAGACCTTTGTTGACAAAGTGATGTCTCTGCTTTTTAATATGCTGTCTAGGTTGGTCATAACCTTCCTTCCAAGGAGTAAGTGTCTTTTAATTTTATGGCTGCAATCACCACCTACAGTGATTTTGGAGTCCCCCAAAATAAAGTCAGCCACTGTTTCCACTGTTTCCCCATCTATTTGCCATGAAGTGATGGGACCGGATGCCGTGATCTTAGTTTTCTGAATGCTGAGCTTTAAGCCAACTTTTTCACTCTCCTCTTCCATGAGTTACTTCCTCTCAATGTAGGTTCCCCCTCACTGCAATCTTTTTTTTTTTTTAAACCTCCTGTTTCCTTCCCTAATCCTGAATTCTAGCTACCAGGCTAATAAGGTGTGTTTCACCTGTGAAAATGTAAGGCTCCAATGTCACTGTACACAAAGTGTTCCATGCATACACAATGAAAATTGATTTCAGTTCTGTTGCTAAGAAACTGCAGAAGGAAAGGGTTTTTCCAGCCTCTTCATTTATAAAGTAACCACTTTGTCTATCGGAGAACAAATGCATCTCTCAAGTCCCCTCATGCCTTGCTCTCATTTTTAAAATGAACAGAGAAAGATGATGGAGAGTGGCTGAAAGTACATGCTATCTTCATTTTTTTTTCACGTCCTTGAAAATGAGATGGAAACATGGTTTCAATAACCCACTGCTCTCATATTTATTAATCTTTCAGGCTGAAGATTCTGCCCAACACTGCCCCATTTCAAGCAAAAATGAAAAATGTCCCATAGAAATTACTCTTTGATTTTAAAAGGTTAGCCTGGGCAGTGAGAACTAATTTATGCTATGCTTGTATTCCATGTGGGGTTACTTCCCAGGTCTCTGTCCTATCCTACATTGCCCCAAGGCCCAAACACGTACACGTGCATGAACAAGAAAACACACTCACACACAGCCCAAGAGAACAGCACAATGCACTGCTAGGTTTCTTAAAAACAAAAACAAAAAAACACTAAAATTAGGGCTTGGGATAAGGAACGTGAAAACATACTTGTTAAAGAAAATGAAAAAAAAAAGTTCTTGTTTAAAAAGAGAGAAACAGGCATACTAACTTTGAGCACACCATAAAGAGGAAGCCTAGAAAGCAATAAAGCCACATATGTGAAAGGCAAGGTCACAGCTGAATTTGTAGATTTAACCCAGAGGCAACTTCTACTGATATGAAACAATGAAATAAATTTTTGAAATATCTCTCCCCTTCCAATGCTTGGCTTATTTAATTTACTAAAGGACTCTAAAGTACAGTTCTTTTCACAGCTTGTTACACAGTAGAATCTTTCTGCAAACTGACAAAATTGATTGTCTTACACCAACTTTTCTACACATATAATTGATTTTTAATTTGGTGTCTCATTTCCAAAAGGACTTGACAATAAACTCCACTCTATCCACACTATCGACTTCTTTAAACAAGAGTTTGATTCAAAGTCTGATGGGAGTCAATTACAGAAAAGATAGTTTAGTTTCACTAATATCTGAAACATTAGGCAAATTTTACCCAAATGTACATCTTCCTCTTTTAATAGTAAGGCCTGATTCTTACCATGGACCATAATAAGAATACGTAACATGAGCAACATGTATTTTACTTATATGTATAATGTATGGCAACACACATTATAATTCTTCCTTTTCTTTTTTCTACTCTCATATCTAAGGATTAAGCTGTTCATAAGAAATGGTTACCAATTTAGTTTAAAATGAGAGGAAGGGTAATCAGTAGGGAGAAAAAACTACTTTCATCCAATTTAAAATTTACTGAGTACATATTATGAGTTGCACTAAATGCAGCATATCTATATTTCGGGTTCTAAGCAAACCGTAAAAAATTTCAGATTAAGATTTCTTTAGAAAGTGAGGATTTTAATGTTATGATTCAATTTATGTAAGTTTACAATGACATAAAATGATGTAGGTACATGAAACAAAGTACTTTGAAGAGAGTATGAAACAAGGAAAATGTGAGATGGTGATGAGGTTTCAACTTCCCTTTAATGTTTTTATAATAATGGTCTCACAGGAGAGAAAGAGCCACATAAAATTTAAAAAAGAAAAAGAAAATGAATGGATTCATACTGGATGACCTACAGGTTCATCAACATTTCTTGAAAGACTATATAAAATGTTCCACAACTTTGGAAACTGGACCATTCTTTTTATTTTTTTGGACCATTCTTAAAATAAATATAATTCAATTAAGCCTTCTCCTATATTTAATGTTATATACCTTTAAAACCGAACATGAAGATTACGGACATCCTAAAGCTTACATCTGCAAGTAGGTAATCGTGGGCTGTAGGCACCCCACCCTGCCCCCGCAGCTTTCACCTCCACCATCTCCTGCTGCTGGAGGGACTTAACTTCGGTTCTGCTGTGAATTCCATTTTCTACAGCTGCCACACAAACAGTAAATAAAATTCATTGTATTTTTGCCCCACTAAGCAGCTCTGTCTTCTGGCACATCCAGATGCCTGGCTTGAAAATAGTGAACAACGAAAACAATGTTTTATTGAGCAAACATTCCAAAAAGGCCATAACAAAGGCCTCGGAAGGTGCTGCTAAAGAAAGACACTGTGGCAAGGGCTTTGTGTCCTCCATCTGAGTAATCTTTGACCAGTGGCCTGGGTTCATTGGATTACAGATATTCAGAGAATTAGTCTCCCATGTCATGTCAACTTCAAAAGAAAGACTTCCATTTATGTTTATGATAAATGGAGTTTTAAACTGAAAGATGGTTCAGATGTTTTAAAATTTATGAATCTGTAAAATCCATGTACATGACCAATTAAGGTTTATTGTCCCCACGGATTAACACTTTTTGGATAAAAAATTCCAGAGGTTATCTGTATCTAGGTTGTTCACCTCAATGTATTACATCAAAGTTGATATGAAATATTTAAAGGGAACCATATTTCAAGATGGGGCTTTCTAGGTGGCGCTAGTGGTAAACAATCTGCCTGCCAATTCAGGAGAAGCAAGAGACACTGGTTCCACCCCTGGGTCGGGAAGACCCCCTGGAGTAGGAAATGGCAACCCACTCCAGTATTCTTGCCTGGAGAATTCCATGGACAGAGGAGCCTGGCACGCTATAGTCCACAGGGCTGCAAAGAGTCAGATACGATTGAGGGACTGAACACACACACATATTTCAAGATAAAAGTTACAGTTGAAAGTGAAAGCTTTGGTCACTCAGTCGTGTCCAACTGCTCGCAATCCCATAGACTGTAGCCCACCAGGCTCCTCTGTCCATGGAATTCTCCAGGCAAAATACTGGAGTGGGTTGCTATTCCCTTCTCCAGGGGATCCCACCCAGGAATTCAACTCGGGTCTCCCGCATTGCAGGCAGATTCTTCACCATCTGAGCCACCAGGGAAACCTCCAAAAGTTACAGTTACCCAAGATGAAATGGAAGCACTCTGCAGGGACATCCAAAGCAACACAACCTCTCCCTTATGTAACACCTGGAATTATGCCCAAAGCTATTTCTGCATGAAAGTAATTCCTGAAACACAGCAAAGTGGATGGGAAGCAAAGGGTGAAACGCACAGCTCAGAGAGGCACCCAATCTTACAACCTTGCAAGGCAGGCCAAACTCCACAAGGAAAATGCAGGCCCTGAATTTTGAAAAGAATTCAATTAGCACCCCCAGTATTTCCATAATCAACAGCTGAATGCTAATTAAGAGCACAGCACCAAGCAAGCAATGGAATCCCAGTGCAATAAGCAACAACACAAGGGCGCAAATGCTCCCTTCAGCCTGCATGCATAAACAAACAGAATTAATAACTACCCGAGCATGGAAGGGTGGCTTAATCTGTTCGATTAGGCGCAGTTCAGCCCTGGGGCTTTTGTGTTATATTTAAATGTGTTCATCATGTTTAATTAAAAACCTAATAATCTAGGGTTGTTGTTTTTTTAAGTTCTGATCTGTACTTTCCTCTTCTTTCTCTTCCTGAGTTCTACTGATTTGGATGGTTTCCTGAAAAGGAACAATATTTTTAGCATGCTGTAAGTGAAACTGGCTAACCAGCAACATCATTCTCCAAGGCAGCAGCCAGTCACTGACATGGGTTCCATCCTAGCCCATGTTAGGGGTTCAGTAAGCTTCTTGAATTAAAGCAAAAACACTCCTCTGATCTGACCTGGTTTATTTAGCCTGAAAGACTTCCCCATGAGCTAGCTACCAAGGTGTTTCCAACAGTCTCTCCTCTAAAACAGAGTTCTTTTGTCATTATTTGGCTTAGAATTTGACAGAAACTGGCACAAACCTGGCTTCAGTTCAATAGAATTTAAAGTATCTCAGCCCTAAGGCAACTTCAATAAGAAATACCATATCTGTAACAACACATTAAGTGTCTAAGGAATTACTGAGAGGAAGTGTGAAATGAAAGGCCTCCTGTTGTTTAATTCTGAGGCCTAAGATCTCAAGAATTAATCGTTATCTGAAAGACCTCAGAAGAAGAGGTCCGGTGATAGTGCTAACCATAATTTGGGAACTTTTCTCAAAAGTAAACTTTTAAGGTTTACTTTTATATGCATCACTGGATTCATATAAAAGTTTTTCTCCTTGGTGCTGATGCATAATTATTAACCATTAAATGCTGGATTGAGGACAGTGTCAATTAGAGTGAAGTTTAAAACCAATCATCTTAAATAGAGTTGTCAATACTCAAGTGCCTCAAAGGCAGAGACATTACTTTCACCATCAGAAAGTCCTCACTCTTCACAAGTCTACAAACTAGAAGGACAACCAACTTAGAAATAAAGACCGTGAGGAACAAAGCTGTCACGACGGCAGCACAGAGGCTTCAGGAGCGGCCAATAAAGGATGCAGACCTAGTTCAGCAGCGGAGTGCCTTGATGCTGAACCTTAGGGTCTGGGTTGGCAAGAGAGAGAGAGGAGTCTGTTCCCAGGGCAGAAGACCCACAGGGTCAGGAGGTTCCCACTGTCAGCACAGCCAGGGGTCCCATGGCCGGTGCTCCCTGCCAACCCTCTCACACGGTGCTCCATTCACGTCTGTGCAAAGGAAAGCAAGTGCATCGATGCTGGAGTCGGGTCAGATGCTGGGCAGCTGGTCAAACTGATATACTGGAGCCAATGAGATTCAGACATAACTAGAGCATCCAAGTATACAGAGCATTAAGAGGGACAAAAGAGGCAGGTTCACGTATTTATTTGAGTTCAGGCCCATTTACTTTGCTTAAATCTTCTGATTCCTGGGGTGAGAAAATGTGGGAGTTTCAGCAGGAGGGGTGGCAGGTTAAGAGCAGTGCTGGTTTATGTGCCCTACTGCCACACAAAACGATTCAGAGAGGTGATCTGGACAGTTCAGGTGAGGCTTCCCTCAGCCTATCAATTACTCAATCACCCTCCCTCATTCCCTGTTGAGGTTTTAGAAAGTGAACTTAACTTCCTATGAGTAAGGGAACCATTTGATCCCTGGGCTCTGCAAGGGCTGGATGACTGCCAAAACATTTCTTAAAACTTACACTAAAACAAACATGGTAAAAATGAGCCCAGACTGATAAGGATGTATGCGGTTAGAGATGATTATCCCAGGCTGGGAGTGAGTGGCACTCTGGAGTCCTGCTTCACTTTTCAGAATCAAGCTGGGCTTTTCCCCATGTGTCAGGTTCCCGACCCTCCTTCATCCTACCATTTGCTGCATGTCCCCAAGAGGCAGCAGAGAGGACACTGCCCACCTTGCGTCTGATGTAAGCAAATGCTGTTGGGGAAGGAAGCCAGCTCTTTTCAGCAGGAATGTGAAAGGTCCAGAGGGAATGAAAGGTCAATGGAGGAGTGAATGAAGGGGGAGAGAGAAAGGAGCTGGGGAGGCAGGAGTGAAAAGGGACGGACAATGGCGGGGCGGGGGTGGGCACATGAAGGTGGAAGGAGAGGAGAGACCAGACCAATTGAGGAGCCTGAGTCTGGGAAGCAGCTGTCAGGGGACATCCGTGCTGACAGGCCCTAGGATGGGCCACTGTCCACGACTGTCCCAGCCTTTTCATCTCCTTATGTCTGTCTTTCACAAAGGCTTTGTGTAGAATTTAACATTTTTACCCATCAGATCTCTTACTTCTTCTCACATAAATAGGTCTACAGTGGGAAACAATATCCATGACTTTTTTTTTTAATTGAAGTATACTTGATTTAAATGTTGTGTTAATTTCTGTACAGCAGTGATTCAGTAATATAAATATAAATATTTTTTTATACTCTCTTCATACTCATTAGGATTTATCACATACCAAATCACTTTCACACCATACTCATTATGGTTTATCACAGGATACTGAATCTAAGTTCTCTGTACAGCACAGGGAACTATATTCAATATATAGGACCTTGTTGTTCATCTTTTTTATACATAGCAGTTTGTGTCTATTAATTCCAAACACCTAATTTATCCCTCTCCCACGCCATGTTCCCCCTTTGGTAACTGTAAGTTTGCTTTCTATATCTATGAATCTGTTTCTGTTTCATAAATAAGTTCACCCATGTCATATTAGACTCCACCTATAAGTGGTATCGTATATTTGTCTTTCTCTGACTTACTTCCCTTAGTATGATAATCTCTAGGCCCATCCATGTTGCTGCAAATGTCATTATTTCATTCTCTCTTAAGGCTGAGTAATGTTTCATCACACACACACACACACACACACACACACACACCCCCCCCCACATCTCCTTTACCCACTCATCTTCTACGGGCATTCAGGTTGCTTCTATGTGTTGATTATTGTGAACAGTGGTGCGTGTATCTTTTCAAATTAGAGTTTTCTCTGGCTATATGGCCAGAAATGACTGGATCATATGGCAACTCTATTTTTAGTTTTTTAATATGTGACTTTTCAACACAGTTGAGTTTAACATTTTTACTTTGGCCACTGTCTCAAGGACAAAAGTTTGAGCTGTCTGCATCTCTTTACTAATCGGGTCAAGTTTCACATTCTCTATTTCAAAGCTGAGGCTTCACCAACACTCCTATGAACTGAGGGACCGCTGAGAAGGCTGGCGCTCTCTTATGGAAGCTTCAAGGACCATCTCACTATCTCGGCCCCTCCTTGCTGCCTCCTGATTTTTCCCTCACTCCTCTCAACCCCTGCTGCCCTCATCCACAGCACCCCAGGGAAACCTCCCTGGGCACACACCCAGGATCTCACCACTTCTCATCACCACCACTGCTGTGCCACTCGGTCACCCAGGCCTGGGCTCTCACACAGCCCGAAGCCACTCTTGCTTGAAGCAGCAGCCAGAGAGTCATTGGCAGATGGAGTCCCTGTGCTCAGAAGCCACTCATGCAGAGCAAACAGCAAGACTCTGAACACAGGTCTACCGGCCACCCGACCTGTGCCCCACCTCTCCTGCCGCTCTCCCCTCGGACATGTTCCTGCCTGTTCCTCCAACACGCCAGGTGAGCTTCCACCTTAGGGCCCTCAATATCCAAGGCTTGCCTCCTCACAGAAGCCAGGCCCCCATCTGGTTCACCCCCGCCCCCTGCCCACGGCTTTCCTCAGCACACACTGATTTACAGGTGGTCTCCCCTCTCAATGGGGGGCCCTGTGTTCCCCTTGATAGTGCCTAACATAGCACCTGGCACATAACAAGCACTTGATAAAAACTGCTGAAAACATGAATGAGTGGGACCAGGAAACACTCTCCCATAGGCTATTCTTAAATACAGGCAAGGAATTCACAATCAATCAATATGTGTATGAGTGCCAGCCCTAATCTTAATCTCGGTCAGCCTCAAGGGCAAATGTCAAGTGGTGATGCTCATACTGAAGACTGTATTTGCAAAAGCACAAGAAATCTCCCTGCTTTGTGTAGCAATTCTTCTCCCCAAAGTCACAAGATGGAGGAGAGCTTCATTAGAACTCTTTCTGCTGGGATAAAATCCATGAGTTAGAAAACATGTACTTCTGGGTACATTTCTATCTTCCCACTGTCGGACACGACTGAGCGACTTCCCTTTCACTTTTCACTTTCATGCATTGGAGAAGGAAATGGCAACCCACTCCAGTGTTCTTGCCTGGAGAATCCCAGGGATGGCGGAGCCTGGTGGGCTGCTGTCTATGGGGTTGCACAGAGTCGGACACGACTGAAGCGACCTAGCAGCAGCAGCAGTGACAGAATGAATATGAAAGATCTGATATTGATTTAAAGTCTATGTTTCCTGCTCTTGACTACTGTCCTTCTGCAGGTTAGAGACCCTAAGCAGACTTCACAACAAAAACAAGGTGCAGCCTTAATCTAAAGAGAGTATCAGCTGGTTCTAAAATGACTGAATCCTTCCTAACAGAAGGAGGTATCAAAAGCTAGCCTGCACCCAAACAAACCAACCAACCCAAACTAATTTTTTTAAAGAGCAACTATTTCCTCTCTTTCCATGACAGCTGGGGAAATCTTTCCCATTTTCTATGAAACAAATGCTGACTAAACTCAATTCTTTCCATACAATTATGAGGTTCAAAGGCTCTTTATCCTGACTGACAGATGCCACAGGCAGTCTGCAGCCATGACCGGATCCTGGGGACACGGTGAGCAGCACGCCCAGCCGCCCCTCATGCCCCAGAGCAGACCCGAGGCCGATTCCCGCCCGCTCACCACTTCGTCCTCGGTCCAGCTCTTCTCAATCAGCTTGGGCACAGGCTTCTTCACCAGCCGCTGCAGAGCTTTGCCAGCATCATAGCCACTTTCATGGAGCTAAAACAATAATGACAATTTTAGTTTGTTCATTGCACCAAATAACAGAACTGGAAGCAAATCAATAAAGAGGGGATCCTTCATTTACTCTAACAGAAGAGTCATGAGATGGGCACACAAGACTCAGAGTTACTTCAGCCAGTGTCATAACTGGCTAATATCCAACCACTCCCCGGATCCAGCTGTTCTGGGAGAAGGACACAAGCAGGAGAGAGAACATTCTGGCAATGACAGGAACAAGATGAAGACCAACAGTAACATTTATGGAAAATTTAGCCTAGGCTGTTGCTAAAGCACCTTCCATGCACTCATTATCTTTCTTAATCCTATGAGGAAAGTATTCTCTCAGTTAATCTTATGGAGTAGGAACCCTCATCACCCATTTTATGGATGAGGAGACTGAGGCATGGAAAGGTCGAGTAAAGGTACTCACCCATACTAAGCCAGTAGGCGGTGGAGCCAAGACTCAAACCCAGCCTACATGACCCCTACTCTTGTCCCATTTCCCTCGAAGTGGTCTAAAGACATGACAGATTATGTTCTTTCCCATTAGCACATCTTAAGTCTTTCACCTATAATTTCACTAAAAAAAATCTCAAGTATCTAAATATAAAAACTTTAGATCTAATTATGTAACAGTATACTAACTTCTCAGCACATATAAATGAAGATGCTAGTTTATCTACATGCTCCTTTTAGGACTGGACTTTCTCTCTGGTCAAAACTGCTTGTTTTTTTTTTTTTTTTTTTTTTAAGATTTATTTATTTTTGGCTGTGCTGGGTCTTCATTGCTATGTGCAGACTTTTCTCTAGTTGTGGCAAGCAGGGGCTACTCTTGCGGAAAGTGAAAGTGAAAGTCGCTCAGTCATACCCAACTCTTTGCAACCTCCTGGACTATATACACTCCATGGTATTCTCCAGGCCAGAATATCCTCCCAACCCAGGGATCAAATGCAGGTCTGCTGTATTGCAGGTGGATTTTTCACCAGCTGAGCCACAAGGGAAGCCCCTTGTTGTGGAGCACAGGCTCAAGAGTTGTGGCTCACTGGCTTAGCTGCTCTGCAGCATGTGGAATCTTCCTGGACCAGGAATCAAACTCATGTCCCCTGTATTGGCAGGCAGATTCTTAACCACTGGACCACCAGGGAAACACAGAATGTTTTTATACTCCATATCCGTTCTAACCCTGGGCAATGCTTGGCACCCCTGATCCCTCTCCATCTTGCAAAGATACGCCTGCCTTGGCTCCTATGACCATGTCCACCTCTGGTTCCTGAGTCTCCACCTGTGGACAATGAAGAGAAGGAGTAGAGAGAATGATCCTCCTGCTCATATCGACCTTCCCAAACTCTGGCTGTCTCTCCAGATTTCTCACCCGGGAATGCCCTTTCTTTCCAAAGTCTACTCTGATAGGAGCATTTGTTCTGGCTGAGCCCTATACCTCCAGGAACTAACACCATCCATAGCAAAATGTGATACACAGAGATACTTGTTGAGTTAATAAATAAAGGCCTTCAACTACTTACTGTCCCTCGATAGACTCAACCTAAATCTCCACCTCAGTGTCTTCAGGTTCATTCAATCTGATGTTAGCTGAGTACCTATTATGGTGCAGGCCACACCTCAAACCCTGGGGACACAGCAGTGAACACAACGCCAGCCCGAAGGGGACATGCTAATCTTTCTACAAGTGCTTCAATCCCTTATTTGAAAAATTCACCAGCATTTGCAAATCCTCAGTACAAATAAGGTGCGAACTTTACTAGTAAGTCAGTTTGTTTATTTGTTTGGATGGATGAATGGAAGAACAAATAAATAAAAATTTTGGATATAGCAAATCTCTCCTATAACTATTTGACTGCTATTGGAAGTTAAATGTCCATTTTCATTGCTCATTCAGCAAAACAAAAAGTTATTAAAAATCAAAATTTCCCAAGTTAGTCTCACATTTTAGAGGATCCCAACTTACTCCAAGTCCAGACTACCCATAGATGTCCAGACTAGAAATTAATTACTAAGACAACTACCTTAAAAAAACCAAAAACACCTACTTCAATGATTAATGCTGTATCTTTTTTTTGGTGGTGGTTGGGTGTGGATATGGGTGAGTGTACACAAAAAATATGGATGCTAGATATGACCTTATGTATTTTTATGACATTCATTGTTAGAGGATTTAAAAAATAATATACTATAAATATTATACTAAATAAATGAAATACTATACTAAAATATTAGAATTTGCAAATGTTTGAAAACTGTTCAACTGGCCTCCTTTCAGAAGTATATAAAATAAAAATAGTTAGATTTTCATACTTTGCCTAAGATCCAGAACAAGCAGATATTTGCCAAGTTCTATAATATAATTCGGAGAAGGCAATGGCACCCTACTCCAGTACTCTTGCCTGGAAAACCCCATGGACGGAGGAGCCTGGTAGGCTCCAGTCCATGGGGTTGCTAAGAGTCGGACACGACTGAGCGACTTCACTTTCACTTTTCACTTTCATGCACTGGAGAAGGAAATGGCAACCCACTCCAGTATTCTTGCCTGGAGAATCCCAGGGACAGAGGAGCCTAGTGGGCTGCTGTCTATGGGGTCACACAGAGTCAGACATGACTGAAGCGACTTAGCAGCAGTAGCAGTAGCATAATATAATTAGGATCTATAATGAGAGCTTAACAGCAAGGATCAGAACTGAATAAAGGGAAAAACTGCATGGCTATTTAATTTTTTACCAAACCAGTCAATCCTAATGGAAATCAACCCTGAATATTCATTCATTGGAAGGACTGAGGCTGAAGCTCCAATACTCTGGCCACCTGATGTGAAGAGCCAACTCATTGGAAAAGACCCTGATGCTGGGAAAGATTGAAGGCAGGAGGAGAAGGGGGCAGCAGAGGATGAGATAGTTAGATAGCATCACTAACTCAATGGACATGAGTTTGAGCAAACTCCAGGAGACAGTGAAGGAAAAGGAAGCCTGGCATGCTCCGTTTCATGGGGTCACAAAAAGTCAGACATGACCTAGCGACTGAACAACAACATGTTAGTGATACTTTGAAATCAATTCAAGTTGATCAAATCATGAATTCTTAATAAAAAGCTCATGGCAAATTAACAATATTTTATAAGAGGTAATTACTGTAAATGGGGTAATTATACAGAAAGTGATGAAAAACTATGGACTTTGGAGCCAGATTATCTGGAGTGGAATTCTAGCTCTACCACTTACTAGGTGTGTGGCCATGGACAAGTTACTTATCCTCTTTGGGCTTCAATTTTATCATTTTTAAAAAATGCATATAATAATAGCATCTGCCTTTCAGGGCTATTGTGAGGATAACATTAGAAACTACATGTAAAATTGCTTATAAGTACCTGGCACATAGTATGCTAAATGAGTGTTAGCTATTTATTTTTAGAAGGAAGGAGAAAAAAATGAAGGAAGTAGTCTCTGTCCAATTTTCATTCATTTTCTAGATTAGAGAGTAGCCTTTCCAGAGACAGAAAAACAATTGTTAAACTATAAACAAAACCACTTATGTTTCACATAATTATTCATGTTAATAATTAATGAAATTTGATTAAAACTCTGGTACAGTACACAGAAAAAAAATTAAATCTTACATGGCTGATAACAGGAAATTACTCATAAGAACACAGGGCCCATTCCAAAAGTGAACAAGTGAATGAAGTTAAGTCATTAATCCCTATGACATTCCTGCCTTTTGGTGAACCAAGAGCTTTAAATGAGCTGGAAGAAATGTTCTGAGGGACCTGCTGCACTCAGGGTTGTTTGGTTTTTCAAGGAGGGTGCTCCTGCTTGCACGGAGTCCCCAGTCAAGTTTCTCATGAGGTGCTTTAGTAGAGTGTTCCCTCAAACACATCCTCGCATCTGTGATTCCTTTGTTCAGATCACACTTTCCCCTGACAAAGCTGTTGTGATATATCTGGTAAGCTGAATAACAGGTAATTGCTTCTGCTCATGGGATCCACTGTCAGCCTGTCTTCTAAAAATAGTCCTATTCCTGACCTTTCCACTCCATGGACCCAACAAGTATCCAGAGTGTCCACCTCCTCCATCTCTGCCAAAAACACGCCTGAAAAGTCAAAGTGTGGCACTATTTAACAACAGTGACAAATACTGACCGAACGCATGGAGTCGGGAGTGACTGTGCTGTCATCAAGAATTCATGAAGGCCAGTACAAGGTTCTGTTCTGGCATGCCCTCTTCCCAGAGAACCCAAAGGGACCTTTCTCAACAAGCCCCTTCTTAACGTTGCAAACAGTTATTCCCACTTTATAGCAATTGAGTCTGAGGAAGTTTTGAGAGCATTACATTTTTAAAGAAACACTTCAGTTATATTTACTAAAGATGGACTTTTTAACATATTAACAGTTGTTTCAGCCCACATTGTTTCTTTGAATATCTATCAAGCACTTTGGGAAAATTACTGGAAGTTCAGGACATCCTTCACTCCTTCTGCAAACATGTACTGAGTGCTAAACGGTGCCAGATGCTCTCCTGGGTGAGGGGGACAGACAGAGCCAGGAGAAGCACAGGAAATGGGTGTCGGAAACGCTGGGCTGAGAAGCAGATTAAAGAACTGTTCTCATGTGACACGTTCACCTAAAGTCACACCTATACCCTAGGGTCCTAAAAGGCTGGATTGCTGGGTTCCACTTTCTTTGCTTAATATACTGTATCAGGCACAAAAAAGCACTTCTTAAAAAGGGTTTGTTTTCTGAAGGATTATGAAGATTTGTTTTTCTTCAGACTGGAGCCAAAATAATGTTTGAGCTAGAGCTTAACTAGTTGTTTCAACTGTATTCCTCATGCAAATTAAGAGTTTGTAAGTTTACCAAAATACTGGCTATCTCAAATCTTTAAAGATTGTCTTTGAAAATATTCCCAATACTGTGTCAAGCTCTGAAGAACTGGAACAATCTCAACCTGTGAAAAATGGGTTCCAAATTTGAAAAACCTGATCATGACCACACAGGTACATCAGTATGGGAAATTCAGTGCCCAATTATAGCTAAGGTAAAAGGTTCTTCACTGTGAATAAGATTTTCTCCCATTACCCTAGAGAAGACTGCTCAAAGAAACCACAGTGAAGACACTCAAACAGCTTCACTCTATAGTCTCAGAAGAGCAATGAAAGCAAGGTAAGGAGACCTTTCTGTCCATTTGCAGCCAAGACATACTGGGAAAATCTGGGATTAAAGCAATTTTAATGTACAGAGAAATGTACCATCTTGGAGCTACTGGGTCAACATCAGTGCAAAAAGTAGGCACCAAGACAGAGCATTCTTATCCAGTCAGCTTCTAATCTTCACAAGCTTCCATAGAGAGAAGAACCTAGATTTGACGCTGTCACCCTGACCCGCCAGGCAGTAGAGCAGGAAGCCATTCCACAAAAACCACTGTTTTCAAATTCATCATCACAGGCTGTGCATGTGCACACGTCTGTATGCATATGTGTGTGTGTTTTAATCCGATGATCAGGGAAGCATGCAGGGAAGCATGCACTTGTAAATCTGCCGCTTCCACATCACTGAACTGCAGGTCTGCACTTAGGCACAAGTAGCAATAAAAGTCATCTTCCCCTAAACCACAGGTCAGTATCTGGGAGATTTGATAACAAAATGGTGATTTTTCACCAATGCACTAGCCTCTAAGTCACCCATCGTGGAATTCTCTTTGCTTTGCTGCTTCCCAGCAGTCTGTCAGCTGGTTCCCAGAATTTGCTCCACAGATTGCTCAGCTTGAGCTCTTCCCTTCAATTCTGGTTTGTTCACTGTCAGAGTCCAGGTGGCTCTTCCCCGACCAGCTGTCCACTCTCCTTGGCCATGCCTTCTGCTGCCCTGAGACCCAAGGGACACCCCAGCCCCACAGGGAGGCTGCTGTCATCACATTCTCTGTTGTCCTTCCATTCATTCAACAAGAGCTCCTGAGCAACTCTAACTGTCACATAAAGTGCCACCAAAGATGGCTAAGATGGCCCAAGCACAGTAGCAGAGTGGACCGGGGGTGTGACAGCGCTAAAAACAATAGCAGCTTCCAGTAGCAAACCCCTAGTTTGGTTCTGCTTAACAAATTGAATGGCAACACCAAATGACACAACACCAGGGACACGGTGCCCTCTGTAATTGGACACAGCTGGCTGATGCATGAAATGCTCTGAACAACTCAAAAGATTCCAGGTGCTCAGCAGCCCGCCTGCACAACCGCTCCCACAGTCAAGGCCTCTGCAGCCTCATGAGTGTGAGCACGGCATCAAGTCTGAGCAGGGAGACAGATGCCTTAAAGCTTCATCACAAACCGGCTGAGTTGAGGTTCTCATCTGTGTCAAGTGGGACTAACAACATCAGCCCCTCGCTGTGTCAAAGGACCGTGAAAAGCAATAAATGAGACACCATGTGACAAGACACCCCAAAAGGCCAAATGGCTACAAACTGTCCAGCGGTACCATCATGGGGAGTAATAGTTCAGGGGCACGGCTATTATGCAAGCTTCTTAAACACTTGCAGGTTCAAGGTGCACACGGTGCTGGGGACTACCCAGCCTCAAGTGTCCTGTGACAGCCCCTGACCTCTCCATGATTAGTAGGAAGGAAGGGTCAGGCCACAAGAAGAAAAACACATTTCTGCGTAATTGCCCAAGTTAAACCTGCTCCTCTCACTCAGCCTGACAAATCATTCCCTGCTTATTACTTTCTATAATTTAATATATATAAGTGCTTTACTGGCAAGCTTCTCGAAAGAATAAATAATACTTAATGACTGCCTACTGTTTAATTAACTCATGATTGAACTTCTCATGGATCGCTATAAACACTAAATTATATCCTTCCTCAAAGCTGCCATGGACAGAATTCTTGTTTCAAGCTTTAACTCTCCTGCCTAAACAATTCCGAAATTTCAGCAAATCTGTACATTGGACAGGGAGGTGAGAGAATCAACCTTAATGCCTGGTTATAAACTGTGTTATTTTATAGAGCAAGGATGAGGTCTTAATTTAAATAAGACTGAAAATGTGCACATGTCCGAACATCTCATTTATATTACAGCAATCATTAAACATCGCTGGATCTGGGGCAATCTGATTAGCATAAACTCTGCGTATTACCACAAGGTTTCGAGTTTCTACTACAGCTTCTCATCTGAGCTGCCATTTTCTGTCTGCGTGATGCTGCAAATAAATTCTCCCCTTGGCACGGCTCAGCTGTCAGGCACCTCTGTTCTATAATGAACCCATGAATTACATCTCCTGCTCTGTCATCTCTGGTCTCACACATCAAAATATTGTTCTTCAATTGTAATTTATAACTTAATTTAAATGTCCCTTTTACTGTGACCTTTTTAGATCAAATGGCATTGCAGCTGGCAGCTACTGCTACGCCAAAGTATTCTTCTGCAATTACAGCCATTATAATAACTGCAGAAAAAGCCTATCTGAGGTTAGATTGCATTCATGCTAAATATTAAATAATTGCAGTCCATTAGGGATAATATTAGATTTCAAAGTCTTTTGCTCTGCAAAATACACTGTTTATTTATAAGAAATTGCCAAAATAACTTAGAAAGGGGGAAAAAAGTGGAATTTGGAAACGATCTTAAAATTACTCATGTAGTTTTAATCATTTGAATTATTCCTCACTGACATGAGAAAGCTGTCTGAAATCTGACAAGTGAAAACGTCCTCTCATAATATATAATTCACAAATGCCTATATATTTTCATTCATTCCTCTATCACCAATGACCTTGTTCAGTTCAGTTCAGTCCAGTCACTCAGTCATGTCCAACTCTTTGTGACCCCATGGACTGCAGCACTCCAGGCTTCCCTGTCCATCACCAACTCCTGGAGCTTGCTCAAACTCATGTCCATTGAATTGGTGATGACATCCAACCATCTCACACTCTGTCATCCCCTTCTCCCGCCTTCAATCTTTCCCAGCATCAGGGTCTTTTCTAATGAGTCAGTTCTTTGGATCAGGTAGCCAAAGTATTGGAGCTTCAGTATTAATCCTTCCAATGAACATTCAGGATTGATTTCCTTTAGGATTGACTGGTTTGATCTCCTTGCAGTCCAAGGGACTCTCAAGAGTCTTCTCCGTCAACACAGTTCAAAAGCATCAATTCTTTGGTGCTCAGCTTTCTTTATGGTACAACTCTCACATCCATACATGACTACTGGAAAAACCATAGCTTTGACTAGACAAATCTTTGTTGGCAAAACAATGTCTCTGCTTTTTAATATGGTGTCTAGATTGGTCATAATTTTACTTCCTAGGAGCAAGCATCTTTTAATTTCATGGCTGCAGTCATCATCCACAGTGATTTTGGAGACCAAGAAAATAAAGCCCAGTGACCTAGTACAAAGCTCAAAACATGATACACACATACATTCAAAAACTACAGTTAAGATTGAAAGCACAATGCTTATTTTTGTTTGGCCACTATCACTCCTAATAATGCTACTTAAGCACTGGAGAGGATAAATTTCTCTAAATACTCTTATGGGCACACATTTGAGAGATAAAGGTAAAGACACAGAATTTAACTGCTGAGAGTAAGGGCTGAAGGAAAGATTCAGTTAATTTTCAGAAAGAAATACATATTCGCTGGAATAACTTTTCCCCTCTAACACATTCTGAATAAGTACAATGTTCTAGAAATTATGGCTGAGGTCACAAAGGAGAAGAGAGAGGGGGAGACCAACATTTCTTGAGTGTTGTCTGTGCTAGAACTTGTACATCTGTGTGTGGGTTCAGTTGCTCATTTGTGCTCAACTCTTTGAGACCCCATGGACTGTAGCCTGCCAGGCTCCTCTGTCCAGGCAAGAATACTGGAGTGGGTTGCCATTCCCTTCTCCAGAGGTGCTAAGAACTTACTCAGTATATAACTTCATCATTTCACACCACTCTTTTGAGGCAAGAGTGCTACATATGAGGAAACAAAACCAAGAGGTTCAGCCTCGTGCTTGGGGCCACCTCCCTACAAAGCAGCAGAGCAAGGATTCCACATTAGCCCAGTGTCCAGGACTCCTAAGACTCAGTCCCTGCCCCCGACCCCTCTACTGGAGCATGTCAGGATCGGCGATCTGCTGGGAACAGTGAGCTCAGGGACTCCTCCAGCTGCAGGGATGGGGCAAGCACAAGGTCTTTTCTTACACTGGGGTGGCTAGTCAGGAGTAGCTCAGAGTAGAGAAAACACACATATAAACAAAATAATGAAATAAATGTATAATAAAAACAGAAGAGTGTCAGTGACTAGGGTGCTATTTGTTCTGTTGAAAGAGCAAGATGATTCCACAAAGCAGATTTTAAAGATCAACAGTATACACAATATGATTAACCTTGCCTATACTTAGGGCTTCCCTGGTGGCTCAGCAGTAAAGAATTCGCCGGCCATGCAGAAGCCATGGGTTCAATCCCTGGGTTGGGAAGATCCCCTGGAGGAGGAAATGGCAACCCACTCCAATATTCTTGCCAGGAAAATCCCATGGACAGAGGAGCCTGGCAGGCTACAGTCCATGGGGTCACAAAGAGTTGGATACCACTGAGGGACTGAGCATGCCTATACTTAATAAAGAGCAACAGTCAAATTAAAAACAATATTCTAGGAGGAGGTAATAAAAGGCAGTTATTATGTCTAGGCAATAATTCACTTATAACAATTTCCCATGGCCAGTACAACACTGTATCATTTCTCATTCACAGCTCTCACATATGTATCTAGAAAACAGGTCACAATCTCCTGGCTACAGTGCTTTTGAAGCTATTCTAAACCCACAGAACAGGGATCTCAACCACAAGGTGATTAGAAAGCAAACACCAAATGCTGGCACATCAGCTGAGGTCAGTAAACTATTTTTAAAATATAGAACAAACCAAGTCTTAGCCATTTCTGACTATTTGTCTGTTTTTAGCATCTAATCTGACATTGTCTTTACAAACATAAACACCTGGACAGGAGAACCTGAGAAGACGCTGGCACCAAAGATGCAGGTTTGGGGGTTCTGCAGAGGTGAGATCTAAATGAGAGAAAGCTCCCAGCTCTGGCTTAGATTCAAACACTTGTCCTGCCACTAGCTGTGTGATAAGAAACAAATTATTTTTCTAAACCTCAGTTTTCTTAGCTGTAGAAAGGAAGAACATAGAATCTTCCTTTCTATGGAAAGGAAGAACATAGAATTCATGCCTGTTTAGGATGAAATAAGATATGTGGTCATCACTGAGCCTGATTCCAGAAGGAGGAAATGTTCCATTAAGGAAAGCTGACTGAGAAGGGATGGGACACGACGAGTGTCACGGGAAATTGCCCTGGTGCTAGGAGAGTGAGTATGCCTTAGAGCACCATAGGGGTGAGCTTATCCTACAGTACAGAGAAGACAGGATGGAAGATGGGGATGAAAAGGGAAACAACGGAGAACCTGATGGCCTGGGGGGCTCTCAGGAGTGAGGTGCCAGGCTGTCCTGGGGGGAAGTAGCAGCCTGGGCAGAGGGGCCTGGAGGACCCTGCTCTGAGCAGCAGTGTGGCCCCTGGACTCTTCCTCTGTAACAAAGGGGCTGAACTGGGTCATTTTTCGGAACCCTTCAGTTTTTAATCTTCTTTCTCTTTATAGATTTTGTTTTTAATTTTCATTTGTTTTTGGCTAGGCTGGGTCTTTGTTGCTGCATGCAGACTTTCTCTAGTTGCAGCACTCAGGTTTCTTATTGCAGTGGTTTCTCTTGTGGAGCATGGGCTCTTAGCGTGTGGGCTTACGTAATTGCGGCACACAGGCTTAGCTGCCCTGCGGCATGTGGGATCTTCCCCAACCAGAGATCGAACTTGTGTCCCCTGCACCGGCAGGCGAATTCTTTACCACTGGACCATCAGGGAAGTTCCACAGATGTTTTTGAAAGGTAAAATTCTAAAGGATATTCTATTGAAAAATGAATAAATGGAAATATTAATACACTCATTTAGAAAAAGTAAACAAACAACATAGCCACTGAACTACGCCATACTGCCTGGGCCAAACACTGACCAGCTATTGCAGATTTTTCACTTACACCTTAGGGATTTAAGGTTAACGTCTTAACTTTCAGGTCTCTGCAAAAGCTGGACTAGTTCACGCCACGGGTCTTTAAATGAAGTTATGCATAATTATCTACAGAGCTCACAGTATATAACCTCGCTTCCCAGAAACAAAACCTTTCTTCCTGCTTTCTGTGTGAGTTCCAGCCCAGGACATAAAGGATGCTGGGCTGTGGTGGATCAAAGCCACCAGTCCAGTGCATGGAAAGGGAGGCCAGCTCCTCAGAACTCAGCACACAAATCCACTGATGAGAAGACCCACCTTAATGATAAAGAATGAGGAGTGTAACTCCAGCCACAGAGAGAAAAACTCCTGGCAGAGTCAGGAATCGTCATTATTTGTCAGCTTAGAAAGACCTATCTCATATCGTAGGCAGAAACTGCTCAGGGCCACAGTGGCAATTTTTTCACTTACTCCTAGAATCTTCACAGCCTTGAAAACAGAAAAATGGCAAGGGAAGCTCTAACCTAGAGGGTGATAGAAAAACATAGCTCTATTCCCTTATGCAGACATTAGGGAACCCATTCCTAAATGCTCAAGTGAACTAGGAAGTGCACATGAAAGTTAGCCACAGGTCAATTATAACCAGATTCCTACAAACAATTAAATTTCTTTAAAATAAATAAACAAAAACAACCTCAAGATCAACGGCATCAGTATTAAGAGAAACCATTTACAAAAATTGCTTGAATTCCTATTCAGAAGAATTTAAGTGCAGAAATGACTGCTTCCCCTCCTCAGGGCTCAGTAACCTTAACCTTAATGATTTTTGATGAGTAATTTTTAGGCTGTGTAAACAATAGTGCATTATTCTTTCTGGCTGCAATGATAAAGTAATGGAACAAAGAAAATCAAAGAGGCACACAGCAAAGCATGCAAGACTACAGAGGTGGGAAGGCTTCTGAGTGACTGCTCTTTTATCTAGAAACCTCAGCCAAGAACAAAGTGAGTGACTAAGAAATAAGCAACGAGGCTTTGGGCAACCCCAGTAGTGCCTCCAGCTACAGCCCTGCAGAACCAAGAAGCCTCGCCCTGAGCCTGAGAGGCTTAGCCTCCTCACCATTCTGGATTTCTCAGTCTAACAACAGGTCTGAAAGAACAAAGGAAAAAGACTGTACGATTTCAAAACACAGCAGCAGCAGAAGAGAGCCTGACTGTGGAAGACTACCAAACTTGGCAAATACGACACAAACCAAAGACCTCAAACTCGAAAACAGTCCCAAAAAATTCTGTGTGATGGCCGCCAGCATGGTAACTCAGAGGCATCAGTGAAGTCAGACTGGAGAACACATGAAAACGAGTATCTCATTAGTGACATGGTTGGGGGAAGGAGAGGAAGGGGAGAAAAATTTAGAGCCATCCTTCCCCCAAATCCTTGAAGAACCAGTATTCCAAAGTACTGGAGTAGGCTGGAACACTTCTGGCTTCCCAAGTGGCGCAGTGGTAAAGAACCCACCTAACAGTGCAGGAGACCAAGACCAAGGTTTGATCCCTGGGTCAGGAAGATCTCCTGCAGAAAGGAATGGCAATTCATTCCAGTATTCTTGCCTGGGAAATCCCATGGAAAGAGGAGCCTGGCAGAGCTACAATCCAGGGAGCCAAAAAAGTCGAACATGACTGAGCACGTGTGCGTGTACACACACACACACACAAGCTGGAATACACACCCAATCCATTCTATGGTCAAGGAGGAAGCTAACCAAAGGCAGGGCGGCAAGACAGGCAGGGTGGGCAGGCGGTGTAGTGATATAAGAAGCTCTGCGAGTGACTGGCTATGGGAAAATGTCTGTCTCCTAGAGAAGAGAACTGGCCAGGGCAGAGCTGAAGGACAGGAAATGGAAGAGACAGCAGAGACTTTAGAAAGCAACAGCTTCAAAGGTAGCCAGGGCTGACCCCAGGCCACTGGAGACCAGATCTACCAGCAGCACAAGACCTTGCCCCCAGCAGCCCCTGAGGGGCAGGCTGGGACCATCTAGGGTAGAGCCAAGGAAGAAATACTCAGCAACCTGACAGGTCAGAATAAGTCAGTTAACATGGTTAACCATAGATGATAATCTATGGTTATCTATAGATTCTATAGATAATCTATAACCATAGATGATAATTCTCTCATCTAAATAAATATATTCTTTGTACAAAGAAAGCCAAATACATGGTATGTTATGCCAATATAAATATGACAGTATTTTATAAATCAAATATCCTAGGATTTTACAGAAATATCACAGTCACTACTATAATATTTTTACATTCTCAAGATGATAACGTTCACACTTAAATCTAAGTAAATTATAACTGATAGAAAGGGGAAGGAAATAAATTATTACAGAAAATTAAAAATAAGTACTACAATTTATTTTAGTAACACTGTATACAATAGTAAAACCCAGCTGTTGGGGGCTGAAAAACAACCACCAGAAGACCTCCACATCAAACCCTGGCAACATGCAACTGCAACCCTATTTGAGAAAAAGGTCTTTACAGACAAGACTGTGATGAAGTTAAGGATTTTAAGATGAGAAGACAATTCTAGATTATTCAGGTGGGCCCAATATTCAATGACCAGCATCCTTACAAAAAGAGGGGCTGTGGAAAAACATGGGACAGAGAAGACCTAGATACACAGAGAAGATGGCAAAGTGAACGCAAGAGAAAGAGTGACCACCGGCCCCACAGAGCTCGAAGCCACTCGGTGCTGGAGGAGGCACAGAATGATTCTCCCTGAGGAGCTGGAGGGAAGCATGGCCTAACTGATACCCTGATTTTGAACTTCTGGGCTCCAGAACTGTGAGAAATCTGTTGCTTTAAGTTCCAAAGTTTACGGTACTCAATTTGCCAGAGCAGCCACAAGAAACAACTACACTGACCTTCAGACTTTGGGGTAAAAAAATTAATCTAGGAGACCTGAGGGGAAAAAAAAAGTTATTCTGAAATATATTTCAAACTAGTATTAAGAAACACACATACTAGTACAAACACTATAAATCTTAACATTCTACATTTCAGAAGTTATGTTAATATATGAACCCTTTTAAAACTCTTGGGCCTACTTTGTTCTAAGATTAAACGCTTACTTAGATTTCAACACTCATCAAATGCTCTCCCATAAGGGCTTTGCAAAGAGCAAGGACTCCATCACATTTATTGCTGAATAAATAAATGAGTGAATGATTGTATTAAAGCCTCTTCTTCAATGTAAAAGGACTAAGGGCTTTTATCTTGACTTGCTAAATACTTACCATATTGATATTAATGCTTCATACAGGTTCACAGGTGCTAAAATTCCAACTGATTGATGTTATAGTAGACATTTTTCAAACCACCACAGAAGCCTCAAAACATTTTATCAGTATTTAGCACAGAAAAAAAATCTTATGAGACAGAAATTTTTTTAAATTAGCAAAGGAACTTTCTAACTTTGGCCAAACCAAAGTAAAAGCTTTTGTTTGCTGAGACCCTGGGAGGACAGAGGGATACATGCAGTCAGGTGGCAGCAGGAAGGGTTTTCAATTGGCTGAACAGCGAGTCTCCCAAAGTGCAGATTCTCAAGACGACTGCCACGAGGCGCTGGGCTCGAGTCAGTCTATCCTCAAAGTCCGACACATAAAGTTTAAAACGTGCATACGGCAGTGTGCTTAATAAACTACAGGTGTTAACTTCTCTCACAGAATTGTTACAAAGATCAAATGAAATCATTCATAAGAAGCACTTAAATTTTCACCTAACATATAAGCACTTAACCAACAAGTACATTTTAATTTTATTACAGCTTATTAATATTGTTGTTATTAATGACATCAGGCAGCTGACCAATAGCTGATACCTAGTAAAATGAGAGTAACAGTGATAAACTTAAGGTTCGATGTCTGGTTGAAAATTCAGTCAAAAAGCTGAGAGGGGGAGAGAATGGCTTAGCAAAGGCATTTGCCCGCAGAAAAATGAAATAAGACAAAGACAAAACACAAGGGAAAAAAAAAAAGCACATGATGCGTACACTTTCATAAAAGCTTACTGCACCAAGGCAAGCTTTCAGGGTAACTGAGGAGAACGTCTTGTCACCACATGCTGATCCAATCTGGCAAGTACTGCTTTAGTGTACATGCCACACTTTAAAAGACATACCGACAGAGCTGACCACAGGAGAAATAAAATGGTTATGAACAAAAATGGTTATACACATACACGCATATAAAACTACACCATGGACAGAGGATGAGATGGTTAACTAATATCACAACTCAATGAACACGAATTCAAGCAAACTCCAGGAGATAGTGAAGTACAGGGAAGCCGGGCATGCTGTAGTCCATGGGGTCACAGAGTCAGACACAATATAGTGAATGAACAACAAATGCTGATAATCAGTTGAAAAGGTCTTGATTATATGAGAAAACGTCAATTACATGGTCTTTTTCTGCATCTTTATTTCTACTATCATTACCAATATGAGTAAGATTCCAATATCCTGCTATGACATAAATAAAACACTAGCAAAGGTGCTTGTCAAAACTGATTTACATAAGGTGTTCTTAAAACTAATTGGAAATAATCAGATGAAATTATTGGATTTCCATAAAAAGAAAGCATGTAGCATATAAACTAATACTGTTCTCATCCAAAATCCTGACAGAACAAAACTACCACCCTCCAACCAAGTAATGGTGACTAATCCGAATGGAGAATAATAAAAAGAGGAGAATTTAAGTAAAGGATGTGAATGTGGAATCAATTTAGGAGAATCCTGATCATATAATTTGTGTGCTTAGTCACTCAGTCATGTCTTTTGGACTCTCTGCAACCTCATGGACTGTAGCCTACCAGGCCCCTCTGTCCATGGGAATTCTCCAAGAAAGGATACTGGAGTGGGTGGCCATTCTCTTTCCCAGGAGATCTTCCCAACTCAGGGATAGAACACAGGTCTCCCGCACTGCAGGCGGATTCTTGACTGTCTGAGCCTCCAGACAAATGATAATAAAAGGGCCTTTGGGCAGTGCATTATTTGGGAGCTGGGTAATAATCAACATCCATTTAAGTCTGGAGCACTGCAAAGCTAATTCAGGGCCAAGTGCTTCAGTGAAGTCCATTTATAAAGAACAAACAGAAAATCTCTGAGAGAAGTTTTACAGACTTAAACCTTTTAAAATGAATGAGAGGAACATGAAAATGATTCTGAATGTAGGCTTACTCTGCTGTGCCAACTTTACAACACCAAGCTCTGGGTGATGTGATTTGGACCTGAACCTGATTTACTTATTCCATGATTCAACAAATATTTAGTGTCTATCTCCACCATGTACCAGGCATTGGGTTATATAGCTCAGAAAACAAAAATGATTAATACTCAATGGTTAACAAATAGTGGTATTTATAGATCAGAGATAAAAACTAACTATTAAGCGATTGGAAGCCTTTAATCCTCTGTTGAAGGAGATGTGGGTGTGCATAAATAAGTAAACAAACACATACATACTCTCGTGAATATGTAAAAAGCTTAATCCAAATGTCTAACAGCCATCCATATTTCAGGGAATAAAACTGTCCAGGCAAAGGTGAAATCTTTGCTGCATGATTATAAATTTTACTTATAGTGAACATATATATGTTTAGTGTTAGTGAAAGTAAACATAAGCATGCAAATAAGTTTCTGAGAAAGACAAGTCAAAGAATCTGAATTTTATCAGGAAATGGGAAAGATATCTGAGCTCAAAGAATAAAATCCAATATCAATTTAGTATAAATAAGTCAGAATGGTATCTTCCAGGAAAACTTACTCTCAAACTATGGGGCTCTGCTATAGCTTCCAAGCGTAAATATAAAGGTCTATTCTGTATTAATAAGAGATCAAATAAATGTAAGCATTTCAAGATGGCTGAATTAATCTCATTAGAATACTATGGGCCATTTATACGTTACACAGCAATTATGTTTAAGAGTTACATATAAGCTAAATGGGTACAGATAAGCCTAAATAAAACTGCATATAAGGCTTCCCTGGTGGCTCAGTGGTAAAGAATCCACCTGCCAATGTAACAGACACAGGTTTGACCCCTATTCCTGGAAGATCCCACATGCTGTGGAGCAACTACGGCTGTGCACCACAACTACTGCGCCCCTGCTGCAGGACCCATACTCTGCAACAGAGAAGCTGCAACAATGAGAAGGCCATATACCACGACCAGAGTAGCCCCTGCTCACCACAACCAGGGAAAAGACTGTGCAGCAAGGAGGACACGCACAGCCAAAATAAAAAAATAATTTAAAAATATTTTAATTAAAAGAAAACTCCTTAAAGAGAAACACATAGAAATATTTCTATCTCCATCTTTCAGAGAGAGCATCATTGCTTTGTCATACTTTAACATATTATTTAACATGCTATGTAAGTTTATAAATAAAACAATTCTGCATTTTTAGGCATTCACAATTTAAAATAAAATAGTAAAACATAATAAAACATATTATGAGCAATGAAGAATTGATGCCTTCGAACTGTGGTGCTGGAGAAGACTATTAAGAGAGTCCCTTGGACAGCAAGGAGATCAAATCAGTCAATCCTAAAGGAAATCAACCCTGAAATACTCATTGGAAGGACTGATGCTAAAGCTGAAACTCCAATACTTTGGCTGACCTGATGTGAAGAGCTGACTCACTGGAAAAGACCCTGATGCTGGGAAAGATTAAAGGCAAGAGGAGAAGAGGGTGACGGAGGATGAAATGGTTGGATGGCATCACAGACTCAAAGGACATGAGTTAGAGTAAACTTCAGGAGTTGGTGATGGACAGGGCAGCCTGGCATATTGCAGCCCACGGGGGTCGCAAAGAGTAGGACACAACTAAGTGACTGAACAACAACAAAAACGTATTTTTGCTGACATCCCTTAGGAAGTATGCCCACAGCTACTAAGAATACCCTCTTGTAGTAAGAGAGGCCAACGTGTTTATTACGTATTCTTCCTTTATATCAGTACAAAACTTCTTTAAGAAGTAAAAAGATAAGAAATACATATTAATGGTAATGAGCAAACAAAGAATCGTGTACCTAACTATTTTGCAAGTTCACCACTGAATCAAAAGTAACATTGTGTGGCCATAAAAGTAATAATATATTAACTACTTCTGTGATTCTCCAATGACACTAGTTCTGCTATAAAAAAGTAAGTGGCTCAAGTTTCATATCACCTGAGAATCACCTGCACTGTTAAAATGGACTAAACACTCCAAACAAAAGGTAGAGCTTGCCAGATGGGATAAAAAAGCAAGAAACAACTAGAAAGCTAAAGTCCACAGAAGAGGTACTTTAAACAAACAAAGGATTCAAAGTAAGAAGCTGGAAGAAGACACACCACATGCAGACAAGAGGCATAAGAAAGCTAGAGCACTGTATGAATTTCGGACAAAACTGAATTTAAGACAAAGGGTATCACTAGGCTCAAAAAGGATTGTACCAAAAGGGGAACAGGCTTAGTACATGGAGCAAGGTCAGTATTAGAAATGTTCATGCACCTAGTGATACAGTTCCCACACACATGAAGCAAAACTAACAGAGACAAAGGAGAAATAACCAAATTCACGATCACAGTGAAAGACTTTAATACATCTGTCAGTAACTGACAACACAACTAGATAAAAGAATGGACGTCCCTGGTGGTTAAGAATCCACCTGCCAATCCAGGCAACAGGAGTTTGACCCCTGGTCCGGGAAGATCCCACAAGCTGCGAAGCAAGCTCACCATGTTCTAGGGCCTTGCTCCACAACAAGAGAGTCACCGCAACGAGAAGCCTACATACCACAACGAGAAAGCAGCACCCACTCTGTGCAACTAGAGGAAAGTCGGCACGCAGCAGAAAAGACCAGCACAGTCAAAGCTAAAACAAATAAATGAGGCAGAGAAGATCTGAGTGATAATATCAATGGCCCCAAAGAAACTGACAACTATAAAACAGTACAACTAATAACTGCAAAATAAAAGTTCATTACATGGAACATTCACAAGATAAATCACATGCTGAGACAAGAACCAAGTCTCAGATCTCAACAGATTGAAATCTCACTGGGTACTCTTTGATCACAACAGAACTAAATTAGAAATCAATAACATTCCAAAAGGAGAGAAGGAGAGAGGGAAAAAGAATCCTAAGTCCATGCTAATTATACAATTTAATTCTACATAATCCACAGGTAAAAGAAGAAATCACACATAAAAAATTTTTTTTTATTTTAACTAAAAGGCAATAGAAGAACAACAAATTGAATTTGTGTCAGTTATTTAAGACCCCAACTTAGGAAGCTAGGGGAAAAAATATTCAAATTAACCCAAAATAAGTGGAAAAGAAATAACAGAAGATCGAGAGATCAGTGAAATAGAAAACAACAGAGGGGGGGAAAAAAAAATCAATGAAACCAAACACTACTTATCCAAAAAGATCAATAATATTGATAAACCTCTATTAAGAATTACTAAGAAGAGAGGAGACGCACTCTGCTTTGCCTTCTTTGTGCTGCCCTTACCACTGTCTGGAGAACTTTCTGTCCCCTGGGCACAATGGCAACTCTTACGGAAAAACTGATTGCACCAGTTGCAGAAGAAGAGGGAACGGTTCCAAACAATAAGATCACTGTAGAGGGTACTGGACAAGTCAGTATGGTATTTACCATCAGCATTCTGGGAAAGTCTCTGACTGATGAGTTTGCTCTTGTGGATGTTTTGGAAGATAAACTCAAAGGAGAAATGATGGACCTGCAGCACAAGAGCTTATTCCTTCAGACACCAAAAATCGTGGCAGACAAAGATTACTCTGTCACTGCCAATTCCAAGATCGTGGTGTTAAGTGCAAGAGTTCACTAGTAAGAGGGGGAGAGGCACCTGAATCTGGTGCAAAAGAACATTAATGTCTTCAAGCTCATCACTGCTCAGATTGTGAAGTACAATCCCAACTACATCATCATTGTGGTTTCCAACCTAGCAGACATTCTCACATACATTACCTGGAAACCAAGTGGATTACCCAAGCACTGTGTGATTGCAAGTGGATGTAATCTGGATTCTGCTATATTTCGCTGTCTTATGGCTGAAAATTAAAAGATGCTTCCTCCTTGGAAGAAAAGCTATGACCAACCTAGTGAAGTGAAGTCACTCAGTTATGTCTGACTCTTTGCGACCCCATGGACTGTAGCCTACCAGGCTCCTCTGTCCATGGGATTTTCCAGGCAATAGTACTGGAGTGGATTGCCAACCTAGACAGCATACTAAAAAGCAGAGATATTAGTTTGCCAACAAAGGTCTGTCTAGTCAAAGCTGTGGTTTTTCTGGTAGTCGTGTATGGACGTGAAAGTTGGGCTATAAAGGAAGCTGAGTGCCAAAGAATAGCTTGATGAATTCATAGGCACTCTCAACTACCATCTTATGCACTTCCTTCCAGTTTTCACTATCATTGTCTATTCCCATTTCTGGATTCACTTCCTGGAGAGAAACACCTGCCACATTCACTCCACTCCACACAGCCACGCTTGAGTCACCATGTTCTCCCAGAATCCATCTGTGGCAGCTGCTGAGATGAATGCCAAGTTTTTCAGCCATCAGTTCGGTTCAGTCACTCAGTTGTGTCCAACTCTTGGCAACCCCATGGACTGGAGCATGCCAGACTTCCCTGTCCATCACCAACTCCTAGAGCTTACTCAAACTCATGTCCATCAAGTTGGTGATGCCATCCAACCATCTCATCCTCTGTCGTCCCCTTTTTCTCCTGTCTTCAATCCCTCCCAGCATCAGGGTCTTTTCCAATGAGTCAACTCTTCACATGAGGTCGCCAAAGTATTGGAGTTTCAGCTTCAGCATCAGTCCTTCCAATGAACACCCAGGACTGATCTCCTTTAGGATGGACTGGTTGGATCTCCTTGCAGTCCAAGGGACTCTCAAGAGTCTTCTCCAACACCACAGTTCAAAAGCATCAATTCTTCGACGCTAAGGACCCAACAAACACAATCAGCTCTATATCATTGCTTTTATACTTGATTCCGGACACCCTGGGCTTGAAATAAAGATACCATGCTGCTATGCCCTATACAGTACTGCACAGTAAACAAAAGCACAGTCACTTGCGGAGTGACTGTACATGACAATGTACACCAGACACCAAACTAACTTACACAACTGGACATGCAAACACATGCTTGCATCTTTGAAAGTTTGCTACTTGGAGGTTCCTATGCAGGAGACTTACTGTATGAACGTGGTTTCAGTAACACTTTTTAACTTTTCATTAAAAAAAAAATGTAGTCCCAAATGGCTACACTGTCAATTCTATCAAACATTTAACAATAAAGATCAATCCTTTATAAATTCTTTAAGAGAAAGAAAAAGAGGAGGAGGAACTATTTCCCAACTAATTTTTTAAATCAGTATTACTCTGATATTAAAACCAGACAAAGGTATTACAAAGGAAGATGACTACAGCTCACTGTCCGTCATGAACACAAAGGCGACAGTTTTTAACAGTAAACTGAATCCAATAGTACATAATACCCAAGCAGGATTTAATCTAGGAACATAGTTGGTTTAAAGTCTGAAATTAATTAATGTAATTTACCAAACTAACAAAAAAAGTATAACAACCTATGATCATCTCAACAGATACACAAGAAAAAAATAGCATCTGACAAAATTCAATGTTCATTCATGGTAAAAACCTTAACAAACTTAGATACAAAAGGGAACATTCTCAGCTTGTTTAAATAACAAAAAAAAATCCTACATTGCACATAACAGTGAACAACTGAGTGTTTTTTCTTTAAGATGAGAAAGAAAGCAAATATGTCTATTCTCATCATTTCTATCCAGTACTGTATTGGAGATTCAAGCAAGTGTAATAAAGCACAAAAAAAGAAATAAAACACATAAATCAGAAAGAGGTAATGCTGTCTTTGTTGCAGATGACATGACACTGTGCACATGGAACATCCTAAGGAACTACCAGAAAGCTACTAGTGCTAACCTTGCATTCTTTGTATAATACAAGGTCATCACATAAAAACTGACTGTATTTCTATCCTATCAATGAACATTTAGAGAATGAAATTAAAAAATACAATTTTATTAACAATAGAATCTTCAAACAATAACTACTTAAGGGATAAATTTTACAAAATAAGTGTAAAACTTGCACAATGAAAACTACAATATCTCAAAGAAATTAAAGAACACTTTTTTTCCCCCCAAATGGAGAGATACTATTATCAAGTTCATGGATTGGAAGATTCAAATTGTTAAGGTATCAATTCTTCCTAAATTGATTCATACATCCAATGCAATCTCAATCAAAATAACATCAAAGCCTTTTTTTAAAACAGAAGCTAGCAAGCTGATTCTAAAATTTACATGAAAATGTAAATTACCTAAAACAGCCAAAGTAATCTTGAAATCAAGTAGAAAATAGGAAGATATATCCCCTGGGTTCTTATAAAACTATAGCATTAAAAATAGTGAAGTACTAGAAAAAAGAGAGATGTCACATCAGTGAAACAGAATAGGATCTTAAAAAAACAAACACATACAACGAGTGGTTGTTCAATAAAAGCATGAAGGCAATTAAATGACCAAAGACTATTTCCAAAAAACCTGGCTGTACAACTGGCCTCGGTGTGGCAAAGAAAGAATTTTCACCTCTACCTCGTATCACATGTAAAATTACTTTGAAATGAATCTAAGAACTAAAACTTCAAAAGAAAGCATAGAAACAAACCTTGTAATCACGAGATGATCAAAGAAATTTTCATTAAAAAAAAAATGATGCATCAGATTTTAGCAAAATTACATACTTTTTGATAGTCATACCACGGGAGGAAATATTTACAATACATGTATCAAAGCATTTTTATCTTCAATATGAAAATAATTCTTACAACTAAATTGTACTAAAGGCCAAATAATACAATTTTTTAAATTGGGCAAGAGATATCCTCCCAAAAAGCTATACAAATGGGCTTGAACACATATAAAGATGCTCAACATTACCTACTGTCAGGAAATTTAAATTAAAAACCTCAATGACATATCATTACATATCCATTAGAATGGCTAAAACTCAGAAGACTGAAGACATCAAGTCTTGTGGAGCATGCTGAAGAACTGAAATCCTAACACACTACTAACGGGAATGTAAAATGGCACAGCCACAGTGGAAACCTGCTTGATAACTTTCCTAAAAAGCTACCAGCACTGCCAGGTATTTACTCAAGAGAAATGAAAATACATGTCCTAAAAAAAAGACTTGTGTAATAATTCCTGATGGCCAAAAGCTTGGGAAAAACCCAAATATCCATCACCAGGGGAAAGGATAAAATACTATGGAGATCCACAGATTGGAATACTACTCAGCAATAAAAAAGGCATGCAACATACATCTACTATAAAATTACTGTGCTGAAAGAGTCCAAACCCCAAGTGTTACATACAATATTATTCTAATTCATGCAACATTCTAGAAAATGCAACTGATCTATAATGAGAAAAATGTATCAGTGCTTATCTGAGGCTAGAAGCAGCAAAGAATTATAAAAGAGAGTGAGGCAACTTTTGGAGATGCTAGAAATGATTTCTACCTTGAACACTGTAGTAGCTTCATTTGTATACACATTTAAAAAAAAACTCATCAAATTGTATACTTTAAATGAGAGCAGTTTATTACACAAAAATTACACTCCAATAAATTTTTTTTAATATACACTAAAACTCTCATTTGGGAAGAATGAAGAAAAAAGTCAAGTAATGCAGAGGAGCTTATATTTAAAAATAGGTCCATATAATGGTAATATGGAGAAGGAAATGGTAACCCACTCCAGTATTCTTGCCTGGAAAACCCTAGGGATAGAGGAGCCTGGTGGGCTACAGTCCACAGGGTCACGAAGAGTCAGACATGACTGAGCATGCACACTCATAATTATAATAAAGAACAAACAGTTCAAAAATGTTCTATTAGTGACTGCAGTTTTAAACTATTATTAAACTATTTATTTAGGGAAGTGGTGATGGACAGGGGAGGCCTGGAGTGCTGCAGTCCATGGGGTTGCAAAGAGTTGGACACGACTGAGCGACTGAACTGAACTGAAATTCAAACAGTCCTATTGGGCTACTAAACATACTATGATGTAGCCGCACTGCAGATTCCATATACTTTAAATTTCTACACTGTCCTGGGAAACAGGAAATAGACACAGGTTTATTCTAAGTTGATAAAAGCTTTACATTGTTTTGACTCTATGCTATACTCTAAGAAATAATAAATACTTCTCACATGACAATGAATTAATCTTTTTAATTTATTACTTAACATAACTCAAAACCCTCTTATTCCAAGGAATGTGAAATAAGCACTAACTTCTCTCAAGATTTTTCCAATCACTTCACTTCTCATTAAAGAAAGTGCCTGCAACTAAAACGCTCCATGAACCAGTACAACAAAAGTATAAAAATTAAAACAGCCACTAAATGTTTCCATTCATCATAAAATGAGCACACAACTCAGTCTTTTGATGGCTAAATGCACTTGTATTGCATAATCCGACACCTGAGCCACCCTGGGCTCGCCTAGGCAGGAAGAATTTCAAATGATGAGAAGGTAGCTTCACAGAAACAAAAACCATAAACCAAAACCCTCCGGCAATGCTTAAGAAAATTTCAGAAGGAACTTGCTACAAAGGACCACAGGCAAAAATAGCTCAAATTATTTCTGCACAAAAGTATGTTCCACAGGATCTTTAGATGGGTTGGAATAAGACAGAGAATAAATCAGATAATTCAGGACGTGTCAAAAACAGACATTTAATTAAATATGGCAACACTTTTGTTACTCAAAATTCAACTGATCAGCATAAAGCTTTTATACCAAAACCCAACAGAAAACCAGCTAATTTCAAAGAGTGACTTTGAATATACACACATTTTTTAGGGTATTTTGAATTCACAGACATTCACAGCTACATCTGTTATAGCCACTGATGATGTTGTCATCATCTCTGAGTCTCAGTTTCTCATCTGTAAAACAATCTCAAAGGCCCCTCTGGCTCTATCACTGTATGTTCAGAATAAGGATTCCTTATAACCACAAAAGTTCTAAGTAGCAAACAGGTGAAAAAGTAAATGGGAATATGAAATCATTCACTTATTTAGGACATGGCATATGCCCAGCAAGGTGATTCAACCTCCAACATATAAGAGACTATTATAATGTTATATAACACTCAAGAAACACAACTAGACCAGGAATAACAACCAGCTATGTCATTCAGATATCTACACGTTTCCCCAGCAACAAGCTGTACAGCAGAAAGATCCCTAAATTGGGGTCTGTTGCCAACTTTTTGGATTGTTGACAACAATCATACAAGTCACCTGGTCTCCCTGTGCTTCGGATTCTAATCTATTTAGAGACTGGAACAGATGACTGAAAGAAGTCCCTTCCAATTACAGTAACCTCTCAAGAAAAAGACAAACAAAAAGGGTGCTTAAATGACACTCAATCACGACCAAGAGTTGCTCAACCTCATGTTCAGTATCCTACGTAAGTATATAGAACCATGCAGACTCTTTGTGAACAGATCAGAAATCCATAAAAATTCATTATTACTTCAGATCTGATCATTCCACATTAATGAACACACAGGAGAAAAACTGTTTCAAGGAACTATATGACACACTCATTTTCCTGTACAGCTGCATAGGATATACTCTGAGGTCAAAAAGGAGTGTCCAATGAAGTAAACTGGTTTCAGGAATCCTACTGCTAGAGGCGGCTCAAGCTGGGTTATTCCGAGCTGCTGTGGAGTCATAGGATTAAAGCAGATGACTGCTCACACAGGATATGTGATGCAACCAACTCAGTACCGTTATGCTCGTGGCTTACATTTTACTTTAGTTTTTTTAAATGATTACTATTATTTTTAATTTAACTTTTTTTATAAACATCTGAAATATTTACATTGTTCCAAAGCCAAATATACAAAAACCAAATTTGTTCAAAGAATATATTAAGGCTTGGAAAGCAGGGCCTCTGGACTTACATCTTAAGTGTATGACCATGGATTGTGACTCCACTGCTCTCAACTTACTTGCCTGTGTCCACACAGTGGTAATAACAGAGCCTCCCTAAGAGGGGCGCTGTGAGGATTCAGTAAGATCACTGTGCCTACTACTGGGCTTGTGAGAGCTCAGTGAACTCTGACCACTATCACCGGCTCTTGGCAGAGGCTCACCACAGTACTGGAGCACAGACGCAGGTCACCAGGTGAATCTGGAGGTGCCATATCACTGGCAAGGTCAGGGAGCCCACCACCGGGACCACGACTCCCATCTTTCAAGCCCAGCAGTACCCCACAGCACTGCCTTCTGAGACTTCAGACCCCTTCATGGGCCATCATCACAGACTCCCTATGGCTGGCACAGGAGAAAGAAGAATTTGCTTCCCACCTAGAGAACTTCAAAGGTCTCACCGTATTTAGTGCGTTGAGGGTGGTGTCATCCCGCGAGGCCGCCACACAGCCATCTTCTGTGGAGCCTCCGTCACACATCCCAGCGAAGGCTGCCATGCTCCTGCGGAGAGAACACAGCAGGGCAGACATTTCAGCCCTTGGTTCTCAGAGTGCAGCTCCAGCCCAGACCAAATATCACCACTATATGCACAATTAAGACAGAGTTCTCAGCCCTGTTTCTGCTCTCATCTTAAAAAAATTTTTTTAAGTTTCTCTGCAGTTCACTCCTTACTCACCAAGAAAAAGAAATGTTATTTTCCTTCTATTCCATTTGTTTCTCTTCCCATGCTTATCAGTACTTAGACTTTAGTTTTGAGGGCGTGAATAATCTAAAACCATCTGCTAGAATGGTCAGCTGGATTATAAACTTTTGAAAGGTCAGTCTCCAGAAAATATGTAAAACTGAATCCTTTGAAATTTTACTTAATCTGCCTCATGCTGTACATTAACCATCTCTAAGCAAACATGGAAGAGGTGAAAAAAACTCTTAGTAGTCACCCCTGCCCTGAAGACCCCATCTCTGCTGTAGCCTCCAAGTTACACTGCTGACCACACAGCAGCCAGAGTTACAATTCCATCACCACCTTGCTTCAACATTTCTGTTGCCTGTTGTTGATACTGCAGTGAGTGAGTCCCAGAAACCCCTGCAGACAAAGGAAGGCCCTGCCTGCACTGTGACATGTCTGGGACAGACGTGAACTTCTCATTTTGTAATTTAGGCATTTTCAGGTTAGCAAGTATTCATATAGGTAAGCCCTCAAAATGTAAAGTTTAGGTCAGATACCAATGAACAGCCATGGAGCAAAGAAATATGGAATGGGATTTTAAGATGCGCTGGATGAGCCAATTACTCAACTGTATTAAGAAGCGCTGATACTAGAATGTGTGACGTACGATGTTTTCTTCCTGAAAAGTTCTAAAATCTGAGTTGGGGCAAACACCAAGGAGGAAAAAAGTGACCTTACCATCAAAAGTTGTGTTTCTCCAGTAAGAAGGAGCAGGGCTCTAGTTACAGAGAGCATAACAAAACGTAAAGCCAGAGAATACCCAATATATAAACACAACTTCAGGGGAAAGGGGAAAGTTTACTGATCACTCATCGATTCAGAAAGCAGGAGGGTGTGGACTCCTATTACCTTGCTGCCCTCAAGTACATGAGGAGGTCACAGTCATTAACGCCAGGCATCCAGACCAGTTCCTCATGCTGGGTCACAGTGTCTCCATCGGGAGAAGGGAATGGTTGCAAGTCGGGCAGTTTGGCCTGTAAGACAGGGATGAAGAAGTCACAATCAAGGCATGTTCAAAGAGCTGCCTGTGCAGGCAGGCCTTGGGGACAGACACAGTAGCTAATTGAGCCTCTTTCTTTCGGCAGTACTGAAATAACTGAAAACTCATGAGTCACTGAAGCTGGCCCATCGCACACTCTGGGATCGTTTTACCACAGGAGATTTCATAATGGACTTGATCTCTACTTAAGGAACTGCTAACAGTGTCAACGTAAAGTGGTGCCAGCATGGTCCACAGAGTGAAAAAGAAGTGGGCACATGTGAATAAAGAAGTATCAAAACAAAAAATGTTTTGGGAATAAGAGCTCCTTGATAAAGAAGGGAGAACTACACACATCCAATAAAACACGTTTACCTATATATATATATATATATATATGTATGTATGTCTCACCTAAGGATGTATACTAAAACAATGAGTGAACTACTCTGCAAACCAATGCTACTTTTAGGAGTCAAGATCAATGAGTCACGTATCAGTAGACATATTAATACAAAAAATCCATAAAGGTAACAACAATAAAATCAGGAGCACTAAATGATGGTGACAGAAATTGAATGAGCAGTGGTTCCAGGAGCAGCTGCTGGATGAGGGGTAGGCAGGAGCTTCTGAGATGACCCATGTTCTGTGCCTTGAAATGAACTGTCACAGAGGACTGAAGAGTATACCTACGATACAAACAGGTCACTATACATAAAGGACACCTCAATTTAAAAAAATTTTTGGAAGATTTGAAAAATAGTGCTCAACAACCAAGATTCCAAATCAATTCTGTTAGAAAGGCAAATATTGGGTTGGCCAAAAAGTTTGTTCGAGTGTTTGGCATACTGTTATGGAAAAACTGAAACAAAGATTTTGGCCAACCCAGTATCTCCAGTGTTGTCTCACCCTCCACTACTGGAACCGAGCAAGTATAAACAGGCCTCATGACTGCTCAGAGGCCTATGAAAAGTCACCCATCTGCAAAACACACACATTCTTATTATTTTCTTAAATCAAGAACATGGTCACATTAATTTAATATTTTAAATTAAGAGCTGCAGTTTAAAAGCTCCAGTGTCCACAGAAACAGGCAAAAACTGTAAACGACTGAAGCAGGCAGAGTGTACAGCCAACAAAAATAAAATGAGGGCCTCATGTTTCACTTTAAATGTTCTGCTGTCCACAGTAAACAGAATGCGACATCCCAGTTCAGACTTGCCACATTCCAAGTACTCAAATCCATCCATGACAACAGCTCCCACTCTGAGCATGCAGGTGTTAGGTGTGAAGGGATCGGGATGAGATGGAGAGAGTCCCGTTTGGAGAACAATGCCACGCAGGAGCGGGAACCAGTGCTCATACATACTTCAGGTTTCCCCAAAGTCCAGAAATCTTGAATTTAATGTGAAAGTTCACGGCTTTAAATGTTTGTTATTCAAGTTTTAAAAACAATTGTGTGGCAAAACTCAACATGAGTCAACCATGCAGCTGGCAGGCTACTGTCTACACACTCTGCTTCACAGTCTACCTCCCAAGCCTCTCACTGTGTATCAGGTGCTGACTGCACCCTCTCAAAATGGTGTGCTTCCTTAATTCAGTACAGAATGGGAGCCACAGTGAGTTCTCCTTAAAATTAAAGCACAACAGCAACTCGTATCAAAAGGTCTCAGACATTTTGTACCAAGCTGTTTCCCTAGCACCACGTACAGCAGTTGCAGCAGTAACTCTCAAATAGTTGTTTGTTAAATTGATTTAAAAAAATACTATTGCTGTGGAGAAGAACCAACCCCTCCTAGAGAAAAAGGGACTAGAAATATAATTTGCTTAGAGAAAAGAACATACATGCAGGTGGCTCTGAATCATAGGAAAGATGGCCAACTGTGCTGACAAGAGAAATGCAAATTAATGACACTGAGATACCATTGCTGACCTATCAGACTGACACAGTGCCAAAGTGTGATGAGACACGAGGCTGCGTGTTGGCACTCACATTAAGTTGTCAGCACGAACACAAAATGGTCCAATCTCTATGCAGGGGAACGCTGTAATAGTCTTAGAATTACATGTGCCCTCTAAGCCAGTCATTCCCCCTTCTGGGGATAATATAATATCTCAAAGACAACTGGGCAAAATAAAAATCTCCATGCATAACCTGTTCATCACAGCATTACTTGTAACAGAAATGACTAGAAACAGCACAAACTCCAGATGATGGGGGCTGGAAGAATAAGCTGTTTCTCCCATGCCAAGGGGTCCCAAGAGGTGGCAGAAGAAAATGAGGAGGGGCTTTGCATACTGCAGCAGAGGGAATGCCAAGACAGAGTGCCAGAAGGTAAAAGAAAGGTGGTAGAAGTGTTTATGTTATGCTACTGTTTATCTAAGAGCAGGGGGTGGGGCAGGATACAAATAAGAATGATAAATCAAAACCTTTAAACACTAATAATTATCTATCAGAGAGGGAAGGAACAGGGAAAGAGGAGACAGGGAAAGAAGGTGAACTTTCTGAACATAATTCATCTGCATATTTGACTTTGGAGCCATGTATTTTACATAATTACAAAAACAAAGTTTAAAGAAGAACAATCCCCTAAAAACTCTAAAGCAAAATCAAATAAATCCACCTAACTATGTTTTGAGTTTGCTCCTCTCCAAGAATCAATGGAAACAGTGACAGACTTTATTTTCTTGGGCTACAAAATCACTGCAGATGGTGACTGCAGCCATTAAATAAAAAGACGCTTGCTCCTTGGAAGAAAAGCTATGACAAACCTAGACAGCATATTAAAAACCAGAGACATTACTTTACCGACAGTAGGAGGCAAAGCTATGGTTTTTTCAGTAGTCATACATATATGGATCTGAGAGTTGGACCATAAAGAAGGCTCAGCACTGAAGAATTGATGCTTTTGAACTGTGGTGTTGGAGAAGACTCTTGAGAGTCCCTTGGACTGCAAGGATATCAAACCAGTCAATCTTAAAGGAAATCAGTCCTGAATATTTACTGAAAGAACCGATGCTGAAGCTGAAGCTCTAATACTTCGGCCATCTGATGTGAACAGCCGACTCACTGGAAAAGATCCTGATATTGGGAAAGATCCTGGCAGGAGGAGAAGGGGACGACAGAGGATGAGATGGTTGGATGGCATCACCGACTTGATGGACATAAGTTTGAGCAAGCTCAGGAAGTTGGTGATGGACAGGGAGGCCTGGCGTGCTGCAGGCAATGGGGTTGCAAAGAGTTGGATATGACTGAGCGACTGAACTGAACTGAGGAATCATTTCAGATAACATTAAAACATACTAATTTCCCTAAAGAGCTTTAGTGGGATACATTCTATGGCCAAAATAAAAACTGAATGCTAAGCTGTTTCAAATAATCATATTATTTATAGCAGTGTGAGTACCATTATTCTAAGCTGCTATGTAAGCATTACAGGACTAAGGCAAATACATAATTATTTTGATGTCATTTAAAAAAATTGGTTTTCTGACATGGGGAAAAGATACAGATGTGAATGATAGAACATTTCATCTATAGGATTAAATATAAGGCCTAGATAAAATTTTGAATTAGTATTAGAAAGAGACCATGCTATATTATCTCTAAAACATAAATAAATTAAGGAAAAAAGAAAAGGGGTGAGGGGAAAGCATATTTCCTAATCTGTTCTGAAAAGGCCTGAAAATAGTATCTATCCCAGTAATAATGAACAGGGCAGCAGCCAACCAAAAAATGTCACTTTCTACTAACCAACCCAGGGACAAAGCCAAGTCTCCTGCGTTACTGGCGGATTCTTTACCATCTGAAGCCCTACACTAAAACAATGAGGGGTCATTACAAAAGTTTCATTCCAGATCTAGGGCAGAGAACATATATATAAGAGAACAAAAAAATCATGTCATACTAGGTAATATACTCTAACCAAAGATCATGGGGGTCCAGTGAAAAGGACACAGAAGACAGCAGGAAAAGGAACCTACTAGCTCCCAAATGGATAATTTAATCTCATCAGTAAGAATAACAACATCTGGTTAGCATGTGAGTAATTTTAAACCCATTGATGACGAATGGAAGTTGTTAGAGAACCAACTGGTAAAAAGAGGGAAAGATACAAGCATTTATCCTGCCTTTCCTATGTGTTTCAGGTAATCAAAAATTGACAAGAGAAAAGTTGATCAGCTAATAAAGGAAGGGATGACAGGATTAGCATATCACCATCTTAAAGTGTGAACCTAAGTAACAAGTCCAATTAGACAGTGAATCTACATACAGAAAGTCCCCTATATGTGAATCTTCCAGCTGTAGACTTTCAAAGATGAGAACGTGCATCTGGTTCCAGCAAGGAACCATCCTTCAGCTCTACTGTCTCCCGTCTTCCCCCTCTCCCTCCTCCAGTCAGTAACTCTTCTTGCCTCTTCACTTGACACCACATCATATTGCTAGGATGTAATGGCTACCATGGGTCAAGACAGCAATTTTCCCAAGTCTAGATATAGGCACATGACCCACCCATGGCAATAACATGTGGGGACTAATGGAAACCTTCCAGGAAAATCTTCCTTCTACTAAGGGGAAAGGAGAGCAGTGTGTATCCCTTCCCTCCTCTCAACATTTGCTGCATTTTCATTCACTGTAAGAACCACTATTAAATGCATTGAGAAAGAAGAAATGCTGCCAATTAAATTATAATCACACCGCAGGATGTACAATGAAGCTTGACATCAGAGATAATGTGAACGGAAGAAGTGTATCTTAGAATCAAGTTCAGCTCCTGGCCTAAGGAAGAAGGCAGCCCATGGGTATAGCTGAACACCAAATCACAAGAACTGGAGAAGAGCGGAGCGCAGCCTGGTCCTCTCTGACCAGACGTGATGATATGTGAGACCATGAACAGCCATGTTCAGCCAGAGTGTTCTGGCCCTCTCTGTCAAAGCATCCTACCTGATATAGAGATCAAAAGACAAGATGACAAACAGAACAGCAGAGTCTTAGTAAACTGAATAAAACATGGAAGAGCACAGGTCATGACTCAACAAGCTTCCAGCTTACAAAACATCTTAATCACTTTGAATTTTCTGAAGGAAATGGGGTTTTTAAAAAGCTAAATGAAAGCATTAAGTGAAGTGAAAGTCACTCAGTCGTGTCCGACTCTTTGCGACCCCATGGACTATATAGTCCATGGAATTCTCCAGGCCACGATACTGGAGTGGGTAGCCTTTCCCTTCTCCAGGGATCCTCCCAACCCAGGGAGCGAACCCAGGACTCCCGCATTACAGGCGGATTCTTTATCAGCTGAGCCCCCAGGGAAGCCCACAGTGACCAAATGTTCACTGACAGATCAACAACCATATATACAATGAACAATTAAGCCATAAAAAGAAATCAAATCCTGACATATGCTCCAATGTGGGAGCTCCCTGAAGACCTTATGCTAAGAAAACAAGCCAGACACAGGAGGGCTAATGCTGGCTGATTCCACTGATATGGTATCTATAGCTGTCAGATTTGTGGACACACAAAGGAGAAGGGAGGTTGCCACAGAATGAGGGGAGGGGAGAATGAGGAGTTACTGTTTAATGGGAACTGAGTTTCAGATTGGGAAGCCGAATAGGTTCTGCGGATTGGCTGCACAATGATGTGAAGGTATTTATAGGCACTGAACCATTCGCTTTATAGAGGTCAGAATGGTTAATTTTAGATTGTATATACTTTACCATAATTTTTTTAAAGTATGTGGTTGTCTTTAAAAAATAAATCTCTTCATTTATATAAAATTCCAAATAGCATAAAAACAGTTCTAAGTTTCTGCTCAAAAGAATAAAGGACCAGATGAATAATAAGAAATAAAAACCTATTAAAGAAGTTACTAAAATTCACTTTACCTGATGGCTAGGACCAACACGAATTTCTCCCTGGGTACTGTTCAGCCTCCTGTCATGAAAAGAGCACATCAGGTTAGCAGAGCATAGTTCTGACATAAATAAGCACATGTTTTCAAGAGGCAGAACACAGGAAGAATTAGCTTCCCCACTATTTGTAATGTTGCCTGCACATATACACTCCCGCCCCAACCCCACATGCAACATTTTTCTTCTAAAAGCCCTTTTACTGCAGCTTCCTGCCTTGAGTTTCTATACCATCCTCCTTTCACCCCACAGAGAGATGGACATTCCTATAGTACAAATCGCAATCCATGTGTCTTTTCAAAATATTTCAGGGTGCCCTACTATAAACTTAATTAAAATATAAACAAGACAGTTTATGATTCCTAGTGTACACACTGGGTCATTCATTCATTCTCTCATTCAACAAATATTTTTTAAGTACCTACTGCAAGACAGGAACTGTCCTGGGTATTGGGGATAAAGCAGTGAAAATAACAATATTCCTGGCTTACGGGAACTTTCATTCTAATTTGGATTAAAAAGCAAAAGAACAAATAATAGGTCAGGTGTTGATATGGGTCACGGAACTAAAGGGGTGGTTAAGAATGAGCTTTTACAGTTCCTTATACAGGGCAGTCAGAATAGGCCTTTTTAACAAAGTGAAGTGGAGCAGAGATGTTCAGGGATGTGCGGGCATGAGCCCAGCAGGTCCAGGAGGTGATGGACCGTCTCCCTCCCATGACATTCTCACTGCATCTGCTGCACTCGCCCTCCCTGGTGCCAAATCCAAACCGCCCAGGCTCCTTCAGAAAACCAGCATTTCACCGAAACCTTGCTTTATCTCCTCCCATGTCACCTCACACATCCTAGAAGTGTGGGGTATCTTCCCCTTTTCATTCCTGGAAATATTCACTGAAGGTCTTTTCATGCCAGGCCCTCACAGGGCATGCAGGGTGTATACACTGTGGATGAAGAAATGCAGGCCCCGCCTCCCAGAGTTCCGTTACCCTTGACTTCTTCCCATCACGGCTATCTGTTGACTCTCTCGGGAAAACCCTCTCCCTGCCCAGTGATACATCCTGAGTCTTACAGTCACCTGTGAGCTTTCACTAGTGGGCAGAGAAGTCTTTTCTGCAGCGAGGGCTGCTAGATGACTATCTGCTGACTTGGACTAAGCTGAAGAGCAGAACAGCCAAGACCAAAAAGCAAGCCCAGTCTCTGGCTTTTCTCCCATGAATCTGATACCTCCACCACCCCCGCACACGTGGATGCACACACACACACCATTGGTTTTGAAGCTATAAAATGAATTTTGGAAAAACTTATTTCTTTCAGGTCCAGCACTTCCTTCAATCTGATAATTTTTCTCATGAAGTCTTATTTTGGCAAAGAGGGCAGCAAGTATGAGCTGAGAGAAGACCAGAGAGAAGACCAACAAAAATAAAGTGGTCTGATTCCTTAAGATCATTACAATCCACAATCCGTCTACCTAGGGAGGCAGCAGGTGTGCCCCAGACACCAGAACAGGTCCAATCACTATGTTCATAAGCCCAATTCATTTCAGAACGGTAGAAATGCTCAGGGGAGTGATCAAAATTAGGCAGGCTTCAAGAAGGGGAGAGAGCCCTAAAGGAGATGAGGAGCCCAAAATCAGGGCAGAGGCGGATTCCCAAGTGGGACCAAAACCCCGCTGAGGCAGGAAACTGAAAAAGAGGGACAGAGGCAGGGTGGGAGAAAGGCTGGCATGAGGGGCTGCCTTTAACTCACTAGCCACCCGAGATGCAGAGCTGATGTCCCAGGGGTTTTACGTAGGATCACAAACAGCTGTTTTAGGAAGCACGTAGAGGAGCCACAAAGGCCATGAGGCTATTTTAATCTGAGTACTTCTTTAAAAAAAAAAAAGGCAGTCAGTGTTACCTACCATTTCTGTTTTATAACTAGCTAAAAGCAAAAACTCGTTGCCAAAAGCTCTCTCCTCTATTTCTAAATACTTTCCAAAGGCTTGCCTGCCTAGAAGCAGGTCTGGCCCAAATGTATCATCTCCGAAAATTTCAGCCACAGCCCACATAGCAACGTGTGCCCCACAGCTCAACTTTCAGGTTCTTCTAGAAGGTCTATGTTGGGCCAGGGTTCTCAAGTGGTTGGTTATGGAAGCATCTTCCCATCACTGCCACACACTGCTAAGTCCTGGATAATTTCAGGACAAACAATCCTGGTTCATTTTTATTTCAAAGGCGGGGTTATTTTTTTTTGCTTTTTTCTTTTAGTTAATAAACCAGAACTATCATATTTAGCTCAAAACTGTGCCACAGGGACTTCCCTCGTGGTCCAGCGGTTAAGACTTCGCCTTCCAACACAGGGGTTGTGGCCTGGATCCCTGGTCAGGCGGCTAAGATCCCACATGCCTCACAGCCAAAAAACCAAAGCATAAAACAGAAGCAACATTGTAACAAGTTCAATAAAGACTTTAAAAATCAGATCAGATCAGTCGCTCAGTCGTGTCCGACTCTTTGCAACCCCATGAATCGCAGCACGCCAGGCCTCCCTGTCCATCACCAACTCCCGGAGTTCACTGAGACTCACGTCCATTGAGTCAGTGATGCCATCCAGCCATCTCATCCTGACTTTAAAAATGGTCTACATCAAAAATCTTAAAGAAAAAAAAAAGAACTGCGTCACAATAACTGAAAGTGAAAGTCGCTCAGTCGAGTCTGACTCTTGGCAACCCCATAGACAATAACATGTCAGGCTCCTCAGTCCATGGAATTCTTCAGGCCAGAATACCGGAGTGGGTAGCTGTTTCTTTCTCCAGGGAATCTTCTCAACCCAGGGATCATATCCAGGTCTCCCACATTGCAGGCGGATTCTTTACAGTCTCAGCCACCAGGGAAGCCCATGAATACTGCAGTGGGTAGCTCTCCCCTTCTCCAGCGGATCTTTACAACCCAGGAATTGAACCAGGGTCCCCTGCATTGCAGGAAGGATTCTTTACCAGCTGAGCTACCGAGGAAATCCCCAATACTAAAACCCCACAAATACTTCATAAAAAACTCCTTATGTCCCACTTATTTGTATAAAAATAGGAGACTAATAACTGTTAATACTGCTAATAATGACACAAAGTGAGAAAAATAATGTTGGGAAATGTTGGGAAAGCCAAAATGAGAAGTCAGTTTCTCTCTTTTATATCAACGAAGGGTACTTATTAATGAGTGGACTGAAAAGCACAAAATAAAGCAAAGAATCCTTTAAAATTAAAAATCAGTTTTTACAAAAAAGTGTTTATAACATGCAATTTTTAAACATTAGGGATTCCCAGCAAGAGACACAACAAAGTTGTATTTGAGCAAGATTAGGATCCAAGGTAAACAGACAATACAATGGCATGAGCCTACCATCTCCAGGAACTCACAGATAGAGAATAAATTGCAGAAATATTTTTAAGTCCAAGAGAAAAAGAGGTAGATAGTGATATACGCTACTAAAGAAAACTGGATGCAACTAACACAAAAACTGTCAGAATATGAACTAAAATGAAGAGAAAAAGTAGGCTTCCTCCTGGGAAACTGCCAATATTCAGCTAGATCTGGAATCCCCCGAACATCTCAGTCCTTCCTCCTCCCAATAGCAGCCATGCTCTATGTTCAAAGGTCCTCGGCTGCCACCTCCCTGCCCGACTGCTCCTTCTGAGGTTCCCACCTCATGCCAGCAGGCGACATTCTGCCATGACTAATGGACATCTACCTCCACCCATTCTGGGACTGTCTAGTACAGAAACTGAGATTTCATCCCTTTTCTGTATTCTCCCAGTATCGAATACAGTACCTGTCTGGCACTACTACTCATTCAAGGCAAATGGGAAATTCCTTGGTTACATGAGTATTTCTACACTGCTAGAATGCACAATTGATAAAAATCACCAGAATTATTTAAATGCAATATCAACAGCCTGTAGAAAACATTCAGTCATCTTATGCTGACTACTACATTTTTCCTTTTACTTAATACAGCAAATCTCAAACTTTCTGGTTTTAGGTAATCTTTTAATTCTAAAGTTATTGAAGTCTTAAGAAAGCTATATTTTTGAGAAGTTTCAAAATATTTACTTATTTTAATGTAACAACAGGCTCATGACATAATATAACACATTCTTATGAAAAACAATATTATTTAAACAAAAAAAACAATGAAAATAGAGGCACTGTTTTACATTCTCACAGATCTCCTTAAGATGTGACTTTATAGGAGACAGCTAGATTCTTGTATCTGCTTCCATATTCAGTCTGCTGCAATGAGTTCTGATTAAAGTATATGAAAAAAAATAAAACTAACCTCACACAGATTACATAACCAAGAAAGGAAAGACCATTTGACTAGTCTTTTTGATAATTATGGATATTCTTTTTGATACTACACCAAAACTCAACATGAGATTGTTTCCTAAAGGTCTTTTGCACAGTGTTACTCTAAAACCTTATCAATGAATTTTTGGACTTTTGTACGTTAAAATCTTATTGGTCTTTGATGGATTTTCCACTCATGATTTTGTCATGCACTTGTTAGATAGAAAATAGTCGTTCAAGAAGCTCTAATACTTTTGCCACATGATGAGAAGATCTGACTCACTGGAAAAGAGCCTAATACTGGGAAAGACTGAGGGCAAGAGAAGGGGATAACTGTTGGGGGCCAGAGTGAGGTACTCCGCCCGTGACAAAGGTCATGAGGAAGGAGGCTCGACATACGCAAAGGCGGGATCGAGCCTCAGGAGTCCCCCTGGAAATCCTCGAGCGTCTACCCCCATAACCAGAGCCTGCCTACTTTACTACTTTGTGCTCTTACCTACACCTCTGACTTTACGGGGGGCTGTCCCCCACCACCTCTTTCGGAGAAGGAGTTAACCTAGAGCTCCAGTCAATAAAAACTCTTGGGTGTGACAAGAGTGTTTTAACCTACAAACTCCTCTGAAGGTTCTCTGGCCTGCCTGACAGGCTCGTCCGGCCACATGTGATTGCTCACAGCCTCCCAACCGTGAGAGGCACGAGATGCTTTAAACCTTCTAAAAACAGGTTCCTTAGAAAAGTTAGAAAACTATTAGTATAAGTATAATGGGCTAATTAGAAATTGTGTTGGTGAAGGGTTTTTCATTTGTTGAGCCAATGTTTGTTGCTAAGTCTCCACATCCCCTGCCCTTACACACATTAATGAATATATAGAAGAAATAAGTATTAACCTTTGATATTAATCACGTTAGACCTTAGGCTAAGTAAATTTTTTCCTTAACTAAAACCCACTACACCCTCACCCTGTAGGAATGTAACTTTACTTGGGTGGCGTCTGTTTTGAGAATAATCAGCCCTGGAGAAATAAGTGTCTTGATTGACTGACCACTGTCACAAGGAGAGGGTCGTAAATTGTCAGCAGGCCCCCCTGGCCAGAAGATGATGTAACACCCCTAAGACCTCTGTATACCTTTGTATGAAGCACCTGACTTTGATAAAAGTCAGGACTGCTGACCCCGCGTGACTTTTGCATAACATCTCAGTGTATAAAAGTAGACCATGGAAAATAAAGAATTGGGATCAGTTTCTCGAAATACTGGTCTCCCCATGTCGCTCGCTCTCTCACTCTGGTTGAGTCTCCATCTGGAGCGCGGAACCCACCATGCTTACTAATTTTGCCTGGGCTTCTAAGATCCGACCGGGGAGGCCTCAGTGTCTCCTCTCCTTCGGGAGAACGGAAGGACGCCTGCGGCCTACGTAAGTGGTGCAAGCTTCTTGTCTTGAAGTTTTATTGGTCCCCCGCGTAAACCAAGCTACTCAGCCTCTTTTCTGCACTGAATTTTCCTACTGAGCTATCCTTATTCTATTACTCTTTATATCTTTAATTAATATCTAATTGAAGCTATTGTATCCTGATCCTCGCCTACGCCGTCTCTCCTTCGAATACCCTGGATCAGCCGGGGCTGGTCCCCGGCAGATAACAGAGGATGAGATGGTTGGATAGCATCATGGACTCAACGGACATGAGTTTGTGCAATCTCTGGGAGACAGTGAAGGACAGGGAAGCCTGGTGTGCTGCAGTCCATGAGGTCGCAAAGAGTCAAACACGATTTAGCGACTGAACAACAAAGAGGTTTGCAGATCTTCCAAATATTGATAGTTTTTTTAAAATCACATTCATTAGTATTACCATACATCTTGTAAGAAAAGTCTGTTAATGTATAGAAGCTGTTAAGCTCAGAGTGGTGGGTAAAACTTTTTCCAAATTCTATTTATTACTTGAAAGCTCCAATCTTGCATTGGGAAAACAGCTGTTTTCCTTAAAATGGCAGGCTCACCAAGATCTTTATCAAGAAAATGTCCACCAAGCACCCAAGTGAGTATCCACAGTCTATCAGTTATTCTTTCAAATAAAAATGGTGTTCCATGAAAGAAGTAGCTAGTTAAGTTTTGGACTGAAACAAACCGAGTCTGCTGGTATGCACCTTCTGGTCTTTCATGTTGCTTCCCATTTCATCACAAGGAACTCAAGGGCAGGATCTGATAAAAGTAATAATGGGGCCCACAAACCAGCTGTGAGAAGCACTGTTATTCATATCATACATTATGAAATTCAGAAAATTCTGGGGCCTAACTAATTACGAAGATTGAGTTGTTTCCTGTTTTGTATTACCTGTTACCCTGTTCGCTTACACTTCTTCACTCCAGCCCATCAATGTGAAATATTATACTTTTGTTGAAGAAAAGAGATGTTCACACATATAACTTGATTAAGAACTCTGACACTGTTACACAGAGAAATTCACAGGAAGAGAATGGACACTGCATCCATATTAATGGAAAACAAAGTAAAGTCTGCAGCCACTTTCTGAAGTCATGGGGACTGGGATTAACTTGAGTGTAGAACAACAGATGCTTTTGAATTAGGGTGCTGGACAAGGCTCTTGATAATCTCCTGGACTGCAAGGAGATCAACCCTGAATATTCACTGGAAGGACTGATGATGAAGGTGAAGCTCCAATACTTTGGCCACCAGATGGGAAGAGCCAACTCACTGGAAAACACCCTAACACTGGAAAGATTGAAGGCTTAAGGAGAGGGGGCCGGCAGAGAATGAGATGGTTAGAGAGCATCACGACTCAATGGACATGAACCTGAGAAAACTCTGGGAGATAGTGCTTGAAAGCAGAGTTTGGCAGGCTGCAGTCCATGGGGTTATGAAGAGTCAGATATGACTTAGCAACTTACCAACGGATCAATAAGAACAAGACTGTCCAATGAATGTTCACTGAAATAAATTCTTAAAAATATGCTGGTGGCTAAAATTTAAAAGGGCCCTAATTGAGAAAATGACAGGTTAATCCTTCAATAAGCAACAATAGCTAATATATAAGTAGTAAATCTCACACGTAGGTGATGGATACTCCATATGCAATAAGAAACCAAAGATGGAAGTCATATCCCAGGATAATGCAAGATACATCGATGTACATCTTTACCCTTGCCTCAGGGTTTCCCCTCATATTACCTTAAATTTAGGTATCTTATACTTGTATACCCCTTCACAGATCACTGCTTTGTCATGGCAAAGGGGTTTGCATAACTCAATGAAGATATGGACCATGCTGTGTAGGGCCAGCCAAAATGAACAGGTCACAGTGGAGAATTCTGACAAAACGTGGTCCACTGGAGGAGGGAACAGCAAACCACTCCAGTATACTTACTGTGAGACCCTCAAGAACTGTATAAAAGGACAAAAAGATATGACGCTGAAAGATGAGTCCCCCAGGTCTGACGGTGTCCAATATGCTACTGGGGAAGAGCAGAGGAGAACTAGTAATAGCTCCAGAAAGAATGAAGCAGCTAGGCCAAAGTGGAAACAATGCTCAGTGTGGATGTGTCTGATGATGAAAGAGAGATCCAATGCTGCAAAGAACAGTATTGGATAGGAACCTGGATTGTTAGGTCCATGAATCAAGGTAAACTGGAAGTGGTGAAGCAGGAGATGGTAAGAATAAATACCAACATCTTAGGAATCAGTGAACTAAAATGGATGGGAATGGGAGAATTTAATTCAGATGACCATTATATCTACTACTGTGGGTAAGAATCCCATAGAAGAAATGGAGTAGTCCTCATAATCAACAAGAGAGTCCGAAATGCAGTATCCGGGTACAGCCTCAAAAATGAGAGAATGATCTCGGTTTGTTTTCAAGGCAAGCCATTAAATGAACGAATACTCATTGGAGGAACTGATGCTGAAGCTGAAACTCCAGTATTTTGGTCATCCAATGTGAACAGGTAACTCACTGGAAAAGTCCCTGATGCTGGGAAAGATTGAGGGCAGAAGGAGAAGAGAGAGTCAGAGGATGAGATGACTGAATAGCATCACTGATGCAGTGGACATGAACTTGGGCAAACTTTGGGAAATGGTGAGGGACAAAGAGGCCTGGTGTGCTACAGTCCATGGGGTCACAAAGAGTTGGACACGACCAGGTGACTGAACAACATACTTGTATGACAAATACAAGCGAAATAATAACACTAGTTACTACTCACTAAGTGCTCTCTATGCCAGGCACGGCTTTCCTGGTGGCTCAGTGGTAAAGAATCCACCTACCAATGCACAAGAATGTGGGTTTGATCCCCAGGATGGGACGATTCCCCTGGAGAAGGAAATGGCAACCCACTCCAGTATTCGTGGCTGGGAAATCCCATGAACAGAGGAGCCCAGTAGGCTACAGTCCATGGGGTCACAAATAGTCAAACACGACTTACAGACTAAACAAACATAACAACAATGCCAGGTATACATTATTTCATTATTCCTTGACAACTCTATGAGGCAGTATCCTGACTTAATAGATAATAGTAATGGTAGTAATTGTAACATCGATAAAGAAACTAACATACACAATGAACACTTTCAATGTACCAGGAATTTTGAGCTCAGCAAATTTCAGACATTGTCTTATCTAACCTTAAGGATGATGACCCTACACAGTAGGTGCTATTACTACCTGTCCAGATAAGGAAACTGAAGCAAAGAGAGTTTATAACTTGCCCATGATTACACAGGTAACAGGTTGGAAAAACCAGGATTCAAATTCAAGTTTAGCTGATTACAAAGTTAGAGCTCCACATTCCATATGGCAGAGTGATTAAGTTACTGAACCAATATTACACAACTAATTAAAAACAGAATTACTATGAGAAGACACAGCCCTTTCCATACTTCAGTTCTATGTTCATTTCCAGTATCAAAGTAAGACAAAAATCAAAAAGCTTTTCTTAAATCTACAAATCATGTTAAAAGTGAAAAATCCATCAAAGTTCAACTTACATAACATTGTCAAAATTGCAAAATCATAGAGATGGTTGCCAGGTGTTGGGAATGGTGGGAGGAGAAAGGAAGGAGTGGAATCTTTGTGATGACAGAACAGATCCTGATTAGGACTGTGGTGACACAAAGCTATACCTGCGATGAGATGTGACAGAACTGTACACATACTGTACCAACATCCCAGGCCTGGGTTCTGATGCTGCACTGGAGTTCTATACATACCTACTGGGGATGTGAGTGAAAGGTACATGGGAACACTCTTCCTGCTGCTGCTGCTAAGTCACTTCAGTCGTGTCCGACTCTGTGCGACCCCATAGATGGCAGCCCTCGAGGCTCCCCCGTCCCTGGGATTCTCCAGGCAAGAACACTGGAGTGGGTTGCCATTTCCTCCTCCAATGCATAAAAGTGAAAAGTGAAAGTGAAGACGCTCAGTCATATCCGACTCTTAGCGACCCCATGGACTGCAGCCTACCAAGTTCCTCCATCCATGGGATTTTCCAGGCAAGAGTACTGGAGTGGGGTGCCATTGCCTTCTCTGACACTCTTCCTATAAAACTAAAAAATTAAAAGTTGTTTTAAAGCAAAACAAGAGGTTAAGTGAATGGTGCATCACAGATAGACTACGGGTAAGAAGGAAAGCCAGACATGAAAAAGTTGAACAAATGACAAATAGAGCCCCTCGGAAGAGAATGTCGAGGGACTTTCCTGGTGGTCCAGTGGCTAAGACTCTGCATTCTCAATGCAGGCGGCCCAGGTTCAATCCCCGGTTAGGGAACGATATTACACGTGCCACAACTAAGATCCAGTGCAGCCAAATAAATAAATATTTTAAAAATAAATTTTTAAAAATATACTCCAAACAGCTGAAAAAATTACTGAAGAAATAATGCCATAGTTATTAAGCAATGAGATTCATATTCCTTTTTTCTTTGTAATTTACTAGAGATATCTGGTGTGGGGTCATCCTTTTTGAGACATACTTAGCTGTGAAGCACACTACAAAAAAAAAAAAAAAAAAAAATTCACCATCCTCACCAGAAAGGAAGTATTTCTCTGTGCCACTAATGTAAATAATATACATATTTCAAAACAGTTGAGTTTAATCCCCATTATTCTACACATCTTTGCTCTGGAATATGAAAAAATAGTCCCATAAGCCAAATTACAACAATAATGGTAAGTCATTGTGTTTAGTCCTTGAGTTTAAAAAAATAGAAAGAAATTCATTGTATATGAAATCTGACACAAAAGAAACTGATGTAACAAAGCAGTGTCCATGGCAACTACAACTTAATATTTCAGTCCTCTTCAGCTGCAGTGGATTAAATAAAATGACAAGATGTTCCCTTTGAAAAGTAACCTGTTACCATGGAAACGTTTTAGTCTAAGAAGTAAACAGGGAATGGACAAAAAGGAGCAGGGAGCCTGCAACTGAATATCAAACAGGGAGAAGCATCTATGCAGAAGAGATAAGGCAGGGGTGCCTGGCCAGATGCAGGAAGCTCCTTGAGAAGAGCACACTGGCTGTAAAAAAAGAGCAGCCAGGACAACACCACGCCTTGCCCCCAAGAGAGGGATGCAGTGAGGAAGGCCAAGGTCTGTGAATGTTTGCTTAAGACCCCCAAATATCTCTATGTGATCATGGTGACTGCTTAAGACAAGAATCTGCATCTACAGGGAAAGAAGAGGGACAAGGATCTGCAGTCATGGGGAGAAGACACAAGCTGGTAGAACAGAGGCCTTTGACAGGCAGCCTTCGTGGCTACTTTCCATCACAATCCATACCCAGAATATAATGCATGGCCTCCCCCTGGCACATTCCCCAGAGGCTGGGACCAGTAACTCTCAAGTCAGACCCTGCTCTGTGGCTGGTGCTGTGAATGAATGAAATCACAGTGCCATCTTCCTTTATCCGTCCTTCATATCAGAATGCTCGGACAGTAGATCATTCTCATCTTTTCTGGAGGGTGTCAAGCTGAACAGGAAGACTGACATGAAATCAACAGAAAAAAGACTAGAATCTCTAGCTACTAGCTCATTCAGAAAGTGATGACAGAGATAGACTATGGGTCCAGAATGAAATACATCAAATTTTAGGAAATCAAAAGACAATTTACCAGAATCACTTCTTCTCAGAAAGGTGGCAGGCAGGACTGAAAAAGGACTGATAAGAAGGAAGACTACAACAGCATGGTGGGTGTCTCAGATTTCTTCAGCATGAACACATATTTCTAAAGCAGTCTTTCCAATAGGTCTGAAATTTCTTTGAAGTCTGACATAGTTTCTTTAAAAAAAATGTAAGTTTTATATTCTTGTTGTTTTTGTTGTTGTTCAGTTGCTACCTCATGTCTGACTCTTTGCCGCCCTGAAGACTGCAGCACGCCAAGTTTCCCCGTCCTTCACCATCTCCCAGAGTTTGCTCAAACTCATGACCATTGTGTTGATGATGCCATCCAACCATCTCATCCTCTGCCAATCCCTTCTCCTTCTGCCCTCAATCTTTCCCAGCATCAGGATCTTTTCCAATGAGTCGGCTCTTCACGTCAGATGGTCAAAGTATTGGAGCTTCAGCTTCAGTATCAATCCTTCGAATGAACATTCAGGGTGGATTTCCTTTAGGATTGACTGGTTGGATCTCCTTGCAGTCCAAGAGACTCTCAAGAGTCTTCTCCAGCACCACAATTTGAAAACATCAATTCTTCAGTGCTCAGTCTTCTTTATGTCCAACTCTCACATCTGTACACAACTACTGAAAAAACCATAGCTTTGACTGCTGCTGCTGCTAAGTCGCTTCAGTCGTGTTGGACTCTGTGCGACCCCATAGACGGCAGCCCACCAGGCTCCACTGTCCCTGGGATTCTCCAGGCAAGAACACTGTAGTGGGTTGCCATTTCCTTCTCCAATGCATCAAAGTGAAAAGTGAATTTTGAAGTCACTCAGTTATGTCCAACTCTCCACAACCCCATGGACTGCAGCCCACCAGGCTCCTCCGTCCATGGGATTTTCCAGGCAAGAGTGCTGGAGTGGGGTGCCATAGACAGACCTTTTTCGGCAAAGTGATGTCGGCTTTTTAATACTCTGTGTAGGTTTGTCACTTTTTTCACTCTCCTCTTTCACCTTCATTTATATTCTACTCCATAACATATTACCATTCAGTGTAAGATCCAAAAACGTGAGTAAAATCATTGTGCTCTCCATGTCCCCAGGATGCCCCATGATTTGAGCGCCCTCACTGCCCGGAGCGAAGACTTGTTAGACACACCTGAGTCCAGATGCCTGGGTGCTGGGGGGAGTACAGACTTTAGAGTCAAATGAAGCTGGACTGAAATTACACTATCAAGGTTCTGTCAGCTCTAAGTGTAATCTTGAGGACACAATTCAATCTCTCTGAGCCCATCTCTGAAATCAAATTCATAAAGGCTACTTTGCAAGGCTGCTATGAAAATGAAAGATGATCCATGAAAAGAAGTTGATACATGTCTGTCATACAGGAGTCAGGACTATTATTAGCTGCAAGCACTGGCAAGAGTGAGAAAGGGAGACAGTTCCTTTATTAGGGGTTCCCAAAGCATCACTGACCTCTCCCTCAGTCTCTGTCACAGTCAGGATTTTATATTTCACTTGTGTAATTATTTCTCTCGATGGCTATCCTGACTGAAAGCACCATGTGGGTAGGAACCAAGTCTGATTTTAGCTCAACTACTACTTTCCAGAGCCTTTGGCAGTCACTAAATTTCATTTTATTAGAAATTTTATTAAATAAAACTTTCTTAAATATTTACTTTATGTAAAATTAAAAATTTATTTTAATAAGTGACTCCAATATTTTAACTCAACTATCATTTAGCCATGAAAGTGCAAGTGTTAGTTGCTTGTTGTGTTTGACTTTTTGTAACCCCATGGACTATATAGTCCACCAGGCTCCTCTATCCATGGGATTCTTCAGGCAAGAATACCTGAATGGGTAGCCATTTCCTTCTGCAGTGGATATTCCTGACCCAGGGATTGAACCTGTCTCTAGGCAGATTCTTTACTGTCTGAGCCACTAGGGGAGCCCTCATTTAGCCACTAAATAGCAACTCAGTGCTTCACTGAAAGTTAAAATTCATTTGTGAGAGTATACTCCCCTCCCAAGCAAATTAATCTAAGACAGGCTTGATAAACTTTCCAGAAGGAAAAAAAAATCAGGATTCATTCAAAGTAAATTAGTCAACATTTGGAAGAGTTAACATTTCCAATCCATACACAAATGCAAAGGTCAAGACAGGAATTCATTAAAATCCAGAACCATAGTATTTGAAATTTTCTCTGATGGAAGCTTCCTAAAAGGCCCCCGATCCTAGCCTTCTAGCTGAACAGAAGAAACCAAGGTGGAAGAGATAAAGGTGCTCTTTTGAGGGGTCCCAGTGAGTTAACTACAAAGGACCTCAAGCTGCTCTTTTTTAATAGATTCCCCGTAAATATAATTTGAAATCTAGAACCGAGAATTTAGGCACTAGCTAAGGGAATAAGAAGAATTTCCATGCTGATAACAAGATGCAGTAAATATGGCCTCCACACAATAATATGAATTATCAGGAAAAAACTGGTAAAAAAATTTTTTTAAATAACATGTGAGACAGTGCTACATTCAAAATGGATAACCAATAAGGATCTACTGTATAGCATAAGAAACTCTACTCAAATGTTGGGTAGTAGGCTGGATGGGAGGGGAGTTTGGGGGAAAATGGATAACATATATATGTAGAGCTGAGTCCTTTCCCTGCACATCTGAAACTACCTCAACATTGTTCATCAGTTATACCCCAAGACAAAGTAAAAAGTTTAAAGTCTGGGGGGAAAAAAAGGGATCAGAATACTAAGAAATGGGAAAAACATAATCCCAGAATAGTATCAGTTTTTTTTAATGGAATAAATTTAGAGAAAAAAAAAAAATGAGTGAGAAAGGATCTAGTTTCAAATCACTACCAAGACCTTGTTCTACTGTCTAAAGTTCTTATTTGTCTGTTCCATCCCCCGTCCCCCACCAGGCAGCATATCTGTCCACAGCATATGACTCCACCCTACCTCAGGCTCCTCGTGGGTTTTACTGTCATCACCTGCTATGATGATGTGAAGGAAACAGTTGTAAGGACCACACTCAACATACACTCAACACAAACATACATACATATATACATACATACATACACACACACACACACACACACAACACAACACACACATGGCAGTTCAGAAAACAACTTTATTTTAAAATCCCACCATAATTTATAATGAGTAGTATTCAAAGATTAAGCCTATTTCCTGATCAAAAATGTTGCTGGCTTTCCATACACTGATATCAACCTATAATATGTAGGAACAGAGTGTCCCCAGAAAAAGAGAGACTTCGGACCAAAGAAAGTATGTCTACGACACCCATCTGAATGTCTCTCTCTTCCTCCTGGGAAGTCTCTAGAAAATGCTGTTTTTTTAGAAAAGGACCACCCCCTTGCTCCTGGCCACTGCAGTGGTGTGAATTTGGGGAGGGAGAGGCGACAGTGTTGGCGACCCAAGTATTAGCCTACACATGCTCCTCCCTCTCCATTAGAGAAAATGGTCAGAAAAGAACACTGCGTACTACTGCATGCGCCAAATGCTACATGACATGGAAGTAGAGCCTTTTTTAAAACTTTGAGAAAAACATTAACACCTAAAGAGCCTGGCCAAACATATTGGTCATTAATTTAATTACCATAATTGCTAACACAATTCCTAAGATGGTCTTAATCTAACATATTGACCAACAACTACAGATATTGTTAAGCTAACCACACCTACACAAGATTGGAGACTTGAACTTTGAATTAATAACAAAAATACACTGAGCAATTATGTGTCAAGCATTTTCATATGGCTTGCTTCCAATCTTTATAACAACTGTGAGGAATATTTACCCCCATCACCCATGAGAAAACAGAAGTTCAGTTTGACAAATGTCACTTACTAAGTAGAATTTGAACCATATCATTCAGCTCCAGATGGAGTTTTCTCTCTTACCACAGATGCCACTCATTTAATTCAGCATATTCATGCCAGAGGCCCATCTCAGGCACTCTACAGTCCAGTAAGGAAGACAATCAATCAAAGAGCCACAAGCAATGTATAGTTCAGAGAACTCTGATAGAAAGTCCAATTATCCCAACTGAATTAAAATGGACTTTTTTAGTTTAAATCCAAAGTTTCACAGAGCTTAAAGAGATTCAATTCATTTTCTTTCAGATTTGCTTTAAAGATATATTCAAGAACCTGACTCCTTGCCTGTCACAAACTGCTGAAGGCAGATGACCATCAGTTTGGGAGGAGATTCACAAACACACGCATAATTTCAAATCTCCCTTTTGCCCATACTGTTCTTTTTACTCTGTCAGACATGATGTTTTACATCTTTAGAATGAATGTTTTTCTGTTTGAAGGACAACTCAGTTCAGTAATGACCAAAATATAAAATGAAAAATTAATTCAGAAGGAAAAAGGATCAGGACCAACAAATGACTGAAGACTCACAGACACAGTAGATATTAGGTCGCAGGTGTCAGGTTCTTTTGATTAATTCTTAGGCTAACACAACAGAATCTAGCAAGTGGTCAAGGGCAGCAATCTATCGTAAGCAGATTCTCAGGCTCTGCAAAATTTATGTTGACAGAGGAACACTTTGAATGTAAGGATCAACCTCAGACTCTGATTCAAGATGCTGACGTGATGACAAGAAAAGCTAGTAACATGGTAATATTTGGGGGAGCTTTTACTTTCACGTTCTTCTGGAAACATACGGTGTCTTCCCCAGCATCCCTGATATGCAGCAGGACAGGAACAGTAAGTCACAATGCAACTCACCAGCCTCCTTTCCAAGTCCACACCACCCAGGGCTGAGACAATATTCCCAACAAGGGACAACTCCCCATGTGCTGCACCTTCACCCCCACCTCCACCACCACCAGACAAGCCTCAGAGCAGAAGGTAGCTGGTCAGCAAGTAATCTCCCAAAAGTATTTTCCCAAGACGGGAACATGTGGCACAAATGCACAGCACGTAAAACAGTGCTCTAATGACTTACTTCAGTGGACTGGAAACAGAAATTCAACTGTTAACAATAGAGGGTCCACACAGATCCCAGTAGTTACTACAAGACCTCGTGGTCTAATGAGCTGGCCACACTCGAGCTCCACAGACCAGCGGCCAGCCGAGTGAGAGGACCCAGCCAGAGGTGGTCTGGCTACCCCTATAGCTTCTTGTACACATCTGATCTGCCGAAGGTAAAAAAAAATTTAAGGAGAATTAAACAACCTATGACAGAAAGGCAGTTTTCTTAACAAGTGTTCCTCTAACTCAAACAGTAGATTTTCTGAAATGAGGCAGAAACTTGAGTCCTGCAGGGCTCCCACATGTGAAAGCAAGGCTGAAACATCCAGCTCCTCCAGACTCAAGAATGGAAGACTCCACACTCACAGGAGAGGTGAGAATGGAAGAGTAGAGGTGCTTCTAAAAGAACTGAAAGACAGCAAATTCCAGAAGCAGTGCTACCTGGGATGGGGAAAGGTCAAACTGGCCATCAGCCCCCAATTACCAAAAGCAATGACAGCCCTCAAAGGAATGGGAAAAGAGTTAAAAACGGCAGGTAATTGCAATAACCTTAAATCATCCCTGTGTAATTCACCTCCTTAATCACAACCCCAAAGTGAAACTGCTAGGAGCCAGGTTATACCTCAATAATATTTTTGTTGACTGGAACGTACTGTCAGCCTTCCTAACCTACCACCCAAACCAGGGCCTCCTCATATAGGTATTAACCATGCACAGCTCCGCGCTCACACAGGAGGAGCTCACAGGGAGAATTCCTCTGTCACTGAGGTACAGGACACTCTTCCGGTCCTGTGAGAGTCTCTCATCTGCACAGTCTTCTCTGTCGTATGCTTCCTGTCATCCTCACAAAGGCACAAAACTTAAGTGTCACTTCAAAATTTTTTCCAACTTCTATCAGAAGGAAAAAGAGAAGAAACAAAAAGGGACAATTGATAAAATTCAAAAACTTCTTATCTACTTGGGTCAGAATTCAACTTGTCCTGTATCTGCTTATCATGACTGGCTCCCTAAGTCAACAACGGTGAGAGCCATCCACCTGAGCCTGGTCTGCCAATAGGCTCAAAAAGCACAAAAAGCACAGCCGCTCCTCAGAGGAAAGGCTGGTGCCCAGGGCCGTCAAAGAGGGAGCACAAGGCCCGGCCTTGTCGACGCTTCCACCTTCTCAGGCAGTGACTCCTCCTGTCACTCCTTTCCTACAGAATTCGAAAGTCACATGACAAAATACACATACAGGACAAATGCCATCTTTTCCGAAAACAAAGATTACAAACAAAAAACCTGGAACCTCAATATCTAACACAAACGTCACTGAATATCATTTTTTTTTAATTGCCAAGAAATTTTCCACCAGCTCCAAAAGAAAGAATGGATTGCTTCCTTTGGAAGCAACAGAAAATACCATGCCAAAACCATTAATGTCTTTAAAAATCCATTTTAAGCTGATACTGTTGCAACCACAATCTAAAACCTGCATATGTCAAAATGTATGCACTATTTCAGACTTTGGGAAAAGATCGCAAGAATTATAATTTGCTCTGGCAAACAGGCTCTCAATCAAAACAAGTTCCACCCACCTTCAAAGCAACCAATAGCTGCCCACCTACTACCCTCCCTAAAACATCCAAACAGAACGGCTCTTGGGCCCAGGCGTCCCCCCAGCCACACACAGCCTGGCAGCCTGCAGGTCTGCTCTGCAGGTGCCGAAGGTGAACGGGCTCTGCAGCAGGGACCCAGTGAGGCTTGCTTTAAATCGGCACCAGAGAGGAAGGGGTGAGGGAAAGGGGAAAAGGACAGAGATCTACGACACTCTACATCTGCTTCGTGCATCTCTGAGCAGACCCCACTCTCAGCTCTGATCTCACACACTGCTCTACCACCTACACGGCCAGCCGGGGCTGAATGCAAGGCTCTCAGAAACATGCACTAGGAATGATGAGATGATTCATACACATCCTCAGAAGTGAGAGACGACAGCCCAAACCATCACACTCCTTCCGGGAGGCCAGAGAGAGAACGCCTACCTGCAGGGGCTGAACGGATCATCCATGACTAAGAGAGGCTCTGGTGAGTCTAGCTGTGTCCCTGCACCTCCACTTACTGTGGAAACTCTGCCCTTTTCTACTCTCACAACTCAAAATGGAGGCACATGCGGTCTGAGAGCCCTCGCGGAGCTCGCACTGAGCTTGTGCTATGACCTAAGCCTTCACGCAGAACGCAGAAACTTCCCCCTCACACTGACAGGACTGAGCATGTGCTGTGACCCTCCCTCATCCATACACTGTCTCTCCACGCAATCAATCTCAACCCTGCTGTTTCCGTAAATAAAGCCCAGCCAACAGACTGCAGCTTCTCCCGCATACCAAGCTAGTGTGAAGGGAAGTGGGGCCGCGGAAAGGGGATCCCAGACAGCCAACTCCAGGGGCCTCGCCGGCCTGCCACCCACAGGCTGCAGACAAACACCCTGCGCTGTCTAGACAACAGCAAGTTCTGTTTGGTCTTTTTTTTTTTTCTCAAAGATAAATTATGGTTTTAAATAGCAAGATGAAGAAACAGAGTTAAAAAGCACAGATATGCGTGATTATACATGAGACTAATGAACAGAATATTGGCATCTACCTAAAAACAGAGTGGCACTACATAAGGGAAAGAACCCCACAAATTTCTTGTGGAAGACTGTACACGTTTGGGGAAAGGATATACAAGCAGTTCTGGCCAAGTTCTGGAGTACTGGGTATCATCACAGCCACAGGCACAGAGTGGACAGTATAGCTGAAGAGCAGCTCAACAATACTGGATTTTATACAAAGAGTATAAGCTCCCTTAGATAAGAAGTTCTAAAATTGCCTAAATAAGACATAAAACATCTAAAGTGATACAAACCCAACCAGGGGTGCTTAGCAAAAGGAATGTACTGCTAACAATAAAAACACCACGAAGGTTCAAATCGAGAGGCCAATGAACACCCAGGTACCTAAAAAATATCAGTTTAGGTCTCTTGATTCAGAACTGGAGGCAACTCTTTAGAACACTGCCTATGAAGCAAAATTCATGTAAAAATTTAATCAGAAGCAATTTCTAAAGTCACATAGACATACTGAGCACTAAAAAGTATCCAAGTCTGTACCAGCCCAGACATTTTTTGTTCAAATCCTGAAAAACACATTTTATGCCCTCACCCTTGACCTCCACTTTCAACAAAAGAGAAGCTGGGCTGTCAGCCATATAAGAAATCCTAGTTCTGGATGTGTATGTGGGCTTAGTTTCCATTTGTAAACTTGAAAAGGAATACCATGAAACTCCCCCAAATTTATAAAGGACTAGAGAGGGTAGGAAAGAACAGTGCCAATTCTGTTTGCCATTAATGTAACTGAGTGTGGAAAAATTAAAAGCTGTTTAAAAGGATATACAGGGTCCTCAAGATTCCCAAAGTAAACGCAGGATCCATTCCATTTCCTTGGATCTCCTGTTTATGCTTTCAGATAAACTGAACTGAGACTAAGATTAAATGAAAAACTCTTGCCATGCTAAAAAAATTGTAACACAAGACTTCACTTAAACAAGTTTTACCTTTGACCTACAATGTGAAACAAGTATCTACAGGTTGGAAGATCATCTTCCCTACTGGTATGAAAGGTAACATGGTAACATGTCCCCAAAAGTGTGTGACTAGAAACTGCCTAGAGAAAAAAAAAGCTCTTTAAACATAAGAGCAACTGAATTAAAACCCAGCTGTGCATTTAGTCTCTAAGTCATGTTCAACTCTTTGCAACTCCAAGCCTGCCAGGCATCTCTGTCCACGGAATTTTCCAGGCAAGAATATTAGAGTGGGTAGCCATTCCCTTCTCCACAGGATCTTCCCAAATCAAGGATGGAACCCAGGTCCCCTGCACTGCAGGCAGATTCTTTACTGACTGAACCACAAGAGAAGCCCCATAAAAGCTCCTAAATTGCTTGAAGAAATCAAATAAAATAACAATTTAATAAATTTATCATTACTCTGAAAAACCATGGGAACCATTCCACAGACCACAGCACAAACCTCAAACTGAGTCTGCTGAAGACCCAGCTCTAAGTTCAATCCAACCTCAGAATATGGGGTCAGCTCTCCTCCTCAACGGAGAAAATTAAGGAGCCCTGAGACCTGAAAAGTAAGTAAGCTAATGCACCCCTTATAACCACACATTCCAATTCTAGAAATGGTCCTGATTTCCACTGACCAAGCATGGTCCTATGCTGGGGACACCTTGGAACTCTGCTCAGTCCTTACGGGTCTCCAAGACCCAGGACTTATTTTCTCCCCCAGCTGTCTTGAACATTGAATGTGAAAGTTGCTTTGTTCTGTTCAACTCTTTGCGACTCCATGGACTATACAGTCCATGGAATTCTCCAGGCCAGGATACTGGAGTGGGTAGCCTTTCCCTTATCCAGGGGATCTTCCCAATCCAGGGATCAAACCCAGGTCTCTCGCACTGCAGGTGGATTCTTTATCAGCTGAGCCACAAGGGAAGCCCAAGAACACTGGAGTGGGTAGTCTTTCCCTTCTCCAGTGGATCCTCCCAACCCAGGAATCGAACCCGGGTCTCCTGCATTGCAGGCGGATTCTTTACCAACTGAGCTCTCGGGGAAGTCCTACTAGATGCTTCCTCACTCCTGACAACCTGCCTGGACCTCAACTTCTGCCACTATGCTTCTCTAACTCGTCATCTGGCTGCCTGCAGAGCTATTCACGCAACTTGCACAACAGACACCCAAGTGCTGGGTCTTCCCAGAAGCCCTGTGACCCTGGTACCTCTACACTGTCTCCGGATCCCAGACCTCCTAGTCCTCTCTCCTCCAATTAATCCCTAGTGATCAACAGGTCAAAGATGAACACTTCTAAACAGATTAAAGGGGCGCCAAGCAGGTGAAATGCACATATTACACTAATAGATTCTTTCTAAAACTAAAAGGTTTATTAGATAAAAACTGACTGAATAATCACTCTGTCCACCATAATTCTAATTTTTGGTGAGCAGAAAATTTACGTTTATCAAAGGTAAAGTAAGAGCTATAATATGGAAATTTCTTAGACTTTAAAGTGCTTGGTACTCTCCAGAAATAGAAAAATGTCTTATTTACAAACAAGAAGTTAAAAAGCAAGAAACAGGAATGAAAAGTTAATATTCAGGAAACTCCAAAGAAAAATACTCACTGGAAGAAAGATACCCTATTTGACATTTAGTCAGTACTACTGATTAAAGTACTGAAGAGTACTACTACTACTACTCTTCAATACTGTAGTACTACTACTCTTCCTTTTAAGAGATGAGAAGGTTTCAGAAACAGCTTGTTTAAAATTTTATTCTGAAGTCGTCCCTGGTGTATGGAAATGGACCTGAGTTTTATATTTATGTTGATCTTTTAGCCAGCATACATGCTGATTTATCTTACCACATCTAATCATTAGTTCATAGATTTTCCTCTGGTAAAAATACTGCATCATTTTAATAAAAGTTCATTTCTTCATTCCCAATCCTCACATAGCTTCTTTTTCATCTCTTGATGGTGATGGGAGTCTTTCTGTTGTTTCTGATTTAAGACAAAATACTTCCAACACTTCACCTTTAAGGGTGGTGTCTGCAGTAGGTTTTCAGTAACCATTCTGTCAGGATGAGGGAGCTGCATTCTACAGTTGACTTGCTAAGAGGTACTCCCGTCCCTGTCCCCACAAACACTGAATGGGTGTTGAATTTCATCAAGTGCTTTTTCTCCATCAAGATGACTGTATATTTTTTCTTCTTTAATATGTTAAAAAAAATAATAAAGTATGCTACAGATAAATTATTAAACTATCTGTGTATTCTATAAACCCAACTTGAGTATTTTTTAATGCTTTGCCAGATTCCGTTTCCCCACATTTTATTTAAGCACTTTACATGCATGTTTGTGATCTATAAATCTTACTTTTTTATCTGGTTTTGGAATAAAGGTTTTACTTGTTTCATAAAATAACTTGGGGAACCTACACCATTTTTCTCCATTCTCTAGAAGGCTGGTAGAATTCACCTGTAAAGCATGAGTTTAATTTTTTTTCCTGTTGTCCTAATGAGAACAAAAGGAGAAGTTCTGTCTAAATTATGAAAACTGCCTTTAAAGGGAGAAGGCATGCATTTCTTACCTACTCCTTCTTTCTTCCAGCCTTAAATCTGGGTGTTATGGCTACCATTCCATCACCACCTTGAGCACAAACTAACAGCTAAAGTTAAGGATCACAGAGGTGATGCAGAGCCTCATACCAGCCTAGGACTGCTTCCTTTCAGACTTTGCTTACATAAAAATTAAAGTTCTATTTTGTTTAAGCCTAGTATACAGTCTCTTTCTGACAGTTCTAGCAATGACATTCTTACCATTTATCTGATTCAAGTTGATGACACACAGTTTCTTCCAACATTTTGTAATTTTTGACAGTGAGCTCAGCAGTCAAAGATATTTTATCTGTACATAGTCTACATGTTTGAATTAGGGCACGTACTTCCCCCAAAATTGCACATGCTTCTGTCAGGTGTCCAGGGTGGCTTTCTATATTATCTTCTCATGATGGGGTTCTTGTATTTTTCAAGAGTGCAAATTTAAGCCTCAACTGTCTTGGGAGCATGGAGAAGGCAATGGCACCCCACTCCAATACTCCTGCCTGGAAAATCCCAGGGATGGAGGAGCCTAGTAGGCTGCAGTCCAGGGGGTCGCTAAGAGTCGGACACAACTGAGTGACTTCACTCTCACTTTTCACTTTCATGCATTGGAGAAGGAAATGGCAACCCACTCCAGTGTTCTTGCCTGGAGAATTCCAGGGATGGGGGAGCCTGGTGGGCTGCTGTCTATGGGGTCGCACAGAGTCGGACACGACTGAAGTGACTTAGCAGTCTTGGGAGCAAGGCCCAAAGTTACGAATTATAAGACGACTTCTCGATCTCTTCCCCCTGTTCCTTTTTTGGTCTGGAGTCCCAAACCTAGACATGTTTCTCTGTCATTTTCCTCTACTCCCAGATATGTTAACTAGTTTATCCTTCCACCAAAAGAATAGACCTTTGATGACCCTAACTTCACACAGGCTCTCAGCTCCAACTTCCTAAACCCCTGAAATCAAAACCTCATCTCCTATACCTGCTGAGTGTCAAAACCAAAGATCTGCATGAAGATGAGCAAATGACTCAATTCCTCTCACTCCGACTCCTAAACTTTTTAGTTTCTCTTCATTCTTGTGAGCTCAGCTCTGCATTTAAAAGTTCTGTGGTATTTTATGCAGTATTTGTAGATGTTCACTGCAAAAGGGTTTTTGGAATGATCAAATCTGGGTTTTGGTCCTATTAAAGTTCTTCAGTAGGCTGTGTTTCCAAATACATACGCTGTCTCTCAACTGTCTCCAATTCCTGCCACCTCTGGTGAATGTTTCGAGAGCTCAAATGTGATGACACAGGAAAAGCAAACCAGAGAATATTTATATGCAGCTCCAGCTTTTTGTCCCCAAAAGCTGTACAAAGACCATGAGCCATTATGAGTAGAAAAGATGACTTCACTAAAACAGAAGTGAATTTTGAAATGTCTCAGATCCAAATTCACTGAAATAAGGAAAATCCACTCACACTCACTTTTCAGCTGAAGTACAAATATTTATGTTGAAAAAGGACGGTCACAATGTTATTTGATCATGCTATTTAAACAATGAAAAAACCATAAATGTCCAATAATATGAACTGAATAGAAAAATTACAGCACATCCCTAGGATGGTATATACAAGGTGCTCGTCACAAATGTTTGTAAAATGTTTCATAACATGGAATTATGTTCTTAGCAGAAGAAGATGGACAAATAGAGGAATGTGTGATTACTTGTATATTATGTATAAACAACATATTAATTATAATCCTAATATACACACAAATACCTATACAAGCACAAAGATATATATTTAAGGAAAAACACAAATATGATTTATAGAATTATCATTATAACACTTTTGCTTCTTTAATTTTTAAATTTGTCAAGTTATTCTTTAGTAGGTACATGTTTTTCTTTATTAGAAAAACAAAGTTATTTCCCAAAACAGCCAGAAGAAAATATGTTGTATATGAATCAATCTATGATGAAACCATAGAAATTAACAGCACAAAGTTTTGAGTCAAACAGCATTGGGGTTTCCTGTTTACTAACTGTATGCCTTAGGCATCTATTTAATATAATATCAATTTTTCCTCATTTATAAAATAAAGATAATGCCAACCTAACTGAGCCTTTACAGGAACAAAATAATTAATCTAAGAGTAAGCATTCACTGCATGGCAGTAGGAGTCGTTATCCCACACACCTTGAACAGATGATATTACAAATTTGATTCCTAGAGGTCACACTAAGAAATAGCAAATGATAAACCTACTAAAATTACAGCTCAAGAAGTCAAAATCCATCCATGTGTGAGAGAGAGCAGAGTCTGGGACAGGAAACTGGAAGTAAAGATAGGACACTGAGATGAAATTTTCTACTGTTAAAGATGAGATAATTACAAATAAGGAAAAGCAAAAAAAAAAAAAAAATTAGCAAGAACCTTGTGGTATTAGACTAGAATTGGAAAGTTTGGTATGAACTCATGGACGGACAGACACACACAGACACACACAGAAATGTAGGTGTAAACACAGCATGCGTTACCTCCCTGACCCTCAGGCTGTTCACTCTGGAGGCCTGAGAACATGACACAAAGCAGTGAACACACGGAACACCTGATCCGGGTTCCTAAGTACTATTCACCAAAATGGGACCTCAAAGTGAATGACAGTAACAAATTATAACTTTAGACAGCAAGGAGAGAAAACCAGTCAATTCTAAAGGAAATCAACTCTGAATATTCACTGGAAGGACTGATGCAGAAGCTGAAGCTCCAATACTTCACTCACCTGATGTGAGCTGACTCACTGGAGGAGACCTTGATGCTGTGATAAGACTGAGGACAAGAGGAGAAGGCAGTGGCAGAGGATGAGATGGTTAGATATCACCACCAACTCAATTGACATGAATTTGAGAAAACTCTGGGAGATATTGAAGGACAGAGGAGCCTGGCTGCTGCAGTCCATGGGGTTGCAAAGAGTCACAAAAGACATATCAACTGAACAACAATTACAACAGATTAATTGGCAACCATTAGTCCACCCTGATATAAATAAATGAATAATTCAAACTATTACGAGGAAGAAGGTATCTACAGGGTCTCAAAGCAACTACCTTACAAAATGGTCATCAATTGTAAAAGGAAAAAGAGAAACTGTACAATTGCAAAACCTGGCAAATACCACCTTATTCAACAAATGAGAATGAACATTACCAGTAATGGGACAAACTAGAATTGTATAACACGACAGGATGTAGAAAAAAGAACACACATTTGCAGTGTCCCTGTCAAAGATATATGATGTAAATCTAATGAGAAGGAAACATCATCAATGCAAAGTGAGCAACAGTCTACAAAACAATTAGCTGATAATCTCCCAAAGTACCAACATCATGGTGAAGGAAGGAGAAACTTGTCTGATTGAAAGAGACTGAACAGACCTATGACAACTAACCACGTAATGCTGCACTGGATTCCTTCTGCTATAGCCTTTTGTTTAGAAACTTCAGAAGGGTCTGAGAACTCCAGGGCAATAATGTTTCCTTGACAATTTCCTGATTCTGAAGGCAATATTGGGGTTATGTAAGAAAATGCCCTTGTTCACAGGAAATACACAGACTCTTAGAGTGTGATATAGCCTCCTGGTGACAATTATTTTCAAATGGTTCAGTTAAACAGAGGTTTTCTACTGCACTTGCAACAGTTCTGTATGGTCAAGACTGTTTCCAAACAAAGTAAAATGAAATGAATCAAGCAAGTAAAACACTCAGTACAGTGTCAGGTAAACAATATCGCTATGATTAATAACATGATTGTCACCATTGTGGGGAAGATTAAATACAAATTCTTGCAAGTGCCTCTGTTTATGATTACTACTAAATGTAAGGATGATAATAGTTAAGCTTCAATATTGCTTAAAAAAAAAAAAAAAGAACCCTGCTTCCTGGAAAAAGATAAACAGAGAGGGCACAGGTGAATTCAGGTGATCTACTTGCTTTCTACCTGATTACCAAGAGATGACTCATGTTCAAGGCGCAAAGAACCAAGAATATAATCAGATGTTTCATGCTACAGCCAAAGTCTTAGAAGAGCCCACTGATGCTTGTATAAAACTGTATTACAGAGTGGGATTGCCCAGGGGCCAGCTGATACACAGAATGCTACTTTTTAAATAACCTTGCTGCTGTTGCTGCTGCTAAGTCGCTTCAGTTGTGTCCAACTCTGTGCAACCCCATAGAGGGCAGCCCACCAGGCTCCCCCGTCCCTGGGATTCTCCAGGCAAGAACACTGGAGTGGGTTGCCATTTCCTTTTCCAATGCATGAAAGTGAAAAGTGAAAGTGAAGTCGCTCAGTCGTGTCTGACTCTTCGAGACCCCATGGACTGCAGCCTACCAGGCTCCTCCATCCATGGGATTTTCCAGCCAAGAGTACTGGAGTGGGGTGCCATCGCCTTACTATCCCCTTTTCCTTACTATTCCTAAACACACCTTAGAGACCCAAGGTATTCTTATTTAGCAAGGGGAAACAAAGGGACTGGATCCTGGGAAAATCCATGCTTAATAATTTAAGAATAAAGGCACCTCTTTCACATGGCCACTCTGCAAACCTGTTCTTCCTAGGACCCTACTCACTATTTCCTCCTTCCCCTCCTAACTCACTGGTCTGAGGCAGAAAGGTAAGAAAAACTTTTCCAAGAAATGAAAGGTATAGACTCAGAAAAGGTCAAAATTCTCACACACGCGCACACACACACGGCACTAGCCAACAGGTTGAACCTACAGAGGTGGGGCGATGGGAAGATGAGGGAAAGAACAAATATTCAATAATCCCCACCCCAAGCTACACGGAGAACACTCTCATTTGCTATAAAAAGCCCCAATCGCTCTCTCAGTATTTTTTTTCCAATTTTGCCTCGCAAATTTTTCAATAAAATATTCTGACTGTAGAAATGTATTATTTCACATCAACATAACTCACATACTTACTGTAACTGTTCAGTCAGTTTCATCATGGTCAATGAAGGAATTTACCATACATTTTTAGCAACTGTATGTTCTCAAAGATTTTATCATATTCCAAGGAGAGGCAAGAATCCCCAGTGCTTGGACGTCTACATGTCAGCAAAATCAATCTCACAGTTAACAATCTACCTGGTAGAAGGAAGACTTCTTAGGAAGTAGCTCATGTTTTGCTTTTGGATTTAACATTTTACAGGGTTTTTAAAAAGATATTTCTCAATCTTTTCTTCAAAAGAAAATTTATAATTATTTTTGCAATTCCTGAGAAGCAACTAAAAATCTTGACAGTTTACAAAAGCTACCCTGTTTTTGTTTTCCCCATTCTACTAAAGCTGAAAACGGTCCAGGAAGTACAAGCTTTACCTATGGACACAGAGATGAAGTGGCAGCACAGATCAGAACCCAGGCTGCCTGGGTCCAAAAGGGGAGATCTTTCCAGGTGGCTGGTCTTAACAAAATGATCAAGCAGTCAGATTAAATGTTCATGAGGTACTAGACAAACAACAGGGACAAGAAATGGACGGATGGAACTAGGTCTCTATGGCCTGGCTCTTTTTCTAAGCAAGGATCAATCCTACTTTAGTTCAACCAAGGATATTGGTGTTTTGGCCAAATACGTATATACGGGCTGCTGCTGCTGCTAAGTCACTTCAGTCATGTCTGACTGTGTGACCCCATAGACAGCAGCCCACCAGGCTCCCCCGTCCCTGGGATTCTTCAGGCAAGAACACTGGAGTGGGTTGCCATTTCCTTCTCCAATGCATGAAAGTGAAAAGTGCAACTTGGTGTTATGTACTAGGACCTCTAAGCTGAAATTTATTGACTTTATTTAAAGTTTCTAACCAGATTTTAGATAAGACACTTCAAAGAAAATGAGAACATAATGACATTATGTTGCAGGGCATGCTGACTGCAGAAGTAAATTTGGAGTGAAGCTTATCTGTGGAGCAAAAGTGAACACTCCCTGAGTGCAGAAACATTAAAACAAACTCCAAAAGGAAACTCCAATTACTGAAGGTTCCAAGTTCTCTCTCATTTGCCAGCCCCTTGTAGTCTGTATTGTTCAGTTCAGTTCAGTCGCTCAGTCACGTCCGACTCTTTGCGACCCCATGAACCGCAGTACACCAGACCTCCCTGTCCATCAGCAACTCCCGGAGTCCACCCAAACCCATGTCCATTGAGTCGGTGATGCTATCTGTACTTAAAGCTAAAAGGACTTCTCTGGTGGCTCAGATGGTAAAGAATCCGCCTGCAATGCAGGAGACCGGGGTTCAATTCCTGGGTCAGAAAGATCCCCTGGAGAAGGGAATGGCTACCCACTCCAATATTCTTGCCTGGAGAAGTCCATGAACAGGAGCCTGGTGGGCTACAGTCCATGGAGATGCAAAAAAGCTAGACACAACTGAATGACTAATAACTCTTCACTAAAGCTAGAAACATCTACTCCCGTATTTTTTGCTCAAGTTTAGTTCCTTAAATGTCATGGTTAGCAAGAACACAATATGACAATCCCTGAGCCAAGATCCTTAGGACTAGAGGATTTTCAGATGTAAGAACTTCTTGGATTTAGGAAGTTCCATAGTTTATACATCACGTAATACCCCAGCAGTGTCTGAGCAATGACCCCTATCCTATCATATTGGTAATTTGTAGTCAAAGTTGTGCAAAAAGCAAACTGAACTATATTAGGAGTATAAAAAGTCTCATATCAGTTCAGGCCAACTTTGACCTCATGGTCAAATGAGAGTTTTAGCACCCAACTTAGAAATTTTTTTTGATTTTCAGAGCTTTCAAGAATGTAATAACGAAGTTAGGGAGGAAAAGTAGCCTATAAAAGGATCTGTGATAAATGTTAGAAGAAGGAAAAAAAACCTAACATTCAGTGCTGGCTAAGATGCTAAATAAATTACGGGAAATTACCTAAGTCAACTGTTAACTACCATCAGAAAATTTGCTATGGAAATATCTTCATCTTAAACTTCAGTTTTAGCTGCTCACTTAGAGTTCCCACACTAATTAAAGGGAGGGAAACAGTCATCAAAGTTAGGAGTCACAGAATCATTCTTTAACCTCCAGTGGTCTTACTGATCAGTCAGTGCACCATCTCACAGGATTATTATTACAACAGTCTGATAATCCTCTCCAGATGACTCGGGGCACCAAGTCAGCACACAACACCTGGCAGACACCATCCCATGCTGGTCCCGCTCATCCACATGGTAGATAACCATGTGAGAAACCAGCTCACCCCACTGCCCCCTCCCTCACAAACCTGAAACAAAGGCAGAAACAAAGAGCATGCACCCCGAGCGTTCAAGGACTGCGTTGTGCATAAACCAGGAGGAGAAGACACACAGTTTTCTAAACTCTGCTAAATCACACACACACTTCTGATGATTTGAGAAACTATGGGATGTGTACATCAAACCTAGAACTTCAGAGGGAGAAAGTAGTGTTCATGGTGAAACCAGTGAGCTTGTGTCACACTGGCTCATCACTGGAAACATTCACACTCACTTTTTGAGACCTGCCACCAACTTACCACTTAAAAGGACACATTAAAATTTTATTTGATGAACTGCTCAATTCATCCAACAACCCCCAAGCTCTTACACTACACCAACACAAGCTGGACACAGGGAACAAGAACAGAAATGAATGAATGGGACTAAGGCCAAAGCACTAGAGTGATTCAGGATGCAGAGCCTGTAAAAGTGCTGCTACAGGCATGGTTCAGTGTTGCCTTTTCAGCTGAGATAAGTAACAATAGATTCCTCTATCACACGCCTAACTCAGGTTTTAAAGCAAAATTGATGGCAAGTATCAATGAAGTATCATTACTGCCAGCAACATATAAAAAAATGAGACAAGAGTTTGTGTTTGAGTCTTCAGCCTAACACAGGTAAGTTACAAATCACTGTAAATAAGCATTCCGCAAAAATAGATGCAAAACCAAAACTAGTGAAAAAAGAATCTGACTGGCTGTTCTGAACCCAAGAGCTAAACACTTAAAACACAAAATTCCCTCAAACAATCTAACTTGTGCAATATGACAGCTACTATCACAAAGTTAAATAAACACAACATCATTGTAGTAACAGACAACTGTGCATCCAGACAGAAGACCAAGTTCAAGTGTCCCACACTTCACTGGGGCAACAAAAAGATATGACCAGGCAGCTAATTAACACATATGTAAAATAAACATTCTGAAACAGAAGGTGCTATTTAAACATTACTGCTGATCACCTTCTCTGTCATTGGAATAGAGCATACTTTTGAAAATGAAAACGAAACTCAAATTCATTGTTTTTTTTTTAAAGGTAAGCAAAAAAGGTGACTATTACCCTATAGCTGTTGTCTAGTATACATATGGAGAGAAAGACTAATATATATGTTCCAACCGAGCTTAATTCAGCCTCTTAGAACCACAAAAAAGAATACGTTCCCTTTTATTGACCCTAGTTTGATGACCTAAACAGCAACATTCTAAATGTTATCTATCATTTCTCAGCATCTCCCAGAAACAAGTTTTCACTAAAACAACACACATCATACAATTATACTTAACATAGTTCTCCCACTAACTTCCTTGAGCCAAGCATCTTTCATTTCTTACTCAATCACTGTACTTGCAGATTATGTCTTGATTGTCCTGAGCAAGCATAGACTACCTGATCATCTAATGACCTCTCATTTTTTAAAATCCTTAATAAAACACACAGTCACATGAGTGATACAAGATAAATATGAATACATACAGTCTTACAGACATTCTCTCATGGGATGAGTTAAAATTACAGCCTATTAGAGACAAACAATTTCTTCTGTTAAATTATAGTATTTTGACTCTGTTGCTTTTCATTCAAAAAGTAATAATTCTATTTACCAAGATGGCTGAGAAATGGATGTATCCATCTTATACTAGCAGTCTTACTAGAGATATTTCAGTGAGTGTTCCTGGGGATTTATTAAAGGAACAAATTACTAATCAACACAACCACAATGTCCTAGTATTTTCAGTATGGTATAATGGAAAGTTTGAATGAATGTTCATGAGAGTACAGTTCATAATAAGTTCAAAATACAGACCAACGAAACATACGTCTTTATCTTGCCCTCTGCAAACCCAAATTTCTCACTTTTCCTTTTCTTAATGAGTGAGGCAGCAGGGGGCAAGCTGCTTTAGATACCACAGACATTAATTACAGCTCTTTTCAAAGAGATTTACTACAGGACTTTGTGTCTCTCTTTCTTTCTCATCTTAGGAGTATATGCCCAGAAGTGCAGACAAACACACACACACACACACGCGTGCGCGCGCGCACGAGAAGCTGAAGTTCTCAACCTAGGGGCCCATGTGATGCACTTACCTTGTCTCAGGGTTGTAGCCTAGTATGTAGAAGAATGAATCCACTCGGGCCTTAAACTCTCTAGCAGCAAATATGTCAGAAAAATGGGAGATGTTACACTTCCCTCTGAAAATAAACAAACAAAAAATGTTAGCAATACTGTCAACTGCTTTGTAAATCAAAATACTGCTGGCAGAAGAACTGATGTTTTTGAACTGTGGTGCTGGAGAAGACTCTTGAGAGTCCCTTGGACTGCAAGGAGATCCAACCAGTCCATCCTAAAGGAGATCAGTTCTGGGTGTTCACTGGAAGGACTGATGATGAAGCTGAAACTCCAATAATTTGGCCACCTGATGTAAAGAGCTGACTCATTTGAAAAGATCCTGATTCTGGGAAAGATTGAGGGCAGAAGGAGAAGGGGACGACAGAGGATGAGATGATTGGATGGCATCACCGACTCAATCGACATGGGTTTGGGTGGACTCTGGGAGTTGGTGATGGACAGGGAGGCCTGGTGTGCTGCAGTTCATGGGTCGCAAAGAGTTGGACACAACTGAGTGACTGAACTGAACTGAACTGGTAAGAGGTATGTAATAAAAAGTACTCTTTCCCTTATAAAAAAAAATATTACTGCTGGAAAGGTAAGAGTGAGGGAGATGTAACTCAATCCATAGTACTCCAAGAAAATGCAGAATATGGTGACAAACTCGTTAATTATCTATTCAGAAAAATGGGAGTTTCCCCCCAAAATAAGAAAATGTCCAATAATACATATATTTTTTGTTTCATGACTGCTTTTACCTACAACTTGACAACATAACTGCTTTTATCTCAGTCTTATAATAAAATTAAACAACAAAGATAAACTAAGGGCAGGATTGGGATTAAAGGATATGAAATATTTTGGGGGAAAATTTAAACCACAGTCATACTACTTTACCCAAAAATCCACCTAAAGTCTTTGTAATCATCAAAGCAAAATGGGCCTTTTCCTCCTGCTGCCTTAAGATAAGGAGAAAGTGTAACTGAGTATGGAAGAAATTCACTGTCTTGGAAATTAAAACCTGGAGAAATTTTAACTTTTTAAACATATACATGTGTTTGAATATATAAATACACAGTTCCCAAATTTTCAGTAACTGAAAATTTTCATGTAACTGTAGTGTAAATGACTACACTGGAAAATACTTTTCCATTGAAATACAGTAAGGCAGGTTCATCTACTAACATAAGTTAGACCACAATATAGTTGAGCGTTCTACATTACTTAACTCCTGAAGCAGAGTTTCCAGGCTCCAAATGTAAATGTCATTTACATCACATCATGAGGTACCGCCCACCTCCCCATGACACACACCTATGCACACACTGGAGTGTTGGGAGAACTTCTGAGATTCCCAAGAAGACAGGGAGGTTTTAAGAATTTCAACTCCCTCAGCCATTTAGGCAACTTTAACATCATTGCTACTGCTACTGCTAAGTCGCTTCAGTCGTGTCTGACTCTGTGCGGGCCCACAGACGGCAGCCCACCAGGCTCCCCCGTCCCTGGGATTCTCCAGGCAAGAACACTGGAGTGGGTTGCCATTTCCTTCTCCAATGCATGAAAGTGAAAAGTGAAAGTGAAGTCACTCCGTCGTGTCCAACTCTTCGTGACCCCATGCCATGGACTGCAGCCTACCAGGTTCCTCCGTCCATGGGATTTTCCAGGCAAGAGTACTGGAGTGGAAAAGAGTACTTCCACTCAAGTGGAAGCCAACGGCTAAGATCAGAGTAGAGAGAATTGGTGGATCAAAGGTTCATCAACAACACATGTGAGACACTTCCAGGGATGTGATCTCCCACTGCTTGAATAGGCATTCCATTCCCACAAGGGTCCACGAACTGGCACGTTAACAACATGCACACACTTGCTACCGGCCAAGGTGTTAGTGAAAGAAACTGAGGGATGTCAACATGGCAGATGTTCATTCACTTCCTGCCAAATCAAAAAGCAATGCCCTCCTTTCCCATAGAGCTTAAGGAACCTGTGACCAAAGCCTCAGTACTGGACAGAAGACAAGATGATCTCAGACAATCTCCATTTTAGAAATTTAATAAAAATACTATTGAATTCCTAAAGTTCCAAGAGAAATGAATTTTAAATTTTACTTAAAATCCTTTGTTGACAGCAGCTTTCCTGTAGTGAGCAGCATCACTGGCCTCTGCCCCAAAGCACCCACATGCGCCATCACTGTGACACCCAAAACCACTGCCAAAATGCTCCCAGGGAAGGACATGGCTATGCTGTGCTCAGTTGCTCAATTGTGTCTGAGTCTTTTTGACCCCATGGACAGTAGCCCACCAGGCTCCTCTGTCCATGGGGATTCTCCAGGTAAGAACACTGGAGTAGATTGCCATGACCTCCTCCAGGTGATATTCCCAAGCCAGGGATCGAACCCAGATCTTCCACACTTGCAGGCAGATTCTTTACTGGAGTGGCAACACAAATGGTTTAGGGAAAACCCAGATCAGTGAGAAGAGAAGGCTGTCATCTGATAAATGACTATGAAACTGTACTAATGGGATTTTATCTACCACTATGTCCTTCACCTGTTTCCTGTTTAATTATAGGAAGAGTATGGATTTTCACATGTTAATTTTATATCCTGCTACTCAATTTTTTAGCATATGATATAGTTTAATCATTGATTCTCTGAGGTTTTCCCGAATGCTAACTGTATATGCAAATAAACATAGTTTCACTTCTTCTTCATCCTTTCTTAAGCTTCTAGTGAGGGCTTCCCTAGTAGCTCAGTGGTAAAGAATTCACCTGACAAGAAGATGAGGGTTTAATACCTGAGGTGGAAAGATCCCCTGGAAGAAGAAATGACAACCCATCCCAGTATGCTTGCCTGAAAAATCCCATGGACAAAGGAGCCTGGAGAGCCACGGCTCATGGAGTCGCAAAGAATCAGTTCAGACTTAGCAACTGAACAACAAAAGGAAGTCTCCAGCTGCACTGTTCGGCTAATGCAATGAAAACGTGGAAGGTAGTGGAAACTGAGGACATCTTCTCCTTCTTCCTGATCTCAGTGGAAATGTCTCTCGGGTATTCCCATTAAACACGACACCCACTTTAGAATAAATGTACCACAACCATAGTTTTGGGGATAAGCTTTTCCCCTAGATTTATTAACATGGTATATGGTATTAACAGAGTCTCGAGCATTAACCTACCCTGCATTCCTGGAATAAATCCCAGTTGGTTATAACAACCCTTTAATAAAATATCAGAATTCTTTGAAGTACTTGATTAATTAGACCTAATGTTTTTTTCTCATAAATTTCTGCTTCTATCATTATTGCTTCCTTTACTGTGCTTTTGCTGTTGTCTGTAACAGTTTGTTCACACTAGCCTTGGTACAAATGTCCATCAACAAAGAAACAGGTAAACAAAGTACTATCTATTTTACAATGAGATTACTAGACAACAATACACAGGAAAGAGTTACTGATACATAGCACATTGTGAAAAATCTCAAAAACTAAAAGCTGTGTAAAAGAAGCCACACACACAAAAAATTACATACTGTATGATTCTGTTTATATGAAGTTCTAGAAGAGCATAGAGGAATTGATGGTGGGAGAAATCACAACAGTGGCTGTTTTGGGGAGGGAAGTTTAGAGAGAAGAGCTGCTGAAGGGAAATTTCTGGGATGATGGGAACATCTTGTGTCTTGTTTGGGGTCAAACAAATTTGCCCAAATTTATGAAAATGTAAACTTAAATTCTGAATTTGTGTGTGTGTGTGTGTGTGTGTGTATAAATAAATACATAAAGTACCGGGAGAAAATAAAGCAAGTGTCATCAGCATAGAGCTGCAGCTGTCCCTGCTAGTTCAGGAGCCCTAAGTACTAGGCAGAGGTGAAGACAGGGCTGACCTGAGCAGGAAGCCCCTCAGCCACTCAGTTGGTTCTAACTGGCTGGCATCTGTTCTGAAATATGTTTCATATCGCCTGGTATTGAAGAGCTTACATTTAAAGTGTGTGTACATGTGTACCATTTTAAGCACTCAGTATTTTTTCTCCAGTGCTCTCCTTTCTTCATGCTCTAGCTCAGAACAGTACATTATTTGACAGTGTTTGTGAAATGGAGGCAGAGAGACTGCTAGGAGAAAATTGCCATCACACCCACCCTGCTGAAACAGTTGCTTTCACAGCCTCCTCAGTCCTGCATTCCCCATATCTAACATGATGCTTCTAAAGACAGGGAAGCATCATGTTTGAGGGTCCTTCTGTTCAGCAGCAACAAGAGCTTCCTGGGAAAGACTTGCTTGGTAAGTGCTTTGCTGTGATGCCCCACAGGTATGCCCTGAGCACCAGACCACCTAGACAGCTCTGTGTGGCTAGTGGGAGAGGGCCATCTGAAGGGGATAAAAAAGAAGAGAGAACCTCCTCATACAAGCAGAGAAACAAATGGAAACCCTAGCCAGAAATTCATTCCCTCAAACTACACCCAGAATTGAGCAAGTCTTCATACAGCCCAGATATGCAAACCTCAGAGAAACTCATGGAGAGAAAGGCCGACCAGCTCCCACAGACAGCTCAGAGCAGCACGTTTGTTTACAGTTCTCACTGCCACTCTTGACCAAAAATGAGGGGGAAAAAGATTGTGAGACAGAGGGATTATCATGTGTGTTGCACAGGCATAGAATTTTTTTCTTTTTTAGGTTTCTTTTCTGTTTCTAGTTCTTCCGTTTCCTTTGCCTTCCTGTATGGGTTATATGAAGGTTTTCTAGATTCCATCTTGATACAGTGTTCTGACAGTATCGCTCTATACAGTTTTACAGTCAGTTCAGTCGCTCAGTCATGTCTGACTCTTTGCGACCCCATGGACTGCAGCATGCCAGGATTCTCTGTTCATCACCAACTCCCAGAACTTGCTCAAACTCATGTCCATGGAGTCAGTGATGCCATCCAACCATCTCATCCTCTGTCGTCCCCTTCTCCTCCTGCCTTCAATCTTTCCCAGCATCAGGCTCTTTTCCAATGAGCCAGTTCTTTGCATCAGGTGGCCAAAGTATTGGAGTTTCAGCTTCAGTGTCAGTCCTTCCAAAATTCAGGACTGATATCCTTTAGGATGGACTGGTTGGATCTCCTTGCTGTCCAAGGGACTCTCAAGAGTCTTCTCCAACACCACAGTTCAAAAGCATCAATTCTTCAATGCTCAGCTTTCTTTATGGTCCAACTCTCACATCCATACATGACTACTGGAAAAACTATAGCTTTGACTAGGTGGACCTTTGTCAGCAAAGTAATGTCTCTGCTTTTTAATATGCTGTTTAGGTTGGTCATAGCTTTTCTCCCTAGGAGCTAGTGTCTTTTAATTTCATAGCTGCAGTCACCATGTGCAGTGATTTTGAAGCCCAAGAGAATAAAGTTTCCCCATCTATTTCCACGGAAATGGAAACTATTTCCATTGTTTCCTCATCTATTTGCCATGAAGTGATGGGACCAGATGCCATGATCTTTGTTTTTTGAAGATCATTTTTTTGAGTCTTAGCCCAGCTTTTCACTCTGTTCTTTCAGTTTCATCAACAGGCTCTTTAGTTCTTCTTCACTTTCTGTCATAAGGGTGGTTATCATCTGCATATCTGAGGTTGTTGATACTTCTCCCAGCAATCTTGATTCCAGCTTGTGCTTCATCCAGCCTGGCATTTTGCATGATGTACTCTACATATAAGTTAAATAAGCAGGGTGACAACATATAGCCTTGACGTACTCCTTTCCCGATTTGGAACAAATCTATTGTTCCATGTCCAGTTCTAACTGTTCCTTCTTGACCTGCATACAGATTTCTCAGGAGGCAGGTAAGGTGGTCTGGTATTCTGAGCTCTTTGAAGAATTTTCCACAGTTTGTTTTGATCCACAGCCAAAGGCTTTGGTGTAGTCAATAAAGCAGATGTTTTTCTGGAACTCTCTTGCTTTTTCTATGATCCAGTGGATGTTGGTAACTTGATCTCTGGTTCCTCTGCCTTTTCTAAATCCAGGTTGAACATCTGGAAGTTCACAGTTCACATTCTGTTGAACCATGGTTCAACAATTTCAGTGGTTGCTCTAAATACAACAATATACAACACTGCTGCCAGTAAATCCTCTCTGCCTCGCCACTTTTAAAATTTAATTGTCTTAAGTGTTTAAGAAATCTTCTTAAATACTCCTTAAAGACACAAAAGTAAAGACAAACAAATGGGAAAATATCCCCTATTCATGGATAGGAAACTTCAATATAGCATTTTTCCAAACTTTTAAAACATACTATAAAGCCTCTGTGGGCTTCCCCTGTGGTTCAGTGGTAAAGGATCCACCTGCAGTGCAGGCAACACAGGAAATGTGGGTTCAGTCCCTGAGTCAGGAAGATCCCCCGGAGAGGGGCAGGGCAACCCACACCAGAATTCTTGCTGGAAGAATCCCATGGACAGAGGAGCCTGGCGGGCCGTGGTCCATAGGCTGCAAAGAGTTAGACATGACTGAGCACACACATAAAGCCTCTGTAATTAAGAGCGCAGCACCAGCGCATAAACAGACAGTAGGAAACAGAACAGCAAGTCCAGAATACATACTGGAAATAAGGGGGCATCTCAAACCACTGAGGTAAAGACAGTAAACGGTACTGGGTGGGTCAGTCAGGGAGAATGCCTCTATAAAACGTGGGGTAAGGGGCTTCCCTGGTGGTCCACAGGTGAAGAATCCGCCTTCCAGGGCAGCGAATGCAGGTTCAATCTCTGCACAGGGAACTATGATCCCACCTGCCACAGGGCGACCAAGCCCCGAACTGCAACTAGAGAAGCAACAAAGACCTGACACAGCTCCCCCACCGCCCCCCCAAAAAAAGAAAAAATGGTGTAAGTAAGTACTTTCTAACCTTGACTCAAAGTCCTGAGGGAATGAAAGAAAAGACTGCTAAGTCTGACTAAACAGAAATAAGCTTTGCATAATTTTTAAAATGATAAAATTAAAAGAAAACTGACAGAAGTAGGAGAAAATACCTGCAACAGGCATATTAAGAACTTTTAGAAAGGGGGAGACAAAGATAAAAACCCACAGAAAAGACATGAACAGATAATTCATAGAAATATAGACAAAAATATCCTTTGAAATGAAAAAATGCTCAAACTCACTCACTGTTAGCAAAGTAAAGTAGAACAACACTAAGATACTATTTCTCATCTATCAATCAGACAGGCAAAAGTTTTTAAAATAACATAACACATTCTGTTGGGAAACTGAAAGCCTGGACATTGTTGGAGGAAATGCAAATTGGTATACGCTCTCAGGGCGGGAAACATACATACATAAACTTTTCAATTCAGCAACCCCTTTCCTAGGAATCCACCCTGAAGATACTCATCCAATAATAAGGAATCACATATGCACAAGGATACTCATTGCAGCATCATTTATAATTGAAACATCTTGGAAACAACCTACATGCCTACACACACAAGACAGCAGGTGAATAAACCACAGCACAGCCACACAGTGGAATGCTACACAGCTGTGAAAAAGAGTGAGCTGATTAAACTGCCATGGAGCAATTTCTAGAACCACGAAGAGAAAGAAAGCAAAGTGCAAAAAGAGTATGCTATTCTTCACGTAAGAAAGAAGGTACAAGAAGACAGACATGTACTTGCTTATCTGTGAAAAGAAAATACAAGAAGGATAAACTAAGAGGTAAAGGGAAAAGTTATCTATACCAGGTAGGTAGGCAAGAGGGAAGAAATGGGGAATGGGAACATGGCAGTGGGGCTTAAGGCTGGATCTTCTTACAGCTCTGAACTGTGGAGGCACAGCAATAGTTCACAAACCCTCCCTCACCCAAAAACTAAACAGCTCAAATCAAAGAAGAGGAACCAAAGTTGGAATGAAAGTCTAACAAAGGTGAACCTAGCTATACCATAAATAAATAATACAAGCACACCTAGGGAGCTATGAAAAACAGAACTGACCTGAATAATTTGAGAAAACAGGCTCTTGTCCATAATATACACTATGTGGAAAAGTGTGTTAGTCACTCAGAAATGTCTGACTCTTTGTGACCCCCAGGGATTGTACATAAGACTAAAGACTAAGATGCAGTCAATAAATTTGTTCCTCACAGGTGCATGGGTAACAAATTCTGAAACTAAGTATATCAAAGAATTGGATAAAAATAAGCAAATATAAATATATTTTTAAAAAATAAGAGCTGAGTGTTTCACTGTAGAAGAAAGAAGTTACCGGTAAATGGGAGGAGAGGGACCTCCCTGGTTAAGACTCTGCTTTCACTTCAGGGGGCGTGGGTTTGATTCCTGGTTGGGGAACTAAGGTCACACATGCAGTGAGCAATGGCAAAAATAAAAAAGAAAAGGGGAGGGTACGAGGAACCTCGTGGTGCTAGTCAGACCACGCCCTCTGCTCTGGGCCACATGAAGACACAGGGAGAAGCCAGCAGTCTGCACACCAGAGCCAGGTGCTCACCAGAACTCACACATACGGGCAGCCTCAGACACAAACACACACACCTGGAACCTCTAGCCTCCAAAACTCTGAGAATGAAATTTCTCTTGTTTATAAGCCACCCAGTCTATGGTCTTTTGTTTCTAGCAACTCAAATGAAGTAAGGCGACCATGAAAACCAAGTAAGGTCTTTGACTCAATGGCATTGTTCCAATGCTATTTCTTGGTTCTGATAACTATACTGTAATTACATAAGATGCTAACACAAATGAAGACTGGGAGAGAGATACATGGAAATTCAGTATTTGTAACTTTTCTTTGTGTCCAAAAGTAGCTCCCAACAATAGAATTTTTAAAAGACTATGACGTGTTCAAGGACAGAGACAGCATACTATTCAGTGAGGTATTCCCTGCACCTACAGAGCCCTCCCACTATAAGTAGCTCAATAACGTGTTAAATGATGGATGAATAAAGAAAGCAATGGTTAGCAAGTTATGGTATCTAATGAAGTTCTAAGCATGTACAGACAGAACAATAAAAACAATAAAAATGCTGTAGGTCAGTCATTTCACATACAAAAAGAACTGTGGACTGAAGCTGGAAAATGAGTCTTAAGTTGCAACACTAAGAGCTCTGAGGCTTCGTGAGAGCCCTGAGGGAACTTGCAGGAGCTAAAGGAACTTTGCAAATTCTAAGGAAGGGCTGAGGAACTATATACCATGATGTCATTAATCCGTTTCAATTACTACACACATGTGATTCCAGCTGCCCATAACAAAGTAAGCAGATAATTTGATTTGGGTTGAAAAGGGGGCAATCAGAAGCCCAAAAGACATAATTTAAGGTTTCTTGGTCCAGGGCTTCCAGAAAATTCACTCTAAAACATATTCTTATGACAGTGAATTCCTAGGTTAGATGACAACCTGACCTACCTTGGATATTTTTTTCCCAATAGGACACAGATAATCAGAAGGCTGGAAAATAGCTCTCAAGCTGATGACACAGCTGTGACCTCCTGTCTGCCCTCCTCTATCAATACTTGAGAATCTTCTGTTACAAGTGACCTGAAAATGTTGTCTGGGTCACATGTTCATAATCCAATCACAAAACAATCACTCTTGATCCTTTGATGTCAATAAAATATTATCCTTAGGGCAAAAAAAAAAAAAAAAAAAAACCTATAATAGCAAACAAACTGCAAGCTACATTTTTTTATTTAGCTTAATCTAGCTAATCTGCTGATTCTCAGAACATCTGGAGATGGCTCCTGGGGCTGAACACTTCTCCCCATGCCTGAAGTGGTCTGAGAATCCACTCAAGTCATGCCAGAGGCCACAGGGAAATGAAGTAACTGTACCACCAAGAACAGAATTGTACTTTATTTCACTTTTTATTTTCTTCCCTTTATGCCTTTAAGAAGCCAATTCAGATTCATGAGCACTACTCTGGTTACTGAGTATGAGATACTCTGCAAGAGGCTTCTTCATGCTCTGTACCTTCCTGGATACAGAAGCAGTTCACGGTTCTGTCACTTAATCATATGACTTTTTTTTTAAGTTTGTTAAAAAGAAGGCACTAAGGTTAACAAATGTGACCTTCGTCATGAAACCAGGGAGCAGAGCCAGGATTCAAGCTGAAGTCTCCTAATTTCCATTTGGCTCTTTTCCTATCACACCAGTGTCAGCCAAAAATACACACCCGGGAGTAAGGAGAACTCAAAAAAACTACTAACTAAGTATTACTACCTGGTTATTGATCAACGTAAAGAAGAAAAGAAAATAAACAGTTGTACAAACTTAGCCCCAAAGGTAGGAATGGGGGATAGCCAAGGTCAGCAGCACAGCAATAATGCTGGGCAAATTCAACTCCGATTTCTACTACAGTGAAGATCCCACCATCTCTTCTGGGAATAAATCCGGTTGGCAGGGGGTATGGGGGGAATGCTACAGGCTCCATTTATACAGAGAGGCTGCCTAGGAGTTCTGTTTTCCTTTTGATTTGTGATGGTGAAAGGACAAAGCTCTCTGGGCCTTTACAGCCCAACCCCAGCACCAGCTTGAAAGAGAAAGTTATACATCGGTTTCCTCCTGAGTGAATGGAAGGGCCAGAGCCCCCTCAGAGGCTCTGTGAGCCCAAAGAATCCACACAACTGAGCACTTTGATCTCTGAGAAGAATGGTGCTAAGTAAGCACTATCGTTCTTTTTCTTTCTTTTTTGTCCTCCATGGTTTTTTCAGTACATTCATTTGATCCTCTTTCATGTGCCTATGGACTATTTTATTTGTCCTCTTTCAAAATTGAAGTTTATTTTTGGCAGTACTACTTTTTACCTGTGGAGAATGAAAAAAAATTCTTTCAATGGACAAACGGTGAATGAAGAATTGGAATTAAAAAATGAAAGCCTAACTCCCACCCCCATACTTTAAAATTAAAGTAATCTAGCTTTAGTGAAGAGAAAAGGAATAGAGATTCCTGGGGGCACTGCTATTCAACTCTACTTTTATCAGAGATGATCCTATGGTGAGCACTCTGCCACTGCAAACCAGGATTATTAAGCAAAAGCAAGAACCCCCAGATGAGCCCCAGATGCAGACAAATGTCAACACACCCACAAGGGTTACAGAGCAGCTACTAGACCAGATCACCAGTAACCATGTGGTGATGCTCACATTCATCTGGTGTCCTTGGGGAAAAAAACCCAACTGTCAAGTCACCCAAGAGATGCTCTGTTTGAAGCAGACAAAAATCAAATTTAAAATGACAGTTTTATAAAACCACCTCATAACCTCTTTAAAGGAAAATGCCACATGAGAAAAAAAAGCTAATCAATAAGGGTTCTAGTCACATACACAGTGAAAAGGAGATAAGGAATCACCACAATAGCACTCCAGCTCTTCGGTGGCCACTGAAGAGACGATGACATACACAATTACAGAAGATACTGATTATAAACTGAGTCAAAGTTCATTCATCTGGGTCTACCTAAAATTATCTGGAACGACTCTTTGGACCCCGTGGACTGTAGCCCACCAGGCTCCTCCATCCATGGGATTCTCCAGGCAAGAATACTGGAGTGGGTTGCCATTTTCTTCTCCATCTAAAAATGCTAAATAGTATAAAATGACTATACAGATCTATCAGTCTTTGATAAATTTTCAAATAAATTTGCTGTGAGCAAATATATAAAAATCCATTGAATAACCAGAGTAACTTATCTCACATGTTTACTTAAACTCTAAATTGATTAAAAATCATTCACCTGAATCAATGAAATAAGAAGGGGGTGTGGGGGTGGGAAGCATGTAAAACAGGTAAGAAATTATCCCAGGATCAATCCACTTGTCTTAGCTGACAATTCAATGGTTCCGTCAATCTGTCCAACCTTCCATTAATTCACTTTGTTCAGCATGCAAGTTTAAGATTGGAAAACCACCCCCAAGAAGACATGAAAAGCTTGGGGGAATTTTGAAAGAAATTTATAAAACACTACAGGAATTCTCCAAATGTATCTCAAGTTCTGTAAGAAGCCAAATCTAACCCCATACACGCCTTTCCTTACAGCAGGGGCTGGCAGACTACAGTCTGCAATCCAAAGCTGGTCTACCACCTGCTCTTGTACAGCCTGAGATCTAAGAATGGTTTTTCCATTTTTAAATGGCTACAAATTAAGTCAGAGAAGACTTGCATCTCCTGACATGTGGAAATTAAATGAAATTCAGACCTCAGTGTTCACAAGTAAAGTTTTACTGGCACACAGCCATCTCACTTATTTACGCATTGCCTCTGGCTTTTGTACTACGATGGCTGAGCTGAGTAGCTGCAATTAGAGACCATGCAAGACTATATGACCAAAAAAGTTTGCCCAAACCTGCCCTGTGTTAAAAGTTGCTACACTTTGCCTTGAAATAACTGGCTCGAGCTACGCAGCTTTACACAAGAGGCTCCAGATGGTTCTGCTGAATACCATCTGAGCAATATAATAGAGAAATCACTCTATCTCATTGTAGCTAAATGCCAGCAAATCCCTATGATTTGTTTTTAAACTGTATTCTTAAACAAAGAAAGTGGTTCTTTCACCATTTTTGTTATTTCCAATGGGGGAAAATGTATAATAAAATCTCTTGTCTTATTCCTTTACCACTTAAGAAGCCCCAAGTCTCCATCTCATAAACAAAATATACCAGAATAAATAGGTATCTTTTTCTTGAAAGGGACAGAAAATAACAAAAGGTATGAAGCTTATGGTCACTTTTTTGGCATTATTACCGAAGACTTTAAGACTAGCAGCAACGTTACCTCAGAATAAAATCTTCAATATGCTTTCCCCATTCCCAAGTAATGGGCTTTCCAGGTGGCACAGTGGTAAAGAATCTGCCTTCCAAAATGCAGGAGACACAAGAAATGTGGGTTCTATCCCTTGATGGGGAAGATCCCCTGGAGGAGGAAATGGCAACCCGTTCCAGTATTCTTGCCTGGAGAATCCCATGGACAGAGGAGTCTGGCAGGCTATAGTCCTTGGGATCGCAGAGAGTCGGACACAAGTAAGCAACTAAAACTTTTCTAGTGGCAGAGATTGAATCTTCAGGCAACAATCTATATAATAATCAGTCATGTCCGACTCTTTGTGACCCCATGGACTGTAGCCCGCCAGGATCCTCTGTCCATGGGATTCTCCAGCCAAGAATACTGGAGTGGGTAGCCATTTCCTCCTCCAGAGGATCTTCCCAACCCAGGTATTAAACATGGGTCTCCTGCATTGCAGGCAGATTCTTTACCATTTGAGCCACCAGGGAAGCCCAATCTGTGTAACACCTCACTCTAAGTAATTCAGCAATAAATTTTCAAAGAAATAAAATACATAACTACAGGGGGTGGGGGAGGAAGGAAGGAAGGAAGAAAAAAATATAGATTTTCCCTTCACCCAGATTAGTGAAGACAGAGGCCACCTCTGAGACCCCAACAATCCACAAAGTTCACGCCGAGTGCCAGCTTGCTGAGACAACGCATAGAGTGTGACTGGTATTACGATATCAGATGAGATCCGGACAGCTCAGACTCTCTACCTGCATGCTTGATGACTTCTCCTCCACAGAAGGATCACGCATCTTGGGTGCTTACCTGAGGGCAGCGGCGTGGTAAGTGTCAACGTAATCGGAAATGAAGAGCTCTCGGTTCTTGATAACTGGGTCTGTAATGACAAGTTCTCTTCCAGAATCTGTCCAAAAAAGAAAATAAGAAAAAATTAATTAGGAGAACATTATAACTGAGTTTCCCAAAATAGGAAAATTCTACAAAATTTTTCTTTCAGGTTCAACTTCTATTATAAAAAGCACAATAAATAACCAGTCCTGGTCAGCAAAACTAAGAAGAGGAATAACATACAGCAGGAGTAAAAGGAAAAAGTGTCCTGTCGAATGTGTTTTTGCCCGTTAAGTCCCCACCATTTGCTGAAATGCTTAAGCACAAAATGAAAGAAGGGAAAAGAAACAACTATCATACTTTAGCAACTTGCTAACCACTAAAAAAAATGTTACTGATCTATTGCTAAACTATATTTAAAAAAGAATCATCATTTAACTGCTTTAACAGAACTTTTAAGTTTCAAAAAAGAAAAAAAAATGGTAAAACATAGAAGACTATTATTCTTCAAAGCTGTTTGCATATTATTACACTCAGGCTTGACTTCTAATGTGACCTTAATTTAAAAAAAAAAGGGGGGGGGTAGAAAACTGTTTTTGACCACTGGTTTGTTGACTCAAAACTCATCTCCCAAAGCAGTGTGAAGGAGTGAGACGACTACAGATATAAGGGCCATAGAGCTGGACCCCTGCCCTGGGGCCTCCAGAAGACAGGAAGTCTCGTCAACTCTCTTAGCCTCTCTGAGCCCTGATTTCCTCATCCAGAAGTGGGGAGTGATAACCCCTAAAGCATATAAATAATGGGTAACAAATATCAATCAGCTAGAATGAGGCCTAGCACCTTTCAAAACAAGAAGTCAATGAAAAGAAGCTATTACACATCTGAATAAATGGAATGTACACTTATGTAATGTACATTCATATGTACACTACATATGTATATATTACATATGTACACTCATATGCCAATAAAGTTATTGGGTAGAAACTACAATGCAAGTGGAAGAAAAAAATAAAAGATGCTCTGAACTACCTTCCTACTGTTCTAAAAGTCAATACTCAAACTAAATTTCAAAATACTCAGGAAAGCTCTGCTTCGAAAACTGAAGTTCACAACCCTGAATTCAGAGAAGTTCAAAAATACAGTTATTTAAAAGAAACAAAAAGCAATTCTATAGGATTATAAGTGTCATTAGTTCAACATTAGGTGAGAAAAAGGAATAAGAAGACGAAGCTACTTTTATTTCTGAAAATGTATCTTTACTCCAAGTTCAAGGAGAAGATGTTACCTGCACATGATCAGTTTGCTTCTCTTTTAAGGCAGAAGCAGTAAAGAACTCAACAAAAAAGTGAACACTCCAGTAAAGTCTTTATAAAATGCTTTTTCAGTGAAAATTTTGGACAGTGGTTATCTCTATTTAATGAATGTTCTTAGAAAGAACTTTGCCAAAGCTAAGAAAGTGTAAGAGTCAAACCAGAAGGAGATATTTACCATTTTCATTATGTCGATCCTGAACCAAATGCTGGTACACAGAATCTGGGACTTCAGACTGACGGTAGTACCATTTGACGTTCATGAGTAGATGGTCCCTCTTACTCTGAAAAGGAAAATCTAACAGCATTAGGAACAGGACTGCAGGCGCCCACAGGCGCATACCACACCCATGATCAAAAGCCCCTGGGAACAGGCGGACAGGCAGAGGAGGGGACATACAATTACCACCAGCACCACAAAAATATGGACAAGTTAATTATGAGGTCAATTTTTACATTTTGAAAAATCCCAGCCAAAATACCCTTATGACTCTATCCCTCAAAGTAACTTATTTCAGGAAACAAAGGAAACCAAACCTGAATCTATGCATCTCCCCAGTTTAATTAACTAATTCATTCAGTGTTACTTTTTTTTTAATTTAACATTAACTATGTACGTAGTACTACATGAATACATACTTTTTCTACCTTAAGATTTAATTGTTTTGCAAATATTTATAAACTGTTTTCAGCACACTGTCAAGGCCATTAAGGGCAATAAATCAGAAAGAATTTACCCAGCAAGACCTAACAGATCTCTTCAAGGACTGCCAATCACCCAGACTGAATTATATCCTCCCTCCCTTTTTCTGTCATTTATTGCTCTATTGCAATGAACACAGCAAACTATAGCTGGTGAGGAAGATACTATGAGTCCATGGAGGGGGGGATCCTGTCTCATTTATCTTGGAATGTCCTGAGAACAGAACACCTTAGACATAAATATTTATGAATAAGGAAGAGTCCGATGATTATCAGGGTCCTGTAGATGTGTGTGGCATACTTAACCAAGTTATCCCTGAAAGTTAGCTTGTTTCTAGTTCATCCAAAGAGTAAAGGACCAAATACTGTCTCTTTCCATTTGAAGGCTGTGGAGTGCTTGAGGGGACCACCTCCGTGCACCTGGCCGAGAAGCATCTCAGCATGGCAGTAAACTTCTGCTTCCAGGGCCTCAGAAAACACTTCTCCAACCGAGCTGAGGGCAGTAACAGACCTCCCCAAGGTGAGCGCAATGCCAGTCCTCTCAGCAGCCTCTACCTTCTCATCCCAAGTCCACGGTCAGAAATGAATGAGAGCTAAAAATTGAGAAATGTTTCATGTTTATAAAAGAGACGGCCAAAGCCTAAAGCAGGTCAGAGGAGCTTTCTCTCATGAAGTCAGATCCTTCAGGTTTAATAAATGAGAAGATATGAAGTCTTCACTAAAAGCCAGGATGGCTCTAAACTATTTTTGCTAAAATACCTAAGTCATTTGAAGAACCAGAAAGGAAAAAAGAAAACAACTGCCAGAAGTCTTGACTGAACTCAAATGTGAAGAACCACTGTTCCAAAGTAAATACCATACACACTAAGATTCTTACTTTCACAATTAACTGTGTCAAATACAGGGCATCATTACTAGTTTGAGTAGAACAGATTGCATACAAAGAATAATCCTACATAATGGGTACTTTTTAGTTTTTATCCATTTTGTACTTTTATATTCTATACTATTTATACTGCAGGTAGGAAAAGGTGGACAAATCAGTAGGCTGCATGAAAAGAATACATGTTACATATAGTATAGGAGTTTATATATAGACAGGAGTTTACAGACAGAAGCAATTACTTCCAGCAAGGGATTATGGAGGAAGCAACATCTGACCTGGGGGAAAATGGGAAACATTTCAATGAATTTTTTTCTAGGCAAAGGAGGAGATCTAAGAAAGACACAAAGATAGAGAAAGCACAAGACACACATAAGATACACGCACGTGGTCTACCTGCCTGCAGCACAGGAAGGCATTCTGTGTGACACTGAGGAACCTGAATCTCACAGGAATTTGGCCTTCGGTAGCTTCTAACAAATGGGGTCTTCTATCTGCACTGCTGACCAAAGCCACAGGCAGTGAAATCCAAAACACTGGGCTGTGGGAGAGCAGTGCGACGGCTGCAGTTTCTTCCCAAGGCAGGGTGGTAAAGAGCAAGACCAAGACGAGAGCAGGCACCAGGAACAGAAGGAGACACGCCAGGGGAGGAAGGGTTGAGCCTGGGCAGCAGTTCTCAGGGATAAACCCACTTAAGTAAACACACTGTTCACTACAGGGTCTCGTGAGCTAGAACCACGGACACTGGCCCCAGATGAGCCTGCTGCACAGCCTGCCTGGCACCCTGTTAGATGTGAGGCAGCATCCTTCGGCCCCCAGCCACTGCCAGCGCCCCTCCCTCCTCACTGTGACAACCACAACGTCTTCAAACACTGCCAAACGTCCCCTTCCCATATAAAATACTCCCAGTTGAAAACCAATGGTCTGATGGTTTCCTTTTCAAGGAAAGCTAAAGCATAATGGTAAGACTAAACCCTGGTTCAAGCACTGCTGTGCTGGGAACATGGACCACAGGGAGGTGAAGGGATGTCTGTCATGGTTCAAATCCCCACTCCATCATTTCCCTTTCACATGACTCTGAGCACATTACTAAGATTCTTTTCATCTACCCTTCTGTAAAACAGGATTATGGACTACCTAAAAGGACACATAAAAACACTGTAGCTGAACAGGTACCCAAAGAGTACTGTTTCCTCTGACAGTAAGTGACTCCAACTAGCGCTTCACAGAAAACGTCAAGAACTTTGCTGAGAACTGTCAGAGTGAGGTCTTCTCCAGAGTATGGACTCTTCCAGGAGATGACAGTGATGTCTACCCACTCAGCTACTAACAGATGCTTCAACACTCACAGGAATGAATTACCTGATACAGCACAAAGGAATTCAGATCAACCAGCGATTCTAGCAACACTATTCTAAAATTTATACTTTTATGTATTTCTGCAACACATCTAAGATGTATGAATATCAAAACCAGACAAAGATACCACAAAAAAGAAAGTTACAGGCCAATATCTCTGATGAATATAGACACAAAAATTCTCAACAAAATATTAGCCAACCGAATCCAACAACACATAAGAAAGATCACACACCACGACCAAGTGTGATTCATCCCAGGTTCACAAGGATGGTTCAACAAACACAAGTGAATCAACGTGACACAACCACATCAACAAAAGACAAAAACCACACTGTCATCTCAAAAGATGCAGAAAAAACATAAGGTATTTGAAAATGTGAAGGCAACGGAAATAACTTTTTAAAAGTATTAACAATGGGCAATCGGACAATGCCTCTTTTTCAGAACCAAGCCAGTGATTCTGGTGATGCTCTGAGGTATAATATCTGTGTTATCTTCTGACCCAGGCACACTTAATGACTCCGCCCACACAGAATTACCACTCTTGGTCTGTTTGCACTTGGATTTACTACTCCTATTATCAGCCTTTACAAAGGAAGCTGAAAGCTTACTGGATTTCCCAGTGCAATACTACCTGACAACCAGGGAGTGGCGGCATTGTGCTACCAAAGCCTCCAACTCTGGATTCCACAGATGGAACGCAACAAAGGCAGGCAGGCTCAGTGTAAAACACAAGTTCTGAACGGATGTAAATAGCTGTAATGGACACAATCTTTCTAAAGAGGCTGGGAATCTGGTTGAAGATGAAACGTCTATAAAGGGAGGCACTGTGCTGCTTCAAAGACTCTAGACTAAAATCAGGTAACCTAGGATTTTGGTGCTGTCCGCAGTCACTAGTCAGCTGGGGTGACCTTGGTGGAGTCATCTGCCATCTGACAAGTGAGGGACAGAACAGGATGATTCCATGGTCTGGTTCCATCCTATTTGCTTATGTGTAGACTTCTTCCCCAGATGAAACCAAGTGGATAAAGTAGGACCGGGAAAGCACCCTTGTGCTTCCTTTGTATCACACAATGGTGTTACCTAACACTACCATCCTCAGGAGTCTTAGGAATTAAAACATCCTTTCCCACAGAAGCTGATGCTGTGCAATGAGGAAGAGCAGAAGGGAGTAGAGAGCACAGGACTGTCTCCCTCAGCTGCCTCAGATCCATGGGTACTGCTCAACCAGAAATCTCCATCTTCTTTACCCTTTTCACTAGGCTACTGCTGCTGCTAAGTCGCTTCAGTCGTGTCCAACTCTGTGCGACCCCATAGACGGAAGCTCACCAGGCTCCCCAGTCCCTGGGATTCTCCAGGGAAGAACACTGGAGTGGCTTGCCATTTCCTTCTCCAGTGCATGGAAGTGGAAAGTGAAAGTAAAGTTGCTCAGTCATGTCCGACTCTTCTCGACCCCATGGACTGTAGCCTACCAGACTCCTCCGCCCATGGGATTTTCCAGGCAAGAGTACTGGAGTGGGTTGCCATTGCCTTCTCCATTTCACTAGGCCAAGACCTGCTCAAAATCACAATTAAAGGTAGGCATGAACTTGGAGATCATCTGATTCAACACAAACCACCTGGATTTGACTCATGGCTTTGCAACTTACTGTGCTGTGTGACTTAAAACCAATTACTTCTCCAAGGCTCAGTTCTCTCACACATAAAATGAGGGAAAATAATAGTTTATAACTCATTAGGTTGTGAGAATTAAACAAATGAATATAAGTAGAGTGGATTGGCTCTCAATAAATGCTGGATGTTACTATCACTATTTTACAGATGAAGAGAGAAGTTAAATTAAGAGGCTGGTTATAAATTTTGCTTTTCACAGATCCAAAATTATGCTTCTAATAGCAATACAAAAACACACCAAACAGCAAATTAGGGGGAAAGTTCTTCACTTTTGCAACAATTCAAGAAGCATATCAAGTATTTCTAACAAATATGCCTCATCATTGACTCTGGAAGTCTGCATAAAGGTCAAAGTGCTTATGAATGAGACATTTTAACACAACGCTGAATGAAGAAGGAAGCAGTGAAAAGCCCCTCAAGTGAAGGTGTCCTGGGGTATACTTCTGAACACAGAGAAGAGGCCACTGGAAGGAAGTATTTCCACCAATTTTTCTTTAAGGCGTAAGAAATGTATTGACTGCTTCCAGGTGGTAGGAGGCACCAGCATGAAAACCACCAAACAGCAGCACATTCAATCTGCTTACAGTGAAGTCTCAGTGGCTCTGAGCAGGAAAGGAGACAGGCCGATTCTGGGTTGAATTAGGGATCTGTCCACATACCTGGCCCGGATTTCTTGAAATGAGGGATGCATGTAAATTTAAGGAGATAAAGAGTTTAAGAGAAGCCAAAACTCATCACCGTGCGGGTTTAGAAAAGACAGCTCGACTGGAAGGCGTTTGAAGGAAATGGCAACCCACTCCAGTACACTTGCCTGGAAAATCCCATGGCCAGAGGAGCCTGGTAGGCTACAGTCCATGAGGTCGCAGAGTCAGACACGACTGAGCGACTTCTCTCTCTACAGGGAGGATTTCCAGATCTCTGCATGGTAGGCAATAGGTTTAGAATTAATGAATGTAAAAGTCAGAACTGAAATTAAAAATTCAGAGTAAGATTACTGACAAACACTGGAGAAAAAGGCAGACACCAGACCAGAAAGGCAAACAGGAGGCTCTGCTGAAGTGACACTGGTTCATTCTATTAACAGCACACAAGTAGCCCATCCTAAATATAAATATATGTGATTCAAGGTCAAGAAGTCAATTTCCCTTCCTAGTGATCTTTCATGATTGTTAATACAGTACTTTTGTTTATTTTAAATAGCCAATCTGTGTCCTTCCTAGGACCATATTTTTCCTGGGAAAATTTTTCACACAATATAAAAACATAAGAGAAATGCAGGGGTGGGGGGATGGGGTGGATGGAGAAGGGCAGGCGCTCACTAATAACCAATTAGACAACTACAGAGTTTCCCTTTTCAATATTCCTTATTTCCAACCAGAATGGGAACAAGGATAACTTCATACTCACCTGCATTACACAGGAAGGACCTTCTTTGCCCATCAATCACCTACCAGGCCTTGGCAGGTATCAGAACTCCCAGAACCCTCCAAACAGGCCATTCTAGCCCCCCCACTGTTATCAGATGTGATAGATGGATCAGGGCCAAAGACAACCTAACTAGGATATGAAGGTGGATTCATCAAATGAACAATTTGCAAAGTCAAAATAATCTTCTGGAGACAACAGAGCTCTTCCTTCAAAATTTTAACTGATTAGTTCTTGGGAGCTCACATTTCAAATAATGGAAGGTCCAGATTCAGAGTCAGGTGAAATCAGACCAAAATCCTTGTTGTATAAAAAGTCAAAATAGTCAGTCAGGTTTTTCCAGAAATTTGGGGAATAAAAACAGTTAACATTTGTATGTGATATGGCTTAAGAAGATTCCCTCTGAAGAAACTTGTCATGTATCTCCTCAAAACGGAGACAGTAAAGAGTTACCCTCCCAGGATGCTGCATGGCCAGTATGGAGTGGAATGTCAACCCTGCTGAGGCCACTCCACCACAGGTGATGCCTGCTGGGAAGATCACCCACACAAGACCTTAAGACACAGTCTTAGGAGCTTCAACCATTCCTGACTGGGGGAGGGGACTAGGGACAGAGAGAGGGGTCTAAGATTACTCTTCTTCAAAGGCCAAGCACAACTCCAGGCAGGCTCCCCAGGTGGCTCAGCAGTAAAGAATCTGCCTGCCATGCAGGAAAGATGGGTTCCATCTCTGGGTCGGGAAGACTCCCCTGGAAGAGGAAGTGGCACCCACTCCAGTATTCTTGCCTGGAAAATCCCATGGACAAAGGAGTCTGGCAGGCTACAGTCCATTGGGTCGCAAAGAGTCAGACACGATTCCAGACACAAGCACAGGCGGATCAGTCCATAGATAAGCTTTCCGTACCAACCACAAGATCATCATTACTCAACTGTGTGGATAAACATCAGGATTAAGATTAGTCCAGCTGAAATCAGGTAGGAAATATTTTGTAACATTATTTTAAACCACTACTGTGCTCCTAACATAAGACACTAGCAATGTAAAATTTTCTATACATCTATATCTAAAGAGCTTTACAGCCATAACAATTCAAAATGCCATCAGATTACAGGAACACATAAATGCCACCAGGGCTCAGGCCATCAAGGTCCACCCATCTCAGCGTTTGGCTCTGGCACGGGTCCCAGGAGGTTAGGAAAAGGCTGAAACACTGGCTCCAGAGTCTTGTTCTCAAAGGAGAAAGGGCTTCGAGTATCTCCTACAGATAATCACACAATCATGTACAAATCTTAATGTACTGAGACAGCAACTAAACATTTTGCTTCATTGTATTTGAGAGCGTAGAGGAAGGGCCAGCAAGTCTGACACTGAGTAAACAAAGCATCCACACTTGTTCTGTCCTAAAATGCCCTTCCTCCAACTTTCTCAGATACATCCACCACCCAGTGGTGACCGAATGGACCAGTCCAAGAACTATGACTGAGCACATCTCCCATATAGAGACCACAACACTTGAGTTTCTAACACAGAAACCTGTTTAGTGGTGTGATGCTTAACTTTTATGTGTCAACTTGACTGTGCTAAGGGATGCCCAGATAACTGGTAAAACATTATTTCTGGGTGTGCCTGTGTAGGTGTTTCTGGACGAGTACAAAATTTGAGTCAGTAGACTGAGCAATGAGATTTGCCCTCCCAATGTGGACGAGCATCATCCAAATCTCTTAAGGACGCAAAAGGAACAAAAAGAAGAAGGAAGAGCAGGTTCTTTCTCTCTTCTTGAGCTGGCCATCTATTTTTTCCTGCCATCAGCCATCAGAGCTCCTTTCTTGGGCCTTTGGACTGTACAAGCAGCTATTTACCATGTACTGATTGGCATTTGCAAATGGACATAACCTGAAACTACATAGGGGTCTACTCAGAACTAGCATGGTGAATAAAATAGATAAAAGAAACAGAAACAAACCATATCCATTTGACTAAGCTGCTTACTGCTCGAAGGCCCTAGAATCAAGGTTGTGACAAGCTCAATTCACAAACCTGTGGCACTCAATCCAAAAGACTGTTTTCAAGAGACTGCATCAGCCTCTGGGCCTGTGCAAAAGGATATAAATCACCTGTAATCAGATGGTGAAGCAGGACGGTACAACTCAGGGAAGGCAGAAGACTTTTTACAGTGTTTACAACCAAAATGTACAGATGACGGGTTAATATGAATCCCCAGAAAAATGATGCAACTAAAAATGTTGAAACACCAGCTCCGATGATCAGAAATAAATCTTCAAAATCACTGCTTCTTAATGATGATTTATTAATGGTAGAATCAAAAAGATGCATGAGAACACAATTATCTCTCTACTGCTAACTATGGAGTCAAAACTTAAGGCAGTTTCTATGGAGGATGACATTATGTATGAACAATGAAATTTGCAGCGTTGAGACCAAAACTGAGTGCAGAGGGTAAAGCTGGGGAAATTCATCTTTCTTGGCCTCAGAAGATAGCACATAGCATCATTACGTAACCTCTCCTGTCCTTGTCCTCTTAAAGTGAATAAAGAGTTTATGTCATACATACACACACACACACACACACACACACACACACACAGATTCCCCCAAATCTGCAGCAAAAATCCCTTCCTAAAAGCCAGTATTCTTTCCAGCAGCTTTGATTACACCATAAAAATCCATAACAACAAATTTTCTATTTGGCCCAAAAGATTTCACCCACCAAGAGAAAAATCACTGTTTGTAGACAGCACCATAAGAAACTGCCAAATTGCTCATAATCCCTAATTAAAGAGAATTATGCATTCCACTGAGTTTCTTTCTTAAACAATCAAGCCCCCAAACTACCAAGTTGAACACATTTGCAATATGGTAGTTGTTTGAAGATGGTGGTGACAGTGACAGTGATATTCCTCATTCTGGGGTAATGAATCACTTCTTGCACATGACACGGCCAGAAAAGTTATACAACTCTATCACACATCAGTGGTGGGGCAGGAGTGAAAAGGAAGTTCAAGAACCGGGGGAGGGGGTGGCCTGTAGACCTCCAAAATTCTCTAGAAGTTTCACAAATTAAACTATCACATTACTTCAGAAATAAAAATCACTAAGATTACTATGATTAAAGAGACATCACACAGATTGTACTATTAAAAACTGATGCTGAAATACCTTGAAAAGATTTCACCGAGTCAACATGTGGTTTATGAAAGTGGTTTCTCAAACTTGTTAGACTCAAGATTCCTTACACTCATAGAAATTAATGAGGCATCAAAGAGCTTCAGTTTATGTGGGTCATATCTTATCAACATCTGCTATATTAGAAAATTAAAGAAAACTTTTAGACATTTTTACTAATTCATTTAATGATATAACCTCATTACATTAATATAAATAATTAAAATAAGTATCTATCCTTTTAAAGCAAATGAGCAATACTTATGTTTTTACAAATCTCTTACATTTGGCTTAAGGAAAAAAATTTTTACATCTGATTCTGCAATCCTCTGAATCTGCAACCACACCTCATTCAGCCTTTGTGAAGCTCCACGGTACACTCACGAGAGAATGAAGAGTGAAAAGGCAAATGATGTCTTGGTGTCATCATGAAAGCGGACTGACCCTGCAGACCATGGACCATCCACACATGAGAAGAGCTGCTCTACAGGATGAAGCGAACAAGCTACACAAACAGCCCCAGATGCCTCTCTCTCAGACTCTGGTAGTTGAAACAATTTTATTAATAGCAAATGGAACCATAGCTGGAAATGTTTGAAAAGCATACATATAGTCAGAAATCAGATATTAAACAGATTTTATTTTTACTTATACAGACATTCCAATAGTGAGCAGGAAGTTAAAGAAAATCTAGGTAAGAAGCCTCATTTCAATCTAAGATTTTTTCTTGCTAAAATTTGAACTTATGATACTGAGAAATATTTAAAGCTTGATTTAAACAAGAATACAAACAGATCTATACTAAACAGTTACACTTTAAACCAGTGGTGAACCTATTAAGCTGAAAGCCTGCTAGGAAGAAGTAGGTAGAGTAACTTGGGTAACTTATTCAGCAATTTGCGATTCCAGGCAACTCTGTGGCCATTTCAAATGTGGTGTTGCCTCTTACCCAAGAAAACTGGCAACATGAAACATCAACTTTTAAGAAACAAAAAGAAACCTTCTAGCTTACCATACTATGTTGAATCATCATCTTTTATCAAGATGAACATAACTATTTTACATGAATCCAGCATTTCCTCTGTCTAGGCGATAACTTTTTTGTACCATCATTTTCTGAATTAAACTGCAAAATGTACAGCTGGTAACACCGAAAAATAAAACATCTTTTAGTAGCGTGAAGATTTTTAGAATTGAGTATCTGCACTTCTAAGGAACACTAATATAGGTTCAGAAATTATTTAATTCAAATAATATCAGCCTACATAATAATACAAATCCAATTTCAGCTAATACATTCTGCATGTGTGTGTGTGTAAGTCACTTAAGTCATGTCTGACTGTGACCCCACGGGCTGCAGCTCCCCAGGTTCCTCTGTCCATGGGATTCTCCAGGCAAGAATACTGGAATGGGTTGCCATGCCCTCCTTCATGGAATCTTCCTGACCCAGGGATCAAACCCACTTCTCTCATAGTCTCCTGCATTGGCAGGCAGGTTCTTTACCGCATTTTAAGTTTGTCAATAAACAACCTCAAATAGTTTGGTTTAAAAGGGGAAAAATCAACAGGAACCCTAAAAATTCATGTTTTCCTATTTCACTTTATGTAAACCAGTCTGTCTTAAGTATCAATCATATTTTTCTTTCCTTTTGACTTAAACCAAAACAAAGACCGCAACCTTTAATACCAACTAGTCTATTTTTAACTGTTCCATCTACAACCATTCTTCTAATACAAACATGCCCTGAGAGCTTATCTCAGTCCACATGCCAGACAACAAAGGCCCACTGGCCTGTTGGAAGAGAGATGGAAAGCAGGAAATGAGAGGGCTGAGCTAATCCCAGATAATCGATCAGGGTATTCAGTCAAGTACAGCCGCTCTGAGGAAATGCTGCTTTAAAAAGAAAAGAAGAGGAAGAAAATCAAAAGAGCCTATGACCAGAGCTACAACTCACTTCAAAATGGGTTAATTTTGCCAAGAAGATTCCCCATCATGCTCAAGCACCAATACAACTTATATAAATGTTAATATCTTTTGAAGGAAGATCTTTTAAAATCTTTCATCCTCTATCCTTTTTCAGAAGTGTTTTAATTTGGGGATTTTGCCTTATTGTTTTGGCTCATCTTTTTTTCCCCTAAACCAGCTTTATTGAAGTATATTTCATAAACAATAAAACTGTTTGACAAATGTGTTGTGTAACCACCACCACAATCAAGATAAGGAATATTTCCATTATCACAAAAAAGACTTACTTCCTTTAGAATTAATTGATGAATCTGCTCTGCTGAAAACGCTTTTATGCCAGAGAATGCTAAAAAAAAAAAAAATTTCTAAGTTCCTTCCTACGTTTAACACAACGAGAAATTAATATGCAGAAAGACAACTCTGAGTCAGCTGTGATGCTTCTTTCTTCCAGCTGATGCTGGAGACCATACAGACAACAACCAAATGCTCTTCAAAATCAAATAATTTACTAGCTAAAACTAGGTTGAGATGTAAAAGACTTCCTAAAAACCCCAGTATATGATAACAGTTACAGAAACAATAGCGCTGAAGTGAGTAAAATTTTTCAAATTAATTTTACAGCATAATTTCCTCAAATCATGTAATCCATATTTAATGAGCTTCTTCCAGGTATCAGGCTGTTCTTGTGGGGACAGGCACTAAGGATTTGGGAGAGGAAAAGAACAGATAAAGACCCAGTCTTGATAGAACATTCCAGTGTAGGGACAGACCCTCTGGTCAATCTCTCCACCCTTCCCCTAAAATGTCTAGGGTGGGCAGCCATGCTCTTCTCCAGGGGATCTTCCCAACTCAGGGATCGAACCCACGTCTCTTGCATTGCAGGCAGACTCTTTATCCTCTGAGCCACCAGGGAAGCCACCTCCCCTCCAACCAAAAGTCAGAGAATAGTTAAGTGTTTTAAAAAAGCAACTAGCAGTAAAATCTGCCACTTAGTAACCTTACAATCCTAAGCAAGAAACATTTTTTATACTACATTTGGTCTTTTGGGGTATCCTTTTCCTTAAAACTAGCTGTCTTCTCAAGAGCACCTGAAATTGGCAGGAAGAAGAGTACTCTGTGACTTGACTGCATCATACAGAGAAAGCCTTCATACAGAGGGCTTCACTTGTGGCTCAGTAAAGAATATGCCTGCAATGCGGGAGACCTGGGTTCGATCCCTGGGTTGGGAAGATCCCCTGGAGAAGGGAAAGGCTACCCACTCCAGTATTCTGGCCTGAAGAATTCTATGGATTGTATAGTCCATGGGATTGCAAAGAGTTGGACACGACTAAGCGACGTGTTCAAATGAGTGACTTTCACTTTCATAAACTTTCTTTCTTTACAGAGAAAGGGCTAAAAAACCTTGATAAATCCACACACCCATCTCCCTATCCACAGGAACAGAAACCCAAGTCTCTGTCTCTCAGCCATAGCTGAGCTTTGCGCACAAAAATTCCGAAAGTTTTTTTTTTAAAAAACCTTCTTTACCTTTGTCTTTTATAAAATTTATTAAGAAAATTTCATAGGCATAAAGGTATAAAAAAGTAAGAAACTAAGGGGCAAACATATTTTAACAAATAAAACATGACCAAACCTGAAGCAGTTGCCTGTGCAGTCCTTCTAGACAGGTTTCATGTCACTCTCCCAGAGGTAACCACTATTTGAATTTACTGTTGGTCATTCCAATGCAACACTTTATTTATGCTTTTACTTCGTATGTACATATAATTAAAACTATAATGTATTGCTTGGCAGTTTTTACACTTTACATAAGCAATACCATATTGATTTCCCCTGCAATCTCTTTATTCAGTATTATGCTTGTATGATTCTCCATTCCCTAGTTCATTCATTTTAAATGATACATATTACCTCATGTACAATACTGCACGATTTGTTGAAAAATTTAATACTGACAGATTACTTGGGTCATTTCTAGTTTTTCACTACAAGTACAACCAAGGCTGCTACTCTAAGCAATTTTTTTTTGTTATACCATGAGGCTTGTGGGATTTTAGTTTCCCAACCAGGGACTGAACCCAGGACCTTGGCAGTGAGATCACAGTGTCCTAACCACTGGACTACCAGGAAATTCCCCTATAAGGATTCTTATTCATGTCTGTGTAAGTGCCCAAATGTTTGGTGCCACAGCTGAATATTCAAAGATAACAGTATACCACTCTTCATCACATCCTCTGATATCAACACTTGTAGGATCTATACTGCTGTCCCAGTTTTATTCTTCATATTGGTAATTTGCTGCCTTTTCTCGGTCTCTTCTCTATCATCTTTATAAGAATTTAAGTTTCATGAGTCATTCCAAAGAAGCAAGTTCTCATATTATTATCTTTAATGCACACTTCCCTATTAATTCATTAATTTGATCTCTTATTTTCATTATTCCCTTCCTTTTCCTGGGTTTAAATTATTTTTAAATCTCTCTATAAAGATACTGATTTTATTCTTTCTTATTTTCATGTATATTTAAGGCTAAAAATTTACCTCTGAGCATATCTTTAGCTACATCCAATAATTCTGATAACTCATAATTTCGTTAATCATTCAATGTAATGTATTTTCTAGTTTCCAATGGACTCTTTATTTGGCTTATAGACTAGTTAGAAGTGCACTGCTTTATTCCACACATTTCTAGATTTTCCAGATAATCATTTTGTTTTTCTTCTTCTAACTTAATTCTATTATGCCCAGAGAACATGATCTATGTGATTTCAATCCTCTAAAATACATTAAGACTTGCATTAAGATCCAACATAGTCATTTCTGATTAATATCCTACAGGTATCTGAGAAGAATGCATATTCTTCGGTAACTGAGCACAGTTTCTTGTTAGTGGGCACAGTTTCTTCTGTTAGTGGGCACAGTTTCTTCTGTTACTGGGCACAGTTTCTTCTGTTACTGGGCACAGTAATTGTGTTTGTGTTTACAACAACTAACTCAAATTTTTAAACTACGCTGTTCAATATTCAGGCTTCCCATGATGTCTCAGTGATTTAAAAAAATAAACCGCCTACCAATGCAGGAGACGCAGGTTCAATCCCTGGGTCAGTAAGATCCCCCGGAGGAGGAAACCTATGTTCTTACTCATTTATAATCTACTTGTTTGCTCAGTTACTGAAAGGGATCTTTTAAAATCCTTCTAATTTTCCAAACAGTCACTAACAGTTTAGAATCAACTACAGTATATTCATACAATGCATTATTACATAGGAATCAAAAATGTTACTGTAACATACAAAAACATAGATGCATTTTACAAACAATATGCTAAGCTAAAGAAACCAGACACATATAAATACATATCACATGACACCCTTTACATATAAAGTTCAAAGGCAGGCAGAACTAATTTATGATGTCAGAGCTCACAACAGTAGTTACTATAGGGTTAGTGTCTGGGAGGGAGCATGAGAAAGGTTTCTGGAGTGCTTACAACATTTTATTGCTTGATATGCACAGAAGTTACACAGAACTTACACATACATATAACCCCACACATGGTACATATACAAGCATACCTCAATGCTACTGCGAGTGTACACTTCAGATCATGGCAATGAAGTAAACTGTGCCATCAAGCAAGTGACATGAATTTTCCGGTCTCCCAGCACATAAGGGACTTAAGCACCTGAGGATCTGGGTACCCACGGTGGGCCCTGGACCAGTCTCCTGAGGGACAATTGTAGAAACACCCCTACATGTTCCCATCTGCTTGTAGAAGCAAGCCACGTACTCCTTTGTCCTCCACACATGTCACAGCATCCTTATCCAGGGACCACCTCACCTCAAAAATGCTCATAGTGTTGCTGATATTAGAAGGCACAGAGCCTTTTAAGATGAAATCTAGAGAGACTCTAATTGAATATATTAGTAAGACGTTACATTCGATGCTGCCTTCTAAAACCAGCCCTGAAATCAAAGTAGATTATGACCAATTCCTCCTGATCCTGATAAACTATCAAAGCTGTAGACACAGTTAAAAAGGGAAGATGTCATTCATAAGGTGTAACTGAAGCCTCTCCTGAAAGAAAGCAGTGAACACTGTCTTTTATCATAACATTTTTTGTCTGTGTTTGCTATTTCCATAAACTCCTCTTTGATTACAGATCATGTCTTTCCTAGAAGACTATTTGGCAGCGAGCTGCTGACAAAGTATTGATGGCAGCCCTCCCTACCCACAGCCTTATTAGCATTTCTATTGCTGCACTGCACACACTGGCATTATAAATCACACACACTCAGTGTCATGCACAATAATCAAACAGTTACCTAACAACGAAGGGTATTACAAATGCATTGAACTAATCTTTGAATATATGTTCTAATAATTAAATTCCATTATGGTTTGTTTCTACCTTGAAGCCTAAGGCAGCAACACAGAAATCAAGTGCCATCCACAGTGCCCTCACATTTGCCATGAAATGTCACTTACAGAGTTCACATCCAATTACTGAACACGACCAGCCAGAGCATCTATCACTTACATTAAAACAAGCAGAACCCAGCAGTAGGGCTGTCGGTAGCCATCACATGGCTTAAATGGATTTCTCACCTTTCAAATACCAAGAGGTCCTCTTTCCCAGAACATCTCACTAAGGGGTTTGGCCTTTTAACAAAGAGAGCTGCCCAAGCTGAAAGAAACATTCAAAAGGCAGGACATGTTGCAAAGCCCAGCTCAGAGCCAGAGACATCTGCCCCTTGTGTTAAAATACAAAATAGTAAAAGATCCTTTATGAGAAAAATAAATACACATAAAAAGGAAGCTTTTGTCAAGGCTACTAACAAAGAAGCAAAGTTATATTAATACTGTTTAGTCCTTGTTTTTGGCCAGTGTCCCACTGAAATTAAGGAGCCCTCCCAGACAGAAGACCTATTAATTTCCTAGTTTTTAAGAACAGAGAAATTGTCCCTGAAGTCCTTACCTGGAGCCCAAATCTAAGCCAGTTACCAAACTCAAGCCTGTGAGCTCCAGTGTCATTGCCTGTTATTCATGCACAGTCACCTGGACCAGGGCAAACTAAATTTCACAGATTTACAGAAAGACACATGAGAACTCTCCACCCATCACAAACAGTGACCTTTAAAACTAGGATCATGGTAATTCCCCTAGTTCTCTAAGCCCAGAAAAGCTTTTATTGTCAAAAGAAGCTTAATAGCTGACTCTAAGCTATTACCACATAATATAGTCACCACTTATCTATTAACAACATCACCATATTCTGCAATTTGACGGAATCACTACATACAAGGTGAATTATGGGAAAGCATTCTCAGCTCTCCCAATGTGATGTCAGGGAAAGTGTCCTATTGGCAGTAAATAACTATTGGGGCACAAAATGAAACACTGCCCAGGAAGATTTAAGATCATCATACAAAAGAGGAGAGAGTGGAATCAACTGCCTGGGGAACCAAGAGAGGCAACTGCCTTTTCACATTTATGCAGAAATCAATACCTGGTAACTACATCTCAAATCAGGCTCTAGAACAATGGATCTTAACCACTGCTAGACCTTCTGTCTCTCAAGAAAATGTGCATGCCATGCAAAGTACTGCATGAAATGTCTGAACAGTCACAGGCTCCCAGTTTAAGCACCACTACACTTATCACCCCACAATGTAAATTTGGTTTTCTACTGTCTGTACCCCACTCAGCATTTTATATGAATGATGTGACTAACCCAAGCAACGAAACATTAAGTTGCCCTCAAGAGGTAACTTAATCTGAAAACCTTCACCTTGCCATAATTCAGTGAATAATAGGGCACTCCTAGGCACTAGCTAAAGGGAAGGTCCTCACCCTCCCACCCATTTGTCATAATATCTGAACAGCGAGGAAAAGTCCTCTAACATTACCCTAGCAACATGAGGTCCTACCCTCTAAGCAAATCATCCTAAGGGCAGATTATCCCTAGACAAAATGCTGACTCCAACAAAGCTAGTTCCAAATAAAATAGTAACTAAAACTAAATCACGGTTTCTGAACAGTACTGAATGTTAGGTTTTCCATTTGTGTGTGAGTTACATATAAATTTCTCAGTCTATGATATCACAAACCCAGATTCAACAATTATGCAAAAATTTCATTATTGCGCCTCTATTACACAATAGAGGCAGAGAAATAATGACCACTGTCTTCTATTATAAGCAGAAAATGGCATGAATCTTGGTCCCCTTTCCCAAAGGTGTCATAAATAGAGTCTAACTTATCTTCAGTTGATCCAGCCATGATGTTCCAACATGTAGTCTATACTCTGACATGCCTTTGTATCACAGATACGAAATAGCCAGAATTACGTGAGAAAGGTGAAACACATTTAAAGAAGTAGAGTGTACAAAGACTCATATTTTAATGAAAGTTCATAAAAACTACATTCAAATCTCATCAACACTGAAGCTTTTCACCTAGCAGAAATCCACTGTCTTATCCTCCATTTTTCCTAAGGCAAGATATAACATATTTCCTAACTCACAGCATTTCAAAAAAAACCAAACATTGCCATGACATTTTCTTGTGAATACATTTGAATGAACTCTAAGAAAATTTTTCTGTCATTTTTTTTCCCCATAAAGCAGTCCACAAAAATGTAAAAGCATGAACTCAGAGCACGAATTCATATAATTCTCCCAATTAACTCTGGGAAAAACATAATATTATCTAGGTATAATACTCCCCTTCTTATGAAAAGGACACATTCATAAAGTGGACCATTTGATAAATATATAAAAATCTATGAATAAACTGTTCTTCATGCACAGTTGAATTTTTATATAAAATAATCAATAAAGTAGCAAGGATATGAAATCTAGAGGTTGACTATCACAAAAAATAAAAGAGGCCAAAACTAACCAAATATAAGTAGTAAAATGGAAAGACACATCAAAAATTAACAAGATGTTGTGATGTAATTTGGCAAGATCTTTTCTTCGAAGTCCATCAAACTATCACAGAGCCCTATGTAAATACCCCCTTACAGAGGATAACAGTAGCCAAATTACTAGAAGCAGGTATTAAATATCCTAAACATGTAGGAAAAAGTTCACAAATAAAAACGAAGGTGACTTGAACAGTTCACAGCATAATCAAATAGCCATTACCATGTAATCTGGTTCATTTACTTTGGAACTCATCTCATGCAATACAGTGAAAACAGCTTGATACAGGTGAACAAAACCAAATGTGAAACCTTTTAAGTTTTACTCTAATGTATTGCACAATAAAATTAAAATGCAATGCAAATAAACTTTGGATGACATCCAAAAAATGTAATTTTATAAAACAGCATTACCAAACTATATAAAATGTTTTTTAATCTGCACTGAATTTTTAAAACTGACATATAATTACATAGAAAAAAATGCAGAGACCTTAGGTACACTGTTCAGTTAGTTTTTATGAAGATGTACATAGACCCCTTATGACCCAAATCCATTCAGAAAGTTCTCTCAAGTTCTTTCCCAACCAATCTCTACCCTACCGGTAGAGGCAACCACTGATTTGATTTCTATTATAGAGACCAGGATAGATCTCTATATTTAATTTTTTAAAGAATTGTTCAAGTGATTGCATGGTTTTCATTCCCACCAGCAAAGTAGGAGAGTTCCTTGTCAGAAAGGCATCCTTGACAATCAATCAGTTGTCAGCCATTTCCATTTAGCCATTCTAGTGGCTCTATGGTGGCATTTATTGTATTAATAGTTTTAACTTACATTTTCCTGATGACTAATGATATTGAGTACTTTTTCATGGGCTTATCCTCCAGTCATATATCCTTTTTCCTAAAGTGTCTCTATATTCATCATTTTTAAAAACTGAATTGCCTTATTAAGTTGCAGCAGTTTTTTGAGGTTTTTAATGTATTCTAGATTCACTTCCTTTCTTATGTTGTAAACATTTTCTGTCTGAGGCTTCCTCTATGAATATTAACAATGTCTCCTGATGAATTTTTTTTCTTTTATTGTCAGTATCATTTTTTGTTAAGTGTTGTATTAGGGGTTCAGTCGTGTCCAACTCCTTGCAACCCCATGGATTGTAGCCCACTTGGCTCCTCTGTCCAAGGAATTCTTCAGGCAACAATTTTGGAGTGGGTAACCATTCCTTTCTCCAGGGGATCTTCCTGACCCAGGGATCGAACCCAGGTCTCCTGCACTGCAGGCTGATTCTTTACTGCCTGAGCCATGAGGGAAGCCCCTAGTATCTTCTACCTCCTCTTCTAAGAAATATTTATCTACATCGAGGTTGTAAAGATATATAATTTTTACTTTACATTTAAGTCAATGATTGTTCTCAAATTAACTCTCACGTATGGTGTGCATTAGTGTTAAATTTTGGCTTTTGTTTCTGTTTGTCATATGGATATTCAATTGTTTCAGCCTATCTGTTGAAGATTTTCTTTTCCCATTGAAAACAGTTTGATAGTATATGTATAGATTCATTTAAATTTACACCTTAGCCCTTGAGATCACTGGCATCTTAATCTCACTTTGTATGGTATCTTCAAAACTGGAAAGCAGTATTTCCTCTTATTAACATACTGTATGGTAAACATATGAAAGGTTTTATGTAAAGAAAACCAATAGTAATGTTGACCCAATGGTTATATTTTTTGAGACTTTTCCCATCTGAATTATAACTATATTTTATAAATGTATACTTATTTAATATGTATGCATACACACTGAACTGTTGTGACACTTACAATGGCTAATGTTTGTTAGTGAAACATGTAAAAATCTCAGCTACCATTGCATGCTGATATATTACACATCAGATAAATGTATATAGCAGAAATGATACAAAACATTTCCTCAAATCTCCAATCCCAGTCGTCAAACCAGTTGCCCCTTTTGCTCAAAATAAAAAATTTCTGAAAAGTTGGTATGTTTTAAGTCACCTTCTAAGAGCTACACCAAAAGGGAAAATGCAAAGTTCTAAAACTTACATTTGGGGTGAGGTGGTGAAACGGAGGGGGGAAATAGCATCTTCCCACCATCAATGGTGAGATTTCACAGGTCAATCTGAGCATTTATTTAGGAAGACAGACTTCTCGTACGCCTGAACCTGGACTAGAAAAAAATTTTAGAAGAAAACTGAGTAACTATGTCTCTGATATGACTGAGACCAGAGCATGGGGAAACTCAGTGGGGTTAGGGGGCCACGTTCAGCTGGTAATTGATAAACTGCTCCTTCATTCTGGTCTTCTGTACCCATCCCTCCCCTCAGAGCTTATACAGGAATGGGGCAGCCGTGACAAACAGCAGGTCACATTTTAGGAATTCATGTGTTTGTGATCCTAGGCTTAGAGAAAACCATTTCAATAAAAACTGAGATACAGGACGTAGGAGGACAGCAGCACAATTTGCTTCCTCACTCCCCACCATAAAAGCAGATCCACTAGAAAGGCAAACCAAATTCTTGCTGCCAGCATCACAAAATGGGGTGTCAAGGTATCTTCATGAATCCCCAAATACAAGCAGGTGGGAGAGCTTAAACCACCCACAACCATAAGACCTGTGGAGACTAACATCTGTAGGGGAGAAAGCTGAAGGAATGGTATACTTCACAAACCTAATATCTGGAGGATCTCAAAATCTCCAACAAGTAATGATGTGAGTCAATCTGCTAACAACAGCTTGCGACTGCAGGGGTTTTGTCATGGGGATGCAGGTTAGTACACAGACCAGAAAAGGCTAAGCAGTCTAACCACAGATGAGCTCTAAAAACTCGCACAGCTTCCTCTAGCAGAATGCCCCATAACAAACAAGAAACTACCAGGAATGGAGTACAGATTAAGGAGAACAGGAACAACAGGAAAGGAAAAAGAAGAGCCAAAAGAAAATAAAGTAGGGGAACACAGTTAGAACCCACAAAATGTAAGGGCCCTATTTTTAACATCACACAGCAACAGACGAGGGAGCTCCATGAAGCCAAACAAATGACTTGGAACCACACACACCTTATAAAAGGTGAATAAAACCAAATGTGTGCAAAAATAAGCAAAAGTACTGAGGTTAAACCTCATACAACATTACTAATGGGGGGAGGGGGAACAGAATAAGGAGGACAGTTATCCTACAAGGAAAGCACAGCGAAAAACACCTGCGCAAGTGCACACGCACTCACACACACACGAAACCAACACAGTAACAAACTGTTTCAAAACAGGCTAGAAGATATTATAAAGTAAATGATAGAAGACATTAGAAAACAATAGATATCAGACACAGGAAAACTTAGAAATGAAGACTCAACCAGAAGGAATACAAGAGTAAACGAACACAGCTAGCAATGCCTTACAAGAAAGAGAAGGCAAGAAGAAGAAAATTTTAAAGTCAAAACAGAAATTAAAAAAAGGATTCAGGAGAAAATGACAAATATTAAAAGCTAGGCAAGGAAAAACTAACATACATAAAGATAGCAGAAGCTCCTGGAAAAGAAAACCAAATCAAAGGAAAAAACAAACACTAAAATGTGTAATTCAAGAAAACTGTCCTAAAATTAAAAGATTTGAAACTTCACACTTCACAAGGACACCATATACTTAAACACACCAATCCAGAAGACCAAGCTTAAGATACATTCTGTTAAAATTATTGCGTATGACAGGAAAAAAAATTTTCTTCAGGCATCTAGGAAAAACTAACATGTGAATTATAAAACAAAGATAATTAAATTTTCAATAGACTTCACCAGCAGTGCTTTATGCCTGAAGAAAATGTAGTTGCATATTTAAGGCACTCAAGAAAAGAAAACGTGCTATGGAAACTATAGTTACTAATACAGTACTACAAACTTGAAAGTTGCTGAGAATAGATCTCAAAAGTTCTCATCACAAGAAAAAAAATTTTGTACATGTATGGTGACAGCTGTTAACATGACTTACTGTGGCGATCACTTCACAATATATTCAAAGAATATTAAACTGGGCACAAACAACGTGTTTTGCGCATTTAAGAAGTCAGAGACTATGCTTCTCCAGACAACTAAAATGACTAGAGAGACATCCATGTAAGGACTAGTGGTTAAAGACAAAATAAAGCTTTACTCGAAGATCTAAGACCAAATAAGCGTTATGCTGGGAAATATTATCTATTTTATAAATTGCATTTCAACCCAGTAGAAATGTGACCCAAATGGCCCTGAATGTGTTCTTGAAAATCACATATCACTAAAAGAAACCACGCAATCTAGAAGAAATGCCAAATGTGGATGGAGCATCTGAACACACAGACAGCAGGGACATGATCAGACCACTGGGGTCGCATCAAACGACTTGGAAACCACCTGAAGAGGTTGTTCCAGCGGCCAACCATGGAACAATCTGGGCTTCAATAAGGATTAACAATTGTAATTATTTGAAAACCATCAGTATGTTTAAGGGTACCCCATGCATTATTTGAAAACTGGGTAAATAAAGAGAAAGAATCAAGCTTTTATCTGGTCTTTTCTAAGTAAACAGTATAATTGGGTAGGCAAATCACAGATGGTCAGGAAACACTGCCATACAAAGTCATCCTAGCTAATAAACGAAAATGAAATGATGGAATCTCATAATTTTGCAACTCCCAAGGAATTACTGGATACAGGTAATAACCTGGGGACAGGAGTGCAGGGAGCAAACAGACACCCTATGCCTCCTGGTATAAGCATAATTACAGTACTTGCAATCTTGCCCAAATGGATCAGAAGTCTGAACAAACCTCTGGATTCAGCTATTAATGTGCAGGAAATGCAGTTGACAGAGGCATATCATTACTCCCCTAGCAATTAACAACATCTAGTTTGTGGGAGATTCTTCAGGTCAAATAGCTTGGCTTCTTCAATAAAGTGTTTGGAAAATAAAGAGATGAAGGGTGGCAGGAAATCTACAGATTATAACAGACTTAAAAGATGTGTGTGCACACTCAGTTGCTCAGTCATGTCCAACTCTTTGCAATCCCATGGACTGTAGCCTGCCAGGCTTCTCTTTCTTGCCGTGGGATTTTCCAAGTGAGAATACTAGAGTGGATTGCCATTTCCGACTCCAGAGGATCTTCCCAGAACAGGGATCGAACCTGTGTCTCCTGAATTGGCCGGTGGATTCTTCATCACTGAGCCACCAGGGAAGCGACTTAAAAGACATTACAGGGAAAACAAAACTACAGTACCCAGAGACCACACTTGAGATATAAAGCTGTAAAAGAACATAAAGAAACCAGTACTTCAAAAATCAGAGCAGTGGTTAATTTTGTAGGGGAGGAGGGGACTGTCATCACAGAGGAACTGGGAGATGGCTGGTGACGTCCTATTTCTTGACCTGTGAGGTAGCTGAACATTATAATTCATTACACTATACCATATGCTTTGTGTGGTTATTTGTATTTGTGATTCACAGTAAGGAGTTTTGTTGTTGTTGTTTGAAAAGAAACCACTAACCCAGCTCACCTGCCTCCTGCCTAAGAAAAGGCATCAGCCGAAAGCTCCAGTAACCGAGGAGGAAACTGAGGAAAAGGGGAGCACACCTGGAGCATAAGCCTCATCACAATGAAGTAAAAGAACGTCATCCCGGGCAGATTTCAGCTGGAGACCAGATGCTACAGAGGCACTATGTGCAGCAGATAAAAGGATGCATTTTACCAATGTTCACAAATGTATACATTTCATAATTATGTGGTTAGTAGTTAGAAGACAAAATAGCAACCAAACCAAGAGAACTAAATTAGAAAATGTATGTAAGGAACTAGAGACAAGATATAAGAAAGCAGATGGAAAGTCTACAAAAGCAATGAATAGCTGCCGAGCATGAAAACAGACAACAGACGGATGAGAACGTCATCCTTGGACTAAGAACACTGGCCAGGAAACTGAGGTTGAAGAACAATCTTAAAGTATAAACAAGTAGAACGAAACTCAGCATTAAATTACTTTCCCATACTCATAACAAACGCCACCATTCCTAACAGAACAAGCCCTTTCCAGTGTCTGGATCTTGTAACCCTTAAGGAATTCCTTACCCCTCTCACACACCCAGCAGCTAGTCAGTGAGCAGGAAATCTTGGATGTCCTGTCACCCTGTCTTCCCAATGAGTTCTCCCTACCGCTAATCTAATTTTCTTAAAGCATAATTTTGATCTTGTACTCAACTGGTTAAAAAAAGAAAAAAAAAAAAAAAAAAACCATCCATGGTTCCCCGGGCTTCTCTGGTGGCTCAGATGGTAAAGAATCTGCCTGCAACGCAAGAGACCAGGGTTCAAGCCCTGGGTTGGGAAGGGAATGGCAACCCACTCTAGTATTCTTGCCTGGAGAATTCCATGGACAGTGGAGCCTGGCAGGCTACAGTCCATGGGATCCCAAAGTGTCAGACACAAGTGAGTGACTAACACTTTCATGGTTCCCCAACCACAAATCCAGTTTCTCAGCAATACTTTCAGAGACAGGCATATCTTTCCAGCTCTATCTCTGACCACTCCCTTGACCAAACCTAGCTAGACTCCAACATTCAACAAAAATACTCTGCTTCTATCTTGTGTCTAAAAAGCTTTTCTGTTTTCCCATCTAAATCCTTCAAACTCAAAAGCTTCACTTTGAGGGTACCCTTGCCAAGCCCTGCCCATGGGACGCACTCTAACACTTCCAAGTCTCCATTCTCTGCAAGTATGTGGTGATCCTTCCTGCTCATTTCGAACCACATGAGCACAGAGGCCACACCTGATTCATATTTTTACATTCAACAAAAATTTATTAAGCTCCCACTATGTGCCAGACACTGTATGGCCCTAGGGCTGTTGTTGTTCAATCGCTCAGTCGTGTCCAACTCTTTGCAACCCCATGGACTGCAGCATGCCAGGCTTTGGCAATAAACAAAACAGGCAAGCATCTCCCTCCTTCCTCCAATCCCCTGGAGCTGCCCACTCCACAGCTCTTTCCTCCTACACAATGGACTTATTATACACACAGTAATCATTTAATGAACGCTGACTGAACTGCGGGCTTCCCAGGTGGCACAGCGATAAAGAAGCTGCCTGCCAATGCAGGAGACACAAGAGATGTGAGTTCGATCCCTAGGTCAGGAAGATCCCCTGGAGTAGAAACATTTATTTAAATTAATTAATTTATTCTTGGCTGCACTGGGTCTTCACTGCTGTGCGAGGGCTTTCCCTAGCTGCAGCGAGCAGGAACTGTTCTCCAGTTGCAGTGCGTGGGCTTCTCATTGTTGCAGAGCATCAGCTCCAGGGTGCTAGGGCTCAGTGGTTGTGGTTCATAGGCTTAGTTGCCCCAAGACATGTGGAATCTTTCCTGACCAGGGATCAAAATCTTGTCCACTCCATTGGTAAGCGGGTTATTAACCCCTGGACCACCAAGGAAATTCCAGAAACATTTAAAAAGAGAAATTAACGCACTTGGGGTAATTTAAAATAAGTCAGTAAAAATCCTCATTTAACTTGAGGGAGTAAAAAAGAAAGACGACTATCCAACCGGCAAATCTGACATATTCCAGTACTTCTCTTTTTCAGAAATATGTCTGCCTCTTTTAAATTGCACCAAAAGTCCCGGTAAGGTATCTTGGCTAGAGAAGTCCCCAGACCCACCCTTCCTACACCCGCCTCTAAGGGCAGCTGCCCTGTCCAGTCCCTTGGGGGGCCGTGCTCTGTTTCACATGACTCTGGCTTGGAACCCACAGCTGGCATATGAGGTGTGACACGTGACCCCATTAAGTGGGGCTCAGGAGGCACAGATGACAGACAATAGAGAGGGGCCTTTTATTTATCTTTTCCAAACAGAAATTTTAAAAAGTGAAATCCAAATCACCCTTGTAGTAGAAGCAGGCCTGAGCTTCTTATGGAGTCTCCCTTTGACCATCCTCCCTGCCAACAACCAAATGCACCATCTCATAACTAAGAAACCATGGCTCCAGGTTAAAACCAAACAAAGCATGCTGAATCGCAAATATTTACTAACATTTTCATTCATTCACTCATATCCATTCAGTGACTCTCTATTGAATGTCTAATTGAGTGTGCTAGGTCCTGCAACAGTCACAAAATAAGAAAATTGAGGTTTTTGTCCTCAAAGAGCTTTTCTTTTCTGAGAAAGGGAAACCAAGCAAACTACTGAAAAAATTCTACTGTTCTATTGATAATAGGCAGTAAAAAAAACCAGTCATGCCTTATTTCACTGTACTTCTCTTTGCTGTACCTGGCAGATACTTGCGTTTTGGTTTTACAAATTGAAGGCTGTGGTAAACCTGCATCAAGCAAGTCTATTGGTGCCATTTTTCCAACATCATTTGCTCAGTTCATATCTCTGTTCACATTTTGGTAATTCTCACAATATTTCAGACATTTTCATTATTATTATATTTGTCATGGTGATCTGTGACTCACTGAAGGCTCAGGGAATGGTTAGCACTTTTTAACAACAAGGTATTTTTTAATTAAAGAATGTACTTTTTAAGATATAATGCTATTGCACTCTTAAAAGACAATCGTATTCAGTAGACATAACTTTTATATGCACTAGGAAACAAAAAATTGGTGTGACTTGCTTTATTGTGACATTTGCTTTACTGCAGTGATCTGGTTGAGGGGGAACCCTACAATATCACTGAGGTCTGCCTGTAAACCAACAAGATAATTTCAGGTGATGATCAGTGTCATAAGATATTAAGACTGGGCAACATCTTAGAGAATGGCTAAGTAGGGGAAAGGATGAAGCTATGGATGGGTAATCAGGAAAACTGTCTGAAGTAGATTACACTTGAGCTGAGACGTGCAGGGTGAGGAGTCAGTCACTCAGAGACAAAGAATAAACCCATCAAATCAGGAAACAGCCTACAATGAACAGCACTAGGGACCACTAGAGAATATCAGCAATGTTTAAAACACAGCTGGGTCCCTCAAGAAGCTTAATATCATTCAGGGAGGTAAATGAACTCAGGAAACAAGTTTCACGAATCTGTACAGAATGAAGCAGAAGGCCAGAGGAGTCCTGAGGACTAGGGAAAAGTGAACTGTGATGCAGCCTGCAGATCACTCACTCAAAGCCCATGCCAGTAGAGCTGGAATTCTGATGCTGCTGCAAAAGACATATAACCATGCCTTTCAGCTTTCCAAAGTGAAAGCTGTAATTCTTCCCATCTTAATGAGTTCACACTTAGAAGGAGAGATGAAGGCAATGATTCTAGGCAACAGGATAAACACACTGTCAATTTGCTGGTCTGGAAAGTCTAGTCCTCAAATTGCATTTGCTCCCCTTAACTGAGTCAGTCTCTAAGGTTCCTTGACTTCCGCTCCTGCAGCCTCCTCAGCCAGACTGACTCACACTCCCTGCCTCCCTCCCACCAAACACATGCTCACCCAGAAGACTCCAGCAGTTTCTTTTTCTGGAACAGTGGAAGAACTGCTGAGTAGAAAGAGTTGCCAACCAATTACTCTCCAAACCACCCAGACTCAACGGTATTGTTCTGTCAGTGTCCAGAGCAACAGCAAGTCATTCAGCTATCTCAGATGTGAGGGACTGAGTGGAGCTTCCCAAATGTTTGTTCTCTACAAAGGAGGAAGCCAGCAGACCTTTTCCCACTGAGAGCTGAAGAGAGGGCTACAAGAGGGCCCCGCGGCGCTGCCATCAGAGCCACCATGTCTTGTCCCCACTTCTGCAGGGCAGCAAGAAAGCAAAGATGAAGACACCTGTGATGGCAGTTAAGGCAAGTTCTTCTCTGTGAATAACTTGGTGGTGTGAAGAGGCTTTTCTGGGATAAAACAAGAGGAAAAGGTACATATGCTTCAAACAGAATGGTCAAAACAACAGATGGTCTGAAAGCAAGAGAAGCCCTGACCTTCCCAGCAGCCATTGACTGTCTGTGACCAAGGCAAGCTTCCTCGCTGACATGTAACAGCAAATCCACCATTAGCACTATCTTCACTGATTAAAGGACAAACAAAAATGCCAAGTAACCCCTTTGGATGAAAAGCCAAGCACAATCACCAGTTTTTGATGCAAAGCTGTTTCTACCAGTCAATGAAGGGACCTCATCCATCATCTTGCCATGTCCAAATCCAGCCGCTGTGACTGCCAAGTATCTACCTGACGAGAACCCCTCTAAGCCAACAAGCCATCAGTGGAAACTTTCTCTGCCTCAAACCCACGGTATTCTCCCTTCTACCGCACCTATCTGTAAAAGCCAATCCCAAATCTATCAATTCATTAGGACACGTCCTCCTAAGACCAATGGCCAGGGTTCCATCATGTAGTACCTTCTCAGAAATGCACACAAACCATGGTAAACACACAGCTTTTTAGCTACTTTAAAGACATTCACTTATGCCTTGCACCTCTCACAAACAATTGCAGGTAAGAACTCTGATTTTCTCTCAAAGATGCAGCTATCATTCTTTTTTAAATCCCTTCCTGGAAATGTGTTTAGTAGCAAAATGCTACACAATAAGAGGACTTAATTCACTGGAAGGAAACACAGACTTTTATAAAAGAAAGAAATACTGTAATGCCAACATGAAGCATTACATTCATAGTGAAGACATTTTCCATACTTCCTCCTCTCAATGAAAGAGGACAGTGAAATTAAAGTTGGAAAACACAAACAAAATTCAACTAAATAACAAGCTACTTCATTCTAATAAAGTGAAAGTGACAGTCACTCAGTCATGTCCAACTCTCCAGGCCAGAATACTGGAGTGGGTAGCCTATCCCTTCTCCAGCGGATCTTCCCGCCCAAGGAATTGAACCAGGGTCTCCTGCATTGCAAGCGGATTCTTTAGCAACTGAGCTATCAGGGAAGCCCTAATTGTTTTTTAAAGCCTTCCCTACTTGGACTTTTCTGGTGGTGCAGTGGTTAAGACTCCATGCTTCTACTGCAGGGGGCACAGGTTTAATCCCTGGTTGGGGAACCAAGATCCCACATGCCACGCAGCATGGCCAAGTAATTTTTTAAACTTTTAAAATTAAAAACAAATAAACCTCCCTACAACTTCCTGCCTGTGGGCATCTGCATATATACATGCACACACACACACAGGTATGCACTACAACATATGAAAGAGGATCACACCAATTCCAAGCCAACGAAAAGTTACCTTTAAAGAGTCATCTTTGTAAAGAGTCCTACTTCTATATCTTATCCTAGGAGAATCAAACAATCATATCTGCAAGAAGATAATTCATGTTGTTTTAAGATGAACTGTAACTAAACATAATTAAGTTCACAAATTTAGTTCTAAGTTATGAAAATATAAGTAAATTTAAAATCTGTTGCAAGTGTTCTTTTCTACAAATGATCACTATATAATCTGTTATGTCACTGTACTCTGCTTTTGGCATTCTTGATCTGTTTTCCCATCTGAGATATGCATTAATTCTCCTAATCCCCAGAAATGACGTCTGGGGTCACTGCTACTTGGGAACTGGGTGCATCTGTGGATGTGATACTGTGCTGAATGGTGCTGCAGTTTCAGACCTGCCTAACTCAGCCTCCACTCTTCCCGTTTTGCTTACTAACAGAACTCTTGTGTTACTGGACCACAGTCAAAACCAGCAACTGCCTCCCCTGAAGACCTGCACAAACTGGAGTCATCAGGCAGCAGCACTAGATCAGCTCTGATGGGCCCTCCTCTCTCCATGCCTGACCAGAGTAGAGAACGTTTCTCCCAACCCACTGCAGGGTGACACTTAGATAAAACACAAATAAAATGGTGTGGTGATGTGAGATGGCTCTAAAGTTTCTGAATGGTTACTTTCTGCACTTAACATATGGTGGACTAGTAACAAACACTTCAGTCCATGGACTATGATTTGAGTAACACTGACCGAGAACATGGATCCGACCGCAGTAGCTGCAATGGCCACCTGCGACCGCAAGGAAACCTTGAGAATGGAAACCACACACCAAGGACAACAGTGCAGACAGGGGAAACTAGACAGTGACGATCACGGCCACTCTCAACTCTGGATGCGGATCCAGGACCTGGTTTCACAGAAGAATACAGGCTTTTTACTGCTGTGATCTGGGTTTTCATTATATACAGCCAGTCGACAGATTCTCCTACATTTGTAGACTACCACAAAACTTCCAAAGTGCAATGTTACCTCCTGTTCTCACAAGAGAATAACCCGACTGTGAAGTAAGCAAGACAAAGTTATTATCTCAATTTGACAGACAGATGGAAACTTATGTTCTAAAATATTAAACAGCTTGCCTAAAGTAACACACCCATGAAGCACTGATAGCAGAGTTGAAAACAGAAGCCAGCTGGTTACTCTTTCTGTAAGAGCAATCTACCTCTCAGCAAAGTGAAATTATTAACACTTAGTCATAATCACAAGCAAAAGAAATGAGCAGGAGTGTGTACTCACAACAAATTACATGAAGTATGTATGACACTGGGTAGTAAGATACAGCAAAAACACTACGGTCAACTAGTGAAGACAAAGCCAGATTTAATGGCTGTGGTGAGGGTGTACCAATTCATCTATAACAAAGTGTATGTGAAAAGGAGATAGGGGGGCAGGGTACGTGCAGAAGTCACAGACAATTTTATAATAATTTAGCCTGGCATGCCGCAGTCCACGGGGTCACAAAGAGTCGGACACGACTTGGTGACTGAACGACAACAACCAAGCCAGCACTGCAGCAACTAAGAACAAATAATACATAGCACATTTGTTTAGGATATGACATAAATCTTCAAACCCTAGTCTCAATAAAATTTGAAACCCTAATATTCTATCTGGATATGAATAGAATCTGTCAATAATAATGTTTCTTAAAAAGTTTCCATACTTATGATAATAACAATATTGTCCTTTAATATAAACTAGACTTGCAAGAACCATTTCAATCAGATGAGTTTCCGGGCTGTTCTTCAATGGTGAAGAAAGGTTGGCACATAGCCATCCCCACTCACTGCCCAGGATGCCTTGTGAGCAAAAGCGTAAAGCTAATGGCTAGGATCAGACATGTCACCTGTGACTGTGGACTTCATTTTATTTGGGTAAATTTCCTGTGTCTATGTGGCTTTCAAATGTTGTGTTTCATTAGCAACAAACGTCCAAGTATTTGCCCATATCAATATTTATCTGTTAAATAATCAAACAGAAGTCCTATTTTTTATTAAGTAGTGATAGAAAGGTTTTTCTGCTGTCCTAATATTTTCTGTAGTATCTTTTAATTTAAAAAATAAACCAAAAAAGACCCAGAAGAAAAATTAGGACATGAACTTCAACTTCTTTTATTATGCACATTTACCCTTTCAAAATTTCTCTACAGATACAAGCTAATTACCAAAGAAGAAACAAGCTGGAAAAAAACGTTTAATTGCTCCTCGTATGTAAATATACTGCAAAAATCCTCAAGGATCATTAGTGAGAATGAGTTCTTGCTAGGAATACCTATTAGTGTACTCTACAAAAATCATTAAGGTCAGGATGGGGGCGGGGGGAAGGAAGTTATAGAGAGCAATTAAATAAATAACATATTCACCAGTTCAAAATAATAGAGGAAAGAAAAAAGGAACTGCCCACTAACTCAGCAAACCACACGCCCTGTACATAGTCTTGAGGCCACAGAGCAAATGCTTTGGTGGCTCAGGATTAAAGCATCCACCTGCCAAAGAAGTTGATCCCTGGGTAGGTAAGATCCCCAGAGAAGAAAATGGTAACCCAGTATTCTTGCCTGGGAAATCCCATGGACAGAGGAGTCTAGTGGGCTATGGTCCATGAGGTCAAAAACAGTCGGACACCACTGAGCGACTAAACAACAACAGGGGTCAGCAAATGACAGGCCCACAGGCGATTATCCAGCCCACCTATTTCTGTAAACAAAGCTTTACTGGAACACAACAACACTGTCACAGATGGTCTGTGACCAATATGAGCAGAAGCCACAGAGAAGACAAAACCAAAAACATTTCTTATCTAGCATTTTACCAAGAAAGCTTGCCATCCCTGGGAGCAAAAAGCGCCTGTCAGTAAGTAATAATGTTACTAGTCAGCTACCTAAGCAGTAACACAAAATAAGATGAGGCACTTCTCTGGGAATTGAGCCTCTTTTTCATAAACACCTGTGTGTATAAATATGTAGTTTTAGTTTGTGAGATGTAAAATTTGCCTAGAAAAAAAGCTGACCCAAGCACAAAATGTCTCCAACCAATATCCCGGACACAAAACAGCCCATGCCTTAGAAATCCAGTTAACGACACTGTATTTTATCTCCCTTACAGAGAAAACCCAATTTGAATAAGAAAATGAATTTCTCTAATGAATTAATGACCCTCAGAGATTTTTAATTTGGAGTGATGCATCTATGGAAACAATGATGACAGAGTATGTGACAGTGCTTTAGCACCACCCCCTCTCAAAGACCTAGGAGAAATCTCAAGTTCAGGACCCCAAAGGGCAAAAGCATTATTAAACTCAATAGATGCCCAGGGCATGCACCAGTGGAAGGGAAAGCTAACCAAGTTTCACCTCTCACTGCTTCCATGAGGAGCTAAAAGAGCAAGCTCGTAATCATTTAATTTCCACTGTTGCTCATTTTTAAACAGGCATTTGAATTTTCAAAGACATTCATGTTGCTTCTTGTTAAACCAGATACCTAAAATGATAACCGAAACAATAAGCCAATGGGCAGAAAAAATGCACAGAACTAAAAAACTGGGTAGAATAAAAACCAGTGTGCTAAAATTCCATGACTAAAAGATTTAGATACAAAGGCATTTTGCCTGAAATCTCACTGTTACAAGGTTACTGTCAGAGGAAGGCACTAAGGCCAGCGGCACACCACTTCTCAGTCAGTTACTTATTACAGCGCACAGTCAGCCAACATGACCCCGACAACAACCGGGCCTGCAAAGCAAAGGTGTGACACTGTAATTTTGTAAACAAACATTTCAGTGGATTTTTTTTTTAAATGATGAATCCACTTTTTTTAAAATGACCCATCCTGTTGATGGTTTTCTAGTCCATCTTCCAAAAGAACCCATTCCCATTCCTCTGCTCAACTAACTGCCTTGTGTTCACCAATCACTGTTAGGATAATGACATTTCCTCAAGAAAAGCAGAAAGGCATCTTTTCATCCAACCAAGAAATAAGACCAGAGGTTGTCTGGGTCTCAGCCCTTCTGCCTTTCTCCCCAAACATAAAAGGGCAATGTCTTTCTTTCTTCCGGAGAAAGCAGTATGCTCAGAAGAATTTCAACTGCACTCAAGACAGCTTCATAAAACAAGCTGAAAACCTAGCCTGTGTCCTCGAGATGACAGGACACAGCGCGTACTCTGCAGGCTTCCTCACTAGGGTCGGCCAGTGGACAGAGAATCAGCCTCGCCCCCACCTCTCTTAGGCTCTTGGACAGACTACCACCCACGCCCTGTACTTACTCAACCAGAACCGACTGGACAGAAGCTGGAGCTGTGAACCTGGTCCAGGAAACAGAAAATCAATGACACAAAAAAGCAGCACAATAAAAGATGATGGCAGGAGAAGAGATGGCAGAGAAGAGAAAATAATTAACCACCAGCAGGAGGGCGGTTGCCGGCAGCATGACAGGTGGCACCTGGAAGGCACCCCTGCCCTGCAGCACAGAAACCTGGGGAGCTGGGGGGCTGGGCCGTCATGGCCAGGAGTAGCCGCTCTCTCCGAAGAGTTGACCCCCAGGAGACAGCCTGCGTCCACTGGACCCGTCAGCTTCAGAGGAGCCTCTCCAGGGCAGCCATGCACCCCAAGGCGGGTGCCGTGCGCGGCAGCCACTTCCCATCCTGTCACTGAGGTCAGTCGTGTACTTTTATGCTCTCTTTACAGACTTTCCTCATTAGCTTCCCTCGCCTCTCAACCCTCTCCCCTCTACACAAGATAAAGGGATTCTCTAATCTGATCTGTTTTTCCAGGGACATAGAGTTGTGACTGTTACAAGTGTTCCTTTGCCTTAGCTCACAATTCTGCAACAAGGACTAACATCTCTCAACATGGCTTCATCCAGCTAACCAGGCTCTTTCTGAGACTGAATAAAAAATCTTTATAAACGGTTCTGTCTCCACCAAGAGGATATAAATATATTTAATATAAGTATTAAATAAAAATATATAAAACCAAAATATACTTTGGTTTTTCAAAACCACCAATTTTGAGAAACTGAAGCAGAGTCTTATCTCCTCTCAGACAGACTGCAGAAGGGCAGAAGGCATCGAACTTCACCCAGGTTCCCACCCCACAGATGAGTTCAATGGCACAGTCCTCTTGTGCATCCAGAGGACGAAGCCACATCAGCAACCCAGTCTGCTGGATATGGCAAAGGGCCACCCATGAGAGCTCTGCCTCATGCCCTGGCCTTTGCATTATCCTGGGACCAGGGACACTGCCAGCGCTAACAAGAGAACCAGGGCAGGTTTCTTTTTTCCCTCCCTGAAGCTCACAATATGGGGCTGCATTCTTTTCCACCACTTTGTTTTCAGATGGTTGCTTGTTTGTCAGCCACCTAGTAATTAATATCCCCCTTCTCATTAAAAAGGCTTCCCTGATGGCTCAGTAAACTACCTCTAAAAAACAAGTCAATTTCTTATATAATTTTCTTCGTAAGGGAAGAATACAAAATTCAGCATTCATTAATCAATGTGTCAGGCTGACCTAACAAGCTAGAGGCATTTGACGTTTGCTAAGAGTATCACTAAAACAATCCAGGAACCACCTGCTCACAGCTACAAAAGAGAAAACAGAACAAACAAGGTTTTGAAAACATGTGAATATATCCCCACCACTTTGTTTAATAACTCCAAAAGACACAAAACCACTTAGGCAGAAGCAAATCACAAATCTATTCAAGAGCACTGTAAAGTGGAAGGGAATTATCCAAAGGGCTCCACCACCAACGGAATAATTTTAACACAAAATGCCTAGCAAATAAATACCCCAATGTTGCCAGCAGATCACCAGCAGAGGCAAATCCCAGATAATGAAACAATGTTGGAAGGGCTATTTTTTAATAATTTAGCTCATCAAGGAGTGAGTATTGATTCTTGTCTTTAACAAACAGAAGGAGAGAGTGTTATCTTCAGCCATTCAGCTCAGGGATGACATCAGGAATTTAATCACAGTCCCTCTTCTGTGATGCAATCCTTAAACTGTCACCCCTGTATTTTCTGTCACTCCTCATCCATTTCTAGAGAATTCCTAGTCTCATGGATGTGTCTTCCCCACTTAACCCACAGGACCCATAGTAGCATTTCAAGTTTACAGATTAAGCATAACTATCATCATTTGCCAACTGTTTTTCTTTAAAATAATTTTAACAGTGCATCAGGTATCTTTGTGAATTCTGATCTTGGGAACAAATCTGCTAAATCTCTTAAGAAGAGACTGATATTCAATCATCATGGTTAGTGTACTGATGTCTGGACATCTGTAGACACTTTAATACATCCAAGATGCTACTAACAGAAGGAAAAACCGGAAGGAAGCAGTATAGGTATCAACCCCTATGTCCCCATTCCAACACAGAAGGACATAAAGTCCCTAAACTTCCAGGAAAATTTAACCAAATAATAAATTTGGTGGTAATGCTACATTTAAGGGTATTCCTGCATCTTTATGTACCAGGAAAATACTCAAAACCAAAACAAAATTTAGACTGAAAACAAGCCGGCAATTTCCAATTGAAGTACAAATCCAACTGCTCCTATCTCAGACAGAATGTCCCACATTCCAGTTATAATATATCCCAGGGCTCCCCTAATGCCACTCAGCTTTAACTGTGTTGCTACGGACAGCAAGCCCCACCTTCCACCCTGGGTGTTAGCCTGGGAGTCAGAGTGGATATGATACCAAAGCACCTCTCCAGGATTCTCTGGATCAAGGCTCTATGATCCCAAGGGCTGCAGCCATCCAAGGTCACCACACACATCTTCCATTAGGGGACCCCAAGGCATTTTACAGCTGCCTTTTTAGGTCCTTCTGCTTTCCATCCAAACTATAAATTGTTACAAGGCCCTGGGGCAGTGCAGCAGCAGCAGGCTCCATTCTATTAGGGCCTCAAGGAAGGGCAGAGGTGTCAAGAGGCTAGAATCAAGGGCTGCTGCTGCTGCTGCTGCTAAGTCGCTTCAGTTATGTCCAACTCTGTGCGACCTCATAGACAGCAGCCCACCAGGCTCCCCTGTCCCTGGGATTCTCCAGGCAAGAATACCGGAGTGGGTTGCCATTTTCTTCTCCAATGCATGAAAGAGAAAAGTGAAAGTGAAGTCGCTCAGTCGTGTCCGACTCTTAGCGACCCCATGGACTGCAGCCTACAGCAACCCAAAAACAACAACGCCTCCCTCTCTGCAGCAATGAATCCCTTTTCTGTTGTAAGATCACAGTAGTGAAAGTGTGAAAGTCGCTCAGTCATGTCTGACTCTTTGTGATCCCATGGACTGTATAGTCATGGCCAGGCCAGAATACTGGAGTGGGTAGCCTTTCCATTCTCCCGGAGATCTTCCCAACCCAGGTATCAAACCCAGGTCTCCCTCATTGCAGGCCGATTCTTTACCAGCTGAGCTATAAGGGAAACTCTCCTCTAATGAAGATTCCAAGAGCCAAAGCCAGCATCATAGATCAGACACCAAATAAAAACACAGTAAAACATCCTCACCCTATGTTAGCTGAAAACCTGATACACGCCTATGTAAAGGTGTATGCTATATGCAATGCACAAGCCCATGAGAATTAGAGCAGGTGAGGAAAGAAGTTAAACTTGAGCCGTATACTGTTATCTAATCACTAAAACTATACCCAGAAATATTCTCCTGGTCCCACAACTCTCTCTTATTTTTAGGGGAAGCGGCAAGCAAACCAGAAAGATCCCCAACAATCACTTGTTTCTAAAAAATACAAGCATGCAAACGATGTTTCCCTGCCTAGTGCCAGTCTCTTGACTGTATTAAATGCTACACTTCATGTCAATGTTCCCATTCAGTCACATTTAATATATTCCTTTTTATGTCTCTATTTATCTGATAAAAAGTAATAGTAATGTGCATGCTTAGTCGCTCAGTCATGTCCAGCTCTTTGCGACCCCACGGACTGAAGCTCTCCAGGCGCTTCTGCCCATGGGATTTCTCAGGCAAGATTACTGGAGGGGTTGCCATTTCCTCGTTCAGGGGAACTTCCCAACCCAGGGATCGAGCCCACATCTCGGTATTGGCAGGCAGACTTTTTTTTACCATCGGAGCCAATAAGGAAGCCTAATAATAATGTGCTTTTGTCCTATCTTGTAAATGAAGCAAATTATTAATTCCATGGTTAAGAAGCTTCCTGGAGCCAAGAACTGCTCTGAGCACTGCAAACAAAAAGATGAGTGCAACACAACCCTTTGATTGAGGGGGCTGGGGGCCAAAGTGGGCAGCTGCCACACTGCTCAACTTGTGGCATCCTAGTTTGCTGACCAGGGACTGAACCGTGTTCTCCGCAGTGGAAGTTCTAACCACTGGCTGCCAGGGAATTACCGACAGCCCCTTGACCAAGTGCCAAAACAACTGACCACGCAGTTGACCCTTGAACAACACGGGTATGAACTGCACTGAACTGTGTGGATCCATGCATATGCAGGACTTTATCAAAAGACATACAGTCAGTCGTCCATGTCTAAGGATGTGGAATCGTAGATACAAAGGGCTGATGCTGGGATCTGAGTGTCCAGGATGCTGGTGTCTGAGGCGGGTCCCGGAGCCAGTTTCCCATAGATCCCTTGGGGACACTGGACATACAGAGAAGCCCCACATGGTGTCAGGGACACTACCTGACGGACTCTCTCAGAGAGGAGCAAGAGAGGGGAGGCTGGAAGCAGGACAGGGCTAACTCATTTTCATTTCAATGTGTACCTTAAACTTTTTAACATGATTTTGACTCTGAATGTTTACATACAATTAAAAACTAAGTAGTTCCACTGGGGAGTGGGTTGAATTGGGAGACTGGGCAAATATACACTTCTGCATAAAATAGATAACTAATAAGAAATTTCTGTAGAGCACTGGGAACTCTACTCAGTGTTCTGTGGTGACTCAAATGGGAAGGAAATCCAAAAAAGAGGAAATATATGCATACATACAGTTGTCACTTTGCTGTACAGTAGAAACTACACAACACTGTAAAGTAACTATACACCAATAAAAATTAATTAAAAAAAACAGGGGTATACTATTAATAGATAAACCTAGGTAAAGGTTGTATGTGCTAATTTTACTATTAATATTCACGATACTTATTTGTATATCTGAAATTATCTAAAAATAAAAGGGAAAAAAGTAAAGTATCAAATACAAACAACCTTCCCTCCCAAAACAACTAGACAGTACTAGTATAACTATCACAAGCTAAGCATGTCAATAAAATAAACCTAACATGCCACAGTGGTGCCAGGTAAGGGCAAAGTCACAACATGGCAGCTACACTTTAAGACTTAAACAGGTTTTTCACAAGAGAAAAACTAAGTCACCACAAGGAACCCAGTAATCTAAATGTCATACACCATCCCCTAGCCCCCAATAATCTGGATAATAAGCAATCAGTAACAAATTTATGTCACAAGTGGCTGTTTCATTTCAGCAAAATACCATCAAATAATAATACCATCAAACTACTTCTATCAAATTAATATTGGCAGTTAGAATTTCATTGGTTTTCTAAGTTCGGTTTGAATTTATTTATAAATTGTCCTTTAATGTTGTTTTAGGGATATAATTTGTGTGCTGGGGGAGGTAGGAAATTAAGTCATATGGGAGAACCACAAAAACAAAATTTTAAGAGCATAAAACACTGAAGTTTAAGAAACACTAAGGGATCCTGGAACTGCACCAGAAGTTCTGCATCCTACACAGGACACCATCGGCTCTGCGTCCACAGCAGTCACTGGGGGCAGACATCCATGGGCTAAAGTTGGCTGCCCATCACAATATCCTGGGGAGCGCCTGGAAAAACTGTGCATTCCTGGGCCTCGCTCCAGAACTACTGAAGTAATATTCTGGCTTTACAAGTGAGGAAACCAAGGTGCAGAGAGAGGAAGTAACTTGATCACTAGTAAACGCTGCCAACATGAATCAAACCAACACCATTATTTCAACACACACACTATATATATAAAATCATGATATATTACTTCTAAGCAGCTTTCCTCTCTTCTAGAGTGTAAAAAATGGAACAAAATACCATCACAGGTTTTTCCTCTTTCTACAAAAATAATGAAAATTCATAAAGTCCTTGTATTGCTAAAAATGGAAAGACCCTAAGGGCTCAAATGTTCTGAGGGCTTCCTCCTCTCCCTTCCCACTTCTTAGTCTCTCCTTTTCTTTCTTTCACTTTACTCAAAAATCCCATGTCTGAGTTAATGATAGGTAAATTCTAGTGTATTTTTCAATGACAGAGTTTGAGGGAAAACAGAATAAGAGTCCATTCCATAATCACCACAATGATTCAGGCAAAAAATAAAATAGGTGCTAATACTGCATGCATGTGCATGGTCAGTCATGTCCAACTCTTTTCAACCCCATGGACGGTAGCTCACCAGGCTCTTCTGTCTGTGGAATCTTCAAGGCAAGAATACTGGAGTCGGTTGCCATTTCCTACCCCAGGGGAGATGTTAATATTAGTGGGTGAAAATTCGATGGCAAACAGGACATTTACTGCATGCACTCTTTCTAACCCAGATATCAAACTCATGTCTCTTGCATCTCCTGCATTGGCAGGTCAATTCTTTACCACGGCGCCACCTGGGAAGTCCTGGCAACCCGCTCTAAAATTCTTGCCTGGAAAATTCCAAGGACAGAGGAGCCTGATGGGCTACAGTCCATGGGGCCACAAAAGTTGGACAGGACTGAACAACCGGGCACACACACACAGGATATTTACATGGTCTCAAAGTTTCTCCCTATAAATTACTTCTTATTTACAAACGGTAAGTTAGTAACTCACCCAAGTGATCAAAGTTCCCATTACCAATAATGTGACAGATTAGCATCATCTGTCCTCTGATGTAAGAGACTCAGAGCACAATATAGACAGCTCTGCCAAAATTAATGCATAACCAAAATCAAATAACTAGGAAGCAAGGAACTATGGAAAACTGAGCTGGACTCTTTAAAAACACATCAATGTCATGAAAGGCAAAGAAAGACTAAGGAACTGCTTCCGATTAAAGGAGACTACAGAGACACGGTAAACAGATGTGTAATGCTGGTCTGGATACTAGGCCAGAAAAGCAAATTGCTGTAGAGGGCATTATCGGGACGCACGACAAAATGTGACTGTCTACAGATTCGCTCAGTATTGTATTGCTGTCAGATTTTCTGATTTTGATAACTATATAGTCGCTTTATAAACGAATGTCCTTGTTCTTACAAAATGAATACACACCTAAGTCTTTAGGAGTAAACAGTCAAGATGTCTGCATTTTACTCTCAATTTAGAGCAATGTAATAGAGTAGCAAGCCCAGAAATAGATCTACATATAGTCAACTGATGCTTAACAAAGGTGCAAAAAGCAATGCAATAGAGAAAAGAAAATTTTTTCAACAAATGGTGCTAAACAACTGGACATACATGTGCCAAAAAAAAAAATAATAACCTAGACACAAAAATCAACTCAAAATGGGTAACAAACCTAAATGTGAAATGTAAACTACAAAATCCTAGAAGAAGAAAACACAGAATGAAATTTAGATGACCTTGGGTTAGAAGATCACTTGCTAGATTCAACAGTAAAGGCATAACCCATGAAGGAAAGAACTGATAGATTAAAAAAAAAACCTCTGCTCTATAAAAGACACTGTCAAGACAAGAAAAATACAAGCCACAGACTGCAAAAGACACGTCTCAGAACTGTTATCCAGAATACACAAAGAACTCCTGCGTGTGTGTTAAGTCACTTCAGTTGTGTCAAACTCTTTGCGACCCCATGGACTGTAGCCCACCAGGCTCCTCTGTCCATGGGATTCTCCAGGCAAGAATACTGGAGTGGGCTGTGATGCCCTCCTCCAGGGGATCTTCCTGAACCAGGGATCAAACCCAAGTCTCTTATGTCTCCTGCACTGGCAGAAGGGTTCTTCACCAGTAGCGCCACCTGGGAAACACAAAGAACTCTGAACACTCAACAATAAAAAATAAACAGTATGATTTCAAAACGGACCAGACAGCCTAACAAAAGATACTCCACACAGCATGTCATCAAGAAAATGCCAATTTAAACAACAGTGAGATACCACCAACACACCTAATAGAATGGCCAAAATCCAGACCAACATCACCAAATGTTGCTGAGGATGTGGAGCAACAGGAACTTTCCATTCATTGCTGCTAGGAATGCAGACTCGTATGGCTACTTTGAAAAACAGTGTGGTTGTTTCTCAGAAAATTGAACATACTCTTGCCATACAATCCTGCAATTAGGCTCCCAAAGGAGTTGAAAATTTATGTCCACACAATACCCTGCTGCTAGAGCAACTTTATTCATAACTGCTAAAACTTGGAAAAAGGATGCCATCTTCTTCAGTAGATGAAAGGATAAATAAACTGTGGTCCATCCAAACAATGGAATTTTGTTTATTGTGAAAAAGAAACTGTTATGCATGACTTCTCATGTCTTTACATGGAGGAATCTTGAGTGCATACTTCTAAATGAAAGGAGCAAACATGAAAAGGCTACATCCTGTATGATTCCAACCATATGACATTCTGGAAAAGGTAAAACTAAGGAGAGAGCATAGAGATCAGCGGTTGCCACGGGTTAGGACGAAAGGGAGAGCTGAACAGGCGAAGCACAGAGGGCTGTCAGGGAAGTGAAACCACTCTGTGTGAAGCTGACAGTGGATACACGGCGTCGGAAACTTGTCCAAACGCAAAGAACATACGACACACTAAAAGTGAACCTAAAGCTAACTATGCACTTTGGATGATACTGATGTGGAGATTCATTGACTGTAATTGTATGTACCACTCTCGTAGGAGTATTGCTAATGGGGGAGGTTATTCATGTATGGGGTCTTGCCAGGTGGCACGAGTGGTAAAGAACCCGCCTGCCAACAGAGCAGACATAAAGAGATGCAGGTTCGATCCCTGGGTCAAGAGGATCCTCTGGAGGAGGGCATGGCAACCTACTCCAGTATTCTTGCCTGGAGAATCCCACGGACAGAGGAGCCTGGCAGGCTACAGTCCATGGGGTTGCAAAGAGTTGGACACGACTGAAGCGACTTAGCACACATGCACGCATTCACATATTGGGTAGGAGGTGTATGGGAAATCTCTGTACCTCCCACTCAATTTTTGCTGTGATCCTAAAACTGCTCTGAAAAATAAAGTCTATTTACAAGGAATAAAAAAAGGAAAAAATGATAAGCATCTGCCATTCGATCTAACAGTACAACAGGAGATCAAAGATAAAAATAGAAAATGCTAACTTAGAGGAATTAGGCATAACAACTTTCAGATTCTGGAAAGGATTGATTAACCTTAGGTGAGTTACTTAATCTTTACACCAGGCACTTAGAAAAGCTGAAGACCTTGATATTTATTTGAAACGCTGTCACTAAAAATACTATGATATCCTAAAATGAGGGATAACACTACAAACAAAGTTAAGCTAGACAAACTGCACACTTTACCTACATGTCCTGAAACGTGTCTTAGTAAAACTGCTTCCAGAGAACTTGGAAAGCCTGGGCACACCACATATTTGCTTATACATTTTTCAAACAGCATGAAATAGCCCTTAAAAGAAGTTAAAGGGTCTCACAGTGCCTGTAAGTAACCAAGGGTGATGCATTATCCCTGAAAGAAGGGAGAGCTCAATAAAACTTAAAAGTAACCATTACATTTCATACAGATCTATGGTAGCAAAGACTGCTTAAACAGTGGAAGTGTTTTTTTTTTTAACTTTACAATATTGTATTGGTTTTGCCAAATGGGAAGTGTTTTAAAATCCTGCTGCTAAATCACTTCAGTCATGTCCGACTCTGTGTGACCCCACAGATGGCAGCCCACCAGGCTCCCTCGTCCCTGGGATTCTCCAGGCAAGAACACTGGAGTGGGTTGCCATTTCCTTCTCCAATGCATGAAAGTGAAAAGTGAAAGTTAAGTTGCTCAGTCGTGTCCGACTCTTAGCGACCCCATGGATTGCAGCCTACCAGGCTCCTCCGTCCGTGGGGTTTTCCAGGCAAGAGTACTGGAGTGGGGTGCCATTGCCTTCTCCGTTAAAATCCTAAGGCTATTCCAATATATGTTCTGAAACTGTGGCTCGAGGCCTCTTTTGTATAAAAGGAGCAGATGAGTATATGGAAGATAGCCTTAAGAACAAAGTAGCTGGCCTGCAGCTTCTAAGGGACAGCAGGGCGTGGAAATAACAGCTTCAAAGGAGAGGAATTCACCTGGAAGTGGGTATGTGCTCACTAACACTGGTCAACTGGGTGTTTTAAGAATTTTTTAACTTGTTACGTTAAAATTCAACAGCTAGTAATCATCTTTCATTCAGGGTAGACAGGCATCTGTACTGGCATTTTTTCTGAAAATCTGGTTCTAACACTTTTACCACAGTCAAACATAAAAGGCTTATTTGGGGAATGCTTAAGGCAACTGAAGAAAATACAGTAAACTCTGAAAAAGCAGGATATCCTTAAAACCTCCTATAGGGCAAAACAAGCTACCAGACGACAACTCTTTGTAAGCATCAAGCAGCTAAGAAATGGAATTGTGTGCTCAGGCCCTCAGTCATGTCTGAGTCTTTAGTGACTCCAAGGACTGCAGCCCCACAGGCATCCTCTGTCCATGGAATTTTCCAGGCAAGAATACTGGAGTGGGTTGCCATTTCCTACTCCAGGGAATGTTCCCAACTCAGGGATGGAACTTGTGACTCTTGCATCTCTTCCACTGGCTTTACTTTTAAAACAGCATTTTATGATAAATATTTACTTTCAATTATTAAATGGTACCCCAGACCGCAAGTATGTGAAGCCTGTTGTGGAGGCCATCTGGGGAAAGCTACATAAAAGAGCAGCAGTGTGCCTCAGCACACAGTGACTGCTCCACGTTAGTTTACCTCCTTAGCAAGCAGTTAGCTGGTTTGAGGGTTGTCTGTTTGTCTTTTAGGGTTTTAATTATAGTCTTTATTTGGAAAATAGCCTCAATTAAAGACATTTTTTCATTTTTATGTCATTTTAAAGGTTACTTTCCTGATTCGAGGTTTCAATCGACCCATACCTCAAGAGACTTTAGAGAATGGCAGTTTTTAAACTTAATTTTTAAATTTTAGGAATCTGATTATCATTCATAGTTGAAAAATATAAATTCTCTCCAGGAAAATGCATGTGTGTGTAAGACTTTGCAAGCAATTTCAGGAAGTTCACAGACCCTCTTAAACTCAACAAAACCATCTAGGGACCTAGGGACTTTAAGAATATCCAAAAAACCAATCAATTATTTAAACCTGAATTTGTACAATAAAACTATGTGATAAGAGATACTGCTTAATGAATGCTTATTATATGCTCGACATCATGCAAAGCAATTTAATGAATTATTTCAATCACCTTTGCAACAGCCCTTTGCGATCAGTGGTAGTAGCATACCTGTTTATGAGTGAGAAAACTAAGGGTCAGATGGTTAGTTAACGTGTCCATGTGACACAGGAGCTCATCAAGACAAAAATCTGTTCTCTGAAGGATAATGCACCAAAAACAAAACTAGTAGCTAAAAAAAAATAATGACTTGGTTTGATCATTCACCCATCAAAGAACATATAGGCTGTTTGCAGTATTTTTCTATTGTGAATAAAGTTGCTGTGAATATTTTCTTTAATGACATAAAATAGCTCGACCCACTGTCCAAACATGGTCATATTTGTAACAATATCTGTTAGCTACTCCACAGAGGTCTTAAATGCACAAAAAGGTAAGAGTAAAGAATAAAAATACTAAGTAACTAAATATCCTAGTGAGGAGCACTGAACTTCCAGTGAGGAGAGGACAGGTATGCCTGCCAAGCACTCCAGCCTGCAGAGCCACACCTACCACAGTGGACGTGAACGTGCATTCAAGTCCCCTTTAAATGGCTGCACCTCTCTGCTCTGGACAGAGCCTATGTCGCGCAAATTAAACACCAATATGCGGAGCAGCTAGGGGTGCAGATCATCTCTGACAAGTCTGGGGAGGATCTGGACAACGCTTCCTTTGACTTCTCACCTCCCTCCCCACCCCACCAGTAAATCAGTACTTTTTGCTAGAAGGCATCCGAGCTAACAGATTCTCAGGAATGAGTAAAAATGTTGCCTTTCCGACACAGATGCTTTTAAAATGAACAGATAAAAATTAATAAAAATTAAACCTTATGAGTTGATGCCATCATCAGTATAGAAACAGAGATCACAGATACCTGAATATGCAAAGAAAAGTTAAATTATGATGCAATCAATGCTATCCTATAAAAACTAAATTAACAAAAATAGTCTATTAGAGAAGACATCTGGTGTATCATGGCAGGAAACGTTAATGATATTGTCTGCAGCCCTGTAATCAATTTTTTCTCCCAGCAGCTCTCTCATTACAGTGTATCAGATCTGTAGGCCTGCAGAATTTATGGGAGCTCCACACATGGAGGGGAGTTTTGCCAACTGGATCCGATTCAGATCCAGCTCAAATGACTTTGGCAGCATGAAGCGTTGTTAAAGAACAATCAATACGTTAGCTTTACACAGTGTTGTCTTGACTGAAAAAAGATCTGTCATCTTACTACAGAATCTTCTCCAGCTTCCACAGGATGGTATCTGAGTGTACCATCGATCATGGACTTAATTAAATTCCTGGTGGACATAATATTTTTACTGTTAAAAATTTAAATAAATTAATACTAGGTATCACTAATGCTAATATAAAAAGTTTACCAAAAATCAATGTTATTATGGGCAAAACCTTAAATCCATTCAGCAAATCCTGGTTAGTGAGTATTGCAATAAATGAAACAGTCTAACAATGACATCCACACTGATTAGAGAATATAGTATTGGTCTAAAAGATAAAAACCATTTCATACACTCACATACATAAACAAGATGGTAATTGGTAAAGGCTGGAGCTTCTGAAATAGGCAAGTCGGGACTGCTAATTTGTTCGTTAAGATGCCAATATCTCTCCAGGGATTAAAATTAGATTTTTATCCACTACACTGGGTTTTATCTTCCATTGTGATTGACTATTATATATGAGGAATTTCAAGGCTTCCATAATATGAACCTTTTTTCTGGTCTAATTCTTGATAAATTACAGTAGCAACTATCTAAACATGAAAATGTTGTTTTGACAATTATTCCTGATTTTATTACAATTATTTATTCCCCATCTCCATTGTCTTGGTCCTCCTTCATTTCATGCACGGGTGACAGCCCTAGCCTCCTAATTGGAACTTTCACAATCTTTCCCCCACTTCACACTGCTACCCAATGAATCTTCTTAAGCAGTGATCGGCTTGCTTGGAATGAAAAAGCCTGCAAAGGCTCTCTTTGGCCCAGCACATACAATCTTGCCTTTTCTGACCTTCTTCAGTCCGGCCCCATGTCTGCCTCCCAGGACCCACTAACCTGTGCTCTTCTTTGACATTCTGCAGTCATCTTCTCACAACTCTTGGCTTCACCAGGCTCAATGCCTATGCTGCTTATAGGGACAGGCTGGCATGCACACGTGCAGGGCTCCTCCACTCTGCCCGCCCCATGTTACCAGTGTATCAGAAACACACCCTGCTCCTCAATACCTACCTTCCTTCCCAAAGCTTTCCCAAGTGCTGCTACAGCCCATTTGGAGTGCTCTCTTCTCTGAGTCTCAAGGTACTAATATTCTACAGGGAAAGCGAATGAGTCATCACATAGTGCCAGTATCCTGAATCATGTGAGTACGTGTGGTGACTACTCTCTTGTTATTTTCTAATTCAGCATGAGTATGAGCCCCCTGGTGAGATCACATAAAACAAAAGACAGGTCTCAAACTTCTTTCGTGATTAACAGCAGTCAATCAGAACAAGAAGCACCAGTCTTTCAGAAAACTTTAGCATCCTCATAAAAGAAGGAAAACGAACACAGCTGTGTACACACAGCTCTCAGAGAAGGTAAGACACGAAAATAACCCTCGTGGACCACTAACACCAGGCCCTGTGCTCCAAGGGATACAGCGCTAAAGACATTTCATCCTGCTCTGCCTCACAGCAGGCCCCGCATCACCACCAGGGAACAGAGGATTTCCAGGGCACAGCTGAGAGCACCACCTCTACACGTCAACACAAGCCTGTCACACACTGATTCTATATCTGGCGTTGCAGAAAAGCCCAGCTACCTCTGCACAACACTCTACCAAACATCCCCCAGGAGGGCAGCACCCCACACAGTTCAGCGCCACCAGCCACAAGTCCCAGGGATCCTGGGGAATGGCACACTCCATACGTGGACCCACTTACCCCCTTTTCCCCCATTTCAGTTGCCAACATCCATACTCGCTGCTGATTGCCAGCTCCTGCTCCTTGCAGCAGCCCAGCGTGCTCTCTGCTGGTGCCAGAGTCCCCTACACCACCACCCCCCAGCGTCTGGAACTGTCCTAGAGGGGTAAGGCAAGTCCCGTATTTGCTTCCTCTGTGCATGTACTTGTTACTCCTTTAAAAACACAGACAATACAGCACATTTTTAAAGGGGCTCTGGGGAGGGAGGCAATGATCCTATTTTATACCCTATGGGATATAAAATATTGATAGCTTTTAAAAACGGGATTCTCCTTACCCCTACAGGCCCTCGCCCGGCTTCAGAAAGATGCTGTGGTGGCTGTGATGCCACCGGCAGAGAGCATGCTGGGGGGTCACACAAAGCAGGAGTTGGAGATCTGCAACAGGCCTGGGAGTTGTGGACCTAAAAGAGAAAACAGTCTTCAGTTAACATGCCTGATGTCCCCTCAGACCCTGGTTATTAGGGGCACGCAGCACACAGCAGGTTTCTGCACAAATCCTTTAGCAGATGGTCTCCAAAATCTCAGAGAATCTGTTCTACCACTCAAGGTAAACTTTGCGCATCCATCAAAGCTGTTTCTCACTCCGGCGTGAACTAATGTATGACCCTCTGGCTCCACGCTTTCGTGTGGGCCTGTCGTAAGGCAGTATGGTGTGTGCCCCTCGAAATAACCAAGTTAAGATGTGACACAGTGTCAAAGTGCAGTGACAGTGGCATGCTTTGCTTATAATAGAAACAAAAATGCAACGGTGTCAGATAAACACAACTATAAAATGAACCACAAGCGGACAAACTGAGCTTTCAGAAGAGTTTTCTAAGGACAGATGTTAGAGGCATAAGACACATACTTCATAAGGAAATGCTCAAGGTATGGGGGAGTGGGGGGCCTCAAGAGAGATCCTACCGTTTTCTCAAAGTCCTAGTTTCATTTTGTAAAGCTGAAGACAGAGGCTTAACACCAGAAAAAAAGACAACACCCTTCAAACAAGCTTGAGTTTGCTCACAATGCCCACAGGGTGAGTATAATGAACAGGCTGGAGCATAAAGTTCAAGAAAGACATTATGTCTTTTAGGAGCCAAACCAGTTTGGTGCATATCATACATATGTCTTTCTTTTCGCCCCCAAGAAACATTCAAAACCAACAAAAGATTAGGGAGCAACTTCTGAAAGCCAGCACAGTCCTGGTTAAGTATCACAAAGATAGCTCAGGTAATAGTTTGAACATGTTCCTTTTTTGAATACTCTAGGGAATATATAAGATTTCCAAAAACTTAACCAATCCAATTTCATGTAGTTTTTAATGAACTAAAAAACCCCATAAAATCCAAATACTTAAGCAAATCTCAACTCTTAAAACTGCTTAGAAATTACAGGTAAGCCAACTTTTCATATTAAATCATTTTTAGGGAGTCCTATTACACATAATTCCTTTCAAGAAGAAAAGAAACTCTAACAGCTTCTTATAGTCCAAGATTTTAATATGCTCCGTAAACTATTTATTCTTTTTAAATGTCTCTGAAAACAAACAAAAGGACAAATCCCAAGAAAAAGAACTAATACGGGGAATGTCTTTATCATGATGCTTTTCTTACTCTTCAGATGACCCTCCAGAGGACCCTGGGCTCCCACACAGTATGCTTTCTGGGCAGTCAGTCTCTGACCATACTGCCCTGGGGACGCTATATAAATGATCTCTGTGAACATCAAGTGTTAGTAGCCATAATCACCTCCCTCCTGCCCATACCAACACTGCAAGTTTCAAATCAAAGATTCAACTGGGCACTAGGATGTGCAGTACAGTCAAGAATTTTTAATGTAAGCAACAAATCAACATTTTTGAAAAACTGAAATTCTTGTTAATCTCTTGCACTAGGAATTAATCAAACCACTCAAATCCTTATTCATTCAAATCAAATGTTTTAAGCAAAAAACACCTTAGTAAAGCATTTCTAAGCATGTTGGCATTATTTAATATGCAAAAGTTCAAGTAATTATTAAAACATTTTATAAAGGCATAATTTCAAAGCATTTCATTACTCTCATTTATGAATCAAAAAACACAGATAGTATCTCAGTTGTCCTAATTTTTTTTCAATTCTTCTAATGAGTTTTTTCTTGTATAATTTTGAGTTGGCCCTTAACACAAACATCCACATATACACTAATTACAAATTTCCACTTCTAAGAAACAGAGTTGGAATGACAGCTATTCACCAGTACTCTAGCACAGTAGCTCTCTACAAACATCAAATTGTCTCAAACTTCCTTAAGCTCCTATTTAAAAAAAAAAAACAAAAACAGAATACCCAGAGTTTTCTGCATGAAAAAATTTCACATATACAGAGCAGGTTTAGTAAAATAACATTTTTAGGTAAGTATTTTATGGAAGTAAACATAATTAAACTTCTTCAACGATTTCCTACACAGAGTCCTAAAAATCCAAATACATTAGGAGAAAATGAATTACCCAATCACACAATAATCACGAACCATTAAAACTTGAAATCCCATGAAGCCTACAATGACTGTCAATCATGAGTGAAAACACCACTCAGAAGCTGGGTCAATGGGGCCAATAAGACGCCCTGAGATTATTTACTCCCAAAGCCTCACTCTGATTTTCACTTGTGTCACCACTTCTCCCACTTAAGAACTGACACATCTCATGTGAAAATGTTGTGGTGATTCAAAATAACTTTCCACACGACTGTCCCGTAAGTGGGGTGCGGGTGGGGACAAGCACGGCAGGTCCCACAGAGCCGCACCTGCCTGACCATCCCACTCAGGGCCGAGTGGCTTCATCCCACTCTTAAATCATACACTTCATGCAAAAAGGACATTTAGTCCTTGCACACGTATTTATTGCTGGTGGCTTACCTCAAACACAGCACGGAGGAAGTCCACTACCCCATTACAGTTTATCACAATACATATAGATAGCAACCAAGTGACCAAGACCTTTATTTTAAAAACAGAAGTGGGGAAGGTGTGGCCTTCAGAAGTAACAAGTCAGTAACTCAACCCTCCTCTTTTTTTTTGAAACCTTTTTTAAATTGAAGTATAGGTGATGTACAATATTATATAAGACACAGGTGTACAATACAGTGATTCCTAATTTTTAAGATTATACTCCATCTATAGTTATCATAGAATGTTAGGTATATTGTACTGTACAAGATATCCCTGTACCTTATTTTGTACATAATAGTTTGTTCCTCTTAAGCCTCTACCCCTATCTTGCCCCTCTCCTCTCCTCACTGATAACAACTAATTTGTTCTCTGCTTCTTTTTTATTATATTCACTAGTTTGCTTTCTTTTTTTAAGATACCACATATAAGTGAGATCACACAGAATTTGTCTTTCTCTGTCTGACTTACTTCAATTAACAAAGTACCCTCTAAGTCCATTCACGTTCTTGCAAATGGCAAAATTTCCTTCTTCTCTCCAACTTTTCTTGACCTGGAATCAGGTCAAGAAGGGCACTGAGGCACCCAACTCCTGACGGTAAGAACGACTAAACTGACAAAAAGGAACGACTCTTCAAAGAACCATCTCTGCTGTACTTCCCATTATCTAAGACGTGACTCCTCAATCTATAAGCAGAAAATACCTAGCAACAAACTTCCAAGGTTTTCACTTCATTATCCCACACAACACTCAAGTCACAAAGCAGTAAGCAAGTGGTACTGACCTTTCCACAGGGAATGAACAAAGAGGGTACAGAGAAAAAGAAAGTACAGAAAGACTCAATTTGGCAGGCTTGGCTTGAGAGACTACAAAAAACCTAGAGAGAAAACAACCACTGCTTCATACAGAAACAAACCATCACATCCAAAGGCATTTTTCCTACGAGCTGCCTTCTCTGGGATGTTTACATAAGACTAGGCCATCATTTATCTTTGCTAAAAGTCACTGATATAGAAAATTCAAAGTGGAACATAATAATGCCTAAAAAATATTATGACCTTAGCTACATTCACATAAACTTCCTAAAGAAAATTTTATAAAGTATTTTTAGAATTATTTAAATATATTAAATACCACACACTGCAGGCTAACTCAAGGTAAAGAAGCAAATCTCGTTGGCCTGTTTAATAAACGAAAGACTAATTTGTAGTTAACGCATGCACTGTATCAAACGACTACTAAAGTTTTTTGGTAACTTTATCCACTTAACTTTTTCCACTGAAGTGTAACTTCATTCAATATTCAGTAAATATTTATTATGGATCTTAGATGAGTCATGCAATATATACATCAATGAATAAAACAGATGAAATATCTGCTTTTCTCAAGCTTAAACCTAGAGCACCAACTAAACGTCAACGTCACAATCATCACTGCACTGTCCAGGATGTAGGCTGATCTTTTCACCTAAAAACAAGCCATGTGCAAAGTGGTGGGCACTTTATATCCCAACTTTATAGGTAAATAAAGCAAGGTGAGGAGGGTGTAATGTCTTGCCCAGTGTCATGGAAAACAAGAACTGATGAACAGACTAGCTGATTTCCAAGTGGAGCTCTCCACCCAGGCACCCTACCATCCCCCAAAACTCAATCCCAGAATAACATCTAATCTTCTCAATTAGCCATGTTCAAATTAATGTGCATTTCCTGCCTCCCCTAGGAGTTTTCAATACAAAGTTGACCTAACATTACAATGAATGCCCATACACCATACATTCTGTCCTGAGCGGCCACATCAGCCAAGCTGGGATTAAATAACTGTGGTGTATAACACACGTATACACACAAGGTTGCCTGTTAGTGAAGCCTCCCTTACCTCCCAGCACTGTCTATGTAAAGGTCTCTAACAAAAAAAAAAAAACAAGATATAGCCACTTATTCTCAGTTAAACTTTCATTTTAAAAAAGGAAAAGTAGCTAACTGTTTTCAGTCTTCTGAGAAACTCAATTTTGGTGGAGAGAGGGCAATTTCAACGGTAGGTGGAGCTAAGCTGAAGCCCCTGACTGTTGCATTGTGGCAAGCAGCTTTTGGGGTAGGGTTATGGGTCTAGGCCAGGAACCAGGAAGAAATTCCAAACGTTCCTCCCTCAGCCACTCACATTTGGCTATGAAACAGAGAGACACCAGATACTAAATCTTACATAACTCAGTCCCCACATTCACAGCAGTAATGGAGGTGTGCCTTTGCCAAGGTAAGGAGTGGGAGGCATCTTTAACTATTCCATATGCAGGATCAGCACTAAGAATACAAGCTGTTAGGGACGACAATGATACCAGAGCATATGCATCCATGAAGAGTTGTAACAACACCCCGAGCCCTAAAAGTCAACTGGAAAAAGCAAAATTTACTACAGATAGGTCCCCAACTCCAAGGAGTCTCTATTTAATAAACCACTTAGGAGCAAAAATGAACCAATGGTATCTGCTAAAAATGATATTTGTAATAATTATCTATATGACCTGAAAATTAATTTCATGTACAAATAGCTGAAGAATTGATAACTATAATAACTCAAGGAAACAAGCAACATAATTTTTCTATTTAATGAGTAACAGAAACTATTAGGAATCCACACAGAATTCCCATGCAGGATATTAAAAGAATGGCTTCAACCATTCATCTGGGAGTGAAGGATGAGGCAGGAAGCATGACTCTTAGAGCCAGATGAGGAACTCTGAGGGGTGACATTGAATGGAACCTACCAATCTCAATAATCTCCGTCCAGCATTCTCAAAATCTATGATTATTTCTAGACAGCAAAGCAATTCTACTATGCTAAGGCCTGGGTTCCTATAAGAATAGAATTTTATTGCTTTTTTTTGTAAAAGAAGGGAATCCTTCCTCCACATCAGTCCTACGAATGTTCTCCAACAAGGGCTGACATCCACTCTACCGCAGCTGTCGGTCCAGGCAGAACCCAAGACCCCTGAGGGGAGGACCTTTGCCTTACATTCCTCAGTCCCCTTATAGCTACGCTCAACAGAGAACACAAAGCAGGCTTGCCTGTCGAAGGCCCTGGCAATAACCCAGAACATCTGAACTCACCCTGGCACATAATGCCCCTGGGGATACCGACTGGCTTGGAACAAAACCCTCAGTGCACACTCAGCCACATGGTGACAGAGAAAAGCTGGGGGAGTGCAGCAGAAGAAAAGGCTCGCCGCTGTGAGCCCAAGCTCTTTCCGATACAGTCAATGGAGAGCTCCTCCAGCTGGCCCAAGAAGGGGGCCCTACACTGAAAGAAAACAAGGAGGGTAATCTGAGACTCCAACAGGAAGAAGCACCAGTGCAGCAAGACTCAGGGAGAGAGCTCACTTTCTCTCTCTCTCTGCACAGCTACGCCAAACCTCTGCTTCAGCTTCCTCCCCTACAAAAGGCCTTCCCCCAGTGCCTCTGATGGTCCCCAAACACACCTTGTACTCAGAAACTCACCATGATAAAAGGACTGATTCTAATTTATGGTATAAACAAAGAAAGACATCTCTCAGTTAAACCTCAAATCCAAAAAAGATAAAATATGTAATTAATCAACAACATGTCAAAGCTGTTGGGTTATTCCTTTCCATGGTTCCATCTGCCACGTGTGGCATTTGCTGTGCACAAAACCAACCCTGGTTTCTTCTTTGCAAAATCTTGCAAAGAAACAAAGCACATTTCCTTCTGTTCATCTTTTCGCCTATTAGTTGGGCAAGCGGAAGGAGAGAAAGTCTATGATTATTCTCATCTGTGAGGTTATCTTTTCATAAGTGGTATTCAGAAACAAGGAAAGTGGGTAACCAGACAATAACTATATTTCTTCCAGAAGCACATATTTTCTTCATCATCCTTATTATTCTTACACAAAAACGATGAATATGTTCTGAATACAAAACTCAATCAGAAACACGTGACATAGCATACGTGACTTAGAAAAAGGCATCTAAACCCATAGCACCCCACTTTCCACATCATTTTAATGTGCTGCACTAGACCAATCCTGACAACAGAAGCCTCAGCTTTTATTGCTGTTAATACCCTGAGCAATTACTGTAGCTCAGCAGGAACCTCTGCCCCAAACAGCAGCTATCACACTGTAATCAGCATTTCATAAGAGACGCCGTTCAAACATGAAGGCACCTGCTAACATGCAAAACGTATACAGAAGGGACTCAGACTCTAACAGTTAAAAGAAAAATCTTTGCAATATGATTCCACAGCTATATCTTTTCCATGGTGCACTGGTGTTACACATTTGGTAAAAATCACACACAAAGACAATGAGCAGAGAGCAATGGCAGCACCACTAGCAAAAGCTAACTCCTCATGAAACAAGGCCGCCGCCCAGATTCACAGATGTCGGTGCAGCATCTGTAAAAAAAATCTCTGGATGGCAACATATAATAAACAGCAGAGACCTCTAAAAATGGTAAAACCTCATGTTGACATAAACTCTGAACAGAAAGCATTTGATTTACAAGATTAAACTGCAAGGCCACCTTGTAAAACAACCAGAAGGTAAAAGAGATCTATGAAGAATAAAGAAATCTCAGACATAAATGGCCTGATTTACTTTGTTTTAAAGTAGCAAAACACATGTGTTACTCATGTGATAACTTTTGAATAAAGAAAAGTAAATGGCAGGCAACTTTTTAACTCAATAGGATATACTAATTGGACATTTGGAATCATTCAAAATGTGTTATTTTTTTAAAAAAGAGATGCACAGTTCAGAATATTATTTTCCTTAGACTGAAATACCACGAACAATGTATGTCAGAGCACAAGTGTTATCAGAAGTCACAGAGGGGTTTGGAAATGTGGCGTTCACAGACACTGACGTGTATCTCTACAAAGCTAAACAACTGGCATGCCTCTAAACCTAAGAATGTACACAGTGGCTCATAACCTTCAAGTACAAGAATCCTTTCTTATCATGTTTCAAAAGATCCCCAAATTACAGTAATTCACATAACAATGGTTTGAGGAAAATACTAAACAATAATAGTGATTCTTAACTATGTCTTGTCATTAAATAAGTTAATTTTAAAAATCACAGAAGCATATTGATACATTTGAAAAGGAGTTATACAGACATATGTAAGGTACATTTATTGAACATTGAGAATGTTTATTTACAGACCTCTGCAAACTCTCTATGAATATTGAAGGATCCAAAGTTCCCAGTCTGACAACCAGTGGACTGAAAGCAAGATTTCATTTCAGACAATCCCAGCACTTAAGCACTTGTGAAAGGTTTTCAGTGAGAAAGCAGTGTAGTTATTCCATCACCAGGCTTCCTTTTCGCAACCGCCACTCCTGGGAGACTCCCCCAAAAAAGGTTCAAGATATTCTCCATATTTGCTTAACATACCTAAGAAAGTATGCCACAGAAAATCATAATCTCTGGCCCATTTACATCCTTTTTCTCTCCGCAATTCATCATGAAATCCCAAATTCACTTCACTTCAGGTTCTTCACAATGGCTGAGAAAAAAACTACTCAAGGTAATCTCTGAAATTGTTGTCAAAACAGTTACTAAAGGAATAAAAATTTCAGAAATATTTGTTTGCAGGATGAGCTTTCTAACATTAAATGTTACTAATACAAAGCTGCTTACTGCCTTATTGGAGTGTTGTAGTCACCAAGTGGTCAGCACTTTAGAGGTGAGCAGGTTACCAAGTCAACATGGAGAGAAGCAATCAACAGAGACAGCCGATGGAACTGGGAGAGCACAGAGCAGAATCAACAGCACGTGAAAAGATGCTTACCAGTTTGAAGTCTTGGATGCTACAGATGAAGTACGGTGTGTTGGGCCTCCGACTCTCGATATACACACAGTCTTTAAAAGAAAAAGAAAATTTTAAACAATGGCATTTACCTTTAAGGAAACAAAGACAGGGCCCATAAAGCCACTGCATAAATAAATAAATAAATAAATAACAAAGCACATACCTTTTATAGAAAAAATTTTAAAGGTGATATTAAATTACAAATAATTTTAAGCTAAAAGGAAACAGCTCTTGAGTTCTTTTTGATCACTTGCTGATGATTTAAAGAATTGGTAAAGCCTCAGTTATTGTTCCCAGCAGCCCTCAAGAAGGGGAGTGGGAATCCCATGGGATTATCCATAATCAGATGAAGAGACTTCGATAAAGGGAATTACTTACTCAAGTAATTACACGCCAAAACAAAATCGTGAATATCTTACTCAGACAGATGCTCCCCATCTTCACAAAGACAAACAGCTTTGCCAACTACTGCTTTATTTTTAATAAATATTTTGTGAGGAAATAAATGAAATATGTAAAAAAGACTACCTTGAACATGCTACTACAATAACCTTTTCACCCACACAAACAAAGAGAAAACCATCTACTATCTCATGGGTAACTTTCTATTAAATTTTAACCTAAACATATTTTACTTTCTAATCATAAAGAAAACGAAGGCAGCCAATCAGAGATGGAATGAAGTAAACCAAATTAGATTTTCCTCAGGGAAGAAGATCACTTTCTTAAATTACATTTGACAAGGCAGTAGCTGGGTAATTATTTCTGATGCTCTCAACAGCTGGAGTCTAAAGGTTACTTTCTAAAATGACAGGCTAAGATATATTTGTTGTTTTAGAAGTAATGATTTTAGGGAAAGCAATACCTATAAAGGAATATAAAAACTCTCCACACTACAGCCCAAGATCATCATAAAGCACAGGACAGGAAAGTTTGTGTATTATTTACTGAGAAGTAATGGCATCTGCTGTCAATCACATTTTCCAGGGAGAGTGACCATAATGCCCACACTTAAAATGCCATGTTTTATCTTCCTCACGACCCGTCACAACAATGACTTAGAATTTTCTCAAACCAGGCAGATACCTCTATTTCTCCAGTTCATGCATGTGAAGAACACAACATACCCAGGCCCCCAAAAATCAAAGGTCTGGAGTCCCCAATCCAGTGGAAATCCTAGCCCCACCACAGGTACCAATAAGACCCACCAAGAGGTAGACCAGGAAGACAGAGGGGCACTTCCTTCCATGAAACTTTCTGAAAGACAGCAGGATTTTTGAGGCCCAGAATCATTACAGAAAAGGAAGAAATCTGAAAGTCAAACATTTAGGCATCCAGAATTTCCCAACTGATTTCTCTACTCAGATGTAGGCTCCAGAACAGCTATTCGATCTCTGAATGCACGTGAAATGGCAGTTCAGGAATGAACTGCTGACTGAGCTTTCTATCTTGCTCCAAAGTCCAGGATGCTGGGGGAAAAAAAAAGCTGCTCAATATTCAGACAACATCCACTATCATGCTAATCACCTGAAGGGATGAAGGGAATCCTTCCCACAGTGGTAAATATTTATCTTCCTAATTCTAGTTTGGTATTCAAGTAAAAACTGAAGAAACCCATTCCTTAAATAAAAACTGTAGCTCCAACTTGGGCAAATTTGGGGACAATCCAAGGTCCTTAATTTCCATGTTCCAATCCTTGTTGTATCCACTTGCCAGCACTTCAAATCTCCAGATATCCATTATTTATTCACCTCACTCAATCTGAACACAGATCATAGCCCATACACCTTCTTCCTATCACCTATGGCCCACAAAGGAACTATTTTCGGTCTTTCATAACATAACACTGTCATGTATGCTCAGCTGCTCAGTCACGTCCGACTCTTTTCAACCCCCATGGAATGTAGTCCTCTAGGCTTCTCTCTGTCCATGGGATTCTCCAGGCAAGAATACTGGAGTGTCTATTTCCTTCTCCAGGGGATCTTCCCACCAAGGAATCGAACCTGAGTTTCCCATTTCTCCTGCATTGGTGGGTGAATTCTTCTACCACTGCACCACCTGAGAAGTCCAACACTATCACACCTAGCTTCTAGTCACTGACTTCAAAACTAACAGGTCCCTTCCTGACGAATGATCTCCACTTTCGTAAAGCTCATGTGACAAAAAAGCTTGTTGCAGTCAATGCTCTGATCACATGTCACACCTTACCTTCCCTAGGCTTCACTGTTCAACTGCACCAAAGCCCACAGCCCGACCACATCAAACCCTCTTTATTATTTTATTCTTACAAGCACCTGCAGCCATATAATGAGTTACCTCCAGCAGCAGTGAATTCTCATAGCTCCTCTACAAAGAAATATCTCCTTACCCTGATAAAAAATTTCCTTAATATTGTATAAATATACTGACAATTTACATCCACTGTGTGGTCAGTTATTTGGCAGTCAAGATGGTCTACACTGTCCACTATCAATTTTGAGCTCAAAGAAACATACTCATTTCTGCATTCTCTGTACTCCCCCAAAGGACTGATGTCTGATACTGATGTTGGTAAGACTAGACAGAATCGAAGTAAATAACAGATAGTTAGATAATAAGGATTAAGAATAACTCTATTCTTTTTACACACAAAAAAAGCTTTAACATATATATATATTATAATCAACAGAATCATTATTACTATAAACCCTTTACTTATAAAGACATAAAGTAGCTATTAACATATATTTGGAGAAGGCAATGACAACCAGTACTCTTGCCTGGAAATTCCCATGGGCCGAGGAGCCTGGGAGGCTGCAGTCCATGGGGTCACGAAGAGTTGGACACAACTGAACAACTTCACTTTCACTTTTCACTTTCATGCATTGGAGAGGGAAATGGCAACCCACTCCAGTGTTTTTGCCTGGAGAATCCCAGGGACGGGGAGCTTGGTGGGCTGCCGTCTATGGGGTCACACAGAGTCGGACACTACTGAAGCGACTTAGCAACAGCAACATATATTTAAAAAGCTTTCCAGAAGAGGCGAGAAAATCTATATTCTTTCATTTTTCACTACAAAGATACATTCAGGAAAATGATTATCTGTAAATGTGTGTGTGCTCAGTTGTATCCGACTCTTTGCAACCCCATGGACTGCATCCCACAAGGCTTCTTTGTCTATGGGATTTCCTGGCAAGACTACTGGGGTGGGTTGCCATTTCCTGCTCCAGGAGATCTTCCCAACCCAGGGATCAAAAGGGCACCTCCTGCATTAGCAGGCAGACTCTTTACCACTGAGTAAACTGGGAAACCACATCTGTAAATATACCTGAGCATAAATCTGTTAGAGAAGGAAGGAACACACATGATGTGAAGGACAACTACTGATAACACTTCTCTGTGGTCTTACTGGAAGCTGCCCTGAGGAAGAGTGTTATATGGAATTTGCATATCAACACCTTATTACTAGATACAAAGTTACCTCTGTTTAAAAAGCTATCATGGCAAACCAAATTGATCCAAAAATTATAAATCCAGATATGAGATTTCAAACTACAAGGTAAGTTATATGTAAAACAGGTCATTGAATTCAGTTCAGTTGTGTCCGACTCCTTACGACCCCATGGACTGCAGCACACTAGGCTTCCCGGCGTCCATCAACAACTCCCAGTGCTTGCACAAACTCATGTCCATTGAGTTGGTGATGCTACCCAACCATTTCGTCCTCTATCATCCCTTTCTCCTCCTGCCTTCAATCTTTCACAGCATCAGGGTCTTTTCCAAGGAGTCAATGCTTTGCATCAGGTGGCCAAAATACTGGACCTTCAGCTTCAGCATCAGTCCTTCCAATGAATATTCAGGACTGATTTCCTTTAGGATTGACTGGTTTGATCTCCTTGCTATCCAAGGGACTCTCAAGAGTCCTTTCCAACATCACAGTTCAAAAGCATCAATTCTTCCATGCTCAGCTTTCTTTATGGTCCAACTCTCACATCCATACATGACTAATGGAAAAAACATAGCTTTGAATAGATGGACCTTTGTTGGCAAAATAATGTCTCTGCTTTTTAATATGCTATCTAGGTTGGTCATAGCTTTTATTCCAAGAAGTAAGTGTCTTTTCATTTCATGGCTGCAGTCACCACCTGCAGTGATTTTGGAGCCCAAGAAAATAAAGTCTCTGTTTCCATTGTTTCCCTATCTATTTGCCATGAAATGATGGGACCAGATACCATGATCTTAGTTTTCTGAATGTTGAGCTTTAAGCCAACTTTTTCACTCTCCTCTTTCACTTTCAATAAGAGGCTCTTTAGTTCTTTGCTTTCTGTCATAGGTTGGTATCATCTGCATATCTGAGGTTTTTGATATTTCTCCCTGCAATCTTGATTCCAGCTTGTGCTTCATCCAGCCCAGCATTTCACATGATGTATTCTGCATATAAGTTAAATAAGCAGGGTGACAATATATAGCCTTGACATACTCCTTTCCCAATTTTGAACCAGTCTAATTGTCTATGGCCAGTTCTAACTGTTGCTTCTTGACCTGCCAATAGGTTTCCCAGGAGGCAGGTAAGGCGATCTGGTATTCCCATGGCTTTAAGAATCTTCTACAGTTTTATGTGATCCACACAGTCAAAGGCTTTAGCGTAGTCAATGAAACAGAAGTAGATACTTTTTTGGAATTCTCTTGCTTTTTCTATGATCCAACAGATGCTGGCAATTTGATCTCAGCTGGAAAGAATATAATCAATCTGACTTCGGTATTGATCATCTGGTGATGTCCATGTATAGAATCATCTCCTGTGTTGTGGAAGAGGGTGTTTGCTATGACCAGTGCATTCTCTTAGCAAAACTCTGTTAGCCTTTGCTCTGCTTCACTTTGTACTCCAAGGCCAAACTTGCCTGTTACTCCAGGTATCTCTTGACTTCCTACTTTTGCATTCCAGTCCCCTATGATGAAACAGACAGCTTTTTTTGCTGTTCTAGAAGGTCTTGTAGGTCTTCAGAGAACCGTGAAAACCTTCATATCAACTTCAGCTTCTTCGGCATTAGTGGTTGGGGCACTAGACTGGATTATTGTGATATTGAATGATTCGCCTTGGAAACGAACAGAGATCACCGTCATTCTTGAAATTCTTAAAATTTCAAGTACTGCATTTCAGACTCTTTTGTTGACTATGAGGGCTACTCTATTTCTTCTAAAGGATCCTTACCCACAGTAGTAGATATAATGGTCATCTAAATTAAATTCGCCCATTGCACTCCATTTTAGTTCACTGATTCCTGTGTGACCACTTCCAATTTACCTTGATTCATGGATCTAACATTCCAGGTTCCTATGCAATACTGTTCTTTACAGCATCAGACTTCCATCACCAGTCCCATCCACAACTGGGCACTGTTTTTGCTTTGGCTCAGACTCTTCATTGTTCCTGAAGCTATTTCTCCACCCTTCTCTAGTAGCATATTGGGCACCTATAAACCTGGGGAGGTCATGAACAGAACCCCATACTGTTTGTGGGGTTATCAAGGCAAGAATACCGAAGTGGTTTGCCATTCCCTTCTCCAGTGGACCACATTTGATCTCTATCAGTATTTTGAAGCTTATATGTGAAAAAGATTGAGAATATCTTCAAAATTATCCTCGAAACTGACAAAACTTAAGAGATTACTTACATAAATGATAACACACAGAATGACCAAAGTCAGAAGTCATTAAATTCCTGACATGAACTAAAAATTTTAACACCATGTCAAACTTACCATATGGATGGGGGGAAAATACACCGCTTTGATCTGACTTTTCTAAGTCATTTTAAAAATAAAAGCATGAAAAATTATTGTTTTAAATTTTTAATTTTTAAAATTTTTCTTTCTAACCCTTCCAGTAAAAAGGAGAATCCAACTACAAGAGAATATATTCTAAGAAGCAATTTGGAATTTAAAAATTAAAAGAATATCTGACTCTTTGCGACGCTCCTCAGCTCACAGGATTCTCCAAATAAGAACAGTGGAGTGGATTGCTATACCCTCCTACAGAGGATCTTCCTGACTCAGGGATTGAACCCACATCTCTTATGTCTCCTCCATTGGTAGGCAGGTTCTTTACCACCAGTGCCACCTGGAAATCCTTCAAATAAGGTTAAAAAAGGCCAAATAATTCAGAAGTATTTCCCAACTGTCTCATTAATTAAGCAGCTATTTAAGAAAGTAAATTTATATATGTGTTTACAGTTAACACAAAAATAAAGTGGTTTTATTTGGGAAGGAAATGATGAGAACGTAAGTCAATAGCAACGCTAAAATCTCAGTTGAATATACGCCCAGTAACCTTTTACAGCCAAAATGATTTGCCAAAAATTTTCATGTAATTTATGAGAGTGTGGATTGTCTGAAGCTGGTTATAAAACTGGTTTCACTCTGTTGGATCAATGATCCTCAACCTGAAAATTCCCCATGGTCAACACAAGTACTGTAAAAAGAATAATAATAAAAAAAGAACCTTTAAAGAAGAAAAAGCAAGCTAGCAATTCTGAAAGAACTGAGCAAAACTGATGCGATCCATTAAGTGCATAACGCACATTTTCAAAACTGCCCAGATGAAAATGCATATTTACCAGATTGAGCTAACAGCTGCTGCAGGGCAAATATATATTTTTTTTTAATCTTAAAATCAGCAAGCCTGAAACAGGCCAGAAAAAAATGAGTGACACTATTACCATCAATATCAATTATTCCAAACAACACATGATAACAAATTCTTCTCTTTACTAGAGGGTGTCTGGAAATGAAACCATGGGTCGAGGTTAAGATTTATTTTCTAACATGCAGCCTCTGCCTGGAAATTGATCACACGACCAAGTGACCTCAAATCCTGTGTCCATGATTTGGGCAATGATATTGAACTGGGCGATTCTGGCCATCTTTCACAACCTCAACATAGCTTTGTGTCCAAGAATCTCTTGTGCCATCTGCAAACAGTACAGCATTTGCTAAGCTGGAGAAGGAAGTCAGCCAATACTCAAAGGCAGATTCTAAAGGCAAACAAAGTTCTCTCTGCTTTTTCAACCCTCACTAAATCAGCAGGTCTACGAAAATAGAGCAAGAGTAGGGTCCTCTCAAGGGTAAAAACCACAGCCTGAAGCATCAGGCAGTTTGTCATCCTGAAACACAAAGAACCTGCCAGCATCCTTCTTGACAGCCTCCTCACAAGCACAGTGGACACTGCTCATGCAACGGGCACGCAGAGGGCAAGGCTCAGACTGGGGCTCCGGCCCAGGGAAGAAATATTTTCCCAGAGAGGGAAGTTCTCCCTGTTAACCTTTGAAATACCTTCTCAGCCCTCTGTGAAGCATGACAATGCCACCCTAAATAATTTCCAAAAGAAAACCTTTCCTTATAAAGAATATGCATGAACAAAGCCTTTCTCACCGACAAATTCCCGAGACCCCAGCTAGGTGGCACAGCAGTGGCCAAGGAAATTGACCCTTGGGACTGCTTAGCTCTCTGGCTCTCCCCTCCTTTTACACAAGATTCCTCCACCCCACACACTCTGAACCACTCCATCAGCCAAAAGCGGTGGGTCTAACACTGCAAAATAAAGTCCACAAGCATCTTGCTAGTTAATATGGATGTTTACAAATTTCCCACATACACAAGTGTGTGTGTTTGTACACCCACACCCATGAAACAACTATGAAACCCCAAGACCCAAACCCCAATCCCAGCATACTATGTAGCCTCCTTCAGAGCCTCTCATCTTGGTCCCCTAGTCAAACCTGCCACCATACTTCACCTCTATAAACAATATACTGCCTTCAGTATGATAAACACTTAAAAACTATAGAGGAATAAATGAATTGAATGAAAATATTAAAACAGAAAAGAAGCTATATTAGATCCTAGCAATAAAACTATGCTCTTAAGCAATACCAACATAAACGATGCTGTTTTCTAATAAAACTTCTCTAAGAAATAACTCAATTGCAGGATGACCTACTTATAGCTTTCTGCTAGATTCTTTTGTGGGGAAGGAATACTAGCATTGTCTGGGAATAGTGGAGAACTTAAAAAGGAAAAGGAAATAAAAACTGGGAAAACAGCACCTCTGTTAAAAGGAAATCTTGTTAGTCATTACCCTTACCCTATGTTTGACCCTGAAAAGAGTCACCAAAATTGGCTTAATAACATCTTCTTAAAGATTCTAAGATCTCAGGTAACACATATCCTTGGTTCTTTCCTTTTCAAATTCCATGTATTCATTTGTCTACAAATTTCCAACCAGAACTACAAAGCTTACACAGATTTTTGTCTAAAAACAACACTGTATACATCTAGCCAATATTTACCTGTCTTTATCCTCACTGCTAACAGGAAATTAAACTGAGAAAAATCAAGCTGGCAGGCAGGAGGGGGTAGCGAAGCAGGTCAAAACAAACTAATCTCAAATTTGTTTAAATTTTCAATTTCACTCTCTCTCTTCTTCTCTAGGAGTTAGAAAATCTAAAGCATCAAAAGCTTAACGACTGATTCGAGACAATTATCTTTCTAACACTAAGAAGTAACGTTGATTGTTCTGGAATAACTGCTGTTGCAAGACCTCACCCCATTCCCAAATCAAACCCATGCAACTTGGACTTGAAAATTCTGTAAAACAAGAAAAAAAGCAAGATGATCCTGCCAACAGCAGAAATCTTATTAGTTATTCTGATATGCTAAATAAAAGCCATGGTTTGACACTCTTACTACTGAAGTAAAGAATATTTTAAGCACTCTCATCACTACATTTTATTCCAAAAGTGTTCCTTAAAAGCCCTCCTTGTGACCCATACTGAATCCCTACTATGTAAAAGACTCTAGCCAGCCTTACATCAAACTCCAGTTAAATGAGGAGGATCTCTTTAGTGCACGTGTAAAGAGCTTAGGTGCTGGAGGAGAACACAGGAAATCTAGAAGAAGGGGAAAGGCGTGCAGGGTTGGGAGGAGGGGGTGTCCCTTTTCAAAAGGGACATCTGCCTCATGAAGCAGTGTCTCGGGGCAGCAGAGATGCAGGGAAAGGAATTTCAAGACCACTCGCATTCTTGCTGCTCCCCGACCCCAGTACCCTTTCTATTGCTTGAGAAGGCAGGTAACAAGTCTATTCACGCCAATTCAATGAACCCTGTCAAAAATAAATTCTGCTATAAAATCCCTATTAAGCAGAGGATGACTGCTGGTGGAAATGTCCTTACCATAAAGATTACAACTAAAATGTGGCTGAAATACATACATTTAAGAAACTGACACAGAGAGACGAACACTTTCAGAAGCTCTATGCCTAGCATTCACAGGAAAAAATAGCCAGTGACAGGTAGGCTGGAGTGAAGATGCTTCTCTTCCCATATGGCTGACAACAAACCAATTGCTAGTCTGATCTGCTGGGGTCACATCCTGCAGAGGATTTCAAGCAACATTGCTCCTTTTCAGAAAGCAATGAGCTGGGAGTCTAGGCTTTACAATAAATGGTTCAACCAATTTGCAGTGCTCACTGGAAATACACAGGAGAATTCACAATGCCTGGCTATAACTCTTATTTGGCAAATGATTTTATTATAAACTGGTATCATAGTGAATCCATTTTCTTTACGGGTTTTCTGCTACTGTTTAATGGACTGTCAGTATAATTTAGATTTCATCAATTTAAACTCATTCAAGCCTGGCTCCTGATTGTACAGTAAATGGAACATATTTCTACTCAACGAAATTAATGACAGTTAATTGTAGTCTGCAGTCCCCAATTTTGTAAAAGCAACTGTTCCACAATTCAAGCATCAAGCTACAAAATTTCCCACACCAATTATTCTTTGTACTTTATAGGCATCTACATCTTATAAGCCCTCTTGGTAAGACTAATATATGTGTTTTTTTAATATTTCTTCCCTCTCAAATATTTACTACCAACTTTCCAGAAAGAGTTAGGACCTAAATTATAACTAAAGACTAGGGAAATGAAAGTTTATCAGTCTCAACAGAGAGATGCTCAATTATTACAGATTTAAGCTAGCAAAACTGAAGATTAAAATTTTCTACCTTATATATTCCTTTGCAAACTGCTGGACGATTTTCTTACATATTTCAAATCAGTCACAATGCCAACAATAAGTGAAATTTATTAAAAGAAGGCTAAACTTACCATATGGATTTAGACATATAAATAATGCACACAGTGCACAGTGATAAATACCATTACTGAACTGATACTCTGTTTAACAGAAATTTACTTCTGAGCTTTATTAACCAGATAACACAACAGTCCCATGAGTGATTTTTCTTTTTGACTTGTCTTTCACCTAAGCACCCACATAGCTGTGTAAGAGATGTTTAAAATAGAAAAACCATGCAAAAAAGCACCTTCAGAAAAACTTATCAAATCAAAACCCACACAGTAATAAGGCAAGCATCGAGACTCTGCTGCCCCAAAACCATAAACACCAGGGTCACAGAGTGCCAGACTGCAACTCACACAAAAACAAGAGAAGGAAAACCACAAGCTATCCTTTTCAGTCCTTTTTTCAGCTCAATGTCTACATCTGCTCAGCTGGTTTTTAATTCTCCTATAACTATGTTACAATCATGCCCCATCCTCAGGCTACTGCCCCTATTAGAGGTGCTTAACTGCAATTCCATCCAACCTCAAGCCCCAAATCAAGATTCCCATGGTCCTTCATGTCCTCCCCAATTCAGGTGGTAATGCCCACTTACTGCCTGTTTCTGACAAAGACCATCACTTAAATGAGTGTAATTTCTCCCCATAAAATGAAGGATCAGGGACTAGCATCCTGTCTCCTTTCGGGTCTTGCCTTTTCTTACCTCCACAACACCTTGCAAAGTTAAACAAGTGTGCTCTCCCATTATCAGCTGATTAGTAGAGCACTCAATACCACAGCTGACATCTAACAAACCCCAGGAAATTCCACTAGCTTACCCAAAGACTATTACCATTTCAGCAGGCCTCAAATTTAATCATTTGCTTTGATTTATAAAGACTCCTATGGGCAAGTGAAGCCTGTTCCCTGACTTTCTTATGCTACCCATACCTCTTCCCTTTCTCCCTTAATCATTACAGCTTTCATGTGGGGTTTTACTGCAGTTACTATTGGTTGGTCATGTGTTTCTTCAAAAATTAAAGTCAAAGACTGAAGATACTTTAAGAATAATTTAAACTAGTCACTTTCATGTGACTGAAATACTGAGACCTCATATTTTCATTAAAGATCTTTAACTCACTGTGAATTATAAAGAGCATTTTACAAGTATTCAACAGGTATTGGGTGGGGGAGAGTTTCACCTATGTGACAATTTCTAATTATCACCTCAGCATTCTACATGTAATAATTCTGCTTTATAACAATATATATCATTATTAGGCTAAAAAGTATTGTGGGGAGGGTATTGGCAGGATCTCGCCTGGCAATCTGCCATCCACCTGTCACTTTTATCATCAAAACTAGCAAAGATCTGAGCAAGGTGGCAGGATTTACAGTATCTAAATACCTCTTGATTCCTGAAATGAGAGGAGAGATTTCATTTATTGTTCAAGACGTAAGCAGCTCTGGATGCTCCATATGAAACTGTACTCAACACACTTCAGCAAATGAGTGCAGCTGCTCTGGGCCAATGTAACACTTAATGAGAGTTGTGCTTTTTGTAATTTGTACCTTGAAAAAAATCATGTTCTGAAACATCTGCTGAGACAAAATAAATCAGAACTTTGTGGGGGAAGGGGCACAGATGAAGACTTCTTCATTTTACCCAAAGTTGGGTTGTGTGTATGCATGCTCAGTCGTGTCTGACTATTTGTAACCCTATGGTCTGTAGCCCGCCAGGCTCCTCTGTCCATGGGATTTCCCAGGCAAGAACACTGGAGTGGGTTGCCATTTCCTCCTCCAGGGGTCTTCCGGACTCAGGGATCCAACCTGGATCTCTTGCAATGCAGGTGGATTTTTTACCTCTTGAGTCATTGTGGCTTCCTTGGTAGCGCAACAGTAAAGAATCTGTTTGCCAATGCAGGGGACATGGGTTCGATCCCTGAGTAGGGAAGACCCCTGGAGGAGGAAATGGCAACCCACTCCAGTACTCTTGCCCGGAAAATCCCATGGACAGAGGAGCCTGGCGGGCTACAGCCCATGGAGTCACATAGAGTCAGACATGACTTATTGACTGAGTGTGCACACACGCTCTCTACCAGGCTCTTCCCCCAGGGATCTCCTTAAGCTAGTTGAACCAAAGTGGCAACAGGCAAATCTTGTCAAGATTACATAAAGCTAAGAAAAGAAGATAAACATACTCTAAGGGAAGAAAATCATAAACTCATAATACATTCTCACAGACTTACTGGCACCACCTGCTAAGCACTACAGATACTGAGGTGAATAAAAACACTATCCTTCCCTTAACATATTCACCATCTAATATTAGAACTAGTGAAAGTGAAAGTTGCTCAGTCTTGTTTGACTCTTTGCGACCCCATGGAATACAGGCCATGGAATTCTCCAGGCCAGAATACTGGAGTGGGTAGCCTTTCCCTTCTCCAGAGGATCTTCCCAACCCAGGGATCGAACCCAGGTCTACTGCATTGCAGGTGGATTCCTTACCAGATGAGTCACAAGGGAAGCTCAAGAATACTAGAGTGGGTAGCCTATCCCTTCAGCAGATCTTCCCAACCCAGGAATTGAACTAGGGTCTCCTGCACTGCAGGCTGATTCTTTACCAACTGAGCTATCAGGGAAGCCCATTAGAGCTAGACATCAAAACAAATAATTTTATGTCTTTGATAATTTTAATTGTGCTTGTTTCTTACTCCCAGTAACAAAGACTGCAAGCTGTGTATAATTTCATTCTTGCCTTCCTCCTAAAGAAGAGCTGATGTTTAATAGGCCAATTGCCTCTCAGAAAAAAGATCACATTTGCAAGCTTCCCTTAAAGTTGGTATGGTCACATGACTAGATTCTGGTCATGGGCTATAAGCAGGCACAGTGTTTCAACTTCTGGAAACTGAATCCTGAAAAGAGGAGCCACTTCTCTTCTTAGTCTTCCTGGTGGCCTGAATACAAACACACCATCTTAAGGTGGAGCACAAGATGGATCACAAGATGACATGGGAACAGAGGCCACTCAGAATGGAGAAGCCAATTCTTTGACGTATCTAAAGAACCAGACCAAAAATTCACTAGTTCACAATTCAGCACTTCCAGCCACTGTACACAAGTATCTCTAAATTATTTTGAAATTATCTCTAAATTATTATATATTCATGAGGAACTCTCAGGCAGTCCAGTGGTTAGGACGCCTCATTTTCACTGCCAAGGGCCCAGGTTCAATCCCTGGTTGGGGAACTAAGATCCCACAATCCATGTAATGCAGCCAAAAACAAAACAAGTAAAAGAATGTCGAAAAATATAAATAAATGAACTACATTCATGAACAGAGTGACATCTAAAACAATGATTTAGGGGAAATATTCTAATTTTTTTAAATAAGGAAAGCTAGGAAGAAACAGATAACCCCAGCAAATGTATAGAAACACAACACTTAATACTCTTGCTAGAATGACTCAAATAGCCTGAATGGACAGCATAAACGATTACGTTCCAGTGGGATTACGAATCAGGTCCTAGAGGCAGATGACATAAAGCAGAACAAAGCCCACAGCTGCGGCCCTAAAAAGACTTCTCAACTAAGGCAAGTTCTCAGCATGACGCTACCCCAAGGAATCACAAGTAGTAATAAAAGATCATTGCTTCTCCTACAAGATGACCGGCATTTTCTGTGGAGGGCAGATTCATGGTGTCCTAAAGCCACCATTCAGGCCCCCTCCTTTCTCTTCCACTTTGATTTTAGGACTTCTTTAAAGAGAATATGCGGCTGCTCCTCCAACAAAAATACAAGGACCACTGATAACCAAATTTTCTGGAACACTATGTAATTTATAAAAGTTAAGGCTGACCAGAATTCATACTACACTAAGTTCTCAGACTATACGCAATATTTTAATTCACACTAGAAAGAAGGCACAATGTCACAGCTTTATCTCTTCATTCCCACACCATTAACTGTGGATAAAAAATAGAGTGCACAAATGTGTCGGAGCCGTTCTCTGAGGTGAAGATGTACTACCTAAAGATGACGATGAGTCTCCTGCTTTACCTAGAGAACATTTTTCCAACTTCAAAACCACAAACTCAGTCACTTGCAGAGGCCAAAATCCTACGGTACACCAGGGCTACTTAAAAAGAATTGTAATAGCAATTCATTAATAATCACTACAGTCCAGATACACCCTTTAACTCAGAAATTTCACTTCTAAGAAAGTGAGCAGAAATGAATAAATATTTAGCAGTGTTGTTTATAATGGAAATAGCCTAAAATCCAACTATATATAGCTAGTTATACTCTAGTATCTATCGACTGATGTGGGTATGTCTAATGTTTCTGTGCATCATGGATGCCTTTAGCAATCTATACAGTCAATCTGCACCAAAAAAGAAAAGTTTTAAGTTCATAAAAACATGTACTGAAATATTTGTCACAAAATGAGAAAAAAACTGCAATGTAATACTTGTACTTCTTTATAGATTTGTTAAATAATAACACTTACTAGGTTATTCCCCTAATAGCCTCCATAATCTCAAAGTAGTGATGAACATAAACATTATTTTCAGATGTTTTTCTCTACATGATGTCATAAGAATATCTGTAATTTATATTGGTGTAACAGGTACTGCAAATATTACTATGCTTTACTGCCTACCTTCATAATTGAAATGAATGCTAAAGGTCATTTTAAATGCAATAAATTAGTGAAAATAAAGATACAATTTGTTTATCCACTCAAGTTCACAGTTTCCTGAATTCTGTTCACAGTCACCTAGGTCATGGACCCCAGGTTAAGAATCCAGTTTCAATGAGAAGCAACAATGACTGATAATTCCTGACATGGCAGTAAGTTCAAGACATGTTAAGTTAGAAAGCATTATTGCAAAACAGTGAACAGCATAATCCTACACATGCTTACTAAAGAAACTGGCCATACAACAAAACATTAACAATGATTTAGTGCCTTTACTTTTACTTATTTGAATTTCAATTTTTTCCCTTAAAAAAAAAGTATTATTTGTTCATCAAAACCAAGGGGAAAAAATGCAGGAAGGAAAATATGGGGGAGAAATAAAAAGAAAGACCTATAACCAAATATTATAAATGCATTCATGGGGCAAAGGCGAAAAGCAGCAGGTAAATTCCAAGGACAGAACATACAAACAGAGTCCCTCTAATCATTGCAGAAGTTGAGTCATGGAAATGATGCTGAAAAGAGAGCTGAAAATCTGTCTCTCAGCTTATCAGATGCCACAGCACTGCGGGTCCTGGCAGCTGGGAGATAACAGAAGTAAAAGACATGACAAAACTGATGGTCACTACAACAGCTAGCCGCCACCGATCCCGACCTGAGTGCCAAACGTGATTTTTAAAAAGACTGCTTTCAGTGATGCCAAACATGTATTTTTCGGATAGTTGTGGCAGACTCTGAAAGCATTCTAGCTTATGAGCCTGAAAGATAGCCCAGGTTTTTTCCTCCTCAAAATGCCTTTCTTGCCTGTACAAAGAGCAAACTGGAAATCAGGTCTCCATTGTCTAACTGGAAATATAAGGCACAAAATTCTTTATAAGGAAGGAGCATAATTTCCCCAAGTCTAAGTGCTGCCAGAGTTAATTCTCAGATACAAACTCGAAAACTTCAGGTGTGAACAGACGTAATTAAATCATAAATCACCACTTTTCAGTTCAATTGTTCCTGATAATATAAAACTACAACTTATCAAGTGTGACTTTTTGTGATCTTTTCTTTCCCTCTACTGAAGAGAAAAAAATTATAATTATACAAAGTATTAACATTCCCCCATTCAATCTGGTAACTGTACAGTACCTATGTTTTATAATACTAGCACCAAAGGGATGTTCAGGACAAGTAAAGTCTAAGAACTAAACATCCCTAATGACAATAATGCCCTGCTGCAGAGTGAACAGCTATGCATAGCTTTACAGATTAAAACGTTAACGTAAAAGCTGAGAATGATGAAAAGCAACATACTGAAATCATATTAAAAGCATGTATTATAAACTCAATCCATTTCTCCTTTTTCAAAGGAACTTACAGCCACAATCTAATGCCCCCCAAAACCGTATTTTCGCTCCATCTCTACTGATCAGTCTAAAGTGACAGCACACCATCTGTCAAGCACACAAAGAAAGCAGAACATCTACAGCCTTCCAACAGAACATAAAACAACCCTATCTGTGCCTTTTTCAGTTTGGTTTACACATTGTACACATTACACTTACACATTATCACACTGGACATCATTGAAAAAGGAATTCCCTGAAAAAGCAGATGAATAAGGAAATTTAGAGATATGTGAGAAAATAAATTTAAGGGTTAAATGAGTGAACAAATGGTGGAATATACTTCATACGTAACATACAGTATGCTGCTACCTAACCAGTTTGAGCACATATTTAATGAAATAATGAAAAAGATTTAAAGGTACTGGATAGTTAACACAAACGTAATGATAAAGAGTCACTGTTTATGAATTTAATAGACTCAGTAAAGTGACTGAAGTTTATCCATATCCACGCATTTTAAGCATTAACTTTAAAAAAATAGGTGACTTACTGATCTCCCTCCATCTATTTTATGCTCCTTAAAATCCATTCTGAAGTGTATACTAACACAAGTGTATTAAGGAATAGAAAAGAAAAGCCTGTAATTTTTTTTCCTGATATTTAGGGTACTCAGCTCCAAATCAAAACTTAGGCACCCCAGTAACTATTCTGAGATATTTACACGTTTTGCAAAAGGGAAAGAAATCATTTTACACACATATATTTTAAAGTAATTCCAAAAACAATATACTGCTTCCTCTTTAAATTCATAGACATTATTTTTAATTGTGGAAAGTCTGGTTTTCTCAGCTGGTGAAGCTGTCAGAATAAATAGAAGGCAATATCTGGAAACATGACAAACACATGGGTCAAAGTCACATACAAGCCAATCTCTGTCAAGAACGAAGCCAAATTCCTGCATTTCTATTTAAATGATGTTATCCAACCCAAATACCACCATGCCACTTCAAATCCAAATTGTTTCCTTTTAAAAAGAGGGTTTTACAAAACTGATAGAGTGTAACAGATTAAACAATTTTTTCAGCAATTTCCTCAGCTACCACAAAGCAAGGCATCAAAGTATAATTATAATAAAGGGAACACTTAACAATTAATTGAGCCAGGAAAAGCTAAACCTCTAGAGCTTAAGAGTTCAAACACTTGCTCACTAAGCAAAAGGACGGAGGATTTTAACAGAACTGCAGGAAATCTCAGTCCAATTAGACTCCAGGTAAATATAAATTTTGCTCCACTGTGATTGGGACTCTATTTGTCTCAGGCCACCAGGCTGATTTAGTATCCAGCTTGGAGATTCAAACAAAAGAACCCCCACCTCCCACTGGATCTCTCCCCACACTGCTGAGTTATCCAGTTTTTCTAGGTTCCATTGGACCAGAAGTCACCACAAGAGCTCTTAGCTTGCTTTATACATTAGACCAGTGACCAAGACTCCCCAACACACAGACACAGCTTCAAGGTAACAGCACAACACCTCTGAAGATAGTCGTGGTCTGTGCCAGAATATAATGATAACATCTTAACTAACTGGCCTTCTTTTCTCATTCAGTTTCTATTTAGATTCTGTTTAGAGGATACCTACATACATTCTTTAAAAAAAAAAACAAACACAGTTTCAAAATGCCACCATCCCAACAGCTTATTTCTAAGGGATCATTTCATGACTTGTAGAGTTTGATAGGAAATACAAAAAGTTCAAATTTAATACCTAAATGGTTTCAACAATACAGACAAGTAAAAATTATTTTTTAATTTAACTGGATAAGTGAAAATAAATAATGATTTTTAATGTAGCATAAAACAGCAGGCGAGGGAAGAATTTTAAGGATTACAGAAACAGGCAGAACCAGAGGCCAAGGCAGGAAAACCCCACAGGTCGGCACCAAGGTCGGCACCATGGCCTGCACCATGGCCTACAGGTCAAATCTGACCCATGGCCTGTTTTTGTAAGGCCCGCAAGGAAAGAATGCATTTTACATTTTTTAATGGTTGGAGAGGAAACAAAAAGAATATTTTTTGACTTGTGAAAATTACATGAAATTCAAATTTCAGTGTATATAAATACAGCTGTATTGGAACAGCCAGTTCATTCACTTATATCTTAGCCGTCACTGCTTTCATGCCACAAGAGCAGCCCAGTAGTAGCAACAGAGACTGTGCAGCCTATAGCGAGTTCGAAAATACTTACTCTCCGGCCCTTTACAGAAACAGTCTGCTGACCACTGCTCTAGAAATGCTCACTAAACAAGTAGCTCAGCTGACAATGTAAAATTTACCCCACAGAACTTGCAAAAGGCCTCTTATTTATTAATGACACATATGCTCAGAACTGTGGTGTTGGAGAAGACTCTTGAGAGTCCCTTGGACTGCAAGGAGATCCAACCAGTCCATCCTAAAGAGACAGTCCTGGGTGTTCAATGGAAGGACTGATGTTGAAGCTGAAGCTCCAGTACTTTGGCCATCTGATGCGAAGAGCTGACTCATTTGAAAAGACCCTGATACTGGGGAAGACTGAAGGCAGGAGGAGAAGGGAACGACAGAGGAAAAGATGGTTGGATGGCATCACCAACTCAATGGACATGAGTTTGGGTAGACTCCATCAGTTGGTGATGGATAGGGAGGCCTGGAGTGCTGTGGTTCATGGGGTCGCAAAGAGTCGGACAAAACTGAGCGACTGAACTGAACTGATACTCAGAAACCTCCTGCTATAAAATGCTCGAGAATTCTTCCAGTGGTTAGTATCGAGCATTCTGACCTGAAAATAACAAAACAACCTTTCAGGCAATGCCTATGAGGATAAGAGAGTACCTCTAGCACTGCCTCCTTCCCTGGTGGCTCAGATGGTAAAGCCTCTGCCTGCAATGTGGGAGACCCAGGTTCAATCCCTGGGTCGGGAAGATCCCCTGGAGAAGGAAATGGCAACCCACTCCAGTACTCATGCCTGGAAAATTCCATGGATGGAGAAGCCTGGTGGGCTACAGTTCATGGGGTCGCAAAGAGTCGGACAGTACTGAGCAACTTCACTTTCACTTTCTAGCACTGCCTAAGTTTCTTGTCACATTTTCCATCTGGACTGAAAACTCAGCTCATTTTATGAATCTAGATCAGAGATGGCAAACATTCCTACATTTGCACCCAAGAACAACGCTATCAACTCATTGGCGCACTCCTTCCAAACAGACTGAATTCAGCCTGGATCACTTGGAACAGGACATGAAATCCATCTGGCTTCTAATATCCAGGTGATCTATTCTTTTTGAACTTCTTTACCATTCATTTCTCCTTTATCATTTTTCTTATACCTTTTCTTTTGTGAAAACCATGCTGCAAACCTGACAGAGAGGACAACAGGGAAATGAAAGTGGAACACGTATGCCTGCTCTCTGACATGTGAACAGGGCACTAACAGGCAAGTGACACACCAATAATTTTAAAAAAGAGGATGTTTTTAAGTCTCTTTATCAAAATATTGAGTACATCTATGGCTGGTTCATACTGCTGAACATACTACTCATGTATGGCAGAAACCAATACAACATTGTAAAGCAATTATTCTCCAATTAAAAATAAATAAATTAAAAAAAAAATACTGAGTTCAAAGGCGTTCCTGGTAAGCCCTGCATCCTGCTCCCTTTTATTTACCTTCATATGAAAGCTTTAAAGGGACTTCCCTGGCCGTCCAGTGGTTAAGACTTTGCCTTCCAATGCAGGGGATATGAGTTCGATTCACTGGTTGGGGAACTAAGATCCCACAGGTCTCACAGTCAGAAATTCAAAATATAAAACAAAAGCACTATTGCAACATGTTCAACAAAAAGGCTTTAAAAATGGTCCACATCAAAAAAAAAAAAATCTTTAAAAAATAAACATGCTTTAAATGAACTAGAAAGATGTAGATTCTACTGAGATACGCCCCCCACCTCCCACAGAAATGCTTTCTGTGTTTCCCACAACACTCAGAGAGGGTCTGAAGGAGCAGTAATTAAGCTTGATAACCATTTCCACCCGAAGAAAAGCTCTCTATCAACCTTGGCAAACTGAAACCAATTGGAGGCAAGTCCAATTTGGATTCAGACACTCAAGTACACAGACCTGGGACTGCATCATGACCGATCCATCCAAAAGGAGCCCTGAACAGCCAGAGCTTACGCTCAACGGTAGCCACATTAACGTCAGAGCAGAGGTGTTTGAGAGTAGAGGAATGTCCCCTCTCAAAATAACCTTCGCCAGAAGTTCCGTGTGGCTTCCACACTTCACTGAGATATTTTCTGAGCATTTGCACAAACAAAGCAGCTTGCTAGGAAAGTTTCTGCCTGAGCCCACTCTTGTGTCACAAATAATTTCATGAGCTGTCATCACCACCAGCAGGCAAACATTTCAGTGAACATTTTAAATATCCACAAGGATAACAGACTCCTAAGAAAAAAGAACACGAGATCTTAATTGGGATCAAAGCCCCTCATCTTTGGAAAGGAAGCACACATATCTTAGGGTCCTGTCATGTTTTAACAGCTTTTACAACCAAAAGTGAAATTTTTCAAAATAAATTTTTTAAAAAGTCAGGCAGTCAACCATAAAAGAATTGCAGGCTTTTGTGAATAGTCAAAGAATTAGATTACATGAGGTCAGAAGCCATCTGCTTCTACAGTTTTGAAGAGGGAGACTCAGTGACTATAAATGTCTTCCATCAGTAGGTACTATCTTTTCGACCTAGGAGGATTAAAAATTAAGTAACCTCAATTTGATGGTAATTATCTCCTTAAATTGATATGCATCTTCTGTCCCTGAGAAGATTTAGAATTATTTAAAGAAAGATTTAAGAGAATCAAAACTATATTAACATTTTGGAAGTTAATAAGAAATCAGGACTTGATATTTTTGTTCTTTTTATAGTTGAAAGAATGTGGCTTGGAACACTATTCTTGAAATTACAATTAAAAACAAAACACACTACCTAGGGCCATTTAATTGGGTAAGATCTTACCGGAAACCCGAACAAACTTTTGCCCAAAGCACTATATGCTTGCCCTTTCTAAAGAAGCCCCATGTGTATGTGTGGGTGTACTCATGTAATCCCCATTACGGCTCTTGAGGTGCGTACTCTGATCCCCATTTTACTGGTGAAGAAACAAAGACACAGAGGTTGTCCCTTGCCAGCGCCTGCCCCTCCCATGGTAAAACTAGACTGTCCTACACTGCTTCTCTGTAAGAAACTGATCCAAAAACCTAAGTGAGTTTATGCACAACCCTGAAATATCTAAGGCACCTTATTCATAGGTTATGATTAATTTCATTTATAAGAAGTGCTAAGTACTTTAAAGGTTTGTGTTAAAAGACTCAACAACAGAAATCAAATATTGAATTTATTTTACTTAATAAGCAAGTCAATGTTAAAACTATTAATTATAAACAAGACCAATCACAATTCAAAAATTTCTTAAAATTAACTTAAAATTTATTTAATTTATAGAAGGGATAAGTTTTGTAAGCGGAACTTTTTAAAAAATAGAGCCATGTCTTCTAATTTACAACTTTTAACCAACTGAATGCCAATTTTTTAAGCCAAAGTAAACTTTCTCAATAGCTCAGGACCCCTCTGAAGAAAGTCCTGACATCAACGATTCTGTACATGTGTTTACTGCCCACCTCCTAAAGGCAGTACAGCTAAGACAATGCTACTCAAGAGGCTGTCCATGAAACACAGCGTAAACACATGTGGAGTCATCACCCTGCTTATCCTGTTAAGTATCTAAGGAACAAATAACAAAGTGCCTAGAATGTCCCAGACTGGGGTACATCAATGAACTAAAAGGAAAAAAGATTCATGTCCTTCTGGAGTGGACCAGCAAGGAAAAGACAAGAGAAATGAGAATGGTGGTATTTAAACCAGGTATGAAATATCTATGGGTAAAGGGACTGTGCACAGAAGGCAGTGGCACCCCACTCCAGTCCTCTTGCCTGGAGAATCCCATGGACGGAAGAGCCTGGTAGGCTGCGGTCCTCGGGGTCGCGAAGAGTCGGACAAGACTGAGCAACTTCACTTTCACTTTCCTGCATTGGAGAAGGAAATGGCAACCCGCTGCAGTGTTCTTGCCTGGAGAATCCCAGGGACGGGGGAGCCTGGTGGGCTGCCGCCTCAGGGGTCGCACAGAGTCGGACACGACTGAAGCGACTTAGCAGCAGCAGCAAAGGGACTGTGAGATGGGGAGAGACCCTCAGAGGGGAAGTCCTACGGGGAGGAGGTGTCAAAGGATTTCTGGATTCAGGCCACAACTGGGACCCAGGAAACCGAGGTGAATATATGACCAGAAAGCTAGATCTCGGAGTTTGACGATTAACTGCTCATAAAAAATGCCTTCAAAGGATTACTATTTAACACGTATCTGTCATGAGTAAGGGTGATTTTCATCAAAAAATGGGCACATACAAAACATTTCTGTTTCTTTTGGAATATACAGGTTAAGGATACATTCTGGTTCACTGCTTGTCATGTTGACACTCTGGAATATATATACGCACACACACAAGTGTGTGTGTTCATCTGGGAAAATCTTATATTTCACTAAAATAATGTATATTAAAGATAAAATACAGGATAAGTAAGGAGCAGCTTACTCAAACTTTTGTGATTCTAAAATCAGGTTTGTTTTTTTTTAATCAGTAAGCATATCCTCAAGAAATAACATAGCGCTGTCCAAGCAGGAACCCAGAGTGGCTGAAGAATTGCCTTAGGGAATATTTAAAATACATTAAAACAACAGGTGCTGATTCAAAGGTACCCAAAAAGTACAGGTTAACCTGGGGCTTCGTGCAGGCAAGCACAGCAGGCATGGAAAGTGGGGGCACCTCTCTGGAGATGGAGCCCCAGGGCAGGCATCATTTACTCATTTCACTTTAGAAAGAAACGAAAGGGCTCTCACCAGGGTGACAACCAAACTGAAGATTTAAATTCTCACCTACCTTTCCTTTTCTGCTAAAATGTAACCTATATTACACCATGTAATTGCACACTCTAATCCCAGCCCCTCTATTCACAAACCTCTCACCTAGAAAGTTGCATATGAACCAGCACAAATCACACATTGTGCTGACACTCTTCCTCTATTTACCCAGCACATGCATAGCAGAACAAACTATTTATAAATATCCATATGTCGTTAGAAGTTCTCCCTGAATCTGGAGCCACAGTGACAGTCTCCTGATGAAGTGGTACGTGGGGACCTCTCTCATCTACGACCCCCCACCCCTGTATTCCACTGGGGGAAGTCACCATAGCCCCACCAGGTGGAGTTTAGGGGGAGCGATAAAGCAAGGTATCTGTCTTTCTTTTATACAAGACACAGACATGCAATTCAAGTTCCACCAAGCAACCTACTCTTCTGAGACTGTGACTGGAGCTGAGTGACAGCAAGGCAGGAAAATGCTGAAGGACACTATTCTGGGGGTAGCACCCAGATGGAACGGTCAGGAGTTTCTGCTAACCCAAAATCCGAACTGCCCTCAATCCAGATAGGTGTCCACCCAGTCTGTGAGTTACTCTACCAACAAATTATTTTCATGTAGATGTGGCCGATATTCTCCAGTTTCCATTTAAAAAAAAAAAAAAAACCTTAATGAATACAATACGCTCACATTTATTAGATACATAAACCATGTATTTTCCCTTTCAGTTGCTGGGTTAAGGTTTCAAATTCAGTAATCAAAATTTATCCTAAATATTCTGCAACACCTTACCTCACCCTGCTCAACGTACTTCTCATACTTGTTAACCATTTACCTTTTTAACAATTAATCCTTATATTTATCTAGTAAGAGAGAGAAACAACTTTCAAAAGCAGGCAACATGTACTGACTTCAGGAGTAGGAGAAAGAAAAGGAGCAAATTAATTATTTCATTTGCATTTTCTAAGAAATAGGCCTATCCCTTCTTTAGTTTCAGCGTAACTGTGTTTCTTATTTTCATTATCTTCAGTAATTTTATCAAGTTTAGTTCAGTTCAATGGCTTGTCATGTCAGACTCTTTGCGAACCCATGGACTGTAGCACACCAGGCCTCCCTGTCTACCACCGACTCCCGGAGTTTACTCAAACTCATATCCATTGAGTCAGTGATACCATCCAGCCATCTCATCCTCTGTCATCCCCTTCTCCTCCTGCCTTCAAGCTTTCCCAGCATCAGGGTCTTTTCAAATGAGTCAGCTCTTCGCATCAGGCGGCCCAAGTATTGGAGTTTCAGCTTCAACATCAGTCCTTCCAATGAACATTCAGGACTGATTTCCTTTAGGATGGACTGGTTGGATCTCCTTGCAGGCCAAGGGACTCTCAAGAGTCTTCTCCAACACCACAGTTCAAAAGCATCAAAGGTCAATCCATTTTGGGCTTTAATCAATTCTCCCAGGCCCATGCAGACTTACAAACCAGCTGTGTGGCCTGTTTCCCCATAGATATTATAGGAAAACAATGACTCATTTGTGCAGAGATTTTAAGGAGCAGAAACAACACATGTAAAGGAAGTCCAGCATTGAAAAGGAGCAGGTGCTTTAAAAACAGTGGGCATCCACGGTTATAATGGTGTAGCCATCCACAGTTACAGCTCCCTCTGTCCCTCACAACTGACAATTTGTTCTCAAGCTCACATATCTGAAGTTATTGGTATTTCTCCCGGCAATCTTGTTTCCAGCTTGTGCTTCACCCAGGCTGGCATTTTGCATGATGTACTCTCCATATAGGTTAAATAAGCAATGTGACAATATACATCCTTGATGAACTCCTTTCCCAATTTGGAATCAGTCTGTTGTTCCATGTCTGGTTCTGTTGCTTCTTGATCTGTATATAGGTTTCACAGGAGGCAGGTAAGGTGGTTTGGTATTCCCATCTCTTGAAGAATTTTCCACATTTTATTGTGATCCGAACAGTCAAAGGCTTTAGTGTATTCAGTCAGAAGTAGTTGTCTCCCCTTTTTTGGATCTGCCTAAACTCCAGTCTGCTGTGAGTGTGCTGGGATGCTGGGCCTCTCAACCCTCAAGGCAATGCACTCATTTTCTATCTGTGCACTAACTTGAAAAAGACAGGGAAGCACTGGTCTACATCAATGATTCTCAAATTTTAATGTGTATTTAAAACACCTGGAAATCTTATGAAAACAAAAATGCTGACTGAGTAGATCCGGAGTGGAACCTGAGACTGCATTTCTAACAGGTTGCTGACCTGTGGCTGACACCAAACACTCCAGCAAGCTCTGGGGTACATGTTTCACTCAAAGACCCTTCCTTTCCTTACGAAACAGAAAAAGATAGAGTTAACTCGTCCCCAAATTTTCTGCCACTTCCCATTCTTTTGGTTAGAATAACTTTAGAAGTTTCTCTTGTTTCTTCCACCCTCATAAAGTCATAACTTTTTATGTGCTAAAATTCTTTCCTATACATATGCAGGATTTGAATAACTTCCTAATAAACACTAAAAGGCAATCATTTCTTTAGGCTTAGGAAAAGGCAAAGTAAAATTTCAATAGAAACAGAAAAAAAAAATTAATGCAATCCACAATGAAAAGTATACTAAAACGTGATTGAAAATAAATATATTTTCACAGGTGTTGGAAGGACACACAACTAAGGAGAGCTGAAGTGGTCACAGACTCCGGTCACTCAAACCTGAGTCCTCCTGGCAACAATGCTCTTCCTGCCTGTCATGTACTGAACCGCATCTTACCAAAATTTATACATCTGAGTCCTAACCTCAGTGCTTCAAAATGTGACTGACCTTCCTGAAAAAAGTGACCACTGCAGATGTGATCACTTTTAATTAGAATGAGTGGGGCCTTAATTCAATGATTTGTGTCTTTATAAAAAGGATAAATTTGGTGAGACCCAAAACCAGGCACACAAAGAGATGCCATGTGAAGACTGAAGCTATGCTCAGACAAGTCGAGGAACTCTCAGAAGCTAGGAGAGGCGTGGAACAGATAGATCCTTTTCCAGTACCTTCAACGGGAGCACCAAACCTACCAGCGCCTTGACTTCGAACTTGCAGCCTACAAAACTGTGAGCCAATACATTTCTATCGTTCGGCTGTTTAAGCTACTCAGCTTGTGGTGCTTTGTTATGACAGCCCTTGCAAGCTCACACGCTGCCTGTGTTTCTTTCTTGTCAAAAAATATCCAAAGACGATACACAGACAGGCAATCTTATCACAGTCTGGTGTGCCATGTGAAGGTTTTAGACTCTGTCCTATTAGCAAAAGTGATCCACTGAAAAGCTTTAAGCAGATTAATATTAGGTTTATTACATGCAAATTATCTTGTCACACAAGTTAAATCATTATCAACCCTACAGGTGCCTTTATGCCAGGATTCATGTTTCTTGTAACACAAAAAAATTCTTGCAATCATCAGAAAAACTCACACTCCCTCCCAAATAAGAATGCCTCAAGAAGACACTTTCATTTTCATGTCAATTTCACCTAAAAATTCTTCTACAGATAGAAGACATGGATAAAAAGTTGCAGATCAATGAGCTTTTATTTTCTCCAAAAATGTATGTCCTGGAACACCAAATGCCAGAGTTTTCTTTAGGTTTACTTTGAGAAAGAATGTTTGTCTGAGTGACTGCAGAAGATAAGCTTTCAATTATTCAGAAAAGCAAGACTTTAAAACCGAATTCAGCCTCTTAACTGGTCAGAGACCAATCACTCAGTGAAGAATCAGGAGCTAAATGGTAGGACATATCATTTGTTAAAAAGTTGGTAACTCCCTTCCCCTCTTTAAACAGAAATCTGAACCAAAGGGAAACTATACATTTTTTAAAGTTCCATGCTTTAACTTTTTTTTCTAAGTAAGTACAAAACTATAACTATGTGTCATTGTGTCATGATGGCTACACTAACTAACCTCACTGTGGCATAATCATTTTGCAACATATATATATATATATATATATATATAAAATCACTAATTTTGTGCACTCGCTCGTGGTGGTGTGTGTGTGTGTGTGTGTGTGTTGCATCCCTTGTGGCTCAGCTGGTAAAGAATCCACCTGCAATGTGGGAGACCTGAGTTCAATCCCTGGGTTGGGAAGATCCCCTGGAGAAGGGAAAGGCCACCCACTCCAGTATTCTGGCCTAGAGAATTTTGTGTGTGTCATGTGAGCTTACTCTATTTACCTAGCAACTTTCAAATACACATAGCAGTATTTTTAACTCCCATCACATGCTGTACATTACATCCCCAGAACTTATTCATCTTATAACTGGAAATTTGTACCCTTTGACTTCCTTCACTCACCTCCCTGACTCCTTATCCCCCACCTCCCCACCTGTGACAACCACTGATCTGTTCTCTGTTTCTGAGTTTGGTTTTTTTAGATCCCACAAGTGGAAGAGATCATGTGGTACTTCTCTTTGACTTTTTCACTTAACATAATGACTTCAGGTTCATCCATGTTGTGACAAATGGCAGTTCCCCTCCTGACTGAATTAAGTTCCCTGTGTAACTACACATTTTCTTAATGTCATGTATTGGTTATATCTCAATAAAGTGAGGGAAAAGAAGGAAGAAAAAAGCAGAAGGAAATTTATATGCCACCCACAGCAAACTTTAGAAACCAATACTCTATGCTGAAAATGCCCATAAGAGAAATCTGACTGCACACAGCTGTGTAAAAAATCAATTTGTCACCGTGACAGTCATCTCAGAAATAGAGTAACGGCTGATGGACAACAAAGAAGTTAGATTAGACACAGATGCAAAGTATACACAGAGCTCCACAAGGTTTTGATTTTTGTTTTTATAACAAGCTTGTTAAATCATTCACTGGGAAATAAATTATTCGAACTGGACTTCCAGAAGCATTATTCCGTGACATCATCAATCAGTCAATATATTTTTGAATAAAAATTTCAGAAACTTATTTATTCATCAAGTATTGGACTTCCCTGGTGGTCCAGTGGTTTGGACTCCGTGGTTTCACTGCAGGGACCCTGGATTCAGTCCATGGTTGGAAAACTAGGATCCCACAGCCATGCAGTGAGGCCAAAACAAACAACAAAAAACCAGTATTATGGAATCCATGCTATGTGTACACTATTCTTGCAGATCTCAGGAATTCAATAAGTAGAAACAGAGTAGACACCTTCATGGAGGAGACAGACATCCTAAAATAGTAACAGAAATAAACAGAAAATTATTACTGTTACAAGTGCAAGAAGGAAAGCTACATGACTTCAAGACTGTACCTATTAAGGAAATCTGGATAATTGGGGTGTGGGAGGAAGGTGATGGCACTGGAATGGAGTACTAAAGAGAGGACAGTAGCTCAGCATGTCTGTCTGTTGGGTTGGAGTGGGGGTAGGGGGGTGGGGGGTCACAAACCTGAGGCATCAGCAGGTACAAAGACCCTAAGGTAGGAGGTAACGTGGACAGTGTAACTACAAGTCCATCATGCTGTGCTTCTAAGACCAATAAAAAGCTGCAGAAATGAGGAGCAGGATCAGAAAGAACTGGTTGTAACCAGGCATGAGATTAAACCTTAGCTACGAAAATCCTAAATACCCATTTCCTCAATAAAACCTCAGTCTTCTCAGACCAAACAGTATGAACATAGGCTTATCCCCCAAGGACAAGCACATATATTACATAACAGTCTATTTTTATCCTCATGTTATTGCTCGCCACTAGGCTCAATCTTAATGACATTTTGGGAGGTATTTGTAATTTAGACTTAATCTGAGTATTGAAACCAATTCAGGAAAGGAAAAAATTTATCTGTGATTTCAAATGAGCATAAAAGATCTGAAAAGACACTGTGCTCAGTTGTGTCTGACTATTTTCAACCCCATGGACTGGAGCTTTCCAGGGTCCTTTGTACATGAAATTCTCCAGGCAAAAAGAATACTGTAGTGGGTTGCCATTTCATCCTCCAGAAGACTTTTCTGACCCAGGAATCGAACCCATGTCTCCTGCAACTTCTGCACTGCAGGCATATTCTTTATCACTGAGCCACCAGGGAAGCCCATAAAAGGTCTACTACTCAAAAACTAATAATACATTGAAGAATCCCTTATGATGCCCCATAAAGTCCCTACTGAAACCCTTAAGATACAACTAACCAAAGAGAATCTCTGCAGTTGGGTGCATGTAAGGGTTTTCATCACCAACTGAAGATTTTACTGTAGTACTTTGCACCAAGAAAGACAAAGATCAGAAAGAAAAAAGACAAAAGGAGAAGAAAAACCTAAAGAAGAGGCAATATTTTAACATCTTCCACTGAGAAGTCATTCACCTTCAAATGCATAATAACCCCAAAAGAAACAAAACTACTGAGAAGGTCAAAGACCGTCTCCTTACGAAAGAGGCAAACATCTATGGACTTGGCAGTATGCAAACCACAGGCCGCACCTGTCACCCGGCCAAGCACAGGGGCGTCTCCCACAAGTGGTTCTGCTGGAGCACCACAGAAAATTTTCAAGCCATTTTTGTTGTTTTCAGTCCTTTATAACAGCTTCCAGAGAGGCTGTATACCTTTTTCACATTTCACAAAGGTCCTCAGATTTACTGAAACAATGTCTGCCTCCCTTAAGTACACAGTTCCTCCCCAAAACAAGAACCTACTGTTTTGAAAATAAGCCATTACCAACCTCCCTCCACACAGTCTTCTAAACATCAAGAAGAAAAGATTTCCCACCATCCTGTAGAATATGCAATATGAATGTGCAACAGTTCTCAAACTTGTTTTCTCAAAAATGATTTTTCTTAAGGAGATATTCAGCAGAAACAGGATGCCACAGCCCCACAAATAGGGGAAATGGCAGGTTTGGTTTTGTTTTGTTTTTTAATGTTAAAGAAGTTTCCTTAACTGCAGGGCTTCTCCAAGTTATTAACTATGACAGTCTCACATGAGAGACAGTACATGCAGCACTTCCCATATATTTCGGACTACAAGTATTTTGGAGAAGCATTTTGAAAAAAAAAAAAAGAGTAACTCTCCGCTGAGAAAGGCTGGCCCTCAGTTCTGCACAAGACAGCCAGCCTTCTGACACAATGACAAATCAGATCATCCCTTATTTTTAAGGTATCATCTGTAACCTGTATCGAAAAAAGTTAATGCATTCTGTCTCTTTCTTGTGACCTAGAAGTACACAGGTCTGTAGCAATCAACGTGCGGTTTGTCTATACTGACATATGTTCCTCGGTGGCTAGGACATTCTGACTGTCCAACATGTTAAGGGTGAATCAAAGACTCTGTCAGTACGGTAACCTACACACTACCAAATCTCCACAACAGAGCTCTAATTTCCCCCAGAAATTAGATAAGTTTATCTAATTTCCCCCAGAAATTTTGATAAGTTTATATCACATAAATATCTTCTCAGTCATCAGCCAAAAAGTATAGTGAATACAAGCTAATCTATGTAAGTTTGAAAACATTATTTTTCAAAATTCAAAACTAATTTCTATATGGGGGAAAAAAATCGAGTACTTTATGTGAAGTTCAGCACAGCTACAGTACAGCTCAGCAAAATAACGGTACCAGGTTAATAACATAATCTCTTTAATCTCCAGCTCCTAGAAAAACATCAAACTGGGAGGCTTCCAACCTATTAATTACATCTCATGCAACTCATGTCATTCCTCAACACTGTAAGCAATTCAAAGAACTGATTTCAGCTAGTTTTTTTTTTTAAACTGACTTCTGTAAGGAAAGTACCCGAATATACACAATGTATCAAATGAAAAAGGAAGGTATTGCTGGTGTTCAACAGGTTCTGAACCACCTGCTTCCCTACATCTTATCTGCAAGCTGGGTCTGGTCTCTCTCTAATTGCTACAAATAACCTCAATATACCGAGTGGACGCAGTATCTTTCCTGGAAAACAAAGCAGGTTAGTTGGCTTCATCTATTATCATTGATTAGAGGCCCTGAAGCTTAATTCTAGGGAAAAGGAGGTCATCAGGAGGAATAAACCCTGGTCTGAAGCCCACTAAAAACCCCTGTCTAGCTTCTGGTCACTCCTGTAGCCAATGTAAAATGACCTGTAACCCTGAACTTGAAGGCTTACTTGTCCCACCGTGTACTCCACTCTGCAGGGCCTCACCACAGTCTAATCTGTGCTGAAGACAAAAGGAAAAGGAGGACGTGAAAAGAGGCAAAGTTCTGGGCAGACAGTGAAGTGTGAGAATGAGCAGCAGAAGACACGGACAGAAGGAGAGCCTCACGGGCAGGCCCAGAGGTGGGCACAGGGAAGGGCCAGCACACCAGCTGACTGAAGCCTGGAGCTATTGAATACCTGGAGTTTTCCTGCCCCAAACCACTACCCATTCTTCTGGGTTTCATGTCCACCTGCATCCACAGGCTGACACCAGGTTTCTCAACCACAGACACCGTAAAGACCCAAAGGCACCTCACCTCCTGGTCTATAGACGACATCGTCCTCCGTGATGTATGATGTTATCTCGCCGGTATCTGTCCTTTCGTAACGAGATTTTTTTTTCGGGGGCTTCTTTTTGTTCTTCTTCGTGGACTCCTCCGTGGTGGCACTGTTGTTGTCATTGTCCTCGTCTTCGCTGTGATCACTCTCGGCGTAATTTTTGGCTCCTCCTTCCAAGGTACAGCTCCTGCGGGGCCTCGAGTTCTCACTCTCACGCACTTTGTCTCGCTTCTCTCTCTCCCGGTCCCGATCTCGGTCCCGGTCCTTCTCTTTGTCTTTGTCTTTGTCTTTGTCAGCTGTCATGATTCGCCACGTGCCTTCTTCTGTCCTCTCACGGCTGGGCCTCCGTGAAAGGTAGACAGTAAGCCTGGGCTTCAGTCTTCTGAATTTCTCACTCAATTCCAGGGAAAATCCAACCACTCCAACAACCCCAACGTTTCAAAAATGCTAGGAGAAAAAAAGAGAGAGTAGAATTGGTTTTCCTGTAACATTTTCCCATATTTCCTTTCCTAAAATAATATTTTGTTCAATGATTCTCTTCCTTACTCATGCTTTAGCACTGAAAACTTCTTACTTGCCACAGGAAAAAAGTTAGGACAATGACACAAAATTTAAACATAAACAGTTGCTGGCCTCAGCTAGCGAATTGTTTGGGACTTTCTATCACACTAATAATGAACAATATCTGAATGCATAAGGGCAAATGATGCTTTCTGTATACAAACTGTTTTTTCCTTTTAAAATGAAAAAGTAAAGTGTATCCCAGTAAACAACATATAAGGGGCACAATCACTGTGGTGCTGGAGAAGACTCTTGAGAGTTCCTTGGACTTCAAGGAGATCAAACCAGTCAATCCCAAAGGAAATCAACTCTGATTATTCAGGAAGAACTGATGCTGAAGCTCCAATACTTTGGCTACCTGATGGGAAGAACCAGCTCACTGGAAAAGACTGAAGATCGAAGGCAAAAGAAGGCGGCATGGGCAAAGGATGAGATGGTTAGACACCATCACCGACTCAAAGGACATGAACTTGAATAAACTTTGGGAGATAGTGAAGGATGGGGAAGCCTGGTGTGCTGCAGTCCATGGGGTCACAAAGAGTCGGACACAACCTAGCAACTGAACAACAAAAAAAAATAAAAAAGGAGTTTTATGAACCACAATATTAATTTAAAAGGGAAAGAACCTATAGTAAAAATTATTTCCACCTGAAAAAAAAAGTATGTAATCTGGAGAGCCTTGGAAAATGTCTTAGGATGTCTCACAGTGCACTGTCTTCTGAAGACTCTTTCTGGTCACTTTTCTAAATTTCCAAAGCTTCTCTCAAGAATAAACATAAGAGTTGACTCAAAAATAACAACCTCAAAGCAAGATTCCTGTGCCTTCGATTACAATTTTTTACATGTTCTAAGTCTACTATTCTAGTTATTTTCCAAGAAAACTGGTTTCTCAAAGATATATTATCTCTGTCTTCACAAAACAAACAGGTTCCCAAAACAACCTTTCATCTTTAGAGATTATTAGGTGGTTTATACATTCTTCCAAATATCCACTATTAATAGTCTCCCTGCTGCTAAGTCTGCTGCTAAGTCGCTTCAGTCGTGTCGACTCTGTGCGACCTCACAGATGGCAGCCCACCAGGCGCCCCTGTCCCTGGGATTCTCCAGGCAAGAACACCGGAGTGCGTTGCCATTTCCTTCTCCAATGCATGAAAGTGAAAAGTGAAAGTGAAGTTGCTCAGTCGTATCCGACTATTCGCGACCCCATGGACTGCAGCCTACCAGGCTCCTCCGTCCATGGGATTTTCCAGGCAAGAGTACTGGAGTGGGGTGCCATTGCCTTCTCCGATAGTCTCCCTAAACGTCTAAAACTAAAGCCCAAAAGGAAAGTCTGAACAGTAATATAATGAGAAGAGTGAACCCCAAACTCCAATCTTATTAAAAAATTAAAAATTTTTAATTTTACTTAAAAGTCAGTCTTGGAACAGTCATAATAACCAGTAATTTTTCTTTTGCACTCTTTTATCATCTTCCCCAGTATCTCATCTCACTTGTTCAAGTTTGTACCAAACACTGTCTATTTGCCAGGTGTTCAGAAGTAAAGATACCACAAGGGAAGAGCCCATGGTCCCAGTCCTTGATGCTCTCATGCAGAAAGAGGAGATAACTGGTCAACAGGAGAACCACCTGTTTCTTGTGCTACTCAGGCCAGATAGGAACAATACATGCAAACAAACAAAAGACTGGTCCTCTTTACTCGGACAACAACCACCAAGTCAGTTTGTAATTACATGCCTCAAACACAGAGAAAATTCTCTTTGGTCACGCCAAAGCCGTAAACATTATCATGTACTCTCTCCAAACCTCTTAGGTCAAACTTGATACCAGTAGAGACATTCCCACTAGCACTTCAAATATCCTTAGGCATTCAGGGAAAAAAAAAAAGTTAACAACAAGCTTTGGGAGAGAGACCTATGAAGGAGCAATAATGCCAACAGTCTATAAGCAAAGTCAGAAGTGTGACAGTATGAAGCACAAACCTAAATTGCTTCCTTCTATAGAGGAAATGCACTCTCAGATAGGATTTCAATTTTCTAAACATATTTCCAGAAAATGAAAAATTATTCTACTGCCTGCAAAAGTTCTGCTTCAATGAATCATCTGCTAAGCAGACAGTAATAAACCCCCAAGTCCCTGGAGGCCACTAGTGTTAGCAATTGAAAATACACAAAGAGACATATTACTTTCTCCATTGGGCCTAAGTTTAGAGCCCGAACAAGCCAATCATGCAAGAAAGAAAACCATCAGCTAACGTGGTTGTTAAAACATTCCTCTTTGACATTGAAAACATACCAAGGTCTCCTGGGAGTCTAAAAAGAACAAGGAGCTTAGGCCAAAAGACTCTCAGATTCAGTTCAGGACAGACATACTTCAGAGAAGTTCAAGAAAACATAATTTCCCCAGGGTTAACAAGATAACTGCTCCAGAAAACAGTGCAAAAATATTATTTCAGCACTTAAACAGAAAAAAAGTAGTAAGTCCAAATTGTACATTCAACATTACTCCCTACAAAATCATATAGTGTACTTCTACTTACAAAAAACTTTGAGTTGTTTCTACCGAGAGTTAGCAAGAAAAAATCAATGATCAGTAGATAAACCATCCATAAAATGAAACCCTCTGTGTGTGTGTGTCCAACTTTCAGATAACTAAGAATACTGATAATCCAAAGCTAAAGTCAATTCAACTTCTGTTCACATTTGTCCCTGAAATATAGCACAGTGGGGATTTTTTTTTCCCTCTGCATTTACCACAATAATCGTCATTTTTCTGAGCTTCATTATAAAACGACCAACATACAATGCAACATTTGAGGTAAGGGATCCAGTGGCGCTGAGAAAGGTAGCTGTCACCTCAGGACACTGGAAATGTTCTCCTCGGTAGGTAACACTATAGTGTCTTTGTATAACAGCAAGGGGTTCACAAAGCAGGTCCCTGCCATGCTCTCACTGGATTCTGTCTACTACTCAGTGATGTGAACCAAACAAGAGTCATCACCCCACTTTTCCGGCTACAGAAGGGGAACTAAGAAGAGAGCATCTGTAGTGGTGTCTGAAGCCCCCCTCGCCAAGGTGAACCCACCTGACCTGATGGCAACCTACTGCTCAGGTTACAATCTGTATCTTCACAGGGGCCAACTTTTCCTACATATATCCTTGCTGATAATTAGCACAGACACATTTAGGAAACACACTCATTTTAATCTCTCCCACCCAGACAGAAGGTACTCTTCCCTAGTAAGAAAGAAGAAAATTTTGAAAATATCAAGTCGATCCACTACTCAACCCAATTCAACAGGAAATACAGGAAAAGACAGTTTAAAATTAACAAAAGGAGAACTCTAATCTAAAAAACATTTCAGATTCAAAACAATCTTCTTCACTGAACAAATGTCAACTGAATACCCACGATGCTAGTGTGCTGAATGCCCAGTGCGCTAGTTACATGCCCACGTGTGGGGAAAACAGCAGAGAACCCCATACAAACATCCCTGGCCTGCGGACCTGATGTTCCAGGAAGTGGAGAAAGGTATAAACATATATACAAATATACAGATATATCTATTACACTAAAAGAGCTTATGTAGGGAGTCCAGTGGGAACAAGGGAGTATAAGAGGACTGTAATTTTAAACAGTGGTCAGGGAGGCAGCTTTGTCCCAAGAGTACAGAAGAGACACGGAGACCACTGCAGCAGAGAGGAAGCAACTGCAAATGTCCAGAGGCTGGAGTGATTCAGGTACATTCAAAACTTAGGAAGCCAGAGGGTTTGGAGTGACATGAGAAAGAGGACTGATTTTTAATAAAAATAAATGTATAGTCCTCTCACTAGTTTCCAGATTCATCAGACTGCACTGGATTTTATCTTAACTGATAAAATTTGGTAGGCTGGCTTAGTTCCACTGTAATCTAATCAGTGTTAAAGGCATTCATTCGACAGTCAATGATACAGAACTATTCTGCATTGTTTCAGGTTACTTATATAAACCTCTACACAAACATCATTTGCCTCTTCAAAATAAAGCCACCAACCACATACAAACACCTTACACTACTTACCAGAAGCAATCTGGATAAAGTACCCAAATTTCAATCATGCTCAGGGCCCAAATCTCATTTAAGGAAACCATTTCTTGTCACTATTTCAGTGGTCCCAGGAGGTTTGGCCCCTTGGTAGAATTGCAAGCATAGTGGACTGAGAAGCAAAGGTTCATGCTTTGGCACTGCCAGGGCTAGTGCCTTGGGGAAATCACTCTCTCTGAGTCAGTTTCCCTGCTGTAGGGCTGGGATAATAACTGGGCTTCCCACAATGGTAAAGAATCTGCCTGCAGTGCAGGAGACCTGAGTCAGAAAGATCCCCTGGAGAAGGAAATGGCAACCCCCTCCAGTATTCTTGCCTGGGAAATCCCATGGACAGAGGAGCCTGGCGGACTACAGTCCATGGGATCACAAGAGAGTCAGAGATGACTTAGCGACTAAAAAAAACAACAAGGAATAATAACTAGCTATTCACAGAGCTGTTGTGAAAATTAAGTATATGCACACACAGCAAATACACTTCAGAGATTGCAAAATGCTTTATAAATGTAAATTATCAATAATACATACCTAGGTCAGTCATGACTTATTCTCGACTACAGCAGATAATACCCAATCATGTATCATACTATGCAACATATAAACATAGCCAAACATCACCCTTACCCTCAAGAATTTATTTCCTACAAGGGAGGAGGGGGGATTCTGTTACATGATTAATAAATAAATCACATAAAACTGAGCACAAGTGAAGTAAAAAATTCTAAAATATCTCTTCTTGGATCATGTGAAACCCATTTAGCACTGAAAACTTGCTCATCCCACCTGGGTGCCCGATCCCTAGGTTCTACTCATTTCAGCGGTTCAAGCCAGATTCAGGAAGACACTTGACCCTCACACCAAATGCAGTTAGTGAATTCAATTAATTCTTCCTCATTCAGCCACAGCAAGAAATGCTAACATTTGTCAAATACCCAACCAACCATGCGCTAGGCGTTTTTTCAGCTCTCGGGGTCTACCAATCGCCTCCTGAATAACTCTGTAATTCATCCACTGCTCCAACTGACGCAGAAAGTGCCTATTTCAAGCCATCACCATCTTTCACACAGATTACTACAACTGCCTTCTAACTGGTCTCTGTGACTACAAAATTTTGTTTTTGCCTTCCTTCCAATTCATCCTCCAATGCAGCCAGCCAAGCATCTGACCTTCCACTAGTTCTTTTTAAAAAATAGTTTTATTGAGCTATAATTCACACACCATACAATTCACCACATAATGAACAGCTAAGTGCCCACCATTCCTTTTCAAAGAGCACAGAGGCCTTCCTTTCCTGACGCCCCTTCTCCTCTCCAGCCCACCTCACCCTTCTCGAATGCTCCAGCTGACCCTTCCCCTCTGTTGGCCTAATCTCTGCTCAACTCTTAGAGCCTCTGGCATTCCTGCTGCCCAACTCCAGGAAGCTCCCAGACCCACCCAAAGTCCACCCCTCACTGTTTCCCATCCTGCCTGTAAAATGGCGCTCACTGACCCACCATTGGCACCTGCTGTTAACCTGCATCCCTCTCCACTGACTGACAAGGACCGTGACTACACCATAATAGTCACTGGAACAACTCCTGTTGACGCAGCCTCCTTTCTACATCAAATCCACTAGAGCTTTTGTCCCTCTCATCACGTGACCACCAGGCATCCTCTGACAGGGTTAATCACCCCACCTCCTTCTGCAAAGGCTCTTTTCTTTGGGCATTCCCGGCACAGTCATCTCCTAGAGTCTATTTCACTGTTCCTCCACCTCTAGGACTGGACCTACGATTCATGGAGCAGTTTCTCTAGGCACTGCGCAGAGTCCTATTTTCTCATCCTCTACTTTATCCCAGTCCATCTCATTGTGTCCATCAGCCCTCAGGTACCACATCCACACAGGCAATCCACAAATGAACATGCCTACCAAACTTCTCCTGCAGAGGCAGATGTCTGAAAACTGCCCACCTGAAGTCTCCTGTGGGATGTCTCAAAGGTCCCTCAACATATCAAAACCAAGGCAGGCTCTGGCCCCACATGGCCTGTCTTATGACTGGTGCCCCTGACCATCCTGTTAGGCAAGCTGGACACCAAAGCCTTACCTCCATCATCAACAAAGCATGACACTGTCACCTTATAAATTTCTCTCAAATGCATCTACTTGGGAGCAACCCCAACACCTCAACCTTAGTCAAAAAGCTACTAGTGTACCCTTCCTGTGCCACTTCAAACTGGCTCCTCTTGAAATCCACTCCTCTGAACCCTCACAATTCTCTTTTTACACTGAAGCCAGGTCTCTGCTTTCAAAAGGCTAATGTGACTAGTCAATCCTCACCTTAAAATACTCAGTGACTTGTCACTTCCAGTAACTAAAACCCAAATCTGGGACTGTTAACTAGAAACTCAAAACCCAATGCAGGGGACATGGGTTCAATCCCTGGTCTGGGAACTAAGATCCCACACGCTGCACGGCAACTAGCCCATGCTCTGCAACAAGATGAGAAGTCCACACACTGCAACAAAGAGCAGCCCCTGCTCACCACAACCAGAGAAAAGCCCAGCAGCAGCAACAACAGAAAACAAACCCTCGCCAGGATCCTTTCTTTCTGCCCTTATCTTTCTATCCGGCCTCACCCCCACCCACTTCCTACACTCCGTGCTGACCCACTGCCTCTCCCATGGTTCCTTGAACACACCCACCAACCTGGACTGAGACAGCTCCAGTTCTTCCTTCTGTCTGTGGTGCTCTTCTCTCCTGGTCTAGTATCTCCAACTCTTCCTTCAGGTCCCAGTGCAATAGCAACTTCCCCAGGATGTTCTTTCTTGCCCAAGAGGACTAGGTTAAATCCCCTTGCAGCACTTTCTACCACTGTAACTTCACATCTGTTTGTGTGATTTGGCTAACATCTGTCTCTATCTCTAAGCTAGAAGTTCCATGAGGGGCTGACCCTGACTATTTTTGCCCTGTGTTGTACTCTCAGATCCTAACTCACCACCTGGCACTTACAGGCAAGTAATAAATTACTTTTCTCTGCCCTCTCTCTGACACATAAGCTGGGGCAATTAAGAGGGCATTATGATGAGACCTTTGTTTGGGAAACAAAGTATTCCATGAGTAATTAACTGAGGGGCTGCTTGAGCTGGCTTATAAACCATGAACAGAATGAGAAGGAGCCAAAAGGAGGAGGAAACATTAGAGGTCTGGCAAAAAGAGTGACTGAATCCTTGTCCTTGATGGCAGATACAGGGTAACGCTAGTAGGAGCAAGCTTATGTAGAGAGGGAGAGGGAAGCAGATAATAGAGCTCCCAAAATAATAAAGCAGCTAACACTCACTGAGCACTTAACATGCACTGAGCATTTTACACATGTTAATTCACTTAATCTTCACTATAATGAGAATGAGAATATAATTTATATCCAAACTGGGACATATCTGAAAGCAAAAAGATTAATAATTGTGCAGGAAAAACATAAAAGCAGGTCACATGACCACCCTAGCTGTAGCTCTATTCAGTAGATGCTGTGGCTGTGTGCATTTTCCCTGTGCAAAAACAAGCACTGAGAAGCTGAGCAAGGAGACCCAAATCACCCAGCTCTGTGTTAGACCCAGAGTGTTGACTTAAGAGCCCATCCTCTTAACCACAAGGCTACATTGCCTTCAATTACATGGCCTTAAAAGCCAAGTAAGCCAATACAGTTGCTAAGCACACATTGTTACTGCAGACTCTTAAGATGAAAATAACATTTTGGGGAACAGGAGATACTTTCCATCAAGAGCTGTTGTGCCATTCCAACAAGTTTGCTTTCAAATCCACTACCTCCAAAAGCCTAAATTAGGAACCAGGATCCTCAAGAACTTCTGCCTTTGCCATTTCTACATGTACGGTGCCTCAATAAATGCTTTTACTCTCTCCTTTAGGAACAAAACGGGTCGGTCCAAGTATACAAGACCGGAGTGATCTACCCACTCAGTGGGGCCGCAGGCAGCAGAACACACAGAAAGAAGGAGGCATCTAGGTGAATGCTTTCAAAGGAAAATCAATGTTTTTTTCCTGTTCCTTTTATACCAACAGCCTGGGAATGAAAATGGACTGACTTTTGCTCTGGAAAGGAAAGGTCACTCTAATACTTGACTCCCTGGATAAGAACTCATCAACAGCAAGCTGCTGCAGAAAACACTTCAAAATAGGCTGGGGAATCACTGACAGAGATGCATGGGAAACAGGAGGTCAGCAGATCTGGAAGCCCACGCAGAGGTCAGAGGGTTTTACCTGAGACAGATGTGGTCCTGAGAGCAGTTCTCCCACATGAAAATAAACCAGTGTGAAGTTCTCCCACCCGAACAAATTCAACCATTTACAAGCAAACGGCTGTATGTGCACCTCCAAAGATTCTCTATGTTTGGGGGTAGTAAATATTTAAACTCTATCTGTTTAAATATTCAGTGAGTTGAAATACTCATTCCTGGAACACATCTTATTAAGAGAACCTAAATCACCGAGATGGGACGCATTAGTCAAATCCAGAGAGCAGCCTTTGTGGTATCAAAACAGAAGGAGGCCCAGAATGAACACGCCTTAATCACAAGTGGGTGTAATGCTTAGAGCAGCTCTTCTTCAACTCTCTGAGAAGACTATGGGGAAAAAACAGAACTAAGATTGGTGAACTCTGACAAGTATCCAAAAAGACACAATAACAACAAAACATACAACCTGCAAAGGTAGGGAAAGTACCCAGAAGAGCAAAACTCCAGGTTATGATCAACAACCCAATTAAATAACAAACAACACATAATCTTTTTATTTGAAGCAACAATAAGCAATTCCCAAAGATGAGATACCCAAGTGGCTTCCCCCACATACCCCTCTTAAAAAATTAAAAACCCTCCCTTTCTTTAAAGAACACACAAATTGATCCACACAAGCAATTGATTTCTATACTGTTAAAAAGTGAAGCTTTTCCCAATTACATACGACATGCTTTGCCTTACATGTTGCCTACAGTTGTGTCTCTTCTATTAAGTAATTAAGGAATACTCACTGCTTACTCTAAACCATGGCCTCTCAACGGTGACACAATTAACATTTTCAGCCAGATTATTGGGGGAAGGGAGGGCAGGGGGTTGCCTGTCCTGTGCATTATCCCTGGTCTCCACTTACACAGACTCTAGCAGCACAACCCACTGCTCCAATTAGGACAACAAAGAATATCTCCAAATACTGCCACATACCCTCTGGGATGGGTGAGGGGGGTGGGGGTGGGGGCGCAAAGTTGTTCACAGTTGAGAACTGCTGCTTTAAATGAATAAAACTGTTGGTCCATCACAGAGATTTCAAAGAGTTAAGCAGCTGTGTTGCTTTATGCAGAATTATGCTTGACCAATATGGAATTCATAAGCAAACATTGTTATGAAAACCATATAATATGGCATGTTCTTCATTCTCTGAAATAAACTGGACTAACTCAAAACACTTCCTGACATAGAAATTACACAGATGTGTGAAGCTGAATTAGGAAAAGAGAAGTAAATATTCTGAAAATCTTGATGCTTCCTGGCAAGCCCTGAAGGTTATAAAGAGTACTATTACTCAAGTGGTGACCTGCTCTGGCCTGGGGCCAAATGGATGCTTCTGAGAGCACACAACTAACTGAGAAAAACTGGTGCCCTCAATGCTAAGAACCAAATGCCTATGAAGCCAAGCCCCTAATGGGAAAGATGAAAGAATTCCTGAACTCACTCTTTCAAGGACTTCCCTGGTGGCGCTAGTGGTAAAGAGGCCCGCCTGTCAATGCAGGAGACAATCCCTGGGTCAGGAAAATTCCCTGGTGAAGGAAATGGCTTCCCACTCCAGTATTCTTGCCTGGAGAATCCCGTGGACAGAGGAGCCTGGCAGGCTAGAGTCCACGGTATCCTATAGTTGGATGGACACGACTGAAGTGGCTTAGCACACACTCTCTCAAAGCATGGTCACATACAGAAAACCAAATGGATAAAAGAGAAACATAAAAGTCAAGAAGGTGGATAAGTAAAATATGGTATATCCATAAAACAGAACATTATCCAGCAAGAACAAGAAATGAAATACTGATCTATGTTACAACATGGGTAAGCCTGGGAAGCATTATGTGATGTGAAAAGTGCCAGTCACAGAAGACCACACACTGTATGATCCCACATAATGGAATGTCCGGAGAAGACAAATCCATGGGGACAGAAAGCAGACCTGGAGGTGCGGGTGGGCGTTGCTATGGTTATGAGTTTCATTTGGGGATGATATAAGGGTTCCAGAATTGATTATGGTGATGCCTGCATGTATCTGCGAAAATATGAAAAGCCATTAAATTGTATACTTTAAATGGGTAAACTATGTGAATTATATTTCATTACAGCTGTTAAAACACAAACACACACAAACAGTAACATTACAAACTTATTTAAAAAAAAAAAAAAAACAGCTCAGGCCTTGCTATAGCTTAAAAAAAAAAATGCACCTAGCTATAAAATTCACATGGGTTGGCTCCACCTCTGCAATTGAGAAAAACATCCTCTTAATGCTGTAACAGCAGAGGAGTTAATTAAACACAAAGGAGAAGTTTTATTTCATGTAACACTGAGAATGAAAGAGAACCTTCCTTGGACCATAGTAATCTTTAATATGCAGGAATGCTTGGTCAGGCTTACTACCTCTGAACAACATGTTCCAAAGCAGATAAGTTGGACAGGGTTTCTTTCAGTTTGCAGAGCCCCCAGATTCAGTTAATTTGCAACCATGGCACATAAACTCTCAGAGGCTGATGAAAGGAAATGACAGGGTGGATTTTATACTTAATACAATCACACTTCACACATATATGAAAAGCCAAAAGCATTCATAATACACTTCTAATCCATGGGTACAAATTATATCAGGGGAAAAATAAAACTATAAAACCCACCAGAGCAGTCCTTCTAAAAACACTTAAAATCTGAATCTCAGATGAAAAGGAAAAGTAGCTCTGACCAAAAGTGTAAATCTAAACCAGAAGTCAGTGTGCCATTTTCTTGGACTGAGCTGTTCTAACTGTGCATGATGTGCTCTTGGTTGACAGATGTATTACCCTGCCATCTTTGTTAACCTGATGTCTTTCAAAGAGAAAAGCAAAAGAGCCACTGGTTCTTGGCATCTTAAATTATTCAATTATTCAATTCAAGATGCCAAGAACAAGCAAGTGACCAGGTAGTGACCAGGGAGGGAGGGGACACTGGACCATAACACTTAAATGCTGTAGTGGTAACAATGATCATCAAAGAAACACCAATGTCCAAAGTCACTGTGAATTCCTCCATTCAATAAATATTTATTAAGCACCTACTAGGGGCCAAGCACTGCCACAGGAGCTACAGACACACACACAACCAGATCATACATAATCTCTAACCACAGAGGCTTACAGTACAGTAGGGGAGGGGCAGACAACACACAAGACCAGAAAATACACAGTATATTAGCTGGTAATGAGTGAGTGCTATGGAGAAAAACAAAGTTGGGCAAAAGGGAACAGAAGGGTGTGGATTTACTCAAGGTAATCAATGATAAGGGGTCATTTGACCTAAAGGAAGTAAGGCAGCAGGAAATATGGTTATCTGGGGGAAGGCATTTCAAGCACAGAGAAAAGTACAGAGGCCTGAAATGTGCACGCCAGCACATCCAAACAGCATCAGAAGGCCAAAGCGGCTGAAACAGTGGCAACAAAGAAGAAAAGCCTCTGTACGGTTTTGGCACAGAGAAGCAGTGATCTGAGTTACATTTGAACAGACTCCCTCTGGCTGCTGCGGGGTTAGGAAACTGAGTTCAGGCCAGGTGTCAGTCGCGCAGGGGCAAGCAGAGGCCAGACTGCGGGCAGGTTGTGCAAGAAGAGCCCTGGGAATCTGCTATTACACTGCATGCGATGTGAGACAAAGGGAAGAGGCAGAGTGGAGGCCGCAATTTGGGCTGAGTAGCCGAAGAGCAGAACTTCCTTCACCAATAAGGAAAAAGGAAAACTGCAATTCTGTTTGGAACATTTGAGATGCCTAGCGATATCCAAGCAGAAATGCAGGTTCAGGTTGAGAGGTCAAAAAGCTGTGGGCTAGAGATTGAAACCTGGGAGTCTTCAATATGCAATCCCTACACCAACAACCATGAGAACGCATGATGTAGAAACAAACTACAGGAGATGAAACACTCAAGCTAGCAAGAGAATACTCAGAAACAAGTTAAGATATTACAGACAGACCAAATATACCCGTGAACTGCGGGTGAAGTGCCAGTGACAGGATGATGGAAAGACTGTCTCAGACTACCTTCTGGAAATCCTGAGGTAAAAACAACACACTGTTTAATTCACAAAGAAGCTCTCTACATCTGCAACAGTTGCCTACAGACAAATTACATATTAATGATGTTACCAAATGCTGCATTTCATAAAATCCAGCCTGCTACAGTTTCGCCTGTCTCTACTTCAGGAGGACATATAAGACAGGAACACCTTCTCCACTCCCACCCCATTTCAAAGAACTTGGGCAGGGTGGAACGGGGAGACCCTTTTCACCCTGCAAATTAATGAAGGAGCGTTAATGGATTTTAAGAAGTTTTTTGTTGTTGTTGTTGTTTTAAGAAGTTTTCTTAGTAAATAAGTATATGAATTCAAAACAAAAGTTCAATTCCAGGAAAAAAAAAAGGTATTTAATAGTCTCACTAGTGATGTTTCAGTTCAGCTCAGTTGCTCAGTCATGTCCGACTCTTTGCAACCCCACAGACTGCAGCACACCAGCATCCCTGTGCATCACCAACCCCCAGAGTTTATTCAAACTCATGCCCATAGAGTCGGTGATGCCATCCAACCATCTCATCCTCTGTTGTCCCCTTCTCCCGCCTTCTATCTTTCCCAGCATCAGGGTCTTTTCAAATGGGTCAGCTCTTTGCATCAGGTAGCCAAAGAATTGGGAGTTTCAGCTTCAACATCAGTCCTTCCAATGAATATTCAAGACTGATTTCCTTTCTGGAGTTATTTCTCCACTGATCTCCAGTAGCATACTGGGCACCTACCAACCTGGGGAGTCCATCTTTCAATGTCCTATCTTTTTGCCTTTTCATACAATGATGTTTAGTTGGTCTCATAATTTGAGTCCTAAAGAAGTGCTGAGTCAAATGGGGGTCAGGGGATGAGAGCGTTTTGTTTTTAAATACTTGATGTGAAAAGGTTTAACTGGACTCAAAATATGTGTGTTATCAGGAAAATTATGTCTATATTTGACAATGAAAGAATGAGGGGGAAAACACGTAATGAATTTTTCACAAAGTCCTATACAGACATTCCCAAAATACCTCCAGTTTACCCAGTACACTATACAAATATCTTCTATGTATGTGGAGGGGGCTTCCCTGGTGGCTCAGTGGTTTAAAAGTTGCCTGCCAATGCAGGAGATGGAGATTTGATCCCTGGGTTGGGAAGATTGTCTGGAGAAGGAAACGGCAACCCACTCCAGCATTCTTGCCTGGAAAATCCCACAGACAGAGGAGCCTAGCAGGCTACAGTTTATGGGGGTGCAAAAGAGTTGGACACGATTTAGCAACTAAACAACAACAAATGTATGTTTAACAGCAGGAAGCATGAGCTCCAGGTAATCTTGACAGTGCGAGCATGTTCTTCTGCAGTTGACTGAGGCAGTTTCCCCAGACTTTTTGGCACCTAATGACTTATCACATTAACACTCAGAGTAGGAAGAGCCAGAAAAGGAGGGGCAGGGTCACTGTCCAGAAATGGAGTCTAGATTTCTAAATAAGGATTCTTACATGTAATTATCTAGCTGCTATCATTCGTCAGCAATGAAGGCAGCATTGGTAAGTTTTTCTCAGCACTAAGGTCTCTCCATGGCCAAAGTGGTATCCAAGACTGCCAGGAGCAGTCAAGTGATATGTGACACATAGAGCGAAAAGTGCAACACCAATAAGCTGAATGCACTTTTCCATTTTGGAAACTGACAATGAGGAAGCTACAGGTAGAAGGAAGGAAACTGTGGAGGGAAATGCACAGCACGGGCCTATGGAGGGCCATCAAGTTCCCATGGCGACCAGCAGCGGCCTCTCCCGCCCAGCTTCAGATGCGCCTGGCTTCTTGCCCCAGTCAGTTAATCCCACTTATTTTATGAGTCTCCTCATAAAATAAAAATAACTCTTAGGAAAAATATCAAGTTTATCTATCAAAAAAAGAAACCCCTGAATAAATGTGTGTGTGTGTGTGTGTGTGTGTGTGTGTGTGCATGCGTGCATTATCAGCAATAAGTAGAATAAATTCCTATGGAGGATAGAATGTTCTATTTTTACCTTCTTGATAAGAGGAACAGTCATACACCCAGGAATAAAACAGTCCCCATTACAATACAGCAGCTTAATTTGTTTACTACAAGAAGCTTTAGAGGATGATGTAATGGCCTCACACCACAGATAATATACCACAGTCCCTCAGAATGTAACAGATTCTCAAATAAAAAACTCATTTACCTCTCAGACCAGACCCTCCGGAGAATGAGAAGAGAATGCCATTAAGACGGTATTGGGTTTCCAATACCCCTCTAAAGCAAGTATCAGTCAAGATCTTGGAAAGAAGGCCATAACGGAGAAACCCATTAATCTGTGAAACAAATAAAGGGCTCCAACAATAAGTGTCAAAATAAGAAAAATTAATTAGCATGTTTCTTTAAAGAATGAGGTGAAAGAATGTGATGCTCTAGTTTATATTAAAGCACATCCAAATTAAATCTATTGCAGTATCATTTAAAACACAATCTGTTATTAACTAATATGTACAAAAGTTGAAGCTCTTCCTATAGACCCCTGGCCTAAGAGAGGGCTCATCTTGACATTTATAAATTATTAACACTGCCCTGTAACTCCCACTAGACTATAAAAGAACCTTTTGACTTATAGACCTGAACATTATCATCAGAAGGAAAGTAATACAGGGAAGGGGGAAAAAAGAAAAGCTGTGTCCTCAGAGCTTTTCAAATTAAATTTTTAAAAGTATGAGAGCAACTGTCGGGTTCACAGCAATGGACAATAACCGTGATAACACTGAGCAGAACTGAAGAGGGCAGAAACTGAACTTCTTCAAGAAGCAGGTAAATCCGTTAACAAGACTTTATTGGCCATGCACTGGCAGGATTAATCAATACCACAGGTATCTTTTTCTAAGCTTTCCTCTCATATAGTGCAAGATAAAGATGGTAGAGCAACTGAACTGCCTGATTAAATAAGATCTGTATTCAAACTGTTCAAAGTCAAGTTCCCTGACAAGTCTCAATTTTGTTTTCGAGGAAAAATTAAACCTACCAGCAAAATACTCATTCCATACTCTACAACCACAAAAGCATCAGAAGCTCAGTTTACTGTCCAATGTAAACGCATAATACATTGAGGAGTTTTAGTCTCTAGTGACCTTTATGAACACCTGGAAAATGCAAGCAAGGCAATATGCAGCGCGAGAGAACATAAATGTCAAAAGCAACTGACGAATGCAAGCCGAAAGGCTGAAATGTAAATGGAGCATAGGGTTACAACCGCATTCTCAAAAGGAATCTTCGTTCTCACTTCAGAAAACAGAGAAATTTATTCTCAAATGCTGTCAATAGAAAGACTGTCACTTCTGATTCAAGTTAATTTTATCAGACCTACAGGACCTTGGGGAAAAGGCATAGATCCCTTTCTTTATTCTCCTCCCTGCTTTATCCTGCAATGTGCAAATTGACTAACAATACAACTACCTACCTAGAGACACAAGTGCCATTTTCAGCAACTGGTAATTTACAGTTTTGTTTTAGATTGCTTTTTTTTTTAACCAGATGGATATGATGTGTTGCTTCTTCCCTGTAGGTCTGTCACTTTTGATTTTTTTTTTTAAACAAATGATATGATATGAACAGGTAAGAAGCATTTTAAAGAATATTACAGAATATCAGAACTGGGTAGAAAACACAGTAAAAATCCAGAGTAATTCATCACATTACAAAATATATAAATAATCGATGCCAACTCTCGCTCTTCTTTAAAACAGACTGAGTTGTGGATAAGAGTAATAGAAATTCTACAACTTAACTGCACTTAATATCAGGAGTTCTTGATAGGAGTCTGATTCCCCAAATACAGGCCACATCAATATATGCCTTAACCACTGATCAGGTTTTAGAAAATAATCCTGAATCCATGAACTCTCTAAAGGGCTCTCACAATACAAGCATGGTCTCCTGGTTTCTGCTCAGATTCCTGAGAGCTATATGCCTTAACCCTTGATCAGGTTTTAGAAAATAATCCTGAATCCATGAACTTTCTAAAGGGCTCTCACAGTACAAGCATGGTCTCCTGGTTTCTGCTCAGATTCCTGAGAGCAGGAATCTGTGTTATGTTAACTTTGAAAGCAATCAACTATCTGATTGATGAATGAACAAAATCCATTTATTAATTAGACTTCATTTTTCATTACCCACTAACAAGTTTTCTTCTTATAATCAAAGAGCACAGATTCTTAGAGCAGAATAATGTGGTTCTCATTAATAGTCTTCTTAAATACATTAAAAAGGCTACCTTTGGGGGTATTGTTTGAAAAATTAAACTGTAATTCTCCATGTCACACAACAGTAGATGTACCTTTATACTCCCACTTTCATTCCAACTTTCTCTGAAAAAATAAATAAATAAAAGCTTACGTTCTTAGAACTATTAACATGTCTGTACACAAGAGAACGCCCTCTGACATTATTCACTGACAGCCATGCGAATTACTTAAGAGCTTTAATTTGGAGCGGTGTTGTTTAATATGGTAGCCACTGGACATATGTGGCTATTTAATTAGTTAAAGTTAAATGAAATTAAAAATTCGGTCCCTCAGTCACACTAGCTGCATTTCAAGTACTCATCAGTCCTGTGTGGCTAGTAGTACCAAGGTGGACACCACAGACACAGAACATGACCAATATCAAAGAAAATTCTATTAGCACTGAAGTGGATCTAAATGCATATAAATAAAAACATTAAGACTCCCATTTCATCAATAAACCACTCCCTTTTAATGAACTCTGACTGCTTTAAGAACAATAATATGCATAAATATGAACCCAGAGGCTTTTACCCTTAACAACAGATAATGATTCTTAGAAGAGATGGAACGGGAAAAAAATTCCTAAGCCATCTAAGGCTTTAGATTCTAACATTTATCCTAACATTCCTCCAGCAATTTACACAACCTGACTAGAAGAGAAAACAGAGCAAGAACATGCGTTTCTCCACTCTGAGGTAGCTTTCCCCCAGAATGGTCACAGCTGCCAAGTCTGAGGATCACAGGTCCCGCTACCTTCCGCTGTCAGCACTCCTTTGGAAACTCCCTTTCCAAACCCGCCTCCTCTGACTCACTCCACAGACTATGCCATCACTCTCAGTTCGGAGCCTGCAGTTTCTGGCAGACAGGCCCAACGTAATGACAGTCTGGATAAAATCATAAGTCTATCTGCTCTCAGAGGATTTTTCCAATCCTGTGCAACTGCCATACGGGTATGTGAGAGGCTGCACATATTTCCTCATAATAAAAACAAAACCCCAATTTCTGCAAAGTTGATAAGTTACCTCTGAATTTATAACACAAGATGACAGGCAGAGTTCTGTTTTTCTGCAAAACTAGAGCTTTTACGAGCATATGTTTTCAATCACTTATTTCTCAATAATGACTGAAATATCTCAAACCATCCCAAGTGCTTCGCTAGCTTTACCTGTTACCTGGTTGTATTACCACTGGCTGCACAGACACAGGAAAGAGGCAAATGGGGGAAAAACTCAACCTTGGGTGGGGTCAGTTTAATAAAAATTTCTCTAAAACTTGAATCCTAAATATCCTTCCATAATGCAATACTAAAGTAACTGCTTTAAAGCAGTAATCAGGGGAGACCTGTATTTCTGAGTGATGCATGTTGAAGGGGGTGTTATAATAAGGATCTGGTGATGGATTTAATGCTGAAAACACCCTTTTCCTACAGACCTGGGGGAGAGGGGCAGTAGGGAAGGCTAGGTAAACTTGTTCACTGATGATCATTCTGGGTTTTTGGTTACTATTTCATTACCCAAAAAAAGGAAGGAAAAAAAAGTAATGTGAGCGAATGTATGAGCTGTGTTTCTCTGGGGCACTTCCTTCCATCCTGTGAGTCCCAGGTATCAGTGATCTCTGGGGGAAGGTCAGCCATCAGCCATGCATGTGTGTGAGTGCTAGGTCACTTCAGACGTGTCCGACTATGAACTGTAGCCCTGCAGGCTCCTCTGTCCATGGGATTCTCCAGGCAAGAATCCTGGAGTGGGTTGCTATGCTCTTCTCCAGGGGACCTTCCTCACCCAAGGATCGCACCCGCATCTCTTAAGCCTACCTGTACTGGCAAGCGGGTTCTTTACCACTAGCAGCACCTGGGAAGCCCCAGGAAAGGAGGCCAAAATGAGAACAATTATTCCTTCCCAAGGAAAGCACTTAGGAATCTAAGAAAGCAGACAAAAGTAGGGTGGTGGGAGCAACTTCTCCCCAAGGGAATTCTGGCTTGAATGCAAAGGATTCCAGAGAAAATGTTTCCAGAAGGACTCTGACAACAAGGAGCAATTCCAAAACAATGACATTAAGTCCTATGGATAACAGAAAAGTGGGGAACCAGGATGAGGATTCTGAAAATTTTAGATCTTGAGGCATGATAGACTTCAAGGTTAAAAACAAAGAAAGACTGAAATAAAGCATCTATGCTTAAATGGATCCTTGGGGGAAGGGGAAAGAACTCAGCAGGATAAAAGGAAAAGACAAAATTATACCATCTCATTTCCCCACCTGGGTGTGATAAACCTTACCCATTTAGAAGTGAGAGAACACATTTTTAGTTCACATCCAGTCCAGATCAGGAATTGCAAACACTTTAACACAGGAAAAGGAAACCGGTAAATAGAAGAACAAAACTGCTTCCTACTAACATGGGTCAACTTTGCAGGAATACAATCAAGAGAATCAAGAAAAAATTATATCTGCTACAAATGGTATAAACATAGGAGAAAATTACCAATAGCTCAAACACCTGAGAAAGGAAATAGGAAATCATGCAGAACAAATGAGAAAATGGAAATCGGAAAAGTCATCATAAAATAATTAAAAGTACAGACAGAAATGGGCTTCCCTGGTAGCTCAACTAGTAAAGAATCTGCCTGCAAGGCAGGAGAACTCGGTTCTGCATTCCTGGCTCTGGAAGATCCACCCGCTGGAGAAGGGAAAGGCTACCAAGTATTCTGGCCTGAAGAAGTCCATGGGGTTGCAAAGAATCAGACATGACTGAACTTTACTTCACGTGACTTTCACTTCACTTCACAGACAGAAATGCTAAAAACAGGGAGGGGAGGTCTCTAGAAATGCGTTTCCTGGGCTTTTAAAACTATTTGTCATTTCTAACCTACAAAGAAGCAAACAGAAACCATCCAGAAAGAAAAGAGCAGGGAGAGGAGGAGGAGGAGGAGGAGTAAAATGAGATCCAACCCACAATAAGTGACACTCCTCTCCAACAGCTCCTAGAATGTGCAAGCACTTTCAAACCAAACCAGAAATGAATTTTACATAAAAGGAATAAATTAGAAGTATCTCATAGATTCACTGTTCATACACTAAATTATTCATGGTAACCAGGGAGTCTTTCCTTAATATTTCTGTCAGGTACTTTGAAAATGAAGGTTTGGAAACCACATCTTATCCATCTTAAAAAGGTAAAATAGCTGATTCTTTAGCTAAGCTTTAATTTCTATAACAAATATTTGACTTTAGAACCTAGCACTGTGGAAAGTACAAATATTTACAGAGCTTAATCATTCTCTATACATTATTCTACTTCCTCTGTAAATATAAAATGGGAAGTGAAACCTAAAATCATTAATACCTAAGTTCAGCCAGAAATTAAAATGTGCTACCAAACAAAATTTGAGATTGGATAACACTCAAGGTTCTGTATAACAGGACTTCGAGTAAATCAAGAAAATAAAATAGAATTTATCTACACTATAAGACCAGCACAGACAGAAGTAGATTTTCATAGACTCCAGGGAAAAAAAAGACAGGCACAGTGGAAATTTTAAGGGTACCATTAAGGAAGCAGACCAGGAATGGAAGAGGAAACATTTTTTCACATCCCAATATTCATTACTTTGCTAACAAAGGTCCGTCTAGCCAAAGCTATGGTTTTTCAAGTACTCATGTATGGATGTGAGAGTTGGACTATAAAGCTGAGCACCGAAGAATTGATGCTTTTGAACTGTGGTATTGGAGAAGACTCTAGAGAGTCCCTTGGACTGCAAGGAGATCCAACCAGTCCATCCTAAAGGAAATCAGTCCTGAATATTCATTGGAAGGACTGATGCTGAAGCTGAAACTCCAACACTTTGGCAACCTGGTGCAAAGAACCGACTCACTGGAAAAGACCCTGATGCTGGGAAAGATTGAAGGCAGGAGAAGAAGGGGACAACAGAGGATGAGATGGTTGGATGGCATCACCGACTCAAAGGACATGAGTTTGAGCAAGCTCCGGGAGTTGATGATGGACAGGGAAGCCTAGCCTGCTGCAGTCCATGGGATCACAAAGACTCAGAAACGACTGAACGACTGAACTGAATTGACTGAATATTCATATTGAGAGGTCTGGACAAATACAATAACTCAAATTGTTCTAAGTTTGAAAAGTAGGCACTTCAGTACAATAAATTCTGCACCAAAAATACTTTCGTATACTCCAGTCTCATTTTAGCACAATCATGCTGAGTCTAATGAGACTGGGGGCTTATCTGGATCACAAATCTCAGTTACTCTGAATCCTAAACTATTCTACCTCAGGGACAGAGACTTCTGCTTGAAGTCTTCCTTCCTCACCCCCAGGCTGTCCCTTGTTTCTGAGACTCTGTCACGTGGTGAGATTAAGTCTGTTTATTCATGTGTGAAACAGGGCCTTGTTCCTTTCACTACACTACAGGAGATCAAACCAGTCAAGTCTAAAAGAAAACAGTCCTGAATACTCACTGGAAGGACTGATGCTGAAGCTGACGTTCCAATACTTTGGCCACCTGATGCAAAGAACAGACTCATTGGAAAAGACCCTGATGCTGGGAAAGATTGATGGCAGGAGGAGAAGGGGACGACAGAAGATGAGGTGGTTGGATGCCGTCACCAACTCAAGGTACACAAGTCTGAGCAAGCTCCAGGATCTGGTGATGGACAGGGAATCCCGGCGTGCCACAGTCCATGGGGTCGCAAAAAGTCGGACCTGACTGAGCCACTGAACTGAACAGGACTGTCTACAGTCAGGCGCTGTATTCTTTATAATTGCACAACTAATAACAGCAAGTAAATTACATCTCACTTCCCTTACATCATTTATGGAATATAAGAAATTCCTCATATTTCAAAACAAATTTCACTATCAAATGCACAGCCTTTAACCTTGCTCCTTAAGCTGTTTGGGGGCAGCGGGGGAGGTCAGTGTTTAAATGCAACTTCCCTATGTACATTTTTGTTTTGGTATGGATTTCAATAATCTGTCCAATTGAGTATAATCTGTCAAGGATTCTCTAAACGATTGTGCCATGTTGTGTCTTATGAATGTATTTCCTGGTTTCATTGAGATCAAAATGTACACTATTTATTGACAATAAGCCTTCTAATATATAGATGATGACAATTAATGCTACCTATAAAACAAAGAGAACAGTATACTAACTCACTAATGTCTCTATATCCAGGAACGTGAAGCAAGCAAATGATTATTTAAGAAAAATGCTGACTCTTACAATATAACCTAGAACAAAAATTATAGACACAAGTAATTATAGACACAAGTAATGATGTATGCTTCATAGGTACACCAGCCTCAGTCAGGTTTTGTTAACCAAAAGTTTATTAGAATGATGAGAGATTTTTTCACATGCCTTAATTCAAAGAGAAATCAAGAATCTGAGTCTCAGGAAGACAACATATTTGAAAGTGGGAAATAGGGACTTCTCTGGTGGCACAGTGGTGAAAAATCCACCTGCCAATGCAGGCAATTCCCAGTCCCAGAAAATTTCACAGGCTGCAGAGCAGCTAAACCTGTTCACCAAAACTACTGAAGCCTGTGTGTGCTAGACTCCAGCTGCCTCAACTACTGAAGCCCTGGCACCCTAGACCCTGTGCTCTGCAACAAGAGAAGCCCCGCTCACTACAACTAGAGAAAGCCTGCACAAAAGCAATGAAGACCCAGTGCAGCCAAAAAATTTTTAAAGGAAAAAATAAATTCTTAAAAAGTGGGAAATAAAACTTCTCAGTGCTATGATGTGGTAGAATGAGCATTGCAGAAGCCCAAAGATGCCAACCAGAAGTGAGGCTCTATTATGCACCAACTCTGAACCTCATTTTCTTTACCTTAAAATTCTTCACCTTAAAGAACAAAAAATAAATACAACTATAAAATTCAGCAAACATCAACTGAATGACTTTGTAAACCAAATGCAACAGATGTTACAAATTAACAATATTTTAAGTCTGCGGTGTCGCAAAGAGTCAGACACAACTGATTGAGTGACTAACCCTTTCACTTTAGGGACCCAAAACCTGTAGGATTAAGAACACTGAAGCTTGAACATTCAAACAGACAGTGATATGGGGGCCCAAAGAGGCCCCGTGGCAACCCTTCAACACACCACATGTTTTACAACTAAATATCCCTCTTGTGCAGCTTCCCAAGGGGCGGCACAGTGGTAAAGAACCCTCCTGCCAAAGCAGGAGCCACAGGAGACCCAGGTTCCATCCCTGGGTTGGGACGATCCCCTGAAAAAGGGAATAGCAACCCACTCCAGTATTTTGCCTGGAGAATTCCATGGACAGAGGAGGCTGGTGGGCTACAGTCCATAGGGTCGCAAAGAGTCAGACTTGACTGAGCATGTAAGCCCCTCTTATGCACCTCAGCCCCCTTGCTGTCCCTTTTTCTATGTGTCTCTTCAGGCTTGTTCTGCACTTTTCCCCTAATTCTCTCCTACAGTGTGGCACCAAAGGTCACTGCTCATATCTAATGATTCTACATTAAGGTCTAGAGAAATTAAACTGCTGAACCCTGCTATAAAGGGAAAAAGAGGGGGAAAAAATACCTTTCCACAAACCTCTTCAGTAACACACACTGAAGTGTGCTATAAACCATGTGCTGTAGATGGCCTCAGGGAAAACCAATCCCCAGAGTTACTGGTGCCGTTTTTGACAGAAAACCAGCAAAGGTTATTTACAAAGGTATAAAACAAAAAATACTCATTTATGCCAGAAAATAAAAACAAAATGTATTGCATATCTGATTTTTTTAATCACAACTATAACTCTATGGAGTTATTAAACCTACTCTTAATTAAAAAACAAAGGACTCTTTTTGTTCAGTGAACAAGAAGACGGTGAAGAGGTGGCCTTGGGGTCCCTCCTGGCGGTGGCTATGCAACCTTCCACTATATGAGATGAAAGCTTAGAAAAAGATACCTGTGGTATTGATTAATCCTGCCAGTGCATGGCCAAAAAAAAACAAAACAGTTTATGCCATAGGCCCTCCTTCAGGCTAAATTAACAATACCATTTAAAACGTTTAAAATACTATTTTTAGCTTTTTACAACTGCCCTTGCAGGATCTTAGTAATAAAAGATAGATATAAATAAAATGTCCACTGAGAGTCATGCTAAAGAACTTAAATTTTTTCATGGTTCAAAGAGTGCCAAAAGTCTTTAAAGCATACTTCAGTGACGAAGTGCACTTTCAATGAATCAAACCATCAAATAATACATTAGGAATATTAAAACTTCATCTTCTTTAATTACAGACGTTTGCAAGAAAAGCCAGTATCATCACAGCAGTGTCATGAAACAAGAAACCATGTCTCACTTTAATAATGTCCTAGACATAAACAAAAAACCCTCAATCCTGTCACATGGTGGAATTAATGCTGAAAATACACAACCTTATAAAATCACCTGTCAAACTGTATATATTAAGAACTTCCCTGACAGTAGAAGATTCTGCACTTCCATTGCAGAGGGCACGGGTTCTCCCGCTAGACATGGAACTAAGATCCCACGTGCCAGGCAATGAGACCCTCTACCTCAAAAAAAAATTTTTTTTACAACACTGTAAATCATCTGTTTATTAGCCTTTGCCCTGTTCATTTCATACTCCAAGGCCAAATTCACCTGTTACTCCAGGTGTTTCTTGACTTCCTACTTTTGCATTTCAGTACCCTATAATGAAAAGGACATTTTGGGGTGTTAGTTCTAAAAGGTCTTGTAGGTCTTCATAGAACCCTTTAACTTCAGCTTCTTCAGGGTTACTGGTTGGGGCATAGACGTGGATCACTGTGATACTGAATGGTTTGCTTTGGAAACGAACAGAGATCATTCTGTCATTTTTGAGATTACATCCAAGTACTACACTTTGGAGTCTTTTGTTGACAGTGATGGCTACTCCATTTCTTCTAAGGGATCCCTGCCCAGTAGTAGATATAATGGTCATCAGAGTTAAATTCACCCATTCCAGTCCATTTTAGTTCACTGATTCCTAGAATGTCAACATTCACTCTTGCCATCTCCTGTTTGACCACTTCCAATTTGCCTTGATTCATGGACCTAACATTCCAGGTTCCTGTGCAATTCCAGGTTCCTCTTTACAACATTGGACCTTGCTTCTATCACCAGTCACATCCATGACTGGGTATTGTTTTTGCTTTGGCTCCTTCCCTTCATTCTTTCTGGAATTATTTCTCCACTGATCTCCTGTAGCATATTGGGCACCTACCGACCTGGGGAGTTCCTCTTTCAGTATCCTATCATTTTGCCTCTTCATTCTGTTCATGGGGTTCTCAAGGCAAGAATACTGAAGTGGTTTGCCATTCCCTTCTACAGTGGACAACATTTCGTCAGACCTCTCCACCATGGCCCACCCGTCTTGGGTGGCCCCACACGGCATGGCTTAGTTTCACTGAGTTAGACAAGGCTGTGGTCCGTGTGATCAGATTGGCTAGTTGGATCCTCAAAAAAGCAAGAGAGTTCCAGAAAAACATCTATTTCTGCTTTATTGACTATGCCAAAGCCTTTGACTGTGTGGATCATAACAAACTGTGGAAAATTCTGAAAGAGATGGGAACACCAGACCACCTGACCTGCGTCTTGAGAAACCTATATGCAAGTCAGGAAGCAACAGTTAGAACTGGACATGGAACAACACACTGGTTCCAAACAGGAAAAGGAGTACGTCAAGGCTGTATATTGTCACCCTGCTTATTTAACTTAGATGCAGAGTACATCATGAGAAACACTGGACTGGAGAAGCACAAGCCAGAATCAAGAATGCCGGGAGAAATATCAATAACCTCAGACATGCAGATGACACCACCCTTATGGCAGAAAGTGAAGAGGAACTAAAAAGCCTCTTGATGAAAGTGAAAGTGGAGAGTGAAAAAGTTGGCTTAAAGCTCAACATTCAGAAAACAAAGATCATGGCATCTGGTCCCATCACTTCATGGGAAATAGATGGGGAAACAGTGGAAACAGTGTCAGACTTTATTTTGGGGGGCTCCAAAACCACTGCAGATGGTGATTGCAGCCATGAAATTAAAATATGCTTACTCCTTGGAAGAAAGTTATGACTAACCTAGACAGCATATTCAAAAGCAGAGACATTACTTTGCTAACAAAGGTCCATCTAGTCAAGGCTATAGTTTTTCCAGTGGTCATGTATGGATGTGAGACGTGGACTGTGAAAAAAGCTGAGCACCAAAGAATTGATGGTTTTGAACTGTGGTGTTGGAGAAGACTCTTGAGAGTCCCTTGGACTGCAAGGAGATCCAACCAGTCCATCCTAAAGGAGATCAGTCCTGGGTGTTCATTGGAAGGACTGATGATAAAGCTGAAACTCCAATACTTTGGCCATCTCATGCGAAGAGTTGACTCACTGGAAAAGACCCTGATGCTGGGAGGGATTGGGGACAGGAGGAGAAGGGGACGACAGAGGATGAGATGGCTGGATGGCATCACCAACTGGATGGACGTGAGTTCGAGTGAACTCCGGGAGTTGGTGATGGACAGGGAGGCCTGGCGTGCTGCGATTCATGGTGTCGCAAAGAGTTGGACACGACTGAGCGACTGAACTGAACTCATCTGTACTCCAATAAAAAATTTTTTAAGGAAAAAAGAAAACAATGCTATATTAGCACTAAGTGTCAGATTTACAACAATAAAACACTATATTTTAACTAGGAAATTTAAAAAAACAAACAAGAATGATAAACTAAGCAATACCTAAGTTCAAAAGTGCTTGACTGTCTCAGGAGGAGCCACAATCTTATGCCCTGCAGTCTTACCTGCCCATTATGACAAGGGCTATACACAGAACCTCTCCTCCTGCAATGCCAGTGAGCAAAGACAAACTGCATAAAAAGCAAAGCTGAATTAGAAGCCCCTTCACTAGTCCAAATATAGAGGTGATCTCCTGAGTTACAATATATAATTCACTGATGGATTCCATTTAAGCAATCATTTTTTGATTAAAGCCCATTCCTAAGGTAATCCTCTTCAGATCCCAATTGATATATCTAACAAATTCAGCTTTTAGCTTCTCAATAAATTTTAATATACTGTTTCTAATGCTATGAAAATCAGAAAAACTTTTTAATCAATTTTTTAAATGAGTATTACAGAAGTTAAAGGAAACTGAACTTAATAATTGAGTTAAGCAAAAACTGCACATCAATATATTTAGATTTGATTTTAATCTTAGAAGATAAAGACATGGAAATCAAACCAAATACTGAGGGGCAGTGAGTAAGATGACTTGACCTCTCAGCTATTTTTCTCCTTTGTTAAATGGGAATTATGATCCCACCTCAGTATGCTGAGGATTAAGTTGAGAGTATTTTAGGGTCACAGAGAAAGGAAACGTATGTTACCAGACCTGTAAATCAACGATTCTTTCTCTATGACTATTAAAAACAGATCCCACATCAATGCACTGGATGTAAAAAGGAAACTCCATCATTAAAAAGTAAAAACTTCAGGCAAATTCCTTCTCCTTTTCCCATCTATCTAATGTCAACCAAATTTTTCCTGATGTACTGGGTTATCTTGGCATAGTCTGATCACAATCCAATTCTCTTTATGACACCACCACTGCACTAAATTAGCCAAAAATGATTGTTCGGCTCCTTTACTTGTTCCAAAAAAAAAAACCAGAAAACGTTATTGTGAGTTTCTTTGATCTTTATCATTGAGGGAAATGCAATAAGGCAAATATGAATATAGTACTATTAAACAAATCATAATTTTTACACCTAACAAAGTCTGCTTACAGTGCCCGGGCACTGTCCTGTAAACTATCAACATACCATTTTCTGCAAGGATAAAATTCTTTTAAAAGTTTCATAGGCAAGAAATCTCATGATTTGCTGGTAGACAGTGAATGTAATTGCCAACTGAAGTCCAACTGGAAGAAATCAGTCTCGTTATTTATGACGCTATAAGACCGATCAACATTTACAGAAGAGATTTCATTAACTCTGTGTTCTCTCTAAAACGAGTTTCAAGTTTGGATCTTAAGAGGACTGATTTGGTTCTCCCTGAGAGGAACTTCTAAGTACACATTTCCTGATTCAGTAGTTTTACCCACTACACTTGGAAAAGTTTTCTAAAAAGGTATTTTATATTTGTTAAGCAGATTGCAATTATAAATCAAACTTTCAGTAACAAGTATTCTTACTTCTTTACTTTGAAAGCTAAAACCATATTTCCAAGTATCAAACATCAAAAAACTAACGGTTCTATGGAACATTGTTGGGGGGGGGGGGAGTCATTGGTTAAATTAATAAATCGAGTAATGGACACTGACTTCATTGCTACATCGCTGTTTTAAATTTCTTTCAATATTTTTAAAAATGTAACTGTTTTAAAAGTGCCAGATGAAACTAAACAACCAAAGAAAAGAGGTGATAAGTAAGATCCTACCAACTGAAGAACAAACCCCACAGCTATGTGTGGGGTGTGTGTGCTAAGTCACTTAAGTCCTGTCTGACTCTTTGCAACTCTATGGCCTGTAGCCCGCCGGGCTCCTCTGTCCATGGGATTCTCCAGGCAAGAATATTGGGATGGGTTGCTATGCCCTCCTCTAGGAGATCTTCCTGACCCAGGGATCAAACCCAGGTCTCTTGCGACCCCTGCACTACCAAGCAGGGTCTTTACCACTAGTGCCACATCGGCTCTGAAGTCCCTATGTGTGGGGTACGGGGAAACGTCAGAAGTTCCATTTGGGCGTGTTAAGTTTTAGATGCTTAGTGGATACCAAAATGGACGTATGAAGAAAGCAGCTGAGTAGACCTGGACTAGAGATAAAATTAAGCATCACTACGAACAAAGCTAGTGGAGGTGATGGAATTCCAATGGAGCCATTTCAAATCCTGAAAGATGATGCTGTGAAAGTGCTGCACTCAATATGCCAGCAAATTTGGAAAACTCAGCAGTGGCCACAGGACTGGAAAAGGTCAGTTTTCATTCCAATCCCAAAGAAAGGCAATGCCAAAGAATGTTCAAACTAACACACAATTGTACTCATCTCACATGCTAGTAAAGTAATGCTCAAAATTCTCCAAGCCAGGCTTCAGCAATATGTGAAGTGTGAACTTCCTGATGTTCAAGCTGGTTTTAGAAAAGGCAGAGGAACAAGAGATCAAATTGCCAACATCCACTGGATCATGGAAAAAGCAAGAGAGTTCCAGAAAAACATCTATTTCTGTTTTATTGACTACGCCAAAGCCTTTGACTGTGTGGATCACAACAAACTGTGGGAAATTCTGAAAGAGATGGGAATACCAGACCACCTGACCTGCCTCTTGAGAAATCAGTATGCAGGTCAGGAAGCAACAGTTAGAACTGGACATGGAACAACAGATTGGTTCCAAATAGGAAAAGGAGTACATCAAGGCTGTATATTGTCACCCTGCTTATTTAACTTATATGCAGAATACATCATGAGAAACACTGGACTGGAATAAACACAAGCTGGAATCAGGATTGCCGGGAGAAATATCAATAACCTCAGATATGCAGATGACACCACCCTAATGGCAGAAAGTGAAGAGGAACTAAAAAGCCTCTTAATGAAAGTGAAAGTGGAGAAAAAGCTGGCTTAAAGCTCAACATTCAGAAAACGAAGATCATGGCATCTGGTCCCATCACTTCATGGAAAACAGATGGGGAAACAGTATCAGACTTTATTTTTGGGGCTCCAAAATCACTGCAGATGGTGACTGCAGCCATGAAATTAAAAGACGCTTACTCCTTGGAAGGAAACTTATGACCAACCTAGATAACATATTGAAAAGCAGAGACATTACTTTGCCAACAAAGGTCCGTCTAGTCAAGGCTATGGTTTTTCCTGTGGTCATGTATGGATGTGAGAGTTGGACTGAGAAGAAAGCTGAGCGCCGAACAATTGATGCTTTTGAATTGTGGTGTTGGAGAAGACTCTTGAGAGTCCCTTGGACTGCAAGGAGATCCAACCAGTCCATTCTGAAGGAGATCAGCCCTGGGATTTCTTTGGAAGGAATGATGCTAAAGCTGAAACTCCAGTACTTTGGCCATCTCATGCGAAGAGTTGACTCATTGGAAAAGACTCTGATGCTGGGAGGGATTGGGGGCAGGAGGAGAAGGGGACGACGGAGGATGAGATGGCTGGATGGCATCACTGACTCGATGGACGTGAGTCTCAGTGAACTCCGGGAGTTGGTGACGGACAGGGAGGCCTGGCGTGCTGCGATTCATGGGGTCGCAAAGAGTCGGACACGACTGAGCAACTGAACTGAGAGATAAAATTTTAGTTATATTCATTTATGAAGAAAGCAGCTGAGTAGACCTGGACTAGCAATAAAATTTTAGTTATTTTCATTTAGATAATTCTTAGAGCCATAAGTCCTAGAGCACAGTGCAGAAAACTGACATCTATTCTTTTCAGTTACTGTTCTAGGTGCCAGGGACAAATCAGTAAATTGCACAGTTAAAATCCCTGCCCTTCAGTACTTTACATTCTAGTGGGAAGAACAAGGAATAAGTAATGAAAATAAACACATATATAGTATATAAGAGGAGGACAGTCTAGAGGGAAAAAACAGCAGGGCAAGGGAAACAGAGATGGAGGGTCAAGGTAGGCCTCACTGACACGCGAAAGGAAGAACACACAGATATCTGGGGACAGGGAACAGGCAGTGCCAAGGGCATGTCAATGTTTACCGGAGCAGTTTCCCTGGAATGGTGGGTGACGGATTTAAGAGAGGTAAGGAGAGCTGGGGACCTTGAGTGCAGAAAACTCATGTTGCGATGTTTTGCTGCAAGGCAGAGCAGAGAAATAAGGGCACTGGGGTCAAAGGAGGGGAAGATTATGATTTTGTATTTGTCTTAAGGTGGGAGAAAAGCAGAAAATCTCTATGATCCAACAGAGTTCAAAACATGCATGATGTGAGAGACAGAAAATGACTATGTGAGGGAGAAGATGGATGCTCTATCTCTGGGCAGTGGGGAAGGCAAGGTTTGTGCTGTAAGCTGGGCCTGAGAGGTGGTGGTGTCAGCAGAAGTCCTCTTTGGACTGGTTTGGTTCATCTCACGGAAGCAGAAAACCCAGCATTAAGACAGGGAAGAAGCATGAAACAATCAGCTAGGACAGCAGGCAAGTGAATGGACTAGGAGAGGAAAAAAGCAGCCTTAAGGGCCCACTTGATTTTCATGAACTAACTGGGAAACAGCATGAAGAAAGTCCCATAATCTAAGAAACACCCGCCAGCAGCCTTTCTACTAACGAACACAAATTGCTCGAGATGGAAAATGTATAAACATATTTTGCGCACATCAAATGTAGAAACAAAGCTCTGGGAAAGTTGCAATTTCTCCAGATAATATGTTAAAAGAGACTACAACTCTTTTCACATTATATTCATAACTGCTTATCATCCCCTTGAAAGGAGTCATCAGTCACTGAAGGATTTAATAACCTTGGGCTGAAGTTAATTCCCTTGTGTCAGACCAGTATAAACAAGAGATGGGTCTGAATGCCTTAAGCCAATTATATACTGTAATACTAAATCATATAGATAAGTTATATTCTTATTCACAGAACAAATTTACACATAAAAGATTATCTAGGAACATTCAATTAATCATCAGAAACTGCCATATAAAACCTATTCCTAGTTATATTATGATGCTGCTGTTGCTGTTTAGCCACTAAGTCGTGTCCCACTCTTTTGCAACCCCATGAACTGTAGCCCACCAGACTCCTCTGTCCATGGGATTTCCCAGGCAAGAATACTGGAGTGAGCTGACATTTCCTTCTCCAGGGGATCTTCCAACCCAGGGATCAAACATGCGTCTCCTGCAATGCAGGTGAAGTCACCAGTGAAACTGGTACGAGACTGCAAATACACTAAAAACCATTAACTTGTACAGTTTTTTAATAGATCTGGTAAGGAAATTTTATCTCAATTTTTTTTAATCTATTCCAACTTTTTGATCTCACATGAATCACTTTATCACCAGGAAGTAAAATTTTGTGCTTTTTAATTATACTTTGTTAAAATTTAACGGGAAATGGAGCAAATACAGTATATTCTGACGGTTCATAAATATTTTCAGGGATTCAGAACTTATTCAGAATGAAGGACAGAGTCTGGGTGGAAGTTTGGAGTAGAGGGTTTCCCCCCACTTTTTTTTTTTTCCACTTTTAACTAATTAAAGTTTTAGGTTCTAACCCTCCTGTTTCACCCCTTTGATCAAGACATACTGAAAGCACCTTGACCAAAACAAACAGCAATCTTTTGACTATGGATAGCCCCAAATAACTCCTACATATTAGAATCTCACAGCAAGACTAAAAAGCAAACCTATATGTAGACCTATAGAAGAATAAAATGTGCTAAGTATGAATTCAGGTAATATCACATTTCTTAGAGCTAACACAGGAATTTTATACTTCAAATCTAACCAGCAGGCCAAACAAAGAACTTATAAATTCTACTTTTCTCCCTGAAAAGACAGTAAAGATAAATAAATTCAACTACTTCACCACTGATGTTTCAAAAATTCTCATGTTGAAATGTAAAAAGCAGGAAAACTCCCCACTTTGAAAATAATATCCCTGTAAAGACTAAAAGTAAAGGTTATATTCTCCTAAGCAAAAGAATTATAAGACAACTGACAATATTAAGGTGTTCATGGAAAAAATAATAGATATAGAAGTCAGAAAACAAGGCTATTAAAAAGGCTCGGGAATTTCCAAAATGGACACTGTGAACAGGAGCAGCTCAGCGGACTTCTCCTGACCTGGCTCTCTCACATGAGAAGCCAGCATCTGCTCTGCTGCCTTCTAAAGGTATTGTGAGAACCAACCAGAGGTCAGGAAGGCTAGCCAGTAGGGGTAAAGCCTTCTGCAAACAGAAGCATCATCCCCATTTCCCTCTCAAAAAGCTGTCTCTGTGACAAGCTAATGATCACCTTCTACTCTTCATGTATGAAATTTACTCTGTGTTTTAGTCTGCTCAAGCGCTATGTCAGAATACCACAGATTGGGTAGCTTAAAAAAAGTAATGTATTTCACCCAGTTCTGGGGACTGGAAATCCAAAGTTCCCAACTCAGTTCACTCAGTCTCCCACCTTCTCATTGTGCCCTCACATGACAGGGCGAGACGTCGCACTCTTTCTCTTCAGACATGGACACTATTCCCATCATAAGTCCCCACCCACATGACCTCATCTAAACCTGCTGCTGCTGCTGTTGCTTCAGTCGTGTCCAACTCTGTACGACCCCACAGATGGCAGCCCACGAGGCTCCCCCGTCCCTGGGATTCTCCAGGCAAGAACACTGGAGCGGGTTGCCATTTCCTTCTCCAATGCATGAAAGTGAAAAGTGAAAGTGAGGTCGCTCAGTCGTGTCCGACTCTGTGCGACCCCATAGACAGCAGCCCACCAGGCTCCTCCGTCCATGGGAGTTTCCAGGCAAGAGTACTGGAGTGGGGTGCCATCGCCTTCTCCCATCTAAACCTGATTACCTCCCAAAGCTTCACTTTCAAATACCAAAATATTGTGGGTTAGGATAAGCATATGAAATTTGGGTGTGTGTACTCAAACGCTCAGTTGTGTTCGACTCTTTGCAACCCCGCAGACTGTAGTCTGCCAGGCTCCTCTGTCCGTGGGATTCTCCCAGCAAGAACACTGGAGTGGAGTGCCATTTCCTCCTTCAGGGAATTTTCCTGACCCAGGGATCAAATCGGCATCTCACGGCTCCCCGCATTGGCAGGCAGACTCTTTGCCACTAGTGCCACCTAGGAAGCCCATCGGAAATTGGAGAGAACACAATTCAGCCCCTAGCACTCTCCTCTGTTGTTCAGTCGCTAATTCACTCTCCTCCATTACATGCTTAATGACTGTCTTCAGGCAGAAATTAAACCTTTGTATAAATTTTATATAAAAATACATAAAATGTCTATTTATACAAATACAAATCTTCAGGGGAGTGTAAAACATGGCTTACTTTCAAAAGGGCTTACTTAAGGCAGTTTACTGATATTTATACAATATAAAATTTTAAATAGATGAGGGAACTAGATGCATAACTAAGTAGCTAAAATGTAGTCAGCATTTACCTGGACCAGTTACTGCTCTACGTACTCTGGTATCACCTTCATGGCAGCCACACAAAGTAGGAACACTTATTAGAAGGGGACTCTGAGCACACAGGGCTGACACCGGCTCCCTCAGGCCACACTGCAGGTCTCAGGGATTACGTGGGGTGCAGAGCCTGGATGCTAACCGTACACTACTGTATTGTTTGTCTCTTTTTAGGGACAAAGGAAAATCGAAGGGGGAGAGGGGGGACTGAGAAAATGAAACCATGAAAAAGATGTTCGGTTCATTTATGCCTTTTGTTAGATGTAGACAACATTTTATAAGCAGATACCTCAGAAGAAACTTGATTCGTCACAGGATTCTAAATCCGGAAGTCAGAAACAAACCACAGGCTCAGGAGGAGGTCAGTTCCTTCTGGAACTGAGAGCTGAGAAAAGGCTCTCCTCTGTGTCCTCATAGAGACAGCAGTCTGCCATGGCCACGAGCACCCTCAGGAAGCCCTGGATAAACCATTCAGGACACACAAACAGCAATTCCACAGGCTCCAGACAGGTCAAGGAACTCACATCACTCTATTCAAGTAAAGCAAATCTACCCCAAATAAAAAATACACAGGATTCTTGGTAATTTAAACAGAGACTTAAGGCTCCCTAGAAGAGGAGTTCCTAAATGAGCTCCCATCTATGGACAGGCTGCAGGAGCTCCATAAATGACCTGCAACTGTGTACTGTGGACATGCAGGCAAATGTTCACAGCTCTGCTCTGCAGGAAAAAGCACAGCTTACATCAATACTCAACGGAGTCTCCAAGTTAAGAACCCTTGACAAAGGAATGAATGATCCACGTAACCCCCAGGAGAACCTATTCAAATCATCTTCAACACCAAGGCTGTGGGGAGACGCAGGGCACAGTTAGGCTGATGTTCGTCTCCAGTAAGTAACTACTGGACAGATGCAAAGGCAAAAATATTCTAAATAAACCATACCTGGGAAGTAATTCTAACCTTGTTTCAGAAGTGTGCAGTATTTACCTAATAGTAAAACCCTTCAATATTCACTGCTGCAATTTATAACCTCCAAAAGTCAAAATCTACGTGAAAGTCGCTCAGTTTGGTCCGTCTCTGTGCGACCCCACTGACTATACAAAGGCAAGATCAAACAGTCCTCATCTCTGAGTACTCTGATCACTCGATAAATGGTCATGCAATAACTAATGTAAATCTTTACTTTTATAAGTATCTAGCAAATAAGGCTCAATAGATGTGAACTTAAGAAAACGCCAGGAGACAGTGGAGGACAGAGGAGCACGGTGTAAGAAAACGCCAGGAGACAGTGGAGGACAGAGGAACACGGTGTGCCGCATGGCCCCGCAAAGAGCTGGACACCACTAACGACTGAACCACCACCAAAAGCAAATATGGACCTTAGGCCAGAATGAGTTTATTTTTAAAAAGTCTAAGTATCTCTTTCTCGCCGTAAAATGAAATCTTTTGCCAAATGAGGAACACAGGTAACCAAGAGGTTCCACGTTTTGTTGTGATCCACACAGTCAAAGGCTTTAGTGTAGTCAATGAAGCACAAGTAGATGTTTTTCTGGAATCCTCTTGGTTTTTCTATGATCCACTAGATGTTGGCAGTTTGATCTCTGGTTCCTCTGCCTTTTCTAAATCTACCTTGTACATGTGAAAGTTCTTGGTTCACGTACTGTTGAAGGCCAGCTTGAAGGATTTTGAGTATTACCTTGCTAGCATGTGAAATGAGAAATGGTGCGGTAGTTTGAACATTCTTTGGCATTGCCTTTCTTTGGGACTGGAATGAACACCTGACCTTTTTCAGTCCTGTGGCCACTGCTGAGCTTTCCAAATTCTTGGCATATTGAGTGCAGCACTTTCACAGCATCATTTTTTAGGATTTGAAATAGCTTAGCTGGAATTCCATCACCTCCACTAGCTTTGTTCATAATGATGCTTCCTAAGGCCCACTTGACTTCACACTCCAGGATGTCTGACCCTAGGTGAGTGACCACACCACCGTGGTTATCTGGTCATTAAGACCTTGTTTTGTACAGTTCTGTGTATTCTTGCCACTTCTTCTTAATCTCTTCTGCTTCTGTTAGGTCCTTACAGTTTTTGTCCTTTATTGTGCCCATCTTTGCATGAAATGTTCCCTTGGTATCTCTAATTTTCTTGAAGAGATCTCTAGTCTTTCCCATTCTATTGTTTTCCTCTATTTCTTTGCATTGTTCACTTAAGAAAGTTTTCTTATCTCTCCTTACTATTCTTTGGAACTCTGTATTCATTTGGATATATCTTTTCCGTTCTCCTTTGCCTTTTGCTTTTCTGGTTAACAGTAAGGTATCAATATTGCGTCATCAACTCTACGTACCACAGTAACACAAGATGTTAATAAGAGGGACAACAGGGCGGAAAGAGACTGTACAAGTGGGGACTCTACTTTCCACTCCAGTTTGCTATAAAATTAAACTGCTCCCTGTAATAAATTCTATTGATTTAATTAATTTATTAAACAGTGGTTTAATTTTTAGTGTTTTATATATCACATAAATAAAATATTTACTTATCCAATAATAAATGTTCATGCAATAAATTTAAGCCTGTTCACAAAACTGAAGAAAGCTTTCCCCAAAAAAGGTGAGACTGCTTTAGACGTTACTTTCTTCTAGCACTTTCTATTCTTCCTTTCCATTCAAAGATCAAAACTTACCCTGCTCCTGCCCCTCCCCCCACAGAGTGAACACTAACTGCTCTACTTCCTTCACTGCACATTTAATGTGTTTTTTAAAAAGGTGAACATTCCATTGCTGAACACTTACCCTTATCTATTTACCTATTCAATGTGAGAATTATGCTCTGTGGAAAGAGCACAGCCCATGAAAGAGATACTGCCCAGGTAGGTAGTCAAAAGAATATGTTGTTATTGAGTTACTAAGCCATGTCTGACTGTTTGTGACCCCATGGACCGTACCTCACCAGGCTCCTCTGTCTATAGGACTTCCCAGACAAGCATACTGGAGTGGGTTGCCATTTCCTTCCCCAGAGGATTTGCCTGACCTAGGGATCAAACCCATGTCTCCTGCATTGGGAGGCTGATTCTCTACCACTGGGCGACCTAGGAAGCCCAGTCAAAGAGTATACACTTAGGTTAAAAGTATTCTACATAATTTTTCTCATTATAAGATGATAGGGAAGTGGGAAGTGAAGTTGCTCAGTCGTGTCCGACTTTTGCGACCCCATGGACTGTAGCTGACCAGGCTCCTCTGTCCATGGGATTTTCTAGGCAATAGTACTAGAGTGGACTGCCATTTCCTTCTCCAGGGATCTTCCCAACCCAGGGATGGAACCCGGGTCTCCAGTATTGTAGACAGACGCTTTACTGTCTGAGCCACCAGAGAAGCCCTTATAAGAAGATATCCACACACACAAAAAAAGACAACAGTAACAGGTAATACCTAGAACCAAAAGGAGAAAACAACTGTTTAAATGGTTTGATCTTGGTATGTTTTTCTACATAATTTTGGCCAATTAATAAAAAATGTGCTTGTCTGTCTTACCATCCCTGCTCACATATTTAAAATTCCTAGATAATGTTTCAAACTATTTGCCTACATTTTACATCTAATTTATGAAAACTGTTTCTTCCACTAAGCATACAAACAGTAGGAAGTGTGGCCAAAAAAATTAAGACTTAGTAATCTGAGTTCTTCCAAAATAACTTTTATTAAATCCTTGTAAAAGAAAAACGCATTTATATTGGGAAGTAGATGCGAGTATTAAAGAGTTTTTGTCTTTTTTTGTGATGGTTGGTAACATCAAAAAAAAATACAGAATGCTCACCATACTGTATGTGTAAAAGTTTCAACTGTATATATTTAATATATTAAAAAGGTTATTAGTAAGATAACAAAAACATCTTTTAAAGCTAATCAAGCCATTCTCCAATCTCACCCCTGAGACCACATGAAAAGAACCTGGTGGTTGGCAGCTATATGTAAGTACAAGGGTATCTGTGCAAAGCATAAATCGGCCCAAGAAGAAATCGTGAAAACAACGCAAAAGGAAGGAAGGAAGTGATTTCACGTGGCATTTTACTAAAGGCACAGAGGTCAAGTTTCTACTGCTGCTGAGGTTCAAAACCAGCAGAGACTTGACAATATCACTGTTTCTAACCAGCTCTTCTTAAATTATTAGAAGATAATCTGGTGAGCTTGAGGTAAATACAGCTGTGAACACAGCAGCACACACCATCTGGAGGCGTTTGACTTAAGCAATTTTTAAATGCACAATATATTCAACTCTATTTTGTTCCTCTGCAGTGAAACAGTCATATACAAACTGACCCTTTTTTTTCAACCGCAACTGCAAAAGTTGATTCGCTTTGTGGAAACAAGACATGACAAACAGATCTAATTGTTTGTCTTTAGAACCAAGAGATTATTTCTGATCTATACTGGCAAAAATATTTTAGCTTTATACAGGGTCCCCCCAGACTTACCTACCATATTCTTTAAACTCTTCACAAGTAACATCTGGCTAAACCTCTAAAATCAAAGTATTTTCTTATTTCTAAAGCAATTCACATCCATTAACCTCATTTTATCGCGAAAACCTGAACAGAAGTGTCATGTGAATCACCATAAAATCTTACCTACAGACACAACTGCCATTAACCTCTTTAATGCAGCAGCCAGTTAATGCCATTAACCTGTAACCTCTTTCAGCCACCTTCCATGATTCCTTCCCTGGCTACCAAACTTCTCAACATTTCCTTACCCACTGCAAACAAGCTTCCACCATTGCAGGCCATCCTCCACCTCCCGGGCTGCTCTGCTCAAAAACTCCTGAGGAGTACCACTGACTCCTGATTATGTAATTGGTTGGTACTTTTTTTCAATAGTGTTTTCTCAGTTTTCATTCTCTAGTCCAAAACGTAGAACATGTGATTCTACTGTCACCCCCTACACACTTTGAAGCACCATCCTCCTCCCTTTATCCCCTTTGTATTGCTTTACCTTTCAGACCTCTTTCACTCAAATCGTTCTTCCATTTCCTCCTCTTGCCATAACATCAGCTTTCCCTTTCTAATAACTTCATGCACAGCATCACCTCAGCACTGGTTCCTCCTGTGTGAGATTCAGTGAGGGCCCTCTGGTAGCATAAACAACTCTCAATGTTGGTTGGGCCACGGGTGTGAGCAGAAATGTCAGGGGAAGCCCTTTCACAGAGGTCACCTCTAATAGGATGAAACGGGGTCAAGGAAAGAACAAGGTTCAGTCTCTGGCTTGCAATCCTGACCTCCCCACTGACCAGCTGCAGGCTTTGGTCAAACTGCTCAACTCCTCTAAGCCTTAGGAATCCTTCCTCGTACCTCAGAGGCATTTAGACCTGCAAGAATTAAACAATTCATTCAAAGTCAGAATATTAAGGAAATGAAGTCACCCCTAATCCCATCATCCAGGGATGAGCACTATTAACGTTTGGTGTATTCATTTCTAATTTTTTTTATTAGCCTCTGTGAGTAAATGTGGATGTGCACATAACTGGAATCACACTGCAGAACAGTTTGGCATCTATGGTTTTTTCCCACTGAGCTTTACATTAAATTTTTATATCATGATAATTTTTTTAGTGGTTGCATAATATTTCTTCGTATGGATGGACCATGATTTAACATTTCCCTTCTACACTGGATGCTTAAACTGACAAATCACTGTTTCTTTTTTGTTCCTTTTTTTTCCCTTTCCCAGAAAAAGTTTCTTCCTCCTTCTCTGTTCCACCTATGAACCAAAACTTGTTAACAATGGCTATATCATCAAATAGTATGAGAAACAATTTGATCAAGGAAAAAGAAAACAATGGCTTAAAGAATAAACATATTAAACTAAAACTCACTGGCATGACCTGAAGTTATCTTTGGAAGTTTTGTGAATCATCACCCTCTTTTTGTTTGGTCTTCCCTTACTGGAATGTAAGTGCTGCTGAAAACAGGGGCTTCATCTAGTTTGTATCTTTAGCCACCAAAGCAGTACCTAGAGCATAGACAGTGTTCTCTATATTAAGCACCAGCTGTAGTCATGTGTAGGCACTTTGTAAGCATTTTGCACACCCTCTGAGGTAGATATCATTTTTCCCACAAAGAGGCTAAAAGGTAACGTATCCTAGGTCTCACAGTGAAAGAGTGGTTGAACTGAGATTAGAACACAGTTGAGCTATTTACCACCAACTCATAATGAATAAATTGATTAATTATACCAGTGGCGCTTCCAAGTGACAGCATTAAAATCTGAATATGCTGATTTTTTCTACTAATTAAATTTAACTACTGCTTGTCTACCTTTCATTACAAATATGTAAGTATATCAACTATATTGAGAATTAAAAAGATTCTGGTGATGCTGCTGCTGCTGCTGCTAAGTCACTTCAGTCCTGCTAATCACCATCAAAATTTGGAATTTAAAAATACGGTCAAATACATACAAATAAACTTCTGAAATAACCTGTCTGGATTTAGGATACTTACTATACTTCTATTTTTCCTTTGATTCAGAACTCTTTGGTGCCAATCTAAATGTCTTGATTTCTTTTAATTAAGGAAAACATTTTATGATGTTACATTGAAATTATTACGTTTTCTAGAAGATGTTGCACTCTTTTTCCTCATTTCAGGTTATTTTAAGAAGGACACATTTCTACAATGAGTTAAAAAAATATCTCAACCTGAACCAGCTTCCTTTCTCCGTTAACTACACCCCAGTCCCCAATACTATCCCCACAAATCCCTCCAACAACACATCCCCTATGTTCTTCCATCAGTAAAATGGGCCACTGAAAAGGCATCAGATTAGCTTTATATATCAACAGATTTGTCAATTTTGCTTTTTGACTTTTTCTCCTTATTTTAAAAATATGGTAGACACTCTTGGAAACCATGGTGGTCAGCATTTCTTCAAGACAAAGGCAGACAGTAAAGAGACCAAACCATTAAGAAAATGTCATTCAGATCACAGTCTATTTTACAGCCTGAAAAGCCAGAGATGCAAAGCTACTCAATCTTACAGTAAATACTTTCCAGTAACTTAGCCAAAAGCACATTTAAAAATAACACAGGTAGCCACACACAGCCCTGAACAGAGACATTTCTGAATCTTTGTGTTAATCATCTAGTCCCTGGCCGAACTGCTGTGCATCAAAAGTTCTCTTAGTCCCCTTGGTAAGTGTAACAAGATAGAGACAGGGAGAAACACTGTAGCCATGTTATCTCCACTGAACTAACATTTATTCTGAGTTTTACAAACTAATCCTAGAATAGCAAACAAAGACCCAGTTTAAAAAAAAGCAGGCTTCCTATGTCATTATAAAATGGATGGTTCCATTGGCTACTCAGACTAACACAATAGCAAGCAAAACCCTTTGACCTTGGAAAAGCATAGTAAACATAATACCTACTGCTAAATTACATGGTTTACCAATTTCCTCAAAACCAAAAATAAATCTCTCACAAGTAAACTATTACAAGAGTAAACAAAAGCTTGTCTTGTTCTATCATTTGCTTAAAAGCAAGCACAGTGGCGGTGGGAGAGGGATTAAGAAACACAGCCAGACAAATCCATAAAACCTCCAGTGTAAGATAAAACTACCCTGCAGGAGCAACCAATGCAGTCTGACCCAACAGCTGTACACAGTTGCACTAATTAAAATGAAGAGCTAGCCTGCATAACACACAGGCCATTCACTGGACCTTCCAGATAAGTTGGCCGGGGTTCACCATGGCACTCCCCCTCAGCAGACCTACAAGCTAAAAAATAAATTGGCACATGGCTCAGGGCACTTGCATGTGAAAATACATACACATTCTAGCATTCAGGAATCATCACAACCACGCAGACTGGAACATATCCTATAGGCTATAAAAACCCACACACACACAAAGGAAGTGGTACGGCTACATTACGTCAGCTCTCGCCTCAATTCATAAATGCAAAAACCACAAAACAAGACAAAAACCTAAACGACCTTTGGCTGGAAACCTTCTAAGAGTGAATGGATGTAGGTTAAGTCTTTAAATATGTTACTGAACAGGACTCGTTGATGCATCGCTTTCAACAGCCACAGGGAAGGCAGAAATGTAATCGTAGTCCATTCTCTCAAGCAACCAGATCAAATAACATTTCAAGCACAGCCTGCCAAGCACCAGGGCCTGCCAGAATACAATGAGCACTCAAGTGCTCTGGACTGAAAACCACCTTTCACTGGTCCCAGAGATCTTTATAAAATAGTTTAAACACTACTAAATTACAGAGTTGGAAAAAAACAAACACAAGGCTTCTAACTGCAGCTCCCATACTACTGCGAAGTTGCTGGTAAGCCTCTAAAATGTCCGCCTTGTGTTATTTAACCAGGCAATGCACATGTTCAGAAAGGCAATTGCCTCTCAGAGCCCAAACCTAACACGCACGTAAAAATGGAGAGTTTTGGTTGTGCATCTGGAAATAATTGCCCACAGATCAACGGGCTTACATGGGATATTGTTCCAGTCTGTATGGTTTCAAATCATGTCTACTTTAAATTTGGAGCTCCTAGGAAGGAAAAAGAAAAAGAAAGTAAGAAAAGGCCAGAATTGTGGGCACACAATTTTAAGGACTCTGTCAACTCTGTTCTCAACATGCACTCGGTGGCTCAAACTTAAAGCACAGACACACATATCAAAGGGGAAAACTAATCTACTGGCCTCGGTGCTCATTCACATACCATTTTTTTTAAATTGCCATATGATTGAGAGGAGGCCTTCAGCCAAACAACACCCCAAAGACAGCATAGGCACCTGTGGGCCAGAAAGGTGAAAGGCCCAGAGAGTACACCCAAGGGATCAACTGCAAGTTTCTTTCTCAGCAAACAAAAAGTGGTCAAGCAGGTCTCTCCCCAGCTTCAACCACAGAGCAAGATCTGAGCAAACAGGGGAGGGGTCGGGAAGTCATCATCTCAAACCCGGGGAGGAAAAAAAAATAAGTTTAAACTTAGACCAATCTTCTTCAAAACCATCCTTGCGTTTTATTTTAGCTAACCTGGTAAAATAAGGGTATTTTGGATCCAGGAAACAAACTATTTTTGTCACCTAAGCAGTCCTAAATTACTTTAGAACCAAGTCCATCCAATTCACTTTATTTTTAAACCTAAATTTGCTCCACTGTCAGCAGTAAAGTTCCTAATCAAACAGCGGCTTTTGGATTACACACTGTTCATATTCAGTTTTCCTTTTAAAGAACACATACACACACACACACACACTCCTTTAAAAACAATAGAAGTATTTCTCTGCCCTAAACAAGTTTCTTAATTGGTTTATTTAATTGAGATTTCTAGAGTTTTGACAATTTAAAAAAACAAAACAAACTAGTGAGCCCAACAGAACTGCCATGGGACACAACCATACCTATTCCTGATTCCTGGAAAGCCACCGCCATTCCCGGTAATACCCGAGCTGTTCCCCTTTCTGGGGTCATCACACACTGGGGTAATCCACAGAGTAGCGTCCACCCACCTCGAGAGCCCCTGCGCCCGCAGCTGTCCAACTTCCTGGCCCAAGACCCGCGTTCCCCTCGCAGCCAGAGGGGCCGGCCACTTCCCTGCGGCGGATCGCAGCCGGAGCTGAGCTCTCGGGCCTCCTCTCCTCTCCTCCTCCTCGTCCTCCGGTGCAGAGCTCCCTCGCAAACTCAGGCCGGCGGGCACCGGCGGGACAGACGGGGGCTCAGGGCGTGAAATGCACTTGCTAAACAAAAGGAGGCCAGGGCGGCCGCAGGGCAGCCGGGCGCGGGCTCAGGTCCCCGCGGCGCGGCGGCTCCGGAGGCGGTAGCCGCGCCGGGCCCCGCCCGCGGCTGAAGGAAGCGGCCGCCGCGGCTCACGCTTCTTCAGCCCCGGCGGCCTGGCCGACACTGCCACATGCCTGTGACCCAGACGCTGGGAGAGAAAGAGCAGCCTCCCGCGGCGGCGGCGCCGGTGGCCGGCAAAACCCGGGCTGGAGCCCGGCCCGCTCGGCGCGAGCCCCTGCCCACCGCCACCGCGGGCGCGCGCACACACAAAGCGGCGGCAATTGTATCTCCGGACCAACTCGGCCAGCCTCCCCTCCCTCCAGACCTCCCTCCCCTCCCAACAGCCGGAACCGGGAGACTGTGTGATTGATGGCAGCTCTTAATAGCGTGGTCAGCTAGAAAATGCATCTGCAAGCAAGATATTAAAGAGGCAGCGCATCCCCGTGAGTGATCAGCAGTTCACACATCCTAGAGCTGCCTCTGCTTCTGCCAAGAATATTAATGCCAACCAATCTCTGACGTCTAACAAATGCAGATGAAATAACCAACAATCACAGACACGGTGAACATTTGTTTCAAAGAAACACGAGAGCAAGAATCATCCTTTGATGTCAAACATTTCTGACCCCAATTTTTCTTACAGGTTAAGAATTCTCTGTAAGTTATTTGTTTAAAAGTCTTCTCTCCAATCTTCTTTCCCCAAGAAAATAAAGATCCATCTGCTAGACAAGGCAGAGTTTAAATAGGACTTGATTGAAATCCATCTAATAAAGAAGCAAAATAAATACACATTCCTTGCCATGTGGCCTTAAATAAACATACAATCCACCAACTACCAGATTCCAGACCCCTTATTAATTTCATTGTTATGGGCATCTAAATAGAACTACCAAAAGTAAATTTCAAATGGTTTCTTTTTCACCTGCAATCTGGTAAATATCTATCAACTTGCTCAAATTTACCCAAGTTTAAACTATGTTCAAAACATGTATTCCCTAGTGATAACAGCCACAATCATTTTGTCCTACTGAATAAGATACTCTACAGCAAAATTTTTTAAAATACATACCTATGGAATATAAATTCAAATTATTAAATTCACTTAGTGTCAACTCAAATCTGAAAGCTACAAGCTCAAAATTTAACTGATCACTTTTGATGTCTTTAATATTACACCTTTCACCTTCCAGCAAGTTTCTTGTAACTCTCAAACAGCTTTATACATGTTATTGGATCTTCCAAGGTCCAGTTGCTGAATTACTAGGTATCCTTTCCAATTGGCACACATTAGATTAAGTGATTTGCCCAGAGCTTCTCAACAAGGGGGTAGCGTTAGCAGTGGAGGAGAAGCATAGAGAAGAGCCTAGATCCTGCCCTCAATGGCACAGATAACCAAACTGACTTGCACATTTGCTATTAAACATCATTCTGATTTCTTTTAAAGAAAATTCAGGTTGTTCTACAGGAGACAGAACTCTCTAAAACTACTAACAGAGCACATGTCCTGAGAGCAAGAGCTAAGGAGGCATAATGCCTTTGCCACCTGAAATGCTGTTGTGATGAGGACAAATCAGAGATGGTCCTCACACAAGGACATATCAGCTCCCCTTAACACCATCCTCGCTAAGATCACCTGAGGGGACCTGCAGCTTCCACCTCATAACCAAGCGGCTCTGAGATCACTCCATCCATGTCAGAAATGAAATCAATCCTAAAGCCTAGGGACAAAAGCCACTCCTGTACTGGGACACACTTCCATTTTCCCACCAGCTCTGTCTAGATAGAAGGTAGGACCAGAAGAGAGAGGTGTTTCCTTTGTTTTGTTTCTGGTCTGCAGCACAATAAAAAGTGCTGGTTTATCCCAAGTTGGAAAGGGCTAGTGAGAACAACCAAGCTGCTCTAAATTCATACTGTTCCTAGTCTCATGAAAATTCTAAATGTTTTGACAGCATTTTATGACAGCACTTCTGTTCTTCTGTCCCAGGCTTGCACCCCCTGCTAATCCATCCACACCCAGCCCCCCACTTTCTAATTACACCAGTCTTTCAATTTCCCCAAGGTGTTAGGATTTCTACTAAAGTCATCACTACCTTTTCCCATGAGAAAAGAAATATCCCCTGCCATCCCCAATCCCCCAAGCCCAACCCCCCCCCCCCCACACACACACACACAGTTTAAAAAGCCTACTCCTTCAGAGTTCAGGTCAAGTATCAAATGTCAAATGTCAGAGATGCTTCCTCTGAGGCCCCATTCTAGGTCAAGTTCCCTTGTTATAATAAGTTCTCAGGGAACTGAGTTCATTCCTTGAGAGCATTTATCTCAGTTTGTAACTCATTGGTGTGACTTTCTGATTAATGTTCCATCAGAGAAAGTTCTGTATGTTTGCTCATCATCAAATACCTGGCATCAAGCACACACATCTTTGAAATGAGTAACTGAATTGAGGGCAACAACCCTGTTCTATTCATTTTGCATATTCTCTGCACAGTTATGCAAATCAAAAAATTAAAATTATAATAAAGATTTTTATCCCCAGTTTATAGAGATGTAAATCACTGTGCCTAGGGTAACTCACAAAAACACTAAGACCCAAACCTATCTGCAAGCCTTACTTTTTAGCTTGAGTCAGTGAAGTACAGATGTCATTATTAATATATTCAAGACAAGTTCTTTCTACTTATGTGGCATTTAAGCAAGGGGCAAACCACAGGGGTAAGCTGGATAGACTACCAAATCCTGTACGCACACAGAGAGCAACATAAACAGAATATAACACTTGGAAAGTACATTATACACTAGTTTGTCTTTAAGTTTCTCTGAATGCAAAAGTACCACCAAATTCTGGTCTAAGTGGGGGAAGGGGTATGATCCTGACCCCTCAGTTTACACCTAGCTTTTTCTTTATTTTCAGTTATCTCCTCTCTAAAACAACTCTACTTCCCTGATATGGGAGCTTTTGTAAAAAAAATTTTGCCCTGAGGACTCCTAGTCATTGGTGACAGACATTCCAAAACTGCCCTCCCCAACTCCTCAAAGTGAAGAATTCATTTTAAACATCATTAATGTGAGCTTGTAAATTAAGGGATCTGTAGATAAGAAAGGGAAGTTCTTACAACAGTTTCTTAGATGTCCTGCACACCACTACAAGAAAAAGCCAAAGTGTGAGATGAATGAAAAAATATTGGGTATTCCCCATCGTCACCCCAAATTAAGCTTCATTGTCATTTTCAGCATTTCACAAGGCACTGCTTGGTTCCCAGAGGAGTTCACCCCAGCCTTGTCTATGTCACAAGTCTTCCTTTTGGTCTAAGTTCCATTCCATGTAAATTCCAGCTCCGGGTTTTAGAATACTCTTCATTTATCAAAACAACCCTGTCAAGTTGAGTACTATTAACAGATAATGAGAGGAGACAACAGATGTGGTTAGAAGAAAAGCACTCAGTATTCTACAGGCCTCAGCATGCAGCAAAGTGAGCTGACATCTGACTTTACCCTAACATTTATAATTAAATACAAAGTCTAGTTAAACTAACATTAAAGCTACGACTGGGAGCAGTACGCAGGGGAAATGTCAAGTATAACCTTAGCAGGTAATAGTTGAACAGGGCTCAGGTTATTCCAGAACCTTAACCTTGAACAACTACCATGCCTTCCTCTCTCTGCCACCCAGCTTCTGTCATAGACAGAAGACTTGTGGCCACATGGTCGAAAGACAGCAGCTTTGGACCACTCCTTAAAACCACTAAAGGGGAAGGAGATGACATTTTTACATGAAAGTTTAAAAATAACATTCATCTAGCAAGAATTAGTGAGGTCTGTCTCAAGTGGACCCAATCAACATCCATTCTTAGAGCATTCTTTTATAAAATCATTCAGATCAAGTAATTTGCTCAGCTAAGAGTCAAAGCGTCAAAAGATTACCAAAATCAATCAAGCAAACACGGACCAAGTCAAGGGCTGTCTTGGTATTGTTAGCAATGTTTGCATACTCTCCTAGGAAGCGGACGTTTTGTTTTGCATGACTATGGAGACTATGGATATACGATGTTAAGCAAACGTCTACTTCTTTCCCTCTTCCAATTCACAAAATAGCGCCACACAACAAAACTTTTCAAAAAACTTTTCCAAAAAGTTTTCAAAAGAAAAATACCAATATATAGTTCTTTTTGAAGCCCTTTTGGATGTATTGATTATTATATGTTCCTACAGAAAACCCAAGCAATCCTATTCAACAAGCTGAAGTCTCTCTCTCCAGACTCTCTTCTAGAACATTTGCACACAAACTTCCACAAATATTTAAGAACATATATATTCATTTGTCTAGGGGCTCACTCCATTGATTTTTATTTCACAATAATAAAATTCTTTTCTTCCTATATGACATCTTGCTTTCCTCAGATTGCAGCAGACCATTAAAACAAAATTCTCTTGTGTGGGGAATACCATAATTAACAAGTCCTTAATTACTACAACACACTTTGTGCTGTCACTTTAGTATAGCCTTTTTATACTAAAATCTCTAGTTTAATGAATGTGCACTTTTCAGTCAAAAAGATTGGGCCAAACTGCTCTCCAAAAAAAAGTAGACCAATTTACAGCACTCTTCCCAAGAGCAGGGCCCGTTCCCACGTGTGTGACCTGGTGGTTTCCCTGAGCTTTGCACTACACACTCTCCTGGATCTCCTAAGACCTGATTGCTCTCTGTTTCTTGCCAGGCCAGCTCCCAAATACAGGCAGTCAGTGTCCAGTCTCTTTTTATCACACCCTGGTATCTCTCATGGGTGAGAAGATTTACTCTCAAGATACCTCTATGACAAGACTTCATTTTTCTAGCCCTGAGCTTGCTCCTTAGCCACAGATTCAGTTTGCAAATTCCCTCTGGACTCAACCACAAGGCATTCCACAGACACTCTCAGATCATCCTCAACAAAATAAAAATATTCTTCCCCAACATGTTCTGGCCTCCTCAGACTAGTCTCAGGAACTCCCATTACTCTGGTATAAGAATTAGTAGTATGCCCTTTCTTTTTAAAGGAAATCATGACATACCCTAAAATGTATGTGATATCAGAGTTAGCACATTAAACATAATACACTTCTCAGTTTTTAGTACTAGGCTCCTCTGTCCTTGGAATTTTCCAAGCAACAATACTGGAGTGGGTTGCCATTTCCTTTTCCAGACTTCCATGGTGGCTCAGATGGTAAAGCATCTGTCTACAATGCAGGAGACCTGGGTTCGATCCCTGAGTCAGGAAGATCCCCTGGAGAAGGAAAAGGGAATCCACTCCAGTACTATTGCCTGGAAAACCCCATGGACAGAGGAGCCTGGTGGGCTACAGTCCATGGGGTCACAAAGAGTCGGACACGACTCAGCGACTTCACTTTCCAGGAGATCTTCCCAACCCAAGTACTGAACCCACATCCTTTGAGTTTCCTGCACTGGCAGGTGGATTCCTTAACCACTACTGCACCTGGGAAGCCTCCCTAATTACCTATCCCATTCATTAATCACATCACTTTCCATTCAGCCAACAGTTAAGGACTAAATCACACAGTTGCTCCGTAGGTAAGGGTACAGAAGAACAGGAACATGAAAACAGACCAACTAGGATGGCGATGATCACTGCACATACAGAAAAGGACTCACACAGAGAGCCATGCACATGTGTGATGCAATAGTTAGGCAAGTATTCCAAATTACTGGGGGAAAGTGAATTCTTATGTCGCTAGTGCCAGAATCTTAATGTCTACTCTTTTACATTTCAGAATACATCTGAATTAATTTCAACCTGGATACTGTTGGAAACTTAATATACTCTTTTAAAATAACTAGAAATAAATCAGATTCTACAAATCAGGGAGGCTAACCTTGGGTAAAACTATGAACATCACATACTCCAAATTAAATGCATAGGTACAAGATTAAGACTGGAGATTAAACTACAAGCTTCCTTTTGTTTTACACTTCCCAATACAGACTCAAGCATATGTTTGAGTGATAAATTGCTAATAAATATTTAAGGTGCTATTTCATAGAGAACAAAATCATCGACATTATTAATTAAATATATTCCTAGAAATAAAGGAGGAAAAAAACAAATGCATGCAGCACACCAACTCCTGCTTTTCTAAGAACAGTGAGCAGAAATGAAGCGCTGGCTCCAGTGTGCGCTCACTGCAAACTCTTCTGACACAGGAAGCCGATCAAAGGCCGGATCTGGAGGTTTTAGTTTCTGCAAGTGTGTGGCACTCTCATGGATGTGGGATGTGAAACATATCTTGAGAGAAGACAGACCTCTAAGACAGCATCTGCTTTAAATATTTTTAAGGACATTTTCATCTCTATTTTTAAAACTTACTAGAGATCTCAGATTGTATAGATGAAATTATAATGTTCCATCAGAGTGATACTTTGAGAGGGCAAAAATACAGTTAAGAAAAGAGATTTCTCATTTGGAAAAGTTTTGTGAATAAGAAGCAGAGTTTTGTAGAAGAAACAGCTCAGAATCTCAGGACCTTGACAGGATGTTTAGAAATAGGGCCTGACAATATGTGATAAAAATCAGTGTGGAGATCCAGCCAAGTTTATAGGAAGTAATCTTAAGACAACTAAAATCCCCAGCTGGAATCACCATATCAAGAATTTAAAATATTAAACAAAAAGAAATAAAATAAAATATTAAACAGACAATGCTTACAAATCCAAAACACTGTTTTGCCCTTTTCCTAAAAAAAATTTTTTTGCTGTATGTTTTTTCTTGTACTATTGCCTCCAATAAACTGAACTCTTTTTAAATCACCAACAGTTATTTAAGGAAAAATATAAATGCAAATGTTTCAAAACATTAAATAAGTACCATGTGCCAGATTCAACATCACAAGTGGCATTAAAGATCCAGTACTTTTCTGCTTAAAAACCAATCACTTCTCTCTAAAAAAGGTCAGAAGACTCTAGTTCAAAATATCTACTCAAACATCTAATACATCAATTAAAACAAAAATAAAAAGCCAGATTCTAAGCATGTCTGCCCTTAACAACACAGGATGGTTTCTTTTCTCTTCTTTGGAGGGAGACGTTCATTTGAACATCCATTCGAGTTTAATTTTAACTGACTAGAAAAAGCAAATATTTGGGCTGCAGGAAATACAACTTAGGACAAAGGAAGCCACGGCTAACTTTCTAACATTTACTTCATGTGATTCATTCTAACAATAAAACCTAAACAGTGAACATTCCCTCTAATCTTCAGAGCAAGTTAACTCTACAGCGAAAACGATGCATGCCCCATCACCAGACTCTATGTTTAAATGATTACAATGTAAAGCATGTTCATTCTCACAAGTGAGAGGAAATGACTGCCAAATGCTTCCTTTACAAACTCCCCAGAATAGGGTCGGTCCCTTAAATGTGAGATTTTCCTGACACTCCAATTACAGCAGACCTTGAACAAACAGAGATGCATTAAAAGCTGACTTGGTTATATTATCTTTTATTGAAGGCCTAGCAAAGATAGCACTGTCCAGTGCTATCTACATTTTTTTTTGGTGCCTTAATCATTTATACATGAGAAAAATTCAATAGTTTTTTTTTTTTTTTTAATGATAATAACCACAGGATGTAACCTCAGCGGTATTGGTCTTTTTCTTAGGAAGGTCAGAAAAGCTTTAAAAACAGGAAGTCTCTGCTATAAGGTTGAGAAATGTTTGTTTTAACAGTCTAAGGCTTTATGGTTGCAGTTTGCAGTCAAGTGTTATGGAGAACTAGAGTTTATTCTTTCCAGCCAAAGATTAACATCCCTGGGGAAAAAGCCAAAAAGGTGCCCAAACAACTAGAAAAGCACATTATCCTAAAATAAGACTTGCTATAGAAAATGAACTATAAATCTTCTTAGCTATCTCCCTTTCAACAGTACATAGGAACTAATTTAGTAGGTGTAGGATGACAAACAATTTATCTTTTGTGATCATTCATAAAGGCAAGAGGAAAGCCATAGTAACCAACACTAAGACAACCATCTAGCAACAATTAGCAACTGGGTTAAGAATTAACACTTGCCATTTTATATGTGTTTTCTCTTGATTACCTCATTTTTATCATATTATTATAATCAAATATAAGAATCACAATCTTTCTTAAATGAAAATTCTTGCTAAAAAACCAAATCAGCGCAGATTAAAAAACTTTTTTATCTTCGACAAAATGGTTGGTTTTTGCTTTTAAAGCCACTATAGCTTTTTAAAAAAATTCCTAACATATCCAACATCAAAGATATTTTATTTATCGTGAAACTAGTCTTTATTTAGCAATTTGAAAAATGGCTTTATCAACACAATAAACTGTGTGGGAAAAAACTGTTTTATCATTTTTGAATTCTATTTCATATGTAATAAAGGGATTTTTATTTTTATTGGAGTATCAGTTCAGTTCTGTTCAATCACCCAGTAGTGTCTGACTCTTTGTGACCCCATGGACACCAGCATGCCAGGCCTCCCTGTCCATCATCAACTCCTGGAGTTTACTCAAACTCATGTCCATTGAGTCGGTGATGCCATCCAACCATCTCATCCTCTGTCGTCCCCTTCTCCTCCTGCCTTCAAGCTTTCCCAGCATCAGGGTCTTTTCAAATGAGTCAGCTCTCCGAATCAGGTGCCCAAAGTATTGAAGCTTCAGCCTCAACATCAGTACTTCCAATGAACATTCAGGTCTGATTTCCTTTAGGATGGACTGGTTGGATCTCCTTGCAGGCCAAGGGATTCTCAAGAGTCTTTTCCAATACCACAGTTCAAAAGCATCAATTCTTAGGTGCTCAGCTTTCTTTATAGTCCTACTCTCACATCCATACATGACCACTGGAAAAACCATAGCCTTGACTAGACAGACCCTTGTCGGCAAAGTAATGTCTCCAGTTTTTAATATGCTGTCTAGGTTGGTCATAACTTTTCTTCCAAGGAGCAAGCATCTTTTTATTGGAGTATAGTTGGTTCAAAATGTTTTAGTTCCTACTGTACAGCAAAGTGAATCAGATATACATATATCCATTCTTATTTATCTTTGGCTGTGCTGGGTCTTCACTGATGCGTGAGGACTTTCTCTAGTTGCAGCAAGCAGGGGCTACTCTCTTAAGTTGTGGTGCACAGGTTTCTCATTGTGGTGTCTTCTCCTGTTGCAGGCTCTAGGTGCTCCAACTTCAGTAGTTTTGATTCCCGGGCTCTAAAGCGCTGTGTGGTTTACTTGTAGTGCACAGGCTTAGTTGCTTCTCGGCATATGAGATCATCCCAGACAAGGGATCAAACCTGTGTCCCCTGCATCACAAGGTGGATTCTTAACCACTGGACCACCAGGGAAGCCCATATCAACTCTTCTTAAAATTCTTTTCCCACATAGGTCTGTGCTGTGCTTAGTCACTCAGTTGTGTCCAACTCTTTACGATCACATGGACTACAGCCCATCAGTTCATGGGATTCTCCAGGCAAGAATATGTGAGTGGGTTGCCATGCCATCCTCCAGGAGATCTTCCCAACCCAGGTCTCCTACATTGCAGGTGGATTCACTACCATGTGAGCCACAGGGAAGCCCCCATATAGGTAATTACAGGGTATTGAGAAGGACTGTGTGATACAGGAGATCCTTATTAATTATCTATTTTCTATATAGGAGTGTGTATACGTCCATCACAATCTCCCAATTTATCCCTTCCAACCAGAATTAAATGTTATTTCATAAAAACTTTAAGGCAAAAATCCAAATATTATTATATGTATCCTGTCATTTAAAATCCATTTGGCTTCTATTTTTTTTTTTTCCCCCATTTGGCTTCTAAAAGGCACTGCTTAGAAAATCATAACATCAAGATAAAATACTTTAAAATATGAACATACAGTGCTATTACCACAAAAGTTTGTCATTTACCCCAAGGTGTGTCAAGAAGGGAAATTAAAAGTTATCTTCTACTTGACAGTTACAGCTAACTTCACACCTTTAATATTTACCTCCACAATATGGCTATAGGGGATTAAATTAAACTACCTTCTTTTAACATATGGAACTAAAATGGCATTCCTTCCCTGTTAGCTCACCTGGTAAAGAATCCACCTGCAATGCAGCAGACTCTGGTTCAATTCCTGGGTTGGGAAGATCCACTGGAGAAGCAATAGGCTACCCACTCCAGTATTCTTGGGCTTTCCTGGGGGCTCAGCTGGTAAAGAATCTGCCTGCAATATGGGAGGCCTGGGTTCAATTCCTGGGGGTTGGGAAGATCCCCTGGAGAAGGGAAAGGCTATCCACTCCAGTATTCTGGCCTGGAGAATTCCATGGACTGTATAGTCCATGGGGTCGCAAACAGTCGGACATGACTGAGCGATTTTCACTTTCAACCAACTAGATGTCCTCCTTATCTTTCAAAAGGCACTCCTTTAATAACAACTTAAGCCTAGTTTTCAGTTTAGTGTACACTCTATACTGACCAGGCTATTTTTCCTGAATATTGGAAGACAATAAAGCAATGCTTTCAAAATTTTGAGGAAAAATAGTATCCAACCTAAAATTCTATATCCAACCAAACTATGAATCAAGCATGAGCAAAAAATAAAGGCATTTCAGGCATGCATAGCCTTGAAACATTTACTTCCTAGACATTGTTTCTCAGGAAGTTATGTCACAAATGAAAAGGAATCAAATAAAAACAAAAAATCTACAAAAACTAGCCTCTAAGATGATGTCCAGAGTGACAAAAAAGGGAAGACGCCTTCCAACAGCCATGTGGCAATTCTAGACATTAAATCAAGAGAAGGGGTTCCAGGAGGGATACCACCAAGAGTGATTTATAGGTTTCCCATAGTTTCCATTACATTGAAAGGAATTTTATATAGTATTGTTGGAAACTATGAGGTGATTTCAAGATAGGAATATATAAAATTAAGCAAAGGAACACACCAAGGGGTGGGAGGTGCATGGAGTCGTGGGAAAGAAATGAATTATTAACAGGAAAGAAGATGATGTTGTACAAGAAAGAAAATTAAATCATAATACAATATGTGCTTCAGCTATAATAATATATACATTGTCCTTGTAACAGAAATATTCTATAATGATTTAATTACAAACTGTATTTAACTGCATTAGGAAGATGGAGGAAGAGAAAAGTGATATAAAAAGGATAAACCCTCATCTCTCATTGGACAAGGTCAGCAAATAATACCTAAAATATAAAATAAAAACATAAGCATGTCCTTTCTCAACACTGAGTTAACAAAAGAAATGCTTTAAAAAGTTACAATGGGCTCTCTGGGGAGTAAGACCCAAGGATGGAAGAAGTGAAGTGAAGTCGCTTAGTCATGTCCGACTCTTTGTGATCCCATGGACTGTAGCCTACCAGGCTCCTCTGTCCATGGAATACTCCAGGCAAGAATACTCGAGTGGGTTGCTATTTCCTTCTCCAGGGGATCTTCCCGACCCAGGGATCGAACCCAGGTCTCCTGCATCGCAGGCAGACGCTTTACCGTCTGAGCTACCAGGGAAGCCCAGGGAAGGATGGAAGAGGAAAGTGCTAAAAAAAAAAAAAAGAATAAATCGTGTACTACATTTGATTCATTAAGTCCATTTATATATATTACCTAAATTGAAGGTAACAAAATGTTGCTGAAAGACAAACATTAACAAAAATGTTGCTGAAAACCTTAGTTATTTAAGAAATTCACTGTCACATACCATTAAAGTTTCAGGATGTACTTCGGCCACCTGGTGAACAGAGCTGCAAATTTCAGAGGGTGGGAGGGAAAGAAATCCAGCCAAAGAAGCCAAAAGATAGATCCTAATACACAGGTAACAGAACTGAAATCTATTTTTCTTCATACAGAAAGTTGTACTACATTTTGCCACCTGCTGGCAAGATTCTTGAAATTTAGGCAATTCATTTAAACAACAAAAACTCAGTTTTTTGTGTTTTAAAGGAAAAACACAGAAATAATCCAAGAAATCAAAAAATGAATGATAAAACAACCAAATTCAATCATTATAATTTTAGTATACATAAAATGAGAAACATATCACTACCTATAGTAAAAGCTTTTAAAAGATAAATGCCATAAAAGCAAAAGTACAAACATATTATCTAGTTTCAAAGAATTTAACATAAATTTTCTAAACAATGTTTAAGCATTTTACCCGTTTGTTTATTCAAAGATATGTTCCATAAACAGCTAAAAGTTTTTTTAAAAGAGAATAAGACTGATAAAAGAAAATAGAGAATGTTTTCAAATACTAGTTAGAGGCAAAACTGCAAGCTTATCATCATGTTAACAGTGGTGTTTTTCAGTATCTCCCAAGCACCATGCCTTCTCTTTTGTTGAGAATAGTGCTGAATTTTAATGCCACTGTTTTGTCAATAAGAAGTGTTCACATACACTTCACAAGTTCATTAATAATCCTCTAAGAAGACCTAAATTAAACTTGGCAAGCAGCTTCTCATGAAACAAAATTTGCTTCTAGTTTGTGAGAACTAAATGTGCCAAGTGGCAAATTAAGATGTGGGAACCCACTTTAAAGGTTATGCTCTGGAAGTATTCGGTGACTCAAACAGAGGTATCATTAGGCGGCAGCAAAACAAATACTACTGGGACACCTGTTTCATTTGCAATCTGTTACTTTTCAGATGAGTAATTTTATGATGACCACCAAGAGCTATTAGGATAAACTTTAAAGGGAGACTGACATACACTCCCTAGATTTCCATTAGAGAACTAGAAGGCAATCAGAAAGCACCCCACTTTCAGCATTAAAAGCAAGAGAAAGAGTCCAGGAATTCACAGAGAACCTGCCTTTGTGCCAACTACATTGTGTGTGCTTAGTGTCCGTGGGAATGCTGACATGTGTACTGCAAGTGGTAACTGAAAAGTCAATTAAGTAGTGGGAAAGGGCTTGCAGCAAAAATTTAAACTAAAAATAATCCATTTACAGGAGATTAGTACAAAAATAAAGCTGGTTAAACTATAATCAAATCTGTATTTCCAGTTTCAATAGTAAACACAGTTGTTAAGAGTGGTTAACACATAAGACCGCTAAGGGCATCCAATTTCAAGTACGAAACATCTGTTTTACTAATACTACCCCTGCTATATCCTCCATTTCTTTGCTCAGAGAGAGTGTGAGAATAAGAACAAGAAAAGGTATGACACATGAAAGGAAAAGAAGTGAGCTTACCTTAGGGAGTACTGGCCTTTCACATAAATCCCTAAAATTATAAATTCTAAAGCTGTCAGATTTCTACAGCTTTAAAGATTTTCTTAAGAAATAAGGTCAGATGAAAATGCAGTCTCTCCCCCTGCTGCTTTTCAGTCCCCACCAGCTGAGGCAGTGAGCCTGTTTCCACACTGAACAGTTGCAAAATTCAGAAAGTCAAGCCAGCTGGATGGGTAAAAGCAGAACGGCCTTGGAGTTCATGAGAAAAAAGCAATGGTGGAAGTCAATCACCTCTGACGTCCAACAAGGCACCAAGTCAGCTGAAATTTCTTCAGTTCTGGGGACTAACACAGTTCTTTCATTTCACCAGCAGTGAGATATAATTCTGGGTATTTTCCCAGGGGATCTTAGTGGTAAATGAGGCTCTCTCCTCACCTGCTCCCCTAAGAGCAGGAGGCAACATTTCAGCCCCAGCTCTTGACCAAGCTGTCCAGTATTTGGGTACTTTAGTCTGATGGTGAAAGGTGCCAGCTCTGGAGTCAGATGGCCAACACCGCCCATGCTCCACAATTCACTCACAGAGTGTTCTTGGGCAAGTATACGCTCATGTGTAAAATATGACTGTAACAGTACCTCCTACATACGGTTATCACAATGATGAAATGAAATGATTCAAGCAAAGCCTTGAGCCGAATGCAGGGCCCACAAGAAATGCTCTAATGAACACTGAGTTTTTGAGCACAAACTCCACCACGGACTCATTGGTAAGAAATCGATGAAAACAATCAGCCTGGGCCCAAACTGCCCGACCAGTGATACTGTAGTTCAGTCACCAAGTGATGTCTGACTCTGCAACCCCATGGACTGAGGCCATCAGCCTCCTCTGTCTATGTATTTCCCAGGCAAGAATATTGGAGTGGGTTGCCATTTCCTTCTCCAGGGGATCTTCCCAACCCAAAGACTGAACCAACGTCTCTTGCACTGGGAAGTTGTTGTTCAGTCACTAAGTCATGTCCAGCTCTTTGCAACTCCATGGACTGCAACAAACCAGGCTTCCCTGTCCTTCACTATCTCCCAGAGTCTGCTCAAATTCATGTCCATTGAGTCGGTGATGCCATCCAATTATCTCACATCTCATCCTCTGTTGTCCCCTTCTCCTCCTGCCCTCAATGTTTCCCAGCATCAGGGTCTTTTCCAATGAGTTGGCTCTTCACATCAGGTTGCCAAAGTATTGGAGCTTCAGCTTCAGCATCAGCCCTTCCAATGAATATTCAGGACTGATTTCCTTTAGGATTGACTTGTTTGATCTCCTTGCTGTCCAAGGGACTCTCAAGAGTCTTCTACAGCACCACAGTTCAAAAGTATCAATTCTTAGGCACTCAGCCTTCTTCGTGGTACAACTCCCACATCTGTACATGACTACTAGAAAAACCATAGCTCTGACTATATGGAACTTTGTTGGCAAAGTAACATTCCTTTTTAATACACTGTCTAGGTTTGTCATAGCTTTTCTTCCAAGGAACTCAGTGAGGTTAGCAATTCATTATTTGTTTACAAAGAACATTACTCAATAAAAGTGGAGAGGGGGAATGCGAGAGAGGGCAGGAAAGACAACATTTTGTTTTTCATTCTGTTAGCACTGCTGCTACTTTATCTGAACACAGGAGGAGTGTCTGGACAGGTACTCAGCTGGGTCCTGCAAGCAGAGCAACGATCACAACAGGCAGCGCCTGTCTCAGTAGGAAGCCTATTCTTTGGCTCCTCCCTCCCAGTCCTCCTCATCCCCATGGACCAAGACTGCAGTGGCATACAGAGGCAAGCAATCTCAACATGCTATTGTCTAAGCCTTCCAGCCAGCGATCTGGATGAAATTAAGTGATCTCATTCTTTGTGCTCCCAATTTATGTCCTCAAGGTATTACTAAATATCCAAAGAAGCCTAAGGTGTATTATAGACAAAGGTGGAGGTAGGAGGGGAGGAGCAGATAGATACATTTCCAACAGGCACTCTTCTACATACCTACCAAAGCAGAACATATGAAATTATTAAAATAATACCAGTTTACATAAAACAAACACAGAGTAACAAACAATGGAGATGAGCCATCTGCTTCAAGCTAGAGAAAAGACGTGTGTCTATCAAAGAAAGGGCTTCTACAGAGTCACAAGTACTGTATTCAAATAATTTTCCATTTCCTCTGGACTAGTAAAAGCAGGCCTATCTATCATTAATGGATTAAAAACCCTGATTTTCTTTTTCTAAAACACTTATTTAAATGTTTATCCTTGGTGGGGGTAGGGCACACAATTAATTGGCCAAGGATTTTGTTGTTGTTTTAATAAGATCAATGTATTTCCAGTAAGCAACAAGATGGTTGGATGGCATCATCAACTCAATGGACATGAGTTTGAGCAAGCTCCGGGAGATGATGAAGGACAGGGAAGCCTGGTGTGCTGCAGTCCAAGGGGCTGCAAAGAGTCAGACCTGACTGAGCGACTGAACAACAACAAAGCAATTTCCACCCCAACATATTTTCATAAAGAGATGCTGCTCTTTTTCTATTTAGAGTGCTAGATACACAGATGAGTTTTTAACAAATAAATATTTATCGACTGATAAACTGCTTGAAATAACTATGATTTGCCCAAGGCTTGGAAAGTATAGAATGAAACAGGGGGAAAGGAACTAAGAGTTGGTGAATGTTGTGTAGAGAAGCACTCTGGTTAATACCTTGCCCAGGAAAAAACTATGTATTTGAAAATTGCTATGAGATCCTTCTCCAAGAGGAGACTATTACTAATCTTATTCTTTAAAAACAAAAAATAAAATAGTAATCTTGATGTTAGGAATCTTCCTCCTCATTTCACGTTGGACAAACAAGTTGGTTTATGCAGGTTCCTGCATGGCTAAGGCTTTTAAACTTAGACTCATCCCTTTCAGGGGCACTGATTTTGAAGTATCTCCACCCTCGGAGAGTTAACCACAACTTAATGCCACCTCTCTACCCTTCACATATTCTACTGCTACAATTCTCACATGTTTAAAGTTATTTTCTTACATACTGGTCTCCACTGCTAACTGGAACTACTCAAGGGCATAAAGTATGTTTTATTAATTTTTTGTATTCCCAAACTTCCTAAATATTTTATTCATGCCATAAAAAAAAAAAAACTACTGAGCCTACTATGCATCAGATGCTTTAATCATTCAACAAAAATGTATCGAAATGACACTGTTCTTAACAAGTATTTGGAACACACCTGTGAGTCCTGGCCACATGTTCTGCAGGGAGAAACAGAGGACCCACAGATATACTACAGTGTATCCAATGCGCTAATAAGGAAGAAAAACCTTAGAGCAAGCTAAGAAAGATGAAGAGTGTGCAGGGGGCAGGGCGCTAGCTCAAGCTAGGTATTCAAGGTGCTCAAGCAAGGTGCTCAAGCTAGGTGCTCAAGGTGCTCAAGCTAGGACTTGTGGCGAAATGACACCTGAGCAAGCCTTTTAAGGAGGTCAGGCACTTAGCTTAAAGCTCCAAGGGGATCTCTGGAGAAGGGCATTCCAGACAGTTAGAATCTCCAGGGCAAAGGCTAGTGTGCTCAGCAGTGTTTCAGGAACAGCAAAAGGGCCAGAGGGACGAGGCAGGGAGCTGGCAATGAACTAGTAATAAGGTCAGAGAGGACCTCACAGGCCATCATAGGAGTGTGGGGTTTAGGGAGGGAGGGAGGCGCTGTTTGTTTTGCTTTTGGCTGTGCTGGGGGGCACAGATTTTATCTCCCCAACCAAGGCTCACACCCGTGCCCCCTGCACTGGAACCATGGAGTCCAACCACTGGACTGCCAGGGAAGTTCCAAGAGTGTTCTTAAAGTAACTGCATACCTGCAAGATCAGACAAGAAGCACACACCCCAAGATACATGTATCTGTACGTGAAATATATCCAGGTGCTACTAAAATTTTAAAACAAGATTTTTGCTGCTTCTCCTGCACCCTAATGGATCGATCATCTTGCACATCTTGTTCCTTGGAGAAGCAGCACCCCCACTCTGAAGACCACTACCCTAGGTTACCATAGCTTGGACAGCTAACAATATATTCTTGTGTCACCTGTGAGCCATGCTTTCCTAAGACCCTTAACACAGTCTGAGGACCTCTCTGTAGGCATTACAGATAACCCCAGTTTGTAGGAGGGTTGAAATGGAACACTTTGGGGGTTTTGTTTTTGTTTCCCTATCCAAGCGTTTCTTAAAACCTCTTTCTCTTGGGTAAGGAAGAGGCACCTGACCTGGGTCATACCCTTTTCAGTACTCATCATTCTCAATCTTGGCTGCCACGAGGTGTGGAAGGTTTTTAAAATTTAGAAAACTCCTCGGGTGATTCTAATGTGCAACTGTGGGGACCACATCAGTGTCGCACACAGCTCTGCCTTCTTAACTGAACAAGCAACCACAGTCAGGAGTGATCAGTGTTATTCTGGGACAGGCATAGAAAGTACCCAAACCAGGCAAGCTAAACCTATTTCTAAAAGTTCTTGGAACAATTAAATGAGGCTTAAAAGAATGAGAAGGAACTAGCCCACTCTAGTTAGATGGAGCAGCAGGTGCAAAGGCCCAGCAGTAAGAAAATATCTGATAAATTTTTAAATTCACATTCTTCATGAAAGAGAGTATTATACATGTATGCATAACTGAATCACTTTGCTATACAGTAGAAACTAACACAACACTGTAAATAAACTATCCTTCAATAAAATACATTTTATTTTTTTTTAATTCACATTCTTCCTTTCTCTCCCACCAACTGTCCCAGGATTGAGAGGGTCTCAGGACACAGGATTTCCCATTTTAAAACAAGAAAGGTCCCAGGAACAAACTGGTCACCCCATCACTCTACCCTGACCAGGGAAAAAGAACTGCTAAAGTGATCACTCAGGTTCCAAGACACATTTACTAATAGGTGGGATGATCATTGCATATTATGAGCAGTTCAGTCTCTTTGGCACATGTTAGTTTTATGAAGCAGGATTCCTAAGACATGGCATGCTACGATGGCTGCCATCTTGCACTCACTCCCCTCACTCCACTGGGTGCTGTGGAAGTCATTGAAAGGCTTTAAGTAAGGGAGTGAAAATTAGATTTGATACTATTAACTGAGATGCTATAAGATTACAGGATCAACAGGACTAGATGATTAAATTGGGGGAAGGTTCCAGAGAAAGAGGTAAAAACATGACCACTTTGTAGCTATGACATAAAACACAAGCTGTTCTCAATTTATAACCTCAGTATGATCCATGAGTTCACTTGCGGATTCATAATTTAAACTACATGTTTCCACAGAAACCATTTTATAAGTTATTGTTACATTTCTAGGTCAGGTCACTAACCTACTAAATCCCTTAAGAAGTTCACTGTATTTTTCCAGTGAAAATTTTTAGGAAACAATACTGCTGATACATGTAAGACTCTTGAAGTGAATTAAGTCATTTTCTATTTATTTTGAATGTTGGTATTTGAGGCAAAAATGTTTAATTGACAAAGAAGGAGATACTGATACTTGCACAGGGTTTAAATGGGTCTTCTGGGTATTTTCAAGGGCTAAGAAGAGGCTCTTTCTGACAACAGGTTTTACTTTGTAAATGCACAGCTTTCTTTTCCTTAGTGCAGATATGACTAGTTCAACTTTCTATATTTAACCTGCCATAATTAGAGTCAGGTTTTATAAAGAAATATTTTCTTGAGATAACCAAGGAAAAATTAAAAGAGAAAAAAAAGATGGATGCTAAACACTGCCCGAGGTAGAATGAAATGGATAAGAAAAGACACTGGAGCTGGAGGGCGCTGGTGAGATGATGTGTGTCAAGTCCGGTAGGGGTCAAAGAACAGGAGAAGGGGGCAGGTGGCTCCTCGGGGACACAGCTGAGGACAGAAATGACAGACGGACCACAAATACTCGACTGTGTACAGCTTAGAGGCAAAGAAGAAGGGGCAAGAAATTCTAAGCCCCTTGCTTAAGTCTCAACCATCTTTATTTGTTGAGGTCCATTCCATCCTCAGGACAATGTCCCACTTACTCTAAGGGAGAGCCAGCTTGCTGGGTTTATAACTTGATAGGTTCAACAACAGCCATCAAATGCTCTGTAATGGCCTCAGGTAACTCCATGTCCAGGAAAGGCCAGTCATCTCCTTAACACTCTCCCTAGCACATTCAATTGTCTCACCTCCTTATCTTTCTTTGGTATTTTAGTCAGGTTTCTGCCTCACTAAAATCCACCCACACAGTATATCTTAAGGCTACCATAATATTTGGTGAAAATGCCTAAAGAAAAAGAGAATACTAGAGTTGAGAAAGGGACTCAGATTATACAAAGCAGATCCAGTCCTCTGGAGAGTCATATCAAAATAAGTCAGTTCCAAAGCACTTCTGTATATTTTAACTAACTAAATGAACCGTATGATAACAGAAAATTTCACAATTCAAATACAAATCAAAAACCTGAGGCTCAACTTCCTCACCCGATCTTCTTGATCAGCTCTCTCAAAAGGGATATTTCATATTTCTCACCTTGGGACATGGTACTGCCAAAAACACAAACAGCAAGTATCTGCATACATTTACCCATTACTTGGTACATAGTACTATTTCTCACAATTGAGCCATTTAAAGCAGAACAAAATGAAGAAGAGGAAAAATAAAAGAAAACCTCCCACAAATGTAGGGAGTGCTCTATTAAAGAAGAACCTTCAGCAAATAGGAAACTTGCTAAAATTTACTTTTCTTTATACCTTCTTCTTAAAAAGGTGGGCCACAGAACTTAATCACCTGGCTTGTCCCTCAACCACTGCAAACTTCTTAAACACCCCATTGGATGCTGAAGAAAGAAATTAAACCTTGGGGAAACGGATAGTTTGAGCCGGGTTTTACTTTGACTAAGAAGCCACAGTACTCAGCACAGCTCAGGACAAGTAGCGTCCCCACCCTCCACTCTCCGAACCTTCGAGGAAATGATGAGGCTGCCATCAAGCAAGACACAAAGGCCTCGGCTCTGACCCATCAATCTGTGGCCCAGGAGACAAGCTACTTCTGTTCCAGTACTGGAAACCCTGATTCCAGGTCACAGCAGCAGTCCCTGGTCTAGTAATTTGACTAGCTTTGGGTACAAAGGCATTGATGTATCAAATTTGAATGGATCTAGTCAACTTTATCCAAATGAACTACTTGGAGAGAGTTATCCTGTCTTTCCTGGGAGACTCCATGAATATCCAGCTCATAAGATGTTGCATGAGCTTGCCTTGCTAAATGACACAGATGCAGCAGTCAGAGAACTGGCTAAGTGGGAACCTTTTCCCTCAGGAAATCTTCAAAGTCCATCCTTAATTCAGCCAAGAGTGCCACACAATGGCAGAGATGACGATTATTTCTGTTAAAGGAAGCCTTGCCAGAAAGGTAACTGATAAAATTGGCTGTTAAAAAAAAAACTCCCATAACATGATTTTAAAGCTAAAGTTCAAGCCAATATTCAACATCATTATGAATGTGAAATATTAGAGGAATCCTGAAGAAAGCAAGGATGTACACTAGTGCCACCTTTAACATTCTTTCTGTTTTTGTTTGTTTTGGCCATGCCACATGGCACTTGGGATCTTAGTTCCTACACTGGGGTAGAACCCGCACCCCCTGTGTGCAAGCATGGAGTCTTACCCAGTGGACCACCAGGGAAGTCCCCTCCCTGCTTTTTTAAATTTAACATTATTTTTGGAAGTTCCAGTTAACTGAAGTAAGACAAGAAAAAGAGGTTTGAAAAGAGAGAGAGACAATTACTATCTGCAGACAATATGACTGCCTAACTGGGAATGATCTAAGATAATAAACTAGAAAAGTATCAGAATAAGAGTTTAGTAATGTTAGTATGCAATAAATAAAAATCAGGCGCATCGATTAGAAATTCGGGGCAGGGGTTCACAATACAGACAACAGTCTTAGGAATAAATTTAAGAAAAAACACATAGGATATTATAAACAAAACTACTGTATTTGTATTATAAACATTTCATATGTGAGCATATATGTGTGTGTGTGTGTGTGTGTGTGTGTATACACATACACATACTTCACTGAGAACCTGAATAGAGATATACAATATTTCTACAAGAAAGTCTTCTGCCTTACTCCTCAAATTATTTCCATCAAAATCACAATATATTTAATTCCATTTGTTCACTTCAAGTTGAGGGGGTTAGCACAGAAACCTGAAAAAAAGATTTTAAGTTCTTGGTCCAGGCTTTGGCTTCAAGCATCAGTTATAACCTGTAAGAGAGGCCGTAGGTCCATGTAACTTTTTGCCAGCACATTTCCTGCAACCTCAATCTTTCCCGCCAGCTTCCTGGCTTTAAGTGAGAACCCCAACCCACTACTTCTGACACAAAACTGAACATTCCATTTGTATTCCACTGCTCTTCCTAGCATCTTCATCCTTCAGCGTCCTTTGTTCCTGCCTCGTATCTACCCAGAAAATCTTCAACCTGATTCTGGGTTAGAAGGAATCCTGGTCAGTATGTAAGTATTCAGGCTCAGGAGTCAGCCCACCTAGATTTAAATTCTGACTGTACAGCCTACTTCCTGTGTAATCTGAGGCAAATTAATTAATTATTCCATGTCTCAGTTGCCACATCTGTAAGAATAATAATACCTAGCTTAGAGTTGTACTGAAGGTTAAATAAGCTAATGCATATAAAATCTTGGCACAAGAATTGACACAATAAGCATGAAAAATATTAGCTCCTACAGATGGGCTGCTGAGCACTGTGACAAAACCACCTAAACAACGCTATGTACTAATGTACGTCCTCCCATTTAAGCACCATCCTGTTGCAAGTCTCCAGTCAGCACCCTTTTCTGTTCTACAACCACCCCTCTTTTGCCTGCCACTTTTAAATCTGAGTATTCCTCAGAGGACCTACCTACAGGGTGTCTTCAGAGACTTCACTGTACACTCTAAGCAATTTCCCCACAATGTTCTCAAGTCCTGCTTCCATAAAATGATCATTATCAGATCCAGATCCAACCTCCCTCCTGAACTTCAGGTGCAGAAGCATCCAACCGCCTGCCTTTGGCCCCTCCCTCAAGGTCCTACATGCACTTCAAACTCAGCCCCGTTCCTCACACCTTTTCTTCCTCACGTATTTTCAGTGTCACTTAATGGAAGCATCATCCACCAAGTAAAGCAATCTCTTACTTCTCCCGCCTCCTCACAGCCTATCAGTTACTAAGGATTACTGGTTCCTCAGGCTTCCCAAGTGGCACTAGTGGAAAAGAACCCACCTGCCAAAGCAAGAGACATAGAGTCTCAAGTTCAGTCTCTGGGTCAGGGAGATCGCTTGGAGGAGGGCATGACAACTCCAGTTTTCTTGCCTGGAGAATCCCCAGGGACAGAGGAGCCTGGTGGGCTACAGTCCACGGTGTCACAAAGAGTCAGACACCACTGAAGTGACTTAACACTCAGCACACACTGGTTCTGCATTTTAAACACTTCTGTCTCCCTCTCCTCAGGACCACCACCTCTGCCTCAGTTCAGAATGCCACCATCTTCCTAGCTGGTTGTCAGTTTCCCAGGTCTCTGCCCTCAGAGTACCACAAGCTGAGGGGCTCAAACAATAGAAAATCTTCAAGGCTCTAAGCCAGAGGTCAAGGTGTCCACAGGGTTGGCTTCTTCTGAAAACTGTAAGGGAAGGGTCTATCCCAGTCCCCTCTCTCTGGCGTGTGGATGGCCTGTGTCCCTTCACATCATTTCCCTTCTGTGTGTTTATCTCTGTGCCTAGATTTCCCAGTTAATAAGGGCGCCAGGCATGTTGGGTTTGGGCTCACTCTCTTAACTAACTACATTGCAATGGTCCCATTTCAAAATAAGAGCACATTTGGGGCAAGTTACTTAAATATTCAGTCTTGGCTGCCTCATCACATGTATATGTGATTTGCAACATGAGATTAACAATATACTATATTTACTGTCAAAATTAAATAGGATTCCTATTCAAGAAAACAAAACTTCCCCCCATGCCTGGAACCTAGTAAATGATAAATTAAAAATTAGCTGACATCACAATGATGCCAATGATGGTGTTTATGAATAATGTTACACCTATAATTCAAATATTTTCTGAGTGACAACTGTAAGTCCAGCAATATTTTATGCCCTTGGGGGACGTTCGTGAAGATAATTATATATACATACATAGGTGGCTGGTGATGGACAGGGAGGCCTGGCGTGCTGCGATTCATGGGGTCACAAAGAGTCAGACACAACTAAGCGACTGAACTGAACTGAACATAGGTGGCTCAGATGGTGAAGAATCCATCTGCAATGCAGGAGACCCAGGTTCAATTGTTGGGCCAGGAAGATCCTCTGGAGAAGGAAATGGCAACCCACTCCAGTATTCTTGCCCAGAGAATTCTATGGACAGAGGAGCCTGGAGGGCTACAGTCCATGGGGTCACAAACAGTCAGACATGACTGAGCAACTCACACACAATGAGCTATGGGGTTAGGACTTGAACATGCTAATCTGGAATGGATGCAATTCAGCCTTTAACATTGGCCTTACTGCCTCTACCATTGCTCACCTGGCCCTGCACCTAACTTCTGCTCAACTAAGAAAGCTATCTTTCCAAAAGTCAATCCTAATAATGTCCTTTTCCTGCTTAATCTTCACATTAGCTGTTTTTCATTCAAACTGTAAATAATGCTGATGGCAATAATACAAGTATTTACGAGTGCTAACCATGTGCCCAGGATTATTCTAAGCATGTTACATACATGACACTACTCCTAAACAATGAGTACTATCATTCCCTCCATTTTATAAATGAACAAATACGGCAAGAAAGGTATTAAATGACATCTGTTCAAGAAAGCCATGAGGTTGGCACATTTCAGAACCAGGATTAAACTCAGGCTCTGTACCCCAAAATAAAAGGCTATCTAACATGGAAATTCAATTTATTATCAGTCAATATAGGTTTCCCCTTTGACCTTTAGCTACCTCTCACAAACTACCCACAGTTCAATCCAATAAGAACTTTCACAAGAGGAAAAAGATGCTTAGAAAGGATCGCTGATTCACATTAAGGAAGCCATCAAATTCTGAACACTCCACAAACATCAAATCAGCCAACCATTACCAAACTGAAGGAGGTTGGGGACGAAGTAAGGGTGAGCAGGCAGAAAAGGCTAAAACTGCAGGAGAACCCAGAGGAAGAAAATCTAAACACTCATCCAGAATATACCCTCTAGTGAGAAATAAGGATTAATAAACAAAGTGTGTTTTAGTATCTGAAAGGGCTTTTACTAACAGATGAGTAATTATATTGAATGGCTATGGTCCAACATAATAAATACAAATATAGGGTTTTTTCCCTCTAAACAGAGCACAGGGACAACCCCAGAAGTCACTTAAGAGAATTTTTAAAAGGAAGAATATAAACTCTGAAACAAAGAATATTTTTAGGTGCTAACCATTTTTTTTTCCATTGAATCTGTTATAAAATACTATCTGACAAGGTCTTTAAAGGGTTCACTGTTGATTAAACCATTTTCATGGCCTAATGAGTTTGAGCCCTATTAATTCAGGCTGTGCTGTGTACATTGATTTTTGTCATAGCAAGGATCAACAGCAGTAACAGATCTTCAAATTAACCAACTGCTCACAGTGTTAAGTGGGAAAAATGTCTGCTGTGAAATATGTAGTGTCCAAGCACTATTCAGTGCCAATAAAAGCCAACAAACAGGCTGTATTTTTAAGTTTAAGCAGAAGGAAAGCAATGCCTACCTGTAGAGACAACAGTTTGGTTTTTATTTCAGATTTTAAAACCAAAAACTCTAATGCTAAGAAAGGATAAAAATTAGACACAACCTACTTTTGAGCTCTGAATTACCATCACTAGATTGCACAAATCAGGTAGAGATAGAACACAGTAAGATCAAAACCACAAGCTGAAACAGCCTGGAAGGCAGTTCTTTCCCTTAAATGAAACCTTCATATAAAACAAATCTATACAGTTCCTGTGTGTGCTAGTCTTTTGACAATGTTTAAGTGAAAAGTTTTATTCCATAGCTCTTCACAATTTTCCACATTTAATATGTGAAGGAGAAAACCACCTTTAATCTTCTATTATAACTAAACCCAAACATTGAAGTTACCATTAAAAATGTCATCATTTATATCTCCTCTCATATTAAGAAATGTATTTTTTTTTATGTATTTATTTTTGGCTGTGCTGGGTCTTTGTCGTGCAGGCTTTACTCCAATTGCAGTGCATGGGCTTCTCCTGTTGCAGAGCATAGGCTCTAGAGCACAAGGGCTTCAGCAGTTGCAGCTCCCAGGCTCCAGAGCACAGGCTGAAAGTTGTGGCGCACAGGCTTAGTTCCTCTGTGGCATGTGGATCTTCCTGGACCAGGAATCAAACTCATGCCCTCTGCACTGGCAAGCAGATTCTTTACCACTGAGCCACCAGGAAGTCCCATTTATTTTATTTTTGATAGTAACAAAAGCAACCCTGGATATCTGCATGAAATTAAGCAACCAGTTCTATGTGCCTCCTTCTTTGGGTTCTTCTTTGCTTCTCAGGGAGTCAGCAAAACATGGGTCAAGGGTCAAACAGCCTACTGTCTGCTTTTGTACAGCCCATAAATCAAAGAATGGTTTCCATAATAATAAATGATTGGGGGGGGCGGGGAACAAATCAAAAAAAGAACATTCCATAGCACATGAAAATTGTGTAAAATCTGATTTCAGTGTCCATAAATAAAGGTTTACTGGAAACAGTCACATCCATTCACATGCAGACTGTCTTTGGATGCTTTTGTGCTATGAAGACAAGGCCGAATAGCTGCAACTCGACTACATGGCCCACAGAGCACAAGATATTTATCATCTGGCCCTCTTCAGAAAAAGCTTGCCCACCCCTGTTCTAGCTCCTGCCAGAGATTGACAGAACATGTTATTACAGAGAAGTGGACAGCAACATGGTCAAAAGGTGTGTGATTATTGAAAGGACACTTTGATGGGCAGATCCGGACCTAGAAAATAAATTCCTGCTGGCGTTGACCAGTTGACATCTCCATTTCATGAAATATCCCAGATCTGAGGTTGCCATATAACCATAACATGTGATTGTCTTAAGTAATAACCAAAGGTGTGTATCCATGTAAAACAAGACAATTCAAGACATTTTACAATCAGACTTGGGAAATCTTTTCTCCTGAGCAAAAGGAGCTACTGCCATCAAAAAGAACAAATACAAAATCAACAAAATGGAGAAGTGACATGGAGAAATGGGTAAAGTGGAGAAACCAAAACAATGGACTGGATGAAGTCAGGGAAAGCAGTAACTAAAATTTATTCCTAAGGCTGGGGTGAGTTATTCTATACAGGAAAGTTTTCAAGTGTGAGTAATAAATTGAGTGCATATATTGAATAGAAAATATGAGTTGAACGGAATAAACTTAAATTGTATTTTAGATTAAAGAAAATTAGATTAAGGAAAATTTTTCATATATATTTCAAAATAGAGGAGACTTTGACAAATTACATTAAAAAAATAATAAACTGAGTAATACTATCTACACCAAAGTAACAGTCTGTTAATTTGCTAGAATAAAACCAAAAAAAAATTAATGTCTGTTAATTTCAAATTTTGAGAATTAAGCAGATGTGTCTTAATTCTTTGGAAATCAAAGGATTTAGTTGCTTTCTCTACATATTAAAGCTTCTATTTCTAGATACAGTGTAAACAAATAGTCAACCTCAAACCTTCTTCCCCAAGAACATTCTTTGCAACTTCATGTAATTTTTTTTAAAGCTCTTTGGTTTACCTATATACCACAGAAATTCTTAGAAAATTTTTAAATACCAATTTCAGGTAAAAGCTTTGATGTGTTATATATTTTATATACATGAAGAGTATTTTATATTATTCTCCATGATTAAAATGGAAAAAAGATGCATTCAGGTGACAATACAGGTGAAGCTACTACCCAATACCAGTAATCAAACCTAATACACAGCACTCACGCCTATTTTCCAAATGTATTTCAGTTTCAACATTACTGAAAATGTGGGGGACACTGTCATTTAAATAATTTCTGATCTGTTTCTTTCCAAAGAACTAGGTCAAAATAAAGGTTTTTCCAAAACTGAAGTAAAAAGCAATGGGGAGATAAATAACTAGACAGAAGAAAATACTCTGGTATATTAACACATACATATGGAACCTAGAAAAATGGTACTGATGAGCCTATCTGCAGGGCAGCAAGAGAGACACAGATATAGAAAACAGACTTGTGAACACAGTGAGGGGAAGGAGAGAGTAGGATGAATGGAGAGAGTAGTACTGAAACATAAACATCACCATATGTATTAATAAAATAGATGGCCAGTGGGTATTTGCTGTATGATGCAGGGAGCTCAAATGAGTGCCCCAAAATAACCTGAGGGGTGGGATGGGGTCGGAAGGAGGTTCAAGAGGGAGGGGACATATGTATACCCATAGCTGATTCATGTTGATGTATGGCAGAGACCAACACAACATTATTAAGCAATTATCCTCCAATTAAAAACAAATTAGTTTTTTTTAAAAAAAAGATACTTCAGTTAGTATCTATAAACCAATCTGAACAAATATTAGAAAAAGAATCCCCCATAATGGTATGTTTCTTAAATTTGCAATATTTGCGCTTACATAAGGCCTTTCACCCAAGAATTTCAAAGTGCTCTAGCAAACACATTCATTTCAATCATGAATGGAAAACTTGAATTACTCTAGATCAGATAAAGAAAATGAAAACCTTAAAAAAAAAAGTACACTTTTAAGGTCATTCTAATTAGGTCAAAATTAAAAGTTCAAAATTACAAATGTACATCTGTCACACTTAACCACTAAATATACTAATTTCCACGGTGTAGTAACACCAGGAAATGCAATCACAAAATCCATTTCCTACATTAACAACTAATAGTTTAAAACCTCAAATCTGAGACTTCCCTCATGGTCCGGTGGTTAAGACTTCAGCTTCTAAGGCAGGGGGTGCAGATTCAGTCCCTACCTGATGACTTATGCATAAATGAGTACAAAAAAAATACAAATTTCCAGAAAATATGTGTTAAGTTTTAAAAATTAGATGGAAATAATGACTGGCCTTTGGATCTAGCTAAATGCAAACATTTGAAGAGTTTTTAAAAGTTTAACCTTGATTCAGACATTTGCCAATCAAGCATCCAACTTCAACTTTCCACTTTTAAGAACTGTCAGAATAAGTCAAACTCTTCCCATTTGTCTGAACTCTCTAATAGAGGGTACATTAATTACTTCCTACCCCAAAATATTTGAAAACACAAGATATACCATTCATTTTGCTTAATGTTCCACAAATGCCTGAAAAGCAAATTCAATTCAATTTAGTTCAATCAATAAGAGAATTTCAGATTTTTTAAGCCAATATGTTTTAAACCAAACACAGATATTCCCTAGGGCCAATAATTATGATTTATTATATTCTCTAAGCCAAACCTCTGGGAGCACTGTTTCCAAAACTCACATTCTACCAAACTAGGACACAGTGCGGTGGGGAAACAGTTCAGAACACATGGATTATTTTTCCAAAGCTAAACTTTAACACCAGAAGCACGAACAAGCTGAATTATACTGCCCTCTAGAGTCTCCTTGTGATATTCTTTTTAAACTAGTAGTAATGAAATTCTAACCATTAGACCCTTCTAATTAATAAGCAAGCTTTCAGTATTCCAATACCACAGACTGACTTTTTTTTAAATGGACTGGTAGCAGTCTTTACTAAAACCTATTATATTTCAATTACCACCATTATTAAAGGTCAGCAAAGAATCCAAAACAGAATTTTATAATTTACATTTTTTGAATTTTTAATTAATCCCAATTGCAGAGATGTCTAAAATAAAGACGATGTGTAGCATATATTAGCCCAGTTACCAGGAGTTCTCTTCAGCAAAACTTGAAGTTCATACCTTTGACACAGCACACAAAACTTGGTCCCATACAGCCAGTGTTCCCTGGGACTGCTGCTCAGTTTGCATCTGTCCTCAACTCCCAGCAATTCTTGCCCTTTCTCTAGCCAAGCAACCCGAGCCCTAAAGGGATCTTAAGGAGCTAATGAGAAGCTGTGGCAACCAAGACCCATGTCAGCTGCAAAGCACAAACACCAATACCCACATTTTCTAAGCATCAAGAAGCAACCTACACTTTGGAAGGACCTACTTGGAAGGACTGCAAGTAAATTAAAACCACCCCTCTAACCTAATAACTCTGTGGGCACCTATAACACACCATAACTTGAGAGTTTCTAATATCCTTTAAGAACTTATTAAAAGACATGCTTCACCATTCACCACTAGTAGTATAGACTGTCTCAGTTGTTAACAGTAAATAACTGGGGCTTGGGTTTGGTTTTGTTTTTCCTTGTTTTAATCTAGATTTTCATAAGACCATAAGGTAGCAACCCTACTCAAACCTTCAAGAAAAAAAATCTGTATCTTTTCAACATCAGAAATGTATGTTTTAAAAAACCCAAAATTAAGATGCAATGTTCCACAACAAAATATCTACTATAACTTATTACATTTGAAAGTAATCTAATAAAAATTATCCAGGGGCTCCAATCCAGTAAATAATAATAGCTTCCTTTGGGATATAAAAATGAAAATACGATTTCTATAAGCTCTGGAACAGAGCCTGTTTTTGAAAATACAGTTTTACTGGAACACAGAAATACTGCATATGGTTGGCTGCTTTCTCAGTAGAACAGAGCTCAGCAGTTGCAACGGAGATCACATGGCCTGCAAAGGCTAAAATATCATTTGGCCCTGTCAATTTCTGGTCTAGAACAAATATTCCGAGCCTTTTCCAGACATTAAGAAGCATGTCATGTGCACAAGTCCAGGAAAAGGGCTGGATTGCAGAAAAAAGGATTAGAGCTGCTATCCACTCCATACTAAAAATTTTGTTGTTGTTCAGTTGCAAAGTCATGTCCAACTCTTTCCAACCCCATGGACTACAGTGCACCAGGCTCCTCTGTTCTCTTCTATCTTCTGCAGTTTGCTCAATTTCATGTCCATTGAGTCGGTGATGCTATCCAACCATATCACACTCTACCATCCCCTTCTCCTTTTGCCTTCAATCTTTCCCAGTATCAGGATTTTTTCCAATGAGTAGGCTCTTCACATCAGATGGCCAAAATAAAGGAGCTTCAGCATCAACCCTTTCAATGAATATTCAGGGTTGATTTCCTTTAGGATTGACTGGTTTGATCTCCCTGCAGTCCAAGGGACCCTTTAAAAGTCTTCTCCAACAACACAGTTCAAAAGCATCAGTTCTTCAGTGCTCAGCCTGTTTTATTGCCCAGCTCTCACATCTGTACCTGACTACTGAAAAAAACCGTACCTTTGACTATATGGACCTTTTTTGGCAAAGTGATGTCTCTGCTTTTTAATATGCTGTCTAGATCTGTCATAGCTTTTCTTCCAAGGAGAGTCTTAATTTCATGGCTGCAGTCACTGTTCACAGTTATTTGGAGCCCAAGAAAATAAAATCTGTCATTGCTTCCAGATTTTCTCCTTCTACTTGCCATGAAGTGATGGAACCAAATGCCATAATCTTTGTTTTTTGAATGTTGAGTTTTAAGCCAGCTTTTTCATTCTCCTCTTTCACACTCATCAAGAGGCTCTTGAGTTCCTCTCTGCTTTCTGCCATTAAAGTGGTATTATCTGCATATCTGAGGCTACTGATATTTCTCCTGGCAATCTTGATTCCACCTTGTGAGTCATACAGCCTGGCATTTCACATGATGTACTCTGTAGACAAGTTAAATACACAGGGTAACAATATACAGCCTTGTCGTACCTCCTTTCCCTATTCTGAACCAGTCCATTGTTCCACGTAAGATTCTAACTGTTGCTTCTTGACCCGCATACAGGTTTCTCAGGCAACATGTAAGGTGGTCTGGTAATCCCATTTCTTTAAGAATTTTACACAGTTTTCTGTGATCCACACAGTCAAAGGCTTTAGTGTAGTCAATGAAGCAGAAGTAGACATTTTCCTGGAATTCCCTTGCTGTCACTATGATCCAATGGATGTTGACAATCTAATCTCTGGTTCCTCTGCCTTTTGGAAACTCAGCTTGTACATCTGGAAGTTCTCAGTTCATGTACTGCTGAAGTCTCTCTTGGAGAATTTTGGACATAAGCTCACTGGCATGTAAAATTAGAGAAACTGTACGGTAGTTTGAACAGCCTTTGGCAATGCCCTTCTTTGGGATTGGAATGAAAACTGACCTTTTCCAGTATGGGAAGGAAGAAGTGACAGATGCAGCTGATTCACACCATACACATGGTGTAAGACTGAACAAAGAACTTTAGGGCTTTCTTTTAGATGCTGCTTGACTACAGGCGACATGAAGAGCTCACTTCTGAGGTGGTTTGAGATTGATATCAAAGGGTAAATTTCAAGTAAGCTTCGCAACAGTTATGACAAGGACTATGACTATCCAGATTCCAGAATGAATTTGAGGTAAATATCAAGAATTTAAATCAGTGAACCATCAAAATGAAGATATTTTCCAAAACCTATAAAATATGATTAATCCCCTTGAAAGAGAACTAAATGTAAATATGGAAAACAGAATGAAGATGATCTGGTCAAGAGACCCCGATTCTAGTCTAGGTTTTGACTATGCATAGTCTTAGAAAAGTCATTTCCCACTCTGGTTTTTAGCATTCTCATCTGTAAAATGAGAAAACTGGGTTAAATCAATGGTTCTCAACCATTAACATTCATCAGAATCACCTATAGGTAGTTGTTTAAGCAAAGACTTGTGGACACCAGACTTCCAGTTTCAGCCCTGACTCACAGAATGTGGAAACCATTACTCCCATCTATACAAGAAAAAAGCTAAAAAACTGAAACCACTTTTCTTAGATCCATCAGAGAATTGAGATCATACCACCTCTAAAATCTGGAGAGATGGAAAATACTGAGAGCCACAGACATCATCAACTGACCTGAAGGAAAAGCTATAGGAGCCAGTAATTTGTAGGAACACTTGAATGATAACTTTTACAAATTTCCAAACACCAAGTAAGGACTAACTTGAGAGTTAAAAACTCCTGGAGATCCACATTCAGGGAGACCCACCAGGTTCTCACACGAAGATTAAAGAAAAATCCTCTAGTAATGTGGGCCATTTTGAAATAGCCCAGTGCATTCTCTATAACAAAGGCCTGTTCTGTTCTCTGGTATCAAAGGGATACCAGAGCAAAGGCAATAATTAGTCAACTCCTGTCAACTCCCTCTCACCTTCCTGTCTTAACATAAGAGGCGGGGGGAAAAGGCTAAAAAACTTCTGAAGGTCACAGACCATGAATTTAGGATCCACTAAAAAACTGAGATTTAACATAAGATTACAGAATGTTTCCTCTCCCCAATGCGTTACCACCAAATCAACTGGGTTTCAGTATAAATAACAGTGGCTTAGAGCTTCAGGACAGGCTCTATTTAAGAAGGAATACTTAGGGAAACCCAAAGACAGCAGAGGAGGGGGAAAAAAATCAAGAAAACTACCAGAGGATAAAATACCTTTCACCTTTACCTACATTACAGCAAACATTAAAAACAGCATGGATATTTTTTATATAGCTAAATACAATCTTACCACACAATTCCACAACTGCACTCCTAGGTATGTATCCAACTGACTTGAAAACTTATGTTCACATAAAAATCTGTGCACAGATATTTACAGCTGCTTTAGTTGTAATCACCAAAACCTGAAATGCAATCAATTGCTGAAGGTTTAAGCAAACCGTGATATATCCGTATGATGGACCATTATTCAGCAATAAAAAGAAACAAGTACACACACATATATATACACACTACTCAAAACATGGAGCAAGGTTAAGTGAAAGAAGACAGTGTGAAAGGCTAGATACTGAGTGATTCCAACTATACGACCTTCTGGAAAGGGATCAACTATAGAATGTAAAAAGACCACTGGTTGCCAAGTGTTCAAGGGAGGAAAAGAGAGAGATGAATAGGTGAAGCACAGGGGAGTTAGGGCAGTGAAACTATTCTGCATGATAACCCAATGGTGGATACACGGCATTATGCATTTGTCAAGTGAGAAACAGATTTAAGGGCCTAGATCTGATAGACAGAGTGCCTGATGAACTATGGAATGAAGTTCATGACATTGTACAGCAGACAGGGATCAAGACCATCCCCATGGAAAAGAAATGCAAAAAAGCAAAATGGCTGTCTGGGGAGGCCTAACAAATAGCTGTGAAAAGAAGAGAAACGAAAAGCAAAGGAGAAAAGTAAAGATATAAACATCTGAATGTAGAGTTCCAAAGAATAGCAAGAAGAGATAAGAAAGCCTTCTTCAGCGATCAATGCAAAGAAATAGAGGAAAACAACAGAATGGGAAAGACTAGGGATCTCTTCAAGAAAATCAGAGATAACAAAGGAACATTTCATGCAAAGATGGGCTCGATAAGGAACAGAAATGGTATGGACCTAACAGAAGCAGAAGATATTAAGAAGAGATGGCAAGAATACACAGAAGAACTGTACAAAAAAGAGCTTCACGACCCAGATAATCACGATGGTGTGATCACTGACCTAGAGCCAGACATCCTGGAATGTGAAGTCAAGTGGGCCTTAGAAAGCATCACTACGAACAAAGCTAGTGGAGGTGATGGAATTCCAGTTGAGCTATTCCAAATCCTGAAACATGATGCTGTGAAAGTGCTGCCAGCAAATCTGGAAAACTCAGCAGTGGCCACAGGACTGGAAAAGGTCAGTTTTCATTCCAATCCCAAAGAAAGGCAATGCCAAAGAATGCTCAAACTACCGCACAATTGCACTCATCTCACACGCTAGTAAAGTAATGCTCAAAATTCTCCAAGCCAGGCTTCAGCAATATGTGAACCGTGAACTTCCTGATGTTCAAGCTGGTTTTAGAAAAGGCAGAGGAACCAGAGATCAAATTGCCAACATCCACTGGATCATGGAAAAAACAAAAGAGAGTTCCAGAAAAACATCTATTTCTGCTTTATTGACTATGCCAAAGACTTTGACTGTGTGGATCACAACAAACTGTGGAAAATTCTGAAAGAGATGGGAATACCACACCACCTGACCTGCCTCTTGAGAAATTTGTATGCAGGTCAGGAAGCAACAGTTAGAACTGGACATGGAACAACAGACTGGTTCCAAATAGGAAAAGGAGTTCGTCAAGGCTGTATATTGTCACCCTGTTTATTTAACTTATATGCAGAGTACATCATGAGAAACACTGGACTGGAAGAAGCACAAGATGGAATCAAGATTGCCGGGAGAAATATCAATAACCTCAGACATGCAGATGACACCACCCTTATGGCAGAAAGTGAAGGGGAACTAAAAAGCCTCTTGATGAAAGTGAAAGTGGAGAGTGAAAAAGTTGGCTTAAAGCTCAACATTCAGAGAACGAAGATCATGGCATCCGGTCCCATCACTTCATGGGAAATAGATGGGGAAACAGTGGAAACAGTGTCAGACTTTATTTTTCTGGGCTCCAAAATCACTGCAGATGGTGACTGCAGCCATGAAATTAAAAGACACTTACTCCTTGGAAGGAAACTTATGACCAACCTGGATAACATATTGAAAAGCAGAGACATTACTTTGCCAACAAAGGTCCATCTAGTCAAGGCTATGGTTTTTCCTGTGGTCATGTATGGATGTGAGAGTTGGACTGTGAAGAAGGCTGAGCGCCGAAGAATTGACGCTTTTGAACTGTGGTGTTGGAGAAGACTCTTGAGAGTCCCTTGGACTGCAAGGAGATCCAACCAGTCCATTCTGAAGGAGATCAGCCCTGGGATTTCTTTGGAAGGAATGATGCTAAAGCTGAAACTCCAGTACTTTGGCCACCTCATGCAAAGAGTTGACTCATTGGAAAAGACTCTGATGCTGGGAGGGATTGGGGGCAGGAGGAGAAGGGGACGACAGAGGATGAGATGGCTGGATGGCATCACTGACTCGATGGACGTGAGTCTGGGTGAACTCTGGGAGTTGGTGATGGACAGGGAGGCCTGGCGTGCTGCGATTCAAAGAGTCGGACACGACTGAGCGACCGAACTGATCTGATCTGATAGAACTATGGGGTTTCTCAGGTGGCACCAGTGGTAAAGCATCTGCCTGCCAATTCAGGAGATGTAAGAGACATGCATTCAATCCCTGGGCCAGGAAGATCCTCTGGAGTAGGAAATGGCAACCCGTTCCAGTACTCTTGCCTGGGAAAACCCCATGGAGAGAAAAGCCTGGCGGGCCGCAGTCCATGGGGTTGCAAAGAGTCAGACATGACTGAGTGCATGTGTGTGTGCATGCACACACACACACAGAACCATACAACAGTTAATGTGAATCTTCATGTAAACTATGTGCTTTAGTTAATATTAGTGTTATCAATATTGGTTTATTAATTGTAACAAATATACTACCACACTAATGCAAGATATTAGAAAACCTCTGTGTGAGTGCACATGGTGCCCAGACTATATAAGAGAACTCCCTTATACTATCAGCTCAATTTTTCTATAAATCAAATAAAACTGTTCTAAAATATAAAGTCTATTTTTTAAAAATTGTTGGGCATCACTTTAAGTCTTTATTCATCAGGTCAGATTTCACATTTTTAAGAAGCCCAAGTGATGCTGATTCTAGGTCCATACTTTGGAACCACTAGGATAGGGCTCCTTCAAGTTCTTACCTTTTTTTTAATTGAGGTATATAGTTTTTGTATACAATATTATATAAGTGTCAGGTGTACAACACAGTGATTCACAACTTTTAAAAGTTATAGTTCACTTATAGTTATTATAAAATACTGGCAACATTCCCCACGTTGTACTACATATTCTCATAACGTATTAATTTTATACATAGTACCTTATACCTCTTAACCTTCTACTCCTAACTTGCCCCTCCCCTGGCCTTCTCCCCACTGGTACCTTTAGCTTGTTCTCTGTTATCTGTAAAAGTCTGTTTCCATTTTGTTATGTTCACTAGGTTGCTGTATTTTTTAGATTCCACACAAGTGATACCATACAGTATGTGTCTTTCCCTTACTTATTTCACTTAGCATAATACCCTCCAAGTCCATCCAGACTGTTGCAAATGGCAAAATTTTGCTCTTCTTATGGCTTAGTATTCTATACTTTGTATGTCGTGGCGGGGAGGGGGCGGATAGCTTCTATACCCATTTGTTGATGGAAACAGGGTGCTTCCATAACTTTGCAATTGTAAATAATGCTAATCAATATTGGGGTGCATCTTTTCAAATTAGTGTTTTTGAGTTGTTGGTTTTTTTCCAGATAAATACCCAGAGTGGAGTTGCTGGGTCATATGGTAGTTCCAGTTTTAATTTTTTGAGAAACCTCCATACAGTTTTCCACAGTGGCTGCACATTCCCGTCACCAGTGAACCAGGGTTCCCTGTTCTCCACATTCTCACAATTGCTATTTGTGGTATTTTTGATGATAGCCATTCTTTCTGAAAGATGCTATCTCAAGGTTTTAATTTGCAGTTCCCAGAAGAGTAACAATGTTTAGCATCTTTTCATCTCCTTAATCAAGTTCTAACTTTTACTGTTCTATTCAATCATGTTTTCATGGGAACTATGGTGGTCCATTTCCAAAATGGCTCCCACTGACCTCTGCCTTCTGGTATTCAAACCCGTGTATGATGTCATCCCACAACTAAATAAAGCTGACCTATATAGGGGTTCCCAGGTGGCACAGTGGTAAAGAATCCACCTGCCAATGCAGGAGACTTGGGTTCGATCCCTGGGTTGGGAAGATCCCCTGGAGAAGGAAATGGCAACCCACTCCGATATTCTTGCTTAGGAATTCCATGGAGAGAGAAGCCTGGCAGGCTACAGTCCATTGGTTTGTGAAGAGTTGGACACAAATGAGCAACCGAGCACACAAATAATCAATGCAATATTGGAGAAATTATGTCTAGGCTAGGTCACAAGACGTTGCAGCTTCTTCTTTCTTAGATCCCTACCTCTGGAATATTATGAGGACACTCAAGTAGCCCTATGAAGAGGTTGCATATGGCAAGGAACTAAGACTTCTGCCAAAAACCAGCAGAAACTTGCCAGTTTGGACAGTGAGCAATCTTGAAACCAGATCCTCCAGCTCCAGTCAAGTCTTCCAACCTCAGAAGAGACCACAAGCCACAATCACCCAGGTAAGCCACTCTCAAATTCCTGACCCCAAAATAATGTGTGAAATAATAATACTGAATGATGTTTTACGCTGCTGTTTAGGGGTTATCTGTTACACAACAATCGATAATACAGGAGCTTAATTAACCCAAAATATGTACATAATAGGATGTGTTATTTTTCATCCTTATCTTTATTCTGAAACAGCTGGAGAAATCCTAAAACTATTTCCACATTCATTAACAAAATGAAGATCAGTTTAAAGAGCTTCTCCAGTTTTCTTGAAGTACTACAATTTACAGTACAATTTCTTCAAAACATAAAGGATACAGGATGGAAGGAGAAGGGCAAGAAAAGACAAGCAAAACTTTCAACATCTCCCCTAAACCATTGCTGTTCATTCTCAGGCACAAATATGAGAGTTTCACCTTACTGCTTAGAACTATCCTTCAATAGTTTCCCAAAGTTTATGACAGTGAATTCAAGCACTGTTCAAGATCTGCCCTATTCCTAGCCACTAGAGTCATGGGCAGAATGAGTAACAGGTACACACAACCATGGTCTTATGATTTTATATGATCTTGGCAAGTAACTTTACCTCCCTGCCTCAGTCTCCTCATCAGTAATATCAGGTTAACTCCAGTACCAATATCATGGTTACTACAGGGATTAATTAAAACATAAAAAGCACTGAGAGAGGACCTTACCGAAGTACATGATAAAGGTTAGCGTCAGCAGCAGCATCATTATCATCAGCATCTGTCATTTCCCCTCTCATACCCTAGACTGGTTCAAGCCATTAAGAACTAGTTTTCAACTCACTCACACTATTTTTTACTTTTGTATAAAGAGGACTTATATTTGGAATGGCTACCTGAATTTATCTTACTCTCAACTTTTTAAGCTTTACAAAATACCTTTTATATAGCCTTCTCTGATTTCCCTTCACTTATATCCCCATAGAAACATCTATATAACTAAATTTATTCTTTGCCTTGCCTATAAAACTGTACACTTCTTGATAATATCTAGTACTTTGGCCATCTCATGCGAAGAGTTGACTCATTGGAAAAGACTCTGATGCTGGGAGGGATTGGGGGCAGGAGGAAAAGGGTACAACAGAGGATGAGATGGCTGGATGGCATCACTGACTCAATAGATGTAGGTCTGGGTGAACTCTGGGAGATGGTGATGGACAGGGAGACCTGGAGTGCTGCAATTCATAGGGTCGCAAAGAGTCGGACACGACTGAGTGACTGAACTGAACTGAATATTTACTGACTGTCAAACACTGTGTGCAAGTCACTGTGCTTATATTAGGCACTTTACATGGGTGACTTAAGCTTAAACTTCTTCATAACTTATAACAAGTATTACTATTTTTGTTTGATTGACAGTTGAATTTATACCACACATATACCACAGAGCAGGAATTCAAACTCGAGCTATCTGACTGCAATTATTATTATGCATGCGTGCTCAGTCATGTCCAAGTCTTTTCAACCTCATAGACTGTAGCCCACCAGGCTCCTCTGTCCATGGGATTTCCCAGACAAGAATACTAGAGTGGGTTGCCATTTCCTCCTCCAGGGGATCTTCCCAACCCAAGGATGGAACCCACATCTCCTGTGTCTCCTGCATTGCAGGCAGATTCTTTACCCGATGAGCCATTCAGGAAGCCCCAGTTTTTGTTACCGCCACCTCATGCGAAGAGTTGACTCATTGGAAAAGACTCTGATGCTGGGAGGGATTGGGGGCAGGAGGAGAAGGGGACGACGGAGGATGAGATGGCTGGATGGCATCACCGACTCAGTGGACGTGAGTCTGAGTGAACTCCGGGAGTTGGTGATGGACAGGGAGGCCTGGCGTGCTGCGATTCATGGGGTCGCAAAGAGTCAGACACGACTGAGCGACTGAACTGAACTAAATTGAAAGTCTAACATCTTGACATCCTGAAAATATATGAGAGAGGCACATAAAATTCAAGTTACTATAAGCAGGCAATAGTTTCATATACATATATATATATGTACATATATACATACACACACACACACACATATACACAAAACTATAGGGGGCTGCCAGACATACACCCATTTTTATCAGCTTCTTGTTTAAGCTTTCTGGATAAGTATAAATATCTTTTTTCCCTTATACAAATAAATAGTAATATACTTCACATATCCTTTCACAATCTTTTTTTGTTAATTTCACTTATCCTGGAGGTTGTTCAAGTTAGGGTATACAAAGTACCTGGTTCTTTTTAACTGCTACATAGAATTCCACTGTATGGGTATACCATGTTCATTTAACTATTAGCCTATATTTGTAACTTTTGCTATAAGGCTGCTATGATAATTCTTCAACACAAATAAACATAAGGATAGAGGATATATGATTACACAGTACAGTAAATATAGTAAATGCATATCATAGAGCAAATAGATGTTCCTTGGTATCCTCAGGACTTAACCAAATCCCTTAAATAAAATGGCACAGTATTTGTATACAACTAACACACATCCTGTATACTTTTAAATAATCTCTAGATTACTCATTAATATTTATATAATGTAAATGCTGTTTAAATAGCTGCTGGGTGAGAACTTCATGGAATTATTTTCCAAATATTTTTAATATTTCCATAGATGGTTGAAACTGCAAATGCAGAAGCCACAAATACAGAAAGCTAATCATACAATAAAATGTAACTGCAGAATCTAAGTGGTAGGTATGAGGTGTTCACTATTTAATTCTTTTGATTCTTCTATATTTCAACATCAAATTTATACTTGTTCTTATGAGGAGTATATTTTTCTTTCATCTTTTCAATAAATCACCAATATAAAATGGCGACCCACATCAGTATTCTTGCCTGGAAAATCCCATGGACAGAGGATCTTGGTGGGCTACAGTCCATGAGATTGCAAAGAGTAGGACATGACTTAGCGACTGAGAACATGAAATAATTCCAAAAATATAATTATCTAGAAATTGCTCTTGCCCTTGGTTTGTAACCCAAAGAAGTAAAAGAGGTAATTATCAGAAGAATCACACTTCAACTTCTGTCATTTTATGCAAGGAATAGTTAAGCAAAGTAAAACTACCCCAAGAGTCTTTTCTTTGGTCTCTCAACACTCGTTTACATAAACACTTCGTCTTCACCAAAAACAAACTTCACTATAGGTATCTGCTAAATCTAAGTGAAGCAAGGGGAAAACAAAAACAAAAATCATCCAAGGGTCACAGTCTAACATCTTTCCTTCTTAGATTTCTTCCTGTATAATTCCCAAAAGTCCTACCCAATGAAGAATAGTTTAACTCTTCTTTCTGCAAGGGGCAAAAAAAAATAGCCAATGATGCATCTTCTAATCTTTCCATGGAGAATATGCTCATATGTTGTTGGCTGGGTTTTGCTGTTTGTAGTAAGGGTCTGCATGAAAATATTACACCCGACTTATCTCAGGACGGCGCTTTGGTAGGACCAAATATTCACAAACATTGGGGAAGGACTTTTTTTTCCCTCCAAGGAATCAAAAATTAATCACTATTTCCTAAATCTTCGAAAATGTAAGTTCTTGAAAGAGTAGTTATATAATTTTGAGGAATTTATATTTATTCAGTTACTGAAATTTGCAAAAAGAACTGCAGGTAAAGAGAACCCATGTGAACTATAAAAAGTTGTGATGTCCAGGAATCAGGCAAAATTATTCAATCTTGAGAGTAAAATCCAATTAAGTGGCACTAGTTGAAATATCCCAATTTCCCTTCCAGAACACTTCAACTTACAACACTCAAAGCTCATAGTCAGTGAAAAGCCTCTGTGAAATGCTGGCACCAAATAAATGTCTTAAACAGTTTTAGATTGTTGTGAACTACCAATGGTTCAGCAGAAATACATTTTTTTAAAAAGCAATGAGTAATAAACCTAGAAACAAGAGTGAGATACACTATGGAAAATAGGGATGTGAACTGGACACCTATTCTGAGGGTGTTATGTCCACCCCTGTTATCGCCCACCTCAACACCAGGGCCAGCCAGGAATCCCCTGCTAGGGGACTCCAGTACTTCAAGCACTCTCCTTCCTCCACTGCCAATGCTGGTCCCTCTGCTCAGAGCCACCATCCCCTTGTCGCAGAGCAAAAGCACACCCCTTCAAGGTCCAACTGAGCCTTCACTTCCTCTGGGACTCATCAGAATCCCTCTGGCACCTTATTCGGGCCATCACTGGACACCTACCACTCACTGTATAATATTAATAAGCCTCTTCCCACTCCCCATGCCCTCAGGGTAAAGCCTGGAGTCCTGGTCATCTCTACCAACACACCAACAATACCAGTCTCACCCACCAAGGTGTGTGACACAGTGCTCAGGGCTTTACATACATTAACTCATCTCATCCTCACTACAACCCAAGGAATAAATACATTATGAACAACGTATCATTTCAGCCCTGGGAACAGGATATTATTTCATCTACATACAGATGGAATAGGAGCAGAGGGTGTAATAAACCATCTACACAGCTAGTAAGTGGTGGAACTGGCATTCTCACCCAAGCAGCAAGGCTCCAGAACCCACACTCTATATATGCTAACAGGAACCAAGACCCTTGGTAAATTTAGTTGGGTGGAATTTCCAGTGATACTTTGAAGTAAACAAGCAAATAAATACTTTGAAGCCTGCATATGCTTTTGCTAGTTTTGCTATTTTTGGACAATTTCCATTCCTTCTATTATTTGACCTTCCAGTAACATTCAACACTAATAACTATTCCCTCCTTCACTGATGCCTTATTCTCCTATTTTTATGGCCAGTCTTCCTCAGGCACCATAACAGCTCCTCTTCATCTGACCAGCATCAGGACAGTGATCTCCAGGACTCTATCATGAGCCCTACTTTCATCTCTCTCCTCACATACTCCCTGCACAATCTCTAACGCAGTCAGTCTTCTGTCCAGAGCTCCGCAACCCATATATACCACCAGCTCTTGGCTATCTTTGCATAGGGGTTCTGTACTCAAAACTTAGCATGTCTCAAACCAAACCAAATTTCCTGTCTGTCCCTCTCGCTAGGATCACATCAGAGTACTCCATCAACCAGAATCCAATCAGGAGAACAAAACCACATACCAATTTGAACAAGAAAAGTTTTTCAAATAAAGAATGATTATTCATTCAACAAAGGATTGAAGTAATAAGAAACTGGCCAGTAAGAAGTAAAAAGAATTCTAAAGAATAAAGGAACAGATGGCACAAAATACAACCACACATCTTACACAACATAATACATCATCACCACTGCCTTTGGGGCTGAGACAGGACACCCAGGAGAGTTCCCCCAGTCCTCAGAGATGCAGACCTTGCTGTAGAGGGCTCATATCCAGCAGAACTTCTGGAAATCCATCCTCCAGAATGACAAAGAAACTTGTTTCACTGGAGGCACTCTGCTACCAAACTACCCGAAGGGCAGGGGTAGTGGTGGGGGAAGCGGCCAGAACCTGGACAATGAAGAAGCCCACAGGCTGCAGAAGGTTGCCAGGCAAGACACTGGACCCAGCAAGTAAAACTACTTCCTCCTTCAGTCTCTCTCAACATCTCACCAGCTGGCCACGGGAAAGTATTTAAAGGGTTCACATTCAGGGACAATAAGGTGAGAGGCGATAAGTCAATGACGGCACAAGTACCACCATCATCATCATCATTCGGGCCCAAGCTGGAAACCTAGGAGCAGCTCTGATTCTTCCTTCAGTCAAGTTTTGTAGGTTCTACTTTCTAAGTTTTCTTACATCCGTCCGCTTCTCACCACTCCCACTGTCAATATCCCAGTCTTGGCTCACAGCATCTCTTACCAGCATTGCCAGCAGAGCCATAAGCCTCCCACCACAGATATGTCTTCTCTCTTTCCTGCAACTGCAACCACTGTGATCTTGGTAAAGGGCAAATCCTTCTGTCAATCCACTGCCTAAAACCTCTCAGGCATTTATCAAGTGTCCCTAAGATGAGATCCAAAATCAGTAATGGTTTTGAAAATTCTCTGCATCTTCCCCCCTCAAACTCTATGCTCTCTGACAACAGGAACTTTTTGTTGTTTGCCACGTGAGGAGATTCTGTTTCGTCGCTTTGCTTTTCCTCTGGGCAGCTGGAAAAGCCTTCCTTTGTCCCCATTCTGCCACACCCACTGCTCAGTCCTTTTTCAGGTCTCAGCTTAGATGCTTCCTGCTCCAAGCCAGGTGCTTCTGCGAAGTACAGAACCTTCTTCCATATTCAGAACACACACTGCATGCACATTACTGTAACTGTTAACTATCTTTCATACTTTTATTTCTAAGAAGACCAAAAAGAAAAATTTTCTTCCTTACCAGTGATCACAAAGAGATGTATAGGACAAAGCAGGTACTCAATGAAAATCAGTTCAATTAATGAATCCTGAATGAAGTAGGAAGATGAGTTTATGATGTGAATAACAGCTTAAAAGGAAAAGATTTTGGTTTTGACATTACACCTGATATGCTGATCAGTGTACACATGATAAGATTGCCCATATATCATTCTAAGCATGAGAAAATGCCTTTGCTACATGCCTAACAACTAAGTAAAAAATAAAGTCTATTCCTCTTGGTGGCGGGGGGAACACGACACACGGGACTTAATTCAACCAGCTGTAATAGAAACTGGTATGACTGTATTGTATAAAGTAAGGGAAAAGACTGTTAGTTTTCAAAGTGAACAGTGCAAGTCCAATGTAGTGTGTATATCAAAGGATTCAGTTTATTTACACTCAATAATGAAAATCAAATATTACAACACAACATTCCTAGCACATCATGCTTCCACAGTAGAAAATCAATACATCATATTCGTTTTCAGTAACTTGTTTACCCAACCATAGTTCTAGAATCATTATGCAATGTAAACAGTCTTCTCAAGCACTTTCAATCCATCTGAAATCAAAACTAGGCCTTCTCTAACACCTACTCCAAAAGGGAATCTCTCTGATGACTCTCCAAAACCTTGATCGGGGCCATAAGGAGCAAAAGCCATAGAGGTGAACTGGAATGTCGAATTATTTCACCACTATGAAGGATGTTTCCTCTATTTATACAGACGACAGTCTGGCCAACCAGAGCAGAATATAACGTCTTGTACTTTTCCATCCCCCATCCCCCAACACTCAGTACAGTATTACTCTAACAGCGAAAGCATAATAAACACAGGCTAGCTGCAGAACTCCAATGACCAATCGTAACTTCCTCAGGAGGAACATTCCACAATGTAATTACTAAGGCTGCCTTGGTAAAACCTTCACACACAAGCAGCAAGGATGCACATGCCCACACTCCACACATATTTTTAATTCTTAGTCCAAAATAACAAAAAGGACTCAAATATCTACCAATGACATACATTCCTGTCATTATTTTTAACTGTTCTATGCCAATTGATGTATTTAATCTTCTATAAAGTTTCTTAACACGTGCATCCATAGCCTAATCAAGGAAAGCCGATCAACTAAGATGAAATACAAAGAAAGACTTCAGAGCTATTCTCTCTAGCAAGAACACTCTTTCCTCAGGCATCTGCATGACTCACTTCTTTGTTCAAAAGCCCCTTCCAACCAGCCACTCTTCAAACCCACCATTACCACACCCTCAGCCAAACCCTAGCACTCCTTTTCCGTTTCCAGCCCTTTTTTTCTCCACAGCTCTTATTACCATCAAAAACATGTCTGTACTCCTTTGTTTATTGTCTGTTTTCTATTTAGGAATAAAACAATGTTTTAGTTTTATTCAACTCTGCTTCCTCAGCTCCTGAAACACAGTAGGTACTCAACAGATATTGGTTGAATAAATGAAAACAGAAATTGATCTTAATATACTTAAGTGGGAAATGAAAAGCTCTCCAAGTGGAAATGGAGACCTTAAAGACCAGAGGACTTTACAAATTAAACTGCTCCTCAAACTGCACCCAAAAATCACTGTCTCAAGTACATTTTAACAAAAAGCAACAAATTCTGTTCCGCTTTATCACGAGAAAAAATCCTGAAGAGAATACATAAATTATATATGGCTGTACTCTTGCCTGGAAAATCCCATGGACAGAGGACCCTGGAAGGCTGCAGTCCATGGGGTCGCTGAGGGTTGGACACGACTGAGCGACTTCACTTTCACTTTCATGCATTGGAGAAGGAAATGGCAACCCACTCCAGTGTTCTTGCCTGGAAAATCCCAGGGACAGGGGAGCCTGGTGGGCTGCCGTCTATGAGGTCGCACAGAGTCGGACACGACTGAAGTGATTTAGCAGCAGCAGCAGCAGTTAGGAATATTACATCATACCTCTCGTAACTTTACAAGGTCCAGAGAATATATATTATATATATATATAAATATATATATATACATAAAATATACAGAGAATCCTGGCCTTATATTTGTTTGTAACAGAATTTTTTCTCCAGATACAACTCTCTTGATATTACAACTCTTTATAAACATTGAAGTCTTGGTAGCTGCATTCTTAAATACTCTCATTACCTAAAGTCCTGCACATTGTATTGTTAATGGGTACATTCTGAATCAACTAACTTTGATGGAGAAAATTAGACTACTGGATGTGCCACTTGGCCATTAAAACAAAATAGGGAGGGGCTTCCCTGGTGATAAAGAATCCACATGCCAGCCAGGAAACACAGGTTCAATCCCTGGTCCAGGAAGATCCCACATGCCTTGCAGCAACTAAGCCTGTGCACCACAACTATTGAGCCTGTACTCTAGAGCCTGGGAGCCACAGCTACTGAGTCCATGGACTCTACAGCCCATGCTCTGCAACGAAGAGTAAGTAGCCCCTGCTCACTGCAACTAGAGAAGAGCCTGGGCAGCAATGAAGACCCAGCACTGACAAAAAAATAATAAATAAATAAAATTTTTTTTTAATAAAAAAGGAGGATCCCCTGGTGGTCCATTGGTTAGAACTCGGTGTGTCCAAGGCAGTGACTCGAGTTCAATCCCTAGTCAAGGAACTATGATCCCACATGTCCCGTGGTGCAGCCCCAAATAAAGGTGGGGGGGCGCAGAATATAGACTGAGCAAATAGCTCACAATATTCATTTAGTCAAGAATCATTTTCAGATTTTAATGGAGCAATAAAATAAAATAAGGAAACAGAAGTAGGGGTTAACAAATGCATATTCAACATTTAAGGAAACCAATTGCACAATTCTATACAGACTTCTGTGGGAGGAGACAAAGGGAATAAAACATACGGCCTCCACACTAGAAGACTTTTAAAATCCAACTGAGACAAAATAAACAGGAATCACAGCATCAATGAGAAAAATGTACATAGTCTGAAGCAGAAGTTCTTTTAAATCACCCAGATGCCAGACAACAGACACCACATATTAGAACAACTTGACTGTGTTGGTTTTTTTCCCCCCCAAATCAATGGCACTGTTGATGTCTCACCCTAGGCTATTATAATTATTGACAGGATGACATTTCCCCACCTACTGATATCTGGCATGTCCGGCTGCTACTGCTACTGCTGCTAAGTCGCTTCAGTCGTGTCTGACTCTGTGCGACCCCATAGACGCCAGACCACCAGGCTCCCCTGTCCCTGGGATTCTCCAGGCAAGAACATTGGAGTGGGTTGCCATTTCCTCCTCCAATGCATGAAAGTGAAAAGTGAAAGTGAAGTCGCTCAGTTGTGTCCGACTCGCAGCGACCCCATGGACTGCAGCCTACCAGGCTCCTGCACCCATGGGATTTTCCAGGCAAGAGTACTGGAGTCGGGTGCCATTGCCTTCTCCCATGTCCAGCTATTACTAAGTATTATCGTTTCTATCTCCCAAATGTCTTCCAGCTTGTCCCCACCGCCCTTCTATATCACACTAGCTGGCCTGGTGCAGCCCTCCTGATCACCTGGCTAAACCCACTGTAAACACAAGTCTGATGAAATCACTCCTCTACCAGCTTCCACCTTCCACTGACTGAAGTCTGAACTCCTTGGCTCTCTTTTAAGGATAAAACTTCTGGTCTCAGCCATTACTTCTCTGTGTTCCAACCGCCTCATCTTGGCATCCACACTTTCCCACCACATAAAGCACATTTCTCTTTTTGCCTTATTTTTCAACGTCTCTTACTTTTGAAAGGCCCAGTTTAAATGTCATCTCTGGGAAGATGATTCCTTTGATCCTCACAATCAGGATTATCTATAGTTTCCTGAGCATCATGACAGTACTTTGGTTGTACTTCTATTGAAACAGACTGTATCTCTGTCATATCAAATAACAGTCTGATGATAGTTTTTGTTTGTCCACCCTCCTCCTGCCTAAGAATCTCTTCCTCTTTCGGGGACTTAATAATATGGAGTTTGGATGGAAACAGGGAGGGCCAGTCAGGGTGCTAAACCCTGCTGGCCATCACAACTGGCACAGGAATGAGCCCGTGTCCCGAGCACGTCCACCTGGAAGTGCCCCTACAACTTTTACTACAACCAAGAGAAATAATCATCTCTTTTTCCTGGGTCCTCTGGCTAGTGGGAGCTGCAGGCAGTCAGCTCTGCTACAATGTGAGGAAAGCCTTGTGAGAGTGAAGCTAACACAGAAGAAAGCAGGAATAAGATGGGGGAGGAGAGATTCTCACTGCGTCTCTGAATCACTGGATCCATCCAGGTTCCCCCATCAAGCTTCCAGATTACACAAATTTCACAGCCTTTTTTGCCTGTGGTTGATTTCTGCCACCTGTCAACCAACACAGTACTAATACAAGTGTAATCATGATCTGAGTTATAATTAACAGCACTCAGGGCAGAAGGAAGACAGAGCAGCAAGAAAGTCAGTATGGGGAGGGCGCAAGTGTGATTAGGGATGAAGGTGTAAGGGCTGGAGGCCATTCTAAGGTTGCTGGTTTCAATGAGTTACCATGTCAGGCTACTGCAGAGACTCATGCAAAGGAGGCACAGGATCTGCCTTAGGTTTTTAAAGACCACTGCATGCAGTGTTATGAAAACACAGTGTGTATGCATTGGGTGACGTGGGGTTGGGGAGGAGAGGTTGTCTTAGGAGCAGAAGACCTGTTAAGAGACTGGCTCAGGCCAGAAAATGTTTGTCTTTTTAAAAAATCCATTATTTTTGTTATCAGTTACAAGTTAGGAAAGAAAGAGAAATCAATCTATGATGTTTATGCCTGATGTCTTGAGTATCTACTATATGCAACCCTGGTGGCTCAGATAGTAAAGAATCCACCTGCAATGAGTTCAATCCCTGGGCTGGGAAGACCCACTGGAGAAGGAAACAGCAACGCACTCCAGTGTTCTTGTCTGGAAAATTCCATGGACAGAGGAGCCTAGCAGGCCACAGTACATGCTATCACAAAGATTCGGACATAACTAGCAACTAACACACACACACACAAACTGCACCCTTCCAGGCTCCTCTGTCCATGGGATTCTCCAGGCAAAAATACTGGAGTGGGTAGCCATTTCCTTCTCCAGGAGATCTTCCCGACCCAGGGATCGAACTCGGATCTCCTGCATTGCAAGCAGATTCTTTACCATCTGAGCCACTAGAGAAGCCAGGTACTGTTTTACTTTGAACAAACTCCAAGAGATACTGAAGGACAGGGGAGCCTGGTGTGCTGCAGTCCATGGGGTCCACAAAGAGTCAGACATGACTTAGCAACTGAATAATAACAACTACTACTTAATCATCTACTCCTGTAAGCATCACAAAAACCCCATGAAAAGAACATAATTATTATTCATCACAATTTTGGGATATGGAATTTGAAATCTGGAGGAGTTAAGGAGAATGTCACACATGTCCTAGGTCACACAGTTAGTAAATGGTGTCAAGATTAAAAACCCAGAACCAGTGCTCCCAACCAGCTCATTACTAACAACTCCACTCCAGTGGCTGACTCTAACAAGAGATACAAGGAGGAGATCACTGTAAGTTTATTCACTTTCAAAACACTTCTTGAGAGCTTAATATTTTTTGAGAAATATACCTGGCACAAGGTATTCAATCCCAGATAATTTTTTTGGAACTTACAGTCAGGGGAGGGGGTCAAGGAATATATAAGTAAGTAAGCAAACAACATAATTTCAGACAATAAATGACTTGAAAATAATAAACAGTAAAAGGAAATCAACCCTGAATATTCAATGGAAGGACTGATGCTGAAACTCCAATACTTTGGCCACTTGATGCAAAGAGCTGACTCATGGGAAAAGCCCTTGATGTTGCGAAAAGTTGAAGGAAGGAGGAGAAGGGGGCAGCAGTTATTGCATGGCATAACTAACTCAACACATGAGTTTGAGCAAACTCTGGGAGAGAGTGAAGGACAAGGGAGCCTGGCATGCTTCAGTTCATGGGGTTGTAAAGAGTCAGACATGACTGACTGACTGAACAACAACAAGGTGATTAGCATGATGGGCTAGGTTAGGCTGTGGGCCGGGGAGGGGTGGGGGGGCCCTCCCTAAAGGAGTAATGCAGAAGGAGGGCCTCAGTCATATGGGGAAGCAAACAAAGCAAAAACCTTACATATAAAAGCATTCCAGATGGGGGTTAGGATAAACACAATATACCCAGGGTGAGTCAACTTGCCAGTTCCTGAAACAACAGAGCAGACAGGAGGCCAAGGATTCAATCCCTTCTGTTAGCTCAAGCTAACAGAGTGGGAGCAAAGTAGAGAGTGGTCAGAGGTTACATCAAAGACTTGGAAGAGCCAACTATGCCAGCATCTGGCTATGGCCACAAGAAGAAATCTAGATTTTACACTGAGTGGGATAAGGAATACCTAAACGGTTTTATCATGAGAAACGCTGGGCTGGAAGAAGCACAAGATGGAATCAAGATTGCCGGGAGAAATATCAATAACCTCAGATATGCAGATGACACCACCCTTATGGCAGAAAGTGAAGAGGAACTCAAAAGCCTCTTGATGAAAGTGAAAGTGGAGAGTGAAAAAGTTGGCTTAAAGCTCAACATTCAGAAAACGAAGATCATGGCGTCTGGTCCCATCACTTCATGGGAAATAGATGGGGAAACAGTGGAAACAGTGTCAGACTTTATTTTGGGGGGCTCCAAAATCACTGCAGATGGTGACTGCAAGCCATGAAATTAAAAGACGCTCACTCCTTGGAAGGAAACTTATGACCAACCTACATAGCATATTGAAAAGCAGAGACATTACTTTGCCAACAAAGGTCCATCTAGTCAAGGCTATGGTTTTTCCTGTGGTCATGTATGGATGTGAGAGTTGGACTGTGAAGAAAGCTGAGCGCCGAAGAATTGATGCTTTTGAATTGTGGTGTTGGAGAAGACTCTTGAGAGTCCCTTGGACTGCAAGGAGATCCAACCAGTCCATTCTGAAGGAGATCAGCCCTGGGATTTCTTTGGAAGGAATGATGCTGAGGCGGAAACTCCAGTACTTTGGCCACCTCATGTGAAGAGTTGACTCATTGGAAAAGACTCTGATGCTGGGAGGGATTGGGGGCAAGAGGAGAAGGGGACGACAGAGGATGAGATGGCTGTATGGCATCACTGACTCAGTGGACGTGAGTCTGAGTGAACTCCGGGAGTTGGTATGGACAGGGAAGCCTGGCGTGCTGCGATTCATGGGGTCGCAAAGAGTCGGACACGACTGAGCGACTGAACTGAACTGAAAGGGTTTTAAGTAAGAGACTGATGTGATCTATATTTCTGAAATCATTCTCACTGCATCAAGAATGGATTTCAGAGGGACTAAAGTGGAAGACTGGAGGGTAACAAGGAGGCCAGCACTCCTAGAGCCACACTGGGCACACACACGGTCATCAGTTGATACAGATCTGCTGAAAGAATGAATGAATGCTGCAGGTCCAGTGAGAGAAGATGACTGAGCAGAGCAAAGGGGCTGAGTGCTGCCTCTACAACCCAGGGGAGAGCCAGAACCCTAGTGGTATTTCAAGAACCAACAAGCATTCATTTAGTGAGCAGTGTTCAGGCTTTTTCAGGGGCTTCTTGCCCGTTCAGGTTTTGGTTAAGGGCCTGGATTCTGGACTCAAAACTGCCCAGATTCAGGTCTTGCTTCTATCCTCTGTCCGTAAATTATATACTTTCCTTCTCTGAATATCATCACCATCCTACTCCTAGGATGCTGTCCTAACTCCTCTCCCCTTTCGGCCTTTTCAACAGTCTGCCGCTATAGTCTTCTTTCTTTAACTATGATATGCCCACTGGTATCCAAAAAAGACCCTAATAATGGTGAACAATCTCTTCCCTCAGGTAAGTTTGCAACATTCCTTTATACAACTGTTAACATCTGCAAAGAACTTAACTAAAGCAGCTTATTCTTACCCACACTGACAGTTTAGCTTTAGTATTTGATCTTCTTTAACTTTAGAATTCTATGACAGATGACTGACAAAAACTAGTCTGCCAATGCCTGAGATTTCTTGTCAGGGAATGTACAGTGTTGAATTTACCCCAGAATAATACTAATTGACAAATTAACTTTTGTGGTTTTCTTTTTAAGTTTCCACACTAACCAACTCTAGTCCCTTTTAGAACTACTAAACAGTCCAATTAAACTCTAAAATGTTACATCATTTTGTGCCATCAAAATACCTACTCTCAAAATAATATTCCCTCTTCACAAGCCAAGGACTTAAAAAAGAAAAATACTTTAGGGCTAAACAAAATACTTTCCTATCAGGGATCATAAGAAAAACACCCATTCATTGAGGTTGCAGTGGTCATCTACAAACAGTCATGGTGACCTAGCAGGCTCAGCCTCTGGTTTGTAAAATTCTACGTTCTCTTCCCCTTTTTGCCATAAAACTTTAATTTTAGCCACCAAATATAATCACACTCTGGCCACTGACTAGCTCACATTAAATAGCATGGACTTTTTAATAATATATAAATACTGCCTCTAAAAGTAGAGTTGGAACAAAGATATATTTTACCTACTGCTAGAATCACATAATTTCTTAAATCAAATGCCTTAGGTTGCTACAAATACATGCTATGGTTAGGCACAGAATCTTAGGATACTGTTTTCCTTGCCTGTGACAGTTGAAACTATGTAAGCACCAAATAGAAACGTAACAAATGTTTCTTTGAATAAACTGCCAAGAAACAGCACAGAAAAGCTTCAAGCTAGGAACATAGTGATGGGTGCAGGAGCCCCAGCTTCTTGTGGCAGCTCCCTCCAGCTCACAGCCCACAGATCAGTGTAACTGCACAACCAGGATCCATCAGTCAGTCACCCCAGGGAATTTCCCCGGAGGACTGGATTCTGTGGACATCTTCTGTAACTGCCAAAAGCTACATAGAATAGAAGCAAAGGAAAAAATACTAAGAAACTGTCATGCCAATTACCAATAAGGTTTTCCCACTGTAGGGGTATCTGGGGGCAGCAGGAGTGGGAAGAGGACAAATAATAATTTAATTTAATTTTTCAAAACTGAATTTAAATACTGATTAATATATGCATACATTATTGAAAGACAGTGGGGCTAGGAGAGAAGAAAGATCAGCAGTTAAGGATGGAAAACTTAAACATTTAAAACAGGAATACAGTCTGCAAACTGGATTGTAGAAAAGATATACTCAGTCTGTGCTTTTCATATAATTTCTCCTACACATCTTTTCTACATTATCTGCCAAAATTTGTGATCCTTCATGCTTTCAGGATTAATGGCTACATTAAACAGGAAAAAAATCTCAGAGATTTTCATTGTTAAAGAATACTACTGAATGCTTTAGAATTATGCATAACTAGGATTTTAAGATCTCATTTAATTTGGGGAGTTTCTTTTTAAATAACACCTTTATTTTTCAGTGGGAAAAGGTCACAAATATTAGCTTTGATATTAACACAGCCTAAGAAAGCTTGCTTATAAATCCTCCTTTTGAAACTAATTTTAAAAATTATTTTTTAAGTATCCAGAAGAAAGAATAAAGACATATTTTACAAAATTGCTTTTGCTAATAAAGGTGTTTTCTCACTTATCTGTAACACTGAGAAATACTTGCTATTTTAAGGTTTCTGGCAAAGGCAAACTTAATATTTATCTGGAGACTGGGAAAACTGGCTACTGTCACCACATAAAAACAATTTTTCTTTCATATTCTGAATCCTCTTGATGTGACTTTATATATTTTCATATGCATAATCAACCTGCCTTTTTCCTATTTCCTCTGAAATTAATCTCTATTATTTATCAACTATGGAATGCCCTCAAGTAAGTAAGATTTTGCTTCACAGTATGTCTTTCACCCTGTTTATTAAACTTATATGCAGAGTACATCATGAGAAATGCTGGACTGGAAGAAACACAAGCTGGAATCAAGATTGCCGGGAGAAATATCAATAACCTCAGATATGCAGATGACACCACCCTTATGGCAGAAAGTGAAGAGGAACTCAAAAGCCTCTTGATGAAGGTGAAAGTGGAGAGTGAAAAAGTTGGCTTAAAGCTCAACATTCAGAAAACGAAGATCATGGCATCCGGTCCTATCACTTTATGGGAAATAGATGGGGAAACAGTGGAAACAGTGTCAGACTTTATTTTGGGGGCTCCAAAATCACTGCAGATGGTGACTGCAAGCCATGAAATTAAAAGACGCTCACTCCTTGGAAGGAAACTTATGACCAACCTACATAGCATATTGAAAAGCAGAGACATTACTTTGCCAACAAAGGTCCATCTAGTCAAGGCTATGGTTTTTCCTGTGGTCATGTATGGATGTGAGAGTTGGACTGTGAAGAAAGCTGAGCGCCGAAGAATTGATGCTTTTGAATTGTGGTGTTGGAGAAGACTCTTGAGAGTCCCTTGGACTGCAAGGGGATCCAACCAGTCCATTCTGAAGGAGATCAGCCCTGGGATTTCTTTGGAAGGGATGATGCTAAAGCTGAAACTCCAGTACTTTGGCCACCTCATGCGAAGAGTTGACTCATTGGAAAAGACTCTGATGCTGGGAGGGATTGGGGGCAAGAGGAGAAGGGGACGCCAGAGGATGAGATGGCTGATGGCATCACTGACTCAGTGGACGTGAGTCTGAGTGAACTCCGGGAGTTGGTGATGGACAGGGAGGCCTGGCGTGCTGCGATTCATGGGGTCGCAAAGAGTCGGACACGACTGAGCAACTGATCTGATCTGATCTGATCTGATGTCTTTCATAGCATCAAGCTACTATAATACTGAACATATCATTTCAAAAGCAATGATCAGTGATGTCTGTCTCCAATAAAAGGTACTCCGAAGTGCCTGAAATACCTGAGCACACTTCCTGAAAGAGGAGGCCTTCTGCTGCCCGTCAGGACCATTTCCCATTAACCCTGAAAGATACAGACATTCAAGCAGCCCTTGCTTACAAATATCCAGTAACCCCACCTCCGCCCACCCTCTGGCTGCAAAAACAAAACAGTTAAGATGTGCCTGGAACGGAACCAAGCACTTTGTTTCAATCCTCTCACTTGCTCCTTACTGCATCCTAAAAGTCGGTATTACTGTTATGCCCATTTTAGAAATCAGGCAGCCATGGTTGGAAGAGGTTAAGTATCCTGCTCAAAATCATACGAAGTCTTTAAATCAGACATTCTCTTAACCAGATATTTAGAAGAATATGAAGGAAAGAAAGTAGGACAAGCAGGTAAATTGTGGGAAAAAAATTATTTCAAGCAACACTGGGCAGCCTGAAGAGGAGACAAGAAAGCAAAAAGCCTCCACACCTCTCTTCCTATCCCTCCCCAACACACACATTTAATATACACACAGTTGTCACCTCGACAAATGTAACTCCACCAATTCAAAATCCACGCACATTGACAGAGAGGCAGCTCAGCACAGGGATGCAGCGTTGGGTCTACGGATCCCAGCTGCCAGGGTCTGAACCCCTGCTCGACTACCTACTTATCACCTCTATGCTGCTAAGTCACTTCAGTTGTGTCCGACTCTGTGCGACCCCATAGATGGCAGCCCACCAGGCTCCCCCATCCCTGGGATTCTCCAGGCAAGAACACTGCAATGGGTTGCCATTTCCTTCTCCAATGCATAAAAGTGAAAAGTGAAACTGAAGTCACTCAGTGGTATCCGACCCTCAGCGACCCCATGGACTGCAGCCTTCCAGCCTCCATCCATGGGATTTTCCAGGCAAGAGTACTGGAGTGGGGTGCCATTGCTTTCTCGTACCACCTCTATAACTCTATTTAAATTACTACTCTCTGGGTTGGGGAGGGAGATGGGAGGGAGGTTCAAAAGGGAGGGGATATATGTATACCTATGGCTGATTCATGTTGAGGTTTGATAGAAAACAATAGAATTCTGTAAAGTCAATTATTCTTCAATAAAAAAAATTAAAATGAATAAATTACTCCTCTCTCTGCCTTGGTTTCTTCATCTGTCAAATGAAGAAGTAACAGTATCTCCTTCCCAGTCTTGTCACAATGATAAATGTCCTAACACACTGTCAGAAAGCACAGGACAGTGCCTGGTACAAAGAAGGTATGCAGTGAAAGCAACCTATTATTTATTTATACCTTATTTTACTGATTCCCTGGTGGCTCATATCTTAAAGAATCTATCTGCCTGTAATGCAGGAGACCCAGGTTCAATCCTTGGGTCGGGAAATTCCCCTGGAGAAGGAAATGGCAACCTACATCAGTATTCTTGCCTGGAAAAATTCCATGGACAGAGGAGCCTGGCAGGCTACAGACCACGGGGTTGCGAAGAGTCGGACATGACTGAACGACTAACACTTACTGCGAATAATCCTGGAAGTTACAGGTAAGACATCTGAATGTGTAATGGTTCAAACAGATGACTGGGAGCACAAAATACCAAGCCCTCAAATCTGGTCTCCAGAAGTTGAGGTGGAAAAGCTGCCACGCGGAGGTCTGAGAGGTACGCAGGTAGGTATAAGGCAACAAGCCACCAGCATCAAGTTGGGGTAGAGAGAGAGTGGCTTTGGGCTGGTGGGGGAAGTAAGAAGGTCACTCACATAAAAGGAATTGGGAGGATCCTAAAACAAACTCTGTTTCCTAACAATACCTAAGGTCAGGGTTGTTCCCAAGGAGGAAAAAAAAAACTCTTCTCCATATGATTTCTTCAGACAAAAGCTCATCAGACAAGACAGTGGACAGGGGGACTAGGAGAGTGTTAATGAAATGCTACTGAGTCAACTAGAATTCGATTCTTTTATTTTCTCATAATACCCACTCCTTCAGCTACACAGTTGTCACCTCGACAACTTTAACTCCATCAATTCGAAATCCATGCACATTGACAGAGAGGCAGCTCAGCCCAGGGATGCAGCGTTGGGTCTACGGATCCCGACTGCCAGGGTCTGAACCCCTGCTCGACTACCTACTTACCACCTCTGTAACTCTATTTAAATTACTACTCTCTGGGTAATCAACAGGTAAAACAGTAAGAACAAATCATTCTCCTGCCCTGGAGCACCCAGAGAAGCCACACGCCCTAGCTGGCCTTGGTTCTCAATGTGCTGACCCTGCCAGGGTCAACACAAACTAGCAGCCCAGGATTTCAGGAGCAACCAACCTTGACCACATGTAATTTACTGTTTTGTTTTTGTTTAATTAAAAAACAGCAGAGTCATTTTATTTCCAGATAAATAGCAACATGGCAATGAAGGCAGTTCTCTGATTGGAAGCATGTTTTCATTACTTGGCCCCTACCTGCAAACGTCTCTGACAGAGAATTAAGAGGGCAGGAGAGAGAGGGGCAAATTCCATGTTTCTGGCCAGGATTCCTGAATGATAACAAAGTTAAAATTATGCTAACCTGGCTAGTTTGGCTCAGCGGATCCCTTCCTATCCAGGATAAAAATCTGTCAGGCAAAAGAACATGTACAATATGTATGGTTTTATTCTAAGATCCTACTGTGCTTATTCCTGTAGCAATTAGCAAGCTGAACAGTCCTCATGATAACTCCATAGATCAAGTCAGAGAAGGTCTGACTAAATCTTTAGCTGAGGGTCCCTTTCACTGAAAACATAAAAAAAGTAACTATATGATCAGTATCACCGAGTGACGCACAAAGCACTAACGATGTAAAATAAAAGGCAAAGCTGGAAATGAGAAAACTTGATTCCCAGAAGGCATAACAGAATTTCCTCTATTCGACTGTAGTGTAAGAACATTCCCCAAATAACTTTCCTTTAATCATTGCAAAAAAAAGTTAAAAAAGACAAAATCGAAATAAATACAGTAATAGCTAAAAATTACAGAGCTCTCTGGAGTAACTCAAGTAATCCTCACAACAGCCCGAGGAAGGGCCAGCATTATTATCTGCATTTTACAGACAACGAAAAGAAACAGAGGCCGGATAATGTGCCTATGGGTCACACAGCTGGTAAGTGCTAGAGACAGCAGTTGACTCCAGAAAGCCTGCCTCCTAAGTGTACTCTTATGTACGACCATTGTGCCATTTTTTCAAAAAAAAAAAATGTTCCTCGCTATCACCAAAAAGATTATCATGTGGTGCTGAACTCTGACTTTGTCTTGTGTTTCTGATCCAACTACCTAAGAGAAGCATTTCCTTACCAGTTTTATATTTTTGAACTAAATCTTTTGGCTTAGGAACATTCTCATTTTAAAAAAAAAGAAAGAAAGCAACACCATCAGTATCATTCTCCAGTAGTATAAGATATGGAAGGTATTAAACCACACAATCCATATGACCCTGTTCAGAGAAGAGTCTTCAAGATAATACACAACTGCAAAGTGGTAATTCAGAAAATTTCAAGGTAACCTAACACATATTTTATCTCACTGAGGGACATATTTAAAAGTAAAAACACTGATTACTGATGGATAATGTGACTAGCCTTTAGTCATGAGGGTGTTAGTAAACTAAGGTTTCTTGAAATCTAGCCAGTCCCCTTTCCTAATCTACAGTCAATGTTTTAATTAATAAATCCATTTCCTTTGTAAGAAATCGATATGATCAAAATAAATAAAGGAAAACAGATGAAATTTACCAGAGATAGTTTATCTTGAAAATCAAGATAAACTTGCTTTAAAGCACCAAACTTTAAACCAAGTCACAATACTTAAATTTCACTTTCATAGCTATTACTTAAAAATTTTTTTTTCAAAAACCATGTTCATCAAAGTCCAATTTAAAGAAACTTCTGATGAAAAATAAACTGTGTATGTACTAGTAAAAATAATAAGAATAACCTGTCCTGAGCTACTAGAAAGAGATGTATAACATGCTATTTTAATAGGCCTAAATGAGGAAGGATCAATATTATTTTAATTTTTAAAGTCTGTTTATGAAATGCAATCATCCTTCATTAAAAATGCAAGCTGTGCTTCAGCAAGAGGTTAGCGTGAATGATTCATAGAGAGATCTCTCTCTCTAGCATAATCTTCCTCTCCTGGGACTTTCCTTTGGATGCTTTATCAAACCACTCAAGCTATTATTAAAAATGCTTCCCCTCGATAAGAGAGAAAAAAGCACGTGCCCATTCCCAGTCCCCACTGCCTCTTCCATCTGAGTGATTTATACCTTTTCCAGTCAAAAGTAAAATTAATTCTTCATCCTCCACATGGTTTTGTAACCATTTCTTTTCACAAAGCATTTAAGATTATTTTATAAGTATTCAAAACACAGAATTTCCCATTTTTAAAAGTCAGAGGCTTTCATTCACTTACCTAATATTTCAGGGTGAATGTTGGTATTTCATTGAGATTAAAGGAAATTTACCTTTTGTTTGATGGATTTTTAAAAGATTTTAAAATGTTAACTACTCATCAAAGTCAAGGCATTCCAAATCTAAATTCAATTCTCTTCAATTTAAAAATGCTAATGAAAATGGCTATTTCAATGCAGCAGCATCTGGCTCATTACAACATTCAGTTTTAACTAATAAATCCTTAATTATTAAACTCTGGTGTTCAATTTCTTTCACAGGGATCAGCCAAACACATATTGCTACAATTATAAATACCTGGGATAAATTAGTTACAACAACACATCATAGAAAAGCCTTCCTCTTGCTTCTCTGGCTGTTAAATATGACCCCAAGTATGTCATAAGGAACATATATTTGAGAGACCACCATTAAACATTTGGGCTCTGTCGTGTGTAGGTGCTGCATTTATTGGCTAGCAAATATTTAACTCTGCTGGGTACTCAACATTAATGCATAGAGCAATTTGTCTGCTTGTGCAAATGGACAGGTTTTTTCCAAGTGCCTTTTCAGATAAACGTGTCAAAACTGAATGTAATCGTATGCCCTCATTCTGGCTTTACAAAGCTGACTCTGCCTCCCCCTAGCTTGATGTTTTTATTAAGGTGCCCCTGGATATAGACAAGCAAGGTATTATTGCATATCATGTCTAGTAAAGGTTGAAATCCCTGAGAGAATATATTTGGTTTTAAGCTTTAATGTATGTTAGGAAGTTTATCATTTTTCTCTCCCACTCCTAATTCTTTTCTGTTTTGGTTCTTTTTTTTTCCCCCTTTTTTAATCAGCAACATCAACAGGACTGACTGAATATTTTACAATGGAGTCGCAGAGTACGTGTGTTCAATCGTTTGGCTTCCCAGAAGATTCATTACAGTTACATTAGAAAGTCAAATCAGGCAATTCTGCAGTCTGGTGAAAGCTAGCATATGAAAGGAGGTTAATACAAAAGAATTTCATTTTAAATAGAGGACATTTACGACCTTAAAAAGCAACATTATGATAAAATTTCCAAGATATTTGTTCTGGCGTTAGCACAGGCTTTACAGGTCTAATTTCAGAGATGTCTAAATGCTTTTCTAGGAAAGAGTGAGCGCATGAATGAGAGGAAATTGTTTGATCTGCAGGGTCTGCCATCTTAATGATCGTCACACGAAGAACACCACAGATGTATGGTTTACCCTCACTCTTGGGAAGAGAATCCATGCGTTCTCTGATTACGCTGATGAAGTAGGAATCAAGTAAGAGTCAAGGTGTATTCATTTAAATCCTTATAAAAGTTATGAGTGATTTTTAATACATATCTTTCTGAGTGTAAACAAAACTAGGGGTTTTCAGATCTCAATTTGTATTTATATGACAAAATCTATAAGCTGATTTTTTTTTCCATGATTAGTAGCAGGTACAGAAAAATCTCAGACATACATGTGTTAAACTGTTACTTGTATATAAATGGCTTCTGTCTCACTAGACTTCAGACCTCAATAAACTCCTAACTAATCTTATTTATTTGATTTGTTTCCAGTGGTTTATGGATAAGCAAAAATTTTAAATGAATACCTATTGGAATGAAAAGAGAAACATCAGCTCCTTGATTCAGTATAGGAGATTTACAGAATGCAAATTTCAAATACAAAGACTCAGCTTTTGTAAGAGCTATTTGGAAGCCTAAATATCAAGGCAAGAGGGGAAGAGCGGCTAGTAGAGGTGACAGCCAGGAACGGCGCTGTCTTCAGCGATACCTTTGGCAGCAGTACAGATGGACTTCAGAGGCCACTGGCTACGCTTAATTTAATATGAAGCTAAATACAGTCAAAACATCTGGTGCACTATTGATGGTTATCATGATAAATTAAATCTGACATCACACACAAACCCATTCAAACATTCTATTCAAATTCTTTTTAAAGCTAACATACACTTAGGTGTGTTTTTCATCTCCTCTAATAGTCTTTAATTTTAGAAAAGGCAGGTTTTGTGGGGTCTAATGTTTACATAATTGCAGGGACTTCTTTAAGAAAAAGACTACAAAATGTGGTATATAAAATGCCTAGGGGCTCATGCAAGTGAGGGTCCCTTTGGTTTAAGCTTCATTAGCTCCATGAACAATCCACCGCTGGGGAGGATTGAAAAGCATTGTAAGGCAAAACCAAAATGGTACATATCAAGTGGCACACGGAATTGATAGAATTTAAAAACCTAAAAGGCAGACCCTTTAACTGACAACCTGCAAAGAAGCAAAAAAAAAAAAAAAAGACTTTCTAAGCAGGCACATCAGCAAACATAAACTGCCTTCGTAGAATGGATTTATCACATATTCATAAAATGCAGAAGCCCCCAAATCTGTGGCAGACCATTGGAACAAAAGTACTATATTATAAAGGAGAAAAGTAAATAAAAGAACTTACCAGTTTATAATAGCTATAGGACAAGGGACAAGTATTTTTATGAGCAACCGTTTCATAAAACAGAATTAGATCATCTCTAACAATTTGCTGTTTTAAAAGGCAGAAGACCACTTGTAACTGAAATAACTACTGCCTAAATGGCTCTATTCCAATTCTTGCATTTTTTATTGCACTGCTGTGAATGATACAGTGAAAAGAACTCTTAATCCCACTGCTACAGAAAATCAGCCTCACTCACCTACACTCATTTAAACAAAAAAGACCTAAACCCCAAGCCTGCATTTGAAGGGAGGATAGCATTTTATATAATAAATTCAGTACAATCAAAATGAGAACCATATTTCTGTTTAACTTTTCTCATCTTGACTCAAGAGCAATGGGGGGGAAAGTTATTAAAATTAATGCATCAAACTATCATAATTCTGTCCTTTTTATTACTGGTAGTATTCTCTCTAAAATATTAGTCTGCTTTGTTGAACTAGGGTATCTTTTTGAAAGTTCTCTTTATGGGGTCGCTAGGAGTCGGATACGACTGAGCGACTTCACTTTCACTTTTCACTTTGATGCACTGGAGAAGGAAATGGCAACCCACTCTAGTATTCTTGCCTGGAGGATCCCAGAGATGGTAGAGCCTGGTGGGCTGCCGTCTATGGGGTCGCACGGAGTCGGACACAACTGAAGCGACTTAGCATAGCATAGCATTTGACGATCAGTATCACTTTACCACTAGGAAAAAAATGTGCAATTTATATTAATTTGGCACTGAAAATAATTTCTTTAGTTTTGGTGGGTTTGAAATTTTGAAAATAAGTCCCTCATTAGAAAGTCACTTACCTTTCTTCACTGCTTCCAGTGGTGAAAGATAATGAAGCTACTTACCGGTCAATATAAAACACATACAAAAATAAAATGTCAAAAAATGGCAAGTGTCACAAAGTAAATATTTTCCTACTGCTATTAAATGAAATTTATTTCTAATAACTACTATTCTGTATACTCTTTCTATAGATTAGCAAGTTACTGCTCCATCTTTTCTTCACTAATTTTTTCTAAAGTTAACACTGAAGAAATACCACTGGAAATTCTCACCCTCTGCCCATAACTAAGTGAAAGGCTGCCAAAATCAAACTCTCTTTAGCATCACCAATCTAACACTTAATGTGATACTCTACCAAAAGGGACCAAGAGTTCACAGATTTCCCATAATCTTATCAGAAGAGCACATATAAAACAATGAGAAGAAAACAGGATAAACTCATTGTCCCTGTCTGTGTTCTTAATTCTCCCCTGCTGATCAAACACTGGATTAAGAGAACTAGCAGAAAATACTGGTAGCTGTTTAGCTGGACTTCAGCTTTTTTTTTTCCACTCCCAAGTAGAACATCAACCAAAATACACTCTATAAAGATGCTGAATATTTAATCCCATATAAAACACAAAATGGGATTATTCTCTCAACAGAAGGTACAATCTAAGAAGACATTTAGTACAGATTATCAAAGAAAACAAACAAGGATTTTATCACTGAAAAGTTATCATTTTTCCTGAGAAAAATTAAAATTATATTACTGTTAATTACTGCCTCTTCCTGACACATTAATTTAAATGCAGTTTTTTTTAGGGTTTCCCAGGTAAGTAAAGAATCTGCCTGCCTATGAAGAAGCATGAGAGATAAAGGTTCAATCCCTGGGTCGGGACGATCCTCTGAAGGTTTTTTTATAAGAGAAAATTATTAGATCAGGCTCCGCATCTCAGGACTGACTCAATGGAACATGGAAAGGAAACATTATCCTTTCAATAGGCAAGGAGGAAAAACATACTCAACAAAGAGAAAGAAAAGACTAAAAGCACACCACTAAAACCAGAGCACTCAGGCCTTTGTTGGTATAGGCTCAAATTACAGCTTTTTTTTGTTGTTGTTTTAAAGGAATGAAAAGACTTTTGCAGTTAAATTTTTTCAAATCAAAGCATGAGTCAGCTAGGTAAAGCTCTGTGGTCCCCATTCACTACCTTCCCTTTCCCTTATCTCTGCCACCTCCAGATCAAAGAGCAACTACCACCCCCGGCCCCAGGGCAGGCAGGCAGTAGACACTGCCACCAAGCAGAGAGCACAAAGGTTTCATCTGGCCTCTGTCTGTGCAGAGCGACAGCCACGCATCACTGCTCTCTATATGATCCTACCCTCGAGTCACCTGTAAAAGCATGAAGGGAAACAGAGCATGCACAAAAATTATGGGATACTGATTCCAAGGTACAATTTTTTTTTAAACTTTGTTTTTTGTTTTTAAATTACACTCATCCATGTATTCAGTCCTTCATCCAGCCTTGTGTCAGACATAATCCCCACTGACTGCTGGGAAAGGAAGTGAAGATAAACAGTCACAACATGATAGGTGGAGTGCTAATAAAAGGGGTCAGGAAAGGCTTCCTGAAGGAAATAACATCTACACTGAAGCCTGAAAAGTTAAATAACTAAGAGCTGAAAAAGCAAGGAAGAAGGGAAGAACATTTGCCACCAGAGAAAAAGCTTTACCCAGGTAATCAGTACATTCACGTTTGTATTTTTAAAAGCTCAAAAGGCTCCAAAGAAGATAGGAAAGAGCTAGTAAGTACAAGAAAAGATGCTAAACACCATTAAGGAAACACATACCAAAACTAAGATCAGTTCACACCCTCCAAAATGGCTACAATCCAAAAAAAAAAGAATATAGGACTTTCCTGGTGGTACAGTGGATAAGAATCTGCCTGCCAATGCAGGAGGCAAGGGTTTGATCTCTGGTCCAGGAAGACCCCACATGCCGAGAAGGAACTAAGCGCCTGTGTCACAACGACCGAGCCTGTGCTCTAGAGCCCAGTAGCCACGAGAGAAGCCACCGCAAAGAAATGAAGGGTGGCTCCCGTGCACTGCAACTGGAGAAATCTCACACAAACTAACAAAGACCCACTGCAGCCCCTCAAAAGTTCTTGATTAATAAAAAATAGATTAATGAAAAGTGTTATCAAGGATGTGGAGAAACTGGAACATTCATTGCTGATGGGACTGTAACATGGTTCAGACACTTCGGAAAACTGTTTGGCAGCTACTCAAAATGTTAAACATAAAGGGACTGTATGACCCAACAATTTCACTCCTAGGTGTATATTCAAGAGAAATCTAAACCATGTCCACACAAAAATGTGTACGTCAATGTTTACAGAAGCATTTTTTACAGCCAAAAAGCAGAACCAATCCAAATATCCATCAACTAATGAACAGATAAATAAAAAGTGGTATATCCATAGAATGGATGGTTATTTGGCAACAAAAAGGAATGAAGTATGGATATATGTTACAACGTGGATGAATCTTGAAAACATCATGGTAGGTAAACATGCTGGTTACAAAAGACTGTATGATTCCATTTATGTGAAATGTCCAGAACAGGCAAACCCATAGAGACCAAAAGTGGCTGGTTATGGCTAGGGGTAGAGGGTGGGGTGCGGGGTGGGGAGGGTGGGCAGTGGCGTGGAGAATGGGGAAGAAATAGGAGTGATTGCTAATAAGCACAGGGTTTCTTCTGGGGGTGATTATATACAGGTCTTGACCTGTATGCAGGTCAGGAAGCAACAGTTAGAACTGGACATGGAACAACAGACTGGTTCCAAATAGGAAAAGGAGTACATCAAGGCTGTATATTGTCACCTTGCTTATTTAACTTATATGTGGAGTACATCATGAGAAATGCTGGACTGGATAAAGCACAAGCTGGAATCAAGATTGCCGGGAAAAATATCAATAACCTCAGATATGCAGATGAACCACACTTATGGCAGAAAGCAAAGAAGAACTAAAGAAGGACTAAAGAGCCTCTTGATGAAAGTGAAAGAGGACAGTGAAAAAGTTGGCTTAAAACTCAACATTCAGAAAACTAAGATCATGGCATCTGGTCCCATCACTTCATGGCAAATAGATGGGGAAACAATGGAAAACAGTGACAGACTTTATTTTAGGGGGCTCCAAAATCACTGCAGATGGTGACTGCAACCATGAAATTTAAAGACGTTTGCTCCTTGGAAGAAAAGTTATGACCAACCCAGACAGCATATTAAAAAGCAGAGACAATACTTTACAACACAGGTCTAGTCAAAACTATCGTTTTTCCAGTAGTCATGTATGGATGTGAGAGCTGGACTATAAAGAAAGCTGAGCGCTGAAGAATTGATGTTTTTGAACTGTGGTGTTGGAGAAGACTCTTGAGAGTCCCTTGGACAGCAAGGAGATCCAACCAGTCCATCCTAAAGGAAATCAGACCTGAATATTCATTGGAAGGACTGATACTGAAGCTGAAACTCCAATACATTGGCCACCTGATGCGAAGAACTGACTCACTGAAAAGGCCCTGATGCTGGGAAAGATCGAAGGCGGGAGGAGAAAGGGATGACAGAGGATGAGATGGTTGGATGGCATCACTGACTCAATGGGCATGAGTTTGAATAAACTCTGGGAATTGATGATGGACAGGAAGGCCTGGCATGCTGCAGTCCATGGGGTCACAAAGAGTCAGACACAACTGAGAGACTGAACTGAATTGATATGTTCTAAATTGACTGTGGTGGTGGTTGCACAACTCTATGAACATACTAAAAATAACTGAATTGTACACTTTAAAAGAGTGAATGGTTTGCTATAGGAATTATGTTATAAAATGTTATAAAATGAAACAAAAATATCAAAAGGACTACAATAGTGAAGAATACATCAGAAAGGCACAAGATTTGAACAAGCAGCCTGGTTTACAAGTTGTAAAGTAACTTCACAGAGAGACAGTGGCCTGAACTAGAGAAACAGGAGTGGGAGGAGACAGAAGAAAAAGAAACAATACTTGGTTTACAGACAGTGAGGATACAGGAGGGTGTTTACACTATGCAGGGTTTCTAGCTTAGATATATGAGAAGCACTTCTTGAAACAGGAAAACAAGGGAAGACATGTTTGGGTTAAGGGAAATTTACTGTATTCTTAAGTTTAACTATTTCTATAAAAGTTGTATAAGCACTTGGAGATGGTTTTGTTTCAAGAGGTTATAAGCTTTCCCAGTCAGGCATGTGTTTATTCAATTTTTAAATGCAATTTACTGCTAGTTATGTTTATAAATGGAACTGGATGTTAAAGGAAATTAAGTCTGTTCAAATTGAATTAATCAATAGTTATCTTGAAAGTTATTTTTCTTACACTTTTATATAAAATGTACTGAATACATGAATAGACTAATGAGATTTATAAATTAAATTTGGGGCTTAAGGAAAACCGGGTTTTACATTTTTTAACTTTAATAAAGTGACTATTAATGTTGAACACCACTAATTGTAAGTAGTCAGGTATGACTGACATGTAGCACTGGCGACTAGAAATGGAGAAGTTGCAGTCTGATGGCTTTTATTTTCTCTGTGAAATAAGCAGTGAGGTCACCTACTCAAAAGGTGGAAAGAAAGGATAGGAGGAAGGAGAACAGAAAAGCTAGGTCTAATGATCAGTTGAAATAAACGTGATGGGTAAGGGAGGAGGGGACAGGAGGACCACCCGGCATTGGCACTGGCCTGGTTTGGATGTGGAGGCCATGACCTCACAGAGGCATTCATCAGCTAAATGATGCTTTTTTCTTTACAATTACTTACTTAGTATGACTTTCTTCCAAACAATGTTATATGAACTTGGTCACTCTTAAGGTATAAACATGCTTCCAGACTTTTGATTTTCAACTGTACTTTAAACACAGAAATAACTAAAAGGAGGGACTTCCCTGGCAGTCCAGCACTTAGGACTTCACGCATTGCACAGGTCCAGGTTCAATCCCCGGTTGGGGAACTATTAATAAGATCCCACCAACACAAGACATGGCCAAAAAATATAAAATTTCCTTAAAAAAAAAAAAACAATTCTAAAAGGAAAATTTGTTTATTTTCTGTACGTGAAGAGAAGTACTTCTGGATTCTAATCCTGACCATGCAAAAAATTCTTTCGAGTAAAGGAGTGTAAAATGTAGTATCTCTTCTCAGTTCAGTTCAGATCAGTCACAGTCGTGTCCAACTCCTTGCGACCCCATGAATCACAGCACGCCAGGCCTCCCTGTCCATCACCAACTCCCAGAGTTCACCCAGACTCACGTCCATCGAGTCAGTGATGCCATCCAGCCATCTCATCCTCTGGCGTCCCCTTTTCCTCTTGCCCTCAATCCCTCCCAGCATCAGAGTCTTTTCCAATGAGTCAACTCTTCACACGAGGTGGCCAAAGTACTGGAGTTTCAGCTTTAGCATCATTCCTTCCAAAGAAATCCCAGGGCTGATCTCCTTTAGAATGGACTGGTTGGATCTCCTTGCAGTCCAAGGGACTCTCAAGAGTCTTCTCCAACACCACAGTTCAAAAGCATCAATTCTCCGGCACTCAGCCTTCTTCACAGTCCTGCTTTAATATTATTCTCACGCCTTTTTCCCTCTAAGTCCTAAGTCAGGAATCTAGTCCAGTGTTGTTCAACACAACCTTCGGCAATAATAATATTCTGTATCTGTACTGTCCATTACAGCAGCTACTGGTTACATGACTACTGAGCATCTGAAATGTGGCTTGTAAGAACTTAGAAATTAATTTTTTATTTTTATTAACTTAAATTTATTAGCCCATGAGGCTAGTGGCTACAAATAGACTTTTCTATTAAAGGAAAAATTTATGGACCAGCTTAGAGCCCAAGAGTCTTAAGCTTATAGCACAAAAGATAAAACAAGTATGTGAATCTACACATTCACTAACTTGTGAATACATGTAACAACACGGATCCTTGATTTTGTTTCAATTCACATAATACAAGAGTTCTAAAAATGGGTGTGGACTAGGAGGACAAAGGAAATCCATCTGACACCCCAAGACTCAATGGAATACTTTAGAGAAGGAGTCATCATCGTTAGAATGAAAGTATTTATCAAGTATTGTTTAAAGACTAGGTAAGGGTGGACAAATCTGGGCTGAAATTCATTTCTATATATTGTTGTTGTTCAGTCACTCAGTCATGTCTGAGTCTTTGTTACCGCATGCACTACAGCATACCAGGCTTCCCGGTTCTTCACCATCTCCCAGAGCTTGCTCAAACTCATGTCCATTGAGTCAGTGGTGCCATCCAACTATCTCATCCTCTGTTGTCCCCTTCTCCTCCTGCCTTCAATCTTTCCCAGCATCAGGGTCTTTTCCAGTGAGTCAGCTCTTCACATCAGCTGGACAAAGTACTGGAGCTTCAGCTTCAGCATCTCCTTTCAATGAATATTCAAGAGTAATTTCCTCTAGGACTGACCGGTTTGATCTCCTTGTGGTCCAAGGGACTCTCAAGAGTCTTCTCCAACACCACAGTTCAAAAGCATCAATTACTCAACACAGCCTTTTTATGGTCCAACTCTTACATCTGTACATGACCACTGGAAAAACCATAGCTTTGACTAAGCAGACCTTTGTCAGCAAAATAATGTCTCTGCTTTTTAATATGTTGTGTAGGTTTGTCATAGCTTTTATTCCAAGGAGCAAGCATCTTCTAATTTCATGGCTGTAGTCACCATCCACAGTAATTTTGGAGCCCAAGAAAATAAAGTCTGTCACTATTTCCACTGTTTCCCCATCTATTTGCCATGAAGTGATGGGACCAGATGCCATTATCTTAGTTTTCTGAATGTAAAGCACTATAAAAGTCATGTTCATTTGTTTACATATCATCCATGGTAGTTTGGGAGCTATGAGGGCAGAGTTTTAATAGTTGTGACAAACACCACCCTACCCACAAAGTCTAAAATATTTATTTTATAACCCTTTTCAAAAGTGTCTACTGACCTGTGCTCTGGCTAAGGGCTTCAAAAGCTGTCTGGAATAGGTAAGAGAAAAGGAAACTCCATAAGCTGCAATCACGAAGTGAAGAAAGAATTCCTGATATTTAAACCATCTAGGTTACAAGAAAAAACTAAATCTTAAAACTATTTTTAAAAACCTTAAAACTCTGGACATTTTTTATTCATTTGTGGCAATGGTTTGGTAAAAGACTTTATTTACTTGGGAGAAAACTTCTGTTGAGTTTTACCCTTAAGAAAGAAGCAATTACAAAGAAAAAAACCAAAAACACATTCAGAGGATTTATATAAATACTGCACTTCAAAATAAAATAAAATACTGCACTTCTAGTCCTGTCCCACAGTAATTCTCAGGAACCTCTAATTCATTAAATGGCTGCCGGGGCACAAAACGAAAGCAAACTGCCTAATGCATAGTGAAAACCTTCAGACACTGAATTCTGAATTATTCTAAAGGGTAAAAACATTATTAGTATTTTTAAAGTACGCTAATATGATGAAGATTTTCTAAAACAAAATCTGAAACAACTATAGGACTAGAGTTGGCACCACTGAGCACAGTGTGAGTGAGTGAGTGAGTGAAGTCGCTCAGTTGTGTCCGACTGTTTGCAACCCCGTGGACTGTAGCCTACCAGGCTCCTCCCTCCATGGAATTCTCCAGGCAAGAATACTGGAGTGGGTTGACACTTCCTTCTCCAGGGGATCTTCCCGACCCAGGGATGGAACCTAGGTCTCCTGCATTGCAGGCAGACGCTTTATCCTCTGAACCACCAGGGAAGCCCTGGTGTAGTCATCTGTAACAGAGAACATGCTGGCCTCAGAAGATCACTGTGAAGATTAAGTAATGTTTTGTTACCAGGTACTGTACCTGACTCAGAGTGGGTACTTAATCTTTTATAAACACAACTGACTGGAAGAGGTCATTTCCAAGGAATTATGGATGATGAGGTCTTTACTTTCTCAACAGTGCAAACTTATATTTTGAACACTATAGAAGCATTTGCAAACCTGGATCTAAGAGGAAATATCACCTACTGATTGAGGTTCAGGACGAAGACTGCCTCAGTTCACTTACAGCCCTTCTCCTTACTTTTGAATTACCAAAAAGTTTAAAACTTTTTAACTATAAAAATTTCTCTACTACTTGACATCTTAAAGATCTAAAAGTCAAATCTCTCTCTAAACAGGATGTCTAAGAAATACTGTAGCTGCAGCTACAACGTGAAGTCACAGTAAATCATATCCAGCTGGTATGCCTTTCTTAACAAGTCTCATCCAAAGAACGCATTTAATGGATTAAGTTGTCACTTTTCTATAACTCACTATTAACTGGAGGCGAAAGAAAGAATACAGTCACTACGTAAAACTACAACAACAGCATCATTTCCAGAATTTATAACACAGCAAATAAAGTTCTCACTCACATTTTATATTATGAATCAAGTTTTTTATATTTTTAAATTTTTCAATGGAATGTTTACAACATATAGACAAGTACTAGAGAATACAAGAGACACCATATACTCACTTTGTTGCTGTTATTATTCAGTAGTTAAGTCATGTCCAACTCTCTGTGACCCCCTGGACTGTAGCACGCCAAGCTCCTCTGTTATCCATTATCTCCTGGAATTTGCTCAAATTCACATCCACTGAGGCAGTGATGCTATCTATCTCATCCTCTACCATCCTCTTCTCCTTTTGCCTTCAATTTTTCCCAGCATGTACTAACTACCCAGATTTAACAAATGTTAACATTTTGCCATATATGCTTCAGATCTCTTTTCCCTTAAAGTACTTAATAGTACAGTTATGGTTAGATGCTCTCCATGCACTTTTTTTTTTTTTTTTAATACTCCAAAAGGACCAGACACAGCCAAACTTCAGGGTTCCTGGATTTTTTTGGAGGGGGGAGGGGTGTCGAACTGTGCGGCTTGTGGGAGCCTAGTTCCCTGACCAGGGATTCTAACCAGGCCCTCAGCCATAAAAGTGCGGAGTCCTATCCACTAAACAGCCAGGGAATTCCCCCTGGATTTTTTTTAATCCATTAATATAGCATTTTTATTACCTTGTTTAAAGTCTCCACCAATTCAATGTTTAGCCTGCGGCAAAAAATTATTGTTTTACTATTGTTATACAAACCTGATAACACTAAATAATCTTTAAAAAAAAAAAAAAAAAGCCTATTAGAGGAGTTCCCTAATGGTCTAGTGGTTAGAACTCTGCACTTTCATTGTCTGGGCCCAAGTTCAACGGATCTACAAGCCATGTGGTGTGCCCCACTCCACCAAAAAACTAAAATTAAACAATAAAGCTATCCTCTGAAAGACTACAAAACAGATGTATTTGCCATCACCTATATTATTAGCATTCTGGCTCACAGTTTGGTTTTTAGATGATGCCTTAGATCTGCACTGTCCAATACAGTAGACACAACCACACGTGGATACTGAGCATTTGCATTATGGTAATCCAAACTGAGACATAAGTGTAAAATGCACACTGAATCTCAAATACTTAGTATGAAATAAAGGAATGTAAAAAACGCATTATTTGCATGTTGAAATAATCTTTTGGACACAATAGTCACATCTTTTTTTAAAATGGTTACTAGAAAATGTTATATTACATATGTAGCTCATAGGTAACACTCATTATAATGTCTATCACACAATGCTGTCCTAGATACACCAAAGTAGCACCAGAATAAGAACTACGATTTCAGAACAAGACAAGAATGTCCACTCCCACCACTTTTATTCAATACAGTATTGGAAATCCCAGGTACAGCAATCAGACAAGAAAAAGAAACAAAAAGTATCCACTTTGGAAGGGAAGGGGTAAAACTGTCATTATATGCAGATGACAAGATACTATATATAGAAAACCCCAGACTCCACACAAAAACTATTAAAATGGTAAACAAATTCAGTAAGGTAGCAGGATACAAGATTAACATACGGAAAACAGTTGCATTTCTTTATACTAACAATGAACTATCAGAAAGGGAAAGTTTTTTTTTTTTAATCCCTTTTAAAATTGCATCAGGAAAAAAATAATATACTTAGGAATAAACCTGACCAAGGAGGTGTAAGATTTACATGCTGAGAACTATAAAGCACTAGTGGTAAAGAACCCACTTGCCAATGCAGGAGATGTAAGAGACAAAGGTTAGATCCCTGGGTAGGTACGATCCCCTGGAGGAGGAAATGGCAACCCACTTCAGTATTCTTGCCTGGAGAATCCTATGGACAGAGAAGCCTGGCAGGCTATGGTCCACAGGGTCACAAAGGGTCAAACATAACTGAAGCAACTTAGCATGCACACACACACATAAAACACTGATAAAGGAAATCGAATATGATTCAAAGAAATGGAAAGATATCCCATGCTCTGAAAGAATTAATATTGTTAAAACGGCCATACTACCCAAAGCAATCTACAGACAATGCAATCAAATAACTCAGGACATTTTCACAGAACTAGAACAAATAATCCTAAAGTTTACATGGAACCACAAAAGACCCAGAATTGTCAAAGCAATCCTGAAGAAAAGAACAAAGCTAGAAGACATAACCATCCCAGACCTCAGACAATACCACAAAGCTATAGTAATCAAAACAACATGGTATTGGCACAAAAACAGATGTATGGATCACTGGAACAGAACATAGAGCACAGAAACAAACTCACACACCTACAGTCAATTAATCTTCAACAAAGAAGGCAAGAATACACAGTGGAGAAAAGACACTTTGTCAAGTGGTGCTGGGAAAACTGAAGAGCCAGGTGTAAATCAAAGAAGTTAGCACGCTCCCTCACACTATACATAAAAATAAGCTCAAAATGACTTAAAAACTTAAATAGAAGGCATGATACCATAAAACATAAGAGGAGAACATAGGCAGAACATTCTCTGACAAATCACAGCAATGTTTTCCATAGGTCAGTCTCCTTATTGTCAGTTAGGCAATAGAAATAAAAGCAAAAATAAACAAATGGTACCTAATCAAATCTATAAGTTTTTGTACAGCAAAGGGAACCATAAACAAAACAAAAAGACAACCTACAGGAATGGGAGAAAATATCTACAAATGATATAACCGATAAGGGCTTAATTTCCGAAATATACAAACAGCTCATACAACTCAATAACAAAAAACAAACAACCCAATCAGACAGTGGGCAGAAGACCTAAACAGACCTTTCTCCAAAGAAGACATGCAGATGGCCAATAAGCACATGAAAAGATGCTCAACATCGCTATTAGAGAAATGCAAATCAAAACCACAATGAGGTATCACCTCTCACCAGTCAGAATGACCATTATCACAAAGTCCTCAAAATAAATGCTGGTAAGAGTGTGGAGAAAAGGGAACCTTCCTACACTGTGGGTGGGATATAAATTGATACAACCACTATGGAGAACAATATAGAGGTTCCTTAAGAAAACTAAAAATAGAGTTACTATATGATCCTGCAATCCCACTCTTGGACATATATCCAGAAAAATTCAAAAAGAGTCAGATTAAGCAACTAACACACACACACACACACAGTGAACTTATGTTCAGTCTGACAGACACAGAAAACAAATTTATAATTACCAAAGGGGAAAAGGGGTAGGGGGTAAATTAGAAGTTTTGGATCAGTTGATACAAAATACTATACATAAAATAGATAAACAACAAGGTCATACTCTATAGCATGGGAAACTGAATTCAATATCTTGTAATAAACTATAATGAATAGGGAAAAGAATGTTTTATGTATGTGTATATACATGGGTTCATGTATATATACGGGCTTCTCTTGTGGCTCAGCTGGTAAAGAATCCGCCTGCAATGCGGGAGACCTGGGTTCGATCCCTGGGTTGGGAAGATCCCCTGGAGAAGGGAAAGGCTGCCCATTCCGGTATTCTGGCCTGGAGAATTTCATGGACTATGAGTGTGTGTGTATATCTGAATCACTCTGTTGTATACCAGAAAGTAACACAACATTGTAAATCAACTATCAGTTCAGTTCAGTTGCTCAGTCATGTCTCACTCTTCACAACCCCATGGACTGCAGCATGCTAGTCTTCCCTGTCCATCACCAACTCCAGGAGCTTGCTCAATCTCATGTCCATCGAGTCAGTGATGCTATCCAACCATCTCATCCTCCGTCATCCCCTTCTCCTCCTGCCTTCAATCTTTCCCAGCATCAGGGTCTTTTCCAATCAGTCAGTTCAACTATACTTCAATTAAAAAAAACAAAACAAAAAAAAACTACATTTTCAGAATGAAGACTGAGAAAAACATGCAAAAGTCTAGATGGTCAAAATGGTAGACTTGTAGTTGTTATCTAGGTGATTTAGAGAGAATACTATTTAGGAAAAAGTAGGACCCCCAGATTATTATTCTACATCACCAGGACACCCCAAATAAAACTCTTTGCTTCATTTCATTTTACTCATGTGTATCTAGAAAGTTAGTTTATTTTCAGAATTTTTTAGCAACTTAAATAGACTGAAAACAGATCTAATACAATTCATTCATCCACTTAATAATTTTTATTAATTGGGACTGGGAATACATTGGTATCCCTGGTGGCTCAGATGGCAAAGAATCCACCTGTAATGTGGGGGACCTGGGTTCAATCCCTGAGTTGGTAAGATTCCCTGGAGAAGGGAATGGCTACCCACTTCAGTATTCCTGTCTGGAGAATCCCCGCGGACAGAGGAGTCTGGTGGGCCACAGTCCATGGGATCACAAAGAGTCGGACACAACTGAGCAACTAAGCATAGCACAGCAGACACAGCAGCTACCACTGTGACTTACTTTCTGGTGTCTGGGGGGCTGGGGCTGGGAGCAGAGATATGTAAACAATGAACAAGTTAACAAATAAGTTAAAAAATTCACTTCAGAAAACTGTTCTGAAGAAGTTATATGAAAAAAGTCAGTAGTCATTCTTTCCAGTCCATCCCTATCTTTAGAATCAGCTTCTAGGAGTGCTTGGAAGCCGCAGACACTAGGATTTATTTTAGTGGGTGATAAATTAGTTATTTCAATGTGTTCATACTGCAAGCTCATTTTCTGTGTAAATATTTTCAATCAAAGCATTCTGCAAAACACGTGTACTATTCCCAAGGACATCACACAAGAAAATGCAAGGCAATTTATGTCATTGTCATGATTCTCATAATACTTAAATGCCCAATTTGACTTTTAATGCTTCATTAAGGGGGAAAAAAAATCAGTGATTATTTACCCTTTTCCAATGAAGAAAGGCAAATAAGAATATCTGGCTGTAAACATAGCAAAATAACTTCTTAATTGTTAAGCACCCAGCATTCTTCAATATAAATCTTCTGGTCCAGGAAATGGCACAAAGACCCAAGCTGATGAAGTCAAGTTCCTCTCATGCAAAAAAAAAAAAAAAAAAATAACTCCCCAAATCCTGAGAGTTCATACTCACAGAAAATGTTTATGTACGTGGCCATTTAACTGCACAACTGAGCTGGCCTTCATAAATGATGTGTCAGTCAGGGCAACAGTTAAAAACACCCCTTCACTACTGCCAACTCTCAGCGCACCCACATTCCAGAACACTATGCAGCCATTATAAGTCATATTAACTTCAAAACACAATATACATTTGGGTGAGGAAAATAGCAGATGTTAGAAACGTCCAACAATAATTGAATTCCATCAGTAAATTATAGCAAATTCATATAACAGAACACTGCACAGTTACTAAAAATAATCCTGAAAGTAAATTTACTGACATTGGATGACATGAAAACAATCATATTTTACTCAATAAGCAGTAATTGCAAAACATACCTAATGTGATATCATTTTGTATGAAAAAATTTGAAGAGCATATCACAAATTGTTAACATTAATTAAAAACAGTATATATGTGTGATATCAATGATATTCAACCAAATGAGATAAAGAGAAAAGGGAATTACAGAAATGTCACAGAATGCTAGCACAACAATCTCTGGGTGGTCTCTCCCCCTACTTACAGAAGTCTGTGACATCTGTTCAGTCTTCCTTCTCACCTGGGTCCTACCATAATCTAGGTGATGCAACAAGAGGACACCTGTCTAACAGCCAGGTGCCTCATCCCCGTTGTTGCTGTTTAGTCACTAAGCCATGTCCAGCTCTTTTGCAACTCCATGGACTATAGCCTGCCAGACTCCTCTGTCCAAGGGATTTCCCAGGCAAGAACAGTAGAATGGGCTGACATTTCCTTCTCCAGGGATCTTCCTGACCCAGGGATTAAACCCATGTCTCCTGATTCCTAGGTAACCTCAACTCCAGTGATCTCCCCCTTCACTCCATAAAGCCATCCACTTATACAGTCACAACTTGCTCTGTTGTCTGAAATCAACTAATTCAAGGCATTCTATTCAGACCTCGGCCCTCAGCAATCCTGAATAATCAGATACATTTGTTCAAAAGAATCTTTGCTTCCTCTGGTCCTGTTTTCTTCCTGTCAGAATGGTTCAGAGTTCACCCCTACTTACTCTCATTTATACTCCTTGTATAAACTAGGAATTTCATATCTCCCCCTTCGTTTTGGTAACCAGTTTTAAAACTGTACCCAATTTATTGAACTTCAGTAAATTAAAAAATGAATCAAAACAGATTACTATCCTATTATACAGAGGAGAATCAAACTACCTTTTCTTCTCCAGGCTGCTGCTGCTAAGTCGCTTCAGTCGTGTCCGACTCTGTGCAACCCCATAGACGGCAGCCTACCAGGCTCCCCTGTCCCTGGGATTCTCCAGGCAAGAACACTGGAGTGGGTTGCCATTTCCTTCTCCAATGCATGAAAGTGAAAAGTGAAAGTGAAGTCACTCAGTCGTGTCCAACTCTTAGCGACCCCATGGACTGCAGCCCACCAGGCTCCTCCGTCCATGGGATTTTCCAGGAGATAATCATAAAACTGCTCAAGTATTGGCACGCATCTCAGTCCATCCCTCATCTCCTGCTTTTTCCTCAAAATTATTTCATTATTGAAGCAGAGCGAGATTCAATCATGTAAACAATCTAATCCTCATACCTTCTCTTATAATATTCATCTATTCTCTCAATTCTTTTTAAATCTTTCCTACATCTGTATTTCCCAGGACTTTATATCAAATATACAGGGTCAGTATTCTATAAACACCAAAATGCTTGAATGCTTTGTATACATTAATTAACCTAATTTTAACAGCACTCCTACAAAATAGTACTATTATTATCCCTACTTTATAGACAGGGAAACTGAGCCCCAGAGAAGTTAAATAATTCCCTCATTAATATAATATACTATCGGCAGAGCTGAGATTTTAACCCAGGCATCTGGCTTTCAGTCTGCTCTTGACCATCATGTCACACTGCCTCTTAAACCAAAGCTAACCTTTTGATTCCTTAACTGAGAAATCTGTCCATTGAAAACATGGTTAATAATTTCAATATATGATTTAAGTAAACATCAATTGGTACATACTTTTCATACCAACTGTAATAATCCCAAAGGCCTTACAGATATATCTGCTTATCATTCATAACACAATAATACATTCTTTCTAGATTCATAAACCATTTCATATACACAATTTCTTAATTTGAGTTCACTTTAAATGGTTGGGTGACTTTCTGAATTTTTTCATTCACCTGAAGTTATTAGGTACTTTCCCCCAGGACTGTCTCATTCTATTTTGCGTATGTAATGCACAATTTGTCAAATTTTAAAAATAAGTTTTCCTGTTTCCAATTCCTCTTAAACCATCAATATTTGACCTTCCCCTTAAGTATGTTCTCTTTAACTGAATGTTAAAATAACATCAAAGTCAAAAATTAGAACTATTTATTCTGAGTGAAGCCAGTAAGCACTTAAACCTGTGAAGGAATTCTAAGTAGAGCAAGAAAGCCATCAATATTTTATCTGCCAACATTTACACGGCAACCTACTTGAAACAGTAAGTTGTATGGCTGTTTCCATTTCTGGAAGGTATTGGCTTATCTAAGAAATCCAGATTTCCTCTTTGCCCTCCCAGGGAAAAAAAAAAAATACTGTCAAGTGTCACTGAATATGTTTCTTATGTTTTATATCATCAAAATTTAATAATAGAGCTAACTGAAAGGAAAAAAAAGAGAGAGAAGGACTGAACTTAGTTTCAATTTTTAGAACTTCTTAAAGAAAAATATCAATAAAATGGGAAAACAAAACAGAAGAGAATATTTTATTTTCTAAATGAAAAAAAAAATACAGTTTTTTGGGATTCCCTGTCAGTCCAGTGGTTAGGACATAGCACTTTCACTGCCGTGGCCTGGGCTCAATCCTCGCTGGGGAACTAAGACCCTGCAAGTCACCCAATACAGCCACAAAGAAGAAGAAAAATACAGTTTCAGATAGGTCACTGTACAACAAAGTCCGCCATAAGATTAAGGAAAGGTGTAGGACGTAGTAGGAAAAGCTACAACTACCCAGACCTCAATTTGAACCCCAAATCTGGTATCACTACTAGTAGTGATGAAACAAAGTGAAAAAGTGAAAGTGAAGTCGCTCAGTCGTGTCCGACTCTGTGACCCCATGGGCTATAGCTCACCAGCCTCCTCCGTCCATAGGATTTTCCAGGGAAGAGTACTGGAGTGGGTTGCCATTCTCCAAATCTCCATTTCCTCACCTTGAAATCAATAATAATACCTCTCTGGAAGAATGGGGTATTAGATGTAATTAGAAAATACAGCAGCTAAAGCAATCCCCCTATTACTAGAGCAATGTCACCATACTAAGCTAAGAGCAAAGAAATGGTTCAACTCAAGTTATCAGCCATTATATAAACTTGTCTAATGTATATACTATTAGACAAAGTATCAAAATAATTCCTGATCACCTGCACAGACCATTGTCTTAAAGTCCCTCTCTCTGCTCGATTCAGCTACAGGAAGCTGGTTCTTGATGTGTAGTCTGAACAAGTCATCTACTTTTTTTTCCAGCTGAGACTTGGTTATACCTTTTTGAACAGAATATTGCTTTGTTAGGCACACTTCAAGTGAAAGTTCAAACTGGGGCATCTCAGAGCAGACTGGATCACATCGAATGCCAAGCATCCACATCATCCAGTTTTATTAAAGATGCTGCCAAGTCCCTAGAGAATTACTAGAAATGAATGAAGGATAGTGCAAGGCATGAGAAATTACTAGTCACCTTTATAACCTAAAATTTAACCTTAATAGTCAAATTTATAATAAACTGACTGAAAATTTCTCAACTATGCCAAAAATCATGACTTACTAATACATTTTAGCTGATTAGTGGGAAAAAAAGCAATTAACCAAGTTCCTTAATTATCAAAAAGTGATACTTAAAACACTTCCTTTTAGAGATCCCTATTCATTTTAATTTTTGATAGCACTTATGTGTAAGGGGGCAAACAAATCAGAGAAAATAGTGTAGAAGACTTCCATTTTTCACACAGAATTTAAAAGAAAGTTTGTTCTAATGTTTAGAAACGCAGCTACTGAATAGTTTCACTTGTAATATCAAAACTCACTTACACTCTATCCTAAGGAAACGACTGTAAATTTGAGTAGACACATCTTGCTACAACACAAACTCCATGAGAGCAGAGATTTTCTTCCTATTTCTATTTATTCATTACCATATCCTCAGTGCCTAGAACAGTGAAACAGCAACTAGATATTTATTGAATTTTTTAGAAGATCCATACAGTGTTATTTAGAGTAATAAAAAACTGATAACACTTATGAAATAGTATACATTCATTATAATGATGAAGACTATATAACTGCACAGAAGTGCTTTCACTTTTTTAAGTGATTTTTTTTCTGAACCACACTGAATGGCTAGGAGGGTCTTAGTCCCCCAAACAGGGGATGAACCCCAGGCCATGACAGTGAAAGCACCAAGTCCTAATTACCACCCCACCAGGGCATTTCCAAAAAACATTCTATTAAGTATTACTTACACATTAAGAAAACTGGGTTCCAGTATCAATTCAATCATTACTCTAACTTGTGCTCTGGGGTAAATGATGGTCTATCTGGGCTCCAGTACCTTCTGTGAACTGCTTCCCCTACTTCTCGGCCCTCAATGGTCCATTCTCAAGCAAAGATTACAGGAAGAACATGCCTGAGCTACCTAAGCAAGCAGAGACTGACCACACGGCAGAGTAAGGGGTAAGCAACCTGCACCAAATCAACGCGATCTGCCCTATCCACCCAGACTGAGAGTTTCTTGGCGATCAGCTCTTAGAGCCACACTGACTCAGAACCATCCATTTTAACTCTAGGACCCAAAGGCAGACTTGAAGCACTCTACAATAAACGGAGCCAGCAATTTAGGTCATCTGATCCTAGAGAACAATGCCACCCAGGGTGCACCAAAACATCAAGCCCAACTGTCAAAGGAACCAGAAAACACAGTACAGGTGGAAAGGGAGCAATTTCACCTGCTGGAAATGGAAAACATGGGTCTCCGTGCCAGCCAACAACTCTTACACAAAAGAATAGGCTGCTCACCAATCTGCTGGAGGAAAACCAGCTGTTCTCAAGTCCTTGGAATAAAAACCACTACAACCTTACTCTATTCACCTGAGACAAACCCTAAGGACACTATTCTACTATTTTACAGACTCTTTCTGATGAAAATCTCAAAGACTTTGCAAAAGCATCATTTGCCCTTCAGCACCTACTTCCATCCCCCTTGCCTCACCCCACAGCCACACTGTGTCAGCAGCCACTGCAGAACCCCCAGAGGAAGCGCAGAGCAGTGCTCAGGAGCACAGACTCTGGAGCCAGACTGCCTGGGTGCAAAACTTGGCTCTGCCCCTTCCTAGCTGGGTAACTTTGGGCAAGTTGCCTGAAACTTTCTGTGCCTCCACCTGGGGACAATAAAAACATACAGGATTATTATAAAGGTTAAATTCATGTAGAACAGTATCTGAGTAACTACTTAGTGTAAAATTAAAATTTTCTAATGTAAGTAAATGATTTGTGCCAAGGTCTATTCCTTATAAGGAAAACTAAAGACACTTAGGAATTTTTGTAGTTAATAATTACCAAACCACAAAAAATTCTTAATACAAAAGAAAAATCTCCAGGGAGGAAGTACACTGGTGCCCTGTAGTTTTACTGGCAAGCTATAGGCCAGGAATTTCTAACCTGCAGGTTCATGGGAGGATTCAGGCAGCCCCTAAGTGTCCCCTGAAATTACACAAAATTGAGACATTAAGATACTTCTATACTCTTGTACCTCCTGTCTTTAAAAAAAAATTTGTCCCTTCACTAAATATCTACTACCTGCAACTATTTAATTCTCCTTTCATTCTCTCTTGGACCCACTCCAATAAGGCCCTTGACTCCACTGAAACAAACCTTGTAAAGATCATCTCTGACCTCCACCGTGCTAAAACCAGTGATCAATTCTCTGTCCTAATCTGGCCCAGTTTAGCAGAATTTTTCCCCAGTACATCTCCCCCTCTTAACTTGATATATTTTTCCACCCACTTTCCATGATGCCATCTACTATCTGTTACAGTTTTTCCTGGTTTTCCATTTTTACTGATCTCTTCTCAGCAATTTTTGTTGCTGATTCTTCTCACCAGTCTTCTCATTTTAGTTCCTGACAACACCATCCTTTCTAGGTGCTCAGTTTCAAAACCTTGCAATCATTCTTGACTCCCCTCTTTCACCCCAAACCTACATCAAAATCCATCAGAAAATACTGCTGCTCTACCTTCAAAATACATGCAGAAGCCAAACACTTCTCACCCTCTCATTGCTAGTATCCTGGCCTGAGTCACCATCATTTCTCACATGAATTACTATTACAATAGTCTCCTACCTATCTCCTTATTTCTACTCTTTTGCCCCAGTCTATTGCTAATACAGCAGAGTGATCTTTTAAAAATACAAATCATATGTCATGTCTCTGCTCAAAACCTTTCAACACCCTCCCATCTCAATTTAAGCCAAAATCCTTAACAGGACTCCTGGGGCACCAGAGATCTAATTGCCCCTACCCCCTTACCAGTACATATTACACTTTAGCTTCAGAGTCGATACAGATGAATTGTCGTTCAGTCACCCAGTTGATTATTATAAGGAAATAATATAATATTTATATATTATTATATAATATGTATTATTATAATGTAATATAATATTTATATATTATGATATATAAATATTATATTTATGATCTGACTCTTGTCTAGACTCTTTACGACCCCATGGACTACAGCACACCAGGCTTCCCTGTCCATCACCAACTCCCAGAGCTTGCTCAAATTCATGACCACTGAGTCAGCGATACCATCCAATCATCACATCCTGTCGTCCACCTCTCCTTCTACCTTCAATCTTTCCCAACATCAAAGTCTTTTCTAATGAGTCAGTTTTTCACATCAGGTTCAGCTTCAGTATCAGCCCTTCCAATGAATATTCAAGGTTGATTTCCTTTAGGATTGACTAGCTGGATCTCCTTGCAGTCCAAAGGACTCTCAAAAGTCTTCTCCAACACCACAGTTCAAAAGCATCAATTCTTCGATGTTCAGCCTTTTTTAGGTCCAACTCTCACATCCAAACAGGTGAATGGTAGACCCAAAAATTTAAGTGAAAGTCCTAAACCCCCAGTTCCTGTGAATTCGACCTGATTTGGAAAAATAAGTCTTTGTAGATGTAATCAAGTTAAGAATGTCAAGATGAGATCATCCTAGATTTAGGAATGACAGACAGAGGGAGAAGAAACAGAGAAGTGAGGACAGAATCAGGGACTAGAGTGGTGAGTCTATAAGCCAAGAGCTGCAGCAGCAACCAGAAGCAAGGAGAGAAGCATAGAATCAACAGGACCTCAGAGCCTACAGAGGGAACCAGCTCTGGCAACAACTTGATCTCAGACTTCCAGCCCCGAAACCATGAGAGAATACATTTCAGCTATTCTCAGTCACCCACCCTGTGCTACTTTGTTACAACAGCCTGGAAGCTAACACAGCACCCTTCCCCTCTGGTCCTGCTCCAATCACCCTGTCTTCCTGGATCCCACCTTTGTGCTGGCCTTTCCCTTCTGCCTGGAATGCTCAAACCCCAGAACTCCAAATGGCTAACCTGAGCACCACATTTAACCTTGTGCTCAAATATGTCCGTCTCTATGAGGCCTATCCTGACTCTATTTATCAATAAATCGCAACAATCGCCACCCTTCCCTTCTGAACTCTGCTTTTTCCACAGCACTTAACACATTCTAATATACTGCACAATGTTCTTATTTATCATTTTTCTGGCTAGATGGCTCCACTAGAATATAAGCTTCACAGGGGCGAGGTTTGCCGGCTCAAGGGAAGAGGGCAGGCGGGAGCTAGGGAAGGCTGGGAGTTTTTTCTCTTTTGTTCACTGATGTCTCCTAAACATCTATAAATATGTCAGATAGATAGCAGCCATTTGATAGACATGCTGAATAAATCTGTTAAATGAATGATGTCTTTTTCTGGAGAGTCCAGTTTTCCTCATAATAAAGTGACCTGACACCCCAAAGGAAGAGTTTTAAGTCTTTGTTTTAAATCTTTAAGTGGCTAAGGAAAAGAGGATTCTAAAATTCTTACTGAATTTTAGACCCGAACTCTTAAAAGAGCAAACAAAAACCAATAAATACTCAATACTTACTATCTTGCAAACAGCAGATATCACAAGTTTAAATTCCCACTTCAAAAGCCAAATTTTGTTTTTAAAAAAGAGAGAGAGATGCAATTCACTTCAATTTAGTGGCTTGTGAAACAATTTCACCCACTTTCACAGAACCTTCTACACTAAAGGATGTCCCTGGCTTAAGCTACTTCTCTCTATGGCTAAAATAATAAAGAAGAGCAGCCGTAAGTGTGAAGCACTCACATATGTCAATGTAGTTTCACAAACCTCAAGTACACTGTCAAATACTTTTCTCTACCTGGCTACAACCCTATGTAGAACACAGGAGAAGAACCAAAGCAAACGTTAACTGTCTAGCATTAGTATGCTGTAAACAAATATTTACCCAAAATACAACATCATTGCTTACAAGGCCTTGAGAAACTGTTGTAGAATAGATGTCATTTATATCTACAGCTTAGTATGAACCATAAAGCATAATGATGGGGAGCAGTCGAACACAGCAAAACTTGTTAATGGATCTGATAACAGCAGAAAGGCACCCACTGCATTCCTTATTATTATTGCTGCAGCATATTTCACAGTTAACACTAAACAGCTCTCCTTGAACACAATCATACTAAGCACTAGAATTCAGCATATAATTCATCCAAGTATATACTCTTCAGACATACTTTTTACATTACATAAATGACTATTACAGAAGGAAATCTGAACATCTGACATTATGGAATTTGTCTTGTTCCATCAGCAAATGGATTAATAATACAATCAAGTCCCAGGCCTTACCTTTCCTGGTTCCTTTCCCCATTTCACCAGTTTAGTTAATTTCTACAAGACCTACCAAATACTCTGAAGAAAAAGGCATTCTGAATACTATTAAGTCATATTCAACAAGAGGATTACCTTAAACTGTTTTTTAACTAGTGGTAAAATTTTCATCTCTCCAGACACAGCACTTCTCCAAAGTCCAAACCCGACCACTCGAGTGACCACACCAGCCCCGCCCTATCCAAGCCCCAGCCCTGCCTCTCCTGGTTTCCTGCAACAGCCTCCTCCCCAGCCCCTCCTTCCACTCTGAATGGCAACAGTCTCCTATGCAGTAGCCTTTCAGGATCTCTTTAAAAGAGAAATCAGATCCTGCTACACCCCTGACCAAAACCTTCATTGGCATCCCTTACACTTAAGAGTAAAAAAAAGCCTGAGATCTTACCGTGGTCAAGAGTGACCTGTAAGACCCAGCCCTGACTGGTCTACTGATCCTTAACCACACAGCAGGCTCCCATCTCAGGACTTGGGCATTTGGCGTGCCTTCTGCCTGAAATGCTCTGTCCCCAAATCTCTGCATGGTTTTTGTCCTGTTCAAGGCCCAGAGAAGCCATCCCTGAAAACCCTACTTCACAGGATCTGCCATCCATTCCATCACTCTCTATCCCCTAAGCAACATAGTTGCTTCACTTTATAATTTGTTTAATTTGAATAACAGAGGTATATTTTCCTTATTCAAAATGAGATCTGGACCAAAAATGCAATTTTTATATGCCACTCCCTAAGAAGTTGGACACAACATATAAATATTTTAAATACAAGTCTTCTTAAAAATAATTCTGTGCTTTGTGTATGGTTTTTCCTAATCATTTTTTATTTAAAAGCATTGAAAAGTACAGTATGTAAAAGAAAGTTTATGGTAGTAGCACTATAGTAGGAAAAAGAATGGGATAATGAACATAATGGAAATAACCTAAAGGACCAATACCACATTTGCTGTTGTTTACTCACTAAGTCGTGTCTGACTCTTTTGCAACCCCCATGGACTGTAGCCCGCCAGGCTCCTCTGTCCATGGAATTTTCCAAGTGAGAATACTGGAGTGGGTTGCCATTTCCTTCTCCAGGGGACCTACCCAACCCAGGGGTTGAAATCCCATTTCCTGCATTGGTAGGTGGATTCTTTACCACTGAACCACCTGGGAAGCCCCACCAATACCACATATCAATACCACAGCATGGCCCCCCCCCCCAAAAAAAAAAAAACAAACGGAGAAGTGTTTAGGAGATATCAAGGTTGTTTTTTTTTAATTAATGACAACGACAAGTAAGCCCAACCTTTACACTGCTCAAGTATTTACTAATAAGCACGTGCACTGTGCCTGACCCACCCGGGCAGACCAAGACTGGGCTGGAGCTCTGAGCTCTGGGTGGCAGGCTGAGCAGGCACTTACAATGTGGTGACATGTCCCGGGTAAGACAGGTGGCAAGGGAGAGCGAAGCTGAAGGCAGCCCTGACTGAGGAAAGGCTGTCAGATAAAATGCTCCTTAAACTGAGACTTGAAGAAGAAAACAAGAGGGAGCCAAAAAAAGAGGGGAGGGGGTGGAAGAAAGAAGAGGATGAAGCAGAGTGGGTGTCTGGTGTGAGAAGCAAGAGAAGAGATGGAACAAAATCATATATAATCTATGATTTCTGATTTTTTTTTTTTTAGAAAACTAAAATAACTTCAGCATTTAGTGACAAGATTTGGGGTAAGAAATTTTTATAAGATATGATACTAAATAAAAGCCAAGCGTGACTCTTCACCAACTGCTTGGCCTTCTAAGAGCCTGTTTTGTCCTGCAGCTATTTCTCTTTCCTCCAGTCCATTCCACCATCTGACCAAACTACAAGCAAGGACAGAAAGCAACTTTAACAGCACATGAGCACATACATGTCCTTCCCAGGACTGCCCAGTGCACTCCTATGGCCACATTACAAATCTGGGGCCCAAAACACTAAGACAGTCCTCCACAGTCTCTGGAGGCCTTGTGACTTTATTGCCTCACCTCCCATTCCTGTCAGGCATCGGCAGGAATTCTATGCCTATGCCATTCGGTCCTCCTAAATCAACCCACTCCATCTCTCCACAGACTCTTTACACTGACTAGGCTCTCTTTACTTAACCCTGTACAAGGATCCTCATTCCTGCTTCAGGCTGACCTGCTAGGACTTCCCTAACCTGCTCTCCCAGTTCCTAGGCAAACAGCACCCATTCTTCAAGGCTCTCCTCTTAAGCTTCTCAACAGATCCTTAGTTAACTTCTTTAACCCACAATAATCTCTGCTGCTGCTAAGTCGCTTCAGTCGTGTCTGACTCTGTGCGACCCCAGAGACGGCAGCCCACCAAGCTCCCCCGTCCCTGGGATTCTCCAGGCAAGAACACTGGAGTGGGTTGCCATTTCCTTCTCCAGTGCATGAAAGTGAAAAGTGAAAGTGAAGTCTCAGTCGTGTCCGACTCTTAGTGACCCCATGGACTGCAGCCTACCAGGCTCCTCTGTCCATGGGATTTTCCAGGCAAGAGTACTTGAGTGGGGTGTCATTGCCTTCTCCGACAATAATCTCTAGTTAGCCTGAATCTGAACTGTATTTGTTATGCTATACAATAAGCAGTTTCACTTTTGAACTAGATAACTCTAAATGTTACATTTTGCAAGCTTGCCGACCAAAGTTTATATTCCATTTCCTTCAGTATTAATCTTGGAAACACACATCCAATATCTGTTGGCTGTCTGAGAGGTCCCAGATGGAAGGTTAAGCCAGGTAGAATTCAGTGCCAGCTGCTTCTCTCTGGAACTTCATGTTTAAGCACCACGATTAGGATTGAATTTACATGCCCCTTTAGCACAGGAAGCAGATTTACTTCTTTATTTATTCACTCATTCACTCACTCATTCATTCATTTTTAATGCAGGCAAACATCACCATTGTGCAAGTCTCCCTAGCACCTTCCACATTCTCTAGCAAATAAATAATAAATCTATTTGGTGAATGAATGGATTTAATGCCAGTATAAGAGAACTATGGAAGTCATAGGTATGACTAACACTTGGAGTTTAATTAATAAAGCCCCAAGGTGATCCTTGGGTCATTCTTTTTAACACTAATACATTTATTTTTAAACAATGCTTCAAATCCTCCATACAGAGATAATGTAATTTTTCTAAAAACTAAGTAAGTCATTTTTTAGGAAGAAAAAGGTCAGGATTTACTTCATATTTAGGGAGGAAGGAGACAATGAATTGAAAAACTAAGTATTGTGTCCCCCATCACTCAAAGAGGGAAACACGTAAAACAGTAACAGCACCTAAGTTACTCATAGCATGTAACCCTAAAAAAGTATGCAAGTTCCCAAGGCAGAGAAGTCCAAGGGCAAGGCTAAGTCCTTCTGCTACAGGACTCCTATTTATTTGCAAAGTTTTCCCCTCCCAAAGAAGGGGCTCAGGAAAAATGAACAAAATTATTGTCATGTTAGCTCTGATATGACACGTAGAAAAGTATTTGGGATTCAGATTAATACAGGGCTAGGATGCCCAACCTCTTCCAAGAGATGTACATTCTACTCCCCAGAAAGCATCAGTGCTAAGGAAAGGCCCACCCACTTACACCAGGTCACACATCCACGAAACATGCAGCTGCCAGAAGCAGGGCTGCAGGACCAGCTTGTCAAGAGACAGGCAAAGAGAGCCTGTGTTTTAAAAACTAATTGCCACATAAATGTCCCAGGTGTATGTGCACTTCTCACTCTGGGCTGTCAGAACCTGATGTTTCTACTTCTTGCACAGTTCTTTTCAGACTGCATTATACTGATTTTTCTCCATATCTGTTTCTTCCTTTGGGTCATGACCCCTGTTGAGAGGACACATCTTACTCATCTTTGAGCTCCAGGGCCCAGCACACAAGAGGCACTAGGATAACTACTGTCGACAAGCCCAGCATGCCACTCAGATGCTCCCTTACCAAAAGTCAACCGCCCGGAGAAAAGCAGACTGAGCTGAGAGCGACCTTCTAAAAGCTATGGCCTTAAGTCACAGATTTTCTATGATAATCATTGTTTCACTTATGTATCACCTTATCTATCATTTCAGAAAAACAAGACTGTACTTTCCTTTTTATCGTTGCTACATGACCACAGGAAAAACCATAGCCTTGACTAGACGAACCTTTGTTGGCAAAGTAACGTCTCTGCTTTTGAACATGCTATCTAGGTTGGTCATAAGTTTCCTTCCAAGGAGTAAGCGTCTTTTAATTTCATGGCTTGCAGTCACCATCTGCAGTGATTTTGGAGCCCAGAAAAATAAAGTCTGACACTGTTTCCACTGTTTCCCCATCTATTTCCCATGAAGTGATGGGACCAGATGCCATGATCTTCGTTTTCTGAATGTTGAGCTTTAAGCCAATTTCTTCACTCTCCACTTTCCCTTTCATCAAGAGGCTTTTGAGTTCCTCTTCACTTTCTGCCATAAGGGTGGTGTCATCTGCATATCTGAGGTTATTGATATTTCTCCCGGCAATCTTGATTCCAGCTTGTGTTTCTTCCAGTCCAGCGTTTCTCATGATATACTCTGCATGATGTATTCTGCATATAAGTTAAATAAACAGGGTGACAATATACAGCCTTGACGAACTCTTTTTCCTATTTGGAACCAGTCTGTTGTTCCATGTCCAGTTTTAACTGTTGCTTCCTGACCTGCATACAAATTTCTCAAGAGGCAGATCAGGTGGTCTGGTATTCCCATCTCTTTCAGAATTTTCCACAGTTTATTGTGATCCACACAGTCAAAGGCTTTGGCATAGTCAATAAAGCAGAATCTGGGCTCCAAAATCACTACAGATGGTGACTGCAGCCATGAAATGAAAAGACGCTTACTCCTTGGAAAGAAAGTTATGACCAACCTAGATAGCATATTGAAAAGCAGAGACATTACTTTGCCAACAAAGGTTCGTCTAGTCAAGGCTATGGTTTTTCCTGTGGTCATGTATGGATGTGAGAGTTGGACTCTGAAGAAGGCTGAGCACCGAAGAATTGATGCTTTTGAACTGTGGTGTTGGAGAAGACTCTTGAGAGTCCCTTGGACTGCAAGGAGATCCAACCAGTCCATTCTGAAGGAGATCAGCCCTGGGATTTCTTTGAAAAGAATGATGCTAAAGCTGAAACTCCAGTACTTTGGCCACCTCATGTGAAGAGTTGACTCATTGGAAAAGACTCTGATGCTGGGAGGGATTGGGGGCAGGAGGAGAAGGGGACAACAGAGGATGAGATGGCTGGATGGCATCACTGACTCGATGGACGTGAGTCTGAGTGAACTCCGGGAGTTGGTGATGGACAGGGAGGCCTGGCATGCTGCGATTCATGGGGTCGCAAAGAGTCGGACACGACTGAGCGACTGATCTGATCTGATAGGTACTTGGAGAGTATGATTCTTCTGAAATCTCTTGTTTTCAAATTAAACACATCCATAGGAATCATAGGAGAAGATAAGGGAACATACCATATTTAAGAAAAAAGACACTAGTTTCAAAACATAATTTTCTAATAATCAAGTAAAACAGAAAGTATAAAGGGAAAAAAACTTTGTCTGAAACCATCTACATGAGTAAAGTACATCATTCCTTAGGCTTTGCTGGTGGCTCAGATGGTAAAGAACCTGCCTGAAATGCAGGAGACCTAGGTTCAATCCCTAGGTCAGGAAGATCCCCTGGAGGACAGCATGGCAACCCATGCCAGTATTCTAACCTGGAGAATCCCATGGACAGAGGAGCCTGATGGGCTACAGTCCATGGGGTCGCAGAGAGTCAGATATAACTGAGTACATCATCACTATGATACAAACTTTGAACAATTCTCTCCCAGAATTTATCATCAACAGAAAAGGTGAAGCTTCACAGAAAAAGATATACCAGAAAGGTGCCTTCTTCACTTAATGAAGTCTAAGTTATATCTCTTTGTAATCTATTAAGTTTGTAATAGAAAAAGTACCAAATTGTAGAACTTTTTCTGCACATCTAAGAACAAACATCAGGTCAGTAATTCACAGAAATCAGTAGAAAGCAGGTAATCACAATAAGTTTACCTCATCCCTGATATATACTCTTACTTATGCTTTTGGCTAATTTCATAGCCATCTGTTATCCTTATGGACCCTTTCTCTTATAGCATCCACTAAAACAAAGAAATTCAAAGACTGACTGCTAATTCAATGTAATAAAAACAACAGGTCTCCTGTCCAGATTACATCAAATGGCCACAGTTCTTTTTTCAGTAACCATGAACCGGAGGCTAAAGTCCTCACAAAGCATCTCTGCAAGTGGTCCTGCGGTGACCGGGCCACAGTGCACACTCAGTTACTGCTAGACAATCCCCTCCTAAAGGAAGACACACGGCTGTCACTGCATCTAAAGTAAAACCAAACCTCAACAACACAGCCATACCTACTCTCTGGAGTTTTCTAAACTAAACAGGTGTCACAGATAAGCTCAAAATAGGTCTACCTCCTCCATTCTTGATGCTTTAGCAACATTCAATTGTCTAACACTTCCCCCAGAGGCTGGATTCTTTTCAGTGGTGTCTTACAACTGAATTCTTCTTCTCAAGGAGTGATAAAAACATGACTCCTTCCTATAGAATTTTATTTTTAAGCAGAGAAATTACCTCAAATATCCAAACCAAAGGAGAAAACAAATTATCTGATCACCTCATGGGAAAAGTAAGCACTTAACCAGACAACTCTCTCCTGACTCAGGCCTTTTTTTTTTTAAGGAGGGAAAAAAGACTCTATTAACCTTTTTAATTACAAATTAATCTTTGACTCCCAGAAAGTAAAAAAGCTTCAAAGCTTCCTTCCTGAGCGATTAGACTAGAATAAGCAACTTGAGAAAGAAAAACAGCCTCTTAAATCACTTCAGGGGATACATGCTAACACCAGATCTCTCTAGACCTTAATATTAGAAGTTCATAGGGCTGCAACTGAGGTGACAGGAAAAACACTTCTATCCCTAACTTAAACAGTAACCTACTGATGCCATCCTCATTATATTTTTCCCACCAAAATATATATTTACAGTGGAAGTGACAAATAGATTCAAGGGATTAGATATGCTGGAGTGTCTGAAGAACTATGGACGGAGGTTCGTGACACTGTACAGGAGGCAGTGATCAAGACTATCACCAAGAAAAACAAAGTTGTCGGAGGAGGCCTTACAAATAGCTGAGAAAAGAAGACAAGCTAAAGGCAAAGGAGTAAAGGAAAGATACATCCATCTGAACGCAGAGTTACCAAGAATAGCAAGGAGGGAAAAGAAAGACTTTCTCAGTGATCAATGCAAAGAAATAGAGGAAAACAATAGAATAGGAAAGACTAGAGAGCTCTTCCACCCCAGTACTCTTGCCTGGAAAATCCCATGGATGGAGGAGCCTGGTAGGCTGCAGTCCATGGGGTCGCAAAGAGTCGGACAAGACTGAGGTGACTTAGCAGCAGCAGCAGCAGAGAACTCTTCAAGAAAATTAGAGATGCTAAGGGAACATTTCATGCAATGATGGGCACAGTAAAGGACAGAAACAGTATGAACCTAATAGAAGCAGAAGATATTAAGAAGAGATGGCAAGAATACACAGAAGAACTATACAAAAAAGATCTTCACGACCCAGATAACCACGATGGTGGAATGCAAAGTCAAGTGGGCCTTAGAAAGCATCACTATGAACAAAGCTAGTGGAGGTGATGGAATTCCAGTTGAGCTATTTCAAATCCTAAAAGATGATGCTGTGCAAGTGCTGCACTCAATATGCCAGCAAATTTGGAAAGCTCAGAAGTGGCCACAGGACTAGAAAAGGTCAGTTTTTCATTCCAATCCCAAAGAAAGGCAATGCCAAAGAATGCTCAAACTACCGCACAATTGCACTTATCTCACATGCTAGCAAATAATGCTCAAAATTCTTCAAGCCAGGCTTCAACAGTACGTGAACTGAGAACTTCCAGATGTTCAAGCTGGATTCAGAAAAGACAGAGGAACCAGAGATCAAATTGCCAGCATCTGCTGGATCATAGAAAAAGCAAGAGAGTTCCAGAAAAATATCTACTTCTGCTTTATTGACTACGCCAAAGTCTTTGACTGTGTGAATCATAATAAAATGTGGAAAATTCTTCAAGAGATGGGAATATCAGATCACTTTAACTGCCTCCTGAGAAATCTGTATGCAGGTTAAGAAGCAACAGTTAGAACTGGACATGGAAAAACAGACTGGTTCCAAATTGAGAAAGGAGTATGTCAAGGCTGTATATTGTCACCCTATTTAATTTATGTAGAGTACATCATGCAAAATGCCAGGCTGGATGAAGCACAAGCTGGAATAAAGATTGCAGGGAGAAATATCAAGAACCTCAGATATGCAGATGAAACCACCCTTATGGCAGAAAGCAAAGAGGAACTAAAGAGCCTCTTGATGAAAGTGAAAGAGGAGTGAACAAGTTGGCTTAAAACTCAACATTCAAAAAACAAAGATCATGGCATCCAGTTCCATCGCTTCATGGCAAACAGGGTAAAAATGGAAACAGTGACAGACTTTATTTCCTTGGGCTTCAAAATCACTGCAGATGGTGACTGCAGCCATGAAATTAAAAGACACTTGCTCCTTGGAAGAAAAGCTATGATAAACCTAGACAGCATATTAAAAAGCAGAGACATTACTTTGCCAACAAAGTTCCACCTAGTCAAGACTATGGTTTTTTCCAGTGGTCATGTACAGATATGAGAGTTGGACCATAAAGAACGTTAAGTGCTGAAAAATTGATGCTTTTGAACTGTGGTGTTGGAGAAGACTCTTGAGAGTCCCTTGGACTGCAAGGAGATCCAACCAGTCAGTCCTAAAGGAAATCAGTCCTGAATACTCATTGGAAGGACTGATGCTGAAGCTCCAACACTTGGGCAATCTGATGTGAAGAACTGACTCACTGGAAAAGACCCTGATGCTAGGAAAGATTGAAGGCAGGAGGAGAAGGGGACGACAGAGGATGAGATGGTTGGATGGCATCACTGACTCGATGGACATGAGTTTGGGCAAGCTCCGGGAGATGGTGAAGGACGGGGAAGCCTGGCGTGGGGTCACAGAGTCGGACACAACTGAATGACTGAACTGAACTGATATATTTACAAATTTCTATGATTTTAAGACTGCTGCATTTGTTAAAAAAAAGAAGAAAAAGACAATGCACTACTATTCTCAAAAAAAAAATGCCTTTTTGATGTCTCTTGTCATAAAATGAAAAGAAAAATTTTATTTTAGGACAAAAACCTAAGTTCTCTAGTACTACTGAGTGAACTGAGTACTCAGTAGTACCTGCTTCAAGATATTTGAAACAAATACAACTGCATGTAGTGTTTGTATGAGAAACACACCAAGAAAACAGTGGATTTCTCTAGAGGTAACATTACGGAGGATAAATATTTCTGGATTAAGTAAGGGTTGTAGGCTGCAATTGCTGAGTTTCCTGAGAAAGAAAAAGATAACTGAAGCACTTCAGATTTATAGGGTTTGTATTTTCAACTTATTTCCATATCCATGTTTTCATTTCAGTTAATGTACTATAATCCCCATTTGACAGCTAAGGAAGCAGGTCACCTCATCACACTTCTAAGCCACAAGACAGGTCCTCTCACACTAACTAGTCAAGCTTACTTATTAATATAATGCTCATTGGTTGTCATGGTTCAGGACAATGTGGTGAAGCAAGAAGCACATAGTGTATTTAAAAGACCCAATTATTCTCTCCTATCAAATCAACATCGCATCTCAGCAAAACATTGTTTCTAGAGTTATAAACCCTGTTTCCCCCACAGGTCACCCAGTTCTCATGTCTCACCTGGACCCAAACACACACAGCACACAAGAATTTTATTTTTGTATTTTTTCAGGACGGTGCTTCTAAGCCAGAATATTGTCCTCAAGTGGAAATGGAAAGATCCATTAACTAAGCTAAATGCTATATTCAAGTCATTCAGTGCTCACATTAGTCTCATCCTTAAGTAATCATACCACTGACTCAAGTGTCAGTCAGTGCCGTCTTCAATCTCCCTGTGGTTGCTCAGTTGCTCAGTCATGTCTGACTCTCTGTGACCCTACAGATTGTAGCCCACCAGGCTCCTCTGTCCATGGGATTCTCCAGGCAAGAATACTGGAGTGTGTTGCCATGCCCTCTTCCAGAGGATCTTTCCTATCCAGGGATCAAACCTGCGTCTCCTGCCCTGCAAGCGGATTCTTTACCCACTGAGTCACCGGGGAAGCCCATCAGTCTCCCTATGAAAATTCACTTTAATCAAAACTACAAGCCAAAGCCCAAGGGACTTTACAATAGGAAAAAAATATAAAACTTGAAAAAAACTGGTAACATGAAAAGAGATGTCAAAGGAGAAAATGAGGAGACACTTTAAAGGACTAGAACCAACATCAAGAATAACCTTCCAAACAGAAGAAGCAAAAAAATATGGAGAAATAATAGAAGATGATGGGGTTAAAATGCAAAAGAATCAATTTTAAGGATATTTTTACTAGGAAGAACATGAAACTAAATGCTTAAAGTATTATTTTATAAAAATCAAAAGGAAAGAATTACTTCTACCAAAATCAACAGAAAATTACTAAGAGCCTCTATCTATACCTTTCTCCAAGTAGCCAACCATATACAGATAAAGGTCCCAGACTTGGTCAGGAAGAGGAGCTACTATTCTGTAACAGTCCTCAGACAGGGGCTGCCTGGGGTCCCACCAGATGGGAGCCAAAGCTATAGGAGACAGAAAAGATTTCACTCAAAAACTTAGTCTTCAGTTTTTATTTATCAGTATGCTTTTCGCAACACGAAAACACCTATGTGAAACATAACAGAAACACACACAGGTCAGATCACCACCACTCTCCAAGTGAAGTGTGTAATCATCTTATACACACACACACATACACTTTTACATACACTTTAGTAGATATTAGGAAATCTCTGAAATAAAAAATGAACATAGTAACTACAAAGCAGTTGAATCACCCCTATAAAAAAGAAAAAAAACTGTCTTACTATCTTACACTCACCATATCTTTTAAATCTTTTTACCTCAGAAGCTTTTCCACTCCAGATTTCATATTTTTTATATGTCGGGATAAGTCAACAAGTTTGCGTTGCCTTTACCAGTTGGAGATCAGTTTCAACTACAAGTTATTTAAAAGAAATTGCTCCCCATCCAGTACCAAAGCACTGAGATTCCAAAGCAGTTGTCACGCATAATTCCATCTCAGAACCTAGCCAGCCCGAATGCACTCTCAGGTGAGAGAGACCTACAGACTGGAAAAATAACAAGAGAAGTTGCATTCCCCACTTCCTATTTGGGGCCTAATATACTGATGAACTTGGAAACAAAGAGAGGACCTCAAGTTCAGCATGATGGTTGTTTACTACAAATAATACAGCAATGGCTGGCACTCGATTTTAAATGATTAAAACTCACATATGTATACTTTTTTTTTTATATGTATACTTTAAAAGGACAAATTTTATAGTATGTGAATTGTCTCAATAAAGCTATTTTTAAAATAAATAAATGGTACTTGGAAAGAAGTGTTCCATTTAATATAAACCACCCAGCTCTATTACTAAGACACAACAAAACATGTATTTTAAAATTATAATGCATAAAATGATCATTAACTTCACTCATAGTCAAAAGTTATTTTAACAGAAGTTAAAATACTATACATTTTTCACCTATCAGGTTAGCAAAGATCAAGAACTTTCAAGTGTCCAGGGCTGGTGATAAGACGGGTAAATCTGAACCCTAAAACTCTATGTACACTGGCACATCCTGGAGGTCAATTCATTAACAGTTTTGAAAATTAAAAATGCACACAACTACTGCTGCAGCAATTCCACTGCTAAGAATTTACCCTACAGATACACCTACACAATTGCACAGGCACAAGGATTTTTTTTAAGTCAGAACCAATTTAAGTGTCCATCAACAGGAAATTTAAAGCATGCATCCATACAATGCCCCACTATGCAAATTTTATTTTTAAAAAAGGCCTGAATTATAATTACAACTGACTTGAAAAATGTGTGCTTGGAATATTAAGTAAAAAGCAATATTCACGATAGTATGCTTAGCATGTACACAAGTGCTTATTAATTGTGGAAGAGTATTGGGAAAGTGGGCATTGCTCTGAACTGTATAAATCGATTAAAATGAGTATATATTAATTTTACAATTACAACTTGTATTTAATTTGAATGCATCAGGCTCTCAAATAGTCTCACCCTGGTGTTAATCTCCCCATGTTGTGACCCCAACCTGTCTTTCCAGTGCTTTGCAGTTCCAGCCAGACCAGTCTGTTCTTCCTTAGAGAAATCAGCCCGAAGCATTCCTCTCCAAATTTGAACTGCTACCAGCAACAGCTTCAAACATAAACCACCTGAGGTGAAAGAACAGCGTCTGCCTGCAACTATTACAGAACATTTTTAAGATTGTTTTTTAAAAAAGGAAATTGAAATACAACTTAATAATCTTCCTCATAGAGCAGCAAAAGTACTCACCATTCCCCATGTTTTCCAGCCTCTGTGCCTTTGCTCCATGCAATTTCCTGCCTGAAATCCTCTTAGCTACTTATCACATGTCCAAATCCTGCCAATCCTTCAAAACACAGGTTAAACACCGCCTCCTACACCAAATCTTCCCTAAGGCCTCCAGCCAGAGCTAATGCTCTTTCTTAAACCACAGGACCATCATCTCTTAAGGCACTCTCCTCTACGGAGCACTCCATGTCTTATTCTCTTTGGCGAGAAAATTCTTCAAAGGCACACAATCGGTGTCTAGGTCATTGTGTATGCCCCACCTCATACATAAATTAAACTCATGTGTTACTAAAGCATCTAATAAAAAGAGCATGGCAAGAATCTAAAAAAGCACAGATTTTTCTTCTGTATTTATATAATATTTACACATGACAAACGGTGCTGTGTGCTGTGCTTAGTCACTCAATTGTGTCCGACGGTGACCTCATGGACTATAGCCCGCCAGGCTCCTCTGTCCATGGAGATTCTCCAGGCAAGAATACTGGCGTGGGTTGCCATGCCCTCCTCCAGGGGATCTGCCTGGCCTAGGGATTGAACCCAGGTCTCCCACATTGCAGGCGGATTCTTTACCATCTGAGCCACCAGGGAAGACCGAGAATACTGGAGTGGGTTGCCATGCCCTCCTCCAGGAGATCTTCCCAACCCAGGGATCAGAACCCAAGTCTCCCACATTGCAGGCAGACTCTTTACCATCTGAGCCACCAGGGAAGCCCATGACAAACTGCAGGAGTATGAAAAGGTAAGGCTCCCTGTCTCTCCAACCTCCTCCCCAGTGCCCTTCTATGTCTCCTTAAAAAGTAATCAGTATGATCAATTTCTTAACACTTCAAGGGTTTAAGAAGTTCCTGGACACTATAACTTTATAACACATTCATAACTTTGGGTCTAAGTTGACAGAAATAATCACTATGACAATTTATAACGCCACACTGTGTACTTCTATGCTGGAGCAAATAAAATACACTAACAGATGGAAAGATAAATTGTGTCCTATGAGTTGCAAAACTAAAATTATCAAGAAGCTTATAGATTGTTTCAAGCATAACTATAAACCAAGTTACTATAATTTTTTTCTTGGTGTAAAAACTGCTTAAGGATTCCATAGACTCCAAAATTTCCACTAAGCTAAGAAAAAGGTGCTAAGCCAATACAGCTAAAATACTAAAGAAAAACATGGATGTTTTATAAAGCTAGATAGGAATATTACTAAAGTGTTTATAAAAGCATTTCTCAATATCATATTAATAGCAATAAGATGTCTACACAGTTTTCTAATTTATAAATAAGAATTAACTGTTTCTAAGAGGTCTTTAATCCCGTTTAGTGTATAGAAACTTAGGAAATTTCAGTAATTATTTCTACTATAATGGATCCCATGAAAACTTGGAAACATACAGGGCAGATTATGCTACTAAGATCAGAATGTTCAAATCAAACATCTGTTCGTCTTGTTAAAAAACTAACCTGGCAATAAAAATCTGAAGTCATCATTAGATCAAAAAAACATTTTAGGGAAATTTCTATACCGAACTTATTACAGTAGTATGATATTCTTCTAAACAATATTAAAGACTGAATTACCAAATGTGTTACTACTACATTATCCCTTGGGATTTACGGTACAGATTGACAGCTGTCCTGCAATACTTGTCTTCCAAAGTAACAGAATCTCAGATTGTTGACTAGGCACACGACCATCTCCAGCAAAGACTAAATTTTCCAGCACACACTGCAGCTAGCTGTGCACTGTGATTTGGTTATAATTAGAGGGACAAGGCAGAATTGATGTGTGTGACTTCTGGGAGGTATCTTCACAGGATGGGAATGAGCTCAGTTCTTGCCCCCTCATGTCCTTCCTGCTGGTGAGAATACAAAACTGATGACAGGAACTACAGAGGCCATCTTTGCCTACAAGGAGAAAGCTGGGTCCCCTAATGAACATGAAAGCCCCGCAGTGGCTCAGGGCTATCCATGATTTATAGCAAAGAAAGGAAACTTCCACCTTGTTCAAGCAGTTGTTTTGGGTTCCTGTCACTCACTGTTTTGCCAAATCCTACTTAATACAAGGCAAAACTAAGAAGAAAGGATACTATATCTATTTACTAAGTACTATCTATTAAACAATTTCTAATGCATATTTTAAACTTACTAGGATTGAAATAAAAACTCATTTATGATTCAAATAACTATGAACCTTTAAAATATTTTTCTATGCTATGTAAGAGATATAAAATTGTCACTATGAAGAATTTATCCAAAACTTTGCTTTGGCCACCTGATGCAAAAAGCCAACTCACTGGAAAAGACTCTGATGCTGGGAAATATTGAGGCCAAGAGGAGAAGGGGGCGAAAGAGGATGAGATGGTTGGATGGCATCACTGACTCAATGAACATGAATATGAGCAAACTCCAGGAGACGGTGAACGACAGGAAAGTTTGGCATGCTACAGTTCTTGGGGTCATAAGGAGTCAGACACAAGTTTGCAACTGAACAACAACAGTCAAAAATCAGACTTCCCTGGGGGTCCAGTAGTTGAGAATCCACCTGCCAATACAGGGGGACACGGGTTTGATCCATGATTTGGGAAGATTCCACATGCTGCAGAGCAACTAAGCCCATGCACCCAACTACCTAGGCCATGCTCTGGAGCCCGTGCTTAACAACAAGATAAGCCACCACAATAGAGTAGCCCCCACTCATCACAACTAGAGAAAGCCCTCACACAGTAACAAAGACCCAGCACAGGGTGGCGGGGGGTTGCGGGGGCAGGAGGAGAATTTATCCAAAAATCAGCTTCCTGAATATACATTGGGATCCTAAGATTAAGCCAAATCTCCTTTATCATGAACATCGATACTACTACCCAATAAAAGTATTCATTCAGTCATTCAACAAGTGAACAATGAAAGCCCACTGCGTTCCTCACTGAACACTGAACTCTGAAGGGACCAAAGCTGACGTGCCCTGTGGCCTCTGCCCTCCTGGAGTTTACCTGAACAATGTACCTGAGCTTGCAACATCGCAGACAACGTCCCAGGTGCCTCCTCTCTAGCGTCCAAGTTAATCATCCTCCCCTATCTTCATAGTCATCTCAGACTGACTACAATACGATCAGGCTTCAGTTCTGCTCTGCTAACATAATCATATATAATCATGTTCCTCAGAGATTACATTCGTGTTATCAAAATTAAAATCAGCACATTACTGAAATGCCACAGTAGCTATCATTATTGGTGGGCCACTTTTCCAAATGGCAAATCTTATTTATCACACAACATTTCTCCTTAGTTTCATCTCAAAGAGTAATCTTACCCTTAAATTTGAAAACTACTTTGCACCTTTCCCCAGGACCCAGGGGCTGACCTAAGAAAAGTCAGAATGTAGGGCTGCTAGACAGACAACCGCAGGCCAAGCTCGCCAGAGAGCTGAAGCTGGGCCCACAAAATGCCAATCTGACTGGGTCACAGTTCAAAACACTGATCGGCCTTGTTTATGAGTCTGAATATTAACTGCAGATTAAAGGTCACACACATATATCACCAGGGATGGCGATCTTGCTCTTGCTTATTTCTCTCCTACAAGTCCTAAAAGACTAATGTTTGGGTTTTCACAGCCATAGGAAAAAGCAGGGCAGATTTAGGAGGAAGGGAGACCCCTTGCCTAGGCTTTAAGTTTTAGCAATACACATCCCAGTTTACCAGAATAGCTCTCTACTGGTATTTTGACCAAAAGCCCAATTAATAAAAAAATAATATGCTGAATCTCCCACTTGCCATTGTTCTACTTACATAAAGTTCCTTTAGGAACATCACTAGAAAGAAGGACAGCTAAGCTATGACATGTTTACTCATTAACACACCAAACCTCACCGTTACTCTATGGTCTGTTATTCACTTTGTATTTAATCATGTCCTGTTCTGTAGCATCTCCTATATTCAAGGAATAGTAAAAACTTAACAGTTGCTAACTTAGAGCTCATCTGAACCCATTACTCCTACCTATCTCCTTGCTGTTGAGCGCTGTGGATGACGAAAGGGAACACAGCCAAAAACTAGACCTATGGATGACAATGATGACAGTAACAATTTTTTTTTAAATAGGCTAATATTTACAGATCACTTATTATTTACTAGGAGGTTTCCCTGGTGGCTCAGACAGTAAAGAATCTGCCTGCAATGTGGGAAACCCAGGTTCGATCCCTGGGTTGGGAAGATCCCCTGGAGAAGGGAATGGCTACTCACTCCAGTATTCTTGCCTGGAGAACTCCATGGATAGAGGAGCCTGGAGGGCTACAGTTCATGGGCTCACAAAGAGTTGGACATGACTGAGCAACTAACACTTTACTACTATTTACCAGAGGCATTGCAAGCACTTTGTATGTATTAATTACATTGATCTTCAAAATAAACATGAGTACTTATTACCCCCACATCACAGATAAGGAAATTGAGCCACAGAAAGGTAAGCAACTTGCCTACCGTCAGAGTCTAGAGTTCTTAACTACTTTGTTGCAACAGTACAAGGATGGACAAATACAGATTGGTAAATTTTGAGGCTCAGTGCCCAAAAAACATCCAAGGAGACAGAGTGCAACATGGGTCTGGATCTCAGAAAAAAGTTCAGGGCTGCATTTATAAAACTGCAGGTTGGAAGCATGAGGTAGAATGAGGACACTCTGGAAGACAGCGCTGAGGGAGGAGTTAATGGACAGAATCATGAGGAACACCAATATTTAAGTTAAGTTGACAATTTAATCCAAATTGATGATGAAGTAAAGTGATGTATTTGTACTACACACACATATATATAGTACATTATAAATCAAAATATATAATAGTTCTACCTACTCTATGGGAACTAGAACTACAATGACTACAGGTTTATGGTAACATCAGTTTTGTTTGTTTGCTTTAATTATTTATTTAATTTTTGGCAGTGCTGGGTCTTCACTGCTGTGCAGGCTTTGCTAGAGTTGCGGCAAGCAGGGGCTGCTCTCTCTAGTTGTGCCGCATAAGCTTTTCATTGTGGTGGCTTCTCCTGTTGCAGAGCACCAGCTCTAGACCAGTGGGCTTCAGTAGTGGCAGTTCCCAGGCTCTAAAGCACAGGTTCAACAGCTGTGGCCCAGGGCATGTGGGCTATTCCTGGACCAGGGATCAAACCTATGTCTCCTGCACTAGCGGGTGTATTCTTTACCACTGAGCCACCAGGGAAGCCTTGGTATCATGTTTTTAATGTACTGTTGGTCATAGCTAAGTTTTTCACGCTAAATCTTTAGGCAGGAACACCACCTCTAACACCATTCCAATGGGAGGAAATAATGTACTCCAAATCTGAGTTCAGAAATGCTTCCCAAGGAATACACAGTTATGAAAAGAATGATGGCCTGAACAGATGACCAAATTTCAATAATTCTAAGGTGCACAATGTTTTACATTTGTGTATCAGTAGAACCGGGACAGGTCTTACGCAGTTTAATTGCCAGCGTTATTTTCTTTCTTAGAGGTACATAAAATACAGTGCATCTTACTACTGATGCCGTCTTAAAACACAATGAAATATGTATTACAGAACACATGCAATACATCCAGAGTATACACACTGGCGTAGTCAAAGGAAAGCCTTCTGCCTTCCAGGGGTTTACAATCTAATAGCAGGAATATGATTAACAATAGGTTATAAATGCCAACAGTACACACCATGGAGTGATAACGGGAGTGGCAAGGCTAGAGAACTGAAGGTACTTCACTGGTAGGAAATCCCAGCAGCCAAACCAAAGTAACTTAAGGCAGTGTGTCCAAAGCACAGTTTTAACTGAAATAGATAAAATGTGATGTAAGAACAACAGAAAGGTAGGAAATCAATAATATCTCAGCAAAGACAGAGGAAGAAGATGCATAATGTGAGGTTATGGTGACATCACTCTTGTCTTAGAACCAGCAACTACCTGCTAGTTTAAGTAAAGCACTACTTGAAGATAACTAATCAAAGGGGAAAGATTTTTTTTAATCTTCTACCTCTCTCTCCTTTGAACCCCTGTGGTAGTTTTAAAATCTACAAATTCTTTGATACTCCTCCCTTCAAGAACTGAACTTAATTTAATTCCCTTCTCTTTGCCAGCAGGCTAGATTCAGTGACTTGATTCTAACTAACAGAATATGATGGAAGTGACAGTGTGTGACTTCTGTTTGCTGTGTACTAAGTCGCTTCAGTCGTGTCTGACTCTTTGCGGTCCCATGGACTGTAGCCCACCAGGCTCCTCAGTCCATGGAATTCTCCCAAGTAAAAATACTGGAGTGGGTTGCCATGTCCTCCTCCAGAGGATCTTCCCCACCCAGGGACTGAACCCAAGTCTACTGTATCTCCTGCGTTGGCAAGGAAGTTCTTTTTTTTTTTTTTTTTTAATGCTTATTTGTTTTATTGATCACCATATGTTGCCCTATTTTATTTTATTTTTATTTTATTGGAGGCTAATTTCTTTACAATATTGTGGTGGTTTTTGTCATACATTCACATGAATCAGCCATGGGTGTACATGTGTGAGGGAGGATCAGGATGGGGAACACTTGCACACCCATGGCAAGGAGGTTCTTTACCACTAGTGCCATCTGGGAAGCCCTGTGACTTCTGAGAGTAGGTCATAAAAAACCTTCTTACTTCCTTGCTCCTACTTCCCTCCCCTCTTTCTGGGGGAAGCCAAATGCCTCACAATGCAGTCACCCACCAAATGGAAAGGTCCCTGCGGCAAGCAACTGAGGCTCCCTGCAGGCCTTTCTGCCTATAGCCGAGTGTGTAAGCCACCTGGACGCAGAGCCTCCAGCCCCAGTCAAGCCGTCAGATACAGCGGTGCCAGCTGCCACCTCAGGAGACACCTCTGGGCCAAAACTACTAAGCCACTTTCAGACAACCAACCACAAAAACTGTGAGAGGGTAAATTTTACTGTGCTATCACCAAATTTTGAGGTAATCTGCTATGCAACAACACATAACTAATACAAGCCAATAGGGCTGTGTGTCTCTGAAACATTTATCCTTTTTTAAACTTATTTTATTGAGGTATGATCTACAATATTTTGCTAAGTTCTGCTGCACAGCAAAGTGATTCAGTTACATATACACACACACACACACACACACACATTCTTATTCACATTCTCTTCCATTACGGTTTTAAAGTGTTTCTTTTGTTTGTTTGTTTTTTGGCTGTGCTGTTCCTTGCTGCTGCATAAACGAGCTTTCTCTAGTTGCGGTGTGCAGGCTTATCACTGTGGTGGCTTCTCTCGCTGCAGAGCACAGGCTCTAGGGAGGGGGCTCAGTAGTTGTGGCACATGGGCTTAGTTGGATCTTACCAGACCAAGGATCAAACCCATGTCCCCTGCATTGGCAGGAATGTTCTTAACCACTGGACCATCAGGAAAACCCTCCATTATGGTTTATCACAGGATACTGAATACAGTTAGTTCCCTATACTATATAGTAGGATCTTGTTGTCTATGCCCTAAAACACTATCTTAACTTCTAACAGTTAAGTACACACCAGTGGCCAGTATAGAGAAAATTTCTAGAAGGCTGCTCTCTTCATCTTTATGTGCCTATAAGGCTTACCTCAATGAACTACATAGTTAAGTACCTGTTTCTATTTATTTGCTAGAAGAGTCTTGCCAGTGCTTATGCTTATACAACTGACTGCAGTTGTCCAAAAATAAAGTGATTATATCTTGAATAAGAATTCAGTTACTGAAGCAGAGTTAAAAAAGAAAAATATTGATTTGATCCAATTAAAAGATGGAATGAGGGATAACAGATGCAACAATCAAAAATAACTGCAGAATGACAACTGTGTAAGGTGGAAACAAAGGTTATGTGGTCCCCTTGGAAGTACTAGAGTGCAAAACTTGCTTGAAGAAACAGTACAGAGCAGCAAGGCATTGTAACAGTAACACCCAGAACTTACTTCTTCATTGTTAAGGAAAAAAGAACAAGCTGCCTATTAACAAAGGATTAGCTTTATATGTGTTTCTCAAACTGTTCTACAGACTATTGGTTCTCATTAAAACATGATAGTTATTCTTTAGGGAAGGGGGGGAAAAAGAAAAAACCTTTTGCATACAATAGTCCTACTTTTTAAGGCTTCAGAGTGCTAATATGCATTATAATCTATGTGACCTCGGAAAACGTAAAATACTTGCAGCATATTAATATGCCATGACTACAGCTGGGGAAACACCAACTTGGGCAGGCAGCTAAGTAGATGGGGAGATTAACAGGAAATTTAAAAAAAAAAAAAAAAGACAAATGCAATGAAATGATCTCACCTGAAAAAGAGAGTGTGACTGACTACCAGCTATTACTCTGTAGAGCTTCTTAAAGCAAAATAAACTGTTAGATAAGCTACCAGAAGCAACAACAGCTGCACCAGATGTCAGGGGAAATGAAGATGGAAAAAACGTGATAGGAAAAAAAAAACAGAAAAAACTTCCCTTTGCACAGGCCACTGTTCAGAATGTCTGCCATCCCCTCAGCTCCTAACAGCTGGGGTGAAGGGCGAGCACTCCGCCAACCAGAAGGCAGGTCGGTAGCTGAAGAGGTGGTCTGGCCCCAAACCCTCTACCAACAGTGACGGTAACTTACAACCTATCAAATCTTCTTTCCTGGGAAACTGAATATATTGAGAGAGTCCTTAGTGGAGGTGGAAGCAGAGACACAAAGACACAAAGGAACCAGAGATAAAACAGCTGAGTGAAGAGCAGGGAATCAGGTGGGTCAGCTCTGGCAGTTTAGTGCCTTGTGCAGAAAAGGAACGCCTTCCTTTGGCAGAAACTGTAAGCTAGCATATTACTGTTCAATCTGAACAACCTTCTGCTGTGGCCCTGCCAAAGCAGCCGGAGGACACCCGTCAGCCACGTTCAGTGACCCACCCAGAAAGAAGGGAGAGGGGAAGGAAAGGGAATGGGCAGGAGCAACACGGTCTCTGGCTTTAACAAGGAGCATCTAGTTTAAATTCACTGTAATGAGGTTTTCATACATCAAACATTTTTAAATCAGTGGCCAGAGCCTCCCCATCCCACGAGGAATGGAGCCAGGCTGTTCCAGTAAGGACATACTTCCCCAGGGTAGCCAGGTTCTCCCAGGGGGCTAGGTTTCCACAGCCTCCCCAGCAGCTCCTCCAAACACACACATACAGACACATGCCCACACTCCCGCCGGCTCACACTCAACATACACAGTAAGTGCCACCACCACACCACCCACTCCCACTTCCCACCCCTAGGAGTAAGTGCATCAGGAATCAGGCCTCTGGGAGCTGGTGGACACTGTAGTTGTTAGTGAACAGGCACACGCATGCTCTGCCGAGCGTGTGTGCTCCAATGGGTTTCTGCAGGAGGGGCTCTCCGTGCTGTCTAGAGATGTTGCATGGCCATGTCTGCTCACAAGCTCTCTTCCAGGTTAGTCCAGCCCATGGTGTAAATACCGGCCCCTCCTGAGTGGTGCCTTATGTAGTCTGGACATCTACACATTGCCCTGAAATAGGGTATATGGCCAACAAACTCTTCCCACTGAGGAGGCAATGAGGTAATCTGGTCACAAAAGCTAGCCAGTATCCACACTCTTACTAACAGTGTTCAGCATTCACAAGGCCCATCTGAACCTGCGGTGCTTCTGTGAGGCCTGGCTCTCAAGGTTCACATTTCTGTTCCACTTTTGCCTAATACGTGAGAATGACTTGGAAGATTTCCTGTTCCTTGTCCTAAACCCTTACAGTAAATCATATGTATAACTAGTTTAAAATCAGAGCATGACCCACGGCTTCTACTTCTGATGCAAAAGCCCAAGACAAATAAGCAGTAAGGATTCCTCAAATACCAAATGATCTATGAATTACAGGTCATATCATTTTGTAATGTAACCATATAAGGAAACAGTCCACAGTGAGGTATGCTGCTGACACACTGGCAAATTTTACCAAACAGAAACAACAATTTTACACTGGCACAAACAGGTCACCTTACCCAAAAACCGCTTACACGCTATTAGCAGTTCTACTGACCTAGTTACCTAATATACAGACCCATATTACATCTTACATTATTGCCAAACCAACAAGTAACACAAATCACAATTCCAAACAAAATCCAGTCTAGTAAATATATTTAGTATTTCAGCATATTTGAGTTATTTGTAGGCAAATGTTCGTTAAAGTGACTTAAGCAATCTTAAGCTTTTTCTCTTTATTATTTAAAAAACACTCAAACGCTATTAGGCAAGAAACTAAGCACAAGCCAACAAGCTCCCCAAATCACACTCAGAGAGGACAAGTAGAGCTAGAAATATGGAATAATTACCAAGGTATTAATAATTAACGATCACTTAACTATGATTCAAGAGGAATTCCTGGTTGTCGAAAAGCCCTGTGATAATGCTGATGAAAAGCATTATCAGAAACTGATTATCTCAGACAATAGTGCATTGTTTTAGGGTGTGTATGTGTGTGTGTGTGATGAAGTTCACAGCTATGTTACACTAATGACTCACTTAAACACCTGAATTTTCTGCTATCTTAACCTTCAAATCAACTGCAAAAGAAACTGCCAAGAGGAGTTAGTAAAGAGCACAAAATTCCCCAAAGAATTTAGCATATACAGCTTATTTTGCTACTTAATTTTTTATGATTACTGAAATTTGAACATGATGTTAAAGAGTCAAAACCAATTTTAAAAGCAAAGGGTGCTTACTAAATCCATAGTAATATTCAACATATACTGGTTTTTAGAAGGGCACAAGCCATATTCTTGTGTGTGTGTGTGTGTGTTTACAGCACCTGGCACATTTCTGTTCACTATTACACAGAATTGTTGCAGGACCTGACAGTGATTACTGTCTCACTTTTTAAAAACTTTTGGCCTAAACAATAAATCAAAGTTCAAAAAATAACTGATGCATTTATTTCTTGATTTTGATTACATTTTTGTTGTGAATTGGTTCTGTAACTCTAGTTACCTTGCAACAAAACACTGGCAGAGAACATATTGGATTGAAATTACCTGACTCTATCACTGCTGAATAAATAATACAGTTGACCTGTTCACATTTCATTGTGAAAGATCCACACCTTTAGAGATTACACTCTAAGCTTTGAAAGCAAAGTGAGTCAGAAATCACATTCCTAAGAGCAGCCAGTCTGGAACAGAAGATGTTTATCCTACATCAAGTCACCCTTGCCACGGCAAACTTCTCGGCTGGTTCATTTTGTTTAAGACAGTTGAGACGGGTAGGATGTGCAATGATAAAAATTCTGTGAGGCATTTATCAAGCAGATTATCTCTGAAACCACACCTTGGCTTAGAGCCTTTGAGCAGGAGTTTGGGCTTCTGTGTTAATCTGTACACTTATTTCACATTTTCTCTTGACTCTATTTTTTCTTTTTTACTCTAACCCATAGAATAAGTTAACCTAACAGATGTAATTTTATTTATGTTTATATGACTGCTGGAAACACTACTGACATGTCACACTATTACATAAGAAAAACTGCTGATTTCAGTGAGCTCCTCTCCTACCCTTCCATCCCCACCCACCCACCTCTCATTAAATCTCTGAGGAAAACCTCTGGGTCCAGGGCTGGGATTTTTCTTTTCCATAGGGTAGGTCTATTGACCTTTTACTAATGATACTGAAAACTTTTTTAAAGACTGTTAGTGTACATAGAGCTTCCAACACAAGAATACAAAGCAACTCCTTTTTTAAAAAAATATTTCAAGACAAATTGTATTTCCCATAAAAGACAGGGAGTCCTTGGAAGTCACAATGCATAAATACTTCTAATAATAGAGCAAATTAATTCAAGGCAGCCAGTAGTGGAAAAAGTCTCACTGCAGCCATCCCTGTCAGAGGGCATCTGTATGAGCGGCTCAGGGAAGTAGCATTTGCAGGAAGGCACTACAACTGTGTTCAAAAGAAAATCATTAGGCCTCAGCCGTTAATCCCCTCCCCCATCCTCTGCCTCTGCATCCTTCAAGGCAATTAACCAGTAGAAGGTGCTAGTCTGCACCCATCTAATTCACACCAACCTTCATCCTTGGCCCAGAGCTGGGTTAACCCAGCTGAACTCTTATCAGCCTATTCCCTGTCCAGTGTTCCAAGAAGCCTCTACATTAGCCCCTGAAGCAGAAAACCAGATCTTTTCTTATAACCCCTATTTACAAAACAATACACAGTGACAGCTCACTAGCCAGAATACCTGGGTATCAAACCTTCAGACCACGAATACATCAAAACATAACACACTTTGCCAACTATTAACCTCAAATACAATTTTTATTATCTTAACTGAGACAATCTACTTCTACCTAGAAAAGATGACCCTGGTCACAGTCACTACAGTAACAGTCAACTGAACACATCACTGTCCCCAGCAGAGTCAGGGGCAATGAGGAATTCAAAAGCTGACTGTAAGGCCACGACATGTAATAAGGGATTTTATCTTTACAGACACAAAAAAAGAAAGAGCAGTTGAAACCAGGGCTGCAAAGCAAAGAAAGGACGGTGGGAAAGAGGCATCTCTGAACATGTTTTTGAGTGTCCTTTAGTTTCCGACATACTCTTCTCCCTCTTACAAGGTTGCAATTAAAAAAAAAAAAAAAAGGCCAGACAGGAGATAGGTGAGAGAAAGCTGAAGAAGAAAAGCACTCACCCTTCCCCCATCTCCTCTCCCCTCTCCCCAAAAGAGCTGTGTTTGTCTGTGCAAACCTAGTCCCAAATATGGGAGAGAGAGAATGAATGTGTGTATGGAAGAACAATGAGCCCTCTGCCTGGTATTGTGTCTGTGTGTGTGTGTGTGTGTGTCTGCCTCTTTTCCCTTCGACCTCAACAACAACAGGGAGAGCTGGAAGCCAGCTTTCTATCCAGCCCAGGCCACCGAAATCAAAACTGGTTTATAATTTACGGTGGAATTAACTCAGCAACCAGATCCAGGAATGGCAACAGCTACTCAAAGATGATTTTATTACTGTCTAGATCCATCCTCTCTCCCCTCCCCCAACAGACTGAGCCGAAAGAAACCAGTGCACACCAGACAAAAAGGTCTCACTTTAAATGGAAAGCAATTATCAAAATTGTTTCAAATCTTAAACATAGGCTGCATTAATCTTGTGTTACAATGTTTGTTTTGCAATTCACTGTGAGTTACCCTTTTACTAGTTATCTTTCTAGTGTTTAAAAAATTGCTTTGGAGAAAGCTATTTCAAGATTCATACAAAACTACTTTCTAAATGTACCTCAAAATAGTAACACATACTGAAACATTTAAAGCGCCCAGTTTCTCAAGGACACATTCTGCTTAAATCAATGTTTGAAATCTGTAATCCAGAAAAATTGTAACCAAACCTTGGAAAAGAGGCAGAGGAAAATGACAATTCAACAATGAATCATTTTGTTTTCCTTTCAACAACTTCTCAAACAACCAGTTTCAAAGGAAAGGAAACCTGCAACGCTTTCCCCCTCCCGACACACACGCACAATCTATGTAAAACTACTTTTTCTTCTTTCCAAAACCTTAAAAAAAAAAAAAAAAAAACACTACTACTACTACTAATAAACATGAAAGCCACTCTCCTTCAGAGAGACAAACTAAAACAGGATAAGTAAGAATCTTTTCTACTGCAAGTGAATTTTGGTTTTAAAATTCAAGCAGCACACAGAGCAGAGAACTAGAGATTTCGAACACAAAGAATCTTCCCCTAATGGGAAAATGATACTTTAAGTCCTCCCCCTGACGACCCCTCAAATCCGCAAACATTCAAGAAATTCGCAGTTTCGGTCCTGGACTTCCTCCCTCCTCGCCCCCGCCCCCCAGTTCAGCCCATGATTTTAGTCACATGAAAGAGTTTAACCTCAGACAAGTCAAAGCAGAGCAAGACCGAGCAGCAAAGAAAGAGCCGGGGTCAGCAGGCGAAAGGGACAGTTACCTGGCCGGCACAGGGTCGAGCGGCCCCTGCCCTTGATTCCCGCCTGCCCCGCCATGAGCGGCCCCCACCCGGGACCCCGGCTTCCAAGCCGACTCCTCGGGCCCGCCCCACCCCCGCGCCCAGGACGAGGGGCCACAACTGCGGGCAGACGCCGCGCGCGGGCCACTCGGAGACTCACCTCCCCCGGATGCGCTACACCATCAATGGAGGTGTGTTCGGCCGGCTCCCGGGAAAGTGGGGGGACAGGGCTGCAGGCCCGCGGGGCTGGAGCCGCCGGACTCGGGCCGAGGGCGGGCCGGCCACGGGAACAGAGCCAGGGGCTACGGGGGCTTCCCTCGCGTGACCTTTCGTGCGGGCCCCACCTAGCCTCTGCGCTTGGCCAGTCCTTCAGGAGCGAGAGCCCAGGCTCATGTCTGGTTTTGTTTTTCTGAGGGCGAGGGGGCTCCGGGAGGATGATGGTGATTTTTTTTTTTTTTTTTTTTCCTCTCAACTAGGAGAGAAAACGAGGCAGAGACAATGTGGGAGGCAAACGAGGGGAGAGGAGCGGGGAGGCGGAGGCGGGGGCTAGACCCGAGCCGGGCGAGCGTCTCAGGCGTGCAGGAGGAAGAGGAGGCTGGGAGCGCGGGGGGCGGCTCGCGAGCGTCTGTGGTAGCAGCGGCGTCTCGGCGATGGTGGCCGAACCGCTGCGGGGCTGCTGCACCGACCCGCCGCCCACTCCGCGCTCGGGCCCAGCCCACCTCGCAGTATCGCGCCCTGCCATTGGCGCGACCTGGAGTGACGCGCAAGGAGGCCTCGCCAATGGGAGGCGGAGGGCGGGCAGAGGGGGTGGGACTTCTTTGAGCGCTCTCTCTCTCTGTCTCTCCCTCTCTCTTTTTTTTTTTCTAATTTCTAATAAAATGAGCAGAAGGGAAGGAGGGGAGCGGCCGAGCCCCTGCGACGCGGCGGCCAGGCTCGAGCGCGAGCTCCAGGCAGCGACCGGGCCGTGGGCTGATCTCCCGGCTGGCTGCGTCTTTGTGCGGGTCCCGGGCCGCAGCGCGCAGCGGGCAGGTCCCAGGGGCCGGGGTGGCCGGAGTCCAGTTGCTCCTGTTATTACCAGGGTCACGGTTTGCTTTTTCAGCCACTTAAAACGCGGATTTATATCCCTGGGGGGACCAGAGTGGGTTCGAAAGATTCGCTCCAAGACTCGAAATTCTGATGCGCATTAACGTCTTCAGAATAAGTCTTTGGCAAAAGAGTATTTAGAAAAAGAAAAAAGAAATTGGTTGGTAGATTGCACTGCCAATATGAAAAAAACAATTATAAAAATAGGAAGCCTAAAAAGAAAGTCTCATCAAGGAAAAAAGAAGGGACACAGACACAGAGCAGATTTCGGAAAGCGAGGAATGTACACAACTCTGCCGTAAGTTTGAAAAAATCTAAAATCAGGGAAAAAAAAAATCCAAGTATCACCTTTTCTTTGAGAAATATTGTGTCCCACTTTCCCAAAAACCGATAATCACAGGGTCTCCACTGCTATAAGGGAATTGCGGGGCACGCCAAATGTTCAGATTCTATTTAATATAATTTATAGGATTGAGGGGTTTGGGGAATTTTTAATTATGATTAGCAGTTTTTGAAATGCATATCATGCTTATTGAGTTCTTTCACAGACCCTGGCAAGAATCCAGGGTGAATCATCAACCTATTGTTGGTTTGTTAATACACTGAAATGCTTAGTGGTCCTTATATCGTACACTCTTCCTGAAGGAGCTCAGATCTGTATATAATAGAATAATTAAGGGATAGAACATAGCACAAAATAATTCACTCATCACTTTCAAATAAAGTGATAATTTTCTCTTTGCAATATCTATACAGATTGCAATTTCCACATCCAACAGTTTAAAAAATAATAGGACTAATAGATACTATTTGATGGTGACCCAGACATCTAAAATCAAATGGGTCTTTGCCACTACCTTTCAGAGTAACTTTAAGCAGGAAAATTCCTTTCTGCTGAAATTCCTTCAGCTATGAAATGGGGAAACTAGTTAATACCACCATATCTCTAATAATGTGAGAACTGAATTTTACAACATCATAAATTCGATAAACAGCTCTCAACCTCCTAGATACAGATGGAACTATTCCACATCAGTTTGGAAATGATGAAGGGTAAAGTGCATTAGATGGCTTTGCTTGCCATCAAAATCTACATTTACAGAAGCACTGTTTCTAATAAAGTTTCAGCTCTGTAGTGGAGGAATGGACGATAGTTCTAAGAGGATACCAGTGGATCCTGCAGAGCCATTCAGCAGGGAAGAGAGAGGTTCTTGAAATCTGAGAGGGACTGACATCATTTTCACTTCTTATTTTTTAAATGTAGATTTAAAAGTCTTGAAATTCCATATTGTTATAAAGTATAATATTATGGTATTGGGCCAAAAATTAGCCAACTAGACCTGTTTAACTATAACAATCCCATGCAAGAATTGTAGTCCAACCATAAAGCCACAGAATACAGGGTTCCTTCCAAGGAACTTAGAGACTGATAAGGTAATAACAATATAGTGTAATAAGAACAATGATTAAACCATTGACTGAAAGCTTATTATGTTCCAAGCACCAGGCAAAGCATGTTGCTTTCTTAGCCTACTTAGTCCTGACAGCAGTTCATGAAGTGTATTATTAGTATCTCCATTTTAAAGGTTAAGAAACTGGGGCTTAGGAAAGTTAAATAACTTGCTCAAGGTGAAAGAGTTCAAATATCTAGTGGGTTATTTTTCCCATGATGAAATTAGAAAAAGTTTCCTTATGTTCCTTTTGGCAAGCTTTAGAATATGGAGATTACTTATCTGAACCTGATAACATCAAGAAGGACTTTTGTTAGTTATTTTATATATCTTACTATGAGTAGAAGTGATTTAATTTGTATACAGAAGTCAAATCAGATATAATACTATTATTTAAAAGAAGCCAGGAGAAAAAGAGATTATTTAATAAATGGTGTTGAGTAATCAGATAGCTCTATGGGTAAACAAAAGCAACTCAGAAAAACAGAATTTTTTAAAATTATATTTCTGTTATTCCTAAACCTCTTTCCCTAAATTATAAATGGATATATTTTAAATGTAAAAATTGAAACCACTAAGCCACTGTTTCTTAGGTTGAGTTTACTTGTGTTTATTATTGTCTTCTATAACCTACATATAGGTTATGCTCATTTTTTGTATATGTCAGATATTTTGTAATTTTTAAAAATGAAACAATAAAAGTATTAAAGGAATACTAAAACTTTTTCCAGTCATAAGTTGGGGAAGTTCTTTCTAAGCATGAAAGGAAGCCCAGAGGTCATAAAGAAAAAATATCAATAAATTTTGCTGCATAAATATTTTATATCACTATAAAGCATAAAAAATACCATAGCACTGCAAGAAACAAGCTATCAGAGGGGAAATATTTTCAACACTTATGCAACAGGGCTAACTTCCTGAATACAAAGAGCTTGTTCAAATTTGTAAGAAAAAAAGAAATCAATGGAAAAACATTGATATACATTTGTGCTCATACACAAAATATTGTATATAAGCAAAAAAAAGTCACAGAAAAAAATGTGTTCAGTAAACATATACTCAAAATGAAATAAAAGCAAATTAAAATCACCTCTTAGGAATTTTTTCTAACTTCAAAAATATTGATGAGAATGTGGGGAAACAGGCCCTCTGCTGCACTGTTGGTAAAAATGTAATCATTCCATTTTTTGGAACACAATTTGGCACAATCTATGAAAATGATAAATACCCATACCCTTTGATCCAGTGACTCTGCTTCTAGAAAGCCATTCTACAAATAATTTTGCACAAACATACAAAAATATATATAAAAGACTTGCAATGTTATTTATAATAGTGAAAACCCGAAAAAAGCCCAACACCCATCAACAAAAAATGTTTACATGAATTATGGTACAAACATACAATGAAATACCTTACAACTTTCAAAAAGAATGCAGTAAATCTGACAACTAATAAAGAATAGTAGCCACAGTTCAGAGTTAAATGAAAAAAGCCAGTCACAGAACAATTATGTAAAGTATAATTCCATTTGTAGTCTAAAAATAACCATTTTGTATATGCTTCAAAACATCTAGAAACTTGTGCACCAGGAAACGTATCCACCAGGCGTGGAAGGAAAATGAGGCAGGAAGAGGAGACTGACTTTTGACTTCATTCAACTCTGTTCTGTTTGATTTTTTTCTTTTTATATCAAACGTATAATTTTTACAATTAAAAAAAAGAATTCAAATTATTTGAACATATGGCCAGTAACTAGCCTTCATAATTCACCAGAAGCACTCAAGCTTTAGAACAAGTAAATTATTTTCCCCTAAAATGCCTTAAGCAAAACCGGGGTACTTTATCCAGTCTGGTAACAGACTGAAGCTCATTTCTAGGCATTTTCTTTGAATTTGCCTTTCAAGTTTATGTCATGCAGATACCAGCCAATAATGAGCTTCAGCTACCCGCCCACACACACCATTGTACTTTTTCAGTCCATCCACCAGCAGTAATGGCTACTTACTCCTTTCTCATTGCAGCCCCTCTTTCTGCAGGCATTCAGTACTCACCTTACATACCCACAGTGGGTTTGTACTTTATTATCTCTTGTGAACCAGACTTGCTCCCTCTCCAGCCTCCTTCCTCAGGACAAGAAGAAACCCATGGTAGACTTTGAAAGTCCCCCCAGTGACTTGAGATGGGGCAGTGGGTGATTATTGGGGGCTTATTGCAAATTACAGGAAGCACATGTCATACATGCAGACACATACAAAAGTGAAACATATTTTCCTCCAAAAAAAGGATCAAAATCAGAAACCTTTTTCCTTTGTTTGGACATGGCTAATTGTGGGCAGCAATTAAGGTTCTCAGTTCAACTCCTGACTTGATGAATTTTCTTTCAACCAGAGGGAGTACAAGTGGAGCATGCTCCTCTCTGAGTCACACTCAGCCAGCCAATAGCACAGCATGCTGTCCGAGGGCTTGAGGATTCCTTTTGGGTGAGATCTAAACCCCAAATCTGACTTCTGACCACGTGTGGTGATTGAAAAGTCACACAGGGCTTTGTGAAAGAGTGAAGGGGAGGAGATGCTGATTTTCCTTGTCTTGGCCCAATTCCAAGTTTGATCATTAGCTGTCCTCCTCCTTTGTCTGCCTGCGGTCTCAGGGAGACGTGCTATTCCACACTTCCTGTTATAAACAGCTGTCCACTGTTAACTGAGCAAGCCAAAGAGCCAGTGGATTCTACCCTGGGGAAAGCTGCATTTCAAAATTAGCGTTTCCTCTGCATCTATTGGTAAATTCCTTAGGTTTACCTTGGAGGGAAGGTGTAGTTTTCTAGGGAGAATAAGGTCATAATAATGGGGACTTGAAAATTATCCACAAACCCTATTTTGTCTAAATGGTGAACAAAGAAAGCTGGCGTGGATCACAAAGAGCCCTTTGGAAGGAGGAGGCCAAAGAAAATATATTTTAGATCCTACCACATCATTTGGGTTATCAGAATTTAATCTTATAACATTGATGTGGCAGGTGCTATTAGCCACCCAAATTCATTGTTTTTTCAATCCAAGGCATATATACACACAGAGGAAACTGGCAAGTAACTCACAATCCTGCAAAATTCACCCTCTGTCATCCAGCTTTGGTGTCTAATTTGTACATCTCTGAGACAGTCACTTTAATGCCTCTTTGTCTTTGACACTTAAGGCATCTTAATTTCAAAATATCCACATTCCTGATCTTCTCAGCCCCAAATGTCTCATAGTACTCCAACTTCTAGAATAAATTCTTCTTTGCTTACTTTCTTTTTCATCTTGAGAGAGCATTTTAACTTGGAAGCATTCAGAATGTCCTTCAATAAGCAAATGAGGGACTTCCCTGGTTGTCCAGAGGTTAAGAATCCACCTTGCAATGCAGAGGATGGGTTGCCATTTCCTTCTTCAGGGTATCTTCCCAACCCAGGGATTGAACCAGGGGCTCCTGCATTGCAGGCAGATTCTTCACCTTCTGAGCCACCAGGCAGGCCCTCTTCATTCATTTGCAATGCAGGGGATACAGGTTTGATCCCTTGTCCAGGAAAAGCCCACATGCCCGTGGGCCAGCTCATCCCGTGTACCACAACTACTGAGGCTGTGCTCTAGAGCCCACAAGCAGAAACTCCTGAAGGCTGTGCATCCTGGAGCCAGAGCTCCGCAACAAGAGAAGCCACTGCAATTAGAAGCCTGTGTACTGCAACTAGAGAGTAGCCCCTGCTCACCACAACTAGAAAAAGCCCACGTAGCAACAAAGACCAAGCACAGCCAAAAATAAATATTTTTAAAATAAGCAAATGAAAAACAGGTACATCATTCAATGAAATATTATTCATCAGTAAAAGGAAATAAACTGCCAAGCCTGGAGGAACTTCTTTAAAGCATTACTGAGTAAAAGAAACCAGTTAGAAGAAAGGTTACATACATAATGTGGGATTCCAACTATATGATATTCTGCAAAAAGCTCTGAAAAAGACGTTCTGGAAACAGTTGCCAGGGATGGGGGAGGGAGGGATGGCTAGGTGGACTTTCAGGATAGTGAAACTATTCTGAATGATACTCTAAAGTGGATACAAACTTTCAGGATAGTGAAACTATTCTGAATGATACTCTAAAGTGGATACAAACTTTCAGGATAGTAAAACTATTCTGAATGATACTCTAAGGTAGATACAAACCTTAGAGTTTGTATCTTACAGGATAGTGAAACTATTCTGAATGATACTCTAAAGTGGATACAAACTTTCAGGATAGTAAAACTATTCTGAATGATACTCTAAGGTGGATACAAACCTTAGGGCAGATACAAATCCATAAATTATGCAACAGAGTAAACTCAAACTTCAGCTATGAACTTTAGTTAACAATAATGTATCCGTATTGGTTCATCATTGTAACAAGTGGGCCATCGCTGCAACAAATGTAACATTAAGGCAAGATGTGAATAATACAGAAGGGGTGGGGGAGGGGGGGTGAAAGGATACATAGGAGCTCTATGCTGTGAACCTAAAACTGCTCTAATAAAGCCTTTTTTTTTTTTTTTTTAAAGCATTTTAGTTCTGTTCTTTGTGTTGCAAAGAACAGAGACTCACTCAGCATCTCAAGAAACAGGAGATTTGTGTGCGGATGTTCCCATACGAGCAAAACTGAACCATGCAACCTCAGGAAAAGAAGAGACTAGAAGCAGGGCCGTAGGAAGGTCAGGACCCCCAGCTCTCTCCATGGATCAGCATCACTGGCCCACTGGTCTCATCTTTCCCACCAGCTGACCTCCTCACCCCTCTATACTTTAGCTTTTCTTCACTTCAAAGCGTCCACTTTCTCATAATTTCAACTCCCTCATAATTGGAGCTTGCGTGGGGCCTCTCCCAGCTTCTCTGGTTTTTCTGAAGCTTATGACTTATCAGCTACAGCTGCTTCTGCCAGCTGCCTCATGACTTTAGTATTTCCTACTTAAAATGCCTAGGAGGGAGAACCCTAATTGGCCCAGTTCATCATTTTAGATGCAGCCCTGTCCCCATCACTGCCCCACGGTGAGGTGCAGATAGTAACAGAGGGGTGAACAGGGGTGAAGGACGGCAGGAAAAACCCGAGGAGCTGTGGCTGAGCAGCCTCCTTTTGGAAGGGCCTGGGGCAGGGGTTGTATGGTGGGGAGGGGGGTGACTTTCTACATAAGCCTAACACCCAGAGCATGCTTTTGGAATGGTGAGTGGCGAAAAAGACTAGAATTGAGTTACTTAGCAGCTAAGTAATTCAACACATTTTTTTCATAGTTACTTTTACAAAGGACATTTGGCCTTTTAAAAAGTTCTATTATTTCTATTTGGCTTCACCAGGTCTTAGTCAGAGTGTGTGGGATCTAGTTCCCCAGCCAGGGATCGAACCCAGGCCCTTTGTATTGAGAGCACAGTGTCTTAGCCACTGGACCACCAGGGAAATCTCACATTTGGCCTTCCTGATAGAGAAAAACCCAAAAGGAGCAGACTACAAGGGACAGAACCTTCATGTTCTACTGAGTGATAGAAATTTCAGGAGAGTGATTCCAGAGCACACTCCAACAAAGACCTTCCAGCCAACCTGCCAAAGAGTCCACGGCCTTCAGACTGACAGCAAATTCTTACTCTAATCACTCGAAGGAACAGAAAGCCAAGAAAAATGAAGACGGATCTTCACTGTACACTGAAGCACCGTCTACTCCATCTGACCTAGTCATGTGTGATTCATTTTCATCCCAGGGTGAAAGAAAGAGACCAGGGTTAGTTGAGCCAGCAAGAGGTGACAAAATGACTTTCTCCTCAGACATAAAAACTTTGGGCAAGCTGTTTTTACCACAAATAAAAAAGGAATTTAAGCCCCAATAATTAAGAATAAAATGGAGGGAAAAGAAGCTAATGGGAAAAGAATCTAAAAAGGAATGGATATATGTGTAAGTATAATGGATTTACATTGTTGTACTCCTGAAGCTAACAGAACATTGTAAATCAACTATACCCCAATAAAAATCTTTTAATAAATAAATTAAATATTCAATTTAAAATGTTAGTCCTATGAAAAATAAAGACAGTTTTGATTTTTTTTTTAAGTGACTTCCCTAGTGGTTCAGTAGCTAAGACTCCTCACTCCCAATCCAGGAGGCCTGGGTTTGATCCATGGCCAGGAAGCTAGATCCCACATGCCCCAAATAAGACCTGGTACAGCCAAATAAAATTATAAAATAAGTTAAAAATAATAATTAAAAATAAATAAACTAATGAAAACAACAGGCTCATAGATCATGTCCAGCAGAGGTAAAGACATACAAGTATCTCCACAGAAGGTGATACTGTAATAGAGAAAAACCGAAGCTGATAGTTACCCAGTTGTGTTTCACAAAATAAGGGTGGTGCCTTAAGGATGGTGTCGTCTGCATATCTGAGGTTATTGATATTTCTCCCTGCAATCTTGATTCAAGCTTGTGCTTCATCCAGCCTGGCATTTCACATGGTGTACTCTTCGTATAGATTACATAAGCAGGGTGACAATATACAGCCTTGACATACTCCTTTCCCAATTTGGAACTAGTCTCTTGTTCCATGTCTGGTTCTAACTGTTGCTTCTTGACCTACATACAGATTTCTCAGGAGGCAAGTCAGGTGCTCTGGTATTCCCATCTCTTTCAGAATTTTCCACAGTTTGTTGTGATCCACACAGTCAAAAGCTTTGGTGTAGTCAGTGAAGATGAAGTAAATGTTTTTCTGGAAATCTCTTACATTTTCTTTTTTGATTATCCAGTGGATGTTGGCAATCTGATCTCTGGTTCCTCTGCCTTTTCTAAATCCAGCTTGAACATCTGGAAATTCATAGTTCACATACTGTTGAAGCCTGGCTTGGAGAATTTTGAACATTACTTAGCTAGCAAGGGAGATGAGTGCAATTGTGTGGTAGTTTGAACATTCTTTGGCATTGCCTTTCTTTGGAATTAGAATGAAAACTGACCTTTTCCAGTCCTGTGGCCACTGCTGAGTTTTCCAAATTTGCTGACATATTGAGTGCAGCACTTTCACAACATCATCTTTTAGGATTTGAAACAGCTCAACTGGAATTCCATCACCTCCACTAGCTTTGTTCGTAGTGATGCTTCCTAAGGCTCACTTGACTTCGCATTCCAGGATGTCTGGCTGTACATGAGTGATCATATCATCGTGGTTATCTGGGTCATTAAGGTCTTTTTTGTATAGTTCTTCTGTGTATGCTTACCACCTCTTCTTAATATCTTCTGCTTCTGTCAGGTCCATACCATTTCTGTCCTTTATTGTGTCCATCTTTGCATGAAATGTTCCCTTGGTATCTCTAATTTTCTTGAAGAGATCTCTAGTCTTTCCCATTCTATTGTTTTCCTCTATTTCTTTGATCACTGAGGAAGGCTTTCTTATCTCTCTTTGCTATTCTTTGGAACTCTGCGTTCAGGTGGATATATCTTTCCTTTTCTCCTTTTCCTTAAGCTTCTCTTCTTTTCTCAGCTATTTGTACGGCCTCCTCAGACAACCATTTTGCCTTTTTGCATTTGTTTTTCTTGGGGATGGTCTTGATCACTGCCCCCTGTACAATGTCACGAACATCCATCAGTAGTTCTTCAGGCATTCTATCAGATCTAATCCCTTGAATTTATTTGTCACTTCCACTGTATAATCATAAGGGATTTCATTTAGATCATACGTGAATAGTCTAGTAGGTTTTCCCTACTTTCTTCCATTTATGTTAGTTTTTTGCAATAAGGAGTTCATAATCTGAGCCACAGTCAGCTCCTGGTCTTGTTTTTGCTGACTGTATAGAGCTTCTCCATCTTCAGCTGCAAAGAATATAATCAATCTGATTTCGGTATTGACCATCTGGTGATGTCCATGTGTAGAGTCATCTCGTGTTGCTGGTATGTTATGGTGTTTGCTGTGACCAGTGCATTCTTTTGGCAAAACTCTGTTAGCCTTTGCCCTGCTTCGTTTTGTACTCCAAAGCCAAACTTGCCTGTTATTCCAGGTATCTCTTGACTTCCTACTTTTGCATTCCAGTCCCCTATGATGTAAAGGATATTTTGGGATATCCTTAGAATATCCTAAGGTATTAGAACAGCCCCATAAGGAAACATACAGTTCAGGCCCAGGACAACTTATTAAAACCTTGCCACCCTGATACAAACAAGGATATATTAGTTCTAGAAGGTCTTATTGGTCATCATAGAACTGTTAAACTTCAGCTTTTCAGCTTTAGTGGTTGGGACATAGACTTGGATTACTATGATATTGAATGGTTTGCCTTGGAAATGAACAAAGATCATTCTGTCATTTTTGAGACTGAATCCAAGTACTGCATTTCAGATTCTTTGTTGACTATGAGGGCTACTCCATTTCTTCTAAGGGATTCTTGCCCACAGTAGTAGATATAATGGTCATCTGAATTAAATTCACCCATTCTGATCCATTTTAGTTCACTGATTCCTAAAATGTCGATGTTTACTCTTGCCATCTCCTGTTTGACCACTTACAATTTACCTTGATTCATGGATTTAACATTCCAGGTTCCTGTGCAGTATTGTTCTTTACAGCATCGGGCTTTACTTCCATCACCAGTCCCATCCACAACTGGGCATTGTTTTCTCTTTGGCTCCATCTCCTCATTCTTTCTGGAGTTATTCCTCCACTCTTCTCCGGTAGCATATTATCCACCTACCAACCTGAGGAGTTCATCTTTCATGTCATATCATTTTGCCTTTTCATACTGTTCAATATACAATATCTATATTAAATATATATTCAGTGAAGTGAAAGTTGCTCAGTCGTGTCTGACTCTTTGCAACCCCATGGACTATACAGTCCATGGAATTCTCCAGGCCAGAATACTGGAGTGGGTAGTCCTTCCCTTCTCCAGGGGATCTTCCCAACCCAGGAATCAAGCCAGGGTCTCCTGCATTGCCAGCAGGTTCTTCACCAACTGAGCTATCAGGGAAGCCAATATTCAATATTGAATATCAAAAATATATTTTTGCCTTTTCATACTGACCAAAAATCTAATATAGAAATCAAATAATATGATTTAGAGACTCAAATGTGAAATACAAAATTAAGAAATTTTGAAGTGAAATACATGAGAAGTTTTTGAACAAGACTCAAAAAGGACAAACTGTTCAAAGACACATTTGACTACAATATAAAGACTTTTTATGATGTTGTGTCAAAGTAAGTGATACTCACAGATTGGTTAGATCATTTGTAATTTCCATTACTATGAAAGGATTAGTGATTGGAATATATAAAGAAAGCTTGTAAGTATATGTGAAAAAAGAAAAAAGCAGTAGAAAAGTGGGAAGAGGATAAGATCTACAGGAGAATCTGTAAGTCCAATAAACATAAAAAGATTTTCAATCTCTCACATCTTAATTCTTATTGTCTTAATAGTTTCAGTATACACATAGATGATCTAACAACTTAGCTTCTTTTGTGTGTGTATGTGGTAAAACATACCTAACAAAGAATTTATCATCCTAACTATTTATAAATGCATAGCTCAGGAGTGTTACATACCTTCCCATTGTTGTGCAACCAGCCTCCATTTACAAGATGCAAATCTTACAAAATTACAGCTCTATATCCATTAAATTATAACTCTCCACTTCTTCCTCCATGTAGTATGTGGGATCTTAGTTCCCTGACCAGAAATCTAACCTGTGCCCTCCTCAGTGGAAGCACTGAGTCTTAACCACTAGACTGCCAGGGAAATCCCAGGTCTATTGACTTTAGGTATCTTCCATAAGTAAAATCAAATAGTATTTGTCTTATTGTCACTGGCTTATTTCACTTAACATAATGCCCTTATATTGATTTGCTAGGGCTGCCCTAACAAAATACACAGACTGGATGGTTTAAACAACAGAAATTTATTTCCTCATGGTTCTGGAAGCTGGAAGTCTAAGATCAAGGTACTGGCAGAGTTGGTTTTTCATGAGGCCTCTCTCCTTGGCCTGCAGACAGCCACCTTCTCCCAGTGTCCTCAGGTGCCCTTTCTTCTGTGCACACATCCCTCTTGCCTGTTCATCTTTTTGTAGGGACACCAGTCCATTGGATTAGGGCCCCATCCTAATGACTTAGCCTTGGTCACTTCCAAAAGGCGCTATGCCTAAATCCAGTGACATAGGGGATTAGGGCTTCAAGATATGATGATATAATTTTCTAGGGAACACAGTTCAGTGTATAGCACTTTCACAGCTTATTCATGTTGCAGCATGTGTCAGAATTTCTTTTTTAAGGCTGCATAGTATTCCATTCAGAGAAGGCAATGGCACCCCACTCCAGTACCCTTGCCTGGAAAATCCCATGGATGGAGGAGCCTGGTAGGCTGCAGTCCATGGGGTTGCTAAGAGTCGGATACGACTGAGCGACTTCACTTTCACTTTTCACTTTCATGCATTGGAGAAGGAAATGGCACCCCACTCCAGTGTTCTTGCCTGGAGAATCCCAGAAACGGGGGGGCCTGGTGGGCTGCCGTCTATGGGGTCGCACAGAGTCGGATACGACTGAAGCAACTTAGCAGCAGCAGCAGCAGTATTCCATTGTATATACTTACCATACTTTGTTTATCCATTCATTGGTCAACAGACGTTTAGGTTGCTTCATCTAGTTGGACTTTTGGCTATTGCAAATAATGCTGCTATGAATATAGGAATACAAACACCCTATCTCTTTGAGACCCTGCTTTCCTTTCTTTGGGGATATATACAGAAGTGGAATGGGATTCCCTGGTGGCTCATTGGTAAAGAATCCAACTGCAATAAAGGAGACACGGGTTCAATCGCAGGGTTGAAAAGATCCCCTAGAGAAGGAAATGGCAACCCACTCCAGTGTTCTTGCCTGGGAAATCCCATGGACAGAGGAGCTTGGCAGGCTACAGTTCATGGGGTTGCAGGAGTCAGACACAACTTAGTGACTAAACCACCACCACAGAAGTGGAATTGATGGATCATATGGTAATTTTATTTGTAATTTTTTGACAAAATACCATACTATTTTCCAAAGTAGCTGCACCATTTTACATTCCCACCAACAGTATATCAGGGTTCAAAATTCTCCACATCCTCACCTGCACTTGTCATTTTCTGCTTTCTTTCTTTTTTTTAATAGCAGTCCTGCTAGTGGGTGGGAGGTGATACCAACCACTTAGCTTCGTGAACTTGAACTTCTGTCCTCCAATGCTCTTTGTCCCAAACCTTATATTTCCAAACGCTGCCACCTCTACCTAATTTTAGTGTCAGGCATCTCATCCTATAAACACCTCCTTCTGGCTCTGTTGTCATTCCTCTATTACCCCATTCCAACAATACTTTGACTCCAGTGGGATATCTAATCCATTGATCCTACCATCTCTTCACTTTTAAGGACACTCTAGGTCCTTAAATTCAGGAGGACTTACCCCTTTCTGAATCTAGAGAGTTGACTATATAAACAGTCTGTGCTCACTTGCATTTCTATTTGCCCATTTCTTTTACCTTTATTTTTTTTCCCCTGAATCGCTCAGCTTGCAGCATCTCAGTTCCCTGACCAGGAAATAAATCCAGGCCACTGCACTGAAAGCCTGGAATCCTAACCACTAGGCTACCAAGGAACTCCTCACCTTTTAAACTGCTGAAATTAATGTAGGAGAGCAAACATAATTACTTAGCTAAAGTTACTAGAATACATTGAGTCATTTTCTATCTCATCTAAAATAAGTGCTTTGCCCTATAATGTTTACAATAGTCAAGGTTAATACAGATTAAAATAGACATACAAATATTGAGTATGGAAAGCTACAGTCATTGTTTATTTTTTCTTTTAATTAATGAAGTTATTGGCTGTGCTAGGTCTTCATTGCTACACGGGCTTTTCTCTGTTTTCAATGACTGGGGGCTATTCTCTAGTTGCCTTGCACAGGCTTCTGATTGTGGTGGCTTCTCTTGTTACAGAGCACAGGCTTTAGGGTGCTCGGGCTTCCGTAGTTGTGGCACGTGGGCTCAAGAGCACAGCCTCAATGGTTGTGGTGCACAGGCTTAGTTGTTCTGCAACATGTGGAATCTTCCTGGACCTGGGATCAAACCCATGTCTCCTGCATCGGCAGGTGGATTCTTTACAACTGAGCCCCACCAGGGAAGCCGGGCATTGTTTTTATTTTAAATATTTTCCGAGACCATGTGGTTAGGCTGTGTGTGCATCATGGCAAATACCTGTGTGTTTGAGAATTCGGATTCTTGTCTTTTGCACCCAAATCTGGGTCAAGTCCTAATACCATATCTCCAGTGACCTCATGCTGTCTTTTCTCCCCGTCCCTGTTTACATTCTATGGTCAATCCCTCAACCCTCTCCCTCGCATGTATCCTCAGCAATACCCCACCTCTTGCTTCCTAATGTTTCCTGGGCAAACCAACAACCATGGGGATAATTCCAACTTGCTGCCTACTAGGCACCTGCACCTGTCCAGCCTGATGAGGCTGACATCACACCGCCTGCTTTCATTTTAAATTCATGACCGCAAACCTCAAGTGGCCTCTTAATGCCCTTGGCAATCATACAATACTAACCCAGGTTCATTGCTCTCCCAATTTTCTTGCCTGTGATTTCACATCCTCTCCTGTCTCCTCAAACCTCCAACACCTCATTCCTTCTTTTCAGGTTCATCTTGGGTGTGGATGCAATTAGCAGAGAAACTCTGCAAACTGTCCCCTCCCCACATCCATCCATCTATCCTTCTCTAAGCCCCCACATCCTGGCTTCCTGCCAGCTGTTACACATGCATCATCAGTGGTCCTGTCAAAGCCCCACCCTCTGGTCCTGCCCTTGATCCCATCATTACTCCAGGAATCACTCAGCAGAAGAGTGAAAGAGCTGGCTTAAAACTAAATATTAAAAAAACTAAGATCATGGCATCCAGGCCCATTACTTCATGGCAAATAGAAGGGGAAAAGGTGTCAGTACTGGACAGAGTACTGACAGATTTCCTCTTCTTGGGCTCTAAAATCACTCCGGATGGTAACTGCAGCCATGAAATCAGAAGACCTTTGCTTCTTGGCAGGAAAGCTATGACAAACCTAGACAGTGTATTGAAAAGCAGAGACATTACTCTATCAACAAAGGTCCATATAGTCAAGGCTATGGTCTTTCCAGTGGTCACGTGCACTTGTGAGAGCTGGACCATAAAGAAGGCAGAGCACCAAAGAATCGATGCCTTTGAACTGTGGTGCTGGAGAAGACTCCTGAGAGTCCCTTGGACAGCAAGGAGATCAAACCAGTCAAACTTAAGGGAAATCAACCCTAAATACTCATTGGAAGGACTGATACTGAAGCTGAAACTCCAGTATTTTGTTCATCTGATGTGAGCAGTTGGCTCATTGAAAAGGTCCCTGACGTTGGGAAAGACTGAAAGCAGAAGGAGAAGAGGCCGTCAGAGGATGAGATAGCTGGACGGCATCACCGATGCAGTGGATATGAACTTGGGCAAACTTCAGGAGATGGTAAGGGACAGAGAGGCCTGGCATGCTGCAGTCCATGGGGTCACAAAGAGTTGGACACGACTGTGCGACTGAACAACATCACCGCTTAGCAACTTACCCTTCTCCCTGCTTCATCAATTTCTTGCTTTCTGCTAGCTCATTCTCATTAGAATAAAGCTAAGATGTTTTTTCTTCCACCTTAGGCCTTCTGTTGACCACACTTAACATGTTACATACTCCCCCATTTCTTTGCTCCCTTTAGAAGCAAAACACCTTTGAAAGAATGACCTATATTTGCTTCCTTCGGTTCCTCTTTTCCCATTCTCTCTCATTTATTTGGTAAATCTTTATTGAATTTGTTACAATACTACTTCTGTTGTTTATGTGGGTTTTTTTTTTTTTTTTTTTTTTTTATCAGTAGGCATGTGTGATCTTAGCTCCCCAACCAGGGATTGAACCCACACTCCCTGCATTGGAAGGTAAAGTCTTAACCACTGGACCACCAGGGAAGTCCCTCCCATTCTCTCTCTCTTTTATTTATTTCTTGCTGGCTGTGCTGGGTTTTGCTGTTGTGTGTGGTCTTTCTCTCACTGTAGCGAGTAGAGGCTACTGTCTGGTTGTGCTGTGTGAGCTGCTTATTGCAGTGGCTTGTCTTGCGATGCATGGGTTCTAGCATGCAGGCTTCAGTGTTGGTGGTGCACAGGCTTAGTTGCTCCACTGCATATGGGATCTTCCCAGACTAGAGATCAAACTGATGTCCCTTGCGTTGTAAGACAGATTCTTAACCACTGGACCACCAGGGAGTTCAGTTCAATTGCTCAGTCGTATCTGATTCTTTGTGACCCCATAAACTGCAGCACGCCAGGCCTCCCTGTCCATCACCAACTTCCGGAGACCACCAGAGAAGTCCCTCCCCTTCTCTTTTAAATCCACTCCAATCTCATGTTGATTCAACCTCTGCGCCAAAACTTTTCCTCTTGAGGTCAACATGAACTCCACATTACTAGAAAGAAGAGGCGATTCTGTCCTCTACTTTCTTGATCCATCAGCAGTATTTGAGACAACTGATCACCACCTCTATCCTGGGGAAAAGTGAAAGTGTTAGTCACTCAATTGTGTCCAACTCTTTTTGACCCCGAAGGACTGAGCCCACCGGGCTCCTCTGTCCATGGAATTCTCCAGGCAGGAGTACTAGAGTGGGTTGCCATGTCCTTCTCCAGGGGATCTTCCCAACCAAGTACTTGAACCTGGGTCTCCCTCATTGCTGGCAGATTCCTTATTGTCTAAGCCAGCAGGGAAGCCAGGAACTAAAATCAAACAAACTGACCAAAAAGACAAAAACAAATGAAACAGAACAAAAACCTGAAGTAAATATGAAGAAAAAATTTTTTTCAAAATCTATTATCTCCTGTATTAACAAAAAATTTTTAAAAAAATATTCAAGGAAAAAAAAATACTCAAGGAATCACTTTGCTGTACACCCGAAAATAAAACAATATTGTAAATCAACCACAGTTCAATTTTTTTAAAATTTAAGGAAACAAACGCTAATCACAGACTCCTCATAGTATTAGAAAAAGCCATTTTCTTTCTTCTCCACATTTTAAAACACAAATCCTGGTGCTCAGTTTACAAAGACCTTTTCACCAATCTAGATAAGCTCAGTAACAGATAAGAGAAGCATCAAGTGCCCTTCCAAGTAAACAAAGGTCCCATTGCTTTGCATAGAATCTCAAAGCTGAACTGAATGGGATTTAAGATCCAGTTTAGGAAACAGCTCTTTGAAATGTTTAATTTGTATTGCTCAGTCACTGAATTATATCTAATTCTTTATGACCCTATGAACTGTAGCCCACTAGGCTTCTCTGTCCATAGGATTGTCTAGGCAAGAATACTGGAGTGGGTTGCCATTTCCTCCTCCAGGGGGTCTTGACCCAGGAATCAACCTGGATCTCCTGCATTGACAGATGGATTCTTTACCACTGAACCAGTCCATCCTAAAGGAAATCAGCCCTGAATGTTCATTGGAAGGATTGTTGATGAAGCTGAAACTCCAATACTTTGGCCACCTGATGCAAAGAACTGACTCATTTGAAAAGACCCTGATGCTAGGAAAGATTGAAGGCAGGAGGAGAAGGGGATGACAGAGGATGAGACGTTGGATGGCATCACTGACTCAATGGACAGGAGTTTGAGTAAACTCTGGGAGTTGGCAATGGACAACTCCAGCAGTTGGTGTGCTGCAGTCCGTGGGATCTCAAAGAGTCGGACACTACTGAGCTACTGAACTGAACTGAACTGAGCCACCTAGAGAGCCCCTTTGAAATGTATCCCTGTTCAGAGTGGAGAATCTTTTATCTGACTTCAATCCCCATGAAAAGACTTTGGTATCAGTGCTTCTAATCACCGGGGGCACTGTTGACAGCTATACATTCAGTTTATGTCACTTTTTTTTTAAACTGATGTTTTGATCTCTGAGGTAAATATAAACATCTACAAATCAATAAAATGGTTCCTATGAATGACAACAGCAATTGTCTTATCTAGTCAAGGATGTGTATGTTTACTAGATCCTCAGGATAATGTAAACATACAAATATCCCTAAAAGCAAGATGTTGTTGTTGTTCAGTCACTAGGTCCTGTCCCATCTTTTCGACCCCATGGACTGCAGCATGCCTTTCACAGTCTCCCAGAGTTTGCTCAGATTCATGTCCATTGAGTCCAGGATGCTATCTCATCTTCTGTCACCCTCTTCTCTTTCACAGGGTCTTTTCCAATGAGTCAGCTCTTCAGATCAGGTGGCCAAAGTATTGGAGCTTCAGCTTCAGCATCAATCCTTCCAATGAATATACAGGGTTGATTTTCTTTAGGTTTTGCTCTCCTGATGTCCAGGGGACTCTCAAAAGTCTTCTCCAGAATCACAATTTGAAAGAATCTATTCTTTGGGGTTCAGCCTTCTTTACTGTCCAACTTTCACATCTGTACATGACTGCTGGAAAAACAATAACTTTGACTATATGGACCTTTGTTGGCAAAGTGATGTCTTTGCTTTTTATTATGCTGTCTAGTTTTGTCATAGCTTTCCTTCCAAGAAGCAAGCATCTTTTAATTTCATGGCTGCAGTCACCATCTGCAATTATTTTGGAGCCCAAGAAAATAAAATCTGTCACTGTTTCCACTTTTTCCCCATCTATTTGTCATGAAGTGTTGGGACCAGATGCCATGATCTTAGTTTCTTGAATGCTGAGTTTTAAGCCAGCTTTTTCACTCTCCTCTTTTACCTTCATCAAGAGGCTCTTTAGTTCCTGTTCACTTTCTGCTGTTAAAGTGTTATCTGCATGTCTGAGGTTGCTGATATTTCTCCTGGCAATCTTGATTCCAGCTTGTGATTCATCCAACCAGGCATTTTGCATGATGTACTCTGCATATAAGCAAGGTGAGAAAAGTACAAACTTAACAGAAGCCAAGTATTTCAAATCCATGAAAATTTATCTTAGAATCTCATAATGCCTCATGACTGTAGAACCTCCACTCATCAGACGGTGGTTTCAGAACCTTAAATATTATCAGTGACTGTTTTGGGTTGAATTGTGTCCTTCAGAAAAGATATTGAGATCCTCACCCCTGCCACCTCAGAATGTGACCTTGTTTGGAAGAAAGGTCATTGCAGAGACAACTAATTAAGATGAGGTCATACTGCAAGACACTGCTTTAGAAAAGCTCTGCGGTGGTAGTGTTCTTACTTGCTGTAAGTACTAATAAATCCTTCCTTCTCCTGGAAAAAAGAAAAAGATGTGACCTCACTTTGCTGACAAAGGTCTGTATAGACCAAGCTTTGGTTTTTCCTGTAGTCATGTACAGATGTGAGAGTTGGACCATAAAGAAGACTGAGTACCAAAGAATTGATGCTTTCTAATTGTCATACTGGAGAAGACTACTGAAAGTCCCTTGGACAGCAAGGAGATCAAACTGATCAATCCTAAAGGAAATCAACCCCGAATATTCATTGGAAGGACTGATGCTGAAGCTGAAGCTGAAGCTCCAATACTTTGTATACCTGATGTGAAGAGCCTACTCACTGGAAAAACCCTGATGCTAGGAAAGATTGAGGGCAGGAGGAGAAGGGAATGACAGAGGATAAGATGGTTAGATAGCATCACCGATTCAAGAGACATGAATTTGAACAAACTCTGGGAGATAGTGAAGGACTGGGAAGCCTGGAGTGCTGCAGTCCGTGGAGTCACAAAGAGTCAGACACAACTTAGTGACTGAACAACATACTGGAGTAGGGTGTGTACCTTGTACAATATGACCCATGTCCTCATAAGAAGATGGCCATGTGAAAACACAGAGACTCAGGGAGAACGTCAGAGGGATGGAGGCAGAGGGCTCATGCTGTGTCTACAAGCTGAGAATCACAGAGATTGTTGGCAGTCACCAGAGCTAGAGGGAAGCATGGAACAGTCTCTATCACAGCTCTCAAAGGGAACCAACCTGGCCAATACCTTCATACTGGACTTTTAGACTCCAGAGCTGCAAGATAATAAATATCTGTCATTTTAAGCCATCCAGGTTGTGGTCCTTTGTTGCAACAGTCCCAGGAAGCTACTAGAGTGATGCTAAGAGCTTTTGTTTAGGTAGGTTTTTTCTCTCCAATATGAATTGTATCCACTGTCTTTGAAATATAAGAATACACAAATATGGGACTTCCCTGGTGGTCCAGTGGTGAAGATGCCATGCTCCCAATATGGGGAGCCAGGGTTCAATCCCTGGTCAGGAAACTAGATCCCACATACCACAATGAAGATGGAAGATCACAGCCAAATAGATACTCAAAATATTAAAAGAAATTTTGAATTCAAAGAATCTACAAATGCACATTCCTTTGGATGTCAAAATGATAGCATCATCACAGGTCACATAGCCTCTGGGAAACTCCACTGCATACTCCCCATTGGATGGGACTGAAAAAAGGCAAATTGTATCCTCAGTTCAGTTCAGTTGCTCAGTCGTGTCCGACTTTTTGCAGCCCCATGAATCGCAGCACGCCAGGCCTCCCTGTCCATCACCAATTCCCTCAGTTTAACCAAATCATATCCTAGTTTGTTGCAAAAATAGTTTTAACCCCACAGACCCCAATAAGGGTCCTTTAAGACCTCACTCTAAGAACTGCTGACTAATCCAAATGTTGTCTTTGTTCTCGATCAGGAAACAGGCTCAGCAATGGGGAATTGGCCTCTCTCATCAGCTTCCCCACTCCCTGGTGAGTGTTGCTAGAATCACAGAGCCACAGAACAAATGTTTACAGAAGCGCAAAATATAAGTAATGGTGTGAAACCACCTATTAATTCAGACTAGATGCTGGTCTAGACTTTGTAACATCATTAAGCACAGGTCCTTTCTTTTTTGAATTTTGTAGGGGTATAGTTGATTTACAGTGTTGTGTTAATTTCTGCAGTACAGCAAAGTGATTCAGTTACACATATATATTCTTTTTCATATTCTTTTCATTATGGTTTAATCACAGAATGTTGAATATAGTTCCCTGTGCTATACAGTAGGACTTTATTGTTTATCCAATTCTATATATAATAGATTGCATCTGCTAAGCCCAAACTCATCCACAACCACAAGTCTGTTCTCCATATCTGTGAGTCAAGCACAAGTCCTTTAAGTGGGCTTGTGCACAGCACTCGTGTATTTTAAATATTTTATTTATTTTTTTGGCTGCACTCTGTCTTAATTGCAGCACATGGAATCTAGTTCTCTGATGAGGGATCGAACCAGGGCCTCCTGCATTGGAGCCTGGAGTCTTAGCCACACGACTGCCAGGAAAGTCCCACACTTGTTTATTTTAAAAAGTGATTTAAAGAGTGTGGTTCACATTTTAAGCCAGGAACAAATGCTTTTCTTCTACATCTAAGGAAACATCTGATTCTTGTGGTTTAAAAAAAATATTTATTTACTTATTTTTGGCTGTGGTGGGTCTTTCTTGCTCCATGCAGCCTTTCTCTAGTTGTGGTGAGCAGGGGCTGTGCACGGGCTTCTCCTTGCAGTGGCTTCTCCTGCGGAGCACAGGCTCTAGGTACCTGGGCTTCAGTAGTTGTGGCATGTGGGCTTTGTTGTGGTTGTGGCACACGGGTTTAGTTGCTCTATGGCACGTGGAATCTTCCCCAGCCAGGGATCAAAATGGTGTCCCTTGCATTGCAAGGCGATTCTGAACCACTGAAACACCAGGGAAGACATCTGATTCTGATGTCACAGAGCCCCAGATATTATATGAAGAAAATGTGGATGTGCGTGTGTGTGTACACACATGCATGTGTGTGTGTGTCTGTGTGAGTGCCTGACATACGCACTCTCTTGTAGTTGTTGTTCAGTCACTAAGTGGTGTCCAACTCTTTGAGACCCCCACAGAGTGCAGCATACCAGGCTTCCCTGTCCTTCACTATCTCCTGGAGTCTGCTCAAACTCAAACTTACTGAGTTGATGACGCCATCCAACCATCTCATCCTCTGTCGCCCCCCTTTCCTTCTGCCCTCAAACTTCCCCAGCATCAGGATCTTTTCTAGTGAGTTGGCTGTTAACAATAGGTGGCTCCATAATGCTTCTTGGGTTTTCAAAGAGGGTCCAAGATTCAGAAAAGGATGACACACTACTGCATGAGGGAAAGGTCATCCAAGGGGTGCTGACTTAGAGGCTTACTCTCTCTGCTGAGTGAGAACTTTGAAATCAAGCTGCTTCTCTTTTTCCTGCTAAGGACAAGGATTTCTACATGACTCTGCTGATGAGTGGATGGGACCTCCTTCAGCCTTGAACCTTTCACTCCACTGTCTCATGACATGAAAATAGCTGTGCATGAAACAGCCAATTCATTAAAAAGTCACATAAAAAATGACCTCTGCCTGCAGTAGCCATCAAGTTACAGAATAATTTAGGGCTGGAGGTAAGGGACAGGGGACCAAGAGGCAGAGATCCTGCCCCTTTTGCTCTTTCTCTCTTCTCCAGAATCACCAAATGTTCATATAAATATGAACCCTGAAACAATGACATATACGATTCTAAATATTTTAATATTTGAGCACATATTGGATAAACCTTCAAGGACTAAATTCAGCTCTAGGTAACTAAGGTATTTCTAATTGGAAATAAACAGTAAATATATATATTTATATTCATAGAGCATATGAAATTTACAGGGACTTGCCTGGTGGTCCCATGGCTGACTCCATGCTCCCAATGCCAGGGGCTCAGGTTCAATCCCTAATCAGGGGTCTAGATCCCACATGCCACAACTAAGACCCAGCACAGCACAGTAAATAAATAAATGAATTTTTTTAAGAAGATATGAAACTTATAAATGTTGTTGTTTTCCCTCCAACTATCTGATATTCAGTTTCATGAGAATCAAGTATCAGTTGTTTGTCTTTGCAAGTTCATGGTCATTAATCAGCTACACTTCCCCAAATCACATTATTTTTAGAGGATTCTGAGCAGTGAAAATTAGCAGATTGACTTCTCAGCTAAACGCCAAACTATGCAGCATGAAAACATTTTTCTAAAAAACTTCAATTGAACAAATGTTTGAAATAACTCATCTCTTATTTTTGTATATTTGGTGGCACAACAAAAAGAGGTCCTGGCTGTTTCTGGAAAAGGAAATTTCTCTTCCAAAAAGTGTATTGGTTCACCTTCAAATTCACAAATGCAGAAACTGCTTCCAGCCAATGAAGTTCTTTCCCCTGAGTGTGATTTAATTGCATATTCGTCAAAATCCCTTCTTATGAATTCTGTTTATACCTTGCAGCAATAAAAAGTAGTTCATTCTTGGTTTTTATCTGGTAAAATATTACCATTTAATTATTTTGGTTTGAGTCCAGAACAGTCTCTTCACTATGTCATCAAAGTTATAGGTTTTCTGATAGATGCCAAGACTATTAAGAATGTTCATTATAATCATTACCCATCTATATATTATGGTTCTCTCTGTTTTACAGTTCATTATTTAATAGTGCTTATCTAAAAGGTTATAGTCTTTATAGGATCATTTGGCTCACTCTTAACTTGGCTAATTTATAAATAATTTCACAGATATCTTTGTGTTACCATTATTTGTTGACAAAGATCTGACTCGGGATATGGAATCTTTAGATTACAAATGCTTCATTGGTTTGACCAGATGTGTGAGAGGTTGCTTAAGTCGTGTCTGACTGTTAACCTTAAATGCTGATACCCTTCAGCATTTCCTTGTTTCAAATAATTATCACCTTTTCAGATAAATGCTATATCCATTCTAATGTGGCAAACTCATGTTTAAAATCATATTACCTTCAATATAAACCTCAGAAATCAATAATCCATCTCCTTGTCATTAATGTTCATTCATAAGAGCCTTCATATAAAAAAAAGGAAAGCTAAAGAAATGTAAAAAATCTTAGAAGGTATTTTCTGTAATAAAATATTTTGTGTTTCTAATGAAATCAATCAAAAGCACAAAAATTCTAAAGGAATTATATAAATGCAATAAATCATCCAAAAGAATAAGGTGCAGTTAACATCTATAGGATGGTTCCTTGCACTGAGGAAATGCACAAGGGATACACTAGCCAGATCATCGAGATTCTGGCTGATATCCCCTTTTGTCAACCTGTTCCTTATGGAGGAACACAAGTCAACTTTTGAGGCTCATTAAAAAGAGCATCTTAACTCTTAAGAGTTAAGATAAAGAGCATTCTTTATTCACATCTCAACTCAAAATCAGAACTTTTACTTATTCACAAAAGATAAGAATGTCTGAACCATCTGTAACAATTGGTCTATTGCACAAATATTTGTTCCCTTTCCATACCAGCCTTTTTCCTGGGAGCGGAGCATCATTTAGGATCTAGCAGGTACCTTGGAAGCCTGCTAATGCTTGGCATTTCACTAACTGCATGGCACTCTTCTGAGGTTGGTAAATAAGCTGCACTGCATTTCTGAGAACAGATTTGAATGGGTCATCTTGAATTACTTTGGTTCAGTACTTGCAATTTTACCAGTGAATACATGGATACATGGCAGAATGGTCCATCCATAATTATTAAGCTGGGAGATTAGACCTGGAAGAGTCCTTCCAGATAAAGGTTATTTACTGTGACTTTCCAGGGGGCAGGGAGGTAGAAATCAGCGTGGAATCTTATTTCTCACCCCGCACAAAATACAATTTCAATTATCTAAAAAGTTAAACAAATATTTATTTATTTATTTATTTTTAAACAAATATTTAAACTGGGGGGAAATCTGGGAACTGCTTTTCTTTTTAGTCTCCCCATCTCCAAACATTGGATTGCCCAAGGCCCAGACCTCAGCTTTCTTCTCTTGTCTCTCTACACTCACAACTTGGGTGCTACGTCTGCACTTACAACTGTAAATGAAAACATACAGGAATTTCCCTGGTGGTACAGTGGTTAGGGGTCCAGGCTTCCACTGCAGGGGGCAAGGGTTTGATATATGGTCAGGGAACTAAGATCCTTCATGGCATGGCTGAAAAAGAAACAAATGAAACTATACACTAACCATTGCTAAATGTATATGTCCAGCCCAGACCTTTTCCCAGAACTGGAGACTCATATATGCCTACATGGAAGTCAAATGGGCATGTTACATTTACCAGGGTCCAGATCAAGCTAAGCTTTCATTTCTTCGAGGCTGCTCCTTTCTTGCATTCCCTCATCTCACTTGATAGCTACTCCATCCTTCCAGTTGTTCAAGGCAAGAATCATGAACTCATCCTTTTTTTTTTTTTTCTTAATCGGGAGAAAGAAGGATTTATTATTACTTGCAGCAAAGAGAACATAGGAGATGTCTCCCAAAGCAGTATAGTATCTCTTGGAATCATCCTTTTCTTTTTTTTCCCCTCAGTCGTGTATTGAGGCATGTGGGATATTAGTTCCTCAACCAGGGATCAAACTGCAAGGGGAAGTATAGAGTCTTAACCACCAGACCACCAGGAAGCCCCTGGAATCGTCCTTGACTCCCTTCCTTACATACCCCACATGGACTCTGTGAGTGAATCAATCCTGCCTTGAACATAGAAACAGGCTCTGAGCATGTCTAACAACCTCCAGGGCTTCTGCCCTGGTCCAGAAGCTGCCATTTCTCACCTGGATCTTGGTTTAGTTTCCTCATACTTGTCTCCTCACCTCTGACAGTCTATCCTCATTAGAGCCACAAGATGGATGGTTTTAAAACTTAGTAAGATTTGCCTTGCAGTTCAATCGTTCAGTCGTGACTGACTCTGTGACCCCATGGACTGCAGAACACCAGGCTTCCCTGTCCTTCACCATCTCCCGGAGTTTGCTCAAACTCATGTCCACTGAGTCAGTGATACCATCCAGCCATCTCATCCTCTGTCACCCTCTTCTCCTTTTGCCTTCAATCCTTCCCAGCATCAGGGTCTTTTCCAATGAGTCAGATCTTCACATCAGGTGGCCAAAGTATTGAGGTTTCAGCTTCAGCATCAGTCCTTCCAATAAACTCCCCCACTGGCCTCCAAGTAGGTCAGAGAAAACCCAGAGGATTAACCAGGGGCCTACAAAGTGCTCCTTGATCTATGTGTGTTTTTCCTCCAGTTTCATTCCCGGCTTCTCTCATCCTGGCCCATTTTGCTCCAGCCACACTGGCCTCCACGTTGTTATTCACACAAGCCTAGCCTGCTAGATTGGGTGCCCCAGGACATTGGCATTTGTCCTCTTCTCCCTGAAGGACCCTCAGTTCAGTTCAGTCTCTCAGTTGTGTCCAAGTCTTTGCAACCCCATGGACTGCAGCACGCCAGGCTTCCCTGTCTATCACCAACCGCCAGAGCTTGCTCTAACTCACATCCATTGAGTTGGTGATGCCATCTAACCATGTCATCCTCTGTCATCCCCTTCTCCTCCTGCCTTCAATCTTTCCCAGCATCAGGGTCTTTTCCAATGAGTCAGTTCTTCTCATCAGGTGGCCAAAGTATTGGAGTTTTAGCTTCAGCAGGGCCCTGAAGGGCCCTGGTGTAGATTAAATTGTGTCCCTCTCCCCTAAAATGCATGACCTAATCCCAGCCCCCAGAACCTGTGAATATGACCTCATTTGCAAATAGGCTCTTTGCAGATACAGTCAAGTTAACAGGAGGTCATACTATGATATAGCATCACTTATGTGTGGAATCTAAAAAATACAGCAAGTTAGTGAATATAGCAAAAAAAGAAGCATACCCACAGACATAGAGAACAAACTAGTGGTTACTAGTGGGAAGAGGGAAGGGGTGGAGCAACGAGGGGTAGGGGTTTGGTATGGTACGTGCTCAGTTGCTCAGTTGCTCAGTCATGTCTGACTCTTTGAGACTTTACGGACTGTAGCCCACCAGGTCCCTCTGTCCATGGAATTTTCCTATCAAGAATTCTGTAGTGGGTTACCATTTCCTTCTCCAGGGAATCTTCCCAAGCCAGGGATCAAACTAACGTCTCTTGCATCTCCTAACAGGCAGATTCTTTACCACTGTGCCACTTGGGAAGCCCCAGGGGCTTAAGAGATACAAACTATTATGTAAAAAATAAGCTATAAGGATATATTACACAACACAGGGAATGTAGCCTATATTTCATAATACTGCAAGTGGAGTATAAACTTAAAACATTGCAAACCACTACATTGTACACTTGTAACTTATATAATATTGTACATCAAAAATATTTCAATTTTAAAATGTCTTAAATTTTTTTTCCTAAATTAGGTCGGGTGGTCCAGTGGTTAAGACTCCATGCTCCCAGTGCAGGGGGCCCGAGTTTGATCCCTTGTCAGGGAACTAGATCCCACACAACTAACAGCCTGCATGCCACAGCTAATATCCAGTACAGCCAAATAAATAAATAGATAAAAATAAATATTTGAGACTCCATGCTTCCAAGGCAGGGGGTACAGTTTCAGTCCCTGGTTAGGGAACTTCAATTCCCACATGCCTCTCGATGAGGCCAAAAAATAACATAAAAACACATTCAAAAAATGAAAGTAAAAATGAAGTCATACTGGAATAGGGTGGGCCTTAAATCCAATGACTGGTGTTCTTTTAAGGAGAGATTTAGAGATGTCCATGAAGGAGAAGGCTTTGTGATGATGGAGGCAGAGGTTGGTTTGGGTGATGCAGCTGCAAGCCTAGGACCACCAAGGTTGCTAGCATGTAGAAGAGGCCAGGAAGCATCCTCCCCAGAGCCTGAGGTAGAGACCAGAGGCCTGCCGACACCTTGACCTTGGACTCCCCGCCTCTAGAACTGTGAGACAATCTGTTTTGTTTGAAGATAGCCAGTTGGTGGTCATCTGTTATGGCAGCCCCAGGAAACTACTGGCGGCCCTCCCTCAATACCAGATGCATCACACTGTCAACTGAGGGTGAGTAGGGGAGGGCCAATACTTGCAGGGAGGGTCTCCCGGGGACTGACCTGCTCTGCACCTCTGCTCCACCACCTCTGCGCAGGTCACCCCCAGCCCCATTCTTCCCTCCTGCCCCAGCCCCGGTGGACTCTCCCATGGTCTGAGCATACCTAAGGGGGAGCCTTCTTTCTTCCTCCTCTTTCCTGAGTCTCTCACTGTGACTCTGCTGCTTCCCTAGATTTTTCCTGCTGAGTCCGGCCTGAGGGGCTATTGATTGTTTCTCTGCATTTGCTTTCCTTCTGTGCCTCCAGCAACTCTGATGCCTTCTCTTAAGGGAGGAGTTGCAAAGGAAGCCAGAAAAAGAAAAGCGCAGATATAAATAGTTCAAGACTTTCAAGATCCTATCTTGCTTCCTTAACTAGTGGACCAGTTCACCCAAAGGCGGAACTACAAAGATCACAAACTTTAACCCATTTGTAACTAACTCAAGTCCTTTGTCAATCAATTCCTTCAGCCAATCCTCCAGGAAAAAAGAAGTAAAAATGGTAGGAACCACTGTTACCGGTGGGCTTCCCTTGTAGCTCAGTTGGTAAAGAGTCCTATAATGCAGGAGACCTGGGTTTGATTCCTGGGTTGGGAAGATCCCCTGGATAAGGAAATGGCAACCCACTCCAGTATTCTTGCCTGGAGAATCCCATGGACTGTAGCCTGCCAATCTCCTCTGTCCATGGGATCGAAAGAGTCAGACACGACTTAGTGACTAAACCACCACCCCCACCACCACTGTTACTGGTGGGCTAAGTAGAACAGATAGTGTAGTGAATGAGCTTTGTGACCTGTCAATATTTGAACAAAGGTAAGTCATGCTGTTGCTTAGCCACTGAGTTGTGTCCAACTCTTTGCAACCCTAGGGACGGCAACACACCAGGCTTCCCTGTCCTCCACTATCTCTTGGAGTTTGCTCAAACTCATGTCCATTGAGTCAGTGATGCTGTTTAACTGTCTCATCTTCTGCCTCCCCCTTCTCCTTTTGCCTTCAATCTTTCCCAGCATCAGGGTCTTTTCCAATGAGTTGGCTCTTCCCATCAGGTGGCCAAAGTATTGGAGCTTCAGCTTCAACATCAGTCCTTCCAATGAATATTCAGGACTGATTTCCTTTATGATTGACTGCTTTGATCTCCTTGCAGTCCAAGGGACTCTCAACACCACAATTTGAAAACATCAGTTCTTCAGTGCTTAGCCTTTTTTATGGTCCAACTCTCACATCTGAACATGACTACTGGGAAAACCACAGCTTTGACTATATGGACCTTTGTCAGCAAAATGATGTCTTTGCTTTTTAATACGCTGCCTAGTTTTGCCATAGCTCTCCTTCCAAGAAGCAAGTTTCTTTGAATTTCATGGCCGCAGCCACCATCTGACTTGCAAACATTGTTTCAGGGATGGTGCTACTGCCTTGCACCCCCACCCCCAGCTGTGGACTGAGGACTGAGGTGGCAGAGAGTTGGTGGGAGGCAACAGATGGAAAGTCATGAAGTGGGTCCCAAAGACCAACAGTTAGAGGGACGGTGGGCTGAGTCCTCTGGGAGCAGACACAGTGAGCTCAGCAGAGCAAAGACCCCCTAGTAACTGGAACCAGAAGGGTGGTCAGTTTTTTCTTCTTAAATAACGGTTCATGTTTCCATGTATTTTCTCTTCCATTTTTAGTCGTAGTGTATTGGCTTAGGGGCTTCCCAGTTGACGCAAGAGGTAAAGAACCTGCCTGCCAATGCAGGAGACAGAAGAGCACAGGTTTCATCCCTGGGTTGGGAAGATCCCCTGGAGTAGGAAATGACAACCCACTCTGGTATTTTTGCCTGGGGAATCCCATGGACAGAAGAGCCTGGCTGGCAACAGTCCATGGGGACACAAGAGTCGTACATGACTGAGCGACATAGCACTGAGCGACATAGCACACAGCATGCATGCATGTGATGGCTAGTGACTGTTCAGGAAAGGTCACTCTGATACACTTTGAGAATAAAACTCTATGGGAGAGGGGATGGATAAATTGGAAGATTGGGATTGACATATATACAGTATAATAATAAAATAGATAATTAATAAGGACCTACTGTATGGCACTGGTGGCTCAGACGGTAAAGCGTCTGTCTACAAGGTGGGAGACCTGGGTTCAATCCCTGGGTCAGGAAGATCCCCTGGAGAAGGAAATGGCAATCCACTCCAGTACTATTGCCTGGAAAATCCCATGGACAGAGGAGCCTGGAGGCTACAGTCCATGGGGTCGCAAAGAGTTGGACACGACTGAGTGACTTCACTTCACTTCACTCTATGGCACAGGGAACTGGACTCAATACTCTGTAAAGACCTATATGGGAAGAGAATTTTAAAAAGAGATATATGTAAATGTATAACAGATTCTCTTTACTGTACACCTGAAACTAACACAGCACCGTAGGTCAACTGTATACCAATAAAATTTTTTAAAAACAACTCTATAGGAAACTGTGATAAACATAACAGCAAAGAAACCCTCCTATAAGTGATGCCAGGAAGAGAAGAGAGATGTTGGGAGGAGTAGCTGGAAGAATCTGGGGTTTTATTCACAGCTCCAGGCAAACCGGTTTTGAGTCACTGGGAAACAGAAGGAGTGATGGGTCGTCCCTCGCCTCTTCTGAACCACGATGCATCCAGCCTTGTTACCAGCAGAGTGGTGGTAAAGAAAGGTTACTCATAAATAGGTCAGCTGTCAGTTGCACACAGGCCAGCCTCCAGCAGTGCCCTGAGGGCTCCAAGGGAAAGCAGCCACCTCTCAGAATTGTGCTCAGGGACCAGCTGTGCCTGGGACCCTGAAACCAACATGCTACCTTGTCCAGATGCCTTGCAAACAGGTAAGGACCCCTTGGCTCAGGCCTTCCCAAGAAGAACAGAGGGCCAGATGGAGGTGCCAGACTCCATCTGTGCTCAGCTCTGAGTGCTCCAAGGCCCCAGAGGGTGAATTGAGATTCTAACACAAATTCAGCCAGGCCAGGACCTTGACAGGGCTGCCTGCTCCCCTGTGCCCTGAGCTGGGTCTCCTGCGCATCCGGGCTCCACTTTGTCCTTCCCTTTGCTGAACGCTTCTAAGGAAACGTAAGGGGAAGCAAACTCTGATGCTTTGCCAGCATCATTGTTTCCATTCCTCTTCCTCATCCTTTGCTTATCAAGGCCAAAGGAACCGAATTCTTAATAAATCACCTCATAATCTAGTCCAATGGAGGTTTCAAATACAGTAGGAGCCCCAGGATACCTCTGTCACATCCTTGTTTTTATAAAGGAAAGGACATGAAGACTGAAACAAGTTGTGTTTCCAGCTGAGGCTCAGAGAAGATAAGGGGCCTGGACAAAGTCACACAGCCAGGTGGTGGCAGAAGTTGCTGCTCTGAGAGAGTCTGTGAAGTTTTTGCCTACCATCCATTCACCCTTTTTCTAGTTGCATCTTCCTTTGGGAAATGCCCCTTAATTTTAGTTCATATTGTGTGGGCATTTTTTTTTTTTTTTTAATATTTATCTATTTGGCTGTGCTGGGTCTTAGTTGCAGCATTCAGAATCTCTAGTTGCAGTGTGGAAATTCTTAGTTGCGTCATGTGAGATCTAGTTTCCTGACCGGGGATTAAACTCCAACCAGCAGCATTTGGAGTCCAGAGTCTTAGCTACTGGGCCACTGGGGAGGTCCCAGCTCACACTGTTGAGTGAGACTAACCTGGTCCCAGAATCTGGGGTAAACATGTGACTCAGGCCCAGGAAGTAATTTCACCCTCAATGATTGGCTTACAGATGGGCACGTGACCCAATTCAAGCCAATAAGAATCAGGCTTAGGATTTTGGCTCGAACAGTTGGGAGAGGAAAGCTGGGGCAGCTGAGCTGAACATAAACATGTGGGGGCCGCCAAGCCTGGAGAGCCTGACAGTGGGTAAAGCCAGCACAGGACAGCAGAGTGGAGAGATGGAGAGCTACTGAGTACTGGTGACAGTCTTTCAGCTTCTGGATCCAGCCCTGCCTGAAGCCATAAGCCAGTAAATGTTCTTTTTGGTTTGCTGCTGCTGCTGCTAAGTCACTTTAGTCGTGTCTGACTCTGTGCGACCCCATAGACGGCAGCCCACCAGGCTCCCCCATCCCTGGGATTCTCCAGGCAAGAACACTGGAGTGGGTTGCCATTTCCTTCTCCAATGCATGAAAGTGAAAAGTGAAAGTGAAGTCGCTCAGTTGTGTCTGACTCTTAGCGACCCCATGGACTGCAGCCCACCAGACTCCTCCATCCATGGGATTTTCCAGGCAAGAGTACTGGAGTTGGGTGCCATTGCCTTCTCTGTTTTTGGTTTGAGATTTGAATTGCTCACTGACATTTGCAAATGAAAAGTCCTGAACCAAGCGGACTCTAAATCCGTGTTCTCTCCAGACTCCACACTGCCACCAGCTGGTCCATCAAGCCTCTGAAGCACCATCCCAGCCCTCCCCAGGACGTATACTTCAGCAGTATTTTGGCTTGCCAGTTGACTCAGTGGTAAAGAATCTGCCTGCCAATTCAGGAGACTCGGCTTTGATCACTGAATAGGAAAGATCCCTTAGAGGAGGAAATGGCAACCCACTCCAGTATTCTTGCCTGGAGAATTCCATGGACAGAGGAGCCAGGAGGGCCACAGTCCACAGGGTCGCAAATGAGTTGGACACAACTTAGCAACTAAACAATACAATAGTACTTAGCTTCAGCTTGTCTCTGCTCCATAAACTGTGTTTACCTTTAAAATCTACCCCCTAGGATTTCCCTGGTGGTCCAGTAAATCCACCTGCCAATGCAAGGGACACGGGTTTGATCCCTGGTCCAGGAAGACCTCACATGCCTTGGAGTAACTAAGCCCTTCCACCACAACTACTGAGTCCCTGCAGACCAGAATCCAAGCTCTACAACAAGAGAAACCTCTGCAATGAGAACCCTGAGCGCTGAGATGAAGAGCAGGCCCCACTCTCTGCAATAAGAGAAAACCCACACAGCAATGTAGACCTAGCACAGCCAAAAATAAATACATACATAAATAATTTTTTTTAAGGTATGTCTTAAAAAAAAAAATCAGGCCCCTGGTAATTTCCTGGCAGTCCAGTGATTAAGACTCCATGCTTTCACTGCCAAGGGCCCGGTTTCCATCTCTGGTCTGGGAACTAAGGTCCCACAAGCCTTGTGATGTGGCCAAATAAAATAAAATTCAGTCCCTGACAAGGTCCTGACCCAGGTGCTTAAAAAAACTAAGAAGGGGACTTCCCTGGTGGTCCAGTGGTTAAGGCTCTGCGTTCCCAATGCAGGGGGTCTGGGTTTAATCCCTGGTCAGGGAACTAGATCCCTCATGCTACAGCTAAGACCCAGCCCGGCCAAATAAATAATTTAATTTTAAAAAAAAGAAGAAAGAAGAGGCCAGGTGAACAAGCACTGGCCTTTGCTTTCTCCTTTGGATCAAATCAGCCCCAGGGAGTGTGGGACCCTCAGCAGAGCCCAGGGTGCCCTCCGTGTGTTTCCTTCCACCTCCTCTGCAGTCACCCTAGGGGCTCCTCATCCTTCTAGGAAGGAGACAGCTAGAGACAAGCGAACAAAGCTTCCATCCACCATCTCAGAGGAGGAAGGAACCATGACAGGGACTTGTACACAAAACTTTATAAGCTTGGTATCTTGTAAACTTTTATTATTTTTTGTTATCTCACAGATGTTTCCTTGTAACGTCTAGGGGTGGAGGAGGAAGAAGAGGGGGTGGAGGAGGAAAAAGAGGAGGTGGAGGAGAAATCCCTTATAGAGAAAAAGAGATCAAGGGAGGGAGCTAGTCTGTGGAAGTGCCTGCATGAATTTCCAGCATCACTGTTGGTTTGACAAATGCAGCTGCTCTGTTGTGGGCTTGTGGGAAACAGACATCATTTCTTTTTTAAATTAAAAAAATTTGTTTTGCCACGCTGTGCAGCAGACAGGATCTCACTTCCCTGACTAGGTGTCAAATCCGTGCGCCCTGCATTGGAAGCATGGAGTCTTCACCACTGGACAGCCAGTGAAGTCCCAGACATCATTTCTGGCAAAAGCTACACCCCAAGATCTCAAGGGCTGTCTGATGACATGTCACCCCGAGTCTATGTACAGTTTATCGGGGGACTTTGTTCCAAATCCCCTGTGCCAACAACCTTGAAGAGCTCCCTACCCCCTTGTATGAATGCACAGTAAGCTTTGTGAATAGAGTCGGTCGCCCTTATTAGGCAGGTGAGGTTAAGACAAAGGACAGCCACAAGGGCAGGGGCATTTCATTTTGGATTCCAACACTTGGGGTCAGTGGTTAATTACTAAGTCTCTGTATTCCAAGGTCACTTGAAGTGGGAATGGAGACATGAATCCTATGTTAATCAGTGGATTAACCTGAGCAAATGGGCTTCTTTCAACAGGAGGGGCCACACCCCAAACTGCAAGCCCCTAGTACACAGCCTCCCCTGAGGCCAGAGAAAAGAAGTGAAATCACTCAGTCATGTCCGACTCTTTTCGACCCCATGGACTGTAGCCTGCCAGGCTCCTCTATCCATGGGATTTTCTAGGCAAGAATACTGGAGTGGGTTGCCATTTCCTTCTCCAAGGGATCTTCCCAACCCAGGAATCAAACCTGGGTCTCCTTCATTGCAGGCAGACTCTACCATCTGAGCCATCAGGGAAGCCAGACAAATGAGGGTCAAGCCTCTGCTCTTTTGGCCAGTATCTCTATTTCTGCTCCAGGATTCAGAGTTCTCCAAGGCTAATATTTCTAGATCTTATGGAGGAGCTGGCCAGAGACAAGGGTCTTTTATTTTTTTAATTTAGCCAGATTTTTAAAAATTTATTATTATAATTTTTAAAAATTTAGTTAATTTATTTTAGGTTGCACTGGGTCTTCATTGCTGCCCATGGGCTTTCTCTAGTTGTAACGAATGGGGGCTACTCTCTAGCTGTGGTGCTTGAGCCCAAGCACCATTGCGGTGGCTTCTCTTGTTGCAGACCATGGGCCCTAGGGCACCTGGGCTTCAGAAGTTATTGCTCACAGGCTCTAGAGCTCCGGCTCAGTAGTTGTGGCACACAGGCTTAGTTGGCATGTGGCATCAGACCCGTGTCCCCGGCATTGTCAGGCAGATTCTTAACCACCGGACCACCGGGGAAGTCCAGCTATATACTTTCTTATTGGGGTATAATTGCTTTACAGCGTTGTGTTGGTTTCTGCCATGCGGTGAAATGAATCAGCTATATGTGTGTGTGCGCGCTTAGTCGTTCAGTCATGTCTGACTCTTTGCAGCACCATGGAGCTTGCTAGGCTCCTCTGTCCATGGGATTTTCCAGGCAATACTAGAGTGGGTTGCCATTTCCTTCTCCAGGGGATCTTCCTGACCCAGGGATTGAACTCGAGTCTCTTGAGTCTCCTGCATTGGTAGGTGGATTCTTTACCACTGTGCCACCTGGGAAGCCCAGCTATACATGTATATACAAATATACATGTATATTTGTATATATATACCATATATATAACCCTCTATGACCTCCATCCCACCCCGTAGGTCATCACAGAGCACCGAGTTGAGCTTCCTGTGCTTTGTAGCAGGTTCACACTAGCTATTTATTTTACACATGGTGGTGTATATATGTCAATCCTAATCTCCCGGTTCATCCCACCCTCTCCTTCACCTGCTGTGTCTACATGTCCGTTCTATACACCCGCGTCTCTATTCCTGCCCTGGGAATAGGTTCATCTGTACCAGTTTTCTGGATTGCATATCCATGCTTTAATAGCCGATACTACTTTTTCTGACTTACCTCACTCTGTGTGACAGACTCTAGGTCCATCTACCCCTTTACCAATGACCCCCAGATATGGAGCAATTCACCAGTTTGGGTGTCATCCTCGTGCAGGGGCCATGCTAATCTTTGTGTCATTCCAATTTTAGTATTTGTGCTGCTGAAGCAAGTGCTGCAAAAATCTTCTGATGCCACGGGCTCTTTCTGTCAAGTACTTCAGCACCTTTTGTCTGGAGGCTGGTTGCGTCTGATGTTGGCAGTTAAGGTGGGGCCAACATTCTGGAAAAGCTGGGGGAAGGTGTGAGCCTGATGCCAGAAGGGAGAGACTAAAGGATATGATCACTGCCCCCCCACCCCACCCAACCCCAGACTATCCCCTCCCCACACCAGGCCTCCCTGCCTCTCAAGTCACTGCTGCTTCTCCCTGAATGAAATCAGAGAGGAACAGACAGCAAAGCAGAGCAGACTTCGAGGCCAGAAACCCAACCCCAGGGCACCCCTGGAAACAGGTGCTGTCACTCAGGGTATGGGAAATTCCCAGCTCGAACTGCCGTCTGAGCACAGAGGCGTCCAGGGGCCGGTGGTTTCCTCAGGGGCAGGTGCTCCTGGACTCGTCCTCCCCGTGCAGCCATCTGGGCCCTGCTCCTTCCCAGCCTGCCTGCTGGCATTGCCCAGAAAGAGCCACCCCAGTGCTCCTATGCTGTTTTTCCGGTGACACCCAACATGGCCATGCTGGGCTGAGGCCCCGGGAGGCTGGGGCAGGAGAGCTGAGACCCCTGGCTTGACCCCAGAGTTTGGTTTTAGGGGAAGCACAGCAAAACAGGAGGCGTGTCTCTCTGCCTGTTTCCTTCTTGTTTCCTTTGTCCCCGGAAAGACTGAACAAAAGTCCTCAACATGAACGAAATTGAAGGGAGGGACATGCATCCTAAAAAGTTCAGAGAGCAAAACAAGCCAGGACAAGGTCCCTAGGGCCGTGTCCCCTTGATGCTGCAGCGGCCTCTGTGGTGGCCTCTGGAGTGGCCTCAACACAGCATCTGTGCAACAAGGGAAGAGCAGAAGGGACCTGCTGTCTGGGAATTTCCCTTCACCCAGTGACAGCTCCACTCACCAAGCTTTGCCCAGAGCTCTGGACCAGCTTGGCCCCAACCACAGGCCCCTGAGTCAGCCACAGAGTAGAGTCAACTGGGGCTGGAGGGGAGAGCTGGGAGGCTGGCCAGCGTTAGAGCCAGCGGGATGGGCCCAGCAGGCAGAATCAAGCAGAGACTAAGGGGCTCAGGGCAGCTCCCGCAGTGCCCCCTGGTGGCTAAAAGCAGCCCTAGCCCACCCCCAAGACCCCAGACTGTTTTGCCACAAATTCCTGTCCATCTCTTAGCGACCCCATGGACTGCAGCATGCCAGGCTCCTCTGTCCTCCACTGTCTCCTGGAGTTTGCTCAAATTCGTGTCTGTTGAGTCAGTGATGCCATCCAACCAGCTCATCCTCTGTTGCCCCCTTCTCCTCCTGCCCTCAGTCGTTCCCAGAATCAGGGTCTTTTCCAATGAGTCAGCTCTTCCCATCAGGTGGCCAAAGTATTGGAGCTTCAGCTTCAGCATCAGTCCTTCCAAAGAATATTCAGGGTTGATTTCCTTTAGGATTGACTGGTTTGATCTCCTTGTTGTCCAAGGGACTCTCAAGAATCTTCTCCACCACCACAGTTCGAAAGCATCAAATTTTTGGTGCTCAGCCTACTTTATGGGCCAGCTCTCACATCTGTACCTGACTACTGGAACTACTAGCTTACCTTCTGCCCATGGAGCAGACAGGATAAGAGAGCAGGATCAAGAGTCTCATTACATTTTTTGCCCCGCAGTCCTCTTTTGCCTCACCCTATCCTAGACCTGACTTTTACCCTAGGATGTTGGATGGAGGGTCACCTTGCTCTTGTTCCGTGGGTGCTGAGAGCTGGGGGAGGGCTTGGGGTCCTTTCCACCCCTGCGGCCCCAGGTATTACATGTCTGGAGTCCTAGTTCCACAGCAGCAGACAGATTGAAGTTTTCACACTGACATGGGAATTTTGTTTTCCCAATCCTAGCTAGGTTTGAGCTCAGCTAAAGCAGCAGTTTTGACAGCCCTGACCATACCCTAAGGGTTTATATATATATGTATATATACATATATATATATATATATTTAAGATAACAAGAAGCACAGCCAAGGGTGAGGCAGTGTGCTGGGTGGCCATGACATTGGAAAACATTCTCTAAAAACACCACATTTCTGACAGTTTTGAAGTGATCTGTTGACAGTTGTTATGACTTAGGTGAAAATGACATCTTTTCAACCAAAGGTGTTAGGACCAGTGGATATCCACATGCCACAGCTTTCACAAAAATCAACTCAAATAGATCCAAGACAGAAATCTAAGAGCCAAAACTGTTAAACTCTTAGAAGGAAACATGGGTGTAAATCTTCGAGACCTGGGATTAGACAACTGTCTTTTAAATAGGACACCAAAAGCACAAGCATGAAAAGAAAAAAATAAAAACATTTGACTTCATCCAAATTAAAACCTTTGTTATCAAAAGACACTATCAAGAAAGTAAGAAGCAAGCTACAGAATGGGGGAAATATTTGCAAATCATAGATCTGACAGTATCCAGAATATATAAAGAATTTTCACAAGTCAGTAACAAAAAGATGTAAACCAATTTAGAAATGAGCCAGGACTTCCCTGGTGGTCCGGTAGCTGAGACTCCAAGGTCTCAATGCAGAGGGTTCAGGTTCAATCCCTGGTCACCTGCTAGATCTCACATGCTGCAACTAAGACTTTGCATGCTGTAACTAAAGATCCCACACAGACAAATAAATAAATACAAATAAAATATTTTTTAAATGGGCTGAATGATTTGAATAGACATTTCTCCAAGAAGATATACAAATTGCTAATTAGCACACTGAAAAGATGTTCAACATCATTAACTGTTAAGGAAATGAAATCAGAACTTCAATAAGATAACACTGTTCAAAAAACCAGAAAATAAATGTTGGTGGGGATGTGGAAAATTCCCAGTGTTGGTGGGAATGCAAAATGGTGCAGCCACTGTTGAAAATACTTCAGTGGTTCCTCAAAAAGTTAAACACAGAGTAAAAATATGACCCAGCAATTTCATTTCTAGGTATATAACCAAGAGGAGGAAAACATGTCCAGGACTTCCCTGGTGGTCCAGTGGTTAAGAATCCACCTGCCAATGCAGGGGAGGTGGTTTCCATCACTGGCCCAGGATGATTCCACATGCCTCGAAGGAACTGAGCCCGTGTATCACAGCTACTGAAGCCTATGTGCCCTAGAACCCATGCTCTGCAGCAAGAGAAGCCACCACAATGAGAAACCTGTGCACCGCAACTAGAGAGGAGCCTCCACTCACTGTAACTAGAGAAAGCCCTTGTGCAGCAATGAAGACCCAGCACAGCCAGAAAAAAAAGAATTCCTGGACTCTGCTTAAAAAAATTATGTCCACACAAAAACCTGTGCACAAATGTACACAGCAGCATTATTTATAACAGGCAAAAAGTGTGTTTCCACTTCTGGGACACTCAAATGTCCAGCAATTGAAGAATCACCAGGGATCTTCGCAACCCAGGGATCGAATCCAGGTCTACCACAGTGCAAGCAGATTCTTTACCATCTGAGCCACCAGGGAGCCCCCGAAATCCACATATAATACCTTACACAAAAATTAATTCAGATGGGTCAAAGATCTAAATGCAAGTGTTAAAACTATCAAACTCTTAGAAAGAAACATAGGTGTAAACCTTTGAAACCTTTGATCAGTTAGTAGTGGCATATCCATACAATGAAATGTAAAAACAAGTGAAATATTTACAAGCCACCACACGGATGAACCTGGAAAACATCATTGTTCCCTGAGGGGTCCAGCAGCCCAGGCTGACATTTCTTGTCTTACAGTCCAGGGAGGCCCCAGCCTCCACGATCCAGAAACTTGGGAACACTCAGGTCCAAAGGGTTACCTTCTTAATGATCCCGCCTTTTGAAAACATCTGAAGATCTGATGGACTCCATTCTTCAGGTTTGCCCTCTGCTTTAGCTGATTCCTTCTAAGGTCATGCTCTTGGACATCAACCACTATTTTTTTTTTAAATCTCTGCAATTAAAAAAAAAAAAAAATCTTGGGACTTCCCTGGTGGTCCAGTGGTTAAGACTCTGCACTTCTACTGCAAGGGGGCGCAGGTTTGATCCCTGGTCAGGCGACTGTGATCCCATCTGCTGTACATTGTGGCCAAAAACAAAAAAAGGCCTCCTTTCTTTTTCATTTTCAGCACCCACCCAAATTTCTGAGCTTGAGTCCTCCCTGCAGAGGTGGCTGCATACCTCATGCATGGCCTGAAGTGTGGCTAATGTGGACCGAGTGTCTGGTCCACACACTTGTTTATGCCTGAGGCCCCTGCTCTGTCAGGCTCCATTCTTGGCTCCAGACACACTGCAGTGAGCAAAATTAAGTTCCTGCGAAGTAAATCCTCCCGAAATTTACATCCTATTGAAGGAAGACCAAAAAGCAGATGCTGAACATTTTGAGTGATGTTTTTGGCTTTGAAGGAAAATTCAGCACAGTAGGGGGATAAAGGGTCATGGGGGGCAGGTGTGTGTGTGTGCTTGTCCATTTAAGGGGAGACGGCAGAACCCCTCTCAGCTTGAAGTGTTTCTCAAAGAGTCGTAGCCCCAGTGTCCTGACAGACAGGGAACTCGTGAACAAGCAGACATACCCAGACTGTTGAGCAGGCCAGAAGTAAACTTCCTTGCAAGACCTGCCCAGCAGTATGGCCAGAGACAGGCAAATCCAAACAGCTCCAGGGTCTCTTTCATTTTTTAAATTTTTGTTTTTCTGGTTTTGGTTAAATAGCATGCAGGATCTTAGTTTCCTGACCGGGGTTCGAACCTGCACTCCCTGAACTGGGAATGGAGAGTCATAACCACTAGATCACTGGAGAAGTCCTAGGTCTCCTTTTAAGGTCAAGTTTAGCTGGGGTGCAAAGAGGGCAGCTTCAGCTCTTTGAGCAAAGGGAGTTTGTAAGCAGCCGTCTCCAGAAGGAGTCTGTGGCCTTTGGGAGGAAGTACCTCCTTGTCCTCACCTTGATGAGAGCTGCTCGGGATCACTTTCTTCCTCCTGGAAGATCCTGGTTTTGGGATCCTAGTGGTCAAAGGCCTGGCAAGACATCACTTAGCTATGGAGGTTGTTTTTAAGGTAAAGACATGAGAATTCACACCTTTTGTGTGTCTGTCAACCTGGGAGCACTTGCAATGTCACCTTGCAAAGGGCAACTTGCAACCCACCAATTCTGTGACTTAGGGTAAGACACCTAACATTTTAGGCCTCTAAGAATGATTAGAGTGCCTACTTCATAGTGTTTGGTGAGGAGTAAATGAAATGGTGAATGTAAAGGGCTGGGTCATGGGACTTCCCTGGTGGTTCAGTGGTTAAGACTCTGCACTTCAGTGCATGGAGCTCAGGTTCGATCCCTGGTCAGGGAACTAGGATCCCACATAACCACACAAGGAAGCCAAAAACAAAAACAAAAAAGGCTAGGTCATGTCTTATAAAGCTAAAGTAATTGAAACAGTGGCAGTGGCATAAGGATAGACATATAGACCTATAGAATAGAGAACCCAGAAGTAAACTTGTATATATAGTGAGTTGATTTTCAATAAGAGTGCCAAGACTATTCAATGCAGAAAAGACAGTCTCTCTTCAACAAATGGCATTGGGAAAACTAGATATCCACATGCAAAAGAATGAAATTGAACACTTAGATTATGCCATATATAAAAATTAACTGAAAATGAATTAGAAACCTAAATAAGAGTGAAGACCATAAAACTCTTAGGAGAAAACGTGAGGACAAATCTTCATAATCTTGGATTTGACAATGGTTTCTTAAACATGATACCAAAACAGAAACAACAAAAGAAAAAAATAAATTGGAATTCATCAAACTTAGAAATTTTTGTACATTAAAGGACACTACAAGAAAGTGGAAAAAAAACCCCTACAGGATGGGAGAAAATATTTGAAAATCATATATCTGATAGAATCCAGAAAATATAAAGAAATCTAGGGCTTAGCAACAAGGCAACCTGATTGAAAAATGGCCAAGTGACTTGGAAAGAGGATAAACACATGGCCAAAAAGCACGTGAAAAGATGTTCAACATCATTAGACACTACTGCTGCTGCTGCTGCTAAGTCACTTCAGTCGTGTCCGACTCTGTGTGACCCCATGGATGGCAGCCCACCAGGGTCCCCCGTCCCTGGGATTCTCCAGGCAAGAACACTGGAGTGGGTTGCCATTTCCTTCTCCAATGCATGAAAGTGAAAAGTGAAAGGGAAGTCGCTCAGTCATGTCTGACTCTTCGGGACCCCATGGGCTGCAGCCTACCAGGCTCCTCTGTCCATGGGATTTTCCAGGTGAAAGTACTAGGGAAATCCAAATCAAAACCTCAGTTAGATACCACTTCTCACCTACTGGAATGGCCATAATTTTAAAAAAAATTTTTTTTAAAGGGAAGTAAGTGTTGATAACAATGTGGAGAAATTGGAACCTTCATACATTACTGGTAGGAATGTAAAATGGCACAACTGCTGTGGAAAATGGTTTAGTAGTTCCCCAAAAAGTTAAACATAGAATTACCATACAACCCAGCAATTCTACTGCTAGGTATCCATCCATACACCAAAGAATTGAAAACAGGGACTAAAACAGTTACCTGTACATCCATGTCCATGGAAGCATTACTCACAAAGCCAAAATGGAGAAACCACCCAAATGTCTATTAATGAAGTAATGGATATATGTGGTATATCTATAAAATGTAACATTATTCAGCCATAAAAAGGAAGGAAGTATTGACACTGGCTTCAACATGTATAAACCTTTAAAACGTTACACCAGGGGAACTTCCCTGATGTTCTAGTCATTAAGAACCCGCATGCCAATGCAGGGACATGAGTTCGATCCCTGGTCTGGAAAGATCCTATGTGACTCAGGGCAACAAAGCCCATGTGTGACAATACTGAGCCTGTGATCTGCAACAAGAGGAGCCAGCACAGTGAGAAGCCCACGCACCGCAACTAGAGAGTAACCCCTGCTCACCACAGCTAGAAAAAGCCCACGTGTGGCAACAAAGACCCAACTCAGCCAACATAAATTAAAAATTTTTTAATTATTTTAAAAGACCATTATCTTAAAGAAAAAAAAGATGACTATTATATGAGTCCCTTCCCTGGTGGCTCAGATGGTAAAGAATCTGCCTGCAATGTAGGAGACCCAGGTTCGATCCCTAGGGAAAATCCTGTGGAGTAGGAAATGACAACCCACTCCAGTATTATTGCCTGGAGAATCCCATGGACAGAATAGCTTGGCGGGCTAGGTCCATGGGGTCCCAAAGAGTCGGACACGACTGAAGTGACTTAAGCGATGCAAACTTTGAATGTACTTAATGCCCCTGAATTGTACACTTGACAGTGGTTAAAATGCTAAATTTTGCTATGTGTATTTTGCCACACACACAGAAAAGATGAGGCATTGTCTTTCACAGTAACTTGTCCATAAGAGCATCAGGGATCCTATAGAAGGATGGAGAGTCTGGGGAGCCTGCTCCCCGCAAGAATGTGCAGTCAGGGTGGCAGTCTGGCGGCCAAAAGAGGGAGCTGAAAGGTGACTGTCATCAGTTGGAGCCAGTGTCAGAAGTGGCATCTGTGTGACAGTGATGTTGGAGGGTTTTAATTGCTCCTGAATTAATGTGCTTATTCCTCACCCCTGGGGCACCTGGGTTTAATTACTGTCTTAGGTCACATATGCAAATGAGTCTGCTATCATTCCTGGTCCCCATGGATGGCAGCCCTGATTACCAGCCCTCACGCTTTGCAGCAAGATGGGCAGGAAGAAGGGGGGGATGCCACTGGCCAGGCTGGCCTCCCCCTTAGAGCTGATGAGCAGAATCGGATAAAGTGGTACCCTGCCTGCCCCATTTATGGGTCTTTGTGAGCTGACAAGTTCAAGGTTGTGTCTGGGGAGTTGTTGCTACCTGAAGGCACCGGGAGGTTGCTTGTCAACAGCAGAGGAGCCCTGGAGGACCTAAACCCCCAGGGCTCCTGGGGACAGAGGATTCTTACAGGAAAGGAATGGCACTGGGAAGATGTCAGCCTGCAGAAGAGACCGTGGACCCAGAGTGGCAGATTCAAAAGCAGCTGCCTTCGGGAGACAATGGCCAGGGACTTCCCTGGTGGTCCGATAGTTAGGACTCCAGCCTTCCACTGCAGGGGACACAGGTTTGATCCCTGGTCAAGAAACTAAGATCCCACATGCTGCGCAGTGAAGTCAAAAAAAGGAAGATGGCCAACTGCTGCCTTCTAGGAATGTGGGCCCGGTGTTGTCAAGTTTTAATGTCTAATGTCAATCCATTAGAACCCAGAAATTGGAATTTTTACAAGAAATCTGTTTTAGATTCTTGACAACTAATTTGAATTTAAAAAGCACTAGGCTGCCTGCTTTTTGGGGTGGGAGTTAATTGGGAAGGGGCTCAAGGAACTCTTGGGGTGTTGGGAATGGTCTGTCATGGAGCAGTGCTGGTTACCGGGTGCGTTTTTTAAAACCCACCAGACTGTACACTTGACAGGTTCATGTGGACTTCCCTGGTGTCCAGTGGCTAAGACCCCACGCTCCCAATGCAGGGCACCCTGGTTTCATTCCTGGTTGGGGAACTAGATCCTACATGCCACAACAAAGACCCAGAGCAGCAAATAAATATTCAAAAAAACAACCACAGTAAAACAACAGGTACCTGTGACTGAAGGTAAATCACACCTCAGGGAATTTGGCTCAGTGGGTCCCCATACTTCTCTAGGGTTGCTATGAACTTGCTGCTCTAAACCCTGCCCCTGTTTTGTTCAGTCACGGCCACAGGTGCTTTCTAGCTCTCAAGAGCTTCTTCTCCTTTCCCTATGCCCTGGACCTCTTCCTTTGTTGTTCATGGACTGCAGCATGCCAGGCTTTCCCCATGTACCTCTTCCTACAGAAGTGTATCAGCATTTGATGGTCTAATTCATTCTATTCTGGGTGGGAGGCTAAGTTGATGTGACCATTTCTTTTTTAAAATTAATTTTTATTGGAGTATGTGTACGTGCATGCCAAGTCACTTCAGTCTTGTCCGACTCTGCAACCCCATGGACTATAGCCTGCCAGGCTCCTCTGTCCGTGGGGATTCTCCAGGCAAGAATACTGGAGTGGGTTGCCATGCCCTCCTCCAGGGCATCTTTCCAACCCAGATATGGAACATGAGTCCCTCAGGTCTCTGGCCCTGGTAGGTGGGTTCTTAACCAGCTAAGCCATCAGGAAATCTGCTTTATAAACTTGCGTTAGTTTCTACAGTATAGCAAAAGGAATCAGCTATATGTATATATGTTCCCTCTTTCTTGGATTTCCTTCCCATTTAGGTCACCACAGAGCGGTGAGAAGAGTTCCCTGAGCTACACCGTCATCTCTAACTAGTTATCTCCTCTATGTACAGTATCTGTAGTGGACATGGCCATCCCAATCTCCAGATTCATCCCCCCCACCATGTGACCATTTATAGTACTTACTCTGTGTGTGACCATTTGGCAGGGGTCTCCAACCCTCAAGACAGATCAATACTGGTCCATGGACCTGTTAGGAACCAGGCTCCACAGCAAGAGTTGAGCTGGTGAAGCTTCATCTGCTGTTCCCCATCGCTTGGATTACCGCCTGAACCATCATCCCCTAGTCCCAGCGCCAGTCCATGGAAAAACTGTCTTCCATGAAACCAGTCCCCGGGGCCAAACTACGTAGAGAGCTGATTCGACATGGAATTCTTAGTCAAGAAGCAGGCTCTTGTCCAGGCTGCTGCTGCTGCTGTTGCTAAGTTGCTTCAGTCATGTCCAACTCTGTGAGACCCCATAGACAGCAGCCTACCAGGCTCCGCCGTCCCTCAGATTCTCCAAGCAAGAGCACTGGAGTGGGTTGCCATTTCCTTCTCCAATGCATGAAAGGGAAAAGTGAAAGTGAAGTCGCTCAGTCGTGTCCGACTCTTCGAGAACCCTTGGACTGCAGCCTATCAGGCTCCTCCGTCCATGGGATTTTCCAGGCAAGAGTACTGGAGTGGGTTGCCATTGCCTTCTCTGCCTGTCCAGGCTTCCTCCCTGTAAATGGCTCCACTTGCAGTTCTGGGACCTGTGTTGACTGCCTTCAGCTGCCGTCTTCCAGTCTCAGCTGCATTCATTAAAATAAAATTACTGGGGCCGGAGGCACAGAGCATTGCCAGGCTCAGAGCTGTATACTGGAGTCAGCTAGGGAAGTTCTGTTTAACACTGAGCCTCTGGTTTCCGCTCTGAGGTTCTGATTTACTTGGTCTGGGAGGCGGGGGGAGGGGGTGCTTCCCTCCCAGTGGTTACGATTCTGCCTTCTAGTGCAGGGGGTGCGGGCTTGATCCCTGTTCTGGAAACTAAGACTCCCACATGTTGCAGGGTATAGCCAAAACTTTAAAAGCTTCTGAGGAGACTCTAGTGAGTGAAAAGTCGCTCAGTTGTGTCTGACTCTTTGCTGTATCAATTCAGTTCAGTCCAGTCGCTCAGTTGTGTCTGACTTTTTGTGACCCCATGGACTGCAGCACGCCAGGCCTCCCTGTCCATCACCAACTCCCGGAGTTTACTCAAACTCATGTCTGTTGAGTTCATGATCTGAGCCACAGTCAGCTCCCGGTCTTGTTTTTGCTGACTGTATAGAACTTCTCTATCTTTGGCTGCAAAGAATATAATCAGTCTGATTTCAGTATTGACTACCTGGTGATGTCCATGTGTAGTCTTCTCTTGTGTTGTTGGAAGAGGTTAGGGTTAGGGTTAGAGAAGGCAATGGCACCCCACTCCAGTACTCTTGCCTGGAAAATCCCATGGACAGAGGAGCCTGGTAGGCTGCAGCCCATGGGGTCGCGAAGAGTCGGACACGACTGAAGTGACTTAGCAGCAGTAGCAGCAGCAGGGTTAGGGTTATAGTCCATGGAATTCTTCAGGCCAGAGTACTGGAATGGGTAGCCTTTCCCTTCTCCAGGGGATCTTCCCAACCCAAGGATCGAACCCAGGTCTCCAGCACTGCACTCAGTTGAGTGCACCAGGGAAGCCACCAGGGATCGAACTGGGGCCTCCTGCATTGCAGGCAGAGTCTTAAACAGCTGAGCCACCAGGGAGACTCTAAGCTGTGGCCAGCTGAAGTTTGCAAACTACACTGCTTCAAATTTTCAGTTGTTTTGTTGCAGGGATCAAGACAATCACAGGTGAAAAACCAATGTTTGTATTACAAGGTTAACATTAAAAAAGAAAACACAGAACACAAGTCCAGAGACTACTAACAAGAGCTACCAGAGATGTTTACTTCAAAAACACTTGGAAACTTAGAATCAGCGTTGCTTGTCCTGCTTCAGTCAGAATGCCCAGGAAAAGGCTGATGGTTTGTATTTCTTCCTGGCTTACTCCTGCCCATCCGTGTCAGCAACATGCTGTTTCTGCTGGGTGAAAAACTGTCAACCGTCCCCAGGGGCTCAGCATCCCCAGGGCCAGTGAGACCCCAGTAGCCTTCCTTCTGGGTGGAACAGATCTGAAAGGGCTCCTATCTATCCTTTAACCTGAGTGACGAATGCCTTTAATTACTGATCAGAAAATGGGCTTTTCCTGAAGGCTCCTGAAATGCAGGAGACAGAGATGCAGGTTCGATTGCTGGGTAGGGAAGATCCGCTGGAGGAGGAAACGGTAACCCACTTCAGTATTCTTGCCTGGGAAATTCCATGGACAGAGGAGGCTGACAGGCTTCAACTCAAAGAGAGTCAGGCACGACTGAGCGACTAAGCATGGGAAATGCTGACATGCAACTAAAATTAGCCATCTAAGTTTGTATGAACAGTCCAGGCAGACTGTCAGGCCTCATTCCTTGTAGAATCAGTTTTCAGATGGGAACCAGTCATGCAAAGCTGGGATTAGTTAGTGGTTTTGGCTGTACACAGGAGGGCTGCATCACATTAGGTAAAGTAGGGTCTTCTTATCTGGAGATGAAGGATGGCTTCAGACATTTGTGTGTGGTTGCCAAGTTCACAAGGGGTGGTGGCTGTGATAAGATAGGAGTCCTGCTATTCAAATATTAATCTAGGTATTACTGTGAAGCTATTCTGCAGATATAATTCAAACCACTCACTGTTGACTCTGAACAAGGAATTTTCTTGGATGATCTGGGTGGGCCTGAATCAGGTGAAAGTTCCTAAAGCAGGGTTTACACGAGAGGAGTTTCACCTGAATGTGGAGTTTTCCTGATCACCCTCCCTTCTAACTGGCCAGCCTATGGACTCTCTGTCATGCCCCACAATCACAGGAGCCAATTCCTTGTGATGCATCTCAATATTGTGTATGTATCTTCTACTTGGAGAAGGAAACGGCAACCCACTCCAGTATTCTTGCCTGGAGAATTCCATGGACAGAAGAGCCTGGTGAGGCTACAGTCCATGGGGTCACAGTCAGACAAGATTGAGTGACTATCTTCTCCTGGTTCTGCTTCTTGGGTTAAACAGATAGATGAGCAATGAACAAGAATGTCCACAAGGGGGCCTCGCCGGGTTCAGTTCAGTCGTGTTTGACTTTGCAACCCCAGCACACTCGGCTTCCCTGTCCATCACCAACTCCCAGAGTTTACTCTGGTGATCCCCTTCTCCTCCTGCCTTCAATCTTTCCCAGCATCAGGGTCTTTTCAATGAATCAGTTCTTTGTATCAAGTCAGCATCAGTCCTTCCAATGAATATTCAGGACTGATTTCCTTTAGGATGGACTTGTTGGCTCTCCTTGCAATGCAAGGGACTCTTGCCGGGTATTAAAACACAATTCAAGGGATTTTTATCAAATCAGGGGAAGAAAACAAAACACTAGTAGAACACCAGACCTCAAGGGGCAGAGGGCAGAGAAGCCACAGTATTTTCACCTCTTGCTGGTGCTCATTCATTACTCCAGACAGTGCTTTCTGCAATGCCAGCACTTCATACCTGCAGTACCCAAGGCAGTGGGTATCAGCGACATGGAGCTTCTGAGCACTTGAGATCAGGCAGATGAAAATAAGGAATGAATTAAATTTTAACTTATTTAGCTGCTTTTGAGGTACCCTGTGAGAGCTCTGCATTTTTCTCTCCCCAACAAGCTTGGTCCTGAAGTCAGGCCCTGCCTCCTGGCACTGGCCCAGCCTCTGCTGCAGGGCACAGGTTGACCCCCTGTCACTTTTTCCCCAGCATGCCCTCCCCAAGGACTTATACAACATCCTCCACAAACTCCTGTTCCTTCTATCCTGACACAAAGCCTCTGGTTCTTGTAGAGGTGCTTCCTGAATATCCAAGATGTGAGGACAGGCTCAGACACCACTTCATACACACAGGGCATATATATACGGGTCACTCAGGCCTTTTTATTTTGCACATGAACCCACTGGACACCTCAGAGATGACAACCTAGATACATGTGGCTCTGGATACTTGGTGGGAGCGAGGTGAGAAGAACAATGATTTGGGCCAAGTATGTGATTACAGAGCTAGGGTTTCCAGCAGGGCTCCAGATGGTCAGGCATGGCTTCTGTAGCAGGTCTAAGGAAGCAGCGGGGACGTCACAGGACGAGGAGAGGGCAGGTAACTACCAGAGGCCCCTGTGGACATCAGCGGGGGCCTCACACTGCTCGGTGACATCAGATGCAGGTCTAAGGAGCCAACGACTGACTGCAGGGGCTCGCCCACCCACAGCTTACTTGGCGAGCGGGTTTCTGAAGCTCCTGCCGGCAAACTTGGCCTTGCTGCCCAGTTCCTCTTCAATTCTTAGGAAGCAGAAAGAGAGATGGGGAGAGAAAGACAGATGTCAAACTTCAATGCAATAAATTTTCCCACCCAGAGAGGTAGTCAAGGACACACTTCTTGCTAGGAACTTGGGGACTCAACCCTCGCTCAGTCTGCCCGACTAATCCCTAAATTTGAGCTTCTTGGAGACACCAGGAATAGAACATCTGGGCTCTCCTCATGCACCTGTTCTCCTTCCTGCCCTGCCTTCCTAATATAAATAGTAGGACTGTGACTTCTTAGAATACTTAAAAAAGAAAAAGAAAAAAGATTTTTAAAATGAAAGGATAACCCAGTTTCTTGAACTAATAAGTGGTACAGGGCAAAAAGGCGGGGGCACTTATCAGTGTGAACTTTGTTTGGATCCTGATGTCAAAAAAAAAAGTCACTTAGCGACGAGAGAGGAGACAGGCTAGATGAACAGACCCAATGTTGACACTAAGAAATTACCACTAATCGTGGGAACCATTATGGTAGAGTGGTTATGTTAAAAAACAAAAGTAAGGCTTTATCTGAAATATACACAAGTGAAATCACAAAATACCTGGAATTTGCTTTAAGATTCTCAGAAAAGGGTGTAGAGACAAAACACGGAGGAATACGAACAGCGGGTGCATGCACGTGATGGAGAGGAAGTACGGTCTATTATTCACTTATATTTTATATGTTTGGCATTTTCCAAGATAAAGTTTTAAAGATGGGGTAATGTGGGAAGACTTATGAAACAGATGTTCCTTTTCCCTTCAAGACTGGAAGAAAAGAACAGAAGGGCAGGTCACCCTGTGTTTAAAGGCAAAGCTTCTCAAGGACAGAAAGGGGAGAGACTAGAGTGTCCGAAGGAGCTGAACATTGGAAACCCTGCCGTTTGCCCTTCAGCAATTTTTCTTTCTTTCTCTGAGCTCTGTTATCCTGTTCACAAAACAAGGCTGGAGAGTCAGAGAATCACTAAGGCCTCCTTGTAGCTCCCCCAAATTCTAGGTTGCAATTGTCCAGAGGGGAGCAGTTCCCTCTCCCACCAGGAGCCACCAGGCAGTCGTGCGGAGCAGGCCCGATCCAGGGCAGGGCTATCAGGTGCCTAGTGACTGGCCCCAACCTACCACGACTGGGGCCAGGGCGCCTGACCCACCTCGTACCGCAGAGCACAGACGGGCTCCTCCTGGGGACCAAACCCACACTCAGCGTGGGCAGCTTCTTACCTGAGGATCTGGTTGTACTTGGCCAAGCGCTCGGATCGGCAAGGGGCACCAGTCTTGATCTGGAAGGAGAAAACAAAGGCCACAGCTGCTTACAGTGGACACTGAATCCTCTCGGAAGCTTTGGGCAAGGGGAGGGTGCCAGGCATAGAGACAGCAAGGCCTTAAGGAGGCTCTCTGACCTGGGAAGGGGGGAAGGAGGCACCCAGGACTCCGTTCTCTCCACCCCCACCCCAGATCTGTGTTCGTGTCAGGGAGCTCCTTACCTGCCCCGTGCACAGCCCCACCACCAAGTCAGCAATGAAGGTGTCCTCAGTCTCCCCGGAGCGATGAGACACCATGACGCCCCACCCGTTGGACTGGGCCAGCTTGCACCTAGGAGCCAGAGAAAACCAGATTGGCATGGCTCCACGGCTCAGGCACTGCAGCCCCTCCCGAGCCCTCAACTGCTGGGACGAGGATAACCTTCAACCTCCCCTAAAGGCCCAAGGACGTTCTCTGCCCTGTAGTCACATTTGGAAACCTAGTGGGTTTAGCCTCCTCGAGAGAGGTGTGTGTGTGCCCTGACTTTCTCCATGTGAGATGGAATCTTGAGTGCACGGTCATCCAGCGGTCAGGACCAGGCCACAGCTGCCAAATGTCCCGGTCCCCTGGGGGCCATCACTAACTTTAAATGCCACCAGGAGTTCCAACCAGGAGCCCCCTCCCCACCACCAGGTTCAGGCCCCTCTCTTCACAACAGCTGCCCCTGGAGGGAGGGCACTCACGCCTGCAGGGACTCGGTCACAGAGCCAATCTGGTTCACTTTCAGCAGGAGGCAGTTGCACGATTTCTCGCTCACGGCCTTGGCGATCCGCTTGGGGTTGGTCACCGTGAGGTCATCCCCCACCACCTGGATCCCTGCACTGGCAGTGAACTTCTGCCAAGCTTCCCAGTCATCCTGGTCGAAGGGGTCCTCGATAGACACCACTGCGGACAGTAGAGTGTGTTTCATCAGGGTGGCCTCCCAGGCTGCTGACCAGCAACACCACTGGAGCCCCACCTCCCCCGAACTGAGGCTCACCTGGCCTCACCCTTCCCACCTGCAGACAGCCTGTCCCTAAAGCAAGTCCTGGAAGGAGTCCGCCCTACCCAGCCCTCCTGTGACAGGGAGCACGGTAATTGCAATGCTGAAATCCCATGGTCGTGGAGGCAGAAAACCTGCTGCCCAAGGGGTTCTCAGTTTAGTGCCACCGAGAGTAAGAACAGGGCTGAGGACCCAGAGGGGTGATACTGGGGTGCGCGTCCCAGCCCCATCTCCACCAAGGCGCTCAACGCTAGACACGGGCACCCAGGCCCTGCCTGGTGTGAACACCTGTGCCACTGTTGGCCGAGCGCCCCTGGGCAAGTGCTAACCCACTCTCTGCCTCAGTGTCCCCTCTCCCGTGTGCAGGAGTGCCCGGCAGTCTTTGCCTCACATCTGCTTATTCAGGAGGCTGTTGTGACAGTGACACAGGCGCTCACACCATGTCGCCACCGCGGGGGCGCTACCCGCCACTCACACCCGCAGATGCCCTGGGAACACTCACCTGGGTAGTCCCTGATGAAGGACTTGTACAGGTTGGCCAGCTCGTCGGGTGTGATGTACCTGCTGGGGTCATCGGGCGACTTGAAGTCCAGGTCATACTTGCCCGACCTGTAGAACTCAGAGGCAGCTACGTCCATGCCGATGACGACCTTGTCGCTGTAGCCAGCCTTGCCGATGGCATTCTTCAGCAGCTCCAGGGCTGGAAAGAGATGGTGGTGATGACTTTGGATACCAGGCCAGCTCTGCCCAGTGGGAACCGTAACATAGGGAGGATAAGGTGCTCTGGCCCCAACCACCAGTCTCAAGATTCCAGGAACCTTTTTATGTTCTGGGGCAAGAAACCTTTGCTCAGGGCCACAAGTGCATGGCCAAGTTGGAAACTGACTCTCAGAGGCTTTTTCACTGACAAACGCTCCCAAATTTAGCACCAAAGAACAGCTGTGCTGGCCAAGATACAGTTACAGTGACCAGCTGAGATCAGCTGTCCCGAAGAACGGGCTTTAAATAGAGCCAAGACAGAGGATAAGATGATTAGACAGCATCACCGACTAAATGGACATGAATCTGAGCAAACTCCAGGAGAGGGTGAAGGACAGGAACCCTGGCATGCTGTAGTCCACGGGATTGAAAAGAGTCAAGACACGATTTAAGTGACTGAACAACAAGGCTGCGATCCAAGAGGGAGCCCAGTGGACTGACAGGGAACCCCACGCTGTGGCTCTGCTATCCAGGTCCAGGCTTAGGGTCAGCCTCACTTAGGAGCACTGCCTATAGGGAAACTGACCAAGACACTGGCTACTGTTGCACAGCAAAGGTGCCCAAGATTCAAACCACGTGAAACGGCTGGGTTTTTATAAGTTATAATAGTTGAATGTCAGCTATTGTGTATGATTGACCCAAAGGTCAGGATGGACCTTTCCTTCCACTAACCATCCCTGAAGCCCATGAAATATGCTTGCAACCCTAACTTTTTCTTCTAAAACAGAAAACTCAGCCATGAATTCTTCTCCTAAGACTTCTGTATCCTCTGTTCAACTCTCACATTTAATTCTGCATCTAAGGATTCAAAGTGAAACAAAGCATGTGCGGCATTACTGCGGCTGAATGACCTGAAACCTCAGCATGCCAGTATCCTTAAACAGGGAGCAGGCTGCACACTTTTGCCATCGCTGGGGAGCAAGGATGGTAGGAGAACAAACTGCCTCTCGAGCCCACTGACAGCCCAGTTTAAGCAAATCATCGGGCCATTCAGAAGTCAAATTAATAAGAAAACCTCTTTTTTTTTTTTTTTAAAGGAAGTGCTAGTTTCTTAAATCACAAAGGGTTTTGCGATTTGGTACTTGATGAATGGAAGGTGGAAAAGGCAGACTGGGGGTCGGGAGGAGCACCGCGGTGCCCAGGGTGGGGGCTCCCCTGGAGCCACTACCTTCTTTGTTCTCCAGGATGTTGGGGGCAAAGCCGCCCTCATCTCCCACGTTGGTGGCATCCTTCCCATATTTCTCCTTGATGACATTCTTCAGGTTGTGGTAAACCTCTGCTCCGATGCGCATGGCCTCCCGGAAGTTTTCGGCCCCAACAGGAAGGATCATAAACTCCTGCATGGCCAGCTTGTTGCCAGCATGAGAGCCACCGTTGATGACATTGAAAGCCTGTGGGGAGAGAGGAGTATAGCTCCTGGCCCGGAGGGTCTCCCTGCCCCCAGCAGACCCACAATGCCCGGCTCCCGCGTGGAGCCCATGCATCAGTGCACTGCGGCCACCACCACAGGTGCACACAATCCAACAAGACAAGTATAGAGTGCCTCTCCCATCGACAATTAAGGAGATGCGTGCAGGGCAGCCGGGTCACCGCTCAAGGTCACTGTCAGCCGGCACTGGCAGAGGTGTCTGCAGCCGAGACCCCCAGAGCCTGCTCGTACCCTCGTGCTGGAGGGTCACATGTGGATGAACTGGAGAGGTGGGAGGTCTCAGGTCCCCCTGAGAAAGCAAACACTCCCTCCTCTGCACACGGGAAGCTCAAACCAGCTACTCACCGGAACTGGCAGGATGACCTCAGCATTGCCAGCCAAGTCGGCGATGTGGCGGTAGAGGGGCACCCCCTTCTCCACAGCACCAGCCTTGCAGACAGCCAGGGACACGCCCAGGATGGCGTTCGCACCAAACTTGGCTGGAACAGAACAGAGTTAAATGAAGGTATGTCTTACCCACCAGCCTTCCTCCAGCTGGCATTCCCGCCTGGACCACCACTGTGTGAGCCCTGGATTGTATTCTGAACCTCTTCATCTCTGTCACACCAGAAATACAACAGCCTTCTTCCCACATACATTCATCTGCTCTTGACCCAAAGAGAAAGCCCTTTCTTTGGTCTATGGAACTCTAGCAAGTTCTGCAAATTGCTAGACTACCTAAAGCACAGGCCTCTTCTGAGTAACCCTCCACACCTGCTGCTGTCAGCTGGCTGTACTCCTGATATTTAAAAATGTAATTTATGAACGTGAGGCAAGGACCACAGCTATCTGGTCACATAACTCATCGTTAGGGACATGACCTCTCCCCAAGGGACTTCAAGAGTCTTCAGGAGAAGCCACGACCATCCTGCAAAGGTTCCCCTTGGGCCACTCACACTTATTTTCTGTGCCGTCCATCTCTATCATCAGCTTGTCGATCTTCTCCTGCTCCACGACGTTCAGCTTCTGCAGGGAGAAGGGAGGGTGAGCTGCTTGGACAGAATGGTGCTTCTACCCGCACGCCCTGGGCCCTCCTGTCACAGAGCCACCAGCCCTGGGAACCGTGCAAAGCCCAGGTCGGTTCTGTGCTTATCCATGTCAGGAGAAAACAGGGAGACACAATACTGCCCTTCACAGGCTGTAAGAGCATCACGTAATTCTCCCAGCATTTTGACTTTGGGGGCTGTAAAACAGCAGAACTCATTGTTCTTTATTTGAAGCACTGTGCTCACCAAAGTCAGTTTCTGCTGTCACTCAGCTGTCCTCAATGAGGACGTCTGAGTATCTGATGGTAGGTAGTCCACAAGGCCAAAGTAAAAAAATAATAATAATCTTTATTTAATGTTTTACACCAGGTTGTGTGCGGCATGTGGGATCTTAGTTCCCTGACCAGGGATCAAACCTAGGTCCCCTGCATTGGGAGTGTGGAGTCTTAATCACTGGACTGCCAGGGAAATCCCCAAAATGTTTGATAACTGACCAAAATGAATACTTTTTGTGAGAGTTATAAAGTAACCAAATTGGCATCTTAAAAACTGGCTCAAAGTAATGAAATAAAAGTCAACATTACTTTAAAAACTTCACAACAGCAAATTATTTATCATCTTTCTTGTGTGTGGAGGGGGCCGGGAGGCTGGGACGGCAGAGGAGTGATGGAAACTCTGCCTGGGGACCAATCACCAGGTAAGCTGGGAATAGAACCAGCAGAGATGCCACTTGCCATGGGCACACAGAGTGGAGCTGGGAGAGGGACCACGCCAAGGAGGACCCATGAGGCCAGGCTAGGCCATAGGAATCTGGGAGGGAGGGGCTGGAGGGAGGATAAAAGCGACAAAAAAGTAGCTGAGCAGGTTGGGCTGTGAGGTCCCCAGCCCCACTTCCTCTACAGCAGCTCTACTTATATCTGTTTGCCATATTGAGGCTCCAAATAGGATTTTATTTAACAAGAGTTCTGCTGTTTAAACATATAATTCCACAGCTCATGAAAAAAACCAGTCAGTCGCCACTGAATGGGTACTACATTCAACATCCCTGGGAGCCACCCTTAAAATCTGGATCTTAACTCCCCAGAGGTCTAGATCATTGCTGGGAAACATCAAGGCTCTTGGAGCCTCCTGTCCCTCGGATCCAGTTCCATGCTCTGTTAGACATGGCCACACAGGCAGAGGGCAGGTCAGCAAAGGCCAAGTAATTCGCATGCACGACAGGGGAGCCCACCGGCTTCTTTAGCTCTCAGAATAAGCTCTTCTGTAAACAGGAAAGCCCCCCGGCCTGGACTGGGCGGCGGCGCTCTGATAGCATTAATATACATTAGTCATCAGGAGGCGGGTCCTACCTTGCTAACCAGGGCAGGCGCAATAGTTTTATTGATGTGCTCAACAGCCTTTGAGACACCTAGAAGGAATAATCAAATCAAATTACCGACGCTGATGAGAGGCTTGAGCAGCACTGCTGGAGAACCGCTCACCATATTCACCCAGATATTCAGAGCCCACCAGAGACCTTCAACGGGACCCCTGGCCCTCTCCTCCCGGAATCGGAGGGCTTTCTGGCCCAGTCTGAGTGCTCTTACCTAGGACCCCCAGGGGTTAGAGCCACACACAGAGCCGCCAAACAGTGTCTGGAGGGAGGTTAGTTGGCAAGACCATGCACTGGACAGGCCAGCTGCAGAGGCTAAAGGACGCCCCGTGTATTACCTGTGTGCACAAGGCTGGCGCCAGGAACTCGTTAATATACTTAACGGGTCTGGAGACACCTGACCAGCAGAGATTGACAGAGAAGGAAAAAAGAAAGACTCAGAAGAGAACAGGTTTGTGAAGGGCGCTGAGTGAGAAAAAGAGAGGAAACAGGAAGGTGGGGAGAAGGCAGTGGGGACCATGCATTCGGCCTCATCCTAACTGGGGTGGGGCGCGGTCCTCCTGCCTTGGGCAGGAGTCCACCTGGGCTGCCAGCGAGACCCCTCAGGAGAGCTCTTTACAGAAGCTGCCCCCTGCGGTGGAGCCGCCGTGACCCTGGCCCTGTGTCCCCTTCAACCTGACCTCACTCGCCGTTGCCCCTCCGATGCAGTGTCCCTGGACCATTTTCCTCATCTCCCTCCCCTGGAAGGTTGGCAGCCAACTCGTGCCCTCCATCTCCTTACAGTGTGGCCCTTGGGAGGGCCATGAACCATGACACAGCCTGTGCTCCGGCCTTCTCTCCAGAACCAATTCGCATCCCCGGGGTGACACTGCTCCATGGAGAGTGCAGTCCAGCCCTGTCTGCTTTTCTGTGACCTGGCCTCTGCCAGAGAGACAACGACTGCTCTATCCATGATGAGTCGGAAGCCTCCACCCCGAGACCACACCCCAGCAAGAGGCCAGCTGGCCGGGAAGGCCCTCAGAGCCCTCCTGGAGGACGAGAGGCTTCTCCTGAGGACTAGCTAACGTGTCTTCTTCTCCCTCGTTCCCTGGCCCAACCAGGAGTTCTTCACAGACTGGAGACAAATCGCAGGAGAAAGAAGAGTGAAAGCGCCTGCCCTGGGTTACAGGCTCAGGGACCCTGGCATCAGTCAGCCAGCTCTCTCTCCCTTGGGCGGTACACATGCTCGCCGTCCACACCTGGGCCAAATCAGAGGTCTCCTGCCCCCAGATGCGAGCTGCAGGGAGGAGGGAGGCCATGGTCGCCAGGGCCGAGCAGGCCTGGGTCTGTGCTCACCTTTCCCCATGTAGCGCGTCTTATCATTGTCCCGGAGCTCCAGGGCCTCATAGATTCCAGTTGAGGCGCCACTGGGCACAGCAGCTCTGAAGAGACCTGGATGTTGAGAGGGGGAGGGGGGGGAAATGTTTACTAATGATTAAGCAATAGCTCTCAGATCCCTCCCGGCACAGAGGGCATCTGCCCTCAGGAAATGGTCACTTCCTCCCAACATCGGGGAGACTCAAGATGGCTGCTCCTCCGGCCTCCCGTGCTTTTACGACTTTATACCGAAGACCCTACAGCAGAGCTGATGAATCTCTCTAGTTTTAAGATAAAGGTCTAGAGCAGAGCTTCTCCAGATTTAACATGCGCACACAGCACCTGTGGGTTAAAATACAGATCCTGAGACATGACAGGACATTTGAGTCCGCATCTCTGAAAGCTCCCAGGTGGTGCCCTGCAGCTGGCCCATGGACCACCCCCAGCCACACAGTCCAACAGAAGCACCATAAATCCACTTGCGGGATTTGTCATGTTCTAGAAGCTAGTAACCCATGGAAACACCAAGCTATTTTAGACAGTCTGGTTAGAGAGCACTGTTGCTAAGCTTCCCTTAGACAACTGAGATCGCGTTGCTAGCTTTCAAGTTTGGAAGGCTCAAGAGGAATCTCTACAGCTCATGTGCCTCAGCTTAGGCAGCAGTGAATGCTATTTGGAGGTTCTCTGCCTAACAGGACAGGCTGGAAGAGAAAAGGAATAAGGACAACAAAGGCGCAGAGTTAATGACACTAGAACCCAATCCAGTCCTGCAGATACAGAAGCCAGCCGCCTGGCTAAGCCTAGACTGTGGAGCAGAAAGTGGCAGCTGTCCTTGGAGGACAGACGGGGTCAGGAAAGGTACTGCAGAGATCCGGTTACACGGGGCAGACAGGGTTAGGGGAGCAGGAAGTGCAGGCAGCCTTCTTGAAACTGTCAGGGATTTCCCCTCTGAGAACTGGCGGGTGCGGGGATGTGAAGGCAACTCAACTGAAGAGGAAAAGACCAACCAAGTATCTCAGTCACACTTGGTTACATGCTTGTGTCACCACATGACTGTGTGAGCAGAGGGCCACATGTTCTTCTTTGTATCCAGCCCCTGGCTTTCTCTGTATCCATCAGCCCTGGACGAGGAGAAGAGTGATTCTACGGTCAGCTATGTACTTTGGCTGATAACGAGTCAGTGCAGCCTTGACTCTAACAAAGGTTAGTCTAGGTGAAGAAGGTCAACTATGGATTTGGGGTGATAACGTGTCAATGCAGGTTTGACTCTACTGCTCAGGTGAGAGTGTTGATGGTGGGGATGGGGGATAGATGGGAACACTCTACTTTCCACTTGATTTTGCTGCAAACCTAAAACTGGCCTAAAAAATAAATTCTAAGAAAGATATGATGAAAGGTTCTTAACAAATTTATGATTTCCTGGCCTTTTTATTCTTCCTGAAAAGGATTAAAACACAAAAGAGAAAGTCCCATTCATTTAAATATTAAAAGACATTAATTTTAGTCATTTTAAAGAGTTTCAAAGAAAATGCCTCCTTCTCAACAATCTTTTAGCACCCTGGGTCTTTTTTCCTTGTTCAAAGTCCGTTAATTTCCAAGTGGAAAGTTCCACTGTCTAAGTGAGCCAATCTCATAAACTGAAAGGAAATTCTTGCAATCTTCTGAGAATCCACAAGGCACATGCCTAGCAGCAATGGTGTTCTCATGGCAACCCCCACAGTAACCACAGGTAGACTTCTGCTGGATGAATCTAGACTTGAGGAGCCTTCACTTTCTGGGCAAGGGGGAAGGCAGGACAGGAAGGGATGGGCTGGAGGTTCCTCTGCCAGGCCTGTGATTCAGACCATGACTCAGCTCTGTCTGGCAGGTCTGTGCTCGGCACCACTGGGTGCCTCTCTGCCTGAAGCTCCCTTTCCAACTTCATGCACTTGGGCCATTTAGAAAATGGCTGAGATGTTGCTGGAGGTAACACAGGGGCTAGGGTTAGATTTTCTTAAAGTAAAAAAGATTAAGGAGGGAACATTTTAAGGGGGTCCCATTCTATTCTTTTCGAATGCGGGCAAATTCTTCCTATGTGGACTTATAGTGAGGTAAAAATACCAGCCTCTGGAATGTCCCAACACCCCCAAGTAAAAACTGTCCCTGATCCTCTAAGAGTGATTTCTGGAAGCAGAGATAAGAGCGCTATATATACCCTTATACTCCCCCTAATCTCTTTCCTTTTCAAGGAAGATCCATCCTACCACACCGTGCCTACTTATTTGGTCACAACAAGCTGTGAAGCAAACGAGTGACGCGCCCTTTTAGGGACAAGGTATCACCTTACCTCCCTACCTCAGTGATCTAGGAGCTGACCTGCGTCCTGCTCTAAATACCAAGAAGCACAAGGGCCTCTTGCCTCCCAGCCTCGGAGCACAGCCTACCAGCACCACAGACTACCAGCACGTGTAGATCAGAAAGAAAGGCTTTCCAGACCACAGGCTGTTTCTCGCCTAAGGTTCTGTCATTTGAAGCTTTAAAAAATGGAATGTGGTGCAAGGGACTATAGCAACAAAGGTGGCACATACCTTTCGCGGTGAAGAGATCAACCTCAACGGTGGGATTCCCACGAGAGTCAAAGATCTCTCTGGCGTGGACCTTCAGGATGGACATGGTGACTTTCTGCAGGGAAACACAGTTCACGTTTTCCATGAACCATAACGAAACCTCAGCTCATTATTCACGGGGTCACGTCTGAGGATTCCTAGACTAGGAAGAGTCTGCATATAACTAAAAATTAATGTAGGAAGGGTGACTAGAAAATGCCTGCTGGAAAGCAGTGGGAATTGTTCCTAAAAAGTAGGCGGGGGGCAGCTCTGAAAGGCCCTACTAACTCAGGGCTGGTCCTGCAAGCAAAGAAAGCCTGACCACATGTGTGCTGGTGGGATTGAAAAAAAATAAACTACAGGAGGAAAATCTGGTTTGTAGTGGAACAGTGAATTAAAAGCTGGAAACACAATTCATCAGGTAACTTGAGGCATCAGGAGGCTCTTTAACGGGTTGATATAGGATAATCAGAAATTATGAGTTTGGAAGGGAGGAGTGAGCTTCTTGGTCGGTGTGCTGTGAGCTTTGCCAATTTCTGAGCCTTTCAAACCTCACAGTGCTTGGGTTTTCAGCAAGACAGGGCACAAAAATAACGTTATCTAATTAGGGTTTCTTTCAGTGGGCATTTCACCCCAACTAAAAATCTTAATTATGAAAATCATGAATTGTACCTAGAGAAACGATTTTTTTGAGCACCAGGATATGCCAAGTGAAGAAGTTTCCTTTGAAAACACCTTAAAAAAAGGTGGGGGTTGCAGCTACAAAGAGTAAATATCAAAAGCTAAAAAAAAAAAAAAAAAAAAGTCCCCCTTTTCTTGCTTTCCCTCCCAGGGGATCTCCAAGGAATAAACTAATTGAACATCTTGTAAGACAGAGGTGGACATCTAATCACTGTTCAAAAGCCATTATCTAACTGGGCCCTCCTCCAGTTATCTTCTCTGGAATGTTCTGAAGCAGCAAATGGCATCTTTTTAAGTTTCAAAATTAGACATGAAGTCACGTGCGTGGCTTTGTCTTTGTAACAATGGAGTTTTTATTCATTAGCCAATAAAAAGACAAAAAGGCAAATTTGCTTAAATTTTTTCTCATTTTAAAATTCTAGTTAACTTTGGGGTTTGGGCAATCATACCTGTGTAACATTTATCACTGCCAAAAAGTTCCCTTAGGCCATTTCCAGTCACTGTCCCCTCATCCTCAGGCCACCACTGATTTACTTTACAGTTTTTAGATACACTTTTAAACACATATTCATTTCACTACCTCATCACACCGTTGTAAGATTTCATTTTTGGTTTCCTTTTAGTGATATAAGAGAAAGTAATCAACTTATTTTATGATGTAAAAATAAAGTTCAACTTATCTTTAAATTGTATAGAAAAACTTTTCTCCCAAGTTATTAAAATGCTATGAGCACACAGAGAGAGGAAGGAGTGTCTGACTGGGAGCCTGCACGTCTTTTTATCGGTCTAGACTGAACCCCGGACCAGAGGCAGCCTGGGCAGACCGGGCAGCCGGGGCCTACACGTGCCCCGGAAGCAGGTCAGCCGGCTGCCCACACCGCTCAAGGGGAAGACCACATTGCAGAGGAAGCAGCGAACAAGATTTCGTAAAATACATCCTTTTTATGTCAGATCAGGGGTTGACTGTTGGTGGCCAGCCTGGGGAGCCGAGAGCGGCTCGTGCCCGACCTGGGTGAGGTCGCCAGAAGGGCTTCCCAATGACTCCCCGGCTCCGCTGCAGTCTCTTCCAGGACAAGCGCCTTCTAAACCCACATTAGTCCCTGCTCATTCCGGAGCAGCGACGGGCTGGACACCTAGGCGCCAGGCCGGGGGCCACCAGCGGGAGGCAGGGGCGCGGGGCCCGGAGGGGGAAGTTGCAGCTTCGCGGGAATCTCTCCTTTCTCGGCCTCTTTGTCCATTTTCGTAAGGGCCTGGCTTTAATGAGCACGCAGGTTGGACCTGGAGCACTTCCCAAACCTTCCACCCTCGCCGCCTGCTGTCTTGGTGACTGCGTGTTGTACCCCTGATCTCCTGGGACAGTTACGCGGGCCCGTAACCCGTAATCTCAGGCTAAGCTGCACTTTCCCCTCCGGAGAAACCGGGCGCGGTGCCCCAGCGTCGAGCCGGGACTCTGGCCAGGGAGGCCAGTCGCGAGGGCGGACCCACCCCTTCCCCATCCCAGCCGAACCCCCCACCCGCAGTCTGACCGGCAGGAGCGCCCGCGAGCCCGGGGGACCCACGCGGCGCCCGCGCGGGCGCTTGCTCGGCAGCCCTTCCTCGAGTTCTCACCCGGCCGCCGGAGGTCGCCGCCCTAGAGAGAGGGAGAGAGTGCTGCGGACACCAAGGATGACCGATAAGTGGCAAACTCCGAGCGCTCCGACCACCCCGAGCTCTTCTCCGCGCCGCAGGACAGGACTTCCTGCCCAGCCCGGAGGGGACCCCGCCCAATCCCCGCCCCCTCCGCGACGCCTTGCCATTGGCTCAGCGCGCCGTCACTCGGTCTCTCGTCCGAGGGAAGGGAGGAGCTGCGGCCGCTGCGGATGGTTAGAGGGGGCGACATACCAGGGAGGTGGGGCTGGACCGGGCTGGGGCGTCCCCACTGCCCCAGCAAATGGGTGGGGTATGGACGAGCCCCAGTCCCCCTTCGTTCCAGTGTCCGGCCGAGGTCCCCCCCACCGGCGGAGAGCAATCTGTGGCTCTGGGGCCCCGAGGGAGAGGAGGGGCGGGGCAGCGCGGCCGGCATGAGGACTCGGGGTTCCGTCACGTACTCCGAGTCCCGCACGCACGCAGCGTCACTCCGGCGCCGCACGTCCGGCCCACGACCTTGGTGACGACCTTCGCGGCCTGTCCTTCCTGGCCGCCCCACCCCTCGCCCGGCTGCGCGGTGCTGGAGACCCCAAGGAGACGTTGGCGGCCGCGGAGCCGGGAGCCTAGCCACGTGCGCTCACCCGCGCCTGCGCCCTGCGCTCCCGGCCGCCCGCCAAGGTGACATGGTCCCTTTGTCCTTGTGCGTCGGTCACACTTGAGTTATCAGGCCAAGATAGCGGAAAGGATGTTCACTTTGTCTTAATTGCAGCTCATTCTTTTTGAGCGCTTCCTATGGCCTAGGCACTCCTCCATGTGCGTGCCCAGGGTTAGTTCATTCTGAGGCTCTTGTTAATGTTGAATCTTAAACGGAGGCCCCATCCCTCCCTTTCTCATCCATGTGAACCATACTTGTCCTGGTTTGTGTGTGTGTGTGTGTGTGTGTGTGTGTGTGTGTGAATCTAGAGGGTCCCTCCCTTTCTCATCCATGTGAACCATACTTGTCCTGGTTTGTGTGTGTGTGTGTGTGAATCTTAAAAGGAGGCCCCATCCCTCCCTTTCTCATCCATGTGAACCATACTTGTCCTGGTTTGTGTGTGTGTGTGTGTGTGTGTGTGTGTGTGTGTTGAATCTTAAAAGGAGGCCCCATCCCTCCCTTTCTCATCCATGTGAACCATACTTGTCCTGGTTTGTGTGTGTGTGTGTGTGCGTGCTTGTGTGTGTGTGTTAGTCGCTCAGTCGTGTCCGACTCTTTGCAACCACCATAAACTGTAGCCCACCAGGCTCCTCTGTCCATGGATACTGGAGTGGGTTGCCATTTCCTTCTCTAGGGGATCTTCCTGACCCAGGAATGGAACCAGGATCTCCTGCATTGCTTGCTGATCCTTTACCGTCTGAGCTGCTAGGGGAGCCTTGGTTTGGCAGTGGAATTTCACACATATCCTGGGGGATTTCTCAAAGTTCAAAACAGGCAATATTCCTCAGTGGTCTGACAAACGAAAAATAGACAATAGTAGATGTAGTTGTTTTACCCTCTGCTGAAGAAAGAACTGATGCCTGTTTTAAATCAGTTCTTCAGTACATCCCCACCCCTACCCCAAACACTCACACTCAAGGGAGGGCTTCATTTTCCAATAAGAATTATTTGTACTTTCTTAGCGCTCCTCTTGGTAATTCAGAGAGCTAAAACAGTGTCATACATCTTCAGGTTTAACACATTGCATAGAGAGATCAAAGTGTATATTCAAATTATTATTTCTTCTTGTCAGCTGCAAAACCTGCTTTTCTTCCTTAATCCCTAGCTTTGGATAAAACTGAAGGCCTACTGACTAAGAAGAAAGACCTTTAGGATTAAATTCAGCAAAAAAGCTACAAGAACATTGTAAAATGTTTGCCAGAGAATTACATGAATTTTGCAAGCAGAGTTTGTGATTTCCCCAACAATACACTGATGTTTCAAACTGCTTAAAACCAAGATCCCAACCCCATGACTCAGCAGCTAAATCAACAGCCACCATCTCCTAAACCTTTAGAGTTCTACAGAAATCAGACACTTAACAGCTTTTATTTTCAGAGCAATTCTAAGGTGTGGCCCTGAAAGGGCTCCAGAACAATCTCATTTTCTGTTAAAATGGTTAGAGAGATAAAGATAGAAAAACATGGCTCTTATAACAGCTCTCTGGCCACAACCAGTGATTTCTTCGCAGGAAATCAAATGTAGAACATGATCTCAGACCGCTGCTATTGCAAGATTCTTGGAGGCCACTCCACAGCGTTTTTGAGCCAGCACTTCGACCTCAAATAGGAGCTCAAATGTTAATGATTAGTAGAGATGTCCTCCTACCCTTTCCAAAATTCACAGGCTGCCAAATACCCTGCCTGTCTCCACGGCTCCTGAGGATTTGTTAGCAGGCTGTGGGACTCATGGGTGCCTTCAGTCCAGTGCAGGCCATCTACTTTGTTACAGGCGTTTAGTTATTACTGATCACTGACAGTATGCTGGGTGAGCAGTTTTAGTGCAGTGGCAGACCAAAGGCACTCGCCTTGCTGGTGGGCAAGGAGGAAAAATGTGTATGCAAGGCTCTTATCGGAAGATACCTACACTACAGGTAGGGACTGCATGACATTTGCAGAGGGAACGCCAGAACTGAGGGAAGATGAATCTTCAGCAGCCTTTGACCCATCTGGGTCATAGTGATTCTGTCTATGGTCTGCACACCCCTGGTTGAAAACTGCTGGTCAGTGGAATAGGTGGCACACCCTTTTTGGAAGGCAGGTCTTTACCCAGATAGGAAACTCCAGGGTTAGAGAGGAAGGCCTAGGGAGATAAGAGTTCAGAGTAGTGTAGAAGGACCTCAGGGTATCTAGGCGGATCACCCCTCCTAACAGTCTAGAAAGTTTCTGTGTTTACCTCTTTGGACAAGGAATGTCACCTGCCTTATCAGTAACCAAAGGATGTTACTTTGCTAACAAATGTCCCTATAGTCAAAGCTCTGGTTTTTTCCAGTAGTCATATACAGATGTGAGAGCTGAACAATAAAGAAGGCTAAGCCCCGAAGACTTGATGCCTTCATACCACGGTGCTGGAGAAGACTCTTGAGAGTCCCTTGGACAGCAAGGAGATCAAACCAGTCAATCCTAAAGGAAATCAACCCTGAATATTCATTGGAAGGGTTGATGCTGAAGCTCTAACACTTTGGTCATCTGATGTGAATAGCTGACTCATTGGAAAAGTCCCTGATGCTGGGAAAGATTGAAGGCAGGAGGAGAAGGGAACAACAGAGGATGAGATGGTTGGGTGATATCACCAACTCAATGGACATGAGTTTGAGCAAGCTCTGGGAAATAGTCTAGGACAGGGAAGCCTGGCATACTGCAGTTCATGGGATCATAAAGAGTTGGACACAACTGAGTGACTGAACAACAAAGGATGTTACAACCATCAAGCCATCAGCCACTGCAGCCACCTCAGCACTCAAGAGGGGATCCAGGATGGAGAAGAAAATGGAATAATTTCATTCAGCCTGGTCTCTTGTATCTTCTTGTACATAGAAAAGTGCTGAATTCATTAACTTAAGATGTCCCGTTTTTCTTTAATTAGCAGTAATCTTGATGTTTGGTTACCTGAGTTGTTTTTGTTTTTTCAAAAACTCTTATATATCCTGGCTCCTCCCATACCTCTTTGGAATAGTCCCTCAGAGCTATCTGAGAGGCTGTATCCTGGGCTTAAGTCCTCAGTAAATCCACTGAATAAAACATAATCCTCAACTTTTAGGTAGTGCATTTTCCCCATCCTACACAATAAGTATTTCACATATACCAAAGACTGCATAAAACATATCCGATGTAAAAAAATAATAAATGTCTGTGTACCTAACTTACCAGCTTAAAAAATGGGGTACTGGCAATGCCACTCGTGTCCCCTGTATATCCTTCCCTGGCCCCAGAGGTAGCCACAATCCTAAATTCTGTGTTTACTTTCACCTGGCTTTTCTCTGCAGTATTTAAATATGTATTGAACTTTATATAAATGGCATTGTACTGTTTGTGGCCTTTGCTACAATATTTTTTTTGCTTCACTTGACATTTGTGAGCTGGAGATAGTTTGTTTTGGTGCTGAATAGTATTCCATTGTGCCTATCCACATTTTCCTATCAATATATATTTGAGTTTCCTGATTCTTTCTGTCTTGTTAATAACAACATTGCTGCTATGAACTTGGTTTAGAATCTCTCTTGAGTACAGGTGCAAGAGTTTCTCTAAGACAAATACTTAGGACTTTGTTTTCCAAAGTATTCTTTTGAGACTTCCCTGGTGGTCCTGATCTCCAGTGGCCTCAGCCTGTAATGGCTTGGAGCAGAGCTTGGGTTCCCAGGGAGAGACTTAGGCCAGGTCCTAATGGTGTGAGTACCAAATCCTAGCCACTAGACCAGCGATCAGTGACAAGGGCTCTGGCCCTTCAGCTTTGCAGAAAGGAAATTCCACAGAGACAATAGTTAAACAAGTGAAGTACTTATTAGGAGAAAAAAAGAGTACAGCACATATAGATAGACACATGGGCAAACTTAGAGAGTCACTGAGTTGCACCCTCCTGGCTGTTTAAATCACATGTATGGGATATTTCTTCCAGTTTTCTTTGGTCGACCATTTTGATTTGCCTGGTTCACAGTCCATATTTGGTATATCTTAGGATCCTTCCATGTGTGTGCATGCAGCTCTTAGCTAAGACAGATTCTGCCCAAAAAAGCCTAGGGGTAGCCCTAGGGTGAGCCCTGAGGGAACTCAGGAAGGAAAGAATACCTGCAACTGAGCAGCCTTCAGACTACAGCCACCACCTGGAGAGTCCTGAGTTAGCCCAGGATGTGAAGACAGGATACTGGCCCCAGATAGCTGAGGTGCGTATCAAAGAAATGATTTCTGTGAGACCAGACTCTTGCATCTTCCCACACATAGTAAAGGACTCAATTCCTTAACTTGAGATATCTGGTTTTTTTTAATTAACAATAACCTTTTGGTGTTCAGATCACTTGCCCTTTGTTACAAAACTTCTATATAACTTGGCTCCCCTCCTCACCTCCTCAGGGCAGTTCTCTCAGGGTCACTTGAAATGCTTCTCCTGGGCTTGCAGTCCTAAAAATTCCCTCTAAAGAAAGCATAACTCTCAACATTCAGGTTGTGAACGTTTTTTAAGCCCACAACCAGAAGTGTACATGAGTTTTGACCTGGATGGAAAAAAGAAAATTCAGCTCTTCCTTTGCAATGTTTTTTTCTAGAAATTTGACCAGTTTTCAATAACCCCCTTTCCAAGTCTTTTGCTTAAGGAAACCTGTGTAAACTCTGTAAATTACAATCAGCATTCTACCCCATCATGGTTTTGAGGGCACCTCTTAGGACTCCCTGCTGTCTGTCCACAGCCCCTCCTTTGCCTTCCAAAGTCAGCTGTGGAGGTAGGGTGCGGATAAGGCAGATGTTTGGGGAGGCACTTATCAGTGGTTCCCAAATGAAGGGAGTAAGGAGCAGAGGGGTTAAATAAAGAAACCCCAGGACTGAGGACTGAGAGCAGCTAATGAAGGTGGGGAGGCAGATAGAAACTAAGAGGAGCTCTGCACCAGCCAGAGAAAATCTCAGTGGAGGATTGCCATCTTGTGTCAAAACAATTCTGTTGGAATCTGCTGTGCCTCAGCTCCTTTATCTTTGAAATGGGTGTGAAAAGACCACCCTCTGGAGGCAGTTCTGAGCTGTCACTGCCCCAGGTGGCTCTTATCATCAGTTTGGGAATCATTGCTTACAGCTGAAATGGAGGCCTGCAAGACACTGATAGCTCTCAACAGCAGCTGCATTTGGCCCCCTGCCCCAGCTGTTTTCCCTTTTCATCTCTATCCTTTCCCATCCCCTTTTCCTCACAGTTTTTAAGCTTTTCTCTTGAAGGGAGGCCCAGAGTAACTGCAGCCCAGGGGCGAAGAAACCTTGATCTATCTATCAGCCAGGCTGGTGGCTCTCCTAGAGACTGTGATACTAACCAGAGTCCTTGGCCTTCCCCAATCAATAGAAATTGACTAGAGGCCAGACAGAAAATCCATGCAAGGCTTTATTGGGCTTTATTACACTAGCTGCAAGAGGGAGCGAAAAGCAGCAGCAGGGGCAAGCTTGTTTCTTATATGGGATGAGGGTAGCGGTGTGCCCGGGGGTCTGATCACAGTGGTGGCTTAGTTGTTCTGCCCACCCATTAGGCGGTGGTGTGTGCAGGAGCCATGTGCACTGCCCTGCTTTTGCTCCCAACACCCAGTTTTTGCTCCTGGCTCTTCAGAAATGGCCATTGGGTTTTTTGTCTTTTTGTATCTTGTGGTCCTAAATTTGCCCCAATTGCCCATGCACACAGTTATTTTCAGTACTGTATAGTTTCTTTGTATTTTGTAGCTTGAGGAGGAGAGGTTTGTCCAGGTACCAGCATTGCAGCACTGCTGCCAAGGGTCCCGGGTCCCAGGCCCATCTCAACTGGGGTACAGGACCCTCAGATGGCAGACTCCAAAATGCCAGTCACTGTGAAGGAAAGAGAAGTCATGTAACAGGGAAGAATAAGTCTGACTCCATATTAGATCTGTTTCTTTAACTTCTATATTCTATTGCTTTTGCTTTGCTTTAAGAATGTTGCCTATAGGGGATTCCCTGGCAGTCCAATGGTTAGGACTTGGTGGTTGGCATTTTCACTTCCAGGGCCTAGGTTTGATCCCTGGTTGGGGGTGTAAAATTCTGCAAGCTACATGGCATGGCCAAAAAAGAAAAAAATGTCTGTAGCCTGAAATATACAGGCTAATCCATTCTCAAGGCTCTGACCTTAAGGATATAACATTTTCTCACTTATACAGAGATTAAAAGTTGCACAATAGAGACAAATATTTGTCTTAGTGGACATTTAGAAGAACATCATGGCCTGACCTACGTGGACAACTACTAGAACAAAGGATTTCTACACCAAGAAGATTGTATCAACTAACCACGCCCCTTCCTCACCTTGTTTTTAAAACTGCTTTTCTGAAACCCTGGAGTTCCAACTTTTGGGGGGCATGAGCCACCTGTCTCCTTGCGTGGCCCTGAACCAACCTTCCTCTGTTACAATTTCGGTATTTGGCCTCACTGTGTGTCAGGCGCCTAAACCTTCCCTCGGTAACAGTCAAGTGGTGCAGTATGTGAGCTCCAGACGGCAAACAAGAGCCAGGTTTTTCCTCCAGAAGTAAGAGGAGGGAATTCCCTGGTGGTCCAGTGACTAACACTCCACGCTCCCAAGGCAGGAGGCCCAGGTTCGATCCCTGATTGGGGAATTATATTGTACATGCTGCAACTAAGACCTGGTGCAGCCAATTTAAAAAAAAGGAAGTGACCCTTTGTGATTCACTAACAGTAGGGTTTCCGTGGAGGCTTTGCTTGGATGGCCTGATAATGAGAAAATGCTTCCTCCTCCTATCAGTGGTTGATAACATTAGGGGAAGCCTTGTTATCTGCCAGGTGTAACTCTGTAGCCCATATAATCCTGTTCCATGCGGTCATTTCTGCTTTTCAAAGCACAGAGAGGTGAGCTGAGCTGACCAAGCCCAAAACTAGTGAACAGCCGCGGTGGACGAAACTGGCTCCCAGCCCTCGCTCCCAAACACTCAGCATCCTGCTCTCCCAAGATGAAGTTCCACTTGCCCTTGGATCTGAATGAGATGCCACAACATTCAGTCCAAAAATCCTTCCCTTAATTTGCACATCCTCCCCGTGACTATAAGCATGTGGTGGTGGTGGTTTATTCGCTCAGTTGTGTCCTACTCTTGTGACCCCATGGGCTATAGTCCGCCAGGCTCCTCTGTCCATGGGATTTCCCAGGCAAGAATAACAGAGTGGGTTGCTATTTCCTTCTCCAAACTATGGCCATGCACAGAATTTAACCACAGCAGCATCAGGTTTTGAGAAATAGGACTCAGGAAGACCTCATATCTGCAGTGTTCTCTCTAAAGGTTTGCAGCCGGAAGAAGAGAGCAGCCTGCAGAGTGGGAGTGGCAGTTGCACTGTATCGCAGTTTGTGTTCCAGTTACAAACTGTCCCCAGTCCCACACTTGTGGTGGCATTGCTGGCATTTCCTAAACAAAAGGGTAGAAACTCTGATTTTCTCCAACCCTTGACAGTTCCCATGAAGCGAAGTCTGCAGAGCTTCTGTGTTGGAATTCCCTGATATATTTGTTCTGTTTGTTTGTTTCCTGGTAGCCAGGAAAGTGGGGAGGAGAGAGTAGATTTCAGGACAGCATTTGTCAGAGTCTGTTGGGATATTCTTGTGGCCAGAAGAGCAATGCAGACTGAGGGGAGTAAGACCCGGCTGCATGGGTCTCCTAAGGGGCTGATCTAAGACTGAAGGCTTGCCCCTGGACGAGGGTGGCAAGAACAGGCAGCCATAAATTCACAGATCAGCAGAGCTGGGCCAGTCAGCTGCCCTAGTGAAGGGCTGACTCAGGATTTGCAGCAGACAGCCAAGCTGGCTGCCAGACCAATAAAGTGCCCCCTTTAGAGGGGTTATGTGTACCTGCCACTCTCACAGAGCCTTTGGAAGGGCTTCACAGACTGGTCAGGCTTTGGCCACCTCAATACAACTGAGTGGAACAAGGATTAGCACCATTCCTTTTCTCTCTTTTTATAAGCAATTCACATTGTACTTAAAGCCCCCCTTAATCGAATATGACCTTATCATAATTTGATTACATCTGCAAAGATTGTATTTCCAAAGGTCACATTCACAGGTTCTATGCAGACATGAAGTTTTGGGGAACACTATGCAACCTGATGCAACCTCCTACCTTGCAGGGTATCTCCCTGCAGCCCCTCCTCATTCAGTAGTCTAGCTCAGGCGTTGACAAACTATGGCCCGTGGGCCAAATCTGTTTTTGTAAGTAAAGTTTTATAGAAACACAGCCGTGTACCTTTGTTTACATATTGTCTGTGGCTGCTTTCAAGCTACAGTGGCAAAGCTGAGTAGTTGCAACAGACTTGCAATTCCTAATCTAAACTTTATAGAGAGATTTAGCCCACCCCTTGTCTGTCCCCACTTCTTTGATGGTAGCTGTAGCCCAAGAAGCATCCATAAAAAGGACAAGTCTCAGTGTGAAGAGCTGATGGAGATACCTCTTGCTGATATCCCATCGGCCGAAGCAGGTCATATGGTCAAGCCTAGTATCAGTGTGGGAGGGGCTACCTACCAGAGTGGATACTAGGAGGTTGGCTCATTGGGGCCACCAAGGAAACAGCCTTCCATGGGGGCAGGGCTGGAAACAGGAGGCCTGTCTAGGGCAGAGATGATGGGGGCTCCATTGGTCCCTGGGCTGGTGGCAGTGGAGGCATGAGAAGAGTTTGGATTCCAGATGTATTTGCAAGCTGAGCTGATGGTTTTTGCAGATGATCTGATGTGGGCAAAGCATAGAATTATTGATTTCTACCCCACCTACTTCCAAAAAGAGTCTGAGATTCCTCGAAGAGAGTTTGTGATAAAACCAATAAATACTAAATAAGACTGGGAAGATAAGGACCAAGTATCAAGGGAGAAGGGCAAGCAGGCATCAATGGGACAAAACTCATGGGAGCAGGGCTGCCCTTGGGCCAGAGGGCACCTGTGTGGGGATCACAAAAGGCCACCTCTTCCTCGAAACTTTTTGCTTCCATCTTAGGATTCTATAGGTGTAATAAAAACATAAAAATGTCAGAATAAGAAAGATGGCTGTGATGGAAATGATGCCTCTTTAGAGGCAGTACCCTTGGGTGTTGCAGTGTGAGGGCATGCATGTGATGACCCTGCTTTCAAACAGTTCAGTGTAAGCCTTGTGGGGGGTGTCATCATAATACTGTTGCAGTAAGGGGGACTCCTTCCAAGGCCCGAGAGTGGGCTCTTGTCTAATACTCTGAAATGAATTGTCTGAGGAGACACATGTGCTGACAAAGCAAGAGATTTTATTAGGAAGGGATGCCTGGGCGGAAAGCAGTAGGGGAAGGGAACCCAGGAGGACTGCTCTGCCACGTGGCTCACAGTCTCGGGTTTTATGGTGAAGGGATTAGTTTCTGGGTTGTCTCTGACCAATCACTCTGACTCAGGGTCCTTCCTGGTGGCGCATGCATTGCTCAAGCAGGATGGATGTCAGCGAGAAGGATTCTGGGAGATGGTTGGACACGTGGTGTCACCTTTTGACCTTTCCTGAACTCTTCCGGTTGGTGGTGGCTTATTCATTCCATGTTCCTTATCAGGACCTCCTGTCGTAAAACAACTCACACAAATGTTTACTATAATGCCTGACCACGGTGGGGGGTTGCAGACTGTGCTTCCCCTAACAGTAGTGTGCATATTATACAAGATTTGGAAAAGATTATTGATGAGGTTGCTTCCATTACAGCCAGAAACGTAAAATTATAATAAATCTTTTTGGTATAAGTAAAATATGTAAAGTTAAAGTGATGTGAGTTTTAATAAACCTAGTTTCCAATTTTTAAATATTTTTTCAACCATTTTGATATTTGGAAAAAAATCAACTATTAAGAATACATTAAAATGTACTGGGGGCTATACATATTTCCTCTTGCATCAGGTTCTTATTTAAAATTTTGACATTTTGCTCGTTGTGGATTTTTGGTGTTGATGTTTCAAATATGAACTCTCTTGATTTCTGAGGTTCTTGGCACTCTTAAATTTTTTGCCTAAGGCAAGTGCTTCATTTGCCTCACCTTAAATCCTGGCCCAGGGTGATGTGGCTGCTGATATTTAAATATTTAATAGAATATGACTGTCCAGTGTGAAGGCCTGGGGAAAAGAGCTCAGGTCTGAGTAACTGTTATAGCCACGTGTTCCGGGAAACAAACTCACTCAGAAGGACAGTGCAGATAGTGGAGTGCAGTTTATTACACCGGCGGGCCCAAGGCAGAGTCTCCTCTTAGCCAAGGACCCCGACCAGCATTTGTGAAAATCTTTTATACCCCATGTGTACATGTCCAAACCCACCACCCCAATTTCCTTGAGACTTACATAAAACAAAGGAAGGGTAAATACAATCACAATAACCCCATCATTCAAGTGTTATCAAGTGTTAGGTGTTCAAATAGTTAATAATCAATAAGCCTGCAGTTACAGTCCGATAGATACAGAAAGGATTTATGACCTGTCCGGAGGCAGGGGTGATTAGAGTACATTTTCTCTTAGGCAGTGAGTAACCTGGATGTGATCTTCAAGATCCCCCTGTCCAGAGGGGTCTTATCCTTCTATTGTAGTTTCCATAGGCACTAAGCACAGAGTCGAGAGTCGGTTGGAGAGGTGGTCGAGCATGATCAGCATGAACAAGCCTAAGATGGGCTCCAGGCCCTATGAATTCCTTCTTCATAACCAGCCCACATAGACCTCTCGAGGGAGTAGGACTGGGGGCTAGGGCTGAAGTACCACACCCCTCCTCCTCCCCGCTGGGAGGAAAGAAGATTTGGGGGGTCTTGAAAACCAAACAAGAACTATTGCAGGATTATTAGGCAGCAAAATGCATACATTTAGTCTTAGTGGCTCCAGAAATGAAGACGAGGATTACAGAAAGAAGATCCAGGGAGGCTAAAGAGCTACTCACTTTAAGAGAAAATGGAATCTTTTCCAAAACAACATGCAGTTCCTGCCACTGGGAGCTGTTTGGGGAGAGTCTGGGGTCTGCACTTGCTCCATGGTATGCATATATATGTATATGCTTAAGGTGAATTAAAATTAATTTACTTTCATTCCTTTTGAGATTTTTAGAATATCTTTAAATCATCTTTGAAACTTACTTTGAGCTTAAAAAAAAAAAAGATAAACATAAACCCCAAGGCTGATCTCAATATATATATATATATATATATATGTGTGTGTGTTATATATGCATTATATATATGTGTTATATATATGCGTTTTATATATGTGTGTGTGTTTTATATATATATATATATAAAAAACCTGACAACATAAAAACCATTAAAAAAGTTTAAAAAAACCCAAGAAAACCAAGGCTGAGAATTAACATTCCAGTCTCCTGCCTCTTATTCCATTCATTGCAAACAGCTTTTTGAATCCAGGAAAGACAAAGATGATTCAGCAAAGACAAAGATGCTTCTGTTTCCAATTAAAGTCCGCCCCGTCTGGACCCGGTCCCAGGTCTTGCTAATGTGATGCCAAGGGCGTCTTTTGGTTCCATCTTAATGGTGTCTTTGGGTTTACACTGGACAGAGTTTTACTCCTGCCAGACCCATAGATACCAGCTCCACAGACAGGGGCTTATGTCTTGGCAGTGCTTCTTGTACTATGAGTTTAATTTATTCTTATTCCTCAGAAGAGTCAATATACTACGTCCCATTTACTGCAAAGCACAGTTTCTTAATCTGGGCAAGAGTCCCATGAACGAGCTGTCAGAGGTCCAAGGAATGCCCCAAACTGTGTACAAATGTGAGGTAGCTGTGCATATTTTCTGTGGCTAAGGCTTCTGCTTTAAATTCCTGAAGAGTTCCATGGCCCCCTCTGCTCCTGAGGTCACCCTGAATAACTCCGTCTTGGCATATCTGTATCACTGGAACAAATGAATTAACTTTTCTATGAGTTCTGTAAACGGTCACTATTCTCTCACCTCAAGTCATCATAGTTTTCCACTTTAAGCTCAGGAATTCTGTTACATGAGCCACGAAGCTCTCCATACCCTCTGAAAGAACCCATTCATTTTCTCTCCTCTTGTCCCAGCTTCTCAGGAGATGTCCTTGGAAGGAGGAGGTGAGAGGTCTCTCACGTGGGTTGTCCTGGCTCCCAGCCCTTTCCTGTGCCAGGCAAGTGTTGCGTGTGTGTTGGGTGTAGGATGTGTGTAGCTCTAAGTGTACATCAAAGTCTTTGATTCTGGCATTTTACTCCCCTGAAAAACAGTCGGAGCTTAGCACAGCATCTTATGGAAGGAGGTAGGGAGAGGTTCCCCCTTCTTAGCAGGAAGAATTACCCCCCTGCTTATTTGATTTGCAGCAATGCTTTGGGTCAGAATCTATAATAAATATGCTGGAGGAATATAGCCAAAAGGGGAAAGAAAAGACATCAATTTCTACTGTGAAATGAAATATTTCCTGCCCTACCAGTAAACAAGGCTTTTCCAAATGCAAATTTCTGAGCCTAGGAGAAACAAAGCCAGCTATTTGGAAGCCATCAGCTACTTCCTCCCTGGGAAGCGCTGAAGAGCTAGGGGGTGTTGAGAGGTGGCCATCGGCTACATTCACCATCTCATACGGTTAATTAGGAATTAATATGTGAACAATAAAGGAAATAGGATTGGCCCCAGATAGCTACATGCATATGAAAGAAATGATTTCAGCAAGCCCAGATGCTTGCATCTTCCCATACATAAAAGATAGCTAAATCTCTTCACATGAGAGATTTAGTTTTCTCTTAATTAACAGTAATCTTTTAATATTCAGATTACCTGCTCCTTGTTGCAAACTTGCATATGGACTGGCACTTCCCCTGCCTCTTCAGAGTCACCAGAGATACTGCCTCCTAGGCTGGAGTCCTAACATTCCCACCGAATAAAACCTAACTCAGCTTTTGTGTTGCGCATAGTTTTTTAGTTGACACTACCAGCCAAACTGGTATTTTTTACCTTTTGAGGGAGGGTTTTATACCCCTTTTGAATTTGGGATTCTTGCCCAGTAAAGAAGTACATTTACGTGTATACTCAGAGTTTTAGGTTGTTCTTAGATGTAGGTAGGGAACAGAGCATCCCTTTCTTGCTTGCCTTACAGATGAACTATTTAGAAAAGCTTCTCATGCGATGATGTTTATTAAATACCTTCCACCTACTAGCTCAGTGCTGGGGATTCTAAGATGAGTCAGATATGGTTCCTGCCTTCAGGGACCCTGAGCTGGCTGCGTGGACAAAAGCATACACAGCTGCGATGCGAAATTAAATGTTGAAGGAGTCCACCATAAACCACTGCGGCATGAGAATTATTTTGAGCTTTAGGCATTTGAGAACAAGATTTTTTTTTCTTCTGAACTCTCTTATCTGTCCCAAAGCAGAACCTCCCCCAAATAACTCAGTTTTTCATAAATTCCCTCCTTAGGGTTAACCAGGGATGATCGACTCTTATAAACAGACATTGTCATAAAACTGTCATATATTCCATCTACTCTCCCTTCCCTCCCTTCTCTTTCCCTATTAAGATGGTATATAAGCCCCCAGCGCTAATCACTTTGAGTTACGTTTTTTTGCAAATTCCCCTATATATGGGAATAAAAACCTTTTTTTCTTGCTAATCTGTTGTTTGTCAGTTTTAATTTGAGGGACCCACTCCAGTATTCTTGCCTGGAGAATCCCATGGACAGTGTAGCCTGCCAGGCTCCTGTCCATGGGGTCGAAAGAGTCGGACATGACTTAGTGACTAAACCACCACCACCAATTACAGAACTAGAGGCTCGGACATTAAAGAATCTGCCTGCCAGTGCAGGAGATGCAGGAACCTCGGGTTCAATCCCTGGGTCAGGAAGATCCCCTGGAGAAGGAAATGGCAACCCACTCCAGTATTCTTGCCTGGAGAATTCCATGGACAGAGGAACCTGGCAGGCTACAATCCATGGGGTTGCAAAGAGTGGACACAGCTGAGCAACTTTCACATACACAATCACGGAACACAAGAGAGTAAAGTTTTCCTTCCTGACAATGTCGTTGCTGGGGTAACAAATCTTTTAATTTCTAATTTGTGATGAAATATGCAAGCTGCATACCTGGAAGTTACCTTGCCCTTCCTCTGCTGGTGAAGGTTCATTCAACAAATATTTACTGAGGTCCTGCTATAAACCAGGAATTGGAGTTAGAACAGAAAACAAAATTGTCTGCCAGAGGGCAAAGTTCTGGCCCTCAGGTTGCTTATACTCTGGTGCAGAAATAGAAAATACACCTGTAAATACATAGATGATCAGTTGATGGTAAAAGCTACAGAGATCACGGAACAGTTCTCAGGGGGAAAGGAAGTGCGGGGTGGGCAGCGTGTGTATGAGTAGTATGTTATGTGATCCATATGACAATTCTCAATATAAAATTCTAGCAGTTTATATTTTTAAAGATTCTCCCAGCTTCTCTTTTTTTAAGGGCAGAAAAGAAGCAATTGAGTGTCTTACTTCTTTTTTAAAAATTATTATTTCAAATTTATTTATTTTTAGCTGCACTGGGTCTTTGTTTCTGTCCGGGTTTTCTCTAGTTGTTGTGAGCAGGGGCTACTCCCTAGCAGCGATGTGAGGGCTTCTCCTTGCTGTGGCTTCTCTTGTTGCTGAGCACAGCCTCTAGGGCATGTGGGCTTGTAGTTGCGGCCCATGGGTTTTTTGTTGCCCCATAGCAAGTGGAATCTTCCCGGACCAGGGCTCAAACCTGTGTCCCCTGCATTGGCAGGCAGACTCTCAACCAGTGGACCAGCAGGGAAGTCCCAGACACTTGCTTTTTAAAATAACAGAAATACTCTATGCTGGTTATAAAAAATTTCAAAACAGAAACATATTTCTTCCCTTTCCTTCCTATTTTTCTTCCCACTGTTAAAAGTCTGGTGTGTGACCCTTCAGATATATTTTCCTATGCATGTTCCAAGAAACATATTTATATTCATACAGAGGTGGTTACCTACTTAAAAAAAAATGGAAACAGAATAATGGTAGACACGTTCTGCAGTTTGCTGTCTTCCCCACACCCCGCATGTATCATTCCTGTCTTCACAGGAATACCGCTGCAGTTCATCTGTCCTTGCTCTTCCAAGGGCTGCCCTGAATATCACGGTTTAAATGTCACTCAGGATTTAATTAGTGTGCCGACAATGGACAGTGATGTTGTTCCCACATTTTCATTCTTCTGGTAGGGCTGCAACAAACCTCCTGCATACCCAGGTGTTTCTGAACAGCAGATTTCTAAAATTTGAACTGCTGAGTCAATTGGTCCGAATATATAACATTTTCACAGACATTGCTCAGGTGACCATGTTGCAGTGAAGAGGAAAAAGAAGACGGATGAGTTTTTTTTTTCCTTTTCTTTTCCTGAGAATAAAGGAGATAAAGAGAACAGTGAGCAGGCCTGAACATTCCTAGGTTTTTTACTTTAACTCTCCTAACTCTGAATGTCTGTAAATAAGTTTGCTTTTCTGCCCCATAACTCTGCAGGAGCTACACTTCGAACCTGTTATCCTTTGACTCTATGCTAAATACGTCCCGTATCTGGTGTTTACCCTTACAACACCCTTCCCCTGGTAGTTACACATCAGAGGGAAGTTCCGCAGAGCCACCAAACTGCCGGACTCAATTACTGGGTTACAGACGCCAGCCTATGACTGTCATTGAAACAAGGCTAGAGAAAGAAATCAACACCTTTGTTCCTCATCACACTCTTGATATTTTTTATTTGGCTTTGATGGGCAGAGAAAGCCAAAATTTTGGCCAGCAACAACCATATTAATTTCCATGACTTCACTGTCATCAAAAGAGTGTTCATATTTCTACATCTCTCCCAACATTTGGTAATGCCAGTATTTTATTTTTGCTAGTCTGTGAGATGAAAAGTCTTCCCTGATAGTTCAGCAGGTAAAGAATCTGCCTGCAATGCAGGAGACACGAGTTCTATCCCTGGGTTGGGACAATCCCCTGGAAAAGGGAATGGCTATCCATTCCATTATTCTTGCCTGCAGAATTCCATCATTCTTGACTGCAGAATTCCATCAACAGAGGAGCCTGGTAGGCTATAGTCCATGGTGTTACAAAGAGTCGGGCATGACTGAATGACTAACATTTTCACATTTTTTAGAGTATATGGTAAGACCCAATAAGACCTTAATAAATGCTTATTAACTGGTATCACATGAAGAAAAAAATCCTTTTGTTTTCTGAAAGCAGTCTGAAGGTTGTGAACCATAATCAGGACGAAAGAAACAAAGCAAGAATATTAATGTGCATAGTCACTGTGAAACAATCTTTTAATTATAGCCCTTTTCCTTTTAAAAAGCAGTCAGAAATTCACAAAATTAAAAGACAAGTGAAAAGAAGCAAATTACACCCACACATCATCCTGTGGACAGTCCTATTTACAATTTGCAATGGCTTTTTTTTTTCTTAGCAACTTTATTGAGATACAATTTGCATAGTAGAGAATTCATTCATTTCTCCAAAGAAGACATACAGATGGCCAATAAACACATGAAAAGATGCTCAACATCACTCATGATTAGAGAAATGCAAACTAAAACTATAATGAGGTATTACTTCACACCAACCAGAATGGCCATCATCAAAAAAAATCTACAAAGAGGGAGTTCTCTGGTAGTCCGACGGGTTAAGACTTGCACTCCCAGTGCAGGTAGCCTGGGTTCAATCCCTGGTCAGGAAACTAGGTCCCACATGCCACAACTAACTAAATAAATGTTTTTTTAAAAGTCTACAAACAATAAATGCCGGAGAGGATGATGTGGAGAAAAGGGAAACCCTCTGCACTGTTGGTGGAAATGTAAATTGATACAGCCATTATGGAGAATAGTGTGGAGATTTCTTTAAAAAAAAAAAAACTAGGAATAAAACTACCATATGACCCAGCAATCCCATTACTGGGCATATACCCTGAGAAAACCATAACTGAAAAAGACACATGTACCCCAGTGTTCATTGCAGCACTATTTACAATAGCCATGACATGGAAGCAACCTAGACGTCCACCAATAGATGAATTGTGGTACATACATGCAATGGAATATTACTCAGCCATAAAAAAGAATGATTTTGAGTCTGTTCTAGAGATGTGGATGAACCTAGAGCCTGTTACGCAGAGTGAACTAAGTCAGAAAGAGAAAGACAAATTAGCACATGTATATGGGATCCAGAAAAATGGTACTGATGAACCTCTTTGCAGAAAAGATACAGACATAAAGAATGGACTTGTGGACACAGCAGGGGAAGGAGAGGGTAGGTCGAATTGAGAAAGTAGTATTGATATATATGTACCATCATGTGTGAAACAGACGGCTGATAGGAGGCTGCTGTATGGTGCGGGAGCCCAGTCTGGTGCTCTGTGATGACCTAGAGGGGTAGGGTAGGAGAGGAGACGGAGGCTCAGGAGGGAGGGGATATACGTGTAATTACGGCTGATTTGTATTGTTGTACAACAGAGGCTGGCACAGAATTGTAAAACAGTTATCCTCCAATTAAAAAATAAATAAATAAAAATAGAGAATTCACCTACTTATAGCCCCAAATCACTGTGGATGGTGACTGCAGACACAAAATTAAAAGATGCTTGCTCCTTGGAAGGAAAGCTATGACAGACCTAGACAGAATATTAAAAAGCGGAGACATTACTTTGCCAACAAAGTCCCAGAGAGTCAAAGCTTTGATTTTTTCCAGTAGTCCTGTACAGATGTGAGAGTTGTACTGTAAAAAAAGGCTGAGTGCCAGAGAACTGATGCTTTTGACTTGTGGTGCTGAAGAAGACTCTTGAGAGTCCCTTGGACAGCAAGGAGGTCAAACTAGTCAATCCTAAAGGAAATCAACCCTGAACATTCATTGGAAGGACTGATGCTGAAGCTGAAGCTAAAGCTCCAATACACTGGCCACCTGATGCATTGAGCTGATACATCGGAAAAGACCCTGACACTGGAAAGGATTGAGCGCAGGAGGAGAAGGGTTGACACAGGATGAGGTGGCTGGATGGCATCAACAACTCAATGGACATGAGTTTAGGCAAGGTCCAGGAGACAGCGAAGGACAGGGGAACCTAGCATGCTGCAGTCCATGTGGTCACAAAGAGTCAGACATGACTTACAGACTGAGCAACAAAAGTATTTGCAGTCACTACCATAATCTAATTTTAGAATATTTATTACTTTGTCAACAAAGGTCCATCTAGTCAAGGCTATGGTTTTTCCAGTGGTCATGTATGGATGTGAGAGTTGGACTGTGAAGAAAGCTGAGCACAAAGAATTGATGGTTTTGAACTGTGGTGTTGGAGAAGACTCTCGAGAGTCCCTTGGACTGCAAGGAGATCCAAACAGTCCATTCTAAAGGAGATCAGTCCTGGGTGTTCATTGGCAGTACTGATGTTGAAGCTGAAACTCCAATACTTTGGACACCTGATGCGAAGAGTTGACTTATTGGAAAAGACTCATGCTGGGAGGGATTGGGGGCAGGAGGAGAAGGGGATGACAGAGGATGAGATGGTTGGATGGCATCACTGACTCGATGGACATGGGTTGGACTCCGGGAGTTGGTGATGGACAGGGAGGCCTGGCGTGCTGCAGTTCATGGGGTCACAAAGAGTCGGACACGACTGAGTGACTGAACTGCACTGCACTGTCCTCAATAAAAGAAACCAACCTGGTAGTAGATAATTCCCATTCTCCCCAGCACTAAGCAACCTATTTTCTATTTTCTGTCTCTGACAAAGTTTGCTCATTCTGGATGTTTTGTACACATGACATCATACACATACACATCACATCACCCCATGAACAGTATGAAAAGGCAAAATGATAGGACACTGAAAGATGAACTCCCCAGGTCAGTAGGTGCCCAATATGCTACTGGCGATCAGTGGAGAAATAACTCCAGAAAGAATGAAGGGATGGAGCCAAAGCAAAAACAACACCCAGTTGTGAATGGGACTGGTGATAGAAGCAAGGTCCAATATTGTAAAGAGTAATATTGCATAGGGACCTGGAATGTCAGGTCCATGAATCAAGGCAAATTGGAAGTGGTCAAACAAGAGATGGCAAGAGTGAATGTCGACATTCTAGGAGTCAGCTAACTAAAATGGACTGGAATGGGTGAATTTAACTCAGATGACCATTATATCTACTACTGCGGGCAGGAATCCCTCAGAAGAAATGGAGTAGCCATCATGGTCAACAAAAGAGTCTGAAATGCAGTACTTGGATGCAATCTCAAAAACGACTGAATGATCTCTGTTCATTTCCAAGGCAAACCATTCAATATCACAGTAATCCAAGTCTATGCCCCGACCAGTAATGCTGAAGAAGCTGAAGTTGAATGGTTCTATGAAGATCTACAAGACCTTTTAGAACTAACACCCAAAAAAGATGTCCTTTTCATTATAGGGGACTGGAATGCAAAAGTAGGAAGTCAAGAAACACCTGGAGTAACAGGCAAATTTGGCCTTGGAATATGGAATGAAGCAGGGCAAAGACTAATAGAGTTTTGTCAAGAAAATGCACTGGTCATAACAAACACCCTCTTCCAACAACACAAGAGAAGACTCTATACATGGACATCACCAGATGGGCAACACGGAAATCAGATTGATTATATTCTTTGCAGCCAAAGATAGAGAAGCTCTATACAGTCAGCAAAAACAAGACCAGGAGCTGACTGTGGCTCAGATCATGAACTCCTTATTGCCAAATTCAGACTTAAATTGAAGACAGTAGGGAAAACCACTAGACCATTCAGGTATGACCTAAATCAAATCCCTTATGATTATACAGTGGAAGTGAGAAATAGATTTAAGGGCCTAGATCTGATAGATAGAGTGCCTGATGAACTATGGAATGATGTTCGTGACATTGCACAGGAGACAGGGATCAAGACCATCCCTGTGGAAAAGAAATGCATATTACAGCTGTGTCAACAAAGGTCCATCTGTTGCTATGGTTGGAGTGAAGAAAGCCTTCTCCGTGTTGGACTGCAAGGGGAAAAAAGTCCATGATGTTGAAGGGTAGTTGTGCTGATGCTCCTGATGCATGAGTGCAGGATGATTGGAGATGGTGACTGGATGGCATCACCCACTCAATGGAGTCATGGACTCCGCCTGTGATGGGGATTGAGTCTGGACATGACTCCTCTGCAGTGCACTGCCTGAAATAAAGAAACCAAGCAGCACTAAGCAACCTATTTTCTATTTTCTGTCTCTGACAAAGTTTGCTCATTCTGGATGTTTTGTACACATGACATCATACACATACACATCACATCACCCCATGAACAGTATGAAAAGGCAAAATGATAGGACACTGAAAGATGAACTCCCCAGGTCAGTAGGTGCCCAATATGCTACTGGCGATCAGTGGAGAAATAACTCCAGAAAGAATGAAGGGATGGAGCCAAAGCAAAAACAACACCCAGTTGTGAATGGGACTGGTGATAGAAGCAAGGTCCAATATTGTAAAGAGTAATATTGCATAGGGACCTGGAATGTCAGGTCCATGAATCAAGGCAAATTGGAAGTGGTCAAACAAGAGATGGCAAGAGTGAATGTCGACATTCTAGGAGTCAGCTAACTAAAATGGACTGGAATGGGTGAATTTAACTCAGATGACCATTATATCTACTACTGCGGGCAGGAATCCCTCAGAAGAAATGGAGTAGCCATCATGGTCAACAAAAGAGTCTGAAATGCAGTACTTGGATGCAATCTCAAAAACGACTGAATGATCTCTGTTCATTTCCAAGGCAAACCATTCAATATCACAGTAATCCAAGTCTATGCCCCGACCAGTAATGCTGAAGAAGCTGAAGTTGAATGGTTCTATGAAGATCTACAAGACCTTTTAGAACTAACACCCAAAAAAGATGTCCTTTTCATTATAGGGGACTGGAATGCAAAAGTAGGAAGTCAAGAAACACCTGGAGTAACAGGCAAATTTGGCCTTGGAATATGGAATGAAGCAGGGCAAAGACTAATAGAGTTTTGTCAAGAAAATGCACTGGTCATAACAAACACCCTCTTCCAACAACACAAGAGAAGACTCTATACATGGACATCACCAGATGGGCAACACGGAAATCAGATTGATTATATTCTTTGCAGCCAAAGATAGAGAAGCTCTATACAGTCAGCAAAAACAAGACCAGGAGCTGACTGTGGCTCAGATCATGAACTCCTTATTGCCAAATTCAGACTTAAATTGAAGACAGTAGGGAAAACCACTAGACCATTCAGGTATGACCTAAATCAAATCCCTTATGATTATACAGTGGAAGTGAGAAATAGATTTAAGGGCCTAGATCTGATAGATAGAGTGCCTGATGAACTATGGAATGATGTTCGTGACATTGCACAGGAGACAGGGATCAAGACCATCCCTGTGGAAAAGAAATGCAAAAAAGCAAAATGGCTGTCTGGGGAGGCCTTACAAATAGCTGTGAAAAGAAGAGAAGCGAAAAGCAAAGGAGAAAAGGAAAGATATAAGCATCTGAATGCAGAGTTCCAAAGAATAGCAAGAAGAGATAAGAAAGCCTTCCTCAGCGATCAATGCAAAGAAATGGAGGAAAACAACAGAATGGGAAAGACTAGAGATCTCTTCAAGAAATTTAGAGATACCAAGGGAACATTTCATGCAAAGATGGGCTCGATAAAGGACAGAAATGGTGTGGACCTAACAGAAGCAGAAGATATTAAGAAGAGATGGCAAGAATACACAGAAGAACTGTACAAAAAAGAGCTTCACGACCCAGATAATCACGATGGTGTGATCACTGACCTAGAGCCAGACATCCTAGAATGTGAAGTCAAGTGGGCCTTAGAAAGCATCACTATGAACAAAGCTAGTGGAGGTGATGGAATTTCAGTTGAGCTATTCCAAATCCTGAAAGAGGATGCTGTGAAAGTGCTGCACTCAATATGCCAGCAAATCTGGAAAACTCAGCAGTGGCCACAGGACTGGAAAAGGTCAGTTTTCATTCCAATCCCAAAGAAAGGCAATGCCAAAGAATGCTCAAACTACTACACAATTGCACTCATCTCACACGCTAGTAAAGTAATGCTCAAAATTCTCCAAGCCAGGCTTCAGCAATACGTGAACTGTGAACTTCCTGATGTTCAAGCTGGTTTTAGAAAAGGCAGAGGAACCAGAGATCAAATTGCCAACATCCGCTGGATCATGGAAAAAGCAAGAGAGTTCCAGAAAAACATCTATTTCTGCTTTATTGACTATGCCAAAGCCTTTGCCTGTGTGGATCACAATAAACTGTGGAAAATTCTTCAAGAGGTGGGAATACCAGACCACCTTACCTGCCTCTTGAGAAATGTGTATGCAGGTCAGGAAGCAACAGTTAGAACTGGACATGGAACAACGGACTGGTTCCAAATAGGAAAAGAACATCATGGCTATATACTGTCACCCTGCTTATTTAACTTATATGCAGAGTACATCATGGGAAACGCTGGACTGGAAGAAACACAAGCTGGAATCAAGATTGCCGGGAGAAATATCAATAACCTCAGATATGCAGATGACACCACCCTTATGGCAGAAAGTGAAGAGGAACTCAAAAGCCTCTTGATGAAAGTGAAAGTGGAGAGTGAAAAAGTTGGCTTAAAGCTCAACATTCAGAAAACGAAGATCATGGCATCCGGTCCCATCACTTCATGGGAAATAGATGGGGAAACAGTGGAAACAGTGTCAGACTTTATTTTCTGGGGCTCCAAAATCACTGCAGATGGTGACTGCAGCCATGAAATTAAAAGATGCTTACTCCTTGGAAGGAAAGTTATGACCAACCTGGATAACATATTCAAAAGCAGAGACATTACTTTGCCAACAAAGGTTCGTCTAGTCAAGGCTATGGTTTTCCCTGTGGTCATGTATGGATGTGAGAGTTGGACTGTGAAGAAGGCTGAGCGCTGAAGAATTGATGCTTTTGAACTGTGGTGTTGGAGAAGACTCTTGAGAGTCCCTTGGACTGCAAGGAGATCCAACCAGTCCATTCTGAAGGAGATCAGCTCTGAGATTTCTTTGGAAGGAATGATGCTAAAGCTGAAACTCCAGTACTTTGGCTACCTCATGCGAAGAGTTGACTCATTGGAAAAGACTCTGATGCTGGGAGGGATTGAGGGCAGGAGGAGAAGGGGACGACAGAGGATGAGATGGCTGGATGGCATCACTGACTTGATGGACGTGAGTCTGAGTGAACTCCGGGAGTTGGTGATGGACAGGAAGGCCTGGCGTGTTGCAATTCATGGGGTTGCAAAGAGTTGGACACAACTGAGCGACTGAACTGAACTGACATCATATAATATGTGACATTTTATGTCTAGCTTCTTTTACTTGTTATTATCTTTTCAAAGTTCATCCATGTTTTAGTATATGTCAATACTTAATTTCTTTTTCATTGTAAAATAATAATCTACTCTATGGATATGCCACATTTTTTATTTATCCATTTAACAGTTGGTAGACATTTGGGTTATTTCTTCTTTTTGGGTATTATGATTAATGCTTGTATGACCATTCACATACTTGCTTTTGTGTGGACATCTTTTCATTTCTCTTGGGTGTAAACCTAGAAATGAAATTCTTAGGCCATATTCTTCAAAAATATGAATATGACCTTCACTTACATATTTATATAGAGGTTCCCTCCTACAAATGGACATCTTTTTTGAATATACTGTAAAATGTTAGGCGAGCTGATGCAGGTTGTGAAAGAATTCACAAAAATATTAACAAGGGAAAAAAAGAGAGTTTTTAAATTCTCTTTCCAAGGGAGGAAAGGAGCCAGAGGCATTGCGTGACCCTGAAGAATGAGGGGTTGAGTCTTTTATTGAGTTTTAAAGGGCAAGGAGCAGGAACGAAGGGGTGGGTTCACGTCTATTTTGGGCCCCAGTTGTATCCAGGCGGCCGTTCCTCTAGAGGATGTGGTTCTTCTGAGAACAGACTTGTTGTCTTCAGTCATTTTCTAGTCCTTGGATGTCTGGAAGAGACTTGATACTGGCCTTTGACAGGCATTGCTCTATTTTGAATAATGTTAGATAGGTTTCCATTTCCCCTCTCTGAATATTAACTTAGTCTTAAGTTTATGTGGAACCCAGTTGGCCCATTTATCAGGAATTGTGGTGGCAGTCATATCTTCTATAACTTCTTCCTGGTGAATGGGGGTATAGGGCTGTCCCTACCTGGTGGGGGGCCATGTGGGTTATTTTGGGTTGAATGATACTCTCCCCATGAAGAAGGGGAGAGTTTAGGCAAAAAATTATAAAGTACAGAAGGAGAAATAAGAAAGTAAGGAGTATGAGAGCCCATTCAAGCATATTAACTGTGGGTTGTGCTCACAGTTTTGGCGGTCTGGGTTCTGGTAAGTCTGTGGTCTTGTGTCAGATAACTGCTGACAGGAATAGAGGGGCTGTGTTAAGGGCCCCACTGGGGATCAGTAGGCTTGAGTCTCAGCAGATGGGATCCAGGATGGGTGTCCTGAGAGCTTGTCTGCTGTCAGAGTTGTGGTAGTACCTGAAATGGACCCTTATAAGGGAGTAGGAAGGGTGTGGTATGTCTGGGGAGGTCCTTTAACAGGATCCAGTCCCCAGGTTGTAGGACTGTAGATAGTGGCAAGTCCTGAGGTTGGGGTAGGTATTTATTAGCGTGGGTTTGTAAAGACTGCAAGTTAGTTTTAAGGCTGGAAGGTAAGAGTCCAGAGGAAGCGGCTTTGTGGCAGAAAAGGGAGTTGGGCATCCTTACATGAGTTCAAAGGGATGGAGGTATAAGGGGGCCTCAGAATAACCTGGAGTTGGAAAAGGGCCTAGGGGAGGAGTTCTAGTCAGCTCTGATTAAGCTTCAAGGCAAGCGTAGAGGAATGAGCCTTTTCTTTTCTTTTTTTTTTTAAGATTGAGGATGCCAGGCTGCATGTAATGTAATGTGTATTTAATATCTAAACTTGAGACACTTCTTGGGTAGTTTGAGAGGTGAAAACTGGGCCATTGTCATTCTGAAGAGAGGTGGGAAGAATGAATCTAGGGATTTTCTTGAAGAAGAACCTGAGTTACTTCAGAGGCCCTTTCAGGTATGGTGGGGAAGGTCAATCCACCTACAGAAAGTGTCTGTGAGTGTTAACAGGTATTTCATTTTTAATGAATGGGCATATGGGTGAAATCTAATTGCCACTCCAGTCCTGGCAGCTGTCCCCTTAATTGGTGGGTTGGTTAGATGATGTCCTTGGGGGTTTACTTGTTCGCAAATAAGACAGAGTGTGGTGATCTTTTAGGGCTGATTCTAAGTTAGTGGAATGGAGAAGAGGGGTTAAGAGAAGCTTTAATGGCAGTGAGGGGTTTGAGTACCCTACGAACTTCCCATCTGGGGACTTTCCTGGTGGTTCAGTGGTAAGAATCTGCTTTCCAATGCACAGGATGTGACTTAAGTCCCTGGTCCGGAAACTAAGATCCCACATGCCGAGGGGCAACTAAGCCTATGCGTCATAACTACTGAAGCCCACGTGCCCTAGAGCCCCTGTTGTGCAACAAGAGAAGCTACCACAATAAGACGCCCATGCGCTACAAGTAGAGAGTAGCCCCCACTCCCCGCAATTAGAAAAAGCCCACGTGCAACAATGAAAACCCAGCACAACCAAAAATAAACAATAAATAAATCTTAAAAAAAAAAAAGACCCAGCACAGCCAAAAAAAAAAAAAACAAAAGGAAAGAAAAATAAAATAAAGAACTTCCAGTTTTATAGGATATTGGGAGTGGTGGGGAAAGCAAGAGATGGGTCCCTCATGGTGATAGTGACAGGAGTTAGGTGAGAGACCCTCCCAGGGTATCAGTGTCCCACAGCATTGAGGGAATCTGTGTTTCTGGTGGGAGATTGGAGGGCTGAGCATTGGTGGGAAAGTCTCCTAAGACACCGAGGAAGGAGGCTTGTGGCTGCAGAATTACTTGAGTCCCTAGTTTGGTCATAAGGTCCCTGCCTAGGAGAGGGGTGGGACAATTGGGAAGGACAAGGAGAGAATGAGAGATCTGGTCTCCCAGTGAGCATGGTAAGTCAGAGGCTTGGAGCATGGTATGTGGTTTGCCTTCTACGCCAATGATGGTGATTGGTGAGGGAATCAAGGGGCCCAAAAATTCGAGAAGAGAAGGTTCTCTTAAGGTCTCTTTTCCAGTAAGAAATTGATTTTCTTCCCTGCTACAGATAGAGTTACCCGAGGCTTGGCCGCATCGATCTTATGTTGTGGAGCCAGGTCCCAGGTCAGGGCCATCAGTTTGGAGACTGTAGAAGTCCTTGAAGATTTCTGGGGATGGAAGGAATTCTTTCAGGAGGGCTCTTTGGCTCTGGAGGGGGATTCTGTTCCCTCTTATCAAGGAGTGGGCAATCCTGTTTCCAGTGCCCTGTTAGTTCACAAAGGGGGCACAGTCCTGGAGGTACATTTTCCTGGGAAAATCTCGACTCCAGGGCCTCCTTGTTTGCAGCTGAAGCAGGAGCCAGCACTGGGGCCCAGTTGGTGTTTTTCTTGTTGGTTGAGGGAACTCGGGTATGTGTGAGTCTGAAAGTTAGCCACTCAGTTGTGTCTGACTCTGTGACCCCATGAATTGTAGCCCACCAGCCTCTTCTGTCCATGGGATTCTCCAGGCAAGAATACTGGAGTGGGTTGCCATGCCCTTCAAAGGGCACCTCTGACTGTGGAGGCAATTGTTTGAAAGATTGTTTCTGCTCTTAAAACCATCACGGGCCTTGCTCCTTCTTTTCCTCTAATCCATCCTCATCTTGGTTATCAAAACCCTTAAAGACCAGGTTGGTGAGTTCGGGTTGGGGAGTCTGAGGGCCCTTCTCTGATTTCTGGAGTTTGTGACAGATATCAGGGGCTGACTGGAAGATGAAATGCATTGCCAAGATTGTCTTGCCTCTTCAGAGGTTAAATCTAAATTGGTGAAAAGGCATAAAGCCTCTGAAAGGTATGACAGGAAAAGATCAGGGTTTTCTTCCGGGCCTGAGTCATTTCTTTAATTTTGTCATTGTTTACAGCCTTGGTCGTGGCCCTTTTCATGCCTTCAATGAAGCAAGTAAACATATGGTCCTATTGATGTCTTTCTTGGGATCCTGCCTGATAGTTTCAACTGGGGCCATTGTCAGGGAGCACTGTGGGTTCCTGTGCATAAACGTTGAGTTGGTGCCCATTAAGTTTGTCCCTAAATTCCTGAGCTTTAGTCCAGATTCTAGGTCTTTCTGTGGTATTCGTGCAAGTGGAGAAAATGATATGTAAGTCAAGTCAAGAAAGGTCTTAAAGTAAGATATGAAAATTCTTTAGTAAATTTGGTGGGGTCTTCTGAGAAATGGCCTAGTTTGAGGTCAGTGAGGGAGAGTTCAGACACAGAAAAATGAACAGAAATGCAAATGATTCCCTCAGAACCAGCCACTTCATGTAAGGGCCATTGGGAGGCTGCTGGCTCCAGAGAAGGCTGAAGGGAACATCCAGACAGGGTGTGATGAAGGCGAGAAGGAGAACTAGGGGCCAGCAGAGGCGAGGCTGGTGGTAGGGAAGGAAGGGGTGCTGGGGGTCCAGGAGGGGAGTCCTGGCCTGAAGAAGGAGATTCAGTGGGGTGAAAGGGAGGAGGAGGATGTGGCTAAGCGGGGGTTTAAGGAGGGCAGGAGTGGAAATAGGGAGATGCTCAGGATCTGAGAAAGGAAGGAGTGAGTGAAGTGAAGTTGCTCAGTTGTGTCCAACTCTTTGAGAGTCCATGGACTGTAGTTTGCCTGGCTCCTCCATCCATGGGATTTCCCAGGCAAGAACACTGGAGTGGGTTGCCATTTAGAGGGAAGTGAGATAGGCATTAATAATAGCATGCATCAAGAGGACCACACTTTGGGGTCTTGGGGGAGTTGAAAGAAGGCCTGGACATAAGGAATTTCAGACCATTTGCCAAGGCAGTGACAGTAAAGATCAAGTTGGAGAATATCATAATAGTTGAGAGAGCCATCCTTGCTTCAGACCTCTTGGTCACCCAATTTATATCAAGGCCAAGCCATGTTATAGAAGAAGACCATTTGTTTGGGTCTGAGGTCATCTAATTTGAGATCTTTCCAATGTTTGAGGAAACATCCCAAGTCTTTCACCACAGCAGATTGACAGTTGTCCATAATGACAATTTAGGAAAAAGAGTAAAGAGAAAATTTTGAGGACAGAGGCCATTATGGGAGTCCTGGAGTTCAGAAGGAGCATCTCCTACAAGGATTCATCCTGGAGTCGAGTGGCCCTGATTCTGAGACGATGAATCAAGGACAAGAGGAAGATGAACAGGAGTCATCCCCTGAGGCCAAATTCCAACCTAGGTGGTGATAGATCCAATGCTGGGCTTTTTGCTGCCTCGATTCTGCCACTATTTTCCCAGGAAAACCCCATCAAAGGAATAACTTACAGTTTGGCGGATGTCTTGCTGGATGATGAAGAAGACTGAGCTGGAGGTTGAGGTGAAAGGAATTTGGATAGTGATGATTTTTCCATACAGCTCACCAAAAATCTTAGATTGTGAAAGAATTCGCAGAGGTATTAACAAGGAAAGAAAAAAAGAGCTTTTTATTCTCTTTCCAAAGGAGGAAAGGGGCCAGATGCATAGAGTGGCATTGACCCTGAAGGGTGAGGGGTTCAGTTTTTTATTTAAAGGGCAAGGGGCAGGAAAGAGGGGGTGGGTTCATGTCTATTTTGGTCCCTGGTTGTACTCAGGCTGGCTGTAGCTCTATAGGATGTGGTGGTTCTGAGAATAGACTTCTTGTCTTCAATCATTTTCAGTCCCTGGATGTGTGGGAGGGACTTGATACTGGCCTTTGACAGGCATTAACCTGTTTTGAACAATGTTAGATGAGTTTACATTAAGTAGCTTACTTTGATTTTTTTTAAACTTAAAAGCATACTCTGAAGATCTTTTCATATCATTAAGTATTCCCAACCTATAATCTCAAAAACAAATGAGTGTTTTGGGCAAAATACCACCTAAGTCTCAGTTTAGTTCAGTTCAGCCACTCAGTCATGTCTGACTCTTTGTGACCCCATGAACCGCAGCATACCAGGCCTCCCTGTCCATCACCAACTCCCGGATCCACCCAAACCCATGTCCATCAAGTCAATGATGCCATCCAACCATCTCATCCTCTGTTGTCCCCTTCTCCTCCTGCCCTCAATCTTTCCCAGCATCAGGGTCTTTTCCAATGAGTCAGCTCTTCGCATCAGGTGGCCAAAGTATTGGAGTTTCAGCTTCAACATCAGTCCTGCCAATGAACACCCAGGACTGATCTCCTTTAGAATGGACTGTTTGGATCTCCTTGCAGTCCAAGGGACTCTCAAGAGTCTTCTCCAACACCACAGTTCAAAACCATCAATTCTTCAGTGCTCAGCCTTCTTCACAGTCCAACTCTCACATCCATATATGACCACTGGAAAAACCATAGCCTTGACTAGACGGACCTTTGTTGGCAAAGTAATGTCTCTGCTTTTTAATATGCTGTCTAGGTTGGGCATAACTTTCCTTCCAAGGAGTAAGCATATTTTAATTTCATGGCTGCAGTCACCATCTGCAGTGATTTTGGAGCCCAGAAAAATAAAGTCAGCCACTGTTTCCACTGTTTCCCCATCTATTTCCCATGAAGTGGTGGGACCGGATGCCATGATCTTCATTTTCTGAATGTTGAGCTTTAAGCCAACTTTTTCACTCTCCTCTTTCACTTTCTTCAAGAGGCTCTTTAGTTCTTCTTCACTTTCTGCCACGAGGGTGGTGTCATCTGCATATTGAGGTTATTGATATTTCTCCCAGCAATCTTGATTTCATCTTGTGCTTCTTCCAGCCCAGCATTTCTCATGATGTACTCTGCATATAATTTAAATTAGCAGGGTGACAATATACAGCCTTGACATACTCCTTTTCCTGTTTGGAACCAATCTGTTGTTTCATGTCCAGTTCTAACTGTTTCTTCCTGACCTGCATATAGGTTTCTCAAGAGGCAGGTCAGGTGGCCTGGTATTCCCATCTCTTGAAGAATTTTCCACAGTTTATTGTGATCCACACAGTCAAAGGCTTTGGCATAGTCAATAAAGCAGAAATAGATGTTTTTCTGGAACTCTCTTGCTTTTTCAATGATCCAGCAGATGTTGGCAATTTGATCTCTGGTTCCTCTGCCTTTTCTAAAACCAGTGTTCGCGGTTCACATATTGCTGAAGCCTGGCTTGGAGAATTTTAAGCATTACTTTACTAGCGTTTGAGATGATGCTGCCGCAGTGCAGGAGTGTGGCAGTGGCGCAGCATGGCTGAGAGGAGCTACCCTGGGCTGGAGGTCAGGGGCAGTGACCAAGAGGAACTAGCCTGCGTCCAAGGTAAGGAGCGGTGGCTGCGCTTTGCTGGAGCAGCTGTGAAGAGATACCCGGCGTCCAAGGTAAGAGAAAGCCAGGTAAGATGGTAGGCACTGAGAGAGGGGATCAGGGGGCAGACAGACTGAAACTAAAGTCACGGACAACTAGCCAATCTGATCACATGGACCTCAGCCTTGTCTAACTCAATGAAACTAAGCCATGCCGAATGGGGCCATCCAAGTCAGACAGGTCATGGTGGAGAGGTCTGACAGAATATGGTCCACTGGAGAAGGGAATGGCAAACCACTTCAGTATTCTTGCCTTGAGAACCCCATGAACAGTATGAAAAGGCAAAAAGATAGGATACTGAAAGATGAACTCCCCAGGTCAGTAGGCGCCCAACATGCTACTGGCGATCAGTGGAGAAATAACTCCAGAAAGAATGAAGGGATGGAGCCAAAGCAAAAACAACACCCAGTTGTGAATGGGACTGGTGATAGAAGCAAGATTCGATGCTGTAAAGAGCAATATTGCATAGGGACCTGGAATGTTAGGTCCATGAATCAAGGCAAATTGGAGGTGGTCAAATAGGAGATGACAAGAGTGAGCATCGACATTCTAGGAATCAGTGAACTAAGACGGACTGGAATGGGTGAATTTAACTCAGATGATCATTATATCTACTACTGTGGGCAGGAATCCCTCAGAAGAAATGGAGTAGCCATCATGGTCAACAAAAGAGTCTGAAATGCAGTACTTGGATGCAATCTCAAAAACCACTGAATGATCTCTGTTCATTTCTAAGACAAACCATTCAATATCATGGTAATTCAAGTCTATGCCCCGACCAGTAATGCTGAAGAAGCTAAAGTTGAACAGTTCTATGAAGACCTACAAGACCTTTTAGAACTAACACCCCAAAAAATGTCCTTTTCATTATAGGGGACTGGAATGCAAAGGCAGGAAGTCAAGAAACAGCTAAGTCTAGAAAACAATATTTAGGAGGTGGAATTGTTGGCAGTTCCTCAGTTGCCCCCACACCAAACTTTCCTGATGTTATTTTGATAATAAAGCCAAACAAAACACCATTGTCTGTTTTTGTGGAATGATGCATAATATTAAAATATTTTTTATAACTTATTTATTTATTTTTGGTTGCGCTTGGTGTTTGTTGCTGTGAGAGGTCCCTCTCTAGTTGCGGTGTGTGGACTTCTCATTGCAGTGGCGTCTCTCGTTGTGCAGCATGGACTTTAGGCTCATGGGCTTCAGTAGTTGTGGCACATGGGCTCAGTAGTTGTGATGCATGGTCTTTAGTTTTCTGTAACATATGGAATCTTCCTAGACCAGGGATCGAACCAGTGTCCCCTGCATTGGCAGGTGGATTCTTATCCACTGTACCACCAGGCAGGTCCTTAAAATATTAATAAAGCACTAATAAGGAATCCATGGACTGCAAGGAGATCCAACCAGTCTATTCTAAAGGAGATCAGTCCTGGGTGTTCTTTGGAAGGAATGATGCTAAAGCTGAAACTCCAGTACTTTGGCCACCTCATGTGAAGAGTTGACTCGTTGGAAAAGACTCTGATGCTGGGAGGGATTGAGGGCAGGAGGAAAAGGGGACGACAGAGGATGAGATGGCTGGATGGCATCACTGACTCGATGGACGTGGGTTTGGGTGAACTCCGGGAGTTGGTGATGGACAGGGAGGCCTGGCGTGCTGCGATTCATGGGGTTGCAGAGTCGGACACGACTGAGCGACTGAACTGAACTGAATAAGGAATCATGAAAAGTGAAAGTGGCTCAGTCATGTCTGACTCTTTGTGACCCCATGGACTATAGAGTCCATGGAATTCTCCAGGCCAGAATACTGGAGTGGATAGCCTTTCCCTTCTCCAGGGGATCTTCTCAACACAGGGATCAAACCCAGGTCTCCTGCATTGCAGATGGATTCTTTACCAACTGAGCCACAGTAATTTCTTTTTGTTGGAAGTTCGGGTCAGGTATTTCCACTTAGATGCCTTCAGCCCAGAATTCCTTCCCCAGCAAAGGCCCTGAGGAGGGTGGGGGGCTTTTATCCTTCAGGGAGCAGCTATTGTGCAGCCAACAGGGGCCGGGAGTACTCCTGGGGTTTCACACTGTCCTCAGCTCCTCTGTGACCTGCTGACCCTCCAAGTGTTTTGAGGGCTCTGAACTGGCAACAGCAGACTTCCTGAGGAAGATTTTAGTGATTTTTTAATTCAGTTTTCAAACACTGTGGGTATAAAAAAGACTAACACCAAATACAGAAAATATGTTGTGATTTAGTTGCAAAGTTGTGTCCAAATCTTTACGATCCCATGGACTATAGCCCACCAGGTTCCTCTGTCCATGAGATTTTCCAGGCAAAAATACTGGAGTGGGTTGCCATTTCCTTTACCAAGGGAATCTTCCTGACCCAGGCATTGAACTCAAGGCTCCTGCATCTCCTGCACTGGCAGGGAGATTCTTTACCACTGTGCTGCCTGAGAAGCCCATAGAGAAAATATACCTAAAATGAAATTATTGGATTAGAAATGATTAAAAATTAAAACAGTCCATTGGGAGTTGATCCAGGGTACAGGAGGCACATACCTGAAAACCACCGTGTCTGATCATGTCCCAGATAAGTAGACAGAGGTGGGGCCTGAAAAGAAAGAGCAGGAGGAAGGTGTTGGCAGATACAGAGGCATAGCTCACATCTCTTGTTTTTCATCATTTTGAGTAAATTTGGGGTTAGGCACAAAACGATGTTTTAAAGGTCAATAATGCTACAAACAATAAATGCTGGAGAAGGTGTGGAGAGAAAGGAACTCTCCCTACACTGTTTGTGGGAATGTAAATTGGTGCAGCCACTATGGAGAATTGTCTGGAGGTCCTTAAGAGACTAAAAATAGAGCTATCATATGACCCAGCAATCCTACTCTTGAGCATATATCTGGAGACAAACATGGTTTGAAAAGACATGCATCCCAATGTTCATTGCAGGTCTGTTTACAACAGACAAGACAAGGAAGCAACCTAAGTGTCCAGCAACAGACAAATGGATAGAGAAAATTTGGTACATATAAACAGTGAAATACTCTTCAGCCATTAAAAAGAGTGAAATAGTGCTATTTGCAGCAACATGCATGGACCTGGAGATTACCAACTGAATGAAGTAAGTCAGGCAGAGAGCAACAAACATACGATATCAGTTATATGCAGAATCTTAAGAAGATGATAGAAATGAACTTATTAATAATACAGAAACAGACTCACAGACTTATAGAATGAACTTATGGTTACCAGGAGAGAAGTGTATGTGGGAGGTGGGGAGAAAGATAGATTGGGAGAATGGGATTGACATGCATTCACGGCTGTATTTAAATATTTATAGATAACCAACAAATAGAGCACAGGAAACTCTGCTCAATACTCTGTAATCACCTAAATGGGAAAATGATTTGAAAAAGAATAAACACATGTATATACATAACTGAATCACTCTGCTGTACACCTGAAACTAACACAACATTGTTAATCAACTATACTCCAATATAAAATAAAAATTAAAGAACTAAGTTCAGTTATGGGTGACTGAGATACACGGAACACCAGGACGACCACTTGCTGGAGAAAAAGAATGAGGGGCTCTCTTTAAAGACCCCTGGTTCTCTGATTCCATCCACGCCTCGCCCTCCTGGGGAGAACCCCATGGTTCTGAGCTGTGTTTCTAGTTCCCTTGCCTTTCTTGCCTGGAGAATTCCATGGACAGAAGAGGAGCCTGGCAGGCTACAGTTGGTGGGGTTGCAAAGAGTCAGACATGATTGAGTGATTAACACACTTTGCCCTTCTTCAAAGCTTTATTTCACTTGCTTGTATCCCTACATAATAGACTGTATCATTTACATGTCTTTGAACTTCATAGAAATGGAATCACACTCTGTTTTCCTCTCACTCTGTCACCCACTTCCTGCCCCTCACCTCTGGCCTCCTGAGATTATTGAGCGTGGTTCTAACCCATTCATTTTTACAACACAATAGGGCCCTATTGTAGAAATAATCCAACTTTGTGTTTCCGGTCTACTGATGATGAATCATTTGGATGTCTCCTCATTTTATTTTATTTTGGCCACAATGAGTGACTCACTATGGATGGTGACTGCAGCCATGAAATTAAAAGATGCTTGCTCCTTGGAAGAAAAGCTATGACAAACCTAGACAGTGTATTAAAAAATAGAGACATCACTTTGCTGATAAAGGTGCATATAGTCAAAGCTACAGTTTTTCCAATAGTCATGTATGGATGTAAGAGTTGGACCTTAAAGAAGGCTGAGCACTGAAGAATTAATGCTTTCAAACTGTGATGCTGGAGAAGACTCTTGAGAGTCCCTTATACTGCAAGAAGTCAAACCAGTCAATCCTAAAGGAAATCAACCCTGAGTATTCATAAGAAGGACTGATGCTGAAGCTGAAGCTTCAATACTTTGGGCACCTGATGCAAAGATTGAGGGCAGGAGAAGAGAATGAGATGGTTGGATGGCATCACCGACTCAATGGACATGAGTTTTAGCAAACTCCGAGAGTTAGTGAAGAACAGGGAAGCCTGGCATGCTGCAGTCCCTAAGTGTCACAAAGAGTTGGACACGACACAGCAATTGAACAACAACACATCGAGAGGCTTTAAGGGATCTTACTTCCCCAACCATGATTTGAACCAGCACCCTAGGCAGTGAAAACACAGAGCCTCAACCACTGGACTCCCTGGGGATTCTGGGGTGCCTCCTTTTGATGTTAGTAACAGAGCTTGGATGAACATTGAACATTCTTGTACTTGGGTCCAAGTGTTTGTCCTTTGATTTCTCACGATGGCAGTCCCTCCCATTCTCAGTCTTATCACCTAGTTCTGGTCACCTGCACGCTGGCAGAACCCCCTGAGTGAGTTTTCTACCCATCTTTACTGTATGTCTGGTTTCTACAGAGTTCTGCCCTAGCCTTTCCTAACCGAGGCCCATGGTCATCTGGGTTCGGGCACCTTTGAACCATCCTTGGCTTGGTGATGACTGTCCTTCTGAGAACTAGCTGATGCTTGTTGTCAGGAGATGAACTCCTGAGACTGGGGCTCTGGAGCTGCCCCTACTTGGGACACACTTTCTGATCTTCAATACCTCAGCTTCCCTATCTGTTAAATGGGGAGAGAAACACTTGTCCTATCTAACTCAGAAAGTGAAAGTGAAAGTCACTCCATGTGTCTGACTGTTTGTGACCCCATGGACTATATAGTCCATGGAATTCTCCAGGCCAGAATGCTGGAGCGGGTAGCCATTCCCTTCTCCAGGGGATCTTCCCAACCCAGGGATCGAACCCAGGTCTCCCACATTGCAGACTGATTCTTTACCAGCTGAGCCACCAGGAAAGCCCCCAGATAAATACCAGGCCCACCTCCAGGGGATCTGACCTAGGAGTCAAACCTGCATCTCTTACGTCTCCTGCATTGGCAGGTGGGTTCTTTACCATTAGCACCACCTGTTAATCCCCTCTAACTCAGAAGGTTGTCACAAAAACCAACGGTTGAAAACCAGCTCCGCAAATATCACCAACACAGTCTGCTGGGAGGAGCAAGTTAAGTTTATCACTTACCAGGTAAGGAGGAATCTCACTTTGCAAAGTTTCCCCAGGGCCTCTGAAGGGGCAAGGTAAGGTCAGAATTTATCGAGTTGGAAGTGTGGCTTCAGGCAAATCATTCAATGAGGAGACTTGACTGGGACTGGGTAAGAATCATGACACAACTTTCCAGGATTGGGGGAGCAATAAGATGAGGATTTTAAAATAAGCCAAGAATTCAAGGGATTCAAAGAATCTTAGGAGTCAAACTGTCCATTGGCACTTTCCACTGAAGAGTTGATGGGTGTTTCAGCAATTCCTTGTAATGATCAAACCATTTTCCTGGACAGAAGACTCTGGAGAGCACAAAGGCAAAGACAGGGAAAGAGTGAAGTCACCTTAATGCAGACAGAGGGATCTGGTTCCCAGCTGAATGTCAGTGAAGATACTTTCCATTCCCTTAATCGAAGCATGGGCTAGAAAGAATAAAGGTCCTTGAAAAGTCAATGAATTAATGATGTCAATAAATATGTCATTATAGAGAACAGACTTGTGGTTGCCAAGGGGGAGGGGGAATGGGTGGGGGGGTGCAGTGGGAGTTTGGGTTTAGCAGATACAAACTAGTATATACATGATGGATAAACAACAAAGTCCTACTATATAACCCGGGGAACTATATTCAATATCCCCTGATAATCCATAATGGAAAAGAATATTAAAAGGAATGTATGTATATGTATAACCCAATCTCTTTGTTGTACAGCAGAAATGAACCCAAAATTGTAAACCAAATATACTTTGATTTTTAAAAAGTCTCTAGCTTTCTGGAAAGCACTGTTGGCCAGGTGTGGAGTGAGATGACTTTACTTTGTACAACCCAGAAACACAGTACCTAGAGAGGTAGAATCCTGAGTGCAGGGCCAGGGAGCCTGAGACACGAGGATAAGGAAGCTTGATGTCTGTGCTCTGGTCATCACCCATGCCATTTGATAGGGTCGGGGGATGTGTGGGAAAGTCTGCGACAATGGTGTTTCTGTTCGTGGGGCTCCTTCCACCTGGGGCACCGACCCTCTTTGCCAGACTGATGAAAATGATAGCTCACCAAAGTCCCTTATGATGCTTTAAATGGGGCTGTAAACCAACTAGCTCTTCCTTCATCTCCATGCTGCTCCTAATCCCCCAGACTGTGGACCACATGCTCCCTCCTCTGGGCTCCTAGCACCTGTATATTGTACATCCTAATACCCCCTGCTCACAAGGCCATCTCCCACATCAGCCTGGGAAGGCCAGGCTGGGACTTTGAATCACTGCCATGTTCCCATGTCCAACCCAAAGCAGGTGCTTAATAAGTTTTCGCTGAATGGATGAGGTGCTTCTCTGTAGGGGATGGTGAATTGCATTTTCCTCAGACCCACTCTCTGAGACTCAGGTTCCTCTCCTCATCCTCATCTGCCAGTGCTGAGATTTGCTGGTGACCTTCAGGAATCCCCCTGTACTTGTGAGAATCTGAAGAAGTGGGCCCAGTCTTCAAAAGCTTTCAGATCCCCTTTCCAGTGGGGACTGGCTGTGGGGATTGCAGGAGACCCCTCTATCTTCCTGTGGCCCCAGAAGGATCCCTCTGGGCTCTGGCAGCTACATGGATTAGCAGGCCAGCTACATCTCTCCCCAGCTTCCTGGACCTAGAGGATGAACCAGTTATTATAGAAATTCAGCAGCATTAGCCAGGCATTCATGACATGCAGGCTTTGGCACCGCTCTGCCGTTTGGATAATGTTTTTCTCCTGTAATCAGCAATTGACAAAGCTCTCTGGCTCCAAACACAATGTCAGAGAAGGCGTGTGGAACAGGTTAGGAAAAAACGTTAGCTCCAGGCCAGGCTCAGTACCTCCCTGACAAGCAGGAGAGGTGCTGATTTCTCTGCGGCTTTTGGACAGACCTTAGTGGGGGCATCAATGGAGGGTCTTTAACTTTCCTACAATCTCTACCAGAATCTCCCCCATGTCATCTCCCCAAACATGATCTAGATAAAAATGTGCACAAATGCTGTTTTTTTCTTTTTTGGTTTTGGCTACGCGGGGTCTTTGTTGTTGCACTCGGGCTTCTCTTATTGTGGGACATGGGCTCTAGAGCTCCCAGGCTCAGTAGTTGCATTTATCAGGCTTTTCTAGTTGCAGCGCTCAGGCTTAGTTGTCCTGTGGCAAGCGGGATCTCCGTTTCTGGACCAGGAATGGAACTTGTGTCCCCTGCATTGGGAGGCAGATTCTTAATAACTGGACAACCAGGGAAATCTCTTCACAAATGCAGTTTCATGGCGAATCTTTGAATCTCTCTTCTACCCCCTTGATGTATTACCCAGGAATTCTGGAGCTTGTATCAGCATCCTCTGTGCCAAACTTCTGCTTCCTGGCTGTTTGTTCAGCCAGGTTAGCAAGGATTCCAAATTGTACATGGTAACATTCCTCTGCGACTGTGAAAATAATTTTTTTTCTGATTAACAATGATCTCACATGACTTCATCGCACAGCTACTCATTTCTTCATTGCCTTTAACATCCATCCCAAATGTTTTCTTCTCTCTTCTCATCTCCTGGGACACGCTGCTGCCACAGTGCCAGACCACTAGGCATTTTATTATGTATCATTCACTGCTTTTCCATTATGAGTTGCTTGTGTCTCATGTCACTCCTCCCTGGAGGAAAGCCTCCCCAACTTTACCCTCAGCTTTACACAGACTAAGTTTAACTAAATACAGGCTAATGATACAATTTCCCAACACATAAGGAAACAAGTTATCATGAGTGAGAATCAGCAGAAACTTGAACAGCAGACATAGGTCTCCTAAGATTTCATACTGTGGAGCAATTAGATACAGATCACTAAATAATGGTACATGAAGTTTTAAAAAAGCATTTAAAATGAACAATCAAAAGAAACTTCCAAGAATAACCAGGTGTGTATATATATATATATTTTTGTTGTTGTTGTTGTTTGTTTGTTTGTTTTTTTGCTGCACTGATGCAGGATCTTAGTTCCCCGACCAGAGATAGAACCCATATGCCCTGTCTTGGGAGTGAGGAGTATTAACCACTGGACCACCAGGGAAGGCCTGACCAGGTAGGTATATTTTTAAAAGAACCAAATAGAACTTTTAAAAATGAGAATGAATGGATAAAAAGCAGATGATTAGACACAATCAAAGGTAGAATTGATCACAAGAAGGATTGAGTGGAAAAAAGTTAGCTAGTATGCAGCACAGAGAGATGAGGAGAAAAACCATGAGATATTAAGAAACTCAGAAGACTGAATGATAAAGTCTGACACAGGTTTCATTAGAGTTCCACAGCAGGCAATGGGCTTCCCATGTGGCACTAGAGGTTAAGAACCTGTTTGCCAATGCAGGAGCCACAGGAGATGTGGGTTCAATCCCTGGGTTGGGAAGATCCATCCCCTGGAGAAGGAAATGGCAACTTGCTCCAGTATTCTTGTTTGGGAAATCCCGTGGACAGAGGAGCCTGGCAGGCTACAGTCCATAGGATTGCAAAGAGTCAGATACAACTCAGTGACTAAGAACAGTGTTTGAAAAGATAATGGCTGAGAATAATCCAAAACATACACAAATTACAGGGAAAATTCCACATGATGATCTTAAAAGCCGGGAAAAGCATTCAAGAGAAGTCAACTGTCATCAGTGCTAAGAAAGTTCAGCAAAACTAGGAACAGGAGGAAAATTCCTTAATCTGAGTGAATTCGTTTTTAGAGCATCCTTTAAAAGCACCACAGACAAGGGGACTCATGACAGAAAAACTCTTTCTCACAGTTCTGGAGGCTAGAAATCTGAGATGAAGGTATAAGCAGGTGGTTCCTGCCTAGAGCTCTGCTAGAATCTGCTCCAGACCTCTTTTCTTATAGATGGCCATTCTCCTGTGTCTCTTTAGACTGTCTTCCCTCTATGTGTTTAAGTTTCCCCTTTTTACAAGGATACCATTTATACTGGATTATTCCCCATCCTGCCCCTGCCCCTGGCCAGTGACTTCATTTTAGCTTAATCATCCCCATAAAGATTCTGTCTTCAAAACCAGTCACATTCTGAGGTCCTGGAGGTTAGTAACTGAACATTTGAATTTGGAGGGGAAGCATAATTCAACCCATAACATAAACTAGGAAACTCTTTCATCTGAGAAACCACCCTTCTCTAAAAAAAAAAAAAAAAGCTTTTTATTTTGTATTGGAGTAACTGATTAATGGGCTTCCCTGGAGACTCCCGTTCAATTCCTGGGTTGGGAAGTTCCCCTGGAGAAGGTATAGGCTACCCACTCCAGTATTCTTGCATGGAGAATCCCCATGGGCAGAGGAGCCTGCTGGGCTGTAGTCCATGTGGTCGCAAAGACTTGGACATGACTGAGCGACTAAACACAGAACAGCACATAGCTGATTTAGAATGTTGTGGTAGTTTCAGGTGAACAGCAAAGGGCCTCAGCCATGCACATGCATGTATCCATTCTCCCCCAGACTCCCCTCCCATCCAGGCTGTCACTTAATATTAAGCAGAGTTCCCTGTGCTATACCGTAGGTCATTGTTGGTTATCTGTTTTAAATGTAGCAGTGTATACATGTTGATCCCAAACTCTCTAACTATCCCTTCCCAGCTTCATCCCCCGGCAACCATAAGTTCATTCTCTAAGTCTTTGAGTCTGTGAGAAACCATCCTTTTAAGTTGGGAAAGCAACTGGGATCCTCATCATGACTGTCTTATTTAATATGAAATGGTTGGTCTTTGCTAACGCAAACCAGCCTGGTGTGCTGCAGTCCATGGGGTCACAAAGAATTGGACATGACTTAGTGACTAGACAAAGCTAATGCAGCAAGACAAGAAAAATAAATAAAATGTAGAATTAGAAACCAATGTCATCATTTGAAGATGATATTTGGATATGTGCTATCCAAAAGAAATATAAGGCATATATATAAGCAAAAAATTTTGGTAACCACAATAAACAAAGTAAAAAAGAAAGTAAAATTAATTTTAATACTATATTTTATTCAGCCCTGTATATTCAAAATGATATTTCAATATGTAACTAATATAAAGGCTTATCCATGAGATATTTTCACTTTTTCTTTGAAATCTACTGTATATATTTAACATGCACAACTCACTTTACCCATATTTCTTGGTGCTTGGTGGGGGACTACAATCCCACATGAAGTACTCTACTGCCAAAAAAAAAAAAATTAAATGAAAGCTGGATCTAGGTCTGTCCTTTCACAGGAAATACAAGAGAAAGCCATTCAGTCATGTCTGACTCTTTGTGACCCCATGGACTACACACTCCATGGAATTCTCCAGGCCAGAATACTGGAGTGGGTAGCCATTCTCTCCCCCAGGAGATCTTCCCAAGCCAGGGATAGAACCCAGGTCTTCCATATTGCTGGTTCTTTACTAGCTGAGCTACCGGGGAAGCCCACAGGATACAGAGGAACAAGTTAAATACACCATAAGAAAGCAAGCCACATTCTCCATAGGACAAATGACCTGGTTTCTAAAGCAAATCACAGTTGTAAAAAAAAAGAGGAAAACAGAAGGAAGGAGTGGTTGGCAGAGGAAAACAGAGACTTAAAGGACCTGACATCCTGCCATAATGTGACTTCAGATTCAAACAAATTAAATGTAAAAAACACTTGATAAAAATCAGAGAAATGTACATGTGGACCAGGTATAGATGACATTAAGGAATTACTGTAAATTTTGTTCATTGTGAGGATGGCATGGTCATTCTGGCAGCTGAATAATACCCCCCAAAGATACGCCCATAACCTAATCCAGATCCAAGAGTATGTTACCTTCCATGGCAAAAGGCACTTTGGTAATGTGATGAATTTAAGGACCTTGAGATGGGGTGGCCATCTTGGATGACCTGGGTGGGCTGAAGGCAATTATCAGGATCTTTAAAAAAAGGGAGGCGGGAAGGTCTAAAGCAGAGAAATGTGATGTAGAGGCTGAAGTGATGCAGGGCTGTAAGCCAGAGAATGTACGAGGCGTTAGATGCTGGAAAAGGCAAGGACGATGGTTCACTCCCAGAAGCTCCAGAAGGAATATGGTCCTGCCTACACCTTGATTTTAGACCCATTCTGGATTCTTGACCTCCAGAACTATAAGATTATAGTGTGTATAGTTTTAAGTCACTAAAATTGGTGGTAATTTGTTAAAACAGCAATAAGACATTTAAAAAAATATATATATATATATATTGATTGATTGATTTTGGCTGTGCTGGTTCTTCGTTACTGCATGGGCTTTCTCTAGCTGTAGGGAGTGGGGACTACTCTCCAGTTGCAGTGCATGGGCGTCTCACTGCAGCGGCTTCTCTTACTGCAGAGCACAGGGCCTAGGGCACACTGGCTTCAGTAGTCGCAGCACGTGGGCTGTAGAGCATGGGCTCAGTAGTTGTGCACGGGCTTATTTGCTCCAAGAAACGTGAGATCTCCCCAGACTAGCAATCAAACCTGGGTCCCCTGCATTGGCAGGTTGATTCTTTATCACTGAACCACCCGGGAAGCCTGAAATAGGACATTAATACAGCCTTTTTTTTTTTTTAAGGCCTTGTCACTTAGAGATGTAATGAAGCATTTGAGGGTGGAATGACACAGGATTTACTTTAAATATCCCCCAAAGAAAAAAAAAGTACATGTGGTAGGAGCTAAAACAAAGTTGGGAAAAACATTGATAATAGCTGAAGCTGAATGATGAGTTTGAGGAAGCTTGAAAAGTGAAAGTGAAAGGCGCTCAGTCATGTCTGACTCTTTGCGACCCCATGGACTGTGTAGTCCATGGAATTCTCCAGGCCAGAATACTGGAGTACGTAGCCTTTCCCTTCTCCAGGGGATCTTCCCAATCCAGGGATCGAAAACAGGTCTCTCACATTGCAGGCGGATACTATACCAGCAGAGCCACAAGGGAAGCCCAAGAATACTGGAGGGCCTATCCCTTCTCCAGCGGATCTTCCTGACCCAGGTATCGAACTGGGGTCCCCTGCATTGCAGGCAGATTCTTTACCAACTGAGCTATGAGGGAAGGCCTTGGTATACCATTATCTCTACTTTTATGCATGGCTGAATGTTTCTAGAACAAAATATTTCAAAATGTGTCAGAGTCTCCATGCAGAGGACCCAGGTTCCAGGTGTAGCCAACACATAGTTTTATATGAGAAAAATGAAGTGAATAAAGCTGGAAAAAAACAAAAAAACCCAAAACATTGTGTCAACGGTGTGACCCTGGATTCTACCCCCAGACCCCTTCTGGGCTATGCTGTGCTGTGCTCAGTTGTGTCTGACTCTTTGCGACCCCATGGACTGTAGCCTGCCAGGCTCCTCGTTCCATGGAATTTTCCAGGCAAGAATATTGGAGTGGATTGCCGTGTCCTTCTCCAGGGGATCTTCCCAACCTAGGGATCAAACCTGGGTCTCCTGCATTGGTAGGCAGGTTCTTTACCACTGAGCTACCTGTGAAGCCCTGAGCCTGTCAAAACCCTGGTGGTCTCCTTTGCTTCCCAATTTTATATCTCAACCCAGACCCTCCTATGAGTTCCAGATGCACATTCAACTGCCAGCTTGCTTCACCCTTGGGGCCAATGAACGTTCAGACTCAGCATGTTCACAGAGTGATTGCCAGGATCTACCGTAATGTGAACAAAGCTAGGTGGATAACAGGGTTTGTAGCATGCTAGCAATGGCACCCCACTCCAGCACTCTTGCCTGGAAAATTCCATGGACGGAGGAGCCTGGTGGGCTGCAGTCCATGGGGTCACTAAGAGTCGGACATGACTGAGCGACTTCACTTTCACTTTTCACTCTCATGCATTGGAGAAGGAAATGGCAACCCACTCCAGTGTTCTTGCCTGGAGAATCCCAGGGACGGGGGACCCTGGTGGGCTGCCATCTATGGGGTCACACAGAGTCGGACACGACTGAAGCGACTCAGCAGCAGCAGCTTTTAAGCCTAAGAGAGGGCAGCCAGATGTGAATACACAAAGTGAATACACATGTATGTATCTGTGTTTATTTATGTATTTAAGGAGAAATCAGACATGGTCCCAGAAGTATTACTCTTAACTTACCTTACTCTCCCTTCTCCCTTCTTCTGCTTACTTGGATCACCCCAGGTTCTTGCTGCCGCTTTGTCTTTGGGGGACCATGTCTTTCCCATCTTGGAAGATGGAGCTCCCATCTCCCAAGTTGCTCAGGTCACAACCTTGAGGTCAAGGTCAAACTTTAACTTTTCTCTTACACCCCAGATCCAATTCATCAGCAATTCCTGTTAGCTCTGCCTTCTAAAAAATAAGAAAAAAGGAATCTACCTGCCAATACAGGAGACACAGGTTCTATCCCTGGTCCAGGAAGATTCCACATGCTGCCAATGCAGAGCAACTAAGCCCATGCTCCATAACTACCACTCAATGGACATGAATTTGAGCAAACTCCAGGAGACAGTGAAGGATAGAGGAGCCTGTCGTGCTGTAGTCCATAGGATTGCAAAGAGTTGGACGTGACTTAATGACTGAAGACACACACTGCCTTCTAAATACACATAAGCTGGGTTTCCACCTTCACGCTCTCGATCCCCACAGTGTTACGACCCACAAGCTAGGTGGACTTCTTGGTGGGGCCCTGGAGGGTCTGCTCTGGCCCTTGGCTTTTCTTCTTTTCTGGAGAAAGATTTGTTTGAAGATGAGTTTTCTTGCTCTGCAGGGTTGGCTCTGGGCTCCAGCGGTGAATAAAGCAATGGCATTTTCTTCAGTCTACTTTTGCTTTGCCTTCCCCAGTGTAGTGTTGAGGACCAGCCAGGGCAAGTTTCCAAAAATTCCTTTGATTATTTTGAAAAAGCCTTACACAATTTCACCAGAGGGACCCCAGAAATCAAATGCACAGTCAGCATAGGGATGTGCTGAATAGAAAGTTCAAATTCAGTGAATAGGGTGGTTTTTGTCAATTAACTAGTAAGGGGCCTTCAAGGCTTCCCTCATAGCTCAGTTGGTAAAGAATCCACCTGCAATGCAGGAGACCCTGGGCCGATTCCTAGGTTGGGAAGATCTCCTGGAAGAGGGATAGGCTACCCACTCCAGTATTCTTGGGCTTTCCTTGTGGTTCAGCTGGTAAAGAATCTGCCTTCAATGTGGGAGAACCTGGGTTTGGTCCCTGAGTTGGGAAGATCCCCTGGAGAAGTGAAAGGCTACCCACTCCAGTATTTTGGCCTGGAAAATTCCATGGACTACACAATCCATGGGGTCACAAAGAGTCAGACACAACTGAGTGACTTTCACTTTCAAGGGGTCTCCAAAGACTGTAATGTCTTTGCTGGTCCTGGGGAGCCCCCAGATGATCCACCCGAATGCAGGGATCTATGGTGAGTCTAAGCTCTGGGGATGGGCAACTGGGTTAGCGGTGACTCCCAGGTCACCCCAGGCTCCTACTGGACAATTTGAGAAATTTGCTGTTGTAATCGCTAAGGTTGGGCTGATTGAAAGTGATACAAAGGTGCAGGGTGACTAAGGTTTCATTAAGATTCTTGCTATTTTCAATGAGTATTTTAAAGACATAATTTATTACATGGGGGACTCCTGAGAAATCACTCCCATGTTATTCTTATTAGTTGCTCTGTGTGTGTTCTAAAAATGCAGATAACTTACCCTCAGGTTTATTTCTTTAATAAGTTCATATTGCCAAGCTTCTAAAGACCCAAGGGTCAGTAATGCCAGGTGCCATCCCTTCTTGGGTAAATCGCCTTCCACAAGAGACACAGCTGCTGTACTTGTTACCTACCCTGGTAGGGAGATGCAGTGTTGGGAAGACTGCAAAGCCTTAGCTCTTCAAGAGGGAGAAGTTCCTAAGCAAAGGTTTTGGAGTCTGAATTGGGTCCTATTGTCTTAATCTGGGATCTTTCAGTTTGCAGAAGGTGGCGCTTGAGGTAGAAAACCCACCTGCAAATTCAGGGGACGCTGGAGATGTGGTTTGATCCCTGGGTCAGGAAGATCCCCTGGAGGAGGAAATGGCAACCCACCCCAGGATTCTTGTTGGGAAATCCCATGGACAGAGGAGCCTGGTGGGCTACAGTCCATGGGGTCGCAAAGAATCAGATACGATTGAGCACGCATACACAAAACACGACTTAGACTGGGTTCCCTTGAAACACTGCAGCCGTTGCCTGGGGAGTCTCTGGGGAGATATGCCCAAGGCAGTGAGGAGGGCAGGACTGGGCACAGGGAGATGGCAAGTCCATCTCCTGCAACTGAGGCCCATCCTACCTGAAAACTCTGGTCCCAAATCGAGGCAAGAGGGCTGTGCCTTTGCACCCCTGCATCACCAGTGGGGGATTTACCTGCCATGAAGGGGGGATCTGTCTATATTATCCACTACACCTGGCTGTCACTGGCTGACCGGGCTGCCACTGACACATTTATATCACCTGAGAAAGCTACTGAATCCCTCCAAGCCTCAGTTTGCTCATCTGTAAAATGGATTAAAAGATACCCTATCTTGTCTTAAGGATTAGAGATATAAAGCTCCTAGCACAGTGCTAGTGTGGCTAATGATATGTAAAATATGCACTGAATTACCATGACTTAGTACAAAATATCTCATAAATTTTCACATAAATTACCTGCTGAAATGACAATATTTTGGATATACTGGATATGTACTGGATATACTGGACTAAATAAAATGTATCAGTCAAAGAGTCACACACGAATGAGTGACTGAGCTGACTGATTAGTCAAGTTAATCCCACCATTTCTTTAAAAAATTTTTAAATTAAATTGATTAATTTGTTTTTGACTGTGCTGGTTCTTCATTACTGCAAGTGGGCTTTCTCTAGTTGTAGCCAATGGGGGTTACTCTCTAGTTGCAAGAAGTGTGCAGGCTTCTCTTGTTGTGGAGCATAGGCTCTAGGTGCCCAGGCTTAGTAGTTTTCGAACGTGGGCTTTAGTTGCCCCACAGCACGCGGAATCCTCCTGGACTGGGGACCAAACCTGTGTTCCCTGCATTGGCAGGTGGATCTTTACCCACTGGACCACCAGGGAAGTCCTCTTTTTACTTTTTATAATGGTGGCTACTAGAGAATTAAAATTACATATGGGAGGCTCATTAGATTAATACCCCCTATTTATACTTAGGTAGGAAAGACTATAGTTCAGCTCCTGGACAATGTCCTTGGCAATTCCATCATTTCATCAATGACATACTAGTTAACAAATCATCTAGTGTTGACTGGAGATAAAGAGAGCCAGTGTGAGCTTTTGATGAGTCTTTTATTATTTTTTGAAGTGAATTAATTTTATTTAATTGCATTAATTTGAAGGCAAAAAAAAAATCATACCTACATTGGTCTTTCACAGTAATGAGTAATAACACTGTTATTATTGGGAGATTAGAACTGACATATACACACTACTACATATAAAATAAATAATAACGACCTACTGTTTAACACAGGGAATTCGACTCAATACTTTGCAATGGGAAAAGTATCTAAAAATAGAGTGGATATATGTGTATGAATAACTGATTCACTTAGGTGTACACCTGAAACTAACCCAACAGTGTAAATCAGCCATACTCCAATCAAATTTTTTAAAAAACCATTACCCCAATACTGGATTCAACTCTTGGTGGGTGTTGAGCTAAAAGACACAGCCAAGCCAAAGACTGGGAGGAGGGAGGGTTTATTACTTGTAGCAGGTAAAGGAGGACATGGAGCATCCTTCCCAAAGCAGTGTCTCTGATGAGTCTTTTGAGTGTAGGTTCTAACTATCTCTGGAATTTTTGTGTTTCTAACTTAGCTGAACTGGTTGCCTGTAATTCACATGTTACAGATAGATTGTGCTGAAGGATTTTAAGGTAGACTGCAGGGCACTTCCCTGGTGGCTCAGACAGTAAAGAAACTGCCTGCTGTGCAGGAGACTCTGGATCAATCCCTGGGTCGGGAAGATCCTCTAGAGAAGAGAATGGTTACACTCTCCAGGATTCTTGCCTGGAGAATTCCATGGACAGGAGCCTGCTGGGCTATAGTCCATGGGGTCACAAAGAGTTGGACATGACTGAGCGACTAATACTTTCATTTTCCCTGGTGGTCTAGTGGCTAAGACTCTGCACTCCCAATGCAGATGGCCTGGGTTCGATCTCTGGTCAGGGAACTAGATCCTACACACTGCAACGAAAGATCCAGAATTCTGAAACTGAGACTCAGCGTTCCCTTGTGGCTCGGACGGTAAAGAATCCACCTGCAATGCAGGAGACCCGGCTGTGATTCCTGAGTCAGGAAGATCCCCTGGAGGAGGAAATGGCAACCTAATCCAGTATTCTTGCCTGGGAAATGGCATTGACAAAGGAGCCTGGGGTCGCAAAGAGTTGGACATGACTGAGCAACCAACACACAACAACACAGCAAGACCCGGGGCAGTCAAATAAATAAAAAAATAGGTTACAAGCATTATCCCCTCTTTTCAAGCCCTTTGCTCTTGAGACCACGGTGTTATAGCTCCAACTGAGTCTGACAAATATGCTTGTAATCACATTCAGAACATTCTGTTTAAGGAAACAGGAAATTAAACGCTCAGTTTTAGAAAGCATTTCATCCAAAATGTTTAATGTAGTTATCCCGGGAGCTTAAAGGAAACTTGCATTTCTGCCAAGCAGCTCCTGCTCCACTGATGTTAGAATCGAGACTATTTCACTGTACGGAGCACCTAACACTCCCTCCCACTGTTTTCTCCTTATAAAGAAAACATGACGAATTAGTGACCTGGAAGATCTGAATAAAAATCACATGAGGAAATCATTGTTTAGACAGTTCTTTTCAGCTTAATTAATTCACTTTGGCTGTCCAAATTCATTCTAGGTCTGCAGGCAATTTTCAAGTAAAATGTTACGACAAAGTTCATACCAAAGATCTGGGACAAGGATGGGTGTTTGCTGAGCTGTCAGCTCAAGCTAAACAAATGCCAATAGAGAATCCTTAGGCAAATTAACTTCCCCCTGAATGGGTTCTTTTATGTCATCCATCTGCATTCATTCTCGTGGGTACTTTCAGATGGGGCTAGCAAGTTAGATACACACGAATGATGGAAAATTGTTTTTTTAAAAAATCAATGGGTCAATTTAAGAAAAGTTGATCCTGGTCTAAATAAGATTCTTTCTTTTTCTATCTATTTCAAGGAGTCTAAAAATCTATTTCAATTTCCTCTCTCAATTTGCAAAGAGCCTGAATATTTTTTGTCCTTCAAAATGTTAAATGGAGAGCGAGTGATAAATTGGGAGTTTGGGGTTGACACATATGAATTACTGTATATAAAATAGATAATTAATAAGGACCTGTTGTATAGCACAGGGAACTCTACTCAATACTCTGAAATGGCTTACATGGGAAAATAATCTAAAAAAGAGTGGATATATGCATTTGTATGATAGATTCACTTTGCTGTACACCTGAAACTAACAGAATATTGTAAACCAGTTCTACTCCATTAAAAATTTTATAAAAAGTTCCATATGATTTAGCAATTCCACTCCTAACGTATATATCGAAAAGAATTGAAATCAAGCACTCAAGCAAATACTTCAACACAAATGTTCAAAACAGTGCCATTGTTGCTGTTTTGTTGTCAAGTCATGTCCGACTGTTTGTGACCCCATGGACTGTAGCTTGTCAGGCTTCTCTGTCCATGGGATTCTCTAGGCAAGAATACTGGAATGGGCTGCCATTTCCTTCTCTAGGGGAATCTTCCAGACCCGAGAATCCAACCCACGTCTCTTGCATTGGCAAGCGGATTCTTTATTGTTGAGCCTCCAGGGAAGCACAGCAGCACCATCAATAACAGGCAAATGGTAGAAAGACCAGAAATGTCCATCAACAGATAAATGGATAAATAAAATGGACTATGACTCATGCATAAAAAGAAATGGAATACAATGCTACAAATGGATGGACCTCAAAAAAGTGTGCTAAGTGAAAGAAGCCAGACATAAAAGTCACATACAGTATGACTCCATTTATATGAAATATCCAGAATGGGTAAATCAACATAGAAACAGAAAGCAGAGTGGTGGTTGCAGGGGCTGGAGAAAGGATGGAATGGGGAGCGACACAGACAGGAGTTTCTATGGGGGTTATAAAAATATTTTGGGACTAGACCAAGGTGGGGGATTGCACATCACTGTTAACATACTCGGAGAAGGTGATGGCACCCCACTCCAGTGCTCTTGCCTGGAAAATCCTGTGGATGGAGGAGCCCGGTGGGCTGCAGTCCATGGAGTCGCTCAGAGTTGGACAGGACTGAGCTACTTCACTTTCACTTTTCACCTTCATGCATTGGAGAAGGAAATGGCAACCCACTCCAGTGTTCTTGCCTGGAGAATCCCAGGGATGGGGGAGCCTGGTGGGCTGCCGTCTATGGAGTCACACACGACTGAAGCGACTTAGCAGCAGCAGCAGTGAACATACTGCATGCCACTGAACGGTACTGTTTAAATAGACTAATTTATATTATGCAAATTACACCTCAATTTTAAAAAATCTGTCACCTTTTCTGTAACCACATATTTGACTGTCTGGGAAATGGAATTTTCTGAAAATCCAAACCACCTTTTCTGAGCATCAGTCATTAATAGGTCTCCTGGTCCAACCTGGACTCTTAGACATCAGAGCAGCGAGACACAAACTCATCCCTGTTTCATTGTGGGTCCTTTAATCCCTCCACTGATCAGCTGTTTGCAGTTACCCTGGCTCTTGTATAAAGCTTTTAAAATTCTGCACGGTGTTTTTTTGACCACTGGATGTCATGAGCGCACAACGTATGCTTCAGCTAGAAAAACTGCATGCTTAAGGGAACACGGCTTCACCCACCATGGCAGCAGGTCTCTGTATGGCCGTGGAGAGGGCACCAGTAAAGTAATCAGGTTATGAGCTCTTGAAAAGTTTGTTTCTGCAAGCACGACTGAGAAGTAAACAAAATACAGGCGATTGAAGATAAGCAAAAACACAGCACTGGCTTCCTCTTTGTTTTTTCCCAGCATATTTCAGTGGATTAGCTGTTATGGGAGGAAAATCAAAGTCTAACATAAAATACTCTTAGGGCCACTTCTCAAGTATTTTGATCAAGAAAGGTGAGTGACCTGAAACTGTTTGGCCTCAGATGGTACAGAGCTCGGCTCAACCAGCAAATTAAAATGAGGATAAGTAGATGCCAGTTGTCACTATCTTATTTCCCATTGACTGGCCTTTTAATTGGGTTTCCCAGGTGACACAATGGTAAAGAATCCGCCTGCCAATGCAGGAGATGTGAGTTCAATTCCTGGGTTGGGAAGATTCCCCTGGAGTAGGAAATGGCAACCTACTTCAGTATTCTTGCCTGAAAAATTCCATGGACAGAGGAGCCTGGCGGGCTACAGTCCATGGGGTCATAAAGAGTCTGATACAACTGAGTATGCTTTCACATAGGTCTTTTAATTTCACTAGAGAGTAACTTGTAAATTGTCCCGAATACAGTTGATCCTACTTCAGAATCATGTGATTATGGGATTCTTGGCTATGTCCAGTCTTGGAACCAGTACTTCCTCACTGATAAATGTACTCCTGATGTCCTCTCTAAGCCGGGGCAGCTGAGAGAGGCCTGAATGTGCAAATCAGCCCCTTTAGTTATTCCTCTTGGCTATGGGAAATCGCCTGTGTTAATGACATCATTAACATTCTTTTAATTAGGAAGGAAGGTCAATGAACAAAGGAGGAAATAAACTGGGGCTCCAGAGAAGTTAAATCTAATACTTCCAAGGACATCAGGGTCATTTATCCCCTCAGTAGGTTTGTCTGCAAGTTACAAGGATTTTAATGGTTTGTGAAAACCTATTCATGTTCACGAAGGTGGAACTGTTGAGATGTGGGCTTAGAGAAATTGGAGCCAAGGCGTTGGGAAAAAAGAAACTATCCACAAACTTAGATAAGACTTCTCAAAATATATATTTTTATTTCTACGAGGTATTCAACAATAGACATGTTAAAGCAGCAGCCCAACAACTGAGCAAACCCAGGAGTGAAGAGGAAGATGCTTTGACTTTGAGAATTCACCCTAATTCTCCCCATCCTTAACACTAATGATTTCCAGCATGGAAAAAAGAGCAGACTCAGAACGTAAAAAGAAGATTTGGTCATTCTTCAGAACTATCGTACAGGAAGAAATATTGGTGGGTGTTTTGGGATGGACAGTGAAAGCCTCTCTTAAGAGATGGACCTTGAGCAGTGACCTGAATGGGATGGAGGAGGACCCATGTGAGTATCTGGAGGAAGAGCATCTCAGGCGGGAGAACAGCAGGTGCAAAGGCCCTATGGTGAGAGCTCATTTAGTAGGTTTAAGGAACAGCAAGAGGCAGATGGAGTGATAGGAGATGATGTTGCAGAGAGAGCAGGGCAGATGGTGTAAGGCCCGGAAATCATGGTGAGTACTCAGTGTTACCCTGAGCGAGATGGGAGCCATTGGGTAGCTTTAAGCAAAGACCTCTGGGAGATGGCTTGTGCTTTAGAAGGATCTCTGTGGCTACTTGGAGAATAGACTTCAGAGACCAGAGTAGAAATGGGAGCCCAGGTGGAGGCCACTGCAGGTGTCCAAGCAAGGGAGCTGGTGGCTTAGATCAAGCTGGTGATGGATCAGCATCTGGTAATGGATTGAGTGTGGGTGACCCTCACATTTACTGAGTTTCTTCCTGCCTTTGAGTTGCCATCCTGGTGGGCATCCTTTGCCATTTCCATTCTCTGGTTTTTTCCCTGAAAGCAGTATGCAGGTAATTCCATGTGCCATTGTGGAAAAAGAAAACAACACCACTATTTTTTAGATTGGTGCTGGTGTGAGTAGCCACATTACTCTCTTGGGTGTGTATTTTAAAAGGTTTTTGTTTGTTTGTTTTTAAAATTAATGCCAAAAGTCAAGCATTATAATTTGTAAACTTAAATTATATGTCTTGTATCTTATTAGCTTAGTAGTCGGAATGACTTAGTCTTTAGGTGCAAGATTGTTGTTAGAGGACAGAGAGAAAATGTTTTACGGATTATGAGACTGTACATTTTTAAAAATAGCAATATGCAATAAAGAGATGAATTCATTCATGGTCATACTGAGTGGCATGTGGGATCTTAGCTCTCCAATCAGAGGAATCTAACCTGTGCTCCCTGAAGTGGAAGTACAGAGTTTTAACTACTGGACTGCCATGGAAGTCCTCCCAAAATCTTACTTATTTTTAGTATTTGTTTCCTCCAATCAGAATGTAAGCTCTGTGAAAGCATAGCTTAGAAAAGTGACAGAAATATTGTATATTTGTGGATGTATCGTATGTTTTTATATACAAGTGACAGGCCACCCCCCAACCCCCACAACTACCAGAGATTCACAAAAAGGGATATTTTTTGGATAACAAACAGTGTGGAGGCAGTATCTGATATTACTTCAGCTTCTCTCTGAAACCATTGAGGACCCAACTTTCTGCTCATTCGACTTGGCCATCATTAGCACCCTGGCTTTTTATCTTCAGGGTCACAAGATAGCTGCTGCAGCTCCAGGCATCTCAGTTGATTTTAAAAAGGGGAAGAAACAATGTTGGCAAGCTTCTCCTCTCGTCTGTTTTTATAACAAAGGTAAAGATTTCCCAGAAATGTCCCCACTTGACTAACTTTTATGTCTCAGTGAAAGTCATGACTACTATTAGATACAAGAGAAACTGAGAATTGGGCAATGTAAAGGAATTGCGTAGCCAGCAAGCATCCTTCCAGAGCTGAGTGAATGAACTGAAAGAGAGTCATTAGTAAAAGATGATACTCATCTAAGGGACCCAAAAAGCCCTATGGATATAGACTGAAAACTAGGAAAGTCTCAGAGAATCTTCATTCATTCATTCATCCTTGTTTTCTTTAGATTTTTTCTATCCAAGTTCACAAACGACACTAGATTATAATTTTTCTTTTACACACTGTCCTTGTCAGATTTTGGTGCCAAAGCTATTCTACCCTTATAAAATGGGCTGGAGAGAGTTCTCGATTTTTGGCAGGTTTTTTTTTTTTTTTCTGTGAAAGGCCAGATAGTAAACATTAGAGAGTAAATATTTGGCTTTGCAGAGCCTACAGTGTCTGTCCTAACGTCTCGACACAGCCCTTACGGTGTGAAAGGAGCCACAGACAGTACGTGAAACAGCAGGCCTGGCCAAGCTTGGCCCACAAGCTGTGGTTTACCGGTCCCTATTCTAGGCTGTGTTTTGTGTATGTTTAGATTTATGTTTTTAAATGTTTGGAAAAACTCTCCTGTAATACCTCACAGGCCTGTTTTTGATTTGGAAAATATTTTTAAATTGTGGATTCAATTTCTTCAGTAATTATAGGACTGTTCTGGTTGTCCCTTATGCAGAGGGACATTATGCAGAGACATTACCTTACATCGTATTTTTGAAGAAATTTGTCCATTGGATCTATGTTTTCAAATGAACTGACAAAGAATTTTTAATTATTAACTATTTCTTTTATTATGGCAAAATACATACAAAATAAGCATACTCATTCTAACCATAAAACTTAAAATTTTAAAAATCGTGGTAAAATATACACAACATAAAATCTACTATCTTAATCATTTTTCACTTCTAACACATAGTTCAGTAGTGTTAAATACATCTACATGGTCGTGTGACAATTTCCAGAGCCCTTTTCCTCTTGCAATCCTGAACATTTTAGCCTTTAAATTTTTTTTTTCCTTTTTTGACTGTGCCACACATGTGGGATCTAGGTCTCTGACCAGGGATTGAACCTGCACTCCCTGCATTGGAAACTTGGACTCCTAACCACTGGACCTCGAGGTAAGTCCCCATTTTAACCATTTTAAGTGTTTGATTTGGTGGCACTAAGTACATTCACAACGTTGAGAAACCATCGCCACTATTCATATCCAGAACTTTCTCAACATCCCAGATAGAAACTGTACCAATTAAACAAAACCTCCCCAGCCCCCTCTCCCCCTAGACCCTGGTAACCTCTATTCTACTATCAGTCTCTATGAATTTGCCTGTTCTGGGAACCTCATGTAAGTGGAGTCATATAATACTGGTTCTTTTGTGTCTGGCATATTTCACTTAGTGTAGTCTTTTCAAGGCTCATCGTTGCTATAGCATGTATCAGAATTTCATTTCTAGCTAATGCTATGGTGGCAATCATTTTCCAGTATTAACAAATTAACATATTGTTTACCTTAAACTTGTGTTAAATGTCAACTATAACTTGATAAAGCTGAGAAAAAATTTTTAAAAAGATCTCATTCCTTTTTAGGGCTGAATAATACTCTATAGATATGGATCTACCACATTTGCTGATTTGCACCTTTTGCTGATTGTAAAAAATTACTGTTGTGTACACAGGTGTGCAGGTAACTGTACTTTCAATTTTGGTGGGGGGGTCTACATTGAGAAGAGGAATTGCTGGCTCCTAAGGCAATGGCACCCCACTCCAGTACTCTTGCCTGGAAAATCCCACGGATGGAGAAGCCTGGTAGGCTCGGACACGACTGAGCAACTTCACTTTCACTTTTCATTTTCATGCATTGGAGAAGGAAATGGCAATCCACTCCAGTGTTCTTGCCTGGAGAATCCGAGGGACGGGGAGCCTGGTGGGCTGCCGTCTATGGGGTAGCACAGAGTCCGACACGACTGAAGCAACTTAGCAGCAGCAGCAGCATGGTAATTCTATGTTTAACCTTTTGGGAAATTGCCAAACTGTTTTCCTTTATTATGGACATGTAAATATTACTTTGTTTTTGGCTGCGCTGGGTCTTTGTTGCTGTGCACAGGCTGTCTCCAGTTGCGGTGAGCAGGGACTCCTCTTCATTGTGGCGCATGGGCTTCTCGTTGCGATGGCGTCTTTTGTTGCGGAGCATGGGCAGTAAGGAATGAGGGCTTCAGAAGTTCCAGCATGCTGGTTCAGTCATTGTGGTATACAGGCTTAGTTGCTCCTTGGCATGTGGAATCTTCTCAGACCAGGGATAGAACCCATGTCCCCTGCATTGGCAGATGATTTCTTATCCACTGGACTGTTAGGGAAGTCCCTATTATGGACATTTTAATCAAAGGTTTTCATATTGAAAATTGCACAAATCTTAAGTGTACAGTTCACTAAATCACATCACATCAACACCCTGGGTAAACTGTCACTAGTTCAAGATCATGACCAGCTCTCCAGAAGACCCATGTTCTCTTCCATTCACTTCTCACACTATTGGTTAGTTTTGCCCATTTTGGAACTTTATAAATCTAAAATAATATTTTATTTATTCTTTTGTGATAGACTTCATTCAGCATATTGTGAGGTTCATTTATGTTGTTCCCTGAAGCAGTAGCTAATTCATTCTGTTGCATAAATATACCACCATTTATTTATTCATTCTTCTGTTCTGTAAAATAATATTTTTATTTTAAAATTAATTTTAAATATTTGTTTATTTGGCTGTGCCAGATCCCAGATGTAGCACGAAGGATCTTCAAACTTTGTTGTGGCATGCAGGACCTTTCATTGCGGCATCTTTAGTTCCCTGGTAGCTCAGCTGGTAAAGAATCTGCCTGCAGGAGACCTGGGTTCGATTCTCAAGTCGGGAAGATCCTCTGGAGAAGGGATAGGTTTTTGGGCTTCCCTGGTGGCTCAGCTGGTAAAGAATCTGCCTGCTATGTGAGAGCCCTGGGTTCGGTCCCTGTGTGGGGAAGGTCCCCTGGAGAAGGGAAAACCTACCCACTCCAGAATTCTGGCCTGGAGAATTCCATGGAATATACAGTCTCAAAGAGTCAGACACGAGGCAAAGAGTTGGACATGTCACAAAGAGTCCGACACGACTGAGCGACTCTCACTTCTTCACTTTCACTCATGCCATTGTAAATGATGTACTTAAAAAGAATAAACTTATTTTAGAATAGTTTTAGTTTAAAAAAAATATTGCAAAGATGATGTAGAGAGTTCCTATAGCGGAAGCACTTTTTAAATTAAAAAAGTTTTAGTTCCTAATTTTCTGTTGCTGTTACATAAAAATACAATTGCATCTAGGCTTCCCTTATGGCTCAGATGGTAAAGAATCTGCCTGCAATGCAGGAGACTCAGGTTTGAGCCCTGGGTCGGGAAGATCCCCTGGAGAAGGAAATGGCAACCCACTTCAGTATTCTTGTCTGGAGAATCCCTTAGACAGAAGATCCTGGCAGGCTGCGGTCCATAGTGTTACAAAGAGTTGAACAGAACTGAGCAACTAACACTTTCACTTTCATATTGACTTTGTATATATTAACTTTATATATTTGCTTATTAATTGTAATAATTTATCTATTGATCATTTTGGATGTTTTACCTATCCAATTATGTCATCTGTAAATAAGACTGTTTTATTTCTTCTTTCCAAATCCCTAAAATTTTGCCCCTGTATTGAACTTGCCTGGACTCTCAGGAAAAAATTAGCTGTGGTAGCAAGTGTCCTACTCTTTCTCAAACTCATGGGAAAACGTCCAGTATTTCTTCTTTAAGAGTGATGTTTGCTATAAAATCTTTTTTTTTTTGTAGACATTCTTTATCTACAGTTTAGATTGATAAAATCCACACTTTACCTTCAGTTTTTTTTTTTTAAATTAATTGAATTTTGATTTTTATCTTTTGGATGATGAATTTTATCGGTTGATATTTCTCCATATGTTGAAATGCTTTTGGTATCTTTTTACCCTTATTTTTTTTTACATTAGTTTCCAAATGTTAAGCCAGCCTTGCATTCCTGGGACAAACCCAACCTCTGATGATATATTATCCCATTATATAACTCTGCCTTAATGATCTCTGATGCTTTTAGAGAGTCTAAAAAAAAAAAAGTAATTTGTCCTGCATTTCTAGTTACTTTAATGGAAGTATTGATAAAATAAGCTATCTTTCTTTTGCTGAAGATTTTTAATTTCAGTGTATTGTTCTGTCCTCCTTTTCATTTTTAAATCAGTATGGCAGAGGTTTGTGTGGACACAAAGCAAAGGAATCCACATCCAGTGCAGAGGCTTCCCATGCATGACTCAGGCCAAAAGCTGACTGCTCCTTCTCCCACACATTAAAAGGGTGTTGGCCCACCCACACCTGGCAGATTGACTACACTGAGTCTTTGACCCCTCTCCTCTCTGCTATTAACATTTTTTTCAGGCTGCTGGGTTGCTGTTCCAGTCCATCCAGCTGACTCTGGTCCTACTATTATGGCCATTAAAAGTTCAATGAAGTGCCTGGCAATTGTATTGTTGTTGTTTAGTTGAGAAGTTGGGTCCCACTCTTTGCAACCCTATGGACTGTAGCCCACCAGGCTCCTCTATTCATGGGATTTGCCATGCAAGAATACTAGAGTGGGTCGCTGTTTCCCGTTTTTTTTAAATTTGTTTATTTTTAATTGAAGGATAACTGCCTTACAGTATTGTATTGGTTTATGCCAAATATCAACATGAATCAGCCATAGGAATACATGTCCCCTCCCTCTTGAGCCTCCCTCCCACCTCTCTCCCTATCCCACCCCTCTAGGTTGTTACAGAACCCTGGTTTGAATTCCCTGAGTCATACAGTGAATTTCCATTGGCTATCTATTTCACATATGGTAATGTATGTTTCCATGTTACTCTCTCCATACATCCCACCCTCTATGTCTGTGTCTCCATCAAAAGTGAAAGTGTTAGTTGCTCAGTCATGTCCGATTCTTTGTGACCCCATGGAGTATAGCCTGCTAGGCTCCTCTGTCCATGGAATTCTCCAGTCAAGAATACTGGAGTGGGTTGCCATTCCCTTTTCTAGAGGATCTTTTTGACCCAGGGATCGAACCCAGGTTTCCTGCATTGCAGGCAGAGTCTTTACCATCTGAGCCACCAGGTAAGCCATGTGTCTCCATTGCTGTCCTGCAAATGATGCCATCAGTACAATCTTTCTAGATTTCGTATATGTGCATTAGTATGTGATATTTGTTTTTTTCTTTCTAACTTACTTCACTCTGTGTAATAGGCTCTAGGTTCATCCACCTCATTAGAACTAATTCAAATGCATTCATTTTTATGGCTGAGTAGTACTGGCACTCCACTCCAGTACTCTTGCCTGGAAAATCCCATGGACAGAGAAGCCTGGTAGGCTGCAGTCCATGGGGTCGAGAAGAGTCAGACATCACTGAACGACTTCACTTTCACTTTTCACTTTCATGTATTAGAGAAGGAAATGGCAACCCGCTCCAGTGTTCTTGCCTGGAGAATCCCAGGGACGGGGGAGCCTGGTGGGCTGCCATCTATGGGGTCACACAGAGTCGGATACGACTGAAGTGACTTAGCAGCAGCAGCAGCAGCAGCAGTATTCCATTGTATATATGTACCACATATATACATTCTTTATCTATTCATCTGCCTATGGAAATCTAGGTTACTTCCATGTCCTAGCTATTGTAAATAGTGCTGCAATGAGCATTGGGGTACATGTGTCTTTTTCAATTTTGGTTTCCTCAAGGTATATGTCTAGTAGTGGGATTGCTGGGTCATATGGTGGTTTTATTCCTAGTTTTTAAAGGAATTTCCATACTGTCTTCAATAGTGGCTGTATCAATTTACATTCCTACCAATAGTGCAAGAGGATTCCCTTTTCTCCACACCCTCTCTAGCATTTATTGTTTGTAGACTTTTTGATGATTGCCATTCTGACTGGTGTTAGGTGATACCTCACTGTAGCTTTGATTTGCATTTCTCTAGTAATGAGCCATGTTGAGCATCTTTTCATGTGTTTATTAGCCATCTGTATGTCTTCTTTGGAGAAATGTCTGTTTAGGTCTTTTTCTACTTTTTGATTGGGTTGTTTGTTTTTCTGGTATTGACTTATATGAACTGCTTGTATATTTTGGAGCTGTAAGGAATTTGCCTGCAATGCAGGAGCTGCAGGAGACAGGTTCAATCTCTGGGTTGGTAAGATCCCCTGGAGGAGGACATGGCAACAAACTCCAGTATTCTTGCCTGGAGAATTCCTTGGACAGAAGAGCCTGAAGGGCCACAGTCCATAGGATCATAAAGAGTTGGACACAACTAAAATGACTTAGCATGCATACATGCAATCCTTTATCAATTGTTTCATTTGCTATTATTTTCTTCCATTCTGAAGGTTGTCTTTTCACCTTGTTTATAGTTTCCTTTGCTGTGCAAAAGCTTTTAAGTTTAATTGTCCCTCTTGTTTATTTTTGTTTTCATTTCCATTACTCTAGGAGGTGTGTCATAGAGGATCTTGCTGTGATTTAGATCATAGAGTGTTTTGCCTATGTTTTCTTCTAAGAGTTTTATAGTTTTTGATCTTACATTAAGGTCTTTAATCTGTTTTGAGTTTATCTTTGTGTATGGTGTTAGGAAGTGTTCTAATTTCTTTTATACCTAGCTGTCTAGTTTTCCCAGCACCAGTTATTGAAGACTCTATCTTTGCCCCATTGTATATTTTTGCCTCCTTTGTCAAAAATAAGGTACTCATAGGTGCGTGGGTTTATTTCTGGGCTTTCTATCTTGTTCCATTGGTCTATATTTATGTTTTTGTGGCAGTACCATACTGTCTTGATTACTGTAGCTTTGTAGTATAGTCTGAAGTCAGGAGGGTTGATTCCTCCAGCTCCATTCTTCTTTCTTAAGATTGCTTTGGCTATTTGGAATCTTTTGTGTTTCTGTATAAATTGTGAGGTATTTGTTCTAGTTCTGTAAAAAGTGCCATTGGTAATTTGATAGGGATGCATTGAATTTGATAAATATTGCATTTGGTAGTATAGTCATTTTCACAATATTGATTCTTCCAACACAGGACATGGAATATTTCTCTATTTGTTTATATTTTCTTTGATTTCTTTCATCAATGTCTTATAATTTTCTGTGTACAATTCTTTAGTCTCCTTAGATAGGTTTATTCTTAGATATTTTATTCTTTTTTTTGCAATGGTGAGTGGGATTGATTCCTTAATTTCTCTTTCTGATTTTCCATTGTTAGTATATAAGAATGCAAGTCATTTCTATGTATTGATTTTGTATCCTGTGACTTTGCTAAATTCACTGCTTGGCTCTAGTAATTTTTGATAGTATCTTTATGGTTTTCTATATATGGCATCATGTTGTCTGCAAACAGTGATAGTTTTACCTCTTCTTTTCCAATCTGAATTCCTTTTATTTCTTTTTCTTCTCTGATTGCCATAGCCAGGACTTCTAAAACTATGTTGAATAATAGTGGTGATAGTGGGCACCCTTGTCTTTTTCTTGATCTTAGAGGGAGTGCTTTCAGTTTTTCACAATTCAGAATAATGCTTGCTGTGGGTTTATTGTATATGGCCTTTATGGCCATATGTTGAGGTAGGTCCATTCTATGCCCATTTTTTTGAGGAGTTTCTATCATAAATTGGTGCTGAATTTTGTCAAAGGCTTTTTCTGCATCTGTTGAGATTATCATATGATTTTTTATCTTTCAGTTTGTTAATATGTATATCACAGTGATTGATTTGCTTATATTGAAGAATCCTTGCATCCCAGGGATAAACCCAACTTGATCATGGTGTATGATCATTTTACTGTGCTATTGAAATCCATTTGCTAGAATTTTGTTGAGGATTTTTGCATATATGTTCATCAGTAATATTGGCCTGTAATTTTCTTTTTTGTGTGTTGTCTTCATCTGGTTTGGTATCAGGGTGATAGTGTGTCACAGTCTTTGTAGACCAAGACCTGGGGACTGGAGTTGATGAGAAGAGGGATGCAGGGGACCCAAGTCTCAAGTGAAACAAGGGTGCTTTATTTGTAGAAACACATATTTATATATCTTCATACAAGGCAGCTTTAGGCAGTAAAAAAAAAAAACAAAAAAACAACACTGAGCAAAAACAAAGCCAAACAAATAACAATCTTCAAAGGGCCAGAAAGCATTCCATATCCTGAGTAAGAGGGGCATAACTGAATAGATTACATTTAAGTAAGGTCACTGAAGGGAGTCACTGAAAGGAATCCAAACAGGTGCCCTTTCTCATGATCACAGTCCTAAGAACTGCGTGCAGCTCTGCTCGTTCCTGTTTTCCAGGAACTGATGAGGAATAGAGAATCCTTGAGAAATGGCACACAAAAGAAAAGAATAATATATTGGATCCCTTAAAGATGAACGTCCCCTGACAATAGTGGCCTTGTAGAATGAGTTTGGAAGTGTTTTATCCTCTGCAATTTTTTGAAAGAGTTTTAGAAGGATAGGCATTAACTATTCTCTAAATGTTTGATAGAATTCACCCGTGAAGCCCTTTGGCCCTGGGCTTTTGTTTTCTGGGAGATTTGTGATCACAGTCTTTTTTTTTTACTGCTTGTAATTGGCTCATTCATAATTTCTTTTTTTTTTCCTGGTTCAGACTTGGAAGATTGAGCTTTTCTAAGAATCTCTCCATTTTTTCTATGTTGTGAAAAGACAGGAAGCAAAAAGCAAAGGAGAAAAGGAAAGATGTACCTATTTGAATGCAGAGTTCCAAAGAATAGCCAGGAGAGATAAGAAAGCCTTCCTCAGCGATCAATACAAGGAAATAGAGGGAAATAATAGAATGGGAAAGACTAGAGATCTCTTCAAGAAATTTAGAGATACCAAGGGAACATTTCATGCAAAGATGGGCTCAGTAAAGGACAGAAATGGTAGGGACCTAACAGAAGCAGAAGATATTAAGAAAAGATAGCAAGAATACACAGAAGAACTGTACAAAAAAGATCTTTATGACCCAGATAATCACAATGGTGTGATCACTCACCTAGAGCCAGACATCCTGGAATGTGAAGTCAAGTGGGCCTTAGGAAGCATCACTATGAACAAAGCTAGTGGAGGTGATGGAATTTCAGTTGAGCTATTTCAAATCCTGAAAGATGATGCTGTGAAAGTGCTGCACTCAATATGCCAGCAAATATGGAAAACTCAGCAGTGGCCACAGGACTGGAAAAGGTCAGTTTTCATTCCAATCCCAAAGAAAGGCAATGCCAAAGAATGCTCAAACTACCACACAATTGCACTTATCTCACACGCTAGTAAAGTAATGCTTAAAATTCTCCAAGCCAGGCTTCAGCAATACATGAACCATGAACTTGCAGATGTTCAAGCTGGTTTTAGAAAAGGCAGAGGATCCAGAGATCAAATTGCCAACATCTGCTGAATCATCGAAAAAACAAGAGAGTTCCAGAAAAACATCTATTTCTGCTTTATTGGCTATGCCAAAGCCTTTGCCTGTGTGGATCACAATAAACTGTGGAAAATTCTGGAAGAGATTGGAATACCAGACCACCTGACCTGCCTCTTGAGAAACCTGTATACAGGTCAGGAAGCAACAGTTAGAACTGGACATGGAACAACAAACTGGTTCCAAATAGGGAAAGGAGTACATCAAGGCTGTATATTGTCACCTTGCTTATTTAACTTATATGCAGAGTACATCATGAGAAATGCTCGGCTGGAAGAAGCACAAGATGGAATCAAGGTTGCCGGGACAAATATCAGTAACCTCAGATATGCAGATGATACTACCCTTACGGCAGAAAGTGAAGAAGAACTAAAGAGCCTCTTGATGAAAGTGAAAGAGGAGAGTGAAAAAGTTGGCTTAAAGCTGAACATTCAGAAAACTAAGATCATGGCATCCGGTCCCATTACTTCATGGCAGATAGATGGGGAAACAGTGGAAAGAGTGGCTGACTTTATTTTTCTGGGCTCCAAAATCACTGCAGATGGTGATTGCAGCAAAGAAATTAAAAGATGCTTACTCCTTGGAAGGAAAGTTATGACCAACCTAGATAGCATATTGAAAAGCAGAGACATTATTTTGCCAACAAGGTCCATCTAGTCAAGTCTATGGTTTTTCCAGTGGTCATATATGGATGTAAGAGTTGGACTATAAAGAAAGCTGAGCACTGAAGAATTGATGCTTTTGAACTGTGGTGTTGGAGAAGACTCTTGAGAGTCCCTTGGACTGCAAGGAGATCCAACCAATCCATCCTAAAGGAGATCAGTCCTAGGTGTTCATTGGAAGGACTGATGTTGAGGCTGAAACACAAATACTTTGGCCACCTCATATGAAGAACTGACTCATTGGAAAAGACCCTGATGCTGGGAAAGATTGAGGGCAGGAGGAGAAGGGGACGACAGAGGATGAGATGGTTGTATGGCATCATCGACTGGATGGACATGGGTTTGGTGGACTCCAGGAGTTGGTGATGGACAGGAAGGCCTGGCGTGCTGTGGTTCACGGGGTTGCAAAGAGTCGGACACGACTGAGCAACTGAACTGAACTGAACTGTCCATTTTATTGACATATTGTTGCTTGTAATAGTCTCTTATGATAATTTGCATTTCTGCATTGTCTGTTGCAACCTCTCCTTTTTCATTTCTAATTTTGTTGATTTGACTCCTCTTTTTTTCTTGATGAGTCTGGTTAAAATTTGTCAACTTTGCTTGTCTTCTCAAAGAACAAGCTTTTAGTTTTATTAATCTTTTCTATTGTTTTCTTCATTTCTTTTTCATCTATTTCTGCTCTGATCTTTATGATTTCTTTCCTTCTAATTTTGTTGTTGTTGTTCTTCTTCTTTTCCCAGTTGTTTTAGGTGTAAACTTAGGCTGCCTGTTCAATGTTTTTCTTGTTTCTTGAGGTAAGATTGTATTGCTATAAACTTCCCTCTTAGAACTGCTTTTGTTGCACCCCATAGGTTTTGAGTTGTTGTGTTTTCATTGTCAATTGTTTCTAGGAATTTTTTATTTCCCTTTTGATTTCTTCAGTAACCTGTTCGTTATTTAGAAATGCATTGTGTAATCTCCGTGTGTTTGTGTTTTTTACAGTTTTTTTTCCCCTGTATTTGATATCCAGTCTCATAGCATTGTGGTCAGAAAAGATGCTTGATATGATTTCAGTTTTCTCAGATTTACTGAGATTTGATTTGTGACCCCAGATGTGATCTACCCTGGAGAATATTCCTTGTGCACTTGAGAAGAAAGTGTATTCTTCTGCATTTGGATGGAATGTCCTGAAGATATAAATTAGATCCATCTGGCATGATGTGTCATTTAAGGCTTGTGTTTCCTTATTAATTTTCTGTTTTAATGATCAGGTCACTGGTGTAAGTGGGGTGTTAAAGTCCCCTCCTATTATTGTGTTACTGTCAATTTCTCCTTTTATATCTGTTACTGTTTGTATTGAGGTGTGCCTATGTTGGGGGCATAAATATTTATAATTGTTATGTCTTCCTCTTGGATTGATCCTTTGATCATTATGTAGTGTCCTTCCTTATCTCTTGTAATATTCTTTATTTTAAGGTCTATTTTGTCTGATATGAGGATTGCCACTTTGGCTTTCTTTTGATTTCCATTTACATGGAATACGTTTTTCCATCCTCTCACTTTCAATCTGTATGTGTCTCTAGGTCTGAAGTGGATCTCTTGTAGACAGCATATATATGGGTCTTGTTTTTGTAACCATTCAGCCAGTCTGTGTCTTTTGGTTGGAGTGTTTTATCCATTTACATTTAAAGTAATTTTTGATATATATGTTCCGTTTTCTTAATTGCTTGGGGTTTGTTTTTGTAGGTCTTTTTCTTCCCTTTTGTTTCCTGTTTATAGAAGTCCCTTTAACGTTTATTGCAAGGCTGGTTTAGTGGTACTAAATTCTAACTTTTACTAGTCTGTAAAACTTTTGATTTATCCATCAATTTTTAATGAATTCTTTTCTGGATAGAGTAATCTTGGTTGTAGATTTTTCCCTTTCAGTAATTTGAATATATCCTGCCATTCCCTTCTGGCCTGCAGAGTTTCTTCTGAAAGATCAGCTATTATTCGTACGGGGTTTCCCTTGTATGCTACTTGTTGCTTTTCCCTTGCTGCTTTTAATATTCTTTCTTTGTGTTTAACCTTTGTTAGTTTGGTTATTATGTGTCTTGATGTGTTTCTCCTCAGGTTTATCCTCTATGGGACTCTCTGCCCTTCTTGGACTTGACTGACTATTTCCTTCCCCATGCTGGGGAATTTTTTTTACTATAATCGCTTCAAAAATTTTTTCATATGCTTTCTTTTTCTCTTCTTTTTCTGGGACCCCCATAATTTGAATGTTGGTGTGTTTGATATTATCCCAGAGGTTTCTGAGACTGTCCTCAGTTCTTTTCATTTTTTTCCTTTATTCTGCTTTTCAGCAGTTATTTCCACCATTCTGTCTTCCAGCTCACTTATCTGTTCTTTTGCCTCTGATATTCTGCTATTGATTCCTTCTAGAGTATTTTTAATTTCAGTAATTGTGTTGTTCATCTCTGTTTGTTTATTCTTTATTTCTTCTAGGTTCTTGTTAAATGTGTTAATTGATTCCTGCATTTTCTCCATTCCGTTTTTGAGGTTTGGGATCATCTACACTATCATTAGATCTTCCTGGTGGCTCAGACGGTAAAGCGTCTGCCTGCAATGTGGGAGACCTGGGTTCAATTCCTGGGTCGGGAAGATCCCCTGGAGAAGGAAATGGCAATCCACTGCAGCACTCTTGCCTGGAAAATCCCATGGACAGAGGAGCCTGATAGGCCACAGTCCATGGGGTCGCAAAGAGTTGGACACAACTGAGCAACTTCACTTTCATACTATCATTACTCTGAATTCTTTTTCAGGTAGTTTGCCTATTTCCTCTTCATTTATTTGGACTTGTGTGTTTCTAGGCTGTTCCTTCATTTGCATAATATTTCTCTGCCTTTTCTTTTTTTTTTTTAACTTATTGTGTTTGAGGACTCCTTTTCCTAGGTTTTAAGATCAAATTCTTTCTTCCTTTGGTTTCTGCAGGTAAGGTTGGTCCAGTGGTTTCTGTAGGCTCCATGTAGGCTGTGATCTGTGTTTGTGTTCTGGTGGGAAAGGTGAGGTTTTTTTGTTTTTTTTTTTTAAACCTCTGATGGACAGGGCTGTGTGAGGTGGTAATGCTGTATGCTGAGGATTAGGCGTGTATCTGCCTTTGTTGTTTGGATGAGGTGTCCTGCACTGAGTGTTGCCGGCGGTTGGCTGGTGCCAGGTTTTGTATACTGGTGGATGCCTGTGTGGGAGTTCTTGCTAATTAATGCACCCTAGGGTTAGGAGTTCTCTGGCAGTCTAGGGTCTTGGAGTCAGCACTCCTCCTCCAAAGGCTCAGGGCCCAATCTCCGGCCAAGGAATGGAGATTCCACAAGTGGTTTGTTATGGCATTAAAGGGGATTAAAACAAACACACAAAAAGAAAAAAGAAAAGGCAAACCCCAGACAAATGGCAAATACAAAATCAGGCAAATAATAGCAAAAATAATGAAATATACACAAATCTATATACACCATTAAAAAAAAAAAACCCACAATCTCCCTCACCAAAAAAAAAAAGTACAGCAGATTGGCCCAGCAAGCAAAAGAAACCGAAAATGATATCAACCAGTTAAAAACAAAACTAACTAAAGCACAAACTGGAAAACAAAACGAAATCAAGGTGCCAACTGGGGAATAAAGCAATGAAAACAAAACAAACTACCAAACATGGTGAAAAAAGAAAGAAAGAATAGAAATACAAAGTTAAACAGAGATAGATAAAGAAGATTTACATATATTAAAGAATAACTACAATAGGAAAAGCAAACAAAAGAAAAAATGTAGAAAAAGATAATAAATTTTAAAAATCTTTAAATAAAAAAAAGGAAAGCCCCACAAAACAGCAAAAGGCTAACGTACAGGCAGAAGTATATAAAAGAAATAAAAAGTGTGATTAAGAAAAATAATTCTCAAAAACTTAGATAGATTTAATAGTACTAATAAAATCAACAATTATAGCAACGGAGGGGGAAAAAAGAAAAAAAAATCCAGAAGCAACTACAGAACTAGTCAACATAAAAAAATAATAAAGGTTTTTCTTGAATCTCAGCTGTCATCACACTCCACCTCTCCTCCCTAGGATGCCCTTCAATATTGGGCTGATCTCTGGACCTGCTGTGGGGGCTGCTCAGACTCTAATCTGGTTCTGCTCCTATGTGTTCTTGCCTCCAGTATCCACACCTGCCAGAACTATTGCATTTTTTGTGTGTGGGAACACTCAGTGTCCTTTTATATACTCCATAGACACAGAGTCTGCCTAGTTGATTGTGTGGACTTAATCTGCAGCTTATACAGCTGGTGGAAAGGTTTTGGGTCCTCTTCCTTAGCCACACTGCCCCCTGGGTTTCAATTGTGGTTTTATCTCCACCTCTGCATGTACTTTGGCCACCTCATGCGAAGAGTTGACTCATTGGAAAAGACTCTGATGCTGGGAGGGATTGAGGGCAGGAGGAGAAGGGGACGACAGAGGATGAGATGGCTGGATGGCATCACCAACTCGATGGATGTGAGTTTGAGTGAAGTCCAGGAGATGGTGATGGACAGGGAGGCCTGGCATGCTGCAATTCATGGGGTCACAAAGAATGGGACATTACTGACAGACTGAACTGAACTGAACTGCATGTGAGTCATCCACAGGCCTTTACTCCTGAGGCTTCCCTGGAGGACTTGGGTCTGCCCCAGTGAGGCCCAGGTATGGAGGTGGCACAGCTGCTTGGTTCACAGGGGCTCTGGTAGCACCAGGTATTCAGGAGAGCCAGTGGCTAGGTCAGCAGGAAATAGTACTCTTAGGGTTTTTTATAGCCTTTTATCACACTGTCCCAGGGGGATTGAGTGTGAATGTGGTGGGGTTGCTTGGATCACGGGGATCCCGGCAGTGCCAGGTTCTCAGGGGGCCAGTGGCTATTGTCACGAGATACGGTGCGCTATTAGGGCTTTTTCTAGCCTCTGGCTGCTTTGCGCCAGTGAGAGTTGAGCATGGAGGTGGTGCAGCTGCTTGGATCTTGAGGACCCTGGTGGTACCAAGTCTGTATCTTGGGGACCCTGATGGTGCCAAGTCTGTTTGTGTCCTGGGGACCCTGGCAGTGCTAAGTGTGTGCCAGCTGCCTTAGCCGCAGAAGCTGTAACCCTATCAGAGTCTCTTTCTAGTCTCTGGCAGCTGGCAGTCAGAGGGCCTCTGACTGGTCCTGCTCTGTTGCTTGGTGCATCAGGTGCTTAAAGGACAGCCTCTTTGTGGTCCTCATTGTTCAGCTACTGGTGCTGCTCTGTGGGGAGAGAGAGGCTACAGTAATGGTTCCACCCACTGCACAGGACTCAGCAGTATTGCCCTGCCTCCAGTGGCTACCTGGTTTTCCTCCACAGGCATTTTCCATGTGATCTCCCCCATTACGTCCCCTCGGGCTGTCTCCATGCAATCAATAGCAGACCTTGCCCTGAGACTGCTCTCCAATCCCTACGCGTCATCTCCCAGCCACTATGCTTTCTAGGGGACTTGCATCCTTGTCTGGGGTATGTATGGCTATGACAAGGACTCTATGTGTGATTCTTATTCCATTCAGACTGCCACAGATGAGCTGCTACAGTCAGTCTCAGCCTCAGATGCTTTCCCTCTGTCCTGGACAGTTGCCCCAGTGTGGGGATCTGACCCCTGTTTCAGTTCTCCACCTTCCAGGTGCAGATCCAGTCCTGCTCACTCTCCTCTTCTCCCCCTGCTTCCTTCATCCCACTGAATTCTGCGTGCTCTATATGTTCTTTTCCAGTAGTCAGGTGCTCCTGCCTGCTCTCTGCTGGTGTTCTGCAAGATCTTTTGTCTCTGAAGGTGTATTCTTGATGTATTTATGGAGAGAGATATAATCCACGTCTGCCTACTCCTCCACCATCTTGTTCTCCCTTGCTGTTTCCTTCTGCAGGGAATCTTCTCAACCCTGGGATTGAACCTGTGTCTCCTGCGTTGGCAGACAGATTCTTTACCACTGAGCCACCAGGGAAGCCCCTGGCAATTGTATTGGGTTGGTCAAAAAGTTTCTTTGGGTTTTTCCATAACACTGTACCAAAAACCCTGAGTGAAATTCTTGGCCAACCCAATATATTCTCCTGACAGATCAGCTGTTGTCCATATTGTTTTCCTGTAGTCCTCTCCATTTCTGGTTTATTTCATGGCATTGTGGATTTGTTTTGCTGTTCTTTAAAGTTTAAATCCCATTTTTAGCCGCTCATGGTTTAATTTAACTTGGTAGACCCCTGAACCCTTGCGGTAGGCTGAACAGTGCCCTCCTCAAAGATGCCCACATCCTAATCCCCAGAACCTGTCAAAGACACAAAAAATAATTGCAGGTGTGATCAAGTTAAAGATTTTGAGATGGGGAGATGATCCTGGATTACCTGGGTGAGCCTTAAATGTGATCACAAGGATGCTTGTAAGAGGGAAGCTAGAAGATCAAATGAGGAAGTAGGAGATGTGATGATGGAAGGGAGAGATTGGTGGGATTCAAGGAAGAAGTTGTGAGCCAAGTAGTGTAGGCAGCCTCGGGAGCTGAAAAGCAGGAGATTCAGATTCTCCCTTGAAGTTCTAGAATGAACCACCTCTGCCGACACCTTGACTTCAACCCAGGCAAAGCAATTTTGGGTTTCTGACCTCCAGATCTGTAAGAGAAAAACATTATCTTGTTTTGAGCACTGAGTAATTTGTGGTAATTTGTTACAGTGGTGACTGAAGAGGTCTTTGGGGCCTAGGAAAGAAAACAACAGTTTCAAAGGCCCTTGATGAATCATCTAACTTCGGAGAAAACAAAACAGAACTTTAGGTCCCCCCCTGATGCTCCACGCTGGTTGCATCTATCTGGGACTTATCACCCCCTGTCAAGAAAGACAATGCCAAAGAATGCTCAAATTACAGCACAATTGCACTCATCTCACATGCTAGTAAAGTAATGCTCAAAATTCTCCAAGCCAGGCTTCAGCAATATGTGAACCATGAACTTCCAGAAGTTCAAGCTGGTTTTAGAAAAGGCAGAGGAACCAGAGACCAAATTGCCAACATCCTCTGGATCATCGAAAAAGCAAGAGAGTTCCAGAAAAACATTTATTTCTGCTTTATTGACTATGCCAAAGCCTTTGACTGTGTGGATCACAATAAACTGGAAAATTCTGAGAAATGGGAATACCAGACCACCTTACCTGCATCTTGAGAAATTTGTATGCAGGTCAGGAAGCAACAGTTAGAACTGGACATGGAACAACAGACTGGTTCCAAATAGGAAAAGAAGTTCATCAAGGCTGTATATTGTCACCTTGCTTATTTAAATTATATGCAGAGTACATCATGAGAAACACTGGACTGGAATAAGCACAAGCTGGAATCAAGATTGCCGGGAAAATAACAATAACCTCAGATATGCAGATGACACCACCCTTATGGCCGAAAGTGAAGAGGAACTAAAAAGCCTCTTGATGAAGGTGAAAGAGGAGAGTGAAAAAGTTGGCTTAAAACTCAACATTCAGAAAACGAAGATCATGGCATCTGGTCCCATCACTTCATGGGAAATAGATGGGGAAACAGTGGAAACAGTGTCAGACTTTATTTTTCTGGGCTCCAAAATCACTGAAGATGGTGACTGAAGCCATGAAATTAAAAGACACTTACTCCTTGGAAGAAAAGTTATGACCAACCTAGATAGCATATTGAAAAGCAGAGGCATTACTTTGCCAACAAAGGTCCGTCTAGTCAAGGCTATGGTTTTTCCAGTGGTCATGTATGGATGTGAGAGTTGGACTGAGAAGAAAGCTGAGCACTGAAGAATTGATGGTTTTGAACTGTGGTGTTGGAGAAGACTCTTGAGAGTCCCTTGGACTGCAAGGAGATCCAACCAGTCCATTCTGAAGGAGATCAGCCCTGGGTGTTCTTTGGAAGGAATGATGCTAAAGCTGAAGCTCCAGTACTTTGGCCACCTCATGTGAAGAGTTGACTCATTGGAAAAGACTCTGATGCTGGGAGGGATTAGGGGCAGGAGGAGAAGGGGACAGCAGAGGATGAGATGGCTGGATGGCATCACTGACTCAATGGACGTGAGTCTGAGTGAACTCCGGGAGTTGGTGATGGACAGGGAGGCCTGGCCTGCTGCGATTCATGGGGTCGCAAAGAGTCGGACATGACTGACTGACTGAACTGAACTGAACTGATATAGGAGGGAGTCTGTTGTAGTGGACATGGGTAAAAAGCTGGCGGGGTTAAGGGGAGAGCAGGGGGAGAATGAGAGCTGAGGGTTGAGGAGAAAGGCATGTAGGACCTGTACCCTGGAAGGGGGAAGGGAGAGGAAAGCCCGATGTGATAGTAAGTCTCGGAAGGTGTGTGGAGAACAGACTGTTAAAGGGGCATATCTAGAGAGTTTATTTGCTTCAGGTACGAGGGCTGCGATAGCAGCCATGGCCTGTATACAGGGAGGCCACCTGTTGGTCACAAGCTGTTTTGATAGATAGGCTATGGTAGCCCAGGTGTCTCCGGCCCACTGACACAGAAGTCCCAGGGCCTGTCCTTGGTTGGAATGGGCAAAGAGAAAGAATGATCTGGTGTGATCTGGCAGGTGGAGAGTTGGCACTCGGAGGAGGCTCTGGGTGAGCTGGTGAAGAGAATTGGCCAGCAAAGAAGGGGTTAAAGAGGGGCTCATCCAGACATCCTTTAGTTGCCTCACAGTGTGGCTTTGCAATGAGGGAGAAGTTAGGGATCCAGATACAGATAGGTTTAGGAGGCTGAGGATAGACAGGAGTTCCCTTTTCGTTTTTGGAGGTGGACAGTTAATAAAGGCCTGGAGTCTATCTGGGGGAATAGTTATTTGTTGATGGGATATGGAGAGCCCCAGGTAGGTGACATTTGTCTGGGCTATTTGGGCTTTAGATTGGGATACTCGATAACCCCAGGATCCCAGGGCCCCAAGGGGTTTGGTAGTATGTTGGAGGCAGAGTTTTCGGGTTGGGCTACAAAGGAGGATGTCATCTACGTATTGGAAGAGATGACTTGGGGCTAGGTCAGGTGTCTGTAGGTCCTTTTGTAAAGCCTGTCCAAAAAAGTGAGGACTGTCTCTGAACCCCTGGGGGAGAACTGTCCATGTTAGTTGTTGGGAAACGTGAGTCTTGGGGTCTTGCCAGGTGAAGGTCAAAAGGGGTTGGGAGAGGGGATGGAGGGGGATGGTGAAAAAGGCATCTTTGTGATCTAATACTGTCAAGTGGGTTGCAGTCGGGGGTATGGTAGACAGCAGGGTGTAAGGGTTAGGGACTACTGGGAATGTCGGTGTGATGGCCTCATTGACTTTTCACAGATCCTGGACCAGTCTCCAAGAGTTTGGTACCTTCCTTACTGCCAGAATAGGGGTGTTGTGTGGTGAATGGGTAGGAATTAAGATAGAGGCTTGAAGAAGACGGTCTATGACAGGCTTAAGTCCCTTGTGGGCCTCCGGGGTGAGAGAGTACTGTTGTTGGGTGACTATAGTCGAGGGGTCTTTTAGGGTAATGTGGACTGGGGGGTGATGTTCGGCTATGGATGGGTGATCAGTGTTCCAGACTTGGGGGATTAAGGTGGGTAGATCCAAGGGAAGGTCAGGGGTGAGGGATAGGGACTGTCCAGGGGCCATCTGCATGCAGAATATAGACTGTTACGAGGGGTGGTATGGCAATAAAGACCCCCAATTTGGATAACAAATCTCTCCCTAGGAGTGCCATTGGGCACTGAGGCATTATGAGGAATGAGTGTATAAGGGTCGATTTTCTAAATTGACAGAGTAATGGAGGGCTGATTTTTGGCTTTAGGGGAACTCCAGAGACCCCCTTGATTGTGACTTCTGAGTCTTGAGTTGGACCAGAGTAGGAAGTTAAGAGAGAGAAAGTGGCTCCAGTGTCTACCATAAAAGAGGTCTTTTTTCCAGCCACTACCCTGTCTACCCTAAGTTCCGAGCTCATGTTCAGGTCATGGGCCAGGGGCCTGGAACCCGGGCCCCGTCATTGGAACAACTGTAGTAGGGTTGGGCTGGGGTTCTGGGGAGAAGTGGAGATTTCCCCAGGGGTGCCAGGGTGTCCCTGTGGACATCCCACTCTCCAGGTCTGGGAGGTGGGGACCTCCCCAGGGGTGCCAGGGCGTGGGGGGACAGTGCATCTTCCAGTGTCCCCATTGGCCACAAGTTGGGCATGCTTTTGTGGGGGGCCGCGGGTTTGGGCATGCCTTTGCCCAGTGTCCTGACTGGATGCATCGGAAGCAGGATCCAGGGGGTTCTTAAGCCCTGTTCTGGGATGACTTGGGCCAGGCTGATCTCTTCACTTAATTGCTGCCGCCAAAAAGGCATATTTAGCTTTTCTCTCACGTTCTTTTTCTCTCTTAGCCTCCTCCTCCCCATTATTGAACACCTTGAAGGCAACTTCTAGAAGGTCTCTTTGGGGAGTCTCAGGGCCTTTTTCTAGTTGTCGAAGAAGTTTGCATCTGATATCAGGGGCTGACTGGCTGATGAATTGAATGTGAAGGTAGAGTAATCTGGCGGGGGTGGTGATATCTAGGTTGATATACTTCTGGTCTGCCTCTGTGAGGCGTGCCAAGAATAAGGCTGGACTTTCGTCTGCCCCTTGGGTGATTTCTCTGACTTTATCATAGTTGACATGGATATGAGTATGTTTTGCATTCCTTCTAGAATGCAGGTAATCATATGATTGAGTCTCCTGATACCTGGGTCACCGGGCTGGTAAGTCCAGTGGGGATGAGGCACCGCCTCATCAGCACCTGGGCTCTCCCGGTCTTGGTTATATGAATGGTCAGCATGGGCTTTTGCCACTTGTCGGATACGGTCCTTTTCGTCAGGGGTGAGAGTGGCATTTAGGATATAGTAGACGTCACTCCATGTGAGGTTATAGGCCTGGGAGAGCCTCAGGAATTCTTTTCTCTATCTGGTAGGATTTTCAGAAAATGATCCTAACTTTTCTTCTATCTGGCTCATATCTGACAATGAAAATGGACTCGGGTGGGGCCCTCTGGTCTTGCCATCTCTCTCAGGGAAACATGTGCGGCAGTGGGGGAAGGAAGGGGATAGGGGGAGTCGGGGAGATGGGGTAGCGGGGTGGAGGGGGAGTCAGGAGAGGTAGAGCCAGTAGGTGAGTTGGATGAAGGGGAAGGAGAGGGTTGGAGGGTGGCGGGTAGGGAGGGGGCTCGTCTGTGGGTTGAACTCTGGGGGGCGGGCGCAGAAGGTCACGGTCTGTGGTTAGTTGATGAAGAAGAGCCCTTTTACTTGGGAGGCAAGATGCATAGAAGGACCTCGTGGGTGGAGCAGGCCTTGTATAGGGAGGGCCTGCTCCGAAGGGCCCAAAAGGCTAGCTTGGGCATAGGGGACCTCCGACCACTTGCCATTCCGTTTAAGAAGTCTGTGAGATTTTGAAGAATGTTAAAGTCAAATGTGCCAGCTTCAGGCCAGCGGTCTTGATTGTCTAATTGGTGTTGAGGCCAAATCTGTGTACAGAGTTTTTTTAAACGGTTAGCTTTGAGTTCAGTGAGTGAGAGTGGTTTGAGATTTTTGAGAACACAGATCAGAGGGGAATCTTTTGGGACAGATTAGCCAGACCCCGTAATTGAAAGGCAAGCGAAGGCTCCTATTGAGAGCTCGAGTCGTCACCCATAGTCACAATAGGAGTTATGAGAAGAGAGGTCTGTGTCGAGGTGGAGCGTCCCCCACCGTCGCCTATAGAGTGGCCCTGGGCTGGGGGTCCCCAGGACCCAGACAGGACTGAGTTCTAGGCTGCCTTTAGAACATCGTCCAGATCTTACCTTAATCTAGGGGCTGGCTTGAGTGGAGTGTTGCATGTAGAGCAGTCGAATGGCAAGAGTTTTCTCTTCGGGAGGTCGTCAGAGAGAAAGAGAGGGAGAGGGAGTAGAGCTGAGGCCTGGGGGTACGCAAAGCACCAATAAAGCCTTAGGCCAAGGCTTGCAGTGCTCACAAAGGCACTAGGCGTCCCTGAGGGGAACTTGAGCCCTGGCAGAAAAGTGAGCTCAGCAGATGTTCACGCTCCTAGACTCCAGGAAAAGGGAAAACAATGAGAGTGAGGGAGAGTGAAAGAGAGTGAGCCGAGTGCCTCGCCTCTTTCCAGGTTTCAGCACGAAGAATGTAAGGTATAGTTCGGGCCAAGGCAGAAAGAGGAAAGATGACCTCAACAGAAGTAGGTTACCTTCATTCAGGCAAGGAGGGGCAACAGTCGGCCTAGCGACCAGGCTGAGCGCAGAGAGGGATCAGGGAGGCTCCATACTTATAGGGAGGTTTGTGGAAGCGATAAGGGAAACGTTAATCAGGCGGGATGTTTTGGGTATTCTTTAGTTGAGATGGCATTTGTGGTTGGGCAGGGGGTGAAAAGTCTTCTGGGCAGGTGTAGGGGGTGAAAGGTTTCCAGACAGGGGGTGATAATTCCCAGATAGATGCAACCAGCCTGGAGCCTCAGGGCAGGACCTGAAGTTCTGTTTTGTTTTCTCCGAAGTTAGATGATTCAGCAAGGGCCTTTGAAACTGTTGTTTTCTTTTCTAGGCCCAAAAGACTCCTTCACACGGAACCTTCTACAACCTGACTCCAGAAGAAATTGATTTCTTCACTCTCATTCTCTACATCATTTTACATCCTAATGAACACTGTTCCTCCTCAGATTCAAACCACCACCAACTTGGGTCCTTTCTCCCCTTGCCCTGACTGGCCTCTCCCTGTCTTTCTAACTATAATAGCACTCAATCTTAATCCTTGCTATAGGCCCAGTAACTGCCTCCCCTCAGGACTGGCCACCTACCGTTCGTCTTTCCATGGGTATCGCCTACATTGCTAGCTGTGTTCTACTCCTCGGGTGCTCTTTCCTCTGCGCTGCCTAACTGACAGCCCATGACTCCTCTGTTCCTTATCCTTGCTGCACTCCCCAGCCTTCTGGCTACTCCCTGCCCCTGCTCTGACATTTATTCCTATGTACATTCCTCATGTTATAATACAGCTCCAAAACCATGCACCATGAACCTCGGGGGTGGGAAGTCCAAATCCCTACTCACTGTTAAAGTACAAAAGAGAGGGAGTTTCGTGAGTACCTGCCATAAGCCAAATGGAAGAAACATATGTTTCTATCCCATTACCCACTGGGGGTACTCAGACAGGGGAGGGGTACTAGATCAAAATCGGGAAAAGAAGCAAGAACAAGTCATAAAGAACATAATTTCCCTGTTATAAGCGACCCCTGAGCCTTATAAATGCCTAGACCTCCTTTCCCAATTACGGGAGGTCTCCTAAAACCTCCCTCTGGCAACCAACACCTTACCCGCCTTCTCAACTCTTCCTTCCAATTCTTCCAGTACACACAACACACATCCCAGTATTGGATATGCATGTCACTGGCTCTCTCACCACACATAGCAATTCCTTTACCTTCAACCTGGCTGTTAGAGGGCAACTATACCTCCCCCTGCTTATTTAACTTATATGCAGAGTACATCATGAGAAACACTGGGCTGGAAGAAGCACAAGCTGGAATCGAGATTGCTGGGAGAAATATCAATAACCTCAGATATGCGGATGACACCACCCTTACGGCAGAAAGTGAAGAGGAACTAAAAAGCCTCTTGATGAAAGTGAAAGTGGAGAGTGAAAAAGATGGCTTAAAGCTGAACATTCAGAAAACGAAGATCATGGCATCCGGTCCCATCACTTCATGGGAAGTAGATGGGGAAACAGTGGAAACAGTGTCAGACTTTATTTTTTTGGGCTCCAAAATCACTGCAGATGGTGACTGCAGCCATGAAATTAAAAGACACTTACTCCTTGGAAGGAAAGTTATGACTAACCTAGATAGCATATTCAAAAGCAGAGACATTACTTTGCCAACAAAGGTTCATCTAGTCAAGGCTATGGTTTTTCCTGTGGTCATGTATGGATGTGAGAGTTGGACTATGAAGAAGGCTGAGTGCGGAAGAATTGATGCTTTTGAATTGTGGTGTTGGAGAAGACTCTTGAGAGTCTCTTGGACTGCAAGGAGATCCAACCAGTCCATTCTGAAGATCAGCCCTGGGATTTCTTTGGAAGGAATGATGCTAAAGCTGAAACTCCAGAACTTTGGCCACCTCATGTGAAGAGTTGACTCATTGGAAAAGACTCTGATGCTGGGAGGGATTGGGGGCAGGAGGAGAAGGGGATGACAGAGGATGAGATGGCTGAATGGCATCACTGACTCAATGGACGTGAGTCTGGGTGAACTCCAGGAGTTGGTGATGGACAGGGAGGCCTGGCGTGCTGCGATTCATGGGGTCACAGAGAGTTGGACTCGACTGAGCGACTGAACTGAACTGAACTGATACCTCCCCTTCCCAACAAAAAACTACACAACTCATTGGGCCAGTCTCTGACAATGTCCTACTCTCAGCCTCTTCAAACCTAAGCTGTATTAACTACTCTAGTCCCAACTACACTGGTCTTGCAAACTCTGCTCCCTCCTTCTGTTCCACTTGGGTTCTCTGGAACAGCACAAATAATTGGACCAATCCAGGAATCTTCATTCTCTGTGGGACCTATGCATATTCATGTCTCCTGTTGGACCCCCCTGGACCTTGCATCTTGGTCTTCCTGACCCCGGGTCTAATATTCCTCAAAGAAGAAGAGATAGAACAAATAGTCTACCCACAAGGGGAACTTTCCCACAGAAAAAGAGGAGCTGTCATAGCCCCCCTCCTGATTAGGACTGGCATAGCAGCAGCCCTAGGCACCAGGATTGGAGGCATCTCGACCTCTGCCCATTTCTACTACAAGCTGTCCCAAGAACTTAATGAAGACATGGAGCAGGTAGTGGAGCCCTTCGTTTCAATTCAAAGACAAATTGACTCATTAGCTTCTGTGGCCCTTCAAAATAGGCGAGCCCTGGACCTTCTCACCACAGAAAAGGGAGGGACCTGCCTTTTCCTAGGAGAGGACTGCTGCTATTTTGTTAATGAAATGGGCATAGTCCAGGGCAGAGTCAAAGAACTTAGAAACAGAATTGAATGCCACAGAAAAGAGTTACAAAACCTTTACAGTCCCCAAAACCTGTTCCAACAAGTCCTCCCTTGGTTGCTCCCTTTCCTGGCACCACTGGTACTTATCATTCTATTCCTCTTATTTGGACCCAGTCTCTTCAATCTCTTTCAAAAGTTTCTCCAAGAACAGATCCAGGCCATCTCTCAAGATCAGGTCAAGACCATTCTTCTCAAGAGCCTCACCCCAAGCTCAGAAAAAGGAGACTCTGGGCCCTAGGATGATCCTCCATTCCAGACCCAAAATCATCATCCCCATCCAGCATGAAGTAGCCAGAGAGATACGGTGCCCTTTTCCCCATTTTTTAATGATTTCAGGGTCTGGAATGAAGGAGTCTGTTGGGCCTAGAAAAGAAAACAACAGTTTCAAAGGCCCTTGCTGAATCATCTAACTTCGGAGAAAACAAAACAGAACTTTAGGTCCCACTCTGATGCTCCAGGTTGGTTGCATCTATCTGGGACTTATCACCCCCTGTCCGGAAACCTTCCACCCCCTACACCTGCCCAGAAAACTTATCACCCCCTGCCCAACTACAAATGCCATCTCAACTAAAGAATACCCAAAACATCCCATCTGATTAACGTTTCCCTTATCGCTTCCACAAACCTCCCTATAAATATGGAGCCTCCCTGATCCCTCTCTGCGCTCAGCCTGGTCCTTAGGCCAACTGTTGCCCCTCCTTGCATGAATGAAGGTAACCTACTTCTGTTGAGGTCGACTTTCCTCTTTCTGCCTCAGCCTGGACTGTACCTTACAGTGACAGGAAATGAATAGTCTTCTACTTGTGTAACCAGTTTCTGGGTGTAAGGGGAAGGTTAGGAATCAGTATAGATCTGGAATTGCTTATTGACCAGTTCAGGGTGGAGCTGGAAGCACACAAACCTGTCCTACATAAATAGACCAGGGGAGGAGTACACAAAAGGGCTTGAAGCAAGACCTGGACCAAGTGTCTTCCAAGGAGCTGAAGAGACAGCCAGCAGGAGAGGCTAATGGGACTTCCAACTCCAACAGGCCCTACGGTGAGTTTGCACAGGCAAGGGCCACAAAATGTGGATGGAAGTCTGAGCAGCAAATATTTTTAGATATTGGATCCTATCTTGCTTGCATGTGTGTGTGCTTGCTAAGTCTGACCAGTCGTGTTCGACTCTTTGCGACCTTATGGACCGTAGCTTACCAGGCTTCTCTGTCCATGGTGAGAGGGTAACAGGCAGGAAGGCCAGGGGTCTCCAAACGGAGGAATTAGGCTGTAAGTGTCAGACATTTTTATCTCTCTTAAGTGGCAGGAGGAAACAACCTAGCGATATTTTTTTCCCTTCTTTATACAAATTTAAAAGGAGGTTTCTCTTAAAATACTGTGTTCCCATAATGACACCTGGTTCCACCTGAAGTTATCTATTCTCAAACCTGGAGTCAACCAATGCATTTTTCTTATGGAAATGTTTGTCTTAAGTCATGTTAATGTGCTATGCATTTACCCCAGACTCTGTCTTCAAGTTGGTTCTGCCTAATGGCTCAGAACCTACTTGACAAATCATTATGTTATACTTAGTCATTGTTTCCCTAATCTATGTAAACAAAACTATTTGTATGGTAATGTGCTCTTCTACAAGATTCAAGTCATTCATTTTATGGCCCGGGAAGACTTGTCTGGTGCCAAGATTATCCCAAAATACATCTTACGGATGAGGGGCCTGGTGCCATTCTGAGTTTTAAGACATTCCTTTCTTTCATTAACAAACTCTAGTGACTATATAACATCTAGCTGAAGACTAGCAGGGGGGTACTCTTTCTGCCCCCTTCTGATGCCTATGTCAGAAGCTTTCTCTATCTCCTTTATACTTTAATAAAACTTTATTACACAAAAGCTCTGAGCGATCAAGCCTCGTCTCTGGCCCCGGATTAAATTCTTCTCTTCCAGAGGCCAAGAATCCTGGCCTCTTTTCGCGGTTCAGCAACAACCTTTTAGTGGGATTCTCCAGGCAAGAATACTGGAGTATGTTGCCATGCCCTCCTCAGGGGATCTTCCCAACCCAGGGATCGAACACACAAGTCTCATGTCTCCTGCATTGGAAGACAGGTTCTTTACCACTAGCACCACCCAGGAAGCTCTCTATTATTCCCATATTAATAATGGAGAAGAGAATCTCCACAAGGGTGTTGGTCTGGATTTTTTTTTTAATGTTTATTTATTTGTCTGATGGGTCTTAGTTGCACCACATGGGATCTTCATGTGTCATGTGAGAATTTTTGTTGTGCTACACAGACTCTCTAGTTGTGGCACGTAGGTTCAGTAGTTACAGCATGTGGACTTAGCTGCTTCCTTGTGTATGGGATCTTAGTTACCTGATCAGAGATCAAATCTGTGTCCCCTGCATTGCAAGGTGGACTCTTGACCACCAGACTGCCAGGGAAGTCCTAGTCTGGATGTTTTTTGATGTGGGTTACTGGTACCCAGTAAGGAAGAAGGATAGATACAATGGACAAAAATGCCTGCTGGTAGACGAAACAGTAGGTGCTGAATTCTAGGAGGACAGATGAGACTGGAGGTTCCCTGTAAGACTGGGGAATTCATCCACCAAGAGACTGGGGAAAGAAATCATGGGCCTCACTGAATCAGGGCTAGATGTGGTCGAATATTCTGCAAGCAGGTTATTTAGCTTGACAGTTTAGTAATGCTTCACTTATATGGGTATAACCAAAAGTCAGAAAGGATATAAACATTTCATGAGTAGTCAAAAATGAATATTTCAGTTTGCATTCTTTGGTTTTAGAATAGCCTCAGAGCTCTTGGTTCAGCTGTCTCCATTCTTCTTGTGCATATAATTCCAAGGAGTGTAATTATCTGATCGCTGACCAACTAGATGAAAAGCAGCAAGAAGCCAGGAAGTGAGGGCACCAAATGGACAATTAAGAAGCAACAGCTGACAGCCTATGTTACAGTTTGTCGTTGTTATTCAGTCACTAAGTTGTGTCCATGTCATTGCAACCCCAGTGATTGTAGCCCACCAGGCTCTTCTGTCCATGGGGTTTTCCAGGCAAGAATACTGGAGTGAGTTGCCATTTCCTTCTCCAGGGGATCTTCCAAGACCAGGAATCGAACCCATGTCTCAAGCATTGGCAGGCAGATTCTTTTACTACTGAGCCATCAGTAGGGAATCAATGACTATTAAAAAGTGAACATACACACTGGTACCTCCAGATGCTCCAGCCTCCCAGCCTTTCCCCAGCACTTCCCAATCTCTTTATAATCTATCAACTAAAGAGTTAACTTCTAGCAGAGCAGAGTTCTCCAGACCCTGCCTTAGCACCAAGTGTCATTTCTGTATCGATTGGTCTTCTGTTGTTGCTGAGTGGCTAAGTCCTGTCCAACTCTTTGCAACATCATAGACTGCAGCAAGCCAGGCTTCCCTGCCCTTTACTATCTCCTGGAGTTTGGTCAAATTCATGTCCACTGAGTCAGTGATGCTATTTAACCATCTCATCCTCTTCTGCCCTCTTCTCCTCCTGCCCTCAGTCTTTCCCAATATCAGGGTCTTTTCCAATGAGTTGGCTCTTCGCATCAGGTGGCCAAAGTATTGGAGATTCAGCTTCAGCATCAGTTCTTCCAATGAATATTTCCTTTAGGATTGACTGGTTCGATCTCCTTGCAGTCCAAGGGACTCTGAAGAGTCTTCTCCAGCACCACAGTTTGAAGTCATCAGTTCTTCAGTGCTCAGTCTTCTTTATGGTCCAACTATCACATCCATACATGACTATTGGAAAAGCCATAGCTTTTACTATACTACATTCTGTATGTTACATGCCTTCTATATGTTAATAATTTGATTATTTTACCCATGAACATGGGTGTACATTGCTTTAATAATTGAGAGATGAAATTCCTCTCTCAACATCTAAAACAAGAAATCCAAAAGTGTAACAGTTAGGGTTGTTTCAAGTAGGGAGAGGACTCATAAAATTATAGGCCCAGTGGGCATAAATATATTATGATGAAGGATAATAATTGATATTTATATTAGTGGGTCTTGGTCATTAAGAAAAGTTTAATTGTTTGCCACATACCAGGTGCTACTCTTACTATTACATCCTCAGGAGTATTGTATCCTCAGGATGAGGTTGCTGTTGTTCAGTTGCTCAGCTTAATCTATTGCAGACAACAGGCAAGAGCATGGTACACCTTAAAAGTTTTAATCCAAAGTGGACGAAGCATCTTAGAGGTGCTTATATAGAATTGAACCCTTGCTCATCTAGACAACTAACTTCTTGAGAATGATTCAGTCTTCAGGACTCCAGAGCTGGAACTCCTAAATGAAACAGAACAATGGCCTGTCTGTATTACTTATGGCCAAAATGTATGTGTTCTTGTGTAGCCAAATTCATCTTTCCATGCCAGTCCTGTGCAAACCTAAGCATTGGCTCCCTTGGGCTTACAGTACTTCCCTGTTTATGTGGGCTGATAGTATTTCCCTGTACACCTGGGCTTATCACCCCTCCCTGCTCACCTGGACTGACCATATCTCCTTGTTCACCTGTGTTAATCACTTCTTTCTGCTCACCTGGGCTGATTACCCATCCCTGCTCATCCAGACTGATCACTCTTCTCTGCCCCCTGGACTGGTGTTGCTTCCTGGTTTATCTGAGCTGACCACACCTCACTGCCCTCCCTTTTTCTTTGCCTCGGTGGGCCTCCTTCATGCAGCTGTGGTGGCACCAAGAAGAAACAAGTCTCCTTTGTCATTTCTGACATTATGTCGTGATTAAAAATGGCATACTTGTCAACTCATCTCAGACAGCCGCTCAAATCACAGTCTCCAGAAAAACAGTTGAGAATAAGACACATCCTTGATGAGCTGGAGATATGGGTGGATGAAAGCAGAAAAGACAAGTTCAGAGTGTAATGTGGCACATGATAAAAACCGAAACAATATGCTTTTCAAATACAGGGCGGAAACATGTTCAAGGTTAATGGAAAATTTTAGGGTCAAAGAAGACAGTGAGCTAGAAAGTAGGCAACAAATGTGACCTTGACCGATTCTATGTGGATTAGGTCACTGGAGTCTTCTACACAGGAGAGGGAGGGGACCCAGAATCCCCACCCCTCTCTAGTAAGGTGCCCTCATTAGCACCTTGATGGGACTTGACTAGTCTGATCACTTTATTAACATAATCATTCACCCTAACCACTTATTCGCAGTGTTAGCCAGCTGTACAGACTAGCAGCTGGCCAAAGAGGCAGAAAAACCCAGGAAAAGCTGCAGGTCTGATGGATGGATGCATGTTCTGCAGTAGGGTTCCAGGCGAGGGATGCTAACATTACAGATGCCCAAAAGCAACTGTGCACTTACTTCAAAGATTTCGCAGAGCAATAAGGAACCAGGGCTCTCTCAGGCATCCCAAAGCGCTGACCCCAGGAACACACTTCTCACACACAAATGAGAGATGGAGCGTGGGAGCCATTGGAAACGGCCGACACTCAGGCCAGACCATGTGGCTCCAGGAACCCTCCTTTCTCTGTGGGTCTATTCCTGTCTCCTCTCATTCTCCTTTCCGCATCCCTCTCTCTGCAGTTTCCCCTGTCTTACACTCTGGCTTACTTGAGTTCCTTCTCACATCAGCAAAGCCCCTTGGCTTCTCCACATCAGGATCTTTCTGGCTCCCTCTGCAGTTCTCTAATTCTTTCTGTGATTCTCAAGAAAAAAGTTTAGATGGCTCAGTTTTTGTTTTCCTGCCAGTTGGGTATCAGGGCTCCCTGGCATGTCTAAAAGTCCTAAAGGTAGATGCCCAGCTCAGTGTCCTCAGAAGAACTGGGGTCTTACACGGTGGCCCTTTCAGCCAGACCTGGGCCCAGCAGGCTGGGATCTAATTTCCTTAGCAAAAACTGGGCAGTGGATTTCCTATTTCTGGAAACCTGGAAAGCTGTTTCAGTTGGAGATCGAGTTCTGCATTTTCACCTCTGTTCCCTTCCCAACAGGCTAGGTGACAATGATGTCACTTCCTTTCTCCATAAAATGATAATAACACTGTTTGCCACATACCAGGTGCTACTCTTACTATTACATCCTCAGGAGTATTGTATCCTCAGGAGGAGGTTGCTGTTGTTCAGTTGCTCAGGCATGTATAACTCTTTGCAACCCCATGGAATGCAGCACGCCAGGCTTCCCTGTCCTTCAGTATCTCCAGGAGTTTGCTCAAACTCATGCCCATCAAGTCAGTAATGCCATCCAACCATCTCATCCTCTGTTGCTCCCTTTTCCTCCTGCTCTCAGTCTTTCCCAGCATCAGGGTCTTTTCCAGTGAGTCGGCTCTCCACATCAGGTAGCCAAAGTATTGGAGCTTCAACTTCAGCATCAGTCCTTTTAATGAATATTCAGGGTTGATTTCCTTTAGGGTTGACTGGTTTGATCTCCTTGCATGAGGAAGTACTAACCTTAAGTCTTATTAAACTGGAGAAATGGAGGCAAAGAGCAGTTGAATAACTTGCTGAAGGTCACACAGCTAGTAAGTGGTAGAGCAGGGATCTGAACTCTGTTGGTCTGGCCACAGAATCCTTTCTCTCCACCAGAGTTAAATCATGCTACTGTACTGCCATTGCAGCATCCCTCAGACTCCAGGGAAAAGTAGGCCATGAGATTAAAGAAGCTGCAGAGGGCCTTCGCTCTGTTCTACAGAACAGGACGGTCCTTTGTTTCAGGTCAGGAACATTTCTGCCCTTTGCTTGTGTCCTCTGTGAAGGGCATGGGAGGTGCGAGCCTGTCAGCAAGTATAATCTTGAAAACTTCTCTCTCAGCTAACTTCAAGGACTGTTTACCCAAGCGGACACAGGAGGATTAGGCAATTCATTGATCCGGCATGTAGGATGGGTTTGGGTGTGACCAAGTGCACTGTGGCTGTCAGAGTAAATCCATTCCATAGAGCAACTCAGACACCCACAGCAGCTGGGATAGCCCAGGATACATGTTGGGATGTGGCTCGTGAGCTGGGACTCAGCATCCACCAGTGATTCAAGAGTTAGGATGAGGAACTTCCCTGGTGGTCCAGTGGTTAAAACTTTGCCTTCCAACACAGGGGGTGCAGCCCTAGGGCAGCCCTAAGTCTGCATTAGTGGCAGGTGTCTACTGCTGAGGCAGGCAGGAAATACCACGTAGCACCTGGCTGGGAGTTGATGATGGACAGGGAGGCCTGGCTTGCTGCGATTCATGGGGTCGCGAAGAGTCGGACATGACTGAGCGACTGATCTGATCTGATCTGATCTGGGAGCTAAGATCCCTCATGCCTTGTGGCCGGAAAACCAAAACATCAAAAAACGGAAGCAATGTAACAAATTCAATAAAGACTTTAAAAATGGTCCCCACACACACACACACAAAATAGGCTTAAGAAAAAAAGAGGATGAGAACAGAACAGCCTACAGTTGGATTCTCCATTTCATGCTCAAACATGGGGCTTCCCCAGTGACTCAGCAGATAAAGAATCCACCTGTAATGCAGGAGACAGAGAGACGTGGGTTTGATCCCTGGGTCAGGGAGATCCCCTGGAGGAGGAAGTGGCAACCCACTCCAGTATTCTTACCAGGAGAATCCCATGGACAGAGGAGCCTGGGGGGCTACAGTCCATGGAGTCTCGAAAGAGTCGACACCACTGACCACGCATGGGGCCCAGGCCGTCTCTCCAACTGTCTGGCTGAGGGCAGCCCTAAGTCTGCATTAGTGGCAGGTGTCTACTGCTGAGGCAGGCAGGAAATACCACGCAGCATCCGGCTGGGGTTTTAGGCACTGGTGATGCTCCTCACCGGTTTCCTTCCTGGGCCCTGCTTGCCAGGAACGAGGTCACAGAAAATGCCATTGTTTTGGAAAAACCTCCCCACTCTGCAGCCCTCTGCCTGGGGCCATCTCCTTGGCCCGAGGTAGTTGCTTGCCCACAAAGGCTGCACTGTGTGACCCTCTGAGTGAGTTTTCGTAAATCAGACAGCAAACATCCGAACCCTCAGGCGAAGTGGACTCAGTGCTTGTGCCAGAGGTGATGGGACAGGTGCGCGTCACCTGGCCAGGGAAGTGGGTGTAGGGGGCGTGCTATTTTTCAGTGGGCACAGCGAAGGGTGGATCAGCCAGCCAGACCCGGTAAATTGTTATTTACAGTTTCTGAGCCTTTAAAAGAGGAGCCTCCGCAGCATCGGCCCTGACTCCAGACCTGCTGCAGCATGATCACCCTGCTATTCCTGCTCGTGGTGGGAGCCCAGGCCCAGCACGAGTGGACCTACTCAGGTAAGGCCCACCCCAGGGGCAGTGCCCACTTCTCGAGGGTGAAGCCTGGTCAGTCAGGGGCGACCACGTGTGACAACTGTGTGCGGTGCTGTTGGGGGCTCTGCATCTCGGGCTGGGGGAGACCTCGGTTAGGGAGAAGAGGACAAAGTTCTCCCCATGGTTTTCCACTCCTGGTGCTGGCTTGACAGCCCACTCAGTGCTTCTGACAGCAAAGCCATTTGCACTCTTTGTCTGTGTAGATAAAAAATAAAGTGGTTATATGGAGTGAAGTAAGTCAGAAAGAGAAAGACAAATACTGTATATTAACACACGTGTATGGTATCTAGAAAGATGGGACTGATGAACCTATCTGTAGGACAGCGAGGGGCTTCCCTGGTGGCTCAGACGGTAAAGAATCTGCCTGCAATGATGGAGACCCAGGTTCGGTCCCTGGGTTGGGAAGATCCCCTGGAGAAAGGAATGGCTGCCCACTCCAGTATTCTTGCCTGGAAAATTCCATGGACAGAGGAGCCTGGCTGGCTATAGTCCATGGGGTCACAAAGAGTTGGACATGACTGAGCGACTATCACTTTCACTTCAGTAGAGATGCCAGCATAGAGAACAGATTTGTGGACACAGGAAGGGGAAGAAGAGCGTGTGACGAATTGAGAGAATAGCATGGAAAAAAACACATTACCATAGGTAAAACACACTGCCAGTGGGGATTTCTGTATGACTCAGGGAGCTCAATCCAGTGCTCTGTGACAACCTAGAGGGGTGGGATAGCGTGATGGAGGGCGGTTCAGGAAGGAGGTAACATATGAATGCACAGGTACTAAGTCGCTTCAGTCATGTCTGATTCATGGACTATAGCCCACCAGGCTCCTCCATTCATGGGATTCTCCAGGCAAGAATATTAGAGTGGACAGCCAGGCCTTCCTGCAGGGGATCTTCCCAACCCAGGAATCAAACCTGTGTCTTTTATGTCTCCTGCATTAGCAGGCAGGTTCTTTACTACTAGCATCACCTGAGAAGCCCAGATATATGTATACCTGTAGCTGATTCATGTTGATATATGGCAGAAACCAACACAGTATTATAAAGCAATTATCCTCCAACAGGAAAAAAAAAAAGTGGTTGAAGGGGGCTCCTTGCAGTCCCACCGAGAATGTGTGGGGTTTGCAAGAACTTTCTTATTGGAAATTCCATGATACACAGTTTATCTAGAATGACTCAATGTGCCGAGAACCAAGTGACCACTACATGGCCTCCGGGCTGGTCTCTCTCCCTTGCCTAGCCCTGCTGAAGCCCCAGACTCACACCTTGAGCCCCACTTACAGGACATGAAGTGGAAAAAAAAAAAAAACTCTGGTGTTTACCACAGGCCCACATGTGAGCCAAAGAGAGGAAGATTGTGGGGTTCAGATAAGAAATACCTCTTTTGCGTGGCAGGAGCAAAAGCACCTGCCTGGCCCTTCTCCTTTATGTCCTGGAGGGAGGCATGGGGCCCAAGAGGATGCTCACAGCTGCTGGAGTCAGGAGCAAGCAGGTTTTGAACCTGTTCGCTGCACAGTCCACCCCGGCCTCAGATACTGGGGGGAATGTCCACCTAGGGTGTCCTGTTAAGTCAAGGGCAGCAGAGTTAGGGACATCATGGGAAGGTTCAGGAAGTCTGGCAGCAGAGGGCAGGACAGCCAACTGACCAATCATTCTGTCTGACCCAGAGGATCCCTCCCTGGCTCAGCGCCATGAGACCCCAGGGTTTCTGCTTGGGCAGGCCCATAGATGCTGAGGGTGGTTGTAGGGTAAGGACAAGCGAGGATTCCCACAGTGCAGACTGTCCCTCTCAGCTCAGCACAGCCTGAGACTGTGGCCTTCTGGAAACACCAGGAGTACAGGAAAGCTACTGCAATTACCTCTTGGAAACACTTGAGAAACCCCCATGCTGGCAAAAAGCAATTTGGCCCATGAAGGGGCTGTGCTCAAGACGTTTGGCCTTGGGACTTCCCTGGGGTCCAGTGGTTAAGATTCTGCACTTCTAATGCAGAGAGCAGGGGTTCGATCCCTGGTCCCAAGACCTTAGATCCTGCATGCCAGGCACGGAGCAAAAAAAAAAATTCTGACTTTGATGCTTGCATCTGCCTCTAGGAAAGACTTGCCTACAATTTGGTGTGTATTATTGAATAGTGAGGAGAGGAGGAGAAATAAAGAATTGACTTTTTATTGAACCAGGAAACTATAAGAGGCTCAGATATGATCATCTTTCTCAAAATAACCTGTGGATGACACAGCTGCCCAGTGAGGGGGAAAGAGAGCTGGAGTCCCTGTTGCAAATGGGTGAGACCAGACTCCTCAACTGTTTGCAGGCTGAATAACCCATTACAAAGACTTGCTTTTTTTTGTTTTTTGTTTTTTAATTTTTTGGCTGTCCACACAGTGTGTGGGATCTCAATTCCCAGTCCAGGTATCTAACTGTAGAAGTGCACAGTCTTAACCACTAGACTATCAGGGAATTCCTATGATGACTTGCTTTTATCACTCTTTTCTGTGATTAGTAACTACCTTTAAAAAGATGAATTTCCTTTCTTTGACATTTTTTCAACTAATTATTCTAGGTCATCCTTGAACCTGATGCTTCGTTTCTTGCCTTGAATCCACAGTGTAGGCACCCAGGTGGTCTTTACAATACTGGGAACCAGTGAAGAGGGGTTGGGAAAGAAAAGAGGTGGGAAGGTCCTGCCGGTAGGGTGTAGATGGGGCTTTGATAATGTTGAGGGCTGGGAAAGGAAACTGCCACTCAGAAGAAGTGAAGAAAAGCCCTTAAAAGTAATACAGGAAGGCCAAGGCCAAGGAGCCCTCAGGACCATTTATCATCTGTGTGCCAAGTTCCTTTAGTCAGGTCTGACTCTTTGTGACCTCATGAACTGTAGCCCACAGGCTCCTCTGTCCATGGGATTCTCCAGGCAAGAACACTGGAGTGGGTTGCCATGCCCTCCTTCAGGGGATCTTCCCAACCCAGGGATCGAACCTGTGTCTCTTTTATCTCCTGCATTGGCAGGCAGGTTCTTTACCACTAGCACCATAGCCAGATCCCATATTCATCAGCTGACAGTCACTCAAAGGAAAAACCAAAGCTAGGTCTTAAAGATAGCCATTGCTTTCAAAATAATAAGCCATGTTCTCAGGGCCAGTGGTTGCAACAGAAAAATTAGGAACCAGCCCCGAAGCCCTCCAGGGTCTGTGAAGCTGATTTAGAAGCCCTTCCTGCCTCTTTGGGCTTCCCAGATAGCTCAGTGGTAAAGAATCCATTTGCCATTGCAGGAGATGCAGGTTTGATCCCTGGGTCAGGAAGATCCCCTGGAGAAGGAAATGGCAACCCACTCCAATATTCTCGCCTGGGAAATCCCAGGGACAGAGGAGCCTGGCAGGCTACAGTCCATGGGGTCACAAAAAGTTGGACACAACTGAACAACTGAACAACAACAACCCACCTCCTGGAGGCCCTGCTCTGCTTTCTGGAAGGCAGGCCTCCGGCCTTGATCTCAACCTCTGCCGGCCTCCCTGGCCAGGCCCTGCTGTGAGCTACCAGCTCTGGCCTCTATACTGGGTGAAGTGCCCACAGAGAGGGCCCGGCTGGGCAGCACCTCTCACTGTGACCCCCTTGGCTCTCTCCCATGTCAGAGGGGGTGCTGGATGAAAAACACTGGAGGCTGCAGTACCCGGACTGTGGGGGGACAAGACAGTCGCCCATTGACCTGAAGATGAAGAAAGTTCGGTACAACCCTTCCCTGAGGGCTCTGAACCTCACAGGCTACGGACTCCGGCAAGGGGAGTTCCCCATGACCAACAACGGCCACACGGGTAAGGATGGGCGACAGACCGGCTTCTGTCCCTGGGGGAAGCGGGCGGTGGGGGAGGCTGGCAGGGCTGCCCGGAGCTGGACACCAGAGCTGCAGAGTGTGGCCTGGGGGCTGCAGGTGTTGAGTCCTGGCACTTCATCCCGGGTCGTGCAGCAGCTGTCTGTAGACTCGGTTCCCCACTCACCCCTTCATTTCTCACTGGCCTCTCTCCAAGCCCACTCTGACCCAACCAGCGGAAATTCAGCAGACAGACAGGCAACGCAGCGAAGCTGCACGGCCCACTGTGTGTTCTGTTGATCTGTGCCCTGGTCTGATTGGCCACGTTTTCTATGTGTGAAGGTCAGACAGGAAAGGCTGGGTGTTGGGGCCCCCCTATTTTAGAAGCCCAGATTGGACACTTATAAAATCCAGCTATACCTTGGCACACATCTTTCTCATTTTCACCATGTGGGTTCATCTCCTCTAAGCCTCAAGACAAGCCCAGAGAGAGGTATTTTTTAGGCTGAAACCAGGGACTTTGAGAATCTAAGGGACTTCCAGTCATACAGTCTCTAATGGTCGAGCTGGACACAGTCCCCAGATGTCTGATTCCTCCACTGTGTCCTCCTTGGAAACATCCCTTTCTACTCCCATTACTGTCCATTTGCATAGGCTTATGGAGGGTAGGGTCATAGGACTCAGATTCCCTCTTTGCTCTATTGAGAAAATAAAACCCATTGCTCTTCATGTGGCTGGTGAAGGTAGCAGCCCTCAGATACCTATGATTTGGATCACCAACCTCCACAAATAATTCATGAAAGCGTCATTTTATCACGAATGTCAAGATCCTGCTTCCAACATCACTCTCTGAAGCATCTGGGAGGTTGGCAGAAGAGTGGGACCTTTTCAGACTGGCTTCTTTCCCCTGTGCTGTGCTGTGCTTTGTCCCTCAGTCGTGTCCAACTCTTTGCGACCCCATGGACTGCAGCCCGCCAGGCTCCTCTGTCCATGGGATTCTCCAGGCAAGAATACTGGAGTGGGTTGCCATGCCCTCCTCCAGGGGATCTTCCCAACCCAGGGATCTAACCGGGGTCTCCTGCATTGCAGGCAGATTCTTTGCCAGCTGAGTTACCAGGGAAGCCCTTCTTTCACCTAGTCATATGCATTGAAGGTTGCTCTGTGTCTTTTCACAACTTGATAGCTCCTTTCTTTTTTGGCATTGGATAATATTCCATTGTCTGGATGCACCAAAGTTCAGTTACCCATTCACCAACTTAAGGGCATCTTAGCTGCTTCCAAGATTTAGCAATAAAGATAAAGCTGCTATTAACATCAATGAACACCAATGTGTAGATGTTTGTGTGGACATAAGGTTTCCACTCATTTGGGAAAACAGCAAGGAGCACGATTGCTGGATTGTATGGTAAGAGTATGTTTAGTTTTGTAAGAAACTGCTCATCTCTCTTCCAAAGTGGCTGCACCGTGTTGCATTCCCACCAGCAATGCACGAGTGTTCCTCTTGCTCCACATCCTTGCCAGCATTTAGTGTTGTCAGTGTTCTGGATTTTGGTTATTCTCATAGGTGTATAGTGGCATCTCATGGTTGGTTTAATTTGTATTTCCTTGATGAACTGTGCTGTGGAGCATCTTTTCATATGTGTATTTGCCATCTGTGTATCTTCTTTGGGGAGGTATCTGTTATGGTCTTTGGGTTATCTGTCTTCTTATTGTTGAATTTTAAGGGTTCATTGTATATTTTGGGTGGCAGTTCTTTATCAGATGTGTCTTGTACAAATATTTCTTTCCAGTCTATGGCTTGTTGTCTACTTCTCTTGATGCTCTCTTTTTCAGAAGTTTTAAATTGTAATTGAGCCCAGCTTATCAATTCTTTCTTTCATGAATTGCGTCTTTGCTGTTGAATCTAAAAAGGTACCATACCCAAAGTTATCTGGATTTTCTCCCATGTTATCTTCTAAGAATTTTATAGTTTTGTACATTACATTTAGGTCTGTGATCTATTTTGCATTAATTTTGGTGAAGCGTATAAGGTCTTTATCTAGATTCTTTTTTTTTTTTTGCATGTGGATATCTAGTTGTTCCAGCACCATTTGTTGAAGAGACTCTCTTTGCTCCATTGTATCACCTTTGCCATAGGCTTCCCTGGTGGCTTAGTGGTAAAGAATCCACCTGCCAATGCAGGAGATGAAGGTTTGATTCCTGGGTCAGGAAGATCCCCTGGAGAAGGAAATGAAAATCCACTCCAGTATTCTTGCTTGGGAAATCTCATGGACAGAGGAGCTGGGCAGGCTACAGTTCATGGGGCTCACAAAGAATCAGACACGACTCAGCAAGTAAAGAACAATAACAACATCACCTTTGCTACTTGGTTAAAGATCAGTTGAATATATTTATGGTGGTCTATTTCTGGGTTTTCTTTTCGGTTCACCGATCTATTTATGTATTCTTCCACCAAGACCACACCGCATTGATTATTGTAGCTTTTTTTCCCCCTGGCCTTATAGAGAGGCGTGTGGGATCTTAGTTCACGACCAGGAATTGAACCCATGCCCCCTGCAGTGGAAGTGCAGAGTCCTAACCACTGAACCTCCAGGGAAGTCCCTACTGTAGCTTTTTAGTAAGCCTTTAAAAAAAAATTAATTTATTTATTTGGCTGGACTGGGTCTTAGTTGCTGCATGTGGGATCTAGTTCCCTGACTAGGGATCAAACCCGGGCTCCTAGATGGGGAGTATAGCATCTTAGCTACTGGAGCACCAGATGTCCCTACTGAAGCTCTACAGTAAGTCTTAAAGTTGGGCATCATTGGTGCTCCAACTTTATTCCCCTCCTTCAACACTGTGTCAGCTATCCTGGGCCTTTGGCTTCTCCATGTGAATGTCAGAATTAGTTTGTTGACATCTACAAGATAACCTATTGGGGTTTTGATTGGGACCACACTGAGTCTCTAGGTCACATTGAGAAGAACTGACATCTGGACAACAGTGAGTCTTCCTATCCAGGAATATGTACTACCTCTCCATTTTTTTAGTTATTCTGTGACTCCTTTCATCAGAATTTTTCAGTTTTCCTCATATAGATCTTGTATATAATTCGTTAGCTTTATACCTAATTATTTAATTGGGAGGGAGTGCTAATATAAATGATATTGTGGGGTTTTTGTGGCTTAAACCACAGAATCTTATTTTCTCACTGTTGTGGAGAGTAGAAGTCCAAGATCAAGCGTTGCAAGATTAGTTTCTTTTTCAAGGCCTTTCTCATTGATTTGCAGATGGTCAATGGGATTGTGTTCTTAATTTCAAATTCTGCTTTATATATCTATTTAATGTTTATATCCTTCCATTTTTATTATTAGATTAGAATACAGATATAAAATTACATTTTAACAAAAAGAAATCGAAAACACACTTGGATGTTGAGAGAAAGTGCTGCAAAAGTTTCTAAAGCTTATTTTCTTCTTTTCCAAAAAATATTTATTTATTTATTTGGCTGCACCAGGTCTTGGTTGCAGCGTGCAAGATCTTCAGTTGTGGCTTGTGGGATCTACTTCCCAGACCAGGGATTAAACCCCGAGGTCCCCTGCACTGGGAGCATACACCACCAGGGAAGTCCTTCTAAAACTTGCTTTCAGTTTCTCTATTTTGTTGTAGACATGAGCACAGAAAATGCTCAGATCATGTGGTTTTTCTGGGCTGATAAGAATCTGGTTAAATTAGTTCCAAACAAAGAAGAGTAAGTTCTGGAATTTAAATCAATTGTCAGAATCCGGAAGGTTCAGCAAATTGATTTTGGGGAGGACGGCTAGTTGGCCTCACCTTTTCAAAAGCACAGTGATAAGCCCAGAAGTGCTGCCATTTTTCAATCCGGCCTGTGCAATCCTGTTGATACAGCTTGAGAACTGAGACATTCTGTCTGCAGGGGATTGTGTTTCTGGGGAAACATGCTTATCGGGATCTCTGTTATGTCTTCTGTGGTACTAACTGTCTTCAGCTCTGCAGTCTCTGGACACAGAAAACTGAACACCTTCTTTGATAAACTCTTCCATTTTCCTCATGGGAGCACTGACTTTGAGGCAGGCCACATTTTAAGCACTAAACACAAAACACCTGTTCTGCCAAAGGGCATGTAAAACCTCAGAGGCCAGATTCCTGCCTTCTGGCATATTATGAAGCTGTCATCACAGCTTCCTGCTGCTTCTGGAAGGGAAGCAGGGGGCATTTGACAGATATCAAATTCCTAATTTGGGGGTTTTTTGGCCACACCTTGAGAAGTGTGGAATCTAATTGCTTGACCAGGGATCCAACCCATGCCCCCTGCATGGGAAGTACAGAGTCTTAACCACTGGACCACCAGGGAAGTCCTCAAAGATCTCATATATGCTCGTTAAGAAATGTGCTTGCTTATAACTATCATCAATGACTTTAAATAGAAAAACCTTATTAACAAGACAGATGCTGACTGTCCCTTTCCAAGTCCTAAGTTATACTCTCATAGATATTTTTCTTGGTCACTTTTGGGGTCACTCTGCATGTCTCCCTTTTGCCTGACTCATTCCAAAATATAGAGATTTCTCTGAGGCCTGAGCCAGTGGAATAAACAAGACAGCTGTCTGACCAGAGAGACTTCCCTGTAGAAAGTCTGTAGGGCCCAAGGCATGAGTTAGCTAGAAGACTGAACCATTTTCCTGTCGGCAAGAACCTAACATTTGAAACTGTTGATGATTACATCAAATTCAATCCCGTACTGAGAGTCTGCGTGTTCCCTGACATGCCACAGAATTTGATCTCTTGTCTTCTGAAAACAAATTGAGGCCTGCAGTGATGATGTCCTGTCCAGGCCTGGTTCTGCCTGGACCTATGAACTGAGTGACTGCAAATCTTTCTACCTCCCTGGGTTGGCTCTTTGGTCCATAAAATAAAAGGACTTCTCTAGGGGTCCAGTAGTTAAGAATCGACCTGCAAATGCAGGGGACACAGGTTTGATCCCTGATCTGGGAAGATTCCACAAGCCACGGGACAGCTAAGCCCAAGCACCACAACTACTGAGCCTGTGCTGTAGAACCCAGGAGCTGTAACTATTGAAGCCCACATGCCCTAGAGCCTGTGCTCCACAAGAGAAGCCACCATAATGAGAAGCTAGCACACCACAACTAGAGAAAGCCTGAGCAGCAATGAAGACCCAGAGCAGTTCAGCAACAAAAAAAAGGGTTGAAACCCTCAGGGATGCTCCCTTCTATGCAGCAGGATGGGTTGTTAGTTGGGCTGGTTCTAGAAGTCAACGTGGGATGAAGATTTTAACCACATCATGGAAAAGTTAATGACCTCAATTCAGCCTTCCAGGGTATTCACCTCAGGTAGTAAAAGTAACGGAGAAGGCGATGGCACCCCACTCCAGTACTCTTGCTTGGAAAATCCCATGGACGGAGGAGCCTGGTAGGCTGCAGTCCATGGGGTCGCTAAGAGTCGGACACGACGGAGCGACTTCACTTTCACTTTCATGCATTGGAGAAAGAAATGGCACCCCACTCCAGTGTTCTTGCCTGGAGAATCCCAGGGACGGGGGAGCCTGATGGGCTGCCATCTATGGAGTCGCACAGAGTTGGACACAACTGAAGCAACTTAGCTTAGCAGTAAAAGTAATCAAAACAGTCCCAAGAGGCCCCACTTCCTGTTCCCTACCCTGTGGGCAAATTCCAAAATTGGCCACAGGTGAAGAGTGGAGGCTTCCACACTCACTAGCCCTATTTTTTCAGGGATAATCAGTTGGACCTGCCCTTTGGTGTCCTGCCCCTGACCTGCTGGTCCTGAGTGGGAAGGTGTGTGCCCTGGGACAAGTGCCTGTCCAGCCCAGCTCAGGGCCTGGTCCCCAACTGGCCCTGTGTGCCAGTGCCTCCTCTGCGGGGGTCACCCTGCCCATGGCAATCCAGGTCTGTCTATAGCACCAGCTTGCTCCAGGAGTGGGCAGGTGAGCAGGGTCACTGCCTCACCTGCGGGCCTGCCCTGTCCCCGCCTGTCCGCACACTCCCTGCCCCTCGTCTTCTCTTCTAGTACAGATCAGCCTGCCATCCACCATGCGCATGACAACCTCCGACGGCACGCAGTACTTAGCCAAGCAGATGCACTTCCACTGGGGCGGAGCATCCTCAGAGATCAGCGGCTCTGAGCACACTGTGGATGGGATGCGATACATAATTGAGGTACCTTCAGGCTCCTCTTTCTTTCAAACCCCATAGTCATGTTTGGGTTACTGTCTTTTTAAAAAATATTTATTTATTTATTGGCTGTCAAGGGTCTTTGCCACTGCGAGGGCTTTTCTCCAGTCTGCCACCCCATGGACTGCAGCCCTCCACGCTCCTCTGTCCATGTGATTTCCCAGGCAAGAATATTGGAGTGGGTTGCTACTTCCTCCTGCAGGAGATCTTCCCAACCCAGGGATCAAACCCAGGTCTCCTGTGTTTGATCGGCAGGTGGATTCTTTACCACTGAGCCACCTGGGAAGCCCTGTTTTAAAAAATATTTATTTATTTTATTTTTGACTGTCCAGATCTTCATTGCTGCTAGGCCTTTTCTCTAGTTGCAGTGGTTGGGCTTCTCACTGCGGTGGCTTCTTTTGTGGAGCATAACTGTAGAGCCTCAGACTTCCATAGTTGTGGCATGTGGGCTCAGTAATTGCAGCTCCCAGCTCTAGCGCATAGGCTCAATTGTTGCGGAACAGAGGCTTAGTTTGCTCCTCAGCATGTGGGATCTTCTCAGATCAGGGATCAAACCCAGGTTTCCTGCATTGGAGGCAGATTCTTTACTACTGAACCACCAGGGAAGCCCGGTTTAATTTATTTTTAATTTATTATCACTATTATTTTTTGGTGGCTCTTGCTGCTTCTAGGCTTTCTCTAGTTCCAGTGAGTGGGGGCTACTCTCTGTCATGCTGCACAGGATTCTCATTGCGGTGGCTTCTCTTGTTGCGGAGCTTGGGCTCTCGGGTGTGCAGGCTTCAGCAGCTGTGCTGCACCGGCTGAGTTGCCCTTTGGCACGTGGGATCTTCCTGGACCAGGGATTGAACTGGTGTCCCCTGCATTGCAAAGCAGATTCTTAACCATTGGACTACCAGGGAAGCCCTACTTTTCTCACTAAAACAGCCAAAAACACTTTGTGCAGTGGTGAGTCAGGTCACCCTGAGGTTAAATTTATTTTTCATTCACTCACCACTAATCACTGCTCTGTGCTGGGGTTTCCGGATGGGTCCCCTCCTTCACGAAGTCAGCCCAAAGCAGGAGTATACAGCCCAGAGAGTGGGGCAAGCCCTCTTTAGTTTCAGCTGGATTTCTGTGTGGTAGATTTGCTGGTTTCCTCTCTTGCTTAGGATGGGTGCTTGCCAAGTCGCTTTAGTCATGTCTGACTCTTTGCAACCCCATGGATCGTAGCCTGACAGGTTCCTCTATACATAGGATTTTCCAGGCAAGAATACTGGAGTGGGTTGCCATGCCCTCCTCCAGGGGATCTTCCCTGCCCAGGGATTGAACTTACGTATTTTAAGGCTCCTGCCTTGGCAAGCGGGTTCTTTACCACTAGTGCTACCTAGGAGGCTTCATAAGGAAAGCCTATTGGATTCTACTTCAAAACAGAGACCTGATGAGACACTACCTGAAAAGATGTGGCTAGTGAGGATTATTCGGAGAAGGCGATGGCACCCCACTCCAGTACTTTTGCCTGGAAAATCCCATGGACGGAGGAGCCTGGTGGGCTGTAGTCCATGGGGTCGCTAGAGTCGGACACGACTGAGCGACTTCACTTTCACTTTTCACTTTCATGCATTGGAGAAGGAAATGGCAACCCACTCCAGTGTTCTTGCCTGGAGAATCCCAGGGATGGGGGAGCCTGATGGGCTGCCATCTATGGGGTCGCACAGAGTTGGACACGACTGAAGCGACTTAGCAGCAGTAGCAGCAGCAGCAGCAGTGAGGATCATTACTGCTTCGGATGACCATGGATTTACAGTGGCCTCCTGAGGTAAGGGGGCATATGCCCACTCTAGGGAGACCTCAGGAGAACCTTGTGGCCTCATATGATCTCCTGGAACTCTGCCAGCTTGTCTGCCTGGGAGAAGGTGTATTGCCATCTCCCCATAAGAGACGCAGGTTTTATCCCTGGGTCAAGAAGATCCCCTGGAGGAAGGCATGGCAACCCACTCCAGTATTCTTGCCTGGAGAATCCCATGGACAGAGGAGCCTGGCAGGCTACCATCTGTGGTGTCACAGAGAGTCAGACATGACTGAAGCAACTTAGCACACAGCACACGTAATCCCACTCATGTTCTTTGCATTCTTGGAGAATTTTCTGGTCTTTTTTTGTTTTTAGCATCAAAATTTTAATTTAAACTTGATTCACATATTTTATACATTATTCTTTTTTATTGATATATATATATTACTGAAGTATAGCTGATTTACAATGTTTCAGGTGTACAGCAAGAAGATTCAGTTATACATATATACATATATTATTTTTCATATTATTTCCCATTATAGGTTATTACAAGATATTGACGGTAGTTCCCTGTGCTATACAGTAAACTTTTGTTGCTTGTTGTGTATCTGTTTTTTTAAAATTAGAAATCTAGCACTTATTCTTACTAAGCAAACAAGTGGTATACATTATTTTTTTTGTATTGAGTACAGGCTATGCAAATTAAGCTGTTTCAATAAATATTAGAAACGTTCATTACTTTGCAAATATAAAGGAAAATCAGCTAATACAAACAATACAAGCCTGCATGAACCAGAGCTTCTCCCCATGAACATTTCTCAGCCCTCTCCTCACGTCCTTCTCAGAACTTTCTGGTCTTAGATCTTGTAGCCCAGATGGAGGGAGATGGTGGTCAGCAGTGTTGTCGGTCAAGCAGAGGCGCCAGATGCAGCATCTTTTTTTCATTTTCCTCCTTTCCTGAAAACCTGAAGCATTTGAAGATTATGGGAATTGCCCTTGACTTGCCCTGATAGCTCAGCCTGTAAAGAATCTGCCTGCAATGCAGGAGACCCTGGATTGATTTCTGGGTTGAGAAGATCCACTGGGGAAGGGATAGGCTATCTACTCCAGTATTCTTGGGCTTCCCTGGTGGCTCAGTTGGTAAAGAATCCACCTGCCATGCTGATGACCTCAGTTCAATCCCTGGGTTGGGAAGATCCCCTGGAGAAGGGAAAGGCTACTCACCCCAGAATTCTGGCCTGGAGAATTCCATGGACTGTGTAGCCCATGGGGTCGAAAAGAGTCAGACACAACTGAGCGACTTTCACTCCCTTTCTTGCTTCCACAGATTCACGTCGTCCACTACAATTCTAAATATGGCAGCTATGAGGAAGCCCAGAATGAGCCGGATGGTTTGGCTGTGCTGGCGGCCCTGGTTGAGGTAGGCTGAACCTACACACTCGAAATTATAAACTGGTGGCAAAACAAGGTGTTAAGTGTAGACAAAGGCTTTTCCTACTTGTCTCTCCTAATGTATTCCCGAGCTCACAGTTCTTGGAAACACTGACTTGATAAAAAATCTACTCTTTTAAAGAAAAATATTTGTCTACTTATCTGGTCTTAGTTGTGGCATGAAGGATCTTTGTCCCTTATTGCAGCATGCAGCATCTTTAATTGAGACATGTGGGATCTAGTTCCCTGATCAGGGATCAAACCTGGGCCCACTGTATTGGGAGTCTTAACCACCGGACCATGGGGGAAGTCCCTGAAAGACCTACTCTTTCCCCAGTCCTTGCTCACAGTTACTGAGGTGCCTCTGGGTCACCAACCTCAAGGACGTTGGATGATCTGGACAAGCTGAGTTAGAAGAGCTGATCCCAGAGGGGCTGACTTGATAGAAATTGGTCTGAGGACATGAGAAAGCCTGCACCCCAGTAGACAGAGGCCACATCTCTGCATTCCTCAGAAAGTCTGGAAGGTGGGACTTATGTCTAGGCAGCAAGAAATGGTCAGTGAATATGATCCCCTCCCAAAACAAGTATATTAGCTTCCCTGGTGGTTCAGCTGGTAAAGAAACCACCTGCCAATTCAGGAGACACAAGAGACATGGGTTCAACCCCTGGGTCAGGAAGATTGCCTGGAGAAGGAAATGACAACCATCTCTAGTATACTTGCCTGGAAAATTCCATGGACGGAGAAGCCTGGCAGGCTAAAGTCCATGGGGTCACAAAGAGCTGGACACGACTGAACACAGCACATCAAAAACAAGCATATCAGTGCTCTGGAAATGGACCAAAGACAGGAACAAGGTAAAGCACTTACGTGTGATAAATGGTGAGAATTTTGAGTAAGAACAATGGAAGTTTGTGGGCTTCTTGCCTGGCATTCTTTCCATCTGCTAACTTGGTCAGTAAGTAATCCTAAAGGAAGTCAAACCTGAATAGTCATTGGAAGGACTGATGCTGAAGCTGAAGCTCCAACACTTTGGCCGCTTGATAGGAAGAACTGATTCATTGTAAAAGACCTTGATGTTGGGAAAGATTGAAGACAGGAGGACAAGGGACAATAGAGGATAGGATGGTTGGATGGCATCACCGACTCAATGGACACGAGTATAAGCAGACTCCAGGAGATGGTGAAGGACAGGGGAGCCTGGCGTGCTGCAATCCATTGGGTTGCAAAGAGTCGGACACAACTTAGCAACTGAACAACAACAACTTGGTCAGCAAGGTAGTTTCATCAGGGCAGATGAACAGGAAAACCAGCAGCTTCACTGCCTGGTACAGGGATTCATTAGATTGGAAGTAGAGACTGAAAACCCATGCCTGAGGGGCGTTGCTGATAAAAGTAGCAAAAAACAGAAAAGGCAGAAAACAAGGAAAACTCGCAGCTTTGGGAGTCTGTCACGTCCTAACTGAGGTGAATGGCAAGGGGCAGGCCAATCAGAAGTCTAACTGGGAGATCCTGAAAATGAGAGAGCCATAGAGAGCTTGTATCGGCTTCCCAAGAAGGCCTGATGGAATGTGAAAGCTGAGTCTGACTTGGTAACTGGCTGACCTTTGAATGTGCTCCTCAACCCACATACAGATTCATCAGTTTGGGCTCCTGGGGTTTGAGCACAACCTCTACTAAAATCACTGAGTGACTGTAAAATTGTGCTGACCATAGATGGTCTAGGCTAAAAAAATAAAAATAAGACTTAAGACCTGAGCAGATTCATCAGCTGCTACACAGTACTATGGACACATATTCTACAGATAAAGCCCAGGCAAGTCACTGAATAGTTGCATGAACAACAACAAAAACTCCGCAGGATAGTTTTTAAAAATCAGAATTTAGATTAGCTACCATATATTATCTAAAATGTCTAGTAATCAAGGAAAAAGTTCAGCATGCAAATAGGAAAATGTGATCTGTATTTAGGAGAAAATGCTCAGTTGTGTCCAACTCTTTGCGACCCCATGGACTGTAGCCCTCCAGGCTCCTCTGTCCCTGAAATTTTCTAGGCAAAAATACTAGAATGGGTTGCCATGCCCTCCTCCAGGGGATCTTCCTGCCTGGGGATCAAACCCGAGTTTCTTGTGTCTCCTGCATTGGCAGGTGGATTGTTTACCACTGCGCCACCTGGGATACTCTCTAGCACAAAATGATGTAAGTTGCACATTGAAGTCACTAGAGCAACCATTAATAACTTAAAATGGTTAAATGGTACACTGAAAGTATTTGTTTAACATGAAAGGTAGCTAGAAGAACAGAGAAAGAGATGACACATTTAGAAAACAGATAAACGACAGTCAGAAATCCAAGGAAGGGGGTTGGGAGGAAGGAGGGGGAGGGATGTATGGGAGAGAGTAACATGGAAACTTACATTACCCTATGTAAAATAGATAGCCAATTGGAATTTGCTGTATGACTCAGGGAACTCAAACCGGGGCTCTGTAACAATCTAGAGAGGTGGGGTGGGGACGAAGGTGGGAAGGAGGGTAAAGAGGGAGGGGACATATATATACCTATGGATGACTCATGTTGATGTTTGGCAGAAACCAACACAATTCTGTAAAGCATTTATCCTTCAATTAAAAAATAAATTTAAGATTAGAAAAAGAAGAAATCCAAGAAAGTCTGAATTTTCACCCAGTGGAAGAATGGATCAGCATCACTGACTGAAAAAAACCATTGTTCATAGACCTTTTTTACCAAAAGCAACTTTCCTGTCTTCTAAAAAGTAAACACTCATTCAAAAAATAGAGGATGTCGGAGGTCAGCATTGGAGCAGTTTTGCCTTGGACATCTGGCTCTCGTCCATCCAGTCAAAAGTCCTGAGGATGAAGAAGGGAGCACTTGAGACCAAGCCCCTGATCATAATGCATCTGGGGGCCTCCCTGGTGGTCCAGCAGTTAAGACCCTACACTTCCCCTACAGGGGATATGGGCTTGATCCCTGGTCAGGGAACTAAGATTCTGCATGCTGTGTGGCAGTGGCTAAAAACAAAAACAAAAACCCACAGTGAATCGGACTGTGGCTGACAATGCCCAAAACAAGGTCACTGGGGATATTTTAACAGTGACTTTGGCCATTTCATGAGGATATCACCAGATACTGCCAAGAAGGTCTTTTTCCGGGAAGCTGCCAAAGTGCTTCAGATCTTGTCTTTCTGGAAGAAACTGGTGAGCCAAGGCAGTTGGTGCAAAGAACCGCCAGACTGTCTCCCCGGATGCCTCCTTGCCCTCATAGCTCTGCACCACCAGCCAGGATACCAAACAGCTGAATTAAGGGAGATAGTACCAGATGGAGGACCCACCTCCCTTAGGTTAACTGCTCCGTGTTTCCCCTGCAGGTAAAGGATTATGCTGAAAATACTTACTACAGCAACTTCATTTCTCACCTGGAGGACATCAGGTATGCAGGTAAGAGAAACCAACAGAAGGCACACCAGGGCAGAGGAATGAGCCTGAGTGTGATGGGGACGGGGGGCAGGGAAGAGTCACGGGTGGGCAGGGTTGCAGATAAGCTTTCCAGGGGACACTTAGCTCCCTGTGCAAGGTCTCTGGCTCCAGCAGTTCCCGTGATTGGCTCACGCTGTACACACCTCTGTGAGACCCGTTCATAAACTACCTGTCGATTTCCACGACTAGGACGTCTGGATGGCCAGAGTTCCATGAATGAGGGATGTTTTCAATTAAGTCACCCTGACCTCTGGCCCCAGCTGGTCGTGATGATCCTAGTCCTCAGACAGAGATGAGCTCCTTGACCTCTGGCCCCAGCTGGTCGTGATGATCCTAGTCCTCAGACAGAGATGAGCTCCTTGGTTTCCAGTTGAGAAGAGTCTCAAGAGTGAAGCCTCTTGCCGTGGTGTCTGTGATGCAGACACAGGGCTGGCCTCCCTGCTCTCTGCCTCCGGAAGGCAGGGTTCTCGTCAGAGCATTTGCCCACTCCCATGATCAACTCTTGACTTTAAGCTGTTACCATGTCTGCTGCAGCCTTGGTTCTGGGCATCTCACTCTGCCCCATATACCGGTCTCCAGTTCCCTGACCTGAGTCCTCACCCTCTCCAGCGATCTCCTGACCTCCAAGTCATGGGCCTCCACGTTTTCACTACTAGTCACGCTTCTTGCCTCTCAGTTCTCTTTACCTGGCTTGGATGCCACAGACCATCATTCTGACACACCCATGCAAATGCCCTCCATCCCTCCACAAACTTACCTGATAAAGCCCTCCGCCAACTTCTACTTTCTCAGAGTCTGTAGCCAAACAGCCTATAGGGAATGTGCCTGAGAGAAACACAGATATTTCTAACTGGTATTACTTTCATTCCTAGCTAAAATATAAACAAGTACTAACACTGCTCAGAAATCCTAAAATACTCCTCTGGGCTTTTTCTTTTCCCCTCTCCACAATGATTGCATCACCTTTTCTCCTCTCTCCCGAAGCACCCCCTCCCTGGCCCCAGCTTCTCCCCTGACGGGATGCCTGACCTCCCACTTCATGGAGAAGGTAGCCAGTTACTCACTCATCTTCTTAACTTGGCAGTCCCGTGGTTAAGACTCCCAATTTCCACTGCAGGGAGCATGGGTTCAACCCCTGTTCAGGGAAGTAAGATCCTGCATGCCATGCAGTGCAACCAGAAAAAAAAAAAAAAAAACTTAGAAATTTTTTGCCTGCTCATTGGGCTATGCACTACTAGACTTCACAGCCTTGGTTAAACAAACCTGTTTATGTATATATCACAAAGATATCCTCTTTGCCATTAAAAAAATGCAGAAGTGCTCAGGGAAAAAAGCAGAGTTCCTGCCTCGTGCAGCATCTTTCGTTGCAGCATGTGGGATCTAGTTCCCTGACCAGGGATCGAACCCAGACCCCCTGCATTGACAGCATGGAGTCTTAGCCACTGGACCACCAGGGAACTCCCATGAGTGTCCCCTGTCTATAGACAGGTGCATATCCTGCCAGGGCCACCCAGCCAGAGGAGGTATTTGAGTGGGTTTCTCCCCAAAGTCTTTGCTCTTAACCCTTTCCAGGAAGCAGTACACTGGGTGATATTTCCCAATGATCAGGTTCTAAGTTCTTCTGCTTAAATCAGGAGATTTAAAGATAGTGAGATATGAGCCAGAGCTGTCCTCTCAAGGGGCAGCAGTGGTCCCTGACTTTGCTTCTCATCCCCTCTATTAGGACAAAGCACAGTTCTGAGGGACCTTGACATTCAGGACATGCTACCTGGGGACCTCCGATACTACTACAGCTACTTGGGGTCACTCACCACTCCTTCCTGTACAGAAAACGTCCACTGGTTTGTGGTAGCAGATACTGTCAAGCTCTCTAAGACACAGGTAATGTACAAGATTGCTTTAATATCCAAGTCTCTCCTTTCCATGGCCTGATCAACAAGAGCGTTCCCCTAAATCTTATCTAATGCCAATACCTGGGCTCCTATAGTGTTTTCTATGTCCAGGGCTGTAGTGCCTCACCTCTATCACCATGGGTGATCCTACTAGTGCTGTGCTGTGGCAGAAACGGGCCAACAGGCTTCAGAGAATCCAAGAAATCTATAGGCAATGCAACAACAACAAAAAAACACTGGGACCTGATTCAAGTCATAGGAGAAAATTTGCATAGTGAAGGCAAATATTTATTGAGTGCCGCTCTCACCGGGTATTACATGTGCAAACTCCATGTCCTTATGGGGCTAATTCTTTTTTTTTTTTTTTTTTTATGGGGCTACATTCTAATCTCATAAATGACTTTATGCAAGAAGGACAGCTTCAGATTTAGCCCTTTACCATCTAAAAATATCTGTAGCCCTTTGAGGGGAAGAGCTGTATCAACCGTCTTTTGTCCTTGAGCCTAGCACGGGCACATAATAAGTATTTGTTGAGTTAAATAAAGGACAAATGTTACTGAGGTTGCAAAGCAAACCTTCTGGGTTCCTCAGAAGTGAATATTTCTCTTTTTAAATTTTCCATTTCCCTATTTCAGGAAAAAGTGCAAAGACCCCTTATTCTTATACCAACATGTAAAAACATTGCCAACCAGGTTGAAAGTGCCCTGAGATACCTAACAAAAGTCAATGTTAGTTATCTACGAAAAATGCACCTTAAATTCAGATCTAGAAGAATTTCTACAAATAGTTATCTGAGATGAACTCAATTAAAAAAAATCACAAGATACTAAGAAAAAGGCACTATGAGTGAGTATCAGCAGAATTAGACCTACAAAGATTTCAGATATTATAATTATCAGCCAATTAATATAAAGTATGTTTAATATTTGGAGAAGGCAATGGCACCCCACTCCAGTACTTTTGCCTAGAGAATCCCATGGGCAGAGGAGCCTGGTAGGCTGCAGACCATGGGCTCACTAGAGTTGGACACGACTGAGCGACTTCACTTTTACTTTTCACTTTCATGCATTGGAGAAGGAAATGGTAAAGAATGCATAATATCTATAATTAAACATATTTGATATGTTTAATATGTACAAGAGTTTGAAATACAAGGAAAGAACAAAGTATAAAAATGACCAAGTCAACTTGAAAAAAAGTAAATTGTTAATTTCTAGAAATGAAAAGATAGTAACCGAAATTAGTTATCCAACAAATGAGTTTAATAGCATGTAGGACAAGTTCAAGAAAGAATTAGTAAGCTGGAAGACAGAGCTGAGACAATTATGCGAAATGCAGCATAAAGAGAAAAAGAGGTAGAAATATGAAAAAATAGAGAGGTATAGAGAACATTCTAGAAAGACCTGAAAAATGTCAAGTTGAAATTATAGTGGGAGAAGAGAGATGGCATAGAGAAGAGGAATAATTTAAGAAATGTTGACTGACAATTTTCCAGAGGGTTGAAAGTCACCATGTTATATAATAAGGAAGCCCAATGAGTCAATGAAAACAAAAAGAAGCCCACACTAAACACATCACAGTGAAGCCACAAGCTATCAAAGCAGAGAAGATTTAAATATCAGCCAAAGAGAAAAGACATATTTCATGAAAGACCTACGATTAGACGAGCATTAATTCAATGCAGCAACAATGAAAGTCAGGAAGCAGTGCAACAACTTTTTCACAGCACTGAGAGAAATGAGTAGCTTACCTAGAGTTGTACGGCAGCAAAAATGTCTCTCAAGAATGTAGACAAGGGACTTCCCTGGCGGTCCAGTGGTTAAGACTCTGCCTGCCAGTGCAGGGGACACAGGTTCAATCCCTGGATTCGCAGGACCCCACATGCCTCAGAGCAATTCAACCTGTGTGCCACAACTACTGAGCCTGTGAACCTAGAGACTGTGCTCCGCAACAAGAGAAGCCACTGTACTGAGAAGCCCTCACACCACAACAAAGTGTAGCCCCCACTGGCCACAACTAGAGAAAGCCTGAGTGCAGCAGTTAAGACCCAGCACAGCAAAAATAAATGAATAAATAGAATTTACTCTAAAAGAAAATGTAGACAAAAACAGGAATTTTCAGAAAAACAGAAATTGAGCTTGCTACTTGGTATGTCTCTGTTTACTTCTTTCTCTCTTTTCTGCTACCGGCTAAACCTGTAGAGAAAGATTGAAAGATATTGTCAGAAGAATGACTGGGTGGATGAATGCCAAGGCACATAGTACCCAGAACCACTTCAGGACTTGAGATCGTCTTTATCAGAGTTATATAAATCCAAGCGCTGGTTCAACTGTTAACTAATTAAAAAAAAAAAGTTACCCAGTGCCTCTCCTCTCATTAATTCCTTTCATGTTGCTGGCAGATTGAGAAGCTAGAGAATTCCTTACTGAATCACCAGAACGAGACCATCCAAAATAATTACCGCAGCACTCAGCCCCTGAACCACAGAGTGGTAGAAGCCAACTTCGTGTCTCACCCTCATCAGGGTGAGTGAGATCAACTCTCGTTTGTTCTTTGCCATGTGCGATGCTAGTTTCCTGTTTTCCTCCTTCTCTGGGTGAACCCGTCTCTTCTGGCCACAGTGAGGGAAGGGGAGTCATCTAAGCCTCAGGGGGCACAGGTGGACCAATCAGAACGGGGCTTGGGTGAAGGGCATGACTCATTTTCCCAGTCCAGGCAGTGGTACTACTGAGTAGGACAGAGAGGGTGATGAGAACGAACCAGCTCCAGAATATCACCTAGTATTGGCCAGAGACAGTGGGAGAAGCAAGATGTCAGGAACATAAGATGCTCCCATAGAGTGTCGGCTCAAGTGAACCTCATCATATCCAACTCAGATATTTCCCCCACACTTCTATCTTGGTCTGCATTACAAACCCATCCTCAACTCCTCCCATAAATTCCCTCAAGGTGGAGTTAACTAGACCACATAATGCTTATTACCTTTTCTTGGGGATCAAACTGGGGACGGATTAGCCACCAAATGGCCTTTGAGCCTTGCAGGTGGCTCAGTGGTAAAGAAACTGCCTGCCGGTAGAGGAGAAGCACAAGATGCAGATTAGATCCCTGGGTCAGGAAGATCCCCTGGAGGAGGAAACGGCAACCCACTCCAGTATCTTTGCCTGGGAAATCTCACAGACAGAGGAGCCTGGTGGGCTACAGTCCATGGGGTCACAAAGAGTTGGACACTTCTGGATGCACACAGGTGAAGCTGCAGATGCCAGGATGCTGGAAGCAGGCAGAAGTGGTCCAGTTTCCCCTGGACCTTCCAGTCCAGGAGGTGGGGCTTCAGCTGTGTCGGTTTGACTTACCTCATTTCTGTGGTCACAAGAATGTAAATATTCTGCAATTTCCCATCTTTATTTTGTCCAGTTCTCTGTAAAGTGGTGGTGAACTACACACATTCCCTGAATTCACTTTACAGTGAATTCCTTTACAGTATATTCCTATTAACCATTCCTGACGACTTTATTGGAGTAGAAAATGGCAATCCACTCCAGTATTCTTGCCTAGAAAATTCCATGGATGCCTTTATATTCTTTAATAAATAGACCTGGTCTCCAGTCAGTATTACCCTATCTCCGCATGTACCTTGCAAAAGTTAAAAATTTCCGTACATACTCCTCAGCACAATAAAGCTCCATTTATAGTTTTCTCCCCATCTCTCCTGGTTCATTTATTGTTTCCCATTGTATCAGTTTGCTCCTTTCATACAATACTAACAGGAAAAATGATACCAACTATAATTTTAATTTCCCCATATTATAATTTATACGATATTGTTGTCGTTCAGTCACTAAGTCATGTCCGACTCTTTGTGATCCCATGGATTGCAGCATGCCAGGCTTCCCTGTCCTTCACCATCTCCCACAGCCTGTTCAAACTTGTGCCCATTGAGTTAGTGATACCATCCAACCACCTCATCTGTCTCCACCTTCTCTTTCTGCCCTCAATCTTTCCCAGCATCAGGGTCTTTTCCAGTGAGTCAGCTCTTTTCATCAGGTGGCCGAAATATTGGATATTAACAGTCACAATTTCTTTTTCTAAAGGATGACACCCTCCTAAACAGGTCCAATCACTAGCAGACTAAACAAAGGGAGCTTAGACCCATTGATCTGTCTCCTTGTTCTAATTTTGCTATGCTCCCTGTTTAACATTTTATGCTATTCTTGCAACAAGCACGGATTGTATCATTCTCCTTAGGCCACTTCTCAAATGCTGTTTCCATTGAAGCAGGGCAGGAGTGTCATCCCAATGTACCCTCATGAGCGACCTCAGAGGTTCTAATAACCACCTCTTAGTCCAGAATGTCCCATCTTGCAGTATGTCATTTTGGCCCTCACTTCTGAGACTTGCTATTTAGGAGGAGTACACGAATTCCCAGGCTTCCCTGGTGGCTCAGTAGTAAAGAATCCTCCTGCCAATGCAGGAGACTTGGGTTCCATCCCTGGTTTGGGAAGATCCCTGGAGAAGGAAATGGCACCCTGATCCAGTACTCTTGCCTGGAAAATCCCAGGCACAGAGGAGCCTGGCAGGTTACAGTCCATGGGGTCACAAAGAGTCAGACATGACTTAGCAACTAATGACAGCGATAACAATAGCAACAACATACCAACTCCCAGGAGGTAGGAAGAGGGCTTCCTCCCAACCCCAGCCAAGGGATCTGAACAATGCCCTTCCTTTACTGTGAAGAGAACAGAGAATTGGGCATCATCTCACTCCAACTTTACTCAGACCCAGACTTCTATGTTGGAGAAGGCAATGGCACCCCACTCCAGTACTCTTGCCTGGAAAAATTCCATGGACGGAGGAGCCTGGTAGGCTGCAGTCCATGGGGTCGCTAAGTCTGGCACGACTGAGCGACTTCACTTTCACTTTTCACTTTCATGCATTGGAGAAGGAAATGGCAACCCACTCCAGTGTTCTTGCCTGGAGAATCCCAGGGTCAGAGGAGCCTGGTGGGCTGCCATCTATGGGGTCATGCAGAGTCGGACACGACTGAAGCGACTTAGCAGCAGACTTCTATGTAGCAACCCAACTGTACAATCCACATGATATTTCATAGTTCTATAGTATCCATACCAGATTGGTTAATATGATCAACTCATCAGAGATGAATGACCTGAGAAACAAAGATCAGTTATAAACACAGGAGAATAGCAAAATCAGCCCTCTTGCAACTTATTTGTTAGAAAACACCTATGTATTCTAAGGTAAAGGCTACTGAGCTTCACATGAAAACCAAGGGTCAAGGGTTGAGCCATCTTCGACATGTCACCCCTTGGATTCTGGCAGCTTACAAGCCTAAATTCAGACATAGCAAGGATGCCTGAAGCCAATGGGATGGGAACATGGCAGGCATATGAAAGAATCAAAAATATTTCTCCTAAATATACATGTAGGGAGTGGTATCTGGCTGTCCTGTGTCCCCTGTTTTCCTGAATCTCTTCAAAGTTCTGACTTTTTCCTGTTAACTCTTCTTTTTATAGAATACACTTTAGGCTCCAAGCTCCACTTTTATCTAAACAACATTGACCAAAACCTTGAGTACCTGAGAAGATTTATTGAACAGAAGATAACAAAGAGGAAAAAAGAAAAGTATTGGCCTTGAAGAGTGAGCCCTGCCTTCTGTTCAAGAAGCCCTGGGTGTCCAGATCATACCATTTCTACCGAGGCAGCTGCTTAATTTACGATTAAAACAGGAGAAACCATCATCCATGAACGGAAGTGAGATGGCTTAAATGCATGAGAAGGGTTTGAGCGAGATGATACCAATGGGAATTGACTGGAATAGAAATTTAACTACCCTCCTCTCGAATCACATACATTGATTTGTCTTAATTAGAAATCAACCTGAAATCCTGATAGCATTTAAATGAAATAAAATAACTTTGGAAATTTGTTATTTAAACTTCTCTTTTCTATTCCTTTGTGCCATTTCAAATATCGTTTTTTTGCTCTATCCGGAGGGACCCAGGTGATGGGGTAGAAATGAAGGTGGGAGGGATTTCCAGCTTTTTTCAAAAGTTCCCACTGACGTTATTGAAAGGTTAAAAATGAAAGTTTCCAATCAACAACTGATATTTTTATAACTTTTATGGAAACTGTAAGTACTATTGTTTGTTTGTATTATTATTGTTAATTTATGCTTCCAACTTTTCACTATTACAACAATGCAGAGTAGGAATTTGGCTGTGCTCAGTCACTTCAGTCGTGTCCGACTCCCTGCGACCCTATGGACCACTGCCCGCCAGGCGCCTCTGTCCATGGGATTCTCCAGGCAAGAATACTAGAGTGGGTTGCCATTTCCTTCTCCAGTGGTAAAGTGCGAAGTGAGTGAAGTGAAGTCGCTCACCTACCAGGCTCCTCTGTCCATGGGATTTTCTAGGCAAGAGTACTGGAGTGGTTTGCCATTTCCTTCTCCAGGATTTGGCTGAGTTAAGCTTAAAAAACCTGACTTCCCTGGTGTATCAGACCAGGGAAGAATTCACCTGCTACACAGGAGAACCGGGTTCAATCCCTGGGTCGGGAAGATCCCCTGGAGAAGGGCATGGCAACCCACTCCAGTGTTCTTGAAACTAAAAAAATAAACCCAACAACAACAAAAGCCAAAAACACCCAAGGAAAAAAGTAAAATGGTTTCAGGTGATATTAATTTGGGCTAATGTTATTTCTCTAGATTGTCATTGCGAACATTTTAAAAACTATCTGCATTGGCATGGAGTCTTTACCACTACACCACCTGGGAAGCCTTTTTAAACTAAATTGCTGTCTATTTTGTGATCCAAAAGTTTTGTCCTGGGAGGGAGCTGGGAGGACAGAGGGCGCATTGCATCCTAGTGACAGCAGAAAGTGTGGTTCTTTAAAAAGCCACAAAAACAACCTCCTGCTGTCAGTGAGAAGAAAGCCACCTGGCCAACCACCCCCTTCAGGGGCAAGCCTCGGTCCCCCAGGAGCGGAAGCTGGGAGGACCCCCTTTGCAGGCTCTGCAATTTCAGAATTCCAAAACTGGCTTCCATGAGTTCGTGGTTCTCGAGAGAAGTTTTGAAAAACAAAATATCCCTTAGAAACAGCCCCTTAGTTGTTCCATGGTGCTCTCAGTGGACGTTTCTCTTCAAGAGTGCCGGAAATTTCCCCAAAGGCCTTCTGCTCTGGTGCCGTTTTGTGAAGGACTACCTAAAGCAAAGGTTTTTGTGAAGGACAGATTAGAGAGGTGCGTGGACTGGCTGTGTTTGAAGGGAAGCTGCTGCCCTCCAGTGGCCACTGTGAGATTGGCGGGGCCTGTGCCCAGGGGACCTTGGCAAGCCCCTCCACACCTCCCATCTTTCCTGTTGGTAACCTGGGGCCCAAAGACCTCTAAGGATTCTTCTGTAAGTTACAGGCGTATCAGGGACGAACATTACAGTGCAAGTCCCTGGACTTCATCCTTTTTCACACAATGAAAGACGTGGAGTTGCACTCACTGGGCTCTGGTCCCTCTTATTTCCATGTCCTGCTTTTAGAATTTCAAAGCATCATTACTCTTGGATGATAGATACCCAGCCCTTCCCAACTACCCTCTTGTCACCTGGGGGCCGCCTCCCCGACCCCTGCTGAATGGACGGCTGCCAACTCAGATGCCCCTTCTCAGGCCTGAGCTGGCAACTTGAACCCAGCTGACATGAGGCCCGGCTGACGTCAAACCGAAGCCGTGCAGAGGGGCCCAGGACAGCACCTGGCAACCCTGAACCTCACACAGGGGGAGCAGATGCCATGCCCTCCCAGGGACAGCTGCTGTCCAGAGAGAAGTTGCTGGAGAGAAGCACAGAAGGATCTCCGGTCTCAGAGAGGTGGTTCAGTGTGGCTGAGAGTGGCAGGTGGTGAATGCTGGACTGGGCTGTACTTCCTGCCATTGGAAGTCCCCTGGCCACAGGCCTCGACTGAGCAAGTTATGATTGCATTTTTGCTCTCCACAAACACACAATCTCCAACTAAGACATAATACATCTCTTATTTTGTTGGATCCTCAGAAGCAAACAGCTGGAGGACCTGGTTTGATTATCTCCAGTTGAGATAATCAATTAACTGGGACCAGATAGTGTGCTCTGACACACAGCATCTTAGTGGGGAAGCAGGAACTCAATGGATTTGAGAGTTGGATCACAAAGAAGGCTGAGCCCCAAAGAATTGATGCTTTCCAATTGTGGTGCTGGAGAAGACTCTTGAGAGTCCCTTGGACAACAAGGAGATCAAACCAGTCCATCCTAAAGGAAATCAACCCTGAATATTCATTGGAAGGACTGATGCTGAAGCCTCAATGCTTTGACCACCTGATGCAAAGAGCCAACTCATTGGAAAAGACCCTGATGCTGGGAAAAATCAAAGGCAAAAGGAGAAGGGGTTGGCAGAGGATGAAGAGGATGGTAGATAGCAGCACAGACTCAATGGACATGAATCTGAGTAAACTCTGGGAGAGTTGGACGGGACTTAGCAACTGAACAACATCAAGGAACACAACTGCAAGTCCTGTGCTATAACCACGTTCTTGGTGACCCTTTGGAACACTGGAATTGGCCTAGGGAACAAGTCAGGAAGAGGCAGGGGGTTATTTTCAGGATTTCAATTCAGTGGCCTCAGCTCCACCAAGAAAGATCCTTGGGGTGAGTTTTAGGGTGTCAGTACCCCCAGAATCTTCCAGATGCATGGTAAATGCCTCACTGGCCCCTGCTCCAGAGCTCCCCACCCCACCCCTGACAGCAGGCTGCTGGGGGGTGGAAGCTGAGAGAGAGAGGCCCCGGATGGCTCCACGGTGGAAGTTCAAACACTGGTCCCTCTGTGGGGAGTCACAGGAAAGCCTGCTGATGTACATCTTGCTTAGAGGTAGATGGTGGGCAAACAGAGCCATCACTAGGCCCAGGGTCAAAATGCCACCACGTGGGACAACTAGCCTTTGCCAAGAATGAGAGGATCCAAGGAGGGTGTTAGAGGCACTGCCCGCTCTGTCACACCCTCTCCACCTGGTGAGCTCGTGTCATCTTTCAGGGTCAGTATTCTTGCCTACAAGATTGCCCACCGATATGATGCTGGGACCCTGATGCTGGGAGAGGTTGAGGACAAGAGGAGAAAGGGGTGACAGAGGATGAGATGGGTGGATGGCATCACTGACTCAATGGACATGAGTCTGAGCAAACTCAGGGAGATCGTGAAGGACAGGGAAGCCTGGCGTGTTCAGTTCATGGAGTCACAAAGAGTTGGACACGACTGAGCGACTAAACTACAACAACAACGATACACATTTAAGAGGAAAGACCAGAGATGAGTAGGTTAAGCAACTTGCTCCAGGTGCTTCAGGTACCAAATGGGAGAGCAAGATATAGAACCAGGTCTCCAGTTTCTTAGGTTAGTTATCTTTCTACTAATTTCTCGTTTAAGGATTTCCCTGGTGGCTCAGAAGGTAAAAGCGTCTGCCTACAGCGAGTTCACTTTCACTTTTCACTTTCATGCATTGGAGAAGGAAATGGCAACCCACTCCAGTGTTCTTGCCTGGAGAATCCCAGGGACGGGGGAGCCTGGTGCTCTGCCGTCTATGGGGTCGCACAGAGTCGGACACGACTGAGTCGACTTAGCAGCGGCAGCAGCAGCAGCAGCACAGTGCAGGAGACCCGGGTTCGATCCCTGGGTGGGGAAGATCCCCTGGAGAAGGAAATGGCAACCCACTCCAGTACTCTTGCTTGGAGAATCCCATGGATGGAAGAGCCTGGTAGGCTACAATCCATGGGGTCGCAAAGAGTCGGACGCTACTGAGCAACTTAATTTTCACTTTCTCGTTTGAGGAGAACCATAGGGCTCCTGTCAGAAGTTTATATCATCAGAGATTTAAAATCCTTTATGGTCAACAAGCTTCTATTTGAAAATGAAAACACTATGGGGAGAATTCATAGATTAGGCTGTTACCAGTTATTTCAGTCTCAGTATGAATTAAATGCATAGTTCAAGCCCAGTAAATATTTTTAGGATGAAGGACTGTGATACATTTCCTTTGGGTTTAGAATGGTGCTTTTGATGAGGAAGACTTAGGAGTAATCTGGTTTACCACAGGTTGCTCCAGGGGGGCTAGGATTGATGGATGAGAGCCTGAGGTTGTTGACTTGAGGGTTCATGGATATGGTGATGAAAGAAGGTCTAGAAGGTGAGAAAGTGCTGTAAACGGTTTCCTCTGTGGTGGCCATGGTCTATCAGCTGAGCCAAGAGTTCAGAGGACTTCAGAACAGAGCTGGAGGGACTGCCACATGCAGCTAGTGGGCTCTGAGGCCAACATACTAAGTCTCACCTCCTCACCGGGCTCTGGATCTGACTCCAGGAGCCTCTGGGACACAGGAGAAGGTTTGCTAGGGCTGTTCCTGGAAGTGCGGGGCAGGTAGGGGAGGCACAAAGTGAAATGGGTGTGAGGACACAGCTGAGGTCAGGAAGCTCAGAGATCAGGTTCCGGGCCAAGGCAGGGCTGTCTGAGGCTGAGGGGGCCTGGCCTGGGGCCTCTGTGTGCCCTGAGTGCATGGATCAACCTGTGGGTCCCACCCTCTGTCACAGGGAGAAGGAACCACACCTGAGAGTGGTTTTGAGCAGCTGCCTGGGCCTCAGGGGCTCTGTGGGCACTGTTAGTAAAATAAAAATAGGATGTAAGGCTTCAAATTGTGGATGTAAAAATGAAGCACAGTAGGGACTTCCTTGGCGGTCTAGTGGTTATGACTCCGAGCTTCCATTGAGAGGTGTGAAGTTTCCATCCTTGGTCAGGGAACTAAGATCCCGAATGCCCTGTGGTGTGGCCAAAAAAAAGGAGGAGGAGATATTTGTATACATATTGTCGTTCAGACGCTCAGTCACGTCCGACTCTGTGATCCCATGGACTGTAGCGTGCCAGGCTTTCCGGTCCTTCACTGTCTCTCAGAGTTTGATCATTCATGTCTATTGGGTCAGTGATGCCATCCAACCATTTCATCCTCTGTCATCTTCTTCTCCTGCCTTCAATCTTTCCCAGCATCAGGGTCTTTTCCAATGAGTCAGCTCTTTGCATCAGGTGGCCAAAGTATTGGAGCTTCAAGTGCATATCAGTCCTTCCAATGAATATTCAGGGTTGATTTCCTTTAGGAGTGACTGGTTTGATCTCCTTGCTGTCCAAGGGACTCATATAGCTGATTCAACTTTTTGTACAGTAGAAACTAACACAACATTGTAAAGCAATTATATTCTAATAAGAAATAAAATAGTAAAAGAAAAAAGAAAAAGGAATTAAGAAATTAAGCAAAGTTAATCAGCATAGGGAGAGATTGGAAACCGAAAAAAAAATAGCAAGAACATATAAGAAGCAAACCATAAAATAAGATGCCAAAGATTGCAACAAGTATAAATGGATTAACCTCTGATATTTGAGGGCTGACTCTCAGATTAGATCAAAGGAAAAAAAAATCCTGAGCATGTCTAAAACATAAGACACAGAGAGGTTAAAAATATAGGGGTGAGTAGATACATACTGGAGAAGGCAATGGCACCCCACTGCAGTACTCTTGCCTGGAAAATCCCATGGACGGAGGGGCCTGGTGGGCTGCAGTCCATGGAGTCGCTAGGAGTCGGACACAAGTGAGCTTTTGACTTCACTTTCACTTTTCACTTTCATGCATTGGAGAAGGAAATGGCAACCCACTCCAGTGTTCTTGCCTGGAGAATCCCAGGGATGGGGGAGCCTGGTGCGCTGCCGTCTATGGGGTTGCACAGAGTCAGACAGGACTGAAGCGACTTAGCAGTAGCAGCAGCAGATACATACTAAGCAAATACAAAAAAAAAAAAAAAGCAAGTTTTGATGGCAATATCAATATTCATGTAGAATTTAAGACTAAAAGTATTAAATCTATTAATAAGTTGAAACAGTAGCTGTATATATATTTGAGATGCTGAGGTGTGATCAAGTTGGTACTTCAATAGCACTGGCTGAGGGCACCAGGAATCCTGAGCCAGACACCCTTTCCTTAGAGGTCTTGTGAGAATAGAGCAGTTAACTCTATTCTTCCTCCCCAATGCTCAGTCCATGGGGTGGTCAGTCAGCATGCTCCATCCATCCTTCTGGCCATAAGAATTGCTTCCAAGTAGCCCATTCAGAGCCAATCCCAGAATCTGGGGGAACTCAAGCCCAACACAGACAAAACTAAATTCATGATTTTCCTCCATAAAACCCAGTATTCTTTTTGTGACCCCAAACTCTAAATGGTACCACCAGCCATCCAATGAAGGATGTAAAAAAAAGAAACAGTAAACATTTTAATGTCTCCATTTTCTTTGCCCACCATCCCTTTGATCTTATCTCCTAAATATCTCTTAACTCTCTCTGATTACCTCTCAAGTCCATGGTCTCTTTCCTGCTGCTGCTGCTAAGTCACTTCAGTCATGTCCGACTCTTTGCGACCCCATGGACTGCAGCCCACCAGGCTCCTCTGTCCATGGGATTTTCCAGGCAAGAGGTCTGGAGTGGGTTACCATTCCCTTTTCCAGTCTCTTCCCTAGCCTCCTCTTTAGTCTCCTTACTTCCACACTTGATAGCTTGATTCCAATCCAGCTGCAGAACAACCTTTCTAAGATGGAACTCTGACTGAGTCCTAGGGTGAGATTTGAGTGAAGTCCTGGGGTTAGGTTAGCCTTGTTGAAACACAGATTCCTGGGCTCTGCTCCAGAGTTTCTGATTCAGCCAATCTGGGAGTAAAGGGGATAGAATCTGTATTTCCAACAAGCTCCCCGGTCATGCTGACGAACACTGCAGTCGAGAATCGCTGGCATTGCTTACGTAGTTTACCAGAAGTCTGCACTGGGGTGTGGGTCTAAACCTCCAGCCAACTGTGAAGAGTTTCTCTGACTTGCTTTGTTCCTTAAGAACAAAAGAACCTATTTCACTCAAGACTTGTTTTCAGAGGCAGAAAACCCAAATCAAGCAGGTTTCAGCAACAAAGGAAATCCATTGGCTCACTGAACTGAAAAATTCAGGTGAAGCACAAAAAAAGACATTCAGGTGAAGCACAAAAGAAATTCAGGCTTAGTGGGATCCCAGCTCACATGGTATCATCAGAACTGAGTTCATCCTCCCTTTGGCCTTGATCTCACAGCCAAAGTGGTCCCTCATGGTGGGTTGCAGAAGCTCCAGGATTTGGTCCTCTGGGCTTAGCAACCAAGGCAGAGAACTGGAATGGGGACCCCGTATCTACAGTGGGACCCTGGGGAAAATACCTTCAGCAAAAGGGAGAGAGGGATGAAGTCCACCCAATAAAGGGAAATGGTGTCCAGGTCTCAGATAGAGGTGGAGGGTGAGAAGGTGGGCCTTGAGCAAATATTCATAAGCACCAGCTGGCCCTTCCCTGACTTTAGTGTTCATATTCACATTATCTATATGTTAAAAGGAGACATAAACGAAGACAATAGGGAAAAAAACCCACAGCTAAACCAAAAAAGAAACTAAAAACTCAATGATGACTCCTGCTGCCTGATGGGAGCAAACCCAGAAGTATTTTGGGGGCCACTGCAGATGTTTGAAAATGGCAAAAATATTAGATGATATGAAGGAATTATTTAAAATTTTTGTATTTAAAATAGAAGAATTTAATAAAGGGACTCCCTAGCAGCCCAGTGATTACGACCCTGCTCTTCCAATGCAGAGGATGCAGGTTCAATCCCTGGTTGGGGAACTAAGATCCCACATTTTATGAGGCATGGTCAGAGATGAAAAAAAGATAAGAAAGTATTTAATAAAAATATAGCTTTTCTAAAAAGCCTTAAAAATATTTAGGGATGAAATGGCATGATGTCTGTAATTTAAAATATTTCCACAAAGAAAATGGAGGAGAGGAAATATGGCAAGTTATTTTAAAAATATCATTACTGGAATGTGTCTTAGAGTTTGAGGAGACTGGAGACTTTCAGGACCTAAGAATGAGGTGTAGGGACTGTAACAGGCTTTGAGGGGAATAAAGACTAAAGCCTGGGGCTCTCTTTGTTGTTGTTCAATCACTAAGTCATGTCTGACTCTTTGTGACCCCATGGACTTCAGCATGCCAGGCCTCCCTGACCCTGCCGGAGTTTGCCCAAGTTCATGTCCATTGAGTTAGTGACCATCAAACCATCTCATCCTTTGTTGCCCCCTTCTCCTCCTACCCTCAATCTTTCCCAGCATCAGAGTCTTTTCCAGTGTATCAGCTCTTTGCATCATGTGGCCCAAGTAAGTGGGTTTTCCAGTGGCCACCTGGCCACTGAGTTTCTCTCCCTGGGTTTCAGCAGAGCTCAAACCTTGCTAGCCGTGCAATCTGCCAGCAGTTTCTGATGACCAGGAGCCGTGTTTGCCCCGGGTAAGCTCTGATCCCACTGGAATGAGGTTCACTCCATCCTGTTCCTTCTGGGCTTGGGATTCTCACCTGAAAATGATGGAGGAGATGGGATCAATCTGTTTCCTCCACTGACAAAGATCTATGACTCTGGGTTCAGACAAGGAAGAGAAGGGCAAGCTTCCAAAACAGTTCAGTCAATCCTGGTTTAGTTGAGAACGGCATAGTCTGAATTACAAAAAGAAAAAAACCCTGGATTATGGCATAATCGCATAATTGTATTATGGCACCACCAACTCAATGGACACGAGTTTGGGCAAACTCCAGGAAATAGTGAAGGACAGGGAAGCTTGGCATGCTGCAGGCCATGGGGTCACAGAGTCAGACACAACTGGGTGATGGAACAACAACAATGGCACAACTGCAATATGGTGAATGTTTCCTTCATTCAGGCATACGGCAAATGGCGAATTAGCTGTTAATCACGCATGTACAAGAAGAGGTTCTGGGAATTCGCTGGTGGTCCAGTGACTTCCACCACGTTGGGGGTGCAGGTTAGACCCTTGGTTGGCGAACTAAGATCCTGCATGCTGCACGCTGCAACAACAAAAGACAGTCCTATGAGTCCTGCTTTAATAAAGAGTTTTCAATTACCAATGTGTTTTCTTTTATGCATGAAAACTGAACTAGAATGGCTCTTTAAAGTGGAAGCAGTGGCAGATTGTGTTTTCCTGGGCTCCAGAATCACTATGGATGGTGACTATAGCCATGAAATTAAAAGACACTTGCTCCCTGGGAGGAAAGTTGCGACAAAACTAGACAGTGTATAAAAAGCAGAGATGTCACTTTGCTGACAAAGGTCCATAAAGTCAAATCTATGGTTTTCCAGTAGTCATGCACGGGTGTGAGAGTTGGACCATAAAGAAGGCTGAGCTCCGAATAACTGATGCTTTCGAACTGTGGTGCTAGAGAAGGCAGATTCTCGAGAGTCCCTGGGACAGCAAGGAAATCAAACCAGTCAGTCCTAAAGGAAATCAGCACTGAATACTCAGTGAGCCAACTCACTGGAAAAGACCCTGATGCTGGAAAAGATTGAAGGCAGGAGGAGAAGGGGCCAGAGGATGTGATGGTTGGATGGCATCACCAACTCAACGGACATGAGTTTGAGCAAACTCAAGGAGAAGGTGGAGGACAGGGAAGCCTGGCATGCTGCAGTCCATGGGGTCACAAACAGTTGGACATGAGTAAACAACTAAACAACAATGGTTCTTTAAGAGCTAGTTTTCTTTAGAGGACTTTCCATTCTTCCCTAAAAACTGACAACCATGGCACATCAAGTCCGAGTGTAAATGTGAATTCCAAGGAGAGACCCAGCCAAATGGAATTCCTCGGGGCCTCACCAAGACCTTGGCTCACTCCCTTCCTGGGACCTTGACCTAGGCATCCCTCCTTATCTGCAGAGTCACGTCTTTGCAGCAACTGGGCTTAGGAGTAAAGATCAGTGAGTCCCTGTAAACTAAGCAAAGTACAAGTATTATGCTTAATTCTCAAATAAGACATGAGTCAAGGGCATGAAGAGTTACCTAGTGTGAGCCCCACTCCTCAGAGCAACATGATTGAGGCTGCAAAGGGAGAGGCTGCAGCTGTTATAACTTGGAGCCATGGGTCACCTGACCTTGAATTAAACCACCTATAAAATAATTGGAAGTGTTATTTGCTCAGTCATGTCCAACTCCTTGTGACCCCATGGACTGTAGCCTGCCAGGCTCCTCTGTGCATGGAATTCTCCAGGCCAGAATACTGGAGTGGTTTGCCATTCCCTTCTCCAGGGGATCTTCCCAACCCAGGGACTGAACCCAGGTCTCCTGCATTGCAGAATGATTGTTTACCATCTGAGCCGTATATATCAGGATGTATTATTATTATTATAACACATTATTGTATTCTATTTGTGAAAATTTAAAAATGATTTTTGTATCTGTTTATGAGGGTATCAGTCTGTAGTTTTCTGTCTCTAGTTTGGTTTTGGTATCAGAGAAATGATGGTTTCTAAAATGAGTAAGGTATTCCTTTCTCTTAATTTTCTGGAAAAATTCATGTCAAATTGGTATTATTTCTTCCTAAAATATTTAGTAGAATTCACCAGTAAGTCCATTTGGACCTTGAGTTTCCTTTGTGAGAAGGTGTTTTTTTGTTTTTAATTTTATTTATTTATTTTTTGCTGTGCTGGGTCTTCACTACTTCGTGCGGGCTATTCTCTAGTTGCAGCAAGCGGGAGCTACTCTCCATTGTGAAGCTTGGGCTTCACATTGCGATGGCTTCTCTTGTTGTGGAGCACAGGCTCTAGGATGCTCAGGCATCAGTAGTTGCAACACACAGGCTCAGTAACTGTGGCTCACAGGCTCTAGAGTGAGGGCTCAGCAGTTGTGGTGCAGAGATTTAGTTGTCCATAGCATGTTGAATCTTCGGGGACCAAGAATCGAACCCATGTCCCTGGAACAGGGATAGAATCTACATGCATTGGCAAGTGGATTCTTATCCACTACACCACCAGAAATGTCCTGAGGGAAGGATTTTAACTACAAGTTCAATTTCTTTAGTTGATGGAGATACAGATAATCTATTTCAGATTGAGAAACCTTTAGTACTTAGTATCTTTTAAGGTGCCTATTTCATCTAGTTCAGTTCAATTCAGTCACTCAGTTGTGTCTGACTCTTTGCGAACCCATGGACTGCAACACATCAGGCCTCCCTCTCCATCACCAACTCCCAGAGCTTGCTTAAAGTCTTGTCCATCGAGTCAGTGATGCCATCCAACCATCTCATCCTCTGTTGTCCCCTTCTCCTGCCTTCAATTTTTCCCAGCATCAGGGTCTTTTCCAATGAGTCAGTTCCTCGCATCAAGTGGCCAAAGTATTGGAGTTTCAGCTTCAGCATTAGTCCTTCCAATGAATATTCAAGACTGATTTCCTTTAGGATTGACTAGTTTTATCTCCTTGCAGTCCAAAGGACTCTCAAGAGTCTTCTCCAACATCACAGTTCTTCTCAGTTACCAAATTACTACCACAGAACTGTTCATAATATTCCCTTCTTATCCTGTCTCCTTGCTGTATTCTATTGGCTAGCAGTGAGTCAGCTTTGTTCAGGCTCAGACTATATTCGCACTCCAATGACGACTGTATCAGACTGTCTTCCGTTTTACTCCAGAGGCAGCTACAGTGTTGGACAACCCTGGGATCGTTCACCAACATTGTGATAGGTGTCTCTTTTATGGTTTTGTTCTTGCACCACTAACTGGGCCCAACACCATAAAACCTGGGCTTCCCTTTCAGGACGGGCTTATCTGTGGGTTGTGGGAAAGGCTGGTGGAGAAGACCTCTAGATGTGGGTATGTGATCTAGGAGGGAGGGATCATCATTTGGGGTGTGGAGGAGTCCTGGTGAGCTCCTGGAATTCTTGCATGGAGTACTTGGGCTGGACGAGACATAGCACCAGCTGGGGCCACATTTTGAACATCCTGAACATTCCATCACTGCCACAGGGCATTGAACACATCCTTGTAAAGAGAATGAGGCCTGGGGAGGTAGAGGGGGAGGTGTTCTATGATGATCATGCTGGGGGACTCAGCTAGCAGATAGGCTATAATAGTAACCATAAATATAACCTCTGGGCTTCCCTGGTGGTCCAGTGGTTGAGAGTCTGCCTTCCATTTCAGGGCACACTGGTTTGATCCCTGGTCCGGGAAGATCCCACATGCCTCAGAGCACCTAGGCACATGCGCCATGGCTGCTGAGCTTGCTCACCCAGAGCCGGTGCTCTGCAACAAGAGAAGCCACCGCAGTGAGAAGCCTGCACACCTCAACTGGAGAGTAGCCCCTGCTCTTAGCAACTAGAGAAAGCCCTTGAGCAGCCACGAAGACCCAGCACAGCCAATAAATAAATAAATAAAAGTTTTAAAAATTACTTATGCTTTAAAAAAAAATAGCCCCTGACATTGGGAAAATGCTTCTTAACTTACCTATCATTTCCACCTGCTTTATATGAGGCAAGAATGATCAGAGATGCACAGACTGAAGCCAAACAAGATTAATGTACCTGATTAAGGACCAGAATAGGTAAAAATGTTGGCCCCCCCGCTAAAAGGTCCTAAGGTGATTTTAAATGATTTCAGCACATTTTTTGGCACGCCTCTGTTCAAAAGTTGCAGTCTGAGTCCACCCACCCTCAGGTGGGCTGAATTAGTGATGAGTTTCTAAAGAACAGAATGTGGCAGAACTGATGCTATCTACATCGGAACCCAAGGGTGTGAGTGTGCCTGCAATTTTGTTTCTCCCCTTCTCCCACCCACAGGAATCCAGTTACCAAATATGAGGAACCCAAGATCATGCATCAGTTTCAGCCAGCATCAACCATCAGGAATGCAAGTGAACGAATCCCGCAGCATGTAATGCTGACCCGGGTTAGCTGCATGACCCACAGCCACCCAGAGAGAGGAATACACCCAAGAAAGGCAATGGAATCCAGGGCCTTGCATCTGGTTCCTCGATTCTCTAACTGACTGAATTCGGAGGAATTCCCTAAATTCTGACTGAATTCTCTAAATTCTCAAAATTTTTAAGACTTTGATCAGGATTTAGGCCTCCATATCAAACACTGAACTTGAAAAGTTATACTTTCAAAAGGTGCATCCAGAACTTCCCTTCTTGGCTCAGTGGATGGGAATCTGCCTGCCAGTGAGGACAGGAGTTCAATCCCTGGTCCAGCAGGATTCCACATGTTGCAGGAATGACTAAAACCATGCACCACAATTACGGAGCCTGAGCTCTAGAGCCTGTGCTCTGAAACAAGAGAAGCCACCACAACGAGAAGCCCACTCACAGTAACGAAGAGTAGCCCCCACCCACCACCACCACCACCACCATCACCACAAAAAAAAAACTGCACAAAGTGATAAAGACCCAGGGCAGCCAAAAAGAAAAAAAAAAAAATTCATCCATCTATCACTTGTTTTTTTTTTAATTTCTTTGTTAATATTTATTTATTTGGCTGCACTGGATCTTAGTTTCAACATTCGGGATCTTTAGGTGAGGCATGCGAACTCTTAGCTGTGGTATGTGGGATCTAGTTCCCTGTTCAGGGTTTGAACCCAGGCCTCCATCATTTGAGTTTTGATGCTGATGTAGAATCCTTGAGTCTGTTCTTGCTAATTAATATTCACATACCTGCCTGTCCTTCCAGGTCATTCCTCCCCAGGTGAGCATTGGAAGCTAAGTGCTTCTCAACTAAATCAGGGACCAAATTTTCCAAAATCTTCTAGCCACCACTAGGGGCTCAGAAATTCCTCAGTGGTTCCCCTCCCTCGAGGCCTGGGGCAGGGAGTCCCTTCCTCAAAGAAGGAAGTCTTGAACTTAGCACCTGGGGATGTGCACAGCCACAAAAGGAAGTCTCTGTGGCCGACAGGGATAGTACATGAGGCTCAGCATCTGCGATTTCTTCTTTCTCCTCTGGAACCTCCGCTCTGTTTCTCTTGGCAAAAATTCTGTTTATCTCCACAAATGTTCGGCCCTTGGTCTCAGGAATGACCACGTAGATGTAAACAGCAGTGAGGAGGCAGATTTCGGCAGAGATAATGAGACTGTAGGCACCAGTGACTTCCCGGGCCAAGAGACAAGAAAACAGGAGGGGCTGGAGGAAGACATTCCAGGGCCAGCGCCAGGTGAGGCCTATGTGAGTCACACAGGAGTCTCTCGGTGGCCGGTTTAACTTTACTCCCCAGGAGTGAAATAGCTAGAAAATTAGATCCTGCCTCATGTCAGAAGGGACTCAGCCTTGTGACAACGGGGACAGTATGAACAGTATGACCTCTAGATCTGACCGCACACCCTCAGAATCGGGGGTGGGGGTGGGGAGGTGGGGGATCTCCCCTGGTTCTAGCTTGCTTGAACTTGGCAGACCAGAGCCCCTGCATATTTAACCCTTCACGGTCTGAGTGCCCGAGCTCCCTTCAGTAGGTGGGAAACTGGAGTAGGTTTAGACTAAGATGGCACCACCTTTGTTTTATGGACCTTGGAAAGCCACCCCCTCTCTTGTCAAATTAACAGATGTTCTTAGTAGAAGGGGGACCCCTGCCTATTTCCTGGAGTCCCATCTGCCTAGAGGCGGGGGCCAGGTGGAGCAGGAAGTCAGGGCAAGGGGCCGTGCCCCCCACCCCTGTGCTCCCCGCAGGATGCCTCCACTTACCTGGATGGACTGGAACACAAAGGTGCTGAGCCCGTGCAACCCCTGCCCACCATGAAGGTAGGTGGCTGGCAAGGGCTACAGGAAGAGCTCAGAGAGGGCAGGACCTCAGGGCAGAGAGCTGGACCAGTGGAGCAGAGGGGTGCGGAGGGCCCTCGAGGGGTGCACAATGTTCTGGATGGCCAAGGGAGGGAGTTCCTGTCTCTCAGCCCCCTGCTTCTATTCACTCTCCCCTCCCCGCCCCACTGCCCCCAGCTTCTGAGTACACTCACCACTGAGCTCCAAACTGAGCCTCTGAGGGCATCAAGGTCACACCAATGCTATTCTCTCCCATGTTGGAATCATTTTGAAATTCGCCAACATGGAAGCAGGAATGTGAAAGTCAAAGTCTCACAGTCGTGTCCGACTCTGCAGCCCCATGGACTTATACAGTCCATGAAATTCTCCAGGCCAGAACACTGTAGTGAGTTGCCATTCCCTTCTCCGGGGGACCTTCCCAACCCAGTGATTGAACCCAGATCTCCTGTATCGCAGGCAGATTCTTTACCTTCTGAGCCACTAGGAAAACTCAGAATTCCACTTAAATATCCTTGAACTCGACTCTGTCAGTCTGGGTCACAGCTGCCTGGCGCAGTGCAGACTAAGCAGGTGTTCCATCTGAGCGTTCTGTGGATCAGTACCTTGATTTTGGTTTATGGACAGCTCTTTCGAAACCAAGATTCTGCAGGGAATATTTTAGTCTTAGGAATCAGAGGGGTCTTTCCCCAGGCAGCGAGAACTGTATCTGATTCTCAGCAGGACACACAGAGAGGAGCAGGGTTCTAGAGTCTGCCCACAAGGTAGGTGGAGGTGAAGGCCCAAGGCTGCCAGCATATGGACCCAGGGCTGAATCACGAGGAACTGTAACTGGAGGCCAGGGGGCCAAAGACAACTGAGCCTTGTGTGGGCAGAGGCTAATATGAACGTGTAGAGTGTTTGGATGTGAACCGAGGGTCCCCAAGTGGCATCTGGCTGGCACAAGCTCCCTCTTTGCAGAGGTTCATCTCCTTTTTGGGCACCGGACTTGAAGCTGGGCACCTCTGGGAGTCACAGGAGATGGGGCAGCCCCAGCCTGGTCATGGTACTGGCTGACACTTAGGAAATGTTTGTTGAATGAGTGAATGTGAGCTGGAATGTCCTTTCAAGAAAAAGGTAAATGGAACTGAGAATTCCTGTGAGGGTGGGGCTCGTATAGGAACAGGGGTGAAGGTGGAGAGGATATGACAGTATCGCCAGTCATGAGCATTCTTTCACTCAGCAAATACCAGACACCTCTTCTGTGTGGGGCCCTGGAGGGCTGCGGGGCAGCAGGTCCTCACTGGACCCAATGCCCGATGCAATGCCCAGGTGCAGGCGAAGATGCAGCTGACACCGAGATAAGACAGCCCTGTGGGGAGAGGAAGGGCTGTCTGTGCCTGAGAGGCACAGGCCTGGGACCTCTGAGAGCTTGAGGCTAAGAGCCCTATGTTCAGAAGAGCCCACTTGCGGGCCCCACCTTCCTGCTTCAGGAAGGAGCCACACCTGGATTTCTGAGCACCTGCGTGGGCCTCCAGGACTCTGAAGGCAACAGTGTGAGTGATACCTAGCATTCTAGTCAACAGGGACCTCCATGAGCCATATCTGTTTGAGAGAACAGGAGGAATGCCAACCACTTATCTATTCTCTGCCCTTCACAAACATCAGCGCTGCCTAGGTGGCACTCGTAGTAAAGAATCTGCCTGCAAATGAAGGAGATGCAAGAGACGTGGGTTCGATCCCTGGGTGGGGAAGATCCCCTGGAGCAGGAAGTAGCACCTGCTCCAGTATTCTTGCCTGGGGAATCCCATGGACAGAAGACCTGAGGGGCTACCGTCCAGGCCTACCTCCTTACACGGTCACAAAGAATCAGACATGACTGTGTGACTAAGCACACAAACATCAACATATTCTCGACCCCCTCTGAGTGAGGGTATTATTGTTTCAATTCTGCAGTCGTAGAATCAGAGCACAGAGAGCCCAAACACAGACCAAGAGGGCACTGGGTCCCACAGGGGGTCAAGCAATGGCTCAAGTCAGACGATCAGCAGGCATGGAGCTGGGACCGGGACTTGGCCCTATCTGACAGGATCCTTCTAGAAGCCATTGGACCAGGAGAGAGACCCCCATCTCTTCCAGCTCCCCACTACTAGGGCAACAGATGGCCCTAACTCAGGGTGAATAGACTGCAACCCACCTAACCAAGTAGGTAACTCTTTCACTACAATTATGAAAAAGACTGCAAGGGTGGGGTTGGCACAGAGCTGGCAGTGGAGGTGGCCTGGGAACAGCTCCTTCCATGAAGCTGTCTTTGAGCTGCAAGGTGGGGGATGAGCTGAGGGAGGGGCAGCCTCCTGGAATGGATGACCTGGGGATGAAGAGCCAGCAGGGCTGCTGAGCAGAGGCTCTGATTCAACAGACACAACTCTTGGGCGGAAGAGGGAGAAAGCAGGCGGGCAGAATGCGGTCCATTTCAAGACTTGAAGCAAAAGAGGAGTTGGCTGAGACTGGAGGGACCATCCTGGGTCTGGTGCCATCTGGGCAGCTGCTGGATATGTTTTCAGGCAGAGCCAACAGGACTGGACGATGAGTTGGACAGAGTGAGAGAAAAGAAGACTCAGGGGACGCCACCGAGGGTTCCAAAAGCAGCTGGCAGTTATCTCTGTAGATAATGTCCCGTTTTATTTACTTCTTTTCCCTTGTCTAAAGTCCCTTAATGTTTTACTAGGAACTTAGATTGGCTTTAAAATGAGAAAATAAAGTCTTTAAAAAGGATGCTTTGGGACTTCCCTACTGGTCCAGTGGTGAGGACTCCTAACTTCCAGTGCAGGGGTCACAGGTTCGGTCCCTGGGGGGGGAATGTCCCACATGCCGCATGATGTCTCCACCCCCCACAAGAGGGAAACATTGATTAAACCGAAACAGGACTGTAACTGGCATTTTCTTTGCCAGCTTCATCATCACCTTCCACTTCATCTGTTCCTCCATAGGCCCTGCTGTTTGGTGAACACAACCAGGCTTCGTCCACCTGAAGGTCTTTGCACGCACCCAGGAATCAAGGAGGAAATCATGATGGAAGGATGGCTTGGCAAAAAAGGCAAAACGTGAAGACATTGTCTCTGAAATACAAGAATAATCTCTTGACACATTCTCATCCTCACACGTTGATAGTTTATGGTGAATGGTGTCAGATTCATGATCGCTGAAGAGAAAGATTTAGCTTCGGGACCAGAGACCAGGCTTGATCACTCAAGAGCTTTTGCCTAGCAGAGTTTTATTAAAGTATAAAAAGGATCTGACACATGTGGTCACTAGTACAGCTGCTATGGAGAACAGTGTGGAGATTCCTTAAAAAACTGGAAATAGAACTGCCATATGACCCAGCAATCCCACTGCTGGGCATACACACTGAGGAAACCAGAACTGAAAGAGACACGTGTACCCCAGTGTTCATCTCAGCACTGTTTATAATAGCCAGGACATGGAAGCAACATAGATGTCCATCAACAGATGAATGGATAAGAAAGCTGTGGTACATATACACAATGGAATATTACTGAGGTATTAAAAAGAATGCATTTGAATCAGTTCTAATGAGGTGTATGAAACTGGAGCCTATTTTACAGAGTGAAGTAAGTCAGAAAGAAAAACACCAATGTAGTATATTAATGCATATATATGGAATTTAGAAAGATGGTAATGATGACCCTATACACGAGACAGCAAAAGAGACACAGATGTATAGAACAGACTTTTGGACTCTGTGGGAGAGGGAGAGGGTGGGATGATTTTAGAGAATAGCATTGAAACATGTATATTATTATATGTGAAACAGATCACCAGTCCAGGTTTGATGCATGAGACAGGGTGCTCAGGGCTGGTGCACTGGGATGACCCTGAGGGATGGGATAGGGAGGGAGAGGGGAGAGGGGTTCAGGATGGGGAACACATGTACACCCATGATTCATGGGCTGATTCATGTCAATGTATGGCAAAAACCACTACAATATTGTAAAGTAATTAGCCTCCAATTAAAATTTAAAAAAAAAAGAATAAAATATGGTGGAAAGGCAAAAAAAATAAAGTATAAAAAGGGACAGAGAAAGCTTCTGACACAGACATCAGAAGGGGGACAGAGAATGCTCCCACTCACTAGTCTTAGCAAGGTAATTGACTATTACAGTAAATCAAAAGAATGTCTCAAGGTTGTAAAAGTCTTACCAGACCCACTCCCACAACATACACTTTAAGATGACCAGATTAGTCAGAAGATTCTTAAGGAGAAACATGTCCTCAGGCAGGATATGTTGTTGTTATATGGTCATTGATACAGAGCTTTAGGAAAAACATATCCTTGAGCAAGATGACTTGTTTAGCTCAGGGCTTAAAGAAAAAAACATTTTATGTGACTAAAATGAAGGAATGTAGAAAAAAAGTTTGTCCTTTTCTCCTCCTGAAGAGCCCCATACCCCTTTCTCCTCCTGGGGGACCCCAGACTTATCAACCTACCTAAGAATTGACTCTCTCAATATGATTGTGTTTTCAAATACAGTCCCCTGACTTGAGCAGGTTCGACTTACAATTTTTCAACTTTACAATGGTGTGAAATGATACACATTCACTAGAAACTACTTTGAATCTTGATCTTTTCCCTGGTCTATCGACTAGCAGTACGATCCTCTCTTGTGATACTAGGCAGCTCCTGGCAGCCACGTGCTCACCAGGGTCACTCTATTTTTCACTTGACAGACAATATGCAACACCTTACATGGGACAGTCAACACTTCAGTATAAAATAGGCTTTATGTTAAGTGATTTTGCCCAACTGTAGATGAATGTGTTTTCTGACCACATTAAAAGTAGGTTGGACTAAGCAATGATGTTTAGTAGGTCAGGGTGTTAAATGTACTTTTGACTTACAGTATTATCAACTTATGATGGGTTTCTCCAATACTTTGGCCACCTGATGTGAAGAGCCAGCTCATTAGAAAAGACCCTGATGCTGGGAAAGATTGAGGGCAGGAGAAGGGGGCGACAGAGGATGAGATGGTTGGATGGCATCACCGACTCAGTGGACATGAATTTGAGCAGACTCTAGGAGATAGTGAAGGACAGGGGAGCCTGGTGCGCTGCAGTCCATGGGATCCCAACTTAGCAACTGGACAACAACAAATGATGGGTTTATAGGGATGGAACCCTAATGTAAGTCAAGGAGTTACTATATATAGTTTTAAAAAACAAAAAACAAACTCACTCCATCTGTGCACATTTTTTAAGAAGGTTTTTAAGTTTTTATTTATTTATTTTTTATTTTTTTTATTTTTGGCAGTGCTGGGTCTTCATTGCTTTGCTTGGGCTTTTCTCTAGTGGTGAGCAGGGGCTACTCTCTATTTGCTGTGGGTGGGTTTCTTGTGATGGTTTCTCTTGTTTTGGAGCATGGGCTCTAGGGTGTGGGCTTCAGTGGTTGTGGCACGTGGGCTCAATAGCTGTGGCTCCCAAGCTCTAGAGTCAGGACCCTGACTGACACAGGTGCATCACCCAGGGGGGTGGGGCTCTGATGCCAGGTAGGGGAGCAGACATCTCTAAACAGAGCCCCAGACACCCCTTCTGGGGTGGTGGTGGGGTTAGTCCTAAGAGTTCTACCAAAGTCCCCCACCAGGCAACACTGATGACTCATCAGATACACAGACTGGTTTTCTCAGGCCACTTTTCTCATCTTGGGGTGGCTGTACCCCTGAGACAGCTGCCACTAGAGCTCTAATTCAAGGCAGAGGATCAGCTGGCCCAGAGACCTGAGGCCCAGAGAGAAAAAAAGAGCCCACTTGAGCCCCTTCCTGATGACAGGAAGGCTTAGCTTAGCTCGGGGCTTGTCCACACCCTGCTAGGACAAGGCCAGCTCCATCACACCAGCTGGTCTCAGGGTTGTCATTTGCAAAACGAGGGCAATGATAAAGCCATCTCTGAAGTCCCAAGTTCTGTGACACTGGGTTCAGACAAGGAGGAGGGGGCCAAGCTTCTAGAACAATCCAGTCACTCCTGGTATAGCTGAGAACAGCACATTCTGAATTCCAAAAAGTCTGGATTATGGTATAATTGCAATATAGTGAATGTTTCCTGCATTCAAGTATACAACAAATGGCAAATTGGTCAGGTTTTGTTTTGGTTTTTTGCCGTTTTGTTTGTTGTTTTGGCTGTATCACGTGGCATGTGGGATCTTCATTCCCCTTCCAGGGATTGAACCCATGCCCCCTGCAATGGATGTGAGGAGTCTTAACCACTGGACCATTAGGGAAGTCCCGAAAATTAATTGTTAATCAAGTAACTATAAGAAGAGGTGATATGAGTCCTGTTTCAATAAATGACTTTCAATTGCTAGTAATTTATCTTTTTTTTTTTTTTGCCATGCCTTGTCGCTTGTGGGGTCTTAGTTCCCCAACCAGGGATTGAACCCTGGTCACCCAGCAGTGAGAGGAAGGAGTCCTAACCACTGGACTGCGAGGGAATTGCCCAATATTTTCTTTCATGCATGAAAACTGAATTGGTATGGTTCTTTAAAATCTAGTTTTCTTCAGAGGACTTCCCACCCTTCCCTTCAAAATGCCAACATGTCAACTCCAAGTGTAACTGTGAATTCCAAAGAGTGAGACCTGGTCAAATGGAATTCCATGAGACCTAACCCTGAAACCTTGGCTCACTTCCTTCCTGGGAACCTTGACCCAGATAAGGGAAACTTATCTACAGAGTCACATCTTTGCAGCAACTGGGCTTAGGCTTAGATCTGTGAGTCCCTGTAAACCAAGCCAAGTATAAGAACTAGGCTTCATCCTCAAACAAGACATGAGTCAGGGGTATGCAGAGTGACCTAATCTGAATCCCACACCTCAGAGAACAACATGATTGAGGCTGCACAGGGAGAGCTGCAGCTATTACAACTTGGAGCCATGGGTCAGCTGACCTCGAATTAAACCCAATCAACAAGCATTTATTGAACACCCGCTAGAAGCGCTGATGAGGCCCCTCTGCTGAGTACCATCCAGACTTTGCTCTCAAAGGCTGAACCACCTCCACGAGGTGGATGACAGAGGGGCTGCTGTTCCTGTGCAGCTGACAAGGGGGAGAAATCCCAAGAAATTCAAGGACTTCCTTTAAGGTTATGGTATCTATGGCAAAGTTGGGGGTGCACTTCAGGCCTCCTGATTTTTAAGGTCACACAGCTCCCCACCACATGTGCGATCACCAGAACATCATGGTTTACAGATGTGAATTTTGAGTGAGAGCAGCCCCCCCCCTCAACCTACCACATTTGTCAACCAGCAGGCCAAAAACTAGTGCTGACCCCACCAAGCCTCCCAGAGGAAACAGACATGGTGCAGAACCCCTCCGGTGGCATGACTTTCCTGTCCATGGAGGGTCCATGTTGCTTGAACCAGGTTTCATTATAAAAGGACTTGAGGACCTGGAAGACATGGCCCCATCCACAGCCAAGAATACTGGGCAACTCATGAGAGACCAAGAGGTAATATTCTTAATTGCCTCCAGTCATTGTACTAAAGAATGTTTCTGCCAGTGCTTTTAGGACACAGTTGATTCTCTGTTGTTTGCTGGAGATTAAAAAACCCTACTGTACAATGGGGTGAGACGAGGAACCAGACTGCACAAAATGCAGTTAAAGAGTCACTATTGCAACTTCCCTGGTGGTCCAGTGGTTAGGACTCCACTCTTCCACCGCAGGGGACCTGGATTCAATCCCTGCTTGGGGAACTAAGATCCTGCAAGCTGTACAGTATTGTCAAAAAAATAAAAATAAAATACAATGATATGTCTTGGTGTAGAGTTTTTTTTAAAAACAAATTTACTGTTAAACTTCACTTCATAGAGCCTTACTGTACAAGGGGCAACATATGAAGTATTGTTACTAATAATATGACTGTGTGAGCTCTGTCTTTATAAGCCTTAGTTTCCTCATCAATTATAGAAATAATATGTATTTAATAGAGAATTTGTGAGCAATCACTGTGATATATATAGTGATGGTACGTTGCTTGACTGAGAAAAAGTGTTCCTTCAATGGTAATAATTATATTAATATAAAATATATAATCCATGACCAACTATTGCAGTAGCTCCTATAAAGCAGAATAAAGTGTAGCTAAAAATGAATAACAGTAATTTTTTTTTTTTTTTTGCCATATGAGTGGCTTATGAGATCCTAGTTCCTCAACAAGGGATAGAACTCATGCCCCCTGCAGTGGAAGGATAGGGTCCTAACCACTGGACCACCAAGGAATTCCTGTAATGACAGTGATGTTTAAAGCTTCCCTGGTGGCTCAGAGGTTAAAGCGTCTGCCTGGAATGCGGGAGACCTGGGTTCGATCCCTGGGTCAGGAAGATCCCCTGGAGAAGGAAATGGCAACCCACTCCAGTACTCTTGCCTGGAGAATCCCATGGAGGGAGGAGCCTGGTGGGCTACAGTCCATGGGGTCGCAAAGAATCAGACACAACTGAGCGACTTCACTTTCTTTCAGGACTCATATACCCAAATGAATGGGAACAGACGCTGGTTCCTGTTCTTGCCCTTTCAGGGACATGTTCCCTATCTGTCCTGCATCACTGGTCCGTCTTTACTGCATCCTCCTCATCACAATGAGGGCGTCCCAGGTGGCTCAGTGGTAAAGAATCTGCCTGCCAACGCAAGACACTCAGGAAATGTGGATTTGATCCCTGGATTGGGAAGCTCCCCTGGAGGAGGAAATGGCAACCCAATCCAGGATTCTGGCCTGGAAAATTCCAAGGACAGAGGAGCCTGGTGGTCTACAGTCCAAAGAGTTGGCCATGACTTAGCAACTGAGCGTGCAAGCACACACACACACACCACAATACATACATGACTCTTGCCCTATAAAAAGCCAACATAACCCACTCGTCTCTTTACTAAGCTTCATTTTTTGCTCCCTTGTACAGCAAAACACTTTCAAAAGGCTGTGTATCCTTCACCCTGCTCATTCTTCCTGAATCCACTCCAGTCAAGCTTTTGTCTCCAGGTCTCCCCTTAGCTGCTCTTGTCAAAGTCAGCCATGCCCTCCATGAGGTCAAAGCTAGTGGTCAACTTTTGGTGCTTATCTTGACTCCTCTTCAGGCCCTCTCCCTCTCTCCTGACTCACATGCTTTACCAGGCCTTGGAGACACTTTTCTCTGCTTCTTCTCACCACAACCCCAACCCCTAAGGGTTTAGTCTTTTACTCCATTCTCTTTGTCATCTGCAAGTGGCCTTCCCAGGAGGAAGAGCAGGGGGACTAAAGTCCAAAACGACTGGGCGGGGAATCCATGCCCATCCCATTCCACCCCCTTCCTAATGTGTCTGTAAAGGATGACATTCCTGTGATGGGGGGTCGGAGGGAAAAGTGGAGGTGGGTTGAGGGGGACAACTCTAGTCATCCCCTGGTCTTCAGAGGCCAGCCTCCAGGGAGTATCAGAGGGAGACAGCAGCTTCTGGAAAGAAGAGGGTGACTTCTGGAAGGAAGATGGCAGCTTCCACAGAGCAAGATGGCCGCTTTCTCCTGCCCACCTTGTGTGGCCTGTTGACCACTTAATGTTGTAGCTGTACTGCAAGGCGGAACCAAAGCCTGCTTCCAGTGTGTCCAGCACCAGCATGGGTTGCAGCGCTGCCAGAGAGGAGGTTTATGGTCGGGGACTCTGGGGTTAGTCCTGGGAACTTCTGGAAGTGGAGAGGCAGAAGCTTCAGGAAAAAGGTCCACCCTGCTCTGCCCGTGTGGAGCTTACATTCTAGAAGGGGGCCCGGGTAGGGGGGGCAAGAAAAACACAAAAGACTAACCTTCACCCCAACCCCCCTCCCCCCGGCCCTCAAACCACAAACAAATAGGAGACTTCCAAATAACCATAATGCTGTGAAGACAATAAAACAGGGGACAGGGCTGAGGGGAGAGAGACAGCTCTCTGAGGAGGTGCCATTGAACTGAGATCTGAATGAATGATACGGGCCTGTGAGCATCTGGGGAAAGGGTATTCAGCAAACAGAGCCCCTGAAGGAGGTACACGGCTTGTCGGGAAAGCCAAGGCAGTCACATTTCCATGGCTTCCCCAACACCCAGGGCAGCTCCCGGGACCTGGTCCCAGGGCCAAAGTTCCAGCAGGTGGCAGAGACGGGGGCAGGGTCTGTGGCTGCCTGAATCCGCACCGCCCAGCACTCCGAGAAGCATCCCCAGACCATCTCCCCATGCCGCTGCTTGCCTGCTGCCTCTGACCCCCGACCCCCACCATCAGCTGCCTGACTGCGACAGTCCTCAACCCTGGCAGCCCACAAACAGAATTCGGGCAACTTCAGAAGCTGGGGGGACAGGATCAGGACACACTTCCCAACAGCTGGACTCACCCTCCACCCCATGTCATCTTGTTTCTGAGTCAGGAAGCTGCATCTCCCCACTGCTCCCCCAGGGCTGATGGCTCCCCAGGAAAGACACGGCCAGTGCTGTCCTCATCTTCCCTCCACAGTCCCCTCACCTGGTGGCAAAGGGACAGTGAGTGATGGTTTCCTAGACTTGGCACTAACCCCTTCCCTGGGTGGGGTGGGCAGAGGAGTCCCTGCCTCTTTTTTTCTCCATGCTTGTTCAGCAGAAAAACAGGTGCACTCCGCCTCCTTAGTGACACCCAGGTCCTGCTCTGTGCTGACCGCCTGGGGCCTGTGGGGTTTTATTACTCCTTTGGTCTCTGAACTCTGCTGACTTTCCCCAGGAGAACATTTTCCTTGGACTTGTTGATAAGATAAAGGGTCACAGTGTGAATTTTGTCTTTGCCTCCACCAAGCCTCAAAGTAGAAACTCTCCCTTGCACCAAGAAGAAAAACACCACCTGCCCTGGGTCCCTTGAAACGAGACGAGGCATCTTGGAAACCAAGTCAGGCCTGATTGTCTGGATCTTTTATGGTCTCTTGCGTTATCTCTCCATATGTGCTTTCTCTTAGGAATTTGGACAATTGTTCATTTTGGGGAAGGAGGACGCTAAATATTTTTAAAGAGATACAATTTAATTATTTCTACTTAAACTTATTAGGGCTTCCCAGATGGGGCTTCCCAGGTGGCACCAGTGGTAAAGAACCTGCCTACCAATGCAGGAGATGTAAGAGACTCAAGTTCAATCCCTGGGTCAGGAAGATCCCCTGGAGGAGGGCATGGCAACCCACTCTAGTATTCTTGCCTGGAGAATCCCATGGACAGAAGAGCCTGGAGGACTATAGTCCCTACGGTTGCAAAGAGCTGGACAGGACAAAAGCGACTTAGCATGCATACTTATTAGTACTAAATAAGTCACTAAAATATTGAACAAAGTTGCTCAATTCAGAAATATCTCTATTAGCAAAATAATTAGGGAATAACTGAATAACTTATGACAAATAGGCTGATTGGAATGCCAGGCTGCCGTTTCAAGGGATAATTTGAAAATTACGTAGGGACATGGAGACATGTTATGAAAGTCATGTTAGGTGACTAAAGCAAAATACACCCGTATGCCTGGGTGAAAACATGTTGGCACATGGACAGTAGCGTGATGGCCATAGGAGAGGGGAATGTGGGGTCCTTATTTCTCTTAAATGTCTCCTCATGACAGTTTAGGTATTCTCCCAAGTGCTATTAAATTTAAATGTTTGTCTGCTGTGCCCTTCATCCGTTCTCAGGCCTCCCTAGCAGAGTGTTAACTCTTGGGACAAGCCTAGTACCATCTTTCCAGAGTCCATGCGTGTGTGCTAAGTTGCTTCAGTCATATCTGACTTTGTGTGATCCCATATACTGTGTGTAGCCCGCCAGGCTCTTTTGTCCATGGGATTCTCCAGGCAAGAATACTGGAGTGGGTTGCCATGCCCTCCTCCAGGGGATCTTCCCAACTTGGGGACTGGGTCTGCATCTCTTACATCTCCTGCATTGGCAGGCATGTTCTTTACTACTAGCACCACCTGGCAGCCCTCTAGATTCCATATACGTGTGTTAGTATACGATATTTGTCTTTCTCTTTCTGACTTACTTCACTCTGTCTAATAGACTCTAGATTTATCCACCTCATTAGAACTGAGTCAAATGTGCTCCTTTTTATAGCTGAGTAATATTCCAATGTGTATATGTACTACAACTTCTTTCTCCATTCATCCGTTGATGGACATCTAGGTTGCCTCCATGTCCTAGCTATTGTAAATAGTGCTGTGATGAACATCGGGGTACATGTGTCTTTTTCCATTTTGGTTTCTTCAGGGTATATACCCAGTAGTGGGATTGTTGGGTCATATGGTAGCTTTATTCCTAGTTTTTAAAGGAATCTCCATACCATTCTCAATAACAGCTGTATCAATCAAGCATTTTTTTTATTATTTCCAATTGGAGGATAGTTGCTTTATAGCTTTGTGCTGGTTTCTGCCATACAGCAATGTGAATCAGCCATAACTATATGTATATCCCTTCCCTCTGAGCCTCCCTCCCACCCCCACCCCCCATTCCACCCCTCCTGATCATCACAGAGAACCAGGCTGAGCTCCCCGTGTTATGCAGCAGCTTCCCACTAGCTATCTATTTCACACATGGTAGTGTATATAAGTCAATGCTGCTCTCTCAATTTGCCCCACCCTTTCTCCCCCCATGGTACATTTATACAATGCAGTATTACTCGGCAATAAAAAGGAATGAATTCGAGTCAGGTTGAACTGAGGTGAGTGAAACCAGAACCTGTTATACAGAGAAAAAGAAGTCAGAAAGAGAAAAAATATATATATTTTATATTAACACATACATGTGGAATCTAGGAAAAATCTCACCCATTCTTGGAGGCTCAGCTTAAGGCAGGAGATAGATGGGTTCCAGATTAGGCATTCACAACTGGCCTCCTGTTGCATTTCATGGTGTAGGAAGAAGTGGGCTTCAGGGTGGTTACTTAACAGTTAGTCTCCTGTTTGCATTACCTGAGACAGGAGATGGGTGGGCTCCAGGTAAGGCATTTACAATCAGCCTCCTGTTTGCCTTCTTAAATAGACAGAAACATGGTAAGCAGCCAGGCTTTATCTCTTGTAAACACCTTAAGATAACAGCCATGGCAGGAACAAAGAGGGGAAAATTCCTGTTTGGGTAAAGGATTAAGTGATCTTCACTCCCTCGCTCCCACTTCCCCACCCCCTACTTTCTGGGGACACTACACATATGCAGAAAGGCTCCTAAGGGGTCAAAAAGTCAGCTGATAATGCCAGGCCATGATGAGTCTTGCTCCTCCCAGAAGCCTTCAGTTTAAGATACATCTTGGCTGAGGAATGACTGTACACCTCACACCTTGGGTGGGGATGTGTGTGCACATCTGGGGAGGTAGAAGGCCTCCTTGATTGATGGAGGTGGTCAGCTATGAGAGAGCCTGCACAAGCACCAGCCTGATGCAAACATCCTAAAGTGAGAGAGGGCTGGCCATGGTTTGGGGAGTGACGAGAGGTTGGTGGAGTTGGAGCAGAAAGGGAGAGGAAGGAGGTAGCAGGCACATAGATACTGAGCAGGCTGAGAGGACTGGGGATTTTATTCTGAACCTAATTGGAAGTCATTGGCTGACTTGAGTCAGACTGTCCAGGACTAATTTGCAATTTAAAGAGTCATTACATTGAAAATATCAGGAGAAGGGAGGTCTTCCTTCTAGGCATCTTTCGTGTGAGATGAGCTCCCCATCTCAACAGGTCCAAGAATGTTAACTGTCTTCTCCCCAAGGCTGCCACTCACTTCCCCAAGCCACTCCCTATCGTTCCCAGTTAGAAACCTGGCAAGGACATCAGACCTATGGTGGCAAATCCCACCAAGTCCGCTGAGTTCTTACTCACATCTGCCCCACCGCCACCCCCCTGCTCTGCTGGCTTTGCAAAGCCCTCATTATTTTTCTCCAGTAAGCCTCCCTCCCCAAGTCCCACCCAGTCTTGTTACTGCCGTGGACCTCCCTGAAACTCAGCGGTCATCTAAAGCCAGATTTATCTTGAGGACAAGGTTCAGACTCAGTGTGGCTCACAGGGACCCACAGAATCTCGTTCAGGCTCTCTACCTTCACCTTCACACTAAGTGATCCAGCCTTCCCCTCAACCCCTCCGCATCTCTTTGTGCCTTTCCTCACCTGGCACAACCGTCCTCTCTCCTATGGCATCTTCTCCACCTGGAGAAATCCTTTTTGTCTTTCTTAGGTCCCCATCTTCCTTCTGTGCAGCCACAGCATCAGGCCCATACCTTTCTTCTGTTGTATTTTACTAACCCATAGAAATCCAGGGATCTCTAAATATTCCTGTGTATAGCCATCTGTGTCTATATTCAGCTAAACCACATCTCCAACTCTAGTCTATTACCATGTGGATCATCCTAAACCCTCTCTCTTGGCTTATCTGTCATTTCCCACTGCAACAGTGAGATAGTTCCCAGCACCTGCCATCCACTTACTTGTTAAATCCATTTACGTGTATAGTGATCTCTCACTGTATTTTGTCTATGGATTTATTTGTCTTCTGGATCAATGCTTATTCCCAAGCACTGAAAAATAACTAAATGCTTAGCACAAGTCAGGCACTGGCTTCCCTAGTGGCTCAGCAGTAAAGAATATGTCTGCAAGGTAGGAGACATGTATTCAATCCCTGAGTTGGGAAGATCCCCTGGAAAAGGAAAGGGCAACACACTCCAGTACTCTTGTCTGGAAAATCCCATGGAAGAGGAACCTGGTGGGCTATGATCCAGGAGGTTGCAAAAGAGTTGGACATGATTTAGTGACTAAACTACAACTGATTTAAACACTACAAGCATATTATTTACTTCTCACAACCAACCATATGAGACATTTATGATTAGCTCAACAGAAGAAAGTGTTAGTTGCTCAGTCGTGTCTCACTCTTTGAGACCCCATGGATTGTAGCTCACCAGGCTCCTCTGTCCATGGGATTCTCCAGAAAGAATACTGGAATAGGTAACCATTTCCTTCTCCAGTGGATCTTCCAGACCCAGAGATGAAACCCAGGTCTCCTGCGTTAGACATATTCCTTACCGTCTGAGCCACCAGGATTTCCCAGGTTGGCACTATTGGTAATGAACCCACCTGCCAGTGCAGGAAACACAAGAGACTCCGGTTCAATCCCTGGGTTGGGAAGCTCCCTGGAGAAGGAAATGGCAACCCACTCCAGTATTCTTGCCTAGAGCATCTCATGGACAGAGGAGACTGGCAGGCTACAGTCCATAGGGTCACCGGGTGTTGGACATGACTGAAGTGACTTAGCATGCAAGAGAAGAGAAAATCGAGGTACAGAAAATCCAAGGTGGTCACCCAAGGTGCACGATTACTAGATGGCAGAACCAAAGTTTGATCATAACAAACACCCTCTTCCAACAACACAAGAGAAGACTCCACACATGGACATCACCAGATGGTCAACACCGAAATCAGATTGATTATATTCTTTGCAGCCAAAGATGGAGAAGCTCTATACAGTCAGCAAAAACAAGACTAGGAGCTGACTGTGGCTCAGATCATGAACTCCTTATTGCCAAATTCAGACTTAAATTGAAGAAAGTAGGGAAAACCACTAGACCATACAGGTATGACCTAAATCAAATCCCTTATGATTATACAGTGGAAGTGAGAAATAGATTTAAGGGCCTAGATCTGACAGATAGAGTGCCTGATGAACTATGGAATGATGTTCGTGACACTGTATAGGAGACAGGGATCAAGACCATCCCCATGGAACAGAAATGCAAAAAAGCAAAATGGCTCTCTAGGGAGGGCTTATAAATAGCTGTGAAAAGAAGAGAAGCGAAAAGCAAAGGAGAAAAGGAAAGATATAAGCATCTGAATGCAGAGTTCCAAAGAATAGCAAGAAGAGATAAGAAAGCCTTCTTCAGTGATAAATGCAAAGAAATAGAGGAAAACAACAGAATGGGAAAGACTAGAGATCTCTTCAAGAAAATTAGAGATACCAAGGGAACATTTCATGCAAAGATGGGCACAATAAAGGACAGAAATGGTATGGACCTAACAGAAGCAGAAGATATTAAGAAGAGATGGCAAGAATACACAGAAGAACTGTACAAAAAAGATCTTCATGACCCAGATAATCACGATGGTGTGATCACTAACTTAGAGCCAGACATCCTGGAGCATGAAGTCAAGTGGGCCTTAGGAAGCATCGCTATGAAAAAAGCTAGTGGAGGTGATGGAATTCCAGTTGAGCTATTTCAACTCCTGAAAGATGATGCTGTGAAAGTGCTGCACTCAATATGCCAGCAAATTTGGAAAACTCAGCAGTGGCCACAGGACTGGAAAAGGTCAGTTTTCATTCCAATCCCAAAGAAAGGCAATGCCAAAGAATGCTCAAACTACCACACAATTGCACTCATCTCACACGCTAGTAAAGTAATGCTCAAAATTCTCCAAGCCAGGCTTCAGCAATATGTGAACCGTGAACTTCCTGATGTTCAAGCTGGTTTTAGAAAAGGCAGAGGAACCAGAGATCAAATTGCCAACATCCGCTGGATCATGGAAAAAGCAAAAGAGTTCCAGAAAAACATCTATTTCTGCTTTATTGACTATGCCAAAGCCTTTGCCTGTGTGGATCACAATAAACTGTGGAAAATTCTGAAAGAGATGGGAATACCAGATCACCTGATCTGCCTCTTGAGAAATTTGTATGCAGGTCAGGAAGCAACAGTTAGAACTGAACATGGAACAACAGACTGGTTCCAAATAGGAAAAGGAGTTCGTCAAGGCTGTATATTGTCACCCTGTTTATTTAACTTATATGCAGAGTACATCATGAGAAACGCTGGACTGGAAGAAACACAAGCTGGAATCAAGATTGCCGGGAGAAATATCAATAACCTCAGATATGCAGATGATACCACCCTTATGGCAGAAAGTGAAGAGGAACTAAAAAGCCTCTTGATGAAAGTGAAAGTGGAGAGTGAAAAAGTTGGCTTAAAGCTCAACATTCAGGGAACGAAGATCATGGCATCTGGTCCCATCACTTCATGGGAAATAGATGGGGAAACAGTGGAAACAGTGTCAGACTTTATTTTTTGGGGCTCCAAAATCATTGCAGATGGTGACTGAAGCCATGAAATTAAAAGACCCTTACTACTTGGACAGAAAGTTATGACCAACCTAGATAGCATATTCAAAAGCAGAGACATTACTTTGCCAACAAAGGTCCGTCTAGTCAAGGCTATGGTTTTTCCTGTGGTCATGTATGGATGTGAGAGTTGAACTGTGAAGAAGGCTGAGTGCTGAAGAATTGATGCCTTTGAGCTGTGGTGTTGGAGAAGACTCTTGAGAGTCCCTTGGACTGCAAGGAGATCCAACCAGTCCATTCTGAAGGAGATGAGCCCTGGGATTTCTTTGGAAGGAATGATGCTAAAGCTGAAACTCCAGTACTTTGGCCACCTCATGTGAAGAGTTGACTCATTGGAAAAGACTCTGATGCTGGGAGGGATTGAGGGCAGAAGGAGAAGGGGACGACAGAGGATGAGATGGCTGAATGGCATCACTGACTCGATGGACGTGAGTCTGGGTGAACTCCGGGAGTTGGTGATGGACAGGGAGACCTGGCGTGCTGTGATTCATGGGGTCGTAAAGAGTTGGACACTACTGAGCGACTGAACTGAAGGTTGACTCCAGAGAATAGATCCACAGAATCATGAACTCCAGAGCCTCTCCTGCGTTAGGGGTCCTCCAGGTAGCATGAGCTGAGTTAATGATATCATAGCTCCTTAGCTTCTGACATTCCAGCCTTACTGCTCCTCAGTGTTGATAGCCGCTATCTGCCATTGTTTTCTGTCCCCCCTCACACTGTAGGTCCCTGCAGCAGAAGGGAAGGATGGTTCAATCACAGCATTGTGCTTTTTAATTCATTTGGGTCCTCACTACTTTTGTAAGTCATAGACTGCACCACCTGGGGAATCCCCATTTCACCCCCCAAGAAAGGTGCTCCCAACTCCACCTCTGTCCCACCCTGCCCCTGGTCTCTACCTCCCAACTCCCGGGAGATTTCACATCCTGACAGAGGCCTTTCAGTAGGTGGTCCCTCCACTTTCCTTTCCCATGCCTTGGATTTATCCACATTTTTGTATACACCCTCTTCACACATGCACACCTGTAAGAAAAGCCTTCAGCTCTGCTGTGTGTTTGGGGGCACTCCCTCCTTCTCCCTTCACTCTTCTCATCTCATCTTCAGGACCCCTCAGTGCTCGCTATGCACCTGAAGACATGCAGAGGTTTCCTCAATCTTAAATTTTAAAAATCACAACTTTGTAACCACCTCATCTCTCACTTCTCCCCTTCTTTCAGCAAGTATTGTTCGAGGGCCTTTTCCATGCCAGGCTCTTCAAGACAGTGGGGATTCCAGGATAAACAAAACTGGTCAAACCCCTGCCCTCAAGGGGCTGACATTCCAGTGCAACCAAGCTACATGAAGGAGCATGGAATGCCCCCACCTTCTACCTGCTCACAGAAACACAGAACATCTTGGTGAAAAGTGATTATATTTGTTTTATTGAGTATACAGAAGCAATGCCATGGTCCTGTAATAATATAATTTGGGATCAGTAATCTCTGACTTGGTTAAAGTCTCCATGGGGACCTGCTTCCCAGATTCCTAGACATTATTTATGACATCACACTTTCCAAGAGTAGTGTTTCTGGAGATGGATCTGACGAGAGGAGGGATTCCACTCTGAACACATGCCTGTGGCTACCAGAAGACAATGGGATTGGAGGAGAGATAGCTTCTTTGGCCACATTTGATTCCTTCTGTCTTGACATCATGGTAATGATTTTTGTGATAGGCGCTGGTCTTACCAGGAGCCACACAATGGCTGAACCAGCACGGTTGAGGGACAGCTGCCCACCATGCTTCAGGGTTGGTGGTAGGTCAATCCGGGAAGAGACAGCCTGGCTTTAAGAACTGCACAGAAGCCCTTTGGACAGTCCCAGCAGTGCCTGCATTCCACACCGAACTTGTCCTTATTCTGGATTCATAGCGTAGGAAAGAAGTTCTACACAGATCCTATTGATGGGCTCCTTCTCTCAAGTTACTGCCTTGCAGTCGACGGTGGAAACTCCTTTAGCTCCTCCTTTTCTGGGTGCACCCCTGGCACTTTGTTCATCTTGATGAAGATCCGATTGATTTCTATGAAGGTCTTGGACTTGGTTTCAGGGATGATCAGGAAGATGTAGACGGTGGTGAGAAGACATATCACCGCAAAAATGACGAAGCTGTAAGCTCCGAGGCCCACCTGTGGGAGGGGAGAGGGTCCACATTTTTGAAAAGGTTCTCAATTTACTGCTTGAGTATCTTGTGCCTCTGGGGCCCTGGGTCACACTTACTTGGATGAATGGGAAGACCAAGCCCACAGTGAAGTTGGAGAGCCAGTGAACAGTACCCGCCACCATGTAGGCAGCTGGCCGGGAGGACTGCAGGAAGATCTCGGTGACGAGCAGTGCGGGGATGGGACCTGGGGAGGAACAGGGATAGCTGACTTCTCTGTTGGCCAAGCAAGCCCACCACAGGTCCTGGAGCCCTGCCCATGTAAGGTTCCAGAGGCAGCGGGCTCAAGGCGGAGCAAGTATGTCTCCAGGACCTCCTGATTGTGTGGAGAAGCAGCGTGAGAAGGCATCTACCAAAAGTCAGGCACAACAGGTGACATCCTGTGATGTCCCCAAAAGGGGTCCATGACCATCTATAAAGATCTCTGCCCACCACATGGGCACTGTGTCCAGCCTACACAGGCTGCTTTACCGTCCTCCTTCTTGTCATGCTCTGCCCAAACACCTCAGCCACAAGAGCGTAGCACAGAAGCCATTCAGGGCCAAATCTAGCCCTCCCTGGAGCCTCTCTAAGAAGCTCAGACCAGAAGTTTCTAGGCTGGTGGTACAGAAGAGGGGCAGTGAAACCATTGAATCAGCTCTGGGGTACATACTGGGCCCAAGGGCATGCCCTATGACGTAGGAGATGACACAGGCGATGCTGACGTAGGGCATCCAGGATATCACGTCCTGTGGAAAGGAAACAGAGTTGAATCACACCCAAAGCAGAGACAATCTGGGTTGGGACCATCAGGACTCTTGTCTCCCAGAGGGCTAGCTGCTCTGCCTGAGTTGGGAAGGAGGGCCTTTTTCAACAGGCAGCACCACCTGCATACCCCTGGAATATCCACTGTAAATGAACAGTGGGTTGCTGGGGCAGGTGGAGGGCTGACCCAAGCAGCTGACTCATCATGATGATAAGCATGCACAGGAGGGCCCAGGTGGATGGCTGCACCCCAGGCTCCGCCTTCCTCACCTGCAGAGCCAAGGCACCTGTCAGCACGCAGCAGGCGGTGAAACAGACAGAGAAGCCCAGGAGGAGCAGGAATCTCCTCCCCATTAGTTCCACCACGAAAATCTGGAGGGAAAGGGCGAGGAAAAGTGAGAGGCTCAGCAGGCCGTGCCCCACCCCCCGCCACATCCCTGCCCGGACCCGCCTTCCTGGGCAGCCCCACTTCCATGTTCCACACAACACCTTTCTAAAGGGGCAGCCACACTCCAGTATTCTTGCCTGGAGAATCCCATGGACAGAAGAGCCTGGTGGGCTACAGTCCATGGGGTCACGAAAAGCCAGACATGGCTGAGTGAGTGAGCACAGCATAATGAGAGCTGGGTGGGTTGTGCACCCACCTTCTCGTGTATGTATGTGTGTGTGTGTGTCCTTGAATGGCCAGTCCAGGGACCCTGTTTATCACACAGCGGCCCTGGCACAGGTAGTGACTCCCAATGTATAAGATTGGAGAAGAGCCATCTCTCATGGTGGTAGCTTCCAGAGTAGTGGGTGGGGTCTCCATCTTTGGGAGTCATAGGCTGCCCATGAGGAGAGACAGGCTGTCATCTGAGGATAGCCCAGAAGTTAGAGATGAAGGGACCAAGAGGCACATTGCCACCTAGATCTCGGCTCCTTCCTGGGCTGAGACCACCTGCCCCTCCAAGGTGCCCTCCATCCCTGGTGTCAGATGGGGACTTGGCTCCCGGGATACTCACGGCGCAGACAGTTATCAGCACGTTGACAGCACCTGTGCCCGCCGTCACATATTGGACATCGTCCTCATTCACTCCAGCGCTCAGGTAAATCTGGTCTGCGTAGTAGTAGATCTAGAAGGAAACCAAGGTGAGGCCTGCCAGGCCACCACCTGGACCTCTCGGGGTGTCCCTGCATCCGCCGTTGTCCAGGCCGAGCTCCACGCCCACCCCCAACACCTGCTCCCTACCGCATTCACTCCGGAGAGCTGCTGGCCCGCCATGAGGACGATGATGGAGATGACCTGCCACCGCAGGGACCTCATCTTGAACAGCTTCAGCACGGAGATGAAGCCCACAGCCTTCTCAGCCCTGTCCTCCTCCAGGATCTCCTCTATCTCCGCATCCACGTCATGCCAGCCACGCAGCCTCCTCAGAGCTGGGGGAGCGAGCAGAGGGCGAGTTGTGGGCTGCACCACGGTGCACCCCCCCACTCCTGAAAAGATGCCAGAATCTCAGTCCCTTCTCCTCATCTCAAGGGAAAGCCTCACCGCTTTTGGCAGCTGCTTCATCTTTCTTCTGAATCAGCAGGTACCTGGGACTCTCAGGGAAGAAGGGCAGGAAGAGGAGCTGCAGCACAGCGGGGATCCCAGTCAATCCGAGGAGGATGGGCCAGCCTGCAAGGAAACCAGTGTGACCAGAAAGCTGATCCCAGTGCCCCAGACTCAGCCTTGGCTCCAGCTTGCCTCTGCCTCCAGCCAGGTGGAGCCCTATTGGCCGCTCTGGCCTTTTATCCTGATTGGTTATCTTTGGGTCTGGAACACAGGGGGCAGTGGGGGTGGGGATGGGGACAAGATCTTTGTCTTTTTCATCCCTGTGTCTGCCAACCCTTGGTACCTAATGACGAGTGGGCACTCTAAACACTTAGAGAATGGATAATGATGAATAACTACTGCCCACCTACCCTGGGGCTGCAAAGAGTCAGACACGACCTGAGCAAATGAGCACAGAGCACACCTACCAGCTGAACAAAGTGAAAAATTCAGATGATACCAAGTGCTGGTGAGAATGTGGGCAGATGGGAAGTCTCCACATGCTGTGTGGACATGTGGCATCTTTAGGAGATGGTCTAAAAGGAGCTAGTGATGCTGGACACCACACAGGCTCTAACCCAGCAGTCGTGCTCAGGAGTGTGCCTGGGGTGGAAGGAGAATGGGCCAAGCAGCACTGATTATAGAAGGGAAACCCAGAAACAAGGCAAACTGTCATCCATAAATGGTGGTTCACTCATCAGGTGGAATTTTATACGGTGCTGAAAATGAAGCAGGTCAGGACAGGAGCCTGTCACACCAACATGGTGTTTGGTGCAGCGTGGTTCCACACCATGTGGTTCCACTGTAGTTCTGGATCCACGTATATGTTATCATATCTCACAATAAAAATGGTTAAATAGGGCATCCCTGGTGGCTCAAGATGGTAAAGCGTCTGCCTGCAACGCGGGAGACACGGGTTCGATCCCTGGGTCGGGAAGATCCTCTGGAGAAGGAAACGGCAACCCACTCCAGTATTCTTGCCTGGAAAATTCCATGGACTGAGGAGCCTGGTGGGCTACAGTCCATGGGGTCGCAAAGAGTCAGACATGACTGAGCAACTTCACTTTCAGGGCTTCCCTGGTGGCTTAGTGGTGGAGAGTCTGCCTGACAATGCAGAAGACACGGGTTTCCTCCCTGGGTGGGAGGATTCCACATGCTGTGCAGCAGCTAAGCCCGTGGGTCACAACTGCTGAGCCTGTGCTCTAGAGCCCAGGAGCTGCAACTACCGAAGCCCATGCACCCTATAGCCCGTGCTCCGCAACAAGAGAAGCCACCACAATGAGAAGCCAGCACATCGCAACAAGAGAGTCTCTGCTCACTGCAACTAGAGAAAAGCCCGGGCTGCAATGAAGACCCAGCACAGCTAAAAATAAATATATAAATAAAACTATTTAAAGTGAATGAGTGGTTCAGGCTCCTTCTAGGAGCTGTGAATGCCTGACTCACTCCCTCTTCTCCTAGGATTTGCAGAAGGTGTAACCTTGGACATCTGTGTGCCAGGCACTATTCTGATGGCTTTTCACCTGTAGCCCACTCCCTGTCACAGTGACGTCAGGAGGCAGGTACCAGAGTCAACCCCATTTTACACCTGCTGACACTGAGGCATGGAGGGTGCAGCTCCCTCACTCCGAGGTCAGTTACTTGGGAGAAAAGCTGAGATAGGAACCCAGGCACGTTGAAACCTGAATCACCATCCTCCCAAGCTCCTCCCACCTCTTGGCTCCGAATCCGGGGCCTAGCTGATCTGAGTTCCGCTTCCATCACCCTTGCATAGACTACAGCAAGTGTGGAAGTGCCTGCCATTCAGGCTGCTGCTGTCTGCCCTCTGGCCCCCCTCCCACCCACTATGTGAAAGTCTTCTCACAAGGTCTCAGTGTCCCTGCCACATCCAGACACCTGGTTCTTGACCTGCCCCGGACTTCTTTGCAGCCTTTGTGCTATGGCTGCTCACCTCCTATGCCCCTCGCTTCCATAAACTCTGACACTCTTCTCTTCTGGCCTTCCCTCCTTCCTTCCTTCTTCACTGAGCACCTATTATGTGCCATGAATTGTGCTGGAGATTCTAAGATGAGTCAGGCCAGGCTCTGCCCTCCACCTCTGCCTAGGGGAGGTGCCAGTGGCTGAACAGTCACCGTGAAGGATGGAGGGACAAAGTGCGAGGTCAGCAGGATGTCTGCAGCTCCCTGTTCGCACAAAGAGCTTCACACTCCTGGCCTCTCTGCTCACACTGGAATGCTGGTCCTGCTTCTCCCAGCCCAGGCCCTCTCTGAGCCCCTCTCCCTGGGTGGACCTACGGCTCTTTACCCACATACCACAGAGTACTTGAAAGGTGCCAGGGGTTTTCTGGGTCCTGCTGGCTGGTTATGTGCCATCACCGGGAGACAGGAACCTAGCTGCTTCACTCCTGGTCCCAGATCCTTACAAGGGTGATTGTAAGGTGGGAGAGAGGGTACTTAAAACTCCGGCCCAGGCCTGCACTGCCTGCATTTGTGTCCTAACGACACCTTGGACATGTAATACAACCTCTCCCGGCCTCAGGGTCTACAGCTGTAAAATGGGTACAGTAACAGTACATGCTCATAGGTTGTTTGGAAGATTAAATGAATTAATATAAAAGGCTTTGTGTCTGGCCCATGACGAGACTTTATATGTTTTGACTGGTGCTTTATTAGTGGTGATTTCCCTTCAGAGTTTTGAGACCTAAGACAAAGAAAGGGGAAGCCATGCAAACACAGTGACAGTCATGAGCTACTGTGCACCTACTACGTGCCAGGCGCCAGGCTCGTGGGGCAGGGAGTGTGGCTCTGGAGTCCAGGTCTGGGGTGGATGCTGGCCCTGAGACTCACCACCACCTCCACGGGGGCTGGGTCTTGTGACCCTCTTTCCTGGTCTGCAGTGGGATGACCACAAGTCCCTGGGCAGCTGAGCTGCTGGGAGGCCCCAGTGCAGGGGTGCTGGAAGCCTTAAACATAAAGTCTGGCCCCCTGGCTGCCTTCATTACCTAGCCCCGGGTCTAGCAGCCACTCAGACAGCAGTTTATCCTGCTCCCTCAAAGCCCCCTCCTACGTGTCCAAAGAGGGACCAGAGAACACCGGTCTATGTGTCCCCACCAACTTGTTCAGGCCTGCTCAGCACAACCACCACCTCCACACTGTGGGGTCAGGGCTCTGCAGAAAAGACCAGCTCATAGGAGCGGGCTAATGGTCTGGAGGCATCCCGAACTCACCTTCTTCGTTTGCCAGGAGACTCCGAAGACCAAAGATCTGGGCCACAAGGATTCCGATGGTGATGAAGAGCTGGGGCACCACCCCCAGGGCCCCCCTCCAGTTCTTAGGGGCCAGCTCCCCTAAGTACATGGGGACGACATTGGAAGACAGACCTGGGAGACGGGGTGGAAGTAAAGACACAATCTGGAAACAGTAGTCTGGCAGGGACAAGCTGTGTCTTCAAATACATTTATTTTCCTTAGCAATCACATCGTTGTTGTGCTCAGTCGCTAAGTCACGTCCGACTCTTTGCAACCCCATGGACTGTAGCCGGCCAAGCATCTCTGTCCATGGGATTTTCAACAATACTGGAGTGGGTTGCCATTTCCTCCTCCAGGGGACCTTCCCCACCCAGGGATCAAACCCATGCCTCCTACATTGCAGGTGGATTCTCTACCACTGTGCCACTGGGAAGCCCTTAGCAATCATACTAGCTGGGCTGAAACTTTCTCAAAACTACAAAAGTAAGCAAACATCACCTTTTGCAATTCTTAGTCCTTTAGACATTAAGAAAAAATGGCCTGATAGAAAAAGTTCAGTGTTGTTGCTTCCAGACTGGTGTCACCTGGGGATACAGGCCAGCAGGACCTCAGGAATTCCCTCCCTACTGGTGTGGTTTCAGAGAGGAAAAGCCCACGTGTGTTCTGGACACTCTCTCCTCTCTTGCTCCTTGCTGGGGAAAGCCTGTTAATAAAAGGCCTGCCCGCCAGCTTTGCTTTCTTATTTATACAATAAGCTGATGCATAGACACTGAAGCACAAGCTTTATTTTTCAATAAGAGGTGATGGTGGTAAAGAATCTTCCTGTCAATGCAGGAGACCTAGGTTTGATCCCTGGGTTGGGAAGATCCCCTGGAGAAGGGAATAGCAAACCACTCCATGGGGTTGCAAAGAGTCAGACATGACTTGAGCATAATACTCCATCAAGCATTAAAAAAAAAAAAACTTCAATATTTATTGTGGACCAGTATTTATTGTGGCTTTCTTGGTGGTTCAACGTAAAGAATCTGCCTGCAATGCAGGAGACCCGAGTTTGATCCCTGGGTGGGGAAGATCCCCTGGAGAAGGCAATGGCAACTCACTCCAGTATTCTTGCCGGGAAAATCCCATGGACGGAGGAGCCTGGTGGGCTACACAGTCCATGAGGTTGCAAAGAGTTGGACCCGAGAGTGACTAATACCCAATACCAACTGTATTCTGGGATTTGTGTAAGGTCTGAACTGTTTTTGAACCCTCAGTATTTGAACTTGCCAGTTTTCCTGTCTTACTACAGTCTGATCCCCTTATGAATAGGTGGAATTTAATTCTATAGACTCCAGAGTATTTTCACATGTATTATCTCATTTAATTCTCAGAGAAGCCCAGTGAGAGGTTGAGGATCTGGGAAGATCAGATGGGTTGTTGTTGTTCAATCACTAATTCATGTCTGACTCCTGCAGCACTCCAGGCTTCCTGGTCCTTCACTATCTCCCAGAGTCTACTCAAGCTCATGTCCATTGAGTTGGTGATGCCATCCAACCATCTCATCCTCTGTTGCCCTCTTCTCCTCCTGCCCTCAATCTTTCCCAGCACCTGGGTCTTTTCCAAAGAGTCAGCTCTTCACATCAGGTGGCCAAAGTATTGGAGCTTCAGCTTGAGCATCAGTCCTTCCAATGATAATTCAAGGTTGATTTCCTTTAGGATTGACTGGTTTGATCTCCTTGATGGGTTGTCACTGTTCCAAGTACCGCACACAGAGCCAGAGGCAAGCTGATGCTCAGCAAGACCTGGGGTCTGGGAGGGAGGCTCTGACCACAGGGAGACCAAGGGAAACCATGTGGGGCAAGGGGAGGCTGGAGCTGCTGGTGACAAGAGGGTGTCTGATAGCCCTGAGATAGGACACTGATGGCCAAGTTTTCAAGCTTTGCATTCTGCCCAAGGATATCTCTGCTCAGTATTTTAAAAGGACATCATCTTTCATTAATTAATACCAATTCTTTCTGATTTTCAGAGCAAAGAGGGACAGTCTTTAGAGCAGCTCTTAGATGTCTTGTGGGTGGGTGGGGAGGGACTCTGCAGGCCCAGTGCCCAAAGGGCTGTGGAGGAAGTGAGGCCCTGGAAATGCCCACTCATCATTCAGGCCCTAGTGACTGCATCTCAAGGCCAAGTGCTTTGGAACTTAATTAAGAGCAACACGAGAGACAAACACTGGAGGCTGTGAAGAGATCGGGTTCCCCGAATGTTGATAGAGAAGTGACTTTTAAAGTTTAAATTCCACTAGTGAAAGTCTGCAGTGTTTTTACCAAAGACCTTGACTAACAGCAAACCAGCTAACTGAGCATCTGGGATTCTGAGCTGCACTAACCCTGTACCCCTTGGTCAGAGTGGCCACTTACTTCATTTTTAGGGGTGTCAAAGTACCACAGAGTTTGATGACACCCTTTCTGGACTTTTCAGGAAAAACGTGAAGAAATGAATGGCAAATGGATTAGGCTTCCACTAGAGTTCTCCAAGTATGACCTAAGGACACAGGGAGTTCCTGACACCTGGGGTTCTGTGAGATCAAAACTATCTTCAGAACCATCCTAAGATATTATATGTCCTTTTCACTCTCCTTCTCTGATAAGTTTTTCAGCAATCACACACCTGCTGACATCACACCAAGAGGACACAGAAGTAGGTCTGAGAGACTGGCTATCTTCTATTTAGCCAGACATTGAAGAGATTTGTAAAAATGTAAAGCAATACCACTAAATTTTTTTGGCCTTAGAAAATAGAATTATTTTCATAAAGACATGTAATGGCCTTAATTATTGCTATTTTAAAATGAATTAATTTAAATTCTTAGTTGCAATTTCTAATGTGGTAAATATTGATCAAAATAACACATGTGAGAAAAAACTCCTTAGAACCCTCAATAATTTTATGAGTGTAGAGAGATGCTGAGGCCAAAAAGTTTCAGAACTGCCAACTTGAAGTCATACTCATTTAAAAGCAAAGGTTGGTTGGGAATTCCCTGGAGGTCCAGTGGCTAGGACTCTGGGCTTTCACCACCAAGGGCCAGGGTTCAATCGCTGGTTTGGGAAACTAGCTCTCATATGTCATGCAGTGGCAGCCAAAAATAAAAGCAAAGGTTGAAATATCAAACTGTGATTTGTAGAGCCTAATTTTTTTTTTTTTAATCAACTCTGAATTGTTGGCTGTCAATAGTAATGTTAACAGCACCTACCCACTGCCAACGACTTCTAGGAATCGTCTGTGTTTCATAAAGCTGAGCCCGGCTGCAGGAAAAACCCACAGAAGCGGGGCTGGGTGTCTTGCTGCTCCTGCCCAGATGGCAGATAAATGTCCAGGCACTCTCAGGCATAGCCAGAATGAGGGCAGTTTGCCAGGGGACCCATTATCCCCTCTTTGAAGTGACTTGTTCTCTTTTTGGGAACCTTGTTTTCCTCTTTATTCTCCCAGGTCTGCAATCCCTTGCCACTTTCTTCAATACTAGGCTCCTCCTCATCTCCTCTACTGTCAGTAAACTCCAGGGAAGGGGTTTGCTAATGTCCGGGCAATTTATCCCTTCATCCCAATCCCCGTGTTTGGAAGGAGAATGAGTCACTTGATGATGCCAGAACCTGGGGTTGTGGGGAGAGGGCAGCGGTGAGTGCCCAGAGTGCAGCATTTCCAGGGGTGCCCACCTGTTGAGAGTCCTTTGGACAGCAAGGAGATGAGAAAAGGAAATCAACCCTGAATATTCATTGGAAGGACTGAAACTGAAGCTCCAATACTTGGGCCACCTGATGTGAAGAGCCAACTCACTGGAAAAGACCATGATGCTGGGAAAGACTGAGGGCAGGAGAAGGTGGGGGATACAGGATGAGATGATTGGATGGTATCACTGACTCAATGGACATGAGTTTGAGCAAGCTCCCAGAGTTGGTGATGGACAGGGAAGCCTGGAGTGCTGCAGTCCATGGGGTCACAAAGAGTTGGACATGACTTAGCGACTGAACAACAACCACCACCCTTGGGTTCCCACTCTGCAATGTATGGCTCTGAGAGTGGGCACCTCTCTCTCTTTGATGACCCTGCCCCTTCTGCCTACAGAAGATGCCAATGTGAAGGGAGGCCATGGCACAGCCAACACCATGTGTCTTCAGTCTGAGGCATCATGGATGAGGGACTTTCCTATAACCAGGGCAGCCTGGCCTAGGCAGAATGACTTTGAAGCATTTACAGTCATCAACTCTTTTCTGATAGAGGGATTCTACATTAGATTGTTTCTCAAGTTTTTTGACCATAACCCATAGTGCACAATATAGAAATACATGTTACGTCCAACTTGGTTCTCACATATATGTAAAGAATTGAAACAAAGTTTCAAAAGACAGTCCTTACCTTTCCTGCGTGTAACACACATCCCAATAACACAGGGGCTTATGTGTCTAGCCACAGCAGAGGTGTAGCAATAGCTTGAACCTACATGCTTTGGAGACCCCAGATAGGTTCAGGTCCCAGAGATCTGTTCTCCCTCCCCTTGACTATCCCAAGTCACAGAAAGGTTTACCTGCACATATTCCCACCAAAACCCTGGCCACAATTATCATCTCAAATGACTTGGCGAGCTCACTGAATCCCATTAAGAGTGCAGGCACGATGGAGAAGATGTTGTTGAACAGCAAGGTTCCTTTTCTGCAGAGGACAAAATACCAGTTAGTTTGGTTTAAGTTTTCGCTCACTCCTTTGACAAGTGTTTGCTGGGCCTCTACTCCATTACAGCAGTTGCTGTTGTGTTACACGCTTTGTTGTTGACCTAAGACAGATGCAGGTCAAGTGGATGGCCTGATTCTTAGTGGGAGGAAATGTAAATGACTCCCAGGGGGAGGACATCAGTGGGGCACACAGGCAAAGACTTGAATATTACAATACAGTAAAGGGGAAAAGGTGGAAGTACTGACAAGTTTCCTCTTCCTGGGCTCTAAAATCACTGCAGATGGTGACTGCAGCCATGAAGTCAGAAGACGATTGCTTCTCGGCAGGAAAGCTATGACAAACCCAGACAGTGTGTTGAAAAACAGACGTTACTCTGCTGACAAAGGTCCATATAATCAAGGCTATGGTGTTCTCAGCAGTCATGTTTGGTTGTGAGAGCTGGACCATAAAGAAGGCAGAACACCAAAGAATTGATGCCTTCAAACTGTTGTGCTGGAGAAGATTCCTGAAAGCCCCTTGGACAGCAAGGAGAGCAAACCAGTCAATCTTAAGAGAAATCAACCCCAAATACTTGTTGGAAGGACTGATGCTGAAGGTCCAGTATCTTTGTCATCTGATGCAAATAGCTGACTCATTGGAAAAGTCGCTGATGCTGCTAAAGATTGAGGGCAGAAGGAAAAGAGGGCCTCAGAGGATGAGATGGTTGGACAGCATCACTGACGCAATGAACATGAACTTGGGCAAACTCTGGGAGATAGTAAGGGACAGGGAGGCCTGGTGTGCTGCAGTCCATGGGGTCACAAAGAGTCGGACACGACTGGGTGACTGAACAACAACAAAGGGTTTTGAAACCATAAACTACTGTGCTTTTAGTGTAATCTTGAAATCCAAACCGGATAAGGACCTTAGAGGAAAAGTTTAGGCCAACCTCACTTATCAACATAGATGTGAAAATCCTAAGTGAATTATTAGCTGATCGAATTCAACAGTACAGTTAAGAATCTTTCAGGACTTCCTTGGCGCAATGGATAAGAGCCTGCCTGCCAGTGCAGGGGACTTGATCCTTGGTCCAGACACACTCCAATGCTAAGGCGCAACTAAGCCGATGTGCCACAACTGCTGAGCCTGCATGCTGCAGCTACCGAAGCCCAAGTGCCCAGAGCCCATGCTCTGCAACAGAGAAACCACCGCAATGAGAAACCCTCGCACCACAATGAAGAACAGTGCCTGCTCACTGCAACTAGAGAAAGCCTAGGCAAAACCAACAAAGACCCAGTGTGACCAAAAATAAGTAAATAAAAGGAGTATTTTCCCTTGTGGCTCAGCTGGTAAAGAATCTGCCTGCAATGCAGGAGGCCTGGGTTCGATCCCTGGGTTGGGAAGATCCCCTGGAGAAGGGAATGGCTACCCACTCCAGTATTCTGGCCTGGAGAATTCCATGGACTGTATAGTCCATGGGGTCGCAAAGAGTCAGACACGACAGAGCGACTTTCATTTTCCCTTTTCAAGGTTAAAAACACCATATTAAACAGTATACTAGGGAAAATATAGGATTATCAAGTGAAGTAGTAAAAGAAGTCAACAAAATTTGATACCCATTATGATTTTTTTAAAAGCCTTGCATAAAAATAAGGGCTGGGGTTCCCTGATGGTTCAGACGGTAAAGAATCTGCCTGTAATGCAGGAGACCTGGATTCGATCCCTGGCGGGGGAAGGCAATGGCACCCCACTCCAGTATTCTTGCCTGGAGAATTCCAGGGACAGAAAAGCCTGGTAGGCTACAGTCCATGGGATCTTAAAGAGTTGGACACAACTGAGTGATTAACACTTTCACCTACATAAAAATGAAGGAACTTATGTGCGCTAATAAAGGGTATCCCTTAAAAGAGTGAGTGAGTGAGTGAAAGTTGCTCTCTTGTGTCTGACTCTTTTTGGCCCCATGGACTTTACAGTCCATGGAATCTCCAGGCCAGAATTTTGGAGTGGGTAGCCTATCCCTTCTCCAGCGGATCTTCCCAACCCCGAATCGAACTGGGGTCTCCTGCATTGCAGGCTGATTCTTTATCAAATGAGCTATGAGGGAAGCCCATCCCTTAAAAACCTATAAGAAAAAAACAAACCTAACTTAGTGAAACTTACACAGCATTCCCATTTAAGTCAAGACTGGACATGGACTTGGGCCCTGGAGAGCCAACGGCAAAGTGAAAGCTTGTCTTGGGTGTCCCCTTGCATCAGGCTCCCGGGACTCCCCTAGCCACCACTCCTATTACCCCCCAGGAAGGAGCAGTACAGTTACCGGATACACAAAACGATCCACCACATCACACACAGACAGTACAGCTTCAGACAACAGGATTAGATAGAAGTTACAAAATATGTATTAAATGAGTTGTGTCATTGGGCATACATGTACACCTATGGCTGATTCATGCTGAGGTTTGACAGAAAACAAGATTCTGTAAAGCAATTATCCTTCCATTAAACATAAATTAATTAAAAAAAATAAGGAGTCAAAGCATAGTATACAAAGAACAAGAAAGTATTTAAAACAAAACTACCCAAAATAATAGCAAAAAAGAGATAGATTTTAAAAACAAATGAATAAAAATTATAGAAATGAAAAATATAGTCATTGAAACAAAAACGCAGAAGATAACTTCAGCAGAGGAGAGAATTAATGAATAGAAAGGCAAATCTGGGGAAGTTACATAGAAAGCAAGAAAGAGAGAAAGAAGAAGAAGCAGGAGGAAGAGGAGGGAAGTACGACAGATTAAGGTAGGGAGGATTATAATATCATTGGGCTTCCCTGGTGGCTCAAACAGTAAAGAATTCACCTGCAATGCAGGAGACCTAGCTTCGATCCATGGGTTGGGAAGATACCCTGCGAAAGGGAATGGCTATCCACTCCAGTATTCTTGTCTGGAGAATTCCACAGACAGAGGAGTCTGGCAGGCTACAGTCCATGGGGTCACAAAGGGTTGGACATGACTGAGCGACTAACACTTTTGCTTTCATAATATCATTAGTCACAGCAGCCAGAGAGTGGAAGCAACCCAGACATCCATCAATGAATGAAAGAATAAACTGAATGTGGTATGTTCATACATCAGAGTATTATTCAGCCTTAAAATGAAAGAAATCCCAACATGTGCTACAATAATATTGTACTTTGAGGGCATTAGGCTAAAGTGAGATGACCCAGTCACACAAAGACAAATCTTACATGATTCCATTCATATGAGGTCCCTAGAATAGTCAAATGCATAGAGATACAAAGTCCATTGGTGACTCAGGGGAAGAGGAGTTATTGTTTAATGGGTACATAGTGTCCATTTTTGCAAGATGAGAAGTTATGGCGATGGACGGTGGTCATGGTTACATAACAATGTGAATGCACTTAATGCTGATACCTACACAATTAAAATTTGATTAAAATGTTATATATACATTTTACCACTTTTTTTTTTTCCTGCAAGATCTTAGTTTCCTGACCAAGGATCAAACCCCGACCCCAGCAGTGAAAACACCCAGTCCTAACCACTGAACCACCGAGAATTCCCACCATAACTTTTTTAAAATAATTTTTTAAAGAAGTCAAAAAGGCAACAACAACAACAAAGACACTGAGGAGTTTCCCGAAGAAAGAACATAGAAAATGGAGGAGAAAAAATATTCACAGAAATGATGGCTGAAAACTTTCCAGAACAGAAGACATGAAACCTCAGACAAGCAACTGGAGTAACTTCTGGGGTAAATAAATGAGCCATAGACTGCTTGTGAAAGAGAAGATTCAGTAGTGTAAGGATGTCAGTTTTCCTCCAATTAAATAAATCCAAAGTAATTCCAAGTAGAATCCTTTTTCAGGGATTTCAATTTATTTTTTTACATGAAAAAAATAAAACTGGCTTTCCCTCACCACTCACCCATCAAATACAAATCAAAATTCCAGATCTCTATGGGGAAGACAAAGTTGTAAAATTATTTTTTAAATTATAGAAGACCATCCGAATGACATCTGGTGCATGCATGCATGCTAAGTTGCTTCAGTGTGTCCAACCCTTTCCAACCCGATGGACGGTAGCCCACCAGGCTCCTCTGTCCATGGGAGTTGCCATGCCCTCCTAGACCTCTGGTAAGAAAGACTATTTAAGACACAAAAAGCAAAAATCATGAATTAGTTAAATGCGACCACTTGAACATTTAAAGATTTTGAATTTTTTCTATATGGGGACTTCCCTGGTGGTCCAGTGGCTAAGGCTCCAAGCTCCCAATTTAGGGGCCCAGGTTCGATCCCTAGTCAGGGAACTAGATCCCATATGCTGCAACTAAAGATCCTGCATTATGGCGGAACCGATACAATATTGTAAAGTTTAAAAATAAAAAAATTAAAAAAAAAAAAGATCCTGCATGCCACAACGGAGTCTGAAGATCCCCCAAGCTGCAACTAAGACCCAGAACAGGCAAATGAATAAATTAATTCATTAAACACATGACAAAAGTAAGCTTTAAACATACTATATGTACAATTAAAAATAAAGCAACAGATTGAGAAGATATCTGTGGCTGAAATAACAGAGTCCAGTGTGGACATTACTTGCACATGCTTAGAGATGCAATTTCCTCCCAGCTGTGTAATTCTGGCTAAGTTACAGCACCCCTCTTTGCCTGTTTTTCCCAAGTGTGAAAAGAGGAAGGGGCTTTTGTAAGAATTGGTGGAATTAATATCCCCTAAGCCAAAGAACTGATAGTCTTGAACTGTGGTGTTTGGAGAAGACTCTTTGAGAGTCCCTTGGACTGCAAGGAGATCAAACCAGTCAATCCTAAAGGAAATCAGTCCTGAATATTTATTGGAAGGACTGATGCTGAAGCTGAAGCTCCAATACTTTGACCAACTGATGTGAAGAACTGACTCACTGGAAAAGACCTTGTTGCTGGGAAGGCAGGAGAAGGGGAAGACAGAAGATGAGATGATTGGACGGCATCACCGACTCTATGGACATGAGTTTGAGTAAAGTCTTGGGGTTGGTTATGGACAGGGAAGCCTGGCATGCAGCAGCCCATGGGATTGCAGAGTCGGATACGACTGAGCGACTGAACTGAAGTGAACTGAATATCCCCTAAAAGCACTTGGGATAGAGCCTGGCACAGACAAACAAATCAATAAATTGTTAGCTTGCTACTGACATTTAAGGAATGCTGACAAATCTTTAAGAAAACCACAAACAACTGAACAGTATTTATCACTTCTTCAGTTGGACTTGTAACTGTCAGCTCCATCTGCAGACCAGACGGCTAGGCCTTCACTCGAGAAGCACCCTGCAGACCTGTGACCTGATTGATGTCCTGCCCCCTGGTGGTCCACAAGGAGAACTGTGCATCCAACACCAGACTGTCCGAAAGACTTCAGGATCTTAGATTCCGATTCACAGCTTGTATGTGTCTATTCTCAGATTCTATTTTTGTGTGTGTGTGTTTTATATATATATATATAAATAATTTGACTTATTTGTTTATTTTTGGCTGTGCTGAGTCTTCATTGCTGCGAGCCTTTTTCTCTAGTTGCAGCGAGGGGACTACTCCCCGCTTGTGGCTTCTCATTGCAGAGGCTTCTTTTGTTGGGGAGCACAGGCTCAATAGCTGTGTCACATGGGCTTAGTTGTTCCTCAGCCTATGGAATCTTCTCAGATCAGGGGTTGAGCCTGTGTCTCCTGAGTTGGCAGGCAGAGTCTTTACCTCTGAGCCACCAGGGAAGTCCTTAGATTCTTTTTGAAAAAGACTGGGGAAGGAATCAAGTTGTAAAGTCGGGCCTTGAGTCTTGAGCTCACTAGATCTGTGGCTGAGAACGGAGCCCTGACCTCAACCTGCCTCTGTGTGCCCATCCTCAGAGGGAGGAGGTTGGAGGGGAGGAACTCTTAAATGTTGCTCATAACAAGGCTGCTATCTCATGCCTGTGGATTTTTACCCGGGGAGTGGGAGAATCAAATACAGAACCTCTCATGTGTCTAGAGTTAGAGGCAAGATTTAAGCTCTGCTCTTGGCGTTCATGACCCTCACAATGAAGGTCGCCCTGGGATCATGGTTTCACCCGGAAGGGCTCGACACTGATCTTAGCCATTTCAGAGTTTTGCAGGAATTTAACTTGGGCTACATTTTGCATATTACTGGGCCCCAGTATAAAAGAACAGAGCAGGTTAGTGCGGGGAGCGAGCTCCGCCTCTGGCAAAGGTCAGAGGAAGGATGGCAAAGGTCATGAGGAAGGAGGCTTGGCATACGCAAAGGCGGGATCAAGCCTCAGGAGTCTCCCTGGAAATTCTCAAGCAATCTACCCCCAAAACCAGAGTCTGCCTACTTTCTGCTTTGTGCTTTCACCTACACCTCTGACTTTACGGGGGGCTGTCCCCCACTACCTCTCTGAAAAAGAGTTAGCTTACAGCTCCAGTTAATAATTCCTGGGTGTGACAGTGTTTCAACCTACAAACTCCCTTGGAAGTCCTCTAGCCTGCCTGAATAGGTTTTTCCGGCCACATGTGATTGCTCAGAGCCTCCAAACTGTGAGAGGCATGAGATGTTCTAAACTGTCTAAATACAGATTCCTTTGAGCAGTTAAAAGATTGATTAGAAATTGTATTGGTGAAGGGATTCTCACTTGTTGGGCCAATGTTTGCTGCTAAGTCTCCATATCCCTTACCTGCTGTGTCCCTGGCAGTGTATTGATTAATATAATTGGTGTAAATAGTAGCTTTAATGTTTGTAACCTGGGACCCTTGAATTAATTCTTTTTCTTGTTATAGCCCACCACACCTTTGCTCTGTAGGAATGCAACTTTATCTAATGCTTTTTGGAGGCTGGCGCCTGACTTTAGAATAATCACCTTTAGAGGAAAAGGCCTCCGGGCCAGAAGATGATGCAAATCACCTAAACTTTTGCATATGATAAGTTTGCAGGAAGAAAGCCTGGCTTGCTGCTTGACTCTACCCCTTCCCCCATTATCCTCTATGCATAACTTAAGGTATAAAAACTACTTTGGAAAATAAAGTGCGGGCCTTGTTCACCGAAACTTGGTCTCAACATGTCGTTCTTTCTCTTACCTTCTGGCTGAATTATTCAGCCTCTTTTCTCCACTGAATTTCCTCACTGAGCTATCCTTATTTCAGCCTCTTTTCTCCACTGAATTTCTTCACTGAGCTATCCTCATTCTATTACTCTTTATATCCTTAATTAACGTTTAATTAAGCAGTTGTTTCCTGATCCTCGCCGACGCCGTCCCCGCTTCGAATACCTACCTTCACTTAGGAGGCAGAGTTTAGGAGCATTAGGCTACAGTCTACACTGTGCCCCATGTCTTGGCCATGCTGTCCTACCCTTGACTCTTCCAAAGGCCAGAAAGAAGTTGTGGTAAGATTTTAAGACAAGAGAGGGCAAGAGTGGGAGTGAATCCTGATCTCTGAAGCACTCTGTGTTCTGTCCAAGCCCACCCCAGAGCCTGAGAACCGTCACCCCCACCCACCTCCACCCTTGAGACCTTCATTGCCTAAGTCCCCAGACACTTGGTCAAGGTCTGGTCTTCTTCTTAACTCCATTAAGAAACAAAAATCATCACAGTGGTCATTACCTAGTTTTACAATAATGATTTCTGCTTTAAGCTTGGCTTTAAAATTTTTTTTTTCTTTTTCTGAAACTTTTTCTTTTATATTGGAGTATAGCCGATTAACAACGTCATGACAGTTTCAGGTGGACAGCAAAGAGACTGAGCCATACATATCCATGTATCCATTCTCTACCAAAGTCCCCACCTATCCAGGCTGCCATGCTATGCGGCAGAGCAAAGCTTGCTGTGCTACACCGTGCGTCCCTTTTAAATACAGCAGTGTGTACATATCCATCCCAGACTCCCTAACTATCCCTTGCCCGGATCCTTCCCTACTGGAAACCATAAGTTTATTTGTCTGTGAGACTTTTTTTTTTTTGGTCTGGATTTTAAACTCTGATGGAGTCTATGAGTTTCACTGTCTCTTACCTGCCTAAGTTATTTACCAAGGGGCCAACCATGAGAGAGCCGAGGAAGCCTCCGAAGGGAAACATGGACACGGTAACCGACCACAGCAAGGTCAAGTAGAACTCGTTCATGTATTCACCGACTCTGTCATAGTAGGTATAGTTGTAGAAGTCTTTCATGAACTGGAGAGCAGAGCAAAGCAGAACACCAGAGTCATTCGAGCTGGTTTGCAGAAAGAAGAATGGAAGCTGTTGGGCCACCCGATGGGATGAGCTGGGCATGTGGACATCAACATGATGAAGTGCAGGAGAGGGACTGAGGATTAAAAGCAATTAGCAGGGGGCACCCACAGGCCGGGGGCAGGATGTAGGGGGCTGCAAGGCCTCTGATAGGCAAACCACTCAGGATGTTTCTAACCCCAGAAAGGAATGACTCCACCCTTCCAATCACAGAATCAATGTCAGATGATCCCTTCCCCATCCAGACCCTGCCATGGATTACCTGTCTGTAGAAGATTAGAGCCCTCTCAAACCTCCCCCGCGACCACCCCTGAGGCCAGCCCGCCTTGTGTCCAGCCAGGCCTGGCTCTCCACAAGAATCTGAGGCCCGGGGACCTGGTGCAGCCCCACGGCCCTGTGCCTGCAGGTTCCTTGAGTCTGTGCTGTTGTCTACTGGGTGTGACCCCTCCCTTCACTAGAGGCCCCACCGTGTGCCCCCAACACGTATGTGGTCCACCCTAGCAGCCACCCAGACACCAGCTGCTCCAAACCCACCTCCCTGTTCCCTGGGGGGCTGTGCCTTGCCCACCACAGCGACCTACCTCTGAAGGGGAGTTAATAGCAGCCACATTGTACCCATACTGGAAGGACGACCCAAAGGCAGCTATCAGTGTCGCCAGAACAATCACGGGTGTCAGCCTCTGCGGGAGACGAGATCACAGCTTCAGGTCAGGAAGCATCCCCGGGCTTCCATGGAACTCAGGATTTACTCAGAGTCTTGTAGAAAGATGGATGTAATGGGACCTGAAGACCCACGGTCTTTCAACCACTCCGTGTCTGGAAACCTACCCTCCACTCACCTGTGTGGCACAGGTTTCCTTAACAGTAGCGCTTAGGCTTGGACAATCCTGTGTTGTCCTGGGCTGTCCTATGTGCACGGTAGGGACAGCCCTCCCGCCATGTGTGGCAACCTAAATGTCTCCAGACATAGCTAGATGTCCCCAGAGTGGGTGGGGACTTGCCCCTGGTTGAGAATCACTGGGTCAGAACAGAACTAAAGGGTCACCTGTTCCAGCACTCCATCCAATGTCTGAGTGCTTCTATGACATTTCTGCTGTGGAGCTGCCTTGGCCTACTGCAGCAAATGCACTCAAGCACTGCCTCCAACAGCACTTGTGTGTTTAGTCGCTCAGTCGTGTGTTTGTGTGTTTAGTCGCTCAGTTGTGTCCAACTCTTTGCCATCCCAAGGACTGTAGCCTGTCAGGCTCCTCTGTCCATGAGATTCTCCAAGCAAAAATACTGGAAGGGGTTGCCATTTCCTCTTCTAGGAGATCTTCCTGACTCCGGGACTGAACCCACATCTCTTATGTCTCCTGGATTGGCAGGTGGTTTCTTTACCACTATGCCACCGGGGCTTCCCTGATGGCTCAGCAAGTTCAGAATTCGCTGCAATGCAGGAGATGCAAGAGATGTGGGTTTGATCCTTGGCTCAGGAAGATCCCCTGGAGGAGGAAATGACAACCCACTCCAGTATTCTTGTCTGAAAAATCCCAAGGACAGAGGCGCCTGGTGGGCTGTAGTCCAAAGGGTTGCCTCCGACACAAACTCCCTTAAAAATCAAAGAGAAGAAATGTGAAAATTTTTAATTATTTAGGGTCACTGATTCATTTCCTTTAACCTCTAGACTTTGCTGTAAGAAGCAGAAGGCACAGTGAAAAAAATTTAAATATAGATTTCGGGGGACTCTTTAAACACACACATTCCGTGATATCCCCTTTGACCCTTGGGAAACTTTGAACACTCATTAAGTGGAAGGAGCTTTGCTGTTAGACCCTATGGATCTCAGTTTGAATTTGTTCATTGCCACTTTCTGGCTTAATTTCTTTGATCTTCAATTTCCTCATCTTTAGCATTAGGATAATGACAACCCTTGGAGTTATTGCGAGGATTAATTTTATGGAAGCGTCTAGTCCTGAAGGTGAATCCACTGACTGGGGGTGAGTCTGGGTATGGCTCTCAGAACCCACTGTTGATGCACTTCATCCTGTGTTCCTACTGAGGTCCCTGGCACATGGGACCCAGTACCTCCTGTGCCGAGCTGTGGTCCTCACATCTCCTTGAACAACATCCCTGCTGATCTAAGGAGGACCTTTTGAGAGAGGCAAGTAGGAATAGGACAGGCTGAGAAACAGTGGTCACCCGGGCCTTGCCTTGTGCCCGGAAGGGGACGTGCGAGCTAGTGACACCCCTCCCCTACCCCACAGAGCAAGTGTAGGACCCGCAAAGGCCCTGGTTAAGAGCCGAACCCTCCCTCCACCAAATGAATTAACAAACACTTTGTTCACAGGAAGTTTCTGGTGAGGATGAGAAGAGCCACCAAAAAGGAGCAGTAGGCTCAGGCCCCACCACTCCCTGGGGCCAGTAGAGGCAGTGGGTGATGGAAGTCGGGGAGCAGGCAATGGGGCCCAGGAGGGAAGAAGGGTTCCAGGGCAGTTGCTGCATGGTGTTTTCTAAAGACGGGGGTACACAGGTAGGCACACCCACCACCACCCCCAAAACCCCACCCAGTAGGTAGCATAGGGCCAACTGAGCTCATCTCCTGAAGTGCTCCGGGTAATCATTCACTCATTCATTCATTCAACAGATTGAGCACCCACTGTGTGTCAGGCATTCTGGTCCTATGTAATAGGGAGCTCATCTCCTGAAGTGCTCCGGGTAATCATTCACTCATTCATTCATTCATTCATTCAACAGATTGAGCACCCACTGTGCGTCAGGCATTCTGGTCCTATGTAATAGGGAGATAGTAGAGAACAAAGCAAAGATCCCTCCCCTGTAGCTGGAGAAGGGATAGGCTACCCACTTCAGTATTCTTGGGCTTCCCTGGTGGCTCAGCTGGTAAAGAATCCACCTGCAATGTGGGAGACCTGGGTTCGATCCCTGGGTTGGGAAGATCCCCTGGAGAAGGGAAAGGCTACCCACTCCAGTATTCTGGCCTGGAGAATTCCACGGACTGTATAGTCCATGGGGTCACAAAGAGTTGGACACAACTGAGTGAATTTCACTTCACTTCATAGCTGTCCTATTGCTTGATTTGATGGAAGGGAGGAAGGAAGGAAGGAAGAAATGAAGGAAGAAAAAATGTTAATTAAAATGTCTCCTCTTCCAATTCTAGTCTCAGTAAGTGATAAACTATAAATGCACCCAGTTTCATTCATTCTGCAGGGGCAACTCCGGCATTCTGCTTTGATGAGTCCTAGGATTTAAAGTCCTTAGCAAAGCTCAGCCAGGGAGCTGAGTGATGCCCTGAGCTCATACCCTAAACTGGGAGGATCTTGCCAGGCACATGACTAGACAGCTCCTTGACTGCTTTTACAGGATCCTAGCAAAATTCATCAGAAGGATCTCAGGCTGTCAATTCTTTAAGCCTAGAGCACATGATTCAACTTCTAGTCCCTGGCTTCTTCCTTGAATTCAAGCCACAGGCACATTCTAGGGACCCTTGGGAATCAGAGCTCACCCTTTGTGGAAAATGCAAGGACATTTTGGTAAGTCTTCACTAACCTTGCTGGTCCAAACTCCTTCCTTTGGATGAAACAGAATTATTCTTAAGGCAGGAAAAGAAAAATTTAAGGTAAAATCTTCTTCGCTGCTTGGATCATTATCTCCTCCCCTTTAGGGTGCATTGTGCATCTGTGTTACACATTAACTAGGTCCCCTTAGAAAACACAGGAATGCCTACTCCTAAATAGATAAATAAATAATAAAAAAAAGCAATTTCCTCCCGGCTCCAGCAAGATAAAACCTTAGGAGACAACATTCCTTCTTCAGTCCTATAAGAGGTCACAATAGCTCTTTACTTGCTTTTCTAGACTACGTAAACCATCAATACGTTACTTTGATGTATATAACCCTCTGTCTCAGAAATTACATAACTGTGCTTTGACTTCTAACAGGAAGAAGAGTCCCCAGAGCTCTCTGAAAGGCTGTTTCCCAGGTTATAATCCTCAAGCTGGCATGAATAAAAATTTCCATGTCTTTCTTAGATTGACTGTTGGTTAATTTTTCATGGACAATGCATTAAACAAATATTTACTGACAGCCACCTATGAGCCAGATACCACCCTACAGTCTGTTGAACAAAATGCCTGCCCCCAAGAAGACTGTGGTCCAATGGGGAAGACTTTTTTTTAAAGTACTTAATAATTAAACTAGAACTGTAGCAAGTTTTATGAAGAAAATCCACAAAAGTGGTTAAAAAGGGAAGTCAGGAAAGTGACTGAGAGAGGGTGGGGGCTTGGGTAGCGGAGTGACTAAGGCAGGGGCAAGAGGTGCCAGCTTTGAGGATTATTTTAGGGAGCAAAATTAAAGGAACTGGTATTCTGTCAGAAAAATGAAAATCAAACCCACAGTTTGATGCTACTGCTCACTCATTAGGATGATTAAAGCCAAAAAAACATAATACGTGTTGATAAGGACGTTGTGAACCCTCTCACATTGCTGGGGGAATGCAAAATGGTGCAGCCACTTTGGAAAACAGTCCAACAGTTCTTCAAAAAGTTAAATGTAGAGTAAGTATATGACCCAGCAAATCCACTCCTAGGTTTATACCCAAGAGAATGAAAACATAAACTTGAGTTTACACAAACTTGATCACAAATGTTCATAGCAGCATTTTTACCATACTCAAAAGTGGAAACAACCCAAATGTTCATGAACTGATGAACTGATAAGCAAAACGTGGAATAGTCATTCAGTGAAATATTACATGGCCGTGAAAAAGAATGGAGCCCTGTTACGGCCTACAAAGTGAACAGACCTTGAAAACGGGCTACGTGAAAGAAGCCAGTCACAGATCACCTGGTTCCATCTGTGTGAAATGTCCGGAATAGACAGATCCATGGAGACAGAGATCAATCAGTGACTGCCCAGGGTTGGGGGAGAAGAGGAGGAGATGGGGGAAATGCAGAGTGACTGTCCATAGGTACAGAGTTTCTTTTAAAGGTGATGAAAATCTTGTAAAATTGATTGTGGTGGACTTCCCTGGTTGTCCAGTGGTTAAGAGTCTGCCTGTCAATGCAGGGGACACAGGTTCGATCCCTGGTCCGGGAAGATTTCACATGCTGCAGGGCAACTGAACCCATGTGCCACAGCTGCTGAAGCCTGCGTGCCCTAGAGCTCATGCTCTGTAACAAGAAAAACCACCACAGTGAGAAGCCCTGTGTCTCGCAACTAGAGCAGTTCTGGCTCACTACACCTAGAGAAAGCCTATGCACAGCAACAGAAACCCAGTGCAGCCAAAAATAAATTAAAAAAAAATATATTTAAAAAAGTTTTAATTGATTATGGTGATAGTTATTCAATTCTGTGAATGTATATTGAATTGTATAAGTTTAAAGGGGTGAAATGGTCTGGGAGTTATATTCCCAATAAAGTTATTACACTATATAAAAGAGGGGTGTAAAAGAAATTCAGATTTAAGCTTTCCTTTTTGTCTCTCTTCTCTTCTTCTTTTTTTTAATACTTGTGAGGAGGACAAAAGGAAGAATTTGGTACAGGGTTGGATTAGGGCATGAGAAAGAGAGGAAGGGGCCAGACAGGATGTGCAGGTCTCCCACAAGCTTGTTAAAAATGACAAGAGGGGCTTCCTTGGTGGCTCAGAGGTAAAGAATCTGCCTGCCAGTACAGGAGACACGGGTTCGATCCTTGGTCAGGAATATCCCACGTGCTACGGAGCAACTACGCCCATGCACCGCAACTATTGAGCCTGTGCTCTAGAGCCTGGGAGCTGCTACTGAAGCCCGTGTGCCCTAGAGACTGTGCTCGGCAACGAGAAGCCCCTACAAAGAGAAGCCTGTGCATTGCAGCAAAGAACAGCCTCACTCGCTGCAACTAGAGAAAAGCTCCACACAGCCATGAAGACCCAGCACAGCCAAAAAAAAAATGACAAGTGGCTCCGCGGCCTCGAGACGCGAGACGGGGCTGTTGTCCTAGACCAGGGAGAGCTGTGATTTGTGGTTTGGAGAAAAGCTAGGGGTCACTTCCCTCGTGCCCACAGTAAGCTGGCTTCCTGTTTTTCAAGACGGTGAGAACATTTCTGACAGGGTGTGATTCCAGGTCTCTGGGAAGAAGGCCCCACCCAAACCATCTCTCAGGAATTTGGCTCCAATTTCTTTTCTACCGTCAGAGAGACACTCTCAGCCTAAGACTTTTGCCTGTCATGCATCTCCAGTCAGAACAAAAATATCCTGGGAAAATAAGAGTTCCTATGAATTATTAACACAGTAAGTCACTTTATCACACTATGGAATGAATCCAAAGTCTCACAAACGTTCCTTGAGGTCTGAGTGCTGAGGAGAGGAAAGATAGACAAACTGGAAGTGCCCTGTCTCTGTGGGAGTCCGCAGCTGCCTTTCTTGCTGCTGGCTGTGTGGCCTTGGGCCAGCTCCTAAACTTCTCTGTCCTTCATCTGTAAAATGGGGATGATGATACTGCTTTCCTCACAGGATGGATGTGGGGAATAAATGAGTTCATACATGTGAAACGCTCAGACCCACAGCTGACTTGTGGTACACACTACAAGCGTTACACATTACATCAGAGGTTTGTTATCAATATTAATTATTAACGATGCAAATCAGAGGGAAGTTACTTGCTCAATGACACTCAACTAGTTGGTGGTGGCATGCCACAAAAAAACCTCTGCTTTCATCTTCCAAAGCATTCTGGCATTTTCTTTTTATAATCCATTTTATTTTGTCTTTCAGCCCAAGAATCTTTTTTTCCCCGTGGGAAGTCTTCGGGCACACCAAATTTGTGTCTTTTCTCTTTACAGATGAGGAACCCAAAGGCCGGTGAGGTTGCGGTCACACACACAGCCACCAGAGGGAAAGAGAGCTGGGCCCTTCCCACCAGCCTGAGCAGCGGCCCCACCCCCACCCCCGGTGGTCGCCCAGACTCTATGGCCTCACTCACTGTCCCCACTTCTCCTCAGCTCCTAAATGCCCCCTTCAGCTTTGCTGTGTGACTTGCAGGTTCTTTTTCACAGCCACCACTGGCTTAGTTCTGTTTTGATGTCCCCCAGCACGTATTTACCAAAGGACTAGGTCTGCCCTCAGGAGCCTGGAAGGGGGGCAGCATGCATTCCCTGGGATGGATCCCTGGAGGAGGCCTCCCTCCTGGGGGGATCGCAGAAGCAAGTGACTATGATTATGTTTTGTATGTAACCGTTTAATCACGTCCTTTCAAAATGCATCGTTCATTTTCAGGGACCACCACGTGGGGCATTTCTGTTATTTTGCAGCCGCACTTGGGGACACAGTTGGGCGGCGCATTACTCTCTGAAGAGGCGGCACAGAAAGGACCAGGGCTTCCCCTGATCCCCTAATCTCCAAGCTCTTGTTATCTCACAGTCGCTTCTCTGTAAAATAGAGGAGATAACATTTGACCTAGCACGGTCTTATTACCATGAGGTCCACAAGACAAGCCCTGTGGCGTGACACACTGATTCCAAAGCAGGAAATCTCATGGGCGAGGGTGAGACTGGCATCTGGTGAGCAGACACCAGAGATGATGCCAAACAACCTACAACAGCCAGGCCAGCCACCACCATCCCCCTCCCTGGCCCCACAGCTCCGAATGTCAGTAGCGCCCTGCTCTAAAGGATGATCAAAAAATAATAATATGGGGACCTCCCTGGTGGGACAGTGGGTGGGAAACGGCCTGTCAATGCAGAGGACACAGATTCGATCCCTGATCCGGGAAGATCCCCCATGCTGAGGAGCAGCTAAGCCTATGTGATGCAACTACTAAGCCCACGCACCACAGTTCCTGAAGCCTGTGTGCCTAAAACCCGTGCTTCACAAGAGAAGCCGCTTCAAGGAGAAGCCTGTGCACCTCAACGAAGAGTAGCCCCTGCTCACTGCAACTAGAGAGGGTCTGTGTGCAGCAACGAAGACCCAGTACAGCCAAAAATAAATTAATTTAAAGAATAATATGTATGGCGGATCTACTCTGTGCTAGGTAATTTACATGCATTATCTCATTTAGTTGTTACAGCAGCCCTCTGTGAATGGCAAGGCTATCATTCCCATTTTATAGATGAAAAAACGGAGGCACAGAGTAGTTAAATAACTTGCCCAAGTTCCCACAGCTAGAATAGGCTGGAGCAGAAATGAATCCCAGGCATTTCTGCCTTCCAAACCCACTTTAATCTATTAACTCCAGAACATGTGTCCAACTTGACCATGGCAAGGGTCTCATATCTATGAATAAATAGTAATTTGCACAGATATGTATCTACTCCCATCAATATAAGCAGATGCTGTTGCAGTGAATAAAATGCAAACTTCTTAAAAGTGTCAGTACTTTTATGTTACCTTTCTGTCCCTATGCATTTTCCTCAATCAAAAGATAATCAAAAGTACAGCAAGAGACAATCAAAAATAACAACAGCAATTATACAGCAGCACACTTCGAAAGAAGTCCAGAAAAATCTTTTGTCTCTAAAAAAAAAGGAGTCTCATTATCTAAAAGGTAGGAAATCTCTGCTACCGAGCTGAGTTACATTCAAATCCTGCAACATCCTTTCTATCTTCTTTGCATACTGGCTTAGCTGGATTTACCTGCTGAAAAGGTTAATGAAAATGTCCAGAAGCCAAAATCAAATAAAATCAAAAAAATCTCTCAGGGACCATGGGTAAGGATATTGTTGCTGATTTCAGAAGCCCTTCATCTAAAGTTCTTAAGGAAGTTGTGATAAATCAATCCCTTTGAGTCCCATCAATTCTGTTCTAACTACTTTGAAAAGCTGTTCCAGAAGAATGCGTCCCAAAGAACCTTTAAACCTAAAAGTCTCTAAATCTCTCCTCTCTCTAGTCCCTGTAAAGTCCAGCTGCGGGTGAACTCTGAGGGGGGGGCCCCCCGTGCACACGACTTTGAAGAGCATCCCCCAGCAATGCTGAACAGGTCCTGACGGGGCTGCTCCTCACTGCCTCCCTGACAGTACACTTACCCCTTCCCTCTTGACTGGATCCTGCGGCTCCATCTTTGCTCTGGAAGTGCAGAGTTCTGCTTGTTTCCTTTCAGCCAAAATACCAAATGCACTGAATGGCGAGAGAAGACATTCTGGATGTACTTTGGCCGAGCCAGGTAACAGCCAATAGCATTTTTATGGGCAGTCTAAGGCAGAATAACCCTTTCGGGAACCCAGACGTTTGCCTTGTTTTCACTTCTTCTTTTGAAAGGAGCTGTCTGGGGTCTAGCTCAGCAAGTGGGCACCCCCCAGGGACTGTAGGCACCGTGCCTTCCTGATTGGGACAGTCTGCGGTATTTTCTTACTGCGAAAGTCAGCCTCATGATGGGTGACTGGAAGGGTTATTTCTGTCACAAAACGTGGAAAGCAACAGGTGCCACTGACCCTGCAATACTCCAGGTAACAGAGGGGCAAGAGACGGGCTCATTAGTGGCTTCTCAGAAGAGAACCCTGCCAGAAATCCTGCAGCCAAGTCCCTCTGCAGGAGACTCGGCTTTTGCCCAAATTACCATGCAACACTTTTCTCGGAAAGTTTCTTATTTTTCTTTTTAAGGAACTCAGAGTGGCCAAGGGATGCGATTTTCTGTGTAATCATCACTATTGCAAAAGCAGTAAATATTTCAAATCCCTTTATCTGCAGGGCAGGGAAAGTGAGTCACAGCTGCTCGTCTGGGTCCTCACTCACGGCCAGGCCATTGTTGGCCCCTGCGCTCAGCACGTGTTCAGCCATCATGGGGGCACACCAGGTCAAGCAGCCAAAATCCAGAGCAAAGCCTCACAAGGTTTTCACCCTTACAGGGCATAGTCCCTGTTTTATTTGCTGTGGCACAAACCCCACAGTTAATATAGGCACATGACCTGGTTTACTTTCAAGTAACAGTTAATTGGGGGCCCACTGTGTGTCAGGCACCGTTCTTGGCATCAGTGGCAAGCTGGGGAATTGGTGCCTCTGTGTAGGAGGCTGCAGACGAAGGTGACCGTGTGTGTGTGTGTGTGTGTGTGTGTGTGTGGTCCCTGCTTCCCCATTAACATGTGTCTGGGGTGTACTGGGGGGCAGTGGGGAGGTGGGCATTGACCATTTTCTCTCTCTAACCTCACTTACTGTTTTTTCCCTTCTGGGTCACAGCCCTAATACAATGATTTCCAACTAAGGTTTGGCAAGACCAGAGGTTTCCAATTATTTCAAAAGAGTTTTGAAAAATTCTCCACAGAAAATGCACTTTAGTTGGGGGGGGGGGGGGGAGAGTGAAGAAAGGGGACAGGTTGGGGAAAACAAAAGCAGTGTCAGAAGTTTGCCATCATGGGTCATTGCCAGGCCCAGAGGAAATCAAGAGAACCACTTCTTGGCCCAAAGCTTCCACTTGGCCCCCTGCGGGCCCGCGGGGAGCTGACAACTGAGAGAGGGGGACACAGACCTCTCCTCTTCCTGCAGCCTTCACCTCCCACCTGGAGTGGGGGTGGGGGAGGAGACGGCGGTACAGGCCCAGGATGGGGTGGGGTTGGGGGTGCGGTAGTACCTGCTCCGTAGGCCTCAGGCAGGCACCGCCGCGGCGTCACCAACGCCTCAGCGGCGGGAGCGCAGCGCGAGCGGGAGAACGCGCTGGGAGGCCGCCGAGGGGAGGCCGCCGAGGGGAGGCCGCCGAGGGGAGGCCGCCGAGGGGAGGCCGCCGAGGGGAGGCCGCCGAGGGGAGGCCGCCGAGGGGAGGCCGCCGAGGGGAGGCCGCGGGTATGCTGCGCGCAGAACGCCTCCTTACCCTTGCCCAGGGATTCCCCCACCCGTCTGAAGCCTCTTCAGCCCAGGACCCTCGAGGGCACCTGAGGACCCCGGAGGGCCTGGAACAGACTTGTCCCCGCTCAGATCGTCTGTGTCTGTCCCCTGTCAGGTCCTTCCCACCCCCCGCCCCGGGCCCAGCAGCCTGGGGTCCTCAGGACCCTTTAGGCCCGTGGGAGGAGGGCGGGCCTTTGGGCGTCCACGGATAATGCGGAATCAGAACGCGGACTGGCCCCCTGGTCCGAAGCGGGGACTGTCCCTGCTGTGTGGCCTGGGATGGCCCTCTACAAGTGTCTGTGGTTTACTGAACTTTCCATGTTTATTTATTACCCTCTGAGAGCTGAAAACGGGGATTGGGAGGAGGAGATGGAGGCGCAGGGTGGGGGGTGGGGGAGGGTGTGGGTGTCGGGGAGCTGGGAGGAGGGGAGTGTCTTCTTTACATCTCTGGCCCTTGCTCTCCCGCCCTGCTCTCCTCTCCTTCTGAACTAGGGAGGGAAACTACCGATTGAAATCCGATTTTGTCTTGGGGTTTAAAATGACAATAATAAACACCACTGATTAACCTAAGGACATTTTGCCCAATAGCACATAGCAGACCAAGGCGTGTCCTGGGAACACGTACTAATGTTTCCAAGAAACTGACCTGTGCTTGAAACTACCTCTGATGAGAGCCAAAGAATCATTTTTAAAGCAAAGAGGAGATAACTAAAAGAACCTATCGTATAGCACAGGAAACTTGCAGCACTCTGTAATGACCTATATGGGAAAACAATCTAAAAAAGATGGATATATGTATAAGTGATTCACTTTACTTTTCAGCAGAAACTAAGACAACATTGTAAATCAATCACACTCCAATAAAAATTAATTTAAAAAATAAATAAAAGGGAAAAGTGGCCAGACTCAGGTTCTGCCAGGACTTTCCTGATTTTCTCTTCTCCACCTTCCATACAGTTTGATTCATTACAGGGAAATTATATTAGGATTTTATCCAGAAAAGGACCCCAAAACTAATTTTGGGGTCCTTTTCTCTAGATTAGGTACTCTCTAATCTCTCACAATGGAGAAAGTGTTTGCTAAGAATACTTGTTTGCCTAGAATTCTGACAAGAGAATTTGGGTCCCAGATCTCATTCCCAAATCATTACCATATATTATTATTATTAAGCATCATTAATATAAAGTGTAACTATATCATGTGGCTAAGAATCTAGCGGGGAAGGCAGAATTTCGTCTGGTAAAACACTTGATGAATTTGTAACTATAAAAGAGCTCTAAAGAAGGGTTGGGGAGCTGGTCAGGGAAGTCTTCCCTAAAAAAGTGACCTTGAGCTGAAATGGGAAAGAAAGATGAATAGACCAGTGCTGAAGCTGAAGCACCAATATTTGGCCACCTGATGTGAAGAGCTGACACATTGGAAAAGACCCTGATGCTGGGAAAGATTGAGAGCAGGAAAAGAAGGGGTGACAGAGGATGAGATGGTTGGATGGATGGCATCACCGACTCAATGGATGTGAGTTTGAGCAGACTCTGGGAAATAATGGAGGACAGGAAAGCCTGGTGTGCTGTAGTCAGTCCATGAGGTCACAAAGAGTCGGACACAACTTAACGGCTGAACGACAGCAAAGCAAAAGGGGATGAGATAGAGATGGGGTGGTGGAGACATCCTTCCAGATAAGGAACAGTAAATGCCAAGGCCTGTGGCAGAAGAGAAATTGCAAGGTCAGTATAGCTGAAGAGCACCAGACAGGAAGAGTAAATGAAGAAGGAGCCTGGGGAAGTGGGTAGGGCCAGACTTATAGCCCGGGTGAGAGAGCTTGATTTTTGTTCTAGGAGAAGAGACAAGGCATTAGAGGATGGAGGGTGATCAGAGCTGTGTTTTTAAAAGTTCACTGTGGCCGCCTAGAAGAGAAGTGATGCGGAGACAAGAGACCAGTGGATTTGGGGAAGAGAAGATTCATTTTTTGCTGTTGAACAGGCAAAAGATGGGCTTCCTGGGTGGCACCAGTGATCAAGAATCCACCTGCCAATGCAGGAGACACAAGCGACTCAGCTTCAATCCCTAGGTCAGGAAGATCCCCTGGAGGAGGAAATGACAACCCACTCTGGTGTTCTTGCCTGGAGAATTTCATGGACAGAGAAGTCTGGCAGGTTACAGTCCATAGATCTGCAAAGAGTCAGACATGAATGAAGTGACTGAGCACAGACACAGGCAAAGATACCAGTTGCCTGAACTGTATGGTGGCAGAGGTTAGAGAAATACATGCATCTGAGAGATATTTAGGATGGAAATTGACAAAACTTGATGATTGACACCAAAGGGAATTAAGAGGATCTTTGTATTACTGTTGTAATACAAACAAAAAATAAAAATGGTCTTTCTGAAAATTAAGATTTTCAGAAATTGAAAAGAAAAAGTTTATATGGGAAAATGTAACCAAGATGTGAGATGTTGAATTAGCATCACACAGCAGAGTGGCAAATCCCTGGGCTGTTCTTGAAACTGAACAGGACCCTGTGCAGCTCCTAGGCACAGAAGCCTTTCTGTGTACCCCATTTCTTGTTTGTAGGGAACAGACTCCAACCTCCATGACTTTCCCTGAGTCCCAAAGGGTAGAATTGGGCTGTTACTAATCTGGGAAGGGAGGGAAGGTAGAGACAAGAGAAAGTTAGTTAGTGAAAGTTAAGTCGCTCAGTCGTGTCTGACTCTTTGCAACCCCATGGACTGTAGTCCATTAGGCTCCTCCATCCATGGGATTCTCCAGGCAAGAATACTGGAGTGGGTTGCCATTTTCTTCTCAGGGGATCTTCCTGACCCAAGGATCGAACCCAGGTCTCCCACATTGCAGGCTTTAACCTCTGAGCCACAAGGGATTTAAAGAAAGTCCTTAAGAAACAGCCAACAAATAACAATGCAGCCTTGGGGTAGGGTCCTGGTTCTGCCTCAAGGGATACACATAATAATATCTTTAAACTCTTTGTAGAACCAAAACTCCACAACAAATGGAAGATGTCAGCATTCTTCATTCCAGAGAAGCTCTCTAGATTAAAGGAACCACAGAAACCCATCAGATTACCAGAGACTAGTTTAAAGGAGTTTAGGCACACACTCTAATCTTATCAGCAATCCCCTCCTTGAACTATTGCTTTAAAACTCATCATCTAATGCTCCTGGGTTGGGACACAGTTTGTGAAGGGCATGAGTCCTCTCTCTCCCTCTTTGCCTGGCAAAGCAATAAAGCTATTGTTTTCTACTTGACTCAAAACTCTGTCTCTGAGATTCAGCACTAGTGCAGAGGCCGAGTTTTAGGTATCATTCTGAGATCAGACAATGATACCAGGGCTTCAGAACAGTGCTGATGTCATCTCTACTAGGAATGTTCTGGAGTGTTTAAAGTTTTGTTGTGGGCCTTTATTGCAGAGACTGCTGTAGGTGCCCTAGTGAAAAGAGAACACTCAGTCGTGTCTGACTCTTTGCGAGGTATGGACTGTAGCCTGCCAGGCTCCTCTGTCCATAGGATTCTTCAGGCAAGAATATTTGAGTAGGTTGCAACACCTTCCTCCAAGGGATCTTCCCGATCCAGAAATCGAGCCTGTGTCTCTTAGGTTTCCTGCATTGGCAAGTGGATTCTTTACTACTAGTGCCACCTGGGAAGCCTATATATGTGTGTGTGGGTATGTGTCAATCGCTCAGTCGTGACTGACTGCAACCCTATGGACTGTAGCCCACCAGGCTCCTCTGCCCAAGGGATTCTCCAGGCAAGAGTACTGGAGTGGGTTGCCACATATATAAGCCTATATATATAAGCCTATGTATATATATCAGAGAAGGCAATGGCACCCCACTCCAGTACTCTTGCCTAGAAAATCCCATGGACGGAGGAGCCTGGTAGGCTCCAGTCCATGGGGTCGCTAAGAGTCGGGCACAACTGAGCAACTTCACTTTCACTCTTCACTTTCATGCATTGGAGAAGGAAATGGCAACCTACTCCAGTATTCTTGCCTGGAGAATCCCAGGGACAGAGGAGCCTTGTGGGCTGCTGTCTATGGGGTCACACAGAGTCGGACACGACTGAAGCGACTTAGCAGCAGCAGCATGTATATATATGTGTGTGTGTGTATAAACAAATGGGGTTTTGCTTTCAAGATGGCAAAGTAGAAGGACATGCGCTCATCTTCTCCTGTGAGAACTCCAAAATTACAACTTGCTACTGAACAATCATCAACAGGAGAATGTTGGATCCCACCAAAAAAAGATACCCCATGTCCAAGGGCAAAGGAGAAGCCACAGCAAGACAGTAGGAGGGGTGAAATCACATTTAGAATCAAATTCCATACCCCCCAGAGATACTCTGAAAGTGAAAGTTGCTCAGTCGTGTCTGACTCTTTTCGACCCCATGGTCTATATGGTCCATGGAATGCTCCAGGTCAGAATACTGGAGTGGGTAGCCTTTCCCTTCTCCAGGGGATTCCAACTCTGGAATCGAACCCAGGTCTCCCACGTTGCAGGCAGATTCATTACCAGCTGAGCCACCAGGGAAGCTCAAGAATACTGGAGTGGGTAGCCTATCCCTTCTCCAGTGGATCTTCCCAACCCAGAAATCGAAACGATGTCTCCTGCATTGCAGGTGGATTCTTTACCAACTGAACTATGAGGGAAGCTCAGATGCCAGGAGGGCTCAAACAAAACCTTGTGTGCACCAGGGCCCAGACACCCCACCAAGACTGAGCCAGACCTGTCTTTGAGTGTTTGAGGGTCTCCTGTGGAAGTATGGGTCTGCAGTGGCCTGCCACAGGGGCAGGGGCTCTGGGTGCAGCAGAGCTCAGTGTGGAATAAGTCCTCTTGGAGGAGGTTGCCATTAACCCCACCATAGAGCCGCTGAGCAGACAAACTTTCACAGGGAGTCCTGTATAAGTCCTGGAGAAGGAAATGGCAACCCACTCCAGTGTTCTTGCCTGGAGAATCCCAGGGACGGACGGAGGAGCCTGGTGGGCTGCCGTCTGTGGAGTCGCACAGAGTTGGACACGACTGACGTGACTTAGCAGCAGCAGGGAAACAGACTCTTGTGTCTCGTGCGCACCAGGACCCAGGAGAAAGGAGCAGTGACCCCACAAAAGACCGACCCAGACTTGCCTGTGAGTGTCCAGGAGTCTTCGACGAAGCCATGGGTTGGCAGTGGCCTGCTGCAGGATCAGGGGCTCTGAGTGTAGCAGTGCGTGCATGGGACCTTTTGACTGAGGTATTTTCATCTCCACCATAGTTTGGTCTCAGATCAAACAACAGGGAGGGAACACAGCCCCACCCACCAACAGAAAGTTGAATTAAAGATTTACTGAGCACAGCCTCGCCCATCAGAACAAGACCCAGTTTCCCCTACAGTCAAGTCTCTCCTATCAGGAAGCTTCCATAAGCCTCTTATCCTTATCTGTCAGAGGGCAGAGAGAATGTAAACCACAATAACAGAAAACTAATCAAACCGATCACATGGACCACAACCTTGTCTAACTCACTGAAACTGTGAGCCATGCCTCGTAGGCCCACCCAAGACTGATGGGTCAAGGTGGAGAGTTCTGACAAAACTTGGTCGACTGGAGAAGGCAATGGAAAACCACTTTAGTATTCTTGCCTTGAGAACCCCCACGAACAGTATGAAAAGGCAAAAGATATGCTCTGAAAGATGAACTTCTCAGGTCGGTAGGTGCCCAATATGTTACTGGAGAAGAGTGAAGAAATAACTCCAGAAAGAATGAAGAAACAGAGCCAAAGCATAAACAACTCTCGGTTGTGTATGTGACTGGTGATGGAAATAAAGTCCGATGCTATAAAGAACAATATTGCATAGGAACCTGGAATGTTATGTTCATGAATCAAGGCAAATTGGAAGTGGTCAAACAGGAGATGGCAAGAGTAAACATCGACATTTTAGGAATCAGTGAACTAAAATGGACTGGAAAGGGTGAATTTGATTCAGATAACCATTATATCTGAATTATAATTATTCATTATATCTGAATATACTGTGGGCAAGAATCCCTTAGAAGAAATGGAGTAGCCCTCATAGTCAACAAAAGAGTCTGAAGTGCAGTACTTGGGTGCAATCTCAAAAACGACAGAATGATCTCTGTTTTTTCCAAGGCAAACCACCCAATATCACAGTAATCCAAGTCTATGCCCCAACTAGTAATGCTGAAGAAGATGAAGTTGAACAGTTCTATGCAGACCTACAAGCCCTTCTAGAACTAACACCCAAAAAGATGTCCTTTTCATTATAAGGGGACTGGAATGCAAAAGTAGGAAGTCAAGAGACACCTGGAGTAACAGGCAAGTTTGGCCTTGGAGTACAAAATGAAGCATGGCAAAGGCTAACAGAGTTTTGCAAAGAGAATGCATGGTCATAGCAAACATTCTCTTCCAACAACACAAGAGACTAATCTACACGTGGACATCACCAGTTGGTCAACACCAAAATCAGATTGAATATATTCTTTGCAGCTGAAGATGGAGAAGCTCTATACAGTCAGCAAAAATAAGACTCGGAGCAGACTGTGGCTCAGATCATGAACCCCTTATTGCAAAATTCAGACTTAAATTGAAGAAACTAGGGAAAACTACTAGACCATTCAGGTATGACCTAAATCAAATCCCTCGTGATTATACAGTGGAAGTGACAGATATATTCAAAGGATTAGATCTGATAGAGTGTCTGAAGAACTATGGACAGAGGTTTGTGACATTGTACAGGAGGCAGTGATCAAGACCATCCCCAAGAAAAAGAAATGCAAAAAGGTAAAATGGTTGTCTGCAGAGGCCTTAAAAATAGCTGAGAAAGAAGAGAAGCTAAAGGCAAGGGAGAAAGGAGATATACCCATTTGAATGCAGAGTTCCAAAGAATAGCAAGGAGAGATAAGAAAGCCTTCCTTAGTGATCAATGCAAAGAAATACAGGAAAACAGTAGAATGGGAAAGACTAGAGATCTCTTCAAGAAAATTATAGATACAAAGGGAACATTTCATGCAAAGATGGGCACAATAAAGGACAGAAATGGTATGGACCTAACAGCAGCAGAAGATATTAAGAAGAGGTGGCAAGAATACACAGAAGAACTATAGAAAAAATATCTTCATGACCCAGATAACCACTATGGTGTGTGATCAATGACCTAGAGCCAGATATCCTGAAGTCAAGTGGGTCTTAGGAAGCATCACTACATACAAAGCTAGTGGAGGTGATGGAATTCCAGTTGAGCTATTGCAAACCCTAAAAGATGATGCTGTTAAAGTGTTGCACTCAATATGCCAGCAAATTTGGAAAACTCAGCAGTGGCAATAGGACTGAAAAAGGTCAGTGTTCATTCCAATCCCAAAGAAAGGCAATACCAAAGAATGTTCAAACTACTGCACATTTGCACTCATCTCACACACTAGCAAAGTAATGCTCAAAATTCTCCAAGCCAGGCTTCAACAGTAAATGAACCATGAACTTCCAGATGTTCATGCTGGATTTAGAACAGGCAGAGAAACCAGAGATCAAACTGCCAACATCCATTGGATCATAGAAAAAGAAAACGTAAGCGATTTCTAGAAAAGCATCTACTTCTTCTTCAATGACTACACCAAAGCCTTTGACTGTGTGGATCACAACCAACTGGAAAATTCTTCAAGAGATGGGAATACCAGACCACCTGACCTGCCTCCTGAGAAATCTGTATGCAGGTCAAAAAGCAACAATTAGAATTGGACATAGTTCCAAACATGGTTCCAAACAGCAGACTGGTTCCAAATTGGGAAAAAAGTACATCAAGGCTGTATATTGTCACCCTGCTTATTTACCTTATATGCAGAGTACATCATGCAAAATGGATGTACTGGCTGGTTGAAGGCTGGATGAAACACAGGCTGGAATCAAGATGGCTGGAAGAAATATCAATAACTTCAGATATGCAGATGACAGCACCCTTATGGTAGAAAGTGAAGAGGAACTAAAAAGACTCCTAATGAAAGTGAAAGAGGAGAGTGAAAAAGCTGGTTTAAAACTCAACATTCAAAAATGAAAATCATGGCATCCGGTCCCATCACTTCATGGCAAATAGATGAGGAAACAATGGAAACAGTGAGAGACTTTATTTTGGGGGGCTCCAAAATCCCTGCAGATGGTGACTGCAGCCATGAAACTAAAAGACGCTTACTCCTTGGAAGAAAAGCTATGACCAACCTAGACAGCATATTAAAAAGCAGAGACATTACTCTGCCAACAAAGGTCCATATAGTCAAAGCTATCGTTTTTCCAGTAGTCATGTATGGATGTGAGTTGGACTATAAAGAAAGCTGAGTGCCAAAGAATTGATGCTTTTGAACTGTGGTGTTGGAGAAGACTCTTGAGAGTCCCTGGGACTGCAAGGAGATCAAACCAGTCAATCCTAAAGGAAATCAGTCCTAAACATTCATTGGAAGAACTGATGCTGAAGCTGAAACTCCAATACTTTGGCCACCTCATATGAAGGACTGACTCACTGGAAAAGACCCTAATGCTGGGAAAGATAGAAGGCAGGAGGAGAAGGGGATGACAGAGGATGAGATGGTTGGATGGCATCACCAATTTGATGGACATGAGTTTGAGCAAGCTCCGGGAGTTGGTGATGGACAGGGAAGCCCGGCTTGCGGGAGTCCATGGGGTTGCAGAGTCGGATACGACTGAGTGACTGAACTGAACTGATATATTTGTTTGCTTTAATTGATTACAGTCAAAATCAGGTTTGTTAGATTTTTTGACTGAGCTGTGCAGCTTGTGGGATTTTAGTTCTCCAACTAAGGGGTTGAACACAGGCCCCAGGTAGTGAAAGCATTGAGTCCTAACCAGTGGACCACCGTGGATTCTCAATCAGATTTTAAATTGTGATGAAACAGCTCTCTACTAGAAGCAAACCACCTAAGGACCCTCATTTTAAAGGAGCGAGCAAGAACCCTGTGGCCTGCTGGGTACAAACAACAGTGGAGATTTACTCAGGCCGTTGTCTTTTAGACTGCATTTGCTTTTGTTTGTGTTCAGATGTTAAAATTGCCTGGTGGTCCGCCTCAACCCTGTTTTCCTCTTAAGCGCCGTACTTTATTTATATGCTATGTTATAGAAGGTGGGTTTCCTTAGGAACATGTGTATCGCATTAGAGTACCTGCACATGTCTCGGAGGACACAAAGCGAGGCTGCTACCAAGGGGTGTGTGCACTGTTTGATTGGAAGGAGGGGCAGGAAGGCAGGAGACAGCTCTGGGTCATCCCCATTCCAGGATTAGGTAAGGAAGGAGTAATTAACAGGTCCCGGCTTGCACCCAGCCCTCCACACAGGCAGCGCTCCTGGTGCAGGGGTCTGAGAGGTTGACACAAGACTTCCCAAGCCTGGTGCGCAGTGGGGTCAACTACACCTTGCCCAGGCCTGCTGGGTTCTGGTCATTGGAACCCAACTCTGCAACGTGGGTGGAAGGAGGAGGGAGAGAACATGCCCGATCCAAGCTTTCTCTCTCCTCAGGCCAGATTCTGCCGTCATTGAATCAGGCCCAAGATTTTATCAGATGCCTGCAAGGCAAAAGGCTGCCAATCATGCTGACTCACCTGGTGAGTAAGCTTCAGAGACCTTACAAGGTTCCTAAGTTTTCTTTCCAAGAACAGAATTTGACCTCACCTATTAGGGTGCCCATGCTCTAAAGGGAGTGACCCTTGGGAATCACGGAGATGGGTGAAAGCCAGGGGATCACGAGGCTTCTCAGGGACATGAGTGGCTTCTGTTGGTTACACATTACCCTGGGTAAACAACTCTTTTTTTCCCACATCATGTTAAAAATAAAAACAAAACAGCAAACATATAATAAAATTGACCATTTTTAGGTGTACAGTTCAGTCGTGCTAAGTATATTCACTGTTGTACAACCAACTTCCAGCACTTTCTCATCTTGCAAACTAAAGCTCTGTATCCAACAAACACTAACATTCCCCAGCTCTGGCAACCTCCATTCTACTTTTTGTTTCTGTGAACCTGACTGCTTTAGTTGTTTCATGTAAGTGGAATCTTGGAGGATTTGTCTTTTGGACTGTCTTATTTCACTTAGCACACTGTCTTCAGGGTTCATCTGTGTGTGGGCAAGGATGCAGAGAAATTGGAACCATTGTAGGCTGCCTGCGGGAATGTAAAATGGGGCAACTGCTGTTGGAAAACAGTTTGGTGGTTTCCTAAGAAGTTAAAAATAGAATTACCTTAGGACTCAGCAATTCTACTCCTAAATATATTTTAATTCCAAAAGAATAAAAAAAAGTTGGCATTCAAGCAGAGATATGAATATGCATATTCATAATAACCCTATTTACTATAACCAGAAGGTGGAAACAGCCCACACTTCCACCAATGGATGAATGAATAAACAGATTGTGATATATACACACAATGGATTATGTAGCTATAAAAAGAAATGAAGTACCGACACAAGCCACATTAGCCTTGAAAACATTATGCTACGTGAAAGAAGCCAGGCACAAAAATGTCACATGTTGTAGGATTCTACTTATACTGGAAATTCAGAAAAGGTAAATCCGTAGAGACAGAGAGCAGATGGGTGGTTGCCAGGGGCTGAGGGGAGAGAAGAAGGGGGAATGATTGCTTAATGGGTGTGAATTTTCCTTTGAGGGTGATGAAAATGCTTTGGAACCAGATAGAGTGGTGATTATACAACATTGTGAAGGTACTAAACGCAACTAAATTGTACACTTTAAAAAGGTTAATTTTATGTGAATTTCTCCTTAAAAAAAAAAGGGAATAGGACTTCCCTGGTGGTTCAGTGGTAAAGAATCCACTTGCCAGTGCAGGAGACAAGGGTTCTTTCCCTGATCCGAGAAGATCCCACATGCTTCGGGGCAACTGAGCCCACGTGCCACAACTATTGAGCCTGTGTTCTAGAGCCCAGGAGCCACAGCTACTGAAGCCCAGATGCCCTACAGCCCATGCTCTGCAGCAAGAGAAACCACTGCAATGAGAATCCTGCACATCACAACTGGAGAGTAACCCCTGCTCACCACAACTAGAGAAAAGCCCTCGGAGCGACAAAGACCCAGCACAGACAAAAGTGAGTAAATATACAAAATTTTTTAAAATAAAATGAAAAGCAAGGGAATAAATGCTGAAATTCCTTGGTATGCCACTGCCCATCTCTGACTCTATGGTTTTGACCTCATATTAATAGTGTTAAAGGATAATTTTCAGGGATTTCCCTGGCAGTACAGTGGTTAAGATTCTGCGCTTTCACTGCAGGGGGCAAGGGTTTGATCCCTCGGTGGGGAACAAAGATCCTGCATGCTGTGCAGCCAAAAAAAAAAAAAGAAAAGAAACTTTTCAAAAAAAGTGAAAATTATGACTTTTTTCCTTCCAGTTTTATTGAGATGGAGTTGACATACAGACAGCACTGCTTAAAGTGTACAGCATAACGAGTTGGCTTACATACATCATGAAACAATTATCACAATAAGTTTAGTGAGCATCCATCATCTCATACAGATGCAAAATGAAAGAAAAAGAAAAAAATATTTTCCTTATGATAAGAACGCTTAGGATTTACTCAATTAACAACCTTCATGTGTAACGTACAGTGTTGTTAATTTTATTTACCTTGCTGTACTTTACACCCCTAGCACTTATTTCTCTTGAAACTGGAAGTTTGTACCTTTTGGTCACTTTCATCCAATTCCTCTTTCTCCAGCCTCTGGCAGCCACTCATCTTATCTCTTTCCCCATGAGTTTGTTTGTTTTTGAAGCATAATTGAACTACGGCATTGTGTTTGTTCCTGGTGTACAACCCAGTGACTATTTCTATACTTTTCAAAATGATCTACTTACAGTATGTCACCCTACAAAGACATTACATAGTTGTAGACTCTGCTCTCCACATTGTACCTTCCATGCCAGTGAGTCATTCATTTTTTAACTCTTACTCTCCCTCACCTGTTCCTCTCTTCCTCCCACCTTTTACCTCCTCTGGCAACTGCCTGTTTGTTCTCTGTATCTATGACTCTGATTCTCTTTTCTTATGTTTCTTCATTTGTTTCACCTTTTAGATTCCACACGTAAGTGAAATCATAAGAGGATTTGTCTTTCTCTGTCTGACTTGTTTCACTTAGCATTAAGTGAAATTTAATTTTACAGTATTATTGTCTAGTTCCAAGATTCCATTCTTTTTTATGGCCAAGAAGTATTCCATTGTGTGTGTGTGTGTGTGTGTGTGTGTGTATACCACTTCTTCTTTTTGGCCATGCTGTAAGGCTTGCAGGATCTTAGTTTCCTGGTCAAGAATCGAACCCAAGCCCTTGGCAGTAAAAGTGCGGAGTCTTAACCACTGCAACACCAGCGAATTCCTACCGCTTCTTCATCTATTCATCTATCAGTGGACACTTGGGTTGCTTCCGTATATTGGCTGTTGTAAATAATGCTGCAGTGAACATGTTGTTGCTATTTAGTTGCTAAGTTGTGTCTGACTCTTTTGTGACCCTGTGTACTATAGCCTGCCAGGCTCCTCTCTGTCCATGCGATTTTCCAAGGCAGGAATACTGGAGTGGGTGGCCATTTCCATCTCCAGGGGATCTTCCTGGACCAGAGATTGAACTCCCGTCTCCTGTATTGGCAGGTAGATTCCTTACCACCAAGCCACCAGGAAATCCCAGAATAAACACATATATACACATATACACATATGAAAAGATTCATACATCTTTTCAAATTAGTGTTTTCATTTTTGTTGGATAAATACCCAGGAGTAGAATTGCTGGATCATACGGTAGTGCTGTTTTTAATTTTTCAAGGAACCTCTATACTGTTTTCCATAACGTTGCAGTGAAAATGAAAAAGAGGGATGAGTTTTTTTCTTTCTCTTCCCTGAGAACAAAGAAGATAAAGAGAACAGTGAGCAGGCCTGAACATTTCTAGTTTTTTTACTTTAACTGCTCCAAGCTCTGCATGTCTGTAACTGAGTTTGCTTTTTCTGCCCCCTCTGTAGGAGCTACATTTCACAGCTATTATCTCCTCCCTTTGTAGTTCTTCTTTTCTACACACCATAAAGAAGGCTCCAGAGCCACCAAACTGCCAAACTTAATTACTGGGTTACTGACAGCCTAAGACTGCTTTTTAAACAATGGAAGAGGAAGGAGACAAGATCTTAAAACCTTTGTTCCTCATCACCAACCCCTGACTGTGAGCCCTTATCTGATATAAGCCCCTAGGTGCCCCATGGTGGGGGGCACAGTTCTTGAGGCATGAGCCCACTGTGTTCCCCTCTCTGCCAACTGAGAATGAAAATCACCTTTTTATTTCCCCCACACTCTGTATTTTTTTTATTCAGCTTCGATCGGCAGAGAAAGCCAAGATTTCAGCCAGCAACAATAACTGTTGTACCAATTTACATTCCCACCAACAGTGCAAGGGTTCCCGTCTCCCTACATGCACATCAACACTTCTTTGTTGTCTTTTTGCTAATAGCTGCTCTGAGAGGTATAAGGTGATATCTCATGGTGGCTTTGACTTGAATTTCCTTGATGATCAGCAACCTTGAGTATCTTTTCATGTGTCTGTTGGCCATCTGTATGTCTTGGAAATAAAATGTCTATTCAGATCCTCTGCCCATTTGAAAATTTGGTATTGGAATTTTTTTTTTTTTTGGATGTTGAATTGTGTGAGTTCCAGCATCAGGTACCTACAACTCGCAGAACTGTAAGCTCAAAGGTAGTATAGGGGTAGAGCCTTGTGCCAACAGGAAGTACACTCTGAGCAACGCACGACTTTACACTGAAGCACGTGGTTTTTCCTACAGTGGTTCGAAATCAACCTTGGTGGGAGCATCACAGATAACAGTGTGAAGTGAAGATATCTCCAGCCATATCAATAAACAAGAAATGTCCCAGCCATCAGCGATTACTGGCCTCCAAACGTGAATGAGGGCTCCATGGATGCTGCCCCGCACCCCCCACGGTGATTGCTGAGGAGCTGGGGGAATGCAAGAAGCAGCCATCTGCCACATCCTCACTCCTTAAGGTGAACAAGGAAATAGGATTTAGCCCCAGATAGCTGAGGTGCATACGAAAGGAATGAATTCAGTGAGCCCAGAGGCTTGCAGCTTCCCGTGTATAGAACGCTAAACTCCTTAACTTAATATCTGATCTTCGATGTTCAGATTGCCTGCTCCCTTTGTTACAAACTTGTTTGTAGCCTGACTTCCCCTCCTGCCTCCTTGGAGCAGTTTTCTCAGAGCTACTGAGATGCTGTCTCCCAGGCTCGGAGTCCTAAACATTTTCACCAAATAAAATAACTCTACTTTCAGGTTGTGAGTGTAGTTTTTACTCGACATCAGCAAAGTCTCTAAATCAGTGCCACCCTCGCCTCCAGTTGGTCTGTGGCTGGGCAGTTACAGCATCCCCCAGAATCTGGTGCCACTGATGTCCCAGGACAAGATAACACGTTTTACATTTCTAACTGTTGCAGTGAAAAGGAAAAAAGAGGAATGAGTTTTTTTCTTTCCCATTCCTGAGAACAAAGAAGGTCAAGACAATGGTAAGCAGGCCAGAACATTCCTAGTTTTTTTACTTTAACTGCTCTTAACTGTATGTCTGTAACTAAGTTTGCGTTTCTGCTCCCTAACTCTGCAGGAGTTACATTTCGCACCTATTATCCTTTGACTCTATGCTAAATACATCCTGTATTTATCCTTAAATCCTGATGTTTACCCTTAAAACACCCTTCCCCTGGTAGTTACACATCAAAAAGAAGGCCGCAGAGCCACCAAACTGCCAGACTCAATTACTGGGTTACTGGCGCCAGCCTACGACTGTCTTGGAAACAATGCAAGAGAAAGAAATCAAGATCCTAACACCTTTGTTCCTCATCACAGACTCCTGACTGCAAGCCCTCATCTTATATAAACCTCTAGACTTCTCAAGCAGGGGGCACAGTTTTTGAGGCATGAACCTACTGTGTTCTCCTCTCTGCTGGCTGAGAATTAAAGCCACCTTTCTATTTCTTCCAAACTCTGTCTCCATGTTTTTTATTCGGCTTCAGGGGGCAGAGAAAGCCAAGATTTTGTCCAGCAACACAACTAGGATCTTGAGGAGCATATTATGGAAGCCAGCAGCCTAGTGGGTGCTGCCTAGCTGCTTAAGTCCCCCTGGAAGCCAAACTCTGCAAGCATCTGACCACTGTCCTGAAGACCCTGCAACCAGAGTTTCTCTAGGTCTCCCAGGTCTGTGGACTGGCAGGAGCCATCTCACCTGAGAGCTTGTGAGAAGTTCCCAGACCTGCTCAAATCAGAACCTGCATTTTAACCAGAAGCCCAGGTGGTCCTGGCTCTCAGGAAGGTCAGAAGCACCCCTCCGTGCTGTGCCTGAAAGCAAATGTGGCATCAGCGACTCTCCCCAGACACCCAGCCCCGAGTCCTCCAGGCTCTGTGCCCGGCCAGGGCAGGCTTACCCCCAGGGCTGACACAGTATCCCCAGTGCTCTCGTCGTCACTCATGTCTCTCATCTCAGTGATGGTTGGTTCACTTCAGATGGCACCTGCCCTCCGACTCTCCACGATGCTTTCAGCCTGCTTTTCCTGCCGGGGTGGTGGGGATGAAGACAGGGACAAGACAAAGGCTGGCCGCTGGTATTTAAGGAGCTCTCCCGGGTGCAACAGGTCCAGGCAAATCCAGGGATTTGCTGTGTTCCAGGGAGAAGAAAAGCTGCAGAAAGATTAGAAGAAGGGAGAGTCTGCTCTCATCTCCCACATAATGGTCTTGAGAAATTCCCCAAACACTTGTTAAATAGGGACTGCTCAGCAGGAGTGAGTGTGAGATTGTTGCATCTGGAGCTAGCTGGGCCTGAGGCACTGGAAGGAGGGGAGGATCCAGCTGTGGGGGTGGGGCAGAAAATAGTAGGATCTTCTGTGGCACTTAGGGACTTAAGGAACACAGACAAGCTAACTGATCACAGTGACGGGAGGGGGCTTGCAGAGCATTCCTTGGGCTCAGTCATTGTACTAAGCACTGGGTCTCGCATTAATTTCGTGATTCTCTCCTTTTTTGATGAAACTGAGATGCAGAGAGGTAATGATTATTTGCCTAGAGTCACATGATTAGGAATGGCAGAGTCTTGTTTGACAGTTTCTCTCCTTTCGGTTCTTCATTTTTCACGCCTGTCTCTCTCCTGGCCACATTCCTTGGACCAAGGCTTGCCTGCCAAGATGTGGCTGGGTGAAGACTTGACTGACCTCATCAGTATTGGTTTACTACGCCCAGGAGACTGGCCCAGAAAGACGTAAGTTGCAAGAGTCAACTGGGGGGCGGGGGCGGGGCGGGAAGCTCAACATAAGAGCTGTAAGTTGAATTTTACTCAGTTATCATACTGAGGACTATAGCCTGGGAGACAGTCTCTCAGCTAGCTCTGAGAAACTGCCAGAGTTGGGAGTTGGAGGAGAATGTATATGAAATTTTTTGACTGGGAAATAAATACATGTAGTCAAGCCTTGCTGTTGTTGTTTAGTTGCTAAATCACGCCTGACTCTTTTGCAACCCCTTGAACTGTAGCCTGCCAGGCTCCTCTGTCCATGAGATTCCCCAGGCAAGAATACTTGAGTGGGTGGCTATTTCCTTCTCCAGGGGATCTTCCCAACCCAGGGACTGAACCCACATCTCCCATATTGGCAGGAAAATTCTTTTACCACTGAGCCACCAGGGAAGCCTACGTCTTAGTAAAAGATGACTGCCAATCACAAAAACCAGATATCTCCAGTTAATGATTTTAGTGCTTTGTTCTACATGGCAAGTGCAGAGAATCTGGGGTCATGGAAATTCTTCCTTAGATATGCATCTTAACTGTCTAGAGGCCCATGTACCCAGAACACAGGGTGCTTCATCCTGAATTCCTTTCAGGGTGTGCTGTCAGTCAGGGGCTAATGACTTGTAGAACTGGAAGAAAGGGCAACATTTTTTCATTTCCACAAATAACATCTAGTTCCCTCCAAGAACTTTCAAGAAACACTAAACATTCTTTAACAGAAAGCATCGTGACAGTTTACACCCAGAGAATTCTTTACCTTCAGAGCCTTACCTCACTATACCCTCTAATCCCAAACTGTGATATCATAATCCTTGCCCAATCCCAAGCATATTAAAAGACCCGCTTCAAATCACACTTCAAATATGTGCAACTTCCAGAGGTTAAGACAGTCCAGAGGTTAAGACTCCGCCTTTCAATGTAGGGATGGTGGGTTTGATTCCTGGTCAGGGAACTAAGGTCTCAAATGCCCCTGCATCCAACCAGAATTTTTAAAAAGTGCCACTGGTTGTCCAGTGGTTAAGGTTCCATGCTTCCAGGTCAGGGGGCACAGGTTTGATTCCTGGTGAGGGAACTAAGATCTCATAAGCTGGGCTGTGCAGCCAAAAAACAAAAATGTCACTAAATATTCCACTAAATGTCCCTCCCACTCTGTAAAGTGAGGTGAAAGTCACTCAGTTATGTCCAACCCTTGGCGACCCCATGGACTGTACAGTCCATGGAATTTTCCAGGCCATAATACTTGAGTGGGTAGCCGTTCCCTTATCCGGGGATCTTCCCAACCCAGGGATCGAGCCCAAGTCTCCCGCATTGCAGGCAGATTCTTTACCAGCTGAGACCTACTAAGGCCCTGTTGAGAATGCTTTTCCTTATCCTGCCAGCAATGCATGGCTTTGTCTTTTCAATAGGCAGGGCTGACTCAATGGCAGACCTGCAACCCATGCAGTCACTAGCGACTCTGTGAGAAAGGCAACCTCATTTGGCCCTACTGTAATAAGATCTCAGTAAACACTAGCTTCCCTGGTGGCTCAGAGGTTAAAGCATCTGCCTGGGATGCGGGAGACCTGGGTTCGATCCCTGGGTCGGGAAGATCCCCTGGAGAAGGAAATGGCAACCCACTCCAGTACTCTTGCCTGGAGAATTCCATGGAGGGAGGAGCCTGGTAGGCTACAGTCCGTGGGGTCACAAAGAGTCGGACACGACTGAGCGACTTCACTTCACTTTCACTAAACACTAGCTAACTCATATCAATGTCCTGACCCCATAACACCAGGAAAACTTTTTCTTCATGGAACCTGGATTCCGTTCTAATAAGTGATTCTGAGTTTGAGGGTTTTTTTTTTTTTGTGGGGTAGGGGGGATCCCACATGCTTCATTCAGAAAGTCATTCGTCTCTTCCCCCCAAACTTCTAACTTTTCAGATGTGAAAGCTTTAGGCCCCATGTACATGCTGGGCTGGTGCCAAGGTCTCACTCTGTGCCCAGAACCCCACTGGTTTTGGGGGAACAGGCCCAACAAAGTGGTCCATGGAACTTCTGGTCTCTACAGACACCATGGCATCTCAGAGGTCTGCTTAGAAGGCTATGGAGCAGAGGGAGGTGCTCTTCAGGGTGTCTGCTGCTTGAGGGCAAGAATACTTGCCAGAAGTAGGGAGTCAAGAGGGAAAAGGAGGGCTTTCCAGGGAGAGGGAACAGCATTATGATATCATGATTTATAATCAGAAATCTGTATTTCACCTTCATCTGTTCCTGGAGATGCTAAGATACTTGGAATTTCCTCAGCATTGAGGGTGTCTTTGTTATGTCAATGAGGTGACTTTTGAAAAAGCACTGTGTAAACAAAGAATGGGGCTGGTTGCCAAGGGAACCAGCTCCAAGATAGGGGATTGGAACTTTCAGGCCCCACTCCTCAATCTTCTGGAGGAGGAAGGGGCCGGAGGTTGAATCGACCACTGGTAGGCAATGATTTAATCAATCATGCATGATGCCTCCATTTAAAACACAAAGGACAGGAGAACACAGAGGTTTGGGGAAAGTAGGACTAGAGGCAAGAAAGACCTGTGTCCTTTCACACCTGGCCTTGTGCACACCTGCCTTCGGGCTGCTCTTGAATTGTATCCTTGGTAATAAGCAGTGATCTGATAAGTAAAATGTTTCTCTGACTTTTGTGAGTTAATTGAGCAAATGGATCAGACCCAAAGAAGGGATCTTGGAACCTCCCATCTACAGATGGTTGATCAGAAGCATAGCTGACAACCTGGACTTTGAGCTGGTGTCTGAAGCGGGGAGGCAATCTTTGAGACTGAGCCCTTCACCTGTGGATGTGATGCTCTCCAGGTAGAGCTGAATGGTGGAACACCCAGCTGGTCCTACAGCTAGGGTCACAGAATTGCTTGTTGGAGTTGGGAAAAACTGCAAGCATCACTAGCATGAAAGGGTGTGCTGTCGCTGGGGTGAGAAGAATGGAGGGAAACCTGAAGAGGCGATAGGTGCAGCTTGGAGGAGGCCTGAGAGTTTGGACTGTTCCCAGCCACTGGAGTGCTTCGGGCCGGGCTGCCTGGCCAGACTGTGTCTCAGGTGGTGCTCAGAGCCTCCCTGAGCCAGATGAGGGGGCTGGTGGGAAGATCAGAGAAGGGTGATGAAGGGTCATCAAGAGGAGGCGGGATGGACGGAGAGAGGCACACAGCACCTAATAAGGAGCAGAGGGTCTCTGAAAGGTTTCTCAGCACCAGTTGGGAAAGGCTTTTCCATTTTCTCGAAGGTAAGCGCATTAGTGTCTGGTTCAAGATGTGGGGACCAAGGCAAGAGAAAGTAGCTAAAAAACTCTCCCAAGTGGTTGCCTGGAAGAAGCAGGACATTGCTAATTCTGTATTGTTGAAGTTTGTGTGTGTTGCATCTGTTTTTGATAATTTTGTTGCAGAAAGGGGGACCCCTTCCAGGGCCTGAAACTGGGCTCCTGTCTAACACTCGGAAATGAATTGTCCGAGGAGACACATCTGCTGACAAAGCAAGAGATTTTATTGGGAAAGGGCACCCGGGTGGAGAGCAGTAGGGTAAGAGAACCCAGGAGAACTGCTCTGCCACGTGCCTCGCAGTCTCGGGTTTTATGGTGATGGGATTAGTTTCCGGGTGGTCTTTGGCCAAGCATTCTAATTCACAGTCTTTCCTGGTGGTGCACGCATCACTCAGCCAAGATGGATGCTAGCGAGAGGGATTCTGGGAAGTGGATGGACACGTGGTGTCTCCTTTCCCGAACTCTTCGGGTTGGTGGTGGCTTATTAGTTCCCTATTCCTTATCAGGATCTCCTGTCATAAAACAACTCATGCAAATGGTTACTATGGTGCCTGGCCAGGGTGGGTGGTTTCAATCAGTGTGCTTCCCCTAACAATTTTATTTTTTTTAATTAAAAATTTTTTTATTTTATATTGGAGCATAGCTGATTAACAATGTTGTTAGTTTCAAGTCTACGGTAAAGCGATTCAGTTATACATATACATGGATCTATTCTTTTTCAAATTCTTTCCCATTTAGGTTATTAACAGAATATTCACCAGAGTCCCTGTGCTATACCGTAGGTCCTTGTTATCTTCCCAAACTCCCAATCTATCCTTCCCCCCATGTTGCATCTTAATAACAAAATTAATATAAAAAAGATGCAAGCCATTTCTAGGGGCTAGTCTATGTATTTTTCAATTACATAATTATATTAAGACTTTATTTTTAGAGCAGTTTTAGGTTTATAGCAAAATCGAAGGGAAGATACAGATTTTCAATGTGACCCTTGCTCCCACTCTTGCACAACCCTCTTCATCATCAACACCTCCCACCAATGGTTCACTTGTTACTTGGGATGAAAATGCACTAACATGTCATTATCACCCAGAGTCCACAGTTTACATCAGGGCTCACTCTTGGTGTTGGACATCCTGTGTGTTTAGATAAATCTGGGTTGACAAGTATCCATCATCATAGGGTCCATGTTGTGGCAAGTCGCTTCAGTTGTGCCTGACTCTTTGCAACCCTTATAGGCTATGGTCCACTAGGCTCCTCTGTCCATGGGATGCTCCAGGTAAGAATACTGGAGTGGGCTGCCATGCCCTCCTCCTCCAGGGGATCTTCCTGAACCAGGGTCATACAGAGTGGTTTCACTGCCCTAAAAACTCCCTGTGCTCCACCTCTCTTCCTCAGCCCCTGGCAACCACTAGTCTTTACTGTTTCCATAGTTCTTGCCTTTTCCAGGATGTCTTATGTTGGAACCATACAGGATATAGACTTTGCAGACTGGCTTCTTTCACTTAGGAATGCATTTACGTTTCCTATGTCTTTTTATGACTTGATGGCTCTTTTCCATTTAGTGCTGAGTAACGTTCCACTGTCTGGATTGTTGTTTAGTTGCTAAGTCATGTCTGACACTTTTGTGACGCCATGGACTGTAGCCTGCCAGGTTCCTCTGTCCATGGGATTTCACAGGCAAGAACACTGGAGTGGGTTGCCATTTCCTGCTCAAGGGAATCTTCCTGACCCAGGGATCGAACCCTCGTCTCCTGCATTGGCATTCAGATTCTTTACCACTGAGCCACCAGGGAAGCCCCACTGTGGGTGCACCACAGTTTATTTATCCATTCACCTACTGAAGGGTGTCTTAATTGCTTCCAAGTTTGGGGGAGTTATGGATAAAGCTGCTACAAACATTCATATATAGGTTTTTGTGAGGACATATGTTTTCCACTTGCTTGGGTAAATAGCAAGGAGCACAATGGCTGGGTTATATGGTAACAGCATGTTTAGTTTCATTAAGAAACCACACAACTCTCTCCCAACGTGGCTGCACCATGTTGCATTCCCACAAGCAGTGAATGAGAGCTCCTGCTGCTTCACGTACTTGCCAGCGTTTGGTGGTGTCGGTGTTCCGGATCTTGGCCATTCTCCTAGGTGTGTAGTAGTGTCTCCTTGTTCTAATGTGTGTTACCTGGTGACACGAGATGTGGAGCATCTTTTCAAGTGCATATTTGCCACCCATGTATCTTATTACTATTTGGCCGGCACCTGTTAAGGTCTTTGGCCCATTTCTTAATCAGGTTGTTTTCTTCTTCCTGAGTGTTAGACAGCCCACTGTGTATGTTGGTAAGGTACAGACGTGACTCCCCCTCCTCCCAGTTTCACTGAGAAATAGTTGACACATATCCCTAAGTTGTATCAAAGTGTATAGTGTGATGGTGATTCACCAGTATTGTGAAATGATGACAATAAGCTAACATCCATTGTGTCTTTTGCATACATTTTCTTTCAGTCTGTGGCTTGTCTTTTCATCCTCTTGATAGTTAATGTATTTTTAGCCTGACAAAATCCAGGAAATCGAACAAATAGACAAGCAGCACTTTGGGAAGCAAAATTCCCCAAGATACAGCAGTTAAAAAAAAAAAGACTTGAAGGCAGGGCTGCATGGGCTGTGAGGGTCTGCACAGAGCAAGACAGTGGGCTCTGATGGTTGCTTTTGGAAGGCTGAGAGCCCTTGTGCTCCAGCAGTCCCCAGCCCCCAGGGAACCTTAGCAGCCACTGCAGTGGGTCACTGGGTATCATGATAAAATCATGCAGGGAGACAGGGTTGGTGGCTCAGTGTCTGCAGTGTCTCACTCAGGAGAGTTTAGCCTCAAGCTGTGAGCCCTTGAAACTTGGATCTGTTGATCCTCAGATGGGATGGGGCCTGGGAATCTGTATTCTAAACACCACTACCCCTGTCCCCCAACCACCACCGACACCAGTCTCTCTATCAGGCAAACTCAGGAGCAGCTGGCTGTGCCAACCGAGTGGCCTCCCACTTGACTGCTTTTGCCCACAGACAGGACCCAGACGTTGTTTCCAGGGCCCAACAGTGTAGAAAGTGCTGAACATGCCCCCACAGCACAGATCAGTCTGACCCACCCTGCCCAGCTCCACCCACATCAATGGCGATCAGTTTACCAAAGACACAAAAGAAAAATATTTTATTTAAAATAGCCACTTTGGCCTTGACCAGTCAGGGTTTTCATGACAACTTTGCACATGCCAAAAAACCTCTCTCAATGTCATTATTCCACTATAGGAAGTCTGCAAAAATGTTCTTTCTCTTGTCATGGATGCATGCAGAGCTCTGTCTGCACCCTCAACCGAGACTAAAGTCATAATCTTTATTAAAAAACAAACACATACACACACACACAAAACAAAAACAGACACAATTCAGAAGCTCAGAAGTACAGAGAGGCAGAAAGTGCTTAGTAAACCTGAGAAAAAGACCAAGGTTCAAAAAGTGCCTGAGAAGAGAGGGGCTTGGGGCTGAGCCTGCAGCCCCTGTGCAGGCTGAGGTCATACGGTGGGGCCCAGGGAATGAGGGTGGATAATCTTTGAGTACACTGACACACAGAGAGAACCCACAGGAGGAATGCACTTCTGTCTTGCTCTGATATGAGGCAGGAACCCCTCCTAGAGTTCAGAAAGGGGCTTTATTCCACTCGTTCTACTGCTCTGAACTCCACCCGCCCAGCTAGACTGACCTGAGTGAGAAAGAGGAGATGCTGCTGTTTGCCAGTACAAAGACGAGTCCCTCCCCTGCCCACACCTGTTCCCCGCTCACAGGAACATTTTCACCCGTCTACAGAGATGGGGTGGGGAGCAGAGGGAGAGAATGGAAATAGGTGCATCTTTGGGGTGGTTTTCAGAAGAGGCACAGCACAGCAGAGGTGCTCTCCTCTGTGCCCTGACTCCCTCTGCAGGTGTTTCCCGGCTGCATCTGGTCTGGGGAAACCCAGGTCAGGCAGCAGTGTTGCACCATCTGATCCAAGGCCTCTGGGGCCCCCTTGAGAACAGATGTAGTCTAGCATCATTCTCCCTGGGGCCCATACTCAGCCGTGACTGATTTTCTCCTTTGCAGCAGCAACTTCCTGAATTTCTGCTCCATTCTAGAAGCTAATGTGAGGCTCGTTACCATCTGTGCGCCCAAGGTGTGCTGTAACATTCTTCGGGGAACCCCAACTCCCCCGACATAGGCCATTTCTGTAAGCAGACTGCCCTCCTGCCAAGCAGCCCAGAACTTTCTCTGAATCCTAAAGGGATGTTCATCCCCTTGCTGATTTTCATAAAATCTTTTTAAAAAAGGAAACCCAACAAGAGCGTTTTCGACCTAGTTCTGTAGAGGACTCTTCCTTTCAGTCTCTTCCTGTTACAGATTTTGCTTTTGAGAGTAAAAGAGGGATCAACAGTAGCTGTGGCTTTGGTTTTAATCCAGAACCATTTTACGGGTTCAGAACATCATTGCAGTTACAGAGTGCTTGTGGGACCCACAGGAGGGGCAGCACCTGTTGAGTTTGACTCCTCCTCCTCAAGCCCCCCCATCCCAGTGACAGGTACACCTCCCTTCTTAGCCAGTGGCTTCTGTGACTTAACAGAGAAACTGTTTTCTGACCTATAGAGGAAAGGGCTGGTGGACGAGTCATAGACAATAGAGATATGGATGCTTCTCTTAAATCCTTTTTCTTTCATATCACCCCAGGATGCAAGTGTCATGCCTCCCAATCAATCCCCCTAACTTTCCCTTTCAGGGAGGAATCAGTATTTGGGTGATTTCCTAACTCTTTGGTTGCCTTTCCTGTAAAAAATTAACCTAGGAAGTGAATAAATCAGCAATCTCCAGGCAAGGATTACTGGAGTGGGTAGCCATTCCATTCTCCAGGGCTCCATCCCTGGGTCTCCTGCATAAAAGCAGGCAGATTCTTTACCATCTGAGCCACCAGGGAAGCCCAATCCTTCCCCAATGTTAAGTGTCTCATAGAGGCAGGAGTCTGGATCCTGGCCACACCATCTCCATCAAGGGCAGGGAGCCCATAGACACAATTCAGGAGGCCCCTGGAGACCGGCCATCCTGAGCAGCTGTGTGCAGCTGTGCCCATGCTGGTCACTAGGGAACCTCCTGGTTCAAGGTAACTGACCCTTGCATTGACCAGCAAAGCCATCCAGGAAAAGCCAGGCTCTCAGGGGAATTCCAACGCCCTGACAAACCAGGAATCTGCTGTGTGTATCTTGGTGGGGGCCCCATCTTTAGCACCCCGGCAGTTTATTGAGGATGGGTGCACGGTTGTACATGTATCTCTTGGTGCCTTTCTCACTGGTGTGGGTCCCTCTGACTGTAAACAGTGCCGTGTAGTCAGGAGCCCCAGACTCCTGGACACCAAGGTGACCTGGCAGTGCTCACGAACCACTGGTTTCCCTGAATCTCAGTGCAGCCCTCGTGCTGACAGAATCCCCCCCAGTGCAGAAGGACACGGCGTGAGGGGGATGTGCCCGAGGGTCAAGGAGGTAGACAAGCTGAGTTTGCGCTGCTCCCCATGGGGGTCAGGAGCTGCAACGGCAGGAGGCTGATAGGGCACCTGGCATGCCCACTGGGGTCTCAGAGTCGCCTGCCCCAGGTCGGCCGCACCACTCCTGGAACCGGAGGGGAGCAGCTCAGGTGCTGGGAAGTTCGTTTGGGGTCCGCCTGGGCCTCTGAGACTCGCCCCTCTTGGAGGGCGCAGGGGCCTCGGGAGGCTGAGGGGAGCAGCAGCAGCAGCAGAGGGAGAGGAGCCGGGTCCTGACCACGCGCGTGCAGAAGACGAACATGATGCAGTTGGCACCTCCCTGGAAGGTGTTCCCGATGCCCTGGTGGGGAGAAAGGAAGAGGCGTGAGTGCCAGGGCTGAGTGGGCCTGAGCAACACATGCAAGGAGGAGCAGGGGACCCAGGACCTTGTCCTCCACCCCTGGGGGCTGGTCCATGGGGACCCTGGCCACCAGGACCTCTGACAGCACCGGGCAGGCCTGAACTTGAAGGCATGCCTCGAGTCTTCTGGGTTCGGAAGGGCTAAGGGTCGGTCCACTTTCCTGGGGTTCCTCCTAGGCCATGGGACAGCAACTCAACACCCACGGGCTGCCCTGGAGCCACGCTGACATTCAACCTTTTCTCCTCAAGGCTCCCTGTCAGGCAGGGCATGGAGGAGGGCACAGGGGAGCAGGTCCCCCACATGCCCACGCTGGCCGGAGCATTGGGGCCTGCCTGCCCCACTGACCCTGCAGCCGGCCAGGCAGGGGAGGGCAGACCTACGTGCAGAACCACGAGTACCGGCATCCGCACCGCCGGGGAGCCACAGAGGGTCAGGACGAAGCGCACAGTGCTCCAGACCCGCAGGCAGATGAAGATGAGCGGGATGAGGACCAGCTTCTTATTGGCCACGGAGGTGCGGCGCTGGAGCTGGTGTGCCTCGGAGAGGATGGGCCGGTACTCCGAGAGCTCCTCGTGCTGTGCGGGGAAGGCAGAGAGCAGACGTGAGATGAGCGACATGAGATGGGGGCCCTCCTCCCCACTCCCTCCCTTTCCCTTGGGCTGCTGTCTCCCCGCTCCTCCTGGGGACAGACTGGCTGGAGTGGGAGGATGTGAGGCGTGCAGTGCCTGACACTGGCAGCCCAGGTTCCATCTCTGGCCCGTCTTATCCATCCACTGGCTGTTCCACATCCTCACATGGATGTCTAAAGCATGTCGGAAGCTTTTCATGTTCAAAACAGATGCCTGACCTCACCCCCAAGCCTACTGCCTGCTTCCCCATCTCAGCCCTGTCCTTCCAGCTGCCCGGGCCCCAAGCTTGGGAGTGGTCTTTGGTTCCTGTCTCCGTGCGACAGCTCATATCTGCCCCATAGGCAAGCTCCGCAGGTTCTGCCTTCAAAACGGACCCAGACCTGGAAGCTCTGTCCACAGTCACTGCCACCAGCCAGGTCCAAGCACCACCAGCACTTTGCTGGACGGTTGCCACTGCCTCTTCACTGGTCTCCCTCCATCGCCCTGATCACCCCAACCCCCTCTCCACTGCAATGTCACTCTCAACACAAATGCAGTATGGTTCCTTGAAAACCAGTGTTCGTTACAGCACTATTTACAACAGCCAGGACACGGAAGCAACCTAGATGTCTTTTGGAAGATGAATGGATAAAGAAGACGTGGTACATATACACAGTGGAATATTACTCAGCCATAAAAAACATCTGAGTCAGTTCTAGTGAGGTGGATGAACCAGAGCCTGTTATACAGACTGAAGTAAGTCAGAAAGAGAAAAACAAATATCATATATTAACACATGTATATGGAATCTAGAAAAATGGTACTGATGAGCCCATTTGCAGGGCAGCAATGGAGACGAAGACACAGAGAAGAGGCTTGTGGTCACAGAGAGGGAAGGCGAGAGTGGGACAAATGGAGAAAGTAGCTCAGCATATGTACACTATCACGCGTAAGGCAGACAAGAGCGCCAGTCACTCAGCCACATCTGACTCTTTGGGACCCCATGGACTGTGGCCCACCAGGCTCCTCTGTCCATGGGATTTCCCAAGGCAAGAATATTGGAGTGGGTACCCATTCCCTTCTCCAGGGGATCCTCCTGACCCAGGGATCCAGGTCTCCTGCATGGCAGGCAGATTCTTTACCATCTGAGCCTCCAGGGAAGCCCCCATAAGACGGATGGCTGTTGAGCAGTTGCTGTATCATAGGGAGCCCAGTGTGGTGCTCTGTGATGACCTGTAGGGATGGGCGGGGGGTGGGGGTGGGTGGGAGGGGGACGGGAGGGCAGGGATGGAGGCCATGGAGGGAGGGGATGTATGTACAATTATGTCCGACTCACACTGTTGTATGGCAGAAAACAACACAACATTGTAAAAATTAAAACAACAACAAACCTAAGTCAGATCAAGCCAGTCTTCCACTCCAAGCTCTTGGTGACTCCTCGTTTCATCCGTTCCTTAAAAAGTCCCCAACTCTAGCTCTCTCTGACTTCATTCCTGCCACATTCCTCATGCTTATTCTGCTCCAGCCACACAGACCTCCTAATCCTCCAAACATGCCAGGCACACCCCACGCCCGGGTCTCTGCACAAGCTCCCTCCCGCATACGTGCCCCATCAGTTCAGTTCAGTTCAGTCGCTCAGTCAGGTCCGACTCTTTGTGACCCCATAAACCGAAGCACACCAGGCCTCCCTGTCCATCACCAACTCTCAGAGTTTACCCAGACTCATGTCCATTGAGTCGGTGATGCTATCTAACCATCTCATCCTCTATTGTCCCCTTCTCCTCCTGCCTTCAATCTTTCCCAACATCAGAGTCTTTTCAAATGAGTCAGCTCTTTGCATCAGGTAGACAAACAGCCAAAAAAAAAAAAAAAAAGACACAGGCAAGAGCTGCAGCTGGGCGGCGGGGTGGGGGGACGGGGGTAGTCCTGGGCAGAGCCTGGTGAGGCCCTTGGGAACTTCCATCTGGGAGCCCTGGAATCTTCCTAGGGCAGGAGGAAAGAGGAGGTGAGAAGGGCACCCCCAGCCCAGACAGAAGACCAACTAAAAAGCCCTTCAAAGACAGAGAGGATCTCAGACCCATTGGTACTCCTGCCAGCATCTCTGTCAGTGACTCAAAGTTAAGCCACAAGAGGGCGGCAGGGAGGAGTGAGAATCAGGTAGATTTCCAAGTAAAAAGAAAACCCGAAGTGTGTGTTTCAGGAGACAGACAGGAGCACAGGGTGGGGATCAGGTCTCAGACAGCTGCGAGGAGCATTTTACACACTTGGAAGTTGTTGCTGAGCCTGCAGCACACTCGAAAGACGGGGGCATTCTCTCCTACAATTTCAGCCTTGAAAACACAGAGCAGAAGGACACACACCACATCAGCAGGATAAGCTAGGAAGCCTGTCCCCAGAGCTTTCATTCTGTTACCACTCCAGCCAGGTGCCATATTTTACCTTCCATCAGAATTGCACCTCTGCCTCCTCCTAGGAGTGCAGGAACCATGCTTGAATTCTCATTAGAAACTCCCACTGCCACTCACAACTTTCATGTATAGTAGATGCTCAATAAAAATGCACTGAACAAATGCTTGAGCAGATCAATGGATGGGCTAATCTGAGCATTTCTGGGGTAGCCGTTTGCACATGGCTGGCTTCCTTGGTGGGTCAGCAATAAAGAATCCATCTGCCAATGCAGATGTGGTTTTGATCCCTGGGTTGGGGAGATCCTCTTGAGAAAGGAATGGCAACCCACTCCAAGATTCTTGCCTGGGAAATCCCATGGACAGAGGAGCCTGGCGGGCTACAGTTGCCAAAGAGTCAGACACAACTTAGTGACTGAACAATCACAACAACGACTACATGGCTAGGAGAAAGCCCGTACTTTACATCTGCAGAAACGAACCGGTAGTCCAGCACAAGGAACAGTTCGGTCAGATGATCAGAGGAAAAGCATTCTTTCTGAGAGTTTCTGGCCAGAAGTCTAGCAGACTTCTGATCAGCCCAGTCTATTGAATTCCTGAGAGCCCGAAAAACCTACCACTTAGGATATTTTAATCACCAAGAATAAGAAGTGAATTATTTGTACCACTGATTAGGGAAGTCTGTGGCCTTCCCTCCCCAACTCGGGGGGTGGGGGTGGGGCTGCCAGGTCAATTATTTGGCTAGTGCTGATCTGCACGTAAGCATCTTTCATCCAGGTTCCTTTCAAGGTTAAACAACTGCATGGATCTGTCCAGGAGGGGGCAGTAGAGAGCTGTGGCCCAGACCGCAGGCTGAGCTCGTAAGCCTCCTTGATTCCACTCACTGGGAGTCTGCGGAGCCCCTTAACCTTGGTGAGCCTTGTTTCCTCATCCACAAATGAAGGAATAAAAGGACCCGCCCCGACGGGGCTGTGTAATTATCAAACCAGACAACCCACAGTGCTTATAAAATTCGGCATGCATCACGGTGAGTGATGCAGAGCAAGCCCTCCCTCACTCTGGCCGGCCACTCGTCCTTCCCCTGAGATGGCCGACCCTGTTGCGGGGACACACTGGCCACACAGAGCTCTGGGCGGGCCCCCCGGGGCACCTACCGCCCGGTGGATGTGCTTCCGGATGAGGAGGTAGAGCACGGGCAGAGTGACGTAGGCCAGCAGCTCCCACAGCTTCCCGGTCAGCAGCATCCACAGCACCCGGTCCTCCGCCTCCAGGTTGATCCAGCACCAGCCCACCGACACGTCCGAGGCGTCGTAGCCGATCTTCTTAAGAGCCACAGCTGCCACGGTGATGGCCAGCGGAACCCCCCAGCTGAGGAGTAAGGAGCAAACAGGCCGCGGTGAGGTCAGACCCAGCTCCCAGCAAAGCCAGCAAGGGCGAAGCGACCGGGATGCTGTGCAGACAAGGTCAGTGTTCTCCCAAGCCCACAGCAGACAGTGTCCCTGGAGAACAGGGGGGCTGGAGTCCTCAAAGCCCCCAACCCAGCTCTGCTCTGCCTAAGCCCAGGAAAGGGGACACAGGGGCTGTCCTGGCCTCCCACCTGGACACACACATCCTCCCAAGCGCTCGGAGGCTGGGTTCTAACTCAGAATTGCCAGGCTCCTCGGAGACTAGGATGCCATAGCATTCTCACTTCCCTGGTGGCTCAGACGGTAAAGCATCTGCCTACAATGTGGGAGACCCGGGTTCGATCCCTGGGTTGGGAAGATCCTCTGGAGAAGGGAATGGTAACCCACTCCTGTACTCTTGCCTGGAGAATCCCGTGGATGGAGGAGCCTGGTAGTCTACAGTCCATGGGGTCTCAAAGAGTCAGACACAAATGAGTGACTAAAATCACACACCATAGCACCGGAACAGCCAACTCCTTCCTGCTTCGGGAGGCCTGGGCACCAACCTGCAAACATCGGCCCATGTGGCCAAACATCATCCAGACACCCCACTAGCAGACAGGCCCCCGTGACCAGCCTGGGTCCGGGAGTGCATACATACACTGGCGGCTGTCAGGGTCCCGTGCAGCTGCAGCAGGAACTAGAAGAGGGGGTAGGCTCTAGGCAGACATGTCTTCTTGGGCCCTGGCAAGGATCCAAATGTGTTAGTCACTCAGTCCTGTCTGACTCTTTGCGATCCATGCTACTCTGTCCATGGAATTCTCCAGGTAAGAATACTGGAGTGGGTAGCCATTCCCTTCTCCAGGGAATCTTCCTAACCTGGGGGTTGAACCCAAGTCTCCTGCATTGCAAGCAGATTCTTTACCATCTAAGCCACCAAAGAACCCAAGGGGACACTTTAAAGCATAGAGCCGGGGTAGGGCCCCCTCTCAAGGCAGTGCTGGATGGACTTTTCTAGAGTTTAGCACAATGGCAACACAGCCAAGATTAGGGCCAAGCCCCAGGGCCCTTCCCTGGTAGTCCCCATACCAGTCTTCCCCCAAAACCTTTCAAGTTGGTGAGAGGGACACAAACAAGCTAATGTGGAGGCCCTCAGGGTGGTTAAGAGCTTGGACAGCGATGCAACAGGCTGGGTCCAAGTCTCGGGCCTGCCCCGCGTGGCTGCAACACATCAGTGTTTTTCTGCACAAAATGGGGATGATCACGGTGCCTGGAGCAGAGCATTGCAGTCAGTCATTACCAGAATGAACTGATCAGCGTGAGGTCCGCACACAGGACAGGGTGTGTCTGTGTTTATGTCAGGCAGGCTCATCCCTAGGTCCCAGGATCCAGAATCCAGGCCTGCGGTGCAGGCGCCAGAGAGGTATGAGGCCTGTGACCCCAGGAGGACACACGAGCCTATGTCCCAGGTCAGCTGCCCAGAGAACAAGTAGTAAGTGACCAGGACAGTGTCATTAGGAAAACACTTAGTGCGGAAAGCGGGAAAGTGGTTCTACCTCAAGGGCTCTGTGTAAGGGATGCCAGCTCTTTCTGAAAGTCATAGAACATGTGGTCCAAGTTGCACTTGGTCTGTTACCAAAAGGAGGCTAGAAGAGCGGTGTTTCTATCTGGGTCTCCAAAGGCTGCAGGATGGGGGAGGAGGCAGGGCAGGCATGGTGATGCAAAGGAGAAAGTCAGCTCCCTGGGCCTGGGGAAGGCTTGGTGTCCATCCTCCACTGACCGCTGCAGGAGGGCCCCACAGCCCTGCAGCTCCGGCTGTCCGGAGGCGGAAGCGACATGTCCCCCTTGAAGGCACAGAGGCACAGGAGGGGCCAAAACTCCACCGAAATGAAAGGACTATGGGATTATTATGTTACACTTACAATGGAGTGTGCTATTTTTTTTCAACTTTATCTGTGGCTGCACTGGGTCTCGGTTGCTGGGAGAGGGATTTCTCAGTTGTGATTAGCGGGGGCTACTCTCTAGTTGTGGTGCACAGGCTTCTCATTGCAGTGGCTTCTCTTGTGGAGAAGGGCCCCAGAGTGCAGGCTCCAGAGTGCAGGCTCAGTGGTCGTGGTGCACGGGCTTAGTTGCTCCGTGGCACGTGGGATCTTCCTGGACCAGGGATCAAACCGTGTCTCCTGCATTGGCAGGAGGATTCTTAATCACTGGACCACCAGGGAAGCCAAATGCTTGTCCTGTGAAGAATTATTGATCTATTAAGTTAATATATATTATTGTCAAACTATTTTGTCTTTATAAAAGTTTCCCACTTTAAAACTCAAGCCATTGTAAATAGTGCTGCAATGAACGCTGGTGTATGGCAGAAACCAACACAACATTGTAAAGCAATTATCCTCCAATTTTCAAAAAACAACCGCACACCATCCTAGTAAAGGACAACATGTGTCCACTATGAGTTCCAGAAGGCGATGGCCATGTGGGCTCACTGCTCCACCTCAGCATCCACATCAGTGCCCGGCGTGTGGCGGGGCAAAACTAGGACCTACTGAATGAATGAAGCATGAGCCCAGCGGCCAAGACAGCTTTTCCTAATTAAATGTTCACTGCAAGGACATTCCTGAAAGGAGGTGAAAGGCTTTTAAAGCAGCAGTCTCCAACCTTTTTGGCACCAGGCACTGGTTTCATGAAAGACAATTTTTCCACAGAATGAGGGGTGGGGGAGGATGGCTTGGGGATGTGGTGTTGGATAAGACTGTTGAGAGTCCCTTGGACAGCACGGAGATTAAACCAGTCAATCCTACAGGAAATCAACCCTGAATATTCAATGGAAGGACTGATGCTGAAGCTGAAGCTCCAATACTTTGGCCACCTGATGCGAAGAACTGACTCACCGGAAAGGACCCTGATGCTGGGAAAGATTGAAGGCAGGAGGAGAAGGGGATGACAGAGGAGAGATGGTGGGATGGTAACACTGACTCAATGGACATGAGTTTGAGCAAGCTCCAGAAGATAGTGAAAGATGGAGAAGCCTGGAGTGCTGCAGCTCATGGGGGGTCGCAAAGAGTCAAGACACAACTTAGCGACTGAACAACAACAAAACACATTAGATGCATTGTGCACTTTATTTCTATTATGGTTACAGCAGCTCCACATCAGATCATTAGGCATTAGAACCCAGAGGTTGGGGACCCCTGTTAAAGGGCTGAACCAGAAATCTGAAGTTAGAGGTGGGAGAGCAGTGAGTAGAGACCATCAGCTGGCAGGATGGGAGCCAGGGATTCCCATCCTGGGGGGAAGGCAGAGCACAGGCTTGGCAGGAGGAAGCTGCCTCCTTCCCTCCTCAGCATCCTCAGGGCCCCCAAAGGAAACCCAGGGACCACAGGGTGACAACCGTGGTCCAGGTTTTACAACTTTTGGTCTGATGGACAAAAGCTACAACGCGATGTCTCTCCTCTGTGTGATGGGTGTGCCTGGAGCTGAGTCTGTGCTGGAAAACAGCCAGAGGGAAGACCAAATAGACAAAAGGTTTTAAAAGGGCTGAGACTGTGGGTTGATCAATCAGAGTCGCTGTTTGAACTTGAGCACAGACAGCAGCTTTACTGGAGCCAGAAGCTGCCTGGGAGGTACCTGAGTGTACCTCCCACTCAGAGGAGTAACCTCAGGGAGCGTGGGAACAGAATGGGCGGGATGGTCTAATAACCCCGCCAAGCAGGCTCCAACAGATGCGTAATTTATAGGTAAAGACACTGGTGTGTTGGTGATGTTTTAACATCAGAAAGACGTCTGCATACAGACACACACACACAAACTGATTATGAGTTTTACTAATATAAAGTAAAACGTATGGAAACCTAGGTGGGCAAGGGAGAGTGGAATGAATTGAGAGATTGGGATTTACATATATACACGATTGATGCTATGTATAAAATAGATGGGCTTCCCAGGTGGCCCAGTCAGTAAAGAATCCACCTACCAATGCAAGAGACACCAGAGACATGGGTTTGATCCCTAGGTTGAACCCCTGGAGCAAAATGGCAACCTGCTCCAGTAGTCTTGCTTGGGAAATCCCATGGACAGAGGAGCCTGGCAGGCTAACATACAGTCCATGGGGTTGCAAAAGAGTCAGACAGGACTTCGTGACTAAACAACAACACATTAAATAGATAACTAATGAGAGCCTACTGTATAGCTCAGGGAACTCTACTCAGTGCTCTGGGATGACCTATGGGAAGAAAATCCAAAAAAGAGGGAATACATGTGTATTTAGAGCTGATTCATGTTGCTGTACAGCAGAAACTAACACATCAATCGTAATGTGAGAAACACGCTCAGCAGCCCAAACTCAAACGAACGGTCTTGGAGAAACAAGGTGCAGCGGGAAGCGGGGCTTTAATGATGGTCTTGCAAGATCGGGTGTCTGGTGGGCAGGCTCACCCAGGGTCGCTACATGGATCATGTTATCCTCAAGCTATCCCTAGCAGGCAAGCCCCTCCTCCAGTTCCTCACTGGCTGAACACTGTGGAGCAAACAATCTTCCTGGGTGTCACCTCGGTTTACTTCCTCTCTCTTTATGGGCTGGCCCCTCACTGACATCTTGTTTCCTCCTTTCCTCCGCACCTATTTCCGTTCTTATGTTTTGAATTCACCAATGGAATGAGCCAGCATGAAAATCCTAGGCATCCCGCCCTCTCTCTGTTTGCCTGGACTTTCTAGTTTTGTAACTATTGCATCAGCAAGCTGTCACTCAAAACTAGCTATTCTTGAAAATGGACCACTTTAATAAAGTTCTTTATTTCTTGCAGTAAAGTAACCATACTTCACTATTTAAAAAAAAAAAAACGATGTGAGGCGAGGCACACAATCTGTAAATAATAATAAAATACACAATACTCATTGTGTACTCCATACAGCCAATTGATTCTCACAGGATGCTCTTGTTGACTTTTTCCAAACTGGTATCCGCAGCCAACCTGTGGTTGCAGTTAGCCAATGAGAGTAGTTCCCTGACAGGAAGGTGGATGCTATTTTCATTTTCCTTAACGAGTAAGATGGAAGTGAAATGAGGAAGACCTGGGGCACCAGACAAGTGCTGGGAACTTTACTGGCTTGATATGAAGTTGATATGATGTTTGACATGACCAACCTCTCTGTGACTCAGGTAACACTTTTCCAACACCAGAAGATATTTCTTCTTTTTCCCTGCTCTGGGACCTGGCCCATTCTCATCACCTTCCCCTGAATGTCCAGCTTCCCACCTGCCCTGATGTGGCTGCTACCTGGGCTTAGGTTCAGAGACAAGAAACACTTTACATTTTATCTTTACTACTAACATTTCCTGGGCTTCCCAGGTGGGACTAGTGGTAAAGAATCCACCTGTCATTGCTGGAGACATAAGGATATGTGTTTTATCCCTGGGTCGGGAAGATCCCCAGGAAGAGGGCCTGGAAACCCGCTCCAAAATTCTCGCCTGGAGAATCCCGAGGGCAGAGGAGCCTGGCGGCCTACAATCCATAGGATCTTAAAGAGTTGGACATGACATTTCCTAATCACTTTCTTAACTTTAGATCAGGGGTCCAACATACTAGGGCTCTCAGGCCAAATCCAGCCCAAAGTCTGATTTTTAAATTTATTTTTCCATTTTATTTATTTTAAATTGGAGTATAGTTGATTTAAAATGTGTTCATTCCTGCTGTACAGCAAAGTGAATCAGTTATACATATACATATAGCCACTCTTTTTATTCTTACAGTCTTTTAATTGGAGAATAGGTAATTTATGATATTGTGATGGTTTCTGCCATCACAATATAGCACAATATAGCAACATGAATCAGCCATAGGTATAAATATGTCCCTCTCTCTTAAACCTCCCCCTACTTCTCTCCCCAGCCCACCCCTCTAGGCTGTCACAGAGCACCAGCTTTGTGTTCCCTGCATCACACAGCAAATTCCCACTGGTTACCTACTTTACACATGGTAATGTGTATGTTTCAGCGCTACTATCTCAAATCATCCACCTTCTCTCTCCCCCACTGTGTCCACGAGTCTGTTTATTTCTGCATCTCCACTGCTGCCCTATAAATAGGTTCGTCAGTACCATCTTTCTAGATTCCATATATGTGTTAATATACAGTATTTTCCACTCTTTTTTTAGATTCTTTTCCCATGTAGGTAACTACAGAGCATTGAGTAGAGTTCCCTGTGCTACACAGTAGGTCCTTATTAGCAATCTCCTCTCTGGTGGCTCAGTTGGTAAAGAATCTGCCTGCAGTGCAGGAGACCTGGGTTTGATCCCTGGGTCAGGAAGATCCCCTGGAGGAGGAAGTAGCAACCCACTCTAATATTCTTGCCTGGGAAATCCCATGGACAGAGGAGCCTGGTGGGCTACAGTCCATGGGGTTGCAAGAGTGAGACACGACTTAGCAACTAAAATATATATATAAATATATATATTTATATATACTGGTATATATGTCAGTCCCAATCTCCCAATTTGTTGTATGTTCTTTAAAATAAAGTTTTATTGGCACACAGCCACACTCACTGGTTACATGTCACCTATGGCTGCTTGCAAGTTACCAGAGCTGAGCTGAGCAATTGCATGGGACGTCACATGGCCTGCAGAGCTGAAAATAATCACTATCCAGTCCTCTACAGGAAAAGTTTGCTGACATCTGCTTACAAATCAACAAAACTATAATTAGGACCAAAGGGGTTCTTGTTTTTCATATAATTTATTTAATTGTACGTTTAAATAGTTTAATTTTTAATGATAGTTCTAGCTAACAACCAGCCCAAAAAATACCCTGAAATTTAACAGTTGGGTTCCACAAACTGGCTCCAGGTCACCACTAGACAAGGGAAGAAAGGGATGGGGGGCTGAAACTGCACTGGGTTCTCACCTACAGAGCGAGGTGAAAGGCTGGCAACCTCAGATAAGCCAAGTTGCTCTCTGGCCAAGCGATCACCCTGAGCTGTTGGTGGTATGCGACCCTGGAAGGGACTCTGTAAAGACAAGTGTGACCTAATTGCCACTTTCCAGAAATGTCTACTGCTAATTTCTGACAAGTATAGGGCTGGCCAAAAAATTCAGTTGGGTTTTTCTGTAAGATGATACAGAAAAATGCGAATGAAGTTTTTGGCCTACCCAATACCACGTAACAGGCTTCTTTTTTATCCCTGTAAAAAAAAAACACCATCAATCAAAAAGTAAACAAAACCAGAAGTAAGATATGGCTTAACAACAGCACACATGAAACAGACCAAGGGTTGCAGTTGATCGTGGCCCAGAAGGTCACATGGTCGGAGAGGTCTCCCTGATGCTCAGATGTGGGTGATGGAGAGCGGCCAGCAAACCGTCCTGCCTCCATGTGGACACCTGGGACCCATATTCTAAACCTGAGCCTGTGACGCTGGCACCAGAGCAGGCATGTGAGGAGGCACTGGGCCTTGAGTGCTGAAAGACTTCTGAGGAGGGCCGGTGAGTGCAATAGCCATCAGGCGGACAGAGGAAAGAAAAGGCAGGCATGCTGCTCAAGTCCCAAAGCAGGGGGCTGAACTGGCAGCTTTCTCCCCTCCCTGCTCCCACCAAGGGAAGGAAGTCATGTGACCACATGCAGGGGATGCTGTGAAAAGGCCTGAGGAGGGACATGGTTAGCGCAGGTGACCCCTTCTCTCCAAACCTGTGATATAGGCCGAGGAGAAGCAGGGCTGGGGTCACTTAGATGGAAGGCGCCTGAAGACTACACCAAAAAAAGGGATGGCAGAGGATGAGATGGTTGGATGGCATCACTGACTCAATGGATATGAGTCTGAGCAAACTCCAGGAGATGGTGAAGGACAGGGAAACCTGGTGTGCTGCAGTCCATGGGGTTGCAAAGACAGGACTGAGCAACTGAACAACAACAGAAGCCCATCTGTGAGCAGAATCCCCTACTTGGAAGGGCACCAAGGGCTTCTCCCAGAGGCATCCAGCCCCAGCTCTCACCTGTGTTTGCCTGGAAACCAAGGCCAGACTCCAAGCTGGCTACCTCCCCCTTCAGAGGCAGTTATGGGGTAAGTATGTCTCCCCATCTCCCCCAGATTCCTGTGTTTAAGTCTGAACCCCTAGAACCTTGGGATGGGACTGTATCTGGGGATAAGGTCTTTAAAGAGGTGATGAGGTCAAAATGAAGTCATTGGGTGGGTCCTAATCCAATAGGACAGGTGTCCATGCAAGAAGCCTCGAGAGTCCCTTGGACTGCAAGGAGATCAAAATAGTCAATCCTAAAGGAAATCAACCCTGAATATTCTTTGGAAGGACTGATGTTGAAGCTCCAATACTTTGGCCACCTGATATTAAGAGCCCTCTCACTGAAAAGACCCTGATGCAGGGCAAGATTGAGGGTAGAAGGAGATGGGGGCTGAAGCTCCAATACTTTGGCCACCTGATGGGAAGAGCCAACTCATTGGAAAAGACCCTGATGCTGGGCAAGATTGAGGACCGGAGGAGATGAGGGCATCCCTGACACAATGGACATGAGTTTGAGGAAGTTCTGGGAGATGGTGATGGACAGGGAAGCCTGATATGCTGCACTCCTGGGCGTCACAAAGAGTCAGACACTACTAAGAGACTGAACAAGGAATGGCTTTGTAAGAAGAGATCTGGATGCAAACACTCACTGAGGGACGACCATGTGAGCACACGGGGTGCAGACGGCTCTCTGCAAGCCAGGAGGGGAGGCCCTGCCCACACCTGGATCTCAGACTTCCAGCCTCTGGAACCCGGAGGGAAGGATGTCTGTTGTTTAAGTAAGTGCCCCACCCAGTCTGTGGGCTTTGTTAGGGCAGCTGGAGCAGACTAAGGCAGAGGCTGTCTTACCAACTGTAGGGGAGAGACATGCAGGGGCAGGGGACCGCAGCCCAGCCCTGGGGACCTCCCCTCTCATCACACCCAGACCAGCAGAGCTGGGGGCCCTCAGTAAGCTTGGGGGAGGTGTAAACTGACAAAAGTCCTACAGCCTGGACACGAGCTTGGCTTGTGGAACTCGGCATTCACTTTGTTCTTTGGTTGCCCAGTGAGAAGCTGAACCAACGCGGGATCAGCTGGGCAGTGAGCAGGCTACCTCCCACACCTGAATTCCCTGGCATTTGTTAGAGTCCCACGAGAGGCGGCCGGTGCCCACAAGAGCAACACTCTGGATTTCCCTCAGAGTTCCCAGTTTGCCCAGTTGGGGACCTTCTGAAACCTGTCCCACCAGTCAGGGTGGGGAATGCCTGGGGTGACTCAGGGATGGAAAGACCCTTCCCGCGCTCTGCCCCACGGGCTCCAGATCTCCTCAGTCCACTGTGGATTCCTGCACTCGCCCCTCACCAGACCTCACCCTTCCTACAGATCTCTGCTACATGGGTGGCCCTTGCTGGGAGGCCACAGGAGGGTCTTCTCCCCAAACAGCAGAGCCTGGTCCCTGTGCCTGTGCCCTACGGAAAGCCATGACTGTGAACGTGACCCTGAGATGCTCTGAGGACGAAACCACCAGGCAACAATGTGCCGATTTAGAAAGATCTTGGGAGAAGGACAGAGCCGGCCCAGAGGGAGGCAGCTGCAGGGAGCAGGGCCTGGGGAAAGGAATCCAGGCCTGAGGAGGCCTGGAGGTTTCTGCCCGGACAATGGGCTCTTAGTGTGAAGCGCTGGGCAGAGAGGCAGGACGTGGGAGTTCAGGGCGTCAGCCACTGGCCAGGCCACCACGAGGTTGCTCTGTGGCCCTGGCTGCAGAGGCGAAACACTCCCTGCCAGAGCCGGGCTCTGCAGTCCTGGTTCTGGGGGGTCAAGGAGCGCTCTGTAGCACACAGGGATGCTTTTCTGCCCACCTGGGCCCAGGTAAGGCCTGTGGCATCTGCATGTGCCCCAGCAGGGTCGAGGGGCAGCCCCTGGTGCCCCCACGAACATGCAAATGCAGTGCAGAGACCTCACTGTAGCAGGGCTCTCAGAAAACAAAGTCAGTTCAGCTCTTGTCACTTTAGGGAGCACCACCTGGCGTGGGGTGCTGTTCACGCGGCCATTGCATCTATCCCCCTTCAGGCACGGTCGCCTGGGGCCTTGTCACTGGGCCCTCGGTGAGCAAGCCAGTGTCTGCTTAGAGAGCTCACAGGCTCTCCCCTTCAGGGCCCACGGTTCACCTTTTCTCTGCACGGGAACTTCCCCCTCCCCACAGCAGGGGGTTTTATGGTGACTCTGCGGTGCCCTAGATTTCTCTCTTCCTCCAGAACTCCCAGCCACTGCCAGAGGGTGGGTGGGCACGTGGGCCAGGGGTCATGCCCACATCTATTCCCACTTCAGTGGAGCCCAAAGAAATCCTAAGGCTGCTGCAGGCAGCCAGCTTGGCCCGGGCCCATGGTGAGATGTGGCACCCCTGGCCCAACCTCCCCCCGCAATCACAGGACACACCAGTGGATGCCTGGAACAGGTGGCCCTGGGGTACGCAGGTTGGAGACAGTTAAGGACCCTGCCATCTTGGTTCAGAAGGAGCCCACCCCACCTTGCGGGGGAAGAGGGGCTGTTTTGAAAGGCAAATTGCTTTCTGCAGGGCGAGAGAGATGGTTTCAGGCTTATGTTATCAAAAGGGAAATGACCCCACCCGTGGCCACTGAGCTGCCCAGCACTTTCATAGGTGAGAACTGCAAACAGATGGTCACAGATGCTTATCCACATGCATGTACAACATGACCACAAACAAACTTATGGTTACCAAAGGGAGAGAGGGGGTGGATAATTTAAGATCCTATGTGTTTGGGATTAACACATACACACAATTATATATAAAATAGATAAACAACAAGGACCTACTACAAAGTACAGGAAACTCTACTCAGTATTTTCTAATAATCTATAAGGAAAATGAACCTAGAAAAGAATATAAATATATAACTGAGTCTGAAACTAACACAACATTGTAAGTCAACTATGTTTCAGTCAATCGATCAGTCATGTGGTGTCGGTATGATGCCGCTGCCACTGCTAAGACACAGTACGAAGGGACCTGATGCAGGACTTGCCCTTGAACGTGGAACATTCTCACACCTTGGCTTCCCTGATAGTTCAGTTGGTAAAGAATCCACCTGCAATGCAGGAGACCCCAGTTCGATTCCTGGGTTGGGAAGATCCACTGGAGAAAGGACAGGTTACCCACTTCAGTATTCTGGCCTAGAGAATTCCATGGACTGTACAGTCCATGGGGTCGCAAAGAGTTGGACACAACTGAACAATTTTCACTTCACTTAAAAATGAAGTAACAACCAGAAGATTCACCTTGGAATGCTACAGGAATCAATGGATATGAAACCCTTGAGGGAGAGCTTGAGACTTCCAGGAGGTTTATCTAGACAAAATCCTTATTAACTACAAAAGGAAAAAGAGTAACTGCAGTGGAGACTGGTAGATAACACCTCGACCAAGTGATCAAAGTGAACATCACCAGGAAACATACAAGTCACAGTTGCCAGCCACCCCCAGGTAGCAAGCGAGAACCGGTTTCTGTGAGATTTCAGCCCAAAGTGCCGATTCTGAATCTGTTCAGGGACACACTGACTGAACCCACCCACCCCAGTAACCATCTGCATGAGTCATTTTTCACCAGGTGATTCTGGTAGGGGACACAGAACTAACAAGCCACCACCAACCAGAAGAATTTGGGAAAGGTCAAAAGGAGACAGGAGACTCCAGTCCATATATCCTCCCATAATCCTCCTCACTGGAATCCATCTTGGCCGAGCAATACTCACACCACCAGGAAGGGCCTTGAGTCACAGCAATTGGCCAGAGACTACCTGGAAATGAATTACCTCATCATAAAACCCAAGGCTGCAAGCCACGTGGCAGAGCAGTCCTCCTGGGTTCCTTTACCTACTGCTTTCCCTGTGGACGCCCCTTCCCAACAAAGTCTCTTGCTTTGTCAGCACGTGTGCCTCTTTGGACAATTCATTTCCAGATGTTAGACAAGCATCCACTCTTGGGCCCTAAAGGGGGTCCCCCTTTCTGCAACAATTCCACTCACCAGGAAGCATCAGGTAACCTGGATGAGAGAGATATCCTACAAAATAGGGTGCCTGTACTAGTCCCAAGTGTCTCAGTGGTAAAGAATCTGCCTGCCAATGCAGGAGATGTGGATTCAATGCCTGGGTTGGGAAGGTTCCCTGGAGAAGGAAATGGCAACCCGCTCCATTATTCTTGCTTGGGAAACTCCATGGACAGAGGAGCCTGGTGGGCTACAGTCCATGGGGTCGCAAAGAGTCGGACATGACTTATCGACTGAACAACACTAACAACATGGTCATGCAAGAGACTGCCCTTGCCTTTTGGAAATACACCCTGAAGGATTAGGAGCAGGGGGCATCAGGTCTGCAACTTATTCTTAAATGATTCCAGAAAAAAATTAATGGAAAAGATAAATAAAGCTAATGTATTTAATTGCACATTAATAGTGGGGGAAATCCAGAATGCTAAAAATAAATGACTGCCGAATTACCTCTCAGTTTAAAAAATTATTGTCAAGGCCAAGAGACAAGACGGAATCCTAAAGGGGCACTGACCTTGAAGTTCTAACTCGGAGCCTCCTGCTCACAGCTCTGTGGCTCAGGCAAGTCTCATCAGCTGTGGCTGGAGGGTGATCAACCCTGGGTGAGTCCCCTGGGTTATGGAGGATCAAGGCGCTAAGGAATCAAGACAGCACTTTGCAAGACCTCAGGAGCCTGACCTCTGAGGATAAAGTCTAAGCTGCCCTCCTTCCCCAATGAGATTTTTTTTTAAGTCTTTCAGTAAAGGAAACTATGTCAGGCATTATGATAGAGCCCCAGGGGGCATGCAGGGACTTCATGGGTACTAGTCTCTCCAGCCTCCTGCGGTGTATGGCTGCATTCAGCTCTATAGATGGCTTTTCCTACTTATCATGTCCTACCACTTAAAAATATATATATTACTTGTAGACTTCATGGCCAGTATTTAATGGCAGCATAACACTTCCAGGTAGGTTATAGTCTATAACTTACTGATCCCCTATTTTTTGGACATTCAAATTGTCATCACTGGCTAACAGTGCCATGCAAACTCCTTTGTACATCCAGCTTTGCATGTCATTTGGTTGATCTCCTTAGACTAGATCCCTATAATAGGATTTCTGGGATCAAGAGGTATGAACCAAATACTTTCTACATGGATTATTCCAATTTACATGGCCAAAAATAATTAGGAAAACACCAGTGTCATCTGCATATCACATTAATATCCTGCCTTACTACTTTTTTTCCTTCTAATTTAAAGAGAAAATGGTACTTCTTTGCTATTGCTTGTTTGAGTATTCATGCTTTTACTACTTTGTCAGAATCTCCTCTGTCCATTTCTGAAGATATTTGTCAGTTTTCTTTAAAAAAAAATCAACTCATAAGAACTCTTTAGAGAATAGAGATTGACCTTTTGTGTATTCATATTTTAAAATATTTTTGGAGACTGGAAGGTCTGAAGAAGAGTACTGATTTCCAGTCATTTGACATGGTTAATGACTGGGTCACTGTGTAGCCTGAGTCTGAAGATGAGACTTCCCACTGCCAAGAGGTCCTTGCTAGTGGAGGTAATGGAATTCCTGTTGAGCTATTTCAAATCCTAAAGATGATGCTGTGAAAGTGCTGCACTCAATATGCCAGCAAATTTGGAAAACTCAGCAGTGGCAACAGAACTGGAAAAGGTCAGTGTTCATTCCAATCCCAAAGAAAGGCAACGCCAAAGACTCTTTAAACTACCACACAATTGTACTCATCTCACACACTAGCAAAGCAATGCTCAAAATTCTCCAAGTGAGGCTTCAACAGTATGTGAACCAAGAACTTCCAGATGTTCAAGCTGGATTTAGAAAACACAGAAGAACCAGAAATCAAATTGCCAACATACACTGGATCATCGAAAAAGCAAGAGAATTCCAGAAAAATATCTACTTCTGCTTCATTGGCTACACTGAAGCCTTTGACTATGTGGATCACAACAAACTGTGCAAAATTCTTCAATAGATGGGAATGCCAGACCACCTTACCTGCCTGCTGAGAAATCTGTGTGCAGGTCAAGAAGCAACAGTTAGAACTGGACATGGAACAACAGACTGGGAGAGGAGTATGTCAAGGCTGTATATTGTCACCCTGCTTATTTAACTTATATGCAGAGTACATCATACAAAATGCCAGAATGGATGAAGCACAAGCTGGAATCAAGATTGCCGGGAGAAATATCAATAACCTCAGATATGCAGATGACACCACCTTTATGGCAGAAAGCGAAGAGGAACTGAAGAGCCTCTTGATGAAAGTGAAATAGGAGAGTAAAAAAGCTGGCTTAAAACTCAGCATTCAAAAAACAAAGATCATGGCATCCGGTCCCATCACTTCATGACAAATAGATGGAGAAACAATGGAAACAGTGACAGACTTTATTTTATTGGGTTCCAAAATCACTGCAGATGGTGACTGCAGCCATGAAATTAAAATACGCTTGCTCCTGGGAAAAAAAGCTATGACTAACCTGGGCAGCATATTAAAAAGCAGAGACATTACTTTGCCTACAAAGGTCCATATAATCAAAGATATGGTTTTTCAAGTAGTCATGTATGGATGGGAGAGTTGGACTATAAAGAAAGCTGAGTGCCAAAGAATTGATGCTTTTGAAGTGTGGTATTGGAGAAGACTCTAAAGAGTCCCTTGGACAGCAAGGAGATCAAACCAGTCCATCCTAAAGGAAATCAGTCCTGAATATTCACTGGAAGGACTGATGCTGAAGCTGAAATTCCAATACTTTGGCCACCTGAGGCTAAGAACTAACTCACTGGAAAATACCCTGATGCTGGGAAAGATTGAAGGCAGGAGGAGAGGGGACGACAGAGGATGAGATGGTTGGATGGCATCACTGACTCCATGGACATGAGTTTGAGTGAGCTCCGGGAGTTGGTGACGGACAAAGAAGCCTGGCATGCTGCAGTCCATGGGTTGCAAAGAGTTGGACATGACTGAGTGACTGAACTAAACTGAACTGAAGAGGTCATTCAGCAGCCATAAACTAATCCTTCAAAGAAAGACAACGAAGAATTCTTAGCAATATCATCTGGGAGGATCCAGGTCAATATATGAACCTGCTGGACAGGTTTTTACCAAGTTTTAGACTAGCAAAGGGAGTGCTAATTTCTGGAAGAGAAAAAATTGTCAAAGTCTCTTTGACAGGAAAAATGTCTTTTTTCTTTTAAGAAGCAAGTGGATAGGGACATCTCTGGTGGTCCAGTAGTTAAGAATCTGTCTTCCAATGCAGGAGACTTGGGTTTGAAACCTGGTGAGGTAACTAAACTACCACAACTATTGAGCCTGTGCGCTGCAACTTTAGACCCAATGTAGCCATATATATATAAAGTAGGTGGATCACATACAACAGACAAGAGGAACCATCTGGTTCCTTACAGCCAGAGAAGGACACACGGGCTTTCTTAGAAGGCTTTCCCTAAGCATCACAGAAAACGTCCCTAGAAGTGAAAAGAAAGGTTCTTAGGAAATGTGTCTTTTCTATAGAAGCTGCACAGGTTCTCTTTATCACTTAAAAAATACATTGCATTCAGTACTTTTCAAAAGAGGGGGGAAAAGAGAAGAGAACCTTGCAAAGGAAGTCTTGGGCTCCTTCCCAGGTACACGTGAGCTTTACGCTGCCCACACCCAACCAGGCTCCCAAGAACAGGGTCCCAGAAATGGATGCAGAGATCCAGTGGGACAGAGAGAAAGGAAAGGCTGCCCCTTCTCTGTGGGTCTCTGTAGCACCTGACCCTGTCTGAATGGCTCACTGCAAACATTTTGACTTGAACAGCTGAGAAGCAGACCATTTAATTTCCCAGGGACCAGCTGGCCTCCCTCCAACAGCCGTGAGACCTTGAGGTCAAGTGACTCTTGCAGGCTTGTGACCTTACTGTTGTGACACCCAGGTGACTTGTCTCTACAAAAGTGCTGACCATCCTCTGTCCCTTGGAAAGAACTCAAGTATTTAACAGAGAGGACCTATAATTAGGGCAGCATTTGGTGCTCTTATTTGGAGGAGGGAGAAGAGGAAAGAAGCTCTATAAAATTCCTGCCTTGGGTTCAGCACAGGACCTCACCAGATGTTTGCATCCTGAGATTACACTGGGAAGGGGCCAACCTTGGTTCACAGGTGAGTTACCTGGATGAGACACTACAATGCCAGGGCAGGACAAGGCCTTGGTTCTCGCTACCCAGAGACTCCAGGCAGCTGGCAGCTGTCTTCCAGACCAGCCTCTGCCTCTGACCTCAATTTCAGAGCTGCTGAACTCTGGAAAGAAAGATTATTTAGAACATAGATAACAAGAGATTGGTGCCTGAGGTTTAGAGATGAGTAAAGATAAAATAAACAAGACTGTCCTTCCTAAATTTTAGCGTTGAGGCAGAGGGTTGGGTGAAGGGCAGCCTGAGAGTGGCCAGATGAATTACATGTACTTTTCCATCCTGGGGCACCTAACTCATCTCTCAGGTGCCTGTCCCTATGCCCAAGGGCAGCAGAATGGCCAGAAGGCAGTGAAACAGGTGGCCAAAGGTCCAGAGTGGCCTCACCAGTTCTCCAGGTGCTTCCAAGTTACTAGGGTCTGGCTCTGAGGGTGAGCTCTAGTCCCCCACGCTCCAGGGCCTTCGCTGAGGCGCCCACCTCCCTGGGAGCTTCGAGCTGGGTGGGGCCACCTCAAAGGGACGACCCCTGCGGCAATATACAGAACTAGTTCATCAAGACCATCATTCCGCTGGCCCAGGGCTATCCCGGGACATGAGCAGACACTGCCGGCTGGGTGACCGGCCAAAGGTCCGACCAAGACGCGTGGCCCTGAGAGTGGCGAGGGCCACAGGGACAGCACACAGGATCCGGGCAGGGATCAGGGAACCTGAAGGAAAGCGGAGTCGCCGTCACCCACCTGATAACATGGAAAGCCCAGAGCAGGCGGCCAGTCTCGGACCCATGCGCCGTGCGCACGATGCTGAGATACAGGTAGAGGGCGATTGCCACCGTCCAGAAGAAGGAGCTGGTGTTGGCGAAAGTGGAGAGCGCGCCCTGCAGCACGCAGTCCCACGAGGAGTCCTTGAAGTCCTGTAGGACCCCGTAGAAGTAAGAGGCGGCCGAGAGCAGGTCGGCCAGAGACAGGAAGAGCAGCAGGCGCCGCGCCTGGCTGCGCAGGTCGGGCCACAGGGCGTGCGTGGCCATCAGCAGGCCCGAGCCCAGCGCGGAGAGCACGCACGACAGAAGCACCACGGCGCGCTCCGACGGCACCAGCTCGGTGGGCGGCACGGGAAGTGGCATGGCCCAGCGCGCAGAGGGTTGGGATCGGGGATCCGCGTGTGGCCGCCGCCGCCGCCGCCGCAGCTGTCTGGGCACAAACCCGCGAGCTGCTAGCGTCCCAGAACCCGCCCCGCCCGCGTGCAGCCCTCCAGAGCCCTCGGGGCCCGCGGCCCACGCCCCGCCCCTGCCCCAGGCCACGCCCCTCCCCTGCCACGCCCCCACGCTCCGCTCCTTAGCCCCCACGTCCAGACAGCGGGTGCGCCCCGCCCCCGTCCTGACGCCACACCCCTTCGTCCTCAAGCCCCGCCCCATGGCCCCCAAGTCCGGACGGCGGACCCGCGTCGGCGCCTAGACTGTCTCACGAGCCCCACCCTGGCCCCGGCGCGCGTGCCCCTAAGGCTGCCCAACAGCTCCGCGGCACGCTCCCCAAGTCCCCGCCGCTCTGCTCACACCACACTCATGGTACCCTGCATGATCCGTCCTGCAGGCCGCAGGTCTGCGGGACGTCCGGGGGAGGGATGTATCGGCAATTTTTTTAGGGCTAATATTTCCTTCCTTTTTTTACTGCCAGCCTGTGTACGGGGGAGGGGGGTTGGTGAGGGGGCAGTGGTATGCTGGAGGGAGGGGTGGAGGCATTCTTTCCACTGGTAACAAAACCAACACTCGAAGTGATTCGTTCTTTAAGCAATGATAACAGAGGTGGGAGTTTGGAAGGGGGTGGTGGTTCCCGAGGGGAATGCTTCCAATTTTTCTTACAATGAGCACGATCACTGATATGGTTTCTTTTTTTAATTAAGTTTAGTGGGTGAAGTCTTACAGAAAGGAAACAATTTCTAATTTATTAGTGTTTTTTTCCCTGAAAATTCCATTAAAAAATTGGGGTACCATTCGTGTACCATAAAATTGGCCCTTGTAAGCGTACAGTTGGCTTGCCTGGTGGTTCAGTGTTAAAAGAACCCACTTGCCAATGCAGAAGAGGCAGGTTCAATCCGTGGGCTGGAAGGAGCCCCTGGAGAAGGAAATGGCAACCACTCCAGTATTCTTGCCTGGAGAATACCATGGACAGAGCAGCCTGGCGGACTATAGTCCACGCAGTCACAGCTTGACACCTAAACACATGTACAGTGATTTATAGTGTATACACAAGTTTGTGCAAGCATCCTCCCTGTCAAATTCCACAACATTTTCATCACCTCAAAAAGAAACACTGATGGTTCAGCAGGTAAAGAATCCACCTGCAGTGCAGGAGATACAGGAGATGCAGGTTTGATCCCTGGGTAGGGAAGATCCCTGGAGAAGGAAATGGCAACCCACTCCAGTACTCCTGCCTGAGAAACTTGATGGACAGGGGAGCCTGGCCAGCTGCAGTCCATAGGGCTGCAGAGAGTCAGACACGACTGAACATATCCCACAGGGTCAAAAGAGAGGTAAGAAATCCCAAATGGGATCACATGCTAAGCTCAAGGGACAAAACCAGGACTTCATACCTAACCTGACTGTGGTTTCAACCTCTTCTAGGAATGCAGTCTTTTTTTTTATTTTTTTATTTTTAAACTTTACATAATTGTATTATAGGAATGCAGTCTTAATCAGTCAGTCTGGAATTTCCTGCTCTGCAGTAGTGAAGTAATTCATTGATAGACCCCTGCAATCCCCCAAAGGAAGGCCACCTCAGCTGACATAATCAGCTCTTTGCTGACTAATTTCCTTGTCCCACCTCTTTCTGCCTGTAAAAGTCTTCTATTTTGTCCGGTTCTTCAGAGCTCCTTTCTGTTTGCTAGACGGGCTGCTACATGATTCATGAGTGAATAAAGCCAGGAAGATCTTTACCACTTACTCAATGGAACTGTGTTTTATAACAGTAGTCACTCCCCGTTTTCTCGCTCTCCCCAGCTCCTGGCAACTATTAATCCACTTTCTGTGTCTATGGGTTTGCCTATTCTGGACATTTCACAGAGATGGAATCAAATAGTAGGTGGTTTTTTGTGACTGGCTTCTTTCACTTAGCTTATTTTCAAGATTCATCCACATTGTGGCATATATCAGTATTTCATTTATGGCTGAATAATATTCCATTGTATGGATGTCCCTTATTTGTTTTTCCATTTTATCAATCGGCTCTTATAAACAATGCTGCTGTCAACATTTATTTACAAGTTTGTGTGTGAACGTTTATTTTCAGTTTTTTGGGTATATACCCAGGAGTGGAATTCCTGGGTCATTTCAGTTCAATTCAGTACAGATCAGTTGCATCCGACTCTTTGTGACCCCATGGACTTCAGCACACCAGGCTTCCCTGTCCATCACCAACTACCGGAGCTTGCTCAAACTTATGTCCATCAAGTCGGTGATACCATCCAACCATCTCATCCTCTGTCATTCCCTTCTCCTGCCTTCAATCTTTCCAGGCATCAGGGTCTTTTCCAATGAGTCAGTTCTTTGAATCAGGTGGCCAAGGTATTGGAGCTTCAGCTTTAGCATCAGTCCTTCCAATGCGTACTCAGGGTTGATTTCCTTTAGGATTGACTGGTTTGATCTCCTTGCAGTCCAAGGAAATTTCAAGAGTCCAACACCACAGTTCAAAAGCATCCTAGTCCAACTCTTCCATTCATACATGACTACTGGAAAAACCATAGCTTTGACTAGATAGACCTTTGTTGGCACAGTAATGTCTCTTCTTTTTAATATGCTGCCTAGGTTGGTCATAGCTTTTCTTCCCAGGAGCAAGCGTATTTTAATTTCATGGCTGTAGTCACTATCTGCTGTGATTTTGGAGCCCAAGAGAATAAGTCTCTCATTGTTTCTATTGTTTCTCCATCTATTTGCCATGAAGTGATGGGACCAGATGCCATGATCTTTGCTTTTTGAATGTTGAGTTTTAAGCCAGCTTTTTCACTCTCCTATTTCACTTTCATCAAGAGGCTCTTCAGTTCCTCTTCACTTTCTCCCATAAGGGTGGTGTCATCTGCATATCTGAGGTTATTGATATTTCTCCCTGCAATCTTGATTCCAGCTTGTGTTTCATCCAATCTGGCATTTCGTATGATGTACTCTGCATATAAGTTAAATAAGCAGGGTGACAATATACAGCCTTGACATACTCCTCTCCCAATTTGAAACCAGTCTGTTGTTCCATGTCCAGTTCTAACTGTTGCTTCTTGACCTGCATACAAATTTCTCAGGAGGCAGGTAAGCTGGTCTTTCCTAAGGTAAAGTCTCATCTCTTGAAGAATTTTGCACAGTTTGTTGTGCTCCACATAGTCAAAGGCTTCAGTGTAGTCAATGAAGCAAAAGTAGATATTTTTCTGGAATTCTTTTGCTTTTTCTATGATCCAACAGATGTTGACAATTTGATCTCTGGTTCCTCTGTCTTCTCTGGGTCATATGATTACTACCTTTTTAACTTTTTGAGGAACTATTAGACTTTTCCCCAAAGTGGCACCATTTTATATTCCTGCAGCAATGTATGAGGAGAAGGCAATGGCACCCCACTCCAGTACTCCTGCCTGGAAAATCCCATGGATGGAGGAGCCTGGTAGGCTGCAGTCCGTGGGGTCTCGAAGAGTCGGACACGACTGAGCGACTTCACTTTCACTTTTCACTTTCATGCATTGGAGAAGGAAATGGCAACCCACTCCAGTGTTCTTGCCTGGAGAATCCCAGGGATGGGGGAGCCTGGTGGGCTTCCGTCTATGGGGTTGCACAGAGTTGGACACGACTGAAGTGACTTAACAGCAGCAGTAGCAATGTATGAAGGCTCTAATTTCTCCACAGTCTCCTAACTCTTTGATTCTAGCCATCCTAGAATGGTTGGTGTTTCATTGTGGTTTTGATTTGTTGTTGCTCAGTGTTCAACTCTTTGTGACCCCATGGACTGCAGCACGCCAGGCCTCCCTGTCCCTCACCATCTCCCAGAGTTTTGATTTACATTTCTCTAATTAATAATTATATGGAGCATCTTTTCCTATGCTTATTGACCACCTGCATTTCCTTTTTGGGGAAATGTCTGTTCAAATCCCTTGCCTATTTTTTAAATAAGTTGTATTTTTGTTATTGAGTGGTAAGAGTTCTTTATATGTTCTGGATATTAGACCTATCAGATACATGATTTACAAAAATTTTCTCCCATTCTGTGGGTTGTCTTTTCAATCTCTTGATAGTATACAAGGAAATACAAAAGTTTTTATTTTGACAATGTCCAGTTTACCTCTTTTTTCTCCCTCTGGCTGTTATGCTTTTGGTTTACCATCTTTGGTGTCATATTTAAGAAGCCAGTGCCTAATCCAAGTTCAGAAAGATTTACACCTATGCTCTCTTCTTCCCAGTGTAACACAGCATTGGTTACTGTAGCTTTGCAGTAAGTTTTGAAATGAGGAAGTGTGAGTCCTGCCACAGTGTTTTCCTTTTCACTATTATTTTAGCTCTTTGATGTCCCTTGCAATTCAGTATCAATTTGAGAATTAGCTTTTCCATTTCTGGAAAAAAAATAGGGATTGCATTGAATCTGTATGAAAATTTCGGGGGACTGATGCCGTCTTAATAATATTAAATGTTCTTATCTATGACCAGGAGACGTCTTTCCTTTTATTTAGGTCATCTTTAATTTCCGTCAATGATGTTTTATAGTTTTCAGTTTACATTAGATTTGATTTTGCAAGTAACTCATAAAAGGAGATTATCATCTGGATAGATTATCTTTTTTGCATCTAACTTTTAAAAACATTGTGTTATGAACTATGCATACTGACAAGCAGTTACAACACAGATATACAATCTGATAAATAATTACAAAGCAAATACCCACCAAGAAATACATTATCAGCACACCAGAAAGCTCCCAGGCCTATTTCTTCCTCCTTGGTCATTTTCTTGCTTTTTAAAAACTGTTCACGTATACGTCCCTAAACATAGTAGTATAGTTTGCCTGTCATCTAATTTTTTTTTTTTGGCCACACCATGTGGCTTGTGGATTCTCAGTTCTCTGTCCAGGGGTTGAACACAGGCCCTCAGCAGTGAAAGTGTTGAACCTTCAGGGACCTCCCTGAACTTTATATAAGTGGAATCACACCCTATGATCCTTTTTGTATCTTCTATTTTTTAACGTGTTTTTAAAATTTTAATTGAAATAGAGTTGATTTACAATGTTGTGTTAGTTTAAGGTGTACTGCAAAGTGATTCACATACACATATATATTCTTTATTTACATTCTCTTCCACTACAGTTTATTGTTAAGATATCGAGAATAGGCTCAGATGGTAAAGAATCTGCCTGCAGTACAGGAGACTCAGGTTTGATCCCTGGGTCAGGAAGATCCCCTGGAGAAGGGAAGGGCAACCCACTCCAATATTCTTGCCTGGAAAATCCCACGGACAGAGGAGCCTGGTGGGCTATAGTCCATGAGGTCGCAGAGTCGGACATGACTGAGCGACTATGACTTTCACTTTCTGTGCTATACAGTAGGTCCTTGTTAGTTATCTATTTTATATATCAGTTCAGTTCAGTTCAGTTCAATCGCTCACTTGTGTCCGACTCTTTGTGACCCCATGAATCACAGCACGCCAGGCCTCCCTGTCCATCACCAACTCCCAGAGTTCACTCAAACTCATGTCCATCGAGTCAGTGATGCCATCCAGCCATCTCATCCTCTGTCGTCCCCTTCTCCTGCCCCCAATCCCTCCCAGCATCAGGGTTTTCCAATGAGTCAACTCTTCGCATGAGGTGACCAAAGTACTGGAGTTTCAGCTTCAGCATCAGTCCTTCCAATGAACACCCAGGACTGATCTCCTTCAGGATGGACTGGTTGGATCTCCTTGCAGTCCAAGGGACTCTCAAGAGTCTTCTCCAATACCACAGTTCAAAAGCATCAATTCTTTGGTGCTCAGCTTTCTTCACAGTCCAACTCTCACATCCATACATGACCACTGGAAAAACCATAGCCTTGACTAGACGGACCTTTGTTGGCAAAGTAATGTCTCTGCTTTTGAATATGCTATCTAGGTTAGTCATAACTTTCCTTCCAAGGAGTAAGCGTCTTTTAATTTCATGGCTGCAATCACCATCTGCAGTGATTTTGGAGCCCCCCAAAATAAAGTCAGCCACTGTTTCCACTGTTTCCCCATCCATTTCCCATGAAGTGATGGGACCAGATGCTATGATCTTAGTTTACTGAATGTTGAGCTTTAAGCCAACTTTTTCACTCTTCTCTTTCACCTTCATCAAGAGGCTTTTTAGTTCCTCTTCACTTTCTGCCATAAGGGTGGTGTCATCTGCATAGCTGAGGTTTTTTATATTTCTGCCAGCAATCTTGATTCCAGCTTGTGCTTCTTCCAGCCCAGCGTTTCTCATGATGTACTCTGCATATGAGTTAAATAAGTAGGGTAACAATATACAGCCTTGACGTACTCCTTTTCCTCTTTGGAACCAGTCTGTTGTTCCATGTCCAGTTCTAACTGTTGCTTCCTGACCTGCATATAGGTTTCTTAAGAGGCAGGGCAGGTGGTCTGGTATTCCCATCTCTTGAAGAATTTTCCAGTTGATTGTGATCCACATAGTCAAAGGCTTTGGCATAGTCAATAAAGCAGAAATAGATGTTTTTCTGGAACTCTCTTGCTTTTTCCATGATTCAGCAGATGTTGCCAATGTGATCTCTGGTTCCTCTGCCTTTTCTAAAACCAGCTTGACCATCTGGAAGTTCGCGGTTCATGTGTTGTTGAAGCCTGGCTTGGAGAATTTTGAGCATTACTTTACTAGCGTGTGAGATGGGTGTAATTGTGCGGTAGTTTGAGCATTCTTTGGCATTGCCTTTCTTTGGGATTGGAATGAAAACTGACCTTTTCCAGTCCTGTGGCCACTGCTGAGTTTTCCAAATTTGATGGCATATTGAGTGTAGCACTTTCACAGCATCATCTTTCAGGATTTGAAATAGCTCAACTGGAATTCCATCACCTCCACTAGCTTTGTTCGTAGTGATGCTTTCTAAGGCCCACTTGACTTCACATTCCAGGATGCCTGGCTCTAGGTGAGTGATCACACCATCGTGATTCTTTTATATATAGGAGTGTATATATTTTAATCCCAAATACCTATCTTACCCCTCCCACCCCGATCCCCTTTGGTAACCATAAGTTTGTTTTCTGTGTCTGTGAGTCTATTTCTGTTTTGTAAATAAGTTCACTTGTGTCATTTTGTCTCTTGTTTTTTTGCTGAATTTATTTTTGTGAGATTCATCTATGTTCTCAGTGAAGCCGCAATTCTTTCAATTTCATTGCCTGCCATACAGTATTCCATCGTATAAATAAAATATCTATCCCATCTACTGTTTTGGGACATGTTGGATTGTTGGATAAGCAATGCTGGAATAAGCATACATTCTTTTTTTAATCAGGAAAAAAGTTTACTAAGAACAATTCTCAGCAGCTGGAACAGCATATTCATGAACTTTGCTCTGCAGAGGTCAAAGAGCAGCTGCTTTCCTTCTGAGTCACTTAGGAAGGCCTTGACCTCCTTCTGAGAGGGCCCAAGATCATGAACAACCCCAGGCTGTCAATGAAGCTGCTCGGCTTTTTACTGGTGTGAATAGTTCTAAGCTTGGATTGTGCAACCAGCCTTGGCTTTGGCACATGGCCACGCAAGAGCCTGGAATGGACTCTCCCCGGATCATAGTCATTTAATTCTTCAGAAGGTCTTTGAAGGACAAGGGAGGACAGAAGACATCTTCTGGCGAGCATCTCTGTCACAGATCAAATCGACTAGACCTTTCCCCATTTATTGACATGAAAACCCTTCACCCACCTCCCCAGGCTTTTATTATACTTCATGTTTTTAGGGAAAAGCACAAGTGCCCCTCCCCCACTACCACAATTTGCAGTAAAGTTTCCTTCATTTGGGGAAATTGCAGGGGTCAGCACATCTGAAGTGCAATGGATAAACCTTGTCCTGGGAAAACCATTTTTGAGATCATGGTATTTCTCCAGCCAGGTAAGCATGTGCTCAGTCTGTCCAAGTCTTTGCAACGCCATGGACTATAGCTTGCCAGGTTCCTCTGTCCATGGATTTTCCAGGCAAGAAGACTGGAGTGGGTTGCCATCCCCTTCTCCACGGGATCTTCCCAGGCCAGATGGAACCCAGGTCTCCTGTGTCTCCTGTATTGCAGGCAGATTCTTTACTGCTGCGCCACCTGGGAAGCCCTTCAGGTAAGTATAGCGGTTGGTTATTTTACATGCAGTTTTGAGCAAGAGAACCTTTGGCATTCTCTGCACTGGAAAACATTCAAACAACATTCATACTTCTCATTACAGGGGTAAAAAAATGGGAAAGACATGTAATGAAATAGCTTCAAATCACTTAGATTTAAGCTTGAGGCCAATTTTCCAGTCTGATGGCACTGATATTGCCCAGATGGGTCCGGGGACTAAGCAGAAGTGTGGGAATCATGACTCCCAAGTTGCTGGGTGATCTTAAGCTGCCTAATGTGGTCTCTGCGAAAAGAAGCCGAGGACTCTGGACACCTTGCCTCTCAACACAGGTGCTGGGTTCTGCTTCTCCCATCTCCATCCCAGGAAATGGTGGTCCTCCAAGGAGGTGTGACCCAGACAGCAAACCCAGAGAAACTCCTGGCTCCAAGCTTCTGCTGACAGCTCCTACCCACATGGAATGCAGGGTCCCATCAGCCATGTTTTAAGAGGCCTGTCCTCTCAGTCCTCCCCCTCCCTCTCCCTCCTTAGAAGAATTGGTAAAGATCCAGATGGAATCTTCATTTGACCCTGCGTCATCTCTCTAGCATCTCCGCCAAGCCAGCTGGCAGTTGTCTGCTGCGCCCATGTCCAAAGGGGTCATGTCTAAAGGTCCTGGCACATCATGACAGCCCTCCTTGCCCTGCAGTTGTCTGGCTGCAGAACTAGGGGCCCAGACCCCGAGAGGCCCCACAGCCATGGCCAGCAGCCCAGGAACAGATTGGCTTGGGTTTGCTTCTCCCTTGTCCTCCCACCCCAGAAATGGCACAAGGTTCTTCTCCCCTGTCAACCGCAAAGGGGATGGCAATCTGAAGTCTCTCAAATGAAGGAACCCTAAATGATTTTCTGAGCTCAACTCCCACCTAAGCAGTAATCTATGTATTTGATTTTTAACACTAGAACAGAAGAGGGGCTTTTCCTCATGCTGTTGGTAGAAATGTGGGCTGGCTAGCGTTCTCATTTCCCTCTTTGAAGGTGAATATGGCTCATTTTGCCCTTTTCTATGTAGGTTCCATGGTAAGCAACAGTTGTGGAAGAGGAACCTGGTTCACATGGGTCCCTCTCCCTATTCCCCCCTCCCGGCATCCTCAAAGGAGGTAGTGCAAACCCTGACATGCTCACGTGACCACTGAGCCACACAGATGGAAAACCAGGGCAAGCTGACCAGCCACAGTTGTGCAGTTGTAACTGACCAGGGTTCTTGGCCTCCTTGATTAATAGAAGTTAAGAGGCCAGACAAGAAATTCAGGCAAAACTTTATTGGAGTGTCTGGTGTAGCAGGAGGGATGGATAACAAGCAACAGTTTCCCTTGCTTTCTCGCTCTCTGTGCGGGGTACAGGAGAAGAGGCAAGCTGGTTCCTTATATGGGGTGAAGGGAGGGTTCCTTATATGGGGTGAGGGGAGGATGTGTTCCTTATATGGGGCGACGGAGGCCAAAGGGGTGGCTTAGGTGGTTTGCCCACCCCTTTGGTGGTGTTACATGCAGGGGGCATGTACAGTACACCAGCCTGCTTTTGCTCCCTGGCTCTTCAGACTTGGCAGTTGAGTTTTTATATCTTCTTGTTTATAACTGGATGCATAGTTATTTTTAGTCTCTTATAGTTTCCTTGTATTTTGTTGTTGGAGGAAAAGTTTGTCCAGGTGCAAACACTGCAGCGAAGTCTCCCAGGTCCCAGCCTGTCTCACAGTCAGGGGCCTCTTCTTCAAGGAGCATGGCTGGTGGGTGTATTTTCCTACCAGAGAGACCCTCAGGGCTCAGGAAGATGTGTTTAAACCCTCACCCCTCCGTCCCCATTACCTTGAACCTTCCTCTCCTTACCCCAAAGTCTAAAAGCTGTTGCTGCCAGCTTGCCGTGCACCAGGCCCTCCTGCCTGTGGAAGCCCTGAAGACCCTGCCTCTGCCAAGCTCTTATACTGCAGCAGCTCCCAGGGTGACCACTACTGTGGTTCCCAGCTGCCTGGGCCAAATTAAAGAATAGTGGGGGCACTTCCCTGGCGGCCCAGTGGTTAAGACTTCGCCTTCCATTGCAGGGGCTGCAGGTTCAATCCCTGGTCGGGAAGCTAAGATCCCACATGCCTTGCAGTCAAAAAGCCAGAATATAAAGCAGAAACAATAGTGTAATAAATTCAGTTAAGACTTTTAAAATGGTCTACAAAAAAAAAAAAAAAAACACCTTAAAAAAATAGATAAATCACTAAAGGGAAAGCCCACTTTCCTTTATACCTCTGCCTGGGGACTCACTTTGCAGGTGGGAGTGGCTGAAAGTACATTGCTGGCACCAGGAGTGAGGTCTCTCTCTCCTAGTGGAAGACCCAGGTTCTAGTCCTGCTGCTCGGTCCTGGCCATGTTGGTGGGCAGAATTCTAAAAATGCTCCCACTTGATTCCTGAGCCCTGGTCATCTCATCAAACACCAATCTAGGTATTCCTCTGAGGGGATTTTGAAGATGGAATTAAAGGTTTGTTATGATCTGAGTGTTTACACTCCCTCGAACTTCCACGCCTCACCAAATTCATATACTGAAACCCTAACCCTGACTGTGATATTAGAAGGCGGGGCCTTTGGGAGGTGATTAGTTTTAGATGTAACGTGAGGATGGAGCCCCTGTGATGGGACTGGTGTCTCTGGAAGAAGAGGAAGAAACACCAGAGCTTCCTCTGTCCGCTGTGTGAGGATATAGCAAGAAAGCAGCTGTCTACAAGCCAAGAAGCAGGTTTTCCCCAGGAACTGAATCTGTCGGCAGCTTGATCTTGGACTCCCAGCCTCTAGAACCCTGAAAAACAAATGTCTACTGTTTAAGCCACTCAGTCTGCAGCATCTTGTTATAGCCGCCCGAGCTAAGTCAGGTGGCCCGTTAAGATACAAAGATGATCCAGGTTGGCCTGAACCCTTTACAGGCAGAAAGTTTTCTTTGGCCAGGAGTAGAGGAGGAAGTCAGAGAGCACTGAAGAGTGAGGGAGATTCCATCAGAGGGAGATTTGGCGTGAGGACCTAGCTGCCAGCAGTGATGGTGTGAGTTGTTGTTCAGTCACTCAGTCGTGTCCAACTCTTTGTCACCCCATGGACTGCAGCACGCCAGGCTCTGTCCTTCACTATCTCCCAGTGCTTGCTCAAACTCATATCCATTGAGTGGATGATGCCATTCAACCATCTCATTCTCTGTCACCCCCTTCTCCTGCCTTCAATCTTTCCCCAGCATCACAGTCTTTTCCAATGAGTCAGCTCTTCCCATCAGGTGGCCAAAGTATTGGAGCTTAAGCATCAGTCCTTCCAATGCATATTCAGGGTTGATATCCTTTAGGATTGACTGGTTGAATCTCCTTGCTGTCCAAGGGACTCTCAAGAGTCTTCTCTTATGAGAGGGCCTGTGAAATGCTACTAGGGATGAAAGAGACCTGAACTCAGCCAATCCTTGAACAAGCTGAGAACACAGCCATTAACGCTGGACTGTGGGACCCTGAATGGAATACCCAGTTGAGCCATGACAGACTTCTGACCTGAAAGGTCTATGAGATAATAACTGGCTGTTTTATAAGCCACCAAATTGATGCTGGAGAAGACTCTGAGAGTCTCTTGGACTGCAAGGAGATCAAACCACTCAATCATAAAGGAAATCAACCTTGAATATTCACTGGAAGGACTGATGCTGAAGCTGCAGCTCCAATACTTTGGCCACCTGATGCAAAGAGCTGATTTATTGGAGAAGGCCCTGATGCTGGGAAGGATTGAGGGCAGGAGGAGAAGGGGGTGGACAGAGGATGAGATGGTTAAATAGCATTACCAACTCAATGGACATGACTTTGAGCAAACTCTGGGCAATAGTGGAGGATAGAGGAGCCTCCTGGCTGCAGTCCTTGGGGTTGCAAAGAGTCAGGGACACAACTTAGGGACTGAACAACAACAACAAATTTGGTGTAATCTGTTACAAAGAAATAGAAAACAAATATTCCACATGACCCAAAGGGGCTACTTAATCTTTCTAAGTCCCTGTGTCTCATTCAGAAAATAAGGACAGAAAATCCAAAGGGTTGTGAATAAGGGCTTGTAGACAGATCCCTGAGCTTGGGGGCAGAAGGCCAAAAGTTGCAAGTTGTGTCACTTTTAGCAAGTTATTTAACTTCTCCTAGTTTCAGGTTCCACACTTCTAAAATGGAGCCAACGGCAGCTATTTTCTTAATAACTGAGTGGCAATTGGGCTCATGGCCACCCAGCCAAAGACTACATTTCCCAGAATCCCTTGCAAAGAGGTATGGTCACCTGCCCAAGGCCTCACCAATGAAATGAGAATGAGGCATGTGGGCTGCTTCTAGGGTGGACTTTAAAACATGGCACATGCCCTCCAGCTCCTGCCCCCTCCTATGACTGGAACACTGAGGTGCCAGCCACACAGTTTCAACAAGCAGACAAAGAACATGACTTCCAAGATGGTGGAGAAGAAAGATGGTATGAACCCAGGTCCCTGAATGAGGGGGTTGCCGAGTCACCCAGTGGCTTGGCATGTAAGACAGAAATAAACATGTTTCCTTGGAGCCCTTGGCTATTGGGGAGGGGGAGCGGGGTGCTCTTGTTACAGCAGCCTGGTCTCTGCCTTGACTAATTCAAGCAACTAGTACAGGGAAAACAGGTCCAAGGATGGCAAAGAAGAATCAGGGATGTCATGTAAGCATTAATTAGCCCAGAGCCTCCCTTTCACCTAGGATTTTGTTTTGTAAAATGGAGCAATTATTAAAATATCAAGTGATTTTTTTAATCCTCCTCAATAAGTATTACTTCAAGAATATGCTAGAAGTTCAGTGAATCAAGAGATTGTGGTGATTTATTCATTCCACAGATTATCTACTGAGTCCCTATTAATTGCCTGAAGATATAACACTCAACAAAACAAAATACCCACTTTCAAGGAGTTTTCCTGCTAGGCAGGAGAGAGGTGATAAACAACCAACAAATATATAATGTTCAATGGTGATTAGTATGGGAGAGAAGAGTAAATAAAAGGGTGGAGGCATGCCAGTGAGGGTGATGGGAATGTGTTATACAGGTATCCAGAGAAGATCTCCCTGATGCCACAGCATTTGAACAAGATCCGGAAGTGAGGGAGTGTCCTGGGACACCCAGGGGAAGAACATTCTAGGCAGGGGAAACAGTCCATGCAAATGCCCCGAGGAGGAGCACAGCCTATGTGTTCAGAGAACAGCAAGGAGCCTCTGGAGGGGGGATCAGAGGGCAGATAGTTCATGAGGGCCTCACAGTCAACATGAGGAATTCAGCTTTTGCATACTGAGAGTCCCTTGGACTGCAAGGAGATCAAACCACTCAATCATAAAGGAAATCAACCTTGAATATTCCCTGGAAGGACTGATGCTGAAGCTCCAATACTTTGGCCACCTGATGAAAAGAAGCAACTCATTGGAAAAGATCCTGATGCTGGGAAAGACTAAGTCTAGACTAAGAACAGGAGGAGCAATTGGAGAGCTGAGCAGTGGGGTGCTCTGAACTCCATGGACAGAGTAAAGCCTGGCTTAGGGGCTACTGTGTCATTGAGGTGAGGGATGATGGAGGCAGAAATCAAGGATGCGTAGTTCCAGATGCAGAGATGATAGGATATGTGGAGGGGTCGGGTGTGAGTGTGAGCAAATGAGGAGTCAAGGAAGATTCTAGAGTTCCAAGATGAAAGGGCAGAGTTGCTCTTGCCTAGAGGGGCAGGTATGGGGAGGCAACAGAAGGAGCTCAGTTCTGGATGCCTTTGATTCCTACTGGACAAGCCAAGCAGTCCTACTTGGGGAAGGTCCTACTTGGAAACAGAAATCTGGAGGCAGTCAGCATAAAGACGGTGTTTAAGCCATGAGACCAACATCTGCAGAGGGAGCCCTGGGCACTACAAACTAGAAGTGGGAGGATGAGTCAGTGGAACCAGAAAGATGTCTTTCAGCTGTGATTGTTTTATTGTGGCAAAATTAAAATTTTTTTGATATGTCATAAAAATTATCATTTTCACTGTGTTGAAGTATGTGATTCAGTGGCATTGATGACCTTCATAGGACTCTGTAACCATCACCACTATTTCCAAAACTTTTTCATCACCCAAAACAGAAACTTTGTACCCCTTAAGCAATAACTCCCCATTGTCTCTTCCCTCCAGCCCTGGCAATATCTACTTTCTGTCTCTAAGGAGTTCCCATTTCTGGACCTTTCACATCAATGGGCTCAGACAACATGTGGTTATTTCTATATGCTTCTTTCATTTACTATAATGTCTTCAAGGTTTACTCATGTTCTATCACGTAATGGCACTTTATTTCCTTTTATGCCAAGTAGTATCCCATTGGATGAATGATGCTTATCCATTCACTTGTTGATGAACACCTGGGTTGTTTCTGCCTCTTGGCTACTGTGAATAATGCTGCTGTGAATAAGCAGTGACTCTTAATGTGGGCTTGGGGAAGAAATAAAAGCTATGAGCATGTCTCCTTCCCAGAAGCCCTTCACAGTCTTCCAGGGGTTTTATTTGGCTCTATAAAAGAGGACTATGGGCTAAACTGATTGAAAACAGCTTTAAAACAAATGGGATTAAAAGAAAATTATCCATACGCATTAAATTTCAATTAGACAGGAAATATATTACACATATACTCAATAGGAACATGGGACCTAAATGTGGAGCATGTACAAGCTATGCTATGTCTTGTTCAACACCTGTTTCTCCACAGAACACACACTCGATAAAGAGGGACCTGGCTGGCCTTGTGCATGGTGTCTGTCACACAACAGGTCCTCAGTCAATGTCTGTGGGACAAACGGAGCAGCCAGATGACAGTCGCTGGAGTCGCAAGGGACACACAGTGGCCCCTTGGCAAGGGACAAGGATCTTACCTGTGGGCAGTAACCTGGAAGGGGACCAGGTGAGTCTGTTTTCATCAACTTCCCACAGGAATCGAGCAAATCCTTTCCTTACCACCGTGGAAGACAAGGCCCAGGAGTTCAGTGTTTTGTTTGTTTGAGCAGCGCCAACAACAGAAATCACAGATGTCCTATCATGTTGCAGGTTTCTCAAAATACCACTCATGCTCATCACTGCTTTTAAATTATGGTCATTACTTGGCCAGCTGCTGCTGGATCATATTTAATGTGCTAATAGAGGCACATATGTTTGTGTATTAGTCATTCAGTCATATCCAACCTTTTGGGACCCCATGGGCTGTAGCCTTTCAGGCCCCTCTGTCCATGGAGTTCTCCAGGCAAGAATACCGGTGTGAGTAACCATTCCCTTCTCTAGGGGATCTTCCAGACCCAGGGATCAAACCCGGGTCTCCTACATTTCAGGCAGATTCTTTACTGTCTCGGCCACAAGGGAAGCCCAGGGGCACATGTATTACTCTAACAAATTTGGTTTTATCAACTATTTTGATAATTATGTTACACCATGTGCTGTGCTTAGTCGCTCAGTCGTGTCTCTTTGCGACCCTATAGACTGTAGCCCGCCAGGCTCCCCTGCCCATGAGGATTCTCCAGGCAAGAATACTGGAGTGGGTTGCCATGCCCTCCTCCAGGGGATCTTCTCAACCCAGGATCGAACCAGGTCTCCCGCATTGCAGGCGGATTCTTTATCATCTGAGCCACCTGGGAAGCCCAAGAATACTGGCGTGGGTAACCTATCCCTTCTTCAGGGCAACTTCCTGACCCAGGAATTGAACCGGGTCTCCTGCATTGCAGGCGGATTCCTTACCAGCTGAGCTACCAGGGAAGCCCATGTTACACTATATTTGCTATATAATCCATGTATTTTTTCCATCTTTGGGTCTATAGGCACTGGTAGATGAGCAAAGGGGTCACGATATAACCACAGTCAAAAGGCTGCTCCCAGGGCTTGTCTCCATTCCCCCTCTGCCTTCATCCCTGGGACACACGGGTACTGGATCCAGTTTCACACCCAGACTCCATGTCCTGACCCGGCTGTGAGGGCACCTCTCGCCACCAGGAGGCGCTGCTTCCTCCGTGTCAGAGGAAGCCCAGGGGCAGATACAGGGCTTCCTCCCTCCATCTTTGTCCTAATCAGGGCTGGTTAACGGAACCTCCTGGCAACTTTTTTCCTGTTCTCATTCTCCGCTCCCCCACGCCCTTCTCTTTCTCTCCCCCATCCACTCTCTCTTAAAATAAAACTTTCTATAACGGAAAATTTCAAAATGTACAAAAGTATATGCGAACCCCCCGGATGCCATGAGTCAACTTCAACAATTATCGCCTCATGACCAATCTTGTTTCACCTACATCCTACCTGGGGAACTTTCTAAGTATGTAGATACCCAGGTCCCACCCAAGATGGGGGAGTCAGAGTCTTAGGGCTTAGGAAGCTCCCAGGCCGCCCTTTGGGAACCACTTTTACAAACTTGGCCCCGCCTCTGGGATGCCGGCTCTGCCCCCCAGCCCCCAGCCCGAGCTTGCAGGCCTTCTCCCATCTCTGACCCAAGTCCTGTGGCTCCCATCACCCCTCTCGCTCAGGCCCCACAGGACTCCGGCACAGCTGGTCCCTGCCCTTTGTATGGTCGCTCTTCTGCATCTATCTGAGAGCCAGTACTAAGTGACCACACCTCACACCCTTGAGCAATCTCCGGCAGCTACGTTCTGTTGGCTCCTGGGTCTTTCGCTGCCTCTTCCTATGGACAGAGAACAGGCCCCCGAGTCCATCATTTCTAGACTGGAAAGATACTGCTAAGCTATTAAAACTTGACTGTGAAGTGTTCAGTAAAATCTCAGTGATGAGCTGAACTGTGTCACCACCACCCCGCCCCCACTCTGCAAACCCATAGTTGAAGTCCTGACCCTCAGGATTTCAGAATGTGACTGAATTTGGAGACTGGGTTTCCACCCCCCCCGGCCCCTATTTATCTGTGACTGCACTGGGTCTTAGCTGTGGCACCAGCATCTTCGATCTTAGTTGTGACATGTGGGATCTAGTTTCCTAACTAGGGACTGAACTCGGGACCCCACTGCACCACCAGGTAAGTCCCTGGATATAGTTTCTTTAATGAGGTAATCAGGTTAGAGGTCATCAGGGTGGGTTGTAATCCAGTATGACGGGCATTCTCATAAAAAGGGGAGGTGTGGTCACAGACAGGCACAGATCATGTGAAAACACAGGGAGAGGAGGGCCATCCATGAACCAAGGAGACAGGCCTCAGATGGGACCAGCCCTGCCGACACCTTGATCTTGGACTTCCAGCCTCTGCAACTGTGAGAAGACAGATTTTCTGTGGTTCTTTGTTAGTGCAGCCCTAGCAGAGTAACACAACCCCCGAGCAGAAACAAGTCACAAAACAAGAAACATTCCTGAGTTCTGATGAACCAGTTTCTTATGACTGTCAGAGGCAGCCCCAAGGACTGGACCCAGGTTCTGTATTTGTGTGTGTCCCCTGAGAGGCCCTGGGTTCAGCCAGAAGGAGAATTCTGGTTCCACCCAGTCTCCCTCGCCCCGACTCTCTGGGTGGGTCGGTCACCATCTTTTGCTGCAGCACCTGCTCTGTGCCAGGCTGTCTCAGGAAGTGGTCACCAAGTCCTGATCCCAAACCGGGTCATGAGTTTGACCTGGGACAACAGAGTCCTCATGACCTCCAGCCTGAAGGCTTATGGCAGGTGTTAGACAAAAGTGGCTACACAATTCATGGGCCAGGTGCACAGTGAAATTGCAGGTCCTTGTTCCAAAGTCGTTACCAAGTTCCATTGGTGACAGCCCAGGGGCAGGTCCTGCTAAGCACAGGGTCCTGTGATGCCTGCACAGACTGCATCCCCTGAAGCCGCCTTGGCTCTTAGGGAACAGCAAAGGGAGGAGCGAGGCCAGCGTCCAGGGCACTGCAACCTCACCAGGAGTCACTGACTTGTCACCAGCACCAAGAATCAGCCACCTGCCCCTTCAGATCTGAGCCTCGTGGAAGCTTCCAGACCATGACCTGGGGGAGATGGCTTCTATATTAAAAGTTAATAGTTTCATCTCTTCTCTCCTATCTGGATTCCATGTTTTAGCAGTGACTTCAAATGGAAAAAGACAATCCTTAAAGTTTGTCATTTAGAGACAGGATAATCTGTGATATCTGTGCATTATGGAAATTAGACTAAGGCCTGATGCTCTGTTCTGGAATGATGCCTCGGGATCCTGGGGATGGAGTGAGGAGGTACCAGCCTGAACAATTACTACAGAAACACCAAAGGGGCACAGGGCACCTCTTAGTTAAAGAGTCCAAGGGCCTATGTATTTGGCTGTTTACTTTGGCAATTCCAGTTCCAGCAAAGGATGGATTTGTCCATAGTGGCTCCAGGTAATGTCCAGAGAGACATGCAGGAGATGAAGAGTGAGGGAACCCCTCCTTCCTCTGTGTAGGCATATCATTTATTTGTGTGTTTCAAACAATAAATGGGGCTGTGGCGAACTCATGTCTAATGAAAACAAGGCAGCTCCTAGGATGGCAGGCACTTAGGCAGGATGGGACCAGGGAGCTGGGGGATCCAGGGGGCCAGAGTCGCAGCATCCCCCTTTGTGTGTACTGGGACCAGCAAACTGCAAGTGCATCTCATCTGCACCCTGAGCTCACGACTCACACTGATCAGGGGAGCCCCTGACTGCATCTAGTGGGGTGAGAGGTTTTCCCAAGGATCCAGCAGCTGCTGCTAGAAAAGGCCTCTGGGGAGCAAAACTCCCCCAATCCCCCCTAGTCCTTGGGCATCCCTACTAGCACCCTGTCTGGTGTAGGGCATGGACTAGGTGCTGAATTAAAGCTTTCATTTTGACCAGATTCCTCACCACACCCACCAATTTTAACCACTGATCCTGGGGGGAGAGAACCCCAGAAAAGAGTGGCAAAGATTATTTCCCTCCCACCTGCCCCCCTCCCTTAAATGTATAAAGGCTACAGTTTATAGATTATTTTGTACATGTCCAAGTGCAGGCTGGTCAGACAGAAAAAGTAAGAAATTCAGTTTTAAGTATTCCAGGAAATCTCAACATAATTACATCAGTTCTTATCTGGGCCTCAGTTTCTGATCTGGAAAATGAGATTGTACTACAATGAACTTTCCCTAACATATGATTCAGAGAGGGGACAATTCAGGTTCCTATTGGGTTTTAAGAGCTGTGTAGGGTCCCTGTGGTCATACAGACAAATTAGGGAACAAAATGACCTTGCAGTTCATTTGTTGAAAGGACCCTTAATTATTGCCTCACCTCAGAGGCACCATCTGATGCTTCACCTAAAGAAAGTGTATTTTTAAGGGCACTGGTTTTGTGGATGTGTTTAAATATAAATGTAATACATATGTGTGCATGCATACATATATATATATATACATACACACGTTTTTGTTTTCAATAAACTTTAAATTTTGGAATAATTTTAGATTTACTGAAAAGTTGCAAAGAGAATTCCCTCATACCCTTCACTCAGTTTCCTCTAAATGTTAACATTTTACACAACCATTATCAAAACTTAGAAATTAACATTGGTAAATGTTAAAAGATCTTTCTAGGGTTTCACCAGTTTCTGTACTCATGTCTTTCTTCTATTCCAGGATCCAATCGAGGACACCACACAGCATTTAGTCAAATATATGTTGTAACTTTTTATTTTGAAATAACCATAGATTTACAGAATATTGCAAAAAAAAAAAAAAAAATACAGAGACATCCTATGTACTTTTGAGTCAGTTTCTCTCAGTAACTGTAGGACAATACTGAAACTAGGAAATGGATATCACTGATCCACAGAGCTTATTAAATATACAGGCTGACATATATATATTTTTTTTAAGTGATTTTTTTGGTTTTTTGTTTTTTTGGCCTCACGTCATGTCACGCGGGATCCGAGTTCCCTGACCATGATCAAACCTGCACCTCCAGCCTTAGAAGCACGGAGTCTTAGCCACTGGACCACCAGAGAAATACCTGCCTATACATTTTAACCAAATATATGTTTTAACCTCTACTTTGCCTCAGTCAAGAAGAACAGATACTTTCCCCAAAAAACATAAAACTTGCATTTAACTCTACCTGCCTCCAAACTTAAGTCCAGTCATGAAGTTCTTGGTCCCTCTCTCCAACCCACCAGCTATAAACTAGGATTTGCCCATTCATTCCCAAAGAAGAAGTGCACTCTGCCCCAGGGCCAGACATGCTCAACTTAAGGACCCTGAACTCCCCAAATTCAAGGCCAATGTGCATGCGTGCATGTGTGTGTGCGTGCACGCAGGTATGTTAGTATGGGTGAGAGAGACAGACAGAGACAGGGAAGTAGCCCTCTTTACCAGTCTATTTTAAACTCACTCCTGTGAAGCCAACACCACCCCCTCACGTCTCCACAGGAGAGGAGATAAAGAGCTAGATGAATATCCAAGTACATGTCTTCTGTCACCATCAGATATAAAGATGACAGAAATATTCTATCCATCCGTTCTAAAGACTGCAGGAGTAAATTCAACTGCCATGAAGATATCAGTTTTATCCGAGACCCAAACGGAACCAGAGACAACCTGATCTTTGTTTCCTGAATGATCATCCAGGGATGTCTACAGGTGACCTCTATCTGAGACAGGTCACAGATAAGTGACCTCTATGTGAGAAACAGATCATGTTTCTGTGCTGACATAACTGTGCATGTTTTAGTCGCTAAGTCGTGTCCGACTGACTCTTTGTGACCCCATGGACTGTAGCCCGCCAAGCTCCCCTGTCCGTGGAATTCTTCAGGCAAGAATACTGGAGTAGGTTGCCTGATTCCCTTCTCCAGGGGATCTTCCCGACCCAGGGATCAAACCCAGGTATCCTATACTTTCTGCGGATTCATTACCATTGGGCCACCAAGGATGCTCCTTGCCGGCATAACTAAAAGCAAAGCTAGACAGGAAAAGGCTACTTTGCAAATGATTTTACCTGAACTCAAATTAACAGTCTAGTTAAATCATAATCCAAACCTGTGGTCCCTTTGGGCTTCCTTGGTGGCTCACACGGTAAAGAATCCATCTGCAACGCAGGAGACCTTGGTTCGATCCTTAGGTCGGGAAGATCCCCTGGAGAAGGGAATGCAACCCACTCCAGTACTCTTGCCTGGAGAATTCCATGGACAGAGGAGTCTGGTCCCTTTATTTGAGAAGTTCAAGCCCCCAAATCAGTTGGTGGTTGGAGAAGGCAGAGGCATTCTTTACTTCAGCCTAAAACTGGGGGAAAAAATGTAAAGACTTCGGCTTATAATCGATCCCAAATGCTGTCTCGGTCAGAACTCCCGTGAGGGCTCTGGGCTGGCTCTGTCACTGCAGCCGGCATCCCAGGCACGCAGTGACCCTGCTGCAGCCCACACAGGCTCTGGGGAGCAGAGAGGAACTGCGGCCAGGCGGCCACAGGCATGGCCAGTGCAGTGTGCATGACAAAGGGATCCTCTCTGAAGCCAGCCCGCTGAGCAGAGGAGGACCGGACCATTCCCACGGGAACAGATCTGGCTGCCTGCTTTGCTTTCCAGCAATCAGAAAAAGGGGACTGGCTTAGCCTGGAGGAGGGGCTATCAGGCAGAGTGAGTCAAGGCCAAGGTTCAATTTCAAATCCCAGAAAACCCTAAGGCTCTTCTGACTCTTACAAAGTGGTCAGAATGGAAATAGTCTCCTCTCCCTTCCAGAGTTTAGAAGCACAAAGACAAGACGGAGCTAAGAGTTGGGGTCCAGTTGGGTGGGCATGAGCAGGGGAGGGGCCCTGGGCAGTGGCTGGAAGGGGAGCAGCAGATGACACGCAGAGGTTGCAGGAGGGCCGGTCACAGTAGGTGCTGTCCTCAGACTGCATCAACAGTACCCATCGCTTCACAGACCCTGGAAGCTTGTCTTACTTTAGTCACTGGGGTCAGAGGAGTCAGCCACTGGCACATGGCTTTGCCTCTGGGATTCGGGTGAATTCCTATAAGCACTATATTGGAGAACAATGGGGAAAATCAGCGGGACAGTGAACCGGGGAACTCACCACTCAGTGTCAGCAAGTAGATACCAACGGCAGGAAGGCAAGGACCCCAAGCTGGTTTGGCAGGCTCTGGGGACACACAGGGCCTGTATTGCTGTTGGGTTATCCCAGGCTTGCTGGAGGCCATGGGGTGTGCCTGGTGATCCAAGACTTGGAAAAGCCACTGCTGTCTTGGCTCTCCATCCTTTGGTGGCTTGGATCCAGTTCCTGTTGCCATGGTAATCTGGCAGGCCTCACAGCTTGCTGGACCCAAAGCTGGCATCGGTAGGTGGAACTGGTGGGACCCAGAGAACCACACTCTCATCTCAGCTGAGCTCCCTTGGAGCAACCCTTCTTATCAGCCACTAGCGCAGAAAACACCACCAGCTTCTCCTCCCCATCAACTTCCTGGGCCTGGCTTCAGATGAAAAGAAAAACTCTCCCCAAGGCAGACACATCTCCTAATGCCCACACAGGTACCTTCTCCAAAGCATATGACTGCATTTGAAATTTGCTTCATGCAGGGAGAGAGAGAGAGTAGAGGGTGTTCACATTCAAATCACTCGGCAAAGGGGGTCCCCACAGGTCAGCGACACCATCCCAGGCTCATCTCTAAGGACACGAGCCTGCAGTTAGGAATACAGAGTTCAGAGCCAGATTGCTTGGCTCCCATTTCTATCAACTGCATCCTTTGTTACTTTTAAAATTTATTATTATTGTTGCTTTCAGCTACACTATGTGGCTTGTGGGATCTTAGTTGCCCAGCCAGGGATTAAACCTGTGCCCCCTGCAGTGGAATCACAGAGCCCTAACCACTGTACCACCAGGGAAGTCCCATCCTGTGTTACTTTTGCTCTTGGTACTTCTGTTTGTTCTCTGAAAGGCAGGGTAACAACAGATTCTTGCTCCTGAGATAACACCTAAGCCCTAGGATGCAGGGCTTCATACATAGTAAGTGCTCCATAAACATTGGCAATTATCATTCCTATGTGCAAATTCCTCCCAGCCAGGAACCATCCATGGCCCAGCCTGTGCACCTTTTCCCCGCAACAGTTATAAGCAGGCAGCTCCAGGGGCCCAAGAGCTTGCTTCCCCAGCAGCCCTTACCAGCTGCCATGGCAGGGCAAAGCCTCCAACATCCTGTCCCAGCATCCCATGATGGTTCGAGAGTCTTGCCCCTTTCTTCCCTCCTGGGCCCACAACGTGCAGCACTTCTAGGGCAGTATACTTGCTGATTGCTTCCTGCATTATTACTCACAACAACCAGCTAAGACACTGCCAAAGAAACACTCACAGCTGGCCCCGCCGATGACAGAGGGCAGGCCTGTCCTGCTTCTGCTTGAAACCTGCAGAGAAAGAAATGGGGAGGGGAGGAAAGAGGATGGAGGAGAAAGCTGAGATCGCAAAGATCCCAGCAGGGCTGGCCCACGACCCACACTGATCAGGAGGAAAAACAAGCCAGCGCTTCCCTGGATGAGAAGTTAGAAAATGACAATAGTTTAAAATTCATGGGGACTTCCCTGGTGGCCCAGTGGTTGAGACTCCACCTTGCATCCCAGGGGATGTGGGTTTGATTCACGGGGGCAGGGAACTAAGATCCCACATGACTTGGGGGGCAGCTAAGCCCAAATGCTCCAATAAGAGAAGTCCTTGTCCTGCAACAAAGACCCAGGGCAGCCAAAAAAAAAAAAAAGCAAGCAACAAAATAAAGCAGCAGTGACTGCTCCCAGATCCCAGGCACGGTCTAGAGTGGATCCATCAGAGTTCTGACAAAGGAGATACGGATGAAGATTTATGTCAAGGAGTGGGCTCATGTGCTCACAGGGGCTGTTAGGCCAGGCTGAAGTCTGCAGGGCAGCCTAGCAAGCTGGAGACTCCTGGGCCAGAGCAGACACTGCCATCCAACCACAGAATTTCTTCCTCTTGGGTCCCAGCTGGACTCTTAAGGCCTTCAACTGACTAGATGAGGCCCACCAACCCTCCTGGATGATCTTCACTCAGAGTCAACTGATGGTGGATGACGACCCACCTGCAAAACGTCACAGCAGCACCTAGGGTCTGGCTGGGTTCCTGGGTCCCACAGCCTGCTCATGCAGACGCCTCAAACTGACCATCACAGAGAGGCAGCCTGAAGATCGCATGACTCACGGCTTTGGATGCAGACCACCCAAAGTGCGTGTGGGGGGACATGCAGCGGGTGTTCTCTACCCCAGCAAGGGAAGTCCCAGAAACCTGTGTTCCAGGCAAGGGGGTACAGAGGAAGGCAGCTCCCCAGCCAGAGGAATCTCTCTGCCCGAGAGGAGAAAGCCCCTGGGAGGGTGTCCTACACACATGCTGCAGGAGGAGGGCACATAGGCTTATCCTTTCTTGGCTACAAAATGTCCAGTGGGGCTGATGGAATGACTGCTTACCTCAGTCTTCTGCCCCCAAACAGGTGAACACGTCTGTATTCTAACAAAGCAAGGCAGGGGACTTCTGGTGGTCCACTGGCTAAGACTCTTTGCTCCCAATGCAGGGGGCCCAGGTTTGATCCCTGGTCAGGGAATTAGACCCCACATGCCACAACCAAAGATGCCACGTGCTACAGTGAAGATCAAAGACCCCTCGTGCCGCAACTAAGACCCAGTGCAGCCAAAGAAATGAAGATTTAAAAACAGTAAAATAAAAGCAAGCCAGGCGTTATCTTTTAGTGCGGGAAAATGCCCCAAATACGTCCAGTTTTACCCCAAAAGTAAGTCCTGGCAGAACACATTCATCAGGTTAGAGCACCAGTTTTCCTGTGTTTAAGCATCGGTTTTCCTGAGTTGCCTGGGAGCTTGGAAAGGGGCAGATTCCCAGCCCTACAGTGGAGCTTCTGATCCAGCAGGTCTGGGAAGGGGCCAAAGGCACTTCCTGCAGCGACCATACCCTCCCGTGAGCACAGGGACAAGAGGGGTCTGAGTCTCCCACTCCCTTGACTCCCAGCCTAGGCCGGCCCAGGCAGAGGACCCTGGAAACTGGAAGCAGAGGCAGGCTTCCCACTGTGAAGATGACTACGTGCAGACCAAGGGGCAGTGGCATGCCTGGCCAGTGTGGGCACTCTCCGGCTGCAGTCCCGAGTGTGGCTCTGCCACTACCGAGGGTGGGAGGGCTGTGCATTTCACGGGGACAGGGCATGTCTTCATCCCTGGCACAGGTCTAGAGCAGGTGTCACAGGGTGTGGGAAGGATGGAGACGAGGGGCCTGTCAGATCCGGGTCCAGCCCACCCTCAGGCTCAGAAACAGTCTGGAAGAAAAGATGCCTCAATGACTTCCGTGGTGGTCCTGCAGTTGGGATTAGAGATTTCAGGTCTGCGTTAGATTCCTGGTTGGAGGGGCACTAAGACCCTACAAGCAGCTCAGGGCAGCAACCCTCCAAAAGAAAGATGGCTCCAAAAAGCAAGATGGGGGGCTGGGGGTATCCAAGCCAGCCCCGCCCCCTGATTTCCATGCGGAACCCCATTTTCTGAATCTAGGCAGCAACTTTGATGAAGAGGTCTACTTAGGGAGGCTGCCTCACTCCCCTCCTCCCGTCCCCACCCCAGGCGCCACAGCTGATCAGTCAGGGCTTTCAGATGGAGAGGACAATCTTCCAGACAGAGGAGGCCAGGACCTGAGGAACAATCTTTCCCATCAGAGACAGGAGGCTAGCGTGAATAATCAGTCAGTGCCTCAAATCTGACTGCATTCCATGAAATTTACAAAACACACCAAGTTAGCAGTCTTTCACGGAATCAGACTTTACTGGAAAGTCACGACCCATGTGAACATACTTTTTCAGTGTACTTTCCTTTCTACTGAAACGCTTTGGTCCACTTGCCAGGCAAGCTTCTGCTGCATTAACACAAGATGTTCAAAAGGCCCGGAGTTCCGCTCAGAGCTGTGATGATGCTTCTCTTCTCCTTGCGTGTGTGCTAAGTCGCTTCAGTCGTATCCTGCTCTTTGTGACCCCTATGGACTGTAGCCCACCAGGCTCCTCTCCTCTGTCCATGGGATTCTCCAGGCAAGAATACTGGAGTGGGTTGCCATCCCCTCCTCCAGGGGGTCTTCCCAACCCCAGGATCAAATCCACATCTCCTGCGTTGGCAGGCGGGTTCTTTGCCACTAGTGCCACCTGGGAAGCCCTTCTTTTCTTACAGGGGCCCTTCTGAGCCCCAAGCCCGATACATCTTGCTATAGAGCTAGAGCTGCCGGCCCAGGGAACCAGGAATACAAGAAAATACAGGGAACCAGAATACAAGAAAACCAGAAGTCATCTTCACCAGGGGCGTTTTAAGTTCCTGGCACTTAAATTTTAAGCATTAAAGAAAAAGTGGATTCTGAGAACAAGGCTCTTGAATGTCACCATTCCTGGGAAAGCAAGACCCGTTCTCCATCCACGGAGATGTGGAAATTCACTCAGGAAACCTTCCTAATTCCACAGTGCATCTTTCAGAAAGCATGAATGTCCCCTTCATGAACCCATAACATATTAACTTTCACTGGGTGCTGAAGACTCAATGGGGAGGATGTCCTAGGTCTTGGGAGACTCCTGGTAAGAGAGAGAGATATGGGGAGGAAATCACAGATGTGCAAAATCATAACTGTGAGCAGTGCTGAACCACAGGAACAAGTGCTTTGTAAGAGCCCGGCCTGGTGGCACAAGCAAGGTACTCAAAGAGTCACGGCTTTGCATCATGCGCGCCTCTGCAAAGCTTTGCAAGGAATCCAAGACATTTCATACCAACCATAAGTGTCCTCTTGCATTTCAAAGTGATGTCAAAAGTGGGAGGAAGGATTTCCCTAGTGGTCCAGTGGTTAAGAATCGCCCTGCCAATGCAGGAGACAGATTTGATCCCTGGTCAGGGAAGATTCCACATGCCTTGGAGCAACTAGGCCTGCACACCACAACTACTGAGCCTGTGCCCCAGAGCCTGTGCCCCACAACGAGAGAAGCTACCACAGTGAGAAGTCCACATACTGCAGCTAGAGAATAGCCCCTGCTCACAGCTATAGAAGAGCCCAAGCAGCCACGGAGACCTAGCACAGTCAAAAATAAATAAATAAATAAATATATATATATTTTAAAAGGAGAAAAGCTCGAACTCTTAAAAACCACTGGCCCAGATGTTTAAGGAAGAGGGCCTCCTAGGAAGTGAAAGGCTAAGCGTGGATACCATGATTACCTAAATTGCTCTTGCATTAAGAACTGCGTATTGAAAAAAATACATGTGTTTTAGGAGCAAGAGTTACTGCCCCCAAATCAGTCACAGATCTGAATAAACATAAATTTTTGATGTGGCAATACGGCCCCAAATTCACACCCTCTCTCCACCTACTCATAGACTGATTTGATGCAGTTTATCTACCCTCCTCTCCTGGTCACATGGGCCTCAAGAACTCCATCACAGTAACCCCCTCCTCCTTGCCACTGATTGGCTGGGGCTGGACGGGGCATTGGGAAAAGTTTCCTCACTTACAATAAGAGACCCCAGGAAGAGTTAGGCAGGAGGTGAGCTGGTGGGACACAAGTCAGTATGTGGAGGATGGCAGAGCAGAAATAGGGACAAAGTCTTAACTCCTTGACCTTGTTGAGTCCTGGATACATAACCCATCACAAAACTCCTCTATCTCTGCACTTATGTTTTATAAAAATTTTAATGTTCTGATCATTTGTTATTTTGAGTAGTGTTTTCTCCTACTTACAGAAGAAGGAATCCTAACTGATATATCCCATAATCCAAGCAATTTGAACACCACAAATTACCTTGGAATTAAAAATGAAAAAAAAAAAGGGCAAACCACTTAACAAAAAATGTGTATGTTACAAAAGGTTCAACAGCAGAAGCAGCTTCTGTGTCCTCTCCCTGCAAACTGCAAGGGCAATTTGAGACAAACGTGGCATCTGCTCTGAGCACCTGGGTGATGTTCCCGGATGTTGGCAGATAGAGGAGGGCATGGACCGCAGAGAGGAAGCAATGCGTAAGTTTAATGATGCCAGACAGGACAAAATCAGTCCCCATTTCCGGCTGAGAGTCCTGGCTTTGTTCTTCAGATCTGTGCTTTTCCCTGCCTGCCCTCAAGCCAGAACCACTCCCCCTCCCACCCCAAAGATTAAGGGGACAACTTCCGGGCTAAATAAAATGTGGGTGAAAACCTGGACACTGGCTCTCACAAGTCTAGTCCACCTTAGCAGGAGAGGTGACGTGAAACTTCAAACAATTTCAAAATAAAACTCTGCCCAAGGGCTGTAATGTAAGTTTGAGTTTTGGAAGGAGCCCAGCACCCTTCATGCTTCTGAGCTGAGACTCGGCGTGAGGCAGCTCAGCCCAAATCCACTTGTTGTTGTTTAGTCAGTAACTGTGTCCAACTCTTTGTGACCCCATGAACTATAGCCCGCCAGGCTCCTCTGTCCACGAGATTTCCCAAGCAAGAATACTGGAGTGGGTTGCCATTTCCTTCTCTAGGGGATCTTCCCAATCCAAGGACTGAACCCACATATCCTGCATTGGCAGGCGGATTCTTTACCTGTGAGCCACCTGGGAAGCCCAAGGAGCCTGGATGCTGAATGGCAAATCAGGAGGGCAAGGTCCACAAACGAGAGATTTTTTTTTTGTAACTGTGAATGAGGAGCCTGTGGAAGGAAGGCTTTGTTGTGGTCAGGTGGGCTGTTTTCCTTTTCCATAAGGAGGATTTAAGGGCTCCTGTGGTGGCTCAGAGGTAAATAATCCACCACGGATTCTATCCCTGGGTCGGGAAATCTCATGGACAGAATAGTCCATGGGGTTGCAGAGTCAGACATGACTGAGCGACTGAACAACAGCAACAACAACAATCTAGGCTCCGTAAGAAACCTGCTTTTCAGAACCAAGGACCAGACAATCAGATGTGCTTTTCTGAGGCCAAGGCCAAGTTTCCTACATACGAACACAGCAAGTACTCTCCAAAGAAACTTATGATTTCCCTTGAAAATCTCAAAGGCTTTCTTTTCCCCCAAGGCATAAGTGTTGCCTGAAGTTGACAGTGAACTAAACCAGCAGAAAAGATAAAAAGATGGATTACCTGGTTTGTGGGCTGAGGGAGGACCAGGGATGGGACCCTCAGCCGTGGCCCCGAAGCCACTGGACTTGCTCCACCTGTCCGACCTGCCGGGCTCGCCTCCACCTCTGGGCCTGGGCTCACTGCCAGTGCCCAGGCCCTGCCTTAGGTGTGCATTCACCTGCGGAGAGGTGCTGGCACCCGGGGTCCCCTCCCCTCTCTGCCCCCACCGTGTGACCTACCCCCTCCACCCGCCCAGCCTCTCAAGCACTGGAACATCCCTCCTGAGTCACCTGGATCCTAAATCTACAGCTGGTGGAGAAAAAGACAAAAGGGGAGAGGAAGAAGGGAGGAGGAGAGAGGAAAAACCCAGCCCCCACACCCGCCAACAGTGCCCCGGTGATGGGTAGAGGTGGAGCCAGGTGGGACCAGGAGCCTGGGCAAGACCTTCGCAGGGATCGTCAGGGTCAAATTCCAGGGCTGCTCTCTTCCACTGGGTGGCTATTCTGGGAAAGTAGCTTTCAGGCAGCCGCTGACAGATTGGCTACCACGGAGGCTGGAATCCGGAAAACTCAGAGCTGGCACAGGTAAGGGCAGGGAGAACAGCCCCAGGTAATAAAGGGTGCCCCTGAAACTCCGCTCTGAGTGCACACAAACCCACTCACCTGTCTTGGTCCCAGCCCTTCAGGAAGCATCTCTGGGCACCTGGAGTACTGACTGTCTGGTTTGAGAGAGGAGGTCCTGGCTTCATGTGCTAACCGGGGGTGGATGGGCACAAGTTGGCGGGGCTGGTGGCATCTGGTGCAGCCGGCTAGCGTCCTGCCATCCAGGATGAAGAGCTCTTGGCAGCCAGATCTAGTTTCTGGTCCCTTCTGTTCTCTGGCCAGTCCAGCCCAAGTCAATAGCAAGCATGGAGCTCTCCGCACAGGCTGAATGTGAGGTCACAGGTGGCGCCAGAGGGGTGGGCCTGGGCATCCCAACTGCTGTTCAAGTTCAGTTGTGTGCTTCGGAGGTAGCCAATCGAGCCAAGCCTCGGGGAGCCACAGCAGAACAGAAGCACCAATGCCCAAGAGGAGAGCTGTGGGCACACGAGATCTTCTGATAACTAGAGTTTTCAAGTGCAAGGCAGGTGTTAAGATCTAAAGCCCCCACTTGGAAACCAGAACCCATTTCCCTAAGGAGTCAGTGAGGCAGGAAAAGGAGCCCAAAGAGAGGACCAGTCAGAACCCAGCCTTTTTCCTCGGGGTTACAGCCTTGCTCACCAAGTGGGTAGAAGGCGTGGTCTCTGACCTCAGGATTGCATCAGTCCTCAGGGCTACATTGAGCTTTGTGCAGCCCCACCTCAAAGGCAGTAGCTTTCTCAGGGCCTCAAGAGGAGCCCCCAACAGGCCAGGCCTTGCCCAAGGGTCCTGATGCACAGCAGTGGGGTGTGACTCTGGGTGGGTGGGTCCACCTGGAACCTGTCTCTCCTTCCTCCTTCTTCCTCCTCGTCCTCCCTCTCCCCCTCCTGACTCCTCCTCTGCCTTCCTCCCCAGCCAGTCCTAGGTCAGAAGCCTTAAGAAAATCCCCCAAGCACTGGCCAACTCCAGACCGCTCTGGCCCTTAGATCATCTGCTAGTCACTGGGCTAAGGCCCAAATGAATGGCAGAAAAATGCTTGGTGATTTCAGAAAACTGAACTGCAAGGGTACTCACAGTAAAATCTTCAGCAGGAGCCCCGCATGTCCTTGAATGCTGAAGGCAAGGACTTCAGAAGCAGAGCTAAAAGAGAAGTGTCTGCCTCCAATTTAGCAGACGAGAATCTTTTAGATTTACGTACAGAGTCCCATGATAAGTCATTTGGGATCCCCCAACATAGGAAGGCTCTTGTGGTTAGAGCTGGGTGAGTCAACGAAACAAACAAATGAGCTCGATGAGGTCAGCCTTTTGGAAAAGGAACAAAGAAAACTGCACCCGAGTGAGAAGCCGCTCATGATGCCAAGGCAGTGATCGCTGGAAGCCCAATCTGAGTTCTCGAGTCCAGGGGCTCTCAGTAGGGGTGAATCTGTCCCCCGGGGGACATCTGGCAATGTCTGGAGACCTTTTTGGTGGTCACAAGCAGAGGTGGAGATGCTACTGGTAACGAGTGGGTACAGGCCAGGCAAACTGATGCCATCTCACTGCACAGGACAGACCCACAGCAGAGAATGAACCGCCCCAAATATCAACAATGCTGGGACTGGGAAACAGTTCTAATACCACAAAAAAGACTTCCCTCTCTTCTTTAAAAGTCCTGGACAAACGGTCACCTTTAATCACTGGACATGTCCCCAGCCCAGAGGGCCACCTGCTACCTGCTAGGCTAGGTGATCACGGATCAGTATCTTTGCAGGCAGCTCTACGTACAGACCCCAGCTTGGGCGAGCTGCCTGGCTGCCCCAGCCCAAGGGTCCCCATCCTCAGAACTGACTCCTACTGTGCAGCTGCAGAGACCTCCCAGTGAAGCCATGGAGAGGGAGTGGTGGCAGTCTTCCTGGTCACAGCACACAACCTCACCGGTGACAGGAGCTTCTCGGGCATCAACGACCTTTCACATACTTTGTCACGCCCAAATAAATAAGAGCCCTGCCCATTAAAGCAGTCTTTCTGCGTTCCTGACCTGCCTGGCCAGTGGGATACCCAGGAGCCACATGTCCAAGGGTGCAGAGGGATGGGGACCTCACAGGAAGGCAGGGGACCGAGGGAAGCTGGGAGCTGAGAAGCTCGAGCCCCTCACCCTGAGCTGAGTCCAGCCAGACTCCATCCTCTGCCTCTGCAGATAGGCTGAGGGTTGGGAGTACCTGAGTAGTAGTTACCAGTCACATGGTGAGCCCCCAGAGACTGGAGCTGGGCTGATCACCCGGCATCTGGGGGTGACCCTGGCTCTGAGCTGCAGACCCCGCAATCGAGGGTCTGGATATGAGTCCAGCAGAGACAGAGGCTCATCACACTCCTGGAGGTTTTTCTACCGCGATGCTCAGCCAACAGTCAATGGAAATCACCCTGAGGGCTGGGTGGGCGTGAAGGACCAAGCCCAGGCTGACAGTGGCCGCCTTCAGGGAGTAGGGGGCCCAACCTACTAACTTCATCTACCTCAGAACTGCTTGACTGTTTTTTTTAAAACGGTTTTTTAAAAAATTATTTTGAGGTGGACCATTTTTAAACTCTTTATTGAATCTGTTACAATTATCACTTCTGTGTTTCAGTTTTTTGGCTAGGAGGCACGTGGGATCTTAGCTCCCAGACCAGGGATCAAACCTGTGCCCCCTGCATTGGCAGGCGAAGTCTTAACCACTGGACCCCGTCAGGGAAGTTCCTGAACTGTTTGACATTTTATGATCATTACTATTAATTTTATAATTTTAAAAGAACATGAAAAAAGATGATTGAGAGCTGAATATCTGGCGTCCAGGCCCTCTTTTGTGGGAACACACTTTGCCTGCTCAGGGCTCTCTGCACGGCCGTCTTGCAGGGACTCTGGACCCCGGGCGCCAGATCCCAGAGAGCTGCCCTGGCGAGACTCTGCGAAGACCACAGAGAAAGGGCAGAGGCAGTGAGCGAGGGCAGCTCCCTTCTGACAACTGCAGGGAACAAAGACGGCCCAGCCAGGTCAGCAACCTGGGTGAGAAGGAGGCTGAGGACACGACACCCCACGTCTCCTGCGACACTCCCTGAGCAGTTGACTGTCACCATGATGGTCTTTCAGACCAAGACGAGGCTCTGGATCCATTGCTCACCCCGAGGTCCACAATGTGGAGGAAAGCTGTGCTCGGTTAAAATGTGTCTCCCACACCCCATTCCACCCCTGCCCCCCTCACACCTCTAAGCTCAGTGTCTCTCCCCACCCAGTCTGCTCGCAACTGGAACAAGGCCCAGACTCCCTGAAATGCCATTTTGACCTTCATGCACCCCACTTCAGACCCACGGAACCCGAGATCTGGTTTTTCCAGGTCCAATCAGTTTCTGGTCTGGAGCCAGCACTGTCACCACCGTTCAGCCCCTCACTACTCTCCAACCCCCAGTTCTGGGGGTGAAAGTGCCTGCACAGCAAATCGCCGACAAAATGAAGACAGCCTACTGAATGGGAGAAAATGTTTGCAACTGATATAACCAATAAGGAGTTAATGGCCAAACTATATAAATAGCTCATTTAGCTAAAAAAAAAACACATACAATTAAAAATGGGCAGAAGACATGAATAGATAACTTTTCTGAAGACACACAGATGGTCAACAGGCACATGAAAAGATGCCCCACATCTCTGTCATCAGAGAAATACAAATCAAAACCACAGGCGAGAGATACCACCTCATACCTGTCAGAATGGCTATCAAAAAGATCACAGATAACAAATATTGATGAGGATGTGGAGAAAAAGGAACTCTTGCACACTGTTGGTGAGAATGCAAACTGGTGCAGCTATTATGGAAAACAGTATGAAGCTTCCTCAAAAGAGATAAAAATAAAACTATCATAAGATCAAGCAAGTCCACTCCTGGGTATATATACCCCCAAACCGAAAAACACTAATTCAAAAAAATACATGCGCCCCAATGTTCCTAGCAGCATCATTTGCAATAGCCAGGATACGGAAGCAACCCAAAAGTCCATCAACAGATGAACAGATAAAGAAGATGTGGTGTATAAACATATAACAGAATACTACTCAGCCATAAGAAAGAATGCAATTTTTCCCATTTTGCAACAACACAAATGGACCTAGGAGGAATTATGCTTGGTGAAGGAAGTCAGACTGAGAAAGACAAATACTGTATGTCATCATTTACATGTGGAATCTAAAAAATAAGCAAATGAATATAACAAAAAAGAAGCAGACTCACAGATATAAATTAGTGGTTAACATTGGGGAGAAAGAAGGGGGAGGGGGCAAGATGGGGGAGGGGACTAAGAGTTACAAATTACTATGTAAAAAAGTTACAGAGATATATTATACAGCACAGGGAATATAATCAGTATTTTACAATAACTTTAAATGGAGTATAATATATAAGAATTCTGAATCACTATATTGTATATCAGAAACTAACATAATATTGTACACGAACTGTACCTCAATAATAAAATTATTTTAAAAACTAAAAAAAAGAATATACAGGTGCGAAGGTAAACAGCACCAGTATTCCCAGTGGGTTAAAAGGAAAAGTCACTCCGATGCTATAGCAATGCTGCCCTATTGGTTTCCATAAGGAGGGAGCAGCTCCCTGAAGACCCAGTCTGGGATCTGGACTCTGGAAGTTAACTGGGGGTCTGGGTTTCAGTGGGGAGAGTGGAAGAGATACAGAAGCCAAGCAGACATTAATTCACTGCTCTGAGCAGTAAATTAATGGAGGAACCTACTCCTTGCCCCCCACCCCCGCGCCCAAAGAGAAGGCTCAGGATCGAGGTTGTTTATGAGGCCAGGCAGGAGAACTCAGTGAACCAACATGGTCAGACAGCTCACCCACCACACCACCTGTGTTTGCTCAGTGTGTCTGACTCTTTGCAACCCCATGGACAGGCTCCTCTGTCCACAGGATGTCCCAGACAGGAATACTGGAGTGGGTTTCCATTTCCTACTCCAGGGGATCTTCCCAACCCAGGGTTAGCTCTGTGCTGTGCTGTACTTAGCCACTCAGTTGTGTCTGACTCTTTGTGACCCAATGGACTGTAGCCTGCCAGGCTCCTCTGTCCATGGGGATTCTCCAGGCAAGAATACTGGAGTGGGTTGCCATGTCCTCCTCCCAACCCAGGATCAAATCCAGGTCTCCCACATTACAGGCAGATTCTTTACTCTTTGAGCCACTAGGGAAGCCAAGGATTAGCTCAAGGCTGGTCAAATAGGAATTAGAAAGGAGAGATGTTTGTGGACCCCAGTCCATCCACTTTGCTCTTGTCCCCACATATTAATGGCTCACTTTTCACCTATGCCCCTAAACCATGCCTGATCCCTGATCCCTGAGTTAATAACCCTGTCGTTAGAAGAATCAGACATGCTGACAGGCAAACTGGCTGGCTGGACAGGAAACTCAGCCCATTCAGGGGATTTCGCATCTGAGTATAGAATAAATTTGCTGTTTGGCTTAAGCCAAAAGAATGAAGCTCTAATTTGTAAATTTCAGCCACAAACCAGCTCTCTCAAGGAGACTGGGTCTTGGTGGCAAGGAGGGGGAAGAGTTCCCTGAGATTACACACCAGAACCTTCTGCTCACCCTTCTGCAGGCTCTCCTGCCTCCGTGCCTTACTGGCCAGCCTCTCTGTCTTGGGCACCCTCTTTCCAGCTTCATCAAACGACTTTAAAGTCCTTCAAGTCTCAGTCAGCCCTCCTCTCCTGGGGGAGGCATGGTACCTGCCCTGGCTGTAGGCTCCCGCACCCACCCCAAGCATCATCCATCAGCACCCTCAGCCTGCTCTCAGAGTCAGAGTTTGCATGCTCCACTTGTTAACGACCAGGCTGGGCTGCAGGTGCATTGGCTGTACATGAGGAGGCACGACACAGGTGACGCAGGAGATGGGAAAGTGTTTCAAGAACTTTAAGTGTAAGGAATTGTTTACACGTTAGAGCCTCTGAGCGCACCTAATCAGCAAGTTAACGGTGATTTGGACTCTTCAGAAGTTTGTTAGTTTGGTGCCTGAAACCAGGAATGCTGCAGCCCAAAGGAACCACTCAGTCAGCCCAGGCAGGTGCACTGACCCAGACGGGTCAGAGGTAGCGGGTGGGAGGCTGGGGTGGTCCACTTAGCTGAGTGCTCAGAGCAGACCTCAGGCATCCAGAAACGCCCCCGGGACTGTGAGAGAATATATTGCTGTTGTTTTAAGCCATCCAGTTTGTGGTCATTCGTTACAGCAGCCACAGGACACTCATATGTCCCTGGGGTCATCAGTGAACTCACTGCAACAGGAAGAGGGAGGGGGCCAGGGCTTGTGGTCGAGAAGAGGCCCCCGAGCAGCCTGAACTCCTGCCCTTCCTCAGGATGTACTGTCACCCCCAATACTGTGCACTTTCTGTTAATCAATACTTTCTTTGGATAAACCTAGTTACCCCAACTTTACAGCTAGCTGAAATTCAAAATCAAGTAAGTGATATGACTAATATTAAATGAAAGCAGTGAATCAAAGTTTTGTTTTCAAATGACACCCACGCCCTTTTTCTGATTTTGGGGTGGGGGCAGGATTGTCCTTGAGATCCACTTATTAGCTCATTCTTTAATCTGCCTACAATGCGGGAGACTCGGGTTTGATCCCTGCGTTGGGAAGATCCCCTGGAGAAGGGAATGGCAACCCACTCCAGTATTCTTGCCTGGGGAATTCCATGGACAGAGGGGCCTGGCAGGCTACAGTCCATGGGGTCACAAAGAGTCGGATACCTGAGTGACTAACACTTTACACACAATGTAATCAGATATAGGGGGGTTTCGTGCCCCACAGTAATTTAGAAGCAGCCACTCAGACGGCAGGAAAAGGTTTGCTGAAATTGGATTCACTGGCGACACCAAGCAGAGACAAATGAGGGGTGCAGAGCAGAAGAAGTGGAGATGCTCCAAGACACACTCACCAACACTTAAAAAGAGCACAGGGAGCACGGCTCCGGGCTCGGTGAAGACCTAGAGGGGTGGGAAGGGGTGGGGGTGAAAGAGAGGTTCAAGAGGGAGGGGATATGAGTACACATATAGCTGATTCACTTTGCTCTACAGCAGAAACTAATGCAACTTTGTAAAACAATTATACTCTAATTTAAAAAATGAATAAAAAATAAAAGAGCCAGGAGCCCTGAGGCTGGGGCCTTCAGGCCATGATTCCATACTACACAGCACAGCCTTGCATCTTCAGAGTGATGATCTGGCTAACAGAAGGTAAAATGGTATTTATTCTGCTTTAAGAAACATACTGTTCCCTTTGTCCGCCTGTCCCCACAGTGAACTCCAGGCTGGTCCCCCCGCCCACGTTCCCAGGCAGAGGGCATCCCACCCTCTCCTCTTGTTAACTCTGCCCTGGATTCAGCGAGGGGACTGGTGAAGAGCTGAGCACATGACCCAGAAGGGGCTCACCAAGCGAGCCAGGATCAGGGACACATAAATGGATGGATAAAGGAACAAGAAGAGATGGGTGAACTTCAGATTTTGATTAAATGTCTGAATTCCTCCCTGGGCTTGGCCCTTCTCTCTGCTGACTCTGCCTCAAACTCCCGCGGCTCCATTTCTCTTTCAGAAAATTCCTGGGACCATTTAACCATGGAAACAGCCATGACGATATGAATGGCCCAGAGGGCAGGTCCTCAAAATCCAGGGGGATCAGGAAAAAATGTCAGAAATGCTGCTAGTGTCCTAACTTAAAAAAAATTGTAAATAGCTGGCATGACAAGAAACTATGAGGACAAAAGGCCCACAAATAGAATTAGAAATGGTTGGGGGGACTTCCCTGGTGGTCCAGTGGCTAAGACTCCAAGTTCCCAATGCAGGGGGCTTCAGTTCAGTCCCTGGTTGGGAAACTAGTTTCCACATCCTGCAGCTAAAGATCCCACATGCCCCAACAAAGACCTGGGGCAGCCAAATAAATAAAATATGTACTTTTTAAAAAAGAAAGAAATGGTGGTGGACAGATCCCTCAGGGCCCATGAGGGTGGCTTCCTGGTGCTCAGGCCCTAACGCCATCTTCTCCCCTTGGGTGTGGACGGGACCTGGGACTTCTGATTGCGAGAAGAGGACTAAGGTGGTGGATCATGGATCTTAAAAGTGCCTTCACACCATCTGGGTTCTGATGCCCTGCAGTCTTTCCCACATTGTGGGGGTGGGGGAAGCAGCAGAGTGATCACAGCTGCAGACTGAGTCATGCTACCTGCACTCAAGCCATAACCACACTTGTGCCAGGGAGGTAAACCCTGCTAAGCCTCAGTTTCCCCATATGTAAAATGGGTACAATAGTAGCTTCCTCACAGCCTTGCTGTAAGGATTAAATAAGGTAATCTTTGAAAAGTGCTTCGCACAGCATCTGGCATGCAGTAAGCACTCAACAAATGTTTGCTATTGGTGCATTACTTATTCACCTCTGTTGCCCTGGCTGGACCGTAAAGTCCACGTGGGCAGCAATGGTCTGTCTTGCCCGCTGTGGCACATAGCCTTGAACATGGGGTGGATCACGGAGTATGTGTGAACCATGCCATCCTCTGTGAGGCAGGCAGGACGGGAATGTTTTTATTCCAAGAAAGTGAGTTGAGAGATGTTAAATTCTTGCCCCAAAGCACCGAGGAAATGGAGGGTAAAACAAGGACCGTCTGGATCCCAAACAATGTTCTTTCTATTTCTCCACCGCCTTCAGCACGCCTTCTAACAAAGTTAATTTGACACATATTTAAGGATAAGTGCTAGCCTCTAGTACAGTAATTAGGCTTAAATGGAAACAATTCACATAAATGAACATAATTAGCACTGTGTGTACACACTCGAGTTTGCATTTCTGGAAGTGTTTGGGAGAAGGTGTGATTCTCTAGTAAAGAGGAGAGACTGAGAGGCTGGGAAGGGTTTGCTGTCCTTTTTTTTTTTTAATTTGGTGTAGGAGGATGTGGCTGAGGAGTGGCATGAAGGGAAGTTTCTGAAGTATTCTGGGGTTAAATGGCTTTTGAGGGGATGGGACAGTCCTCAGTGTGGGGGCCAAGGTGGTGGTGGGGTTTCTGGAGACATATCAGGCCCCAAGGTGCAGGCTCGGTCTGAAATATTACTCTGGGTCCGTCCTCCCTTCTCCCCTGCTAAAAATCTACCACAGCTGCCCGCTTACCCTAGCAGGGTCTCTCTACATCCCAGCCCACATTCCTCCACTGGCTCGGCCCCTGATCAGGGAGGTGGGTGTTAGTGGCAAGAAGACAGCCAGGTGGTCCCTAGGGGAAGGAAATTCAACACAGGCCCCAAACCAGCTGTTCCTCTGCACATTATGAAGTGTTTCTCTGCATCTCCAGGTTGGAGGCAAGGGCTTTGAATTTGCTTGGAGTTTGGGCAGGTAATTCTGGGAACCACCACTCGCCTTGCGGTGATCCCGGGGGAGGAACTGCTCCGTGGCTGATGTCATGGGCCAGGTTTAAACCTGCTTCACCCCATCACGGGTTTCCTAATCAAAGGGGGTTACAACGGCAGTAGTCACCCACTTTCAAGTCTAGTTTAAATAATTTTGTTGTGAGATGATGTGACAACCTCAGAAAATGTTTTAACGTCAGGTTTAGGAATCAATTCGGCTCAAGTCAACTAACACCCCTCCTCCAGTGTGGACGTCCCTCCCCCACTACAGTCAGGCCAGCTCTTTCGCCTCTGGATGGAACCTCCCTTTCCTCCGCCCACTTTCCCATCTACTGAGTGTCGAAACTCCACTTTCCTCATAGGAAGCTGCGATCAGCCTGGGGCTGATCTGCCAAGTGGAGGATGGGCCAGTCCAGAGGAGGTGATGGCAATTGGGCAGGAGCTGCCCAGACTGGTGCTAAGCTGAGGCAGGGAGGCCGGTAGCAGTGACTCAGCATCACTGGCAGGAAGGGACAAGACGAGCATCAAATGACGGGGCAGTAGAGGTCAGGACTAGACTGGTTGACCATAGACGCCATTTATGGGAGCTGCTGGAGCTCGGTTACCGCTCCAGTGCGTGTGTGCTAAGTCGCTTCAGTCATGTCCAACTCTTTATGACTACGGACTGTAGCCCCCCGGGCTCCTCTGTCCATGGGATTTCCCAGGCAAGAATACTGGAGTGGGTTGCCACGCCCTTCTCCAGGGGATCTTCCCCACTCAGGGATCGAACCCTCATCTCTTACGTCTCCTGCATTGGCAGGCGGGTGCTTTACCACTAGCTCCACCTGGGAAGCCCATTACCACCTGCCCACAGCCAAGGATATAAAGGATATGGGAGCAAAGAGTATTCTTTCTGCATCCACCCAAGGCATTCTGCTCCACTTAAATCTCTGCAACACTAGTTAACAACAACAAAAAGGAAAGCAGCGATTTTGGGGAAGGGGAAGAAAGGGATATCTGCAATGCAAAAATCTAACAAACAAAAAACTTCAAAAACCTCACTACATTCTATCAGTGTAGAGGAAGTTTCTTCTGATTTAGTCAAAGATTAAACATGCTTGATACCTAACAGCCCCCACAGTGCCCTGCTGCATGGCTGATGTACATTATCTAATTGATTTTACACTGTGAAGTAGGTCCTAACACAAGCTCAGCTTTACAGATGAGGAACCAAAACCCAGGCAGGTTAAGCTGTATTTGCAGATTCACACAGCCAATGACAGAGATGGGCCTGGCAGGCAAGTCCTTGACTAAAATGCCATGAGCTTCATGGACTTTGGGGTCCCAGGGGGAACTGAGGTGCCTTTGAAAGGAGAGAAAAGATCCATACTTGCTAATGGATGCAGCATCTGGCAGCGTTTGCATGGCATCTACAGCCAGACCCTGAATGGGAGCGGACACCCAAGGTCAGCCACCCAAAGCTTTCACTCCTAAGGACTCTTTTGTCATTGAAACTGGGATTTAAAGTAGTTCTTACCAGTCCTCCTGACTAACACACACATCAGCCCTGGTGGTCAGACAGCCTAAAACAAAATGATGCCGATTCTGTGGGTGCTAGAGCCAGGACTCTCTTCCTCAGGGTGTCTCTGTATTCTTCCTGTGAGACACAGGCAACCCCGACAGCAAAGGCCACCACTGCAGACTCGGCAGGAACTGCTAGAGAGCTCTGGGGGAGCCTACACCCACACCACTCCCTAGGGACCTAAATTCCGAGGTCCTTGTCGCTTTTCAGCAATTAAAAAGGATGATCAGTGATTCCCTGGTGGCTTAGTGGTACAGAATCCCCGTGCCAGTGCAGGGGACACAGGTTCGATTCCTGGTCCAGGACGATTCCACATGCTCCGGAGCAACTAAGCCTGTGCACCACCACTACTGAGCCCACACCCTAGAGCCCGGGAGCTCCAAGTACTGAAGCCCAAGCATCCTAAAGCCTGTGTTTCACCACTGCAATGAGAAGCCAGAGCACAGCAACCAGAGAGTAGTCCCCACTCTGCGACCAGAGAAAGCACTCACGTAACAGCAAAGACCCAGGACAGCCAAAAAAAAAAAACCAGGATCATAACAGATAACCAACAAGGACCTACCGCATAGCACAGGGAACTGTACTTAATGTTTTGTAATAACCTATAAGGGAAAAGAATCTGAAAATACATATATATATGTACAAATGAATCACTTTGCTGTACACTTGAAACTACCACAACACTGTAAATCAACTATACTTCAATCAAAACGAAACCAAAAAAAATATTGCCAAGATTGATATCAAAACAACAAAAATGAAGATCCTGATCTCCTCGACCTATCTACCCCACAGAGACCAGAGGATGTACTGTCAGGCACTGTACTGTGGCTGGGTGGCGGGAGGGGGCCTGGTTACCCAAGATCTGGCCAGGTGGAGGCCTGGGGACAGAGACAGGGCATGAGGACAGGCTCTCTGTCCTCCAGCCACCCTTGGGGGGCAAAGAGCTTCAGCCAATTCCACCCCACCCACCCCCTTTCATAAGAACTCTCCACCCAGTCTAACTATGCCATAAATGCATCAGACTCCTAAATATGTCTCGTGGATTCCTAATTTTGCTAATGCCATTCCCTTCAATTTACTTTTCCCTCTCCGCAGAATCCTGGCTGCTCTCCCAGGCTCAGATCATATCCCTTCCACTTCCACAGACTGCCTTGGTGTCTCCCCAGCCCTGTGAGTCCCATTTAAAATCCTGTTACATCCCCCGCTGGGCCTTTAGGTACTCAGCACTGCACAGCAGTCCTACGACATTTCATGTGTCTATCCACCCAACAAATATTTATCAAGCATGTGCCATATTGTTCTGTCACTTCCCTTGTCCATTCTCTCTCCATCTCCCAAGGTGACTCCTTTACCTCTTCTCAAGCTCTCCCCCAAGCCTCCCCAAACCCCCCTCAGCAACCTCACCCAGTCTCAAGGTATTAGGTAGTCACTAAGATTCCCCTGCCCTAAACTCTCTCCTATGCTCCAGCTGCCAGCATCAATACCATCTCCACTCGGGTGTCTAACAGATGACCTACTGTAGCCAGATCAGAAGCTTGTAGCCTGTGCCTCCCAGTTCTCCCCGCCTCCATAAATGATTCACCCATCTGTGCAAGCCACAAACTTCAGTCATTTTCGTCTCTTTTTTCCCTGCCCATCCTCCCTTGTCCATCCAGCTACAGACTCAGTTGACTCTACCTTCAACAGCTATGGCCTCTATCCCGTCTGGGCTACAGGCCTCCTGCAGCCACTGTGGTCTCTAGCAGGACCAAGGAATCACCTCTAGTAGGTACTCCCTAGCTGCCACTCCTGTGTATGTTCTCTACACAGCAGCCTGAGCCATTGTTTCAAAACATAAGATCATGATATTTGTAGCTCAAAACCCTCCAAAGGCTGGGGAACATCACCCTTTGGATTTCATTCTAAATTCTCAGCCCTGCCCAACTTAAACAGTTACCACTCACCTCCAGCCTCTCTGGCTTCCTTGTAAATTTCTCAAACGCACCTTTGCACTTGCTGACCCTCCCACCTAAAAAACGCTCCCCTCACTTCACTGACTTAACCTCACCCTCCCAGGGAAACAACACCCCTCCCAGCACTTCACCCTCCAACTCCTTCACAGCATTTATCATGACCTAACATTATTTGAAATATTTATTTTGTTCATTTATTGCCTCTTTCTTCCATCAGATCAGCTGCGCCACCAAAGCAAGGGTCTGCCTGTCTGGCTCATGGGGGTATTCTCAGTGTTAGATGATGCAGGCACACAGCAAGGATTCAATAATATTTGCTGAATGAGTGAATGAATGGGTGCTGACAAGTCATTTTCTTGTTGCCTACTTTTGACCTCCTCTAACCCGAGGCTTGAGCAGCCTCTAACCATTTTGCACATGCTTTCATTTTCCTGTACCTGCTAGCCCAGGGCCCAGTTACAAGGGCAGGTTCAGGGCTCAGGAAGATCTGCTTGTACCATCAACGGTAAGTGCTGCCTGGCTTGCGGTGGAGAGAAGGACCCGAAGCCAGTCTAGGTTTAGCATCATTGATTTGTGATGGGTGCCAAGGGGTGGGGCGTAAAAGTGCAGTTCTTGGGGACACCCAGCCTGGTAACCAAGGGGTTCTTGGGGCCAGAGAAAGATGGATTGGCAGGTGGAGCAGGACTGCCCTGGCCAGTCCTCAAGGTTGGGAAGCTCAGGAAACAAGCCACTAACCCACAGGGCAGCTGATGCCAGTGGCCTCAGGGCACCAGCCAATGTCCCCATCAGCTCTCTGCTCTTGGATAGATCTTCAAGGGGAATAACAGGGAGTACAGGAGAACCCCCTCCTCCCTAGGCCTCCCATTTCAGCCACTGCCATACAGAGGCTCAGGGGAGCGGCCATTGTTGTGGAGGTCTCTTAGATCTGGGGGCAGAGGCAGAACTGGCCCCACATACCTCACAGGGAGCCATTTTGCCTTCCTGACACGATTTCTGGCCACAAGAGCTCCACAGGCACTTATCCAGGACGCCCAGCCACTTCCTGCGGCAGGAGACCAGCGAGGGTGTATGGGGGCCTGGGGGCGCTAACGCCCTGGGCCTGTCTGCCCAGCACGCGGTCCCTTTGCTCCCTGTGCCCCAGCAGCACAGAAACCGTGAAGCACTGTCAGGTCCCCTATGAGGTGCCAGCCTCATCCACCTAAACTAAGGGTGGGCGTCCAAGCATGGCTCCTGTGCCTACCAGGAAGGTGAACTAACTACCGGAAGTGCCATCCTGACCCGGAAGTGCCATCCTGACCTGCGGCCCCAAGCCTGGACAGCGTTTCCACCAGCTGGGGGTGGGGTGGGGTGGGGGTGGGGTGGGGTGGGGTGGGGGTGGGGAGCAAGGAGAGACTGGGATGGGGAGGAGAAGGAAGACAACCCTCCGGACTGGAAGTTTGAAATCCTCTCTTTAAAACACGAACTGGTGGGCTGGACTTCTTATATAACACTCCTTTAGTGACTGAAGCACTTGTCACAACCACCTTGGGGACCTAGCTTCAATGTCCCCACTTTCAGGAAGTCAAGGTATTTGCTCAGATAGCACGTGGCTGAGCAGCGGCAGTAAAATCAGAATCCCCATTTCCACTCTTAGACCAGTGAGCCCTCCTGCACCCACGACGGAGACTGAGGAGGAGAAAAATAACCAGCCATGCAAAATCCAAAAAAAAAAAAAAATCCTTTCAAGATTATGAAATCAAAGAGCATTTTGTTGTTTCTTGGACGTTCTTCTTACTACTCTGAGGCCGCACAATTCAACAGACATCTCTTTATTGTTGTTAAAGTACTTGCTCTATCTCCTGCCTCTGTTACCAACTTTCACACCAACCGAGAACGCAAGCGTTTACCTGGGCTCCATCCTTGGACGGCGAACGGGTCGCGCAGGCTTCCGGCCTCCTCCTCCCTGGGGTTTGGTTCCAAGGCTCCCGCAAAATCTCGAAATCACCCCGGATCGGCGCGGCCACCGAGGGAAGCAGCCCGGCTCTGAACAAGCCCAGGCAAGCCCAGGCAGAGCCCGCTTCGCGGTCCTTCCTCCTGCGCGAACCTCCCGGCCCCGGGGCGAGAGACGCGTCTCTCTGGCCCCAGATCCGTGGAGTCGTCTCTCTCCAGAGGACCGGGCGCTGGCCCTCTCCTCCACCTGAGAAGGAAAAGGGCGCAGGTAAGGGCGCGGAGGGGCGGGTGGGGGCGGCGCCAGCCCTCAGGGAACGGGGCGGGAGCGCGGCAACCACCCGAGTCACGTCGGGGTGGGGTGTGCGCTAGGACAGAAGACCGGGGTGCCGCGGCGGGGCGCGCTGCCGGGGCACCGAGCGCGCTCCGCCGTGGAGCCGGTCCCCGATAGGCATCGGGTCCCGGCCCCTCCACCGCTGCCGCCTGCGGGGACTGGTGCGTCCTCTGCGACAGCGCGGACAGCGCGGCGCCCCTCGTCTCCTCCCGGGGCGCGCTCCCGGAGCCGACGACCGGACTCCACGGCCATCGCGACTCTTCCGGGAGCTTCTCGCCGCTCCGCGGCGGGACCGAAGCCCAGGCGGGCCGAGGGTGGCCTGTAAGAAAGCAAACGAAACCATGGGGCCCGCTCGCCGCAATGCCCAACCCGCGGGCCTCAACCCCAGGAAGAGGGAAGGAGAAACCGCGTCCCGAGCGCGGATGAGGGAGGTGTCCAGGTCTGGACCTGTCGTGTCCGGGACATAGCCAGCCTGGAAAGCAGGGAAGGACCTAACAGCCCCGATTCGAGGAGCCGGGGAAGGACTTCTAGCGCCAGAATCAGACACCCGGCAGGGGCCACCGCCCGCCGGCGCCCCGCCCCCACTCACCGCGCCCCCAAGTTCCGGCGCTGCTTGCCGCCGAGGTGGCTCGGCTCGCGCGTTCAGGGGCGCAGAGGCGGGTGGTGGTCATCGCCGAGATGCGGCGCTGGAGCGTTGGGCGCGCCGGGCGGGGACCGCGCGGGGGCAGGGCTCGGCTGAGCCGAGGGGCCGGGTGCAGCCCCCAGCATCTGCCTTACAGGTCCCCGGAGGCACAGATTCGGACGCGGCGAGGCGCCGGGCAGCCCGTGAGGTGGTGAGGTGCGCGCCTCCCTTTCTCGCGGTTTCTACACTGCCCTGCGCATGTCGCGGGACGCCCCTGGGGTTGATGGGGACACATGTGCAGCGGTGGCCCCGAAGACGCCCTTCTCAGTTGTGGGGAGGGGACTCCCCAGCCACCATCCTGCCCCCAGCCACCATAGATCCTACCCAGTCCGACCAGGTTTGGACCTGGGACCCTTGGGAGACAAACTGCCCTGCGGCCCTCACGGCCTGGTATGAAGGAAAGAGGAATTACCCAGGCCTCCCCCTGCAAGAGTTCTGCGCTCAGGGCTGTTGCTTCCTCCGAGGCAAACCCTCTTAGCAAACTCACACTTGGCGGTACTCTGCACGTGATGCACCGAGACCCTGCAGGAACTTGTTTCCTCCACAGGGACACAACTGAAGGACTAGGGTCTTCTTGGCCCCATGAGACACCTGCATCTTGCACTGGGAGAAGTTGGTCCTTGGCGGGAAGTGGCTGCTGCCCCAAGCATGTCATCACATGCACACTGCAGGGAGCAAGTGAGGCCAGCTGTGAGCTGACCCCATTTGACAGATGACAGTCCCCAGCTCACAGGGATGAGTCTGCATGGAGCCCACGTTCCCATCCTTTTCCAAGGATTCTAGAAAAGTCCCAGAGAAGGAAAGAGCCGGTCAGAATGCCCAGATGCACTGGATAGCTACCTTTCCCCACATGGGCAGTGGGGCAGAGGACCATTTCCCACCCACCCTCCCCCCAGGGTGGCCATCACTGTACAGTAGCTTGAGTGGGGAAGGTCTTTGCAGATCCTCAAAGATTCAGGAGGATTTAATGAGGCCAAGGCTTCCCTTGTGGCTCAAACAGTAAAGAGTCTGTCTGCCATGCAGCAGACCCATGTTTGATCCCTGGGTCGGGAAGATCCCCTGGAGAAGGGAATGGCAACCCACTCCAGTATCCTTGCCTGGAGAATCCCATGGACAGAGGAGCATGGTGGGCTATACGGTCCATGGGGTCACAAAGACTGAGCGAGTAACACTTTCTTTTCAATGAGGTCAGTGGCTCTGGAGGTGGCACAGGCGACAGAAGGGAAAAGCTGGTTCTAATTCTGATTCTGTGTGTGACCTCGGGGAATAATAATAATAAAGCTAACTCACACTGAGTGCTCAGTGTGCCAGAAAGAAAGTAAGTGAAGTCGCTTAGTCTTGTCTGACTCTTTGTGACCCCATGGACTGTAGCCTTCCAGGCTCCTCCGTCTATGGGATTTTCCAGACAAGAAAATCCCATAGATGGATTGTCATTTCCTTCTCCAGGGGATGGCTTCCCTGGTGGCTCTGTCTGCCTGCAGTGCCGGAGACACTGTGTGCTAGGCATCAACCTAAATCCACCCTAGATAATAATCTCTTTCAATTCTCTACACAGTCCTGTGAGATACATACCAGTACTACCCCATTTCCAGGTGAGAAAGCTGAGGACCAGAAAGGTAAAACTTGGCCACCATCACGAGGGGGAGAATGAAGTGGAACCAGGACCCATATTCATTCCTTTCTGACTCCCAAGCCTCACTCCTTAAGCAGCTGCATCTGGCCTCAATTTGGCAAATTGCTTAGCCTCTCCATGCCTTGGTGTTCTTGTGTGTACAGACAGCATCAGGCTCACGGTATGGACTCAATATATGTTGGTGGAATGAATGAACGACCCCCACACCCCTCAAGGTGGTTGTAAAGACTGTAGTAAATGGAGTTGCTGCACACAGCAGGCACTTCATCAGCTTACCTAAGGAACCTCTGGAGCCCTGGGCCCAAGGAAGCTATAGTTCCCTGCTCCATACTTAGGGACATTTGGGAGCATTTCCAGCTGAGACCTTCACCCTCACTGGTCCTTTCTTCTCCCTTTCCTTTCAGAGCCACCGAAACACCTTGACCTGGGCGGCTGACAGATGAAGGAGTACATTTGGGAGACTCCAGACTCCGGTAACTAGAGGACTTGAAATAAGATTTATATCCACTTTTCCATTCAGAGGCCAAACCACATTCAGGCCTCTTTTTTTCCCCCCTTAATCATGTTTGTGTAAGTGAGGACTGGTTTATAAAGGCATCTCCATATGTCATTCTGTCTCACCAAGGGTGTTCAGCCCATCTGTATTTCCCCTAGAATTCATCCCATACCCAGATGCAGATGTACACACACCCCTGACTAGCAAGCAAGGGCACTATAGAGAAAGGGGGCTACAGAGGTAGCATGCACAAGCTTCAGTTCATGGCCCCCACCCAGACACAGCTTCAAAACAGTGCACCCGGGAGGCATTCATGTCTTAAATTTAACCACAGAAGCCCAAGAAGTCCTACTTCCGAATTAGCCTATGAGGTTGATCTTGTCCAAAAGTGTGAATTAAAAAAAAAAAAAAAAAAAAAAAGGCTAGGGACTTCCCTGGTGGTCCAGTGGCTAAGACTCCATGCTGCCAGTGCAGAGGACCCGAGTTTAATCGCTGGTCAGGGAACTAGATCCCACATGCTGAAACCAAAGATCCTGCATGCCGCAACTAAGAACCAACAAAGCCAAATAAATAAATATTAAAAAAAATTAAATGTAAAAAAGGATAGTGATATCCTAGGATTACATCACACTGATGGTTGCACAATTTTGTGAATCTAGTCTCCCTCCATATCTAAGTGGGGGTCAGTTCCAGGGCCCTCTTAAGATCCTCAAATTTGAAAATGCTCATGGTAAAGAACCCGCCTACCAATGCAGGAGACCTAAGAGACTCAGGTTCGATCCCTGGGTTGGGAAGATTTCCTGGAGAAGGAAATGGCAACCCACTCCAATATTCTTGCGTAGACAATCCCATGAACAGAGGAGCCTGGCAGGCTACAGTCCATAGGGCCACAAATAGTCAGACATGACTGAAGTGACTCAGCACACACGCAAGTTCCTTACATAAAATAAGGTAATATTATATTTAAATATAACCTATGCACAGTCTACTGTATACTTTAAATCATCTCTAGATCACTCATAACACCTGATGCAATATAAATACAATGTAAATAAGTATAGCATTGTGTCAGTCACTCAGTTGTTTCTGACTCTGGGTGATCCCACGGACTGTAGCCTGCTAGGCTCCTCTGTTCATGGAATTCTCCAGGCAAGAATACTGGATTGGGTAGCCATTTAAGTTTAACGTAAATGATAGGTAAATAGTTGCTGGCCATTGGCAAATTCAAGTTTTGCGTTTTGAAACTTTCTGGAAATAGTTTAATTTTTTTCAGTCAACTGTCAGTGAAATTCATGCAACTGATATGGGTACAGAACCCATGGATACAGAGGGGTGACTGTATACTGGAACCCACCAAACTGTACTTTTAAGTGGTGAAATTTACGGCATGTAAGTTATATCTCAGTAGAGGGAAAAAAGGGGGGCACCATTCTTCCTAGTGGCCCAAAATAAATGGCATCAACCCAGCAGGTTTCTGAAAGCCCCGTAACTCTTTTTTCTTTTTTTACTCCAGCACGCTTGATAAATGCTAACTCCCCTGACTCAGAAGATTCCTTGGTGGTCCAGTGGTTAAGACTTTGTGTTCCACTGCAGGGGTTGTGGGTTTGATACCTGGTTGGGGAACTGTGATCCCGTATGCCACAGGAAACCATAAAAAGAAATAAATAAATTGGGCCAAGATACAAAAGAAAATCTAATCCTGGTGTAGGTAACACAAGGGAGTCGGGCATCCTGTGGCTGTTCTGCCTGGACCCTGGCAGGTACTGACAAGTCCAAAGCAGCCTGTCTTTTATGCCCTCGAAGACAGGACTGTGGTGACACGGGGTCTGAGACTGGACCCTGCAGAAGAAAGGGGGCTTGGTGGTGGGGAGGACTTGCCTATTGCAACCCTGCATCTGTGAATGACAGATGTTGCTGCCATATTGGTAAACAAGGATGCTGCAACCTTCAAGCCACCACATTACCAGCCACATAGACCATAAGCCCTGAGGGAACTCAGGATGGAGGCAGGAAGCACCCACTCCCCAGCTAGAAGTCAGCCGCTGCAGCCACCGCCAGGGGGTACCCTGAGGAGACTCAGGATGAGAAAACACGGTATTCTGGCCCAGAGAGCAGAGGGTATACCAAGGAATGACGTCAGCAAGCCCAGACTTTTGCAACTTTCCCATGCATAGACAAGCGCTAAATTCCTTAACTTGAAATGTCTGGTGTTCTTTAACAGTAAGGTGGCTCAGTGGTAAAGAATCTGACTGCCAGTGCATGAGACAAGGATTCGATCCTTGGGTTGGGAAGATCCCTGGAGGAAGGCATGGCAACCCACTCCAGTATTGCCTGGGGAATTCCATGGACAGAGGAGCCTGGAAGGGTACAGTCCATTGGGTCGCAAAAGAGTCGGACATGACTGAACAACTCAACAACAACAATAGCAGCAATATTTTGATGTTCTGACTACTTGGTCTTTGTTGCAGAAACTCCTATGTATCCTGGCTCCTCGCTTGCCTCTTTGGAGCAGTCCCACAGGGCTATCTGAGAGGTTATGTCCTGGGCTTAAGTTCTTTAAAGATGTCCGCCAAATAAAACAAAACTCTCAGCTCTGAGGTTGTGCTTTTTTTTTTTTTCAGTTGATATATCGGAAAGTCATTTGGTGGGCCCATGGTGGATGGGCCAGTGTGGGGACCTATGTGTAACCTGTGGGGGTGCTCCAGGGAGCCTGCCTAGCCCTTGCAAAGCCCTTGTGTCAGCAAGCACACTCTTCAAAACCCCACTTCTGAATAAGGAAGCGCAACTTGACTTGTTGGGTTGGTGAAGAAATCTCCACTGAATTAAAAATAGCAAATAAATGTAAGAAGTCAAAATGCTGTACAAAGGGGAGAATTACTTTAAGTGTTTACTCATGGCTATGCTGACTGGGCATTTTAACTAAATACAGCTTTACGTTTCTCCAGCTCCTAAAGTTGCCCCGTGGCTTGTGCATCAAATTCACCTTTTTTTCTAATTGAGGACAGAGACAGGTCTAATTATTCTTAGGAGATAGCCCTATGGAGCAGTTGATTGATTGATAGATCAAGCACTTTATTTCTTTTTTAGGTTTTTTTTTTTGGCTGTGCTGCATGGCTTGCAGGATCTTAGTTTCCCCAACCAGGGATCGAACATGGGCCTCCTGCAGTGGAAGCACAGAGTTCTACCCACTGGAAAGTGAAAGTGAAAGTCACTCAGTTGTGTCCGACTCTTTTGCAATCCCATGGACTTCATGGAATTCTCCAGGCCAGAATACTGGAGTGGGTAGCCTTTCCCTTCTCCAGAGGATCTTCCCAACCCAGGGATCGAACCCAGGTCTCCTGCATTGAGGGCGGATTCTTTACCAGCTGAGCCACAAGGGAATCCCAGAATACTGGCGTGGGTAGCCTATCCCTTCTCCAGAGAATCTTCCCAACCCAGGAATCAAACCGGGGTCTCCTGCATTGCAGGTGGATTCTTTACCAACTAAGCTATCAGGGAAGCCCCAACCTAACCACTGAACCGCCATGGAATTCCCAGAAGCATTTTATTTCTGATGTAGATAACTGCCTTATTCTACTGGTTAGAAAGGAAAACAAAAAAAAAAGAAGAAGAAGAAGAAAAAGAAAAGTCAACCCATGCCAGAAGGAAAAGTGGCTTGTCCTATAGAAGAGAGGGTCATCCTTGGAGGGTTGGTTGAACACAGTTCCATGCCTGGGCTTTGAGGTTGTTGAGTGGGGAATGTTATAGAAATGCCAAGGACATGGGGCTTCCCTGGAGGTCCAGGGGTTAAGATTCTGTGCTTCCAATTTAAAGGGCGTGGATTTGTTCCCTGATTGGGGAACTAAGATCCTACATGCTGCGAAGCATGGCCAGAAAAAAGAAAAAAATGCCAAGGACAGGTTAGGACCCCCACGAAATGGGACAGATGTTAAAGAGATACAGTAACTGGTGGAATGAGCCACCCACCTAAAGTAAGTCTACCCCCAAAGGAATGCTGAAGTCAACGAGAAAGCTGGAAAGCCTCCCAGATCCTAGAATATATAGACATTCCAACATAGGACCATGGGGATGACGCTTATGAATGATGCCTCAGGCCCCTGTACTTACTGGAACCCCTTCTCTGGCCGGCCACACCAACACCCGTCCTCAACCCTTTGGGCGGATGCTACCAACTTCTGTATTTGCAGCCATCACCCCTTTCCCCTTAGTTTGTCAGGTTAGCATCACCTCTATCTTTCTATAAATAGAAAGAATGCTTAGCACAGCCTTCAGAAAATCATGTGTAGCAAGCATCTGGAAGAGATAAAGGGCACTCACAGGACATCTTTGCTGGAGCTGGGTCTCCTTCCCTGGTAGGAACGCCTTGGGAGAGCAGCTGCTTTGGGCCTCCAGGGAGCTGGGGAAGCCAAGAAGCAAAGCAGTTGTGAAAACCAATGCAATTCCAGCACCAGGTGTGCAGGGAGGTGGCCTGCAGGTGCCTGGCAGGCTGTTCCAGTCTCCTTCACCAGCCTTCTCTCCAAAAAGGGACTTTGCTGGGAGGGACTTCTCCTTCGAGTTAAGGCATTGCAGTCCCCAGGAGATGCCTTAGAGAGCGTGTACCTTCCAGAGACCCGTGGGCACTGGTGTCCCCAACAGAATCTATTAGTACAGACATCCAGAGGGGAAGATAGAGATGGGCAGATGCAACCGAATGTGGTGCTCAGGCCGCTAGGCTGAGCACAAGTGCTAAGCGGAGGCTTCTTAGTGACCTGGAGTCCCTCGGAGCTTCCAAGGTTGCCTGGGAGACCTGTGGGGTGAAGGCCAGAGGGGAGGGAGCATCAGAGACAATCTGGACCCATTTTCAGATTTTTATCCGCCCTATCTTACTCCTCCTGTTTTGAAGAAAAACCTAATTTGTACTTTTCTTTAAAAACCACTTATGTCTGGTCCACTCCCTGTTATCAAATAAGCACATTTATCACACAGACGGAAGCCTGGTGTCTCTGAGAACTTGAACAGACTGTTTACAACACTGGGGCTGCAGGACAAGGTGACCTTCAGATCACAAAAGGGCAGTGCTTTGCGTGCAGCGGGGCCAGTCAGAGGACATGAGGCATCCAGGCCAATGCCGCGTCTAAGGCAACCTGGGAGTTTACAGGATGGAGAGATGTCAAGACAGGATTAGAAAAATGCATTTTAAACATTTAAAATTTAATGCTCTTAGATGTAAGTCATACAGAGAAAGACAAATGTCCTATGATATCACTCATATGAAGAATCTGATAAAAAATGATATGAATGAACTTATAAAACAGACTCACAGATTTCAAAAACAATCTTGTCACCGAAGGGGAAAGGTAGGGGGGAATAAATTGGGAGCTTGGGATTGACACACACACACTGCTATATATAAAATAGATAATGATATTCTGTGATAACGTATATGTGAAAAGAATGAAAATATGTATGTGTGTGCATGTGTGCTAAGTCGCTTCAGTCACGTCTGACTCTTTATGACCCTGTGGACTGTAGCCCACCAGACTCCTCTGTCCATGGAATTTTCCAGGCAAGAGTACTGGAGTGGGTTGCCATGCCTTTCCATCCCCTTTCCTCCAGGGCATCTTCCACACCCAGGGATCAAACACACGTCTCTACATCTCCTGCATTGGCAGGTGTGTTTTTACCACTAGTGTCACAAGAGAAGCCCTGAATATATGACAGTGAAAGAGAAAGTGTTAGTCTCTCAGTCATGTCCGACTCTTTGCAACCCCATGGATTATAGCCCGTCAGGCTCCTCTGTCCATGGGATTCTCCAGGCAAGAATACTGGAGTGGTAGTCATTCCCTTCTCCAGGGGATCTTTCCACCTCAGGGATTGAACCTGGGTCTCCGTCATTGTAGGTGGACTCTTCACCGTCTAAGCCATCAGGGAAGCCTGAATGTGTATAACCAAATCATTATGCTGTACACCTAAAACTAATACAACACTGCAAATGATTATGTGAAAGTGCAAGTCGCTCAGTCGTGTCCGACTCATTGCGACCTCATGGAATATACAGTCCATGGAATTCTCCAGGCCAGAATACTGGAGCGGGTAGCCTTTCCCTTCTCCAGGGGATCTTCCCGACCCAGGTATCGAACCCAGGTCTCCCACATTGCCAGTGAATTCTTTACCAGCTGAGCCACAAGGCAAGCCCAAGAAAACTGGAGTGGGTAGCCTATCCCTTCTCCAGTGGATCTTCCCAACCCAGGAATTGAACCAGGGTCTCCTGCATTGCAGGTGGATTCTTTACCAACTGAGCTATGAGGGAAACCCTGTAAATGAATTATACTTCAATAAAATTAAAAAAATAATACAGTAAAGTCAAATGCTTTCAACACACACACAACTCAAATATAAGAGAATTGCACTGTATACTAGAAATTATTTTTAAAAATCTAAGCATCTTTTTTGAACATGGAGCCGAGGCCAGATGTCTCAGCCCCAGCAGACAGACCCTGGAGCAAGTTGCCCCAAGAAAATAAGTGACAGGTATTGACGAGGCACTGCAGCAGGCATCTGAGCCCCAGGACAGGACAGGTCAACTTCTAGGCACACTTATAAACTCAAGTGACCTGGCACACTGGCAAGATGTCTGAGTGCCCACTCTTGACCAGGCTTGACTCAAGGAAGAAGGAGCAAAGGGTAGACCTGGAACCATTAGGTGTCACTGAGAAGTGACCCTGTCCCTCAGTGCCCTGCCACCCTATTGTCATACACTGAAATGCTCTTGATTTTTTTAACTGAAGTATACTTGATTTCCAATGTTTCAGCATTGGATTTCCAAATTTCAGCCAAGTGATTCGGTTATACACATATATATTCTTTTTCAGATTCTTTTCCATTATAGGGCTTTCCTGGTGGCTCAGCTGGTAAAGAATCCACCTGCAATGTGGGAGACCTGGGTTCTATCCCTGGGTTGGGAAGATCCCCTGGAGAAGGGAAAGGCTACCCACTCCAGTATTCTGGCCTGGAGAATTCCATGGACTGTGCAGTCCATGGGATCGCAAAGAGTCGGACATGACTTTCACTTTCACTTTTCATTATAGGTTATTACAAGATATTGAATATTGTTCCCTGTGCTATACAGTAGGTCCTTGTGGTTTATCTGTTTTTTATATAGGAGTGTGTATCTGTTAATCCCAAATTCCTAATTTATCCCTCCCCCCTAAATTCTATTGACTTTTTAAAAAATATTTCCCACAGAGCCTCAGAACCAGCATTTCACTTATTTACTTATCTATTTATTGGCTGAGCGGCACGTGGATCTTAGTTCCCCAACCAGGGATTGATCTTTCTCCCTGCATTGGAAGTGTAGAGTCTTAACCACTGGACCACCAGGAAAGTCCCTCTATTGATTTTTTTTAATGGCAAGTATCAGGGGACTTCCTTGGTGATCCAGGGGTTAAGAATTCGCCTTGCAATTCAAGGGGTGCAGGTTTGATCCCTGGTCGAGGAACTAAGATCCCACAAGCCTCGGAGCAACTAAGCCCTCTTATGTTAACCACTGAAGGCCTCGTGCCCTGGATCCCGCACAACACAACTAGTCTAAGCGCCCCAGCGAAGGATCCTGCACGAGGCCAACAGAGATCCTGTGTGCCGCAACTAAGGCTCCATGCTGCCAAATAAGTATTTAAAAATAAGTAAGCAAAGGCAAGGATCATACCCTCTGTTGTGTGTACCTACTCACAGCTCAGATTTTCATGTCAGTGGATGCTTGTTGGGTTGAACCAAATTATCAAAGAATTCTTTGGGAGAAATAATTTATACCACTAGAGTAAAAAAGTTATGTGTTGTCTACTGGTCCTATTTGAGATGCCCCCAGTCACATTTCTTGGTTAAATTTCTCCACTTCTGTCAAGTTTACCTGCACCTAACCAGGGGTCTGGCAGCTCCCTTGCTCTGCAGCAGTTACATTGACAGGCCCATGCAGTGAGCTAATGACACAGTCTTACACCCACCCCAAACTGGAGAACCAAGAACTCCAGAACCCCTGGGCAGGATAGCATGCCATCTAAAAGCATATTTTACCATAGAGAGCAAAGGTCATCTCATGACACAAGAAAATGAGCTGTCTTTTAGATAATTGCAGTAATTCACCTCTGAGTAGCTGAAGGTTATTAGCAAGAAAAATTTTAGTCTCAAGGGTGTTCAGGTTGGTCTTCCTCACAACTGCAAATCAGCATTAAACAAGTGGGACCACTGGGGGAAACAGGGAACTCACTGGGCGTGAGACAATGAGCTGAGATGCCGAATAGAAATCCCCAAACAAGGACAGAAAGACAGACCATCAGGGGGGAGATCAGTGGGGAAAAAATGAGGCCAAACCCAGTGGTTGATTCACGTGGACTCCGGTCTGGGTTTGCTACTGTCCTTCTGTAACATTCCTCAAACAAGAGGTGGGCATAAGGACCCACCTGAAATCCCAGGGTGGGCTGAACCTCCTGCACATGGACCAGCATGCCCAGTGCAGAGTTGCTGGTGGTCCAGCCATCTGTCCTTTGCCACTCTGTTCAAGGATGGCCAGCTCTCCCTGCGAATTTTGTGAGATTTCCTCAGATAACAGAGGCACAAATGACTCATTAAGCCTACTCTAAGAACTGTGAACAAAGAAAACCACAGCATACCCCTCTGTATTGAATTCCCCAAGACCTTTCTAAGAAGCAAAATGAAATGTGGGAGGGCCCAGGAGATGACACACATCCTGAATGGCAGGGAAATTTCTAGGTAAACTTTCTGTTTTATTGGTCAAAACATAATCCTGAAAAACTTCTGCCTGAATGCATGCTGCTGCTAAGTTGCTTCAGTCGTGTCTGACTCTGTGCGACCCCATAGATGGCAGCCCACCAGGCTCCTCTGTCCCTGGGATTCTCCAGGCAGGAATACTGGAGTGGGTTGCCATTTCCTTCTCTGGCCTGAATGCATGGGACCAAATAAAAACTCATATCCCCATTTTCCCAAACCGCCAGGACCGCAGTGAGAGGCTGGGTTTTCTTCCTGAGTCCTGGGCTGCCCTCTGCTGGAGGAAGTCTGAGCTACAGAATTAATAACTGAACTGGTAGCCACCAGGCTTCAGTGGCCCCAAATTCCCAGAACTCCAAAGAGAAACAACTAGAAAAGAAGTCCTACATTTTCTCCCCTGGACACTTTGCCCAGTGAGAGCTGTAAACCAGAGGTGCTGCAAACCTGCTCAAAAGCAACATTCAGTTCCCAGAACAACACTGCCTGATGTCCAGTAAGTTTTGCTCATGGTCTTTAGAACCTGAGATCAGTGTCACCTCCAGGTCCCCAATTTACTTACCTTGTCCTGTTTCACTGGAGTCAGGGTGCTCGATGGGTCCAGCGCTGATGACTTTGTCCTTGTTTGACGTGCTGGTTGAAACACATCCCAGGGACTCACAGACCTGCCCTTGTGCTTCCTGTCTCCTTTGGGCAAGTCAGTTAACCTCTCGGCCTCACGATCCTTGTCTCTGAGCTTGGGCTGCCATCAGATGACTTCAAAGTATCTTTCATGTGTGGGGCTAAAGTTTGCATGCATAAGAGGACAGGTAGCTTCTGATCCTTAACCAGATCTGCTGAGAATGGGCACAGCAGAGAAACCGCTGACTCTGCATTGGGGGAAAAGCAAAAGTGGTCAGTGGAGAAAGCACCTTGAGCCAAGATCTGGCCCTGGGACCCCATGATCCCAGCAACACCTTGGAGCCTCTTCCTGTCCTCTCCACCTGCCCCCCCAACCCACCCCCTCCCCCCCCTCCCCCCGCCCACCGCCTGCCTCTTCGTCCTCCCTGTCTTCGGAACCAGGTGGGCACCACCAGTGTCCCATTTCCAGCTGAAATCCAAGCCCACCACTGGCTCTCATGGCCCTCACCTTTGCCTTACACCTCAGTTCCTGGAGGAGGCCTGGGGACTCGGCTGGCCAGTTGGTTCTGCCTGGAGGGTACAGGCAATCCCTCGGAGAGCTACCTGCCCCTGCGTCCTTGGCAGGAATACTGGCAGCCGCAGCACTGCGCCTGTCCCAGACTGAGCAGGAAGGCTTCTGGTGTCAGTTCTGGGGCAGCCTCCAGCTGGTGCAGGCCCTCAGACTGATGACATCAGCAGGGAGCAGGGTCTGCAGGCCCCTCGACCCCGGCCATCTCCCCCTCGACCCCTGACATCTCCCCCTCCTCTTCCTCTTCTGCCATCTCCTCCTCCTCCCAGCGCAATGCAGGCTTCAAGGGCAGTCTCCAAGGTGGAGACACTCAAGTGAGCCATGGGAGGGAGCGGCCCCCAGCACCCAGGCTCTCCCTGCAGAAGTCCAGGGCCCAGGACAGTCAGAGGCATCAGTCTCCGAACTGTCTCAGCCCCAGAAGAGCAGGCAGCGTGACATCACTTCCCATCTTGCCAGGAGACAGGTCCCAGGGGACGAGTTGGGCAGCATTTTCATGCCCCTGGTATAAACGAAGACCTTCACAGGAGGCTTCTATTCTGAGCAGAAAGTGCTGCCCAGACCCCCTGGGGAACTTCTCTGTCCCCGGGTCCCTGACTCCTGCCCCCTCAACCCTCACTTCATCCAGGAGGGTCCACAGCGGTCAGACACCACCCATACCTGCTGGCTCAGCTTCCCTCTGCAGGGGAGCTGGACTCCCTCCTCATCCAACTTTAACCTTCTTCAACTAACTCCATGACACTGGGAATAAAAAACCTTTCTCCCATCACCTTTGTGCCTCAGTCCGTCTCCATGGGCTTTCCCAGACATCCTGAGTGGAGCATTCAAGGATATGGTCCGAGAAGGTTCCTCTGCCATCACCCAAGAGGATGCCGGAGTTGAGAATCCCTTCTTATCCCCCAGCTGGAAAGGCAGCCTCACTTTCCAGACCGGTGTCCACGATTCAGAGCAGGAGGTCCAAAGCCAGGGCCCAAACACAGCATCCCTGGGCTCGTCTGAAAGCCTTCACCCTCCCAGCCCTACCGAGGTGCCACATAGTCTTGTTCTTCTATGGAGGTTTCCGCAAATCGCGCCCCACACTTGGTGGCTGCTCCGTACAGAAGCAGGTGAAAATGATCCATCCAAGGATTCACGAAGACAGTCGCTGGTACCAGACCCCGGCTTGTCATCCTTCCCAGCCGGGAAGGAAGGCTGCCTCCGGCTCCAGCCCTCAACTCCGAGGAAGTCGAGTCGTGCAGAAAAGGTTGTATAAATAAAGCCCGAGACTCACTCACTGCACCAATCAGAGGCCGGGTGCTGTCTCGGCGCTGGCTGCGCGCAGCCGCCGGGAGGTGGCCGTCGGGACGAGAGCGCGGCAGAGGCGCGCCGCCCGCCAGCCCGGAGCAGTGGTGCAGGGCCTCTGCGCCGCCCGCTGCTGCAGCCCCGGCGGCGGCCAGCACTGCTGACTTGGCCCCGGGCGGCGGGGAGGGCGGGGGAGGGCCTGCAGCGGCTTGGGTCCCCACCGCCCCTGCGCAAGGAGACCCGGAGAACCAGCAACGCGGGCTCCGCGGGCCAAGGCCGGGGCAGGTGATGGCGGGGGGAGAGAAGAGGGCGAGGGAAGCCCTGAGTCAGCACTGGTGCATCGCGAGCCGCCGGGGAGCCTGGGACCGAGACGCACACCACCCTCCCGGCCCCTCCAGGCACCCTTCCCCCCATACCCCCGCCTCCACCACCTAACTTAGGGACCAGCTCTGGCTTTACTGTTTCCCCGCAACAATTACAGGGCCGGGATGCGCCTGTTTTAAGTGGTCTGGGAGGTGGAAAGAGAATTCTTTTTAAAGATCAGCCCAGTCCCATGGCACCTCCTGGAACTTGTCCACCGGCAGGGAGGGGGAGAGTTGCTTCCTGTTCCCATCCTCCTGCAGCCCCTGGGCTAGTGGGTCTGACAGTGGGGGAGATGGAGGCAGGGTGGTGGTCCTCACCAACGGCACTGATTTTCTTCCTGCAGAAACTGGTCCCTGGCTGTCCAGCGAGTGAGGCCAGCTTTCTCCATACCAGCTCCTCAGCAGCTGGCTTCCCCATCCTACTTCCTGAGAGATGAGGGCCTCCGGGGGCCTGCCAGGGCTAAGACCCTGCACACCTGTCCCTCCCAGAGGCTCTCAGTGTCACTTTGCTTACTTCTTCCCCAACTGCCTCGGTTCAGTCCTTTCGGCCCTGACTGCACCCACGTGAGGGAAGAAGAGCTCTCACCATGAGAAGCTTGTAGAAACCCCTCATTTCATCTTGTATTGGCAGCACATGTCATTTGTTTTCCAAGCCCCAGTTATGTGCGGGGCTCTCGGGTCATCTGCTCCCCTCAGGGCACATTTGTGAAGTTCCTGCCTCACCTGACCTCCCCTTTGGGAACCAAAGACCAGTGGACATGGGTGGGATGCTGAGATCAACAGTGGCATTTTCTCTGTAGCTATGGAGGGGTGGCCTTCTTCTTGGCTAATTCCAGATACAAAGGAATTAATTCCAGATGTAAAGGATGCTTGTTTTTTAATCCAGGCAGGGGAGGGAGGCGCTGAGTTGAAGAGGAGTTTGCCTGGGGCATGCCAACTCTAGTCTCTTGCTTCGCAGGGTGGGAAGGCCACTGACACCTCTATGACACTGATGAGGGAAAAATTCATCAAGTTTGTTCAAACAGCACATCCTAGCAGCTTTCTGGGCTGTGGGGGGTGGGGTGGGGGGGTGGGGACGCAAGTTCTGCCTGATGCACCAGTGAGGCTCCAGGGTCAGCCCCACATGATGCTGATCATCAAAGACCCTAGTGTGTGGGACCCCTGTGGCTCATCTGGGTGCCCCCAGGCTCGAAGTCTTTCACATCCAAGGATGTTAGTCTGGAAAAATTAAGTAGCTGTATATCTCAGAGGGTTCTGCAAGCCCACACTACAGATTTATGAGCCGAGGTCAAAGATGGTGTTAAATATACAGGAAATGTATAAAAATGGTTGGAGCAAGACAGAGGGACGGGGGTATTGAAAGTGAAGAAGTATCAAGATGCCCCTAATTTGGGAGGGGGAGCTGTTTTCACCTACAGAAGGCTTTTCCAGTCTAGGCAATTATATAGTCTAAGACCCTACAAAATGTTTGTCTATGAGCCCAAATTTCCCCAAAGGCTTGTGGAGGGTTTGATGGGACCACTTCTCACATCCTGAGGAGCTATGGCTGGTATAGCCGCTGCCACAGTACAGGCAGGATTTTCTAAAGATGAGCCCCCAACTCTGACACCCAGCAACCCAAGGAGGTCATGGCACATGGCCAGCCTTAGCCTATTGCTGCTTCAGGGACTTGCCTGGATACTTTATATCTGAGAGGTTTCCTGCGCCTTGTTAGAGCAGATTTATTGCCAGACCTAAAGTTATTTTTGTTTGTTTGTAAAAAGATACCTTTTTGCTTTGGGAAGAACCACATAGGAGCTCAGCCTGTCTAGTACCCAGGACCACCTAGGCACATTGGCCCTGCGTGACATCACCCCCAGTGCAGACCTGGATCCAGGCACTCCATGTCCCAGAATGCCATGCCAGCAGTGCCAGCCTTGGCACTCCTCCAACCGGCACCTACTGAGGCAGCAACTGCCTTTGGGGTGGCCTTTCAGCCAGACAGGGAGGAGTCTGGTCCTGGAGACAGAGCTCAGACACCTTGGGCTCCTTGTGTATCTCCCCAGAAAGAGCTGCTGCCCCAAGAGTGCTTTAAGCTGCTCTTGTGCAGTCCCCCTCCTCATTTAAATGAGGTTTCTAGGACCCCCACAACTGCCTGGCACCCTGTGCATCAATCACCATTCAACACTACTACTAGTAACACATCCTTTCTTAAATGCTGCAACCTTGGCCCTGCGGTCGCAAATCATCGTTTGAGTTTCCCACCAAAGCTCATCTCAACAAACCCACAAGAAGAAAACCTCCATCCCCAATGAACAAGGCAGCGAAAGCTGCTTCTGTGTTCCCAGGGTTCAAGCCAGGCTGCAAAGATCACAACAGAGATCAGACCAGAATTCTCCACACGGTTTAAAGAGCCAGTTAACCCGACACAAACGCACACACGCACGCAGGCACGCACGGAGGCAAGGACTAAGCTGAAACTCATCAGTGAGTCTGTGGGGTCTCCCCGTGTGCCCAAGCGTGTGGACCAACCCAGAGTCAGATCCTGAACGCACTTTGGATTTTGCCCAGGGCTGAGCGCTCCCCAGGCTGAGTTACCCAACGGGCTGACCCAAGAGTGGGAGTCCCTCTCTTTCCTCTTCCTTCTGCTGCCTCCTCCTGCCGCTGAGGTTCTGCAGTCACTTGAAGGAGAAAGATTTCGCAGTACGGCATTCTTAAAGCTGCAGTGTCCAAATTTTCCTTCAAACCCCAAGTGTCACAGACATCCACTCACTTACCGGGGTCCTTTGCAGAGGGTGGGTGGGCCAGGAGACATGGGATAGGAGGCTTGGAGAAGCCAGGCAGGTGGGAATCAGAGACTCAGACTCTAGCAAGGGTAAAGAGGAGAGGCAGACTGCACTGTGAGAGCCTCTGCAGTTAAACCAGGTTGCTGGGACTGCAGCAGACTGCAATGGAGTAATTTTTTTTTTTTAATCACCAAACCCCCACCAAAAATTTCCCCACAAACTTATATTTATTGTAGCTGAATTAAAACGCAAGGTGCAAACATGAAACCAACATAAGAAAGAAATCCGATTTTTTTTTAAAACAAGAATTCGCACCTCATTTAACAATTGTTTTGGAAAAATCTACTCTTGTGAGCAACTGACTCAGCTTTCCTTACACAGAAAGCCATGCGGCGAAAGACCTGGATGAACTTCATGGAGCCAGAGTTTCCTCAAAGTGCAGGGAGAGGGTTTCAGCTTTTTAGAAAAGCAAGTTTTTTTAAACCCCCAAGGAAAGGGGATTGTTCTGCCTGGCCATCTAGGAAGTGGGGTGAAATGAACTGATCTAGCATCCAGAAACCCACACACCCCTCCCAAAAAGTTACCTCTCTCTCCTCTGCTCAGCGGCTGCCGGCTGCTGTCCTGCCAGGATGCCGGCAAGTTGCAGACTGCTGCTGGGGAGGCAGGACCCAAAATAAGAAGTGTCAGCTGGGTCCCTGCACCGAAATGATGCCAGGAGTCAACGCTGCAGGCGCGGGGATGGTCTCTCCCCTTTTCCCTCCCCGACCGGCTTTAATTTAAACCCCTGACACTGCAAGATGCCTGCTTCTACAGAGTCACATCTCCAAAAAGCCTCCTCATCACAAGGTCCAAGGCTTTTGCTCCACCTTCTGCGTTTGTTCACCTGAAGATGATTTTCTGGCAAAAAAAGAGAAGAAGACAGGGACTGCAGAATCCTTAATTCTTTCCTTCTTGGGACTACATTTTGGAGGAGGTGTGACTTGTTTAGAAGTTTGAGAATTGCAGCCTGATGCCCAGGAAGGAGCAGAAGCAGTGAGTGACAAGCCCGCTTTGCTTCAGGCGAAAGTCTACACCGTCACTTTACCCAAAAAAGGGACAGAGGTAGACCTAGGGTGAAAAATATAGGAAAATTCCTCTCTGTCTGCTGGCAAATTTTCAACAGTTTGGGAAATCTCTATTTTTGCTTTCCTTCAAGAAAATCCCATTTTAAAAATTAGCAGGCACCTAAAATGTAAAAGATACAAAAGTGTAAATTTTGTCCTGCCACGTCTGGGATTCTTGAAGTTTTTGCTCCTACCTCCGTGCAAGTTAATATTTAAAATGGAGATGGAGATTTAATTGGGAAAATTCCAGGAGCAAGAAGCCCTTTAAATGCAGATATGTTTAAAACAGCACATCCTAACATAATCCACAAGAGATAAAGCAGAAGAGTAAACTGAGAAGGAGAGCAGGGTGAGGGGTGAAAAAGGAATTCCCAGATTTTGCATTTAACGCAAACTCAGAGTCTGAGAAAGGTCAATTAAGGAGAAAGGCTGGGGGAGGGGAGGGGAACAGAGATTCTAAATAAATTGGTCAGAAGGACCGACTGCATCAATTTCACGTACACTTCATTACCAAAGTAAAGCCTGGTGTATAACTGGTTTCTAAAGAGACCCCGAGGGAAGGCTCTGCAGCCGGCATTCTGCCTGGGGACACACAGGGCCACACTGCTGCAGTGCACCAGCCACGACGTGTGCACCGCATCCGCGGCTGCCCTCACCCACCTTCCTGGCTCTCGGGTTTTGGCAGAGACGCGTAGGGCTGTGCACCATGGGCTATGCTGGCAGACAGAGCCAAGGACCTGCCACCGTCAGGCTAGGGGCCCCCTCCACGGTGCAGCCCTGGTTGTGGCAGGGGGTGGCCACAGACTCATGGAGGGTCCCAGTGGAAGGGACCCCAGAGAGCAGGCAGCCCCACGCCCCCATTTCACAGACGGGTAATCCTGAGACCCAGGAAATGGTAGGACCTCTCCCAAGGTCACCTGGCCAATGAGAGGCAGAGCCAGGGTTAGAATCGGGGTCCTCCCATCCTTTGTCCTGTGAGTTTCTCACCCTATTTGCCATTTCCCCTGCCCTGTAGAGGAGCCGCGTTCCTCTGCCCCTTCCTCACATGACCTTGGGGATCACCTCTCTGTTCTGTGGTCAGTCTCCCCTTCCTAGATGGTATGCAGACTTAGGCCAAGGAGTTTCAACTCTCTGGAAGCGGGAAAATTCCCAAGTCATTTTCTCACTTTCAGAGGCAAGACCATACTTAAGGCCTAGGAACCAAAGCGAGGGTTTTTTCAGTCTTCTCCAATTTTGAGACCTACAGGGCCATCTGTGTTGTTCTAGGGCTACTGAAACAAAGTGCCACACATTCGGTGGCTTCAAACAACAGACACTGATCGTGTTGTAGTTCTGGAGGCCAGAAGTCTAAAATCAAGATGTCAGCAGGGCAGTTCCCTCTGGAGAATTCATTCCATGCATCTCTCCTGGCTTCTGTTGGTTACTGGTGATGCTGGCCCTTCCTTGCTCAGTTCAGTTCAATTCAGTCACTCAGTTGTGTCCAGCTCTTTGCAGCCCCATGTACTGCAGCACGCCGGGCTTCCCTGTCCATCACCAACTCCTAGAGCTTCCTCAAACTAACGTCCATCCAGTTGGTGATGCCATCCAACCATCTCATCCTCTGTCATCCCCTTCTCCTGCCTTCAATCTTTCCCAGCATCAGGGTCTTTTCCTTGTAGATTCATCACTCCAACCCCTGCCTCTGTCTTTGAGTGGCATCTCCTCCATGTAACTTCTTCCCTTCTTGTTTGTCTCTTCTCTTATAGGGATACATGTTATTGGAATTAGGCCCCATTCTAATCCAACATCATCTTGTCTTGAGATCCTTAATTACATCTTCAAAGACACTTTGCCCCTGTAAGGTCAACTGCAGAGGTTCTACATCTTTCAGGGGGGAAGGGCCATGCTCCACCGCTCTGCACTGTCCGCTGAAAATTTTCATATGAGACCCAACAGCAATGGAATATCACAGTGCTGATCCCACCCAAATCGCTTGAGGAGCCATAACACAGAGCCTTTTGGTTATAAGGCATCAATAAGAAGTTATGAGAAGTTAATCATGCCATTTGCAGCAACGTGGGTGGACCTAGAGATTATCCTACTAAGTCAATAAGAGGAAGACAAATATCATGTCCTATCTCTTGTGTGTGAAATCTGAAAAACAGGATACAAATGAACTTATTTACAAAACAGACTTTGAAAACAAACTTATGGTTACCAAAGAGGAAGGGAGGGATGGATAAATTAGGAATCTGAGGTTATCATATGCACACTATTATTTATAAAATAGATAACCAACCAAGGAGCTATTGTATGGCACAGGGAACTATATTCAGTATGCTGTTATAACCTATATGGGAAAAGAATATGAAAAAGATTGGATAGGTGTATATGTATAACTGAATCACTGCGCTATACACCTGAAACTGACCACAATATTTTAAGTCAAGTATGCTGCAATATATATAAAAATTAAATTAAGGGACTTCCCTGACAGTGAAGTGGTTAACAATCCGCCTTCGGATGCAAGAGGTGCGGGTTCAACCCCTGGTGAGGGAGCTAAGATCCCACATGACTTACCAAAAAACCAAAACATAAAACAGAAACAATATTGTAACAAGTTCAATAAAGACTTTAAAAATGGCCCGCATCAAAACATTTTTTAATTAAATTCTTGAAAAAAGAAGCTAAAAACTATGTGTACAGAATGTTTGGCCTCTAAGTGTCAATTTGGTTAATTTTTTCAACAACCTTCTGCAGCAGGTACTGTCATTATCACCCCATTTTGTGTGCTGTGCTAAGTCGCTTAGTTGTGTCTGAGTCTTTGTGACCCTATGGACCATAGTCCACCAGGCTCCTCTGTGCATGGGATTCTCCAGGCAAGAATACTGGAGTGGGTTGCCATTCCCTTCTCCAGGGCATCTTCCCAACCCCGGGATTGATCACCCTATTTCACTATGAGGCAAACTAAGGCACAAAGAGGTTCAGGTCACACAAGCTACTGAGCAGCAGGATGGAGACCATCTGGCTCAGAACTCTTACTCTTGATCACACTTCTGCTCCCTTGTGCTGGGGTTGCAGATACTCTTCTCTCTCTCGGCTCGACACCAATGATTTTCTGTCTAATCTGCATCTCCAGTTGGTTTCTTTTACAGATATTTTCTGGGCATGTTTGGATGTGTGCTCTGTGCTGGTCCATCTTCCGGTCAATGTCTTTTGTCATCCCTACACCCCTATAGTCAAAGCTGTGTTTTTTCTAAGAGTCATGTATGGATGTGAGAGTTGGACTGTGAAGAAGGCTGAGCAGCACCAAAGAAATAACGCTTTCAAACTGTGGTGCTGGAGAAGACTCTTGAGGATCCCTTGGACAACAAGGAGACCAAACCAGTCAATCTTAAAGGATATCAACTCTGAATACTCATTGGAAGGACTGATGCTGAAGCTGAAGCTCTAATACTTTGGCCACCTGATGTGGAGAGCTGACTCATTGGAAAAGACCTTAGTACTGGGAAAGACTGAGGGCAGGAGAAGGGGGTGACAGAGGATGAGACCGGTTGGATGGCATCACCAGTTGGATGGCTCAATGAACATGCGTTTGAGCAAACTCCAGGAGATGGTGAAGGACAGGGAAACCTGGCGTGCTGCAGTCCATGAGGTGGCAAAGAGGCAGACACGACTGAGCCATAACAACAACCAGGAACACCTCTGCAGCCTTTAGACACACTGGAGGGACTCAGGAACATTAACTATGTGGATAAGCCCAAGGGGTTATCCTAAGAATGGAATGCACATCTAAAATTGTCACTCCTGATTAACAAAACATCCGTCAGGTCAGTAATTAACACGAAACAAGCATCCACTTTCAAATCAACAAGAAAGAAGAAACTTGGTAAGAACAGTGGTCTTTGGGAGCTGCCAACACTGTGGGTCCTCGCGTTGGGTCTTCTTTCTCAGGCTGTTTTAGTTAATTTGGTGAGCCTTTCCCTTTCTTCTAGAGTTCTAACCCCCGTTAGATTTCTTCTCAGCCCTTAAGTCCTGATAGCTTTGGCTATGACTTATACCTTGAGAAATAACTGGGGCTGTCTAGTTCCTCTTTGGGCTTCCTACACTGGCATGGAGCGGTTTGCATGCACAGGGGTAAAAGCAAATCAGTTTCAGTTTTTTTCACTGGCTGCCTTACGTGGGGTTAATATGCAACAGTCCCACTGTCTCTTACATGTTCAGTAGCAGTAATAGAAGTCTAGGTTCCAAATACTGCTAAATACATTAGGTTCTAAAATATTACTCTAGATCATATCTTCCCCTTCTTTTTTTTATAAATACAATTTTATTTGTATTTAATTTATTTATTTTGTCTGCACTAAGACAGTTCCCCAACTAGGGATCAAACCCGTGCCCGCTGCACAGAGTCTTAACCACTGGACCGCCAGGGAGGTCCCCAATCTTTCCCTTTTAAGGAGAAGGCAGAACCCTTGAAGGCCCAGAGCTGCCTGGAGATAAACTCTAGATGGCCATCTGACTCAGGAGATTCTCTGCCTCTTACATCATAAAAAGTCCCTTGACCTTTACATAGCAGAGCATCTGGGTTGGAACTAGAGAACGTTGTAGAGTGCATCACAGTGGCTTTTCTTTCCGGATGAGTAAAGCTTTCTGTGATGACTTCCATGTGCTTGGCCTTTTATCTATCAACACAAAACCACCATCACCAGGGAGGGGTCCAAGAGGGTGGCTTTCGTGTTCAGCGGAAGACGAAGTCTTTGCCTGCCTTGAATTTCCTACAGCTTTGATAGCTGCACTGAGCGCAGCTTGTTCTGCTCTGAGCAATGCCACGTGAGGGCACAGGGAGGGCAGAGTCAAGTGCGTTTTACGATTAGGAAGAACACTTCCACCCTACACGGTCACACTGTTCCCTCCTCCTGCTTCTTCACGGTCAGCTGGGGAACAGCAGTCTCCTACCCTCTTGATCTGCCTCTGAGTCTATTTAAACAAAACCATAAATGCTCAAATATCAGATCTGCCAGCTTACATACGCATTTTGTAGGTTTTCTCAGTTGTTCCTTTAAAAACTCTTGGTTGAGGGACTTCCTTGGTGGTCCAGTGGTTAAAACTCCGTGCTCCTGCTGCAGGGAGTGAGAGTTCCATTCCTGGTTGGGGAACTAAGATCCCACATGGCCAAAAAAAAAAAAAAAAAGTGTTGATTGAGCACCTACTATGTGCAGAGTGGTAGAGAGACACACATTTTGTCAACACTGGGCTGAAGGCGAGCTTGTGCTCCATAGGTCACTAATGTATCTTTGCTGAGGCATCAGAGGTTCACAGCTTGAGCTGAGATTCTTCCCCAAGATGTCTGTGTTAACTGCCAAGTGATGATGGGGTCATCTTCAGGCCCTGGCTGCCTGATGACACATAGTTCCAGTGCAAGGAAGCCTACCTGGGATCCTTGAAATGGTCACCTCAGCCATGAACATCTTTCACTGTGTCCATGGGATCTGCCTCTTTTGGCCTATGCCCAAATGTCTCCTTATTGGAGTCACTCTCTTCTTCAAAACAGCACACCAGCACCACCTCCTCACTCTATTCCCTGCCTTGTGAGCAGGTATATCAGCACTTGACATTGTCCACTTGTTTGTTAGTATCTGTCTCCCCGTGCTGGGAGGCCACCTCCCCCAAAGCAGAGAGGTTGGCTCTTTGGCTCACGGCTGTGTCCCCAGCACGAAGGACAGAGCCTGGCGGGCAGGAGAGACTCCCTGTATTTTTGTAAATGAATGAATAGACGAGCAAACACACCCCCTTTCTTTTCTATTTGCACCCAGTGGATTCTTCAATTTCAGGCAAACCTATAATCACCACCACATTGTGTTGTTCAGTCGCTAAGTTGACTCTTTGCAACCCAATTGACTGCAGCACGCCAGGCTTCCCTGTCCTTCATTATCTCCTGGTGCTTGCTCAAACTCATGTTCATTGAGTTGGTGATACCATCCAGCCATCTCATCCTCTGCTTCCCCCTTCTCCTCCTTTTCTTAGTTTTTCCCTGCATCAGGGTCTTTTCCAATGAGTCGGCTCTTTGCATCAAGTGGCCAAAGTATTGGAGCTTCAGCTTCAGCATCAGTCCTTCCAATGAATATTCAGGACTGATTTCCTTTAGGATGGACTGGTTTGATCTCCTTGCAGTCCAAGGGACTCTCAAAAGTCTTCTCCAGCATCACAGTTTGAAAGCATCAATTCTTCAGCACTCAGCCTTCTTTATGGTCCAACATTCACCATCTGTACATGACCACTGGAAAAACTATAACTTTGACTCTATGGACCTTTGTCGGCACCTGGGGACTTCTAATTTTCCCTCATCAGTGAAACCTGGTTTTCCCCAAGCCCATAGGATGGCTCTGCACATCATGGCTCATGGAAGTTACGGCTGTCCTTCCTGGAGACACAGGCCAGGAGGAAGGGCTAGCAGAGCTGGCCATCTCTCTATGATCATACACCTCCTTGGATCTGCCTTCTCATCCTAAAATGAATTGCAAACACCATACCAAGGCTCAGGAGGTTGTGAAGTTCAGCCTGGACCCTTGCCTCCAGCCTCCTTCCTCCTCTTGGCTTACCTCTCTTTCTTGCTCAACCCAGCAGCCCCCAGCCTCCTTGTGGTCTTTCTGGAAATCCCCCTGATGGCTCTTCTTCAAGTGTCATCCCAGCTCCTCTCTTTGAACAGCCTCTTCTGATGGGCTCCCTGGAGCAGCTCTCAGCTCCATGATTCCTCCCAGTCAGTTGCCTCAGCCTGGTGTCTGTCACCATCTGTGATTCTCTGGTACATCTGTTCTCTCGGGAGAATGACAGCATTCATCCCTGATTCTCTGTGCAGGAAAAATTCCTGGGTCAATACCACCACCGATGTCGACATCAACAAGAACATCCATTGAATCAAGGGCTGCATGACTGCTCCAGGTGCTTGCTGCCGTGTTCCTACAGACTTCTGTTTCCACACCTGTCTGAATCTGCCAAGGCCACCTTAACAGAATACCACAGACTGAGTGGCTTGTACAACAGCAATGTGTTCCCTCAGTTCTGGAGGCTGGAAGTCCAAGATCCAGGTGTAGGCAGGGTTGATTTCTCCCGAAGCCTTTCTCCTTGGTGCTGGATCCTCACTTGGTCTTCCCTCTGTGTCTGTCTGTGCTTTTGTTTTTTTCGATTCTGACAACTTTTAAAGACTTTATTGCTGCTGCTGCTGCTGCTAAGTCACTTCAGTCGTGTCCGACTCTGTGCGACCCCATAGACGGCAGCCCATCAGGCTGCCCCGTCCCTGGGATTCTCCAGGCAAGAACACTGGAGTGGGTTGCCTTTTCCTTCTCCAATGCATGAAAGTGAAAAGTGAAAGTGAAGTCGCTCAGTCGTATCTGACTCCCAGCGACCCCAGGGACTGCAGCCCACCAGGCTCCTCCGTCCATGGGATTTTCCAAGCAAGAGTACTGGAGTGGGGTGCCATTGCCTGTCACAATACTGCTTCTGCTGTTTATTTCTGGTTTTTTGGCTGAGAGGTATGTGGGATGTTAGGTCCCCATCTGGGGATCAAACCCATTCCCCCTGCACGGCAAGGTGAAGTTTTAACCACTGGACCACCAGGGAAGTCCCCTGTGCCTGTGTTCTAATCTGCTAAGGACACCAGTCAGATCGGGTCAGGGACCCCTAAAGACTTCACGTTAATGTAGTTGCCTCTTTAGAGACCCCGGCTCTAAGTACAGTCACACTCTGAGGTTCTGTGGGTTGGGATATCAGCATACAAATCTGGTGGGGGACACCTAGCAGCACATAGGCTATGCACTCGCACCACCCCCTGCCCCGGCCCTTGTCATCAGGTGCCCTCTGCGAGCTCTCCCACTCTCCTCTGACTTTGACCTTCGGCCCTAGTCTCGCTCCCACCCCTCCTCTCTGTGACCTTAGCATCCCTGTTGCTCATGTTTTACTCATAGAAGGTTTCTCCTCAGATCCTGTTTCTCAGGCTTGGTTATCCGGTTGCTCAGCCCACCACACAGCAATTACTCCATTTGCTGAGTGCTTACTCAGGGCTGGGTGCTGCCCCAGCACTGCCCACGTTTAAGCCTCACATAGCACAGGAGGCGGCTCTGGCTACCTCCAGTATTACAGGCAGGAACCAAGCTCACACAGGTCAAATGAGCTGCCCCAGGTCATGGAATTGAAAGTGAGGGGACCTGGAGTGGGACCCAGACTTCCAGCTCCGTGTTCCAAATGCCGTGTTTGCCCACAGATTTCCAGAGCAATCATCCACGGGGAGAGGGGCTGAGACAGGCAGACTCAGAGAGCAAAAGACAGGGTGATCGATAAGAAATGGGAACATTAGAAAGAGCAGAATGAGAATAAAAAGCATGGGACTTCCATGGTGGTTCAGTGGTTAAGACTCTGCTCCCAAAGCAGGGGACCTGGGGTTCAATCCCTGGTCAGGGAACTAGATGTCACACACCTCAACTAAGAGTTCAAATGCCACAGCGGAAAAAAAAAAAAAAAAAAAACAGAACGAAAACAAAAAAAGATTCTTCATGCCACATTGAAGACCTGGTGCAGCCAAATAACTAACTAAATAAAAATATTTTAAAAAGGAATAAAAAGTGTGGCAATCTGGGTCTATTTCCACAATGCCTAAGAGCCTTCCACACCTCAGTAGGTCCCAGTGCATCACCATATACCTCATCATAGGTTAGGTAACAGCATGAAAAGAGCCTGTTCAGTTAGGACTGGCAGAGTCAGCAAATAAAAATACAGAACTCTCAATTAAATTTGAATTTCAGATGAACAGCTAACTATTTTTTAGTATAAGTATGTCCCATGTAATATTTGGGGCATGCTTTTACTCAAAATCTATTTCTTGCTTATCTGAAATTCAAGTTGATTTGGTGTTCTGTATTTTATCTCCCAACTTTGTTTACTACATACACTACATGCTTGATTTTAAAAAGGAAGAGGGTACACAATGTATCCTAGAGGGATTTCCTTCCAAAATGGATAAAATAAAATGATGGGTACTTAAGTGATTCTTCTTTATAACAGATGTCACAGATAAGACTTGTGTAAATGATGGAAGCCATAAATAAAGACTTAAAATAGAGTTTTATTTCTCTTTCATATAAGAAATTCCAGGTGTCAAAGGTCTACAGTGTCAGCTAGAGTCTGGATTTTTCCCACCTTTCTCTTCTGCCATTCTTGGCACCTGAATTTCAGTCTTACTGTCACCTCATGAGCCAAGAGAGTTGCTGGAGCCCTAGCCATTACATCAGCATTCCAGGCAAGAAGCAAGGAGCAGGCGGAGGAAGAATATGAAAAAAGCGTATGCCAACTGTCTATCCCCCTTTTCATAAATTCTACTTGGCAACTTCTACTTATATCTCATTGGCTAGAACATAATCACATGGCCATATTTAGCAGCAAGAGAAGCTTGTAAATGTGTTAATAATTACATACATTGCCACATGGTAAAAAATTAAGGATTTGTTAGTAGAAGAAGGGGAGAATGGATATTAGGTAGGCAGGTAGACCATAAAACACTATATCCTCTTTCCTTACATATTAGGGCACCTGGCCTTTCTGTAGGAGGACTTTAAGGGCCTACTTTTGAAAAATATAGGCAATTTTAACATGACTGATATCTTGCTTTATAGACTTTACTCATTATAATTCTAAGCCACCAAGGTTTACAATTTAATATAATAGAAGAGTAATAAAATAAAGCAGCAGATTGATCTTTTTATATCTCAAATCTAATTAAAAAGAATTTTTAAAGTAGAAGAGCAAATTCCTTGAAGAATAAATTCCAGGTCTCTCTGGATCTCCCCACTTTATCCTTAGATTATGATTCAGTTCAGGCTTTGCCCAGATAGATCCTACTATGCCCGGCATAGTGCAGGCCCAAGGGATAAAAGGAGGGGGGGAATGTTGCCCATCAATGGGTTACTTGCTCATGGAGGTTACATATGTGAATGAAATGGTCTGAGATGGTGCCTGGGTTCCTTCCTGGTTGGATTATATGGGGAAATCACTCACATTCCTGACAAAACTCATACAGTGGGGCAGAATTCTGGTCTACTGATACTCCAGGTAGGCTGTAAAGATCTTCATTATCTACTGGAGTTCTTCCTAGTGACTCACGTTTGGGAGCAATTTTCTTTTCCTCTTTTTAAATAATAATTTTATTTATTATTTTTTGGCTGTGTTGGGTCTTTGTGGCTGCTGAAGCTTTTCCCTAGTTGCGGCGAGTGGGGGCTACTCCTCATCACTGTGCTGTCTTCTCATTGCAGTAGCTCTCTTGTTGCAGAGCACAGGCTCTAGCTAGAGCATTTGGGCTTCAGTAGTTGTGGCTCCCGGGCTCTAGAGCACAGGTTCAGTGGTTGTGGTACACGGGCTTAGTTGCTCTTCAGCTCGAATCCTCCCGAATCAGGGGTCAAATCTGCGTGGATTGGCACGTGGATTCTTCACCAGTGAGCCACCTGGGAAGCCCCTGGGGCAATTTTCTGTCTCCTGAAATCACTCTGATTTGCATGAGTCTCTTGAATTCTGCTGAGAATATTTCCCCTTTTAGATTTAGTAGGAAGCAAAGCTCTTAAAAGATGGGTGAGGGGTAGGGGAAGAAATCTCTGCTTTGCCCTCAATCATTAAAAAAGTGTGTATTGAGATGTTCAAAAGGGACTCACGGGCTTGATTTCAGCCACGGGTCCAGCCCTGAGAGGCCAGAATTCCCAACTCCAGGGGGTGCAAATATGCAAAGGAGAGGTCAAGCGACTGCTTTGCATCCATCAGCTCAACAACTACTTGGAGGAGACAAAAGATTGCAGCACTTTTGAGATCAGAGAAGAAAGCTTGTCAGTGGTCGGTGTCCTGCGAGTATCGCCCCCACGTGGAGGATCGGGGAATTGCTTCCTCTTATCTCCAGCTGGCTGAAGGAATCTTTGTGGAGACAACTCAGGGGACAACACAAGTACCCTAGTTGTTGTTTTTTTTTCAGTTGCTCAGTCGTGTCCGACTCTTTGCGACCCCATGGACTGCAGCACTGCAGGCTTCCCTGTCCTTCACTATATCCAGGTGCTTGCTCAAACTCATGTCTATCAAGTCGGTGATGCCATCCAATCATCTCTTCCTCTGTCGTCCGCTTCTCCTCCTGCCTTCAATCTTTCCCAGAATCAGAGTCTTTTCCAATGAGTCAGCTCTTCAAATCAGGTAGCCAAAGTACTGGAGCTTCAGCTTCAGCATCAGTCCTTCCAATGAATATTCAGGGCTGATTTCCTTTAGGATTGATTGGTTTGATCTCCTAGATGTCCCAGGGACTCTCAAGAATCTTCTCCAGCACCATAGTTCAAAAGCATCAATTCTTCAGTGTTCAGTCTTCTTTATGGTCCAACTCTCACATCCGTACATGACTACTGGAAAAACCATAGCTTTGACTAGACACACCTTTGTTGGCAAAGTCCCCCACCTGACTCCCAAGTGCAGGTGCAACTCCCATCTGAGAAATCTAAAGGTGGGGAGGAGGCACCTGACTAAAGCACCCCCTGGTGGTGACATTCTTTCCTTGAGAGCCAGTGCAAGGTGGGAGCTTCCGGGGACCACTGTGCATCTGGGAGAGTCTTAGATCCTCCCAAGGGATCGCCTGGGGGGAAAAGAGACCTCAGAGGGACAGGTCTGATCTCCAGGGACTGAGGATGGAATTACAAATAACAAAACACCAGCCAGAGAAGGTGTTTTCACAGTAGTCAAAAAGAACAGCAGGTGTCACCTCTTCCCTGTTGAAATCTCCAAAGACTCTCCAAAGTGCCTGGTCGGAGAAGCTTTGATTATTTGCTGAGCCCAGCAAGCAGCTATGCCAGCGCCCAGACCTCCCAGTCCAGGTAAACCTTATCTGTCACCTTCTCATGTCTTCTTCCTGCAGTTTTGGAGCAGGCAGAGATCCCAGCTAGCAATTGCAGGGCTGCCCAAGTGGGAAAACAGGAACTGGGCATGGGAAGATGCTGTACCTTGGAAGGACTGATGCTGAACCTGAGCTCCAATACCTTGGACACCTGGTATGAAGAGCTAACTCATTGGAGAAGACCCTGATGCTGGGAAAGAGTGAAGGCAGGAGGAGAAGGGGATGACAGAGGATGAGATGGTTGGATGGTATCACCAAATTGATGGACATAAGTTTGAGCAAGCTCCAGGAGATAGTGAAGGACAGGGAAGCCTGGCATGCTGCAGTCCATGGGGTCGAAAAGAGTCAGACACGATTTAGCAACTGAACAACAGGACGTTTAAAATCCTGGCTGGAGAGAAAGGCTGGGCAAGTCAGATTTCTATTTCAGATTTCATCCAAAGGTGGAGGAAACATTCCAGCAGATTTAAATTGACAGAAAGGCGAGATGAAGTTTTGTCTTTTGCATCCAATGAGCCCTACTTGTTCAATGCAACTTTTGCTACACGCAAAAGCTTTAAAAATATCCCAGGGTTAATCTCCTAGTTGCCAGAAAGCACAATAAGCAGTGCATTAATTAGGGCTCCATTTAACACTTCCTGTCTAACCTCTAAATACTTGTTTATGTGGCACTCGTTCTTCTAACAGCTGCCTCATTCGTGCTGTATTTGTAATTCGGATTTTCTTTAAGTACCTGGGAGCCATGCTCTAACATTACCCAACTTTCTGGAACTTAATACAGATAAACTCATTTGGGGTCTCATCCATCTGGCACTTAATTCTAGAGGAATTAGGAGGATGTTATTAGCGTGTTACCCAATTGTAGGGGGCTTCCCACATGGCTCAGTGGTAAAGAATTCTCCTGTCAACGCAGGAGAGGCAGGTTCAACGGCTCTCTGGGTCAGGACAATCCCCTGGAGGAGGAAAGGGCAACCTATTCCACTACTCTTGCCTGAAAAATTCCAAGGACAGAGGAACCTGACTGGCTACAGTCCATGGAGTTGCAGAGTCGGACTGGACTGAGGGACTGGGCACACACACACCCCATTGCATGGGCTCTGAGAACAAAGTATTTCAGATACCTTGGCATATGTTTGAGTTTCATTTGCCTTCTATTTGGTAACAAGGACTCACATACTCAACATTCTCCCAAATTGGACTAATGATCAAAATGAAGTGTCTGATTTTAGCTAACACATAATGGACCTTTACAATAAGATTGCAATCGGACAGTTGAGGAGGTGTTGAAAGGGATACAGAAGTAAGAGAGAAGATCTGGGCCCTTGGAGAGGCTTTTGCTGTGTGAACATCGGCTACGATCCCAGCTCCGACAAGTGTCAGCCTTGGGGATAAACTTCTGTGTGTCTAGCACTCCCCGTACAAAGATCAAAAAGGATGACCGGGACTTCTCTGGTACAGTGAAGAATCCACCTGCCAATGCTGGGGACACAGGTTCCATTCTTGGTCCAGAAGGATTCGATGTGCCTCAGAGTAGCTGAACCTGAGTGCCCAAACCACTGAAGCTTGCAAAAAGAGAGGCCACCGCAATGAGAAGCCCAGGCACTGCAGCAAAGAGTAGCCCCCACTTGTAACTAGAAAAATCCCGTGCACAGCAACAAAGACCCAATGCCACCAAAAATACATTTTAAAAAGGATGACCAGCTTGTCCTAATCCTAGGACACAGGGGAGCCAGGTAGGCAGGGTATCACAGCCTAACCAACACCACGCAAGTTAGACACTTCTTGGATCTTCATCCACAGGAGGCTGCCCCAATGTGATCTTTTTTTTTTTTTTTCTTTTTGTGATTTTTAAAGTTGTGAAAAGTATACACAACATAGGATTTCCCAGGTGGCACTAGTGGTAAAGAACCAGCCTGCCAATGCAGGGGACATAAGAGATGCAGGTTCGGTCCTTGGGTGGAGAAGATCCCCTGGAGGAGGGCATGGCAACCCACTCCAGTATACTGGCTTGGAGAATCCCATGGACAGAGGAGCCTGCCGGGTCCCTAGGGTCCCACAAGAGTTAGACAGGACTGAGCGACTTTCACTTTCACTTAGTGGGTGTGAAGTGGTGTCTCATTGTGGTTTGACTTGACTTTCTCTAGTGACTAATGATGTTGAGCATCTTTTTATGTGCTTTTTGGTCATTTGTAGATCTCCTTTAGAAAAATGTCTATTTAAATCCTTTGCCCATTTTTCAACTGGGTTGCTTGGTTTCCTTGTTGTTGAGTTGAGAGAGTTCTTTATATATTCTAAATATTATAAATATTTTCTCCTATTGTGTGGATTGTCTTTTCACTCACTAGTGTCCTCTGATGCACAATCAGGTAGGATTTTTTACATATATTAAAAAAAAAAGTTTGATCAGACAAAGATCTGCCAGCTGGCAGCTATGTTGCTGTGGGTTTAGTCACTAAGTCATGTCTGACTCTTTGTGACCCCATGGACTATAGCCCACCAGGCATCTATGTAATATTAATTAATTCACTTATTTAACTAACAAGTATGTATTAAGGAGGACTTCCCCAGTGGCTCAGCAGTAATGAATCTGCCTGCAGTGCAGGAGCCAAAGGAGATTCGAGTTCAATCCCTGGGTCCAGAAGATTCCCTGGAGGAGGGGATAGCAACCCATGCCAGTATTCTTGCCTGGAGAAACCCATGGACAGAACTGCCTGGCGGGCTACCGTCCATAAGGTTGCAAAGAGTCAGACATGACTGAAGTGACTTCACACGTATGCATGTAATAAAGAGAGCCTTGTTCTGGGGTTTATATTTACAAGATATAGTAGCCACTGGGCAGCTCCTCATTAAAGTATTTATAGCCTAGTTGACAAGACACTTCCCAGAGGCTGGAAAACAACAATGAATGTTTGCAGGTGACATATGATCATTTCAAACGTGTAAATTCCACTCGGATGTGATGGGAGTGCTCCTGCAGCAAGGGAGGGTGGTCAGGGAAAGCCACACAACTTCACATCACTTGCTTGGAGGCACACAATCACATTTCTCAACAGCAGTCAATATTTCCATGCTCACAGTGGGTGATGGGTGACATGTAAACTAGCAAGAACTTGGGAACATTAACCTTAGGTGTTACAACATCCCCAGCTTAGTCCCTAGCCAGGTCAAGATGATTATATTCTGGGGCTAGAGCTTCTTTGTAGCTTTGCAATAGATATAAATACACCACCAGTCCCTCCTTTCATGGAGGCTACACCATCAAAATTGCAGAAACATTTTTTATTGCGTGCCTATTTTATGTAATTTTATTGTTGTTTAGTCGCTAAGTTGTGTCCAATTCTTGGCCACCCCATGGACGTAGCCCTCCAGGCTCCTCTGACCATGGGATTTCCTAGGCAAGAATACTGGAATGGGTTGCCATTTCCTTCTCTAGGGGATCTTCCCAACCCAGGGACTGAACCCGAGTCTCCTGCATTGGCAGGCGGATTCTTCACCACTGAGTCATCAAGGAAGCCTGTTTTTATGTCATGAGTGCTCTCTTTTCTTATTTGGTTAGATCATTTTAAAAAAAATTTATTTTTAGTTGAAGAATGATTACAATATTGTGTTGATTTCTGCCACAGAGCAGCATGAATCAGCCATAGGTATACATATGTCCCCTCCGTCTTGAACCTCCTTCCCACCTCCCACCCCATCCTACCCCTCTAGGTTGTCACAGAGCCCCGGTTCAGTTCCTTGAGTCACACAGTAAATTCCCACTGGTTATCCCATTTCACATTTGTTAGTGTATATGCTTCCATGCATGCGCTCTTTTCTTAGTCTTAATTTTAAAATAATAATAAAAGTTATTTACGGTTATATACCACTGAATTTAACAGAAGTAGATCTTACAAAACAAAAAAGTTAAAAGGCCATTATTTATACAATCAAAAGAGCATATATTTTTAAAAGCCTTCATCTTAAATTTTTATGAAGAGATTTTCTAAGGCAGATAAGTATACTTTGCCTTAAAACGCAGATTAGTATACCTTGCCTTAAGTGACAAAAATGTTGCTGAAAAACAACATATAATTCAGATACAATATTCCCCTCATGCGCAATATCTGAGTCATATGTTGTTTTTCAGTAACATTTGTTACTTAAGGCAAGGCATATTCTTATTTCAGGGAGCCTAATGCCACTGATTTGAAACTGTCCCTACTTGTAGCCTGGCTCCCCTATGAGAGTTTAAGCTCCTTGAAGGTAGCCGTGTCTCCTGAGGCTTCAGAGACTTGCTTGAGAATGAGGGGACCCAATTGCCAAAGCCAAGGGGTCCCCAACTCCCAGGCCATGAACTGGTACCAGTTCATGAGCTGTTAGGACCTGGGCCGCACAGCAGGAGGAGGTGAGCTGGCCAAGCTTCATCTGTCTTTACAGCCACTCCCCATTGCTTACTTGCCGCCTGAGCTCCGCCTCCTGTCAGATCAGTGGCAGCATTAGAGTCTCAAGGGAGCTTGAACCCTACTGCGCGTGAATCATCCTGAAACCATCCCCTCTCCCAGCTCCCAGTCCGTGGGAAAATTGTCTTCCACGAGACCAGTCCTTGGTTCTAAAAACGTTGGGGACCAGTGGCTTTAATCCAAACAGCCAGACAACATCCTTGATTCTTCCTCCTTCATCACCTACATCTAAAAACATCAGCTAATCCCATCAATTTCCTCTCCTCTCCAGAGCCTCTCCCCACAGAATACAGGTGTCCCTTGGGTGTCAACCATGTGTTTCTGATCCCTTGATGTCTGGGGCCTTGCTGACTGTGGAGGGACTGCCCCTCCCAAGGCTGGCCAGTTCCTAGATATAGTGATTCACTCTGGAGTGTGCCTTTCATATGCGAACAAATTGATCTAATCCCTAAGCCCCAACCTCCTTCTCCATCAGGCTCTCACACCCTGGGCCACTATGGACCTGCCCCCATTACCCTGGACCAAAGACAGACAAGTAGGGGGCAGCCTCTACGCCCCAGAGCCTGCTGATACTCTTCAAACTGGCCAGTCCTAAGCCTACTGACCCTGTCTCACCCACGCCTTCCCATGGCAACCACTATTGAGGCTCTTGTACACATTTTCCCTCACTCCCTCTGTCCCCTGGCTGACCCTGGTGCATCCTCATGACCCTGCATGGGTGGCAGGGCATGCCCACTCTTCTTGGGTACTGCAACTGACTACCTTCTCAGCAGCAGTTCTCTTTTGATTTGTTTGCCTTGCTGTATCTGAACAGTAATTGCATCTACATTTTAATCCATCCTGGAGTTGTGGCCCTAGGCTGTCTGGACTCTATAGTAACCCCCACCTACTCAATATGCTTCTCCTCCAGACCTGCAGCCGTGAACCCCGCGACTTTCTGAAATGAAAACTGATTTTGTCAGTTCTCTTATTTAAAATTCCCCAGGGGCCTCCACTGCAAATTAGAATAAAACCCACGTTCCTTCCCATGGCCTAGAAGGCCTCTCGTGTCCCAGCTTCTACAACCTGTTCTCAGGCCTCCCCCTGCTTGGTGCTCTAGCCACACTGGCCTCCTTTCAGAGACGCCAAGCTATTTCCTGCCCCGGGGCCTTTGTACGTGCTGTTCTCTCTGCCTGGAACACTCTTCTCGGTTTTGTGCAACTGGCCTTTTTCCCTCTAGTCTCAGTCCAATGTCACCCCTGGAGAGGCCTTCCTTAACCATACAGTCAGACATCCTATTCCATTATTCTGTTTTATTTTCTTCATCACAATTGTGATTCTGTAATTATTCTTCTGGGCTTCCCAGGTGGAGCTAGTGGTGAAGAGCCTGCCTGCTGATGCAGGAGATGTAAGAGATGCAGGTTCAATCCCTGGGTTGGGAAGATCCCCTGGAGAAGGGTATGGTAATTCACTCCAGTATTCTTGCTTGGAGAATCCCATGGACGGAGAAGCCTGGCGGGCTACAGTCCATGGAGTCGCACAGAGTCCGACACAACTGAGAGACTAAGCTCAACATAGCACAATTATTCTTTTGGGATTCCTAGGCAGCGCTAGTGGTAGAGAGCCTGCCTGCCAATGCAGGGGACACAAGAGACACAGGTTCTATCCCAGGGTTGGGAAGATCCTTTGGAGAAGCGTATGGCAACCCACCCCAGTATTCTTGCCTAGAGAATCCCATGGACAGAGGAGCTTGGCAGGCTACAGTCCCAGGGGTCACACACAGTCAGACATGACTGAAGTGACTGAGAATGCACACAATTATTCTTTCACTGGTTAATCTTCTGTCTCCCCACCACACACCCCGACTTGGAGTAGAATACAAGCTCCTTGAGAACAGGAGCCTTGTTCATGGCTAGGTTCCCCGAGCCTAGACAGCCTGGCATGTTGTATTGGATGCATGAATGAACAAGGGGTACCTTACCTGTGTGTCCAGGACTGGAGAGGGGAGTGGAAGGGGCTGAGGGGTGAGCGATTGTCCCCTGATATGACCCTGCAGCCACTTGGGAGCTGCTGGTTCATCAGAGGCTCCCAGCTCCTGGCTCCAGACCAGGCCACTGCAGAGTCAGGGCTGGGAAAGGCAGACAGCATCTGCTTCCTGGAGAAGCCAACCGGAAGCTGGCCTCTGTCTCGTGAGGTTCTGCTGACCATCACATTTCCCCAGCAAGGGTGCCTTGTCCTTCCGCAGACCCCAGGTTCATCTGTCGCCCGCTCCAGAGGCTTGGCTGTCCCCAGGCTGCAGCTCCACTTGGCTCGAAGGATCTCATGCGGCTTTTGCTGCTGCAGAGATGTCTGGGGTGGCTGCCAACACTTTTATCTTTTCATTTCATCTGCCAGCCAAGAGCTTTTTCCTGCTCTTGCCTCTTGAAGCTTAAGGCAAGGAATGCTGACCTTGAGTACAGGTGCTTCTCGATTCGTCACTCAAGGTTCCCTGCCCTGGTTCACATTCAAGCCAGCTGCTTCCCAATCTTCTCTCTTCCTTTCCCTTGGCCTCCCTGTTCCCTGGCAGCCCTGAAACAAACTTTGGGAATTTTTTTTCTCCCTGAGATCTGGGTTTAGGCAGTAGGAGCCCTGCTAGTATGCCCCCTTGAGTTCCCTCGTGTCCTAATGGTTAGGATTTGGTGCTGTTATTGCCTGGCCTGGTTGCGTGGCTGGGATCCTGCCAGCTGTGCCACATGGCATGACTAAAGTTAACAAAACAAAAAGACTCAGCTCAGTTTGCCCTCTTCACTCAAGGGTACCAAGGCACCTCTTTAGACTCTGGCCACGTGGCCACTGGGAGAAAATATTGCCAGGGTCATAGCCAAGTGCAGAGTGAAGGGGACTCCAACCCCTAAACATGGGGCTCTGATTCCCCACCTTCACCACATTCATCTGACAAACATGTTTTAAGGATCTGCTGCTTGCCAGGCATTGGTCCGCTGGAGTCTCGCTTACTGGACTGGGGAGGGACTTGGATCATGTCCATATTGTAGAGCAATCCAAGAAGATGTGTTTGGAACCCATCATATGACAGTTCAGCAAAGCATTCTGGGACAGCTGGATAGCCACATGCCAAGGGATAAAGTTGGACCTCCTTCCTCTCACATCATCTACAAAAATTGACCAAAAATGAATCAAAAGCCTAAATGTACAAGCTAAAACAAACTTTAGAAGAACATGCAAGCATACATTTTCATGGTATTGGACTAGGCAAAGCCTTCTTAGATATGATTCCAGAAGCACAAGCAACAAACCAAAAAAAAAAAAAAATAGATAAGCTGGACATCAGAATAAAAAAACTTCTCATGCTACAAAAGACATCATCAGGAAAGTGAAAATATAACCCACAGAATTGGAGAAAATTTTTGCAAATCTGGTAAGGGGCTTGTGTTGAGCATATATAAAGAATTCTAACAACTCAATGGTAAAAGAACCCACTTGAAAATGGGTGAAGAATATGACTAGATAGTTCTCTAATAAGATATGGCCAATAAGCATACAAAAAGATGCTCAATGTCATGTGAAAGTGAAAGTCGCTCAGTTGTGTCGGACTCTTTGTGGACCCCCATGGACTGTAGAGTCCATGGAATTCTCCAGGCCAGAATACTAGAGTCTGTTCCCTTCTCAAGGGGATCTTCCCAACCCTGGGATCGAACCCAGGTTTCCCACATTGCAGGCAGATTCTTTACCAGCTGAGCCACCAGGGAAGCCCAAAAGGCCACATATTATATGATTCCATTTATATGAAATATATAGTGTAGGAGAATCCACAGGTACAGAAAGTAGATTTGTGGTTCCCTAGGGCTGAGAGAATTGAGGGGAAGTAAAGACATTACTTTGCCAACAAAGGTTCGTCTAGTCAAGGCTATGGTTTTTCCTGTGGTCATGTATGGATGTGAGAGTTGGACTGTGAAGAAGGCTGAGCGCCGAAGAATTGATGCTTTTGAACTGTGGTGTTGGAGAAGACTCTTGAGAGTTCCTTGGACTGCAAGGAGATCCAACCAGTCCATTCTGAAGGAGATCAGCCCTGGGATTTCTTTGGAAGGAATGATGCTAAAACTGAAACTCCAGTACTTTGGCCACCTCATACGAAGAGTTGACTCATTGGAAAAGACTCTGATGCTGGGAGGGATTGGGGGCAGGAGGAGAAGGAGACGACAGAGGATGAGATGGCTGGATGGCATCACTGACTCGATGGACGTGAGTCTGAGTGAACTCCGGGAGTTGGTGATGGACAGGGAGGCCTGGAGTGCTTCGATTCATGGGGTCGCAAAGAGTCGGACACGACTGAGCGACTGATCTGATCTGATCTGAGGGAGTCAGTGCCAACAGGTACATCATTTCTTGTTGGGGTGATTAAAATGTTCTTAATTGATGTGGTGATGGGTGCACAACTCTGTGGCTATATAAAAAAACAATGAATTGTACACTTTAAATGGATGAATTGTGTAGCATGCGAATTATATAACACTAAAACTGTTACCAAAAAAATCATGTGATGAAAACCCTGGAAAATCAAGAGGGTTTGAGAATCTGTGAATTCATAATTTGTGGTAGGCAGAATTGTGACTCTCTAAAGCTGTCCAGGCCCCAGTGTGTGGAGTCTGTGGGTATGTCACCTTATATGGTGAAAAAGACTTTGCAGGTATGATTAAAGGTATGGACTCTGAGTTGAGGGAGATCATCCTGGTTTACACAAATGGGCCATCTAATCATATGAATCCTTAAAAGCAGAAGTCCAATCCCAGATCCATCAGAGAAATGAGCCTCACAGTAAGGATGAGAGATGCTAAGCACTTGACCTGCCATTGCTGGTTTTGAAGACTAAGGAAAGGGGTCATAAGCTAGGGAATGTGCTAGTCTTTAGAAGCTAGGAATGGTCCTCAGCTAACAGTCACCAAGGCAACAGGAATCTCAGTCCTAAAACCACAAGGATCTGATTTCTGCACCCAAATGAACAAGGAAAGGGCTCCTCATAAAAGGAATACAGCACTGCAACTCTGGTTTTATCCCAGTGAGATCCACATCAGACTTCTGGCCTACAGGACTGTAAGATAATATATTTGGTTTAAGCCACTAAATGGTAGTCAATTGTTATGGCTGCAATAGAAAACCAACATGTAGCTGTTACTTCATGTAGACTTTAATAAGCCAATATTTAAAACAAGGAAAGAGTGCTAGTCATTCTCATGGCTGGGGAGGAAAAGGTATACTCGTGGCTGAAAATCCACAACACCTGTTCTTTCCTCCCTACCCCGTGCAAAGACTGAAGGAATAGAGCTCACTTAGTGACTGCTGCCCCAAAATAGCTTGCCTGGAAAATCCCATGGATGGAGGAGCCTGGTGGGCTGCAGTCCGTGGGGTCTTGAAGAGTCAGACACGACTGACTGACTTCACTTTCACTTTTCACTTTCATTCACTGGAGAAGGAAATGGCAACCCACTTGAGTGTTCTTGCCTGGAGAATCCCAGGGACAGCGGAGCCTGGTAGATTGCCATCTATGGGGTCGCACAGAGTTGGACATGATTGAAGCAACTTAGCAGCAGCAGCAGCCCCAATATAGAAACTGTAACATGATTTTATTTCTAACTCCTCTGCCCTATCTGGTGAGTCATTCATCTCTCCAGGTCTCACTTTCCACATCTGGGAAGCAGGGCGAATTAACCCTGACTTCTGCCTACCCAACAGTTTAGAAAGAAAAAACAAAACAAAACAAAACTCAGCTTCAGAGCTCCAGGGCGCTCGTTGGCAGACACAGTTTGGGTACAGGACACCCTCCCCTCCATGGGGCATCATTCCTTTATTCTGGCTTCCTTCAGAGCATTTTGGGCACACCTGGTCCCTCAGGATGTGGAGTACCTTGTCATGTGGCTTTGCAGCTGCTGTTAGCACAGAAGTGAGAGAAGCTTCAGGTATCCAAAGGTGCTGAAGCTCATCACAAAGTCCTATGGACAAAGTTTGAGATTTTTGGTTTGGGGGTAGCAATACTCTCACACCTTGTTGTTGTTCAGTCGCTAAGTCATGTCTGATTCTTTGTGACCCCATGGACTGCAGCATGCCAGGCTTCCCTGTCCTTCACTACCTCCTGGTGGTTGCTCAAACTCATGTCCATTGAGTTGGTGATCCCATCCAAACAAATCAGCCTCTGTCACCCCCTTCTCCTCCTGCCCTCAATCTTTCTCAGCACCAGGGTCTTTTCCAGTGAGTTGGCTTTTTACATTAGGTGGCCAAAGTATTTAACATCAGATTCAGAATCAGTCCTTCCAATGAATATGTAGGGTTGATTTCCTTTAGGATTGCCTGGTTTGATCTCCTTGCTGTCCAAGGGATTCTCAAGTCTTCTCCAGCACTACAGTTCGAAAGCATCATGGGACCAAATTGTTTTCATGATGGAAATAAAGCAAAGTAATGGTTCAGATCAGACTAGGAGGAACAGAGTCAGGAGGAGACTGAGATAGGACTCCAAGACAGGGAGGAGAGCAGAGAAATGAAAACATCTCAACTATGTGTGGGTGTGGAAGTACTTCTCTCATTAGGGAGAAGTGCTGTGATGCTCTAGACTCACTTCATGTTACTCCCCTGATCCACGCCACTGACACCTATGTGGACACAAGCATTTTCTTAATAAGCTGCTTTTGGTGACTTGGCTTTGGGATGTTTTCATTTATTTAAAATTTTTAAATTTTATTTAATGAATGTATTTACTATTGGCTGTTGTGGGTCTTCACTGCTGCATGCAGGCTTTCTCTAGTTGCAGTGAGCAGGGTCTACTCCCTAGTTGCAGTGCTCAGGCTTTCCATTGCGGTGCCTTCTCTTGTTGCAGAACTCAGGTTCTAGGTCACGTGGGCTCAGTTGCCCTGTTGCATGTGGGATCTTAGTTTCCCGATCAGGGATCAAACCCATGTCCCTTGCCTTGACAGCTGGATTCTCAACCACTGGACCACCAGGGAAGCCCATGGAGTGTTTTTAAAGATGTTCTGGAGGTAACTGAAGATCATTCTCATGATGTCTGTACAGGGATCTGGGAAACATCCCCTCCGTTCATCTTGTCTCTGGGCACCTGCCTTCTTCCATCTGTACCTCCTTTGGCTTGGGTTTATGTGGTATGTGAGTGCACAGTGCACCCAGGGCCATGAACATGGGAAGAGCTCTTGACTGAGTCCTGGCATTGTCCAATATAGTTTGGCTGGCCCCTGCCCCTAGACCCTACTAACCACTTCCAGCTGTGGAGGCAGTCTGGCGGGGACCTGGCTCCTTAACTCTCCCTGCAGTCCCCACCCAGCATGGCCAAGTCTTTGCTGACATCCAGCAGCTCCCTGCAGGCCCCCACATGGCCCCTGGCCCTGGTGACAGTGGAGCCCAGCCCCTCTTGGCTCCCCAGCCTTCCTGGAACCCTCTTGCCTAATATCCTGTGTGGTAATCGTGCCTGTTGGCCCTCCTTAGTCCTGCTGGCCACTGCCAAGTTCCTTCTGCTAGTTCCTGACATTCCTACCTCTAGTGGAACCCTCATGAAATAAAAAGCTACTAAAAGTTTTTTCTTTCTGGTCAGAATGCCCCCTCTTGGGTGGTCCCACACTCCTCAGCATAGGTGATCAAGTAATCTCCTGTGTCTGGGATGGAAGAAAGGTGGGTCTGAAGAAGGGAAAGAGCTAAGATGCTCAGGAATGGGCATGGGATGGGGGAGCTATGTCTGGGAGGTGGTCCTGGGTGGTCGTGCATTAACTCAAGGTCACCCAGGGTCAGCTGAGAAGTAGGAAGAAGCAGCTGCTTTTTTGATGGCCATGGCCCCACTGGGGGCACCAGCAGTAGTGTAGAGCTGGGAGAAAAGTGATCACCAAGGTGAGGATGAGGGTAGGCACCATGCGATCATGGCGAAGAATGGGGCAAAGGACTGGCATACCATCCACTGAGTGCTGAGAGGCAGCTCACAGGTCATCTCCTTTATCATCACCCCATCATCCTTCAGATAAGGCCTTCTTCCCATCCACTGTCTTGCTAATAAAGCCCCAGAGGTGAAGCTACCACTTGCTGAGCACTTATCACAGGTGGATGGCTTAGCGGTAAAGAATCCGCCTGAAATGCAGAAGCCGCAAAAGACACGGGTTCGATTCCTGGGTCAAGAAGATCCCCTGGAGGCAGGCATGGCAACCCAGTCCAGGGCTGCCAGTCCATTCTTGCCTGGAGAATCCCATGGACAGAGGAGCCTAGTGGGCTACAGTCTATAGGTTCCCAAAGAGTTGGACACGACTGAAGTGACTTCAAGGCTGTATATTGTCACCCAGCTTATTTAACTTATATGCAGAGTACATCATGAGAAACGCTGGGCTGGAAGAAGCACAAGCTGGAATCAAGATTGCTGAGAGAAATATCAATAACCTCAGATATGCAGATGACACCACCCTTATGGCAGAAAGTGAAGAGGAACTAAAAAGCCTCTTGAAGAAAGTTAAAGAGGAGAGTGAAAAAGTTGGCTTAAAGCTCAACATTCAGAAAACTAAGATCATGGCATCTGATCCCATCACTTCATGGGAAATAGATGGGGAAACAGTGGAAACAGTGTCAGACTTTATTTTGGGGGGCTCCAAAATCCCTGCAGATGGTGACTGCAGCCATGAAATTAAAAGATGCTTACTCCTTGGAAGGAAAGTTATGACTAACCTAGATGGCATATTAAAAAACAGAGACATTACTTTGCCAACAAAGGTCCGTCTAGTCAAGGCTATGGTTTTTCCAGTGGTCATGTATGGATGTGAGAGGTGGACTGTGAAGAAACCTGAGCGCCGAAGAATTGATGCTTTTGAACTATGGTGTTGGAGAAGAATCTTGAGAGTCCCTTGGACTGCAAGGAGATCCAACCAGAACATCCTAAAGGAGATCAGCCCTGGGTGTTCTTCGGAAGGACTGATGCTAAAGCTGAAACTCCAGTACTTTGGCCACCTCATGCGAAAAGTTGACTCCTTGGAAAAGACTTTGATGCTGGGAGGGATTGGGGGCAGGAGGAGAAGGGGATGACAGAGGATGAGATGGCTGGATGGCATCACCGACTCGATGCACATGAGTTTGAGTGAACTCCGGGAGTTGGTGATGCACAGGGAGGCCTGGCATGCTGCGGTTCACTGGGTCGCAGAGTCGGACATGACTGAGCGACTGAACTGCACTGAACTGAAGTGACTTAGCACGCAGCACGCAGTGTCTTCAAGGTCACACGAGCATAGACAGAGATTTGAAGCTGTCTGGTGGAGACACGGCCATAGCCTGTTCTCCCACCCCTAAATCACTTCTTCTGGAGATTAAAAATTGGGGCCACCACGCCGCTCCTTCTACAGATGGAGAAATGCGAGGCCTAGGGAAGTCAAGTGATCAGTTCCAGGTCCCACGGCTTGTGCCAGAACCTGACGAGGAGCCAGCAACTCGGCTCCACAACACAACGACTTTCCTCGGCCCTCCCGTGTCCAGGAAGGCGGCCCGGCCCCTACGACGCACAAGAGATTGCAGAGACGCAGAAAAAGGCCCGCTCACTTTGCTCTTAAGACCAGCCCATCCACGCGAACCAGGGAAACATTTGAGAGGGGCCCGCCCGCTAACCCCTAACGACCCGAGCTAGGGGGCGTGGTCTCGCCTGCGCCTCCGCCTCCGCCGCCAGCTCCTGCTCAGCCCCACCGTGCGCGCCCCTCGCCCGGTCCTGCTGCGCGCGGGCGCGCGCGTCCTAGGCCCGGGGGGCGCCCCACTGCGCGCGCCCCTGGCCCGGCCCTACTGCGCGCGCGCGACCCACTGCGCGCGCGCCGAGGCCGCGGGGGTTTGACGCCCAGGCCCAGAGGGTCAGCCGCGCCTCCGGACACTGACGCGTCTCGGGTTGGGCCGGGACCGGGCGGTCGGGCTGGACTCGACCTCGCTCCCCCTCCCCCGCTCGCCGCCCCCGGCGTCGCTGGCGAAACCCGAGCGCGCGTTAGGCGCGGGGCCGCGTGACGCGCACCTGTCGGGGCTGGCCGCGCTGACGGAAGAGAATGCGCCGGGCCCCGACCTGGCCTGAGCCCGGCCAGCAGCACCGCACGGCACGCGCCGCCCCCGACGTTTCCCGGAGAAGCGGCCGGCTCTGACGGGCGTGATGAAGTAAGCTGCCTCCCCCGCTTTCTCTCCGGCTTCTTGGGCCGCAGGAGGAGTCTTTTACAGCCGGATGGCGGCTGCGCGCTCGCGCCCCTGCGAACCCGCAGGCCCCGGAGGCCAGCCCCGCGTCGCTGTAAAATCCTCAGGCGTTTGATTGGGAAGAGTCACCCCAGCCACCACCCACCCGCCCCAATTTCCTTCCCCGCGTTCCTTCCGCAAAATAAATTATTCACTTCCTGCTCCGCAGATGCCTTGGCGCGGCAGTGCTGCGTGGTGGCGGGTTGGCTGGAGGCAGCCAGGCCCCGTCGAGGCTGGTCCGGAGGGGCCAGCGGCGTCTCCTTTTCCTGGACTTTCTGGAATTCAGTTCAGTGAGAGGAGGAATTGGAGGCTCCCCGCCCCCCACTTCCCTTGGGGATCTGCTTAATCTTTGGCACTAGAGCCTAGGTTTCCATCAGCGTTTCAAATGCATCCATCCAATGAATGGTTTTCCAGAAGCAGACCTGTCTGGGTCTTTGAAAATCAGCTCACTCAAATTTGAGTGTTTAAACGGAAGTGAGAACTTCTGGAGAAGTCATAACCTGAAATTCCTTGCCCACCCACCCCACTGTCCCCAGGCATGCCTGTGGCTCCTGAAGGGTAGTCAAAACAGGAAACCTTCAAAGACTGGTTGTATTTTAAACTATGTTGTACACTAATTGGGGCTTCCCAGGTGGCTCAGTGGTGATGAATCCGCCTGCCAGTGCGGGAGACACAGGGTTTGATCCCTGGGTGGGGAAGATCCCCTGAAGGTGGAAATGGCAACCCACTCCAGTATTCTTGCCTAGGAAGTCCCATGGACAGAGGAACTTGGTGGGCTACTGTCCATGGGGTCACAAAAGAGTCAAGACACATTAGTTAGTACATACTCTATAGTGATGGATAGAGTGTTTGAGTTTAGGAGGCTAATCTTCTGGCAAGTTTTAGGAGCACCTGAGAGGAAAATGCTCAGTGTTTGGCATGAACAGAGCTCACTTTTAGGCAATGTTTTTTAATGTAACCCTTTCTTTGAAGTACATACCTGCTCAGCAGATAAACACTCCAGGCAGGCATTCAAGTTATTTTATTCGAAGACTAATAAAATTTACTATTGTGGGATGGTTTTAGGCTTGTGGGATGGTTTTAGGCTCTTTAAAGGGGAAACCGTCAAATCTGGGCAAAGGGAAACCAAGAGGCACCTTTGGTCATCTGTGGCCAATCCACTTCTCATTTTCTTAAAAAAATATTTATTTGACTGCATCAGGTCTTAGTTGAAGCATGCTGGATCTTTAGTCATGGCATGTGGGATCTAGTTCCCTGACCAGAGATGGAACTGTGGCCTTCTGCATTGGGAGTGTGGAGTCTTAGCCACTGGGCCACCAGGAAAGTCCCTACCCACTTCTCATTTTATTGATGGAATTTGAACAAGGCAAAATGTCATTGCTTGTTGCCAGATTTCACCATGGATTCTGCCAGTCCCTAACCCACAGGCAGAGCAGGAAGTCTGGTTTTGCTTTCTGTTGCCCTGAAATGGGAGCTGGGTGGCTCTTTGTCTAGGAGACCTTACCACCTTTACCTCCCAAAGTATTTTCACAGCCACCATCTGGGTTTTTTTTCTTTTGGCCAGACATTAAAACGAGGTGAATGCTCCCCATCTTGCAGCTGGAGAAAAGGCCCTGAATAGTTAGTGAAAGTCCCAGGGCTGCAGAGTTAGAGGATTACTCTATTGCTGTATTCTTTGGCCTGGATTATAAACCCCTTATGGGCTGGGGTGGAGACTTTTTTAACCATCTTAGGTTTATGCTGCTGTTGCTGCTTAGTTGCTAAGTCATGTCCAACTTATTGTGACCCCGTGGACTGTAGTTCACCAGGTTCCTCTGTCCATGGGATTTCCTAGGCAAGAATACTGGAGTGGGTTGCCATTTCCTTCTCCCGGGGATCTTCCTGACCCAGGGATTGAACCCACGTCTCCTGCACTGGCAGGCAGATTCTCTACTGCTGAGCCACCTGGGAAGCCCTCTCAGCTCGATAGCCCTTTGATTTTTCATCAGTATGACTGGAAGGTCATGAAGTTGTCAGTGAGCTGTTCCTTGGCATTTTTTCCTGCTGTGCGAAGTCATTTGGTTTCCCAGCAGTTCCAAGAGACAAGCAAGAAACGCCACTTTATTCATGATGCTCTTGGTTTAATAATGATAGTGGCTAACAGTTTTTGGACACTTACTATATGCCAAGCATTGTGCCAGGTGCTTTGTATGGATTGTCTACTTTTGTGCTTCTTATTGACTTGTTTTCCCACTTTGTGGTTGAGGTTGGTTAATTAGTTGTGTCCAACTCTGCAGTCCCATGGGCTACAGCATGCCAGGCTTCCCTGTCGTTTACCAACTACCAGAGCTTGATCAAACTCATGTCTGTCAAGTCAGTGATGCCATCCAACCATCTCATCCTCTGTCGTCCCCTTCTCCTCCTGCCTTCAGTCTTTCCCAGCATCAGGGCCTTTTCCAGTGAGTCAGTTCTTCACATCAGGTGGCCAGAGTATTGGAGCTTCAGCTTCAGCATCAGTCCTTCCAATTAATATTCAGGACTGATTTCCTTTAGGATTGACTGGGTTGATCTCCTTGCATTCCAAGGAACTCTCAAGAGTCTTCTGCAACACCACAGTTCAAAAGCATCAATTCTTTGGCGCTCAGCTTTCTTTATGGTCCAACTCACATCCATACATGACTATGGGAAAAACCATAGCTTTGACTAGACGGACCTTTGTTGGCAGAGTAATGTCTCTGCTTTTTAATATGATGTCTAGGTTGGTCATAGCTTTTCTTCCAAGGAACGAGCATCTTTTAATTTCATGGCTAAAGTGATTTTGGAGCCCAAGGAAATAGAGTCTGTCACTGTTTTCCATGGTTTCCCCATCTATTTGCAATGAAATGATGGGACCGGATGCCATGATCTTAGTTTTTTGAATGTTGAGTTTTAAGCCAGCTTCTTCACTCTCCTCTTTCACTTTCATCAAGAGGCTTTTCAATTCCTCTTTGCTTCTTGCCATAAGTGTGGTGTCATCTGCATATCTGAGGTTACTGATACTTCTCCCGGAAATCTTGATTCCAGCTTGTGCTTCATCCAGCCTGGCATTTCACGTGATGTCCTCTGCATATAAGTTAAATAAGCAGGGTGACCATATACAGCCTTGATGTACCCCTTTCCCAATTTGGAACCAGTCCATTGTTCCATGTCCATTTCTAACTGTCACTTCTTGACCTGCACACAGATTTCTCAGGAGGTAGGTAAGGTGGTCTGGTATTCCCATCTCTTGAAGAATTTTCCACTGTTGTGTTCCACATAGTTAATGGCTTTGGTGTAGTCATTAAAGCAGAAGTAGATGTTTTTCTGGAACTCTCTTTCTTTTTTGATGAACCAGCAGATGTTGGCAATTTGATCTCTGGTTCCTCTGCCTTTTCTAAATCCAGCTTGAACATCTGGAAGTTCTAGTTTCACGTACTGTTGAAGCCTGGCTTGGAGAATTTTGAGCATTACTTTACTAGCGTGTGAGATGAGTGCAGTTGTGCGGTAGCTTGAACATTCTTTGACATTGCCTTTCTTTGGGATTGGAATGAAAACTGACCTTTTCCAGTCCTGTGGCCAGTGCTGAGTTTCCCAAATTTGCAAGGATATTGAGTGCAGCACTTTCACAGCATCATCTTTTAGGATTTGAAATAGCTCAGCTGGAATTCCATCACCTCCACTAGCTTTGTTCATAGTGATGCTTTCTAAGGCCCACTTGACTGTGCATTCCAGGATGTCTGGCTCTGGATGGTGAGTGATCACACCATCATGGTTATCTGGGTCATAAAGATCTTTTTGTACAGTTCTTCTGTGTATTCTTGACATCTCTTCTTAATATCTAATGCTTCTGTTAGGTCCATACTGTTTCTGTCCTTTATCGTACCCATCTTTGCATGAAATGTTTCCTTGGTGTCTCTAATTTTCTTGAAGAGATCTCTAGTCTTTCCCATTCTGTTGTTTTCCTCTATTTTTTTGCATTGATCACTGAGGACGGCTTTCTTATTTCTCCTTGCTATTCTTTGGAACTCTGCATTCAGGTAGGTATATCTTTCCTTTTCTACTTTGCCTTTAGTTTCTCTTCTCCCATGCCTCTCATGTGACTTGGGGAAGGGGGCCATGGCGCCAGGACACCTCTGCAGAAGTCTCCCATGACACAGACACGGCCACAATCTGAAATGAGACAGATATCTAGCAGCACAAGTGTTCCACCTGTGGATGGCATCAGGCTTTGCCATGCATTAGTTCCTTTGGCCTAAGTATAACCTGTAGTTGAGGTTGGAAGAAGTTAAATAACTTATATAAGGTCACACAGCTACTAAATAGCTAAGATCTCAGAAACTAGCGTCTCCCCCCTCCCCCAGTAAGGGCCTTTCAGGTTTTAACAAAGCAACTCAGCCTTAAATACAGTGCGTCTGCCTGGAATGCGGGAGGCCCGGGTTTAATCCCTGGGTCCGGAAGATCCCCTGGAGAAGGAAATGGCAACCCACTCCAGTATTCTTGCCTGGAGAATCCCATGGAGGGAGGAGCCTGGTAGGCTACAGTCCATGGGGTCGCAAAGAGTCGGACACGACTGAGCGACTTCACTCACTCACATGTTGTCAGAAGTAAGGTGAGTGAATCACTGTTACAGTGGACATCAGGGCCAAGGGCATTTACAGCAGTTCATTGTCAGGGCAACCTGACCTCAGGAAGCAGAGCTGCTGACCAGCTTGGGTCACTTATGAGAGCATTTAGACCACTGTAATTCCAATCTTGGAAGGGAGCAGAATCTGTGTCCACTAAAACAGTGTTGTTATTGTTTTGTTTTTTTTAGTCTTTTTGGAAAATGTGTATTTATGTATTTATTTGACTACACTGGGTCTTAGCTGTGGCTTGCAGGATCTTCAGTCTTCATCTCAGCCTCCGAACTCTTGGTTGCAGCATGTGGGATCTAGTTTTCCTTCCAGGGGTGGAACCTGGGCCCCCTGCATTGGTACTGTGGAGTCTTAGCCACTCCACCATGGAAGTTCCTCTAAAACAGTGTTTTAAATTTGTCATTTGGGGTTGTAGTCACACATTTTTTTTTCTTACCACATTGCAGCAGGTTTAATAGTGGCCCCCAAAGGTGTGCCCAGTTTATAACCCCAGAACCTGCAAAGGTGACTTGATTGGAAAAATGGTCTTTGCACACATAATTGTGGATGTTTAGATGAGATCACCCTGGGTGTAGGGTGGGCCCTTGTTCGTTTGTGTTCAGTCGTGTCTGACTCTTTTTGACTCCATGGACTGTAGCTTGCCAGGCTCCCCTGTCCGTAGAATTTTCCAGGCAAGACAGCTGGAGTGGGTTGGTTTCCTACTGCATGTCACGCGTTTTAGAGGTAGGTGGGAAGGTGCCGGAAGTACACTGCCTGTATTCAAGTGCTGTCGCCTGTAAGCGCCTGACCCTCTGAGCTGTTTTATCTCTGTGCCCCTTAGTTTCCTGCTTCTCACTCTAGAAACGGGTATAGTGACAGTGCCTACCACGTGCTGCGCTGCGCTCAGTCACGTCCCACTCTTGGCGACCTTGTTCATGGACTGTAGTCCATCAGGCTCCTCTGTCTGTGGAATTTTCCAGGCAAGAATACTGGAGTGGGTTGCTGTTTCCTTCTCCAGGGAATCTTCCCAACCCAGGAATCGAACCCGCATCTCCTGTGTCTCCTGCCTTGGGAGGTGGATTCTTTACCACTGCACCGCCTGGGAAGCCACCTACCTCGTAAACTGTGGCAAGAATTAAATGATGTGACACGTGTGAAGCTCTTAGCCCAGGATTTTGCATTTAGTTAAGTGCTCTATAAATATTTCTTTTATTATTCATAGTATCATTTCAGATAGTGAGCTGCTGCTAATGTGTGCTGTGTCACAGTGCTTGAAGTCGCCATTAGAGATTCATCATCCACACAAGCCGCCCATACAGAGTCAACAGTGGTCTTGGGCAAATGGGGTTTATTTGTTCATTTAGCAAATGTTTATTGCGTACCTTCTGTGGGCCAGGCCCCGCTTTTTTAAAAAATTAATTAACTGATTGATTTTGGCTGTGCTGTGTCTTCAGTGCTGGGCGAGGGCCTTCTGTTGTTGCCGAGCACGAGCTCTAGAGAGAGAGGGCCCAGGAGTTGTGGAGCACAGGCTTAGTTGCCCTGCAGGCGTGTGGAATCTTCCCAGATCAGAGATGGAATCCTGTGTCACCTGCTTTGGCAGGCAGATTCCTATCCACTGTCCCACTAGGGAAGCCCCAGGCCTTGTTTTGGATACTGGAGATAGGCAGTGAACAAAACAGAAAAACCCATGTCCTCATAGGGACTTACTTATAGGATCTTGAGGGGAGGGGTGATAGATGATAAAATAAATCTGCTTATCATATGTAGGTATGTACTATGGGGAGACATAAAGCAGGGGATGAGATGAGGGTTGGAGGTTTACAGTTTTACACAGAGTCAGCTGAGAAAGCCTCACTGAGGTGACATTTCAGTAAAGAAATTAGTGAGGGAGTGAGCCACGTGGACATCTGCAGGGAAAAGTAGGTCAGGCAGCGAGAACAGCAAGTACAAGGGCCCTGGGGCAGGAGGATGGGTGGCTGGAGCCCAGAGAGGGACAGAGTGTAGGAGAAAAGATCAAAGAGGTAAGAGATGGAAGGCCAGAGTGTGTAGACCCTGCCGGCCACTGAACAGAAGGACGGGATCTGACCGATGCTGTAAACAGAGCACTCCGACTCCTGGGTTCAGGCAAAGATAGAAATGAGAGGCCAGGGAGGTGGCTTCACACAAAGGTGATGGTGGCTAGGACCAGAGTGGAGAGATGGAAGGCGGTGAGAATGGTGAGTAGCTGTATTCTAGGTAAATGTTGGTGATAGAAACCATAGGATTTGCTGTCAGATCGAATGCCCCAAGATCTCTGGCCTGAGCCCCTGGAAGAGGGGAGTTGCCATTTACTGAGGATGGGCGACCTGCGTTTGGAGCATTTGGGAGATAAGTCAATTTGTTTTGAACGTGGTACATCTTGTAGACATCCAGCTGTTGGTGTCACAGTCACAGTTGACTGTGTGAGACGGGAGTTTAGGGGGAGAAAGTCCAGACTAGAAATAGCAGCTTGGTGTACAGGCAGTTGTGTGTTGGTAGATGTTTAACAACCTCTGGAAGGGATGGCGGTTGGTGGCCAGGAGCCAGCTTGATAGCATTTGCCAACACCTGCCGCATAAATAAATGTTCCCACGCCAGCCAGTTTCAAGCACACCATTACAGAATATCTTCACCTTATAGATACCAGTCAATCCTAAAGGAAACCAACCCTGAATATTCATTGGAAGGACTGATGCTTAAGCTCCAATACTTTGGCTACCTGATGTGAAGAGCTGACTCTTTGGAAAAGACCCTGATGCTGGGAAAGATTGAAGGCAAAGGAAGAAGGGGGCAGCAGAGGATGAGATGGTTAGAGAGCCTCACTGACTCAATGGACATGAATTTGAGCAAACTACGAGAGAGAGTGGAGGACGGAACAGCCTAGTGTGCTGTAGTCCATAGGGTCGCAAAGAGTTGGGCACGACTTTGTGCCTGAACAATGACAGATGCAATAGATTAAATAATGTCAAGAGCAGAGATAATAGTAATATGAAGTAAATCAATTAGGGAGTATTGAGTGTTTAATATCTTTGTTTTTTAATATAGCTTATTTGATTCTAAATTCGTGTAATTCGGTTTTAATAGGGGCCGTGTTTAACAACTGACTTGACAAATTCCTGAAAATCTAGGAATTGAATCTCTCATGCAGATATGTGATGGCTCTCACATACCATTTGAATTGTTGGGACCAAATATTGACCCCCGAGGTGATGGTAATAAGGATTCTATGTGTTTAGCGGGGGAAATGGTCTCAGAGCTGATTTTGGGGTTCTGTCCCCTGTCTAGCCCCAGGTCACAGTTGACGATGACGGGTTTGACTCGCCTCCGCATGGGGGTGTCTGTGCAGAAGGCCCAGAGCACGGAGGGGAGTGTGGGAAGCACACTGGAGCTGGTGAGTGGAGAGGGGACCAGCACATCCCTTTGTGCTTCAGCAAAAACTCCTCTTCACTTTGAACCTTTATTTCACTCCCACATGCTCTTGTAAAAAATACCAAGCTCATGAGCTGTGATTTGAAGAAAATTCCTCTTCCCCCTGCGTGGAAATAGAAGGCAGAGGTCAAAAGTGTGGATGTGGCACCAGGGAAGGGACAGAGTGCCAACAGCTGCTGGCATCCACCTCCCGGCTCCTTTCTCCCGCCCCTTGCCTGCTGGGGCCAGAGGGTCAGAGCTGCTTCCTCGTGTGGTTTCCCAGAACCGGCTTTGCCATCTGAGTGCCCGCCCAGGCCAGGGCTGTGCTGAGACTGGTCCTGGGTGTGCCCCACGTCTGCCTCTCTTGCTTGGGAACCCCACTTCTGGCCCATACCCTGTGGCTGGCCACGTCCGTGCTCGCAGCTTTGGGGATGTTAGCAGAGCCGCACTTTAAAAGGTGAGTCTCCCAGGAGGCCCAGTAGGAACCCCTCACCCTGGAGCTGGGGGCAGCGAGAGGTGCCCTTGACTTTGGACGTGGGCCGGCCAGTCCCGACTCTTGGATGAACCTGTCACACCCTGGAAGAAGCCTCTGCCACACCTCACTTTGTAGCAAGGTGGGAGCTAGTGGTAAAGAACTCGCCTGCTTAAAGCAGGAGACGTAAGAGACGTGGGTTCGATCCCTGGGTTGGGAAGATCCCCTGGAGGAGGGCATGACAACCCACTCCAGTATTCTTGCCTGGAGAGTTCCATGGGCAGAGGAGCCTGGCAGGGTCTGGTCCATAGGGTCAAAAAGAGGTGGACACAACTGAAGTGACTTAGCACGCACGAACGTGCATGCTGCTGGCAAGTATTTAGAATAATAATTGTAAATGAGATCACATCCTCTACACACTGAAGTTAGAGCTTCAGGGAGCTTGGTCTTTTAACTTCTGAGTGACTCTCAGTTATCAGTTCCATGCTTCCTACTTCAGTCCTGTATTTCCTGGCCTAAACTGCCTTCAGAAAGGTGATGGCCATCTCCTGTGTAATAGAGAGGTTATCTCCTTTCCTTGGAAAACAGTTTACTGGGAGGAAAGTGCTGTCAAGCTCCTCTAGCTGCCTCTCTTCACAGGTGGGGAAACTGCAGTTCCCAGCAAGGAACATGCAAGTTCAAGGTTACAAGGTGTTTAGATTCTTCTGTGTACTAATCACCACGTGTTCCAGTCCACAGTTGAATACACTGTCCTCCTGTCCTGGAGTGGCTCATACATTGCACTCATGGTTTTCTTATTTATTAATTAAACATAGATGCAGTTGATAGTAGGATTGGGCGTTGGAATGCCACTTCCGTGTTTTTTGGCCAAGTTCAAGTATATAATCTTAGGAGAGTATTTCTCAGCCCATTGCTCTCAGAGGAGGCAAGGAAGCAGGAGAAAGGTTTTCAGAAAATCCTTCAGAAGGAGAGGCTTACAGCCTGAGAGCGGTTTAGGCCACAGGTGGCCGTGGAGCCTCGATCCCTGTTACCTCTTCTCCAGGGGCTGGGAGCCTGGTCTTGACTTTGATGTAATTGGACTTCTGGGAGCCTGTTTATTCCTCTGTCGGGGCAACAGAGAGGACATCTGTATACCCGTATACCCTCCTTCTCAGGGGGTAAGGGCAAGCAGGGGGGTGTTACATAGACGTCTGGGCGTGTCCTGTACTGTCTGCAGGGCTGGGCTCTGGAGCTCCCGAGAGGAGGGGGCAGCACAGGTTTTCCTGCAGCTGCAGCAACCTGATGCCATGCTGGGCAGGGGCAGGGGGCACTGTACATAATTAACTTAGCATTTGCCTTTTGTTTTGTTGGGTTTGTGCGTGTGTATGTGTATGCATGCAGTGTGTATGTGCTCAGTCATGTCTGACTCTTTGCAACCCCATGGACTGTAGCCCACCAGGTTCCTCTGTCCATGAGATTTCCTAGGCAAGAATACTGGAGTCGGTTGCCATTTCCTCCTCCAGAAGATGTTCCCTACCCAGGGATCAAACTTGGGTCTCTTTCATTGGCAGTTGGATTCTTTACCACTGTGCCACCTGGGAAACCAATATATATATATACATTGGGCTTACTGGGTCTTCTGGAGATGGGTATGGCAACCTACTCCAGTATTCTTGCCTAGAGAATTCCGTGGACAGAGGAGCTGGCGAGCTACAGTCCATGGGGTCACACAGAGCCGGACAAGACTGAAGCGACTGAGCATGCACACAGGCACTGGGTCTTAGTTGTGACATGTGGGATCTAGTTCCCTGATCAGGGATCTAACCCAGGCCCCCTGCTTTGAGAGTGAGGAGTCTTAGCCACTGAATCACCAGGGAAGTCCCTAATTTCGCATTTGTATAGGGTTTTTGTCACTGGTATCATCTCAGCTAGTCTTCGCAAACCTCCATTTAGTTTGGGGGATGTTAGCCCGTTTGATAGGTGAGGACTGACGAGGTGACTTGATTGGACCACACAAAGCTCAGACATGGCCTTAAGCCCAGGTCCTCTGACTCAAAGGCCACCTTCCTCCATTCAACTTGGGGAGTCATTTCACACAGCACCTGGGGCCTCGGGCTCTGGAACTGGACAGTGGACTTGGCCTGCTGTCTGCTCATCTGTGAAATGGGATCCTTGCAGGACTCCTTCCCAGCGCTGTGTGGAGGGAAGGTTGAGAATGTGCATTTACATCGTCTGGCACACACTGACTGCTAGGTAGATGTCAGGCATTATTAGTCTCGAGGTCATTAGTAACCAGGTTTTGCAGGGGGATGGGTCTATCGCCAGCGTTCAAGGTGGCTTTGAAATGCCCATGTGTGCGCCTGCCCTGGGCCCACTGGGGTCAGAAGTTCACTGCCCTGGTGAAGGCAGTAGGAGGCAGAAATGTGCGTTTTGAGGGGACTTCCCTGTAGAATCTGCCTACAGTGCCAGAGACCCGGGTTTGATTCCTGGGTCAGGGAAGATCCCCTGGAGGAGGGCATGGCAGCCCACTCCAGTATTCTTGCCTGGAGAATTCCACGGACAGAGGAGTGGCAGGCTACAGTCCATGGGGTTGCAAAGAGTCAGACATGATGGAAGCAACTTAACACACATAACACACGTGCATTTTGAACAGCCCTGCAGCCGAATCATCCTGATGCTCCCATCTGACACTGGCCCTGACTCGGCTTCACCACTCAGCATTCCAGACCCTGCTTCTCACAGTGGGCTCTTGGCACCTTAGGCCCCATCTCCAGACCCTCTGCCCCAGAGTCTGCATTTTTGATAGAGTTCTCCAAGAGATTCATAAGCACACGTATAAGCACACTGAAGTTTGAGAAACACTGTTAAGGTTAAAAGACATGGTAATAAGAAAACCAAGCATTCAGGACTGCTCCCCTCCTGACTCATTTAGGAAAGAGTTGTTCCCTGGTTGTTTAGCAACCACAGAGTAAGCAGCCGTGTTGCAATAACTGATATTTCTGATGTGTATTTGTTTAAAGGAGGCTGGGGACGTAAGCAAGAGATAAGGCATCTAACCTGAGCTCTGGGAGCCCAGAGAGGGCTGATCAGAGAGGACTGCAGCAGACTTCAGAGTCAGAACAGGGTTAAATGGAGGCCCGGGGGTCGGCTCAGGTTTTCTGCTGTCTCCTGGGGTGGGCGTAGCAGTGCTGGCCCTCAGAGCTCCCTCACCTGCCACAACAGGCCCGTCCAGACCTCTGGCTGCCCGTGTACGATCAGGAGCTCCGAGACGCAGCTGCCAGCTGGCTGCTTCTCCTTTTCCAGGCTGTTACGTGGGCTTCAGATTTCTCTCTGCCTCTTTCCCGCACTGACCTTGCAGCTTTTCCTTCTCTCCAGACAGGGGTGGTTTGCCAGTTAAGAAGGAAGTGCTTGACAAGCAAGGGATCGGGATCGGAAAGCAGGCAAAGAAAGCTGAATGGCCCCTTGGTCCAAATTTGGGCACAAGTGCCTATAATGGACAGTGAAGAGGAGGCTGGGGGTGCCGCACGTGTGGCCCCGTGGTCCTTCAGTTAGACCTCCCATGACAGGAAGCTCTGGTGCCTGTAGATTCTGGTGCAGATGCTGTTGCTGGGTCCTCATCTTGGTTTGGCCACTAACCGAGGCCATGTTGGAGATGAATCTCAAGAGAGGTGGGGAAAGAAGGAAAGGGCAGATTGAGGGGAGAGGTCTGATGTCAGAGTGGGGGCAGATCTGGTCCTTCAATATAGCAGATAGTGTTGGGGTGAGGGGATTTTCAGAATTCCTTCTGTCTCTTTAAAACTCAATTTCCCCAGTGCCTCATTGTTGAAGACTGTGTTAACCCTTTATTGGGAGAACACCTGCCGTATAATTGTGCCAAGCCAGTTATCCTCGTTTCTTCTTCAGTCCTTCCACACCCCAGGCTGGGCCCCAGGCCCCTGGCCTAGGTCTGAGAGCCGTGTCACATTCCTCCCAATTCCTTCTGTCTTTCCTTCAAAGCACTGGCCTTGGCAGGGATTTGGAGAATGGGAGAGCCAGGGAGTAAGAATTGAACCTATCCAGCTCTACAGCCTCAGTCTGAGCAGAAGCCCAGAGAAAGCAAATCCTCTGGTGCATCAGTGACCGGTCTGGGGCCTCGCCTTTCCTGCATCTCAGCTGCTTCAGATGAGACTGAAAACTAGCCAATAAGTTAGACTAACCTCAGGGAGACCGTAGTGTGTAATTCCTGCCCATTAGCCCTGGAGCCAAGGAGCCAGATGCCTGCCCAGCTTCCCCCCCTTTCTCACCACAGGACTTTCACCTGCCTGAGCCTCAGCTTGTCTGTCTCTAGAAGTGGGGGACCGTGATAGTACTCCTTCACTGGTTCTTTTTTTCTGTAATATTTCTTTATTTGGCTGCGCTGGGTCCTAGTTGTGGCACATGCGATCTGCGTTACAGCGTGCAGGAGTTTTAGTTGCATCATGTGACCTCTTAGTTGCAATGTGTGGGATCTGGTGCACTGATTAATAATCGAACCTGGGCCTCCTGCAGTGGTAGCTCAGAGTCTTAGCCACTGGACCACCAGGGAAGTCCCCCCTCTACTGGTTCTTTGCAAGACTCTTGTCTGGATTCAGGGAAATCTGATGCACAGAAGTATTTAGCTCAGTGTTTGGCACATGCCAGCATTCAGTGTTTGCTGCTATTAACATACACTATAATGTATGCTAACCCATTCTAGTCCCATAATGATCGTTACCACTTATTTAGTGCTTAATAGGTGGTAGGCATTGTCCAAGACCTTCTCAGCAGTCAGTCATTTTCTCCTTTTAACAGCCCTCTGATGTAGGTACCATGAATACCCTCATTTCTGATGAGGAAACTGAGGTACAGAGAAGTTAAATAATTGTTCAAGGTCTCAGTTGGTTCCAGAATCCGAGTTTTTGATCACAGTGCGGCAGCAATGATTAGTGGTCATTTTGTGGACTTCCCTGGCAGTCTGTGGCTAAGACTCTGTGCTCCCAGTGCAAGGGGGATGGGTTCTGTCCCTGGTCAGGGAAGATCCTGCACGCCGAGTGGCGAAAAAAAAAAAATGTTAGTGGTCATTTTGTGCTTGGAGCCCAATAGATATGGGAAGAGCCGACAGAGAAGTGACGGGGCACGATGTCCCCCCATCTCCAGGTCGTCATCTAAGACCATGGCCTGCTGCTCTGACGGCCCCGGCCACCCGTGCTTGTGGACGAGACTGGTGTTGGTCGTAGAGTGGACGGCTCCAAGCACACGACCACGCTGGGGCCTCCCTGGGGGCTGCCGCTCCTGCACAGAACGGCCCCCCTCCAGCGAGTGGCGTTATCTCTGCTTACAGGGTAGGCTCCCGGCCCACTGGCTGCCTGGCACAGAAGCCAGGCTGTGAGGAGGGAGAGGGAAGCTGTGCAACTGAAACATTTTCTTGCGAAACAGGTGGCTGTTCTTGCCAGGCAGGAAATGTTTGATAACCTAGGAATGTGTTCCCCCGCAACATCGCAGCCACCAAGCCATGTCTGATCCTTCCTCGTGGCTTCTCTGTCTTTCCTAGGCGCCCAGGCGTCTGGAAGATGCTCATGGCGGCTATGTGCGTGGCCCTGCTCAGCGGCTTGCAAGCCCAGGATCTCCCCAGACAGGTCTCCATCATCCTGCTGGGAGCCACCGGGGACCTGGCCAGAAAGTACCTGTGGCAGGGCCTGTTCCATCTGTACTTGGAGGAGGTGGGGAAGGGCCACCATTTTCGCTTCCACGGGACTGCCCTGACGAGCACCGAGCAGGGCCAGGAGGTCATCGCCAAGGTCCTGGAGTCCCTGTCCTGCCCTGGGGATATGGCCTCGGGTCACTGTGCTGAACTAAAGGCTCAGTTCCAGCAGCTGAGTGAGTACCGCCAGCTGAAGACGCCCGAGGACTACCTGGCCCTGAGCAAGGACATTGAGGCCCAGGTTGAGCACGAAGGCCTCTGGGAGACTGGCCGAATTTTCTACCTCTCGGTGCCGCCCTTTGCCTACGTGGACATCGCCCGCAATATCAACAGCAGCTGCCGGCCAGGCCCCGGTGCCTGGCTGCGCGTTGTGCTCGAGAAACCCTTTGGCCATGACCTCCACTCCGCCCAACAGCTGGCCACAGAACTGGGGAGCTTTTTCCAGGAAGAGGAGATGTACCGGGTGGACCATTACCTGGGCAAGCAGGTGAGCCGCAGCCTGGAGCCTACAGGGTGAAGGGAGCTGGGGTAGGTAAGACGCCGTCCTCAGGGCAGCACCACTGACTGTGGAATTGGCCCCAAAGGCATTGTGAGATCTGGGCTCCCATGGTCATCTTGACTCTGGGCAGGAGGCGAGTGGCAACGGCAGGACTGCTTGGCCCTTGTCCATGCATCCTGTTCTTTTGTGTGTCATGGCTTCTGTTTCCCAGCCTGGCCCCGTGTTCTGTACTGAGGGGGCCCTGAGAGGGCCCGGCTTTTGGGTGGGCATGCTGTGAGAATTAGAATTAACCATGTTACTCCGCACCCATCTGCCTTTTCTCAATACCTTTTCCTTTCCGGGTTCTGTTTTGAGCCAGAAGCCTGGTAATGAGATCTTAAAACAGGATAGGGACTCTTTGAGTCCTTGCTTCTCATCCAGGCCCTGTGGTGAAGCAAGGGGCTGGCCTCCTGGGTGAGGCTGGTCAGCTGGCCAGTTCAATCTGAACAGACCCTCAGGGCCCCTCAGGACACTTCTTCCTGGAAACCAGAGCAGAAAACACACAAGCACGTGTGTTCTCTGGCCCTGACCAGGCCATGGGCCCAGGGCCACATGGGGGTCACCATGTTCCATGGGGGTTGGAGCTGCAGTGTTCCAAAGATAAGCCCTTAGACCAGTGCCTGTCCTGGTAGGTTTTCACTTGTTTAGGGGAAAATTAGGAAAAAAAAAATACTGGATGGTATTCAATTTGAAACTTTTCTTGCTCCATTTTTAGTGTTAAAATAACTTTCTTTATTAAAAATGGATGGTAACAGAAGATCAGTTCAGTTCAGTCTCTCAAGTCGTGTCTGACTCTTTGTGACCCCATGGACTGCAACATGCCAGGCTTCCCTGTCCATCACCAACTCCCGGAGCTTGCTCAAACTCATGTCCATCAAGTTGGTGATGCCATCCAACCATCTCATCCTCTGTTGTCCCCTTCTCCTCCTGCCTTCAATCTTTCCCAGCATCAGGGTCTTTTCCGGTGAGTCAGTTCTTCCCATCAGGTGGCCAAAGTATTGGAGTTTCAGCTTCAGCATCAATCCTTCCAATGAATATTCAGGACTGATCTCCTTTAAGGTTGACTAATTGGATCTCCTTACAGTCCCAGGGACTCTCAAGAGTCTTCTCCAACACCACGGTTCAGAAGCATCAATAGAAGGTAGAGAATCTTAAATGTTTTCTTTCTTGGCAAAGAAAAAAAAAAAAAAAGGCTGCTAACCCTGTGGAGGTCACTGAGAGGTTCTCGAGTCCTTACTGGGCTGTGAAGGCCTGGCATCTGGGGACTGTTGCTTTGAGAGTGTCTCCTCTGAGCGGGATAGAGAGGTTGCGGGCCCTTCCGTGGGGTCGGGATTCCCTCTTGGTTCCAGGAGAAGCCCACAGCTCTGCAGTCTTCCTCCCTGGCAGGTAGTGGCCCAGATCCTGCCTTTCCGAGACCAGAACCGTGCAGCCCTGGACGGCCTCTGGAACCGGCACCACGTGGAGCGGGTGGAGATCGTCATGAAGGAGACACTGGACGCGGAAGGTGCGTGAGCGTCCCTGCCCTGCATCAGTGGTTTGGCATCGGCCCACAGGGCTGGAGGGCCTACCTGGCCCCTGCGTCGGGGCCAGTGCTGCGTGCGTGCACGCTCAGTCACTAAGTCGTGTCCAACTCTTTTGAGACCCCATGGACTGTAGCCCGCCAGGCTCCTCTGTCCATTAGATTTTCCAGGCAAGAATATTGGAGTGGGTTGCCATTTTCTCCTCCAGTGCTTGCTTAGAGAGAAGATTTTGCTGGTGTGCAGTCTCCTTTCAGAGCCTGTGTGTGCCCAGTTCTGTGCCATGCTATACCCCAGGGTGCCCGCAGGCAAGCCCCGGATGGTGACAGCTGCCCTAAGGGAGCATGTAGTTGGATTATGTAGACTTGGCCCAGGCACTGAAAACGCTGGCTGGCAGTAAACCCTGGGAGGTAAGCTGGCTTCCTTGCTGAGTGTGGTGGAGACCATCAGCGTGCAGGGCTCCCAGGCTTCTGCTTACAGCAGCGGCCCCCTCTGCTTTCATCTTGAGTGTCAACCACAGCAGCTGTGGCCCCTTGAGCCCTGGCTTTCTGTGACTCCCATCACATCTCATGAGCATTGGCTGTATGTGTTCAGAGCTTTGACTCTTTTACCCCAATGATAAAAGCTAATTCTTACCGTGTCCTGAGGCCCTAGTAGCCAAATGGGAAGGGCGCTATTATTAGCCTCCACCTACGGATGAGGTTTGGTGATGAGCCCAAGGTCATGGCCGGATATGGTGTAGCCAGGTCCCGGTCCAGGCAGTCTGGCTCCGGCCCCGGGCTCTGCACCATTGCAGCCAGCTCATCCCCTAACTGCGTGCTGCAGCCCTAGGCCACTGTCCCACCCATTGGTGTGGGCCTGGGCAGAAAGGTGGGCCCCAGATCCCTTGGTCCTGGATGGGGCCCAGGAGGTCTGTGTCTCTTTTCCACTCTGTTCCTCCCCTCAGCATTCTCCCCTTTCCCCTTTGAAGTGTGTTTAGTGCTAGAAGCTCTCGGTGGGTGTGGGGGGGGGTTTCAGGGATGGGGACCCAGCTGCCTGCTGTCCCCTGATGCCTCATGGGTTCACCTGGGGATATATATCAGGACAGACTCCAGAATGAATATTGCAGGTGGTGCTGTCAGGGCCAGGTGGGAGGAACAGTGGGCTAGGGTACCAGACAGGAGCCAGCCTCCAGGGTCCCTGCCGTCCTGAAGAGGAGCTGGGCTTCTCTGTCTGGAACCTGTGTGAGAAAAAGTTGCCCTCCTCACTGCAGTGGGCCTTCATGGCTCTCCTCAAGCCTTCTGGATTTCCTCTCCTGTCCTCAGCAGGGACTCAGGCTGTGGGTTTCCTCCTGAGACCTGTGTGTGCCTCCTGTCCTGGTAGGAGTGAGGGCTGGGCCGTGCCCTGGCTTCATCCGCAGAGAGATGACCTACAGATCTGGTGCCAAGCACCTGGCTGGGGGCGGGTGGGAGCCAGTCCCTCTCTGCCTGGATGTGACACTGGGTCTCCTCTCCTCCCCCATTTCTGGCAGCCCCTTCCCCAGTCCTACCCCGTGATGTCTGGAGTCACCAATTGGTGTTGTTGCTTCTTATTTTTTCCACCCTGCCACATCATTCTTCTCAGGGTTGTTCAATCACTAAGTCCTGTCTGACTCTTTTTGACCCCGTGGACTGCAGCACACGAGGCTTCCCTTTCCTTCACTATCTGCCAGAGTTAGTTCAAACTCATGTGCATTGAGTTGGTGATGCTATCCAACCATCTCATCCTCTGTTATCCCCTTCTGCTCCTGCCTTCAATCTTTCCCAGCATCAGGGTCTTTTCCTATGAGTCATCTCTTCGCATCAGGTGGCCAAAGTGTTGGAACCATCCTTCTTGATATTTGATGTCATTTGTAGAATCTATATGAAGCCAGGAGCTGGGCAAAGGCCCTTCCTTGCAAAGGTACCTTTGAATGTCAGAGAAAGGAAAGCAGAAAGGAAGACAGAAAGGTAGGCCGAGGCCTGAGCAGATCTGTTAGCCGTGGCAAGCCCATGGCAGGGAGAATCTTGGGTTTGGCTGCTAGTATGACGGCTGAGGTTTAGAGCGGAGGGCGGCCCATGGCTCTGCCTTCAGGGCTGCTGTGTGGGACCAAAGCACTGTCCCGGTTGCCTTCAGGGTGTGGGTTCCAAGCAGTGGGTCTTATTTTTGCCAGCTCGAGTACATGCTGCTTCACTGGGCCCAGAGCAGGGCAGGCCTCGGGGACCCACCCATTGTGCAGGGCTCACAGCCAGGGCGGGGCTGGTTCAGACCGCTCTCCTTGTCAGAGGTGGCCAGTGGCACAGCAGCTGTCCAGGGTGCTGCATCTCCCTGGCCAGGTGCGCACACAGGCCTGACGGTGTAGGGTGGGGTGACTCCCTGCATCTGTGCTCATCCCTTCAGCTGTGGACCTGGGTCCTCGGGAACAGCCAGAATTGGGGGTTCTCTTCCCTTTGCCTCTGTTTCTGCCTCGCCCTCCCTCTCCTTCAGTCTTGTCTCTCTCCCTGGGCCTAGGGGACCCAGAAGGACATGCGCTCTCTGCATCCCAAGGGAGGGGCCTCGTGCGGCACTGGTCCTGTCTCTCCCCTCCTGATCTGCTTCAGGGCCCTGCCGGACTCAAGCTCAGGCTGGAGAGAGAGGACAGGAGCTGGGGACCCTGTAGTCACCCACCATGGCCAGTAACCCTGTGCCCAGCAGACCAGGGCCGTGCCTGTGCCTCCCCCTGGGGTTGGGGGTGGGAAGCCGCAGGAGGAAAGGCTGCCCGTCCTGCGGGAGGTCACAGCATCTTGCTGTTCCGTGAGCTCAGCCGGCGAGGTGCTGCAGTGAGGCCGAGTGCGGCCAGCAAGCATCCAGGCAGGAGTCCCAGCCCCGGGGTCTGGCCGTTAAGCAGAAGGGCAGAGTGTGGGGGCCTTTCTCCCCTCCCCCGCCCCCCTCACTCACTCCTGTGCCAGGAGGCCCTGGAGGGACCCTGCTCCTAGACTGTGGCCTAAGTGCTGGAAGGGAGGGGGCTACGGGCCAGGCCTGGTCCCAGACAGACCCTGAGTGGGGGCTTCTGAGCAGCACGGGGGTTTGGATGTCTCCTCTACCCCCCCGCCCCACTCCAACCCATCCCCTGGCTCCCTCGCTCCATGCCTCCCTCCCTGCTGTGAGAGCTTTTTTCTCCTCTCGTGCCGCAGCCTCTGGCCCAGAGGAGTTCGCTGCAGTCGAGGCTGCTGCAGAGACAGGAGAGGGGAATAAAGGAGGTGGGGGAGGGGAGCAGGAGGACCGCCCCAGCTCCCTCTCACCCTGTCTGGGCCACCCCTCTTGGAAGTCCTGTCCTGAGAGTCACCAGAGGCCCTGGCCAACCACTCCCTTGGGGGGGTCTCCCAAGGCAGCCCTCTGGGCCATCCAGGGAGTGACCATGTCTGGGCTACTAGCCCCTGTGTGGAAGTGACCCCTGCCCGCCCTCATCACAGCCATGGGGATGGGCTCTTCTGGAAGGGGGGCTGTCCTCATGGACTGAGGTGCAGCTGTCAGGCCTGGCTGCCGTCCCCCCACCTAGAAGTGCAGGGAGGGGGTCCCAGGTCTGTGGCACCCCAGAACCCAGGCTCTTAACCACTACGCCCTCAGCTTCAGTCTGTCCAAGCCCTCAGCAGTTGGCCTTCCTGTCGGGAGGTGCCCCAGGCATCTCTCTGCCACCCCTGTTCCCCTCTGGCTGGAAGGCTCTCCTTTTTTTTGGCAAGAGGAAGGAGGGAGCTTTCCTATGGACCGTGTGGCTGTCCCTGCTTCGGGGGGCTCCCTGAGGGTTGGAGTGACCATTCCATACCCCTCGCTGAGGCAGCCAGCATCTCCAGGTACACGACAGCTGCCCTGTCTCCTGGCCTGGTGTTTGGGGGGGCGGTGGAGGGGGTTGCTGGCAGCTTGCTCAGCAGGGCCAGTGCCCCTCCCGGCGTCCGCAAGGTGAGCCCAGAGCCGCTGCTGGGCCTCCAGCCTGTGGGCCTGCTCTGTCCTCGGCCCTCTCCCTGTTTTTATTCTTAGCGGTCCCAGAGCCTATTGGTAGAGATTGCAGCCAGCTTTTGTTTTTGTTTTTGCTTTGCTGGGAAAGCCCAAATCTCCCACTGAAGGGAGACAACCGGGAGGGGGTTCTGGTCTAAGATCTGAAGACTGCATGTTCAGCAGCATCTGCAGTGATGGCCACCCCTGTTGCCTCTCCCTTGGGATTGTTTTAAGGATTAAGTAAGATAATGTGCATGGAAATGCTCTACAAATGGAGACTGCTGTTCTCCTTCCAAGTGGGCTGGGAGGGGAAGCAGCAGCGTCTCTCCATCTCTCTGGGCACCAGGTGACTTGTAGGTGACTTGTGTTGGGTTATATAAAGATGGTAATTGATCTCCAATTCTCTCATGTCCATTCTTCACCTAATATTTTCTCTCTCTCACACTTATATATGTACTTAAATTTCCATGTATTGACAGCCTGCATAATGTATCCCTTTCAGTCTCTCTGTGTTTCTGTTCAGTCCTGTTTATATTACAGAATATGAGTCATTCTATTATTAGGCATGTTGTTTCCACTCTTTGCTGTTTTAAATAGTACTTTGTGAGCTTTAAAAAAAATTAAGGTATTCACACACCGTAAAATTTACCCTTTTTTAAAGTGTACTATTCAGTAGTTTTTAATATATTCACACAGTCATGCAACCATTATCTAATTATAGAACACTTATGAGCGTTCTAAGAAGTATTTTATCTTTAAGTGTACTTCTGAAGTGGAATGACTAGCCCAGATGGGTCAACACGACCTTATGGCTGTTTTTACATCTTATTGGACTGTTTATCAGAAAATTCGCAACAGCTGCATTCGTCACTGGTGACATTCCTACACTCTGTCCACATCGGGCCCCCGTCTTCCCTGTTCCTGCTGTTCTGGTGGGTTTGCAGCTACTCTTCTGAGGGTACCTTGCATGGGGTGCTGCCTGGGAGGTTGTGAAGGGGAACATGACCCAGGAGTAGAGTGATGAGTCTCCCATACCTGCAGTCTTGTAACTCGGATGAGTTCAGTGTTTGAACAGTTTAGGAGCCAAGTTGGTCTTTTCTCCCAGTTGTCCAGTCTGGTTGTGCTTTGTTCCAGAGGTCCCCAACCTCTGGGATCTAATGCCTGATGATCTGAGGTGGAGCTAATGTAATAATAATAGAAATAAAACACACAATAAATGTAATGTACTTTTAATCATTCTGAAACCATCTTCCCCCACCCCAGGTCCATGGAAAAATTGTCTTCCATGAAGCTGGTTGGTGGCCCTAGTGGTAAAGGACCCACCTGCCAATGCAGGAGATTTAAGGGATGGGGGTTTGATCCCTGGGTTGGGGAGATCCCTTGGAGTGGGGCACGGCAACCCATTCCAGTATTCTTGCCTGGAAAGTCCCAAGGACAGAGGAGCCTGGTGGGCTATAGTCCATAGGGTCACAAAGAGTCAGACACAACTGAAGCGACTTGGCATGCACATGCATGCTTTATTCTATCCTTGTTCACGTATTTTTAAAAATCAAATTTTTTTTTGGTGTCGGTGGGTCTTCATTGCCGCGCTCCAGCTTTCTCTAGTGGTGAGCAGGGGCTGCTCTTGGTGGTGGTGCGTGGACTTCTTGTTGCAGTGGCTTCTCTTGTTGCGGAGCACAGGCTCTAGGACACGGAAGCTTAGCAGTGTGGCTCTTGGGCTTAGTTGTTCTTCGGCATGTGGGATCTTAGTTTCCCGACCAGGGATTGAACCCATGCCCCTGCATTGGCAGGTGGATTCTTATCCACTGTACCACCAGGGAAGTCCCCCTTGTTCACATACCGGTGGGATTTTACCCCTCAATTTTCAACCTAGGAAAGATACTAGGAGTCATATGTGTCACTTTCAGGAAAAGTCAGTCCACAATAACTGGTGGTAACCAGAAAAAAATCACCTTGTTGGGTGCTGTCAGGAGGACCAGCCCCCACCTGGGCTTTACTGCCCTGCCTTTCCCCCATGAGGTGCCAGCCATGGGCCTGATCACTCCACTTTAACTGGAAAGACAGCTCAGCAGGAAAGGATCCAAGTCCACAAATATATGGGCTGTGCTGAACACATGCTCACTCCCCCTCCCACCCCCAAGCTGGAAATTAAGGAATGAAGGAAGCTCTCTTTTACACAGCGGGTAGTAAACCTAAGAATGCCTCCTCTCCAGGAGTGAGAGCTGATAAAAATAGGAAAAGGGCCACTTAGGGATTTGCTGAGCTAATGACTAGTAAGCAGATAACAGGACTCTTTAAGACTCTGCTGTGTTCTCTCCATCAAAAATTCATCTGCTCTCAAAGCTTTAACTGTCCTCTTTACGCTCCTAAATCTACTCCAATTCATTGATTCCAAGATACACGTTTTTACATATTCGAGCCTCTCTGAAGTTGGGTCTACCATGGATGGGGTGATAGAATTGAATTGGCAGCCTGTTTCCATCTTGTTGTTTCAGTCGCTTAGTTGTGTCCAACTCTTTGTGACCCCATGGATTGTAACTTGCCGGGATCCTCTCTGTCCATGGGATTTCCCAGGCAAGAATATTGGAGTGGGTTGCCATTTCCTTCTCCAGGGGATCACTTGACTCAGGGATAGAACTCTTGTCTCTTGCATTGGCAGGCGGATTCTTTACCACTGAGCCACCTGGGAAGCTAAAACGTGAACTCCTTCAAGCCAGATCTTAGTTTCTGTCTCATTTTTGATTTGATGGAATTTAGTCTATCTCCAGCATTCATTGCCTTTCCAAGCCCTGGTCTTACATATATAATCTCCAGTTACCTCTGAGAGACTGATATTTTCACTGGATGTATATCACCATGTCAGACCCAGCAGATGTAGAACTTAAACCACCACTGCATTGTTCTCATGAAATACTGCCTGCCTTTTCTAATTTTTTTTTGGCCATGGTGGGTCTTGGTTGCTGTGTGAGGCTTTCACTAGTTGCAGTGAGCAGGGGCTTTTCTTCATTGCGTGTGTAGGCTTCTCACCGTAGCGGCTTCTCTTTTTGCAGAGCGTGGGCTCTAAGAGCGAGCAGGCTTCGGTAGTTTCAGGGTGTGGGCTCTGTAGTTGAGACTCGTGGGCTACAGAGAGTAGGCTCAGGAGTTGTGGCACACGGACTTAGTTGCTCCACGGCATGTGGGATCTTCCTGGACCAGGGATCAAACCTGTGTCCCCTGGTGAATTCCTAACCACTGGGCCACCAGGAGAGCCCTCTATCTTCTTCATTTTCAAATAGTGGCTGTTCTCTGAGTTGTCAGTTGTCTCTGACAGACCTTCTCTTGCAGCCCCTGTGATAATAAAAATGCTAGCCAGTGTGTATCAGTGCCTTCTGCATGCCAGGTATTGCTCCACGCCCCATGCACGTGTTAGCTCATTGGTGTTCACAGCAGCCCCACAGAGCAGGCACTGTGGCCAGTCCTCTTTTATATGTGACGTAGAATCACTTGCCCGAGGTCACAGGGCTGAAAGAAGGCACAGCAGGTCCTTGAACCCACGCAGCCTGGTTGCAGAGACTGCAGACCATAACCCTGCACGGCCTTTCGTGGATCCAGCCAGTTGTCATGCAGTTCTCCCTCATCCTCTCAGTGTCTTTATGCTTCACTGTTTGCTGTAGCCCTCGTTACTTCCTTCAGTTGCAGCCAAAGCTGTTCATTGACTTCATTCCCACTGGTCCCCTCTCTGTTCATTTTGCAAATCGTAGATGGCTTAATCTTCTCACAGCACCTCTCTCAGGGTTCCACCTCTAATAAAAAAAGAGTTTTATTGAGAGATAATTCACATATCATTTGTTGTTGTCTAGCCTCTGAGTTGTGTCTGACTCCTTGCAACTCCATGGACGGTAGTCTACCAGGCTCCTCTGTCCATGGGATTCTCCAGGCAAGAATCCTGGAGCGGGTAGCTGTTTCCATCTCAGGGGATCTTCCCAACTCAGGGATCAAACCCAAGTCTTTTGCACTGGCAGGTGGATTCTCTACTGCTGAGCCCCCATCATATAATTCACTTACTTAAGGATAGAGTTCAGTGGGCTTTGGTATAGTCACAGAGCTGTGCATCCATCACTACAATCAGTTGTAGAACATTTTCATCAAAAGAAGCTCTGTATTCCCCCCCATCCCTGATTAGCTGCCACCCTCTAATTGCGCCCCTCGTCCTTCCAGCCCTGGAAACCATAAACTTACTCCCCATCTCTGTGGATTTGCCTATTCCAGACATTTCGTGTAAATAGGATGTACAGTATGTGAGTTTCTGGGTCTGGCTTCTCTCACTGAGCGTAATGTTCTCAAGGTTCATCCACACCTGTGTCAGTGCTTCATTTCTTTTTTTTTTAATTAATTATTTTTAATGGGAGGATAATTGCTTTACAATATTGTGTTCATTTCTGCCATAGATCAACATGAATCAGTCACAAGTATACATATGTCCCCTCCCACTGCCACCCCATGCCAGCCCTCTAGGTCATCACAGAGCACCAGGTTGAACTCCCTCTGTTATACAGCAGATTCCCACTGGCTGTCTTTTTCACATAGGGTGATGTATATGTTTCAGTGCCACCCGCTTCATTTCTTTTTATTGCCAGATAACATTCTGCTGTGTGGATGGATTCACCACATTTTATTTATCCACTTATCAGTTGGTGGACATTTGAGTTCTTCTTTTTGGCTGTCATGAATAAGGCCGCTGTGAACATTTGTGTACAAGTTTTTTGAGAACATATGTTTTCTTTTCTCTCTTGTGTCCACCTGGGATTGGAGCTGCTGGATTGTGCAGTAACTCTGCTTAACTGGTGAGGACGAGGACTTTTAATAGCTCCTCAAGCCCCTCACCCTCCTTTCCAAAGCCCTTTCCATCTGTTCTCGATCTCTGCTCTTGCGAATCACAGACTGGCCGCTTCTGCCGGACTAGCCAGGCTCACCCCCATCCATCATCTGACCTGTGTGTCGGGACGTCCGCCCTCTTGCTTACGCTTCTCACCCCAACCAGGATGTGGCTCAGTGGCAGAGTCGGCCCCCCACAGTTCTTTGAGACGCACAGCAATTTAAAAAATCTGAATTATTTGTACACGTAAGATTGTACTTAATGATCCGGTTTTTCATGTCCTCTGTATAAATGACAAGGTTTGGTCACTGTGGGCCCACATACCTGTGAGGCACTCCCCGCCTGACTGCAGCCGAGGGACACGGCCCTGCCTTCTCCTCCTCACACCTTTCCTGGCCCGTGAGGTGCTGAGCCCCTGGCCCCTTGCGTTGACCCCCAACCCAACCAAAAAGCCCAGCTTGGTTTCCTGCTTCAGCCACCAGCCTCCACTTCTGAAAGCCACCAGAGCCCTGCTGCTCAGCCCATGCCAGGCACCCTGTTCTGCCGTGTGGCTGTTTGGGTGGGAAGTTACAGGGAGCCCGGAAGGTGGTGAGAGTGGCAGGCTCTGGGACCCGCTTTGTTGTGGTTTAGTCGCTAAGTTGTTTGTGACTCTTTGCGACCCCATGGACATAGCCCACCAGGCTCCTCTGTCCATGGGATTTCCCAGGCAAGAATATTGGAGTGGCTTGCCATTTCCTGCTCCGGGGGAATCTTCCTGATCCAGGGATCGAACCTGTGTCTCCTCTATCTCCTGCATTGCAGGTGGATTCTTTATCGCTGAGCCACCAGGGAAGCCCCTGGGGCCAGCTGCCTAGGTTCCAATTTAATTTTTACCCCTTTCCCAGCTGTGCGACCTTGGGCAAGTCGCTTGACTTCTCTGAACCTCAATTTCCTTTCATTGTATTTATTTTTTACATATTGAAATATGTATTTGTTTGGTTGGCTGTGCCAGGTCTTCATTGTGGCAGGATCTTTAGTGCAGCATGTGAACTCTTAGTTGTGGCATTCGGGATCTAGTTCCCCAACCAGGGATGAAACCCGGGCCCTGTGCATTGGAATGTAGAGTCTTAGCCACTGGACCACCAGGGAAGTTCCTCTTTACATTTTAAAATGAGGGTAATAGCAGGACCTCTGTACATGTTGTTACTGTGAGGGGTAAATGGACTGATATACATCCGCCGTTATTGCTATTATCTGTTATCTTTTTCTTGATGTCTTCTCAGTGATATTGTGAGGACTTTGGAGACCAGACCCCCGTGGCGCCAGAAGCTGAGCCTCGGTTTCCCAGCTGGGGGCATTTAGGGTAGTTCAGCGGCAACGGCCGGGCTGGTTGTCCTGTGTGTCCCAGGTTCTGCCTCCTTGACCAGAGCTGCGAACTCACGCTCCACTCCCGAGGACCAGACACCTTCCCAGGAGCCGACTGTGGGTCTCACTTCCTGCCGCATGACCCTGGCGCCACTGCCACGCCTGGCCTGTAGGGCTGAACTCAGGCCAGGTGGTCCCTGCTCACCGTCCAGCTGGCCCGAGGGCAGGTGGGCCAGGCAGGTCTGAACCAGGGGCCTTTTCTTTGTGTTGGTTTGAATTAAGTATTGATCAGATAAAAAAAGAATGATTACACAATGCCAGGTGGCACTAGTGGTGAAGAATCCACCTGCCAACACAGGAGATGCAAGAGACCCGGGTTCAAGCTCTGGGTCAGGAAGATCCCCTGGTGGAGGGCATGGCAACCCACTCCAGAATTCTTGCCTGGAGAATCCCATGGACAGAGGAGCCTGGCGGGCTACAGTCCATGGAATCACAAAGAGTCAGACATGACTGGGCAGGCACGTGCACACACACACACAATCTAGGTAACATATGCAGAACTATCATATAACAGATGCCAGTGAACTTGCCAACCTTGGGTCCCTCCCCTAGTCCCATCCCAGTTCCTCTTCTCCACATTCCAGGTTTTAGGTGGACTTGCCCTATGCTTCTTTATCGTTTCTGTGTGGATCCAGTTGCCTGAAAACGTGCTGTTTAATTTTGAAGAGTCATCATGCTGTGTGTGTGTGTGTGTGTGTGTGTGTTGAGTCTTTCTGTCTCTTTAACCTGCATTCAGGATAATCTGCATGGATCTGTCTTCTAATAACTGACTTTTTTTCCCCCCGACCTTTCGTAATCCGTATAACCTGTCTATGGAATTTCTTATTTCCCCTTGTATTTTTCACTGATTTTAAATTCTGTTTGTCCTGGTCATATTATATTTTCAAAGCAGTTTATGTATTTATATTACATCATCAGCTTTATTTTTCTGAACATGGAACCTCCGAGGTGGATCCCTGGTGGTGTGTGTGTTCAGCTTCCCAACCGCACAGCGTTCTGCGGAGTGACTGCAGCACTGTATCTGATGCTTGAGATGCTGCAGGGAGCAGGCAGATGCAGTCCTAACCTGATGGAGCATCAGGGTGGCAGGAAGAGTGAATAACAGGCAGCACCAAGTTAGTCAGGGGAAGCAGCCAAAGACAGGGCCCTCCAGGAGGGTAGGCCGAGAGTTTGGTAGAATCTTCTAGAAGCCAAGACCTGAAAGACGAGCAGAAGCTGCTGGGTGACAGAGCTGATCCCATGTTACAGGTGACGCGCTCAAACCTTCGATAAACAGCTGCTCTTCCGGTGGTGATGTCACCTTTTTCTGTACATAAGGCTGTGAATTGGCCCGAGTCTCGACAAGTCAGCGGAATGTGAGCTGTGCCTTGTGAGGGGTTGTGGCGTTTGACCACTGGCTTGTATGTATTTGAGTCACTGGTAGTCAGAGGTGGTCCTGAGCCCTGGAGGAGGAAGTGTGACGTGTGTGGTTAACCAGCTCCTGACTGCTCACCCCAGCCCTGGGCCTCTGACTTCTTCCTCTCATGTAGACAGGGATGGTCATGGACCCGCCGTGCCAGAACCTGTGGGTGTAACAGGAGGGGTGCCTGGCGTCTCCACGCTGTGCCAGGCGCAGTGAGCACTGTTGTCACTGCCAAGCTCTGTGGTCGGTGTTCTTTCTATGGGTCACCTTCTTTTACCTTCTCGGTAACCCCATCCACTGGCCACCTGCCATTTCCACCTGTGTGTTTTAAGCTTAAATATACCTGGTTTCCCCTCCATCAACCCCTTCCTCTACCCAGTCCCCTCATCTCAGATAATGTCACCATGCCCGTCTTCTGCTCAGGCCTGAGCAGACACCTTCCCAGGAGCCAACTCCCCCCGCCACCGCCCCGAGTCCTTGAAGCTGGCTTTGGCTTCACCTTTTCACTGGTGCTCGCCCGCATGGGTCAGCTTGCATGCTAAGTTGCTTCAGTCATGTCCAACTCTTTGTGACCCCATGGGTCATAGCCCACCAGGCTCCTCTGTCCATGGGATTCTCCAGGCAAGAATACCAGAGTGCATAGCCATTTCCTTCTCCAGGGGATCTTCCCAACCCAGGGATGGAACCCGCATCTCTACATCTCCTGCATTGGCAGTCAGGTTCTTTACCTCTAGTGCCACATGGGTCAGCGGGTCCAGTCAGTTCTGACTCCAGAAGTGCCATCCACCCTCTCCAGCTACTGCATCCCATCACTTTCGTCCAGGTCCCAGCATCACCCCCCTCCAGGTCCCAGTATCACCTCCCCCCAGGTCCCAGCATCACCCCCCAGGTCCCAGCTTCACCTCCCCCAGGTCCCAGCATCACCCCCCACCAGGTCCCAGCATCACCTCCCTCCGCCCCCGCCGCCTCCACCCCACCCCCGGCCTCTGGGCCGCCACGTGGTCTCCTGCGGTCGCCCCCACCACAGCAGGCCGGGGGGTGTGACTGTGCGGAGGTCTTGCCATCTCCTGCTTCAGCCCCTGCACTGTTTCCCCTGAGCCTGGAGACAAAGCAGCCTTGGCCCCTCATCCTGCAAGCCCCGCCCTCCCAGCCTCGCCCTCCTGCTCCCCTTCTTCTGGCGCCTGGCAGCCAAGCTCGACCAGCCTCAGGCTTTTCCTCTCTTAGCTCCCTTCGTCTTTGCCTGGCTTCTTGCAGGACTGCCCTTGCATGTCTCAGAGCGGACTCCTTATTACCCTCTGTCATGAACTCTGTCTATAATGTCTTTGTTGGCTTTTCCTCCCTCCCATCTTCCCCCCCTCCCCCTGACTATAAGCCGAGGGCAAGGACCTGGCACCTTTGTGGGCTTGGTAGGGGTTGACAGTGAGCCCCCTTTGATGGCAGGATGAGGAGCAGAGACTTGAAAGTCAGGTGACTCACCCAGGGTCACGCACCAGCAGGCTGCCCAGGCCCTCACGGCGATGCCTAGCTTCCCGGGATCAGAGCCTTCCCCAGGCAGAGGCCTGGAGAGGCCCACGGGGTCTGACATCTCCTGGTGGGGTAGGTCTCATTGGCTCAGGGCCACCTGCCCCCTTCCTGCCCTGTTCTGCTCTGGCACTTCAGACTAGGGAGTGTGGCTGTGGGCACAGGAAGCACAGGCAGAGGTCAGCCACGTGCCTGGTCCTTATGACTCCTCCCGCACCCCGCCCCCGCCAGGCCGCACCAGCTTCTACGAGGAGTACGGCGTCATCCGAGACGTCCTGCAGAACCACCTGACGGAGGTCCTCACACTGGTGGCCATGGAGCTGCCCGTCAATGTCAGCAGCCCAGAGTCCGTGCTGCAGCACAAGCTCCAGGCCTTCCAGGCGCTGCGGAGCCTGCAGAGGCACAGTGCTGTGCTGGGCCAGTATCAGGCCTACAGCGGGCAGGTGCGCAGGGAGCTGCAGAAGCCAGACAGCTTCCACAGCCTGACGCCAACCTTCGCAGGTGGGCCCCCAGGACTGGGCACGGGCTGCTGGGCCGCCCCCCCATCCCCAGGTGGAAGCAGTCCTCCCAACACAGACCCCTTCAGGGTGGGTCGGGAGGGGCTGGAAGTGGGATTTTACCAAAGTGCTTGGAGGCGAGTGAGAGATGCCCCTGCCTCCCTGGCCTTCTGCCAGCCTAAAGCAGCAGGTCACCTGCTGGCTCCCTCTGGACAGAGGGACAGACACCTCAGTGGTGATCTCTGTTCAGTCCATGGATGTTTCCAGGGCTCGCCCAGCTGGGCTCAGACCTGGCTCTGCCCTGGAGGAGCTTATCCAGCCCCCAGAGAGGCTGCAGGCCGGGGACACACCTGGCTGGCACGCAGCACGCCAGGCAGGCAGGTGCCCACTGGGGCACTTGCACAGGCTTAGAGCTTTCTGGGGATGGCCTGCTCCCTAACACTGACATCACAACCCCCAGCACCAGAGCAGCAGCTGCTGGTCGGGCGCTGATCACGTGCCAGCACTGTATGCACGTCATCTCATTTAATCCTCCCGTGCAAACACATCAGGGAGGTGTCGGTGTCATCCTCACTTAAAGGTGAACAGCTGTGAGGCTCTGCGAGGTTGCTAGAAACTTGGCCAAGGTCACGCAGAGATAGGCCGTGGGAAAACCAGGTTTGCAGCTCAGTCTGGAGGGCGCTCTGCGTCTGACTCTCACCGCCATGGCCCCCTGCAGGCCTCCTCAGCTGCACAGCGGTTCCCTGCAAGCCTGTAGCTGAGATGCCTGGCTCCCCCTCTCCTTCCCCTGCACCCCCCATATCTGACAGCCTCAGCACATCCTCAGTGCTCTACAGACAGGAAGGAAGCACCTTTCCCTAGGAATACCTCCCCCCACCCCCATTTAGCATCAGTGCCACCTTGCAACCCCACCCCTGCTCCATGAGACTTCTCGCAGAATCTCCCAATTGGAGCCCCTCAGCCTAGCTCCCCTTAGGGGACAATGGCGCTGAGAGGCCCCTCAAGGGCGATGGGTGTCTGAGGTGGCCCATGAGGCTGCTTTTTGAGCACCGACTGGGAAGAGAAGATAATAGAAGAGGTGAGAGGTGGGGGTGAGGCTAGCATAGCAAGGCCAGAGGTTCCCAGAGGAGAAATCAGAGAAAAGGAGGGTGGCCAGCAGGAACGAAAGAGGGGAAGGTGAGCCGGCCGGGAGGTCCCGGGTCCTGTGCTGGAGCGTCACCCCTGCGGTCCCCCTGTCACCCACCCCAGGCATCCTCGTTCACATAGACAACCTCCGCTGGGAGGGTGTCCCGTTCATCCTGATGTCGGGCAAAGCCTTGGACGAGAGAGTGAGCTACGTGCGGATCTTGTTCAAGAACCAGGCGTTCTGCGTCCAGAGCGAGAAGCATTGGGTCGCTGCCCAGAGCCGCTGCCTGCCCCGGCAGATCATCTTCTACATCGGCCATGGCGAGCTGGGCAGCCCTGCCGTGCTGGTCAGCAGGAACCTCTTCCAGCCGGCCCTGCCCTCCGCCAGCTGGAAGGAAGTGGAGGGCCGGCCCGGGCTGCACCTCTTCGGTCTCCCACTCTCTGATTACTATGCCTACAGCCCTGTGCGGGAGCAGGACGCCTACTCCTTGCTCATCTCTCACATCTTCCACTGCCGGAAGGACTCCTTTGTCACCACGGAGAACCTGCTGGCCTCCTGGGTCTTCTGGACGCCCTTGCTGGACAGCCTGGCCCACGAGGTCCCACGCTTCTACCCAGGAGGAGCAGAGAACGGACAGCTGTTGGACTTTGAGTTCAGCGGCGGCCACCTGTCCTTCTCCCAGCCACTGCCGGAGCAGCTGGTGCCGGGGCCGGACTCTGCTCCGCTGCCCAGTGACTTCCAGGTCCTCAGGGCCAAGTACCGAGAGAGCCCGCTGATCTCGGCCTGGCCCGAGGAGCTGATCGCCAGGCTGGCGGGTGACATCGAGGCCGCTGCTGTGCGGGCTGTGCGGCGCTTTGGCAAGTTCCACCTGGCTCTCTCGGGTGGCTCGAGCCCGGTGGCCCTGTTCCAGCAGCTGGCCACAGGGCACTACAGCTTCCCCTGGGCCCACACGCACCTGTGGCTGGTGGACGAGCGCTGCGTGCCTCTCTGGGACCCCGAGTCCAACTTCCAGGGCCTGCAGACGCACCTGCTGCAGCACGTGCGGGTCCCCCACTACAACGTCCACCCCATGCCCGTGCACCGGCGCCAGCGGCTCTGTGCCGAGGAGGACCAGGGCGCCCAGGCCTATGCCGAGGAGATCTCTGCCCTTGTGACCAACGGCAGCTTCGACCTGGTGCTGCTGGGCATGGGAACTGACGGGCACACGGCCTCCCTCTTCCCGCAGTCGCCCGCCGGCCTGGACGGCGAGCAGCTGGTAGTGCTGACCACGAGCCCCTCCAGCCCGCACCGGCGCATGAGCCTCAGCCTGCCCCTCATCAACCGTGCCCGGAAGGTGGCCGTGCTGGTCATGGGCAGGATGAAGCGTGAAATTGCCATGCTGGTCAGCCGCGTGGGCCATGACCCCAAGAAGTGGCCCATCTCGGGTGTCCTGCCGGACTCTGGCCAGCTCGTGTGGTACATGGATTATGATGCGTTTCTGGGGTGATGGAACCTTGGCCCTTTGCTCACCCCTGTGCTTCCCTTCATTCGCCCTCTCTCTACCCTCTCAGTCCTGCCCCCTGCCCATGCGTGCCTTCCTCTCTGGAATCTGACACCTCAGGGTCAGGCCCTCAGCAGGGAAGGACAAGACACCGTCCCAATCCTGTGACAGTCCCCGTCTAGTGGTGGCGGGTTCCCATGGAACAAGGAAGAGATGGCAGCTCTGCTCTCGAAGATCCAAGTCGGGAGAAATGTCCACTTTAAGAAAAAACCTGCAGCAGTTACATGTGGGCATCCACCAGCGCAAACAGGACCGTCTGAAAGCTCCCCGCCAGAGCAGGAGTGCAGTCGGGGGGTGGTTAACCAGGAGGTACCTGTGGGCCAGGAGCCTTGGACTGCCTCCAGCAGAAAAGCAGCGTGTGGATGCTGGAGCCTAGGTGCCCACCTGGAGCCACGAGTGCCTGCTAGGACCTGCCGCCTCCTCCTCCGTCCTTTTTTTCTCCAGCCTCCAGCTCAGCCTGCTGTCCTGTCCCCTCCAGGGCCACCTCCACCTGCTCTGCATCTCAGGTCCCGTCTTCCTAGACCTCCACCAGGGAGGTCTTCCCACCCACTCTGCTTCTTTGCTGTCCCTTAGACACCCTAGCAACAAACTCTAGGATGTGGAACGGATCCAGGAATCTTGCGACTGTGCTGTGGGGCTCCTTTTCTCAGTAGGTGGACTTTACCAATGACAGGAGGCACAGGTTCCCCGGCTCCATCAGGGAGGAGCCCTGCTCCAGGCATGTGCCACTGTCTCCAGCCTCGGCCCCGCTGGAGCCTGTCTTGTGGGGGGCGGGCGCCGATAGCGTGGACCTGCCACCACAGCCAGACAGCTGTGCGTAAAACACTGAAACACACTGGACAGAGTTGGTCAGACCATTCCTGGGATCCACACTGAAGAAGATCCTTTTGTCTCAGGGGACTTCCCCAGTGAGTGTTTCTGCTCTCAGCGTCCCCTCTTGTTTTACCTGAAAAGATCCAGTTAAATCTTTCTCTTTTGGTAACATCTGGGGGGAGTGAGATGTGATATCAGGGCACCCAGACCATCCAGGGGCTCTGACCCTCACCCAGCTGGAGCCAGGCCTCCCTGGCAGGGCGGCTGCAGCCCACGTCAGCAGTGGCAGTCCACCGCCGTCCCAGGGCCTTCGCTGGTTGTCAGTGCCGAGAAAGGGCAACTGCTGCCCACCCTCTCACACTACCTCGTGGAGGCAATGGCCTCTTGTGTGCCAGCCCCTCCTGCCACCGCTCACCTCACCACTAACACAACACTGAGGACTTGGGGGAGGCGGTCCCGGTCAAGCTTCTCATTTAGAGTAAACGGGTGCTCCTGAGAAGCCCTGGGCCAATAACAGCTGTTTCTCTGAAACCCCCAAGTGGTGGGAGGCATCTACAAAATTCTTTTATAAAAAAGTGAAAATTCTCAAAACGCTTAATTTCAGCTTTCTGCAGAGCCCAAGTTACATCAGTGAAGGATAAAGCAGGGTTTTGTGTGGAACAGCTTCCCCATCTTATAGGCACAGTTTGTATCAGATCAGGCAGATACAAAGTGTCAAGGTCACACCAAGGGCTTTCCTGGACAAGAAGGAGCATCATGAAATGTGTCTTTCAACTTTTGATTGTTTGCACTTTCTTCAAGGCCATTTACACTTCTTCAAGAATTTACAAGAATTCTTGCTTTGGAGATGTTTGCCCGTGAGGTGGGCGCTGGCCGGGGGCCCTGCACATAAAGGTACCCATTAACATTTGGCTTCCCCCAGCCTCCAAAGACCCCATCCAGACAGGACATCAGTATTAATGCCCAGAAGACTCACCTTGGCCGATCAGAGCACATTTTCCAGGTGGGAAAGTTTCCTCCCTTTCTGAAAATCAGCGTTTTTAGCTTTGAGGCTTCTGATGGGAGTGGACTTTGGGAGTGGACACGTGGCTGCAGGTGTCACATCTGGCCACATGGGGGCGCCCTCAGACCACCCCTACAAAGATGCTCCTCTCTCCCGGCCCCAGGCTCCTGAGCCTCCCTGGATCCGTAGCACTGAGGACCCCCCTTTCCCTCCCCCTCCCCAATCTGTTCCTTAGGAACTTCTTCTGTGAGAAAGAAAGGGACCTGCTCGTGCCCAAGTGTCACTGCAGGATAAGGGGCCAGCAAACTTCTGATGTCACCATTTCTGAGTAACAGCGAGTTACCACGGGCCTGAGCCAGGCATGTCCTGTTCTGAGAGGAGCACCTTGCCTCAAAATGCACCTTCATCTTTGGAGAGCATGTGTAGGGGCCAGGCGGGGGCAGGAAGTGCCAGGGTTTCCTTCCCAGAATCAAGTGCTCTGGGTTTTTTTTGTTGTTGTTGTTTTTTAATTGGGGTACAGTTGCTTTATAATGTTAGTTTCTGCTGTATGACAAAATGAATCAGCTCTTTGTACACACATATCCCCTCCCTCTTGTGCTGCTTCCCTGGTGGCTCGGTGGTAAAGAATCCACCAGTCAATATGGGAGATGTGGGTTCGATACCTGGGTCAGGAAGATCTTCTGGAGAAGGAAATGGCAACCCACTCCAGTATTCTTGCCTGGAGAATTCCATGGACAGGGAGCCTGGCAGGCTACGGTCCATGGGGTTGCAGAGAGCATGCACGCATGCGCCTCCCTCTTGAACCTCCCTCGCAGCTCCCCGCCCCCCCCCCCCACCATCCCACCATCTAGGAAGCGCTGTCATAAAGTTACACCAGCGTAGTCCACTGGGAGCCCTTTGTCATATTCCTGCTTCCTCCAGCTCCCCTTCCCCTTTTCTCTCTCCTATCCTGTGCTGGTGGTTTTCAGACTTTCTGGGTCATGATCCACAGCAAGAAACACACTTTACATCATGAGTCAGCGCTCAGACTCATGCATGAATCTGCATCTCAAGCAAAAGTTCCATAAATGAATTCCCATCCTGAGAATTCTGGATACCTTCTTTAAAAAAAAAAATTTTTTTTTTTAATACTGCTTATAATTCACTAAATCAAGCTGATCCATAGTTTGAAACACGCTGCTCTAATCTGACTTTACCCTGTTGTATAAACCGAGGTCCCAAGGGTTGGAAGGGAGCACGGACACCCAGCTCACACACGGATGCTCATGAGCACTCTGGAACTGGTACCCAGGCTTCCTGTTCCTGCAGCTTCATGCATCAGGCTGGGCTCAGCTGATATTGCTACAGCCTCTGTGGTGGGATGCTCACTGCTCCCATCACGAGGGAGGGGAGGAGTGGGTGATGGAAGACACATCAATCAGAGCCCCAGGGCTTCTGGAAGCGGCGATGATGTGTCCTATACAGAGGGGTGATGGGTTCTATACAGAGGGTGGCAGGCTCAGTACTAAACATTTTCTGCTGTATGGTCTTGTTTAATCTTTACAATAACCCCGTGAGGAGGTGGAGGGATCCTGATTGACCGATGATTTTGAAGTTGAAACTGGAGTTGTATAATGACAACAGGCCAGTTCTAAATTGGATGTGGGCCGCAGAGTTGTAGACATGTGCTCCCAGCCATCCTGCGGTACCACCTCCTTCCCAGGGAGCCCAGCGCGGCTCCCAGAGTTTCCCAGACGGAGCCCAGGCAGCTGGAGTGGCCCTGCAGGCCTGTGAAAGGAGGCCAGCCCCTCCTCTTGGAGGCCGGCTCACATCCTCCTCTCCAAAGCAGGTTTATCACCAATTGCTGCAGGGAGAGATTTAGGGACTTTCCCAGCTGCTATAAGCTAGATTCTGATGTTGCTCCTGGAGCAAAGCTTCCTGCCAACCGCAAGTTAGGACAGTCCTGTCCTCCTGCCCCACTTCTCGTTCCTCTGCCGACAGTGCTTTCTTCCCAGTCCCGGGCCTCCTGGGGACCAGCACACCCCGGGCTCTGCCAGCGGGCGGGATTTCAGAACACTCCCTTGGGGGCTCTTGTTCCAGAGCTTGCAGGCCCAGTCTCCCCGGTCTGGGACCTTCCTCCTCCCCATTTGTGTAGAGAACCAGACAGTGTGGCTGAGAAGGGAGGGAGACGCTTCCGCAGAAACTTAAGGGGCGGTTTCCTACAAGTCAGTTTTCAGAAACAGATTTTTTTTTCTTGACAAAAATACACACAGTCGTACAGAAGCAGCCTCTGCATCAGCTTTACCAGCTCTATTTTTATCTTAAGCAGACGGGGACCCACGGACCTCAGTCCACGCCGGGCAGTGTGTCTGTGTCTGAGAATGAACAAGCCACAGGAAAGGCCAGTGGTGACAGAAGAGTGAGGGGGCCGTGGTGGCAGGTCCCCGAGCTTGGTGCCTGCCCGCCCCACAAAAGAAACTCAGCGGGGCCGAGGCTTGAGAGGCGGCTGTGTCTCGCGGTGGCCGCCTGTGTGGCCCAGTAGGGGCCATCCGCGCCCCCTCTTATCGATTCGCTGAACTGAAGAGCATCCTTCTCCCAGCCCTCCCACCTCCCCTCTGGAAACCTCCCACTTCCCCTCAAGGCTGCAGCTGTGCCGTGGCAGTCGAGATTCCCATGAGGAAGAGGGTGGGTCCTCCAGCCTCATCCCTGTTTGGCAGCTAGTCTGTGCCCAGGGACAGCATCAGGAGGGATCTGCAGTGAGGTCAGCTCTCAAGGAGGCCCCGAGTGTTTTGACTGAGGTCATGGATTCATTCCTCCAAGAACCTCACCTGTCCCCCCACTGTGCCCCACTGATGGGCCTGCGTTGACCTATAGGCGTCAGCCTGCCAGTCCAGAGTCCATCTTCCCTTGCTCACTTGGAGGTTGGAGCTGGGCACCAGCGTGTCCTCTGTGGTCCATCTTCCCTTGCTCACTGGAGATTGGAGCTGGGCACCAGCGTGTCCTCTGTGGTCCTTTGCTGCACACTGTGTTTCCTCCACGTGAGATGAAAATCCCGCTTCCTGCTCTTCCTGCTCTAGAGGCCTTACCAGTGCCAGGCATCTTCACCAGAGGAAGCCCATGGGGACCCACACCAGCCTGTGTTCTTGGAAGATGTGCATCTTCCAGGGCATCCCGGGACCCCTGTCCAGAGGTTCAGGCTTCTGGCCTCTGGCTGTCAGCACTCCAGGTGGGGCCAGAGTAAGGAACTCTTAAGGATTCCTCAGCTCATTGCAAAGCAAGGTGCACACTCACGAACACTGTCAGCACAAGAGAAAAGTAGCCTGAGACTAGAGGAGGCACTTCTGACCTTACAGCGAGCTGGAGGAGTTGGGGGGAATGATCCCTTTGATGAACTGTCCTCTCCAGCCAACTTTCAGGAGCCCATCTCTTTTGTAAAGCAGACGCCAGTGCTGTAACTGCATGGGACCCATAGATGGGGAGGGGCGGAGATCTCAATTAAGTATGCTGCTTTTATTCTTGGTGGTTCTTTATTCGTGATAGTCTTTCCCTTGCTCTCAGGTGTTCTAAAGGAAATCTCTGCATCTTTTCTGTCCCTCTGGCATGGGAAGGGATAAATACATTTCCATTCACTGAAAGTCACATGGAATATGGTTGAGCGACTGGTAGCTTTAGAAACAGAAGTGTAAACAGAACTACGTATGTTCATCAGTTTGGGTCCTTAGCTGTACCCCACGGACGTCTAGAAAGGTCGTTATAAGTGGTGTGAGGTACTTGCGTATAAGAGGAAGGACCCTGGAGAAGCTGGTAGTCAAGGCTGAAGGTGCATCTCTGAGACACGACCTGCACAGTCTGCCCCACCCCTCCTTGGTTTGGAAGGACGGGGTGAGAGCAGGCATCACGGGGCCTCCGCCGGCTCCAACAGCCACCGCTTCCCGAGCCCGAGTGAAGGTTTCCAGACTTCTTGGTGCTGTGTTTAGCAGCTGTTGCCAGGAAGAGCCCTGGATGGGGCTCCCCCTGGATGGGGGGTGTGGGCTCTGAAATCATGGTGTGTTGCAATCTGGGTTATGTCCATGCATTCTGTCCCGTGCAGAGAAACAGAAATCCAAACAGGATTTCTGTTGGGAGGGAAGAGAGACAAGCAAGCTGTTAGGTTGGAGGGACTGTCTGTTCCCCCAGGTGGTGGAAGACCATGACCATGACCCCACCTCTGCCCCCCCCACCCCCCACCCCGGCCAATGGTGTGAACATGCCACACCTTTCTGCAGAAAGAGCAACTGCTCCTGGCTTTTATGGAAACACTGGACACTTAACGATGCCTCTGACAATGAGACATATTCAGATCAGAGTTTTTAAAATGCCTTTTTTGTATGTCAAATGTACCATCTATTTTTTAAACAATAAAATTGTTTCCCCCAAATCCCTGCCCTTTATTTTTTCTGGGAGACGGAGTGTGATGGGCCGTGTGTGTGCTCAGAGGGGGTATGGCGAGGCAGACCCAGTTACCCCACACCTATCACAGGTGGATCTGAGCAGCCAGCCAGTCCCCACTTGCCTGAGGGTCCCTTGGGCTCCTGGGAGAGACAGTGAGGGGCAAGACAACTGGGTTTCCTAAGTTCATAAGCAGCCTGAGGGACGTCATCTTCCCATCAGCCTACCTGGCAGATCACTCTTGGAGCAGGCCTCGCCTGGAGGGCATTCACTGTGATGTCTGAGGTGGGTGTTGGTCGGGGCACCTTTGGAAGCATCAGTATTTTGGTAAAGTAATGCATACTCATTATAAGTGAATTCATACATTGCCAAAAAGTACACAAATGAATGTTAAATCACTGCAGTCCAGTCCCCTCCACTGCAGAAGTGTTAGCAGAGCAATATTAGCAGAGGTGACCCGAAGCTCACGTCCTCACTGAGCCTCTGCTCATCGTGTTCTTGACCCTTCCATCTGCCCTTTATTTGGGAGGTCCACTGTCCACCCCTCTTCAAGTTCCTCTTTCTCATCCGCGTCCTCTTCACTAGCAGACTTCTCAGTAGCCTTCCAGTCACTTCTAGCCCCACATTCTGTTATAAGTGGTCTCCAAGGTCACCTCTGATCCACTGGACACAGCCACACCTCAAGGTGGCTGCCACACACCGCTAAGAGTCCACTTCCACAGCATTGGCCACCACAGCCCGGGCAGGAGACCTCATTTCACTGACGGTCAAGAGGTAACTGTCGTCAAGACCTGTCGGCTACCACCAAATCGGGGGGCCAGGACAGAGTCTGGGGTCGGGGGACCTGGCTGGGGTTGGGGGACCTGGCTTTCACTGCTGTCTCCTCATCTTCCTTGATTCTCTTTGTGATTGTCATTACTGCTGCTGCTGCTAAGTCGCTGCAGTCGTGTCTGACTCTGTGCAACCCCACAGATGGCAGCCCATCAGGATCCCCCGTCCCTCATTACTGGGGGGACCCCAAAGCTGAGGTCTGTCCCCATTCTCACTTCCAATCGAGAGGGGAGGCACATTGGAAAAACTGAATTTTCTCATTTGGATTTTCATTTATGTATAAAAAAGACACCATTAAGGGACTTCCCTGTGGGTCCAGGGGTTACGACTCCTTGCTTCCCACTGCAAGGGGCACAAATTCCATCCCTGGTCAGAGAACTAAGATCCTGCATGTTGCACAGCATGGCCAAAAAAGTGAAAAACAGGAAGTTGTCTGCAGTGCCTGCCACCCCACCTAGTAGTTTTCATGTTCAGCAACCTCCCTCTCTCAGGTAGATGCTCTATCTCTGTGTCACACGGTTTTGTAGCCTTTATTTTTTAGTTTACTTCATTGTGAGCCTTCTCCACGCATCCCCGTGGTCTTCAATCTTGGTTTCCACACAAGTGTGAGATCCACTGACGGGAAGCCTCCTGGAAGCATGTCCCCTCCTCTGCTGTTGAACATTTAAGTTATCTCTATTTTAACCCAGACTCCTTCGGTTGCAAGTGACAGAAACCCAACTCAAACTAGATCTGAAAGAAGGACATCCTGGCTCCACTCTTCGGAAGGGCCAGGGTGGGGCACATTCAGTGGGACCAAAGTCAGGGAAGTCAGCCAATGTCACCAGTAAGCCGTTAGGCTGCTCTTTCATTGGGGCTGCCAGATTTAGCAAATAGATCCACAGGACACCCAGGGAAGTTTGTGTTTCAGGTAAAGAACAAATAACCATTTTATTTTTAAAAATGTTTTTAATTGCTAGTTGACTGTTAAAGATTTTTTTTTTTTAATATTTATTTGGCTGCATTGAGTCTTAGTTGTGACATGCAGAATCTAGTTCCTTGACCAGGAATCAAACCCAGGCTTCTTGCATTGGAGTGCAGAGTTGGGCCCCTGGACCACCAGGGAGGTCCCCGAGTGTCATTTTAGTAGCAGTATGTCCCAGGGAACATTTGGGATGGACTTAGACATTATTCTTGTTCACTTGAAATGCAGGTGGCTCAGTAGTAAAGAATCCACCTGCCAATGCAGGAGATGTGGGTGTGATCCTTGGGTCAGGAAGATCCCCTGGAGAAGGAAATGGGAATCCATTCCTCTATTCTTGTGGGAAATCCCATGGACAGAGGAGCCTGGCAGGCCACAGTCCATGTGGGTCGCAAAGAGTCAGACATGACTTAGCAACTAAACGCACATGCACACAGGAAATGCAGATTTCCCAGGGTGTCCTGTGTTTCATCTGGCGACTCTACTGTGCATGGTGGCCTCGTTCCTGCCTTGATACATGACCTTTCCTGTGAGGGATCGTGGCTGCCAACAGCTCACAGCATCTCAGTGACCTGGGATGCCCAGGGGAGAGAGAACCTAGGGCTCATGGCTCTGCCTGGGACACCCTAGGGAGGACTTTATTGGGTCCAGCAAGGGTCACTGTGGTGTCAGCACCAGGAGGTTCCTAGAGGGCCCACTCACGTCCCTCCGCCTCATCGGAGCACCCCGTAGATTCTTGGATATGAACAGTTGGGGTTTTCTCAATGTTTGTCAAGTGCTGTGCAATCGATGTAGCCTCAAGGCAAGGACTACATGCCCCTTTTTGGTAATTTCTGTGTGTGTGTGTGTGTGTGTATGTGTATGTGGCTGCACTGGTCTTTGTGGCAACGTGAGGGCTGTTCTTTAGTTGCAGCAAGCGAGGGCTACTCTCTAGCGGTGCTCGGGCTTCTCATTCCAGTGGCTTCTTTTGTCGCAGAGCACAGGCTGTAGAGCATGTGGGGTCAGTAGTTATGTCTCACAGACTTAGTTGCTTGGCAGCACGTGGGGTATTCCTGGATCAGGGATCGAACCTGTGTCCCCTGCTTGGGCAGGCAGATTCTTACCCCTGGTTGTGGTGGTGGTGGTTGTTTAGTTGCTAAGTCATGTTCAACTCTTTCGCAACCCCGTGAACTTTAGCCTGTGGGATTTCCCAAGCCAGAGTACTGGAGTGGGCTGCCATTTCCTTCTCTAGGGTATCTTCCTGACCCCCGGGATCAAACCTGTGTCTCTTGCATTCGTAGGCAGATTCTTGACTGCTGAGCCACTGAGGAAGCCCCCTTAACCACTGACCATCAAATCCTGTGCTCCCCTGTCTAATCAGACCCCTGCCCCAAAGCCCCTGCTCATGGGAATTCAGGTAGCACCCAGCTCTGGACTGATCCCTGGATGAGGTTGGGTGGTGGGGGGTGGGGGTGGGGGGGGCAGATGTCCATCCCTGGGGTGTTGTGATCAGCACGAGGATCTTTCCCAAAAGGAGAAACAACTGCACCCAGACCCACGTGGCCCTCCACTCGAGCTGAAAGCACGTTGGAGAGCTTCAGACTTTTCACCTGGTGCTCCCCAGGCCTTAGAAATCAGGGCCGCCTAGTGAACAGAAATAACCACTTTAGCAGTTGTTATTCTGTGTTCTGGAGAGGGAACATCCACCCAAAAGTTTTTCTAATCATCAAGCTATTTCAGAAGCAAGTCATCCCCCAAGAAACCCAAGCCGAGGGTTGTGTTTACAACCAGTTTTGCAGGCCATCCGCTCCGCCGCCCACCTGTGTTCGGGAGCAAAGTTAGAAGGTGAGGCGAGAGGGCGTGTCCACGGGTGTCCCCTCACTCCTGAAAATAAACCTGACCAGAGTGCTCTACTTGCCCCCCCACCCCCACAGCAAATGCTAAAATTACTCCTAGTGCCTCAAAAATTCCAGGGCCACCACAGCCTCCCCAGTCTTAGCCGTGGTTTGATTCCTTGCAAATATTATGACTTCATGGGCTGCCATGGAAGGTTTTCACAAAATCCTAAAAGGTGGAGTAGACACCAGAGACAGCAGAGGTGCAGTTGCCCAGCTCTTGAATTTTGTTTTTTATTATTAAAAGACACTTTTATTATTTTAAATTGAAGATAATCTCTGATATGTATGAGTTGTAACCACTCTTAGATAAGTGCTACAGAAAATATCCTGCATTAGAGCAGAGCTTATCAGTTCAGTTCAGTTCAGTCGCTCAGTCGTGTCCGACTCTTTGCAACTCCATGAATCGAAGCACGCCAGGCCTCCCTGTCCATCACCAAATCCCAGAATTTACCCAAACTCATGTCCATCGAGTCGGTGATGCCATCCAGCCATCTCATCCTCTGTCGTCCCCTTTTCCTCATGCCCCCAATCCCTCCCAGCATCAGAGTCTTTTCCAATGAGTCAACTCTTCACATGAGGTGGCCAAAGTACTGGAGTTTCAGTTTTAGCATCATTCCTTCCAAAGAAATCCCAGGGCTGATCTCCTTTAGGATGGACTGGTTGGATCTCCTTGCAGTCCAAGGGACTCTCAAGAGTCTTCTCCAACACCACAGTTCAAAAGCATCAATTTTTCCGCACTCAGCCTTCTTCACAGTCCAACTCTCACATCCGTACATAACCACAGGAAAAACCATAGCCTTGACTAGATGGACCTTTGTTGGCAAAGTAATGTCTCTGCTTTTGAATATGCTATCTAGGTTGGTCATAACTTTTCTTCCAAGGAGCAAGCGTCTTTTAATTTCATGGCTGCAGTCACCATCTGCGGTGATTTTAGAGCCCCCAAAAATAAAGTCTGACACTGTTTCCAGTGTTTCCACTGTTTCCCCCTCTATTTCCCATGAAGTGATGGGACCAGATGCCATGATCTTCGTTTTCTGAATGTTGAGCTTTAAGCCAACTTTTTCACTCTCCTCTTTCACTTTCATCAAGAGGCTTTTTAGTTCCTCTTCACTTTCTGCCATAAGGGTGGTGTCATCTGCATATCTGAGGTTATTGCTATTTCTCCCAGCAATCTTGATTCCAGCTTGTGAGCTTATGGTCTCTCTTTAACTTTCTTTACTATTTCTAAGCAGTTTTCGTTGTCCAAAGAGAACATTCATGAGTTCTTAATCAGTCATTTGCTGAGCACCTACTATGTGCAGCATTGTGCTACGTGAAGTGGACAAAAGTCAAGGAAGACCTGATCCTGGTTCCTATATGTGACAGTCAGGTTAGAGAGAGGAGACACATGCAATCGGCTTATAGATTCAGGCCAGCTCTTGAATCTGAGCTGCTGTCCAAGCTGGTTGAACTGAACAGATGAGCTATGAGTGGCTGCAGGTGCCATACGCTAGCACCCTCGGCGGGACGGTCCCTGGGCTGGACCTCAGGCAACCCCGGAGGCAGTTTGGGGCCCAGGGCCCACTGCAGCCTCCCCTCTGAGGGTCGTGTCTGCATGGTCTGCCCGTGTCACAGCCTCTGCCCTGGGATGGCCTGGTGACTCATAAATAGGCTCCATTTTTCCTAAAAAGGGAGTCTTGTAGCCTGTCTCTTCTCTCCTCCACAGTGTCTAGTCCTCCTTGCCCCCTCCCTCTCCAGAGGGAGAATCTACCCAGAATCTACCCCCAGAATCTACCCAGCAGCTCCCTGCAGGGATGCCCCTCTGCCTGCTTCACCTGCACTCCAGGCTGGGACCTGGGGCCTTGTTCACTGCCTGGGAGGCAGCTGAACACAGCCCAGCAGGCGTGGGCACCAGGCTTTGCAACATCCTCTTTCATCTGTTTCAGCATTTAGTTTTCAGTGTTGAGCCCTGGAGAGAGGAGGCCCGTGGCAGGCCCTGGCCTGAGGCCTGGGGTGCTGAGTGGGCTTAACACTATGGGGTTCACCTCCCTCTCCCTTTCTTCCCTCCCCCACCCCCCACCATGAGGAGGCCAGGCCCCCTCCCCCACCCCGGAGAGGTCCAGGGAGAGGAGGTGATACACGAAGGGTCTTCTGTTTGCCCACCTCTGCATCCTTCTCCACCCCCACCCTGGTCTGGGCCCCAGGAGGTTGCATGGACTGCATCTTATGCTCCCTAGGCCCCCCGGCTCCAGCTGGATCCATCAGTGGAACAGGAGCGACAGAGAAATTTATTACCCCAGCTGTGAAGGGTCCCCTGGGCTGGCCGTGTCCTTAAAGGAAGGTCACAGTGCTTGTGCAGCCAGACTCCCCGCGTGTCTCTCCCCCTTGAGGTTCTAGCGCTTGTTCCCTGGCACCAGCTCTTCAGGTCTAGGGGTGGAGTCAGCCCTCCACCCGGTCCGAAAGCAGTACTGCCCCCTCGTAGACCCAGGTGTCTGTAAAGAGCCCCCTTTGCAGCTCTCCTCAAATTAGTCTTAGTTTGTGTGAGCTTGGACTGGGCTGGTGCCTGGACTGATACACTTTCCCTGGAATTTTCTACCTGGAGCTGGTGGAAAAGAGTGTTTTTCCTGTGACTCAGAGCTGTTGGTGTGTTTGCCTGGGGAGCAGGCAGCCAGGCCTCCTGTCTCAGAGAAAGAAGCCACTTAAACAAGAGGCACGGAGTTCCAAGCATCCCCGTCACCCCCAGGCTTGCTCCACCCGTGTCTTCCCAGTGTTGTGAACCAATCCATCCCACCTCTTTTTCCAACTTAAGATAATATGGATTGGATTTTTGTCAGCCGCTGCATTGTATAGTGGACAGATTATTCTAACACTACACTGGAAGTCTGATGAGAGACATGATGGAGACCATGGCAGAGCCAGGAGGGCTTCTTGGAGGAGGAGGTGCCGAGTTGAATCCTGAGGGTTAGTACAAGTTCAGATGAAGCAACCTGAATTGGGTTCGGGGGGGCCACACAGAGTCCTGTGCTGTCGAGGGTGACAGTCCAAGTGACCACTGTGGGCAGCAGAGGCAACAGAGGCCAGACCTTTGGGCCTTGAAGGCCAGCCAAGAAATGTGGACATTACCCCAGGTCGATCTCAGCTTTTCAGATTTCTCGAAAACGTCACTACACAGAGTTGGGAGAACTTGAACCACAGGACAAACAGCACCACCTCCTAGGACAAAATCTGCGCTCCAGGAGTTGAAGGAAAATATTTTTATGCTAAAACAAATCTAGAGCAGAAAGTAAAATTCCATCCCTTCCCAATATAAAGCACGAGACTCCAAAGATATCTCATGGTGGTCAGGCTGATTTGGGGAGGAAATCTGGAGCATTATTTCCTGGAATAGTGGGGTCATCAAGGCAGCTTCTAACTGGAGAGGGGTCCAGCTGGGTCTGGCTGTGGTGTGAAGGCTCAGCGAGACCGGTATCACCCAGACCACCCGGCCCTGCGGTCATCCATCCATCATCCGTCATCCATCCATTTATCCCACACACAACTCATCACTGTGGTGAATGCTGGGGACCCAGATGTGAACAAGGCAGGCAGGGTCCCCTCTTCCACACCAGCATGTGATCTGTCCTGTGATGGGCCCTCCCCAGTGGGCTTCCCTGGTGGCTCAGTGGTAAAGAATCTACCTGCCAATGCAGGAGACATGGGTTCAATCCCTGGATTGGGAAGATCCCCTGGAGGAAGAAATTGCAACCCACTTCAGTATTCTTGCTTGGAGAATCCCACGGACAGAGGAGTCTAGCAGGATACAGCCTATGGGGTCACAGAGTCAAACATGACTGAGCGCGCACACACATAACCTCCTCACTAGCCCAGCAAGGATCAACTACTCATCTCCATGGCCTTGTAAACAGTTGGCGCCCTTTAAGTGCTTGTTGACTGAGTCAGTACTGCCTCAGGACGTTGCGTGAGGTTGTGTGGACCTGTGTTTTGGATCAGCAGAGAGGACTGGCTCCAAGAGGTCCCGGCTCCGACTCTGCCCACACAGCAGCTCCCCTCGGGAGATGCTCCTGCCAAGAGTGATTTCCTTCAGGGCCCGAGGCCTGTCCAAACAGCAAGGGTGTGCAACGTAGCCTGTGGTATGGTTTCCGCCCCTCAGTAGTATGCTGGGAGCAAGTAGGCAGATCCTACCGTCCTGGGCCTCTCCAGGGTCCCCTGGGAAGAGACAGCACGCTATGGGCTTAAGGGTTGGGTTCTGGAGTCAGAAACATCTGGGTTCAGATCCCAGCCCTGATGCTCAGGGGCAGAGTGACAGCCCAGTTTTACCACTGTGAACTTCTGTCTCTTCTGCTGACTGGGAGACTCAACCCAGCTTTCAGGTGAGGAGGCCCTGAACCTGGGTTTCATGTGGTTTCCTGGGCCCTTCAGGAGAGACCCATGGCCAGAGGCACGGGCTCCAGCGAGAGCAGGCAGTGTGTCCCCCATCACACCCATTCATCACACAGTAGGGGTCACTCGGGTGCTGGGGCCTTCGTCTTACACAAAGCGGGCTCTCAAGTGCTGACCTGGGGCGGGACCAGCAGGAGTTCACAAGAGGCGGCAGTTCTGGGGCTTTGGGGAACAGGCCAGGGGGCCAGGAAACACTCCACAAGTGGGGAGCCTCAAATTAGGTGTTGAGGAAACACTGCTGATGTCACACCCACCCACCATGTTTGCTGAGCACCTACTGTGTGCCAGGCACTGTGCGACGGGCTTCGGATGGGACGGAACCTTCCTCAGGGCTTCCCATCTGGTGGTGGAAGAGACGAGGCTCAGGCGATGGGAGAGCCTGGCCGGGTGCGGAGGTCAGGAAAGGCTGCTGTGGGTCTCGGCTCAGGCCCTCCCGTGTGCTGGCCTTGGTTTCATGGTCCACAAGCAGAGGGCACTGGAGCTGCCAGAACCCCAGAGGATGGTTCCTGTCGTGGTCCATGTGCAGGCTAGAAAAGAATTTCCAGACATGAGGCAGAATGAGAGGCGAACAGAGTTTATTAGAGTGGGAGACGCTGTTAGAACAGCAGGCCCGCTCAAGGGAGAGTCGAATCTTTTCACAGGCTAGTAGCCAAATTTTCAGAGCTTCAAGATAGAGAAATTCCTACTGGAATGGTGGCATTAAGTAATTGGTTAGGATGCTACAGGGTGGATATTTTACCTAATGTGGGATCAGGGAACTGGCTGGTTTAGATCTAGAGGCTCATGACAAGAGTTGCTATGGAGCTTGGTCAGTCCCAGAGATTTTTATCCTGTGACCTTGGTACAGGGCTTCACACCTGTGACCTTGGTATAGGGCACCACAGTTCTCTCTTGGGTCCTGGCAGCCCTGATGGGATGTGACTCCCAGGTCTCCCTCCCCAGGGGCCTACTGATGACCTGGAAGCCCCTTGGAAGTGCAGAATCTTCGAGAGTGTGGCTGGGGAGGCCGATTTACCAGCAAAGCTGTCAGTCCAGCAGTTAGTCCTTCCTCCTGCACTTGCCAACGTGCCCAGGCTTCAGCTCCACCTCCCGGGGATCACCCAGAACCTAGAGGCCCCTAAGGGGAGACGGATCTTCTCTCTTGGGTCTTAGCTGTCCTTCCCAGCTGCTCTGGGGGACAGAGGGGACCTCCACACATGCACAGGGCTTCCCAGATGGTTCAGCGGTAAAGAATCCACCTGCCAATGCAGGAAACACCAGTTCAATCCCTGGGTCGGAAAGATCCCCTGGAGAGAAAGTGAAAGTACCATAGCCTGCCAGGCTCCTCTGTGCGTGGAATTCTCCAGGCAAGAATATTGGAGTGGGTAACCATTCCCTTCTCCCCTGGAGTAGCAAATGCCAACCCACTCCAGTATTCTTGCCTGGAACATTCCACGGACAGAGGAGCCTGGCAAGTTACAGTCCATGGGGCTGAAAAGAGTCGGACATGATGGAGCACTCGCTCACTCCACACAGGCACAAGTTACAGAGTCATTGGGGAACATTCTTGCAACTGTCCCTGTCGGGCAGAGAGAAACCACCACAGGTTGACAATCCCACATGTGGCTTCAGGCATCCGCAGCAGAGTCTCTCAGATACGGCTTCCAGACAGAGCTCAGCCCGCTCTTGGTACACGCCAGCTGCCTGGGTGGTCTGGTATCAGAATGAAATCCAGAGGCCAGAAGGAGCCTGGGTTCAAGTTGCCACCAATTTCCGGCAAGTTCCTTGTGGAGCTTCAGGCAAACCTACTGGCTGAGTAGGAAAAAAACAGACCCTTCACTTGAAACCAGATGTTAGCATCTGTCCAGGAAGCCTGGAGTGCTGCAGTCCATGGGGTCGGACACGACTGAGCGACTGAACTGAACTGAACTGCACCAGCCCAGGAAGCAGGCTCCCCCCACTTTCCCCCCTTCCTCCCCCCTCCAATCCTAACTTGCAGGCTGGGTCAGTCACCTCCCCGCCACATGGCAGACGAAGACCCTGTTCAGAGGAAGCAGCTTCTTAGCGGGCACCTAAAAATATTGACTTGGGTTTTTTTCTTTAAATAGAAAGGAAATTCAGCTCACTCCACCCCAGTCCTCCTCCTCCTGGGTAGTGAGTGGGCACCCTGGAGACCTCACCCAGACTCAGCTTCCCCGACACTGAGCAGCTATGGCGGTCTGGGAGACGGAGCGAGGCCAGGGTGGAGGACAGGGAGGGACTCGCCCACTCCTGAGGGCAGATTCCTGGGGCAGGGTGGGAGGGCCTGACATTTTAAAAAAACATTTATTTGCCTGCACCAAGTCTTAGTTTCTTTCGGCATGCAGTGTTTTTCGTTGCAGCATTCGAACCCTGAGTTGCGTCATGTGGGATCTAGTTTCCTGACCAAGGATGGAACCCACACCGCCTGAAATGGGAGCGTGGGGTCTTAGCCACTGGACCATCAGGAAAGTCACAGATCCAATGTCCAAAGCACCATAAGTCCAGAGGCTCTGGGCATCTCTGTGACCTAGAAATCACAGGATGAAGTCATAAACGACCCCTGATGCCCCGGGACACCTGGCTTACTGACCTGGTCTCCTTTAGATCCTCCAGGCACCTGGCGGCCGGGCAGGAGCTCTCCCTCTGGCTCAGACCCCGGGGCTCTATGCTCTGCCTGGGCCTGACAGCCCCGCTCCCATGTCTCGGTGGCTGGCTCAGGTGGGTCCTCAGCACATGGGGAAGAGCTGTCCCAGGGCCCCCTCCAGACAGGATACCTGTCTGGATTCTGAGCCACCATGGAACACTCGAGAGAGATGCTTGTGCTCAGACTGGACCGTCTCCAAGAGAGGAGTGAAGGGAGAACCATGTGTGGAGGAGTATGGCCCCCAGGTCAGAGCATAGATAGGTCTGGGTGAACACAGGAAGCTGGCCAGCGGGATGCCTTGGGGAGAGGGGACGGGGGATCCCTTCGTACCATTTGAAGCTCCTTTTTTGGACTCGATTTGTGTTTTAATCAAAATAGCGCACGCAAGTAGTTTTTAACATTTCAGAGTAAAGTAAAACAAGTAAAGCAAAATTCCCCAGCAATTTCCTGTCCCACCCCTCCCTACGCCCAGTTGCTATACCCAAGAGGTGGCTACTTACAATTCTTTTTTAGCTATTTCTTCTGATATTCATAGCTGTATTTCTCAACAGCTTGTTTATTTTTTCACTATGACATCATCCAAATGTAAGAAACCATATCGAATAATGGCTAAGATGCTGACTTTTGAGCCAGATTACTTGGGTTCAAATCTAGACTCTGCCACTTACTAGTAGCACAAGAATGAATAAGTTATTTATCTCATCATGCCTCAGATTTCTTATTATAATGTGGGATAGTAATACCTGTCCCATGGGGCTCATGTAAGGAGTAGATAATTTACACATGTACTTTGGGCCTGGCATGAAATAATCTCTCAATAAGTGTTGGCCGTCAACATCATTTATTATTAACATCCTTTCATGAGAGATAAAAATCCACACTCCTTCCAACTTCATAAGATAGTTACATCACTATGTTTTTATTTTTTTTAATTTTTGGCTGTGCTGGGTCTTCACGGCAGCACTCAGGCTTTATTTGCGGCACTTGGGAGCTTCTCTCTAGTTGTGGCATTTGGGCTTCTCTACTTGCAGCACGAGCACACAGGCTTGGGAGTTGTGGTGCACAGGCTTTGTTGTCCTGCGTCATGTGGGATTTTAGTTCCCTGATCAGAGATCCAAGCCAAGTCCTCTGCATTGCTAGTAGATTCTTAACCATTGGATCACCAGGGGAGTCCCCACCATTTTGATTAAATAAACATTTATTGTGTTTATTGTAAGGACTTATCTGGTGGCTCCAATGGTAAAGAATCTGCCTGCAATGCAGGAGACCAGAGTTCGACCCCTGGATTGGGAAGATCCCCTGGAGAAGGAAGTGGCAACCCACTGCAGTGTTCTTGCCTGGAGAATTCCATGAACAGCCTGGTGGGCTACAGTCTGTGGAGTCACAAAGAATCTGACATGACTGAGTGACTAAACACACATACATACACATACATCTAAATATCATTTATAGCCGAGCCACATAGTATACTATGATTAAATTTCTTTTCTGGTGTGTGTTTTGCTCTGTTTTTCCTGTGGTTAATTATTGCCTTGTCTTTTAATTTTCTATCACTAATTCTTCCCTCAAATCCCCGAGAAAACTGTGACTCCCCTCAACACAGGCATCCACCAGTCCCGCTTCTGGAGCCTTGTGGCCTCAGCTCCAACCCTGCCTGGTTACTCCCCGAACAAGAGTCCACCACGGGCAAGGGCCGTGAGAAGGAACACCCAGGTCCTGACTTCTAAATCTTCCTCTCCAGCAAGAGGAATCAGGGCTCCTTGGGAACATGGCTGTAGCAGGGCAAGTATAAAATGAGCCCGGAACAGCTCGCCGTGTAGGAAAGGACAGGCACCAACGGTGGCACGCAATTGTGGAATGGGTCTTTCTGCTCTGAAGGCCTTTATTGGGACAACTGGCAGAACTCGTAGGGTCTGAGGATTAGATATGTTCACATCCCAAAGTGAGGCTCCTGATTTGAAGGGATGTATTGTGCTTAGGTACGGGAGTAGCCTTGTTTTGGGGGATGTTGAGGGATCCTGTCAGAACTCTCAAGTCATTCAAGAATTTTAAATTATTATTTATTTTATTATTTTTGTTTGGCTGGGTCTTCATTGCTGCTTTCTCTTTGAGGGCTTTCTCTAGTTGCAGCAAGTGGAGGCTACTCTCCAGTTGAGGTGCATGGGCTTCTCACTGCAGTGGCTTCTCTTGCTGGGGCACAGGCTTCAGCGGTCGCAGCACATGGGTTCAATTGTGGTGCATGGGATTACAGCGCATGCTGCTGTTGCCCTGAAACATGTGGAATCTTCCTGGACCAGGGATTAAACCCGTGTCCCCTTCCTTGGCAGGCAGATTCTTATCCACTGTACCACCAGGGAAGTCCAAGGAAAAAAATTCTTTACATTGTTCTTGCAACTTTCCTGTGAGTTTCAGGTCACTGAAAAACAACAGCAAAATTATTAGTAAAAGTAGAGAGTTGTTAGGGAAGGTCGTACCTTCTCTTTGCTATAGCAGCTCACAGATGATGCAGATGCTGCTAGTCTGGGTCCCTGAGTGAAGAGGAGGCAGGGCTTCCCTATATGTGAGATGAATTTGGAGTGTGGATGATAAGTCAAAACTCTGAGCTCTGGGGAACTGGTACCATCATAATCTCACCTATCTTGACCAGCTTGGAGGCTCTGCTCAAATATCTGCCATCCTTGGCTCCCCTTCACCTTTGAAAGAGAGGCTTAGAAAGTGGATGGAGAGACTTAACCTGACAGTCCAGAGGTTGGGAATCTGCCTCCCCATACAGGGGGCATGGGTTCGACCCCAGTCCAGGGAGACTCCACATGCCTTGGGCAACTAAGCCCTTTCTCCACAACTACTGGGCCCGTGCTCTAGAGCCCAAATGCCACAATGCAGCAAGAGAAGCCACCACTGCGATGAGAAGCCTGAGTAGGGGCATGGGAGGGTGGGAGTGGTGCTTATCCACGGGTGGAGTGCACTTGTTTGTTGAGGGCCCTCAACTGTGAGAATCTATAGGTCTTTGCTCTTGGACGGTTTAGTTTTTCCCAGAAAGATCCCTCTAGTTTTTCGTCTTTGGAGGAAAAGCTTGGTCGCCAGTGCCCTGGGAGCTGGTGAAAGAAGCAGTGTTTCCACTGTTACCAAACCAAGCTTGAGTTCACGCACCCACTCACAGTAAAGCCAGTCTACTGCTCCTGGGTTGTGGTGAAGGACAGTTCAGTGTTTATTGCAGGCACCAAGCAAGGAGTCTAGGCAGCTGGTGCATAAAAGGCCTGAATTCCCCAAAAGCTTTCAGGGAAAGGTTTTTTTAAGAAGACAGGACAGAGGAGCCTGGTGGGCTATAGTCCATGGGGTCACAAAGAGTTGGAGTGAGACTTCCTTGGTGGCACAGTGGATGAGAATCTGCCTGCCAATGAAGGGGTCACGAGTTTGGTCCCTGGTCCGGAAAGATTACACATGCCTTGGAGCAACTAAGCTGCCCACCCTAGAGCCTGTGCTCCACCACGAGAGAAGCCATGACAATGAGAAGCCCGTGCACTGTGGTGGAGAGTAGCTCCCACTTGCCACAACTAGAGAAAGCTAGGGCAAAGCAATGAAGACCCAGAAAAAGATAGGGGAGGGGAGAGGGGTTGTGATCAGTTTGTGGACATTCTTCTGATTGGTTGTGATTGGTGAGTGGTGAGGTAAGTGGGAGTCAGCATCATTAACCTTCTGGTTCCAACCAGCCTGGGGTCTGCATGCTTATGGGCAGTATATAGTTATCTTCCACCTGCTGTGGGTTTTGTGTGTGCTTAGTTACTCAGTCCTGCCCAACTCTTTGCCACCCTTAGGACTGTAGCCCGCCAGGCTCCTCTGTCCATGGGATTTTTCAGGCAAGAATACAGGAATGGGTTGCCATTTTCTCCACCAGGGGATCTTCCTAGCCCAGGGACTGAAGCCGAGTCTTCTGGGTCTCCTGCATTGCAGGTGGATTCTTAACCTGCTGAGCCGTCGAGGAGGGCTTCCCTGGTGTCTCAGATGGTAAAGAATTTGCCTGCAGTGCAGGAGCCTGGGTTTGATCCCTGTGTTAGGAAGATCCCCTGGAGAAGGGAATGGCTTCCCACTCCAGTATTCTTGCCTGGAGAATTCCATGGACAGAGGAGCCTGGTGGGCTATAGTCCATGGGGGTCACAAAGAGTTGGACATGACTGAGTGACTTTTACTTTCACTTTCCATCAGGGAAGGTCATGGTGGGGGTTTTAGTATCTGCAAAATAGCTCAAAGGTTCAGCTCAGTTCAGTTTAGCCGCTCAGTCACGTCTGACTTTTTGCGACCCCATGGACTGCAGCACACCAGGCCTCCCTGTCCATCACCAACTCCTGGAGTTTACTCAAACTCATGTCCATTGAGTTGGTGATGCCATCCAACTATCTCATCCTCTGTCGTCCCCTTCTCTTCCTGCCTTCAATCTTTCCCAACATCAGGGTCTTTTCAAATGAGTCAGTTCTTTGCATCAGGTGGCCAAAGTATTGGAGTTTCAGTTTTAGCATCAGTCCTTCCAATGAATATCCAGGACTGATTTCCTTTAAGTTGGACTGGTTGGATCTCCTTGCTGTCCAAGGGACTCTCAAGAGTCTTCTCCAACACCACAGTTCAAAAGCATCAATTCTTCTGTGCTCAGCTTTCTTTATAGTCCAACTCTCACATCCATACATGACTACTGGAAAAACCATAGCTTCGACTAGATGGACCTTTGTTGGCAAAGTAATGTCTCTGCTTTTTAATATGCTGTCTAGGTTGGTCATAACTTTTCTTCCAAGGAGCAAGCGTCTTTTAATTTCATGGCTGCAGTCACCATCTGCAGTGATTTTGGAGCCCCCCAAAATAAAGTCTGTCACTGTTTCCACTGTTTCCCCATCTATTTGCCATGAAGTGATGGGACCAGATGCCATGATCTTAGTTTTCTGAATGTTGAGTTTTAAGCCAACTTTTTCACTCCTATTTCACTTTCATCAAGAGGCTCTTCAGTTCTTTTTCCGCTTTCTGCCTTAAGGGTGGTGTCATCTGCGGTTACTGGTATTTCTCTCGGCAGTCTTGATTCCAGCTTGTGCTTCGTCTAGCCCAGCGTTTCTCATGATGTACTGTGCATATGTTAAGTAAGCAGGGTGACAGTATACAGCCTTGACGTGCTTCTTTCCCGATTTAGAACCGGTCTGTTGTTTTACGTCCACTTCTAAGGCTTGCTTCTTGGCCTCCATACAGTTTCTCAGGAGGCAGGTCAGGGGGTCTGGCATTCCCATCTCCTTAAGAATTTGCCACAGTTTGTTGTGATCCACAGTCAAAGGCTTTGGCATAGTCAATAAAGCAGACTTTTTTTGGAACTCTTTTGCTTTTTCGATGTCAAAGGACATGGCTAAGCATATTATCTGTAGTCCTTGAGGAGCAACTAAAGGTCCCTGGCTTTGTTTAATGGCTCAACTATGATTATTTTACCTTGCTTGATTGTTTTCCTCCAATCTGATTCCCACTCAGCAGTGGAAGTGATATATGCAAAATGTGTATCGGAATAATTAACGTGCTCACAAGGCTCTAGGCAGTATGCCTTCTGCGTGTCCCTTCAGCCCACATGAATGCCCCCTCCCCCATCTCTCCTGGCTCCTCCAACTCCCTGCTGCAGCTCCTCCAAGTGTCAAGCTCCCACCTGCGTGAAGCATCGTCCCAGGGCCTCTCTGCCTGGATTTTCCTTCCTTGCCTGCTAGTCATCCTCTGCCTCTTCTCCAGCTCCCAGCTCTCATCCTATCCGACCCGATTCTGTCTTCCCATTGCACGCTCTCCTATGTACCCCTTCCTCTGTAGACCTGTCACAGGAGTTATTTTCACTCTAAGTTTACTTTGAGCTCCGCACACTGTAGGCTCTTGCATCAGTCGGCTGTTGCTGCATAACAAACCACCCTAAAACACAGTAGCTTCCAGCCACAAATCATTTGTTCTCACTCACATTTCTGCAGGATGGCTGGGGGCCAGTTGCTCCCACCAGGCTTGACTGGGTGACTTTGCTTTGGAATCTAGGGCTCCCTGATGTGGCTCAGAGCTCTGTTCTATGCGTTCATCCCAAGGAAGAAGGGGTAGTAGAGACTCTTGAGAAGCTCTTCTGATGATCACAGAGGTGCCAAGAAGTAGAGCCCAGCGGTGCAGGCTCATTTCAGTCTGGTTGCACCACACACTGCTTACATCCCATTGGCCTAAACAAGTCTGAGTTCCAGGTCACGGGGTGGGGAAGGACCATCTCCAGTGGCTGGGGTAGAGGACAATAAATATTTCTCTCCAGCAGTTTTCAGTCAGCATTTGCTTGAGCAAGATCAAGCATATGGGCATAAACAGATGCAGAATTCCAGGAGGGTCCTGCATGCTTTGCAAGTTTGACAGGCCCAGTGCTGTGGCCTTCAGGAAAGTGTCTGGGAGATTTAATGCAAAGGTCAACATTAAGATCCCATGGAAGAGCATAGAGATGCCCATCCAATTTCATCATGGCCGCAGAGGGAAATCCTGGGGTGGACTCTCTCCTCACTTCCCTAACCGCTCTAGTGATTTCTCCTTTCATTACACCGACCCTGTAGATGCCCCACAGCCCACAGCCAGCCAGCGGTCAGCCCTGAGTGCCCTGCCCGAGAGAGCGTGCTGCCCTGCTGGCCACACCCAGCAGTGCCCTGCTTTCCCCCTTCTGCTCTCAATGACAGACGGCATGTTCCCATGTCTGGAAGTTACCTCTCAGAACCTGTTCCCAGGGTCAGGCAGGAGGCTGACCGAAGCTTCCCTGCTCAGCCTGGAACTTCAGCTGGGCAGCCTTCTCTACTCACAGAATCCTCCTCCACGATCATACTATAGGTTTGGATACCTTAATTCTTTCTCTCTTTTAAAGTTTATTTGTTTACTTGTGGTTGTGCTGGGTCTCGGTTGCTGCCCAGGCTTTTTCTCCAGTTGCGGCGATTGGGGTCTACTCTCTCATGGAGCATGGGCTCTTGGGCATGCAGGCTTCAGTAGTTTCAGTTCGTGGGCTCTGGAGCACAGGTTCAATGGTTGTGGTGCATGTGGTGCCTAGTTTCAGGCGCTCCATGGCACATGGGCATCCTCCCAGACCAGGGATTGAACCTGTGCCTCCTGCACTGTGAGAGAGATTCTTCACCACTGAGCCACCAAGGAAGCCCCTGGATACCTTAATTCTTTCTTCTTCCAACCTGTTCTCTCCTGAAGAGACATATTCAGGACATTGCCAATGAGCATACAGAACCAGCATCACCAATTCCCAGCCAGAAAGTGCCAGGCTTTGTGCAGAAAAGTGAAAGGACTGATGCTGTAAGGTCTTGGAGGCATTTTGCCAGCAGTGAGGCAGAATGGGAGCTGATTCATCTCTTTCTCCAAACTGGTCTCTTGTGGAATCAATGCTAAACCTTAAAAGCTCGCAGCACAGAATGGGAGCTCACTCCCACTAAAATGCTTGCTTAATGAGTGTGGTAGTAGAGCCTCTAGCTGGAAGAATGGGTATCCAGAGATGAGCATGGAATACAGAGGTCAAAGCTGAGTCCGGACTCATTTTCAAGGGGTCGACCAAACATGGCAAACTGCTGTGGGGGAACAGGAAGGAAATATGAGTCCCTGACTATCAGGGGTCTCTGCTCTGCCATTTGGGACGACGGGTGACCTTTCTAGAACCTTTTCATAGAGATTTAAAAATGTATATATTTGTTTGGTTGGTTGTACCAAATCTTAATCGGAGCACGTGAGCTCTTAACTGTGGCATGCGAACTCTTAGTTGCATCATCTGGGATCTAGCTCCCTGACCAGGGATCAAACCTGGGCCCCCTGAACTGCGAGCATGGAGTCTTCGCCACAGGACCACCAGGGAAGTCCCATATGTAGAGTCTTAACGGTCGAACTGAGTCCACTTGAATACACGTTTGTTCCTAAAGAAAAACAGTCCACAGAGCAAATTTATATAAAACGACTCTTTCTTATCAGTTAGTCTCTGAAATGATCTCATTTACTGTTTATTTTCTGTCTCTCCCCCTCCCATGGAAATTCTCTGAGGTAAGGAGCCTGGTCCATTTTGTTCACTGCTCTCTCTCCAGCCTGCAGAATAGTGCTGTTCAATACTTATTCATTTGGTTCTTCAATATTTAGTAAAAGAATAAATACTTGGAGAGGTGCTTCACTTGTACTGGCATTTGACTATAATAGTGAAGATGTTCCCATGGGGGAAAAATACACCGAAAGACTATTGAAAATGTCCACGGGAGAGTCAAGATAGGCATCAAGGTCTCAGCCAGCTCACTGCCTGGCACTAAAAGTGTTTTTGAAGAACTTTTCAATAATTATTGTGACAAATCCAAGGTCATCTATTCATTTCTTCTCAAGGTCATAGGAACTCTCCTCAAGCCTGGTTGCTACCCAATATCTCATTTAAAGTAGCTGAGGACTTCCCTGGTGGTCCAGTGGTTAAGACTCCATGCTTCCAATGCAGAGGTCACAGGTTCGATTTCTGGTCAGAGAACTAATATCCCACATGCCACATGATGCAGCTAAAAAAATTAAAAAAAAAAATTAACCTGCGGAAACTTTGCTCAACATCACCCCTTTGTTCTGATGACCAGCAGTGTCTGATAGAGCTACACTGCAATATCACACTCTGCCAGCAGGTGTCACTGTCTGCTAATTATGTGATCCGGAGTGAACCCCAGAAGAGTTAAAGAAGAGACTGTCTACCAAGTCCCAGGTGGCACAGTGGTAAAGAATCCACTTGCCAGTGCAGGAGACATGGGAGACTTGGGTTCGATTTCTGATCAGGAAGATCCCCTAGAGTAGGAAATGGCAACCCACTCCTGTATTCTTACCCAGGAAATCCTATGAGCAGAGCAGGGCAGGCTACATTTCATGGGGTCACAGAGAGCTGGACACAACTGACTGAGCAGGCACGCACTAACTCATGAATGCTCTAAGATCAAAGTTCTGAAAGGTAAGGTCTACTCTACTTCAGTTTTACTTCATGACATCTCGTATTAAGGATGCAGAATGGGTCTAAATTCGAAAAATATGTTTCAGTTCTTTTTGTTCTGGTGGATCTTGTCACACTTTTGTGTTATGGATCCCATGATTTTCTAGAAAACTTATTTTTTTTTTATTGTCAATAATAGTATCTCTGACTCACTTTGTTGTACAGCATCAGGTAACACAACACTGAAAAACAATCATACTCCAATAATAAAGTAATAGTATCTAAAATGTGTCTATTATCTTGACATTCCTCAAAACTTTCTGCATTTCATTTTAACACAATACCTTGCACATGTTGTGCTCAATTAATATTTGTGGCATGACTGCTACCCTTCCCCCACCACCAAATTCTGGGAAACATGTAGAGCGATTCAACAGAGGAGGAAACTGGGTCCTAGAAAGATTAGGTAACTCGCCCAAGGTTACACAGCTGGTGAATGACAGTGCCTGCTGGAAGATTCTTGAGACTACAAGGAGATCAAACCAGTCAATCCTAAAGGAAATCCACCCTGAGTATTCATTGGAAGGACTGATGCTGAAGTTGAAGCTCCAATACTTTGGTCACCTGATGGGAAGAGTCGACTCACTGGAAAAGACCCTGATGCTGGGAAAGATTGCGAGCAGGAGGAGAGGGTATCAGAGGATGAGATGGTAGATAGCATCACCAACTCAATGGACATGAGTTTGAGCAAGTTCTGGGAGATAGTGAAAGACAGAGAAGCCTGGTGAGTTGCAGTCCATGGGATTGCAAAGAGTCGGACGTGACTTAGCTACTGAACAACAACAATCAAGACTACACAGTTGGTGAATGGCAGCTGGGGTCTGCATTACTTGTCTAACACCAACTCTCTCGTCCATTCCCTTCAAACACCAAAAGGGACTCAGAGACAATGGGAGCCCCGAGGAGGCGGGAGCTTGTGAAGGCAGCAGAAGTCTGCTCTAAAGGCTTGCAGTGTGTCTGAGATAGCTCTGGACAGACCTTTTATCATCACAGACAGCAGCTGAGAGACTTCTTTGGTAGTCCAGTGGTTAAGACTCCAAGCTTCCACTGCAAGGGGCATGGGTTCGATCCCTGGTCAGGGAACTAAGATCTGGCATGCTGTGTGGTGTGGCCACAAGAGAAAAAAAAAAAGAAAAAGTAGCCGACAGCTAATTTGTTATCTAACAATTTCTCCCCATAATTTTCCCAAAACAGAGAAGGGAACAAACTGTGTTTATGCAAGTGATGAAATGTAAGTGGAGGTGGAGGTGCAGTTGAGGGGGGAGATGACACCACCAGAAGCCCATCATGCCCCCTCCCTACTCACCCCCATGGAATGACAGATAAGTGGTTTAAGACTTGAGTCAGTCTTCTAATTCCTGGATGGTTATCTGCTGATGTCACAATATGTAACAACCCTGATACTGGGAAAGACTGAAGGCCAAGACAGACGGGGGCGGGAGAAGATGAGATGGTTTAGATGGCATCACCGACTCAATGGACATGAATTTGAGCAGGTTCTGGGAGATAGTGGAGGACAGGAAAGCCTGGCATGGTGCAGTCCAGGGGGCTCACAAAGAGTTGGACACGACTTAGGGACTGAACAATAACATGTATCTTTTTAACAAAACAATACTGCTCGTGCTGATAGGACGAGTATACACCCCTTTCATACAATCTGGACTCCACTATTGCTCAACACTGTTCCCAGTCACTGCGGGATGACCAGCTTCCCAGCATCGGTCGGCCTACCTGCCCACGTCCTGGAGGAGAGGAAGGCTCACTCCCCAGAGATTCCTCTGGGAAATTTAGGTCAGTGCGATCTCATTACCCACTGGATCAGAGCTGATATGTGGGAGTGCTGAGGCTGTCTTACCTGGAACAGTGTGTTTCAGGGTCCTCGTATCAAAGGTGGGGTCTCAGGTCCCAGATGGATGGACTGCCACTCGAATTATACCTTGGTCTGCCTCAGTCTAAATTTCCTAAAGGAAATCAACCCTGGATATTCACTGGAAGGGCTGATGCTGAAGCTGAAGCTCTAATACTTTGCCCACCTGATGCGAAGAACCCGTTCATTGGAAAAGACTCTGATGCTGGGAAAGATTGAAGGCAGAAGGAGAGGGGGGCAACAGAGGATGAGATGGTTGGATGGCACTGACTCAATGGACATGAGTTTGAGCAAACTCCGGGAGATGGGGAAGGACAGGGAAGCCTGGTGTGCTGCAGTCCATGGGGTCGCAGAGTCGGACATGACTTAATGATTGAAGAACAACAACAAAGTTGAACTCCAAGCTCTGCTACGACGAGGCTTTTCACCAGTTACTCCTGCTGATGCCGGAATCTTGGCCTCTGGGCAGTGGTGCCGAACTGAACCTCTGAAACAGAGTTTTGGGTGACATAGAAAAGAATACTTTTATTGCTTTGCCAGGCAAAGGAGGCCTCTGTGGGCTCCTGTCTTTGAAAACTGTGTGTCTCAACACTGGAGGATTTGATGAGGAGCTTTATAACAATAGTACAAGGGTGGGGTTGCTGGTAAGACTAGGCTGTGTGCAGGGCCTGCAGTCCTTTGATCTGCTCTCAGGTGATCTTTATTTTTAAAATTTTGGCCACACAGTCAGGCACGTGGGATCTTAGTTTCCCGACCAAGGATTGAACCCAAGTCCCCTACGGTGAAACAGAGGAGTCTTAACCACTGGACTGCCAGGGAAGTCCACCAGGTAATCTTTTTGATGAACTTTGGTTTCTTCAGTCTGGCCTCAGGTGGTCCTCCCAAGGCATGGAGAATGCTGACATCTTCCATTTGTTGGGTTTCAATTCTATGTACTCAGTGTACTCGGTCGTGTCCGCCTCTGTGCGACCCCATGGACTGCAGTCCACCAGGCTCCTCTGTCCATGGAAGTTTCAAGGCAAAATACTGGAGTGAGTTGCCAGTTCCTACTCCAGAGGATCTTCCCCAGCCAGGGATGGAACCTGAGTCTGTTGTGTCTCCTGCGTTGGCAGGCAGATTCTTTACCACTCGTGCCCCATCAAGAGTTTAAGACACAGTTAAGTGTGTCCCTTGAGGCAGAATGAGGACCCTACCCCAAGGCTGTTTCTTGGTTGTTCCTCCCTTGACTCTGCATCACCCCTCTTCCTGGATATGCAACTGCTTGAAACAGCCCTTTAGAACTCCCGGGAGGTGCTGGAGCCTGAACGGAAAGGCTCCCTGTGCCCAGGAACCCCTACAGGGTTCACTGCCTGATCTCTACAAGTCAGTGTAACAGTTCTGCCCTTATAGTTATGGTAAAGATGAAATTACTACGGAACCACATTCTTCTTAACAGCTTCTCCAATGTGAATCTTCCATGCCCTTCAGTGAACACTACACACTACTGGGGGTGGAGGAATGTAAAGAGATTTGATCTTTCAAAAGTTCTTTCTTTAAAATCTTCCCAGTTCTAGAGGGCAAGTGACTGCTCTGTTGAGGGGAGTGGAGGAAAACTCCTTTGGTGGCTTGGAGCCAGCTGACACTTTTATACCGACAAGTCTTGGTGGGGTGGGGGTGGTGGGTACCCGCCTGGCACTCTTTCATTCATTCAACAAACATTCATGGGGAACCACCAGCTGTATGCTCAAGGCCATCAAGAAGCTGGTGATGCCCTGGTACTGGCCCCTCAGGGTCTAGGAATCCCAAGACACCCTCCCTGGGTCCACCTAGATGGAAGTGCCTCAGTCGGCGGGGGGGCTGGGGGGGGCGGGGCTCCAGCAGGACTGGCAGTCCTTGGATTATCTGCTGGCCAATGAACTGCTCTCCTGTGCCCTAGAAGTACAGAACTTTTAGTTTCTGATAATTTGAGATGAGGGTTTCCTAGGTGGCTCAGCAGAAAAGAATCCACATGCAATGCAACAGAAGTGGGTTCGATCCCTGGGTGGGAAGATCTCCAGGAGAAGGAAATGACGACCCATTCCAGTATTCTTGCCTGGAAAATCCCATGGACACAGGAGCCTGGTGGGCTATAGCCCAGGGGGTTACAAAGAGCCGGACAGGACTGAGCGACTAAACAAGCAAAGCCTTGCTGCCAGGGTTATTGAAATAACCCTGACCCTCCCAAGAGGCCAAAAATATTATTATTAGTAAGCCCCCCCCCCCAACCCCGCCCCTACGCTGACCCAGCACCGCTGCAGCCCTCCGGGTGTTGCAACCAAGGCCTCTTACCCAGCGGAGGCTGCCCAGCGTTTCCCAAAGACGCCTCCGGAGGGACCACAGCCTCGGCGCCGCCCGGAGCGCCCCGATGGCCTCCGGGTGGGGCGATGGCGCAGGCAGAGGAGGGGGGCGGCGGCAGAGGCGGTGGAATGACCGCCGGGCACGTGACATACCACCGGCCCCCCCCGCCCCAGCCGTGCACGCCGCCCCCCGCGCGGCCGCCTGAGCCCCAGCCGGGGGAGGGGCGAGGCAACAAGAAGAGGGGCGGGGCGGGGCGGGGGCGGGCTGGTCCCGCCCCTAGCGCGTTCCTTTTTCACTTTAAAGCCTTTGGTTGCATTTTCTTCTGTGCACAGAAGTAGCGCGCTCGCGGCAGGCACCAGGCTCCAGCGCTGGCGCCGGGGCCGCGGGGAGGAGGCGACTTCGCTCCCTGCGGCGAGAAGCCTCCTCGGCCCCGGAGAGCGGGCGGCGGCGGCAGCCTCCCCGGAGCGGTAGGCAGGGCCGGGCGCGGGGACTGGGTGGGTGGGGGTCCCGTCCAGGCGCGTGCTGGAATCGCAGCACCTGGGGATCGAGTGGGCACCCGGGCGCGGGGCTGGGGTGGCGTCCCGCCTGGAGACCCGGTACGGGTGCGTGGGGAACCCTTCTCTCGGCACGGGTCCCAGGAGAGGGGCCCGGGGCGCCGCCCAGCGCTGCTGCGGCTGCTGCCCGTGCAGGCGCGGGCAGGTCGCACGGCCCCGGGCCCCACCTGCGGGGACGAGACGGGGCGGGAGTCCAGGCGGCCCGGAGACCGTCGGACCCGGGATTGAGCCTTGGCGGCTGCAGACCTAGGAAGAAGCCCGGGACGCACGGCGGCCCCCGGCGACTTCTAGTTGTCCAGACGCCTGGGGGAGGCCTCGGGACCGTCCCTACGGCGGAGGCGGGGGCGCCGACCTGCCCCTTCCGCTCAGGGGCAGCGCGACCCCACTCCACGGAGTTACTGTCGCTTTTCCCGCCGGTGGGGGCCGGGATCCGCATCACGGCCCAACTAAGCACCATCGGGGGTCCCCAGCTCCGCCGGCGGCGCCTCCCCCAGGGAGCCCGCCGGGCGACACCCCGGGCGGCGCCGCCCTCCCCGCCGCCCCGGAGCCGCCGCGGCTGCTCGGGCAACCAGGGGAGAGCCGAGAGTTCTGTCGGGAAATCGATTAAAACAGAAAATCCAGAGCAGCCCGGGTCAGTCGGTGGTAGCTGTCCTGTTCAAGTTCAAGGCAGAAGCTCCCGGCAATGCTAACGGCCCCGCGGGGCGATGGCTTGGTATGCCGGGGAGGGACGGCGAATTGTGTGTGTGAGTATGGTGTGTGCTGAGTATGTGTCTTTGTGAGCCCGTCTGCGTGTGTGCGTGAATAAGTGTATGAATGTGTATGTGTGATGTGTTTGTGTGTGTGTGCCTGTGTGTCTCTGAGTGTGTGTGTGTGCGAGTTAGTGTGCACCTCTGAGTGTGTGTGTGTGGTGAGTGTGTCTCTGTGAATGTGTGTGCATCTCTGAGTGCGTGTGTGTCTGTGTGGCTTGAGTGTGTGTATGTGTGTGTGTGTGTGTGTGTGTGTGTGTGTGTGTGCCATCCATGGTAACCTGGCAGTGAGGATCGCTGGCTCCTGGATCCGCTTAACTCGCCTTTCCCTGCTTGGTTCTCAAAACAGGGCTGCCCTGAACCAGGGTACAGGGCAGGAGGGCAGGGCGCCTGGTACCAGCTGAGGAGGGTGCAGGCTCCTCCCTCCCTCTCTCTTTTTCTCTGAAAATGAACTGAACAGTTCGGGGGTGAGTTGGCAGGGGCCGCTTCCTGAGTGAGTAATATTTAATTAAATGCTCCAGCCAGTAGCATCAGAAACTGGTCATGAGTTGAGTTTTAACAGGTGTTGATGGTAAAAAAGCATCTCTGGTGACTAAAGCCTGGTGTCCTTGAAAGAATTCTCTCCTGGGTAGAACATTTAGGGGGGGCAAACCTGGAATCCTGGTTTGGGTGTGAGGACAGGAAGCAAGCTAGGGGGCGGGGCTGTCCCTCCCTTTTCTGATGAACCCATTCCTGACACCACCCCCTTCCCAGTGGCTCCCCCACTGGGAATCACAGAGCTGGGGAAGCCGTGTCTTATTAATACTTATGGGGCATTCATCTGGGCCGACCCTTCCTTTCCTGCAGAAGCCCAGAGAGGGTGGCTGGCTTACCCAGACTGCACAGCCAGAGCTTGTGGACCAAATCTCGGGAGCCCTAACTGTTACTGGTTGGTTACTGTCATTGGTTACTGTCGCTAGTGCTGAGATCATGGGCCAGGCACTTCGTGTCTCCCCAGATGTCAAGTGATGGGCTGGATCAGATCATTTCAGTTTTCTTGTTCTCTTACTGCTTTGTCTTCTGCAGAGCGAGCTTTACCCAGTAGATGGAGAGAGAGAGAGATGGGGTGGCATGGCCTAATGCAATAATAACTCTACAAACTTCCTTTCCTTTCCCAGTCTGGCTCCCACTAGGGAAGCAGAGAGAATAAAAACAGAGGCACATTGACCGCAGTGGCTCTGACAGTCACGAGCAGGGCAGGCCTGGCGTCAGAGAGGTTGGGGCTTTAGGGAGAATCAGTGGGTTCTGGGGCTTATTAGGGAGGAGTGGTTCTGCCCGGGGTCCCTGATGATGTCACTTTGGAGCTGGGAGAGGCTACTTTCATTGGGCTGCTCCAGCAAGTCTGAAACCACCCTTCAGTGGGCTCCCTTGGGTTGCCTGGTAAAACTCTGACATGGCCTGGGCAGTCATCTTCCTTTGAAGCAGGGGAGGAGGGTAGGTGTCCAGCTGGTGGAGGCCCACACTGCCTGCTGCTGAGCTGAGAATGATGGCTGCATGTTCCCTCAGGGCCGTACCTTCTCCCACCTTCCCTCTCCTCCTGGGTGAGCAGAGACTTGCCTGCCTTGTATTTTCACATTTAGTAAAACCTCTGATTCATACAGTTTGCGAGCTGTGTTCACGAGCTTCGTCTGGGAATTTTGCAACAATTCCTCCCAAGAGCTAGGTTCTGGCTGTTGTTCATGATCGATTTATCTTTGTTCCTGAAAAGTTTGAGAATGAGCTTCTTAATCAGGACAGAAGCACAGGGTATGCCTCGATCCACCTAGGGATGCATAATCTCATCCTTCCTCCACAGGCCTGACTAATGAAATTCAGGCTTAAAAGGACCTTTATTTTGGACTTTCAGCTGAGTGCTCTTCTATATCTCGGTTATCTGATAGCCTCCCTCCCACCTCCCCAATCTAAGAGTAAAAATTCTGCTCCAGTAGGTGCCAGACACTGTGCTGCTAAGTGCTTTATGGGTGAGATCTTGCCTGACACTGATGATGGTAAGAATAAGAATATTAAAGAGAAATAATGTTATCTGCTACTAGGCTCTGATCTGAGTCCTTGACACATTAACCCTTGTCTTTTTCCTAAGAACCCAGGGCAGCAAGTGGGTTCTTCCGCTGTCCACATGGCTTGGCCAAGGTTAGGATTTTGGCACGTAAGCCCTTAATCAGTACAGCCTCCCACCTCCATCACCGTAGCCTTTCCTTAAGGAAGCATGTGTTAATTTTTAAGTAAAAAATTGTTATGATTATGGAAAATTTCAAACATATACCAAAATTGAGAGAAATATAAGGTTCCCTCACCAGCTTCAAGTGTCAGCATGCACACACATGAATGTATATGCACATATGCACGCCCGCCCCCACCCACACATAAACACACATCACACACACGTACTGTTCCTGGCTTGTGTATGGCTCGGATGCTTAGTCGTGTCTGACTCTTTGGGACCCCATGGACTGTACCCACCAGGCTCCTCTGTCCATGGGATTCTTCAGGCAAGAATACTGGAGTGGGTTGCCATTTCCTCCTTCAGGGGATCTTCCTGACCAAGGGTTTGAACCGGTATCTCTTGCATCTTCTGCATTGGCAGCAAATTCTTTACCACTGTGCTACCTGGGAAGCCCTTTCCTGGCTTGTTGGGAAACAAATCTTACACGTAATGTCAGGTTACCTGTGAGTTCTTCCTAAGAAGCTGTTAGAGGAAGCGTTAAGTGTCCAAGGGGCTTCCCAGGTGGCACTAGTGGTAAAGAATCCACCTGCCAATGCAGAAGACAGAAGAGACATGAGTTCAGTCTCTGGGTCGGGAAGATCCCCTGGAGGAGGGCATGGCAATCCACTCCAGTATTCTTGCCTGGACAATCCCACGGACAGAGGAGCATGGCAGGCAACGGTCCACAGAGTCACAGAGTCAGACACGACTGAAGTGACTTCATGCACGTAAATATCCAAGATGTGGACTTTGGAGGGCGAGCTGGGGTAAAGGTACTTTTCCAGACTTGGAGCTGAGGGTCCTTCCTGGCTGGGCCAAGGGGAGGGTGGCTCTAGAGAGGGATCTGTCCTGTTGCCACGCACCACCCGCTGCAACCCAAAAAACGTTTGGGAAACTTCCTGCTGTTTTGTGTTTTAAAAGTTCTATTCCTTGCCCAACATAATGAAGAAGTGCGTCTGCTGGTTGGGAGACATAGCACACAGGCTCCCTGGGCCTCCGTTGGAGGAGCTGCCAAGGCACAACCCTAGCTGCGCCCCCCAACCAAGGCTGGGCCTGGGCAAGGCAGGCCTGGGCTTTCAGGCAGGGCTGGACAGCAGGAATGTGGAAGTGGTTGATCCACAAATGCTGTGCCAGACCTAAGCCTGAGCTTAACCGTCTTAAATTCCCCTGTGGATGATGGTGGGCGTGAGAGCCTCAGCCGCCCTCGGGGTACCTCTGGAGGAGGAAGGAGGTGGTGGGTCATGCGGTCCCAAGGCTGTGGACGTGTGGGATGTCAATGCCACACTGAGTAGAAATCTAGGATCAACCTGGTGACACGGTCTTGACAGGTGCCCCAGCTGTGAACAGCCCTCGCTGGACAAGCTGCTTGTGGTCACACACAGCTGCCGGCTCTGCCCTCGGGGCCTCTGGTTGTTCAAAATGTTGCCTTGGGTTCCGTCACATCTGTTTCCTGCCGGGCGGATGGCAGTGACCACATTTTCAGGGTGAAATTGGCAGGTTTGGTGACTTGTTGGGCGTAGGGCATGAAGAAGTGGGAAGAGTTGCAGGTGTCTGTTGAGAGGTCAGAGTGGCTGGTGACCCTTTAGGGAGGGCTGGGGGCTAAGGAGACATGGGTGTGCCTTGAACCTGTCCCAGGTGGAGATGGTCTCTGCAGATATGTCCAGATGGCAGGTGGGCCTAGGGCTCAAGAGAGAGGTCTGGGCTGGAGACAGAAACTTTGGAACCTTCTTTTAAAGCGGGTTAGTGCCATCCCACAAGAGAGTGTTTGGCATGGGGTGAGGCATGCCTGGGGCATGGAACCCTCATTCCCAGCATTTCAGCTAGAACTGGGGAAGAGACCCTGGCACTAGCACCCTCAGCCTAGTGTTCCCGCCTGGCCTGTGCGTCCTGGGAGAGTCCACCCCGACAAAGAGGGTGTGTGCTGGGGTCTCCACAGTTGGCACCTGGATGCCCAAAGGCCATCTGGAAAGACTTCTCTTGGCTTAAGGGTTTGATTTTTCTCTCTCTTATCTTAATCACGGTAAAATGTACGTAACATCAAAATTATGTCTTAACCACCTTTAAAAGTTCTTTATTTGATTTTTGGCTGCACGGGGTCTTTGTTGCTGCCCGAGGGCCTTCTCTTGTTGTGGCGAGCGGGGCTGCTTGTGGTGCACGGGGCATCTCATTGCCCTGGCTTCTCTGGCAGAGCACAGGCTCCAGGTGCACAGGCTTCAATAGTTGTAGCACCTGGGCCCAGTAGTTGTGGCACACGGGCATAGCTGCTCTGTGGCATGTGGAATCCTCCCGGACCAGGGATCCAACTCGTATCCCCTTCCTTGGCAGGTGAACTCCCATCCACTGTATCACCAGGAGTCCACATCTTAACCATTTATAAGCGTACAGCTCGGTGGTATTAAGTACTTCACTTTGTTCTACCACCATCACCCCCTCCATCTCCAGAACTCTTTTCATCTTGTGAAACTGAAGCTCTATCCCCATTAAGCACTAGCTCCCCACCTCCCCTCTCCAGCCCCTGGCAACCACCATTCTACCTTCTGTCTCTGTGAATTAGACCACTCCAGGCCCATCAGATAGCTGGAATCACATGTGCTTGTCCTGCTGTGACTGGCTTACTTTTCCTAGCATGATGTCTTCAGGGGTCATCTGTGTTGTAGCACGCGTCAGAATCTCCTTCCTTTTAGGGCTGAATAACATTCCATTGTATGCATGGACCACATCTTGCTTATCCATTCATTTGAGGCTGGACGCTTGGTCTCTGCTTTTTCATTGCTCTCCCTGAGAGTTATAGGCTCCCGGGAAGGAGCCCTCGTCGTGGGCCTTAGGGGTCCCTGTGGGAATGCAGAGTAAGGGGGCTCTGATGGTGGGCTCTGGGGCTCCTGCCCCTCCCCAGTGTGACTGGCCCAGCTTCACAGCTTGCTGTGCCCTCCAGCTGGTCAGAGGTAGATGAGGCTGCTCATGGGGTCATGCATGGACCTGGGAGCCAGGGTCACAGCCGGGGGGAGGGGCCCCAGGACTCAGGCTTCACTTGGCCGAGAGCTCCCAGACCTGCTGTTCGGGTGGGAGAAGCGACCCCTCCAGCCCCATCCAGCTTCTCGTTCCCAGGGCAACATACACCTGGTTTCCCCTCCCTCACTCCCCTGGCACTGGAAGGTCTTTCCAGGAGCTCCTGGAGGTCCCCGTGCTAACTGCCCAGGCTCTCCAGGACCTTCTAGCTCATGTCCACTCACCATCCTGCTGCTTTGGCGCCGTGGCCCCCTCTCCGCCTACAGAGCACTCTCCCCCGCCCCCTTCCACCCGGACCACTGCTGCCGCCTCTTGGCCCTTTCTACCTTGTCTCCCCCACAGACCCCTCCCACCCCCACCCACAACCCCTCCTCACATCTCTCTTGGGCCACCCACCTCCTCATGCCGGCCCCCCTCGCCCCCTCCTAGCTTCAGTCACCAGCATCTGAATCCTGCTGACTACCCCCACCCCTTGGACTCTCGTCATAGGACCTGACCGCCAAGTTTTCAATTCCCAGATCGGCATCTTCCCCACGGCTCCGTGGACCATCAGGAACTCCAAAACAAGCCTCTTCTCGTGCGCTGTTATTGACCCACTTGTGTTCATTCTTTCATTCAAACTTTTGTTGAGCCCCTGTCGTGTGTGGCCAGTCTGCTGGGGCTGAGAATACAATGATGGAGTTGAGGGGGGTTCCTAGCTCTCCGGGTCCTATCTGTCGAGTGGGAGATGCAGGCTTGTCTCCCTGATGACCTACCCTGGGGCGTAGAGGGATACTGACAGAGAGAAGGTCGTCAGGAGGCAAGTGGGCCTTTCAGGTGGAAGGATGGCAGGTGTGGAAGGTGAGTGTGGGCCAGTGTGTGGCTGGAGTGGGGCTGAACGAGGGCAGAGAGGATGGAAAACACCAGGAGGTGAGTTTGTGGGGGAGAGGGGCCAGGATATTAGGAAACACTCCCACAGGGAGGGGGAGGACACCGGGGGATACTCCAATGGGGAGGGGAGGACACTGGAGGGTGTTCCCATAGGGAGGGGGGACTTTGGGGGTTGCTCACACTGGGAGGGGCAGAACCCAGTGGATGCACCTGGAGGATGGGCTCTCGTGTGGACTCTTCAAGGCAGTGACTGAGTGTTTCAGGACAATGACTGGTTCTGTTGGCTGTCTCCACCTTCTTGGCCATGAGTCCCCACAGCAGGGTGGCTGAGTCCTGGGCCTCCATCGTGGTGGGGTACATGTTGCTTCCTTCTCCAGCTCATTACATTTTCACTAGGTAGCTTTGACTGTGGAGAGCCCTCTGGGCACCACAGAACTGGTGTGTGAGGCAGGGGAGAACCCATTCTCCTGGGGTATGCTTCTTACCCTCCAGCCCAGATGCAGAAGGGAGTGTGGGGGATGTGGGCATAGGTGGGCAGGCAAGTTGGGCTTGGGGATGCTTGAACGCCAAGCTGGACAGTTTGGATGTGATGGAGTCACCATTGTAGGAAGAAGAACCACACACAGATCAGGAGGAGAGCGGGCAGCGTGAATGCACGCACAGTGCCGGGCTCAGAGCACTGCCACCCACAGCCACCTAATGGAGGTTGGCTTCTCTGGATGCTCTCCCAGGGGCTGTGTGTGGCCAAGTGGCTCAGCCTTCATAATGTCAGTGAGGCCTGTAGAATAGGTACGTGTTACCCCATTTTACAGATGAGGAAACTGAGACCAGTTCAGGGCTGCTGGGAGCTAGGAGCTGAACTGTGCAGCCTTGGCTCCTGGGTCTACACACTTAAATACCACGCTCTGCCACAGAGAAGGGGAGCAGTAGAAACAAGTGAGCTGTGAGACAGGCTAGAGGGTTACATGTCACCTGTGGCCTGGTGCATTGACTGATGGGGGCTGACAAGAATCAGAAGTGGCCCTAGGTTTGAGGGGAAATGATGCCCACCACACACACACACATGTAAATGGGGTTGGTAGTTCTAACTCCAGGATGTGTCCATATGCTCTGTGATACCAGCTGATTATAGTTTTCTTTTTTTAATTGAGGTGAGGTCCACAAAACATAAAACTAACCATTTAAATTTCTTTTCTTTTGGCCGTACCATATGGCATGTGGAATCTTAATTCCTCGACCAGGGATCAAAACCGCACCCCCTGCAATGGAAATGTGGATGGAGTCCTAACCATTGGACCACCAGGGAAGTCCTCCAGATTACCCATTTTTAAAATGAGCAACTCAGTAGCAATTAGTACACTCACAGTATTGTGCAACCAGCTTCATCTAGTTCCAGAACTTTTTCCCTCCAAAGAGAAAGCTTGTACCCATTAAGCAGTCCCTTCCCGTGTCCCTCCCCCAGCCCCTGGCAAGCACAGTCTGCGTCCTGTCTCTATGGATTTGCCCATTCCGGATATTTCCTATACATGGAACCATCCACTCTGGGGCCTTTTGTGTCCGGCTTCTGGCTAATTACGTGGGGCACAGCAGATTGAAGTGTTTCCTAGAAGGAAGTTGGATTTCCCCTCCTGACTCGCTTGGGGGTCACTCGAAGGTAGAAACAAGAGCTTGTCTAAAACATCCACCTGGAAAATGCAGAAAACAGCAGACACCTGCCTTTGGCTCCTTTTCCATTGCCACCAAAGACCCAGACACTGTCCTCTTGCAGTCCGCGGACTTCTTCATTATTCTGAATTTTTTTCCAGTGATCTTTTAAAAGTGAGCACCTGCAGTCTCAGCTCCCTTCTTAAAGCCCTTCAACAGCCACTGTCACCGGTAGGGTGGGTCTCCAGAGCCGGGACACAGCCCTCAGGGCACGACCTGGTCTGACCTCACTTTGCGGCCCTCCTGCCCCGCTCCTTCCCTCTCAAGCAGCAGAGTCGCCTGTATCTTTTGTGGACCAGCTCCAAGGCTGGGGGTGGTGGTCTCCCGGGGTGGGAACTTTTTCCAGGATTGGTCTCTGATAGTGTTGCAGTTTGGTGCCACTTTCGAATCCTGTTGACCCGTCTGGAAGCAGAGCTTTAGCTTCAGCCAGGTATTTTCTCTTCCCCTTTCCTCCCAGTTTTCTGAGACCTGACTGTCTTTGTCTCATCTGCGGTGTGACCGAGAGCTTCTGCCCTGCTCTGGGTCGGTGATGTCCTGACCAGTGTCCACGGGCAGTGGGGTCATCTGCTCTGTGTCCACCCTTGACTCAGTCAGCAGCCATGGTGCCATGACTGTGGGTAGGGAGACGATGTGTTGACAGGCCCAGAAGTGGGGACGGTGGCCTGGGGGGGACCTTGAGATGTCACCTGAGGGCACACTGGCCTGGTAGTCATAGGAGCCCTCTGACAACATTTCCCTGCCTTTTCCTCCCATTCTTGGACCAACACCTCCTTGAGGGTGTCCCGTTGCCCCTCTGCTCTGTGTATGACTCTGCCGGAAATGGTCTTAGCTTGCATCAAACACCCCCGTGTGCCAGGCACCGTGCCTGCCGCCATAGATGGATTTCACAGCCTGTGAGTCAGGCATGACCTCCCTGTTCACAGAGGAGAAAAGTGAGCATCAGAGATGTCTTCTGAACCACAGAGGTGACATGGCTCTGTGGGTGATAGAGGGTTGGCCTGATCAACAGCTGTGTTCTTTCTGCTGTGCCTGCTGAGCACACTGCATCGTTTACTGGGCACTGTTTCCCAGACACCACGCTAGAGGGGTGGGAAGCAGCTCTGGGCCCTCTGGGATCTGGGATCGAGCAGGTGGAGATGAGCGACGTGTGCTGGAGACACTAGTTAGCTGCCAGGTATGCTAGTGGGCCTGGTGGGGGGCTTCTGTGACTGTCTAGGGGACCTTGCTCTAGACTGGGGGGTTTTCATGGTGGGCTGCAGTAGAGTGACCCTGAGGAGGGACAGGTTTCACAAGGAGGATCACGCCCACGGGCCAGCTGCCCTGTGGCAGGGAGCCCTGAACACCGGACTCAGGAGTTGTCAGCTCCCCCCATTGACCCCAAACATTGCTCCTGTGATGCCCGCACAAACTAGACATCTTGTCCCCGTTTGCTTTGTGGTCAGCACTCTGACCAGTACCTCTTGGAAGCATCACTTCAGCGCCCCAGTCCTTTTGCCTGGATGTGCTAGACACTCGGTGAGCAGATCATTTACTGTCTGCTTGGCGATCTGGCTGCAGGGCTGACGGACACTGGGGTTTCTGGCTGGGGTGGTGCCGCTGCTCTGTGGCCCTGCACCTTCCCTCGGGTGTAGGGGCTCCTGGGGAGACCCCTGGAGCTCCTGCACCTGCCATGGGAGGGCCACACAGGCAATGGGTCATGTTGTTGGACCTGCCTGTTGGGTTGATCCCAGGAAACCTCACACAACCCTGAGATTAAGTGCAGGACTCAGAGGGAGGCAATTTTTGTGGAGGGTGAGGGGCCCTGCCAAGTGCAGGGTTGGGGGCACTTCAGTGGATTTCTGGGGGAGGGAGGGTTCTTGCTTGTCTGAGGGTCTCTCAATTTGGAGCTTTTAAGAAGCTCTAATGAGACCGTTGCCCTGCCTTTGTGAAGCTGGGCAGGATCATCTTAAGGGCAACACCAATGTGAACTGTTCTCATTACGTATAAATTATATATAAATGTCAGGATCCCTTTAAAAAATCGTCCTCATCTTTGGAGAACTTTGATGTTCAAAAGATAGGGCTTTTCCCCACTTCCTTCCAGTTCCAGCCTGTGGGGCCAATATGAGCTGTTGTGTATGTTTTGTCCCTTTGCCCCCCACCTCCTGCCTCAGGCCCTCCAGGTTCCCAGAGAGCGTATCTTCCACACCATTGTGTCACTCTCAGGGGTGTCTAGACAGCTCGGGATAAAGGGTTTTTTTGTTTAATCCTTCATCATCCAGCCAGTGTTCCCTGAATGCCCGCTCTGTCTCAGCTGCCATGGCCTGCACTGAGAGCTGCCCACACAGCTCCAACCCAAGAGGCGCATCCGAGCCGAGTCCTGAGCCATGACTGGGGTTTCTCTCTGCTCCCCTCCGCCCCCAGGGTGTCTCACCCCACTGAGGTTTTGGTTTGTAGTCAGTGTTTACATGTATTTTTTAAATGGAAAAATGTGAACACAAGCCAGAGCAGAGGCTGGTGTGGGGGAGCAGTCGCCAGCCAATCACTGGGCTCGACCGCACACAGTGGACAGCTTCCTTTCTAGGCAGGTTGGACTAAGGGATGCCCGTGAAGTTCCAGGAGGGTCAGGTGGGGCTCTTGTGCTTTGGAGGGTTGAAACTGTGTTCTTGTTTCCTAGGCAGCTCTGAGAAGGGGACGCTGGGCATCTCATGGGCGTCCCATGACCACCTGCTAAGGAAGGCTGGGCGGGGCTGTGTGGACCCCATCATCTCAGCCCCTGATTTCCTGCTGAGCCTTAGGGATGCCGCAGAGAGCAGCGGGAAGACAGGCCATTTGAATAGAGCACTTCAACATTTTTCTTGAGCAGGGTGGGGTTTTATACGAGGCTCAATTTAGGGGGAAAATTATTTTAGCTGCTGGAAATAATTTGGGGGTCTCCTCTCTTAGAGGCAGATTAGGGGTGGTCTTCTCCACCCTCTCCTGCCCCTGCCATCCCCCACAACATACTTCAGTAAACTCTTAGGAATAGATAAAGGTGAGGACCAGGATGAATTGCAGCACCCAAGATGGTTCTGCCTGAGATACTGAGTTCTCTGGTGTTTGGTGCAAGGTGTGATTTTAGCCACAGGAAGAGGGATTAAAAAAACAGAAGGTACAATCTGTTTGTAGGACATATATTAAGTTCACCTTAAAAATGCATTTCAGATACAGTAGATGCAGACAAATACAGTTTGATTCCACTTACACAAGGTACCTAGAGTAGTCAAATTCATAGTGAGAAAGTAGGATGGTCGATGCCAGAGGCAAGGCGAAAGGGGTTGGGGAGTTAGTGTTTGATGGGGACAGAGTTTTAATTTAGGAAGGTGAAAAATTCGGGAGATGATGATGGTGAGAATTGCATAACAATGTGAGTATACTTAGTGCCACTGAACTGTACAGTTAACTATGGTTAAAATAGTATTTTTATATCATGTGACTTTTGGTTGGTTGGTTGTTTAGTCCGACTCTTTGCAACTCCATGGACTATAGCCCGCCAGCCTCCTCTGTCCATGGGATTTCCCAGGCAAGAATACTGGAGTGGGTTGCCGTTTCCTTCTCAAGGGGATCTTCCCGACCCAGAGATTGAACCCGCATCTCCTGTACTACAGGCGGATTCTCTACCACTGAGCCACCAGGGAAACTTTTACCATAATAAAAAAATGTTTTTGTTTTTGTTTTTTTTTTCAAAATGCACCAGGAAGGTACATTTGGAACATCCACGGGGACTTTTCTCCTCGGGTTGAACCACACATAAGTCCTAGTCAGATGAAGTCACTGTGTTTAGACAAAGCAGAAAAGTGGAGCTGGCTTCCCCTCCTTCCATCATGGGCACCCCTTGAGGACCAAGTTTTGCCTTGGGTTACCTGTTTTCCCTGAATTTTTGTAAGACAGAGCAGGTAGTACCCACCTTTCTGGATACTGTAGCAGTGGGAGGCTCAGAGTGTAAACAGTCGGGGCTAGTGGATTCGCTTCTCTGAGGGTGGAAACTGGGGCAGGGGAACTGCAGTTTTGCCAAGTTCATAAGTTTGCCAAGTCTCCTGGGTGCTGGTAGAGATGCAGGTGGATACAATCATAGAGGTTTCTTAGGTGAGCCGCTCATGGGCTGAATTTTGAGGACTGGGTGATCTCAGCCCTTGCCCTCTCATAGAAGCAGGACGGTTTGGGGGAAGCACCTACTGACAGCTGCCCAGGTGGAGTCTGGGGCTATGGAGGATGCAAACGTGAGGGGATCAGCAACAGCCAGTGCCAGTTGTACAAATGGGACTGGAGGCTGTGTGTGTTCCTGGCGGACCTGCATACGAGGATCACCTTTTCCTTTTGGGTTTAGACCACTTTGCTTAATGTTTATTGAGCACCTGCTATATGCCGGGCACCATGCTTAGCCCTTTCCTGTGCATTAACTTATCCTGCTCCCAGGAGTCTTGTTGAGTGTTGAGTGTGTGTGTGTGTGTGTCGGCGGGGCGGAGGGGGGCGGTAATTGTGCCCATTTCACAGATGGGAAAACTGAAGCACAGAAAAATGAAGTCATTTGCCTGGGACCACACACAGCCATGTTAGATACAGACCCAGCCTGTGGTCTGAATCACTGTTGCACACAGTGTCTGAGCCTGAGGAGGCACATGATCTGGAGGAGGTGGGGAGTGGGTCTGGAAGCAACAGTCACTGGAGGAGACCGTAGCCAGGCAAAGGAGGGAGCCAAGCTGGGGAGGGGAGAAGGGGTTCATGTGATGCTGCAGTGTGGGATCGAGGTGGGTCCAACCTGGCCTTGCTGTGTCACCATGTTCAGCCCTTAGCAGTGGAGGCTGAATGTGCCAAGAGTCATTGGTGAGGCCGGGAAACGAGAGATCCTGAGTCTTGATTTTTTCCCTTCAGGAGGGACCCAGACAACTTGAAAATGTCCTCAGACTCCACTGGACAGTTTCAGCATCTGTGCTGAGCTGTTAGTAGGTCCAGCTGTGTATGCTGACTCCTACCTCCCCTGTCCCTTAAATAAAATAGCCAGTCAGCTTGGATAGCTGGGGCTCCCCATCCTGTGAGCAGCCATCCTGGCACCGCCCCCCCAAAGGACCCTGCCTGGGTTTCCCTCGACAAGACTGGCACAAATGTCTTCTTACATTGTTGTGTTTTCCTCTGAGAAAAATCAGCCTTAAGCCTCAGATTTTAATCACCTTCTCGAAGGACACTTCCTGTGGATATTTTGAGTGACAAGTGGCTAAGGTCATGCTTCTAAGTAAAATTAGACTTTTAAACTAGGTCACCAACTCAGATGCCCCCAGGGGCCAGGAAGGAGGCACAGATGAAGCAGCCTGTGGAAGGCTATAGGGCAGGGTGAGGACTGTGGCAAAGCGGCATGCGGGTGTCCCGTACGAGGGGGTGGCTGTCTTACCTGGAGACGTGGAGTCCAGGGAACTACAGCGTCTGCTTTTTTCTCTCCTAAGGGAGGCCAGGAATCTGGATTTTTTTTTAAGTAGACAAATAACTTAAAAAGCTTACTGGGTTTTTTGTTTGTTCTTAAAGAAACAACACAGAATAGAACGTCTGTGCCCTTTCTGTACAGATGAGAAGGGCAGGGCCAGGGAGCCTGGTGGAGTCACACAACTTGGGGCTTAAGGCGCTGGGACAAGACCTGTACCTGCTGGTACCTGGCCTGGCCCCATTTCCCCCTGGCGTGCCACATCCTGGATAAAGCAGCAGGGCTGGGAACCAGCTCAGTAAATTCCCCTGCACCAAGAGGTACACAGCCTTAAGACAATTGCATCCCTGCTCTCTTTTGCTCCCCTACAAAAGGTGTGTTTACGGCTGCCTCTCTGGCACCAGGCACAGAGAACTTCCTTTAGATTGACCCTGGGGATCTCTGGCACTGGCGGAGATCTGTTGTCCTCATTTTACAGATGAAGAAACTGAGACCTGCAAGTCCAGCTGACTTCACGGAGTGGGGATTTGAGCATGAGCCTGACCCTGAGCCTCGGCTTGTAACCATCCCCCGTGTATAGCAGTGAGAAGGACATTTCACCCTTCACCTGGAGCCGGGGGACTCTCCCACAGATGGCAATGTGTTCTCAAGCTGACCCACCCCCCAGGGCATCCCCTGGACTTTGGGGAACCTGGTGTGGAGGTCGGTGCCACCCTGCTGCCCTCCTGGTTGGGAACCTCGAGAGCACAGTTGGCTCCACCCACGGAGGGACCACTCCTCGGCTCACAAGGTTGCTGACTAATTCTCTTTGCAAACGGTTCGGTTTCACATGCTTGAGTTTCCAGTAACTACGTGGGTGGATTTGTTTCATTTAAGGGCAAAACAAAACAAAACACGGAGGGGGTTTTCTTTCCCAAGAAGAGGACTCGCCAATTATGGGTTTACTGCGTGCGGCTCCGGGCATCATGGTGCCGGTCGGCAGCCAGCGGGGCCCCTTGCCAGGCGAGCTCCGAGGTGGGAATCGCTTAGTCATTACCCGCGGGGGCCAGGTGCGGGAGGTTGGGGAGGTGCAGCGGCCACTGGGTCCTGCAGAAGGAACAGGGGCCCTGTGCTCGTCCCCAGTCAGCCCTGTCCCCCAGGGCGGGGGCAGGGGACCCAGGGAAGGTGCCAGGTAAGTGAGATAGCCGGTTTTGCTTGCCGTGGGGCTGGCTGCACCTCCCAAGGGACTGGGCCTGGGAAAGAAACACTGCCCAGCTGGCCAGGCCACCTGCTTCAGGTGAGTTGGAGATGGTGGTGTGCCCGGGGAACAGTAGATTTTGTTGGGGAAGGAGTGAGAGACAGCTCCCATGGGCAAGGGAGTATGTGTATGTGTCTGTCTGCCCCCACAGGCTTCACCAGGTGATGTGTGCATGCTGGTTTGGCGGGGGCACTGGCCAAGCCGAGCAGACTTAACCTTGATGTTGGGCCCCGAGGGTCCTGCCATGCTGGGCATGACCACTTTAGTTGCTGGATGATAAGGGGCCGTGGCTTGGGGCCAAGGGGCTGATTGATGGAGAGGGCCTCCAGGGGCTCAGGGAAGTTGCTATTTATCAACAGGTCTGGGGTTGTGTGATCTCAGAGGCCACGTGTTGCCTTGGCGCAAGTGCAGGCGCTTTGCTGGGTGGCATCTCTGGCCCAGGGTTTCATCCCTGGAGGATGGTGTGCATCTAGCCTGGCTTTTCTGGAGGATGGTGTGCATCTAGCCTGGGTTTGGGGGCTGGAGCAGTTATGAACCTGGCCTCGGAGTCAGATGGAGGTGGCCAGAGTCTTGCTGTAGTACTTCTTGCCTCTGTGACGTGGGCCTCAGTTTCCATCCATCAAATGGGGATGTCAGAGGACCCTGTGGATGGAATAAGTTGACATGGATGAGCTGCCAGTACTGTCCTTGTTGTAACTGAACTCTAAGGCCTGGGGTGGGGCGGGGCCTTACTGTTCATGCACCTTCCTTCTCTGAGGAGGGAACATGCCTTGGAATTTACAATCCTTAGTCCTGGCCTTTGAGAGCTTGCTTGGAAGGGAAGAAGGGCAAATATACTGATAACTCTGAAATAATATCATGTTAGACAGAGGGTAATAAAGGCAGTGAGAGGCAAGTAGAGTTCTGGAGGATTTTGATGAGGTTTAGCAAGTAAATCCAGGAAGGCTTCCTGGAGGAGGTGACACTGAAGCTAGACCTTAGGATATGTAGAAACTGGAGAGGGAGGAGGAAGAGAAGAAGGAAAGCGATCTTTCACTGGTCAGAGGGAATGTGCATATGCTTAAGCGCTCAGATGGTCCCCAGTGTTAATAAATACCATCATCAAAATCGGCAGGACTCCAGGGTTTTCAAAGATGTTTTTATAGATGTGGGAATTGACGCTCAAAGAAGCCAAGTCATTTGTCTGGGATCCAGGTTGGAAGGCAGAATTTAAACTCATTGCCTTGGCTTCCTGGGCCAAGAGGTGAAGTGTGTGTGTGTGTGTGTGTGTGCGCGTGCACATGTACGCCTGCATGGGCTGGAGAGTGTCAGGCCACCAGGTGGGAGAAGACAGTTTTGAAGCTGTGTGCAGCTGATTTCCTGTGGCAAGGGGGCCGATCTTTTTGAGCCCCCGCAGTTCTGTGGGCTTCTTGGGTGGATGCTTTTTATTCTCCGTTGACCTTCTGGCCTCGATCCGTGTGCTGGCTCTGGCCTGCCCTGGCCGCATAGACAGGAAATGAGGACCCAGGTGAAGACCTGAGGGGAGTCCCAACCTTGGTTTGGTTTTTGTGCCCGGGTTCTTCTGGAACTTCCCTGAGCCATGGGCCTTCCCTGGAGCTCCCGGACAGGCGTGAGGGTCTGACCAAGCTTCCCCTGGGAGCCAGGGGATGCTGTGGGCCACCGTGCCTCTGACAGCCAGGTGGGGACCAGAGGAAGCCGCCACCTTCCTCTCCCTTTCCGGGCAGATTGTTCTGGGCTGATGCTGCATGGGGAGGGCTTGCGCTTCCTGTGGCCTTCTGGGGGTGCGGGGTGAGGGGTGAAGATAGGTGTAAGCACCAAGAGTCCCATGATGCCCCTGGGTCCTTGGCCTGGGAGATGGCCACTCATGCCTCCCCTGTCTGGTCCCTCCAGGTCTGTGCCACCTAGACTGTCCATCCTCCCTGGCCCCTGCCTCCTTTTTACACTTCCTCCCCTGCAGTGTGGGCCCTGCCTGATGCGCAGCATCTCCAGGCATCGGTGGTACAGGAGGCAGAACATGATGTCCCTCTTTGTCCCCAAGGCCACCCCCGCCTCTAGTCTCAGGCTTTCAGCAGGCTGGGAAGACTGGGAGGTTTTGTTTTTAATATTTATTTATTGATTATTTATTTATCTAGTTGCACTGGGTCTTAGTTGCAGCACACGGGATCTTTATTTGTGGCATGTGGGATCTTCGGTTCCCTGACCAGGGATCGAACCCTGGACCCCTTGTACTGGGGGTGTGGAGTCTTAGGCACTGGACCAACAGGGAAATCTCAGGACCGTGAGTTTTGATTCTGACTTTCGAACTGGATCCTGGGTAGATGACTTAGCCTCTTTGAGTCTCAGTTTCCATGTCTATAAAGTGGGTGTGAGGATCACCGCAAGGACTGAACTACGTGGTGCCTCGGAGAACTGCTCTTCTGTCATCTAGCAGTTCAGGCGGCTCGTCCAGGTCAGTGCCTCGGCGGGGCTCTGGACACAGTGGGGACCCTCGAGGATTCTCTGTCCGTGGTGGGGACAGTCATGTGAGCTGTAGACAGAACAGTATGACTGGTGTGGTGCACAGCTCCGAGGAGGGCCCCCTAGCCCAGGAAGCCCACCTTGCTGGGTGCTGCTGTAGTGAGTCCTAGAGAGCAGGTGGGGCTGGGAGGTGGGAGCCGAGGGACTGCTGCGGAGAGGGCAACAAGCAGAAGCACCTTGTGGGCTACAGGCTGAGTGTGGACACGGCAGGCTGGTGACAGAGGCAGACGGGGCCACCCCAGCCACATGCTGTTGACCTTGACTGTGGGACAAGCCCCACCTACCCTCAGGGCACCCCGCAGTGGCTGTCCCTCTTCTGGGGCCTTGAAATGCAGGAGCAGGAGGGGAGGCTATCTGCAGGGACGGAGACAGTGCTGGGGCCCTGTTGCTCCACTCCCTGCTTGGGTGGAGGCTGGTCCCCTCTGGAGTTTAGGAAGAGATGGGGGATGCCTGAGGTTAGGCACTTGGGGAAATCCTGGCCTGTGCGGCTGATGGTGAGTGGGGAGAAGACCTAACCATGGAGCAGTCCCAGGTGTCCTCTCGGATCAGAGGCAGGGGTCACAGGCTGGGAACGGACAGAGTGAAACTGAATTGCAATGGAAACAGGTGATGGATTTCTGTAGCTTTGATGTTCAGGCTCCTCCCACACAGGCGTGTCCGGTGTGGTTTTGGGTGGGCGGTGATGTTGGTAGGGTGGGGTTTCAAAGCACCATCCAGCCTGGTGTCTTGTCCTGGAGACAGGATAGCCCGCTTGACATGAGGTCCTGAGTCCACACCCACTGGTCCTGTGGCTGCCCCAGCTTCTGCCTCCCCACTTCTCCCATCTCCTGGATCTCGTGGGAGGACCCTGGCTGGACCTGGCCTTGAGTTGGCCACCTGTCTGCCCAGTCCTGGAGTCAGAGGTAGGACTCTCCTTCTCAGAAGGGCAGAGGGGGATTCACGCTCCAAACCCATTGGGTCAAGTGACTTCTATTGTGGCAGTGGGGCCACCTGCGTGGACAGGGTCAGAGTTCTCTGCCAAGCCCTCCAGATATCCAGGTTGGTGTCCGCGTCTCACTGTTTCTGGGTACCCTCCTCCCTCCTTTGGTTTGTCTTTGCCTCCCTCTTAAATTTACATAGCAGTTACCTCCTTCTATAAATATTTACTGAGCACCCACTATGTCATGGCCATTGTTCTAGGCAGGGAGGTTATAGCAGGAACAGGATAGATTGGAGGGTGATAATTAACCATTACCGTCTGTCAGGCCAGGACCACCCTCTGTGATTTGGGTGCATTTCTATCTTCAGGGTCCACTGGCAACGGCTCCTCCTCCTCCCCCACCCCCAGCTAGGTGGGTTCATTTCATGTCACGCTGGGAACTGGTGATATAGAACTGGGGCTGGCCCCTGTGCTCAGTACCTGGCCTGAGGGCTTGTAAGGAATCCAGGAGGTGCTGTGGAAGTCCTGGGGATGTGGTGTTAGTCACTGAAACCTCCTCCAGGGCGAGATCTTGGTTCTCTCTGGTCAGGTCCTGGTGTCTGCCTAGCACACCAGCTAGGACCAGGTCCGGGGTAGTGGGAAGAACTTGGAGGAATGAGTGAATGAATGAGCTAGCCAACCTCTTCACTGACTGTAGGAAAGTTAGCATCTTTGATCCAGTCCGCTCATATTCCATGGTTGGTTGTGGACTCTTGTCTCCATGAAGGTGGGGGCTCCATCTAACTAGTTCGGCAGCCAAGGTACTTAAGACCATACCTGGAACACGGTGGGGCTTGTTCAGCCAATTCTTTTTTAGCCATCACTTTATCTGGGCTGTAGAGGGTGCTGTAGGCACCCCCGAGTGGCTGCCCCCAACTCCGGCTGATCATGTCCTTCCTTTCAATGTACCCTGGAGGGTGGGCTCCGTGTCTCTTGTTCTCTTGTGAGGACTTTTCATTACATCACTGGTGTTTTTGAAGCCCCATCTCCCATCATGGCTGGTTTTCAGGGAATGGAATTATAGGAAGCTATGGTGGTGAAAGACTGGTGTGACCTGGAGGAGTCACCCCTCAGGCTTTGGTGGAAAACCCTCCCCTCCTTTAAAAATAGGCCTCTTGCTTCTCCTCTGCTCCATCGCGTCTCAGTTCCTGAGTTTCTGCCCCCTCCCCAGGCCAAGGCAGTGGAACTGGCTGCAGTGTGGTTACAGGTACTGGATATGGTCCTATTTCCCTTTGAACCTGCTCCTTCTACACACACACACACACACACACACACACACACACACAGCTGACAGGTACTGGCTATGGTCCTATTTCCCTTTGAACCTTCTCCTTCTACACACACACACACACACACACACACACACTCACACAGCTGATAAAAAGCTCTTAAACCTCCTCAGTTTAGTCTGCTGAGGCCTTGCAGACGGTAGGCCTTAAACATTTGCATTCCTTGGGCTTAGCCTATTCTCTGGAGTGTCGAGTTTCTGGGTTAGTGGTACGTGGAGGGTAAAGCCAGAAGTCTTGACAAAGAAAGTGTGTGTGTGTGTGTGTGTGTGTGTGTGTGTAGTGGAATTCCAAATATTCTGGATGGCGCAGAGTGGCCTTCAAGTGCCAGGGCCCTTTCTCAGGGGAGAGCAGGCCTGACCTGTCAGCCATCCCCTTGGTACCCTCAAGAGACATGTTTCAGCAGTTTGCTTCTCAGACTTTTAGTGAACACTTAATGTTTAGCCAAAAATGGATAAGAGGGCTGTCACAGAAGCTCATGAACCGGGGCAGGAGACAGACACGGGCAGCTAGCTGATGCTGTGTTTCATCACACGTATGGCGCATGCAGAGGAAAGTCCACCATTCTGTCATGAGCTGCCCATTGGCACTGTAACGAACTGTCACCTCCAGAACCAGCCCGATTTCAGTGATGTTAAGATGTGAATCACACTGAATCGTGATGGAGAAACCGTGACAGGATGGCCTAGCCAAGGGCATCACTGAGTTCATGGGGAGGTTCATTCAGCTTCAGCAGGTACCTCGGGGTGGGGGCAGTTTCTGGGCAGAGTAGGGCTAGGAATACAGCAGCAGCAGTGAGATCAATGCCAGTGGGCACCGCTGACCAACGTGTGGCCCTGTTCTGGGCCCTCACTGTTCATTTGTTCACCGCAGCCTCTTACCTTCGGGGGAGCAGCCGCAATAAGTCTGCTGTACAAGTGGCAAAGGTGGGCCCAGGTAACTCACAGCTGGGAATAGCATCAGGCAGGGGATTCCAGTACCACTCTCCCTGAGCTCCCATTCCAGGAGGGTCTTTTTTATTCTTAAAAAATACTTATTTATTTATCTGGCTGTGCTGGGTCTTAGTTGCAGCCTACTAACTTTGAGTTGTGGCATGTGAGGTCTAGTTCCCTGACCAAGGATCGAACTCAGGCTCCCCTGGACCAGGGAAGTCCCTCCCTCTCTCTTTTTTTTTTAAATAGTCTTTGGACTTTTTCCAGATTAAATATCACTGATCATTTAAAAAATTCTATTCGAGTATAGTTGATTTACAATGTTGTGTTAGTTTCTGCTGTAGAGAAAAGTGAATCAGTTGTACATATACATGTATCCACTCTTTTTTAGATTTCTTTTCATACAGATCATTACAGAGTGTTGAGTAGAGCTCCCTGTGCTATACAGTAGGTTCTCGTTAGTTATCTATTTTATATATAGTAGTGTGTATATGTCAATCTCAATCTCCCTATTTATTCCTCTCCACCCGTTGAGGACAGCACACAGGACAGCACACAGGCCCCCGTCCTTCACTATCTCCCCAAGTCTGCTCAGATTTATGTACATTGAGTCAGTAATACCATCTAACCATCTCATCTTCTGCCACCCACTTCTTTTGCCTTCAGTCTTTCCTAGCATCAGGGTCTTTTCAAATGAGTCAGCTCTTCACATCAGGTAGCCAAAGTATTGGAGCTTCAGCATCATTCCTTCCAGTGAATATTCAGGGTTGGTTTCCTTCAGGATTGACTGGTTTGGTCTCCTTGCTGTCCAAAGGACTCTAAAGAGTCTTTTCCAGCATCACAATTCGAAAGCATCAATTCTCTGGCGCTCAGCCTTCCTTATGGTCTCCAGGAGGTAGTTAAGGACAGAAGCCTGGTGTGCTGCAGTCCTTGGGGTTACCGAGTCAGACACAACTGAGCGACTGAACAGCAACAAACAACCCCCTGAGTGGCTCTTTATTAAAGACCCAAACCTCTGGGGCTTAGAGCCTGGTGCCTAGGCTCCTGCTTCTTTGTCTTGGACCCATCCCTGTAGCTTGTCTTGAGTGAGCGCTCCATATGTCCCAGGCCCTGGGGTGCATGTGCATCATCTACCCCTCAAGCCATCCTGGTGCGACAGAGGGTTATCGTCCTCATTTCACAGCTGGAGAAACTGAGGTCCAGAAGGTCTCAGGTCAGAGATGGGATTTGAAATCTGGGTTGGCAACTCCCAAGTCCTTGCCTGTCCCTCACTTTCACAAATTGTCAACCTATGCTCATTTGTTATTTTTTCCCAGTTTGTATCATGCCTTGACCTTTTGGCAAGTGGGATGTCAAAGCCCTGACTTGATGACTGAGTGAGAAGGGGCATCTGTGAGTAAGACCCAGGGTGGCAAGTGTTTCTCAGAACTTCGTGAGAAGTGGTATAATTCCTGGTGAGAGAGGTACTTATGGGCTCCTGGGCCGAATTCTAGAGAGGCCAGGACCGCCTCTGGTTCCCCTCAGGGTGAACATGGGCAGAGTCATTCAGAGGGTCAAGAGAGCCAGTGTGGCCAGGGTCCGGCCATCTGGTCCAGCCATGCCAGTGGTCAAAGGGAGGCCCCCGTGTGGAGGGGAGGGGAGCGCCGCGTTGGACGTTCAGACACCTCCAGCCCTCCCCCAGCCCCCTGTCCTTTGTTGTCTGGCTGCGTCAGACGTCTGGGTTTGCTGGGAGGTTCCTGAATGGGCCTTGGAAATAGGTCACTCCCTTCCCGTGCCGCCGGCGCTGACCCACATGTGACCTTCCCCGTGGTGACAGTGTCTGGCCGTCACTCTTTGATGCTGTCTGTGGAGGGGCAGTGAATGAGTGGGGGCAGGGAGGCCGCCCCTCCCCTCGCCGGCGGTCGAGGACTTTGCCGCCCAGCACCAGCGCCAGCGCCCGCCGGATGCGCCTGCCGGATGCGCCGGCCAGCGGCCCTCTTTCCCTTGGTCATATCGGACAGGGGAAATCCAACACTCCCGACCCTCTGTCTGAGCATCCGACCTTTTCCGCTCCATGAAGAGCCCTGGCTGGACCGGCAGCTTTGACTGGATGCCTGCTGAACCGGAGCCGAGGGGGCTGGCGGCTCCACTGGGCCCCTCCTCGGCCCCCAGCCCCTCTGCCTGGCTCGCGCACGCATGTGCGTTCTGCAGAGTTGCTGGGGTTTTTCTGTCTCTCCCCGTGGCTGGCCTGGGGAACCGTCCCTCAGAGATCGTGGTGGGTCTCAGATGAGCTTGCTGTGTGGCCCTGGGCACAAAGTTGACCGCGAAGATCCGCACTTCGGCATTGACCAATGTCTGGAGTCAGTACTGGACAGCACTTCCCCTCACCTGGGCCTGGAACCCTGTCTGCCACAGAGGGCTTAATTTGGGCTTAATTTTTCGGCTTCATGGAACCCAGACATGCCCATTGCAGAGACAGAACACCAGGTTCATCACCCTCCAAGGAGGCGATGTCCTTCTCACACCTGGCTGCCCTGGATCGCTGGCACCAGATTCCTGGAAAGTGGCCTCTGCCAATCCTTAAGGCCTCCTGGGCCTCAGCGAAGACAGTGGACACTGTCCACACCATTGACATCCCAATGCTGGGGCCGCCTGGTGACAAGCAGTACCTGTCTGCTGCGATGCTCGCACACCTCAGGGGTTGACTGTCGGGTCTCGGAATCACAGGATTTCAAAACCAGGGGGCTGGTTTGGGGCCTCTTCCCTCCCACCTCTTGGATCCTTCCTCCTCATGGATCCTTTCTCCCTGAGGCCAGTGGGAAATTCAGGAAATTCTTTCCTTCAGGAAGGAAGAATCAGGATACAGACCCAAAGAGTGGGTGACGTGCAGGCTTGATGTACCATCTCCCCTTGGCTGCCTGAATCCCTCCTCGGGGTAGCCTGGTTGCTCCATTCTATCAGTCCCTAGTTTTTTTTCCTAGGTTTTTTAGGCCATGTGATTTTTGTGTGCCAAAGCAGGGGACTGGATCCCTGCTGGGTAATCACATGTTCATGCTTTTCCGAGCTGGTTGGCGCATCTGATGCAGCTGGAACGGGCTCCAGATGGACCGTGCTGTGCCATGGACCCACTGCACGCTCAGCACCAGCACATTGTGGGGCTCTTTCCAGTTCCTGGCATTGGTGAATTGTGGCCTGATTAGCTTCATCACATTTGCCAGCCTCCTTTGTGGCAGGTTCCACTGCGATTCTGTGGCTCAGGTGGTCCTCCGGGAGGTTTCAGTGGGGAATGGCCCTTGCTGTCTTCTGTGGTGTGTCTAGGTGCCTGGTCTTGGAAGGGTCAGCTTGGAAGGGCTTGGATCCTGGACACTGTGTACCCAGCAAGGAGGCCAGCTCGGCTGGGGATGGGCAAAGTCAAGACAAAGGCCCAGTTGTGCCCTCGGAGAAAACCCAAACCTGGGTTTCCCTGCAGCCGAAACTGCCAGTGCCCGGCCCACCTCATTCCCATAAAGGGAACTTTGTGTGTGGCTCCTGGCGGCGGAGGCAGCCAGCATCGCCCGGCGCCCAGACGCTCCCTGGGAATGGGCGTGACTGCCTCGGAGCCACAAGTCGCTGCAATGATAACTCCTGTGACCCTTGACCTCTTAGAGCTGACATTGGGCCAGATGATGTCCAGACAGTCCCTGTGTTGGGGACAACGAGTCTGTTCTCCGTGTCTGTAGGCCAGCCTTGTTGGGACCAGACCAGACACATTCTTTCTTGGAAAACCTAGTCGGTGGGGGCTGCCAGGACAGGACTATGATAGGAGGCACCTCGTGAGCCAGTCTGTGCCAGTGGGCGGCAGGGGGCCGTGGGATCCCTGTCTGGAAGCCAGCTCCTCCCTTGCCCCCCACCGGCTGCTGCCCCCTGAATAGAGGGCTTGTGTAGACACTTGACGCTGGGGCCCCAGGGCTCAGGGTGCAGTATGTGGCCGAACTGCTGCTGCTGCTCCTGGGATTTCCAGGAAAGAACAGCCAGTGCAGGAGAGAAGTGGTCCAGGCTGCCATGTCTCTGGGTACCAGTCAGCCGGGCACACTGAGGATGGTTTGGGCTGTGTAGGAGTGGGCTATTGGGGTATTTGGGAACTGAGTTTTCAAGAAATGAGGGGTCTGCACATTAGTTGTGGGGAGATTCCAGAGCAGGTCGAGGGCAGACATACGGATGCCTGACCCTCTTTAAGAAAGTGGTGAAAGACAGGGAAGCCTGGTGTGCTGCAGTCCATAGGGTCACAGAGTCAGACATGACTGGACGACTGAACAACAATGCACGCGAGAGTTTGAGCCTTTCCTTGAGGGGGCTCTGTGCCCGGTACATAGTGGCACTTGGTAACCTTGCCGAGGTGACCTGTGTGTCTAATGGATGCCCCCCAGGTGGTTTCAATCTGGGAAGCCGCACAATCAAATGAGCGTTTGAGAAGGCAGAGCCTGGGCCGGGCTGGGGGCTGGTTGGGAGGGGGCGTGCGGCCAGGGCCTTGGGCAGACTCAGGACAGAGCCTGGGCCCCCACCCCCCCACCCCCAGGGCTGGGGTGGGGAGCCCCCTCCCACTCCCGCTTCCTTCTGGGGCAGCCTGTCACGCTGGCCCCCACGCCCCTCTCCATACGAGGCCGTCTGGACAAGTTTGGGTGGTGGAGCTGGATCCTATCATTAGCTTTGCCCCCAGCATCCTCTCAGCCCTCTTCTTATCCGGAGAGCTGTTTTGTTCACTTCCCTCTTTTAGCTGCCGGCTAATGTTTGTGGCGGATGAGCAGGGTGTGTTTCTAAAAGCAGCCGGCTACCCGGTGAGGCCGCCTTTTCACTTGGGTGGCCCGGCTTCCTGGGCTGGCATAAAACTCCCTGCGGTTGAATTTTTTTTGCTCCTTAAAAATTCAAGGGAAGATACATTCAGGTCCCCTCATCCGCCCTGACTCATCCCGGGAGCAGAAATGATGCTTCAGGGGGCCTGGGGTCTGTGAGGTCAGAGTAACCCACCCACTCCACCCTGCACCTTGCCTGTTCCCACGAGTGTGGCTGGGTCAGCAGCAGCTTTGGAGCCATCTGGTGGAATGCTCTCCATGGGGCTGAATTTGCTCTGCCCTGACTTTGGTTGGTTGGGTCTTTGGTGCTCATGAGATTTCTTGGCTAACGAAGCATCACCGCTCAGTCACCCAAAGTGCCTGTAAGAAAGTCAGTGGGTGGGGTCCAAATGGCCCCTGAGCAGTGGCTAAGAAGGTGAGATGCCACGTTGCTCCTCTGCGGTGGCTGCCTGCCTCCGGCCCAGTGTTTCCTGCTGGGCGGGCTGGCCTGGGAGGATGGGAATGAGGGTTGGGAGGCCCAGCCCTGGAACTGGGGGTTGAGTCTGAGGACCCCAAAGCTGCCGTGCCCACAGGCTCTCCTGCAACTGCGGTGCCCACCTTCCAGAAAGGGGCCACAGGGCAAGGTCACCCTTTGCTCCACCCGCCCCCACCTCCCCAGCCCCGCAGCCAGCCGTCTTCCCTCCCACTCGCCTGGCGGTGGTAACCCCCGGCCGGCTGTTCGGAAGGGGCTTTCCTCTTTACTGCAGTTTAGTCTGCGTTGGTTTAATTTGAAAGACTTGTTGCCTCTGAGTCAAAACATAAAAATCCCCTTGGATGTGCTGTGGTGTTCATTGCCTTGGGAGCCGCTGGCGCCATCTCTGGGGGGGTCCCTAATCCTTCCCTTCCTGCCGCAGCCAGGTGGGTGAGGCTCCTGGGTCTTTAGATCCCAGGCCTCCACCTCCCTTCCTCCCACCTTCATGCATCTTCTGGGGCAGAAGCTCAGGGCTAGGTGTCAGGATGACTCCCCATCCTTATCGGATGTCGCTGGCTGTGGACCAGCCCAGCCCCCTTTGTTGGGAATTCCCTGGCAGACCAGTGGTTTGGACTCTGCACTCTCACTGCCGAGGGCCTGAGTTCAAGCCCCGGTCGGGGAACTAAGATCCCTGCATGGCCAAAAATAAAAAAGGGAAACAACAAATACAGAGAAGGCAGCGCCCCTGTGTCCACATGCTGAACATGTAGAGGGTACCAGGGAGCTCCATGAGCTAGCTGCCTCCAGAGTGGCTGTTTCTAAGATGGTCTGCAGGGTTATGGGTAGAAATTAGTAGCTTTGTTTTTACTTTTATCATCTCTTGTTGAATATCTGGGGGTTTTTGGTGTGTGTTTCATAATGTATGTCATCTATTGATACAGAAGTATGTGAGTATAATATGTGCCCAATATATGTCTTCGGGGAGATACCTGCTTTAAAGCTAGCAAACGGGGTGCATAACCAAAAAAAGGCTGATTCATTCTGCTGTAAATGAGCTCTGGTTTGTGAAGGGAGGGGGCATCACTGGGGTCCAGGGAGGGCTGTGCTGGGGCATTTGCAGGTGCGGGGCACAGAGGGTGTGGCTGTGGGGAGGGCAGACTGTAGGCTCTTGGGTCCTTCCTGGTTTTTGGTCACTGTGTGTTATTCAGGTACACACGGAGGCCTGGGCCTGCTACAACAGGCTCTTGGAGGAGTTTGTGGGAGAAGTTTGGCTCCTGTAGACACTATGATAGACACCATTTCTTTTATTTTTTAATTATTTGTTCAAGTTACTAGTTGACTTGGCTGTACCAGATATTATTTGCAGCATGCGGGGTCTTCAGTTTTCATTGCGGTAAATGGGGTCTTAAGTTGTGGTGTGCAGGATCTAGTTCTCGACCAGGGATTGCGGCCAGACCCCTTGCACTGGGGGAGCAGCGTCTTAGCCACTGGACCACCAGGAAAGTCCTGGTGGATACCACTTCTTAAGTTCTAGATAAAGGGTTCCTAAACTCTTAAGGGCCAGAGTGTAAAATTTAGGCCTGTTGGAACTACTTGACTCTGCTGTTACAGCAGGTGAGTGGGAATGCCAGAGGCAATGTGTAAACCAAAAGGAGTGGCTGCGTGCCAATAAAACTTTATTTACAAAACCAGGCAGTGGGCCAGATTGGCCCATGGAGTCATTGTTTGTCAAACTCTGGTCTAGATTAAGAGGAGAGACCCAATGGAGGCTCAGAACCAGCCAAGATTACCCACCAAAAAGCACGCCTCTGACCTTGCTCCACTGGACCCACCCTCAGGAGACTTGGGGGCAGGGTGTGGCCCAGCAGAGAGTCAGTGGAGCAGTAAGCAGCCCCTAACATCCCACTGGAGAGCACTCAGCTGGCAGCACGCTTTCACACCTTTAGAGCCAGAGAAGTGTGGCCTTGGGAGGAGGCAGAGCCCTGCCCATCCTAGAATCGAGATGCAGCAGAGCCAAGAGAGATTTGGAGGCCCTCCAAGCTGGAGTCCCTAGGGATGTGGAGGGGAAAAGTGTGGAAAGAACATCCCCTTCTCTTCCAGGGTGGGAACCACTAGAGTTGAAACCTGCCAAGCTAGACTTCACCTGCAGGACTTCTCAGAGCCTTGAAGATGCTGATGGGTTTTCTGATTCTCTTGGAGGGAATATAATATTTCCCCAGACTTAGAAACAGTTTTTCAGGATCTGTCCAGATCACTTTAGAGAAGAGCTGCTTTCCTTCAACCCTCCGTTTTATAGACCTAACGGAAACCTAATGTCCAGAGAGGCTGAATGTCTTGCTCCAGGTGACACAGGAGGCTGGTGACAGTGTTGGAACGGGTGCTGACTTCCTACTCAGCCACCTTCTTCCTGGCGTGGCCTTACCCTGACCTGAAGTCACAGGTATGGGTGTCCCAGGTTGCGCTTCTGGCCACAAGAAGATGATGTTGTCCCAAGGATGCACTATATTCTTCCATCCGAAGCCCGCTCTGTCTCTGGGTTTCTTAATCTTGCACTGTTGACTTTATGGGCAGATTCATTTTGTAGCAGGCCTCCACCCATGACATGTCACCCCAGCTGTGACCACGAAAAATGTCCCCAGACCTGGCCAAATGTCCCCTGGGGGTAAAACCACTCTGGTTAAGATGCACTGAGCCAACATGTGTGGAGCCTACATTTGCTGGAGTTGTTATAAATGTTAGAAAGATTTGTGGGAGTGCAGGAGAGTTCTCAGGGCTGGGGTGGGGGTGGGGGGTGGATGGGGCAGTGGGGGAAGTGTCCCAGGCAAGTTGCTGGAAGAGTCCTGAGTGTGTAAAGCAAGATGAGGGAACAAGAGGTGGTTCAGTTCTGCATTAGGGTCAGGTGAAGACAAAGGTGAGATCCCAAATGGATGGAGGGTGCGTGCCCTATGGTCAGTGGACTTCATTGCAGCACTGGAGGGGAATGACCCTGCACGCAGCGAGTATTCTGGAAAGGTGATGAGGCTGGTGGAGGGGACAGATGAGGGGGTGCAAAAGACAGTGGGATGGAGATTGTTTCAGGAGGTGAGCCTGACAGCCAATCGGAAGTCAGCTGGAGTCCAGGCGACCTCTTGGACCTCGGCCTTGGAGGACAATGGGCTTGGGTGCAAATGTGTGCGATGGGAGGTGTGTGGAGAACATTCTGTGGGTAGTATCACCTACAGACTTTATTCTCGAAACTTTGATGTTCTGAAGCTTTTAGAGTTTTTTTTTGGGGGGCCTGATGCCTTAGAGTCCAGGGAGGAAAATTGATCCAGATGACGGACAACTGGTTCAGAATAGTCTGGGAACAGGTGTGCAGAGAGAAGGAGAAACCTGACAGGCTGAGTGGGCCTTGAACCACCGTTTGGGGTACACAAGGTATCCTATCTCACTAAAGGTTTTAATCAGCTCCTGGGTATCTGCATTAGGGCACCAGTCACACAGGGAGGGCTTGTTTCAAAGCCTGACAGGACGGACTGCCCTGGTGGTCCAGTAGCTAAGACTCTGCCCTCCCAATGCAGGGCGGCCTGCGTTTGATCCCTGGTCACAGAGCTGGAGCCCACATGCCACAACTAAGACCTGGTGCAGCCAGACTGAAAAAAAAAAAAAGGTCTAATGATTATGGAAAGGAAAGGGACTGTGCCCATGGGCGCAGGTGTTTAAGGTGATGGAGAATGTGCAGAGGGCTCTGGAGGGTCTGCCTGGTTCTGTAGTGACAGCCTTCCAGGTGAGTGGACCGTGTGGAGTAGCATGGGCACGTGTGTGAGCCAGGCTGGGGGAAGGAGCAGCTGGAGGAAGGAGGGAATGTTCCTAGAGAAGGCAGTTCTGTGGCAAAGTGGGCTGAGGTCAGTGTGGGAGCAGCCTTTGGTGCCCGTCTCAGATGTTTGTCCTTGTGATCGTGGGTGGTCTAAGCAGAACGCTAGAGACAAGGTGACTCAAACAGCAGACAGTTCTGGAGGCTGAGAAGTCCCAGGTCAGGGAGCTGGTAGCGCTGGTGTCTGGCGAGAGCCGTCTTCCTGGTTTGCAGACAGCTCTCTTGTTGTGTGCTCATGTGGCAGAGAAGAAGATCATCCCTCTCCTGTGTCTTTCATAAAGGCACTAATTATATTCACAAGGGCTCCACCCTCATGATCTAATCACCTCTCAGAGAACCAACTCCTAAAACCATCACTTTAGGGGTTAGGGTTTCTACATATGAGTTTTGGGGGGACACATTCAGTCCATAACATCTTTTTTTATTCTTTATTCCTTTTTCATTTAAATTGAAGTATAGCTGGTTTACAATGTTGTGTCAGTTTTGAGGTGTAGAACAAAGTGACTCAGATATAGCCATATATCTGAAAGAACACACTATTCTTTCTTAGGGCTTCCTAGGTGTTGCTAGTGGTAAAGAATCTGCCTGCCAATACAGGAAATGCAGGTTTGATCCCTGGGTGGGGAAGATCCCCTGGAGTAGAAAATGGCAACCCACTACAGTATTCTTACCTGGAAAATTCCGTGGACAGAGGAGCCTGGCAGGCCACAGTCCATGGGATCCCAAAGAGTTGGACACGACTGAGCACACACGCACACACACACACACACACACACAATTCTTTCTTGAATTCTTTTCCACTATAAGTCACTACAAGGTGTTGAGTATAATTCCCTGTGCTATAAATAGGTCTTTGTTTACATATTTTGTATAGTAGTGTGTATCTGTTGATCCAAACTCCTAATTTTCCCCCAACTCTTGATAACCATAAATTTGTTTTCTATGTCTGTGAATCTGTTTCTGTTTTATAAATAAGGTCACTTGTATCATTTTTTAAGATCCCACATATAAGTGATATCATATGATATTTGTCTTTGTCTGACTCGCTTCACTTAGTATAATCTCTAGGTTCATCCATGTTGCTACAAATGGCATTGTTTCATTCTTTTTATGGCTGAGTAATGTTCCACTGTATTTATGTACCACATTTTCTTCGTCCATTCCTCTGTCAATGGACCTCAGTTTCCTTGTCATAGCTATTGTGAATAATACTGCTGTGAACGTTGGGTTGCATGTGTCTTTTCAAGTCATGCTCTAGCATGACAACATCTGAACCATTTTTATGTGTATAGGTCCGTAGTGTTAAGTACATTCACAGTGTTGGGCAATTATCACCAGCATCTAGCTCCCTAACTCTTTTCATCTTGCAAAATTGAAACTGTCTCCATTAAAGAAACAAACAACTCCCTATGTCCCGCTCCCTCAGCCTTGGTCATCTGCCATCCTACTTCTTGTCTTTATGAATTTGAGGTATTCTTGTTACCTCATGCAAGTGGAATCACACAGTATATGCCTTTTCGTGACTGGCTTATTTCACTTATCATAATGTTCTCAAGGTTCATCCATGTTGTAGCCCGTGATAGGAATTCCTCCTTTTTTAAGGTCAAATGGATCTCCACGTTTCGTTCATCCAGTCATTGGTTGATGGACACTTGTGTTGCTTCCACCTTTTGCCTATTGTGAATAATGCTGCTGTGAATATCTAGGTGTACGATATCTGTTTGAGACCTTGCTTTCAATTCTTTTGGGTCTATACCCAGAAATGAAATGTTTTAGGAACCTCCATACTGTTTTCCATAGTGGCCGCACTGCTTTACATCTCCACCAATAGTACACAAGGGTTCCAATTTCTCCACATCCTTGCCAACATCCCTTCTTTTCTAATTCTTTTAACCTAAACCTTTTATGGAAGGGTAAGACACCCTGAGTAACTCATACCTTCCTTCCTGCCCAGGCATATATGTATGTTTCTTTGGGGACACCATTCTTTGTGTTTTTAAAAAATATTTGGCTACACCAGGTCTTAGGGCGAGCGGGATCTTTAGTTGTAGCATGCGAACTCTTAGTTGCAGCATGTAGGACCTAGTTCCCTGACCAGGGATTGAACCCAGGCCCCCTGCATTCGGAGCATGGAGTCTTAGCCACTGGACCATCAGAAAATCAGGGGACACCACTGATTAAAATGGGCTTTCCTTTCATAGTCTACCCTTTTGTCCTCACTGAACGCATGTGGAGATGCCCCCAGGCTTCAGTGTGGTTCTACCTTGTTCTTTTAATTGCTGTGTGATGAATGGTTCATGGTATAGATGTGACAGAGTTGTCCACCTGCCACCTGATCAGTTGAACATGATGGCAACACTCAATTTAGACTGGCAGAAAATGGCAGAGCCTCTGTAATAAGCACCTGTGTAGATGTCCTCTGTCCAGGTGCTTTTATTCTTGTGGCCCACGCTCCAGGAGCAGCGTGGCTGGCTAAGCCCTCAGCTCATTTCCCCAAAGCTGCGAGGTTCAGAGTCGACGAGCCACACTGGTGCACAACTTCCTCCCCTGCCCATCGGTAGGAGGTGCCATCTCTCTACTGACTGTGTAGAAATCTGGGGCAGGGGGTGCAAGGTGATGGATCACTTCTTAGTACTTAATTTTTTGTTTCCCTGTTTACCAAACAGGTCAGGTTTTTTTTTTTTTTTCATATAAGCTTATCACTTGCATTTAGTTTTTGTTCCTGAGTTGCTTCATCAGGTCCTCTGGCCATTTGACCATTATGCAGTAAAAGGACCAGAAGCAAATGTGACAGGCTGTTGACAGTGGTTCATTTTAGGTGCTGAAAATATGTGTCTCTTTTGTACACGTTTGAGTTACATATTTTCAAAATGAAAAAGAAAAAAAAAAAGACTAATATCTAAATGAGAGTGTTTTAGGAAGATCCGATGGGGTCAGAGAGTATGTTGTGGGCAGGGAGACCAATTTTGGAGACTCCTACACTAACTTTGCAGGTGATGATGACTTGAACCATGAGAGTGGGCGACAAATTTGGGCAACTCTGGGGGGTGGGATTTCTACCATTTGATGATAATGTGGAAAGCCAAGAAGAGGAGGAATCCAGGAAGATGAGGGGTTTGAATCTGGGTGACTGACCAGGAGAAGGACAGAACTTGGCAGAGATGTAGAGGCTGGGAGGGGGCCATGTTTGAGTCTGGCAGGGAGCTGTGTGGGATGCAGGGCAGGGTTGCCGTAAGAGTCATGCTGTTCAATGATGCCGTCGCCATAAGGGTGATGTGTCAATTTCAAGGGGAGATGCTCCCTGGAGCCGTGAGAGCAGAGAAGCCCACAGAGAGAGGAACATCTGTGATTAAGGAGAGGAGGAAAAACTGGCGAAGGAGCTGGGTGGGAGCCTTGCAGAACAGGGAGCACACTGTCACAGAAACCAGTATTTCAAGGTCAAGGTCACAGTCAGGGTTTTCAAATGCAGTTGCAAGGTAGATGCTTTTTCAGGCCATTCAATGTATTAATCAGGAGGTCCTAATGTGGAAGAGCACGTTCCCTGAAGTGTCTGGGGCCTGAAGTCAGCTTGCTGGTTTCTGCAGCCTGAGTGCACAGAGGGTGACCGAGGTCACAGGAAGTGTGGGTGGCTGCAGGAGAAGAGCCCTGGCACCCAGCTCTGTGCCATTCTGGTTTGGTTTCAATGGTGCTTCACCCATGAGTGTGGACTGAGCCGCCCTTGGGGGCTGTGCTGGGCACCTGCCACCCCAGGTGTCCCAGGGTCCTCGGGGGAGTCCGCCAGAAGCTGCCTTCCTCTTGAGAATCTCAAGTATCTCCGTGTGTGCTATTCAGCGTCTGCTCCCAAGCAGCCTCAAGGGACCAAGGGAGACATGAGTCATTTCCTGGATAGCAACCTGTCCCAGCTTCTTAGCCGTTTGAGGCCTGGCCTTTCCTTTTTAAGTCCACCTCTGTTTCCCGCCAGTGCTGCCTCCTCATGAGGTTTGTGAGGCACCTGCAGTGAGAAACAGCATATGAACACCCCCACAGGTATTCAAGTCCTCCTTATTCCAAATGAAAAATAAGAGAGATTGGCCAGGGGGTTCTAAGGAACCCAGTAGCCAAGTAAATGGTGGTATTCTGTCTCTGCCGACTTTCCAGCATGACTTCTGGGACAACAGCTCTGTGTGTGGACAGCCTTGGCCATCGGTTGGCTTAGAGATGCAGATGAGGCGGGTCCAGGGGTGGTGGTCAAACACCTTAGCTTTGTCCAGCACATGTTCCCGTAGCGTCAGAATAAAGGGACCCACTCCCCTTTTCATCACTTTTTGTGTCTCACATTTTTTTCCTTCCTTATTTTCATATAAAATGAAGCACTTTTTAAATTGTGGTAGAGTGTACATAAAATTTACCATTTTAACCATTTTTAGATTTTGTTTGTTTGTTTGTAGATTTTTTAAAATTGAAGGATGATTGCTTTACAATTCTGGTTTGATTTCTGCCATACATCAACATGAATCAGTCATAGGTGTATATATGTCCCCTTCCTCTCGAACCTCCTTCTCACCTCTCACCCTTTCCCACCCCTCTAGATTGTTAGAGAGCCCCTGTTTGAGTTCCCTGAGTCATACAGCAAGTTTCCATTGGCTATCTATTTTATATATGGTAGTGTATATGCTTCTATGCTTCCCTCGTAGCTCACTGGGTAAAGAATCTGCCTGCAGTGCAGGACACCCAGCTTCAATCCCTGGGTTGGCAAGATCCCCTGGAGAAGGAAATGGCAACCCACTCCAGTATTCTTCCTAGAGAATCCCACAGACAGAGGAGCCTGGCCTCTCCTGGGGTTGCAAGAGTCAGACACAACTTAGCGACTAAACCATCACCATGCTTCCACACTACTCCATTTTAACCATTTTTAAATGGTGGTGGCATTCAGTGCACTGTTGTACAACCATCACCATCATCCACCTTTGTAATTGGCTTTCTTCTCTTCGCATCATGTCCTCAAGGTGTGTCCACTTTGCAGTGTGTATCAAAATTTCCTTCCTTCCTTTTCTTGGCCACCCCTCGAGGTTTGTGGGATCTTAGTTCCCTGTCCAGGGATCAAACTTGCATCCTCTGCATTGCAAAGTGGGATTCTTAACCACTGGACTACCAGGGAAGTCCCCCTTTTGCACTTTAAAAGAAGGTTATGGTTCTCTGGTTCTGTGGTCAGTGGCTGGAAGATGATCTTCAGAGTTAAGATCTGCTTACCCAAATGTCATGTAGCAATAAGACCCCGATGTGGGAAAGATAGAAGGCAGGAGAAGGGGATGACAGAGGATGAGATGGTTGGATGGCATCACCGACTCAATGGACATGAGTTTGAGCAAACTCCGGGAGATGGTGAAGGACAGGGAGGCCTGGTGTGCTGCAGTCCATGGGGTCGCAAAGAGTCAGACACGACTGAGTGACTGAACAACAACAACAGTAATTATAGCCACCACCGAAACCCTGAATACACGTGTAAACGTCAGGTATTGTCTGAGCACCTACTACGTTCTGGGAACTTTTTGGCCTCTTCAGGTACACTCATTATCCTCTTTGCAGATTAGGTATTTATCATCTCATTTTTTCAGGTGAAAAATTATGGTTGCTTTCTCATGGTGTTGATTTAAAGCGATATTTCTCAGAATGTAAACACACCCAAGCTTTCTGTTTATGTAAAAGAAATGTTCTAATTCTTTCTTCCTGGTTCTTCACCTGCCTCCCCCGAAGTACTTATGGAATGTCTGCACCCACAGCTCTTTTCGTTAAGCTATGCAAGGGCAGCTGCTCTGTGGAAAGAGGGGATGTCACTTCTCCGTTCCCAGTATTTTCTGGTTCTATCCGGAAATCCAGTGGGGTGCTGGCTGAACTTAGGAGCAGGCTTTCTTTTTAAAAATTAATTATATTTATGTATTTTTGGCTGTGCTGGGTCTTTGTGCTTTGTGGGCTTTTCTCTAGTTGCGGCGAGCTGGGGCTGCTCTCTAGTGGCAGTGCTCAGTCTTATTGCAGTGACTTCTTTTGTTGCAAAGCATGGACTCTCCTGGTGCAAGGACTTCAGTAGTTGTGGCACATGAGCTCCCGGGCTCTAAAGCACAGGCTCAGTAGTTGTGCCACACGGACTTAGTTGCTCCAAGGCAGGTGGGATCTTCCTGGACCAGGGATCAAACCCATGCCCCCTGCATTGGCAGGCAGATTCTTAACCACTGGTGTGTGCTTAGTTGCTCAGTCATGTCCGACTCGTTGCGACCCCATGGACTATAGCCCGCCAGGCTCCTCTGTCCATGGGATTCTCCAGGCAAGAATACTGGAGTGGGTTGCCATGCCCTCCTCAAGGGGATCTTCCCAACCCACGGATGGAACCCAGGTCTCCCACATTGCAGGCAGATTCTTTACTGTCTGAGCCACGGGGGAAGCCCAAGCATACTGGAATTGGTAGCCTATCCCTTCTCCAGGGGATCTTCCCAACCACTGAACCACCAGGGAGGTCCCGGGCTTTCTGATCTGTCGCCTTCCATCTGGCGCCTGTGCCTGAGTCCAGACTCCTCGTCATGACATTCAAGGTCTTTGTCATCCGGACTATGTTCCCCGCCCCTCTCTCTCCCTCTCTCCAGTTACTGCTCAAAATTCCCAAATGCCATTCTAATCTCCTGACCACCCTTTGGGTCCCAAATACACCTCCTCACTTCTGTTTGTGACGGGGGAAGGGTTCTCTCACAGCAAGGGTGGTGTCTGTCTGCTTCTTCCCTCAGCTCACCCTTGCTACTAAAATCCCAGCCTTGGTCAGAACCCCTCAAAGGGGATGTCCCCGAGAGTCCCACCCCACCTCCACCCCCACCTATCTCAGCAACCCCCGAGGTCGAGCATCCTGCTTCTACTGAAGCTCTTTGAAGACATCATCTCTGCTGGGAAGCAGTGGGTACCAGGCAGTTTGCTGGCCTGTCTCCTCCCCACCACTCCCACCAGGCTCTGCCTTGTGGGACAGACCATCAAATTTACCAAATGGATCGTTAGTGGTAAGAGAAGAGCAGGGCTGTGTTAAGAAGCTCTTTACTTTTTCCTGATGGCTTAAATTTTCCTTCACCATGTGAGGAGAAAGACTACAGGAGAATGCCAGTTTGTGGATATTTAAACAGTGGCACTGAGTGACCTCTTCCCTAGCCAACCAGGCTCCTGGTGGGTACAGCAGCCATGTGTGCCATGCCCAGGTCCTCAAAGGGAGGCAGGAATGTGTTGAGGTGGGGATGCCAAGTGGGGGTCTGGTATCTTAGCCCAGGGATGCTTGGCCCCTTCTCTTCCCTGTCTGGGATCAAAGTCAAACCTGGATGTCTGGAAGAAACTTCATCAACTCAAGTGAGAGGTGGAGGGGTCTTTCTGAGAGTTTCTATCCAGTTGTCCCAGAAATGCTCCATTTCAGTTCTCAGCATCTCAGAGCCACGTCTGAGACTCTAACCCCAGTGTTAACTCCCACCACTGAGCAGTCCCTGAATAATAGCTCTATGCCTCTGGGGCTGGTGAGGGTGGGGACTGGCCCCTGGGTCCCTCTGAGAGACTAGGCCGGGCAGCAGGGTGACCAGGTACTCCGGTGAGCCAGGTCTTTACCTCCAAATGTGCTGATTTGATTTTTTAAGAAGCAGGGCCTCCTCACGGTGCTCAGCCTGTCCGGTGAAGCTGCCACTGCTGCTGCTGTCACCACTGTCGGTCCCCCTTCCGCTTCCAAAGCACAGCCCAGGCTGGTCCTTGGACCTGCAGGAGCCCAGGCTCCCTCCCTGGGGCCACTGGCTGAGCTGGTCAGTGAGGTTGCTGACTTGCTTTAGCTTCAAGACCTCCCTGGTTTGGAGACAGGACACTCTCTTTGGGAGGGGCCAGAGTGAGGCTGGAGGTGGGCAGAGGTGCACCCCAACCTCCCACCCTGCCCCGCTCCTCTGGGTGCCTTACCGGAGAAGTGTCCCCCACTGAGTACCATGGGGGAGGGGGGTGCAGCTCCCACTCAGAGCCTGAGCCCGCCCTCCTGATGGGGACCCTGGGCCAACACGAGTCTGCTGAGGCTGTGGGGCCTCCACCCTCCTGCTTCCCATTCCTATACTTCCTTTCCAGCTTCTTTGTTTATCTCTCTGTCTCTTTCCCTGCTTTCTCTCTGAGTCTCTATGTCTCTGTCTGTCTCTGTCTCTATGTCTCTCTCTTTCTCTGCTCTCTGTCTGAGTCTCTACCTCTCATTTTCTCTCTGTGTCTTTGTCTCTCTGAGTCTCTCTGTCTCTTTGTGTCTCTGTGTCTATGTCTCTCTCTTTCTCTGCTCTCTGTCTGAGTCTCTACCCCTCGTTTTCTCTCTGTGTCTTTGTCTCTCACTCTCTGTCTCTCTGTGTCTCTGTCTCTGTCCTTGTTTCTCCATTTCTCTCTCTCTCTCTGTGTCTCTGTCTCTCTTTTTGCTTCTCTGTTTCTCTCTGTCTCTCCAAATCTCTGTCCCCTAGGAGGTCCGTAAAGCCAAAGCAGGCTCTTCTCTCTTGAGACCATTGTGGCTTCTACAGGATGGGAGAACTGACCAGTGTCCTCTGCAGGGTGGGGTAGGGGAATTCAAGAGGGTGAGACAGGCCCTGTTTGTCTGGGGTTTGGACCTGCGGCCACGTTCCCCATCTGAGGTCAGCCATCTGGCCCCAGAAAGGTGCCACACATTCACTGTGAGGGAGCAGGGGGAGAGGCAGGCTTGAAACCAGTGCTTGGAGAACGTGGAGGATCTGCGGTGGGGGCGGAGGAAACCTTCCTGCACGTGCCCCCACCTTGGGGGACCTGGAGATGGGGCTGGGTGTCACTCAGCCCTCCCCCTCTCCACTGGGGGCTCCCCACGGTTTCTGCTTATGGGTCTGGGGTCACAACCAAAACCCCGGGCTCCAGGATGTCTTCTAAGAGGAGGTATGTGACTGGCTGAAGGTCCCAGATCTGCTAACAGGCAACAGTTGGGGATCAGTGCCTGGGCTGTACCTGAAGTACCCCCCGCCTCGCTGGGTACAGTCCTTGGGGGGTGGCCATGGCCCAGGCACTATCCTGGCAGATGGTCCACCAGCCCCGGCTGGAACCTGGCAAACGAGCTCTTAACTCTTCGCTGGTAAGTTTCTGTTAGTTTCATGACAAGTTGCTTGGGGACAAGAGAGCTGGTTGTTGCTAGAAGGGGATCTAGGAAGGGGGATGAGGTGAGTCTGCCCCTGCAGGCTGGCCAGGATTCTGGAACGTGCTTTGGGCACTGAAGTGGCACACTGCCCACCTGGGACTGTGTGCCCCGCTTCCTCTGAGGCTCCAGCCTTGCTCTGCCGGGGGTCCCTGCGCCAGGTGGAGAGAGGGTCCCTGGGTCTTGAGGAGGATGCAGCAGCAGCAGGAGGGAGGGAATGGGTTACAAACCAGCCTTCCCTTGGGCCAGCAGCCTCCCTTCTGGAGGGCTTTTAAAAACTGGCCGATTACCTTGTAATTGTTCCCAGCAGTGAGGAGCCAGTCCAGTGTTTGTTTTGCCTTCTGTGTTCTCCCAGCCAGCGGTAACCAAGGGCCGCTTCCCCTTGGTGACGGTGGAGCTCACTCCGGCCAGGGCTGATCCAGCCGGGCGAGGGAGGCCTGGGGACCCGCAGGGCCCGGCCACTGGCAGGGAGGCTCCCTGCTCCTGGGGCACCAGCGAGCTGCCTGCACTCCGCTTCCGTCTCCCCCGGCCCGGGGATCGAGGGCTTCCCTCCTGGAGCTCCCCCATCTCTGGGCACTGGCCCGAAACATTCCAGAACTCCGCCAATCCTCCGGTAGGTGTGCGGGAGACCATGAGGCCAATACTTGCAGGCAGGCCGTGTGGGAGTGGGTCCTGGCCAGGGTTGTGGACCTGGGCCAGGGTGCTGCTAGGGGCCAGGGATGACCTTCATTCTAGATTCCGGCAGGATCCAGGGTCCTGAGCTAGTTCTGGGGGAGGTTTTTGCAGGGAGATGGAGACCTGCTGTGAAACAGCCCAGGTCGTGGAGGCCAGCCAGGGACAGCTCCGTGGCGGAGAGGACCAGGATTGATCTCGGATGGCCCGGATTCTGGTCGGGTGGGGTTGTTTGAAGTGAAAGCAAGGGCTGCAGGTGTGGCTGCAAGAAAGCATGAGGCTCCTGGAGGCTGCGGGCTGGCTTGGCTAGTCGGGGAATCGGGGCTATCTGGAGGAGCAGAGAGAGCTGGGGCGCAGAGGAGGGCCTGGAAGAGGTGTTGCCACCGCCTTGGGCTTCCCAAGACCCCAATCGACCAAGGGCTTCTAGAACGTCTGGGGCTAAGGAATCCATAGCCTGTTCTGTGTGCCCTTTGCCCTTGTGGGTCTGGCGAGGACGGGGCCCTGCCAGGCTCTGCCTGTGACTTCTGTTAAACTTGTCGGCTTCTAGATTTGTTTTCTTGGGAGTCCGTTATGTTTCAGGACTGGCTTCCTGGAACGGGCTGGACGAGCCTCTGTTTTCTTTATTTCTGATGTGTTTCCTGCCAGCCTCTGCCTTGAGGACCCAGGCCCAGCCCCCACCCACCTGGGCACACGGATCACCTGTGATAGGGCTGCTCAGAGGCAGGGGCCAGGCCCAAGACTCTGCATTTCCAACCAGCTCTCAGGCGATGCCTCAGCGGCAGACCCATGGGCTCCCCGGGAGGGGTCGGGGGGTGGGGGGCGTGACCAGATGCAGGGCACTTGGGGTGACTGGCTCCCTCGCTGCTAAAAGGATCACTTCCCAAGGAAGGAATCATCCGGCTCCGTGTGCAGGATCTTAGGTAGGTCTGGTTTTCCATTTGGGGGCCTGGAGAAGAAGTGCTGTCAGTCAAGATCGGGGTACCTGGGGGGTGGGCAGGGCATAGCACTTCTGCCCTGGTGCTCTGCCCAAGCACCTCTGTCTGACTTTCACAAGGATTTCTTCTACCAACCCAGCTGCCGATACTATTTAACCTCAGTGATTCATTGAAGTGCTTTTCAAGGGAAGGCGTGCTACAGAAACGTGGGTCCCAGAGGCTTGTTTTGTTGGCAGGTCTTGCCGCCTCAGCAGAAAAGAGGTGCTTTTGATATGGGAACGGAAACTTGGGACAGCCTTAGAAACACGCAGTGTGTTGGGTGGGAGGGGACCATGGTCCTCCTCTGTTACAGGATGGCACTGCCCCGGGGCTGGCTGCCCCAGCTGGGCGCCAGGGAGGGGTCCCCACACCTGGGTCTGTGGTCTTGTGCCCCCATAGTTGTGACGAGGCTGCCTTCCTTGACACTGAGGTGTGGGGGACACGTCCCCCGCTCCCCGTGTTGCCTGTGAAGGTGACATGCTGCTGCTATGATTTTATGGAAGGTCCAGCTTGCAGGGGAAATAGCTTTCTGAGCGTGTTCTGTCTGGAGTCGCAGTGCAGCCCTGCAGAAGCGCGCGCATGAAACGGGCATGTGCAGCCCTCACTCCTGCTAGGTACCGAGGCCCTGGTCCAGCTCCATTGGCCCTTCCTGGGCTCGCTTAATTCTGAAGTATGGCTGACAAGCTTGCTGGGCAAAGCCAGTGCCTCCATCTGGCTTCTTCCTCCCTCTGCCCCGATTGCCATCCTGGATCAGCCCATTAAATGGTTATTGGACCAATTTCCCTTTTTTCCATTTCCTCTTTCCTCCTTTTGTATCTTCAAATGTGATAAGCGGACCAGATTCACCCAGTTCCAAGTTGCTTTCCCAAGAAACTTCTCCAGACATGTCTGTCCTGGCCCTCTGGCCCCAGAGAGCACAGAGGCATGGCAGACCCACCACCACTGCCGGAACCGGCACATTGTCAGGGGAGCGGCACGGGGATGAGATGGGGGCAGACAAAACCATGGCTGACTTTGAGCGGCCTCAGCTTCAGCATCACCTGGGAGCTTCCAGTGGAGACCTCTCTGTCACCATTAGTGAGCTTGACATGGTGAGAGGCGGCCACGGAGCTGGGTCGTGGACACCCCAAGGCAGTTGTTCTCTGGGAGAGTACTGATTTTGCAGTGGAGGATGGGTGTCAGGATTCGCATGGCTGCATTCCACCCCTGGGGAGGAGATGCCTCCTCAAGAAGCCCTCCCTGCCTCCCTCCCTCTCTCCCTCCCTCTCTCCCTCCCTCCCTCCTTCTCCTCAGACCATTAAACTACACATACATGGCCACTGTGGCTCTTTATTAAGTGCTGAGCTTTTTTAAGTGTTGGCATTCCCATTTAATCCCTAAAGCAAATCAGTAGGGTTGAACAGTCATCATCCCCATGTCAACAGATGAGGAACTTGAGGCTCAGAGAGGTTGGAGCACTTGTCCAAGGTTGCCCAGCTTGTGGAGCTGAAAGTTAAACCCAGGCAGCCCGACTTCAGATTGCAGCCTTCTCCATCTTTGTCTGTTGTAGTCTTCTCCCTTTTTCCTTGATCCACCCTGTTTTAGTTCCAAGAAGTCTTCAGTAGAAGCCTCAGAGCTACCCAGATGAGGATGCCAAGGGGCTGCGCTGGGCCCGGCCTTTGGGGTCATTACGGCCCACCTTCATTGGGGTCATTATGGCCCGCCTTCATTGGGGTCATTACGGCCCGCCTTCATTGGGGTCGTCACGGCCCACCTACACTGGGGTCGTCACGGCCCACCTTCATTGGGGTCATTATGGCTAACCTACCTTTTGCATGTTCAAGAATGGGATTTTCCCCCCAATATATCCAGTATCACCAACTCAGTGGACCTGAATTTGGACAAGCTCCAGGAGATAGTGGAGGACAGGGAGCCTGGCATACTGCAGTCCATGCTACAAAGAGTCAGACACAACTTAGTGACTGAATTTCAACAATGTATCTAATATTGATAGCGTTTTTTAATTTATTTTAAAATATCTTTATTTATTTGGCTGCACTAGGTCTTAGTTGTGGCATGCAGGATCTTTAGATGAGGTTGCAAACTCTCAGTTGCAGCGTGTGGGATCTAGTTCCCTGACCAGGGATCAAACCCTGACCCCCTGCATTGGAAGCATGGAGTCAGCCACCGGATCACTGGGAAATCCCTGATACAGTTTAGACATACCTACCAAACTCACAAGAGACTGATGTATAAACCTGAGGCAGGCCACTCAGGTCGCATTAGTGTTTGCCTCTGAGAGGAGCAAATGGGAGACACCGAACCAGAGCTCAGGGAAACTGACAAGTGGCCCTCATGACTCGTGCCTCAAGTTTTGTAGCCTGATATCCCTGTTAGGCCAGGAGTAGACTGAACAAGAGCTGGAGTCATGGGCCTTGGATTAGACCACTGGGTCACTGGGCTCTGCATCTGTGTCTTCACTCACCACCACCTTTAAAGCTTAAGCAGCCTTTTGCTTAGACAAGGTATGATAGGATGTCTCCTAGGGGGTTATGGGCTTCCCAGGTGGCGCTAGTGATAAAAAGTGAAGTGAAAGTCGCTCAGTTGTGTCCAACTCTTTGCGACCCCATGGACTATTCAGTCCATGGAATTCTCCAGGCCAGAATACTGAAGTAGGTAGCCATTCTCTTCTCCAGGGGATCTCCCCAACCCAGAGATTGAACCCAGGTCTCCCGCATTGCAGGCAGATTCTTCACCAGCTGGGCCACCAGGGGAACTCTAGTGGTAAAGAATCCGCCTGCTAACATAGGAGACATAAGAGATGCAGTTTCAGTCCCTGAGTCAGGCAGATCCCCTGGAGGAGGGCATGACAACCCACTCCAGTGTTCTTTTTTTTTAATTAATTAATTTATTTTAATTGGAGACTAATTACTTTACAATATAGTGGTGGTTTTTGCCATACATTGACATGAATCAGCCATGGGTGTACATGTGTCCCCCATCCCGAACCCCCCTCTCACCTACCTCCCCATCCCATCCCTCAGGGTTGTCCCAGTGTACCGGCTTTGAGTGCCCTGTTTCATGCATTGAACTTGGATTGGTGATCATTTCACATATGGTAATATACATGTTTCAGTGCTATTCTCTCAAATCATCCCACCCTTGCCTTCTTCCACAGAGTCCAAAAGTCTGTTCTTTATAGCTGTGTCTCTTTTGCTGTCTCGCATATAGGGTCATCATTACTATCTTTCTAAATTCCATATATATGTGTTAATATACCATATTCGTGTTTTTCTTTCTGACTTACTTCACTCTGTATAATAGGCTCCAGTTTCATCCACCTCATTAGAACTGATTCAAATGTATTCTTTTTAATGGCTGAGTAATACTCCATTGTGTATATGTACCACAGCTTTCTTATTCATTCATCTGCCAATGGACATCTAGGTTGCTTCCATGTCCTGGCTATTATAAACAGTGCTGCGATGAACATTGGGGTACACGTGTCTCTTTCAATTCTGGTTTCTTCGATGTGTACGCCCAGCAATGGGATTGCTGGGTCGTATGGCAGTTCTAGTCCCAGTATTTTAAGGAATCTCCACACTGTTCTCCATAGTGGCTGTACTAGTTTGCATTCCCACCAACATTGTAAGAGGGTTCTCTTTTCTCCACACCCTCTCCAGCATTTATTGCTTGTAGACTTTTGGATAGCAGCAATTCTGACTGGTATGAAATGGTACCTCATTGTGGTTTTGATTTACTTTTCTCTGATAATGCGTGATGTTGAGCATCTTTCCATGTGTTTGTTACCCATCTATGTCTTCTCTGGAGAAATGTCTGTTTAGTTCTTTGGCCCATTTTTTGATTGGAACATTTATTTTTCTGGTATTAAGCTACACGAGCTGCTTGTATATTTTTGAGATTAATTCTTTGTCAGTTGCTTGATTCACTATTATTTTCTCCCATTCTGAAGGCTGTCTTTTCACCTTGCTCATAGTTTCCTTCATTGTGCAAAAGCTTTTAAGTTTAATTAGGTCCCATTTGTTTATTTTTGCTTTTATTTCCATTACTCTGGGAGTTGGGTCATAGAGGATCTTGCTGTGATTTATGTCAGAGCCACTCCAGTATTCTTGCCTGGAGAATCCCATGGACAGAGGAGCCTGGTGGGCTACGGTTCATAGGGTCACAAAGAGTCGGACACAACTGAAGTGACTTAGTGTGCATGCACTCACGTGGGGTTATATCTAGTTCAGGTTACACTCTGGATCCTACCACTTCCACCACTCCCCCATCCAAGCTGCGTCCTTGCATTGAGTTCCTAGCTGGTCTCTGGCTACCAACAGCCTCTTCTCAAAACAGCAGCCAAGAGAGACTCGGTTAGAAGGGAAGTCAGATTGTGTTCTCTGCATGCACAAAGCCCTCTGCTTGTTTCTCATGACACTGAAGACAAAATCTGAACTTCTTCCTTGTGACCCTCAAGACCTGGTGTGCCTGCCCTCTGCACACCTTGCACCACCTCCCTCCACAGCCTCTTCCTCCTCCTGTTCTGGCCACACCACATCTCTGTTGTTCCCCTGACCTGCCACACATGCTCAGACCTCAGGGCCTGTGCACATCCTGTTCCTTCTGCCCAGGACACCCTTCCCTTTGAATACTCACATGCTTTTCTCCTTTGCTTCCTCCAGGTCTCTGTCCATGTATCACTGTGTCAGAGAAGTCTTTCCTCACCACCTTCCCCCATCCCTTTCTCTGTCCTTGCTACTCTGCTTCATTTTTCTTTGATACTTATTACCTGGCCCCATGCTAGATATGAATTTGGGCAAACTCCAGGAGATGGTGAGGGACAGGGAGGCATGGTGAGCTGCTGTCCATGGGGTTACAGAGAGTTGGACACGACTTGGTGACTGAACAACTACAACAGTGTTCATTCATTCAGTCAAGGCTTGTTTGTTTAGCACCTGCTTTGTTTCAGACAATGTTCTAGGCATGGGGCCTCCCATCTTGAACACAATAGATAAAAACCTGTGTCCCGAAGCTCACATTGACTGTTCAGAAGATTGTTACAATGGCTATGTCTCCCTCATCAGACTGTAAGCTCCTTGAGGGCAATGATTTCTACTTCTATAGTATGTATGTTGTTCAGTTGCTAAGTCATGTCTAACTCTTTTGCAACCCCCTAGACTATAGCCCACCAGGCTCCTCTGTCCATGGGATTTCTAGGCAAGAATATTGGAGTGGGTTGCCATTTGCTTCTCCAGGGGCTCTTTCCAATCCAGGGATTGAACCTGTGTATCCTGCATTGGCACGGGGATTCTTTACCACTGAGCCATCAGGGAAGCCCTATAGTATGTATATGTATAATGTATATAGTAGGTGTCTAACAAATATTTTGGTAATGAATTCCAGCCCTAAAGCACCTGATTTGGACTTGGCTTTCCCAAATGCTCATTAGCTGAACATTTGCAGGCCACCCCTCAGTTTGGATCACTTCTGCAGTTGTCTGTCTTATAGGTTTCGTCAAGTTTTTCCAGCTTCCACCTGGGGAAGATGCTTTCTGGCAGAGTAGGTGGAACATTCTCTAGCTTTCCCAGGCGCCAGTTCCCAGTTTTGAATCATCCACTTTATTGAATTCCTTGGACTAAGGAACAAAGAAAGGGTCTCAGGAAGCTCACGCTTCCCTATGGGGGATTAGCAGGTGCTTGTGGGATGGGTGAGAAAGCAACTCAGGTATTTATGAGCACCTACTATACTTTGGCCACCTCATGCGAAGGGTTGACTCATTGGAAAAGACTCTGATGCTGGGAGGGATTGGGGGCAAGAGGAGAAGGGGACGACGGAGGATGAGATGGCTGGATGGCATCACTGACTCGATGGACGTGAGTCTGGGTGAACTCCGGGAGTTGGTGATGGACAGGGAGGCCTGGCATGCTGCGATTCATGGGGTCGCAAAGAGTCGGACATGACTGAGCGACTGATCTGATGTGATCTGATCTGACTGTATACATATATGGCTTCTCTGGTGGCTCAGTGATAAAGAATCTGCCTGCCAATGCCAGAGACATGGGTTCGATCCCTGGTCTGGGAAGATGCTCTGGAGAAGAAAATGGGAACCCACTCTAGTATTCTTGCCTGGAGAACCCCATGGACAGAGGAGCATGGCTGGCTATAGTCCATGCGGTCGCAAAGCGTCAGACAGGACTTAGTGACTGAATCAATCAAGTATATACGTATATAGGCCTAGAGCATGGCCCTTTGGGGCCCATTTTTCCGTGTTTACCAGGAGTGAATCTGGCCAAAAGGGGTTTGTGGGAGAAGGTAGCACCTGGCATGAGAAACAGGTCTCTCCAAGTCTGTGAGCTATGATCGGGAACACAGACACGGGAACACAGAAACTCCACCCATGAGAGCGGGTTTGCATGTGGCAGCAGGTCCAGTCACACTGTGCATTAGCCTGGGGCCTGCCTGGCCTGGACCAGTGCCCTGCGCTGTGGCATCATCATGGCTGGCAGGTGGGCACCAATGTCATCGATGGGGAGTGAGCAGGCGCTGAGTGGCCTTGTAACACAGTAGCCTTTGCCAGTTTGTAGTGGCCTCGGGGCGTTGAGCTGCTCCGGAAACAAGCCAGAACCTGGAACTCCGGGTGTTGTCTCTCCTCAACCTGCCTCCTTCCCAGAGTGGAGGATGTATGGATGCAGGGTCCGCATGACCTCGGTTCTAGTACATCCTCCTCCTCCAGCCAGGGGCACATGTGTGTGTGTGTCCATTTGTCTCCTTCCCGCACCACATCACAGATGCAGGCACCAGGATGCAGGCACGCATTCTGGATTCCCCCAGAAAAACTCTGTCCACAGGTGCCGTCTCAAAGCAGTGGGGCTGCCAAACCACAGCTCTGAGCTCTTTCTTTCCTAGGAAAGGAAGGGGGTAGGGTGGGGAGTGGAGAACTCAGCTCTAGAAGGCTCTTTGCTGCTCACTATGAGGCTCTTTAGCCCTGTCTCCCTGTGTAACCCTGGCTGAGGGGCCTGGTTCTGCCCACCGGGTCTCCACAAGCTCTGGGTTCATCTCTGCTCTGCGGCCCTTCCCACACCTACCTCCTGCCATGAGGATTTTGGAGAAGTGCATAGTTTTCATCCATTTGTGTTTTTTCCTTTGTTGTGACATTCACATAACAGTAACCGTTTTCAAGAGGACAGTTCCATGGCATCCAGTACCTTCACGATGCTGTGCAGCCACCACCTCTGTCCAGTTGTAAAATGTTTCACCCACCCCCCACCCCCCATAAAAGAGACCCTGACCCCTTAGCCTTCACTCCCCATTCCCCACCCCTGGCCCCTGGCAACCACCAGGCTGCTTTCTGTCTCTATGGGTTTGCTGATTCCGGCTATCCCATAGACGTGGGAGCACCGCTGTGTGACCTTTTCGATCTGCCTTCTTTCCCAGCATGAAGGATTTGAGGTCCACCCACGCTATGGCAGGTGTCATATGGCAGTCCGTTTTTCCTGTGTATGGCTGAGTGATAGTCCATTATATATGTTTTCCGTTTGTTTGTGCCATCATGCACTGATGGACATTAGGATTCATCCATTTACGGTTTTGCAACAACCATAGGACAACAGTAAGGAACTCTGAAAGAAAGGGAAGCTCATAAACTCATCACTCTAAACATAGAAACAATTTTTGCTGCTTATTTTCATCTCTTTTCACACATGTGCCTGTATACTTCTTTCTAGACTTTACTAGTAGGGCAGATACAGTTGTGTCCTTCCTTCCACTTTAGATTGTTGTTCATTCACTAAGTCATGTCCAACTCTCTGTGACCTCATGGACTGCAGCACGCCAGGCTTCCCTGTCCTTCTCTCTGAGTTTGCTCAAACTCTTGTCCATTGAGTCAGTGGGTGATGCCATCCAACCATCTCATCCTCTGTCACCTCCTTCTTCTCTTGCCCTCAATCTTCCCAGCATCAGGGTCTTTTCCAATGAGTCGGGTCTTTGCATCAGGTGGCCAAATTATTGGAGCTTCAACTTCAGCATCAGTCCTTCCAATGAATACTCAGGGTTGATTTCCTTTAAGATTGACTGGCTTGATCTCCTTGCTGTCCAAGGGACTCTCAAGAGCCTTCTCCAACACCACAGTTCAAAAGCATCAATTCTTCGATGCTCAGCCTTCTTTATGGTCCCACTCTCGCATCCGTACATGACTACTGGAAAAGCCATAGCTTTGACTACATGGACCTTTGCTGGCAAAGTGATGCCTCTGCTTTTTAATACACTGTCTAGGTTGGTCACGGCTTTTGTCCCAGGGAGCAAGTATCATTTAGTTTCGTGGCTGCAGTCGCTTAAGATAGCAGACCTTTTCCCTTGCCCCTCGTACAGTGATCCTTTCAGCTAGCATCTTGGACAGCTGTGTCCATCTCCATAGATTTGCCAGCTGGGGAGACCCCTTCCTGCCTCCTCGCCTCATCCCTCATGTGACCAGCTGGCACCATGGGAATCTGGTGCCCGGACCCTCGTGCTTGCCTGGAAGTTCAGGATGAATGCATTTGCCACCTGTGAGCCTGCTGTGGTCTCCCTTGTGGAGTTATCAGTGCAGGTGTTCAGGACTTTCCAGGCTGACAAGATTGGAGGAGGAAGGCCAATAGCCTACAAGAGGAAGTTTCTGCAGGCCATTGTATCTTTAAAGGATATTTAAGTCCCTTTTTTTCACTAACTGGCCTGTGAGGCCCAGGGATTTGCCTCTTCCTTGGCATCCTGTTGTGAAATCCTCTGTGAAATCTCATCCAGGGAACCATGATTAGGTTGCAGTAGGAGACGCACTGCCCCATTCCTTTTAGAATCTTGCCCAAGTTCATTGGCTGTGGTCCATTCAAGGTCCAGTGGACAAACCTTCAGCCCAGTGAGTGCAGAAACTTGTGAGTGCCTTCAGACCCCACAGTTCCAACAGCAGGAAGCCTGATGGTAGGTTACTTTCACATTGGATTTTCTTCTTCTAAAAATAGACAGTGGGGTGGGAGGTTCTGAGGTCCAAGATTTTGAGGGGAATGAGAGGAAAGGTGGCCGTGAACTAAATGGGAAGGCACACAGGAATTCCCTGGCAGTCCAGTAAGTAGGACTCCTTCCAATGCTTCCTTTGCAGGGGGCATGAGTTTGATCCTTGGTTAGGGAACTAAGATCCCACAGTCATGTGACACAGCTAAAAAAAGAAAAGTTACCAAAATTGTGATAATGGAATATTACATAGCTACTAAAGCATAAAGTTGATGTAGGCTGGAGCTAATATATTATGACTTAGAAAAAGCAACTTGGGTGTAGTGTGTGTGGTGTGATCCTTTGCTGTGAGTGGACAGTCCCTGCATCTGTGCTAGAGTAGGAGGGTGATATTTTATTTCTCTGTGAGCATGGATTTCTTATGAGAATGGACCTGCCTGGTAGCTCAACTGGTAAAGAAACTGCCTGAGATGCAGGACACCCTGGTTCAGTTCCTGGGACAGAAAGATGCCCTGGAAAAGGGATAGGCTACCCACTCCAGAATTCTTGGGCTTCCCTGGTGGCTCAGATGGTAAAGAATCTGCCTCCGGTGTGGGAGACCTGGTTTCGATCCTTGGGTTGGGAAGACCTCCTGGAGAAGGAACGACTACCCACTCCAGTATTCTGGCCTGGAGAATTCCATGGACAGAGGAGCCTGGCAGGCTACAGTCCATGGGATTACAAAGAGTCCAACATGACTGAGCGACTTTCAAAAAAAAAGAGCATATATAACATTTGAAATATTTCAAATCAGGACAGAACAAGAAATTTTAAAAAATAGTAGTCATCAGTCCAAGCTTGTCAGTTCTCAATGTGGATTTGAGATTCCAAAATCTTGAGCTGTAATTCCTTTAAACTAGCAGTGTCCTAATCCCTGGAGGGCTCATTAGAATGCCAACCCCACCCCCAGCATGCCTGATTCAGATTAGGGTGGGGCCTAAGCATTTGCTGTCTCTAAGGATGACACTGATCTATTGATCAGGGACCCTGCTTTGAGAACCACTCCTTCGAACCTCTGGCTTCCCTGGTGGCTCAGAGTCTGCCTGCAATGAAGGAAATGTGAGTTCATTCCCTGGGTCAGGAAGATCCCCAGAGAAGGGAATGGCAACACAATCTAGTATTCTTGCCAGGAGAACTCCATGGACAGAAGAGCCTGGTGGGGTACAGTCCATGGGCTCACAAAAGAGTCGGACACAACTTAGCGACTAAAGAACAGCCTTGTTAAAGGGAGGTGGGAGAAGGCAGGGAGTGGCAGGTATTAAACACCTACCGTGTACCCCCAGTGCTATGTGAAGTGCTTCAGCTATGCCGAATGCCACTCTTCCCTCTCCTTTTACACCCTAGGTGGTTTGAGAGCATCACCTGAGCCTACAGGTGGGATAAGCAAACACAGGCCCCTCTAGCTCTCTCAGCAGCCAACCCCTTGAATCTCTGGGAACTGATTCCTCTCACAGCCTCACATCTCTCCTTGGCCTCCCTCCTGCTTATTCCTCCTGGAGGGACATGGGGTGACCTATGGGGCCACTCTCAGAGGTTACCTTTCCCAGTTGGCACGTCCCATTGGAAGAGGCCAGAGTGTCACCTGCTCGCACTCAGGTCTCTAGGCCCTAAAGCCTGGACGTGGTCAGGCTTCGCTCTGGGGGTCCCCATGCAGGCGAGTGGAGTTGTCCCAGGCCTCCTCACAGGCCACACAGAGCTGGAGTGAACAGGTGAGCGTGTGTGCTGCAGGCGGCCAGTGCAGAGAGGACCCTTGTTTCCCTGGGGAGCCTTGTCCCAGCACTCATCCAGGGAAAGGCGAACCCCACTTCTCTTGAGGCTGGAGTGCACTCCCTGGGACCAACAGTCCACCGAGGTTTCTGGGCTTCTGCCACCATCCAGGGTGGGGCGAGGAGGGACCTGCATCCCTGAGCCTTCCCCCTTGGGCACCCATGGGCTCTCCCCTGGGAAGTGGCTGTGACACTGTCCTCCATGCTCCCTTCCTGCCCTCTTCCCACAGACACCCCTCCCCCGTCCAGTTCCTGCATGGCCCGGGTAGACCCAGTGTGATGGACCTCCCAGCCTGAGTGACGTGGGGAGTCCACTAGCCTTCCTCCTCACTGGGCATCTGCTGCTGTCTCAGAAAGCTTTCTGGAAGGTCACCGTGTGTCATTGTCACTCAGCTCCCTCCCAGGAGCAGAGCTGCTCATGTGAACGGAGCCGTTGTCATCATAACCTCAATTCGGCTGCAGCCGTGACTTTTTTTTTTTCATGATTTTTAGTCTCTGAATGAATGTGAATGCTGTTTCCCAGAGGCCAGGCTCAACTGATTCGAGCCCTTTCTGAAAGTGCCATGAGTAATCTGGGTCCTTCCGTAGGTGTTTACGGCAGGTGCATCTTTTGGTCTTTTGAGGTCAGAGGCTAGAGCTCCAGCCCGTGTGGGATTTTTCTCTCCAGAACCACTCATCAGAACTTTCCAGAAAGGTCCAATCCTTTTTGTTGATTCTGGGGGCAGATGCTGACTTTTCTAGCCCTGCTTGAGCAAGAAGACAGCTTTCATGTATCTTCCTGGGTGTCTCTCCTCAAGGCTATAGGTGCACAGAGTAGAGGTGGTAATGGCCACATAACATGGCTTTTGTCCTGTGGTTGGTGGCATGTTGGCCCAGGCTCTGTGGTCAGGCTTGCACGGAGCACACCCTCCCTGGGTGCTCCCACCACCAAAGCGTGAGCCCCTACTCACGAAGCACAAATCCCCAGTTTTGTGCTCTCTGCCACGCAGCCCAGCTGCAGAAGCTGTGTCCTGATCTAATAGCCCATTGCTCAGGCCTGCTTCTCTTGCAAAATCCTCGGCTGCAGCCAGCGCTGTGTGAGGCGGGGAGGCGGAGGGAGGGAGCTTATTTGATCTGCAGGTGAAAGGAGGCTTTATAAATAGGTCACCTTGTTCCACATCCTGAATTTTATTCTTTCCCCATCACGTGTTGAAACAATGGTTTTACTGTTCTGGGGGCAGTCGGACGCACTGAGGGGGAACTGAGCTGAAAGCTGGGTTGGGTGTTCGCTTGCCAGGCCACAGCGACCGCCTCTGTGTATCCCCTGCCTCCCCACGCCGTCCCATCCATTTGTCACCTATCACCTTGGACGTGTCTCCAACAGAGGGTATTGCTCGCTCAACAAACATTTTTTGTCTTTAACAACAAAACAAAAGGGTAATTTTTAGCATTTCCAATTGATCCGAAAGTGCTGTTTTGGAAGGCGGAACTGCGGAGCTGCTGATTTAATTGAAGGGACAGTGTTGCATTCCCAGCAGGTGCTGAGGGCGCTGTCCCAGCTGAGTCAAGGTTGGTGGTCTTGCCCCTCTCCAGCCTCTGCCCCCTAGAGGTCCTCCTTCCTCATCCTGGCCTTGGCAGAACACAGAGCCCCGTATAGCCACCATGGCTGGGTTTCCCATCTGAGGATGGCGCAGGTCTTTTCTTGTTCGGAGCCCACGGAAACAGATTATTGTTTTTCAGTCCCTCAGTCGTGTCTGACTCTTTGCAACCCCATGGACTGCAGCATGCCAGGCTTCCCTGTCCTTCAGTATCTCCCGGAGTTTGTTCAAACTCATGTCTGTTGAGTCAGTGATGCCTTCCGACTGTCTCATTCTCTGTTGCCCCTTCTCCTCCCGCCTTCAATCTTTCCCAGCTTCAAGGTCTTTTCCAGTGAGTCAGCTCTTCACACCAGGTGGTCAAAGTATTGAAGCTTCAGCTTCAGCATCAGTCCTTCCAATGAATATTCAGAGTTGATTTCCTTTAGGATTAACAAATAGCTACCCCATTTTTGCTGGGAAAAAATAAAATTTGAGATGTAAAAGCAGTGCAATTAGAAGTCTTGGGAAAACTTATTGTAGAAATACTGTCCTCTTTTGGGGGGATGGCTCCAGAGCTGTAACTGGGAATTCTTGTCCTGTATTTTAAATGCCCTGCTGTCTCCTTCATGTATATCTTCCTGTGTAAATTAAGTATTTATCCTCTGTTTGCTTTATAAGAAGTGACACATGTGGAAAGACTTTAGGAGTTGCTTTGAGAACAATTTGCTGTTGTGAATGTAGTGTGTTAAATCAGTGTATGTCCACCTTTTTATTCTTTTTTGTGTGCTTAAACATCCTTTTCATTGCAAAACAGAATACATGCATTAAATTTTTTTTCAATTCAAAGAGTCCTTAAAGTTAATGCATCCCACCCCCCACTCTCCAGTATTAACTGTTGTGACAGTTTTGGTGTTTATTCTTCTAGACCTTTCTCTATGCCTATTAAAAATTCTGTTCTTACAAACGCCAGTTCGTGCTCTGCATGTTGTTCTCCAATTTGTTTTTTAAAATATAACAGTGTCATGTTACATGTCACGTTAAGTCAGCACATCTGAGGGGCCACCTCCTTCTCTCCACAGCTGCTGGAGTTCATGGTGCAGTGGGCATCTTTGCCCACATGTCCGTGTGCAGGGCTGCAGGGTTTTACAGACAAGACCCCTGGAAGCGTGGTCAGTGGGTGATTGCAGCATGTTTTACACCTTACTGGAGACTGTCACGTGGCACCTATATGACGAGAAGCATGTCCCAGTGGAGTCTGTCTGTCTGGGATACATGCCCACACCTGTACACAAACAGCCTTTCCCCCACATCTTCCCCTGTTCCTTGTGCATCCCACAAGGCTCGCTGGTCCCTCCATCAGCGATAGAAGCTTGTCGGCATTACTTTCCTCTTGCATAGTGAAAACCGTGGGTGTATGTGTTCTCAACCATGTGTGCCCAGGAGACAGATATCAGTGTGCCCTTCCCTCCCGCTTCAGAGAGGATTGCTGCCTTAGATCAGCAAAGGCTGAGTACCCTTCCTCCGGCCCAGGTCTTGGACTCCCAGACAGTGGGCTTCAGAGGTGCTTCTGACTCCTCCCCACTCACTGGGGGTCACTGTCCAGCTCTGGGCTTCCTTCCCGGCACGTCCTCCAATTCTAGATCTGGTTCCCCTGCCCTCTGAGAGCAGAGAGCCCACTGGAGGAGCCCAAGAAGCTGGAGGGAAGGTGCTGTGTGAGGCTTTGGTCTTCCTCTCGGTGGAGAGCTGTGGCCCCCAGCAAATCCTCTCTGAAGCCAGGCTTTGGGATAGGAGTGCTGTTCCCCAGACCCTAAGCCAAGAGCACGTAATTGGCTGCTGGTGGTGACAGTGGGAGGGGTTCATCCACTTAGCGCTGGGGGTCCACCTGGAATTCCATTGTGAATGGGCAGCTCTGGTGGGTTCTTAGAGTCCCGGGCCACCCCATCCCAGGAAAGACACTATGTGGAAGGCTCTTGCCCATTAGAGGGTCCGAGACACATCCCTTTTCACGGTGAACCATGAGCTGACTTTTGTCCCAGCATGATGGGTGTGGCATCCGGTGGGAGGGGCGTGTTCATGGTAGGTGGAAAACGTCCAAGCCAGTCAACCACAGGGCTTTGAAGACGTCCCTCCCCTCTGTTCCAGAGCTTCTTTTTTAATGTTTATTTTTAATTTTTTAAATATTTATTTATTTGGCTGTGTCAGGTCTTTGTTGCAGCACTTGGGATCTTTAGTTGTGGCATGTGGGATCTTAGTTCCCGGACCAGGGATCGAACCCCAGCTCCCTGCATAGGGAGTGTGGGGTCCTAGTCACTGGACCACCAGGGAAGTCCCTATCTCAGAAGTTTTTATCTCATTCCCTCTCCTGAAAGTAAATGCAGACTCCATGAGGCCTTGCCAGGCTTCTAGTGTGACGTGTGTGTGTGTGTGTGTGTGTGTATGCACCCGTGTTTGTGAGAGCTGTATCCCTCTGTGTCCCTCCTCGGGGGAAAGCGAGTCCATCTGCAGTACCAGTGTGAATCACAGTGTCCCTGTCCTGTGACTGTGACTGCCCACTACTCCTGCTTCCCTTCTCCTCCCACCCCCCCACTCCCACCCCCATACCCCCCAGGGTATGAGAGGAGATGGAACCCTCACAACCACGTGCTCTGCTCTGATCCTGGGGACGGGCTTTCCTCTTTGACACCCATCTTACAGAAGAGCAAACTGAGGCTCAGAAAAGCGTCGGATGAGTCTCAGGCAGAGGGCTGAAGATGAGAAGCCGCAGGAGCAGGGCTGGCAGAGGAATGATGCAGAGTCTGGAGGCTAGGATGGGAAGGAGCCTGGGGGGAGCACCCTGGCAGGCCATAGTCCCAAAAAAGAGGGCTAGTGGGTCCCTGCGGCCCCCAAAAAAGAGGGCTAGTGGGTCCCTGCGGCCACATTTGAAAGTAGACAGGAGATGGAGAGCAGGCAGTTGGCTGATTCGGACAGACAGCTGACCAGCTGCTGAGAGGTTACACTGTCTTTTCTGACCTCTCATTCTGGGGCTGGACTGACCTTGCTGCCACACGATTCCTCCCAGCAAACATCTCGTGCTTTCCTGCTGCCCTGATCCGTGTGTGGGGTTGGCCGACTACCTCCTGGTCTGCTCTTGTAAATAAAGTTTTATTGGAACTCAGCCAGGCTTCTTTATTTATGTGATGTCTGTGGCTGCTCTCAGGCGACAAGGCAGAGCTGAGGAGTTGCACAGAGACTCTTGGGCCCACAAAACCTAAAGCATTTACCAGCTCCCCCTTGACAGAGAGTTTGCTGATCCTGGTCCAGCTGTGTTGTGGTTCAATCACTTAGTCATGTCCAACTCTTTGCGGCCCCATTGACTGCAGCACTCCAGGCTTCCCTGGTCTTTACCATCTCCCGGAGCTTGCTCAAACTCATGTCCATCGAGTCAGTGATACCATCCAACCATCTCATCCTCTGTCATCCCCTTCTCCTCCTGCCTTTAGTCTTTCCCAGCGTCAAGGTCTTTTCTAGTCATTCAGCTCTTTGCATCAGATGGCCAGAGTATTGGAGCTTCAGCTTTGACATCAGTCCTTCCAATGAATATTCAGGGTTGATTTCCTTTAGGACTGACTGGTTTGATCCAGCTACAGTAGGGGTTACGTGTGTGCACAGGCCCAGATGTACTAGCCCACGAGCTCTCTCTGTCCCTCTCTCCCCCTCTCCCCCCACCACCCTATCAGCCCTTCCCTCCTTCCATCTCTGACTTGACCTCAACCTCCTTGCTGTGGTCCTTCTCCATTCCCACTCATTTCTCCCCAAATATTTTAAATTAATGTGTTGGAAGGACTTTCCCACCACCACCCTTCCTTCCCACCTGCCCAGGTCTCCTCTCCCCCTACCCCATCCCTAGCCTCCCCCTCACTCTCTCCATCTGCTCTCATGGGTGGTGTGGGGTGGGATCTTTGACCCCATGAGATTCAGGGAGAGAGGTTCTTCCTGCTATGAGGCTTGAGCCAGCTGACAAGAGGGTGATAGCCTGGAGGGTGAGAGGAATGACCTACTCGCTGAGATAAGGGGGTCCAAGCACTCCCACATGGGCATTTGCCAAGAGCCTGCCTCCCAGGACCCCTGGCCGCCTTGAGGATGGGGCATCTCTGGAGATCTTGTCCCAGCTGATGAGAAGAAAACAGTTCCAGATCGGAAGCCAATCTCACTGCAGATCCCTCCTGTCCTCCTGGTCCTGTGGGTCCCTGGGTGCCCAGTGGGGAGGCCAGTGGTCCCAGGTTGCCAGATCTTCGGCAGCCAGTCCCTGCCCTCATCCCCTGGCAGACGCTTCATCTTGTACCTTGGAGGGAAAATGACACGCTAACTGCAGCCCCACACTGGGCTCCCTTGTGTTGTCCTTGTCCCAGGCACCATCGTGCTCCTGGGAACAAGTGACCCTGTGGTGCTTCTCCAGCAGCCAGGCACCCATGGCCTCTTGCCCAGCTCCTCTGTGTCCTCATTTACTCCTGTTTATGTAGCCAGGAGTCTGCCTGCTGCCTTGTCTGGCCAGTCCTGGGAGAGCGTGAGAGCGTTCATGCTCAGTCATGTCCGACTCTTTGTGACCCCATTGACCGTAGCCCACCAGGCTCCTCCGTCCATGGGATTCTCCAGGCAAGAATACTGGAGTGGGTTTCCATGTCTTCCTCCAGGGGATCTTCCCTACCCATGGATTGAACCCATGTCTCTTGCATCTCCTGCACTGGCAGGTGGATTCTTTACCACTGAGTCACCTGGGAAGCCAGTCCTCGGAGCCTGTCCCCCAAACTAGGCAGCCAAGAGGCCCTCCCATGGGCCAGGGGAGTGGGAGGTAGTGGTTGTGATGGCAGGAAGCACCTTCTCTCTTGAGTGAGGCTCAGGAAATGGGGACTGGAGTGGCGGGGGTGACCAGAGTCCTATCTGTCCCACATTTCAGCCCCTCCTCCCAGTGCTGCCAACAGAGAGGACAGACAGTGGACTCTCCCCTCCGGCCTGTGGCTCTGATCTCCCTTAAAGGACACAGGGATGGTGTAGCCTGGGTGGAAATGAGTCGTCTTGGAGTCGGACTTCTTTCCCAGATGGGCTGTGGGGACTGGAGGAGCCAAACACTAGACACCAGTTGAAGAATGTGGGTGGGAGAGGATGGCTGTCTAAACGTGGGTCCAGAACCACTCAGGGGTGGTAGTGAGAGCCCTGTGCCCACCTGATTCTGGGCCAGCTGGGGGGGGGGGCGTTGATGTGCCCCCTGGAGCCACTGAGCCAGGAGTTTTATGCCCACCCTGGGGTTCCCTTCCCTAGTGTGAACTGGTGGTACATCCTCGGAGGTGGCTGTGCTGGAAGAGAGAGGAGGGACTGGGAATCAGCACCTCAAATGGTTTCTGCTGCCATGCAGGGATTCACCTGCCCTCCAAACAGCAGGTGCTGGGAGTAAGCCTCCCATTGCTTTGACCAGAGGAGACGCCCACTGCCCTGAGCTGACCTTGTGATCAGGCCAACTTGGCCTTCTGCCCTGAGAAACAGTGATGAATTCGCAAGCCTCAGGCTGGACACCTGACACAGTTGGGCGTAACACCTGCCCCCAAGGCCACCTCTCCACACAGACTTCCAGGTGCACGGCCCCCTCCTTTATGCTAACCTAGCTGCAGGGGCAGAGGGAATGTCACTCGGTGCAGAGGCTCCGGTCTGCCCGGAATCAGATGTGATGGGAGGGACATGCCTGTGTGATGTATGAACCTAGTGGATTTCTCCCCTTCTCTCTGCACCCCCAGCTCACCTCCTGTTTCTCCTCCCACCCACTAGGCAGCACCGGATGCTCCACATCACCTAGCAGCCTCCCTCAGGAGTGCCATCCCGGCCTGATTGAAAACTGGAGAAGTGGCCCCGCCATTGATGAGTTTGTCTTGGGAGTTGGTGACCAGGTGAAACGGGAGGCCGACATGGGGCAGAAGGTCACTGGAGGGATCAAGACGGTGGACATGAGGGACCCCACGTACCGGCCCTTGAAGCAGGAGCTCCAGGGTCTGGACTATTGCAAGCCCACCCGCCTGGACCTGCTGCTGGACATGCCTCCCGTGTCCTATGACGTCCAGCTACTCCACTCCTGGAACAATAATGACCGCTCACTCAACGTCTTCGTGAAAGAGGACGATAAGCTCATCTTCCACCGGCATCCGGTGGCGCAGAGCACGGACGCCATCAGGGGCAAAGTCGGGTACACGCGTGGGCTGCACGTATGGCAGATCACGTGGGCCATGAGGCAGCGGGGCACCCACGCCGTGGTGGGGGTGGCAACGGCAGACGCCCCCCTGCACTCCGTGGGGTACACAACACTCGTTGGGAATAACCACGAGTCTTGGGGCTGGGACTTGGGGCGCAACCGGCTCTACCACGACGGCAAAAACCAGCCAAGCAAGACGTACCCGGCCTTTCTGGAGCCGGACGAGACGTTCATTGTCCCCGACTCCTTCCTAGTGGCCCTGGATATGGACGACGGGACCCTGAGCTTCATTGTGGATGGACAGTACATGGGAGTAGCTTTTCGGGGACTCAAGGGCAAAAAACTGTATCCTGTAGTGAGTGCTGTCTGGGGCCACTGTGAGATCCGCATGCGCTACTTGAATGGACTTGACCGTAAGTGTCCTCGGCTCTGTTTTTGGTGGTGGTGTCCCTGGCCTCCCTGTGCCCTGCTGGTCCTGGCTGGGCCCAGCTAAAAGTCTACAGTTGTTGCATTTAAATGTCTTTAAGTAGACACCCCAACTTTCAGATCCTCAGACTCTTGCCTTGCCTCAGATTAGATGAGATTTCTAGCTAGAGTCTGCAGATTACATGGCAGCCCCTCATGGCTGGATGGTGGATGGATGGATGGATGGATGGATAGATAGTTGAGTGAGTGAGTGACTAAAGGAGTGAATGGATGAATGGAGGGGTGGACAGATGGACGGATGGATGGATGAATAAGTAACGAAGTAGATGGGTGGGTGGGTGGATGGTTGAATGAATGAAAGGGTCAGTGGATGGATGGTTGAATGGATGAAAGGATCAGTGGATGGATGGTTGAATGGATGAAAGGGTCAGTGGATGGATGGTTGAATGAATGAAAGGGTCAGTGGATGGATGGTTGAATGAATGAAAGGGTCAGTGGATGGATGGTTGAATGAATGAAAGGGTCAGTGGATGGATGGTTGAATGAATGAAAGGGTCAGTGGATGGATGTTGAATGAATGAAAGGGTCAGTGGATGGATGGTCTTTGACAGATGTGGTCTGTTTCTGGTTGACCTGCCTCCAGGTTTGATCTGCAGTTGATCACCTTCTAGCACAGTAACCATCGTATTATTGAGCTGGGCTTTGCGTCCTGGGGGTACTAGGGCTGCCCACATAGTGAAAGCCAGTGACCTCTCATTCATTCGACAGCAGATATCCCCTGTACTCCGTGGGGTACAGATGTTTCTCTTTGGAACCCTCCGCTGCCCATCTTTCCCTTGCTGCTCCTGGCAGGCTCTGACAGGGTGAGGGCAGTGAGCCCACAGCCAGGTGGGGTGTCCCCCTCACCTGTGTAGCCCAGCACTGTAGGTCCTCCTGGTACTCCTGGCAGGTGTGTATCCAGCAGGTAACCTCCCTGAGGAAGTCACTCAGACCCGGTCTAGGGAACCAGCAGGGCAAGTTCTGTGAGTCCCTCTCTCCACAAATCAGGCTAGAAGGTTCACAGCCACATCTACCCTGTGCAGGGATGGGCAGGGATTGGGAGCCCGGGACCCAGGGTCTCAGGGGAACCTGGCCTGTAGTCCTGCTTATCTCTTCCTAGTAGAGAGTGACTACAGCCCCAGGGAGTTCAGTGCCATCCCCCCGTTTTTGTAATATTTATTTATTTGGCTGCACTGAGTCTTAGTTGTGGCATGTGGCGTCTTCGATCTTCATTGCAGCATATGGAATCTCTAGTTGCAGCATGCGAACTCTTAGTCGCAGCATGTGGGATCTAGTTTCCTGACCAGGGATTGAACCCGACCTCCAAGCATTAGGAGCTCAGGGTCTTAGCCACTGGACCACAGGGAAGTCCTTTAATGCCTGCTCTGTGCAGACAGAGGAGTGAACTGTTGGGTCCAGGCTTCTGAGACTTGGTCTTTCCAAGAACGGGTCAGCCCTGGCCCCTCTGGAAACAGATCCATCAGTGCTGATGCCGGGAGTGCACAGTTTTACTGCTTACATGCCCAGCTCTGGGACAGAAGGCAGACCTTAGAGCGGCCGGGAGGGGCCTGTTCCCCCATGGCGAATCAGGGCGTGCACGAACAGAACTGTTCCCCTGCTGAGTCAGGACAAGGCTCGGCGGTGGTTCTGCCAAAGCAGTCCTGGAGGCCCAGATGGGTGTGATCGGTCAATGCCCTGTCAGCTCTGCATTAGATGGGAGGTCAGATGTCTTTGCAATTTTTCTTGTTTGGGAAACTTAAAGGGATGGAGGCAGAGGGCATGTGTTATGAGAAGGCCACCCCTGAGCTGGACCCCGGGGTGGAGGGGGGAGACTGGAAGTGCCCAGAGGCTTAAGCCCCCTCCACACTCTTGGTGTCTGATGAGGATGCTCCTCTGTCCCCACAATAACGCCAGGCAGTGCCAGGGCCCCATTGGCTTCTAGCCTTCTACTCTCCTAATCAGACATGAATGGGCCCCACTCTGCACTGCTGGCTGGCTTAGGAGGATCCGGGTGGGAAAACCTGTGAGGGTAAGGCAGCAACCCCAACCTCTGCAGGGTGTTTGATCTTATGTCCTAGAAGGGTCACTTTGGCTGCTGTGTAGAAATGGATGGTAGGGGCACGAGGGGCCACCAGGAGGCCAGGGAGGAGCCCTGATGGTTGTCCAGAGGAAAGGTGCGGGTGGGGACGAGGGCCAGGGTGGGCACCGTGGACGTGGGGAAGTGACATTTGTGATGCTCACTCAGCATGTCACAGTGACTCTGCAGGTCTGGAGACAGGACAGTGGTCAGTGGAGATGGAGCTGAAAGCTCTAACCCTGGATGAGGTCACCAAGGAAAGGAAGGAGGAGAAGGCTGAGGCCCAGCCCTGGGGCGAGTCATTGTTTAGGGTGGATGATGAGGAAGGAAAAGTGGAGTAGCAGAGGCTGGGGGGAGGAGTAGTGTTCTGGACACCAAATGAAAAAAGGACTTCAAGAAGGACAAAGTCATGCCAAGTCAAGTACACTCAGCCAAGTCAAGTATACTCAAGACTTGTCCATCAGCTTTGGCGGTGAGGCGATGGCTGGTGACCCTGACAAGGGTCATCTGGATAGGGTGGGTTCAAAAGCCTGAGGAAGGGGCTGGTGTAGAGAGGAGGGGGTGTGGTTATTTCCTGGGGCCACAGGAAAAAATGACTGCCAACTGGGAGGCTTAAAGTAACAGAAATGATGTTTCATCTCAGTTCAGGAGGCCAGGTATCTGAAACTAAGGTGTGGGCAGGGCAGTTCCTTCTCAGGGCTCTGAGAGTCTGTCCTGTCCCAGCACGCCTTGGTTTGTGGACACATCACTCAGTCTCTGCCTCCGTGGTCATGTGGCCTGCTCTGGTTGTGACCTCTTATAAGGACAGGGCTCATTCGACTCCAGTATGTGTGAGTGCTCAGTCACTCAGTCATGTCTGACTATTTGTGACTTTATGGACCGTAGGAGCCCACCAGGCTCCTCTGTCCATGGGATTTTCCAGGCAAGAATACTGCGGTGGGTTGCCATGCCCTCCTCCAGGGTATCTTTCCGACCTAGGGATAGAACCCGAGTCTCCTGTGGCTCCTGCATTGCAGGCGGATTCTTTACCGCTGAGCCACCAGGGAAGCCTTATTCCAATGTGACCTCATGTTAACCAGTTACATCTCCAAAGACCCTGTTTCCAGCAGGGTCACATTCTGAGGTTTTCAGATGGACTTGAATTTGGTGGGAGGGGTGCTGTCCCACCCACAGTTCCTTCCCCTCCCTGGGCTGCTGCCTTCGGGGGAAGACGAGGCAGTTAGAGACAGAGCCCAGAGTATCTGTCAGGTGAGGTCAAAGGGCACCCAAGTCCTCTGCCCAGGAGGGTTTGCTTTACTCCCCAAGGCAGCTGAGGAAGAAGGGATGTCAGAGTCCACCCAGGGAACAGGGCATGACAGGCAGAAGCCCTGGCCAAGTCTGACCAGATACATCTTCTTGGTGTCAGGCCTGGACTGGGCTCTGCAGTCTTCGAGCAATCTTCTTACTGCTCCCTGGGTCGTCTGGAAAGTCCACTCCCTCCTTCTCCACCCAGTCCCACTTCACCCAGCTGCCCGGTGCTGACCTCAGCAGGGAGCAGCTGTTTGCAGAGCGGGTCAGCCAGAGTTGTCAGAGTCCTGTTCACCCCTTCCCCCACCTCACCCCACCCTGGGTACTGCAGTGGGCATTTTGTCCTCCCAGTCTGCCTTCCCCCGAACGCCAGGTGGACCCTCCCCGGAAGAATCCCTGCCCCAGTGCCGGGACCCTGGGCTGAGCTGGCCTGGACAGGGCCAGAGCAAAGGCTGTGTGTCCTTGTGTGACCTCCACCACTGTCCAACCACCTCTGATCACAGACCACTTGTTCTGACTCTTCCTTGGGGCTCAAGGTCTCCGGGGCTGAGGCTGCAACCAGAGGGGCTGCTGTGTCATCTTGCTCTTTTCTGGGAAGAAGGGGCAGCAATGGCCATTGGAGGGGGAGACAGGGCCCAGTTTGGCTCCTAGGCCTGCCCACCCCACTCCCTGGAGAATCAGAAGGAAAGGCCTATTTTTTTTTTAAGCTGTGCTGTGTCTTCATTGCTGTGAGGGCTTTCTCCAGTTGCAGTGAGCAGGGGCTACTCTCTAGGTTCGGTGCTTGGGCTTTTCATTGTGATGGTTTCTCTTGTTGCAGAACACGGGTTCTAGGGCACTGTGGGCTTCAGTAGTTGCGACTCTAGAGCACAGGCTCAATAGCTGTGCTGCACAGGCTTAGTGTCTCTGCGGGATGTGGGATCTTCCTGAATTAGGGATCAAACCCGTGTCTCCTGCACTGGCAGGTGGATTCTTTACCACTTAGCCCAGGCTTTTTTTTTTTTTTTTTAATATTTATTTGTTTGGCTGCACCGGGTCTTAGTTGTGGCCTGTGAGATCTAGCTCCCTGACTAGGAATTGAACCTGGGCCCCCTGCACTGGGAGCATGGGGTCTTAGCCAGTGGACCACAGAGAAGTCCCAGGAAAGGCCTATTTTCAAGCAGCAGACCAGCTGTCATTCAAAGGAGAGTCCTCCTGCACCTCTCCCCCCAACTTTTAATGGCACCTCCCATTAAGGAAGCATTTCCTTGCAGTTCAGCATTTTCAAATTCTCCTTTTTTTGGTTCCCAGGACCTGGGAGCTGTGAAGGTGGTGGGTGGAAACGTCTCTGAACTGGGCACTTCCTGACTTGAGACGTACATCCATGACCTCACAGACCCAAAGTCCATTCACCGCCCGTGGACTGGACACAGAACCAGGCTCTGGGGTTGCGGGTGAGCATCTCTTGGAGAACTAGGAGGTGACCCTGGCTGTGCATGTTCAAATCGTCCACCAGGTGGTTGCTCGTCGTGGAGATGTGGATGTGGGCACGTGGCCTTGTCCAGTTCCTTGTCCTTCTGCCCCCGTAAATAGCGCCAGCTTCACTTCCTGATTCCTGAGCCATACTCCATGCGGATGGAGCCGGATACAGACCCTACAGCCCCACACTCCCCACCCTGGGTAAAAGGACTGAGGGCGGGAAGGCCTTCTGGGTCCGGGTAGTGACCAACCAGAATCTGTGGGACAGATGTTTTTCCTGGCATGATGTCCACATCCATCTCTGGAGCCTTGCACTCGGTCTCTGCAATCAGACCAGGACCCCGGGCATTATAGTCTTGCCTCCTGCAAAATCGGCAATGGGTGGGGTTGAGGATGACCTGCTGTTTAGAAACATTTCTTCCTGAAGGTGTTGATGAGCTGATTTGATACCCATTTAGCCAAGAGGTGAGGATGGGAACTCCCTCTCAGCCCTTCCCATGGCCCAGCAGGCTCTCCATCATAGTCAGTGGCTTTTGAAGCTTTCTCAAGTGTCTTCAGACATGAGGGGAAGCCCCTCTGGGGCTGAGCCACATCCTTGAATGAGGCAGTGCTGGAGGAGGATGGAGGAGAGTTTCTGAGTGGAAGCATGCGTGCTCAGTTGATTAGTCATGTCTGATTCTTTGCAACCCCATGAACCGTAGCCCACCAGGCTCCTCTGTTCTTGGGATTCTCCAGGCAAGAATACTGGAGAGGGTTGCCATTTCCTTCTCCAGGCGACCTTCCTGACCCTGGGATTGAAGCTGTGTCTCCAACATCTCCTGCATTGGCAGGTGGATTCTTTACCACTGCGCCTCCTGGGAAGCCCTCTGAGTGGAGGAGAGGAGCCCAATTCCCCACTCAGAGGCTCAGAGGACCACTAGCTCCTCATCCTGGCATTGCTGGACTTCAGGCTCAGCCAATGGGACTCTGGGGAGCGTCTGGTCCAGACCCCTCGTCTTCCATCTGGGGAAGCTGAGGCCTGTGGGAAGGGAGCCATTTGCTCGAGGCCAGGCTGCTATGCAGGTGAAGGTGAGGGGCTGGGGCTGGGGTCCCCGAGGCAGGTCCAGTGAAGGAGACCAGGTCTCTGCAGGCCAGCAGGTGGGATGATTCCATCCCGACCCCCCAGGAGTCTGTGGGATCCTTGACCAGAACATATGGAACATCATTTAGTTAATCCTTCCTCCAGGAAAGGCCCCGTTTCAAAGCTTTCCATGAAAAACATCTACCACTTCCATCCTGTCTCCTGGGCTTCCCTGGTGGCTCAGACAGTAAAGAATCTGCCTACAATGTGGGAGACCTGGGTTCACTTCCTGAGTTGGGAAGATCCCCTGGAGGAGGGCATGGCTTACCCACTCCAGTATTCTTGCCTGGAGAATTCCATGGACGGAGGAGCCTGGCAGGGTGGCTGCATGGGGTCTCAAAGAGTCAGACATGACTGAGCAAATGACACTATTAGGACTATCCTGTCTCCTGGGACTGCCCAGGGGAGATAAAGAGCCATTGTCTGTCTTCTTTTAAAGCCTGGAATTTCATAAATGCCCTGTCAAGCCTAAGATGTATTCTTTTTTTAAATAACAGCTTTACTGTGATATAATTCACATGCCATGCAATTCACCCATTAAATTGCACCGTGTGGTGACCTCTAGCTTACTAACAGCTGTGTAGCCTCTGGTGTGGTTCATCTTAGAACACTTTCATCATCACCAAAGGGAACCCCTACTCAGTCATTCCCTATTTCCCCAAAAACCACCAGCCTTAGGATTTGGTCTTCAGTCACTGAATTTTTATTTATTTATTTATATTTTGGGCCACACAGTGCGCGGTTTGCCGGATCTTAGTTCCCTGACCGGAGAAGGCAATGGCATCCCACTCCAGTACTCTTGCCTGGAAAACCCCATGGATGGAGGAGCCTGGTAGGCTGCAGTCCATGGGGTCGCTAGGAGTTGGACACGACTGAGCGACTTCACTTTCACTTTTCACTTTCATGCATTGGAGAAGGAAATGGCAACCCACTCCAGTGTTCTTGCCTGGAGAATCCCAGGGACAGAGAGCCTGGTAGCTGCCGTCTATGGGGTCGCACAGAGTCGGATACGACTGAAGCGACTTAGCAGCAGCAGCAGCAGTTCCCTGACCAGGGATTGATCCCAAGCCCTCGGCAGCATAAGCACCAAGTCTTAACCACTAGTATGTGACGTATGTGAAAGTCACAGTTGTGTCCAACTCTTTGTGACCCCATGGATTATACAGTCCATGGAATTCTCCAGGCCAGCATACTGGAGTGGGTAGCCTTTCTCTTCTCCAGGGGATCTTCCCAACCTGGGGATCAAACCCAGATCTCCTACACTGCTGGCAGATTCTTTACCAGCTGAGCCACCAGGGAAGCCCAAAAATACTGGAGTGGGTAGCCTATCCCTTCTCCAGCAGATCTTCCCGGCCCAGGAATTGAACTGGACCACCAGGGAATTCCCAATGACTGAATTTTTAAATATTCTTTTTAATATTCTGAGACACACTGGTGAATATTAAAGAATTTTTGTCGCTTTTTAATTGGTGGAATGGGATCTCAAGGGAAATGCTGGGGGTTTTCTCAGTTTTTCGGTTTGACCTTTTATTTTGTTCACAAGGAGGTTTGGGGAGACTGTGGACAAGGTCACAGATCCACTCACTTCAGCTCTTTGTGTGTCCAGGACCCCGTGGCGGGGAGGGACCCCGAGCCATTCATCTGTGCTCACCTGTACCTGGCTTCATGGGTGAGAGCAAGGAGTCAGCCAGGCATGGGGGGAGAGGAGACAAGCAGAGCCCACGACAACTCAGCAGCCTCTGGGGCCTTGGAGGGCATGACTTTCTGGTTCCTTCTGGAGCAGAGGGTTTATCTGAGACGCAGGCTGTGTGGAGCCTCTCTTGCAGGAAGCTAGGTCTTAGGCCCTCCCAGGGACACGAGGGCAGAGGTGCCCTTGCAGGCTGCTACCAGAAGGCCCTTGGGATCCAGGTTCCTGATGCAGCTCTACCATGAACTGGGCCCCGACTGCAGGGGTTTGGACCCCAGCCTGTAATCCTGGCGCTTCAGCCCCCTCTGCACCTGAGTGCCCTCAGCTGTAAAATGGAGAGGAGAACCGTCCCTGTGAGCAGTCAGGTTAACATAGAATGATTCTCCTCCTGAAAGACCAAGTGGGGTCTGAGACTGGATATATGCAGGGGAGAGTCCATGAAGAGGGCCTCTAGTTCAGTGGCTTAGAGCTAACCCTGATCCTAACCCTTGCTCCTTGTCCTGCCAGTGGTGTGGCCCTGGGCTAGTTATTTGGACTCTATCCCTCAGTTTCCTCATCAATAAAATGGGGATGATGATCATGGTATGTGATTATTAGATCATTCATAACAGACCATCATGGGGATTAAATGAGGGCTTACAAGGGGGCCTGGCCCAGTGAGTTTTCTGTGTTAGCAATTAATAACTCATTTAAAATGTAAAATGAGACAGAAATCAAACCAATATTGTAAAGCAATAATCAATCAATTAAAAATAAATAATTTTTTTTTAAAAAAAGGTAAAATGAGGGGAGCCTTTGGTGGTCCAGAAGTTAGGACCCCGCGCTTTCACTACCGAGGGTCCAGGTTCCATCCCCGGTTGGGGAACTAAGATCCCATAGGCCACACTGCATGGCCAGAAAAAAAAAGTAAAAGGAGTTCATTTGTAGTCATCTGGGTATGAAAACTAGTATCCAGACTTCCATGGTGGTCCAGTGGCAAAGAGTCCGAGTCCCCAATGCACAGGGCCTGAGTCTGATCAACCAAGACCCTGTGCAGCCAAATCAATAGATCAATAAACATTTTTTTTAAAAAACGTCGGGTATCAGTAAGTGATGCTGTTGCTGCTGTTGTTGGTGTTTGCTCTCAAACCACCCAGAGCCATTCTAACAGGCGTCCTCTCTCTCCTCCTATCCGCAGCGGAGCCCTTACCACTCATGGATCTCTGCCGTCGCTCGGTGCGCCTGGCCCTGGGGAAGGGGCGCCTGGGTGAGATCCACGCGCTGCCACTGCCCGCCTCCCTCAAGGCCTACCTCCTCTACCAGTGATGCTCCGCCTGGGACCGCCAGCACAACCACCCCCCCGGTGCCAACTCACTGAGCCACCACAGCGCCACGAGCCTTGGACCGGCGTCCGAGGCGTGGGAGGAAGTCCCGACTTCCTTTTCATCCTCCCTGGCTGCCCAGCCGGACACAGACGGCTTTGGATACGGGCCCTTCTGCTCCCCTTCTGGACCTTGGCAGAAGTCCCCCGCATGCCATATCACAGCCCCTCCTTGGAAAAAACACAGAGGATAAACTGCTGCCCCGAGCTCTTACCTACTCTTGGGGTGGCCTGGGTGCTCCCCACACCTGCCGGGACCCCCCGGTGCCGAGAACAGATCCCAGGGGTGCGAAGAGGTGCTTAGATGAGGGCCAGCACCCGCCCAGCAGGGCAGCCGCAGCGGACGAAGCTCAGGATGTCAGAAGCTCACCATGGCCACCGAGGCAGAAACCAAAATGGGACCTGCCCTAGGCACATGAGCACCCAGCATCAGTCCTGGCTGCCGGAGCCTCCAAACCCTGTATTTATTCTTTTAACAGTAACAAAAGCCATTTATTTATTCCATTTAGAAAGGACACTTTGTTCGGGTCACTTCTCTCTGGAGTGTTCTGTTGCTTTGCTTCCACCTGCCCCTTCCTGGGATGTGTGTGCCTCACTGGCCCTTTCGCTGGGTCATGTTTGTGATGTGTCCCCATGTGGGCACAGGGGGACCTCTGTGTGGGCCCCTCGATCTACAGTTTCCAGGGGGCTCTGCTCCTGAGTGCCCGAGCGGGCCCCTGAAAGGGCACCTCACGTGCAATAATGAGTGTCTTAGGGACCTGTCTGCAAGGGCGGTGGCAGCTCCCCGCGTCCCCCCAGATAGCCACTTGTCACTCAGGCTCATCCATTTTTGCACGTGGTTTTATTTTTTTAGTCTTCTGTGGGGTTTTTTGGTGTGGGTTTGGTTTCATTTTCGCTTTCCTACCTGAGATTTGCCACACGAATACACGGAAGCTCTGGCTTCCCCTGTCGAGAACCTGCCGAAACAAGACGGGGGATGAGTGGGTCTGAGAGGCCAGGGGCAGGGCAGGCGGGGGGGAGACCAGAGCAGAGTTGTGTGTCCTCGAAGCCAGTGCCTGTCTCCGCTTGGTGCCCCTGTCCGGGCTCTGGGCTGAAGTGGAATAGCCTCGGTTCATCACAGTGCCCCAGAGCCGTGGGGTAGGGCAGGGTGGGGTGGGGCGGGCAGCCTGCAGTGGGGGGGAAGCACCCTCCCTTGCACAACTCCCCCACGTAGCAGACCCCAGCACCTGCCACCAAGTCACCTTTTCTTATGTCTTGAAGTCCACCCTCTTAGAATCTGCCTTCTGTTCATTTCTGTACAGGTACAATAGATGACTTTATTTGTTTAAAATGTTTAATATATATGCATATATATTTGTCCGTAAAAAATATGTTTTAAACAGCTGCTGTAGGGTACCTTTTAAAAAAAAAAGTCTTCCAGTGGAGTATATTTTTTAAAGCACAAAATTGGTGCCAAGACTGGGTGAGGAATGTAAATGTCCCCTTGCTATTCGGAGGTTTGTTTTTCCCCCAGTGGGTGGGAGGAACCAAACCTGAGACGTTTAAAGACTGTCCTCGCTCCTGTTTCAGGGTGGGCCATGTTCTGATGAATGTTACACATGAGAGGGTCTCATTAGACAGATCTCAGCCTTATCGCCTTGACCCAGTCGTCTCCCACAGACGCTGGACAAACCCCCGGGCTCCTTGTTGTCTCTCTGCACCCCTGACACCCCAGCTCCCCGAACCTCAGTCCCATCTGTCTTTCCTCTCAGCCCAGAGCTTTGTGGCCTGTACAGTTTTGAAACTCCTGTTCTATTTTATGATGGTTGATAATAGTCAGTAACCTAATAAAGGAAAGTTTATTAAAATACAAAGGCGCTTTGGAGTCCCTCTTTGAGCTCTGTGCTGTGCTGTGCCTAGTCGCTTCAGTCGTGTCCGACCCTTTGCGACCCCATGGACTGTAGCCTGCCAGGCTCCCCTGTCCATGGGATTCTCCAGATGAGAATACTGGAGTGGGTTTTCATGCCCTCCTCCAGGGGATCTTCCCAAACTTTGATCTTTAGGGGAAGGGAAAGGGCATGACGAACCCCTCCCGGGTCCATGGTTTCCAACAACAGATAATGGGGTGACCCCCCAGAGCCCTTGGAGGAGGGTGGAGTGTCAACAGGGGTCCCAGATGGAGGAAGAGAATCCCAGAGGGATGATCCTAGAACATCCCCATCCTTTTCAGAAGTTCTTGAGCCTGTAGCTCAGAATTAGGGACTCGCTGAGCTAGTAGAAAGGATTCTGCACATCAGCAAGGACCCTTGGCTCATTGTTGAGTTGACTGTTGGCTTTTCAGAGTCCAAGCACTGGGCACTCAGCTAAGGGAGCTGGTCCTTCACCCATCTTTACATCCCCAATGCCAAGCACACAGGAAGGCTGAATGAGCCCATTCTGCTAGCTGCTCCCCACTCCACACCCCAGCGGAGAAGATAGGAAGTTCTGGCTTAGACAACTGGTGACTGATAAAGTGAAGAGTCAAGAAGTTTACTAGATACAACCACACATCATGACTAGTTTCCAAAGAATTAACAAGAGTGCATTCTGCTCCCTGCGTGTGTACGTGTGTGCTCAGTCACTCAGTCGTGTCCAACTCTTGGCGACCCCATGGACTGTAGCCTGCCAGGCTCCTCTGTCCATGGGGATTCCCAGGCAAGAATACTGGAGTGGGTTGCCATTTCTCCTCCAGGGGATCTTCCCAACCCAGGGATCAAACTCGTGTCTCCTGCGTCTCCTGCATTGGCAGGCGGATTCTTTACCACTGAGCCCCCTGGGAAGCCCTCAGCTCCCTGTGGGCACTTTTCATTCTAAAGGCATGTTGGGATCTGCTGGTACTGGGCAAACTGCCCTGGTCTGAGGCCCAAGACCCCTGGGACCAAGGGCCCCTGTTGCTTTCTCTGAGAACCTCCTGGCCAGCTTTCCTGAGACCACTTGCATCAGACCCAGCTGAGGGACGTTAGTTAAGATGCTCATCTCTGGACCCTGCCTGAGATGGACAGAATGGACATTTCTGGGACCAGGTCCAGGGATGCGTGACTCCCTCCACCTCCCCAGGTGACCTTCTGTGAGAGTTTGGAGACCACTGGTGGTGACTAGGTCAACTCTATTCCTGGGAAAGTTGCAGGGTAAAGGGAAATCCTTTCAGTGTGTGGCTGGGTTGGACCAGCAAGGAGCACATGGCCTCCTGAATCAGACCTGGGTTCCAGTGTTTCTCTGACCCTCATGAGCTGTGTGATCCTGGTGAGCCTCTGCAAAGTTGCGTCACCATGGTCCCCGTCTCTGAGGAGGGTAGCAAGAGTGACAGAAGTCTTTAATTTTTTTAAAAAACATATTTAAAAAAAGTATTTATTTTTGTTTGCACTAGGTCTGTGTTGCTGTGCGTGGGCTTTCTCTAGCAGCAGTGATCGGGGGCTACTCTAGTTGTGATGCATGGGCTTCTCATGGCAGTGGCTTCTCTCGTTGCAGAGCACGGGCTCTAGGCACAGGGGCTTCAGCAGTTGCTTCACGTGGGCTGAGTGGTTGTGGAGCAAGGGCTTTGCTGCACTACAGCGTGTGGAATCTTCCTGGACCAGGAATTGAACCTGTGTCCCTTGCATCCGCAGGCGGATTCCTAACCACTGTACCACCAGGGAAGTCCTGTGACATAAGGCTCTAGAACAGAGCCAGACATATCAGCAAGTGTGTAAACACATGCTTTCATAGCTCTTGCACCTCTGGAGAATGACAGTTCCCAGATTGGAACTGGTCTCTGAGAATGGACCAAACATTTCTCATCCAACTTCCTGAGAGATATGCTTTCTTCCCAGGTAAAGTTCAAAGATCAAGGTGGGCGTTGGGAGAAGGGACCCCTAGATGCCTTCCCCAGATGCAGTTGGAGGAAAGGGTTGGGCTGAACTTATTTTTAGGTTGGAGTTCATGTCTGGGTTGCCACTCCAACTTGCTTAGAAGGAGATGGCAGCAGGAGGAGAAGGGTCAGGGAGTGGAGAGGGGATGGGGGTGGGTGGCAGACACAGAGGGAAAATAAGGGCCTTTGTGTTACCGGGAGACTTCTGGGGAGCAGGGTTTCGTGTTGAAGGGAGCGGTCTTAATAAAACCATGGTGCAGACTGGCCCATGTGGTTGTAATTAATACCCTGCCTTCAGGCAGGTAGCAGGCTCTCGGGCTTGGCCATAGATGGGAAGAGCCCCCTCCTCCCTCCACCGTCCATCTTCTGCACATGACTCCCCACCCGCCCTCCATCCTGCTCCTCCTCGGCGGCGAGATGAGGAATGTGGATTTACTGAACCATAAAGTATGCTGGGGGAGCTGGGGAGGGGGCCGAAGACAGAGCAATTAGTTCATGCTCCAGTCCAGACACCCAAACATGGTTGGAGGCCAGCTGCAAGGAATATTTGAAATAAATGAGCTGCCTGGGGCCAGGAGTTTGCTGTGTTTTCTGTGCGGGGCCATGGCAACCAAGGAGGAAATCATGAGCTAGGGATTGGACTCTAGAATCAACAAATGATGTCCTGGCTGAGCAAGACCGGAGGAAGCCGCTCAGGGCTCTCCGAGGGCTTCTCGGGGTTCAGCTGCCGACGGGCAGGACTGCTCGAGTGTACTCCTGGTGGAATCGGTGGATTCCTGTCCCAGCTTCAGCCCTCTCTGCCGTCCATGGGGTTCTGCTCTTACTTTTTCTTTCTTTCAAGAAAAGAGAAAGCTGACACCTCCCTGGAACCTTTCTTCCTAGTCTGGAGAACAGCTGCTGGTCTGATAATGCTATTCCTGGGCCGAAGGGATGTTCCCACTAGGAAAGCCGAGGCCAAGAGCAGCTGGCAGCATAGAAGGTGGCACTGACCTTGCTCTGGGGTCTGTCTTTTCACCCAGCTCAGCAGAAGCCTCCTCTGTGACCACTTTGAAGGTACAAAAGGCAAAGGCCCCATGAATCCCTTCCCTGACTCTTCTGAAGTAGACCTCACAACCATCCCTAAGAATGTGTCTTATAGAAGCATAGGAATAACAGGACCTAGTCTAGGACCCTTAACTTGAAGTTCAAATACCTCCTGTTTCTGAATCATCTGGTGACCTCGAGGCAAAAGCAAAACCTCAGAAATTTTGATGCCACAGGTGGGATCTGGGAATCTGCCTCTTGGAACACCTGTAGCTTATTGGGAGACATTGTCCTCTGAGACCCATGCAGACCCTGGTCTGGCCCTCTTTGGCTTCCTTCAGAGACCTGCAAGGAGCTGTGATCTAGAGGAGCTTGGTGAGCACTAGAGTGGAAGGTTCCATGGGAATCAGCTCCACCTACTCTGAAGTGCAAGCAACAGCCCCAGAGAGCTGGGGCTGCAAAGCCAGCATCCTGCCCGGGCACAGAGGTGCTTGTCTTGGAGGAGTGAACAGGATGGGTCCAAGGGGAAACCTCAGGCCTGAACTTAGGCTTCGCCTGTGAAACCAGCCCTGTGAAAGCTGAACCAGGAGCTGACAGGCGCCATGACCCAAGCACCCCCCATCAGGGCCGGTCACTCCACAGATGCTCTCGGCTACTTCCCACGACCTTGGTGCCCACCCAGGACCACATGCCCCCATCTCCTCATGGCATAAGGAGCAGGCATTCCACTCTCCCTCACACCTGCACCCCGAGGCCCCACCTGTTGAAAGATTTTCAACCCAAGCCCATTTATGAAGTATCTTCCCGATGATTTCTGTTAAGCAAAGCAGCCATCAGGCTGCTGATAGCTTCAGGTAGAGCCAACTTCAGGCTCCAAGTAGAGAACCTCACCTTCCCGCTGGTCCATGTGTTGACAGGGGAAGGGCCCAGACTCCAGAGCCCAGGACTGATGCCCAGCTCTCCTCCTCACCGCCTGTAGGGCAACAAGAGCCCCAGGAGCCTTGCTATCTCCATCTATGAAGTAATAGCCATACTTTCCTGCTGAGGAGGTCCACTGAGACACTGTGCGCTTAGGGCAGGGTACATGAGGGTAGCCGGTACCAGGCATTCCTGCCTCACCACTTTCCAACTGGCTCTTTTTAAAAATTAAGCTGAGGACTTCTCTGGAAGTCCAGTGGTTAGGAATCCACCTATCAATGTAGGGGACACAGGTTCAATGCCTGGTCTGGGAAGACCCACATGCCTCAGAGCAACTAAGCCTGTTGTTGTTGTTCAATTACTCAGTCGTGTCCGACTCTTTTTGACCCTGTGGACTGCAGCATGCCAGGCTTCCCTGTATTTCGCCATCTCCCAGAGCTTGCTCAAACTCATGTCCATCGAGTTGGTGATGCCATCCAACCATTTCGTCCTCTGTCATCCCTTTCTCCTCCTGCCTTTAATCTTTCCCAGTATCAGGATCTTTTCTAATGAGTCAGCTCTTTGCATCCAAAGTATTGGAGATTCAGCTTCAGCGTCAGTCTTTCCAGTGAATGTTCAAGCCCATGCCTCACAGCTATTGAACCTGTGCTCTAGAGCCCGGGCCACAACTGCTGAAGCCCATATGCCTAGAACCTGTTCTGCAGTAAGAGAACCCACTGCTATGAGAAGCTTGTGCACCACAGCTAGAGAGTAGCCCTGCTCACTGCAACTAGAGAAAAACCCACGCAGCAACGAGGACCCATCACTGCCAAAATAAATAAATAAATGATTTTTTTAAGTAGGTTTGTAAAAACTTAAAGCACTGCCCAGCGCACAGTAAGTGATCAATAAAAGCCACCAATGTGATTATTTGCACACTGCCAGGGGTGTGAGAGACCCTTGTCTTGGCCCAGAGACCCTTGTCTGGGCTCCAGTGGCACAGACACTAAGGCACTAAGACTAAGGAGACTTTCCCGGGAGGGCATTGTGCAAGGCAGTTCGCTGGGCCTGCGAGCTTCTTTCCTTCTGGATGGAAATGAGGTCACTTTTCTAAAAATCAGTCTCATTGTCAGGGCGGCAGAGTACCCAGCAGTTAAGAGCAGCATGGTCCGGCTCAGTCTGTCTGACCCCCAGTCTCCACAGTTTTCATTTCTGGTTTCTGCCACAGTGAGCTACCAGACCCTGGGTGGTTTCAAACAGCACGCGTTTATTGTCTTACTGTTCTGGAAGTCAGAAGTCCAAACTTCAGGTGGGGACAGAGCCCTGCTCCCTCTAGAGGCTCTCGTGGAGGGAAATCCTTTCTGCCTCTTCCAGCTTCTGGTGGCTCGAGCCTTTCCTGGCTGATGGCCACATCCCTGCAACTCTGCCCCCGTCATCAAGTGGCCTTCTCCCCGTGTGTCTCCATGTCTGTATTATAAGGACAATTGTCACTGAATTATCCAGGATCCTTAATGCAATGGCACCTAAGACCCTTTTTCCAAGTAAGGTCACACTGACAGTTTCCAGGGTTGGAACAAAGACCTGTCTTTCTAAGGGCCATTATTCAACTCTCTACACACATCCCTAGAATGGAGTTCATAAGATACCCACTTATGCCCATAAGAATATACACGGGATGCCCATAAGGATTTATGAAACAAACAATAAAAGTGGGAAACATAGCCCAGTGCCAGACTGGGCTAGGTGTGGTGGGTGCTGCCGCAAGGTGAGAATTCCCAGAGTTATCAGCTACAGCCCCACGGCCCTCCTGCCCCAGCCCTGATGCCCTATCCCATAAGAGCAGGTTGGCTGTGGAACTGATAGATAGTGGGCACCTAGGCTGAGCATGGAAGCCCCGAGGCCAGGCTCAGGCCAGAATGTGGAGAGAACTCGTAATTCGACCATGGACAGAGGACGCGGCCTCCTCTCTCTGGGTTTCCCTCTGATCAGCTCCGGTGAGCCGGTGGTGTGGTCTGGAAAGTTATGGGCTTTGTTCAGGTGTCATCAGAAACTGAGGCTGGGCCAGGAAGCCCCAGTGCGCCATGCCCTGTGGACTCTCACTGCCCACCTCCCCATCTTTCTCTGGACAGAGGGAGGCACTCCCACCCTGCAGCCTCTGCAGCCACACAAGGAAATGGAATGCGAACCCTGGGCTATTTAAAGAGCACAAGAGCCGGGGGCGCGGCTGGGACCCGGCCAGGCAGGGAGCCTCAGGTCAGCCCAGGGCTCCTCTTTGCACATGGCTTGATTTACGGGAGAGCCGCGAGCAGCTCCAACTTCAGACACAGAACTATTTGAAGCAGCTGCCAGATGTTGTGTCTGAGTTGGGTTTTTACAAGTTGCTTACTGGTTAGCAGCCTGCCTCCCGCCGGAGTTCATCTTGCCCCAGCGGGTTCGGGGCCCTGGCACCGGCCCACGATGGGCCTTTGTTCAGCGGCCCTGCTGCTCCCTCCCGCACAACCCAGGCCTGCTCTGCCTTAAGTGGAGCCAGGCTGGGAGCCTGATTCCCAGAGCATCCAACCTGGCTGGGGTGGCAGCATGGCCCTGACTTCAAGGTGTCTCAAAGGCACCAGAAGCTTGTGGAATGTTCCCCTGGGATGCTATTCAGTCTCTAAGTTGTGTCCGACTCTGCAAGACGCCATGGACTACAGCACGCCAGGCATTTACATCCTCCCCTGTATCCCGGAGTTTGCTCAAATTCATGTCCATTGAGTCCATGATTCTATCTAATCATCTCATCCTCTGTCACCTCTTTCTCCTTTTGCCTTCAGTCTTTCCCAGCATCAGAGTCTTTTTCAACAAGTTGGCTCTTCACATCAGGGGGCCAGAGTATTGGGGCTTCAGCTTCAGCATCAGTCCTTTCAGTGATAGGCAGGGTCTAAAACCAACCTTGAGACCCTATGGACAGCTCTACAATGAACACCCCTTGCAGCAGGCCTTGCCTGCCAGGGCTGTCCCCGGGAGGTATGGACCCAGCCCTCACTCTTTCTTCCCAGCTCTTCCATCCTGGTCCCACTTTGGCCACCTGAAACCAGCCTCTTCAAATGGAGCATGAAAAACCACAGGGGCCCAGAGCTGAGACCACAGTTCATTTGGGGGTGGGGGGTGGTTCTGGAGGGTTCCCAAACCTCTGGAAATTCCAGTGAACCAAGGAAGTTCCAGGGAGGCACCAGTAAGACCAATCTTTGGATTGAGGCCACCGTGTCAGGTCAGAGGCCAACCTTGTCAAGTGCGCCAAGATGTCCCACTGTGAGACTATTGGGGTCCACAAAACTCGGGCTTGGGGCGTTGCTTCTCAGCCCCTCTCCGCTCCAAGGAGGCCTGTGGGGAGAGTCACATGACTCAAGTGTTCACTTCCTGAGGCCACTTGGAATGGCTGCTCAGAAGCTTGCTCTGGGACAGAGCAGGCAACCAGGGGAAAGGGTGGGGACAAGGGGCGGGGTGCTGAGGAGCCGGGAGGGAGGGAGGTTGTGCAATTATCTTGTTGCATGTGAAAGCGCACTTGTGTCCATCCAGGAATCCCGAAGGCTGCCAAAGTGGACACAGTGTTCAGTCCACTCCTGAAAGTGCCAGCAATGTTTTGTCCACTGAGCAAGAGAACATCCACGGCTAGCGCTCGAATCTGGCTCTCCCTTAAATGAAATGCCTCTTGGGGCCGCGCTGGGAGGAGCTGGGTGGAGCGGGGGTGGGGGCAGCTCACTGGGCCCTGCGGGGGGCCTGCCTCCCCCTCTACAAGGGGAAGCCCCCCAGACTGCTTGATCTAGCAGTCCTCAGGGACCCACCTCCGAACCACTTTTTCCCAGCCCTGCTTGCTTTTAACTTCTGAATCTTCCAGCGAACTTGAAAGAGAGATGGCAACCAGGGCACCTTCTCTCCAAGAGCCCAGGTTCCCTGTGGCAGAATTTAGGAAGTCCCCAGGCCCACCCCCTGCAGGATGAAGCCCACAACAGTCGAAAGAAGTGCAGAGACCCAGGCAAGGCGACGCAAAGGCTGGAATTTGGGGCTTAGATTTAGAATATCAATTACCAAGAAAATAAAGTCTGTTACTGCTTCCATTATTTCCCCATCTATTTGCCATGAAGTGATGGGACCGGATGCCATGATCTTAGTTTTTGAATGTTGAGTTTTAAGCCAGCTTTTTCACTCTCCTCTTTCACTTTCAGCAAGAGGCTCTTCAGTTCCTTTTCACTTTCTGCCATAAGGGTGGTGTCATCTGCATATCTGAGGTTATTGATATTTCTCCCAGCAATATTGATTTATTCCAGATTTTCTTGGGCTCCAAAATCACTGTGGACAGTGACTGCAGCCATGAAATTAAAAGATGCTTGCTCTTTGGAAGAAAAGCTATGACCAACCTAGACAGCATATTAAAAAGCAGATAGATTACTTTGTCAATAAAAGTCCATATAGTCAAAGCTATTGTTTTTCCAGTAGTCATGTATGGATGTGAGAGTTGGACCAAAAAAGACGGCTGAGCGCCAAAGAATTGAAGCTTTTGAACTGTGGTGTTGGAGAAGACTCTTGAGAGTGCCTTGGACTGCAAAGAGATTAAATCCTTTAGGATTTCCTTTAGTCAATCCTAAAGGAAAGCAACCTTGAATATTCATTGGAAGGACCGATGCTGAAGCTGAAGCTCCAATACTTCGGCCACAAAGATTGAAGGCAGGAGGAAAAGGGGGTGACAGAGGATGAGATAGATGGCATCATGGACCCAATGGACATGATTTTGAGCAAATTCCAGGAGATGGTGAAGGCCAGGGAAGCCTGGCGTGCTGCAGTCCACAGGGTTGTGAAGAATCAGACGTGACTTAACAACTGAACAACAACAAAAACTGGCTGGGTTCATGGTGCTGCGAAGATCAAATGAGCCCTCAGCGTGGGCAGAGCCTTGAGAAGCTGCAAAGCCCGAGCTAGCCCAAGATCTTTGTATCATATCTGTTTGTGAGAAAGTGAGAAAGATACGCATCTGACAGAAGCCTGCTGCTCCCAGAAAGCACCTGGCCTTCAGGTACTACGGCTCCTCCTTATGCAGCCAGGAGCCATCCCTAGAAGTTGGGGATCCCCTCTGAGTATCCCCCACCCCCAGTTTCCTAGAAGGGTTTCCTGCTCCCTCCTGTCCAGTTGGGGCCCCCAGCTCCGCACCATGTGTCTAATGAGCAGGCTTGTTGTAACAGGCTTGGGGTAGGCTGGGGATGTAGAAAAACCATTAAGGGACAGCACAGAGCAATAGCACACGTGAACACTGGGACGCCTTTGTGTCACGCCAGTGCTCTCTTACCATGCAGTCCTCTCCCTGAGGTGCAGGGTCTGCGCTCACCCCCATCTTATAGATGAGGACACTGAGGCACAGAGCAGCTGGCCACACTGCCCACACAGGGCTGGCAGGTTCAGTCGGGCTCCCATGCACATGTGCTTAGCTCCCACCCTGTACTCCCAGGACCTCAGGGGGTAAAGGGGACAGGGAGGACCCTTGCCTAGGGTGGGGACTGCTGGGGTCTGAGGTGGGCATGGCTGAGATGGGTGCCCTAGGTGGGACCTGGGGAAACACAATCCAGAACAGAGTGAGCAGCCTGTGAGTGGTTCCGAAAAAGGAGAAGGGGGTCCTGGGGAAGGTGGGGCGCCAGCTAGGGCTGAAGGGTGTGGACAGGCAGAGGGCAGGGAACTGGGGAGAGATGAAGCTGGTGGTGAGGATGATTGGGCGGGGTGCCCACCTCTCCCTCACGGGTGCCAGGTAACTTTGCAACTAAGGAAGTGGTAAGGTCAGATCACTGGGTTTGTTGTTGTTCAGTCCCTAAATCGTGTCTAACTCTCTGCAGCTCCATGGACTACAGCATGCCAGGCTTCCTTATCCTTCACCACATCCCAGAGTTTGCTCAAACTCATGTCCATCGAGTCAGTGATGCCATCCAACCATCTCATCATCTGTCGCCCCCTTCTCCTCTTGCTCTCAATCTTTCCCAGCATCAGGGTCTTTTCCAAATGAGTCAGCTCTTCGCATCATGTGGCCAAAGTATTGGAGCTTCAGCTTCAGTATCAGCCCTTCCAATGAATATCCGGGGGGCCTCCAGCATTTTGCTCCAGGACACTCATCTGTGTTTTCACATCTGTTTTGGATCATGTCCCTCGGAAGCATCTTGAAGACAAGACCAGAGTTGCTGCCTTGCTGTAGTTTAGTCAGTCATCTCCAGCTCATTTGCAATCCCATGAACTGTAGCCCACCAGGCCCCTCTGTCCATGGGATCTCCCAGGCAAGAATACTGGAGTGGGTTGCCAGAGGATCGTCCCAACCTGGGGATCAAACCCATGTCTCATACACTGGCAGGTGAGTTCTTCACCCCAGAGCTGCCAGGAAAGCCCAGGATTGCTGCCTGGCGTGTTGGAAATGCTCAGAATGTATTTGTGAATTGATTCAGTGAATGAACGAATGGACGTGTGAGATGAGCTCCGGACACGTGTCTCCTTGATCAATCACTCTTCAAGTCCAGATAGCTGGGGTGACCAGCAGTGGTCTCTGTGCTGGGGGTGGGAGCCCCAGGAGATGGCAGCTGGGTGCTTGGCAGCCCTGGGGAGGCCGAGGTTTCTGCAGCTGCTTCAGAGGCCGGTCCTGAGCCCAGTGGTGGTCCTCCTTCCCCCCTTCCCCCAAAGGAGAGACTCTGTAGCCCCCCACCTCCACCCCCCGGTGATCTCTGCCGAAGGGCACCAGCAGAACTGCGGGCTTCCCCTTGTTTTCTCTGAAAGCACCCCCAGGTCCAACACAAACAAGGACCACTGACCTCGCTGGGTTACCTTGGTCTTCCCGGCCCAGAGCTGTTCCCAGCTTATTTTTATGAGCTGTTTAATCTGCACGCTGTCTTCTGTTCTCAATAAATGGGGCTGCGCATTCCAGGATGGCCTCGAATGATAACACCAGCTGTCTAGACGGAGGCCAGCCCGCTGACACTGTCATAAATAAAAATAGCTTTGTCTTCCAGCCTCTCTCTGGAGCCTGGGGAGGGCTGAGCAGACTCCCTGCGGCTTGGCCGGGACGCAGTTCCCGTCACCCTGCCAGCCTCTGCCCCTGCCTCCAGACCCCAGGCCCACACCTGGCGGGCTGAGAAGCCCCCACTGCCTGTGGGAGGGAGGAAGGCAGCCAGGCACCCTTGGAGGGGCTCCCTGGGACCTGGGTGCTCTCCCCTCTCTGTGGGCTGGCTACTGGAGTAGCAGACACCCAGGCAGCCACTGGGGGTTTTAACCTTGGACTCCAAGGTCAGTGGACTTGGGTCTGGGCTGGAAGAGGCAACAGGCCCAAACCCAGAACCACTTGGGGTTAAACTGAGAGACAGGGCGCATCCTCCACCAAGCAGGGACCCCGAAATCAGCTAGGGTCCTGACTCTGCTCAGCATGAAAGTCACGGCACAAGGTCAGAATTTTACAGCCGCTCACCCGCTCCTTTGTCATCACTTGTCCCATATGTCACTTGTCCCTTCCGGCATTCGTTCACGTATTTGGTCTCTGCTTGTTCCTCAAACTCTGATTGAGGTCTGCCCTAAGGGACCCTTGAGAGCAGCAGGTAGGTGGAGGGGCCTTGGGGACACCCCCAAGCTCGGTGGGGATGGCCCAGCTGCATGTGTGTGTTCTGTGTGTGCCAAGAATGTGCAGGGTGGATGTCCAGTCCAGTGTTGCTGTTGTTGTTGTTCAGTCACCCGGTCATGTCTAACCCTTTGCGACCTCGTGGACTGTGGCACGCCAGGCCTCCCTGTCCCACACCATTTCCCAAAGTTTGCCCAAGTTCATGTCCATTGCATCAGTGATGCTATCCAGCTATCTCACCCTCTAACACCCCCTTCTCCTTCTGCCCTCAATCTTTCCCAGCATCAGGGACTTTTCTAATGAGTCAGCTATTCACATCAGGTGGCCAAAATACTGGAGTTTCAGCTTCAGCATCAGTCCTTCCAATGAGTATTCAGGGTTGATTTTCCTTAAGATTGACTGGTTTCATCTCCTTGCTGTCCAAGAGACCCTCAGGAGTCTTCTCCAGCACCATAGTTTGAAGGCATCAATTCTTTGGTGCTCTGCCTTCTTTACGGTCCAGCTCACAACTTGTATGTGACCAGTGGGAAAGTCATAGCCTTGACTATATGGACCTTTGTCAGCAGAGTGATGTCTCTGCTTTTGAACACCCTGTCTACGTTTGTCACAGCTTTCCTGCCAAGAAGCAAACGTCTTGGGGTTACCAAGATGTTTCATGGCTGCGGTTCTGATTTCATGGCTGCAGTTACCATCCTCAGTGACTTTAGAGCCCAAGAAGAGAAAATCTGTCACTCCTTCCACCTTTTCCCTTTTTATTTGCCATCAAGTAATGGGTCAGATTCCATGGTCTTAGTTTTTTTAGTATTCAGTTTTAAGCCAGCTCTTTCACTCTCCTCCTTCACCCTCATCAAGAGGCTTTTTAGTTCCTCTTCTCTTTCTCCCATTAGAGTGGTATCATCCACATATCTGAGGTTGTTGATGTTTCTCCCGCCTATCTTTATTCCAGTTTGTAACTCATCCAGCCTTGCATTTCTCATGATGTGCTCAGCATGTTGATTAAACAAACAGGGTGACATGCAGACAGCCCTGTCGTACTGCTTTCTCAATCTTGAACCAATTGGTTGTTCCATACAGGGTTCTAACTGTTGCTTCTTGACCTACATACAGGTTTCTGAGGAGACAGGTAAGATGGTCTGGTATTCCCATCTCTTTAAGAGCTTCCCACAGTTTGTTATGATCCACACAGTCAAAGGCATTAGTGTAGTCAATGAAACAGAGGTAGATGTTTTTCTGGAATTCCCTAGCTTTCTCTATGATCCAGAGAATGTTGGCAATTTGATCTTTGGTTCCTCTTCCTTTTCTAAATCCAGCTTGGACATCTGGAAGTTCTTGGTTCACATAATGCTGAAGCCTAGCATGCAAGATTTTAAGCATGATCTTACTAGCATGGGAGATGAGTGCAATTGTCCAATGATTAGCACATTCTTTGGTACTACCCTTCTTGGGACTTGGGATGGGGATTGACCTTTTCCAGTCCTGTGGCCACTGCTGGGTCTTCCAGATCTGCTGACATATCGAATGCAACACCTTGATGGCGTCATCTTTAAGGTTTTGAATAGTTCTGGAATTCCATCACACCCACTAGCTTTATTAACAGCAGTGCTTCCTAAGGCCCACTTGACTTCACTGTCCAGCATGTCTGGCTCTGGGTGACTGGCCACACCACTGTAGCCATCTGGCTCACTTGGATCTTTTTTCATGTAGTTTTTTAGTGTATTCTTTCCATCTCTTCTTGATCTCTCCAGCATCTATAGGTCTCTACTGTTTATGTCCTGTACTGTGCCCGTCTTTGGGCAAAATGTTCCCTGGTGGCCAGTGTAGGGGCCTCATAAAGAAGGGCTCATCTGGCCCCCCAAAGTCACAGGCCTGGATGCTCACACTTGCCCACGTGGTCTCATACAGGACAGTGCATGTCTGCACTGCCAACTGCCCTCACAGGCCAGGCGCCCTTGTGCAGTACACAACCTCATCATCTAGACAAGGCAGGCCTGGGCCACCTCCCCTCTCTTCCTAGCCAGACTGAGTCTCTATAACAGAAAATCTAGCTCCTCCATGGTCAGCAGAGACTTTATTTGGGCCTCTGGTGTGCACTGGAGGAGCCCTGGGGGTCAGTGGTGAGCAGAAGAAAGATTTACACAGAACTAAGAGGCAGGAACTTCTCTGGTGGTCCAGTGGTTGGGAGTCTGCCTGCCAATGCAGGGGAACACGGGTTCGACCTCTAGCCCAGGAAGATCCCACATACTGCACAGTAACTGAGTCCATGAGCTGCAACCACTGAAGCCCGTGTGCTCTAGGGCCCATTCTCTGCAGCAAGAGAAGCCATAGCAATGAAAGCTTGTGCATCACCACTAAAGAGAAGCCCCTGCTTGCCACAATTAGAGAAAGCCTGAACACCACAACCAAGATCCAGTGCAGAAAAAATAATAAATAAATAAATGCGGCTTCCCTGGTGGCTCAGACAGTAAAGCATCCGCCTGCAACGCAAGACATCCAGGTTTGACCCCTGGGTGGAAGATCCCTTGGAGAAGAGAATGGCTACCCACTCCAGTCTCCTTGCCTGGAGAAACACATGGACAGAGGAGCCTGGAGGGCTACAGTCCATGGGGTCACACAGAGTCAGAAATTGGAAAAGACCCTGACCCTGGGAAAGATTGAAGGCAAAAGGAGAAGGGGGCGGCAGAGAATGGGATGGTTAGATAGCATCATTGACTCAATGAACATGAATTTGAACAATCTCTGGGAGATGGTGAAGGACAGGGAAGTCTGGTGTGCTGCAGTCCATGGGGTCGCAGAGAGTCAGACACAACTCAGTGACTAAACAACAAATAAATAAACACGAGGCAGAAGCTTTGGGATGGACCACGGCCTCTGAGAGCTGTGGGCTGGATTCACGAAGGACATGTGTCCAAGTACCTGGCACACCCAGAGGACTCTTTCTGTGAATGGAGTAGAGCTTCTGCTTCCATTATGGGGGACCTAGGAACTAGATCTCGCCCTTCAGACTCCTATCCTGTGCTCCAGCCCGTCCAGGAAGCCAGGGTTTCCCCAGATGGGATTCGGCACACCCACACTCACTGGCTTCTCCAACACCGCCTCTGCAGCCACACCAGGTAGGGAAACTGAGGGTCAGAGGTAGAATGGGAGGGTCCCTCGCCATGAGCTTCATGCACCTGAGCCACCCCCAAGCCCCCAGAGCCGCAGCCAGGGGAGTGTGGGGGTCTTTCCTATATCAATTGGACCCGGCCTATCAGATCTAAATGGCATCTTTAGACCAGAATGTTCGGTGGGTGATTTCCGAGAGCATGCAGAGCAGCTCCACAACGAGGAGGGACCACCTTCCTTGTCCCTCTGGCTGCAGACAGGTCTCTCTGCCTGGACCCCCTCAGACCAAGGTGGCCCTGAAGACCTTCAGCAAAGAGACTGCACACTCCTGAGAGCTTTCTCCCTCCTCCCCTTCTCTCTCCCCTCACACCAACAGCGGGCACAGAACAAGGGGATTTCTGGCCCAAGCATTTGGTAGTAACACCACATTATAAGAGACAGTGAGATGCTTCCTGTGGCCCCAGGCCTCCGGTCACACAGACAGACTCCAACCCCTGGGGCCGGAGTCTCCTCACCTAACTGGGAGGCCACTCCACCCCCAGGCATCTTCCTTCCCCAGCTGCATGGAAGGACAGGGTCTGGGGAACTTGAAGGGAGGGACAAAGAAGGGGAGACTGGCTGCTCGTCCACCCCATGGGATGATTCTCATGCTTCCAGCTCGTTGAGGCCGGTTAAGCAGGAGGGGAAGAGCAAAGGGAGAGATCACAGAGTCTGAGTGCACAGGCAGCCACTTTGTAAAACTGAAAGTGATTGAAAATCTGAGTCAAGGGCCAGGAAGGAGTGGTTTGACAGTGCACAGCTGGGAGGCAAGCGACTAGAGCAAAGTCAAACCACGACAGGCTGTTCAATGAACCAGCCTGGAAGCCTACGGCTTAGGCACCAGACCCCTGCAAGGCCCTCGAACATTCTACTTCAGCATAGGAAGCACTTCCAAGCTGTCTGTCATCATTTTACAGAGAAGGAAAGTGAGGCCCAGAAGGGAGTGGGGCAGGGGGGAAGGTTGGCTGAAAGCAAGATGCGCAGCTGGGAGGAGGCAGGGTCTGGGTTTGGATAAAGGCTGAAGCTCCAATACTTTGTCCACCTGATGTGAAGAACCAGCTCACTGGAAAAGACCCTGATGCTGGGAAAGACTGAGGACAGGAGGAGAAGGGGGCAATAGAGGATGAGATGGTTGGATGGCATCACCGATTCAATGGACCTGAGTTTGAGCAAACTCCAGGAGATGGTGAAAGACAGGGAAGCCTGGAGTGCTGCAGTCCATGGGGGTCACAAAGAGTCAGACAGGACTGGGCGACTGAACGACAACAACAATGGCAGCTCTGATTCCAGGCCGCCTGGCCCCCCCTCCTCCCCGTCCCCTGCTTCCCCATGTCACTCACTGCCTGGCACTGGGTCGGCAGAGATATGTTTATTCCATGCCCCTGTTGGAAAAAAGCAGAGCTGTGTCTGCCTAGCCCCTCACACTTCAGCCTCCCCACAATGAAGGCACCAGGGGTAGCAAGGACCACAGAGGATCAGCAGCCCAGGCTCTACGGGCCTCCCACCTGGCTGGGCACAGAGTGAACAGAAGGGACACAGAGGGGACAAGAAACACAGGTCCTGTGAGCAGCATGACAGCTCATCACAGGCCTGGAGATGCGACTCCGGCCCCAATGAGGACAGGGTGCTCATTGAACGTCAGCTGAGGCCCTGGGCAAACTCCTCTGGTCCAAAGTCCTGCTTGGTTCTCTCAAAAAAGGGAGTGGGCCACCTTTTTACAGCAAAGGAAACTGAGGCCCAGAGAGCAAAGGGCCAGCTCAAGATCACACAGCAAGGATGAGGCAGATGGAGTGCCAGCCTTCTCTTCCCACATCAGAGTCTTTGTGGGGCACAGCTACGGTCTCTGGAGCCATAGAGACAGACTTTGAAGAAGCAGCGCCATCCCTCAGGAGGGTTTATGGTGTTGAAGTCCTGTCCATCTGCACCCCCTGCCCCTGACAGACTGCCCACCTCCTGCTCCCTAGATCTCTGGACTGGAAGGACCCTTGAGCTAAGGATGAAGGAACCCCAGCCCCTCATCTGCCCGCCTTGCCCTCACTGCTGTGGATGACAGGTAAGACCTTGGCCCACCGAGTTCTACAAGCTGGAGGACATTGCAACTGCCCTTTCCAGAAGTCTCCATGGTACCCTGACTTCCCTGTGGGAGGAAGTGCCTACCCGGCACGAGACCCAATCCACCAAGGTCTCCCCTGGGGCTCCTGTGGGCTCTGTCGAGAAGAAAGCTCTCTCCCTGCTGAGGAACTAAAGCTGGGAGGAGGAAAGCCAGCTTGGCCCTTCTCACACAGAGTCGCTGAGGACAGAGCTAGCACCAGGGAATGCAGAGCCAAGAGATGGAAACAGGTAGATTCCACACCATCATTTGCATATCAGAGGCATCTCAGGCCAGGCCACTCCCAAGGGCGTCTCAGGCACATGAGTCCATAAATACTCTTTTTGCTGAAGCCAGTGAGAGCTGGGTTTCTATCATGGCAACGATAAGCATTAGAGCAGTCCAGGTGCTCAGACCCTAACTCCTCCGCATCTTCACACCCTGAAGGATCCCTCCTGGAGGCAGAATTGGCTTTTCCTGGGACTGCAAGAAGATCCACCCAGTTCATCCTAAAGGAAATCAGTCCTGAATATTCACTGGAAGGACCGATGCTGAAGCTGAAACTCTAATACTTTGGCCACCTGATGCAAAGAGCTGACTCATTGGAAAAGACCCTGATGCTGGGAAAGATTGAAGGCAGGAGGAGAAGGGGATGACAGAGGATGAGATGGTTGGATAGCATCACCAACTCAATGGACATGAGTTTGAGCAAGCTCTGGGAGTTGGTGATGGACAGGGAGGCCTGGCGAGCTGCAGTCCATGGGGTTGCAAAGAGTCGGACACGACTGAGCAACTGAACTGAACTGGGATCCTGAGAGAAGGAGGATATTGCTTATGGCTGTGAAGCCCAGAGAAGCCCTAAAGCCCCACCTCTCAGTCTCAAGGCTTTGCATGAGTAACAGCCTCATGGAACTTGTTTCTTTATTCAAGTGGAAAATGAAAAGTCATAGTGTTAGTTGCTCAGTCATGCCAGACTCTTACAACCCCATGGACTGTAACCCGCCATGGAACTGTCCGTGGAATTCTCCAGACAAGAATACTGAAGTGGGTTTCCATTCCTTTCTGCAGGGGATCTTCCCCATCCCAGGGATTGAACCCAGGTCTCCCACATGTCAGGCAGATTCTTTATCATCTGAGCCACCAGGGAGTTATTATTAATATTATAGGACATCCCACCTGATCTCAAAAGGAGAGCTGTGGCTCAGGGGCATGGAGACAGAAGCCCCAGGGACCTCAATGGACCCCAGGTTGCCTGGGGGTGCAGGGAGTCCTGCTGCCCATGTCTGTGCTGATGATGATAACGTTGGCATCTGGGCACATTACTCCTTGTCTGTCATCACCTGGGCAACTGTGAGATTTTCCAGAGAGCCACCACATGCTTTCTTCCCCATGCCTCAGGCCCAAGTCTGTGGTTACAATCATCATGGAATAAAGCATCAGCAGAGGGTCTTCCTCTGCAGTAGGGTGTCCAGGAGGACTGAGATGGAGCCACCTGTGGAGGGGTATTCTCTGTTTCCTCCCAGTGATGGGTGGAGACATCTGAGTGGGGAGTACTCTGGTCATCACAGAAGCTCCAGAGTCAACTGACCAAGCAGTATAGTGCAATCTGTCATGATCACCCCCAACAAGTACTAAAGTGGCTGCAGTAAGGATGAGGCAGCACGTGGGCAGGGGGTGCTTCTCTCCCTGTGACTCCAGCCCTTTCTCTCCCACCTGAGGAAACCAACCTCAGAACAAAGAGCAAGAGATGACATCATTATAAGACTCTGAATTGCAAGTGCCAGAATCTCACCTCGAATCAGGTTAAGCCAAACAGGGGCCCTAGTAGTTCTGAAACAGAAGAGAAGGGGGCAGGGCACAACCTTTAAAAGAATGGCATAGGATTTCCCTGGTGGTCCAGTGGTTGAGAATCTACCTGCCAATGCAGGGGACATAGGTTTGATCCTTGCTCTGGAAGATTCCATGTGCAGTGGAACAACAAACCCATGCACCACAAGTACTGAGTCCACACTCTAAAGCCCATGCTCTGCAACAAGAGAAGCCACTGCAATGAGAAACCCACTCACTGCAACTAGAGACTAGCCCTTACTCACCTCAAGTAGTAAAAGCCTGCAACAATGAAAACCCAGCACAGCCAAAGAGAAGATATTAATAAATAAATTTTAAAAAAGAATGACATAGCCTAAGGACAAAACATAAACTGATTAGAACCAAATAGGCCCAAGGTGGTAGACAAGTTGACTTTCATTAGACCTTGAACCTCAGTTCAGTTCAGTTCAGTTCAGTCACTCAGTTGTATCCGACTCTTTGCGACCCCATGAATCACAGCGCGCCAGGCCTCCCTGTCCATCACCAACTCCCGGAGATCACCCAAACTCTTGTCCATCGAGTCGGTGATGCCATCCAGCCATCTCATCCTCTGTTGGCCCCTTCTCCTCCTACCCCCAATCCCTCCCAGCATCAGGGTCTTTTCCAATGAGTCAACCCTTCACATGAGGTGGCCAAAGTATTGGAGTTTCAGTTTCAGCATCAGTCCTTCCAATGAACACTCAGGACTGATCTCCTTTAGGATGGACTGGTTGGATCTCCTTGCAGTCCAAGGGACTCTCAAGAGTCTTCTCCAACACCACAGTTCAAAAGCATCAATTCTTTGGCACTCAGCTTTCTTCACAGTCCAACTCTCACATCCATACGTGACCACTGGGAAAACCATAGCCTTGACTAGATGGACCTTTTTTGGCAAAGTAATGTCTCTGTTTTTGAATATGCTATCTAGGTTGGTCATAACTTTCCTTCCAAGGAGGAAGCGTCTTTTAATTTCATGGCTGCAGTCACCATCTGCAGTGATTTTGGAGCCCAAAAAAATAAAGTCTGACACTGTTTCCAATGTTTCCCCATCTATTTCCCATGAAGTGATGGGACCAGATGCCATGATCTTCGTTTTCTGAATGTTGAGCTTTAAGCCAACTTTTTCACTCTCCTCTTTCACTTTCATCAAGAGGCTTTTCAGTTCCTCTTCACTTTCTGCCATAAGGGTGGTGTCATCTGCATATCTGAGGTTATTGATATTTCTCCCAGCAATCTTGATTCCAGCTTGTGCTTCCTCCAGCCCAGTGTTTCTCATGATGTACTCTGCATATAAGTTAAATAAGCAGGGTGACAATATACAACTTTGATGTACTCCTTACCCAATTTGGAACCAGTCTGTTGTTCCATGTCCAGTTCTAACTGTTGCTTCCTGACCTGCGTATAGGTTTCTCAAGAGGCAGGTCAGGTGGTCTGGTATTCCCATCTCTTAAAGAATTTTCCACAGTTTATTGTAATCCACACAGTCAAAGGCTTTGGCATAGTCTATAAAGCAGAAATAGATGTTTTTCTGGAACTCTCTTGCTTTTTCGATGATCCAGCAGATGTTGGTAATTTGATCTCTGGTTCCTCTGCCTTTTCTAAAACCAGCTTGAACATCTGGAAGTTCACGGTTCACATATTGCTGAAGCCTGGCTTGGAGAATTTTGAGCATTACTTTACTAGTGTGTGAGATGAGTGCAATTGTGCGGTAGTTTGAGCATTCTTTGGCATTGCCTTTCTTTGGGATTGGAATGAAAACTGACCTTTTCCAGTCCTGTGGCCACTGCTGAGTTTCCAAATTTGCTGGCATATTGAGTGCAGCACTTTCACAGCATCATCTTTCAGGATTTGAACCTCAGTATACACTCATTGTACACATCAGCAAGCTACATGGCACACCCACAGGCAGCATGACAGTTCCAAAGCCCACCATAAAGGTCCAAAGGTTGGCAGTGGCCCAATTCCTGGAAATCCCCACCCCTTCCCCAAAATAGCTGGAATACGCCTCCCCCTCATTAGCCTATGAAATGACCAACCCCTATAAGAATGACAACCCCAGGGCATGCCCTGGTGCTCCTCTCACCTTCTGAGATAGCCCACACTCTGTCTGTGGAGTGTGTTTCTCTCCAAATAAGCCCACTTCTAACCTATCACTTTGTCTCTCACTGAATTCTTTCTGCAATGAAACGTTAAGAACTTGAGCTTCATTAAGTCCTGAGACCAGGGATGTGATCTGTTAAAAGACCACAGGTTCAAGTCCCGATCTGAGTTACACAGTTTCAGTTCATGTGTCAGCAAGCTCAGGATGGGGCTACTCGGGGCTTGACATAGAGGTCAGGAGGCACCTGGGCCCCATCTCAGTTCTGGGTCCTGGATTATTTGCATGGGCTCCATCTCAGGGTGGCCTTCCCCCTGCAGTGGCCGATGACTGCCAGCCCTCCCAGCTCCTGTTCATTCTCAGTGATTTTCTCTTCCCCACGGTTTCTTCGAAAGTTCCAGGATGGAGCCTTATTGACTCAGGCCACCTGTCCCGGGGCTGGAGAAATGCATCGTTGTGATGTTTTCATTTTCTGGTTACCTGTCCACTCAGGGGCTAGGGGCTGGGGTCAGTTCCACCCAACAGGGGGAGGGAGGGGAGGTTCCCAGAGGAAGGTCCAGGAGCTGCCACCGGGGATGGGGAAGGAGGGCCAGACAGGGCAGACCTCAAATGGCCTCTGTGTTAGTTCCCTGTGCTGCTCTAACAAACTGTCACAAAATGACCCGTGTGTGTGTTTGTGTGCGTGTGTTCAGTTGCTGAGTCATGACCAACTCTTTGCGACCCCATCGACTATAGTCCCCCAGGCTCCTGTGTCCATGCAATTCCCCAGGCAAGAATACTGGAGTGGGTTGCCATTTCCTACTCCAGGGGATCTTCCTGACCTAGGGATCGAACCCATGTATGCTGCATTGCAGGTAGATTCTTTACCACTCAGTTCAGTTCAGTCCAGTCACTCGGTCGTGTCCAACTCTTTGCGACCCCACGGACTGCAGTGCACCAGGCTTCCCTGTCCGTTACCAATTCCCAGAGCTTGCTCAAGCTCATGTCAATTGAGTTGGTGATGCCATTCAACCATCTCATCCTCTGTCGTCCCCTTCTCCTGCTAGCACCACCTAAAACAACACAAATGTATCATCTTACAGTCTGGAGGCCATAGTCCTAAAATCAAGGTATCAGCAGAGCTGACTTATGGAGGCTCCAAGGAAGAATTTGTTTCCTTGCCTTCTCCAATGCCTAGAGGCCGCCTGCATCCCTTGACTCATGGCTCCTTCCTCCAACTCCTCTTTCTCTCTGCTCTGGTTGCCATACAAAATAGCACTGCCGGGATGACTTGAACAATAGAAATCTATGTGTTACACTTCTGAAGGCCAGGAAGTCCTGGATCAAGGTGCTGGCTTAATTCCTAGTGAGAATTCTCTTCCTGCCTTAAAAATGGTCACCTCACTGTGGCCTCACATAGTCTTTCTTTAGAATATAAACACAAGTTGGGGATGGAGGTGAAGAGAAGAGTAAGAAGGAGGAAGAGGAGAAGAAGAAGAAAGAGGGACTCTTCCCTGGTGGTCCAGTGGCTATGACTCTGCTCCCAGTGCAGGGGGCTTGGATTTGATTCCTGGTCAGGGAACTAGCTCCCATATGCTGCAACTAAGATCCAGCACAGCCAAATAAAGTGAAGTCACTCAGTCGTGTCCGACTCTTTGTGATCCCATGGACTGTAGCCCACCAGGCTCCTCTGTCCATGGGATTTTCCAGGCAGGAATACTGGAGTGGGTTGTCATTTCCTTCTCCAGCGGATCTTCCTGACTCAGGGATAGAACCGGGGTCTCCCACATTATAGGCAGATGCTTTGCCATCTGAGCCACCAGGGAAGTCCAACAGCCAAATAAATAAATAAATATTTTTAAAAAAGGAAGAAGAAGAAGGGGAAGGGGAAGGAGGGCAGAGGGAGGAAGGGGAGGGGGAGAGAGGAAATGGGCAAGGGAAATAGGAGAAGGAGAGAGAGCAACCTCCCCAGTGTCTCGTCTTATAAAGACACTAATCCTGTCTAGTCAGGGCCCCATCCTTATGACCTTGTTTAATCTCAGTGAGTTTCTTAGATGCCCCATCTCCAACTATAGCCACACTGGAGTTGGGGGAGTTGTTGGGGATTAAATATGTGGATTCTTGGGGGATACAACATTTAGTTCATGACTGTCTCTCTCTTTCTGACCCTCGTGCCTCTCCTTTATAAGGACCTTGTGACCATGTGCGGCTCACCTGGATAATATAGGCTAATCTTGCATCTCAAGGTCTTTCATCACGTCTGTAAAGTGACTTTTGCCAGCAAACTCATATCATCACAGGTTCAGGGGATGCAGAAGCAGACATCTCTGGGCAGCCCTTATTCTACAGCCTCCCCTGCAAGGATTAGCCCTGTGTCCATCTTAATGCCAGTCTTAACTCTTACTAGTGACAAATTATTTGGTCCTGCGTCAAAGAACCATACGGCCTTTTAGATCCTGCAGTTGGAACCCTGTCCCTGACCTTTGATCTATGCAAATGGAACCTAGCTCTCAGTCCAGTGGCAGACAGAAAACCTTCTCCTGATCGGGAGGGAGCAGGGCAAAGCCGAGGCCCAGTGCTGCTGAAAGCCCAGAGGACACTGGTACCTGGAGCATCACTGTCACCCATTGCCCCAGGAAGCCAACAGAAGGCACAGTGAGAGGGAAGGACCTGCAGGAAGGAGGGAGGGACTCAACTGCTCCCAAACTCTCTGACCCACCTACATGGACTCAGGAGGGAATTCCAGATCAGTAAAAGAGCATTAAGATTCCCCCAAAAGAAAAAGAAATGATACAAATGAACTTACAAAACAGGAAGAAACTCACAGACTTAGAGAACAAACTTATGGTTGCCAGGGGGAAGGATGGGGGGAAGGGATAGTTAGGGAGTTTGGGATGGACCATGGAGAGCAAGGAGACCAAACCAGTCCATCCTAAAGGAAATCAACCCTGAATACTCATTGGAAGGATTGATGCTGAAGCTGAAACTCCAATACTTTGGCCTCCTGATGCGAAGAGCTGACTCATTGGAAAAGACCCTGATGCTGGGAAAGATTGAGGGCAGGAGGAGAAGGGGATGACAGAGGATGAGATGGTTGGATGGCATCATCGACTCCATGCACACGAGTCTGAGAAAACTCCAGAAGACGATGAAGGACAGGGAAGCCTGGAGTGCTGCAGTCCATGGGGTCAAAAGAGTCGAACACAACTGAGTGACTCAACAGCAACAACAAATATTTTAAATGTATAACCAACAAGAACCTACTGTACAGCAAAGGGAACTCTGCTCAATATTATGTGGCAGCCTGGATAGGAGAGGAGTTTGGAAAATGAATACATGTATATGTATGGCTGAGCCCCTTCACTGTCCACCTGAAACTATCACAACATTGCTTGCTAATTGGCTATACCCCAGTACAAAACAAAAAGTTTAAAAAACAAACAAACAAAAAAAGATTCCCCCAAAGTGAGTGATTTATGAGAGGAGAGGGCAATGGATACCAAAATGGTCACACTTCCCTAAGCTGGCACCTCCAGGACTGACTCCACACTCAGCAGTGTCCTGACAGCCTCCTCTCGGCCATTAGGACCCCAGCAGTGGTGTTTGTGGACAAGGCTCTGGGCCTGCAGAAGCATTCTGGTCTCAGCAAACCCCAGGAAGGGGAAGGACTCCCCAGTAGAGCACCCTGGCCAAGGCTGATGCCCTGGTGCTCTCTGCTACCCTCGGGGTCTCTCTGTAAAAGCCCAGCCCTGCCCCCCAAAATCCTGTCCAGCTGGACTCCAGGGGACTGAGGCCTCCATAGCTTAGGTCACCCTGCTCACGCTGGGCCCTGAGGCTCCTGTCCTGGGGAGGAACAGGTCCCTCCAGGCTGGGGACTAGATGCGCTCCTGGACCTGGCAGGCTTCTCCCCTGGAATGGATTCCAGAGTCCAGAATCCTCTGCTCAGCCATCAGTGACCAGCAACTGAAGAGATTGAAAAGGACTCTTTGGTGAAGTCAGAGGCTGAGCAGCGCCCTTGTTTGGAGCGGACAAGCCCGGGCACTGCTCAGCTGGCACAGGGCCCCTGGCCAAGGCCGGCCAGCCACACCCTTGGACAAGCCAGGTTTTTCCTGAGTGGAAGCAGGGTTCAAATCCCATGTGCTCTGCAGGACCCAGGAGTCAGGCAGGCCATCCGGGTCCCGTAGGAAAGGTGGGGAATGCTGGCCGGCAGCCGGGGAGGGGATGGGAGAGGATGTGGAGACGCTTCCAGGCTGCTTCTCCACCCTCCTGAGTCACACGGGAACGTTTGAGACCAGAGGCAGGTGGCCGGGGCAGGGGAGGGGGGCAGGGGAGCTGCGGGGAATGGGAACCTTCTCACATTCCCTGCTAGGATCACCGTGGGGGTAGGAGGAGGGCGGTGTGGAGGGGGCAAGGGAAGCTGGGAAGAGGTGGAGAGTAGGGTCAGCTGCAGCTTCAGCCTCTTTGCTGCTTCCTCTCCTCCCCACCTCCCTCCTGGCCAGGGACGTGGCCCACCAAGACCTCATTCTCTGGACACACTGGCGGGCCCCACCCACAGGACAGGGGACTGGCCTCCCTACTCCCCTCGGATCCCAGGGCAGCCTGGACTCACATTCACCCCACCCCCGCTCTCTCCCACCCCCGTGGACTTCTCCTTCACTCTGCCCCAAACATCAAGCCAGGCAGGCCCTTGCAGGGCAGTAAACACCACTCTCATCTCTGTCTTGGCATCATGGCACAGATTCTTTCTAGTCCCCACTATGCCCCAACAGGGTCCCTCACAATTAGTAACTAAGCAACCAGCAAGAGCTGCCTTCCATGACCCCAGAAGAGGTGACTAGGAATCAGCCTGGGTTCCCCCCACCAAGCCCCTGTCTGGGCTTTTAACAGGAGCCACCCTCAAGCCCCCTCCCTGGGAGGATCCCGCTGTCCCTGGGATCCACAGGCTGTTTCTGGGCACCGTCCTTGTTTGCCATTTGGTGCTTCGAGCAAGCAGGGCCCTGTTTTGCCAGCTGCCGGCTGGCAGCTTGGTCCATCCTGCAGCTGGAGGCCCAAGCGGGGAGCCCTGAGAAGCCCTTTGAAGTCCTGTCTGGGCTGACAGCCCTTCCCCGTGGCCTCCTACCAGGGGATCCCACTGCCTCTGGTGTGGACAAACACCCCCAGAGCTCCAAAAAGTGCAGCCATCTTTCCAGAAAACATGCAACCAGGCTGGGCCTGCTGGCAGCCGCTGCATGCAGTTCTTGGGGCTAGACCCATTGGGGCCGATGGCTCTCTGCAAACTGACATGGGCTTCGGGGTGCAAAGAGGAACCAGAAGACCTCAGGGTGCCGAGCTAAGCCCCACCCTGACCACCTCCTACACAGACAGGACTGAGGAGAACCTGGCGGGGTTGGGGGGGCAGTGTTTAGTGCCAGCTGCTGCCTTGTACCCGGGCCTAGAGGGCGGGCAGCGATGATTAGTCAGAGATTCCAAGTTGGGTCCGTGGCCAGCCCAATCATGGGGATCTTCTCCAAGTGAAAACCTCGGCCTGGGCTTGGATAGAAGTTGGCCTATGAGCTGGAAAGAGCCCGGTCCACCTGGCTGGAGATGTTGATGGCCCAGGCCACGCCAGCCTCCAGGGGTCTGGAGAGGGAGGAGTTTGGCTTTGCTATCTCTGCCCCTGGAGGAGAGGGGTGGGTTCCTTCCTGCCAGGACACACAAGGGGTTTGGGGACCAGCAACTAAGCTTCCAGTTCAGCTGCCCACAAACATCCCTGAACACTGCTCTCTGCCAAGCCCCATGGATGGTGGTGAGATGTGGAAATAGACAAAACCAGTCCCTGTCTTAGAGGAATTCCCAGAAGACAGATAAATGGCATCACAGATGTACAAAAGCCCAGAGAAGCCACTGAGAACCACTGGAGAAGTGCCCCTGAGCTGAGCCTTGCACGATGGGGAGACTGGGTCAGCAGGAAGGGGTGAGGATGCCGAGAGTGGCCTCTGCAGGGGTGAGGGGGGGCCGGGGCTCATTTGTTCAGCCATCCTCTCCCAGTGCCCCCCACGTGCCAGGCCCTGGGAGGCGTGAGCCAGTGCATAGCCCCCTAATCCGAAGCCTCTGTCATCCGGGAGGCTGGAGGCCACAGCTGCACCTGCCCGGCCGGTGGCCAGGGGAAGTGACTCGCCTCCCAGGCTCCTGCAGGCTGCATCTCGAGGGAGCCCACAGGAAAGAGTTTGCAAGTTTTATGGCCACTGAAGTCAGCTTGGGCCTGGGCCGGGCGCAGGCCAAGCCGGCCGGTTCTAATTAGAGGACTGGGCTCCTTGCAGTGGCCCTCGGGGCCGGGGGCGACGCCAGGTTTGCAGAACGGCCAGCACTGTTTTGTACTGGTATCTCCCAGCAACGGGGGCCACTCTGATGGTGGGGAGGCACCCTGGGAGCTGGTGAGAGCCGAGGCCAGCCTGTTGCACAGCCTGTGAGCAGCCAGGCCTGGCTGCCCTGGGCTGGAGCTGGGCCTCCCACCCTTGCCAGCCCCTCGAGGGACTGAGCTTGGGGAGCACGGGTCCCTGTGGGGCTGAGGAACCACTGCCCTCTCCTACCCACGGTACCAGGGCCAGGACCCAAAAGGATGAGGGCAGAGCCTGGTACTGGCAATTACTTTATTGCCTTAGGTTGCCCTGAGCTAGCATTCTAATACCATGCCTGGCACATGCACGGTAGGTGCTCAAAATAATGAAGGACAATGGGAAGTGGGAGGGAGGTTCAAGAGGGAGGGGACATATGTATACCTATGGCTGACTCATGTTGATGTATGGCAGAAACCAACATCATCTTGGAAAACAATTATCCTCCAATTAGTGTGTTAGTGATAGTTCTCAGTTCAGTTGCTCAGTCGTGTCTGACTCTTTGCGACCCCATGGACTGCAGCAGCACTTTCCTGCACACCCCAGGAAAGCACGCCAGGCTTTCCTGCCATTACCAACTCCACCAGGTTCCTCTGTCCATGGGATTTCCCAAGCAAGAATACTGGAGTGGGTTGCTGTTTCCTTCTCCAGAGGATCTTCTCAACCCAGGGATCAAACCTGAGTCTTCTGTATTGGCAGGTGTTTTCTTTACTAATAAGGGAAGCCCAATCCTCCAATTAAAAATAAATTTAAAAAATTTTTAAAAGAAGCCAAAAAAATAATAATAATGAAGGACAAATAACTGGAACCCAGTGTCCAAACAATGCCTAGCACACAGTTGGTGCTCAAAAAATATACCCTGAATAGCCAAATCCAGTGGTTAGAACTTTGCCTGGCCTATGGCAGGAGCTCACTATGAAGGAAGCAATGAGATTTATCTTCAGCAGGACGCCATTGGCTAGAAGCAGGTACCCTGCTGTGCTTCTCTTTCCCCCCACCCCCACCCCACCCCCGCCCAGACCCTGCATCCCCAGTGCCCAAGCCGGAGGTTCCTGCCCCACTGCTGGGGGTGGGGGTGGGGGAGAGACGCCCGCAGGCAGCTGGTCAGACAGTGTGAGTCTGGCCTTTGAGTGCTATTCCCGGCAGTTCCTCTGATTCACAGCTGTCCCAGGAACAGTCATGGCTGTGTCAATAAATATTGGTGACTCTCAATGACCTCTCCGTCTCGCAGGGCTGTTTGGGCCTTCCTGCTCCAAAAACCCAGTCCAGGCCATTGTTATTCCAGCCAGTGTGTAACTCCTCTGGCTAGTGAGAGGGCCTCGGAGAATGAATGACCCTGCTGAGCTGATAATCCAGGAAGCATGTGCTGTGTCCCAGCTTTGCCTTTTCACATACCCACAGCTCCCCAGACCGCCTGGGAATTTGTGAACCTGGATGCAGACAGTTGGGCGAAGTTGGGACCTGAGGCAGAAAAATATTCAACTTTGATCCTGCCCTTCCCCCCGCACCCCTGCTTTGGGTGTTCCTTGTCTCCCTTCATGATCTGAATGGACAATATCATGTCACAGATGGACACCACACGGCTGGGCAGAGACAAGCTGCCCTTGTGGTTTTCAAGGTCCTCACTTTCCATGGTTTAGACTCAAGAGTTCAAATTTGCAGTATTTCCTCTATTGCACCCTCTTTACGGGGTACAGATTTTATCACAAAAGGACAACACAGTTATGAGCACAGGGGATTTCCTGTCATCTCCTAGATTCAACTTCAAAAAATATTTATTGCCTGTTACCTATATGCCTGGAACTCTGGGGAACACAACCAAACCCAAGACAGACTCAGCCCAGCCCTCAGAGAGCTGGCAAAGCAGATGGTTAAAGAAGCTACTGCTTAGAGAAGGATTAGGGCTTTGGTGGGCAAGCTCAGATGCTACCAGAGATCACGAAGACAAAAAGGGCCTGTGACCAGCCACCACGTGTAATTCTTGTTTAGATCCTGGATTAAAGCAAAATAAGGCTGGTCACTAATTTTAGGGACTATTGGGGAATGAAATTATGGATTGCATATTGGATCATATTCCTGCATCAAAGTTAAATGTTTGGGCATAAAAATGGAATTTGGGTCATGCAGGAGACTGATCTTGATCTTAGAAGGCCCTTGTTTAAATATTCAGTAGACGGGACTACCCTGCCAATGGTTAAGACTCTGAGCTCCCAATGCAGGGGGCCCAGGTTCCATCCCTAGTTAGGGAACTAGATTCCACAGGCCTCAAAGGAGATCATGTATGCTACAACTAAGACCTGGTATAGCCAAACAAATTTTATAAATAAATATTCAGGAGTGAGGGTCATTGTGTCTGTGATTGGCTTGAATATGTGGCTGTGATCGAGGAGTCATCACCTGCAGGCTGAGCAGGAATTAGCTGAGAAAAGTAGGGAGTAAGTACACAGGACTGGGGTTAGCCTGGCAGAGGCCAGCACTCAGGAGTGGCTGCAGGGAGAACACGTGGGAGGCAGGACATCCTAGGACGTGGCAGGCAGGAGGCAGCCAGAAGGCAGGACAAGGACGGTGGTGGTGGGTGTGGAGAGAAGCAGGGGTAACTGAGGTAGAATTGACAACGTACGGTGCTGTATTGTATGTGGGGAGAGGGGGTGTGGAAAGGTGGAGAGACCTCCTAGTTTCTGGCATGAGATCCAGGACAATGGAGGTACCACAGTCAGAGGCAGAGACCTGACTTGGAGAGAAGCAGATTTGGAGTGGGAGAAGGTCCGGGCTCGGATCAGACTTGTCAAGTTTGGGGCTTGTCAGTTCAGTTCAGTTGCTCAGTCGTGTCCAACTCTTTGTGACCCCACGGACTGCAGCACGCCAGGCTTCCCTGTCCATCACCAACTCTCAGAGCTTGCTCAAACTCATGTCAATCAAGTTGGTGATGCCATCCAACCATCTCATCCTCTGTTGCCCCCTTCTCCTCCTGCCCTCAGTCATTCCCAGCATCAAGGTCTTTTCCAATGAGTCAGTTCTTTGCATCAGGTGACCGAAGTATTGGAGTTTCAGGTTCAGCATCAGTCCTTCCAATGAATATTTAGGACTGATTTCATTTAGGATTCCTTTGGTGCTTGTAGGGCATCTCAATTAGAGTTCCAGGTGTCTTAGGGGTAAAGAATCCTCCTGCCAATGGAGGAGACGCAGGAGATGGATTCAATCCCTGGGTAGGGAAGATCCCCTGCAGGTGGAAATGGCAACCCACTCCAGTAATCTTACCTGGGAAATCCCATGGACAGAGGAGCCTGGCGGGCTACAATCCATGGGGTTGGAAAGAGTTGGACATGACTGAACATGCATGCACAGCATGCACTGCCCCCCAAAAACTGTGAAACCAGAACTCTGACCTCAGAAATGGGCTGTGCGATGCTGTGTCCTTCAGCAATGCCATCCAGCCTGACGAGGACAGATGCAAGGACGTCTAGAACAGAAAATGTGTGACTGCCCATCCCGGGTCTGTTTTCCCAGTTTCCTCCCCATCTGCCTGGAGGGATGGGCGGGGCTGGGACCCTGGGACTGTGACATCCTCCATCCCCACAGGGCTCTCAACGGGAGCCAGGATCCCGACATGCACCGAGAGGCCACCCGTCTCCTGTCACGGGTCTGATTTCCCAGAACTCAGTGGAAACAAAGCCACACACTTCAGCCTGGACTTTCTGTGTTCCCACTTGTCTTGTTTATTTATCACCAGGGCAATGCTGTGGCAAGTTTTGATCAAATGGGAGCAGGCTGGGCCAATGTCAGGAATCAGGCTGTGTGCCTGGGCTCTTCCTGGCTACCTGCAGGTGAACACCTCCCCCCACTATTTAGTAGTCACTCAGCACATAATTACTGAGCACCTACTGTGTTTCAAGCATCATCCTTTTTTTTTTAAACCAAAGAAGATTTGTTTTTTTCTCTCTTTCTTTCTTATTTTTTGAATTATGAAAGTGTAATAATACATTTACAGGAGACCTGGAAAAGACAGAACAGAGTTACATATAGTTCTACTATATATTCAAATTCTTCTTTTATATTACAATTCTTTTTGAGTAGATAAATTTAGATTTTTAGTTGGAGTTTCAATATCAAGCCCTCAAAAATTAATAGAATGAATAGACAGAAAAGTAGGAGGATATAGTAGACCTGAAAAGCACCATGAACCAATTCAACATAATTAAGATTTATACAATTTTCACACAACAGTAGGATACAAATTCTATTCAAGTTCCCATAGACTATAAACTAGAAGACACTGAAACACATCCAAGGACATAAGATCAAGTGCAAAAGTTTGATGGTCTAAAGGTACTGAAATCCTACAGAGTCTGTTCTCTTATCACTGTAGAATTAGGTTAGAAAACAACATCTAAAGATATTTGAAAATTACCCACATATTTTCAAGTGCAATGTGACATTTACCAAGAGACATCTTAGACTTAGCCATTGAAAGCCTCAATAAAATTGGAAGACTGAAAATGGCAACATTCTTTTTTTTAAAGAAAATATTGATTTGGCTGCACTGAGTCCTAGTTCCAGCACACAGGATCTTTGATCTTCACTGTGGCATGCAGGATTTTTTCGTTGCAGCACATGGGATCTTAGTTCTCTGACCAGGGATTGAACCCAGGCCCTCTGCATTGAAAGTGCAGAGTCTTAGCCATTAGACCACCAGGCAAGTCCCTCCAGGCATCATTCTAGATGCTGGCAATAGACTAGCAGGCAAAACAAGAGGTTGAGCTATACTAATAATCATTTCTTATTGTGATAAATAAGTAACAAAATACAGACAATAATGGGTAAGCACGTGGTCATGCCTACTATTTATGGAGCACTCCGTATACACCAGGCTCTGTGCCCAGTGCCCTCCTCCAACCTCCACAACCACCTATGTGTACTAGTAATATCCCCACTTGACAGAGGGAACAACACAGGCTCAGAGAAGCTAGGTGCCAGCCGCCCTTCGGTAGGTGGGAGTTAAGAAGCCTGAGACTCGATCCTGGTCTAGGTCTGCCCCTAGACCTAGAGGTTCAGCCTGATGCCTCTGCATCCTTCAGCTCCTGGGCTCCTCCTCAAGGCTGCAACTGACCACCTTGCTCCAAGCAACACCACCCAGGGGGATGGCTAGAGAAGAGGACCCAGGTGCCAGTTCAGGCAGCTGTGGGTGGCACAGAGTTGCCAAATGTTGTTAGACTAAAAAGTTATTGGTTGTTTATCTAAAATTCTAATGTAACTGGAAGTCTTATTTCCACTAGTGAAATCTACTAGTCTTAGGGGCTGGGGTGCAGAGCAAGGTGGACGTTCCCAGCAGGAAAAAACACGGGAAATGGGTTTGGGGGAAACATCCCAGGAAGATTCACCTTTGGGCCACTTGTTTGTTTATAATTGAAGTCTCATTGATTTATAATATCATGTCAGTTTCAGGTATCCAGCAAAGTGATTCAATTATAATAAATAACCTGTGTATGTATGTGTGTGTGCTCAGTTGCTCAGTGGTATCTGACTTTTTGCAGCCCCATGGACTGCAGCTCACCAGGCTCCTCTGTCCATGGGATTTCCCAGGCAAAAATACTGGAGTGGGTTCCATTTCCTCTTCCAGGGGATCTTACTGACCCAGGGATTGAACCTGTGTCCCCTGTGTCTCCTGCATTGGCATATGGATATCTTTACCACTGAGCCTCCTGGGAAGCCCGTGTACATATCTATATTCTTTTTCCCCATTCTTTTCTATTATAGCTTATTATAAGACATTAAGAAGAGGTGGCAAGAATACACAGAAGAACTGTACAAAAAGATCTTCACGACCCAGATAATCACGATGGTGTGATCACTCACCTAGAGCCAGACATCCTGGAATGTGAAGTCAAGTGGGCCTTAGAAAGCATCACTACGAACAAAGCTAGCGGAGGTAATGGAATTCCAGTTGAGCTATTTCAAATCCTGAAAGATGATGCTGTGAAAGTGCTACACTCAATATGCCAGCAAATTTGGAAAACTCAGCAGTGGCCACAGGACTGGAAAAGGTCAGTTTTCATTCCAACCCCAAAGAAAGGCAATGCCAAAGAATGCTCAAAATACTGCACAATTGCACTCATCTCACACACTAGTACGGAGAAGGCAATGGCAACCCACTCCAGTACTCTTGCTTGGAAAATCCCATGGATGAAGGAGCCTGGTAGGCTGCAGTCCATGAGGTCACTAAGAGTAGGACACAACTGAGCGACTTCCCTTTCACTTTTCACTTTCATGCATTAGAGAAGGAAATGGCAACCCACTCCAGTGTTCTTGCCTGGAGAATCCCAGGGACGGGGGAGCCTGGTGGGCTGCCATCTATGGGGTCGCACAGAGTCGGACATGACTGAAGCGACTTAGCAACAGCAGCACACACTAGTAAAGTAATGCTCAAAATTCTCCAAGCCAGGCTTCAGCAATATGTGAACCGTGAACTTCCAAATGTTCAAGCTGGTTTTAGAAAAGGCAGAGGAACCAGAGATCAAATTGCCAACATCTGCTGGATCATCGAAAAAGCAAGAGAGTTCCAGAAAAACATCTATTTCTGCTTTATAGACTATGCCAAAGCCTTTGACTGTGTGGATTACAATAAACTGTGGAAAATTCTTTAAGAGATGGGAATACCAGACCACCTGACCTGCCTCTTGAGAAACCTATATGCAGGTCAGGAAGCAACAGTTAGAACTGGACATGGAACAACAGACTGGTTCCAAATAGGAAAAGGAGTACGTCAAGGCTGTATATTGTCACTCTGCTTATTTAACTTCTATGCAGAGTGCATCATGAGAAACGCTGGGCTGGAAGAAGCACAAGCTGGAATCAAGATTGCCGGGAGAAATATCAGTAACCTCAGATATGCAGATGACACCACCCTTATGGCAGAAAGTGAAGAGGAACTGAAAAGCCTCTTGATGAAAGTGAAAGAGGAGAGTGAAAAAGTTGGCTTAAAGCTCAACATTCAGAAAACTAATCATGGCACCTGGTCCCATCACTTCATGGGAAATAGATGGGGAAACAGTGGAAACAGTGTCAGACTTTATTTTTGGGGGCTCCAAAATCACTGCAGATGGTGACTGCAGCCATGAAATTAAAAGACGCTTACTCCTTGGAAGGAAAGTTATGACCAACCTAGATAGCATATTCAAAAACAGAGCATTACTTTGCCAAAAAAGGTCCATCTAGTCAAGGCTATGGTTTTTCCAGTGGTCATGTATGGATGTGAGAGTTGGACTGTGAAGAAAGCTGAGCGCCGAAGAACTGATGCTTTTGAACTGTGGTGTTGGAGAAGACTCTTGAGAGTCCCTTGGACTGCAAGGAGATCCAACCAGTCCATTCTAAAGGAGATCAGTCCTGAGTGTTCATTGGAAGGACTGATGCTGAAGCTGAAACTCCAATACTTTGGTCATCTCATGCGACGAGCTGACTCATTGGAAAAGACTCTGATGCTGGGAGGGATCGGGGGCAGGAGGAGAAGGGGACGACAGAGGATGAGATGGCTGGATGGCATCACCGACTTGATGGACGTGAATTTGGGTAAGCTCCGGGAGTTGGGGATGGACAGGGAGGCCTGGCGTGCTGTGATTCATGGGGTTGCAAAGAGTCAGACATGGCTGAGCAACTGAACTGAACTGATAAGACATTGAATATAGTTCCCTGTGGTACACAGTAAATCCTTGTCGTTTCCCTCTTTTATATATGGAAACATGCATCTGTTAATCTCATACTCCCAATTTATCCCTCGCCCCACCTGTGGGCCTTTTATATAAAGTCTGAAAAGCTGACTTGGCTACTGGCTGACCTTGCCAGTCCCACCGGGGCTGTCCAAGCCTGCCAGGCAGGAGGTGCATGACCTGAGTCAAAGATTCATGGCACTCCATCAATTGTTGGGGTGCTCAGTTTGGTGCTCTGTGGTGACCTAAAGGGGTGGGATGGGGGTGGGAGAATGGGAGGTCCAAGAGTGAGGGGATATGTGTATACATACACTGATTCACTTTGTTGTGCAGCAGAAACTAGCACAACATCGTAAAGCAATTATACTTGTAAAAAAAAAAAGCACCTACTACAGCAATCATCCCCACTTGCAGACTGGTCCTGCCATGGGGGACGTGCTTTTAGCTTCTGCCTGGTCAGGTGGGGGGGTCCTTACAGCCTTTGAACCTCCCTCCTGGCTCACTCTCCCGGAATGATGCTCACACAGGTTCTCAGACATTCGAGAACCTTTCCTTCCTGCCACCTAGAAGTTCAGGCGTGAGCTTCCTGTCTCCTGATGGCTTTCATTCAACCCACATTTGCTTATGAGCTTTACTAGTACAAGAGCGACATGTGAGCCTGGCTTAGTGCTTCCTATTTACAACAGTAACTAGGACACTTCCTCATCTAGTCCCCCACATGCTGCCAACCCCACCCCCACCGCTTCCAGCCACACTCTAGAGCTGCTGGGGCCTGTCCCTTCTGCCTAGAACATTGCCTCCACAAGAGAAAGAAAGATCAATGAGATAGATGACTAGCACCTAGCCCAGAGTTGGCACAGACAGGATGTTTTGTGAATAAATGGATGACTCAGTGTGAAGGGCTCAGTGTCTAATATTTTGCTTGCTAGGCTGGACTCACCCTGAGCGTGCCCCTCGAGGTCACCCCTCACAAACACGCACACACAGAGGGCCATCTAGGCTCACAGTCCAGCCCTTCCAAACAGCTCAGTCCAGGTTCACCTGCGTTGTCTGGGTCATCTCCAGGATGGACCAGCCCAAACCTGGAGGCTCCCACCCTGGGTTCTCAAATGCCTCACCTGGCACACATACCTGTGTGCCATATAGCCCCAAGGATGCCCAGCAAAAGTGACTTGATGGGCAGGGAGATGGACCCTCCAGGCCATGGTTACAAGAACCAGTTTCCACCTCAGCTCAGACACACACATTACCTTCCCATAATGCTCTGGCTGTGGGGCCATCAGCTGAACTGACACTGCAGATGGAACACCGTCTCTATGTTAAGAATTTTGACATGCACACTCACATTCTGCGCTGGGCTGGTAAGTGTTTAACAACTGGCTCTCTGAGGGGGAGGTGGGTCCATAGATGTATGTGCATAAGTTAAATATAAACTTTACTACAAATAAACACTTGATTACTAAATCCACCTTAACAAAAGAAATCACTCATGTCATTGAAGTGAGTGCCATTCTGACATGAAGGTAATATTTCCATTTAGTGAGGAAGAGAGAAACAGTGAAGATGTGTATTGGAACTTCACTTTTTTGCTGAATTGCATCAGTGTTTAAGGGCTCCCGATGTTTCGGCAGTAAAGAATCCCCTTACGATACAGGAGACACGGGTTCAACCCCTGGGTCAGGAAGATCCTCTGGAGGAGGGCATGGGTACCCACTCAAGTATTCTTGCAGGACAGAGGAGCCTGGTGGGCTGCAGTCCATGGGGTCACAAATAGTCGGACAAGACTGAGACAACTTACCACGTGTGCACACATCACAGTGTTTGAACACAGGAAGAATACGTTCTTAATTTTTTTGTGCTATTCACAGTGCAGTGATCAGAGACATGACTCACTTTCAAGTTTAACCTACATTATCATATTCTCCATCACTCTCTTAAACCTATAAAATCAACAGGACAACAAAGCAAGCCCTGATTAATAGTGTTTACCAACTTCCTTGGTGTGAATCTTCCACCATAACTGATTCCAAGCCACTGAGTCGGCGTCACCAGCCGTGGAATTGAGAAGAGACACACAGCGGCTGCCACTGCAGTCTTTCCAGATGTAAATCAACTCAAGGGCAAAGACAATAGTAACACACAGTAAAATAATAAGAAAGTGATGACTTTTGAGTAGTTGCTTTCTTTTTAAAGCAATTTATTGAATCGTAAGTTGTAAAACTAAATTGTTAGTGATGACCATATTTAACCACTGGCTCACAAAATTCCTGAAAAGTGGCCATTCCACTCTCATGAGGCAGCACAAGTCAGCTCCCACAATCCAGTGAGTACAGATCTCATTCCCCTACAGCTCTGTAGAACAGGTTTTACTCTCCCTGTTTCACAAATCAGGATGTTGAGGCTCAGAGGCCACTAGTCAAGTGCTTGTAGCCAGGATGCTCTGATGCCAAGGTGATTTTAGACACCCACCTGTCGCTCAGCTGATGTGAACAGGGACTGAACAACAGGTGTGTTTGGGGGTTTGCTGTTGTGTCAGGAATCTGTGAACACACTATCTCAGTCTGAGGTGGCCTCAGACGTCACAGCCCTAGCAGGCAGAATCCACAAAAACAAAGTTAACAACAGACTTCAAGAGAAGATAACATGGCAGCAGACTTTTCCCTTCCATAACATAAAACAGGGGAGCTTTGCCCATTGCGTTCTAAGAAGAGAGGTCAGGGATTTCCCGGTGGTCCAGAGGCTAAGACTCTGTGCTCGCAATGCAGGGGCCTGGGTTTGATCCCTGGCCAAGGCGCTAGATCCCACATGCAGCAACTAAGACCGGGCACAGACAAATAGATAATTTTTTTTCCATTTTTAATTAAAAAATTTAAAAAAGAAGGGTCAAAGGCTTTCCCTGGTACTCAGGTGATTAAGACTCTGCACTTCCAATGCAGGGGGCACAGGTTCAACCCCTGGTCAAGGAACTAAAGCCCCCACATGCTGTGCAGTGCGGTGAAAGAACAGACAAGAGCATAAGCATTAAAAAAGAGATGCAGGGGTCAAATCTCATAGCCCATATGCTGAAACTCTCCAGCCAAAAATAGTTCAGAAGTATGGGGTCGGGCCTCAAGGTTCCTCAAGCTCAAGACTACTGACCCTTGGGACTGGACTTTCCTGGTTATACTGGAAGGGAGCTGTCCTGGGCATCAGAGGATATTGAGAGCACCCTCAGCCTCTGCCCACTATATGACCTGAGTGGGCATAACAGCCCAACCTAGAGTTATGACAATGACTGGAAGTGTCTCCAGACATTCCCAAATGTCCTTGGGCAAGGGGTGGAGGAGAGGAGGGAGGAATCACCCCAGGCTGAGAACTGTCAGGCTCAGGAAAAGAGGGGCAAGGGAACCCAGCTCAGAGTGGACATACGGAGGACAGACTGATGATCGATCTACGTGTGCCCTGGGCCCCAGCATTGGCCTAGGGCCACTGGCTGAGCAACAAGAAGCTTTGGCCAGAGTGGAAGAGCCCAGGGAACTCTCAGAGCCAGCAAAACTCACTCCAACGGACTGCCAGCCTTGAGTCTTGAAGTCTGGGTTTTTTCTAGAATGATAATCATGCGGATTTGTGTGAGGGTGAGGCCCAGAACTGTGGACTTCTTTCAGACTCACCAGCTGTGTCTCTGATTACTTTCATAGCCATGGAGGGACTTCCCTGGTGGCCCAGCGGATAAGAATCTGTCTACCAATGCAGGAGACATGGGTTGGACCCCTAGTCGGGCAAGATTAAGCATACCACAGAGCAACTAAGCCCATGCGTCACAACTACTGAGCCCATGTGCTGCAACTGCTGAAGCCCAAGCACCTTGAATCCACGCTCCACAAGAGAAGCCACCACAGTGAGAAGCCCGAGCATTGCAACTGGAGAGCGGCCCCTGCTCACGGCAACTAGAGAAACCCTGCTCACAGCAACAAAGACCCACTGCAACCAAAATAAAATTAACTAATTTTTTTAACGTTCTTAAAAAAGTAGCTATGGAGTCCACCGTGTGCCTGATGCTGCAGGTGCCAGGGAGACACAGGTGAGAGGGGAGCAGACCCTGCCCTCTGTCCCCTCTGGAATGAAAGCTCCGAGAGGGCAAGAATGTTGGGTTTTGCAGAACCCAGAGCAGGTGTTCCACGTGTACCTGCTCAGTGGAGGAAAGGGAGATGGGAATTTTCAGCGTGGCTGGGGGACAGATACATAAACCTACAGTCATACAGGGTCAAGGAAAAGTTTGTGAAGCCCTGAGTAGAGAGGAAGCACTGGCAGGAGCCAGCCAGCTAAGAGTGCCAGGCAGAAGGCACAGCATGTGGGAGGACATGGAGGTGAGAGAGCTAGAGCGAGAGAGCATTGCTGCTCGGGTGTATTATTTTCTGGACTGCTGCTGCAACGAGTGACCACAAATTTAGTCACTTACAATAATAAAAGTTCATTCTCTTAAAGAACTGGAGGTCAGAAATATAAAATCAGTCTCATTGAGTGTCATAGACTAACTTGTGTTCCTCCCCCCAGATTCCTATATGGTGTGTGTGTGTGTGTTCAGTCACTCAGTCCTGTCCAACTCTTTGCGACCCTTTGGACTGCAGCCCACAAGTCTCCTCTGTCCATGGGATTTCCCAGGCAACAATACTGGAGTGGGTTGCCATTTCCTATATGCACAGGGAAAAGGTCAGGTGAGGGCACAGCAAGAAGGCAGTCACTACAAGCTGTGAAGAGAGCCCTCCCCCAAAATCGAATCCTCTGGTACCTTGAACTTGGACTCCCAGCCACCAGAAGTATGAGAAAATAGATCCCTGTTGCTTAAACCACCTAGACTACGACATTTTGCCATGGCTTACCCAGTAGATGATACACAAGGCAAAAAGCACAGTGTCATGAGGGCTGCTCCTTTCAGAGGCTCTAGAGGAGAATCCTCCTTACCTTTCCCAGCTTCTAGAGGAACCTGCATTCCTTGGCTCACGGCCTCTTCCTCAATTCGCTCCAGCCTCTGTTCCTGTTGTCACATCACCTTCTCTGACTCTGATCCTTCTGCTTCCCTTTGATAATGATCCTTGAGATGACAGAAGGCTCACCTGAATAATCCAGGATCGCCTCCCTGTCTTGAGGTCCTTAACGCTAGTCAAGTCTGCAAAATCCCTTCTGCCCATGAGGGGACATAGTTACAGGTTCTGGGGACTGGGACCTGAACATCTTTGTGGGCTCAGTCACTAAGTTGTATCCAACTCTTTGTGACCCCATGGACTGTAGCCCGCCAGTCTCCTCTGTCCATGGGATTTTTCAGGCAAGAATACTGGGGGCTTGCCATTTCCTTATCCAGGAGATCTTCCCAACCCAGGGATTGAACCTGTATCTCCTGCTTGGCAGGTGGATTCTTTACCACTGAGCCACCAGGGAAGCCCATTTTTGGAGGGCCCCTAGTCTGTCTAGTGGGCTTCCTCAGTGGCTTAGCGATAAAGAATCCACCTGCAATGCAGGAGACCCCGGTTCAATCCCTGAGTTGGGAAGATCCCCTGGAGGAGAGCATGGCAACCCACTTCAGTATTCTTGCCTAGAGAATCCCATGGACAGAGGAGCCTGGCGGGCAAAGAGTCTGACATGACTGAAGCGACTGAACATGCCTGCATGCATGCATTTGGCCTAGCACACTGAGGTTGGGCAAAGAGAAGCTCTGTGTGTGTGTGTGTGTGTGTGTGTGTGTGTTGGGGGCTGTACTAGGTCTAGTTGTTAAAAAATCTACTTGAATTGGTTCCTCCTTAGGACCCAGGCCATATCCTTCAGGGTGAAGCAAGCAACAATAACCCCTGCAGGCTTCTCTCTTACTTAATAGTACCAGAAGCCAAAGTCATCCCCACTTAAGGGGAAAAACTATAAGCCTTGATCTAGAAACTGGGCCAGCTTCAGGTTCAGGTACAACAAGATCAACGAGGTCAAGTGATATCATCAGGCCTCCATCTTTCCCAAAGATAAAGTCTCTAGGATCAGATTAGCTGGGAGGTGGGGGATGGGGCGGGTCACCTGAAACCTAAAACTTGCCATTCTTACCACTCAGCTGCCCTCCAAGGTCATCTACAGGAAAGAGAATACCTGCCCAGCAGAAAATGCCTAGGAGGACTGGTGTCAGAGGTGTGAATGGGTACCCTGATTGGCAGGTTCTGAGTCATGCGCCCACCCCAAAGAAGAGGAGGGCAGGGTCTTAGAAATGCTGAGAACAGCTCTTGTGTGATAGTGGGTGCTTCTACGGGGAGGGGAGGTGGTTGCTGGTCCTGCATAAACAGCAGTGGCCCCTGGTTGTGGTGGCCTGGTTGAGGCCCCACCCAGCTTTAACTCTGCAGTGATCCTTCCAGTGGACCCCTAGTCTCTGAGGACCTTTCTGTCCCTGAAACCAGAAGAGTCCAATCACAACACAGAGGGTGGTTCAGGCCTCCTTCCTCTGCCTCCAGGTCACCACTTGTCCTGGGCAATCAGTGACTTTGTGGGTTCTGCCATTGATTCTGGGGCACCCTGGTGTCTGAGGCCCCCTGGTACCATCCACATGGATGTTAGAAGCACAATCTCAACCTAAAATGAATGTCTAATATATCAAAGGAAATGTGGTAAGAAGTTTCACTTGAGTTCCAATGCACCAGGTCTAGACAGGAGGCCAAGAGGTGAGAGACAGCATTGCTCCAAGTCTGGGCTGGAGATAAGCAGTGGGGTGATGGAGGTTTCTTCTGAAAACAAACCATATACTCTGCACCCAGTGGGTGATTAGCAGATGTTTTTTGATGGATGTAGGCTGTTAGAGAATCAAACCAAAATAATTCCCCTTGCTGAAAAATAAAAACATGGCCATATCCTGTGCCACGTCCCCTTGGGCCTTGGGAAAGAGCACCTATGCTGCAAAACCAGTGCCTCTGCGTGCTGGGTTCTGGAGGGCAGTGCAGGCGGCAGGTCCTGGCCATCGTGTCCCCCACACCCAAGCCTGCCCTGGTCCCTGGTCCCAAGCCCAGCCTCCCCACCCTGTCCTCGTCCTGACCCAGCAAGCAGGGCTTGGCTAGCCTGACCTGTTTTGCCTTTCTAAGTGGAAACAGCCTGCTGAAAAAGAAAGTCAGCTCAGGGCAGAACCTGGTAACTCTTGATTCATGTTCACCTCTGACCAAGACAGAAACCCAGCTGTGGTTATCAGAAAGCAACTGAGAGGCTGGGAGTGGCGGGGCGGGAGGGGAGCAGGAGGAGGAGGGTGGGGGCAGGATGGGATGTTGGGGGAATAGAGAAGTTCTGAATCACAGGATCTTATTCATGGAGCCCTTGTGGCCACAGGGTGGGATGGGGTGAGGGTGGGGAGTAGAAGTCCTCTGTGGGGGCAGGCTGCACAGAACAAGACTTCCATATCCCCCACCTCCCTCATGCCCCCCACCTCCCCAGAGTGCATAGCATTTCCATGGAAGGTGAAGGCAGCAACTCTCCCAAGATCAAGGGTGTGGAGATGGTCCCAGGCCTGGGAGGGGTGAGCTGGCCCAGTCTGTTGGGGGTGAATGAGTCAACAGTCACCTGAATCTTGCTAGCAGATTCCAGGGGACCAGGGTGGTGGCCTTGACAGAGCCCTGGAGCGAATGTCCCCACCTAAGCAGGGTGAGGCAGGGCAAGGCCCAGCAAGCCCAGACCCCACCGAACCTCCAGGGCCAAACCCGCCATTGATTGGCCAACCCATGGAATGGAGGTGGAAACCCCCCTGCCTGTGGCCAACAACTGCCAGAACCACTTGAAAAGGGAAAGTCTCTCACTGGTTAGGAACTTCAGACTTTGGAAAGGTCAGGATTAATTAGCAAATTGGTTGCTTCGAGGTGCTTAGAAAGGCAGTGGAGGGGATGCAACCAGGATTAAGAGGCCAGAATGGAGAAGGTGGGTCTCGGGGCAGCCCATCAGCAAGCTGGCTCCCTGGGGTACAGGGGCAGCTCTCAGGTTGATGGTGGTGGGCTCACTCTGACCTGAGACTCCATGCAGGGAGCAGCTCTCACCCCAAGAGCCTGGGCCAATGCTCTACCTCTTCCCACAAGCACAGGGAAATTTCCAGGGGACTGGGACCTCCAAGCCCAGAGAGAACGCCTCCAAAATTCCTTGGGATCTTTTCTTTTTCTATGTGTCTATTTATAGATGTGGAAATATGCATGGAGAAAGGACTGGAAGGAAACACACAAAATGTTAACATGCTTATTTTCTTCTTCTTTCTTGGTGTCATTTTATTTTTTTAAAAAAGACTCTTAAGGAAAAAGATATTTTTAAGTATAATTAATCTTGATATAAGTGTTCATGCTTGTTACAGGAAAGTGGAAAGGAGAAATCAGAAATCACCAAAGCACTTCAACCATTAACATCTCATCGTGTTTTCTTTCACTGTTCCTCCCATGCAGAAATTTTTGATGTAAGGCTGTTTGTTTAACATATCCGTGATCATCTTAGATTACTACAAAGCTTTTCCATGTGACCGCAGAATCACCATAACCATCTTTCAAAATGTCTATCTAATATTTATGCAGTAGATAATGTTAATACCATTATTCATCTGGCCATTCTCCCACGTTAGCAAATCTAGGTAGTTTCCAATTCACGATTATAAATAACACTGCTGTGAACATCTTTGTATGGAAAAGTCTTTCATTTTCTTGGCGATTATTGTCTTCAAATTCTCACATTTCCAGATATCGGATTACGGTGTGAAAACAGTACACCATGATAGTCTCAGTTCAGTTCAGTTCAGTCACTCAGTCGTGTCTGACTCTTTGATACCCCATGGACTCCAGCACGCCAGGCCTCCCTGTCCATCACCAACTTCAGGAGTTCACCCAAACTCACGTCCATCGAGTCAGTGATGTCATCCCCCATCTCATCCTCTGTTGTCCCCTTTTCCTCCTGCCCCCAATCCCTCCCAGCATCAGAGTCCTTTCCAATGAGTCAACTCTTCGCATGAGGTGGCCAAAGTGCTGGAGTTTCAGCTTTAGCATCATTCCTTCCAAAGAACACGCAGGACTGATCTCCTTTAGAAAGGACTGGTTGGATCTCCTTGAAGTCCAAGGGACTCTCAAGAATCTTCTCCAACACCACAGTTCAAAAGCATCAATTTTATTGTTAGCAGTAAATAAAACCCTGTGAGTCCAGCCCTGCCGCTTTTTACAGGTTGTCACAGAGGGTGAGGAGAATTGAAAGACTCCCCAGCAGAGTTGGGGAGCTAAGGTCTTAGGAATGAGCTGCCTGGACCACGAGGGAGAAACCCCTTGTGCCACAAGTGGGAAGCCTTCTCAGCCATGAAACACCAGCTACATCTTCCAAGATGGGCAGGGTTCCTGCTGACAGAGCAGAGGGTAGAACACTCCCAGAGCTGGGGCCCCAGGGTGTGGGTTGGCAGTTAGGGTGCATGAAGAGGAACCCAGGAGGTAAGAAAGCTGGAGAGGCCAGGCTGACAGAGGGGCAAGTCAGTTCTAGGGGGGCGGGGACTTAATTTGTCCCCCAGTGAATCTCCAGGGACGTAAGACAAAGTCCTCCCCTCTTTCTTCAGTGTTTTGGAGCATTTCCAAAGTTTCTTCACCTTTCAAGTATCCCATCCCCTGGACTCCCCCGTCCTCTCTAGGCCTATGTCCCATCCACCCTCTCAGCCATTGCCTCCTCTACTCCCTCTCTGGTTCCCGTTTTTCTGCAGAGACCACAGCATCCTGTCCCCACCCAGGAGAGCTGCTGCATACACGGAGGGTGAGCAACTTCCTGTCCCTGCCAGACTCCAAGGGGCTCCTGTCTCCTGGCTGGTCCAGCCCCAGAGCAGAGGGCCATCCCACATTCACACACCTCACAGCGGCATGCTCACACTTACCCACACATACTCACTCCCACTTTTACTCACACTCCCTGTCCACCCTCCTGCTGACTCAGAATACCTTACCATGCTGCCCCACGAGAGAAGCAGGGTCCTGGCCAATGGGACCAGCTGGCTGGCATCCACTGTCCCCAGCAGCTGCAGCCCCCACCTCAGCTCCTGCCCCCTCCATGGACACATGGAGGACTCCATGGTGTCCATGGACACCAGATGACATGTCCAGAGGAAAGACCCAGGTCCCTGGACACCAGGTGACACATTCAGAGGAAAGACCCAGGTTCCTGGACACCAGGTGACACGTTCAGAGGAAAGACCCAGGTCCCTGGACACCAAGTGACACGTTCAGAGGAAAGACCCAGGTCCCTGGACACCTGGTGACATGCCCAGAGGAATGACCCAGGTCCCTGGACACCAGGTGACATGCCCAGAGGAATGACCCAGGTCCCTGGACACCAAGTGACACGTTCAGAGGAAAGACCCAGGTCCCTGGACACCAAGTGACACGTTCAGAGGAAAGACCCAGGTCCCTGGACACCTGGTGACATGCCCAGAGGAAAGACCCAGGTCCCTGGACACCAGGTGACATGCCCAGAGGAATGACCCAGGTCTCTGGACACCAAGTGACACGTTCAGAGGAAAGACCCAGGTCCCTGGACACCAGGTGACATGCCCAGAGGAATGACCCAGGTCCCAACCCTCTCCCTCCACTCGTTACCTGGGAGGAGACCAGGGTCGTGGCCTCTTTCCCTGTCTGCAGGAGGCTTGGGTGATTAAATGACATAACGTGTGCTAAGGGCTGAGCAGGTTGAGTGCTATGCAAGTCACAGGGACTGTAAACAGACAGTTGAACATCCTCACGACCAGAACACCTCAGACGTCTAGCTGCCAGGCCAGCGCTGGGGCTCCGGGGCTGAGCGCCCTGCAGCTGCTCTCTGTGCCCACAGACACTAGAGCCGAAACCCAGCACCCTGGCCCTACCTCGTTTCCTGCCAGCCAGACATACCCAGACAGCACTTATCCCCAAACTGGGGCATCTCTGCCCTCAAACTGGGGACCCCCAGCCCCTCCCACCCAATGGCTTTGATCAATAACCATTTTATAATGATTTTATAACTCCCCTCAGGCTTCCCTTATGGCTCAGAGGGTAAAGAGTCTGCCTGCAATGCAGGAGACCTGGGTTCAATTCCTAGTTTGGGAAGATTCCATGGAGGAGGGCATGGCAACCCACTCCAGTATTCTTGCCTGGAGAATCCCACGGACAGAGGAGCCTAGCGGGCTACAGTCCATGGGGTCACATAGAGTTGGACACGACTGAGTGACTAACACACACACACGACCCACTCGGCTCTGCTTCTCTGCTCTAAATATTCTGATGCTTTTCTTCCCTCCAGTCCGGGGATGCATGCTGCCCGCCTCCCTTTTCTGGCCTCAGAGCCCCTTTCTGCTCCATCTTTCCCTAGCCTGTCTGTCCACACCCCGCCCTGACCACTTGGCCACTGTGCACCCCCACCTCCCCCCTCTCCCTCCACACCTGCAGCCGCTTCCCCTTACCTCCTCCCCCTCCCCAATCCTCGCCACCCAATCAGACCAAGCCAGCTCCCTGGAACCCAGCCAAAATTTCAGCCCAGGAGAGTCCTTCCTTGAGCAGTCCTTCTGTGGACAGGGTGGCAGTGGGGAAGGAAGTGATTCCAGTGGGAGCATCAGGGGACCGGAACTGAGCGTGACCGGTGTGAACGAGGCACAGGATCCACACCTGCATCCATCCTGCCGGGAGCCCCAGATGGCTGTGGAGGTCTTGTTGGCTCAGTCCCTGCACTCTCTGGGGCCAGGCAGTCATCTGAGGGGTGCATGTTTGGGCAGACTGGACTGAGGCCCCCTGCCTGTTCTGAAATAGCTCTCCTGTCACTCTTGGAGAGACGCCCACAGCCAGGGGAAGACGAATGAATGCCCAGCTACTCCTGCAGAGTCCTGAGCCCATCCCAGGCTGATCTGCAGCTGGGAGGCCTGCCTCTGCCCCCAGAAATCTCCTGAGGACCTTTCCATGGGCTGCAGGTGGGGATCCATGCCAGGGACTGGGAAATCTCCACCCTGGCCATTGCCCAGGGAGCACTCACACTGGCGGCAGGCATTGATATCCATCTGCCCAGGATGGCTCACCTTGTGTGGGCCTGCTGATTATGAATTCAGTGTCACCGGGTGCGAAAGACAAATATCATTTACGCTGCTTTGTACTCTGTACAGCTTGGAAGCCAGGTTTGGGACCAGACACAACTGAGTTTGAAGCCCAGCCATGCCTCTCCTTAGCTGTGTGAACCCTGCAAGTGACTTAACCTCTCTGAGCATCAGCTTCCTCGACTGTATGATGGCGATTGCTAAGAGAACTTACCTTCAGGATTTGAGGATGAAGTCATCTCGTGCTTATGGAGTCAGTCATGGGGTGGGCACTCAGATGGTCTCCTAGGAAAGAAGTAGAAGTAGCTGCTGTCATTGATGTTATTTCTTTTTAAAAAATATCTATTGTTTATTTGGTTGCTTCAGGTCTTAGATGGGGCACACAGGACCTTTGTTGCATCTTGTGGGAATCCATTGTAGCGCATGGACTCTCTAGCTGTGGCTCACGGGTTTCAGTAGTTTCAGCGTGCAGGTTTAGTTGCTCCCCCGCATGTGGGATCCTATTTCCCAGACTAGGGATTCAACTGGTGTCCCCTGCACTGCAAGGAGGCTTCTTAACCACGGGACCACCAGGGAAGTCCTGATATTATTTCTTAACTCCCCTCAAGGCCGTGTGGGAAACAGGGTGCTGTGCCAGGTGCTCAGGAGGGAACAGCAGCCTTAAGGCCCTGAGCCAGGACCCAGGGGTGGGATTCAAGCACGAGGCCTGGTCCAGGCTTTTCCTTATTTGCAACCTGGAGCTCACCCTCTCCCATACCCCAGAGACAGAAAAGGAGAATGAGCCCATAGGTGTTTGTTTCAACTCCCTCTCAGAGGACCAGCAGGTGAAGTTCTGCTGGGCTGCCCATTTGCTTTGGTCACATTGTTGCTCTGTAAGGCTCTTATCACTGGATAAAGGGTCACGGTGACTTGGCTGGTTTCCAGGGCTGGCAGGAGAGAGAAGACCCAACTTCAGTTCTGCTTCTCCCCCCTTCAAGAGGGCTGTTTCCTTCCATCCTTCCTTCTTCTTCTCTAAGAGGTCCCAGGTGGTAAATGGTGGTGGTAGTTCATGGTTTAGTCGCTCAATCATGTCTGATTCTTGCAACTGTAGTTCGTCAGGCTCTTCTGTCCATGGGATTTTCCAGGCAAGAATACTGGAGTGGGTTGCCATTTCCTTCTCCAGGGGATATTCCCAACCCAGGGATCGAACCCACGTCTCCTGCATTGCAGGTGGTCTCCTGTATTGCAGGTGGATTCTTTGCCACTGAGCCACCAAGGAAGCCCCTGGTAAATGGGTGGGTGGATAAAAATCACAGTAACAGGTGGAAGCAGGAACCGGTTGGTGCGAGTTACAGAACCATCCTTCTGGTTTCATCTTCTTTTCCTATCTGAGTCTTTACCTGGCAGAATTAGATATGAGAAAGCCACTCCCACCAACCACACACACCCCCCTCTTTTTTTACATTTGTAGCATCTTAATTTACTTACAATAAGATGTACCCACTCAAAGTGTACAATTCAGTGAGTTGTGGCAGATAAATACACCTATGAAACCACCACCATAATCAAGACAAACACCAAATCTATTTAATTGGCTATGGGTGACCCATTTGTATTATTCATGGCATTTTTATTGACAGGTGGCAGGAGCTCAACTCATGCTACCTAGGCAAAGAAAGAGGAATATTGATCTATGTAACTGGACATTCAGGAATATACCAGCATCAAGTATGGCTGGATTCAGGCATTCAAGTGACATCATGAGTATCCTTTGCTCCCTTGATCTCTAAGAAATTCTTTCCCTGTGTCTGGCAAGATGACTGCTGACATCCTACCTCTTTAACAATGCCAAGGGAAAGAAATGGTCTTCTCTGACAGCCCTAAGAACACAGCCAAAAAGCCTATGACTTGCTTTATTGTGCTATTTGCTTTATTGTGGTAGTCTGGGGCGGGGGGGCGGGGAAAGCCCTGCAATATCTCTGAGGTCCACCTGTGCTCCCACCACGGCCAATTTCAACCATCATCTGAAGCAACTTAGCACAGAATGGAGACAGACATAAAGAATAGACTTATTGACATGGAGGGCAGCAGAAGAGGGTGGGATGTATGGAGAGAGTAACATGGAAACATACACTGTGGTTTACTTGCTCAGTCATGTCCAACTCTTTGTGACCCCATGGACTGTAGTCCACCAGGCTCCTCTGTCCATGGGATTTCCCAGGCAAGAATACTGGAGTGGGCTGCCATTTCCTTCTCCAGGGGATCTTCCCAACCAAGGGATCAAGCCTGGGTCTCCTGCATTGCAGGGAGATTCTTTACCAACTGAGCCACCAGGGAAACTCCAACATATACACTACTGTATATAAAATAGATCAGTCAGCACAGTTCAATTGCTCAGTTGTGTCAGACTCTTTGCCACCCCATGGACTGCAGCACACCAGGCTTCCCCATCCATCATCAACTTCCGGAGCTTGCTCAAACTCATGTCCATCGAGTCAGTGATGCCATCCAACTGTCTCATTCTCTGTCATCCCCTTCTCCTTCTGCCTTCAATCTTTCCCAGCATCAGGGTCTTTTCCAATGAGTCAGTTCTTTGCATCAGGTGGCCAAGGCATTGGAGCTTCAGCATCAATCCTTCCAATAGCTAGCCAATGGGAAAATAGATAGCTAATGGGAATTTGCTGTATGACTCAGGAAACTCAACTGGGGCTCTATAACAACCTAGAGGGGTGGGATGGGGAGGGAGGTTCAAGAAGGAGGGGACAGATAGTATAGCTATGACTGATTCATGTTAAGGTATGGCAGAAAATAACACAATATTGTAAAGCAATTATCCTTCAATTAAAAATAAATAAATTTAATTTTAAAAATCTTTCTTGGGGGGGTGGTGGAAAACACCTTCTGTTATGAAAGAGGGGAAGGAAGTAGAGACTGGTCAGACAGAAAGAACAGAAGAACTCCACTTTATACAAAGCTGCCGGAACAGACTTCAGAAAGCAATCTTCCAGGGTTTCCTCCCACCTGAAACTCTGGTCAAGGGAACCCAGGGTCAAGAAAACACTGACCCTGACAAGGCTGGACCCCTCATAGAAACAGTCCAGTCAATATGCAGGACAAGGGTCCAGGCTGTGTTCCTCCCCTCCCTACCCACATCCCCCTCCCCCCCCCCCACCGCCACTGCCAGTCACATTCTACAGAAAATTCAGGAACTTTCTGAGCCCACCACTGTCTGCAAAGCCATTCCAACCACCAGACCCGTGATTTTCAGCTTGTTCAGCTCTTTTAAAACAACCCTTTCAAAGCAGCCCAGAAAATGGGGACTGTGGCTTGATTTGAGGTTAAACAAATAAGTGCCATTTATCCACCAACACTCGAGGAATGAGATTTCTCAAGGCAAATTCCCCAGCTACGTGCTCCAGAAAAACTGCTGCCCCAAATTGCTGGGTTCCAGTCCAGCGTTCTCCATTTCCGAAGATATTTGGGTTGCTTTCAGCTCTGCTCTGCGCAGAGCACTCCGAGGAGGGTGGGGCTGGCAGCCAGGCACACCGCCTCTAGGCTGTGTCAGCCTCCCACCCAGCGCCCACAGGACCCTGGGAGCTCTTGGGTATTTCTCAGCCTGCTGGGAGATGGCTCCCCTCCAGCCCAGGGAGCCGGGCCAGACTGTTGGCTGCTCAAGGCAGACTATTTCTCTTCCCATGTTTTGAGGGCAGGCAAGAATGAGAAAAAGGAAGAAGAGAGAGAGGAAAAAAAACAAAACAACTACTACATTCTCAAACAGATAAAACTCGGCTCTACCAGACAGGAAAGCTGAGCTTCTCAGCATATAGGGTGCAGAAGCAACTCGACAGAGAAATCTTTCTTCCTTTTCTCTCTGAGAAACCTTGGTCTTTGTGCCCTTGCTGGAAATCTGGGCCAAGAGTTTCAGATCTCCCTACTCGAAGCAGGAGGTACCCTGTAGCAAAAACAATGCTGCTGCCGTTGCTGTTGCTGTTTAGTCACCAAGTTGTGTCCAACTCTTTGTGACCCCATTGACCATGGCCCGCCAGGCTCCTCTCCATGGGATTCTCCAGGTAAGAATACTGGAGTGGGCTGCCTTTTCCTTCTCCAGGGGATCTTACCGACCCAAGGTTTTAACCCATGTCTCCTGCTTGGCAGGTGAATCCTTTACCACTGGGCCACCTGGGAAGCCCATAACTTACCTGAAATGTGCTCAGACCACTTACATTAGCCTACAATTGGGTAAACAGTGCTCCCCAAACATGCCATTTGCTCCCCTGCCTTTCCCAGCTATGCGTCTGACTAGTTTCAGCTGATGAAATTGAGCAGAAGGGATGCATGCCATGGCCAGGCTGAGGCAGTAAATCGCCCAGGCCCCCACCTCTAGTCCACTCTGACAATGGAAGAGTGTTCCAGATGGCACACTTCTGCCCGACATCTTCTGCCTGGGTCCCTGCATGAGCTTGTGGAGCAGAACTACCTGCCAATGTGCTGGGATATACAGCGTGATCAAGAAATAAATCCTCGGGACTTCCCTGGTGTCCAGTGGCTAAAACTCCGAGCTCCCACTGCCAGGATCCCAGGTGTATTCCCTGGTCAGGCAACTAGATCCCATATATGTTGCAACTAAGAGTTCGCATGCTGCAACTAAAGACTCTGTATGCCACAAGAAGGACTGAATGTTTCACATGCTGCAACCAAGACCTAGCACAGCCAAATAAATAAATTAAAAGAAATATTAAAAAGAGAGAGAGAAAGAAACCCTTATTGTGTTTAGCCACTGAGACCCAGTGTTGGTTCGTTACTGCCCCATTACCTGGCATGCCCTGACTGATTCAGGCTCTGGTGCACTTTGCCATGTTGTTCGCTGGGAGAGACCAGTGTAGGAGACGTGGAAAAGCATACTTCCTCCCCTTCTGGCCAACAGCCTTCACCAAAGAAGTGATTACGTTCAGGGGCCTACAGTTCCCTGTCTCACCAAAGATTTAAGGAACTTCTCAGGTTTCGGCCTGGGTCTGTGCCTTCCTTGGAATTCTCCACGGCACTTGGCTGAGCATGAACACAGAAGTGGTCACCACTCACACTCTCCCATTGCACTATCACTGGTGGTCCCCCGTGAGGTGGGTGGGAGTGGCTTAATTCCTATTTTAAAGATGAGAATATTGAAGCTCGGAAGGAGTCAATATCCTCCTAAGGTTGCACAGCTATTTAAGGAACTTGAATCTAGGTCTGCGCCTCTTGCCACACCATATTTCTCAAAATGTAGCTCACAGACTCCAAGGTGGGGCCTGAGAATCTGCATTTTCAGAGCTCCTCCAGCAATAATGATGCTCACTGAATCTGAGCATAAGACTTCACACCATACTCCACTGCCTCTTCTGTCAGACAAAGCCAGCATAGGAGCAACGCGATTTGAGGGGTAGAGAAAAGGACCACCTCCCCAGCCAAAACCACCACAACAAAATGTCTTCCTGGCCAGGCTACTATTTGTGAAATTCTCCCCAATGAGCCATTTCTTTGATTTTTCCCAGCTAGGCACAACCATCTGCAAGACATCACTCTTCAAGGTACATTTCTGCAGGGAAGCAAGACCTTTCTCTGAAAGCAGGGATGCAGCTGGAGGCTGCAGGCAGGGAGGTCTGCAGGAGGAGGCTGGGCCTTGTGTGGTGGGGGTGGGAGGAGGGCTCCCAGGAGGAGATGAAAAAAATGCACCTGCAGGAGGCGGTTAAAACCTCACGCACACATGCACACACAAGAAAGAGTCAGACAGAACTGGAGAGGAGTCTCAGTCTTACTATTCACTACCCCGGTGAACTTGCAAAAGTGACTTCATCTCTCTGAGCTTCAGTTTTCTAATCTGCGAAATGGCACTACTCACAGAGCCTACCTGCAGTTAGGTTGCTGTCAGAATCAAATGCAATTGAACACTGACGACAGTTACTATTTATCCATCCCTTACCAACTGCCAGCAGCCATTCTAAGTGATTTACACACATTAGCTCATTTAAGCATCGCCATTACCTTACGATGTGGTGATGATCCTTAGTGAAAGTGAAAGTGTCAGTGGCTCAGTTGTGTCCAGCTCTTCATGACCCCATGGACTGTAGCCTGCCAGGCTCCTCCGTGGAATTTTTTGTTCATGGAATTATCCAGGCAAAAATTCTGGAGTGGGTTGCCATGCCTCCTCCAGGGGATCTTCCCGACCCAGGAATCAAACCTGGCTCTCTTACATCTCCTGCACTGGCAGGCAGGTTCTTGGCATATTATTGGCAATAGATATTACTGTCTCCATTTTACAGATGAGGAAAATGGGCCTAGAGAAGTTTAATGACTTGTGGTAAGTCAGTAGCACAGTGCTGCTTCAATCCGTTGTCAATTTGAATCTAGAGCCACTTATGACACATGATGGTGAGCCAGGACTTTTAAATTCAACCCCAAAGTATTCAACCCTCAATATTTTGGCTACCTGATGTGAAGAACTGACTCACTGGAAAAGACCCTGATGCTGGGAAAGATTGAAGGCAGGAGGAGAAGGGGATGATAGAGGATGAGATGGTTGGATGGCATCACCGACTCGATGGACATGGGTTTGAGCAAACTCCGGAAGTTGGTGATGGACAGGGAAGCCTGGTGTGCTGCAGTCCATGGGGTAGCAAAGAGTCAGACATGACTGAGCAACTGAACTGAACTGAACCCCAAGATAAAGTTCCCTGTCCCTCATTCATTCCTCCATGTGCTGAGTGTTTCTGAATGGTTATTCTATGCCAGAGACTGGCTTAGGAAATGTGGCAACTCAGTGTCATTCTATTCTATTCTGCAGCTTCATTCTATTCTGCAGCAATGCAGATCTATATCAATAGTATATTTGGAGAGATTTCTATTGTCCCCAGGATCTAGCCGACCATCAGCCCCAGGGTTGATCTGCAGGGCTAGGGGGACTCAGCCTCCTCCTGGGAGAATCCAGGCTCTGGGTGTTTCAGGAAATGTCTGACCTGCCAGGTTTCCGTGTGACTGATCAGTTAGAGCTGAGGAAGGGGGTGGGCCGAGAGGGGAGGTTTCCCGTCAGCCCAGCTTTTGTCTCTCACATGAGCCCGAGACAGACAAACCACAACCACAGACTCGACCAGCTGTGGAAGCATCGAACAGGAAACCCAGAACATCTGGTGCTTTACTTCCTCTGAAGGCTGTGTGTGTGTGTGTGTGTCCGCCTGTGTGCATGTCTGTTTTCTCTCCCTCTGTTGTTTAGCGGGACGGGGATGCAGACAGGGTTGGAAACCACAGGTCTTGTGGTGACAAGGGAGCCAGACACTCGCTCCCCAGCCCTTATGGTGCCTCATCCCTCCCCGACGGTGACCCAGGATCTGACCTAACCTCACAGGCCACCCTCCAACACCTAATGTGAAGCCTCCACACACTTCAAGAAAACGATTTGGTTTTTTTCCTTTTGGATTTGAGTGGTTTAAGAGGAACTTGTTTGCAGATGAAGTGGGAGAGTTCTGCTTAAACCTAACTTGGCCTCAGCATGACTGTGTGTGTTAGTTGCTCAGTCATGGCCTCAGCATACAGACCCACAAAAAGCTGCGCCTGGATGACAGCTGTCTCTGAAATAACTTGAGCAGAATCTGTGGATGACCTCTGAGGCTGTGTGCTGGTCAGAGGGCTGTTTTCCCACTAGTGGTGTTGTCCTATGTGTAAGGCCTGAAAAGACAGGCACTGAGAAAGGAAGAAACATAAAGAAGTGCAAAGAAAAGCCCCCTCAGCCAACACATAGCACGAGGTCTGCCTCGTAGGCCTGTTGTCTTTAGGAGGTAGGATTATGCTCATTTTTACAAATCATAAAATTGAGATGCAGAGGAGGCTCATAACTCACCCCTGGATCATTCAGCAAGTCAGGAGCAGGGCCAAGTTTCAATCAAGTCTGACTCCTGGCTGCACCATATCTCCTAGATCTCACTTCATTCTTCAGTGAACAGTAATCATGCCCAGCACACAATTGGTGCTCAAAGTGATGTTTCTGGAATGAATCAATGAAATGAGCTATCACTGATGGCAAGGGCTGTCATCATCATTGTATCCTCTGGGGCTCAGCACCCCTGGGTGCTTCCAAAGTTCCTGAACAGTGACATTTCATTTACCTGGAGGTCATTTACCTAGCCAGGACAACTGCTTAGATCCTGGCTAAAAATCTGAAAGAAGGTAGAAGGAACCACAAGCTGTCAACAGAAGTCACAAATCCTTAAAAGTTCAAATACTTAACTCAAGAGAACTTTTCAGGCTCTCAGTCACAGTTGGGTTACCCTTAATTTACCTATTTCCAAAGAAGGCTGAGCACCAAAGAATTGATGCTTTCAAATTGTGATGCTGGAGAAGACTCTTGAGAGTCCCTTGAACAGCAAGGAGATCAAATAAGTCAATCCTAAAGGAAATCCACCCTGAATATTCACTGGAAAGACTGATGCTGAAGCTGAAGCTCCAATACTCTGGCCATGTGATGTGAAGAGCAGACTCATTGGAAAAGACCCTGATGCTGGGAAAGATTGAGGGCAGGAGGAGAAGGGGGTGACAGAGGATGAGGTGGTTGGATGGCATCGCTGATTCAATGGACATGAGTTTGAGCAAACTCTGGGAGATGGTGAAGGACAGGGAAGCCTGGCCTGCTGCAGTCCGAGGGGTCGAAAAGAGTCAGACATAACTGAGTGACTGAACAACAAGTGTTAAACTTGTTAAAGTGTTAAAAAGTCTGCTTGCTGACCTTACAAAGCACTGGCTTAGAAAGGAGATGGTCTGCTAGAGCAAACTTGCTGGAAACACAAGCTGGGAATTCAACTAGAATTTTCAAGACTAGTAGAAATTATTACAGGAATTAGATACACTTCAGCAACAGCTAGATTCACTGAATATGAAAAAAGAGAGCTTGGAATCTGTAAGTATAAAATGAAGTAAAAGTTTTCATATTACTCAGCTACAAAAGGTAATTCAGTTGAGTGTATTAATGGAACTCATTCAGGTATATATTTATTTTGTAGTTTACTAACAAGAGTATAATATATTTTTTTCCCATTCAGGACTTCAACTATCCTAGTTTAGTAAAAAAGTAGATTCAGTGGGCATGGAAGCCCACTCCAGTGTTTTTGCCTGGAGAACCCATGGACAGAGGAGGCTGGCAGGCTGCAGTCCAAAGGGTCTCAAAGAGTCGGGACATGACTGAAGCGACTTAGCACATCATGGCAGATTCTGTTATTGAGTACCTACCTGTACAAAAATCACGGTGCCTGCTGAGGCACACAAAATCTAATGGTAATTTTAAAACATGTGAACAAGAGACTAAAAACAAATGAAAAAGGGGAGGTCAGTTCGTTAAAAATGTAAAAGCTCACATTTGCTTTATTATTTATCTAAAGCATTTTGAGGGCTTCCCTGGTGGCTCAGAGGTTAAAGTGTCTGCCTGGAATGCAGGAGACCTGGGTTCGATCCCTGGGTCGGGAAGATCCCCTGGATAAGGAAATGGCAACCCACTCCAGTACTCTTGCCTGGAGAATCCCATAGATGGAGGAGCCTAGTAGGCTACAGTCCATGGGGTCGCAAAGAGTCAGACACGACTGAGCGAAAAGCATTCAAGGTGTCATTAAGGATGCAACGGCACCAGGGACACGACTGAGCAACTTCACTTTCACTTTTCACTTTCATGCATTGCAGAAGGAAATGGCAACCCGCTCCAGTGTTCTTGCCTGGAGAATCCCAGGGATGGGGGAGCCTGGTGGGCTGCCGTCTATGGGGTCGCAAAGAGTTGGACACAACTGAGCGACTAACACACACACACACACACACACACACACACTCACACCAGTGTTCTTGCCTGGAGAATCCCAGGGACAGGGGAGCCTGGTGGGCTGCCGTCTATGGGGTCGCACAGAGTCAGACACGACTGAAGCGACTTAGCAGCAGCAGCAGCAGCACCAGGAGCGGTAAGAGACAGGAGAGACAAACTGTCTGATTCTCAGGTATCTGCCCTTCAGTTCAGTTCGGTTCATTTCAGTCGCTCAGTCATGTCCGACTCTTTGTGACCCCATTAACTGCAGCACGCCAGGCCTCCCTGTCCATCACCAACTCCCAGAGATCACCCAAACTCTTGTCCATCGAGTCGGTGATGCCATCCAGCCATCTCATCCTCTGTTGTCCCCTTCTCCTCCTGCCCCCAATCCCTCCCAGCATCAGAGTCTTTTCCAATGAGGCAACTCTTCGCATGAGGTGGCCAAAGTATTGGAGTTTCAGCTTTAGCATCAGTCCTTCCAAAGAACACCCAGGACTGATCTCCTTTAGAATGGACTGGTTGGATCTCCTTGCAGTCCAAGGGACTCTCAAGAGTCTTCTCCAACACCCTTAGGCCCTTAGAAAGCCAGATGGAACTGAAGCAAATCTCTGATGGTTTCTCTGGCTAAAATTAAAGGCATAGCAGCACAGGCACGCAGACTTTAAGAGTGCTCGCTCACAACTTTGTGTTTAAGAACTACACAGGCGCCAACCTGAAATAACACATGCGCAGTGTCCAAGGTCTTGCTCGTTTTCATACCTGCGGGCAGGCTGAGCCCTCTTCTGCGCTGGAGCTGATGTCATGCAAGCGCCGGGGGTACATGACGTCATCCGAGCGCGCCTCCCACGGTACCCAAGCCCTGGGCTGAGACAAAGGCGTTGCTGTGGAGACGGGGCGTTGAGCCCCGTCCCCGATACGAGATTGGAGGAGAGCGGGTCAGCTGATGTTGGTAAGCTTTCCGAAGCTTGCGGGCGGCGCTGTAGGTCTCTGTGTGCATGGGTTCCCCTGGCAACTTAGACGCCTTCTTGAAGTTCGCCGGCGACTTCCAGGAACCCCCCAAAATTAGAGTCAGAGCCCAAAATTTAATTTGAAGGGTTTCTTGACTTAAGGTAGTAAATTTCGGTTGTACCTCTGGTCCAAGTAAAGTAAAAATTCAAACTGCCCTAGATCCTATTGTGGGCCGGGCAGAGAGACCCCAGTAAGGCTTAAATTTATCACTTACGCAGCGTAGGGATGGGAAGAAGAATCTGGACCAGACGACTTAGTCCTGGGGGGTAACCTTACCTTTTTGGGCCTCAATTTCCCATAAGCATGAAAATATTTTTTCCTAAGAAACTCTTTGATTCCTTTCTCCCTCGGACTCACACCGCCACTCTCTACCTTTCTCCAAATATCAAAGCTCCTTGAAAGAGTGTTTGTAGTCCCAGTGGCCCCCTCTCCCCACTCTTTGTTGAATCCTTTAACTACACAGTTTCTTCCTGTTGTTTTCTCACCTGCTCTGTCGGCATCATTTGAAACAGTTTATCACCTCACCTCCAAGAAACACTTTCTTCACTTGACTTGCAGGCCTGCTCAGTCTCGGTTTTCTTCTTCCTACTGAAACTGAACAGGACCCTTTGGTCCTTGTACCCCACGTCCTCTGCCTGCCTTTTGTCTGTGGGTGGGGGGGGACTTTAGCCAAAGAATAAATTTGATCAGAGAAGTGAGAAAACACAGAAACAAAGAAAAACAATCAAAGGAGAGTAAATAATAATAATGTACCATTAAGCATAGTTCCTTCTTAGTTCCTTCTCAAGGGCTATAGATAATATTCTGAGCCATATCTTGTCAGCTGTCTTCTGAAACCCCAGGTGGAAGAAGTTAACTACATCATGACCAGACTGTACCCATGACATAAACCACCAGAATTCCGAGAACTGGATGCAAGAAATGGAAACAAACTGACCCTGGAACTGAATATTAACTGTACTTAAAACTGTCGAGATGACACTGGTCAGACCACCGATGACCAGTTTCAAGGTGACTGTCAGCTGATAGTTCTGTTTCTGTATGTAGCCCCTCCCTCAGCCTCTAAAAGCTCTTGCCCACTATCAGTGGCAGGGAGTTGGCCTTTGGACAGACGTCCACCCTCCCTTTGGTTGCTGGCATCCAAAATAAAGGAAATGCCCCTTTCAACCAACCTGGCCTCTTTAATGGCTTTTGAGCACTGAGCAACCAAATCCCACTTTCAGTTACACTACTTCTCAGTCTCAATTGTTAGTTCTTCCTCATTCCACTGAACTGTCAATGTTGCAGTGCCCAGAGTACTGGTTCCTTGAATTTCTTTCTTTCCACTTACTATACCTTGGTGATCTCATGTAGTTTCAGGACCTTGGAGACCATCTATATGCTGATAAGAGCCTCTCCCCTGAACCCCAGTACTTAAATATACAACTATCTATTTGGAATCAAAACTTGAGTTCCACTCAGCTACTCAAACTCATCCTGTTGGAACAGGACTCCTGAGCCTGTCCACCAAAAGGTGCTTCCCCATGCTCTTCCTTCTCTCAGAGAATGGAACACCCAACCTTCGAGCTCTCAGACTCCAAACCTTCTTCATCCTACATCCTACTCCAATTCTTCATCCTACATCCAATCTGTCAACAAATCCTATTGGCTTTTTCTTAAAAATATACCTAGAATCCTACCTCCACTTACACCATCTTAGACCTAGCCCCTCATATCTCATAGATTATTGTAAATGGGTTATCGTAATGGCTTCCAAACTGTTCTCCCAGACTCTACCTTTACCCATCTCTTTCTCAGTCTGTGTTTCACATGAAAACAGCCTGAGTAATTCTGTTCAAAGTCATACCACATGGCTCCTTTTGTGCAAAACCTTCCAAAGACTTCTCTCTCACTCAAGTAGAAGCCAAAGTTTGACCATGGCTACAAATGTCCTCCAGGGCTTCCCTGGTGGTTCAGTGGTAAAGAATCCTCCTGTCAACCCAGGAGACACAGTTTGTTCCCTGGATCAGGGAGATCCCCTGGAGGAGGAAAAGACAACCCACTCCAGTATTTTTGCCTGAATAATCCCATAGACAGAAGAACATAGTGGGCTACAGTCCATGGGGTCACACAGAGTCAGACACAACTGAGCAGCTGAACACACACGCACAAATGTCTTCCATCACCTGACTCCTGGAAGCTTTCTGAGCCCCTCTCCTAATATCAATTCACTTACTTCCTTTACTTCAGCCATATAGGTCATTTTGCCAGGCTTCCATCTGCCTCCAGGACACTGAACTTGCTTTTACCTCTGGTTGGAGCTCGTCCTCAAGTAGCCCCAAGTCTCCCTCTCTCACCTCCATCAAGGCATGACTCAAACAGTCCTTATTCAGATAGGCATTCTCAGACTTCCCTGGCAGCCCAGTGGTTAAGACTTTGTGCCTCCAGTGCGGGGGGGAGTGGGTTTGATCCCTAGTTTGGGAACTAAGATCCCACATACCTTTCTCAAGGCATGGGAAAGAGAGAGAGAGGGAGAGACAGAGAAAAGAAAGGCATTCTCTAAACTCTGATTTGCAGTTACATAATCCCACACTTCCACTGGGCTTCATGGCATTTATTGCCTACTAAAATACCATATAACTTCTTCATTTTATTTGACATCCCTCTTCATGTGAAGGCAGCGATTTTGTCCATTCCATCACGGCTGCATTCCAAGTGCCTAGAAAGAAGTCAGCAAGTGATGGGTGCTCAGGAAGCAGTGAATATGCATTTCAAGCTCAGAGGGTTCAGTAGGGTTACCAATCAGAGCTTTAGGGGCTTGCAGGAGTTCCAGTCCTCCTTTGCTGCTTAGCTGCTTTAGGAAGCTTAACCGAACCTCCACGTCCTCATTCTTAATATCAGTGAAATAATACTTCAGACTTTCATTCAGCAACGGGGAGCACCTCACCCGCACGTGACCAGCAAGCACCGTGCTTGCTAGTTGCTGGAGACTATGGAGAACCTAAACACACATTTCCTCCTGTCCAGGTGTCTGGATCCTGAGGATGGGATACAGATGACATCCAGGTAGTCTTCCAAATAAGTGACTGATTACAAACTGTGATGTGCATGACAGAGGAGAAGCAATGTAGTGCTGAAGGGAGGGGGGAAAGGTCTCTGAGGGAGTGACTTCTTAATAGTATTAGTCAGCTTGGGCTGCTGCAATGCAATACCGCAGGCCAGGTGGCTTCAACAACAGATATTTATTTTCGCACAGTCCTGGAGGCTGGAAGTCCAAGATCAAGGTGCAGACACGTTTGGTTCCTCCTGAGGCCTATCTCTTTGGCTTACAGACTGGCACCTTCTCCCTGCATCCTCACATGGCTTTAAAAAATTTTTTTAAAGTTGTCCATACTGCATAGCATGTGGGATCTTAGTTCCCAGAAGAGGGATTGAACCCACACTCCTTGTGGTGGAAGTGTGGAGTCTTAACCACTAGACCACCAGGGAAGTCCCACAAGGCCTTTCTTCTGTGCACTTGCAACCACGGCTTCTCTCCAGATGTCCTAATCTCTTCTCATGAAGACAGCAGCCAGATTGGATTAGGGCCCACTCTAATTTTCTCATTTTAACATACTTAACTTATTAGAGGTTCTGTCTCCAAAAGCAGTCATATTCTGAGCTACTGAGGGCTGGAAATAACATCAATCAAGGCCCAAAGGATGCATAGAAAGGAGAGATGGGACAAGGGGAACCCCAGGGATAGGGAAGAATATGCACAGAAATTTCATGGCTGGAAAGTGTATGACAACTTGGAAGAAACAATAGGTCCATGTGGCTTGAGCTTGAAGTGAGGGGTCTTGGTAGGAGATACAGTGGGGTTTGGGGGCAGCAGGGCCCTGGAAGCCACCTAGGCCTGTGATTGGTGATGTGATAAGTGTTGTCTTATGAAAAGATTCCTTTAAGCACAATGATTGGAGGGAGGCTGTCCCCAGCTCCAAGGTTGTGGGCTAGTGAGGATTATCTGATAGATTACATGATGAGTGTCTCATTCAAGGGCTCAATGAAGGGTCAACTTTGAGTATTTTTTAAAATAATTGTATTTCTTTATTTTATTTTTGAATGTGCTGGGTCTTCATTGCTGCATGGGCTACTCTCTCGTGGCTAGAGGGGGCTATTCTCTGGCTGAGGCAGGTGGGGGCTACTCTCTAGTTGCAGTGCATGAGCTTCCCACTGGGGTGACTTTTCTTGTTGAAGAGCATAGGCTCTAGGTATACAGGCTTCCACAGTTGCAGCACATGGGCTCAGAAGTTGTGGTGCTTGGCTTTAGTTGCTCCGCTGCATGTGGGGTCTTCCCAGATAAGCAGTCGAACTCTGTCTTCTGCGTTGGCACTGAGCCACCAGGGAAACCCCAACCATGAGTATTTTTAATAGTGCCCCCCGACACAGTTGATAGAGAGCTGAAAAAGAGACCAGACATAGGCTTAACAAACAGAAATGATAAACAGACAAGCATAGTAAGGAGAAGCATCCAAAAGAAACCAATCTCCACATTCGGGGGTGTTGGATACAACAGAGTTTAGACAGATGTGATTTGTGATTGAAACTGAAAGTTTTAGATGAAACTAACACAAAAGAGAAAATGTGTAAATGGAGCAGATGAACACTTACCTCTGGAAGCCAAAACACAGTGGAAATGATTTGGTGAGAGGGAGCACTCATCTTTATTTTTTTCAGGCCCAGCTAAAAAGCGTCCCTTAGGCTTTACCTTTGGCGAAATGGATACACAGCATGTAGTCCTAAAAGACTTGGGGTAAAGAGGGTGGTCATCTCCCACAGACTCTCAGTAATGGTGGGGACAGAGGGTTCTCAGTTCATTCCTAGAATTTGTATCAGGAAGTGAAACCCGGTGTCATCTCCCTCCCACCTTGGTGAGTGGAGAGTGGTGAGTCTACCCTCTGATGACTCCATGCAGCAAAGTTCATTGCTTCTTTGCGTTGGAGGGAAACAAGATGAGCAGTTCATCTCAGGGGCTAAGGAGCAATAACTATCCACTTTGACAGTCTGGACAAGGGGCCATCTGCCAGTGATTGGGAATCTACAGGACAGCCCATCCTAATTGGGGGCCAAATGAACTTTGGAATCTGCTTTGCTGCTCCCGTGGTGGCTCAGATGGTAAAGAATCTGCCTGCAATGTGGGAGACCTGAGTTCGATCCCTGGGTTGGGAAGATCCCCTGGAGAAGGGAATGGCAACCCACTCCAGTATCCTTGCCTGGAAAATCTCATGGACAGAGGAGCTTGGTGGGCTACAGTCCATGGAGTCGCAAAGAGCTGAACACGACTTAGCTAAGCATGTGTATCACATATATATATTACCTCTTGTAAGTCCTGGTCTGGTCTTGAGCTACACAGACCCTAACGCCTCCTCTTTATAGAGTCAAGTATTTGTTAATGGCTGTATGGTACCCTTCTTAGGCCTCCAAGACTGATACCAAAAGCTCAGTTTCTCTGTACACCAGTGCTAAATCGAATCTCAGAGACAGAGTTTTGGGTGAAGTAGAAAAAAATAGCTGTATTGCTTCACCAGGCAAAGGGGGACACAGCAGGCTCATGCCTTCAAAACCGTGTGTCCCAACTTGGGGAAGACAGTGAGAAGTTTTCTTTTTTTTTTTTGAGAAGTTTTCTAGTAATTGTTCAAAGGGGGTGATTAACTTATGGACATTCTTCTGATGGGTTGGTGGTGAGGTATGTAGGAGTCCACATCATTCAACCTTCAGATCCAGCTGCTCTGGGGTCTGCATGCTTGTGAGTAGCATGCCATCTTTAGTCATTAACTTCTCCCACCTGGAGAGGGTTTCAGTATCTTCAAAATAGCTCAAAAATATTATTGTGTGTATACATTGATGGGGAAATGGGCCCTTGCTCCAAGGCTGCTCTTGACTGTTTATTCCTCCCTGGTCTCACATCCCCTCCCTTCCCTAATTAACAAAGGTTTGAATCTGCCCATTGGAATTTAGAGAAGGTCATGGAGGCTGAATGAAGACTGTTTCCTATAATCAAAAAAATGGGGGGACTTCCCTGGTGGTCCAACGGTTGAGAATCCACCTGCCAATGCAGGGGACACAGGTTCCACATGCCACAGAGCAACTGAGTCCGTGCGCTGAGCCTGTGATCTACAGCCCATGCTCTATAACAAGAGAAGCCACTGCAATAAGAAACCCATGCTCTACAACTGGAGAAAGCCCACATGCAGCAGAGAAGACCTAGACCAGCCAAAAATAAATACATAAGCAAAATTATTTAAAAAAAGAAAAAAGAAATGGGGGACACAGAAAGGCCTTGTGCCCAGGAGCTCCACAGGGCCCTGAATGGTGTTGCAACTTCTGTCCCCAAACTGAACACCACCCGCTTCCCCAAAAAGTGTTCTTCTCTTAACAGTAATTTTATGACTCTCCTTGTACATAAATCTTAACATAACTGCCTTTGGATTCATTCTGATAAGAGAAACCACTGGGATAAATTGTACATATTATAGTTTCTGCTCTATGTTTCCAGATCACCCTCCAGAATGGGTGGTTTCTGTTTGTAAGCCCAGAGTCAGTTTATAGGAGAGCCTATTTCCTCACTCCCTCACCACCAAATTGGGGAATTTTCACTCTTTTAATTGTTGCCAATCTGATAGGGAAGAGTGACTATCTCACGCTTGCTTCCATTTCATTTCTTTGATTACGGGTGAAGCTGGACATGTTTTCCAACCACATCCTATACTTTTGCAATCAAGTTTTGGAGCTAGATGCGGGAGCTTACATGTATTCCAGTTACATTTTATCTTGCTGGATTCCATCAATCATTCCTTCCTGTTGAGATAATTTGGATCCCGATTCTGTGATTCCGACATATTGGCCTTCCCACACAGCCCTGTGTTATTTGCACGGTTGAGAAGCAGTTATCTTTGGCTTCATCCGAGCTGTTGATAGATGTTGAAGAGTTTAGGGCCAAGGATAGGACTGTTGCGCAGGCCACTGGAGAACGCTTTGGGAGGACACTGTCCCGGGTGCTGTTTGGATTCCACCTGACCACACCCAGGAGCCACGGGGAGGAGAGGGAAGGGAGCAGAGCCTGCAACACGGACAGGGGCCAGGTACAGATTCCAACCCGAACACTAATTAGCTGTGTGGCCTTGAGCAAGTGGTGTCACCTTAGAGGGAGATGTGACACATGATTATCTACTGTCCCTTCAAGCTCTTGAAGCCTGTTGGTCACTATTTTGTCCATAAAGATTTCATGAGAAACTTTCAAACTGTAGTCAGAAGTCATCACTCTGGGATTTCCCTGGTGGTCCAGTGGTTAAGACTGCACACTTCCAATGCAAGGGTGCATGGAATGTGGGTTTAATCCCTGGTTGGGAAACTAAGATCCCACACGGCATGTGGCATGGCCAAAAACTAATTTAATACATAATACACAAAGTCGTGTGTGACTCTTTTGCAACCCCGTGGACTGTAGCCTGCCAGGCTCCGCTCTCCATGGAATTTCCCAGGCAAGAATTCTGGAGCAGGTTGCCATTTCCTTCTCCAGGGTATCTTCCTGATCCAGAGATCGAACTCCAGTCTCCCACGTCTCTTGCTTGGTAGGCGGATTCTTTACTGCTGAACCACCAGGAAGTCCAAATAGATAGTTAAATAAGATTTAAAAAAAAAAAATCAGACAAGATTATTCTAAGGAAGGAACAGTAAACACCCCCATGTAACAGATAAAGAAATTAAAAGAGAAACTAAGTAACTGGTTTAAGTGACATAATGAGTCAGTCCTAACTCTGGCCACCTGGCTTCTTGTAGCCCTGTCTGCGGACTAGTTGTTGATTTTTCACCTTGTAAATTTACCACCAGCTTACATAAAGATGGCCATTCCTTGCTGTGTGATCTTGCTCATTCATACTAATAATAACCGTAAGAATGATAACAAAGGCTGCTACTTAGCTGTCCTGTGTGTGTGCCAAGTGCGGTCCTGAGTGCTTCACACAACTTAACCCTTTAATCCCAGCAGCACCCCTGCAGAGTCAGTGCTGTTTTCACTTTTTTTTTTTTTTCCCGGAAATGATGAGCTGGAGGCACAGAGCAGAGTTTAAGTGACTTGCCCAAGGTAACCCATCCTAAAGGGCAGAGGAGCTGGGCTTGGGACTCAGGCAGCCCAGCTCTCCCATTTACTTCTCTCAGGAAAGAGAAGTAAATGAGGACAAAAATGTAGTAGCCATTAGAAGTTAGTGTTAGTTGCTCAGTCATGTCTGACTCTTTGCGACCCCATGGACTATATGTAGCCTGCCGGGCTCCTCCATCCATGGAATTCTCCAGGCAGGAATGCTGGAGTGGGTTGCCATTCCCTTCTCCAGGGGATCTTCCCGACCCAGGGACCGAACCCAGGTCTGCTGCATTGCAGGCAGATTCTTCACCTTCTGAGCCAAAATGTGGCAAGGATTAAAAGTAATTTCTCCCCCCAGTTATGAATGTCTTGCAAAGAGTGGTCTCAGCTGTTTATGGAGGAGCAAATGGATTCTTTCACCCCCTGAATGAGCTGTGTGTAAAAGGGAGAAGGAGCCAGGTGGAAATGGGAAGTCAGGGCATGAATAACCTCTCAGGTGGGCGCACAGGCCTAGCAGAATCCCGAGTGGACGGCAAAAGCCAACAGTGAGCGTGACCTCGACGTGTGACACATGAACACCAGGACCCAGGAGCACAGCCAAGCCTGATCATGAGACAGGTCCCTGCTCTATGGCCCCCGCCTTCCAGTAACAAGATCCCAAGCACAGCGGCCGCTGGCACAGAGGAGGGAAGGGCTGCAGACCCGGCCAGGACTGGGCGCCAATCCACGGATTCCCAATCTCATCTTCCAGTTGCTAGACTACGCTGCTTTCCAGTACATTATTTGGGATATAAAAATGACAACGTAAGGAAAGCATTTTCACATAAATAATTTCAACTGCAAAGAGGCAAACTGGCTTCTGATTCCTTTGGCAGGAGCAGGTGATGAACTCACTCCGATTGACATATTGAGAGCTGCTCTTCCCAGATCCAGCTGGCAGCTTCGTAATTATGGAAACGTCCATGTTGTTCCCACTTACCCAGGGCTAGGCCTGCTGGTATCTGATTCAGTGTTTACTTCATGAATGAGGTCAGTTCCCAGCACAGCTGGGCTTTCAGCAAAGAAACCAGAGTGGTCAGCAGACCGCGTCCTCACTCACATCTGACTGGGGATGTCAGGGCCGCCTTCTCACAGCTCACCCACATTAGCCACTCACTCTGGCATTTTCTGGGGCTTGGCTTTCCTCCCCGCTTTGCTGACACTTCCCTGTAGAAGCAGACAGAGCCCGCGCAGCAGCCTGGGCTCGATGAGATCACGTCCAGGTTTCCCAGTACAACGGTTCACTCTTCAACCTGCCCCCCTGGTATTGCAACATCTTGCCCCTCATGAGTTTCAGAACTGCCAGGAAACTGGGTAGGTTTTTGGGGTTTTTTGTGTTTTGGTTTTTTAAAAATTATTTATTCCAGGATGGTTCCACTTGTGTGGCATGAGAATGACTCAGAATGCCTTGGAAGCCACCTCCAGAGGTAACTATGTCCCACAGGCCAGAGCGTCCTCTGGGCCAACTCTCCACACCGATGAAAACAGGAACAAAAGCTCAGGAGGGCTCAGAACACTCGTTTATGGAGTGACATCCCCAAAGTTCGTGGAGGCGACTGGGAGAACTGCTGAGGGCAGAGAGGAAAGGTGATGATGCTCCAGGGAAAGGCAGGGCTAAGCTCCCAAAGGCTGCACGGGCAGCAGTAGACTTCAGTGTCGTTGACCCACTCCCCTTCTTCTTGACTGCAGCCGTGGGTCGGCAGCAGGATAAAGCCTGGAGTCTGAGTCTGAAGCAGCTATTTCTCAGCTCTAGAGTGTGTGTGTGTGTGTGTGTGTGTGTTTAGTTGCTCAATCATGTCCGACTCTGCAATCCCCATGGACTTAGTCATCCAGGCTCCTCTGTCCATGACTATTCTCCAAGCAAGAATACTGGAGAGGGTTGCCATTCCCTTCTCCAGGGGATCTTCCCAACCCAGGGATCGAACCCAGGACTCTCACATTGTGAGCAGATTCTTTACTGTCTGAGCAACCAGGGAAGCCCAGAATGTCTTTATCTCAACGAGATAAGGTCCTAGGAAGGTTAGAGATAGCAATTTGGTTTGGATTCCACAGTGATCATGGGAATCATATGCTGAGATGGTTTCACTTAAAATCTGGGCAGAGTGGAGGGGAATCTGGAGTAGAAAGTGGTTTAGGAGCTGCAGGCAAAGGCAGATTCAACAAGGAAGCTTCCTCTTTCTCAATCTTGACAAGGCAGAGGATATGGCACAACCCATGTTCGCACCTCCTAACAGAGCAATGAGACCAGTGGCTGCTAACACACATGCCGGAAAGCAGCGTGGAGGAGCCACAGTCCCAGATGTAGAGACGTAAGCTCTCTCCTCCTTTGACCTCAGCAGGGTTGTTTTAGGAATACTCTGCTTTCTTTCTCATACAAAGGATCAGTCCCGGGGCCACAAGAGACCTCAGAACATCTCTGCCCACTGGAGGATCTAAAGACCCTGTTCGAGTTGAGCCGGATTCAGATCACTTCCCTGACATCCTCCCTCTGGAGTACCACCTGAGACTTCTCTGGTGGTCTAGTGGTTGCAAATTCACCTGCCAATGCAGGGGACATGGGTTCAATCCCTGGTCCAAGAAGATCCCACACGCCAAGGGGCAACTAAACCCATGCATCACAACTACTGAGCCCGAGCACAGCCAAAAATAAATATTTTTGGAAAAAAAAAAAAAAGAGTACAACCTGTGTCAGCCCCAAGATGCTCTATCCACTCATTCCTGTGACCCAACCCCCATGACTTGCTGTCAGTGCTGTTGCCTGTTCTAGCCATCATTGTCATGTCACCTTCCAATCGAAATGATCTTTTCCCTTGCAAGTGCTTCTGGGAATTTTTGAACACTAGACTCTAAACAAAGTTCCTTCCTTCACCCCATCTGGCTTCATCACCTCAGCTCTCTGTCCACTCAGTTGCTGCCACCCCAGCCATCCTGCTTATTCTTGAACTTATCAGACACACGTGCAACTGGAGTCTTGGCACATGCTGCTTCCTCCATCTGGAATACACTCTTGGGGTCATCCACGTGGCTCCCTCGATCCCTTCCTTTAGGTCTTCATCCACATGCCTGCCAGCCAGTGAGACCTTCCCAACCACGCTCCTCCCCGGACCGCCCCAGCCACCCACCCCTGCATGTCCTCCTTCCACACAGATGATCCCTGGAGCTTTCATCCATATCTGTGACAGCAGCTGCTACCTGTCTGTTCTCTGCCTGCCTCCCTCATTGGAACACCAGCTCTGTGCGGGCAGGGATTTGACATTTTTTTGTCCACTGTCACAGCCCAGTACCTGTAATAGGACTTACATGTCCACCATAAAGGAGGCTGAGTGCCAAAGAATTGATGCTTTCAAACTCTGGTGTTGGAGAATACTCTTGAGAGTCCTTTGGACAGCAAGGAGATCAAACCAGTCAGTCCTAAAGGAAATCAACCCTGAGTATCCATTGGAAGGAGTGATGCTGAAACTGTAGCTCCAGTACTTTGGCTACCTTATATGAAGAGCTAACTCACTGGAAAAGACCCTAATGCTGGGAAAGATTGAAGGCGGGAGAAGGGGGCGACAGAGGATGAGATGGTTGGATGGCATCACCGACTCAATGGACATGAGTTTGAGCAAACTCTGGGAGATAGTGGAGGATACAGGAGCCTGTTGTGCTGCAGTATATGGGGTCACAAAGAGTCAGACATGCTTTAGTGTCAGAACAACACTAAATACACGTTGAAATATTTCCTGAGTGTTCCCTGCACACCAGGCACTAGCCGAGACACTGGATGTTTTTGCAAAAGTCTATTCAGTGATTAGGCATTCACTCTACTTTAAGGACATTACTTTGCCAACAAAGGTTCGTCTAGTCAAGGCTATGGTTTTTCCATTGGTCATGTATGGATGCGAGAGTTGGACTGTGAAGAAAGCTGAGCGCCAAAGAATTGATGCTTTTGAACTGTGGTGTTGGAGAAGACTCCTGAGAGTCCTTTGGACTGCAAGGAGATCCAACCAGTCCATTCTAAAGGAGATCAGCCCTGGGTGTTCTTTGGAAGGAATGATGCTGAAGCTGAAACTCCAGTACTTTGGCCACCTCATGCGAAGAGTTGACTCATTGGAAAAGACTGATGCTGGGAGGGATTGGGGGCAGGAGGAAAAGGGGACAACAGAGCATGAGATGGCTGGATGGCATCACCAACTCTATGGATGTGAGTTTGAGTGAACTCTGGGAGATGGTGATGGACAGGGAGGCCTGGTGTGCTGCGATTCATGGGGTCGCAAAGAGTCGGACACGACTGAGAGACTGAACTGAACTGAACTACTTTAAGGAACTCACTTCATGGCAAATAGAAGGAGAAAATGTGGAAACAGTGACAGATTTTACTTTCTTGAGCTCCAAAATCACTGCAGATGGTGACTTCAGCCATGAAATTCAAAGACACTTGCTCCTTGGAAGGAAGGCTGTGACAACCTCAGTTCAGTTCAGTTCAATCACTCAGTCATGTCAGACACTTTGCCACCCCATGGACTGCAGCACACCAGGCCTCCCTGTCTATCACCAACTCCCAAAGTTTACTCAAACTCATGGTTCATTGAATCAGTGATGCTATCCAACCACCTCATCCTCTCTCATCCCCTTCTCCTCCCTCCTTCAATCTTTCCCAGCATCAGGTGGCCAAAGTATTGGAGTTTCAGCTTCAGCATCAGTCCTTCCAATGAACACTCAGGACTGATCTCCTTTAGGATGGACTGGTTGGATCTCCTTGCAGTCCAAGGGACTCTCAAGAGTCTTCTTCAACACCACAGTTCAAAAGCATCAATTCTTTGGTGCTCAGCTTTCTTTATAGTCCAACTCTCACATCCATACATGACTACTGGAAAAACCATAGCCTTGACTAGATGGACCTTTGTTGACAAAATAATGTCTCTGCTTTTTAATATGCTGCCTAGGCTGGTCATAACTTTCCTGCCAAGGAGTAAGCGCCTTTTAATTTCATGGCTGCAGTCACTATCTGCAGTGATTTTGGAGCCCCCCAAAATAAAGTCTGCCACTGTTTCCCCATCTATTTGCCATGAAGTGATGGGACCAGATGCCATGATCTTAGTTTTCTAAATGTTGAGCTTTAAGTCAACTTTTTCACTCTCCTCTTTCACTTTCAAGAGGTTCTTTAGTTCTTCACTTTCTGCCTTAAGGGTGGTGTCATCTGCATATCTGAAGTTATTGATATTTCTCCCGGCAATCTTGATTCCAGCTTGTGCTTCATGACAACCTAGACAGTATATTAAAAAGCAGAGACATCACTTGCCAACAAAGTTCTGTATAGTCAAATCTATGGTTTTTCCAGTAGTCATGTACAGATGTGAGCTGCTACTGCTGCTAAGTCGCTTCAGTCTTGTTCGACTCTGTACAACCCCACAGACGGCAGCCCACCAGGCTCCCCCGTCCCTGGGATTCTCCAGGCAAAAACACTGGAGTGGGTTGCCATTTCCTTCTCCAATGTGTGAAAGTGAAAAGTGAAAGGGAAGTCGCTCAGTTGTGTCCGACTCTTAGAGACCCCATGGACTGCAGCCTACCAGGCTCCTCCATCCATGGGATTTTCCAGGCAAGAGTACTGGAGTAGGGTGCCATTGCCTTCTCTGACAGATGTGAGAGTTGGATGTAAAGAAGACTGAATGCTGAAGAATTGATGCTTTTGAACTGTGGGGCTGGAGAAGACTCTTGAGAGTCCACTGGAGAGCAGGGAGATCAAACCAGTCAGTTCTAAAGGAAATCAACCTGAATATTCATTGGAAGGACTGATCCTAAAGCTGAAGCTCCGACACTTTGGCCACCTGATGTGAAGAACTGATTCACTGGAAAAGACTCTAATGCTGGGAAAGATTGAGGCAAAAGGAGAAGGGGGTGGCAGAGGATGAGATGTTTGGATAGGATCACCAACTCAATGGATATGAGTTTGAGCAAACTCTGGGGGACAGTGGAAAATAGACGAGCCTGGCGTGCTGCAGTCCATGGGGTCGCAAAGAGTCAGATAGGACTTGGCAACTAAACAACAACAGCAAAGGAATGCAATAGTTCTAGAAGCTGAAGGAAGCCTCCTGATTCCTCAAAGAGATGGGAAGAGTTGGACAAATAGTTTGCATCTCTTCCTCGCTGCCCCCTTGATTCTGTATATTCTGCTTTTCCAACAGACACAGGAAAGGGGAGGTCATTCCAAAGGAAAGGCAGAACCTTCAGTGATTTAGGAACACAGGTGTTCACTCTGCCGGGGCCAACAGGGTCTGCTTTGTACGAGCTCCTGAGAAGGAAATGCATCTGACATGTTGTCACCTCCCTGGTTGCTAACAGAGCCCTGGGGCTGGCGAAGCGGCGGGTGAGGCAGCCACAGGCAGGCGGACGGCCGTTACACAAGCTTTCCAGAAAGATCGCACGAGCTGATGCCCCAGCCACAGGAGAGGGACGGAACCTGCAGCCAGCAGCCGGGCTGGAAAGTCTGTGTAAAGGACACCTGGAGGAAACGGGGCCTCCACCCCTCTCCGCCCCCCTGGAACCCTGCCTCTCGCACCCACTCCCCACCCAAGCGGTTCACAGCCCCAGAGGCTCACCACGTCTTGATCATTTGAAAGCTCACTGGTTTCTCCCGACACATCAGAACTTTTTTTTCTTTCCTCCTTTTTGAAAAGCCTTTTTGTGAGGTTGGGAGTGACCCAAAAGTAACCTCTCTATTCCTGTCTGAAGGGAAAATATTTCCAGATCAGAGGAGCAGTCTGCAGTGCTAACCCCGGGCATATATGAATACTCGATTATGCCTCTTAAGTCCCAAGTCAGTCACAGTTTCAGAAATGAACCGTAAGCAGAGCAAAGGCGTTGTGAATCAAGAGGTTTATTATTTTCCCCTATGAAGTATTTTGAAACTGAAGTTTCCACATTTTTAAGGGTTTGATGTCATAAATTCCCATGTAGGACTGCATTTTGAAAAACAGGGTCATTGTATGTGTGTGTGTCCGAATGTGAGAGGTTTAGTACATATCTCAGAACCAGGAATTTGAGATGCACAGGCAGGCCAGGCCACTGGGCATTTGCTGTCATGAGTTCATGTGATGTTAAGACTGTTCCGGAACCGTCTGGAAGTTAAATGTTAGTCTTCTGAAAAGAAGTAGGACCTCTCAGCCCAGCTGTTGTTATGGCAAGTGCAATGTAAGCAGGTTTCTATTTAAAACGCTCACACCTGGTACTTGACTATTTCTTGTTTTCCAAAGGGTACCCTCTCTCCCCCGGATTTTCTTTTCCACCTTCCCTTTTCCGTGCTAGTCTGGCTTAACCCAACCTGCTGGGTTTAACCCAACCCAAAGGCATGAAGAGGAGGACATTTTTAAAAGGAGCTGGAAAGTTGTGGTCTTGTGCTGCCAGAACTGGGCTCAGATGGAGACAAGACAGCCCTGGAGACAGTGATGGGGGTGAGGGATGGAGAGGTGTGGCAGACTGGAAGAAGAAGGGTTTCCCTGGCTTCGTGTGAAAGAGTTAAAGGCAGATACTCAGTACTTATGCCTTCATAGCCTGTCTAGTAGGCCCTTGGGTGCCCCCTGGGATCCAGGGCACCTCATCTAAATAAACTCCAGATCTGTGGACAGTCAGTTGCCTGTAGGAGGGGCGGGGAGCAGGGGACACTCAAGAGAGGAAGAAGGAGAATCTAGAAGGGGAGTGAGTGGGGCTAGTAATAGAGCGATCTGCAGCCCAGGCAGAGCCTGTGGATGAGCTGGGTGTTAGGAGTCTGCATTATCACTTAGACCCCAAATCTTCCTCAGGTTCATTAGTGAAAAGCATTAAGACTTAGATACTCAAGGACCAGGGGGGTTAAGGCTGTGGATTTTGTTCCTATATTTTCTCAGCTGTGTAAGACTTCTCACTTCTGATCTTCAGAGGGTCCTCCTCCCGCCTCCATCCACCCTCCTCCCTCTTCCATCCTCCTTCATCCTCTCCCTCCTCCCCCTCTCTCCTCCATCTTCCCTCCTCCCTCCCCCTCTCCCTCTTCTTCCTCTTCACCTTCCTCCTCCTGGACACAAGAAGTCTCAGAGGGACAGGGGCAGCTCGGAGTGACACTGATGGGGATCTAGGTGTCCTGGAACTGGGCCTATGGTGGCCAGCCCCAGGACAGGCAGCACTTGTATACACAGAGGCTTTTCCAGGCGGTCTCACAGATACAGGGATGCAAGACTGAGAGGAATAGAGAAATTCCAGAGATTTTTCACGTGCAAGCAGATATTTCCTCTGAGAGTTTGTAGACTAAATAATACTCCTCGTGTCTGAGGGATGGTGCGTACTGCTGACCTGGCAATGTTCTCTGCGCTTGGAGCAGGCACCGGGAGCCCCACAGCGGGCTGGAGGGAGGTGGAAGCAGAGTGAGGTGAGGCAGCCTGAATAAATGTCTTTATGGAAGAATATTGGGGGTGTTCTCCCACTGCCAGATACGATATCCATCTCAAATATGGAGGAAGAACTTGTTGGCAGGCCTTGGGAATGCAATGGGTTAGGCTTCTAAAAATAAATATATCCAGGCTTCTCTATTTACCATTTTCAAATACATACATATACTTTATTTCATTTAAAAAGTTTTTGGCTGTGCTGGGTCTTCATTTGCTGCTCTGGTTTTTCTCTAGTTGCAGTGAGCAGAGGCTACTCTCTCATTGTGGTTCATGGGCTTCTCTTTGCAGTGGCTTTTCTTGTTGTGGAGAACAAGCTCCAGGGCTTGCGGACTTCAGTAGTTGCAGCACTTGGGCTCAGTAGCTGTGGTTCCCGGCTCTAGAGCACAGCCTCAGGAGTTGTGGCACACGGGCTTGGTTGTTCCACAGTATGTGGGATCTTCCTGGACCAGGGATCGAACTTGTGTCTCCTGCATTGACAGGTGAATTCTTTACCACTGAGCCACCAGGGAAGCCCTGTCCTAGAGTTTGATAAACATTTTCATGCCTTGAGTCTATCCCTATCATTAATCCAAAGAAGACAAGTGTACTATTAAAACTAACTGCTGGCCTAGTACCCTCAGCTAATACAAATGGAAGAAGGTGTTAAAAAATGATTCTGCTTCAACTCTGGTGAAGGTCCTGAGGCAGAGAACAAACCAGTAGGTACCAACTATTCCTATGTTCCAGGGAGGCACTAGACCATGTCTGCATGGCCCGCAAAGAGCTGTGACCAACCACAGACTAGAGGTGGCAAGGCGGACAGGGAGAGATTGGAAATTAGATGATTTCTGTTTTCTCTACTGGAATATCATTAACATTGGATTACAATGTTGGATTAGTTTCTGCTGTACAACAACATGAATCAGCTATCTGTACATACATATCCCTTCCCTCTTGGATCTCCCTCCCACCCCAACCCACCCCTCTAGGTCATCACAGAACACTGAGCTGACCTCCCTGTGCTATACATCAGGTTCCCACTAGCTATCTGTTTTACACACGGTAGGGAATATATGTCAATCCTAATATCCCAGTTTGTCCCACTCTCTCCTTCCCCTGACCCCCAACTGTGTCCACATGTCTGTTCTATACATCTGCATCAAAATTAGAAGACTTCTTCAAAGAGCCATGAAGCTAAACCCCCAGCTGAGTGAGGCTCCATCCCCCTCAAGGGAACCACAGGTGAGCCGTCCCCAGCTCCTGGGAGCCTCTGAGGGACCCCAAAGCCCCTCACAGCTTTAAATGTCTGCCATGGCCAAAGGAAACAATGGCTAATGACATGGCTGCCCCCACCCACTTCACCCTGGAGGAGCCTAATGAGTGGGAAGGAGGAGAGTAGACAGACAATGTGGAGAAACCAAGTGTGGGGATTCATTCCATGTGTCAATTTGACCAGGTGCAGGGGGCTTGGGTACTGAGCCAAACGTTATTTCTGCATGTGTCTGTGGACGGGCTTAGCGTTTGAGTCCACAGACAGAATGAAACCAAAGGCGCTCTCCCCACTCCCACACCCTGTGAGTGTGCCTCTCCAATCCACTGAAGGGCTGAGTAGGAAAGAAAGCTCTCTCTCTGCCCAACTGTCTTCAAACTTGGACATCGTCTGCTTTCTGCCTTCAGACTCTCGCTCCCGCTGGAATGCACACCTTCGTCTCTCCCAAAAAAAAAGTGAGGTCATTCAGTCGTGTCCAACTCTTTGGGACCCCATGGACTGTAACCTGTCAAGCTCCTTTGTCCATGGGATTTTCCAGACAAGAATACGGGAGTGAGTTGCCATTTCCTTTTCCAGGGAATCTTCCCAACCCGGTGATTGAACCCAGGTCTCCCGCATGGCGGGAAGACTCCTTACAGTCTGAGCCACCAGGGAAGATCATCTCTCCCAGGTCTCCAGCTTACCGTCTCCAGATCTTGAACACATTCACCTGCATGATCCTTGAAGCCCAATTCTTGAGTAAAAACACCTCTATCTCCTAACCATTCTCTGGAGATCCCAGCTGAAAACACAGAGGGGACTTCAAGAAGGGGACTTCCCTGGTGGTTCAGTGGTCAAGAATCTGCCTTTCAATTCAGGGGACACGGGTTCCATCCCTGGTTGCATGCCTTGGGGCAACTAAGCCCGAACGCCTCATCTAGAAAGAAGCCGCATGCCTCAAGGACGATCCCACGTGCTGCAACTAAGACTTAATGAAGCCAAAAATAAAAATAAATATTAAAAAAAAAAAAAAAAGAAGTAGTAGAAGAAAGGCACATCTACCATCTCCCAGTGCAGGGTCCTGGCTGGGTGCAGCCAGAGCTGGGGGTGAGGGGGAAGAAATTGAACCTCTGCCCATCTGCCTTGTGGAGAGACCCTGTAGACTTGAACTGACCAGAGAACTTTCTACCACCCAGTGGCTGCTCAAAGGTCAAGAGCTGCCGAGAGTGCCCTGGTTGGGGGTGGGGGTGGGGGATGATACTAGAGAGAAACCAGCCGCCCAGGTGTGTGGGATGGGCCCGCAAGAGTAAAGAAGAGGCTTCACTCTGCTGCACCCACAAACCAGGCAGTTTCACAAACAGGGTGCGTGATGCCGGCAGTGGGCTTGTGTTTGCAGGAGGAGCCGGAACATACCCCAGGTCCCTTCTCCCAAACACTAACCTCCTTTTTGCCTCCTTGGCAATCTATGCAGGTTTTAGAGCACAATACTGTGTGGAATGGAGGTCTTTCGTTTGTTAAATGTAAGAAGGAGCTTCGAGGAGCATAGAGTTACACGACTCCGTTTGAAATGTGCTTGAAAAGCAACTCCTTTCAAAGCCGTATCATTTCCCATCCTGCAGGAATCCCACTGGAATGGGGAGGGTTGCCTCAAATTGAGTTCCAAGCTGTGTCTCAGCCGGTGAGAGACGCGGCAGACAGTGTGTTGAAAACCACCAGACCAGGAGTAGCTGATGTTTATCTGTCTCTGCCGGATTCCCAGGAATATTTTGGGAGTTTCCAAGCCCACGTGAGAAGTGTTGTCAGCCTGTGGCTGGAGATGCAAAAAGTGCGAGATTGGGTGATTTCTGCATCTTCACTCCCACCGGCCTCATCTCTTTTGGTGTTCACTCCCCTCAAGTCCTCTCAGCCGCTGTGCCAAGGCAGGCTGGATCCAACAGGATATTTATAGACTGGGCAGCTAGCGGGAGCAGATGGCTTCTGATATGGGGAAAGGGAGCTATTTATACCGGGAGTTGGATGAAAATGAGTCAGAGGGCAGGCTGCAGCCATAGTTGGTGCTCCTTGTCCTACTGATGCTGGAGAAAGTTCTCGGGATCCTCAGGTGAAAATCTCTCTCAGCCTCGCTGTCCAGACAATTCAATGCTGATAGAGCACCAGGTGCCATGTGGGCCCTGAGATGAGTAAGACTGGTCCCTCTCCTCTTTACTGTCGTCCTAGAGGGGAGACCCTATGAAAATGGATCATGATAATGTGGTCCACCTCGGCCCGCTGAGAGCACCATGAGAACACAGACTCCAACATGGTGGAGGCTGCTGGGCCTTGGGGAATGGAGAGGGGTCAGGGAGAGGGGAAGGAGTGGTCAGGAAGGACCACCAGCCATGACCTGGCTTGAAAAAATAGACAGGAAAGGTCCAGGGAAGAAGGAATAGAATCTGGTGTGTGGAGGTTTTGTAGCCTGACCTGAGGCATCCTGGGAATATCCAGGAATCAGCCATGAACTGAGGGACCAGGGGCTTCCTGAGGGATTTCAGAGGAGGAGGCTGAATAGGTGAGCTGGAGCAGGGCCCGAAGGGCTCATCGTCCACACTGGGGAACATGTGCTAATGCTGACATCACTTCCAGGCAGGAGGAGCTGGCAAAGCTTTCTAAGCAAGGAAGCGAGCATTATTCCAGGGAGCAATGGAAACTGTGGACCGATCAGCTGGTTCCTCCTGTGTCTCCTTTGGAACTGTGCCTGCCACACAGTCGGTGCAGCATAAATGTCTGTTGAAAGTGAAGACTCACCAAACTCTTAACATTAACACCTCCTTGTCTGGAGGTGGCATGCAGACCATCCACAAGATGAGTCCAGGCAGGCTTGTTGAGTGCCGGATGGGGCTGCAGGCGCCGTGTCCTCCAGCCCCTTAGGCAGGTCCAAGCCTCGCCAAGATTGCTTCCCATCGCACTTCTCTGCCCCACAGTCCAGTCTGCCCTGCCCATGCTCTGATTCTGCCTGTCGCTTTATCTCCAGCTTGGCGTCAACTCTGGCATGGGTGTGACCTCATGCCTTCTGTATGAAAACCAAGTAAGGATAATAATAATGTCAAAAGACGTTTCTGCATTCTTGCTGAAGGTTTGGGGTAGTTGAAGCAAGTTTATGAATGCTAATAACAATATGAGTCTTCTGCTTGTTCTTAAACATCCATCAACCATCTCTTCCTTCATTCCCCCACCTCTTGCTTCTCTCTCTCCCCCCCAGATACCTGTTCTTTGACTATGCAGAAGAGTTTAAAGTGGTTGGGGTTTGGTTTGGTTTCCTGTCTCCTTTTCTGTGGTTTTCACCTTTCACCCCTTCATGGGGTATTTTCCTAAACAAAGACCTTTTGTTCCCTGAGGAGAATGCTGGTCTCTTAGGTAAAAAGGTCATTTTTCCCACATCACAGCTTTATGGAGAAGCTGTGGGATACACTTAATACCTGGCACCACATGGGAATGAGAAAAATCGGTACTTCCAATAGGCAAATATCGGGAAAAAACAAAGATTCTTTGCTTGATCAAACTTTTTCAGACTCCTGAACTTTCTAGGCCCATCTGTGGCCTTCCTTACAAAATTCAGTTTTAGCAAGAAGTTTCCACCCTCGAAATCTGATCAGTTTCTCATTCCCCACCAGCCCCCAGGGGCTGTCTGCCCACCCTGGCCTGCCTTTAGCAAAATTCCGGTGAGGCTGGTTTAGCTCACCCCTGATGTTTCCTCTTAGGAATTTTCCATCCACCAACCCCACCCAACCGTGGTCTCTGGCTGTAAACCCCCACGTGCCCACCCTGTGTTCAGAATTGAGATCATTCTCCCACTGCAAGATCCCACTGCAGGGGTCCCTGCACCCATTGCCATGGCCCCTGTTTAAGTAAAAGTCTGCTTTCCTGTCTTCAACAAATGTCATTACAGACTTCCCTGGTGGTCTAAGACCCCACACTCCCAATGCAGGGGGCCCGGGTTCCATCCTTGGTCCAGGAACTAGATCCCACATGCCCCGACTAAGAGTTCACATGCCACAGCTAAAAGATCCTGCGTGCCCCAACTAAAACCCAGCACAACCAGATAAATTAAAAAAACTTTTTTTTGTTTAAGTGTCATTGAATAGTTTTTTCTTTAGCAGGAGACAACACAACCTAGAGCACGTCAACTTAGTATTTAATCACGTGCTCCACGAGTGGCCACCCTGTGCAAAGTGTAGAAAGCAGAGGTGGAATAGGCCTGTGGTCTGGGAGCATACAGAAGAGGAAAAGCGCTCTTCCCCATGACCTTGTAAGGGAAGAATGTACAGTCCAGGACAACTGATGGAGCTGATGGAAGGAAGAGGAGCAGCTCATGGGGTCAACTCGGGATGAGGAAGATTGGGGAAGGGAGACGACGAAACAGGGAAGATGAAAGAGAAGCTGTTTGGGGGAAGGAGAAAGTATAAGTTTTACACGTATGAGAGACAGAAGTCGAAAGGCATCCCCCGGGCTGAGACCATTTTCTGAGCTATGAACAAGAGCCCAGTGGCATCAAGGCCAGAGCTGAAGGATGCTCTGGACCAGCGGGTCTGGGCTGTGCTCCTAAGGGAGCATCTCCAGGGGCATCACCTGGTCCTCAGCCCCCAGGGGTGATAAATTCTCAGTGTGCCTTGTCTCTGTAGAGGGATTATGAACTTGCTGAAAATTTTGGTAGGTTCCTGACCCTTCAGTGTTTGACTCAAACTTGGTTTCTTCTTGGAACGCTTCAAAGGTTTTCAATGCAAATCCAGACATTCTCCCTCATCTGCATATTTCTGTCCCATACCCATTTGGTCACAGGTTAGTAGAGGAAGCTGGGAAACTTCCAAGTTGGATGCCACTGGCTTAGCCACTCTGAGCAGCACCCCTACCCACTGCCATTCAAGGTAATGAGGCCGGTTTGGAGGTGCCATGGGGAGATGTGCTAGGATAAGCACGCAGAGACATGCAATGCAAGTAAGTGTCTTGGTGAAAAACCAATGCCAAGTCCCACCAGAGGTAGACACAGGACCCAAGGGAGAGGAGGGAAGGTGGGAGAGAGGCGCCAGGTCTGCAGGGCACACTGGAGCCTGACAACAGGGTCACAGATGAGCAGGGAAATGCAAAAATACCAGGGGAAGTGTGCCAAGTGTTTCATAAAGCAAGCTGTATTTCACTGAAAGGCCATCCGGGGATTTCTCCGGTGGTCCAGTGGTTAAGACTCCAAGCTTCCACTGCAGGGGCATGGGTTCAATCCCAGATTGGGGAACTAAGATCCTACAAGCCACACCACGAAGCCAAAAATAAATAAACATACACTGGTCATTCATTCTGAGAGTAAACAATTTCCTGGGAAGAGCTTTCTTTTTAAAAAATGATCAGAATAGGGAATCCCCTGGTGATATGATGGTTAAGACTCTGTACTTTCACTGCCGAGGGCTCATGTTCAGTACCTGGTTGGGGAATTAAGATCCCACACACCTCACAAAGTGGAAGTGTTAGTCCTCAGTCGTATCCGACTCTTGGTGACCTGCTGGACTGTAGCCCACCAGGCTCCTCTATCCATGGAATTCTCCAGGCAAGGTTACTGGAGCGGTTGCCATTCCCCTCCCCAGGTGATCTTCCCAACCCAGGGATCGACCCTGAATCTCCTTCATTGCAGGCAGATTCTTTACTGTCTGAGCCACCAGGGAAGCCCTATGCCTTGCAACAGGGCTAAATTTAAAAGAAGAAGAATAGTACGTGGCTGTTGCCCTTAAAGTTCATATTTGGCAAACGTGAGAAGTGGTTCCATTTAAAAAGGAAGCCATGGGAAGCCCTGACCTGAAGAACACCTCTCCATCACCCAGTTCGGCAGCAGCACCCGTGGAGCCGGGCCCTCTGCGGGGGAGCTCCAGGAGGATGGCCTGTGGGAGAAACAAGTCTTTCTGATGTCTTTCTGAGAGCCTCCATCCCTGCAACAACCACCACATGAATTCTCTGTTGTAAAAATGTCCCAGGACAGGCTCTTCCCTGGTGGTCCAGTGGTTCAGACTCTGTGCTTGCGCTGCAGGAAGTGTGGGTTTGATCCCTTGTTGGGGTACTAAGATCACGCATGCTGGACAGCGTGGCCCCAAAATAATTTCTTTTAAAAATTATTTTTAAAACTTGTGGGGCCTCCCTGGCCCCAGGCAGTAAAGAATCCACCTGCCAATGCAGGAGACACGGATTCAATTCCTGATCTGGGACGATCCCACGTGGCTCAGAGCAACTAAGCCCTAGCACCACAACTACTGAGCCTGTGCTCTAGAGGCCAGGGACCTCAACTACTAAAGCCTGCATGTGCTTGACGACAAGAAAAGCCACCGCAATGAGAAGCTCATGTACCGCAACTAGAGAGTAGTCCCTTCTCACTGCGACTAGAGAAAGCCCACATGCAGCAACAAAGACCCAGCACAGCCAAAAATAAATTTTAAAAATTCTTTTTTAAAAAAAGTTCCAGGGCAAAAACTTGCTTAAACTAGGCTGAGGGACATGGCGTGCCTCCCAGCCAGGGTAGTGGTGGCCAGAACACAGACCCCAGGGGACCAAGGCGAGCTGACCTGTAGAGGCCCTGGATGAAACCAGAGCTGCTTTTCCCATCCAGGGCCCCCAGCCATCCCAGGAGAGACCCGGAGGGGCTCTGCAATGAAAGTATCTAGACTGTGAGGCCTGCTGGGCCTGCCCTCCCCAGCGTTCCAGGCTCCCTGGAGCCCATGGGCACGGGGCCAGGGGGGAAAGCCACCTTTATTATCAGTGACACGGAGCCTAGTAAGGCCGGAAACACCCATGGGTGGAAGAGGCACAGCGAGACTGGCCACCTGGGGAAACAGAGCAGCACAGATCCCCCGACCAAGAACAGAGACAGCTCTAGGACCCAGCTTCTGCATCCTGATTGCAAATTGCACCAATGGGCAGAATCAGGGGAGGGACTCCCCCAGATTGCATCCCTGTGACTTTTACACATGCATACACACCACACCATTGCATAACACCTCCCCTTGCTCCCCTGGTGGGAGAGTTAAGATCCATCTCCAAGGACTCCTGGGCTGGGCTCCCCCAGGTAGTGTTCTGAGCAGCTTTGGACAGTGAGAGCTGTGCTGATGGAAGGTCTGTCCTTGGACCGCCTGTCCAGCCCATGGGGCAGAGGACAGTGGTCCAATCCCTGTGTGGCTGAGGGCTTCCATCCTGTTTTCCTTTGAATGACCAGCAGCACCAAGAAAGATAAATGTCTTGGTGGATTTTCTTGGCGTAGTACAGCTGCACCCAAGATTAACAGGTCTGTAAACAGGCTCTTTTTAGAGAAAGGATCCACTTTTTCAGATGCACTTTTTTTTTTTTTTCCTGGATCTCTATGCCACAAAAGATCCCAGATGGGGTGGATGCGGTCCTCGGAAAAGGAGGAAATTATTTTTGAGTCATAAAATGGAATAGGAATCAAGAAGGAAACTCTTGCTTGCCGTCTGTGGTTCAGTACAAAAGCTGGTCATTTGATCAAAGAGCCTTTGTCAGGACAGCTGAGTTTTCGCTCCTAAAACCATCAAGCTCCCCAACAGGCAACGTGATGCCTCTGAGTCATTTGCAATGCGGCGATTGTGAGAATCTAGAAAGTGCCCACCCCCTTTACCTGAGCCTCTGAAATCTGGAAGCCAGACTGGGGGAGCAATAAAGGAGTGTGGCGCCCTCTGGCGAGAGCGGATCGAAACGTCCCAACCGAGCGCCCAGAGTGGGCGTCCAGGGCAGTGGAATCGAACCTCCATCTCCAGTCACCCAACAACATCTTCTCACCTTTGTGCAAAACCCGAGATGACTAGCTTCACACATGATCCTTCAGAGTCTGCATCCTCAGACAGTGTGAAGCTGACGTGGTTCTATCTGGGAAAACCTAATTAAGATGTTAGCCAAGCGGGGAGGGAGGAGTTTATCCCAGGGAAGATGCAGAGACCATTGAAGGGCTGAGATCATGGAAAGCCAGATGAGACCAGAGGGGTCCAGGCTCCTGATCCCAAATGCAGACCACAGGACCCAGGAAAAGGAGCCATGGTCAGACAGCCCTCACTGCTGGGGCCTCAGGGTTCTCCATGGTGAGGAGGGACCAGGCAGACACCAGGGAACCTCTGAGTTGAACCAAGCATCTCTGTCCATCTGGGATAAAAGCACTTGTCAGCTTTGATTACAGAAATTCCAAGGGAAGATTCAAAACAAAGGCCATATGCTTATAAAAAGGCTTGGTCTCGGAATAGCCCAATGGTTTTTCCTGTAGTCATGTATGGATGTGAGAGTTGGACTGTGAAGAAGGCTGAGCACCAAAGGATTGATGCTTTTGAACTGTGGTGTTGGAGAAGACTCTTGAGAGTCCCTTGGATTGCAAGGAGATCTAACCCGTCCATTCTGAAGGAGATCAGCCCTGGGATTTCTTTGGAAGGAATGATGCTAAAGCTGAAACTCCAGTACTTTGGCCACCTCATGCAAAGAGTTGACTCATTGGAAAAGACTCTGATGCTGGGAGGGATTGGGGGCAGGAGGAGAAGGGAACGACAGAGCATGAGATGGCTGGATGGCATCACTGACTCGATGGACATGAGTCTGAGTGAACTCCGGGAGTTGATGATGGACAGGGGGCCTGGCGTGCTGCGATTCATGGGGTCGCAAAGAGTCGGACATGACTGAGCGACTGATCTGATCTGATCTGATCTGATCTGAGGACTCATCTTCTGGGTCAAGAGGAAAAGTCTGTGGAAGGCCAAGGAAGATGAATTTTGTGCTTTCCAGGCCCCAGCTTGATGCCTAGAGGAAGCTGTAGGTGGACGCAGGCCTGACACTACAAGAATCTCTCCAGGCTCAGATTTGCATGTGTGACGTTTCCAGGTCCCACACCAAGATACCACGGGTGGGTGATCTGACTTCTGTAAATCACAAATGTGACTGTGCAGGGTTAATCAGGGGCTCTGGGCGTGAACCCCGAGGAACTGGGGAAGAAACAGGAATTTCTCTCTCTGCTATATGTGCTATTTGGAAACCTAGTTCCTTCCATGCATTCTGTTATTCCTTGGAGGGATCGGCCATGGACTCGGAATCAGACAACAGGGACTTCATTGCAGGCTAACACCAGGAGGAGGCAGGTGGCCACCTCCTGCAGAGGGTATGATGGTCCCTGAGGCTGGGCTCTTGGAAGGCTCAGCAGGGGCCCTGAGAAAGAATCTCAGAAGATCCCTATATGACATCACGGGCCCCTCTAGAGAAGAGCTGAAGCTTGCATGCACTCTCTGGCCTTAACATGCCAAATTACAGATAGATTTTTTTTTTTTACCTGAAAGTACAAGAATACCAGTGAGCAAACCTGAAAATGTCTTTGTGTTTTCAGCAGGAAAGTAAGAGCTTTCAGCGTCTTGGCAGTGGTATTGAGGGAAGGGGTCTGACCTCCAAGGAGGAATGTAAGTGTGGGAAGGACTCCACAGTCCCTCTCTCCGTCTCATGGGTCCATCCGTTCTTTATCTTTGTGATGCTGACAACGCTCACCCCATTCACATTTTTTTTTCTTAGTTCCCCAACTAAGAATCCAACTGGCACCCCCTGCATTGGAAGCATGGAATCTTAACCACCTGGGAAGTCCCACTTTTTTTCTTACTCTTCCCTTTATAACATATCCATTTTTTTTCTGAGATATAATTCACATACAATACAACTCATCCTTTTAAAGTTATATGATGCAGTAGTTTTTAGTATATTCAGAATTGTGTAACCATTACTACATACACACATACATATGGAAATTCTATCTTTAATCTTTCCAGGAATTGCCAGGCTGCTTCTACCCTTTTTGTCTAAGAATTGGTCGGTCATGTTTGGCAAAACAATAACAGTATCACTGGATCTTTCCAGAAAGATTCTAAACAAAAACGAGGATTAAATTCCAATTTTAGCTAAGAAAGTTGGCTAACCAGTTACTTTGGTTAGATGAAATTCAAAATAACACTTTAAAAATCCCATTTTTAAAAACTTATGTTGAGAAATATGTTAATTCAATTTCACATCTTATAATTGCATGTCTTAGAGAGAAGGGTGCAAGGAGGATCATCTGACTTTCCTTGGAGGTTCAGTTCAGTTCAGTTCAGTCGCTCAGTCGTGTCTGACTCTTTGCGACCCCATGAATTGCAGCACACCAGGCCTCCCTGTCCATTACCAACTCCCGGAGTTCACTCAGACTCACATCCATCGAGTCAGTGATGCCATCCAGCCATCTCATCCTCTGTCGTTCCCTTCTCCTCCTGCCCCCAATCCCTCCCAGCATCAGAGTCTTTTCCAATGAGTCAACTCTTCACATGAGGTGGCCAAAGTACTGGAGTTTCAGCTTTAGCATCATTCCTTCCAAAGAAATCCCAGGGCTGATCTCCTTCAGAATGGACGGGTTAGAGCTCCTTGCAGTCCAAGGGACTCTCAAGAGTCTTCTCCAAGACCACAGTTCAAAAGCATCAATTCCTCGGTGCTCAGCCTTCTTCACAGTCCAACTCTCACATCCATACATGACCACGGGAAAAACCATAGCCTTGACTAGATGGACCTTTGTTGGCAAAGTAATATCCTTGGAGGTTAGGCTGCACATCTTCAAGGATCGCTCATCCATTCACAGACATTTTAAAATTAAGTATAGTTGATCTACAGCTTTCCTGGTGGCTCAATAGTAAAGAATCTGCCTGCCAATGCAGGAGGCATGGGTTTGATCCCTGGGTCAGGAAGATTTCCTGGAGGAGGAAATGGCAACCACTCCAGCATTCTTGCCTGGAAAATCCCATGGACAGAGGAGCCTGGCGGGCTACAGTCCATGGGGTCACAAAAGAGTCAGACACGACTGAGTGACTAAACCACAACACAGTTGATCTACAGTATTGTGTTAGTCTCAGGTATACAACAAAATGATTCTGTTACGCATCACACACACATATAGGTATATATTCAGATTCTTTTCCACTTTAGGTTATTATAAAGATATTAAATATAGGTCCCCATGCTATACTATAGGTTCTTAAAGTGAAGTGCTCAGTCGTGCCCGACTCTTTGCGACCCCATGGATAGTAGCCGGCACCAAGCTCCTCTGTCCATGGGATTTTCGAGGCAAGAGTACTGGAGTGGGTTGCCATTTCCTTCTCCAGGGAATCTTCCCAACCCAGGGATCGAACCCAGGTTTCTCACATTGTTGACAGACGCTTTACCATCTGAGCCACCAGGGAAGTCCAATAGGTTCTTAAGTGTTTATCTATTTTGTATATAGTGTGTGTATCTGTTAATCCCAAACACCCAATTTATTCCCCTCTTCCTCCTCCCACCAACCTCACTAACACTAATTAAGGGCCAGTTGCAGGTCAGGCCTGGGGGCTGGGACTCCAGATCCACAGGTGAACAAAATAGATAGTCTCTCCCCTCCTGGCTAAGTCGTAGTATCAGAGAGAGTCAGACAAAACAGACAAAATTAATGCTTTGCTGTAACTGAAGGGCTGAGAGAAAATTACAAAGTTGTTGGGTGGCTGAGGGTGGCGGCTGCTGCAGACGGGATGGTCAGGAAATCTCTCTGAGGAAGTAGGTGAGTTTTGCTGCCATAACAAGCTACCACACTTTCAACAGTTCAAAACAACACCCATTTATTCACTCTCAGTTCTATAGGTCAGATGTCTGGGTTCTATGCTCAGGGTCTCACACAGCTGAAATCAAGGTGTTGCCTGGGCTGGAATCTTCCCTGGAAGCTCTTAGAAAGAATCCACTTGCAGACTCACTCCAGTTGTTCACAGAATCCAGTTTTTAGCAGCCACAGAACTGTCTTAATCTGTTGGAACTACCGTAACAGAATACCATAGACTGGGGACTTCCCTGGTGGTCCAGTGGCTAAGACTCCATGCTCCAAATGCAGCAGGTGCAGGTTTGATCCCTAGCCAGGGAACTAGATTCCACATGCCATAACTAAGACCCAGAGCCACCAGATCATGCAAACATAAATATTTAAAATATATATGCGCACGTGCTCAGTTGCTTTTAGTCATGTCCGACTCTTTTCAACCCTGTGAGACCCTGTGGACTGTATCCCACCAGGCTCCTCTGTACATGGGATTCTCCAGGGAAGAATACTGGAGTGGTTGCCATGCCCTCCTCCAGGGGATCTTCCTGACACAGGTATCGAATCCATATCTGTTTCATCTTCTACATTTCAGGCAGATTTTTTTACCCACTGAGCCATCTGGGAAGCCTGTGAAAGTAAAAGTGAAAGTCACTCAGTCATGTCCGACTCTTTGCAATTCTCCAGGCCAAAATACTGGAGTGGGTAACCTTTCCCTTCTCCACGGGATTTTCCCAACCCAGGGATCGAACCCAGGTCTCTTGCATTTCAGGCAGATTCTTTACCAGCTCAGCCACAAGGGAAGCCCAAGAATACTGGAGTGGGTAGCCTATCCCTTCTCCAGCAGATCTTCCCGACCCTGGAATCAAACCAGGGTCTCTTGCATTGCAGGCGGATTCTTTACCAACTGAGCCATCAGGAAAGCCTGGGAAGCCCATAAATAGAAACTGGAAAGTCCAAGATCCAGGCACCAGCAGATTCAGTGTCTGGTGAGAGATCACTTCTGGATTTGTAGACAACCGTCTTCTGGTTGTATCCTCACTTGGCAGAAGGGGGCAAAGGCACTCTCCCGGGTCCCTTTTATAAAGACACTAATCCCATCCATGAGGGCTCCACCCTCCTGACCTAATCACCTCCCTAAGACCCCACTCCCAAGTGCTACAACACTGGGGACTAGGTTTCAACACTTCAGTTTGGGGGAACATAAACATTTAGTTATGACAAACCTAGATAGCATATTGAAAAGCAGAGACATTACTTTGCCAACAAAGGTCCATCTAGTCAAGGCTATGGTTTTTCCTGTGGTCATGTATGGATGTGAGAGTTGGACTGTGAGGAAAGCTGAGCGCTGAAGAATTGATGCTTTTCAACTGTGGTGTTGGAGAAGACTCTTGAGAGTCCTTTGGACTGCAAGGAGATCTAACCAGTCCATTCTGAAGGAGATCAGCCCTGGGATTTCTTTGGAAGGAATGATGCTAAAGCTGAAACTCCAGTACTTTGGCCACCTCATGCGAACAGTTGACTCATTGGAAAAGACTCTGATGCTGGGAGGGATTGGGGGCAGGAGGAGAAGGGGAGGACAGAGGATGAGATGGCGGAATGGCATCACTGACTCGATGGATGTGAGTCTGAGTGAACTCCGGGAGTTGGTAATGGACAGGGAGGCCTGGCGTGCTGCAATTCATGGGGTCACAAAGAGTCGGACACGACTGAGCAACTGAACTGAACTGAACTGAACTGAACTGAAACATTTAGTCTATAGCAAGGACTAAGGTTTTTTGCTTCCTCCTTGGAAGAAAAGCTATGACCAACCTAGACAGCATATTAAAAAGCAGAGACACTACTCTGTCAACAAAAGTCCATCTAGTCAAAGCTATGGGTTTTCCAGTAGTCATGTACTGATGTGAGAGTTGGACTATAAAGAAAGCTGAGCACCAAAGAACTGATGCTTTTGAACTGTGGTGTTGGTGAAGACTCTTGAGAGTACCTTGGGCTGCAAGGAGATCAAACCAGCAAATCATAAAGGAAATCAGTCCTGAATATTGACTGGAAAGACTGGTGCTGAAACTGAAACTCCAATACTTTGGCCATCTGATATGAAGAACTGACTCACTGGAAAAGATCCTGAGGCTGGGAAAGATTGAAGGCAGGAGAAAAGGGGATGACAGAGGATGAGATGGCTGGATGGCATCACCAACTCAAAGGACATGAGTTTGAGCAAGCTCCGGGAGTTGGTGATGGACAGGGAGGCCTGGCATGCTGCAGTCCATAGGGTCACAAAGAGTCGCACACAACAGAGCGACTGGACTGAACTGAACTGAACTGAAGGATGAGGGACTATATTCTGGCTGGTGTCAGCAAGGGTGGAGGGATTACTCTCAGCAACTCAAGGGGACCCATATTCCTTCTCATGTGGCCCCTCCATCTTCAAAGCAACGATTGTGTCCAGTCTTTCTCACACCCTGCGTGCCTCCACTTCTGTCACTAGCTGGAGAAAGCTCCCTGCTTTTAAGGGCTTGTGTCTTCCCATCTTAAGATCAACTGTGTCATACAACATCACACAACTGCAGGAGTGATGTCTCCTCCTATTCACAGGTCCCAAGCATTAAGACATAGAAAGTGTTAGGCACTCAGTCATGTCTGACTCCACCACCCCATGGACTGCAGCACGCCAGGCTCCTCTGTTCAAGGGATTCTCCAGACAAGAATACTGCAGTGGGTTGCCATGCCCTTCTCCAGGGGATCTTCCTGACCCAGGGATTGAACCCAGGTATCCTGCATTGCAGGCAGATTCTTTACCATCTGAGCCACCAGGGAAGCCCAAGACAGAACGGAGAAGGGCATTTTTAGAAGTCTGTCAAGACAGGTTTTTGTTTGTTTGTTTTCGACCTGTGCACGTCATGTGCTAAGTTACTTCAGTCGTGTCCAACTCTTTGCGACCCCTCGGACTGTAGCTGCCCAGGCTCCCTGTACAAGGGGTTTTCCAGGCAAGAATACTGGAGTGGGTTGCCATTTCCTACTCCATGTTTTTGACCTGGAGATTAGTATATATGTTTTAATTAACTTTTATTGGAGTGTAGTTGATTTACAATGTGTTAGTGTCTCTGTGCAGCAAAGTGAATCAGTTACACACATACGTATATCCACTCTTGTTTCAATTCTGTTTCCATATAGGTCGTTACAGAGTATTGAGTAGAGTTCTCTGCGCTAAACAGTAGGTTCTTAATAGTTATCTATTTACATATAGTAGTGTGTATATGTCAGTCCCAATCTCCCGATTTACTCCTCCCCACTAATTTCCCCCTTGGTAAGTTTGTTTTCTACATCTATGACTCTTTCTGTTTTGTAAATAGTTTCACTTGTACCATTTTTTTTTGTTCTTATTGTTCAGTCGCTAGTCATGTACAAATCTTTGTGACTCCATGGACTGTAGCTCACCAGATTCCTCTGCCCATGAGATTTCTCAGGCAAGAATACTGGAGCGGGTTGCCATTTCCTTCTCCAGGTGATCTTCTGGACCCAGGAATCCAACCCGGGCCTTCTGCATTGCAGATGGATTCTTTACCGCTAGCTACCCAGGAAGCCACTATATTTTTAGGTTCAACATATAAGCAACATCATATGAGCTTTGTCTTTCTCTGCCTGACTTACATCAGTTCAGTTCAGTTCAGGTCAATTGCTCAGTCATGTCCGACTCTTTGCAACCCCTTGGACTGTAGCACCCCAAGATTCCCTGTCCATCACCAACTCTTAGATCTTGCTAAAACTCATGTCCATCGAGTCAGTGATGCCATCCAACCATCTCATCCTCCATCATCCCCTTCTCCTCTTGCCTTCAGTCTTTCCCAGCATCAGATTTTTTTTCCAATGAGTCAGTTCTTCGCATCAGGTAGCCAAAGTATTGGAGCTTCAGCTTCAGCATCAGTCCTTCCATTGAATATTCAGGATTGATTTCCTTCAGGATTGACTGGTTTGATCTCCTTGCAGTCCAAGGGACTCTCAAGAGTCTTCTCCAACACTGAAGTGACTTACTTTACTCAGTATAACAATCTCTAGGTCCATCCATGTCTCTGCACATGGCATTATTACATTCTTCTTTTCAACAGCTGAGTAATATTCCATCGTATATATGTACCACATCTTCTTTATCCATTCCTTCATCAATGGACATTGAAGTTGTTTTCATGTCTTGGCTACTGTAAATAATGCAACAATAAACATTGGGGTGCATATATCTTTTCAAATTATGGTTTTCTCTGGATATATACCCAGGAGTGAGATTGCCAGACAGAGGTTATCACTGAAACCTGGGGTAGGAGGAAGGGGTAAGGATGTGGCCAGTAGGGAGCAACATCCTTCCTGGGGGAGGAGGAAGCTTGGTCTGTGGGCTGAAAGCAAGTGATATGGAGCCTGGCCTGAGTCAAATGAGTGGTTGGGGGAGAGCCCCTAAATCATCATGGTCCTGGTACATATCCATGAGCTGGAAGTAAACCAGGTCCAAGACACTTGGAGGAGACTGCCTTTGAAATTTTAGCCCATGAAATTGCTTTTTAAAAAATAACTTGAGAGACTTACCTGGTGGTCCAGTGGCCAAGACTCTGGGCTCCCTAAGCAGGGGGCCCAGGTGGATCTCTGGTCAGGGAACTAGACCCCACACACAGCAGCTAAAGATCCTACATGCTGCAACTAAGACCTGGTACAGTCAAATAAATAAAGTTTTGCTAAATTTTTTTTTTAAAGATAATGTAGGGACATCCTACATTTAAAAAAGGTAATGTAGAGTTGGACCATAAAGAAAGCTGAATGCCAAAGAATTGATGCTTTTGAACTGTGGTGTTGGAGAAGACTCTTGAGAGTCCCTCAGACTGTAAGGAGATCAAATCAATCAATCCTAAAGGAAATCAGTCCTGAATATTCATTGGAAGGACTGATGCTGAAGCTGAAGCTCCAATAATTTGGCCACCTGATGTGAAGAACTGATGCATTGGAAAAAACCCTGATGCTGGGAAAGATTGAAGGCAGGAGGAGAAGGGGACAACAGAGGATGAGATGGTTGGATGGTATCACCAGTTCAATGGACATGAGTTTGAGCAAGCTCCAGAAGCTGGTGATGGACAGGGAAGCCTGGTGTGCTGCAGTCCTTGGGGTCGAAAAGAGTCAGACACAACTAAGCTCCAGAACTGAACTGAGCAGGTGTGTAGCAGTATCTCACTGTGGTTTTAATTTGTATTTCCCTAATGAGTAATGATTTTAGCATTTTCTCTTATGCTTATTGGCCATCCACTAAGAAAAGTACAAGCTTATTAAACAAAATAATCATTCTGTATTTGTTCAAATATTTCATCCATTTTTAATGGGTTGTTTTCTTAACTTCTGGAAGCTCTTTACATATTTTATCAGACATATAGCTTGTAAATATTTTCTACCAGTCTATGGCTTGTTTTAGTTTCTTAACAGTGTCTTTCCAAAAAAAAAAACAACAAAAACTTAAATTTTGGATGAATTCAGTTTATCAATTTGTTCTTTTGTGGGTAGTACTTTTTATTCCATATTTAAAAAAATCTTTGCCTAAGCCAAGGTTACTAGATTTTCTACTGTGTTTTCTTATATAAGTTTTATAGTTTTAAGCCTTACATTTAAGTATGTTTGGGGTTAATATTTTTATATGATGTAAGGAATGGATCAAGATTCTTTTTTTTTTTCTTTTGCATATCGATATCCAGTTGTTTCAGAATATTTGTTGTAACAACTATTCTTCTTCTATTGAATTGCCTTTGAAACTTTTTCAAAAATTTTATTGCCTATATGTGTTTGGGTCAACTTCTGGGCTCTCTAGTCTGTTTCACTAACCTGTTTGTCTTTATGCTAATACTATACTATCTTGCTTGCTGCAGCTTTACATGCCTTAAAATCAGGTGGTATAAGAACTGCTCCTTTCCCCTTCATTTTCAAAGTTGTTTTGGCTATTCCTTGTCCACTGCATTTCCATTTGAATTCCAGAATCAGTTTGTCAATTTCTACTCCCAAAAACCTGCTGGAATTTTGACTGAGAATGCATAAAATCTATAGACTGATCTGAGAATTGACAACTTAGCAGTATTTTTTAAAAGATCTTTTTTTTATGGGGACCTTTTTTAAAGTTTTTGTTGAATGTGTGACAACATTGCTTCTGTTTTCTGTTTTGGTTTTTTGGCCACAAGGCATGTGGAGTATTCGCTCCCCAACCAGGGATCAAACCCACACCCCTTGCACTGGAAGGCGAAGTCTTAACCACTGGACAGCCATGGAAGTCCCTACAGTATATTTTTAAATTAAGACATAATTCACATACCATAAAGCGCACCCTTCTCAAGTACAATGTTCAGTAGTCTCTAGTATACTCACGACATTGTGTAACCATCATCACTATCAAATTCCTGAACATTTGCATCACCCCAAAAGAAAACCCTGTACCCATTAGCAGTACTCCCCATCACTCCTTCCCCCAGCCCCTGGCAACCACTGATCAACTTTCTGTCTCTATGAATTTGCTTATTCTGGATGTTTCATATCAATGGAATCATACAACATGTGACCTTTTGTGTCTGGCCTGTTTCACTGAGCATATTGTTTTCCCTGTCCCTCCAGGTTAGAGCAGACACCCTAACAACCCTGAGTTCACAGCAGTACCTAAATCAACAGAGAAATAGACCGGCCTGGGATAGTTTGCAGAAACCACTTTAAATATATATATATATATATCATTAATTTATTACAAAAGAGAAACATGGAAATTATTTACATGATTAAAGATTTCAGAACTTCAGTGGAATGGGCAGCATCACGTGATGTCATTTCAGTAGTGACTTATTTCAGTCTACATGTTTTCCAAGAAGGTCACCACCTCTAAATAAGAAGTAATCCTTTTCTTCTAGAACAACTTTGGTGCCTCCATATTCAGGGAGAAGAACTTTATCTCCAGCTTTCACGCTAGCTGGTTAAATCTCTTTACCCTTTCCTTTAGAGTCCGATCCAACAGCTCCCATTGTTGCTTGCAATAGTTTTCCCTGAGATTTTCCTGGAAACATAATGCCTCCTTTGGAAAAACTTCTTTTTAAACATTTATTTATTTCACTTGTTTGGCTGCTCCAGGTCTTAGTCACAGCACATGGAATCTTTAGTTTCCTATCTTTAGCATGTGGGATCTAGTTCCCTGACCAAGGATAGAACCTGTGTCCCCTGCACTGGGAGGAGCACAGAGTCTTAACCACTAGACCACCAGGGAAGTCCTGAGAAACTGCTTTTTAGAATGAACCCTTTGGAATCAGCTTTGGTAACATCTATGTCTGCTTATTCTTACTCAACATAAGCCATGTGATTCATTTCCAGTTAACTGAGGAGATGGCTGGCTGGAGGTTGTAAAATTGTTAAACTTCAGAGCTGACAGGAAACTTAGAAACTGTGTAACCAAGAGGTTGCAAACCAATTGCCCAGAGGCCAACTTCGCGTCCAGAGGTGTTTGTTTGGCCTATACAGGATGTCCTTAATACGTGAGCCAACATTTCTCAATTTGGGAATTTTCACTCAAAAAGAATTCTTTAAAAACTCAGATGCCTGGCAGCCCAAGGCTCACATTTTTGCATGGAAGTGATGGGTTGGGGAAGAGGAGAAGCCTGTTTTCCAGGTCTCCTTGCTACCACCACCCCACAGGCCACCTGTGGCCCACACCTGCCCCCTTCACTGTCAGATTACCTGCCTGGCCTGTAAAGAGTTGAATTGGCTCCTCCCACTAATAGTCAGAAAAAAGGTCAGTTTTCATTCCAATCCCAAAGAAGGGCAATGCCAAAGAATGTTCAAACTACAGTACAACTGCGCTCATTTCACATGCTAGTAAGGTTTTGCTCAAAATCCTTCAAGCTAGGCTTCAGCAGTACATGAACCGAGAACTTCTAGATGTACAAACTGGGTTTAGAAAAGGCAGATCAAATCACCAACATTCGTGGATCATAGAGAAAGCAGAGAATTTTTCAGCTCCAATACTTTGGCCACCTGATGCAAAGAGCCAACTCACTGGAAAAAAAACCTGATGCTGGGAAAGACTGAAAGCAAAAGAAGAGGGTAACAGAGGATGGGTTTTGGCCGTGGGGTGTGGCCAAAAACTAAAAATAACATGACATAACATAATAAAGTGACCCAGGGGTCGAGCCCAGGTCTCCTACATTGCAGGTGGATTCTTTAGCATCTGAGCCAAACATAATAAAATGAAGGTTTGTTGACCTAAGATTTCATCTTTCCTCGGGCCATCTTGCTGGGCCGGACATGTGGTTGTCAGCACCACCAGCCCTGGCTTCTTCCTGGTCCAAGCGGTGTGCAGTGCCGTCCTGACCTCGGTAGTTTGGGGTGGGGGACACTCTGGGCTTCCTGGGGCCCGGCAGCTGACACCAGGACCTGGGGAGGGAGGGCACCTGGCACTGCAGGGGCCTGGGTCCCAGCTGCCAGCAGCATGCTCACTCCTGCTGCCAGATGCAGAGCACACTCCTGTTTATGATCAGGGGGCTGACTGCACTCAGAACCCAGGAAGCCGATGATGAAAGCTGTGAAGAGAACATTGTTATATGACTTTTCATAGTTTCCCAAGTAAATATGACACTCGCTGCTGCTTGAATTACTAATGCCTTGGAAGAGGAGGCCGAAATCTGTTCCCAAACAGACTCCTCTTTTTTTCTCTCTCCGTCACCTAGGCACTCAGCATTGTTGTCGAAATGTTTTCCTGGGCTCGCCTGTCCTCCAAGCTCAGTACATTCCCTGGGAGGAGAACCTGGCGCCCGGGCAGCCCGGATGGCCCAGCAGCCTCACTCCACTGCTCCTCTGCGTCAGCTCCACATCCAGCAGGCAGCTCGCCGCAGGCAGGTGACCCCACGGTCCTGGATCACAGCTGCAAACGACAGTGGTGGGGAGGCAGCCACAGCTGCCTCCAAGCTGGTTTCCAAGGAGACGCAGCTTTGAACAGGCAACTTTAGGCAGAAAGGACGCTGCTGGACACGCTACCTCCAAGCCCCACTCTTGGGCCACCTGGGAACAGCCAGAGAAGGAGCCTGGACCCAACGGGCACTCGGGTCTCCACTGTCTTTATTACCACTTAGAAAAGCTAGTAAACAGATGGTTTGGTTTACAGAAAATATGCAGCCAGGGTTATTAAAAAGGGGGTGGGGGGAGCAGAAGAATGAGGAGAGGAAAGGGAACAGCAGGAAGGCTTGTATGCAGCAGGACCAGTGACAGCTTGTAAATCTCAACCAACACCACTAGATCTGCCTGTGTCTCTGGCTGGGGCTACTTGGTCCTTGCTGAACACATCTGTCCCTAAAGAAGCCCAGATGAAACCAATCTCAGGTGGAAAACGCAGTCTGCCCCGCTCATGGTCCCACACATACCCATGGACAAATGGGTCTGGGGACACTTAGGACCAGAGAGCACACGTGGGTTGCCCTCAAGAGGGGCAGGACACACCATGGATGGCCGCAAAGGAGCTGTCCCTCCTGAGAGAAAGGAGCCAAAACCATGGGCTTCCTGTGGGGACAGAGAAGACGCAAGGGGTGGAGGGCTTGGTTACGCCCCTGGTGGTGACCTCAGCCTGGAGGAAGCTGCCAGCCCACTTGGATCCTGAGAGCCTTCCCTCTAGGAAAAGTCCCGGACATGAGGGCTCAGGACTGAACCACAGGATGGAGACTCTTAAGCAAGGAGGGGGCAGAGGAGCCTCATACACCCTCCAGGAACCCTTCCCAGGTTCTCAGCATCTCCTGGAGAGTGACACCATGATGACGGGATGCAGTGGGTAGAAGCGGGTGAAGGGAGGAGACAGGATTGGCACCTTTTGTCAGCTGTATAATAGTCCAACCTACCTCCAGAGGAAACTTGTCGCATATCTAAGACAGAGAAGTCACAAGAAGCCAGGTGCAATTCCCAAAGATAAGAAACTGAAAAGAGCAAGGCTTCTGAGCTCAGGGTCTCATGTGTGTGCTGTGCTAAGTTGCTTCAGTCGTGTTCATCTCTTTGTGACCCCATGGACTGTAACCTACCAGGCTCCTCTGTCCATATAATTCTCCAGGCAAAAATACCGGAGTGAGTTGGCATGCCCTCCTCCAGGGGATCTTCCCAACCAAGGGTTCCAACCAGCATCTCTTATGTTTCCTGCATTGGCTGGCAATTCTTCACCACTAGCACCACCTGGGAAGCCCTCAGGGTCTCACATAAAGTCCTAAAGTAGATGGGTAAATGTTTCTCTGGCTTTTATTTCTGCTAAAACAACATGCATACAAACAGGAAGACAACAAACCCTGCAAGGAGCTAGGAAGGGGGATCACAGGCAAATGCAGACTATAGAGGCCAGTCACAGTCTAAGGTGAGGCTGCTCCAAGTGTGGTCCTCAGACCTGTATTGGTCAGCTAAGAGCAGATCACAGACTCCACAGAGTAAGTATAGAAATTAAGAGTAAGCACCAAGAAACGTCTATATGCCTTTCACCCCTTCTTGGGCTTGTCCTATTATATCTGGAATAAAATAATAAGAAAAGAAATGTGGGCTTGTATTTTGTACAGCTTTTATTTCTTTCATTGCTTTTTCCCATCTGTGTCAAGGTTATTGTATTTCGCAAAGGCAGCAGTCTGTGATGGCTTGGAAATGTGGAAAACAAAACATTCTTCCCTGCAGATACTCACTGGCCCAAGGGATGTGAAGCGCCAAGGAAAGAACTCCTCCTCAGTCTTGGGAGAGAGTGAAATCCATGCAGTGGCAGCCCTGGGAGGATGCATGGGGGCACTGACCAGGCAGCCAGGAGCCCAGGCCCACCAACCCCACTGGGACACACAGATTGGGGTAAACCCTTGTCCTTCCCTGACCAGGCATAAAAACAGGGGCCATCAGAGCCAGGCCTGCAGTGACAAGGTGTACTGGCCAGTAAAGAAGATGTGGGTGCCCCAGGCATCCTGCCAGGAGAAGTGAGGACTCTGGGAATGGGGTCTCTGGAGACCTCCTGGGCAGGCCTTTTTTGGCAGGGGGGAGGGGGTTGTGTCAGGTCTTAGTTGCAGTACATGAGCTCTCTAGTTGCAGCACATGGGCTTAGATGCCCCAAGGCATGAGGGATCTTACTTCCCTGACGGGGAACCTGAGTCTTCTGCATTGGAAGGTGGATTTCTAGCCACTGGACCACCAGGAAAGCCCCCAGGCAGGCTTTGTTATGACTTCGAGGACCCCCTCCTTTCTCTGATCATGCACATCAGGTGGGGACCTGAGACACACAGCAAAAGAGAAAAGGATGCTGTGGCTTTTTTTCTGAAAGCAGAACCAGTCCCCGGCCCACTCTCTACATGTGCTCTGAGCCTGTCCGAACACCCGCACGACCTGTGGAGCAGAGAAGGCGCTTTCTGCTCCTCTGTGCTCTTCCTTCCAGTGAAAAGGACCAAGGAAACCTCCCAGAACCTACAAATGCTACTGGCTTCAACCCAAGATGGAACGCAGTGTATGCTTCCCTCTAGGTGAAAAACAGGCAAAGCTGTGAGCAGCTAGGATCCTGGTCACCCTGAGGTATAGCGATGAGGGAACAGGGAAAATTGGGGGTGCTGCTTTTGATGGGGGTGCTGGGGAAAGGGAGAGTTCAGGTTGCAAACATAAAAATCGTACCCTTACAACTTGTCCACTTTCTTTGTGTACCTTAAGCTTCAATAAAATGTTTGAAAAACCTCTCGTCTCCAACCATAACTGCAAAAACAAAATAAAATATAGGGACAGAGGTCTTGCTCAATTCTGTTCCTCTTGTGTGAGAAACACTGAGTCGTAGACCCATGGAAAAGACCAATTACCCCGTGAGAGAAGCTGGGATCTGATTTTTGGGTCACTGTTTTCCCAGGTGGTTGGGGGGTGGGGGAATGGTTGACTCATTTTCCTTACTCCCCTCCTGCCCGTGTCCCCACCATGTGGAGGTGGACAGGGGCCAAGGGCTGGGAGATTTGGGCTGTTGCCTTGGTAATGCTTAAATATTGGCTTCAAGTTATGATGGTAAAATAAATAAGCAGGAGCCTTGGGGAGCTCAAAGTGGCCCTGCCCATTGTTCCAGATGCTTGTCAAAACCCGTGAGAGGATTTGGCTCGCCCACAGGGAAGCGTGGGGGACAGAGCCAGGTTAGGGGCTGCCTGTGCCCTGGATACTCAGACACCTGGCCTCCATCTAGCGTGGAGAACAGATCCCTGAGTCTTGGTAGATTCTCAAAAATCCTTGCTCAGTGTTGTCTGTTGAAACATTAAGAACCCAAAGCCAGAGTCTCAAGAAAACTCTCTCTGAAGGTGGGGTGGACACAGAGGGCATTCATGAGGCTAAAATCAATGCTAAAGGTAGATATACTCACCTCCAGAAGGTGTGCATGTGTGATCAGTCACTTAGTTGTGTCTGACTCTTTGCAACTCCTTGGACTGTAGCCCCCCTGGCTTCTCTGTCTATGGGATTTTTCCTGGTGGCTCAGCGGTAGAGAAAACGCATGTCAAGGCAGGAGATTCAGGTTCAATCCCTAGGTTGGGAAGATCCCCTGGAGGAGGAAATGGCAACCCACTCCAGTATTCTTGCCTGGAGAATCCCATGGATAGAGGAGCCTGGGCAGGCTGCATTCCATGTGGTCACAAAGAGTTGGACACGACTGAGTGACTAGACCACCACCACAGGAGGATAGGACCACAGGAAGACAGGTCAGGAGCTTTCAGAGGTTAGAAGGTGAGGGCCAAGAAAATAAGAGCAGTTTTTAGAAACCAGGAACCACAGCACCCTGACTCGGGGCGGGGGGAAACATCCTGGATCCAGGATCAGGGGAGCTGAGATTTGCAGCAGTGGCTGAGATGACAACCCTGGCCCAGGAGATAGACCAGAACTTGGTCCAAGATAAATTCTCCATTCCAGTCCCAGCTCTGTGGCCAAGAAGCTTTGACTTGGAGGTGTATAGCAGATCCTTAGCAGCTCTGGGCCTCAGTTTCCCCAACTGTGAGCCATTGTTTGTATAGACGGAGGCAGGAGAGGCCAGGACTCCAGTCCTGGGAACGCTGGGAACGGTCTCCGTGAAGCCCATCACACCCTCCCCCAGCAGCTGTGGCAGATGTGCGGGTGCGTATTCCAGGATTTACGATGTGGCTGCCCTCGGGGAAGTGGAAACTGCTGGCCTCACCCGTCCCGGAGCATCCAAATTATAAACCTCCACTGAAGCCTTGGCTCGGGTGGTGTGCTTGTCCTGCTGTGTGTGCAGGGGAGGGACGAGCACACAAACCTGGGCAGGGTGGGGTGGGGACGGCTCCCTCTGGGCAACGCTGAGGCATCGGCAGTGCTGGGAGGGGCCCCGAACGTTTGACACCAGCGTGAGGTCACCGCTGTCCTGCCTCTGGGGTGTGATGTGTCAGCAGGCAGCCGCTGGCCCACGTGCCACGATTCCTCACAGCGGCCTGCATTCTTCACCCTGGGTCGGCCGCTGCCCTGCCCAGCCTATTCCTCGCTCCCACTCCCTCCCAGGGGCCTCCCAGGGCTCCAGCCTCTGGAAGCCAGGAGGGCGTGGAGTGAGGCAATACATCAGCAGGGCGGGTGCCCCCTGGACTCATTGGGATGCTCTTCTTGGCAGATTGGTCCTCTCCAGGGCTACAGGCTGACCGCTGAGAGATGATCGGGTTCTCCTTCTGCTCCCTCTTGCGAAAGACAGCACAGTGATAATGGTTGTTGTTGTTCAGACCAAAGATCGAACCCCTGGCACTTGGCAGTGAGAATGAGAAGTCCTAACCACTGGTGGCTCAGTGATAAAGAATCTGCCTGCCAATGCAGGAGACATGAGTTTGAGCCCTGGGTCAGGAAGATCGCCTGGAGAAAGTAATGGCAACCCACTCCAGTATTCTTGGTGGGGAAATCCCATGGACAGAGGAGCCGGGTGGGCTACTGTCCGGGGGTCGCAAAGAGTCAGACACAATTTAGCAACTAAATAACCACCACCACCACCGGACCACCAAGGAATTCCCGGGGGGACCCCTTTTTAGAGATGAGGAAACTGGGAAGCAGGGAAGTGAGTAGTTAGTCCAGAGGTTCCCAGCTGGAAAGTGGTGGAGTCAGGATTCAAACCCAGGTCCCACAGTCCTGGGATCCACTCTAAGGTTTCTGCTGGAGCCCAACATCTCAGAGAATTCCTACCCTGCACTCCCAGGCAGGAGGGAAAACAAGTAGGAAATCCTCAGCTTTCCGGAGCAAAACATGGTCCCCTCCTCTAGACACTTCAGTTGGTATATGAATCCCTGAAAGAAGTCCGGAAAAAATCCCTCTCAGAGGTTCTGACCCAGTCGGCTCGTGGGGGAGGGGAACCAGTGTCGTCTTTGAAAACAGGACCCTGAACCCCAGGTGACGAGTGCAGGAGGTGGACTGTGGTCCAGAACCATGTCCTGAGAAGCCCTGAAGCATCACTGAGATCAGACTCCGGGGTTAAGTTCAGCCCGTGTCTCCAGCTCAAGGCAGGAACAGGCAGCACAGCTCAGCCAGAGTCCAGGCCAGATGAGTCCAGCGGGCTGGGCCTGCTGGGGACCAGAGGGCCTCACCCTGGCGCAGCCAGCTGGTGCCCAGCAACCCAAGGAGGAGTTTTTGGATTCAAACTCCCATTCCTGAAGAAGCAAATGCAAGCTCATTCTGGGAGAGCCCCAGGGCGGCTCTGGGCTCTGCCCAAACCCTAGCACCGAGGATCTGGAAAGGCCCAGAGAATGAGCCAAAACCCTCTTTCCCCTTTATAATTCCAAGCGCCAATAGCTTTTCCCCGAGACCCGCCCTTTCGCAGTGACGTAATCTGCGCATGCTCAGTGCCAAGCGATGACGGAAATCCGGCGTTCCAAGTCCTCCTGGCCAGCTGGAGCTGCAGCGTTAAGCTCTGTGGAGTGCAGCTCCTGTCCACCACCCAAAGCCGGGAGGAAAACAGGTACAGCTAGTGAACAAAACGTCCTTGGCATCTCACTGGAGCCCGCTTTACCAGGTCTCATGATAAGCCATGAGCTCAGCTTCTGGACCAAGCATCTAGGTCTTCATGCCGCGATGGTGGGCAATGACTCTGCCAGTGGCCACACCCAAAATCACCTCCAGCTTCAACTCCACTGCAAGCCCCAACCCTCTGAGGTTTAAACGGAAGAGAGAAGGAAGGAAAAGCCTTCCTACTCATGCCATCCAGGCGGCCCTGTGAAATAAAGAGGTGTCCCAGGATGCCTGGGGAGTTGATATCTATGGCGTTCTGGGTTTCTTTTTTTCTAACAGATCTTCTTCTAACTGAAGTGAAATGGGTATATAACAGTATGTTACAGATGTACTGCATAGTAATTTGTGTACACTGCAAAATAGTAGACCATGATAGTCTCAGTTCAGTTCAGTCACTCAGTCGTGTCCGACTCTTTGCGACCCCATGAATTGCAGCACACCAGGCCTCCCTGTCCATCACTAACTCCAGAGTTCACTCAGATTCACGTCCATCGAATCAGTGATGCCATCCAGCCATCTCATCCTCTGTCGTCCCCTTCTCCTCCTGCCCCCAATCCCTCCCAGCATCAGGGTCTTTTCCAATGAGTCAACTCTTCGCATGAGGTGGCCGAAGTACTGGAGTTTCAGCTTTAGCATCATTCCCTCCAAAGAAATCCCAGGGCTGATCTCCTTCAGAATGGACTGGTTGGGTCTCCTTGCAGTCCAAAGGACTTTCAAGAGTCTTCTCCAACACCACAGTTCAAAAGCATCAGTTCTTCAGCACTCAGCTTTCTTCACAGTCCAACTCTCACATCCATATATGACCACTGGAAAAACCATAGCCTTGACTAGATGGACCTTTTTTGGCAAAGTAATGTCTCTGCTTTTGAATATGCTATCTAGGTTGGTCATAACTTTTCTTCCAAGGAGGAAGCATCTTTTAATTTCATGGCTGCAGTCATCATCTGCAGTGATTTTGGAGCCCCCAAAAATAAAGTTTGACACTGTTTCCACTGTTTCCCCATCTATTTCCCATGAAGTGATGGGACCAGATGCCATGATCTTCGTTTTCTGAATGTTGAGCTTTATGCCAACTTTTTCACTCTCCTCTTTCACTTTCATCAAGAGGCTTTTTAGTTCCTCTTCACTTTCTACCATAAGGGTGGTGTCATCTGCATATCTGAGGTTATTGATATTTCTCCTGGCAATCTTGATTCCAGCTTGTGCTTCTTCCAGCCCAGTGTTTCTCATGGTGTACTCTGCATATACGTTAAATAAGCAGGGTGACAATATACAGCCTTGATGTACTCCTTTTCCTATTTGGAACCAGTCTGTTCCATGTCCAGTTCTAAATGTTGCTTCCTGACCTGCATATAGGTTTCTCAAGAGGCAGGTCAGGTGGTCGGGTATTCCCATCTCTTTCAGAATTTTCCATAATTTATTGTGATCCACACAGTCAAAGGCTTTGGCATAGTCAATAAAGCAGAATAGTCTAGTTACCATTATTACTGTACAATTACCCCCCTTCTCCCATCTCACCCATTCCTCACCCATTCCCCTCTGATTACCATTTATTTTGTATTAAGACACTGATCATATATATTCCTTTTTTCCCCCTCCCTCTTTGGCTGAGTAGTTAAGCACTGAGTCCTAACCACTGGACCACCAGGGAATTCCTGATATGAACCATCTAAAAGCAGTGATGGGACTCCCTTGGTTGTGCAGTGGATAAGAATCCACCTGCCAATGCAGGGAACATAGGTTTGATCCCTGATCTGGGAAATTCCCTGTTCAGCAGAGCAACTAAGCTTGAATGCCACAGCTACTGAGCCCGCCTGCTGCAGCTGCTGAAGCCCATGCACCTAGAGCCTATGCTCCTCAGCAGGAAAAGCCATCAAAATGAGAAGCCTGTGCACCACAAAGAAGAGTAGCCCCCGCTCACAGTAACTAGAGAAAGCCCGAGAGCAGCAAAGAAGACCCAGCACAACCAAAATTATTAAATTATTAATTTTTTAATTAAAAAAAGTATTGATTGTGTGTCCAAACCAAGTTTCTTCTTCTTCCCCATTGCAATTAATCTTTCCATAATTTTCTTATTTCTTTTAGCACATTCAGGGCATACCATATTATCTTCTAGGTCTGAGGATGGGAAAGTGCAGGCAGGTAGCAGGAAGAGAGAGAACATCTCCTGGGAGTGTCAGGGACTCAGGCCTGACCTGCATGAAACTGCAGGCGAACCCAACCTTCTATGTCTGCTGGGAACAGTCTGCCACTGACCACACACTACTGGACGCCTGGACCTTGTGGCAGAACGGGCTAAACAGAGATAGGAAGGGGCTGGGAACTCACAGCCGTAGGTTGAATGGCTTGCAGCAATTCTTTAAAAAAAAAAAAAAAACACATCTTTTTATGTATTTATTTTGGCCAGGCCATGGGCATGTGGAATCTTAGTTCCCCAACTAGGGATAAACCGGTGGCCCCTGCACTGGAAGTGCAGTCTTAACCGCTGGACCATCAGGGAAGCCGCTCAGCAATTCTTGACCATGCTGCCAACATGGCTTCCTGAGCTGAAGTTAGCGCTTCAACCATATTAGTTCCTTCCTTGCTCTCACTCATCCTACTTTTCTGAAAGCTTGCATTCTTGGTCACCATCTTGTGTTTCCTTCAACATGACTGCAATCTGGCTTCCTGAGATGACTCCAGAATTTACTCACCTTTTTCAAGATAAGCAAGTTTCTGGAGTCTCAGATAAATCTCTATTTTCTGGCCACTGGTACTCAAATTAAGTTGTTGGCACCAGTTCTGCAAAGTGTCCTGATGAACCTTATCAATTGGAGGCATCATGGTCTGCAAGGAGAAACTGGTTTACTGCAACTAGATTTGGGGCAAGCTTCAAACTGTTCATTTGTTTAAGGAGGATGAACTTGATCACTTGTATTCGGCAGATCCACATTGATTTCTGAAGTTGAAGAAACACTTGGTTCCAGTTCTCTCATTAACTGGAACCAATGTAAGAATCACTTTTCCTTTATCTAATGCCTCTTCAAAGGAATTCTCATAATATGGGTGTGCCATTTTTCTGTTTTGTTTTTTAATTCTTTACCAAGGTAGGATTCACATTTGTTGTTGTTGTTCATCGCTAAGTCATGTCCAGCTCTTTTCGATCCCATGGACTGCAGCACGTGAGGCCTCCCTGTCCCTCACCATCTCCTGGAGTTTGCCCAAGTTCGTTTCTATTGAATCAGTGATGCTATCCAACCAGATTCACATACCATAAAATTAACCTTTGTTGGGACTTCCCTGGCAGTGCAGTGGTTAAGACTCTATACTCCCACTGCAGGGGCACAGGGTTCAATCCATGGCAAAATAATAATAATAATAAATTAACCACTGTAAAGTGGTTAACATCTCAATGGCATTTAGTAGTACATTCACAGTGTTGTGCAAACGCCACCTCTATTTGGTTCTAAAACATTTTTATCATGCCAAAAGGAAACCCCCTACCCGTTAAACCACCATCACTCCTGTTCACTCTCTACCCAGCCCCTGGCCACCACCAATCCACCTTCAGTCTCTGGATTTACCTCCTCTAGACATTTCATATAAATGGAGTCACACAATAAGGAACTAGACATCTGTTGTTTTTAGCTGCCCAGAACACCATTTCCCCTTCTGCTGACCATAGCACCCACATTTTACTTTGGGGAAGCCATCCCAGCCTTCCCTTCAATCCACTTGAATGCCCTACCCACTGTGTGCAGGGGCAGGCACATGATCCAAGTCTGGCCAATCAGTCACCCTGATTGGCTCAGGGATGGGCTTGTGACTCAATCCCAGCCAATGAGAGCAGTCACAGGACGTCTTCTGGAGCAAGGTGCTCTCTGCTTGGCTTGCTGAGTCAGCAAAATGGGATGCTGGGGTTACTGGCAGCCATCTTGGCCACCATGGAAGGAGTGCCCATCTGGGAAAAACACCCACCCAGAGGAAAACAGAGACAAAGCACTGCATCTAAGCAAAGGGCTCTTGTGCCCAATGCAAAGAAAGGCAAACTCAGAGTGGGAGTTTGCAACAAAGCAAGGATTTTGTTGCAGGTCTCCAAGCAAGGGGATAGGAAACAAGTCTTAGATCCACTCCAACTTGGTCTCTGAGTTAGAGATTTCTCAAGGGGAACAGGCGCTGGGGTTAATCTTCTGAATCATCTGTGGTATGTGTGTCTTTGAACCCACGGTCTGTGAAGCCAACGTAATGTGCACAGGTCATCTTGACCTGGAAGATAACCTAGATCATCACATCAACTGTGATGCTTATTGGAAAGCTGTGGCTCACAGCACCTGATATTCACTACTTTTTATTGATTCGGCAAACGAATTCTGCAAACAGATTTGGGCTAGGACAAAGAGGAGTAGGAAGATCAAAAACAGAAACCTGGGGCTACCCTGGTGGCTCAGTGGTAAAGAATCTGCCTGCCCATGCAGGAGACATCGATTTGATCTCTGATCCAGGAAGATCCCACATGCTGAGAAGTGACTAAGCCCATGTGCCACAACAACCAAGCCTGTACTCCAGATCCCAGGAGTCGCAACTACTGAAGCCTGGGTGCCCTAGAGCAGGTGTTCCACAGTAAGAGAAGCCACAGCGATGAGAAGCCTGTGCACAGCAACTAGAGAGTAAGCAGCCCCTGCGTAGCACAGCTAGAAGAAAGTCCTGGCAGCAATGACCCAGCACAGCCAAAAATAAATAAATAAAATTTTTCAAAAAAGAACAGAAACCCAAATATTATTTTAATTATAAATTAGCCATAAGACTCAGCAGGAGGTTTCAGCAGGAGGCCGGTTCTTGTCAACATTGTCTGAGCACCTGGATCCAACTCTGCCTGAAGGCAGAACTATCCCCAAGACATTTCACTTTTGAAAGGCCATCACATCTTTTTGTGCTCAAGCTGATTGGAACTGGGTTTCTGTAATATGGGACTAAAAGAGACCCAAACAATACATGTGCATTTCACTCACTTGCCTTTGCATACCTCCATCCCTAATAAAGTAAAATACAGCTCCTTAGCAAGGAACATACAGCCTCCCTGATCCAGCCCTGTCTCCCTCCTCCTTCATCCTTGTACCACTGCCCCCATCTTGTTTACTATGCCAGCCACACAGTTCATACACACACAGACACACACACATGATGTTTTCCTTCCTTAGGATCTCTGCTCTTGCTGCCTCCTCTGCCCAGAATGCTCTCATCACCCCCCACCCGACCCCCAAATACTTACTCATTCTTTATCACTCAGTTCAGGCATTACCTTCTCTGAAAAGCCTTCACTGACTCAGTGCCCCACCTCTCATCCAGCAAAGAGCGAAGTCCCTCAGGCTCCCCACAACTCTGCGGGTGGTTCAGTCACGGCACTTGGCTGCACATTGTTAATTATCTGCCCACATCTCAAACATGGCTCCCTGCTGACAGTATGGTGCTCAGGCCAGGGTGAGGCTTCAAGACATGTTGAATGTCACTTGAATGTCATTCAAGTCTGTTGAATGAATGAAGTGAACTGCTTGAAAAGAGAGCTTATTTCCCAAGATTTTCCCTAAAGATACAGAGTTTAAATTTATGCAGCAGCCTTCATCCAGACAAGCATTTTGTCCTGTATAAGGATGCAATGTCTAATATTTCAATGATTGATCTTTGCTTTGACTGAAATTGGACTCTGGGGCCCTTCCCACCCTACAGCCCCACTCCACCCCCACCCGTAGTTGGGTAAGGGTAGTGGGCACTCGGAGAGATGTGACCTGCTCGAAGGAAGGCCTCCGACTCCCACTGTTGATGTGGGGAGCACCGAGGTCTCTCCCCCAGCATGGGACACCACCCAAAGCCTGTCTCATGCTTCTCATAGTGACCACATTCGTGACTTTAAATGTGAGAGCCTGGAGGCTGCCAGAGGGGGTCGTCTGCTGTCCCCCTTCCTCACTGATGATTCCGACTTGCAGCCAAGGCAGTTATGTCAGGTTTCTCCTGCCTCTAGTCAGCTGGCTCCATGCACTCAGAGGCAGCGTCTGGGTCTCCGTGAGCAGAGAAGGGCTCAGAAGCTGACATTGATGTGATGGAGCCAGGAGCCTCCCAGGCACATCTTTCCTTCTTTCTGGGTGTCCCAGAAGGGATCATCCCTCTGGATGCCAGTTAAAATGTGAACAGATGGGGTGGGACTGACCTGGGTACCAGGGGCTGATTGTGCTGTGTGGTTAGTCACTCAGTCATGTCCGACTCTTTGCAACCCCATGGACTGTAGCCCACCAGGCTCCTTTGTCCATGGGGATTCTCCAGGCAAGAATACTGGAGTGGGTTGCCATGCACTCTGCCAGGGGATCTTCCCAACCCAGGGATCGAACCCAGGTCTCTTGCATTACAGGCACATTCTTTAACATCTGAGCCACAAGGGAAGCCCAAAAATACTGGAGTGGGTAACCTATCCTTTCTCCAAGGGATCTTCCTGAACCAGGAATCAAACTAGGTTCTCCTGCTTTGCAGGTGGATCCTTTACCATCTGAGCTACCAGGGAAGCCCTACTGTCCTGAGTCAAAGGTTGGAGGTGCACATGTGCCTTTACCCTAATGATAAGCAACGTTAGTTTGTTCCCAGGGTTCTCCTTCTCTAGTCTCTCCAGTTACCTGTCAGGGAGCAAAAGTCTTCTCTTTGGACACTTGGTGCCTCCTGGAGCTGCTGGTCTAACTTCCGCAGATAGACTGCTCACCAGGACTCTAGCATTCTAATAACCTAGCCCATCCTAGGACTTAATCAGGAAGAATGGACCCCACTGTTCCTGGCAGTATGGGGAGAGCCTGTTGTTGAATTCTCTCCTGGGGTCAGCAGCTTAGGGCCTGGCAGGCTGGAAGCCTCCTCGTCTCATTACCAAAAGAGTGTGTGGGGTCTGGCTCCTCACCATTCAAAAGCCAATAAACAGGCCAGGTTGGTGGAAAGGAAAGTTTGCTTTATTTCAGATGCCAGCAACTGTTGGGGGAGGGTGGTGGACACCTATCCAAAGGCTGACACCCCCTCCACACTGGCAACCAGTGGGGCATGAACTTTTATAGAGAGAAGTAGAGGGAGTGCTACATGCAGAAACAGCACAGTCAGCTCTGACAGTCATCCTCAAATTGGTCATCAGTGTTCTGAGCAACGTCATCTTGGTTGTTTTAGATACAGTTAGTCTTCAGTTCCAGGGTCAGTTTGTTCCTGTTTCTTTGTGGCCGGTTCTTGGAACTGTGGCAGCTCATGTCCTGGGTGCAATCTGGTCATCATCTAGTTTTCTCCACTTGGTGTTTCAGTCTCTATAAGACAGCTCTCAGGATATGGCTCAGAATATTAGCTGTAGTCCCTGAGAAGGAACTGAAGGTCCTTGACTATGCCTAATGACTACATTATCGTTATTTGGTCTCCGTAGACTATTTTCCTTTGTTTCTGTGTTTCTCACTTCTCTGATTAAACTTATTCTTTGACTAAAGTTTGTCCACAGACAAAAGACAGGCAGAGGGCGTGGGGGACAGGACCATAAGGTACTGCTCCGTGTCACTCTGAGAAGCCAAGCCACTCACCTGCCACCTGCCTGGATTTGAAGCACCTGCATGGCTCATGCACTCCCCCTGAGGTCATACAGTGACCCTACAAGTTCCCAACCAGACCCAGATGCCCCAGCAGACAAGCCAAAGTTGCTTCCTAGTGATTCATTGTTCCAGGAACAGTCTATTAATGTGGAAGAAGGGGGATGTTTCATTTACGTATTCATTCATTAATGACCATCCCTGGTGGTCCATTGGCTAAGACTCCAGACTCTCAATGCAAGGGGTCTGGGTTCGATCCTTGGTGAGGAAACTACATCCGACATGCCACAAATAAAGATCCCACATGCTGCAAGGAAGATTGATGAATCCAAATACTGCAACTAAGACCCCGTGCAGCCAAATAAGTAAATAAATAAGGAACTAATAAATAGTAGAACTCAATTACATTGAAAATGGGAAAACAGTAGAGAAATTCAATGAAGGAAATTGATTCCTCCCCCCACCCAAAAGAATCAATAAAATTGACAAATCTTTTTTTTTTTTTTTAATAGCTAAGTGCCAGAGAATTCCCTGGCAGTCCAGTGGTTAGGACTTGGTGCTTTCACTGCAAGGCCCTGGGTTCAATCCCTGTTCAGCGAACTAAGATCCCACAAAGACAGGCAGCGCTGCCAAAAAAAAAAGAAAAAATTGCTAAACACAAGAAGAACACAGTGATAAAGTACCCTGGAACCGGAGAGAGAGCCAGAGTCCCGCTGAGGATCACCCTCTTTGCTTCAGTTTATGTGACAAGAACTTACAGAACTTTCTGTGCCAGGCATTGTCCTAAGAGCAGCTACCAAACCATTTCATTCTCATAAGAGCTTGGTGGAGTTGGTATTATTATTACCACACGATATGGAAGCTGGGGGCACAGTGCACAGAGAGGTTGAGTAAGTTGCCCAAAGTCACACAGCTGCTAAGTGGCAGGGTGACATTTGTATCCCAGCAGTCTGGCTGTGGTCCTACACTTAGCCAGCCCATCTGCCAACAAGCCGACTCAGAGGTCAGAGGTCAGCCAATCCAAGGGCTCTGTGCAGGGCTGTGGGGCTCCCAGGCTGGACAGCTTCGTCTCTGTCTGCCAGCCATCAGGGGTGACTCCAGGAGCCAAATGGGTCCCTCCAATGGAGCAGCGAGAGGTGGCCTTCCTGACCCACCTGCTTTTTTTACACCTGCTTTTGAATGAACAGTTTGTTCCTGAAGGAAAAGCAGCACAAGGAAACCAAATTCTGGGTAAAGAGCATCTAGTTCTACCAGTGAGAGGGGATGGTGGCTCCAGGACCCATGCTGCCCTTTCCACGCAGACCACTGACCACAACGTGAACACTAGCCAGAGGGAACTTTCCTGAGGCCCCTGCGGCCCCATCACCAGCTCAGAGGTTGCCGCCTCCCTAGTGAGAGCTGACGCTCCTGGGAAAAGGAGCAGGCGGGATTCTAGACACAGGAGTGGATCACATTCCAAATGGTCTCCGCTCTCAGAAAGGGGTAGCTTCTGGTGGTCCAGTGGCTAAGACTCCGTGCTCCCAACTCAGGGGGCCCAGGTTCAATCCCTGGTCGGGGAACTAGATGTACATGCTGTAACTAAGACCCAGCGCAGCCAAATAAATAAAAAGAAAGAAAGGGGCAACTTCTGGATCAGAAAATCAAATAAATATATTTTTAAAAATCTTCAGTGTACATGGGCAAATACAGTAAGTCTCTCTCCAACCCCTGTCCACCCCCAGCCACCCATTTCTCTTCCCAGAGGCAACCTTCTGGAGTTCACCAAAGCACTGTTCTCATATGTGTCACACGCGTGGTTCCAGCGTTCCACATGCGAGGTCTGGAATCACCAGCTACCTCAGATCAAGTCACTTGCTCTTTGGGGGCCTCAGTATTCTCAACAGCAAATCAGGGGAACAGACAAGATGATGCAAATACTTCTGCCACTCTAAAGGTCAGCTTCAAATAGTAACCATAATAAAGGAGGTAATAGACAGGAAACTGCCTTGTCAACCAGAAACGTTGAGGCATCACAACCCAGTGGGCAGAGGAACCATAGAAATCAAAGAAACTGGCCCGAGTAGAACCATTCCAATATCTACTTGGCTCAGACCAGAGGCCAGAAGCACATGTGTTGTTTACCCCAGGATTCCAACAGCACCCTCCATCCTCTGCTCCCTGGGTGGATAAAGATGCTCTCCAGCCAGCTCATCTATCTGCTCCTCCTTGCTAAGCTCTCCTCTGAGCCTGTGTTCAGGGGCCAGAACTCCATCCACCACCCTGAAGACCTGGGTTGCAAACCCACACGGCACTTCCAAACTTGTGAAAGAGATAAGGGGTGTGGAGATGAAGCACCTGAGTTGGGGAGGAGGTGGTCACTCCCAACAGAGCAGCTTCTCAGACTTTGATCTTGTCAAACGTTTGCCTTAACGAGCCATGAGGCATGTCCACCGCCCTTGGGAGGCTATTAGTTTCCTCAACAGGCTCTTTGCCCAGAAACCATCTTATCCACAGCCTATCGCTTTCTTTTCATAATATCACACCATTACTCCTACTTACACCCTCCCAGACTCCTCCAACCTCTCCTTCCATCTGGGACCCTCGCATCTGCCAGATGGAGGCCACAACTCCCCGAAACCCATGCTACGGCCAGGCTGTCGTTTCATCTTCACTCATAATCAGGCCCTCCAAGCTCTTCATCACTTTTATTGCCTTCATTCCTCAAAATTCCCTCCAGAGTCACTGGTGAACTATGTGAAGACCCAAAAGAAAATTCTCCCGGTAAGAAACATCCTCTTATCTCCAAGGGTGCTATTTTTGTGCAAGGACTTCTCATCGGCCTGATTGCAGACACGATCTTGGCTGGATTGAGCATATTTGAGATACTCATGGAATCACATGTTCTATCTGAGCGTGAGTTTTCTTCCTGCTCCTGGCCTGCTTTTCTGCCCTCCCTGGATCCTCTTTATCAGGCTGTAAGAGGAAACTGCTTTGTGTCGTGATGTTTCTGTGTAAAGCACATTCAACCTGAGAAGCAAAGCCATGTGACTTAGCGGGTAATCCTGGAGCTTTGGGACCATCCCAACCACCTCCCCTGGTCATTCCAGCATCCCAGGTCCCTGCAAATGCCCATGGAGAGGAACTTCCCTGGTGGTCCAGTGGCTAAGACTCCAAGACTCCACACCCCCAATGCAGGAAGTTCAGGTTCGATCCTAAGTCAGGGAAGTAGATTCCACATGACTCAACTAAGAGTTCACATGCCAAAACTAAAACCATAAAATTAAAAGACGTTTGTTCCTTGGAAGAAAAGCTATGACAAACCTAGACAGCATATTAAAAAGCAGGGACCTTACTTTACCAACAAAGGTCTGTATAGTCAAAGCTATGGTTTTCCCAGTAGTCATGTATGGATGTGAGAGTTGGACCATAAAGAAGACTGAGTGCCAAAGAATTGATGCTTTTGAACTGTGGTGTTGCAGAAGACTCTTGAGAGTCCCTGGGACTGCAAGGATATCAAACCAGTCAATCCTAAGGAAATCAGTCCTGAATATTCATTGGAAGAAGTGATGCTGAAGCTGAAGCTCCAATATTTTCGCCACCTGATGCAAAGAACTGACTCATTGGAAAAGACCCTGATGTTGAAAAAGTTTGAAGGCAGAAGGAGAAGGGGGTGATGGAGGATGAGATGGTTGGATGGCATCACCGACTTGAAGGACATGAGTTTGAGCAAACTCTGGGAGATGGTGAAGGACAGGGAAGTCTGGTGTGCTGCAGTCCATGGGGTCACAAAGAGTCAGACATGACTGTGGGACTGAACAACAACTAAAGATTCCCCATGTCACAGTGAAGATTGATGATCAAAGATCCCGAGTGCAGCAACTAAGACCCAGCACAGCCAAATGAATAAACAATTTTTTAAATGTCTGTGGAGCATCTTCCACATAGCAGATACTGCTGGAGGGCTCAGCCACATTATCTTACTCCCCCGAAACAACCACCCAGGAGGTTTTCATTATAAGGAGTGGACAGTAGGGTTGGACAGGTTACGTGACAAACCCGACCACACGGTCAGGAAGTAGCGTGCATGCTAAGTTGTTTCCATTGTGTCCGACTCTTTTCAACCCTATGGACTGTAGCCCGCCAGGCTGCTCCATGGAAGGGGTTCATGGGATTCTTCAGGCAGAAATACTGGAGTGGGTTGCTCTGCCCTCCTCCAGGGCATCTTCCCTACCCAGGGATGCAGCCCACGTCTTTCATGTCTCCTGCATTGGCAGACATGTTCCTTACCACTAGCACCACCTGGGAAGCCCCAAGAAGTAGCAGAACTGGGATTTGAACCCAAGGATATGAACCTTGACTGTGGAACTCATAATCTGTCAACACTCATGACTGATCATCCCAGGACATGAAGGGGCTGGTACTTTTGGCAAGGAGGGACTTATTCTCCAATTACTGCTACCTGTAATAGTAAACAGCCAATGTGCATCTGGTCTCTGGTCCAAACAGAGCAAAAGATGCTCTGATGACTGTATTCATTCATTGGTTTCCCCAAGAACTGCATCACACCATTGGTCCTTACTGAGATGAGATTGCGGGAAAACTCCAGATTTGGGTCACAGATCTTTCCTGTTCTTGGGCAACTGGTGTTTTGTTCTTCTAGGTGGGACTTAATGTTTACTATTTTAAACACGTCAAACAGGAACTTGTACATGAATGTTCATAGCAGCATTGTTCACAAAAAGTGGAAACCACCCAGGTGTCCATAGACAGATGACTGGATGAACACAGGGAAGCACAGCCATGCATTGGAATGTCGCTCAGCCATAAAGAAGAATCAAGTTTGGGCACAACCCAGTGAACCCTCAACACATGCTCAGAGAAGGAAATGGACACAAAGGGCAGCACAGGCTGCGATTCCATTTACATGCCCTTGTATTCTGATCCATGTGGAATGTCAAATCAAGCCTTCCATTGTCTGTCATGTCAGATTGCTTAATTTTATGGTTGAAATTACTTTCCCTTTGTCAGATGTCATAATCTGGCATGGTAGCGTAATTCCTCAAGGAAGTTAGCTCTTTGTTAGGGATATCATGCATGCTTTGTATGCCAGGTATTTCAAAATATTATCCTTCGTATCAAGTCAGACATGACTGAGCAGACACAGGCACACCATTTATATGAAATGTCCAGAGGGCCTTCCCTGGCAGTCCAGTGGTCAGGACTTCCACTGCAGGGGGTGTGGGTTCAATGCCTGGTTGGGGAACTAAGATCCTGCAAGCCTCATAGCACAGCCAAAAGCTTTTTTTTTTTTTAACTTTTAATTAAAAAAAAAAGAAAAGAAATGTCCAGAATAGGTATATCTATAGAGGCAGAAAGCAGACAAGTGATTTCCAGGGGCTGGAGGGAAGAAAGAACTGAAGGCAGCTTCTTAATTGGTGTGGGGTCTCTTTTTGGGGTGATGAAAAAGTTCTGGAACTAAACAATAATGGTGGTTGCCGGGCAGGGTAAATGCCTCTAATGCCACTGAAGTATATACTCTAAAATGATTTAAAATGGTAACATTCATGTTATATGTATTTTGCATGCATACATTCTCAGTCAGTCATGTCTGACTCTTAGCAACTTCATGGGCTGTAGCCCGCCAGGCTCCTCTGTCCATGAGATTTTCCAGGCAAGAATACTGGAGTGGGTTGTCATTTTCTTCTCCAAGGGATCTTCCAGACCCAAGGATCAAACCTGAGTCTCCTGCATTGGCAGGTAGATGCTTTACCACTTGGGTCACCTGGAAAACTTATTATGTGTATTTTACCACAATAAAAAAATTAAATGGGGCTGCAGTCTGGCACTGCAGACTCCTCTTTGCTGACACACAGCTCAATCATCCTTCCCTGGATAAAGTGGCTGGAAGTTAATCACTGTATAGATGGTGCCCATAAGCTTAAATTATACATAATAGCCCAGCTCTGGGAACCCTACTTCCCAGGTAATGAGCATTAAGCTAAAACACCTTTGTTAGCTCACAGGGAACATCCTGACCAGGTCCATCAGCCAATGACTGCAGCCTTGTTGTTGTTCAGTAACCAAGTCATGTCCGACTCTTTGCGACCCCACGGACTGCAGCATGCCAGGCTCCCCGGTCCTTCACCATCTCCCAGAGTTTGCTCAGATTCACTTCCATTGAATCGATGATGCTGACTGCAAGGTGATGTGCAGAAATGAACATGTCCCCTCCAGAGTCTGAGTGGAAGCAGGTTGTGTTTGAGTTTGCTCCCTCCCCTTTTAGTATGGAAAGAGCCAGAATTCTAACTCGGGCGAGATGGTTCTCCGCAGCGTGAGTCCACCGGCTTCTCAGTTTGCTTGCTTTCCGAATAAAGTGATTCCTTGCCCCAACAACTCATGTCGCAATTATTGGCCTGTCAGGCGAGCAGTACAAGCTTAGACTCGATAACAGAACAAACTTCAGCTTTTTCCCCTCAGTGAAATGGGGGCCTTGGGAGGTTTCGAGCAGAAGAATGACATGATCTGATTCATGATTAAAAGGATCAATGTGAGGCTTCCCTGGATCCAATCCCTCATCTGGGAACTAAGATCCCACATTCCGCAACTAAGACCCGATGCAGTCCAAAGTAAAATTAATTATTATTATTTTTTAAATGATCAGTGTGGCTGCTATGTTGAGAAGATTCTGGAAGAGCAAAAGGGAGACTCCCCAGGGGGTTATTACAGTAATTGGTCGAGAGAGGAAGCAGGGGAGGTGGTGAGAACAGTCAAATCCAGAGCATCTTCTCACGTCACCAAACTGAAAGAATTTTTCTGAGAGACTGGATGTTGAGTGTGAGAGAAAGAGCCAGGGATTACCCCAGCGTCTTTTGCCTGGGCCAGTGGAAAGAGGGAGTACAGATCACAGGGGTCAGGAGCAGACTGGGATGGGAGGGCGGAAGTGGTTGTGCAGAAGTTAGCTTTGAACTTCCTGTTGGGCAGCTCAGCAAGATGGAGAGGCAGGTGGACGAGGGAGTCTGGAGGCAGGGGCAGTTCAGGCTGCACTGATGGCTGGAGACACTTGGGAGGCAGAGAAGGAGGGACCAGTGGAGGAGGCTGAAGACCAGCCATCAGAGAAGCAGGAGAAAACCAGGAGCATATCATCCGTGACCCAGACAAGAGCCGTTTCAGGGGAGCGGTGAGGACAACCGCAGCCCATGATCTGGAACATTCCAGATTTTGCTCTGCACCCCAGTTCTAGAAGGAGTCTTCAGACCTGCTGCCCATCTCCCTGACTGAAAGACGGCCCCTCGGGTTCAGTCTTTTTTTTCCCCCTCACCATTTTAGCCATTCTAAACTGTGAAATTCACTGTAACTATTTACAGGGTTGTTCAACCATCACCACTATCTGACTCCAGAACATTCTCATCTCCCCCCAAAAACCCCATCCCCATTAGCAGTCATTCCCAGTCCCCCCTTCCCCCAACCCCAGGCAGCCACTTATCTACTTTCTGTCTACATAAATTTGTTTATTTCCTTTCCTGCAAATGGAATCACATAATATGTGGCCTTTTGTGTCTGGTTTCACACATTGACCTTCATGTTTTCAAGGTTCATTCGTGTATCAGTACTTCATTCTTTTTATGACTGAATAGTATTCTGTTCTACACGTATGCTACATTTTATCTATTTCTTTGTTGATAAACACTGGGTGGCTTCCATTTTTTTTTTTTTTTTGCCATTGTGAATAATGCTTCTAAGAGCATTTGTGTACAAGTTTGTTGCACAGATGTACAGTTTCAATTCTCTTGGATGTAAACCTAGTTGTGGAATTACTGGGTCATGTGGTGACTTTGAGTTTTGAGGAACTGCCAGCTCACTTCCACAGGGGCTGTACAATCTCCCTGGCCAGCTATGAGGGCAGTCAGAGTCTTTCTGAACTGAAATTGCTCTCCAGCCCACTCTAATTCCTCCTGTGTGCACACATGTGTGTACTGGGGTCTGTGATCCAGGGGACCCCAGCCTCCTCAGACTCTAATTTTGGAGGAGCCAGTTTCATTGAGCAGTATAGAGGGCGTCATGGCAACCTGTAGCTTCTGGACCAAGCTTACCAAGAGGGAGGGACAGGAGGCCCTGGGGGTGGGGGGTGGTCCCCATAATGCTCTCACTTCCAAGATGAGAGAGAAAAAAGCCTCTTCACTCATCAAACCCACAAGGGAATATCCAGTGTGGGGAAATCTACAGAAAGTAGATTAGTGGTGGCTTAGAGCTAGGGGCACGGGTCAGGAAGGTAGTTAGGAGACAGCCAAACGGCACTCAGTTTCTTTTTTTTCCCGGTTTTATTTTTGGCTGTGTCGGGTCTTCGTTGCTTTGTGCGGGCTTTCTCTAGCTGCAGTGAGTGGGGTCTACTCCTTGTTGCTGTGTAAGGGCTTCTCACTGTGATGGCTTCTCTTGTTGCGGGCTTCCCTTATGGCTCTGCTGGTAAAGAATCCGCCTGCAATGGAGGACACCTGGGTTTGACCCCTGAGTTGGGAAGATCCCCTGGAGAAGGGAAAGGCTACCCACTCCAGTATTCTGGCCTGGAGAATTCCATGGACTGTATAGTCCATGGGGTCACAAAGAGTCAGACACGACTGAACGACTTTCATTTTCACTCGTTGCAGAGCATAGGCTCAGGAGTTGTGACACGGGTTTAGGTGCTCTGTGGCATGTGGAATCGTCCTGGATCAGAGATCGAATCTGTATCCCCTGCGTTGGCAGGCGGAGTCCCACCTACTTTGCCACCAGGGAAGCCCAGCAGTTTTCTTTTGAGGGGATTTAAAAAACAAACAAAAAGACTAACATTGAAAGAGGTGACAGTTTCACATATCTGTGAATATTCTAGAAATGACTGCACTGTACACTTTAAATGGGTAAGCTCTATGATATGTGAATTATATCCCTCCCTCCAACAATTAAAAAAATAAAAAAACCCACAATGGAGACTAGAGAAACTCAGGGATAGAAGCCAAAGAAATAAAATTCTCTCAAGAAATCAGCAGGAAAGCCCAATTTTCATCCACAGGTTTTCAGCAACATTCTTGCGATATCAGCCCTCGCCTTGACCCTCTGCACATCTCTTAGGTTTGTGCCCAAACTTTTCCCACGGAGAGTCTGAAATCTTAGCACATCTCAAAGGCGGTCCAGAAAGGTCCAGCCCCTCAGCTCTGGGTCAGTTAAACATGGTCTCAGCGCCCCCTGGCGGACACTGGATACTGAGCCTTCATACACGCTCACTTGCTCAGTTGGGTCTGACTCTGCGACCCCATGGACCTCAGCCTGCCAGGATCCTCTGTCCATGGGATTCTCCAGGCAAGAATACTGGGGTGGGTTGCCATTTCCTCCTCCAGGGGATCTTTCCTGGGATCAAACCTGGGTCTCCCGTGTCTCCTACATTGACAGGTGAATTTTACTGAGGCACCTGGGAAACCCTACTGAGCCTTAGGAAGGAGCATCTGGAGGGAGTTGGTGGCTGGACCAGTCTGAATAGCCTCTTCCCAGCAAATATTCATTGGAAGGACTGATGCTGAAGCTGAAGCTCCAATACTTTGGCCACCTAATGCAAAGAGCTGACTCTTTGGAAAAGACCCTGATGCTGGGAAGGATTGAGGGCCGGAGAAAGGTGTGACAGAGAACGATGGTTGATGGCATCATCGACTCAATGAACATGAGTTTGAGAAAACTCTGAGAGTTAGTGAAGGACAGGGAAGCCTGGTGTGCTGCACTTCATGGGGTCGAAAAGAGTCAGACATCATTTAGTAACTAAACAACAACAAAGCCCATGGGGTACCTCTCAGTGACTGAGTCCCTTTGCAACAAAAGGTCAGTCCTAGTCCCTGCATGTCCTTTAAAAACAAAAATTAAACTATTTATTATGGAGAATTGCAAACGTATTTTTTAAAAATAGAGAAATAGGGAATTCCCTGACATTCCGGTGGTTAGGACTCCATGCTTCCAGTGCAGGGGGCACAGGTTCAGTCACTAGTAGGGGCACTAAGATCCCACATGCCACCAACACGTTGTCACATTTATCCTCATTTCATCTTGACCTCTACCCTCTCCCTCCAACTGTTATTGTTTTAAAGCAAATCCAAGAGAGTATATTATTCCATCTGTAAATATTTCTAAATGCACAAAAAGTACAGAATCTTTTTAATCTCACCACACCTAAAAATAAACTTCAACATAATTAAATCATTAATGCTGTATTATGAATAGTCTCCTTGATGCCAAAAATATTCTTTTTTTAAAAAGCAGCCTGTTTGAATCAGGATCCACTGATTGGTTGACCTGACATTTAAATTTCTTTTTATCTATGGGTTCCCTGTTCATCTTGCAATTTATTTGTTGAAGAAATCTGCTTTTAATTTTTTCCAACTTTATATTTAATTGACAACAATTATATACATTAAGTACACAAAGAAAAGATTTGATACAGGTATACACTGTGAAATGATTGCCATAATCAAGCTAATTAACACATCCATATCTTCACATAGTTGCCTGTCTGTATGTGTGTATGTGTGTATTAAGAACACTTAAGACCTACTCTCTCCATGTTTTGCTATCTTAACACATAACTTGGATTTGCAAGTGACCTGGGATTGTAGCCATGTTCACGAACAGAGGGAATGGAGCCACATGCCAACCGTGTTTTATGATCTGAGCCACAGGGGTTTTACTTGCTTTTCATCCCCAGGTTCCCTAGCTCTCTGTGGCTCTACTAGTTTTATCATAGAAAAATGAAGCTTAAAACAGAAAATGCACATGAAACTCTGTCAGAGAAAAATGAAAAATACTGCACAATTGATGTCTTTCAAATGACATCAATTTTTTTCAACGTCAAATTTTTTTTTGAACCTCAAATTTGTCCACGTCCTTTTGAGATTTCTGAGCCTGTGAAAGAGGTGTAAGAAACACGGGGATCTGTGAAACCCTGAGTGCAGGTGGGGACAGGCGAGGCCCCCGCCTAGTTCCTAGCTTGGTCACAGTCTACACGGAAGCCTCACACCCCTCCTTCTTCCCTGAGCTCAGAGGCCCTCCTGTTCTCCTTGCAGAACCATCAGCCATCCTCCAGCCCTGGCAGCCTGATCACAGAGCCTTTTTCTGGCAGCACTCTGACATCCAAGGCAACATCAGTGATATTAAACTAAATATGTCACTTTGGGCCAAACGGTCCTTTGAAATTTCGATAAACATGGCTCAAATGCCCTTATTTCACAACCTGCTCAGGTCCAGACTAAAACCCCAAACACGGACTCACGGACACAGTGTTCTCTACTCCCTCCCCAACGGTTCCTACTCTGCTATCCCAGCCGGGCAGGGGCGCGGTGCAGGGGCTCCATTCAGCTTCTGGCCTGCAGAACTGTGCCCTTTGCCAGTTTCCTCTAGAATCTATTAATACTCAGGCTGTCCTAGGATGGGCACCTAGATACCAACAGTCAGGCGGGTGGGGGTCCACTCTCATCAGAGGGCTCGAGGGTGGCTCTTCAAGGGCTCTAGCCTGGGACAGAGGGCACACTGACATGGTGCCAACTGAGGACAGCACCAGAAAATCATCCAGAAATGTGTTATTAATAAATATTTTATCCCTGAGTCTTCCCTGGTGGTTAAGATCCCGAACTCCCAAGTCAGGGGGCACAGGTTCAATCCCGAGGAAATAAGATCCCTGCACTCCACATGGTGCAGTCAAAAAATAAATAAAATTAGGTACACCTTAAAAGAAAAAAACTTTATCCTTACAAACAAGTTACCTAATAGAGTTTTTTAAAGTGGAATCTAGAATTCCCCCTAATGACCAATTACTTCACCAGTACATTATTTTTTTTTCTTAATTTCTTCGTTTGATGAATTAAACAGTAGTCCCATCAACTTGGAAATTTGAAACACATACTTTGCCAATTTTTTTTTTCCTTATTTGTGGTTGCTGGGGGAGATGGGCTTCCCAGATGGCTCAGTGGTAAAGAATCCGCCTGCCAATGCAGGAGACTTGGGAGACACGGGTTTCATCCCTGGGTCGGGAAGACGTCCTGGAGAAAGGGAATGGTAGCCCACTCCAGTATTCTTGCCTGGGAAATCCCATGGACAGAGGAGCCTGGCAGGCTACAGTCCACAAGGTCACAAAGAGTCAGACATAACTGAGCGACTGAGCACACACGCAGCAGGCACGCACTGCGGAGACAGGAGTGGCTAAAGGCCCTCCAAGTGGTGGCACTCAGTCAGTGTCCCTTAAAAACCAGGGAGCAGGGCCCTTCCCTGGATTTCCTGCTCCTTGACAGACAGTCCCCGGAGAGGCCTGTAGGTACATCCATCCCTACCAGTCCAGCTTAGTAGGGTGGGCTGCCTGGGGCTGGTACATGCTTTCCAGAGAGGAAGGGGTTGGCTCCTCCACCTCTGGGGTTGTGTCCTGGGAGAGCCCAACGGGGAGACACAGGACAAGCATCCTGGATAGAGTTGTAGAGCACAGTTCTACAAGCATCCACCAAACCTGTCCTGGGGATGGCGACCTCAGGACCCAAGAGAGAGGAAACTGGGAGAAAACTCAGCATGGCCGCCTCTAGGGACGCTTGATTAATGAAGGTACAATAGCCCACTCCAGGATTCGTGCCTGGAGAACCCCATGGACAGAAGGAACCTGGTGGGCCACAGTCCATAGGGTCGCAAAGAGTCGGACACTCCTGAAGCGACAGGGCACGCAAGCACGCGATGCTCACTGCTGGCAAAGCAAGCCGCACACAGCGACAGGAGGGAGCATGGCTCTGCCCCAGGCCGCCGGCCAGTGCTGCCGCTCCCTATGCGGCCACCAGGGGGCGCAGCGGCGCATGCAGGAACGCGGAGATCTGACGATTCCCTCCTGGCTGGTATTGCTGTCCAGCTGTCCGCTCAGGGCCATCCACCTGTGTCACTCCGGTTATTTTCATCGGCGCCCACAGTAGGTGCACTACTGTGATTGCCAATTTCGCAGACACGCATCCACTTGGCAAGTTTCCCAGCTGAAAAGTGGTGGAGCCAGGACCTCTGGAGCCAGAGTCCAGAGGCAGTTTGCCCAGAAGGTGACTACCCAACCCTTGGATTTAGGGATGGGAGTTGGGTTTTGTTGTTTTGGTCATGTGGAATCTTAGTTCCCCGACCAGGGATCGAACCTGTGCCCCCTGAAGTAGAAGCACAGAGTCTTAACCACAGGACCGCCAGGGAAGTCCCCACCCAGCCCATGTTTTACAGTCACCATCAACCCCCTCAAGTGTCCCCTCCTAGGCTGTTGAGGCCTGGAAAGGTGGGCATGACCTGAGCAGGCCTGGATGTGGGACAGCTGGGGTCCTTTGCTTCTTCTGGAGCCCCTCTCCTGTGAGCTCCCATCTCTCCTTCCACCCCCCAGCTCAAGGTCTGATGACTGGAGTAGGAAGGGAGATTGACTCAGTAATTTGTAATGGACTTTATTTTTTAGAGCAGGTTTAGGTTCACAGCAAAATTGAGCAGAAATTTCAGAGATTTCCCTTTTACCTCCTGTCGCTTCACACTCACAGGCTTCCCTGGTGGTAGAGAATCTGCCTGCCAATGCAGGAGATGTGAGTTTGATCCCTGGGTTGGAAAGATCCCCTGGAGAAGGAAATGGCAACCCACTCCAGTATTCTTGCCACGGAAATCCCATGGACAGAGAAGCCTGGCAGGCTACAGTCCATGGGGTTGCAAAAAGAATCAGACATGACATAGAGACTAAACCACAACTCTCACACTCATAGCCTCCCTCACCACAGAGTGACATTTTTGTTACAATCAATGAACCTATGCTGACACATCACCACCCAAAGTTCATACTTCACTTGGGTTCATTCTTGGTGTTGTACATTCTATGGGTTTTGACTGATGTATAAGGACACATATCCACTAGTGTCTTACAGAGTGAAACCTCACTGACTAAAAAGCCTCTTCGTGTCTCCTGTTAATCCCGCTCTCCCCGATCCCCTGGCAACCACTGATCCTTTCCCATCTTCAGTTTTGCCTTTTCCAGAATGTCATATATGTGGCTGGAATTATAAAGTATGTAGCCATTTCAGATTGGTGTCTGCCACTTGGTAACATACATTTGTATTCCCTACATCTTTTCATGGCTTGAGAGCTCATTTCTTTTTAATCTTGAATAATATTCTTTTTTTTAACAAGCTTCAGGTTTATTTATTTTATTTTTTTTATTTTTTGGCAGCACAGCTTGTGGGGGTCTTAGATCCTGGGCCAGGTACTGAACCCAGGTTCACATCAGTGAAAGTGTGGAGTCGTAACCACTGGACCTCCAGGGAATTCTCTTAAATAATATCCTGTTGGGTGAATATTCCACAGTTCATTATCCATTCACCTTCCAAAGGACCTCTTGTTTGCTTTCAAGTTTTGGAGATTATGAATAAAGCTGCTCTGGACGTCCGAGTGCAGGCTTTTGTGTAGATGTAAGTTTTCAGTTCATTTGGGTAAATACCAAGGACTGAGATTGCTGGATTATATTGGTGAGAGTATGTTCAGTTTCATAAGAAGCTGGCAAACTGTCTTCCAAAGTGGCTGAATCACGTTCCATTCCCACCAGCAATGAATGAGAGTTCCTGCTGCTCCACACCCTCATCAACATTTGGTGTTGTCAGTGCTCTGGATTTTGGCCATTCTGTTAAGAGTCTAGCGGTATCTCATTGTTTTAACTTGCATTTCTCTAATGACATATGATGTTGAATATCTTTTCATATGCATGTTGCCATCAGTATATCTTCTTTGGTAGGGTGTCCAAATCTTTTGCCATTATATTTTTTTCTTTTGCCATTTTATAATTAAGTTGTTTGATGTCTTGTTGAGTTTTAAGACTTTGTTGTATATTTTGGATAACAATCCTTTATCAGATATGTCTTCTGCAAATATTTCCTCCCAGTTTGTGGCTTGTCTTCTCATGCACTTGACATCTTTTTTCACAGAGCAGTTTTTATTTTAATGAAGTTCAGCTTATCAGTTCTTCCTTCATGGATTGTGCCTTTGGTGTTATATCTAAAACGTCATCACCATACCCAAGGCCACCTAGATTTTCTCTGATATCATCTTCAAGAATCTTTACTGTTTTGCTCTTTGTATTTAGGTCTATCATCCATTGTGAGTTAATTTTTCAGGATGTAAGATCTATGTCTGGATGCTTCCTTTGCATATAGATGCCCAGCTGTTCCAGCACCATTTGTTGAAAAGATTTCCTCTGTTCCTTTGTATTATCTTTGCTCCTTTGTTAAAGATCAGTTAACTATATTTATGTGAGTATGTTTCTGAGCTTTCTATTCTGTTCCATTGATCTAGTTGTCTGTTCTTTTGCTATTATTATAGTCTTGATTACTATAGCTTTATAATAAGTCTTGAAATTGGGTTAAGTCAGTCCTCTGATTTTGTTCTTCTCCTTCAATACTGAGTTGGCTATTCTGGGTCTTTTGCCTCTCTAAATAAACTTTAGAATCAGCTTATCAATATCCATAAAATAATTTGCTGCCATTTTGATTTGGATCACGTTGAATCTGAAGATCGAGTTAAGAACTGACATCTTGCTGGGCTTCCCAGGTTGGCGCTAGTGGTAAAAGAATCCACCAGTCAATGCAGGAGACATAAGAGGTGCCGGTTCAATCCCTCGGTAGAGAAGATCCCCTGGAGGAGGGCATGGCAATCCACTCCGATATTCTTGCCTGGAGAATCCCATGGACAGAGGAGCCTGGCAGGCTACAGTTCATAGGGTCACAAAGAGTTGATCATGACTGGGTGACTTAGCACACACGACATCTTGATACATGGACACCTTCCTATTTATTTGGTTCTTTGATTTCTTTCATCAGAATTTTGTAGTTTTCCTCATATAGATCTGGGGGGCTGCTAATGTAAATGATATGTTTTTAACTTCAGTTCCACTCGTTTGTTGCTGGTATACAGGAAAACTTTTGGATTTTATGTATTACCTTTGTATCCTACAGCTTTTTTAAAATTGCCCATTAATTCCAAGAGCTTTTGTTGTTGGTGGTGGTGGTCCTTTCAGATTTTCTACAGAGAAAATTGCGTCATGTGTGAATACAGTTTTATTTCTTCCTTCCCAATCTGTATAACTTTTACTCCCATTTCTTGTCTTATTGCGTTAGCCAGGACTTGCAGCGAAATGTTGAAAAGGACTAGTGAGAGGGGAGATCCTTGCCTTGTTCTTGATGTTAGCAGGAAAGCTTCAAGTTTATCACTGTTAAGTATGATGTTAGCTGTAGTTTTTTTGTAGATGTTTTTTAAATTGAGGAAGTACCCCTCTTAATGATTTGCTGGAAGCTTTAATCTTGAATGAGTGTTGGATTTTGTCAAATGCTTTTTCTGCATCTGTTGATATGATCATGTGATTCTTTTTCTTCTTTAGCCTGTTGATATGATAGATTACATTCATTGGTATTTAAATGTTGAACCAGCCTTACACACTTGGCATAAATCCCACTTGGTCATGGTGCTGAGTGAATAGTTTTATATGCTAGCCCTGTGACAGGTTATGTTTTCCAAATGTTACCACACCCAAGTTGACCCAGGAGACTATGCTGCTCTTCCTGACTCATGCCTCTAAACTGGAGAACTCCCTCTTTCCCTCAGTGGGACTGTCTCTATCTTTTTCCTCCCTTTGGCCATGCCACATGGCTTGTAGGATCTCAGTTCCCCAACACGGGATTGAACCCCAGGGCCTTGGCAGTGACAGTGAGAGGCCCTAACCACTGGACCATCAGGGAATTCCCCAGTTTTCATCATTTTAGAGCAAGTAGATATGGCCAGGAGCCCACAGCCCCAACACTTTCCTCCTCTCTCCTCTGTTATCTCAAGGCTCTGCCCACTTGGCCTGGTGCGTACATGCTCAGTCATATTCAATTCTTTGTAACCCTATACAGGCTCCTCTGTCCACGGGACTCTCCAGGCAAGAATACTAGAATGGGTTGCCATTTTCTCCTCCAAGGGGTTTTCCTGAGCCAGGGATCGAACCCAGTCTCCTGTGACTTCTGCATTGGCAGGGGGATTCTTTACCACTGAGCCACCCTTGAACTGGAGGCCACCCCAAACCTTTGGCAACAGATCTGGTGACCTAGGCAGGTCTGGATCACCCTTCTGTTGACCCCACATTCCCAACACAGTGAAACACAGGCTCCACGGCAGAGCCCCCAGGCCCACACAGTGTCTCCAGCTGGTCTTCTCCGCCTTGCTTCCTCCCACCTTCCCATCCCAATTCCCAACCCCTTAAACCCTGGCTGCAACAGACAGTCAATCAACACCTGGTACATTCTTCCTGCACATATTTATCAAGAGCCCGTTTATGCCAGGCCATAACCTTGTTCTGAGATACAAGCAAACTGGACTCAGTCCCTGCCCACAGGAGCCTACAGGGCAGTGGGAAAGCAATGTGGTAAACAACTCCTGTAACAGAGTGGGTCAGTGCCAGACAGGGGTGACCCAGGGGTCTTTTGAAGTTCTGTAGTCTCCTGCCTCTCTGTTCCTTCTCTTTGACACACCTTGTTTAAAACATAATGATTTTATTTATTTATTTTTGGCTCTGCTGCATCTTCACTGCTACATGGACTCTTCGCTGGTCATGGTGGGTGGGGGCTACTCTCTAGCAGTGGTGCGCAGGCTTCTCATTGTGGTGGCGTCTCTTGTTGCGGAGCATGGGCTCTAGGGCACGTGGGTTCAGTACTTGCAGCTCCCAGCTTCTAGAGCACAGGCTCAGTAGTCACGGCCCACGGGCTTGGTTGCTAGGCAACATGTGGGAATCTTCCTGTCCCAAGGATCACATCTATGTCTCCTGCATTGGCAAGTGGATTCTTTACCACTGAGCCACCCGGGAAGCCCTACACACTTTTTAAAATGTTCTTCCAGATTCTTGGCACAGCGAACTCCTATTTATCCTGCCAAAGCCCAGCTCAGATGCTTTGTCTCTCATGAAGCATTTCTTGGTTGTCCTTTCTGCCCCGACAGGCGTAATTGCCTCTTTGTCTTTACCTTTGTAGCACTTGGTGCATGCTCCAAGGCCCACCTTTGGTTCTCGCAGGGCTGGATGTTCCTGACCTCAAGTACAACTCCCCATGTGACCATCAGGCAGCCTGGACTTCTGCTTTCAACTCCAACTGCAACCCCCCAACCCCTCCTTCTGGAGCCAGCCTGAGACCTTTCCCCTGCCCCCCGCCCCCACGCCTCTCTGCTGCAAATGCTTTCATCTCCAGCCTTCTCCCAAGACTGGCCTATTATCACTTCAAGCATCCTTGAAAGCAGGCATTGGCAACAGGGCTCTGGGAGCTTGGCCAGGGCCACCCTGTCTGGTTGGGCAGGATGCACACGTCACACATTACAAGGGCCCCCATTCACATAACAAACACATTGCACATTATAGATCTGGGTGTTTAATGCACCAGTTTCCTGGCAATCAAGGGTCTTGAGGAAGGGATGCCTTTTACTAATTTTCACAGGGCAGTGGCCCTGGGTCTGAGGCAGTCAAGGCCGGACAGAGCCAGCTGCCTCGGGTACTGAACAACACCAAGGGCGCTGGGCCCAGGGATGTCCAGGGAGGTGGGGGAGAGGATAGCTTGGCTCCAGACACAGCCACACCCCTGTGGTTCTCTCTGCCTGGACCTTCTATTCCTGGTAGCATCTCACTGGGCCAGGAACAAGTGGCTACTGACTAACGGAGGCCTCCAGGAAGCATGAACTGTAGGCATGAAAGCTTTTTAAAGTCAAGTGTGGGTGAAGAGGCATCTAGTGGGGAAATAGAGGACAAGGCAGTGGGTGCAGCCCCAGCTGTGCGTGACCTTGGACAAGTGATCTCATTTCTCAGCTTCCCCATCTGGGGTTTGGGGTAGGGAGGCTAACTTCCCCATGGACTTTGCAGAGAAGAAATAGGACTTTGCATGTAAATCACTTAGCACAGTAAATCTGAATGTGGGTGACCATCAGAGAATAAAACAGCTCTGGGAGGGAGGCCCAGCAGGAGGCACTCACTGGACCCTGGGACTTTAGGAGCCCTCAGAAAGGTTTTAATTACTTCCCCAGTGGGCGCAGTGGTAAAGAATTCTCCTGCCAATGCAGGAGTCACAAGAGACTCAGGTTCGATCCCTGGGTCAAGATGATCCCCTGGAGTAGAAAATGGTAACCCACTCCAGTATTCTTGCCCAGAAAATTCCACGGACAGAGGAGCCTGGTGGGCTACAGTCCACAGGGTCACAAAGAGTCGGACATGACTGAGAGTATGGCACACACACAATTTACAAAATCAAGAGGAAAAAGTGAATACATTAATAATGAATATATAGCAGCAAATCCAGCCTGAATTATGTCTGCTTTGTGTTAGGTTTGCCAAAATGTTCATTCAGGTTTTTCTGAAAGATGATATTAAAATACCCAAATGAACTTTTTGGCCAACCCAATACCAATTTTTAATTTAAAATTTTTTATTTATTTATTTTTAATGAAGGATGAGACCCAAAAAAACAGAAGTGCTCAGGGCCTGTGGAAGTCACAGTGCAGGCCTGAGCCCTACGTTATGCAAATACTCTGGACATCCTTTCTTCAGGGACATCAATCTACTTGGTAAATAACAACAGAGCTCTGACATATCCCTCTCTGAAAAGGACACTGCAGTTTAGTCGCTAAGTTGTGTCTGACTCGGCGACCCCATGAACTGTAGGCCACCAGGCTCCTCTGTCCATGAGATTCTTCAGGCAAGAATACTGGAATGGGTTGCCATTTCCTTCTCCAGAGGATTTTCCCAACCCAGGGATTGAACCTGGGTGTCCTGCATTGGGAGGCGGGTTCTTTACCACTAAGCCACCGGACACACTCAAGGACAAATTCTAGGCAGGTGCTCTTAGAAGTACCCCCCCAACACACACACCCAGCAGCCCCACCATCATCCCAGGGGAGAGTGGGTGATAAGCCATACATTTGTACCTTTGAGGCCTTGACAGTGGGTGTTGAGCAAGTATTGATCCAGTGACTTGATTCTGGGTTTCCCCGGTGATGTTCAGATTCAGATTCTCACTGGGAAAAGAAAAAAAAGGAAAACACTTGGCACCAGAGACTCAAACAAACCAGCCTGATCCAGGATGGCTGGCAGCAGCCAGAGCTTATAAATAACTGCGCTGTGGCCCCAGCCCCGGAGGAGCCATTGCGTACAGCCCGTCCCACCTGGGCCTCAGCTGGCACCTGTGGCATCTGCAAGCTGCTATTTGCTGCTGGAGGAAGAGGGACTTGGGTGACTTTCATGGCTGCACTTGTTCTGGCCCAACAGGTGGCCGAGCTCCCAGCCGGCCAGCGTGGGAAAGGTCACAGGACTCATGTTACTTGCCTTGAACACGTGTCCTGCAGCCTGGGACCCAGACTTGTTTACTTTATTATGAAATGTGTTTTAACAACCCACGCTGCTTTCTTCTGAGGCTAAAGGATGAGAGATGAGGGGTGCCTGCGGGCAGCCTCCTAGGAGCCATCATGCTTAGAAGCTGTGGCTCTGGGAAGGGATAAGGGGTCCCTTGTCCCCAAGGGTGGGGGTCTCAGTGAGCCCACTTGCCCTGTGCACTGTCCGTGACCATGACTCTTCTCACAGGCCCTGTCTCTGCCCTGCCAAGCTGTCAACATCTTCCATGACTCCCACTTGTTGTTGTTGTTCAGTTGCCAAGTTGTGTCTGACTCTCTGTGACCCCAGGGACTGCAGCATGCCAGGCTTCCCTGAACTTCAGTATCTCACTGAGTTTGCTCAAATTCACATTCACTGAGTCCATGATACTAGCTAACCATCTTATCCTGTCCTACCCCTTTCTCCTCCTGCCTTCAATCTTTCCCAGCATCAAGGTCTTTTCAGTGAGTCAGCTCTTCACATCAGGTGCCCAAAGTATGGGAGCTTCAGCATCAGTCCTTCCAAGAAATACTCAGGGTTGATTTCCCCTAGGATTGACTGGTTTGGTCTCCTTGCAGTCCGAGGGACTCTCAAGAGTTTTCTCCAGCACAATTTAAAAACATCCATTCTTTGGTGCCCAGCCTTCTTTATGGTCCAACTCTCACATCTGTACATGACTACTGGAAAAACCATAGCTTTGACTTTTCGGACTTTTGTTGGCAAAGTGATGTCTCTGCTTTTTAATACACTGTCTAGGTTTTTCATAACTTTTCTTCTAGCTAGCAAGCGTCTTTTCATTTCACGGCTGCAGTCACCGTCCACACTAGCACCAAAATGAAGCAACAGGCCACCCTGCCTGTCACCACCCAGGGTGGACTCAGTGTCTCTCTGGATGAGGAGAGGATGCTCTTTGGGAGGACTTCTGGGTCTACTCTCTGTTTCCTAGTGTAAGCGTCCCTCTCCAAATCAGGGTACATTAGGGGTCAGCAGGGATAGGAAGAACTGCTGAGAGGACCTTCTGGGCAGGCCAATAGGAGAACCCCAGGACCACTTTTTACCTTTTTATGCTATTCATGGAGTTCTTGAGGCAAGAATGTTGAAGTGGTTTGCCATTCCCTTCTCCAGAGGACCACGTTTTGTCGGAACTCTCCACCATGACCCGTCTGTCTTGGGTGGCCCTACACATCATAGCTCATGGTTTCACTGAGTTACACAAGGCTGTGATCTATGTCATCCATTTGGTTAGTTTTCTGTGATTGTGGTTTTCATTCTGTCTGCTCTCTGATGGATGAGGATAAGAAGATTGTGTGAGCTTCCTGATGAGAGGGACTGGCTGTGGGGAAAACTGGGTCTTGCTCTGGTGAGCAGGACCATGTTCAGTAAATCTTTAATCCAATAATCCAATTTTCTGCTGATAGATGAGGCTGTGCTCCCTCCCTGTAGTTTGGAGAAATGGACAGAGGATGAGATGGTTGGATGGCACCACTGACTCAATGGACATGAGTCTGAGCAAGCTCTGGGAGATAGTGAAGCACAGAGAAGCCTGTCATGCTACAGTCCATGGGGTCACAAAGAGTTGGACATGACTCAGTGACTGAACAACAACAACAGGACCACATCAGAGGCCTGGCCACTGAGGTTTGGATTTAACCCTTTAATCCCCCGGTGGCCCCTCAAGCCCCTGCAGTGCTCGCTGGTGCACAGAATGGAAGATCTCAGAAACAGGCCAGGCCAGAGGCTTTATGAGTTAGACTCCCAGTGCTTGAGTGTTAGGGAGCCAAGGACAAAAGCCCTGGGGGAGCTGACCACACAGCAGGTCCTGCCAGTCCACAGCACAGTCACAGCCTCCTGTTTCACCTCCTTCCAACGTGGCAAAATGGGAATACCAGGAATTAGATGGCATAAGTAGGTTAAGGCTTAGTCTACATAATCCCTGGCACATAGTCCATGCTGTTTTATTTTAATACATTTTACAGATGAAGTTCAGAGACTCAGGGATGTATTCATTTTGGCCATAACAAATCCCCACCAACCTGGTGACATAAAACAACAGAAATGTATTCTCTCGAATTTCAGGGGCCAGAAGTCTGAAATCAAGGTGTCGGCAGGACCCAACTCCCTCCAAAGACTTTCGGGGAGGAGGCTTCCTGGCTTCTAACAGCTTCCGGCAGCTCCAGGCCTTCCTCACCTTGAGGTACACCACCTGAATCTCTGCCTTTGTTTCTCACAGCCTTCCCCTCTTCTGTCTTTTATAAGAGTATCAATCATTAGATTTAGGGCCAATGACAGATAATCCAGGATGATCTCAAGTAGAGATTCTTAATTATATCTGCAGAGGACTTCTTGGGTGGTCCGGTGGCTAAGACTCTGTGCTCCCAGTGCAGGGGCCCCGGGTTCGATCCCTGGTCAGGGAGTTAGATCCCACCTACCAGAACTAAGAGTTACCCTGCTGGAACTAAAGCTCCCAGGTGTTGCAACTAAGACCTAGTGCAGTCAAATACATAAATAAATATCTAATTACATTTGCAAAGACCCTTTTTTCTAGATAAGGTCATGTTCACAGGTTCTAGGTAGATCCATGGTGGCAGGGGGTTGGGGACCATTCAACCCACCACAGAGGCTAAGGCCAGGTGAGTTAGTGGTGAAAAGGAAGACAAACCAGCTCCTTCATTGCCTGCCCTCTGGTCATGGACACGGAGACTGATCAGCAGGAAATACAGAGTGTCCAGATTTCCTACTGACGAACATGCTGGGAGGTTTCGAGCAAGACCAATGGATCAGCAAGTAGAGCTGGAACTGGAGGGAGAGTGAATTCTACGTAATTGCTCTGACAATCCACCTGATCTCTGTCCCCCGTGACAGGTCACTCCCATTGAGAACGAATGCGTATGACTCTACGTGTGACACTCCCTCTCAGATTAGATTCTGGCACCAATTTCTTTGGCTGCTTTGTTGCTGTGTGAGCAAGCTCCAGGAGGCAGTGAAGGACAGGGAAGCCTGGCGTGTTACAGTCCATGGGCTCACAAAGACTCGGACACGACTGAGCAACTTAAACCAACCTAACCCTACTGCTATAAACACATCCACGTTTGATCTGGCGTCAGAAAGTCGTACCCCCACCCCCACCCTGGAGGCATGGGCCACAGTCCTACAGACAGGGCTCAAATTCTGTCACTTGCAGAACTGTCCCAGATTCCAATCCCAATTCAAGCCCTAGAATGGAGGGAAAGGAGAGTCCAGAGCTGAAATGACCCTGACAGTGTTTTTGTTCATGGCCTGCTCCATCTCTGGGACCGCACAGCCAAAGAGGCTTCACAGGTGTGAGTGGCCAGCTCCTGCGTAAAGCAGTTCTGGGCACCTTTAAATAAGCCTCCTTGGCTGGTCCTGGGTCGACCTGAAGCCCAACTTGGGGCTGTCATGAAAATAACCCTGTAACCCTGAGTCATCCTGAGAATTCACACAGTGAGTATGACTCATCTCAACGGATATCGCCTTAGCACAATCAGTGAGGGAATTGTTCTGTGTTGTTTTGTAACAACTTTATGAAACTGTAATTCACATACCATACAATCCATCTATCTAAAGCGTACAATTTGATGGTGTGTAGTATGGAGAAGGCAATGGCACCCCACTCCAGTACTCTTGCCTGGAAAATCCCATGGACGGAGGAGCCTGGTAGGCTGCAGTCCATGGGGTTGTGAAGAGTCGGACACGACTGAGCGACTTCACTTTCACTTTTCACTTTCCTGCATTGGAGAAGGACATAGCAACCCACTCCAGTATTCTTGCCTGGAGAATCCCAGGGACGGGGAAGCCTGGTGGGCTGCTGTCTGTGAGGGTCGCACAGAGTCGGACACGACTGAAGCGACTTAGCAGCAGCAGCAGCAGTATACTCACAGTCTTGTGCAGTCATCAACAAAATCAATTTTAAAACATGTTGATCACCCCTTAGCCATCGCCCTTTAATTCTCCCTCCCCTCAGCCCCTCGCAACTGCCAGTCTTCTTTTCTTTCTGTCTATGGATTTGGCTGTTCTGGACCTCTCATATAAATGGAATCACAGTACCATAAGACGGGGCCTTTTGTCTTTGGTTTCTTTCCCACAGTGCAATGTTTTCAAGGTTCATCTGTGCCATAGCCTGTATCAGCACTTCTTTCCTGTTTCTGCTGAGTAATATTCCATTGTGAGGACAGACCACATTTTGTTTATCCATCCATCAGTTGATGGATATTTGGATTTTTATGCTATTTAGTTCTCAAGGATATGCTGCTATGAATATTCATGTAAGCAAGTTTTCAAATTGCTTTCTTTTTGGAATCACCAGCCAGCAGATGTACAAATGTCTGTAAGGGAACCACATGCCCTGTCTAGCTGGCCAAAAAGTTCATTCAAATTCAGGGCAAATGTGGAGTTTGTCTATGAAAAGGAGACAACAGGTGATGTCATAGTGGGAGGTACCCAAAGTGATTAGAGAGACGCATTTTCAAAGATGATAAATGCTGGTGGGCAGGAGTCCCTGGAGAAAGTCGAGCACAGTTAAAATGCATTTGCAGCAACAGAGATGGACATAGAGATTATCATTCCAAGAGAAGTAAGTCACACAGAGAAAAACAAGTAACGTATGATATCACTCATAGGTGGAATCTGAAAAAAGGTTACAAATGAACTTATCTACAAAATGGAAATAGAGTTGCAGATGTAGAAAAAAACTTACGGTCACTAGGGAGAAATGGGGGAATGGATAAATTGGGAGATTGGAGCTGACACATACACACTACTTTGTATAAGATATGAAGACGGGAATGCAACCCACTCCCAACCCACTCCTTGCCTGGAGACTCTCATGGATGAAGGAGCCTGGTGGGCCCAAGTCATGGGAGCCTGGCGGGCGCAACTCATGGGGTCACAAGGAGTCAGACACGACTGAGCAACTCACACACACATATACATATATAAGACAGATAACTAATAAGAACCACTGTAGAGCACTGGGGACTCTACTCAACTCTCTGTAATGATCTGTAGGGAAAAAAGAATCTAAAAAGGGGTATGTGCATATATATATATATATATATATATATACATACACATACATACATATAGCTACTCAGGTGGCTCAGTGGTAAAGAATCCTCCTGCCAATGCAGGAGATATGGGAGATGCAGGTTCAATCCCTGGGTCGAGAAGATCCCCTGAACAAAATGACAACCCACTCCAGTATTCTTCCCTGGGAAATCCCATGGACAAAGGAGTCTGGAGGGCTACAGTCCATGGGATTGCAGAGTCAGACGTGACTGAGTGACTGAGCATGGCACGGCACATATATTAATGTGTGTGTGTGTGTGTGTGTAACTGATTCACTTTACTTTACACCTAAAACTAACACAACATTGTAAACCAACTATAGTCCAAAAAGAATTTTTTAAAAAGAAAATGAGCTGTAAAGCTGTGAAAAGACAAAAATAAAATAATAAAATGCAGGAGATAGAATAGGAAAACTAATCAGTGGTTGCCAAGGGTTGGAAGGAAGGCACAGGAGAATTGGGGGGATGGAATGAAACGGTTCTGTATAACACTGTGATGATGGATGCAGGACATTGTCCACTGTCAAATCCCCAGAGCTTTACAGCACAGAGAAAACCTTAATGGAGACAAATTTTTAAAAAAATCATTTAGGAGATAGTGGGGGAATCCCAGGATAGAGTACAGACTGTGAAAAAAGAATGTAACTGTATTAGAAAAGTCACATAACCTCCCTGAAGGAGATAGGGGAGAAAAGGTGCTGACCTAAAGTTTCTTAAGCAACTGCGGGAATGATTGGTGGCCATAAGACTTTGTTGTTGCTGTTCAGTCACTCAGTCGTATCCAACTCTTTGTGACCCCATGGACTGCAGCACGCCAGGTTCCCCTGTCCTTCACTATCTCCCAGAGTCTGCCCAAACTCATGTCCACTGAGTCGATGATGCCATCCAATTATCTCATTCTCTGTTTCCCCTTTCTCGTCCTGCCAAAGTCTGTTGACAAAGGGAGCTGTACGTAGTGCTGTTCTCTTGCTGATAAATTCGTTGCTCGTGGTGAGCAAGCTAACACTCCTGAATCCCATGGATAAATAAATAAGTAAAGGGATGGCGGGTGGTGGGAGCTGAGTTTCTCCCATTTGCAGAGGGAAGTTATAGATAAGCAAGGGAAAGGCTGGAATGAACCACGTGGTGCTGGTTTAAAGTTGGAGATATAAGCAGAAACTCATTTATCTTGTAAAAATATAGATGAGTAAATACAGAAATGCTGTCGTTGTTAGTCAGTCACTAAGTCATGTCCAACTCTTTGTGACCCCATGGAAAGCAGCATGCCAGTCTCTCCTGTCCTCCACTATCTCCCGGAATTTGCTCAAATTCATATCCGTTGAGTCAGGGATGCTATCTAACCATCTCATCCTCTGCCACCCCCTTCTCCTCTTGCCCCCAGTCTTTCCCAGCATCAGAGTCTTTTCCAATGAATTGGCTCTTTGCATCAAGTGGTCAAAATATTGGAGCTTCGGCTTCAGCGTCAGTCCTTCCAATGAATATTCAGGATTGATTTCCTTTAGGATTGACTGGGGTTTGATCTGCTTGCAGTACAAGGGATTCTCAAGAATCTTCTCCAGCACCACAATCCAAAAGAATCAATTCTTGGTGCTGAGTCTTCTTTATTATCCAACTCTCACATCCATAGATGACTACTGGAAAAACCTTAGCTTTGACTAGATGGACTTTGGCGGCAAAGTGGTATCTCTGCTTTTTAATATGCTGTCTAGGTTTGTCATAGCTTTCCTTACAGAGAGCAAGCATCTTTTAATTTCATGGCTTCAGTCACCATCTGCACTAATTTTGGAGCCCAAGAAAATAAAATCTGTCACTGCTTTAACTTTTTCCCCTTCTATTTGCCATGAAGTGAAAGGACTGGATGCCATGACCTTAGTTTTTTGAGTGTTGACTTTCAAGTCAGCTTTTTCACTCTCCTCTTTCAGTTTCATCAAGAAACTCTTTAGTTCTTCTTCACTCTCTGCCATCAGAGTGGTATCATCTGCATATCTGAGGTTGTTGATATTTGTCCCAGCATCCTAGTCGTGTGTATTATACACAGGTTATCTATATTTCCACACAAATTTCCAATTTTGTTCCTTTAGAGGGCACACGGCACCCAGACCTAGGTTCCTAAGCCTGTTCTCCTTGATAACAGACACCAGGGCTCCTGGAAGAAGTGTCTAATTCTAGCCTGGGGGAGGAGCCTGAAGCATCTCGGAAGCCGGGAAGGAAGGAAGGAAGTGCTTCCAAAACAAAGGGATGGGGCCACATCAAAGGACCACAGAAATTACTAAAATTGAATCAACCCAGAGTCAAAGGTAGGAACAATTTGAACAAAAAAGAAATAACATATTTGATAACTCAAAGGATAAAATAAATATCTGTGAGTCTGTATTGATACAAATAAATGATTAAGCAAATAAAAGAGGGAGAAAGTTTCTGTATGGGAAAATTGTCAATAATTGATGTAAATATTGACCCCTCGAGGAGGTGAAGCTTGACTCCCCACCCACTAAGCAGGGGCTACACCTACGGAGTTCTTCCAGGGAGCACAGTATGGAACGGGAGACAAAGAAGAACTTTACAGACACCACCTCAGCCAGGCGATCAAAGTCAACATCCACGGCGGTGAGCATGTTGACATCAGGCAGCCTTGAAACGTCGTGATGAGGATGACACTTCGTTTCTGTGGTCTTCCTCCCAAGAGCCCTTAAACACCAGTCTAGTCACGAGAAAAACAAACCACCACACGAACCCCAAATGAGGGACAGTCTACTGACAACCGTACTTCCCCAAACCATCAAGATTCTCAAAGACAAGGAAAGTCTGAGAAACTGTCCCAGCCAAGAGTAGCCCAAGGAGGCATGACAACAGAATGTCACGTGATATCTTGGGTGGCACCCTGAAACAGAAGAAGGATGTTAGGAAAAAACCAAGGGAATTTGAATAAAGTGTGAACTTTAGTTAATAGTAATGTACAATTGGGTAAGAGGGTTGTATACAAGAAGTCTCTGTACACTTTTCTGTAAATCATCAATGTTTCTAAACATACCGAGTACAGGAGACCCAGGTTCAATCCCTGGGTCAGGAAGATCCCCTGGAGAAGGAAATGGTGACCCACTCCAGCATTCTTGCCTGGAGAATCCCATGGACAGAGGAGCCTGGCAGGCTACAGTCCATGATGAGGTCTCAAAAGTCGGACAGGATTTAGCAACGAAACCACCACCAAACATAAATCTTTATTTAAAAAACAATCTAAAATGTATAAGGAGGGGCCACTGACAGAGCTGGAGGAGAGTGGGGAGCACTTGGCCTGGGGCAGGAAGATCCCTTTCCAACTCCCAGGGAAGCAGGGAAGAAGGGATGGTGCCGTGTGCAAGGGTCACTGGCAGGAAGCCACAGTAGTTCAAGGAGGCAGACAAGCTGGCATCATTAAGGTCAGCCGGGGGCGGGGGGCATGGAGGAGGGTGGCAGAAGGTGGTTCCGAGCAGAATAGAGGTTTGCAGAGGCCACTGCTGAGAGAGGGCACAGTGGAGGGCAGAGAGCTTGAATGTGTCAGCATCATCTACTAAACTATGGAATGTGAGCATTTGGTTTCCCTACTCTTGGAAAAAAGAACCCAGCTATTTGTTACTCCCTCCCTTCTCCTTAAGACATACCAACTGGGTTTGAGGCTGGACCCTTAGAATTCTCTGCTCTGAGGCCAAATTCAGAGTCTTCTTAGACTCAGAAAAGAATTGAATTGCCTGCGGCTGCGGGCTGAGGGAAAGGCCGGTAGGGAAGGGGCAAACTGAGGGCTGGTCTGTATCCTTGGGGGGCCCTGGGGGAACAAGCACCTGGAGGATGTGGGGGGAGGTGGGAGTGGGGCTCCCAGCTTCATCTGGAAGTGGGCAGCTAGGACGAGGGCATATCAGCACCGACCAATGAGGAGCGGAGTTCTAGGAGTCCTGTCCCCTAGGGTCTCAATGGCCTCCGGAGACCTTCAGCATCTCTGCAGGTCGGAAGGCAGGAGGCCAGAGCTGCAGTAACACCTGAGAGGGAATTTCCCTTCCATGCTGCCTGACACGGTTCCAGAGCAGTTATACTTTTTAAAAATATAATTATTTTTTAATAAATTATTTTTTAAATAAAAAAATAATGTATTTGCTGGTGTCAAGACTTAATTGGGCTGGCAGAATCTTTTTTTTAATATTTATTTATTTTTAATTTTTGGCTGTTCTGGGTCTTCTTGCTGTGCAGACGTTTCTGTAGTTTTGAAGAGTTGGGGCTACTCTCTAGCTGCGATGCACTGGCTTCTCATTGCTGTGGCTTCTCTTGTTGCAAAGCACAGACTCTACAGCATACAGGCTTCAATAGTTACGGCTCTCAGGCTCTAGAGCACGGGATCAATAGATGTGGTGCACAAGCTTAGTTGCTCTGAGGCATGTGGGATCTTTCTGGATCAGGGACCGAACCCATGTCTCGTGCACTGGCAGGCAGATCCTTTACCACTGAGCCACCAGGAAAGCCCTTGGAGAATCTTTCATTGCAGCACATGGACTCTCTAGTTATGGTGCCCAGGCTTATTTGTTCCCAGGCAAGTAGGATCTCATTTCCCCAACCAGGGATTTAACTTGTGTCCCCTGAATTGCAAGGTAGATTCTTAACCATGGGACTACCAGGGACGTCCCCAGATACACTCTGATTTAAACAAAATCAAGAAAATTAAGTGACATGGGTTGAACCACGTCTCCCCCCAAATTCATGTTGAAATTGTCAAACCCAAGTCCGTGTGCTTGCTGCACAGTTCAGTTCAGTCGCTCAGTCATGTCCGACTCTGCAACCCCATGGACTGCAGAAGGCCAGGCTTCCGTATCTGTCACCAGCTCCCGGAGCGTGTTCAAACTCATGTCCATCAAGTCAGTGATGCCATCCAACCATCTCATCCTCTGTCATCTGCTTCTCCTCCTGCCTTTAATCTTTTCCAGCATCAAGGTCTTTCCCAGTGACTCAGTTCTTTGCGTGAGGTGGTCAAAGTTTTGCAGTTTCAGTTTCAGCTGCAGCATCAGTGCTGCACAGTGGGGCCAAACAAAGCAAAACACCTGAGTTTCTGGAGAAAGAAAGATTTATTTGCAGAGCACCAAGGAGAATGGGTGGAGAAGGCAATGGCAACCCACTCCAGTGTTCTTGCCTGGAGAATCCCAGGGACGGGGGAGTCTGGTGGGCTGCCGTCTATGGGGTCGCACAGAGTCGGACATGACTGAAGCGACTTAGCAGCAGCAGCAAGGAGAATGGGCAGTTCATGATTAAAAGACTCAAACTCTCTGACGGCAAGGGCTTTTAAAGACAGTGGTGGTGGTGGTGGTGGTGTTCAGTCGCTAAGTCACCTCCAACTTCTTGCAACCCCAAGGACTGCAGTGCACCAGACTTCCCTGTCCTTCACTATCTCCCAGAGTTTGCTCAAACTCATGTTCATTGAGTCGGTGATACCATCCAAACATCTCACCCCCTGTCATGCCCTTCTCCTGCCCTCAACCTTTCCCAGCATCAGGGTCTTTTCCAATGAGTTAGCTCTTCCCATCAGGTGGCCAAAGTACTGGAACTTCAAGTTCAGCATAAGTCCTTCCAATGAATATTCAGGGTTGACTTCTTTTAGGATGGACCTCCTTGCAGTCCAAGGGAGCCTCAAGAGTCTTCTCCAGTACCACAATTCAAAGGCATCAATTCTTTGGTGCTCAATCTTCTTTATGGTCCAACTCTCACATCTGTACATGACCACTGGAAAAACCATAGCTCTGACTACATGGATCTTTGTCGGCAAAGTCTTGTCTCTGCTCCTTAATACACTGTCTAGGTTTGTCATAGCTTTCCTTCCAAGAAGCAAATATCTTTTAATTTCATGGCTGCAATCACCATCCACAGTGATTTGGGAGCCCAGAAAAATAAAATCTGTCACTGTTTCCACTTTTCCCCTTCTATTTGCCATGAAGTGATGGGACTGGATATCATGATCTTAGTTTTTTGAATGCATGACACTAGAGACAGTGTTAGGGGGTAGGATGGCTGATCATGGACCTTCTTCTGATTGGTTGGTGGTGTGACAATAAGGTGATGAATGGGAATCTCAGTTTCAACCTTCTGGTTCCAACCAGTCTGGGGTCCGGTACTTGTGGTCAGCATGTCATCACCATCCTCCACTGGGTGGGGTCTAAGTTTATGCAGAACAACTCAAAGAGTTGGATCAGATTGTTATCTCTGTCCCTTCAGGAGGAACTAGGAGTCCTGGGACTTTATTGTCCTAATCATTAACTGCTGGATCTGCTCTTTGGAACTTGGGGAAAGCCTAGGAGACTAAAGTCTTTTTTTCTATAAACAAGAAACAAGAGACAGTGGAGGTACTGTTGTTCCCAGGGGGACACCGGAAGGTCCTGCTTAGTTTCAATTTCCCACTTTTCTTAGATACTCCTCAACCCTGAGGGGAACAGGGAACGGACAAGGACGAGAATAAAGTTTTAGAAAGAAAGGTTAATCATAAACTCGGCAGGAAAACTCAGTTTCAGTTTTTTCAGTTTTGAGGTAGACTCGGTTTCAGAAGCCATAACTGGTAGGACCTCAGCACGTGACTGTATTTGCAGTCAGGGCCTTTAAAGATGTGCCTATGGTTGAGTGAGGTCATACAGATGGGCTCAAAGCTCTTAGAGAGACGCCAGGGAGGGAAGGCCGGCTGAGGACACAGGGAGACAGTGGCGTCTGCAGGCCTAGAGAGAAGCCCCAGGAGAAACCAAACCTTCAGCACCTTGATCGTGGAGTCTCGGCCTGCAGAACTATGAGAAAATCCCTTTCTGTGGCTGCGGCCACCCAGTCTGGTACTTTGTTCAGGCAGCCCAAGCAGACTGAGACATTAGGTAATCTGACATTTGAGAATAAGGAGTGGCATTGACACCCACCAGGATGGGAGGGGTGAATTCCTGAGAAGGGTGGGTGGGTTCCTGGGTGACTAGCCAGGGAGAAGTTTCCTGACTAGGAGAATCTCATCACCCTGGTACAACCCTTGTTGTCCAGAAGTGTGTGGGCTTCTGGAGGCCATGACCACCACGTCTCCCTTCAGGGTTTGATATTGGTGCAGCCTGGATCTGGGGTGAGTGGGTCTGACTCAGTCGTGTCCAACTCAGTCGTGTCTGACTCTGTGACCCTATGGACTGTAGCCCACCAGGCTCCTCTGTCCATGGAACTTTCCAGGCAAGAATACTGGAGTAGGTTGCCATTTCCTACTCCAGGGGATCTTCCCAAACCAGGGATGGAACCCATGTCTCCTGTGTCTTCTGCATTAGCAGGTGGATTCTTTATCACTGAGCCAGCTGGGGAGTGGGGGGTGGGGGGAACCTGGATCTGGTAACAAGAGCTTTGAAACCTCCATGTGAGACCAAGTGATCTTGCTCATTCCCAGCATCCAGTCCTTCCTTCCTTCAGTGTAAGTAATGCTTAGTGTAAGGGGCATTGTACCAGATGCAGCAGTATCATCAACTGCTTTATCTCCAATATCACAACCCAAGGCTCAGTGAACTTTACGCACCAAACAGTAACTATTTTCAGCTTTACAGCCATCCCATCTATGTCTCTACTACACAGTTCTGCCTACATAGGGAAAGCAGCAGCCATGAGCACTACGTAAATGAATGGACAGGGCTGTGTCCCAGCAAAACTTGAAAGACACAGAAATTTAAATTTCTGTAGTTTTCACCTGTCATGAAATATTATTTTCCTGGTGATTCTTTCCCAATCCTTTAAAAATGTAAAAACCTGGACTTCCTGATGGTCTAGGTGTTAAGACTCCGTGCTCCCTATGCAGGGGACATGGGTTCAATCCCTAGTCGGGCAACTAGGGATTCCCAGAGAATCCTAGGGAACTTGAGATCCAGCAAACCACATGATGTGGCCAAGAAAAAAATACAACTTAAAAAAAAAATCAAAAAAGTAAAAATAAAACTTCCCTGGTAGTCCAGCGGTTAAGAATCCGCCTGCCAATGCAGGGGACACGGATTCAATCTCTGGTCTGGGAAGATTCCACATGCCAGGGAGCAACTAAGCCCATGTACCACAACTACTAAAGCCCAGGCACCAAAACTCCATGCTCAGCGACAAGAAAGGCCTCCACAGTGAGAAGCTCAAGCACTGCAACTAGAGAAAGCCCTCTCACAGCAACGAAGACTCAGCACAGCCCCCAAAATTAAAAGTATAAAAAGAATTTTTAGCTTCTGGGCTATACAAAACAGACCTTAAGGTTGTAGTTTGATGATCTTTATTCGAATTTTTCAAAAAATTCATCAAGCCAAATATGTAATAAAATGACCCAGAGTCTAACAGATTCATCAGGGTTCCTCTGTTTCAATGCCTTGTTGATGGATATGAGTCTCTTTTATTTTTTTAAAGATTTGTTTAATTACATGTTTCTTTCTTTATTTTTGGCTGGGCTTCCTGGGTCTTCCTTGCTGCACGAGGGCTTTCTCTGGTTGTGGTGATCAGGGGCTACTCTTTGTTGTGGTGCTCGGGCTTCTCTTTGAAGTAGCTTCTCTTGCTGTGGAGCATGGGCTCCAGCCACCAGGGATTCAGTAGTAGTAGACACAGGCTTAGTTGCCAAGTGGCATGTGGGAATCTTCCTGGAGCAAGGGTCAAACCCATGTCGCCCGCATTGGCAAGCAGATTCTTAACCACTGGACCACCAGGGAAGCCAGATGGATATGATTCTTGATGTCGTATCTGAGCTACAAAAATTGAGGTTAAGATGGGTTCCTTCCAATATTTCACAATAGCCAAGATATGCAAACAACCTAAATATCCACTAACAGATGAATGGATAAAGAACATGTGGCATACAGATGCAATGGAAAACTACTCAGCCATGAAAAAGAATGAAATAATGCCACTGGCAGCAACACAGATGGGCCTAGAGATTATCATACTAAGGGAAGTAAATCAGAAAGAGAAAAACAAATACTATATGATATCACTTAAAAGTGGAATCTAAAATAAGACACAAATGAACTTACCTGAGAAACAGAAACAGACCCACAGATTAGAGTACAGACTTGCTGTACTCTTGCTGTCAGGGGAAGGGAGAGGGTGGGAGGAACGGATTGGGAGTCCAGGATTAACAGATCTGAACTATTGTATATAGGATGGATAAACAACAAGGTCTTGCTGTATAGCATAAGGAACTACATTCAGTATCCTCCAATAAACCATAATGGGACAGAATATTTAAAAAAAGAATATACCACGGAAACTAACACAACAGGAGCATCTCTGGTGGTCCAGTGGTTAAGAATCTACCTTCCAATGCAGGGGACTTGGGTTCGATCCCTGGTTGGGGAACTTGGGTTCCACACGCCGCAGGGCAACTAAGCCCACTTACCACAACTAAACACTACAGAAGCCTGCTTCCTGCAATGGAGACCCGGCACAGCCACAAACAAAAGCAAAACAAACCAAGAAAAGAAACAAGCACTCATTGTAAACCAACTGTGGTGGTTGATGCTTTAGTCGTTAAGTCATGTCCAACTCTTTGCAACCCCATGGACTGTAGCCCTCCAGGCTCCTCTATCCATGGGATTTCCCAGGTGAGAATACTGGAGTGGATTGCTGTTTCCTTCTCCAGGGGATCTTCCTGACCCAGGGATCAAAGTTGGGTCTCCTGCATTGAAGGCAGATTCTTTACCAACTGAGCCACCAGGGAAGCCTAAAATCATGTCAATTTTTTTTTTTTTTTAATGATGGCAGGACTTCCCTAGTGGTCTAATGGTTAGGGCTCTGCATTTCCACTGCAGGAAATGCAGATTCAATCTGTGGTCAGGGAACTAAGATCCCGCACGCTGCACAGCACAGCCAAAAAAGAAAGAAAACATAAGATGGGCAGGATGGGTATCTCCACCTCCACCCTGGAAGTTGATCCTGGAATGAAAATATTCACTTAAATTCACTTTCCCAGTTTACTCATCACTCAAGACTTGTGACTTGTGACCCAATCTGCTTCTAAAGTTCTGGGAATGGAAATCTGATCTGTGACTGCAGGGTTGCCTATAAGGGCACAGATGGGAGCCAAGTCCCAGCACGGTGTCCCTAACAAGCAGGCATGAAGTGCCAGCCCTGCTCCTCCATTGGAAGCCTCGCTCATCCCTGTGGTTGCTAAAGTAGTGCTGGCAACCCCAGGCTTATCCTAGAGCATCAGCCGAGCTCCTTTGTGCTCCCCCAGGGGAAAGCCCGAGGAGTGAGAGGGCAGAGCTAGAGGAAGGAAACATCTCCAACCTCACAGTACAGCAAGTTCCCGGGACCACTGCCAGGACCAGCCAGTCTCCCAGGGATGCACAAACAGAGAAAGAAGGGAAGCAGCATCAAATCGGCTGGCGCATGCCCCAAACCAAGAAGCGTGTTTAAAACCTCCTTCTATGGATAAACAGGGGCTTCCCAGATAGCACTAGAGGTAAAGAACCCACCTGCCAATGCAGGAAACACAAGAGATGCGGGTTCAGTCCTTGAGTCAGGAAGATCCCATGTAGAAGGAAATGGCAACTCACTTCAGGATTCTTGCTTGGAGAATTCCATGGACAGAGGACCCTGGGGGGCTACAGGCCATGGGGTCGCAGAGAGTCAGATTCGACTGAGTGACTGAGCACATGGATAAACAGTAAGATCCTACAGTATAGCACAGGGAACTATATTCAATACCCAGTGATAAACCATAGTAGAAGAGAATATGAAAAAAAAGTCTGTGTATGTATTGAATATGTATGTCTTGACTATGTATGTAATGAATATAACTGAATCACTTCGCTGTACAGCAGAAATCAACACAATGTTGTAAATCAACTATACGTCAATAAAATAAGTTAAAAAGCAAAAACCTCACTCTACACTAAACGGGAGGTGAATTTCCCCTCAACTTAAAGCCAAAACAAAAACACTTTAAAAGGAGATCCAGTCTAAAATTCAGAGACTTTTTTTAAATCTTATGGCGGCACAGAGCAGCATGTGGGGTCTTAGTTCCCTGACCAGGGATCAAACCGGGGAAGTCCCATAACATTCACGGACTGTTTTAAAGAAGTATCTTTATGGGTACAGAGTTACTTACTGAAACTAAGTGAACCAACTTTCCCATAGCAAGGCTCACACTTGTCCAGGCGATGGATGAGAAGGAGGTCGGGGCAGGTCAGTATTTTTCACAACTCTGTTATCTACTCATTTTACTTGTGCTTCCTGGGCTGGGCACAGGGTGAGCTGTAAACACTGTAGCAGGACAGACAACTGTAAACAAATGCTTCTCCCTGGGACATCCGGCTGAAATGTCCTAGGGTGGCCCTGGGTGTGCAGAGGAAGCAATGCTGAGCGGGCCGGGAGGCCAGCAGCAGGGCTCCTCCAGGAGAGGAGGTGACATTTAAGGTTACTTTACATCAGCGAAAGGGGAAAGAATCCCAGGGAGAGGGCATGGCCTGTACAAAAGCATGGGGACATGAAAGTGTCTCAGGGAAGAAGAATCTGGTGATACTCTCAGGGAAGATTGTGCTTTTTTTTTTTTTCTGCCACACCTTGAAGCATGTGGGAGGGCTTCCCAGGTGGCTCAAGTGGTAAAGAACCTGCCTGCCGATGCGGGAGGCACAGGAGACGTGGATTTGATCCCTGGGTCAGGAAGATCCCCCAGAGCAGGAAACGGCAACCCACTACAGTATTCTTGCTTGGGAAATCCCGTGGACAGAGGAGGCTGTCAGGCTACAGTCCATGGGGTCACAAAGAGTTGGGCACAACTGAGCACATGCATGCACTGCACGTTTGATCTTTGTTCCCCCGCCAGAAATGAGCCTTATGTCCCCTCCAGTGGGAGCGTGGGGTCTTAACCACTGGACTGCCAGGGAAGCCCCGGTGAATTGGGGCTTGCATTCAGCTGGGCACCTTAGGATGGGAATTCTGCAGAGTCAGGGTTGAGGATATGAGGCCTCTGCCAGACCCTCCAACACTGCTCCCAGGACGACTGAACTTAACGGATTAAACATTGTCCGGGATTAACCACATCTCCTCAACCAGCCCCACGTCATGGCGAACACTTCCCAGTAGGCCCCCATGGCTTCTGGAATCCTCTGTGAGGACAAGAACATTTCCGGACTGTGGGGACACATGTTCAGAGTGAAACAGGAGCTGATCGCCTGAGAGTCACTTTGATGGAGAGATGCCCAGCCCCCACCCCCCTCAGGGACATTCTGAGCTTCGTCCCACTCAGTCTCCTTGGGGCCTCCTCAGGGTCTGGCCCCACATTCCCACATGAGTAACAGCTCGTTGGCACCCCATTATCCTTCTTCTCCCTGCTCACCTCCCTGCCCCACCTGTGAACACCTCCCACACCGACTGGCCCAACCCAAGGCCTTCTCACAGGCCCTACTTTGAGGAAAAGCAAAGGCAAACATGTATGGATGTGAGAATTAGACTACAAAGAAAGCTGAGCGCCAAAGAATTGATGCTTTTGAACTGTGGTGTTGGAGAAGACTCCTCAGAGTCCCTTGGACTGCAAGGAGATCCAACCAGTCCATCCTAAAGGAAATCAGTCCTGAATATTCATTGGAAGGATTGATGCTGAAGCTGAAACTCCAATAGTTTGGCCACCTGATGCAAAGAGTTGACTCATTTGAAAAGACCCTGATGCTGGGAAAGATCGAAGGCAGGAGGAGAAGGGGACGACAGAGGATGAGATGGTTGGATGGTATCATGGCTTCAACAGACGTGAGTTTGAGTAAACTCCGGGAGTTGATGATGGACAGGGAGCCCTGGTGTGCTGCAGTCCATGGGGTCACAAAGAGTCAGACATGACTGAGCGACTGAACTAATCTGAACTGAAAGGCAAACATAAATTTCCCCTTTAGTTCTTTTTTTTCTTTTCTTTTTTTTGGCTGTGCCAGGTCTTAGTTGTGGCATGTGGGATCTACTTCCCTGACCAGGGATCGAATCCAAGACCACATGCATTGGGATCATGGAGTCTTAACCACCAGACCACCAGGGGAAGCCCCTACCCTTTGGTTCTTTCTGGATCACAAAGGTGGTATAAATTCAAACTCCAAACTCACATGAAGGCAGGCCTGTGGGCACAAGTTTTCAGAGGAGCTCTTTTGTTCTTCCTCCTTGTGTCCAGACGAACAGACAAGTTTTTGTCCCCTGACTTTAAGAGCAGTTATGTTAAAATCCGGGCTTCCCAGGTGGCTCTAGTGGTAAAGAACCTGCCTGCCAATGCAGGAGATATAAAAGATGCAGGTTCGATCCCTGGGTTGGGAAGATCCTATGGTGAAGGGAAATGCTATCCACTCCAGTATTCTGGCCTGGAGAATTCCATGGACTTTATAATCCATGGGGTCACAAAGAGTCAGACACGACTCAGTGACTTTCACTTTCCCTGGTGGTCCAGTGGTTAAGAATCCGCCTGTCAATGCAGGGGACATGGATTCAATCCCTGGTCTGGGAAGTTCTCACATGCCATGAAGCAACTAAGCCTGTGAGCCACAACTACTGAAGCCCGAATGCCTAATAGCCTGTGCTCTGCAACAAGAGAAACCACTGCAATGAGAAGCCCACATACCGCAACAAAGAGTAGCCACCCCACCTCACTGCAACTAGAGAAAGCCCGTGCAAGCAATGAAGATCCAGTGCAGTCAAAAATAAATAAATAAAGTAAAAATGTGAGATAGTAAAAGTATTTTTTTAAAGACCATATACAAAAATATAAATATTTTTTAAAAGGGTATGTTAAAAAACTTTTTAAATAAATGATTCAGAGAAAAACTGATTTTGATTTTTAAAGTTCTCCTTTGTGCTCCATCTTGATGTGGAGGAGTTTTGCAGCAAGGGGTGCTTTTCAGGATCTCAAATCAGTTGTATTTCTGGAAACACAGGCTCTGGTACCAAAGCATGAAGGGCCTGCAAAATCCCTCAGCGTCCCCATCAGCATCCCCTTCACAGTCTTGTAAATGCCGTCAGAGAGCCTGCTTCTCCCTAAGTGTGTGGTTCAGCCATGTCTGCACTGCTACAGACTCATGGGGCTTGAATTAGTGAAGTTCTAGGATGCATTCAGAGTGTAGGTTGCTGCAAGACAATCCCCAGACTAGGGGTGTGGGTGGGGTAAAACCAGATCCTGAAGTCCATGTTGGCCTGGTGCTGACCTGGCATCTCCCCTCCCTTTCTGACAAGGCTCCAGCCACCCAGGCCTCCTTCTTCCAGTTTCTCACAAATCCAAGCTCACTCCCACCTCAGGGCCTTTGCACCTGCTGTGTCAATGGTGGGGACACTCTCCCCAGGCTCTTACACGTCTAGCTCCTTTGTAGCCTCCACATCTAGCCTAATACCACTTCTGCAGACAGGCCTTCCCTGACCATCCTCTCTGAAATGACTGTTAGATACTTAAAACAATTTACCATCACAGCACCCTACTTACTTCCTTCAGGGAGTGGGACATGTAATAATTTAACGTCACGGACCATTTGTTCCTTTGTTTATTGACAGTCACCTCTGCTGGAATTTGAGCTCTGTGATGGGTGGGGACCACTTCTTTTTCTTACTTGAGGTCCTAGTGCCCAGATCAGAAGGAATTCAGGTAGAAGTTGTGTTAAAAAAAAAAAAAAACAAAAACCACAATGACTCCATTAAGCCCTCAAATCGAGCTTAGACCTAGAAGACAACCTGTGGGTGACAATGTCCTTCTTTTTATTTATTTATTTATTTATTTTTGGCTACACTGGGTCTTCGTTGCTGCATGTGGGCTTTCTCTAGTGGTAGGGAGCAGGGACTGCTCTTCGATGTGGTGCTCAGGCTTCTCATTGCAGTGGCTTCTCTGGTTGCAGAGCACAAGCTTTAGGAACTGTGGGCTCAGTAATCATGGCTCCCAGGCTCTAGAGCACAGGCTCAGTAATTGTAGCATACAGGCTTAGTTGCTCTGCGGCATGTGGGATCTTCCTAGATCAGGGATTGAACCTGTATCTCCTGCATGGACAGGCAGACTTTTTACCACTGAGCCACCTATGAGAGACAGTATGTGTGGGGGAGATTCTGAACAACCTGGTGAAGTAAGCACTATAAGCATCTTCTTATAAAAGAGGAAAGTCAGGTAACTCAACCCAAGTTATACAGCCCATTAAGTACCACAATACACAGTGACGTGCTCAGCTGTGATTAACTTTGAAGGTCATGGCCATGGCAGCCAAAGTCCTTCTGGTAAGAACCCAGTCTGTCTGCCTTCCCTACTCTTGCATCCCTCCCCCTTCACTGGTAACAGATTTACCAGTCAGCACAAACAGGAGTGATCAGTGGGAAGGTGGCTTACAGGTCAGGGAGAAAGAATGGGAATACATTCTGCCGAGAGTCCCTAATCCAGTCCTGGGAGGGTTGGAACATGGACTCTGGAGCTCAACTACCTTGGTTCAAAACCTCTGTGCCTCGGTCTCCTCCTCTGTAAAATGGGGACAAGAATAGCAGTCTTCACCTCACAGGATCTGAGAACAGTTGAATGAGTTCACATGGGTACAGGTGCTCTGTAAAGGGTTAGCTAGGGGACTTCCCTGGAGGTCCAGTGGTGAAGACTCTACTCCCAATGCAGGGGGCCTAGGTTCAACCTGTGGTCAGGGAACTGGATCCCACATGCCGCAACTGAGACTTTCATGCCACAACTTAAGATCCCACATGCCACAACTAAGACCCGGCATAGCCAAATAAATTTTTTAAATACATATTTAAAAAGATAATAAAGGTTAGCTAGGATCCTGGGTCGCTTTTTTAGAACTGCCACATCTCCTTGACCTGGGCCCAGGGCAGCAGCCCAGCTCGGCCCCTGCTTAGACTGTGAGACTGCCAGGCTTGCAACCAGAGCCAGCTCCCTGGGAGGACTGCAAACATGGGATAATTTCCAGGAGCTAATGAATCCTTCAAACCTTGGAATTGCTGGCACATCACCCCTTCGGCCCTCTGAAGCATGCCTTGGTTCCACTCCCTGGGTGAGTAGGCCCAGGACAAAAGCCCATTGAGAAGTGACCATCAGAGCCTTAAGGATAATCCAAGGATACACAGGCACCTGTGCCCCCCTGCACGTCTGCAGGGACCTGCTGAGACTCCCAGGCCTGCTTCCATATCCGCCGTCTACCAACTCCCTGAGGTCCCACAGGAGGCCAGAGAGAGCAGTTTTCCCCTCGATTTTGTCAATTACAACTGAGCTGAAACTGCCCCGAGATAAACAGCTCTTCTCTCAGCTTCCCCAAGGGGAGTTCTCAGCGCATTTCTCCCGGTTTACTTACACGGGTGAAGGATTTCACAAAAGGGTAATGGGAGTCACCACTGGGCTGTGACATTTGTGGTCATCAGTGTTGATGTTGAGATGTGCACCCAGGCTCTAGGTCATCTACATTGGGTCCACACTTTTTTTTGGCCATGTCACACAGTTTGTGGGATTTTAGTCCCCCGACTTAGTTCATTACCCATTAATCATCAGGTCTCCAAGAGAATGAAGCCTCAGGCATGCAGGATCCTCTAAAGTTTAGCCCCTAAAGATGCCCTCTGCTATGCTAAGCTCTGCAACAGAGTAGGGGGCAAATCAGTATTAGTTGCATGAATGAATGAATAAGTAGTGTCTGCCTTGTCTCTCCTTCCTGCTCAGCCCAACTCTTCGGTGGTTGGAGGTTGCTTTGTGTCTAGACACCGTTGCCTCTCCCTGGGATGGCTGCATCCATGTTGATACTCCTGGCCCAGCATCCCTCAGAGGTCAGCACAGCCAGCCTCAGGTACCAGGTTGAGGAGAACAAGGGTCTCTCCCCAGTTCAGAGCCCCAACCTGTGGAGAAGGATCCAAACCCCACTTCTCAAAGTCTCTTGCCTAACAGCCTTGGCAACTGCCAGCCGCCCCCACCAATCAGTGTAGCTTAAATCCTTATGGGTTTATAGTCTTACTGGTAGGTAAAAAGTCTACCTGCAATGTGGGAAACACAAGTTTGATCCCTGGGTTGGGAAGATTCCCTGGAGAAGGAAACGGTAACCCACTCCAGTATTCGCCTGGAAAGTCCCATGGACAGAGGAGACTGGTGGGCTACAGTCCAGGAGTTTGCAGAGTTGAACACAACTGAGCCACTTCACTTTCAGGGGTTTCCCTGGTGGCTCAGATGGTAAAGAGTCTGCCTTCAATGCAGGAGACCCAGGTTCGATCCCTGGGTCGGGAAGATCCCCTGGAGAAGAAAATGGCAACCCACTCCAGTATTCCTGCCTGGAAAATCGCATGGACAGAGGAGCCTGGTAGGAGTTTGCAGAGTCAGACATGACTGAAGCGACTTGGCATGCATGCATGCATGTTTACTGGCAGCTTCTATGACCAAGGGACAATTAGCTTATGTAATCCTCACCACAACCCTGAAAGGCAAGCACTATCATTATTTTTTCTTTTCTTTTTGGCTGCACCACTTGCCATGTGGAATCTTAGTTTCCTTACCAGGAATTGAACCTGTGTCCTCTGAAGTGGAAGCATGGAGTCTTAACCACTGGACTGCCAGGGAATTCCCAGCAGGCACTATTATTGTCCATCTCCTCTTTATAGTTGGGAAACAGATGCTCAGAGAAGTTAAGTGACTTGCCCAAGGTTCTGGCCTTTGAACCCACATGGCCTGACTCCAGTTATCTTCTGCCCCCTCTTGGTGATAAAACATTCCTGTTCCACAGGCAGGGCAGCTTACTTAACCTCTCCTAAGCTCAGTTTGCTCAGCTGTTAAATGGGTATAGTAAGAAGACATGGCTTGACGGGAGGATTGAATGAGGTAGCACTGGACCTGACTGGCATTCCAAAGAATAGCAAGGAGAGATAAGAAAGCCTTTCTCAGTGATCAATGCAAAGAAATAAAGGAAAACAATAGAATGGGAAAGACTAGAGATCTCAAGAAAATTAGAAATACCAAGGGAACATTTCATGCAAAAGAAAGTGAAAGTGAATTCGCTCAGTCATGTCCGACTGTTTGTGACCCCATGGACTGTAGCCCACCAGGCTCCTCCATCCATGGGATTCTCCAGGCAAGAATACTGGAGGGGTTGCCATTTCCTTCTCCAGGGGAATCTTCCCGACCCAGGGATCGAACCCAGGTCTCCTGCATTGCAGGCAGATGCTTTAACCTCTGAGCTACCAGGGAAGCCCAAGAAAATTAGAGATACCAAGGGAACATTTCATGCAAAGATGGGCTCAATAAGGACAGAAATGGTATGGACCTAAAAGAAGCAGAAGATATTAAGAAGAGGTGGCAAGAATATACAGAAGAACTATACAAAAAAGATCTTCAAGACCCAGATAACCATGATGGTGTGATCACTCACCTAGAGCCAGACATCCTGGAATGCGAAGTCAAGTGGGCCTTAGGAAGCACCACTATTAACAAAGCTAGTGGAAGTGACTGAATTCCAGTTGAGCTATTTCAAATCCTAAAAGATGATGCTGTTAAAAGTGCTGCACTCAATATGCCAGCAAATTTGGAAAACTCAGCAGTGGCCACAGGACAGCAAAAGTCAATTTTCATTCCAATCCCAAAGAAAGGCAATGCCAAACAATGTTCAAACTACCACACAATTGCACTCATCTCACATTCTAGCAAAGTAACGCTCAAAATTCTCCAGGTCAGACTTCAACAGTACATGAACCGAGAACTTCCAGATGTTCAAGCTGGATTTAGAAAAGACAGAGAAACTAGAGATCAAATTGCCAACATCTTTTGGATCATAGAAAAAGGAAGAGAATTCCAGAAAAACATCTACTTCTGCTTTATTGACTATGTCAAAGCCTTTGACTGTGTGGATCACAACCAGCTGGAAAATTATTAACAAGATGGGAATACCAGACCACCTTATCTGCCTCCTGGGAAATCTGTATGCAGGTCAGGAAGCAACAGTTAGAACTGGATATGGAACAACAGATTGGTTCCAAATTGGAAAGGAGTATGTCAAGTATATCGTCACCATGCTTATATAACTTATATGCAGAGTACATCATGAGAAACTCTGGGCTGGAGGAAGCATAAGCTGGAATCAAGATTGCCAGGAGAAATATCAACAACCTCAGATATGCAGATGACACCACACTTATGGCAGAAAGCGAAGAGGAACTAAAGAGCCTCTTCACGAAAGTGAAAGAAGGGAGTGAAAAAGCTGGCTTAAAACTCAACATTCAAAAAACTAAGATTATGGCATCCAGTCCCATCACTTCATGGCAAATAGATGGGAAAACAATGGAATTTCTTGGGCTCCAAAATCACTGCAGATGGTGACTGCAGCCATGAAATTAAGATGCTTGCTCCTTGGAAGAAAAGCTATGACCAACCTAGACAGCATATTAAAAAGCAGAGACATTTGCTGACAAAGGTCCATCTAATCAAAGCTATGGTTTTTCCAGTAGTCATGTATGGATGTGAGAGTTGGACCATAAAGAAAGCTGAACTATAAGCTGGCTGGTGTAAATGATCTTGCCATTTTGCACTCAAGACTCTGTAACTTCAGGCAAAGTCCTCAGCCTGGCCACTCGGGTGGAAGAATACCCACCTCCCAACCTTGATGGGAGGATGAAGTGAAACACTACTCCACTATCCCTCAACCACCATTCTTAATTCCAAAATGCCCTGAAAATCGGAGGCGAACTCCCTTGGCAGCAGAACCTGACCTGGATCTGGATCTGCCTCATTTGGTAGCAGAGTCTGACCTTGCTGGATCACGAGGCTATTTACACAGTGTTTTTTTTTTTTTTTTTTTTTCCCTTTTTTTTTAGTAAACTTTATTAAAATATAATTTAAAATAAAATATATATATCTGAAGTGTATACTTTGATAAGAGTTAATCAAAGCATATACCAATATAATCACCATACATTCACAATAGAGAGCATTTCAGTCATCTTATTTGTTTTAATATTTATTTATTTGACTGTGCCAGATCTTAGTTGTGGCATGTGGGATCTTTAGTTGGGGATGTGAGATCTAGTTCCCTGACCGGGAATGGAACCTGGGACCCCTGTATTGGGAGCATGGAGTTTTACCCACTGGACCTCCGGGGAAGTCCCTCTGCCCTCTTAAAAAGTTCCATTTACACAGTGTTTTTTAATCCCACACAGTGTGGTTATTCAGAACTGTTATGTTCCTGCTGATGGACTGCTGGCCTGGGCCTGGAGTGTCATCTAGCATGCAGTTTATGGACTGTCCGATGTCTCTAAAATCTTCAGAATAACTCAGACTTGTGAAACACACCCGAGGTTTTAGATAAGGAGTTGTGTTTATAGCATTCTCTGCACATGGCTGGCATACAGCAGGTGATCAGCAAATAACCCTCCTCTCTTCTTCATGTCCTTAACCCCTCTTTCCAGCCCACTCTGCTCTTCTAAATCAGAAACAAGAGTTCTTGTGCATATCAATGGATGCAAATAGATAGTGGTACAAACTCTGGTAAAAACTACCGTGTTATCAGTGCTGATCATGGGTAGGGCTCTAAGCCGATCATGTGTCCTACCTCTGACCATGCAACTGGGTGATTAAGCGCATTCTCTTTGTTCAAATTCCAGCTTGGTCAGTTACTAGCAAGGCATGCTGTGTGACCGCTCTACCCCATGACACAGTAAATGGGGATACAAATCATAGCTCCAACTGAAAGGGTCGCAGAAAGACTCAGAACGATGTCTGACACATAATAAGTGTTAGCAGAATTATTATTATCATTATTATTTTAATATTTATTTATCCGACCATGTCGTGTCTCAGTTTCTGCACTCGACATCTTTGTTGCAGCACGTGGGCTTCTCTAGCTGTGGCACAGGCTCAGTAGTTACAATATGTGGGATCTTAGTTTCCAGACCAGAGTTCGAACCTGAGTCTCCTGCATTGGAAGGCAGATTTTCAACCACTGGACCACCAGGGAAACCCCCAGAATTATTGTGAACCCTCACTCTGAAGTATGTCCCTTAACTAGCCTTGTTGAATAGGTGGGGTGACATGGGGAGATTAAGTAACTTGGCAGTTGGGCAACACAGCACTATGCTCTACTGCCTCTCAGAATCTGGGACAAAGGGAAGAATGGGAGAGGGGGAGGAGTGAAGAAAATGGGCATTATCCACCCTGGCAGTGCCTGCCCAGCCAGACAGACCGTCCAGTCAATTTCCAAGTTTTATTCCAAACATATCAGGAACACGAGTCTGGGCCTCCCAGAACTGACCTTTTACCTAAGCTGCTTTCCTTCTAAGGAACCGTCAAGAAAATGTGGGGGTAGGGACAAGCTTACAAAACGTTTGAAAAAACAGGTTCCAGCCTGGTGGACAAGGAGAGAGAGACCCACTGGCAGTGGTTTATTCTTGCCAGAGCCAGAACAACAGAGCCTTTCATCAGCAAGAAGGCTTGGCTTTGCAGAGCCTCATTAGGACTGTAACCGGAAACCCGGCTCAGGCTGGGTCTAGTAGAGAAAGGAAAGGAGGGAGAGAGGCCTGCTGAGCATGTGTCCTTTGCCCTCAATCTCATCACCTGCCCCTGTTTCCCTCCAGCCACCAGGCAGGCACAGGCCTTTCAGCATTTGTGGGGATTTGGGGCCCCCAGTATTCTTGCCTGGAGAATCCCATGGAGAGAAGAGTCTGGCGGGCCATATTCCATGGGGTTGCACAGAGTCAGATACGACTGAAGCGACTTAGCATGCACGCATGGGGCCTATCCCAGCCTTAGGCTCTGCAAAATGGAAATGCTCCTTACAATTTCCTGCAAAGAAATCCCAGCCACAGCGACTGGGTCCATGTGCTGCAACTACGCCTAGAGCCTGCGCTCTGCAATAAGAGAAGCCACGGCAATGAGAAGCTCTCCCACCGCAACTAGAGAAAAGCCTGCGCGACAACAAAGACTCAGCACAGCCATAAATAAGTAAATAAATAAAAATGAAATCCCAGCCCCTGGACGGTAGGGTGAATGGTGGAATGTTTTTCTAATGCTATCCCTTTTGCAGAAAAACAAGGATTAAAGAAGCAATTAGAGGTTTGACAGTCAGAGGAAGAAAGCAAAAAGAAACAGGTTCATAAGTCAGCAGGAAGGTTCAGGCCCTTTAAAGCCAAAACCTCAGGTTTGGTTACCAAAAACCCAAACAAGCCTCTCCTCTAGACCCAGCCAAGTCTGGGAGTAGTTCACGTCTTCTGAAATTCAGCAACGTCTAAGTGGATCTCTCAGTGTAACCATCCGTCTGCCCTTTCTCATGTCTAAATTTGATATGATGTTCACATATGCATATATGTGGCCTGCCTTACTTTGTTTTTCTTTTTGATTAATATTATTCAGATATAATTTACATACAATAAAATGCACCCATTTTAAGTATAAGTTTTATTGAGTTTTGACAAGTGTATATACCCTGACCAGAATATGGAACATTTTCATCGCCCCAAGAAGTTCCTCTGGCCCCTTTGTCATTAATCCCCTTCCCAGCCCCCAGTTCAGCCCTAGCCCCAGGCATCTACTGATCTGTTCTCTGTCACTAAATGTTAGTTTTGTTTTTTTCTAGAATTTCTCATAAATATAGAATCCTGTGGCCTTCCCTGGCGGCTCAGATGGTAAAGAATCTGCATGCATTGCAGGAGACTCGGGTTCGATCCCTGGGTTGGGAAGATCCCCTGGAGAAGGGAATGGCTACCCACTCTGCTATTCTTGCCTGGAAAACTCCATGGACAGAGGAGCCTGGCGGGCTACAGTCCATGGGGTTGCAGAGTTGGATATGACTGAGACTAACACTTTCACACTTTTCATGGAATCATGTACTCCTTTATGTCTGGCTCCTTTATTGTTGTTGGGGTTTTCTGATACTATTGTAAATAATTTTTTTTATTTCATATTCATATTGTTTGTAGCTAGCAAAAGAAGTATTTCTTTTTCTGTATATTGACCTTGTCTCCTTTGATCTTGCTAAATTTACTGGTTAGTTCTAGCAGTTGTTATATAGATTACTTAGGATTTCCTAGTAAACTATTACATCATCTAGACTAAAGACAGTTATTCATCTTCCTTTTCAATCTTTAAGCCTTTTCTTTCTTTTTCTTGTCTTACTGCACTGTGACCTCAGGTACCACTTTGAATAAATGGTAAGAGTAAATATCTTTCCTTGTTGCCCATCTTAGGGGGACAGACATGCAGATTTATGCCAAAAATTATGATGTCAGCTGTAGGTTTATTGTTACACCTTTCATTCCTTGCTCCAGTTTGCTAAGAACTTTTTTCAGGAATGGGTATTCTGTGTTATCAAATGTCTTTTCTTTTTTCTAAATTTTTGGCCACACCCAGAGGCATGTGGGGCCTTACTTCTCCAACCAGGGATTGAACCCATACCCTCTGCATTGGAAAGCGGGGTCTTAATCACTGGGCTGCCAAGAAAGTCCCTCAAGTGCTTTTTCTAAACAGAGTCAATGCTCAATAAAAATGTATTGAAAAAATGAACCAGATAGCGTCCTTTCCTTGACATGGGGATCAAACGATGTACACATACATGCATTTCAACATATTGTCAGAAATTCATTTCTCTCTGAAAATGTCCCAGTCTTCACTCCCACCAACACATACACCAGGGAATGAATGCTGGTGTGTTGTTGTTGTTCAGTCGTGTCCTACTCTTTGCCACCCCATGGACTGTCACACCCCAGGCTCCCCTGTCCTTCACAATTTCCCAGAGTTTGCTCAAATTCATGTCCACTGAGTCAGGGATGCTGTCCAACCATCTCATCCTCTGCTGCTCTCTTCTCCTTTTGCCGTCATCTTTCCCAGCATCAAGGTCTTTTCCAATGAATCAGCTCTTTGCATCAGGCCGAAGTATTGGAGCTTCAACTTCAGCATCAGTCCTTCTGATGAATATTCAGGGTTGATTTCCTTTAGGATTGACTGGTTTGATCTTCTTGCAGTCCATGGGACTCTTAAGAGTCTTTTCCAGCACCACAATTGGAAAGAATCAACTCTTTGGCACTTACCCTTCTCTTTGACCCAACTCTCACATCTATACATGACTACTGGAAAAACCATAGCTTTGACCATAGGTAACTTTGTCAGCAAAGTGAGGTCTCTGCTTTTTAATATGCTGTCTAAGCTGAGCAGTGAAGACCAGGAGAAATAAGCACTCCATGGGGTGACTTCAAAGAGAAGGTGATTTCTGAGCTGGTTTCAGAGAAGGTCCAGAAGGAGTCTGGCCAATTGAGGAAGAGGACATTGTAAGCAACAGCATGGTCCACGTCAAGGAGGCGTGAAAGGTTGTTGCATCATCCACTAACTAGCTGAGTGACCTTGGGCAAATCTACCCTGCTTATCCATAAAAGGGAAGGAAAACAAGAGGGCTGCCAAACAGTGTGAGTATCCAATGAGATGAATACAGAAAAACCTTGGAAAAACTCTAACATGAAGGCAGCATTACTATTAACAAGGGGATGGGGAAGCCTGCTTATGTGTTGCTAGTGGTAAAGAATCTGCCTCCAATGCAGGAGACATAAGAGACGTGAGTTTGATTCCTAGGCCGGGAAGATCCCCTGGAGAAGGGCATGGCAATCCATTCCAATATTCTTGCCTGGAGCATTCCTTGACAGAAGAGCCTGGTGGGCTACAGTCCATAGCATCGCAAACAGTCAGACACAACTAAAGCGATTTGGCACACACACACACTTATGTGTCCGGCACAGACTAGACTGACAGTGCTTAGGGAAAGAGGAGGAGGCGGGCTGCTGCTGTGGGTGAGAAGCCTGGGTTCCGGCCTCAGACACCTGTGTGAAAAAGCACCCAAGATGGAGGGTTGTGCTCCAAGAGTGCATCTCCTTGGGTTTAGAATCTCACCAGGATGGGAACAGCTTTCTCCTGGTTAACATGATTGCATTACTCTCTCCTGTTTTCTACTCATGCCTCATAAACCATCTTCAGCTAAAACGAACATTGACTTTCTGAGTAACTGAATCAAGGGATTTGAGAGATCCAGGAAGCAGGAAGAAACAGCTTTCTTTTTTTCCTGGCTGCCTCATTTCCTTCTTCCCTTATTTCTCCCATATATGGAGCACTGATGTGACTTTTTCTGCTCCTAGGGGGAGTAATGGTTTTAATATATAGTAGTCACCATATTTGTATTTTGGATGACCGCTCTTAAGACTTGTTTTTAAAGAGCCCCAGCAATCAAATACCCAGCTCCTGTGTTTGCACACAATTTCCCTTCTGCCTAAGCTCTCACTGTGTTTACACACAGGACAGCTAGCAGCCTGGTCTGGTTGAGGTACTGCTTTTAGCAGCCCTGGGAGATTGAAAATAAAACGTTGGCATAGTCTGTACCTGGTGCCTCTAGAGGGGGATGAGAGTGGAGGGCAACCAACTAAAGGGATGAAAGGGTGGCTTGTGACAGGTGGAAGATTTTTGCTGCAAGAGACAGGAAGACTTGAAACCAGCGGCTGCAGTGGAAGGAACACAGAAAGGGGGATGACTCTGGGAGAATTCCAAGGACAGAAGTGCCTGGTGGGCTGAGGAGAGAGATAAAGAGAGGAGTCAAAAGTAATAGGAAAGTTATTGGCGTTGGTGGCTGTGCAGATGGTGGCATCATCTTCTTCCAGGACAGGAAATACAAGAGGCAGACAGGTTTGGGGGAGGGAAAGAATGAAGTGACGAGTCCTATTCAGGGCATTCATTCATTATTTTCTTGGGCATATACCTTGGTATCTGCCAAGGGGCCGACACCTTCTCAGGGAAAACCCTGCAAGAAAGGAACAAAGTCCCTGCACTCCTGAAGCTTACACTCCAGGGGCGGAAGGGCAATTTACACAAATAAAACAACAAAAAAACTGCAGAAGCCTATGTGAGGAAATTAGAGTCACGTGGTAGAACGTACAGCAAACGGGGGGGGTGGGGGCGCAAAGGAAGGCCTGCATGAGCGTGGAGACTTGGAGTTAAGTTGCCAGGTTAAGCTTGACGATGACCCAAGGACACACAAGCAGAGAAACAGCTCGGATACAGAAACTTGAAGCTCAGACGTCTGGGCTGGAGATGATCAGAAAAGAGACCAAAAAGCTACTTCTAGAAAAATCAAAGAAAACACAAAATGATACCACTGGGAGTTAAAGCTGTTTGGATCTTGCTTTTCCCCTAAACTGGGTGATAAGCACAGAGCTTGAGTTGTCATACGTAATTTATATACTTTTTTACACACTTTAAGTATCACAAAGTAAACGACTATAAAAACGAATAAAGGCCAGGCGCACGGTCTCGCTGGGCTCCACCAATCCCAGTTTCCAAGCCTCCCGGATCAGGGACCAGGCAGCTTTAGCCGGTTCTCACTCCAAGCGTATTGGCTCCCGCGGCTCCCACCCGTCTCTCCCTCCCGGTCTGCGCAGTGGCTCCGCCCAGGTCCGCCCTCTGCCCAATAGGCGCGCGGAATCCGCGCCCACACCCCCGTCGCGCACCGCCCCGAGCCCGCGCCGCCTAGTGACGTCACGACCCGGCCCCCGCACGTGACAGCCGCGCGCCTGGTTCCCTCTGGCTGCGGCGCTCGCGCTGCAGTGGCCGGTGAGGCGCCTTCAGCCACGCGGCCGACGGCGCAAGCTGAAGGAGCCGGTCGCGGGGTTGCGCGCGCATGGAGGCGGCACCGGAGGCCGCCTGAGGGCAGCCGGGAGAGCGGAGCGACTACCTCGCGCCTCCGTCGAGCCGCCTGGAGCCCGCGGCACCCAGCGGCTGCGGGCCGCGGAGCCGGCGCGGCCATGGCGACGGGGACTCAGCAGAAGGAGAACACGTTGCTTCACCTCTTCGCCGGCGGGTGAGTTACCGACCCGACCCCGCGCCCCCGCCCTTCTGCCGCGCCGCGCACCCTCGGTGCACCGGGGCCGGTTACCAGCCCTTCCTGGGCTGAAATGCGGGTTCTCGAAGGAGGAAGTCCGGGCGATGGGACAGTGGGGAGGCTCGAGGGGCGCGGGGCCTGTCTCCCTCCAGACCACATCCCCCGACGGTGGTTTTACGCGGCGCCCACGCCCATCCCCATCCCCGCGGCGTCTTCTCCTTTTTCTTTTCTTAAACAATTAGTGGCCGGTCTGACGAGTGTCGCTCGGCGGTCCTGTCTGGCCAGGCTGCACTTAGCGACCTCAGAGTAATCCCCCAAGGCCTTTTCCCGAAGGCCCTAGGCGGGCTTGGAGATGCTCAGTGTGGCCCGGGAGTTCCTCAGTGTAGCGCAGGGACGAATTCATAAGGTAGAGATGCCGGGATTGGGCATCAGCAGGGGCCTGGGAAGTGCTGGTGAACCGTGATGCTCGGGTCAGCAACCGGTGGGAGGGCTGATGGGGGACCGCAGGATCAAATGAGAACGGGAAGGTGTGTTGAAATGCTTCTTACCTGCTAGTTGTAGCGTCAGAAACAACGTAATTCTAAGATGTGCCCTGTTTTTAAAGCATCATTTGGCGGATCGTCAGGGCATCTCTTATGGTTTAGTGGCGGCAACGTATTTTTAGGGAGGTTAGGAAGGGAGCTGGTGTTTTTGTTTTTCGGGAGATAGAAGTTAAAATGTTTTGTGTTAGTGATTTGTTTTCTTTCGATACAGCCTTTGGGTGCTTTTGGAGTCTTCTAGATGTTTGGAGTCTTGTTCAAGGACCTCACAGGCCTGGCACAGCCATTTTTAAGTGTAGGACAATTCTACATAAAGTAGCACTTATCCTATTGTTCTGATTTGAGTATTTTAGTTGCAATTTTGTGTTTTAGTTGCTACCCAGATATGTTCCTTATTACAAACAAGCAGTGGTGAAGAATTGTCTGCAAAAATAACCCTTGATGAGAGTGTTCCTGAGTTTTTTGGTATTTTTTATTGTAGTTGTTTACCTAGGTACTTTGTTTCTCCTGTCAGAAAATTTGATTGTTCTTCAGACATAGGCATGATTTCTCATTCATCTCTCTTCTGCCCTTCCCTCTCATTTTGCTTCATCTTTCCATTGAGATTTATTTTGAGAATAACACAAGGTTTGGGGAAGGGGCCGCGTTCCTAAATTAAGACAGAACATTGATTTGTCATTCTGGAGGATTTTAAACAAGTTGGCCATGTTATTAAAGTCATTTCTCAAGCTAACAGGGATTTTTAAAAAAATTATTTTATTCTCAGTGATTTTGATCTACTGTTTCTAGTGAGGTGGTCTTTTTTTTAAATGCTTGTATTCTGAACCCAGAGAGTTCCTTGCTGTAGAGCAGCCTCTGTGAGGCTCGCTGCGTGATCGATTCCCCTGTCGACTTGAATCTCCCAGCGCGCCCTTCACAGTGCCCTCTGGCTGCTGATTCTCCTACTGGAGCACCAGCCTTTTTCCTTGTGATGGAGGAAAACTGCATTAGCCAGCACAGCTCCGAACTGATTAAAACGGTGGTTTATTAGGGTGGTGCCTGGGGCCATTGTATTTAACAGGTTTCTATTCCTTCATTAGCAGTTCAAGATTCCTTGCTGATCTGCAAGAAAGAAAATAAGTATTTGAAAAGGATGCTTTCAGAGTAGCTAATTGGATTTTGACTCATTCCCACTAGCCTAAAATACAGTGCTTCCAGTTCTTTTAGGGAAGAACATTAAAGGAGCTAAAATATCAAATGGGTGGGTGTATCCTGCAGTTCAAATCAGGCAGTGCAATGGTCCCACCCTGTCTGTTGGAAGGCTGTGTTGCTTTGCTCAAAGTAACTAGCTTCCACTGTTAAGCTGCTCTCTTTCCAGAGAACTGAGTTTAACTGCTTTTGAAAAGAAGTCAGAGACCCTGCTTTTTAATGTAGACTCTGTCACATTTCTCCTATTTATTGAATAGCTATTGGAAACGAACATCAAACAAGTTTAATGCTATCACTAATTGATGATACTGAGTTAATATTTTTACCAGGTCTAACAGACTTATGAATAGTTGAAAATTAATTTTAGATCCTAGAAAATAAAAATGACACCCAAAACAACTCATATAGTTTTTTAAATTTCCTGCATTATTAAAAACAGTTTCATGGGTTCTTTGCAGAGGCAAAAATGCTCCTAAATTAACCTGTAATATTCAGGTTTTTATTAATAGTCATCTTTTTAGTATAGCGTTGCCCTTTAAGAAAGAGGAGAACTGAAGGAGAAACCACCCACAAACCAACACCTTCAGAATCAGGTCTGTGTGCATACATATATGCAGCAAAGGTAATTTCATAGTTAATTTTAAAATAGGCTCCCCTTCTTTATGTGTTGCTTCCTCCTTAGAAATATGTTGAGTTTTGATGGCAGCGTGGTAACGAATTCTCTGAATAGACTTCTAATCAACCCTCACTGTTCCGTGGTTGCAGTGAAGAATGTAAACATTTCCAAGCCCAGTGGCAGGAGTTCAGTGAGGCGGTTACCATCATTTATGACAGGGCTACCTAATTTATTCTGATTACATAATTTCTTTCTGACCTCTCATTGCTCATTTTTTTGAAATTCACTGTATATTTGGCTCTGCTGGGCCTTCCTTGCTGCAAGTACTTTCTCTAGTTGTGCCAAGTGGGGGCTACTCTCCAGCTGGGATGTGTAGGCTTCTCATTGTGGTGGCTTCTTGTCAAGGGCAGGCTCTAAAGCTTGGGATCCGTAGTTGTGGCCCTTGGGGTTTAGTTGCCTGCAGCATGAGGAATCTTCCCAGACCTGGGATCGAACCTGTGCCTCGTGCATAGGCAGGCAGATTGGTACCCACTGTATGACCAGGGAAGTCCTCATTGCTAATTTTTGCCATTATAAACTGGACATCTTTATGTGTACCTGGGTAGTCATCTGATTATTTCCTGAGGGTAAACTGTGATCATGGTATGTACAATTGCTGAGTCAAAACACATTTTTAAGACTTTTGATAGCTATCAGCACCTTCATTAGCCATCTCCTAGGGTGGGTTCTTTGTGTGAGCAAACCTTATTCATTTATGTTGGTTTTTAGTGTCTCTGGCTACCCTGGTGGTTCAGACACTAAAGAATCTGCAATTCAGGACACCTGAGTTCGATCACTGGGTCAGGAAGATCCCCTGGAGAAGGGAATGACAACCCACTCCAGTATTCTTGCCTGGAGAATGCCATGGACAGAGGAGCCTGGTGGGCTACAGTCCATGGGGTCGCAAAGAGTCAGACCTGACTAAGCAACTAACACTTTCACTTCAGTATCTTTAGGGATTCTACTGTTTTCTGCTTTCTTCTCTCCTATCCCCAAGTCTGGGTGGCACCTTCAAAACGAAAAACCTAAACCAATTTTATTGTTACTCCCTAAAAAAACCTATCATTCCTTTTCTACTATTTAAGCCCATCCCCTTAAGAGAAACACGGAAATCCTCCAAAGTAGCCCTTCCATGTGTAGGCCTCATGACAGAGAAAAATCTATTAAACTTTCCCTATGGAATGACTTGGGTTTCCCAGATGATGCTAGAGTTAAAGAAAGAATCTGCCTGCCAATGCAGGGCACACGGGAGACGCGGGTTCAGTCCCTGGGTCGGGAAGATCCCTAGAGGAGGGCGTGGCAACCCACTCCAGTATTCTTCCTTGGACAGAGAATCCTGGAATGCTGCAGTCCATAGGGCTACAAAGAGTCAGACATGACCAAGCAACTGAGCACACATACATGGAATGACTTGGTGGTTCTGATTGTGAACAAGCAGCATTCAGGAGAGTACTCAGCACCTGAAATAGCTCTACTAAGCTGTCCTTAGATTAGAGCTTGACGGCCTGGATTATACGCTTTAGGTCTTATTTTTATGGCGTGGTGTTTTCTCTTGTCACTAAATGTATTTACAGGACCTTTAAACTGTACTTTAATGGGGATATGTATGTCTTTAAGGTTTTAAAAATGATATAATCTAAGATATGTTCACAGTTCAGTCTTTCCCCTCATTGTGGACAGCTGTCATCTGTACTGTCCCTGTCCCTGCAGGTTTAATCTGTATCAGCTAAGTGTTAGCTTTGAAGTATTAGGCATACCTGATAGCTCAGTTGGTAAAGAGTCTGCCTGTAATGCAGGAGACCCCAGTTCAATTCCTGGGTCAGGAAGAAACGCTGGAGAAGGGATAGGCTACCCACTCCAGTTTTCTTGGGCTTCCCTTGTGGCTCAGACAGTAAAGAATCCACCTGCAAAGTGGGAGACCTGCGTTTGATCCCTGGGTTGGGAAGATCCCTGGAGAAGGAAACAGCTACCACTCCAGTATTCCTGCCTGGAGAATTCCACGGACTGTATAGTCCATAGGATCACAAAGAGTCGGACACAACTGAGCAACTTTCACTTTCATTAGGTATACGTTAATATATTTGCTGAGGAACCATATGGAGAAGATGCATGATTTATTTGCAATGATTAAAGAAGCTTTGATAAGACAAATATAGTGTGCCCATGTATTTTATATAAAGCTTATGTAAGTATACTAAGGCTGTAAATTGATTTTCTCCAGTGTATTTCATACAGGCAACATTTTTTTTTAATGTATTATGTTTGGATGAAAGGTTCCTGTTAAAATTTATGCGTCATGTAAGTTTAAGCCTCACAGGTAGCAGCCGTGTCTGTTTTCTTCACTGATCCATCCCAAATACAGTAACCCCCACGTGTTAGAGATAACATCATTGCTACTTGTTTAACGAGTAACTAGATGAGTAAAAGGTATTGTGCATCTAACCTGGAGGTATGTAGCCTGTTAAATTGTCCCAAATAAAAGCACTACTGTATTTGTAATTATAAACATGCTATGCTATGCTAAGTCACTTCAGTCGTGTCCGACTCTGTGTGACCCCATAGACGGCAGCCCACCAGGGTCCCCCGTCTCTGGGATTCTCCAGGCAAGAACACTGGAGTGGGTTGCCATTTCCTTCTCCAATGCATGAAAGTGAAAAGTGAAAGTGAAGTCGCTCAATCGTGTCCAACTCTTAGCGACCCCATGGACTGCAGCCTACCAGGCTCCTCCATCCACATGGCTCTGTAGTAAAATTAGCGTAAGGTAACATTTTGGATTTGTGTGTTTGTAAAAGATACTGATTCTCTTCCATTTCAGAAAGTACTGTAAAGTTGTTTTTAAGTCCTTATTTATTTATCTTTGTCTGCACTGGGTCTTTGTTGCTGTGCACAGACTTTTATCTAGGTGCACTGAACAGGGAGTTTCTCTTGTTGTGGAGCATGGGCCCTAGAGCAAGGGAGCTCAGGAGTTCTCTAGAGCCAGGGGCTGGGCAGCTGTGGCGCACGCACCGGCTTAGTTGCCCCCTGGCATGTGGAATCTAACTGGGCCAGAGATCGAACTCCTGTCCCCTGCATTAGCAGGCGAATTCTTATCCACTGTACCACCATGGAAGTCCACTGTAGAGTTTTCTGTTCGGGTGCTACTTTATTTTTTTTCGCTAAGTGAGGTAGGGTATAGAAAATAGCATCTAAAGGATAATTAGCTGCATCAGAAAAGAAGCATTTTACTTTACTGAGTGAACACAGAATTTGTATAATCAAAATCTCCTAAGCCTTGTGCTAAGTATTCAAATAAAACATTCCAGAAAATTATGTGTAAAGAGGCATTCATTCCTTTTTTTTCAGATAGTGACTCTAGAGGTAGCAGATGAAAGGGAGAAGTTATCAAAGGCTCCAAATGTAGGGATCACAGGGTGTCTGGCCATATTATTAGTCAGTAGAATCCATATTGTAGTTAGGTATAAGCTGTGAGTCTGGAAACCAGTTTACTGTCAGTTGGGTAGCAATGATAATAATGAGTGTTTTGGTCTTGGCTTTAGTGTCTAAATTGAGTGAATCTATGTATAGAAAACAGCTTCTTGTTGAAAACATCTAGGTTTTAAAATTCTCTTTGTTACGTGCAGCTCAGAGTTAAAAGGTAAAAATGTATCAAAAGGTAAAAATTCATCTTTGATCACTTAAGGACTATAGACAAAAATTTAGTGTATGTATTGTAGTAGTAATGGTCCAGCTTAGCTTTGTTCTGCCAGAAAGTAGAGGGGAGGAGCCTAATCCACAGGCTTTAGAGAAATAACAAGCAAGGCCTACATGGGTAAAGATAAACAGTTAAATACATCTTTATGTAAGAAACAGGAGACTTCAGTTCTGAGCAGGAAGAATGAAAGAAGGTAGAGAATGAGGGGGAGGGGAAGGACAAGTAGTAAAAGAAGATACAGGTGCAGAACAATACAGGTCATAAGTTTTGTTTTGTTTTGTTTTAGAAAATCAGGCAGATAGATTTCAGAGAGCCTCTTGTTGCTACTCTAAGACATGTATGATTTAACTGCTATTCATGGCCTTTCTGCTGCCCTGTTCAAGCCCTTGGGATGGTTTCACTGAATGGAATATCCCAGAGGTATTGGGTATGGAATAGTCCAATGGTCTCTGGCTTCGGCATCCGTGACTAGAGCAGGATTTTAGGAATGAAATTAAATTAATATCCAGGGAATTTCCTCATAGCCATTAGAAACATAGTCCACTGGAAACACAAGTCCTCAGTGTGTTTTAGAAGATTACTGATAATAGTTAATCCCTTTAAGTACTTTCTTGAGAAGCTTGGGTATAATTTTTTTTTTTAATTGACTAGGCTCATTTGGGAGACTTTCAGTTATAAGTAGTAAATCAAATTCACTTACAGCTGCCTTGATTATTGGCATGTATACCCAAATTTTAGAGTGGGCACAGGCTTCAGGAAGGGCTTACCTAAATAGCTCAACAGTGTCACTGTGGGACCCCTCAACGACTGCTCTGCTTTCCAGAAATATCTGCTTGATTCCAAGGTTGGTCCCTGCGTGAACACAGAATGGCTTCCAGCATCTCTCAGCTTGTTCTCCACTGAACAAGCTCGAGCTTAACTCTGACTGGACCAACTTGGACGTGCATCCAGCTCTAAGGAAAGCGGTACTGCTCCCCAGGGAACTATGCCACTTACCTTGGGCTCCATCATGTGCCGTCTCTGAACAGATGACATGGCTTTATGTTGATTAAGTGAGTTAGGACTAAACTAGAAATGGGTTTAATCCCATTCAAACTATTTGTTGTTTAGTGGCTAAGTCGTGTCTGACTCTTTGTGACCCCGTGAGCCATCCATGGCATTTTCCAGGCAAGAATACTGGAGTGGGTTGCCATTTCCTTCCCTAGGGCATCTTCCCGACCCAGAGATCAAACCCGTCTCCTGCTGCGTCTCCTGCATTGCAGGTTGGTTCTTTATAGCTGAGCCACCAGGGAAACCTGTCCAAACTATATGACTTAAGAAATTTGGGACAGAGAAAGCAGGAATGGATGCTGGGGACAGTACTCCGCATTGGTTATACCGCCTTCAAATACACACACTGTCCATTTTACTGATCTGGAACCGGGTTTCTCAAGCTCGGCCAAACAATTGTTTAGAGGTCAGGCTTGTCCTGTGCATTGTAGAATGTTAGCTGCGTCCCTGGCCTCCAGCTCCTAGGTGCTAGTAACCCCTCCCCCAATTTCGGCAACCAAAAGTGTCTCCAGGCATTGCAGGATGTCACTGGAGCCAGGGCAGCAGCTTCCTGGCTGAGACCACTGGTCTAGAAGAGTGGTCTTCAGACTGATCACACAAGCCTGTGATTAAAATGTTTGTGCATATCCCCATGTATATTTATATTAACTTATTAATTCTATACCTGTTATAAAACATATACACAAAATAGAAGTTAAATGGTGGTGATTCTAAATATAATGAAATTTTATTTTTGGCTGTAATACTTTCTTCCTATATGCCGTGGATCTTTGTGCGTGCCTTTTAGAGCATTCCCCCACTGTGGAGGTTAGTGGCCTAAAATACGGGTGTCCAATCGGAATTAGTCAGTTGCTCAACTGTGTGGGGCCAGCACTATGTCACCATGAAACTCCAGGTCCAATGTGACTTTCCCTGCTGTCTGAGCATCGGCTACCCGGGCCCTCAGCTGAACCTACTCTGAGACTTAAAAGGAGGACAGCCACTGACCACTGCATCCGAGGCTGCATACGCAGAGCAGAAAGGCTATAGGTTATAGATGTCAGCATTTTGGCCTGTGGAGTGTTGAGAGAGGCTGTGCCCGTCACTGTTCCCATCCCTGTCACCAGCCCCTACTGCTCTGTGCTGTAGGTTGAGGCAGGTTGTGAGGCTGAGATGTGGGTACCTTGTTCTGTGTCCAGAGGCTTCCTGCAAGGGGAAGGCTGCCGCCTTATCAGCCAGCGCCAGCAGGATGAGAAGGGACCGGTGTGGCGTGCTTGGGGAGGGCTCGGGGTCACTTCCTACCAAGTGTCAGTCTTGTTGCCTTGTGGTGGGCGTGGAAGGACACTAGTGGGCCCCGTTGGCTTACTGTCAAGGAGTATGAGGACCAGAGGAAGGAAAGACACCCAGTGCTGCCAGCAAGTTTCTCAGGCCAAAAGGAGCGTGGGGGGTGGACTGCTGGTGTCTGAACACAGGGGTTCTCAGTGATGGGGCTCTTGCTGGAATTAAGCAGCGCCCAAGGAGGCCTGCACACCATTTACAGACTCATGACATTTGATGAGGCCACCGGTATACATAACACGTAGCCAGGGGACCCGCAGCTAGACCTAGACCTGTGCCCAGAGAGCCCTAAAAGGATGGGAATGGGGAAAAAGTGAAAGAGCAGACCAAGTCCCCTCAGTCTAGCTGGCAGGGGCAAGTTGTGAATCAGATTTGAGATTGAAGTTCTAGGGGACTAAATTTGAAAAACTGAAAGGACAGGAGAGGTGGGATTCGGTGGAGAACAGCTGAAAAGAAGTACTGGCAAGGGCTGGGGAGGACTGGCAGACGGAGCTGATGTCTCCACCCTTTCTGACTGGAGATTCCTGAAAAGCTCGGTTAATATTAATACCTTCAGCAGAGTCACTGTCGATGGGGCTTCGTCCCGGGTAATTGACCATGGTGAGGAGCTGGGCTAACTTGGAAGGTCTTTGCATTGAAGAATTGAGAATTGACAGGGCCTTTTTTTCTACAAAGAATATAATTTGTTGTACTCCTAAGTGCTTTGGACCCAACCTCGTTAAATATCTTTAGAGAATTTGGAAAGCCAATCTCAGAGAAGTCAGTATTTTGATTCCTTTTGTCTACTGTCTCCTCAGACTGATGAATGTCCTGTGTGTTTGGTTCATAAAGAAAGAAAAAGCAGTTGAACCTGCGGCGTGCAATAGTTGCAGAACTCGAGTTTTTAGTTGCCCTGGGGCATGTGGGAATCTTAGTTCCCTGACCATGTCCCCTGTACTGCAAGGCAGATTCTTAACCACTGGACCACCAGGGAAGTCCCAGATTAGTTTTTAAAATTCTGCTCTGGAATGTCTTAAATTTCGGGAAGAATCTTCTTTTGGACAATTTAGTGTAATGTTAGACTAATTAAATGTCCTTTGGGTATTTTTCATTTAAGTGTTTTTTCCTGGTAGATGAGAAGGGACTTAGCTACTGAGCAGCTGCTTCTTGCCGCACTCACTTTCCAGTGTGCAGTGCTTTCCCAGCGCTGTGTATGTTTCCTGGGATGCCGTGGGGCGGGCGGTATCATCCCTCTTGTAGAAAAGGCACGTGGAGACCCTCAGTTTGCCCCTGGAGGAGGCCGGGGTCTTTTCACCACCCGGCCCTCTGCCCTGGGCACGTGGGTGTGTAACATACAGAACGGTGGCTGTGGAGCGAGTGTGGCCTGCCACCCCCGCCCAGGAGGTGATCAGCTCGCTGTCAGCAGGTGTTTGCTTAGCACTTCTGCGGCCGTCCTCTGACTGGTGGCATCCGTGTAGATGACATTTGGCCGAGGCAAGAGGCACGGCTGACCTGGGGACAAGGCAAAGGTGGTGGACAGTGTCTTATTGGAACTTGTTGACTTTCTGATGCAAGAATTTACCGCAAGCTCTGGGGTTGTTTTTTTTTTTTTCAGCAACATGGAATCATCACCTAGTTTTTATTGTAATAGATTAAGAGCAATTTATTTTATGTGAATCGATACAGGTTTGGAAGGGTTTTTTGTTTTTGGTTTTTTTCCCTTTTGAAAACGCTATTATATCCCATTTTCTTTAGATATATTTTTGTGCTCGGAGCATGTTACATCAACCAACATTCAACTGGGCTCAGGATTTTTTCTTCATACGGAAAGACACATTAAAGTTTTAAGTCCTAGTTGTCTTAATTGACAATTTTCCATCTTAACTGTGAATTGCAAATAGTGTGAACTAGCTTAACAAACTGTATATAAATACCTGTTCTTCTGTAATACTCCCAGAGGGGATACCTTAGTATAGAGGGAAACAAGGCTCTGCAGACAAAGGGTCTGGATTTGGCTTTCAGTTGAGACACTTAGGCACTTGTGACTTGAGAAAGTATATAAACCTCATCGAGACCCAGGTTCCCTGTGAGGTCAGGATGATACCACCCTGCAAAATCGGGAGCTTACATGATAGTTGTCCCACCCACAGGTCACGTCTTTCCTGTCATCCTCCCTTCCTGTTCTGGTTGAGATATCCTCTAGATTGCTTTGTGTTCAATGGGTTTTGGCCGCAGTTCAGCAAACATTGGGTAAAGAGACAGCTGTGTTGTTTGTTTTGTTACATTTGTTTTTTTGCCACAGTTTGTGAGATCTTAGTCCCCCAACCAGGGGTTGAATCCAGGCACTTGGCAGTGAAAGCTCAGTTTAGGGTATACTTACCATCATGATTTCAAGGCAGGTTTACCTACATAGTTCCAAAGGGCTCTTTTCCTCTCCTCCCTGCTTCCCTAGTCTGTATGTCATTCTCTGTTTTCTGACATTGAGGCTCTTTGTGGTAAATTGAAGCTAAACAATGCTACCTTACTAGGATTGTTGGAGGGTTGAATTCTTGTCATAAAATAATCATTCATCAGTGGCAGCAGTGTAATTTAAGTTGATAGCGTCTATCTAGCTCTTGAGTTAGCAGGATTTTACTTGCTATATGTAACTATAGGCTTCTGATTTTAAAATGCTGCCTTACCTCAGGGCCTGTCCTGGGGGCTGAGGGGCTGGGTTTGCCTCCAGATTTTTAACACCTGCATTGAGTCAGGTAGCTCACTTTCAGATTCTGTGTTTGCCAAGGCCTGTCCCTCCTCTTGGCACTCCACTCCAGTACTCTTGGCTGGAAAATCCCATGGATGGAGGAGCCTGGTGGGCTGCAGTCCATGGTGTCGCTAAGAGTCGGACACGATTGAGTGACTTCACTTTACTTTTCACTTTCATGCATTGGAGAAGGAAATGGCAACCCACTCCAGTGTTCTTGCCTGGAGAATCCCAGGGACGGGGGAGCCTGGTGGGCTGCCATCTATGGGGTCGCACAGAGTCGGACACAACTGAAGTGACTTAGCAGGTCCCTCCTCTTTCTTGTTGCTTTTCCCAATCATAGATGGCTCTGCTGTTTCATTTTTATTGAACCACTTGTTTGGCCGGTACCGTGCTCTAACCAAGTACAAGAACATACAGTACACAGCTGCTGCCTTCCGGCCTGTGACAGAAGGTACACATTAAGTGCTATTTTCAAACATTTAGCTCCCTTATAGGGCAGTTTAGTAATCCCTCTTCTGACGAACACATATTGTTTGTGAACCTGTGAATCTTAATCCCAGGGATACAAAGATGAATACGATGCAGGTTCTGATCGTGAGTTTCTGATCTTCTCCAGAGAGAAGAACCGTTGTGACTGGTGGTACTGGAACGTTGTCATCAAGACCCAGCCCACCAGACGTGCAGGTCATGGATATTATTGTTTAAGAAAAGACAGAAATAGCTATTTCATGAACAATTGCTAAGTCGTGTCTGACTCTTTGCGACTCCGTGGACTACAGCACGCCAGGCCTCCTTGTCCTTCACTGTCTCCTGGAGTTTGCTGAAACTCATGTCCATGGAGTCAGTGATGCCATCCAACCATCTCATCCTCTGTCACCCCCTGCTCCTCCTGCCCTCAGTCTTTCCCAGCATCAGGGTCTTTTCCAGTGAGTCGGCTCTTCACATCGGGTGGCCAAAGTATTGGAGCTTCAGCATCAGTCCTTCCAATGAATATTTAGGGTTGGTTTCCTTTAGGGTTAACTAGTTGAATCTCCTTGCTATTCAAGGGACTGTCAAGAGTCTTCTCCAACACCACAGTTCAAAAGCATCAATTCTTCTGCTCTCAGCCTTCTTTATGGTCCAACCCTCACATCCACACATGACAACTGGGAAAACCATAGCTTTGACTAGATGGACCTTTGTTGGTAAAGTAAGATCTCTGCTTTTTAATATGCTCTCTAGGTTCATCATAGCTCTCTTCCAAGGAGCAAGTGTCTTTTAATTTCATGGCTGCAGTCACCCTGCAGTGATTTTGGAGCCCAAGAAAATAAAATCTGCCACTGTTTCCACTTTTCCCCCTTCTATTTGCCATGAAGTGATGGGACCGAATGCCATGATCTTAGTTTTCTGAATGTTGAGTTTTAAGCCAGCTTTTTCACTCTTCTCTTTCACTTTCATCAAGAGACTCTTTAGTTCCTTTTCACTTTCTGCCACTAGAGCGGTATCATCTGCATATCTGAGGTTGTTGATATTTCTCTCAACAGTCTTGATTCCAACTTGGGATTCACCCAGCCTGGCATTTCACATGATGTACTTTGCATATGGGTTAAATAAGCAGGGTGACAATCACAGCCTTGACGTACTGTATATTAGGATAAATAGGTGAAAATATTTAAATTTTAAGTTCAGGTAGTATTTTTATATGAACCAGTTGTGAAGGATCATTAAGGGAACTCTGACCCACAGAGCCAGTGCATCTAGTGAAATTCTGGAGGATGAATTGATTAGTTCTGAGTGAAACACACAGACTTCGTTATTAAAAGGTAAGCTTTAGTTTGATTTTCAGTGGAGTCCAAATTAGTCAGATTTTAATAAAAATCTGACTTGTAGTAAACACTGATTTTCAAAACAGTAGCATACCTGAATAATTTTTATTTCACTGTGAAAAGATAAATTTTCTAGAATATTCATTGCAGCATGAGAGTGAAATTGGAAATGAGGTGAACATCTAATGGTAGGAAATAGGTTAAAATATTATACATTGATAGATAGGAACAGGATGCAACCATTGCAAATGACGGTGATGTGGGTGTATATATACTGACATGGAAAGACATCCAAAATATCTAGATAAGAAGAAAAGGATGTGAGGTTAAAAAGCCAGTAATGAAAAGCCCTGAAGCGGGTACTAACATGTTAGCAGTGGTATCTTTTTAGCTGCTGGGATTTCAACCAATTTTTTTTATTTATTTATTTTTAATTGAAGGATAATTACTGTATGGTGTTGGTTTCTGCCATACATCAAGATGAATCAGCCATACGTATACATATGTCTCCTCCCTTTTGAAACCCTTCCATCGCACGCCTTTCGGTTGTCACAGAGCCCTGGTTTGAGTTCCCTGAGTCATACAGCAAATTCCCACTGGCTCTCTGTTTTACATATGTTAGTGTATTCATGTCTCCATGCTGCTCTCTCCGTTTGTCCCACCCTGTTGATATGCTCTAATTATGAAATGAACATAAGTACCTTTTTTTCTTTTTTTAATAGAGAAAAATTCCATTTCCCATTTCGTGTATGCACAGCTCAGTATAGCTTTTCTGATCCTGTTGTGATTTCCTTTCTTACAGGTGTGGGGGCACGGTTGGTGCTATTTTCACTTGCCCACTAGAAGTCATTAAGACAAGGTTGCAGTCTTCAAGATTAGCTCTTCGGACAGTCTATTATCCTCAGGTTCATCTGGGGACCATCAGCGGAGCTGGGGTGGTGAGACAAACGTCAGTGACGCCTGGACTCTTACAGGTTCTGAAGTAAGTTCAGTCCGGTTCTGGCCTCATGCCACCCGCACCCCCGCCCCCCAACACTGTCAGTGCAGGATGTTTATCCGGCCCATCGGATGGGATGCTCTGTTTGTAGAGGCTGTGACCAAATTTAAGAACTAGGTATCTGTACCAGTATCTTAACTCTGACTTTGCTCTCTTGGCCTCAGGGCTTCCAGCATGCATGTGATCACCATCCAGGGACAGTTAAAGTAAACCTAACAAAGCAAACTCAAAACAATCCATGTTTAAATTGTTACATCAGAGTGTTGCTCTTGCCCCAAGTCTTTTGAGTGCTAGCGAGAAGCTCTGAGGCTTGTAGAATGAATTTTAAAATTGCACAAGAGAAGTATTGTGAATATTTTAAGAGGAAGTAATATGGAAACAAAATGTTGTAATTTTTTACTTTTTATTTGAAAATAATTTTACATTTATAGAAAAACTACAATATATGTTTAGTAAGCTGGTCTTTACAATTTTTGTTTCATACCTAGCCTACCCACCTAGTTTATCTGTTTTTACTGTAGTAAAATATTTCATTTGCTTACCAAGTCGCCGAATATTCTTAAGTTGAATTTGGCTTATCAGTCTCTATGCTTAAGGCAAAATCAGAAATTGAGAAGAGCACTGGGCAATGTCTGCATTTTAGCTCGGGGACCCTGTGCTTTTAAAAGAGAACTTTAAAATGATGACTGACTGTGACTCCACGTGTTACTCAGAGCTCTAAAGCTGACCTCTGGGAGAGCGCAGGTTCAAGAGAGACACAGCTGTGTACCAGCGTGGGTGTTTAGTGGGGAAGCGTTAGAAAAAGATGCAATAAAATGGAGATGCTCTGTCTTCATAACGACAACACTTTGAATTTGGGGCAGAGTTCAGTCACAGTTTAGATAAGGTAGAATGAATTTGAAAGTGCTTAATTTATTTTTAGGTACGTTTTGTTTGTAAAGCCGACTTCTGGGTAATTCAGGCACCAGCTGCTGAGGGCAAGGTCCCAACTAGAGAAAGAGGTCGCTGATAGCCAAGACTCGAGGCAAATCTTTTTTTTTTTTAATTGAATGCTGAGAAGGATTGTGGAGACACAAAATGCAGAAGGTCAGGGGCAGGCCAGGAAAGGTGGGGCACTGAGATGGGAGGCGTGCTTTGCTGTCAGTAAGGAGAGAGACCAGCTCTGAAGACACCCTCCCCGTTCGCCTTTAGTAAGTCTAGTCACTGGCAGTGTCTCCAGTGATGCCTCGCTTCTGAGGAACTTGAAGGGCTTTGGACATAGTGAAACAGAGGTAATTTGCCAGCTTTGCTAACATCCAAGGTGAACTTCCTCTTACATACTTGCCAATCTCGCATGACTAGTAGATTTATTTATTTACTGTAACTGGGGACCTCTTACCCGGAAGTCGCGGGTGTCACTGGGGCCAAGCCCCTAAGGTAAATAGGAATGTTTCTCTAGTTCAAGTGTGTTAGGACACATCTTCTACTAAAATGTAAACCAAAAAAAAACCAACCTCTCCGTCTTTTAAAACACACGAACAGCGCCCACACCGCATGCAAGACAGCCACCTTCCTAACTGGCCTGGCGGAAGACCTTGTACCCTGCTCCATCCCCAAGCTGTTCTCAGCAAAGCAGAGGAGATCCTTTTGCCCTCACTCCGAGTAAAAGCTGAGGCTGCCCATGGGGCCTCCTGGACCCCTCCCATTACCTCCTTGACTTTGCCCCCTTGAATTTCTCCCTCCTGAACCGTTTTGGCTATACTGGCCTCCTTTCTGGCCCTTTAAAAGACCAGAACATTGGAACATTCCACAGCAGGGCCTCTCTGCTGGACATTATCTGCATGGCTGCCTCTCAGCTGTCCCCTTTGCAGGAAGGCCTTGCAGTGACCACGCTGTTGAAAACCAGGCCCTTCCTTCACATTCTCTCCATCCTGCTCTATTTCTAATCCACAGCATTTACCTCTGTCCATCGCGCACTATAATGTACTGACTTATATTGTTTATTTTCTCTCCCTGCGGGGCCCCCTGCAAACAGAAGTTCCCCAGAGGTAGGGGCTTCGATTTGTTCTGATGACTGAGGTGTCCCCAATCTCTGAGAATGCCGCCTGCCACACGGCAAGAATGCAGGACAGAGAGAACGTGACGCATCAGTAGGATGTTGACTATGAAGAGCGTGACACCCGCTCCTCCCCCTGCCGTGCAAATAACCAGTATTAGCTGCTGTCATAATACCTGCTTCCTGTGCTTTTTAAACATAAGATTTATAGCTGAGTTTCCTGGTAATGAAGGCAAAAAGGCGGGCTGTCACCCTGTATAACTCTCATCTGGAGAAAGCACATGTGCTCCTTGGGGTACATGTATGTTGCTTCTTGTCACAAGTTCTGAAAGCAGAATGTTACCCAGTACTTACATCAGATAGTGCACCAGTGTAAGCAGCACTGTCTCCTAGGGTAGTTTAACAGAAGATGACTGCTTTTTGCTTCCTCCCCCGCCCCTCACCCGCCTGGATTACTGGACTGTGCTTTCTGATTCCTCCACTAATCACCCCTAGACTAGAGCAGTGGTGAGGGGCTACTGAGCAGGCTCTTTTTCTAGGAGTGGTGAACTGAGAGCAGGGATCCAGGCCTTTTCTCCGCCACAAAGCCCACCAAGGTCATCTGCTCACAATTAGAAGCCATTGGGTTTATCAGGTGGTTTCCCTGGTGGCCCAGACAGTGAAGAATCCGCCTCGGGTAGAAGACCCAGGTTTGATCCCTGGGTTGGGAAGATCCCCTGGAGAAGGGAATGGCAGCCCACTCCAGTATTCTTTGCTGGAGAATTCCATGGACAGAGGAGCCTGGCCTATAGTCAGATGGTTATTCATTTGAAACTAAGCTGCTTATTTTTAGTCTTACTCTTCCAGGAAGTGCTACATTTAAAGACTTAACAGAAAACAGAATTTGTTTACAGGAATTTTATTTTTCAAAATACAAATCAGTGTTTGCTTATGTCTCAGGTTAATCTATTATTAGAGAAAAGGTATTCTCCATTGGAGCACTGATTACCTTTATATTTTGAATATAGTTATTTGAAGACAAGCTGTTAACACAATTAGGCTCTCTCTGTTAAATTTGCCAAAGGGTCATAATCCATTTATTGAAGTATCTGCCTTAAAAAGTCTTAGGACATAATCTTTTAAAAAAATTTTTTTCCAATCAAAACTCTTATTCTTTAAACTATTTCAGATACTTTGTTTTTTCAAGTACCTTTTTAATGTGAAAAGTAATATGTTAGTGAGGTAGTTTTTCTTTTAAAAGCTGATGGCTTCAGCTCAGAACTTTGTCTTGGAGCTTGATCTGTGGTATGCATAGTCTGATCTAAAAGAAGGAAGAGAACAAAACACTCCAGACAAGACCCGAGTTTCCTTCTGCATTTCTTTCCTAAATGAAAGCTTATAGGACTGTGGGAAACTTAGTCTGGGCCCTAAACATGCTTTATTTTGAAGCTGAGGAGTACCATTTATAGTAGGCACTTGATTGTTCCAGAAAAGTTTTGTAAACATCCAGATAGGTTGGAAGTTTGAATTATGTAACAGATTTGACTTTTTGCCCACTGTTAATGTGCATCACTATGGAGACAGCCTTTTTGCAGCTCTTAAAAGGACTGAGTCACTCGAGGACACAAGTTCCCCACTGCATTATAGATGCGTGGCTCCCAGCTTCCTGGAGCCAGAGACGCCCTTAATTGTGTTTAAGTGATTCCTAGGGCTGGCGGTACAGTGAACAGTCGTGGGGACCACAGACAGAGCCTAAACTTGAAGAAATTCTAAATGTATTGACCATTTGAAAGCTTTCACATACTATACTATGAGATGTAGGTCACTTCAAGATGTGGTTATTTGAGAGAAGTTTTTTTTCCAGAGAGCGTGTTTTTTGTTTTTTTTTTTAAGCTAAATCCTGTTTGGAGAAAGAGTTAACAGTAAAGAATTTAAAGTTGAAAACACCAAATTCTGGTGTCTCTGTTAAGGACCAAGTGCCTTGGTTCTGGCCAGTGTGAAAATGCAGTGAAACATGTAGTTCCTTTAGAGTGTTAGGATGAGCTCAGTATTTTTATAACCTACGACCTATAGCTTTTTCATTTTTAAGTGTTTTATTGTGAAATGATTTCCAACTTAAAGAAAAGTGACAGGAACAGGGCACACACCTTGCTTATACTCTACCCAGGGCTCTTGTGTTTGACATTTTGCCACATTTGTTTATCTGTTTTTGCTCTATATACATACTTTTTTTTCCCTGAACCATCTGAAAATGTACAGTTTTCAAATTTAGGAAATTTAATATTGATATAACTAATCCGCAGTCTGTATTCCAGTTATATCATTTATCTTTTGTTAAGTGATTGATTTAGCACAAGAGCAAAAACATGAAAACTGTTACTGCCAATATTTCTTTTATCTTTTAGAACTTCTTCAGTGAGTCTCTGGGTTTCTTGGTTTAACTGCTTTAGTAAGATGTAATTCAGAGCACTTCCCTGGCAGTCCAGTGTTTCCACTGCAGCAGGCACCAGTTTGATCCCTGATCGGTAACTAGGATCCCACATGCCAAATGGTTGGCCAAAAAAAAAATTAATTCAATTAAAAAATTTTTCAAAATGCACTTAAGATGTAATTCACGGGAGAAGGAAATGGCAACCCACTCCAGTATCCTTGCCTGGAGAACCCCGTGGACGAGGAGCCTGGTGGGCTGCAGTCCACGGGGTTGCAAAGGGTCGGACACGACTGAGCAGCTTTGTACTTTTACTTAGTAACTGCGTAACATCCAGCTAGAGACTGGCAGGCAGGTATTCTTTCTGCCCCCTTCTGATGTCTATGTCAGAAGCTGTCTCTATCTCCTTTATACTTTAATAAAACCTTACTATACAAAAAAAAAGATGTAATTCACGTACCAGATGATTGCCCACTAAATACGTACAGTTCACCTGTTTTAATATGTTCATAGAGTTTTGTGCAACCTTGACAACAGTTTGATTTTAGAACGTTTTCCTTCCCACTACAAGAATCCCCTCACTGTTTGCAGTCACTCCCCATCCCCAGACCCACAGCCCTAGACAACCAACCACTATTCTGTCTATAGGCTTATCTCCTGATTATTTCATCTAAATGAAATCATACAACATACGGCCTTTAGTGTCTGCTTTTACTTAACCTAATGTTTTTTGAAGCTTCATCCTTGTGTAAGTCATCAGTACTTCCTTTTTATTGTTGCTGTTGTTCAGTCGATCAATCGTTTCCAACTCTTTGCAACCCCACGGACTGCAGCATGCCAGGCTTCCCTGCCCTTCACTATCTCCCAGAGTTTACTCAAACTCATGTCCATTGAGTCGATGATGCCACAACCATCTCATCCTCTGTCAACCCCTTCCCCTCCTACCCTCAACCTTTCCCAGCATCGGGGTCTTTTCCAATGAGTCAGCTCTTCATATCAGGTGGCCAAAGTATTGGAGCTTCAGCATCAGTCCTTCCAATGAATATTCAAGGTTGATTTCCTTTAGGATTGACTGATTTCATCTCTTTGCTGTCCAAGGAGTCTTCTCCTTTTTATTACCAAATGCTATTCCATTGTGTGGCCAGGTTTCATTTGAAACGCACTGCTTTGACCTTCCCCAGATGCCATGAAGAAAGAAATGTGCATTGTACTTGTAGTGAGGTGTCTAGTGTGGTGAACAGAGAGTTAGTGACCCTCATGCGACCCTCAGCATGACCAGAGTTAGTCTGGGCCTTGCAGACAAGAGTGCACCTTGGGGTCACTTACAAGGCTTGGATTTGATACCAGCTAGTAAGGAAAATATTCTGTGATACCTGTCAAGTGCTCTTTTTGCCTTGCAAGAATGCCCATATGTTGTGCAAACCTTGAACATTACTCCTGTGTGGACAAGAGAGCTTTTGAAGCATGTTTTTTCACTGTAGTAATGAAGGCAGTATTCTTCAGTCTTTTGATTCCGTATTGTACTATAATCAGATAAGACCTCAGGGGGTTTGTAAACTTCTGTTCTTTATTCAAGGAGCTAATGTGAAGATTGACCCCTTATCATTTTGCATAGCCCTTGCCTAAGGATTTTAAAGATACATCTTTTCTTATTATTCAGGTCAATCTTGGAGAAGGAGGGACCAAGGTCACTTTTTAGAGGCTTGGGTCCAAATTTGGTTGGAGTTGCACCATCAAGGTAAGCAATGAACCTTTCAGCTAGCCCACAACATACAGTATGTAATACACCAAGTCCTTCCTTAACCAGAGGGGCAGTACTGCTAGGTGACTAGTTTCTTTTTCTGTGTGAGAATCCTAAATGCATCTGATGCATAGAAATAGTGTTAACTGTTGGTATGTCTCTCAATGTGTATGTGTTAGAAAGAGGCTCTTGGTTGTTGTACTCTTAAGTTGAAAATTATTCTGCTCCCATCACCTAGAACTTTCTCTGTTTGCTCCTCCTAAGTGTGGTGTGTGGTCAGCAGCAGTGGCGTCACCAAAGAGCTGATTTAAATGACAGGATCTCAGACCCACATCAGAATTTGCATCTGGAAGCACTCATCTGAAGGAATTTTAAAGGCTTCTAGGTTTTACTTTATATGTATTTTTAAAAATCCCCAGTTTTGTTACAAGGTTTAATTCTCTTTAAAGCTTATTTGAACACATCGAGCTGCACTGTCTCAATACAATAGCCACTGGTCACATGGGGCTACTTGAATTAATTAAAATTAAAAATTCAGTTCCTTGGTCTTACCAGCCACATTTCAGGTATTTAATGTTCACATGTGGTTAGTGGCTCCTGCCTGCGGGACCATAGGCGTAGAGCATTTCCAGCTCCGCAGGAAGTTCTGTTGGGCAGGACTGATGCAGAGGATACACACATGTGGACATGAAAGGGAATGAATGTTTCTGTGTGTGGAGGGGTGGGGGCAGTGTATCTCTGAAAAGCAGGTAAGAAACTGCTTCTAGAAATTGCCTTCTGGAAAGGGGAGTTGGGTGTGACTGCTAGGACACTTATATGAATTGACATATACAGTAGATCTTTACAACAAAAATGAGAATGTCATTTTATATGAAGTGAAGACTAAAAGCTTCTTGAATTCTTACGGGTCAGTGCTCCAGTTTATACACAGATTTCCTAAGGATATCATAAATATGCAGATTCTTATTAAACCCTTTTGTTCCTTTAGAATTCCGTAGCTTGTGTGTGTGTGATCTATTGAAAATACAGCAAGTACTAGCCTGTGAGATTATATGGGGCACGCATTATTAAGAGTACACAGACATGCTGCATATATGTAATTGATGAAGAACACGGAGTCATTCTACTTGGGGACAGTGCTTAACTTGGTAATGCCCGTCAGTCTGATATAGAGTCTTGGCCACCACACCCATTTAGAACAGTTGGGACCTAGAAAAAAAAACAAAAGACAATTTTATAAAACAATCATGATAAGTAGTCAGCATCCTAGGTTGAAAAATACATTCTGTAATTGATCCATTGGCCAGCTGGAAAAAAAGAAGGCCATTTTCCCTGGCATTGCTGGTGAAGAGCAGGGAAAACCACAAGCAGGCTCTGCTCCTCAGCCCCAATCCGGGAGGAGACAGACGAGGGGAAAGCAGACAGGCAGAGGAGACTGAAGAGCCGGGGCGGGGTGGGAGGGAGTGCCACCCTTCCAGTGGTCGGGTTCTGGGGTAGGAAGCGCATCAGTGGAGGGAGCCCTTTATGGAAACGTGTGCCAGCCTACATGTCCCTATGTGGTCCCGAGTCATCAGGAAAAAGGTTCAAATTACATGTGACACACTCGTTATGGTGTAAGGCAGGACACATGTGATATACATTGGAAATGTATTATACATTTTAACAGTTACAATATATGTTGGTGCTTAAAAGGATTGGCATTTATCCAGAATGAAGAATGTAAATGGACTTCATATGTATACTGTCAAAACCTCGTCTTCCTCAGTTATTTAGGACACTTCGACCATCACAGACTACTTTCTGGAGGGACAAGCGGGAGCTTCCCCAGGGCGGCTGCAGCAGGTTTTGGTTTGAGCCCAGATGAGGTTAAGCTTGCGATTACCTATTAACCTCTTCTGCATATTCCTGAGTTTGTCAGAGGTTGCATGGAGCCAGTGTCCCAAGATGTCCTGACCGTGTTCTCTCTTTGCTCTGACAGGGCTGTGTACTTCGCCTGCTACTCCAAAGCCAAAGAGCAGTTCAATGGCATCTTCGTGCCAAACAGCAACATCGTGCACGTTTTCTCGGCTGGTTCTGCAGGTGTGTTAGGCCAGTGAGTGCTCATGAATGTCTCAGCTCCCTAAGCGTGCGTTGTGCCAGAAAGCCTCTTTCCAGGAGTTAAAAATTAGCTCTCTGCTTCTTTTGCACCTGAACTCATTTTTCTGAAACTTTATGTTAGAACTGATAAAATCTGAGTATATGAGAACAGCTTGTAACTTGCTTCCGTTTATTCTCCCTTAAGATTTACATGTGAAGACTGACATGTTCTCATGCGTGCTGGTGGTCAGTGTGATGTATCTTTTAAAGGAATGTTGGTGTGTTTTCATATCTATCACATCATTTTCTAAACTTGGAGCTGCTTTTGTGTGACCCCCAGGTGTCTGGCATACCTTGTGTACAGTTGTCCTCCGCAGCTGGGTTCTGGATCAGGACTCGGGGCTTGTAGTGGGGTTTGTTCAGCAGGGTTAGTGATAGATAAGATGTCGTTTCTGTTCTTTTTTGAGGGAATCATTCCACCTACCATAGAAAATTCACAACAAGATTTTTCTCCCAGGAAATACTTGGCAGAAATATGTCAGTTGTAGATTGCTGCGAGAAGGCCATGCCATTTTCGATATAGTTTATGTCTGTTTAAATAGAAAGGTATTTTAGAGAATTAAATTGACATTTTATGAAAAATTTCCACCCTCTGCTGACCTCTAAATTGTATGTATCCATTTTCTCCCTGTTCCTCCAAATAAAAGTACTAGGAATTCATCTGAATAGTTACAGATAATTCTTGGATCCCAAATGGAAAATGGAAAATGACATTAGCAAAGATGCTTCACAAGAAAGGTGTTTACAGGATATGGAGCTGGCAGGGAGGTCAGAGGGATGGAGTGTGGGGCCTCACTGCCTCAGCCAATAGTGAGTTAGCCGTAAACTAAAAGCTGGGCACCGGTTTTGCAACTTTTGACAAATTAACTTAGAGAAACCCTTGGTAAATAAGATGGATCTGAAGGGAAATTTTGTTTTTTTAATAATCTTCAATTTGCTGTTTCAAGGAGGTAATGTTGCTGTAATTGGTTTTTCCCCTCCTTCCTGGTAGCATTCTTTTCTTTCTTTTTTTGTAATGCAAGTGTAGTTGATTTACAAAGTTGTTTTAGTTTCAGGTGTACAGCAGAGTGATTCAGTGTCTTATGGTCTATTACAAGATAGAGTATTGTTTCCCATGCTATACAGTAGGTCCTGTTGATCTACGGACTATCTGCGTGGGTCTTCCCACATGGCACTAGTGGTTAAGAACCTGCTTGCCAGTACAGGTAGATGTAAGAGATGCAGGTCTGATTTCTGGGTCGGGAAGATCCCCTGGAGAAGGGCATGGCGACCCACTCCAGTATCCTTGCCTGGAGAATCCCGTGGACAGAGGAGCCTGGCAGGGTCCACAGGGTCGAAAAGAATTGGACACAACTGAAGCATGTCTAGGGTCATGTTATCAATCTGTTTAGGCTGTGGAAGGGATGACATATTCCAGAGGATTTGCTGTGTGTCAGGTCAGTGATACACGATACTGCTGCTTTTTTGGTTGATGGAGAAGGCAATGGGAACCCACTCCAGTACGCTTGCCTGAAAAATCCCATGGGTGGAGGAGCCTGATAGGCTGCAGTCCATGGGGTCGCAAAGAGTCGGACACGACTTAGCAGCAGCAGCAGCAGCAGCAGAGAGATTAACAACATTAAGATGGAGAAGACTTAAGGATGGTTCCTATAGGCAGACCAATCTTAAAATGTCGATTTCCTAAAATGATCAGTCAGATATCAAAATGTCTAAGTTTGGATTCAGGTAAATGGAGATTTAGTTTCTTCTATTTTAAGTTAAATATAAGGCATTCTTTCGGATTAGATCATAATTTCTTTAAAACAAATTATTTCTGGACCTGATGCTTTCAATTGAGTTTCAGAGTAGTTTCATATTTACCACCATAGGAATCACATTAACAGGAATACCAACAGCACCAGCTAGAGTCTGGAAGGACTAGTAGTCGTCCTCAGTTGCTCAGTTGTGCCCTCCTCTTTGTGACCCTTTCGACTCTGCAGGCTCCTCTGTCCATGGACACGGCTCTAGAAAATTGAGATTTACTTTAGTTCAGTATTACCAATAGATGTTACATTTTAGGGGACTATATTTTCCATCTGTTGCGTGGAAATGGAACTGCTTCTTACCATTTTTATTATTAAGCCTTGAAAGCCTGATTTCAAGGTTTATCATATGGAAGACATGGCTTTAATAAGCATTGGATCTGTTCGGTGATAACATTTTCTATTTGTTTTTGTTTTGTTTTGTTTCTTCCAGCTTTTGTCACGAATTCCTTAATGAACCCTATATGGATGGTTAAAACCCGGATGCAGCTAGAACGGAAGTAAGTTTTTACTTGTTCCTTCCTTAATGTAAGACTTGAATTCTCAGGGGTTTTTTTTTCTTCTGCCAGTTCCAGTTGTAGAGTGAGACCTATAGCATCCTTAACCATCCCCATCTATGTTTTATCTGCATATAAGCATATGTAGAAACTTCTCTTGTGTTGAGGTTTATACTGCCAAGCCTCAGCGGGGAGACAGAGGCCAGCAGAAATAACACACAAGGGGATGTCAGGAGTTCGCTCAGGTGTGGCCCCTGATCCCTGGGGTAGTCCTGGGTCTCTGCTCCTGGAGACCCCGCCCCCAGGTGGAGTGCTGTGAACTGTGCTCTAAATGGCCTCTCTTGTGGGAAGGTGCCAGAACAGCAGCGCCCAAAGCCTCAGAAGGGGCATTTTAGTCTCCCAAGGCCCTCAAATATCCTGGATTTCTCCCTCAAAACTGTAGTCAGGAATCCTTAACATCTCTTATGCTCTGGGTTCCTTTGGCAGTCTCTAGTGAAGCCTACAGGCACTTTTTAGAATGATTTTTTTCTCTCTCTTTTTTGCACTGGGTCTTCGTTGCTGCAAGTGGGCTTTCTCTAGTTGCAGTGAGTAAGGGTGCTTGGACTTCTCATTACAGTGGCTCCTCTTATTGCGGAGCACGGGCTCTAGGCACACAGACTCAACAGTTGTGGCTTGAAGGCTGAGTTGCCCCTTAGTTGCATGTGGAATCTTCGTGAACCAGGGATGGAACTCATGTCTGCTGCATTGGCAGGCAAACTCTTAAGTCCTGTACCACCAGGAAAGCCCTAGAATGACATTTTTAAAAGCAATGAAAACCAATTATTGAAATACAATTATCAGTGTTTTTAAAAGTTACAATATATTAATATACTTCTTTAGTATATTAAATAACAAGATCAAGGAACATCCCAGTAACTACTGTAATTTCAAGTCAGTGATGATGATGATAAACAGTGTTTTCTGATAGGATTCTAAGTACCCTTTTGTTACTAGGTTGCCTAGAAATGTGTGTGGGGTGCTGGAAACTTCCAGCTAGTCCAGTCTAACCTTCAGCTACCTATAGAGAAAGGAGGGGAGAGAGCAAGCAAGAGCTCCACCTAGAAATGGAGGTGGGCTCTGCCTTTGCTTATTTTTCTTTCGAATGACCCGGGTGGCCTCTGAAGTGGGTCTTTGACATTCCCTGTCCATTCTACCTGAAGGAACCTTCTAAAATGTACCAGGTCTAATCATTTAGAAGAGATATCTTGCTCAGAAGCCTTCAATGAATGTCAGTTACTGTCGGGGTCAAATCCCAACTCCTCAGCTTAACCTTCAAGGTCCTTGGCAGTTTTCAAAAAATGTCACGTGGTCTTGCTTTGGTCTCCTTGAATCTGCCTTCCTCACTAGGAATAGAACCCTCAAGAAGCTCTTGTCCTACGACATCCTGACCAGTCCTCTTCTAGAGCGTCTGGGCAGTTACTTCCAAGCGTGCACACGGTGTCCTCACATCACTTCTGTTTAGCAGAGGATAAATGCATTGGTCAGCTGAGAGCCTTCTTTATGTGCATTTGTTAAAATCTGCCTGGTAATGACCTGTGCTCAGGACATTTTAAAGCTATATTTGGTGGGCTCTATTGACAGAGCCCTCAACAACGAGGATTTGTTGCATGTTTTCCTGTGCACCAGTGGCAGCAGAAACAGCAGAGAATAAGACACAAGCCCTGCCTTCCCAAAGCTCACAGCTTCACAGAAAATAGAGAGAATTGTAGGTTGGTGGGAGAAGGGGCCAGCGGTGCTCCAGGACCCTGGGGGGTGGGAGGGAGTCCCTGATGCAGTCTGCATGGGACGTGCACGGAGGCAGCCAGGGAGGGCCTCTTGTGGCAGGGATGTCTCCCTGTGTCCAGAAGCCCAGTGGGCACTGGCAGTGAAGGTACCGCAGGCAGAGACTTGGGTGTGCAGCAAATTTGGACACAGGGAAGCTTTGTTCATTCTGAGCAGCAGAAAGTAGGGGTGTGTCGTGCATGTGAATGTGCTGGGGAAGGAGAGAGGTACAGGGAGATAAGGCTGGAGAAGCCGCATCCTTGAAAGCCCTGGGGAGGAACGGGAGCTTGGACTCGGCTGTATTAGGAGGCAGTGTAGAGCTATTAGAGCAGGGATTTCAGGGCCCTGCCCCCAGGGGATGTTTGGCAGCGTCTGAATATTTGTTTCTCACAGCTTAGGTGGTATCTAGTGGATAGAGACCAGGGAGACTGCTAGATACTCTACAACACATATGACTACCCCCAGCAGAGAACTGTCCAGCCCCAGAAATCCCAGTAGTGCCAAGACTGAGAGACCCCTTGTGAGAGGATGGTAAACAGGGGAGTGGGTGCTTGCGTTTGCATTACAAAGGTCATTCCAGGTAGGGGGCGGAAGTGGGGGGACCCAGTGCACTGATCTGCTCCCCCCACAGGAGGGTCTCCGACGTGCACCCAGTGTGAACGCTATCCAGTCCTGGGATTCTGTGTGTATCCAGGCAGTTTATGAAAACTTCCTGTTGTGGGGCAGGAGCATCCAAGCTGAAGGCCTTTTAGTTATTGTATAGTTGCTTCCGTGTTTATAAGTTTACAAATGTGGGAATAATGGAGGGACTTCCCTGGTGGTCCAGCGGCTAAGACTCCAAGATCCGGATGCAGGGGGTCTGGTTTCAATCTGTGGTCCAGAACGGAGATCCACATGCCACAACCAAAGATCCTGCATGCCACAACTAAGACCCAGCACAGCCAGATAAGAACCCAAAAAAGAAAGAATAGAGTCAAAATAACAGCATTTGGAGACTACAGTGGTAACAAAGAGCACTTAAACTTACCACCCTGTGAGATTCTTGGCAGATTTTCCTTCAGTGTTTCCTTAAAGCCTGTTTGTATTATAATTGTACTTTACATGGAATTTCATCTTGCTCTCCACTTTAAGCACTTCCCCATGTCTTACTGCCTTCATGACTCTTTCAATCTAGTCTGTGTACCATCCGTCTGCATGTGTAGACACATGGATGGTTTTGATTCTATTACAGTCATATTTTCCTCTTTGGTGAACACCTTCCATCTAGCTCTTCTCAAAGGTAGATCGAAGACTCTGAGCACTTGTCTGCGAGTTGGGACAGATGCGCGTGCCATCCTGTGGGCCTGTGGCCCCATGTAGCTGATGGGCCTGGCCTCACTGTGGACAGGACTCAGCCAAACCCAGACCAAGGAGGACTATGGCGCCTCCCCGTGTACTTTCTCTTTATCATCCTTGTGACTCGGGGGCAGCAGGCAGGCTCCTCAGCATGTGGCGTGACGGCCTGTCATTGGTCTCCTTTGTGCAGAGTGCGAGGCTCCAAGCAGATGAACACGCTCCAGTGTGCCCGCTATGTTTACCAGACGGAAGGCATCCGCGGCTTCTACAGGGGATTAACTGCCTCGTATGCTGGGATTTCGGAAACCATCATCTGTTTTGCTATTTATGAAAGCTTAAAGAAGTATCTGAAAGAAGCTCCGTTAGCCTCTTCTACAAATGGGACTGAGAAAAATTCCACAAATTTTTTTGGACTTATGGCAGCTGCTGCTCTTTCTAAGGGATGCGCCTCCTGTGTCGCTTACCCCCACGGTAGGTCCTGCCTGGCCTTCAGGCGCGGTATAGTGGCCATTGGTGTATGTCAGTACTTCCAGGCCTCTGGGGTTCAAATGGAGATGCAGGTACCTGCGGGTGATGCAAGGTAGCTGAGTCCCAGCACAGCCGGCTTCAGCTCGTGCGTGCAGGTCATGCAGGCGGTGGGGGCTCCGCTTTCCTTGGCTCCACCTGATTGTGGCCAACACTCGGCAGAATGTGAGCCGTGTGTTGTGGAACATCTGATGTTTTCAAAGAAACAAAAAAAATCTGGATTTTATTTAAAATTCATCAAAAAAAAATGATATGGGAGCCAAGCTTTTTAAAAAAAAAAAAATTCTCTCAGCTTCTACCTTGAATGGAATGCTGAGGAAAGCTACTTTGGGTAAGTTTATTTTGTAAGGAATTCATAATAGACCTCATGTTCTACTGAACTACTTTTTTAAAAAAACAGCTCAGTTTATTGTGCCATGAAAAACAGGTTTTGTTTTCCAGCACCTGCTGCACGGTCAGCTGTGGCATTGCACACGGCCAACTTGCAACAGGCCACTCAGGCCCCGTCATGTGCTGGGGTACCGAGCAGCCCCACGGGCTCTTGGGGAGGGGGTCTGCCACTCCCCACGTCACATGCCCTGAAGTCCGCTTGACAGGCAGTGCCAGGTGTCTTGCCGCAGGGGCCAGGGTGAGGCCGGGCCAGGTGGGCAAGACTCTGAGAAAGGAGGAGGTGGTTTTTTAAGCTGGATGGAGTGGAGAAGGATCCTAGTAAGAGGAGAAAGTTGGGGAGTACATGGGAAGAAAGCCTTGTTGGAAATACCACTCACTATACTTAATATAAATTAGGCCTCCAGAGAAGTGACAGCGTTTACTTAAGAGTAGAAAATGATAAACTGTCTTAAAATTGTCTCATTCAAATGAAACTTTTATTTTTCTAATCCTTTAGAAGTCATTTGGCACTCTTACCCCTTAGAAGTATACATAAGTCTTGGGACAATTGACCAATTCCTAGAGTTAGAAAATGTTCTGAAAAAAACTCTTCATGGTCTGTGTGGCTGCCCCATCTAAACAGAGCTGAGAGGGCAAAGAGCCACCGTTGCACATTAACCTGTGTAAAGCTGGGTGCTTTGCTGTCTCTCCATGCACCCTTTGGAAGTTCAGTTCGCTCATAGCCTGAAATGCGTGTCTCTTCCTGCAGAAGTCATCAGGACGCGGCTCCGGGAGGAGGGCAGCAAGTACAAGTCCTTCATCCAGACTGCTCGGCTGGTCTTCCGGGAAGAAGGCTACCTGGCCTTTTATAGAGGACTCTTTGCCCAGCTCATCCGGCAGATACCAAACACTGCCATTGTGTTGTCTACCTATGAGTTAATTGTGTACCTGTTAGAAGACCATGCTCAGTAACAGGCCAGAAAACTGTGCTCTAGAAGAATAAAACTGAGAAACCCTAGAGAATTTTTTTTTTTTTCCATTGACATGTAGAATGTTTGAGACCGAAACAGGAAAGCCATAGAATATGTGGCTTGCATCACCTGTTGGACATTTCCTTTTGGATTCATGCTTTCTGGAAGGTTTAAATTCATTAACGTTAACAGTTAATTATAACTACTTTTGGTTGGTGTTTGTGTTTGTTTGTTTTTTTAACTTAAGAGAATACAGGATTAAGCAGCCAGTAAATTAAATCATGGTATTTAATTTAAGTATAAATTTGGTTTGTGTCCTCTTTTATATCCACCTTATGGTAAACTGTAGCTAACGACTTCAGTTAAGCATAAGCTTAGAAACACAGAGAAAAACTAAAAGTACAGTTGTTTTCTAATATGTTAGATCCTGCTCTGATGGAAAGATAAGAAGTGTCCCAGCTTGGTGGCACCAAGCAGACCAGGACAGACCTCCCAGCTGGTCTCCTTTCTTCATTTCTAGATCATCTGAGCTCTCCAGCTGCCAAGTTAAAAAAAAATAAATACACCTTCCTGACACTAGATATTTTAACCTATAAGCCTTTTCCAGTGGTAAAGAATCCACCTGCCAGTGCAGGAGACAGCAGAAGACTCAGGTCTGATCCCTGTGTCGGGAAGATCCCCTGGAGGAGGAAATGGCAACCCACTCCAGTATTCTTGACTGGGAGAATCCCACGGACAGAGGAGCACAGAGGGCTTCAGTCCATAGGGTCACACAGAGTCGGACACGACTGAGCAACTGAGCGTACACAAACCTTTCCCAGAAGTTATCCTCTATCCCCAGTTTGAACCAAAGGCAAGGGTTTATATTTTGGCCACACCGCACAACATGTGGGATCTTAGTTCCCTGACCAGAGAACAAACACATTCCCCTTGCATTGGAAGCTCGGAGTCTTAACCAATGGACCACCAGGGAAGTGCCAAAGGCAAGAGTTTTAAAGAACAGTTTACCAACTTCCTTGCCCCTGGGTGTGTTTCCCCAGGTTCAGCCTAGTCAAGCCCAGGTACCTTGTGAGAGCGTTGGTCGCCTCCCGAGTTGGCTGTGAGTGTGGAACGTGGCTAGCGAGCAGCAGACCTGCCCTCTGGGGTCTTCAGCCCTGTTGTGGGGGCTCCACCACTGGAGAAGAGGGGCAGGGTGCAGGATTGACTGCCTGCTCCTCCAAGAGAGCCCCCTTCTATCCTGGTAGGAGGCACTGGTAATGCTGAAATACCCTAGTACAAGGTTAAAAGGCCTGGAAATGAGAAATTACCAGAGTTTTAAACCACCCCCATTTATAAAGGAACTTTAATAAACAACAAAAAGATAGTAAGAAGGCAGGTAAGATCTATGTAGAGTCTTCCCATTAGCCCTTTCACTGCAGTCTGTATGTATTATACATTAAGGTTATTTTTCAACCTGAATGTTTAGAAAGATAATTGATTCTAATCATGGATACCTTGTAGCTTCAGTTTCAGTGGCAGATGTTCTGGTAGGGATGAGAGGAGAATATTTTCAAATTGAAATACAGTTAACTTTTGTTCACTTTTGGTCATAAAGGAGGTTGGTTGGTGTTTCTGAGCCCTCTGGTATAATTTGCTCCAACTGTCAACACTAAATGGAAATCAAAATAAATGACTTTAGTCAAGTTCTATAGTGCTTGACAGCAAAGAAATTTCTATTCCACAAGCTCATTTTAACTGAGCAACATCTTCCTATTTTAATATTCATAGGAAAATCTGAGGGGGCTTCCCTGGTGGTTCAGCAGTAAAGAATCCACCTGCAATGCAGAAGACACAGGTTCGATCCCTGGGTCGGGAAGACCCCCTGGAGGAGGAAATGGCAGCCCACTCCAATATTCTTGCCTGGAGAATCCCTCAGACAGAGGAGCCTGGCAGGCTACTAGTCCGCAGGGTTGCAGAAGAGTTGGACATGACCGAAGCAGCTTGAATGAAACCCTGGTAGTTCCCTGGTGGTCCAGTGGTTAAGAATCCATCTGCCAATGCAGGAGATATGGGATCCGGGAGGATTCCACATGCCTTAGGGCAACGAAGCCAGGTGCCACACCTACTGAGCCTGTGCTCTGTGTTCTGCAGCAAGGGAGGCCCGAACACCTCAACCAGAGAGCACCATCCACTCACCGCAATCAGACAAAGCCCATGCAGCAACATAGCTAGCACAGCCAAATTAATTGTTTTTTAGAAAAAAGTCAGGTTGCTTAATATCCACTAGGTGGGTATGAGAATTTTTGGAGGTAATTCTTATACATTCTTGAAGTGGTAAATTTGATGTTGAGCTGACATCCTTTAGTTCTCTGCTTGTTTCTGCACCAGGGCATTGAAATGAAAGAAATGTTGAGTACCAGGAGTACAAGCAGGGAGAGAACAAGCAGGGAAAAAGCAATGCTTTCTCTGTAAAGGGGTTATTGGATTTTAAAGTGGGAAATATCACTGAGCTGCTAATGGAGAAATCCCATGGTTGATTGCTCTCTTCTCCATAAGCTTAATCATGGAGATTTCACCATTTTTCAGTAGTCCTGTGGCTTACCCATCGTATACCTGTTTTTGTGCCAAGCAGTATGTGAGGTGCTACTTAATTTCTCATTAACAACCTTGTGAGGCATGTAGTTTCGTGGACATTTTACAGACGTGAGAGGCACTGAGGCTTGCCTCACTTGCCGAGGTAACTCGTGGTTTGTGCTGCTTGTTGAGTAGATGCATGTCGGGAGGAAGGGGCCGCAGAGCCTGTTCCATTCCATTCGCTTAAAGATGATGATGTTCAAGATGAGCTTGTACTAGGCATGCCCAGTGCAGAACAATGGGGTGCATTTTCTGTCCACATACATCACAGAGCCCTTCGAGGGGAATGTCATGCCAACAGTCTTCCTTGGAAAGAGAATGGTGCTTAAATGCAGCATCTCACATTTTGAAGGGAAGTTTCACTGATATTCATTTATGGTGAAAGCAAAAATGTGGGAAAGACTTCCAAGACAGTGGAGAATCCACCAGACTCATCACTGCCCTGCCTCTGCAATTCCTGGTGAAGGCTCAGATCTAGGATGTGGGACAGATTGACCAGCAACAGGAGTCAAAGGTAACTGCTGCCAAATCACCCAATACAGTCCAGGACAGTAAAGACTCTAATGTTAACCTCAAAACATAAATAATTGTGGCGACACTGAGATATTGCATAATTAAATACAAATATTCCTTTTTTTTTTTTTTAGTTATAGTAATTTAGCGCAAACCAATACTAAAACACTTGCATGAAGTAAATCTTTACCACGCCCTGCCCAGGTAACTGCTGTTCAGTATTAACAATCATCTGTTTCTATAAACATAGAACCAGACATGCAGCAATGGCCTGGTTCCAAATTGGGAAAGGAGTATGTAAAGGCTGTACACTGTCACCCTGCTTATTTAACGTATATACAGAGTACTTCATGCGAAATGCTGGGCAGGATGAAGCACAAGTTGCAATCAAGATTGCCGGGAGAAATATCAATAATCTCAGATACGCAGATGACACCACCCTTATGGCAGAAAGTGAAGAGGAACTAAAGAACCTCTTGATGAGGGCGAAAGAGGAGAGGGGAAAAGCTGGCTTAAAACACAAAACATTCACACAACTAAGATCATGACATCACTTCATGGCAAATAGATGGGGAAAGAATGGAAACCGTGAGAGACTTAATTTTCTTGGGCTCCAAAATCACTGCAGATGGAGACTGTAGCCATGAAATTAAAAGACACTTGCTCCTTGACAAACCCAGACAGCATGTTAAAAAGCAGAGACGTTACTTTGCCAACAAAGGTCAATGTAGTCAAAGCTATGGTTTTTCCAGTAGTCAGGTATGGATGTAAGGGTTGGGCCATCAAGAAGGGTGAGCGCTGAGGAACTGATGCTTTTGAACTGTGGTGTTGGTGAAGACTCTTGAGAGTCCCTTGGACTGCAAGGAGATCAAACCAGTCCATCCTAAAGGAAATCAGTCCTGAATATTCATTGGAAGGACTTATGCTGAAGCTGAAGCTCCAATACTTCGGCCACCTGATGCAAAGAACTGATTCATTTGAAAAGACCCTGATGCTGGGAAAGATTGAAGGCAGAAGGAGAAGGGGACGACAGGATATAGATGATTGGATGGCACCACCAACTCGATGGACATGATTTTGAGCAAACTCCAGGAGATGGTGATGGACAGGGAAGCCTGGTGTGCTGCAGTCCACGGGGTCGCAGAGTAGGACATGACTGAGTAGCTGAACAACACATGATAGTTTATTCAAACACATATTAAAGTTAATGTGCATGTTGCTTTTTTTTAAAGTGTTTCATCCCTCTAAGACAATACCTATAGCTCTGACATTCTAATAGTAGGATTACGTTCCGAAGCATTGGCTGTCCCATGATCCAATTACCCTCAGGAGCGGAGGTCATGTTTCTACAAACTAATTTTTTGACCATTGGAGTGGCTTCAGTGGAAGAAGCTTAAGAAGTTCCAAGTTGCCGCAAAACAGCATCGCGCGTACGGGCCGGGTTTGGCGAGGCATTGGGAAAACAGGACAAGCAGGGGAAAGACACTAGCTTGAGATGCTGAAGTTGGCGGACTTTTGCGGAAGACGCCAGTGAGAGGCGGGAGCAGAAGAGGGCTGGGCAGGGCTCCGCGTCACCTCCCACCTCCGGCCACGGGAGGGCGCGCTCGGGCCAACACCGCGACTTCCGCCGGCGCCCCGCCCACCAGGCTCGCCCCGCGCTCCGATTGGCTGCGCGGCGGGAGCGCGCCGAGTCAGGAGGCGTGCCCGCGCCGGCTACAAAGCGACGAAGGTCACGGCGGGAGGAGGCGCGCGCCGCCGCTCCGAGTCCTACCCGCGGCCCTCGGCCCTGCTGCCGCCGCCGCCTGCCACCGCCCACCGCTCGCACCGGGAACCATGGAGGGAGTGAGCGCGCTGCTGGCCCGCTGCCCCACGGCCGGCCTGGCCGGCGGCCTGGGGGTTACAGCGTGCGCCGCCGCCGGCGTGCTGCTCTACCGGATCGCGCGGAGGTGAGTGCGCGCGGCCCACGCAGCCGGCGAGTATCGCGCCCCCGCCCTCCGCCCGCGGCCGCCCCCACCCGCGCCAGCTCCCGGGCCGCCCGGCGCCTTCTTGTCCGTCAGCCTCGAGGCCGCGGCGTGGCGGTGGGGCCCGGCCCGCGAGCCCCAGCGCGGAGACCCGTCGTGCACGCCCCGCCCCCGGAAAGAAAACCGGGCTGGGGCTCCTCTGTCGGAAAGCGGCGGAGCGGGTTGGGGGCGCCCAGGAATGTGGGGCGCGTGGGGGGTACGAACTTCCTCCCCCGCGGAGACCGTGCAGACCGAGCTGCAGGATCTGCTGGGCCCCCAAACCCTGCGGGAGAGACGAGCGGGTGTCCAGCCGCGCTCTCTTCCGCCCGGAGCCCTGATCCCTGGTCCTCAGGAGCACGTTGCGGTAGGTTGAGTACTAGCCGGCGGTTCCTGAGGCGGCCCACTCAGGCGTTGTTGTAATCTCATATAAGCCCATTTCAGTCACAGCCGTGCTCTGTCTAGAGAAGCGGAGGGACAAAAGAGCTGCAAAAATTGTTATCAATTAGACGAGTCAGGATGTGAACTGAAGCATCCCGACCGTGGAGCCTGCGTCCCTAACCTCTGGACTCTGCAGCCTCCAAGAGCAGGAAAGCCTGACATGACATACTTTAGGGGTGTTTAAATACTGCGCTGGGCTTCTGCTGGGTGGGTTCAGTGGCGGCCCCCTGCCCTGGCCCAGGTTCACAGACCTTGCTGACCCTTACGCAGAGCTGGCCTATCATGGGCTTCCGTGGTCAGGGATAAAAGCTTACTGGCCCTCTTATTTCAGGAGGACCTCAGGGGCATCTCCACTGTCTCCCCAATTGATCCACCTTTACAGGGAACAGGAAAAAAGGTGGGGTTGTGAGAACGTTCTGGAGAACATTCTGGGTGGGTGGGTTTGTAGCTTCAGCAGCAGATGTTGGAAGCTCAGCTCTTAGGTGGGAGAAGCAAAGGAACTTGCCCACAGCCAGTCAACAGCAGGCGGGGGAGCTGGGACTTGAACCTGGAGGGCTTGTCTGTTCTTCCTTAGCCACCACCGTGTACCGCTTCTTACCCAAGGGGAAAAGACGTGAGAGCGACTGAGTCACAGTCTTCCCGGGGGAGGAAGGGGTGGGAGGGACATCAGCTGTGTCTGCAGGATGAGCCAGAATGGCAGGCTGCGGAGGGGGTGGCCCCGCGGGACCCTTGACAGCCCACAATTCGACACGTCCAGGCTTTTGCCCAGTTTTTGGAAGCTGGAGGGGCTCACAGGATCAGCTGGTTCACATCAGTCATTTTATACACGAAGGTACTGAGGTGCAGAGGTGCTCACCACTTGCTCAGATTCCCAGAGCAATGTTGACAGCAGAGGTGTGTCCAGAGCCCGGTTTGCTTCCCAGGAAATGCAATAAAGAGTGTCAGCCCAGAGATCACAGCCTGGGCCAGGCACTGCCACCAGGCTTTGTGGCCCCCACCCATATTGTGTGGCTGGATTTGAGCTGGATGTGCCCACTGTGCCTCTCTTGTGCTGCAGCTGTTCCTGGGGGTGGGGGGTGGGGGGAGCCTGTCTGCCTTCCTGGGCTGCCCGCCACAGCCTTCCCTTTCCTGGAGGCAAGAGCCTGAGACCTGCGTGCAGTGTCCTGCGAGGTTTCTGAGGGGAGCCACGAGGGTACCACTGATACACCTGAGTCGTGATGTGGCCCTGGGACCCATAGGCCGAGAGGACAGCCCTTTCCCGGGAGGTTCTGAGATGCTCCTTAAGTGCTGGCTTTATCTGGGGTCATAAATTGGCCACTGTCACGATTCAGAAGCAAGACCAGCCCCCAGACTGAGCCCTTCTCCCTCCTGGAGGAGATCGGTGACAGTGAGGAACGGCTTTGGCCATAGTGTGGGTTTTAAATGACCCTAGAGAGGGCATGTGAGGAGAGTTGTTTTTGGAAATGGACTTGGCCGGGTGGGTGTTTGCAGGCTCAGCAGAGAGGGACAGGGACGGAGGACTGGCCATGGAGCAGGGGCAGGAGCCTGCTTTTCTGAAGTGTTGTGGTACCCAGAGCCTCGGGCAGGGCCAGCCTGGCTTCCTGCCCATGGAGTCCTCTTGACTGGACTGCCTGTGACCTGGGGGGCAGTGCGTGCTGCTGGTGGCCCCATTCAGCAGATGAGAAAACGGAGGCCGAGGAGATCGGGCTTCCTGCCCAGCAACACCACGACCCTTCAGCTCCTAACCAAGCCTCGTGCCCTGGGTCCTCACTGAGCACCTTGGCTGCCGCTCTGCACCCAGGAGGCCAGGTGGAAGCCGAGATTATACTTCGCCGGGCTTGCTCGCCCTGGACCCGGGCGGTCTCTGTGGCTTCCTGTGCCCACTTCACCCAGACTCTCACCCCCAGACTCTGCTGCTGGGCATCGTGTTCATCTTCTGCCGGCACAGCCTGCTCATGGCTGCTGGAGCCCCCAGACGTGGTTATTGGATTGTCCACTGTCTGGTGTTTGGAGACGAGACGGCGCAGCCTCCTGGGTAAAGGAGTGGAGCCTCGGCCACACTCCTGCACACCTCTCGCCACGCTCTCCTGCAGCCATGCAGTCTGGCTCCCTGCACACACACTGGGTGGTCCTCACTCCCTTGCCTGGCAGTCCCAGCCATTTGAAGGCCATCTGCCTGTTGGCCCTGCTGGCCGGCAGGCCTGTCCTTGAGGGTGACGGCTGACGCTCTGCCCGTTGGCTTTCTGCTGTGGCATCTGTCGCAGCTGCCCTGTGCAGTCGTTCTGTCCTTGCATCCGGGGAGTGGGGAGCCTCGTGCATCTCTGCCTCCTTTCTAGCCCAGCCTGTGCCTCTCCAGCTGGGCCATGCTGAGGAGCCAGGGCCATCCACCGAGAGCAGACCCGGGCCTTCTGTCTGGTGTTGGCTGGACCGCTGTGGACCGAAGTGTGCTTTGCCTAGAGGCTGGAGTGGGCGGCCCGGAGGCCCGTTGGTGCTGGTGCCTCTGCTCTGCAGGAGGCCCTTGGATTCTCGCAGGTGGATTGCACAATACTCAGGGCACAGAGTAGCAAGCAAGGCAGTGTGTGGGGTCCCTCAGGGACCCGTCACCTGGGAGGCTGACCTCTCGAGCCCTAAGGAAACCAGCCTGACTGTCAGAGACCATCTTCCAGACCTGCTGGACCAGCACACGGGTCACAGGCCGTGTGCCCAGTCCCCCTTGGGGGACTTCACAGAGCCTGGTGTGGTGGAGACTGCTTGACACATCGGCCTCCCCCAGACTCTGAGCGCCGCTACCCCTGCCCCCAACCCTTAAGAGGGACTGAGCCCACACAGTGTCTCCTCTGTGTCACCCTGCACTGGGCTCACAGCTGATGCCCACCCCCGGCAGGGGCCAGGACCAAGGGGCATGGAGCTGCAGCCCTCAGAGTAGTGGGCTGGAACTGACCCCCTGCCCCCACCTGACCTCTTAGGATGTGGCAGCATGTCAGGGCACGAGCTTTGCTATGACTAAACATGCATGTTTGGGGCTCACAAGGCAATACCATCATTAGGGCCTGTGTTCATCTTTTTCCCGTTGTGTGTTTGGTGCTGTGGAGGGATGGTTCCAGAACACACAGCTGCCCCCTGGTTCCTCCCGTGGGGCCCATCCTGCCCTTGGCTGCCTCAGGCCTCCCCTGACCCAAGCAGAGCCCAGGAGCTCAGCACGCAGGCAGCAGGGGCTGGGTGATTACCTTCCAGAGCCTCCAAGCCAACCGCCCATCCTCTGGAGCCTGGTCTTCTACTGTAGGTGGCCTGGCCTCGACCCATCTAAGTCTCTCCTGCTGTGTCACGGGGTCGCTGTCTCTTGGCCCCTCTGATCTTGTCTACCACAAGGGGTTTGACCAGAGCTTCGCTGGGAACAGAGGTAGTTGGCTCGGGAGAGAAGTAGGTCAAGGGGTTAGGAGGGGCACAGGGTGGGGGCGTTAGCCTGAGCAGGAGCAGGATGGGGCTGAGCTGGCTTCCACGTCAGGCCCGGTAGAGGCGGGTGCAGTGCCACAGGCCAGGGCCGCCTAGCCGCTGTGGAGACTATGAGCTGCAAGGTCAGCCATCAAGTGCAGCCCGCGAGTGTGAGTCACATGCACCCACGTGTCTGGCATGTGAAGCTCCAGGCAGGCGGGAACATCGCTGATCCTTGGAGAACTGACATCCACACCTGGCATCGCTGGTCCATCTGCTGCTCACAGGCCTTAGCGTGCTTTCAGGGCGCTCCCCAGAGGAGCTGTGGGGGATGACACCCCACCAGGTGGAACCCATCTGGTCGGGGTGGCCGGCAGCTGCTCTGTCTGTGAGAGAAGACCCTCACCCCCACAACCCTGGGCAGGGATTACCAAGCCAGAGCTGTTGGCTCAGCATGTGCGTGCTAAGTCGCTTCAGTCATGTCTGACTCTTTGTGACTCTAGGGACTGTAGCCCACCAGGTTCCTCTGTCCATGGGATTCTCCAGGCAAGAATACTGGAGTGGGTTATCATGCCCCGCCACCAGGTCCCTCGTCCGACCCAGGGATGGAACCCGTCTCTGACGTCTCCTGCGTTGGCTGGCAGGTTCTTTACCACTAGCGCCACCTGGGCTGGCCCAGGCCTAATCCCCCCTCCCCTCCCGACCACCCCTTTCCAGTCCGGGCTCACTTCCCCACCACGAAGCTGGTGATTGAGGGTGAAAACGATGACTTCCTGGGTGGGAGGGGCTTCGTGCCTGGCCCCCCAAGCCCAAAGCCTCAGTTCCTGATCGCCCACCACAGGTGCCCACCACTGGTCATCTTTATTCACTTCCTGTTTGTCTTTACTCATGGGCTGCCAGCCCTTCTGCTGGTTTCTCTCCAGTGACAGGTGTGGTATGGTGGGCATCTGGGGTGGAGGGGCAAAGGGGCCCATCGTGAGGCCAGCAGGACCCAGGGGAGCAGGGGAAAGGTGTTTGGGCCTGCCTCACCGCCCCTGTGGACACGCCTGCCCTCGTGCACTATTATAGAGAAGCCTGTAAAGCGGTTACAGATTAACAGAGAGAAAGCCAAGTGCTTAATTGCCCAAGTGCGGCTTCTCGGCAGAGAGGGTTCCCACACCGCTAGGCGCCTCCTTCCACTGCTCTTGGCCTGAAGGCCAGTGAGGCTGTCAGAATGCCTCCGCTGACCACCTGCCTAGCCCAGCGCTTCCCTCAGTTCTCTCACTTGATCCCTCAGCACGCTTTTTGGAGCAGAGATGGTTGCTATCCGCATCAGCCAGATAGAAAAATGATTTTCCCTGAAGGCCACACCGTGACCATGGGGCCAGGCTGCCCAGCACTACTGTTTCTGAGCCTTGCCCTCCAGCTCGATGATGCTGGGGCAAGCCAGGGTGCCCGCTGTGGACCCTGGGACCCTTCCCTGCAGGGTCTGGTTCCATGTCCTCTGTCTGGGCTTGCTTCTCTCCTCCCCTGCCCTCCGCATGTAAACTGCTGTTTATTGGGCAGTCAGCCAGGTTCTGGAAGCACTTCCCACACTTGTCTTGTCCACAGTTGATAGGTAATAAGACTGAGGCTTGGAGAACTCTTGTGATCTGCCCATGGTCCATGGACAGGCAAGGCCAGGAGGCAGCTCAGTGTCAGAAGCAGGAGCTCTCTTTCCAGGGGGCCAGGCCCCCGGACAACCCCAGAGTCAGCGCCCTGTGTTACAAAGCACCCTTACATGTCTTGTGTCTTTGGGCCCTGATAACACGCAAATGCCAAGGCTGAGAGAGGAGGGATTGGCAGAGCCAGGACTCTGGCTCCCAGAAGCTTGGGGCTGTGCCATCCTCTGGACAGCAGGGGTGTCCACGTGTGGTATGACTGCCCATCCCAGCAGAGGCCCAGACGGCAACCCCACAGCTGGAGGTGGGCTCTGGGGGCAAGCGGGGAGACAGGAGTGGCAAGGCCAGGACCCCAGGCTTGAGCTGCCACCTGTTATCGTAGATTTCTGAGACTGGAGGGGTTTGCCTGGCAGTTGCCATGTCCTTGCCTCCTCCACCCCCTGACACACACCCGCCGAACAGCCAGGGAGATGGATGGAGGGTACTCGAGCACAGATCCCTCAGTGTCTGGGCTGGGATTATCCTGCACACCCACCTGTCACCACGCATGTGGCTGGCGAGGGCCGCTGTGGCCAGCCTGTCCTGTCCCCAAGCCAGGGGGGGCTGGCCCCAGGCTGAGCAGCTGTCTTCAGTCCCCACCCTTGGTCTCCTTGGCCCTGGCTCTCCTGGGGCTTCTGTGAGCACCGAGGCCCCGTCCATCTGGAAATTCCCCAGGGAGCACCGTTTCCTCAGCCTGGGAATGGGCCCAGGTCTGTGGGCCTTGAGGGAGGGAAGGAGGGAGGTCCTGGAGCCAGGTCCCTGTCAGCCCGTAGCCTGGCTGGCCCCGGGTTCCTGGTCCGTCTCCAGCTGACCCCAGGGTCAAGGAGGCTTGGCCTGGTTGGCTGAGGATAAGCCCAGGTCCCGTGGACGGGTTCATGGAGTCCCCCGCCCTACTTGCCGCCCACCCTCCCTGGTCTCTCATCCTCCCGCAGACTCCACTCTGTCCTTGTCCGCAGGATGAAGCCAACACACACCGTCGTTAACTGTTGGTTCTGCAACCAGGACACGGTGGTGCCCTACGGGAACCGCAACTGCTGGGACTGCCCCCACTGCGAGCAGTACAACGGCTTCCAGGAGGTACGCCCCCACCCACCCCGGCCACCATCCAGGGCCTCCTCTGAGGACCAGCGCACAGGCTCAGGGAGCCAGGGTGACATGGGCGGGTTTATGTTCAGACCCAGGTCTTTTCAGACTCTGCATCTCGCCTGAGTTGGGGTTCCCTGTGAAGTTCCTTTGGAAGAAGAGCTTCCGTGTTGCATGTAAAGAGAGGGAGTGTTAGCGATCCACCTTGGGGAAGTATCTGCATGTGGGACCTCTTTCCGGCGCCCGGCCTGAGCGGGGGCGGAAGGCTCCTGCCTGTGGGGAGGCCTCCCCCTGACTCGGGTCCTCCTCCCTCAGAATGGTGACTACAACAAGCCGATCCCCGCACAGTACCTGGAGCACCTGAACCACGTGGTGAGCGGCTCACCCGGCCCCCGCGCCCCCGCCCAGCCCCTGCAGTGGGTGAGCAGCCAGGTGCTGCTGTGCCGGAGGTGCAGCCACCACCAGACCGCCAAGGTCAAGCAGCTGGCCGCCTTCTCACCACGTGACGAGGTGAGTGGGGGGCTGGGGATGCTGGAGGCAGTAGAGCCGCTGAGGGGCACCCCCTCCTCACCCAGAACCCCGTGCTGGCCTGCATTCCGGATGTGTCATCTCAGCCACGCGCTTCTCACACTTCCTGTCTCGTGGTCACTGCTGTGGGGGCCCCAAGCCTGGGAGCACCTGCCAGTCCAGAGGGATTTGTCCCTGGGCGAGGGGAGGCAGGGTCCTTGGGCTCCAGCGTGGGGCTCTGTTGGGTCCAACCTGTCCGTGTCCCTCTGAGTCCGTCTAGCCCACCACCTGGCGGGCAGTTGGCTCTGGAGTGGGCGAGGCTCCTGGCTCGTGGAGGGCAAGGGGAGGCGGGTGCTGCCCAGAGGCTGGATGTCAGCCCTTTGCCTCCTGGGTCCACGTGGAGGCCAGCAGCCTTGTCATCTAGCCCATCTCTCCTCGCCCAGTCTGGGGGTTCCGTGACCTCAAGAGACAATGCTTGCTGAAGCTCAGAGACCCTGACTTTCCCCAAGGCCCAGTCTGGGAGGGAGGTGGGGAGGGAGGAAAATAGAGGTGAGCTGGGGCTGGGTGGAGAAAGCTGGGAAGGCTGCCAAGAGGAGGGCAGGCACGTGTGACGGGGCAGTCAGGGCAGGTTTCTGGCACCTTCGCTCCTAGCAAGAGACAAGCCAGGACCCTCCTGCCCCTGCAGACTGAAATGTCTGGCTCCCCTGCAAACCGGGAAGCATGTGCTGCATCTCCTGGGGAAGGAAGGGTGGGCCTCGCGTTGCCTGGGCTGTTCCTGAAGTGCAGAGGCCCTTCAGTTCCTGCCGAGGCCCTGACCTGGCCAGGGGCTTTCTCGTGTTTCCTGGACCGCTGGGCTTCAGTGAGGAGGCAGGTCTACCTCCAGGTGGCCCATCTGTTCAAGCCCAGGTGGTGTCCGGAGTCCGGGAGCAGGGCCTGAGCAAGGGCCACATGCCAGGCTCGGGCCTCGAGGTGTGTCCTTGGCAGCCGCAGAACTAGCTGGAACGTCCCCTGGGGGCCCTGCTGTGTCCAGGGCTGTGGGTGGCTCCTCTTCCCAGGCCATTGGTCCTGTCGAGCCCCTGAGGAAGCAGGTACAGAACAGGGATGACTTGCACATGGTCACCCCCGGGACCCTGAGCCTGTGCCCCCTCCGCAGGGCAGGTACGACGAGGAGATCGAGGTGTACCGGCACCACCTGGAGCAGATGTATAAGCTGTGCCGGCCGTGCCAGGCGGCCGTGGAGCACTACATCAAGCACCAGAACCGCCAGCTCCGCGCCCTGCTGCTCAGCCACCAGTTCAAGCGCCGGGAGGCCGACCAGACCCACACACAGGTGCAAGGGGCGTCCCAGCCCCCAAGTCTGTGCAGGAGACCCCTTCCCGGAGGGCAGGCCGGTGACCAGGGGCAGCTCTTCAGAGCCAGGCCCTTCCTCTGGGGCAGCCACCTTCCTGTGGGGCCGCCTCCCAACCTGTGCCCCAAGCCAGAGTGGAGCAGGGGTGGGGGAGGGGGGTCCCAAGGAGAACTTGTGTCATGGCCAGGGTTTCTAGGCTGCCCTCCAGAGCCTGGGCCCCTCCCAGCACCTCTGGGGATTCCTGTAGCACCTTTGTAGTGGGTGCTCTCCGAGGTACCCTGGAAACCAGGCAGGGAGGTTGAGTCTCAGGGAGAGGGCCTGGTGTGCGGCGTCCCCGGGGTTTGAACCTTGGACCAGCTGGCTAAAACCATCGTTAGTTTTTGTCACTGCTCAGATGCTGGAGTGTCCTGCCATAAAAAAATGTGATATAGGAGCAGGTGGATTTAGAAGTAAACACCATCCTCCCCAAAGAAATTCTCCCCTCGCCCTGGGTCCCCAGAGGTACCTAGCTGGTGGTGGCCGTCTGGCCAACCAGCTGGTGTGAGATTTCCAGTCTGCAGCCAGGCCCCTGACCACTGGCCCGCACGCCTGTTTGCACAGAGAGCTGCGCTGACCCTTGCTTTCTCCCCCTCCACTGTCTTTCAGACTGAACAACTTATTGTTTTTTCTTTCTTTTTATCTTTGTATTTTATGTTGGAGCATGGCCAATTAACAACATTGTGATAGTTTCAGAGGGACAGCTATGGGCCTAAGTTAACAAAGTTAGTAACCGGTACTTTTTAACTTTGACCAGAGTTGTGTGTACGTTCATTAAAATTCTAGTTAAAACCACACGGTAGGAGTTTTTTACAATAACTTGAAAATGATTGGAAAATGTGTTTGAAAGAAAGGTCACCATCAGATCAGAGGATTACTGTAGAGAATGTGGCAGCACAGTCCCCCCGCCCACAGTAGCTCACAGTGGAGTGAAGGCCCAGAAATGAGACAGGTTAATGGGACCCACGGGTGAACCAGAAACGAAGCCAAGAGTGCGTGAGAATTTAGGGCACCTCTGATCACTGGGAGCTGGTGGTTCTTCTGTGAGTGCTGGGGGCCCCTGGCCAGACCCCCATGCACAGAGTGGGCACCCGGAGGGCTGTCGGTGGCTCTGGCCCTGTCGCTGACCTGCCTCTCCCTCCCTCAGAGCTTCTGCGCGTCTGCGGTGAAGGCCCCAGCGCAGGTCATCGTGCTCCGGGCCCTCGCCTTCCTGGCCTGTGCCTTCCTGCTGACGACAGCACTTTACGGCACCAGCAACCCCTTTGCCCCGGGAGCCCCGCTGCCCCCGACCCTGCCAACTGGTAGCAATGGCTCGGCCCCACCAGACAACGGAACAGCCACCGGGGCTGAGGGCTGGCGGCAGCTGCTGGGCCTGCTGCCCGAGCATGCGGCCGAGAAGCTGCGCGAGGCCTGGGCCTTCGGGCAGAGCCACCAGATGGGTGTCGTGGCGCTGGGCCTGCTCACCTGCCTGCTGGCCATGCTGCTGGCCGGCCGCATCAGGTGCGTGCGGGGCAGGGACGCAGTGGGAGGAAGCTCAGCGGAGGCAGGGGCCCTGGGGCCACACTGCGTCCTCTCCCCACCCCAGGCTCTTCACCGCAGTCAGGCAGTGGTGACCTAGCTCACGGGGTGTAGTGCTTGCCTGTGCAGATGCAGACCCTGTACCGAACGGCATCCCCTTCCTCTCACCGCAGCTCTGAGGGAGGTTTCCTTGCCCCGTTGTACAGAGTAGGACACTGAGGCTCAGAAACACTGACTCAGAGCCATGGGGTGAGGAAGTGTTGGAAGTGGCATTGAGAGCCCCGCGCTCTGCTCGGGCCCTCGATGGTCTCCTCTGAGCAGGGCCAGGGTGAATGGAGGAGGCAGGAGGTGGGGGGCCTGGAGGGGCCTCACCCACCTCGCTGGGCCCTCACTCCCACTCTTCCCCACAGGCTCCGGAGGATCGACGCCTTCTCCACTGGCCTGTGGGCCCTGCTGCTGGGGCTGCACCTGGCTGAGCAGTACCTGCAGGCCGCCTCACCCAGCTGGCTGGACACGCTCAAGTTCAGCACCACGTCCCTGTGCTGCCTGGTGGGCTTCACGGCAGCCGTGGCCACGAGGAAGGCGACGGGCCCACGGAGGTTCCGGCCCCGAAGGTCAGAGAAGCAGCAGTGACTGCGGGGGGAGGACAGACGGACCAACAGGCCCTGGGCTTTGCCCGCAGCCCGGACAGGGCACCTCTGTCTTGCTTCTTTCTTACCTGCCTCACTCCCGCCCCCACCCCCCAAGTTAGGGTCCTGGCCCAGCCCCTCCACTTCCCCTAGGAGTCAGGCCCCCCCATTCCTTTCTGGCTCCACCAAGCCACCCTCCACCCAGCACCCCCAAGTGCTTTCTAGCTGGTCACCACTGCCGCCACCTTTCTGGCCAAAGACCCCACCACCACTGCTCTGGGATCGGAACAGGGCAGCACCCATACTGCCTGCCTCTGCCCCGTGGCTTCCACTGGCAGCTCAGGCACCCCCACACTGGCCGTGGCCCCTTTCCTGGCGCTGACACCATCGGAAGAGGGGTACGGGCTTGTTTTCTGCTTCTTCTCTCACCTTGCCCCGTCACTGAGCCCCCAACATGGGCTGGCGACGGTGGCTGCAGGCTGGGCCCTCGCCGCATGGCCTGACCACTCGGGCTGCTGGGTGTGGGCAGGTGCTGCTGAGTCAGGGCCAAGCAGAGCCCCCTACCTTGTCCCACTCTTGTTTCTCTGGTCTGTCCTTTTGGTCCTACCTGCTGTCAGTCAGCCCCCCAGGAGTTCATGAAACCAGGAGGAGGCAGGGCTAACCCCAGGGTTCCCTGCTCTGAGAGCCCGTTATCCCTCAGTCTCCTTCCCCAGGGATGGAGAAATGCAGTTCTTAGACCCAGACTGGCCTTGACCATGAGTTTGTGGGGTGAGGCCCATGTGGAGGTGGAGGATAGAAAATCATGCTTCTCCCGTGATCAGCAGGTTTCTCCTAACAGCCAGCCTGTGGTGGGAGATCACTCAGAAGGGTGGGGGGAGGGGTCTACATGCTCTTTACTTCCCTATCTTTTGGGCACCGCTGTGAGCCAGACAGCGTAACTGGGGCACACACACTCTGCCCACTCTCCTGGGAAGCCCCTGGCTCTGCCCTGAAAAGGCAGGACCCCAACCCTTACAGCCCAACCCTCCACTCGCTCCCTGCAGGGCTGGGGTTCAGGCTTCCCAGGCCAAGGTGACTCCGATTGGCAGGTAACGGGGCCCTGCCCCTCTCTCTCCATGCCAGGATGTCCCCAGTTTCATCCCGAAACCCCACCTCCATTATTATGCCCAGAAAAAGTTCCAACTGCCCAAAGTTCGGAGAAGGCAATGGCACCCCACTCCAGTACTCTTGCCTGGAAAATCCCATGGACGGAGGAGCCTGGTAGGTGGCAGTCCGCGGGGTTGCCCAGAGTCAGACACGACTGGGCGACTTCACTTTCACTTTTCACTTTCATGCATTGGAGAAGGAAATGGCAACCCACTCCAGTGTTCTTGCCTGGAGAATCCCAGGGACGGGGAAGCCTGGTGGGCTGCTGTCTATGGGGTCGCACAGAGTTGGACATGACTGAAGTGACTTAGCAGCAGCAGCCCGAAGTTAGCACTGGGTAAGGGGCTCAAGGGACACGCAGGCCCATGACACCAGGTCCTTGTCCCTTGTCCCCCTTTGGCTTATCACCACTTTCCTCCTGGCCTCTGGAGCCTCTTGGGGAGGCTCCTGCTTTCCACCTTCCCGTGGGGCAGCTGCAGAGTCCTCAGGGCCTCGGCCTCACTCTCCCTGGGCCAGGCCCCGCCACCCCCTCCTGTGCGCCATCTGTACAGTGAGAGCTGGAACCCTCCAGGGCCCTGGGGTGCTGGCGTGGGAGTGGACATGCTCTGGAGGCTGTTCTCAGCCTGGGGGCTGCCTCCCAGGACCGTGGCAGGGGGTAGAGCAAGGCTGCACACCTCTGCAGGGCCTCGTGTCCTAGTCATTGAGGTGAGCACGAACCCCGCTCCAAGTATGGATCTGGGGACCTGCACGAGCCAGTCACATGTGTGAGGGTGACACTCAGGGCTGTCACCTCACTGAGCCTACAGGGTGAGTGAAGAGTGCCCAGCTCAGGCCTGACCCCCACCATCCTTCTGTTCTTGGGGTCCTGAGAAGCCAGCCCACCCCCCAGCCTGTGTATTGGGTGGCGTTGCGTCCTGATACATGGGTGGAGAGCTGGGCCCAGCTTGCTCTGGGTGGAGGGTGAGGTGGAAGAGCACTGACAAGGTGGAGGAGTTGGGTGGCCGGCCTGTCCCTCGCCTCTGTGAGCCAGCCTCCCGGAGATGGGCGGCGGGAGCCAGGCGGGGAACTGGTGTCTGTTGGCTGTGTGTCCCCTGGTCTCTGGAATCCCCTGTTCTCAAGGAAACTGGCAGAATGGTGCTAATTACTGCTTTTCTTGGCATTGAGTAGAAGCAGGACATCTGTGTGTACGCGTGTATTTAAGTTAAATTATTTATAATAACCGTAACCAGCTCTCACGCTGGCCAGGAGCCTGCTGAGCAGACATCTCTCCTGCCCTCTAGCGGGCGGGGACGGAAAGACACCCTCGTGTCGCGAGATGGACCTCATCGAAGGAAGGCTTCCTGGCATTTTTAGAGTTTGTGTGATTTTTTAAACCACGCATCTGTCCCTTCAAATTCCATTACGTGGAGCATATTTCAGCACCTTCTGACATTACTGGCGACAGCTGAGGAAGTGCGGGCACCACTGGGACCGTGGCTTATTCCCTGGGAGTATGTTGGCCTCTTCTCCCCTCCAATGGGGACCACCACCAGACCCTCCAGAAGGGGGTTGGGGACGTGGGACCGTCTTCTCCCCCAACCCCAGGCCAGTAGGCTCCCCCATAATGCTTGCCCGGAGCCCCTGGGAGAGGCCGCTGTTCCCTCTGCCTGCGACCGTCGCCCAGTGTCCCGTCCTTTCTGTTGTGTAGACGTGGATGACTGTCTAGTGACCCTGTAATTGCTGTAACCACAACTCCCGGCCTTAGATGTAGTGTGTTTGATGCTGTATTTTCAATAAATGCCTCCGGGGCCCTGCTCTGACCGGGGGGCGTCAGGCACCACGTCTTTTCTGTTTTTTCTTTCTCGTTCCTTCAGAGGCTTCTTTGCCAGGGGCGGGGGCTTCAAGGGATGGGAGCGCCCACCAGAGTCAAGTTTGGGAGCTGGCGCCATGGGCCCCGAGCAGCTCAGGGCCCACCGTCCTTGGGTGGCGCGTTTATTTCCTTGTCTCCCTAAGCTGCTCCTTAAATGTCGTCCTCTCTCTCCTCCCGCTCCCAGCCCGGGCCAGGATGGGGTTGGAGAACAAGAGGCCCCCCTCAGTGTCAGACGGCATGCAATGCAGCCAGCGGCCCGCCCCTTCCCCACAGCCCCTCTATCACAGCGGGCACACAGGCTTGGGTTCTGGGGCTGGATGCCTCTCTGAGATGCGGTTTGAGGGCACAGGTGGTCTCTGGGGTGGGGGGTGGGGGTTGTTAAGAGGAAGCGTCGGTCTGTGTGCCGCGCCCGGGAGCCTGGTGGAGGTGGGGTTCTTTTGACAGAGGCTCCCAGGGTCTGTCTTCTGTGGAGCCAGGACAAAGGCTCATGCCTGACACTTCACACGATCTGCTAGTTGAGTGATGCCACCACGTGTCCCAACAAAAGGGTCAGACTGAAGAACCGTTCCCCCCCCCCAACCCCCCAGTGCCACCTTGTCCACTCACATCAGAGATTGGGAGAGCACCTGTGCCAGGTAGGCAGCCCCAGGTGTTAGCAGGACCTGCGAGGGAGGAGCTGGTCAGACCCAGCCGGCCACCTCTAAGACCCATGGCCTGACTGGGCTTTAGCTTGCCAATTACTTGGGGTGTACTTCGGCCAGCGCCTGGCCTGGCCCAGCCCATGGGCTGCCCAGTGGGGTAGCACAGGAAGCCCAGGGCAGGCAGACATGCTGCCGCCCCCTGGAAAGGCTCAGGCATGTGTGTGTGCGTGTGTGTGTGTATGTGTGTCGTCGTCTCCCCACCACCCGCCTCCACTCCCCACTGTGGCCCACACACCCTGCCCTCAGGCTGCTGCTGCACACAACAACCAGGGGTCCTGGGGTAGGTGCAGGGAACGGGGCTTTGTGTGACTGGAGCAAGTTTGCCGAGGGTCCCAGCGCACCCACACTGCCCCTCGGTGCTGAGCATCCCCCCCCGACCTCCGACCACTCCCCAAGGTCGTCGCTGTCCTGCTGCATGGCATCACAGTTCTAAAATGACAGCACCAACCTGTGTCTTGTGTTTAGAGTCAGAACCTTCCCCAGGCATTTTGGGGGAAAGGAGGTAGGGATCACCCTAGGCAGAACGGGTCCTTGGGTGGAATGTAGGCACGTCCAGCCTGGGGCCAGCCAGCCAGGTGCCCAGAGTCCTCTATAGATTTGCTTGATAGTTTCCACACCTTGATTTCCCCATGTCCCCCAAACACTGGGCCCGCCTTTGGTTCCGAAGTCCAGGTGGCCTCCTGGCACTTAGAAAGGCAATAAAAAGGTCACGTGATCCTCCAGGCGGGCATCAGCTGACCCACCCTCTTAGAAGTTATTTAAAATGAGGGGAAGGGATGAAAACCAGGGAGATCAGTAGACTGAAGCTTGGCCAGCGGTACCCCAGGTATGCAGCTGGGGTGGGCGCCTTAGCCAGCCCCCGGCTCTGCTGCAGGGCCTGAGCCAACCTGCCCGTCCGTCGGCACATTGTCCTTGGGCTCAGTTGTCCCCTGGGACTGAGGTAAGGCTGGACCTTTGCAGCTCGGTCCAGACGGCAGACTAATCCCTTATTAACTGCCTCTGCCCCCTCCCCCTCTGTAATCAGTTGCCTTAATCAGAAGCATGGTTGACATTCTGGCTTGGGGCCACTGGGTCCTGTGGTGTGATCTGTACCGCGCTCAAGTTAAAGAGACACTGTCACCTTCCGTCTGCGGACAGCTTCGCGATCGCTCATGGCTCTTTCTAAGTTGGAGTCTGGCTGGCGTCCTGCCAGAGCCTCTTCCTGGAGATCCCCAAGCCTGGCTGCCTCCCCCTCTGCTCTGCCAGGGGCTTTAGCGGAGTGTCCGGTGTCTGAGACTAGAGAGCAGCAGCGGTGGGACTCCCGGGGTCAGGCCCGGGGGAGCAGGGGCTCCCCGAGCTCGGCCACTGCGAGGAGGCTCTGGGCACCAAGCAGGAAGTGGCCCAGTTGAGCGCCCGGTGCAGGACTGGATGTTTCTGCTTCGAGGTGAAGGGTTGGCGTGAGGTTGGCGAGGGCGACAGTGTCACTTTAATACCAAGACTCGTAGTAGACCTAGTTTGCTGTGAGGCTGAAGGGGATCGGAGGGGGCATGCAGGGAGGGGTGGGTCACGCCAGCACCTCCCAGCCACCTGCTCCTAATGGCGTGAATGTGGTTGGACCGCTTTTCTGCTGCAACTAACACACACCTCCTCTGGGACCCCAACTCGGGCCCCACCTTGCACCGTGGGGGAGGGGAGGGGGCCCACCGAGGTGGAGGCCCTGCTCCAGAGGACCCCCAGGGCTGACCTGCTCCTCTCTCCCATGCCCCCCGGGCTCTCTCATAGGTGCTTCCCAGCAGACTCCGTCGGCCTCTTCCCCACCAGCCCCAGCCTGGCCGTCCCCTGCCCGAGCCTGAGCATCACAGGCCCCTCGCCATCTTTGTTCGTCCCCACCCCGCCCGGCTTCCTGCCGATCGCCAACCACCAGCTGTTCCGGTCCCCCCGCCGGGCCTCACCCTCCTCGCTGCCTGGCCGCCTCAGCCGGGCCCTCTCGCTGGGAACCATCCCCTCTCTGACACGAGCAGGTAAGTGGCACTAAAAGGCATCGGCGGGCAGTGCGGGGCTTGAGGCACCTAGCTGAGCTCGAGGCGGGGGTGAGGGTCCTGCTGTAGAGTTGGCGGAACTGGGTTCAAACCCTGGTGTGTCTACTCAGTAACTGCCTGAGCCAAGGGGCTTAACCATTCTGAGCCTCAGTTTCCCACAAAAAATAAATGAGGCCAGTCGTGGAACCCACCCTGTGTGAAGGTTAAGCCCGGTGATGGACTTAACGAGCGTAGGTGTCACAGTTCTCATTGTTGTTATTCCTGCTGTCTTGTGATCCTGTGTATCGTGTGCTCTGTCATGTCTGACTCTTTTGTGACCCCGTCGACTGTAACCTGCCAGATTCCTCTGTCCATGGAATTTTTCAGGCAGGAATACTGGACTGGGTTGCCACTTCCTCCTCCCGGGGATCTTGCCCATCCAGGAATAGAACCCAGGGTCTCCTGCATTTCCTGCAATTTTCAGACAAATTCTTTACCACTGAGCCACCTGGGAAGCCCCTGAGACCCTGGGGGCTGGAAAATTTGCCCCCAGCCTCTGTGGTCCAGGGCCCAGGGATTTGGTTCAAGCCTGTCGTGTTCATGGAGCCCTGGTGGGCCCAGCATCTGGTCCCCACCACAGGAAGCTTTGTCTCATCCCTCCCCTTCCCCAGCAGGATCTTTCCAGGGGCCCTGCTGGGTCTTCTTCAATGACCCTCCTCACTTGGGGAGGTTGCCTGGTGTCCGCAGGGTTTGCTTTATCCTCTGGGGGATGGCCTGGAGGGCAGGGCAGTGCAGCAGGATCTGGCCTCCAGGAACGTGGGCAGCATCTTGGTTAAGCTGGGCTTTCTGACATGTACTATCTCTCTGAAGCCCCTCAGCAGTTCCTCCATGCTGGGGCTCCCCCCGCCCAGCCCGACATCCCCTGGGCCTGTTCTCTCCATAACTTGCCCAGCAGCTGTGGCCGCCAAGACCTAGGGTTGAGCCCAGGCGTCTTCTCGCCCTGTGTGCAGTCCAGCGGCCTCCTAGGTAGCGGGTGGGTCACACTGCAGGAGGGACGGCTCACTGGACACACCTTGAGCTGAGCAGTGGGTAGTGCTTGAGGCCTGCAGGGTGGGATTGATGGGGGTCAGACTGAGCCCTGAATAGTACCGAGATCTGGACTCCAGGCATTTCCATGTCACCTGACGTGAGCCATGTTGCTGGGAGAAGGGCCTCGTCTGGTAATGGTTATTCAGCAGAGACCCCTAAGCAGGTGAGTTGCAGCTCAGGCCCTGCTCAGACCTGGGGCTGATGGATGGGGCCCTGGGGGCCCTCTGTGAACAGCCCCTGGAGCTGGGACAGAGGGGAGCGGAGTGGACAGGAAGGCCCTGGACTTGGGAACCTGGGGATCCAGCAGCTGGGCCCATCTGCAGAACAGTGTTCTCTGCAGAGCCTCCAGGTCGGGGCAGGGACCCAAGCTGTAGGGCCTCTGGCGGACGGCATGGGTCTGGCCACTGCCTGCTGTGTCCACAGGCAGTCTCCTTGCTGCCTGGGGAGGCCTGAGGTGAGGGCTCAGGAGGCTGCCTGCCCCAAGGGCCCAGGGCAGTGCTATGGGACACAGGTTGGTCTCAGAGTGACGTGTGAGGGCTGGGACCCAGTTGCCATTGCTGGGCCAGCCCTTGGCTCAGGTGTTAGGCGGCCCTGGCGGTCCAGGATCCGTCTTGCCCAGCTCTACCTGCCTCTGCAGCTCCTGCTGCAGGCCTAACCCCGGCTCCCTGCAGCTCATGCTGGGTGGGAAGGCCCCTCCCCTGCACCCATCGACAGGTTAGCAGAGGAGGCAGGACTCAAGGTGGCTGGAGAAAAGAAGGGCACAGGGCAGGCGCCAGGCCTGGGCTCCCGTGTGGCCTGTGTGGGTTCCAGTTTCCTTATTTGTGAAGCGGGGACCTGCCCTTGAGGACACAGGATGTGGGGTGACGCAGAGCAGCCATGCCTCAGGGAGGGGTTGGAGACAGGCCATCTCCCCAGGGACCTGTGTTGCCTTCCTGTCTCCAGACTCAGGGTACCTGTTCAGCGGGAGCCGCCCTCCATCTCAGGTGTCCCGACCCGGGGAGGTCTCAGTTTCAGGTAAGAAGGACCGAGCGCCAAGGGGAGTGATGGGAAGCTGGCTCAGGCAGGGAGCGTGTGAGCCGGGGTTTCCAGAGCGTGTGTGCAGGGCGGGACGGCAGACAGGCCCTTGGAGGGGATTCTGTTCAAATCCTAGCTCCCGGCCTCCCAGCTGTGCAGCCCTGGGCGAGTGCCTAACACCCCGTGCTTCATTTTTCTCTTCTGTGAAATGGGCACCAGAGTTTCTAGGACTAGCTGTGGTGCCGTCGTCCTTACAATGGTGACATGTGGAGGTGGCACTTGGAAATGAGCAGGGCCCAGGTTAGCTGAGCCCAGGTCTCCAGGGTTTCTTTCTCCCCATGCCTTGTTCTCAGCTGAGGGAGGTAGCAGAGACTTTGGACAGAAATTGGAGAGGGGCAGAGGGGGCATCGCTGAGGCTCTGCGATCCTCTTCCCCGCCCTGGGTGCCTCCTCCCACAGTTCCCAGCAGGGGCCCCTGTGCCCAGCAGTCTAGGCCCAGCCTTGGCCTTTCTCCCTCAGTCGGTAGACGAGAAAGCAACAGATCAGAATAGGCGCTCCTGTAAGCAGAGCGAGCACTCACTATGTTGTCGTCTCTGCCTTCCTCCCACCTCCAGATTACTTCTCTCTGCTGTCGGGCAGCTGCCCCTCCTCCCCGGTCCCTTCCCCAGCGCCCTCCGTGGCCGGCTCGGTGGCCTCCAGCGCCGGCTCCTTGCGCCACCGCCGGCCCCTCATCAGCCCGGCCCGGCTCAACCTGAAGGGGCAGAAGCTGCTGCTGTTCCCGTCGCCCCCTGGGGACGCCCCACACACCCCTAGCAGCTCCGACGAACACTCGCCCCACAACGGCAGCCTCTACACTGTCGAGTCGCCCCCGGCCCCACAGAAGCAGCCAGCACGGGACACAAAGCACACGGCGGGTACGGCCCTCTGACCTCGCCCTGGAGGTGGGAGAGCCCTGCGGGCCATGGGAGGCCTCCAGTCAGTGTGCAGTGATGGGGACACCATCAAGAGGTTGCTCGGGGCCTGTCCTGGCTCTTACCTGACTGTGGCCGCTCTCCCAAGTCCAGGCACTCTACAGCCTGGCTTCTGGTGACCTTGAACCCTTCAGGACCTTGCCCCTAGTTGGCTGCTTTTATTTCCTTCTTTTGCAATTGACTTGGAGGATCCTCTGTTCTGTGCATCGGGCTGCAGATGTTTTTTATTTTGTTCAAATGCTGTTTTTCTACAAAGCGTTCTAGAACGTTTTAACTTAGGCCTCAACATTTAACATCTAGATGTTTCCCACGAACCTGTGGATTTCCTGTGTCTCTCATGACATCAGAAGCTCTGGCCACACCGGGCTGGACAGGTAGAAGGGCAGGCTGAGGCCCCTCGCCCCAGCCTCTGCCCCTCCGTAGCCCTGCTTGTGGCGTCGTCTTCCATACCTAGTGGTGTTTGAGTTTGCAGCTCCTGACCCAAAGCTGCCTCTCTTCCCGGCAGCTACACAGACGGGACCTGAGTGAGGAACAGGCCACCCACTGTCCAGGGCAGGCCAAGCGAGTTGGACCAGCCAGGCTGGATGGCCAGCGGCCGCATTCATGGACCATCCTGGGACTGGAGGTGGAGCTGCCCACATCTGTCCCTGGAGGTGCTCCCCCAGCTCCCACTGAAACGCCCCTTCTCCCTGCAGACACGAAGTCAGTGCCAGAAGGGGGCAGCAGCTGCAGCAGCCGCTCCATCAAGAAAGAGGACGACTCATCCCAGTCCTCCTGTGTGGTGGACACCACCACCCGAGGGTGCGCCGAGGAGCCCACCAGCTGGCGAGGTCTGCACCCTGTGGAATGTGGGGAAGAGGGCAGGGCCGTGGGTCTGCAGCCACTGTCCCCTCCTGTCTGTCAGAGAACAGCCCCTCAAGGGTCCTCGGGTGGCAGAGGGTGGTTTGATGCCCCCGCACCTGCTGGGCCCCCTGTGGCTCAGCAGACAGCACCCCACGCCCAGGTTACAAGGGTCTGCGCCTGCACTGTCACAGGGGCCTCTGGCCTCAGGTGACTGCTTAAGGCTAACAGTTACGGTGTAATCAGAATAAGAATCTGGCTGCCTACCTGTACCAGCCACATAGGTGTCCCAAGGCCACGTGTGGCCTGCGGCTGCTCAGGAGGACAGCAGGTAAAGAACACTGTCACCATTCCATAAACTTCCCCAGGGGGGTGTCGGCCTGGGCACGCTGGCGGCCAGTGCAGAGGCTGCAGGCCATGCTGGGCAGCAGTTTGCCTGGGTTCAAATCCAGGCTTCTCAGCTTGTGAACTGGGGGTGGGCTATGAGACTGAATCGGGATTCTGGGTAAAGCCCAGTGGTCAGGTCCTGACACTCCCCTGGGGCATGTGGAAGCCGTGTGTATTGAGCAAGGATTTTCCTGAAACAATCATTTTGGGCTGACCGGAAATGGGGGCCGCCCCCAGATCTGGGACATGACCCAGCAGCATCAACTTTGGGTGGGGGGGCCCACTCAGCAGCTTATTACCTTGAGGCCTGGGCAGGGGCCTCCTCCTGTCCTGACTGTAAAGCTGGTGTCCCCATGGCAAGGTACAGGTGTTACTGCCCTAGCCAGGTACCTGCTAGGTGGTGCAGGGTCAGGAGGGGAGGTACCTTCAAGGAGTCAGGACTTGAGAATTCCCCAGAAGTCCAGTGGTTAGGACTCTGCGCTCTCACTACCAAGGGCCAGGTCCCTGGTCAGGGAAGATCCCACAAGCTGCAGGGTGCAAAAAAAAAAAAAAGAGTGAAGACTTAGAATGACAGCAGGTTCCTGGGGTCTTTTCAGATAGGAAGGCTTTTAGGGGCGGGGCCTCAGCCCAGGGGAGCCCACCCCCCTGGGGGTGGGGCCTCAACGCCGCAGCGCTCAGCTCACTGGTCTCGGTTTTTCTCTTGGAAGGTCGTTTTGGCCCCTCCGTGATCCGGGGCCTCCTGGCCGTGAGCTTGACCGCCAACGCCCTCTTCACCTCGGCCTACCTGTACCAGAGCCTGCGCTGACCCGTGGTCCGCAGCCTCCTGGCACCCGGAGAACCTCGGAGGGTGCGCCCAGGTGCATGCCGCTGCCACCACTGCCGGCCTTGGCCCTCCAGAGGGCCCGCCGCCTCCGCCCTCTTCTCCAGGGCCCTTGACCTCGCCTCCGGAGGGAGCCCTGTTCCCCGCCGCCTTCTCCCCACCTGACAGACTCCGGGGCTGGGCGTGGTCTCAGGGGCGCAGTCCTCCTTGGCTGGTATCAGTTGTGCGTTTGGTGCTGACACTCTGATCCCCAAGCCGGAGATCCTGGAGGGGCTGCGTGACTCTGGGGTCCCCTCCCTACCGTCCAGCCCTGCCTGGCAGGAATGCCACTACTACTGTGAGGGGAGCAGGAGCTGGGCTGCCCCCCGACCCCGCATCCCCGGGCTGTGATCACCTCTTTGTACTGTACTCCTTGACCCGGTCAAGTGGAAGGTAAAGCCCCGGTGGACACCCCCTCGAGGACCGGCGGCATCTGCCTATGTCCTGCGCCATGCTGTGGGCTGGGCCTGCCCTCTGGCTCCCCCGGGTGGGCAGTGAGTTTCCTGCCCAGGGCTTCTCAGAGTTCCTGGGTCTCTGGGGCCCAGCGGGACTAGTGTAAGCACCCCCGCAAGCTCCCTTCTCCCTGCTGTGCCCCCATTTTATTACCTCTGGTGACCTTCCCAGGCAGCAGCCCGGCCACCCTGAGAACACTACCCAGGGCCACCCTGTCTCCAGGCCCCTCCCTCATGCACTGCCCTCAGGGGCTTTGCTGGGCCCCTCTGCCCACAGGTCTCTGAGGACCCTGGACCCCTGCCCCCATCCTGCCGTGAACTCGGCTCCTCTGGGCGTCCTGCGGCCGCAGTGGGCTCAGTGTGACCTCTGTCTCCAGGCCACCATGGCTGGCCTGCTTCCTACCCCGAAATCCTCGGTCCTGCCACTGCCCTTCCAACTGATACTGCAGGTTTGTGCCCCACGCAGCCCCCCGACCTTGGGCTGGAGTCCCATCCTGCCCTCAAAAGTCGGGCACAGGGACCCTCACGGTGCCGTGAGGAATGAGAAGACTGCGGGAGTCAGCATCCCCACGCTGCTGTCCCGGGCTCTGGATGCAGGTGTGGGGCGGCGTGCGTGCGTGCACACTCCTACGTGTGTCTGTGCACGTTTGTGCCACTCGGTGAACTCTGAGTCTCCTTAGGGGGAGGGTCGTGAGAGCAGGGGAAGGGTCTTCACTCTGTCATTCAGGGATAAAGTTTAATTTTATTTTTCTACATATTTTTGCCAGGTCAGGCGTTCCGCTCCTAAGCAGGATGCCCCCAATTCTCCCTGCCAGGGAGGTTTAGTTTTTTTAAGCTTCGGGTGCTTTTTTAGTATTTTTTTTTTTTTTTTTTACCATGTGGGGAAGGATTGCTCTGACTTCCCCCACTCCTGAGAGCTACTGTTTCCTGCCCTGCCCCCCACCCCGGAACACGGGGAATTGGGGGGCCGGGGGCCACTTCAGGTCCCTGACTCCAACTGCCAGAGATGGTTCCAACTCGGAGGTGATGCCTCTTGGCCCCCATCTGTACAGTGGGCATGTGTGTCGAGTTTTTTAATTTTATTTTTTGCCTAACCAAGCCAAACTCCATTCCCGAATGCCCTTCTTCTTTGGCTCTGAGGAAGCTCCAACTGAGTGCCCAGCCCTCTTTCACCCTGGCCAGCCAGGCCCCTCCTGTCCAGGGCCTGTGGTCCCAGCGCCTCCCAGGGGCAGGGGAGAGGCTGGGCCAGGAGGGGGCTGACTTATGTTTTCTTTCAAATAAAAACACAACCTTATTTTTCTTTACAAAAGCAGAAAAGGAAACCAAAAAAGATACCAACCTTTGAACTACACCTCAGTCTGTCTTGTCTTCATTTGCTTTGCTCAGGCACCAGACAGGGTTGTGTGTATGTGTTGGGGGAGGGTGGGTGGAGGCATATTCACTCTATACAGAGCCCAGGGTGAGTGGCCCAGAGCTCCTGGTGTTGAGTGGTGGGTACCAATGGCTGTGTTCCCAGAAGGGCTGAGGGATTTGAAAGGACATCAGCAGAGACATACTTTGCCGACAAAGGTCCATCTAGTCAAAGCTATGGTCTTTCCAATAGTCATGTATGGATGTGAGAATTGGACTGTTAAGAAGGCTGAGCACCAAACAATTGATGCTTTTGAACTGTGGTTGGAAAGGCAAGACTCTTGAGACTCCCTTGGACTGCAAGAAGATCAAACCAGTCAATCCTAAAGGAAATCAACCTGAACATTCATTGGAAGGACTGAAGCTGAAGCTCCAATAGTTTGGCAATCTGATGCGAAGAGCTGACTCTGGAAAAGACCCTGATGCTGGGAAAGATTGAGGGCAGATGTCTGGGGGAGGAGAAGGGGTAGATAGGATGAGATGGCTGGATGGGATCATCAACAATGGACATGAGTTTGAGCAAACTCTGAGAGATGGTAAAGGACAGGGAAGTGTGGCGTGCTGCAGTCTATGGGGTCACAAAGAGTCAGACACGACTGGGCAACTGAACAACAATCAGCTACCTGGGTGGGCCTGGGCGGGAGGGTGAACTGGAGCAGAGATAGGAGGCCCTGGGTAAGCAGCGAGAGCAGGGGTTCAGCCGGCTCTTCGCCTTTCCCAGCCAGTGGCCCCTGACCTGGCCCTGGATGATCCATGTGACAGACCTTGTTTTCCGAGCCCACTTGGAATGGCCCAGCCATCCTCCCAGCAAGTGGACTTGGCACCAGCCTCCCCAGATGCACTGGTGGACCCCCAGCCCACACGCCAGCCCCAGTGGGCCCTGATGTAGCACTGGGAGATGCCCCAGTGAGCTGGGAGCCTGGGTGGGAACCCCAGGGGCTGGCCTCCTGAGTGTCCCAGCACAGGTTCTGAGCCCAGGCTGCCCAGTGACCAGAGTCTGCATTTCTGTGGGCTTCAATTTGACTCTGAAGCAGGCCCACCATCCAGGGCTGATCTGGAGATGACTGAAGTGCCCCACTATGGCAAAGGACTCATCCAGGCCCAGCACCTGTAGGGAGGGTGGTCGGTGGGTCCTTGTCTCCCTGAGGATGGCAGGGCAGGCTGTCTGACCGGCCCTGAGGACAGATGGGAAGGGACGGGCCCGAGCTGCTCACTCTGACCCGCATGGATCACAGCCGACCGTGTGTGGTAGCAGCAGGGCCAAGCCGCCCCAAGTGTGTGTGCCTGTGTGCAACGTCACTTCAGTGTGCCTGACTGCGACCCTAAGGACTAGCCCTCCAGGCTCCCTGTCCATAGGATTCTCCAGGCAAGAATACTGCAGTGGGTTGCCATGCTTTCCTTCACGGGATCTCCTGCATTGGCAGGAGGGTTCTTTACCACTAGCGCCACCTGAAGATGGAGCCACAAACACATCTGAGTTCACTGATTTCACAGGTCTTGTGATGTCCTCTGAGGCTGTGACCTCAGGAGGCCAAAGGGCCCAGTTCTTAGCAGCCCTCTCCTCCAGGGAACCTGTGAGTGCATGCCCAGGAAGAACCCAAGGCTCCCTCAGAAGTCACACCCGGCCCCCTGCTCAGAGCTCCCACCAAGCCCTGCTCTGGGACAAGGAGACCCAGCTGAGAGGGCTGTGGGGAGACGCCCCCCTGGTTTCTGAAAGCGATGTAGATGTGTCTGTTATCCCCTCACTAATGTCATCTTCTGTTGTCTCCTTATGAAAGAGAAATAAGTTTATTGTAGAAAATCTACAAATACAAGTGAGCAAAAAAGAAAATGACCCATAATCTCACAATTAAAATAATGGTGTCTACTCTTTTTTTTCTACATACGTATCTTCATATTTTCTTTTATGAAAATGGCATCTCTCTGCCCGCCGCATTCTGCCACTTTGCTTCTCACTTTAAACTGTTACCGGCCTATTCCATATCAAGTGTGCTTGCTCATCCCTCTTACAGCGTGCCTTCCCGGAGAGCACAAGCAGGCAATCTGACCTTCCCTTACTGCCAAGCATCTAGATTCCTGCTTTTAATCATCGGGACAGGGGTAAGCATCTTGTGGGAACCTGCGTCTTCTGTACCTACAGACTGTTCTTAGGATAGGTTTTGGGGGTTTTGTTCTATCACAGGTTTATCAGGAACCCAAAGCATTTTATATGCATTGCCTGGTTGCATTCTAGAAAGGAAAAGAAGGTGATCTAGGGTTTGGTTTTTTGTCTTGGGAGTTTTTTTCCCTTCAAAAATTCTTGATCCGACTTTAGCTTTGGATACCTGCACCTGGTTCCCAGACAACTTATGTGGTGGGATAGAAAGACGGTCAGAGGATCCAAGTTCCCTGGTCATGTTGGTAAAGAGATGGTCCCCGCCCCAATTCAGCCCCCAGGGAGGGACTTGGGAGTGGGGTGGGGGGGAAAGGAGGTGAGCAGGTGCTCAGCACCAAGTCCAGCAGAGAAACTCAGTTTTCATAGTCTGGGCTGCACGTGAGGTTGTATGTCAGAAAAAAGGTGTGCTGATAAGAAAAATCACCGACAGCATACCAGCCACCTTGCCTACTAGCTGTGTGACACTTGGAGCACTCCATGCAACATAAGTGGAAGGACCTTGGACCTCCTGTCCCCACTGAGGGGCAATCAGAGGCAGAAGCCCCCCGTTAGAGAATGTTTGGGGGGTCTGGAGTGGCTCCACTGCTGCAAAATGCTTTTTTTTGGCGGGGGAGGGGGCTGCACTGGGTCTTTGTTGCTGTGAGCAGGGGCTATTCTCTAGTTTCAATGTGGGGGCTTCTCATTATGGTGGTTTCTCTTGCAGAACACGGGCTTTAGAGTGCAGGTTCAGTAGTTGGGGCTTGAGGGCTTAGTTGCCTGGAGCCATGGGGAATCTTCCCGTACCAGGCATCGAACCCATGTCCCCTGCATTGGCAGTCGGATTCTTAACCACTGGACCACCAGGGAAGTCCTGCAAAATTGCTTTTTGTGGTAGCAGCTCTGAGGGCATTTTGTTACAGAGGGTAAAAGTGGGGGAAGCTGCTCTCAGCCCCCAAAGCATCTGACAGATGACAGCGAGTGGGCTAGATCACGGTGAAGGAAGGGAGAGAAACAGGATTCCGGTGCGTCTTCTTCATCCATAACTAGGTTTTCACAATAAGCATTGTGGTGTCCCTAGAGTGCTCCAGGCTGTGCCAGGCACTGGGGCTACAATGTTGGGCAGAACAGAGGTGTCCCTGCTCCCTGGGGGCTACGTAGAGCAGGAGGCCGGGCTTAGATAAGCACCCAGTGAGTACACAATGACACACCTTCAGGGCTTCGAAGTCATGGGTCATAGTCTCGAGGTTGGAGACGAAACTTTAAGGCAAGATGAGACAGGTCACTCTAAGTAGGAGTAAGTGCTTATGCAAAGGCCCCAGGGTGGCGTAAGGAATTGGAAAGTTACTGTGACAAAAACCCTGGGATGGAGGGTGTGAGTAGCTCCAGCTGAGCCCAGGAGAGCAGAAGCCACCCACAAAGGATGTCATTTGTCACCCACAAATGGCACATGAGGAATTTTAGACTTCATCCTAAGAGCAAAGGGAAAGCCAATGTCAAGTACAAGCAAGGGAGAGACAGGAGCAAACGAGCATTTTTAAAAGGTGACTCATCGGGACTTCCCTGATGGTCCAGTGGTTAAGAATCTGCCTGCCTAAGCAGCGGACATGGGTTCGACCTCACGGTCGGTGAAGACTCCACATGCCAAGGGGCAGTTTAGCCCATGAGCCACAACTGCTGAAGCCCTGGTTCCCTAGACCGTGCTCTGCAACAAGAGAAGCCACCATCATGAAAAAGCCCTCGCGCCTCACCTACAGAACAGCCTCCTGCTCTTCACAACTAGAGGGGAAAAAAAAGCTGATGCAGCAACAAAGACCCAAGACAGCCAAAAATCAATAAGTAAATAAAATTATAAAAAATAAAAATTGTTCAATTTTTGGAGAACCAAGTAGGATCTGAGCCCAAAATTTATGAGCATAACAGCATTTCCGTATTTTGTCTTTTCCTTGACTTAACTGAATTACACAGCTTTGAATAACATCACCAACTCAATGGACATGAACTTGGGCAAAGTCCTGGAGACAGTGAGGGACAGGGAGGCCCGGCTTGCTGCAGTCTATCGGGTCGCAAAGAGTCGGACAGAACTTAGTGACTGAACAGCAACAGCAACAAGCTTGAATCGAATGTGGCAATTCATAATACGTACGTAGGGGCTTCCTGACAGCTTGCGGCACCTAAGCCAGAGTCAGGCAGCCTGTGCGTCAGGGTGCACTGCTGGGGCCGCTCGGTGCCTCTGTAGAAAGAATTTCTTTAAGCAACTTGAGCTCTTCCATTCTAACACCAGTGGACCTTTCCAAGTTCGTCCATCTAAATCACACGTGCCAGCATAAATCCACGTGGCATAGCCCTCGCTCGCCCACCAAGTTGCCAGAACATTCCCTGAGAATTGCCAGATGCCACCAGGGGATGTGTGATTGCCTCCTTTCAACTTGCTTAGACATGATGCTGGAAGAAATAGGGGGTTAAGGGAAAGCTCGTGATTTTCTGGAGTTGACTTGATAACTAGATCTAGTCCCGGGCAGCCATCCATCACCGGTTAGGGCCTTTTATGACCTTGAGGCCTGCCTGCAGCTGCTGAGAGGTTTGCTGAGCTGGGATTGTGTCTGGAGATTCGATTTTCTGTTTGCAGAGACATCAACAGCTTATCATGAACTTGCAGCTCCCAAATTCACTGCAGTGGAGCCCAAGGAACATGGATCTCTAGTTTGACCTTAAAAATAGCAAAGTGGGCAGGAGAGTTGGGTTCAATATTTCATTTTTATTTGGCCCCTTCACTCCAATCTGCCAAATTACCAACTGCATTAGCTGATGACTTTATAGAAGGGCTGGTGTAAATGGCCCCAAGTGACCCCTGGCACAACCAAGCAGTATAGGAAGAGTCCACATCAGCAGGTCTCTTTTTCTGCTTCCGTGCTGAGCAAGCAGTAACCAGCCTGAAGTTGCTTCTCAACACATTTTGTTGACCTTGTATATTTCCCCCACAAAATCACTAGAACACATGGAATTGCTATGGATTTCCAAAATATTAGTCTATTTAAAAAGAAAATATAGAGAGTTTTTTCTAGTAGTAATATCAGTTTATTCATTGTGAAGATTGTACCAGATGCTAGCAATAGTGGACGCTAGATATAGGGTAAACAGGAATTCTGTGTGCCTTCTTTTCTGTAAATCTAAAATTGTTTCAGTGCTCGCTTCGGCAGCACATATACTAAAATTGGAACAATACAGAAAAGATTAGCATGGCCCCTGCGCAAGGATGATACACAAATTCGTGAAGCGTTCCATATTTTAAAAAAAATAAAATTGTTTCAAAGTAAAATGTTTATTTAAAAAAAATTATTTCCAGAACTTGGGGGATCCTTGATCATTACAATAACACTGCTTAATGGAACGGTTGCTTTAATTATTTTTCTTATGCATTTTCCTCCTAATAAATATCCCTAATCTTCTACTTGATCCCTAACTCATTATTAGAAACACATCAGGGACTTCCCTGGTGGCTTGTGGATAAAAGTCTGCCTGCCAATGCAGGTGACATGAGCTCAGTCCCTGGTCTGGGAAAATTCCACACGCCAAAGCAACTAAGCCCAAGCACCACAATTCCTGAGCCCGAATGCTGCAATTACTGAAGTCTGTGAGCCTAGAGCCTGTGCTCAGCAACAAGAGAAGCCATCATAATGAGAAGCCCACCCACTACAACAAAGACTCAGCACAGCCAAAAACCAATCGATATGTTAATTAAAGAAATAAACCATAAAGAAACACACCAGCTAAATTTTTTGTAGTGTCTTTTTAAAGGTATTAACATTGTACATGATAGCAACTTAAAAGCTTTCAGCTTGCAACTAACTCAGACTTAGTTCAAACTGGACCAGATCCTCTTGTTGGAAACAACAGGAGAGACCACGGGACACATTTTACAGATGAGGAAACTGAGGCACTGCCTCTCCCCATGATGATACGCAACATCAGCAGGAATCTCATGCATGCTCTAGATTCCAGATCCTGAACTTGCCGACTTTTAAAATCAGTGGTTTTCAAACTTTTGTGTGCACAGGACTCCTTAAAAGTCTGAACCTTCGATCTGAGGAAGAACCCAGGTATCTGCATTTCTAACAAGCTCCAGAAACAGTGCTCACAAGTCTTGCCAGATGAAGGGACCCTGAGGGTGTTTCCAGGAGGCAGCACCTGCTCCCCACCACCTCCAATCTTCCTTCTGATCCGAGGCTGGCACTTAGAACCCACTTCCTGATCCAGGGCCCACCAAGATTACCCAAGCGACGCCCACAGGCCGGCTGGAACTCCCTGCCTCACTAACACACAGCTCTAAAATTCCAAGCCTGAATCACTGATTCTCAGCCTTGGCAGGATTCTGGAATCACCTATCATTGTTTAGTCACTAAGTCATGTCCAACTCTTTTGAGACCCCATGGACTGTAGCCCACCAGGCTCCTCTGTCCATGAGATTTCCCAGCAAGAATACTAGAGTAGGTTGCCATTTCCTCCTCCAGGGGATCTTCCCAACCCAGGGATCAAACCCGCATCTCCTGCATTGGCAGGCAGATTCTTTACCACTGAGCCATCCAAGAAGCACGGGGGACTTTAAAAAGCACTGTTGCTGGTTCCCACCCTCAGAGATCCTGATGAGCTAAATGAGCTGGGGAAGGGGGAAAATATGGATGCAGATAAACACAAGAGATCAAACAAAAGCACTTTTTGGCCCAGTGGTTGAGAATCTGCCTTGCAGCGCAGGGGACTTGGGTTGAATCCCTAGTCGAGGAACTAAGACCCCACATACTGCGGAGCAAGTAAGCCTGAATGCTGAAACTGGAGAGTCTGTGTGCTGCCAACGAAAGATCCCGCGTGCCACAACTAAGACCCAGTGCAGCCAAAGAAATTAACATTTTTTTAAAAAATCCGATTCCTTCACCTGTTAGATTCTCAGAGACTGACCTTCATTTCGCAGTCCCTGTTTGCCCTCTGCACTTGCTGCAGGACCCAAAACAGGAAACGAATTAAATGTCCATCCAATGGAATAGGTAAAAAATTACAGTAAAAGTGGACTTTTACGCATGTAGACATTGACGCAGCCATGAAATGAGCAGATTTTTTCTATGTGCAACAAAATGGATGAACTCATGGGCTTCCCTGGTGACTCAGTGGTAAAGGGTCCACCTGCCCATGCAGGAGACATGGGTTCAATCCCTGATTCTGGAAGATCCTACATACCTCAGAGCAACAAAACCCTTGTGCCACAACTATTGAGCCTGTGCTCTGCTGCTGCTGCTGCTGCTAAGTCGCTTCAGTCATATCCGACTCTGTGCGACCGCATAGACAGCAGCCCACCAGGCTCCCCGGTCTCTGGGATTCTCCAGGCAAGAACAATGGAGTGGGTTGCCATTTCCTTCTCCAATGCAGGAAAGTGAAAAGTGAAAGTGAAGTTTGTGAAGAAAGTGAAGTCAGTCGTGTCTGACTCTTAGCGACCCCATGGACTGCAGCCTACCAGGCTCCTCCATCCATGGGATTTTCCAGGAAAGAGTACTATAGTGGGGTGCCATTGCCTTCTCCGGAGCCTGTGCTCTAGAGCCCAGGAACTGTGACCACTGAAACTCCTGCACTTTAGAGCCTGTGCTCCACAACAAAAGAAGCCCCCACAACGAGAAGCCCCTGCTCACCACAACAGCAAAAAGCCCACACAGCAACAAAGACGCAGCACGACCAGAAACTAACTAAATGATTTTTTTTTTAATGGATGAACTCATAACACAGCATTGAACACATAACTGAACACATAAATATATAAAAATTTCAAAATCAGGGACTCCTCTGATAGTTTCATGGTTAAGACTCCACCTTGCCAATGCAGGGGGCTCAGATTCAGTCACTAGTCTGGGAAACTAAGATCCCACATGCTGGAAGGACCGTCCAAAACATTGAATAAATAAAAAGAAACATTAAAAAATAATTTAAAACAGAGCTTCCCTGGCAGTCCAGTGGTTAAGAGTCCTCCTTAAAATTCAGGGGACACAGGTTTGACCGTGATCCGGGAAGACCCCATGAACCTCCGAGCAACCAAGCCTGTGCGCCACAACTACTGAACCTGAGCTTTAGAGCCTGGGATCCACAACTACTGAAGCCCTCTCTCCTAGAACCTGTGCTCTGCAGCAGGAGAAACCACCGCAACAGGAGAAGCCACTGCAACAAGAAGCCCGCAGCCCACAACAGGAGGGTAGCCCCTGCTACTGCAACTAAATAAAGCCCACATGCAGCAACAAAGACTCACCACAGCCAAAAAAAAATTTTTTTAATAATAATTAAAAATAAATACATTTGCTAAAACAAAAGTTTAAAATCAGACAATAATCTATAAGGTTAGAATCACAACAGTGGTTGTAAAATCAAGAAGGACCCCATGGGGCCTTCCTGGGAACAGATTCCAGTGTCCCCCTCCCACCTCTTATTTGTACCAAAGTTTTTTGTTTTTTTTTTTAATTTTTATTGGAGTGTAGTTGCTGAATCAGATCTGATCTGATCTGATCTATATATATATCCCCTCTTTTTTGTATTTCCTTCCCATTCAGGTCACCACAGAGCACTGAGTGTAGTTCCCTGTACTTACAGAGAAAGGAAAGTGAAAGTGAAAGTGAAGTCGCTCAGTCATGTCTGAGTCTTTGAGACTGTAGCCCAGGCTCCTCCGTCCATGGGATTCTCCAGGCAAGAGTACTGGAGTGGGTTGCCATTGCCTTCTCCAGGTGTACCAAAATTTTAACCTCTTAGGTCTTCTCTGAGTTTCAAAGAGCAAATATAATCAGAGAAGTGAGAAAATGCAGAAACAAAGGAAAATAGTCAAGCAAGACAAAATACTAATAGTTTAGCCATAAAACAAATCAAGGACCTTTAGTTCCTCCTCAAGGACTGTAGATAATATACTGAGCCATATCTTTGAGCTGTTTTGCAGATGCTAAAACCCCCAGCAGGTGGAAAAAGTTAACTGCTTGCTGACCACCAGTACCTAGACCCCAGACCAGTTGGAGCCAGAAGCTTGATGATGCTGACTCCTGAAATACCACCCAGTTGCCTCACCTCCCAACCAATCAGAAAACTGTCTACAAGCTGATCAGGCACCCTGAGACCTTCTCCCTTACCTTGCCTTTAAAAATTCTTCCCTAGGGGCTTCCCTGGTGATCCAGTGGTTAAGAATCCACCGTGCAATGTGGGGGACACAGGCTCAATCCCTGGTCATGGACTGAGGACCCCACACGCTGCAAAGCAACTAAGCCCACATGCCACAAACTACTGAGCCCTTGCATTCTGGAGCCCAGGAACCACAACTAGGGAGTCTGTGTGCCGAAACAAAGATCCTGTGTGCTGCAGCTAAGACTCAATGCAGCCAAATAAATAAATAAATATTAAAAAAAAAACACAAACACCTTCCCCGAAAGCCACTGGGGAGTTCAGGTCTTCTGAGCACAAGCTGCGCATTCTCCGTGCTTGGCCCCACATTGGGCACCTGCACTAAAGACTGTCCTTTCCTTCACCACAGCCCACTGTAGGCAGATTGGCTTCCTGTGCATTGTCGGGTGAGCACAGCCAAGTCTGATTTGTATCAGTTAGTCTCTGGGGGGATGGAAAGTGCCTAGAAGGGAACCTGGAGAGGTGGTGTTCTAGGCACTTATCATGTTCTCTTTCCTGAGCTGGATGCAGCTGGTATGGCTTGTGAAAACTCATCAGGCTGTACACGTAGGATTTGTGTGCCTTCCTGTCTGGGTGATGTTACAGACTGACCTGTGCTCCCCTAAAATTCATATGTTGAGCTCTAACCCTCAACGTGACTGTATTTGGAAACAGACTCCTTAAGGTCATTACGATTAAATGAGGTCATCCATCAAAAAATGGGCCAAAAAACTAAACAGACATTTCTCCTAAGAAGACATACAGATGGCTAACAGACACATGAAAAGATGCTCAACATCACTCATTATCAGAGAAATGCAAACCAAAACCACAATGAGGTACCATCTCACGCCAGTCAGAATGGCAGCCTTCAAAAAGTCTACAAACACTAAATGCTGGAGAGGATGTGGAGAAAAGGGAACCCTCTTACGCTGTTGTTGGGAATGCAAACTAGTACAGCCACTATGGAGGACAGTATGGAGATTCCTTTAAAAACTGGGAATAGAACTGCCATATGGCCCAGCAATCCCACTGCTGGGCATACACCCCAAGGAAACCAGAATTGAAAGAGATTCATGTACCCCAATGTTCACTGCAGCACTGTTTACAATAGATAGGACATGGAAGCAACCTAGGTATCCATCAGCAGACAGATGGATAAGAGATTTGTGGTACATGTACACAATAGAATATTACTCAGCTATAAAAAAGAATGCGTTTGAGTCAGTTTTAATGAGGTGGATGAAACCGGAGCCTATTATTCAGAGTGAAGTAAGTCAGAAAGAAAAACACCCATACTATATATTAATAAATACATATATGGAATTTAAAGGATGGTAACCATGACTCTATATGCAAGACAGCAAAAGAGACACAGTGTAAAGAACAGACTTTTGGACTCTGTGGGAAAAGGCGAGGGTGGGACGATTTGAGAGAATAGCATTGAAACGTGTACATTACCATATGTGAAATAGATCACCGGTCCAAGTTCAATGCATGAATCAGTGCACTCAAAGCTGGTGCGCTAGGACAACCCAGAGGGATGGGATGGGGAGGGAGGTGGAGGGGGGTTCAGGATGGGGGGACACATGTACACCTGTGACTGATTCATGTCAATGTATGGCAAAACCCACTACAATATTGTAAAGTGATTAGCCTCCAGTTAAAACTAATAAATTAAAACTTAGAAAAAAAAAGATTAAATGAGGTCATAAAAGTGGAGTCCTGAGCCCAACAGGACTGGGATCCTTTTAAGAGGAGAGAGAGGGGACTTCCCTGGTGGTCTAGTGGCTAAGACTCCACCCTCCTGATGCAAGGGGGCCTGGGTTCGATCCCTGGTCAGTGAGCAGAGCTGGGTTCATGGGTGTGAGAACCAGACAGTGGCACAGACCGCCCCCCCATCCAGAAAGTCTCTGTGATCCATTTGGTTTACTATCATCATCTTAAATTCCTCATCTTTTTTGAACAAAGGGCCCCATATTTTTATTTTTGCACTGGGCCCTGCGATTATGTAGCCCCTCCTGCCACGAAGGAACTCATATCCAACTGTCAGCCCTGATAACCTCTGCGGAATAGGACTGGAGGGCGTGAAAACACCAGGATTTCTTGTAGCCTTCTGTACACTGTATGTATTTACAAGCATTTACTCTTTTGTAACTTTTGTGTGTATACTCAGGACACAATCTAGCCGTCCACTGGAAAGAACGTGGGCTTGGAGCGGGCAGAACCGGGTGAAACTCTGCCTCTACCAGTCAGTTACTGGCTTGCTCATCTTCAGTAAATTACTCTCCTGAGACTCAGTTTCCTCCTGGAAAAAAACTAGGGGCTTGTTTTCTATCTCTTGGGGCTGGTGTAAGTCTGAGTCTATAGTGTAAAGGTGCTTGTTACATAGTTACTGGGCTGGGGATACAGCAGGCAGGGGAGCACAGAAGCTGACAACATGGCCTGATTTAAATCTCAACTCAAGGAATTCTCTGGCAGTCCAGTGGTTAGGACTTGGTGCTTTCACTGCCAGGGCCCATGTTCAATCCCTGGTCAGGGAATTAAGATCCTGCAGGACATGCAACATGGCCAAAAAAAATCAAACAAAAAAAGTATGTAAATCCCAAACTCAACCAATTCCCACATAAAGTTGGATCCTTTCTGTGCCTCAGTTTTGTAATCTATAAAATGGGAGCAATCCAGACTCACAATCCATTATTGTCAATCCCTAAGCCCCCAAAGCTCTGAAAACAGAATGTGTTTGAATTTAGCACAAACTCACTTGGCTAAATCTCTGACCACTGAGATTGTAAGGCTACAATCTCAATTATCCACCCACTCCCTGCCTCCTCACGCTTTGCATGCAAGCCATACATTTTACTGCAGAATGACTCATGAGTTTCACAATGAGGGACTCTCTGGATGTCCCTGTGGCTTTGATACGATGGATCTGGATCCTCCCAGAGCCGTAGTGAGGGTTAGCTGCCTTGCAGTCAGTACGACACCAGTCAGTGCTTGGTCCATGGGACTGACCCACGAGGATGTTGCTACTTGGTGTCACCAAATAAACTTGGGCTTAAATCTCCTTTCTGCTCCTCATCATCAGGGTGGGCTTGGGCAACATGCACAAGGTCTCTGGGTCTCCTAAACTGTGGCCGCTGATGCCACATCATGGCATTTTACCAGGCTTGTGAAGAGCCCATGGCGGGAGGGAAGAGCAGTTGCTCGGTCATGGTGGTCACATTCACTCATCTGTTAATTGGGTGCTGAGCGCACTGGAAGGCCAGGCTGCAGAGAGGGCACCTGGGCCCTCTGTCTTAAGCAGGGCCCACACCAGGGAGAGGTTTGGGGAGAGATCAGCTCATCTAATTCCAGGAGTACATGGAGGGAAGAGGTGGGGAGGGGCTCCCCGCTCCCGTCCTGCACTGAGAAAACCCCACATGCCTCAAGCTGGTCACAGCTGTACTGGGGATCCCAGCAATCTAAAGGCAGAGCTTCATTGCCTTCACTGGTCCCGCTTGTACAACTAGGGGCTTGCCTCTGGCTCTGGGAGGCGGGGGGCTTGTTCATGGCTTCCCAATGCCTGGGACCCAAAGGAGACCAGTGCTGCCAACACTTAGTGCTGGCTTCCCTGGGTTCTGAGCATCCAGCCCAGTCCCTGGGGGCCCTGCCCCCTTCAACCCTGCCTTCCCCTCCCTCCTTCATCCCTGGCTCCCTGGCTCACCACCCACCCTCCAACCCGGTACCACCCTTAGATTCAAACAAGACAGTACAGGAACTGCAGGCCCCACACCTCAGGGTCCCCCACACTTTGGATCACCTTCCTCAAAGAGCATCTTCCTCGATGCCTGGGACCAACAGAGACTAGAGTTGTCTTTTAGCTGGGGCACTTAACCACCCAGTGCTTCGAGAAGTTCAGGTCCTCACACCTATGCAGCCAGCCCAGGAGGGAGCCTGGGGTGCCTCCCACTGGCCAGCAAGGCATTACTTTGGGGAATCACATGAGATTGGGCTGCACAGACAGTGATGCCACTCTGATTCTGTATTCTTCAGGATTGTTTATACAGACAAACGTGAAAGTGTTAGCCATTCAGTTGTGTCTGACTCTTTGTGACTCCACAGATTGCAGCCCGCCAGGCTCCTCTGTCCATGGCACTCTCCAGGCAAGAATACAGGAGTGGATAGCCATTCCCTTCTCCAGGGGATCTTCCCTACCCAGGGATCAAACCCAGGTCTCCAGCATTGCTGGCAGATTCTCTATGGTCTAAGACACCACACAAACCCCGCAAACGCCCTCCAGGATCCCTGCACATGGCGGAGCAATGTGCAGTCCTCTAATGCAGTGATCTTTCTGCAGCTCCTGGAATATCTCAGGCCCCTCCAACTTCCAAGCCTTGGCACCCAGACATGTGACACTTCCTGCCTGGATGACCCTCTCCACACTCTTCCCAAGGGTCTCTGCTTAGATCTCATCTCCTCAGAGGCGCCTTCCCTGACCACCCCCATTTTTCCCACCCATTTTTATTTCCTCTGTAAGACTGTGTGTGAAGGACGGGAGATGGATGAACCCAGACTCTTGGGCGGCTCCTGTTCTGGTGGCTCACAGGGCCCCATCTGCCTTGGTCAGGAGCCCCCCACCCCCCTTCCAGTTCAGCCTGAGCATTGCCTGGGCTTTATCTGGCCAGTACCCAAACTGGTGAGGTCTCCACAGTCTCTGGGTCTCCCTCACTCTCTGACCAAGTAGCTCACTTCTGCAACTTTTCCTTCCAGTGCCGCTTCCTCCAGGAAGACTCCAAGGCTTCCCATGGCCCCTGGCACTTTCCTCCGGTGGCCTAGACTGCCTGTGGCTTACCTGAGAGGCTGGAGCAGGTGGGCTTCCTCACAGCCATCCCCCACCCACTCCTACCCCGCTGCCTGCAGGGTGAGGCTTGACTCTCAGGAGGCTCCTCTTTTCATAGATGTCAGTTGAAGGAATAAATGAGTGAAATGTGCATATTTGTTTAGTAAAATTGGGATGATGTTGGGGCACACGGGTTTTGTTTCTTTAAGGCAGCTTTTTAAAAAAATGTCTCATCTTTTGAACGTTTTCCCTTTTCATTAAATATTCTTCTACACGATCCTGATGATGGCACACTTTTTCATCTTTGGTACCATAAGTTTTTCTAAGCAACCCCCTGCTGTTGAGAATCAAGCTTCATTAAAGTGAGCAGAGCTGGGCTCCCTGGATAGAAGATGAGTTAGAATGAGTTCTATGTGAGCAATGCTCAGAACATATCTCCCACACATTTTAAAATGTTCCTGCCCCAGTGACCTCTGGAGAAGGTGGAGAGAAGAAGGGGATGGGAAGCAGCTGCTAGTCCTGAGGCCAGAATCCCTTTGGGTTTTGGGGATTCTGAGTTCAGAGAAGGGAATTTGGACAGGGAGGAAGGATCACGTCAAACTTGGCAGGAAAGACCTAACACCCCACTCTGATGTGGGTTGTTCTCCTGCCCCTTGTTTCCTGGGTCTCAGGACCTGGGGACCTTTTGACTGTTAACAAGGGGTCCCTGGAAGGTTGGGAAGGGGGCCCCTTGTGGGAAGACAAAAGCAGCACCAGCATCACCTACTACAACCCACCCTGTTGTTGCTGTTCAGTTGCCAAGTTGTGTCAGACACTTTGCAACCCATGGGCTGCAGCACGCCAGGCCTCCCTGTCCCTCACCATCTCCCAGAGTTTTCTAAGTTCATGTCCCTTGAGTCGGTGATGCCATCCAACCATCTCAGCCTCTGTCACCCTCTTCTCCTTCTGTCTTTAATCTTTCCCAGCATCAGGGTCTTTTCCAATGAGTCGGCTCTTCACATCAAGTGGCCAAAGTATTGGAGCTTCAGCTTCAGCATCAGTATTTCCAATGAGTATTCAGGGTTGATTTGGGTCCATTTAGGATGGACTTTCCTTTAGGAGGTACTCTGAAGAGTCTTCTTAAGCACCACAGTTCGAAAGCATCAATTCTTTGGCGCTCAGCCTTCTTTATGGTCCAACTCTCACGTTCGTACATGACAACTCACCCTGGACCTCCCTTAAGAGGCTCTGAGCCACAGTCCTCCTGTCTCTTTCCACCACATGCCCAGTTTCTGGGTGTCTGAGCCATGTGACCAAAGAGTCCTGTCGCTCAGTTTAATACCTGCTTGAAAAGCCATCTGGAAATTCTTCTTCTTTATTTGGTTGTGCTGGATCTTTGTTGCCACAAGCAAGCTTACTTGCCCCACAGCTTGTGGGATCTTAGTTCCCCACCGGGGATCAAACCCACGTCCCCTTAATTGGAAGGTAAATTCTTAATCACAAGACCACCAGGGAAATCTGCATCTGTAAAATTTTAACTCCCCTTTGCTTGTTATATACCAATTCTCCAATACTTTCACACCTGATGCGAAGGGCCAACTCACTGGGAAAGACCCTGATGCTGGGAAAGATTGAGGGCAAGAGGAGGAGGGGGCAACAGAGGATGAGATGGTTGGATGGCATCATTGACTCAATGGACATGAGTTTGAGCAAACTCCAGGATATGGTGAAGGACAGAGAAGCCTGGTGTGCTGCAGTCCATGGGGTCGCAGAGTCAGACACGACTGAGCGACTGAACAACAACAACACACCAATCCCACCAGAACCCTGTACCAGACCCTTCTGTACCGTCCAGCTGCACGGGACCTGGCAGCTTCTGGACCAAGTCAGGCCCCAAGGGCATGAATTCCAGCTCAGCCCCACCCCCCGCTCCCCCACCTTTCCTGGGTGCTGTGGAAATCACAGTAGAGGCTGAGTGGAGAACCACTGTGAGACCTGGGTAAGTTAACTGGGTGAAGATTGCTTACAAAATGCCTGATGCTTGGTAAGCACTGGTTGTGATCACTCCCACTAAGGACCTTGGAACTTTCCAGAACTTTGTCTTTACCTAACTAATGGCTATAGAGCAATGAACTCTTCTGGAAATAGGATCTGGCTGGGACAGGAGGGCAGATGGATAAGAGGAGAGAAACTGAAGTTAGAAGTTTCGAGTAAAGTGTTCAAGGAGATACAGTGAGAGAAACTGGCTCAAACCAACTTCAGCAGAGAGACCCGGGCCAGGGGGAGCCAGGAGCTTCACTCTCCTCCCCTCCCCAACCCTAGAGCTGGGGAAGTCCACGATGAGGCAGGGAGCGAGGCTGGCAGGGGCTGGGGAGGGAAGACAGACAAGCAGATTCACTCGGACCAAAGCCCAAAGCATCTGGAGAACACACAGCCACACCTCTCCCAGAGCTCCTCTTCACAGGATCCCAGACGGACTTTCACACCCTCGCTTCTCGCCTCCATTCTCAGCACCTTCTCTCTTCTCCTCTCTCTCAGCTGATGAGCTTGCTTCCTAATTAACAGGAAAAAAACCCCAGAAGTCCCCGTATTCCCACAACCTCTCTGCCAGTCTATGGACAGCTGTGCCCTGTCTTCTTCCCGCCTGCCTGTCACCAGGGACTGTCCATGCTCCCATCCAGCCCGGGCCCTCTCATTCCTGCTTCGTTACTGTCTTCCTTCCTTCTGGACCATTCCCTCCACCTGCTTCCCTCCAGGCTGTTTTTCTTCCCATCTTAGGTGTCTTTAGGCCGTATGGCACTCACTGTACTACTCTTTCAGGTTTTGGGAGAGTTTGAAATTTTTCAAAATATCAGATTGAGAGGCGGCTTTCTCTCCCTCCTCCCCTTCCATTCCTTCCTTTCCTTCTTTATGAATTCTGTCCAAAAGGCACCAGGAGAGGGGAGACAGGCCACACAGCAGCTGTCCTGGGTGGCCAGGTGTGGATGTTGGAGTCCCAGCTCGGTGAGGAGGGGTCCACACAGGAGGGTGGCCTGGTGGGGGGTATCAGAGCCTGAGGGTGAGGCAAGGGGGAAGGGGAGAGGGGGCGGGTCCTTGCATGGGGCCAGTAGCCCGGACAGTAAGGAAGGCAGCTTGTGGGGAGTGGGCAGCAGCCTCCTGGTGTGGAGTATGGAGACCAAGCGGGGTGAGGAGGGCACCTGGGGGGTCTGGCGATGGCGGCCCCTGCCTGCTTTCTTCTGCACAGCGCACACTGCCTGTGACGTATTATGAATGTGCCTGTTGCTTCTTACTTTTTCCTGTATCGTCTGCCTCCCATACCCTCCAGACCACCCCCCCCCCTACTTTAGAAAGTCCTCAAGGTCAGGGACATAGGCCACCCTGCGTTCTCCGGGCCATGTTTGGTGGCATTTGACAACGTGTGTTAATGAATGAGTGAAACCTGTAGCCCCCATCCCTCGACGGTCACATGGATGGTGAGATTTGGTGACACCTGAATGAGGCACAAAAGAAAGAGAAATAGACAGTGAGGCAGGTTTTGGCTTAGGCCACTGGGGGTAGGGGGAGAGGGGGCAACTTTCACTGAAGCAGAAAGGAAATGCAGGATGAGGGTGGGTTGGTGGGAAGTCAGGTTGGGGGCAGATTCCTTGGAGGGGACTGCCACAGGCCCAAGTGGAGAGGCCACCAGGCTGCTGGGGACCCAGCCAGGAAGGAGCCTGGGAGCAAAGTCCAGGAACAAGGTGCAGCCGGCACCCCCAGGCCCAGGAGCTGAGCTTCTGGGAGAAGGTGCTGGGAGGAGGGAAGAGCTGAGCTGCCAGCGCCAAGCTAAACAGGAGAAGCACCTCTGGAATAACCTGCCACCTGCATACAGGAATTAAGAAAAGAACAGGAAGTTTGTTGCAATATACAAAGTATTTTCAGCAAAATAAGCTTCTCGACACAATATCTACCCCAAACCACCAGTAGCCCAAACACAGCAACACAAGCGTTGCTCATTTCCCCATCCCTGGAGGGAGCTAGGCAGAAAGGAGAGTGAATGCCTAGTCCTGGAATCCACCGGCTTGGCGCGGTGAGCGCAGTGGAACACGGCTGGGACAGAGGTGCCTTTACCTCACACTACCACCAGGTGGCGCCCGTGATATCCTGGAGTTCAAACGAGAGGCCGCGTAGGAGAAGGAGGCCCAGCGGCCGGAAAGCTCCGCCCCCGGCTCCACTTCAACTTCTTTGTAGAGGTGCAGCCTCGCATCCCACCGAGCCCTTCTGCGGGGGTGGAAGAGGCACTAGGTGTGTGCGTGCGTGCGTGTGCAATATGTGTACATCCAAAGCTTGTGTGTGTGTGTGTGTGCGCGCAGTGTATGCTGGTGTGTATGCAGTGTGTGCTGCAGTGTGTGTGCAGTGTGTGCTGCTGTGTGTGTGTGTGTGTGTGTGTGTGTGTGCAGTGTATGTACATCCAAAGCTGGTGTGTGTGTGTGCGTGCATGTGTGTACATCCAAGCCTGGCCCTAAACCCAGGGAGGTGGGCAAGCCCTCCGCACGGTCTGAGAGCACAGCTTCCAAGAGACCTAGGTTCAAATCCCTCATCAGCCCCTTCGTGCTGCCCACGGCTGCCCGTCTCTCTGCCTCAGTTTTCTCACTGGTTAAATGGGAGTATAATGCTCACTTAGGGGATTGTTGTGACGATTAAAGGAGATGATGGTAATACATGTCTTTTCAGCTCTCCCTAAGGGCCGGCGTTGTTCTAAGCATTTTCTTGTACCAGCAGGTCCTCACAGCGCCCTCTTAGTCGGGAGGGGCTGGGGACCAGAGGCCCGGGCTCCTGCACAGAGGAAAGGAGGGGGGGATGCTGCTGGGGGATGCTGCTACCCGCAGGGGTCAGCGAGAGGAGGGACGCCTTGACGCTGAGGCAGGAGCCCCTCTCGCCTGCAGCCCACGGGGAGAGCACTGGGCCCTGTGGTCTCACAGCCCAGACGTTTCTGGGAAGGGCGCCCTATCTCCGGGAGGTCGCCCGGTGGCAGCGGCGGCACACAAAGGCCACAGCACGACACCGTAGTTTCCACCTCAGGGGACTGCAGGGCAGCAGCACCTTGCACAGGGGCGGAACAGCTCTGTGAAATGTTGGGGAGAAGGGGTGCCCACCGACAGCTGGAGGTAGAGGGGGTGACCAGAAAGCAGGTGCGTGTGGCAAGTGGGGCTGAAGCCCATGGGTCAAGATCTGGGGGCAGACCTGGGCAGGAAGAGGCTTGGGGTGGGAACTCCGTGAGGAGGTCCCCAGAAGCCCCAGGTTGCAGTCCAGGGTCTGTCCCAGGATGGGGCAGACAGAGTGAGACAGGCTTCATGATCCCCGGGTCGGGGAGAGCAGGGGTCCAAGTGAGAGCTTGGGCTTGGGTGGAGAGCGGCCTTTGTGGGGTAAACCTCCCCCTGCCATCACCTTGCTGCACTCAGGCCACCTCAAGTCCTGCTTCTTTCCCCTGGGCCCCATTTGGATGTTGCTTCTCAGACACGGACACATAGAGAGAATTGGGGCTCCCTGAGTTCCAGGCCTGGGAGGGAAAGTGGCTTCTGAACTCAGCTGGAGTTCTGAGTCCTTTGGACAGTCGGCCAGTTGAGGTCGTAAACACCTGATTTAGTATTTGGGGAGCCTCACTCAGAGGCCGTTATTCCAGTGCCTCCCCCCACCCGACACCCCGTCTGGGGCTCGCCTCTGCTCTTCTCCTGCTCCTTCCATCTCACACATTCCAGGAACCAGGGCCTCAGCTGCCGGCCCTGCTCCCTGTCTTCCCACCAGCTCAGATGTGCTCAGATGCAGGAGCCAGAAACAGCCCTCCCCCACCACACACACCCTCCCCTCACCCACTGAGCGCTCACAGGCCCAGAACGAAAACACACCACAAATAGAAATCAAAGCCTGAGAAAGAATCAAGGAGCCATGACCCAGCCGTGGGAAAGGCTGTGTGGCCTCGGTCAAGTCACTTAACCTCTCTGGGTTTATTTCCTCATCTGTAAGATGGGGTAAAGGTACCAACGTTGAGGAGTTGTCCTGAGTAGGTGAGAAAAGATGTGAAGTGCAGGATGCAGGTGTGAAGTTTGACCTAGGAATGAAGCCCCTCACGCACAAAGGGTCCTTACCAGATTGTCTCCTCACCCCCACCTCCGCCAACGACGCCTGGGCTGGGGCTGCCCCTCACCATTTTCCTGTAAGGCCGCGGGTGGCAGGGGGCTGCCACAGTCTCCGCTGGGGTAGAGCTTCTGCAGCCGAGCTCTCCGGCTCCACTTCCTGTTTTTCTCCCCAACGAATTTTGCACCATTGCTCTTTCATCAGGCCGTGCTGGGGGGTGGTGGGTGAAGGCGGAGGCCTGCTGGGAAGGCGAACTGGGGAAGCAGGAAAGAGGAGTGTACTGTGTGCCGTGTGCCCTGCCTCCCAGCTGCGAGATCTGGACTCTGTGGGCTCCAGCTAGCCTGCTAGGGGCTGGGAGGCTGGTTGAGGGGGAGGCTAGGAGGCTGCCTGATAAAAGGAGGAGGGGGTAATATGTTCTCACTCTCAATCAGGAAGCAGCGTTCCTATGCTTAGGCCTGAGGGATGGACTGATCCAGACTGCAGCCACACCTCTGCTGATACGAGGGGCGGAGGGGCCACTCCGAAAGGTGGCCCAGCCTCCCTGCCTCCCTGATGTTCTCTGAACATCAGGTTTCAGTGTCACTGGGTTTGACGACCCTGCTGGGAAGAAATGAAAGGGCTGTTTCCACACTGGCGGAGACCAGGAGGACCTCTGTCCTTGTTCTCCCTTGCCCGCAGGCCCCTGTCCATTTTCCTGGGCAAAGCCTGACTTGTCCAGCCATGACTGTGTCATTCATTCATTCAGCATTTCTACAGACTCACTTGTTACACTCTGGGTGCTTGACACGGAGTTCGCAGCCAGGGAGTCAGGCCACATCCGTACAAAGTCCCTGCTCCCAGGGAGCAGCTGAGTATGCAGGCGGTCACCCAAGTCTGCAGTGGGAATGGCATAGCCTGGAATAGACTGGGGGTTCCCTCTGAGTGAGGAAGCCAGCCAGGTAACACCTGTGCTGAATAGTCAAGCAAATAAAGTGGTGGGGAGGGACAGAAAGAGGAGTGGGGAAGGGCACTCCAGGCAGAAGGAAAAGCATGAGCAAAGGCCCAGAGTCAGAGAGCAAGCCTGGGGTATCCTGGAGCTTCAAGTCACAGTTCAGGGTGCCACGTGGAGGATGGCCCGCAACCCTGGGGGTCAGCTGGTTGACTCCTTTGATTTTCTGATGACTTCCTTGCTCTTGATTGAAGGCAAAAGGAGAAGAGGGCAGCAGAGGATGTGATGGTTAGATAGCATCACCGACTCAATGAACATGAATCTGAGTAAATCTGGGAGATAGTGAAAGACAGGGATGTCCGGTGTGCTGCAGTCCATGGCGTCACAAAGAGTCAGACATGACTCAGCAACTGAACAACAATCTTGTTCTTGAACCTCAACCTCACCTGATACCCAGTATAGGGCACTTTCCCACCACACATAGGTTTCCGAGAATCAGAAATCAGCCCTGTCAGCTGAAGGAAGAACGAGGACTCCGTGGCAAGAGTATAGTGTGTACACATGGAACCCAGAGACACAGCCCAGCTTTGAGGTCCCAGAACCAAACACCCCTGGACACTCTCTCGGCACTGTTGGCTGGTCCCCACTGACCCACCTGCAGCACTGAATGAATCAGATGAATGAACGACAAAATCACAGCTGGACAAGTCAGGCTTTACCCAAGAGAATGGTCAGGGGCCTGTGGGCAAGAGAGAGAAAGGACAGAGGTCCTGCTGGTTCCCAGTGTGGGGCCCTGGATCCCTTGCCCCAGATATAACTGTTTCCAGGTCCCAAGCCCATCCTCCCAGAAAGGAGTTGACTATTCACTTTTGAATCAGCCCTCTAACCCAGAGGACTATGGCTAGTGGTCAGGCTCCTGTGCCAAGCTGCCTGTCCCTGTGACCACATGAGAGAGGGTGACCAGAAAAGGGGAACAGATGGACTGTCTGTCCTGCCCCGCCCCTACACCCTTTGCTGTTCTCCAGTGTCTTTCCCAAGGCATCTCCAGTTACACTTGCTTAACCTGACACCGCAACCTTAACCACAGATGCCTCACCCTTGTGCAGCAACCCAAATCTTTCAAACCACCGTGCCCTAGGCTTCGTCCCTAGCTGATCCCCACCCCCTCTGTGTTCTTCTTACTTTCTCTTTAATCTTTTGGCTAAGCCATACAGCATGTGGACTCTTAGTTTCCCCACCAGGGATCGAACCCGTGTCCCCTGCACTGGAAGCACAGAGTCTTAACCCCTGGACCACCAGGGAAGTCCCCCACCCCCTCTATTTCTGTTGAATCTCCTCTATGGTGGCTCCTCAGGATCCCCCTCAATCAATACACTAAATGATTAATTTATTATTTTTTTAATTTAAATTTATTTATTTTAATTAGGGGCTAATTACTTTACAATATTATATTGGTTTTGCCATACATCAACATGAATCCACCATGGGTGTACACGTGTTCCTAATCCTGAACGCCCCTCCCACCTCCCTCCCCATACCGTCCCTCTGGGTCATCCCAGTGCACCAGCCCCAATAAATGATCAATTTAACCTACCCTACCGTACTTGATCTAAAGAAGGCTGATTGCTGAAGAACTGGTGCTTTCAAACTGTGGTGCTGGAGAAGACTCTTGAGAGTCCCTTGGACAGCAAGAAGATCAAATCAGTCCATTCTAAAGGAAATGAACCCTGAATATTCATTGGAAGGACTGATGCTGAAGCTCCAGCACTTTGGCCACCTGATGCAAACAGCTGACTCACTGGAAAAGATCCTGATGCTGGGGAAGACCGAAGGCAGAAGGAGAAGGGGGCAGCAGAGGACGAGATGGTTGGATGGCATCACTGATTCAGTGGACACGAACTTGGGCAAACTCCGGGAGATGGTGAGGCTCAGAGAGGCCTGGCGTGCTGCAGTTCATGGGGTCACAAAGAGTCGGACATGACTTGGTTACTGAACAACAACTGTACTTGAACTACAGATCAAAAAAAGGCAGCACCGTACAGAGCACACAAAACAGCCTTCTAGATGAGCAGAGTGAATGAAGTTTTAGGAGCAAGCTATCATGTGGGGTTTGCTTGGCTGGTTAACTTCCTTGGCCCCCTTGTTGGCAAAGGTGGCTGCCCCAGGTTCTGTCCACTGGGAGGAGATCCCTTGTCTAGAGTTTTTCAGTCCTGACCTTGTGAGGTTCTTGGGAAGACTTTTTGTTTTCTTTCTTTCTTTTTTTCATTTTTGCCACACAATGCAGCATGTGGAATCTTAGTTCCCTGACCAGGGATTGAACCCTCAACTCTGGCATTGGAAACACAGAGTCTTAACCACTGGACCACCAGAGAAGGCTCTTTCTAGGAGGGGATTCATGGACATTCCAGTGGTTCAGTGGTTAAGATCTGTGCTTCCACTGCAGGGGGCATGGGTTCAATCCCTGGTCAGGGAGCTAAGATCCTGCGTGCTGCACAGAAAAAAAAAAAGAAGAAGTAGAAAAGAAAATTAGAAAAGGATGCAGCTGCCCCATCAGGCGGCTTCTTGTTGGTACCAGTACTTGAGCCTAGGAATTGCCCAGAGTTTAAGACATCACAAGCCCCAACTTCCAGGCTTCAGGGTTTCCTGGAGTGTCAACCCTCATGAAACCTGAGGTGGTGGCCTGTCAATTTTATTGTGGGTCATGTCATCTACCAACATCCAATTCCATGAAATCCTCCTGTCCAGCTCAATGCTCGGCCTTAGGCTAGACCGTGCCCCAGGGCTGGGGTTTCTCAGCAGCAAGCAGGGTGGCAAGCTTCTTCTTTCAACCTAAAGATGAGAAGGGGAATCATCATCTGACTTAGGATGGAAGGAAGATTTCTTTCTCTAAATATTCTTGTCAGCTTCCCTGGGGGCTCAGTGATTAAGAATCCACCTGCCAACGCAGGAGACAGAGTTTCAAGCCCTGGTATGGGAAGATCCCACATGCCGCAGAGCAACTAAGCCTCTGCACCACAGCTACTGAGCCCATGTGCCACAACTACTGAAGCCCGAGCGCCTAGAGCCTGTGCTCCACAAGGCTCACCGCAATGAGAAGCCTTCGCACCACAGCTGGAGAGCAGCTCCCACTCGCTGCAACTAGAGAAAAGCCTGAGTAGCAATGAAGACCCAGCACAGCCAAAAATAAATAAATAAATAAAATTTTAAAAAATAAATAAATATTCTTGGAATGTTACCCATTCCTGCCCTCAGGTCACTTGGCAATGGGAGGCTTCAGAGGGACCAGACATTGAGGACTGTTCACTCCCAGGCCTTTCCCAGTTATCCCCATTCCAACTGCTGAGCTTGCAGACTGTTCTTCTTCTGTTAACATGCATGCGTGCCAACATGCGTGTTCGAAACAGGTGAGGCGGACACCGAGGCTGCAGCTCATAGCATGGGCATGGTTAGCGGACCCTGGATAGTCACCTGCTATAGGGAAAAAGGAATCTCCCTTAACGGAGCTCAATATTTGCCCCACTTTTTTCATGATCTTTAGAAGAATGGAACAGAACTGAACTCACCTTGTAGCACCTTCTAAAGATAGCTAGATGTAACAGACAGACTGATAGCCTGGACATTTTGCTACCAAGTTTCCTAAAGTTTCAGCCTTGATGAGCACAAGTTCTGGGCCTCATGAGACCATTGAAAATAATTGAACTGATCTATTACCACATAGCAAGACCTGCTGGTGTCCTCTCCCAGGACAGGGATTCCTCACTGCCCTTCATTCTGCTTCAAGTCATATAGTTTCAATATTTAATATGCTGTGACAAACCATAATGGAGAAGAATATGAAACAGAATGTATATATACAACTGAGTTACCTTGCTGTACAGAAGAAATTAACACCACAGTGTAAATCAACTATCCTTCTGTAACATTTTTGAAAGAGATACCTAGTTTCTTTGAAAAGCTGTTTCTTTCAACACCCTCCTTCTGATACGAATGTCTGTTTTAACTGGGATTTATTAATGTTTGATTGTTTCAAATAACAGAACCCAACTCAAGAGAGTTTGTACTAGGTGAACTATTGGCCTTCCAAAATTCATGCCCACTGCAACCTCAAAATAGGACCTTAACTGGAAATAAGTTTTTACAGATCTAATGAGTCAAGACGAGGTTGTGCTGGATGAGGGTGTCTTTATAAGAAGAGGGAAATTCAGACAAAGGGACAGAGGCACAGGGAGAATGCCCTTTGGAGATGGGCAGAGATTTGGTTGATAAACACAAGAGAGAGGCATGGAGGAGATTCCCTCTCAGAACTTCTGGAGGGAACCCACCCTGCCAACACCTCAGTTTCAAACGTCTAGCCTCCAGAACTGTGAAGGAACAAATTTCTGTTGTTTTGAACCATCCAGATTGCAGTCATTTATCACAGCAAGTCTGGGAAGTGGGTCCAGATTTTAAGCAGCATGTGAAAGGCAGGCTTAAGGATGTAGGGGGTTTTCAGAAGAACCCAATGGCAAGGACACATCGGGATCTCAAAAAGATGAGAGCTGAAAAGTTGCCCAAATCTTCACTCTTGTTTGTGATCCTCACTTCCTCTCCATGCACCTGCTTTAGGGGTCGTCTCTCAACCTCTCTTGCTCAGCAGCCTCTCTGATTTCTTTAGCCTTTTTTTTTTTTTTTTTACACTTTTTTTCTGGCCGTGCTGCCTAGCACATGGGATCTTAGTTCCCCAACCAGGGATTGAACTTGAGTCCCCTGCATTGGAAGTGTGGATTCTTTTTTAAATATATTTATTTTCTTTTGGCTGTGTCAGACTGTGCCATCAGGGCTTCTCTCTAGTTGTGGCATGTGGGCTCAGTAGTTGAGCAGTGCTCAGGCTTAGTTGCCCTGCAGCATGTGGAGTCTTAGATCCCCAGACAGGGATCAAACTCAGGTACCCTGCATTGGGAGATGGAGTCTTGACCACTGGACCTCTGGGGAAGTCCCTTCAGTCTTTTTGATGGGCACAAGAGGTCCTACAGCTCCCCAGCTTACATGTCACAGCACCCAAGCTCCAGGAACCTGAAGAAAAATTATTCCCCTGGTTCTAACTCCATATTCCCATCGAGATCACTGCTTGGCAAACGTGGCACCAGGTGACCACTCTTGGCCCCATCAACTCAGGCGGGCTCAAAGACAAGCGCATCTGACCGAGACGGCAGTGTAGCCACAGGCATGCACTGGGGGGAGTGTGTCTAGAGAAAGGAGTTGAAGACAGTACCCACCCCGCCCCCCCACCCCCCGCAGGAGCTCTGTGCTCTCACCAACTGATGCCTTGCTCGTTTGGAATTCCCACTGGCTGAGGATCTGCTATCCACTGACAGACCTCCCGGATGCCACCTGCATTCCCAAAGGAGTCCTTCTCCTGGCTTCTCATCCCTGTACAGGGTCACCCTGTTCTTGATTTGCAGATGCTTGACCATCTTGACCAAGACACTTGATACTCGACACTTGGCTGCAGTACACTATGACTGAAGCCCAGGCAGGATGGAAAGATGGCTCATGTAATGTACTGATGTAAAGAGGGGTTAGAGAGGTTGGCTCTAACTTGGGGAGTGGAAATAACGTTTTACATTTTTTGCATTTTTATTACACATTTGGCAAAGTGTGACTAGAAAATGAAATGGAAAGAAAAACATCTGTCACCTTCCTCCCACACAGCTTTCACTGTCCTAAGCCACCTCCTACTACACACGTGTGTGTGTGTAGGGCACTTATGTAGTGATACCCAGCACAGAGGCAATTCTTTCTGCATGGAGCCCTTGTCTCTTGATGACGGGATCACTTCCTGTGATGCTACAGGTCTTCACAATCACTATTTTCAATTGCTGCATACTATTCCATTCTATGGATGGACCATGCCTCCCTCTGGACAGTTCTGGCTAGGGGAAGACCCTCCATGATGCAAGGTGACATATTCTTCCTCCCATTTTTGGTTCATGGGCCAACTTACTGCTGCAGCTTGTCCAATAGACCCCTCACCCTCCTTGTTACCTGACTCAGAGGTCAGGTGACAAGGAGGCTGTCATCTATTGGTGAAGCTATTGATCTAGGCACATGGGGTCTGCTAACCCTCACCTGCCAACTGGGTGACCTTGGCCAGTTACCCAAGGGGCTGCCTCAGTTTCTTCCTTCATAAAATGGGGAATAAAAACACCCAATACACATGGTTACTAAAGGTTAAGACAGGATAATGCACAAAAAGGGTGCAGGCTGACTGCTCAACAACATTCCTGCCTTTTTTCATGTTTCTGTAACCCAGACCCTCACCTGGGACGAGATGATTGGATGGCATCACTGACTCAGTGGACATGAGTTTGAGCAAACTCCAGGAGACAATGAAGGACAGGGAAGCCTGGCGTGCTGCAGCCCATGGGGTCGCAAAGAGTCAGACACAACTTAGCAACTGAACAACAACAGACCTCACCATAAGGCCACATCTTGTAATTATCACATTACTGGTTGCATAATATTCCAAAGAAGGAATATGTGTAAATCAGTTTCCTGTGGCTACTGTAACAAATTGCCACATGCCATGTGACTTAAAGCAACAGAAATCTATTTTCTCACAGTTCAGGGGGGCAGAAATTCAAAATCAAGGTGTCAGCAGGGCTTCCCCCTCCATAGACTCTAGGGGAGAGTCCTGCCTGGCCTCTTCAGCACCTAGTAGCTGCAGGAGGTCCTTGGCTGGTGGCCACATTCTTTCAGTCTCTGCCTCTGTCTTCACATGCCCCTCTCTCGTTCCTGTCTCTGAGTCCTCCTCTTAGTCTGTCTTGAATTTTCCTCTGTCTTTCTCTCTTTAAAAACATTATTTATTTATTGGGCTGCACTGAGTCTTAGTTGCAGCACTCAGGATCTTTATTTGGGGCATGTGAACACTTAGCTCCTGACCAGGGATTGAACCCAGACCCCCTGCATTGGGAGCTCAGAGTCTTAGCCACTGGGTCATGGAGAAGTCCCTGTCTTTCTCTTGCTGATACTTTTTCTGTCTGTGGCAGGGAGAGTAACCAGCGGTATGCCTTCTCATTGAGGTTGTAAAGGTTTCACATGAGGGTGCTCCTCAGAATGGGCACTTTTAAAGATAGCTAGCTATCTAAAACAGAGAAGGCAATGGCACCCCCACTCCAGTACTCTTGCCTGGAAAATCCCATGGACAGAGGAGCCTGGTAGGCTGCAGTCCATGGGGTCTCTAAGAGTCGGACACGACTGAGCGACTTCACTTTCACTTTTCACTTTCATGCATTGGAGAAGGAAATGGCAACCCACTCCAGTGTTCTTGCCTGGAGAATCCCAGGGACAGCAGAGCCTGGTGGGCTGCCGTCTATGGGGTTGCACAGAGTCAGACATGACTGAAGTGACTTAGCAGCAGCGGCAGCAGCAGCTATCTAGAGGGGCCTTTTCTAGGTAGACAGGTGTTTTTAGAGCAGGGGTAAGGTGTGTGCTGGGTTATGGGTGGGAAACAACCATCAGCTCCATTTAGCACTACGTCTTCTGCACTGTATTTGCAGTGTTGACTAGCTCCAGGCCATTTTCACTGAAGCCTGTCTTTTTAGTCTCACAAGCTCTCTGAAGTTGGCCTCACAGCTTTTTATTATCATTTTACAGACGAAGGGACAGACTGGAAGATGTGGGAGCAGGACTATATCTCAGGCTTCCCAGAAGAGAAGGTTCAAATATATCCGTCCTCTCAACCCCAGCAGATCTCCAGGGCCAGAGAATAAAAGCCGTGCCTTTGAACTTTCTGCACTTCTACCCCTCTCTTTCTGTGTCTCTGCCTCACCTCCCAAACCACTGTGTTCCAGGTTGTTGTTGGTTTGTTTTTTTTTTTTTGCTGTGCCTCACAGCATGTGGGATCTTAGTTTCCTAGCTAGAGTTTGAACTTGTACCTCCTGCATTGGAAGTGTGGAGTCTTAACCACTGGACAACAAGGGAAGTCCCTGAATGCCAAGCTTTTAACACAATGCCCCTGGTTGCACATCCTTCATAGTCTCAAGGGATTCAGACTGGCCCTTCTCCACATCCCCCCAACATCATTCTAATATTTTTTCTTTAAATAAGATCTTAATTTTAGAATAGTGTCAGATTTACAGAGAAGCTGCAAAGATAGTATAGGGCGTTCTCATACACCCCATACTGGTATCTCTGTTGCTAACATCTTACACTGTTGTTGTTGTTCAGCTGCTAAGTTGTGTCTGACTCTTTGTGACCCCCATGGACTGCAGCACACCAGGCTTCCCTGTCCTTTGCCATCTCCCGGAGTTTGTTCAAACTCATGACCATTGAGTTGGTGATGCCATCCAACCATCTTATCCTCTGCTGTCCCCTTCTCCTCCTGTCCTCAGTCTTTTCAATCATCAGAGTCTTTCCCACTGAGTCAAGCTTTTTAATCTGGCCAAAGTACTGGAACTTCAGCTTCAACATCAGTTCTTCCAATACTCAGGAATGATTTTCTTTAGGATGGACTGGTTTGATCTCCTTGCAGTCCAGGGAACTCTCAGGGGTCTTCTCCAATACCACAGTACAAAAGCATTAATTCTTCAGCACTCAGCCTTCTTTGTGGTCCAGCTTTAAACATCCTACATTACTACAATATATTTGTCACAAGTACATAATTATTAACTAAAGTTCATACTTCATCCAGACTACCTTAGTTTTTACCTAACGTCCTTTTTCTCTTCCAAGATCCCATCCAGAACATCACATGACGTTTCGTTGTCAGGTCACCTTAGGCTGCTCTTGGCTGGGACAGTTTCCCCGATTTTCTGTCTTGGGTAATCTTGGTGGTTTTGAAGAGGACCGGCCAGGTACTCTTTAGACTATTTCCTTATTTGGGTTTGCATGGTTGGTTTTTTTTTCTGTGCGTGTGTGTTTCCTTCACGACTAGACTGGTATTTATCAGCTCTTCCTAGGAAGACCACAGAACAAAGTGTCATTCTCACCATATCACACCAAGGGTGCCTGCTGTCAACATACTGACCACTGACGATGGGGACCTTGGTCACCCGGCCAAGCTGGTGGCTGCCAGGTGTGTCCACTGGGAAATCCCTCTTTGTCACCCTTCCACTGCGTCCTCTTTGGAAGAAGCCAACAAGCCTACCCTGAAGGCGTGATGACTTAAGCTCCATGAGGGCTGATGAAGTTTCTTCCTAAATTATCTCATCTGTGCAGATTGGTCTAGTCGCCCTTGTTTATTTATTTATTCAATCATTTATTTATATCAGTCTGGACTCACAGATATTTATTTTATACCTTGGGTGTTTTGTTTTGTTTTGTTTTGGTCATTCACTTAAAAATAATTTATTAAGTTAAATATAATGACAACTCTTATGATAGTAAAGATGAATGAAAATTATCTCTGGGGACTTCCCTGGTGGTCCAGGGGCTAATTCTCCATGCTCCCAATGCAGGGGGCCTGGGTTGGATTCCTGGTCAGGGAACTAGATCCCAGACACCACAACTAAGACCCAGTTGTAGCAAAACAAACAACATTTTTTTAAAAAAGATCTCTGCCTTCAAAAACTTTAAATTCTCAAAAAAATTAAATTCTCAATCTTTCCTGCTTATTGTGATTAGTTTTGAAATTAATTTTCTAATTTCTCTTCCCAGATTTATTTTTGTAGATGTATTCATTTGTTTCTTAGAAGTTTACAGCTGTATCAGTAGCATGGGAGATATGAATTAAACTTTCAAGGTGGCAACCCTCCAGGCAAATGATTGTAGCCAGGCAGGAGAGTTCCTTGAGGGCTAGGGTCTCATGGCTGATTATTAACATTCTATAATATGTCCATAGAGGAAAAGTTGGGTAAGATTTTGTACCTTTGGCTCTAATCCAATATTACTTTATTTGGTTCCGCAGACTGTCCCCTTGTTGGCCACTGGAAACCTGTTCAATTGGTGTGGTGTTTTGTTTTGTTGTTTTGTGGTGTTCTTTTCTTTCCAGCACTGTAAGACCCTCCAGGCTCATCTTGTCTATTTCCTGCCCCCATCAAAGAACCAGCCATTTCTCCAAAGAGCCTTGGTTCCTTTTATCAAGGACTGTGGGATTAGAGACCCAGAACTGGGTGCTGGGTGTGTGCTCATTGCTTCCTGGGGGTTAAAGTTTCTACAACTTAAGAGCTGGCAGACCAAGAAAGTGTATAAGCACATATTGTAGACTTTTAAACATGTAAATCACAGCCCACTCCTCCCAGCCCAGCTTAGATCCCTCCCTCTGCTTCTCATCACTCTTTCAGCCAAAGCCCAAATTCCTCGCTGCCCCTCCCAGATCCCCCCGCTTTGTTGTTCACATCCACCCCACCTCCACCTTCCCTGGCCTCCTTCCTGGTCTTCCAGCATGCTGTTGCTTCCACTGACTGTTCCCTCTGCTGGGAATGCTCCTCCTTCAGACAGTTTCCCTGGTGGCTCAGCCGGTAAAGAATTGGCTTCCAATGCAGGAGACAAAGGAGACCTGCGTTCTATCCCTGGGTAGGGAAGATCCCCTGGAAGAGAGCATGGCAACCCACTCCAGTATTCTTGCCTGAAAAATCCCAAGGACATAGGAGCCTGGTGGGCTTCAGTCCATGGGGTTGCACAGAGTCGGACACAACTGAGCACAGACTGAGCAGGGCTCTTCCCTCACCTCATTCAGATCTCCCCAACCCCTCTCCCCTCCTAACCCGCTGAATATTTCTTTGCAGCACTTATTACTTCAGGACACTGTATCCTATTTTCATTCTTCATAGTTTCTCTTCTCACCGGCATGTAAGCCCCAGAAGGGCGGGTCTCTGGCTCATACAGTGCTGTCTCCCAAAGCCCAGAACTTGCCAAATGAATCAGTGTTGCAAAGCCTGGGTCACCTTCAGTGTATGGAGAATCAGGCTTGGATCTAGCCTCATGACCCCAAACCCTGCGTCTCCCCATCATCCCCTTTCAATCCCCTGGTTCAATTTCTGGGTCAGGAAGATTCACTGGAGAAGGGATAGGCTACCCACACAAGTATTCTTGGGCTTTCCTTGTGGCTCAGCTGGTAAAAAAATCTGCCTGCAATGTGAGAGACCTGGGTTTGATCCTTGGGTTAGGAAGATCCCCTAGAGAAGGGAAAGGCTACCCACCCCAGTATTCTGACCTGGAGAATTCCATGGACTATACAGTCCATGGGGTTGCAAAGAGTCAGACACAACTGAGTGACTTTCACTTCACTTTCACTTTCTGGACCCTCCAATCTACTTTGACCTCAGATAAAGCTGTTGTCCAGTCGCTAAGTCATGTCCAACTCTTTGCAGCCCCATGAACTACAGCACGCCAGGCTTCCCTATCGTTCACTATCTGAGTTTGCTCAAACTCATGTTCATTGAGTTGGTGATGCCATCCAACCGTCTCATCCTCTGTCGTCCCCTTCTCCTCCTGCCCTCAATATTTCCCAGCATCAGGGTCTTTTCCAATGAGTCAGCTCTTCGCATCAGGTGGCCAAAGTACTGGAGCTTCAGCTTCAGCATCAGTCCTTCCAATGAATGTTCAGGGTTGATTTCCTTTAGGATGGACTGGTTTGATCTCTTTGCAGTCCAAGGGACTCTCAAGAGACAACGAAGGCACCAGGCATGTCATCAGGCTATGTGGAGCGACTGAAGGGCAGGTCCCTGCTAGTCAGAGCGTGACAAAATGTGGTCCACTGGAGAAGGGAATGGCAAACCATTTCAGTATTCTTACCTTGAGAACCCCATGGACACAATGAGATGAAGTACAAGGGCACAAACCATCCACCTTCGGGGGTGACCTCTGTGTCATTCCTCAGACAGCAGGCACAGCCTGGAGCCCAGACTTCTCTTCTCCTTCCCACCTGATTGCCTCCCTGCACTGGCTGGAGTCTGTGTCTTCAAAAATCAGGCTGCAGGGGCTTCTCTGGTGGTCCATTGGCTAAGACTTGGTATTCCCGAGACAGGGGGCCTGGGTTCAATCCCTGGGCCTAATCTTAACACTAGATCCCACATGCTTCAACTAAGACCCAGCACAACCAAATAAATAAATATGTTTTTAAAGAAGTCAGACTTTCCAGGAACCAAGTCTGACCTTGGCCTAGTTCTCTACTCATTTGTGGTGCCCTTGTATCGCGACCACCAGTATATTGTCTGCAGAAAGTAGCAGCTTCCCAGTTGTGTTGACTGGGAACCGCAGTGAGAATACATCTTACATCTTGATTTAATGTATGCTCACATACACCAATCAACGAGACACAAGCCTCAGGCAGGGATATCACCCTTACTATGTGGAATATAATCAGATAGATTGTATTTATTTATTTGTTTTTGATTGCGCTGGGTCTTCCTTACTGCCCGGGCTTTTCTCTAGTTGCGGCGAGCAGGGCCTCCTCTCTAGTTGCAGTGTATGGGCTTCTCATTGTAGTGTCTTGTCTTGTTGCGGAGCACGGGGTCTAGGGCGCAAGGGCTTCAGTCGTTGCAGCACATGGGCTCAGTAGTTGTGGCTTCAGGAAGCACAGGTTCAGTAATTGTGGCATACGGGCTTAGTTGCTCCAAGGCCAGCATGTGGGACCTTCCTGGATGAGGGATAGAACCCGTGTCTCCTGCATCGGTGGGCAGATTCTTTACCATTGAGCCACCAGGGAAGCCCTATTCTGTTTCATTTCGACCTGCTGAATGGATTCCCAGTACACTACCAGGTTAGTATGTCACAATCTGCGGTTGCTGCTTTTGAAAAATACTGCCCTAGAGCAGAGACAAAGAAATAGAGGAAAACAACAGAATGGGAAAGAAAAGAGATCTCTTCAAGAAAATTAGAGATACCAAGGGAACATTTCATGCAAAGATGGGCTCAATAAAGGACAGAAACGGTATGGACCTAACAGAGCAGAAGATATTAAGAAGAGGTGGCAAGAATACACAGAAGAACTGTACAAAAAGATCTTCATGACCCAGATAATCACTATGGTATGATCACTCACACTCACCTAGAGCCAGACATCCTGGAATGTGAAGTCAGCTGGGCCTTAGGATACATCTCTACCAACAAAGCCAATGGAAGTGATGGAATTTCAGTTGAGCTATTTCAAATCCTAGAAGATGATGCTGTGAAAGTGCTGCACTCAATATGTTAGCAAATTTGGAAAACTCAGCAGTGGCCACAGGACTGGAAAAGGTCAGTTTTCATTCCAATCCCAAAGAAAGGCAATGCCAAAGAATGCTCAAACTACTGCACAATTGCACTCATCTCACATGCTAGTAAAGTAATGCTCAAAATTCTCCAAGCCAGGCTTCAGCAATACGTGAACCATTAACTTCCTGATGTTCAAGCTGGTTTTAGAAAAGGCAGAGGAACCAGAGATCAAATTGCCGACATCTGCTGGATCATTGAAAAAGCAAGAGAGTTCCAAAAAAACATCTATTTCTGCTTTATTGACTATGCCAAAGCCTTTGACTGTGTGGATCACAATAAACTGTGGGAAATTCTGAAAGAGATGGGAATACCAGACCACCTGACCTGCCTCTTGAGAAATCTGTATGCAGGTCAAGAAGCAACAGTTAGAACTGGACATGGAACAACAGACTGGTTCCAAATAGGGAAAGGAGTACGTCAAGGCTGTATATTGTCACCCTGCTTATTTAACTTCTATGCAGAGTACATCATGAGAAACGCTGGGCTGGAAGAAGCACAAGCTGGAATCAAGATTGCCAGGAGAAATTTCAATAACCTCAGATATGCAGATGACACCACCCTTATGGCAGAAAGTGAAGAAGAACTCAAGAGCCTCTTGATGAAGGTGAAAGAGGAGAGTGAAAAAGTTGGCTTAAAGCTCAACATTCAGAAAACGAAGATCATGGCATCCAGTCCCATCACTTCATGGCAAATAGATGGAGAAACAGTAGAAACAGTGGCTGACTTTATTTTTCTGGGCTCCAAAATCACTGTAGATGGTGACTGCAGCCATGAAATTAAAAGACGCTTGCTCCTTGAAAGAAAAGTTATGACCAACCTAGACAGCATATTAAAAAGCAGAGACATTACTTTGCCAACAAAGGTCCATCTAGTCAAGGCTATGGTTTTTCCAGTAGTCATGTATAGATGTGAGAGTTGGACTATAAAGAAAGCTGAGGACCAAAGAACTGATGCTTTTGAACTGTGGTGTTGGAGAAGACTCTTGAGAGTTCCTTGGACTGCAAGGAGATCCAACCAGTCCATCCTAAAGGAGATCAGTCCTGGGTGTTCATTGGAGGGACTGATGTTGAAGCTGAAACTCCAGTATTTTGGCCACCTGATGCGAAGAGCTGACTCATTTGAAAAGACCCTGATGCTGGGAAAGATTGAGGGCAGGAGGAGAAGGGGACGACAGAGGATGAGATGGTTGGATGGCATCACTGACACAATGGACATGGGTTTGGGTGGACTCTGGGAGTTGGTGATGGACAGGGAGGCCTGGCGTGCGGCTCTTCATGGGGTTGCAAACAGTTGGACATGACTGAGCGAATGAACTGAACTGAACTGAACTGAGAGCAGAAATATCCAGTCCCACAAAGCACAAATATTCTGTTCTGGAATAACTCAATAACATTTTCTCAAGGTTTACTCTGTGTCGGGTACTCATAGCATTTTACGTGTATTAACCTAACAACAGTTCTCAATGTTGGAAGCCATTATCAGCGTCCTTATTTTTCAGATGAGGAAATGGAGGCACAGAGAGGTTAAGCCACTCATCTGAGGTCACACAGCTCCACAGGGGCAGTGCCAGGCACTTTGGCTGCAGGGAAGGTGCTCTTAATTGCGACTCTTCACCACGCTTTCCTTCACCACACCCGGGCAAATGGACAAGGGTTTGAGTTGGATAATTTTGCTCTGCCTGGAAGGAAAAGCCTTTCAGCAAAGTGGGCTTTGCACCAGGACAGGTCATGGAGGTGAGTGTCTGGACCCCCTCGTGGAGGCGCTGAGGAAGTGGGCTCCTCACTTGTACCCCTGCAGTTAGGTGTTCAACTTGGCTCCAGCTGCCCTGAGTTAACCCTGCTTGTGGGCATGTGTGGGTGGCGGTGGTAAGTGCTCAAGGTTGAACAAAGCAAAGATGCTCACTGCATCTGTGAGAAACCACGGGGGCTGGATGGTTGCTGCAGGGGAAGTTCTGCAGGAAGAGGGTAGCAGGCGCAGAAGGAAACAGGTCTGGAGAGCTGTGCATGCTCTTCTGAGTGCCCCCTGGGGGGCCTCCCGTCCATGTTCTCCACTGACCGGCTCCCCTCAATACCTCAAAAAATAGAAGAGATCTCCCTTCTTTTCCATAAAATGGGGCTGGAGGATTTCCCAGTCAGGAGGTCACGTGAGTAACACATGTTTTCTTCCGTAAAGCCACTTTTCTTCTAGGACTGCTATAAATAAATGCTCCACCATAGCTGGTCCATTTCACTGATTCAAAAGGAACTTGAAGTAGCTTCCTCCAAAACACACATGACAACAGTTAAAAATAAAGTGAGAAAGAGAGATCAGAAACTGTAGAGAGGAAGGCAGAAGTCTACCAGGAACTTGAGGGGCTGTATACTTGATGCTACACTTAGCCTGAGCTTCCTGGCACCCCAGGCAAAAGAAGGGGGATAAGTCCTATAATCTGGTCTCTAAAATGAAGTGCATTGGGTTACAGGAAAGTGAAACTTGGTCTCAGACTGGAACATAAGCAGTGTGGCATGGGCAAAGAATCGAGGATCTGAAAGCAGACAGTGAGTGTGTGGCCCCTCAAAATGATTCAAACTTCCTGAGTCTCAGTTTTCTTATCTGTTAACTGGGCATGATAAGATTTTTCTTGGGAGGCTGTTGTTGAAATCAGAAATAACAATGTGTGAAGTGCATCTGAATACTTGGCAGGCCTCTCGTCTTACATATTACAAAGCATGATTTGACTGGTTGTCAGCAAATACATAGGGCTTTCCTGAGGGCAGTTCAAGTAATAAAGAATCTGCCTGCAAAGCAGAAGAAGCAAGAGACACAGATTCAGTGCCTTTGTGGGGAAGATTCCCTGGAGAAGGGCATAGCAACCCACTCCTGTATTCTTGCCATGAAGAATCCCATGGACAGAGAAGCCTGGTGGGCTACAGTACATGGGGTCGCAAAGAGTCAGATGTGACTGAAGCGACTTAGCACACACTCACAGAAAATATATATTCAACGAAGAGTTCTTTTGGATGATGCAAAACCTTCCTCACCTGACTGTTTCTTACAACCAGCTCTGGAAATTATCAAGTAGTGTTTAAATTGCACACAGGCAAAATCAGGGTTGGGACAGGTGTTCGGAAACATCAGAACCTGCCATCAGATTTTTCATTTCTCTTCTGGCTTTTGACAGCCCTGGAGTGGTCCTGGCCTGGTGTAGGAGTGAGGTTGTGAGCCTCATGTTTCATTGGGAAGATGTATACTTCTGGGAACAGACTCAGCATTCTCACCCATAGGGACCCGTGGTCTCTCCTGGCTCCTTCACAGGTATCCAGCTGAGAGATCAGAGCCTGCAGCCCAAATACTAGAAAACGGAGATGACTCAGTAACCCACTCATCTTGCCCAAATTCTCTCCCATTTTCTGGCTGAGCACAGAACTGCCTGTCCTTCCAATGTTGTAGCCAGTGCGGGCCCAAGCCGGCCCTGGGGGTGGCCAGGGGATCTCTTGGGTAGAAAGAATGCGTCTTCAAGCCTCAGTGTCTTCTTCTGTTCAAGGAAAGCAAACAGGTGCTTTCTTTCCCAGGCTGGATTGGGGGTGGGGGTCCTTTAAGTCATTGGACAAAGAAATTGACTGGCTCATCACCCATCACATGCTGGAAGGATCTGAAGCCACTGTAGTAATCTTGGGGGGCACTGACCCATGCTCTTGACCCATCCAAGCCCACAGGCCACTGCTTTCCCTCCAGGACTGAGCTCAGTGGGACTCCAAGCTCCAGGTCCCCACTTACCCACCCCCTGCCAGTTCCCTGCACTTGGCCTGCCCCACCCCCCCCACCAGGTGCCTCCAGCTTTCCTCCCTCCAGGGCTAAAATCCTTTGGTGTGTGCATGTGGAAGGTGTGGGGCTTTTATGAGTTCTTAAGACCTTGATTTGATCGTTTTCTTTATTAAATAAAAACTGTCGACTTAAAAAAATAGTCACAACATAAAAGTCAAGAGTTATGTTTTATTTGGTGGGAATTTTAAGACGGCAAGCCTGGGAGACAGCATCCCAAGTAACCCTGAGAGAACTGCTACTGATAAAGTGGTGGTGGGGGGGTGGTGCGGAGGAGTGAAATTATATAGAAGTTTGCAACAAGGGGCAAGTAGTCTGAACATCAAAAGATTATTATTAATTATGAAAAAACAGATATCTCAAGTTAAGGAATTTAGCACTTTTCTGTGTACGAAAAGATGCAAGAGCCTGGGCTTGCAGAATCATTCCTTTCATATGCATCTCAGCTAGCGGAGCCAGAATCCTGCGTTTTTTCACATGCCCGCGCCCCGCCACCAATACCCCCAGCTCCTTAGAGCTGGTCTATGAGAGCTTCATCCTTCTTCCTGGGCGCCCTCGGGGCTCAGATATTCACATTTGGAGGGCCGGAATCGCCGATGGCTGTGACATCTTTGTGTGTTGACACGGCAGGAAACACTCCACTTCTGGATACAGATATAAACTTGTTTTGAAGAAGGGCAAGGTGTAGCTTCCAGAGGCACCTGGGCTGACGCCCCTCCAGCCCGAGACGGAGGGGGGCAGGCGAGGCAGGCGGAGGGTTAGAAGAAGCGGCAGGAGGACCTGCTGTTTTTCCTGTTGCAAGTAAAAGGGAAACAAAGTGGGAAGTGGAGTGTGCGGGCTGTCAGCAGGCGGGGCGCCCCCACCGCGCCCCGCCTCCGTCCCTCGAGGCTCACTCGCGCCCAGCGCCGGAGCTCCCAGCGGCTGCCAGCTGCGCCCGGACGGGTAAGCGCTCACCTCCGGCTGAGTCTGGGGGGTGGGGGAGAGGACCGGGACCAGGGACTTCGGAGGACTTAGGGGGACCACGAAGAGACGGGGGACCGGCTTGTGGACGTCTCCCTGCGCGAAGAGCCGGTGCACCCGGGTCCTGTGCACCCGCCGGCGTCTAGCGAGCCGGGCGAGGGGGCGCCCCCCGGAACTTGGGCCAAGGTTGTGCGCGGGGTCGGGGCAGCCCCCGGAGCATCCTCCGAGAGAGGGGTGCACACAGCTCCCGTGCACAGGGACTGTATGCCCCGCGGAGCGGGACCGGGGAGGTCCCGGGCCCGAGGCGGGGTACGGGGTGCGCTCCCGCGGCAAGACAGCCTCGTATGCACCAGCCGAGCCCAGGGAATGACAGCGCTTAGCCGCGTGCGCCCTGCCCCGGGGGCTGGCGAGCGGGACCCGGGGCGCCCGGGCTATGCCGTGGGGTGCAGGCTACGTTCTCTACGGCGGTTCCGCCTCCCCCCACCCCCGCTCCGAGCTCCGGTCGAGCCTTGGGGAGAGGGGTGCACACACCTCCCTTGCGCCCTGGCCCGGTGCACCCTCCCCAGCCCCGGAGAGCGGGACCCGGGGCTGGAGAGAGGCCAGGGAAGGCGTTGCCGGGCGCTTGGACTTGCGGCAGGTCCTTCCCTCCGGCCCTGGCGGGGCTCGGGCCGCTGGCGCCGCTCACCGCGTGTTTACTGCAGCGGCGCGCCGAGACCAGCGCCGGATCTGCGGCTGGGTCCGGGTTACGGCGGCAAAACCGCCTTCAGCTTTGCATTTCCGGACTCTTTTTTTTTTTTCTTTCTTTCTTTCTTTCTTCTTTTTAATACTCTTACCCTCAATTCAGCCTGAATGAGGCTGCTGCTGCTGCCTTTTTTTTTTTTTTTAATCGCGTTTCCTGTTTTTATTTAGGGTCCGTCCTGTGCACCCACTTCTCTGAGATCGAGGAGAGAGAGACCGGGGAACTTTTTTGGGGACCGGGACGTGTGGGCGGGGGCACTGCTTTGCCCTCTGCGCCCTGAGCCCTGCTCCGGTGGGGAGATGGAGAGCCAGGAGAGGACTGATAGGAGGCGCTTCGGGAGGGGAAGCGAGTGGGGATGGGATTTCCGGGGTCGGAGTGGGGGACGCCGTGGGGCAGCCAGTGCCGGCGGCCCAAGTACCAGGTTCAAGCGCAGCACCCTTGGGATCTGCCCAGTTTGCATATGGAGCGGTCTGGAGCCGTTGGATGATTGGGCAGCTTTCATTTCGTTCAGGTGTCCCCAGGAAGGAGGGCGCTGTGGGTCTCGAACCCCACTGGACCATCAAATGGGGCTTCTTTCCCCCGGGGCTCCTGCAGAAACCCCGACAGACGCCACCCCCAGAAATGTCCTGCAAGCACGGTCACGCGTGTGTGAGATGTGTGCCTTGGGGCAGGTAGCAGCTTCCTTTCCCAGGAATCTCCCCGGGAAAGGTTCACTGCTCCAGAGCGACTTTGAAACCGAGAACTAATACCACTGCTCACTTCCAGAGGGGCTGCACACCCACCGCTGGCGTGCCTGAGTGCCTCAGTGTTCTTCTCAAGTGAATGGTGCCATAGGGTTTTTTCCATGTATCTTCAGTTAACCAGGCGCTGAATGAGGGCTCCATTTGTACTGGAGGAAACCAAGGCTCAGCACAGTGAAAACTTACTGACCCACACGTTTACAGTTAGCTGATCCAGAATCCTGGTTCCTTTAGACGCCAAAGCATTTAGTCATCTGATAGTGTTGCTGTTTGCAGATGAAGAAGAATGTATGTCGCCTAACAGTTTGCTTGGTGTTCGGACCTGGGATGTGGGGTGTCCTTTCAGAGCCAGAGTCTAAGGTACCCACCTGGATGCTTTCCTGTAAAACCTTGCTACCTTTACCCACCAGGTTTGAGGAACATGATAAGTGGGGGTGAAGATTCTTCTGATTTAGGAGGCTGCCAGCAAACACAAGGAGAGCAGAATAGAGCTTTCTCTTCTGTTCTCCCCAGAGCAGAAATCGCCAACCCCTTCACATTCCCATGTCCTGCTGTGGCTTAATGTCTTGATGGTGGGATTCTGTCCATCCTGGCTCAGGAGAGCTCTGACTAGCACATACTGAGGTTCATTCTCTTCTGGTGCTTTCAGCAAAGTAGTGGAAAACACCCGGGGTGTGGGGGTGGGGTGGGAGGATGAGTATACTCTTAAAACCTAGTTGGCAGTTGCCAGTTCTAAAGACAAGCCAAGCTTACTTCCCCTCACCTCTCCACCCACCTTTAGAAACAACACTGCCAATACAGATGTTTCTGGAATTAGGGCAACTGCCCCAGAGGTCCTTCTGGCCATGCTGATGTCCCTTTCCGGCGGGACAATCTGCAATTTTGCTGCTTTAGTCCTTGCCCAGGAAGGACGGGTAAAGTACACCTTTGAATGATGCTTGGGGCTCCGTTCTTTCTCTTGCTTTATTACGGATCCCCCCGGGGGCCAAGGCTAAAAACAAGGCAGGCTGGCAGGGAGAGTACCAGCCCCTGGGGGTGCTTACAAGGCAAGACAATCCATAAGTAGAGACAAGCCTCAGACCTGGTTAGCTTTGCTTTTGTGCCTATGTCAAGGGAGATTGTGGGGTGGGGAGAGAATGGGGGAGTATGAGGGGTCAGTTCCTGCTTCACCTTGTTTTCCTTTAATTGCACAGTTAAAGGGAGAAGTGAATGTGCAACTTATGAAGCAATTCCCCTTTGGTTAGCTGATTTTTCAAAACCATTTTTTTTAGAGAGCACCTCCCTCCCTCCAGCTGCTTCTGTGGGTCTGATGGTGGGGCTTGGGGCCCCACCAAGTGTTTCCTTACCGTGGGACCTCAGAGGAGCTCTTTCCGCCACTCTCCAGAGGACAAACACTTTTCCCAGCCGAGCGGTTGGAAGGGCAGGACTGGAGGGCAAGGCTCCCAGGAGGGTCAAGGAAGGTCAGTGCCCCGCTGCCCCCGGGTCAGAGTCAAGACGCGTGTGGTAATTAGCCGCCAGCCCGTGGAGGGTGGTGGGAGCCTGACTGATTTGGGAGAAAGGAAAGCATCTTCATTTTGGGGCCACTGCTGGTGTTTCATAAATGACAAAGGTTGCAAAACTCCTCCTCTCTCCCTGCAGTTAATGCTAAAACTGAATTTTCTTCAACTTGGTTGGTGGAAATCCCCTGCAATCATATCAGAAATACTGCCAGTTTCAAGGTGGGGGAAGAAAACAATTTAAAAAACTGGGGAGCCTCTCTCTTCACTCTTTTCCTTGCAGACAAATACTGACTTGCTTTGGATCATTCCAAAATCTGACTCCCTCTCCCTTCCCTGGAGGCCAGCACAGCCCCTGGGGCCTGAGGTTGGTGCTGCACTGGTGTGGCTTGTAGAAGTCTCCACTCCTCCCCATCAGAGGTGGTGACCTGACCCCCCTCAGAGAAGGGCTCCTGGGGCTTCTCCTGGAAATGGGTGTTTTCCAAGGCTGCTTACTTTCTGAGCCGAGAGGGAGAGTCCTCAGAGTGATGGGTGTGTCTGTTCCTAAAGTGGTATTTCAGTTCACTGTGTTTCACTCACTTTGGGGGAAATTGCTTTTTCCACTTAGAGGAAATGCCAGGAACGTGACAGTAAGTGGGGATGGGGGGATGGGCGAGGGGAGAGCTGCAGAAAGGGAGTAAGCTGCTTGAACTGGATTTTACTGTCTTGGAGGGATGCCGTATTGTTTCCCGTGGCTGTCAATAACAAATTCTTACAGTTTTTGTGGCCCAAAACAACACAAATGTATTCCCTCACAGTTCTGGAGCCCAAAAGTTCAAAATCAAGGTGTCTGTATGGCCTCCCTCTCTCCAGGGACCCCCCCCTACCTCTTCCAGCTTCTGAGGGCTCCAGCTGTTTTTGGCTTGTGGCAGCATCATCTGATCTCTGCCCCTGTGTTCACACGGCTCCTCCTCTCTGTCTTCTCCTCTTGTGTCTCTTAGAGGGACAGCTGTCATTGGATTTGGGGTCCACCTGAACAGTCCAGGATGAATTCATCTCAGGGTCCTTAATTACATCAGCAAAGACCCTTTCTACACAAAGTTAATTTTCCAAATAATTCATGGGTTCTGGGGATGAAGGCAGACATATCTTTAGGGGCCACCATTCAGCCAACTGCAGAAGGATGGGAGTGTGTTTCTTTGGTATTTTCTGGGGAAGGTTTGAGCACAGTCGTCTTTGCAGGGAATGGAACGCTTCCTACATCTGGGCCCTGTACTTTCCTGTGAGTGCAATCAGGCAAGGATTTCAGAGTCACCAGAGGTCCTGTAGTCACCAGCCTTCCTTCCGCCCTCCTGCTGCCCTCTCCCCAGCTTTGTGAACTGGCAGCCGCCTTAGAAGTTAGCTCTGCTGTGAGTAGCACCCTCCACAATCAGGGTCCCAAAGGCAGAAAAGAAAATTCCTGGAATTCAAAGGAACTGCCAAGAGACCAGGCTCTTCACCTGCAGGGAATTGTTTCAGCCCCTCTTAGTCTTCTCTGGTCCTACCTGACCTAGGACAACGCTTTCTCAGCTCAGGGCTCCCCACCTCTGTCTGGGGACACACAGCCCTTCCCATTTTGGAGTTTCCTCTCTTGAGCAGTTGTTGGACTGGCTCAGTTTTGTTGCTATGTCCCTATGTCCTCCTGAGCAGCCACCATTGTGAGGTGGGGTAGGATGGCGCTGGTGGTGTGGGAAGGGATTTGGGGAGCCCCATCCCTATTACTGAAGCTTGTAGGGATGGAAGCTCTCTGGAGGGGCAGGGCTCCTATTCCACCTCCCCATGTAGAATTGCAGAGGGGCATTGCCTTTTTTTCTGTTGGTTGTGAAATCTTGGAGACATGCTGTCTTCTCAATAGGGAAGCAGGTTCATAGCTGTGATACTGAAACTTTAAGTCCTTTATACATAGGCGGGTTGGGGTGCAGAGGTGATGGAGGAATTGCCATATGGAAGAAAAGTACGTCTTTGGAGTCAACCAGACTTGATTTTAATCCCAATCACTTAAAAAAATTTTTTTTATGTGGACCATTTTTAAAGCCATTTATTGAATCTGTTACAGTGTTGCTTCTGTTTTATGTTTTGGTTTTTGGACCTAGAAGCATGTGGGATCTTAAGTCCACTACCAAGGATCGAACCCATACCCCCTGCGTTGGAAGGCAAAGTCCCAACCCCTGGGCCACCAGGGAAATCCTTCCCAAACACTAGGCAAATCACAGAACCCTCGCAAGCCTCAGAGTCCCCAGTTTTAACAACTGGAATAGCAATTTTATCGCCAGTCTTGAGCATTTCATATAGTCATGTTTAAAGTGCCAGGCACACTTTTATGTCTGTAAAAGAGCTGATGTGTACAGGGTGTGTAGAACGTCTTGTGGGATTTTAGTTCCACGACCAGGGATGGAACCTGGGCCCTCAGAAGTGAAAGTGTGGAGTCCTAACCACTGGGCAACTTTTCCATTTTTTAATGTGCATTTTTAATTGTGACCAGTGTGCTGTGTGCCTAGTCTCTGTCGTGCTCGATTCTTTGCAACCCCATGGACTGTAGGCTGCCAGGCTCCTTTATCCATGTGGATTCTCCAGCAAGGATACTGGAGTGGGTTGCCTTGCCCTCCTCCAGGGGATCTTCCCAACCCAGGGATCGAACCCTGCATTAGGCATATGCTTTTTTACTTTAATTTTTATGTTTTAATTGTGGTAAAATATATGTAAAATTTACCATTTAGACCATTTTTTCAAGTGTATTTCATTCTGTGGCACTTAGTACATTCACATCATCATCAACTATCACTGCTGTCCATCTCCAGAATTTTTTTGTTTTGCAAAATTGAAACTCTACCCATTAAACGCTAATGCTCTGCTTGGCTCTCCCCACCTCAGCCCCTGGCAACCACCACTCAGCTTTCTGTCTCGGAATTTGACTACTCTTGGTACCTGATACAGATGGAACCGCACAGTATTTGTCCTTTTGTGACTGGCTCGTTTCACTCAGCATCATGACTTCTGGATTCATCTGTGCTGCAGCATGTGTCAGAAGCCCCCCTCCCCCCATTTTTAAGGACTGAATAATATTCTATTGTACGGATGGACCGCATTTTGCTTATTGAGTCATCTGTCGACGGACACTTGGTTACTTCCACTTTGGGGCTATTGTGAATAATGCTGCTATGAATGTGGATGTTCATAGATATCTGTTTGGGTCCTTGCTTTGAATTCTTTTGCCTATATACCCAGAAGCGTAATTGCTGGATCATATGATAATTCTATACTTAATTGTGTGAGGGGCAAATCATGTGCTTTTGTAATTTGCTTTTTTCACTTAATGGGGGCACGTACGTTAGCATTCCACATCACTTCATCACCTGGTTATCCTTTTATTGGCAGGATAAATGTCCTAGTGCAGGGACACCATTACTTTCTCCGGCATCCTCCACTGCGGGACATTTATCTTGCTTCCAGGCACACACACACACACACACACACCACTTTTGAAGCACTGTAACAGATATTTTCAGGCATCTGAATTTTCCTGTATTCAAGAATTATCATCAAAGGTATTGACCATTTTTATGGCTCGTGGAGCTAAATATTTTTCCAGGAAATATTGAATGAGTTTATCCCAGTGATATAGAATAGTTTCATGATGGCATTTAATAACATTGGTAAAAAATGTTTTACTAATTGGCTTAAAAGGTAGTCATCTTGAATTTTTTTTGCTTTATTTATTTATTTTGCTAATGAAGCTAAATAGCTTTCTTTTTGGTTGTTAGCTGTAGGTATAGCATGAGGTTTGCTGCAGTATAACATAGCAATTAAACCCTTGACCTCTAGAATTGGATGGAACTCTGGAATTTAAACTGTAGTTTCCCTACATTCCTGCTGTGTGACCTTGAGATTTCTTACCTTCTGTGATCCTCGGTTTCCTCTTCTGTTAAGTGAAGCTAATGGGACCTGTTCCTAGTGTTGTCTTAAGGATTAAATGAGATAAACTAGAAAATGAACATCGCATATCATATAGTTGATACTCAGCCCACCAGGCTCCTCTGTCCAAGGAATTCTTCAGGCAAGAATACTAGAGTGGGTTGCCATTCCCTTCTCCAGGGGATCTTCCCCACCCAGGGATCAAACCTGGTCTTCCATATTGCAGGCAGATTCTTTACCGTCTGAGCCACCAGGGAAGCCCAAGCCTACAGCACCTGATACTCTCAGGCAATCTCCCATCCCAAGTACTAATCAGGCCCAATCCTGCTTAGCTTCTGAGATCAGACAAGATCAGGTGCATTTAGGGTGGTATGGCCATAGGAATGGGCTTCTCAGGCAGTGCAAGTGGTAAAGAGCCCACCTGCCAATGCAGGAGAGGTAAGAGCTGTGGGTTTGATCTCTGGGTTGGGAAGATCCCCTGGAGAAGGGCAAGGCAACCTACTCCACTACTATTGTTATTATCATTATTTTATTTAACAAGTCTCCATTTACCCTCAAGATTAATCTTGTTACTACAGGGAGAGATGGTTTACGCTTAAGCCAAAAGGATTTGGGTTAAGCATGGGGATCCATTTTTCTGCTATAAAGGTAGACCACCAGCCCTTCTGTCAAAATGGACCTAGTCCCCAGCTGTCTGCCTGGATCTGGGTGTGAGCCTCCCTGGGGCAAATGCATGAACCGATGCTTGCTGAGAGGTATGGCGGGACGGAGGGGCTGCAGGACCCTGTGCTCTGGGGTCCCATCACCCCTGTAGCATGGAAATGAGGGTAAAGACTTACGAATGGTGGAGTCCAGAATTCATCTTGGTGATCGTTTCTGTCCACATCCAGTCGCTCCTTCTTGCGGTTTGGTCCCGCAGACGCAGGACCCTGGGGTAGCACCAGCGTGGGTTGCTAACCATGAAGCAGCCTTTTGCAGCCCCTTAGAGTAAAAAGTAAAGCTTCCTTAGTGGCTCAGTGGTAAAGAATCCTGCCAGTGTTGGAGACGCAAGAGACGTGAGTTCGATCCCTGGGTGGGGAAGATCCCCTGGAGTAGGAAATGGCAACCCATTTCAGTATTTTTGCCTGGAAAATTCCATGGACAGAGGAACCTAGTGGGCTATAGCCCACGGGGTCACAAAGAGTCGGACACAACAGCACAGCAGAGTGAAACAGCGTCCAAGCTCCTCTCAATCGCGTGTCAGGTAGCCTCAGGTGAGGGTCGTCCATCCCACACACATTTGGTTTAAGCATGCATTTTCCCCTTTGCTGCCGACCTGTGTCTGAGGAGGATATCAATAAAACCAGGGTCTTGATCTCAAACAGCTTCATGAGAAATTTCTTCTAGTGGAAAAACCACCAAAAACCCCCCCAACTTTCCCTCTCACCTGTCCCTCTTAAAAAACGCCATTGAAAAACCTTTCTCATGTTTAGAGCCAATGAAAAGATGAGCAAAACCACACACTTGTTTCTGATGGTTCATGGGTCCAAAAGCCAGCTCACTGGGTTATGAATCTTTTTTCCCTATTGTGTGGTGTGACGAATATTTGAATAAATATTCACCTACTGTCACTGGGAAAGCAGTGCTCTATTTTTAATTAAGTGCACCCTGTGTCTTATATGAGGGAGCTTCATAAGATGTGTGAGGCTTAGTATTTCCAGTGGGAGGCACAGTGTTTGAGAATGAGTAAAGAGAAAGTCTAATGTTCATGTCAAAAGCAAGAGTTTAGGAACTAGAGGGAAGTTGAGATCTTGGCTTTCATCCTAAATGCTTAGTGACCTTGACCTCTCTGAGCCTCCGGATTTTCATCTGAAAATTGACATAACCGTATCTCTTTTATTGGATTGTCATGAGGATTAGAAATAAGGAAAAACCTGTATTAGTTTGGAATGAGCACTTCAAAAGTTGCTGTGTTTGCCACTGGATGAATGAATCTTTGCAGCCCACACTGTAGGACTGAATGGATTTTAAATGACAGGTATCTTTGTCATAAGTTGTTGAGGTTTGCTTTTGTGCTAAGGTTTATTCAACCACTATCCTTTTTTCTTTTCTTTTTTTTTTTTTTCACTTTTTGGCTATGCTGCTTGGCATGTGGGATCTTAGTTCCCTAACCAGGGTTCAACTCTCGCCCCCTGCATTGAAAAACAGTGTGAAATCTTAACAACTGGACCACCAGGAAAGTCCCCAGTCTATCTTATTTGATTCTCCCACAATGATCCTTTTGGAATGCACAGGGTGTGTGTCAGTAAATACCCCCATTTTACAGATAAGGGTTGGAATCGCTTTGCCCTTTGTTATCAGCCTGTTCCTCTCAGATGTGCCAAAGCCAGGAGGTTCTTTTTTTTTTTTTTTCCAGCTTTTTCTAACTGTTCAAGGTCTGGAGGAGCTTGGAGGACAGAGGCTGAGAGGGTGGAGGTGAGGCTTCTAGTGAGGTCTGCCATCAGGTGATCTTGGCCCCATCACCTGCAAGCTGCAGCAGCGAGATGGGGGTGCCCAAACGGGCAGGCTGCTCTGAAGGCAGCCATCCCAGGACAGCTTTCTGCTGCAGGTTTGTGGGAAAGTGGTTGGGAGATGGCTAGGCAGCTGGCCATGACCTTTACCCTCATGGACCTTGCTTCTCCAACTTTCCCACCCACTCCTCCCACCAGAGAGATGGGATTGTGACCCTAGCCTGCTGCAGCCCACCCCAACCATGACCTTGCTTTGAAGCTTCAAGTTTTATTTTTAATCCTAACAATAATTTTACATTCTATTCCTCGATAATCCATGTTTATTTTGCTGTTCCCCCTTACTTTTGAGTCAGATGGATGCTCTGGGAAGATGTTTATGTTCTTGCTGTGGCTTCCGTTATTCCCACCCCAATGTCTCCAACTACAGTTTGAAAAACAGATTAAGGCAAAATAGCGATTAGATTAGATGCAACTGTGATGAGATACCTAGCTTCTTAGGAGCACTTTAAAAAAAATTATTACTTTATTTGGCTGCACTGGGTCTTACTTGCAGCATGCGGGATATAGTTTCCTGACCAGGGATCAAACCCAGGCCCCCTGCATTGGGAGTGCAGACTCTTAGCCACTGGACCACCAGGGAGGTCCCATAGGAGCCCTGTTATCCTATGTGATTCATTGACTGATTAACTGAAACTTCAGTTTAGGTAGATAATTATGAAAATGCTGCATCTCAAATCTAAGCATCTTAACTTAAAACATATCCCCGCGTACTGATGTGGGACTTCCCTGGCTGTTCAGTGGTTAAGACCCCAAGCTCCCGATGCCAGAGGATCTGGTCAGAGAACTAAGATCCCCCTTGTCATGCAGCATGCCCTCCTCCCACCCCCAAAAAAGTACACAGATGTACTGATGTGAGGCCAAGAGCTTTTGTTTGATTGGTTCGTCATTCTTAAGTAAGGCGTAGAATCCTTTGTCAATTCTCATTCTTCTCCCCTACCTTTTACAGTTGCTTTGCTCAGTCTCATTTAATGGAAACTTTGTTTTAGTGACTTGTCTTTACTGTTTTCTAAAGCACTCAATTCCATTTTCATGGAAACAGCTCTTTCTGGTCACACCCATATTTCATCCACTTATCCGCTGACCACACTGTGTAATTACAAAGGTGAACAGCTGGCATGGGTGTGCTTGGGCATAAGAACAGCTAAGTCTTTCAGAGACCAAACCTGCAGCCTGGTATCCTGAGTGGTCAGCACGATGAGACCATCAGTCAAGGTGTCTTGAAGAGGGAATGGTGAGCACAAATCCCCCAATTCTGCTACAGAGAGGTCGGGGGGCGGGTGAGATGGGGGAAGACGGCAGAATCACAGAGCCTGGGTGAGAGGCGAAGTTTGACCTAGAACTCCCATCTCAAAGACACCAGCCCCTCACCCTGAGGAGCACAACAAGCTCCAGAAAAGGGATCTTTCACACTAGTTTCTTTAGCAGTATTTATACCAATGAGCCTTGCTATTGGCCAGCTCTGAATTGCCACCTTAGTCTAGCTTGCCACATCTTTTAATAACAATAAAAACAAACACTTTTGTAGCACCTACTCTGTGCTACATAGTATTCTGGGCACTTTGAAAATACTAACTTATTTATTTATTTATTTGGCTACGCCAGGTCTTTAGTTGTGCATGTAGGATCTTGTTCCCCGAACAGGGATCGAACCCTTCTGCATTGAGAGTAAGAGTTTTAGTCACTGGACCACCAGTTGTTGTTGTTGTCAGTAGCCAAGTCGTGTCCTACTCTTTATGAAGCCACAGACTACAGCCCGCCAGGCTCCTCTGTCCTTCACTATCTCCCAGCGTTTGCTGAAATTCATGTTCACTGAGTGTGTGATGCTATCTAACCATCTCATCCTCTGCCACCCACTTCTCCCTTTGCCTTCCATCTTTCCCAGTATCAGGGTCTTTTCCAATGAGTCAGCTCTTCTCATCAGGTGGCCAATGCACTGGAGCTTCAGCTTCAACAACACCAGGGAAGTCCCCCAAATACTAATTTCTTCTTTGAAGCACTCTCATGATCTGTGTTTTACAGAAGGGGGAACTGAGGCACAAAGAGGTTTAGTAACTTATCTAGGTATTACTCAGAAAGGAAGCAGCAGAGCTTGCTCCTCACCCCTGTCCTGTGCTGTCTCCAAATGCGCCCCCTTGTTGCCCAGGAGGGGAACCTGGATCCCAGGTGGGAGGAGAGCTGAGGCCTCTGGGAGCCCATCAGCTGTGCAGAGGGTCATCCCCGCCCTGTTCTCACCGATTCCCTCTGTCTCCAGGCTAACTTGGGGTCCAGACAGCCTTTCTGTTCTTGCAGTCCTTGTCTCGGTGGAGCTGGCCTCCTGGGTTCTGTTCCTCTACAGAGAGAGGTGCCAGGAGGATGCAGCTTCTGGTACCCAGCCCACCCCAGTCTGCCCAGGTAGTGCCCATTCACCCCTCTGTCCAGTGGAAGCAGGGCCCGACCTCTGCAACCTCAATTTCTTCCTTGCCCAATTTCTTCCTTGAGCCTTTCGTGGGAAGTCCACCCAAGGGTCCTCAACCTAATGGGTGACACAGTCATGGCAACAGGACTCAAGTGTCTTCTTGACCCGTGGCCCAAATCTGGTTCCTCTGCATACCCAGGAAAGGGAGTATGGTTCAGTGGTGAGAGCAGGGCTTGGGGGTCAACCCGGTTCACATCTGCCTCTCCCATCACTAGCTGTGCAGCGTCACCTCCTTGAGCCTCACCCTCCTCCTTCATGAAACAGAAGGCCTGCCGTAGGGGCTTCTTGTGATGATTAAATGCAAAAACGGACATAAGGCACCTAGAATGTGCTGGCTCGTGACAGGTGCTTAGTGATGGGGCAATCCTTGCTGTAGCCCCAGAGGTGGGCTTGACAACTGATGAAGAGGCTGTTGTTGTTTTAATGTTTATTTATTTATTTGGCTTTGGCAGGTCTTAGTTGAGGCACACGCTGTCTTTATTTGCAACATGTGAACTCTTAGTTACAGCACGTGGAATCTAGTTCCCTGACCAGGGATTAAACCCAGGCCCCCTGCATTGACAGCATGGTGGCTTAGCCACTGGACCACCAGGGAAGACCTGCAGCTATTGTTTTGAACCTATCTGGTAGATTCCTGGGGAGAAGCAGCCTGGAGACCTGGAAGTAGAAGGAGACGTAGAGAGCATCTGCCAAGGAGAGGTGGAATGAGATGGGTGATGGAATGAGACGTTCAGAGTTCTCTGTGGTCCCTGAGGCTTACAGGTTGTCTTCAGATCTGGGGTTTCCTAACAACAGGAGAGAAGGACGTGCAAACCCATGGCTGAGTGGGGAAGGAGGAGGTTGGAGGCTGAGCCTAGGGAAGGGAGCCTAGGAGAATGGAGTACACTGCCAAGTGGCTGAGACCCTTAGGAGGGGAAGCCATCTCCACTGCCACCCTGAAAGTGTGTGTGTGTGTGTGTGTGTGTGTGTGTGTAATTCGTTTGGGGTCAGGACAGAAGAGATGAAGTTGAGTTCACAGAGTTGTTTTTTTATTTATTTATTTTTGTCTGTACTGGGTCTTCGCTGCTGCATGGGCTTTTCTCCAGTTGCAGCAAGCAGGGGCTACTCTCTAGTTGCGGTGTGCAGGCTTCTTACTGCGGTGGTTTCGCTTGTTGCAGAGCACAGGCTCTAGGTGCTCGGGTTTTGGTAGTTGTGGCATATGAGCTCGGTAGTTGTAGTTCCTGGGCACTAGAGCACAGGCTCAGTGGCTGTGGCACCCTAGCTTAGTTGCCTGATCCAAGGCATACAGGATCTTCCTGGACTAGGGATGGAATCTGCGTCTCCTGAACTGGCAGATGGATTCTTTACCATTGAGCCACCAGGAAAGCCCTGCAGTTTTAAAAGATATTAATTTCTTGGGGGTCTTGAGATTGGGGTGGTCTACATCTTCTGGATATTATAGGCTGTGATTTTCCTAGATTATGCATGTGCACATTTTTAATATATGTGCTATATGTTTTATAAGTGTGTGTGTATACTATATATATTTAATTGCACAGAATCCATACAAGCTAGTTATGAAAAGTTTATAAATAAAACCTGCCCTACAGCTTCACTACTCAATGGTTTCTAACCTTTTTCAGATTTTTAAATCCTTTTTTTTTTTTTTTTGGCATGTGGGATCTTAGGTTCCCCAACCAGGGATTGAACCTGTGCCCCCTGCAGGGAAAGCCTGGATTCTTAACCACTGGACTGCTAGGGCAGTCCCAGATTTTAAATCTTTTTGAAAATCTGTTGAAAAATCACAGACCTTCTCCCCAGAAAAAAGCTCCTAGGAGACCATTTGTATGTATACTTTCATCAGGCTCACAGAGGTCCCCAAGTTTATCCTAGAGTCTGGGAGGGTGCGGTGAAGAGCTGTTTGGGTCCGACCGCCAGCTTCTGACTCTGAAACCAACCTCAGAAGCCAGAAAGAGACGAAAGATTCCGACCTCCCAGCGGCCTCCGTGAGACACACTTGCCCCACCATGTGTTCAAAGTCTGCTTTGAAGCTGTTTCTATTTCCAGTAAATCAACCACCTCTTAGATACTATGTACCAGTGTACTCGGTGCCGTTTAAGTCTTTTTCTTTGCTCTAAATTCATGGCTTGTTTTGCCTTTCATCCAGGACCGGCTTTCCTGCATCACTGGGTAACTCTGCTGTAGGATCGCCTCATTTGTGGAGGCCACTCTGTCCTTTAAGAAGTTGCAGCCTGTGGCTTTGTGGTCACCCCTTCTGCATGAAGGGCAGGTGGAGAGGCCTTCCCGGTAGAGCTGGGTGTCAACCATGCGTGGGTGGGATGGTCTGTAGGGAACAGGAAGTCAGGGCCATGTCCAGGCCCCAGATATTGGGCTCCAGGCGGCTTGAAACCCTGTAGGAGGAGTACACAGACACCTTTTCACTGACTGGCAACGGTTAGCCTTCCTGAGACCTTCCCATGTCCCCTGCTCCAGGTATGAAGGGGGCCCCTCCACTTGAAGCACCCCAACGCTTTCCCCAGTCCTACAGGAGGCCAGCCTCCCTCGTGCCACTTCTGACTTGGGACAGTGACCTCACCTGGTTTCCTCTCCCACTTCTAGAACATAACAAGCTTTATTGAGATATAATTCATATGCCATAAAATTCTTTTAATGTACACAATTCAGTATTTTTTAATATAGTCACAGAATTGTGCAACCATTGCTTTAACCTGTTATAGAACATTTTTATCACTCAAAAAGAAATCTTGTAGCTGTTGTTCAGTTGCTAACTCATGTCTGACTCTTTGAAACCCCATGGACTGTAGCACGCCAGGCTTCCCTGTCCTTCACTATCTCCTGGAGTCCACCTGAACCCATGTCCATTGAATTGGTGATGCCATCCAACCACCTCCTTCTCTGTCACCCGCTTCTCCTGCCCTTGATCTTTCCCAGCATCAGGGTCTTTTCCAATGAATCTTCTCTTCTCATTAAGTGGCCAAAGTATTGGAGTTACGTTTTAATTATTCAAAAGCGAAACCTTGTATTCACTAGCAATCACTCTCCATTTCTCCTCAACCCCTTGCAGCCCTGGCAACCACTGCTCTACTTTCTGTTTCTATGAACTTGCCTCTTCTGGACATGTTATACACATGGAATCACACAGGATGTGGTCTTCTGTGTCTGGCTTCTTTCACTTGGCCTGTTGCCACTTCTTTAGGAATGTCTCTGACTCATTATTACAGTGGAGGAGTTGTTTGTACTGACTGTTCAGTCACAGGTATCGATGGAGCCTCTGCTATACTAAGCCTGGAGCAGGTGCTAGGCCACATAGTGAACACCGCAGCCATCAGTGTATTCATTATCTACTGCTGTGTGACAAGTTACCCCAAAACTTAGCAGCTTAGGGCTTCCCTAGTGACTCAGCGCTAAAGAATCCACCTGCCAGTGCAGGAGACATGGGTTCGATCCCTGGTCTGGGAAGATCCCGCATGCTGTGGGTCAACTAATCCATTGCTCCACAACTACTGAGCCTGTGCTCTAGAGCCTGGGAGCCACAACTACTGAGCCCACACATTGCAACTACTGAAGCCTTCGTGCCCTAGAGCCTGTGTCCCACAACAAGAGAAGCCACTTCAATGGGAAGCCTGTGCGCCACAACTAGAGAAAAGCCCCAGCAGCAATGAAGACCCAGCACAGCCAGAAATTAATAAATAAAATTATTAAAAATACAAAACAAAATGAAAAAATTAGCAGCTTAAACAACAAACGCTATCTTACAGTTTCTGTGGGTCAGAAGCAGGGAGCAGCTGGGGCTGCAGGTGTAAGTGGCTGGAGATACCTGTCAAGGTTTTGATACCTCAGTTCCTTGCCATGTGGGCTTCTTCACAGGATAGCTTAAGTGCCCGTATAACTTGGTTGCTGGCTTAGCCAAGAGATAAAGATGAGAGAAAGATAAAAGATTAAAAAAAAAAGACCAAAGATTGCCCAAGATTGAAGCCCCATGTTCTTTTATAACCCAATCTCCAAGGCGACCTGGCATCACTCTGCCATATTCTGTAGACCAACCATGCTGTAATATGGGTGTTGTTGTTGTTCAGTCGCTCAGCTGTGTCCGACTCTTTGTGACGCCATGGACTGCAGCATGCCAGATCTCCCTGTCCTTCACTATGCCCTGGAGTTTGCTCAGACTCATGTCCATTGAATCGATGATGCCATCCAACCATCTCATGCTCTGTCACCCCCTTCTCCTTCTGCCTTCAATCTTTCTCAGCATTAGGGTCTTTTCTAATGAGCTGGCTCTGTGCATCGTGGCCAAAGTATTGGAGCTTCAGCTTCAGTATCAGTCTTCCAATGAATGTTCAGGGTCGATTTCCTTTAGGATTGACTGGTTTGATCTGCTTGCTGTCCAAGGGACTCTCAAGAATCTTCTCCAGCACCACAGTTCAAAAGCATCAAATATGATTGGGGGCTCCACAAAGGTTTGAATACCAGGAGGGGCAAGTATCTGGATATAGTTTCAAATAGAGAGAGGTCCTTAGGAAATCCAGGACCCCATTGGCTCCTTCGTGAAGGGCTTACAGTGCTGACTCTGAATGAGTGTTGGGTCAGCCCTGAGTTCTCTGGATGCCGTTCTCTCTTGAGGCCTCTTCCCTTCCTCCCTACTCTGTATTTCTGATTAGGGAGCTTGACATGTAATTACGTTGTACTTGTTTCTACCAGATTTACCCACTTCTGTTAGAATATATTTTACAGACTTCTTTCTCCAGGTATTTGTAAATTCTGTTTGCATTTCTGTCGATGAGTGAGCCAGTTCTTGAATTTCCTTTCATTCTTGTCATCAAAAAGGGGTGTTCAATAGAACAGGCCTAGGACCCACCCCCTTGGTTTTGACCACCTCCCAGTGGGGCACTGGGTCATACCACCTAACAGTTGCAGAGACCCCTCTTTGCAGGTGGCCTATAAGATCGCCTGTTTTAAATTTTTCATTTACTTCTCTGGCTGTGCCAGGTCTAGTTTCAGCATGCAGCATCTTTTAGTTGCTCCATGTGAACTCTTAGTTGCAGCATATGGGATCTAGTTCCCTGACCAGGGATTGAAGCTGGGTTCCCAGCATTGGGATCATGGAGTCTTAGGCTCTGGATTACCAGGGAAGTCCCCCATAAGATGGTCTTGAGGGGTGGGCTTGGGTCACAATAAAATGGGCACAATGTGTGTGTCCTGTCGCTCAGTCCTGTCCAGCTCTGTGCAACCCCATGGACTGTAGCCCGCCAGGCTCCTCCATCCATGGGATTCTCCAGGCAAGAATACTGGAGTGGGTTGCCATTCCCTTCTCCAGGGGATCTTCCGACCCAGGGATCGAACCCAGGTCTCTTGCGTTGCAGGCAGACTCTTGACTGTCTGAGCCACCAGGGAAGCCCCAAATGGGCACATATCATGCATTAAAAAATTGAGACAGTTCAGTGGTTAAGACCTCGGGCTTGCAAGGCAGGGGGTGTAGGTTCCATCCCTGTTAGGGGAACTGAGATCCTACATGCTCCAAGGGGTGGTCAAAAAAAAAAAAAAAAAAATCCAGCCTGGTGTCCTATAAGAGGCAGATGATTCGCTGTGAGAAGCAGCTGAAGCAGCTTTAGTTGTTGGTCTTGTGGTTTCAGCTTCCTGCTCTGCCATTTACTGTGTAGGTTTGGGTAAGTCTTGGGCCCCAGTTTCCTTAAGGAGATGATGATAATAACTACCTTGTGGGGTTGTTTTAGGACTTAATGAGATAAAGTTCCAGGTACGCATTGCTGCACGAATCACACTGGATTTAGAGCTATAAAGCAGCAACTGTTTTATTATAAGCATGGATTCTATGGGCCAGGAACTCAGATAGGGCTTGACAGGCCAGCTTGGGTGTGTTTTGTGATGTCTGGGGTCAGTGGGGAAGGCTCTCAAAGGTCAGCTGATTACTTGAACACCTGGGGGCTGGAATCACCTGGAAGTTTCTTCCTTTAAAAAAAAAATTTTTTTAAGGTTATATATTTTTTTGGTTGTGTTGGGTCTTAGTTGCAGCACATAAGATCTTTGTTGTGCGGGATCATTCACTGCAGTGCTTGTCCAGCTGTGGTGCACAGGCTCAGTAGTTGTAGTGCACAGCCTAGTTGCTTCTTGGTATGTGGGATCTCAATACCCCAACCAGGGATCAAACCCACGTCCCCTGCATTGCAAGGCAGATTCTCAACCACTGGACCAACAGGGAAGTTCCACCTGGAAGTGTCTTCACTCCTCCCGTTGCCTGGATGGGGCTGACTCAGAGGCTGGGCTCCTACGGGACTGTCAACCCGAGTGCCTACACTGGCTTCTCTTTCTAGCTTGGGCTTCCTCACAGCATGGTGGCTCTGGGCCACACTTTCCTGATGGTCAGAACTCTGAGAACAAGCATTGCTGCTTGACTCCAAACCTAGCTGGAAGCCATTTATGGCCATTTATGGGCTCAGCTCAAATGGCCATTTATGGGCTCAGCTCTGAAGTCATTCAGCATCACTCCTACTATATACTCTTGCTCAAGGAAGTCAAAAGGCCTCATAGATATATATATATATATATATATATATATATATATTTGCCACACCATGTGGCATGTGGGATCTTAGTTCCTTGATCAGGGATCAAACTTATGCCCCCCTGCAGTGAAAGCACAGAGTCTTAACCTCTGGACCGCTAGGGAAGTCCCCCCGACCCAGATTTAAGGGAAGAAGACATACCAATAGATGCCTTTCCTATGAGGACTGGCCGCCATGTTTTAAAAGCTTCATGGTAAATTTGAAAACATTTAGCACAATGACTGGCGTGTTGTATGGGCCAGAAAATATTAGCGGCCGTTCCCTCTGCTGTATCTCTCAGTACTGACTGCTGCGGATCTTATTGTGTGACTTGAACAAGCCCTCTGCCCCCTATCTTAAAGAAACAATCTTAAGCTGCAGCCTTGCAGATATGTTAAAGTCTAATATTGCCAGATTCATTCATTTTACCATTTTCAAGTTTGGACCCAACTTTTAAAAATTCCCTGGCTCTTGGGTGAATTTTCTTACCCTCGAAGCTTCTCAAATGCATCTAGAGTTTTCACAAGAAGCTTCGAGAAGGTCAGTTTCCTGAGTCCCCAGGGTGTCTTTCATGTTCTTTGATGTGTGATTCACACAATCCGCTGTTGTTCCAGGCACCCTGTTTATCCCCTTACTCTAATTTTCTCGGAATGAAAATTCACAACTGACCTTTTCCCACAAACAGAGGAATAATTTTTCTACTCTAAAGTGTATAAAAAAATCTGTGACATCCTGTCCTTCCACAAGAATCACATGCTAGAATTGGAAACCTAAGACTCACAGGAAACTACGGTGGAAAACAGGGTATAACCAGGTGCCCACCGCGAGGCCTGGCCAGAAGCCCTCAACCTGTGCTGTCCCAGTGCTCCTTACCTCCACTTGCCACGTTGACACTGTCTGCTAGATCTTCCTCTTTTTTATTTAGTTTTGTTTTTGGCTGCACAGGGTCTCTGTTGGTTTGCACAGGCTTTCTCTAGATGCGGCGAGTGGGGGTACCTCTTGGTTGCAGCCTGCAGGCTTCTCGTTGCGGTGGCTTCTTCTGTTGTGGAGCACAGGCTCTAGAGCCTGTCGTTGTGTAGCTCAGTTGTGTAGCTCAGTAGTTGTGGTGCATGGGCTTAGTTGCTCTGTGGTGAGTGGAATTCTCCCAGACCAGGGATCGAACCTGTGTCCCTTGCATTGGCAAGCAGATTCTTATCCACTGCACCCCCAGCGAAGTCCTGCAGGATCTTCTTTTTACCAAAGAAACAGCTCTGGAGAGATCAGGAAACTCATCCAAATCCTGGTCTAACTCCGGGGCTGGCGCTCCCACGTCTCACCAGGAGACCCTGCAACCAAGAATGCTTTCGGTTGCATGTGTGCTCAGTCACTTCAGTCGTGTCTGACTCTTTGTGATCCTATGGGCTGTAGGCCGCCAGGCCCCTCTGTCCATGGGATTCCCCAGGCAAGAGTACTGGAGTGGGTTGCCATGCCTGCCTTTGAGGGATCTTCCCAACCCAGGAATTGAACCTTTGTCTCTAATGTCTCCTGCATTGACAGCTGGGTTCTTTACCACTAGTGCCACCTGGAAAGCCCACTTTTGGGTTGACACTTGTCAGAATGAGCACTGCACACATGACCATCATTTTTAAAAATCTGTGCCTCCCCTCCCTTAATGCCCCTCCCCTCGAGGTCACAGACTCTGGAAGCCTCAGCTCAGGCAGACTTTTTTGGTCTAAGCTTGGGGAATTGGCAAAAGAAAGAAACAAGCTTCAAAATTCTAATTAACTTTGCTTTTTAACTACAGATGAACCACTTTTTGAGTGATCTGGGGGTGAGAGTCTCAAAGATTAATGAAAATCTGTAAAAGTGGCAGGAGAGCAGGAGGCAGACACTCCTGTAATTACGTTCCTTCATTCCTTGTGCTTAGAGAGTAAAGAGATCAAGGGAACCGAAGGATGGGGGAATTATGTGAATAATCGTGGAGGGACTTCCCTGGCAGGCTGGTGGTTAAGACGTGGTGCTTCCATTGCAGGGGGCTTGAGTCCAGTCCCTGGTTGAGAAACTAAGATCCCATCTGCTTCACGGTGCGGCCAAAAGTAAATAAATAAACAAATTTAAAAAACAAAACAAAACTGTGGAAACTGTCTCCTCCTTTTGAGGAGGATTATTTTCCAGAATCATCTTGTTTTTCCTAATAGAACTTAAAACAAGCATTTAACTTTTTTTTTTTGGTTGTTAGTTTCATCTTTTTTTTTTTTTTTTTAGTATAGCCTTTCTTGTCTTAGCCCTACTCAACTTTCTTTTTTATATATAATACAACTGTGTCCCTTTAAACAAAAATTATTTATTTATTTTTGTTGCTCTAGTTATGGTGCTGGGTCTTTGTTGCTCTAGTTATGGTGACTGGGGGCTCCTCTCTAGTTGCGGTGCTTGGGCTTCACATTGCAGCGGTTTCTCTTGTTGCAGAGCATGGGCTCTAGGGCATGTGGGCTCAGTACCTGTGGCTCACAGGCTTAGTTGCTCCATAGCATGGGGGATCTTCTGGGACCAGGGATTGAACCTGTGTTTCCTGCATTGGCAGGCGGATTCTTTACCACTGAGCCACCAGGGAAGTACTTCTACTCAGCTTTCTTATCTGACCACATCTAAAAATGCTATAGAGAAAGAAAAATAATTTTCCTTCTACCCTTCTAAGTTCCTGGCTGAGACCCCTCCTACCTGCCCTGTAATAAAAAGAGTAACAGGAGAAAAACAAATTTAAATACATACATATGTACGAAAGCCCCCCCTCCAAAGACAGGAGACTCACAGAAGACACCAGATTTCTTTGTCTATACCTTTAAGACAAAGAGACAGTTTATGAATTGACAAGACAAGGGGTTTGGGCTAGGGGTGGTAAGATGGTGAAGAAGTTAACAAGGTCTGCTTATACAGCCTCCATCTGTCCATGCTCGTGCTCAGTCATGTCTGACTCTCTGCAACCCTCTGGACTGTAGCCCACCAGGCTCCTCTGTCCATGGGATTTCCCAGGCAAGAATACTGGAGTGGGTTGCCATTTCCTCCTCTAGGGGATCTTCCCAGCCCAGGGATCAAACCCACGTCTCCTGTGTCTCCTGCCTTGGCAGGTGGATTCTTCACTTGACCTGTCAAGGAAGCCCCTTGCCCCTAAATTCCCTGCCTCTGGTGATTTAGGGATGTCTTTTTCCCCTTGGTGCAGGGAAGGTACCTTTCATGTGGAAGATTTATTTCCTGGTTTTAGGGGACAAAGAAGGTTCAGAGTGTCCTTTTTGCACTGGCTGTTTCTCAACTCCTTTTAATTTCAAATAATCAATATGCCAAAGTGGCATATCTAGGGTTGACATACTCTGAGCCCTTGCAATGCTGAGGGCCAGGTTTGAAAAGGGAGAGACAAGCAGAATTCCAGGAAGGTTGAAGGTTGGGATATGTGTGGGCAGCAGAGAGAAGCTGACATTTCATCACAATCAGCTTACGTAGAAATGTCAGGACAGGGCGCAGAAGGAGTGACTGACTCATGGAGCAAATCCTCTTCCTCTTCCAGGCCTGTTGAATGTGACAAGGGGCTCTTGCAGGTGGGACCAGAGGCTCATCTGATCTCTTGCTGCAAGCTCAGGAACTTATAAAGAGGAGATGGCTGGATGGCATCACTGACTCAGTGGACATGAGTTTGGGCAGACTCCAGGAGTTAGTCAAGGACAAGGAAGCCTGGTGTGCGGCAGTCCATGGGGTTGCAAAGAGTTGGACTCGACTGAGCGACAACAGCAACAGCTTTTGGCAATAGGTAGTAGAGAAGTGGGACTCTAATTTCCTTATTCTTTATAACAATGGTGAAACTAATTTATTGATCCACCTAACTAATTTCTTTATGGTGGTCTGGTGGTGGTGGTTTAGTCGCTAAGTCATGTCCGACTCTTGCGACCCCGTGGACTGTAACCTGCCAGCCTCCTCTGTCCATGGGGATTCTCCAGGCAAAAATACTGGAGTGGGTTGCCAATTCCTCACTTATATTTCAGAAAGGAGTTAATATATCCGAACTTGGAACCAGATCGGACACTTTGATTTTTCTTCCCTCTCTGCCACTAACTACTGGGTTGCAGATCTCTGTGAGAGAAAACATGTCTGAGCATTTCATATACCACACACCAGGCACTGTCCTAGAGACTTTCCACATGTCTGTATTAATTCACTTAATTATCTCCCAAACAGCTGATTGCATGCTGTCTCTTTCTAGAATTTGTCAGTGCAGTTCCAGGACATTTGTAAATACATGCGGGATGACTTCTGTGACTTTTGCCATTTCAAAGAATCCTGGGTTTTTCTCCTGGCTCCAGAGGAAAATAATACCCTCATTTGAACATTGTTAATGGGGACCTTGCTTTGAGGTTGACTTTCAATCAAACCCAGGCTGGAGAGAAAGGAAGTCTGCACCACAGGGCCCCTAGGGAGAAGGGCACCCACGGTGCCGATGGGACCCGCCAACACCTGTCAGCTACTTGGAAAATCTCTTCTGTTGCCTGGCCTTAGGGGGTCATTATCCTTTCCTGGTTGAGGCTTGTTAGGGATACTACCCCTCCCCAGTCAGGATGCCTGTCAGAGAACCCCTCCCTGCATGTTTGCCCATCCAAAGTCCAAGTGTGACCCTGAGGCTTATACTTCATCCTGGGAAACCCCGATTCTGTGCATTAAGGGCGGTCCTACCGACCTCCGCCCCTGCCCCCACTGGGAACGCCTCTCTCCTCGGGGTGAGTCCAGGTCCCATCCACGGGCGTACTGTCTGGGGCTGCAAGGAGGAACAGGAGTGGAGGTGGAAGCTTGCCATTGGCGCCCTGGGTTGGGTGCGGGGTTGTTCCCACCCAGCGGCCAGGCTCTGCCTTCTCCAGAGATTGTCGGCCAAGTGCACAGCTCACAGCGCTGTGTGGATAAAGAGTGCGGTTCAGTGTGAATGCGCACTAGTGCGTGTGTGTCTGTGGTCTCTGCGGCTGTGTGATTGTGGGTTGACATACAGTAATTATGTGAGTGTGTGTTTGTGTGTGTACCTTCGGTCCCTGAGTATTTGTACAGGTTTATGTGACTTTGAGCATAATTGTGTGTGTCAGTTTATGTGGAAGAAGGAGAAGGAAATGGCAACCCACTCCAGTATTCTTGCCTGGAGAGTCCCATGGACAGAGGAGTCTGGCGGGTTACAGTCCATGGGGTCGCAAAGAGTGGGACACGACTTAGCGACTAAACCACCACCACCATATGACTTTCCGCATCATTGTGTGTGTGTCAGTTTACGTAACTGTGCCCGAGTGTGTGTGTATGTGTGTGAACGTGCATGCGAGTGTACGCATGTGTGACATCCGGTGACGGGATACCGAGGGAGATCCTCCTGTCCTGAACCCCTTCTCTTCACCCACGGCCCTGACAGGGGTGCTGGGGACAGTACGCAGAGATCGCCGAGAGCCCCGGGGCTTCCCAGGACTGGTTCGCCTGGTCGGCGCATCCCAGGCTTCTTCAAGATTCCCGGGAACTTCTGTTGGAGTGTTTCTCCTGCCCTTTTCCCAGGCTCTGGGATGGAGGGAGGCTCCTTGGGCTCGGACAGGCGGGCCTCCCTTGGGCGCCTCACCTGGAACCCTCGGTGGAGGTGGAATGCCGCTCAGGCCGCTTTCTTCCGCCCCAGGGGTGGGACACGCTGGGGTCACTCTGAACCTCGCACTCTCCTCCGCCGTTTGCGCTCCACTGTGGCCGAGGTTGAAGTTCCGGGCGATGAACTCCAAAGAGCATTCGAGGGGACCTGGGACGTTGCAGGGCAAGAACTGTATGAACCTGGTACCTATCCAAAGTGGTCCTAAAGCTCTAAGAGGCTGTGGGATTGGGTGCGGAAGTGTGTGTGTGTGGTGGGGGGTGGTAGTGAGGTTCCCTGCCCTCCGAGATTCTGCATTATTTACAACTGGAAGGAGAACAATGCCCACCTTACAAGGTGATGCCTGGATAGCATCTAGAACGAAGTGCGTGGGGATTACCGCGCTGTCTCAGACAGGCTCTGCCTGCACGCTTAGTTCATCTTAATGAATAGATGTATCGTGACAGTCCCGAGTTAACCCATTTATTTTCTAAATGGGACTTGTGAGAGGAACTCCGATGGAAAAGGGGGGCCCAGCGGCTGGACAATAGTCCGCGCACTGGATTTGAGCCAGTTTACTCTGGTGACCCAGGCTCCTGACAAGTGACACGGGCCCGGTGCCCCGCCCTTTCTGATGATTCCCTGGGAACCCGAGCTGTCTGGCGGACGGCCCTCCCTCGCTCACTTTGCAGGTGGCATTTTCTATCCTCTGGTTACCGGCAGAAAGGGGGGCCGGAGGCAGCGAGCGCAAGCTGTCAGGGGTCCCCGAGCTCCAGGCGCAGCCCCACCCGCCCGCGGGGAGCAGCGGGGCTCGGGGAGGATTTGCGGCGGCGTCCGCAAGGCGCAGAGCGCACGTCTGCGCTCCAGAGCTTCGCCCAGCTGGGACTGTGAGAATTTGCCGACGGTGCCCGCGCCTCGGCTGGCCCCGCCCCGCCTCCGGGACGCCCCGCCCCCTGGCCCTGCCCGCGCCCGCCCGTTGTCCGGGCCCCGCCCAGGGCCGCGCCCCTCGCGGATGCCCCGCTCACCGGCTCCGCGCCGCGGGCCTGCCCTCAGGCCCCCGCGGGCTCCGCGCCGCCGCCCGGAGGCTCGCGCCCTCCCGTCGCTCCGGGACCCGCCCGCCGCGTCCCCTGGGCAACAGTCTCCAGGGAGACCGGGCTCCGCCCCCGGCACCAACACCCGGTACGGAGCCCACCTGTGCGGGCGTCTGCGGGGTCCGAGTGCCCCCCGGTCACGCCCCACCCCGCCCAGCGCCGGGCTTTGTCCGCGAGGGGCGATCCCGTTCCGGGGGTGCGGGGGCTGGGGGAGGAGAGCGCGTTCCGGGGCGCACCCGACCCCGCTGCGGAGGCCGAGGCAGCGGGCCGCGCTCGCGTTGTGCTTCTCTGGCGTGGACTGGTTCATAGTCTCCTTTTCCCGTTTTATTGCCTCCCTTTGATGCCTCCGGGGGGCCGGGAATCCGGGGTGTCCCGCTGCCGCCCTTGGTGGGAATGAGCAGGGCCCTCCGCCGGGCTCCGGATGGGGACGCGCGCCTGTTCAGGGCAAGATGTTTACTTGTCAGGGACCGAGCAATAGCCGCGCGCGCCTTCCCCTCCCCCTGCCCCCGATTCGGGACGGAGCATCCTGCGCTCCGTCCGTTCGCAGCGATGCCTCCCAAAGCTTTGCCCTTGAACCCAGAGGGCTAGAGGGCAGCAGACCCGGCTCCTGAGGTCCCGGACGGTGTTGAGGGCCAGAGAGAAAAACGCACCTCCTCCCTGGCCGCCCTCTTGTGAATTCTGTCCCGGCTCCCTGTTCCCTGACCTGAATTCCTAAGGACCAGTCCCTTCCTTGCCTTCTCTAACCCTCCTTTCTCTCTGCTCCATCGCGTTTTCTGCTTCGTCCTTTCTCGTTTTGAAAGTGCTTTTGCTCTGATCGAGTCTCATTTCCATGTGACTGAGCTGCTGTTTTTTTTTTGTTCTCTTGTTAATTAGCTTCTTTGGTCAGTGATGCAAGTTATTTCTTTCTTAGTTCTTGTCGCTGATCTCACCTTTCTCTGGTGGCTGTGCTCTGGGAAGTCCTTACCATCCTACCCTGGATGCTGAGTGGAGGGACCATCCGAACCCTGCAGCAGGGTCCACGGGGTATCCTTCCAGGGGTTAGGCTGGCAGCAGGGAGAATTCCAGCTTGGACCTTGGGGTGGCATCTTTTCCAACAGCTTCCTAGAATTGGGCGTTTTGTCTCATGGAGAAGAAGCCAATGGTTTAGGTTTCTTGCTCTTCAGGAACTCAGTGGGTTCCAGGCAGGAGAAACCAGCTGGGGAGTGAGGGGGAAGCGTCATGTCCTGCTGCTGGAATCCAGCTGCATGGGCTTTCGGAACTCAGGTATCTTTTGCTCTCTGGGGTCAGATTATTTCCAGGAGCCGCCCACAGTGGGTAAAGAAGTACCACAGATGCAGTGAGTGGGCGAACCCCTCCCCACACACCATTCCCTTTCATCTCCACAAAGCAAGGATAAATCCTCCTTTATGATGTGATCTGGGTGTTGAATAGAGACCTCAAGTTCACAGACATGTTTTTTGCAGCCATTGAATGGAACTCGAACCCAGGCTTGACTCAGATCACTTACTTTGCTTTCAAATACCAAACAAAACCAACAAACAACTCTAGAAATGATCTGAATCATCTGTATGTATATAAATTCCTGCTTCGGTCACTGGAAATGTTCCTGTGGTTTGCTTCAGTACCACCAAAGAGAGCTGGGGGTGGCATTGACACAGATGGTGAAAAAGGCCCGTCAAGCACAATGTGACTGGTTTGCAAAAAGGGAACCTTGGTGAAAGAGTTGCTTTTGAGCTGAAGTCCTCTAAGGGAATGTGCCGAAGGTTTCTGAGACTTTCTCTTTTTAAAGATTTCTTACCTTTTTTCTTTCTCTACTTTCCTTCCTTCCTTCCTTCTTTCTCTCCCCTCTCTCTTTCTTTCTTCCTTCCTTCCTCTCTTTCTTTCTGTCTTTCTTGCTCTCTTTCTTTTTCCAGACAGATAAGGAGCTCAGAGTCAGGCAAGAGTGCATTGATGCTCATTGATTCCAAAGCATCTTTAACCTGTCAGGCAGAGGGACCTTTGCTGCTGGTTTTTTGGACCATTCCAGAAAGGTAGATCAGGCAAAGGAAACAAGTGTGTGAGGGAAGAAGAGATGTTATTTTGTAGATAAGTTAAGAATTTGAATGGAATCCACCCTCCCTGACTATCTAGCCAAAGGAGAGCTTCTCTGTAGGACTAGAATGCTAACAGGAAGAGAGTGACCCAAATTTGTGCTCAGAGCCAACAAAGGGGGATGTGAACTTAGATCCTTGCCAGTTTCCCAGCAAAGGTCTGCTGCTGACCAGGAAGAAAGGGATGGCTTTGCTCTGAGGAGCCCTAGAGCTCATTTTTAGGCTGCAGCATTTGGTATTTGACTTGCTTGTTCATGGTAGAGCCAGGCAGGCCTATTTGGCCAGAGAAGAATTAAAACCTTCTTCCGGAGGAAATGGATTGAATTTTCATAACTTGATACCGCTTCTCAAGGAGTCCTTAGGTGGGGACATTCTGTTTCTCTAGGGAGTCCGCAGTCACTGTACAATAAGAGGATGCTCCTTGGAACTTCCGGGATGTTAGTCCTTTCATTGTGCGAATGAAGAAACTGAAGCCAAAGACTGACACTGGCCAAACCTTGGCTGAGCACCTGCCTTTGGTGTCTAAGAGTGGCTGTGTGTGGTTAACAAGCTCGCAGATTGGTCCCATTTGCCAGCTGTGTGTGTACTTGTGTATTCTTGTACACCAAGTTTGTACACTATAAGCACCAAGCTCCTTATACGGATGTTCAAGCAGCCACTGTCATTTCTGATGGTTCAGGTAGGGCACAGGGTAATAGCATGATGTCATCCTTGGGGGCTTTCCCCCCCACCCTCACTTCATTTCTAGATCTTCATCGGGAATTTCCAAGCATCTTTATTAGTGTGGCTCTCTCTAAAAAAGATCAAATTATTAAGCAGAATTTTTACCTATAAAGCAGAATGAAAGAGTGCCACTGTGGGACAACTGGAGACTGGCCCAGAACCCCTTCCACTCAGCACCCTGTGCCACACTTGCCACCCTCTGAAAAGCTCAGGGTGTTTCTGTGGAGCCACAGGACTCCCTGGCACAGAGGCAAAAACCATGGGTTGTGTAGACTGTGTTGAGGAGTTGGAGTTTCTTCTACACACCTGTTTACACTATCTTGATCTCTATTTCAGAAAATGACTTTTAATAATGATTTTTAACCCTCCGACTTTTTGATTCATAAAGGATACCTATTTACTGTTGAAAGTGTACAAAACAGAAAGAAATTGCAAGCATCTCTTGGCTATAATTCTACCCCAACCTGAAAGAACCATGTTTCCTTATTGGAGTATCCTCCCCCGACCCCACCCCTGGAGAGACTTCTTTGCGTGTATCTTTGGAAGCTTGATTTTGATTTACTGTTAAATATGATCATGAACCTCCACAAAAAGAACTGAATGCAAAAATGAGAGTAAAGGTATAAATCCTTAAGAAAAACAGAAAAGTAGGTGATAGAGAAGGAGGGATGTGAGCAAAACTTTTGAAAGATGGGGAGCAGAGGAGTGAGAGAGAAGCAAAGCTTAGAAGGTTGAATATCCCAGCTGCGAGGAAGGGGAGCTGACATGTACACAGGACCCACTAAAGGCTAAAGAATGAGGGGTACAGAGTGTTCCTGATGATGGGGTGCGGGGGGCAGGTGGAAGCAGGAATATTAGTTGAAAGTTTGTGTTAGAGCCACAGACCCCTCTCTCAGGCTGCCGGCAGCGTCCTCCCCCACCAGCTGCTTTCCTACAGGCAGTGTTGAACCAGGGCAGCCGAGGGTGAGGGAGGCTCTGTACTGAGAGCAGGAGAATTCAGTGAAAGTTTGTGTGCTGAACAGAGAGACCCTCTCCCGCTACTCCCACAGTGTGGCTGTCTGGCTTCTACCCATCCTCCAGGCAGGGTTTTGAAGAACTTCTCTCTGAGGAAATGGACCTCACATGAAAAAACGCTCCTTTATCACTTCACACCAATACTAACCAAGCAGCTAGGCCTGTACAATCAGCCTTCAGTACCTCACTCTTAAATTTGAACGGGCAGATCTGGTACATCGTATGTTGAATGAGCCCTCTAGCATGAAAGACAGAGACCCAAACTGACAGGAAAAAGAGATTTTGAAGTCATAAACATGGTTGTTGTTAAAAAGGCATATTTAGGGGACTTCCCTGGTGATACAGTGGTTAAGAATCCACCTGTCAATGCAGGGGACATGGACTCAATCCCTGGTCCAGGAAGATGCCATGGGCCATGGAGCAACTAAACCTGTGCACCATAAGTACTAAGCCAGAGTGCTGCAGCCACTGAAGCCCGCGTGCCTAGAGCCTGTGCTCCATAACAGGAGAAGCCACTGCAGTGAGAGGCCCATGCACCGTAACAGAGTAGTCCCTGCTCCCCACAACTAGAGAAAGCCCATGCAAAGCAACCAAGACGCAGTGCAGCCAATAGATAGTTTATTAAATTTGAAAAAAGGAATCTGCCTTGCAACGCAGGAGATGTGGGTTTGATCCCTGGTCAGGGAACTAAGATCCCACATGCAGAGGAGCAACTAAGCCCGCATGCCACAGCTAAGAGAGTCTGTGTGCCACAATGAAAGATCCCACATGCTGCAACTAAGACCTGATACAGCCAAAGTAAAGAAAGAAATATTAAAAAATAAAAAGGTATATTCATAAAATAATAATAAGCTCTTGGATATCAAAACTAGGAGTGGAAATTTCAGTAGAATAGAGTTGAATGATTGAACAAGGAAATTCTGGAAAGTAGGACAAAAAGGCTTGAGAGATGGGAAAGAAGAAAGAAAAGAGAAGAAAATGAGAGTAAGTTTAGGAGGCCCAGTATCCATCTCATAGAAGCTCAAGGGGAAGAAATGGAGAAGAAAACGTTATTAAATAAACACCAGGAAAAAAAATCTGGAAGTGAAAGAGTTTCTGCATTGAGTCTCTGTAGCACTGAGCACAATGATAATTAGATACACTACATCAAAGTAAAAGATGTTCTAAGGGACAGCATCATGAACTTTCAAAACTCCAGAGATAGAAAGAAGTTACTAAAAGCCAGCACAGGGAAAAAGAGCCACAAACAGAAGATCAGAGAACAGAATGTCATTGGACTTCACAAAAGTAACACCAGAAAAGGTGGGGGGAGCAACATCAGAAGCTACATGGAGTAATTCTTTCAAGTTTCCAGGGGAAATTAACTCTCAATCCAGAATTCTGTGATCACCATTCAAGCAAAATAATAGAATGAAGACATTTTTCAGACATGTGAATTTTCAAACACTTTACACACACATACCCTTTGTATTCCTTTTCAAGGAAGCTACTGGAGGATGTGCTCCACTAAAATGAGAGAGGAAATCAACAAAGAGGAACAAGTGGTGTAGTGTGCAGTTGTCTTGTTTCTCCTTTGGCTCAGCCGCCGAATGACCTTCTGAATTTCAGTTGTTATCTTTGAGTCTTGACAGTGGGGAGAAAAAAAACCTACCCCACCATGGGAACTGAAAAGTACTCACTTCCAAGACTGGACCTGTGATGTGGGCACCATTAATGAGATGTATCTATGTTACATTTTGACAGAGAAGACAGGGATGAAGTGTGTGTTTTATCCATGGTTATGGTGATGACAGCGGGGATGGGCTGCAAGTTTGAGTTCTTGGCACATAAGTGGCAGGGATACAAAGTAGCTCCCAGTGTATTCTCAGTTACTCAGTTGTGTCCAGTTCTTTGCAACCCCATGGACTGCAGCTCACCAGGCTCCTCTGTCCATGGAATTTTCCAGGCAAGAATACTGGAGTGGGTTGCCATTTCCTCCTCCAGGGGATCTTCCTGACCCAGGGATTGAACCTGGGTCTCCTGCATCTCCTTCACCGGCAAGCACATTCCTTACCACTGTGCCACCTGGAAAGCACAGCACCCAGTACTCAGTGGCAATACCAGCAGTTTTGCCATCAGAAATGATTCTGCACATAGTGTACTGAAATTATATTTCTTTTCTTGTTCAACTTTTTGTTTTCCCTGGAGTTGATAGTTGCCTCATATTTTTATTTTCTTTTTTTTCCAACATGAAAGCAAACGTGTTAGTCACTCAGTCATGTCTGACTCTTTGGGGCCCCATGGACTGTAACCCGCCAGGCTCCTCTGTCCATGAAATTTTCCAGGCAAGAATACTGGAGTGGATAGCCATTCCCTTCTTCTGGGTTTCTTCCTGACCCAGGGATTGAACCTGGGTCTCCTGCATCACAGGCAGATTGTTTGCCATCTGAGCCACCCTGGAAGCCCTCAGTTTTCAATGTTTAGTTCAGTTCAGTCGCTCAGTCATGTCTGACTCTTTGTGACCCTATGGACTGCAGCACACCAGACCTCCTTCTCCATCACCAACTCCTGGAGTTTACCCAAGCTCATGTCCATTGAGTCAGTGATGCCACAACCATCTCAACCTCTGTCGTCCCCTTCTCCTCCTGCCCTCAATCTTTCCCAGCATCAGGGTCTTTTCAAATGAGTCAGCTCTTCGCATCAGGTGGCCAAAATACTGGAGTTTCAGCTTTAACATCAGTCCTTCCAATGAACACTCAGGACTGATCTCCTTTAGGATGGACTGGTTGGATCTCCTTGCAGTCCAAGGGACTCTTAAGAGTCTTCTCCAACACCACAGTTCAAAAGCATCAATTCTTTGATGCTCAGCCTTCTTCATAGTCAAACTCTCACATCCATACATGACTATTGGAAAAACCATAGCTTTGACTAGATGGACCTTTGTTGGCAAAGTAATGTCTCTGCTTTTTAATATGCTGTCTAGGTTGGTCATAACTTTCCTTTCAAAGAGTAAGCGTCTTTTAATTTCATGGCTGCAGTCTCCATCTGCAGTGATTTTAGAGCCCCAAAATATAAAGTCTGACACTGTTTCCACTGTTGCCCCATCTATCTGCCATGAAGTGATGGGACCAGATGCCATGGTCTTAGTTTTCTGAATGTTGAACTTTAAGCCAGCTTTTTCACTCTCCTCTTTCACTTTCATCAAGAGGCTCTTTAGTTCTTCTTCACTTTCTGCCATAAGGGTGGTGTCACCTGCATATCTGAGGTTATTGAGATTTCTCCCAGCAATCTTGATTCCAGCTTGTGCTTCTTCCAGCCCAGTGTTTCTCATAATGTACTCTGCATAGAAGTTAAATAAGCAGGGTGACAATATACAGGCTTGACGTACTCCTTTTCCTATTTGGAACCAGTCTGTTGTTCCATGTCCAGTTCTAACTATTGCTTCCTAACCTGCATACAGATTTCTCAAGAGGCAGGTCAGGTGGTCTGGTATTCCCATGTCTTTCAGAATTTTCTACAATTTATTTTGATCCACACAGTCAAAGGCTTTGACATAGTCAATAAAACAGAAGTAGATGTTTTTCTAGAACTCTCTTGCTTTTTTGGTGATTCAGTGGATGTTGGCAATTTGATCTCTGGTTCCTCTGCCTTTTCTAAAACCAGCTTGAACATCTGGAAGTTCACGGTTCATGTATTGCTGAAGCCTGGCTTGGAGTAATCACTAATTCTTTCTCAAACTCTCCAATAGAATTATTAAACTTCTCACAATGCAGCAAATATGTCAGATAACCCATCATCTCCTTCCCTGATTAATCATTGAGAGTCCACTTCTTTATTTGCAATCAAGAGCTGTGATTGGTGGAGAGAAGGTGAAGGGAATTCCCATAATAATAGTGAAGAGAAGTCCCAGTTGTGCGTCTGGTCTAGAGAGCAACCAGCCCAATTTAGAGCAAGATGGCTGAGGGCCCAGGAGGAATATCTATAAGAAAAAAATGGAGTTGATGGATTATTTGATATATTTGCTATAGTATGAGGGTTTTATAGTTCTGTTAGAGAATTTAGGGAATAGTTACACATTCATACATAGAATGCAGAGAAAATTAATAACCAGGCAACAATCAACTATAGGAGTAACAAAAAGTTGGAACAAGAAAGGATATCATGAGACTTCCCTGGTGGTCCAGAGGTTAAGACTCTGCTTTGCAATGCAGGGGACATAGGTTCAATCTCTGGTCAGAGAACTAAGATCCCACATGCCTCGGAGCTCCTGAGCCCACGTGCTCCCGAGCCTGTGCATTGCAAGAAGATCCTGCATGTTGCAACTAAGACCTGAAGCAGCCAAATAAATAAATTTTTTTTTTAAAGAAAGGAAATCATAGTATAGTATGTGGCTTAGCTTTGAACAATATTTACATTGTTATAATAATGGAAACACTAAAGTTTGATGAACAAAAAATGATCACATTGGTATATCTAGAAGATGGGAGAGAGGATCTGTGCATGTGTGTAGCTGCAGGAAAGCACAAACTTATCTTCTAAAATAAGTTAAAAGTTGGGACTTCCCTGGTGGTCCAGTGGTTAAGAATCTCCCCTTCAATGCAGGGGACACAGGTTCAATCCATAGTCGGGGAAGATTCCACATGCTGCAAGGCAACTAAGTCCATGCACCGCAGCTACTGAGCCTGTGTGCTCCAAAGCCCATGCTCAGCGGCGAGAAGCCACTGCAGTGAGAACCTGTGCACCCCAGCTAGACGGCAGCCGCTGCTCGCCTCAACTGGCGAAAGCCCACAAGCAGCAACAAATAAGTAAATATTAAGAAAAGAAGTTAAAAGTTGAAGATCAAGAAATATCAATCTAAACCTATTATTTAGAAATGCAGAGATGAGTACCCAGAGAAACAACTGATATTGGGGATGGTATGTTCGGATGTGGAGGTCAAGGGACTGCTAATTTTTCGCTGTGAGCATTTTAGTTTTAAGTAATTGTTAAAATCCTGTGCTTTCATAACTTTCACAGGTATGAAAATTTTAAAGTCAGTATTGTGATAGCCACTTCCACTGATAATACAGCTGTTTTCACTTTCTCTATGCTTGCTGAAATGTTTTGTCCACAAACATGTTGCCATGATAACTATATGTGCCGTATTGGTTTCGTTTAATGTGGGGTCTATTTGCGGCGTCATGTAGTATGCACGGGTGTTGTTCTAGTGGCTGTATTCACTCTTGTTGTATATATGATAATTTATTTAGCCATTTCTTCATGATTATTATTTTAGATGTGTATTTGTTTGGCTGTGCTGCAACTCAGGATCCTTGTTGCAGCATGCAGGACACTTTAGTTGTGCCCTGTGGGGTTTAGTTTCCTGACCAGAGATCGCACTTGGGCCCCCCTCATTGGAAGCTTAGCGTCTCAAACACTGGACCACCAGGGAAGTTTCTCGTTATTGTTTTTGATTTATAACTTTCACAGATAATACCACAATGAATATCTTTGTGCATATAGGTGAAGTGAAAGTTGCTCAGTCGTGTCCAACTCTTTGCAACCCCATGGACTGTAGCCCACCAGACTCCTCTGTCCATGGAATTCTCCAGGCAAGAATAGTGGAGTGGGTTGCCATTCCCTTCTGCAGGGAACCTTCCCGACCCAGGGACCTAACCCAGGTCTCCCGCATTGCAGGGATATTCTTTACTGGGATATACTTCCCTGGTCTGAGCCACCAGGGAAGACAAAGAGTACTAGAGTCGGTAGCCATTCTCTTCTCCTGGGGATCTTCCCAACCTAGGAACTGAACCGGAGTCTTCTGCATTGCAGGCAGATTCTTTACCAGCTGAACCACCAGGGAAGCCCTTTGTGTATATAGCTTTTTCTTTTTTGCTTTTGAATTGCTCCCTAGGACAGTTCCCCAAATTGACCAAATATGAGAACTTGGATCTTTCTCTTTGATTTCTCTATATAGTGCTGAGCCCCCTAGGTGCACCATGAACTGAGCATCCTAGGAGATGTTGAGATAGAATTTTCTGCAGGACAGTTGGCTTGTTTTTTCTGATGGCAGCAGGAGAAGTCAGAAGTCTGTCTTTTCTTTCCACATAGAACAGAACTTCCAAAGCCCTACCCCTCTCCTTCTCTGATGTCTGTCTTAGTTCCCACACCCCCCACTGAGAGTATTTTTCCTTTTTAAAATATTCAAATTAGAAGTTACTGCCCTTTTGAATAATATGGACTCAAAGGAGATACATTTAAAATGGGAGAGAATGGAAAAAAAAAGTGAGAAAGAGGACTTCCGTGGTGGTCCAGTGGTTAAGAATCTGCCTTCAAATGCAGGGCATGAGGGTTCGATCCCTGGTCATGGAACTAAGATCCCACCTGTTGTGGGACAGCTAAGCCTGAGCCACAGCTACTGAGCCTGTGCACCACAGTGAAGAGCCTGCTTGCCACAGCGAAGATCGCAGGTGCCACAGCTAAGACCCAGCACAGCCGAAAATAAAGAATTAAATAAAATGTATTTTTTTTTTTAAGTGAAGGAGGCAGAAGTGGGTAGATGAGGAGACCAGGGAGTAAGGCAGTGCATGTCCTCAGCTTACCTTCCAGGGGGACATCGAAATGCCTTCTGCACAATGTGCCATTACTTTGTTATTTTGTCCCATCCTTCACTCCTCTGACCCCTTTTTTTCTCATGGCAGAAGCTGGGGAGTTAGACAGCCCTCCAGACAAACCCATCCTTCCTCATCATGGGATGGTGTTTGGGATGTCCAGCTTGCCTGGACCAAAAGAAAGAAAGCATCTATAGTCTGGAAGAATAGCACATCTATCCTAAAAGTGTGCTTGATGAGGGCCCTGGGCCATGCAGTGTCCTCTGGCCTGTGGCCTCATTCTTTTCAAGAAAGAGGAAGATGCAGGCCTCAAGGCTGGGCTGCTGGACTGCCTGCCTGCCAGCTCCTTAGGAACAGAGGTTCGGGGCGCTTTGTGGCCTGCAGGGCCCAACACCCTCCCTCATTCGTCTGCCCTGCCAGCTCTGACCCGGGTCCCTAGCCCCATTGCTTTCCCACCTCCATCCTTGCTTCCCATCCTTCCATTTTGCTCACAGCAGCTGAAGCAGTCTTCTCTGTTAAGCATAAAATCAGGCCTTCTCCATTCCCCGCCTAAAATCCCCTAACTTCCCACCACAGTGGTGCCAAAGCCTGACTCCTCACCTGACTTCTCACCTCATCATCTTGCCCAGACTGCCCTTCATGCGTGACTTTCATTTCCTGGTCTCCTGCCTCAGGGCCTCTGCACTTCCCCTTCCACCTGCCTGGAACCCTATTTCATAGAGCTTTGCTGGATCCTTCTCATCATTTGGGCCTCACCTGCAATATAATCTCACCTGAGAACCCTTCCCTGACCTGTCATCCAAAGGAGACCCTCCCAGCAAACCCCTGTTTTATCACTTTCCAAGCCTATACTGTCTGAAATCATCGTGATTATTCAAATGTTTCTTTTCATTTTTTGATTTTTCCTGTTAGACTAAAAATTCCATGAGAGCGGAGTGGTGCCTGTCCCACTCTCTGATGGGCTCATGGAAGGTGCTCAAATAAACATTTTTGAGTGAATGAACAGGCTAGTGAAGGAATGAATAAGGACTTGGGATCTGCAGCCTTCTGGGTTGAGGAGGGCCCCACCTTCTTTTTCCTGAGGGTCTCTGGGGGGATGTGGTGGTTGGAGGATCTCTTAGCAGCCAGAGCAGGGTGGTGGTTCCTGGAAACTCGTTTGGAGTAAACATACAGAAGGTTCACCAGGAGGTGAGTAAAAGCATCAAGCATCTTCCACTCCGCCTCTCGTGTACTCATTTGCTGGCACTTTCCATCTAAGGTGGGCAACAGGAAAAGTGTTCATTTCTTTCTCCGTGGGAGGCTGCCTGGAGCAACAGGACTTTTTGAGGCTGAGAAGTCCTGAAAATAAACCCAGGTCAAGGGGCCCAATGTGGACCCTGCTTGTTCAGTGTGATATAGAAGGCCAGCCCTGAGGTCCCCAGCCCCTTGTCACGTGGCTGCTGGCTCCCCTCCTCTCCCACCTTGGGTGGATGGCAGATACTTATTTTGTTCAGTTGCTAAGTTGTATCCTACTCTTTGTGACCCATGGACTGCAGCACGCCAGGCTCCTCTGTCCTTCACTATCTCCCAAATTCATGTCCATTGAGTCAGTGATGCTATCTAACCATCTCATCCTGTTACCCACTTCTTTTGCCTTCAGTCTTTCCCAGCATCAAAGTCTTTTCCAATGAGTCAGTTCTTCGCATCAGGCAGCCAAAGTATTGGAGCTTCAGCTTCAGTATCAGTCCTTTCAGTGATTAATCAGGGTTGATGTCCTTTAGGATGGACTGGTTGGATCGCCTTGCAGTCCAAGGGACTCTCAAGAGTCTTCTCCAACACCACAGTTCGAACGCATCAGTTCTTCAGCATTCAGCCTTCTTTATGGTCCAACTCTCACATCCGTACATGACTACTGGATACCACAGTCTTGACTGTACAGACCTTTGTCAACAAAGTGATGCGTCTGCTTTTTAATATGCTTTCTAGGTTTGTTGTTGCTTTCCTTCCAAGGAGCAAATGTCTTTTAATTTCATGGCTGCAGTCACCGTCTGCAGTGATTTTGGAGCCCAAGAAAATAAAATCTCACTGCTTCCACTTTACTGTAGATCCTTGACTGTGGGCATAACCACCTTCTACAACTTTCTGTGACTGAGGCTCCTTCCCTTGGGCTAATTGGGTTGTAATGTTAGTCTCTGAAATCCAGACATTGGGCAGAGGTTTTGTCCTCAGGTTAAGGACATGAAAGTCTCTCTCTATGCAGGTTCATAGGAGTGGTGCAGTGGGACCGCTAGACTCTTGCTTTACAGTAATATCCGAAGGCACAGGGCATCCCTTTGGGAGAAGGCTGTTTATCACTCCAACAAGCAGGACACAACTTCCCTTCTCCCGCTGCCTATCCCTTGCGCAGAGCCTGCTGAGAGTGACTCATGTGTTCCCTTGGGAAGCTGTTTCCCAGGACATGTGACTGTAACACAAAAATGACAGTTTTTACATTGACAAAGGCTGAGCAGCAGTTCCTGGTGAGCATGTCGGCTACATCTGGGATGGCCACTGGGACAAGGCAGAGTCTAGCCAACTCAGGAGATGCTCTGAGCCCCCCAACCCCGCCCCCCCAACACACAGTGGAGTTTCAGCAGGAACGAAGGGATCATTCAGTTGTCCCGAGTTAGGGACAAGCAGCTGGTCTGGCAGCCCAGGGGCCGTTTGGGCTACCCGTATGGGCTACAGGCTCACTCCCCATCCCGTTTGTGGCTCTGGGATCCTACATCCCTTAATTGCCCTTTTCTCTTAGAAATAACTTACTCCCCTAGTGGCTCAGATGGTAAAGAATCTGCTTGCAGTGTGAGAGACCCAGGTTCGATCCCTGGGTCAGGAAGATCCCCTGGAGAAGGGAATGGCTACCCACACAAGTATTCTTGCCCAAAGAATTCCATGGACAGAGGAGCCTGGCAGGCTACAGTCCATGGGGTTGCAAAGAGTCGGACATGACTGAGCGAGTGACACATTTAGAAATAACTTAGGGCCCCCTGAAACATTCCTGAGGTACAAGGAAGGATGGGGCTGGCGGATGTCCTTTTAGCGAAACCTTTGGAGAAATTCCTCTGCTGACCGCTTAAGACTCAGGTCAGACCCCTCAGACCTTCACGGCTGAGAAACTGTTCTTCATTCTCAGGCCAAAGAAAGTGCATCTATCCAGGAATGTCTTGGAACAGCTTGCAAAGAGGATGGGGACAGCAAACCCCCAGCCCGGATGGCTCTGTTGCCCCATAGCTGTTCTGTGGATGGTGCTGGCCGGAAGTGGGAAGGTGAAAGGAAGCGAGCTCTTTCTGGTCCAGTTTTCTTTGATCTTTTATGAATGAATCAGATGCAGATAAATAGAAAAGCCCTCTCTCAAAATTCTGGATAACTCGGAGTGAGAAGGATGGCTCGTTGTTCTTCTTAGGTCCATCCCATTTTGGTCCCCGGAGGGTGGTCCTGGCCCTCACTCACCCTCCAGTCCCCATGGCTCCATGGCCGCCTACTGACCCCAAGTGATGTCTCTATGACCCCAAAGAAGTCTCCTCTGAGCTTTACTGTGACTTTGCCCCTTGGATGTCTCCACTGGGGTGCTCAGTAAACAACTCTGATTCAGTGTGTCTGAAATGGAGCTCTTGCTATTTCAATCCCCTCCAAATCTGTTTCTCCAGTATACTTTCCTGTCTCAGTAAATATCCACTATCCAGCCAGTCTCCCAAGCTCAACCTGCCTGTCATCCTTGCTCCTTCCCTCACTGTCCCCCATCTGATGACCTCTGCCCCCCACCAGCTCCTAGATGTATGTGGTTCCCTTCCTTTCACCAGCTCCATCTCCTCTTCCTAGATCAAGCCACCGTCATCTGTAGCATGAGCTCCCCCACACTCTCCTTCTTGCCTGCTTGCAACTGTCTAGCCCTTCGTAGCCACAGCCAACAGCATCATTTCAGATGCCAATCAGATCCGGTGGCTCCCTGGCCTAAAACTCTCCAGGACTGTGCATCACTCCTGGAGTGAAAGCCAGGTGTTTCCCTGTGAAGGCTCAATGAGACTGGCCTCCGCTGACCTCCTCAGCCCATCTCATCCCACCGTCCCACATGCTCCAGAGGCAAGGGACCGCCTGCTGTCGGCTCTGAACGTGATGGCTCACCCAGGTCCTCTGCCCGATGTCCTCCCCTCACAGTGGTCTTTCTCACCTTCTGCATGTGGTAGCCCCTCCTGCTGTCCTTCTTCGCATCATCACTTGACAATCTGCCATTTACCACCTTGATCCATCATTGCAGAAACATCCATCTTGTCTACTGTGTCTCCCCTACTGGTGTGTAAGCTCTTTCTGGAGAGGGACCCTTTGTCTCATTCACCTGTGTGTTCCCAGCACCTCTTGTGATTCCTGGCACTTAATAAATACTAGTTGAATAAACGAATACATCTCAGCCTGAGTGATATATACGAAGTGTCAAATCTCATAACACATGAGTACAGATTATTTCTGTGAGATGAAATTCCATTCATGAGTGCAAATTATTCCATGAGAATAATTGTGAGTTTCTGCATTCAGATTCAGGACATTAGTGTTCCTGTACAGGCTGGGAGGGGCTTCCAGGTGGTGCTAGTGGTAAAGAACCCACCTGCCAATGCAGATAGACATAGGTTCGATCCCTGGGTTGGGAAGATCTGGAGGAGGGCGTAGCAACCTGCTCCAGTTTTCTTGCCTGGAGAATCCCAGGGACAGAGGAGTCTGGTGGGCTATGGTCCATGGGATCACAAAGAGTTGGACAAGGCTGAAGCGCTGACTTAGCTTGGGTGCATACATAGGCTGGGAGACCCTGGCTTACTGTGAGAAATATCTGGAGGCTTGGCGGCCCCCAAGCTTGGTGATGTGGCTACCAGAGAACACTCTGTGGGGTAGGCTGGGAGAGTGGAGGCGGGAAACCTGATATACTTTTAGGCCAAACAAATGGGAGTTTGGTGCCCAGAACATTCTTCTACAATTGGCCTGCCAGGCCCCATCTTGTTTTCTTGGAATACTAAACTTTGGCAAAAGGGTCTAAATCTGCGTTGTGGGGAGAACAGACATGCAGGAACTACCATCCTTCAGAAAGGCCAGCAGATAACAGTTCCACGTGCCTCTGGGTGGCAGCACAAAGGACGGGGGTTGGCTCATAGAGGTGGACCAGTTTCCAAGCAAAGAACTCTCCAAACACTAGAAGCTTCCCAAAAGGAATGTGCTACTTTAGTCATGGAAATAGATACTTTCAGCTACAAGTGATGGAAAACCCACCTCAAACTACTCTTAAGTTAACAACAACAAAAAAAGGCAGGGAAGGGAGTTTGGCAGATAGAATGGAAAAGTCCAAGGTGAAATGTAGTTTCAGGCATGGCTGGATCCAGGGAATCACAGGCTGTCCTCAGGACTCTGCTTCACGTTCCATACAGAGTTCTGCTCTCCTCCACGTTGCTTCTTTCTCAGGTCCCGGCCCTCAGGGCAGCAGGTGGTCACCAGGAGCTCTAGGGTGTGTGTGCGTGTCCTAAGTCACTTCTGTCATGTACGACTCTCTGCGACCCCATGGATTGTAGCCCGCCAGGCTTCTCTGTCCATGGGATTCTCCAGGCAGGAATATAGGAGTGGGTTGCCATGCCCTCCTCCAGGGCATCTTCCTGACCCAGGGACCGAATCCATGTCTCTTAGGTCTCCTGCATTGGCAGGCAGGTTTTTTTACCACTCAGCCACCTGGGAAGCCCAACTCTAGGTAGATATTCTGTCTTTTCTCCTCCCCCAGGAAAAAGTCCCCAAAGAAGCCCAGATGTCAAAACCAATTGGATGGACTTGATAGTCACATGCCCATCTTGGAATCAGTGTAGCCAGAAAGATACAATTGGTTGGGCCTACGTCCCATTCCTGCTTCCTGTCCAGTCCCCAAGGCCAGAGAAGACACAGGGCTTTGATTAGCTGGGCCTGGGTCTCAGGCTACCTGGGGACCCAGGAGTGAAGTCAACCCACCTGAGCCACTTGGACTGAGAGTGGAATGAGTTTGTGAAAGGTCCCTGGCTCCCAGGGGGAAAAAAAAAATGAAAAATTACCAGCACTCCTGTGCCCCTTTTCCCTGGGGTAACTGCCCTCCTCACTCCCCATAACCCCTATCTCTTCATCTGCCTATGCAGACTAGTTCTGCCGGTGCTTGTTCTCCTTATAAATGGGCTCTTGAGCACACAGTCTTTTGTACCTGACGTCTTTCACTCAGCCCTACATTTGTGAGATTCACTTATATGATGAATTTATAGATCATCCACTCTCGTTGCTATACACATTCCATGGGAAGAAGAAACCGCTATATGAATTTCATGGGGAAAAGAAGTAGTATTTTCCATTCTACTACTGATGAGCATGTGGCACGTTTCCATTTGGGGACTGTTATGAGTAGCAGTGCTATGCTCTTTTGGGCATCTTCTGGCACACATGTGCTAGCATTTCTGGTGAGCGTGTGTACCTTGGCATGGAATTAACTGCTGGGTCATAGGGCATACGTGTTTCGGCTTCTCTAGAAGCTCAGATAGTAAAGCATCCGCCAAAAATGCAGGAGACCCCAGTTTGATCTCTGGGTCGGGAAGATGCCCTGGAGAAGGAAATGGCAAGCCACTCCTGTATACTTGCCTGGAAAATGCGATGGACAGAGGAGCCTGGTGGGCTACAGTCCATGGGGTCGCAAAGAGTAGACACGATAGAGCAACTATACACACACACACACACACACAGGGCATATGTGTCCAGCTTTAAAAGATACTGCTAACCAGTTTTCCAAAGTGGTTGTGCCAATCTGCATTCTTGGAGCAGTTCTAAAGTCTCTGGATTAGCTGGCATCTGAGTCCCATATCTATACTGAGAGTGATGGGTCTGGGCTTCACGGAGAATGGGGCTTGTTAGTAACTTCACCCCGGGTCCTGGGCCCACAGAAGGGGAAAGAGTCCCCATCTTTCTCCTGTCCCGTCTGGCATTTGATTCTGTCCTGCCCACACCGTCACGAGTCTTCCTCTTCTAGGAATGGGTTGTTTTGTTTTTAAATATTTATTTATTTGGTTGTGCTGGGTCTTTGTTGCTGTCCGAGGGCTTTCTCTAGTTGCAGAGAATGGGGGCTACTCTAGTTGCGGTTTCTCACTGCGATGGCTTCTCTTGTTGCAGAGCGTGTGCTCTAGGGCATGCAGGCTTCAGTAGTTGCAGTGCATAGCCTCAGTTGTTGTGGCTCCCAGGCTCTAGAGCACAGGCTCAGTGGTTGTGGCGCACAGGCTCAGTTGCCCCGAGGCATGTGGGATCTTCCCGGACCAGGGATCGAACCTATATCCCCTGCACTGCAAGGTGGATTCTCAACCCTTGGGCCACCAGGGAAGCCCAGAAATTAGTTTTTAATTATCAAAGGGTTTCCCTGCATGCCTCATGGATGGGGGTAGTCAAAGGCTTCCCACAGCGCTGAGAGCAGGGAAGTGAGGGATGTCTATGTCCCAGAGCCCCATCCATCTCTCTGGCTAGAGTCCTGGGGAGCTCCTGCCCCAGGTGCTCATCTCAACCTCAGGATCAAGTGGTCAAAAATGCTCCTGACTTTCAAAGCTCAGCCAAACCATTGTCAATGGATTTTTCCAGAATTTCTGATGATCATCCACATTTTGAATAATTAAAAAAAAAAAAAAACGTGCCTTTAGCCTGGCCATTCTCAGAAAGAGGAACCCAGAGTAGGATGTGGTTTTACAATCAGAGGAAGTGGATCCCAACAGTGGTGACATGGTAGCGCATGCTTGGTCCTGCTGCTCAGGGCAGCTTCTCCATCTAACCAAGAGTGAGGCCTGGGCCCCACTGGCAGAGCCCCCAGAACATCTCTCTCAAACTAAGCATTTCCTTCCAGCTATTTTTAAAGTCATTTCAATCTCAGCGGATGTGACCTTAGGGTAAGGAAGTATTTGTTTAAAGGATAAAATTTATAAAACATAAAGGAACAAGATTTGACTACATCAACATTCAAAACTTCTGCTCCTTAAAAAGACACATAAGTAAAATGAAAAGATGACTCAAATTAGAAGATATTCTCAACTCATTCAAGCCATTAAAGAACTGAATCTAAAGAATAGAAAGAAACCCTACAAACCAGTAAGCAAAAGACAACCCCAGGACTTCCCTGGTGGTTCAGACAGTAAAGAATCCTCCTGCCAATGCAGGAGACACGGGTTCCATCCCTGGGTCGGGAAGATCCCCTGAAGAAGGAAATGGCAACCCCTCCACTGTTCTTGCCTGTGAAATCGCTGGACAGAGGATCCTGGCAGGTTACAGTCCATGGGGTCACAAAAGAGTCAGATACAGCTTAGGTACTAAACAACAATTTGTTGTTCAGTTGCTAAGTCATGTCCAACCCCATGGACTGCAGCACTCTAGGCTTCCCTGTCCTTCACTATCTCCTGGAGTTTGCTCAAACTCATGTCCATTGAATCAGTGATGCTATCTAACCATCTCATCCTCGGTCGTCCCCTTCTCCTCTCGCCCTCAATCTTTCCCAGCATCAGGGTCTTTTCTAATGAACAACAGTAGTGACAGACAAAGAAGGGAAAAGTTTATAAGCCTGTTATTTGCAGAAGGTAAACATTTTATGGATAATTAGAGAAATGCAAATTAAAACGAGAGCATTTTGTGCCCACCAGCTTGGCAGAAATGAGAAAATTGGACAATGCCAAGTGCTAACTAAGACATGGAGATTACAAAGTTAAAGATGTGGTTACCCCTTGTCATGGATTATACTTAAGATCTGACTCCATTCTTAGGCATCTACCCATCACCTGTGCTGTACGATATGGCAGCCACCAGCCACGTTTCTTTCTTGAACATTTGAAATGTGGAGAGTGTAAGTCAAGAATGGAATTTTTAAACATTTTATTTAATTCATTTAAATGTAAGAATTCATACTTGATTCAGTTATTGAAAAACTTAAGTATACTTGGAACAACTTGAGTCGATGAGCCTACTTTTTTAACCTGTGAAAGTCGCTCAGTTGTGTCCGACTCTTTGCAACCCCATGGACTATACAGTCCATGGAATTCTCCAGGACAGAATACTGGAGTGGGTAGCTATTCCCTTCTCCAGGAGATCTTCCCAACCCAGGGATCAAACCCAGGTCTCCCGCATTGCAGAAGGAGTTTTAACCTGTAAGTTGTATGAAATCTACATACAGATGAAATATTTCTAATGAAAACCTACTGTCCAAATTGTGCTGTGAGTGTAAAATACACTGCAGATTTCAAACACTTAACACCAAAGAAAGGTAAACTATCTGAGTAATTTTTCTACACTGATAACATTGAATGAAATGACCATAGTTTGGACACATGCATAATCAGTCACTCAATCGTGACTGACCCTTTGCAACCCCATGGACTATAGCCTGCCAGACTCCTCTGTCCATGGAATTTTCCAAGCAAGAATACCAGAGCAGGTTCCCATTTCCTCCTCCAGGAGCTCTTCCCGACCCAGGGATGGAACCCATGTCTCTTGTGTCCCCTACATTGGCAGGAGGATTCTTCACCAATGGTGCCACCTGGAAAGCCCCATAGTTTGGATATAGTGGGTTAAATAAAATAGATTACTAACTTAATTTTATTTGTGTCTTTTTACTTTTTTAAAAAAGTAACTTTGACATTACACGTGTAGCTCAAATTTATATTTTTCTTAGAGAACACCAAGACTCTCACTTGTACACAAGGAGATGTGTGCAAGAATATACATTGTAGCATAATATGTAATAACCAAATAAACAGACACAAACCTGGAAGTTCCTTAACAAAAGAAGGGGGGAGGAAATAAATTGTGGTTTATTTACACAGTGAAAAGTCCCCCCGAGTTAAAATGAGTGAATTAGAGTTACATGTATCAGCATGCATAAATCTAGATTGCAATGCTAGATGGCAAAAGCAAGGTGCAGAAGGCTCACTAATCATACAATGCTTTGAAAGCATGGAAAATATTAGGACTCGTTTGTGGATACATTTTAGTCTAATAAAAGGATAAAAACATGCATGGAAACTGTAAACAACCAGAATCCAGGTGGTGGTAACCAGAACAGGGTAGAGACTCAGAGACCTCTAATTGTGTCTGTAACATTTTGTTACTTGCTGGAGAGGGAGTTTGGTATGGTTTCCCGAGTAGCTCAAACAGTAAAGAATCTGCCTGCAAAGCGGGAGACCTGGATTTGATCCCTGGATTGGGAAGATTCCTGAAGAAGGCCATGGCAGCCCACTCCAGTATTCTTGCCTGGAGAATTCCATAGACAGAGGAGTCTGGTGGGCTATGCTCCATGGGGTCACAAAGAATCAGACACAACTGAGCAACTTTCACTTCACTTCAAGATATTTCAACAACTTGTTTGATGGTCAAAGCTGCTTGGTTTCTGGTCATAAAATTTCAAAGAACTTTAGTCTTCGGTCCTTCTCAAATCCAGGGTTGTCTGCCCAGTGATCCTGCCATTTTCCATGTTTGCCGGCTAGTGGCCATGGTGAGGTCTCCCATGTGTGTGTTCTTGAGAAAAGTGATTTGGCATGGGTTTGTTGGTGTCCTTTCATAATTTTTATTTGTTTGTTTTGGGCTATGCTGGGTTTTCATTGCTACGCACAGATTTTCTCAATTTGTTGCGGAGAGCAGGGTCAGTGCACAGGCTTCTCATCACAGTGGCTTCTCTTGTTGGAGAGCACAGGCTCTAGAGTGCATGGGCTCAGTAGTTGTGGCACATGGGCTCAGCTGCCGTGTGGCATATGGGGTTTTCCTGGACCAGGGATCGAACCCATGTCCCCTGTACTGGCAGGCAGTTCTTAACCTCTGGGCCACCAGGGAAGTCCTGTAGACATGCTCAGTTGGCCTGCCAGGCTCCTCTGTTCATGGGATTCTCCAGGCAAGAATACTGGAGCGGGTTTCCATTTCCTACTCCAGGAAGTCCTGTTGGTGTCTTAAACTGGAGGCACTGCCGTGAGGGAGGCAGACACAGTACCCGCCTGTGATGAGAGGCTGGACGCTCAGCCTAGACAGTGACCTGGGGCAGCAGGAGCCACAAGCCACCTCCTGGCTGGGACTCCATCCTGAGCCTCCTGCTGGCAGAGGTCCTGACTTCGCGTTTTCAAAGGGTCCTTTTAAAGGACTCACCCAGCACACCTGAGGGCCTCACTGTGCTTTGCTTCCCTTGCAGGACGACTGGTATCTGAGAAGTGAAAAAGCAGGATGCCCCCCGGGGTTGACTGCCCCATGGAATTCTGGACCAAGGAGGAGAATCAGAACGTGGCAGTTGATTTCTTGCTCCCCACGGGGGTCTATCTGAACTTCCCTGTGTCCCGAAATGCCAACCTCAGCACTATCAAGAAGGTACGATCTTGACCTTAAAACTAGTCCTCAGAGCTTGGAACTCAGAGAGACAGAAAAAGTCTCACAGTCTCAGATTTGAGATCCTCTGCTATGAATTTTAAAAGACATGGGAATTCCCTTGAGGTCCAGTGGTTAGGACTCCGAGCTTTCTCTGCCTGGGGCCTGGGTTCAGATCCTGAAAGCCTCAAAGTGTGGCTGAAAAAAAAAATTAAAAGATAAAAATAATGTGCAAGAATTCTTTAAAACCCACAGTTAGAATCTACCTATCTTTCCAAATTCAGCTCCTGCCCTTATCATTGCATGTTGCGTGCATGAGTGCTCTGTCATATCTGACTCTTAATGACCCCCATGGACTGTGGGCCAACAGGCTCCTCTGTCCCTGGGATTTCTCAGGCAAGAATACCACAGTGGGTTGCCGTGTTGTCCCTCCCTAGATTCCCGTGAAACCTCTGGGGTACTGGTTCCCAGGGGGGCCTTTCATTCTCTCCATGACTCTGCCCTCGTGTTTGAAACCACAGCTCATCCACAGCCACTTAAGAGTTTTACTGGTCTTTTGTCTTCAGAGCTGTCGTCATAGTCAACGGCATCTTTGGAAATAGTTTTTGGCTTTATTGAATCATTTTCATGGTGGATTACTGAGTCAAAGGATAAAACGTCTGGATGGTATTTGGCAGATAGTGTCTTGTGACCTTTCCAAGGGCTTATCCCACTTGCAAAGGGTGGGACTTCATGGGTCATGTCAGAGGACAAGGCCTTAGCCCCAGATTTGAAAACACTTGGGAGCAAAAAAAAAAGGGGGGGGGGGAGACGCAGTGAACCATACTTGAGTTTTGTTTAATTTTTTAAAATCTTCCCTTCCTGGGTGTTTCTTTCTTTCTTTTTTTTAAATACTGGATCTTAGTTTCGGCATGCAGGCTCTAGTTCCCTGACCAGGGATTGAACCTGGGCCCCCTGCATTGGGAGCATGGAGTCTTAGCCCCTGGACCACCAATGAAGTCCCCCTGGGTGTTTCTATACAAATTAAATTTCTTTTTTTCCTTTTCAAAAGTATATGGACACATTGAAATTTAGGAGAATAAGAAAAAGTTAGAAGGAAAAGAATTACCCAGGATCCAGCCATATGAGACAATCACAGTTAACGCTTTAGCTGTTTCCTGTTTTCTTTCCTATATAGTGTTTTTTTGTGATTATTCTCTTTATGAATTTTTATATTCTTTTTCTGAGTTAACATTATAACATCTTTTTTGTGTTATTAACCTTATGTAAATATCATTTTAAAGTGAATCGTATTTTTCTGCTTACAGAGCTATCTATACATGCATGTTATTAAAATTCCAGTACTGTAGACACGTTATTAAAATTCCAACACCACAGAAATATAAAACATATCAGTCCCTGCAGTCTCACCTCATATCCCAATTCAATTTCAGTTTCTTAATATTCTTATTTATACCAGGGACCATATAGTAAATATCCTGGGCTTTGCTGGCCATATGGTGTTTGTCTCGATTACTCAGTTCTTCTGTCTGGGGTGGCAGCAACCGTAGATTGCATGTGAGTGAACTGGCATGGCTGTCTTCCAATAACTTGGCAAACAGTAGCTTGCCAAGTCCTGGTCTACAGTAATTATTAATTACTGTAATACATTCATTAATTGTTTTATGATAATAATAAATTATTACTTATTTTAATAATAAAAATTTATTATTTTAGTAGTAATAATTACATTTATTATTGTTTTTATGGGAATGGTTTTTTTTTTTTTTAAGATAGAAAGATTTTCTTTATTAATGACCCCAACCGTATTTCTTTAGATACAGGAGTTTTGAACTCAAATACTTAGAGAAAAAAAAATATGGAACGCTTCACGAATTTGCGTGTCATCCTTGCGCAGGGGCCATGCTAATCTTCTCTGTATCGTTCCAATTTTAGTATATGTGCTGCCGAAGCAAGCACGGGAATGGGTTTGAATGACATTCACTGTTCTACAGCTTGGGGTTTCTCCCCACTGAATGCTGTATCTTGGTACAGCATTGTGCCCTTGGTACAAGTATCCTTAGGTTCCATTCACACCTGTGTTCTGTCCCGTTGCATTGTTGGAACATAATTATCCATCCCCCGTGGGAGAAAAATAGGGCCGTTCTCTCCTTTTCCATCTTTTCTGTGACTCAGCGGTGAGCACCTTTGCACTAAAACTTGGCACCCTGGGGACACCTCCACCCAAGGCCACACACTGAGCAGAGCCAGCAGAGGTGTTTAGGGTCCCCTCATTGTGTTAAACTTTTCTGAATTAGTGGCCAGCGTTGAAAGATCAGGGTGATGAGCTCCACAGCAATTAGCTGGGTGCCTGGAGGTTGTGTCTGGCTGGCCATCTCTCAGAGTAGCCTAGGGGAGACCGGAGGACCGGCCCTCAGCTCCAGATGTTAGCACCTACCTGGTCCCCTTCATAGAAGGGCAGGGTCAGCGACTCCTAATGACCCTGTGGACCCTAACCCTGTGGTCAGTGATCAAGGCATGGAGAGGGTAGTGGTCCCGGAATCTTGGCTTTGCCCCACCGGCCCGAGGCTCCTGTGGCCCCGCCCACGGCCCCGCCCACCTCAGGGGCGGGGCTGACGGGCCACTGTCTTCCCAGGTGTTATGGCACCGAGCCCAGTACGAGCCGCTCTTCCACATGCTCAGTGACCCTGAGGCCTACGTGTTCACCTGCGTCAACCAGACGGCGGAGCAGCAGGAGCTGGAGGACGAGCAGCGGCGGCTCTGCGACATCCAGCCCTTCCTGCCCGTCCTGCGGCTGGTGGCCCGCGAGGGTGACCGCGTGAAGAAGCTCATCAACTCGCAGATCAGCCTGCTCATCGGCAAAGGTGCCCTGCTGGGCCGGGCGGTCCTCCCTCGGCCGGGCCTGCCCCCGCCCCCCGGGCCCCACCCCGACCCCCCCCCTCAACCCCGCCCCTGATCCTGACGCTGACCTGGCTCCCTCGCCTCTCAGGCCTCCACGAGTTTGACTCCTTGCAAGACCCGGAGGTGAATGACTTCCGAGGCAAGATGCGCCAGTTCTGCGAGGAGGCGGCTGCCCGCAGGCAGCAGCTGGGCTGGGAGGCCTGGCTGCAGTACAGCTTCCCTCTGCAGTTGGAGCCCTCGGCGCGGAGCTGGGGGCCAGGCACCCTGCGCGTCCCCAATCGGGTCCTCCTGGTCAATGTCAAGTTTGAGGGCAGCGAGGTGAGCTGAGGCTTCTGCCTGCCCTGTGTGCTGCAGGCAGGCTGCCCAGTCCCCCTACGAGAATCCCAGTCCCCTACCAGCCCTCCAGATCCACCCACCTTCCAACAACATTGTGTGGTATTTGTGGGTTATCCATTGCACAGGAGGGGTCAGCCAAACTTCCCACCAGGCGAGTTGCAAGAGGCAGAGTGATCAGATAGCTCTGGTTCTCAGTCTGCTCATGTATCCATCAGATATTTCCTGATGTTGGCCACGTGCCGTCATCAGAGGCTGCCCTCACAGAGCTCACAGATGGGGGGTAGGGTGTGCCTAATACATGCAGATGGGCCACACACACTGCCCCCCAACCCCGCGTGTGCCCCTATGCCCTGTGGGCTCCCTGCAGGTGTGGAGGGCTGACCCTCCCTCCTCCTCCTAGGAGAGCTTCACCTTCCAGGTATCCACCAAGGATGTGCCCCTGGCACTGATGGCCTGTGCCCTCCGAAAGAAGGCCACGGTGTTCCGGCAGCCGCTGGTGGAGCAGCCTGAGGACTACACGCTGCAGGTGAACGGCAAGCACGAGTACCTGTACGGCAGCTACCCCCTCTGCCAGTTCCAGGTGAGGGCTGGGTGCTGGGAGGGATTCCTGGGCTCCCGCAGCCCTTGCCAGGGTCGGGGGTAGGGGTGGGGGAGCTGCTCCTCAGCCCGTCTTGAGCCCGGCAAGCCAGATCTTGGGCGTCACGATGAAGGTGTCCCCATGTTGAACTTGCTGTCCTCATGAACAAGGGAGGTGGGCAGGGAAAGGAAGGGCCTAGGAGAGACCCCACCCCAGAAGGCCTGGCATGAGCAGTGGTCAGCGTGGGGGGGGGGGTCCCCAGGTAGTCAGTAGTCCAGGGAACAATTGGGGCCGCTCACCCTGTGCCCCCATCTCAGTACATCTGCAGCTGCCTGCACAGTGGGCTGACCCCGCACCTGACCATGGTGCACTCCTCCTCCATCCTCGCCATGCGGGACGAGCAGAGCAACCCCGCCCCCCAAGTCCAGAAGCCACGCACCAAACCACCCCCCATCCCCATGAAGAAGGTGAGCCAGCACCCTGCTCTTACCCTCTCCACCAGCCCTTCCTCCCACCCGTGGTCCAACCCTGAAGCCTATTGAGCAACACTGTGGGCCAGCAGTCTCCTGCCCAGTTTCATGCCTTTTGATTGCTCAGGATTGAGAATTGGGCCTTCGAGCTGGGGTTGGGGGCCTGTCTGGACGTCCCAGGGCAGCCTCCAGGCCTGGCTCTCCAGCTGCCCTCTCTTCCTGCTCCTCCTGCTTCCTGCCCTGTAGGCAGGACTGTGTGCCCTGCAGAGCTCGGGGGCCTTGGGGCCATGGGGGTGTCCCTACGGCAGGTTTTCTGGTAAAGGATGGCGCTGTGGGCAGGTACCGAACCTGGCTGTAAACCTGCAACACCCTCACCCCACCCCCAGTGGCCACAGGCCTCATCGACCTCCTCTGAATTCCTCTGCCTTAACTCCCTCTTCTCCCCCCAACCCTGCCCAGCCCTCCTCCGTGTCCCTCTGGTCCCTGGAGCAGCCTTTCTACATCGAGCTGATCCAGGGCAGCAAAGTGAATGCCGACGAGCGGATGAAGGTAGGGGCAGGCTCCTGGCCGGGAAGGGCACAGGCAGTGTGTGTTTTCTGCAAAAACACGGTGGCTGTGGCCTGAAGGGGTGGCAGAGGAAGAAGGGAGGGGGGTCACACGAAAGCCACCTGACCACATTACCCAGCATCCCTGCCTGGGGTGGTTGTGAGCGACTTCAAAACAGGAAAGGGGGAGGGGGGTGGGCCGGCCAGCCAGAGAGGCCGATTCGCAGAAACCAGGCCCAGTGAGTTCTGGGTATTGACTTTGGTGGAGGTGGTGGGGCCTGGCCCAGCCCAGGGATGTGGAGCTTGGGAGGTGATGGACACAGAAGAGGAGCTGCTCCAGTGAGCCAGGGGGCCAGGCCCACTTCTGAGTCATACACATGCCCGCCTCCTCTGGCCTCAAGATGGCCTGTGAGATGCAGGTTTTCTCGTCCCATTTGCAGAATGGGAAACCCAGGCCCAACGAAGCCAGGGCTCTTTGGGGAGCACTTTCTGGCTGGGGTAACTTCACACAGGGCAGGTCTGGTTTCCCGTAGACGAATCACGGAAGGGTGCATGGAGGCAGCTTTCTGACTGGGGGGGTGAGAGCAGAGATGGAGGACACAGGGAAGGGTGTTATCTGGGGTATTAAATCCTTCCCTGTCTAGAGGGACTCATGCAATTCTTGTGTGCTTGACCAAGAGGGGCCCCTGGAATTCCTGAGCCCCGATAGGGAAACGGAGGCCCAAAGCAGAGCAGCAACCTGCCCCGGGGTCCCACAGTCAGTGGGGAGCTGCCCACGCCACCCTCCCCTCCCCATCACTCTTTCCCCCTCAGGCAGCCAGTCATCCCTTATTGGACCACCTTCAAGCACCTGGTTGGGGAGGTTCAGGCCCACTTGAAATAAGGATGTTTCAGGAGGATATTTGAGCCCTAGCGGGAAGGGAGCATGCAGGGGGAGAAGGGGCCCGGCCTCTGCCACCAGTCACCTGCGTGCACCTTCCCCAGCTGGTGGTGCAGGCCGGGCTCTTCCATGGCAATGAGACGCTATGCAAGACGGTGTCCAGCTCGGAGGTGAGCGTGTGCTCGGAGCCCGTGTGGAAGCAGCGGCTGGAGTTTGACATCAACATCTGTGACCTGCCCCGCATGGCCCGGCTCTGCTTCGCGCTTTACGCTGTGATCGAGAAGGCCAAGAAGGCCCGCTCCACCAAGAAGAAGTCCAAGAAGGCGGTGGGTGGAGCTTGTGGGAGTCACTCCCTGCTGGTCTGGTCCTGTCCTGCAGCCCCCTGGGGCTGCTGTTCATCCCTCCCAAGCATCCCAGCTGGCACGCACACATCCTGGGAATGGGGTCTGGGTGGGCCTGCAGACCCCGGCCTCCTCCCCATCACCCCACTGGCCACCCCCTGCCCTGCTGGTGTGTGATGGTGCTGGAATCCTGGGCTTATGAGCAGGGGTGCTCGGGATATCTAGACCTGGGCCTTTGGTCCTTGAGGGAACCTGGAGGCCTCTCCCTCGGGTGGAAGGAAAAACGCAGTGTCCTCCCAGGGAGCAGGGAGCCTAAGTCAACAGCCAGCTGGGGATGGAGTGGTGGTCGAGCACTGAGTCACCAGGACCAGGCTGTGACTGGCCACCGAACTGCACTGACTCACTGGTTGACTGGGGCCAGCTCTCTGGGGCTGCTATGTTCTGTGAGAGGCTTTCTCAAGAAGCCGAGGGTGGGATGTGTCTGGGAGCAGTAGGAAACCAGTGTGGCTGACCTTCCCGGCTGCCTCATAGGGAGTGTGGGTGAGGGCAGGGCAGCGTGGCCTGACTGGAACCATCCTGCAGTTGAGCAAACAGAGGCCTTTGGGGCGGCTGGCCCTGACCCACCTGGCTTCTTTCCCAGGACTGCCCCATTGCCTGGGCCAACCTCATGCTGTTTGACTACAAGGACCAGCTCAAGACGGGCGAGCACTGTCTCTATATGTGGCCCTCTGTCCCAGGTGGGCCCAGGCCAGGAGGGAGAGGTGGGAGTGTGGGGTGCATCCGGACGTGGCGACATTCCCCTTGCAACTCCATCTGTCCCTGTGTCCAGACGAGAAAGGGGAACTACTGAACCCCTGTGGGACCGTGCGGAGTAACCCCAACACTGAGAGTGCAGCCGCCCTGGTCATCTTTCTCCCTGAGGTGGCCCCTCACCCTGTATACTACCCTTCCCTGGACAAGGTCAGTGAGGGGGTCCTCGCCATTTGGGGTCCAGGGCCCACCCTGCCCAGAAACCTCAAGGCTAAAGATGAGCCGTCCCCACCCTGCCTCTGGGGCGCCCAGGTCATGGTCCCTGCACCCTGTGAATTGCCCAGGGCTGGGGGCTGGGTCCCCACACACATTTGAGGGCTTCCTTGACTGTCTGAAGTCCTCATGTATCCTAGAGTGGTGGTTCTCAACTGGGGCCACTTGTCTTTTCAGGGGACTTCCGGCAATGTCCAGAGACAATTTTGGTTGTTAAACCTAGCTGGGGAGATGCTCCTGGCATGTCATGGGAAGAGGCCAGGGATGTTGCTAAACACCCTGTAGTGGGTGGGACGATCCCCACCACTGAGGGTCACTCGCCACGAAGTCAGCAGTGCCAAGGGATTGACACCGACTCCCAGGGCCCCCCACCCAGGCTCTCCCGGGTCCCAGGGGCACTGCTGATATCAGGGTCACTCTTGCAGATCCTGGAGCTGGGGCGGCTTGGAGAGCATGGACGCTTCACGGAGGAGGAGGTGAGCTGGGGGCCGTGGGCAGTGGGGTGTGGACCTGGTTGCAGCCCTCACCACTGCCCCCCACCCCACCCCCGCCCCGCCTGTGCCCCTCAGCAGCTGCAGCTGCGGGAGATCCTGGAGCGGCGGGGTTCCGGGGAACTGTACGAGCACGAGAAGGACCTAGTGTGGAAGATGCGGCACGAGATCCAGGAGCACTTTCCCGAGGCTCTAGCCCGGCTGCTGCTGGTCACTAAGTGGAACAAACATGAGGACGTGGCCCAGGTGGGCGGCGGGGGCGGGGCCGGGATGGGAGGGGGCGGAGCCCGGGAGGGCGGGGTGAGCGGGGGCGGGGCGGGGCGGAGGCGGGTAGGGCGGGGTCGGGAGGGGCGGAGCCTGGAGCCAGACGCAGCCCGCACCCCCGCCCTGACCGCTGTCATCCTCCTCCAGATGCTCTACCTGCTCTGCTCCTGGCCTGAACTGCCCGTTCTGAGCGCCCTGGAGTTGCTAGACTTCAGCTTCCCCGACCGCCACGTGGGATCCTTCGCCATCAAGTCCCTGCGGAAACTAACGTGAGTTCCGCGGGCTTCCTCAACCTCAGAGGGCAGCTTGGCCCCCACCGCCCGGGGCCTAGGCACCGGGTGGGGACCTGCCCTAGGGGTCTGCTCAGATGAGGCCGGCCTCCCGCCCCAGCCCCGCCCCTCGCCAGCCTCAGACCCTCTCCCAAGACGCGGAGCTCCAGGCCCCAGCCGGCCTCCCTTCTCTGCAGGGACGACGAGCTTTTCCAGTACCTGCTGCAGCTGGTGCAGGTGCTCAAGTACGAGTCCTACCTCGACTGCGAGCTGACCAAATTCCTGCTGGACCGGGCCCTGGCCAATCGCAGGATCGGCCACTTCCTCTTCTGGCACCTCCGGTAGCTGGACTCACCTGCAAGGCCACGGGGAGGAGGGGCCTCTTGCCTGCTGGCCTCGCGTTTCCCACCAGATGGCCGGCCCGGGTGTCCTTGGCAGCCTCCTATGGGTCTGGGAGGGGGCTGTGTGGCCCCACCAGGCGAGGCTCAGCCCCCGCTTCCTCCCCCCAGCTCCGAGATGCACGTGCCGTCGGTGGCCCTGCGCTTCGGCCTTATCATGGAAGCCTATTGCCGGGGCAGCACCCACCACATGAAAGTGCTGATGAAGCAGGTGAGGTGTGACACCCCACAACCCCGCCTGCACTCCATGACCCCGCCTGAGCTCCGCTTCCAGGCACAGTAGCGCCCTCCCATCTCTGTAGAACCCCGTGGGCCCCGCAGGGGCTCAGAGCCTGCTCCTTACAGTCCACCCAGGACACCCTCCCATCCTCCCGGCCAGGGGGAAGCACTGAGCAAACTGAAGGCCCTGAACGACGTCGTCAAAGTGAGCTCCCAGAAGACCACCAAGCCCCAGACCAAGGAGCTGATGCACCTGTGCATGCGCCAGGAGACCTACCTGGAGGCCCTCTCCCACTTGCAGTCCCCACTCGACCCCAGCACCCTGCTGGCTGAAGTCTGGTAAGTCCCAGGCCCCGGCCAGGGCCTCCCCTCCCCCAACCCCAAGCCAACCCCAGGCCTTGGGGAGGTCCTGCTGCTGACTGCTCTCTGCCCCTTAGCGTGGAGCAGTGCACCTTCATGGACTCCAAGATGAAACCCCTGTGGGTCATGTACAGCAACGAGGAGGCAGGCAGCGACGGCACCGTGGGCATCATCTTTAAGAATGGGGACGGTGAGCAGGCGGGCCCCAGGGAGGACCCAGGGAGGCCATGGCTTCCACACACCCTGCCATACTGCTCTGGGTGGGGAGGGAGACCCTGCTGGGGGCGGAGGACTCCTGGAAGGTGAGCTGAGGAAAAGACAGAGTCCCGGGACTCGGGGGCCTGGGCATGGCTGGGATTGGTGAACCCACCGGAAACTCATGCCGTTCCTCCCCGGGGCGACTGTGCAGACCTCCGCCAGGACATGCTGACCCTGCAGATGATCCAGCTCATGGACATTCTGTGGAAGCAGGAGGGCTTGGACCTGAGGTGAGAGGCCTTCCAGTCATCCACGTGTGCCTGTGCCAGGCCTAGGACTGTATCCTGTTGCAGGGGCCCCCTGTCAAAGCTGACATGACTGCCTCAACCTGAAATAAGACTGGCTGGTCTAAGAATTTTGTTGTTTTTGTTTAGTCACTAAGTCATGTTCAACTCTTTTGTGACCCCGTGGACTATATAGCCCACCAGGCTCCTCTGTCCATGGGATTTCCAGGCAAGAATACTGGAGTGGGTTGCCATTTCGCCCTTTAAGGGATCTTCCCAACCCAGGGATCGAACCCCTGTCTCCTGCATTGACAGGCGTATTCTTGACCACTGAGCCACCCAGAGGGACCAGTTTAAAACTCGGGGTCAGGGAGGCAATAGGGCCATAGGATGAGGATAGAGAATGCCAGCCCTGGCCCGTGGCACCTGTCTCCCTCTATGGTGTCCTTTGCTCCCCAGCATCCCTGGCTTTCTGCTCCATCTTCTTCATCCAGTCACTGGGATTTTTCTTTTTGAACAAACATGGGCTTAGCCAAGGTGCTGACTTTTCCTCTCTGCATCTTGGGTTCCGGTATGATATCTCTAAGGAACTTCCCTGGAGCCCTGGGAGTCAAGGGCTCCTCCCCATACCTCCTCTTTTGCAGCAACTTGAGTAGCATCTCCTTTGGCTTTTGTGGGCTAAGCTCCTCAGGGTCAAGCAGCCCTTGGGACAGCCCTTGACCACTATGTCTGCCTGCCCCTCCTCCCACCCGGCTAGGATGACCCCCTACGGCTGCCTCTCCACTGGGGACCGCACAGGCCTTATCGAGGTGGTGCTTCACTCGGACACCATTGCCAACATCCAGCTGAACAAGAGCAACATGGCGGCCACGGCTGCCTTCAATAAGGATGCTCTGCTCAACTGGCTCAAGTCCAAGAACCCTGGGTAGGTTTTGCGCCCTCGGGACAGACAGCCTCTCCTTCCCAAGGGGTGGAGTTTGGGAATCAAAGGCAAGAAGGGCCTGTGACAGTCTCTGGGGTTTCTTGCTCACCCGAGGACCATCCCATAGACACTGTTGAGGGGTGGGGCACGTCTCTGTTCCCACAGGTATAGGTTAGTTACTGCCATGTAACAACCACTCTGAACTTTGCTGCTGCCGCTGCTAAGTCACTTCAGTCATGTCTGCACCAGGCGCCTCTGTCCATGGGATTCTCCAGGCGAGAATACTGGAGTGGGTTGCCATACTCTTCTCCAGGGATCTTCCCGACCCTGGGATCTTATGTCTCCTGCATTGGCAGCCAGTTTCTTTACCTCTAGCACCACCTGGGAAGCGTTCCCCCGCCTCCAAACTTTAGGAGCATAAATCACAAATCTGCAACTTGAGCTGGCTCAGCTGAGTGGTTCTTCTGCTGGAATCACTCATGCAGCTGATCTCATCAGGTAGCTTGATTTGCCTGGAGGGTGGCACATCTGGGGCCTCTCTCCATATGGCCTCTCTTGCCTTAGCTTCCCTCTGTAGCAGTGAGGAAGGTTCAGGAGCCGTAAGGTGCCTTAAGGACCCAGCTCCAGAATAAGCCCAGCATCACTTCCTCCATGTTCCATTTGTGCAAGCAAGTCACAAGGCCAGAGTAGAGGGAAGGGCACAAGGACTTAGTAGAAGAAGCTGCAAAGTGGCGTGGCCATGGTTTCCATCCCCACCCCCCAGGGAGGCCCTGGATCGAGCCATTGAGGAGTTCACCCTCTCCTGTGCTGGCTACTGTGTGGCTACCTATGTGCTGGGCATTGGCGATCGTCACAGCGACAACATCATGATCCGAGAGAACGGGCAGGTGTGTGCCTGTTGGCTGGCCCCAGGCCCTGGCCTCTGTGCTCTGCACAGAGCTGCCAGCAGTACCCCCTCCAAGCCCTCCCAGCTCCTTTGGGCCAGGCGCCCTCCTTTCTGACTCCTTTTCAGTCTTTGCTCTCCCCTCCCCTCAGCTGTTCCACATTGATTTCGGCCACTTTCTGGGGAATTTCAAGACCAAGTTTGGAATCAACCGTGAGCGGGTCCCGTTCATCCTCACCTATGACTTTGTCCACGTGATCCAGCAAGGGAAGACGAATAATAGTGAGAAGTTTGAAAGGTGGGAGTGCCTTAGACCCCCCGTGGTGCTGGGGGCCCCAGGTGGAGTCAGCTTATCCCTGGAGGGGTAGTGCTGGGGGTGGGTTAGAGGAAGCTGGGGCTTTGTGTACACGGCTCTTTCCGGGATAAGAGAGGGCCGGCCAGCTGGCTGGCTGGGGTGGAAGTGGCCGGAAGGACCCAAAGCCCCCTCCCCGGCCTCTCCCTGCAGGTTCCGGGGCTATTGTGAGAGGGCCTACACCATCCTGCGGCGCCATGGGCTCCTTTTCCTCCACCTCTTTGCCCTGATGCGGGCGGCAGGCCTGCCTGAGCTCAGCTGCTCCAAAGACATCCAGTATCTCAAGGTAAAGGCCAAGGCAGGGCCCCATCGGGCAGGAGACCAGGGAGCCCGACTTCCTGAGACCTCCCAACCCCCAGGTGTGATGGACCCACAGGGCCCACTGGCCTGGGACCTGGATCTGGCAGGAAGCAGCCGGCATTAACCCGTGTTCTGCCGGTACCTCCTCTGGCCCGCCCGCCGTCCCCCACAGGCTGAGGGTATTTCCACTTGCACGGGAGGGTTCCCTCTGTGGTTAAAAGATATTTTTCCTTCCTGTGTCTTTTCAGTTTGTGAGACTCTGGGGTGGGGAGTGAAGGGTGGTGGGGCCACAGCCCCTGCCTGGTGTTCTCTTTGGTGCCCAGTTCCCAGGATGAAGCCACTCCCCTGCTTCCTCCTCCGGCCAGCTTCCAGTGGAGAAGGCCAGGTCCTCTGTCCACATGGGGCTTTGGGGCCAAGACCTCCTGGCACAAGCTGACATGTTATTTTGAGGATGGGTTGGGGGGCTGCCTTGCTTTGGGGTCAGAAGGAAGAAGCTCTTCCCCGGGGAGATGCTGTGGGGTGCTCTCCTGACTCCTCTGTGAGGAGGGGGTGTTACCTGCCCAGAGAGGGCAGAGGTGCAGGGGGGGCAGGGGTCCCTGTTGAGCAGGGCCCAGCCCGTCAGGGGGACACCCACTCCTTCGGTTTTGCCCCAGGATTCTCTGGCATTGGGGAAAACGGAGGAGGAGGCTCTGAAGCACTTCCGAGTGAAGTTTAATGAAGCCCTCCGGGAAAGCTGGAAAACCAAAGTGAACTGGCTGGCCCACAACGTGTCCAAAGATAACAGGCAATAACGGCCCCTCCCAGCCCTGCGCCTGGAGACAAGCAAACTCAGTCTTGGGAGGCGAGCACCCTCAGCTACCCTCCAGGGCCAAAAGGCTGGACTGCATCCTTGGGAAAGAACCTACACGACTGCCTTTTGTTTACACTGGTTATTTATTTATGACTTGAAATGTTTCAGGAACTGAACAGCCATACATAGAAATGCATCCTAGAGCGGGGGCGGGGCGCTGTCCTCCACGTGCCCATCAGAGCCCTGGGCTTTGATGGGAAGACACTGTGAGCCGCACACCTCAGGCTGCATCTTGCCGAGGGTCTATAACCTCAAGTCTTCCAGCTGGTGGATCTGGAGCCAGCCAAGACTCCTCTCTCCCGCCTGGGGGCTGCCTCCTCCCCAGGCTCCCACTGCGCTGTACATGTGTCCGCGCCTGGCGGTCCAGACAGGGCGCCCACGCCTGCTCACCACCTCCACCTGCGTGCTCTCCATTGACTGAGTTCTGGGCAGCTCCCAGAGGCGGCCTGGGTGCCCTCTGGATTCAGGGAGGGTACTTCTGGATACGGGAATTCTCATCTCTGCTGTAAAGCGATTTTGTTTGCGGGTAAGGAAAAAAAAAGGTAGCCCAACTACTTACTGACCTCTGTACCTCTGGGTGAAGGTGAGGGGGATGGCCCTAACCCCCGTCAGGTTGAGTGCATGCTGGTTCTCAAGCCACATTAGAAAGACGGGAGCTTGACTGAGCTCACCCTGGTCATGGATCAAGAGGCAAGCTGGTACAATTGTGCAATTGTGTGTAACCTCCCTCTCCCTGAAGCAGGTTTTAGGTAGTGAAAGACCTACCTCCTCTCCGAAACACTCACTTTTGAGACTCTGCCCCCAGGACCTAGGTAGCAGAGGCATGAGTCAGGGGCATGGGGGCATCTTTTCCTCGGACAGTACTTAGCCAGAAAATGGTTCAGGCTCAGCCTTGGGTACATCTGAGGAGCCCTAGGAATACAGGTCCCTGGGCCTCTGTCGGCCTTTTGGAGCTCACTCTGGAGACAGAGCTAAGAATCTGGGTTTCCAGCAGCCCACAGGTGGGCATAATAGAATCAGCAGCTTACTGGGGACCCACAGGGCGAAACCACTTACCTCTCACAGGCCTTGCAAGGCTCAGCAGTGCCAGAGGTTAACTGCCCTCTCAACAGCCCAAGCATACAGCTTCCAGAAGAGCCTGGGGTACTAGCCTGTTTCTCTGTTCATTAGAGGTGGCTGAGCGGCACCGGCCGTAGCAATCCATGCCACCCACAGAGCTCCACTGACCAGACCCTGGTTCCCAATTAAGTGCTGAATTCATCAGACCCATCTCACCTGTCTGGGAATAGGAAAAGCTGAGTGTACATCTGTCTATTTATTTAAACGAGTCTGTGCTTCCTGGCATGGACAGCACAGTGTGTATACACAGCAATGCTTGGTTTGGGTGCATGGCCTGTGTGCCCGGAGAGAAAAGTATTTTCTATGTTTTTTTTAAAAAACCATTTGATGTCCGTATGTGGAAGGTGAGTTTGACATAATTGATGAAGGTTCAGACCAGTAGTCTGAAATCTTGAAGTGAGAGGTTAAAACAGATTAAAAGAAACAAAAGCCTTTGTATGTTATGTTCTTGGCTCAGAAAGAAACCAAGGGAATGTAGGATTCAAATGAAAATGAGACCAAAAAAAAACCGCTCTCCCGCTGGAGTTAGAACCAGACTTTATTGTATGTATACACTTTCTGACCTATTGTCAATATACACATCTGAAAAGTGATACCACGGCCGCTACAGACAGCGCGAGAACGGTCCTGTCTCCGCATGAGCATCTACCCACGGTCTAAACAGAGCAGCTACGGTGACAGTACATGGAGGGGTGGCCACACATGACACGGGACAGCTGGCAGTGTCCTCGAGACTAGCGGTTATGATCACAGCGTAGTGTTCAAAATTATTTTCCCCCGGTTTTAGAAATCTAAAATTTTACATGTACATTAAAAACCAAGTGCTGTAGGGTTTTAGCTCCTGACTGCTGTTCTCTCCTTCCACCACCTACTGGGCGTGGGTTGTATCCCTGGGGCGGGCTCTGGGAGGAGGGGAAACAGCAGTTGCTTGGGAATGGAGTGCTGCCCTCCGGCCCCTGGGCGTCATTTCAGCAAGGTTCTGAGTATGGATTCCCCTAGGCCTGTTGCTGTCTCCAAACCAAGTGGTTAGAGGGTCTGCACCATCTGGACGGTCAACATGCACTCTCACCAGCAAGGAAAACTACATGTATTTGGTACGGACCCCAAAGCTGCACCTCTGTGAGGAGCTGCTGGTCCTTGGAGAAGCGAGTACACACAGCCAGGGACCCCAGCTCCCCTCAGCCCTATGCCAAATCAGAAATGGGTAGAATCCCAAAGAAAAGACCTGACCTTTTCCAGCCTCTGAAGAGGGGTCCCTGGCCCGGTCCCCTCCTGCCAAGCAGCACAGTTTTGTGCCTGTCTCTCCTCATCCTGGGTGGGGGTGGGAGGTGGGGGTCCTGGGGGTCTCGGTCCCTCCCACACTCAGTGTCTCCACTTCACTTTGCATCCAGCCCTGGGTTACACTAGCACAAAAGACACGAGGAATCCCAATTTATTTACAAAATATTAAAAAGTCAGTTTATCATCTACATATTAGCCCCATTCTGCCATTTTATACATGCACTAGTGTGGAAAAATAAAAACTTTAAAAAAAAGAAGAAAGGATTACCAGGTGGGAGTGAGCAATTCTAACCCTTTGTCAAGGAGTCCAGTCACTGCAGCTTTTCTGGAGTTGAGCGAGCGTCAGCTCCTCACATAACTTAAGAGCGATCCCGGCGAACGGGAGGAAGGGGGGTGGCAGGGGAGGGAGCCTACGGGCCTACACACCAAGCAGGGCAGAGACTGGCGGTGGGGAGGGTCTGCAGACCTACTGGCCAGAATGACTTTGTACATCATGGACCCTGGGGGTGGGCAGCGATGGCAGCAGAGTCTCCGGAAGCAGGAAGGAAGACGGGGTGGTGGGGGCTGGTGGGGGGGGGGTGCGCTCAGTAGCTGAGGGTGGAGTCGTCCCACTCCAGCTGCTGCTGCCGGTTCGCGGTCTGCGGGTCCCCGTGCTCCCCCTCGTCCTCCTCACTGCTCTCCGACTCAGCACTGGTGATGTCGTCCTCCTCGTCCCCATCCTCACTCTCCTCTTCCTCCTCCTCCTCTTCCTCCTCACTGCTATGCTGGTCCTCGTATGTCTGACAAAGGGACAACCCAACTGACCGGGTGCTGAATCCAGCCAGAGAGGCTGGACTAGGCTGGAAGAAGCCTCACCACAGACAAAGGGAAACAAAGCTCTGGTCACCACCCACAGTGTGACCAGGACCCTGTATCAGGCCCCATAGGCCTCACTTTAATTGCAGGGTCGTGGTAAGGACCACACGAAGCACAGGAACGTCGGTGGTGGGGGTGGGGGTGGGGTGGGGTGGATGAGCCTCCCAGGGGCTCCACACCTACCTCCATGGGGTTCACGGTGATGGTCAGGGCGGAGTCATCCCAGTCCATTTCATTCTCTTTCCCGGTGTCCTGGTCCCGCATGGTTCTCTGGTGTGCAGCCCGGATCCGGAACACCCCCAGGATGATCATGAAAACCAGAAAGCTGACGCACACCACGATGACGACGGTGGCCGTGCTGGGCACAACTGGGGCGAGAGGAGACAGGACGGCTGTGATGACAGGACCTGTCCTCGGCCTGTGTGCCCTGGGCCTCCCTACTGCTGGCTCCATCAGCCCCCAGAAAACAGACAGATCTCTGAGAAAAGGCTCAGTGCAGGGGTTTGACCCCTTGCTGCCTTGTCTTTGCTCCAGTTTCCTTGTGTGATGGGGAATAAAAGCTGGGCTGGCCAGTGGCTGTTCTGAGCCAGGGGGAAGCGGGTGCTGAGCTCACAGCAGGAGTTGGGGCAGGAGAAGGCAATGGCACCCCACTCCAGTACTCTTGCCTGGAAAATCCCATGGACGGAGGAGCCTGGTGGGCTGCAATCCATGGGGTCACTAAGAGTCAGACACGACTTCACTTTCACTTTTCACTTTCGTGCACTGGAGAAGGAAATGGCAACCCACTCCAGTGTTCTTGCCTGGAGAATTCCAGGGACGGGGGAGCCTGGTGGGCTGCCATCTATGGGGTCGCACAGAGTCAGACACGACTGAAGCAACTTAGCAGCAGCAGCAGCACAGTCCTACCTGCAAACGGGTGGGGGTTGGCCAGGTTGTGACCCGAGAGGTCAATGAAGGAGCGGTGCTCGGGGTGGACAAACTGCGGCTGGGCAGCTATGTGGCTGGCGTGCTCCATGGGGTTGGCTGTGTGGATGACATTCACCTGCAGAAATGGAAAGGCAGCCCGGATGTGTGTGGGGAATGGATATGCACTTGACCAGCACCACCAAAGTGGGCCCTGGATAGGTGCTGGTGGGCGGAGAAAAGGACAGAAGAAGCCAAGGAGGGTGTTGTAATGATCTGATGTTGTCACACAGCCAAGAAAAAGCCTGCTCTTGTAATAACTCATTTTTATTGTGCCTAATAAAATAATTCATCCACAGCAGACTGGAGGAGAAGGCCTAGCACCACCAGTGGCCCTTTACCTTGGGTCATCTGAGAAGCCTGGGCACAGACCATGTCCCTCTTTTCTCAAAATCACAGCCACACGAAAGAGCACAAATCATAGGCTTTCTTTCTTTCAAATCTGCTACCCTTGGCTCAAAGAACACCCTCGTGGACTCTTCAGCCTTGTGAGTCTAATTCTGGGGCTGTGGGGTCACAGTGCAAGTGCTCAACTGCTGAGAATAACTTCTGGTTCACTCCTCTGGGGCACAGAAGCTCTGAGTGACACTAGACATGTCAGAGTGGCCACGTGCCCCCTGGCCACCTGGGCCAGAGTCACCATGACCACGTTCCTCGCAACGCAGTCCTGCCCTGGGCAGAGCATTCACTCCTAGCAGGGCCAGGCCTCTGCAGAGAACCTCCGGGCACTGCTCCTTAGAAAGCAATGTCAGATTTCAAGACACACCCTTGCTCCTCAGCCCAAGGTATCAACCGCCACTCAATCCTGACCACCTCCCTCCAAGGCCCCTCCAAGTCCCAGGCTGAGGGAACCTGTGAAAAGGGCACCGTGCCGGATCCCAGCTCACCCCAAGTACAACCTGTCACCCTAAACCTGTGTAGGTCTAGCCTGAAGCAGTACCCCCAGTTGGAAAAGGTGACCCACCCCGATGAACCCCAACAGTGACCACTACAAATGCCCTGGAAATCAGCATTTGCAAACATCAGGGTCGTAAGTGGGTGCTCATTCACCATGCCGCTGGCCTTTCTCTGCAGAGGCCGGCTCTCACCTCCACCTGGAACTCGTTGCTGACATAACGACCATTCAGCTCAGAGCAGACAAGCTTGAACTTGCGGTCAAGCAAGGACCTGGTGTGCCAGTTCCGATAGCGCAGGAGGTGTAAGATCTCCTCATAGCTGGCCATGGTGTCAACACCTGCGGGCGAGGAGGAGACAGCAGTGTGGAGTTAGGAACACAGGCTGCAGGCAAACGCAGGTGGTTCCCAAGGCACTCAGCCATGCCTGGCTGTCCAACTGCGGGGTATCTCCCCCTCCTGAAGGGCGTGTGCTGTAACGTGCCCAGACATCCACCCTTTATGGGGATGGGGCACCAGGCAGAGCTGCCTTCCCCTCCCCATCTGGAAGCTGGCAGCCACCGCTCGGCCCAGTCAACACTCTCCCTTCCTGCCCCATCTAGGGCTCCCTCCAGGTTTTGAGCTGGGAAGACAGGTCCGAGCTGTCACTCTTCCCACCTGTGAAGACCACGCCCATGTCAGAGCTGCTCATTTCAATGCCCTTCTGCTGCAGGCGGGCCGCGTCCACCTCCAGGCTCTCCTGCTCTCCATTCAGTTCTTCTCCCTCCACTGTGACCTCACAGGTGTCCAGGTCGTGCACGATCTCCTCTGACACCAGTGACTCTTGAACTGCGAAAATAGCCCAACCGGAAATAGCAGAGGCCGTGGAGCCTGGAGAGGAGGTCACAGCAACGGCCTGCCTGCTCATCCTCAAACTCACAGAGCCCTTTTAGAGACCATGGATGGAGGTATGGGACAGTCACTTTCAAGAACTGGGGGTGTTTTATGCGTCTAAGGAGGACTGAATGAATAGAGAGAAGGTCTGAGAATGGGGGGCGGTCTGTCCTGCTGGGACTGCCAGCCAGCAGGAGCATCCCCCAACTGCATCCCCTGCCCTGGTCTCCATCCTCTCAACTGCCAAGATCTATCTGACTCTGATGTCAAGCTGGGAAAAGATCAAAGAACCACCCCCTCCCCCAATAAGTGGGTTTCCAAAGATCAGAAGGAGCTCCAGCCCACAGTCACATTTTAGAAGCAAATCCAAAACAGCACAGAAACATTCAAGTTTCCAAAACCACAGAGGAAAAGGGCAGGGATTTTTCCCTGGCAGCCGCAGTGGGTTTCAGCTGCACAGTTAAGAGCTGAGGCAGGGGCGACTGTTCTGGGCTATCACCTGTCGGGTCCTCATCCCCTTCCCCTTCGGGTTCCACTTCTCTCGTGATGGTGCTGATGATCCGAAGCTCGGGGAAGAGGAAAACCCCCTCCGAGCTTTCAAATTCGGAAGCCGCTCGAGCAAAATGGTGGATGCCGCTCAGACTGATCTTGGGCTCTTCTGGCTGCAAAACCATTACGTAGCCGTCCACTGGGGGGATGGAGATGCAGGTGGCCTCGTTAAAACACCTGTCAACAAGGAAGGGGAGGGGAGGGTCAGGGCTTGAAAAGATGACTTCTCAGGCTATACTCCCAGAGGAGGAAATGTCATAGGGTCATCCAGTATTCTTGCCTGGAGAATCCAATGGACAGAGGAGCCTGGCAGGCCACAGTCCATGGGGTTGCAAAGAGTTGGACGTGACTGAGCACAACACACACACACACACACACACACACACACTGCAGGCCACACAAGGGTGCTCGGAGGTGGCACAGGCAGGATTCCACAACCACCTAGGGAACAAGACGCTGGCCACTCCCAGAATGTGCTTCCAAACATCACTCAAAGTTTCTGGAAACAAGTGACCATAAGCTTACAGAAGGGAGGCTGGTTTGTCCTAAAAAACTTAAATGCACATGTTTTCTTCTCAAGGATCACTGGGCAAAGACAGACAAGATTTACTGCTAACAAATCAGCACCTACTTGACCGTGCTGGTGATTTTGAGTCTTCGGATCCCTGGGGTGGGGAACTGTCGTGAATTAAGGTAGGAAACATGCTGCATGGCCTTATCAAGCTCCCCTACGTCCTCTCCCTCCAAGGTCAACGTCGACTGACTAGGGTTGGCCTGGATCTGAAATGGCACCAAAACAGACAGGAGAGGAGTAAGGTTGTCTGCAAGGAGGTGAAACCATGAACGCGCTGACAAAGAGAATTAGCTTGGGATTGATGTGAACTGGTGACTTAGGAAAAGAAAAGCTTGTAGAATTCCAGTGACCATGACCCTATGATACGACAGTAAATATCAAAGGCGCAAACAGATCTGTGATATTAAGAAGAAAAAGAATGTCTGGTCTTTGTCCCTGGTTTCTGGCACGGACCTCCTAAAACCCTTGGACTTTCTTGAGGGATAGGAGCATCTTTTGTTATTCCTGATTAAGCCCCTTTCAACCACCCCAGAGTTTACCTTAATGAGGTGACTCTTGGTGGAGCCCTAGATAGTTTCTGGATAGGGACTGGTTGCTAGAGAAACAAACCGTGTGGTGAGAGTGGACCTTCAGTCCTACCCTTGAAGGGAGAAAGGCTGGAGACTGTGTTAATTGATCACAGTGGTTAATGATTTGATCCATCATGCTTATATAATGGAATCTCTACAAAACCCCCAAACAACAGGGTCTGGAGAACTGGGTTTGCAGACACAGCAAGGTGCTGGGGGGTTGGGGGTGGAAGCCCTGTGCACTCCCCTCACCCCAGGCCCTGAGCATCTCTTCCACCTGCTTGTTCCTGAGTTGCATCCCTTACAATAAACCAGTAACTGTAAGTAAAGTGTTTTGTGGGGTTTTCTGAGCAGTTCTGCAAATTATTGAAACTGAAAAGGGGGAGGGGTTTTGGGAACCCTGGACTTGCAGCCAAGCTGGATGGAAGTGTGGGTACCAGGGGCCTGGAAGCTTGTCTGGCAGCTGAGGAGCAGACGTCTGGTGGGCTGTGGGGCCTAGTGCCCAGTCAGTGTCAGGATGGAAGTAGACTATGGGACAACTGGGGAGCAGGGGCCCAAAGAGCTGGAGAGTTAGGGTGTGGTGCCAGAGGTGTGAAGAGTAAAAACAGATCAACCCTTGTGCCAGTGGCCTTTACACTTGAGGTCAAAGAAGGTGTGGGTGCAGGGGAGTGGGGTGCCAGGCAGGGGGGTGCCTGTGTTACCTTGACACCTCTGCCATTGTCTTCGGGGGTGTGCAGGTCTAGCCCCTCTTTGCAGGTATACAGACAGTCAATCACCTTCTTATCTGTGAGCTTCCCAGAACGGATGGTCAGGCCAGCCAGATTACCTCGGAAAAACTGGGTCATGCGCAGGTCACCACCTGTGGAACATGGGGGAGGGAAAGCAGAAATTGTGGGGGCAGCCTGGGCCTCCCATCTCACTTTTCAATGTGGTGTTACCGGTGGTGGTGGCTTGATGGGTGGACATGCGGGTTAGTTCCTATCAGATCCTGTTAGCCTTGCAGCTGACATGGAAGCACAATGAGGAAATTAAATGGTTTATGATCATGCATGTGGCCCGGAGAAGAGAGGAGCTGGTGGTGATGTTTCCCTCACCAGAAGCCCAGAGGTCCCATGATTGTGGGCCACTCCCCAGTAAGGGTGGTCCATGCTGCACTGGTCACCATGGCACGCAAGTGACATCTTACTGGTGCTAGTCTCTTCAACCACTGCCTTCTCAGTCAGCTGGATCAGATGCTGGGCTGCCTTTTTAAAATTTATTTATTTTTGGCTGGACCATGTGGATGCAGGATCTTAGTTCCCTGACCAGGAATCACACCTGGGCCCCTGAAGTGAAAGCGCTGGGTCCTGACCACTGGACGAAAAGGGAATTCCCCTTAGGTTGCTTTTTTCTAACTGAGCATATTCCCAGAATACATACAAACTCGGGGATGAACATACACAAGCAGGAGTAGAAAGATGAGTGTTAAAACCCCATCCTGCACTTAGAAGCCTAGTATCAAGGCCACTCAGATGGCTGTTTCATTGACTCACAGCATGCCTGTCTCCAACTACTGAGGACAGCTGAGGAGAGTGAAGATGTTATAAGAAAAAGCCAGAAAGTGGCCCTTGACAGGCTGTCACAAAGAGCCAATATCAGGAGGTAGTAAACCCTGTTCCTACACTGAAGGAGAAGAGCCTGACTGTCAGCAGCACGTCTCAATCCTGACAAGGACATTACACGCAACATCACTGTTAGGGATTGAGATCTCTAAGAAACATTATTTAGAATTTATTATCGGGCAGGACAGAATATCTAGACACGAGTCTTTTCCTGTCTGGTGGTTCAGACACACAAGCAGCAGGAGGTAGCCTGTGAGATTTCAGCAAGGTGTCTCAGGCAGTGGGATGGGGTGAGATTTGATGAAGGGGGTAAAAGAAACTCCCATTAGTGCCTCGCATGAATGAGTCATTTGCTCTCACTTCAGCTGGGATCAGCACGGGCAGAAAAAGGAAATCCCATGATGCAATGGGGTAGCATAAGGCAAAGCAGCAGCTCAAGACAGTGTCTGGGACCCAAATGCAACTGGGGTGTCGCATGCGGAATGGGCAATGAATGGAGGTCTTGTCTTTAAATGAAACACAATAGTGAACCGTAGGCAAGAGTCCAGGGACCTGCGGAGGCCAGAGGCACAGGCTCAGTTTCATTGTCACTTTCAACTCCTGAATACTCTGTAGAAAAGCAAGACAGACAATATAAAAGGACCAAGAGGTTAGGCTCTTCAGAACTGGACCTTGAAAATTAGTTTCGAAAAGTTACCAAACCCAAAGAGAACACTTCGCCTCTCATCCCTCTTGACACACTCCACCTGGATGAAGCTTGTACATCATCACCTTTTACCACCCCAATGCTTCTTCCCATCCTTTTAAAAAAAAGTTTAATTGTAGTTGATTTACGAAGTTAATCTCTGTTGTTCAGCAATGTGATTCAGTTACACACACACACACACACACACACACCCTTTTTCATATTCTTTTCCATTATGGTTGATCAGAGAATATTGAATATAGTTCTCTGGGCTATCCAGTAGGACCATGTTGTTCAACTTTTTCCAGTCTTTTATTTTGCCTTCCTACAGCCTCCTTGCCAAAACACAAGTTGGATTCAAAATAAGACGGAGTGAAAGCCGTGTGCTCAATTCACTGATCTCCTCAACCTGCCCAGGCAGGACCCAGCCAGATGGTGGCTGACGTTGGTGGCAGAGACGGACCCCATGCAAATGGCAGCCCTCCTGGACCACAGCGCCAGCCTTCCTGATGGGGACACACACATCAGCATCCAAAGGGTGCTATGTAGTGAATGTGTATAACTTTTGAAGGCTCAAAAGGAGTACATAATTGGTTGAGACTTTGACTTCCAAGGGACAGAGGAAGGAAGGCATTTTTAACCAGTTTTTCTGAACAGGAAGGGAGTCAGAGATTAGGGAACTTAACCCAGAGAAACATACTCAATCAGTGACGGCTCAGGGACAGCAGCTGCTGTCCCCACCAGTGTTCTGGGTCCAGGCATACACCCACCCAATAAGAGGACAGAGTCTCCACTTTCAAGACTGCTTCCCTGTGTCCGCCCCATCTTGCAGAACAGGCCTCTCCACCTTTAGCTTTAGCTGCAGATGAGTGGGCTCCAGACCAGGTGTGCACAGGTGAGCCCTGGGGTCCACACAGCTCCTCCGTCCCCTAAACACACAGGTGAGCCCTGGGGCCCACATAGATCCTCTGTCTTCACAACCCACAGTAAGAACTGATGTTTCTGCTGATGCAATGAGGGGGCCTAAAGCCTGAGTTCCCCATAGTGAATTTGAAAAGAAAGGGATCTCAAATCCCCTGAAAGGAAGAAAGGAGATCTTTTTTCCTGTTAACTACAATTTCTAAAAACTTGTGTTTGGTTTGGAGATCTAGGGAGATTTTTCTGGCTGAGGATGCCGAGAGGGCTGAGGTAGAAAGAGATGAGAGAGGGTGAAAGTGACGGCCATCTGACAGCAGAGGCACCAGGACACGAACAGGAAGGCAGACTGGAATGTGAGGGCTTATTTTAACCCATGCAACAAAGTTCTCAGAATACAAAATAACACTTAGGTTGGCTCTTGTATTCTTATTCAAGTCTTTACTGAGAAATTGTGGAAGCTAATATGAACTGAAATTTTAAGAATAAGAAAAACTTCCGATATGCCCAATAATTTATTCCTCACTCCTTGGTCTCACGTTCTCATTTCTTACAACCGACTGTCACCAGAATTAAATCTGGGAATTCACTGAAGAAGTTCACTGTGAATACTGTCGTATTCCTTTTCATTTGAAAGGATCTGCAGGAAGATTATGAAATTCAATCCTCCTAAAAGCAGCAAAACTGTCTTGGAAACTGTTGTTGTTCAGTTGCTCAGTCGTGTTGGACTCTGCAACCCCACGGCCTGCAGCATGCCAGGTTTCCCTGTCCTTCACCGTCTCCCAGAGTTTGCTCAAATGATGTCTTGGAAATTAGGCTCTTTCATAAATTTCTAGTCTAACTCCAGGTACAACACTTCCACAGAGAAGGAAAAGGAAGGCTGATTTAGCAGGTACATGTGATGATGACACCCTGCAGTCACACAACAGAGTCAAGGGCAAGGGTTGGAGGCGGGACCCCATGAACCTCAACGGCAGACCAGGAGACCTGTCAACTTGGGTGGGAAAGATCACATGCTTATTTTCACTAACTTCTAATATTTAGTTTTCCCTTTCCTTATAAATGTCAGCTACAAATGACAAGAATATTGGAAGAAACCGTGACTTTGCAAATAGAAATCATGTCCCATTGCATCGACAAGCATTGTTACAAAGCCCCTTGCTATTCTGACTCACAGCAGTTAACAGATGTGCCTGATCTTCACATGTGAAGAGTGGCGCAAATGTTACTATTTCACAAATAAGGGCTTTTAGCACTTGCATAACTGTATGTACTTCAATCTAATTGGTCACCTTTGAAATCCTATGTATTTTATTTTATAGGGTCATAAGAAATTATCCTTCTAAGAAGGGATCCTCAGGCTTCCCAGACTACCAGAGGAATCCATGGCACAGAAAACATTAACACTCTTCATTCGGTGGATCAGAGACCCCGGCCTGAGTGCACCAGCTCCAGGGGTTCAAACCCTAGCGCCATGTGATCAGCTGATTAACACGGCTTGCTTCTTTTCTTCATCTCAGTTTTTCAGCTGTGAAATAGGGATAAAAAGAGCTTCTGCCCCACAGACGTATCACTTAGAATTAATGAGATAATGTATGTTAAGCCATAAGCACACAGCCTGCCACTTAGAAAACAAGAATAAGCTGTACTGTCTTGCTGGTGATTGTCATCACATCCCATCTCGGTCTTTCGGCAGAGACGCCCACAGACTCTTCTCCAGTCCTCACTGAAGTGCTTCTACCAGGCTACCAAGCACAAACACTCTGATGTGCCCTCTGGGCCAGAGCAACTCACACATCTGCTGTTTCTGTGTTTTTGTAAACTTTCCAATTAACAGATTAATTTATAAACATGTTCCTCAACACACTCTCTCTCTGCACAACGCTCCCTCCCAGGCCCTCAGGAAGGGTGTTTCCATCCTTCACTGCCTCCAGCGAGCATCACAGAGCTGCCCCAAAGCCTTGCACAGCAATGCCCCCAGAAAGGCAACACCAGGCAAAGGAATGAAAAGATAAAGGACAGGACAGCAAGGAATGAGAATACTGAGAAGAGCCTGCTTCTGTTAATATCAACACAGCAGAGAAAAAGTATTGCTCCTGAGACTGAGGGGAAAAGGAGTACCCGTGACCGTTACCTTGCCAGCAAGCCCCAACCACGAGCTGGGTTTCGATCTTGGATGGATGAAGTGGGTAATCTTCAGTGACAGAGAAGGGCTCATGAGGGACACCGTCCACGTAGAGGGTCACACTGGGGATTTCCACGTTGAGGACGTAGTGATGCCATTCCTCGTCACAGACCTGTGGGGCCAAGGGAAGTGTTAGGTGTGTAACACTCTCCTTCCTTCTCACCCTTCCACACAACTGGACACGAGAACGAATTTCTGTTTTCCTAGAAAGGAAAAGATTTAATGCAACAGGAACTTCCCTGGTGGTCCAGTGGTTAAGACTTCGCCTTCCAATGCAAGGGGTGTGGGTTCCATCCCTGGTCAGGGAACCAAGACCCCACATGCCTTGTGGCCAAAATACCAAAACATAAAACAGAAGCAATATTGTTAACAAATTCAATAAAGACTTTAAAAATGGTCCACATCATCAGTCAATAAATAAAAAGGCAACAAAATATGTCTCTTCCCACCATGTCTCACCCAAAGGGCCCAGGTGACAACCACCTCAAGGACATGTCAGACTGGGGGGCAGGGAGGGGCGCTTCAAACGGTGAGCTGCCCAACCCCCTTCTGCCAGGAGCGTGACACGAGGGAATTCTAGTATCGGCAGGATGGTCACCACTCGGGGGGCTGGCAGTTCCTTTTCTGGATCAAAATGAAAAATACCTCCCGTCTCAGAATGAGGCCCACTGTGCATCATGTGCTTTCCTTTCTCGGTTCAAAGATGATGCTCTATACAAATATGAACATTAAGCTCAGGTGGCCAAATTCAACTGAGTTCCTCTCCTATCCCTTGCTGTCACGCAGGGACTGCTGGTCTGCAGTCTCCGAGGCCCCACCTGGTCTGGCACTGGCCTGATTTCTGGCTTATGTTTTATGCAAGAACAGGGACAAGCAGAGAAGGAGATACTGTGGGATGAAATTTCTAAACATGCCTTTCAAATAGTTTGCCCAAATCTTCCCTGGTGGCCCAGTGATAAAGAATCTGATGACAAACGCTGGAGACATGGGTTCAATCCCTGATGTGAGAAGATCCCACATGTGGCAGAGCAACTAGGCCTGTGTGCCACAACTACTGAGCCCATGTGCTGCAACTACTGAAGCCCACACATTCTAGAGCCCATGCCCTCCAACAGAAAGGCCACTGCAACGAGAAGCCTGCGCACCCCAATGGGAGAGCAGCCCCTGCTTGCCGCAACTAGAGAAAAGCCCAAGCAGCAATGAAGCCAAAAATCAAATAAATGAATAATTATTTTTTCCAGTTCAGTTTAGTCACTCAGTCGTGTCTGACTCTTTGCGACCCCATGAATCGCAGCATGCCAGGCCTCCCTGTCCATCACCATCTCCTGGAGTTCACTCAAACTCACGTCCATCGAGTTGGTGATGCCATCCAGCCATCTCATCCTCTGTCGTCCCCTTCTCCTCCTGCCCCCAATCCCTCCCAGCATCAGAGTCTTTTCCAATTTAAGTTTGCCCAATTTACCTTTTAGTTCTAAGAAATTGAACCAAGGAGAAATTGAGAGCTTAAACAGGCCAGAAACATCAAAATAAATGAAGACATTACCAAAGATTACTCCCAAAAGAAAAGCAACTGCTTTTGAGCCTGAGGAAAAATTCAAACCTATAACATTGTATATATGTTTAGTATATACTCATGATATGTGTGTATATAAATGTGTCATCACATATTTCTAAATAAAGGAATTACACAGTAATTCACTTTTGAGATAGGTTCAGTTCAATTCAGTCGCTCAGTCGAGTCCGACTCTTTGCGACCCCATGAATCACAGTATGCCAGGCCTCCCTGTCCATCACCAACTCCCAGAGTTCACTCAGACTCATGTCCATCGAGTCAGTGATGCCATCCAGCCATCTCATCCTCTGGCGTCCCCTTCTCCTCCTGCCCCCAATCCCTCCCAGCATCAGAGTCTTTTCCAATGAGTCAACTCTTCATATGAGTTGGCCAAAGTACTGGAGTTTCAGCTTTAGCATCATTAAGATCTTAATTTTAGTTTAAGTCTTTATTTCAAACAAGTTCTGTAATAGAAGTTTCTTCAGAAAGTAATTTATATTACATTCCTAGTTTTACAGATATTACAGGTTTCTAGGGGATTAGTAGAATAACACTGTACTTAAATATCAGTAATATTTGGTCAAAGTCCGTGAGCATATTCTAAGAAGACAGTAGTCAAGTTCAAGTGCGTCACTAAGTCGTGTCTGACTCTTGCGACCCCATGGACTGTTGCCCACCAGGGTCCTCTGTCTATGGGATTCTCCAGGCAAGAATACTGGAGTGGGTTGCCATGGCCTCCGCCAGGGGATCTTCCTGACCCAGGGATCGAACCCATGTCTCTTCTGTCCCCTGCTGGCAGGCAGGTTCTTTACCACTAGGGCCACCTGGGACCACTCCAACTACTCACTTTACATCAACAATAGCCTCGCTCCCCTTTGTGCACGTGTGTGCTCACTCAGTTAGCTGTGTCTGACTCTTTGAAACCCCATGGACTGTGTAGCCCACCAGGCTTCCCTGTCCATGGCATTCCCCAGGCAAGAATACTAGAGTGGGTAGCCATGTCCTTCTCCAGGGAATCTTCCCGACTCAGGAGTTGAACCCAGGTCTTCTGCATTGCAGGCAGATTCTTAATCAACTGAGCTACGCAGGCAGTGAAGATAGTAGTAGAATTAGTATAATTTTTTAATTTCCTTGAAAACAGGGAGATGAGGAGAGTGAAACCCCAAGCCACAGACAACACCCACGACAATACTGCTGATGAGGTGACTACATGAATGCTGAGACAAGCCAAGTGGAGAAAAGCAACAGGGTTTCAGATTCAGGAGATACCAGAGGGTGTGAAGCCACATTAAAAAAAAAAAAAAAACCTTTATAAAGACAACAGAAAGGAGAGTTCAAAACTTAAAGCTAGGGGGAAAAAAAGTCATGTTGATCAACTATCTCTTTTCAAAGTGTAGGAAAGCTAATTTCATGTAAAACTGAGGGTGGGGGAATGGAAATGATCATGACTCAATTCCACATGAAGTTTTTAAAAGGAAAAGAAAAGACAACCAAAGGGAATAATATCCCTTCAGCTAATGAAACCATACCTGAAAGTCATACCTAACAAAAGAGATGAGAACAATGATCTTTAATCTTAAAACATGCTAAAAGACACAAGGAGAATGACATAAAACAGTAAAAAACAAGTTAATAATTAAAGCAACTCAGAAACGAGGTGACAGGATACAGAAATGATTTAAACGAAAGGGACGGTTACAGTAAAAAAAGGTGAAGAATATCAACAAAAGATAAATGGAGTCCCCAGGGAGGAAAACCAAAGCAATGAAAAAGAATACCGAAAACCCTGCATGAAATACCCAAATATTTGAAACTAGATACTATAAGAGAATAACACATATTTGGGAAAACAGACCTAAAACCACCAAGACGTATTCATAAAATTAAAAAGAAGAGGAAGAGAAAGAAATACATCCTATGATCATCCAAACAAAAAGACTAAATATTTTATAAATGAAAGAAAATCAAGTTGTTGTCAGAGTTTAATAGCAACATTTTATGTTAGAACTCAATGGAGAGAGAGATTTTCTGTTCTTAGAAATCTTACATCTGAGCCAGAGATGAGATATCCAGCCAAAGTGACCTTCAGTATAAAGGCCACAGACAAACTATTAAAACAACATGTAAGAACTTAGGAATTAACTGTTCCCATGAGCCCTTCCTGGGAACACACTTCCTACCACCCAAGTGACCAGAAAACAAATGCCACAAGGATAGTGACACTGACCATTGATGGCTGCTTACAACACGAAGAGAAAAAACCAGACCCAGGGCTTAAACAGATCAGAAACATTAAACCCCATTCTGATCAAGTCTTTAGAGCCCACTCCCAATGTACGGGGTATAAAGAAAAGAGAGGAGGGACTTCCTGGGTGGTCCAGTGGTTAAGAATCTGCCTTCCCAAGCAGGGAATGCAAGTTTGATCCCTGGTATAAGATCCCATATGCGGAGGAGCAACTAAGCCCACGTGCCTCAACTATAGAGAAGCCCACGCACTCAATAAAGAGCGCATGTGCTGCAACTAAGACCCAACACAGCCATAAGGAAGTAGGCAGATAGATAAATACATAAATATTTTTAAAAGGAGGAGAAAACAGAGGAGCATGTTACATTACACCACAGGGAAGCAACCAGGCAAATCTAAACTCTTGAAAACTATGGGAGTAAAGCCTGATTTTATTACCAAATGAATTCCAAGGGAGAAGAGGAGAGTCTATAGATTAAAATAAACTCAAAAAGTCTATCAGTCAATCCCAATGTATGGCCCCTTATAGGATCCTGATTCAAACAAACAAAACTGTAAACACAAAAACACCTATGAAACAATCTGAACACTGGATGGATATTGAAAAACTATTAACAGTGGAGGTAACAATGAAGTAAGACTGACCAAGAGCTGATAATTACTGAACCCAACTGAAGGGTGTGTGGAGTTGTGCCTTATACTAATCTGTCCACTTTTACCTATGTCTAAAATTTTCCGTGATAAAGTTTCAAAAACATGTAAACAGAAGGAACTAAACACTGGGATGCCCCTGGCAGTCCAGGGGTTAGGACTCTGCTCTTCCACTGCAGGGGGCATGGGTTTGATCCCTGGCTGGGGAACTAAGATCCCCCATGCCGTGGGGTGCAGTCAACTTTTTATTTAAAAGAAAAGAAGAAATTAAATATATAAATGCAGGCTATGATTATGAAAACAGAACTATACCTAAAATGTATACCTGTGCTGCAAAAGTTTTTTTCTGGATACCTTTCTTAGTGTCTTGAAAAAATTTATGACAATGGTTTCCGAGAAAGAAATGATCTAGGTAAATAAAAATGACAACAGTAAGAGATGAATGCTGTCACCTGGACAGTGACCTCATCTTTCTACCAAAACACACTTTCTTCCTCTCATATGGGCTCTTATGTATCTATCTTGTAACAGTTTCAGACAATGTTATATTTCACCAACTATAAGCACATATAACACTATGTCCGCTCATATCTACTAACTCCAGGAGACAAATAAATTAAGCCCAGGCCAAATGTTTCCTTCTTGTCCCAACTCTAAATCATGAGACAAAACAACCTGCTGTGATTGTAATGGAAAGGCTTTCTCAGTTCACAGCATCTCTTTGTTTCCTATAACACATTGATTCTTTGCACATGACACTTGCTTTTTTACCACTGCAACTGCTAGGAAATCAGCCTTGCAAAGATATGACATCATCACAAGAAGTTTATAATACGATCTAATGCCAAAACTGTAAACTCCTAATACTCCTTTAATACACCTAAGACCTAGCAATTCATGTGATGTCTCAAAGATGTCAAGACTGCTGGTTCCTTGAAAATTTAAAATATCGTGTCCCTGAATTTGCTGAGGCACCAAGTCCTGGGCACAATTTGGGAGCCAAGGACTTAGACAATGAATAAACAAATACAAGGATCTCAATTTTTAAGTAAGTGCTGCTTATCTCAATAAATTATAACACAGTATTTTATATTTGAAACATACTATTTCTTTATATAGGCACACCTTGGAGATACCACAGGTTTAGCTCCGGACCACAGCAATGAATCAAGTATCACAAGAAAGTGAGTCACATGAATCTTTTTGGTTTCTCAAAGCATAAAAAGTTATATTTACACTATACTATTAAGTGTGCAACTGCATTATGTCTAAAAAATACCTGTGTCTGTGCGTCTGTATTTTAGTCGCTTACTCATGTCCAACTCTTTGCGACCACATGGACTGCAGACTGCCAGGATCCTCTGTCCATGGAATTCTCCAGGTAAAAATACTGAAGTGGGTTGCCATGCCCTCCTCCAGGGGACCTTGCCTGACCCTGGGATCAAAGCCAGGTCTCCTATATTTCAGGCAGATTCTTTACTATCTGAGCCACCAGGGAAGCCTAATTTAAAAATACTTTACTAAAAACTGTAACCATCATCTGAAAATGCTTAGGACTTCCAGGGCAGTCCAGTGGTTAAGATTCCATGCTCTCAGTGCAGGCGCTGGGGTGGGGGGGGCACAGGTTTGATTCCTGGTTGGGGAACTAAGATCCTGCATGCTGCAGAGTATGCCCCCCCCAAAAAAAAACCCAATATCTGAGAAGTACAATAAAATAAGGTAAGCCTGTATTAATATTTTATGTATAAAATACACACATGTAAAAAAAACAAAGTCTTTCAATGTGAAGGAGTTCCATGGATTTAATGTGCTATCCTATTACCCACAGACACAGAAATCGTAAAATCTTCAATACACCTTGCCCGTAAATAGTTGGTCCTGTGCAGTTTCAGTGCCCATTTACTCTCTCTGAAAAAAAATCCTATCAGTGAGTTTTCCATTCCCTCACCTGACTCAGCTTCCAGTGGAACTCTGCAGGTTTGTATTTCTTCTCTTCTGAAGGATCCTGACGGAGGAGGAAAACCAGCCGGCAGCCGTGGACATAGAGTGAGTAATGGTGTCGGTTCATCTCTGCAGAGAGAAATTCTACTGGTAAACCGCCAGCTTAACTCACTACTCACCAGACAGCTTTTGCAGAAACTAACACCCGTGCCCAGCCATTTTTATTCTGGCTGGCCAAAAATTAATTCTGTTATTTCACGAACACTTTGTGGGTTATTACATTCAATAGTTACACCTGACACATCTGTAAATCTTCTCCAGCACCATTGAGTTTCATTTTCACTTTCTACATGAGAATTAATCACTAAGGTTTTTTGTCTGTTAGTTGAATATTCACATCATCTGAAGTATAACTATATTCTGAAGAACTACCATCTTATGAGACTCCAGTATACATGTCACTCAGACAATTAGAGAAAGTATCTGCATTAAAATTCACCGAAGAACTCTTCTTCACTCAAAATTTCATTATGCATCATTGTAAAAAAAATTTAGGGTAATAAACTTGTGTTTACAATATACACAAGGTTGGAACAAAAATCTAAGAGTGAAATGTGAATAACAACAATCGTTAAGTTGTGCAGTGAATCCTTGATCAATTTTAAGTTCTAACAACTTAACACAGTGATGTTAATCATATCACTCTCTAAAAATGTGCATCTCCAGTCAATAATGTGTTAAGACCCAAAGGAGAAATAAAAGCTGTTATTTCTTCAATGGATTTTGAAGACAGTTTTACCAGCCTAAACGAACTCTCCAGGGTGGGCCAAGGCAGGGTTAGGAACAGATACACTTGGGTTGTGGGCTTCCCAGGTGGCACTAGTGGTCAAAAACCTGCCTGGAAATGCAGGAGATGTAAGAGCTGCAGGTTCAGTCTCTGGGTTGGGAAGATTCCCTGGATGAGGACATGGCAACCCACTCCAGTATTCCTATCTGGAGAACCCCACGGACAAAGGAGCTTGGAGGGCTGCAGTCCATAGGGTCACAGAGAGTTGACATGACTGAAGCGACTCAGTATGCATGCACGCACGCAAACATGCACACTTGGGCTTTACTGAGAAGTGGGGCCTGATCCACTGAGTAAAACTAACAAATGCCTAGATGCCAGTGCCAGATCTTGAGCAGAGAACCACGAGTGTCACCAACAGCCTGTGGGAGCCTTTAGGGTTAGAATAAGTGCCGGCTCCAGGCTCCACTGCAAGGATGTCCCTTACAGCGAAGCTGACCTACCTGTTTTGTCTGAGCTGCAAAGAATCGTCTCCTTCTTCTTGCCAAATGGCCCGTGCCTCATCCACACAGAGATCGTAAAGGGCTCCTTGGGGTTGACGGAGACAATGCCGTCTGGGACCCTCACCGCCTGAGTGCCGTTGAACTCAAAGACCTGGTCGCTGTCATGGCCGTTGTCCGTGGGAAGGCCGACGGTCCAGTTCCAGGAGCCTCCTGGGGAAGGCAGCAGCTCAGCTGTGCCAGACGCAGCACCTGAAGCAACACAGTGACGCTTACTGTGCACGATGCGATGAACTCACATGGGATAAGCATTTCAAGGCCCACGAGGTACAGTCTTTATTTTAAAATTACTATTGAAACATAGTTAACTTACAATGTTGTGCTAATTTGAGGTACACAGCAAAGTGATTCAGTTATACGTAAACGTATTCTTTTTTTACATTCTTTTTCACTATAGGTTGGTACAAGATATTAAGTAGAGTTCCCTGTGCTACATAGTAGGTCCTTTTTGTTTATCTGTTTCATAAATAGGAGTGTGTATATGTTAATCCTGTGCCCTTTCTCCTTTGAAAAGCCTAAGTTTGTTTTCTACGTTTATGCATCTATTTTGTAAATAAATTCATGTGTATTTTTTTTATTCTTCTTAGATTCCACATATAAGTGATATCATACGACGCTCATCTTTCTCTGTCTGGCTTACTTCACTTAGTTTGATGATCTCTAAGTCCATCCATGTTGCTGCAAATGGCATTATCTCTTTCTTTTTCATGGCTCAGTAATATCACACACACACACTATCCATTCATCAGCTGACGGACACAGGCTGCTTCCATGTCGTGACTGTTGTGAACAGTGTCGCTCTGACACTGGGGCACATGTATTAAGGCACCGTATTTATCTTAATGGCTAAACAATCTGCTAATTCAGTTTTCTTTTCCTCAAAACTAAGAGTTTTTATTACTAAAAAGATGAAAAAATAACCATGGTTATTATCTTTAAAAAAAAGAAAAAGAAGGAATAGGAAAGAGGAGTTTTAACTTTTAAAAACTGTGACTCACTATGTTGTACAGCAACTATACTTTAATTAAAAAAAAAAGCAGCATTACTCGTGATCTCACCCCACTGTATACACTGTTAACATCTGGGTATAAACACTTCCAGTCCTTTCTTTATGAATATACACGTATTACTAAAATATGTATAATGTGTATGAAAATATATTATAAAAATGGACTCCTACTCTGTACTTACATATATGACCATTCATAGTCTCGAGCACAATTTAAAATGTCTGAACAGCACTTTATTGGATAGAATTTGTACAATAATTTATTTAACTAATCTGTCCTGTGAGCAGAGTCACCTCTAATTCTTTTCTGTGATAAACCTTGCGTCGACGAGGACCTCAGGGTCTCCATGATTATTCCCTTAGGATAAATTCTAGAAACGGGATACTAAGCCAGAGTACATGAGACATTTTCACAACTGTTGTTAAACATTGCCAGGCTCAATTTTTTTTTTTAAATTCGTCCACAGAGAATTCTGCAACCTCTCCCAGCCCCTGGGCCCTTAACTTTCCTATTTATAGGAGCAGCAGGACTAGGCTAGAACAGATTGGTCTTTCAAGTATCATCTGATCTCAGTTCAAATCCAAGCTCAGGCTCTTCCTAAAAGTGTGAGGCAACTCAGTCTCCCTCAGTCTCAACTAATTCCTCTGGAAAGATGAGGAATAACTCCACTGCCTTTGTGGGCCTGATGGGATGATAAAGAAAATAACACGTGTGCAAGTAACCTAGTGTATATAGGAAGCACTCGGACAGGAAATTCTTTCTATCTTTGAACTGTTCTGCTGAGAAAATGCTTATTAAATACCAAATAAATAATGGCAGCAGCAATATGGATGAAGCAAGAGACTATTGTACTGAGTGAAGTTCAGATCAGATCAGATCAGATCAGTCGCTCAGTCATATCCGACTCTTTGCGACCCCATGAATCGCAGCACGCCAGGCCTCCCTGTCCATCACCAACTTCCCGGAGTGAAGTTAAGTCAGGAGAGAAGGAGAAATATCCTATGACATCCCTTATATGAGGAATCTTAAAAGAAATGATACAAATGAACTTACAAAACAGATACAGACTCACAGACTTAGAGAAGGGTGTCAGGGGTGATGAATTGGGTGGGTGGCGGTGGGTGGGTGGGGACAGTCAGGAAGTCTGGGGTCGACACTGCTGTATTTAAAATGGATAACCAACAAGGACCTACTGTATAGCCCAGAACTCTGCTCAATGCTATGTGGTGGCCTGGAGGGCAGGGGAGTTTGGGCAAGAATGGATACAGATAAATGTATGGCTGAGTCTCTTTGCTGTTCACCTGAAACTATCACCACATTGTTTGTTAACTGCTATACCCTAGTACAAAACAGAAAGTTTTAAAAAATAAAAAGCTAAAGAAGAAGAATGGCATGAGAAAGCATGGTTTTTACATTATACTTACATAATTTAAAACAGAAAATACTCCAGACCTCTTCACTTACACATTTTTAGGTACCTGATTATGAGAATCTGGACTCATAGTCAGACACCCAAGTATATTCAGCACAGGGATGAGCCAACAGAGAATATACTTTTTCCCTGTTGCTGCTTCTTCATATGACAATTTTCAATTATGTAAGAAAATCGGTTGCCCAAGTCTGTTATCATTTGGTGAAGAGACAAGTGAGCATCAGAAAACACTGCCTCCGAAGCTCTTACTGAACAGCTCCCAGAACACAAGAGACCCTTCTGATCATCAAGAAGCAATTTAAGTTAGTGCTGTTCTGGGACTTCCCTGGCGATTCAGTGGTTAACACACCATGTTCCCACTGCAGGGGATACAGATTCAGTCCCTGGTCCGGGAACTAAGATCCCATGTGCTGAGCAGAGTGGCCAAAACATAACGTAAAAAAGTTACTGGTGTTCTACCACCAGCTGTGTGAAAGATTCTTCCTCAGCATTTTCCCTGAGAAGTATCCATACCTCTCCTCCACCTGACTTACATAAACCCGAAAAATATCCAGACTGATGGTGAAGATGGAGAACGAGCCTTGGGTCAAATTCTTGACCATTCTATGCTCCACCTGCTCCACACCTTGTTTGTGGGACACAAAGACTATATATTCAATGCAGGTTTCATTTTCATTTCCATTTCCTATTTCACGTTTGCCAAAAGCTATCACATTACCTAGTTTTTTTCTTTAGTCCTTAAATAATAAATTCATTTCATTTAAAGCACACTCCTTACAGAACCCTTATTTGGATGATTCCCAACGTATGTTAGAGAAAGACATGCTTGAAATCAGTGGGTCTTAAGGTAGCACACGCACACACTCTTCTGAATGGGCTTTTGGGGCCTGGGGTTCCTCCCTCGCCTCCTTACCGCAGAGCCGATGAAGTGACTTCTCAGAGTAGGTGTCACGGTCACAGCCCTTCCCGATGTGGCTGGTCTCCAGCTCCACCACCACCTGTGCCGAGGCCACCGACTCGTCACACGTTTCCAGGTGGACATTCGGAAAGAGTGTCAGAGCGCCGGTGCCAGGCTCGTATTCCACCCTGTTGTTCCATCCTGCGTGGGCCCACGGGGAGGGTGGGGTGGAGGGGAGAGGAGGAACACTCCTGTTAGGTCTCCATGGTGGACAGACTTTTGGAGCAGGTGCGAGAGCAGCACAGAGAGGGAGGCTCACCTTGCCACCCAGGGGTGCAGGTGGGCTTGATGCTGATCTTCACCAAAACGTCTTCTGCTGCTCTTTTCTTCCCGCAGTCGTAGGCCGTGACAGTCAGCTTGTACTGGTGCTCTTTACCATAGTTCAGCTTCTCTGTGTTTTTAATGTAACCTTCCAAAGGGAAAAACAACAGTGAGAACCCAAACCCATTCCGTTTCCCTCCTCCTGACTTTTTTTAATTGAAGTACAGTTGATGTACAATACTGTGTCAGTTTCAGGTGTACAGCAAAGTGATTCATGTATATACACATTTTTTTCCAGATTATTTTCAAGCCCATGTTGTGTTTTACTTCTGTCGTCCTACGCTGAAACACAAAATGCACGTGCTTTCAGCCCTGGAAGTACTAACACAGAAATAAACTTATGCTTCAGATAATTAACACTCAGTTTGGCTTTCCTGAGCTTGAACACACACTAAATCCACCTTGAAAGACTGTTTAAGCAGAAGAATGCAGCCTTCATTTATTCTTACAGCTGTATTTGATTTTATATTTAAGATTTAATATGTAAGGGCTTCCCTGGTGGCTCAGTGGTAAAGGAGACACGGGCTCGATCCCTGGGTCTTGGGAAGATGCCCTGGTGAAGGGAATGGCAACCCACTCCAGTATTCCTGCCTGGGAAATCCCACAGACAGAGAAGCCTGGCAGGCTACAGTCCATGGGGTCACAGAGTCAGACACGACTTACTGACTAAACAACAACAAGATAATGTGTAAAAGCATAAATAGACAAAATAATCCAAGTAATTCAAATATTAAATATGAGATGAAGCTGCATTAAATACTTTTTGCTAAAAGATTTACTTTTTTAGAGAGCCTTCCTACCCTCGCCAAGCAGGAGAGAAGCCTGCTTTCTCAACATGTGTGCAGATATCTGCAAAGTGTTTGCATCGTGTCCATCATTTCATCGAAGATTCTGGACTGTGTGTTAACAATGGAGACACCACAGGATCATCAAGAAGCCATAACCCAATAAAGAAGCTGAGCTCCAGACTAAGTTAATACTGTTCCATTACTAAGGATGGAGGTGGGGCTGGCAGTAAGGTATCAACTTCATTTTCAAGATGAGGCAGAAGATTCCAATGTGATGGAGAACAGAAAACAAGGCAAATTGAGAAGCAGTCTTGTTCGGATGCAAGCTGGCTGAAAGGCAGGGAGATGATAAAATAAAAACATCTTAGGCAGTGGATTTTTATTAGATTTCAGTGGGAAAGGAGAAAAATGATCATCCTAAAAGAGAATGTTTTTGTCAAACATCAAACTTTGGTGTCAGAAAACAGGCTTTCAGGGGACAGAGTAAAAATTTAAACGTAATCTAAACAGATATTTCTCCAAAGACATACAGATGGCCAAAAGGCACCTGTATGAAAAGATACTCAACAAGGCTAACTATTAGAGAAATGTAAATCAAAACTACAATGAGGTAGGGAATTCTCTGGTGTTTCAGTGGTTAGGACTCCGAGCTTCCCTGCACGGAGCAGGAGTTCAGTTCCTGGTCAGGCAACTAAGATCCCACAAGCCACTCGGTATGGACCACACACACAACTGAGTCACTGTGCTGTACACCTGAAACTAACATAACATTGTAAATCAACTATACTTCAACTTAAAAAAAAACTTAAGCGTGAAACAGACACACCAAGTTAGGTCTTGCTATGGACTGAATGTGTGTGTCCTCCCAAATTCTTACACTTGAAGTTGTGACCCTCATGGTAATGTATTAGGAGGTGGGGCGTTTGGGAGGTGATGAGCTTTAGGTAAGCTCACAAGGGTGGAGCCCTCGATATGGGATCAGTGTCCATACAAGACAAAGAGACTAGAGCTTTCTCCCTGCCATGTGCGGACACAGCAAGAAGCAGGTCCTCACCAACACTGAATTACTGAGCACTCTGTCTTAGACTTCCCAGCCTCCAGAACTGTATGAAGTAAGTGTCTGTCATTTTGTGTTTATGGTGTTTGGTGACAGCAGCCTGAATGGACTGACTGTGAGTTTCACTGAAGTGCAGACAAAGTGTGGGTTTGAAGCCAACTGGTGTAGAGGGGGCTGCCTGCCCCATCTCCCCGTCGGGGAGGAATGCGCCCACTTCTGGGTTCTCACCATCTTTGTCAACGGTGAATGGCACATCTGGGGTGACGATCTCATAGCTGCAGATTTGGCTGAACTGGGGGGAGCAGTCCGCGTCCACCGCCTCCACCCTCAAGATGCTGTCGTACTGCTTCCCCTCCACCACTGTGGCTTTGTAGGACTTCTCCTTGAACACGGGCGCATATTCGTTGACGTCGTTCACCTGAATGTGGACAGTTGCTCTGGAAGAACGGGGGGGAAAAAAGCTGTCAGTTTTGCTTGTTTGTATTTTTACCCGAAGAATAAACTTCTGCCCTATGGTTAAATTTCCTTTTTTTCCGATATCTTGTTTTATTAAATTATATGTGGAGATGAAAATTAAACTGCTCACTGTTTTTAATTTAGCATGGAGACAACAGAAAGTTAAAACAGGAATTTGGGTTGATGCTACAAAGTCCTACTGAGTAAGGCAGCTGGTAAATAACAGACTTGGGAGACTTCCCTGGTGGTTCAGTGGTTAAGACTCTGTGCTTCCAAAGCAGGTAGCACAGGTTGAATCCCCGGTTGGGGAACTAAGATCCCATACACTGCATGGAGCAGTCAAAAAAAACAAAAGAGAGAGACGGGATTTTCTTGACAATGTAGGGCAGGGCATGCACAAGGCGGGTAACTATATACCAGATATCTGTTTGTGCTCAACCCAGAAAGTTAAAAATATTTTGTTACAAAATCCGGGGAAAAAAAAAGTTAGGAAGTAGAGGTAAAAAGCAGAGATAGAAAATGGGAAATTATGAGCTTATTAAAACAAGTTTTATCCTGCTTCTAAGGAATAGAGAGCATCAGTAAACCACTGCTGGGATATCACCCACTACTGACCAACAAATGAAGGACTTCAACTTGCCCTCCCTGATCAACTACATTCCATCTCCCCAGTGTGGGCACAAGAAAACTAAGGCATCATCAGACCAAGCTACTGAAAACCATCAATCTCGAGTGCTACTGACCAGGGCATGTTTCTGAATCAGACAAGGTCCCTGACTGAAACAAGGCCTTTGTCAAGGAAAACCGCAACATCGCACTTTGTAAAATGGATGAGGCATGATTCACTGACATGTAGCATCCAGCTATTCACCAAGACCCTCCCTACCCCATGGTACCCCCATCCATCCTGACCCTCACAGTGGGATATGTGACATCACCTCACCCACGGAGCTTCTTTCCTTAACCAATACAGTAAGAAGAAACTGATACTTGGAAAAATTAAATTTGCCTAATGTTGGGGGACTAGTAAATGGTGGAGAAAAGACCTAGAAAAAGACTAAATCTAGGTCTTGTCCAATTGTCTCCGTGATACCAGTAGTTCTCAACTGGTAGGAAGCATGTGAACATACCCAGGATTGGGGGCAGAAGTAAGCTTTCTTTTACCCGCTCAAATGCATTTCATGCCCTTAAAATTTATGGGAAAAAAAAATACATATATATATAAACATAACAAAAGAATATCTTCCTCCAGGAAAAGTGGGCTTGTCGAATTTTCAATGGAAGGCCCTAGCATTTTTACTAGAGTAGCTGGGAGAATAAAATTACTCATTCATTTATTCAACATCTAACAAGTATTGGACACTTGCTGGGAGCCATACACAAGGGTAAACACACAGGATTCCTGCCCTCAAAGAGCTGACAATCTCAATAGGGACAATCAGAAACTATCCTCTGCCTTGTGTTTCAAAACTGAAAAGTCGTGGGACTTCCTTGGCAGTACAGTGTCTAAGACTCTGCACTCACAATGCAGGGCGCCGGGGTCCGATCCATGGTCAGGGAACCAGATCCCACATGCCACACTAACAGTTAGCATGCCACAACTAAGACCTGGCACAGCCAAATAAACAAATATCTTAAAAGCAAACAAAAGCAGTAAGTTTTAGGACAGTGGCAACAGTCACTGTTTTCCTTACACACACACACACACACACACACACACACACACACACACGCATACACTCTTTGTCCCGCTCACTTACTTGTGAGATTTTTTCACATTGGCCCCGTCTGGCCCCTTCCCGCAGTCATAGGCCTGGATGGTGAACGTGTAATCCTTCTGCAGCTCACAGTCCAGCTTCTCTGTGGAACGAATGACCCCCTCGCCAGTGGATTTATCCACCACCACTGCGTCAAAGGGCACATTCTGTCCATGAATCTTAAATCCACAAATCTCACCTGGGGAGTCAAAGCAGCATGGGTTAGGATTTCTGCCACACAAACCCAGGGTGCGCTCCCCTCCACCCCTAAAGAAAATGAACAACGACAATTCGGCAGCCAGGGGTTGGGGGTGGGGGGAGGGTCTGTGGACAAAGCGAGGGCGCTTGTGCTTTCATAGGGGGTAAGTTCTGGGGGCTTTAGTAAAAAGAAGCATGTTCTGGCTTTCCAAGCAACTTGTTTAACTTTGCATCCATTCATGCAGGAATACAAAAGAGAGAAAGAGAAAATATAGACAGGCATTTCACAGGAGTACTTAGGAGAGCTCCGGGGTAAAGTAGTTTCATTAGCTAACAGCCAAGGCCTGGTAACACAGAGGAGCTGCCCAGGGACCTGGGAGGGCCGGGCAGTGGTTTTGATTTGGACCAGAGAGGAGGCTAAAAGGCACAGTTAAGTGTTGAGAAAGGAAGAAGCGTGAGGCATAGGTTCAGCACCAGAATTACAGAAGGTCTGTCCAAAAAAAAAAAAAAAAATTCTAAGAAACAAGTCTTCCTGTGCAATGAGCCTGGCTAAAATTAGGGAATCAAAACAAACTACTAAATGAGAAAAAGGTAGAAATACCAACTTTTCAGGCATCCATTTCAACAGCTATCATCTGTGACTGAGATACAGTCTCCATTCTGGGGAGGGATGTGCTAGACTGCCCTTGGTTTTGGACTTTATCCTATCAGACCTGAAGAAGAAGCCTGCCTGGGAATGGAAGTGCATCCAAGTTCGTTTATGAGCTTCACTGGGAGTTAAAGTGTAGGTCTCCATTCTGGCCCAGGGGAGAACACATATAAACATTCTGATGTGTGTAGAATATATTTCACATAAAAACAAAACTTCCAAAATTACAACAAGCAGAAAATGGTTACACAGTGAATCTCTCAGATCCAATTTTTTAAAAAAGAATAGGATTATCCATATAGTTCAAATGGATGTCTGATTTCCAGATATTTCTAACCAAGGGTTTGGTTACATACAATTCCCATCAATAGACTTAAAAAATAGAAACAAAGTAGGAGAATAAATAGGGGGAAAGAGCATGACAGTTTCTTCTGTTTGAGGGCTGAGTCCCAATTTCATTAACATAGTTAGTGGGTTAATGTCATAAGAGGGATAGAAAGAACCCTTTATCACCTTCTTTGGTGACTGTCACCTCAAAACTCTCTAAAGGGAGAAAAGATAAACCCATGTCAGTAATACAGGAAAGAACGAACTCTAAACAATAAGAAAAAAAAGTCAAAGATGCACATATTACATAGAAAAGCTTGACATCGTTTAACAATACACTCAGTAGCCAGTGGCTAACATTGTTAGAGCAAAACTGAACCTTCAAGAACAAAATGTCTCTTTGCATCCCACTTACCACAGATGACACTAGCCTAGGGATGAAATACTGCTGTGAAGTTTCCTCACACCCACAGGTGTGATGGGGATCTCTCTTTTCAGGAATGCGTGGATGATAACAGTGTCTAAGTCAGTCTAGTTGTTGTTTTCTAGTTTTCAGATTTTCATTTTGAAGCTAAGTTCTTGGTGGCTGAATACCCTAACATTCAACTCATCATTGGCCTTAAGGAAACAGTGGGAGGGAAGGGTTTTATTTCAACCCCTTTGTTCTTGGCCTGAATAAATAACCATGTTTTCCCATCTAAGGTACCCAACCAAGGCAACCCATATCCATACAGAGACCTCTTCTCCTGGAACATCTGCTTATATGTGAACTGAAAGCAGATTCGGTCCTAACTGTAGCGATGCTGCCACGATCATGGTTTTCACTTCCTGAAACACCTGTTCTTCCAAGTCAGTATAAATCCTGCTCACCTCCCCCTACGACCCACTAGAGAGCAGATACAAGAAGGTCAGGGGTACCCTGCCCCAGACTCGGCGTGGCCTCACCAAGGAAACCAAAAGGTTACCCAGCCTCAATTTCCTGCACCCCCCCTTTTTTTAATGTATATCCCTGAACAGTATTGTTTCATTGTGTTTGTGACATGCAGTTCTTGTGACTTGATTTTTCACTCCACCTTTTCCAGCCGTGTGCATCTGAGATGTATTTATCTTTGCTAGCACCTGCAGATACAGAGTTCATTCACTCTCACTGGTACACACAGTTAGAAGCCAGTGAGTTAAAACGTAAGTGCTTAAAACACTGCCCAGCATAAAGGAAGCCCTCCACAAACACTGGCTGTTGTGGTAATGATTTCCCATTGTGTGAACACACTGGAGTTCCAGTGCTCTGCTGTCTGAACAAGGCTCAAGCCACTAGCCACGTGGCTTAAAACTGCTTAAAACTGAACTGAAATTCATGTTAAAAGTGCATAATATTGGGCTTCCCTGGTAGCTCAGTGGATAAGAATCTACCTGCGAGTGCAGGAGACGCCGGTTCGATCCCTGAGCCAGGATGATCTCACATGCCTCAGAGCAACTAAGCCCAGGAGCCACAACTACTGAGTCTGTGCTCTAGAGCTCAGAAGCCACAACTGCTGAAGCCTGCGTGCCTTACAGCCCGTGCTCCGCAACAAGAGGAGCCCCAGGCAATGAGAAATCCATACACCACCGCCAGAGAGTAGTCCCAGCTCGCCACAACTAGAGAAAAGCCTGAGCAGCAATGAAGACCCAGCACAGCCAAATAAATAAATACTTTCAAAAATAAATTAAAAAAAATTTTTAAGTGCATAATAACACAAACTCAGTTCCTCCGTCGCACTGGCTGCATTTCAAGTGCTCAAGAGCCACACGTGACTAGCAACTATTCAATGGAGATGTAGACATGAACATTCCATCACACTGCAAGCTCTACTGGACAGCGCTGCTCAGGGCAGGGGGCAGGCAAACCGGCAGGCCACGTCCAGCCAGAGCGTATTTCTGAGTGGCCTGCGAGCTGAAGATGGTTTCTGTGTGTTATTTCATGACACAAGATAATTATAAGAAATTCAAATGTCAGTGTCCATAAGCAATGTTTTATCAGATCAGATCAGTTGCTCAGTCGTGTCTGACTCTTTGCGACCCCATGAATCGCAGCACACCAGGCCTCCCTGTTCATCACCAACTCCCGGAGTTCACCCAAATTCATGTCCATCGAGTCGGTGATGCCATCCAGCCATCTCATCCTCTGTCGTCCCCTTCTCCTCCTGCCCCCAATCCCTCCCAGCATCAGAGTCTTTTCCAGTGAGTCAACTCTTCGCATGAGGTGGCTGGAGTTTCAGCTTTAGTATCATTCCTTCCAAAGAAATCCCAGGGCTGATCTCCTTCAGAATGGACTGGTTGGATCTCCTTGCAGTCCAAGGGACTCTCAAGAGTCTTCTCCAGCACCACAGTTCAAAAGCATCAATTCTTCGGTGCTCAGCCTTCTTCACAGTCCAACTCTCACATCCATATATGACCACAGGAATGTTTTATAGGGATGCATAAAACAGAGACCTGCTAATGTCTTGTCTCGGGCTTCTTCCCCATGCCTCTCCCCGACAGTGGCACAGCTCGGTCACTGCCAAAGAGACCATCCCCCCATGGACTGCAAAGGCTCAAATCCTCACTGCCAGCCTTTTAGAGAAAGACTGGCTGATCACTGCTCTTTAATCCACCATGAGCAGAAACTGCTGGGTACCAGCTGTGTCCAACTGTTTTCCAGAATGTGGTAATTCGCTTGACTATGTTTGCACTTTTGGGGTGTAACTAATAGAGTGGGATATATATTAAGATACGTCAAGTTTCCCAGCTTTATTTCAGTGGTATAATAACATCTTGGTTTTGTGTTTTTTTTTTGAATTGGAAGTCTGCTGTTCTAAAGAGAAAACGGTGAGGCGTCCTACGTTACTCACAGTGAGTGACAAGGCTTTCCCAACAAGGCCACTGCATAGGGAAGTGAGGTTTAAGACCTCAGATGAAGCCTCTGACCTGGGTGATGCTGCCTACACAGTGCCATGCTGAGTAAGAATTCAAAGACACTCACCAGGGACCTCCCTAGTGGTCTACTGGCTAAGACTCCACACTCACAGTGCAGGGAGCCTGGGTTCCATCCCTGGTCAGAGAACTAGATCTCACATGCTGCAACCAAGATCCCACCTCCCACACCCAAGAGCTGGCACAGCTTAAAAAAATTAGACACTCAGTCAAGCACTGTCCTTGAGATTGCTTCTGACCATGGGACCACAAGGAGAAATGGAACTGTCTGCTAGAAGCTGTAAACTGCCTGCTTCATGCTACCAGCCTGGGAGGAGGGGATAAACTTGGGCATCTCTCAGCCTTGTCAAAGAAGGACATCTCAAAATCAGCTCTCGTATTCTACTTCCTTTCTGTCCTGTTCCTTCCCACTCAATCCAGACCATGTACTATTGCTCCAGGCTTTCCACGTGGTGCGAGTGGTAAAGAGATGTGGGTTCGATCCCCAGGTTAGGAAGATCCCCTGGAGAAGGAAATGCCAACCCACTCCAGTATTCTTGCCTGGAAAATTCCATGGACAGAGGAGGAACCTGGTGGGCTACAGTCCATGAAGCTGCAAAAAGTGGGACACGACTGAGCAACCACTGCTCCACTAGATAAATCTACAGCTCTGCTCTCATCATGTCTGAAATCCCCCACTGGGTTCCCTGGACAACCGACCCCTCTAGCCCTGCTGGCCTCAGAATGGACAAAACCTCCTGTCTCTCTCCACTCTTCATTCCCCTAAAATCATCTAAAATAGTCAAAAGGAGCTTTAGTAAAGAATTTTTAAAAAGCAAAACAGAAAGATATAACAATGGATGAAGCCAGCAGAGCAGAGCTCTCACTTCTCTCTCTCTCTGGCCACGTCCAGTTCTCATCTGACAGTGCTGAGCCCTCACTTTCCACATCGGTCCTTTTGGCTTCCAGCTTCTTCCAAATCTTAGTTCAAGCTCTTCCCCAGACAAGAGAGGGTGTCTCTGGAGCTGTTCCTGCAGCCTCCCCAGGTCTGGCGCTGTCCTGCCCTCATGCTGCAGCCCCAGTAGAGGTCACCAGCACCGGCTTGGATACTTCAGGTTCTCTCGTGTGACAGAAATCCACTCCAGCCAACTCAGCGACAGGGCCTTCACTGAAGAGCCACCAGGAGCTCATGGAATTGACTGCAGGCCAGAGACAGGGACTTGGAGACGGTTAGAAACCAAGGCGGCTCCAGAGACCAGCGAAGAAGAGCCGCACAGTTCCACAGCAAGAAGGCCTGGATGGAAGGGCCATGCCCACAGCTGGTATCAGCACCTATCCCTCGGCTCGACATTCACATCCCAAGAGAGAGTGTCTGTCGGCCCGGCCTGGGTCATGCCTGTGCTTGGCTGGGGGAACACGGTAACGGGTTGTAGACCCACCAACCTGGATCCAACCGGAAGGAGACCAGGGGCTGCTGAGGGAAAACTGACATTTTCTGAGCAGCAAGTGTCCACTACAACGTGCCTGCTAATCCACCTCTCCTCCCTGACCCACTTCTCTCTCCCTGGCCTTGGCACCCTTGCCTACCAGCTAGACGTCCAGGCTGACTCTTACTTATGGTGACTTTTGAATTCCTTGCTTACTGGTCCAGGCTAGTTTCTGGAACCAGCCCACGTGTGGCTCTAATCAAAACAGTTTTTCCAGGTACCTCAGATGTACAGTAACGAAAAACACACACCCAAGGGTTATGCCCTAATGGCCCAGGCACAACAACCTGTGATGGACTCTCACATTCCAGTGCACCAGGAACTGTCCGAGAAACTTGCTGAACATGTCCTTTGCCAAGCCCCCTTCCCAGAAATTCAGATTCAGCAGCTCTGGGGCAGAGCCCTGTCATCTGCGTTTCTAACAAGTGCTGCCAGGAGGCTCCAATGCCGACAAGCTGCAATCCACACTTGAGAGATTGGCCTATCAGTGGTTTCCAAACCTCACCGGCTGGTTATAAATTTCTAAGCTGTGCTCTTACAAGTACAGATTCAACTGGGCAAGAGCAGACAGGGGAACCTGACGGATGCGCCCCAGGACTGTCTGGATGCAGTACTAGAAACCACGGGCGAGGTGACATCCTGTCTAACTCAGCCTGGCAACAGAAACCATGCAGCTCTGGGCTCATTTCCAACCCTCTGCTCCTCCGACACACCAAACGGGCTGACTCTTCACCCACCTCTTTGGGACCCCTGCCAGCTCCCACCTCTGTTCCATCCTCCCCACTGCCCGTTACTGCCCAACCATGTACATCCTTCCCATCCTTGGCAGGAGCTCGAGTCTGCCTTTAGAAATCACGTCCTTATCTTTTCATGAACTCCAGTCTACCCAGTGCTGCCTCTCTCACTTGACAATGACCTACAGATGTCCAGGCACCCATGCTTAACTCTCGGACAATGCTGGTCTCACCTTCCCACCTAGAAGACCAGTGTTCTGAGAAATGCTTTTTTGTAATTTCTGGGAGGCCTAGCAAAGCTACCTAATATTTAATGATTATTGATCTCAAACCATTCCTTGTTTATTTAAAACTGCTACTTGACGAATTACTGCCTTGCACTAGGCTGAGTTACACAAGATTTCTGACATTCCGATTTTTCACGTATTTTGACATTTTCAGACAAAAATGGCATTTTCATGTGACTTAACCTAACATATCCAACTCATGGCTGCAAACACAGTCCCAGCCCAGCTGCACATGCTGACAAAGCAAAACTGGGCGGAGGTGTGTGGTGGTGACACCCGTGGGCCACCCTCAGGGCATGTGAGTCACGAGAATTACACAGAATATGGAGAAGAGCAGCACAGATATGAGCCAGTTCTAATTAAATGTCAACAAAAGTACAGCTCCTGTTCTTGTCCTGAAGTTTCTTGTGGACTCCATTCATATCATAATTGTTTAATCTTGTAAAATATCTGTACTCAGATTAGGAAGGCAGGAAAAAGAATGCTTCTATAACCACATATGAAAGGAAAGAGCTTCAAAAAAGGTAGGGGGTGGGGGTGGATGCAGGGCTTCCTAGGTGGCAGGGTGTAAAGAATCCCCTGGTCAATGTAGGACATGCAAAACGTTCAGGTTGGATCTCTGCATCAGGAAGATCTCTGGAGGAGGAAATGGCAACCCACTTCAGTATTCTTACCTGGGAAATCCCACGGACAGAGGAGCCTGGTGGGCTACAGTCTATGGGACCACAAAGAGTTGGATACGACTATGCATGCACGCAGAGTGTTCAGCTCCCAATACAGGCAACTCACTGGGGTCAAAGGTGTCACCGTAAAAACAGCAACAATGTGGCTGATAAAGTGGCTCCAGCCTGTAACTGCCTGTTAAATACATACAATGCACACCACATGTTTTATCCCCACCTCTACTCGGGCTTTTAGCAGATTAAAGAAAAGGGGCTGAACTGAATGGTGTGGTTTTCATTTTCTAAAATGCTTGACCAATACCAAGACTTTATTTACCTAGTCTTACCCCGGGCCAAACCCTGTGCATTTCACATGATCGTCTGATGAGTGACAAATTATAACACACTTCGGTGACCAGGCTTCCCACATTTCACGGGTGTTTATTTAGGAGTTTAGACAAGTCATCTCCAGTGGCTACCCACACACAGGCCCTATTACGGGATTAAGACCGTGGACCAGAATGTTTACCGTGTCGTAAAGTCAGTGTCGTGAGAGCCGACCTGGTGAAGCTAAGAATCACACTGGGGTCAGGCTGCCTGGTTCAAAGGCTGAGCTATCATTTGTGGGCTGAGTGATCTCAGGCAAACTCATTCGGTCCTTCTACCAGAATTTATGGATCACTGACTAGTCCCAGGGACTTCTCTGGTGGTCCAGTGATTAAGACTCTGCGCTTCCACTGCAGGAGGCACGGGTTCTATCCCTGGTCAGGGAACTGAGATCCTGCATGCTGTGAAGCATGACCAAAAATTAAAAATTAAACAAATCAAAACAAAAACCCAAACACCAACTAGTCCCGGGGGCTTGTTAAGGGACCGGGGATTAAATGGAGAACCTGGCAGTCATGCTGCTGACAGATGTGCTCTGAGCCTCTGTTTCCTCATCTGGAAGATGGGGGCATGACAGTCTCTACCACTGAGACTGCTGGAAGGAATCAAAGGAACCATGCAGAGCCGGAGAACACCCCACGCCACACAGAAGAGAGCTCAGTCAATGTCAGCAGTGGCTGCTGCCACCACCACCGTGATGCTAAAGTAAACTTAACGTCACCACCAACTGCAACCAAAGCTCAAAATAAGGCTCCAGACCCGTCCTCTGCTTTACCCAAAAAACATCTAAGAAACTCAGTGAGAAAATGGAATACTACTAAGACTACTAGAGGAAGATGGAAGACAGTTCTCATGTAATGTTATATGAAAAAAAAGTTTTTTAAAGATTCCTAACAGCAGCAGTGAACACTGAAAATAGCACTTACTACATACCAGGCATTGTTTTAAGCTCTTCCTATTTATAAATAAATAAGCTAATATTTTCCAAACCCTATAAGGTATATGATATTATCTTCATGTTACAAATGATGAGAATGAGGCTCAGAGATGTTAAGTAATTTGCCCAGAGCCACACAGCCAATGAGCCTCACAGCCAGGACTGAAGCACTAGGCTCCAGGATTTGTGTTCCTTATGTACCTGTCTGCTACAGCCCGGTGGGGGCAGTGCTCTGCGTAGCAGCTGGATGGGAGTTGGATGGGTACCATGGTAACAGAAGAGGGAGGGAGAGAGGAGGTCCCTTCCCAGGACTGTGCAGCTACTCACTTCGGTAGGAAGAGGACTATGCTTCAGGGAGAGTAGATGAGCACCAGTTCCACCCCTGGGTGTATAATCGAGAGCACTGAACATCCACACAGAGACTTGTACACAGATGTTCATAGAATCACTACTCACAGTGGCCACAAAGTACAAACGACTCTGATGCCCATTACCGATGGATGAGTAAACAAAACGTGGTCCATCCATATACCAAAATATTATTTGGCAATAAGAAGGAACAAGGGACATGCCACAACGTGGTGAACCTCTAGATCATCGTGCTAAATGAAAGGTGCGAGTCACAAAAAGCCGTGTGTTGTTCTTGTGTGAAATATCCAGAATACAGGCAAATCCAAAGACACGCAGTAGACTAGTGGCTGCCAAGGGGAGTGACTGCTAACAGAGGCAAGGGTTTCTTTCTGGGGTGATGAAATGCTGTAGGGCTTCCCTGGTGGCTCAGACGGTAAAGCGTCTGCCTGCAATGCGGGAGACCTGGGTTCGATTCCTGGGTCGGGAAGATCCCCTGGAGAAGGAAATGGCAATCCACTCCAGCACTCTTGCCTGGAAGATCCCATGGACGGAGGAGCCTGATAGGCTACAGTCCATGGGGTCACAAAGAGTCAGACACGACTGAGCGACTTCACTTTCACCATTGTAGAATTAGACAGTGGCTGATGGTAGAACAATCTTATGAAAACACTAAAAACCAGTGAACTGTATACATTATGGTATATGAACTGTATTTTTTTTAAAAAGACTATAAGACCAACTGTGCTCCCCTCTGAAAATCTCCAGAAGGAAAATATTTATTTTTTCTGTCCACTATGGCAAATGTAATCAAGTTACCACTATACTAGGCTCTACGCTGCTTCTCCATATAGTTGTTTAAAATCTCAATATATAACTTTGGCACATTAATAAAAAATACCTGAGAATCTCTAAAAACATAAAACCTTGTAAATACTATTTCATTCAAGACTATATATCAAGGATTTTTTTTTTGCAATACTCATTTATATTTTAGCCAGAAACAATTACACAAACACTAACAACTTATATCAGGGGCCACACAGCATGTAATATCTAAAAAGTTAGATAAATCTTACATTTAATAATTTCACAATTAAAATAGTGTTTTTATTTCCCCAGTAGTAAACCCATATATCAAAACCAAAAAATAATAAAGAAAAATGAAACTATCTTCAATTGTGAAGGTAATAAATATTTTTGAAAAGAGAATTTACCATAAGAATCTATTTTGTATCCACCAAAAATAATGTATCTGAACTTAAAACAAAACTCACATTTTATTCAGGATGAAATAAACTATATCCCCTGGAGAAAGGAAAGGCTACCCACTCCAGTATTCTGGCCTGGAGAATCCCATGGACTGTACAGACCATGGGGTCACAAAGAGTCGGACACAACTGAGGGACTTTCATTTTCAAACTATACAAAATTGATTTTCTTCACCAAACTAAAAGCAATATTTTCTGTATTATTCCTACATACACCACAAAACACTTATTTTTGTAGGTTTTCTAGGTGTTGCTTAATACATTAAGTTTTAATAAATTACACAATAAAATTAAATTCAACAAGAAAGAAAAAAGTGACACGTAAAATGACTTCAAGGTTAGTACTCAATGTACATTTCATTTCCTACTTCCCATCCTCTGTAACTTTCTGTGCTGCCTAACACAGCATCACAGTTAAGAGCCATCCTGCCTGACTTGGAATCTGGCCTCTGACACATCTAAGCCGTGTGACCCAGAGCTGGTAAGTTAGCAGCTCTGTGCTTCAGCTTCCTCTCTTTAAAAAGGGGTGACAAGAAGTATACTTACCTCAAAAGGCTGTTGAGAATTAAACACAAGTGCATATTTGTACAGTACTTACAGCAGTGCCCAGGACACTGAATGCTTTATAAGGGTTATGAATCATGAGTGATATAACGGGACAGAGATCCACCAACAACAGGACTGGGTACAGCTGAGAATTTGTAAAGAGAGGCCTGGGGGAGTAGATGCCAGAACTCCTGACTGCAATTGCTAATCAAAATCAATTAGATGTCAGGGAGATGCAAGTACCCTCAGGAACATAAGCTAGATGACCCTAGTAAGGTTACTGACAAGACCCCGAAACGTCACACCCGCAAGGAGGAACTGTATATAATAAACAAAGGTGTTGCATGCAAAGTGTGTGTAAATATATCTATGCAAATACTCAAAAATTTAGTGATGCCCAGAGGAAACCATAGGCAATGCTAAAAATGATTTTTAAATCAGGGGTGGGGGGAACAACCAAAAAAAAAATCACCTTGGCTACCAAACAGAGACTGTGTGTGTCTTCCTAGCACAGAGCACTTCCTCTACCACGCATCTAATTGGATTTCTCTCTAAAAACCAATAAACGAGTAAAACCAATCAAGAAGATCTGTCTCTACCACTGACTCAATAGCACAAGCTGCTTCTCAGGTTACTCCCCTGGAAATGGGATGTGGCACTTGAACAGAAAGAAGAGAAATTCAGTCTTTAAATTTGCTCTTCAGAGACATCCTTGCATTCATGTCTCCCATTTACCATAGTAAATTCAATGTATGGAATGATCTATATGAGCTAATTGAATTTTTCTCATTTGTTTTGAGGCAAACAGAACAAACACATTTTGTTCTGGAAAAACATCAGGCAAAAACCACTCTTTAAAAATTAACTTCACAACGTCCCTTTTGACTCTGAGGCAAAGAAAGGGAGAAGCAGCCTGTTCCTCTGCCTATTAAGGACGTGACCCCAGCCTTGACGTAAAGCAAGAACAGTTCTGATCTGCAAAGTGCTGTTGGAAGCCACTGAGACAGCAGATCTTCAGAGCAACCCTCGATCTGTCCCAGTGAACACTGAGCTTACAATCTTATAAAGTAACTCATGCTAAAGATTTACTGAAAGTAACATCTAAGCCAAATGAAATCAGTCTAAAAGACTGCTCAATATTCTCAACTAAGTCTCTTCAGGTAACTGAAACCTAGGTAGTACAGGGAAAATCATGAGCTGTAATCACTTATATCAGGGGCCCCCAACTTCTGGAATCTGAAGCCTGAAGATCCGAGGTGGAGCTGATGTAATAATAAAAGTGTTCTATAAATCTAATGCCCTTGAATCATCCCCAAACCATCCCTTACCTCCTGCTACAGTCCATGGAAAAATTGTCTTCCATGGAACCTGGTCCCTGGTGCAAAAGGCTTAGGGACCACTGCTCCAGATTCTCACTGCTCAGAGACCAGGAGCACCAGGACACAGGTTAGAAAGGCAAGGTTGCAGGTGCCCCCAGAACCACTGTATCCAAGCCTGCATTTTAAGCACGATCCCGTGCTCTGCACAGACACAAAAGCTTGAGATGCACTGGTCTGGATGCTCTCTTGCTGGTTACATCAAGACAAAGAACACAGTGATGCAATTAAATGTTTTGCCTTTCAAAAAGTACAGGCTTTGCAAGGGCAGTCAGGTACCCCTGTGGTACGTGGGGGCCACACACAACCCTTAGCTATCAAGACATTCTCAGAAAGGCTCAGAAACAACCCAAATGAGACACGTGAAATGCGTCCCAGACTCACGACAGGGAGTAAACAAAGACAGGTTGGTACCTGCAAAGCGCAAAGGAGCATCTTTGTCCAGGGCGATGAGTGGGGGGTCGAGGAGCACGGTGCTGTCGCTCTCCGTAACTAAGCCATGATATGTGGGCTCCAGCCACGGCTTGTGCTTGTTGACTGTGTTTAAAAAGAGAAGGAGGAGAAAGGACATAGGCCAGGTTAGAACTGTTATTTTCAACACCACCGCTTTTGAAAACATACATCCATATCATTAACAACAAAACCCTCATGAGTCTGAAAAGCCACGCTGCTATTTTTTGTGGCCAAGTCTGGTAACAAGACCCAAGTGGGATGAACTCCTAAAGAAATGCAGAAATTATCTGAGGCCAACCCCCGAAGCAACCAAAAATAAGAAATGAACTGCTCTAGAAACTGAAAGAAAGAAAAAAGATTGATGGTTACATGGACAGTTTCACAGACTAACTCATACCACCTCTGTTTTCAGCCGATCCTAGAAGAGTTACAAATAAAAATATGTTATCTCTTGGATTAAAAGATACAAACTGAACAACAAGGCCCTACTGTATAGCACACGGAACTGTACTCAAAATCTTGCAATAAACCATGGGTTTGTTGTTCATTTGCTAAGTCATGCAACCCCACAAACTATAGCCCACCAAGCTTCCCTGTCCTTCACTATCTCCTGGAACTTGCTCAAATTCCTGTCCACTGAGTCAGTGATGGAAAAGAATATGAAAAAGAATATACAGATATGATAACGATATAAAGATAAAGATAATGTACATGTGTGCATGAGAGAGAGAGAGAATATATATATAAGACCCCACAGACTGCAGCCCACCAGGATCCTCTGTCCATGGAATTCTTCAGACAAGAATACTGGGATGGGTAGCCATTCCCTCCTCCAAGGGGATCTTCCCAACCTAGGGATTAAACTCGGGTCTCCCAAACTGCATGCATGCTAAGTCAGGCAGATTCTTTACCATCTGAGCCACCAGGGAAGCCCACATTTAAGAGTATATTCTTAAATATATACATATATTTTTAAAGACAGAATCACTTTGCTGTATATCAGAAATGCATTATTAATCAACTATACCTCGAAAAAAACCTTTTTTTTTTAAAGAGATACAAACCATTACATATAAAAATATGTAACAAAGGTAGACTGTATAGCACAGAGAAATACAGCCATTATTCGAAAATAACTTTAAACGGAAAGCAATCTATAAATACACTGAATCACTCTATCTTACACCTGAAACTAACATAATATTGTAAATCAACTATACTTCAATTTTTAAAATGTTATTTCTTTATGATAATAACAGTATTATTTAAAATTAGCATTACAAAAAGAAATGTAAAACAAATGGGTGAAACAAGATTTATCAATATAAAATTACAAATATAATAAATTAAAAGAAAATGATACGCAAAATTCCTAAAAAATCTGACTGAAAACAGTGATCAGGAAAAACCTGCTTTAAAAAACAATGATAATCTGCTCTGGGATCAGGAAAGCCTGGACCCAAACTCCAGAGCCCCTCTATAATGTGCTGTGTGATCTGGAACATGAAACTGATTTCCTGATCTCAATTTCTTTTTTAAAATATTTACTTTTGGTTGCCCTGGGTCTTCATTGCTCCATGTGGACTTTCTCTAGTTACGGCACTTGAACTTACTGCAGTGACTTCTCTTGTTGCAGAGAACAGGATCTAGGCACAAGGGCTTCAGTACTTGTAGCACAGGGGCTCAGTAATTGTGGCACACGAGTTTAGTTGCTCCGAGGCATGTGGAATCTTCCTAGACCAAGGATCAAACCCATGTCCCCTGCACTGGTAGGTGGATTCTCATCCACTGCACCACCAGGGAAGTCCTCAATTTCCTCTTTTGTGAAGCCTGGACCCCCATCCCCAACAAACCACAGGGCTGGGGTGGACAACTGGAGAAGTGATGTTTTTCCTTCTCAGCTGGGTACTACCACTGCTCCTTTCCACACAATTGCACTCATCTCACACGCTAGTAAAGTAATGCTCAAAATTCTCCAAGCCAGGCTTCAGCAATATGTGAACCGTGAACTTCCTGATGTTCAAGCTGGTTTTAGAAAAGGCAGAGGAACCAGAGATCAAATTGCCAACATCTGCTGGATCATCAAAAAAGGAAGAGAATTCCAGAAAAACATCTATTTCTGCTTTATTGACTATGTCAAAGCCTTTGACTATGTGCATCACAATAAACTGTGGAAAATTCTGAAAGAGATGGGAATACCAGACCACCTGACCTGCCTCTTGAGAAACCTATATGCAGGTCAGGAAGCAACAGTTAGAACTGGACATGGAACAACAGACTGGTTCCAAACAGGAAAAGGAGTACGTCAAGACTGTATATTGTCACCCTGTTTATTTAACTTATATGCAGAGTACATCATGAGAAATGCTGGACTGGAAGAAACACAAGTTGGAATCAAGATTGCCGGGAGAAATATCAATAACCTCAGATATGCAGATGACACCACCCTTATGGCAGAAAGTGAAGAGGAACTCAAAAGCCTCTTGATGAAACTGAAAGTGGAGAGTGAAAAAGTTGGCTTAAAGCTCAACATTCAGAAAACGAAGATCATGGCATCCGGTCCCATCACTTCATGGGAAATAGATGGGGAAACAGTGGAAACAGTGTCAGACTTTATTTTTTTGGGCTCCAAAATCACTGCAGATGGTGACTGCAGCCATGAAATTAAAAGACGCTTACTCCTTGGAAGGAAAGTTATGACCAACCTAGATAGCATATTGAGAAGCAGAGACATTACTTTGCCAACAAAGGTCTGTCTAGTCAAGGCTATGGTTTTTCCTGTGGTCATGTATGGATGTGAGAGTTGGACTGTGAAGAGGGCTGAGCGCCGAAGAATTGATGCTTTTGAACTGTGGTGTTGGAGAAGACTCTTGAGGGTCCCTTGGACTGCAAGGAGATCCAACCAGTCCGTTCTGAAGGAGATCAGCCCTGGGATTTCTTTGGAAGCAATGATGCTAAAGCTGAAACTCCAGTTCTTTGGCCACCTCATGTGAAGAGTTGACTCATTGGAAAAGACTCTGACGCTGGGAGGGATTGGGGGCAGGAGTAGAAGGGGACGCCAGAGGATGAGATGGCTGGATGGCATCACTGACTTGATGGACGTGAGTCTGGGTGAACTCCAGGAGTTGGTGATGGACAGGGAGGCCTGGCGTGCTGCAATTCATGGGGTTGCAAAGAGTCGGACACGACTGAGCGACTGAACTGAACTGAACTGCTCCTTTTGTGTTTAGGGTAAGAACATCTGCTCTGACAGCCTGCTGATCTGAGAAAATGAATTTGTGGTTTCTGTCCATTTCGTTTTTCCCCAGCTGTGGCCCCCAGAGGGTCCGTGCTGAGACTTTCCTCTGGTTGAGGCCACCAAGCCCCTCCCTGGGTTCCTCTCTCCACCAGCCTATTTTGAGCTCCTTTCACAGTTGGAACCTTTCCATTTTCCTATTTTCACCTTCTGAGTATTCACATTATAACCTCAGGATATAGATTAACCATGGAATGACTCATGAAGCTAATCTGATTAAACGGAATGTTGTTGTTGTTCAGCCACTAAGTCATGTCTGACTCTTTGCCACCCCGTGGACTGCAGCCCACCAGGCTTCCCTGTTCTTCACTACTCAAATTCATGTCCATTGAGTCAGTGATGGGGAAACAATGGAAACAGAGACTTTATTTTTGGGGGGCTCCAAAATCACTGCAGATGGTGACTGCAGCCACGAAATTAAAAGATGCTTGCTCCTGGAAGAAAAGCTATGACCAACCTAGACAGTATATTAAAAAGCAGAGACATTAATTACTTTGCCAACAAAGGTCCGTCTAGTCAAAGCTATGGTTTTTCCAGTAGTCATGTATGAATGTGAGAGTTGGGACTACAAAGAAAGCTAAGTGTTGAAGAATTTATGCTTTTGAACCATGGTGTTGGAGAAGACTCTTGAGAGTCCCTTGGACTGCAAGGATATCAAATCAGTCAATCCTAAAAGAAATTAGTTCTGAATATTCATTGGAAGGGACTGATGCTGAAGCTCAAACTCCAATACTCTGGCAACCTCATGCAAAGAGCTGACTCATTGGAAAAGGCCCTGATGCTGGGAAAGATTGAAGGCGGGAAGAGAAGGGGACGACAGAGAATGAGATGGTTGGATAGCATCACTGACCCAATAGAAATGAGTTTGAGCAAGCTCTGGGAGGTAGTGATGGATACTGAAGCCTGGAGTGCTGCAGTATATGGGGTCGCAATGAATCGGACATGACTGAGAGACTAAACTGAACTGAGTCAGTGATACCATCCAACCATCTCATCCTCTGTCATCCCCTTCTCCTCCTGCCTTCAATCTTTCCCAGCATCAGGGTCTTTTCTAATGAGTCGGCTCTTCACATCAAGTGGGCCAAAGTACTGGAGCTTCAGCTTCAGCATCAGTCCTTCCAGTGAATATTCAGGGTTGATTTCCTTTAAGAGTCACTGGTTATAAAACTTTATTTCCATATAGTTGGGGCCTATTTCTTGAATGAACTACCCAGATTCTCTTTGGGCAGTCAACCAGAAGCGACTGAAACTAAATTTAAATGTTTAACTGTCTTTCATGCTGTGTGACCATGATGTGGTCCTACTTTTCTTTGCTTTAACGATGATGGGACGAGGGGAGACAGTGAGGATCAGAAGCACCTGAGCCCCACCTGCACTAACTCCCATGTGACCTATTGAAGAAGCAGAGTGCTCACATGTGAAATTCCAAAGGCGCAGGCCTGTGTCTGCGAGGGGCAAGATGAGCGACCTGCTCTCTCCTTAATGACGCCTCCACCCGACATTTTATACAGGCTGCACCCAAACCAACAGCAAGTTCCCTGCCTTCACTTTCAAAGCAAACCCAGACCCACAGGGAGTTGGCTAAAGGGTATAGAGGGTTTTGGTTTTGCAAGACGAAAAGAGTTCCAGCGGTTGACTGCACAACAGTATGAATGAATGAACCCAATACCACTGACTCCAACACTTAAAAATGGTCAAGACGGGAAATTTTATGCTATGGGTATTTTACCACGTTAAAAAAAAAATTCCACACTCATAAAATAAACCCAGATGTAGCCATTTCTTATCCCCTGTGCTGTCTACTGAGAGCTATTACAAAAGTCCAGTAATGGCCTCCTCCCCATCTCTTGCACTGACTCGTCCCACAGCAGCTGGGGTACTGCTGTGATCATGGGGGTGGCTCAGAGCCTGCACTCTCAGAATCCATCTACACCAAAGATCCTGAGGACCCTGAACAACTCTGCCTTAGGAGGGCCTGTCTATCAGTAACAACAATAATAATCAGTGCTGAAAGTTAAAACCAAAGAAAAGCGTTAGTACTGATATTTGTTATTAATTCATTTTCAAAAACAAAGCCACTGTGAATTAACATGATATGTTAATGAAAATAAATATATATTTTAAAAGAGAGTTTACTAGGAAGACTGGCAATGCTTTACATTCTGCAAATCCTTTCACGGCCCAGCTTAGCAGAAGACAGCTGGGTTCTCACCTCCACTCCTACAGCCAAGAGGCTGCATTATGATGCATCATGCAGCCTCTAGGAAACTCCAATGTGCATTCATGAAAAAAATGAGGAGAAAACAAGTGATGTCTTAATATAATTAAAACAGCTTTGACCTCTCGGATGCCCTCACAAGGTCTCTCGCCTCAGGCCTCTGTCGAAGCATTCGCTCCTCCAGCGCCAAAGACTCTGAGTGCTGGAAATAAAGAGTCCCCATGACAAAGACCGAAGACCTGGAGTGCCAAAACTAAGACTTGGGGCAGCCAAAAAAAAAAAAAAAAAAACCACACAATAAAAGAGATTCCCCCCTCCAATTAAGACAGAGCCCGCTGCTCTGCCCCCCAGCCCCACTTTCTCTTTCTTTCCTCTGCTACTCCTCCTGACCACGAGCAGTCAGTCTAGGACCTGGGGCAGGCTACTTGGCTTCCCTGGGCCTCAGTTTCCCCATCTTTAAAATGGGGACAGCAACAGCACCCACCTCTGAGGTTCCCATGTGATCTAACCCGTCCCAAGTAAAATGCTCAGGACGGGATCAGGCACTCAGGAAATACCATAAGGGGCTGAGTTGTTGTTAATTCTCCAGTAAACATACACACACAAAACCAGGGATTCCAGGAGGGTGTGACCCTTTTTCTCTACTTATTCCCAGGACTTAGGATCTCATTCCTCAAGAACTATCTAGTGAGTGAGTGAGAATATACCCATGGACGGTACAAATACAGTCAGTGCCCTGGTTTATAAATTTTCTCATAGAGAAGAAAGTTTTAGTGTGGAGAACTGAAAAAAAAAAAATGTACTGGGTGTTTTAGATATTGGGAAGATGTCTATTTTTTGTTTCTGGCAGTTGGATGTTCCAGGAAAAGGAGACAAGAATTTTAAAGCCATCAAAATATTGAGGGATCTGCCTGGACAGGTACGTTCTCGTTAGATTACGAAGGGAACTGTTAATAATATGAAAGGAAACCTAGACCACAAAAACCAAAAACACAGTGCCTCTGGAGAACGTCCCCTCCTCTCCTAACAGCTGCTCCTGGAACAAGAGACTTAGTAAAGAAGAGCGTTCAGCTGGTTGTGGCACAATCTCCCCTTCTCCTCCAGAAACATGCCCCAGGGGAAGGGTGGGAGGAAGGGATAGTTAGGGAGTTTGGGATGGACATGTACTTGATATTATATTTTAAATGGATAACCAACAAGGACCTACTGTACAGCACAGGGAACTCTGCTCAACAGTATGTGGCAGCCTGGATGGGAAGGGAGTTTAGGAGGGGAATGGATACATGCATATGTATGGCTGACTGGCTTTGCTGTTCACCTGATACTATCACAACATTGTTAATCAGCTGTACTGCGATATAAAATAAAAGTTAAAGGAAAAAACAAGACATAACCCCCAGGACAGTGGTGAGTTAGGTGGCTTGGTGCTCTGCAAGGGTCCCACAGTTGGCTGCACGCTTTGAGAGGACAGGGCTCCAGAGAGCACAGAAAACAGCCTCACTTTGCAACCAGGTTGAATGCTTCCCCTAACTGCTGAAACTCCTCATCCTCTCCAGGTCTTGTTAAACCGTCCTACAAGATAGGCTAGAACACTGGCTGGAGTTACAGATCTAAGACAGATAAACAGGCCATTTTAAAGAAAGCATTCCAAAAACCTCTGCTGTCTGTCACTAATCTCTCATTTGAAAACACAGAAGGCTAGGCACTTCCCTGGTGGTCCAGTGGCTAAGACTCCATGCTCCCAATGTAGGGGGCCTGGGTTCGATCCCTGGTCAGGGAACTAGATCTCACATGCTGCAACTAAAACCCAACTCAACCAAATAAATAAATGCTAAAAGGAAAAAAAAATTCAGAGGCTATTAGTTCAATTCACTATTGATAATGTACTACTAAAAGCAATATTCAATTCCAATTTGTTTTCACATTTAAGATTTTATTAATAAAGTTACAAGCACAGTAAATAAGACTAAAGAACACTATTCCAATATGTGAGTCAGTAAAACTCCTGAGACTTAAACTAAGTGGATTTGCTTGGTAAGAAAGTAAAAAATATCAAGCCAAGCAAACTACAGAAAATCTGTGATGAATTTCTGGCTACCCTAAGTGGAAAGGCCTGCAGCTGAAAATGGCTAATGGTTCAAGGGGAATAATAATTGAACAGCTATAGTCCCAGCTCTTTTATTTTCCCCCACTATTCTAATTTTATAGCTCAAATTTCTAAATTGCTACTTAAGCTGGCAGTAGAATGAAGAGATTTGGCCAGGTCCACTGACTGAGCTTTTAAATATTTAATAAATGATATTTTTAATATTTCATCACATTCAAGTGCATTATAAAATATTGATGGAAACAAGTGATTGATGTTTCTGTCATCATCCAAAAAAAGATCAGAAATAAAGACATTAGACTACTGGCCATAAGTCCAGGAGTGGGTCACCATATTCAGAGTCTTTACCCAAGTCATTTCATTGCATTCTAGATCATTTAAAAAAGCCAGCTAAAGTTTGAATGCCACGGCATTAACCAAAATCACAGAATAGCAAGGCTAGCGACCAAACCTCTGCATGTGTGCTCAGCTGCTTCAGTCATGCCCCACGCTTTGCAACCCCATGGCCTGTAGCCTGCCAGGCTCCTCTGTCCATGGGATTCTCCAGGCAAGAATACTGGGTTGGGTTCCCATACCCTCCTCCAAGGGATCTTCCCGACCCAGGGATCGAACTTGCATCTCCTGTGGCTCCTGCACTGCAGGCAAGTTCTTTACCACTAAGCTACCTGGGAAACCTGATCAAACCTCTAAGTGTAGGGTGTTTCTGGGGTAGATACCTATCATTTTAGGACATGGCAAGTTTTTATGGTTGTGGTAGATTTTAATCATTAGAAACTGCCACTAATTGAAAAATTAAAATGAAAAGAATACAGCAGTCAACTCCAAGGTTAACCTGAAATATAAAACTTATGTCTCCCTAGCACTGGGTTGGCCAAAAATTCGTTCGGGTTTTCCATACCCAATATATCCCAACTCTCTGGACTAAAAAGAATGGCCCCTTATCCAGGTCACACAAGTTACAGACCCAGGCAAGGTGGTTTCAAAGCCTGCATGCAGTGGCCTTGACATCAACCCAGCACCACAAACAAGTGCCTTCTGACTTCTTCGGTTACAAAGGGAAATCTACTGTTTTTCAGAAATCACTGTTTGAGGTATGACCCTCCTCACTCCAGAACACCTAGCTTGGTCATATAAGGAAGATACTGACATCATAACATATAGTGACAGGTGACTTAGTTTTAAGAGTCTGTAGGCATCTCCCGTAAATCCTAGATGAGGTTACACGTTTTGTTTGCAGATTAAATGTTTAACCTCAATTCATCAAAAAATCTGCAATTAATGAACACTGCCACTAGGTGGCAACACAGCTCAGTGGTAAAGAATCCACCTTTCCAAGGCAGGAGACTCAGGAGAGGCGGGTTTGATCCTGGGTCAGGACGAGCCCCTGGAGTAGAAAATGGCAACCCACTCTAGTATTCTTGCCTGGAAAATTCCACGGACAGAGGAGCCTGGTGGGCTCCAGTTCATTGGGTCGCAAAGAGTTGGACACGATCAAGCGGCTGGGCACAGGACAGGCTTTGATTAAAAAATCCAGCTCTTACCAAGGAATGGGAATGTAATCTGAGTTAGCAGGCCCTTTGTTAAAGATGGGGGCTTCCCTCGAAGTTCAGTTGGTAAATAACTGGCCTGCAAAAAGACCCAAGTTTGTTCCCCGAGTGGAGAAGATCCCCCAGAGAAGGAAATGGCAACTCACTCCAGTATTCTTGCCTGGAGTTGTTAAAGATGATACACACAGATAGGTGTCATAAATGATAAGAGTATAAAATATCCACCTGACTTTTTTTCTCAAAAATATTGAAAATATTAAATATCCTGAAATATTAATAGTCCCCTAATTAAAATATACTGCCTCAGTCATAAACTCTTATTTAAATTAAACCATCCCTGATTCTTCAAAACAGCTTAACATCAAAGGTCCCCTTGGCTTCCCATCATCACTGACTGGGAGTTAACTCTAAGACATCTTTCTTGAACACCTACTATGCATGCTCACACTGCAAGGAGTTGGGCTCTCAGGAAATCAAGTTACAAGCTTGGGAGCACACAAACATGTCAACATTCTACATTCTAGATGGTGTGGCTCCAGTGAAGGGGTTATGCGTTGTACCAGGAACTTCATCAGTCAGCAGGAGCCAAGATGACCAAGGGGCCACCATCACCAACATGGCAATGCCCCCTGCAAGAGGAAGGACAGGGCTCTGGAGCTGAAACTTCTGCCCAGAAGGGACACAAGCAGCTCCTAACTCATAGCCAGAACCAGCCACACAGCCCCATGAAAGCTCCCGGGGGTAGGGAGGTGCCATTCTACCCTGTGTCTGGTGAGAGAGCTGGGAATACCTGAGGTCAACCCTAGGAAGTTGAGTATTCCCACTTGAAGTACCAGGGGAGACCCTCTTCCCCAGGAACAGCCCTAACAAGAGAACAGGTTTCTCAGGAGTAAGAGTATTTTATCAGAATAAAGATACATATAAAGGTTCCTTTAAGAACTCAAAGCAAAGTTGCTGTATGATCCAGCAACCTCACTCCCTCAGCATGTATCTGACAAAACTATAATTTGAAAAGATACATGCACCCCAATGTCCAATAGAAGCACTAACAGCCAAGACATGGAAGCAACCTAAATGTCCATGGCTATGTAAATGGATAAAGATGTGTTACATATACACAATGGAATATTACTCAGCCATAAAAGGCAAGAAATAATGCCATTTGCAGCAACGTGGATGAACCTAGAGATTATCGTATTAAGTGAAGTAAATCAGACAAAGACAAATATCATATGACATCGCTTATGTGTAGAATCTAAAAGACTTATACAAATGAATGTTATGTATAAAACAGTAACAGACTCACAGACATAGAAAACAAACTCATGGTTGCCAAAGGGGAAAGTGTTAGTCATCCAGTCATGTCCAACTCTTTGCAACCCCATGAACTGTATGTAGCCCATCAGGCTTCTCTGTCCATAGAATTCTCCAGGCAAGAATACTGGAGTGGGTAGCCATTCCCTTCTCCAGGGGATTTTCCCGATCCAGGGATTGAACCCAGGTCTCCTACATTACAGGCACATTGTTAACCATCTGAGCCATCAGGGAAGTCAAAGGGGAAGGGGAGGTTAAATCAGGAGCTTGGGGATTAACAGGTACATACTACTATATATAAAATAAACAACAACGACCTACCATATAGCACAGGGTACTATATTCAATATCTTGTAATAACCTACAATAGAATCTGAAAATATATGTGTGTGTGTAACCGAATCACTTTGTTTTGCACCTAAAACACAAAATCGTAAGTTAACTATACTTCAATTAAAACAGTTTTAAAAACACATGTAAGGTAGAAAGATAGAAAAATATATGGCTCATTCTAGGACTAGCAACACAGTCATGAACATGTGGCTCTGAGTGTGTAAGGAGAGGCTGGGCTGCGATTTAGGGGCAGATTGTTTAATTATTCTGTACCTATTTCTGCATCCTAACAGTGAGCATTCCTCTTCTGCTTCACCCCTGAGTTCTCTCAATTTTTTAAACAGTTGTTTGGTCACTTAGTTGTGTCTGACTCTTTGGCAACCCCATGGACTATAGCCTGCAAGGCTCCTTTGACCATGGGATTTCCCAGGCAACCAGTAGAGTGGGTTGCCATTTCCTTCTCTAGGGAATCTTCCCAACCCAGCGGTCAAACCTGGGTCTCCTGCATTGCAGGTGGATTCTTTACCACTGAGCCACCAGGGAAGCCCCCTTTAGACAGTAAGAAGCTGGGACTTTGGGATCAGACAGAACTTAGTGAGTTCTGTTTCTTACTCCCTGTGTAACTAGGGGCAGATTGTTGGAACTATTCTGTATCTGGTTCTGCATCCTAAGTAAGGAATGAGATCACCTTTCACAACCTTGTGTTGAGGATTACAAGTGAGGTAAGTGAAGGGTCCACTCTATGCCTGACACATGGATATCCAACAAATACTTGTTGATAAATTAATCGTAAGCAAAGGGTATACTTTAGAAGTAACAGCGAGTACAAAAGGACCAGAGCTTATGAGGCTCAGGAGGTGTTCCCATGACAACCTTCCTGTCACCATCTCCCTGAACACGACCTGCAGTGAAAGGGAATCCCTGCAGCCCAGACTCAGGTGTAATTTCATCCCCCTCTACTCAGCAAAAGGAGAGAGAGGAATATTATACAGAGTGAAACTGTTAGATGTGAAACAACAGTGAAAAAACAACTGACTTTTTACCAGAAGAGGAAACTTTTTAATCAACCAAAGTAACAGTGAATGGAATTTATAAACAATAGCTCTCCTTTCCAGCTGAGGTTATTCCTGGTAACAGTTCTGGCTAATCCAACATGGGTTTCCTCTGACTTTGTAAAATACGTTTTTAAATTACTTTTTAATTTTTTTCTAAAACTGAACATGTTCAAAGAATCACTAGACAAACTGTGTAGGCAGGTCTAAGGGCCTCTTCATCACAATTCCCAAATAAATTTAATGTTAAATAAAGTGTCTGAAAAATCTGTATGTGTTAGATATTATTTAGATGAGGGTTTTCAACCTCAGCACGGCTGTCATTCTGAACAAGATATTTCCAGGTGTGGCTCATCCCGTGCATCGCAGGATGTTCAGCAGCATCCCTGGCCTCCATCCACTAGATGCTGGCAGCATCTCTGCAGCTCTGACAACCCCAAACGTCTCTAGCCTCTGCCAAGACTCCTCTGGGGGCAAATGTCCTCCCCGGCTGCCACAGAGCCACTTAGACCTACCACCTTAAGGAAAGCCAAGGTTTTCCACGTTAAAATCATTTAAGGGGTTCAAAAATAGTCAACTTTACAAACTGTGTGTATGCCATCAATGGTGAAGTTCATTTCTAAACTAAAATCACCTTTCAGTGTAAAATGAATCCTTGAGCAAACAAGCAATTAATCTTTTTTAATGGTACAGTGGAACACTGCTTGTGTCTATTCCCATTTCAAGTTCACCTACTGTGAGCATGCAGCCCTGCATGTGAGGTGGTGTCATCTTGTAAGAGGAGAGGATGGTGACCTGCCTGCGGCGCCTGTCGTTCCGTGTGTCGGGGATCGGGATGCGTGTCACGAGGTGAGACCAGAGTAAGCAAGAGTTGAAGGGGAGGAGCATGGATGCCCTTCTCCCAAGTTCAAAATGCTGAGGGGGAAGCAACAGAGACGGAAGCAAGGGAGAGAGATGGTGAGGGAAGACTAACAGCCTCAGGATGAGGGGATAGGAAGGGGCAGGAATGCAACTGGGGAAACCAGTTAAAGACGCTGGCAGCAGGAACAAGACGAGAAACAATAAGGGGCTGACCCAAGACTGGTTTGGCGTCTGAGCTTCCACACCACATGGTAGATGGGACAGCTGTTCCCCTCCTGGACTGAGAGTTAAGGAGGGACGACGGCTGGGGAGAATACAGAGAAAGGGGAATAGAAAGAATCTCTCTGATTCTCTTCCTTCTTTCCATTGTCCATCCATCCATCAACTCATCTGTCCATCTCTCCAGTCCATCCATCATCAACCTATCCACTGTCCAACATCCATCCACACTCCATCCATTCACACTCCATCCATCCACAGTCCATCTATCCATCACCCATCATCAATCCATCATCCATTTCCACTGCCCATCCACTCCTCATTCATCCACCCATACATGCATACATCGTCCACCCATCCATGGGCCATCCATTCATCTATCTTTACTGAGCCACAGGTAGTCTTCTAAGTGCTGCGGAAACAGTGGTGAAGAGAACACCTCCTGCCCCTGAAGAGCTTGTGTTATGGTTGATTAAAATATTTTAAGCACATTCTGCAAAGGAATTCTTAGGGAACAAAATCACACTTTCTACTATTCCAACTTTTCCAAGCAAGGGGCCCTTCTAATTATCCCTTCAAATTTCAAACAAGGTTTTCAATTGTTATAAAATATACATTTACCATCTCAACCAGTTTTAACTGTACCACCCAATGGCATTAAGTACATTCAAACCCAGGACACTTTTCAGCCTGCACAACTGAAATTCTGTCCCCATTAAACAGATTCTCCATTCCTTCATGCCAGCCCCCAGCAACTATCAGTTTACCTTCTGCCTCTTATGACTACTCTAGGCACCTCAGAAAAGCAGATACCTGTACTTTTATGATTGATTTGCTTTCATTAACATAATGTCCTCAAGGTTCACTGATGTTACAGCATGTGTCAGAACTCCCTCCCTTTGCAAGACTGAATAGTATTCCACTGTATATACTGCCTATGTGCTCAGACGCTAAGTCACGTCCGACTCTTTGTAACCCCATAAGACTGAAACCAGCCAGGCTCCTCTGTCCATGGGATTCTCCAGGCAAGAATACTGGAGTGGGCTGCCATTTCTTCCTCCAGGGGATCTTCCCAACTCAGGGATCAAACCCACGTCTCTTGCGTTTCTTGCAATGGCAGGCAATTCTTTACTCCTGAGACACCTGGGAAGCCCATGTGTATACTGCTGTTTATCCATTCTTCCATCAACGGACACTTGGGTTGCTGCTATCTTTCAGCTACTATGAAGAGTGCTGTCATGAACATGTACACATACCTTCTCAAGACCCCGCTTTCAATTCTTTAGGCTACATATTGTGAAGTGGGTCATAGAGTAATTCTACTTTTAATTTTCTGAGGAAGTGACATACTGTTTTCCATAGCAGCTGCACCATTTTATGTCCCCACCAACAGCGCACAGGCTTCCAATTTCGCCACATCTTCACCGACACTTGCTATTTTCTGGTTTTTGACAGTAGCCATTGCGATGGGTGAGACCAAACAAGTTCTCCATCAGGTGATTTAATCTTTTTATATAAGATATAAAAGACAGACTAGAATAATGAGTCCCACGGTCCCAAGATTCAACCACTACAATTACCAACACAGTGCCAGTCTTGTTTGATTTATACATTCCCATTCCTACCACAAATTTCAAATATTCTGAAATGAATCCCAGACATTATATTAATTCCACCCTTCAATACTTCAACATATATCTCTAAAAGATAATGACTCTTTTGGAAACTAACCATAATGGCACTATCATCTAAAAATTTACAGTAATTAATGTCAAATATCCAGTCAGGATTCAAACTTATCTGTTTTGGTGTATCAAATAATTTGGCTTGGTACAGCTCTCTGTGATGTGTCATTGTGAACAGTACTTTGATCACCCTTAAACAATAATGCTTCAATGGTTTCCACAACATCCCAATTTTTGTTTCACCATCGAGCATGTTTATTAAGTATGCTTTTTGTAGATGTTCTTTATCAGTTGAGAGAGCTCCCCTCTATTCCTAACTTGCTGGATTTTCTATCGTGAATGGGTGTGGGATTCTGTCAAATGCTATTGCTGCATTAACTGATACGACCATGTGATTTTATGAATTTTCTTTAACCTGCTAATATGATGGTTACTGATTTTTTAAATGATGAAACAGCCTTGTGCATGTAGAATAAATCCCATTTGGTCATTGTGCAAAATTCTTTTCGTATATCACTGGATTTGATTTGCTGCTGTTGTATTGAGGACTTTTATTTTGTATTTGTTGGTATTTATTTAGGGCTTCCCCGGTGGCTCAGATGGTAAAGAATCCATCTGCAATGTGGGAAACCAGGGTTCGATCCCTGGGTTGGGAAGATCCCCTGGAGGAGGGCATGGCAATCCACTCCAGTATTCTTGCCTGGAGAATACCCATGGACAGAGGAGCCTGGTGGGCTACAGTCCATAGAGTCGCAAAGAGTTGGACACGACTGAGCAACTAAGCACACAGCACACACACTGAGATTGTCAAATATGAAAACACATGACACACGGCAGGAGGTTTTAGGGGCCTCAAATGCCCGTTGACACCAGTCCAGGTAAGAATCACTATTCCCAAACACAGTGAAATCTCTATTAGCTGGCCCTCAGAAACCTGGCATCTTCCCCTTGCACCTCAATGTAACTGGAAATCAAACTGTAAAATTACGTTTCTTATATGCATGTGGTTCTCAAATTGTACTGGTATTTCATGGTCTTCCACAGCAACACCTTACCAGTTCATGGAGACTTCCTCATTGACCCTGGGAGAGAGCCAGGGAAGAAATAACAAATTAGGAAAGATACTGTTGCTGCATTTTTAAAGTATGTAAAGGTTAATGACACAGAAAGGCTGAAGGCAACAAAGAAGTTAATTTGAAGCTGAAAGTCTGCTTTGAATAATGGTGAGGAGTCCAACTGATAAAGATAGAAGCCTTACACAATTATTGAGAATAACTTTAAAAATAACTTCCAAGAGGACTGCTTCCATCTTGTCCCCCTAATTAATTTTATAGAAGGGCATCTTTGTTACACTAGTCAAGAGGTTACTTAAGTAAACATTCTTTTTTTTTTTTTAAGTAAACTTTCTTAACTTCACTGTTAGCAGAAAGAGGCAAAGGAAACTGAGTGGGTGGGTGGGCAGATGGATCCACAAGCAATAGAATAAGGATTTCCTTCTTCAAATAAGTTCCAGGTCTGCTCTACAGATGAGTCTGTGACAATCTACTTGTACCATCCACAGCACAGTATAATTACTGATCCAAAGTCATCCAGGGAGTTATTTAGCATATTTAATTCACTACTATCAGGAAAACGTGGACATTTTAAAGTAGCCTCTAATAAAAAATTTTTTTAACATTTAAGAAGGCTACTGAGGGACTTTCCTGGTAGTCCAGCGGCTAAGACTCCGCACTCCCAATGCAGGGGGCCCAGGTTTGATCACTGGTCAGGGAACTAGATCCCACAGGCTGCCACTAACGGTTTGCATGCTACAACTATCGATCCCAGTGCAGAAAAATAAATAAATATTTTTTAAAAAAACAAACAAAAAACCTTTAAAATTTTTTTAAATTTTTTAAATAAAGAGGCTACCTACCCTTCAGTTATCCATCATCTCATTTTTTTAACACTCAAATTTCCACAGTAAGTTGTATTTAACTCTCCAAAGTAATAATTAGCAAGTCTAACTGTAATGCCTGTGTTCCACGGTTAGTCTCCTGAGCTCCATGGATGCTCTCTCCCGTGGTAACTGAGACCCTCTTGTGAATGTCACAAATGTGATGCAGCAACCACTCCAGTGTGGGAGCCTCATGTCCAGCTGCAACATGGCTTCCAACAGCAAAAGCCCTTGCCCAACTCCTCCGGAAGTTCTAGGTGATAGGCAAGGAGCACGGGGCAGACAGTCTTTAAACTTCTGGGAAGCAGGGGCGGGGTCTCCCTCAGGATTTGCACTGGGAAGCGACAAGGCAGAAGTGCTCCAGGCTCACAGGATTCCTCTAGAGACCTGGTCATGAAAACTCCACAACCACCTGGCCCCTGTGCTGGGAGCCCTCCCCTCAGCTATAGCCTCCCTGGGAACAGAGGAGGCACCTGGCCCCAGTCCCACAAGACCCCACAGTGATGCACGAGGGTGGTCTGCAGGCTGACATCCCCAGGAAGCTTAGGGATCTTCTCTGACCAACACGGTGGGCACTAAGGTTAGGCTGAGGGGGCCCTATGAGCTTTCCTTGTGCTCTGTTTTCTCTGGTAGTGGCTGTCTGTGCATGAATACTGAGATATCTCAGAACGCAGCCTTGGGAGGCAAAGAAGAGGTAGGAAACTGGAGGAGCTTATTAAAATTAGCATCCTACCAGAAGAGGGGAGCCCAGACCACAGAGGGCAAAGAATACACTGAATTCACATACTACAGCAGTGCTCTGTAACTGGGGTGTGGGGCAGAACCTTCTAGACCTGGTCTCCTGGGCCATGCCCTGGAGTCTGAGCCAGTCAGGCTGACCAGGAACCAGGCAGGTTGGAACCAGACATTCGCCCAGAAGTTCTGCTGTGCTCCCCAACAATGAATAGACGTATCAGGCGAAGTTCATGAAGAGGCACTGGCAGAGTTCTCTTTAAGGGAAACTGGGCAATTCTCACTTGTGCTCTCTTAAATGCTTTCTTGCTCTCTGTTACACACCAACCCCCACCCCTCCCCGCCCAACCCTCACCACTATCCCCAGAAAGCCATTTTGTGAGACACCTGTCTTCAGCTTCATTCTTCTGGGATACTTGTAACTGGTACCAACTACAGCCCCTGCTTTTGTTTCAGCACAAGAGCCCTCTTTAAGCAAAAGCATTTCATGCTTGACTCTATTCCCTGAAATGAGATGTACGGCAAGGCCATGCATTGATTTTCAGGTCACCCCACTGCCTTTCTGTACATGCAGTGCTGCATACTCATCTGCCTCACCCCATCCCCACCCCATCAGAGTGTTTCCAGATTTTCGTCTTCATTTGTACCAAATCCACACTTACCTGCTCTAACTTTCCACCTTTCACAACCCTTCTAGGACTAGTCTGACAAACTAATTTGAGCTGGGTGCAAATGAAGGATAATGACCAGATACCCACAACTGCATTTTGCAACATATTTATTTCAATGATTTAATGTAAATGTAGGAATGAAGGTAAGAAACGCAGGCACCCTGCCAGGTGGTTGAAGAAAATATTTTTGGAACAGAGCCCTTGAAAGCCTCTCAGTTCATATCTTACGTGCATGGAAATTATTCAGAGTACATGTATTTTTATGCAGTTTTGTACAGAATTAGACAGATAGAATGACAGGAATAAATCTACTGCCAAACCACTCTTGGAGCATTTCAAGTCATTGATATGTACATATCCATTTCTCAATTTACTCTTACAATGCAAATCAATCAGGAATCTAGTTATGCAAAAAAGCACCTGCCATGAATTCCTTAAATTTCCTATTCTGCAATGTTATCAGGAAATACAGGCTGGGTTTGCCCTTTTCTTTCTTTTTTATCATCATCACACTTGTCTTGAATTAAAACAGGGCAGGGCGCTGTCCTGAATCATAACATAATAGTCCAGTGGTAGTTTCCAAGTTCTGCATGCTTTTTTAGTCTCCTGACCTTCATATACAATGGAAAACTTTATCATATATAGTTCAGAAAAGGCCACAGAATGTTCAAGACTTTGTGACATTCACTATCAATGCAATGTTCTTAACAGCTGTTACACAAAGTTCTGTCGTAACTTGACTGGAATTGTCTAATAAACCTGAGATACCTGATTGGGGAGGATAAATGTTTTTACATAAAAGTTTTACATTATTTAAAATATAGGGACTTCCCTGGCAGTCCAATGGTTAAGACTCAAGGCTTCCACTGCAGAGGGCACAAGTTCAATCCCTGGTCAAAAAACGAAGATCCCACATACCATGCAACATGGCCGGAAAAATAAAATAAACGTAAAGGTTTTGTGATCAATACAAAATATGAAACAGCTCAATCTTATTTTGCCACTGAGTCTCTCAAGAAGCACATTTATGTTAAGAAAAGCAGACTCAACATAGTGATGAGAGAAAGTCCAAGACTGGGGAAGACATGAAGGAACAAACAAGGACGTAGTTTCCCCTAAGTTATTCTAGGTGTTTCAAACCCCAAGGCGTTGAAAACAGACTTGCAGAGAAAATAAAAGGTTATGGACATATGCTATAGCCAATCTTTAGGGAATCTGTGAAGAATATGGTATCTGGTTCAAGACCTGGAAGAAAATGAACATTTTAAGCTATATTTCAGTAAGTCTGCACTGACCCTGGGCAAAATTCTAGATTGGTTTCTGTGCCTTTAGAGAAGAAAAGAAAATCACAAATAGCTGGTGACATTATTCACAAGAACAGGTATTAAATAAACATTTTCTCTTTTGAGAGTTATTAGGAAAATCACAAGAAAGCTAGAAAAATAACATCAGTTTCAAGTTATGAAGTGCCTTGATAAAAATTTTACTTAACTACGAGGCATTTGAAGCTCTAAAAATAGTATATTAAACCTTGAAAAGCATTTAACGAGACCATTCCTCATTTCCTCATGACTGAGAACAAGATGGCAAGGTGGAAACTGGATAGAAATAAAAGTGGGTGGACTTATAGTGACCATCCCAAAAGGTCACTGAAGAAATGCACCCCAGAAACCTGGACCAGACTCTGGTAACCCTTCGAAGGCTCATTCTCAGTTAGTGCTCTTTATCCTCCGTATCAAAGCGGAGAATCACACGAAGCTAGAATGGACACTTAGAAACGTGGAGTCAGGATTCAAAATTACCTGACAGTGTGGAGAGGCAGATCACGTGCAGCAAGAAGAAATACAATGGAGACGAACGTGAACACCAGCACCAGTGCACAGCATCTGGTCATAGTTCAGGACCAATGTGGAGGTTCCTGGGACTGGGGTTAATAAAGTAGGTATGAAGGGACAGCCAAGAAGCTTAGACAAGGGGTAGTGGCCACATGCCACTCCAACTCCACTCCTGTTGTGTGGAACTCTATTAAACCTTCTGCCCCATCTAAAAGGTGGTGTCGACACCAGGGAGCACCCAAAGAGAAAGTAACCAGGCAGGCTGGCAGAAACAAGCTGGTACATAAAAAGCCGGTATAGGGAGGGAAGGAAAGAAGAAGGGATGGTAACTTCCTTTGTGGGTGGGGATGCAGAATGGTTCAGCCACTGGTTTGGCAGTTCCTCAATAAATTACACATAGGATTACTGTATGACCTAATAATCCCACTCCTAGGTATATACTCCAAAGAATTTAAAACTCAAATACAAACTCAAACAATTACCCATATGTGAATATTCATAGCAGCACTATTCATGACAGCTGACAGCTGCAAACAACCCAAAATGTCCATCAACAGATGAATGGATAAATAAACTGTGCTATATACACATGGGGGAATATTACTTGGCCAAAAAAAGGAATGAAGTACTGATATACGCTGCAATGGGAACAAATGTCAAAAACATTAAGAAGTCATACATAAAAGGTCTCATACTGTATGACTCCACTTACATGAAATATTCAGAATAATTAAATCCACAGAAAGCACATAAGCGGTTGCTAGGGCCTTGGGGGAGAGGGGGAGGGAGTCACTGCTTAAAGGGTATGCGGTTTCCTTTTGGGTAGTGAAATGTTTTGGAACTACGCAGAGGCGGTGGCTGAACATCACTGTGAATATTCTAAATGCCACTGAACTACACACTTTAAAACATTATGTTGAGTGACTTCCTTGGCAGTCCAGTGGCTAAGACTCTGAGCTCCTAATGCAGGGGGCTTGGGTTCAATCCCTGGACAAGGAACTATTAATAGATCCCATAAGCTGCAACTAAGACCCAGCACAGCCAAATAAGTAATTTTTTTAATTAAAAAAAAATTTAATTTTATAAGAACTATAGAGAAGTAAAAGGATGAGTGGTTGGTTGCTAGGAGTTCAGGGGGCAGGAGGAATGAACAGATGAGCACACAGATGGAGGACAATGAAAGTACTCTGTACGATACCACAGTGGTAGAGACCTGTCACCATACATTTGTCAAAACCATGGAACACACATGTGTGAACCTGAAACTCTGGACCTGGTGAGGACATATCAAAGTTCTTCAACTGAATAGCAATATTGGGGGAAAGTGTGCATGTGTGGGGTGGGGGGCATATGGAAATTCTCTATACTTTGCATTCAATTTTGCTGTGAACTTAAAACTGATCTAAAAAACAAGTTTATTAATTTGTTATTTTTTGAATGCAATGGATTCTCGAAGCATCTTAACATTTATTTGATTCTACCCTTCTAAGTAGATCCATGTTTCCTAAATGTATGCACCACAAGAGTCCCTGTAAACTATAGGGGAGATGCAGGATATTTTAAATTTGAGGGAAATGTGACACTTTAAGTCTGTCAGGTAGAGACAAGCTGCTGCTGTGCTGTGCTTAGTTGCTCGGTTGTGTCCAGCTCTCTGCAATCCCATGGACTGCAGTCCGCCAGGCTCCTCTGTCCATGGGATTCTCTAGGCAAGAATACTGGAGTGGGTTGCCACGCCCTCCTCCATGGGATCTTCCCAACCCAGAGATCAAACCTAGGTCTCCCGCATTGCGGGTAGATTATTTTACCGTCTGAGCCACCAGGGAAGCCCAGACCAGCTGCTAGTTTGGGGTAGTTCATAGCTCAACAGCAGACTGCACTGCATTCCTTTTGATGGTGTCATAGCTTTGCAAGGCTGAGTTTTCAGCAGTTGCTGTGATCCAAAGAAGTGTCCTGGGAAAATTAATATGGAACAGAGAAGAGGGCGTCAGTGTCCGATCACACTCCAGCTTTGAGAAGCTGTGCCCTGCTCAACAGGAGCACACAGTCCATTAGTAAGTTCCTGGAATTATTTTAAGATGAATTAAAAGTATTATTATTTTTTTCTTTCAATTTCTCTGTATTTTTTTCAAACTGCTACTATGCTGTTAGGATATAAATGTTAGATGCTGGGATGTAAATATTAAGCTGGTTGGACCTAAGCTAATTAAAAAGAATTGTTGGGCATTTCTTTTGGCTCTGTGAAAAGATTACTGAGGCACCAAGGTCCTGTGGGCAGAGACGGGCTGGAGGGGCTCTGGAGCAGACAATGAACACAGATACACTCAGGACATGTGTTAAGGCTAACAACCCTGTAAGGTAGATACTATTACTCCCTTTCACAGAGGGAAAAAATGAGGCACAGAGAGGTTATGGAAGCTGTTGGTGAACACCCAGAAAGCGAGCAGCAGAGCTGGGATGTGAACCCAGGAATCTGGCTACAGAGTCCATGTTCTTCTCCATTCCATGGCACTTACAGAGGGCCAGCACGTCTGTGGAGAGGAAGAGGCAGAGCTGAGATCAAGGTTGTTGTTCAGCCGCTAGTGAAAGAAAGTGAAAGTCGCTCAGTCGTGTCTGACTCTTTGAAACTGCAAATTCTCTAGGAATTCTCTAGGCCAGCAGAATACTGGAGTGGGTAATTGTTCCCTTCTCCAGGGGATCTTCCCAACCCAGGGATTGAACCCAGGTCTCCCGCATGGCAGGCGGATTCTTTACCAGCCGAGCCACCAGGAAAGCCCAAGAATATTGGAGAGGGTAGCCTATTCCTTCTCCAGTGGATCTTCCCAACCCAGGAATCGAACCTGGGTTTCCTGCATTGCAGGCAGATTCTTTACCAGCTGAGCTACCAGGGAAGCCCCAGTAGCTAAGTTGTGTCCAATTTAGTTGCTAAGTCGTGTCCAACTCTTTTTCGACCGTTTGGACTGTAGCTTGCCAGGTTCCTCTGTCCATGGGATCTCCCAGGCAAGAATATTGGAGTGGATTGCCATTTCCTTTTCCAGGGGATCTTCCTAACTCAGGGATCGAACCCATGTCTCCTGCATTGGCAGGTGGGTTCTTCACCACTGAGCCACCAGGGAAGCCCTAAGACCAAGGACTTTCTGACAGTGAAAACTGCCCTCCAAAATGGAAGACGCTCTCTGATTAGATGACTTCCAGTGTGGACTGGCCAACTAGCACCAGTGCTCAGAGAGCATTACATCCAAAGTTTCACAACACCATTTCTAAAGCTCTTGTCAACTCCAAAACTGATTTGAGCACAGTGTGAAGACTTCTGAGATACTCGCATAAAAACAAGCGCTACAGAATTTAAGAGTACAAATTTATGTCAATACAATGTACCTTCCTTCAGAATTTTTAATACTCCAGTTTCATCATCTTTCCTGACTCAACTGCACGTGAAAAGTTCGTAACAAGTCACCCAGATGTATGCTTCCTGAATATTATTTATTACAGAAAGGAACGGGGTTAAAGATACTCTCAACTGGTCTCCACTATGTTTCCTACTTTTCACATTCTGAGCTATAAAAAGATTATACTGACAACAATAACAACATCACTTGTTTCCTCTATGGGAAAATGGGCTGACTGAACTAAAATGATTTCTAAAACCACTTCCTTTCTAGAATTCTAGCCATATTAATTCAGAAAGTAATCTTTTAGATAGATAAGGAGTTTTTTTTTAATTTAGTGGTTTAAAAATACAAATACTTAATGTTCCAATGCAATGATATCCAGGTAACCAGTTATTTAAGTGTGAAGACAAATTGTGAGATTTCAAAAGTAAAGGACTTTATCATAAACGCGGAGAAAGGATTAGATGACCTCTCAAGGGGAAATCAAATTTATGGAATGTAGACTAGCTGAGAACTAGCTCACTGGCCATCTGTGGGAAATGCCAAAACAAACAAACAGTCATTCCCCACCTAGACAAACAGAACACGTACACACCAATGCACAACTTACTTCAGATTCTGAGAACACCCCAAAAGATTTTTCAGGAAAGTAAAGCAAGCAGACTTCTCTTATTGTGGAAGTTACAAAAACATTTTTACAATGGTATCAGTCATTTTAAAGTCTCAAAAGGCCCATATTGTAAGGAAAAACAAAGACATTAACCTTTCAGTTTAAGTATTGAACTTTTTTTTTTAAAAAGACAAGTTTTCCCCAGATTTCATCTAGAAAACATTGAGTAATTATACACTACCAAAGAAAAATCCTAATAAACCTGATTTTTAACATGTACTCATACTTTGTCACCTATTCTTGCCTTCTCCCTCATTAAAAACATGTCCCATAGTGAACATAGAAAACCAAAGGAATAATCCATAAACATGCAAGAGCTGGACTGATAAAACGGAGGGCACTGACTGCCTACTTCTAAGGGTCCCTCTGGCAGCAGAACGTGCTGCAACAATAGGCAAAGCCAGTCTATAATGAGGGCCATTAAGTCCCATCTTCCCCAGTCAAGAAAGCAAGTGACAATGTAAATAAGAGGAAGACATGATTATAGGATGGAGAAGGAAATGACAACCCACTCCAGTTGCCTGGGAAATCCCACAGACAGAGGAGCCTGGCGGCCTACAGTCCATGGGGTTCCCGAAGAGTCAGACATGACTTAGCAACTAAACAACAACAAATAATTACAGGAATAAGTGAATTAACCCTAATTTCTCTCCTTTTTTAAGTAAATCACTTGCAAGCTTTGCTTTGCTGCTTCAACTACTACTTAGAAGCAGAGTTCTGGTGACTCAGTCCCCAGCTGCATTTCAACATCAACCACTGCCCCAGGGCACCAATTGTTAGAACTTGGTGGGAAGACTCCTGTGGGGAAAGTAAAGCAAGCAGACTTCTCTTATTGTGGAAGTTACAAAAACATTTTTACATGTGGGGGGAGGGGGTCCCCAAGACCCTCTAAGGGTCTCCCCACAAAGTCTCCCTTTTGCAGCTACACGTCTCGTGAGGCCGAATTTTCTTCACCTACTTCAACCAAACAACAGATAGCAACAAGTTGAATGCAGAATCCCCCTGCCTTCTCTTAAACCCACGGAAAGGGATTAACAAAAATATAAAGCAATGCCAGTCTTCCTAGTAAACTGCTTTTTGTTTTGAAATATGGAGGGTTTTTGTTTTTGTCTTTTGTTTTTAATTTGGGCATATGCAGCATATGGGGATTTCATTATTTCCCCAACCAGGGATCGACCCCATGGCCCCTGCAGTGGCAGCAGAGTCCTAACCACTGGACTATCAGGGAATATGCAGGTATTTTTTTATCAAAAATATGTTGTTACCATCTAATGGGCTGTTACTGCTATTTTAAATAAATTAACAATTAAACATTTTAATATTAATAGGTTCTCAGTTTAATTTCTGATAGAGTGAATATTGAGAGATAAAACCCACATAAACACAAGTTCTTGGAGGTCCTCAATACTTTTTGAGAGCATGGGGCTCCTGAGCCCAGTCTGGAAATCCTAAAGGACTAGTTAAATAGATCCTACCACAGCCCGCTAATGGACTATTACAGCCACCATACCTGAGACAAATGTTTAATGAATGACACTGAAAAAGTTATAAAATACGCTGTATAAAATCAACTCATTTCTTTACAATTTTGACTTACGTAGATAATTTTCTATAAGAGAAATAAAAAAATCTAGAGATAGACACAGAAGTGTTAAGACTAAGGATCTCACAAAGGTAGTATTTTAGGTCATTTTACCTTTTTCCTTTTTGTACTAAATTGTATTATGGGGGGGTGGGGCCAGAATTTGGAGCAGCATTTCCCAGAGTGTGTACCATGCAACACCAGTGCCGCACAGGCTCCAGAAGAGTTCGTGTTCTACTTAGTTGGATAAATGTTGATTATACCCGGGCTCAGTAATTCCGCAACACACATGATGGTACTAAAAGTTCCAAGAAGTCATATAGTAATGAAACGTGTTTAACTGCATGTCCCAAACTCAGGTGACCAACAAACCCTTTGGCTTCCCTGGTGGCTCAGAAGGTAAATCTGCCTGCAATGTGGGAGATCCAGATTTGATCCCTGGGTCGGGAAGATCCCCTGGAGAAGGAAATGGCAACCAGCTCTAGTATTCTTGCCTGGAGAATTCCATGGACAGAAGAGCCCGGCTGGCTAGTTCATGGGGTCAAAAAGAGTCGGTCACGACTGAGCGACTAACACTCACTCACTTAACACCTATCCATATACCATCCTTAGGGAAATGCTGCCTCAGAGATCAACTTATCCTATATAACAATTCAAGGAGGAAGCCCATCCTTTAGCATTTACTGTCAGAAGTCACCATTATTCAGAAGGGATGACCTCCAGAAATGACACCTAAAAACTCCAATTGAGAATTTGGGGAGTTATGTCAAGCACATTTTTTTTTACATTTGCTTTAGTAAAATAATTTTATGAAGCTGTAAATTTAATTCATATATATTCAGGAACCTGGAAAATTCAAGAAAAGTTTTCAATAGCACTTTTTACCCCTTTTTTTTTTTTTTGGACCTTGCCACAGCATGTGGGATCTTAGTTCCCTGACCAGGGATGGAATCCACACACCATGCCTCAGAAGTGTGGCGTCTTTACCACTGAACCACCAGGGAAGTCCTTTAAATAGCAATTCTTAAGTAAAATTTTCCTTGATGAAAACATTCAGTACATTGGAGCAAATGACACACACCAATAAGTACTCTCCTGAGAGAATGACCTGCACAAACAGGCATTCCCCACGTGGCTGACATGCCACCCGAGGGTCCTGCACCCCAGCCACCCAGGCAGGGCTGCCACCTGGTCCCGGGGGTCTGCTGGCAGCCTGCCTCTCCTCCCTTCTGTTGCCTCTTTTCCTTTTCAGGACACGGTGAACAGGCCACACTCCCTCCTTTTCCTCTCACTCGGATCCTCAGGCTCCTCTGTCCTTCTCGACCTTTCTCTTCCTTCTGGGCTCTTCCATCCAGGCCTGAGCCAACATGTCTCACATTCTCTGAAGCTATCTACAACTTTAAGACCTGTGTACCACAAAACATGAACTAGCACTTCACTGTTAATTAATGATTAATATTGTAATATATAACATATTATAACGGTGAATGTGTGTGATGTGTGTTACTGCCAATTTGCTTGATTTTCACTCGTTCTGGATTAAACCAGTTTCTGACCATCACTTTTGGAGTTTTAAGGAGTTTGTAACAATGTATCCATGGAAAAACATAATCCAAATTCCAATTTATATTCCTAATAAAGCAATCACCGACTCGATGGACACGAGTTTGAGTAAACTCCAGGAGGTGGTGATGGACAGGGAGGCCTGGCATGCTGTGATTTGTGGGGTCGCAAAGAGTCGGACACGACTGAGTGACTAAACTGAACTGAATAAAGCAATATGAATTGCTTTTTCAGGTTATCTGGGAATCAGAAATGGATCCCAGGAAACAATACATCAAGACAAAGCTGGGTGAAGGCAGCCGAAAAACAGGCACTGGAAGACAGCACGGAGCTGGGGGTGGGGGTAGGCAGACAAGGAGCCTCACCTGGGCTGAGTTCAGCCGACCCAGGCAATCCACATTTGGAGAAGTAAAACGTGCCTGAGAGTTTGGGCAGACAAGACCTAAATCTGACGGGTTAGACACGGGTTAACTTTTGTTGGCCACCAATGGGAGATTTCCTCCGATGTCAGGGTTCCACCACTGCCCACCGCACTGGCCTGCCTCTGTTACCCTGTCTGTACCTGGGTTTCCAAAGATGAGCAAGTACAGTCACGACTGCTCTGCTCCAAGGCAAAGCTTTGGCCCCAAAAACCTGTCGGCTCTCCTGCACCCAAGTTGAGTTTTCAGACAAAACAGAAACGTCAGGAAACATTTAGCCCTCTCCCTTCAGGCTTAAACAACCAAAACCTGGCCTGAGTGGCCTGTGTTTGCTTTCTTATTGGCCCTGGCTTCACTCTGTTCATCAGCACTGAAAACCATGTAAGCAAACACGATTTTAATAGAAAAGAAAAAAATGCAAGGAAGACATACTTGCGTTATGCACTGCTTTTTTGAAGTAGTAATAAACACAGCAAACCTTTCAATACTCAGAAAGGACTAACTCTAGAAAAAATGGGGTTAAAAACTCTATCAAATGAATAAATAAATATATATTAATTACTGGCATTTATGACCTTTCTAAAACATTTCATCAAACAAGTATTAATATTGCAGTTATTATTAATTGAAGTCACCATTGGGGGAAAGGCGAGACTATGTTATTAAATTATTCTACTGGTACATCTTCCTCCAAATAGAAAAGGTTTTTAAAATGTCAAATTTCATATGAAAAAGCATTTAATTCATTTTCCATTCTAGGCTTTGAATGTTTCTAAAATACTTGTAAGCTGCTTCTTTTAATTAGGCAGGAGGAGGCTTCATACACTTGGGCATGGACTTTTGAAAACCCCTGCCAAATACAAGGGCTGTATTCAGGAATCATGGGTAGATATTAATGGATATTTACAAGCAACTCAGAAGCAAGATCAGAACACTGCCAGTTCGGGGCTTTGTAATTCAGGCTGAGGAATTATCAAGGGACCCTCCCATTAACCCAGCACTAGCAGAGGAGGTGCTCAAAGGCTGGGAATGGCCACTGCCCACCTCTCAAGCCTCCCCACCGTTCTCTGTAATAGTGGTCCAAAGTGAGAGCGGCTTGGGGAGAAAATTAAATTCAAGCCAGTGCATTCTGCTCTTTACCAGCCACTCTGATAAACGTTTGAAACACAAGGCAAAAAAAAAAAAAAAGATTAGGGATTATCCAAGAATTTTAATTATTTCTGTTATCCTTGCTACTAATTCTGTGAGTAATAGGAAACTGGCATGAATTAGTTATGGCTTTTTCAAGGTAAACATAATCTGCTTGACGCAAAGGGCTTTAATCCTGCAAATCAAAAGCGGCCCTATTCCTCAATTAGCATCTACCGCCGATGAGCTCTGTGAACCGAGCATAGTCTGCCCTTCACTAGGTGCTGGGCATGGCAGAGTTTGCAGCCTCCACCCTGAGGCCACCAGGGAATAAAAGTCTTCGGCAGGGGTATGGGGGTGGGGGTGGGCCATCAGTGGGGAGGTGCCACCCGGGAGGGGTGGGGCTTCATCTGAGAGGGTGCCCAGAGGACCAAGGGCTCTGGCTAAAATCTTAGTCTCAGGACCACATTCAATGAATACTCTGGCTATATTAATTCTATCAATACTTAGGGCCGGTTTCCTGGGCATGCTGGGCCCCATGCTTGGTTTAATGCTCTGCTGCCATCTTGAAACTCCTAATAGTGTTTGAACAAAGGAGGCCCACATTTCGATTACGCAGCTGATCCCATCAATATTCATCATTAACTACATCTTAAATATACAAAATTAAATGTGACTGGATTCTGCCTTTCAGATGGAATACATTTTGCTCTTTAAAAGCCACTTAATAGACAACCTCATGCAAATCATTCTCAAGTTTTACACTATCTACAATTTAAGTTTATGACCTTCATTTTTTTTTCCTTGGCAGTTCTTAAAATGAAAGCACTCTATTAATACTTTTAAGATTTAGGAAGAACTCAGAATAAACGCATCTTCACTATACATTAAGTAGGTATTAGAGAAAGATGACATTCATTTTTACTGTTTAAAAATTCACTTTCAATCTAAAGACACTTCTAAGTGTTTTATACTATAATTGAAGACTAGGTGTATCATGAATAGTTTAAAGAATAAATCAAAGGACCAAACTAATTTACTTTAACAGTACTTTCTGGGCAATCAAATCCAGGCAATGAAAAGGTAACGAAGAAATCTCGTTTTCTAAACTAGTCACAGTTTAAGAATTCTAGTTGTTCCTTAGACATCCTTAGAATTTCATAAAGCCCAGCCTTAGCTATCTACTCTGCTTGTGACGGGGTGTCCCCCATCACTGGGTTGGCAGCACTGTATTGTACTAGCTCACTTCTCAGATCACAGGCAGAAAGGGCAGGTGGGGGGTGGGGCACGGCTTGGGAAGCTGGGGTTATGGATACTAGGTTACATTTGCTCTCAGTCTGGGTGTCTGCAGAGGCTTCAAGGACTGGTGAGATTCTGTCCTAAGGAGAGTTGATTTAAGTACCAAACAATGCTTTGAAGAAAACGGGTGCTTTGTGAGCCACTGAGTGCCTAGGCTGGATGATCAATTTTCAGGGACGTGTAAAGAATCATCTGTCTTATAGAGACGGCTACTTGAGTTCCTGCATGCTGGTAGCTCAGATGGTAAACAATCTGCCTGCAATGCAGGAGACCTGGGTTCGATCCCTGGGACCGTGAAGATCCCCTGGAGAAGGAAATGGGTGCCTACTCCAGTATTCCTGCCTGGAGAATCCACGGACAGAGAAGCCTGGCAGACTACAGTCCATGGGTTCGCAAAGAGTCGCAAAGAGTCGCAAAGAGTCGGAGAAGACTGAGCAACCGACACTTTCACTTTTTTTCTCCTTGAGGGCAGAGGACCAGAATGATATGGGAGATGGAAGGAGAGAAGGAGCAAGCTGGTTGGATGAAATGCCAATTTATCCTGAGTGGAGCAAAAAAAACTCAGCAACTTAAAACTATCATAAGAAAACCCTGAGACAATTGTGAGATATTTATCTCCTTAGAAAGACACTCCTGGGAGTGATTACAGGGGTCAGGACTCAATGTAGAATGGTGTGGCAACTCTGGAAAAGAGTTTGGTAGTTCCTCAAAATGCTAAACACAGAGTTAAAAAACTCAGTAATTCCACTCCAGTTATATACCCAAGAGAACTAAAAATATATGTCCACTCAAAAACCTGTATGTTCATAGCAGCATTATTCACAGTAGCTACAATGTGGAAAATAATGCAATGTCCATCAACTGAGGAATGGATATACAAAATGTAGTCTGTCCATACAGCATGGAATACTGTCTTAGTCTATCTGGGCCCTATAACAAAATATCATAGACTGGGTGGCCTATAATCAACAGAAATTTATTTATTACAGTCCTGGAGACTGGGAAACCCAAGATCAAGGTGCCAGCAGATTCAGGGTCTGGTGAGTGCCCACCTCCTGGTTCACAGCCATCTTCTTGTTGTATCTGCCAGTAGCAGAAGGGGCCAGGGAGCTTTCTGGGGTCTCTTGTACAAGGGCATTGACCCCATTCATGAGAGCCCCACCCTCATGACCTAATCACTTCCCCAGAGACCCCACCTCAAAATACCATCACATTGGGGATTAGGTTTCAATAGTGTGTGAATTTTGGAGGGACACATACATTCAATCTATAGTAAATATTATTCAGCCTTAAGATGGAATGAGGCACCGATCCCCGCTATGATGTGGATAAACCCTGAAAACATCATGAATTGAAAGAAGCTAAGGCCATATGTTGTATGATTCCACAGACATGAAATGTCCAGAATAAAGACAGGCAGTAGATTACTGGTTGCCAGCAGGGGCCGGCGGTGGGGGGGGAGGGGGGGGATGGGGAAAAGGGGGAATTTGGAGTGACTGCTAAGGGCTTTCATCACTTCTTTTTATAATGATGAAAATGTGCTGAAAGTAGATACTACTGGTGATGGTTGCACAACTGGTAAATATACTAAAATCATCAAACTGTATACTTCAAAAGGGTGAATATTATAGTATGTGTCAATAAACCTGCTTTTTCCCCCCAAGTTTTTATTGAAGTTGTTACAGTATTGTTTCTGTGTTAAGTTTTTGGGTTTTTGGCCACAAGGAACGTGGGATCCAAGTTCTCCAACCAGGGACCAAAGCTGCAGCCCCTGCATTGGAAATAAACCTGTTTTAAAAATGAAGAGAGAGCGAATGCAGGAAAAGTCTTCTTTTGCCCTAAAACAATAAGTTCCAGAAAGTACAGATCAAAGTAGACTTGAAGAGTGGCAGACTTGACAGAAGTTCTTGTCCTGAGAGAATTATGGTCCGAAACATATTTATGCCTGACCAAAGGTGAAAAAAGAAAAACACGATTCTTCCCCTACTGTGCTACTGCATACCTCGTACTGGGGTTCTGGAATGGAAGTTAACTTTCATATGTGTCTTACAGGTTTTTAAGATGTTCTAAATTCAGTTACTTTGAAGCAACTGAATCTTCCCATAGAATTTTAAAAGTAAAAAAAAGCCTTAGCAACAAATCTTGTGGAAAACTTTAATCTAATAATAATATCATCTTACAGCTAAGGGAGAAAATGAACAAAAATAGCCTTAAAGCATAGGGAAGAATGGACTTATCACACAGGGGACAACTGGATGCTTTGCTCAAATCCTAGGCGATGGAGGCTCCATGGAAAAACCGACCCCTCAAATCAGGCTGATGTGTTGGCAGGGGGACCATCAGAGCCTAAAGGCTCCTAACTCTGGCCTTTGATAGCCTTTACTGGTGTTAAGATGTCGCTTCTGAGGGTTTGGTTTTTGTTGTTTTTTAACAGTGCAAGAACATGACACTGTATAAATCATTTCCACCCAACTCTGAACCCATTTACAGTCCTGAGGCTCTACTAAAATCTGTATTTTATCACGAATCAGTATCTTAAATTTCAAGATACATTTCTTAAGTACCTCTGCTGTTACCAACTCATAACCACAGAAAAAGCAAGGTATATTTTTAAAACCCTAATGATCTAAAACCTCAATTAATCAGAACAAGTGAGAAATAACTCTTGATTTTTCAGAATAACCAAATATACTTTGTTTCAAACCTTAAAATGAAAACTCTATGCAAAAAAATTACATTTTATTGTCTTAGAAAATAATAATTCAATCACTTTTTTCATTTCTTAGAAATTTAACATCCCTCAGGTTCCTCATTTTAAACATCAAGAATTGGCTTAGTGGGACTTCCCTGGCAGGCCAGTGGTTGGGACTTTGCCTTCCAACGCAGGGGGTGCAGGTTCGATCCCTGATCAGGGAGCAAAGATCCCACATGCACTGTGGCCAAAGCATACTACAACAAATTCAGTGAAGACTTTGAAGGCGGTCTACATCAAAAAAGACAAAAAAATTGGTTTAGTAAGCTTAACCAAGTCCTGAAACTAGTGTCGTGGAATTATAGCATTTTCCAATTTCATTAGGAAAATAATGTTATATTTCACAGAAATTCCAATTATTGGATTATATTCCTCATACCTAAGACTTAATTCACTGTTTTCTTTTTGGCTCAAAAATCAAATAGTACTGACCCACATAATATGTGATATGAATGCTTAAAATTTCCTTTTGAAAAAGAACTTCTAGGAAACTGCTTGGTTTTCTGCTTCTTTTCCTGAAAGTAGCATGCAGCCAAAAGCTAGGTTCCAGTCAACTGAGGGTTCCAGTTAACAGAGTCCTAGCTCTTAAATTGCAACACATTCAGAATCATTAATATTATTTCTTTAGTAGTTATAGGTATCATGTGAAATAAATATATTTACTTTCAGCAACAAAAATATTAAACTAAGCATAATATTTAAGTCTATGATAAACTTACTTTTCCTCAAAATTGCTTCTGAAAAGCAAGGTAACAAATTAAGAAACTGTTTTCCCAAAAAGGTGAGAATTACAGTATTTTTGAAACATGACCTTAACATGATAGCCAAAGAGTTACAGTCTACAAAGCTGTTTAATGATCTCATGTACCAACACTGCAATGAATAGAATGAATCCTTGAAAAATTATCTACTAGTGAATTCTCTTATCCATGCTGTAGAATTCAAGTTCCTTTAGATTCTATGTCTATAATGCTTTTCTCAGCATTAAACATCTATGTCAGGTGAAAATCAGGATGTAAAAACACAGTGGTGCCTAAACCAAACATGACCGTGCATTCATTCACACAGCACTGAGTCCACTGAGTGCAGGTGATAGGATACACAGGTGAGTACCACAGACCACTTTGGGGTGCGTGTTCCAGTGAGGAGAGACAGGCAATGAACAGAGTAAGTAAATAACAGAGCTTGTTAAGATGGGGTAAATGCCATGGAGAAGTAACAAGTGAAGCAGGGGAGGGAAGATTCAGGGGTTCAGAGAGATGAAATTTCAACCAGGATGGTTGGTAAGCAGAACCTCTACTGGGAAGTCTGTGTGCAAACGGGAAAATAACAGTGCACGTTATTTATTTGGCTTTGAAATGCATTACAAGATTGCATTTGCTCTTATTTAGTATTCATATAAACTTTCTATTTTCTCTATTTCAGTTTTCTATTTCCTGATCATTGACAGACTGGAGAAGAAGGCAGGCAGCCTTGGGCATGCCAAGGAAATTTCTCCTAATTTTCTGGTTTACTTGATTTTTTTTTTTTTTTAAGAGAACTATAGCTACAATTAAAATGAAATTTAGGGTTCTCCATAAAACAATGAATAGTCAAAATGGAATTTATATTATAAACCTTACAGCAGCTTAGGTTATCTTCCTCCCATTGTTTTTAGAGGCAGCTAGAGTATGAACCAACAGCAGATCGCAGTGTCACACTGTCTGGCAGGATTAAGAATTCACGTATTAGCTGAAAAGATCATCTTTTAAAAAGAGCCCACAGAAGGTGTCTCCACAAATTGCCTGTTTACATACAAAATATGTTTCTGATAGCTCAAAAGGAAATCGTTTTATTTGCATTTCATGGAACACATTTTCTAACTGTAAGCTAGAAAAAGAAAAAACAAAAAACAGAACAACACAACAGAATAACTGAGGTTTAAAATGCTTTTATTTTGAAGACTAAGAATTCTTAAATACTAAAAATGCACCAAGAAATCTTATAGAAAGTTAGCAAATGACAAAGGACTCGAGTCCTCAACGTGTCTTTCATGTGAGATTTCTGTTAGTCCACCATAAAAACTATACTTGATAGTTGAAATCTTCAGCAATGCTAATAGGCTACTTAATTAGCCCATTGCTAATTCAATAATGAACAGTAAATGTAGATGAGTGGACACACTTAAGAAAAATGTGGAGTTTTAATAAGAAATATTATCACTGACTAAACTAAATACACTTGTTCCCCAAATATCCAATCCCAGCACATATTTTTAAGCTGTGTGGGTTTTCCCCAAGAGAAGCAAACTTTGACATTTTTTCTTGGATATATTAAACTTACAGACCTCCATCCCACATCTGGAAAGAACATTCCAAACTCAGCTTGATGTAACTTTTAAAAATCAAATTGAGAGCAATTAGATACTTAGTGACTGAGATCTGAATTTGACAGAGTCAACAGAATGTTAGAAATGAAATAAATAAAAGAAGTATTCAAAGTTTATCATCCTCAATGTGACGAAAGGAACATAGAACAAAAGATGCATTTGCCTCTCCTGCCCTTTAATTTGTGAACACCATACTTCTCTTGATATGTCATGCCCAGAAAGAGAAAGTGAGATTTTTTTTTTAAAAGCCTGGCTAAATTGAAGTATGACCATTCCATCTGGGCTTCCATCAATCCTCCCTCCCTCCAATTTTTATTTAAAAAAACCATAAGCACAAATCTAAGTACTCTCTATAGACTACACCTAGATTACTTTGCTCCAAGGCCGAGAAAAATGTTTACCAATCCAAGATCCACTCCGAAGCATGTATCTGCAATGCGTAAGCTTTTCGTTGGCAAGATCAGTCAATATCACAAGGCGTGCAACATTTAAAAGGTTAAGTGGTTGAAGGTTAAAAAATAACAAAACAATCGATTCACTAACAAATATTTTTTTGTCAAGTAACCATGAAATAATTTCGACCCTAAGAAATCAAAGAGGGGTTTCTCCTTTTTGTATGGTGTAAATTACCGTCAGAAAAACTGCACCAATGTGTCGGGGGCGGGAGAGAGGAAGATTTCTAACACCGGGTGAGACCACGGTTGTAAACCTCATCACGATTTCACCTTTGGGTGAAAAGGTGGGAGGGGAGCCAAAAGTTTCAGCCTCTGCTCCTTTGAAAACAGACGTTGGTAAGACCCTGGACGGAGATGGAAAGGGGCGCAGATGCCGCGTCTGCGGTTGCAGCCGCAGATAATCGGGATCTGGGAAGGGATGCGGGGGAGTGGTTTCTTATGTAAGCATACACCAAAAATTGTGCATGCACCCCCGGCCTGATGCACATCTGAGCACACAACACAGGCACACGGCATCCCTCCCCAAGAATGCAGCCCCAGCTTGCGGGCGCTGCCGAGGAAGGCGGACCGATCCTTCGGCCTGTCCGCACATTCCCCGCGATCCGTGCAGCCACCACCCGGACGTGGGTGCAATGCGGGCGGCCAGGGCCCCGGTGCGGCGCCCGAGACGGAACCTAGCTTCCCCCCGGCGCCTGCAACGCGCGCGCACGGCCTCCGGTGCCCCGACCCAGAGCCGCTCGCCTGGCCCCGACCCCTCGCTTCCCCCACCCGGCTCCCGGCGCTCGTTCCCCGCGCCCCGACCCGGCCTCGGGGCTTACCTCGCGAGGCCCAGACCCCGCCGCTGCAGAGCAGCCCGGCCAGCAGCAGCCAGGCGGCCGGGGCCAGCGCGGGCGCAGGGCGGCGCAGCATCGCTCCGGCTCCCGGCGCCGCGGCCGGCCCGAGGCGGGAGCGGCAGGGACGCTCGTGGGACGCCGAGCGGGGCTCTCGCGGCCCGGAGCCGGCTGCTTGCCGCCGCGGCGAGCACTGGGGTCCGAGGAGGAGCCGCCGCCGTGACGCTGGGCCGCGGGCGCCCTCCCCTCGGCGGAGGCAGCGCTTCGCTTGAGGCAGCGGCAGCAACTAAGATGGCGGCGGCGCTCTCTCTCGGGTCCGGCGAGGGTACCCGGCCGGGGGCGGGGTGGCGGCGGGAGGGGCGGGGAGGGGAGCGACGGCGAGGCGCGCGCGCGGCGGCCAGGGGAGCGCGCGGGGCGTGGGGTGGGGGCGGGGCGGGCGCGCCTCCGAGTGCGCCCGCGGGGTCGCGCCGAGAGACAAGCTCCCGAGAGGTTGGGAGAGTCCGGGGTTAGAGAGGGGGCTGCATCCCCCGCCCTAGTCGGCTGCTAACGAGGGCATCAACGCCTCCTTCCCACGCGCGCTCCGAGGCTCCGGAGCCGACCTAGCGGTACCCTGGGACGCGTGCCCCCCCTTTCTCCCCCTTTCCACCCCCACCCCCAAGGACGCAGACCCCGTTTGGAGGGTGCAGCCATGGGCCCCTGAGCGACAGCACCCTGTGCCACTTCGAGCAAGTCACGTCGCCTCCTAGAACCTCGGCGTCCTCTTCTGCCAAGTGGAGGTGCTGAGAGGGAGCTTGCGGGGTCGCAAAAGGTGTTCAAGGAGACGAGGTCAGCGAAACGCGCTTTGTAAACAAGTCAAGGCTGCGCAGCACGTGCTGTGGTGGTTGTAGCCCTGGGAAAAGGCATGTTTGTCCCAAGTCCGTAGTGAATTTGCAAGTCGGGGGTCCCTCCATTTGCTGAAGAAATCCGTATGTGGCTTTTTAAAGGCGGGTGGTGCGGGTGCCCTTTCTAGATTTTAGTGTGATGCTAACGGTCCCTTAAAAATGCAGAGATCCAAATGGATAAAGAAGGATCCCTTCACAACTCTCTCAATTCCTTCTCTTCTCCACTTGTCCTGGGGACCCTACCTCCTCCCGCCCCCACCCCAGAACAATCATGGATGGTCTCCCGCGAGTCATAGAGCCACCGTACCCTATGGGCCGACTTTACTGGCTCCATTTTGCAGAGAGGCAAACTAAGGCGAAATGACTTTCCCGGTTGAGACAACTGCTGTAAAAAGATCAGCCCTCAGGGACAAGGCTGGCATGAGGGAGACACCCACAGCCAAAGTCAAACAGCAATAAAATGTTAATTATTGAAGACTCTGCTGGAAGACCTATCAGAGGGAATTCACAGCACAGTGATTGGCACAGTGATTGGCCATGTTTGCTGAGAAGGTCTGGCTGGCTGGTGGGCTTTGTGGGAACCAGCTTGGGGTGGGGGTGGGGTGAAGGAGGGTGGGCAGCCAGGGAGACTGGGAGGAGAATGAGTCACTCAGATTGTGTAGAGCAGAGGACTTATTTAGGAGAGTAGTGGGCGAAGAGCCCAAAAAAGGTAGACTGTGGCCAGAGGGAAGTGCCTGAAATGTCAGAAAGATGGATTTGGACCGAATCCTACAGGCCACAGGAAGCCTTGAACAGCAATGAACAGAGGCGTGATGTGACCTTGGAGGGAGTTTCAAAGCCATCTGTTATGGAATATGCTCCTCCTTGTCTTTATGCCTCAAAGTCATCTTCCTCCAAAGCCTAAAGACTCCACCTCTGCTCCCCTGTCCACCCAGCCCCTGAGCCCAAGAGGACCAGACTCCCATGGGTGGACCCTTCCCAAGACACCTGCCTGGCCCTTGTGTCTTTAAGCCACACCCACCCCCTCCTTCCAGCCAGCACTGCAGAGTCATACTCTCCGGGTGTGGCTGTTCCCTCCCTGGTTCCCAGATACTCCCTGCTGCCACCTCATCAGGTCCAGACAGCTCTGCTGGGCTTCCCATCCCTCAAGCCTGGACCCACCCAGCTGAGTTCAGGATCCACTATCGGAGGATCCACTATTGGAGCTCAAGTTCATTCCTTCCCAGAGCCAGCATAACGTGGCATGCTGGCATCACATGGCACACCATCCACAACCTGTGCCCTGAGCCTCCAGTCCTATTAGTATACTTCTGAGCTGCCTCCTCCAGGAAGTCCTCCAGACTCTCAGGCCCTCCCTCCATAAACCCACACTGTCTGAACTGGATGACCCAGGCTTAATAATCTGCTTTTTTTGCTGTTGATTGACTATGCCTCGTGTGTCCTTTTCTCCTCCATGCTATTCTAGTGGGAAGAACCAGTGCTGATTCAGTCAGACGGCACTGGCTGAGAATTCTGGCTCCTGCTACTTCAAATGACCTTGGATAAGTTACAAACCTTCTGAGTCTCTGCTCACTTGTGAAATGGGATAATGATACCTATTTCCTAGAGTCGTGAGAATTAAGTAAGATGATACTGGACTTCCCTGGTGGTTCAGTGGCTAAGACTCCAAGCTCCCAATGCAGGGGGCCAGGGTTCGATTCCCGGTCGGGGAACTAGACCCCACATGCCACAACTGAGAGTTCATGTGCTGCAACTAAAGATCCCACATGCCACAACTAAAACCCGATGCAGCCAGATAAATAAATATATTTTTTTAATTAATGAGATGAGGCAATTAAAGTGCCTCACAGAGACTATATGTGTGTATATATATATATATATGTATGTATGTATGTATACTATCAGATCAGATCAGATCAGCCGCTCAGTCGTGTCCAACTCTTTGCCACCCCATGAATCCCGGTACACCAGGCCTCCCTGTCCATCACCAACTCCCGGAGTTCACTCAGACTCATGTCCATTGAGTCAGTGATGCCATCCAGCCATCTCATCCTCTGTCCTCCCCTTCTCCTCTTGCCCCCAATCCCTCCCAGCATCAGAGTCTTTTCCAATGAGTCAACTCTTCGCATGAGGTGGCCAAAGTACTGGAGTTTCAGCTTCAGCATCATTCCTTCCAAAGAAATCCCAGGGCTGATCTCCTTCAGAATGGACTGGTTGGGTCTCCTTGCAGTCCAAGGGACTCTCAAGAGTCTTCTCCAACACCACAGTTCAAAAGCATCAATTCTTTGGTGCTCAGCTTTCTTCACAGTCCAACTCTCACATCCATACCTGACCACAGGAAAAACCATAGCCTTGACTAGACGGACCTTTGTTGGCAAAAGTAATGTCTCTGCTTTTCAATATGCTATCTAGGTTGGTCATAACTTTCCTTCCAAGGAGTAAGCGTCTTAATTTCATGGCTACAGTCACCATCTGCAGTGATTTTGAAGCCCAGAAAAATAAGGTCTGACACTGTTTCCACTGTTTCCCCATTTATTTCCCATGAAGTGATGGGACCGGATGCCATGATCTTCGTTTTCTGAATGTTGAGCTTTAAGCCAACTTTTTCACTCTCCACTTTCACCTTCATCAAGAGGCTTTTTAGTTCCTCTTCACTTTCTGCCATAAGGGTGGTGTCATCTGCATATCTCAGGTTATTGATATTTCTCCTGGCAATCTTGATTCCAGTTTGTGTTTCTTCCAGCCCAGCGTTTCTCATGATGTACTCTGCATAGAAGTTAAATAAGCAGGGTGACAATATACAGCCTTGACATACTCCCTTTCCTATTTGGAACCAGTCTGTTGTTCCATGTCCAGTTCTAACTGTTGCTTCCTGACCTGCATACAAATTTCTCAAGAGGCAGGTCAGGTGGTCTGGTATTCCCATCTCTTTCAGAATTTTCCACAGTTTATTGTGATCCACACAGTCAAAGGCTTTGGCATAGTCAATAAAGCAGAAATAGATGTTTTTCTGGAACTCTCTTGCTTTTTCCATGATCCAGCAGATGTTGGCAATTTGATCTCTGGTTCCTCTGCCTTTTCTAAAACCAGCTTGAACATCAGAAAGTTCACGGTTCACGTATTGCTGAAGCCTGGCTTGGAGAATTTTGAGCATTACTTTACTAGCATGTGAGATGACTGCAATTGTGCAGTAATTTGAGCATTCTTTGGCATTGCCTTTCTTTGGGATTGGAATGAAAACTGACCTTTTCCAGCCCTGTGGCCACTGCTGAGTTTTCCAGATTTGCTGGCATATTGAGTGCAGCACTTTCACAGCATCATCTTTCAGGATTTGGAATAGCTCAACTGGAATTCTATCACCTCCACTAGCTTTGTTCGTAGTGATACTTTCTAAGGCCCACTTGACTTCACATTCCAGGATGTCTGGCTCTAGGTCAGTGATCACACCATCATGATTATCTGGGTCGTGAAGATCTTTTTTGTACAGTTCTTCTGTGTATTCTTGCCATCTCTTCTTATATATACCTAATATACAGTAGGTCTGAAACTATGGTATAGGGGATTCCCTGGTGGCTCAGCGGTAATGAATATGCCTGCCAATGCAGGAGACACACGTTCAATCCTTGGGTCAGGAAGATCCCCTGGAGAAGGAGATGGCAACCCACTCCAGTATTCTTGCCTGGGAAACCCCATGGACAGAAGAACCTGGTGGGTTACAGAGCATGGGGTCACAAAGAGTTGGACACAACTTAGCGACTAAACAACAATAAAACTATTGTAGTGTCTTCTTTTCCTTCAAGAGGCTTCTGAGCTCCTAATGTACTGCTGAATGCACAGTAGGTACTCAATAAACACTCCTTGATGAAATAAATAAATTGTTGTGTTAATTTTTTTAATCATTATTATTATGGAGATCACATCTCAGAGAGTAAAAAAATACCCTGTAGGTTTCCAGGGACCTTGGAGACTTACAAAACATAAAATCAGAAAGGTATAATCTCAGAACTATGTTTTAAGTCAATAAGCTGATGCCAAGAGGGAAAATGTAATGTATTCAGTTCTATAAGAAACACAAACAAAAGCTCTTTGGTGTCTGCAATCCTGATCCCTTTATCTTCTCTCCCTCTCTGTCACTTAGAGAAACAGAGCGATAGATCTAAGCAGGTCCATCAGCAGGTGGGCAGGCAGGCAGCCCCAGAGCTCAGTGAAGCCTGCACATGCTGAGATTTTGCCCACAAGAGAGTTCCTGCAGCTGCAGGACTCAGCTTGAGTGTGTTGGAAGCCAGAGAAACCAGTGAACTCAGCCTCTGGTTGGCCTGACAATAGCCTCGGCCATATTGGCACTTTTCAAAGGTCTCCATGTGATGGATTAGTTAATCCTCAAAATGGCCCTGAGATGAGGATCGATGCAAATCTAGGCTGTGGGTAGCAGAGATGGTCCTTGCCTGAGCTGAGCCAGCTGCTGACCCAGCAGCAGCCCTAGTAGTCCTAGAGCAGGGAGAAATGAGGCACCACCCAGGCCCATCCTGAGGGGAAGACTGGGAGGATGAGCTGGTGCCTTTGTCTTTTGAATGTATAGTCAGCCTGTCTGTGCAGTAAGTAGAGAGGGCACAGAATGTTCATGGGGCTGCATCCTTTGAAATGGCTTTTACTATTAATAATAACAGCAGCCTGTGTACTGAACTCTTTTCCTGAAAGTGCTGTATCACTTCTGCCTCCAGCAACCCTTTCCAGAAGGTACTTTTATGGTTCTAGATGAGAAAAATGGAAAATGTGCTCAAGAGCTAACTGCTAGAAAGGACACCCGGGATTCAGTTTCATGTCTCAGCCCACACAGTACCTTCGCTGCTGCTTGAAATGACACCTCAGATGGCAGCTTCTCTGGTGGCTCAGTGGTAAGGAATCCACCTGCCAGTGCAGGAAACACGGGTTCGATCCTTGATCTGGGAAGATCCCACGTGCCAAAGAGCAACTAAGCCCGTGTGCCACAACTACTGAGCCTCTGCTCTGGAGCCCGAGAGCCAAAACTACTGAGCCTGAGAATCCTAGACCTGTGCTCGCAACAAGTGAAGCCACTGCACTGAGAAAGCTGCACACCGCAACTGGAGAGTAGCCCCCGCTCGCCGCAACCACGGAAGACCTGTGTTCATCAATGAAGACCTAGCACAGCCAAAAATAAATAAAATTTTTAAAAAGAAATTACACCCCAGATACAAATAAATAAAGCCCTGCATAGGATCTCTGGAGAAGGCCATGGCACCCCACTCCAGTACTCTTGCCTGGAAAATTGCATGGATGGAGGAGTCTGAGAGGCTGCAGTCCATGGGGTCGCTAAGAGTTGGACATGACTGAGCGACTTCACTTTTAATTTTCACTTTCATGCACTGGAGAAGGAAATGGCAACCCACTCCAGTGTTCTTGCCTGGAGAATCCCAGAGACGGGGGAGCCTGGTGGGCTGCCATCTATGGGGTCGCACAGAGTCGGACACGACTGAAGCGACTTAGCAGCAGCAGCATAGGATCTCACAGCTCAGAGCCAGCCTACTCCACCATGTCAGCCCCTCCAGGTATGTAAGGCCCTGGGAGACAGTCCTTATTCAGGCTGGGAGTTCCTCACTGGGTTGTTCATTACCAGGTCTAGAGATAAAATGGATGGACCGAGGTCTCAAGCGGGAATGCTCTTTGCCAGGAAGCCAAGCTTTTCTCCAGTGATCATGTCATTCCTGTTAACGTAGCATGTGCTGCTCGGCCAATGTTTGTGGAACCCAGCTGGAAGCAGGTAAGTCGTCATTGAGGTTCCTCTCCTAATGATGTGCTTAGGAGGAAACCTACTTTGGGGTTGCTCAGGAGAAGGTTGTGAGACTCTTGATGAGAGCTACAGATTGTAAATTCCCAAAAGTACTAAAACCACAGCCCCCAGCACCATCACCAGGGTCCCCTGAGACCTCAGAAGATTCGAGGTCTGGCCCCATCTCTGACTTTTGGTGGCCTGGCCAGGTCACTCCATCACTGTTGTTGTTACTTTTGTTGTTTAATTGCTAAGTCGTATCTGACTCTTTTGCAACCCCATGGACTGTAGCCCATCAGGCTCCTCTGTCCATGGGATTTCCTAGGCAAAAATACTGGAGTGGGTAGCCATTCCCTTCACCAGGGTATCCTCCCGACTCATGGATCAAGCCCCTGTCTCCTGCATTGGCAGGCAGATTCTTAACCACTGAGCCACTGAGGAAGCCCCCTTCACTGTTAGAAGGGATAATTAATGAGGGACAAGATGACTTGTGCTTAGAGCAGGGACTCTGGTGGGACAGATCTGGGCAAAACCTATATCTATCCACTTCCTTCCCTTTTGTAAAATTTCCTTTTAATCGTGTATGGTTATAGTAAATATTTGCATGGGTACAAAGTCAAAACTAGAAAGCAAGATGCTCAGACAAGTCTAGTTCCATTCCTGTCTCTTCATTCCTGCCCACTCCTCCCCTTAAAGGTGACCATTTAATCTTTTTTGGCTTATCCTTCCATTATTTTTTTTTACAAGTGAGTATTTAAATATATGTCTCTCTTAGATAAAAAAGAAAAACAGCCTATCACAGGACTTTTCTGGTGGTCCAGTGATTAAGCCTCTGTGATTCCACTGCAGGGAGCATGGGTTGGATCCCTGCTCATGGAACTAAGATCCCAAGTGCCTCACTGGTGCAGCCAAAAAAAGAGCAGCAAATCGTACCAGATACTCTGCATTTCTTTTTCTGGGTAAAATATCCTGGAAATGGATCCATCTCAGTATACAAACAGAGTTTCCCTTCCTTTTAATATTTGCATAATATTCCCTCACATAATGTGATATAATCAGAAATCCATACTTGGCCTTTGTCCCTGAATCCTAGGATTCCTGGGAATCCCTTGAAATTTCCTGGGTGAAAGGAGCATCTTTTATTCTAATGAGGTGACTCTTGGTGGGCTTTCAGATAGTTTCAGGATAAGGGCCAGTCACCAGAAAGACCATGCTATTATCAGAAGCTTGGAAATTTCAGCCCCACTTTGCCCCTAACCTCAGGGAGGAGAAAGGGGCAATCATACCTACATAATGAAGGCTCTATAAAAATCCCTAAACTGTAAGATTCAGTGAGTTTCTGGGCTGGTGTCCACACCCACTTGCTGAGAAGGTAGTGCCCCAAGTGCCTGGGGACAGAAAGAAGCTCCGGCACTCGGGACCCTTCCAGACCTTGATATAGACACCCCTTTCTCTAGCTGATCATTTGGATCCTTCATAATATCCTGAGCTTCCTTGGGGCTCAGACGGTAAAGAGTCTGCCTGCAATGCAGAAGACCCAGGTTTGATCCCTGAGTTGGGAAGATCCCTTGAAGAAGAGCGTGGCAACCCACTCCAGTGTTATTGCCTGGAGAATTCTGTGGATGGAGGAGCCTGGTGGGCTACAGTCAATAAACTGGGAAAGGTAAGTCAGGTGTTTCCCTGAGTTCTATGAGCCATTATAATAAATTATTGAAACTGAAGAAGGGGGTCACAGCCAAGTCAGACAGAAGTGTGAGTAACCTGGGGACCCACTACTTGGGATCTGCAAAAGAAGTGGGGGCAGTGTGGGGCTGAGTGCTAACCTGTGGAGTCTATACTAATTCCAGTTAGTTAGTATGAGATTAATTCATAGGACAGCAGTTGATATCCACAGAGAATCAGAGAGTTGTTTGGTGTGGAAAACCCACACATGTAGTGTCAGAAGTGTTGTGAGTAGGGAGTTTTCCTTCCCGCAGTAAGCCTTTTTGTATTTTTTGTCACTTGTGCTGGTTTAGGGTTAGGGTTAGGGTTAGCCATCTCTGTGGCTCTGGATAAGGTTTCCACCTCTTCAATCTATGTATCTCCATCTGTAAAACACAGATACGTCCATGCCCACCTCACTGAGGAGTTAGAAGAACCAAAGCCTGACATCAACTATTATTATTATTCATTTCTGTCCGCAGCTCAGAGCTTTAGTAGTCACGTACAAATGTGCGAGTTGGACCACAAAGAAGGCTGAGCACCAAAGAATTGATGCTTTTGAACTGTGGTGTTGGAGAAGACTCTTGAGAGCCCTTTGGACAGCAAGGAGATCAAACCAGTCAATGTTAAAGGAAATCAGTCCTGAATAATTCATTGGAAGGACTGTGGCTAAAGCTGAAGCTCCAATACTTCGGCAACCTGATGCAAAGAGCTGACTCATTAGAAAAGACCCTGATGCTGGGAAAGAGTGAAGGCAAAAGGAGAAGGAGGCAGCAGAGGATGAGATGGTTAGATAGCATCACCAAGGCAATTGACATGAATCTGGGCAAACTCCGGGAGATAGTAAAGGACAGGGAAGCCTGGCGTGCTGCAGTCCATGAGGTCGCAGAGTAAAACATGACTTAGCTACCCAACAACAACAATAGAGCTTTAAGCCTCTCTGGCAGTGGCAGAAACCCTAACTTAGGAAAGGTCATTCCCGTGGTCTCCAGCAAGTTGGACTGGTGCCTGTGGGCTTATTTCAGACTCTCGCCATTTGCAAAGGAACTAGGAATTCCCATGTATGAAGCACCAGGTACCCCTGGCTGGTGAAATTTTCCAGGAAAAGAAAATCCCACCTTGACACAGAAGGCAGGCAGCTCAGTTTTGTGTCTCCAAAATGGACAAGGGTTGAGGTTTCCTGTTTATCTTCCCACCCAAAGGTAACATACAGAACTTTTTCCTCTCTTTGAGCTTCCAGGGGATGTGCTGGAGCTGCTCAACTTCTGCACACCATGGAGGGAGGGGTGGCTGATTGATTCTAGAGCATCAACTATACACCCAATGCACTAGACACACACATGCACGCACACACACACACACACACACAACATATGGACAAACATGATCTCTCAGAGGGCACACAAGCCAAATCTGGTGTGCCCTGTCTGCATACAACACATTGATGGAAAGGACTAGACTGGGTTTCCAGGGAGGACGGAAAGGTAAGAGGAGAAACTGCCCAGAGGAAACACAGCTGCTGTTTGGGCCCAGTGGAAACAGCCCCAAACCTGGGTCCTGTCTGTAGCGCCATCATATTTTCTAGAATTAAGGGGTAGGCTGGGGACATTGTAGGATAAAGTAGTTAAAAACAAATAGGAAGATTGTCTTACTCACGTGGTCTTACTTCAGACATAGCTGGCTTCCAGTTACTAGCAGAAAAGACCAGACAACCTAGATACTGTGTGCTTCAGTTCCTCATTTATAAAATGGTCGTCATTGGACTTCTCTGGCAGTCCAGTGGTTAAGACTCTGTGCTCCCAGTGCAGGGACATGCCTGGTTGGGGAATTAAAATCCTGCATGCCAAATAGCAAGGATAAAAAAAAAGAAAGAAAATGGTCATTGTCACCATCATCATCACAATCGTTGTCATCATCATATCTCCTTTAGATGACTGCATCGATCAAGTGAGAAGATACATATGAAGGGTTTAGCTCAGTCTGAGACACAGTTATTGTTGCTGTTCAGTTACAAAGTCGTGTCCAACTCTGTGATTCCATGGGCTGCAGTATGCCGACTTCCCTGTCCTTCACCATCTCCCGGAGTTTGCTCAAGCTCATGTCCATTGAGTCGGTGATACCGTCCAACCATCTCAGCCTCTGTTTCCCCCTTCTGCCTTCAATTTTTCCCAGCATCGGGGTCTTTTCTAATGAGTCAGCTCTTTGTATCAGGTGGCCAAAATATTGAAACTTCAGCTTCAGCATCAGTCCTTCCAATGAATATTCAGGGTTGATTTCCCTTAGGATTGACTGGTTTGATCTCCTTGCTGTCCAACAGACTCTCAAGAGTCTTCTCCAACACCACAGTTTGAAAGCATTGATTGTTTGGCACTCAGCCGTCTTCATGGTCCAACTCTCACATCCCTACAAGACTACTGGAAAAACCATAGCTTTGACTATACAGACCTTTGTTGACAAAGTGATGTTTCTGCTTTTGAATACACTGTCTAGGTTTGTGCTTTTTTTCCAAGGAGCAAGTACCTTTTAATTTTGTGGCTGCCCACAAAATTTAATTTAATTTTGGAGCCCAAGAAAATAAAGTCTTTGACTGTTTCCATTGTTTCCCAATCTATTTGCTGTTAAGCGATAGGACTGGATGCCTTGATTTTAGTTTTTTGAATGTTGAGCTTTAAGCCAGCTTTTTCACTCTCTTCTTTCACCTTCATCAAAAGGCTCTTTAGTTCCTTTTCGCCTTCTACCATTAGGATGGTGTCATCTGCACAGATGCTCAGTTAGTGGTCACTGCTCTCGACATAACAGTGCTGATGATGGTAATGATGAGGATGTATGTGGATGGACTTGACATGTCTAAGGAGTTGATGATGGTTATAATAATGACTTTTCTGCAGCCATTTACACTTTGCATCTGTTTAGTATACTTCCTTTCTCAAGGGCATCTGATGCATATGGGACTCACAACAATCTCCCTCATAGGGGTTTTTATTTAACTGACGGGAAGCAGGGTTCAGAGGGTTGAGTGACTTGCCAAGACCATGCAGCACAAAAGTAACAGAGCCAAAAGTTCCTCTGGCCTTTTTGTGTTTCTTCCTTGGCCCAGAAGCTCCCTGGACCAATAAACTCCAATAAAATATCATGAGTCAGATTTCAGAAATCCTGGCTCTTTCAAGCCTCCAGCTCATTTAATTGCTCAGGGATACCTTTTTTTCCCTCCTTCCTCATCTGTATAGCAGGGATTAATCACCCCCCAGAGATCAAGAAATAACAAGCTCAACTCACATAGAGAGTGTTTGCTGTGCACGGAGCATTCTGGGCATTATCTGATTTCATTGCTGGCAGCAGTCACCAGCAATGAAGACCATGATTATCCTGGTTTTTCAGAGGAGGATGCTGGGGCTGAGAAAGGTAAAGTCATTTGCCCAAAGTCAGTGACAGAGCCAGGATTCACACCTAGATCTGTCTGGCCCCAAAGCTGAAGCTCTTACCCACAACATCACTAGCTCCCAGAAATTGCTCTGATGGTGAAAGTGACTGCGAGGCCGGGAAAAAGTCAGGAGGGCACCCAAATGGGAGAACTGCTTGGCTGGTCTCTGGCCTAGCCAATACCTTGGCCAGCTCTGGGACCTCCTGGCACGGCAGATGGATGGTCAGGATTAGGCCTGGGTCAGGAGCCTAGACATCTTCAGGGCCCAGAAGATCACAGCAAGCCTTGTGCCCACAGGCCTGGTGCTGCCCGTTCCTGGTCCAGCAGGCAGGAAGGACAAGGTAAGAACACTTACCTATTGAGGGACTTCTGCCCCTGTCCCTCTGTGCCCTCCCAAGGGCTTCTGGTTTCCAGTCCCCTTTGAGCTGCAAGGGACAGCAGGAAGGCCTTTCTCCTCTCCTCTGCTGCAGCTTCATTGACGTTGACATGCTGGGTTTCTATCATCTGAGGCATTGACTTAGAGGATGCAAACGAGGAGGCTACCTGTCAGAGGCAGACAGTCTGCCCCCACTGACCCATGGGCCGACCAAAGAGAGGACCCAAGAATTCTCCATGAACCGTGCTGTGGCCGGCTTAGCAGGAGCCGGGCAGGAGGCCCAGCATAGCCTGGGAAAGGCTGGCAAGCAAATTTCAGGAAGGCACTGGAGCGAGAAGGGCCTCCCTTGCCCTCTGTCCAGGCTCTGGGAGACAGGGGCACCCTAGTGGCCTGGAGAGGACAGGGGCCAGCTGAGGAGCCTGTTAATCCTGCTCCCTCCCAGGCTGCACAGGCCCAGCTAGGATGGACGGGGGATGGGGGGGAGGGTATGGGTGGCAGGGGCAGCACCCAAACTGCAAGACACAGGTTTAGTCTGTTCCTGGGGCCCTGGGGCAAGACCTGGGAGCTGGAGGAAGAGGGAAGAGGCAGATGGGGTAGCTGAGGATGAGGAGCCCCAGACATAGGGTAGGTGGGTGGTGTGGGAGGAGAGGCTCTGCTGTACGCTCGCTGGCCTGGGGATCTACGAGTCAGCACCGAAGCTTGGGCCAGCTGCCTCCAGGCCTGAGCAGGGTGCTTTGCAGCTGAAGGAGGCAGGCGCAGACAGAGCAGGCTCCAGATGGCTATCCCTGGGGTGGCAGAGACACAAGGCAGTCAGGCCTGAATGCCAACAGGGCAGAGGGGCTTCAGTCTGCTCTTCTGAAGGGGTTTTCCATCTCTCCCTGGACTTGACCACCATCTCAAGCATGGAAGAGAAGAGGTCCCAGTGTTGAAGGAAGGGGGACCCCTTTCAGGGCCTGAGAGTAGGCTCTTGTGCAACACTTGGAAACAAATTGTCTGAGGAGACACACTTGCTGACAAAGGAAGAGACTTTACTGGGAAGGGACGCTAGGGCAGAGATCAGGAAGGTAAGGGAAACCCGGAGAACTGTTCTGCCACGCGACTCACAGGCTAGGGTTTTATGGTGAAAGGATCAGTTTCCAGGTTGTCTCTGGCTAATCACTGTGACTCAGGGTCCTTCCTGGGTGGTGCTGCATTGCTCAGCCAAGATGGATTCCAGCAAGGAGGATTCTGGGAGGACCTGTGGACTGGAGTCTCCTGTCTCCTTCTGCTGCTGCTGCTAAGTCTCGTCAGTCGTGCCCGACTCTGTGCGACCCCATAGACGGCAGCCCACCAGGCTCTGCCGTCCCTGGGATTCTCCAGGCAAGAATACTGGAGTGGGTTGCCATTTCCTTCTCCAATGCATGAAAGTGAAAAGGGAACGTGAAGTCGCTCAGTCATGTCCAACTCTTCGTGATCCCATGGACTGTATAGCCCACCATCTGTCCATGGGACCTTTCCCAAATTCTTCCAGTTGGTGGTGTCTTGTTAGTTCTGCATTCCTTACCAGGACCTCCTGATACAAAATAACTCATGCAAATGGTTACTGTGGTGCCAGGCCAGGGTGGGCAGTTTCAGTCAGCCTGACCCTAACACCAGCACTGAGCCTCAGTTTCTAAATCTGAACCAATGCTGCCCTGAGCCCAGCATACTTGCCACTTGCATGTGAGTCGTGCACATGCTCCAGTCAACAGCCATCCTGGTTGGGGAGGGTGGGGGGCAGAGGAGGAAGGTGTGTGTGGGGGGGTGGGGGGTGTCTGCCAACGCCCCCGTGTCAGGACTTGTGGAAAGCTCTGGACTCCTCACTCCTTCAGCGCCCTCATCTTGCCCACACTCCAAAGGCAAGCGTGGTTCTGGACAGGCTCCAACCAGTGTGCCCGCCAAGCATCCCCCTCCGCAAGGTTCCCCCACAGCTCCCCTCAGAGCAGGGTGAAGGGGAAACGGATGTTAATTTGCTTGTCTTTGCTAATTTGAAAAGGAGCATAAACAGCGGAGCTCAGTCACACGGCTCTGCCGAGGGTGTAGTTTAGGTCCAATTATGTGTTATTAGTGCATTTGCTCTTTGTTCCCGTGGCATATTAATTACAGATGTGGTATTGTGGCAATTAACACAATTATGGGCTCGCTCTCTCTTCCAGGAGGCCACAATCCACGTGCTTTTGGGCCAAGGAGTTGGGCTGGTATGATGGTGGGAGATTCCCGCTTGGGAGAAGGCCCACCATTATGGGTTGAATGTGTCTCCCCAAAATTCGTATGTTGAAGTCTTAACCCCCAGTACCTCGGAATGTGATCATATGTGAAGATGGGGTCCCAACAGAAGGAACCAACTTAAAATGAAGTCATTGGGGTGGGCACTAATCCAATATGACTGCTATCCTCATAAAAAGGGGAAATTTAGCCACACAGAATGAAGAAGATACGAAGACACCTGGGAGAGGACGGCCAAGGAGAGAGGCCTGGAGCAGCCCTCAGAAGGAGCAGCCCTGCCAACACCTTGATTTCATTTTTATTGGTTTTATGTGTGTGTGTTTTAATATTTATTTATTTGGCTGTGTTCGGTCTTTTTTGCAGCATGCAGGATCTTTAGTTGTACCATATGAACTCTTACTTGCAGCATGTGGGATCTAGTTCCCTGACCAGGGATTGAACCTGGGGCCTCTACGTTTGAGTACAGCATCTTAGCCACTGGACCACCAGAGAAGTCCCCCAGCACCTTGATTCTGGACTTCTAGCTTCCAGAACTGTGAGAAAATGAATTTCTATTGTCACTTACAGTGTTTGTTAAGGCAACCCAAGCAAACTCATAAACCCATCTCTGTCCCAGGCAGAGTTCTCCATGGGAGAAAAGAAAGGCTCAAGGAGGGAATATCAATAATGCTGTCTGTTCTGAAGTCTTGAGAAGGAATCAGTACAGCCCTCCCACCCAGCACCTCTTTCCAGAGTTGTCCATCAGTGTGGCTTCTGTTGTTCTGGCCCCTGAGCCCTTAGTCTCCACAGCACTGCTGTTGGAATTCCTCTGCACCCACCTTTAATTAGTCACCTGTCTGGCAGGTCCTGAATGCATCACTTCCTCTCCAGTTGCCATCCCCTAGTCTTGATGACACAAGATTACTTACCTTGTAAGGTAAACGGTATATGTTATTTCCCAGGTTAAACCAAGGAATGGTCAGGTATCTGCACAGTACTTTCAGGCTCACAAGATACTTATCAAAGACCGCTTCCATTCCATGTTTGCAGCCACCCTATGGGGGTTTGGTATTATCACTCATTTCATAGGTTTCCCTGGTGGGTCAGATGGTAAAGAATCTGCCTGCAGTGCAGGAGATTGGGGTTTGATCCCTGGGTCAGGACGATCTCCTGGAGAAGGGAATGGCAACCCACTCCAATACTCTTGCCTGGAGAATTCCATGGACAGAGGAGTCTGGTTGGTTTCAGTCCATGAGGTTGCAAAGAGTCGGACACAACTGGTCAGCTAACACTTTCACACTTTTACTTTCACAGGTGGGGAAACTGAGGCTTGGAAAAGTCACACACAACCCGTAAGCAGCAGGGCTCAGAATTTTAGAGTTCTGTGTTCAGGGACTTTCCTGGTGGCTCAGTAGTAAAGAATTTGCCTGCCAATGCAGGAAACACGGGTTTGATCCCTGGTCCATGAAGATCCCACATGCCGCAGAGCAACTAAGCCCCTGAATCACAACTTTGAGTCTGTGCTCTTAAGTCCAAGAACTGCAACTACTGAAGCCCTCATGCCCTAGAGCCCATGCTCCACAAGAAGCCACTGCAAAGAGAAGCCCGTGCACCACAGCTAGAGAGTAGCCTCTGCTCCCCACAACTAGAGGAAAGGCCACACAGCAATGAAGACCCAGCAGAGCCACAAATAAATAAAATTGTATATGTAAATAAAAGAAGTTCTGTGTTTAGATAGGTGAGGGAAGATCTAAATGAAAAGCTCAATGAAATGGGTGTCTTTATTGCAGGACTTCTCAGGACCTTTAGCATGCTGCGACTCTCCAAAAGAGTACCTACAGCACACAACATTTTCCAGTCTTGTGCTCTTGTGGGACACCTGCTATTCTAGGTAGGGGCTATGTGATACCACAGTGCTGCTCTAGGATGGCAAAACCAGGTCTCCAAAGGGAAGAAGAAAACTCTGATCTCAAGGGGCAGGTCCCTTTTCTTCCCCCATGGCAGGTTGGCTGAGCACCCAGGGTTGATGTCACCATGGGATTTCTCACCCCTTGGGGTTCAGCCGGCACCAGACCCAGGGGTGGATGGTTTGTTCCCTATCATATAGCATTGTTCCCTTTAGGTACCACTGCTGTCCTACGTGTTACTCTGTTGGCCCCCAGTAGCCTGTCTTATCTTGGTCACAGGAAGGGAATGTGGCTAAGGCTTTAGTAACTGTGATTGGTCCAAAGGTGTCATGTGACCCAAGCAGAGCCAATCAGAGACTGCTCTGGGATTGTTTGGAGCACTAAGGATATTGTAGAGGAGACAGTCTCAAAGGAGATGATGAGATCAAAAGGCAAGGTCAAGAAGAAACCAAAATTGATGGACCTAGAAGAGGAGAATCCCCTCAAAAGCACTGAGTCTCCAGTTTTAGCCCCTGAGGCCCTGGTTCTGACAGCAATCACCTTCAGCCTATAAGCTGCCCCAGACATTCCCCAGCGATGAGATCTGGCTGGAGATGGGTTTCTGCTGCCTGCAAGTCGGAAGGTCATGACCGCTGCACATGCCTGAGCCTGGAATTGTTTTACCAGCCCAGACAGGCCCAACAGGGCTGTGAGTTTGGGTGCCACACAGGTGCCAGGGCCCAGCCTCCCTGAAATGTGCCCAGAGGCCTCAGCCAGAGAAACAGACAATGCCCTTCTGTCTGTAGGTTCCACATTTCCTTATTTTAGTTCAGAAAATAGGGTCACTGTAGCTGGGGGTCACAGAGGGCTCAGCAGAGGAGCCATTTCAAGATCAAGGTTATTCATTCATTTAACAAACCATATTGACAGCCCACAATGTGTCAGGTACTAGGGGCACAGCTGTGCAGAAGCCAGATGAGGATCTTGTTCCCACAAGCTTACCTTCTAGTGGGAGGAGTAAGAGATAAACAAAGGAAGAAAATTATAAATAAGGTTATTTCAAATAAGCAAAATAAACAGAAAAATGGGATAGAGGGACTTCCCTGGTAGTCCAGTGGCTAAGACTCCATGTTCCCAATGTAAGGGACTCGGGTTCCATCCCTGGTCAGGGAACTAGATCCCACATGCTGCAACTAAGAGTTTGAGTGCCATAACTAAGACCTGGCACAGCCAAATAAATAAATGGGATTGAGCATGTGAACGTGGAAGTGAAAGTCACTCAGTCCTGTCTGACTCTTTGTGGCCCCATGGGCTATAACAGTCCATGGAATTCTCCAGGCCAGAATACTGGAGTGGATAGCTTTTCCCTTCTCCAGGGGATCTTCCCAACCCAGGGATCAAACCCAGGTCTCCCACATTGCAGGCAGATTCTTTACCAGCTGAGTCACAAAGAAAGCTCAAGAATACTGGAGTGGGTAGCCTATCCCTTCTCCAGCGAATCTTCCTGACCCAGGAATTGAACCAGGGTCTCCTGCACTGCAGGCAGATTCTTTACCAATTGAGCTATTAGGGAAGGCCTGGGATATAGCATGTCAGAGAGCAAATTAAGGTAGTTAGTGAAGACCCCATGTTATGGTTTGAATGTTTATGCCTCCCCCTTCCCAAATTCATATGGTACAATCCTATATACCAACATGAAGGTGTTAGGAGGTGGGGCCTTAGGGAAGTGATTAGATCATGAAGGTAGAGCCCTTATGATTGGGATTAGTGCTCTTATAAAAGAGATCCCATAGAGCTCCCTGGCTCCTTCCACTGTACAGTAAGAAGCTGGCAGTCTGCACCCCAGGAAAAGTCACCAGAACCTGATCAGGCTAGCACCCTGATCTTGGACTGCCAGCCTCCAGAACTTTGAGGAATACATTGCTGCTGTTTATAAGTCACCCAGTATGTGATATTTTGTTATAGCAGCCTGAACAGACTAAGATGGGGGGTGACATTTGAGCTGACATCTGAAAATTGAGGATCAGCCATGTGTAAGAGAATTGTAGGCAGAAGGAAGAGCCCTGAGCTGGGGGCAGGCTCAGGCTGGCTGAGGGGTGAATGGAGCCAGGGGCTGGTTTCGGAGGGCAGGGGAGAGGGGCAGGAGATGAGGTCAGAGGTTAGCAGGAGCCAGGTCACCAGGTTCTTGGGCTGCCCCTGACAGGGAGCAGAGATTTTATCCTGCATACAAATGGCAGCCATCCTTGCAGGGTCCCGGGTGGGAACATGGGCAGCAGTTTCCTCAGGTCCCAGAAAAGCAAACGGCTCCAGACATAAGCTTTCGGGGGAGCCCAAGTGTAAGTGAAACAGAGTGGAGCAGAGACTTCCCTGACGCAACAAGAGTCAGAATGCCCCTCGCCCTCAAAGGCTTGGGATCTCTGGTGCTACCTAGTGGTCCAGAGAGGTTGGGTAACGCTGCAGAAGCAAACAGGCCCAAGACCCTCAGGGCACAAAACAACACACTTCCTCACTGGTGGACTAGTGAGGGCTCTGCCAGGACCCAGGCTGGTAGACCAGATGCCTCTGGAACATTACCAAGCAGTTCTTCTTCTTTTTTTTAATATTGTTTTTGGTTGTGCTCGGCCTTCATTGCTGCCCATGGGCTGTCTCAAGTTGTGGAGAACGGGGGCTACTCTCTAGTTGTGATGCACAGGCTTCTCATTGTGGAGGCTTCTCTTTGTGCAGCACAGGCTCCAGACACCCTGGCTTCAGTAATTGCAGCATATGGGCTCAGTGGTTGCAGTTCATGAACCCTAGAGCTCAGTAACTGTGGCTCACAGGCTTAGTCACACCCAGGCATGTGGAATCCTTCTGGAAGTGAAGTGAAGTGAAAATTGGTCAGTCGTGTCCAACTCTTTGAGACCCCATGGACTATACAGTTCATGAAATTCTCCAGGCCAGAATACTGGAGTGGGTTGGCCTTTCCCTTCTCCAGGGAAAGAGATTATTCCTAACCCGGGGTTTGAACCCAGGTCTCCTGCATTGAGGGTAGATTCTTTACCAGCTGAGCCACAAGGGAAGCCCAGAATCCTTCTGGACCAGGAATCAAATCTGTGTCCTTTGCATTGGCAGGTAGATTCCTATTCACTGTACCACAAGGCAAGTCCCCAAGCAGTTATCAAAGGCTCCACCTGAGGGACTCCCTGGAGGTCCAGTGGCTAAGACTCTGTGCTCCCAATGCAGGGGGCCCAGGTGGGGAACTAAAGCCTGTGTGCCAGAACTAAAAGATTCCACATGCTGCAACTAAATAAATAAATATTTAAAAACAGGGGGAAAAAAAAAGCCTCCACCTGAGATGGCCCAGCACTTCTGCCCATGTTCCATTGGCCAAAGCAAGTCAGAGCCATGCTTAACTGGAAAGAATGAGAGGACGAGGGGTACCCAATCCTTCCGTATGCCTGGATGGGAAACAGCTCAGGAGTGTTTGGGGAACAGCATCAATAACTCCCACAACCCTCTGCTTTAGGGTGGGAAACTGAATCTTAGACATGAGGAATGGAATCACCCAAGGTCAGTGGCGGAGGAGGCTAAGCAACCAGACCCTGGGGGTGATCCAGTGCTCTCTCTGTGCTACCCCACCCCTTCCCCACCCTGCCCAGCCTCCTCTTCTGCCTAATGACCTTTTTGAAAGTAAATTTATTTATTTTTAATTGAAGGATAATTGCTTTATAATATCGTGTTCGTTTCTGCCATACATCAACATGAATCAGCCATAGGTATACATATGTCCCCTCCCTCTTGACGCTTCCTCCTACCTTCCACCCCTCCCTACCCCTCTAGGTTGTCACAGAGTCCTGGTTTGTGTTCCCTAAGTCACATAGCAAATTTCCATGGGTTATCTATTCTACATATGGTAGTGTAACTGTTTCCATGTTACTCTCTCCGTGCATCCCTCAGCCCGTGTCCTCTTTTTCCTCCCCCAGCCCATGTCAAAAGTTTGTTTTCTGTGTCTGCGTCTCCATTGCTGCCCTGCAAATAGGTTCATCAGCACCACCTTTCTAGATTTCATATATATGCATTAATATATGATATTTGCTTTTCTTTCTGACTTATTTCACTCTGTACAATAGGCTCTAGGCTCATGCTAATGACCTGTAAGAGCTTTATCTCATAAGCTGCTCACACCCTCCACTTATAAGCGTGAGTTCATCCTCCCAACCTCTCAGTGGAGGGACAGGGTCCTGGGACACCCCCTCTCACCCTTCTTCTCTCCCGGGGCAAATGTTTGGGCCCTGAAGAGATCACACAGCCTGGAGAGGGGGTGGCCAGAGCAGGCCTGGGCTCGTGCTGGCAGCTGCCCATCCAGCAGCAGGAATCTGCAGGGCCGGGCAGGTCAGGCCGCACAGATGGCTGTTCTGAAAGCATCAGAATCCAGCCTGAACTCCTGGGCCTGCCCTGACGCATCACCCCACACATCACTGTTTCCTCCTTCAGAAGCTATTTCCTGGGCTCCTCTGGCCAGCCTCCCTGGGTCTGGGTGCTGGGGAGGAGCCAGGGACCAGTGGCCCTGGTGGACTCACAGACTTCTGCAACGGCCCTGCCCTGACCCCCCATGTGCCGCAGGATGGGCAAGGAGAAGGACAGCCCCATGGGCAGGTGCTGGGGCTCCCAGGGACCCTCCTGGCTGCCTGGGCTCTGGGCGACAGGCCTGAGTCTGCTGGCTCCAGATCCGCCTTCTCTGTAACAAGGGTTCTGTTTTCCCCAGAACACTGCCCTATAGTTTGTTTCCAGACCAGTCGCCCCAGTGGCCTCTGCCGGGCTGAGTCCTTGTATGCCACCTTCCACCTCCCATGCAGGAGGTCCTCAGTCAGTGTTCCAGTGGCCCAACTGGGGCAGCTGGGCTGGGTTAACTCTGCCAGAATCTGGAGAGGTCCTGGGGGCCAGCCAGAGGACTCAGGGTGCCCTCTCTGAAGCCAGCCACCTGAGCCGGGAGGACCCGTGCAGGCCACCAAGCAAGGTTCTGGATGGAAACCTCGAGGGGCCAGAGTCCAGGCTGCCCCTCCCAGGGCATGGCCTTCTGCAGCCCCAGCAGTTTCAGATGAGGTATGGGGGCGGGGAGAAAACCCACAGATCACCTTCCTCTGGGATACTGGACCACAGCCAGGAGAAATCTCCAAGGGGGCAAGCGGGCAGGAGCGGTCCTGTGGGAAGGGGGTGGGTGGGCAGGGACAGCCAGGCCTCACCTCTGGACCTGCCCCAGGCCTCCTGTGGGCTGCAGTCTGGGGGCAGAGCATCTCTGATTGTGCACCGCAGGGGCTGCATGGTAGGCCTGGCCAGGAGTGGCCAAGCCAGGTCAGGGAGACCCAGTGAGGGCGGCTTTGGGTGCTGCGTGGGGTTAGGTAGGTCTGTGGAAACAGCAGAGGGTGAGGCTGGCCCCACCGGGGCCCTGTCTGGCCTGCCCCTCATCTGGGTGCTTTCCCACTCACAGTCCGGCTCCTCCCCACCCCATGCCTGGGCCTGGGCTGCACTGGGTCTGGTTCCCTAGGGTGGTCCGCGTTTCTCTTGTGAACGAGGACACAGGAGGATGTGCAGCCTTGGGTAAACAAAGGGCTATTTTTACCGCCTCATTGTTTCCTCCCTCAGCTCCCGGCCAAGGTACACCTCACACCTCCCTCCTCACAAAGGCTGCCAGGTGCTGGCGGCTCAGCCATCGCCTCTCCCTTGGCCAGCTCACAGCAGGCTGGGTTGCAGGCGGAGGACAGGAGGCCGTCCCTGAGCTGCAGGTGGTGGCCTTGAGGCTGGAGAAGTCCACAGAAGACCCCAGAGCCCAGCGTGCAGGACCATCGCCTCAGTGAGGGGCTGCAGTCTCCCCCACTCCTCTGGGTGGACTTACAACCCACCCAGACCCACGAGCTGCTCAGAAGAAGCCACCTAAGGAGAGGTCAAGGCTTGGGAGCAGGCCCCATAGCCCCATGGTTTGCGTTGCTGGTGATGGAGACCAAAAAAAAATAAGCAGGCCAGATCTTTAGCTGGTTTTACTGTTTGAAATTCCCTCCAGCCAACTCCCTGCCTGACCCCCAGGCAGGCTGCTCCCAAGGGCAGCCCACTCTGGTCCTGCCGCTGCTGGTGTCCACACACTGCTCCAGACCGCAGCCCACAGGGCAGGTATCATCCTGTGGTCCAGATGGGGAAACAGAGGCTTGGAAACCTTCAGTGGCTTCCTGGGTTACACAGCTGGTAACTGGCAGAGCCTGGGTTTGAACCTGGATCTGTGTGGCTCCCGGCTCCCGAGTCCAGCAGCCCCCACCTCCAGAGACTGACAGGGGCTTTGTTCCACTCCACAGCTCTGGTTGGGGAACCCTCAGGCCCAGGCCTGGAGGTGGGGGTGGGGCTGGGGGTGATGGAGCGGGAGAGTGCTGGGTGTTCAGAGCCAGCGGCCCCATTCCCCTCCTCCTCCTGTTTGCTCCCAGGCAGAGCTGCAGCTTGAAGGAGCCTCTGGCTGTGATGGGTTTTTTTTAACCACTTGATCATGATCAAGGATTTAATTTTATCCTCTTCCCTGGCTGGCTCTGATTCTATTTGGAGTTGAAGCACGAGCCAGTGAGCAGGAGGGTCCTTGGAGCCCTGGTGGAGCCGCCCACCCGCAGGCTCTTCGAGGCCCCTCCGTGCCTGTCCAGACATGGCAGGGTCCATCTGGGAGACCCTCTCAGCTCTTTAGGCTCCGCAAGGCTGGGGGCTTCCATTCCAGTTACCGATCTTCCTCCTTGCAAAGCTGCTTAGCAGAGGGAGAGGCCCTAGGATGGGGGTCTGGGGAGATGGGAACAGGAAGCAGCCTTGGCCACAACAGGGGAGCCTTTCAGCTCTCTCATCCTCATCAAAACAGCATTTAACTAGCACCTGATTGGACCTGAGGCTTGTTCCCCCACCCCACCCCACCCCACCCCCAGGATCTCCAGGAGCTGCAGGCGGACGAGGCCTTGCTGGGGGTTAGGGGTGGGGGTGGAGGACACCATCATGGTGACTTAATGATGCCCATATGTGCTGACCACCCACTGTGGGCGGGTCACCAGGCTAAGCTTGTCCTGTGCATTATCTCATTAATTCTCAGCAACAGCCTGATAGGATAGATGCTCCGGTTTTCTCTATTTTTCCAATGGTGGCTAATTTGCCCCAAGTCACATAGCTGCTGAGTGGTAGATCCAGACTTCAGTCCCACCAGGTGGCCTTCAGAGTTCTTGCTCTGAACCGTAATGTCTCCCCAGCCCCCAAAGACATAAAGATTTACACTGTGGGAGAAAACAGCATAAAGCGAGGTCTGGAGAGAACAATGTTTGTCCAGGAATTTATTGGGTTCAAAGAATCTTTCTTCTTCTTTTTTTTTTCTTTTTTATAAAATATTTCTTTATCTGGCTGCATGGGGTCTTGGTTGCGGCATTCCAGGTCTTCACTGCGTCGTGCAGGATCTTTCGCTGTGTCGCATGGACTCTCTAGTGTGGCATGTGGGTTCAGGAGTTGTACATGGGCTTAGTTGCTCCAAGGCCTGTGGGATCTTCGTTCCCTGACAAGGGATTGAACCCGCGTCCCCTGCATTGCAAGGCGAATTCTTAACCGCTGAACCACCAGGTAAGCTCCTCAAAGCACCTTCATGTAGAATTTGTCAAAGGTTCAGTTGTTTCTATTATTTTTCCCATTTTATAGATGAGAAAAAATCAGACTGAGACCTGCCAAAATGTACAGAGTTCACAAACCCGGCCTGTTGTCCCCAAACCCACGGCTCTCTCATTGCCCTCTCTTGGACATAGGTGTGCTTCAAGGTGGGATTGCCAGGTGCTGGCAGGGGGCTGTGACCAGGAAGAGTTAGGGCAAAGTGGAAGAGGAACTTATTCTAGAAAAACCAGCTTAGCCTGGAGAAGTGCCAGGTCTGCACGCGGAGGCCCCAGAGTGCCCGACAGGAGAGGAGCAAGAGTCAGGATGGATGACTGCAACAGCAGCTTCTTCCTGGGGAGGAAGGCTGGATGGAGGACTCAGCAGTTGGGTTAACCCACCTGACAACCTACTAAAGTCACATACAACTGGGCTTGGAGAACAAGGGTAAGTACCAGACTGGCCCTGGGGTCCTAGAGCTGGCTGGCAGGGAGAAGGTGCTCACGCTCAGCTGCTCAGTCATGTCTAACTCTTTGTGACCCTCCTGGACTATAGCCCACCAGGCTCCTCTGTCCATGGGATTTTCCAGGCAAGTATACTGGAGTGAGTTGCCATTTCCTCCTCTGGGGGATCTCCCTGACCCAGGGATCGAACCTGTACCTCCTGCATTGCAGGCAGATTCTCTACCTGCTGAGCCATCGGGGAAGCCCAGGGAGAAAGTACCAGGCTGCAAGGTCTACTCCCCATGACCTCCTGCCCCCTCCTGTCAAAGTTAGAAGTAGTAACCATAAGCCTGGACTCTGGGGTCAGACAACCTGGGTCCAAGTTCTGGCTGAACCACACCGACCTTTAGCAAACTAAGTAACCCTCTACTTCCTCATCTGTAAAAAGGGGATCAGATCAGATCAGATCGACCCCATGAATCGCAGCACGCCAGGCCTCCCTGTCCATCACCAGCTCCTGGGGTTCACTCAGACTCACGTCCATCGAGTCAGTGATGCCATCCAGCCATCTCATCCTCTGTCATCCCCTTCTCCTCCTGCCCCCAATCCCTCCCAGCATCAGAGTCTTTTCCAAGGAGTCAGCTCTTCACATGAGGTGGCCAAAGAACTGGAGTTTCAGCTTTAGCATCATTCCTTCCAAAGAAATCCCAGGGCTGATCTCCTTCAGAATGGACTGGTTGGATCTCCTTGCAGTCCAAGGGACTCTCAAGAGTCTTCTCCAACACCACAGTTCAAAAGCATCAATTCTTTGGTGCTCAGCCTTCTTCACAGTCCAACTCTCACATCCATACATGACCACGGCAAAAACCATAGCCTTGACCAGATGGACCTTTGTTGGCAAAGTAATGTCTCTGCTTCTGAATATGCTATCTAGGTTGGTCATAACTTTCCTTCCAAGGAGTAAGCATCTTTTAATTTCATGGCTGCAGTCACCATCTGCAGTGATTTTGGAGCCCCCCAAAAATAAAGTCTGACCCTGTTTCCACTGTTTCCCCATCTATTTCCCATGAAGTGATGGGACCAGATGCCATGGTCTTCATTTTCTGAATGTTGAGCTTTAAGCCAACTTTTCACTCTCCACTTTCACTTTCATCAAGAGGCCTTTTAGTTCCTCTTCACTTTCTGCCATAAGGGTGGTGTCATCTGCATATCTCAGGTTATTGATATTTCTCCCAGCAGTCTTGATTCCAGCTTGTGCTTCTTCCAGTCCAGCGTTTCTCATGATGTACTCTGCATAGAAGTTAAATAAGCAGTGTGACAATATACAGCCTTGATGTACTCCCTTTCCTATCTGGAACCAGTCTGTTGTTCCATGTCCAGTTCTAACTGTTGCTTCCTGACCTGCATACAAATTTCTCAAGAGGCAGATCAGGTGGTCTGGTATTCCCATCTCTTTCAGAATTTTCCACAGTTTATTGTGATCCACACAGTCAAAGGCTTTGGCATAGTCAATAAAGCAGAAATAGATGTTTTTCTGGAACTCTCTTGCTTTTTCCATGATCCAGCGGATGTTGGTAATTTGATCTCTGGTTCCTCTGCCTTTTCTAAAACCAGCTTGAACATCAGGAAGTTCACAGTTCACATATTGTTGAAGCCTGGCTTGCAGAATTTTGAGCATTACTTTACTAGCATGTGAGATGAGTGCAATTGTGTGGTAGTTTGAGGAAAAAGGGGATAATAACATACTTAACTCACATGTGATTGAAGATGGTGTATGTAAAGTGCTACACACCCTTACACATGTAACACCTGCCCACAACACAGTCTCTGTGTTATTCAGACTGGGACAACTGGGAACTTCCCTGGCAGTGTAGTAGTTAAGACTTCATGCTGCCAGTGTAGGGGGTGAGGGTTCAATCCCTGGTCAGGGAACTAGGATCACATATGCCGCAGGGCAAGAGGTTAAAAAAAAAAAAAAAGTCAAAAAGACTGAGACATGGGAGATACCCACATAAAAAACCAGCACTGGGCTTCCCCAGTGACTCAGATGATAAATAATCTGCCTGCAAGTGCAGACCTGGGTTCAGTCCCTGGATCAGGAAGACCCCCCTGGAGAAGGAATGGCAACCCACTCCAGTATTTTTGCCTGGAGGAGTCCATGGACAGGGGAGCCTGGCAGCTTGCAGTCCATGGGGTCACAAAGAGTCAGACATGGCTGAGCAACTAACACTTTCACTTTCACTGCCTTCCACAGCCAAGGTCAAGGCCTGGAGGAGGAAACTGTCAGAGGTTTAGGCACTGTGCAAGTGGGTGGGGCTCCCACAGGTGTGCCAAGAGGGTTAAGTTGCTCACTCTCCACCTTCCCTAGGGGTCCAGAAGGCCTAGGCAGGGCCAGCAGGGTGGGGCTCCTAACTTTGTGGCCCCACCCCTAGGAAGCCATACTCAAGGGGCAGTTCCAAGCTTAGGCAAGGCACTGGCTGATATTCAAAGGGTATTTTCTGCCCTTGTCCTTTGAGAAGGACTTTCTTTAAATCCCTCGTGGCTCAGAGGTTAAAGCGTCTGCCTGCAATGCAGGAGACCTGGGTTTGATCATCCCTGGAGAAGGAAATGGCAACCCACTACAGTATTCTTGCCTGGCGAATCCCATGGATGGAGGAGCCTAGTGGGCTACAGTCCACGGGGTTGCAAAGAGTCGTACATGACTGAGTGACTTAACTTTCACTAACTTCCTAGAGGAGCTATCTCACGTTGAAGGTCAGGAAGGGCGGCGGTGAGGAGATACCCCTCGGCTGGAGCAGCCGTGAAGAGATACCCCATGTCCAAGGTAAGAGAAACCCAAGTAAGACAGTAGGAGCTGCAAGAGGGCATCAGAGGGCAGACACACTGAAACCATACTCACAGGAAACTAGTCAATCTAATCACACTAGGACCACAGCCTTGTCCAACTCAATGAAACTAAGCCATGCCCGTGGGGCAACCCAAGACAGGTGGGTCATGGTGGAGAGATCTGACAGAATGTGGTCCACTGGAGAAGGGAATGGCAAACCACTTCAGTATTCTTGCCTTGAGAACCCCATGAACAGTATGAAAAGGCAAAATGATAGGATACTGAAAGAGGAACTCCCCAGGTCAGTGGGCGCCCAATATGCTACTGGAGATCAGTGGAGAAATAACTCCAGAAAGAATGAAGGGATGGAGCCAAAGCAAAAACAATACCCAGTTGTGGATGTGACTGGTGATAGAAGCAAGGTCCGATGCTGTATTGCATAGGAACCTGGAATGTCAGGTCCATGAATCAAGGCAAATTGGAAGTGGTCAAACAAGAGATGGCAAGAGTGAATGTCGACATTCTAGGAATCAGCGAACTAAAATGGACTAGAATGGGTGAATTTAACTCAGATGACCATTATATCTACTAATGCGGGCAGGAATCCCTCAGAAGAAATGGAGTAGCCATAATGGTCAACAAGAGTCCAAAATGCAGTACTTGGATGCAATCTCAAAAACGACAGAATGATCTCTGTTCGTTTCCAAGGCAAACCATTCAATATCACAGTAATCCAAGTCTATGCCCCAACCAGTAATGCTGAAGAAGCTGAAGTTTAACAGTTCTATGAAGACCTACACTACCTTTTAGAACTAACACCCAAAAAAGATGTCCTTTTCATTATAGGGGACTGGAATGCAAAAGTAGGAAGTCAAGAAACACCTGGAGTAACAGGCAAATTTGGCTTTGGAATACGGAATGAAGCAGGGCAAACACTAATAGAGTTTTGCCAAGAAAATGCACTGGTCATAACAAACACCCTCTTCCAACAACACAAGAGAAGACTCTATACATGGACATCACCAGATGGTCAACACCGAAATCAGATTGATTATATTCTTTGCAGCCAAAGATGGAGAAGCTCTATACAGTCAACAAAAACAAGACCAGGAGCTGACTGTGGCTCAGATCATGAACTCCTTATTGCCAAATTCAGACTTAAATTGAAGAAAGTAGGGAAAACCACTAGACCATTCAGGTATGACCTAAAGCAAATCCCTTATGATTATATAGTGGAAGTGAGAAATAGATTTAAGGGCCTAGATCTGATAGAGTGCCTGATGAACTATGGAATGAGGTTCATGACATTGTACAGGAGACAGGGATCAAGACCATCCCCATGGAAAAGAAATGCAAAAAAGCAAAATGGCTGTCTGGGGAGGCCTTACAAATAGCTGTGAAAAGAAGAGAGGTGAAAAGCAAAGGAGAAAAGGAAAGATATAAGCATCTGAAAGCAGAGTTCCAAAGAATAGCAAGAAGGGATAAGAAAGACTTCCTCAGCAATCAATGCAAAGAAATAGAGGAAAACAACAGAATGGGAAAGACCAGAGATCTCTTCAAGAAAATTAGAGATACTAAGGGGACATTTCATGCAAAGATGGGCTCGATAAAGGACAGAAATGGTATGGACCTAACACAGCAGAAGATATTAAGAAGAGGTGGCAAGAATACACAGAAGACCTGTACAAAAAAGATCTTCACGACCCAGATAATCATGATGGTGTGACCACTGACCTAGAGCCAGACATCCCGGAATGTGGAGTCAAGTGGGCCTTAGAAAGCATCACTAGGAACAAAGCTAGTGGAGGTGATGGAATTCCAGTTGGGCTATTTCAAGTCCTGAAAGATGATGCTGTGAAAGTGCTGCACTCAATATGCCAGCAAATCTGGAAAACTCAGCAGTGGCCACAGGACTGGAAAAGGTCAGTTTTCATTACAATCCCAAAGAAAGGCAATGCCAAAGAATGCTCAAACTACTGCACAATTGCACTCATCTCACATGCTAGTAAAATAATGCTCAAAATTCTCCAAGCCAGGCTTCAGCAATACGTGAACCGTGAACTTCCTGATGTTCAAGCTGGTTTTAGAAAAGGCAGAGGAACCAGAGATCAAATTGCCAACATCCGCTGGATCATGGAAAAAGCAAGAGAGTTCCAGAAAAACATCTATTTCTGCTTTATTGACTATGCCAAAGCCTTTGACTGTGTGGATCACAATAAGCTGTGGAAAATTCTGAAAGAGATGGGAATACCAGACCACCTGATCTGCCTCTTGAGAAATCTGTATACAGGTCAGGAAGCAACAGTTAGAACTGGACATGGAACAACTGACTGGTTCCAGATAGGAAAGGGAGTACATCAAGGCTGTATATTGTCATCCTGCTTATTTAACTTCTATGCAGAGTACATCATGAGAAACGCTGGACTGGAAGAAACACAAACTGGAATCAAGATTGCCGGGAGAAATATCAATAACCTGAGATATGCAGATGACACCACCCTTATGGCAGAAAGTGAAGAGGAACTAAAGAGCCTCTTGATGAAAGTGAAAGTGGAGAGTGAAAAGTTGGCTTAAAGCTCAACATTCAGAAAACGAAGATCATGGCATCTGGTCCCATCACTTCATGGGAAATAGATGGGGAAACAGTGGAAACAGGGTCAGACTTTATTTTTCTGGGCTTCAAAATCACTGCAGATGGAGACTGCAGCCATGAAATTAAAAGACGCTTACTTCTTGGAAGGAAAGTTATGACCAACCTAGATAGCATATTAAAAAGCAGAGACATTACTTTGCCAACAAAGGTCCGTCTGGTCAAGGCTATGGTTTTTGCTGTGGTCATGTATGGATGTGAGAGTTGGACTGTGAAGAAGGCTGAGCGCCGAAGAATTGATGCTTTTGAACTGTGGCGTTGGAGAAGACTCTTGAGAGTCCCTTGGACTGCAAGGAGATCCAACCAGTCCATTCTGAAGGAGATCAGCCCTGGGATTTCTTTGGAAGGAATGATGCTGAAGCTGAAACTTCAGTACTTTGGCCACCTCATGCGAAGAGTTGACTCCTTGGAAAAGACTCTGATGCTGGGAGGGATTGGGGGCAGGAGGAGAAGGGGACGACAGAGGATGAGATAGCTGGATGGCATCACTGACTCGATGGACGTGAGTCTGAGTGAACCCTAGGAGCTGGTGATGGACAGGGAGGCCTGGCGTGCTGCGATTCATGGGGTCACAAAGAGTCGGACACGACTGAGCGACTGAACTGAACTGAACTTTTCTTTTCTTTAAATCACTATATGGTACCACAGATGGTAAAGAATCTGCCAGCAATCCGGGAGACCCAGGTTCAATCCCTGGCTCAGGCAGATTCCCTGGAGAAGGAAATGGCAACCCAATTCAGTATTCTTGCCTGGAGAATTCCATGGATAGAGGAGCCTGGTGGGCTATATAGTCCATAGGGTCACAAAAAATGGGACATGACTGAGCAACTAACACTTTAATTTTTCTTTAAATCAGGACCAGTAGTCATGGTTCCCCAAGTCCGCTAAATACCAGTTGTTGCCCTAGAAGAGAAAGCTGCTTCATTGGCTGGAAAGGTGTTTTTGTTTTTTTGTTTGTTTTATTCCCTGCCCAGGGATTTAACCCAGGGCCACTGCAGTGAAACCCTGGAATCCTAACCACTAAGCCACCGGGGAACTCCGAGAAGTGTTTTCTAAACGTGGCCTCAGAGACTTCCCCAGTGGTTAAGATTCAATTGCAGAAGTGAGGGCGGGTTCCATTCCTGGTCTGGGAACTAAGATCCCACATGCTGTGCAGCATGGCCAAAAACGACAAACAAACAAGGCCTCAGGTTAGTCTAGGCCTAGTTCATCCTCCAGGAAAGGAATGGGTGGCCATGAGCCTGAGAGAAAGCAAGAGACAGACAGAGAGGGAGGGAGGCCATGTGAGCGGGCAGGTGGGTGATGGATGGTTGGTCCCCTGGGGCCCAGAAATCTCCCCTGCTCTGGCAGCCACCACCACTGAACCAGGTGCCACAGAGGGATCGTTTTCCCTGCCACAAAGGGCCGGTTCAAAAGCTGGAGCAGCCTGGATTCTCATAGGTGCTATTCACCGTGGGTCTAGGGGGAAGGCTTCACTGATTCTCCACCACCCTCTCCCCAGGCCTGGGAAACGTCAACAAAAGGCAAGGTGCCCTGTCTCCCTCCTCACCCCACGCCCCCACCCTCCCCCCTCCCAGCCTCCCTCAGGCTCAGGTGGCCCCAAGCTGTCTTGGCCTCGGCAGTCCTAATCCCGCTGTTGGGGTCCCCTGGAATTAGGAAGGTGGACCCAGAAGGTTGCCTTCTATGGGGGCTGAGGGACCCCAAGAGAGACAATCCTGCCCGTGTTTCCCCTTCACCTGTTGAAGCAGTTATGGGAGACTCCTCCCTCCCCACTTCCAGCAGCAGACTCCAGGCAGGTGGGACCCGGGCCAGCCAACCCCTCCTCTGCACAAGGGCCGAGCTTAAAAGAGCCGATTAAGTCCAAGGTTAATTACTGACAATGCCACTCAGGAGGCAGGCTGGGGGTGGGGAGCTTCTGTACATAACTTAACCTGACAAAAGCCCCTTGAAGCGAAAAGCAAAGGAGAAAAGGAAAGATATAAACATCTGAATGCAGAGTTCCAAAGAATAGCAAGAAGAGATAAGAAAGCCTTCCTCAGCAATCAATGCAAAGAAATAGAGGAAAACAACAGAATGGGAAAGACTAGAGATCTCTTCAAGAAAATTAGAGATACTAAGGGGACATTTCATGCAAAGACGGGCTCAATAAAGGACAGAAATGGTATGGACCTAACACAGCAGAAGATATTAAGAAGAGGTGGCAAGAATACACAGAAGACCTGTACAAAAAAGATCTTCACGACCCAGATAATCATGATGGTGTGACCACTGACCTAGAGCCAGACATCCCGGAATGTGGAGTCAAGTGGGCCTTAGAAAGCATCACTAGGAACAAAGCTAGTGGAGGTGATGGAATTCCAGTTGGGCTATTTCAAGTCCTGAAAGATGATGCTGTGAAAGTGCTGCACTCAATATGCCAGCAAATCTGGAAAACTCAGCAGTGGCCACAGGACTGGAAAAGGTCAGTTTTCATTACAATCCCAAAAAGGCAATGCCAAAGAATGCTCAAACTACCACACAATTGCACTCATCTCACACGCTAGTAAAGTAATGCTCAAAATTCTCCAAGCCAGGCTTCAGTAATACGTGAACCGTTAACTTCCTGATGTTCAAGCTGGTTTTAGAAAAGGCAGAGGAACCAGAGATCAAATTGCCAACATCCGCTGGATCATGGAAAAAGCAAGAGAGTTCCAGAAAAACATCTATTTCTGCTTTATTGACTATGCCAAAGCCTTTGACTGTGTGGATCACAATAAACTGTGGAAAATTCTGAAAGAGACGGGAATACCACACCACCTGACCTGCCTCTTGAGAAATCTGTATGCAGGTCAGGAAGCAACAGTTAGAACTGGACATGGAACAACAGACTGGTTCCAGATAGGAAAGGGAGTACATCAAGGCTGTATATTGTCACCCTGCTTATTTAACTTCTATGCAGAGTACATCATGAGAAACGCTGGACTGGAAGAAACACAAGCTGGAATCAAGATTGCCAGGAGAAATATTAATAACCTGAGATATGCAGATGACACCACCCTTATGGCAGAAAGTGAAGAGGAACTAAAAAGCCTCTTGATGAAAGTGAAAGAAGAAAGAGAAAAGTTGGCTTAAAGCTTAACATTCAGAAAACGAAGATCATGGCATCCGGTCCCATCACTTCATGGGAAATAGATGGGGAAACAGTGGAAACAGGGTCAGACTTTATTTTTCTGGGCTTCAAAATCACTGCAGATGGTGACTGCAGCCATGAAATTAAAAGACGCTTACTCCTTGGAAAGAAAGTTATGACCAACCTAGGTAGCATATTCAAAAGCAGAGACATTACTTTGCCAACAAAGGTCCGTCTGGTCAAGGCTATGGTTTTTGCTGTGGTCATGTATGGATGTGAGAGTTGGACTGTGAAGAAGGCTGAGCGCCGAAGAATTGATGCTTTTGAACTGTGGTGTTGGAGAAGACTCTTGAGAGTCCCTTGGACTGCAAGGAGATCCAACCAGTCCATTCTGAAGGAGATCAGCCCTGGGATTCCTTTGTAGGGAATGATTCTGAAGCTGAAACTCCAGTACTTTGGCCACCTCATGTGAAGAGCTGACTCCTTGGAAAAGACTCTGATGCTGGGAGGGATTGGGGGCAGGAGGAGAAGGGGACAACAGAGGATGAGATGGCTGGATGGCATCACTGACTCGATGGACGTGAGTCTGAGTGAACCCTAGGAGCTGGTGATGGACAGGGAGGCCTGGCGTGCTGCGATTCATCAGGTCACACAGAGTCAGACACAACTGAGTGACTGAACTGATGTGTCTCTATGTAGTTTTTAGCTAACACAGCTATCTTTTTTTGGTCTCTCAGTAACTATAATTTCCTTCTTGGAAACGGAAGTTACAGAGAAGGGCAGACCAACTCAATACAAGGCTGAGCGTAAATTACCTGGAGGCAGAAAGAGCTATCTTACGAGGCAGTGAGTTCCAGAGCCCTACACTGGGCTTCCCTGGTAGCTCAGATGGGAAAGCCTGAAATGCCGGAGACCTGGGTTTGATCCCTGCGTTGGGAAGATCCTCTGGAGGAGGAAATGGCAACCCACTCCAGTATTCTTGCCTGGAGAAGTCCATGGACAGAGGAGCATGGCGGGCGACAGTCCATGGGGTCACAGAGTTGGACACCACTGAGCAATTAGCACTTTCACTTTCACAGAGGGTGCTCAACCAAAGGCCGGACAAGCCCTTTCCAGAGATGTTTTAGAGGAACCCCACAGCTGTCTACTACATGGACTGCTCGACAAGCTCCATCTCTTCCAACCCTAAGATTGAATGATGTTGACTGTGCCATCAGACCCCATATTCTGTAAACCTCATAGAATTCAGCACCCAGTGAAACTCTTCGAAAAAGGAAATAGAAGCAGTGAGTCTATGTAAGTAGAAAAAAAAAAAGACCTAAAATGGGACGATGAAGGGTGGAAATGAAAAATCCTAGAAAATGCTTCCAAAGCAAAAATTGCTCAAGCAGAAATGATTTCAGCTTCCAAAGCTGAATATACAGCTGAATACCAACAAATCTTCTGTTTCTGGGATGATGGAAGGGACAGATGCACTGGACTTACGTTACAAGCATTCTTTTTTTCTTATTTTTGGGTGTGCACTGGGTCTTTGTTGCTGCGTGCAGGTTTTCTCTAGTTGTGGTAAGCAGGGGCTACTGGCTAGCTGCAGTGCTCGGGCTTCTCATTGCAGCGGCTTCTCCTCTTGCAGGGCAGGGGCTCGAGAGCACAGGCTCGGTAGTTGTTGGTGCCCGGGCTCAGGTGCTTGGAGGTATGTGGGATCTTCCAGGACCAGGATAGAACCCTGTTACGAATATTTCTAAGAACACTGCCATTACACGGGATGCTGGGTGTCTAGAATGGAGGGGGTGCTCAGTGTCTGCTGAGTGGGGAGCTCACGTCTGAAGATGGCTGTGACCTCAGCCCAACCAGGAAAAAACTTGGAACCGCCAGGTCAAAAAGGGCGCTCACCCTCCTACAGACGTGTCAGCTGGGCTGAGGAGATCTGGAAATTCTTCCAAACCCTGAGCTCTACTCAAGACCACAGACAATTCAACCAGCAAACATGGTGCTTTCACCCGCTTGGCGGGGATGGGCCCCAGCGGCAGAGTCCATGTGACGTGGGGAAATCAGCTCACACGCCCAACTATTAAAAATCTTTACTGTTAATTGTTTTCTCCAGCAGAAATATTTGTAGAGATATGAACCCACAGCAACACTTTCATTTCTCTCCTTCAGGAGATGAGATAGGTCAGGGCCACTCTCATTACAAGAGGGAGGCTCGTAAACTTGACAAGGAGAGGAACACACCTTTATGGGAGCCACAGGTACTAGGAGAGGGGGTGGTCAGCAGCATCAGAACTGATGCCTGGTGACAGATGTTACAACCCTGGGTGGTGGTGGGGTGACTGAACAAAAACTCACCTTTCCCCAGGTGGTCAGCTGGAGCTGCAGGCCACAGAGCTGGGAGTGAGAGAGAGTGTGTGTGTGTGAGTCTGTGTGTGTAAACTCACACACATGTGCGTCCACACACTGCCCCTCCTGAAAGAAGATGTTCTTGGGCCCCGGTCCGGGTCCCCACAGTCCTTGTCCCCTGGGGATCAATCGACTTTCCAGGCTAATCAGCTGGCCAGTGCCGGGGGCCTGTGTGTGCAGGAGGACGTGGGTGTCTAGGTCGTGACACTTGAGTCTTCCTCTGGGGCGAGGCTCAGAGGAAGCTCAGAGTGCAGCATGAATAGCCATGGGGCTCCCCAGCTTGGGCCCTAGACATGCAAGCGTTTGGTTCCCATGCTCCATGACCACCCTGAGAAGGGGAAATTTGGCTCTGAGTGTCTTCTCCTGGCTCTGGGTTCTTGGGGCAAGAAGCAGGCCTCAGCTGTCTATGCCCTCCAGGGGTGGGGGTGTGGGGGGCATGGGTGGAGACTTCCCCTCCCCAGGCCCGCATCCTTCTCCATTCCTCACCCACATTCCCCTCCAGTGAGAGATGCAGGAAGCAGGACGGCCGCCTTCAGGGGAGGAGGAGGGCAGCTGGGAAGACCTGGGGTTCCTGCAGCCCTTCAAAGACCTTTCAGTGCTCTGTAGTGTGTTTCTGGGGGCCGGCGTGGAGGGCCAGCCTGGTGGGACTTGTTCAGTGAAGGCCCAGCAGACTGTCCCAGCAAGCACTTTATAAACAATGACACTGTCCCCTGTCCCTTCCAAGCTGCCATGCGGGAGAGTCTTCTGAAGTGAAGGGCGCAGCCTCAGATGAGAGGCCTCTGGGGGCTGATCAGGACCCACTGGCAGCACACACTGAGGGAGGAGCCTGGGGGCAAAGGTGGTGGTGGTGGAGTGGTTGGAGCCAAAGGCCTCCTGGGCCTTGTAAGCCAACCTGAGGCCTTGGTGTGGGTTCTGGGTTCCCGGGCAGAGACCTCTGCTACGTTTTGGGTCTTAGAGCTGAGAGCAGCTCCTGCCCGGATGAGATCTCAGGAAGTTGGCTACAGAGGGAATGATGACTGAAGAAGGGAAAGAGGCACCCTGCCCAGTGAGGGCAGGCTGGAGAGGCCCGGACGGTGCAAGTGAGCAATTCCATTCTCACCGAGGGAGGCTGGCTGGTTGCCAACTTGCAGAAGTGATCCTGGTGAATGGTCTCCTCTAGGCTCTGGGCTGCTCATTCAGGACAACCTTGGGGGCTCTGTTTTCCAGCTGTGGATCCTGCTTGGGGTCCTGAGCGGGGAGGTCCCCTTGCTGATGAAGCCAGGTGTGCTCATTAATGCAAATGCACTCTCCAGGTGGACCTCCCCCACCACCCCACTGGAGAGGGCCTACCCACCACAAGCCGGGTGGGTGGCCCATGGTGACAGAAGTCATGGGTGAGCCAATGGAAAACGAAACACGCCTAAACCAGTGGAAGGCAAACACAAAACACGTGAAAACAGCAGCAGGCTCTTTGTGTAATAAATATTGCAAAGCGCACTTGGTTTCTTTCTTTCTTTTTTTCAAGTCAAATATAACAACCAATGTCCCAAACCCTGTTTTCGACATTCAAAAGAGGAGCTGTTGTGATCAGCATAACACCTGCAGCCAATCAAAGAAAAAAAAAGGTTCCCATTAGCCAGCCAATCAAATCCTTTTCCAGTTTAAGCCGCCAATCGGACCTCCTCATGTTCCTAAAGAGTGACCCAAATAAAGCACCAGAGCTCGGAGAGCTTCCTGGGAAGCCATACACCCGAGGCGCAAATTTTTTTTCTTTTTTTAAAATAAGAGTCAGAAAATAAAAATAAAAAGGTTTCCATTGGTCAAGATTTAAAAATAAAAAGGTTTCTTCCTGCAGCCAATCTTGAGTCCGTCCCTTTAAGCCAATCGTGACCGCACCACTGGTGTCTCCCCCGAGGATGCTGAGTGGCCGTGGGGCGGGGCAGAGTGGGGTGGGGTGGGGGGCTAGGGGGAGGGGAGATGACCCTCTGCCACTCAGCGGTGAGGTCCACACAGATCCCCTGGCCTTGGCCAGCTTCCAGGGTGTTCCACGGGGGTTGAAGCTACTGCCTCCGGTCCTCCGTCTCCGACCTGGAAAACGCCATCACTACGTCCTCCGCACCTGCAGACCATAGGGAGAGAACCGCTGCTGGATCTGGCACTGGGCTGCGGCCCCCATGCGGTGTCAGTCCTCGAAGGAGGGGTGCTTTCTAAGAACAAAGTGCTTCTTGGGAAACCCACTACCCCTCTTGAGCCTCCCCTACAGCCTGGCCAGGATTCGCCAGCAACCCAGCTGCAGGGCCTCTTGCGGCAGGTTGCCAGGGTGAAGCTCAGAGGCTCACTCTAGGCTATACCTCCAAGAGCCGGGAGCAGGACAAGAACCCAGGCTGCTGTCCTGAGCAGGGCTCTCTCTGCCAGTGACCCTTGGTCCAAGGTCACCAAAGCCAGGGGCCCTTGGGAAATGCCCTCTTCCTTCTTAAGACTCTCGTCTCCATCCCTTTGGAGGATCTCCCTCCTGATTTCTAGCAGTCATTTCTTTGTCCAAACCCCATCACCTACTCAGAGGAGCACAGCCAGGCCCACTTCCAGCCCGGCTCCTACAGAGACAGATAATGGCCATAATCCTTCTGTTGCTATTTTTCATGGTAGATTTGAGGATTCTGGTCCAGGGTCTCATGAAACCACTTCCTTTGTCTTGTTTTCCCTGAGACAGGCTCTGACTTGTAGCCAGAAAAGGCAGGAGGGAGGAGGGGGAGAGTCTGGAATGCAGACCTGCCTCCCCCGGAGCTGCTGGGAAGAAGGCTGAGCACAGGCCCTGTGGGGCAGGTGAGGTCACCTGCAGGTCCCGCTCTGCCTCCCCTGCCTGGGTCCTGCCACGTCTCACCCCTTTTTTCTAAACCTAGGTTCTTGGTCATGCCCTGAACATTAAAGAGCAGTCAGTTTTGTTCGGCTGGAGGAATTCTCCCTGGGAGGGAAGGGTTGGAACAGCAACACAGTGGGTGTGGGGCCACTGAGCGGGAGGTAGTGGGGTGGGTGGGGGGAGCGATGCCTGGTGGAGCTGCTGGCATGGGAAACCGGAGAGAGGGCAGGACTCCACCACCGCCTGCCCCCCAGGGCATGGCGTGGGCCAGCTCCTTCCACGCCACAGGGAGTTGCCACTTCCCAAGGCAGCTTCTTCGTGCCTCCTTCCTAACTGTCCTGCCGGGAGGAGCAGAGGAGGCGCCCAGCGCTGGTGCTGCAGGAGGAGGGCCCCTCCAGAAGGATGTCACATGACAGACAAGTGCCTGCAGTTTGGCACCAGAGCACCAAGGTGCCGCTGCCAAGGGGAGTCACCCTGCCGCACAACCCCACCTGACTTGACGGTCTGCTGCTACCAGCACAACCTCTATTCCCGCCAAGGGGAACAAGCTTCTAGAAAGGAGCTTGGGTCATCCAACTTCTCCGGGCTCCTATGCTTGGGAAGCCCTAGCAATCCTTCCCCTGTCTTCTTGAGAACATTCTGTACTCGCCTCGCTCCTCGGACCACGCAGTATCACTGCGGGCAGAATTTTCCTAGCAACCACAGGATCCAAGATTACATCATACCCTGCATGGCAGCTGAGCCGGTTACCTAACAGATGCTGGCTTTTCCCGAGTGCCGACTCTCCAGCTCGCTAAGCAGGAGGGGCTGGAGGGAGACCGTGAAAGGGGAGTTGTCAGCAAAGAGGCAATGCACAGTGGCAGCCCACTCACTGCTTTCCTGGCCTGTCCCGTGGGCTTGCTTGCAGGGACCTTGGGCCTCTGTGCTGAGCTGCAGGCACAAAAATAGCACCGGCCACCCTAGTAGGGAAGAGTGAGTCTGCAGAGGGAATGGCCATCGGTTCCTTGGAGGAGCCCAGACGCAGGGGCTGCAGGATGAGTGTACCTGGGCTGCACTCTAAGAGGTAGAGAAAGAAGTCACCTCCTCAAGGTCACTGAGGGACTCCAGCAACTCCCTAACAAGACCTCTGCGCCAGGGCTGCTCCGCCAGCTGGTCAGCCCATCCCTGGCTGGGGCGGAGAGGGCTGGGGACCTGCGGCTCCTGTTTATAGGGCCTCCCACTCTGCTGCTGGAGCCAGTGCATGAAGGGCCCACAGAGCCACTGCCCACCCCGGCTCTGTTCTGTTCCTAAAGGACTCACTGTTTTCCAGGGCTCACCACCAGGGATCTACTTTCCTTTGGGGACCCAGAGCAAGATAGGCTCTTCCAGAGCCTCCTCTGACCTTTCTTACACTGGTTGGCCTGGCATTTGTCACTCAACAAGGGCCTGACCCTGCGGGCTGTGAGGCGAGGATATGGCCCTTCCCCTTCCTCCAAGGAATTGGGGCCGATCACCCAGTGGAGAGTGAACTGCTTAGTTCATTATTATGATTCAAGTTCTTAGAACTTTAGAGCCAGGAGGGATCTCCAAAGTTGACCCTCATGAGCCCTCCTTCTCCTTTGAGGCCAGAATGTGGGGCCTTCCTTAGAGGATCTGTCTGTCCTGGAAATGCAGGGCTCACAACAGGAAGATACTAGAGAAGCCAGCAGGCCCAGCTCACTGCCTCTGGGCCATCAGCTAGGTTTACCATCTCATTTTATAGACGAGGCTGGTACACCCCATTGGTACTTTTTGCTGACCCTGTCTGGACGTGGGCTCAGAGCTTCTATTTGTCCTTTCCCACCAGATGCAGTGTGTAAAGGAGGGGAGAAGCTGATCGGTCTCTCCTGTTCCACCATACTCTCTGACCCATTAAAAGATAAAGCCAACACCAGATGAAGACATCCCAAGGTAAGAGAACTACAGACCAGTATCTCTTATGAATACACATATTCATAACACCTATGGTATGCAAGAACACTCACAAAATACTAGCAAGCAACATATAAAAAGGATTATATACTCTGACCAAGTGACATTTATCCCAGGAATGCAAGGTTGGTTTAATACCCCAATATCACTTAATGTAATAACTCCTATCAATAGAAAAAAGAACAAAAACTATATAATCATTCGAATAGACACAGAAAACACATCTGACAAAATTCAACACCACTTCATGATAAAAAAAACACCCAACACACTAGGAATAAAAGGGAACTTCTTCAACCAGATAAAGGGCATCTACTAAAAACCCATAGCTCTTATCATACTTAATGGTGAAAGATTGAAAGCTCTCCCCTTTCAAGATTAGGAACAAGTAGACAAAATCCATGCTTACTACTTCTATTCAATACTACGTTTAAGATTCTATCCAGGGCAATTTGACAATAAAAAGAAATAAAAGGCATCCAAATTGCAAAGAAAGAAGTAAAACTGTATTTGTAGAGGATATGGATCTCACATATAGGAAATCCTAAGGAATCCACTGAAAGACTACTAGAACTAATAAATAAGTTAAAGTTGCAGGATATAAGGTCAGTATACCAAAAATCATTTGTATTTCTATAAACTAGGGATGAATAATCTGAAAATGAAATTAAGAAAATAATTTCATTTACAGTAGCAGCAAAAATAATAAAATCCTTAGGAATAAATTTAACAAATGGAGTACAAAATTTGAACTCTAAAAAGAACAAAACACCAATGTCTAAAACATTGCTAAGGACTTCTCTGGTGGTACAGTGGATAAGAATCTGCCTGCCAATGCAGGGAACATGGGTTCGATCCCTGGTCTGGGAAGATCCCACATGCTTTGGAGCAACTATGCCTGTGCACCTCTACTACCAAGCTCCAGAGCCTGAGAAGTGCAACTACTGAGCCCAAGTGCTGCAACTACTCAAGGCTGCATGCCCAGGGCCCGTGCTCTCCAACAAGAGAAGCCACTGCTCATCAAAACTAGAGAGAGCTTGCACACAGCAACCAAGACCCAGTGCAACCAAAAATAAATTAAAAAAAAAAAAAACATTGCTGGACGAAATTCAACACAATTTCTATCAAACCCCAGCTGCCTTTCTTGCAGAAACTGGCAACCTACTCCTAAAATTCATATGGGAATGCAAAGCATCCAGAATAGCCAAAATAATCTTGAGAAAAAAGAACAAGGTTGGACCCACACTTTTGAATTTTAAAACTTACTACAAAGCTACAGTAAACAAGTCTGGGTAGAACTGGAACAGATCAAGGGAACAGAATTGAGAATCCAGAAATAAACCCTTCCATAAACCACTAATTAAATTTTGTCAATTAAATTTTGACAAAGGTGCCAAGGGTTCAATTTGAAAGAATTGAACAAATGGTGCTGAGACAATTGGATATGCTGCTGCTGCTAAGTCGCTTCAGTCGTGTCTGACTCTGTGCGACCCCATAGGTGGCAGCCCAACAGGCTCCCCCATTTCTGAGATTCTCTAGGCAAGAACACTGGAGTGGGTTGCCATTTCCTTCTCCAATGCAGGAAAGTGAAAAGTGAAAGTGAAGTAGCTCAGTTGTGTCTGACTCTTAGCGACCCCATGGACTGCAGCCTAGCAGGCTCCTCCATCCATGGGATTTTCCAGGCAAGAGTACTGGAGTGGGGTGCCATTGCCTTCTCCGGACAATTGGATATACTTACATGTAAAAGATGAAGCTGAACCCTTGTCTTGTGCCATACACAAAAATTAACTTAAAATGGAGCAGTGACCTAAATATTCTAAGGGCTGATGTATAAAAACTCTTAGAAGAAAACAGGAGTAAATCTTCATAGTCTTGGGTTAGGAAATGGTTTCTTAGATAAGACACTCAAGGCACCATTAACAAAAGAAAAAATATATATATATAAGTTGGGCTTTATCAAGGTTAAAACCTTTTATGCTTCAAAAAATACTATTAAAAAAAGTAAAGACAACCTACAGAATGAGAGAAAATATTTGCAAATCTGGTAAGGGATTCATATGAAGAATATATAAATAACACAATTCAATAATAATAAAAAGTCAAACGACTCAATGTTTAAAATGGGCAAAGAATTCAAATAGATATTTCTCCAACAAAGATATGTGAATGGTCAACATGTGCATGAAAAGATGCTCAACATCATTATTCGTTATGGAAATGCAGAACAAAACCACAAGGAGACGTCGCTTCATATCCTTGGACAGCTGGAATCAAAAGACAGACAATAACACGCGTTCGGGAGAAACTGGAACCCTCATACACTGCTGGTGGAATGTCAAGCCTGCTGCACCTGCAGCCTCCTTCACCTCAGGCGATGGCACCTCCAACCCCGGGGTCTTCCTGATTCCTTCTCTCTCACACACACTCCACATACAACACATCAGCCAGTCCTGCTGACTCTACTTTTAAAATGCATCCTGAACTCATTACCATTCCTCGACTGCCACCCTGGTCCAGGCCACCACTACCCCTCTCGCTAGCCCCTTGCACCCTTTCCCTGGATCTCTCCACTCTAGCCCCTGACAATCTATTCACACAGCAGTCAGAAGGAGGTTCTTAAAACATGAGTCAGTTCCTGCCACTCCTCTGTTCAAAACTCTCTAAAGGTGGCTTATTGTACGATTTCTCATCACACTCAAGGGAAACTCCAAACTCCACCCTGTGGCTGAAAGACCCAATGCTATCGGGCCTCTGGCTGCCTCCTCTCCTCCTACCATACGCCTCCTCTACCTTCACCCCGTTCCAGCCACAGGGGCTCCTGCCTGTCCTTCAGGCACAGGAACCTGGGCCTCAGGGCCTTTGCACCTGCTCCTTCCCTGGCCTCAATGCTCTTCCCAAGTCCATCTCACAGCTCTCACACCTCATGCCAGTCGGTGCACAGTCACCTCCCCAGGCTTTCCCTGACCAGTGTCTAAAACAGTGACACAGGATGAATCGTTGGAGGTGAGGAACTCAGAGAGATGAAACAACCTGGTGAATCAGAGGCAGAGCGAAGACCCGGTACAGACTTGGAAGACCACGCATGCAGCATGACATGCTTTGTCATTTTCTATCAGGAGAAGGAAATAATTGGTCCTGCCCCAGTTACCCTGAGCACTAAGGCTGCTCCTGGCAGAGTGTGCACCCATATTTCTGCCCCCATGAGAATGGAAGCAAGACCCAGGATTCACAAAGCACACAGAAGCAGGCCTGGGATGGTTGCCCTAGAGGAATTTGAACGTGGAGTCCAGAAAGCCCACCTGGGAGGCGCCCGGCCAGACCCTGTCCCTTGCCCAGGCCCACTGCTCTTCCAGATGCCCCCCTAGTCCCATGGCTCGCCTGCTACGGAGAGCGGGGCCGAGGCGCTGGGGAGGGCGTAGCTCTCTGAACCAGAGCCGAGCACCCAGTGGGCCTTTCCATCCCATGTCCCACTTCAGCTCTGCCTCTTTAATGGAGTCCAGTCAAGTGACTGGGGAGAGAAAAATGACAAACATTCAGGAGCTTAGAAAAGGGAAGCCGGCCCCCAGCTGGGGGCGGGAGACAGACAATGGGGTCACTGGTCTGTTTGCAAGCTCAGGGTGAATTCACACCAACAGAATCAAAAGCCCAGTATAGGCTCCACACACCAGCACCACCCATGGCCCCAGCCCGGCCCGGCTCTCTGAAGGGAACCAGCGTGCTGCGATTGGGGAGCAGCTCTCTGCAGTGTGTGGGACAGACCAGCAAGGAGCAGCGTGGTCTGGAGAAAGGCCCAGGGGTGAAAAAGAGCAGGAAAGAGGAACAGGGATGACTGTAGCCCTGAAGTAGTGGATGGAGGAAGGGCATGGAAGGCCTGTTTCTCAGACCCAGTAGGGGACATCCTAGTGGAGAACTCTCCCCTTTCCAGGAGAGGCACAGACCTTCAGTGGAGCAGGCCTAGTCCCAGCGCCCACGAGGACAGCTCCAAATACCACCCCTGACCCTCTCCAAGAGGGACCCTGCGGAGACAAAGAGACCAGGTGGCGGAAGGAATAGACAGAGCCTCCTGATATCTGGGATGTGCTGACCGTGCAGTTCCAGCCTCCATCCAGCTGCAGCTCCCCTAAAGCCCAGCTCGGAGGAGGAGCCTGTGCTCACAGGAGGCGGGGAGCCCTGAGGGTAATCCCTCCCCATGAAACTGACACAAAGTGCAAGAGCCTGGGCCAGCTTCCAAGGCTGCCAGCCTGAGGGCCCCCAGTGCAGGACACAGCCCTGTGCAGATGTCCTCAGAGAAAAGGGGGGACGCTCAGCACCAGTATCTGCCATGGGTGAGGACACCCACACCCCCTGATCCAGGGTCACGGGCGCCTCCAAGTCTGTGCCCCAGCTGCTCTGAAACCTCACACCTACCCCTGGCTGGAACCTCCCAGGATGACTTCTTTCTGAGCTGGAGATCTGGTGACCTCCTGACTTCTTCCTAATGAGGGCAAAGGACCGGGGCCTGGAAAACTCAGAAATAAAACCCCAACCCTCCGAGTCTCCCTGGAGGAGGAAATGGCAACCCACTCCAGTATTCTTGCCTGGAGAATCACCATTGTCAGAGAAGCCTGAGGGGCTACAGTCCATGGGGCTGCAGAGTCGGACACGACTGAAGCCACTTAACACACACACACACACACACACACACACACAGAGTCTCCCAAGTCCAGCTGGAGGTTAACTTGGGCAAAGTTAACTTTGCAGAGGGAGTTAACTGGTAAAAGTTCTTCAAAACTATCCGCGGAACCACAACTGCCAGGTCTGGGTCATCCCTCCATGCACACGGCCACAGGCTCCAAAGTGTCCAGGGTGATTCCCATTTCCGCTGTTTGCCCCTTCTCTGACCACGTCACTTGGGTTGTGGCATTCCCTCTTGATCCCCTGAGGTCACTATCTTGCCATCCATGGCAACCAGCATCTGCTACTTGGCTACCTGGCTACCCCAAACAGCACGGCTCAGCTACCTGCTCTGGAGAGATGAGCCAGGTAGCAAGGTTCCCGCATGGAAAAAAGGTCCAAGACACTCTTCAAAGGGCAAAGGTGTCCACTGGGCTGAGGCCAGGCCCCACCCTGGACGAGGCCTCCCCCCACAGAGACCCAGACCCCCTGGGTGTCATGTGCTTCTCTGAGCAGCTGTGGCCCTGGAGCCCAGGGTTCTGTGCCTCTCAGCTCTGCTGCCCAAGTTCCCAGAGGATGGCTTTTCCCCAGAGATAGCACGACACTGGTTGCCTTGGGAACAGCACCCCAGATCCTCCACAGTCTCAGCAGCCAAGCATGCTCCAGGCTCGGTGACACCTTCTGGGCTCCAGGCTGGCAACCATATCACCAGGTGCCCTGGCTGCAGAAGGCGGGCCACGTGGGCTTAGGTGCGAGGGGGCTCCTGGAAGAGGCAATGGGCCTCCTGACAGGCCAACGCGGGCCTCCCTAGGCTTGGGCTCCTCAGGTGGATAGGGGTACCTGGGCCAGAGTCTGAACCCTGCCTAGTCCCTGCATGTCCACCTCGGTTTCCTCATCTGCAAAACACATGTATCCCGTCCACCCACTGGACTGACTCGGATAACATCTGCAGCATGAAACATCCCAAACAGCACCTGGTGAGGTCACACCCTGGAGGTGCCATTTTACACCTGCTCTGCTCTAGACCCAGGAACCCCAGGCCACCACCCTTCCTGCACTCCACTGAGCCCAACACATACATCCTGCTTCTGGGGATTGTTTTCCAAGGTATTGTTGTTCAGTCGCTAAGTTGTGTCCTACTCTGTGACCCCATGGACTGCAGCACGCCAGGCTTGCCTGTCCATCACCAACTCCCGGAGCTTACTCAAACTCATGTCCATTGAGTCGGTGATGCTGTCCAACCATCTCGCCCTCTGTTGTCCCCTTCTCCTCCTGCCTTCAATCTTTCCAGCATCAGGGTCTTTTTTCCAAGGTGAGGTGCCCCGTATCAAGTCTCTTAGCTCCTGCAATGGAAGCTCTCCTACACTACAGAGAGTTGTGTGAAGGGACAGAATCTGGAAGGGGCAGGGGGGTCCCTCCAGGGGTCAGGAAGGGCCAGGTCTTCACCCAGAGTCCCAGCACATTCTCAAATTCTGGAGGGCGTCACAACCACCTGGGGTCTTGCTTCAAATGCAGATGTCCAGGCCAACCTGGCAGACTCTCTAATCCAGCAGGGCTCGGGTAGGGCCCAGGCATCTGCATTTTTAGCAAGTGCCCTCCATGATTCAGGTGCAGTGGTCTGTGTGGCTCACATTCCTAGAACTCAATGCTACAAATGGTCCCCACCCCTGAGCTGCTGTCTCTTCTCATCCAACCTTCTGTCCTGCTTCCACGGCTTCACACCATGTATTCCCGGCCCTCAGCAAACTGCCTCCAGCCAGGATCCACAGACACTGTTTTGGGAAAAGGCAGCACTGACATTAATTAGGAACCCTGGGGACCCTGATGGTGAGCCAGCTGCTCCTCTCCTCCTTTCTGCGCTCCCTCGCGCCCCCTGCTGGCCGTGGTGCTGTGCTCACAGGGTTCCACTTCCCCTCCCTCTGCCTGCTTTCCCTGGGGGCCTCACCCACACCCAATCCCCAAATCTGCTCCCTCCTTACACCTGGGTTCTGACCTAACCCCTGCCTGCTCCTGGAGGATCCCACACACTGCCCACTTGGGGGGCCCCTGCCTGCCCCTCACTGTAGCTGCTCAGTCCAGGAGCCCCGTCCACACAGCCTTGCCTCCGACCCCACCCCCACTTGCTCACAGAACACTGCTGTGACCTTCTGGGTGTCTCTCTGCCCCAGTATCTGACCTGTGACCTCTCCCCAGCACTCACCCTAGATGGACAGCCACTGGCCTGGCCATCCCACCCCTCAGGTCCTGGAAACCCCTGTGGCCTCATCTCCAGAATTTACTTTGTTCCGAGCTCACTTGCCTTTCCAGTCACTTACCACCCACACTCACCCCTTGGGGGACACTTGCCCGGGGCTGGGCAGGCTCTAGGACTCCCTCGGTCTGTGCCATCCTTCTCCTTGTCTGTCCACATGCACTCCTGCACATCCTTTAGCATTAGCTGCTCAGTTGTGTCCAACTCTTTGGGACCCCATGGATTGTAGCCTGCCAGACTCCTCTGTCCATGGAATTCTCCAGTCAAGAATACTGCAGTAGGTAGCCATCTCCTTCTCCAGGAAGGGTCTTTCCAACTCAAGGATCAAACCCGGGTCTCCTGCATTGCAGGCAGACTCTTCACCATCTGAGCCACCAGTGAATCCTTCAAGACCCAGGCAAACAGCACCTTTTCTCTGGGGCTTTCTAGGTGGGCTCCCTGCCCGTGGGGTCAGTCATCCTGGGATCTGTGCCCAGAGGTCTTTATGTGTTTACTCCCATTTCCATCTACCTGGCTGTGCTGGCAGCTTGAGGCTGGGAGCTGTTGCCTGGCATCCAGATCAGTGGGTGACTGTGTGCAGGAAGGAGCCATTGCTGATCTCAGGGGCCCTTGATGCTCTTCTCCAGGACAGAGGTCTGCCTCTCCCAGGCAGGTGTCAGGAGGAAGGTACAGAGGTGCACAGGGCTTGGAGGTCCCTGCTCTCAGCTCCACACAATAGCAGACGTCACACCAGTGAAGGAGGGAGGGTCAAGGCAGCCCTTCACAAGCCAGAGCCAGATGCTGAACAGAGCAACCAGCCTGCTCCTCAGTGTGATCCTCACCCTTTCTTAAGCCTTTTTTCTTTTTCTGTGATACAAGTTATCTCCTACCAAGTCTTCCTGGTTTACTTTTTCAGTTGAATTCAATGTATATGAGATTTTTTTAGTTCACGTTTATCATTATTAGGTTACAAGTAATTCTCATGAAAGTGTTGATTAAAAAGATTAGCTTCCCACCCCACTGACTGGCATTCTCCTGGGGCCTGCCTGCAATTTCATCCAGACTTGGTTATTACCTGGAGGCCCTGGGAGAAGCCTAGGAGCCACATGTAGGCAGAGGGAGGTCCTGGTACCTGGGCAGCTGGTCTGCATGGAGAGGGAGCCTCTGTCTACATGGGGATGGGAGAGAGCCCGCTCTGGGCCAGAGCTGGACCGCAGGCTCCCGATGAGATGTGACAAGGGCTCCGTGGAAGCAAAGATGCGTGGGCAGTTCAGGAGCCAGAGAAGGAACTCGGGGCCAACCCCGGAAGGGCAGACAGGGCAGCAGAGGCAGCCCAAGAGCAGAGGCCAGAGGGTGTAGGAGAGGATTCCAGGAAGGACGCTGGCTGTGAAAGGGAGATGGAGCTGGCACCCCTACCCATGCGCTGCTGAAGAGGGTCAAGAGGGGTGACGTGTAGAGGGGTGATCCTGCTTGATCCCCGGAGGAGCTATGCACTGGGTGGGGTGAGCCCTGCCCTCCCCTCTTCTCCCCTGAGGCCCTGGCTCCCCACTGGCTTGCTCACAACCACAGCTATTTTAACAAGGCTCTCAGTGTAACCCTGAGACCAAATGACCTATTTTAGGCTCTCTGGCAGCAGACTCAGAGCCCGCAGCCTTGGCTTCCGCGGGGGAAAGCCAGCAGCGCCCCGGGACCGCCCAGCTGGCTCAGGCTGGGGACCTTCCCTGGAAAGTCTCTTTGAGAAAGAGTGTGATCAGACAGAGGCTGGAACAGGCTTGGGGAGCCAGCATGCCAAGGCCAAGAAGAGGGCAAGAACAGCTCCAGGGGCAAGAGAAAGGATGTGGGCTTCCTTAACACAAGGGGCCATGTCTCGATGGGGTCCCTCCGGCTCCGGGACAGCCAGATGAGGGTTCACATGGAGCATGGCTGGAAGATGGCAGGTCTGCAGGTGAATGGCCACAAGGAGGATTCTGCCAAGTGAGCTGGGGGCCTGGAACTGGGACTGGCCAGGCGTTCATCCTGGAAGCAGCTCTGGGTCAGGGAGAGACCCAGAGCTTAGAGCGAGCATGTTTAAAGGGGCACGGAGGTGAAAAGTCCAGAAAATAGCAGCAGGAAACCCTTCCAACTTTTTGATGCCCTCCTGAAATACCATGCTAACCACCTCCATCACACCTGCCCCTCAGGTAAAACACTGTTATGCTTGGAAACACACACGGCCTGTAAGCCACATCTAGAACCACATGACAGGAACCACACAACTGATTCTATGGCCTTGAGCACCTCACTTAACATTTCAGGGTCTGTTTTTTCATTAGGAAAGTGGAGCTGTGATCACCCCTGCCTCACAGCCCTGTTGGTAGGATTCCCTGGGATAACTGTATGTGCTACTTGACACAGAACCTGACACACAGTAGGAGCTCAAGAAATTAAATTAATTATAATTAATAGCAAAGATGAGAATCACATGTCCAACAGTAAAGGATCAGTCAAAAAATGATGGCACAGCCACATGGCTACATATCATGTGATTGCTGAATTGCTTTCTTGAAAATCAAGGACATGGTAAAATTCTCGTAGGGCTTCCCAGGTGGCTTGATGGTAAACAATCTGCCTGCCATCAGGAATCATGGGTTCGATCCCTGGGTCAGGAAGATGCCCTGGAGAAGGAAATGGCCACACACTCCAGTATTCTTGCCTGGAGAATTTCATGGACAGAGAAGCCTGGCAGGCTACTGTCCAGGGGGTTGCAAAAGAGTCAAACATGACTTAGTGACTAAACAACAAAATTATCCTAAGTAAAAAATGGGAGCTAAAATGGATATTATAATGTTTACATTGTATAGAAATCCATTACAACTTTGTAATGGAAATTCATGCATATTTTAAAAAAAAGCCTGCTGGTTAACTAACGCAAGGTAATGGGGTTCAGCTATTTGCAGTCAATCCTTTAGGCGCTTGTGCTGTTTCTATCTTTCCCAAAACCACTTTCAATGATGATTATGCATTCTTTCATAGCCAGGAAAAATTATCAATATATGGTACAGATTGAACAGCACTAACAACAAGAAAGGAATGAACTCAGCATTCTGTTGAGCCTGCTTTTGGAAGCTACAGTTCTCTGTCCCCGAGCCTACAGCTGGGCCTTCTCAGCAAAGTGATCTTCCCAGAGAAGCACTGGTTGCCTTTGGTTCAAACTCAGTCCTTTGGTTCAAACTCAGCTGTTGGGTCTGCTCGGCCACCATGGGGACCAGGAGACAGTGCTTCACATTTCTGCCTTTCTGGGGACTCAGACCCAGACCCAGAGCCCAGTCTATTCATTCACAAGAACATGCTGGGGGCCTAGGGGGCCAAGCCCCACAAATGCGAAGAGGGAAGCCACAGGAGCTCAAAGCTGGTCCAGAGATGGACCAGGAAACAGCGTGTGGAGCAGCACAGCTGAGTGCACGTGTGCGGTGGAGACCACAGGAGGGCCTGGCCCAGCCTGAGGGGAGCAGGGGAGGGGGCGCGTCAGCGCTGGGCTCCTGGCCGTCGAGAGGCACATGCAGGGACAGGAAGGCATGAATGCACAAGGCTTGAGATGGGAGCAGAAAGCCACTCAGTGTGGCTGTTTATGGAGTATGAGGTCCTGGTATCTGGGGTGGAGGTGAGGGAGGTAGGTGGAGGGGGGCGAGGGCAGGAGAGGTAGGTCGGGGGGGCGAGGGCAGGGGAGGTAGTGGGGGCAGGGGGTCCCACACATCATGGCTAAGGGGTTTGGATTGTATCCTCAAGGCAGTAGGAAGCCACTGAGAGTCTTCAAGGGTGGTCTCGGATTAGCAGAGGCCAGGCAGGTCCATCTCTGCTTCAGTACAGGGTAGTGGGGGCAACTGGCACCCTCTGCTGGAACCAGTCGATGAGGCCGTAAGGTGCAGGCCCAAGCACTAAGGTCTCCAGCAGCTGTCTGCACCCAGGAGGTACTGAAGACACGTTCACTGAGGGAAGGACGGGATGTGGGGGTCGGGGGAGCAATGCCCAGGTAAGCAATGCCCAGCCTGCTCTCCTCCCTGGATCTGGGGAGGGCAAGCAGTGCTCCTGATACCAGACCCCTCCAGCCCCAGAGGAGACGCATGGGCAGGTCTAAGGTGGTGGGCAGGACCCTAGGACCAACTGCCATGCGCTGACCGGTGATGGGGCGGCCCAGGCCCCCTACCGAGGGCAGCGGGTACAGCAGAGGTAAGAGCTGCAAGAACTCCCAGGAGCAGAACAAGGGCATCTGCTGAGAGACAGTGCCATCTAGTGGCAGGAGGCACGCACACCAGGCTTCTCCGGGACCACCATGCCCACCAGCCCAAATGCTCCTAGGCCTTTCTGGGCTTTTCGTGCTGGCATCCTGAGCAATGGAAGCAATGATCTTGGGCTTTTGCCACTTGGGCTGCGCCTGAGCCTCTGAGAGCAACAGGCCCTGTGGCATCAGCTGAGGGTGGCTCTGCCGATGAAGAAAGTGGACAGGCTAGAATGTTATTCAAGCCCCAGGTCCCCAACAGCGTGGTCAGAAATGTAGGGTCTTGCTCTCAGGCTTGAACCTCCACAGTGCAAGAGACAAAGAAAATACAGTGTGCTCCGGAAGCTCTTCCAGGCACTGCTGACCCCTCCCCCCTTCCAACTCACACCCGGGGAATTCTCCTTCAGGCCCTTCTGCAGCCTGTTTTCTCAGTGGTTCAGGTCAGAGGTGACCGTGGGAGGAGGGGCAGACTGAAGGACACCCCAGCAGCAGAGAACCGTCTCCCCAGATATTCTTCCCCGGCTCCAGGTTTAGTCCCAGGAGTCTGTTCCCAGGAGAGAGTAGTACCCAAGGCCAGCCTGGCTGGCTGTGGATGCCCCAAACCCAGGAGGGTGCAGATTCCAGCACCACAAATTCACAGCCACACGCCCACAGCTCACTCCTGACTGCTCAGCAGTTTCAGGCCAGGTGAGGTCACCGTGACTGCCTTAAATCACTCAACAGGGTTTGTTTTCAATTGTTGGTTTAGCCAAGCAAGATAAAAAGTACTTTTTAAAACTTCCCCTTTAAACAACAAGGTCCTACTCTTTAGCGCAGAGAGCTATATTCAGTATCCTGTGATAAACCATAATGGAAAAGTATATTAAAAAAAGAATGCATATATGTGCATAATTGAATCACTTTGCTATACAGGAGGAAATAATGCAACATTGTAAATCAACTATACTTCAATTTTTAAAAGAAAAAGAAAGAAAACTAGAAAACCAAAAATAAAAGTTCGGAGACTAAAAAAAAAACTTCCCCTTAATGTCAAAAGAAAAAAAAGGTACGTGCGGTGTTAAAAAATTAGTTTTAGCAAAAAGCGTTTGACTTAGAAACTCAAGGTGCCTTATATGGTCCCACCCTCTATCAAAATTTTCTATAAACAACCTGCTAAATATTCTTTCTGCTTTTTCTGTTCTATGCATGAGTATGTGGATATGGGTGGGGGCAGGGGAGTATATGTGGTAGTGTTTTCTACACTGACATACAGTTTTACAGCTTCTTTTGATTTTTCCCATTAAGAGCATTCTTCTAGAGGTGGTCTTAGAACCAGAGCTCAAAGTCAGGTTAGCCCAAGACCAGGCTGGCAGAAAATGTGATGCCCCAGGAACTAAGAAAACAGGAAGGTTTCAGAAGAAGGGGAGAGGGACCCATGCTAAAACCCAGATCAGTCCTGGAAAAGAAAAGGCCTCTCCCACAAGAGATATCCCAGGACAGGGGCAGGGACACACCCCTCATCTCCTCCTCTCCCAGCGGTGGCTGACAGTGCAGCTGGTGTGGAACAGGCTGTGGCATGAGTATGGCCGGGGCAAGCAGCCGACCCGGGAGCTGTTGGAGCCGCTGGAACACCCTGTACATTTCTGCTGAGCTGGGTGCACAGGCCGGGTCACACCCAGCGTCAGAGCTCGGGAACCAGGCCCTGTGCCAGGGCAGAGCCCTGCCTGTGACATCCAGGAGAACAAGGGCAGCCTCAAGAAAAGCTGGCCTGTGTGCCAGAATGGCTCTCCTCCCTGGCCTTGGGGGTCAGCAAACACGCCCACCAGGGCCCAGCTCCTGGGAGCCTGCTTACACCAGACAGGCTCCTGGCTGCACGATTTAATAGCCAGTAATTCCAAGCCAGTGTAACAAGAACAAAAGGAAAAGACTGAATGAAGATGGTGGGCAGGGTCCTGGGCTCCAGGGCAGAGTGGAACCCAGCCCTGCAGTCTAGCTGCAGGTTTGCATTCTGGGCCCTCCCAGTAACTGGCAGCATGAACTGGCTGCAGTGGCTTACTGCTTCTGAACTACAGTCTCCTTGCCCGCTAAGTAGAAGTAACACAGCTGGTAGCTCTTTAGGTTAAATGTAATGACGTGTATCAAGCACTCAGCCTGAGCCTGCTAGACAACAATCACTCAGTGTTACCCACTACTGTCATTACCACTGGCTGAGGGCGCTCAAGACAGAGTACCTCCCTCAGGCACATAGAGACCTGCAGGGCCACTGGGGCCACCCCCTGGGCCATAGCCAGGAACACAGCGGCCACCTTAAAGCTTGTGACCAGGCCAGGCCGCTGCACACAAGGGTGGTTTTCTTGTCCTGGACAGGTTGGACAGGGGTCAGGCAAAGGCTAAAGACATGCAACCACAAGAGCCTCTGCAGTTACAGGGCCCCCAGACACCTCCACTTCTTCCTCTGCCAGGCCCAAAAGGGATTCCCCCCGCCCATTACCTGATTGGGTCCTTGGCTCCCACCTGGGGAAGAAGGGACCAGCTCGGAGGCCAAGGAGGTGCCCCAGACTCCACGCTTAGAGGCTGCCACCATCCGGGGTTAGCTGTGTGGGTGGGAGGGAGCTTCAGCCCCTCCTTGTCTGCCCCGAACCTCTCCCTCTCTCTCAGGGATCACCCGTCTGCAAGGGCTGGAGCTATGCGTTCTAAAGGAACCAGTGCTTGCTGCTCCTGGAAAGGGCACGCAGGCCCTCACTCACCCTGGTCGATGGACTCACCCTGGTCGATGGAGTGCTGGGGCAGCTGGCTGAGCTGGCTGTTGACCACCCCCGCGTAGGTGCGAAGGAACTCCTCCTCGTTGGCCGTCAGCTGCAAGGATGAGAGAGCTGGGTGAGGGGGGGCTCATAACTGCCCCTGGAGGCACCTGCTCAGACTGGCTTCATCCCCAAGGGGTGCCTCCTTCTCTACTCCCCAGGCCTCTATTCTTGAGATGTGACCTTTCCATCCCAGGGTGAGATTCTGACCCCTCTGCTCCCACCCCTGAAGCTTGGACCATGGGACCCACAAGGCTTGCCACTGGAATTAGATCTGGAACAGGGATTCCAGGTTAGGGCAGGCCAGGCTCAGAGAGCCCCCCTGCCCTCTCGGGCGATGTTCTGCCCCCCTGGAAAAGAAGGCTCTTGGGAGAGGGGAGGAAAGGAAGGTCAGGGCCTTTAGAAAACCTCACCCGCCTGGCCCAAGCTTGGCACAGTGGGTAGGAAGACTGCCCTGCAGGGCCGGCAGGACTGGACATGCTGGTGTTTGTGCCCAGGAGCCTGAATTGGCCACAGCCTAACCAGAGCCCCCGCAACCCCCTCCCCAGACCATGGCTACGGAGGGTGGCTGTGGCCTTCTGGCTGCCTGCGTCAGGCACCCTCCCCAGGGGCCCTGCTGCCTGACATCCTGCAGGCACTCACGTTGGAGCCCATCTTCCTCAGCATGAGCAGCACTCGGACCTTCTGCTGAATGTACATCTCCTCCGGACTCTTCCCGGGGGCCCCCTCGCGGTTCATCCCCTGGCCAGCTCTGGGGACTGCTGCGGAGTGAGGAGAAGCATGGGGGCGGGGGACAGTGTCAGGACGACACAGACCCGCACATGGGCAGGAGGTGTCAGGCAGCCCACGATGCCTCAGGGGCTCGTTTCTGAGAGCCTGGCATGGAGGCGAGTTGCCGGTCCCTCCCTCACACCTGCTGGCCCAACAGCCAGCCCAAGCAGCTACCCCCCTGCCAAACCCCACCACTCCTCGCAGCAGGCGCTGGTGGCCAGTCCCTTCTATGTGTGGAGCTGCTGGGCCCCCGGGGGCTAAGCTGACCCAGACTCCTGGCCAGCGTCACCTTCCAGTTGCCCCCTCATCCAGGCTCCTGCTACGAAGAGCCCAGGGGATGTGCTGCACAAAACCCCAAGTGTCCCTGGCTCTCAAAGCAGGCAGCTTCCATGAGGAGCAACGTGACGCGATCAAGGCAGCTGACTGGGGCCTGAAGCTGGAGAAGCCGTGGGATCAGTACCCAGCCCCCAGACACCAAGACAGCTCCCTCTGCACAAGTCCCTGACGTTCGAGAGGCCGGCTCCCGGGCTGGGCTCCAAGGAATCCCTCGATAGGGACGGCGAGCTTGGGGCTGCAGGCACAGACACCCGCCCGGGGCTTGCGGCTGCTGCTCTCGCCAGCCCACCCACCTGTCACAGGGTGGCTCCTGCGGGTGGCAGTACGTCCAGGTGCGGTGGAGACCCGACCTGCAGCGGCGAGGTCCCGGGAGAGAAGTCCCGGGGTTTCCTCCCTCCAGGAGGAGCCAGTGGGGAGGAAGCCGGGCGTGGAGGGGTTTGGGTTACACACTTGTAACTCCTGGATGAGTCAGAAATAACGCAGCAGCTGGTGGGGGTGGAGCCTCGGCGGCCCTGGTGCCAAGGAGCTGCGCTCACAGGACCAAGGGAGCCGGGTTGGGGCCAAGGACACTCCTCACACCGTCCATCCCTCAGGGGCCAGAGAGCCCAGGAAAGGCTGGTTCTCCCGGGTGAAAGGCGGGCTCAGAAATGCACCAGAGCCCTGGGCAGTAGCCTCCCTGGAGGCGCCTGTCAAAGCTAACAGGGGCTCCTGCCCTGAAGCCCGTACAACAGGGCAAAATGCAAAATGTGTTCGCGGCAGCCTTGCGCTCGATGCAGTGCCTTACGGGACCTTCCTTCCACCACCAAAATCCACGTTCCTCTTCCATTGTGTGGCCCCCTGCCACCTCCAGGCTCAGAAAAGGGCCCGATTCACAACTGGTAATGGGGAAGGAGGGGTGAGCTGCCTCCAGAAGGACCCTGAATGAGAGGCAGCTGGCCATCCACCGGGGTGTCCCCCGGGCCAGGTGCACAGTGCAGGGACAGTCCTAACTTCCCAGCATAGCTGAGCGGGACGGCTTGGTTATGGGGGATTGCTCCTCCACCTGCTGACGCGTTCGCACCTCCTTCCACTCCCTAACCCCACAAAAGTAGCCAGAATGATCATTTTAACAAACCAGAACAGATGACATTTCTCCTCACTTCAGCCTACCTCAGGATACATTTCATGTCCTTGCTGGGACCCCGCAGGCCGGCCCTGCCTCCTTGTTCCCACTCCTCCCCCTGCTGCCCTCCCCTTCCCTGTCTCCCTGCCTGTGTCCAGGACCTGCCTCGAGGCTCCTCCCCCACCAGCCTCTGCCCTGGGTTCTCCAGGCCTCGCTTAGAGGGCTTGTGGGGGAGCCTTTCTTGACTGTGATCCAAGCAGGTGGTGCACCCCTGCCCATGCCCTCCTGTCCAGCCACCCCGTCATCCTGCTTCCTGAGGGCACCTGCTGGGTGCTCGATGACTGTGTCTCTGCACTCGCTGGGGGGCTGGGGCCAGGTGTTTCACTCACCCATTCCTCCCACAGCCCGAGCCCGGGTGGCTGAAGGGACAGTCCAGACAGCCTGTGATGTCTGGTCTCTGGGCTCCCTCCTCCACCCCATGCAACAATATCCACATCACTTAAGAGTCAAATTTGTTGTTGTTCAGTCGCTAAGTCATGTCCAACTCTTTGCAACCCCATGGATTGCAGTACACCAGGCTCCCCTGTCCTTCACTATCTCCTGGAGTTAGCTCAGATTCACGTCCATCAAGTGGGTGATACCATTCAACCATCTCATCCTCTGTTGCCCCTTTCTCCTTTTGCCTTCAATCTTCCTAGGGTCGAATACAAATCTCTAATCCAGTCTCCATAACCAAACTCAGCTTTCCCAAAGACTCCCGTTCCTGAGTAACTTGTCTGCTTTGGGCTGTCATGTTCTCCAAGGACACTGAAATGCTCCATGAAGCCTCCGAACTGGGAGTGAGGGCTTCCGGGGATAAAAGCCTTCTGATTCTGTTCTGTGTCCAAGGGCTGATGGTCGGTTGGCTGTCTTCTTGTGGAAGACAAGGGAATGGCCACTAGGTGTCGCCACACACAAAAGAACCAGAGCTCCAGTGCTGTCCGCTCCCAATCCCCAACATAAGCCCCCAAAGGCCCTTCTGGTTCAAACCACCCTAGCGATGGCTTGAACCCTGTGACCTCCTGCTGTCACAGACCACCCTCAGTCCCCCCAGAGCAAGCTCTGTCCCCCTGTTCAGGGGCAAGCTCCATCCAGCTAAGGACACTTCTCTGTTTTGCTTAGCATCCCAGGACCTTGGGATGCTGGCTTCACAAAGGTCGAGAGTCCCTTCCTCACTGTCCTTTCCTGACCAGCCAGGCTTCCTCCAGCAGAGGTGTGAGAGCTCGGAACCAACAGGACAGTGTGTGTGTGTAAACGTGTGCAAAATCATTTTGTTATTGCTGCTGTTTAGTTGCTAAGTCCTGTCCAGCTCTTGAGATCCCATGGACTGTAGCTCGCCAGGTTCTGCTGTCCATGAAATTCTCCAGGCAAGAATACTGAAGTGGGTTGCCATTCCCCTCTTCAGGGGATCTTCTCCAACCAAGGAATGGAACCAGAGTCTCCTGCATTGGCAGGCAGATTCTTTAGTGCTGAGCCACCTGGGAAACCATTTTATATTGGGTCTATTTCACAGAATCTTGCTCCTCCCCATAACCCTACCCCTGATGTTCTGTACTCACTGCCCAATCCTCTTACAATCACTACCCCCACACTCATTACCCCCCACACTCACTACCCTCAAGGATCCCCTGCCACACACTCGCGCTGTGATTACCAGGGGGCCTTACACACCCAGCCCTGGGCCTGGGGTGTCCTTGGTACCTGAATGGGTCTTTGGGGCCGGGTCATGCCCCCGTGATGCTTCCCTGGCAGAGACTGGTTCTTAAACTGTCTTTCCTTGGGGAAGACTCCTGCCATTCCTGAAAACTGTGGTCTTCTGGGATTCTTTGAGCTCTAGCTAGAGCTGACCCTGTGCTGCTGCCTGACAGAGGGAACACCCAGGGCTGGATCAGGGCAGACGGTTGCATAAGCACACCTTCCTGCCCTCCACACTCCAATCCTGATGTACGGGAACATCAGGACTGATTTACAATCTCGTCCTAAGCAGAATCTGCATCCAGGGCGCCAATGTTCGGGAGAAAACTGAAGAGAATAAATCACAATTAACCCAAACAACACCGACCTTTCAGTTGCTGCTATGCTATGAGTTCATTAAAGAGTGTTTGGGTTTGGCACCTATCCAAGTGAACATGCTATTAAGTTTTCATCACAATTTTGACAGACATCAGATTAACTTCACTAGAGAATTCTTACTTTCCCCTGCAGGGATCAAGAACTGGTCTCCGTTGAAGCATGTTTAAATGACATAAGCCCAAACTACAGTGAATTTGGACACATTAATCATTTATTCAGCCCTCAGCTGAGAGACCCGCTTCTCAATTGTGTTCTCTGGGTGATGCCGGAAACATCCCACCACTTGAGATGGGGGTGCATCTGTCCCACATACTAAGAAAATCCTTGCGTGTTAACTGCCCAGAGAGGGAGACCTGCTCCCTCTCTGAAGACAGAATATTCTGGAGGCTCACCAGAGAAAGGCCAAAAAACAGAAAATAGATAGATACGGGCAGCTGTCAAGTACCCAAACAAAAGGCGAGGCGAGGGGAGAGGTTGTGGCTGAGTGGATGACATGCCATTGATGTCAGGGGTCATGGGGAAAGTGGGCGTGGTTCCAGAAAATCGTATCTGCTTGGAACACACACAATTCAGAGAAACTGCGGTCTGTAGATTCACTGAAACATGCAGACATGTCCACAAGCCCCCTGAACATGTCATACACACACTGCTGTTGGTTCTGAGCCCTCATCTCTGCTGAAGGAAGACTGGTGGGTGAAAGACAGTGAGGAAGGGGTTCCCAACCACTGGGAAGGAGTCACTTCATTGTATAGCAGAAACTAATATGACAGTGTAAAGCAATTACATCTCCCTCCCCACCAAACCAAGTGACAAAAGTGGGTCACGGTCTGGGAGGAGGCGCTGCTTCTCAGAGCCATGGAGGTCATCTGTGAGATACCACGCTCCTGCCCAGAGACTAGAAGGACCCACTCTGTGCACGTGAGCCCCAGCTCGGAAGTGGCTGCCCTCAGAGTGGGAGACTCAGGAGGCAGTGCAGGAAAGACCCAGGGAAGGGGATGTGCGGCCGTCAGACCCAATTGATTAGTGGCTCTGAAAGCTGGCTTCCCCATGACAAACACAGTCCCCTGCCCTGATTTTTACTGATAAACCTGAAGCTGATGCTGTTTAACACCCACACTTACATAAACTGGAATATACATTTATACCCAGGGTGGTCTAGCACCTGCTTGTATTATAAACTCTGAGTAACCGCAGGCTGGGCCAGACAGCAGTAGGGGCCTGTAGATACACAAGCTACCTCTGCCCCATGGATCCCGACACTTGCCTTTTGTTTTGTCCATTAAAAAAAACTCTGCTATATTTTACATGCTCATGTTTCAAAATTTATTCTTAACAACTGTACAGTATCTACGTTGCATGAAAATATAACACCATATAATGGTGTGCTTCATGGAGCTTATATAAAATATTAATTCAGACTACACATATCTTAACAGCCTAAAAGACATCAACAAAAGCACAAAGCACACCGTTAAGAGCCCACCCAGCTGAAGCCATGAGCATCATTAGGGACGATGAAGAAAGGACACGAGACATGCCTACTTCACGGTCAGCCCAGGAGCCGGTACCCAAGGCAGGACCCTCCCCAGCACTGATCTATGGCCAGGTTACCAGATGTTCTGCCCCTGGAGTTCTTACCTGCTTCTGGAAATCAACTTGAGGCAACCAGATGCTCAACTGTGACAGGTGGGCTGTGGCCGGGGAGAAATAGGAAGATGCCGCCCTGTGGAAACACAGAAAACGGGTCATGGGAGGGGCTGAAGGAGTCCACACCCCGTGCTGAGGGATCCAGGCTGGCTGGCGGGAAGCTCATGGCAATGGGCCCTATGCGGCGGTCCAGAAATACCTGTGTGTCTGGCCAGCCCAGGAACTTGCACCAGCACCCCTGGGACAAGGTGCTGACTGCAGCTATGCACTCCTGTCATTTCCGGCCAAAGCAGGTCACCACACACCCTTCTCCCCTGGGGTTAGTCACTGGCCGACTGGGAGCCGTGCTGGGAGACGGCGAGGACCTGAGTGAATCACTCCTGCCAGCTGAGGGGCAAGTACCTGCCCAAGAAGGTGTCCCACCCACCCGACAACGCGACCAGCCAGGCTCAGGTACCTTGGCGTCCCACCCATTTTGTGCTCAGACATACATGGGGTTTCTGTGCTTGGGGAATACTTACAGTTGTATATGGAAAAATAAGTTATCTCTCCCCTTCTCTCACACACAGAGAAACAGATATGCACACGCATACTCTACAGCTACAGATAATTTACAGCCTGTTAGCCTGGCCTCACGTCTGCTGGCCCTAAACACACCTTTTCCAGGAATCAGAGAACACTCTCTTTTCTTCTTCTGCCTCCCACATACAACCTCATGGTCTGGGTCCTTTGCAGGTTAACCGGGCAGGAGCAAGGCTGCGGACAGCGGGCAGAGGCACAGGGTGAAGTCGGCAGGGGCACCCAAGTCTTGCCTGCCTGTGCCCTCTTCACTGAGATGTGTGGGCTTCCACCTGGACTTCAGGCTTTCAGCCCACAGTAAGGACAGATGTCTCTGGATAATTGAGAAACCTATTCTAAGGGGCTAGGGGGAGCTCTGCAACCCATCTGTCTTCAGCTATCCCTGCGAAGAAAGCTACTCACCTACCCAAGAGGCTGAGGAATATGTGATTTCCAGAGAAAGTGAGATTTCAGAAGCCTCCGCTATAGGTAGGCGCTGCTTTGACCCTGGGTCTCTGGTCTGCAGAGCCCTTCAAGCAGTGCAGATGGCCCTGGGAAGGGAAGAGCAGTCATCTGCCACTGCCACCTCTTCCACCCTCAGCCAACCGTTCGGGAAAGACATTTATAGGAATTAATTGCTCTTTTATTGCTCTAGACATCAAAGTTCTGAAATACCAAGGCTCCCTGGAGAAATGTCTACCCAAGTCCCTACATTCTTTCAAAAGGAGATGAAAAGAGACAACCTTCTTCCACTTCTGAGGGGCTTTAATTCCTCCAGCTATCACAACAGCCAATTAGCCCCCTACTGTCTACCGGGGTCAGACTGTCCATGTGCAGAGAGGAACCTAGGATTCATGACTTGAAGGAGAGGGCGTCTGAGGGATGCAGGGGCTCCTGGTGGGACTGTGCAGGGACCCACACTGGCTAACCCATTTGCCACCTGATGATCAGGTCAACGTCCCCAGTTCACAGAGGAGGAAACCGAGGCTCAAAGCTCCCAGGACCCCAGAGCCAGCAGAAACAGTGAGCATGCCATGGAGCTGGACTCTGTTTCCAGTTCAGTTCTGTCCCTGGTCAACCATGCAACCTGAGGTCAGTCACTGCCTTCTGGGCCCTGCATTTTGCCACTGGTCAAGTGAACCGTGAACTTCTAGATATTCAAGCTGGTTTTAGAAAAGGCAGAGGAACCAGAGATCAAATTGCCAACATCTGCTGGATTATCAAAAAAGCAAAAGAGTTCCAGAAAAATATCTATTTCTGCTTTATTGACTATGCCAAAGCCTTTGACTGTGTGGATCACAATAAACTGTGGAAAATTCTGAAAGAGATGGGAATACCAGACCACTTGACCTACCTCTTGAGAAACCTACATGCAGGTCAGGAAGCAACAGTTAAAAGTGGACATGGAACAACAGACTGGTTCCAAATAGGAAAAGGAGTACATCAAGGCTGTATACTGTCACCCTGTTTATTTAACTTCTATGCAGAGTACATCATGAGAAACACTGGGCTGGAAGAAGCACAAGCTGGAATCAAGATTGCTGGGAGAAATATCAATAACCGCAGATATGCAGATGACACCACCCTTATGGCAGAAAGTGAAGAGGAACTAAAAAGCCTCTTGATGAAAGTGAAAGAAGAGAGTGAAAAAGTTGGCTTAAAGCTCAACATTCAGAAAACAAAGATCATGGCATCCGGTCCCATCACTTCATGGGAAATAGATGGGGAAACAGTGGAAACAGTGTCAGACTTTATTTTTTTGGGCTCCAAAATCACTTCAGATGGTGATTGCAGCCATGAAATTAAAAGACGCTTACTCCTTGGAAGGAAAGTTATGACCAACCTAAATAGCATATTAAGAAGCAGAGACATTACTTTGCCAACAAAGGTCCATCTAGTCAAGGCTATGGTTTTTCCAGTAATCATGTATGGATGTGAGAGTTGGACTGTGAAGAAAGCTGAGCGCCGAAGAATTGATGCTTTTGAACTGTGGTGTTGGAGAAGACTCTTGAGAGTCCCTTGGACTGCAAGGAGATCCAACCAGTCCATTCTAAAGGAGATCAATCCTGGGTGTTCTTTGGAAGGACTGATGCTAAAGCTGAAACTCCAATACTTTGGCCACCTCATGTGAAGAGTTGACTCATTGGAAAAGACTGATGCTGGGAGGGATTGGGGGCAGGAGGAGAAGGGGACGACAGAGGATGAGATGGCTGGATGGCATCACCGACTCGATGGACGTGAGTCTGAGTGAACTCCGGGAGTTGGTGATGGACAGGGAGGCCTGGCATGCTGCAATTCATGGGGTTGCAAAGAGTCGGACATGACTGAGCGACTGAACTGAAGTGAAATGACTGAAGAGGAAATCAGGATCTCTGCCATGTCTTCCCTTGGTGGAGGCAAGGAGATTGGGGCTGGCTTCATTAGTGAGAGGCCAGGCACCAGGAAAGGGCTGGGCACTCACAAGGGCCCCATTCCTGGTTTAATGCTCTCCTGTCGACATCTTGAAATCCTGAATATTTTTCTAAACAAGGGGCCCTCCACCAAGCCCCACAAACTATCTAGCTGGTCCACAATGAGGGAGAGTATGTCAAGTGCTCTCAAACTGCCGAGGGCCCCGTAACCTTAAGTAGACATGATGTGGACTCCAGAAGGATTTACTAAAGTAAAACCTCTCTAGGTGTCCACAGCCTCGTGTCAGGTGAGGGAGCAGGAGATAGAGAGGACACTAAGCCTGCCTTCCAGAAGGTACCTGAATGGCTGAGGAAACCACTCTGCACAAGTCAAATAAAACAACAAAAATCATAGGTAACAATGAACCAAAAAGATAGGTCAGGTTAGAACACTTTGAAGAGTGCCAGCTGCATGTAAGGTGCCATGCCCAGCACCTCCCACTGAGCAGCTCAGAGGTGAGAGGAAAAAACCCAGGCCTTAATCTAGTGTAGTAAGTGGCGGAGTAAAGGGATGTGCAAATCTCAGTGACAACACAAAGGGGAGGGACCAGCTCCCAGCGGAAGACCCTGAAGCTGTGTCTTGAAGGATGGATAGGGGTTTGCTGGTAGAGAAGATGGGGAAGGGCACTGCAGGCATGGGGAACTGACATTCTTTGAACAAACAATTACTGAGCATCTGTTTATTATATGCCAGGCTCCCTGGGTTGGGCATTGAGGATACACAGGTGAGCATGTGATTGTTTGTGATGATGGTGTCTAGTGAGCAGGGTAGACAGGCATGAATCAAGTCACACGCAGGTAAACACAGCTCGCAGACACTCTTGATAAATAAAGGGGGAGTGGCCTGGGGAGTGCAAGGACATGCAGCTGGATATCTGACCTTGCCCTGGGGGCAGGCACCCCTCGCGGGTGACTTCTGAGCTATTACTGAGGGTGAGATGTGTTGTCTTGTGTATGTATGAGTCACACCCCCCGACACACAGACACACACAAGTAAAGGTCTTGAAATAGGAAGGGGCTAGGTCTTTGGGAAAACTGAGGAAAAAGATTTGGCTGAGGTCTGGGAGGCAAGTGAAGGGGCTTGGGGGTGCTGGACCATACCTGAGCGGGGAGGAGAGGTTCAAGTAGGGGAGTCAGGTAAGTCTGAGACCCCTGTGGCCAAGGTGCAGAGGGAAGACGGGATGGGGCTCGGGGGAGCGGGGGGGGGAAATCCCTGATCGGCCAGGTGAGGGCTGGGCCTCAAGCTGTGGCATGAGGATGGGAGGACCCAGGACACTTTGGCAGGTGGAACTGTGGGCCAGTGGCAGCATCAGAGCCTGGGGCGGCTGCAAGACGGGATGTGGGGAGGCCTGACGTGCCAGCTTCCAGTCTGCTGTCGACGGTCCTGAGGACAGGCTGAGCAGCCAGGGCTGGGCTCCAGGGTTCACGGAGAAGCTCTGGAAGCACAGCAGACTCACCCTTCAGAAGAAGTTGGTACCACCATGCACATCCCCAAGGTGTTCTGGAGACAGAGTCAGAATGTGGGAACTGACCAGATCTGGGAAACATCCAGGGCACTGCTGGGAGACACTGTACTGGATGGGGTAGGGGGTGGGCGGCACTCTGGGAAGAAGGAATGACATGAGTAACCGCAAAGAACTGACATCCTGGCCAGTCAAGTGGCCTTCATTCATTCATTCAAACAATCAACAAACATACTGAGCACTTACTGGGTCCTGGGATGTTGTGCTGTGCTGTGCTTAGTCACTCAGTCATGTCCGACTCTTTGTGATCCCATGGACTGTAGCCCACCAGGCTCCTCTGTCCGTGGGGATTCTCCAGGCAAGAATACTGGAGTGGGTTGCCCTGCCCTCCTCCAGGGAGTCTTCCCAACCCAGGGATTGAACTCAGGTCTCCCGCATTCTTTACTGTCTCAGGCCGATTCTTTACTGTCTCAGGCGGATTCTTTACTGTCTCAGCCACCATACAGCAGGGCAAACACAGTCACAAGTCCCCATGTACATCTAGGGACGGGGGAGAACAGACAAAACAAAATAGAAAGCAATCAATGTGTAAATAACCTAGTACACAGGAAGAAGGTGGGTGCTATGGTAAGGAAACTGAGCTGGAGGAGGGGAACAGGAGTGTGGGGTAGTTGGGTGAGGGGGTAAGCTGAGGGAAGCTCAGGGAAGCTGGACCGAAGCTGGACTGGGGCTTCAGTCCAGGAGGGATGAGAGCCAGGGGAGGAGCGGGAGGGAACTGATCACAGGAAGGATAAATTGGGGGGATAGGGGAGGTAAGACCTCCTTCCGTGCTCCACATGCTGCCCAGAATCCTTGGTTTCTCAACTCAGCACTGCCAACACCGGACTAGATAATTCTTCACTGTGGGCCTGACCTGCACGTGGCAGAGAATTTAGCAGCATCCTGTGCTCTGTCCACCCAAAGCACCTGCCCCTCGGCTGTGACAACCCAGAGTGTCTCCAGACTTTGCCCTGTGTTCCCAGGGGTAGCCAACGCCCCCCAGGTGAGAACACTGCTTGAAAGGAACAGCTGACGCACATTCTGACTCACTGTTGGCCGGGCATGTTCTGAACCCTTCATGTCAAACATCCCTATGAGGTTTTATTATACAAATAAGGATCCAAGTCTCTTCTCACCCAGCTAGTAGGCCTTAGTCTATTGTGGGGCAGGATTCGAACCCAGACCGTCCAAGCCCCGATCCCTCTGCTACACTGCTTTCCAGCACGCAAGCAGGTGGACAGAGGTGTGCTTAGAGCCAGCGGAGGGAGGCAGGCCTGGGCCTCAGCCTCGGCTGCGAGTCCCAGTCACGGTGGCATCTCTGGCCCCCCAGCGACATTAAAACTGGGGCACCAGAGAGAACTTCCGCGAGCTCCACTCTCAGTAATTAAACTGCAGCCTCTTGGACTCGAGGGCCTCGTGAGCAGCTGCCTTAATTAATCAATTCCACATCTCCGCCTCCTCAACCTGGAGCCAAGCTTGGCATCCTGGAACTGCACTCCACCGGCAGGCGCGAGACAGGTGTGAGGACGGCTCCTCGGGTCAAGGAGTTTGCAGGACACAGCAGCAGTCTTAGGAGATGAGCTCGGGATGAGGAATTAGTCCTGAGGTCACCAACCCAAATACCAACCTGCTCCCAAGCTCCTTCCTGCTGTGTCAGGCCAGGCAAGCTTGCAGAACAACAGTGATAATTACTGTGGTTGCTAGAGATTTCCTGGGGGCCGCGTGGTGTCAGGCCTGTTTAGCACACCGAGTCCTCAGGACAAGCCTGCACGGTAGGAATTATTCCCTTTTCATAGATGAGACAACCAAGGCTCAGAGAAGGCAAGGAACCCGCTCAGGGCCACGGAGTTAATACATGACAAGCCTGGAGAAAAGTTAATATGGAGTATTTATTAGATATTAGTATTGTTTCACCGTTATATGTGTTGAATGCGATGAATACATTGTAGTCACACTGTAAAATATCCTGGTTCTTAAGAGATACAGGCTGAAGTGTATAAGGGTGAAATGTCTCAATGCTTGCAACTTACTCTAGTTTCAGGGAAAAGGTGAGTGTATGAGTATGTGTATATGTGACTGTGTATGTGTGTACATGTGTGAATATATGTATGTATGTGTGTGTGTATGTGTATATGTGTGGGTGTGTATGTGTATATATATGTGTATTATATATGTAAATGTATGAGTGTGTATGTGTGTATGTGAGTGGGTATATTTGTGTAAATGTGTATGTATGGGCTTACCGCATAGCTTGGGTTTCCCTGATAGCCCAATAGGTAAAGAATCTGCCTGCAATGAGGGAGACCTGGGTTGGATCCCTGGGTTGGGAAGATCCCCTGGAGAAGGGAAAGGCTACCCACTCCAGTATTCTGGCCTGGAGAATTCCACGGACTGTGTAGTCCATGGAGTCGCAAAGAGTCGGACACGACTGAGTGACCTTCACTTCACTTCACTGTGTATGTATGAGAATATATATATGTGTGTGTGTAAACGTGCATATATATGCATGTGTATATGTGTGGGATGTGTGTGAATGTGAACAGAGACAAAGTGTGTGAGCAAAGGTTAACATTGGTGAATCCAAGTAAAGGGCATGGGGGTGTTCACTGCATTATTCAGAACTTTCTGCAGATTCGAAATCCAAATGAAAAGTCAGGAAACATTAGAAAGTCCCTGGGAAGTTGGTTCACAGCAGGAGAGGCTGCAGTCCCTCTGGAGGCCCCTCACGTCGGGGGAGCAGCTCTGAAACCCAGACCCTGATGGGGTCCTACTCCCCAGACAGGCTCAGGCATGCTGCACTGGAGATGCTGGGACTTCCGACACCTCGAACCTCAGCGCTCCCACCTGCCCTTTCCCCAACAACAGGGCACCTTCTGTTCCAGGTGGGAGCTGCTCTGATAACAGCCCTTCGGGGAAGCTTCTCGAAGCATCAGGATCAAATCATCATGATGGCATTAGTGCGGCTGCCCTGCCCAGCTGTCCAGACAGCACCAGCAAAGGCATCAACACTGAAAACCACACTGAAGCTGGGAAGGGGGCTTCAGGGGGCACCCTCCTTCTGTGGCCTGACTCCCCTCAGAGAGCCTGCAGGCCACTCTTGCACGTGGCACGTCACACACACCAGAGGACACCGGGACAGGCACGACCTTACTCGCTAGACAGGAAGGACTCCACCCACTGCCCTTGAACAGACCCCGGCCATCTACCACGCTCCCCACCCAGCACCGGCTCTCAGTAGGGGGCATCTGGCGCCGTCTGGAGAAAGGAGATTTTCCTCTGGAGAAAGGAGAAAGATCACAGTCGGGAGGACGCTCCTGGGTAGAACCACCTAGAATGCACAGGATGGCCGCCACGTCTACAGCACCAAGGGCGAGGAGCCCTGCCGGGCAGTCACCTCGGTTACCACTTGCACCAGGCTCCTTCCATACCTCTGGCCTTCACATCTGCTGGTCCCTCAGCATAGAACATTCTTCCCTGTTCACTGCTCACTGTTGTATCGTTACCTCCTAAAGGTCTTTGTGCGTTTGCACACTGATCCGAATCTCTTCCACTCATGGCACAGCCCTGGTTGCACCCGGGTGTCTGGGCACCTGGTTCCACCTCCACTTTGGAAGCTCCATGAGGCCAGCCACAGGGTGGGGGGTCAGGCCTGCGTGGATCCCAGGCAGCCCTATTCTCACAGACATATTAAAACGGACCCACATCTCCCACTGAACAGAATTCTCATCTAACTCCTTAGAAGGGGATGATCCTTTTTTTTTTTTCACGTCTCCAGTATTTTTGTGGACCCCCAAAAAGCCTGGAGACCATAGACTCTGTGATGTAGGATCTGGTGGATGAAACACTGCTGCTGGTCACACCTGGAGCTCCGTGTACGATGAAGGGAATGAATAGATTTCAGATTCACTTGGGAACTATGTGGGAAGGAAGCCCCCTACCCCAGAATACCCTCACCTCAGAGAGTCCAAGACATCAAGGAACTGAAGGAACCTATGTGCATAGATTATTTAATGTTGCTATGACTGGATTGGTAAAAGGTATCTGTTGAAAGCTTCTAGTTTAAAAAAAATGTTTCTCCTGAGAAGTTGGCCTGATTGGTAGAAAAGTGCCCAGCTCACACTGTCTCTTCAAGTCCTTTTTACTGCTAAGCAAGGCTACCTGGCAGGCCTGCTCTGACAGCCTCTGCAGTTCAGCCAGCACAACGCAAACAGGAAGGGATCTCAGAGCTGGGGACACTTCCGCGGCTGCACTGGGACACTCCGATCCCGGGCAAAGTCCTCAGGCTCTGACTGAGGGACATGCAGGTGGTGGCTTTATCCCTGCACGGTAGGGGGACAAGGACAGGAGGAAAGAGAGGTGTCTTCTGACCTAATTTAAAAAGAGGTCCTTTCTTCCTTCCCAGGGAACAGCTGGAGCCCTGGAACCTGGCCAGGCCAGAGCCTGAGACCTTAAGTCAGGAACCAGTGCACCTACAGAATCCGGCTCCAGGTCTTCCTGATTCAGTCTGACCTTCGGCCTCTCACAGGTCCCCAGGGGGTGGGTAAGGCAGACTGCAGAGCCCTTGTCTATTTATGAATGGGTGCAAGGGCAGGAACCCTCAGTTCACAAGTGGGTGCACGCCCCCCTCCCACACTTCTGGGCAGGACCTCTCAGGCTGGATGACCTTTACTGCAGGCTAGGCACCTGGCAGTGTCAAAAGCCCACCCGTGCAGGCTGTGGCGGTGGAAGGACACTTCTCCCCTGTGGCCGACATCTGAGGTGCTCCCAGCATGCTAACAACCTGCTACCCACCCCCTAGGGAAAAGTAAATTTGCATTGCTGGTCAGTCTTCTTACTGATGGGGCTGAAGTCAACTTGGGGCTGGAAGGACCAGCTCCAAGCCTAATAATCCCAGGGCAGGAGCCTGGCCAGGTTTCACAGACCTTGGGTCACCTCCAGAGAAAGAAGCCAGAATGGAAATTTCAACCCACGAAGCTCCATCAACTCTGCTGCCCACAGCTATGCCAACTCTCACAGGGTCACCATTTAAAACATTAATTAAATTGGGAAACTGAACATTTTTGCTTTCTTGTTTGTTCTTCTTAAGAAGGGGGAAAACTGACACAGTGCAGTTTATCAGGACCTGTGTAAACTCCCTTCACTCAGCCACATGGATTCGTTCACACAATCTCCTGCTGAAAGCAACGAGCCTTGTTCTCAGGGGCAAGCCCAGGCAAGGTGGCCCAATTTTTCCAGTGCCTGCCAGCAGGCTAGCTGCTTCTGCCTTGGCCCCTACACTCCCATCATCCCTTCCCTCCACTGAAGTCTCAGATAATTGGTTCAAATAAATAGGCTTCCCAGGCCAGGCTCACTGCATCCCCTCAGAAGGGGGCCAGGAAGGCCTCCAGCTTCCTGTTGTGAGAATTAGGTCATTAAACCAATTGGGCTGCTTGCAGGGCGAGGGCTCAGTCCCCCTGTCACGGTCTCCAGAGTCCGCCCCCTCCTCACTGTCCAGCTCTGGAAATGGGGGTCCTCGGGACCCAGCTGAGAGGCCCCAGGCCCAGCCTCCTGGGTGAAACTTCTTACAGACTCTTAGAATAGGAAGTTTTAGGATTACTGCCTCTTCTTTCCTATAGGCTTTCAGCATACAGGTATGTGCTAATTTGCATTAAAATAAAGCTATGTTTGTCTACCTGGAAAACATATCCACACTACCGCAATACGTTGCAAGCCTTCATCACACCCTCGTGTCACAGAAGTGCACTGTTTGTTTGGATAACTGCTTCTGCTCCATTTCACAGTCCGTGACCTTCCCTCTCCTTTCCCTCCAGCCACTTCAGAACAAAAATAATCTGAGGAAAGAGGAAACCTCCCCCTAAGGGGCTGCTGAAGACTCAGTTTCCTTCCTCCCTAAATATTTAACAAGCTGGTGATCAAAATAAAATATATTTTAAACAGATGCAACTTCCAGAATCTACATGCGTTTATTCCATTAAGTCACTGGGGAAGTAGCATGAAGATGAGGACTTCTGATGTGTAGCAAGACTTGTCCAGTCTGGAGGCAGGGAGGCTGGAGAGGAGAGGGAGACAACTGGGGAAAACACAGCACCCCAAACAGCAGGAATCCCCCCACAGTCACCTGCTCAGGACCAAGGGCACTGCAGAAAAGCTCAGAAGAGTGGACAGAAGTGGGAGGGAGGCTTTAGGTGTCTGTGTGAAAGCTAAGAACTATCCCTATTCCCAGTGGGGTGGACACAAACACCGAGACCAGCGGAGGGGAGGAAATCTTTTCCCTTCTTCCCTCCTAGAGTTTTTGGCTGGCCTAAAATTAAATTGACACAAGACATTAAAGGGGCTTCCCTGATGGCTCAGCAGCAAAGAATCTGAAAAAAAAAAAAAAAAAAGAATCTGCTGCAATGCAGGAGATGGAGGAGATGTGAGTTCGATCCCTGCCCACTTCAGTATTCTTGCCTGGAAAATTCATGGACAAAGGGGCCATGGACAAAGTCCATGGGGTTGCAAAGAGTGGGACATGACAGAGCACACACAGGAAGGAAGGCAAGACATTGAGGGAAAAAAATTTAATTTCTTATGTACGAGGGCCTCAATGATATAAGGCTTGAAGAAGTGACCAGAGCAGGCACCTTTTGTATCTTTTAGACAAAGGAACAATAAGTTTGTGAAGAATTGACAAGATCAAGAGGTTTGGGCTTGGAGCAGTAAACGAGTGAGAAAATTAACAACAGCCTTCTCAGCCTGGAACTCCCTGTCTCTGGTGATGAGGACGCCTTCCATCCCCTGTACGGGGAAGGTACGTTTCACGTGAGAGATTTATTTCCTGCTTTCAGGGGAATAAAGAAGGGTCAGAGTGTCTTTCTTGCACCGGCTATTTCTCAAGCAACTTTAACTCCAAATAATCAATACGCCAAAGTGGTATATGTAGGGCTGGCTTATTCTGCTCCCCGGCACGCCCAGACAATCCAGTTCAGAAGCCAAGTCCCCATCTGCCATTTGTAAAGACATCCTTCATTTCCCGAAGCCATGAAACCATTAGTCACCAAGTCGAGGAGAAGGGGAAGAAGCTCCTAGCAAAACTAGCCTGTGAGTGTTTCCCCAGGCAAAAAGACTCCTGGTTTTACAGGCCAGCTACTCACCCAAGACTGTCAAATTTCATGAAACGAAACCCGGGAGCCTTTCACAAGCCCATGCCCACAGAACACAAGCAGAATCTGACCTCTTACAAAAACTCTCAACTGAGAGGAAAAAGCTTCTCTGGAGGTTAGGGGGAGAGAGAGGTTCATTATACTACAAGTTAGTTTGATGGTATTTCTGATGATTAAGACTTCAAGTCTCAGAAAACTAAAGTTCCTCACAGGTTTACTTGGAGCATATGACATAATGTTAAAAACAGAACAAAAACTACAGGCAGTAATGCACACTTGTTCTGCTTCTAGAAAAGTTATGCGAGTCTGCCAGAAAGATAGTCATAAGATTTCCAAGTTCAAAAATGAATAACTCACTCCCAAAAAGAAGTTCCTACGAGAAATGAAATCAAGGACTGTGCATGCCATAAAAGAGGGGGAAAGGGACTTCCCTGGTGGTCCAGTGGCTAAGACTCCACACTCCCAGTGCAGGGGGCCTGGGTTTGATCCCTGGTCAGGGAACTAGATCCCACATGCTGCAACTAAGAGTTCACATGCCGCAGCTAAAGACCCCACATGCCACAAGGAAGACCCAAGTCCCCAAGTGCTACCACTGAGACCTGGTGTGGCCAAATAAATTAAATAAATAAAGTTAAACAATAAAGCAAGCAAGTTGCAGATATCAGATACCCTGCTAGACATCTCACCACTCGCCTCCTAGGGTCATGCTCTGACACTGTTCCAATACCATTTCCCCCACCCAAGCAATTTACTACTGACCCAGTGCTGTTCTCTGATGTATGGCCCACATCCACCTCTCCCAACCACACCCCTCACTTTGGCCTGGACCGGTTTTTAATCTAGAATCCAATCGAAGATCTCACCTTCCCTTGGTTCCCACGCTCATTCCTCTCCCTTAGCCTAGAATGTTCACCAGCTTTTCTTTGTCTATCATGATGTTAACAATTTTAAAAAATCAAGGACCACTGTCTCTTTGTCCAGTTTTCCTTAGAACTGGAGTAAGGGTAGACATTTTGGTGAGAAACAACAGTGGCTGATGTTGCCCATGTCCCACTGGAGGCACACAATGCCAGCCTGCCCTGTGTCTGGTGATGCCAGATTTGTGGATCACTCTGTTACAGAGCAAAGTTTTAAATGTACAAGAGAGACTAAGTAGACTAAAAGAAAACAGTAGAAGGAAACAACACAAAATGAAACCTAGAAGTTATAAGATTAAAGACTTTAAAATCTGATTACATAAAAATAAAAACTCTCTGCATAGAAAAAACAATATAATCAAAAGGACAATGACAGACTGTAGAAATACATGTGACGTGTGTCACAGCCATAGGACAAACTGCTGTAGTATATAAAGAATGCCTACAGATCAATAAGAAAAAGACTGCCAACACAAGAAATAATGGGTAAACAACATAATAGATTGCTCTTAAAGATCTGAAATGGTACTCTATTTCCTCATCAAGAAATTAGATTTAAATTATAATGATCTGCCACTTCCTTCCTATCAGATTAGCAATAAGGCATGGGAAAAAGAGCTATTTCTGCATAATTTTGGTAAGCACATAAAATGTTACCATGGAGGCCAACTTGGCAATACTAAAAATTTAAACAGATGTCCCCTTTGCTCTGGGGCTTCCAGGTGGCTCAGTGGTAAGAATCTGCCTGCCAATGCAGGAGACATGGGTTCCATCCCTGAGTTGGGAAGATCCCCTGGAGAAAGGAATGGCTACCCACTCCAGCATTCTGCATGGACAATCCCATGGACAGAGGAGCCTGGTGGTCTACAGTCCATGGGGTCCCAAAAGAGTCAGACATGACTGAGCAATTAAACAACTACACAACCCTTTGCTCTAACAGACTGTAGGAATTTACCCTATAGATACACTTATACAAAAGCACAAAGATACATGTAGAAGAGTATTTCTTTTTAATAGCAATAAAAGATAGGGAGTTTTGTGGTGCTCTAGGGGTTAAGATTATGCAGGCTCACTGCTGTAGCCCATTGTACCTGCGACTGAGATCCTATAAGCCATATTCAGCCAAAATGAATAAATAATGACAGAAAATGTAAATACTCAGCATCAGGGGACATTGAAAAAAATTCAAGTATAAGCAATCAAAAGAATGACAGGGAACCATTAAAATGAGTGAGATAGTTATAAATGACCTCAAACAGGAACTTAATCTCTCTGTGCCTCAGTTTACTCACCTGCAAACTGTGGAGAGTAACAGTATTTAGTTCATAAAGTTGTTGTGAAAAATAAATGTGTCAACGTAAGTAAAGCACTTTTAACAATACCCAGCACACAGGAAGTGAAGAGGTATTAGCCAGACGACAGCAATGGTGATGACAGTGGAATGGAATGTTGGGTTCCAATATTTAGTGTGAAATGAAAAAGATAAGGTTAGTATTACAGTGCGGGGGAAAAAACAGTGCAAATCAGGCGTGTGTGCGGCCAGTGTGTACCTTATGCACTTGTACGTGTAGGAGTCTCTTGTTAAGATGAACAAGACAGCCACTAACAGACATCTTTTTCAAGGTATCTCTATCACCAATTAGCCTTTTGAGTTCTGTACTATGTATATATTACCTTCTCAAAAAAAAAAAAAGGTGTTCTTTTTAAGGAAGTGAAACGGGGTCAGAAGAGGAGAATAAATGAAAGATCTCCCTCCAGGCGGCCCAGTGCCATGGCTGATGTTGAGCATTTAAGCTCTGCCACCACCACTGCTCACAGGCTGTGAGACCCCTTTCTCTTCCTTGGAGACAGGAAGCCAGGGTGGACAGCCAGCACTCAGAGCAGAGGTTAAATGATGGGCATGTACCATTTCTCAGGTGGCAGCGGGCAGCTTCCCCCAGGGAGGGATGAAGGACTCTGCTCCACCATGTCCCACTGTAATCTTCAGGGAAGTAGAGCCGGGGCCCTGGAGAAACCCCACCACCACCTCAAGCCAGCTTACTAGCCTGTAGGTCCCACTCTGTTCCCCCTACAAATTACCAGCACCCCATCTTCCGGCCACTTCAGCGACTGGCCATAGAGCACATGCTGAGGAACGGTGTTCCCACAGGTCTGAAATTATAGCCTAGTGGGCCTGAGCATGGCGATTTCTCTATCACCTTCTGTTCCTTCCTTAGTAAGACTGGATCAGGGGCTCAGAACTATCACCTTGTCTTTAAAATCTCTGGATCATGTTGACAGCACCTATGGTTCTGTGTATTTAAATCACATTCCTCCATTCCCCACTCCCTCCTGCATGAGAAACACAAAATTTTAAATGGAAAATCATTCAGATGTCCTCTCCCTGGAGAGAATGGAAGAAACCTAGAGGGTCCAAAACCCGTTTTAGTTCACATTCCTGTGCAGAACACCATTCTGCAAGGACAAGGGTCAGGATGGATCTGTCAGAAGCCAGGGCTGCCTGGGGCGGGGGCTGGGAGGCCTTGGTCTGGGCAGGGAGGTCAAGAATAACCCATCTCCTTGGAAACTGAGCCCCTAGTTCGCCGGGTGGTTTAGCAGGAAGAACAAGGGTGGGGCCCATACTGTGAAAGGTTGTCTGAATCCAAAAGGGCCCCGACCCCTGAAGGAAGCACCCCCCCACCCCCGCCACGGCCCCCCACCAACTTGCAGAAGCCAGAACTGAAGAACGCAAAGGTGGTAACTTCATTGTTTGGGAGTTGTTATTCAGTTCAGGGACACGAACCACAGGATTCCAGCAGCAGGAAACATGTGGGCTGGATACTCAGGAGATGCTCAGGCCTGAAAAAGCCTTAATTGGAACTGGTTTCCCAAAGCCTCCCACCCAGCTCTCCATGTGGGAGGGGAGATGGAAGTGGGTCACATTCTCCCAGCTGAACTGGCGTCCCCGTGGGCTCCGACCACACGTGAACAAGTCTGGGGTCACAGAGTGGCCTGGTCTCCTCGCCAGGCCGGCCATTTCCTCCTGCTCAGATGCTGGATGGCTCTGAGGCCCTCTGGACCAAAGGGGCATCTGGTTGGCACCAGAAGGGCAGTGACACTGAGGGGGATGGGGGAACGAACATCGCTCAGGAGCGTGGCCCCATCCTGGGACCTTCCTCGCTCTCTGAATGTGGGCAGGCGCCTCTGCCAGCCTTGAGTCCTCTCTACTCCAGCTCCTGCCCAAAGGTGAGTGGATGAACACTGGGTGCTTTTCTAGGACCTGCTGGGCCTCCCTTGACTGGCTGGGCTCTTTGGAGGGAACGCAAGGCCTGGAGCTGGGCAGACTTGGGGAAGAATGACCCTCCTCTACCCTACTCTACATATACTGACCCCCAGTGGGGCTCACAGACACAGGTGTCCCTGGCTTCATGCCCAGCGCGCTGATGCAGCCAGCCCCACAGCCCGCCTGCCGCCATAAGCCCGCATTCCAAAGTTGGTAGAGGGAGGCCTGGAAGGCAGGGAGAGATTCTGGACAGCCAAGGTCTGATGGACTTTTCACAATAATAGGCATTGAGGACTTCCCTGGTTGGCCAGTGGTTGAGACTCTGCCTTGCAATGTAGGGGAAGTGGGTTCAACCCCTCGTTGGGGAACTAAGATCCCATATGCCTTGGAGCAACTAAGCCCGCACGCAACAGTGAAGACCCAGTGCAGCAAAAAAAAAAAAAAAAAAGAAAAGAAAAGAAAGGCACCAGATTGATGGTATCACTCCAAAACAAAAACTCTGGAAAGAGCTCATCACCATGATCACTCCTCCTGACTTGAACCCAAGTGACAAAGGGTTAAGGCTTTAAGAGGAAACTTAGTTCTTACTAACCATGACTGCCAAGGTGCTAATTGTTTCTGCAGATGCCCACACGAGTGCAGCTTTTGTCAAGTGCAACACACAAGGGCTCTAATCTCCTAACTCTTCCCATGCTCTTCTGGGAAGCCAAGCACAACCTTCACCTTAACATCCACCCAGGGCAGGTGCCCTTGGGGCCGATGCGGATATCTGCAAATTATGTCCTGACTGTGCCCCACCACTGCCCCTGAGAGTTCAAGACACTCTCACCAACATGTTCTTGCTTTATTCACACAGCTCCAACTAGATAATAAACCTCTTGGCCCTAGACTAGAAGCTCTGTATGATAAGAACTATTTTTACCCTGTTCTCCACAGTACTCCCAGTGCCTGCCATGGGGCCCGGATAGTAATAAAAGTTTAGTAAATATTTATTAATTGAAAAAGGAACCATTAGAAGGAAGGAGGAAAAGAAGGACCAGTGGAAGACAGTCATCACGTCTTGCTATCTTGGTGCTCTTGTTTGACATTACAAAGACATCACAGCAGGGATCAGAAATCAAACCCTATAAACCCCTTCTCTGCTCCACCATCAGCAGTCTTCCATCCTGTTACGAGTCACAGTTTACATACCTGCTTACAGAAGCATCTACAGTACAACATGGACATGAGAAATGGAGAAACACAGACTTCCCTGGTGGCCCAGTGGTTAAGAATCTGCCTACAGAAGACACAGGTCTGATCCCTGGCCTGGGAATATCCCACTTGCCTTAGAGCAACAAAGCCCATGTACCACAGCTACTGAGCCCGCGCTCTGGAGCCTATGAGCCACAACTACCGAGCCTGTTCATCCTAGAGCCGTATGTCCTGTTGTTGCTGTCCTGAGCTCAGCAACAAGAGAAACTACAGCAATGAAAAGCTCGTGTGCCACAGCGAAGAACAGCCCCCGGCTGCCACAACTAGAGAAAGCCTGAGCAGCAGCACAGCCAAAAATAAATAAGTAAATAATTTTTTTTAAATAAGAGTAAGAAATGGAGAAACATTCATGACCTTCAGCCCTTAAGAAACTTCAGAAGGAGGAAAATGATGTTCGGTCCAGCGACATCCACCATGGAAGGACACCTTTCCCTCCAGGGACTGTTGTCTTCCTCCTGAAAAGGCTTTGTGGAGGATCAGGGCATAATCAGTCTTTAACAATCTAGTATAACAGCAGTCAGGGCTCCATGCCCTTTCATAAAAGAAGTTCAAAAGCACTTTGGCTCAAACATCATAATGGCCCTGGGAGCTATGAAGGCACAAGTATCATTATCTACATTTACCACGGAGGAAAGTAAGGCAAACGGAGGTTAATTAGCTTGCCCAAGGTCAGATGAAATGGGGGGAAAAGGCGTAGGATTCAAACTCTGCAGCAGCCTCCAGTGTGCTAACTCTGGCCTCCCCACAATGTCACCCACGCTGGGCTTAAGGAGATGTTTTTTCTTCTCTGTTGTTTCTGCTGAAACACAGCATCTGATAGGAGGCCCAGAGCTCACACATGAGAGTGCCATCAATTGGGCTTGAGTCTTGACTCTTGTTTTCTGACCACAACTACTGAGCCCGCGCTCTGGAGCCTATGAGCCGCAACTACCGAGCCTGCTCATCCTAGAGCCGTATGTCCTGTTGTTGCTGTCCTGAGCTCAGCAACAAGAGAAACCACCACAATGAAAAGTGTGACCTTAGACAACTTACCTAACCTTTCCAGGCCTCAGCTTCTGAATGTGTAAAACAGTAATAATGCTACTTATCTCAGAAATTAACAGTGAGGACTAAATGAGAAAACATATATAAAATGTCATTATCATTCATTTTCTCATTTTCTAAATGAGTACATATCACTCTCATAATAATAATAAAAAAAAACCAGTTACATGAGAAAAAGGTGGCACCCACTCCAAGTTTAGTTTCTACAAGGCCACAGATGACATGTGACTGACAAGCAAGTCTCAGTCTGACAATGAAATATACCAGGTCCCTGAGAGGGACTTGCAACACAGAAGTCCTATTTGATTCCTTCTGACTCATGTTGGCCTCTCAAGGTTAGCAGAGCAGATGGTATCTTGGACACTGACAAAAAAGTGGATGCCTGAGTAAGGATCTGAAAGGCTGGCCAACTGCCCCCAGTCTCCAGAGGCCAACTCTGGATTCCTGGTGAGCTGAACTCCTGGCTTTAAAACATCATTTGAGTGCTCTGCTGAGCTTCTCAACTCTGCTCAGCCCAGGCTAAAGGCAGCTTTCTAGGTACCACTATACTCCTGGATCAAGTGATGTACAGGACTGTAGATCAAATAACCAAATAGGAGGCGTTCAGAGGTGACAGTGTGGCCTGGTGGTACTCAGCAAGAGACTGGAAGAGAAGTGGGGGATGGTGTGGGAGAGGAAAGCTGCCCAGTCAATCTTGATACACTTCCAACAGAGACACTGTGACATGGAATTTCCTGGTGGTTCAGTGGTTAGGACTGCATTCTCACTGCTGAGGGCCTGGGCTCAATCCCTGGTCAGGGAACTAAGATCCCACAAGCTGAGTGGCACAGCCACAAAAAAAAAAAAAAAAAAGACTGACAAATAGATGTGTGTGGGTCCCTGATGCACATAAGAACAGCAGGAGAGCTCCAAGGTTACACAGAGTCACGACCACCGTAAGAATCTTTCCCTGATGCAGAGAGAAGTAGAAAACACAGGACTTGCCAGCGTACAGGACAAGATGCTAAGAGCTGGTGATGCTCATTCACTCAACTCAAGAAATGCTTACCCATTACCTACACACTCAGAAGGAAAAGACGGCTTGAGCGAATCTGCAGGACACACAGACATGCACACCTGGACCTTTGTTAACCTAGCTGATGGCTCCCACACCTCCCAGCTATCTAGGCCAGAGACGTAAGAAACTTGATGGGAACAGACGCAACGCTGCTGACTTCCGAAAGCCTTCCAAAAGCAGGGCAAGGAGAGCATGCTCACTGCTCTTCGTAGTGTCTGGCTCTCTCTCCTGGGATGGACCCCCAGGAAAAGTTCCCATGCAGTGACTTCCCCCTATTCAGAATCAAAGAGAAAAATCCAAATTCCTCACCGTGACCACAGATCTAACTTCTGCCAGCTCCTCACTCAGCCCACTCCAGCTTCCTTGGGCTTGTTGCTTCTGTTGCACCTCTGCCCATCAGCTGGGTCTCCACTCAAAATTACTTCCTTAGGGGACTTGCCTGATGATCCAGTGGCTAAGACTCTGTGCTTCCAACGCAGGGCGGCTGAGGCCACGACTAAGAGTTTGCATGCCACAACCAAAGATCCTGCATGCTGCGACCAAGATGCGGTGCAACCAAATAAATAAAAATACATTAAAAAAAAACACCAAAGTTACCTCCTCAGAGCTCACTACAGTTATGACCCAGGCATTCTCCATCTCACTGCTGTCTTTTATTCTCCCTGCATCTCTTTTCACCATCCTGTTTTATTCACATGTGTACTTGCTTACCATCTGTCTCTCCCACTAGAACATGAATTTCATGCATCTTGGTGATCTTGTTCTTGGCTCAGTTCCCAGCATCTACAACAGTGCCTGGCACATAGTAGGTGCTCGATAAGCCATTCAATTTAAGAAATGTTTATGGAGTGCCTACAAACTTTAACAGTAGACCAAAAAAAGACAAAAATCTCTGCCCTAAAAGAGCTTAAATTCTGATGGGAGATAAGAAGTAGATAAATAAATAATGGTGAAATAACAGCTACTGCTTCAACCAAGCCCTTACCAAGGGGCTCAGTGTAGTTCTAAGACTCTAATAGGTATTACTTAATTTAATCCTCCCAACAACTCCATGAAGGAAGTATTAATAGTTTATCAATGGGGAAACTGAGGCATAGAGCAGTTAAGTTACTTGCTGAAGGTCATGAAGCTCATGATGGCAGAACCAAGATCCAAACCCAGATCAGTCCTGTGTCTGGACTAGTCCTGTGTTTAGACCTCGGGCTCTGATTAAGAGCTCTGCTTCATATTTGCTGGGTGTCGAATAACTAGTTGCTCAGCACCCTTAGCAGCTGTTCCCTGTAGGCAGGGCTGGAGTGAGAGCCAACCCATCAAGGAAGGGCTGCCCTGCTCTGTGAGCATGGTGACATGGAGACTGCTGGGCTGACCCCCGTGTTAGACTCTGGATGAAGAGGAAACTGATGAAAGGACATGGACAGGGCTTCCCCGGTGACTCAGTGGTAAAGAATCCACCTGACGATGCAGGAGACACAGGTTCAATCCCTGATCCAGGAAGATTCCCACCTGCTGCAGAGCAACAAAGCCCATGTGCCCCTATTATTGAGGCTGTGCTCTAGACCTGTGCTCTGCAACATGAAAAGCCACCAGAATAGAAGCCCAAGCACCACAGCTAGACAGTAGCCCCACTCACTGCAACTAGAGAAAAAGCCAGAGCAGCAAAGAAGACTTAGCACAGCTGTAAGTAAATAAACACATTTTTCTTTTTAAATTAAAAAAAAAACAAAACAAACACAGATAAGGTCAGCATTCCTGGGCTCTGGTTTCAGGTGCTGTGAAACACCCAGGCAGGTCCACCAGTACTTGATGAGTGTACTTTGCGGCGGGATCTAGACACTGTGAGAGATGGAAAGCTGAGTCCAATAGAGACCTTGACCTCAGAAAGCCTAGGGTCATGCACCTGCACATGAAGCTGAAAGAGGTAGAAAGTGACAGGTGCCATTAGCGAATGTATAGACTGGTATGGGATTGCAAAAGAGTTACTCAGGGGACTAGGTCCAGAGGCTAAAACTCCACGCTCCCAATGCAGGGGGCCCAGGTTCAATCCCTGGTCAGGGAACTAGTTCCCACATGGTGCAACTAAGAGTTCTCATGCCTCAACTAAGAATCTGCATGCTGCAACTGAAGATCCCATGTGCAGCAAAGAAGATCCAAGATCCCAGCTGCCACAACGAAGACCTGGCACAGCTAAACAAATAATTTTAAACAATAAATATTAAAAACAACAACAACAAACTCAATCTCTGGGGGCTAGGGGTGCCCAACCGTAAGAGGGGCCTGGCCTACATAACCCCCACGGTCCTCTAGCTCAGATTTGGAGCAACACAGATTTGGAGTGACACAGAGATCCAAGTTTTATTCCGGTTAACGGTTTAAGTTCATGGCCACTAAGTAGTTCTCCCACCCACCGCGAGATCAGTCCCAACCTCTTTGGGTACAGGAGTGGGAGGGCAATCATGCTCTCGTTTAAATAATGCAGCCGGATGTGGGAATGAACTCCAGTGTGTGCTGCCCTCCTCCTCCTTGAAATGGTTTTTAAGCCCACAAACCCTCTTCCCTTCAGGAGGGGGTGATCCATCTGTGAGCATCTTGTCAGAACGTGGAGACCTAGTCACCTTGTTCCCATCAGGAACTCTAGAGTCTAGCATAGTGTCTGGCTCACAACAGGTGTTAAGTACAGTTTGCTGAGCTAAACCGGAGCATAGCCAGGTCTAGAAATTCTCTGCCAGACATCTAAGTCTCAGTCGGTGTTCCCTGAAGTTTCGCTCTCAGTCTCTCCCAGGGGGATCAGACTGGTTTCATCTCTTTACTTCTGCTACCACTACCCTGGTTCAAGCCACCATCATCTTTTGCCCAGCAGTTGCAATGGTCAGTCTCCCAACTAGCATCCTTGCCTCTACCTGCCAGGTTAGTCCCTGCTAACCTGACAGCAGGGACTGCTCAGACACATTTGACACACCAGAGAGACAGACATGTGGGGTCTAAAAGAGGCTGGGTATCCAGACTTAGGTGTCTTGGTTACCAGGTGCAAGAAAAAGGAAGGTGGTTGGGGTGGGGATGATGGCAATCATCCCTGCTCCTTACAATCCAACCTCCATATGGAGGCCAGCATGATCTTTCAAAACTTAGATTTTATCACCTCTCTGCTTAATCCTCCAATGATTTCTAACTGCACTTGGGGGGAAAAAAAACCAAACTGGATCTTCCCACCTTCACAGCACTTACCACTACTAAACTTACTTTGCCCACTTATTTATTTACCCCTTTCTCTGGAGAATGTCAGCTACAGGAGGGCAGGGGCTATGTTTCCAGAATCCAGTGAGTGGAAAGCCACATAGGAAGCGCTCATAACTGAATGGATGAATCTCCATCCCAGGGAGGAGACTTGTATATATGAGGGCCACTCACTCCACCAGGAAACCATGAATGACACATTGGCATCTTTATTTATAATTCAAAATCCTGCTTTAAACCAGGGGGAACTTGGTCTCTCTGGACACTTTAATGGCCCGAGAGATCAGTATCACTTAGAGTCTAAAGCCAGGAACCAGAGCCCAGTAGTTGCAGCAGGGAGCTAAGAGTCAGAACTTAATGACTAACTTTGACTTGGCTCCAGGTCCCTTAGCCACACCCCCATGCCTCAATTTACCCAGAAGTCGGCCAGGCACACTTTCCTAAGTTGTGTGAGTGACAGGAGACAAAGTAATTAACAGTATTAGCATACTTGATCCTCGGACAGGAGGTGACGCAAGCCTCACATCGCGTTATTTGTAAAAGTCTTGATTTGCAGCCAACACAGGCCTCCTGGGCCTTCCCAGGGGCTAACCTGACAACAGGGACTGTTCAGACACGTTCCACACACCAGAGAGCCAGACATGTGGGGCCTAAAAGAGGCTGGGTATCCAGACCTAGGTGTCTTGGTTACCAGGTGCACAGGAAGGTGACTGGGGTGGGGATGATGAGAAGGCAAGAAGTGCAGTTTGGGGCTCCCAGTGGTCAATCTTGCAGGTTCACAGATACATGCCAACCATACAGACGAGACATGTGCCTACAACGTGCACCTTCCAGGAACACTCACGGGGGACACGACAGTTCAGCCAGACTAGAGAGAGGAAGAGCGACCCAGGGGCAAGACCTTGGCAGCACTGAGTTTGGGGAAATACGGGGGGCTCTTTACAGAGGGTCAGTCAGGATGCTAGAGCGGGGTGCAGGTGAGGAAAGAGACAAGAAGGCGCGGGACCTGAGGCTGATAGGCGGGGACAACCACGCCGACGCGGTGGGCTGAGCAAGAGTGGATGGCTCGGACACCTGTGGAGGCGACCCCCGGGGGAGGACAGGTTGAGGACGGCTGGATGGTGGTCTGCCGCGGGATCGGGGGCGGGGGCGGCGAGCGGCAGGAGGCAGCGGCGGCCAGGCGGGGCAGGAAACCCGGCCCAGACCAGGGCTCCGCGCCGGTGGTCCGGCCGGTGGGTCCCAGTCGGGTCGGGGGCGCAGTCCGCGGCCCCTCCCCGGGAGACAAAGGGCTGGCTGCTCCCCGAGCCCCGGAGCGGCGCGGGCCCGGGCGCTGCGGGTGCGGGCCGGCCTCGGCGCTTACCTGGGCCGCCCGACCCGGCCAGGCGGGCGGGGGCTGCGGGTCCGAGAGCGGCGCGCGGCGGCCTGTTCCGGGACGCGCACAGCCCGAGCAGCCGCAACGGCAGCAGCGGCAGCGGCAGCAGCGGGAGCGGCCGCCTCAGCCTCCGCCTCCCTCTCCGTGAGTCACCGCGGCGGGGAGGGAAGGAGGCGCCAGGCCGCCAGGGGAGGGACCGGCGGAGAGGGCGGCATCTGGCTCCGCGCGGGCCACGGAGGCGCGGTCACGGCAACGCCCGGGGGTGGAGGGCGGCAGAGGGCCGGCGTAGGGGCGCGGTCTGAAGATGTAATGGGCACGGCCTGGAATTCTCAGTGGCTCTCATTGGTTAAGTGGGCCAGGGGGGCGGAGCTCTCAGCTGAGAGGTGGGTACTGCGGAGCGCTCAGGCACGCTCACTGGGCCCTTTGGGGGTGGGCGGGGCAAGTGGCCCCGGGGCGGAGCCACGAGATGGGCGGGTGGAACCCGGTTGCGGGTAGGGCCTAGAGGCTCTCAGAGCAAAGGGGTGGAGATGGTCGGGGGTTGGCAAAGGAGGAGGGGCGGGGGCTTCGAGGGGGAGGCAGCCTAAGGGCGGAGCCCGGGCTAAGGATGGAGCCGGCGTTGCGGTAAAGCAGCTCTGCTTGTCCCTAGCTGCTCCAGAAGCTCAGTGATCCCGTAAAAATAATGGCCTCTCCCACACATGCGTCTGGGTTTAAAAATGGGAGCGGCCACACGAGGCGGAATCCTTAGCAAGACCCGTTTACTCAGGACCCCTGAAAAATCTGAAATGGACAAGGTCGCAAAACATTTAGAGGCGTGGTCTTCCTGGGTCTTGGAACTGGATATATTGCTACCTTTGAAGCAGTTGGGCCCACTCTTGAACTGGGGGCCTGTCTAACCTGGATCCACCGAACCCCGAGAGCCTAGGGATGGGCCTCTGTGGGTCCGTTAAACTTAGAATATCGTCTGTATTGATAGTGAATGCATTGGAGGGGGCGAGTAGAGAAGGTTGCCCTTGGTTAAAATGTTGCTATAGAAAGTCTGACTCGATCTGCTCTGGAGAGAGTATAAACAGCCTCCTTTAGGCAAAATGCGAATTGCTCTGAACACCCAGCTTCCCTTTTAAAGGGACGCGTGTCTTCAAGCGTGCTCTCACTTTCAACATTTAACTTAACAATTGCGTCGTGTGACACTAACCACAGTTTTAGAGGCCTTACTGTGCCGCTTTCCCCAGCCTTCCTGCTCCTTTTCTGTCCCATCCTCTTCCACTTCCCTCATTTTTCTTCCCCTTCCCAATGCAAGAAGGATACAAGATACTTTTTTTTTCTGTTATATTCTCTAATGTACGTATTACTTTCGATTTAATAACTTTTTTTACTTACAATTAAATATTTTATCAAAATCATGAGATTATGAACTTTTAAAGGCCAGAAATAGGTCAACAGTGTTTGTATCTCCCTCAGCATCCAGACTACCATGCCCATAACAAGAGCTAAACCAATATTTCTTTATACAGTTACTAGCTGATTCTTCAAGTTTCACAGAGCTTACCAATATAAGAAATTTACACATTCAAATTATTTTCATGTAAATATTGATGTTTAAACATATGAATTAAAAGTAAACAACTTGCTTGGTTATTCAAGACAATGTATAAATTCTATTTCAGAAAAAGGTACATGCTTAAGGATAAATGTGGAAAACGAATGTATTAAAAAAATGTGTCACTGTGAAATAATGGAAGCTTTTTCAAATTTTTCATAAATATATTGTTTATTGTTCAAAATTACAGTAAGTTCATCAACATAGTCAGGCCTTCATCCCATCAGCTCAGAGTTGGAAAACTCTGCATCTCTAGATAGTAGGATTACTTCAGAATTAACTCAGCCTCTCCCCATCTGTAGTCTTAGAACGAAACACTGGAGGCTTCAGAGGCAGGAAACATCTGCTAGCTCTGACAGCCCAGCCCTGTCTCTGCCCCTTGGGGAATTACTCCTCGCCACCCTCTACCCACCAGAGGTGCTGACGAGATGACCATTTATAGTATCCCAGCCTTTTCCCTCTGCAAAAAAAACAAACAGGGAGACATGAACTCAAGCTGGACCAGTTCACGTGCTGTGTTCTCTGGACCATTGGCTGAGAAGAGGATATGACCTGAGCTGAGCCAATTGGAATCCTTCTCTGAAACTTTGGGTTTTTGGTTTGTTTGGTTTTTTTTTTTTTTGGCCACATAGCATGTGGGATCTTAGTTTCCTGACCAAGGATGGAACCCATGCCCCCTGCACTGGAAGTGCAGACTCTTAACCACTGGACCACCAGGGAAGTCCCTAAATCTTTTTATATTAGAAATGAAGGGAAGCTCTTTCTCTTCTATTGGATCAAGAGCTGCAAGGATGTGACCTCAAAAATGTTTACCACCATCGTCAGCTCATCTCGTGGAAAATTCTGAAAGAATGAGGCAGTGTAACTGGACAGACAAAGGGACCAAGATTTGGAGGGAAGGAAAGTGAAAAGGAGAGAAACTATCATGGTGTGTTCCATGGTTTCAGTAGACCTTGTACCAATTCTGCACACACCATCCCACACTTAAGAGGTCCCCAAATAGATCTTTCCTTCATCAATAGCTGGCCCTACTCCACTGGAGTTGCTTATACCAGAAACTTAAGCGTATCCTCCACACCAGTCTCCCTTTTCCCTCATATTCAGTCCATATTGTTTCCATCCCCAGATTACATCTTGACTCTCCCCAATTCCCACCATCTCCATTTCTGTGCTCCAGTGTAACCCATCATCAGCTCTCACCTAACTCCAGCACTAACTTCTAAGTGCTAGTTCAGTCTTCCCCTACCATACTCTATGCATTGCCCACAAAGCAACTAGAGGGATCTTCTTAAAATGCACTGATCTTGTCACATCTCCACTATTCAATGAGTTCTTTTTGTTTTCCTGATGAAGTTCAGAATCTTTAGCATGGCTACCAGGCCGTGCATGACCTGGCTCCAACCTGACCTTGTTCCACCTTTGCCAGCTGGGCTTCTGCCACACACAGGCCTTCTCCCTGTTGCTTGATCACAGGGTACTTCCTTCTGCTTTGGTACATCTGAGTGTACAGCTCCCTTTGTATCGGTGGCTTTCCCCCACTTCTCTCCCCTTCACCTGACAAAATATTTGGTTTTCTTTGGTCATTCTCAAGGAGACTTTTTCTATTGCAGTATACCTGATTTACAATGCTGTGTTAGTTTCAAGTGTACAGCACAGTGATACAGTTATATACTCACACACATACTTTTTGCTTTTTTTACTGCTGAAAAAAAAGGGAAAATATGTATATGGATATACTTTGGCCACCTGATGCAAAGAGCTGACTCGCTGGAAAAGACAATGAAGCTGGGAAAGAGTGAAGGCAAAAGGAGTAGAGGGCAGCAGAGGATGAAATGGTTAGATAGTACCACTGACTCAATGGACGTGAATTTGAAGAAACTCTGGAAGATAGTGAAGGACAGAGAAGCCTGGCATGCTGCTGTCCATGGGGTTGCAGACAGTCGGGTACAACTTAGTGATTGAACAACAACACGTATTTTTAATGTTCTTTTCCATTATGGTTTAATGCAGGATATTGAATATAGTTCCCCATGCTAGAGAGTAGGACCTTGTTGTTTATATATTGTATATATAGTAGTTTGTATCTGCTAATCCCAAACTAAAGGAAACTTTTCTTGACCTATACTAGGTCAGCCCCAGTCCCAACAGGGCCATAAATTCCAGGAGGATAAGGAAGTCACTGTGAATCACTCGTACCTAGCACAGCATGTGTAGATGCCCAACAAATATTATTGCACGAGTAAATAAACATGTAAAGACTGCACCCAGGACTTTCCCTCCACTGACAGCCACTCCTATTTCCCCATCTCCATCTGAGACGCCAGTGCTCCCAACCCTCTTCTCACTCTTCACTCAGTAAGTTTATGAGTCTGTATTTTTATTTTTTCAGCTTTTGGGAAGGTCTCTCTGCATTCCTTGACATAGATGTATCTTTTTTCAGTTCAGTTCAGTCGCTCAGTCATGTCCGACTCTTTGTGACCCCATGAATCGCAGCAGGCCAGGCCTCCCTGTCCATCACCAACTCCCAGAGTTCACTCAGACTCACGTCCATCGAGTCAGTGATGCCATCCAGCCATCTCATCCTCTGTCATCCCCTTCTCCTCCTGCCCCCAATCCCTCCCAGCATCAGAGTCTTTTCCAATGAGTCAACTCTTCGCATGAGGTGGCCAAAGTACTGGAGTTTCAGCTTCAGCATCATTCCCTCCAAAGAAATCCCAGGGCTGATCTCCTTCAGAATGGACTGGTTGGATCTCCTTGCAGTTCAAGGGACTCTCAAGAGTCTTCTCCAACACCACAGTTCAAAAGCATCAATTCTTCGGCGCTCAGCTTTCTTCACAGTCCAACTCTCACATCCATACGTGACCACAGCAAAAACCATAGCTTTGACTAGACGGACCTTTGTTGGCAAAGTAATGTCTCTGCTTCTTAATATGCTGCCTAGGTTGGTCATAACTTTCCTTCCAAGGAGGAAGCGTCTTTTAATTTCATGGCTGCAATCACCATCCGCAGTGATTTTGGAGCCCCCCAAAATAAAGTGTGACACTGTTTCTACCGTTTCCCCATCTATTTCCCATGAAGTGGTGGGCCCGGATGCCATGATCTTCGTTTTCTGAATGTTAAGCTTTAAGCCAACTTTTCACTCTCCACTTTCACCTTCATCAAGAGGCTTTTTAGTTCCTCTTCACTTTCTGCCATAAGGGTGGTGTCATCTGCATATCTCAGGTTATTGATATTTCTCCTGGCAATCTTGATTCCAGTTTGTGCTTCTTCCAGTCCAGCATTTCTCATGATGTACTCTGCATAGAAGTTAAATAAGCAGGGTGACAATATACAGCCTTGACGTACTCCTTTTCCTATTTGGAACCAGTCTGTTGTTCCATGTCCAGTTCTAACTGTTGCTTCCTGACCTGAATACAGATTTCTCACTTATCTATTTGTTTTTGGCTGCGCTGGGTCTTCGTTGCTGTTTGTGGGCTTTCTGTAGTTGCAGTGGGCAAGAGCTACTCTCTAGTTGTGGTGTGCAGACTCATTTATGTGATTTCTCCTGTTGCAGAACATGGGCTTCAGAGCTTGGGCTCAGGAGTTGTGGCACGTGGGCTTAGTTGTCCCACAGCATGTGGAGTATTTCTGGATCAGGGATCAAATCCGTGTCTCCTGCATTGCCAGATGGATTCTTAACCACTGGACCACCAGGGAAGTCCTATGTGTAGCTTTAAACAGTTGCTTTCTGGAGGAAAAAGTCTCTGTCCTCTATGAAAGTCAAAGTGTCAGTTGCTCAGGCATGTCTGACTCTTTGTGACCCCATGGACCTTAACCTGCCAGGCTCCTCTGTCCATGGAATTATCCAGGGAAGAATACTGGAGCAGGTTTCCATTTCCTCCTCCGGGGGATCTTCCCCCAACCCTTGGATTGAACCCAGGTCTCCTGCATTGCAGGTGGATTCTTTACCATCTGAGCCACCAGGGAAGCCCAAAAGCTTTGCGTTGCCCCTTCTATACCAAAGGGATAACTCTAACAGTAAAATTTTCAGGCCAAGTATGAAACAACAGTGGAGCATCAACAGGATACAGGGAAAGAAAACAGTTTTGAAGTAGTTATGGCAACAGTGGCCCTCTAATTATGCCCCATAAGGGGGCCTCCTGCCTACAGGTTGAGCAGGTACAAGGTAAGAATTTGAGATAAAGGAAGAGACTTTGTATTGAATAAAAAGATTTTTTAGTAAAGGAAAAATAAGAACCAACTCTTTGTGTTTTGAAAACCAAATTTTAAACACTAATAATTTCCAGTAATACAGAAGTTTGTCATCCTGTTTACATGTAACACAACTCTAACTTCTCTGTGGACAGAGAGTGACCAAGGCTAAGCGCACGGCTCAGACAAAGCATGCTGCAGCTGTGCATCACTCTCCTTTTTGCCTTGGCAAGTAACTTGTCATCTAATTTTACTTTGGAGATAATAAGGAATTATTAAAGGCCATGATGAAAACATTTTGTAGACCAGTGGATATACATAGTTTGTGTCATGAGTGGGGAATATGCAGCTGTGAACATCTGGCTCACTGCCAACCTATCCCCAGAGTGTTGGTTCCTGCAGCATCTGATACCTACAGTACAGGTTTCCCACGTCACGGGACCTTGCTTGTACTGTGCTTGGGAACAATGTAAAGAAATAATCATTCATTTCTTTGGTTGAATGTTTTGACAGACCAACATGTCTTGTAAAAGTATTTTATCTGTGTAGGCTCAAAGGTTCTAATCATCTAGTAAAGACAAAACAACATAAGGCCTCAGTTTGGATCCAAATATCCAGCCTATTAGCCTTGGATCCTGGGATCCAAGAATATCCACTCTTCTCCCAGTTCATTTATCACCTTTTATTCCCCTTGCTGGTTACTGTCCAACTAAGTATAAAAAATTACCATCCCTAAAATTAAACAGTCTCTACTCTCTGGTAATATATGACAAAACAGCTATCTTTCCCCCCAGCACAAATCAATGAATTTCATAGCTGTAGATGCTGCAATGTTATCAGTGTGTTTAGGTATGACTTAAAAGATTGTCCCTGACAAGCAGTTCTTTCCACACCCTTTGGACCACCAGCTTACTGTTGCTAACAAGTAGTGGGGCCTGTTATTATCAAATATTTGTAGCTCTGTGCCTGCCCTTCACTGTTCTGAGAGTAGAAATTTTCAAACCTACCTGAGAGTATAAACCCTCCTATTACACACTCATATGTTTAACTATTTGCTATTTGTCAGACTGAGGTCAGAATTTGCAGTGATGTGACAGACACTTAGTTCTGCATTTGGGTCCAACAGAGGTTGCTCAATCTAAATGAACTTTGTGGTTTTCTTTTCTCCACACACCGCTCCCCTTATTTTCTTCATAACTGTTCTTCTGGGAAATTACTTCCCATCAGCAGTATTTGTCTCCAGCTGGTGAACTGGATGGGGCTTTTTTTCTTCTTAGTTAATAAACACTAAAAGGCTGAGGGCAGCAAATCTACACCCCAGTGGTGCCAGCTAATGAAGAGCCTCACATGAAAGCTTATGCAAAGGGGAAAGGCAGAGTGCAAATGCCCTGGGATCCAAGATTACCCACTCTTCTCCCACACGCTGCATAACAGACACTAATGATTATTAATTATTTAAGCAAAGAACATGAGAGCCAACACAGGCGGCAAAAGGGAAAAGAAGGAAGCTGCCTTCTAGGAGCTTCTGCTGAAATCATTTAATTAGGACAGGCTATAGAGCCAAGGGAGATAGACCAAGATACTTAATAGCTAAAGAAATCTTTAAAAATCCTCTACCACTTTTTTCCCTTACAAAAAGGAAAAGACAACTTAGGTTATACTTGTATACATTGCTGACAAACTGGAATATGAAGTGGCTGCCACAGCCTGCCCTCTCTGATGGCATCACAGGCCAGCAAGTAACAGGAGGAGACTCAGCCAGGTCTTCACAGGTTCTAGTGAATCCTGAAGCTGTGAGTCGCAAGTCTCCCCTCGAAATATGTCTTTCTTGTTCATACACACTAAGGACACTGACTATCTAAGCTGAAGCTCCATTCGTCTTTTCTCTGTACTAAAACCTTCATGAGCTATTCACTTCAAATTTCAAACATTGTTGGGACTTTCCTGGTGGTCCAATGGTTAAGACACTGTGCTTCCACTGCAGGGGGCATGGGTTCGATCCCTGGTCAGGGAAATAAGATCCTGCATGCCACCAAGCGCAACCAAAAAATAAAATAATAATAATTTTTTCCCAAAAATATTGTGTCATTTCTGGTAGGTTTTACTTTTTCTTTGGATATATCAGGATACCTAGAACAGTTTCTTCCTATTATATAAGCTGTGACACTATTTTAAAAAGTTAAGAGCCCTAAAAGGCAGAGTTTGATCTTATTTTTAAATTCTTGGGTGATCTCCATTTGTTTGAAACTCACTGGTAGTTCTGCAGTGCAGCCTTTGCAAATTATCAGTTCCTTGGCAGCTAGTGACATTTCCTCTTAAAATCAAGAGTTTTCATTTCTAATTCCGTAACATTTAGAGATCTAATGCTCATTATTACTGTAGCTAACCTGGCTCTGTGACTAAGGAGAGACTTTGTTTTCCTTGCAGGTGTCTTTTTCTGACCTTGTTCCAGTATTCACATTACCTTCCACTAGGTTCCTACAGAACATTTCATTTGAATTGATTCAGATCTTTATCAACATTTCACATGTGAGCTATTATGTATCCCCTGACTTTTGTTCAAGCCTAGTGTCTTTAGCCAATTACAGGTCACTGTTCTAAGCAGGGGATAATGCAGTAAATCAGACACATGTTGTCCTTGCCTTCATGATGGGTGAGACATACAACAATGAATTACACACTTCAATAATTCATTGCAATTATAGTTAAGTGCTAAAAGCTGAAATACAAAGGGCTCTGAGGCCATATAATTGGGAACTGGTGCCTTGGGAGTTAAAAATCCACCTGCCAATTCAGGAGACGTGGGCTCAATTCCTGGTTAGGAAGATCCCCTGGAGAAGGAAATGGCAACCCACTCCAGTATTCTTGCTGGGAAATCCCATGGACAGAGGAGCCTGGTGGGCTACAGTCCATGGGGTTGCAAAGAGTCGGATATGACTTAGCAACTAAACCACAACAACCTTGTATTAGGGTCAGGGAGAGCTTCCTTTGGAAGTCCTTTGGAAAATAACATTTAAGCTTACACTTGAGATACAAGTAGGAGTTAACTAAGCAAAGAGTAGAGAAAAAGGATAGCACACAGTGGAACCAGCCCATAACAAGGTCATCAGGAAGAACGAGAGGGTGGTGAGATTAAATTACTGAGAGAGAAGGCTGGTGGCTAGAGTGCAGAGTGATGGGGAATGAGGTCAGGCCCCTCTCATGCAGGAATTTATAGGTCATGCTGAACATTTAGAATTCATTCCCCAAAGGTTTAAACAACGATGTGACATGGTTTGATTTGTATTTAAATAGATGACTATGGTTTCTGCAAGGAGAATGGACTAAAGTGGAATAAGAATGGCACATTAGTGAGTGACTGCTGCATAAAAACCCACCTCGAAACTCAGTGGCTTAGCAAGCATTTGTGGCTTTTGTTCTGGGGTCAGCAAATTGGCTGGTGTGGGTATGCTTCAGGCTGTGGGTTGACTGTGACTCTGCTGGGTGAGGCTGAAATCAACAGGGTTTAGCGGCAGACTGGGATTAAGTCTGCTCTATATCGGCTTATTCTCCTTGAACCAGAGGCTATACAGGGCACTTTCCTCTCATGATAAACAGTAGAAGAGCAGGGGCCCCAACCCAAACTGTATAAGCACGCTGAAGACATCTCCATAAACATCCCATTTGTCAAATTCAGTCTAATGGCCAGGCCCAAAACTGCAGGATAAGACGGTGTATTCCACCTCAAGGGAAAAAGGTCTGAATAAATACTTGTCGAGTGATAGTCCAATATATCAAAGCAGCTATGATCAAGGTATTTTCCATTCTTCAGTTCAGTTGCTGAGTCGTGTCCGACTCATGAATCGCAGCATGCCAGGCCTCCCTGTCCATCATCAATACCTGGAGTTCACTCAAACTCACGTTCATCCAGTCGGTGATGCCATCCAGCCATCTCATCCTCTGTCGTCCCCTTCTCCTCCTGCCCCCAATCCCTCCCAGCATCAGAGTCTTTTCCAATGAGTCAACTCTTTGCATGAGGTGGCCAAAGTACTGGAGTTTTAGCTTTAGCATTATTCCTCCCAAAGGACACCCAGGACTGACCTCCTTTAGAATGGACTGGTTGGATCTCCTTGCAGTCCAAGGGACTCTCAAGAGTCTTCTCCAACACCACAGTTCAAAAGCATCAATTCTTCGGCGCTCAGCCTTTCACAGTCCAACTCTCACATCCATACATGACCAATGGAAAAACCATAGCCTTGACTAGACGGACCTTTGTTGGCAAAGTAATGTCTCTGCTTTTCAATATGCTATCTAGGTTGGTCATAACTTTCCTTCCAAGAAGTAAACGTGGAAAATAAATTGTAGAATCTATTGCTTTCCCCACCCTAATCCACCTTGCCTTAGTCCCCAAATAATTGGTTTCATTTTGCCAAAGCCTTTACTGGATAGAATATATTCCTGTTTTGTCCCTAAGTCGTGTCCAACTCGGATGCAGCACGCCAGGCTCCTCTGTCCTCTATCATCTCAAATTTGAGTTTGCTCAAATTCATGTCCATTGAGTTGGTGATGCCATCCAATCATCTCATCTTCTATCACCCCTTTCTCCTCCTGCCCTCAATCTTTCCCAGCATTGGTCCTTCCAATGAATATTCAGGGTTGATTTCCTTTAGGAATGACAGGTTTGATCATGGATCACAACCTTGTGAAGGGGCTTGCATAACTCAATGAAGCTATAAGCCATGCCATGCAGGATCACTCCAGATGGACGGGTCATAGTGAAGATTTCTGACAAAACGTGGTCCACTGGAAAAGGAAATGGCAACCCCTCCAGTATTCTTGCCTGGAGAACCCCATGGACAGTATGAAAAGGCAAAAATGATAGAATATAAAACTATATATATTATCAGTTTAGAAAGGCATAGTAGAAACTCAGTTTACAATGGAAAAGTCTGGCACAGTGCTATGTACTCTCATCACTTTTCAGATCTAATTTATTTTAGGAGGTGTGGGTTTTTGTTTTTTTTTTTTGCATTTTATCTTTCTTAAAAAAAATTATTTGAGAGGAAAACAAATCTGTTTCCCCCCAAAGTCCTGATTTATGTCACATTATTGTGCTCAGATTTAACTAGGATTCATTCTTTTTTTCCCTTCTTACAGTTAGGCACGCATTCACAGCAACAGTCCTGGATCTCTAATAAGAAGCTAGTCTTGCTGTGTGGACATCAATATTTTTGGTGGGGTGTGAGGCTGAGGAGAGGAGAGTTCATGCAGCTTGGAAGCAGCCCTGGGGAGTGAAAGTGAAGCATTTTTAGCTGAATTCAAGTGGAGGCAATTCACTTAAAGAATCCAAAGGCTTTAGCAGTATCTTGGATTGACTTTAATGAGGAGTTAGACGGAAATAGCTACAGGCTCCAGGGGGCAGCCCAAACCTATTGAGGATTCCCTCCTGGGAGATAAAAAGGCGCTCACAGGGCTCGCATCATGAAGTGGTGTCAGCCTCTTCTATGCCCCTAGCACAGTGCTCACCATGGGAGTGTTTCTGCTCATCTTTACTAATTGGTGGCTAACTACAGACAGGACAAAAAAGGATGCTTATTTTTTACTAATAAGTGAAAAAAGCTTTCTTAGAATAGAGCAGACATGCTCATAGGGAAGAGGAGGCAGGAATCCTCAAGCTAGCATACAGGTGACATGCGTGACTTTTTAAAGCAACTCTGAGCAGGCAATTTCCACTTAATTTCTTTTCAAAGAAGATATATAGAAACAGCATGCTGAAGGGGCTGCAGTGTCTGGAAAAGATAAAGGGGATGGTTGTAATTTGCCTTCCATTTCTGCTGCTAATGACACCCTACTGAGACAGACTATTATATTAACACACAAATTCCCACAAATCCAGTAACAACCTTTCACTAGGATGTCTTGGGTTATTACAAGATCTCTTTAGCACAAATTATATCATTAAAGGAAATTTAACAGAAAAGGTGATTTGCCTCACATCCAGGAAAAGGAAGACAGGAGAAACAGAATTGTAAGCTTTGCCCACATTATTTACTCCTAGTTAATTTATGATTTTAATTTCCTACTACTTCAAATATCTAGATACGGATACAAGCTTCCCTTAGTCAAATCAAACACACATGAACTGTAGTCCACCAGGTTCCTCTGTCTATGGGATTCTCCAGGCAAAAATACTGGCGTGGGTAGCCATTCCCTTCTCCAGGGGATCTTCCCTACCCAGGGATCAAACCCTGGTCACCTGCATTAGAGGCAGATTCTTTACCATCTAAGCCACCAGGGAAGCCCCAAAGCAAACACACACCTTCTTTTTACTTAGTATTCTTAAAATGTATATTTAAATATTTTATATAATTTTAATGAAAATGGCATTAATTTCACACAGTTCCTTATACTGTAGCTTCAAAGCAATTTAAATATTTAATAACCATCCTTCACAAAATATCTACATGAATATATAGAAGTGACTTAACAAACTGGGGCCAAAGTTAAATATGAAAGAGTGGCACAATTAGGACTAGAAATGCAGTGACAGGGTTCAGAGGACACACCATCCCACGATATGGCACCTTGGCACACTGAATATTTTAAGCTGAAGGAACTTGAGAAATGGCATGAATAGTACTTTTGACCTTCCCATGAAGCAGGTCATAAAACCCTCATATGAGATGTACCCTACCCAACACCTGAAGGAAGGAGCATCCTTACCTTCGAAGACGAGACACAGAAGAACTGGAACAAACAGACCTGGCTGTTTCTCTCAGTTTATTACACTTAGCTCACCTTTGTTCTATCACATTTTCCAAAGACTTTTCACTCGTCATCAAATCTAGCATGAAAACACTCAGGTTTAATGGTTTCTCTAGGTCTTCCATTTCCTTATGAAGGCTCCCATGTCACATAACACTTACAGGAAATAAATCTGTATGCTTTTCTCCTGTTAATCTGCCTTTGTTATAGGGGTACCAGTCAAGAACACAAAAAAGTAGAGGAAAGATATTTTTTCCTCTTCTATAGGAGTATTCTCGCTTTCTCTCCATTCAATATTCTCCAAAACAACGTAACCTTTGAACAACATGGGTTTGAACTGTGTGGGTCAACTTATACCCAGATTTCTTTTACTAAGTACATAGTACAGTACTACACAATCTGTGGTTGGCTGAATGCATGGATGCAGAACCATGGTTACTAACGGCCGACTGTCAAGTTATACATGGATTTTCAACTGTGCAGAGGGTGGGCACTCCCAACCCCCACATTGTTCAAGGGTCAACTGTATTTTAATGCGATATAATTTTAATGATTTGATTTTATAATTTTAGTTTTTTGCCCCTCTGAGCAGCTTGCAGGATCTTAATTCCCTCACCAGGGACTGAACCCAGGCCCACAGCAGTTAAAGTCACTAGAAAACCACTGAACTCCCTACAAGATAGATTTTAAAATGAGGTAAATATAGATGAAAGAGATCATTTAGTTCAAATTGTACAGATTAGAAATACTTCCAAGCGTAATCCTCCTTACAATATGTGAATATACATCTGAAATAATGATTCTAAGCACCCACCTAAGATAGAGTAAATATTTAAAATGAGGTAAATATAGATGAAAGAGATCATTTAGTTCAAATTGTACAGATTAGAAATACTTCCAAGCGTAATCCTCCTTACAATATGTGAATATACATCTGAAATAATGATTCTAAGCACCCACCTAACTAAGATAGAGTAACAGATTGGGTGGAGGTTTAGGTCTATTTAAAACACGATTTTATCATTATAAAATCAATCTCTTGGTGATACAGTCTGACATCTAAACCGCTGTTACCATATAAACACTTAAGAGTCTTATTGTTTTTTAAAGACTCTATCCAATATGCATTTTAGAAAATTTAACAAAAAAGAGTTAGGTAATGCCTGTCATGTATCAGCACTCAATAAATGTCTGATGAAGAATAGACGACATCACAATCAGAAGAGGGAGCAGACAGAAGAATCTATCCTCGCTTCCACATAGGGATTATTGTTAAGATTTCTCTAGAACACATTCTCTTCACTTTCAAGACCTAATCCTCACCAGGAAAAAGTACATTTTGGGTTTTTCAGACCAAAAGGGCCTAGTATCCACAATCTGTCCAGTACTTTGTAACAAAATTAGCCTCGCATAATCAACCACCCTCTCTGGCAAGAGCAGCACCATGGGCGGGTCATCTGAGCCAGCACTGTGGGAGCAGTCAGGCTCCCTGGAGGCAGGCACACACGAGTATACACTCACATCCCTCATCTCCACCCCAAGCGCACAGGTTAGAGACAAGAGTCTACGTTTTCTTTCCTGAGAGTAGAAAGCAGATTTAGGTTCTATCTGCCATGTACTCTTACTTGCTCATATTTTCTTGCAGAGGAATAAACAATGCACACTTCTGGAAGGCAGAATGAAAAGAAATGCCACAAAGCTGAGGTTAAGGGACTGAGATTCTGTCTGTTTGCTCCAAAATTACAAATGCTCATCTCCTGGGTAACTATGAAACAAAAATATTTAAATAAATGAGAAAAAGCTCAGAGGCTTTTGTTTGTTTTGGTGGTTCAAACACAATGGAAGTTTATTTCTTGCTTCCATGAGTTTAAAGTGAACTCTCCTGATTGGTGGGTGGCTCTCTTCCAAGCACTGACATAGGATGCCAGACTTACTGCTTCTTACAGTTCTTCTATCTTTTAAAAATTTATTTATTTTTACTGAAGTATAATTGATTTATAAGCTCAGAGCTTTATAAATCAAATCTAAGGTATAATTTACCAAGACCTAGAATAAACTTGGTGTAAAATTTGAGGTGTTAACAAAGTTTTAAAAAAAAATTAAGGGAATTCCTGGGCACTCCAGTGGTTAGGACTCTGCATATCTACTGCAGGGGGCATGGGTTCGACCACTGTTTGGGGAACTAAGAGCCTGCATGCTGAGTGGGGCAGCCAGAAAAAAAAAAAATCTTTTTAAAAGATGAAAAAAAAAAAAAAACCCCCACCACATTTTCTAAAAACATGGTCAACCATGGGATTAAGGCAATCACATATAGTCTAATCCAGGCCAAATATCTGCTTTTACCTAAACCACTTATCTCTTTGATTATCATCAAGGGTCACTGCCTCAGTTTTCAACCTGGCCTGGTTTATGAATACTGTGGGAATAAGGCCAGGCCTAAAGAATCTAGTTTCCACACAAGCCAAAAATGGGGTGGGGGGGGCGGAGGGGGAATCATTGAACTCTTTCTTATAAGAAAGAAAAGTCCCATGTATATATATGACAATTTAGCAGTAACAAAAAAAAAAACAGTACTTGAACTACTAAGACATTTTAGAGTAAACAGACAATTAAGATTACAAACTTTTAAACCATGTAATGAAATTATGACAGAAACACACAATCAGAGGTTCTTCTGGGAAGGCTTCAGAAGTTCATGGTCACAGTTGCCAGCATTTGGGGCAGAGGACCTGTGACTGATGCATAATCTTAATAAGAACTCTTACTAGCATTATCTTCTTCTTTTTTAATCCAAAAGAAAACCAGTGGCTCTCCTTGACCTCCTTTATAGAAAATATTTTTATTTGTTTATCTTTAATTGTAGTCCATTGTCTGAGGCTGCAAGGAATCTGATGTTCTCAGAGGAAAACAACCAAGTATTAGGAAGCTACAAACTGATAGCCTCAAACCTCTCCAGTGGTCCCTCTGCCTGGAACAGCATGGAATTTCCACTGTGAACTCTCAAGAACGCCACTAACCCCTTGTATTTCAGGTCCCTTCAGCAGCTCAGTCTCTCCGCTTTGCTGTTAGTGTGAACAGGGAGAGGGGCTTTCAAAAAGAGAGTGAGGGTGTCAAAAGGCCATACCTAGTAGAGCTGTATTTCTAATCTCCTTTTTCCAACTTAATGAAAATACTAAATACTAGTTTCCCTAGTTTAATTCTAAGGCCACACAGACTGGAAGCAATTACAGCTTGTTCATGGGGGTCTGTGGGAATGCTGACAGTTTAAATTTACATATTAATGTCTGAAAAACATTTTGAGAAGGAAAGAGTGTTTTTTGGTCTTGGTATAATGACTAGAATAAGAAAAAAATGGACGGGAAAGTGGTTGAAAAGCTCCAGGCAAAATGGTCCAGGTTTATTTTTGCTGTAATACTTTCAAACTATCTACCATTCACTGTAATAAGACACTCTTCTAATGGTAGATTTGCTCAGTCTTTTATTTTGCCTAAGATGATCGTTCTTTGGCTGAGTGTCTTCAATAAAAGGCCTAACAACCAAAGTTAAAAACCCATCTGTTCCAACTCCAACTCGTTCCTGGGGACAACTCATTCTACTGCTTGATTTCTTCTTCTACCACCCACCTAGAATACCTAACTTACCACTCACCAGGTTTAAAAAAAAGCAAAACATTGAAACAGAAATTGTTTCAAATTATATTTCCTTAAACAGCCAGGTTGGACACTTGATCTCTGGAATTTAGTGGCAACCCCAGTTTTTTGACAAATGCAGGTATTCTTTTCATTAAAGTATTAGTTTGACCCAAAGATGTCAAACAGCCACCCTAGCATTAGTTATTGCAGTCTAAGACCTCCCAAGAGGTCTAAAAAACCAGAAGATTAAATACAGCAAAATATGAATATAAACATAGTTTACAAGTCATTTAATAACTACAGTTATAGAGACTTTTCAAAGTATTCACTTTTCAAATTACTCTAAACTGATACCAAATTTGTGAAACAAAATATATCATATGGCTCTTGAAAAAACTGTTAAGTGGTAGATTAGCTCCAATGTAAAACATCTTTCTATATTAACAAAGAGAGGGCAATGCACAGTAATCCTATATAGTGGGTAGCTCCCACTCAACTGAAGAGAAAAATTAGGCTCAAAAAGATTAAGTAACCTACCAAAGGTCACATGGCCCTGACTGACAGTGTCTTGCTAGGCACTGCAAACCTGGCCACTCTGAAAGGAAGATTAATTTTAAATTGAGTAGTAGTAATTACTTACAAAATGAATACATTATTGTGATAAATGGCAAAATGTTTCACTTAGGTTAGTCTTACAGAAAGTTTAAGGGAAACCCAAAGTTTAAGGACTCCAGATTCATTGAGGCCCCTTTCAAATATAAAATACTTCCAATTTTCCTTGTCCTACTACTACTGAAAGGGAAGGGAAAATATTACTATGAATTAAAAAAAAACCCGAAACACCCAAAAGAGCAATTCTGTTCCTAGGTACATACCCAAAAGAAGTGAAAGTAGGTATTTAAACAAATACTTATGCATTAAAGTTCAGAGTAGTGGTAGTTTAGTTGCTAAGTTGTGTCCAACTCTTGCAACCTCACAGACTGTAACCTGCCAGGCTCCTCTGTCCATGGGATTCTCCAAGCAAGAATATTGGAGTGGGTTGCCATTTCCTTCTCCAGGGGATTTTCCTGACCCAGGAATCGAACCCAGGTCTCCTGTACTGCAGGCAGATTCTTTACCACCTGAGCTAGCAGCAGCACTATTCACAATAGCCAAAAAGTAGAAAAAAACCAAATGTCCATCAAGAGATAAATGGATAAACACAATGTGGTACCCATGCAAGGGAGTATTTTCAGCCATTAAAAATGAATGAAGCACTGATACATGCTACAATGTGGATTAACCTCAAAAATAGTATGCTCAGTGAAAGAGGCCAGACACAAAAGGTCCCATACTATATACCACCATTTATACCAAATGTCCAGAATAGGTAAATTCAGAGATAGAAAGTGGATGAGTGATTGCTAGAGGAGCGAGTGACTGCTTAGTAAGGATGGGGGCTCCCTTGGGGGTGATGAAAATGTTTTTGACTAGATAATGGTGATCACCACACAGCACTGTGAGTGTACTGAATTGTACACTTTAAAATGGTGAATTTTATGTCATGTAAATTTCAATTCGGTTAAAAAGAACACACAGAATAATGAAATAATGATGACTGACCACAAAGCCCTAAACAAATAGCAGGTAATCTGCTTTTCCTTAGTTTGTCACAATTTAATGAGTTTTGGATCATCATAAACCAATACATAAAAAATTACTCATTACAATTTCCAAATAAGGCATTAATATAGCTGAGTTCCCCTAATTTGTCCAGTTGGCAGAGCACCTAGGAGATTTTACAGTATACAAGAAGCTTTAAACATTTTAAGAATGTTTTTAATTTTTAAAAGAAAAAGAATACTGAGAAAAACATGTAAGAATATAAAGTGGCCAGAGCCTGGGAAACAAGCTGACATACATACATATGTGAAAATCTACATATTTGAGTGTGCAGAGAGACTAAACACTCAGGGAAACTGGCTACTCCTTGGAACTTATTCTGTGTTTCTCCAAAAACTGAAGAGTAAATAGTAGTTTACGGTCACCACCCTCTGGGTTTCAGCAAAGAGGTCACACACAGGGAGGGCCTTGAGCTGCCATTTCCAATTGCTTCGCTAGTGAAACAACGCAGGAGGTTAAGTCACCTCAGGAGACTCGCAACAGGGCTCCCATTGTTCCGAGCTCAAAACTCAGAGACACAATGGGCACCATTCATACCGAGAGCTTACAGGCTGGAGAATGGTCCCTCAGTGACAACTTATTGGGACACTGAATTTTCATAAACATAGACTTGTACAAATATGTCTTAATTATTTTTTAAAAGCAGCACAAAATAAACAAATAAAACTCAATGGACATTACACTGACAGGACACCCAAGTCTTATTCCCAGCTCTGTCAATAAGACTTCGAACAAGTCACTTGCTCTTTCTGAGCCTCATTTTCCTTGTATGTAAAATGAAAATGATTTCTAAGATCACATAGAACTCTAAAATGCTATGAACATATATGAGGTCTATTGATGTTGCTACATTATTTACTCCAACAAGTGGGGATAAATTATGAGCAGGAAAGAACTGTCACTTCACATCTTTTCATTTACTATTAGCACTTAAGAACAGGGAGGTTTAATAAAACAGGCAGAGACACTGTTTTCTCTTAAACAGACAAACTGTAATGAACAAGGTCCATGAGGCCTTCCATCCCAACAAGGCCAGAATGACTGAAGCACGTATCCCTACACAAAGCACAATGACGAAGGGCATAAACAAAAGCAGTGAGTACGTTTTTCTGTCACCTTTTCTTAGGTTATGAATACATTTCATGAATCTCTTGACTTCTCTGCCATAACTCTAACTCCCCAGAAGAAAAATACCATTTACAATAAGAATGTGATCAATGTCCCAAGCTTTCACACCATATCATTTTTTCGTTTTTTCAACCTCAAAACTTGCCAGAGCAAGAACTTTGTCGCCAGAGCCTAAGGAGAAAGACACATAATAAACAAAGATGTCATTTCAGATGCATTTACAGTTCCAGGTAAAGAAAGGAAAACCTATCACATTGATACTAAAATAGGAAATCAAATGAGCTTCTATTATTGGTGCATTATCCCTAAACCTTCCTACTGCCATCCCAATTCCCTTCCCTTGCACAAACAACTCAGCTACACAGGCAATCTTTAATTCAGGTATGAAATAGAACATGTAAAATCTTAATTTACTTTTATATTTACATTTAGCTGACAAAGGTTTTTAAAACATTAGGCTATACTAACTTGATTATTTTTAAAGTATTGGGAAATAAACCCATTAAAAGAGGTTTATAGAGAAAATAATTCTGGTTTCGCTGCTAACTCAAGAAAAGACCATCATTTTATCTCACCCACACCATCTGTCAATCTGAAGCAATAATTCACGTCCAGCTTTCAGAAATACAAGAGTATGGAGAACAGTGTGGAGATTCCTTAAAAAACTGGAAATAGAACTGCCTTATGATCCAGCAATCCCACTGCTGGGCATACACACTGAGGAAACCAGAGGGAAAGAGACACGTGTACCCCAATGTTCATTGCAGCACTGTTTATAATAGCTAGGACATGGAAGCAACCTAGATGTCCATCAGCCAATGAATGGATAAGAAAGCTATGGTACATATACACAATGGAGTATTACTCAGCCATTAAAAAGAATACATTTGAATCAGTTCTAATGAGGTGGATGAAACTGGAGCCTATTATACAGAGTGAAGTAAGCCAGAAGGAAAAACATAAATACAGTATACTAACGCATATATATGGAATTTAGAAAGATGGTAACAACAACCCTGTGTACGAGACAGCAAAAGAGACACTGATGTATAGAACAGTCTTATGGACTCTGTGGGAGAGGGAGAGGGTGGGAAGATTTGGGAGAATGGCATTGAAACATGTAAAATATCATGTATGAAACGAGATGCCAGTCCAGGTTCGATGCACGATACTGGATGCTTGGGGCTAGTGCACTGGGACGACCCAGAGGGATGGTATAGGGAGGGAGGAGGGACGAGGGCTCAGGATGGGGAACACATGTATACCTGTGGCAGATTCATTTTGATATTTGGCAAAACTAATACAATTATGTAAAGTTTAAAAATAAAATAAAAAAAAAAAAAGAAAAGAAATACAAGAGTACTCACCAAGGTCTGTAGAGACTTTCTCAAATTGGCTGAGAATAGCACCTGCGTTTGCTGACAAGAAGTTCTCATCATCTGCAGTCAGCTAAACAAAAAAAACAAAGCCCAAAGGACTGAGTTCAGATGTTAACAAGTGGTTCTAGGAACCACTGTTAAGAATGTCATAGGACCACAAACTAAATTACAGATCAAGAAGCTATATACTAGGGACTTCCCTGGCGGTCCTGTGGTTAAAGACTCCATGCTTCCACTGCAGGGGGCACAGGTTCTAGCCCCAGGAACTAAGATCCCCCAAGCCAAGAAACCAGCGGGGGTGGGGGTTCTATACCAAACACTTCCCACTTTTTCCTTATACCTAATATATTCAATTAAATACAGATACCTTCTCTCCAAGTTTCCTGAGAGCTGTAAGTATCTCCACTTTCTGTTGAGTATACAGGTCTCTTGCCAGCTTTCCTACCATGAGATCTCTATCCATCTGTAACAGATGAATGTGAAGCATATGGTATTTAAGTTAAAAAACATTCTTTGCATAAAATCAAGCTTTTCAGATCTACTTCTTTAAGAAAAGATCCTTTACTGATTAATATTATAAAAAACTATAGAAACAATTCAAGGTAAACATGATAGGAATGTTCTCACACAGTTCTAATATATATTGGTACTAATCATCACCATGGTCTTAGTTACAAACTCTACTAAGGAATTAGTAGGTCAACAGCTTCCTTTAAAGAGGAGCTATCCTCTAAGAACTCCATTTCATTACACTGAAGTGTGGTCTACAGGCCTGAAAGAGACAACTGGTTACAGATCCCCTGGAGCTTTGATTAAATATCACCTCTACCACCAGAGACATGGACAGCATGTACTATGCCTTGGTACTATTCTATGTACATAGACACACTGTATTAGTAATAGTGCACATACACACATTACTCCATTTAAACCTCATAACAACCAGAAGAGGTATCATTACTGCCTTTTTACAAATGGGGAAACAACAAAAGAGACCGAAGAAAACAACTCCGCCAACATCATGTATGTCCATAGTAGAGCAGGGGTACAAATTCAGCTGATCTGTCCCAAGTCCATGCTCTTAATCACTATGCTATTAAATTACCAATGGTTGCATATAACTTATTAACGTCTTAATTATATTCATGTCTATAAACAGACTTCCTCAAGTATCAGGTTTATAAAGATGTTTGAATTTCTTAGATAGGGAAGGCCACACACACATAAGCACTGGTGCTACTAATGAATGCTAGATGGGATTTCAATTCAGAGTTCCAGAACTAAATAGTAAAACTTTAAATGTGGCGTCTTAGTAGAAGCAGTCAGTAGCAATTTCAACTGCCATATGCTGTTTAAACCTCTATATTTGTTATCAATAAAGGATTGATTTTGTCAGGAAACTGTGGGTGTGGCTCTAAAATCAACTGACCAATTTTTAAAAATAAGACTACTTTTTAGAGCGGTTTTAGGTTCACAGTTAATTGAGCAAAAAGGTACAGAGATTCCTCATACATCCTTGCCTCCCCCACTCATGCACGGTCGCCCCATTATAAACATCCCCTACCAGAGTGTGTATTTGTTCCAACTGATGAACAAACACTGACACATCATAATCACCCATAGTCTATACTTTACATTAGGGTTCACTCTTGCTATTGTACATTTTCAACTGACCAAGTTTTAAACTTCAGAATATCACACTGAGCAAATTCTTGGGCTGAGAAAAGAAATACACAAAGTGATTAGATCAACTGAAAGAAACTTTACCTCTGCTAACCTTGTCCGAAGCTGACCTGGTTGTTTCTTTGCAAATAACCTGATGACCTCTGGGGTTTTAAAGGCCTGGCTGATAGCTGCCTGGATAGCCTAGAAATACAAGAAGGTTAAAAAAAAAAAGTTCAACAAATCAAATATTACAATATTTGATTGATAGGTATTCTAATAAGTCTTCTTTGTTCATCAAATACTGTTACAACTTTAATTTCCATTTGCTATTTCCATGCAAGTCACCAGAGTAAAATAAATAACTAGATGAAGATCCGGAAGCAAATGCTGTTTTATCCATCAGTAGACATTCCTCCAGAAGTTAAGCCCTCAACAGGGTATATTTTCTATTAATATTTTAAATATACTTACTGAGAAAAAAACCACAACAAATTGTGTCACCAATGTAAGTAAATTATGCTTACCAGTTGCATTCCACTTAGTTCGTCGACCAAAGTCATATTTCCAGACATAATTTTCTTCAGTGAATCATTAAATTCACTTAGTTGCTCCAGAGTTTCTTTTTTGGTTTCTTCATATTCATCTGTATCAAGTTCCTCTCTGAAGTATAGTGGACATAAGACCAAAAAATATAGAGTTTCAAGAGAAGAGAAAAAAAATATCAGTATTTATACACCAAGGTTTCAAATACATATATATATATACAAAAAATATGTTGGTGGAAAAAAGGCTGAAAGGAAATATATCAAAAATACATCTAATGGATGTGTTCAGATACTACTTTGGGCATTATCCCGCAACACTGATAACCTTGTTTTTTTGTTTTTTTTTTTTTACCAAAGTGAGGCATGCTTAACAAACTACAGAACTTCCTTTTAGGCAGTCTCTGAATCAATGGTATAACCTTAGGCAAGATATTTAACTAGCCAAGTCTCATTTTATTTATAAGCTGCAGATGATAGTATCTTCCTTGTATTAAATGAAATATGAAAAGTTCTTGGTATAAAATAGGTATTTAATAAATAGTTATCATTATCATTGTTCAGTCGCTAACTCATGTCCAACTCTTTGTAACCCCATGGACTGCAGCACGCCAGGCTTCCCTGTACTTCACCATCTCCCAGAGTTTGCTCAAACTCATAGCTATTGAGTTGGTGATACCATCCAATCATCTCACCCTCTGCTTCCTCCTTCTCCTCCCACTCTTAATCTTTCTCAACATCAGGGTCTCTTCCAATGAGTCAGCTCTTCCCATCAGGTGACCAAAGTATTAGAGCTTCAGCTACAGCATCAGTCCTTCCAGTAAATATTCAGGGTTGATCTCCCTTAGGATTGACTGGTTTGATCTCCTGCTGTCGGAGAGCCAGAGAACGTCATTTCCATACAGGTTCTGAGGGAGTTTCATTACCTACTCTGTGATCCCCTATCAGGGAAAAGGCTAGCTGAAGATTTTTCTGGGTGAGGAAACTCACCCACCATCACCACCACCAGCACAACTGTTCTCTAGCCCACCTGCCCCTTCATAGCCATCAAAACATTAATGGTGGGTAAAATTTTATGTACTTTGAAATACAACAACAATGCAGTACTTGCCATCTGGGTAGTCCAAACAAGCCATTTAATAAACATTTACTAGAAAAAGAGCTCCTATATATCAAGTGCCTGCTTTGGGCCAAGCATTAAGTCAGTCTCTTCATCTGTGATGTTTACAACAATCTTCAAGGTTGTTAAAAAGGCAATGAGCAGTCTTAGACCTTTGAGCAGTTAATGGTGAAAACACACACCAGAAAGTTCAAGTAATACTTTTTCAGTTTGATACAAGGCAGGGCTATTTTAAATACTGAAGACAAGATGGGTGCTGTTATTTCCATTTCACACTTGGGGAAATGGAAACTCAAGGTGGTTAAGCATTTTGCCCAAGTTCGCACTCACTTTGTAATTAAGCTAAAGACTTTAATATCCCAGGCTCTTTAACTCTAAAACCTATACTGAGTTTAGTTGTCCAGCAGACAAAGCACTGTGAAGAACATTACAGGGGAAACCAGAATCACACATAGGACTGCACACACAGAGCTTATAATCTAACTGTAAAAAAAATGCCATTTTACAGCATAGCAGTATATAATTATACTATTACCTGCATTCCTCCAGGTCTTGTAATTGCTGCATTAGTCTATCCAACTGTTCTTCTAAATTCTGCTTTAATTTGCTTGTCTCTGTCTTTCCTCTGGAAGCCATTTTAATCTCTAAGGAGAACAATAAACCCACATGCAGTACTGGTTATTTGAAATGATTCAATATAGCAGTGCAATTTAAACTAGATTATACTCTTTCTGAGCTACAGGTGTGGGGAAGATAGCTGTGCAAAGAAACATAAAAGTTTAAATTCATACAGTAGTAACACCCCCACAAAAATGTCTGGCAGTCTTAATTGACTTGACAAATTAATTAGAAGTTTTAACTATTGATCTATCTTACTAAACAAATTTGATAGATGAAAATACAGCTTCATAAGGAAACAGATCAGGTATGACTCTGCTCCACAAGATTCATTTTAACATCCTTTTTCATTCTTAGTAAGTACACTCCAGGACTCAGAATTCTCCTAGTGTTATCTTGTTGACCTTTGTGTACATTTACCTAATGACTTGTAGGCATGGACAACTTTTGATATGAATTTCTTCTCTGGAAATGTGCCCATTTTTCTATGGGATTATCTTTCTCTTATTGATTCATATAATATGGATATAAAGTCTGTTTTTATGTTGCAAATATCTCTTATCTCCTGATTCTAAATTTTACTTATGGTATTTTTTGTTATGGTAAATTATTATTTTTAATGGCCAAACCTATCTTCTCTATGTCTTCTTAGTTTTGTGTCCCATGAAAGCAGGCTCTAACCATACAAGATTTTCAAATATATACTATTTTGTTTTTTGGGGGGAGGGGCAGAGGGTTCTGTGCCACAGAGCTTGCAAGATCTTAGTTCTTCAACCAGGGATTGAACCTGAGCCCTGGCAGTGAAAGCACTGAGTCCTAAGTACTGGGCCACCAGGAATTCCAAAAAATATACTATTTTGTATTCTAAGACTTTTATAGATTTTTTTTTACATTGAGTTCTTTAAGCACCCAGTTTTTTTTTTGTTAGTGCTGTGAAATAGGGATCTTTAATTTTCTTTCAAATGGATAACTAACTGCCCCAAAACTGTTTTACTGGTATTTATTTATGCTACCTTTGAGACTCAATAGAAACAGACTGTTTCGTTGACAATATTCTGGTCCTAAGGCATTACTTTGCTATTTTATTTATTACAACTTTAAAGTTGGTGTACACAGATGACTGATAAGGAGTTACTTTTATTATTTTGGGTTTTTTCCTCCAAATTCTTGGCTGTTCTTGTACATTTTCTCTTCTAAATAAATTTAAGAATCAGCTTGACAACTAGTTCCCAAAATTCAATTGAAATTTTGACAAGAGTTACATTAAAATTAATATGGATAAAACCTGAATCCTTGAAATTTGAATCTTTCAATTATGCAATATCTCTCTCCAATTACCTAGGCTTTCTTTCATGGTCTTTAGTTTAAAAAAAAAAAAAAAGTGTTACTCACAAAGGCTTTGAACACTGGCTGTGCTTAGATATTTTGTATTTTTGTTAATATTGGAAATAGTGGTTTTGTTATTACAATTTCTCTTTTCTAAATATTTATTTATTTGGCTGTGCCAGGTCTTTGTTGCAGCATGTGAGATCTTAGTTGCAGCCTGTGAGATCTAGTTCCCTAAGCAGGGATTGAACTCAGGGCCTCTGCATTGTGAGTGCAGAGTCTTAGCCACTGGACCACCAAGGAAGTCCCTGTTATTACAATTTCTGATTATTGCTAAGGAACAGAAAAGCTCCTGATTTGGTGTATTGATATTGTATGCATTTACTTTAACATTTATAGTGTTTGAGTTTTTCCATTTACAGAAATTACTCTCACATTCCTTTTAGGAAACATTAATATTAGGCATATTCATCAAAACTTAAATCCTAGGGTAAATTTTTTGCTTCCCTGGTGACTCAGCTGGTAAAGAATCAATCCTTGGGAAGATCCACTGGAGAAGGGAACAGCTACCCACTCCAGTATTCTGGCCAGGAGGATTCCATAAACTGTATAGTCCATGGGGTCGAAAGGAGTTGGACATGACTGAGCAACTTTCACTTTCTTTCTTTCAGGGTAACTTTTGAAAGCATTTAAAATTTTCCTACACATAATCATTTCCAAGTGATTCCACATGCGGAACTTTAATGAAGGAGATTCCTTATATGATATTCAAAATAGGATGCAATCAGTGAAAATCTAAACTTACTACTGCATCTTTTATATTTTTACTGTATTTAAAAAAAATTGGCTTAAATCATCTACAATCATGAATAATAAACATAAATGAGCTACATTATAGCCAGAATTTATTTATAGCCAGAAATTATTTATTATAATTTATTATAGCTTAGTTCATGTATAATAGGTTAGCCAAAAAGTAATTTACTATAACTATGTTTCATGTATAATTTCTCCTGGAAATACACATTGAAATTTTATTTTAAATCTGTTGAATTTTTCAGTGTAAGTCAAGGGAAACCTAATGTAAAATAAAATGTCTTTTCAGGCTTAATTTCCTACAGTTTAACCACACTGGACTACTTGCTGATTCAAAGCATATCATCCACTTTCATCTTTCTCTTTTGAGCTTGTATTTTTTTTCCCCTACTTATCAAGACCAAGTCATTCATTCTTCAAGGTCAAATTTCACCTTCTCCATACTGCCTTCCTTGGTTCCCTCCCAGTCTTTAGATTGTGAGTTATTTGAGAATAGGGGTTTACATTTTCTTTACACACCACCACCTAGCACAATGCTGGGCAGACAGAAAGTACTGGATAAATAAACGAATAATGAGAATTGACTGCTTTATCCACTGCATTCTACATCTTAGTCTCTATTAAGCACTATATCTGATTTGAATTATATGTGATTTCGTTATAGTTTGTGGTTTGTCTGTTTTCCTCTCCAGACTGTAAACTGAGAGCAGAAAATTGAATCTGATTCCTTTCTTAGACTCTTTAGCACTTAATACAGACTAGATAGTTAATAACTGAATGAACTGTATAAAGGCACGACATATTTTAAGGAGGTAAGGGTATTTTAAAACAATTTCAGGGAAGATACAAACTCTTTAAAAACCCTACCCTGATGCTACATTATTTGAGATTTAGCTCAGAAAGATTAACTCGCGGGCACCACCTAGTATTCAATAAAGGTGGTGCACCTTTTACCAAAACTGCAAAATTACTGTCAAAAATTAATCTGGAGAGGAAGGTATTCATTCACGCTCACCTGTCTCTTAGTACTCTTAACTCTGCTCAGTGCTGACCGGTCTCAAATGGCATAAACCTCCAATTCTTGAAGTTCCAAGTGTCTTAAACTTGAGGAAAGCGAAACTTCTCATCAGGACTAAACAGGCTCAAAGTTCAAACCACCTAGGGGTGGAGTTGTCTAGGAAAAAGGAAACGATTAACGAGTGGTTTTATTTACTATATATAAACGTGGCCTAAAGCAGTCCCGAAAACTCCTCTTAGGCAGCCAGAGAATATAACACTATCTGTCCTTCGAGGAAGACTTCAAATGGGCGGTAGGGGGTTGGAGAAGGGGGAGAAACCCATTTTCTTTCGACTGTGTCTCCGGCAGTCGTTCTCAGGCTTTTCTGAAATCGACGTGGGTGATAGTGGAGAACCCCGCACCCGGACCTGCCTAGATGGAAGATGTCAAACCCAGAAGCACGGAAACAGTAAAGGTGGTCGCACAAGTTTTCCCGCCTGGAAATGAGCAGCGTCCGGACCTCAAGCATTCGGACGCGGTAAGGGAGCAGCTCCGGTCACAGCCCCAAATCCCACTTCCCACCGGCGAACTTAAAGCTCCCACATTTGGGTCCTGCGGCGGCGGGCTCGACTAGGCCCGTTTGCCACCAGAGGTCGCCGGGAATCCGCTGTCCCCAAAACTCTTCCGCTCTTCCCAGACCAGAAATTAAACTACCTCCTTAAGGCCCTCGAGGCCCCCTCTCCACCTCCGCCTACCCGAAGGTTCCAGAGTTAGGAGCCAGGGGCCCCGCCTACCTGAGGGGCCCAGCTCGGCGGACGCTTGCAGGAGGAGCACTTCAGTCAGACGCACGTACTTCCGGCTTCCCGGAGCCAATGTGGGTGCGGCCGCGGGTGTTACCCTCATTGGCGTTCGGGCTGCGGAGCGTCTCCTGGAGGATTCGGGCCGCTCTGCCCTGAGGACGTGGTGAGGCCGTGGTAAGTCCGTACATGGAGCCCCTGAGAATCCGTCTCTGGCCGAGGCAGCCCAGGATTCTTTTTTAAAGCCGATAGCACAGACGAGTCCAAGATGTTAGGCTCTTTGAGGGTCAAATACAACTGTCCCTGAAGCGAGGTCACTTTCAAGTTTGGGACAAGGAGTCTTACCCCTTCATTTTTTCAGCTTCTCTCCGTGGAACCAAAACCCTCGGTAAATTTCCCTTTGGCCTTTGGAAAAGGTGACTTAACTCTGAAAAAAACAAAATTCTTTTCTAGAAGCTTCTTGGGCTTGGTGGAAGCGAGGCGGGGGGCGCTTCTCTTTTTTCTGAACTGCCTTCCAAATCTGTAAAGGACTAGATCCACCTTCCTGGTAGCGGTTTGATATTCTATTTGAGAAGACTACTAGCTGTTGGCACCATTCTTAAAAGTTACTCAGAAATTAAGTGAAAACCGTCTTCAGATGTTCGCAGCCCATATCCTTGAAGTTATTAGTCCACAGGACAACATCAAGGTTTACGGAGAAATTGTTTCTCCTATTTTGTCTTTAAAAATAATTGTTTCTATCACTCAGGATAAACTTCCAAGATTATCATAGAACTCCACCAAAATGAATTATCTGTCCGATCATAGAATTTCTTACTTATCACAGTAAGTTGTCTTTCCAGGGTTACAGTTTGTATGTGAAACAACTGTTCCAAGTTCAACTTAGAAAAGACTGTTGACACACAAGTTGGAATGGTTCCAATAGCCTACTTTGCTAAACGGTTTGGATTCACAGAACTTCCGTTGTAAAAGTAAGTGTGTGTTATATTCATAAAATTAGCTCTAATTTTTGATATGTGAATATGGGTGGAAGTGTCAACGTTTTGGGGTAATATGGATCTCCCAGTGGCAAATAATTAGGGTCAGTGCCACAGAAAACAAAATTGGGAAATATACGCCTTTTACCATTTGAAGATGTTGCTGAATAAACATCTCCCTGTGTTTGTACCCTAATTTTGATGATGATAATGAGGTGTTCTATTTAGGCATTTGTGTTGGTTTTAGTGTGTGTAATTTTAGAAGCAGTGAAGGAAAGGCCTCTCCATATGTGCATTGTATTAATATTTGCCTGCTTTTTCATGGTGACTTAATCTGATTTAGAGGCTCTGTGTTGAGAGTTTTCTTACGTACTTTGGGTTCTTGTTTAGAGTTAGTGGGTAATGAAAAAGTATTTCTAGTGCATAGGCAAGAGAAATTGGTTTAGGATCCACTTCTCAAACAAAAATAGAATCCAAGCCTGGAGGGAGGTTGGGGAGAGAGGAGAAGAAATTGGAAAAAGGAATGAACGTTAAGTAGGTCGTCACAGGAGAGAGCATTAGGGAATGTAACCTCAGAACTGGGAGTCATAACTGAAAAACCAGATAAATACTACCTGGCAGCTGGAGGAGTTTAGGACACTTCAACCTGGACTTGGGATGAGAGTCCAGAGAGCTCTCCAGCTAGGTAAGGAAAATGCAGGGTCAGATGAAACTTAAGTGGCTAACAAGAAGTACCATGAGCCAAAGGCACTCTGAACACATGGGCCTCTTTTAAATGTCTGCCAGTAGATAATGTACCATTGTAAGTCTGTGTAGTGGTTACGAGTATGAACTTTCAGAGTCAAGGTTGTTACACAAACTGTGACATCTTGAGCAAGTTGATCAGCCTCTTTCAGCTTCAGTTTCCTCATCTGCTAAAAAAGAGATGATAGGGGACTTCCCTCGTGGTCCAGTGGTTAAGACTACACTTGTACTGCAGGGGGCATGTGTTTGATCCCTGGTCAGGGAACTAAGATCCCACATGCCTCCTCCCCCCCACCCCCAAAAAGAGGGGATAATAATAGTACCTCCTTCATTGGAATGTTATAAGTATCACATTATTGTTGTTGTTGTTCAGTCACTAACTCAGTCCGACTCATTGCGATCCCTTGAACTGCAGCGTAACAGGCTTCTCTGTCCATCCCTATCTCCCTGAGTTTGTTCAAACTCATGTCCATAGAGGCAGTGATGCCATCCAATCATCTCATCCTCTGTCACCCTCTTCTCCTCTTGCCCTCGATATTTCCCAGCATCAGGGTCTTTTCCAATGAATCGGCTCTTTACATCAGGAGGCCAAAGTATTGGAGCTTCAGCTTCAGCATCAGTCCTTCCAATGAATATTCAGGGTTGATTTCCTTTAGGATTGACTGATTTGATCTCCTTGTCCAAGGGACTCTCAAGAATCTTCTCCAACACCAGTTTGAAAGTGTCATTTCTACAGTGCTCAGACTTCTTTATGGTCCAACTCTCACATCCATACAGGACTACTGAAAAAATCATAGCTTTGACTATATGGACTTTTGTCATCAAAGTGATGTCTCTGCTTAGTATCTTGCTTGGTACACAGGAAGAACTCAATGGATGTTACTGATATATTTATCACCATCATTACATAAGCATAATTGGAGATAAATATATAGATATATTTGTCTGCAATGGGTCTGCATTGCTGCATGTGGACTTTCTCTAGTGTGGCTAGCACGGGCTACTTGTCATTGTAATGTGCAGGCTTCTCATTGCAGTGGCTTCTTTTGCTGCAGAGCATGGGCTTTGGGGCAATTGGCTTCAGTAGCTGTGGTACACAGGCTTAGCTGCCCTGAGGAATGTGGAATCTTCCCAGAGCAGACCGTGTCAGACTTCTCAAACCCGTGTCTCCTGCTTTGGCAAGTGGATTCTTAACCACTGGACAACCAGGAAAGTCCCCAATAGTTCCATATTAACTTTTAAAAATTATAGGAAAGTAGAAAAAGGAAGAGAATTCTTCATGGAATTTTTTGATGTTTTCCCCCATGAAATGTTTTAACTATGACATATGTAATTAGGAATCCCATTTTTACATATCTTTATTTTACAGTAAGTAGAATATAAAGACTAATGGTACATTAAATATAGCCAAGGTTTCAGATTAGCTGAGCATTTAGAAATTCAGTATTCCATTCAATTCAATTAGTATTTAGAAAGTTTTCACTGTCAGGGCTTAACAACTGTGAAAAAAGTAGTGGGAAGACTAACTTTAAATTTCAGTTTCTTTAAATTTTAAATGGAGTGTATTAGGTATCAAACATCAAATTTTTTTTTTCCTATAGTAAATTTAATGAGTGTGATGCTTAATGTTTTATTTTCTGAAACTTCCTCTAACATTCTCCCAGAAAGTTGCTTCTAGGTGCACATACCCAACATTTTGCTTCAGAGACATTATATCCCTGGATCCCAGGTCCCACATGTGTGATCTGCATGTCCGACTCTTTGTGACCCCATGGTCTGTGGCCCAACAGGCTCCTCTGTCCATGGCATTCTCCAGACAAGAATACTCCCCATTTCCTCCAATAGGGGATCTTCCTGACCCAGGGATTGAATCAGTGTCTTCTGCATCCCCCACATTGGCAGATGGATTCTTTACCAGTGTGCTACCTGAGAAGCCCAGGTCCCAAATGAAGAACTGTTAAAATAAATTGTGAGAGAGTACTGCTGCTAGTGGCTGTTTAAAGTATGAGGGGCTCAAAAAAAAAGGCAGTTTTAAAACTGTGTGATTTTCACCTGCATTGGGAAGAGCATAATTTATATTTCATAAGATATGAGTAACATCAAATAAATGTTGTTTAATGAATTTAAGTCTGGTAAAATGAGATTTGGTTTTGGAGGAAATGATAAAACCATAAAAGCAAATAAAAATTCAAAAAGGAATGAATTCGGTCATTTGTAGAGCTGTGGATGGACTTAGAGTCTGTCATACAGAGTGAAGTAAGTCAAAAAGAGAAAAACAAATATATGTTAATGCATAGATACGTAATCTAGAAAAATGGTATAGATGAACCTATTTACAGGGCAGGAATAGAGATGCAGACGCAGAGAACAGACATTGGATGTGAGGTGAGGAAGAGGAGGGTGGGATGAGTTGGGAGAGTTGCACTGACCTATATACACTGCCGTGTGTAAAATAGAGCCCAGCAGAAAGCAGCTGTAGAGCACAGGGAGCTCAGCTGAGGTCTCTGTGGCGACCTAGAAGGGTGAGTTGCTGGAGGTGGGAGGGACGCTCAAGAGGAAGCAGAAAATGTATACGTGTAGCTGATTCACTTTGTTGTACAGCAGAAACTAACACAACATTGTAAAGCCATTACACTCCAATTAAAAAATGTATATATATTCATGTAGATTCTTTTACCGTCTGAGGTGTCAGGGAAGCCCTAAAGAATCTGCCTGCAATGCAGGAGACGTAGGTTCGATCCCTGGGTCAGGAAGATCCATCCCCTGGAGAAGGGAAAAGCAACCCACCCCAGTATTCTTGTCTGGAGAATTCCACGAACAGAGAAGCCTGATGGGCTATAGTCCATGGGGTCGCAAAGAGTCGGACACGACTGAGCGAGTAACACTTCCACTTTTCATGTAGATAGATTTTAAAATATAATAATAAAAGGAACTAAAGAGAAAAGCAAGTGAAGATTCAGTTTTGTAGGTTGTGGATTAAAGTGCTGCTTTAATGCTTATCAATTAAGAAATAGAACTTCATTTTCTGGAGTTAGGTTCAGAAAGTTGTATAATTTTAAGACACAAAAGTATTAAGCAGCCTTGGTCTTAAGAAACAGCCTCTTGTATTTAGAAAGAGTCAGTTAAATTTTTTCAGCTAGAGAAAAATGGCTGGATTCTGAATGTACTTTGAAGATGGAGTCATTGAGATTTCCTAATGGGGTATGAGGAGAAGAAAAGCAGTGCATTTAGGATGATTTGAGGTACTTGACTTTAGCAACTGGAAGGGCTGGAGTTGTCATCAGCTCAGATCTTCAAGTAGATCAGATTTGGGGGTCGGAAAAGTGAAAGTGAAAGTTTCTCAGTCATGTCCAACTCTTTGCGACCCCGTGGACTGGGAGTGGGTTCCCTTCCCCAGGGGATCTTCCCAACCCAGGGATAGAACCCAGGTCTCCCACATTGGAGGTGGATTCTTTACTAACTGAGCTATCAGGGAAGCCCGGTGGCAAGATAGTTCAGAAAAAAAAAAGAAACTTCTGATAAAAATCTTGAGGTAAATTGACATTTGACATTTATTTGACATGTTAATAAGATCTAAAGAATGTAAAAAGGCTGTTAAAAGTGAAAGTGTTAGTTGCTCAGTCGTGTCCGACTCTTTGGGATCCCATGGACAGTATCCCGCCAGGCTCCTCCGTCTATGGGATTTCCCAGGCAAGAATACTGGTGTAAGCAGGCATTCCCTCCTCCAGGGGATCTTCCTGACCCAGGGACTGAACCTGGGTCTCCTTATTGCAGGCAGATTCTTTACCATCTGAGTCACCAGGGAAGCCCATGTTATTTTTAAATAGTTTCTGTTAATCATAGTAAGAGAATTACTTAAGGGGATTTCACTGTCAGCATACGAGTTACTCGAGTTTCTAATTCCTAAGTTTTAGTGCAATGTTTGGAACGTGGAAGGTGCTCAGTAAGTGTTGGTGTGGAGAATGGATAGTGTGTTCAGGTGGTACCTCCTGCAGCAGGTACCACCTGAACAGAGAAGCAGATGGAAAGCAGTCATTCCCGTTTGTGAAGGTCTGTGTCTGTCATCAATGTGCTTGGAGATGTTTGTATTAAACTTGTTCCTTCTGGGACTTCCTGGGCAGTCCAGTGGCTAAGATTCCACACTCCCAGTGAAGTCCCAGAAGGAACAAGAACTTAGATCCCACATGCCTCAACTAAAGATCTCAAATGCTGCAACTAAAAAAAAAGAAAAAAAAACCCACAGCTAAGACCTGGTGCAGCCAAATAAATAAATATTTTTTTAAATGAACTTATTTCTTCTGCCAAGAAATACTCTTCTTTTTCCTCAAGAAACACCATTTTCTCCCCATCCCAAAGACTTGAGAGCATCTGTGAGTGGCTAGTTCCTTCTTAAAACCCCTCAGAATCTGTGAATACATACAAAACAAGCCAGAAGACAGGGTAGCATGGCAGGTCAGTTGGCTGTTTTCTCTAGAGAGCAGTTTACTGTCATGATGCAAGAGATTGGTGTCACCAGGTGGAGGAGTTCATGATGATTTTTACTCTAAAAGTTCCTACTGCACTTTTAAAGAAGCGATAGATTGACCTTGTTCAAATATACAGTCTGGATCACTGTTTTTTTTTTTTGAAATTAGACCCCTTGTTCATTACTAAGATTTTTATTTTTATTTTTCCTTCTCTGTACTTATTTTTATCACAGTCATCCAGTAGATGCTACTAACTTTACTGAAACAGAATAAAGGAGGTTCAGAAAGTCCAAGTGATGATCTTAAGAATATCTAATAGGAGATCCTTATTGAGGCTGAATTTGGTTGTGATGTCGACCCAGTGATTTTGGTTGAACTGTTCATCTTTATCCATCATCAGTGCTCATAAAACTGTCACCTGACAGCTTTCTTCCTAATGACTGGTTTTGATGTGCTTCCTGTTCCACTGACCACTTCATCTAGGAGTAGCAGGGTGGAGATGGTCATATATGCTTGCTGGCAGTTGTCAGGTGACAAGGCTCCTGGAAAAGATTGAACCTGCTGAAGACACGTATCTAAGGCAAGGGACCAGCAGGGCTCAAATGCTAGCTTCAGACTGTTGATTTAGTGTCTGGCCTTGGACGGATCACACTGGCCAGCCAAGTCAGCCCCAGGCTTGAGAAAAGCACTGTAGGATAAAAAATGGGATCTAATTAAATGAGCAGAAATAACATGAGAAGGATGACTTTTTATTTTTTTTAATGTAGACCATTTTTAAGGTCTTTGTTGAATTTGTTACAATATTGCTTCCGTTTATGTTTTGGTTTTTGACCCCAAGGCATATGGAATATTAGTTTCCTGACCAGGGATCAAACCCACAGCCCCTGCTTTGGAAGGCAAAGGGTTAACCGCTGGACTGCCAGAGAAGGATGGCTTTTATACTCCATTCTAACCCTCTCCATTTTTTTTGGCCATTCTGCCTTCGGAATCTTAGTCCTTGACCAGGAATTGAACCTGTGCCCACTGCGGTGGGAGCATGGAGTCTTAACCACCGGATCACCAAGGACGTCCCAGGGAAGGATGGCTTTTTATATCCCATTCTAAGCCTCTCCTCTTTTTTTTTTTTTTTTTTGGCCATGCTGCCTGCAGGATCTTAGTCCTTGACCGGGAGTTGAACCTGTGCTCCCTGCAGTGGGAGCACGGAGTTTTAACCACTGGACTGCCAGGGAAATCGCTCTCCACTTTTATGTGCTTCTTGGAGCACCTGCTTTAAGAGGAACTAGGGCTTCCCCTTGCAACCTAGCGGGTTGACCGTAAGTTTCCACTTGTGGGAAAACCTGAGCAAACTTTTTGGCCAACCTATAACAATCCTAGCTGAGCATTTACTTCCCTTGAAGGGCTGACACGCCTTTGACAGGGCTAGGTTACTCTGGAAGTTTGTAATTACCTGTAGAAACCAAGCTGCTCACTGAGAGCAGCACAGACAAGTAGTACAGTTCAGGAGTGGTTTTTGCCTGTATTGGGGAAGAAAAGAGCACTGTGAGGAATTACTTGTCTTATAATTGCAACACATACTTTAAATGTTTTTGCTGAAAGGATTTTTTAAAAGGTACCAATTTAGCAAGAGATGGAAGGCTTGCTGCTTAATGTGCCAACCCAGTTCCACTGTCAATTAATGTCTTAACTTTTTTTGTATGTATAATTCTGGTAAAGTGGAATTCACCCTCCAAAAAGAAATATCTCTCATGGAGTTTTTAAATTTCCCTGGTGAAATGTTTTGACTGTGACATGTATCTAATTAGGAGGTCTCTCTCTCCATCTTTATTCTTTTAAAAGGTTTATTTTTAAAATTTTTTGGCTGTGGTGGGTCTTAATTACTGCACTTAGGTTTTCTCTAGTTGTGGCAGGTAGGGGCTACTCTTCATTGTGGTACCCGAGCTTCTCATTGCACTGGCTTCTCTTGTTGCAGAACATGGGCTCTAGGCACACAGGCTTCAGTAGCTGCAGAGCATGGGCTCAGTGGTTGCAGCTCATGGAGTTAGTTGCTCTGCAGCATATGGGATCTTCCCAGACCAGGGATCGCACAGGTGTCCCCTGCATTGCAAGGCAGATTCTTAACCACTGGACCACCAGGGAAGCCTCCATCTCTATTTTTTTAGTTTGAGGTAGAAAATAAATGTTGAAGACTAAAGGTGCATTGTATACAGCCAAGCTTTCAGATTAAGATGAGCCTTTAGAAATTCAGTATTTAAAAACGTACACAGTCGGTTGCCAAAAATGTTAACACTATGGTGCAGACTCCCTCAATGAAGGATCCCACACCAAATACAGAAAACATCCTCTTTAGTGCCTGTGGGACCGGTTCCATCCGAATAAGCAGCACAGTAAAACCTAAAAAGATGGCAGAACAGCATCAGTTTACTGGGTTGAATTGCCTCAGAAATATTATATTCTTTTTTTTAAAGATTTTATTAAAATATAGTTAATTTATAATGTGTTAATTTCTGCTGTGCAGCCAAGTGATTCAGTTATACACATTCTTTTTTATATGCTTTTCCATTATGGTGTTTCACAGGATGTTGAATATAGTTCTCTGGGCTGTACCTTAGGACCTTGTTGTTTATCCGTCCACTATGTAATAGTTTGTCTCTGCTAATCCCAAACTCCCGATCCTTCCCTCCCCACCCCACCCCTGCCTTGGCAACCGCAGTCTATTCTCTGTGTCTGTGAGTCTGTTTCGGAGATACGTTTCATAGATACGTTCATTTGTGGCGTACTTTAGAGTTGACATACAAGTGATACTATGTGGTATTATCTTTCTCTTTCTGACTTCACTTGTGGCTTCCCTTGTGGCACAGCTGGTAAAGAATGCCCCTGCAATGTGGGAGACCTGGGTTTGATCCCTGGGTTGGGAAGATCCCCTAGAAAAGGGAAAGGCTATCTACTCCGGTATTCTGGCCCGGAGAATTTCATAGACTATAGTCCTTGGGGTCACAAAGAGTCAGACACAACTGAGCAACTTTCACTTCTAACTTCACTTAGTATAATAATCTCTAGGTCCATCTGTGTTGCTGTAAATGCCATTATTTCATTCAGAAATATATTCTTGAATGCAAAGCTAAATCACGGTGTTTCCTTGTGTATCTGTTGTGGAACAAAAGTGCTCAAAAGTTGGTCAGGCTAAGGTTTTCCTCAATAGAGGTTGTGTTCTTACTATTGGCAATGCTGGTGATAGTAACTGTGACAGTTCTTTTTTAAAATAATTCCCCCATTATCTCCTTTAAATCTTATAGCAAAACTGCGAAGCAGGTTTTTTAATCTCCTTCTTTTTTTTCTTTTGGCTGCACCAAGCATCTTGTGGGATTTTAGTTCCAGGTCTGGATGCTAGGCCTCAACAGTGACAGCATGGAGTCCTAATAACTCTACCACCAGGGAATTCCCTTAGAAAAAAGGCTGGAAAGCTCCGGGAGGTAAAGTATTAATAGCTTCTTCTGTTTGGGATGTGGGGCATTTGAACTGGCCTCCCTCAGTCTCCATAGCTGGTGCTCTTGTCTGTTGCACACACTGCCTCTTGTGGAGTTGGGGTTTAGTAGAGACTCTCTCTAGAACCCTGCCTACGGCACCCCAACAACTGTTTTCATTTTATAAAAATTTAGACATTGTCTTTATTTAAATTGCACATCACTATTAGAAGTTCATACAAAAGAAAATATAACTAAAATATATTAGTTAAAGTATTCCTAAAACTTCTACACATTTCAGAGTCCAACTCTTCTGTATCACTTTTTGACTTCAAGTAGTCGAGGTCCCTGTGTTTCTACCCATGTCGTCTTCTCAGTATCTAATTATTGAATAAGTGGGTAAATCTGATATTTTTATATTATAACTATAAAGAATTTTATAATATCAAAATGTTTATATTGAGTTGGCTGAAAAGTTCGTTTAGAAAGCCTGAATAAACTTTTTGGCCAACCCAATATTAAATTGGTTTCATATTCAAATTGTAGGACAACTCAAAGAGACACTAAGGAGCATTTTAAAGTTTTCCTTCATCTGAATTTCATTTCATTTTTTAAAAATGAGTTAATTTATTTTAATTGGAAGGTAATTACTTTACAATATTGTGGTGGTTTTTGCCATGCATCAACATGAATCAGCCATGGATGCACATGTGTCCCCCACATCATGAACCCCCTCTCCCTTCACATGAATTTTAAATGTGAGTTTTTTCTCAGGTTTCAGTCTGTGAGCTCTTGCAGAACAACAAGTCCTATCTTATCCATTTTTATTCTAGCTGCTGCTGCTGCTACTGCTAAGTCGCTTCAGTCGTGTCCGACTCTGTGCGACCCCAGAGACGGCAGCCCGCCAGGCTCCCTCGTCCCTGGGATTATCCAGGCAAGAAGACTGGAGTGGGTTGCCATTTCCTTCTCCAATGCATGAAAGTGAAAAGTGAAAGGGAAGTCGCTCAGTCGTGTCCAACTCTTAGCGACCCCATGGACTGCAACCCACCAGGCTCCACCATCCATGGGATTTTCCAAGCAAGAGTACTGGAGTGGGGTGCCATTGTATTCTAGCAGCATCTGGCAAATAGACAATAAGTATATGACTACACTTATTAAGAATGACTCCACACTTACCAACTGTGAAGAAAGTAAAGATGATATTGCTAACCAGGTTGGTAAGGAGAGGTTGACTGCAGTATCGAGAAGATCTGGGCCTACAAATCAATATACCAGCTCATACACTAATTGATTACTTATTAGAAGAAATCCACACTGTTAACATAAAACCAGAAGGTGCTGACCCTTGAATTCTAATTGTGGCATGAAGTTCATTTGGCTCCAGGCAACTCACTTCTCTTAAGAACCTTTGTTCTTTACCATGACTGCAAATTAGTGCTAGCATCAATGATAATATTGAGTTATGAATATTCTTAATGCTGAGAGTTATTAATATTCTTAATTTGTGGACAGTGTTCACCATTTTTTTTTTTCCTACTTTAAAAAACTATTTTATTTTTGACTGCGCTGGATCCTCACTGCGGCTCTCGGGCTTTCTTTAGCTGTGAGAAGGGGCTACTCTCTAGTTTCAGTGCACGGGCTTCTCCTCCAGTGGTTTGTCTTGTGGAGCACAGGCTCTAGGCACACAGGCTTCAGTAGTTGCAGCACGTAGACTCAGTAGTTGTGGTGCACAGGCCAAGTTGCCCCGTGGCATGTGACCCAGACCAGGGGTCAAACCTGTGTCCCCTGTACTGGCAGGCACATTCTTAACTACTGCACCACCAGGGAAATCCTACCATTTAAAAAATTCATGTTAATTTGATATGTTGGTGAAAAAACATTTTGTGGAAATTCTGGCCTCTAGAGTGAGGAAATACACCCTACATCTTAACAGTAGTACACAAACCTCTCCTAGTAGAAGCTGGCAAATTTGAATTAGGCAAATTACAAGGGGTATCATAGTTTCCAGTCCTTCCCTATCACTTAAGTGGAATCTCAGTTTTCAGATTTTTTAAAAATTTTCTTATTTTTAGGACTGCAATTTATTTTAAATGTGTAAAATTGCATTTGTTTCATTTGACCATTGAAAAAGGTATTAACTGACTTTTTTGGCCAAGATGGATTTCTGACATAGAATCAGAAATAACAGGTCAAGTCATAATCTGGTCGAGTGTGCCCGTGTCGCCCTCAGCCTTGGAGACATCAGCTAATGTTAGGCTGTTGGCTCTGGTCTCTTGGGCATCCATAAAGTGAAACATTCGCACCCTAATTGTCTGCCATTTAAGGACTTCTTATTACTGGAAGTAGAACTTTTAACCTGTATGACTGCTGGTTAAAAGTTAAACTCTGTCTGCCCAAATCCCAACTCTCCTCGCTGGACTGAGAGTTTTGACTTTTCAAAGAGGTGAAGCAGGTGACTGCCATTGATAATAGGGGCAAAACAATGGGGCAGGCTGCATTTAAGCACATAACAGGAACAGCAGCGGGCACCCGAACAACTTCACAGGTAAGACATGCATGCTGAGCTGCCAGGTGTGGAGGTGGCTGGAGAAAGAACTTACCTTAGCAGAACATAGAACTGGAGGGTCAGAATGGTGATGGCAAACAGGAACACTGTCACTTGGCTGCATGGAACACAGTGAGTTACATTGTACATTATTGTTTCAGTGATATGAATGGCTTTAAGAAACCAAATTCAGGTTCTGTTTCATGGTAATGTTACGTCAGACCACAGAAATAAAATTTTAAACAGAGCAAAGATGAATTGACATCCATCCCATTAGGACAAAATTGTCTAATGATACTACAGTAAGGACAATAGTTAGCATTTATCGAGTTCCTACTATGTAGCAGGCAGGCTTTCCAGGTGGCACAGTGGTAAAGAGTCCTCCTGCCAATGCAGGAGATGAGGGTTAGATCTGTGGGTCAGAAAAATCCCCTGGAGAAGGAAATGGCAACGTGCTCCAGTATTCCTGCCTAAGAAATCCCACGGGCAGAGGAACCTGGTGGGCCACAGTACATGGGGTTGCAAAGAGTTGGACACGACTGATGAGGCACATACTATGTAGCAGGCACTGTGACACTGGTCTCTAAGGAATCTTGAGAACCTTGATTTAGTTACCGTGGCTGTAAATGCTGAAAGACGACCCACAAGCAATAAAAAGAGTTATTACTGTTCATAATTAGTAGGGAAATGTGTCACATTTTTAATTTACTTTTTCACTTAATATACATACAGTTCAGGACTTCCTTGGTAGTCCATTGGTTAAGAATCTGCCTTGCAATGCAGGGAACACAGGTTCGATCTCTGGTCTGGGAACTAAGATCCCACATACTGAGGCACCACAACTACTGACTCGAGCCTCAATTAGAGGGTCCAAGCACCTCAACAAAGATCTCATCTGCCCCAACTAAGACCCAGCACAGACAAATAAGTAAATATATATTTTTAAAAATGCACACAATCCTATGAGATGAGACTGTGGTTTCCTATCTTACAAATGAAGAAACTGAGGCTCAGAAAAATTAAATGTCTTATCTCAGGACAAACACCTGATATAGTAAGCGGTAAAGTAAAAGTATAAGTGTTAGTTGATCAGTTGTGTCTGACTCTTTGGGACCCTATGGACTGTAGCCCACCAGGCTCCTCTGTCCATGGAATTCTCCAGGCAAGAATACTGAAGTAAGCGGTAAAGCTACAGTTTGAACCAGGTCTGAGAGTCACGAGATAACCTGGAGTAATAGGCAAGTTTGGCCTTGGAGTACAGAATGAAGCAGGGCAAAGGCTAACAGAGTTTTGCCAAGAGAATGCACTGGTCATAGCAAACACCTTCTTCCAACAACACAAGAGACAGTTCTACACATGGGCATCACGATATGGTCAATACCAAAATCAGATTTATTATATTCTTTGCAGCCAAAGATGGAGAAGCTCTATACAGTCAACAAAAACAAGACCAGGAGCTGACTGTGGCTCAGATCATGAACTCCTTATTGCAAAATTCAGACATAAATTGAAGACAGTAGGGAAAACCACTGGACCATTCAGGTATAAACTAAATCAAATCCCTTACGATTATACAGTGGAAGGGACAAATAGATTCAAAGGATTAGATCTAATAGAGTGCCTGAAGAACTATGGACAGAGGTTCATGACATGGTATAGAAGGCAGTGATCAAGACCATCCCCAAGAAAAACGCAAAAAGGCAAAATGGTTGTCTGAGGAGGCTTTATGAATAGCTGAGAAAAGAAGAGAAGCAAAAGGCGGAAGAGAAAAGGAAACATATACCCATATGAATCAGAGTTCCAAAGAATAACAAGGAGAGAGAAGAAAGCCTTCCTAAGTGAACAGTGCAAAGAAATAGAGGAAAACAATAGAAAAAGACTGGAGATCTGTATTAAGAAAATTAGAGATATCAAGGGAACATTTCATGCAAAGATGGGCACAATAAAAAACAGAAAGAGTGTGGACCTGAAAGAAGCAGAAGATATTAAGAAGAGGTGGCCAGAATACATGGAAGAACTAAACAAAAAAGATCTCAATAACCTAGATAACCATGATGGTGTGATCACTCACCTAGAACCAGACATCCTGGAATGTGAAGTCAACTAGGGCTTAGGAAGCATCACTACAAACAAAGCTAGTAGAGGTGATGGAATTCCAGCAGAGCTGTTTTAAATCCTAAAAGATGATGCTGTGAAAGTGCTGCACTCGGTATGCCAGCAAATTTGAAAACTCAACAGTGGCCACAGAACCAGAAAAGGTCAGTTTTCATTCCAATCCCAAAGAAAGGTAATGCCAAAGAATTTTCAAATGACCACACGATTGCACTCTTCTCACATGCTAGCAAAGTAATGCTCAAAATTCTCCAAGGAAGGCTTCAACAGTACATGAACAGAGAACATCCAGATGTTCAAGCTGGATTTAGAAAAGGCAGAGGAACAGGAGATCAAATTGCCAAGATCTGTTGGATCATAGAAAAAGCAAGAGAGTTCCAGAAAAACATCTGCTTCTGCTTTATTGATTACATCAAAGCCTTTGACTGTATGGATCACAACAAACTGTGGAAAATTCTTCAGGAGATGGGAATACCAGACCACCTTACCTGCCTCCTGAGAAATCTGTGTGCAGGTCAAGAAGCAACAGTTAGAACCAGACATGGAACAATGAACTGGTTCCAAATTGGGAAAGGGGTACATCAAGGCTATATATTGTCACCCTGCTTATTTAACTTCTATGTAGAGTACATCATGCAAAATGCCAGGCTGGATGAAGCATAAGCTGGAATCAAGATTGCCTGGAGAAATATCAGTAACCTCAGATATGTAGATGGCACCACCCTTATGGCAGAAAGCGAAGAGAAACTGAAGAGCCTCTTGTTGAAAGTGAAAGAGGAGAGGAAAAGGCTGGCTTACAACTCAACAGTCAAAAAACTAAGATCGTGGCATCCAGTCCCATCACTTCATGGCAAATAGATGGGAAAACAATGGAAACGGTGACCGACTTTATTTTGGGGGGCTCCAAAATCACTGCAAATGGTGACTGCGGCCATGAAATTAAAAGACACTTGTTCCTTGGAAGAAAAGCTATGACCAACCTAGACAGCATATTAAAAAGCAGAGACATTATTTTGCCAACAAAGATCCATCTAGTCAAAGCTATGGTTTTTCCAGTAGTCGTGTATGGATGTGAGAGTTGGACTTTATAAAGAAAGCTGAGCGCCAAAGAATTGATGCTTTTGAACTCTGGTGCTGGAGAACACTTTTGAGAGTCCCTTGGACAGCAAGGAGATCAAACCAGTCAGTCCTAAAGGAAGTAAGTCTTGAATATTCATTGGAAGAACTGATGCTGAAGCTGAGGCTCCAGTACTTTGGCCACGTGATGCGAATAACTGACTTATTGGAAAAGACCCTGATGCTGGGAAAGTTTGAAGGCAGGAGGAGAAGAGGGTGACAGAGGATGAGATGGTTGGATGGCATCACTGACTTGATAGACATGAGTTTGAGCAAGCTCCAGGAGTTGGTGATGGACAGGGAAGCCTGGCGTGCTGCAGTCCATGGGGTCGCAATGAGCTGGACATAACTGAGTGACTGAACTGAACTGAGAGTCCCAACCACACCCTTATGCTATGTTAGCCCTCCCTGCGGTTCACACTGGGTAACTCACATTGAGTGAGTTAACTGCCCACCACAACTTACACAACGAAATAAGGTCTGTGGTTACTGCTCAAACATTTTAAAAATTCTTTTGAAATTACATGTACATAGCTTCCATGCATATAGGAATATCTTCCACCTTAACTAGTAGTCCTCTTTCTTCACTGTAAACTGTTATTCACCTTCTTATTTATTTTATTAATTGGATTTAGCACTGAATGACTTTAGGGCACTTGTAGGAATCAGATCTCCCCTCCAAAGACAAAGGTTTATCCCCAGTGAAGATACTCAAAACAATAAGCAATTTGAAAATATACCCCCAGACTATTTATTTATTATTTTGTTTTATTTTTTGACACGTGAGATTTGAAGCTTGGAGTCTTAACCCCTGGAATGCCAGGGAAGCCCCCCTCACCTCCAAACTATTTGAAGCAAGTGGCACACAGAGCTAAAATAGAGTCTCGGGTTTAAGGTTACTAATAAAAGCATTAGTGTCCCTTTGGCTTCCCTTGTAGCTCGGTTGGTAAAGAATATGCCTGCAGTGCAGGAGACCCAGGTTCAATCCCTGGGTCGGGAAGATCTCCTGGAGAAGGAAATGGCAACCCACTCCAGAATTCTTGCCTGGAGAATTCCATGGACAGAGGAGCCTGGCAGGCTGCAGTCCATGGGGTGGCATGGTCGGGCTTGACTGAGCTAACTAACATGCTAACTAACTAGTGTACCTTTAGAGCTGTAAATCTGAAGGGTTGCCAAGTCAATCCCTTTAGCAGTCGGGCAACATAGATTTAATTGTACTGAGCATTCTGAAGTGTGACAAGAAAACCCAGTTTTTTTTTAAGTTTATGTTTTAAAAGCTGACTTAATGTTTCCAAAATGTTTCATTAACGTTTACACATCAGTGTTTTTGAAACTTAGTAATAATTTTAAAATTGAAAGTAATTTTCCTTAAACCTCCAAGCATGTTAGTCACTCAGTGGTATCCGACTCTTTGCAACCTCATGGACTGTAGCCCGCCAGGCTCCTCTGTCCATGGTATTCTCCAGGCAAGAATACTGGAGTGGGTTGCCGCACCCTCTTCCAGGGGATCTTCCTGACCCAAGGATCAAACCTGGGTCTCCTGCATTGCAGGCAGATTTTTTACCATTTGAGCCACCAGGGAAGCCCTTAAGCCTCAAGACAGCCCCAGGAAGAAATGACCTTTTTGCCACAGTGGGCTGGGGAGGGACACTTACAGCCTGAGCTGGTGAGATCTTGGCAGCCAACAGTGCAAGCGATAGGCTGAGTGAGCCAGACAGAAGTGAATCATGGTGACCGGGTCCCTGAGCACCTGGAGCAGGGCACGGAGGATCCAGAACAGTCCTGTTAGAGCTTCCAGACCTCTTCTCCACCTGCCAGGGCCTCCATCCATACACACCAGCCCTGCGAACACTGGGGGATGTGGAGGAAGTTCTCTCCAGGGGAGAGGGACAGGTCCTAGTCCTTTTAAAGCCACTCTAGGCTATGATAGGAGCTCCCTGTAACTTGATTCTTCTATGGCTTTAAGGGTCTGAAGTCTAAAGCTGGCTGTGTTAACAGTGAATTAGTAACACTGAGCTGGATATTTGAGACAGGTCACCAATGTGAAAAGAGGGAAAGCTTCCTTTAGGCTGAGAGATCAGCTTTCCTTTCTCAGCCCTTCCCCTCGGGAGGACCTGGAAACCTGAGCCCATCCCCAAGGGCAGGGGGAGTGCTTCAGGCTCTTTCATCCTTCCTTCTCTGAATAGCGAGCAACTCCGTCCCTCCGGGACCTGCTCAGTCTCCCTGGAGAGTGGTACCTGAAACTTGAACCAAGGCTGGACTCCAGCTGAACCCAGAGCCTCCACCAGGGTCCTTGAGAGCATGCTCAGTAGCTGGCCAGACACCCTAATTTCCCTGTGGGCCCAGATCAGATCAGATCAGTCGCTCGGTCGTGTCCGACTCTTGGCGACCCCATGAATCGCAGCATGCCAGGCCTCCCTGTCCATCACCAACTCCCAGAGTTCACTCAGACTCACGTCCATAGAGTCAGTGATGCCATCCAGCCATCTCATCCTCTGTCGTCCCCTGCTCCTCTTGCCCCCCAATCCCTCCCAGCATCAGAGTCTTTTCCAATGAGTCAACTCTTCGCATGAGGTGGCCAAAGTACTGGAGTTTAACTTTAGCATCATTCCTTCCAAAGAAATCCCAGGGCTGATCTCCTTCAGAATAGACTGGTTGGATCTCCTTGCAGTCCAAGGGACTCTCAAGAGTCTTCTCCAACACCACAGTTCAAAAGCATCAATTCTTCGGCGCTCAGCCTTCTTCACAGTCCAACTCTCCCCAGACCACCCCATAATAGCATAGGTGCTTTGTTTGTATGGGTATGAGGTGGGGCAGGTAACGGGTGGGCGGGGCAATAAGCCCCAAGTGAATTCTGTTGTCATCCTCGGGATGATAATTGAAAGGTACATTTAAATCATTCTAACCCATGAACTCTTTTTTAATGTTGTGTGGCACATTATTGACCCTTCTCCCCTTTATTTCCTCTTCACAGTTAGCAGTGTCCCTGTGATTCTGGCCACTGTTTGGAGTAGACCTCAAGTATTTATTGAATACATGTTTCCTAATTTCCATTCCCACTGACTGTACTTAAACTGAAGTTCTCATTACTTTTAACTGGACTTCCTATCTTGCTTTGCCCCTTCCAGTTAATCCGATAGCATCCCTGACATCAGTATTATCACTTCCTCACAAATAATAGCTACCATTTGTTTTGACACTGTACCAGGCAATATGATCAGTGTTTTGCCACATCATGCCATTATCTCTATTTTACAGATGAGGACACAAAGTTAAATGGTCAGGTCAGGATCATACAACCATTTGCTGCTGTTCAGTCACTAAGTTGTGTCCGACTGTTTGCAACCCCATGGACTGCAGCACTCCAGGCTGCCCTGTCCTTCACTGTCTCCCAAAATTTGCACAGATTCATGTGCCTTGAATTGGCGATGCCATCCAACCGTCTCATCCTCTGTCACCCTTTTCTCCTCCTGCCTTCAATCTTTCCCAGCATCAGAGTCTTTTCCAGTGAGTCAGTTCTTTGCATCAGGTGGCCAAAGTACTGGAGCCTCAGCTTCAGCATCAGTTCTTCCAATGAATATTCAGGACTGATGTCCTTTAGGATTGACTGGTTTGATCTCCTTGCTGTCCAAGGGTCTGTCAAGAGTTTTCTCCAACACCACAGTTCAAAAATATCAGTTCTTCTGTGCTCAGCCTTCTTAATGGTCCAACTCTCACATCCATACATGGCTGCTGGAAAAACCATAGCTTTGACTCTACAGACCTTCATTGGCAAAGTGATGTTTCTGCTTTTTAATACGCTGCTTAGGTTTATCATAGCTTTCCTTCCAAAGAGCAAGCGTCTTTTAATTTCATGGCTGCAATCACTATCTGCAGTGATTTTGAAGCCCAAGAAAATAAAATCTGTCATACAACCATGTTACACCATCACCTTGTTTTTCTAAAACCCTGTTGTCATGCCATTGCTCAGAAACCTTCAGAGTTTCTTGTTATCTATGGAACTGAAGTTGCCATTTCTCAGCTTCTCAGTTAGGAGGGCTCATTTCCAATCTACACAGCCCCAGTTTACCTCCCAATTTTCTCTTTGGTGCTGGAGAACTTAGGAGTCAGGATACCTGAATTCTAGCCCTGGGTCGCCACTCAGTAACTCTGTCCAATGAGAGCAAAAAATCAGAGCAAAAGTAAGTTGGTCAACCTAGCAATTTGGTCTGAACACTATTGGGCTATAAATAAATGGTCCTTATGCAGGTCTTTGAATGTTGGCAAGACTTAGGAGCACACAGTGAGGGGTTTTATAGCCTTAATTTCCAATTCATTTTCAACTCATTATTTCTTCTTTGAGATGTTTGTAATAGTGGAGAATTAGATAAACCTAAATGACTAATGATAGACGATTAACTGAAAAAACTAAATATGTAGCAATAGGTTATTATTTGGAATAAAGTAAATGTCCTTGGCCATTCTTTTTCTTTTTGGTGAAAATTAAATGATAATGTGCCTGAAATTAGTTTATAAGTTGAGAAGTATCCTATAAATGTTGGTTTGTTTGTGGTCATTCACTGTTATTTCTACATTAATCGTAAAAATACTTCAAGTTCTACAGGTGATTCCCCAAAAGTTCCCAAAGCGCTTTGAGCATTTAGGCATCATTGGAATTATCTTTGTAAGTGCTCATAATTATTATTTTGAAACATAATTTGATATGTAAGAATATTTTAAACTTCACAGTAGTGAAGGTATTTTATTTATTGATCGTTAATAGAGTGTTTGTTAAAGAAATAATTAGAACTGGTACTTCCCTGGTGGTCCAGTGGTAAAGAATCTGCCTGTCAATACAGGGGACCCAGGTTCAGTCCCTGTTCTTGGAAGATCCCACATGCTGCAGAGCAACTCAGTTGGTGCTCTAGAGCCCATGCTCTGCAACAAGAGAAGCCACCACAATGAGAAGTCCTCACGCTGCAACTAGGAGTAGCCCCCACTTGCTGCAACTAGAGAAACCCTGTGCATAGCACCAAAGTGCAGCCAAAAAGAAATAAAAATATTTTTTAAAAAGAAATAAGTAATTAGAAATGAGTGATATGAGTTGGAAAGGTTCACCAAGTCCCTCTGCTCAATACTCTGTAATAACGTAAAGGGGAAAAGAATTTGTAAAAGAGTAGATACCTGTATATGTATAACTGAATCACTTGACCGTACGCCTGAAACTAATGCAACTTTGTTAACTATGCTCCAGTATAAAATAAAAATAAAAAAAAAGCAATAATAGAAAGTGTGAGTTTATTTTTAAGACATATTTGGGTAAATTCCTCCTAATTAAAAAAAAATTAAATTTTAAAATAAGTTGGCATGCATTACTTCAGTAGGGTTTTGGAAGGATCAAATGGAATAATCAATATCAAGAAGAGTTTGTCAATTGTAAACTGTTATTCAGTTGAAAGTGATACTATGACATTGTTGACTAAGAGGAAAAGTACAGTTTTGAAGGACAGGTTGTTGGGGAGTTATATTTGATGGATAATAATGTCATTGTGGGGCTTCCCCAATGGCTTATCAGATAAAGAATCCACCTACAGTGCAGGAGACACAGGTTCGATCCCTGGGTCGGGAAAATCCCCTGGAGGAGGAAATGGCAACCCACTCCAGTCTTCTTGCCTGGAGAATTCCATGGATAGAGGAGCCTGATGGGCCACAGTCCAGAGGGTCTCAAAGAGTCAGACACGACTGAGCGACTAGACATAGTGGCACACAGCACAGTGTCACTGTATCTGCTAACCATGGCCACAATAGTGCAGTCACAGCACCATTAAGCTTTCAGTTTTGCTCATAAGTCTAGGCCCACCTTGTGGGCCAGCTGATCCAGGCTCAGCTGATCTCACCTGACTGCTTGTGCTTCTGGGCAGGTTGAGGCTTGACTGATCTAGAATGGCCTCGGCCAGGCAGCTGGCGATTGGCTGGCTGTCAGCGGGAGGACTGTCTCTGTCCTGCAGGTTCTGTCATCCTCCAGCGTGCTGGCCTGGGCTTGTCTTCATGGAAGGGCAGGAGTCCAAAAGAGAATGGGTGTGCACAATGCCTCAGAGGCCTAGGATCAGAATGGGCATGTTTTCCCGTGTGCCACGTTATTTGGGCCAAAGCGAGTCACAGAGGGTGGAAGATTCCATTCCTTTATGAAAAGAGCTATAAATTCACATTTTAAAGGAAGGGTGGGGAAATGGAGCCATTTTTGCAATTCACCCAGTGTAGTCACTGAAGCCAAACATTTTTTCCATCTGTTTGGCTTGTGGATTTTTTGTTAGTGATGTCTTTTGTTTGTTTCTTACTTTTTGACTGCAGCATGTGGGATTTTGGCTCCCCAACCAGAGATTGAATCCGAGCACGCTGCATTGAAGTGCAGAGTCTATCACTGGACCGCCAGGAAAGTCCCTCCATTTGCTTGAAATGAGTATGTGGAAGGACATCAAAAGACTTGAACTGAACTTACTTTCTTTTTCCTTTGTAGGCAATAAGAGAAGTGTCAGAGTTTTCCATTTAGATCAACAACTTCAAATTCTCAGCATGGAGAACTCAGAGAAGACAGAAGTAGTTCTCCTTGCTTGTGGGTCCTTTAATCCTATCACCAACATGCACCTCCGGCTGTTTGAGCTGGCCAAGGACTACATGAATGGAACAGGTAGGAACAGTAACCAGCAGCAACGATGGGGTTCAGGATACACTGCCATAAAATGTGGCACCTTGGCCTGTTGGACATTTTAAGCTGGAGGATTTTGATGAAACAGCAGAAGCAAGAAGGTCACTCTGCCCTCCTCCCTCCACCCCTCTTCCCTGAAAGTGAAAGTCCATGGAATTTTCCAGACCAGGATACTGGAGTGGGTAGCCTTTGCCTTCTCCAAGGGATCTTCCCAACCCAGGGATCAAACCCAAGTATCCCGCATTGTAAGCGGGTTCTTTACCAGCTGAGCCACGAGGGAAGCCTATGAAGCAGACCGTAAAACATTCACACGACAGATGCCCTCCCTAAACTCAGAGAAATGGAGCATCCTTATCTATGAAGACAAAGGAATGCCAAGCAGACAGGCCTTGTTGGATTCCCCCAAGCTCCTACACTTACCTTGTATTCTCTGTTGTTGTTCAGTCGCTCAGTCTTGTCTGACTCTTTGTGTCCCCATGGACTACAGCACGCCAGGCTCCCTTGGCCTTCACTGTCTCCTAGAGCTTGCTCAAACTCAGTGTCCATTGGGTTGGTGATGCCATCCAACCATATCGTCCTCTGTCGTCCCCTTCTCCTCCTGCCTTCAATCTTTTCCAGCATCAGGGTCTTTTACAATGAGTCAGCTCTTTGCATCAGGTGGCCAAAATATTGGAGCTTCAGCTTCATCATCAGTCCTTCCAGTGAATATTAAGGATTGATTTCCTTTAGGATTGACTGGTTTGATCTCCTGCACTCTTTGCTCTATCATATTTCCCCATGACTGTTCACTCTTCATCAAACCTAGCGTAAGAATACTTAGGTTTAACTGTGTCTTGGGCTCTTCATTTCCTTATTAAGGTTCCCATGTCACATAAATCTTACATTAAGTTAATTCATATGCTTTTCTCCTGTCAATCTATTCTTTGTCAGTTTACACCCAGCCAGGGACCCTAAGAAGGTCAAAGAAAACTTTTTCTCTCCTGCATATACACAGATTCATTTTGTTTTGTTATGGAAATAATCATGCTATGTGTTGATAGATGGATGAGTGTGCCAACTCACTAATAATCAGGGAACTAAAATAATAGAGTGATATTTTTCCCATCACCTTGACAAGAATTTTTAAAACCTGATAATGTTGAATATCAGGTGCTGGGAAGGAATGGGCTCTTGGATATTCAATGGATTAAGGCTTTTTACAAGGCAGTTTTGGGCATGACTGATCAACTAACATACACATAAGACAGTTTGGCAATATCAATCAAAATTTATTAATAAACTGCTGATGAATGGGTGGTCTGTTTGATGGGTATGAAATTTCAGTTGGGGAAGTTGAAAGAGTTCTGGAGATGGATTGTAGTGATGGTTGTATAACATGTCACAATATTGTACACTTAAAATGGTTTAAATGGTAAATTTTATGTTACGTCTATTTTACCACAATTAAAAATAAATAAATAAACCTGTATCATTGTTTAAAAAAAAGGAGGAGGAGATCTGTGACTATGAAACCATATTGATGATACTATTTCCTGTACATAAAATCTAATCTGTTATACCTTACGTGAAGTCTAATTCTTTACCCCAGGAAAATATAAAGTTATCAAAGGCATAATTTCTCCAGTTGGTGATGCATATAAGAAGAAAGGACTCATCTCTGCCTATCACCGAGTTATCATGGCAGAACTTGCCACCAAGAACTCAAAATGGGTAGAAGTTGACACATGGGAAAGTCTTCAGAAAGAGTGGACAGAGACAGCCAAGGTGCTAAGGTAACCATGGTGAAGTCCTGCAGTTCCCGTGTGGGGTCATCACAAGGCTGCGAAGCACATGAACAGGCCTGGGTACCATTCAGCCTTTGTGTCTTTCATTGTGTTTTGAGATGTTTGCATGCTTGTTAACTGTGTACATCCCTGTAAAAGAACAGGAAGTATACTTGGTCTGTCTGTGCCCCTGGTGAAAAAGGTAAAGCTGTAAGATGATGGCACTGTGGTCAGTCTTCTCAAGTATAAAAGACAAAGGCAGATAATTGGGCTTCCCTGGTGGCTCAGGGGTAAAGAATCTGCCTGCCAGTGCAGGAGACATGGGTTCATTCCCTGGTCTGGGAAGTTCCCCTGTGCCACGGAGCAACTAAGCCCAAGCACCACAGCTACTAAGGCCATGTGCTACATTTAGTGAAGCTCATGCTCAGCAACAAGAGAAGCCACTGCAGTGAGAAGCCACTGCACACTGCAGCTAGAGAGTAGCCTGTGCTTGAGAGTAGCCTCTGCTCGCCACAGCTAAAGGAAAGCCCAAACAGCAGTGAAGACCCAGCACGGCCATAAACAAATAAGTAAAATTTTATATATGTACAGAAAGATGAAGACAGGTGATTTAAGGAAGAGAGGCCATTATTCTTGATCACAGAGACCTGGTTTGGACACTACTTCCATGACAGCATATGGGGGGTTGTCACAGATCACTGTGCTCAGGAGTCTGAAACCGTTCCAGTTTAAGGATTCAGAACCCAGAGTGAGTAACATCTAATTATTACTTAATGTTCTCTTGAGTGGCATGTCCCTGGTGGCTCAGTGAGTAAGGAATCTGCCTGCAATGCAGGAGACACAGGAGGTGTGGGTTTGATCCCTGGGTTGGGAAGAACCCCTGGAGGAGGAAATGGCAACCCACTCCAGTATCCCTGTCTGGGAAATCGTATGGACTGAGGAGCCTGGAGGGCTACAGTCCATGGGGTTGCAAAGAGTTAGACACGACTCAGCTACTAAGCAAGCAACTTCTCTTGAGTATAAAACACAAGGGCTTTCTGAAAAACCTTTCTGTCTCATGTCTCTTCTTAGAGATGTCTATTAGAAATGTCTATTTTTTGAACCTTCCGGTTCTAACCATATTAATTACGATTTGGATAGGAAATAGAACCACTCTGAGCATTTTAAACAGAAAGGGACTTTAGGTCTAGGTTGAAAGGGCTGGAGGAGTGGAAGTGGTGGTTTGTTTCAAGATCATGTCCCCTTAACTGCAGCTGAAGTTCAGGAAACTGTTCCTGCTTCTGCTGCCACCAACGCTGCTATTAAACTGTCCCAGTTTCCTAGTGTGGGGGACAGGACAGTGGAATATAGGGTCTGGCTTCCATGCCAACCTGTCAAGGGGCAGAGCCTCCCAAATCTCTCTGCCTCTGAGGACCTCTGGGAGTGATTTCGGGGTGGGATTGAACCCAGCCAGCAAACAATGTCCAGCCCAGTGACTTACCCAGAAGCTTAGCAGGAAGAAGAGGGTGACTTCTGTTCGTTGGCCAGAAGTTCTCCCATCAGAAACCAGGCTCCTGTGTCCTCCTCCTCACCCAGCCCTCTTTGGCTCCAGAGTAACCTTCCTGTTCATTCCGGATTCAACTCAGCCATTCCCGAGGGAAGGGGGTTACGGGCACCAGGGGCCCACAGTTGTCTCTCACACATGTTGCTCCTGTTACCTGGGTAACTGTACCACTGTAAAGCCGTGGGCATCCTGCCAGCCAGAGTGAAGCTGCATACAGATCCTACCTGTGGGCCCTTCCGCTTAGGCTTCAGACACTTGTCACACCCTCAGACCTTATCCTCAGCATTGAATTCTTCATTACTAGGTTAGGCCATACTCTTTTTAAAAAATATTTATTTTTATTTATTTATTTGGCTATGCCAGGTCTTAGTTAAGTTGCATGGCATCTTCGATCTTCGTTGCAGCATGAGGGATCTTTAGTTGTGGCATGTGGGATCTAGTTCCCTGACCAGGAATTGAACCTGGGTCCCCTGCATTGGGAGTGTGGAGTCTTAGCCACTGGACCACCAGGGAAGTCCTAGTCAGGCCATAATCCTCAGTGGTCAAGGGTGTGGGCTCTGGAGCCAGACTGCTGGGATTCAGATTCTGGCTCTGCCATCTATAAGCTAAATGACCTTGGGCAAATTGGTAAGTGTCCTCCTCTCTCGATAGGTATAATAAGCAATTCTGATAGAATGCTGGCAGTACTATAGTTGCTTTATCGTAACCAAAGCATTTACTGGATCTGATTGTTCTTGACTACCTCCTATGTCTAAGAGGCTCTACTAGAAGCTGGGGGTACAAACTCTAAGCCTGTACTTCCTCTCCATTATGGGGATAATAATAATATGACATGGGATGTTGAGAAGATTTCATCAAATCATTCATGCAATGGATTTGGTGTAGTGGTTAACACATAATAAATAATCAGTGTTAACTCTGGTCATTATGACACAGACACATACAGCTTAGGATAGTAATAGCTACCTTTTGCTGTGCTCCCAGGAGTTTCCCTGCTCTCCATTCTTTTAATTTATTTTTTTAGTTTATTTTTGACCGTGCTGGGTCTTTGTTGCTGCACAAGTACTTTCTCTAGTTACTGTGCACAGGCTTCTCTTTGCAGTGCCTTCTCTTGTTGCAGAGCACAGGCTGTAACCATGCAGGCTTCAGTAGTTGTGGCACGTGGGATTTAGTCCCTTAGTTCAGTTTCAGGGATTGAACCTGTGTCCCCTGCTCTGGCAGGCGGATTCTTAACCACTGGACCACCAGGGAAGTCCCTGTTGCTTTCCATTCTTGACAGCCAGAGCCCAGGGCTGCTGTGTCTTGGCCAGCATCCATCCTGACCTGACAGTACTGTGTACTTGAAGGTATCCATTCTGAGTAATGGGGCATTGTGTGTACCTGTGGTTACACGTTTTTAACAGCTCCCAACCTTTAACATTGTGTCAGAGGCTCTTAGGCCTCTCCACAGGGATGATATTTCAGTTGAGCATTGTGAGAAAGAGAAATAAATATTCTGTTGCTTTTTTGTTTTATAGACACCATCAAGAGAAGCTGGAGGCCAGTATCTGTGATCCCCAGCAGAACTCACCTGTGTTGGAAAAGCCTGGACGGAAGAGAAAGTGGGCTGAACAAAAACAAGATATTAGTGAAAAGAAATCCCTAGAGCAAACAAAAACGAAAGGTCTGTATGTTTTCCCAGGACTTAGCAATGAGGGCTGTTAAGACTCTAGGGCTGGGCAAGCCCCCTTTGTATTTGCTTTCATATTCAATATGTGTGGGTGCCTGGAAAATGCCCCTTGTTAGTTTTCTTTTCTCTTTCTTTTTTTGTTCTTCCTTTGGCTACATCACACAACTTGTGGGATCTCAGTTCCCCAAACAGGGACTGAACTCACGCTGCAGCAGTGGAAGCCTGAAATGATAACCACTAGGCCACCAGGGAACTCCCCACCCCATGTTAGTTTTTTGATAGGAGAAAAGGAGAGTCAAAGGCTCCCTGAGCTTATTTCTCCTGCAGTAGGTAGACCTGAACATTTGAGGTTCAGGTCTGGATCTCTTTTTGGAAAAGCTGAATCTGATAAAAATTATGATTCCTCAGAAAAACAGACATACACATTTTTTTTTGTCTGCACTGGATCTTTGTTGCTGCACGAAGGCTCTCTCTAGTGGCAGTGAACAGGGGCTACTGTTCGTTGCCATGCATGGGCTTCTTATTGAGGTGGCTTCTCTTGTTGTGGAGCACCAGCTCTAGAGCTCAGGCTCAGTAGTTGTGGCCCATGGGCTTAGCTGCCCCACCACACGTGGGATCTTCCTGGACCAGGGGTTGAACCCATGTCCCCTGCATTGGCAGCTGGATTCCTAACTGCTGGGCCACCGGGGAAAGTCCTACACATTCATTCTGATGCCAGGAGCTATTAAAAAAACAATCCCTGAGGCTCTATTTTCTCTTCTTCCCAGGTGTGCCAAAGGTGAAGCTGCTGTGTGGAGCAGATTTTTTGGAGTCCTTTGGTGTGCCCAATCTATGGAAGAGTGAGGATATCACCAAAATCCTGGGGGACTATGGACTCATATGTATTACTCGGGCTGGGAATGATGCCCAGAAGTTCATCTATGAATCCGACGTGCTGTGGAAACACCAGAACAACATTCACCTGGTGAACGAATGGATCACCAATGACATCTCCTCCACGAAGATCCGGCGAGCCCTCAGACGGGGCCAGAGCATTCGCTACTTGGTACCCGATCTTGTCGAAGAATATATTGAAAAGCATAATCTGTATAGCTCTGAGAGTGAGGAGAGGAATGTTGGAGTGGTCCTGGCTCCTTTGCAGAGAAACACTACAGAAGTTAAGGCATAAGAAATTCTACAGCATGGTATTTTAGACTTCTTTTTTGGGAATTTGAAACCATGTGGGTGTTAGTAACTAGGGGAAGAAATGGTTATCCTCTTTAATAAAGTTTAACAGTTTGGTAAAATCAGTAGTAAATTAAAGTTAGGTTTATCTTTTTACTAGAAGTTGCTAAGATGAATGTTTTCAATACGTTGTTTTTAGTTTGGCTATGCCATGCAGCATGCGGGATCTCAGTTCCCCAAACAGGGATCGAACCCATGCAGTGGGAGCACAGAGTCTTAACCAGTGGACTACCAGGGAAGTCCACAAATTCCTTTATCTTTAAAACAAGAGATTAGCAGCACTAAAACCAGAGGAACATTCCATCAAACTAAGTACAAAAACAATTCAAAAAGAGCATCCTGACTTTACCACATAAAGAGAAGTGAAGTGCGAAAAGTGAAGTCTAGGAATTTCCTGGTGGTCTAGTGGTTAGGACTCTGCACTCTCACTGCCAAGGGCCTGGCCTTAATCCCTGATTGGGAACTAACATCCCACATGCTGTGTAGTGAAAAAAAAAGAGAAGAAAATTAAGAGTCCACTTAAGATCCTGACTTAAGTTATGAAAGGAATGAACATTTTATGCATGCCTATTTCTGGGCGCCCCCTCACCCAAGGTGGCCAAACAATTTTTAAAATAATGATCTTGTAAAAGGCATCAGCTGTCTCCAGCTGTGCAGAATACAAGCTGTGAGTGATCTGGAAGACACGTAACACCAGTAGTTCGTTCTCTCTGACACGTCTCAGAAGGCCAGTGAAGCTTTGCTAAGGCATGTTGCCTGCAGCATCACTTTTGGAGGTAGGAAGAGGGGTCCAAGCCCTAGAGCGTTTAGAAAGGTACACTGATGCCCATGACAGATAGGGAGCCTCTGCCCTCCATGTGTTATGCACGGATTCTCATTCAAGAGAATGAGAGGTCTCATTCAAGGATTTTATGAAGTGTGAATCCTCTTAGCCTTTACTCATAGCTTAATAAGCAAACAATGAAGGGACATGAGAAATACCACACTGAGTCAGCCCAGCAGTTCCTTTAGCTCAGAGCTTTGAGGCCCTGATGAATGGTTTGTGCAAGAAAGCGCCACAGTCTCAATCTAAAACTCTTGAGTTTTGAAAGACCCTTGCAGTTTCTGTTCCAGTCCCTGTGAACCTACCACTTGTGAGTTTAAGCAGAAAAAGAGTCTGTTTTGTATGCTTTGTTTCTTGTTCTTTTGTATGAACTTTAACCAAAGTAGAAAACTCAAATAATAATTGAAGTCATAACATTATGTTAAAAAGACAAACTTATTATATGATTTGCTACTGATTAAAATTCTGTGGCAGTTTTACCCATTAGTAAAGCACAAACACCAGAAATAGCTTTTTTTAGAGTAGTTTTATGGTTCATGAAAATCATTCTGTGATAGAAACAGGACTGAAGTTAACTTTCTAAAGAAAGTAGAATAATTTACCTTTACATACCTAAAGAGCGCACGCACACGGGAGAGAGAGAGAGAAAGAGCTTTGGTTCCTCCTTTTATATATTTTTTTCCTCCACCTGGGCCTGCCCTATGCAAATTGGGCTTAGCCAGGAGTGCTGTTTGTTCTGCCTGAAGTCTTCACTCTGGTCCTCGGACCTTCCTTTGACCTTCCTTGTCTTTTAGCCACCGCCATTTTGGACTCCTTTTCCCCATTCTACCTACCTAACAATTTCATACTACACTACTCTGGATGAAGGATTTATACCTCTGCAGAAGGAAAAAAAAACACATCTGTGCAGTTGAATAGTCTTATCTGAAGCCACAGTTTTAAAAAGGAAATAAAGTTGGCAAATGTAAATTCTGTGGCTCTTGGCCTCTTTTAATTTTTACTTATTTATGGCTGTGTCAGATCTTGGTTGCAGCATATGGGATCTTTCATTGTAGCATGCAGACTTCTTTCTAGCTGAGCCCGCCAGGGTCAGTAGTGACAGCTCACCTGCTTAGTTGCCCTGTAGCATGTGGGATCTTAGTTCCCCAACCAGGGATTGAACCTGTGTCCTCTGCATTGGAAGGCAGATTCTTAACCACTGGACTACCATGGAAGTCCCCATTCCTGGCTTATTCTTACTGAAGTCAGTGGATCTATTTCTCAAAGACAGAGAAGAGTACAAAGCTTGGCACTCAGTGGTTTCAGTCTCTTAACCTGCTGAATGAATGAAAGGTCATAACCTCAGATCATAGAAATGAGGATCGTTCCCCTGCTCCTCAGCTTTTTGGAGTTTAAAAGTTGGAGCAATACTGAAAAATAGCAATAGAACTATTGCTAGAAGTCAATGAAGTTATCAAAATTTAATTTTGATTTCTTCTGGAAAACTACACTAGTTTATCTGAAGTATGTCTGAACTGCAGGAAGATTCCAGTGCTAGAAACTTCTTTTCTACTATGAAGCCTTTTCACCTAGATGTGCCCATAGTCTGCTGAGCGTATTGACCTCAGGGCCGGCTGGGTAAGGCTCATAGGGACCCTCCCAGGAGACCTGGTAACAGTGAAATGGTCCTATTGTTGTGGTATTTATGGATGAGCAACTTTGTACATAGAAGGAGCTGCTTGGCTTTTTGTCCCTGTACCAGGATGCTGCTAATGCCACAGCATAATAGCATGTTTCGAGGTCTCCTTAAGGACACAGCTTCCTCTTTGGATAATGAAACTAGGACAATGAATTTCACAAGGAAATAAATATTAGTAACTGTTGCGGCTTTCATTGAGGAAGAGGGGAAAATGCCATTGTTTATTCTCTATCATGTCTCATGTTTGGCTCTTATAATGTGAATTTAGTTTAGGAATTGTGCTGAACTGGTGTATTGTTTGATGCTGGTAGGGGTGGTTGTTTTTTTGTTTATATTCTGCTGCTGCTGCTAAGTTGCTTCAGTCGTGTCCAACTCTTTTCAACCCTACGAACTGTAGCCCGCCAGGCTCCTCTGTCCATGGGGTTCTCCAGGCAAGAATACTGGAGTGGGTTGCCATGACCTTCTCCAGGGGATCTTCCCAACCGGGGGTGTTGAACCTGGGTCTCCTGCATTGCAGGCAAATGCTTTACCACTGAGCCACCAGGAAAGCCTAATAAATACTACAAGTTACTTGTCATGTATCTGAAACTTGACGAATCCTGTTTCTAGTTTATTTTTTGCCACTTCCAGCAACCTTATGGGAGGAACAACCTGAGAGGAGGTATGGAGAAGCCCATTCATGGAGCCAGCCCGACTGAAGTCAAGTGTGTGGGGTGGGATGTGGGGCTCATAAGGAGGGAAGCTTGGTGGGGTCCACATACAGTTTTTGACCTGTTACAGTAGCACCAGCACATGGTGGGGAATTCCTATTTCTGTTGGACTCCTCCTCTGGGACAATGCTCCCCACTCCACTCAGGAAATCACCTTGGTTTCAGTGCTGAGATTCAGATCCATGTCTGCCTCAAGTGCCTTATCAGTCAGTAATGCAGCAGACAGTGTTTCCCAAATCAAGTGAAGTGCCCAAGTTTTTCCAGACCAGTGGGTAACATGACAACAATGACATGTTTTAAAAGTGTTAGGGAAATTTTCAAACAGAATTAGTGATAAAAGTATAATGGGGGCTTCCCAAGTGAAGTAGCTCAGTTGTGTCTGACTCTGCAACCCCATGCATTGTAGCCTACCAGGCTCCTCCCTCCATGGGATTCTCCATGCAAGAATACTGGAGTGGGTTGCCATTTCCTTCTCCAGGGGATCTTCCTGACCCAGGGATCGAACCCAGGTCTCCTGCATTGCAGGCAGACACTTTAACCTCTGAGCCACCAGGGAAGCCCTGGTGATAAAGAACCCTCCTGCTAATGCAGGAAACATGAGTATGATCCCCAGTCTGGGAAGATCCCACATGCCTTGGAGCAGCTAAGCCCATGCGCCACAACTACTGAGCCCATGTGCACCAACTACTGAAGCCCATGCACCTAGAGCCCCTGCTCTGCAACAAGAGAAGCCACCTCAGTGAGAAGCCCGTGCTCCACAACTAGAGTGGGCCCCACTCATTGCAACTAGAGCAAAGCCCATGCAGCAACGAAGACCCAGCACAGCCAAAAAGAAGTATAATAAATCCCCTGTGTATCTAAGTCTTATCCCCAAAATGGGACCAAGCTCCCTGATGGTGCTGCCTCCTTGCGTTAGGAGGAGAGGTAGACATGAGGGGAAGTTTATTTTATGTCTTTATGCACCATTCTTTCCTGGACCAGTATCAGATTCCATCGAATGCCAGAAAAATGCCTCCACTACAAATGCCCCCTCATCATTCCCGCTCATCACTGTCTAGGAGAAAGCACTGCTCGTCCACAAGTGTAGGACTGCATCTTGGCTCTTAATTTTATGGTTCACTTTGCCAGTATCAAATGGAAGGAAAGAAAGCACAAATTTGGCCAAGTAACATTTGTCTTTCCTTTCCAGACATAGCTTTGGTCCTAGTCAGGAAGAAAGATCTTGGAATTGTAGAGGAGAAGATTTCTCCTCCCATGGGCAAGTCCAATCTATGTCCAATCTACTCCAACATCCATTCAACCATACCCATAATAGATGGTCCTTGTCCAAATTGGCCAAGAGCCATACCAACCAGCGCAATTGCTGACACTATTATTAGTTATTCCTGTGAATTTCATTTTCAGGCCAACATTTAGAACAATAAGATTTTAAGGATAGGAAGGAAATATGATTTCTCCATGTCCTGTTCCCTTAGTTATCTGGAATTTAAATAGGTTTCATGCTCCAGAAATCTGGTCAGAGTTCATAGGTCTATGCCCTTAAAGTGGTAAAGTTTATCTAATCCCAGGAGTTGATATCATCCCATCATATTCCACCAAAGGAATCAATGTTTTGTACTTATGAGAATCAATAGCCTCATTCTGAGTAATGCAGTGTCACTATGGGCCTTAGGAAGCATCACTACAAACAAAGCTAATGGAGGTGATGGAATTCAAGTTGCAAATCCTAAAAGATGATGCTATGGAAGTGATGCACTCAATGTGCCAGCAAATTTAGAAAATTCAGCAGTGGCCACAGGACTGAAAAATGTCAGTCTTCATTCCAATCCCAAAGAAAGGTAATGCCAAACAATGTTGATACTATCACACAATTGCACTCATCTCACACGCTAGCAAAGTAATGCTCAAAACCCTGCAAGTCAGGCTTCAACAGTACATGAACCGTGAACTTCCAGATGTTCAAGCTGGATTTAGAGAAGGCAGAGGAACCAGAGATCAAATTGCCAACATCCGCTGGATCATAGAAAAAGCAAAAGAGTTCCAGCAAAACATCTTCTTTATTGACTACACCAAAGCCTTTGACTGTGTGGATCACAACAGACTGGAAAATTCTGAAAAAGATGGGAATACCAGACCACCTCACCTGCTTCCTGAGGAATCTGTATGCAGGTCAAGAAGCAACAGTTAGAACTGGACATGGAACAACAGACTGGTTCCAAATAGGAAAAGGAGTTTGTCAAGGCTGTATATTGTCACCCTGCTTATTTAACTTCTATGCAGAGTACATCATGAGAAACACTGGGCTGGAAGAAGCACAAGTTGGAATCAAGATTGCTGGGAGAAATATCAATAACCTCAGATATGCAGACGACACCACCCTTATGGCAGAAATCGAGGAAGAACTAAAGAGCCTCTTGATGAAAGAGGAGAGTAAAAAAGTTGACTTAAAACTCAACATTCAGAAAACTAAGATCATGGCATCTGGTCCCATCACTTCATGGCAAATAGATGGGGAAACAATGGAAACAGTGACAGACTTTATTTTCTTGGACTCCAAAATCACTGCGGATGGTGACTGCAGCCATGAAATTAAAAGACGCTCCATGGAAGAAAAGCTATGACCAACCTAGACAGCATACTAAAAAGCAGACACGTTACTTTGCCAACAAAATTCCCTCTAGTCAAAGCTATGGTTTTTCCAGTAGTCATGCATGAATGTGAGAGTTGGGCTATAAAGAACGCTGAATGCCAAAGAATTGATGCTTTTGAACTGTGGTGTTGGAGAAGAATCTTAAGAGTCCCTTGGACAGCAACGAAATCAAACCAGTCCATCCTAAAGGAAATCAGTCCTGAATATTCATTGGAAGGACTGATGCTAAAGCTGAAGCTCCAATACTTTGGCCACCTGATGCGAAGAACTGACTCATTGGAAAAGACCCTGATGCTGGGAAAGATTGAAGGCGGGAGGAGAAGGGGACGACAGAGGATGAGATGGTTGGATGGCATCACTGACTCAATCGACATGAGTTTGAGCAAGCTCCAGGAGTTGGTGATGAACAGGGAAGCCTGGCGTGCTGCAGTCCATGGGGTCACAAAGAGTCGGACACGGCTGAGCGGCTGAACTGAATGTCACTATGTGAAAGTGTTAGGCGCTCAGTCATGTCTGACTCTTTGCGACCCCATGGACTGTAGCCCGCCAGACTCCTCTGTCCATGGAGTTCTCCAGGCAAGAATACTGGAGTGGGTAGCCATTCCCTTCTCCAGGGGATCTTCCTGACCCAAGGATCGAACCTGGGTCTCCTGCATTGCAGGCAGATTCTTTACTGTCTGAGCCACCAGGGAAGCACTTCATTGCCTTATGCCCCTGGTTTCCTCAATAAAAATAGCATCTTTCCTCTGGAAAGTTCATAGCCATTCATTCAACAAACATTTAATAATCACTTGCCAGGCATGCTAGGCACTGGGGATACTGTAGAGGTGAATAATATGAACACAGTCTCTACTCTTGACATTTTAATGGAAAAGGTAGTCAGTAAATATTTTAGTATATGTGCTGCTGAAGCGAGCACAGTAGTCAGTAAATAAAGCAAAAAAAAATGATAATTATGGACTATGATAATTACAAAGGATATAAGCAGAGTTGTGATGCAGAGTAATTGTATACCGGAAGGTTGCTCTGAAAAGGTGACTCAGATTTTTAAAGAGATTCAAATATTTACACACTGAAGCATTTGAATCTTGGGAGTAATGAAATCTGAATTATATTTCTGAAAAGCTTTCTTGGCTGCAGAATGGAAAATAGTTTGGTTGGATAAGAGTAGAAGCAAAAGCCCAGGGAGGAGGCAAGACATGATGGTGGCTTGGGTTAGGTTGGAAGAACCAACAGGATTTGCTGGTGGATTGGATATGGGTGAGTAGAAAAGGGAAAAATCCAGTGTTTACCGGGCTTTGGATTTAACAGGTGACTAGTGGTACAATTTATAGAGATGAGGAAAGCCAAGGAATAATTTTATGTTATGCTTTCTGCTTTGAATATATTAAATTTGAGTACCTTTAGGATATCCAAGAGGCACCTTAAGTGGTGAGAGGTGACACATGAGCTTGGTAGTCGAACTATCTGAGATTGAAACCAGACTCTTCCACCAACTGTATGACCTTGGGTAAGTCACTTAACCTCTCTTTGTCTCAGGTTTTGTCTTTTTCAAATGGAGATAAATAAAGTAACTATTGGAGAGGTAGGATTTTGTGATAAATGATAATACACATAGTAATCACTCAATAGGTGTTGGCTATTAATGTACTTGAGTCTGGCGCTCATGTGAGAGATCAGAAATGGACAGATAAGCTGTACACCTAAAACTAACACAACGCTGTAAATCAACTCTACAGCAATAAAAATTAAACAAAAAAAAGAAATGCCCCGTGTCCACAGAACAAAGCCACAGATTCCATTACCCTCCTCCAGTTTTGTTCCTTCTCCAAACTCCGTTTTCCCAGGTGGTGGGACTGCGTGAGGCCGGGGGAGGGTCCCTGAGCGAGCTAGCACTCAGCATGTGAGGGAGGCCGCGGAAACTCTGCCCAACTGCATCTTACCTCACAGGGCTGGTTTTCAGAGATTCTTCAAGGCAGCAGATGAAATTCTTGCCACGGTTGAGAAATTGACAAAAAGCTTCCATACTATGTACATAGTTCTCTTTCTCTCTCTCTTTTTTACCTTTAAAAAGAAAAACCCAGAAAAACATATCAGATTTGTGTAAATGAGAGTATGCCAACAGGGTGGCCAGTTTTGCTTTAGGTTTTATGAAGGATAATTTGTGACCCTATACACACACACACACACACACACACACACACACATCTCCCGAGCCAGCAACAGAACTTTGTTTATACTGCAAATAAATATTATTTTTTCTTTAAAGAAAAAAAAAGAACAGGTAAGTCTTGGAGCCAGCCTATAGAGATGGTATTTAGGGCTAACGTTATAGGTTACCCCATACCCCCAACACCCACCTCTTTTGCCTTTCTCTACTGTCAAGACTGAAGACTAGATACTAGATTTCCCAGGTTCCCTTGCAATTAGAAGTAGCCTATGACATGGTTTTGGCCAATGAGTATAAACCGGAATCTGGTGAAGGGACAATGGCAGGTGGTTCTCTGCCTCTTCTTTCCCACCTTGAATGTGGATGTTCCAGCAGCCAACTCATGACAGTGAGGTAACCAACAGGGATGAAAGGCCAGGAGAATACAGAGATGCCACTTTTTTTTAATATGTAACATTTTTAATTAATAAGTTTTTTGGCTGTGCTGGGTCTTCATTGCTGTGCTCAGGCTTTTCTCTAGTTCCGGAACGGGGGACTACTCTCTAGTTGCGGGGTGTGGGCTTCTCCTTGTGGTGGCTTCTCTTGTTGCAGAGCATGGTCTTTAGGGTTGGGGCCCAGTAGTTGTGGCACACCTGCTTAATGGCTCATGGCATATGGAATCTTCCCGGACCAGGGAGGGAACCCATGTCCCCTTTTATGGCAGGTGGAGTTTTAACCACTGACCACCAAGGAAGTCCAGAGATGCCACTTCTATGTCATAGAGTTGCCACTTATCCCAGGACAGCTTGATAGGTAAGGAAGATAACCGCCTATTTATTGAGACCACTAGCACTGGATTTATTGGTATATTATTTGCAGCTGACCCAGCAATCCATGCCATGTATTTGAAGGAGATCTCTTGGTTATTAATGTGTGTGCGTGGGCTCAGTCATATCCAACTATGCAACCCCACGGACTGGAGCCTGCCAAGCTCCTCTGTCAATGGCTTTCCCAGGCGAGGATACTAGAGTGGGTTGCCATTTCTTTCTCCAGGGGATCTTCCCAACCCAGGGATTTAACTCGTGTCTCCTGCATTGCTGGTGGAGTCTTTACCACTGAGCCACCTGGGAAAGGCATATTAACATGTAGGCAGAGAAAAAAGTGTAGCTCTGATCTTGGTGTGGGGTATGTCCACTTTGGAGTTAAAGCAGAAGAGGACAGGAGCGCGTGGACAAGGAGGCTGGAAGTGGACCGGATTTCCAGGAGGCCTGTGCCCAGCGCTCCCCGCATGGCCCCTCCCCGCTCTGTCCCCTCGAGGTCCTGCTGGTCCCGCCTCCCCGGCCAGACATAGGTCTCCCAGTCCCCACTGCCCCCGGCCAGTGCTGTCCCCAGCCCCGCCATGCCTTCCAACTTCAGCGGCACCTGGAACCTGCTCAGCAGCGACAACGTCGAGGGCTACATGCGGGCCCTAGGTAGACGGGAGGGGCCGTGCGGGGCCTCCGCTCGGCCGCGCGTCCAGTTCGGGGCGGAGGCCGCCGGGCTGGCATGCTGGTCCGACTCCCTGCGTCCCCTCACCTGCACCCGTGCGTCCCCCGAGTCTTACTACGGGTTCTCCGGGTCCCCCACTTCCCCACCTTCGTCTATCCTCTGTCCCCCTGAACGTCCGTCTGACTGTCGTCGGTCTCCCACCTCCGTCCGTCTGCCAGTCCTTCAGTCCAGCCGCCTGTCCCCCCATCCTTTGGTCTCCCGCATCCCCCTGTTCTCCACGCGTCTGGCCGTCTCCTGGTCCCTCCCATCCTTCCTCTCCCAGTTCGCCAGTCTGTCTGTCCTCTCCTCTGTCCGCCAGTGCCCGGTCCACGCGGCAACGGCTCCTGTCCCATCGCGGACTCCCAAGCAGGTGGGGGCGACGGTGGCGTAGGCCACCTCGCAGGGAGAGTCGGGGACACGATGGGGTTCCCCATGGGTGTCGGGGAGGCGCCCCGACCCGAAGCCCCTCCCGGTAGATCCTCGCCCCGTGGCCGCTTTAACGCGGATTTCTGGGCAACGGGCTGAGGGAATCCCCGAGTCCAGGGGAGGTCCCGGCCCGCAGCATCAGCGCCCCCTGGAGATCTCCGGGACGCAGATTCCGGGGCCCCAGAGTACCGTCCCGAGCCTGGCCTCCGGCCCCGCCCTCGCCCCCCGCCCCTCCCGCGACCTCCGGCGGCTCTCGTGCGGGTTAGAGTTCTGGAGACACGTTTGAAATCTTTAGTTTTCTGGTTTCCTCTTCTCATCGAAAGGCGGGGGTTAATAAACCCAGACCCTTTAGAGGCCGCTACCTCTTCACCCCAACCCCGGGGCCCAATTCCAGCCAGGAGGACTGTGGGTCGGTGCTTGGAGGGTTTGCTTCCACTTTCCCCTGCCTGGCAGGGAGGAAGTATGGGAGGGGCCTCAGGGGATGTAGAGGGGCGGCGGGATCCGCTAAGTTTCTTTTCTGCCGTGACGGTAGAATGCTTCCCTTTGGTACTGATGCTCAGTTCCTCCTGCTGGTGATTTAATTCGTCAGCGTTGGTGGTTCTGAGCACCTGCTCATGCCTAGCGCTTCTGACTAAATAACAGCAATCAGAGGCACCTTTTTGTGTTGCTGTTGTTAAATAGGAGTTCATTTTAAGCCTCAAGCCAGGACTAGCCATGTTTCTAATGTTCAACGGACACAAGTGGAAGTTGGCTACCCTACCAGCCAGCAGAACTTGAGAAGGCTATCGGAATGGTGAAAGGAGATAGGGCATCTTCTTTGAACTTTATTTTTTAATTTGGCTGCTCTGAAGCTTAGTTGCAAGATGTGAGATCTTTAGTTGCAGCATTCAAAGTCTTAGTTGGGGCAGGTGGGACGTGTTCCCTGATCAGGGATGGATCCCAGACCCCCTGTATTGGGGGCATGGAGTCTTAGACATTGGCTCACCAGGGAAGTCCCTGATCAGGGGCACTTTTGATCGGGCCGGAGCTTCCGGAAGTCTGGGGGACTGGGGGCTGCTCTGGCTCCTCTTCCACATTATCTGACCTGGGCTTGGGTTTCTCCATCTGCAAATTGAGAGCAGGTGGTCCTTTTTTTTTTTTTCTTTTAACCATGCCTAATAATAATAATAATAACATAAAATCAAGTATTTTAGCCATTTTGGACTGTACCATTCTGGGCTTCCCAGGTGGCTCAGTGGTAAAGAATCAGCCTGCCAACACAGGAGATGCAGGTTTGATCCCTCTGTTGGGAACATCCCCTGGAGAAGGAAATGGCAACTCACTCCAGTGTTATTGCCTGGAGAACCCCATGGACAGAGGAGCCTGGCAGGCTTACAGCCTGTGGGGTTGCAAAGAGTCAGAAATGACTGAGTGACTGAACAGCAATTCTAAGGTTCCAGTGTGTCTGTAAGATCTCCCAACCTGTGGTAGGATTTTATCCTCCCTTTCTCACACTAAGCAGGGATGCCTGAAACTTCTCAAGCTAAATCAGATTCATACTGACAGAAACCGTATAGGCAAGGAAAAAAATATTATTTCTCTACCTTTCTTAGTTTCATTGGTTGGGACCCTGTAAATTATACAAAGAGACAGCGTAACAAGACAACAAACAGAAGCTTGTTAACACATGCATGGTGAATACACTCAGGAGCATTCAGCGATGAGTGTCTCAGAGTGGTTAGAACCTGAGCTGAGGCAACTTCCCTGGTGGGCCAGTGGTTGAGATTCGACTTCCAATGCAGGGGGCATGGATTTGATCCCTGGTTGGGGAACTAAGATCCCACATGCCACCAGGTGTGGCCAAAATTTTTTTAAAAGAAGAAGAAAGAAAAAAAAAAGGAAGTTATATGGCACCTGAGCAAAGAGTAATAATTCTGTAGAGAAGTAATAAGACAAAGGGCTTTGTGATTCCAGGGGTGACAAATTTTGGGAAGGTAAATACATGCAGGAACTAATGGTAAATAAGAACGAGTTAGTAAAGTTTGTTATGTAAATTCTTCTGGTGCCATCTCTAGACTGATAGGAGTTCAGAGCTGTGTCCCTAATTTCTGTCCAACCTGGTACAGGGAGAGCAGGGACATGTTTACAAAATTATGTCCTGCTCTGGGGGAGGGCAGGGCTTTTCTGCTTTCCCATGACCTTCATTTCAAAATATTCAATATGAAAAAGTGGCATATCTTGGGGTGGCATATTCTGCTACCCGTAATCTGAATCTCATTTCTTCTCTGTTTCTAATTCATAAGAAGGAATTAATTATTGTTTTTCCTAAAGGTAGTAAGCCCTGATAATTTACTTATCACCTCACCCTCAAATTAGTGGGGACATGTGATCATAAGCGCTTTATTTTTCTGATTGTTTGTGGTTTTTTGGTGGGGAGGTTGTTTTTGGTCACAACCCATGGCATGTGGGATCTTAGTTCCCCATCCAAGGATTAAACCTGTGCCCCTATATTGGGAGTTTATGGGTTGTTAATCACTGGACTGCCAGAGAAGTCCTCATAAGTGCTTTCTTCCCTGGTTTCTCTGGCTAGTATCGGACATCTTTGTGGAGGGTAAAGTGTTAGAGATCAGGGCATGGCTTTGAATTTTGCCTTGCAGTGCTTTCTTTTTAGTTATTCCCATGGCATCCGGTCCCACCACTTCATGGGAAATAGATGGGGAAACAGTGGAAACAGTGTCAGACTTTATTTTTCTGGGCTCCAAAATCACTGCAGATGGTGACTGCAGCCATGAAATTAAAAGACGCTTACTCCTTGGAAGGAAAGTTATGACCAACCTAGATAGCATATTGAAAAGCAGAGACATTACTTTGCCAACAAAGGTTCGTCTAGTCAAGGCTATGGTTTTTCCTGTGGTCATGTATGGATGTGAGAGTTGGACTGTGAAGAAGGCTGAGTGCCAAAGAATTGATGCTTTTGAACTGTGGTGTTGGAGAAGACTCTTGAGAGTCCCTTGGACTGCAAGGAGATCCAACCAGTCCATTCTGAAGCAGATCAGCCCTGGGATTTCTTTGGAAGGAATGATGCTAAAGCTGAAACTCCAATACTTTGGCCACCTCATGCGAAGAGTTGACTCATTGGAAAAGACTCTGATGCTGGGAGGGATTGGGGGCAGGAGGAGAAGGGGATGACAGAGGATGAGATGGCTGGATGGCATCACTGACTCGATGGACGTGAGTCTTAGTGAACTCCGGGAGTTGGTGATGGACTGGCGTGCTGCGATTCATGGGGTCCCAAAAGTCGGACACGACTGAGCGACTGATCTGATCTGATGGCTTTTAGAGCAAATTTCTTAGAGAAGAAAACAGGGAATGGAGTCAGGGTGACTGTTTCAAGTGTGTGGAAACATCTTTTGTTAAGCCTGTTGAGTATTGCAAAGCCGCCTTCTGACTGTTGTAATCAGTGTTTTTCAAATGTGTATTCGTGAAATCCTTCACCTGTCTCCAATACTGTCTTACTTTTCTGTACGTTATGCTGTGACTCCTTGTCTGAGACTTCTTTTTTCATGATTTCTGTAGAAATTTATCCATTATCTACCATTGTATGAGATCCTATGAGGCTAACAGAGGCTCTATTTATTTATATTGTGTGCATTCATGCTAAGTCACTTCAGTTGTGTCCAACTCTTTGTAACCCTAGGGACTGTAGCCTGCCAGGCCCCTCTGTCCATGGGATTCTCCAGGCAAGAATATTGGAGGGTTGCCATTTCCTATTCCAGGGAATCTTCCCAATCAGGGATTGAACCATCAAACCTGTGTTTCCTGCACTGGAAGGCAGAATCTTTATCATTGTACCACCTGGGAAGCCCTTATTTACATTAGCTGTATTCACTTATCATCCAACCCATTTCACAGAGGATTAAACCAAATAGTATTGAATTTATATCCTGCCTCACAGCTCCTATTTTTAAAAATTTTAATTTTGTTTATTTATTTTGGCTGTACTGCGTGGCCTGTGTGAGCCTAGCTGTCCACCAGGGATTGAACCTGTGCTCCTTGCAATGGCAGCATGGAGTCTTAACCACTGGACCACCAGGGAAGTCCCACGACTCCTTTTTTAATGTTTGGTTCTGGTTCCAGAAAGATACTGGATCCAGACAACACATTAATTCTTATTTGCAGTCTGTTTCCCAGAAGAAAGATAAGTGTGCTAGGGATTTCTGGAATAGAGAGGCTAGTTAGTACAGCAGAGCACCAAACTGGAAACCCAGAACTAGCCATTGATTGTTGGTAATAGAATCAAAGCTATACAGCCTCTGAATTCTGTTAGATTCCCTATTTGTTAGAGGTGGTAGGATGAGATTTGATATTCTAAGAGTGTCTAAAGTACAACCCAAGAGATCTCATAGTGTCACCTGAAAACCGAATTTACCTCTTTGTGGGCATACAGCCAAGAGAAACAACCAAGCCAAATATCAGGAGAAGAAAGGATTTATAATTACTTAAAGCAAATAAGGACAACAGTGGAGATCTTTCTCAAAGCAGTGTCTCCTTGAACGGCAAAATTGGGGAATTTTTAAGCTATTCATGTAGGGACTTGAGCAGAGGAGATTCCAGAGAGAATTGGGGCAGAGTCCAAGCTTTCACTTCAGTTCAGTTCAGTCGCTCAGTGGTGTCCCACTCTTTGCAACCCCATGGACTGCAACTGGGTTCCCTGTCCATCACCAACTCCCAGAGCTTGCTCAAACTCATGTTCATCAAGTCGGTGATGCCATCCAACCATCTCATCCTCTGTCATCCCCTTCTCCTCCTGCCTTCGATCTTTCCCAGCATCAGGGTCTTTTCCAGTGAGTCAGTTTTTCCCATCAGGTAGCCGAAGTATTGGAGCTTCAGCTTCAGCATCAGTCCTTCCAATGAATATTTAGGACTGATTTTCTTTAGGGTGGACTGGTTGGATCTCCTTTCAGTCCAAGGGACTCTCAAGAGTCTTCTCCAACACCACAGTTCAAAACCATAAATTCTTTGGCACTCAGATTTCTTTATAGTCCAACTCTCACAACCATATATGACTACTGGAAAACCATAGCTTTGACTAGACAGACCTTGCTTGGCAAAGTAACGTCTCTGCTTTTTAATATGCTCTCTAGGTTGGTCATAGCTTTTCTTTCAAGGAGCAAGCGTCTTTTAATTTCATGGCTGCAGTCACCGTCTACAGTGATTTTGGAGCCCAAGAAAATAAAGTCTGTCACTGTGTCCATTGTTTCCCCATCTATTTGCCATGAAGTGATGGGACTGGATGCCGTGATCTTAGTTTTTTGACTGTTGAGTTTTAAGCCAGCTTTTTCATTCTTCTCTTTCACTTTCATCAAAAGGCTCTTTAGTTCCTCTTTGCTTTCTGCCATAAGGGTGGTGTCATGTGCATATCTGAAGTTATTTATATTTCTCCTGGCAGTCTTGATTCCAGTTTGTACTTCATCCAGCCTGACATTTTGAATGATGTACTCTGTATATAAGTTAAATAAACAGGGTGACAATATACAGCCTTTACGTATTCCTTTCCCAATTTGGAACCAGTTTGTTGTTCCATGTCTGATGCTTGATGAAGCATCCATGTTGCTTCTTGACTTGCATACAGATTTCTCAAGAGGCAGGTAAGGTGGTCTGGTATTCCCATCTCTTTAAGAATTTTCCATGTTTTTTTGTGATCCACACAATCAAAGGCTTTAGTGTAGTCAATGAAGCAGAAATAGATGTTTTTCTGGAACTCTCTTGCTTTATCAATGATCCAATAGATGTTGGCAATTTGATCTCTTGTTCCTCTGCTTTTTCTAAATCCAGCTTGAACATCTGGAAGTTCTCAGTTCACGTACTATTGAAGCCTGGCTTGGAGAATTTTGAGCATTACTTTGCTAACATGTGAGATGAGGGCAATTGCGCAGTACTTTGAACATTCTTTGGCATTGCCTTTCCTTGGGATTGGAATGAAAACTGACCTTTTTCAGTCCTGTGGCTACTGCTGAATTTTCCAAATTTGCTGGCATATTGAGTGCATCACTTTAACAGCATCATCTTTTAGGATTTGAAATAGCTCTGCTGGAACTTCATCACCTCCACTAGCTTTGCTTGTAGTGATGCTTCCTAAGGCCCACTTGACTTCACACTACAGGATATCTGGCTCTAGGTGAGGGATCACACCATCATGGTTATCTGGGTTGCTAAGATCTTTTTTGTATAGTTCTGTGTATTCTTGCCACCTCTTCTTAATATCTTCTGCTTCTGTTAGGCCCATACCATTTCTGTCCTTTAATGTGCCCATCTTTGCATAAAATGTTCCCTTGATATCTCTAAATTTTCTTGAAGAGATCTCTAGTCTTTCTCATTCTATTTCTTTCTCTATTTCTTTTCATTGTTCACTTAGGAAGGCTTTCCTATCTCTCCTTGCTATTATTTGGAACTCTGCATTCAGATGGATATATCTTTCCTTTTCTCCTTTGCCTTTCGCTTCTCTTCTCTTCTCAGCTATTTGTAAGGCCTCCTCAGACAACCACTTTGCCTTTTTGCATTTCTTTTTCTTGGTGATGATCTTGACCACTGCCTCCTGTACAATGTCACAAACCTCCATCCATAGTTCTTCAGGCAGTCTGTCTATCAAATCTAATCCCTTGAAACTATTTGTCACTTCCACTGTATAATTATAAGGGATTTGATTTAGGTCATACATGAATCATCTAGTGGTTTTCCCTTCTTTCTTCAATTTCAGTCTGAATTTGTCAATAAGGAGTTCATGATCTGAGCGACAGTCAGCTCCTGGTCTTGTTTTTGCTGACTGTATAGAGCTTCTCCATCTTTAGCTGCAAAGAATATAATCAATCTGATTTCAGTATTGACTATCTGGTGATGTCCATGTGTAGAGTCAACTCTTGTGTTGTTGGAAGAGGCTGTTGGCTATGACCAGTGCATTCTCTTGACAAAACTCTGTTAGACTTTCCCTGCTTCATTTTGTATTCTAAGGTCAAACTTGCCTGTTATTCCGTGTATCTCTTGACTTCCTACTTTTGCATTCCAGTACCCTATGATGAAAAGGACATCTTTTTTTGGCATTAGTCTGGAAGATCTTATAGGTCTTCAGAGAACTGTTCAACTTCAGCTTCTTTGGCATTAGTGGTTGGGGCATAGACTCGGATTACTGTGTTATTGAATGGTTTTGCCTTGGAAACGAACAGAGATCATCCTGTCATTTTTGAGGTTGCACCCAAGTATTGCATTTCAGACTCTTTTATTGAATATGAGAGCTACTCCATATCTTCTAAGGGATTCTTGCCCACAGAAGTAGATATGATGGCCATCTGAATTAAATTCACCCATTCCAGTCCATTTTAGTTCACTGATTCCTAAAATGTTGATGTTCACTCTTGCCATCTCCTGTTTGACCACTTCCAATTGACCTTGATTCATGGACCTACCATTTCAGATTCCTCTGCAATATTGTTCTTTATAGCATTGGACTTTACTTCCATCACCAGTCACATCCACAACTGGGCATTGTTTTCACCTTGGCTCCGTCTCTTCATTCTTTTTGGAGTTATTTTTCTACTCTTCTCCAGTAGCATATGGAGCACTTACCGACCTGGGGAGTTCATATTTCAGTGTCATATCTTTTTGCCTTTTCATACTGTTGATGAGGTTCTCAAGGCAAGAATACTGAAGTGGTTTGCCATGCCCTTCTCCAGTGGACCACATTTTGTCAGAACTCTTTATTATGACCCGTCCATCTTGGGTGGCCCTACACCGCATGGCTCATAGTTTCATTGAATCAGAAGTTTCACTGAATCAGAAGTATGCACATATATACACAGTGTGGTGGGGAGGGAGGTGGAGGGGAAGGCCAAAAGGCAAAGAATTTTTGTTTAAATTTCCCTTGTCTTGTCATAAACTATGAATTTTATTTTATGATGGTGAGACCAAATAAATGGAAACATCAGAGTTTGGAGCAGAGAAAGCTTTATTGCAGTGCCAAGCAAGGAGAATGGGTCATTCATGCTCAAAACCCCTGAACTTACTGATGATTTCCAGTCGCTCAGTCATGTCTGACTCTTTACAACCCCATGGACTGTAGCCCACCAGGCTCCTCTATCCACGGGATTCTCCAGGCAAGAATACTGGAGTGAGTTGCCAGGCCCTCCTCCAAGGAATCTTCCCAACCAGGGATTGAACCTAGGTCTCCCACACTGCAGGTGAATTCTTTACTGTCTGAGCCACCAGGGAAGCTGAAGTCTATTTTCTACAAAAAAGAAAGGAAAGACACAGAAGAGATTTGCAATGAGGCGGGCCCCACAGAGTTTGTTTCAATGTGTCCCAGCCAGCATCTCTTCTGAGGAGGGAAATAACTCCTTTCTGAGTAGAGCTGATCCTGCAGATCCAACAATATTGCTCTTTCCTAGCTTCTGCCAAATCGAAGGGAAAAGAAAGGCAACTTGTCCTTTGGATGCTGAAGAAAGTTCGCTTGGGTTCTATAGTCTGGAGAAGTTGGCTGCAGATTTGGGAGTTCTTGATGGGTCCCACAATAGCCAAGGATGACCCAGGGTATGACACTCTAGGCAGGAAGGAAGCTAAAGCCTACAGAGCTTGACCATCTTGTCCAGGACTTCCCTTTAATCTCATCATGAACATGAGAACACAAGGATGTTACCAACTTGTTGAAGGTCACTGAATAAGCTGGGATTTAAAGCCCATATTCTCTTGGCTCCAAGACCCACATTGCCTCAAAATTAGAAGTGGCTTTGGGGGATTTCCCTGGGGGTGCAGTGGCTAAGACTGAGCTCCCAAGGCAGGGGGCCTGAGTTTAATCCCTAATCAGGGAACTAGATCTTACATGCTGCATGTTCACATGCCACAGCTAAAGATCTTGCTGTAAGACAAATTAATAAAATCTGACACAATATTCATGTGTAATGGGATAAAAATTTGACACTATTAAGTGGCTGTTTTTTATTTTTTTACCTGAGATTTAAACTCTGTGTATGAATGAACTTTTAAAACATAGTTTTGGTCACACCACATTACACACTGTTCATTTTGTCACTCACAAACTATAAAATTTTTTTAATGAAAAGTTTCAGTTATATATGTATAAAAGATCCTGTATGCTTCAAGCAAAGATCCCACATGCCACAACAAGACCCAGCACAGCCAAATAATATAAATATATAAAAATAAAAAAATTTTTAAAAAGAAGTGGCTTTGAAATGAAGGGTTAATGTGAACAGACGAAGTTTAGAAAAGTATGTGTTTGTGTTGGCCTCTTTGAGATCCTGCCCTAAAATGTATATGCTCACACACTTATAATGGTATGTGCGTCATTTAGATTGTTACCTGGGTTTGATCCCTGGGTTGGGAAGATTCCCTGGAGAAGGGAAAGGCTACCCACTCCAGTATTCTGGCCTGGAGAATCCCATAGACTATACAGTCCATGGGGCCGCGGAGTTGGACACAACTGAGTGACTTCCACTTCACTTCCATCTGCTGGAATGTCATACTTCCTACTTAAAAAATCAATGGTGTGGAAAAGCATGGTTTGACCTGGACAAAAGCCTTATGAGCAATTTGGTCACTGAGGTCATGGTAAGTGTTGACCTGGCAGAAAATGACCAGAACTTAAGCTAGTTTAAATTTTGATCTTTAAAAAGGCCAGCCTGCAACCATCAATCTGTTAAGTGACAGTCTTATAATGTGGTAGTACCAGTTTTAAATTTACTAGCAACAAATCATCTCACTGATTGTAAAAGCATAATTGATATAATCATCTCAAGTTTGGTTTCTTATTTGTTTTTTGTTATACATAAAGAAAAGGGTTTAAGGAACGTCAGTGATAACTATTTTAAATTTGGCTTGATCATATTAATAATCAGATAAATATTTGAAGGGTTTAGCCTCCATGTTTAAAGATTCCTGAAAATAAGTAAAGACTGGATCATTTGCATTTCATGCTAAAAACTAGAATTCTAGGTTAAAAAGCTTTTTTTCATTTTATTGAAAAAAGTTGATTTACAATATTCTGTTAATTTCCACTGTATAACAGTGACTCAGTTAAATATATGTATATATTCTTTTTTATATTCTTTTCCATTATGGTTTATCACAAAATATTGAATATACTTCCCTATACTATACAGTAGGACTTTGCTGTTTATCCATCCTATATATAACAGCTTCTTCTGCTAATCTCAAATGGGCAATCTTTTCCTTCTCCACTCCCCACCTCTCCACAACCACAAGTGTATTCTCTATGTCTGTTAGTCTGTTTCTGTTTCATAGATAAGATCATTTATATCATATTTTAGATTCCACATATATTAATAAGTGATATCATATGGTATGTGTCTCTTTCTGACTTATTTCATTTAGTATGATCATCTCTAGGTCCATCCAATATGTTGCAAATGATGTTGTTGTTGTTCAGTTGCTAAGTTGTGTCTGACTCTGTGACCCCATGAACTGCAGCATGCCAGGCTTTCCTACCTTCACTGTCTCCCGTGGTCTGCTCAAACTCATGTCCATTGAGTCAATAATGCCATCCAACTATCTCATCCTCTGTCGACCCCTTCTCCTTCTGCCCTGTCTTTCCAAGCATCAGGGTCTTTTCCAATAAGTCAGCTTTTCCCATCAGGTGGCCAAAGTATTGGAACATCAGCTTCAGCATCAGTCCTTCCAAGGGTTGATTTACTTTAGGATTGACTGGTTTGATCTCCTTGCAATCCAAGGGACTCTCAAGAGTCTTCTCCAGCACCACAGTTCAAAAGCATCAATTCTTCAGCACTCAACATTCTTTATGGTCCAGCTGTCATATCCATGGGCTTCCCTGGTAGCTCAGCTGGTAAAGACTCCACCTGCAATGTGGTTCTATCCCTGGGTCAGGATGATCACCTGGAGAAGGGATAGACTACACACTGCAGTATTCTTGCCTTTCTTGATGGCTCAGATGGTAAAGAATCAGCCTCCAATGCAGGAGACCTGGGTTCGATACCTGGGCTGGAAAGATACCCTGGAGAAGGGCATGGCAACCCACTCCAGTATTCTTGCCTGAAGAATCCTCATGGTCAGAGGAGCCTGGTGAGCTACAGTCTATGGGGTCACAAAGAGTCAGACACGAAGGGTAACTAAGCGTGGCACATTCATACATGACTACTGGAAAAAGCATAGCTTTGACTATATGGACCTTTTTCAGCAAAGTGAGGTCTCTGCTTTTCAAGATGCTGTCTAGGTTTGTCTTTCAAGGAACAAGCATTTTTAATTTCATGACTGCAGTCACTGTCCTCAGTGATTTTGGAGCCCAGAAAAATAAAATCTGCCACTGTTTCCATTTTTTCCCCATCTATTTACCATGAAGTGATGGGACCAGATGCCATGATCTTAGTTTTTTGAATGTTGAGTTTCAAGCCAGCTTTTTCACTCTGCTCTTTCACCTTCATCAAGATGTTCTTTTAGTTCCTCTTCACTTTCTGCCATTAGGTTAATATCATCTGCATATCTGAGGTTGTTGATATTTTCCTGGCAATCTTGATTCCAGCTTGTGATTCATCCACCCTGGCATTTCACATGATATACTCTGCATATAAGTTAAATAAGCAGGGTGACAATATACCAAAAATTATTATTTTTTGATATTATTTCATTCTATCAAATTGATAGAATGAATGATATTATTTCATTCTAAGAATGAATGATAGCTAGCTTTTTAAAAATTATTTATATATTTATGGCTGCACTGGGTCTTTGTTATCGTACATTGACTTTCTCTAGTTGCAGAGAACGCGGGTGTGTGGGGATTACTCTCTAGCAGCAATGTGCCGGCTTCTCATTGCAGTGGCTTCTCTTGTTGGGGAACACGGGCTCTAGGGCACACAAACTTCACTAACTGCTGAATACAGGCTAGTAGTAGTGGCACAGGGGGCTTAGTTGTCCTGTGGTATGTGGGATCTTCCTGGACCAGGAATCAGACTGGTGTCCCCTGCATTGTAAAGCAGATTCATGACCACTGGACCACCAGGGAAGCAAAAAAAATAAACAGCTTTCTTAAGACAAGGACATTCAGACTATCGTCGAGCTTAGAAATGAGTAGAACTGGAAGCTCCCTGGTGATCCACTGGTTAAGACTCAGCACTTTCACTGCTGGGGGCCTGGGGTTCAAGCCTACGTTTGGGGAAGCTAATAACCTGCAAGCTGTGTGGTGCAGCCAAAAAATACATTAAAAAAAAAAAAGAAAAAGAAATGGGCAGGGGCTAATGCGATGCTCATGGAGCCCTGTGAAGGGCTTGGCCACGTTTTCTAGGCTGGAAATGGAGATGTGAGGCACCCAGCCCTGAAAAGCACACCCAGCTCTGAGGGCCAGTCATGTCAGAAACAAATGAATCTATTAGGCAAACAAGTTAAAACAGGGACAATTCTGGGACCAAGGTATCTGCAATGAAGTACATAAATCTCTGAAATGATTCCTGAAACTTCATTCTACATGAACAGGACATTCCCTAAATAGGAGAACCATGTCCCGTGACTCATAGGAATGTTCAGGATGACAAGCCAGCAGTTGTGGCTGCCTGCCAATGAGATCATGTCACCTGCTCTAAATATTCCAGTGGCTCCCATCCAAATCCATCATGCTCTGAATTAAAGCCCGATGGTCCCTTATGCTACCCTGAATCTCATCTTTAGGTCCTCCCCTCCTCCTCATTCTCCCTATTCTTCTCCAGCCACCTCAGGCTCCTGAAGGTTCCTGAGACCATCTGACATGCACTTCCTGAGAGTTCTAGTGAGCTCTATTGTACACTTGCTGTTGCTGGTCAGTTGCTAAGTAGTGTCCGACTCTGTGACCCCTCTGACTGTAGCACACCAGACTCCATGAGGGTCTCCAGGCAAGAATACTGGAGTGGGTTGCCATTTCCTTCTCCAGTCCTACACTTCTTTCCCCCCAAGATCTGCACAGCTCATCACTCACTTTGTCACCTCCCTCAGCTCTGGCTAAAATTGCACTTTGCCTCCTGGTGGCTCAGCTGATAAAGAATCTGCCTGCAATGTGGGAGACCTGGGTTCAATCCTGGGGTTGGGAAGATCCCCTGGAGAAGGGAACCCTCTCCAGTATTCTGGCCTAGAAATTCCATGGACTGATAAGTCCATGCAGTCACAGAGAGTCAGACACGACTGAATGACTTTTACTTTTTCTCTATTTAAAATAGCAACCTTGGGACTAACCTGCTGGTCTAGTGGCTAAGACTCTGTGCTGTCAATGCAGGGAGCCCTGGTTCAATCCCTGGTCAGGAAACTAGAGTCCACATGCTGCAACTAAGAGTTGCATGCCACAATTAAACATCCCACATGCCACAACGAAGATTGAAGATCCCGCCCGTTGCTAACTAAGACTCAAGGCAGCCAAATAAATAAATATTAAAGCAAATAAACAAAATAAGCAGCCTTTACTTCTAGTTCATAATGCGTTCAAAGCCACTGAATGGGAACTGTCTATACCAAAACCCTGAGAAACACTAGCCATCAGATGCAATGATTTTGAGGACAGCTGCCAAATCCTTAACTTTTGTGTCTCAAGTAAATGTTTAAATGTCTTTTCTTTATAAAAAATTATTTTTAAGATATTGACTTTGCCACTCGTAAGATAGCCAAGATGCTGAAGCCACAGAAAGTGATTGAACAGAATGGGGATTCTTTTACCATCCACACGAACAGCACCTTCAGGAACTATGTTGTGAAATTTAAAGTTGGAGAAGAATTTGATGAGGATAACAAAGGCGTGGATAACAGAAAATGCAAGGTAAAAATTATTTATTTAGTTTTGGCTGTGCTGGGTCTTTGTTGCCATGTGGGCTGTTTTCTCTGGTTGTGGCGGTCGTGGCTACTCTCTAGTTGCAGTGCAAAGCGTTCTCATTGTGGTGGCTTCTCTTGTTGCAGAGCGCAGGTTCTAAGGCATGTGGGCTCAGTAGTTGTGGCGCTCAGTCTCTAGAGCACAGGCTCAACAGTTGTGGTGCATGGGTTTAGTTACTCCGAGGCATGTGGGATCTTCCCCGACCAGAGATCGAACCTGTGTCTCCTGCATTGGCAGGTGGAGTCTTTATCACGGAGCCAACAGGGAAGCCTGCAAGGCAAAAATTAAAGTCATGACATAGACTTTTAGTTTTGCAAGGTCCTTGACATCTTCTCTAGTCATATCTGAGTATGCTGCCAGAGCAAATCAGTATTTTCTCCCATCCCTCATGCAGAGCTTGGTCACCTGGGACAATGACAGACTCACCTGTGTGCAGAAGGGGGAAAAGAAGAACAGAGGCTGGACCCATTGGATTGAAGGGGACCAACTCCACCTGGTACTGGCCCTATTTTGTTCCTCTATTTTTTTAATTGAAATAGTTGACTTACAATGTGTGAATCTCTGCTGTACAATAATGTGGCTCAGTTACACATACATTCATGCGTGCATGTGCGCTAAGTTGCTTTATTCATGTCTGACTCTGTACGACCCTAGAAACTGTAGCTCACCAGGCTCCTCTGTCCATGGGATTCTCCAGGCAAGAATATTGGAGTGGGTTGCCAAGCCCTCCTCCAGACATACATACATACATATATATATGTGTGTGTGTGTGTGTATATACATACATACATATATATATATTGTGTGTATGTATATACATATATATATGTGTGTGTGTGTGTATGTATACACACATTCTTTTTATGTTTTTTTCCATTATGGTTTATCCCAGGACATTGAATGTAGTTCCCTGTACTATGCAGTAGGACACTGTTGTCCATGCATTCTATACATAACAGTTTGCATCTATTAACACCAAACTACCAGTCCATCCCTCCTCCATCGCCACCCCTACCCCGTTGGCAATCACAAGTCTGTTTTCTGTCTGTGAGTGCTTCATCGATAAGCTCATTTGTGTCATATTTTAGATTCCATATACAAATGGCATCATATGGCTTTTGTCTTTCTCTTTCTGACTTAACTTCATTCAGTAGGATAATCTCTAGTTGCATCCGTGTTGCTGCAAATGGCATTATTTTGTTCCTTATTATGGCTGAGTAGTATTCCATTGTATATATGTACTGCATCTTCTTTATCTGTACATCTATCTCTCAATGGACATATAGATTGTTTCCATGTCTTGGCTATTGTGAATAGTGCTGCTATGAACATAGGGGTGCATGTATCTCTTTGAATTATAGTACTGTCTGGATATATTCCCAACAGTGGGATTGCTGGATCATATGGTAATTCTATTTTTAGTTTTCTAAGGAACCTCCATACTGTTTTCCATAGTGGCTGCACCAATTTACATTCCTACCAACAGTGTAGCAGGGTTCCTTTTTCTCTACACCCTCTCCAGCGTTTGTTATTTGTAGACTTTATTGATGGCCATTTTGACTTTTGTGAGATGGTACTTCATGTAGTTTCGATTTGCATTTCTCTAATAATTAGCGATGTTGAGCATGTTTTCATGTGCCTACTGGCCATTTGTATGTCTTCGTTGAAGAAATGTCTATTTAGGCATTCTGCCGATTTTCAGGTTGGGTTGTTTGTTTTGTTGTTGTTAAATGTTCTTATTTTTAAAATGAGGTTAGGAAACCGTGACCAGCAATCCTACCATCCCAACACAACTGTTTTCAATTTGATGTCTTGCCTTCCGGTCTGTGAGAGTATTCTGACTTTTCATTTAATAGAAAAACATATTCTAACTTTCTAACAATTGTCCTGTTGCATTCATTTTGTGTTAGTTGAAACCATACAATAAGGTAGTCAACCAGCTGTGTACTATTCCATCAGATTCATGAACTTTCATTTTAGTAAAATGTTTTCTTAATTGCAATGTCCAGAAATATTGTTTCAGAGTGTTTTCTGCTGTCTCTTAAATTCACATAAATAGAGCTTTTTGCAGCCATGCATTTATTTCCTTAGGAAGAACTTACAGAGGGGATCGGTGTTGTCCCAGACATCATTGCTTCCTGCTACTTTGTTGCCTTATTCACTTCCAAAAGGGGTATATCAATTTCTGAAGCCACCAGCACTCCAAGACCATACAAGTTATAAGTCAACCTAATCAATAATTTCTAAATATAATCTATAAAGTATAAAATTGTGCATAAAGGCTAATTATGGCTTTTAAAATGAGAATTCCTTCTTGCCATATATGTGTATTACAATGGCTTACATTTTCGAATGATGACTTTGTGTGCAATTACTTAGTTAAATCCTTTGAGTGCATTTTCTGACTTAGTCTTCAAACCAATCCTGCGACAGGGACACTATTTTTTTCCCATTTACAAATGACGAGATTGAGGTTTAGAAATTCCCCAAGATGCAGAGTGAAGATTCAAATCTAGGTCTGACAAGAATGTGTGCTTTCAACTCTACGCCTTTTTGGTCCCAATGTACATGTGAAATCTAGGTCAGATCCATGAAAACAAAACTAGAGCTCTTAAAGTGTGGGTGGCCTTTGAGGTGGTGGTCTTTGATTATGAAGGGATTGAAGATACTCTGATTCTTAGATGGACAAATCTCACACTCTTCTGGCAATAAAAACAAAGTTAAGAAACTTACCATCACAAAAATGTAGTATGGAACTACAAAGGAAATACAAATATGTTTAAGAATTCAGATTATATGGCTGTAAGAAGTAATGTTCAAATTGCTGCATCCTTTTTTGGCATGTCCAAGAACTCTGCCCAAGCAGGCGGCAGAAGGACCCTTGGTTTAAGGACATTTGTGGGATGATTCTTATTGTTGCTGTTGTTCAGTCGCTCAGTCATGTCCAACTCTTTGCAACCTCATGGACTGCAGCACACCAGGCTCCCCTGTCCTTCACCATCTCCCGGAGTTTGCTCAAACTTATGTCCATTGAGACGGTGATGCCATCCAACCATCCCATCCTGTGTTGTCCCTTTCTCCTCCTGCCTTCAATCTTTCCTGGCATCAGGGGCTTTTTCAGTGAGTTTCAGTGAGTTCCCATTGGGTGGCCAAAGTATTGGAGCTTTAGCTTCAGCATCAGTCCTTCCAATGAATATTCACAATTGATTTCCCTTAGGATTGACTGGTTTGATCTTCTTGCTGTCCAAGGGACTCTCAAGAGTCTTCTCCAACACCACAGTTCAGAAGCGTCAATTCTTCAGTGCTCAGCCTTCTTTATGGTCCAACTCTGACATCTGTACATGACTACTGGAAAAACCATAGCTTTTACTATATGGACAGTTATCAGCAAAGTAACATCTCTGCTTTTTAATATGCTGTCTAGGTTTGTCATAGCTTTTCTTCCAAGGAGCAAGTGTCTTTTAATTTCATGGCTGCGGTCACCATCTGCACCATTTTGGAGCCCATGAAAATAAAGTCTGTCACTGTTTTCATTGTTTCCCCATCTATTTGCCATGAAGTGATGGGACCAGATGCCATGATCTTAGTTTTTTGACTGTTGAGTTTTAAGCTAGATTTTTCAACTCTCATCTTTTACCTTCATCGTGAGGCTTATGATTTTTATAAGCTGTGATATAATGAAAACCAATGAATATTTGGCCTTTGTACCTGGTTCTTAAAATCCCTGGAATCTCCAGAGTAACGAGAGTATCTTCTGTATGCTAATGAGATGAATGGTGGCTGGGGACCCTAGAGAGCTTCAGGACGCGGGCTGGTCTGAAGAAAGATCAAGGTAGGATTAGAAGGTTGGAACATTCAGCCCAGCCCCTGAACTCAGGTGAGGGGCGAGGGATTAGAGATTGACCATTACCTTAAGCAATCATGCCTATGTAATGACACCTCCATAAAAACCTTTACATAAATGAGTTCATGGATCATGGAGAAAGCAAGGATGTTCCAGGAAAACATCTACTTCTGGTTCATTGACTACACAAAAGACTTTGACTGTGTGGATCACAATAAACTGTGGAAAATTCTTAAAGAGGCTGGAGTACCAGACCACCTTACCTGTCTCCTGAGAAACCTGTATGTGGGTCAAGAAGCAATAGTTAGAACCTTACATGGAATAACTGACTAGTTCAAAACTGGGAAAGGAGTAAGACAAGGCTATATTGTCACCCTGCTTATTTAACTTCTATGCAGAGTACATCATGTGAAATGCTGGGCTGAATGAATCACAAGCTGGAATCAAGATTGCTGGCAGAAATTATCAACAACCTCAGATATGCAGATGCCACCACCCTTATGTCAGAAAGTGAAGAGGAACTAAAGGGCCTCTTGATGAGGGTGAAAGAGGAGAGTGAAAAGCTTGCTTGAAACTCAATATTCAAAAAACTAACATCATGACATCTGGTCCCATCACTTCATGGAAAATAGAAGGGGAAAAACTGGAAGCAACGACAGATTTTATTTTCCTGGTCTCCAAAATCACTGTGGATGCTGACTGGAGGCATGAAATTAAAAGACGTTTGCTCCTTGGAAGGAAAGCTATGACAAACCTCTGTGTGTGTGCATGCTCAGTTGCTCAGTCATGTCTGACTCCATGCACTGGACCCCAGGCTCCTCTGACCATGGAGTTTTCCAGATAAGAACACTGGAGTGGGTTGTCATTTCCTACCCCAGGGGATCTTCCAGACCCAGTGTTCAAACCCACATCTGCTGCATCTCCTGCATTGGCAGGTGGATTCTTTACCATTGTGCCACCTGAGAAGCCCCATGACAAATCTGGAGAGTGTACTAAAAAGCAGAGATATCTCTTTGCCAACAAAGGTGTGCATAGTCAAAGCTATGATTTTTCCAATAGTCATGTGTGGATGAGAGAGTTGGGCCCACAAAGAAGACTGAACACTGAAAAATTGATGCTTTCGAATTGCTGTGCTAGAGAAGACTCTTGAGAGTCCGTTGGACTGCAAGAAGGTAAAACCAGTCGATCCTAAAGGAAATCAACTCTGAATATTCATTGGAAGTACCGTTGCTGAAGCTGAAGCTCCAATCCTTTGGCCACCTGATGTGAAGAGCTGACTCATTGGAAAAGCCCCTGATGCTGAGAAAGATTGAATACAAAAGGAGAAGGGGACAACAGAGGATGAGATGGTTAGATAGCATCACTAACTCAATGAACATGAATTTGAGCAAAATTAGGGAGATAGTGGAGGACAGAGGAGCCAGGTGTGCTACAGTCCATGGAGTCACAAAGAGTTGGACGTGACTTAGCAACTGAACAACAATAAAGGGGTTCAGAGAACTTTCTAGTTGGCGAAGACATAGAAGTGCTGGAAGGGAGCTCGGCTAGACTGGTCATGGAAGCTCTGTATGCCCCACTCCCACCCCCACCACAATACCTTCTCCTATGCCTCTCTTCCATTTGGCTGTTCCTGAGTTACATTCTTTATAATAAACCTGTAAGTATAAGCAAAAAGTGTTTCTGTGAGCCATTCTAGCAAAGTATTGAACCTGAGAAGGGAGTTGTGGGAATCCTCGATATGGGATGATCAGTCAGATATATGGGTGATGTGATTGATTTCTGAAGTAGGAGCAATCTTATGAGACTAAGCCCTTGACCTGTGGGGTCTACACTAGCTCTGATCCTCAGTGTCCAAACTAAATTAAATTGTTGGCTGTCCAATTTGTTGTAACAGGGTTGGAGATGTGGGATTGGAAAAGACACCATGTACCTGGTGTCAAAAGTATGACTAATAATAATAACAGCTGCTGCTGCTGTTCAGTTGCTCAGTCATGTCTGACTCTTTGCTACTTTTTGGACTGAAGCCCACCAGGCTCCTCTGTCCATGGGATTCTCCAGGCAAGAATACTGGAGTGGGTTGCTATTTCCTTCTCCAGGGGATCTTCCTGACCCAGGGATCAAACCCGAGTGTCCTATGTCTCCTGCATTACAGGTGGATTCTTCATTTGCTGAGCCATCGGGAAAGCCCCAATAATAATAGACTATATGCCAACTCATCTCTGTTCTCCCTTCTTCCCTCTCCCTAGGAACTGTTCTGTGAAGGCCAAGTGTGCAAGCAGACATTCCAGAGAGCTTGATCTGTATCCAACAGCAGAGTCCACATGTGGGGGGAGCTTGATGAATTATATTCCATAGTGAACAGGACAGGAATGATCTGTTGGGGTTTGGTGGATGGGGCCTTGTGATCAAAGAGACGTCACACAGCCCATACCAGAAGCCATTTGGATTGTGAGAAAAATTCTCAGCTTCAATAAACCTGTCCAATGATTCTGACTTTTTCCTTCTAATTTTAATGTATCTCCTTATTTTCAGAAATATTTGGAAGGCTTCTAGGCACACCATTGACACACCAATGATGAACAAGTTGTAATTCCCACCTTCCAGGGGGTGGGCAACTGGTGGTAGGGGCCTGGGGTATTTCTGGAAGTGATCTTTAAGCTGGGACCTGAAGCAAATGTTAGCAGGAAGTATCAGGGAGCACCCTAGTCAAAAGTTGGAGGAATGTTTAAAGAACTGAAAAGATTACTTTAGCTGTAGCTTAGGGTGTGTTGGGTGGGATAGGGTGGGGAGAAATGGCAGGGGTAACTGACATGACAGTCAGTGGCTCTACTGTGAAGTATCTTGAATGCTAGGGTAAAGAGCTGAGATTTTTGTCCCTAAAGTAATAGGAAGATGGCGACCTGTATTAAGCAGATATGTACAACCAGGTTCATTCACAGAAAGTAACTCTGGGACTTCTATGGTGGTCCCATGGTTAAAAACCCACCTTCTAATGCAGAGGATGCAGGTTCAATCCCTGGTCAGGGAACTAAAATCCCATGTATCCCAACCAAAGAGAAGCCCATGCACTGCAACTAAAACCAGATGCAGCCAAAAATAAATAAATATATGCCTTAAAAATAATAATAAAGTAATTCTGACTGCTGAGGGAAGAAAGGATTGTAGGTGGGGGGTGCAATTCAAGAGGCAGTTTAGAAAACCCGATAGAAATCAGAGTGTAAGCTGACATTGTTCAGGATCACCCAGACCCCAGGTCTGAAAAATAGAGAAATAGACTATTGGGCCTTGGAGGGAAGTAACAAGGTATTTACGAGGCAGAATCTATAATCCAATGAGATGGATGTGATAGAGGGATGCTGGCTGGGGGAAGAATCAAGGAGGTGCTCTGTTTTGGATCAGGCAGTTATAGCAAGGTTGAGGCCCATTAAAAGAAAATAACAGGACTTCTCTGGTGGCTCAGTGGTAAAGAATCTACCTGCCAATTGTCGACTTAAAAAAGAGGTACAACTTGAGAGTTGTGAGTTAAGTTTTATTTGGGGCAAAATGAGGACTGCAGCCCGGAAGGCAGCATCTCAGATATCTCTGAGAGACTGCTCCAAAGCGGCAGTGGGGGAAAGTCAATATACAAGGTTTTGGTGAAGGGGGAGTTCAATACCATGAAGCACTCAATTTACAAAAGGTTTTTGTTAGTCATGAGGGTCTGATGTCACCATGAAGGGATCTAGTGCTTCTCTATCTATGTATGAGGAGATGCAAGGATTGAGACACTGGTCATAGCAAACACCCTCTTCCAACAACACAAGAGAAGATTCTACACATGGACATCACCAGATGGTCAACACCAATATCTGATTGATTATATTCTTTGCAGCCAAAGATGGAGAAGCTCTATACAGTCAGCAAAAACAAGACTAGGAGCTGACTATGGCTCAGATCATGAGCTCCTTATTGTCAAATTCAGACTTAAATTGAAAAAAGTAGGGAAAACCACTAGACCATTCAGGTATGACCTATATCAAATCCCTTATGATTATACAGTGGAAGTGAGAAATAGATTTAAGGAACTAGATCTGATATACAGACTGCCTGATGAACTATGGACTGAGGTTCATGACATTGTACAGGAGACAGGGATCAAGACCATCCCCATGGAAAAGAAATGCAAAAAAGCAAAATGGCTGTCTGGGGAGGCCTTACAAATAGCTGTGAAAAGAAGAGAAGCGAAAAGCAATGGAGAAAAGGAAAGATATAAGCATCTGAATGCAGAGTTCCAAAGAACAGCAAGAAGAGATAAGAAAGCTTTCCTCAGAGATCAATGCAAAGAAATAGAGGAAAACAACAGAATGGGAAAGACTAGAGATCTCTTCAAGAAAATTAGAGATACCAATGGAACATTTCATGCAAAGATGGGCTCAATAAAGGACAGAAATGGTATGGACCTAACAGAAGCAGAAGATATTAAGAAGAGGTGGCAAGAATACACAGAAGAACTATACAAAAAAGATTTTCATGACCAAGATAATCATGATGGTGTGATCACTCACCTAGAGCCAGACATCCTGGAATGTGAAGTCAAGTGGGCCTTAGAAAGCATCACTACAAACAAAGCTAGTGAAGGTGATGGAATTCCAATCGAGCTATTTCAAATCCTGAAAGATGATGCTGCGAAAGTGCTACACTCAACATGCCAGCAAATTTGGAAAACTCAGCAGTGGCCACAGGACTGGAAAAGGTCAGTTTTCATTCCAAACCCAAAGAAAGCCAATGCCAAAGAATGCTCAAACTACCACACAATTGCACACATTACTTTACTAGTAAAGTAATGCTCAAAATTCTCCAAGCCAGGCTTCAGCAATACGTGAACCGTGAACTTCCTGATGTTCAAGCTGGTTTTAGAAAAGGCAGAGGAACCAGAGGTCAAATTGCCAACATCCGCTGGATCATGGAAAAAGCAAGAGAGTTCCAGAAAAACATCTATTTCTGCTTTATTGACTATGCCAAAGCCTTTGACTATGTGGATCACAATAAACTGTGGAAAACTCTGAAAGAGATGGGAATACCAGGCCACCTGACCCGCCTCTTGAGAAACCTATATGCAGGTCAGGAAGCAACAGTTAGAACTGGACATGGAACAACAGACTGGTTCCAAATAGGAAAAGGAGTTCGTCAAGGCTGTATATTGTCACCCTGCTTATTTAACTTCTATGCAGAGTACATCATGAGAAACACTGGGCTGGAAGAAGCACAAGCTGGAATCAAGATTGCCGGGAGAAATATCAATAACCTCAGATATGCAGATGACACCACCCTTATGGCAGAAAGTGAAGAGGAACTCAAAAGCCTCTTGATGAAAGTGAAAGTGGAGAGTGAAAAAGTTGGTTTAAAGCTCAACATTCAGAAAATGAAGATCATGGCATATGGTTCCATCACTTCATGGGAAATGGATGGGGAAACAGTAGAAACAGTGTCAGACTTTATTTTTGGGGGCTCCAAAATCACTACAGATGGTAACTGGAGCAATGAAATTAAAAGATGCTTACTCCTTGGAAGGAAAGTTATGACCAACCTAGATAGCATATTGAAAAGCAGAGACATTACTTTGTCAACAAAGGTCCGTCTAGTCAAGGCTATGGTTTTTCCAGTGGTCATGTATGGATGTGAGAGTTGGACTGTGAAGAAAGCTGAGCGCCGAAGAATTGATGCTTTTGAACTGTGGTGTTGGAGAAGACTCTTGAGAGTCCCTTGGACTGCAAGGAGATCCAACCAGTCCATTCTGAAGGAGATCAGCCTTGGGATTTCTTTGAAAGGAATGATGCTAAAGCTGAAACTCCAATACTTTGGCCACCTCATGCGAAGAGTTGACTCATTGGAAAAGACTCTGATGCTGGGAGGGATTGGGGGCAGGAGGAGAAGGGGATGACAGAGGATGAGATGGCTGGATGGCATCACCGACTCGATGGACGTGAGTTTGAGTGAACTCCGGGAAATGGTGATGGACAGGGAGGCCTGGCATGCTGCGATTTTTGGAGTTGCAAAGAGTCGGACATGACTGAGCGACTGAACTGAACTGAACTGAAGGATTGAGATCATAAATTCTGTTGCTAAAAACATCCAACTATCTAAAGACCTGTCCACCAGATTCCCTGGAGCACAGAGTGCCTCGCTCCACCCTGAACTCCCTCTGGGGTTGTTGGAGGTCAACAGCTATAGCAGCGTGGGGTTCAATCTCCATAGAGGCAGATGGCAAATGCCTTTGTTGTTCAGTCGTTGGCAATGCTCTTGGTAAGTGCCAATTTGTAGTTGACACAATGCAGAAGGTTCGATCTCTGATCTAGGAAGATCCCATATGCCACGAGCAACTAAGCCCATGCACTACAACTAATGAACCTGTTAGGTAGGTAGAATAGGGAAAAGGAGTCCAAAATGGCGGTGGCTAAAAGACAAGGAAGGTCAAAGGAAGGTCCGAGGACCAGAGTGAAGACTTCAGGCAGAAGAAACAGCACTCCTGGCTAAGCCCAATTTGCATAGGGCAGGCCCAGGTGGAGGAACAACATATAAAAGGAGGAGCCAAAGCGCTTTCTCACAAACTCTCTCTCCCCGCGTGCGTGCGCTCTTTCTCTCTCTCACTCTCTCTCTCTCACTCTCTCTCTCTCCTCCCGTGTGTGTGCGCGCTCTCTCTCTCTCTCCCCCTCCCTCCCTCTCTCTCTCTCCCTCCTCCCCACTCTTCTCTTCGAGTCTTGGATTCTCCTGCTATCTTCTAAATAAAATGGAGCTGTAACACTGATTTGCCTAAGAGCTGTAGCATGGTTTGTCCAAGACTCGAGAGCTGTGACGCGCCGAGGGCTTTAATGTTCGTTGCTCCAAATCTTTGTTGTGACAAGACAAAGAACCGAGGAACATACACTCATGCGCAGACATTAAAGCAGTTCTGGGCTTAAAGAAAAAAGCATTTTATGTGACTAAGACTAAGGAATATAGAGAAAAAAAAAGTTTGTCCTTTCCTTCTCCTTAAGAAAGAACTCCAGACCCCTCTCTCCTCAGGGACCCCTGGACTTCTTATCAACCTGCCTAGGAATTGACTCTCTCATTGTGAAGCACATAAACTATGCATATGGATGATACATATAAACTATGCAAAGTCTGGGACATTGTATTTAAAGAGAGAAGAGAGAAGAGAGAAATCTGAGGTACAAATCCCACAGTCCTGGGACCAGAGGGGCTGGAGAAATAAGATGGCATCAGGGAAGCGAAGGAAGGAAATATTTCAGGATTGAGGAGTGTTGAGCATTTGCTGAGATGACCAAGGTATCCATAAGGTGAGACAGAGGATTTTGCCATGTGGGTGAGGATAGTTTAACAGTGAAGTTGGTCCTGAAGATGCACATGAATGGTTATGGAACCAGAAGAGGTGAAGGGGTACAGACAGTGAGAAGCCAAAGGAATGTGGCAGTAGGACTTTCCTGGTGGCCCGGTGGTTAAGAATCTACCTGTTAATGCAGAGGACATGAGTTCGGTCCCTGGGCCAGCAAGATCCCACATCCCCTAGGGCAACTAAGCCACAACAACTCTAGAGCCTGTGCTCTGCAACAAGAGAAACCACTGCAATGAGAAGCTTGCATATCGCAACTAGATAGTAGCCCCTACTTGCTGCATCTAGAGAAAGCCTGCTTGCAGCAGTGAAGACCCAGCACAGTCACAAATAAATAAGTAATAATAATGGTTAAAAAAGAAAAAAGAAGGAAGCTGGTGGTAGTGTCAGGGAATCTTAGCAGGGAGCAACTTGACAAGATGGGCGGAACTGATGGACCATAGAGCCCCTGCCAGATAAGGCAAGTCAGGAAAGGAGTTACAGTTAGGACTTGGCAGTCACTATGTGCTAGGCTGTAAGCTGGGCTTTAGGGATTCCATGGACAACAGCAGAGGAAAGGTCTGTGCCCCTAAGGAGCTTACAGTCTGCTGGTGATAACAGAAATTTATAGGAAGTTAAAGTCTGAGTATCAGATACAACTCTTGTTTTAAATGTGGATGAAAAATATGGCCTGCCATTTCAGTAAACCAAAGATATTCCAGCCATCCAGCCAGCAGCCACTGCAGCCACCCCCAACTGTGCACCCTGAGGGGACTCAGGATGGAGAAAAATAGGATACTGGCCCAGCAGCGTTAAACTGCATATCAAAGGAATGATTTCAATGAGCCCAGACTCTGGCATCTTCCCGTACATAGAAAAGTGCTAAATTCATTAACTTGAGATGTCTGCTTAGAGATGAGATGTCTTAATTAAAGAAAAAAAATTAACTAACAATAATCTTTTGATGTCCTGACTACCTGGTTTGCAAAAACTACTATACATCCTGGATCCCACCTTACTTCTTCAGAGAAGTCTCTCAGAGCTGAGAGGTGGTGTCCCAGGCTAAGTCCTTGGTAAGTGGGCCAAATAAAACATAATTCTCAACTTTTAGGTTGTTCATTTCAGTTTACATGAATAACAGACACCGAGTTGTGAGTTTGACTTTAGAAGCAGTGAGCTTGCAGCCAAATGAAGTCAGAAGACAGTTGTAGATTCAATCAGATATCGTGATCCCACCATAGAGAAAGAACATGAGGTTTTTTTTCAGGATGTTATGGTTCATTGTTCACATGCTAGGTTGTATTGGACTCTTTGCCACCCCATGGATTACACACCAGGCTTTTCTGTCCTTCCCTATCACCTGTAGTTTGTTCAAACTCGTGTCCATTGAGTCAGTGAGGCGATCCAACCATTTCATCCACTCTTATCCTCTTCTCCTCCTGCCCTCAATCTTTCCAAGCATCAGGGTCTTTCCAATGAGTCAGTTCTTCCCATCAGGTGGCCAAAGTATTGGAGCTTCAGTTTCAACATCAGTTCTTCCAATGAATATTCAGGGTTGATTTTGTTTAGGATTGACTGGTTTAATCTCCTTGCTGGCCAAGGGACTCTCAAGAGTCTTTGCCAGCACCACAATTAAAAAATATCAATTCTTTGGCACTCAGCCTACTTTATTGTCCAACTCTCAAATCTGTACCTGACTACTGGGAAAATCACAGTTTTGACTGTACGGACCTTTGTTTCCAAAGTAATGTCTCTGCTTTTTAATACGCTGTCTAGCTTGATCATAGCTTTTCTTCCAAGGAGCAAACGTCTTTTAATTTGGTGACTGCAGTCACTGTCCGCAGTGATTTTGGCCCCCAAGACAATAAAATCTGCCACTGTTTCCACTTTTTTCCCATCTATTTGCCATGAAGTGATGGGACCGGATGCCATGATCTTAATTTTTTGAATGTTGGCTTTTAAGCCAGCTTCTTCACTCTCCTCTTTCACCTTCATCAACAGGTTCTTTAATTCCTCTTTGTTTTCTGCCATTAGGGTGGTGTCATCTGCATATCTGAGGTTGTTGATACTTCTCTCAGCAATCTTGATTCCAGCTTGTGATTCATTCAGGCTGGAATTTCGCATGATGTACTCTGTATGTAAGTTAAGTAAGTAGGGTGACAATATACAGCCTTTCCCAATTTGGAAGCAGTCCATTGTTCCATGTCCGGTTCTAACTGTTGCTTCTTGACCTGCATACAAGTTTCTCAGGAGGCAGGTAAAGTGATCTGGAATTCCCATCTCTTTAAAGAACTTCCCACAGTTTGGTGTAATCCACATAGCCAAAATCTTTAGAATAATCAATAAAGCAGAAGTAGATGTTTTTCTGGAATTCTCTTGCTTTTTCTATGATCCAATAGATGTTGGCAATTTGATCTCTGGTTCCTCTGCCTTTTCTAAATCCAATTTGTATATCTGGAAATTCTCAGGTCATGTACTGTTGAAGCCTAGCTTGAAGGATTTTGAGCATTACCTTGATAGCATATGAGATGAGTGCAATTGTGCGGTAGTTTGAACATTCTTTGGCATTGCCTTTCTTTGGGATTGAAATGAAAACTGACCTTTTCCAGTCCTGTGGCCACTGCTGAGTTTTCCAAATTTGCTGGCATATTGAGTGCAGCACTTTCACACCATCATCTTTTAGGATTTGAAATAGTTAGGATGGAATTCCATCACCTCCACTGACTTTGTTCATAGTAATGCTTCCTAAGGCCCACTTGACTTCGCACTCCAGGATGTCTGGCTCTAGTTGAGTGACCACACCATTGTGGTTATCTGGGTCATTAAGATCTTTTTTGTATAGTTCTTCTGTATATTCTTGCCACCTTTTCTTAATATCTTCTGCTTCTGTTAGGTCCTTGCCATTTCTTTCCTTTATTGTACTCATCTTTGCATGAAATGTTCCCTTGTTATCTCTAATTTTCTTGAAGAGATCTCTAGTCTTTCCCATTCTATTGTTTTCCTCTATTTATTTGCACAGATCACCAAGGAAGGCTTTCTTATCTCTCCTTGCTGTTCTTTGGAACTCTGCATTCAGTTGGGTATATCTTTCCGTTTCTCCTTTGCTTTTCACTTCTCTTCTTTTTTCAGCTATTTGTAAGACCTCCTCAGACAACCATTTTGCCTTCTAGCATTTCTTTTTCTTTGGGATGGTTTTAGTAAGTGTATTAAGTAAGGCTGTAGATCTAATAAGATTTGAGAAATTACATAGTGAGTAACCCAAATCAGAGACTGTGGGCCATGAAACCACCATTTTTTTTATTTATAGAAAATTCCTAACGTAACAGCATTGCTTTGAGGCAGTTTGAAACAATAAGCTCTGGTGGGAAAGCAAAGTTTTATCAGCATTTATTAATTTATCCAAATATGGAAATTCCCTGGTGGTCCAGTGGTTAGTATTCCTCACTTCCACTGTGGTGGCCCCTGGTTCAATTCCTGCTCTGGGAACTAAGATCCTGCAAGCCATGCAGTACAGCCAAAAAGACCCACCCCCACAAAAAAAAATAAACAAAAATTCTGAAGGACCTGCTATCCCCAGGACTGTGCTATTTCTTGGAATTTTTTTAGCACTGAAAAATTCTTCCCCTCATGGACCAAAGGGAGGAGACAGATAAAAAAATATGTTTAAAAAAAGCAGTGATATGTGCTATAAAAAAAAGAAAGAAATCGGGATAGATAAAACAATGTTGATGGTGCCTTTTTAAGCAAGATGGTTAAGAAAATCTCATAATCGTGACATTTAGGCAGGGGCATAAGGCAAGGAAGTGCTTCCCTGGTGGCTCAGATGGTAAAGAATCTGCCTGCAATGCAGGAGACCCAGGTTAGATCCTTGGGTCAGGAAGATCCCCTGGAGAAGGACATGGAAACTCACTCCAATATTCTTGCCTGGAGAATTCCATGGACAGAGGAGCCTAGCGGGTTACAGTCCATAGGGTAGCAAAGAGTCGGATATGACAGAACGACTAACACTTTCACAGTTTCACTTTCACATTAGACAAGGAAACAAGTTTTGTAGAGAGATGGAGGACAAGAGAACAAGTGCAAAGGGCCTTAAGTGAAAGGATATCTGCTCGTGGGATGTAGCAAAAGGCAGAGGAAGCAAAAGACAAAGAGTAGGAGATGAGATGGCCTTTGGCAGACCGAGGCGACTTTGGGCAATCTTATCTGCTAGACCGCTGCTTGGGAGCACCTGGAACTTCAGCTTATGAGACAGAGCAGTTTTTGTTGTTTGCTTTTTGTTTTGTTCAGCCCTTCAAGACACCAAGTTATGGGGCTCAAAGGTCACAGGAAAAGAGAATCACTTTTAGCAAAGGTATGCTCCCTTCCAGCTTCCCAGGTGGCTCAGTGTAAAGAATCTGCTTGCCAAGCAAGAGATGCTGGTTTGATCCCTGGGTCAGGAAGATCCCCTGCAGAAGGAAATGGTAACCCACTCCAGTATTCTTGCCTGGGAAATCCCATGAACAGAGGAGCCTGGAGGGCTACTGTCCATGGGGTCGCAAAGAGTGGGAAGAGGCTTATTGACTAAACAACAACATGCTCCCTTCCACCTCCATCTGCAGGTCCACCAACTCTAGAATGGCTGGCTCTGCTCCATTCCTCTATCATAGGTCTTGAATTAAAGCTGCAACAAGTAATCAGCAATAGTTTGTCCTTGTTTTCTCTTTCTCTTTCCTCTCATGTTATGACTAGGAAACATTTCTTAAAAAAAAAAAAAAAAATCCAAGCTTATCCCACGTACCAAATCAAGGTAGGAGTTGTTGTAGTTTGAACAAACCCTCATTCCTTTACCCTTGCAGATGTATGTTTCTTCAGGCATTTTATTAAAAGTTTTAAGCGTTAGAAATTCAACTCTTCTCCTGTTCCAAGGACAAATCTGGTATACAGCTTCCAACGGGTCTTATTTTGGCTCCAGTGATGAAGGGCTCAGAAACTAGCCACCACGAGGGCGTTTTTGTTTCAATCAGGAGAGATGCACCGAGAGAGGGCTGCTGGGATTTTTCTGGGCGGCTCTGAGAGCAGCTGCTACGCGTCCCGCCACGTGGGAGGGTGAGGCGCTGAGGCTGTTTATTCCCCAAAGTTACCGCTGGCCATCCTGTGCCGGCCTCTGCAAAGAGCTAGCACTTTGGGAGAGCAGCAGTGAAATAGATGAAATAGAGTAAAATTGGGGAGTCCTCCGGACGCGAGCTCTGCCAACCTGGGAAGCAAAGGAAGGCTTCCGGGAGGGCAGGAGTTTTCGGGCAACCGTGCGCACTGCAGAGCAGGCAGCGTCTTGCGCCACCCAAACAGGGGGAGGGGCCGGAGAGTCCAGAAGAGGAACCCCGCCAGGGAATTTGCATTTACGGCAGCCTGGGGTGGAGTGACTTGTCTTAGGTAGCTTGCGGATGCTGCAGAGGAGCCGGGAGACCTCAAGGCGCCCCCTTCTGGACGAGCCTCTCATCCTCTTCCCCCTGGCACTGGAGGAGGGAGGGCCGTTAATGTTATGTTCTTTTCTTTTTTCTTCTCTTTTTTTCTGTGATTTTTAAAAATTATGGTAAACTATACATAACCCAAAATTTAGCCATTTGTAAGAGTACAGTTCAGTAGCATTAACCCATTCACATTCTTGTTAAACTACCACCACTAGCCATCTCCAGAACTTTTTAATTTTCCCAAATTGAAATTCTGTCCCCATGAAACAACTTCCCAATCCTCCTCCTCCTAGCCTGTGGCAACCTCCATTCTACTTTCTGCATGTGGAATCATATGTTTATTCTTTTGCGTCTGGCAACTTTTACACAGCATGTCTTCAAGGTTCATCCATGCTGTAGCCGGTGTTAGAATTTCCTTCCCTTTAAAGGCTCCACTGTATTGTATGAATGTACCACATTTTGTGTACCCATTCATCTCTCAATGGATATTTGGGCTGTTTCAACCTTTTGGCTGTTGTGAATAATGCTGCTGTGAACATAGGTGTACAAATACCCATTCGAGTCCCTGCTTTCAATTATTTTGAGTATATTTTTTTGTTGTTGTTTAGTCCCTAAGCTGTGTCTGAGTCTTTTGTGACCCCATGGACTGTAGACCATCAGGCTCCTCTGTCCATGAGATTTCCCAGGCAAGAACACTGGAATAGGTTGCTATTTTCTGCTCCAGGGGATCTTCCCAATCCAGGGATTGAACCCTCCTCTCCTGCATTGCAGGTGGATTCTTAATTCTGCGTTTAACTTTTTGAGGAACTGCCAACTGTGTACCATAGCAGCAATGCAGTTTACATTCTCACCAACAGTGCACAAGGGTTCCAGTTTCTTCACATTCTTACTGACAAGTGTTTTCTGCTTTTTTTGGTACAATAGCCATCCTGCTGCTGCTGCTGCTGCTAAGTCACTTCAGTCGTGTCCGACTCTGTGTGACCCCATAGACGGCAGCCCACCAGGATCCCCTGTCCCTGGGATTCTCCAGGCAAGAACACTGGAGTGGGTTGCCATTTCCTTCTCCAATGCATGAAAGTGAAAAGTGAAAGTGAAGTTGCTCAGTCATGTCCGACTCTTAGTGACCCCATGGACTGCAGCCTACCAGGCTCCTCCGTCCATGGGATTTTCCAGGCAAGAGTACTGGAGTGGGGTACTTTGCCAGTGCCTTCTCTGAATAGCCATCCTAGCGGGTGCATTTTTAAAAATCGTGGTAATTTATTAATACACATAACAAAGTTTACCATTTTAACTTTTTTGTGTGCAGTGCACAGCATCTGGGATCTTAAGCCAATTCTTCAGCAGCAGAAGCTCAGACTCGTAATCACTGGACCACCAAGGAAGTCCCTTTTTGACTATTTTACTTACTGATGGCAGTAAGTACACTCACAATGCTGTGCAGTCATCACCACTGTCTAATTCTAGAACTTTCTTATTACCTCACATGGAAACCCCTTACCAATTATCAGTCAACTCCTTCCCCACAACCCCTAGAATTCATGAATCTACCTTCTGTGGAATGGCCTTTTCTGAAGTTTTCATATAAATGGAATTCTATGATATGCAGTGTTTTGTGTTCCCACAACAGTCCCTTCAGGTTCAAATGGAATGACTGACAGAACTCAAGAGAGTACGTTACTTACTGTAACTGATGTTGAAAACATGGCCTCTGTGCTGAACTGAATCTTCAGTTCAGTTCAGTTGCTCAGTCGTGTCCAACTCTTTGCCACCCCATGGACTGCAGCACGCCAGGCTTCCCTGTCCATCACCAACTCCTGGAGCTTGCTCAAACTCATGTCCATTGAGTCAGTGATGCCATCCAACCATCTCATCCTCTGAATCTCCAAGAACTGAATCTTGGAGACTGAATTTTAGGCCAAGTGGAAAAGAACAGCTTTATTGCTTTGCCAAGCAAAGGGGGATACAGCTGGCCCCTTCTCTCAAACACTGTGTATCCTAACCCAGGAGGATTTTGTGAGGGGTTTATAGCACCAATTCTAATGGGGTTGCTGATAAGATTAGGGTATATGAACCCTGCACACACTCTAATATTGTCAGCAAGCCCTCTCCATTAATCTGGATTCAGGTGGGCTCCTAATAATCTGGAAAGATGCTTCTTTGGTTCCTTTAATGGTTCCTTTAAGATGGAATAAAGAGTAGGAATATCTTTCACTTACTGAGGGTTTTTTAGTTCTGTGAAAAGTTTGAAGGTATTATTACCTATATCCCTTGGAGCAGAACCAAGACCCTGCCTCAAGGCTACTCCTTCTTTGTCTCCTTATCTCCTCCCTTCTTTGATTAGCAGCTGTTCCATTCTATCCTTTGGGACTCAGGGAAGGTCATGGAGGCTGGAATCTATTCCCTACAAGTAACAATGGGGGGACACAGAAAGGCTTTGATCCTGCTTGGTTTCATTACTGGTTTATAACAAAGGACATAAATCAGGGACAGCCAAAGGGAAGACATGCATAGGGGAAGGGAGACAGGGAGTTTCCATGTCTTCCTCGAGTCCATCCCCCTCCTGGAATATCCATGTTTTCACCAATTTGGAAGCTCTCCTGAACCTCAGACTTTTTTTACAATAGATCTCAATCTCCAGTCCTCCTTCTCCCAGAGGCTGGTTCCTAAACTCTGATAAAGTATTTGGTGGTTCTGGTGACCAGCTCTCATCCTGAGGTACCTGGGGTGGGTGGGGGAATGGCATTAGTGGTAAAGAACCCGCCTGCCAGTGCAGGAGATGTAAGAGACACAGGTTCAATCCCTGAGTCAGGAAAAGCCCCTGGAGGAGGGCATGGCAACCCACTGCAGTATTCTTGCTTGGTGAATCCCATGGACAGAGGAGCCTGGTGGGCTACAGTCCATAGGGTTGCAGAGTCAGACATGACTAAAGTGACTTAGCACAGCAAACAGCGCCCTTAGTTATCCTGTTAGCACAAACTCAAGTGTGATCCACAGTTGTGCGTTATGAATGTCTTTGTCATTCATAACAAACTGCTGAAACTGTTTACCACAGACTTGAACCCATGTGCTGGGACTCAAACCCAGCCAAAACTCACTTTGGGACTCGAACCCACATGACCAGGACTTGTGCTGTGTTTAGTTGTTCAGTCGTGTCTGACTCTTTACAACCCCATGGGCTGTAGCCTGCCAGCCTCCTCTGTCCATGGGGAATTTCCAGGCAAGAACACTGCAGTGGGTTGCCTTGCCCTCCTCCAAGGGATCTTCCCAACCCAGGGATTGAACCGAGGTCTCCAGCATTGCAGGCAGATTCTTTACCATCTGAGCCACAAGGGAAACCCAAACCTGATGTGAGCATGATGCATTGGCCAGGACTTGAACCCGGATCTCCCTTGTGGAAGGCAAGAATTCTACTGCTGAACCTCCAGTGCAAACAAGACTTACACCCAGCCAAAACCCTGCTTGGCACTTGAACCCACCTGGCTGGGACTCAAACCCAGCCAAAACCCATGGTACCTGGTTTCAGGACCTAATGAAGCTCAGGTTCTTGATGTTTCATCACAGAAAGAATTCAGTGAGAGACAAAGTGGTAGGTAAGAAGTGGATTTATTCAGATTCAGAGAGAAGCACACTCCACAGACAGAGTGTGGGCCATCCCAGAGCGCAAGTAGGGCTGAGAAATGTGACATGGTTAGTTTTAATGGGCTCGGTACAATTCATATGACCATTACATCTACTAATGGGGGCAAGAACCCCCTAGAAGAAATGGACTAGCCCTCATAGTAAACAAAAGAGTCCAAAATGCAGTACTTGGGTCCAATCTCAAATTTGAAAGAATGATCTCTGTTCATTTTCAAGGCAAAACCATTCAATGTCACAATAATCCAAGTCTATGCCCCAACCAGTAATGCCAAAGAAGCTGAAGTTGAACAGTTTGATGAAGACCTACAAGACCTTCTAGAACTAACACCCCAAAAAGACGTCCTTCTCATCATAGGGGACTGGAATGCAAAAGTAGGAAGTCAAGAGATACCTGGAAAACAGGCAACTTTGGCCTTGGCGGACAAATTGAAGCAGGGCAAAGGCTAACAGAGTTTTGCCAGGAGAACGCATTGGTCATAGGAAACACCCTCTTCCAGCAACTTAAGAGAAGACTCTACACATGGATATCACCAGATACTCATTACCAAAATCAGATTGATTATATACTTTGCAGCCGAAGATGGAGAAACTCCATACAGTCAGCAGAAACAAGACCAGGAGCTGACTATGGCTCAGATCATGAACTCCTTACTGCCAAATTCAGACTTAAATTGAAGAAAGTAGGGAAAACCACTAGACCATTCAGGTATAACCTAAATCAAATCCCTTGTAATTATACAGTGGAAGTGACAAACAGATTCAAGGGATTAGATCTGATACACAGATTGCCTGGAGAACTATGGACAGAGGTTCATGACATTGTACAGGAGACAGTGATCAAGACCATCCTCAAGAAAAAGAAATGCAAAAGGCAAATTGGCTGTCTGAGGAGGCCTTACAAATGGCTGAGAAAAGAAGAGAAGCTAAAGGCAAAGGGGAAAAGGAAAGATATATCCATCTGAATCCAGAGTTCCAAAGAATAGTGAGGAGAGATAAGAAAGCCTGCCTCAGTAATCAATGCAAAGAAATAGAGGAAAACAGTAGAATGGGAAAGACTAGAGATCTCTTAGAAAATTGGAGACACCAAGGGAATATTTCATGCAAAGATGGGCACAATAGAAAAAAGAGAAATGGTATGGACCTGAAAGAAGCAGAAGATATTAAGAAGACCTGGCAAGAATACATAGAAAAACTATACAAAAAAGATCTTCATGACCCAGATAACCACGATGGTGTGATCACTCACTTAGACCCAGACATCCTGGAGTTCAAAGTCAAGTGGGCCTTAGGAAGCATCACTATGAACAAAGCTAGTGGAGGTGATGAAATTCCAGTTGAGCTATTTAAAATCCTAAAAGATGATGCTGGTAAAGTGCTGCACTCAATATACCAGCAAATTTGGAAAACTCAGCAGTGGCCAAAGCATTGGGAAAAGTCAGTTTTCATTCCAATTCCAAATAAAGGCAATGCCAAAGAATGTTCAAACTACCACACAATTGCACTCATCTCACATGGTAGCAAAATAATGCTCAAAATTCTCCAAGCCAGTCTTCAACAGTACATGAACTGTGAACTTCCAGATGTTCTAGCTGGATTTAGAAAAGGCAGAGGAACCAGAGATCAGATTGAAACCTTTACCACAGATTGGAACTTGAACCATGTGGCTGGGACTCAAACTCAGTCAAAGCCATGCTTAGGACTTAAACCTACACGGTGGGGACTTGAACGCAGCCAAAACGCACAGTATCTGGTTTCAGGGCCTAATGAAACTCAGGTTCTTTTTTTTTTTTTTTTTAATCTCTACCAACAATATCACTAGACAAAGCAATATGTCACTGATCCCATAATGCATGGCACATACTTTTACTAAAAAATATTCATTGTTATCTGAAATTCAAGTTTAACTGTGTGTTCTGTATTTTTATTTACTAAATATGGCACAGCTAACTCAGTGTATTTAAAAGTACCAGAACTCAAGCTACACTATTAAAAAGCTTAAACTGAAGCACTGCACAATACTATATATACATATATTATATATATATATACACACACACAAACAATATTGCACACAACATTCCATACACAATGCATACAAAATGTTCCTATAGTTCAGCCCATTCTTATGAACATCAATGGCTCAATGAACATGAGTTTGAGCAAACTCTGGGAGTTGGTGATGGACAGGAAAGCCTGGTGTGCTGCAGTCCATGGGGTCACAAAGACTCGGACACAACTGAGTGACTGAACTGAACTACAAAAACATTCCGCATACACTATAGACAATATTATGTACAATATTGTCCGTGTATACACACACACACACAGACATATATACATACCATTGTGCAGTGCCCCAGTGCAAGCCCTTCAAACTAAACCAAATACTGAATTAACATTTTCTTCCCTATCACCAACTTATAGTTAATGCACCAAATAAATCAATATTAGACCAAATACTGAATCAATATATATATTGATGTCTCATCGCAGAAAGAATTCAGTGAGATGCAATGCGATCCCATGGACTGCAGCACGCCGGGCCTCCCTGTGCATCACCAACTCCTGGAGTCTACTCAAACTTATGTCCACTGAGTCGGTGATGCCATCCAACTATCTCATCCTCTGTCGTCCCCTTCTCCTCCCACCATCAATGTTTCCCAGCATCAGGGTCTTTTCAGATGAGTCAGTTCTTCACATCAGGTGGCCAGAGTATTGGAGTTTCAGCTTTAGCATCAGTCCTTCCAATGAACATTCAGGAGAAATGTGACATGGTTAGTTTTAATGGGCTTGGTACAATTCATACAATCATTATATCTACTAATATGGGCGAGAATCCCTTAGAAGAAATGGAGTAGCCCTCATAGTCAACAAAAGTCTGAAATGCAGTGCTTGGGTGCAATCTCAAAAACTCATAGGGCGAGTGCGGCTCCGAAGTTTGACTTGGTTAGTTTTTATAGGCTAGGTAATTTTATAGCTTAATGAGTTGGAGGATTATTCCAACTATTTTTGGAAAGGGGTGGAGATTTCCAGGATTTGGCCCAGGTCTCACTCCTTGGTCTTTTAACATTGCCTTGGAACTGTCATGGCATCTCTGGGTGTGTCATTTACTTGCTCTTTGAGGATCAAGGTCTAGTCTTGTCTGCCATCTTGGTCCCATTTGATTCTAATTGGTTTATGTTGTTTCCTTGGGCTATGTCATTCTTTCAAAAGTTTTGCCCTGCCCCTTTCTCTCCTGTTACAAAACTGCCAACATCCATTGGATCATGGAAAAAGCAAGAGAGTTACAGAAAAACACCTACTTCTGCTTTATTGACTATGCCAAAGCCTTTGACTGTGTGGATCATAACAAATTGTGGGAAATTCTAAAAGAGATGGGAATAGCAGACCACCTTACCTGCCTCCTGAGAAATCTGTAAACAGGCCAAGAAGCAACAGTTAGAACCCGACATGAAACAACAGAGTGGGAAAGGAGTATGTCAAGGCTGTATATTGTCACCTTGCTTATTTAACTTCTATGCAGAGTACATCATGTGAAATGCTGGACTGAATGAAGTACAAGCTAGAATCTAGATTGCTGGGAGAAATATCGATAACCTCAGATACACAGATGACACCACCCTTATGGCAGAAAGTGAAGAGGAACTAACAAGCCTTTTGATGAAAGTGAAAGAGGGAGTGAAAAAGTTGGCTTGAATCTCAACATTCAAAACACTAAGATCATTGGCATCTGATCCCATGACTTCATGGCAAATACATGGGGAAAAAAATGAAAACAATGAAAGACTATTTTGAGGGGGTTCCAGAATCATTGCATATGGTAATTGCAGCCATGAAATTAGAAGATACTTGCTCTTTGGAAGAAAAGTTATGACCAACCTAGACAGCATATTAAAAAGCAGAGACATTACTTTGCTGACAAAGGTCCATCTAGTCAAAGTTGTAGTTTTTCCAGTAGTCATGTATGGATGTGAGAGGGATGGATGTAACAGGAGGGAAAGCGGCAAGGCACAACTTTTGAAAGAATGACAAAGCCCAAGGACACAACATAAACTGATTAGAATCAAATGAGACCAAGATGGCAGACAAGACTAGACCTTGATCCTGAATGAACAAGTGAAATAGACATCTGGAGGTGCCATAACAGTTCCAGTTCAGTTCAGTCACTCAGTTGTGTCCGACTCTTTGTGACCTCATTGAATGCAGCATGCCAGGCCTCCCTATCCATCACCAACTCCTGGAGTTTACTCAAACTCAAGTCCATTGAGTCAGTGATGCTGTCTAACCATCTCATCCTCTTTCACCCCCTTCTCCTCCTGCCTTCAATCTTTCCCAGCATCAGGGGCTTTTCAAATGAGTCATTTCTTCACATCAGGTGGCCAAAGGATTGGAGCTTCAGCTAAAGCATCAGTCCTTCCAGTGAATATTCAGGACTGCTTTCCTTTAAGATGGATTGGTTGGATCTCCTTGCAGTCCAAGGGACTCGCAGGAGTCTTCTCCAACACCACAGTTCAAAAGCATCAATTCTTTGGTCCTCAGCCTTCTTTATGGTCCAACTCTCACATCCATACATGACTACTGGAAAAACCATACCTTTGACTACAGCAGACCTTGGTTGGCAAAGTAATGTCTCTGCTTTTTAATATGCTGTCTAGGTTGGTCATAACTTTTCTTCCAAAGAGCAAGTATCTTTTAATTTCATGGCTGCAATTACCATATGCAGTGATTCTGGAACCCCCTCAAAATACTCTTTCACTGTTTTCATTTTTTCCCCATGTATTTGCCATGAAGTGATGGGATCAGATGCCATGATCTTAGTGTTTTGAATGTTGAGTTTTAAGCCAATTTTTTCACTCTCCTCTTTCACTTTTATCAAGAGGCTCGTTAGTTCCTCTTCACTTTCTGCCATAAGGGTGGTGTCATCTGCATATCTGAGATTATTGATATTTCTCCCGGCAATCTAGATTCTAGCTTGTGCTTCATTCAGTCCAGCATTTCACATGATGTACTCTGCATAGAAGTTAAATAAGCAAGGTGACAATATACAGCCTTGACGTACTCCTTTCCTGATTTGGAATCAGTCTGTTGTTCCATGTCCGGTTCTAACTGTTGCTTCTTGACCTGCACACAGGTTTCTCAGGAGGTAGGTAAGGTGGTCTGGTATTCCCATCTCTTTCAGAATTTTCCACAATTTCTTATGATCCACATAGTCAAAAGCTTTGGCATAGTCAATAAAGCAGAAGTAGATGTATTTCTGGAACTCTTTTGCTTTTTCTATGATCCAACGGATGTTGGCAATTTGGTCTCTGCTACCTCTGCCTTTTAGAAATTCAATTTTTACATGTGGAAATTCTCAGGTCATGTACTGTTGAAGCCTAGCTTAAAGGATTTTTAGCACTACCTCGATGGACGTGAGTTTGAGTGAACTCTGGGAGTTGGTGATGGACAGGGAGGCCCAGACATGCTGCAATTCATGGGGTCGCAAAGGGTCAGACACGACTGAGCAACTGAACTGAACTGAACTGAATCTCTTTCTGACCTGGGTTTGATTTCTGGGTCAGAAAGATCCTCTGGAGAAGGAAATGGCAACCCACTCCAGTATTCTCGCCTGGAGAATCCCATTGACAGAGGAGCCTGGCAGGCTACAGTCCATGGGATTGCAAGAGTCGGACACAACTTAGCGACTAAACTACCACCACAGTCTCTTTCTTATTTTAGAGAATTTAACAGCCATTACTATCAAAAGGGGAAAATAGTTCATTTATCTAGTCAAGGCTATGGTTTTTCCAGTGGTCATATATGGATGTGAGAGTTGGACTGTGAAGAAAGCTGAGCGCCAAAGAATTGATGCCTTTGAACTGTGGTGTTGGAGAGGACTCTTGAGAGTCCCTTGGACTGCAAGGAGATCCAACCAGTCCATCCTAAAGGAGATCAGTCCTGGGTGTTCATTGGAAGGACTGATGCTAAAACTGAAACTCCAATACTTTGGCCACCTCATGTGAAGAGGTGCTCATTGGAAAAGATACTGATGCTGGGAGGCATTGGGGGCAGGAGGAGAAGGGGATGACAGAGGATGAGATGGCTGGATGGCATCACCGACTCAATGGACATGAGTTTGGGTGAACTCTGGAAGTTGGTGATGGACAGAGAAGCCTGGCGTGCTGCGATTCATGGGGTCACAAAGAGTCGGACACGACTGAGCAACTGAACTGAACTGAACTGAACTAGATAGCATGTGAGATAAGCGCAACTGTGCAGCAGTTCAAACTCTTTGGCATTGCCTTTCTTTGGGACTGGAATGAAAACTGACCTTTTCCAGTCCTGTGGCCACTGCTGAGTTTTCCAAAGGCATTGTTATAAGACAAAGGAAGGGGCGGTGACCCAAATCCAGGAAATCTCCACCCCTTCCCCAAAATAATTGGAATAGTCCTCCCACTCATTAGCATATGGAATTACCCAGCCTTTAAAAACTTACCATGCCACATTTCACAGCCGCCACATTCACCCTTTGCAATGACCCACACTCTGTCTGTGGAGTGTGCTTCTCTTTGTATCTGAATAGATCCACTTCTTATCATTTTGTCTCTCACTAAATTCTTTCTGTGATGAGACATGAAGAACCTGAGCTTCATTAGGTGCTAAAACCAGGTACCATGGGTTTTGGCTGGTTTGAGTCCCAGCCAGGTGGGTTTGAGTCACAATCTGTGGTAAACGGTTTCAATTGGACTATAAAGAGAGCTGAGCACTGAAGAATTGAGGCTTTTGAACTGTGGTGTTGGAGAAGACTCTTGAGAGTCCCTTGGACTGCAAGGAGATCCAACCAGTCCATTCTGAAGGAGATCAGTCCTGAATATTCATTGTGTCAGGGGAGTGTATAATTTCCTTGGTTCTGTCTTGCCGCAGCAAAAATTTGAAACAGTGGACCAGTGTTACAACTCGTTTACAGCTCACTTTTATTTGGCAAGCAAAGGAAAATACAACCTCAAGGCGTGTAGGCAGGCCGACCCAAAGCGGAAGAGAAGAGAGAAGCTCAATTTTGGCTCCTCTTTTTATATGTTTTTTCCTCCTCCCCCCGAGCCTGCCCTATGTAAATTGGGCTAGCCAGGAGGGCTGTTTGTTTCACCTGAGGTTCTCACTCTGGTCCTGGTCCTCGGACCTTCCTTTATTCTATGTTCACAGGCTTTTTCCTTTGTCTTTTAGCCTGCTATTTTGGACTCCTTTTTCCTATTCTAACTACCTAACAATTGGAAGGACTGATGCTGAAGCTGAAGCTCCAATATTTTGGCCACCTGATGTGAAGAACTGACTCATTGGAAAAGACCCTGATGCTGGAAAAGATCGAAGGCAGGAGGAGAAGGGCATGACAGAGGACGAGATGGTTGGATGGCGTCCCTGACTCAAAGGACATGAGTTTGAGCAAGCTCTGGGAGTTGGTGATGGACAGGGAAGCCTGGCATGCTGCAGTCCATGAGGTCGAAAAGTGTCTGACGGGACTGAGTGACTGCACAACAACAAGAATCTTGCAAATATTTCCTGGAATGGCCAACCTCAGGGAGGGGCAGGGTTCCCCGAGGCAGATCATTATGTATGATTATAATAACAAAAGCAACTAAAAGCAAAGGTTAAAGTCAAAGAACCAGGTCTATCATGGAGTCAGAGTTGGCTCTTCCCTGCAACACTATCACTCAGTAAACTCCAAGAGTTTTTGGACCTCTGTGCTAGGAATCAAAGACAAAGACAAAAATATATTTTAAATTAGGCCTCACTGCTTTAATTTCAATTTGGAAAGACATTTTGGAATGCTTCCATAAAACAAGCAAGAAGAGATATTACGCCAAGGATCCCTCTGTCATTTTAAAATGCAAGAGGCCATCTTCATGGAGATTTACTATAGTTAACTGTTAGATGCCTTTTTATCTCAATTGCTTAGATTTAATTCAATTCAGTGGACATGAGGAGATGTTCATCAAGTATTACTAACTAGGTACCGAGAATATGAAGCAAAAGTCATAAAAAGTGAAGTCATAAAAAGAGCCACATAAATGACTCTAACATTAAGAGGGCTTCCCTGGTAGCTCAACTGGTAAAGAATCCGCCTGCAATGCAGGAGACCTGGGTTCCTTAGATCCCTTAGTCAGGAAGATCCCCTGAGGAAGGGGATGGCAACCCACTCCAGTATTCTTGGGCTTCCCTAGTGGCTCAGCTGTAAAGAATCCACTGCAATGTGGGAGACCTGGGTTCGACCTCTGAGTCAGGAAGATCCCCTGGAGAAGGCCATGGCAACCCACTCCAGTATTCTTGACTGGAGAAACCCATGGACAGAGGAGGCTGGCGGGCTACGGTCCATAGTGTCGCCCAGAGTCCGACATGACTGAAGTGACTTAGTGCATAGCACACCCCTGTGCGCCAATGGTTAAGAATCCTCTTGCCAATTCAGAGGATACAGGTTCAGCCCCTGGTCCAGGAAGATTCCATATGCCAGGAGGCAACTAAGCCTGCGCAGCAACTACTGAGCCCACGTGCTCTAGAGTCTGTGCTTGGAAACAAGCCACCTCAGTGAGAAGCCCGCACACCACAACTAGAGAGTAACGCCCACTTACTATAACTAGAGAAAGCCTGAGCACAACCAAAATAAAAATAAAATTTTAAAAAAGGAGTGAATTGTAACCCCCCAAAAATTGTTTTTAAGTTATACCCAAAGCAGCAGTTTATTATATGGATAATTTTTGAATAAGTGTGAATAGTTCCTGAAATTATGTGATAACCCACTTAAGAAAAGGAGGGAGTCCAGACATAGAGAACAGACTGGTGGTTGCCATGGGGAAAGGATGGATTGGGAGTTTGGAAATAGAGGATGCAAACTACTATATATAGAATGGATAAAGAGCAAGATCCTACGGTATAGCAGGGGAACTTTATTCAATATCCTGTGATAAACCATAATGGAAAAAATATGAAAAAGAATGTATATATATGTATAACTGAATTGCTTTGCTGTACAGCAGACATTAACACCACATTGTAAATCAGCTATACTTGAATAAAATAAACTTTAAAAAAAGAAAGGGAGTGAGTCAAAAGATTTAAACTTCTGGCTAAACTTCAATACTTTGGCCACCTAATGTGAAGAGCTGACTCATTTGAAAAGACCTTGACGCTGGGACAGATTGAAGGCAGGAGGAGAAGGGGACGACAGAGGATGAGATAGTTGGATGGCATCACTGACTCAATGGACATGAGTTTGAATAAACTCTGGGAGTTGATGCTGGACAGGTAGGCCTGGCTTGCTGCAGTCCATGGGGTCGCAAGGAGTTGGACATGACTGAACGACTGAACTGAACTGAACTGAACTGATGAAGAGGTGATGAGTATGTTGCAGAAAACAGTTATTTAGAGGCAGTTAATAAACTTGTTATTTTTCTGATTTTTAAAATTATTTGAGGCTAATTTTATATTCTGTTTTCTTAAAGAAAACTTCCAAAATTGTTTGTTTTAGGTACTACAAAACCTAGCTCTATCCTTGATATCATCTAAATTAGCAACTTAACACAATTTACTTAGTCACTTATTTCTCAGGAGGAGCTGTCATTTAGCTTTCTAACTAATGAAGTGGATGATGGGATTTTTATTTTGCTTGGGGGATTCCATTTGGCTCCGCTGAAGTTAACATGGCAATGTTTTCTTATTCCCATTTTACAGATGACGAGACTGAATTTCCGAAAGGGTAAGTGCAGGTCACAAAGTTGGTTAGTGACGGAGAACAAGATATCAAGCTGAGGACAGATATCTTTGGTAGTGAAGGATGAGTCTCAGTATGGAAGGGTATGGTATATAGGGAAGAATGGAAAAATGCTAAAAGAGAAGTTGAAAAAATTGGTGATAATAATAAAACACTTACATATGTTTACAATGGGTCAAGCAAAGTTCAGTACTTTACAGAGCTCAACTCATTTATTTTCACAATATTTGCAAGAGCTACCATTCTTATTCCCATAATTATTATTATGGCCATTTGGCATGTGAGATCTTAGTTCCCTAACCAGGAATCAAACCCACGCCCCCTGCAGTAGAAGCAAGGAGTCCTAACCCTGGACTGCCAGAGAAGTCCCTTAATCCAGTTTTACACATGAGACAGTTTAGACATAAATTGTCTTATTTACCTACATTAAGTAACTTGCCCAAGATCACAGAGTTAGTATTGATAGAATGTTCGTATATACTTGCTAAGTTGTGTCCAACTCTTTTCCGACCACAGGCACTCTAGCCCGCCAGGCTCCTCTGTCCATAGGATTTTCCAGGTAAGAATACTGGAATGGATTGCCATTTTCTTCTCCAGGGGATCTTCTTGACTCAGGGTTCCAACCCTCATCTCTTGTGTCTTCTGCATTGACATTCAGATTCTTTATCACTGGGCCGCATCTGCAAATTTTAGGACAGTTTTTAAACTTCAAATTTTTTTCTTTCTTTCCTTTTTTAGACACCCTGAGGCATGTTTTTGCATCCTAGTACTGCATTTCGGACTCTTTTGTTGACCATGATGGCTACTCCATTTCTTCTAAGGGATTCCTGCCCACAGTAGTAGATATAACTGTCATCTGAGTTAAATTCCAGTCCATTTTAGTTCGCTGATTCCTAGAATGTCGCCGTTCACTTTTGCCGTCTCCTGTTTGACCTCTTCCAACTTGCCTTGATTCATGGACCTAACATTCCAGGTTCCTATGCAATATTGCTCAAGCATCGGACCTTGCTTCTATCACTAGTCACATCCACAACTGGGTATTGTCTTTGCTTTGGCTCCATCCCTTCATTCTTTCTGGAGTTATTTATTTCTCCACTGATCTCCAGTAGCATATTGGGCACCTACCGACCTGGGGAGTTCCTCTTTCAATATCCTTTCATTTTGCCTTTTCATATGGTTCATGGGGTTCTCGAGGCAAGAATACTGAAGTGGTTTGCCATTCCCTTCTCCAGTGGACCACATTCTGTCAGACCTCTCCACCATGACCTGTCCTTCTTGGGTGGCCCCACATGGCATGGCTTAGTTTCATTGAGTTAGACAAGGCTGTGGTCCATGTGATCAGATTGGCTAGTTTTCTGTGATTATGGTTTCAGTGTGTCTGTCCTCTGATGCCCTCTTGCAACACCTACTGTCTTACTTGGGTTTCTCTTACCTTGGACATGGGGTATCTCTTCATGTCTGCTCCAGGAAAGTGCAGCCGCTGCTCCTTACCTGGGATGAGGAGTATCTCCTCACGGCCGTCCCTCCTGACCTTGAACATGGAGTAACTCCTCTCGGCCTTCCTGTGCCCGTGCAGCCACCGCTCCTTGGACGTGGGGTTGCTCCTCTCAGCTGCCGCCCCTGGCCTTGGGAGTGGGGTAGCTCGTCTCAGCTGCCGCTCCTGACCCTGGGTGTGGGGTAGCTCCTCTCGGCCACACTTCTGCGTGGTCCGTCGCAGCTGCCACGAAGGACAGAGAACAGAATGATCTCTGTTTCCAAGGTAAACCATTCAATATCACAGTAATCCAAGCCTATGCCCCAATCAGTAACGCTGAAGAAGCTGAAGCTGAATGGTTCTATGAAGACCTACAACACCTTTTAGAACTAACATCCAAAAAAGATGTCCTTTTCATTATAAGGGACTGGAATGCAAAAGTAGGAAGTCAAGAAACACCTGGAGTAACAGGCAAATTTTTCCTTGGAGTACGGAATGAAGCAGGGCAAAGGCTAATAGAGTTTTGCCAAGAGAACGCACTGGTCATAGTAAACACCCTCTTCCAACAACACAAGAGAAGACTCTACACATGGACATCACCAGATGGTCAACACCGAAATCAGATTGATTATATTCTTTGCAGCCAAAGATGGAGAAGCTCTGTGCTGCTGCTGCTGCTGCTGCTAAGTCGCTTCAGTTGTGACTGACTCTGTGCGACCCCACAGACGGCAGCCCACTAGGCTTCTCTGTCCCTGGGATTCTCCAGGCAAGAATACTGGAGTGGGTTGCCATTGCCTTCTCCAATGCATGAAAGTGAAAAGTGAAAAGTGAAGTTGCTCAGTCGTGCCCAACTCTTAGCGACCTCATGGACTGCAGCCTACCAGGCTCCTCTGTCCATGGGATTTTCAAGGCAAGAGTACTGGAGTGGGTTGCCATTGCTCTCTATACAGTCAGCAAAAACAAGACCGGGAGCTGACTGTGGCTCAGATCATGAGCTCCTTATTGCCAAATTCAGACTTAAATTAAAGAAAGTAGGGAAAACCACTAAACCATTCAGGTATGACCTAAATCAAATCCCTTATGATTATACAGTGGAAGTGAAAAATAGATTTAAGGGACTAGATCTGATATACAGACTGCCTGATGAACTATGGACAGAGGTTCGTGACATTGTACAGGAGACAGGGATCAAGACCATCCCCATGGAAAAGAAATGCAAAAAAGCAAAATGGCTGTCTGGGGAGGCCTTACAAATAGCTGTGAAAAGAAAAGAAGCAAATAGCAAAGGAGAAAAGGAAAAATATTCCCATTTGAATGCAGAGTTCCAAAGAATAGCAAGGAGAGATAAGAAAGCCTTCCTCAGAGATCAATGCAAAGAAAGAGAGGAAAACAACAGAATGGGAAAGACTAGAGATCTCTTCAAGAAAATTAGAGATAACAAGGGGACATTTCATGCAAAGATGGGCTCGATAAAGGACAGAAATGGTATGGATCTAACAGAAGCAGAAGATATTAAGAAGAGGTGGCAAGAATACACAGAAGACAGTACAAAAAAGATCTTCATGACCCAGATAATCACAATGGTGTGATCACTCATCTAGAGCCAGACATCCTGGAATGTGAAGTTAAGTGGTCCTTAGAAAGCATTACTATGAACAAAGCTAGAGGAGGTGATGGAATTCCAGTTGAGCTATTTCAAATCCTGAAAGATGATGCTGTGAAAGTGCTGCACTCAATATGCCAGCAAATTTGGAAAACTCAGCAGTGGCCACAGGACTGGAAAAGGTCAGTTTTCATTCCAATCCCAAAGAAAAGCAATGCCAAAGAATGCTCAAACTACCACACAATTGCACTCATCTCACACACTCAGATCAGATCAGTCGCTCAGTCGTGTCTGACTCTTTGCGACCCCATGAATCGCAGCATGCCAGGCCTCCCTGTCCATCACCAACTCCCAGAGTTCACTCAGACTCACGTCCATCGAGTCAGTGATGCCATCCAGCCATCTCATCCTCTGTCGTCTCCTTCTCCTCCTGCCCCCAATCCCTCCCAGCATCAGAGTCTTTTCCAAGGAGTCAACTCTCCGCATGAGGTGGCCAAAGTACTGGAGTTTCAGCTTCAGCATCAGTCCTTCCAAAGAAATGCCAGGGCTGATCTCCTTCAGGATGGACTGGTTGGATCTCCTTGCAGTCCAAGGGACTCTCAAGAGTCTTCTCCAACACCACAGTTCAAAAGCATCAATTCTTCGGCGCTCAGCCTTCTTCATAGTCCAACTCTCACATCCATACATGACCATAGCAAAAACCATAGCCTTGACTAGATGAACCTTTGTTGGCAAAGTAATGTCTCTGCTTTTGAACATGCTATCTAGGTTGGTCATAACTTTCCTTCCAAGGAGTAAGCGTCTTTTAATTTCATGGCTGCAGTCACCATCTGTAGTGATTTTGGAGCCCAGAAAAATAAAGTCTGACCCTGTTTCCACTGTTTCCCCATCTATTTCCCATGAAGTGGTGGGACCGGATGCCATGATCTTCGTTCTCTGAATGTTCAGCTTTAAGCCCACTTTTTCACTCTCCACTTTCACTTTCATCAAGAGGCTCTTTAGTTCCTCTTCACTTTCTGCCATAAGGGTGGTGTCATCTGCATATCTGAGGTTATTGATATTTCTCCCGGCAATCTTGATTCCAGCTTGTGTTTCTTCCAGTCCAGCGTTTCTCATGATGTACTCTGCATATAAGTTAAATAAACAGGGTGACAATATACAGCCTTGATGAAATCCTAGAAAAAGCTCAAAATTCTCCAAGCCAGGCTTCAGCAATACGTGAACCGTGAACTTCTAGATGTTCAAGCTCGTTTTAGAAAAGGCAGAGGAACCAGAGATCAAATTGCCAACATCCGCTGGATCATGGAAAAAGCAAGAGAGTTCCAGAAAAACATCTATTTCTGCTTTATTGACTATGCCAAAGCTTTTGATTGTGTAGATTACAATAAACTGTGGAAAATTCTGAAAGAAATGGGAATACCAGACCACCTGACCTGCCTCTTGAGAAACTTATATGCAGGTCAGGAAGCAACAGTTAGAACTGGACATGGAACAACAGGCTGGTTCCAAATAGGAAAAGGAGTACGTCAAGGCTGTATATTGTCACCCTGCTTATTTAACTTCTATGCAGAGTACATCATGAGAAACGCTGGACTGGAAGAAACTGGGAGTTGGTGTTGGACACGGAGGCCTGGCGTGCTGTGATTTATGGGGTCGCAAGTGTCGGAGACAACTGAGTGACTGAACTGAACTGAACTGAACTGAAACATGTTGGATCTTAGTTACCTGACCAGGGATTGAACCCATGTCCCCTGCATTGGCAGGCAGATTCTTAATCACTGGTCCACCAAAGAAGTCAGAATTCAAAGTCTGGGCTCCAGAGTCTATACTTGTAATTGTAAACTTTTGCTGGAGAGCCTTTAATATTTCCCACATAATGAATCATTTCATCCTGGGTCAACTTTGCTGCTTCATAAAATGTTGCACCTTGTTCCTTATGCACACTTCTCCCGTTACGTCTGCTATCTTGGCCACCAGAACACCAGGAGACTATATCTATGAGAAAACTCTCAATTACTCATTTCTTCATTCCTTCCATAAACACTTTGTGCTTGTACATGCAGGTTGTTTGGAACCCAGGGACACTTAAGATGCTATGAAGTTAAACTTTGTATATTCCAAGTCTCCATACAAACAGCAGTTTTATCCCTAGGTCCAGGTCACTGGTCCTGAATTCAGATGTGTTGGTTTCTAACTATAGTAGTGAGGTGAGGAAAGAACTTGACAAAAAGGGAGTTGAAAACACAACTCTCCATCTTCGGATTCTGTGAGTTACATGTTTTTTTCTCAAGGCTCCACATCATCTCCCAGGATAAGGCATGGCCTCCAGGACAAGATGTGCCAGATTCTGGTTTTGACTTGCCAACCAGCTGGGTCAAATAAAAAACTTGATTAAGACCACTATCATATGTCAATTATACCTCACTAAAACCGAAATGAAAACATTTTAAGCTCAATGTTTCTATTGTTCATAAAGAAACTTCATGGATTTTGACTGCATCTCTCAAGTTTTTATTTAAAAGGAGCACTGATCAAAGATCTTTCCATGAAATCACTAGCAGATGTTGGCACTTCAGACAACCAGCAAGAAAGGCTCATCCTTAGCAAAAGAATACCTCTGTTATCTACATACTTTGGATGCACTTAAAGAAAAAAGAAGAAGGAAGAGGATGGGGAGGAGGACAAGCAATTCAATTTGGCTTGTAATAAAAATGCAATTACTTAGAATAAGATTCTTGTTTGTGTTTTTTTTTCTTAATTTTAATAGCTTTATTGAATTGCAATTTACATACTATACAATTCACCTATTATAAAGTATACAGTGTAATCATTTTTAGTCCATTTAAAGTGGTGCAACCATCCTCACCATCTAGTTTCAGAGCAAGTCCATCACTTCAAAAAGTTGATCCCGCTTGCTGACTATTACTACTTTACTTTATATAAAAAATTATTTATTTATTTAGCTGCCTCGGGTCTTAGTTGCAGAATCGTTTACTTATGACATGTGAACAAAGCTGCAGCATGTGGAATCTAGTTCCCTGACCAAGGATTGAACCCAGGCTCCCTGCATTGGGAACGCTGAGTCTTAGCCACTGAGCCACCATGGAAGTCCCACTATTGTTACTTTATAACTTCTTCTGGAGTTTCAGACCTTGACCTCAGTAGATACACTTAAAATGAATGCTATTTATGATTGCACTGCAGTTTGCAGGATCTTCTTTCCAGACCAGGGATTGAACTGGGGCAGGCAGTAAAAGCATTAAGTGCTAACCTCTGGACCGCCAGGGGATTCCAAATGAATGCTTTCTATATTCATTCTTGTTTCTTCCCAGGGCAAGAAGCTCTACTTTATTTTCTGAGATCTTTTATAGGATATTATTTTCCCTAATTTTCCTGGCCTCCCTTCTTTTGAAAGTTCTTCAGTTTGCCACAGATGACAGGTTGTTTCTGAAACTTACCTGATGTACTCATTAGTATTCAATTATATCTTCTGGGTGCAATATTTTGGGCCCTTTGCAAAACAGTCTTCTAACCAGTAACAATTAACAAGCTTTGGTTTAGGTTGGTTAACAGGTACATTTCCAATCCTATCTCCCTCCATGAAAATGTTTTCTGTGAATATAAAAATCAGTAGCCATAAAATTAGGTGAATTTTTTTTTTTTATGAGGAGTTGTAGATTTACCTCATCACTTTGAAGAGTGTTTATCTATGAATAAAAGCAAGGAAATGATCACCATGGAAATGAGGACAGTGACCTCACTAGACATAAAGGACAGGGTTGTGACTGAGAGGTGACTAAGGTCTACTAATGCAGGATTCCTTGGAAGGTGGTGAATATACAGGTTTACCTTATAATCATCTTTATGCATATTTCTGCATATGTGTTACATTTCACAAGAAAACATTTTTTTAATAGAGAAAAAAAGATACCCCTAGAGAAATGGATAAGAGATAAAGATCTTTCACTGTTTGCTCTGCTATTTTTATTGTTGTCACAATTTCCCAGAAACAAAGGCACTATCTCCGTGATTAAGTCCAGTTGCAAAGAAATGTTGTAGAACATCATTTAAAAACCTGTTTCTCAGAATTGTGCAAACTAAAACTGTATCCTGGAACCTCATACACGTTTTCTGATCTCTTAAAATATAATGTTGATGAAAATGTGATTCTTATGTGATTGCAAAAAATTGAAATGCGTGTATGTTTTACAGTTTACATCATTGATTTGCCTTCTTTGTAATGGTTGCCTCGAAGGCTTAGTTGTCCCGAGGCGTGTGGGATCTTAGTTCCCTAACCGGGGATCAAACCTATGTCCCTGCATTGCAAGGGGATTCTTAACCATTGGATCACCTCAATTGTTCTTAAATACACACACTGCTGGAAGCTGCCAGAGGCAGGAATATGCTGTCTTTAATCCTTCCCTCATATTGAACTTATAGCCTTATAAAACAAAACAAATTATACTTTTTTGAATGCTTTCCCAAATTCAGTGTATAAATTTTTTTTTTTTTTTTTTTGCCTCTGTTGGGTCTGTTGTGATGTCAGCAAGGTCACATTTGCAGCTACTGGAAATATTAAGAGAGGACAAGTAGGGGAATGGGGCACAATTAGTATTTTTTTTAGTTTGTGATGTACTTCACTCTTCTCCCCAACCCCCCCCCTTTTTTTTAATTAAAAAAATATTGTTTCCAAACCCCTTGAATCTGGTGTGAGTTACTTATTCCTCTGTGAGGTGGTTTCTTCTATCATGTTCCATTCTTATGCTTGCTGACACATTTATCAGTTCTTTTCTAAGAGCAGAGAGAGAGGAAAGTAGGTGACATGACGAAAATATAGACAACAGGAGTTTTATGCAGATAATACCCTTCACTTAATGAGGAAATGTAGATATTGAGTTTGAGAGTAGTTCCTCTGATTGCAAACATGTTAAATCTTGTTTTTATTCAAATGCAACTGTTCATTAGGTTTTAAAAATTAAGTGAAACTTTTAATATTAAATTTTAAGTACATATAACAGGAATAGAAATTTTTTTATTGAAAAGAGATGGAGTCAGCTCATTTGGCTATAAAATGAAATGTGGGGTCAAGATGTTCCAGCTTTTCAGGAGATCATGTTTTAAAATGTGGGGAAATACTGACATTAGTTGAGATTGTTGGGAGGAAGGCTGTTGAGTAGATTATCTTCAGAATACCTGCCTGCTTCAGTGAGTCAGAGCAATGCCCTCCAAACCAGAAGTAATAGTCTCTTTATCCTGTTGGTTTCTCTAGTGCTTTCCTGGAACTTGTGTGTGTGTGTGTGTGTGTGTGTGTGTGTGTGTGTGATCTTAGCTCTCTGGGGATTGAACCTAGGCTTTTGGCAGTGAAGGTACAGAGTCCTAACCACCAGACCGCCAGGGAATTCCTCCTTATAATTTCTTTTATGGCACTTAAACACTTTGTGGGCTTCCCTGATAGATCAGTTGGTAAAGAATTCGCCTGCAAGATAGGAGACCCCAGTTTGATTCCTGGGTTGGGAAGATCCTCTGGATAAGGATTAGGCTACCCACTCCCTATCTTGGGCTTCCCTTGTGGCTCAGCTGGTAAAGAATCTGCTTGCAATGCAGGAGATCTGGGTTGGATCCCTGGGTTGGGAAGATCCCCTGGAGAAGGGAAAGGCTACCCACTGTATAGTCCATGGGGTTGCAAAGAGTTGGACATGACTGAGCAACTTTCACTAACACTTTGTATCATTTCTTATAGTTGTGTATGTGTTCTGGAGTTTGTTTTTAACTTTTACATTTTTTAACTTTATTGAAGTATACTTGATTTACAATGCCATGTTAGTTTCAGGTATACAGCACAGTGATTCAGGTATATAAATATATATGTGTATATACATATATTATTTTTCATATTATTTTCCCTTATAGGTTATCACAAAATATTGAGTATAATATTGTGCTACACTTAGATCCTATTTTATATATAGTAGTGTATATCTGGGGCTTCCCTGGTGGCTCAGACGGTAAAGAATCCACTTGCAATGCGGGAGACCTGGGTTCAATCCCTGGGTTGGAAAGATCCCATGGAGGAGGGCATGGCAACCCACGCCAGTATTCTTGCCTGGAGAGTCCCATGGACAGAGGAGCCTGGCGGGCTACAGTCCATGAGGTCACAAAGAGTAGGACAGGACTGAGTGACCAAGCACAGCACATCACAGTGTATCTGATAACCCCAACCTCCTAGTTTTTCCCTTCCTCCCCTTTCCTTTCTGGTAACCATAAGTTTGTTTTCCATGCCTTTGGGTCTATTTCTATTTTGTAAATAAATTCATTTGTATCTTTTTTTTTCAATTCCACATATAAGTGATATCATATGATAATTTATCTTTCTTTGTCTTGCTTACTTCACTTAGTATGATAATCTCTAGTTGCATCCATGTTGCTATAAATGGCATTTTTTTTAATATGGCTAAGTTGTATTCCATTTATATATGTATCACATCTTCTTTTCCTATTCATCTGTTGATGGACATTAGGTTGTTTTCATGTCTTGGCTATTATAAATAGTGCTGCAGTCAACATTGGGATGCATGTATCTTTTTGAATTATAGTTTTCTCTGGATATATATATATATATGCCCAGGAGAATTGTGTATGTGTTTGATTTCTCTCCTTGACTGTCTCTTATGGGCAGGAGAACACTTAGCATGTCTTATTCACCAGTTCATCTTAGTATCTTGCATAGTGCTTTGCTCAACTTAGGGTTTCGATAAGTGGTTACTAAGGTCATGAATAGATGACAGACTGAGTCAGCAGCACTGGTTTTCCTTCTTGGCTTTGGTTAACCACATCTGCTGAGTATATCAAACAACCCCAGACATGAGGCAAAACCAAGTAATCTTATGAAAATAAAATCATACTCCAAGCAAGAGAAATTCTGAATCTTAAGCCCAAGTAAGAGTCAGAATAGACAAATTTCAAGTAGTTCACTCTTAGAGATATTACATGAATCACAGGCATTAGCTGTGATGATAGGCAGAAATGATACCTAATGATCTACAAGCCTTCATGAAACAGTAGACATTCTATGGTGGTATCATTTTAGGCAAGAAGACAGTGAAAAATCTAGAAAATTGCTCACATCAAATCCACAGCAGTAGCAAACAAGATATAGTCTTTAGAGGCTTTATATAAGACAAAGCTTGCTACTATTTTCCTTTCAAGAGGAAATGTGTGTGTGTGTTAGTCACTTCAGTCATGTCTGGTTCTTTGTGTCCCCATGGACTGTAGCCCACCAGGCTTCTCTGTCCATGGAATTGTCCAGGCAAGAATACTGGAGTGAGTTGCCACACCCTCCTCCAGGGGATCTTCTTCACCCAGGGATCGAATCTTCGTCTCCTGCATTAGCAGGCAGATTCTTTACCACCAGTGCTCCCTGGGAAGCCTTTTCCAATTCATAAGATAAGAAGGTAAAGGATTCAAAGAAGACATCAACAATATACAGAATCTACTTTTCCCTAAATATTCAAAAAGTTCCTTCTCTACCAATAATTCCCATTAAAATACAAGACAGACTGTTACTTCTTCCACTATGAAAGGCAAAACACTTTTGTAAACTTCTTCTAGCTGCTGCTGCTGCTAAGTCGCTTCAGTCGTGTCCGACTCTGTGCAACCCCATAGACGGCAGCCCACCAGGCTCCTCTGTCCCTGGGATTGTCCAGGCAAGAACACTGGAGTGGGTTGCCATTTCCTTCTCCAATGCATGAAAGTGAAAAGTGAAAGTGAAGTCACTCAGTCATGTCCGACTCTTAGCGACCCCATGGACTGCAGCCTACCAGGCTCCTCTGTCCATGGGATTTTCCAGGCAAGAGTACTGGAGTGGGGTGCCACTGCCTTCTCCGCTCCTTCTAGCTACCATCCCATTTATTGGCTCTCTTGCCACAAAACTTCTCTAAAACATTTTTTTCATTTTTATTTTATTTTGGCTCTGCTGGGACTTAGTTGTAGTGTGAGGGGGCTCCTCTAGCTGTGGAGTACGTGCTCTGGAGTGCACGGGCTTAGTAGTTTCAGAGCTTGGGCTCTCTAGTTGTGGTGCATGGGCTGCATCTTGGTTCCTAGTTCCCCGACCTGACCTGGGATTGAACCCCATCCCCTGCATTGGAAGGTGGGTTCTTGACCACTGGACCACTAGGGAAGTCCCCTGTCACAAAACTTCTTGAGAGAGTCGTCTATCCTGCTTTCTTTCCTACACACACCCTGATCAGGTTCCTGCCCCATGAATCCACCAAAACTGCTACATAAGTCATGAAAGAGCTGCTTATTGGTAAATTCAATGGACAATCTCCATCTTCGTCTTGCATCACTTATCAGCAGTGTTTGAAACAACTGATTATCACCTCTGTCTTTTAACACTTTGTTCACTTGGCAGATACCACAGTCTTCTGGTTTTCCACCAACTACAGACAAGTCATTGTCAGTCTCCTTTGCTGATTTCTTTCCACTCCTTGTTTCTTCATGTTGGATGTCCCAGGGCTCAGTCTGGAGACCTCTTTTCTTACTGGGCTTCCCTGGTGGCTCAGACAGTAAAGAATCTGCCTGTAATGCAGTAGACCCAGGTTTGATCCCTGGGTTAGGAAGCTCCCCTGGAGAAAAGAATGGCTACCCACCCCAGTATTCTTGCCTAGAGAATTCCATGGACAGGGGAGCCCTTATAGTGCATGGGGTTGAAACGAGTCAGACATGACTGAGTGACTAACAGTTTCAATTTCTTACTATAGTCACTCAACTCACCTCATGACTTTGGATTTCATCTATGCATTGGAGATGCTCAACTGATGTCTCTAGTGTGGATTTGTCTCCAGATCTGTATGGCCAGCCACCTACTTTACACCTTTACTTCAAAGTCTACTAGATATCTTAGACTTAATATGCCCCAAACTGAACTCCCAATCTCCCCTTAAAGTCTACTCCACCCATAGTCTTCCCCATATAATGAATGGCAACTTCTCTTTCTAATAGTAGTTGGAATCATCCTTGACTTCTCTCATTTTTCTCATTCTCCTGCTCACTCCCAAATTCTGTTGGCTGTTTCTTCAAGACATATCCAGAGTGGCTGATTCACTTTGCTGTGCAGCAGAGGTTGACGTGGCATTGTAAAGCAAGTATACTCCAATCAAATTTTTAAAAAAAAATCCACTTCTCTCTGCCTTCACCACTGCCACCTTGGTCTGAGCCCTCAGCACCTCTTACCTGTACCATTGCATCTCCCACCTGACTGGTCTCTGTGCTTCTCTCTCTTGTTCCCTACACTCTGTTTTCAATATAGCATCGAGAGAGTGATCCTTTTAAAACACCAGGGAGATCAGATCACTCCTCTGTTCAAAATATTCCAATAGGTCCCATCTTAGAGTAAAAAGCCACAGACATCCCCTTCTACTTTCCCTAACACTCATTCTGCTTTGGCCACACTGGCCACTTGCCAGGCCTATTCCTAACTCAGGGCTTTCTATTCCCTCTACTCATGCTCTCCCGTGGATGTCTACTTGGTTCACTTCTTCCATCCCTTCAGGTCTTTCTTCAAATGCTACTTGCTGAGTTAGATCTTCTCTGACCATCTTTTTTTTTTAATTAATTTTTTAATTGGAGTATAGTTGATTTATATTGTTGTGTTAGTTTCTGCTGTACATTCCTATATAGGTCATTACAGAGCCCTGAATAGAGTTCCCTGGGCTATACAATAGGTTCTTATTATTAGTTACTTTTTATATAAGTAGCATGTACATGTCAATCCCAATCTCCCAGTTTATTCCCCAACCCATTATCCTCTTTGGTCACCATAAGTGAGTTCTCCACATCTGTGACTCAATTTCTGTTTTGTAAAAAGGTTCATTTCTATGACCATCCTCTTTAAAATAGAAACACTGATCGCCAGCATTGTTTCCCTTTTTGGACTTATTTTAATCTCCAGCACTTATGTCGGCAGACAGAAGAGGGCTTGGCACTGAGCCTGCAGCTCTACAATATTTAAAGCTTGGGGGAAGAAAGCAGCAAATGAACCTAAAGAATAACTTTCAGTGAGGCAAGAGGAAACCCAGGAAACTGTGACCTCATGAAAGGCAATAACGGGGAAATGTTTCAGAAGTGCTCATCTGAATCGAATGCGACTGAGATGCTGATAAATATTGGACACGGAAGTGAGACTGGTCTTAGGAGATCTCAACAAGAGAATTTTCTCAGAATGGCACAGACAGAGGATAGACTGGACTGAAGAGTAAGGGAGGAATGGAAATAATACGTATATATGTATGCTCAGTCATGTTCCACTCTTTTGCAACCCTATGGACTGTAGCTGCCAGGCTCTCTGTCCATGGGATTCTCGAGGCAAGAATACTGGAGTAGGTTGCCAATACCTTCTCCAGGGGATCTTCCAGGCCCAGTGATCAAACCCGTATCTCTTACATCTCCTGCATTGGCAGGTGGATTCCTTACCACTATGTTATTTGGGAAGCCTGGAAATAACATGCCAAATACCTTTTGAGATGTTTTGCTGTCAAGGGAATCAAAGAAAAGAGGCATAGCCCAAAGTAGATGTAGGGTCAAGGTAGGGTTTTTAAAGGTAGTGTTCCTAGAGCAGAAATGTGTCCAGTGGGGAGACAGAAAATGATGGTGCAGAAGAAAGAGGATAAATCTTGGACCAAAGTCCTTAAGAAAGTGGGAGGGGGAGGAATCCAGAGTTCAGTGCAGGGGTTGACCCTTGATGAAAGTAAAAGTGTTAGTTGCTTAGTTGTGTCCCACTCTTTGCTACCCCATGGACTATAGCCCACCAGGTTCCTCTGTCCATGGTATTCTCCGGGCAAGAATACTGGAGTGGGTTACCATTTCCTTCTCTAGGGAATCTTCCCGACGCAGGGATTGAACCCAGGTTTCCCACGCTGCTGGCAGATTCTTTACCATCTGAGCTACCAGCTCGTAGTGTTCCCCGATGGTTCAGTGAGTAAAGAACATGCCTGCAATGCAGGAGACACAGGAGATGCAGGTTCGATCCCTGGTTGGGAAGATCCCCTGAAGAAGGAAATGGCAATACACTCCAGTATTTTTGCCTGGGAAATAAATACATTTAAAAATAAAAAGTTAAAAAAAAAGTGTTGAGATAGCTTTAAAGGTGAACTCTGTCAGAAATTCAAAATGTCATAAATCAGTCTTCCCTGGTGGATCAGTGGTAAAGAATCTGCCTGCCAATGCAGGTGACATGGGTTCAACCTCTGGTCTGGGAAGATCCCACATGCCATGGAGCAACTAGGCCCGTGCGCCACAACTACTGAGCCAGCACTCTAGGGCCCAGGAACCACAACTACCAAGCCCATGTGCTGCACCTACTGAAGTGCACGTGCCCTAGAGCCTGGGGTCCACAACATTACACGCCACAACAAGGAGAAGCCTGAGCACCACAACCAGAGAGTAGCCCCCACTCACGGCAACTGGAGAGAAGAGGCCATGCAGCACAAAGACCCAGCACAGCTGAAAGCAAATAAATAAAATTATTTTAAGAAGTCATAAATTGTAAAATGTTACAGCAGGATAGGACGTGGAGTTCCTGGTAAACAAAATACTGTGGCATAATCTTCACAGTATCACTACTCAGTAAATAGTAATTTATCTTGTGGTTTTTGAATACTCATTTTGTGCTAGATATTGTGTCCTTGTAATACATAGTCAGAGATATTTGGGTGATAGGGAAAGAATTCAGAAGGAAGATTCCTGATCATTTCCCCATTTCATTTGGGGCAGCCCATTTAACAGTTTCACTTTCTCCAGCAACAAAATGAAAAGGATATTTCCTATGATATTTGAATATTATTATGGTGGAATGTTTGTGTTCCCCTTCAAGTTCATATGTTGAAACCCCACCAACGTAATGGTATTACTTCAGGAGGTTATTAGGATTAGGGCTTCCCTGGTGGATCAGACGGTAAGGAATCTGCCCACAGATCAGGGTTCAATCCCTGGGTCAGGAAGATTGCCTGGAGAAGGGAATGGCTACCCATTCCAGAGTTCTGACAAAACATGGTCCATGGGAGAACAGAATGGAAAACCACTTCAGTATTCTTGCTTTGAGAACCTCATCAACAGTATGAAAAGGCAAAAAGATATGACACTGAAAGATGAACTCCCCAGGTCGGTAAGTGCCTAATATGCTACTGGAGAAGAGTGGAGAAATAACTCCACAAAGAATGAAGAGACATAGCCAAAGCAAAAACAATGCCTACTTGTGGATGTGACTGGTGATGAAAGTAAAGTCTGATGCTATAAAGAACAGTGTTGCAGAGGAACCTGGAATGTTAGATCCATGAATCAAGGTCAATTGGAAGTGGTCAAACAGGAGATGGAAAGAGTGAACATCAACATTTTAGGAATCAGGCTCCTCTGTCCATGGGATTTCCCAGACAAGAATACTGGAGTGAGTTGCCATTTCCTTCTCCAAGGGATCTTCCTGACCCAGGGATCGAATCCGCATCTCTCACTCCTCATGCATTGATAGGCAGGCAGGTTCTTTACCACTAGTGCCATCCATGAAATTAGCCAAAATAGATTAGTGGTTGCCCCAAGAGAGGGGAGGGAAAAATGGGAAGTGACTGTTAACAGGCATAGGGTTTCTTTCTGGGGTGATAAAATGTTCTGGAATTAGTGATGATGGTTGAATGTGAATTTTCTAAGACCATCGTATACTTTAAATGGGTGAATTGTATGAAATACAAATTATATTGCAATGACTATGTTAAATGTACTAAAATACCAATGTCGCCAGAAGTCTAACCTCTGACTTACACAGAATTCCTTTTTTGGACAGCAGATAATATGCAAAGCATGCAGTCTAATTTTACTTACAAATTCCTTACATACCTAGCTGTCAGGTTACTATTTTAAGTAAATAGCAGGAAAAAAACTGTGGCTCTTTTAATTCTGGAATGCAATTTTTTAAATTATGGTTAAGTAAACCATCCCAAACAGTATATTCTTCATACAAGGCAAAATCTGTAATTTCATGATACTGTTAAACGTTGACTGCTGTTTAGATTTGTATATTATAAAATATTTGCATTCTTCAGAGACCAGATTAATGGTCGCCAGAGACGGACAGTGCGTGGGCAAAATGGAGGTCAAAGGGTACAAACTCAGTTATAGCAGTCCCTGGGGATGTAATGTACAGCATGGTGACTATAATTAGCAATACTGTAGCATTCGTTTGAAAGTTGTTAAGAGAATAAGTCTTTAAACTGCTTATTCCAAGGGAAAAAAAAACACACAAAACTATGTGTGGTGATGGATGTTAATTTAAACTTATTGGTTATTATTTCCCAATATATACATATGTCAAATCATTGTACACCTAAAAACACAGTATGTTGCTATGTCAATTACATTTATTTCAATTAAAATTTTTGCATTCTTGTTCAGGTAAGGACAATGGTTTCCTTTTCTTGGCTCCACAAGTCTGCCTTGTATATGCACTTCATAATTTTCTTGGTCTCAAACTGATTTATACTTTCAAATTTGCCATCACTTTGGAACACACTTTTTTATTTAAAAAAAATCTGAAACTCTCTAAAAGGACAAAGCAAAATGAAGTTCTATTTGTGTTAAAGTTTTCTTCTAAATGGGCTTTCTCTGGGGAGGTGTAAGAGTCTACGCTTTAGTTTTTCAAAATGTGAGCGGTTAGGCTGATAGTGAACGCTCGCCCCAAAAAGCAGACATTTTTCGTTTTCTTTTATTTCGTTTGGGCAGCATCGTGTATAGTCCAGGCGTTTGTGAGTCGCTAAAGGGAAGAACCTGGAAACTAAGGAGCCGCTGCGGGCCGGGGTCACCGGCAGGCGTCCCCTTCTGGCCAATCTTCCCGTTGTCCGTGCAGCCACCCAGCCCCGCGGCCTCCGCCATCGCTCGCCCTCGTGGCGCTCCCGGCAATCTACCTGGGCCCAGCCTGCCGCGCCCCCGCCCGCGCCGTCGCCAAGGCACCGCGCCGCCCCGCCCCCTCGGCGCTCCGCCGGCCCGCCCGCGGCCCCACTCGCCCCTCCCTCTGCCCCTCGCTGCTGCGGGGGAGAGGGTGGGGTGGAGGCGGGAAGAGACGCAGGCGAGAGGAAATAGGCGGTGCGACGCCCGCGGCCCATTGGCTGCCTCATGCTAGGGCCAGAAGCCCCGCCTCTCTGGAGAGGTCACGTGATCCCTTTCAAAGATGGCCGCCCTGTTGTTTTGATGAATAATACTTGGTGGGGCGAGGGGTAAGAGTAGGGGTGGAGGGGTAGGCGGATTTACTCTACCAGCGAAAGCATCGAGAGTCCGGTCCTCCCCCTCCCCCCTGCCCAAGCTCCGCCGTGGAGGAGGGGCGTGGCCGGCTTGCTTTGGGAGGGGAGGAGCTTTCCTCCTCAGTGCTGGGCTCTGCCTGGGCGGCTGTGGGGTCGTCGTACCTCGGGGCACCCACTCTGCAGTTGAACACTTCCCGCCAGGGTCAAAGGGTAGGAAGGAGAGCAGGATCTGCTGAGGAAGCGCAGCTACCGCGCCACCAGCCCGAAGACCCAGCAGGCTCCGGGCACGAGGCGAGCTGGAGACCGAGCTCCTTGTCTGGGTAACCTGGGAAGCAGAGGGTAAATAAGTGGCGCCTTAAGATAAACCCTGTAGCAGCAGCAGTGGCGGTCAAAGGAGGCTGCTGGAGACGGCAGCAGCTGTAGGAGTCTCTGGGGCGATTGGAGTGACCGACGCCAAGGCATTTCAGTGCCTCTCGTGTTCTTATTTTTTAACCTCTGACTATGCAATTCTGAAACCTCCCCCATTCGGGGGACCAGACAGCCCGATAGACACCTACCACTCTCCTCCCGCCCTGGTCTCAAAGAACGGAAGATCTTTCCCTAACGCCTTTAACCATTAAGAGGAAAGCGATGGAGGAGCTGAGCGCTGATGAGGTGAGGAGGTTGGGGGACACCTTGGGAGATTAGTTGGCAACTCTTTGGCGCTTTGGGTAGGCGTGATACTGCGCCAGTGGTGCCTGGCCTTTGGTCTGCGATGGAGATGACATCTAAGAATAAAATGAGTCCCTAAGAGGGTCTCCGATTGTATTCTCTTATATTTCTTTGCCTTTTTTTTGCATCCTGTATTCCATTTGCCTCTTTTCGAGTTTTCTTTTAGAGTCTAAAGAAGAGGAGAACATATTGAGGTTTTTATTCTTTTTTTCAGGGTATTTAAGCTAGAAGGGCTAGATTTACATGAAGTTGAGTGTGTGTGTGTGTGTGTGTGTGTGTTTGTACACGCGCCTGCGCGCGCACGTACGTGTGCGCGCGCGCGCCTTACTGCAGAGATTGAAAGAATAATTTTGGGTGGAATCAGAATGTATGGGTGTATGTTTTTAAATGGATTTGAAATCCCGAGTATGTGTGGACACGTCATTGTATAAGTTGACTGCACATTACGTGTGTGTTTGGGGGTGGCCTACAAACAGATTCTTTGATATTTAACAAAACGTGTATCTTCTCAATAGCTTAGTGAATTACAGTTAAAATTTAGCAGTTTAACAGACCAGTAATGGCTTCTGGCGTACTTCTCTTGCAGCGTGATTTTTTCTAGTTTTTGTCCCTTTCAAACTCGTGTTTTGCTGTAGCAGACACTGAACAGGAAGCAAATGGAAGCAAATGACTTTGAAAATTCCCCCTATTATCATTTCTGAAAGGATTATTACAGATCCCTTTCTGGATGACTTCTAGATTATTTAATAATAATCTTAAAAACTGGCATTTAGGGTACAGGGAATTTCCTGTGATTCTGTTGACTCCCCACCCCCCTTTAAAAAAAAAAAAACATGGAGTTTCTCTTTCAGGACCCCTCCTGACCTCCTTGTCTTCTACCTACCATTTCTTCCACTGGTTCTTGTAAAACTTCTGTACAGTATTAGAAAAGTAGTTGTCAGTCAGGTTGGTTGTACTGTAAAACTTCCATGCTTCAGTTTTTGCTACAGAGTAGTCAATATGTTTACCTAGAGACTAAAATTCTCCAGAGTGAAGCAGGCGAGTTGGGGGCTAAGGGTCAGGTAGGAAAGGAAGCAAATAATTTTGTTGCTTTGATACCTGGCTGTTTTGAAAGTCAGGATTACCCATTCTGTGTTACTGACTTCGTTTTCTAAATGCATCAGTAATGTAATCTTAAATTAGAAAAATATTGAACAGCTTCTTTCATATAGGAACCATCAAGAGATCCTCTTAGAGGCACTTCGTTTTGTGTCGTTTTTTTATAAGTGCACCCCCCCTTAAAAAAATATTAATCCTCATGGATCATTTATCTTAAGGCCAAGAGTTTTTAAGTAGTAGAAATTACATTTTTCTTGACATTCTCTAAATAGTTCCTGGTTTAGAAGTTTTTACATTCTTGAGTTTTTACCAAGAAATTGTTTTCAAACCATTAAAGTATACAAACCAGTTAAAGAGCTGTATAATCTGAACTGCAGCTTTTTACTTTACCCAGTCCTTGAGGGAAGGTATTAACTTTTTTGACCATATAAGGAACAAATGTAATCATTGTGGAGGAGATAGATATTTTTCAAGGTCAACAGAATATTAAATATGAAAAATTTAATTCACTAATACAAGATCAATATAAACTTATGTTCAACAAATTAGTTGGCCTGACCACAAAGGGACAGTTCAGTAATTTTACTCTCAATGGAATCTAGAATAGATCTTTTTTGGGGAAAAGTTTAAATTTTTAAAAAATCCATTTCCTTTAATTCTGGCATTAGGTGAACAGTTCTTAACAGAAACATTTCTGAAGCTTTTGCCTTATTGTTACTCTGTTGGTGGAAACTTGTGTCATAGGTGTGGTAGGCGACATTGATTTGGTTAGATAACATTTATGTTGTTGAAAATTCAAACATGCATCTCAGGGTGTAAAACAGTCAACACCGTGACCTTTCAATCTAAATTAGGGAATCAGGTAAGACAGGATTTTATATTTTAGCAAAATGGAAATAGATGAGAATGTAATCCATGAAAAATAGAGGCTGCTATAACCAGGCTAGGGCTTCCCTTGTAGCTCAGTCAGATAAGAATCTGCCTGCAATGCAGGAGACCTAGGTTTGCTTCCTGGGTCGGGAAGATCCCCTGGAGAAGGAAATGGCAACCCACTCCAGTATTGTTGCCTGGAGGATTCCATGGACAGAAGAGCCCGGTGGGCTACAGTCCTTGGAGTCATAAGAGTCAGACACGACTTAGCTAGTAAATCATCATCATCATCATCATCATAGCCAGGCTAGTAGCTTTAGAAGATTGTACATTATGGCTACTTTTTGGTCCCTCTCATTGATCACCTTGAATTCTTGTACTTTTCCTTTCTTGTGCTTTTAAGGAGAGTATTTCTTTAACTTCATTGCTGTTTCTATAGCACATAGAGCAGATCCATGACTAAGTTTATTCTTTCCAGGAACCGCATTTCAAGGCGTTATTATTTACAGTGCATTCATCCTGTACCCTACTCATGTTTGTTTATTTGTTTTAATACCAAAATAATGCTGTGATTAGAGCAGGTATTTTAAACTGTTTTCAACTGTGGTGATGATGTGTTTTCATGGAAATGATGTGCTTTGCTTTGCTTTGTTTCTTTTTTTTTTGGCAAAATCTTTATGACCTAGTTCATCTTTAAGAGAGCTGGCTGGGATTCAGGGTGTGGTAAAGGTTTTAGAAGTTGTCTTCCTTCCCAAATGCAGAATGTGTGACCTTGGATATTTTAGCAGTTTTTTCGGTGGAAGGGGACCGATATTTATTAACAGTCTTAGAAGCCTGCTCTGTGCCAGTCACTTTATAACCATTGTTTCATTTGATAAAACAGAGCAGTTCAGCAGATCCTTCAAATTTCCTTGTTTTAAAGGTGAAGCAACTGAGATTTAGGTTAAGTTCATAGTGCCCTGGCTTAGAAGTGGCAGAATTGGAGTTCATACCCAGGGTTCCTGATCTAAAAGCTCTTTTTGCTGTATTTTACTGCCTAACAACTGGCAATAAATTCACCACAGCTTCTCTATAAATATCCTACTAACATGCTTGATCTGCATAACTTTTCTGTAAAAGTGTTGTTCTTCATGAATTCATTCATGATGTGATCAAGTTTATAGTCTTTTTGGTGCTGACTCTCATCACACTCCTCCAATTATCATTCACTCAACAACTGTTTTTTAAAAAGATGCTGTACATCCCCAGCAATGTATTAGGTAGGTTAAGAGAAGCAGTCTTTTTCTTAAAGAAATTATTATGGGATTGGGGGATGGGTAGGGCCAGGTAGGAGTCCAGCAATTACAACACAGGGTGCTAAGAGCTATTATGGACACGTGCACAGTAAGACTCCTAAGAAAATCAAGAAGGGAACCCTGGTGGGATAGCATCTTAGTGAAGACTTTCAAGAAAAAGTGATGCTTGGGGACTTCCCTGGTGTTCCAGTGGTTAAGACTCTGCCCTCCCACCGCAGAGGGCACAGATTTGATCCCTGGTTGGGGAACTAGGAACCTGGATGACTCATGAGTACCCCCCTCCCCCCCCCCCCCGCAAAAAAAAAGGAAAACTGATCTTTATACTGAGCAGTAGTTGTCAGGCAAAGGGCTCTTGGAATGGACTGTGAAACTGGGGAGCTCAGGAAACTGCAAGTAGTGGGCCTGGAGATAGGATTTGTGGGGGAGTGGCTACAGGCAGACAGGCACCAGATCTCAGACAGTATTCAGAAATGCTCAGGCGTTTGAACTTTCTCAGTAAGACTGTAACAAGCCTTTGAGGGGTTTTAAGGGAGTAGATGACTGGCAAGGTGTCGAAGGTAGGTGGAAAGAAGCTGGCTGCAGGCTGAGAGATGCATTCAGAGATTGCTACTGCTATTGAGGAGCCAAGCAATGGAGTCCAAAGGCCTTGGCAGTGGGAATGGAGGAGAGCAGACAGGAGAAATTTTGAGGATCTAAGTTAAGCCACTTCTGATGCTCAGGTTGATGTGAAGGAGGTGGAGGCAGGGCAGGAAAGAAAAAGATAACTCCTTGATTTCTAGTTTGAGAGAAGGATGGACTGGAGGAGAGAGAAGAAATTCTAGACAAGGAGCAGATTGTGGAGAAAGAAGATACTTGTTTGGGTCACTGAAAGATGACCCAACATAGAGGCCCCTACCCCTGGCCTTTCTACTCTAGCATCTCCATTTGTGACCAATCTTTGTAACAGGCTTCATGACTTAAGCTCACTTTTTTCCCCAGGAGATAATTGCTGCCCCTCACTTTATAACCAGGATTCTCCTGAAGCCTGGTAGGAGAGTGGAATGTTACCTCTCCAGACCCTTTCTCAACTCTTTTTGGTTCATTTTAGCTAAGAGACAGAGAATGGTAATGATGTTAGCTGATATTTATGAATTTTAAATATGTGCTAAGCACTTAACTTGCTCAATAAAGTTGGTATTCTTATTCCCTTTTTACAGATAAGAAAATTGAGGCTGATAGCAATTAAGCAGTTTGCCAAAAAGTGCACAACTAGGAAGTGGTAGAACCTGGATTCTAATCCAGAGTCAGATTCCAGAGTTCTTAATCCCATTACTAAACTTCCTCCAAAAGAATAATCTGAGCAAGTTGTAATGGTTATGGCATTTTTATTTTCCCTTTTGAGATGGAAACTGGAAGCATTAACCCCTTGTTACCATTAAGAGTGGAGCTCATCAAGTAGCCTTCTATTCTTTTATGGGGAAAAGATCACAAGATTTCTGATGAGGGGGTCCTTGGATCTTCAGGCCTTTGCTTCTCGCACAGAGCATTTTCTGAGACGGTACTTGGGGTGTGTCTAGGTGGAGACAGCTTCTTGTAGCAGCTCCTTCAGTGATACTTGCTATTTACTTGCTACATGTCAGACACCACGTGAGACTTGCTGGTATGGGGCTTCTTTCTGGTGGGAGGAGACGTGATAAATATCCACATAAGCTGTCATTTGGTGGGCTTCCCTGCTGGTCCAGTGGTTAAGAATCCTCCTTGCTGTGCAAGGGACACCAGTTCGACCCTTGGTCCAGCCAGATCCCACGTGCCTCGGAGCAGCTAAGCCTGTGAGCCCCAGCTGCTGAAGCCTGTGTACCCTAGAGCCTGTGCTCCACAACAAGAGAAGCCACTGTAGTGAGAAGCCCTCACATCGCAACTAGAGAAAAGCCCACTTGCATCAGCGAAGACCCAGTGCAGCCAAAAATAAAGAAATAAATATTTTTAAAAGATGTCATATGTGATGGTACCATGGAGAAAGATAAAATAGGCTATAAAGGGATGGAGAGCAGTAAGGATAAGAGAAGTGTGTGCAATTTTGGGAGGTGACTTCTGGAAAAAAATTTAAAAGATGACGGAGCCATCTGGGGGAAGAGTGTTTGAAAGAATAGGGGACAGCAGAAACCAGGGGCACGTCCCCTACTGCTTCAGGAACACCATGGGGGTCAAGTGTGGTTGGGGCTGAGCAAGGACACAGTGGCAGGAGGTGAAGTCATTCACTCACTCGAGAAACCTTTACTGAGTTCTAACTGGGTTTCAGTCAGTTCTAAGACACTCCCCGTGCCGTGCTACCGTGCTAAGTCGCTTCAGTTGTATGTGACTCTGTGACCCTATGGACTGTAGCCCACCGGGCTCCTCTGTCCATGGGATTCTCCAGGCAAGAATACTGAAGTGGGTTGCCATTTCCGTCTCCAGGGGATCTTCCTGACCCAGGGATTGAACTCACGTCTCTTAAGTTTTCTGCATTGACAGGAGGGTCCTTTACCACTAGCACCACCAGTTTTAGTCAGTTCTGAGATGCTCCCCACCCCCTTTTTTCCCTTTACCTTTTCAAATCTTTGAGCTTGGGATGCTTCTTGGTGTAATCGTGGCTGACCAGGTGGCAGTTGTGACACAGTTGTCATTTCCTGTTTATATGCAAACCTGGTTATACCTGTTCGTGTTGTTGGCCTTCAGTTGAGCACTATGCATGATCAATTTAGTTGCCATGTTAAATGCATGCGTGTTCAGTCACTCAGTTGTGTCTGATTCTATTGTGATCTCATGGACTGTAACCCTTTCGGCTCCTCTGTCCCTGGGATTTCCCAGGCAAGAATACTGGAGTGAGTTGCCATTTCCTCCTCCAGGGCATCTTCCTGACCCAGGGATCAAACCCGGGTGTCCTGCATTGCTGGTAGACTCTTTACCACTACTCTGCCTGGGAAGCCTGCTATGTTAAATGCCTTCCCCCAAATTATACTTTGATCAGCAGTGAAAGCAAATGTTACTTTGTATGAAAAAGAGAAATGAAAATGGCAGTGGGAGGGGTGGTCTCAACTTGATATCAGTAAAGAAAATGGTTGAAAGAATCACCACAATTTCATATTTTGGCTTCTATTGGTTATTTGTTGGGGCCCTGGGGCTTCTCTAGTTGTGATATGCGGGTTCCAGAGCTTGAGGGTTCAGTAGCCGGGCACGTGCAGTCTTAATTGCTCCATGACATATGGGATCTTAGTTCTTTGACCAGGGATGGAACCTGAGGCCCCTGTGTTGTAAGGCAGATTCTTAACCACTGGACTACCAGGGAAATGGCAATTTCATATTTTATTACCAAGCAACAACCAATTGCATTAGGGAGCCGTAGAAAGGCAGAAATCTGTAAGTCTCTGAAACTGTATCACATTTTGAAATTGAACATACAGGTAGAGGGCTTCCCCAGTGGCTCAGGGGTAAAGAACCACCTGCAGTGCAGAAGCTGTGGGAGACGAGGGTTTGATCCTTGCGTTGGGAAGATCCCCTGAAGGAGGAAATGGCAACTCACTCTGGTATTCTTGGCTGGAGAATCCCACAGACAGAGGACCCTGGCGGGTTACAGTCCATGGGGGCACAGAGTCGGATATGACTGAAGTGACTTAGCACAAAGCACATACAGTTAGCAGGATTGCCTTTCATACCCAAGCAATGGATTTGAAGATCAGAGATACATCACCTTTTCAGAAATTTCAGAGCAATGAAAGGCTGATAAAACTGATTACTACTCTGGTCTGGTCTGTTAAGACATTTTGTTATGATTTAGTAGGTAGTGGGTTTTTTTTTAACCCCCTTTGTAATGCAAAAAATAGTGTTGCAGTTTACAGTCAGTGACATTTTGTATATGATGATACATCGTATATGCCCAGCTTTCTTCTAGACCATGAGGCTATAGGAATGAGCAATGTAAGCAGAAATCCCTGCCTTCATGGGGCTTACATTTTGATTTCTGTTTTAAGAGAATCATTTTAGAGGCTTCTGTGAGGAGAAAAGATGAAGGAGGAAAGAGTGAAAGTGGAGAAGAAAGGTCAGGAGGCCAGCACAAGAGTCCCAGGACCAGGGTCAGTGGTAGAGAAGGTGAGAAAAGGTCAGACCAAGAATAGTCAGATATTTTGTGGATTGATACAACAGAGCGACATGAAATAGCAGCTGCTTACACCAGCTAGATGGTTATTTCTGTCTAAATAGAAGTCTGGGTGGGAGGCTGGGGCCACTGTGGTAGGCACCTTCTGTCCAGTTGTTCCAAGTATCCTAACATATGGCTTCCATCTTTGTTCCACGTCTATCTGCACTGTAGCCAGAGGGAAGAGAGGAGAGGGGAAGGAGAAATCATGCTCCTCTTTTTTTTTCTTGACTGTACAGCATGTGGGATCTTAGTTCTCCAACCAGGGATTAAGCATTAGGAGCAGCATGCAGTCTTAACCCCTGGACCACCAGGGAAGTCCCATCATGCTCCTCTTTAATGGCACAGCTTGGAAGTTGCACCAGTCACTTCTGCTCGCTTCCCATTGGCCAGAACCTAAGTCACATGGCCACAGCTCCTAGCTAGGAGGCTGAGAACTGCAGTTCTTGCTGGGTTAGCTGTGTGCTTATCTAGAAGTTCTGTCACGTGGAAAGGGGTACTGTCAAGGCATTATTGTTTAAACCCTTCTTCCAAGATCTAAAACACACTCCATGCCTTCCCTCTATCAGCCTCCAGAATCTCCGGGTGTTACACAGTCCAAGAACCTTTAGATTAAAATGCAAGTTATCAGCTGCTCTCCGCTCTCTGCTCCCCGCCCCCATGTGCTGTGGTGGAGTTGGATAGAAGCATGGAAATAAGTCCCCTTTGGCAAAAGGAAAAACGGGGAGTACACATCCCTCACTGGTCCACGGCTATCGTCAGCTCCTGCCAGGCTGCGGCGTGGAGGCTCCCTGCCTTGGCAGCTGTGGGTGTTCCTGTTGCAGTCCACTTAGCAGCCCTGGCTACAGTCCACAGGGTCGCAAAGAGAACTGAAGCACGCACACACGTGCTTTCTTGGAGGAACTGCCCTGTCCCGGCCCTCCGTGGTAGCTTTTCAGTGTCTGTTTTCCTCTGGGGCAGGTCATGGAGGATATCCCCTTCCTGGAGCTGAGTAGTGTCTCCAGCTTGTCTCCTTCAGGAGACTGAAGAAGTTGACTTCTTCAGTCCTTCTTGGTCTCCAAATTACCATACTAAGCCAACTTAGACTAGTCTGTGGCCATGACTTAGGCAGACCTGTCTTCCCTTTTATCTCTGTCTGCAAATCGGCAAGCTGCAGCTTGAGTATGTCTTGTTCTTGCGGGACTTCTTGCTTAAATTGGCAAGAGGCCAATAGGCACCAAACTCTGAATTGTTCAACCAGTTCCCCTAGAATTACAGTCCAGGTAGACATGCAGGTTATTTTCTGAGGTGTCACAGCTTTTACCAAACATTTTATTGTGGCCTAACAAGGGTTATAAACTTTCATTCTGCAATATCTGTGCCCATGTTGAGCCCTGAGTCATTGCCACATATTTGTATTCTATCTAGGTTGATTACTTCCGGATTCCAAATTCTGTGCATTACTTAGGATACTGGTTTGGCTGCTGCAGCAGAGAGATCCAAAATAATAATGGTGTTAATACGATAGAAGCTAATTTTTTTTCGAAGTAGAAATCTGGGTAGGTGGTTGCGAACTGGTTTAGTAATTCCTTGATTTCTAGGGAGCCAGACACATTCTGTTTAGTGCTGTCATCCTCTGTAAGTGGCCATCTAGTTTGTAATCCAAGATGGCTGCTCCAGTGCCTGCCTGCACATCTGCATTCCAGTCTTCAGGAAGGAACTAAAGGGGAGGGCATGTTTTTGTCCATCAATGGCATGATCAGATGTGTCACCTGTCATTGCTTACATCTCCTTGGTCAGAACTTAGTCACTTGGCCACAGCCAGATACAAAGGTGGCTGAATGTATAGGAGGAGGTAGCTAGCTGTCTCTATCGCAGTCATACCAAGAGTTATAGTCTCTGCAGCTTGGAAGAAGGAATTGTCTTATACTGAGGTGGGAAACATTGAAATAGGAGATTAGGGACTTCCCTGGCAGTCCAGTGGTTAAGACTGTGAACTTCCACTGTAGGGGGCACTGGTTTGATCCCTGGTTGGGGAGCTAAGATCCCACATGCTACTCGATATGGCCAAAAATTAAAAGGAAAGAGGAAATTAGAGGTAGAAATTAAGCTATCCATTTTAATCGTATTCTGGTTATATTGCTTATTATTGATCCATCTGGAGATGTTAAGTAGGTTGTTGGATATATATTTGGCTTGCAGTTCAGGAAGAACTGGGGTTGGGGACTCCAATCAGGAAGCTGTCAGTATATTTTAAATTGCAAGAATGGCAAGATGACCTAGGGAGTGAGCATAGAGAGAGAGGAGAGGAGGTCAGAGGACTGAACCTTGAGCCATTCCGGCGTTTAAGAACTGACGGGGGACAGCCACTGAGATAGAAGGCAAGACGAGAGAGCCTAGAGTTCTGGCATCCAGGAGAAGAAAGTGTTTCATGATGGAGGGGAGGGTTCCACTCTGTCAAATGGCAGTAAAGTAAATGAAAAGACCAAGCCTTAGGATGGGATTTGGCAACATGGAGGCCATTAGTGACCTTGGCTAGACCCATTTCATTGCCGAGTAGGTTCAAGACACAATGAGACAGAATGAGAGCAGAGAATACATTGTTCAGGAGTGAGGCATCAGCTCCAGGGATACACTGTGGAGCCATCCATAGACTGTGGAAGCTGTGGGTTTAAAAAGTGGGAAGAAGATATTTAGGGAACATGTCCTTTTTTAAATTTTATCTTTTACCTCTCCCGGATACAGACTTCCCAGGTGGCTCAGTGGTAAAGAAGCTGCCTGCCAATGCAGGAGACGCAGGAAAGGTGGGTTCAATCCCTTGGTCAGGAAGATCCCCTTGAGCAGGAAATGGCAACCCACTCCAGTATTCTTGCCTGGACAGTTCCATGGACAGAGTAGCCTGGTGGGCTACAGTCCATGGGGTCACAGAGAGTCAGACATGAATTAGTGACTAAACAACAACAGCTCCTTATTATGATCACTGGTTCCTTTGTTCGTTCAGTAAATATTTTTCATTCGTTACTCTGTTCCTTTCTTTCCCCGAGGTAGGAAGTCAAGGTGTAGAGGTAGATTTATTTGTATATTTTTTCCTAGCTAGGTGTTCAGGACCTGAAGAGTTCCAAGTATAAATTTTAAACCATAGTTTGGGCGCACTGAATCATATTGCAGCTAATTATTGTAAAATGACTTTATTTTGGGTTTGGTTGTGCTGCTGTGGTGCGTAGGCTTCTGTTGTTGTGGAGCTCAGGCTCTCTCTAAGGCCTTCGGGGCTCAATAGTTGTGACTCCCAGGCTCTAGAGCACAGTCTTGATGGTTGTGGCATATGGCCTTAGTTCCTCTGTGGCATGTGGGATCTTCCTGGATCAGGGATTGGACCTGTATCTCCTACATTGGCAGGCAGATTCTTTACCACTGAGCCACCAGGGAAGCCCTGGCCCTGATTGTTCTTGTTCGCTGGGGGGTTGGGTTCTTTTTTTTTCCCTGCCTTATTGCCGGTAAGATCTTAGTTCCCCCACCAGGGATGGAACCCACTTCCCCTGCAGTGGAATCATGGAGTCTTAACCACTGGACCACTTGTTTACTGTTTTTTATCCATCTCTTGTCACAAGGCTTGGCATAGGGTGCCCCAAAATAAATATTTGCTGAGTCCGTGAATTGACTGCAAGGTGTCTTTCCTTGATTCCCAGTTCTTGTGTTGCGGTAGTTTTTTGTTTTGTTTTTGCCATATTAGTTAGGTTAAGGTATGTACTGGAAAACAACCTTATTGTCAGAGTTGTAGTTCAGAGTCACCTGCACCTGGGTTTTAGGTGGACCAGCCAATTAGATGACCAGAGCGAAGTGCTTTCAGAGTCTTAGTTTCCTCACTTGGAAAGTGGTGGTCTGCATCCCTGTCCATGGTGTTCTTACTGTTAATTGCAGGGATACATAAAGTGCTTTGTGCAGTGCCCTGGCAGAGTATGTAGGTTCCTGCAACATATTATCTCTCTTTTTCAGAATAAGACTGAGTTGTACATGATTAGAATTTCAGTTGGTGCTCCTATGACACCAAACAAGACCTTTGCATGTAATGATGCCAAAAGCATGAAAGGAGGTCTGTTATTGGTTAAGGCAAGAGGCTGAGGTTTGTTTGAAAGGTTGGGTTGCAGTCCTCTCCCCCAACCCCTTAAAATTCTTAAAGTCTCTTCTCACTCAGGCACCATCTTTTATGTGAAGCCACACTGTTACTTGTCTCACCTCCTCCTCCTTTTTCTTAAAATCTGGAGTGATCAGGTGGCCTGCATGTTCGAAGTGAGTGGAGGAGGATCGAGGAAGTTAGGAAGGGAACTGTGCAGACAGGAGACCTGAGAGGAGTCTCAGGAGAAACACCCTGCATATGGGGGCCAAAACCCATATGCGAGGTGACTCAGTCTGCTCGAATCAGATGACTCATTTTACCTTCTGAAGGGACTGTCCCCTCCTGCAGGGCTGGGGAAGGGGAATCTCTGAATGAGATGCCACTGTGTGATCTGCTTACCAGCTGCCATATCTTCAGCATTATTTGAAAAGTATAGTCAAGCTGGGCAAACAGGTATCTTCTGGGTTTCAGTATTGAGAATATCTGGCCTTGACTTAATTAGCTTTCTAGTTAACATTGTGAAATACATTCTGTTCACATTGTTTCTCTGTTCCCCGTCAGGGTTTGATATAGGTTCTAGATGTGTAAGAGTGTCATGATGATTGTGGGTAGCCATTCCCTTCTCCAGGAGATCTTCCCGACTCAGGGATGGAACCCAGGTCTCCTGCATTGCAGGCAGATTCTTTACCATCTGAGCTACAGGGAATCCCAATTTAATTAGTTTAAGTTTTCTGCCTAGATGAGGTGGCCCTTTGCTTTTATGGGTTGTTTTGTTTTTTTGAAGCTTAGCCAGGATTTCCAGACAAATCATAGTGCACACCTGTCACGTGCCAGTTTCTCTTCTAGGATCATATCAGGCTGGATCTTTGGTTTAGACCTCTGTCTGTACTTGTCACCAGCACTGGCTTCATGGGAATGTGATCTGCAGACAGAAGTGCCCCCCCCCCCCCCCAAGTGGTTGAATGCTCTGCTGTTGGCATCTTGAAATTCTTAATACTTTTGAGCAGGAGGCCCTGCATTTTCTTTAGGTACCAGGCCCCACAAATTCTGCAGCTGGCCCTGCTTTGTCACCGACTTTCTCTGTACAGGTGGATATGTATCTGGGGAGAGTTTGGTTAGGTTCCACAGTTATAGAAAACCACGGGAAAGCTCATTAAAGAGATGTTCAGGTTTAAATGGGGAAAGTCTTAGTATATGTTAATAAGCTCCTACTTAGAGTAGAAACTTGTAGTAGAAACTTAAATTTCTACAGTGTGAATTGAATACGGTATTGAATCTTTGGATAGCTCATTTAACTTCATCAAATAGATTTTTTTTAATCAAGATTTTTATATAGAGGCGTTTACTTCCATATTTTTCATGTATATCTTTTTTCTCCAATCTTAATGTAGCCCCTTTTGTATTTTGTCAAAAATATTGATCATATTTTTATAGTATAAGCACTTGCTTTTGTGATTTATGACTTGGATGTAAAACTATAGCTCATGTTTTAAAATTAAAAATTTTTTAATTAAAAAATGTTATCCGACAGCGAGTTTTCTCTAGTGTGAGTATTTTTTCTGTAAATAGTTATTTGTGCTGTCTAATATACAGATTTCTCATTTTTAAAAATAATGAAGTACATTTAATGTTAGAGGTGGAAAAATTCTGTGTATATGAAAATCCTTGGGGGAAAAACTTATTTCTGAGAAGGAAATGAAAATTGGTGGAAAATGAAAAACTATCTAGCAGCTTTTACAATCAGAATTTTTTATGTGTGATTTGATTTATTCATAAAATTGTCATGTCTAGGGTATTGAGGAATATGAACATTTAGAAAAAAGCAGGCAATAAATTGTTGTTGTTGTTTTCTGACTGTGCCTCATGTAAGCAGGACCTTAGTTCCCCAACCAGGGATGAACCTGTGCCCCCTTTCAATGGACGCTCAGAGTTTAACCACTGAATCAGCAGGAAAGTCCCCCTTTTTAAAAATAATAATAACTTTAAATTTTTTGAGGCAAGATGAAGGAAAATTTTTAAATATTGAAAAACAAAACCAAAATCCTTTTGCCTTACTGTATATAGACCTGCCAGAGGAATTTACACTTTGATTTCAGCAATAAATACTTCGTGGGCCAGTTAAAAAATATTAACATACATAGAGAAAAAAAATGTATAGCCCGTGGATGGAGGAGCCTGGCGGGCTACAGTCCACAGGGTCGCAAAGAGTTGGACACAACTGAGTGACTTCACTTTTGAGCTTTGAACATCAGTTATGTAGAGTAGATGTTTAGAGTGTCGTTTATGACATTTTTTGTCTTAGGATGCTGCCTTATGACAGCATATATACCCTTGTGTTTGGTGAATGCTAGTTAATTAGCTTTCTACTTTTATGTTAACCTTTTAGTTATGATAAATATAGACCAGGCATCATTTCTGTGGAGTTTCATGAAAGAAGTGCCTAGTTTTTTTGTTTTCTTTCAAGACCAGCTTGGAGTAGATGGGTTGGTCATCTCCTAGGGCTTTTGTTTGTTCTTTTTTACTTTGTATAAATGTCATTATACTCAAATAGTTTGGTGATTTCTGGTCGAGGGAAATAAGGCTAAAGCAGTCTTTTGCCTTGAGATGTTATGATTAGAATGGCTTGTGATTGGGAGAATTTTAGTGAAGGCCAAGTAGAAACTATGCTTGTGAAGCATCCCATTGGACACCTCTTCATCTTTTTTGATGTTCATGTGGACAGGTAACAAAGCACATTCACCCACACTGATTATATGAAATTGTCACTATTTCTGGTTTTAAAAGGGACTGATGGCATTTGAGATGACGGTTAACCTGTAGGAGGAACTTAAATATGAAAGATTCATGTTAGGAAGGGAACTTTTATTCATACCAAGAATAAGATGTGTGTGGCACGAAGTGGCCTGAAGTCAGTATTTTCTTGCTCTGCAAGAGACCACTTTCTTTAACCCTGTTGTGTAGATCTGCTAGAATATGGGCTTTGGAATATTCAGAGTTGGTGTGAATGTACAATTTAGAGATTAGAGAAAATGAGCTAACCCTGTTCTGGAAGAATTTACAGTTTTGTTTCAGCAATAATTATTTTCCAAGTCAATTTAAAAAACTCTTTTCACATGGCTGGGCTGCTGAAAATTCTTTAAAATGTTTAATATTGCCAGTTTCACTTGGCCTTTTTTCAGTGACTAGAAACCATTCTGTGGAAGGGTGTCAGGAGTAGCTGTAATTTGGTTGCCAGGTTCTTCTGGTTAACCAAGTGGGATTAAAGATTAGAGTGGGGAGCATAGCATCTCTATTATTTGGGGTGTTTTTGGAACCATTTTATGAAGACATAAAATTGCAGCTATAGGAATCATTAAAAAAAAATTAGATCCAGGACTTCCATGGTGGTCCAGTGGTTAAGAATCTGCCTGCCAGTGCAGAGGACATGAGTTCAATACCTGGTCGAGGAAGATCCCACATTCCTCGGTGCAACAAAGCCCATGCCCCTCAACTACTAAAGCACATGTGCCTCAAACCTGTGCTCCACAAGAGAAGCCGTGCACTGGAATGAAGACTAGCCTGTGCACTGGAATGAAGAGTAGCCCCCGCTCACGGCAACTAGAGAAAGCCCGAGTGCAGCAATGAAGACCCAGCGCAGCAAGATAAATAAATTAAAATTCAAAAATAAATATAAAGGCAGTACAAAAATATAATTGACAAAGGTCGCTCAGTCGGATCCAACTCTTGTGACCCCATGGACTGTAGCCTACCAGGTTCCTCTGTCCATGGGATTTTCCAGGCAAGAGTACGGGAGTGGGTTGCCATTTCCTTCTCCAAGTCAGATCCAATGAAAACAATCTCACTCTCAGGAAGTTTCTCTACTATATAATGTTAGGCTCTTGTTTCTGGTGGTGTCTCCTAATTTCATAATCAGTTAACAGACCTGGTGCTTTTCACAGATCTGATGTAGCTGTGATATTTATTCATACTGTTTGGGTGAAACAGAGCCCTATGCCAAAGGAAAAGTGTTTGAGCTTAAAAAGAAGACGGGCAGAGCAAAAGGATGGCAAAAACTTGGAGACTGACGTTAGGGGAAAAAAAACGATTGTTTACTGTGTGTTGGGGGCACTTCATTTGTTCAGCAAGTATTTGCTGAGTGCTCTCTGCCGTAAGCGTTGTTATAGTTACAGATGCAGTGAGTACAGCAGACCGAGTCCCTGTTCTCTTTGTATTGTGCTCTGGGGAGTCAGACCACACACCAATAGATAGAGACCAATTCAGGTAATATGTTTCATTGCCTTTATCTCTGATGACTGTCCTGCAAGATAAGTGATGTTTGTTTATTTTTTTTTTTTAACGTGGACCATTTTTAAAGTCATTATTGAATTTGTTACAATATTGCTTGTTGTTTTATGTTTTGATTTTTTTGGCCATAAGCCATGTAGGATCTTTGCTTCCTGACTAGGGATCGAACCTGCACCCCCTGCCTTGGCAGGCAAAGTCCCAACCACTGGACCACGAGGGTAGTCCTAGATATGTGATATTTATATCATCACCACCTTCTGAGTGGGGAAACCAAGACCCAGAGAGGTAATACAACTAGAGATGGGTACAGTTGGACCTGGAGTTGGCCCCATAAGAGTGTGTCTACTAAGAGTGTGTCCCGTAGACGACCGTGAAGACGGCCTGGAGTAGGAATCACTTACACACGGCACTCGGTCCCTTGTTTCACTTTCAAGAGGAATTTTTTTTTTTTTAATCCTCTAATATCAAATGTTTGTTTTAATACTTATTTACTTGGTTGCACTGGGGCTTTAGTTGTGGCATGTGGGATCTAGTTCCCTGACCAGGGATTGAACCTGGGTCCCCTGCATTGGGAACAGGGTTAACCAGTGGACCACCAGGCAAGCCCCTCTAATATCAAATGTCGATGAAGAGTCTAGAGTAAGTCTTTATGATTATAAGCTAATTATTATTTTAAATTGAAGTAATAATACTAATGTTTTCAGTGTTACAAGGTGACTCAAGAAAGTACCTTTGATAGTTAAGCCCTCGCCAGCTGGTGGAATGTGCTTAGGCATTCCCAGTGTTCTCTGTACTGTTGAGCAGATGCAGGAAGTACTGACATCAGTAATTTTTGTTGGGCTTTGTAAAACTCCATGTAATGGAAAACCACGTAATCACCGCCTGGCATTGGAGAATTATTAAGGGTCAAATCTTTTTTTCTCCCTAAGGCAGAACAGTTTACAATCTTGTTTCTAATGACAGTAAAACCATTGCCTTGTCATGAGCCAGACTGCAGGGTTGGTATTGAGGCTAGTTATGTAGGTGTGAGTGTCCTGTGGTAAAGCAGCCAAGGCAGTAGAGTTCAAAAGACAATTAGTTTGAAAATTGTGTATTTTGCCAGTAATTGCTAAAACTTGGCCTCAAGATAAGAATTTTGTGCTTTATTTTTGAGAGATTTATGAGAAAAGTATTGGAGAAATATTTATGGAGGAAGTCAGGTAACACCTTGTCTCATTCCTTTCTCAAGTGAGGGAAGGGGAACCTGGCGGGCAACTGAGGGAATGTAGGTAAAGAGAGGTGTTGGAGTAGAGGGGCCCCAGCCTGGGGCTGAGTACAGGGCGGTCAGGTAGATAGCAGGTGACCATGAAATGGTTGTGTCCAAACCGGGACTCTTGCTTCCGAGGGGGCTTTGGCTGCTACCTGGCAGTGCACTCCAGGTGCGTATGTGAGTGTAAAGTTGCTTCAGTTGTGTCCCAACCCTTTGTGACTCTATGGACCTTAGCCTGCCAGGCTCCTCTGTCCATGGGCTTCTCCAGGCAAGAATACTGGAGTGGGTTGCCATGCCCTCCTCCACTGTCTTGGCTGCTTTCCCACAGGACACACCTAAGTAAGTAGCCTCACCACCAGCCCTACTGTCTGGCTCATGACAAAGCGATGGTTTTACTGTCATTAGAAACGAGACTGTCAACTGTTACGTCTTAGGGAGAAAAAAGATATGACCCTGAATAAAATTAGATGGGAGTACCTGGAATGTGGGCTTCCCAGGGGGCGCTAGTAGTGAAGAACCCTCCTGCTGATGCAGGAGATGTCAGAGATGTGGGTTCGATCCCTGGGTTGGGAAGATCCCCTGGAGGAGGGCATGGCAACCCACGCCAGTATTCTTGGCTGGAGGATCCCACGGACAGAGGAGCTCAGTGGGCTTTGGTCCATAGGGTCTCAAAGGATTGGGACCCGACTAAAACAACTTTGCACTCACACATGCACTTGGAGTGCATTGCTAGGAGCTAGAACAGATGTGCTCCCTGCTGTGAAAGTCGCTCAGTTGTGTCTGACTCTTTGTGATCCCACTGACTATACAGTCCATGGAATTCTCTAGGCCAGAATACTGGAGTAGGTGGCTTCCCTTCTCCAGGGGATCTTCCCAGCCCAGGGATCGAATCCAGGTCTCCCGCATTGCAGGCGGATTCTTTACCATCTGAGCCACAAGGGAAGTCCCTTGTGTAGCATGTTGGGGCTGGGGAGGTGCATTTGGGTTAAAGCACATCATGATGCTTTTAAGTTTTTGATTTGGGAGTCAGTCCTGAACATGGTCTGGGAGTTGGTGAAGGACAGGGAAGCCTGGTGTGCTGCAGTCCATGGGGTCACAAAGAGTCAAACACACTTAGCGACTGAACAACCACCACCTGAACATAGTCATCACATCCTTTGGAGCAGAAATGCCGTAGAGAAAGCAGGCTTTCTTGTAACTCTGAGTAAACGTATTTTAAGTTGAATGGGTCATCTGGAAAGCGAAGGAGAAAGGTTTGGAAAACAGATTGTGGAGGTGACTGTGCTGGTCTACTGTCGTCTCCTTATGCTGTGCTTTGTGTGTTCTGTGGCACCGTTCAGCTGACTGGAGTCTTGGTTCTGTATTTGGAGTATGGGGGTCTGGGCTCTTGAGCTGTTAAATTCATGTATTAAAACTTATAGTGCACGTCACAGGAATGCGGCCAGCTGTCTGTCCCTTTCTTCTGCTAACTTCCTTTTATATCTTGCTATTAAAGGAAGGGTGAATAAAAGTCACTCGGTCATGTCTGGCTCTTTGTGACCCCATGGGACTGTACAGTCCATAGAATTGTCTAGATTGGAATACTGGAGTGGGTAGCCTTTCCCTTTTCCAAAAGGAAGGGTAGAGTACTCCAAATTCTACAATTAAATGTACTTTGCTGCTAAGTCGCTTCAGTCATGTCTGACTCTGTGCGACCCCAGAGATGACAGCCCACCAGGCTCCCCCATCCCTGGGATTCTCCAGGCAAGAACACTGGAGTGGGTTGCCATTTCCTTCTCCAATGCATGAAAGTGAAAAGTGAAAGTGAAGTCACTCAGTCATGTCCGACTCTTAGCGACCCCATGGACTGCAGCCTACCAGGCTCCTCCGTCCATGGGATTTTCCAGGCAAGAGTACTGGAGTGGGGTGTGTACTTTAGGTTCATTATATTATGAGGCAGAAATAAAAATAGGAAACAGAAGGTAGAAACAAAATCTCTCTTCAGAATCTCACCATCCAAGGATACCTATAGTTCACATTTTGGTGTACATTCCGTCTTCCACTGTTTTTTTCTAGGTTAGGTATCCCGCTGCCACCCCACCCCCCATCCCCGCCGCCCCCAACTAAATCTTCTAACATGCTTTTTGTTTTTGGTCTCCCTAGGTCATAGATTTGGGGGAACTTGAAAGGATTTTAGAAGTTTTTCTAGCTTAGCCTCTTCAGGTAAAATTACTTTTTCCTGATTATAAATTCAGTAGTAAAGATTCACTGATTTCTGCATGATTCATTGTCAAAGACTTCCAAAATCAAGAATAAAGGAAAAAGCAAAAATTATGTGTAATCCTATTATCCAGAGATAACCATTTTTTAAAAATAAATACTTGTTGTTTTGGTTGCATCAGGTCTTAGTTGTAGCGTGTAGGCTTCTCTAGTTGCACAGGTGGGCTCCAGAGCTCAGGCTCAGTGGTGTTGGCACATGGGCTTAGTTGGCCCCATGGCATGTGGAGTCTTCCCGACCAGGGATCTAATCTGTGTCCCATGGACTGGAAAGTGGATTCTTAACCACTGGACCACCAGGGAAGTCCTGTCATTGTTAATTTGGGGGTGAGGGAGAGATTGCCTTCCCTGGGTATTCTCTGTGTGAATGTACTTGACATGTTCTGCTGTTTCTTAAGCTTTTTTGTTTGTTTCTTACCTTTGTGCCTCTGCTTTCTCTGGAGCCCTCCCTCCTGCTCCTGTGGTCTGTGATTCTACAGCCCTCAGACGGTGGCTGTGAACTAGATAGGAAAGTTCTGCTCTTGGTACCTAGAGTTATCTGTCCTGTAAACACTGGTACCGATGACTCAAAGTGCGTATCTCCTGCCTGCAGTCTAGACCCAGATCTCTAGCTGCCCCACCCGGGGGGACAGTGAGGGCATGGACTCTCTGAGCTTGTTGTACTTCTCTACACAAAGCTTTGCTTTGGGCAGTCACTGGAAGGCTGCTGAAACTTGCTGCAGTTCAGTGCTTATCAGGAGTTCTTTTGAGAGCACAGCACATTTTTATGGGCATTCGAGAGAAGGATATGCAGCCCAGTCATCCCCTGAGTGATTTTTTATCTTTTTTGAGTCAGAGCCCTCTTTAAAAATCTTATGAAAATCAGAGATCCTCATGACTCAGGTTTTGAATCCTTGCCCTCAGGACTCTAAAATCTATCCTAAAGCCAACCCACACCACAAAGGTGAGGCAAGGCTCTCCTTCCTCACTTGGGCCACTCTAAAATTGCTTTCTCTGAATCATATTTTTCCATTAGCATCTGCCGATACTAAATACGTGATCTGTGTTGTCAGTCACATACTTTGTTGATAAAACTACATGTGTAATGTGTGCACGTCTCCCTTCTGGCTTTATCTTATTTTTTCTATCATCTCATTTCTATCCTAGTGTGCTTATCTGTTTGATTCTAACTTAATTTAGTGAAGTTGATGTATTTTATGTGTTATTTTCTTAATCACTTTCAGTCCTTGATAGAACAAGGAAACGAAAACCATAAATAGAATAAATGCCCGCTGCCTACAGGGCATTTCTGTTTGGGTATTCTTACAGGCCCCTCATAACCAGTGTGTTTGTGCAAAAGTCACTTAGTCGTGTCCGCCTCTTTGCAACCCCAAGGGCTATACAGTCCGTGGAATTCTCCAGGCCAGAATACTAGAGTGGGTAGCCTTTCTCTTCTCCAGGGGATCTTCCCAACAAGTTGCAGGCGGATTTTTCACCAGCTGAGCCAAAAGGGAAGCTCAATAATTAGATTATAACTCCTCTCTCCTTCTTGAAAACTCTTTCCTCTGTATTCTCAGTTTATGAATTTACCATCCACTTAGGTATCCTGGCCTGAATTCTAGACTCTCCACCCTTCCTCATATCTCACTTCCCAAATAATAACCAAGTTCTGTTGATTGTACACATTAAATGTCCCTGTAACTGTTCCTCCCCATGTCCCCCTTGCCTACGTTTGCTTTGTCCCACCTCAGTCCATTCTCCACATGGTAACTAGAGTGATGTGTTTAATTTTTTTATTGTTTACTTATTTGACTGCACATGGTCTTAGTTGCTGCATGTGGGATTTTTAGTTGCAGCATGTAGGGTCTAGTTCCCCAACTAGGGATCGAAGCCCGGGCCCCTTCACTGGGTGCATCGAGTCTTAGCCACTGGACCATCAGGGAAGTCCCCTGCAGTGATGTGTTTTAAAAGATCAATCTGACCCAGTCACCCAGTCAAAATGTCTCTTTTGCCTTCATGAAAAAGTTCAGTCTTAGGATGGTATTTGGAGCTCGCCATGTGCTTGCCCCAGCCTGTCTGTCCTGCCTCATATCTTGCTGTGGCCGTGCACACTCATCCTTATCAGACATCTCAGAATTCCCCTAAACACCGGGTGTTCTTACAAAACCTCCCTACCTTTGGCGATGCCGCTCTGTCCCTTGGCCTGCTGAGTCCTTCCTGTCCTGAGGAAAAAACTCTGATCAAGTCACTTGTACAGCATGTTTGTAGGTTGTAGAATTTGTATGTTGCTTTATTTTCTTTCTCTTTTAAAAAAATGTGTTTATTATTTTTCGTTGCACTGGGTCTTGGTTGCTGTCTGTGGGCTTTCACTAGTCGCCGTGAGCAGGGGCTACTCTCTAGTTGCGGTGTGTGGGCTTCTCAGGGCGGCGGCTTCTCTGTGTTTGCAGAGCAGGGCTCTAGACACTCTCGGGCTCAGAAGTTGTGGCTCATGGGCTTAGTTGCTCCGTGCTGTGTTGGATCTTCCCAGACCAGGGATTGGACGCCTGTCCCCTGCATTAGCAGGTGGGTTCTTAGCAATTGCACCACCAGAGAAGTCTGCTTGATTTTCAGTTACTCTTTTGGGCTGATTCAGAAATGACATTACTGTGGTTGGTGAAAGTGATTTTGAGTTCTGAAAACCTAACAATGAAAAAAGCCAGATGATAGTCTGTGTGCGAATTACTGATTGTGTTTCTGGGGAATTGAGATTTATAAACATGCACACAATAAGGAATAGACAGCTTTTGTAGGTTAAGCAAAAGATGGGGTTTATTTTAAGGATACAGGCTCCTCCTTCTGAAGCCAGGAGCAGAGAGGTAGCTGGCTGATCACTGGAAGGAACTGGAACCTGGAGCCCGAATGCTGCTGGGACTTCCTGGGTGTGTGCTTCCTTATAATTGCCGCTTGTACACACCGTGCCTCACCTTGCCTCTGTCTCACTGCCTCACACTCAGGGGCAGTGCTGGCTGTTCCAACGTCATGCCTGACACGTGCAGCTGAACATGTCTAGAGAAAACCAACCCAGGCTGGTCGGTCTAATTTTCCTCTCAAGTTTTTATTCTGAAAATGTTCAGATCTGCAGAAAGGTTGATCGAGTCACCTGGATTCATCATTTTGTTGGTGTTGTCTTTCTGTATTCACTTCTGAGTGTGTGTGTGTACGTGTGTACATGTAAACATATACATAAACAGACATATTGGTTTTGACTGAACTGTTTGAAAGTATGGAAAACCATAAAGCAGAAGTGAGAGGAAGGAGTGGTGAGGGAAGGCCTTACCAAGAGGGTAGCATGTGAGCAAAGACCAGGAGAGAAGATGCTGGGCAGTCGTCTTGGAGAAGAGTGTGCACAGGAGAAAGAGGCGGCAGTACAGAAGTGACCCCTAACCCCTGGACAGGGTGTGGGCTGAAGACAGAAGAGCCTCTGCATCACTGGGCTTGATACTGTCAAAATATTCCCTGCCCCTTCCTGATCCAAGGTTATGTTTCTCAGCCCCACTGGCTGTAGGCATGGCCATGTGACTTGCTTTGGCCAGTGATATGTGAGCAGAAATGACCAGCTCACTTCTGGCCTCTCCCTCTGCCTTGACACGTGGGAGTGTTCCCTGTAGAGGCTACTCTGTCATCCTGGGTCCTTGGAGTAAGGACAGTTGGGAGCAGAGCAGCACTTCCATCTGAATGTTTTCAGACTTTATAGACATAGCAGGAAATAATAATAATTTTCTTCTCTTCATCAGAAATTGTGTGAAAGGAGAAGAAAGACAGGAAAAAATAGAAATTTTTATGTATCACTGCCATTTTCATTTATGTGTAACTTGCACTAGTATCTAATACAACGTAAGTACACCCAGTGGAATCATAGTGTATGCCCTTTTGCAACCTGCTTTTTCAACTCTGTTTAAAAATACTGTGGTCAAATACATGTAACATAGAAATATACCTTCTTGTAAGAGCAGGACATGTTGAGGTGAATGTTTTCTTTTAAAGATACAGCATGACTAAGCCCCGTATGAATGTATTAAATATGTGTATGTATGTGTAACCTCCACATGGAGTGATAACGGATGTCCCAGACTGAGTTGAAGTCCCCTTGTTTGTGTCTTTTCTACCCTCCTTGTGTCTTGTACAGACCTTATTTTGCTGTGTCATAATTGTTGATTTTCTTCTATGTCTTTCCCCAGTAGATCTGGAAGTCCTTGAGGGAAGAGCTTATGACTCCAATATTGTCTTACCTTTAGTGCTTGCTACAGTGGTTGGTGCAAAGTAGGCACTTAATAAACCAGCAAAGGACTGAATTTGAGGGACAAGATAATGTTCATAAAGTGTCATGTTTTTCCATTTTATTTATTGATACTCTATATACTTTAAACCAGAAAGTGGAAATATTTTTAAAATTTACTTTTTGCTGCCCTGGATCTTCATTGCTGTACAGGCTTTTTCTAGTTGCGGCAAGTGGGGGTACACTCTAGTTGTGTGCAGGCTTCTCGTTGCAATGCCTTCTCTTGTTGGAGAGCACAGGCTCTAGGCACACAGGCCTCAGTGGCTCTTACACACGGGCTTAGTTGCCCTGAGGTATGTGGAGTTTTCCCAGACCAGGGATCGAAACCCGTGTCCCCTGCATTGACAGGTAGCCTCCTAGCCACTGGACCACAAGGGAAGTCCAAAATATTCTTTATTTCAAAATATAAACTCATCAAAGAGGGAGTTTATTAATATACTAATATTGTTAGAATATAAATACTCTATCTGTAGTATCAACATCCTGTACATAAATCCATTTATTCGTAACTAATCATAGATAGACAGCACAGTATCATCAGGAGTAAGGATGCCTCCATTTGCAAGTCACTGCAGTGTCAGAGGGGGTTTTCTTCTCTAAAGAGCAATGGAATCTGGAATTAGACTATCTGGCCTTTCATTTGCTAGCTATATGACCTTGAGCAGGTCACGTAACCTGTCTTAAGAGTTCAGTTTTCTCATTTGTAAAATGGGAAAATAAGTGTACCATCTCTTTGGATTTTGAACTAAATTTATATACATGAAGCCCTTAGAACCATCATCAGGGTTTGGTAAGTGTTAATCCTGTTAATATTAATTAGGTTTTTGTCTTAGAGTTTGCAACATTCTCCCAAAGTTAATTGTCAGTGACTAACCCAGAAAACTTTACTGTCTGAGTAATGTATTCACTTCTGCTTTGTAGGAGAGGAGATGATAGGGTTGTATTGAAAAGGAAGGGCACATTTAACTGGTGTTCAGTTGAAATTTTTTTTCCCAGTTGAAAATCTTTGAAGGAGAAATTAAGCCACTTCTTCTATAATGTTAAGGTTTAAAGAAAAAGTGTTTTTTCATGTTTTCGGCATTGTGTGACAGTGGTAGATTGAGTTTAATATATCCTTTAAAATGGGGATTTAAATGACAAGACTTTTGGAGCTTTAAGTGAAAATGTTAAAAAACTTGTAAACTTTAGATCATAGAGCTATGGTGTTCAGATTTGAATGTATTTATTTTGAGATATATTGTTGGGTTTAGATGTGTAGATGTGAAACTGAAAGTTGCCAAGTCGTGCCCAACTCTTTTTGACCCTGTGGACTATAGCCTGCCAGGCTCCTTTGTCCATGGGATTCTCCAGGCAAGAATACTGGAATGGGTTGCCATTCCCTTTTTCAGGGGATCCTCCCAACCCAGGGATCGAACCCTGGTCTCCTTCATTGCAGGCAGATACTTTACCATCTAAGCCACTAGGGAAGCCAAAGGAATATAGTGAAATTTTCATAGCATTTTATACGTTTTAGACATGACCAGGTATTGGGAAAAAAAACCAAAACACTTACAATAATATAATCAAAACAAAAGAATCTCTAGAAGGATGCCATCTGGAAGAATAAATATTTGAAAGTGTTTTTCTTTATGTTGAAATTTAGTATTTTAGAATATAATAATTTGGGAAAGTAAGATGCTTTTGTAGAATGACTGTTTGCTAAATTGAAAACAATGCCTTTTGGACTTAGTTTTCCCCAACACAGATGCTAAAAATAGGAGGAACAATTTGGCCCATCCTGTCTTAGCTTCTGCCTCATGTCACCACTGTGGCCCTTGCTGTTTTGAACAGAGGCTGTTTTGAGTCTATTTTTAGTTAATCAGAACCGTGAGGGTAGGAAGTACTGCGTCAGAACAGTTCCAGGGAAACCTCTATTTATTTTACCTTTTTTATCCTTTAAAAATTTTATTATTGTTTTTTTTTTTGGCTGTGCCATGTGGCTTGCGTGATCTTAGTTCCTCGACCAGGGATAGAACCCCAGGCATCCTGAAGTGGAACCCTGGCCCTCAGCAGTGAAAGTACTGAGTCCTACCCATTGGCCCACCAAGGAATTCCTGGGAAACCTCTATTATAATGTCATTTGTGAAATAAGAACTGAAACAGTCAAGACAAGAAAAACTAGGAATGAACTTTCATGATCAGTATGTTTGGGTTTGAGTTGTGGTTTAGGACACAAGTTGAGGAATTGGAAGTTCCTTTTTATGCTTTTGGGTTTTTTCTGTCTGTGACATCTAGGAAAGCAATTCTTTTTAAGCAAAAGTCCCTTAACTTTAGAAAGATTATACCAGTCTTGTGTGTTTGTATATAAAGTAGAGTAAGCAAAGAGAAAAATGTTTAATAATATTTTGGTGTGTGGTACTATTTTTAGTTTGTGTCTCATATGTTCTTCTTGTGATAAAAGTGAGGTCACATCTCTTAATAGATTAATTAGATGGGCTTTCATACCTGTGATTGCTCAAAGCCATTCTTTAGGAGGGAGTCTCCAGTCCAGATATTCTCAGGGTCCTCAGGTTGCTAAACCAGTTCAGAGCCACCACCATGGTGGAAGGTGGCCAATCCACTGAAGAGCTTCGTCTCCTACTGAGAGCGTTGCTGTGTGGCCGCCCAGAGCACTGCCCCGGCACCGCTGTTTCTTCGCTCCCCAGCAGGTCTTTAACATGGGAAGTCAGGACAGGTTCTGCCAATCCTTTTCCAGCTCATGTCATGGGTGGACCTGCCCCTTCTCCTTCCTGCACTCCCCCCTCTCCCTTAATAGTCCACAGGCTATTTCACAAAGTCTTAATTCTTCTTCTTCTTTTTAAACCTGTGTTTGTGGAATGGTACTGGGAAGGGAATGGGGAAGGCAGCACAGTGGAAATCTTTCTTCTTTGGAAAACTCCCTTCAAGCCCTTATTGCAGTGAGTCAGGACATTTGTGCTATGTTTATAACACTGAGGAGAACATCTGAATTTAACATCGCAGGCTGAACTTGGCACCCAGATTTAAAGTGGCTTTGTGATTTTTCTAAAAGCTGTGTGTGCGTGCTTTTTCAGAGGCAATATTATCATTCCAATAATGGTAAATTTCATGTGCAATGCATTTTCTAGTGTATTTCACTTATGCTTTCATTAATTCACCAGATATTTAAAGGGTGCCCACTATGTGCCAGGGCCTTCCCAGGTGGCACACTGGCCCAGTAGTTATGACTCCTGGGCTTGGTTGCCCCATGGCATGTGGGATCTCAGTTCCCTAGTCAGGGATCAGACCCACATCTCCTGCAATGGAAGGCGGATTCTTAACCACTGGACCACGAGGAAAGTCCCCAAACCACTTTTGTTACCGTGTCTTAAAGGATCTGCAGCCCAGGCAGGAGATGTAAGACCTAGTGGTCTTACTCCGTTTCGTGGCGTTGTGTGCCATCTAGAAGCTGACAGCTCTCCAACTGTCATCCTAACCTGCCCTGTGCCCCACATGTCAGATTATATATCTTCATGACAACTCCATCTGCCTGCTTGTTAATAATCTTGTGTCTTAAAAGCACTATTTAGTCTCTCCCCACCTCCATACTTCTTACTGTCTTTACTTTGTAAACGGATGTAATAAATTGCTTGGGCCCAAGACTTTGGTGTCATCTTTGCCCCCTCTAGTTTTATCCTCCCCTTCACCCAGATTTAAAATAGCTTTATATTTTTTTTTCCAAAAACCGTATGTGTTCTTTTTCAAAGGTAATAACTTTATTCCATAAACAGTATATACCCCATCATTCTCCCATCAGTAGCGTGTATAATCAGCACCTCCTGTGAGCTTGAACTCTGTTTTCAAAGTATACCCCCTAATTGTCCACCCGCCATTGTCTTCATAGCTACCCACCCTAGTCCAAGTCATCATCTATCTTCCCATAGATTATTCCAGTAGCCTTCTGAGTAGTCTCTGCCTACTTTCATTCTCCTCTACAGTTTATTCTCCCCAGCAGCCAAAATAGCAATTTTTAAATGTAGGTCAAATCATGTTCTTTTTCTGATCACAAAACCCCCTGGTGGCTCCCCACGGTCAGTCCTCTTACATTGGCCCTCAAAGCCCCCCTCTTACCTCCGACATCCTCATCTCCTGCTGTTCCTCCCCTTGCTCATTCTGCTGTAACCACGCACTGCCCTTGTTGACCTTGGACTTGGCACACACAGTCGCACCCTACTTCCCAGAGACCCACATGGCTTGCTTCCTCCCTCCCTTCAGGTGTTTTCGTGCATCCCCCTTTATCAGAGAGGCTTCTCAATCCACCTTGTGTAAAAATTATATTGCCTTCTCCCCAGCGTGCCAGACTGTCCCTCCTCTGCTTTATTTTTCTCTAATGGTGCTCATAACCACTTGGCATCCTTTTGTCCATTTGACTGTTGTCCTTGGACCACCACTAGAATCTGAGTTCCACGAGAGCAGGGACTGTTCTGTTTATTGGGGTACTTGATGAATGAGGTTAAATGAGGAGTATCTGAAGAGGGGTCAGTATCAGAAGTCTGAAACACTGTCTGGGCTTTGAATATTCAGTGAAACATTCTTGTGTGTGGCTTCAGTACTCCCTTCCCTCTGTGTATTTATTTCTCCCTTCATCCTGGGTATAAAGGCATGTTATGTGTCAGGGACTTCCCTGGTAGCTCAGATGGTAAAGAATCTGCTTGCAGTGCAGAAGACCCAGGTTTGATCCCTGGGTCGGGAAGATCCCCTGGAGAAGGGAATGGTTACCCACTCCATTATTCTGGCCTGGAGAATTCCATGGACAGAGGAGCCTGGCAGGCTACAGTGCATGGGGTTGCAAAGAGTCAGACACGACTGAGAAGCTAACACATGTGCCTGGCACTGTGCTCACTGCTGGGGATACAGTGGTGAACAAGTAGACATGATTTTCTTATGGAGCTTCTGTTCTACTAGGGAAGTTAAGACAGTGAATAAGAAATAAACAAGATATTTATGGACCGTGAAGGTTGCTAGAAAGATGTGACCAGAATATGAAATGAATGTGGTAGGGAGGGCTGTGCTCAATAGGATGGTCAAGGAAGTCCTCCAGGAGGTGACATTTAAGCTGAGAATGGAAGGAAGAGAAAGAGCCAGGTGGGTCAAGAATTAGGGAAAGTGCTGCTAAGGGAATTGGCGAGTGGCCAGAGGCAAGACAGTGGAAATGGAAATGGCAACGCACTCCAGTATTCTTGCCTGGAAAATCCCATGGACAGAGAAGCCAGGCAGGCTACAGTCCATGAGGTCAGAAGAGAGTCAGACACAGCAACTAAACAAGAGGCAAGGTAGAGCTAAGATGATATAGGAACTGTCCGAGGGCCAGAGTGGGACACCACGACCCCGGAGGAGCACTCTGTAAAACACGGGAAGGATCTGGGTTTTATTCCAGGTTCACTATGACTGGCTTATTCACTCAACATAACGTCTTTGGGGCTCATCCATGTTGCAGCATGTGTCAGAATTTCCTTCCTTTTAAAAGCAGTCCATTTATGTGTAGACCACATTTTATTTATGTTTATCTATTGATAACACTTGGGTTGCTTCCACCTTTTGCAAATAATTCTGCTGTGAACATGGGTGAACAACTACCTGTTTGAGTCCCCGCTTTCAGGTCTTTTGGGTAATTCCACTTGTAGGAATTCCACTTGTAGGAGTTACTGGATTATATGGTAATTCGATTTTTGATTTCTTAAGGAACTGCCACTCTGTTTTCCTTAGTGGCTGCACCATTTTACATTCTTACCAACAGTGTGCAAGTGTTCCAATTCCTCTACACCCTTGCTCACAGTTGTTATTTTATGTTGTTTTTTGGTTTGATAGTAGCCATCCTAAGGTGAGTGTGAGGTGTTAGCTCAGTGTGCTTTTAATTTACATTTCAGAAATGTAAAGCTTTGACGGGCTTCCCACATGGTGCTAGTGGTAAAGAACTCACCTACCAGTGCAGGAGACAGAAGAGACTCGAGTTCGATCTCTGGGTCGAGAAGATTCCCCTGGAGAAGGGAGTGGCAACCCACTCTAGTATTCTTGCCTAGAGAATCCTTTTGACAGAGGAGCCTGGCAGGCTACAGTCCATAGGGTCACAAAGAGTTGGACACAACTGAAGTGACTTAGCACTCACAAAGCTCTGAAGTGTTTGTGTGCATGCTCAGTTTCTCAGTCCTGTGTGACTCTTTGCAACCCTGTTAACTCTTGCCCACTAGGCCAGATTGGACCCAGGTGGATCCATTAAGAAGCTTTTGCAGAGGTCCTGGTAAGAGAGGGTGGTGGCCTGGAGAAGATGGTGGCAGAGGAGCTGAGAACTGAGGGTAAACTCATGTGGAAGGAGCAAGACTTGGTAAATAGTCAGGGTTGAGGAGATGAAGGGAGGCTGAACACAGACCCTATCTCTCTGGCTTGCCCACTGGGTTGGCAACAGTTTGGGGCAGGGGTGTTTTCTGGTCCACCTCCCCCATCCACTCCAGTGAAGTGTTCATGAGAGAACAACTTCGTTCGTTTCTTGAAGTTTTTCTTTATTTTTAAGACAAATATTCTTTTTATTTCTGTTAAACTGGATATACAGTTATTGTTGCTAGGCAACCAACTTTTAACAAATATATAACTGCAATTTAATTTCATGTTAGCAAGATAGATGTTGAAAAGATAATTTTGGGTAGATCTAATCACAGTAATAAATAACTTATAGGGAATTCCCTGGTGGGCCATTGTTTAGGACTCCATGCTTTTTACTGCTGAGAGCATGGGTGTGAGCCCTGGTCACGGAGCTAAGTTCCCACAAACCGTGTGGTGGGGCCAAAAAATAAATAATAATTTCTACAATTTTTTTTTTTACTTTCTTACAGGGGCCATGGGCTTCCCTTGTGGCTCAGTTGGTAAAGAATCTGCCTGCAGTGAGGGAAATCTGGGTTCGATCCCTGGGTTGGAAAGATCCCCTGGAGAAGGGAAAGGCTACCCACTCCAGTATTCTGGCCTGGAGAATTCCGTGGACTGTCCATGGGGTCACTAAGAGTCAGATACGACTAAGTGACTTTCACTTTTACACAGGGGTCGTATTCATTAAAGCCCTAGAGGCTAATTTTGCCTTAACCTTCGCTAGTACAGAAGTGACTCTTGATTTGTTTCCTTTCATTACAGAAGCAAATTTTGTTTTTTTAAGTTGCCCAAGAGGGAGAAGTTATATTACAGCCCTACCAGTTAATGCACTAAGTGAACAGCACACTGATCCTCTCCTCATTATTTTCCGGGAAATTAATACGGCAGAACATGTCAGAAAAGCACAAGGCGTGTGCTCAGTCACGTCCGATTCTTTGTGACCCCGTGGACTGCAGCCTGCCAGGCTTCTCTGTTCATGGGATTTCCCAGGCAAGAGTACTGGAGTGGGTTGCCATTTCTTGCTCCAGAGCCTGGTGTAGGATAGGCAACTCGACTTCCTTTTCGTGTTTAGTTTTATTTCAAAGTGCTAACTTTGTAAACTGATGACAGTGGGTTTGAGGGGGGTGAAAACTCAGTGGGAATGAATATCACTGCTTTTAAAACAGTGGTTAAGCTTTGGTGATTATTAACTTTTTTCAGCTGATGTGAATGAAATTTTCTGCTGACAAGTAACACTAGTCACTGGGCTGTCTGCAGTTCAGACTCCAGTGCTCCATCACTGAGTGAGTTTTTCATCACAGAACTGGTGACAACTTCCACTTCCAGTCCTCATCGGAGGACTGGTGATGACTTCTGCTTTTCCCCTCCCCTGTCCAGTTCTGGGTGGTAAGCACATGTAGAGACTGGATGCCAAGCTAGGTTTTGGGGAGATAAAGATAAGTGAGCAAGAGGCAGCCAGGGAAGTGCAGCCATTCTCAAAGGTTTTGGTCTCAGGTTTCCTTTATACTCTTAGAAAATATTAAGGCTCCCAATGATTTTTTGTTTAGGTGGTTTATATCCATCAATATTTTACTGTATTAGTTTGGTAATAATATTACCTGGAGTACCTGGAGAAGAGAAAGGCTACCCACTCTACCCACTCCAGCATTCTGGCCTGGAGAAATCCACGGACTGTATAATTCATGGGGTCACAAAGAGTCAGACATAACTGAGCAACTTTCACTTCACTTCACAGAAGTGAAAACTGAGAAATTTAGAAAAATATTTATTCTTTAAAAAAATAATAAAAGCCATTATATGTTGGTAGCAGAAAATGAAGAGGAACTGAAGAGTTCCTCTTGTTAAAGGTGGTAAGAGGAAAATGAAAAAGCTGGCTTCAAACTCAGCATTCAAAACGCTTAAGATCATGGCATCCCGGCCCATTGCTTCATGGCAAATAGAAGGGGAAAATGCGGAAGTAGTGACAGATTTTATTTTCTAGGGCTGCAAAATCACTGTGGACAGTGATTGCAGCCATGAAATTAAAAGGAAAGCTTGTTTTCCTTGGAAGGAAAGTTTGACAAACCTAGATAGCATATTAAAAAGCAGAGACATCACTTGCAAACAAAGGTTTGTATGGTCAAAGCTATGGTTTTTTCCAGTAGTCATATACAGATGTGAGAGTTGGATCATAAAGAAGGCTGAGTGCTGAAGAACTGATGCTTTCAAATTGTTGGCTGGAGAAGAACTGAGAGTCTCTTGGACAGCAAGGAGATAAACCAGTTGATCCTAAAGGAAATCAATGCTCAGTATTCACTGGAATGACTGATGCTGAAGTTGAAGCTCCAGTACCTTGACCACCTGATCGGAAGAGCCGACTCATTGGAAGGGACCCTGATGCTGGGAAAGACTGAAGGCAAAAGAAGAGAGCAACAGAGGTTGAGATGGTTTGATAGCATTACCGATTCAATGGTAACTTGAGCAAACTCCAGGAGATGGTGAAGGACAGGGAAGCCTGGCATGCTGCAGTCCATGGGGTCACAAAGAATAGGACATGACTTGGTGACTGAACAAACAACTACAGTGTTAATATCAATAACATGTTTTTAATGAAAATAACTCACTTCCTACTTTTTCATTCCAGTCCCTTATGATGAAAAGGACATCTTTTTTTTTGGTGTTAGTTCTAGAAGATCTTTTCGGTCATCATAAAACCATTCAACTTCAGCTTCTTCGGCATTAGTGGTTGGGGCATAGACTTGGATTACTGTGATATTGAATGGTTTGCCTTGGAAATGAACAGAGTCATTCTGTCATTTTTGAGATTACACCCAAGTACTGCATTTTGGACTCTAGTTGACTATGAGGGTTACTCCATTTCTTCTAAGGGATTCTTGCCCACAGTAGTAGGTATGATGGTCATCTGAATTAAATTCACCCAATCCAGTCCATTTTCATTCACTGATTGCTAAAATGTCTATGTTCATTCTTGCCATCTCCTGTTTGACCACTTCCAATTTACCTTGATTCATGGACCTAACATTCCAGGTTCCTATGCAATATTGTTCTTTATAGCATTGGACTTCCATCACCAGTCACATCCACAACTGGGCATTGTTTTTGCTATGGCCCTGTCTCTTCATTCTTTCTGGAGTTATTTCTCCACTCTTCTTCAGTAGCATATTGGGTACCTACCGACCTGGGGAGTTCATCTTTCAGTGTCATATCTTTTTGCCTTTTCATACTGTTGATGGGGTTCTCAAGGCAAGAATACTGAAGTGGTTTTCCATTCCCTTCTCCAGTGGACCACGTTTTGTCAGAACTGTCCACCATGACCTGTCCATCTTGGGTGGCCCTACACGGCACGGCTCATGGTTTCATTGAGTTAGACACGGCTATGGTCCATGTGATCAGTTTGGTTAGTTTTCTGTGATTGTTGTTTCATTCATATGTGGCTCAGATCATGAACTCCTTATTACAAAATTCACACTTAAATTGAAGAAAATAGGGAAAACCACTAGACCGTTCGGGTATGCCTAAATCAAATTACTTATGATTATCCAGTGGAAGTGACAGATAGATTCAAGGGATTAGGTCTGATTAGAGTGCCTGAAGAACTAGGGACAGAGGTTCGTGACATTGTACAGGAAGCAGTGATCAAGACCATCCCCGAGAAAAACAAATGCAAAAAGGCAAAATGGTCGTCTGAGGAGACCTTACAAATAGCTGAGAAAAGAGGAGAAGCTAAAGGCAAAAGAGAAAAGGATAGATATATCCATCGGAATGTAGAGTTCCAAAGAATGGCAAGGAGAGATAAGAAAGCCTTCCTCAGTGATCAATGCAAAGAAATAGAGGAAAACAATAGAATGAGAAAGACTAGAGATCTCTTCAAGAAAATTAGAGATACCAAGGGAATATTTCATGCAAAGATGGTCACAGTAAAGGACAGAAATAGTATGGACCTGACAGAAGCAGAAGATATTAAGAAAAAGTGGCAGGAGTACACAGAAGAACTGTACAAAAAAGATATTAATGACCCAGATAACCATAATGGTGTGATCACTCACCTAGCTCAGACATCCTGGAGTGCAAAGTCAAGTGGGCTTTAGGAAGCATCACTACAAACAAAGCTATTGGAAGTGATGGAATTCCAGCTGAGCTATTTCAAGTCCTAAAAGATGATGTGAAAGTGCTGCATTCAATATGCCAGCAAATTTGGGAAACTCAGTAGTGGCCTCAGGATTGGAAAAGGTCAGTTTTCATTCCAGTCCCAAAGAAAGGCAGTGCCAACGAATGTTCAGGCTACCACATAATTGCACTTATTTTACATGGTATCAAAGTTTTAAATTACATGCTCAAAATTCTCCAAGCTTATCTTTAACAGTGCATGAACTGAGAACTTCCAGATGTTCAAGATGGATTTAGAAAAGGCACAGAGGAATCAGAGATCAAATTGCCAACATCCAATGGATCATCAAAGAAGCAAGAGAGTTCCAGAAAAACATCTGCTTCTGCTTTACTGACTACACCAAAGCCTTTGACACTGTGGTTCACAACAAATTATGGAAAATTCTTCAGGAGATGGGAATACCAGACCACCTTACCTGCCTCCTGAGAAATCTGTATGCAGGTTAAGAAGCAACAGTTCAAACTGGACATGGAACAATAGACTGGTTCCAAATTGGGAAAGGAGTACATCAAGGCTGTATATTGTCACCCTGTTTATTTAACTTATATGCAGAGTACATCATGAGAAATGCTGGGTTGGATGAAGCACAAGCTGACATCAAGATTGCTGGGAGAAATATCAATAACCTCAGACATGCAGATGATACCACCCTTATGGCAGAAAGAGAAGAAGAACTCAAGAGCCTCTTGATGAACGTGAAAGAGGAAAGTGAAAAACCTGGCTTAAAACTTATCATACAAAAACTAAGATCATGGCATCTGGTCCCATCACTTCATGGCACATAGATGGGGAAACAGTGGAAACAGAGACTTTATTCGCTTGGGCTCCCAAATCACTGCAGACAGTGACCGCAGCCATGAAATTAAAAGACAGCTGTTCCTTGGAAGAAAAGCTATGACAAACCTTGACAGTGTATTAAAAAGCAGAGACATTACTTTGCTGACAAAGGTCTGCCTAGTCAAAGCTATGGTTTTTCCAGTGGTCATGTATGGATGTGAGAGTTGGACCATAAAGAAAGCTGAGTGTGGAAGAATTGATGGTTTTGAACTGTGGTGTTGGGAGAAGACTCTTGAGAGTCCCTTGGACAGCAAGAAGATCCAACCAGTCCATCCTAAAGGAAATCAGTCCTGAATATTCATTGGAAGGACATGCTGAAGCTGAAGCTCCAATACTTTGGCTATCTGATGCAAAGAACTGACTCAGTGGAGAAGACCATAATGCTGGGAAAGATTGAAGGCAGGAGGAGAAGGGGATGACGGAGCATGAGATGCTTGGATGGCATCACTGACCCGATGAACATGAGTTTAAGCAAACTCTAGGAGTTGGTGAAGGACAGGGAAGCCTGGCGTGCTGCAGTCAATGGGGTCACAAAGAGTCAGAGACATCTGAGTGACTGAACTGAACTGTACGAAAATAACTACATTTTCCAGAACAAATTCAGTGAGTGACATTGTTTTTACTTTCGCAATTCTTTTAAATGTCTAATTTAATGGAAGACAGCTGGAATCTCATTAACTTTTTTATTTAATTTGCTGCAGCACACTTGTCATGTAGCCTCTGGAAAACTCCACTTGACATGAGAGAATGAGAGTGAAAAAGGCAAATGTCTTAATGTTTGGCTTCACAGGCCCTCTGAAAGTGTTTTCGAGATCCCTAGATATGGCCAGCTTTAGTGATAGGAGCACAGACACTAAAGCTAGATTTTAGTGAGTTCACATTCCAGCTTTGCCACTGACCCGTTAGGCAAGACATCTAACCTGTCTGTGCCTCAGTTTGCTCATATACAAAATGTACATAGGTACCTGCTTCAGTGGGTTATTATGAGGATTAAATAGTAAGGTGTAAAGTACTTAGAACATTACTAGAAGCATCAGTTTTTATTTAAATAAATAAGCCCTGTTAATAATTCTTTCCATCAAGGAATTTAATCTAGTTAAGGAGATAGTTGAAAACCAAACAACTTCAGGATTTTATATAAATTCCTTGATAGATATATTTATAGGAGAGGCTTCTCAACTTTGGGGCCAAGAGTCAGGACGTTCCTGTTGTCTGAACCATAGAAGGTGCAGATTTCCACCAATGTTAGAATGAGTTATAAATTCTTAATTCAGACAGTGTCCATCCCCATTAACTTTTGCTGTAATTTAACTTTTTTATCTTCCTTATTTGTAATGGAAAGAGTGTGAGCAGCCTAACTGGTTTGCTTCTCTGATGCCCACTTAGAGCCAGAAACTTTATCATAATTGTCACATATGCCCATTGCCTGGGAGGGCAGGTGCTCAGAGTTCATTGCCTGGTTATGAATTAATGACAGTCAAAATGTGGGAGAACCATTTCTGTGATCCACTAGGCTTCTGTGGTACATACTTGTAATCACTTGATAACTCTGGGATATAATTGTAAGAAGGAAATTATAGATAATATTTTTATTGAAAGTTAAACCTAATCATTTTGTTCTTAAAAATGAGAGTAAAATCTCTTAATGTAACTTTTATTATTTTCTCATTGTTTTAGGGAATTATATTGGATATTTATTATATTTTTAAACTTTAAACTTTTTATTTTGCATTGGGATATAGCCAGTTAACAATGTTGTAGTTTCAGATGAATATCTAAGGGACTCAGTCAGACACAGTGTATATTTGTTTTAAATTCTATTTAAAATTACCAAGTCTCTGGGTTTTATTACAATAACAAGAAGCTTTAATGTGTTGAAAAGTGTAGTATGTTTATTGTAAATTCACAGTGTCACTCAAGATGGTTTGATAAACAGGTGGTAAAGCAATTAAGATGCAATTTTTAAAAAGTTAGTTGGTAACTTATAAAAATACTGCCACACAGAGTTATCGTTTGTCTCGAATGAGTCCTTTTTTCTCAAGGCATGTTTAGTTTTTAATGCTCAGGTTTGGTCATTGATAGCATTAATATTGTTATTCTCATGCAGAGTTGTGTTTCTGCTGTTTTTCACAGAATGCTCTTTCCCCCTCATTGTAGATCCGACGGAGGCGCCTTGCACGACTTGCTGGTGGACAGACCTCCCAGCCTACCACCCCTCTCACTTCTCCCCAGAGGGAGAACCCCCCCGGGCCTCCCATAGCAGCATCAGCTCCAGGCCCCTCCCAGAGCCTTGGTCTCAACGTCCACAACATGACCCCCGCTACCTCCCCCATTGGTGCATCAGGTGAGCCTCACCTTCATACCTGGGAGCTTTCTGGTACAGTTACAGTTGCGAAATTTCCATGGCAGGATGAAATGAACAGCAACTTTTAAAAATCCTGCAAGCAGTGGTTTAAAGATTAAGGTCATTACAATGTGTTTTGTTAATGTCTGTTCATTTTGATGTTTTGATAGTGATGTTGAAGCTGACTGTTTTCTATAGCTTTCATGCTTTTTTTCAGACAAGGCCAAGTCTCTGATGGCAAGGAGCTTAAGACTAAATTTGGTTCTGCAGATTTTATGACTTTGGTTGATGCTTGTTTTTTTAAGATAAAATATTCTGCAAATCCAAGATTGAAATAATGGTCAAGATTGAAATAATGGTCAAAATAATGCCTCTGATTATGGATTTCATTGTCTTCATTCTATATTGTCATAGAACCTTTTCTCTAAATTTTCAGGGTATGTAAAGTTCGCCTTGGGAATTCCCTGATAGTCCAATGGTTAGGACTCTGTGCTGTCACTGCTGAGGGCCTGGGTTCGATACCTGGTCAGGGAACTAAGATCCCATAAGCCTTGCAATATGGCCAAAAAGAAAATAAAATAGAATAAAAGTTTGAACTCTTAACTATAGAAGTATTAATATAAATGAACCATAATAAGTTCACCTGATATGATGTCTTACAACTGTCTCATTGATAGTTTAACTGTTGTAGAAGTTAATTTCTTTATAATTAATGAGCTCATGGTTGATACCATGGTTGTCTTTGTTGGGAAATGTATCTTTTAAGATATCTGTCTTTTCACTAAGTGAACTTTTCTATCAAATGTAATAATTATTGACTTTATTATAATAGTTAGGATTCTAAGTAGGAAAAGGTGCTAAGAGACCTGCATCGATCATCATATCATCTAATAATGTAATATCTGATTGTCAGCTCTGCTCTTGTTGAATGCACTGCCGCCTCTGAACAATCCATCTTCATGATCTAGGATAACTTGTCGATTAAAAGTTATTTGCGGAGTTTCTGTTACTATGACTCTCGTTAGGCATCACTGTAGGCCCCTCCTAAGGCAAATACAAACGCTTTTATGTAAATCTGATAATTATTAAATGAGAGAGGCTCAGGCCAACACATGTTAGTAATAAACGATGCCTGTGTCTGAAATGTTTCCTGGTTACTGCTTGGAGAGGCTGTGGTGATCTACTAGGAGAAAGGGTCAGGATTCCAGTTGTGTTTCCTCCTTTTCCTGTGGTGCCACCAGCACTGCTGCTTGCCTCACCCTGATCAGACCCCACCTGGGATGCTGCCGCATGTCCAGGGAAGAGCTCGTGGGATGGGGAGGGACTTAAAAACTTCACTGCATCAGCAAAGTGTCCTGGGGACAGGCTCCTGCTGCTCCTCGCTGCATCGGGTCGTCTCTTTGGGACCTTCAGGATTAATCTCGGCATGCCCCTTAGGTCCACTCATGTCAGCCACCCCATCTCCCCATGTCCTCATGCCTCATCTCCCAGTCTCTAATCCTTATGTGGTTTGTCACATGTACCTTTCCTTCCCCACTTCCCCAAATTCTGAAAGCCTTGTGCCCAGCCACCAGCATAATCATGCTCTGTCAGCGTCCCTTCCCCTTAGTGCTCTCACTGGATCTGACCTCTTTCTCCATTGCTTTCTCGTTTCTTCTTCTTGACCATTCTTCCTCCACCCTGAAAACACATTGGTTTGAATCTTGTGTTACCTAACCATATTCTCCACTTCTCTCCCTTGTTGAGGCTTATATTCCAAAGCCCGCTCACCCACAGCACTCGTTATGTCCACTATTTGTCCAGCACTGTTTCTGTCTTAATTTGTGATGATTTCAGTAGCCGTGTGATCCTTCCAGAACTCCGACCTCTGTGTTTCTTGAGCTCCTCCCCTTCAGTGACCTTTCCTGCCCTCTGACTCCAGCCACTCACTGCCATGGTCAGACTCTAGATTTTTCAGTCTCAGTGACTTTCTGACCACCACCTTCGGCTTTTTCGCTCACCCCTCTGTGCCCAAATCCTCAGTCTTCCCTCGGGGCTACAGTCCCTTGACCCATCACATTTTTACTTTCTTCATGTTTCCCCCTCCTCGTGTCCTTACTTTCCTCCTCAACCTGGGGAAATTTCATGGCCAGTCACTACTGTCACTCCTTCTCTGGCCTCTCTCTCACTCTGTCTTCTTCCCTTAAAGTACAGTCCTCGTCTTAAGTCCCAGTCCCCTCCTGTTCTTGGTCTCTTGCTGTGAAATGAGGCTGGAGAAAAACCATACTAGCAATCTCATTTCAGAGCCATCATCACAGACTCAAGTGGACCCTTAATACTAGTGGGTAATTGTACTGTATTTCCTTGTTCACTCTCCCACAGTCTGTTTCAGTCTATTTCATACCTTCTCTAATGTGTAACACCTCTTCTCCATGTACACTCTGGGCTGGTGGCCCACCTTCCAGTTTTGTGGAGAGAACAGATGCAGGCAAAAGGGAACCTACCTCCTTCACCTTCAACCCTGCCTCCACTGCCAACCAGTATGTGCGGCCAGTTCTTGTCATAGTTGAACTGTCCCTGCCCTTGCTGCGGTCTGTACCCTGGATCCCATCTCCTCTCACTGCCCAGAGCCATTGCTACAGCAGTTCCTGTCGTCTCTCCAGCTTCATCTGGTTCTCCATCTCAAGTGGAAACCTTTTATTTTTGTTTAAACAGTCATCATACATGCTGTTCCTTCTCCCATGATGGGAGTAAATAAAAAAGAACTCTCTTGATCTCATATCCCCTGCTGACTTCCACCCCACTTCTCTGCACCCTTTCACAACAGAACTTCTAGAATGAGTTGCCCATCCTTAGTCTCCTCTTTCTGTCCTTGCACCTTGCTGAGTCGAGTCCCATCAGGTGAGGCCTCCTGTGGTCAGCTCTGAGTCACCGTCTCGTCTGACCTGTCAGCTCCATTCCACGTGGCTTTGGCCTTCTTCTCCTTGAAACACTCTCTCTTCAGCTTCAGAGCATTACGCTCCTGATTTTCATCCTGTTTCCATCTGTTCCTTCTTAGTTCTTTGTATGAGTCTTTTTCATTTCCCAAGCTTCTAAAGGTCAGGGTTCAAGGGCTCAGTATTTAACCTCTTCTCCTCTCCATCTCTATGCTTATTCTCTTATTAATTTTATCCAGTATCCTGACGAAATTGGTACCTCCAGCTCAGGCCTGTTCTTTGAACTTCAGTGTGGCGTTCATCTGATACATGTCTCACAGTTAACACATTCAAAATCAAGTTCGTGATATTTCCTTACATCTTATTTTTTCCTAGAACCCTATCTCAGTAAATGATAACTCATTTGTTTTTTCTAGTTGCTTAAGCTTAAAATGGGCATCCCTGGTGGCTCAGATGGTAAAGAATTTACTTGCAGTGGAGGAGACCTGGGTTCAGTCCCTGGCTAGGGAAGATCCCCTGGAGAAGGGAATGGCAACCCACTCCAGTATTCTTGTCTGGAGAATTCCATAGACAGAGGAGCCTGGTGGGCTATGTAGTCTGTGGGGTTGCAAAGAGTTGGACACAACTGAGTAACTAACACTTCACTCTTCTGCAAGCTTAAAACATTCTGTCTTCTTTTTACCTCATAATTCTAGGTTGAGAGTCATCAAATTCCTTCTTTAAAAGGCCAGTTAGTAAATATTTTTGGCTGTGCAGGCTGTGCGGTCTCTGTCACAAACATTCTTCTCTGCCCCCTAGCACAAAACAGCCATAGACTTTGTGTCAACTGATGAGCATTGCTGTGTTTCAATAAAACTTTATTTACAAAAATAAGTAAGTGTGGCCTGTGGACTGAGGCTTGCTGACCTCTGTCCTAGGTCTATCAGCAAAATTTAGAACCAGACTCAATTCTCACCACCTCTTCTCATCTCACCGCCTCTCCTGCTACTGCCCAGGTTCAAGGCACTTGCATATCTCGCCTGGACTATTAGAGTGGGCTTTAGACGCGTCTCTCCTGCCGTGTCTCTAGACGTGCCTGCCCTGGCTTCACCTCAGTCTGTTGTCCGTGCAAAGCCAGACTGGGTTCCACTGAAGCAAGACTACAGCACTGCAAAGCATTATTCTTTTCAGCAAGGAGGATAGTTATTATCACAATAGTAACCAACAGACTTGGGCAACTCTGAATGGTTCATTCTTGTCAGGTGTGCCTCTATGCTGTTAAGTCACCATTGTGTTTCTCCTGTAACCATCATTATTCATAATCACAAACAGGTAGATATTGTTAGCCGTACTCTTGGCAGATTGGATAAACAGATTTTCAGGAAGTGAAGTGAAAGTCACTCAGTAGTGTCCAACTCTTTGCAACCCCATGGACTACATACAGTTCATGGAATTCTCCAGGACAGAATGCTGGAATGGGTAACCTTTCCCATCTCCGGGGGATCTTCTCAACCCAGGGATTGAACCCAGGTCTCCTGCATTACGGATTCTTTACTAGCTGAGCCACAAGGAAAGCCCAGATTTTCAGGAACTTACTAAATAGGTTTAAGTGAAACAGAAAATAAACCACTCCTAAGAGAGGTTACATCATCTTCTGTTGTCTTCTGGCCTCAATCAAAATAAAAGTCAGAGTCCTCACCTCAACCTGGGGCTGCATGAGGTCTGTCCTGAACCTGTCCTCCTCTCTCCTTTCCCTTCCTCCTGTTTCAGCTAGAAATGTGCTGGCTTCCCCTCTGTTCCTGGGACATTCCAGACATGGTTCCTGTTTGTGTTTGTTTCTGTGTGTCTGTGTGTGTTAGTTGCTGAATCCTGTCCAACTCTTTGAGACCCCATGAACTGTAATCCGCCAGGTTCCTCTGTCCATGGGATTCTCCAGGCAAGAATACTAGAGTGGGTTGCCATCCCTTTCTCCAGATCTTCCCAACCCAGGGACTGAACCCTGGTCTCCTGCATTGCATGTGGATTCTTTACTGACTAAGCCACCAGGAAAACCATGGTACCTGTTGGGGGCTTTTATGCTTGCTGTTTTTTTGCCTAGAATGCTCATACCCTAAAATCCACCCAGCATTTTTCTTCCACTCTTCATATGTTTACCCATGTCACTTTTTCAAAAAGGCCACCTTGTCTACACTTGATCTTAGCCAAAAGGCTGAGAAGTGATGACCACGTTGTCCAAACATTCAACCTGTATCTGACATAGACACTTGTTCCTTGAGCTCTTGTTGCCTGCCCACATAGCATGTATATTACTTGTTGTTGTTCTTCAGTCGTGTTTGACTCTTGCGATCCCATGGACTGCAGCATGCCAGGTTTTCCTGTCCTTCACTCTCTCCTAGAGTTTGCTCAGATTCATGTCCATCGAGTTAGTGATGCCATCCAACCATCTCATCCTCTGTCGTCACCTTCTCCTCCTGCCTTCAGTCTTTCTCAACATCATGGTCTTTTCTAATGAGTCAGCTCTTTGCATCAGGTGGCCAAAGTATTGGAGCTTCAGTCCCTCCAGTGTATATTCAGGATTGATTTCCTTTAGGATGGACTGGTTGGATCTCCTTGCAGTCCAAGGGACTCTCAAGAGTCTTCTCCAACACCACAGTTCAAAAGCATCAGTTTTTTGGTGCTCAGCTTTATGGTCCATCTCTCACATCCATACTTGACTATTGGAAAAACCATTGCTTTGACTAGGCGGACCTTTGTCAGCAAAGTAATGTCTCTGCTTCTTAATACGCTGTCTAGTTTTGTCATAGCTTTTCTTCCAAGGAGCAAGCGTCTTTTAATTTCATGGCTACAGTCACCATCTGCAGTAATTTTGGAGTCCTGGGAAATAGAATCCATCACTGTTTCCATTACTTGTAGTGTATCCTGTTTTCTCTGCTTCCTTTCCTAATGTGTGAGCTCCATGGGGGCAGGGACTTGTGTGCATTTTATTCATGAAAACAGTGTGAGTAGTTTCCATGAAGATGATGATGCCTTGTGCTTACCCTCTGTGGTCCTGGATGGCAAATGTAGGGCCAGTTGGTAGCTTTATTATCCACTGAGTGTGAAGGGAAGACTTCTGTTCCAGAATGAAGTGCTTCTTAGACAAATACTGGGTTGGCTGCCACCCATGTTAAGAGGTTCTGATCCAGTAGTGACCAGGCAGTTATTCTGCAGTCTTCTTATTGCTTAACCCTTGGACTGCAAGGAGATCCAACCAGTCAATCCTAAAGGACATAAACCCTGAATATTCATTGGAAGGACTGATGCTAAAGTTTTTGTCCTCCTGATGCAAAGAGCCGACTCATTGGAAAAGACCCTGATGCTGGGAAGGATTGAAGGGGGCATCAGAGGATGAGATGGTTGGAATGACTCAATGGACATGAGTTTGAGCAAACTCCAGGAGATAGTGAAGGACAGGGAAGCCTGGCATGCTACAGTCCATGGGTTTGCAAACAGTTGGATGCGACTAAGCGACTGAACAACAATTTCTTAATCCAGGTGCTTTCAGTACAAGTGACAGAAGCGAGGGTTCGGAAGTTGGCTGTGAGTCCTATGGTTGCTTCTCCCATCTGGCCCCAGCTTCTGCAGTGCCACCTACCTTTGTATTAGTTTCCTGAGGGCATCATAGCAAAGTATCCAAAACTTGATGACTTAAAACAATAGAAATTGTCCTCTCACAGTTCTGGAGATTAGAAGTCTGATGTCAAGGTGTCGGCAGGGCTGTGCTCCTTCTGAAGGCTGGAAGAAAGAATCCTTGCCTCTTCTTGCTTCAGCTGGTTGCTGGCACTCCTTGTTTTTTCTTGGCTTGTGGCAGCATCACTCCAGTCTCTACTTCAGTCTTCTTGTGCCCATGCCTCTGTGTGGCTGTGCTCAAGGTTCCCTCTTGTTTTGGTTGAAGGGACTATACTGCATGACTTGTAGTAGCTTCCCAGGTGGCACTAGTGGTAAAGAACCTGCCTGCCATTGCAGGAGACATAGGAGACTTGGGTTCCACCCCTGGTCAGAAAGATCTCCTGGAGGAAGCAATGGCAAACCACTCCAGTGTTCTTGCCTGGAGAATCCCATGGACAGAGGAGCCTGGCGGGGTGCAGTCTATGGGGTTGCAAAGAGTTAGACATGACTGAAGCGACTTAGCACACAATATAATGTTGCTTCTGCCTGTCTTAAAGCTTTATAAACATGGTGAACGTTTTTCTTACACGATAGCTGTTTTTTTGGTCATCATCATTGATAATGTTGCATTTACATTTCAGCTTATCCAGTGTTTACTTAGGGCTGTTGCAGGTCAAACATGGTGCTCGGTCATGGAAGCACAGAGATGAGAGAGACTCATTTTCTTTCCTGGAAGCGCTTACAGTCCAGCAATGGAGAAAATGTTCTTTAGTTTCCTTTTAAAAATCTGTGCTTATTAAATTCCTGGGATGAGAGACTGGTTTTCTTGGTTCCTTCCCCCATCTTGAGATCGTTCTATGATTACCTAGTCTTCAGAAATTCTTAACCCTCTGGGACGGCTTTTCTTTTATAGTCTTGTTTTGGAATTATGCTTATCTCCCCTCTGTCCCCTCTGTTGTTTACCCATCGGACATCTTGAACATGTCCAATAAAGCCTCACCCTCCCTGGCTGTCATGACCTCTCCCAAGCTGTGGTCATTCTTGCTCAAGAGTTCCCCTGTGAATCCTTTATCAAACAAGTTCCATCTTGACAGAATTATTAGGTCTGGTGGAGCAAGTTCTCTCGTTGCCTTTTTTGTCCCTAGTACTGTGTTTCTTCACTGTTGTCATTGCATTTCCCTTTGGCAAACTGGGGATAGCCTTCTCAAAAAATACTTTTAAATGCATGTATCATAAAACATGAAGGATTACGAAGGAGAACAATTATATTCAAATATAGTTATAACAGTTTTAAAGATTGTGATACCCATACTTTATGTGTTCCTCAGTGAAGGACTTCAGATAAAATATCTGAAGCTAGTCAGAGAGCTGCTGTCATTTTGACCCCCTCAGTTGTGTCTCCCTGTGTGTGTGGTCAAGACCTTCTGCTCTGGGAGCCGAAATGAGCAGCCAGGGCCTGTTAGCAACAACCAAGAAGCCATATGATACGTTTGGCCTCCCCGCTGGTTCCGAGGTCTGAGTTCGAGACAGAATCTCTTTTCTCTGTCTAACTGCTGGTCTTTAATATACTTAGTAATAACTTAACCTACATTCTTTTTTAGCGTTATTGTTGCAAATGGCCTTTGTCATGCTTCCACTTGTGCATATGAACATGTGTTTAATGCTTTCTACCTGCAGGCACTGTCTTAGGCGCCAGGGCTGCAGAGATGGGCAAGTCTCAGTTAAGGCATGCTGAAGGGCTCATAATCTAGTGGGAGGAGGTGGGCTTGTGAAGGGTCCTCCATGACAGGGAGGCCCACGGTCGCTGCCTCAGGCTCATGACTGTGGTGTTTGATTTGTAATTATGATTATTAGGTAATATTGGGTAAAAAACCCAAGTAAACTTTTTGGCCAACCCAATATGATATATTTTATGTATATTTTTAGTTATTCCAATTTTTTTTTATAAAATTGAAAAGTTGAACACACAGTACAGAGAGTCCCCTTATGTCCTCACCCACTTTCCCCTAATGTTAATATCTGGTACATTTGTCAAAACTAACGTTATCCTTAGTATTTTATTATCAACTAAACAACTAAACATAAGAGTCCTTAGTCTCATTTAGTCTGTGACAGTTTTTCCCTTTTTGTGTTTTTCATGATTTTAGCAGTGGTGAAGAGTACTTTGTAGAATTTTCCTTACTTTGGCTTTATCTTGGTGTTTTTCTCATGATTAGACTGGGGTTTGGGTATAGGAGGAAGACTGTCATAAAGGTGAACATGACATCAGACATCATCTGGTTCTCATCAGACATCTCTGGTGATGTTGATCTTCATTCACCTCCCTGTTAAACTGGGGTTCACAAGGTCTCTCCACTGTAAAGTGAAGATTTTTCCTTTTCCAAACTCATTTCTTTGGAATTGAATTCCTAAGTTCAGCCCAATTCCTAAGTTTTACATCCTGGAAGGGCAAGTATGTACATATCTTTTAAATTCTTCTATAAGGGACATTTGTGCAATTATTTATTTAACCCTTATTTACATCAGCATGCTAAGTTGCTTCAGTTGTGTCCAACTCTTTGCAATCCCATGGACTGTAGTGCACCAGGCTCCTCTGTCCGAGAGATTTCCCAGGTAAGAATATTGGAGCGGGCTGCCAGACCCTCCTCCAAGGGATCTTCCTGATCCAGGGATCAAACCCACATCTTGTGTCTCCCATGTCAGCAATGGGTTCCTTACCATTTGCATTACCTGAGAAGCCCACATCAGCATGAACTCATGTATATTTATTTTATTCTCTTGAGCTATATTTCATATTGCTATATCATTTATTTCTGCCATTTTAAAAAAATGCAGGTTGTTCCAATTTTGGCCATTGGGAACTCTTTCATGTTGACTTCTTTGTTGACATGCTTATCCTTTTAGATTTTTGAGTACTGTGTTTCTGGCATTTGTAAAACGCTCCAGGCTCATCTTATATTTTCTCTGCCCCAGCCATAGAATCAGCCATTTCTTCTTGGAGAAGTCATGGCTTTTTGATTCCAGATGTATGATTCTCTGCATGATTAGTTCTATGGAATATTCAGAACAAATCATAAATGTCATATTTAGAACCAGTCATAAATATCATATTTAGCACCAATCATAAATATGAAGATCAAAGCAATTTTCCAATTTGAGTTGTTGGTTTTCATGTCCCAAGATTTTAGATATTACTGTTTTACTTTATAGGTTTGAAATTCCATTTCTTTTGTGTTTATTCACAAGAACAAACTTGTTTCACCAGGAAATTAGCTAATGATTAGATATGTCATTCTGCTTTATGGAATAGAATATGTTCATTTTAATTCGTGTTGAGGGGTGATGTTTGTATTGGCCAAATAAGATAGAACTGCACTTTGTATGTTTCATGAATGCTAACCACTTAGCTAAGTTCATTGTCAAGGTCTATGTAAAATGCTTTAGAATTTTGATTAGCAGGAAATGAGTGATTCCTTTTATAACATTAATGTCTTTTCAAGTTTTCTTTTTTAATTTTAGAAGGTAAACAACATATATAGCTTTGGTTTGAAGTAGCTATGATTGAAGAGCTGTTCAGCAGTTTGGGGTAAAGCAAACTGCAGCCTTTTCTGTGGAGTGAGAGGACCTGAGTTTTAATCTGTGTTCTGTTTCTGACTTGCTGAAGTTCCTAAAGGAAGTCTTGGACTTCGTGGATCTCAGTATTCTTATCTGTAAAAGAGGATTGGGCGAAAGCTTTAAAGTTACCCCACCCCGCTTCCCTTCCTTTTTAACAGCTCGATTGAGGATTTAGGGCTCATTTTGGTGACTCGGTGCTTTCTTTTTCAATTAAAGAAAATTTTTTTAATTGGAGGATGATTTTTCTACGATAATTGTGTTGGTTTCTGCTGTACAACAACGGGAGTCAGTCCTAGGTATCTATGTATATCCCCTCCCCCTTGAACCTTCCTCCCAGCCTTCACCCTCCTCCCCACCCCTCTCAGTTATTGCAGAGTGCTGGGCTGGGCTCCCTGTGCTGTACCGCAGCTTCTCGCTAGCTGTCTGTTTTACACATGGTGGCGTATGTGTCAATGGCGGCTCTCAGTTTGTCCCACCGTCTCCTTTCCCCACTGTGTCCGCAAGTCTGTTCTCTATGTCTGCATCTCTATTCCTGCCCTGCAAACAGGTTCATCGGTACCATTTTTCTAGATTCATACATATGCATTAATATACGATATTTGTGTTTCTCTTTCTGACTTACATCACTCTGTTTAACAGCCTCTAGGTTCATGTACTTCAGTTCAGCTGACTCACATTTGTTCCTTTTTATGGCTGAGTGTGCTTCTTTTTATACTAGGGTTGAGCAAGCTTGTGTATTTGTGTGTGTGTGTGTCTAAAGTTCTGGAACAGATCTAATATTATAGCTTGAAAGTAGTTATCTGGTCTAGTGTATACCTGAAAGGGAATGTCGCTCAGGAAGTGCTGTAATATTCGGAGGAAACACTTACAGAAATAAAGTCCTTATTATTTACTTTTTTGTAGAAACAAATTCATACTTTTAACAAGTTCTCATTATTCATAAAAATTGGGAAAGCTGCCATCTTCAAAGGCTGTAGTTCATATTTTATTAAGTACACGTGGTTTCCTCCATTCTGTTATACACACTTTCACTTTTTAAAGATTTGTTTTTGAGTTGACATGTAGAAATTTTACTCATCTCCTAAGAAAGAATCAGAGGACTTTATGTCTGTATTTTAGTTCTTTAGTGTCTGGCTTTATGGAGATGAAGACTGTGGGGGAAAAAAAATCTGCATTCCTTGAAATGGGCTCCCTGGCAGCCATCCCTCAAGTTAGAAAGGGAAAAGGGTGAAGATAACAAAAGACTTGTATGATTTGAAGATAAAGTAGTACTTTGTGCTACTGTTTCGATTTTAGTTACAGTATTTGATTTATATTGCTTCTAAATGAAGTCAGCGACTTTCCTTTTAAATTTTTAGTCATTTATTTATTCGTTTTTGGTTGCACTGAGGCTTTGTTGCTGTCCGAGGGCTTTCTCTAATTGTGGTGAGCAGGAGCTACTCTTTGTTGTGATGTTTGGCCTTCTCGTTGACTTCTCTTGCTGTGGAGAACGGGCTATCGGGCCATCGGGTTTCAGTAGTTGTAGCACACGGGCTTAGTTGCCCCCATAGCATGTGCAGTCTTCCAGGACCAGGGATCGAAACCATGCCCCCTGCACTGACAGGTAAATTCTTAACCACTCGACCACCAGGGAAGTCCGAGACATTCAGTTTTTTAAGTTTAAGACAACAGTAGGGTCCCTCCTAGATTCTAGATGGTATATAGAGATTGGGGAGCATTGGCAAACATAAATTCTGGGGCAGGTTTGCCCTGTTTGACACTTATGAATGTTATGTGAAAGGTTCAGGGAAAAAAATCAGATGATATTCTTGTTGTCTTATAAATACAGTGCAAATAGATTATATTATGCCATATGGTATACTCTGACATTCTGTGAGTATAGGATTATTGTACTCATAGTATATCATAGTACTCACAGTACATTGGATTACAAGTACAGCATTTTAAACAATGTACTGTAATTATTAGTTTAATTTTAGGACTGATTTTTATAAAGTAGAGATTTAAAGGCTGCTAAATTGATATCCCATAAAAATTGTTGAACTTTATTATTTTATTAAAAAGTTGTCAGACCTTTGAGTGTGGTAGGTAAAATGATATTCTCCTAGGACATTGTTGATGCTCTGTTATTTGCTCCTTCAATAAAGATCTGTTGGGAATTTATTTTGGATTGTTGTTGTTCAGTCACTCAGTCATGTCTGACTCTTTGCTACCCCATGGACTGTAACATGCCAGGCTTCACTGTCCTTCACTGTCTCCCAGAGTTTGCTCAGCCTCATGTCCATTGAATCGGTGATAATTACACTTGAATCAATTATGTAAAGTTTTACAGTCTTCTCTAAGCTTATTTCAGAATTCTCACTACATCAGATGATTTTGATGTTTTACTGAAATCTACTTATGAATAGTTAGTTCTAGAAGGTCTTGTAGGTCTTCATAGAACTGTTCAGCTTCTTCAGTGTTACTGGTTGGGGCATATATTTCTTGATGAAAGTGAAAGAAGAGAGTGAAAAAGCTGGCTTAAAGCTCAACATTCAGAAAACTAAGATCATGGCATCTGGTCCCATCACTTCATGGCAAATAGATGGGGAAACAGTGGAAATAGTGGCTGACTTTATTTTTCTGGGCTCCAAAATCACTGCAGATGGTGATTGCAGCCATGAAATTAAAAGACGCTTACTCCTTGGAAGGAAAGTTATGACCAACCTAGACAGCATATTAAAAACCAGAGACATTACTTTGCCAGCAGAGGTCTGTCTATCAAGGCTATGGTTTTTCCAGTAGTCGTGTATGGATGTGAGAGTTGGACTATATAACAAAAGCTAAGTGCCGAAGAATTGATGGTTTTGAACTGTGGTGTTGGAGAAGACTCTTGAGAGTCCCTTGAACTGCAAGGAGATCCAACCAGTCCATCCTAAAGGAGATCAGTCCTGGGTGTTCATTGGTAGGACTGATGTTGAAGCTGAAACTCCAATACTTTGGCCACCTGATGCAAAGAGCTAACTCATTTGAAAAGACCTTGATGCTGGGAAAGATTGAGGGCAGGAGGAGAGGGGGACGACAGAGGATGAGATGGTTGGATGGCATCCCTGACTCAATGGACATGGGTTTGGGTGGACCCCGGGAGTTGGTGATGGCCAGGGAGGTCTGGCATGCTGCAGTTCATGGGTTCGCAAAGAGTTGGACACAACTGAGCCACTGAACTGAACTTATGAATAGTAAAGATTTAGTTTCTCTTTCCCTTCTGAGTCTTGAAAAAGTTTTAATAAGCAGATACATGTTAAAACCCTGCTATCAGGAGTGGGTAAAGTCTTCAAAGAAGAAAGATATGAAAGAGTATTAAGTGGATTTTCTTGGGATGCTGGGAGGGTTAACATTTTAATCTACTTGATAGTTGTTTCAGCTACAAGTGATAACTCAAGTTGTTTTGCTTTTTAAAACATAAGCCAGTTTCCTTTCAGTAATATAGTATGCATTGCCTGAAAATGCCTGGGTAAGCTTTTTTTTTTTTTTTGTAGAAAGATTAAGCTCATAGAGTTAAAGTAAATTTTTAAATTCTATGAACAACCTGGTTTTGAAGATTTTGGTAGAAACACCATGACCCTGTGTGCCTGGCTATGGTTCACTGTACTCTAGGCTCTTGTGAGGTCAGGGATGGCTGGATGTTTGTTTTTCCCAAGCTATTGCAAGATAAGATGTTCAGTCAATAAATGGGTTGATCTGTATTTAAGGACATGGCTTAGATGGATCTATTTGTACATTTTCAATATCTTATTATGAAAATTTGAAGCGTCCAGCAAAGTAGAAGGAACTTGGCAGTGAATGCTTATATAGTAAGTGCCCTACACACAACCCTTCAAGTTGGGAACTTGCAAAGAGCCAGACATGAGTTTGCATGTTCAGTCACATAAGTTGGTTAACACGTCTGGTGTACATTGTCACAGGTGTGCATCCTCCACAAATGGCTGTGCTTTTGTGTACTTTACTGTATAGTATGGTATAGAGTACAGCAGTACTGCATCTTTATTTAAGCCCAGGATTTCTGGAAGCAAGCTTAAAAGCAGCAGTGATGTATCTGGTACTAGTGTACTTTTCAAGGTACTATTAAGATTAAAAATGTTTTATTTCTTGTGTTTGTTTTTATGTATTCTTTATGTGAAAACTATTACAAATCTATTACAGTACAGTACTGTATGGCCTGTTATGTTAGGCTAACTTTGTTGAACTTGAAAACAAACTGGGCTTAATGAGTGCACTCTGGGAACAGAGCATGTTCGTGTGTAGGGGAGTTACTGTACACCTGTCGCCTAGAGTCTACCATTATCATTTTACTCTGTTTGCTTTATCACTCATCTCTCCATCTGTCTGTCTTCCTATCCATTCATTAATGTATCTTATTTTTGGTCCATTTCAAGGATATATCTGGACTGTCATGACAGCTCATTTGTACTCAGGGCCCATTGTCTGAATTAGTGAAAGAGAAGGTGATGAGGAGTCAGTTTTAGGTATCAGATGTAGCTCTGTTGTTACTGACCTTGTATGATATTTATCGATAAACTGGTTTCTCACTGATGTTGCTATGATTTTAATGTCACTTCGATCTTCAGTACAGTCTTCTGGTAGAAATTCCTCAGTGGACAGCTTTGATGATGGTATGAATGCCGATTGTGTGTGTTTACTGTTGCCATTACAAATAGCTTTAATGTTATCTCACGCGAGACTTCCTCTTTTATGTCTCTTTTGGTTAGGAGTAGCCCATCGAAGCCAGAGCAGTGAGGGAGTCAGTTCTCTCAGCAGCTCGCCCTCCAATAGCCTTGAAACGCAGTCCCAGTCTCTCTCACGTTCCCAGAGCATGGATATCGATGGAGTCTCTTGTGAGAAAAGGTAAAGTAAGCCAGTTTTCCAATAAGCTGCTTTACTGATAGAAAGGGAAAGATCTGTTCACTTTAGTGTCTAGTCCAGTAGTCTCAAATGCCAGCCCAGAGGTCTATGCCAGCCCTTAGCTTGATTAGCGCTCAGTTTATTAAACTGAAAGGTCTATGTATTATTCTGAAATGATCTTTATACCTTTTTAAGTTTGGGTGCTGAAATGTCTTTTATGAAATACTGGTACAGGTGGTAAAAAAAATTTTTTTTTAATATCTTTATTTTGTAAGTACAAAGTTGGCAAACATAGATCAGCCCCTAAAAATTTCTTCAAAGATTTACTACTTGGTGAAATTTTTTTTTTTAACTTGGTAAAAAAAATTTTTTTAACAGTTTGAAAGGGTGTAGGCAGGTAAGCAAATGTTCTAAGAGCTCCATGAGGATCAGGGTGCCGTGGAGTAGAGCCGTCCTGTGTCGCACAGGTGTGCAGGTATGCTGTGAGTAGATGACAGAGTGGCTGAGGGGTTGATTCCTTTACTCCTTGGACAGCCAGACCCCCACGACGTGGCTCCTCTGCCCTCATGCAGCCCCCTCTGTTTCTGTTAGTGCACCAGACAGATAGCATTTTCTAGGTGTGTTAGAATACTGGGGTGTTGTGCACTTTAGGTTGGGGTGAGGAGCCAGATCAGAGATCACCCCACTTTAGGCAAGAATTCAGAAAGAACTACACTGCCAGGAAAAAGATCAAGTAGAAAAAAATCAACCACATAGAGGAAAAACAATTGTGTTCTTACTACCTTTGCTATGAGTGGATGAATTTTTTAAAACTCAAGTCAACTCTGCAATTTCAGTGTAGAGTTGGCCAGTGGGTAATTTTCATGTGGGCTTAGCACCTAAATTTACACTTAACTGTTGTAGTCTGAAAAACCTCAGGCTAAGAACTGTCATATACAGTGGACCTTTACATGTCTTTAAGCATCTAGCAGAAACAAACATAAATCATCCAAGTGTTCAGAGAATTTCCTTAGAAAAATTTCCAAGAAATATGAACTCATGGTCAAAAATTAAAGCACACTCAGCGACTCTCTATCTCGAGTCTGCCCATGTGTCTATCCACATGTAGTCTTTCTCCTCCTAATAAACACTTTACTTGTTTCATTTTAAAGAAAAAAAAAAGCATACTCGAAAAAAGCCGCCTCATGTAAGAGTCTGTAGAATCAGTAACAATAGAATTATTCACCTAGACTCATTGGGGTTTTGGAATTGTCAAATACAGAACTTAAAATCTGTATGTTTAACTAAATTTTAAAAAGTATTGAAAATGTGAATAAGAGGCCAGCAACTATAAAAACAACCAAGCATATTTGGAAAAGAACTGAATAGAATTTCTAAAAATGAGAAGATAGTAATACACAGTGGGTTAAGATAACTAAAGAGAAAATTAACAAATGGAGTGATAGAGCTGAAGAACTTACCTAGAGTGTACCACAAAGAGAAAGAGAGATGAAAAATATGAAGGGTGTTTAGAAATACAGAGGACAAGAGGACACAAATTTAGTATATAGCTACTAGAAGTATCAAAAAGAGAGGGCAGGCACACTGGGAGATTTCTCACTTCTCTCCTTGTTCCATTGTTTTTTCCTCTGCTGATTTGAAAGCCATTATCAAAATGATAAACGGCTGAGGATTTGTCTAGAGTTGATCAATATATGAATCTTCAGGTTCAGGAAGCCCTATAACTTATGAGCAAGGTAAATAAAAGGAAATTTGCATCTAGACATTTTATAGTTAACTTGCAGAAAACCAAAGACAAAGACATTTAAAGCAGCCAAGAGAAACGAGAGATTATCTACGAAAGGACGATAGTTATATATCTCAGTGATAGAGGGCAGAGGACTATGGAATCAGTGTTAAGTGCTGAGAGAAAGTAACTGTCAGCTGGAAACTATGTATATTTGTGAAACTATCTTTTAAGAGCAGAGGAGAAATAAAGATATTTATAGATTTAAAAAACAAATGTGAACAACTGATCGTCTGCCACAAGAAGACCCCAAATTTTAACAGATGCATTTAAGAAGGAAAATGTGTGTGGCTGATTCACTTTGCTGTGCAGTCGAAACTAATACAACATTGTAAAGCAACTATACTCTAACAAAAATTAATTTTTGAAAAAGCTACTAGGATATATTGTACAGCACGGGGAATACAGCAAATATTCTATAATAAGTAAATGTAGTATAACCTTTAAAGCTTGGAAATCACTACATGGTACACCTGTAATTTACATAATACTATGTACCAACTATACTTCAAGAAAAAAAAAACGTTTTTCTCAAAAAAAAAAGGAAAATGAACTCAAGACTAATGTCTGAGATGCAGGGAGGAAAGATGAGTTAAGAAAAATAATAAATATGTGCTAAATCTGAACACTGATGGTTTAAGACAGTAATAACAGTGTATGAAATAATAGAGGGAGAGAGAAGTAAATAATCCGATCTTAACACACTAGCAACAGAATAGCAATAGCAGATAAAGCCGGAAGGGGAGTGATTGTCTACTTGGGAGAGGGGTAAAGTTAATGGCAAGCTCTTAGACTCTTGAGTTAAGAATAGTTCATGAAATTTCAAGAATAACCACTGAAGAAATAGAAAGAGTGTATTTTCAAACCAGTAAAGGGAAAATATGAAACAAGGTTGGGGAGGGGAGGGAATTTAAGTCAATTCAAAGAAAAGGAAGAAAGAAACACAAATTTTTAAAGAGGCAAACAGCACAAAATAAGATGGTTATAAAATAAATGAAAATGTCAATAATCACCGTAAGTCACAATGAAAAGTCATAGGTTGGATTAAAAACAAAATAGAAGCTAGCTTTCTTTTTGTTTACTGAAGGTATACCTGAAACACTAGCATGAAACTGAAAGAAAGGGGAAAATATACTAGGCAAATACTAAACAAAATAGGGATAAATGTATTAATAAATTAGACTTTAAGTTACAAAATATTATTAGAAGTAAGCACTATATAATGATAAATGTTTAGTTTACCAGCAGGATATAACAGTTCGAAACATTTATATGTACTTAGTAATATAATAACATATAATAAAGCAAATCTTGATAGAACTAGAGGAAATTGACAAATACCTAATATAATGGGAGATTTTTAACGTATCTCTTTCAGCCATCAGTAGAGCAAAGAGAATGAATAGCAGTAAGCATATGGACAAATTAAGTAACACAGCTAACAAGCTTGATCTAATGAAGGATACCGAGCTTTGCAGTCTACAATTGGAGAATACACGTTTTTTTCTGATACCCATCAACCAGAAGGGTTCAGGAGTCAGAATCATATTGATAATGTTTTCTGATGTTAGGTTAGATAATTCATGTAGGGTGGGTTAAAAAAAATCATAAATCTGGAAATTAAAAAAAAAACAGCATGCTTCTAAATACAGGTCAAAAAAGAAATCATGATGGAAATCTGAACTGAACGATAACAAATATTATATACCATCATTTGTGTGTCACAGTTAATGGGGTCCTTGGAAGAGAATATGAAGAGATATATATATATATATAATACTAAAGAAGAAAAAAGAATATAAGTAAATACTTGGAATTAAACCCCGTTTCTTGGAATATGTTTCCCTTGGATATGTGCATGGCTTGCTGCTGCTGCTAAGTCGCTTCAGTCGTGTCCAGCTCTATGCGACCCCTTAAATGGCAGCTCACCAGGCTCCCCTGTCCCTGGGATTCTCCAGGCAAGAACACTGGAGTGGGTTGCCATTTCCTTCTCCAATGCATGAAAGTGAAAAGTGAAAGTGAAGTCGCTCAGTCGTGTCCGACTCTTAGCGACCCCATGGACTGCAGCCTACCAGGCTCCTCCGTCCATGGGATTTTCCAGGCAAGAGTACTGGAGTGGGGTGCCATTGCCTTCTCCGGTCCATGGCTTACCTCCTTCCTATTTTTGCCTAGGTAGTATTTCAGTGAAGTGACCCCATTTAAATGGGAGAGCCCTGCCTTCTCAATTACCTTTTCCTTGCTATTTTTCCTTTAATTTTTATATAGCATTTATCATATACTCTGTGCTTTGCTTATTTTATTTATTATCTTTCTCCCTTTAACTGGAATGGAAGCTCCATGGCACAGGAAATTTTTTTGGTCTCTCGTCTGTTGGCATCTCAAATACTAGAACAGTGCCTGCCTAGGATGGGTACTCAGTAATGCTTGTTACTGAAAAAGAGAACTCTGTGAAAATGTAAATATGCAGGATGCAAATCAATTTGAAAATCTGGATAAAATCAGATTCCTCGAAGATCACAATTCTCCCAAAATTGGCTTAGAAAGAAAGAGAGAATCTGAATAATGAAAAAAAAAGTTAAATCGAATCAGTATTTTACAGTTTTTCCCAAGAAAGCACCTTGCTTATATGATCTTGTGGGTACTCCCACCATCCCAACTTTGCACACATTTTTTAGATAATCTTTAAACTTGCCAAGTCCGTTTATGAGGCTCATACTACCTTCATATACAAAACCAGACAATACTGGTATCAAAGAAGAAAATTAATTACATAGTAATCAATAAAATTGGTAAAAATTGCATGGTTATAAACATATTTGCAAAAATCTGAAGATATTGGCAAATCAAATAGTGCATCACATAGAAAGCAGGTAAAACATCTCTGGGTCTGGGTGCCAGAATGGTGGTTACTGTGGGTTAGCATGGTTGTGATTGAAAGGGTCATGGGGGGGACCTTTGGGGTGCTGGAAATATTCTGTTGCTTGATCTGGGTGCTGATTACATTAGTATGTTTCTTTAGTGAAACTTTATTCAGCCAAACACATACCATCTGTGCACATTTCTGTATAGATAATTCCATTAAAAGATTAGTTTAAAAAAATAATATAGCATGACCAACTTAGGTTTATCTTAGGAATGTAAGGGTGTTTTAACATGAGAAAGTCTATAAATATAATCCACCTCATTGTATATTAAATAGAAAAGCTCAATATTGATTCAAGATAAAAATCCTAGCAAACAGGAGATAGAAAGATGCATCCTTAAACTGTAGGGCACAGACAGAGTTCACCAAGTATTCCACATGCTCCCCTGAATGTCCAGTCTCCTTTGCAGTTAGATTGGGGCTGAGTAACTAGGTCTGTCCCGTAGACTTGAAGTGACATGTGTCACCTTTGGGTGAAGGCAGTTGAGCCGATGTTCCTCCTCCATCCCTCTCTTTTCTTGCTCCAGTGACCTTGGAGGCTGTGTATTGCAGATGGCATAGATTAAAGATGGAGTAAGGATGCTTCACTCTCATCAGACTTTGCGTAAGCAAGAAATAAACCCTTATAGTGTTAAGCCTCTAAGATTGCAGAGTGTATGTGTTATTACACTGTAGCCTCTTATTCTGACTACCATAAAGGACATCTACTGAAATAACTACAACAACCCTCGTACTCAGTGGTGAGAAATTAGAAACATTCTCTTTAAAGTCAGAAATACGAGCACAGAAGACTGCTATTTCTGCTTCTGTTCAACGTGGGACCCTACCCAATGCAGTAATTGAAGTTAGGATTGTAGTGCAAGAAACGAAAGTTACTATGTGGAGATAAAATGATTATCAACCTAGGAAGTCCAATGCATAAGTAAACAAATAGCTTATGAGAGGTTTATGTCTAAAATTAATTAACATTACTACGTACAAGCAACAAAAAATAAGAAATTTTAGTTTTTTAAAAGGTACCAGTCACAATTTTATTTTAAAATATATGGTGCCTAGAGATAAATTTACCAAAAGAAGTGAAAGACTTATGGAGAAAATTAGAAAAGTTTATTGAAAAAAAACCTTAGATACTTGGAGAAACACCCTTGTCCAAGGATAGATCCATAGCATAAAGATGTCATTTCTACCCCATTTGATCTTTAGAGTCAGTAAAGCTCGAGTCAAAACCCCAACAGTATTTTATAGGAACCTGTCGAGATGATCATTAAGTATGTGTAGAAGAGCACAGGACCAAGAATGGCCAACACTCTTTTGAGGTAAAAGAACAAGGTGGAGGCATTGACCTAGCAGATACCAAGGCTTATTAGTGAAGTTGTAGTGAGTATGGCTTAGGGACAGACAGATTGTCTAATGGGGTGGAAATTAGTATCCAGAAAGAGACCTGCACACAGCTGGACATGGTATGACAACTGGACATATGACATAAATGATTTCATATTACTGTAAAAAGAATGGTCCTTTCAATAAATGATGCTAGGACAATTATTTAATGTGAGGAAAAGTAATATATGTACTTAACTAGATTTTGCAATCAGGCTCTGCTTGATTGTGTATCATTTAAATATAATATGTATAGAAAATTTGCTCTAATTTTTGTTTTTGAAAGTGAGCCTAAGGAAATGACCACTTGGGAAAAATACTTTCAGTAAGTATGATAGATGGAATGTTTATAGCCTAGTATATGAAGAGCTCTCAAAAATTATTGAGAAAAAAGATGAATCTTTATTATTTAATTTTCCTGACTGATCTTGATTGATATTTTAGAACTTTTCCTCAGGGAACTCCCTGGCGGTCCAGTGGTAGGGCTCGGTGCTTTCACTGCTGAGAGCCTGGGTTCGATCCCTGGTTGGGGAAATAGGATCCTGCAAGCCTTGTGATACAGCCAAAAAAAAACACAAAAAACGATAACTTCCTCAGCCAGCAGCTATGATATTGGGGTGGGTTTATCAAAGGTAAAAGACTGATTTGTCTTTTATACTTAAAGCATGTCCCAGGTGGATGTGGATTCAGGAATCGAAAATATGGAGGTTGATGAAAATGACCGAAGAGAAAAAAGGAGCCTCAGCGATAAGGTTGGTAAGAGATGAAGGCCTTGCTTCTGTTTTTAGATACGGTTAATAACCATCCCAGGTGGCCCGGGGGTAAAGAATTCACCTGCCAATACAGGAGACACAAGAGACGTGGGTTCGATCCCTGGGTCGGAAATATCCCTTGGAGCAGGAAATGGCAACCTGCTCCACTTTAGTATGGTTGCCTGGAAAATTCCATGGACAGAGGATCCTGGCGGGCTACAGACCATGGGGTCCCAAAGAGTTGGACATGATCCAATGACTAAGCACGTACTCATGTGCACAGTATAAATAAGCACTGCTTCATGTCTTGTATCTGTAAAAGTCTGTTAGAGAGGGCCATGCCAAACCAGCAGGTCCTATTTAGGTGATTTTTTTTTTTTTTTCTTTTGAAAAAATATGGGTAGCCTTGATCACCCTTATTAGTAGAAGTATAGCTTAGTCCTTTCAACTAATAAAAGTCCTTCAGTTATCTTTGTTTCAGGTGCATTTTTTATCAGTAAATGATAGCAATGAACTTAGAGCTTATTTGAATTTTTTCTGTTGATTTTTAATTGCTTAAGCAAGTAAGTCATCATTCTGAGGAAGATGATCAGGAATTAAAGCAAGAATGAATGGAAAAAGGAGGCTTTTTTATTTTGTTACCTTCTGAGCTTTAGTTCCCTATATTTAAAAAAAGACATTTTTGGTTTTTGTGTTTATGTATCATGGTATAGAACTGGCATAGATAATTGCAACCCTTTGTGTTTAGTAAGTTATTAGTGTTCAGCAGCATTATTAGAAGTTGGACTATAGCCTCTTAGTGATGCAGTGCTTTATTTTGTAGTGTTTGAATCTTACAAAGTTCTTTATAGATGTTATTTCTATCTGTGGTGAAAAATAGTGAGAAACATTAAAATCTGGAAAAATTTCTAGAGAAAAATCGGTTATATACCTAAAATGTCAACCTGATCTTTTAGCATTCAGAAAAGGAAATAAATGGGAATAATGGGAATAATAAATGGGAAATAAATGATGCATCCTTCATCACATGTCTTCCTTGGCAATTCCTGATACCAGTCCTGCTGTTTTGTATTCCCTGCCATATATTGTGTTATAAGCTCATGAGACCCACAGGTTATAACTTTGAAGTCATAGTAACAAGTTTATTTTTCCTTTAATCAGTGGGTGTATAGTTGTCTGCATTTCTAAAATATCCTTATTTGTAAATGAATTAAATCAGAATTAGGTATTTCTGTTAAAGCCTAACTCAAACCTCCTACTGCTTGAAATTAACCCCCAAATCTTCTTCCCTAAAAGGAGCCTTCATCAGGTTCTGAAGTGTCTGAAGAGCAGGCCTTACAGCTGGTCTGTAAGATTTTCCGTGTCTCCTGGAAGGACCGGGACAGGGATGTGATCTTCCTTTCTTCTCTTTCTGCACAGTTTAAGCAGAACCCAAAAGAAGGTAGGAATCGGGCTCAATTGTCTCAATTTCAGAGCCCTTCGTAGAAAAATAGAACATGAACTCTTTTGTCTTTCTCTGCTGTCGACATACCTTGTCTTGCTCTGTGGTTGTATTTCTGATTACAGGGATACTTCTTGATGAAGACTTTGCTGTTTGTCTACTTTCCACTTACTGATAAATTTTTTTTTTTAATGATTTCTCCAAAGGAAAACTGTGTATCAGTTAATAGTCTCCATTGTCTCAGGGCTGACGTTTTTTCCTTTGCAATAAGAAGGTGCTTAGAGAGAGCATTAGGGCATCTTATACTCTGGGCAGGAGCATGCTGGGTGGTCTGCAGGTATCGTGAGAGGGTGACCGGTACCTTTTGTAAGTGCCTCCCGGGTCATGCGTAGACAGTGGAGTAAATGTGCTTGGTTAAATTGCTTTAGCAAACTAAAACACACTGATGTTTTGCAGTGTTTATAGGTTTCTATTTTAAGAGGCTATACTAAGCCACACTTAAAGTAATAAAACTTAGCAAGAGACCAGCATCGCAGGGCACTCTTCATTCTTCTCTATAGCAGTCTTCTAGACACTGGTTCCCAGCCTTTTTGATACCAGGGACTGGTTTCATGGGAGACAGTATTTCCACAGATGAAGTTGCGGGGATGGTTTTGGGACCATTCAAGCAAATTACGTTTATTATGCTGCTGCTGATCTGACAAGAGGCAGGGCTAAGGTGGTAATGCGAGTGATGGGAATAGCTGTAAATACAGATGAAGCTTCACTCACTGTCTATTGCACACCCCCTGCTGTACAGCCCAGTTCCTAAGAGGCCACAGACCATATATCTGTCCGTGGTATGGGGACCCCTGCTTTGGAGTACAGCAAACGGAAGGGAAGTTCACTGGAGTCTTCTTTTGCATTTCACGTGAATACAGCCTCCTTGATGGTGGGTCTGTTTTGCTCCCCCATGTATTCACAGCGCCTCCACTTCATAATCCCTCAGTAGATATACTTTAAATGAGTGAATGAACTTCAAGGAGATTGCATTTCCTTTTCCCTGCTGCCTGTCTTCCACGGCAAACAAAAAAAAATGTCTCTTGTATTCCAGGTAGATGGATAGTTTATTTCTGATTTTACTGGGTTCTTCTTCTTAATTGTGACTGTAGAATTGAGCTTAGCAATCATGAGTTTCAAAATCCTGCCACTTATTATTGTAAATCTTAAGATTCTCAAATCTGGTAATTTTTAGTAACAAATCAGGTAAGATTTACATGGGTTAGACATTTTATTTATTGAGTGATATTCAAAATGGGCTTTCCTGGTGGCTTAAGTGGTAAAGAACCCACCTGCCAATGCAGGAGACTCTGGTTCAATCCCTAGGTTGGGAAGATCCCCTGGAGAAGGAAATGGCAACCCATTCCAGCATTCTTGCCTGAGAAATCCCGTGGACAGAGGATCCTGGTGGGCTGCAGTCCATGGGGTCCTAAAAGAGTCAGACACAACTTAGTGACTGAATAACAACAAAAGACCTGTAACAATCAAGAGCTGCAAAGAATAAGGAGGAGGCTAGAGAACAGAATCTGCTCCAGAAAGGCAGGTGGCAACTCAATATTAGACCCTTCATAAAATGCTTTGAACTTTCTACTTCATATTTCCAGTGTGATAAACTAACCTCTGTAGTTGGGAGTAGCTTTTTTCTATGGTTAATATATATCAGCAGTGACTCTCAAAGACTGGGCTCAAAATTTTTTTTTTTTTAATAAGCTTTCTGTTTGAAAACATTTTAGATTTACAGAAAAATTATAGAGGGAGTGCAGGTAGTTCCTATATACACATGACTCAGTTTTCCCTAATGTCAACATCTTCCATAATCATAGTATACTTGTCAGAACTAAGATATTACTGTTACTCCAGACCTTATTTGGATTTCCCCACATTTCCTACTGGCGGCTATTATTACTCGAGAATCCAGTCCAAAATAGCACATTGCACATCTCTGGCTTATGCTGGCTTATTCAAGGACCGTGAGTATGAAGACCCATGTATAACCTCCTCTTTATTCTGCCTTTCCAACAGTGTTCTCTGATTTTAAGGACTTGATTGGCCAGATTTTAATGGAAGTGCTAATGATGTCTACTCAGACCAGAGATGAAAACCCGTTTGCAAGCCTGACAGCCACCTCCCAGCCAATTGCAGCGACAGCTCGGTCACCAGACAGAAACCTCATGCTGACCACCGGCTCCAACCCAGGAACGAGCCCCATGTTCTGCAACCTGGGTTCCTTCGGGGCCAGCTCTTTATCTAGGTCAGTGTGGTTCTTTCTGCACATCTCACTGGTGGTAAAATAGCCATGAAGTACGTAGGAGAAAGGAGCCTTCATTCAGGGGCCTGCATCATGCAGATTATGGCATGTCTTATGTTTGGGGGTGTGATTGACTCACTGAGGAGATATGGTCTTTTCCAGATGGGTCTCTTTGACTTTCCATGGTTAGGCTGTTGGTAAATTAAATTTTAGAAACAAATAGCTGTATAGAGTATGTTCTTTGGAAAGAAAGCTTTCTCGTATTGTAAGTCTGGCTTCTAAATCAGCATGGCAGTTAGATTACAGTTATTTCGATGAGTCTCTAAAGATCTGTATACTGGAATGCTTAGAGATATGAGGTTGTAATTATACAGTTCTTTAAAAACATGTTATTTTCCATTTTAGTTATTTATCTCAAGCGTTTCTTCAATTTTCTCTTCTTTCCTCCCTTTCTCAAATCATTTAGCCTCTATGAGACTAGCCCAGCTCCCAATACCAGTGTCTGGAGCTCTGTGCCAATGATGAGTCCGCCTCTGGCCTCCCCCTCCCGGGCAGCCAGCCAGGCGGCTGTGCCTCCCGCTTCTTCCCTCTGTCCGCCTGGCCCTGCGGGGACGCCTGCGGGAAGCCAGCCCTCGTCTCCGCGGTACCGGCCCTACACTGTCACCCACCCCTCGGGGTCTACATCTGCTCCTGCCTCGCGATCCTCGGGCACCTCCATCCTGTCTAGCTCCCCAGGCCTGTCCGCCCCGGCCAGTAGCCCTCAAGCCGTGCCCACCAGCTCCTCCCGACAGAGACCCCCTGGCACAGGACCACCTTTACTCTCCGCCTCCCCCGGTGGGAGTGCCCCCAGCAGACGGCCCTCCTCCCTAAGGAACTCTCCTAGGTATTTATTTACGCAGTAGGAGAGGCGGGTGCGTGTTTGCAGTGCAGGGAAAGGAGGTTAACACAGTTTGGAAGAACTGTCATGTGACGCTGACCTCAGTTACCTGTGTTTCTCTGTTTGGGGCTGTTAACCCATGTGTCTAATTAGTTGGGTAGGCTTGTGCCCCGAGTCCCTGCTCTGCCAGGGTTCTGTCACATCAGAAAGTATGGGTTGCTCAATTATGAGGCCCTTTCTTCGCCTCCACTTTTCCTCCTGAAAAATAAGAAGTCACTCAGTTTTCAAAATCAAGGGCACATATCATTCATCCTAACAGATGAATTTCGGAGACTGTGGCAGCTGATGTTTGATAGCTGGGGCTCACAGAACCACTTTCCCACTTTGTGTACTGTTACCGATCATAGTTGAGATACAGCCAGACCAAGCGGTCGAGTGAGCAGATACCTTACCTCTGGCCAGTAGTCATGCCTTGACACTTTCTTCTTAGCCCCTTAAAAAGAAGCAGTACCCAAACCCCATTAATTCACTGCCCTCCTTCCCGTCAAGTGTTGCCTGGCCTTTATATAACTTAGGTGAATTATTTTTCTGCATATCAGTAGACAAAACTTGTAGCCTACGATTTAATTAAAAAGCCAGCGGTTGTAAAAGCTTTCCTCCTCCTCATTTTCCTTTGTTCCCTGATGACTTTTTTTGCTTTTGTTACGGTAGTATGTACGACAGTCCTTTCTCCTTCCTCTTCCTCGCACTTTCTGGGGACAGTAGTGACGAAGATGAAGAAGATGATGATGATGGTGATGATGGTGATGATGAAGGTGGTGGTGGTGGTGATGAGTTTTCTTGTGTCCAGTTTGGGTCCAGGTATCAGAGGAGTGGAGTCTTACCTCTGCATGTGCCTAGGTGCTTAGGAACTAACGTTTGTAAGTCCTAATTAGAGGCGTGCTCTGAATCCATACAGGGTAGAGTCAAAAGAGGTGCCCTGGTGAGTCCAGATGTGAGAAACTCCACATGTACTCAAGCATTAGGACCTTCTCATGAGGGTCAGGTGGCACATTTTCATAGTTGTTGCCTGGCAAGCTTGGAGAACAACTTAACGTATAATCATTTGTCAAGAACATGAACAACAGAGTAGACATCAAGTTCACCTGCCCTAAGATCTAAAAGAAGACCCTTCATTTATTTTATTAGGAGAGTGTTCTTGCGGGCTACCAGATGTACGCAACATGTACTCTGGGAGGCGTGTTTTCTTCTGTACAGTTGCATGGATTGCTGCTTTTTAGGAATGGCACAGGGGCTGGGACTTGTGTATGTGTGTATGTGTCCCTCTCAGCTCACTCCAGGCCACCTGTTGAAGAGCACATGGGGTCATATTCTCTCTTTTATAACTGTGATTCTGCTTTGACTTCTAATCTTTATTTTTTGGCTGTGCTGGGTCTTTGTTTGCTTCAGATCAGCTTTTCAGTAGTTGGCAGCAAATAGGGGCTGCTCTCTAGTTGCGATGCTCAGGCTTCTCACTGTGGTGGCTTCTCTTATTGCGGAGCACGGGCTCTAGGGCGAGAGGGCTTCAGTAGTTGCAGCTTCCAGGCTCTAGAGCACAGGCTTAATAGCGGTTGCACAGGGGCTTAGTTGCTGTTCAGCATGTGGGCTCTTCCTGGACCAGGGATTGAACCCATGTCACCTGCATTGGCAGGCGAATTCTTTACCATTGAACCACCAGGGAAGCACTCTTCACTGCTAATCTTAAATTTTGCTAATCAGTCACTTCGCTTCCCTGATCCCAGTGAAGCCAGACCCTGTTTGTTTAGACAGCCTAGCCTGAGGAATGGCTGCAGAGGCTAAAACAGAGCTCACAATATTGCTGAAGTTTCACCCCTGAAAACAGAGTGAAAAAGATGGCTTGGACCTTCTAGGTGACTTTGAGCAAAAAAATATAATAGCACCTTCTCGCTAAGCCTCTGACTCATCGTCTTACAATTTTGCTCTTAAATTGAAGTTTCCTCTGGACTGAGTTGGTATTTGTGCCCAGCAGTATTCAGAAATAACTCCAGGCTATAAATAGAGATGGTGGTAGGGGTGCGGTACACTGTATTCAACTCGACAGTGTTCAGGAGAATCATTAGAGAAGTCTATAAAGAGAGAGAGGGATATTGGCACAGGGTTGAATATTGATTCAGGAAGGTTAATATTTGTATTAGGTTGAATGTTGTATCACTATCTCTCAAGTAAATTTCCCAAAGGTAGAAGTGTCTTTTTCATGTAGATGACTCAACAGTAAAAAATCCACCTGCAGTGCAAGAGTTGCAGGAGCCTTGGATTCGATACTTGGGTCAGGGAGATCCCTGAAGGAGGAGATGGCAGCCCACTCCAGTATTCTTGCCTGGGAAATCCCATGGACAGAGGAGCCTGGTGGGTTACAGTCCATGGGGCTGCAGAGTCAGACACGACTGAGCATGCGTGCACAGACATCTTCTCCCATGATCATACTAGTGCAGCAGCCATCCTTGTTAGGAGTCAATTCCTATACATGGTAAAAGTGCTTTGTTTTCTGTTTTACTGTAAGTTATCTGTGGGGGAAATACTGTCTCTCCCTTGCTTATTTAATTCCAGCTTTCTCTAACAAAGATATTAGATTACATGGTGCTTTATCTAATTCCTCTCTAGACTTCTAACATCCAGCCTTGTCTCGGATCTAGATTTGACACCTAAAGGAGAAACAAAACTTACTTACTGATTATGTACTCATAGCTGTGAATAGTTGTTGAGCATCACGTCCCAGGTGCTCTGTCAGCCGTGTGCATATGTTATTCCTCTTATCCTCACAGCAGGGCCTCTAGTTACTGCAAGGAAATGTGGGCAGGTTCAGGAAGGTTGTTGTTCAGTCGCTCAGTCATGCCCGACTCTTTGTGACCCCATGGAGTGCAGCACGCCAGGCCTCCCTGTTCTTTACCATCTCCCAGAGCTTGCTCAAACTCATGTCCATTGAGTCAGTGATGCCATCCAACCATCTCATCCTCTGTCACTCCCTTCTCCTACTACCATCAGTCTTTCCCAGCGTTAGGGTCTTTTCCAGTGAGTCAGCTCTTCACATCAGATGGCCAAAGTATTGGAGCTTCAGCTTCAGCAATAACCTTCAATGAGGTTAGTCTTATAACTAGAAGAAGGCAGAGCTGGAGTCCAGATCTCACATGCCACCCAGCATACCAAGTTGCCTCTGACTTCTCCGTGTTTGCCCAGTAGGACTTGGATTATTCTCATTTCTTAGCAGTTATTTCACTGCCCAGAGTTTATACATGTATTCTTTTCCTTGGCAAGAAAGTGCCAACATTTTCCTTCTTAATTACAAAATTTCACTCCAGTTGGTTGGCAGGTACTTTGCTGGCTGTTAAAATGAAATCTCATCTGTCCAGGTTTTAGAAATTATAAATTCTGAATAGACATCAAAAAGGATGTAAAAGGACAGGGCGTAATCATACTTAACACATGAAACAAACAGAGAAGAACGTGAGGATGCACGTAGGGTCAGAACCAAGAAGTAGCAAAAAAATTCTTAATAATTTGGGTGATCAGCAAAGAGCTTTTTCTTTCCCCCTGTCTAATTGATCTTCTCAGAATTTTATTTACTAGGAAGTAAGCAATTTTAACACCTTCTTCTCACCCAGTAGGGTCAGTGCTGTAGAAGCAGCAGTCAACAGGGATTATATTGGTCTCCCCTTCTGCTGGCCCAGTGGGGTCAAGGGCTTGTATATCTTTTGAGAGGTAGTTGGGAAATACAGCCCTGTATTAATTATTTATAGTGGTGATGATAAGGATTAATAAAAGAAAAACAACATTCCTTCTGGAATGTTTCATAGTACTCTGAAAAAAGCTATATGAGTTATAAGGAGCTACTTCTTGAAGGAATGAAAATAAGTGAAATGAGAGTTGTCTTGTAATAAAGATAGCAGAGGAAAAAAGAAGATAAAGTAATTATTCTGAGGAAACGTTTTTTTATTGTTTCCTAGGAAGTTGATGACTAGAAAGACATTTTTCTTTTGTTTATTGGGATTCTTTTTTCATTGCTTAGATATTTCAGTGAAGGAGATTAGATCTTGAACATCATGAGCCTGTGTGAATAGAAAAAGAGTAAACTAGCAAATGGACACAACTGAGTGACTAAGCACAAACTACCAAACAGTGAAAAATATTGATATTTCTCCTCTTATTTCTACTGGTCGTAAGTCAGAATCTTTCCACACGTCTGCCCTCCAGCCTCCAGTGATTTCCCTTCTCCCACAGGGTTAGACCTAAAGCCTAAGACCCTACATCTCCTGTGTATACACACACACACACACATCTCCTGTGTGTACAGAGACACACACACACTCTTCCTGCCTCTCTCTGATATCTATACTCATTTCTTCATAGCACTTCTATATTATTATTTTAAAAACTGTCTCCCCTCAGGGGACTTCCCTGGCAGTCCAGTCTTGGCCTTACAATGCAGGGGTATAAGTTTGATCTCTGGTCAGGGAGCTAAGATGCCACATGCCTTGGGACCAAAAAACCAAAACATAAAACAGAAGCAGTGTTGTAACAAACTCAGTAAAGACTTTTTAAACAAATGTCTACATTATAGAGGATGTAGTTGCCACATGAACAAAGTCTTGATCTGTTTTATCAAGGTGCTGCCCCCACGACCTTCAACAATGCAGACATTTGTTCAGGGGATTTACATTGCTTATCCCTGCCCAGCGCTCCCTTTCTTTGCATTGAGAAAATATGCCATTCCAAAGTCTGCATCTAAAAAAGAAAATAGGGAGTGATTACTCCCATCACAGAAGGAAAGGAACTGCCACAGAATCCTTTTAGGAAACTAGGTTTTTTGGTACATTTAAAATGAGATTCAGTTTGCACAGATCTCATGCATATATAAATCTCCAGATATATTTTCCTTGTGTTTTCAGAAGGATTCCACTGTATTTACATCATGTGAAGTAATTATTCAGTTGGATTGTTGATGTAGTTATCAGAAAATGGTTCCTGTATTCTCCCAGAAGGAGGTATAATTTTCTAGATACTCTTAGAACTTAAACATGACAGATTTCCAGTGTCATATTCCACATGTCATAGTTGTAAAGGCATCATGAATTTTGTAGCAACATTTTTAGAGAAAAAATGAAATAACTGGTTTTTTTTATTTTATTTTTAAACTTTACAAAATTGTATTAGTTTTGCCAAATATCAAAATGAATCCGCCACAGGTATACATGTGTTCCCCATCCTGAACCCTCCTCCCTCCTCCCTCCCCATACCATCCCTCTGGGTTAAAACATTTTTTAAAAATGTCTATTGATAGCATAAATTTAATGTGTTTAAACTGTACACACCTTTTTCCTTCAGGATCACATTTAGAACCTGAGTTCAGTTCTCTGAATTCAAATCTAGAGACCCCTGTAAACCAGTTTTGACCACTGGCAGTCATGCCCAGCACTGGTGAGACTGACCGACCACCTTGCTCATGATCTACTTCAACATCCTAAGACTGATCTCATAGTTTGGAAACATTGACGAATACTGGGTTTTACTCTGTGTTTACTATTTGATTAAACCCTTGTTTCATTTCTTTCTTTCTCTTCTCTTGAAAGTCCCCTGGAAGTGTTATTTGGTGCCTGACAGATGATCACAACATACATCAACCTCTTTCAGCTTTGAAAATTCTCTGATACGTTCTGAATGTCTTTCTTTGTCTTGGCTGGCAGTCCTCTGCACACATCGTCATGTCTTTTCATGTCTTTGCAAAATGTTTGCAAAGGCATTTTGGTTGACTTTGAGGTGTTCAAGTCTAAGTTAAAATGAAAGGGAGTGTGTTGGCTAAGAATGGAGCCCAGTTTCCGTCAGCAGCCACCATCAATGCATGCTGACTCCCACTGTTGATCAAGGGCACTGCATTAGACTGGCTTGTTGCAAACGGCAAGGACCTGTTGACATCAAATATAAGATGCTTTCCATTTCAGAAATGTAAACATGTGAGAAAGATGGAGCTTATTATCAGGGAAATATTTAAATATTTCATTTTCAACATGAGGAAGGTCTATTTTCATTGCTTCTGTGAGCGCTTCTCAAAGGAAGATGAACCTTAATTGTATATGGCAAACTGTGTATAGCAAACTGTATGTAGAAACTTGTATCAGCAAATTTCATCTTTGAAAAGTGCAGGGAATAGAGTCACGAACCTCAGATGGAAGAGGGAAGGATGGCAGGTAGCTTGAGAGCGAGATGGCTGCAGGAAAGACCAAGTATTTTTTCCCCCCTTTCTCCTTTTGTGGTTTCACCATACTTCTTGTATTTATGGGTGGGTTTTTCTGTTTTGTTAGAGGTTTTTTTTTGTTTTTTTTTTTGCTTTGCTTTATTACTGTCCTCATCTTTCTGTTGTCTGGCCAATGAACAGATGCCAAATCTTACAGTAATTCATGAAGTGTACCTCTAACTGATGTGAAAGCACAAGAATTAATTGTTTTGGGGTTTTTTTTGATGTTTCCCACCCTGGACTGCCCATCTTTGTCTCTGGTGTAGCACTTTAAGGGTGGGTCCCTTATCTGCCCAGTCAGGAGGGTACTGGCTGCTTCTCAACCTCGTGTCCTCCCGTCCCTCTGTTAGACTTGTGTAGGAAGTAAGTTGAAGATTTACAAGTCTCTGGCCTGAGAGCCTTGGATTTAAAGCCTTGGCATTGTTTTCATCTTTTTAATTACTTAGTTATTGAATTTTTGGCTGTGCCCGGTCTTCATTGCTATGGTTGAGCTTTCTCTAGTTGTGGTGAGCGGGGGCTACCCTTTGTTGGGGTGCTCTGGCCTTCTCATTGCACTGGCTTCTCTTGTTACCAAGCATGGGCTCTAGAGTGTGTGGGCTTCAGTACTTGTGGCGCATAGCTCGAGTTGCCCCTTGGCGTGTGGAATCTTCCTGGACTAGAGATTGAACCAATGTCCCCTGAATTGGCAGGCGAATTCTTTAACACTGGACCACCTGTTTTCATCTTTTTTTAATGAAATATTCCAATACCATTCCAAAGATTCTTTATCATGTTTCACATGTAATTTTTTTTTGGTGCTGTTGTTAAATTTATATCTTTTCATTACTTTTCATTTCAAAATTTCTGGCCTCTTCTTATGCCATGGTTAATCTTTTTGTATCTTTTATGTCTATCAAATTTGTGAGTTGAACATCACATTTGGTATTTGACCTACTGATAATTGATCTAAACTTTGATTTCCTAACACCTAACCCTCATGATACTGAGAAGGCAATGGCAGCCCACTGCGTACTCTTGCCTGGAAAATCCCAAGGACAGAAGAGCCTGGTAGGCTGCAGTCCATGGGGTCACTAGGAGTCGGACACGACTGAGCAACTTCACTTTCACTTTTCACTTTTCATGCATTGGAGAAGGAAATGGCAACCCACTCCAGTGTTCTTGCCTGGAGAATCCCAGGGATGGTGGAGCCTGATGGGCTGCCGTCTGTGGGCTCGCACAGAGTCGGACAGGACTGAAGCGACTTAGCAGCAGCAGCAGCAGCAGCAGCAGCAGCAACCCTCATGATAGTGGTCTCAGAGAATAGTTTTAATAGAAACAGGCCCCTCCCATTGTATCCTGTCTGTATTTGACAGAGCACCTCCACATGATTTCACTTAACCTCAGTGCAGGTGAGATGGAAGTTCTGGGTTCAGGTAACAAGTACGCAATAGAGCTGGGGATAGAATGCAAGTTTGGATACTCCTAGCACAAGGATTTTGTTTTGTTTTGACTAATACTACTTTGTCCCTTTCACTAAACGTTTTGGAAGATTTGTATTGATAACAAATATTTTCACGTCTCCTTCTAACTGGACAGTTTTCCTAAGTTCTGGTCCTGCTGCCAAATGCTGCTTTAAGGCTTTGAGATGTATGCTAGACATTAGGAAGGAGGGAGGGGTGTTTTGTCAGTCCCTTGTAACTTCACTCCTAAAGACTTTGCTTGCCTAACAGCACAGGCTGGCTTTAACCTGCAAGTCAGCCCGAGCACAGTTGGCCAGTTGGATTTACATATGTGTGGTATCCCTTCACATTCCTGGTGCTTAGTACCAGTTCTTAGTCCTCCTGGTTTTGTAAGGTGCTGTTCCTGAGAAGATGAGATGCTGGATTTCTGGACAGACTTTCTTCTTACGTCAATAAAATGTTTCCTAAAAATCTCTGTTGTTGGACTTGGAGCAGCTGAAGCCAGCAGTCAGCTCCAGGTGCAGCCGCATGGGGTCTGTGCTTTGTCCTGAGTGCGGGGACCCTAACAAGCTTTCTGCTACAGCATTGCGAGCTCTGTCATGTGGTTTACTGAGAGCAGATCAAAACCATCCCTTTTCTTTTCTCCAAAGTCTGGGAGCCTCTGGTGGGGCAAGTACTTGGGATTCCTACAGCGACCATTTCACCATTGAAACGTGCAAGGAGACAGACATGCTGAACTACCTCATCGAGTGTTTTGACCGAGTTGGAATAGAGGAAAAAAAAGCACCAAAGGTAATATGAAATAGATTCACTTAAAACCCACAAAAGCTGGGTATATATTGGATAAATAATTGTTTTCTAAGCCCCTAATTAGATTGACTTATTCAATCAGTACAGTGCTTACTGAGCATCTCATAGGTCGGGCACTACAGTAGAAGCCGGGCTGGATTAATGAACCAAACAGATGAAGATCCCAGCGCTTCTGGAGCTCATGTCCTAGTGGAGGGAAGACGTGACAGGGCCAAATGCTACTATCACCAATGACTTAACACTATGATAACTTCTCATAGTCTGTTGTAATCATAATAAAACATTTATAGAGTTCCTGTCAACCATCACACACTTTGCTAGGTCTCCATGGACTTAGGTTTTCACAGTTGTTCATTAGGCTGGTGTAATATAAGTATTATTTTTTTTTCATTGCACTTCAAAGGGATCTAATACATAAGTACTGTTGGTCTTCCCTAAAAGTGAAGCAGCATAAAGTGAACTTTGAAAAAGAGGGGTATACCTTTAATTGTCCAGAGTCACATAAATTGAGAAGCTGGTTTAAACTCAGAAAGCTACACTTTTTCTACTGTTTCATTCTGAATGAATATCTCATTTCAATCCTGTTTCATTTTCATTCTTTTTTTTCTTTAAATTTTCAGTGACATATAGCGGCTCAGACATTTACAGATTCTGTCTATAATCCTGGAGACCCAGGTTCAAGCCCTGGGTGGGGAGGATCCCCTAGAGGAGGGCATGGCAACCCACTCCAGTATTCTTGCCTGGAGAATCCCTATGGACAGAGGAGCCTGGTGGGCTATAGTCCATGGAGTCACAGAGTTGGATACGACTGAGCACCTAACACTTTCACTTCCAGAGTTGATTTACAATGTTGTGTTAGTTTCAGGTGTACAGCAAAGTGAACCAGTTATACATACACGTATATCCACTCTTTTTTGATTCTTTTCCCATGTAAGTCATTACAGAGTATTATGTAGAGTTCCCTGTGCTATACAGTAGGTCCTTACTACTATCTATTTTACGTATGGTGTGTATATGTCAATCCCAGTCTCCCAGTTTATCTCCCCTCCTTCCTCATTCATTTCTAGTTCTGGTTTTCCATTAGAAATTAATCCAGTTCTCTACATGTTAGTTCATATTTGTGAAGGGCCTCTTGCAGTTTTTTGCACTTAACCTTAGCAAAAGCAAAGAGAGTGGGCTTGTTTTTGTAATCCCTGCATGGTCACCTCAAGCCTCTGCTTCTTCTCTAACTGTAGGTTTTAGCAGAGGCAGTATGCTTGGATGATGCAGTTAATCTAGTTTGTTCATCATCAATAAAGGAAGAGAAGAAGATGCCTTTTCCTGCACGTCCATCTCTTCTGACTCTCTTGTCAGTTCTCAACTGCATGGGATTATTTTGTTTGTCTTTGTAGTCCTCACCCTGACCTGTCTTTGCAGATGTGCAGCCAGCCAGCAGTCAGCCAGCTTCTGAGCAACATCCGCTCACAGTGCATATCCCACACTGCATTAGTACTCCAGGGGTCCCTCACACAGCCAAGGTATGAGCAACCAGTGCGTGCTTGCTGTTTGCAGGGAGAGGGCCTCTCCTGTGGACCCAGGCTGTCCAGCCATGGTGCACCACATTGCCTAGCTCACTTCCTCATCTGGGAAATGAGCGGTTGACGAGATGGTCTCTGAGGTCCCTTTGTTTCTCTAAGATACTATGAAAATAAAACATTTCGTGTGCTTTATTGAGAACTCAGTTTAAAAGCAGCTGCTTGAAAGCAGTACAGATACTTGGAAAAAAAGTACAGAGCCTCACTTTCCATGTGTCATACAATCAATTTCTGTTATCCAGCAATAAAGAATTGTGGTGGAATAGGTAATATAGGGATCACCCACAATGTCCTACATTATTAATTTTTGTTTGGAGGATCCCATAAAGTTTCAAGTTTAATAAAAGAGTATTTCTGTATTTCATTTCTCTTATGAAAAATATCTGAAGGAAAATTGGCAAAGTTGCAGTATTTATTCATTCCGGATCACCTTGTATTATTTTCTGTATCATAACCATTTTTGAAATGTGTCAGAAAAAAGGAAAAAAGATACACATGTACTAAAAACACTATCTCCATGGTTAGAGTTAATAAGAGCTTAAGAAAGTCTTCAGCTACTGCTAGTCTTCCCCCCCCCCCCCAATTGGATGAAGCATAAATAAATAAAAGAGACATACAGTACTTTGGTTTTTCTAGTGCTTTATTCTTAAAGGGATGTTTGGAGAAAAAGATGCATTCTTTGAAACTTTCTATAACTTCTCACTGAAGAGTCCACAACGTTATTGTTTTAACAGTAAGAAGGGTGATCTTTTGCCTCAGCTATTGACTATTGTGTGGCATGTTTGGGAGATCTGAAGCTTGACTTGTGATTGTCAGCCGCATGGCATTTTGTGTGTCCTGTAGTTACTGGGTGATGAGTTGATTCATCAGAGCCCTTGACCTTCTGGATCCGCAGGTCCCTGCAGCAGCCGTCCTTCCTCGTGCCGTACATGTTGTGTAGGAACCTCCCATATGGCTTCATCCAGGAGCTGGTGAGAACTACTCACCAGGATGAAGAAGTGTTCAAGCAGGTAGGTTTTGTGTATTCACTATTGAAACATTTGGCTTAGAAGCTTTTCTGCCAAGGTAGATTTCTAGAGACACCGTATATTGAAATTTTGGGTTCCAGAATTTGAACATATACACGTTATTTGCTCAGAAAGTGCTCCCGCGGTTCCTGCCTTGAGATCAGATTGACAGCTGCATTGTCCAAATCATGTGTCCATTTCAACTCATCAGTCAAGCATCAAGATATTTTAAACACAGTCTGTGCTAAGTGCTTTAGGAGATTAGAAGAAATATAAGGTCCTATCTCTGATTTCAAGCTTTTAAAACACTACCAAGAGATAGTATAAGACATGATGTGCTGAAATAGTGTTAAAAATTAATTCTCTGAATTTACAAAAAAGATTAATATTAAATAAATCAGAGGCCTAGCTGATTTAGCTGATTAGCTCAGCGGCCATCCACATGTCACATAGAATGTCTTATTGTTATTGGACTGGGAATGATATCTCAGATCTTACGGATTACTTCATTCATTAAGTATCCATACGTTTTTTGGTATCCCACTGTGTAAAGTCAAGTGGAAATGAAGATATGCAATATTTAATAATAAAGCTTTAATAATAATAATAATAATAATAATAATAGCTAATAAACTTAGTCTCAAAGGTTTCTTCCCTGGTGGCTTAGCTGGTAAAGAATCCTCCTGTAATGCGTGAGACCTGGATTGGGACTATCCCTTGGAGAAGGGAGCAGCTCACCCACTCCAGTATTCTGGCCTGGAGAATTCCATGGACTCCATGGGGTCGCAAAGAGTCGGACATGACTGAGCGACTTTCACTTCACTTCACTTCAGTAAACTTAGTCTCAAAGGTTTTTTCCAAGGTGCAACTTTGGCATGAATGTTGATTACGGGCCTGTGGCCTGTGTTGTAAAGTAAGCACTTTGCCATAGCAACTTGCACAGAGCTGTTTCCCTTGATGAAAGGGTGTTTATGACTTTCTTACAGTTTACTGTTTGGTGATTTTTTTTTTTGCTTCTAGAAGGAATAAGAGAGACAATAGCTATAAACGATATGATTCTTTTTTGCCTTTTTTTATACCTAATATTATTTGTAACTATTCATCTTAAAGCCTTTGAATTCTAAGGAAGTTTGTTTTCAAAATACTAGTAAAAGAAGAATCCAGCAGTGAAATTCCTAGTCGGTGTTGCATGCTCCGTATTTGGAATTTATCACCTGTAGATGCAACTTAGTGACTGAACAACAACATCTTAGATGATGGTCTTACTGACTTATAGGAATATTCCAGGCATTATAATGAGATTTCCTCCTCTAGAAAGTTAAGAGAACTCTTGATGAAAATACATAGCTGTATTGGAACGTTTAAGTGCTGCATTATGCTTTATGTGTAATATGCATAAATTAGAATACTTGTACTTGAAAAGACATCATTTGAAGAATCCAGAGTAGCTTTAACTGGTAGCCCAGGGATCAACTAAAAGAGGTACCTTATGCTATTTTATTCATAAAGAAACTTACATAGAAGCTATGAAATGACCTCTTTTTTTTTAGTTGAGGTGAAATTCACATAATATAAAGTCAACCATTAAAGTGCCCCATTCCGTGGCATTTAGTACCTTCTCAGTGTTATGCAGTCACCGCACACCTGTTTATTTTTAACCACAGAATTCTGATCTCTTGTCTTGTCTTCTCTGTCACCATTTGTTTTTCCTCCAGGATGACTCCAGCGGAGTTGCTGACCTGAAAAACAGCATTTTACCTTTTTGTCTTGAGATTGTGGTAGATCTGAGTTATTAAATCTTTGGATTGAAATTTCATTCTGCCTTTAATGTTTGAGATGTTCACAGATAAACATAAATAAACAGTAGCTAGAATTTAGAATTGGTGATGAACACTTGGAGCATTTTTTATCAGTGCTGGGAGGTATTTATTTGAAAATAGAATTACTTAAAATAGTTAAGTCACACAGACATTCTGTTTGATATTTGAAAAAATATTATGTTTAGTAATATTTTGTCTGGTAGTTGTAAATTGAGCCCAAGTTTTACTTAATAGCATTCCTGGGGGAAAAAAAAGATTTTTTTCTAGATGATCGATAGTGAAATTTATTTTTGGTGATTCGAGAACTATTGTTTGGTTTTTTCCTTTATTTCTTTGGTATTTCCCACCCCTCCACCTCAGCATTACGTGTCCATTTTTAGCTCACTTAGGAAAGCACATTGCTTCTACCCTGATTGTTTGAGTTGCAAGAACTAGAGTGTCGATCTCCAAGAGATGTGTTGCTATCTCAAGACACTTTGTAACACAGGGCACCTTTTTTCATACTGTGCTTCTTAAATGACACAGGTGCTCCAGACAACGGAATGAAATTGGTAGGAAAGAGCATTTTTCAAGTTTTTCTGGTTGCTTTTTAGAACACTCACTTTTTTGGTTCCTTGATATTCAGACTGTCAGCTGTTGTTTACAACATTTTCAGCTTAATGTTATTGTGAATCCAGATCAGCTCCCTGCGTGTGCTGCTCAGTGAGTGTACTGTGAAATTTAAAGACGGGCCGTGCTGAGCAGATTCTGTAGGGTGTCCCTGTGCCCTCGTATTAATGATGAACTTAAACATTCAGATTTCAGTGCCCTTACATTCCGACATCAGGTTACTGTATCAGTTACACCTTTTATGGAATTAAGGCATTCTAATACAGTTTTCTTTTTTAATTTCAACATTTACCAACCATGTTTTTATTCTACATAATTAAAGTTGAGATAATAGCCATTGTTGGTCTGTTTTTCTTGTTCTCTTCATAATAAACAAGGAAAGGTGGAAAGAATTAAATGTAGATATGGGGATAGCAACAAAAAAATTCTTAAAATGTTGACAGAGTTGAGAAAATGCTGGAACATTGAGTCCAGTTTCTTTATAGGCTGTAGATGCTTGGTAATTGGAAACATATGCGTTGCTGAGATGTGCAGCGTTTAGTTGATTGGAGCAAGGAGCCCTGCAGAGTCCTACAGCAAACTCCAAATTTGTGAGTTTCTATTAAATCATGGGGAGTCTTGTCAGAGGTTTAGGGTTCACCAAAACCTGTTTCTTCTGGAGGATTCAGCTGTATTACTTTAAGCTCAGGCTTGCAAAAAGACAAAACACCACCCTGTGGCTAGACTCTAGGCTCCTTTCTATGCAAAACAGCCTTTCTTTGGGGAAGCTGTGCAAATGCCTGGACTTGCAGATTTGGTACTTTATTTGACATGCATTTTCTTAAACTTATATTTATAATTTTTTTTTTTTTTTCTTTTTGTCTTGTAGATCTTTATCCCCATTTTACAAGGCCTGGCTCTTGCTGCCAAAGAGTGCTCCCTCGATAGTGACTACTTTAAATACCCCCTCATGGTAAAACTTTGTTCTTTTTCTTGTAACCCATTCAGTTGATGTTTTTCTTCCAAATGATTTTAATGTACACTTCTCTTCCAGGTCCACAATCAACCTTGTTTTCAAATATAAAATGTGAAAGCATTGTATTGGCCATGCATAGTGTTTGCTGGGCAATGAGATGCATCTGTAAAGACAGTTAGCAGCATGGTACCTATTGGACCATCGGAGTCCTAGACAGGAGTCAGTGATACAGGCATTTGAATGTACTTCACCTTACTCTGTAGCTTACGAAGACAGTAATCATTGGTGATACCCTTCTGATTGTCCTAGCAATGAGCATAATGTATTTGGGATGAAATTTTGCTAATTAGGACCAAAGAAAGGAACTAAGACAAATGCAACTGAAAAGAGTTAAACTAAGAAAAGAAATACAATTTTATATTTATGTACAGAAAATCACTGAGTGATTTCTCTTGTTCGTCTTCCCTATTTTCTGAGGCTGTGCACTTCCTTTCAGACTTTACTTGAAAAACCCAGATCTTCTCAGCTCCTGCAGACACTTAGAGCAAGCGTAAATTGTGGACAGAACTTGCGGCTGGATTCTCACCAAGGGTCTCCACTGTCATGAAAACATTACCACCAGAAAGAAAATAAGAGGCTCTTTTCTTCTCTGAATTCACTTCTTTAAAATTTTGTGAGAAAAGTACTTTGAAGCCTTACTGAATAATTTTCATTCTGAAAGTATGAAGGAAAAATATCAAAACATGAAATCAGTTAACTCTGGGAATAAATACAACCTTGTATAAATTAAGGCCTTGTTTAAATTAATGTGTTTTGCTGCTTCTGTTCTTTTACTCATTCTACTGACTTGATTTCATCTTGCCATTAATCCGTTGCTTCCTGAGGGCCCCCACGGTGCCAGCCAGGGGACACAGGAGCCCATGAGACAAGGCGCCTTTCCACACAGTGCTCAGTTCAGTCGCTCAGTCGTGTCCGACTCTGCGACCCCGTGGACTGCAGAACGCCAGGCTTCCCTGTCCATCATCAACTCCCTGAGCTTGCTCAAACTTATGTCCATCGAGTCAGTGATGCCATCCAACCATCTTATCCTCTGTTGGCCCCTTCTCCTGCCTTCAATCTTTCCCAGCATCGGGGTCTTTTCCAGTGATTCAGCTCTTCACATCAGGTGGCCAAAGTAGTGGAGTTTCAGCTTCAGCATCAGTCTTTCCGATGAATATTCAGGACTCATTTCCTTTAAGATTGACTGGTTTGATCTTGCAGTCCAAGGGACTCTCAAGAGAGTCTTCTCCAGCACCACATTTCAAAAGTGCTCATTATCTACTACAAAAATCAAGACCACGGCAACACAATCAGATATTACACCAAGGTCAATGTGAACATAGAAGTGTATTTCTCTATTTCAGAAAATCAAACCTGAGCTAAGAGGCTAAACATTAAACACAGCGCTGGGTGAATAGAAAGTGAGGCAGGAAGTCGTGGTCTGAAAAATAATTTTGAATGAATTTATGTCAATGTTCTTCCCACTGCACATGTTACTCAGGTTCCCACGAAATTCTATGAGTCCTCATACATTGTTCTGTCTGTGGCACATAAAAGGAAGTAGAATCATCTGATGATTTGAGTTCAGTGACGAAATCTTTCAGTTCACATGAATTATCACTGTGTTATGTAAATGTTCCCTCCTGAAATTGTTGGCTTATCTGTTGTGGTTTGAATTAGCTTAATGTTTCAGTGCGGGGCTTTTAGTGTCAGATATCAACAAAATGTTCTTCTGGGTCGAAAGACAAAAGCCTCCATTATGACAGACAATAGTTTTATTTTGTGCCATTATTGGTGCTTGTGCAGCAGGAGAGAAAGGGCAGTAATCTGAGGCAGGAAGAGGAAGACCCTTGGAGCGAGAATCAGAAAGAATCGTGGTCATTATCCTCTAGGTCAGTGGATCCCAGCTTTGCCGTACCTTGGAATCACCTGGGTATCTTTTTAAAAATACCTCTACCTGGCTCTCAAGCATTGTGATTTGGTTCTTTGGAGGTGTAGTGAGGTTATGGGCTGGCATTGGCCTTTCAGAGGTTTCCCGGGTGATCCTAACAGTGCAGCTGAAGTTGGGAACCTGGCTCCGGGCAAGGTGAACATTTCTCTCTCAGAGATATGTCCATGCCTGCATGCACTGACTCAGAAGCTTCCAGCGGTGGTTTTAGCAGCTTTCATAAAAACGTCCAAATCACAGAGGGAATTAAGATTCACTGTTAAAATGGTTTTAGTAAGCTGCTTTTATGTGCCTAAAAACTATTTTTCCTGATTCTCTAACATGAGAATGATCAGGTCCCCAAAGGAAAATGCTGAGGTTCTCAAAAAACCAGGGATCTTGAAATCAAAGAATACTTTCAACTATATTGTGGATCCGGTAACTTATTAAATTTTAATTGTTTACAACCCTGTTTAATACTGGCAGGACTAGCCATCTAGTGTTTATGACACATATCTTTTTGATATAGAAAGATGTTAAATAAACCATTTAAGAATATACTCATTTATCTCTATGTGTATATGTTAAAAAATATGTCTGGAAAGCTGGTAGCCAAAATAATAGAGGTTATCTCTGAGGGTAAAGTTCATGAGTGATTTTTAGTTTCATTTTTTAACTTCGTTTATCTGAAGTTTTTTTTTTTTTAACAACATGCATGTATTTATGCATCAGAAAAGCACCAAAGATATTAGTACTTTGTTGGGAATGCATACATATTTATAGCAGCATTAAAGCTATGTCTTGATATACACGGCAGTCAGTTTAGGATGAAATACACTTAAATGACCTTTTCTGATCTTGTCTCTAGGCTTTAGGTGAGCTCTGTGAAACCAAGTTTGGAAAGACACACCCTGTGTGCAATTTGGTAAGCGCCACCCCGATGGGCTTGCATATTTTCAGTGAACACATAGCATAGAAGAGATTCCTTAAGTAATGGTATCTGAAAAATATCTCTTGAGGGACGTGAGATGTGGATATGAGTCATCCATGTGGGTGACTCTCAACTGTTACATTGTTGTCACATGCATTATTTCCTGGGCTGACATTATTTACTTTCTTTTGTGATTTTTTATGGGGGTAAGTATTGTGTAGCTAGAATAACACATCCTATTAGAAACATTTCCTTGAGTCCTTTGAACAATGGTTCTTTTGAATGATATCAAAGTATATCTTGAAACACAGAAATGAGAGGGATATCTTGTAGGGACTTCCCTGGGGGTCCAGTGGTTAAGAATCCTCCTGTCAATGCAGGGACACAGGTTCAACCCCTGGTTGGGGAACTAGGATCCCACATGCCATGGGGTCAAAACAAACAAAAGAAATGGTGTCTTGTAAACATGTAGAGGGTTTTCCTCCATCTGAAATGAGAAAAAATGGATTGGGATCCTAACATATCTGTGACCCTTGTGTTTTCGGAGGTCACATGCCAGCCATTTTGCCAGTGGCTAAGAACCACTGAACAGGCTGGCTGCTTGGAACTCCATTTGTCTCTAGTTTACCTCCTTTGCTGATTTCGTGGCCTCTTGTTTTCCTTCTAGGTTGCTTCTTTGCCGTTGTGGTTGCCTAAGTCTTTAAGCCCTGGCTCTGGGCGGGAGCTGCAGAGACTCTCATACTTGGGGGCTTTCTTCAGCTTCTCCGTCTTTGCAGAAGATGATGTAAGTACAGCAGCCTTTTGCACCTTGCTGCTCTTATGTTCAGATTCCTTCCCAAATGTATATCATACGTGGATTGGATTTCTGCTTTCTCTTTGCAGGCGAAAGTGGTGGAAAAATATTTCTCAGGGCCCGCCATTACCCTGGAAAACACTCGAGTGGTGAGCCAGTCGCTGCAGCATTACTTGGAGCTGGGAAGGGTAGGTGTTCAGAAAATGAATCCAAAAGATGAATATGTTTCAGTTCTGGAAGTTAAAAGCAGCACAAAAAAATAAAAAATAAAAGCAGCACAGTTAGAGGGTAATTGCAGTGTAATTCAGGTAATTTGTTCCTATACTGGAAAGGAAATAGCAGAGACTATTAAAACTGCAACTGCTTCCCTCCTCCACTCCACATTCTGCTTTCATGCCGATCTTCTGGACACAGTAGAATGTGGACTTTCCTTATGTTCTTGTAGTCAAGTTCTTTACAATGAGTGGATGTGGGCGAGGAGAAAAGTGGGAAGGAGTTTAGCTTTCCTCGAAGTCAAAAAGGAATCGTCTTTTAAACAAAGTTTTCATTTTTTTTCCTTTCCTTATAAAATGAATTTCAGCAAGAGCTTTTCAAGATCCTTCATAGTATCTTGTTAAATGGTGAAACCCGTGAGGCCGCTCTTAGTTACATGGCAGCTGTCGTCAATGCCAATATGAAGAAAGCACAGATGCAGGTAAGATTCCTAAAGACTGCTTTTATTTATTTGTTAAATTCATTCATCTAACTCATTCAGTTCCCACCCAGCCTTGTTCTAGGGAATGGAGGTACAGAGAGACAAGCTTCCTGCCTTCGTGGAGCTTATGTTCTATAGGGTCAATGAATAGACATGTAAATATTATCATTTCAGACTGTCGTGGAATCTATGAAGCCAGTAAAGGAAGGTAGAGGACTTGAAAGTAGCTATCTGGGCACCAGAAGGAAGGCATGGGAGTGTCTAAGGAGGAGACATTTGGTTAAATACCTGGCTGAGAAGCAAGAGCCATCCAGGACTTCTTCCCTGACATCTTAGTGGTTAGATTCCATTCTTGCATTACAGGGGGTACAGGTTCAAACCCTATCCCTGGTTGGGGAACTGAGAGCCCATAAGCTGGAAGTAGTGGCCAAAATATGAAATTAATTTTTTAAAAATCCTGCATGCAGATTAAGTTTTAAAAATAGAAAGAGCCAGCCATCCGCAAGGCTGAGAAAAGAGCTTTCGAGATTTGTGTGATGCATCAAGGTGGGAATGAATCAACTTTAGAATAAGCACCACTTTTAGGCTTTTATGACTGAAGGATAGTGAGTAGGAAAGAAGCTGGGGAGTCACGGGCTGGAGGGGCGGGCTGCCGTGCCAAGGAGGACCTCCGGGAAGGAAGCTGTCAAAGCTGCTGCCTGGAGGGTGGGCTGACATAGGACAGGGTGCAGGAGCCAGTCCCAGGAACTGGGTAAGGACCCAGTTCCTGATGAGGGACTGGTGACTGAGACCAAAGTGGAGAAGTTAAAAGGACATCCTTGCTGTCTTATTCATGAGCAACCTGACATTTCTACTCAGAAGGAAAAACAGAGATGAGTGTGGACCTGGTATTAGACCACCTTGATTTCCACTTGGGGCTCCATCATCGTCCAGCAGTGGGACAGTGGTCCTCTGTGCCCCTATTTCCTCGTTGCCAAGTGGGGATAATAATAGTACTGACTCATAGACTTAGTGTATATGAAGCTGTTAGAATTGCCACCAGTGTATCGTGAACACTCCACGGATGTTAACTATCTTTATTAGAAGTGTTATATTCATGAAGCAGGATTGCACTAACACTGTCCGCCCGAGAAGCGGTTTGTCTAGTGGTCATGGTGAAACTAGTTCTGATGCTTTTGAGAAGAATAAAGAAGAGAAAGGAAACAACACTTATTGTGTTTCTCTTTGCTGATTTTGAGGATCTTGGGTAAATCATGTAAATTCTCTGACCCTTAGTTTCTTCCTCTTTAAAATGTGAATGATAGTAGCACTCAGTTCTGAGGGCTGTTGTGGAGAGTCAGTGAAAGACAGCCCTTCACATGCAGTTGTGCTGAGTGGTTAGTCACTCAGTCATGTCCGACTCTTGCGACCCCATAGACTATAGCCTGCCAGGCTCGTCTGTCCACAGGATCCTTAACAGTCAACAAATCGCACCTACCAGCAGAGCTCTATGACAACGTGGATGTCTCCTCGCTGACTTCAGGATGAAAATCTGCTCTTCTTTCTTGTAAAATTGTGCCAGAATTCCTGTTCATGTCGTGACTTTCGGTACCTTCTGTTTCTCAGACAGACGATAGGTTGGTGTCAACGGACGGATTCATGCTGAATTTCCTTTGGGTGCTGCAGCAACTTAGTACAAAGATCAAGTTAGAGACAGTCGACCCCACGTACATTTTCCACCCAAGGTGTCGGATCACGCTTCCCAACGACGAGACCAGAGTGAATGCAACGATGGAAGACGTGAATGACTGGCTGGCTGAACTTTGTGAGTGATGTGTTCACTGTTAGGTCATGAAAACATCACCCTTCTGTTTTCTTTTAATTTAAAAAAAATAACAATGTAGAATAGATATACACATCCTATATGAGAAGGATCCATTTGGACTCAGCAGCATTCCAGAGTTTGAGTCTGACACCAGCTAGAGCATCCCTGTCTATCACCTGCCAACTCCCCCCAACTGCTAACTCCCTCTTGCCCTTGCTCCTGTTCTCCATTCTTAGAGTCAGTTTTCATTGACTCCTATCCCCCTAAAACTGCTGTTATGGGATTATCAGGAAGAGAACTTTAATATCTTAATAGCAACTCTGCTATTCCATACAAATTACATACAAGGAGACTGAGGTTCCAGAAGGTGCCCAGCTCACCTAGGCTGTCAGCAAATCACAGCTGCTGCTCAAGTGTTCTGAGCTGAGCTTTGGGCTCTCCTTACTGTACCACACTCCCTGATCTGAGCTCTTCCTTCCAGGTGTTTAGTTTGGCTGCAGTTTTTCATACCTGTCAGTAATAAAGGGAGCATGCTCACTCTTTAGGGAAACAGAAATTTAGAAAACAGAAAAGTAGAAATGCAAGAGAAATGGGTATCATATTTTTTTTTTTTTTTTTCGAGACCAATTTACATCTTGTTTATTTGTTACAAGATAAGCTCTCCATGGTGTGAACTATAACTTACTTTTATATACTCAAATTTATGGCTCCCAATAAATAATTGTGGATAAAACTACCATCACAACAATGTGAATACTCCTAATGCTACTGAATTGTGCACTTGAAAATGGTTAAAATGATACATTTTATGTGTATTATGTATATTTTTCCACAATAAAAAAATTTGTAACACTATCCTTTAAGATTAAGAAAATTCTGTAGCTCTACTGAAACTTAAGCTTCCATTTACCTTTGTGATTTGTTGCCAGATACTGGGTTTGAAAGTGATTCCTGAGTAGAAGGGGAAAAAATCCACCTAAATAAGACCAACACTGGCTTATTTACATAATTTAGTACCATTTTGAGGTTTAACAATGATGTGTTTTTTTAATTTTGTATATTTTTAATTGAAGGATAATTGCTTTACAGAATTTTGTTGTTTTCTGTCAAACATCAACAAGAGTCAGCCATAGGTATACATATTACCCCTCCCTCTTGAACCTCTCTCCCATAACAGTGATGTTTGAATAATAGAAATGTTTATATAAAAAACACCAGGAAGACACATCACAAAAGATCATTAGTGTCCATCTGTGTAAACATTTAATCATTTTATTAAATGCAGTACATTAAATGCAGCTCACAGGAAATCTATTTTTCTTAAAATAATACTAATTTTTAAAAGTGTCCTGAAACTTCTTGAAAATTCAAGTGTAATTTTGTCTTCTTAATTGCATTCTTCGCGAATACAGTCATGTGATAGATATTATTGCTGGGATTTTGTGCTTTTTCCTAGATGGAGATCAGCCTCCATTTTCTGAGCCGAAATTCCCTACGGAATGCTTCTTTCTCACCCTGCACGCCCACCACCTCTCAATTCTGCCCAGCTGCCGTCGCTACATCCGCAGACTGCGGGCCATCCGGGAGCTCAATAGGTATGTGCATGATGCCATGTCCTGAGGCTTCCTGAGTCACCACTTGTTCTCACAAGCACGCAGTTCCCTTGTGACCAGTAGACTTGAATGTGAGAGGCATGTATGTTACAGTACACCATCTGCCTCTCCTACCACATCCATGGTCCTTGGTTGGCCAGAGTTCTTTACAAGTTAAGTGACCCAGACTTAGATTTCTTAGAGTTCCCAACCCTTGGAATATGGTTGAGACTTCTATGAACTTTTTCTACTGGGCACCTTATTATCAGAAGACACTTTAAAGGATCTCTTTGGTCCTAGACATACCCTTCTTTCCCAGGACTGTGAAACAGTAATTCTGGTTTCCCTTAATAAACAAGATCATTTACTCATACCAACATTGTAATTCACTTTTTTTTTGCATGTTGTCCTGTGGCATAAGAAGGCCAAAATGACCAGATAGTAGCCTCAATTTCCCATTCATTAACACCATTGTTATTTTCTTAATCTGAGCATTTCTCCCCATGGATCAACACCTGTGAACAAACCAAAGCCACAGGAACAGGAGGCAGACATTTGTTTGAACAGATCATCTGTAATAATAATGGAGCAGCCACTCCCGCCATTTGTTTGGTCCAGGAGTGCTGTAGTAGTGTCTGTATCTGCCTTGAATTAAAGTAGAATTAATCACTGACTAATTCTAATCATTACTGGTAGCTTTCTAAGGGTTTTTTTCGCGACACATAATCATGTTGTCTGTAAATGATGACCGTTTCTGTTATGCTGCACATGGGCTTTCTGTAGTTGCAGCTAGTAGAGTCTACTCTGTTGTCGCGTATGGGCTTCTCATTGCAGTGGCTTCTCTTGTTGTGGAGCACAGGCTCTAGGCTCACGGGCTTCAGTGGTTGCAGCTCCTGGACTCTAGAGCACAGGCTCAGTAATTGTGGCTCATGGGCTTAGTTGCTCCCAGGCGTGTGGAATCTTCCAGGCTTCCTGGACCAGGGAGCAAACCATGTCCCCTGCATTGACAGGTGGATTCTTATCCTCTGTACCACCAGGGAAGTCCTTTCTTTTCTTTTTCCTTCCTCACTGCCCTGGCTACCAGTTTCTACTACAGCCTTGAGTAGAAATATTGATAGCTTTCTTGAAATTGTTTATTCAAGTTAATGGGGGAAGTTTTTTGGACATCTTCTGTTACCAGATTAAAGAAATTCCCTTTTATTTTGTGATTTTCTAAAAGTTTTTTGTTCTTAACTGGAGTTGATTTTTATTAAATGCATTTTCCATCTCTGTGAGGAGGTCAGATTTTTTTCCCCCTTTATTTTATTCATGTGGTTGAATTATACCACATGTATACCTGTGGTGGATTCATTTTGATATTTGGCAAAACTAATACAATTATGTAAGGTTTAAAAATAAAATAAAATTAATTAAAAAAAAAAAATATACCAGTTGGCTTTCTGATATCAAACCAATCTTACATTCTTGGGAAAAAAACTCAACTCTGTGTTATTGCTTTTATATCTCATTGGATATTCAATTGCTAATATTCTTTTTAGGGGTTTTGAGCCTATATTCAAAAAGAAAATTGACCTATGACTTCATTTCTTACTAAGAATTAAATGAAGTCTCTCAGTCATGTCCAACTCTTTGCAACCCCATGGACTGTAGCCCACCAGGCTCCTCTGTCCTTGGAATTCTCTAGGCAAGAATACTGGAGTGGGTTGCCATTTCCTTCTCCAGGGGATCTTCCTGACCCAGGGATCGAACCTGGGTCTCTCGCACTGCAGGCAGACTCTTTACCATCTGAGCCACCAGGGGAGCCCAAAAGTGAGTCCTTCTCAAGTTTTTTTATCAACCTTATGCTTGCCATGTAGAATGAATTCTGAAATATTCCCTCTTTTTGTATTTTTTGAGGTGTTTATTGTATAGGAATTATTTCTTTCTTTAATGTTTGGAAGCATTGATGAAGCTATCTGGGCTTAGAGCTTTCTTTGTGGGAAGTCTTCTAAGTTAGGTATTTTATTGTTAATAGATATAAGACTGTATAGATTTTCATGTCATCTTGTGTCAGTTTTCCCGTGGTATCTAAAAGTTTCAAAATGCTTAGGCAATAAGTTGTTCATAGTATCTTGACCTGTGGATTATATAAGGTTTTTTTTAAGTTTCAGATTCCTGGAGTATTTGTTCCTTTATCTCTTGTTATTGATTTCTAGGTAATTTCTGCTGTGTACTTTGTACTTTATTGAGGTCTACTTTGTAGCGAACATTTAAATTAGTAAGAGTTCCATAGAAGAAAAGAACTTGCAGGAATTCCCTGGCAGTTCAGTGGTCAGGATGACTCACTCTCACTGCCAAGGGCCCAGGTTCAATCCCTGGTCTGGTCAGTGAACTAAGATTCCACAGTCAAGAAAATAAAAGTAAAAAGAAGAAAACTCACTTTCTGTGTCATTTGTTGCAGTATTTTACATATATCAAATGAGTCATTTGTTTATATTTTGTTCAAATTTTCCTTATGTCTGCTGCTTTTATCAGCTTATAATATCAGTTATTGAGAGACTTATAAAAATTTCAAACTGTGTTATGTCTGTTCCTTCATCCTGGAATGGATGGTATCCTGTGGTCCCACCATTCTCACCGACTCTGGGAGATACATTTTCAGTGACACCATCTGCCACCTGTACTCCCAGCCTACAGGGGAGTGAGTGCCTTTCAGAGATGTTGGTGTTTTCCTTGCCTGTGTATTTTTCAGTGCTGTGATACAAGAAGTGTCTTCCAGGACATGGTTAGGGCATGTGTGTGTTTTGAGAGGGCGGTTTTCTGAGCTAGTCATATATGGTAAATCTACATTGATAGTCCCATCTTCTTATATTTTTAACTCCTTCCTCTGAATTATCTCAAGGAATTCTTGACAACTTCATTTAGCAGAGGTTACTGTGAATTCTAGGTTTTAGACAACCAGCTGGGCACACAGAGCCCGTCCTGGTTACCCAGAATAAGACTGAATCCAGAGCCTCTGGAAGTTGTATTCATGTCAATGAATTTATCCCCACGTAGGAGTTTGTTAGCATGATGCTCTGTTGCTGATCAAGGATCTTCAGAATCTATTCCCCACTTACTGCTGAATTTCTGTTTCTGCCTATGTAGTAAGTAGAATAATAGTGTCCCAAAGATTTTCACTGGGCTTCCCAGGTGGCGCTAGTGGCAAAGAATTTGCCTGCCAATGCAGGAGATGAAAGACACAGATTTGATCCCTGGGTCATAAAGATCCTCTGCAGTAGGAAATGTAAACCTACTCTAGTAGTCTTGTCTGGAAAATCCCATGGACAGAGGAGCCTGTTGGGCTATCGTCCATAGGGTCACAAAGAGTCAGACATGACTGAGTGACTGAGCACACAAAGATGTTTACATCCTGTTCCCCCAGAACCTGAGAATGTGTCACCTTGCACGGTAAAGGAGACTTTTCAGATGTGATTGAACGTAAGATCTTGAGATAGGGAGATTTTCCTGGATTATCTAGGGGGACCCATTATATCACAAGGGTCCTTTTAAGAGGGAGGCAAGGGGGGCAGAGTGAGAAAGGAGATGTGATGACAGAAGCAGACATCAGAGCAGTGTGGGTCCATAAGCCAAAGAATGCAGTCCCCCTCTGGAGGCTGAAAGGCTGGAAACACCCTCCCCTAGGGCCTCCAGAAGTAATGTATGTCTGCTGACCCGCTGGAGATTTCTGGCCTCTGGAATCCTAAGGCTATCCTTGTGTTGTCTCAAGCCAGTAAGTTTGTGATAATTTGTTAGAGCAGCAATAGGAAGCTAATATAACATATTGGCAAGTCTTTTTTTTTCTTCTAACATAACTTTGTAATTGGCCCTTAAGGACAGTGATCTCATGCCAGCTGTGGTGGATCAATGAAGTATGGTGGGGTTGGGACCTTAGGGAAACTGGCATCATCCTGCAGTGTGACCACCTCAGCTACAGCCACCACAGGAGCTGGTGCTGCTCTCAAACAAGGCTCAGGGGACTTAGGTGGGGGTGGGTGCTTGGATTCTCCAGAACCCCTCCGTTTGAATTCTTGGAATCCCGGCCTTCCCTCTGACATTCAGATAAGAGATCCAGTGAGGTTATGGATGCAGTCTGTGTTCTAATCTGGTGCTCTGTGTGGACCAGACTCTACTTCTTTATGGTCATCCTGGAAACGCCCTGACTCACTAGCTTTTCCTTGAGGTGAGATCTTAAAACCTGGAACCTGAGTTTCCTCGTGTGAATGCTCCAGTGTCTTCACACATAGCCACTCCATCTTTTCATTCCCAGAAATCAGTCCTGATTGTTCATGCAGCTGTTTTTCCACCAAGAACCTTGGGCTTCCAGTGTAACACCCTCAAATGCTCACTGAATGTTTACCACTTTGAAAGCAGCCCAGTTGAAGAACTAATAATCCCAGAGCCTGTTTTCCTTGAGGGTCTGTTACCTGTAACGTCTTCCTGCCAATAATCATACAGGTTGTTATGTTAGCTTCTTTTTGTTGCTCCAGCAGATTACCACGACCTTCGTGTGTTAAAATAACAAATAACCCTCTTTCTAAGGGTTTTGGGGATCAGAAGTCCTAAAACTGAGGCTGCATTCCCTCTGAGGCTTTAGGGAAGAATCTCTTTTTTTCGCCTTGTCTAGCTGCTGGCGACCCCTTGGCCCACAGCCCCTTCCTCCATTTTCACAGGCCACAGTAGCATCTTTAGCCTGCTCCCTCTCTGGACTCTACTTCACTGGTCACCTCTCCTTCTCTTCTCTTCTCTGACTCCCTCTCCTTCTCTTCGCTCAGACCCTGTGTTGACATGGGACCTGCCCAGACAATCCAAGATAAGCTCCTCATCTCAAGGTCCAAACCCTTAATCATATTTGCAGGGTTCCTTCTGCCATGTAAGGCAACATATTCACAGGTCTTTGGGATTAAGCTGTGACATCTTCTTGGTCGTGGTGGTTGGGAAGCTGCGGGGGAGAGAGGGGCAGTAGCACATTACTCTGTCTACCACGTCATGTTCCAGCTGTAGACAAACGAGTCCACTTTATCTGAGGTTAGCAGAAAGAGGGTTATTAAAGGCTGTTATCTGGTTTATTGAAGAAGGCCTAGAAAAGAGGACTCCCAGAGCTCTCCTTTGAACTGGTCCTGCCAGGAAGCTGCTTCAAAGTTTAGACTTTGCCAGCACTTCAGCCAAAACCCTTCTACACTGTGCTTCCAGAAGACCCGTGTGGCTGTCACTTCACTGTATGTACTTCCGCCTCCAATGAGGGCTCACCTCTTGGTAGAAGCTAGGTCATGTGCAGAAGTGCTGGCCACAAGGGAGTCTGGGAAATAAATATACTTTTGAACAATATATCACTGGACTTCCTTGGTGGTACGGTGGATAAGAATCCACCTGCCAATGCAGGGGACAGAGAAAGATTCCATATGCCGTAGAGGAACTAAGCTGGCTTGCCACAGCTACTGAAGCCCACGTGCTCAAGAGCCTGTGCTCCTCGACAAGAGAAGTCACCGAAACGAGAAGTTAGGCACTGCGATTAGAGAGTAGCCCCTGTCACCACAACTAGAGTAAAGCCCGCATGCAGCAAGAAGGCCCAGAGCAACCAAACATTAAAAAAATATATATGTATCAATGATACAAAAATATATGTGTATCATTGTGTAGTTTTCTACACAGTGTGTTGATAGAATGGGTTGAAATGTGGTAAGTGAGCCAGCCTTTAAAATATGCAGAGTATTCCATGATCAGGGAAGGCTTTTCCTCAATGACAGGTGATATTTGAGGAGACACCTGAAGAGAGTGAAGGAGTAAGTCACAGAGATAGCCTTAGAAAAGAACATTCCAGGCAGAGGGAAAAATGCCTAGTCAAGTTGTCTTTTGCTTTGGGTAATTGAATAGGCATAATAATCTTGAATTTTCCGGAGACTTCATTTTCTCCCTCCCAGAAAAACAAACAATATTTCCTTCCAAAAGTAATAATTACTGTATTTCACCAAATCTAAAATGCCATCCGCTTTAAGATATTACATTGGGAAACAATAAAAAAGATGAATGCTGCCAACATAACCATAGCTCCCCATCGGTTTTGGTGGTGCTTGCGTAGTGGGGGCATGAGAGGGGATGTGTGTCTGAGAGTCAGTGAAATTGTGAAGATGAATAGATACGATGGATGATGGACCTGTGTGTCTTCTTTCATTTGACTGTTAGTCTTTAATTTCAGAACCGTGGAAGATCTGAAAAATAATGAAAGCCAATGGAAAGACTCCCCACTGGCAACCAGACACCGTGAGATGCTGAAACGCTGCAAAACTCAGCTTAAGGTCTGTATAGTTAACTGGGGTAATTATGGATCAGCCTCACAATAGGAATTTTCCCACCAGAATATGCGCCTTGAATGAACAGTTTAATGTCCTCATTTTTTCCTCATTATTCTTTTCCCTTAGATAAAAATGGTACATTTAAATGCTTGTTGATTGTTTCTGTGTATATTTGAATCTCAGGACTGAAAGTGCATCCGCGTGTGCCAGTAATGATATGAATTCTTAATGGATTTTATCATCCTGGAACATCATCTCCCTTTCCTTACCTCATGCAAGATGTTCCCCCTCTACTAACCCTGACTCCACACCCAGATACACACGCACTCCAGTTTGTCCAGCCACGCATCTTCATGTCTGACACAGTGGATTGTGGTGGTGGTAGTGGAAAGCTATCTTTCCGTTGCCCCTCATTCTTTGTTGAATTGAAAATGATCCATTGTATAGAACCTAACTGTAGATGGGAAGATTTCTGCTTATAAACATGATGGTGGTGGTTTAGTCGCTAAGTTGTGTCTGACTCTTGTGACCCCATGGACTGTAGCCCTCCAGGCTCCTCTGTCCATGGGATTCTCCAGGCAAGAATACTGGAGTGGGTTGCCATTTCCTTCTCCAGGGGATCTTCCCGACCCAGGAATTGAACCCAGGTCTCCTGCATTGCAGGCAGATGATTTACCAACTGAGTTGTGAGGGAAGCCCTTATATAAGGAAGCTTATAAACATAGCTAAAAACAAACAATAGCTAAAGTTGTACAGGGAAAGCACAGACAGCAAATGTATTCATTTTTCTGTGCTTACGTTCAGATTACAAAGTTGAATGTTAGCTGGCCGTGTTTTCTGTTGATTAGTAGGATGATATGTAGAAATTTTACCTGACTTGGATTTCTGGTACAAGTTAAAAATTTCACTTTTATTTACTAATGGAGTAGAAACCTGTTTGAGAAGCAGAATAAACCAGGGACTCTTTTAATGCCTACTCTTAGGTGGAGCTGATGTAATAATAAACCTAAAGTGCAAAATAAGTGTAACGCGCTCGAATCACCCCAAAACCATCCCCACCCCACCACATCCCACTCTGTGGAGAAATTGTCTTCCATGAAGCTGGTCCCTGGTGCCCAAAAGGTTGGGGACCGCTTCCCTGGAGCCTAGATTTCCCATCTCCTGGCCCATGCCCTGCCTGTGACCACACATAGGAACTTAGCCACCAGCTAATCTATGAATGGGGACATACCTTCTTCCACAGAAACTGGTACGATGCAAGGCCTGTGCTGATGCTGGCTTGCTTGATGAGAGCTTTCTGAGAAGATGTCTGAACTTCTACGGCCTTCTCATTCAGCTGCTGCTCCGCCTCCTGGACCCTGCCTACCCGGAGTGAGTTGCTCTGTCTTCCTCCCCCAGGCTGTGTTGTCTTTATTGCTCTACAGAGCCGACACCCAAAACCAAGACCTGGGATAATGTAATCAGGAATGCATTTCCAGATTGTGCTTAGATAGACTATGAAATTAGTAATGTTAATAGCTGTTTTCTCTGAAAATAGTTATAGTAGTGAAGGACTGTCAACACTTCTTAGGTTAATTTTGAGAGTGCTTTTTGAAAATTGGCTGTAAAAAAAAAAAAAAGAAAATTGGCTGTAAAATCTTTGATAAAAAAGGAAGTCTATGAATTGGAAGTGAAAAGTTGGGATTAACAGGATATCGGGTACCCCCGAGCACTGGGTCCATCCAGATCCCTAGTCAATTCCGAGAATGAACCGAGAACATCGTGGATCTCTTTATCATCACCTGGACAGCTCCTCCAGACAGCCATTTTTGTTTGCTTTGTTACAATTTTATGGTTATTATGAAATCTCCAGATCATCAATGTTGGGGAGGTTGGCCAAAGCCCACTGCAGGAGTGGAAAATAGTATTTAAAGTAAAAATGTCCCTGATGGTAAGAATTGGAATTCTAAACCAGTTCTGCCAGTCCTTAGAATCTGTATTCGTTATTGTTTAGTCTATTAAGTCGTGTCCAACTCTTTTGTGACTCCATGGACTGTAGTGCACCAGGCTCCTCTGTCCATGGGATTTCTCAGACAAGAATACTGGAGTGGGTTGCCATTTCCTTCTCAGGGGATCTTCCCGAACCAGGGATCGAACCCAGGTCTCCTGAACTTGCAGATGGGTTCTTTACCACTGAGCCATCAGGGAAGCCTCAAAGTCTATATAGGTATAGATTATGGCATTGATTACAATCATTCACATAAGGAATTGTGGAAGAGAAAGAAGAATATATGAAGCAGATGCCTTCCAAAGAATCAAAAGTTGCATTTTGCCTCTAAATGCGAAAACATTTATGTGCAGTGTTAAAGATGAAATTCAAACATATAAAAGCAAAAAAATAAATGTGTAGCTGTATTGTCTTAAACAGTTCAAGCTGCATAAAATGACCAAACATGACAGTTTTGTTTCCTTCACGTTTTATTTATTGCATTAATCTTAACAGGAAACCAAGAAAAGGAACAGCATTCACGTCCACCTTAGCACATCCCCATCTTCATGATTCCCTGTTCATTTCTGGTTGCAGTTTCTTTGCCTGTGCACTCTTTACTTAGTTGTACTATAGAATGAGAGCTTTTCCCGAGTGAACCACTTATTGTAATGGTAGTGTTCTAATCCTCATCGTTTGATGTGTCACGATTTCACTTTGTAACCTGTACTTTTCTCTCTCTGACAGTGTAACACTGCCTTTAAATTCAGATGTCCCCAAGGTATTTGCAGCATTGCCTGAGTTTTATGTAGAAGATGTTGCTGAATTTTTATTTTTTATTGTACAGTAAGTCCCATTCACATATTATATATTTCTAATATGTATTTATATTTAATGTACACATTGTATTACAAACCTCCATTTGATGCCACTGAATGCTGCCCAGAGACTGGAAAAATAAATCCAGCTGTGGCACCAAGCCAATTCCAATAATATCTCAAGACAGAAGCAGGATTAACAATGCTAGTAATAATATACTCTGTGAAAATTGAGTTCAATTTTTAATAACTGAGTATGCGTTTCTGAGAAACAGAAGGAGAAAACAGTTTATAAATATCTGAGTGAACATTCAAAGCCAGAAATACCCACATCTGTATTTGGTACCAATATTTTTCTCAACTGTAAAATTAGAGAAAGCTTACAAAGAAATAAGTTGAGTTTATAAGTAATATTTGAAATCTGAAAAAAATGAAAACTCCATCAAAATATTTTTTAAGTCTTTTTGGTTGTGAAGATCTTTTGTAAAATTATGATTTAATTGTAGCTTCAGTTTATTTTCCAAGACGTAAATTAATGTAACATGCTGTGGCCAATAGACACGGTGGGTTTGAAATCTTACCCAGTTATAATGTGAATAGTCACCTTAAAATCATCACGTTAAAGGGAATTCAGCAACCTGGTTCCTCGACCTGTTCGTCCCCTTCCTCGCCCAGTCAGCAGCATCCACCCACGTGAGCCTCTCGAAGCTTCACTACCTGTCCTTCTCGCCTCTCTTCAGATACTCTCCTCAGGTGCTTTACGAGCCCTGCACTCAGGATATTGTGATGTTCCTTGTCGTGATGTTATGTAACCAGAACTACATCCGAAATCCGTATCTGGTGGCCAAACTGGTAGAAGTCATGTTCATGACCAACCCTGCTGTTCAGCCAAGGACCCAGAAGTTTTTTGAAATGATCGAGAACCATCCCCTCTCCACCAAGTTGTTGGTCCCTTCCCTGATGAAGTTTTATACAGGTAATGTTCCTGGTGTGTACAGGTGGGCAGGATTGTCTAAAACCAGCAGGTGAAGTTGTTCTAAACCTGCCACCTAATCTCCTAGTGTCCACGTAGAAGTATCACCCACTAATCCACCGCCAGCAGTACAAAAACTGTTGGTTATTTTCCGCTCGAGTTGTGGAAGCTCTACACTGACCACTCTCTTTAATACATACTAGTCACTGATAATTCAGTGGAATCTATAAAAAGGTAGAGGGGTTACATTGAGACCAAATTGATGTTTTCATCTGAAATTACCTGGTTCATTTTATATTTGACTGCGCTAGGTCTTCATTGCTGCACATGGGCTTTCTCTGATCGCAGCAAGTGGGGGACTGCGGTGCTCAGGCTTCTCATTACAGCGGCTTCCCTTGTTGTGGAGGGGCTGGGGCACATGGACTTCAGTAGTTTCAAACTCATGTTCCCTGCATTGGTGGTGAATTCCTAACCACTTGCAGGGGAGCCCCACCTGGTTCATTTTAGCTTCTTAACTTACAACATTAGTTTTGCAAACACAGAGTTTCAAAACTGTGGGTGAAACAGGGAGCTGGTTAAAAATGCTTATTCTTGGGACCTCCCCCCACCACCCCCCGAAACCACCGGAATTAGGATCTCCGGTCACTAATTCTGTACATTTATTGAACGTCTACTTTTTGCCAGGCACTGTCCTAGGTGCTGGGTGACACGGGTGAACAAGATTGAGAACATATCAGACGCTCTGCAAGGAGGTCTTCCTCTTCTGGTTGAACTGTATTCTGAGTTTCCATTCATAATCTGGCTTTTCAACTGCAGGTGTATTTTCATAAAGCCAGTTGGTTACCTGTGGGCCGCATTCTCCTGTTCTCTACCAAAGGCACATGATTGTACCAATGGGACAGTTTTTCTCCAGTTGTATATTTCTCAGGAAAAGAAGTGTGCTGTCTGCCTTCTTACCTTCTGTTGAACCTAGCACGCTCTGGGCACTCATTTAGCAGAATATGCTCGCCTTGCTCTTGAAAGAAACCCCAGCCTCCATGAGCACAGTCCCTTGCTGTTCACAGAGGCAGCAGTGGATTGAAGGTTCTTCTGTGTTCAGTGACAGCCATCCCTTCCCAGTTGATCAAGACCTGCTCCTGCTTATTTTGAGATGATGCCCATAATTCTCTCTGCTTCTGAGGCTCAAGAGTCTGTCCGTCTTCTTCTGCTTCGTCACTGTTACCTTGTGTCACCTCTTGGAAATTTCTCTCCTTCCTAATCTACCTGTATCCTCTTAAACCTAAAGAAGTCCACAAGCCCCTTGAAGTTTTGTTAACATGCTCACCTTGGCAACAGCAGAGAGCACTCCTGGGTAAAAGGCCCTTGCTTGGCTCGCCTGTCCTTCTCTTACCTCTTATCCCTGGTAGGAGAGGATGACGGGCCATTCAGGTACAATTGGTGCATCAGCTGTTTACAGAACGGGACCTCATATGGTACCCTGCACGTCAGGCTTCACTGAATTGAAGGTAATCCTAAATTTCTTAAAAAAAAAAAAAATGATGAGGTGTCTCTTTTCACCTATCAAACTTATATTTAAGATGGGAATACCCAGTGTTAAAATGGTTTTAGGAAAATAAACTAATCTGCAAAAGCCTATTTCAGCCCTTCTGTCACTAGTATGGAGAATCAGTGCTGTGAAACTGAGAATGTAGGTTCGTAAAGCCTTTCTGGAAGGCAAATTGGCCATCCACACCAGACACTTTAAATAGTGTTCCTATCTGGGGACTTCCCTGGCAGTCCAGTGGAGAAGATTCTTCACTTCAACTTTGAGCAGCACAGGTTCAATCTCTGGTTGGGGAACTAAGATCCCACATGCTGTGGGGCACAGCCAAGAAATAATAATAATAAGGAACACTGGAGTAACAGATAATCTGTGTTGGAAGCAGCCATTCTCTGTCCCTGGGGCTGGGGGAACCAAGGGAAAAGGCTTGGGGTTATTGGAGTCTGGTTGCTCAAATGATTTCCTAAAGGAAATCAACTCTGAATATTCAGTGGAAGGACTGACGCTAAAGCCGAAGGTCCAATACTTTGGCCACCTGATGGGAAGAGCCGGGCCCTGTTTTGAGAAGGAGGTGGCAGAGGATGAAATGGTTAGATAGCATCACTGATGCAACAGACTTGAATCTGAGCAAACTTTGGGAGACAGTGAAGGACAGGAGAGCCTGGTGTGCTGCAGTTCATGGGGGCACAAAGAGGACTTAGTGACTAAACAAGAACAGCAGCAACAAATAGTGAAAGTATTAAAAAGAAATTCCTGCCAGTTGTAGGTCAGTTAAGTAAATTATCATTTATCCATCCAGTGGGTCCATGTGAGCCATAAAAAACAGTGTTAGTTACATTAAATGGTTAAGTAATAGAAAGTGCCATTAATGGGACAGTTTGTCAACTGTGACCACCTTTTGGTACACAAATATATATTACAGATAAAGGTATGGGAAGATACACACCAAAATGTTAACAGTGAGTTGTTTGTTTTTGAATGGTTAAATTGTAAGTGGTTTTCTTTTTCTTTTTAAAAAGTTATCTAATGTCTTCATTATTCGACAGTAAACTTGTGTTGTCGGTATCGAAAAAACAAAAAAGATTTTAGTTAAATGCATTTTGTACTCAGTTAGTGCCCTGGGCTTGTCACTGTGGCTTTCGGATAAAGGACAGGGCCAGGCCTCCGGCCTGTGAGGCCCAGGGTGGGGCGGGATGGCAGGGGAGCACCATAAAGATTCCAGGAGCGGGAGGATGGGTGGGTCTCCTTTCTCCTTTCTCCCTGGCCGCCAAGCAGCATGCCCTCTGGCCCTGGGCCCCCTCTGTAATCACGGGTAGATGATAAGATGATACCCGTGCTAATAATAACCACTGCTTATTGAATATTTACTGATCCTTTCACTTAATCCCCACAGCAGTCCTCAAGATGGGTGCTATAAATATCTCCCTCTTACAAATGAGGAAACTAAAGCTTAGAAGGGTCTAGAAGCTCACTGAAGGTCAGCAGCCAGTGAGTGGCAGCGACCTCAGCAGTTGGGCATTAGCACAGGTGCTCCACCTGTTCCCCGGGGCCCGGCGCCTGGGAGCCCACAGCGGGCATGGCAGACACTCCCCCACGTGTCCAGCAAATCCACATTAAGTCCTGCTGGTTTAGGTCCTGGCTCCCGAGCGCGGCCGGCTCTCAGACATGAATTAGAGCTTGATCTCTGAAACATACTCCCCTTTTACACCCCAGAGAGGGTCTAGCTTAGATAGTGCTTAAGGTCAAATGTTTGTTCCAGAAATAAAACTGAGTTTCAGAATGTGTGTGTGTGCTCAGCCGTGTCCAACTCTTTGCAGCCCCCATGGACTGAAGCCCGCCAGACTCCTCTGTCCATGGGATTTTCTACGCGAGACCACTGGAGTGAGTTGCCGTTTTCTACTCCAGGGGATCTTCCCGACCCAGGGATCAAATCCATATCTCCTACATTGCAGGCAGGTTCTCTACCACTGAGCCACCAGGGAAACCCAAGTTTTGAAAAAAAGAGTATTTTATTTGTACTAGAACAAAGGTGATACTTAAGGACTAGCACTCAAAACGTGGCTACTCAGAAGCAGGAGGAACACTGATAACCAAGACAGCTTCAAGACCATTCCCTTTCCCAAGCTGATCTGAGTCAGCAAAGACAGTGTTAGCCCAAGTAGACTTAATCACTAGCTCAGCAAATACGCATCGGAGAAGGCGATGGCACCCCACTCCAGTACTCTTGCCTGGGAAACACCATGGACGGAGGAGCCTGGTAGGCTGTAGTCCATGGGGTCGCGAAGAGTCAGACATGACTGAGCGACTTCACTTTCACTTTTTACTTTCATGCATTGGAGAAGGAAATGGCAACCCACTCCAGTGTTCTTGCTTGGAGAATCCCAGGGACTGGGGAGCCTGGTGGGCTGTCATCTATGGGGTTGCACAGAGAAGTACTTAGCAGCAAATACGCATGGAGCTCCTACTACACATCAACTCCGGTGTTGCCACTTGGGCCTAGCAGTGCAAACGCCAAAACCCCTGTCACTGCCAGTTAGGCATTCTGGCGTGAAAACAGATGTGGAACCAATAAATAAGATACTTACAGAGAGTGGGTGTGAGAGGAGGGCCTGGTGCTACTTTTTTTTGGTACTGCACCACTTGGCATGTGGGATCTTAGTCCCCCGACCAGGGATTGAACCCGCAGCTTCTGCAATGGAAGCGTAAAGTTTTAACCGCTGGACCGCCAGGGAAGTGTCGCCAGCCTGGTGTTACTTTTAAGAAGCACAGTCAGGTCTCCAAGGAGATGACTTTGGAGTGATGTTGAAAACAAGACTAAAGAGGGAGCCCTGAGAAGATGTCAGCCACAGTGTGGCAGGCAGTGAGAACAGCACATGGAAAGGCCCTGAGGGCCCCGGGCAGCTTATTGAATCAAGAAGACTTGTGAACAGGAAGCAGGGATCTAGATCTCTGCAGGCCTTCTAGAAATAGGACGTGGAACAGACAAAAAAGGAGAAATACCATATGATATTCCTTATATGTGAAATATAAAAAGAAATGATACAAATGAACTTACAAAACAGAAGCAGACTCACATACTTAGAAAAAACTTACGGTTGCCAGTGGGGGAAGGACAAGGGGAAGAGATAGTTTGGGAGTTTGGGATGGACTTGTACACACTGCTGTATTTAAATTGGGTAACCAGCAAGGTCCTACTGTATAGCATAGGGAACTCTGCTCATTGTTATGTGGCAACCTGGATGGGAGGGGAGTTTGGGGGAGAGTAGACACATACATATGTAGGGCTGAGTCCCTTTGCTGTACATGTGAAACTGTCACAGTATTGTTAGTTGGTTATATTCCAATACTTTGGCCACCTGATGTGAAGAACTAACTCATTGGAAAAGTCCCTGAAGCTGGGGAAAATTGAGGGCAAATGGAGAAGGGGGTGACAGGATGAGATGATTGGCGGCATCACTGGCTCAACAGACATGAGTTTAAGCAAACTCCAAGAGATAGTGAAGGTCAGGAAAGCCTGAAAAAAAAAAAAAAGGAAAGCCTGGCATGCTTCAGTCCCTGAGGTCACAAAGAGTCGGACCCGACTTTGCTACTGAACAGCAACAATACAAAATAAAAGGTTTAAAGTTTGGGGAAAAAAGAACTAGGACTTGGGGATTGGACTGATGCAATTTTGAGGGAACATTAGCAATGAACTTTTTTTAATGTTGGGAGAGATGTATGAGTCCTAAGTTCACAGTCATTACTTAGTCTCTGCTGTGTTCAGGATACAGGACAGGTGTTCTGGGCCATTTCGAGCGTAGACGAGGCTCTGTGTCAGCCCCCTTTGTGTTTCTCCCATAGACTCTGCTGAGTCAGCCCTCCTCCATACTGCAGTTCACACTTCTATACAGTTAATAAGACAGTGCTTAGTTCAGCTTAAAGAAAGGTGCTTTTAGATCTTCATACTAAGGTACTATCCTTTTATCTTTAAGTAACTTTTTTTGTTTTTTAAGTCCCTCTTAAGTGTTCATTGGGAAATACAGAAGATAACAAAAAGAAAATAAAGCTCGTTGATAATGTCTGCACTCAGAATCTCTGTTAACATTTTGCTCTGTATCTTTCCAGTCAGCTTGTATCTCGCATGTGCGAGCGTGTGTATTTGTTAATATGATTGGACTCAAACTGTATATTTTCTTTGGTAGCCTGTGGTTTTATTTGTGTGTGCATGTGCGTGTGCTCAGTCGTGTCTGACTCTTTTTGATCCCATGGACTGTGGTGATGGAATTTTCTAGGCAAGAAGACTGAAATGGGTTGCCATGCCCTTCTCCAGGGGATCTTCCCGACCCAGGAATTAAACTCGTGTCTGCTGAGTTGACAGACAGATTTATATCACAAATACCTTTTTGCGTTCTCTCTTGGGCATTGGATTATTTGTATTTTCTTCCGTATAAATAGTGCTTTAATGAATATCCTTGGAGATCAGTCTTTGAACATGTTGTGTTTTTATTCCCACCCGGGTTTGTAGTGTCTTGCATCTTTTCCTTAAGTCCATTGTCTTTACCTGACAGTTTTCCCTCTTTTTAAAATTTGTCATGAGTTCAGGAATTTCTCATGCTTAAGCTATTTGTCTTTTTATAAGAAGTTTGATCTTTGTTCCATTTTAAAAGCTACGTGGATTATGATAACTGGTAAATGAATGATGAGTATATAGAGATTTACTGTGCTTTTCTCTAGTTTAGTACACGTTTTAAAATATCAGTTATACAAAAATAGTTAAAGTGATAGTCACATTCAATAGATATGTTGCCCTTAATAAAATTTAACCCAGTTTTTTTTCCCGCTCAGGGCAGTGTTGTGGAGTTTCTATAAACTAGTAACAGTTGGGAGAGGTATGGTAATTCAGCTCTGGTCACTGGAGATGCTAGCCCAGTGATGCCCATCGATTTTCCCAGACCAGTTCATTTTGTTACCATGTCATTGCCCTCCTTCACTGTGAAGGTCTGTCTTCAAAACCACTTGTAATTTCTCTTCTGCCTTATGTATGAGATAGAGACAAAATTGTATCACATCTCTGATTTTGCAGATTCATATTACTTACTAATGTTAGAGCAGCAATAGCTGCTTTTAGAAAGGTAAGAAAGTCCATATCCTTCAGTCCCTTGTCTTTCTTCTTCAGACGTTGAGCACACCGGCGCCACCAGTGAGTTCTACGACAAGTTCACCATTCGCTATCATATTAGCACCATTTTTAAAAGCCTTTGGCAAAACATAGCTCACCACGGCACCTTTATGGAGGAGTTCAAGTGAGTATTGGGCCCCTAATGTCACCACTTGGTTCTTGCAAATCAGAGGGAGAACAGCCACTTAAAAGCTTTGCCAGCTGGTTCTTGTTGACTGTTTGGTTAGTCTCCTCTGAGTTTTCCAGATGGTCCTGCTAAATGTGAGCAGGATTATCAAAATCTCTGCCTGCCAGACTTTGCTGAATTTTAGATTTGTCAAGATACTTTGGGCATAGTATACATGGAGACAGAATCTATTCTGAGATGAAGTGTTGTGTTTTTTGGTGTTTCTTGATTATAGTATTACATGAATTTGCAAAATGGCTGAAATGGGATCTTCTAGCACTCTGAATATGTTGAAATCAAGCTTTAGAAGCATTAGGAGGACTTCAGATTCAAAAGCAGCTAGTGTGAAGGCTGTCATTTGAAATGATGTTCTTTGTAGGGAGGGCCTAGACCTTGATGAAGTTTGTCTCATTACCAACCTGAAGTTTCAGTGACTGCTTAAATCTGGACATTAGTAATGCCATCTAAGTTACTTTAAGGTGCAGCAGTGGAGATACAGACACAAAGAGCAGACTTGTGGATACAGTTGGGGAAGGAGAGGGTGGGACAAGTTGAGAGAGCAGCATTGAAACATATCCACCGCCACATGTAGAATAGATAGGCAGCGGGAATTTGCTGTGTGACGCAGTAAGCTCACATCTTTGACACAGGGAGCTCAAACCTGGTGCTCTGTGACAAACTCGGGGGAGGGGGATGAGTGGGAGGCGGGAGGGAGGTTCAAGAGGGAGGGCACATGTGTCTACCTGTGACTGATTCATGCTGCTGTATGGCAGAAACCAACACAACATTGTAAAGCAATTATCCTCCCAATTAAAAAGAAAATTTTTAAGTAAACGTGCTTTAAAAATAAAAGTAGATGAAAATGTTGATCTCTTGAATTAGTCTTAAGAAGAAATTTTATCCCATCTACTCTGATATTTGCAACCCATATTCAATCCTTGATCAAGCCTAGCTGTCACTTGTTGACTGAATTACCATCCAACAGTGGAAGTATGGGCAGTGGAGTAGCCATTTCTTTGATAGCTTCCCACAAAGTAAACCCTTTAGGTTAGTTCTTTCTTTCCATGAGCTGCTCTTGTTTTCAGAAGTATATACCAACAAAAGTTTGCAGTGAGCTTAGGAGACCAGGCATGCCTACAGCTCGATCTGCATAGTGCTGATTAGGAGTGTCCATTCTGAATTTCCAGTCTCCTGATATCCAGGCCTCTGCCTTTGTTAACAGGTACTTGTCTTCCCAAGGCAAGGCCCTGCTGCCTTTGATTTCTCAGCAATAGATCCTGAAGAGTAGTTCCTCTTTTCTCTCCTAATCTGACAGGTCCAGAATCTAATAGGTGGACCAAGCCATCTCAGCTCACCAGGTAGTCTGTCCATTATAATAGGATTTACAGGACAGTTCCGAAGTTTGAAACTTCTGTTTCTATAAAGAACGTTAATATCGTACTTTAACTGTATTACAGCTTCCAATTTTTCTTAAGTGTGTCTTTCTTTATAAAAAAGATTGTGTCATTAGTTCTCTTATCTTTTATATGTGGGTATTTGTGCTTTCCTTATATCTTGGTGAGCTTAAGCATATTTTTTCTAGCCTGGAAGAGTGTTTTCTCTACTTAAAATTATTTAGGGAATGAGCCAGGGTAGTGCTGGTAACCCACTCTCTGGAGCTGGGGGTGCTGGAAGTCAGCACTTGCTGGTTTTCAGGGTGTAAGTACTTCCACTGATGCCAGAGTTGAAGCTGCCAAGGGAATTTGCTCACAGAATTCTAGAATGTTATTAGCAATGACTCTGAGGAACCATGCCAGGTGGCTCCAGCACATCACTGGAATGAGCTTATCACAATTAATATAAAAGAATCACATAATCCAAGGGGAGATGTGGGGGTCCCAGCATTGAGTTGTGTCAAGGCTGGTGGCTCTGCGGGGCACTGTGGGTAGCACTTGGGTCGAGGCCATTTTTCTCTGAGACCTGCCGCCACATTTGCTGCCAGTAAACGTGTGACTGTGTTGCGTGTAATTGCTTTTCAGTTCTGGGAAGCAGTTTGTCCGCTATATAAACATGCTGATAAACGACACGACGTTCTTGCTCGATGAGAGTCTGGAGTCTCTGAAGCGGATCCACGAAGTGCAGGAGGAGATGAAGAACAAAGAACAGTGGGACCAGCTGCCCCGGGTGAGGACACAGTGCAGGGGCCCAGGCGGAGCCCTGCGCCGACGGCTGCCTCCACGGGTCTCAAGGCTTAGATGTGACCGGCTGGCCAGCGCTTGCTGTCTCCCTCCTGTGGGCTTTTGGGAAATTCCAGCGTGGGTTTTGAGTGGGAGAGACCTTAAGACATGACTTAAAGCCAGACAATGAGCCGAGAAGTCTTTCAGAATGTGTCCTGGAAACTTCCTCTGCCTTTTTAACTGTAAGGGCTTTCTAGGGAGAAGAGCTTTTATTGTTTGAATATGTTGATGAATATTTAGGAAAGTAACTAGGGAATAAATCTCTAGAATTCTGTCTTGCTAGAAAAGAATTTGATTTGATCATCTGTAGACAACTGTGTGAACAACCCTGAAGGACTCTGATATAGTGTTTTTCCTTTCAATAGATCTTGCTTTTTTTATGTTCAGTTATAAATAGAAAAGAGGCTTGTCTTGCCAGGTTCCATGAGAAATGCTGCTGTGCTGGCGGCCGCCTACTGCCGTCTCCTGACATTGACTGCAGTCGTTTAGGTGGTTCCCTGGTCAGTTACAGCTTTTGCCTTTGACAGCTATTGGTTGCCTCATATATTGGCTAGTTCTGCTCCTGGTCTTGTTAGATTCAAAATCAGAACTGCTTTCCAGAAAGCAGGGAGGGCTACTTTTTCTTGACTATAAGTAGCATGCTCAAAATGAAAAAGTTACTGAGTTTCTAAAGTCGTAGAGTCAAAACTGTCTTGTGGTGGTTGTCCAGTCACTCTATCATTTCCGACTCCGCATCCCTGTGACTGTAGTCCACCATGCTCCTCTGTCCTCAAACGTCCAGTGTTGAAGCACATTGAGGAAGGTTTTCATTCTAAGTATTCTCACAGCTTTGATAAGAATTCTACATCTTACTCTAGCCAAAGTGCTTCAACTACAGACTTCACCCTTTGGGGGGTTTCACCTAGAGTCCATGATTTCTGGATTTGTCAGGAGTCCATGCCAACATGCTCCCAAGCCCCTCTAATTGTATGTGTGAGATAATGCAGTGGTTGTTGTCTTTTTCCACCCTCTAGATACACTTTGTCCTTCTCATCACTCATATTCATTTTTAAACACACCTTAAACTGTCTTGCTCCGGGGCCTCCCAAACCCTCCTCCTCTGCTCTCTGTTTCACACAGGCTGCAGTCAGCCCTGCGCCTGAGCCTCCACAGCCCCAGGTGGCCTTAAGCCATCCTCCGAGGCTTACCAGTCCTTCAACTCCATCTGGCCCGGTCCCCCAGCCCTTGCAGAATGTGTCAGGGAGACCGATGAGCTGTAGTTGAAAGAGCCCCAGCTTTGGAATCCAGGGGACCTGGGTTTGACAACTGGCACTGCCACTCATTGAGTTCATCATCTCTGTTTCCTGGCCCGTAAGTCAGAGGTAGTGCCTTCCTTGAGGAAAACTGTGAGGAGAGATGGTGGATGGTGAGGAATGAGTTCAGGACCAGCCTGAAGAACGTGTTCAGGATGTACAGCTCCTGTGGTTTTATTTGCCTTGAGACACTCCTGTCTAAAATGCTGTACTTTCTGCTGTTAGGTATTAAACTCTTACCCATCCTTTGAAGGAGGTCTTGTCCAAATACTCCCTCATAGTTGGCTCCCCATTAGGGGAGCTGCAATGTCTCACCTTTCTCTCCGCTCCTGTGATGCCCGCTTGATGTCGCTCATGATGCCAGTGCGGGACCAGCTTATGCTGTCCATGTTGGGATGTGGCTCTGCAGCACGTTGTCTTGTCCAGGGCCAGTGCTTATCATAAGAGCTTTTGTTTATGAGGCGACTGAGCACATACTATTGATTTTTCTTCTGTGTTAATGGATGGGGAAAGGGCATAAATAAATCCCTGACGAATGCTATTTCAGAAATCAGTTCTACTTGGCTTTGAAAGCACTTCCTGCCTCCCCTCTCCCTGCCTGCTCCTTCCCAGTGCTCAGACCTCAGTTGTCTTCTCTTCTCTTTCCACACACGACTTTCCCTAAGTCGTGTGTTCCTTGGTGAGGGTGCTTGTTGGAGTTTTGACCTAAGAGTAATTCTTTGTCAGGAGAGACTGTCCCAGATGCTGCAGAGCGTCTCCAGCTCGTGCCCATTTAATGCTGGTGATGTGTCCCTCCTACTTCCAGTTATCAGGCAACCAGAAGTACTCCCACACAGTACCTGATGCCCCTAGTTGAAAACCGCTGCAGGCCGACCTCATCTGTTCCAAGGCTTTAACTGTCTGTATTCTAAAGACTCCAAAATGTGCCTCCCAAGCTCGGCTCACTCTTGATTCAGGCTTATGTAAGTTGATTCAGGCTTATGTAACCAGCTGTTGACTTGCCTCTGCCCAGGGTTCTAATAGGATATCCACTTGTGTCCAGAAGTTGTTTTCCGGATCTCCTCTGCCCTGTCTCAGAAAATGAGGACTGCATTCTACTCAGTGCTCTGGGCCAGCACCTGTGGAGTCTTCCTTGCTTCCTCTCGCTATCTCAGCAAATGCCCCCAGGCGCTCTCTCAAAATACATTCATTGTCCGACCTCTCTGCTCTACCTCTAGACCACTACCGTCTCTTACCTGGAGAAGACTCCCCTGTGGTCTCTCGGTCTTCACCCTTGCCAGTGTACACTCCAGAAGGATGGTGGTAAAATCTCAGTTGGCTTCATTTTTTTTTTTCCTTCAGCCGTGCCTCGTGGCATGTGTAAATCTTAGTTCCCCGACCAGGAATCAAACCTGTGCCTCCTGGATTGTAAGTGCAGAGTCTCCACCACTGCACCACCAGGGAAGTCCTCTGTCAACTTCTCATCGCCACTCTGCTCAGAGCCCTTTCAGGCTTCCCGAATTCTCCCTGAGCATGCACTATCGGCCCTGCCCTTCTCCCTTCACTCCTTTTCCCAGGCTACACCTGCCTCCTTGCTTCTCCCCCGACCAGCAGGGCCTTTGCACTTGCTGTTCCCTCCACCTGGAGTGCTTTTACCGTGGATTTTTGCTGACTCACTTCCTTTAGCTACCTTCTTAAATGTCACCTCCTCAGAGAGGCCTTCCCTGACTACTTTTTCCAGAGTAGCACCCTGACCCCAGCACACTCTTCCTCCTTGCTACCCTCCTTTATTTTTCTTAATCATTATCAGACTTAATAAGCATCTGTTTGGGTGGGTGTCTGTTTATTGCTTGTCTCTCTAACTGGAATCTAAGCTCCATGAGGTAAGGAGCCTTTTTGGTCGTATTCTGTGCTCCATCCCCTAATAGAGGCCTGGCCTGTGATTGATAAATGAGCAAGACGCTCAGACCCACATTGAGGTGGTTCTCACTTTGCTGTTCTTCCAATCCCCCTGCTTCGCCTTTTTGGTCCTGTCCAGAGGACTGTGGGCAGGTCATGCAACCCTGATGCAGGTTCTCCTCCAGGCGCTTTCCCAGGGTGTACTGGTGTGGCTCCATCAGCTCTGCCAGCTATTTTCTCTCCCCCAACACAAAGTAAGCTGGCCTCTGAGCAACTGTAAGAATATAAATCCATCGTGATATTTCTATGTTTTATTCTTTGCAGAGCGTTCTCTGCTCCATCTTACTTTACCCATGAGTCAAATCCACCTTGTTATCTCATGCTCCAGCCTCTGTCAGAGAAGGAGGAGGAGGAGGATAGAGCCTGAGGCAAGCACACTGGCAGTTGTAAAGGTTGCAGCCTGACTGGTGTGGAAAGACATGGTTCAAAAGCTTAGCCATCTCCAGGCCCTTGGTGTCGTGGCAAAACTTACAGACTTCAGTGTCATAGCATTTCATCTCATGTTTTCAAAATAATGCTGACTAAGTAAAGGTTGTTATTAAGGACAGTGAACATCCTTTATTAGGCCCTAGTGTGTATCAAGCACATCACCAGTTATTTCATCCTGAATAGAGGTTGATGGCGACTTCTTTTTGTCTTTGAGGAAACTGAGTCTCGTGTACGTTAAATCGTGTGTCAGGGTCACCTTCTTCAAAGTCCTAAGGATGTCTGATGGCAAAAGGAATACACCTCAGTAATCTGGAACATTTGCCATGCAGGTGGTTCTATGATTCTTCAAGTCTGCTGGCGGTATAACACACTTCCCTAGTTATGAGCTGACTGTGTTTTTCCCTTGCACTTGGAGCTTGTTGAGCTGGCGACTAGCACTGAGATGTGTCTGGCATCTGTTCACTGTTCCCCAGGATCAGCAGCAGGCTCGCCAGTCCCAGCTCGCTCAGGACGAGCGCGTTTCACGCTCCTATCTTGCCCTGGCGACGGAGACGGTGGACATGTTCCATATCCTCACCAAGCAGGTCCAGAAGCCGTTCCTGAGACCCGTGAGTAGAACCTTCAGGGTATTTGTTTTGTCTGTTGGATTCAACATTCAGAACCTGTCAACTTAGAACTAAATATAGTCGTCATTGAAATTCTGGGTGTTTTAGCATCACAGTCACCGATCAGTTAATTCTGTCACTGAGTTTGTTCCCAGTTATGGTAATTGATATGCATAGCACTCTGCTGATACACTGAAGTCTGCAGGCAGTCACTTCTGATTCACTTTCTGCTGAGACAGCACATTGGATTAATGTTGAAGCTGTGGCATATTTTTATCATTATTGATTCCTGTGTTTTATTTATAAGAAAAGTATAAAGTGACATCAATTGGAAATCAGAGTTTATTAAGGAGAAATAATTGACAGTGTAAGATTTTTGGTTCTCTTCAGTGTAGCTTTGTTACATTCAAGAAGTCAAAGGTTATTAGAGCCTTAATTAGGGTTTACGATAGGTCACTGGTAGACAGAATGTTTGGCTTTGACTTGATTGAAGAGACCTGGATCCTATTTCTGAAGTCAAAGCTGAGAGGCATAAATGAAAATCTCTGCTATGCTTTGACCACCCCCTCAACACACATACACACACACAGAGTTTAGAGGCGTTATAATGTGGCCACGACAAGGGTAATAAGGAAGGCAAGAAAGGGACCTAAGATTTGGTATTTCCTCTAGTTTCTCTCTTTTATTTAAAAAGAAATTTTTGGATGCACAGCACAGCATGTGGGATCTTAGTTCCCCAGGGATCAAACCCGGGCCCCTTGCAGTGGAAACACAGCCTCAGCCACTGGACCTCAGGAGAGTCCCCTCTCTGTTTACTCTTACCTTCAGGATTATCACCACACCCTGGCCTGGGTGCAGCTTGCGAGATGGGCCCCCTTCCCTGTCCCCTTTCCATTTCATGTCTTTTCATAAATAGATTTCAGCACAGGAGCAGCAGAGCATGAAGCAAACAGTGCATCATTAAAAGCATAAGAACACGGCAACTCATTTAGACAAGGTATTTCAGTGCTTCCCTTAAAGCCTTGCAACTGGAGTTTCTATACACTTTTTCTGTAAAGCCAGACAGTGAATAGTTTATATGTTGTGGGCCACACAGTCTCTGTCTCAGCTACTAACTCTGCTGTTACTGTGTTCCAGTGACTGCCTCAACTGAGGCATCAGGCCGGATTTGTCTTACAGCCCGGAATGTGCCAGTCCCTGCTCTAAGTCATGTTGTATTTTATGTTCAGGTGCCCCAATGGCAGTGCCTTCTGATTGTTTAGAGGGTCGGAAACTATAAAAATTATTTGAGAGACTTCGCCAGTGATCTGGTGGCCAAGATTCCGAGCTCCCGATGCAGAGGGACCGATCAGGGAACTGGATCCCCCATGCCCAAGCTAAGAGTTCATCCATGTCTCAATGAATATCGAAGATCCCTTGTGCCACAGCTAAGACTCCACACAGCCAAACAGATAAATAAATAAAAAGAAATACTTAAAAATATCATTTGAGACTAAATTATCATAAAGCCTTTTGTTAGCTCTAAATTCTTCATTTTTAAAGGAAATTATTGAATGCTAAGTCTAATATTTTCATGTCAGTTAAAATTAATTTTTTTCAAGATCTACTCACTGATCGGAGCTGCCGCACACGGGGGCCGTGGTCTCTGCCCCCAGGCTTTGCCTCTGCCTGCCATCATCTTTCTTTTTCCTTTGCTGTACTGTTTTCACCTTCTGGGCTGGTCTTGGCTGGTTAACACAAAACTCTCCCACTTCAGAAAGAAAAATGACCAGTTATATTCTATTCTTAATCACTCTTTTATCTCACAGTTTCTTAACAATTAAATATAGGAATACGGTGGGGGAGGGAGGCGTAAGAGGAAGAGGATATATGTATATGTATAGCTGATTCATGTACACCAGAAACTGACACAGCATTGTAAAGCAATTATCCTCCAATTAAAATTTTTTTTAATAATTTAAAAGTTATGGATGTATTATCAAGACATAAAATATTTGGAAATTGTGGATCAAAAATGATAGTGTTTGTAGAATAATAGCATGGATATATTCATCTTAACCCAAGGGATGACATTCCATCATACTTCAGTGAAGAATAGTAGATTAAAGAATATGTATTTATCAAAAAAAAAAAAATAGAGTACTTTACTTTGTGCAAGAAACTTTACTTAAAAGCCAAGTTTAAGTTGAATTTGTATAGATCCAGTCATTAAATTTAATGAAAACCTTGTTCCTTAAAGAGAAGCCTTCAAGACTCATATTTATGGCCAGTGTTTAATACTCTCGAAGTGAGATTTCCCTTCTCGGGTTTCCTTAAAGCAGTGTATGCCCACGTGTAGTAGTCCTGTATCATCTAGTGGGGTTATGGCATGTTACTTCATACTTATCTTCTAGTTGTTTCGTTTGTTTTGTTTCACTGGCTTGATTGAAAACTATTCAAGACAGATTTTATCTTCTCTTTTATATTTCTCTGCTCTTTGCATCTGATAAATGAGAATGGTGCATATTGTCTAAACTGCCAGGAACATTGGAAATTTATAAAAAGATAATACCTAAAGATGGCTGAAAGAGCAGACTCAAACTTTTGTGACTTGTTTCTCAGCAAATTCGAAGTGATTGTTGTTTTTATAATTAAAAACATGAATTTAAAGAAAAGGTTGCTTTTTTGGTATTTATAAATATTTCATCAGGCTGCAGCATTCTATTAAGCATTAGAATTGTTGGCTTAGAAATGGAGAGTAAAGAGAAGGCTGAAGAAGGCTGAATAGAATGTCCTTCTTCAGCTTATATGATGTAGCACAGGTAAGGGATTCTTTGAACGTCTATCCTGCCAATTCCTGGCCCTGCAGTCTCTGAAAGGGGAGTGTTTGGTCCTCCTTACTTGACTTGACAGCTTGACTTGCCCTGTTATCCTGTGATTCCCTAGGAACTTGGACCCCGATTGGCCGCGATGCTGAACTTCAATCTTCAGCAACTCTGTGGCCCGAAGTGCCGTGACCTGAAAGTTGAAAACCCCGAGAAATATGGCTTTGAACCAAAGAAGCTGTTGGACCAACTGACCGATATTTACTTGCAGCTGGACTGTGCCCGGTTCGCGAAAGCCATCGCTGACGACCAGGTCAGTGCCTGGGGGGCGGGCGACTTGAGTTTGCTTCCTTGTGGATGTCCTGGCAGACTCCGTGCACGTCCCTCTGTTTCTGGATTTTCCCACTGGAAATCAAGGAAGGGGACACATTGCAAAATGTAGCTTGGAAAGTTTTTAGGATGTAAAAAATAACAGCCACAGCGGCAAGGGAAACTTGTCTGGTGTAAATGGAGGTGAACGGGTTATTTTGCTTTGGACGTAAAGAGCGGATTTGGCTCTCAGATCCATTTCCAGTTGAGTTTGTAACCCGTCATGTTAAGGGCCTTGCTTGACAAATCTCTTAAGCTCAGAAGAAACCCTGTTTTCTCAGGGAGTCTCTTCAGCTTCAGTGCTGCTGTTAATTCTGTGGTTCCAGGTTTCAGACCTTGTTTGTTATTTTTACATCCTTCCCTCCCTTATTCCTTGAGTTCTGGTGATCACATCCATTTTGTGGTTTTCATTTCCACAGCTGCCAATTTAGTTCCAGCAACCCCAGTCCAGCCTTGACTTTTAATTTTTCAGAATCTACGGGGCTTCTTCTCCCTCCACGTTCCTCTGTCCTGCAGCATCTTCAGCACCTTAGTAACTAATGGTTACTAACCACATGTCAGGGTTTAACCACCTTTCATGTTTCACTTTTGACCCTCACAAAATCCTGCGATACAGGTTCCCTTGGATTCCTCACGCCCTTGGAGGCATACAGAGGTTAGAGAGCCACAAGGTTAGCGTGGGGCAGAGACAGGGCTCCTCCCCAGTGTCTGCCCTGAGTCCCTGTCCTCAACTTCTCTGCTTTCCGCTTAAAATGCCCCAACGTTCCATGTTCGTTTCCATCTCTCCATCTTTGTTCGCGTTGTTTTTCCAGATATTACTCACCTCTCAGGGTAACTGTCACTAGGAATTCCAGAAGGTTTGTTGTTGTTGTTGTTGTTGATTTATTTATGTACTGGCTGCCCTGCACGGCATGTGGGATCTTAGTTCCCTAACCAGGGATCGATCTTGGATCTCCTGCATCCCTGCATTGGAAGCACGGCATCATAACCAGTGGACCACCAAGGGAGTCCCCTCCAGAAGGTTCTTTACTTACATATCATCTAAAGGTCAAAATAGGGAAATTGCAGGTCCTTTTTTGTGTTTTTCCAGTAAAAGCTTTATTGAGACATACGTCACATGCGTAGTAGGTACTTTTAGATATAAGCAGGAGATGTGGTCTTGACAAAGTGCCTGCAATGGAAAAAAACCACATATGTCTAAAGTAGTTTTTCTGCAAAAAAGTAGTGGTAAAGGAATAGGTTAGGTGTTTGCAGTTATTTTGAGGAGATGCTGAAATGATTCTCCCGTCTGCCACTGTATAATACTGCATATATTGAGAAATGGAAGATAAACGGTAGTCGTAGGAGGGACAGGAAATGGAAACGCTCACCATGTGAGCTCAGGGCGTCCGCCTTGGGCAGCAGGCCGACTAGAACGGGGCCTCAGCCCAGCCAGAGGTCAGGTGTGAGAAGTCCCCAGGGACTCTTCCCCTCTTACAGTCAGGGACTCCAAAGGGTCATTAGCCTGCTGCCTTTTCTCCTGGTAGGTTTTACTGTGGCCGCCACAACACAAGAAGTTAGTGTAACACAAAGTTTGCAGTGTGGGTGAACACAGCATACCCAGTGAGACAGTGAAAACCAAAGGGTTGCTTCCTACTGCTTTCCTTGGTGACCAGTAAACCATCCACACTCCCTGGTAACGCCTGTGGATTTTGGTGCTGGCCTGTGGTGGCCCTCAGGTCTGCTTAAATGTCTCAATAGCCCTGTTCTTCCAGACCCTTGAAGCAACCACACAAGTGCTGGTGACACCATGGAGAGAAGAACACTTTTTAAGTGGGTTTTTTGCTGCGTTGTACAGTGTGATGTTTGTCTTGATTTTTGGACACTTTGCATTTATGTTGGCTGTAAGCCAGTGAGGGGCCTGCCAACTGGCTTGTTTTGGAAGAGAGTCTGGGTGGCGGGGAGGGGCAGAAGGATGGAAGACTGGAAGGCTCCAGGGAGGTGGTAGCACTTTGTTATCTCCTTTGGGGGCAGCGCTGTTGATTTGCTCTGCTTCCGTCTGGTGTGTCTTATTTTCCTGGGAAGACAAAAGGAAGAAGAAAGTGGCAGCCGAGCAAGAAAAGAAGCAGAGAGCCTTCCACGCATGAGAGTGGGTGGAAGACAGGTGCCCAGGACAGGTGACAAGAGACACCAGTACAAGGAGCCCTGAGCTTTACACACAGGTCTGAGCAGAGCGCCCCTGGTCAGGGTGGGAGGAAGCGGGGCGGGCAACAGGACAGCTGTGCCCAAAGCCCGGAGAGCCTGAAAGAGAGGTCCTAGCCTGATTTGGGAGCTGTGTCCAGGGCTGCATCTCCCTGTGCTTTCCGGACAGATGGATGGCAATCTGATGCTCCTGGAGCACTGTCTGTTAACACCATGTTTCATGAAAAAATGATAGTAAAGAGCCCACCTGAAATCTCACTTCTCCTATGCACTTTTTTTTTTTAATTGAGGTGAAAGTCACATAACACAAAATGCACCACGTTGAAGTGTACAATCCAGTGGCATTTACACAGGCACAGTGTTGGACAAGCATCCCCTCTCTAGTTACAGAACACCCTATCACTCCAGTAAGGAAGTCTTGTATCCATTAAGTAGCCACTATCCCGTCTCACCCCAGCCCCTAGCAACCACTAAATGCTTTCTGTCTTTATTTTACCTATTTTTATATTTGCCTATTTGCCTCTTCTGGATATTTCATATAAATGGAATGATACAATGTATGTAACTTTTTGTGTCTGGCTTCTCTCATGTAGCATGTCTTCAAAGTTGTTACACATGTATCAGTACCTAGTTCCTTTTCTTTTAACAGTTATTTATTTTTGGGTTTGCGGGGTCTTCATTGGGGCACACGGGCTCCTCTCTAGTTGTGGAGGGCAGGGGCTCCTCTCTGGTTGTGGAGGGCAGGGGCTCCTCTCTGGTTGTGGAGGGCAGGGGCTCCTCTCTGGTTGTGGAGGGCAGGGGCTCCTCTCTGGTTGTGGAGGGCAGGGGCTCCTCTCTGGTTGTGGAGGGCAGGGGCTCCTCTCTGGTTGTGGAGGGCAGGGGCTCCTCTCTGGTTGTGGAGGGCAGGGGCTCCTCTCTGGTTGTGGAGGGCAGCTCCTCTCTGGTTGTGGAGGGCAGGGGCTCCTCTCTGGTTGTGGAGGGCAGCTCCTCTCTGGTTGTGGAGGGCAGGGGCTCCTCTCTAGTTGTGGAGGGCAGGGGCTCCTCTCTGGCTGTGGAGGGCAGCTCCTCCCTGGTTGTGGAGGGCAACTCCTCTCTGGTTGTGGAGGGCAGCTCCTCTCTGGTTGTGGAGGGCAGCTCCTCTCTAGTTGTGGAGGGCAGGGGCTCCTCTCTGGTTGTGGAGGGCAGCTCCTCTCTGGTTGTGGAGGGCAGGGGCTCCTCTCTGGTTGTGGAGGGCAGGGGCTCCTCTCTGGTTGTGGAGGGCAGGGGCTCCTCTCTGGTTGTGGAGGGCAGCTCCTCTCTGGTTGTGGAGGGCAGGGGCTCCTCTCTGGTTGTGGAGGGCAGCTCCTCTCTAGTTGTGGAGGGCAGGGGCTCCTCTCTGGTTGTGGAGGGCAGCTCCTCTCTGGCTGTGGAGGGCAGCTCCTCCCTGGTTGTGGAGGGCAACTCCTCTCTGGCTGCGGTGCGCAGGCTTCGCATCTCGGTGGCTTCTGTTGTTGTGGAACATAGTGACACGTGGACTTCTCACGTTGCAGCACGTGGGCTATAGAGCGCAGGCTCAGTAGCTGCGACACAGGGGGCTTAGTTGCCCTGTGGCTAAGGGGTCCTGCTGGCCCGGAGATTGAACCCGTGTCTCCTGGTGGCTCAGACTGTGAAGAATCTGCCTGCAGTGTGGGAGACCAGGGTTTGATCCCTGGGTCAGGAAGATCTCCTGAAGAAGGAAATGTCTACCCACTCTAGTATTCTGGCCTGGAGAATTCCATGGACAGAGGAGCCTGGTGGGTTACAGTTCATGGGGCTGCAAAGCAATCAGACAAAGCATTTGTATAAATACCTATTTTCAATTCTTTGGGATATACTTAGGAGTAGAATTTCTGAGTCATATGGTAATTCTGTGTTTAACAGTCCCACAAGCCCACAAGTAGTGTACGAGGGTTCTAATTTCTCCACATCCTCACCAACACTTGGTATTTTCTGTTGTTTTTGTTTTGTTTTGTTTTTAATAGACACCCTAGTGGGAGTGAAGTGGTATTTCACTGTAGTTTTGATTTGCATTTCCCTAATGACAAGTGCTTGTTGGCCATTTGTGTATCTTTTTTGGAGAACTATATATTCAAATCCTTCATCCATTATTTTCCCCCTTAGCTGCACCAAGTGGCTTGTTAGATCTTAGTTCAGGGACCAGGGATTGAACGCAGGCCCTCGGTAGTGAAAGCATGGAGTCCTAAACACTTGACCACCAGGAAATTCCCCTTTATCCATTTTTGAAATCGGATCCTTTCTGTTTTGTTCTTTATATATTCTGTGTGAGTTCTTTAATACTTTCTGGATACTAGACCTACATCAGATACATAATTTGCAGATATTTTTATGTCTAATTTTGTATTCATTCTGTACGATCCTTGATGTCAAGGACAACATCTTTGCTTCCTCTCCAGTCCCATCCACGCTGAACTTGAAGCAGCAGCTCAGTAATCTATATTTGTTTGATTAATTGATGCTGCTGCTCTTTGACACTGAATGCCATGTCCCCTTATCATAAGTGCCCTTTGATTTCTGATAATGTTTATCCACTGCTGTATCTTAGAAGTTGACTCTATAGCAGGCACAAATCAGTCAGTTAAAAACTCAAATCATCTTTTTTGCGGGGGTGCCATGTGTCATGTGGGATCATAGTTCCCTGACCAGGGATTATACCCATATACCCTACATGGGGAGCACAGAGGGTTTAATCACTGTATTGCCAGGAAAATCCAAAATTTCTTCTGAGAAATAAGAGTGGGTGATGTTTTCGAGAACACCAGCTGGACGGAGGCATTCAAGGTGAATCATCACAGTGGTGTGGACAGCAGCAGCCACGCTGTGCATTTTTGCCTTTTCAGCATCTGACTATGAACTTCTGGCCGTTTATTTCCCTGTGACGTGAACATCACTCAGTCGTGTCCGATTGTTTGCGACCCCATGAACTGTAGAGTCCATGGAATTCTCCACGCCAGAATACTGGAGTGGGTAGCTGTTCCCTTCTCCAGTGGATCTTCCTAACCCAGAAATCAAACTGGGGTCTCCTGCATTGCAGGCAGATTCTTTACTAATTGAGCTATCAAGGAAGCCCTAGGGGATGGGGATGGTGGCTTATCTGGCTCATAGTAAGTAGATACAAAATAAAGTATCTGTTGAACTAAAGTAGTAATTTAGTTTCAGAAACTACAACTATTATTGCTAGGCCCAGGCAAAAAGAAAAACACTTCGTTCTTTGCTCTTTTCCCACATGGATTGAATAAGGAACATGGGTGTGTATGGAGAGAGAATGAGTATGTGCACTTATTTAGAAACTGAAGTTTAAAAAAGTATAGAAGGAAGACTGAGGACTTTGAATACAGCATTCTGAGAAAACGCAAGTACTAAGATGAATTTATCCCACAGATGTATGTTCTTGTGAATCCTCGTTTAGAAATCACAGGTCACTGATTTAATCATTCCCCGCCTATCTTTGTGTCACTAAAGTGGCATGTGGCCAGTGTAAATGCCAAATATGATATACTTTGCTCTTTTGAAATGGCAGTGATTGATATAAATTAGGCATCTGTAGAGTAGGTGTTGCTACCAGCATTTTACACCCAAAGAGACTGGGGCTAAGGAGAGTTAGAGCCTTGCCTAAAACCACACAGTGGGTAGATGGTGAAGCCAGGTTTGAAGTCCAGGGTCGCCTGGATCTGTGGTGGGGCTTACCCTGCTGGTCATCCCTCCCACTCTCACAGGCGTAATCCCTGTCTGCTCCCATCAGCCGAGCCTCTGACATATAATAGCATTAAACTAAAAGATCTTAAAGAAGCATCAAAGAATGGGAGAAAGCTCCTGTTGATTATGAACTCTGTTTGGGTTGATTTCACATGTTTACCTTTAGGGAAAAGAACTGAACTATCTACCTCCTCTTGCAGGGTATTGGGTCTCTGTGTGCTGTGCATAGTCCTTCAGTTATGTCCAACTCTTTGCGACCCGTGAACTGTAGCCCACCAGGCTCCTCTGTCCATGGGGATTCTTCAGGCAAGAACACTGGAGTGGGTTGCCATGCCTTCCTCCAGGGGATCTTCCCAGCCCCAGGGATCAAACTGAGGTCTCCCACACTGCAGGCGGATTCTTTACCATCTGAGTGCCTTACGAAGACTGAACTAGACTAGATTTCCTTTTCTTTTTAATATTAAAATTTTAAGAGAAATGCATGTCTGCTGTAAAAGTAATTAAAATTTTTTTTAATTCCTCTCATTTGCCTCAGTCCTAAAGCCGCTTCCAGAAGTAATGACCTTGTACAGTTTGGTTTGGATTAGCCCGGTCTTTATGTATTTATAGCCATGTCAAAGTATACTTATATATACTTACAATTTTAGGGCTTTTTTAGAAAACAGAGCCTACTTTGGATATTTTCTTTAGGTTTCTTTTTTCCATTTATATTTACATCTCACGTTGTCTTTCCTCGTTTGCAGAGATCCTACAGCAAAGAGTTGTTTGAAGAAGTTATTTCAAAAATGCGGAAGGCAGGAATCAAATCCACCATAGCGATAGAGAAGTTCAAGCTTTTGGCTGAGAAAGTAGAGGAGATTGTGGCTAAGAATGCACGGGCAGAGATTGACTACAGTGATGCCCCAGACGAGTTCAGAGGTGAGTGGACCCACTTTTCTTATACCAAATTCTTTGATTTAACCTGAAACCTATAACATTAGAAGATGTTCTGTGTTCTCCTTGCTCTTTGAGACTCTTGGTCTGAAATTGAAATTACCATTGCCTAATTTTAGTTCATATTATAAATGACAAGGGGAAAAAATCCTTAGCCTGATTTCAAACCAGATAAAAGCCCTGAAAATTCTAAGGTCAGCCTTGCCTTTGCAGGCAGGGATTCGTATGTCCCAAGGATTATGAGGAGTACTAAGAGGAAGGGTTGATTCTAGCCTGCCGCCTTCACTGCTTGCTGCTGTGTCTGTCTTACTGTCTTTTTTCCTCCAATTTTTCCTCTCAGTAGCTGACAAAAGGGTACTTTGCTCTCTGCAAAAGGCCAAGTGTGTGATTTATCTAATGCTGATTTCCTTCTAAACCTCGGGGCCTGGTCTGGGCCATTTGGTTGCTGCTCTATTTTTCACTGATAGGAGGGACTTTGTTTTGTATTCTTTTTCAGTTGTAGGCGCTATTGTTTGATTAGAATTTGCTTTGCTTTGTCTCTGTAGACCCTCTAATGGACACCCTGATGACTGACCCCGTGCGACTGCCCTCCGGCACCATCATGGACCGCTCCATCATCCTGCGGCACTTGCTGAACTCCCCCACGGACCCCTTCAACCGACAGACGCTGACAGAGAGCATGCTGGAACCAGGTAGAGGAGGGCAGAGCTTGAGCCGCAGTGCCTGCACCTGTCCCGAGCAGTGGGGCCAAAAATCCTGTATCAGAGAGTAACCAAAAGGGGGAAATTTAACAAATCCAGACACTCCATGGTTTCTGACACTTTGTAACAGAAAAGACACAAAACATTCTTTGCTCTTTTTCGCTATAGAATTCCAGTCTTTACTGTTCATGTCCTCTTTGTCAGTCTTCGGTTCCATGAGGGTATAAATGGCCCTTTCTTTATAGTGAACTGCAGGCATCATCTCTCAGGAAAAGCCCATCCAGGGCATTAATTCTTTCCTTTTCTTTTCTCAGTGCCAGAACTGAAAGAACAGATTCACGCCTGGATGAGAGAGAAACAGAACAGTGATCACTAAACCACCCTACCTGCCCACCTTCTGCTGGAAACAGCCAGGGCCAGCGAGGCAGACCGGAGCGATGGTGCACATGCTGTTCAAACATTGGAGGCAAAATACACCATGAGCCCACCCAGAGCGACCAGACGGTGGAGACCTGAAGGGACGTGAACAAGAGGAGGAGCCCAATTCCTGTACATATATTTAAGTGACAAACGTGGTCAAAAGCTTGAAGTACACACTTGATGATTGCTTGTGTAATAGAGCACGTCCTTCGTATGTCACAGTTTGGGGCTTTTGCAGCAGAAGTCTTTTAGTGATGATGACACATGGGTCTGGGCAGCATCCCTTTCATCTCCCCCCCCCCCCCCCCCACTAAATCCAATATCCGTTGATTTTGATTGTGATTAGAGAACCTTGGACATTTTGCTGCTAAAGAATCTCCCCCCTCCTACCTTCTTCCTGATCCTACTTGCACTGCTGTGGATTTTTTTTTTAAGTGAAGCAAAAACAAAAATAAACTCCTTTCCTTGGCCCTCCAAACATATATTCTGTGAGATAACTGTGCCTGCAACAAGTGTTAATCCCGGGATCGTATTTTTATATCATATTCACGTATTTGTTTTTTTAATTGGTGTTAGATGACATGATTAATAAAAGAGGCAAGATATTTTCAGAATTTGAATTTTAGTTTTTATTTTTTTTTTCTTTTGAAATGTCCCTTAATTTTTTTTTTTTTCCTAATTATTCTAAACAAAATGAAGAGTATCTTATTGCTCTGGTCCTTGTAGTAAGCCCACTATCAGGAATCTGAGGAACAGCTGCAGCAAAGGAAGCATTTAAGTGTATCAGGATTTCATGTCTTATGGTTTGGGTGTTGGGGGGTTGGGTTTTTCTTTTAATGCTCTGTGACATTTCTAAATCTTTACAGTTATTCTATGAGGGTAAATAAATTCCTCAACCCTGAGTCTCTGAGTTCAAGGCAGGGTTGTCTGTATGGATGTGTCCTGTGGGGCTTGGCCTTACCAAAGCAAAAAAGGGTGCGAGAAATGTGGAAGTATGTCTGCTTGTAAAACACACACACACAGACACACACACCCACACACGAGCACATAAACATGAAAGACTTTTTGTATTACTGCTCCACACTTACCATACTTGAATTCTTGAATTTCCTTTGGGGTAAAAGAGGATTTTGAAACCATAAAGTGTTTTGAAAAAATGAATTCTACAAAACATACTTTCTTTTCCTTTTTCTCCCCCCGCCACTCCACAGACAGTGTCCTCTGTTCAATTCCTAACGCAAACTCCAATAAATGGTGATACACATTCAGAAGGAATCTTCTTTGAGTCTCTTCTTTTTGTGGAAAACAAAGGGGTGGGTGAAGAGCAAGAGCCAAATGTGTTCACATGTGGTGCACGGTCTCTACCAGAGCCAGTTGCTATTTTTAAAAGAAACCCCTCCCGCGTGTCAGTCTCGGTGCTCCAGTTGGTTCTTCTGTCACTGTTTGCTTGTTCGAGCGGGTTGACTTTGCAGTGTTCAGTGTCTTTGGTTCTCAGGTGGTTGCTCTATTGCAAATATCTTTTCACTGACCTCTGAAATTTTTCTCCTGTGCTAACCATCTCATGAACATTATCTTAGGCACTGCAGTTGATAAAACTTTGCCTAACAGCTTGTGAAATAAGAGAAAGCGTTTCTGCAAAATTTGCTATGTGCCAAGCTCTGCCAAAGCCTGTACGTTGATGGATTCATTTTCCAAGATGATACTCTCATCTTTGTTTTTTTCCAGCAGATCAAAGTGAGGGGTGTGGAGGGATTAGGTCATTTGCCAAATGTCACCTGTTCAGTTAGAAGAGCAGGTGTCCTGGCTCCAAAGTCCTTGGCGCACCCTCCACCCACCCCCGCTCCCAGTGTATTTAAAAGCAGAGACATCACTTGCCAACAAAGGTCTGTATAATCAAAGGTATGGTTTTTCCAGTAGTCATGTATGATGTGAGAGTTGGATTGTAAAGAAGGCTGAATGCCAAAGAATTGATGCTTTTGAATTGTGCTGGAGAAGATTCGTGAGAGTTCCTTGGACAATATGAAGATTGAACCAGTCAATCCTAAAGGAAATCAACCCGGAATATTCACTGCAAGGACTGATGCTGAAGCTTAAGATCCAGTACTTTGGCTACCTGATGTGAAGAGCCGACTCATTAGAAAAGACCCTAATGTTCGGAAAGATTAAAGTCAGGAGGAGAAGGAAGTGACACAGGATGAGATGGTTGGATGTCATAACCAACTGAATGATCATGAATTTGAGCAAACTGGGAGTTAGTGAAGGACAGGGAAGCCTGGTGTGCTACAGTCTATAGGGTCACAAAGATTCGGACACGACGGAGTGACTAAACAACAATTGTCCTTATAACAACAACAATTCTATCTTGTGAAATGGCTTCTCACATCCCTCTGATGATATTAGTGGTGGCTTTTGGAATTTTGTATTACTGTGTAGTTTCTCTTCCAAGTTCCTTTGGCTTTTGTTTTTCTGTTGTTTTTTGTTTGTTTTGTTTTTTAATATTTATTTGGCGCTGCCAGGTCTTAGTTGCAGCATGTGAGATCTTGTTCCCTGAGCAGGGATCAAACCCGGACCTCCTGCATTGGGAGGGTACAGTCTTAGCCACCGCATCACCAGGGAAGTCTCCCTTTGGCCTTTGTTTAATCTTTTTTATGTTACAGGATTTCCTCAAAAACATAATGCTGTTTACCTATCTGTATTAATAGAGTGGACTAAGAATCTGGGTTAACTTTTTGTATGCCATTTGGTAGAGCTTCTTCAATAGTAGTGCTCACATTTCTTAAGCTTTGCCGGGGTTTGCAGCATAAATCATCCCCTTCTGGGTTTTCCTTTGGGGTTAGGTTTCATCTTGCTTTGGTTTGTTAAAGTTGTTCATCACTTCTTTTATTTTGGCCGTGCTGTGTGGAGCGTGCGGGATCTTAGTTCCCTGACCGGGGATGTAACCCGCCCCTGCAATGGAAGCGTGGAGTCTTAACCCCGGACCACCGGGGAAGTCCTTGTAGCCACTGTTCTACCACTTTGGGACCAAATCAACTTTTTCTAAAAAACAGATTCACATTAACAATTTCAGACAATATGTATAAAAGAAAGCCAAAATCACCCATAATCCCACCATACAGATGATTCTGGTTTTTTACCAAGTTTGTATACACTTATGCCTATACAATTATGATGCATATTGACTTCTGTGTCAATTCTGTTTCTCCATCTCATGAATGTGTGCTGATTGTCTTCTCTCCACCCAGATGATAAACTCCTGAGCGGTGCAGGTTCTGTCATGTTATCTGCGTGCCCCACTTGCTCACTCCCCATGAATGTAATACAGTGCTGCCTTACCCATTCAGATGTATTCATCATTTTGAAAATTCAGAATTCGGAGGTTTCAAGGAGCTTCTATTGGATACAGCATGTCTCCCGCCTGCACTGTCTGTAGAAGGAGGATGTTTGAGATTTCTGTCTTTAGTGTAAGGGTTGCTATTTTATAGAAACTTGGGATTGACTTTATTCTGTTCATTATAGATATTAAATTACAAAATATTTAAAATGTATCAATAGGTCTTGGCTTACAAGGAAGCAGGCCAAATAGGAAGGAGGACTTGAGAATCAGATGAACAGAAGAGACATGATCCTAAAGAAAAAGATGATTAAAATAACTTCTTACTCCTTTTGTGACTCACTCCTGTGGGTTTCTAAAAGGAGGAGCTGATAGAATATCTTTTGGAGAAAATAGGCAAGCATGTTACTTTGTTCACATTTTGTAACCTTTGGGTTTGGTGAAATAGTACACTTCACAGCATTGTTACTGAAGTGCTAAAGAAAGATAAATAGGCCCTATTTATGCATTGATTTTTGGCTGCACTGGGTCATTACCATTGCCGCACTGGCTAAAGTTTCTCTAGTAGAGAGTGAGTGAGAGCTACTCTCTCATTAAGTAGTTTACGGGCTTCACATTACTGTGGCTTCTCTTGTTGCAGAGCACAGGCTCTAGAGTGTGCAAGCTTCCGTAATTGCAGCATGGAGGCTCAGTCTGGCGCACGGAGCTTAGTTGCTATGCAGCAAATTGGATCTTCCCAGATCGGATCGAATCCGTGTCCCTTGCATCGGCAGGTGAATTCTTAACCACTGAACCACAAGGGGAGTCCCTATAGGTAAGCTTGTTTTGGGGGGTTTTTAATTTTAGTGGGAGGATGATTCCTTTACAATATTGTGATGGTTTTTGCCATACATCAATATGAATTGGCCATAGGTATACACATATCCCCTCCGTCCTTATCTCCCTTCCCTCCTCCCTCCAGGCTGTCACAGAGCACTGGCCTTGGGTACCCTGCATCATACGTCAAACTTTCACTGGCTATCTATTTTACGTATAGTGATGTATATGTTTCATTGAAGGAAACAGCCATAGTATGAACCTGATGATTGGATCAGCTGGCATTGGGCTGAAGGAATCCACCCTTGGTTGGTAAATAATGTGCGTTTTATGATCATGTTCTGTGTACCAGCCACCCTCATATATATTAACTCCTTAAATCACCAACAGTTGTATAAAGGGACAGGGAACTGTTGTATGAATCAAGGCTATCTGGGCTTCTGGGTCTGATCCCTTCACCACTCCTGTATGGCAGTACAGTGGTCCATCAGTATTTTTAGGGGTTTGGTTTCAGGACCCCCGCAGATACCACAGTCTGCACATGCTCAAGTTCTTATATAAAATGTCGTAGTGTTTGCTTATAATTTCCACGTGTACTTTAAACCATCTCTAAATTACTTACAATATCTAATGTAAATAGTTGTAAATACAATGTAAATAGTTGATAGTGTTAGTCATTCAGTTGTGTCCGACTCTTTGGGACCCCATGGACTGTAGCCCATCAGGCTCCTCTGTCCTTGGGGTTCTCCAGGCAAGAATACTGGTGTGGGTAGCCATTCCCTTCTCCAGGGCATCTTATCAACCCAGGGATGGAACCCGGGTCTCATGCATTGCAGACAGATTCTTTACCATCTGAGCCACCAGGGAAGCCCTAAATAGTTGATGGCGTGGTACAAATTTAAACTTTGCTTTTGGAACTTTCTAGATTCTTCAAATCGTGATTGGTTGAATCTGTACGTGGAACCCAAATATACAGAGGGCCAGCTGTACTTCAGAATGGTCCAAGTTCATAATGGCCAAGGAGATATGGAGAAGCAGCATAGCATTCCAGAAGGGGCTTTGGCCTTGGGGTCAACTCTAGACTCACCCCTCATTTTATTTTTAAAAGAATGTAAATTTTAATTAAGAAATGTCCACTTAGTTCATCAATTTATTTATTTTGGGGGTCGCAACCAAGACTTCAGTTCCCCAACTGGGGATCAGACCTGTGCCCCCTGCAATGGAAGTGTGGTGTCTTAACCACTGCACCACCAGGGAAGTCCTCAGCCTGCATTTTAAGTGGTTAAATAGCTTCAGTCTCACAGCTTTCAATACTGGCCACTCACTCACTGTTGACCCCCTAAATTTGTGTTTCCAGCCTCTATTCTGTACTGCTGACACTGGACACATCATGTCTTAAAGGCTCTTGGAATTGTTCAGTTGCTCAGTCGTGTTCAAATCTTTGCAATCCCATGGACTGCAGCATGCCAGGCTTCCCTAGTCCTTCAACATCTCCCAGAGCTTGCTCAAACGCATGTCCATTGAGTCGGTGATGCCATCCAACCATCTCGTCCTCTGTCATCCCCTTTTCTTCCTGCCTTCAATCGTTCCCAGCATTAGGGTCTTTTCTAATGAGTTGGCTCTTCATATCAGATGGCAAAAGTATTGGAGCTTCAGCTTCACCATCAGTCCTTCCAATGAATATTCAGGACTGATTTCCTTTAGAATTGACTGGTTTGATCTCCTTGCAATCCTAGAGACTCTCAAGAGTCTTCTCTAACACCACAGTTCAAAAGCATCAATTCTTTGGTCCTCAACTTTCTTTATGGTCCAACTCTTACATCCATACATGACTACTGGAAAAATCATAGCTTTGACTAGATGGACTTTTGTCAGTAAAGTAATGTCTCTGCTTTTTAAAACGCTCTCTAGGTTTGTCCGGCTTCCCTAGTGGCTCAGACAGTAAAGAATCAGCCTAAAATGCAGGAGACCAGGGTTCAATCCTGAGTCAGGAAGATCCTCTGGAGAAGGAAATGGCAACCCACTCCAGTATTCTTGCCTGGAGAATTCCATGGACAGAGGAGCCTGGCAGCCAACAGTCCATAGGGTTGCAAAGAGACATGAGTGAGCAACTAACATACACTAGGTTTGTCATAGCTCTTCTTCCAAGTAGCAAGTGTCTTTTAATTTCATGGCTGAAGTCACCATCTGCAGTGATTTTGGAGCCCAAGAAAATAAAGTCTGTCACTGTTTCCATTGTGACCCATTTATTTGCCATGAAGCGATGTAATCAGATGCCATGATCTCTGTTTTTTGAATGTTGAGTTTTAAGCCAGCTTTTTCACTTTCCTCTTTCACCTTCATCTAGAGGCTCTTTAGTTCCTCTTCACTTTCTGCCATAAGGGTGGTGGTATCTGCGTATCTGAATTTATTGATATTTCTCCCTGCAGTCTTGATTCCAGCTTGTGCTTCATCCAGCCTGGCATTTTGCATGATGTACTCTACATAAAAGTTAAATAAGCAATGTGACAGTAAACAGCCTTGACGTACTCCTTTCCCAATTTGGAACCGGTCCATTGTTCCATGTCCAGTGCTAACTGTTGCTTCTTGACCTGCATACAGATTTCTCAGGAGGCAGGGAAGGTGTCCTGTTAGTCCCATCTCTTTAAGCATTTTCCACAATTTGTTGTGATCCACACGGTCAAAGGCTTTAGCACAGTCAATGAAGCAGAAGTAGAGGTTTCTCTGGAATTTTCTTGCTTTTTCTATGATCCAGTGGATGTTGGCAGTTTGATCTCTGGTTCCTCTGCCTTTTCTAAATCCAGCTTGAACATCTGAAAGTTCTTGGTTCATGTGCTGTTGAAGCCTAGCTTGGAGAATTTTGAGCATTACTTTGCTAGTGTGTGAAATGAATGCAATCGTGTGGTAGTTTAAACATTCTTTGGCATTACCTTTCTTTGGGATTGAAATGAAAACTGATCTTTTCCAGGCCTTTGGCCACTGCCAAGTTTTCCAAATTTGCTGGCATATTGAGTGCAGCACTTTCACAGCATCATCTTTTAGGATTTGAAATAGCTGTGCTGGAACTTCATCACCTCCACTAGCTTTGTTCCTAGTGATGCTTCCTAAGGCCCACTTGACTTCACACTCCAGGATATCTGGCACTAGGTGAGTGATCACACCATCGTGGTTATCTGGGTCATTAAGATCTCTTTTGTATAGATTTGTGTATTCTCGCCACCTCTTCTTAATATCTTCTGTGTCTGTTAGGTCCATACCGTTTCTGTCCTTTATTGTGACCATCTTTGCATGAAATATTCCCTTTTTATCTCTAATTTTCTTAAAGAGATCTCTAGTTTTTCCCATTCTATTTTTTCCTCTATTTCTTTGCTTTGATCACTAAGGAAGGCTTTATCTCTCCTTGCTGTTCTTTGGAACTCTGCACCCAGATGGGTATACCTTTCCTTTTCTCCTCTGTCTTTCACTTCTCTTCTTTTCTCAGTGATTTGTAAGGCCTCCTCAGACAGCCATTTTGCCTTTTTGCATTTCTTTTTGGGGGGATGATTTTAATCATCACCTCCTGTACATTGTTATGAACCTCCGTCCATAGTTCTATCAGATCTAATCCCTGAATCTATTTGTCACTTCCACTGTACAATCTCACCTACTTTGAGGACCTAAATCTTGGTGTTAAACAGACTTAATGGTTTAAAGTAGTTATTTTTTTCCCCAATAAAACTCTCACACATTTATTACTAAGCCAGAGCACTAGTGCAGAAACACTGACACCAAGAGAAAAATTATTTTTCCAATAAAACACATCCAGTCATTGAGACAGTAGTGCTGTTCTCAAAGTGATGTGGTCAGATGGAAGTGACCTTGACACGACATATGCTTGTACTACTTCAGATGTGAGGCTCCTTACAGACCCAGCTTGGTTCTTCTCCATTGCCTTCTCTTCAAGAATGGGACTATTCTGGTTTTGTTTCTTGGCCAAGAATTGCTTGATCATGTGAGAAGTCATGTGAGAAGACATGGCGAGGAGCAAATTCAACTGCACATTGGATGACAGAGAAGAGAAGAGAGTGGCTGTGACTTAATGATCATCTATCATAGTTCTGGCTGTGCTGACTCAGCAAAGCAGTTCTCACTCAGAGACTCCAGTTCAGTTCAGTTCAGTCACTCAGTCGTGTCCGACTCTTTGCGACCCCATGAATTGCAGCACGCCAGGTCTCCCTGTCCATCACCAACTCCTGGAGTTCACTGAGACTCACAGCCATCGAGTCAGTGATGCCATCCAGCCATCTCATCCTCTGTCATCCCCTTCTCCTTCTGCCCTCAATCCCTCCCAGCATCAGAGTCTTTTCCAATGAGTCAACTCTTCACATGAGGTGGCTAAAGTACTGGAGTTTCAGCTTTAGCATCATTCCTTCCAAAGAACACCCAGGGTGGATCTCCTTTAGGATGGACTGATTGGATCTCCTTGCAGTCCAAGGGACTCTCAAGAGTCTTCTCCAACACCACAGTTCAAAAGCATCAATTCTTTGGTGCTCAGCTTTCTTCACAGTCCAACTCTCACATCCATACATGACCACTGGAAAAACCATAGCCTTGACTAGATGGACCTTTGTTGGAAAAGTAATGTCTCTGCTTTTCAATATACTATCTAGATTGGTCATAACTTTTCATCCAAGGAGTAAGCGTCTTTCAATTTCATGCCTGTAATCACCATCTGCAGTGACTTTGGAGCCCCCAAAAATAAAGTCTGACACTGTTTCCCCATCTATTTCCCATGAAGTGATGGGACCAGATGCCATGATCTTCGTTTTCTGAATGTTAAGCTTTAAGCCAACTTTTTCACTCTCCTCTTTCACTTTCATCAAGAGGCTTTTTAGTTCCTCTTCACTTTCTGCCATAAGGGTGGTGTCATCTGCATATCTGAGGTTATTGATATTTCTCCCAGCCATCTTGATTCCAGCTTGTGCTTCTTCCAGCCCAGTGTTTCTCATGATGTACTCTGCATAGAAGTTAAATAAGCAGGGTGACATGTCTTAGGCCATTGCATTTATAGTGGCTGAGCCTGGGGTCATTGCAAAGTCTTCTTGTTCACATCTGGCTGTTGTCTGGGACCCAGCTGGGACTGTTGGCTGGAATACCTACATGTGGCCTCTCTGGCACTTTTATCTTCACATTCCAGGTTCTAAGAGCTAACACCCCAAGAAGACCAGATAAAAAGTTGGTCTTTTATGACCTAGCAGTCTCAGAAGTCACACACTGTCACTTCTGCTGCCTTCATGGGCCTGCCTGTGTTCATGGGGAGCAAACACAGACCTCATCTCTCAATGGGAGAAATTCCAATGTCACATTTTAAGAATAGCGCGTGGGGACTTCTTTGTTAGTCCAGTGGTTAGGACTCTGCTTTCACTTAGTTCCCCAACCAGTAAAGTGAAAAATGTTAGTTGCTCATTTGTGTCCAAGTCTTCACAACCCCATTGACTGTAGCCCGCCAGGCTCCTCTGTTCACGGAATTACCCAGACAAGAATACTGGAGTGGGTAGCCGTTCCCTTGCCCAGAGCCTTGGTTCAATCCCTGGTTGGGGAACTAAGATCCTGCAAGCCATATGGAGCAGCCAAAAATAAAGAAGAAAGAAAGAAATATGAACAAAAATTTCAAAATACAAGAAATACTGAAGAATATCGAGAGAAAGGATTGCCTCCTCCTTCCCACCCCAGTCTTCCAGCCTCCCAATACCCCTCCCACCCCTGTTACCAATTTTCTTTTTCAACAGAAATGGTAGTTCTACACTGTCTGCTTCTTACTTTTTTTCACATTAAATATACTTTGGAATCCTTTTTTTTTCTTCCAGCAGCACAAATACTCTATTATTACCAAGTCATCTACTGATAGCGCTTGGACTGATTGCAATCTGGGTTACCTCAAGCAATGGAGCCATAAACAATCTTGTAAATACATCATTTTGTATGTGTGCAAACATACATTGATATATTCCTAGCAATGGAATTGAATAATCAAAGAGTACATAAAATTTCAATTTTACTATATATAGGGATGTACCATTGACATTCTGACCAGCAGTATATGAAACATCCTTTTGCGAGGTGGTCAGGGAAGGTCTCTCTTTAAAGTATCATTTAAAAATCTTGAAAATCGTAATTCCCTGGCAGTCCAATGGTTAGGGCTCCCAAGGTGGCACAGTGGTCCTTGCCAATACAGGAGACACAAGAGACTCAGGTTTGATCCCTGGGTCAAGAAGATCCCCAAGGAGGAGGAAACGGCAACCCACTCCAGTATACTTGCCTGGAGAATCCAATGGACAGAGGAACCTGGTGGGCTACAGTCCATAGGGGTCCCAAAGACTCAGACATGACTGAGTGCAATGAGCGAGTATGCAACGCCCCTCACCACACACACACAGTGGTTAGGACTCCTTGCTTCCACTGCAGGGGGGCCCGAGTTTGATCCCTGGTTGGGGAACTAGGATTCCACAAGCCTTATGGCAAAAAAATAAATAAATAAACAAACTTTGAAAGTAATGGAAAGAGACCTGCAAAGATCTGTGTGAAGAATGGCCCAGTCAGTGGAAACAAACAAATGTGGAAGCTACTACGACAGTTCTTTTGGTATGTTTAAGGAACAGAAAGGAGGCCAGTGTGCTAGAGAGAAGTGAACAAGACTATAAGTAGTAGATGAGGTTAGAGGAACTGAGAGGACTGGAGGGTGGTGGCTCCCATGATAGACTGCTGCAAAGACTACACATTTACCTTGAGTGATAGCGATGGCTATCGGAAGGTGTGAGCACAAGACTGACACCACCCAACACCCATTTCCTGTTATCCACTTCGGCTACTATGGAAAACAGGTTGAAGTGGGGATGGGCTTCTGTGTTAAAAACACGGAAATGAAGGTACCAAGTGGAAGACTCCTGCAGCAGTTCAGGAAAGAGTGAGGGGAGCTTACAGGGCAGTGGCAACAGAGGGGTGAAGGTGGAGATTCTGGAAATATTTTGAAGGTAGAGTCAAAGGATTTGCCAACTGCTTGGATGTGAGAATGAGAGAAAAAAAGGGAATTAAATTTGGCCCTAAGTGCTGGTTTCCCAGCACCCTGTTGAACAGAAAAAGTCAGACTAGGCACCTTTTGGCTGCATTAGGTCTTAGTTGCGGCACACAGGGTCTATAGTTTTGGCTCACGGGCTCCAGAGTGCATGGGCTCAGTAGTTGTGGTAAATGGACTTAGTTGCCCTCTGGCATGTGGGATTCTAATTCCCTGACCAGGAATCAAACCCACATCTCCTACATAGGAAGGCAGATTCTTAACCACTGGACTACCAGGAAAGTCCCCAGACTAGGTATCTTTGTTCCAGAGTTAAATGGGAGAGCATATAAAAAATTTTGTGTGTGTGATTAAAAAAAAAATAATTTTATGTATTTATTTTATTTTTGGCTGCTCTGGTCTTTCTTGCTGATGGACTTTGCTCTAGTTGCAGCTAGCAGGAGCTACTCTCTAGTTGCGGCCCCTGGGCTCTAGAGCACAGGCTCAGTGTTTGTGGCACATGGGCTTAGTTGCTCTGTGGGATGTGGGATCTTTCTAGACCAGGGATCGAACCCCTGTCCCCGACATTGGCAGGCAGGTTCTTTACCACTGAGCCACCAGGGAAGACCAAGGCGTGTGATTTTTTTAAAGGGAGGGTTTTGGGAGATCATCTGTATCAAGTTGTGCAGTTTCCTTCTATTTTTTATTTTAAGAAAATTTCTGGACTTCCCTGGAGGTCCAGTGGTTAAGACTCTAGGCTTCCAATGCAGGGGGCAGGGTTCAATTCCTGGTCCAGGAACCAAGATCCCATGAATTACTTGGCCAAAAATGAAAAAAAGAAAATTTCTCTGTTAAATAGATACTGAGAATTATCAAGGGTTTTTTTTTTCAATTCCTGTGATTTTACATGGAGACTACTATTGCTGAGAATTACAGTGTTAAATATTTTTATCTTAAACCATTCTTGCATTCCCACTTAATTACTTTCAGTTACCTAATATTTTATTTAGAATTTTTGCTCTAATTAGCAAAAATGAAATGACCCTATGTTTTCCTTCTCTGCTGCTGCTAAGTCGCTTCAGTCATGTCCGATCCTGTGCGATCCCATAGATGGCAGCCCACCAGGCTCCCCCGTCCCTGGGATTCTTCAGGCAAGAACACTGGAATGGGTTGCCATTTCCTTCTCCAGTACATGAAAGTAAAAAGTGAAAGTGAAGTCACTCAGTTGTGTCCGACTCTTATCGACCCCATGGACTGTAGCCCACTAGGCTCCTTCGTCCATGGGATTTTCCAGGCAAGAATGGAGCAGGGTGCCGTTGCCTTCTCCGTTTCCTTTTCTAATTTTTTTTTTTCTTTTCTACTTTCATTCTCATCCAGTTTTGGAATTAAACAGTTTATTGGCATCACAAAATTAGTTGAAGATATTTTATTCATTGAGTAAATATTTCAAAGCTATTCACTGAGAACCATTATATGACAAATACTGTTCCAGATGCAGGAAAATAAAAATCTTGTCATCACTGAATTTATGTTCTAGGGAGAGAAAACAGAAAAGAAACACAATAAATAAGTAACTGCTACTGCTAAGTCACTTCAGTCGTGTCCGACTCTGTGCGACCCCATAGACGGCAGCCCACCAGGCTCCCCCGTCCCTGGGATTCTCCAGGCAAGAACACTGGAGTGGGTTGCCATTTCCTTCTCCAGTGCATGAAAGTGAAAAGTGAAAGTGAAAGTGAAGGCACTCAGTCGTGTCCGACCCTCAGCGACTCCATGGACTGCAGCCTTCCAGGCTCCTCCATCCATGGGATTTTCCAGGCAAGAGTACTGGAGTGGGGTGCCATTGCCTTCTCCGATAAATAAGTAAAATATATAGTATATTCCCTAGTGGCTCAGCAGCAAAGAATCAACCTGCCAATGTAGGAGACACAGCTTCAATCCCTGGGTTGGGAAGATCCCCTGAAGAAGGAAATGGCAACCCACTCCAGTATTCTTGCCTGGGAAATCCCGTGGACCCAGGAGACAGGCAGTCTACCGCCCTACAAGGTCACAAAAGAGTCGGACACGACTTAGCAACTAAACAACAACATACAGTGCAATGGAGGTAGATGCTAAAGAGAAAAATAAAATAACGAAGAGGGAGGTGGGTGGGTTCCAGTTTTATTTAGGATGGATAGACAAGACTCCTGAGATGACATTTGATCTTTCCGTGTTTTTTTGGTTTGGTTTCCTGGAACAAACTTAGATGCTAGGGATCATATATATTTTGAAAAATTGATGGAACCTTCCTAAAATAACTAACTGTGGCACTTTTTCACTGTGGGATACAGGTAGGGGTATTAGTCCATGGGGTTTTGAAGGGTCGGACACGACTGAGTGACTTCACTTTCACTTTTCACTTTCCTGCACTGGAGAAAGAAATGGCAACTCACTCCAGTGTTCTTGCCTGGAGAATCCCAGGGACGGGGGAGCCTGGTGGGCTGCCGTCTATGGGGTCGCACAGAGTCAGACACGACTGAAGCGACTTAGCAGCAGCAGCAGCAGCAAGGAACCTGTGACTTTCTTTAGTGGTTGTTGTAAATGAAGAGTTCAACATAATATTCCTTTTTATTATATTTGTGTCTGTAGTTAACTTCCCTTTTCCATTATGGATAGTATTTATTTATGTCTCTTTGCTTTTTCTTTATTATTCTTAACAGACGTTTCTCTGGTTTATTATTTGTTTTTCAAAGAACCAGCTTTTATATTTCTTATCAAAGCACAATGTACATACAGAAAAGTACACTTCTACATCAGCAGCTCCATGCCCCTTCAGGGACCCAACCATGCAGTCAGCACCTGACCAAGAGAAAACATCACCAGGACCCCAGAGACCCTTCCTGTTTTATTCCAATTACCGTTCTTCCTGGAGACCCTGAGAGGGACCTCAATCCTGATAACAAGCTTTGGTTAACTTTGTTTATCATGCTTTTGTTCTTAACCTTTTTATTCCCTCTCTGTACTTCGGGTTTACACTTGTTCATTTTCTAGCCTCTTGAGTTGAACACATATATTTTCTATTTTCTGGTAAATGTATTTCAAAGTTATAAATTTTTCTGCAGTGCTGTTTCCTTTAAAAATAAGTTTATTTAGTGGCTGTTCTGGGTCTTCGTTGCTGCCGTGGCTTTTCTCTAGTTGCAATGTGTGGGCTTCTCATTGCTGTGGCTTCTCTTGTTGCCGAGCCTGGGCTCCAAGGTGCTCAGGCCTCAGTAGTTGCGGCTCGAAGGCTCTAGAGCACAGACTGAACAGTTGTGGCCCATAGGCTTAGTTGTCCCACAGCAAGTGGGATCCTCCTGGACCATGGATCCAACCTGTGTCTCCTACATTGACAGGCAGATTCTTTGCCACTGAGCCATCAGGGAAGCCCTACAATACTATCTTAACTGTTTTCCACCAACTTGGACCTGTAGTGTTTATATTGTTATTCATTTCTGTCTTTTATGATCCCTTTATGATTTTACTTTCAAGTGTTACTTAGTAGTATTTTTAAAACTTCTAGAGATGCATCTATAGTGACATTTAGATCAATTTAAAATTTATTTCTCATTTTATCACATTGTGCTCTGAGAACAATTGTCAGGATGATGTTGATTCTTGGAAATCTATCAAGGCTTCTCTGAGGCCTTGTATATGATTAAATTTTGTAACTGTTCTGTGTATCTCAGTGTGTTTTCTCTGAGAAAGAAAAATTTCAGGTGTGAAATTCTGTGTGTACTTATTGTGTGTGTGCTCAGTTGCTCAGTCATGTCTGACTCTTTGCCACCCCATGAACTATAGCCCACCAGGCTCCACTGTCCTTGGGATTTCCCAGGCAAGAATACTGGAGTGCATTGACATTTCCTTCTCCAGGGGATCTTCCCGATCCAGTAATTGAACCCACAACTCCTGTGGCTCCTGCATTGGCAGGCAGACTCTTTACCACTCACCACCAGGAAAGCCCATATGTATTTATTACATCTAATTTGTTAATTATGTTATTTAAATTTTCTCTATCTTGGCTAACTCTTTTGTCTGGTTTCTGGGGACTCTGTGTATTCCTGAAACATTTGATAAAATCTCTATTCCCATTGTTGGGTAAAGATTTCATTTCTCTCTGTGATTTTATTAGTAATTGTTTTATATCTTTTGAAGTTATGGTGTAAGGAAGATAAAATCAGTTTTATGTTATCTTGATTATCTTTCTTTTCGCCATCTTTTCGTCTCTTAGGAAGTGTTTGTGTGTGTGTTGTGGACCCTTTTTTTTTGTTGTTAAAGAAGTCAGAGGTGGCATTTTTGGTTGTTATTTATTTATTTATTTTTGGCTGCACTGGGTCTTCATTGTTTCTCTCTCTGTAGTTTCAGTGAATGGGGGCCTCTCCGTTGTGATGCTTGAGCTTCTCCTTGCTTTGACTTCTCTTGTTGCAGAGCACAGACTCTAGGCATACAGGCTTCAATAGTCGTGGAGCACGGGCTTAGATGCCCTGTGGCATGTGGAATCTTCCCAGACCAGGGACTGAACCCATACCTCCTGCACTGGCAGGCAGGCTCTTAGCCACTGCACCACCAGGGAAGCCCCGTGGACATTTTTGAGAAGAAAGTTGAGCTGGATGCAGTGACTGTGGGAAGGAATAGGCCTTTCTCCTCCCCTGTTCCCACTCTCTCCAGGGGTGAGTTGTGGAGATGGGGTAGGATGTGACCGGCCTAAGTCATCCCTGAGAACTTGCCTGCCCTGACTGTTTTCTCCTCTGTGTCTATCTACTTCTCTTAGGAAAATTTTCATATTAATTTATATCTTGTGTGGGTGTTAGTTGCTCAGTTGTGGCCAACTCTTTGCAGCCCCATGGACTGTAGCCCACCTGTCTCCTCTGTCCATGGGATTTTCTGGGCAAGAATATTGGAATGGGTTGCCTTTTCCAGAGGATCTTCCCAACCCAGGGACTGAACCCGAGTCTCCTGCGTTGTGGGCAGACTCTTTACCATCTGAGCCACCAGGGAAAAATCTTACATTAAAATTGTTTCTACGGTGTTGTTTTGGTTTATAGATTTGCCTAGTATGTCTTTCTTTTTCCTTGTTTTTCTCCCTGCCTTTTTATTATGAAATATTAAACCTATTCAGAAAAATGCATAAAACATAGATGTACAACTTAATTATTATAAAGTTTATACTGTGTAACTACACCGAGGCAAAGAAACAGAACATTCCTAGCGTTCCAAAAACCTATTTAGTGCTGGTTCCTCATAACAACACTCTTTGGACTTCCCTGGTGGTCCAGTGGCTAAGCCTCCGTGTTCCCAATGCACTGGGCCTTTCGTTCAGTTTCTGGTCAGGGAAGTAGATCCCACATGCCACAACTGGAAAAAAAAAAAAGATTCCACATGTTGCAATGAAGATAGAAGATTCTGTGTGCCAAAGCTAAAACTTAGTGCAGCCAAATAAAAAAAAGTTTTTTTAAAGATAAATACTCTAAAAAAACTCAACATTCCTAACCTCCATCCAAAGGTAAACATTATCTCAGTTTCTAAGACAATCACTTCCTTACTTTTCTTTCTGGTTTCATCACCGAGGTATGCATCTGTACACACTAGAATTTAATTTTATCTGTCTTGTATATTAATTATTTAATTACATTTAAATTAATTTAATTAATTTTATATTAGTTTATATAATATAGATTATATAATTTTATATTAATGTATTCATAAATTTAATATATTTATGTCTGACTTTTCTTGATATTTCATCATAAGAATAAGTGTAGTCGGTATTACTGCATTACCCATAATTCATTCATTTTCATTGCTATATATATTTCACTGTATAAATATACCAAAACATTTTTTATCCATTTTCTTCTTTATTTATTTTTTTTTTTGTCGACCACACCACATCGATCCCATTTTCTTCTTGATAGACACTTGTAGTTCCAGTTTGGAAGTATCACAAATAACTTAGCTGTGAACAGTCTTGAGTAAGTTTCAGGGCCCATTTGATGTTAGATTTTGGATCCTGGATTTTTGTCAAATGCATTTTCTGCATCCACTGAGATGTTAATGTCGTTTTTTATTTTAGGTTGTTAATATGAATTACACTGATTAATTTTTTGATGTTGAAACTTGCTGTTCTGGGAACAATCTCACTAAGAACATCATGTATTTTTCTTTTTATTTGTTGTTTGACTCAATTTGCTAAAATTTTGTTAAGAGTTTTTACATTCCTTTATATCTAATATTTATATTGGATTGTAGTTTTTCTTTTCTTGTAATACCTTTTTCTAGTTTTGGTAACACCCTCCTGACTTTTTCTCTGGATTTGGGATGCCAATTTTCAAAGTCACTATGTTGTATGAAACAGTGATTCAGCATTATCATCCATGATGCCAATGCTCTCTTTCTCTGTAAATGTATACACATATTTTTCTAACGTTTCCTCTCTTAGTCTCTTCTTGGTGTCTTCTAGTGGAATTTCTCAGTCTGGTCTTCCTACTCACTAATTCCTTCTTTGTATGCATTTTCCTGTTGGACCCTCTATCTCTAATTAGTTTTTAAAAACTGCTTATTTCATTGAGTGTGCGCTCAGTCACTCGGTCACGTCCAGCTCTTTGCAACCTCTTTGGACTGTAGCCTGCCAAGCTCTCTGTCCATGGAATTCTCTGGGCAAAAATACTGGACTGAGTTCCCATTTCCTTGTCCAGGGATTGAACCTGCGTCTCTTGCATCTCCTGCATTGACAGACAGACATTTTAGCACTGAGCCACCTGGGAAGCACTTACTTCATTAATTACTACCAAATAGCCCATCTCTTTGAAGATACTTATTATGCCTATTGAAAATTTTTGTTGTGTTTTAGTCCATTAATTCTGCTTCCTCTGATATGAGTGGTTCAGTTTATGGTTTCTGATTTATGTTTTAGCTGCTTTGCTCCTTAGATGTGGGTTATTTTCTTATGAGCTCACCTTCCTCTGGGCTCTGTTAGTTACCTGCATGGTAATGGCAGTGTGTAGTGAGCAGGAGCTAAAGCTCAGGGTCTAATGTGCGCCCTCCTGGTGAGTATATGTGTGTGCACACATGTATATGTTGGAGGGGTGATCTAAGCGGGAAGAATTGGTGACATTATATTATAGGTCTCGTGAGTCCCCATTTGTCATCCCAGCAAGTCACACTGCCCTTCAAGAAAACTTCTCCTGGGAATTCCTTGGTGTTCCAGTGATTAGGACTCAGCGCTTTCACCAAGGGTGCCAGATTCAGTCCCTGGTGGGGAAACTAAGATCCTGTATGGCATGGCCAAGAACACAAAGAAAGAAACCTTTCTGTGCCTCTTCCCCAGCACTGTTCTTTTCCAAGAGCCTTTTACTGTGGTTAGTATCACCGGGTCCTTAGGGAACTGGGGAGGAGGAGGAAATAGTGGGGTCAGGCTTCTGTCTCACAGCCTAACTGCCTTGTGTCTCCTCACGGACTTCTGTTTTTGTATAGTTTCTCAGTCTCCACCTCACTCTCTACCCTGGCCTCTCCATGGCTGGGTTCAGTGGTATACATTACACCATCTAATTCATCCAAGAACCCTTCTGGTATTAATAGACAGTACCGTCATCGCATGCTATCTGCTGGGGATTAGTTCCAGAACCCCCGGAATACCAAAATCCATGGATGCTCAAGTGGCTTATATAAAATGCTGCAGTGCAGCTGGCACCCCTTCTCCCTGGCTTCCACAGCTGTGGATACAGCGGGCTGACTGAATTATCCTCTCATTTATTCTGGCCTAGAGAATTCCATGGGCTGTATGTAGTCCATGGGGTCACAAAGAGTTGGACATGACTGAGCGACTTTCACTTTCTGTGTGCTTAGTCACTCAGTTGTGTCCAACTCTTTGTGATCCCATGGACTGTAGTCCAACAGATTACTCTCTGCATGGGATGTCTCAGGCAAAAATACTGGATTGGGTTGCCATTTCCTCCTCCAGGGGATCTTCCCAACCCAGGGATCGAATCAGTGTCTCTTGTGTCTTCTGCATTGCATGTAGATTCCTTACCCGCTAAGCCATCAGGGAAGCCCTCCCTCTCATTCTACAGATGAGGAAACTGAGATTCAGAGGAGTTACATTACTTGCCTGCAACCACACAGCTGCTAACTAACAACACTGAAGCTCATCTATGTCGTCTTGGAATATTTTGCCTCAAAAAATAAAGAAATATGGGCAAGAGTTTTGCTTCAGTCATTTTGAAACCCCATGGGATCCTAGGATAAATAAAGAAATGTCAGTGCTGCCGACAGCACCAGCAGGACACAGCCTCCTTTAAATCTTCCATTCTTTTGTATCGTGTATCACTTTTTATGGTGTTTTAAATCGTTTATGCTCTTTTGTTGAAAGCTAAGCACAATTTATTTTTGGATAAATTGCCGCTAATTGAAAGGTAGAAAGTGGACAGGCAAACTGGATTGTGATTAAAAAACAAAAACAAGGGACTTCGCTGGTGGTCCAGTGGTGAAGACTCCATGCTCCCAGTGCAGGGAGCCTGGGTTCAATCTGGGTCAGGGAACTAGGTCCCGCATGCCGCAAGAAAGATTCAGGGTGCAGCAACTAAGACATGCCACAGCCAAATTAAAAAAAACAAAAACGTGGCATCTCCAATCCTGTGATACCTTGAAGCTCTTTTGGTGTGAGGTGTGTGTATGTGTGTGCATGTGTGTGTGTGAAGGAGTAACAGAGACGGACAGATACAGTGGGCTGTTGTCAGAACTTGTCTGGTCCCCAGACCTGTCTGCTCACTTCACTGCTGGGTTGATAGATTGGGGGGATTTTTTCTGTAGCTTTCCATGTCCTTGTAAAACAAGCATGTTACCTGTCAACATAACATGGATGGGAGAAAATTGCTGATATAATGACTTAAAAAAAAAACCTTGATCTCTCAAAAAGAATAGCACATTATGAATAAATAGGGTTAATTCTGAGCCATAAGTACAGAGTCAGTTGTTTCATATAAATATCAAAGATCTAAATGCTTAGCTTCTTCCTCAGAGACACCTTGTCTTGTAGGCTGTACTTTATCATCCTTTCAAACCACAACCTACCTAGTCTGTCTCAGCAATGTGAAACAATTTTTCTCTTCCAGTTGGTTTCTTTTGGATGATTGACAAATACTATAGCAGCCAAGAGGAGCTCATGCTCAGTTCTCTCCATGCTGCCTGTGTTGCGCCCATAAATCTGGGTCAAGAAAAAGATTTAATTTAGAGTATTGCAGACCATGGGGCTTCCCAGGTGGCTCAGTGGTAAAGAATCCACCTTCCAGTGCAGGAGACATGGGTTCAATCCCTGGGTTGGGAAAATCCTCTGGGGTAGGAAATCACAATCCACTCCAGTATTCTGGCCTGGAAAATCTCACTGACAAAGGTGCCTGGTGGGCTATAGTCCATGGGGTTACAAAGAGTCGGACATGACTGATCAACTGAGCGTGCATGCCCAATGCATGCACTCATAGACCATATTGCGATTTTGACCATTTATTTCAAAACCTTGAGCATATACTTTTAAATGGCCAAAAAAGAGGAGAAGGGAGATAAGAGGAATAAGACTGGTGAATTTGGCAACACACAGTGATGACTATAAGAGGCTCAGAGTATCAACTAAAAGTGTAATGAGTATTAAGAGATGAGGGTCTCGGACTTCCCTGGCTAGTAGACTTCCTGATCTAGTGGTTAAGGACCTGCCTGCCAATGTAGGAGACATAAGAGACTCGGGTTCCATCCCTGAGTTGGGCAGATTCCCTGGAGGAGGGCATGGAAACCCACTCCAATATTCTTGCCTGGAGAATCCCATGGACAGAGGAGCCTGGTGGGCTATAGTCCATAGAGTCACAAAGAGTTGTACATGACCGAAGTGACTTGGCATGCATGCATACACTAATGGTTAAGACTCCACACTTCCAAAGCAGGGGGCACAGGTTTGATCCCATGGGTTTAGTCAGGGAACTGAGAACCCACATGCTGTGCAGTATGGCCAAAAAATTTTTTTTAATTTAAAAAAATTATAAAAAAGAGAGATGTTCTTGTTCCTACAGAGAAAAATGTGGGCTCAATGTAGATTAGGGTTAAATTCAAATTGGGGTTTCCCAGGTGGCTCAGTGGTAAAGAATCCACCTCCCAGTGCAGGAGACTCAGGTTTGATCCCTGGACTGGGAAGGTCCCCTGGAGAAGGAAATGGCAACCTACTCCAGTATTCTTGCCTGGAGAATCATATGGATGAGGAGTCTGGCAGGCTACAGTCCATGGGGTCACACAGAGTTGGACTTGGTGACTAAACAATTTTCCCATTAGCTGATCTGCCTGAGAATTCTGACAGTCAGGAAGGTAGCAAGTGAAAGAAATGAAAATCTAGTTATTAGTCCTTGTGAGTGAAGTGAAAGTTGCTCAACCATGTTCAACTCTTTGTGACCCCATGGTCTATACAGCCCATGGATTTCTCTAGGCCAGAATACTGGAATGGGTAGCCTTTCCCTTCTCCAGGGGATCTTCCCAACCCTGGGATCGAACCCAGGTCTCCTGCATTGCAAGCAGATTCTTTACCAGCTGAGCCACAAGGGAAGCCCTACTAGTCCTTACCCATTTCCCTTTTGAGAAAATTGAAGACAGCATCCCCGTTGAAGGAAGAAAAAGGAAACAAACCTTTAAAAAAGATAAGAGGCCTCTGTTTCTCTGATTGCAAGCGTGGACTAAGAGGCTGAAATTGCTGCCAAGTAACCTCTTTAGCTATAAACTAAATATATCATCTCTTCTCTTTTTACAAATTGTATCTTCTCGTTAAAGTGCACACATTCTTGGCTGTGATGCAGGAATGACCTAATTTCGATGTAAAGCGTGGGGGAGAATGAACTTTTAAAGTCAAGCTTCTAAAGCTGAGATGTTTGCAGCAGAGAGAATGGATTTGGTTGAATCAACCAGAAGGCCACACTACTTTTGATGGAATTCCAATTTTCCTTCTTCATTCTTTTTTGATACTTAATATTTCATCGATGTCTGTTTGTTTTATGTATTATAAGGAGTGTACTGTACCATGCTGTGCTGAAGAGCATGAGATCATTTTTGTTTTTGTTTGTTAAAGATTTATTTATTTATGGCTGGGTCTTTGTTGCTGCTTTATCTAATTGCCACGAGCAGGGGCTACTCTTCATTGCAATGTACCGGCTTCTCATTGCAGTGGCTTCTACTGTCTCAGAGCACAGGCTCTAGGGCACTGGCTTAATAATTGTGGCACACGGGCTTAGCTGTTTCTCGGCATGTGAAATCTTCCCGGACCAGAAATTGAACCCATGTCTCCTGCATTGGCAGGCAGATTCTTTACCTCTGAGCCACCTGGGAAGCCTAAGCGTAGCGTTTGGAGCCAGATGTTCATGGATCTGAATCCTAACTCTACCACCACTTATTAACTGTGACCATGAATAAATTACTTAATCTCTATATGAGTTTTCTGTGGCCGCTATAACAAATTACCATGAACTGGGTAACTTAGAATAATAAAATTTTATGATCTCATGTTTCTGGAGGCCAGAAGTCCCAAATCAGTATCATTGGCTGAAAAATCAAAGCCTCGGCCAGGCCATGCTCCTTTTGGAGGCTCTTGCCTCTTCTGGTTTCAGAAGGCTGCTCTCTTGGCTTGTGGTTTCATCATTCCAGTCTCTGCCTCCATGGTCGCACAGCCTTCCCCATTTTTGTATGTGTGTGTGTGTGTATGTATTTTTTTTTGTCATGCCCCCAAAGCAGGTGGGACACTAGTTCCCCAACCAGGGATTGAACCTGTGCCCCCTGCAGTGGATTCGTAATCACTGGACCACCAGGGAAGTCCCCCTGCTTTTGTATGTGTTGTCAAATTTCTGTCTGTCTCTCTCTTATAAGGATACACAAGATTGCATCTAGGGCCCATTTTTTATCATCTTCTCATCTCAAAATCCTAAATTTACACCTACAAGGACCCTGTTTCCATATAAGGTAGTACAGTTTCCAGGGATTGGGATGAGGCATACTTGGGATGCAAACTCCAGGAGATAGTGAAGGACAGGGAAGCCTGGTGTGCTGCAGTCTATGGGGTCGCAAAGAGTTGGACAAGACTTAGTGACTAGACGATGAACAAATAGTTGGGACACAACATTGCAGCCTCCACAACCTCTCTGAGTTTCCTCAAATGGGAATTTGCAACAGTAAAAGTACCTATTTTATAGACTGTTGTGAAGATCAAACGAAATAATTAATGTGGAGTGCTTAATATAGTTCTTGGTTTATAGTAAAGGCACAAGAAATATCAACCGTAAAAATACCCTCCCTGGTGGTCCAGTGGTTAAGAATCTGCTAAGACCCCCATGCCATGCAGTGCTGGCAAAAAAAAAAAAAATCAGCTGTTATCATCACTATCATCATCATCTGTTGAAGTTCTTTGTGTCTGGAGAGGAAGGAAAAAAAACCCCAGTAAGTACAGAAATCCAAGACATTAGAACCTGAATGTTCTTTAGAACTCACCTACTCTAATCGCCTTAATCATCAAAAAATAAAGTCTAGAGATATTGACTTGCTCAGGATACCACAGCTAGGATGAAACAGATGTATTTCTTCTTCTTTTTTTTTTAACTGATTTATTTTGCTTTTCTTTTTTTTTATTTTATTTTTAAACTTTACATAATTGTATTAGTTTTGCCAAATATCAAAATGAATCCGCCACAGGTATACATGTGTTTATTTCTTTATAACATTTTCGATACTGTGACTCTATAATCAGGAGATAGGAAAACAAAGGAAAGGGGGAGCAAGATCACTTATAGGGAGAAACAAGAAAAATTCATTGAGCTTGTTTTTGACTTGATGGGACTATGGCTTTGTTATTATTACTATGACAGCACATGGGACACAGTGCCTTACACTCAGGCTTGTTTTTGGCCGCTCCACTCAGCCTGAGGAATCTTAGTCCCCTGACTAGCGATTGAAACTTGGCCCTCAGCAGTGAAAGTCCTAATGACTGGACTGCCAGGAAATTCCCTACATTCACATTCCAACATGATTCACACAATGTAAAAAGTAAACTGGGTATTATCTTTACTTCCATTTTATTTTTCTTTATTTTTTGGTTGCCTGGGTCTTCATTGCTGCACTCGGGCTTTCTCTAGTTGTGGCAAGTGGGAGCTACTCTTCCTTGCAGTGAGTGGGCTTCTTATTGCAGTGGCTTCTCTTATTTTGGAGCAGACTCTAGGTGCGTGGGCTTCAAGTAGTTTTGGCACATAGGCTTAGTAATTGTAGAGCATGGGCTTAGTTGTTTCTCAGCATGTGGAATCTTCCCAGACCAGGGATCAAACCTGTGTCCCCCTGCATTGGCAGGTAGATTCCTATCCACTGCGCCACCAGGGAAGTCTTTTACTCCCATTTTAAAGATGAGGAAACCTCTCCCACAGAGTCCAAAAGACTGTTCTACACATCAGTGTCTCTTTTGCTGTCTCGTATACAGGGTTATTGTTACCATCTTTCTAAATTCCATATATATGTGTTAGTATCCTGTATTGGTGTTTTTCTTTTTGGACTCTGTGGGAGAGGGAGAGGGTGGGATGATTTGGGAGAATGGCATTGAAACATGTATAATATCATATATGAAACGAGTCGCCAGTCCAGGTTCGATGCACGATACTGGATGCTTGGGGCTGGTGCACTGGGATGACCCAGAGGGATGGTATGGGGAGGGAGGAGGGAGGAGGGTTCAGGATGGGGAACACGTGTATACCTGTGGCAGATTCATGTTGATATATGGCAAAACCAATACAATATTGTAAAGTTAAAAATAAAATTTAAAAAAAATGAGGAAATCAAGGGTTATGTGCTCAAGGACATGCGGCAAGTGACAGAATACAAACATTTCTATTGTAAAGGCCAGGTGCTCTCTGCCCATCCCTGCTCCTCTTTCCTGTAGATGCTTTCTTTCTGTATGAATTATTTGTTCATCTCAAGAGGCTGTATGCTAAACAAGGGTGAAGTAAAAGTGTTAGTCGCTCAGTTGTGTCTGACTCTGTGACTCCCTGGACTGTAGCCAGCCAGGCTCCTCTGTCCAGGTGATTCTCCAGGCAAGAATACTGGAGTGGGTAGCCATTCCCTTCTCCGGGAGATCTTCCCGACTCAGGGATTGAACCCAGGTCTCCCTCATTGCCGGAAGATTGTTTACCATCTGAGCCACCAGAGAAGCCCCTAACGAGGTGCAGTTCCCAGGAGGTACTGTCTAAGAGCTGGAGCTATAAGGCAAGCTCTGACTTCAGGAAAGTCTCCTTGGCCTGCGGATTGGGAATGATGGAGAGGAGGGATCGTCTGATGTATCATGACTCTGCTGAGCCCCATTCCCCTGCATTGCGCTCCCAGCTCTGTTATGCCTGGATCGTCCCCAATCCTGTGTCCTAGCATCCTTCCTAGCAGCCCGTCTCTCTCTGGAGCTGTAGGGAGCCAGTTTCAGGCTCCATCTTCTTCCCATGTGTTCTGGGGCCATCTGTCCCTGGCACAGCAATTTCCAGAAACAACAATTTGGTTTCTTTAATCATGGCTTTAAGACCAAAGTTAATTGATACAAGGTTGTGCCTAATTAGTAAAACTGCTTGTTACAGAAAAATGATACGTAAACTGCAATTCAGAAGATGGGGAATCTATGCAGAGGATTCTTATTTGGCTGAAATGATGGATCCCCACTCAGGACCAGGAAAAAGCCAGACGCACTGATTACAGCTGACTGTTTTTGTGAAGAGCCAACAGCTGATTAAAACAAAATCTTGCACTAATCACTGGGAACAAAGAGAACAAACTAAATTAAAATTTCCCTGAGATGGAGGAGGTGGGAGAGAGACTAAAGAGAGAGGGACATATGTGTTCATATAGCTGATACACACTGTTGTGCATTAGAAACTAACACAACATTGTAAAGCAATTATACTCCAATTAAAAAAATTTTTTAAATAAAATTTCCCATTTTTTTAGTTTTGACAAAATTATTTGTGCTTGATTCGTGATTTGTTACTTCCTCATGGATTGTTTGGTATTTACTGTGTGACCCTCAGGGCCGGGGTGATCTCAGCAATAGTGCTAACCTGCAATGTGTTGTATATGTTACTTGTTAAACTGATTCATATTTAAATGAACGGATGATTGGAGAAAAAGCGGGGGAAATCACACCAAATAATTTTGCTATTGACTTTAACATCTTTAGAAAATGTGTCACTTTTAGGGCCCTACTCATCATGTTTTTGAAATTACTTTTCTAGAATGGTGTTTATATGCTGCAGTATGATTTTGACAGCTCTAGACAATAGCAGAATTCAGTTTTTGTATTAGTTTGGTTTTTGGAGATAGATAAAAATCATTTGGATCCAAATGTTATCAGACTGCCAGGTTTTTTTGAGATCTTACATATGCTTTTCAAAATTTTAATCCTTGTCGTAATAAGCTTCACTTCTAGCATTGCAATATCCCATTTCCAATCTGTTCCCACCAATTTCATTAGCTAAGTAAAAAGTCAGGCAGTCGAGCTTGTTAGAATTAGTGGTACAACATATGTAAAGAGACACTGAATGCAGGCCTGAGGAATTTTCTAGTGGGTAAGATATTTTTAGTTTTATAACATCTATATTTGTTGGTTTTCTTTTCCTTCCTTCTGGATTCTGGGTAGTTGAAGCTATCAGCAATAACAACAAAAACTTAAGTCCTCAGCAAACTAGAAGTCTTGCTGTGCTCATTGGTTTCCTGATGTGGTGAACTAACCAGTTCTAAAATATCTTCCTGTCCTGTTTCTCTGATTCCAAATAACTTCAGCATAAGTGGTGTCACTGTATGTGAATATTAATAAGTTGAACCCAACTTCATTCTATCTATGAAAAAAAGCAGAGCACTTATTGATTTATCTTGAGCTCTGTATTTTTGTTATTTAATACAGTGTTTAATATGCCTGTTGCTACTATCAATTGGATGATTTAGTGAGGCCCTCACTAAATCAGCCCCGCTGGGGTCGGCCCATGGCCCTGGGGAAGCACTGAGAAGATGGTCGAACTTGACCATCTAGAGGAAGTAAAAGTCGTAACAAGGTTTCATAGCTGAACCTGTGGAAGGATCATTAATGTGGTAATCCTGGGTTGGGAAGATCCCCTGGAGAAGGAAATGGCAAGCCACTCCAGTACTCTTGCCTGGAAAATTCCATGTACAGAGGAGCCTGGTAAGCTACAGTCCATGGGATTGCAAAAAGAGTATCAGTCAGTTCAGTTCAGTCACTCAGTAGTGTCCGACTTTTTGCGACCCCATGAATCGCAGCACACCAGGCCTCCCTGTCCATCACCAACTCCTGGAGTTTACCCAAACTCATGTCCATCAAGTTGGTGATGCCATCCAGCCATCTCATCCTCTGTCGTCCCCTTCTCCTCCTGCCCCCAATCCCTCCCAGCATCAGGGTCTTTTCCAACAAGTCAACTGTTCGCATGAGGTGGCCAAAGTATTGGAGTTTCAGCTTCAGCATCAGTCCTTCCAATGAACACCCAGGACTGATCTCCTTTAGGACGGACTGGCTGGATCTCCTTGCAGTCCAAGGGACTCTCAAGAGTCTTCTCCAACACCACAGTTCAAAAGCATCAATTCTTTGGCGCTCAGCTTTCTTCACAGTCCAACTCTCACATCCATACATGACCACTGGAAAAACTATAGCCTTGACTAGATGGACCTTTGTTGGCAAAGTAATGTCTCTGCTTTTGAATATGCTATCTAGGTTGGTCATAACTTTCCTTCCAAGGAGGAAGCATCTTTCAATTTCATGGCTGTAATCACCATCTGCACTGACTTTGGAGCCCAAAAAATAAAGTCTGAAACTGTTTCCACTGTTTCCCCATTTATTTGCCATGAAGTGATGGGACCAGATGCCATGATCTTCGTTTTCTGAATGTGGAGCTTTAAGCCAACTTTTTCACTCTCCTCTTTCACTTTCATCAAGAGGCTCTTTAGTTCCTCTTCACTTTCTGCCATAAGGGTGGTGTCATCTGCATAGCTGAGGTTATTGATATTTCTCCCAGCCATCTTGATTCCAGCTTGTGCTTCTTCCAGCGCAGTGTTTCTCATGATGTACTCTGCATATAAGTTAAATAAGCAGGGTGACAACATACAGCCTTGACGTACTCTCTTTCCTACCTAGAACCAGTCTGTTGTTCCATGTCCAGTTCTAACTGTTGCTTCCTGACCTGCATATAGGTTTCTCAAGAGGCAGGTCAGGTGGCCTGGTATTCCCATCTCTTTAAGAATTTTCCACAGTTTATTGTGATCCACACAGTCAAAGGCTTTGGCATAGTCAATAAAGCAGCAATAGATGTTTTTTTTGGAACTCTCTTGCTTTTTTGATGATCCAGCAGATGTTGGCAATTTGATCTCTGGCTCCTCTGCCTTTTCGAAAACCAGTTTGAACGTCTGGAAGTTCATGGTTCATGTATTGCTGAAGCCTGGCTTGGAGAATTTTGAGCCTTACTTTACTAGTGTGTGAGATGAGTGCAATTGTGCAGTAGTTTGAGCATTCTTTGGCATTGCCTTTCTTTGGGATTGGAATGAAAACTGACCTTTTCCAGTCCTGTGGCCACTGCTGAGTTTTCCAAATTTGCTGGCATATTGAGTGCAGGACTTTCGCAGCATCATCTTTCAGGATTTGAAATAGCTCAACTGGAATTCCATCACCTCCACTAGCTTTGTTCGTAGTGATGCTTTCTAAGGCCCACTTGACTTCACATTCCAGAAAGTCTGGCTCTAGGTGAGTGATCACACTATCATGATTATCTGGGTCATGAAGATCTTTTTTGTACAGTTCTTCTGTGTATTCTTGCCACGTCTTCTTAATATCTTCTGCTTCTGTTAGGTCCATACCATTTCTGTCCTTTATTGAGCCCATCTTTGCATGAAATGTTCCCTTGGTATCCCTAATTTTCTTGAAGAGATCTCTAGTCTTTTCCATTCTGTTGTTTCTATTTCTTTGCATTGATCGCTGAGGAAGGCTTTTTTATCTCTCCTTGCTATTCTTTGGAACTCTGCATTCAGATGCTTGTATCTTTCCTTTGCTCCTTTGCTTTTCATTTCTCTTCTTTTCACAGCTATTTGTAAGGCCTCCTCAGCCAGCCATTTTGCTTTTTTGCATTTCTTTTCCATGAGGATGGTCTTGATCCCTGTCTCCTGTACAATGTCACGAATCTCCGTTCATAGTTACACATACTTATACCAGGTAGATGTTGTTGACTGATGAACAGTTAAAAGGAGTTTATATAAAAACAAAGGTCTTTTCTGCTTCAACACAGCAATCTCCTAAGTCCAAAAATATAAGCAGTTTCTATTTTTCAATGTGCAACACGATCTAAGACTTAAGTACATATGTTACCTGATATTGGTTAAAATAACCAGAAAATAATTCTCTTTGTGGACTTGGATAATTCTGCTGAGAACTGCAGTCTGAATCCTCCCAGAAATGAAAATGGGCTCTTCCTAGATTTTTGGCAGTGCAAGTGGTGCCATGTGTAAGTTTTGAGTGAATACAGACTCAGTCAGGAAGGCCAACTGTTTAGCTAAGATGAGGTGACCTTTTACATTGCAGGCTGTGGGATCAGTGCATCTTAAAACCAGGTCAGAAAGAGGATTATGGCTTATGGTCTCCCACCCACTCAGCCCTTCATGCTTGGTCCAGCTGCCACCAGTCAGTCCCTCTGATCCAGCTGCTGACCCAGCCTGCAGAGAATTACCGGTGGGACCACAGCTGGGATGCCTTAAAACAAATACTGCCTTTTTTTTTTTTTTTTAATTGGAGTATAGTTTCTTTACACTGCTGTGTCAATTTCTACTGTACAGCAAACTGAATCAGTCATACATGTACATACATCTATCCCCTCTTTTATGGATTTCCTTCCTGTTTTGGTCACCACGGAGCACCGAGTAGAATTCCCTATACCATACAATAGGTTCTCACTAAACATAGTAGTATACATACAGGGCTACCCTGGTGGCTCAGCGGTAAAGAAGCCACCTGCCAATGTAGAGACATGGGTTCGATCCCTGGGTTGGGAAGATCCCCTGGAGAAGGAAACAGCAACCCACTTCAGTATTCTTGCCCAAGAAATCACAGGGACAGAGGAGGCTGGCGGGCTACAGTCCATGGGGTCGCAAAATGTCACATGATTTAGTGACTAAACAACAACAACATCTCGATTTTCCAATTCATCCCACCCTGCCCCTTCCCCCTTGCTATCCATATGAAATATTTTGCAACAGGCAGTAAAAAATAGAGACTAACCTTAATGGTACCCACTCATATAGACACCATTTAACTCTATCAACATCCCCATCTTAGATCATTTTTTTCCTAAGAAGTAAAATATTACAGATAGAGCTGATGCTTCCTGTGTCCTGCTTCCTGCTTCTTTTCTCTCTCTTGGGATAACCTATATTCTGAATTTGGTAATTATCATTCTCACATGTATTTTCGACTATCCATGAATATAGTCCTATAGGGTTTTTCTGGATGTTTTCAAACTGTACGTATAAATGACATTATATGGCACACTTTTTTTTTGCTCAACTTTATGTTTTTAAGATTAGCCATTGTGCTATTTACCTACTGTTTCTCATCCCTGTACCTACCCTTCTATAATCTGTATTTCTCAAGCTCCTTTGCTAGTTGGTTTCCCTTTGGGTTCTGCCAATAAGAGGTATTGAGGTGAGTAGAGAATTCATAGTTTTTCTTTTATTTCTGCCCTTTCTTCTGGTGCTTTTTCTTGCTGCAGCAGCCTCCCTTCTCCCCCAGCTCCAGTCTTGGCCCCTTGTTAAGTCTCCTAGCTTTGGTAACACCCCTCCTCATTTTTTTCCCTCCCAATGCTATGGGTGTAGTACCTTCCTGCAGTTTCTAGTATCTGATTTATATTATCCTTTTTTTTTTTTTTCTCTCTCTTTGAGCCTGGGAGCATCTGGATAACCATTTCTTCTATTAAATCTCCTGTGTTTGTAATAACTATCATGGTTTCTGTTTCCTGACAGGGTCCTGACTGCTGTAGGTGTGTTGTTAAGTGTAACTCTGGATCTTTTGTTTTTACTTCCGCATAGTATCCTTGTGTATATTCTGTACATCGTATATAGTGATATAATTATCACTACATCACAATTTATTCATCCATTCTCCTGCTGTTAGACATTTCCACTTTTCCTTAGTGCAAACGATATTGCAAAAATGTATTTATTTATTTTTGGCTGCACTGGGTCTTCGTTGCTATGCCCGGGCTTTCTCTAGTTGTAGCGCTCTGGCTTCTCGTGGGTTCTAGAGCACAGGCTTAGTAGTTGTGGCACTTGAGTTTAGTTGCCCTGAAGCATGTGGAATCTTCCTGGACCACGGATCAAACCTGTGTCCCCTGCACTGGCAGGTGGATTCTTAATCACTGAACCACCAGGAAAGTCCCTCAAACACCATTCTTGTACCTGTTTCTTTAGCTACCTACGCAAGAGTTTCTCTAGGAGATACACTAAAAGAGGAATTGCTCGGTTAGAAGGCTATGCTCATTTTCCAATTGTCTGGTTGTTAACAAAGTTGTACCATTTTACTCCCTGACATTACTTGGTATCATTACACTTTTCATTTCTGGTAATTGGATGGATGTGGTATCTTATTTCCAGCAAGTTACATGTCTTTTCATACCTTCCTCTGTGAATTTTCTGTTTTGTTCCTTAAAAAAATTTTTTTTGTCACACTATTTGCACATTTTTTCCCTGCTACATTTATATTTTCACATTGATTTGTATTATTGTAAATTGATTTGATTTCTCTGTATATTCTGAATGCTTCGTTGGTGAAATGTGTTACAAATATATTTCTCCAATCTAAGGTTTGTTGTTTTATGGTATTTTTTGTTTATATAGAAGTGTTTTTTTTAATTATAGTTAAATTCACAGCTTTTGTGATTAGTACTTTTTTTCTTTTTATTTCAAGGTGATAACAATATTTTATATTTCTTACTAAAACATTTAAACCTTTGTTTTTCTGATTTAGGCTTTCAGTCCATGTGAAATTTATTTTTTGTATGGTGTGATGTAAGGAGCATGTTTCAGCTCATGGGTTCTAGAGCACAGGTTTAGTAGTTGTAGCGCTCAAGTTTAGTTGCTCTGAAGCATGTGGAATCTTTCCGGACCAGGGATCAAACCTGTGTCCCATGCAGTGGCAGATGGATTCTTAACTACTAGACCACCAGTGGTTTGCTGATGCTGCTAAGTTGCTTCAGTCGTATCTGACTCTGTGACCCCATAGACGGCAGCCCACCAGGTTCCCCCATCCCTGGGATTCTCCAGGCAAGAACACTGGAGTGGGTTGCCATTTCCTTCTCCAGTGCATGAAAGTGAAAAGTGAAAGTGAAGTCACTCAGTAGTGTCCGACTCTTCTCAACCCCATGGACTGCAGCCTACCAGGCTCCTCCGTCCATGGGATTTTCCAGGCAAGAGTACTGGAGTGGGGTGCCATTGCCTTCTTCTACCAGTGGTTTACCACATACTAAGCAATTACTCCACATCATTTATTATCATTTATAATTTATCATTTCTCCACTGATTTTTAATGCCAGTGCTGTCATATGGTATATTCCCATATGTGTGTGATCTGTTTCTGGACTCTATTCTGTTCCATTTCTATATTTGTATATTCTTGTGCCAATGCAATAGAATTCTAATTAGTATGATGTTACAGAAAATCTTGTTAACTTATGGGCAAATCCCCACACCTCATTCTTCAAAATTGTCATGGATACTCTTGGATATGTTCTAGAATATTAATTTTTTAAAATGGACATAGACTAGATTTACTATTTGAATTTTACTATCACTTTGTTAAATTCCATAAAAAATCCTGTTGAAATATTCAGTGAAATGACATTAAGTTTATAGATTAACTTGGAAAGAATTGACATGCTAATATTTTCTTCTTGCCCCCAAATAAGAACACCTCCATCTACTTAGATCTTCTTTAGTGTGTTTCATCATCTAATTTCATACCACCCTGAATGTACCTGATCTCATCGAATGTGTTTCAAAAATATAGTTGTATAACTTTTTTCCATATGGGTCTTGCTTATCTTTTGTCAACTTACCCTTAAATAGTTAATAGTTTTGTTGCTATTTTTAACAGAAGCATTTTAAATCACATTTTCTAGTTAGCCTTTCCTAATGAAAAGGAGTACTTTGGATTTTTTTATATTGACCTTGTATCTAGACACCTTATTAGTTGTGGTAGCATGGCTCGGTGCGTAACATTTATAAATCTTTTGGTGTTCTTTCCTTGTATTCTAGGGATAACTATTGGGCCATGGCTAAATTTAATTTTCTAGTACTATCTGACTTTTGAGGGGTGACTCTGTATAAAATCTGTAACCTGAGAAACTGAAGGTCTCTGTAGAGTGATTTTCATTTGTCAGAGGGGCAAAAAGCTTAGGTAGAGGAGGCTATTTTGGTCTTAAAACCTAGAACAGTCTTATCTACCTCTATTGACCCTTCTTTGTGTGCTATTGCTTAATTTGTCTAGGGCTGATTACCACTACATTCCCTTCACTGTTTCAGATTCTTTTTAATTTGAACTCCATTGAGAGCTCAAACAATACTACCATCCAGGTTTTTATAACTCTCCATGGTGCTTACCTGAGTACTTATGCAAAGAGCTTTTTTTTAAATTATAAAAGTATAACACATTTATAGGAAACTTGGAAAATACAGAACAAAGTTACATATAGTTCCACTATATATATTATGATTATTTTTTAAGTAGATAAATTAAGAGTTTTAGTTGGTGTTTCAATATCAAACTCTCAAAAATTAATAGAATAAATAGAAAAGAAGGCTATACTAGGTCTGGAAAGCACTATGAACCAATTCAACAAAATTAAGATTTATATAAGTTTCACACAACAGCAGGATACATATTCTACTCAACTTCCCAAAGACTATAAACCAGGAGACACTGGAACATATCCAGGGACGTAATATAAGGTGAAAAAATTTCATGGGCTAAAAAGCTGTTGAAATCATACAGTTTCTATTCTCTTATCACTGTGGAATTATGTTAGAAATAAGTATCAAAAGATATTTGAAAATAACCCACACGTTTTCAAGCGCAATGTGTCATTTACCAAGAGAGATCTTTGACTTAAGAGATTTTCTTTTTTTTAAGGAAAAGATTGGTGTCTACTAAAGAATCCATGAACTTCTGTTTATTAACTCATTGTAATTCTGTTTTTGTCATGGCCTTCAGGAAGCTACCAGGTGGGTTTTGTGCTCAGTGGTGGCACATTCCCTTGACTCTATTTTTTTTTTTTTTTTTTCCTTGACTCTATTTTTATTTTTTTTATTTTATTTTTTTGACTCTATTTTTAAATATTATTTTTCTTTCTATGCATTCCCCTTTTTCAGACAGCCCTTTCCCCTATACAGACTTTATTACTTAAAAAAATTATTAACTTTACTCCTAGTTTAATGCTATAGTTTTATTGCTTGTATGGGTCAATGTAAGCTATGTCAAATCATTCTGTGGACAGGTGGAGTTTACATTCTATATGAAAGGTTCAATAGCTGTTGGCTGGATGGCGAGTATGAGGAGTTTAGCAGTGGTGCAAATCTTCTGAAACCCTTAGTGTAGAAATTTAATTTTGATGCTTTAGTGTCTCTGCTTATACAGAGGCTTTTTAACATCCAATTCTGTATTGAATTCAGGGTGGGGGGAGGAATCAGATTTTACTTTAAATTTCTGCTAGTAAATCAAAAAGCATATCATAACCTTGTAAAATAGTGATGCCTGGCATAATTACCCATATTACTGTAGAATTAATATTTTGTTAAGTACTTAATTGTACCTCACGTGAACAGTTGTGTACTTTTCTTTTGACCTGAATCAAAACCTGATTTTTAAAAATCGCTAGCAGAGCGCGTGTGTGCTCTCGGTTTCTGAATTCCAATAACCCTCCTTCAAGGGAATCTCCCAAGGGGGACCTCGGTTGGTTAACTCCGGGGCAATACAAAGCATTTTGTTCTTTACTCACGGCCCTTACTCGGTCTCCCAAGGAGACAAGTTGAATGCCCACTAAGTCATGCTTTTCCATTACTCATTCCGCCTTTTTTCCCAAGGTGGCGTGTGGGAGGTGTTGTGCTCGGGCTCGCTAAGAATAGGCCGGCAAGCTTTCTGCGGGATAGTACACTCATCCTTTTGCGTGTTTCAGCTCCGACTGCGCAGTGTTCGGCGGCTTCAACGTGGTGAGATGTTTCCCAAACAGACAATGACTCCACACTCGGCTGCCTCCCACATTCGTCTCTGCCCCTCCGCAGGCGTCGGGTCCCCACAGTCCCGCCCCGCCCCACTTAGCCTTGCTTTGTCCCCTTACAAGGCGGATCACCGAGTTAGCCCAGCGCGGCTGGCTGCTGCCGACTAACGCCCTTCGGGGGTCACCCGGGAGGGGACTCTGGGCGCCGCCTTTTCCTACCCCGCACCCCCACACACCAGCTCCGGCTTCTGAGCCACCAGGGGGCGCCCAGCCGTCTCCGCCTCTCTCACCGCCTCCCTTCACCGGCTCCCCCTGCGATTGGCCGGTCGCTCGGAGCTCTGCACCCTGATTGGTCGCTGCCTGTGTCAGTCGCGGGCGCCAAGGCGGACCGAGGTGACGCACGGCAGCCGGGCTTCGGGCGGTGTCCCAGGCCGGCGGCAGCAGGCGGAGCTTGGAGAGGACGGACGCTGAGCAGTCTGACGGCGGCGGTCCTGGGAGGTGCCAGCGCGAGGCTGAGCCGCTCTTCGCCGGTCGCCGCGCCCGGGTCTCCTGGACTCCCGCCCTCCGTGGCCCTTGATGCCGGGCTCGCCAGCTGTGTGATGGGGCTGCCGAGCGGCGCCCTGCGGCTCTCGGCGGCCGCTGCTCGCGCTAAGGAACGTCGGTGCCGGGTTCCCCGCGCCCCCGCGCGCCGCGGCCCTTGCTGACCCTGCCCTCCCGCCCGCCTGTCAGTCTGTCCGCAGCGCGGCTGAGGTAAGGCGGGCGGCGGTTGGCGCTGCGGCGCCAGCCTGAGAATGGGACCGCCCGGGGGGAGGGGCGGCCAGGCCGGGGGCTGGCGGGGTCCGAGCCGGGGAAGCTCCGGGCCGGGCCGGAGCCGCGAATACTGAGGGCGCTGCCCCAGCGGGGCACCGAGTGGGGCGGGGCGGGGTGGGGGAGTCTCGGTCTCGGGGGTGGGGGACCGTCCCCGGGCCAGCAGCGAGCGCCCGGCTTGGGTCCAGCGGCCTGCCGGGTCCCCCGCAGTGGCCCGCACCAGCTCTCCGCCTCCCCTGAGCCGCCAGGTTCCGGCTGTCTCCGGCGGTCAGCCGAGCCGCCGCTGCCCGTCGGTTACCCGGGCTCTTTGCGCACATTACGGCTCTCTGTGCTCTGTGCTGAAGCCACCCTTCTCATTTACCCCCATCCTCTCTCCTCCGTTAGGGTTGGCATCGAGGCTTCGTCTAGGAATGTGGTTGTGCCCTTTTGCCAGATGAAGGCAGGCGCTGGCATCGCGTGGGAGGGGGGAGCCGCTGTCGCAAGGACTGGAGAGAAGCGCGGTGGGAAGGGAGGGGGCTCGCTGGATGCTGGCCATCGGTGGCGGGGGCTGGTGTGGTCTCGGCGGTCGGCAGCCTGGGATTACTCTGGCAGCCATATTGGGAGGATGATCTGACAAATCCTTTAGGAGCCAAGTCCCGTTGCTGGAAGGCACCGAGTGGCAGCCCTGGCAGCTTTCAGGGTGACTGGCCACACCGAAGCCAAGTTGTGGGGGTTGGGAGGCTACTCCAGCGAGCTAGTTATTGTTCATGCAACACAAAACATTCCGGGCCCTAAAACCAGAATGGAACTCCGAAATCACTTTTTTTTCCCTCCTTGGAGAATCGCTAATTGAGCTTCCAAGGCAAAGTGCCTTCAAGATTGCATTCTCTTTGGGGTGAAATGATGCATTTCTGTATTCATCGTCTATGATCAGGGCTATGGACACAGAGGGATGGTGATGCCTTACTCGTACAAAGGCAGATCTGAGGATTGCTAAGGCCAATTTACCAGGGTGGAGGCCTGGAATTATCAATAGTATATTGCGTCGCCGGATGGATATATTTTCAAAGTAGCTCAATATGCAGAGGTGAAGTCAACTGGAATAGTCTAATGATGGGAGAGGGTTGCAGTAGTATTTTTGAGGACGCAGGTTGTCAGGTTTGTGGAATCTCGAGGTGGCTGAAATTAGATTGTCAACAGATCCCTTGCTGACATATCTCTTTACTGTTCTAGGCAGCTGTTGTGGAGATACTGAACATGTTGCTTTGTGTCTTAAATGGGTCTTTCCCAGCCCCCTGAAAGTGTAGTGGCTGGATTCAAATAGCTCTTAAGAGGTGATATCATGGTGGATATTTTATTTAAAGGCTGGCATTTTGTCAGCTTAGCTTAGTCATAGTAAAATCTTAGCTTGTGTTCTCTAAGAAGTGAGGTGATGCTTTCTAATTAACTTGGTATGGCTTTTGGATTATGAAGCAAGTGAAATGGGTAAGGTACCACTTAAGGATGGAATATGAAGAGTGCACACATGTTAGCGTTGTAAGAAAAAGATCTGGATAGGAGCAACAACTGAATTTAGTGTGAGCCCATAAATCTGTCTTTTCCCACATACTAGGTGTGGACAGGCCCTGGAGAATGGCATGCCCACCTTTTTTGTCCTGTTGCTTTCATTCAGACTCCCTTTCTTAATGAATAAATTCCTGTGACTTAAGTGGAACTACTTAAACATTTTCAGATAAGGTTTTCTAAGAATAGTCTTAACACTTTATTTTTTATTTTTATCATTAAGCTTTTCTTTTGAAACTTGGTTGAAATTTTTAAAAAATGACTTCAACAGAAACTAGTGTTTTTTGCATCTTATTAATAATGAGAGAAATACAGAATGTCTTGTTTTTAAATTCCATGCCCCAATTAAGAAATATTTCTGAGATGTAAGTTTTTATATTTATTTTATTAGTAAGCAAGATCTGAAGAATGGTGGTTAAATGTAGTCTCAGCACGTGGTAAAGTCAGACCGGAATGGGAGTCTGGGAGGCAAGATTTTGTGCAGCTCCACTCTGATGATTGTTTTTCCAAAGTTTATCCAATCAGGTACAACTTCTGAGCAGACTTTCCTTTTCAAGACCAGAGACGAATGCAGTTTTCCTTTTTTCTCTCTTTTCTTTTTCCCACTTTGAATTTGTGCTGGGAATAAACTGCCAAGAGAAGTGCCAACAGAGGCTCTCCAAGGCCGGAGCTTTCAAGCTCACTTCCTGCTATGGTCTTGTCCTGGGTACAGAGTGAAGGACAACAAAGGGCCCCTGCTTTGTTTCTAAGCGCTTCCCAGGGCTCTGAGCACACCAGGTCTTTCTCAGGAGTAAGATAGCCCTTTGGTTTTAAACCCATGTGATATAATTTCACAAGGCTCTAAAGTGAAAGGTATAGCATATCTACTTCATGTTGTTCTCTTTAAAAGGTGGTCTTGCTCAAGCAGATACTGGTGAATTTCTGGAGTTCATGAAAGCATGTGGATAAATACACATTTAGAACTTTTTCATCTAGTAGAAGGTAAATGAAGCAGATGCAGCTGTGACAGGAAAAACCTGCAAAGGATGCTTTGGACTTTTGACTTGGGTTTTTTGATGACTGGCCCAGTAATTTGTTTATGCTCACTTTGACAACATTCATTCCCAGTTGAGTGTGTGTAGAGATGTAGTTCTTTACTCCAGGAACTTATGCTTTACTGTGTCTGTGGATGTGGTGAGATCAGGTTAACTCCAGCACCTTTCTGTTTTAGTACATATGGTTTAGTGTACCACTACCCTTGCCATGGCGGTTTCTGTGATTTTCAGCCAGAGCCTCTTCCCTTTCTGTGTTGCAGTGTAATATGTATTATCTAATACTCGGTCGGTGTTTTTGTTTTGCAGTGGTTTGTATATTTGTTATAACTCACAAGATTGTAAATGACTGATTTTAGAATATTTTTTACATTTAATATCAATTGTTTATGCCAAAGTGTATCATTCAGTTACACTGTCCTCTACCATTGCTCTGTTTGAAGACATTGGTGTGTGTCTTAGTTCTTCCTTCCATCCGAATTTCTGACATCATTCTGGCAGATGTCCATAACTGTATAAACAACCACATCACAACAATAGTGATAGGATAGCTTACTCTACTGAGCTCTTTCTGTGTGCCAGGCTCTTTTCTAACCACGTTACATGTACTCACTCAATCTTTGTAACAGCCATATAAAATACATACTGTTATCCCCATTTTATAGGTGAAACTGAGACAGAGGCTAAATGATTCCCCCAAGGTCACTAGAAGTGGTTAGTGTCCACTAGGCTGAACTTCCTTTGTAACTACTCTTAACTGTAGAATTCCTTAACTTCAGCTCAAAGGTAAGGTTCATTCTGTTCCATAACTCTTATTATGGCCGTATCTTCTAACACGTCATCACCTTCAGGTCTTAAACTCTGGTAACTTAGAGCTCTCACGTTAGTCTCTTGCTATGTGTTCTCCTACCTCAGGTGTCTGGTCCTATTAGCCCCTTTCAGATTGTACTTCTTCGTCTGCTTTTTCTCCACTGTCATTTCCAGGTGCGTTGCTTCGGCCATTTTCTTACTAGTACTTGCAGCCTTTATTTCTTCACATGCCAGTCTTGAGTCATTCCCGTCATCCGTAGCCTCCCTTTTTAACGGTGTCGTGGAGACCCCTCACACAGTGCTGCGCATCAGTGCCTCGGCGGGTGTCTGGTCTTGGGTCTCCCCTGAAGCTGTCTCTGGTGTCCGTCAGAGCATTTCTGCTCAGTCCCCTCTCCCGCTCTCCACAGTGGCTTTTCTAAAATCTTGACCATTTTAGTTAGGCCTGCTTACTGCCGCACAGTGAGGCAGTCTCAAGGGAAAGGTTACTCTCTCGACTTCCGCTCACCCCTGGGCTTGTGTTTTGGGTATCATTGCCTTCTTTTCGTTTGGGACTTGCTGTATTGGCTACTTCCCTTTCCGTCTTTGCTGTTTCCCCTCAGTTTTCCCCTTGAAAACAGCAGACACAGTCCTACGTTAGGGCCTTTGCTCTGACTCTTTGTGCTACTTGAAACACTTCCCCTGAAATCTGCTTGGCTAATTCCTTCACCTGCTTCAGGTATTTGCTTAAGCTTAAACCTCACTACCTCAGCAAACCTCTCCTGACCTCATTCATGCATCTGCTTGGCACCCCTTCCCACCACACTCCTGATCCCCCCGACTTTGCTGTAATTTTCCTCCCTCATAGCACTTATATCACCTCATATTCTGTGTAACCTATTTTAATGTCCCCTCTGCCCTACTAGGGCTTCCCTTGAGGCTCAACTGGTAAAGAATCCACCTGCAATGCGGGAGACCTGGGTTCGATCTCCAGGTTTGGGAAGATCCCCTGGAGAAGGGAATGGCTACCCACTGTGGTATTCTGGCCTGGAGAATTCCATCAACTGTATAGTCCATGGGGCTGCAAGGAGTCAGACATGACTGACAGACTTTCACTGCCCTACTAGAATGAAAACTTCTCCATGGCAAAGATGTTTGTCTGTTTTGTTCACTGATTTATCCCAGACTCCTGCAACTGCCTGTCATGTTGTAGGCACCCCATGAATAGCTGTTGAATCAAGGATAGAAACATAGAAGACTTTTGTATTAATGAAATGGGATGGGGAGGGGAAGCATTCTCCATTCCTGTTCCCTTCTGGTCATCTCTCTGCCCTCATAGGTTCTGGAAGCAGTGAGGATACTTGCATTTCCAGTTCTTGCCTCCTCATTACTCCCCAGCCCACCGCAGACTGGCTTCCCTGATCCCCCACTTCAACACTGCTGGCGCTCTGATTTCCAGCCCTTTGTTATGATAGCAGGGGGCACGTTTCACGCCTGTGCAATGCTGGAAGTACTGCTCACTTCACTCCCTCCTTTGTCTGCTTCTGTTCTGTGGGGCTGGTTTCAGTCTTCCAGGCCTTGTACTTTTCTGGCCACTCACATGCCTATCATTTATTCAACACAAATTTTTGTGTAATTTTTAAAGACTTACTTTATTTGTTTTTAAGAACTAGAATTTTGACTACATAACATTTTCAGTGTCAAATAACAGATGAGGCATTACAGGAAAGTTTTATTTAGTTATAATTTATATCACTTACTGCTTTGAGAAAGGTTTTGAGCAGCTTACCACAATACTGTAGATATGATGAGGCTGTTAAATATGGAGAAGAAACAAAAATCTATATGACAGGAGGAAAAAGTAAATACACAGATTACAGCAGTTTGTCTGTATGTGCACGCACGCTCAGTCGTGTCCGACTCTTTGCAGCCCCGTGGACTGTAGCCCGCCAGGCTTCTCTGTCTGTGGAATTCTCCAGGCAAGAATACTGGAGTGGGTTGCCATATATATAAAGTGTATGATATGTTATTGTAACTTAGTCTTGAAACTTTTGAAAGTCAGACAAAAAGGGAAAAGGAAATTATACAATTTTCATTCTGGTAAAAGAAAGGTAATGGTTTGTCAAGAGCATCTTTTTTCCTGGTAATGAATTCTAAAGAAATTTTAAGAGGAAAGCGTTACAGACATCCTGATGCAAAGATATACATACTAAGTGTTTTCAACAGATCTTTTAAGTAAAAGGAAGACGTGTTCTTCAAAGACCTATTTTAAAAAAGTAATCCACCTGCTTTCCACACTGAGTATACAACATAAAAATATAACTTAAGTCTTTTCTGTGACTAATGTGGTTCTGGTATATAACTTTATGTAAAGATAAGTCTGAGTATCCCAGCAGAACACTCATTATTTAATAACTCTGGTGAGAACCTGGAATACTTGTATTTTGTGTTGTCATCTCATTGAAAACATACCTATTAAACTTTGGGTAGTGGTTTATCATGTGGCAAGACTGACACATTGTTGCCACATGGAGAAATCTGACCTGCATTCTTGCCCAGCTAAGGAGCTACTTACCAGGCAGGTAGCTGCAAAGGTGTGGTCACAGGCAGATTTCAGAGAGAACCTTGACTCATACCAAATTTGAATTAACCTCTGACTGAAACTTCCATTTCTACATCATAGCCAAGCTGAGTTCATTTTAACCTGGACAGTTACCAGGCGTAGCTGTTGTCGTCCACTTTGACAATAGAACTTAAGTGGAATATTGGGTTTTGGGTGACAGAGTTCCCAGTGGATCTGTAAAATAAAAATTATAGGATGTGGTTTTAGTTATTAGATTGAATTAACTTACTAGATAGAGTTTAGTGTTAGCCATCCAAACAGTGAAAAATAAGAAAATAATGAAAAACTTTAATTTAGAATAGTTTATTTTAAGCCATAGGCCATAGGAGCTGTTGTTTCTGGATGGACCTCTTGGATTATGAGAATCAAATCATGTCACCAGTAAAAAGGAAGGTTCTTGATTTCTTCTTCTTCTTCTTTTTTTTTTTTTTTACATCAAAGCAATGTATTAACAGAAAGCAATAATTTGAGGAGTCCTGTTCACAGATGGCGACCACGGCAACCCCCCTTCCTGCGGGTGCTGTCGGAAGGGATGGGGGTGACATCCTCAATCCGCCCAATCTTCATCCCTGAGCAGGCGAGGGCTTTGAGCGCTGACTGGGCCCCTGGTCCAGGAGTCTTGGTCCTGTTTTCCTCCTGTGGCCCGGAGTTTGATGTGGAGGGCGGTGATGCCCGTATCCTTGCACCTCTGGGCTACATCCTGGGCAGCCAACATGGCAGCATATGGAGAGGACTCATCTCAGTCAGCCTTCACCTTCATCCCACCAGTTATATGGCAGATGGTTTCCTTGCCAGAAAGATCGGTGACGTGCACAAAAGTGTTGTTGAAGGATGCAAAGGTGTGGCACACACCAAATATATTTTCTCCTTCAGCCGAGGCTGATGACCTGTTCTTCCTTCTTTTCCTTCCCCTTGCTAGGTGCCATTTCTGCGCGTCTTCTCCAGACTCTGCCACCGGAAACAGGTTCTTGATTTCTTAATTGCAGTGACAAGAAGACACGTGTCTAATCTAAAAATTGTTTTGATTTATTTTCATAAATGGTTAAAACAGTTGGGTAGCCTAAATGAGCTAGTTTAATCTCATTTGAAACTGAAAATCTGATCTGTCAGGAAACTTCCTGTGCAGTCTGATTCTTGTCATTGGGTTAGAATGCAGAAAGAAGCTTTCCTAACATATGATCCATTTTGAGCTTTTGCAGCCTGGCTCATGGCTGATTTTTATCCGTAGAGTCAAAGACCAAGAATAGATACACATGCATACACAAAATACATATACACACAAAAATGAATTCTTAGATTTTGGGGGCCATTTTATCAGTACAGCCTTGTTCAGTGACATGGAGTATTGGATACTAAAGCCTGCTTGGTCCTCATGGAAAGTATTCAACCAAGAATGCACAACTTCCATAATAACAAGGAAATTTTCATACCTTTCCAAAATAGGCTCATTAGCTGCAGATACTTATTTTGGGGGTATCCACTTATTCTTTTTTATCATTCTTTTTTTTTTTTTTTTTGGGCTGTGTCACTCAGTTCCCTGACCAGGGATTGAACCTGGGTTTCTCGGTAGTGAAAGTGCCCTAATCACTGGACTGCCAGGGAATTCCCTAATTTATTCTTTAAAATGTATTCAATAGAAAAGATTATCTTTTAAATAGATTGCTTGTTGATATTCTAAATTTGTGGGAATATAGCAGATTGTATAAATGTTGAATTTAAAAAATTGCATTTCTTGGTTAAATCTATTTTTAGTTGTGAAAAACATACTGAACAAAGTAGCAATGTACGCGAGTTAACTGCTGACTGCAACACAGGGAAGAAAGAAATAAGTAGAAAAATGAGGAATCAACACAACATTTTTAGGGAACAATGAGATAGAAGGTATGACTTTTAGCTTAGAAAGGGGGATGTTAAGGAAGATATGACTTAATGCTTCCTGCCTCATGGTGGCCTTGACCTTGTCCTCAAAAGATATGGACTTGTAATAGGTTGGAAGGGAGATTGAGCTTCTAAGCATTACATGTTCGGTGTGATAAGGATCTTGGTGAAGAAGGTTTCAAGTTGTACAGTGAAAACTGAGACTGGAGAAAGAGGTTGGATTGTGGAGGCCTATCAATTTTTAGGTTGTTTTCTGAGGCCATGGGAACCAACTGAAGGCTTTTAAGAAGAGGGAATGACATGAATTGACCTCTGTTTAAGGAATATAATCCTGGCTGTTTTCTGTAAAAAAAAAAAAGGGGGGGTGGGTATTAGAAAACCCAGCCAACCAAAAAACTAAGATTATTTCATTCTTGTTTGTTCATTTTGCTGAAAAGTCAGTTTGAGAATTTGTCTTAGGCTCCCAATAATCCAGAGTGCTTCTGAGGGCACGAGAGAATTGCACAAGATTTAAGCAATGGGGCAAAAATTTAGAAAAATTCAAATGAATTAGATCTAAATGTTTTATTATCCCTCTATTGTTAGTGAACGCTTCTGGAATTTTTGCTCCATTCCACTTTATAATGCTTCTAATCATATGTCATAAGGAAAGAAAACTGGTCAGAGGAACAGTCTAGAACTGAGGCTATTAAGAGATTTAGAGTATGTATGGTTGCCTTTCCTACCTGCCTTTGGCTCTTTAAAACTTGGAAAATGTATTTTAATTTTTATTGTTTTCCTATAACTTCTTAAAAATATTCTGTAATTGTTATTTCTCACTGAAATTTAAACTTGATTTCAGATTTACATAATTGGTAACTTTTTTAAAGGATCAGGAGGTTTTGAAACTAATTCTTTGATGGACATCCATTATAAAAGAGATACTCTTTGTTTGTAGGAAAGTAACAAAGTAACACTTGGCTATAGCCCGCTTAACTGTAGTTTCTTATTTTACTGTATAAAAATTTAACTTACTTGTGAAGACAGTTGCAATTTTACAACAGGACAGTTAAATCAGAAAAGAAAAAATGTGTTTAGGTTCAGGTTGTTTGGGGAAAGTAATTTTAAAACGTACATATCGCTTCCAAAGAAGAATGACTGTTAAGCTATTTTAATTAGGGAGGAGTATGAAATTAATTTTATCCTTTTTCTTTTTCATCAGTCCATCTTTATTTTGAAACAGCTTGCTTTTTTACTGATACCATTCGAACATCAGTTTGTTGATACACAGTTATTCAGTCACTAAGTCGTGTCCAACTCTTTTCGACCCCATAGACTGTGGCACACCCACTCAACCAAAATGTTTTGACTCCTCTATTCAAGACCATGTGATATATGGGATTAGAAACATGACTAAATTTCTGTCTTGTCCTCAAGGAACTTTAAGCTGTTTTTCTTTATTGCTACAAAACAGCTTATTCTGCTCTAGATAAGGTTAATGAGTTGAGAAGTATTAAGTGGAGAAACATTTGCCTTTGGTTTGCAAGAATTGAAGAATCTATGACGGCTTTAAAAATAGGTAGCATATGAGAAGGTCCTGGAAGAAAATTGGGTTTTGAGAAGAACAGGGGAGGTGGAAGAGTACACTGGGTAAAAGGAGCTTTGGAGCAAAGGCACAGGCGCAGAAAAACGAGATGCTCTCAGAAAACCCTCTCGTGGGTGGTGGTTAAGGAATGTGGATGGAAGGCAGTGTTTTGTGGGCTTGTAAAAATAGGTGGTTTATGTTACAGAACACATTGAATGCCAGTGTGGGGAGTTCAGTCGTTCCTTGATAGGCAGTGGAGAAACTTTGAGGATTTTTAAGTGAAGAAACTTGTGCTTCAGGAGTATAACACTGACAGCTTTGCATAGTGTGGATGGAGTAGATGAAAATGGCAGTAGAGTGTAGTGTGGTGGGGACAAGAGGAAGGAGGAGAAAAAGGGCTTAGGACAGTTAATAGTCTTGGGTGAGATGTATTGAAGGCGTAAGAGCGGTGGTACGATGGTGATGAGAGAGATTTTATAGGTGAAAGCCATGTAACTTGGCGTTGATTAGATGGATAGGGGAAGCAAGCTCTTTAGCCTGTGGGAACAGGAGAATGGTGAGGACACTAAAAGAAATAGAAAAGAGCTGGGGGAGGTGGAAAGATACTTGAGGTTTGGGTGTGTCAAGTTGAATGAAATGCTGGGAGGATAGCTGGGTAGAAGGGTCAAACAACTGATGAAAAGTGTATGTATGGGGACATTCTGTATTAAAGATGTTAGTATTTTGGTTCCTGGTACTTTATATCAAAAGTCAGCAAGGAGATTTCAGCCTTTATTGTTTATAAGTCATTTAGCAGCAGCAGCAGCACTTCGGTAGGCCCTGGGTAGAAAACAAAAGAAGAAAGTTTTTTTTTTTTTTTTTAATTTAAATATCCACAATATTCATTAATTGTCAATACTTGTCTCTTTTATTACCCCCCGCCCATCATGCTATTTAATTAAAGTTACTGGGTGTCTTGAGCTGTAGAGTTTTCTCTACTCTGGGTTAGGCTGTGATTGTATCTTCTGGGTATTGTTTAAATTGTTTCTTTGCTCCGCGTGTGTCCTGTAAATGAGTCTTGATTCTGTCAGTGTTTTTTTTTAAGGGGGTGGGCTAAGAATATGTGCTAGGAGGTTCTGTGTGTCTCCTGTTGGAGTGTATCAGGCGGCATGGGCCACGTCAGTATCCCACTGTTAGTATTGTTAAGGTTGATGATCCTTTGGTTCAGATTATGTTACCCTAATTCATACAATATAATCTTCCCACATCAATCAGCCTTTCATTTAAGGCTTTTTTTTTAGTAGATAGTGATGATGCAGAGAACCTTTTTGTTAGTAGGGGTGGGAAATGGTGACTTTCTATTTCTGTCATTTCTTCTGCATTTATTAGCTGGACTTTTTCCATAGAAAAGAACTTGCTCTCATTGACTATTTGACTATCCTGGAACATACAGGATACAGGGACTGGATGCATGCTCCATTCCTGGTTTTATTTGCAGTTTTCAGAGTAATGAGATTTTTGGAAGTATCGTTATGAACCTCTGAATTTATATATTTAATGTTTTGCAGTCCATATGCAGTGTGCCTGTATGTATGCATGTTTTTATGCTCCAGTTATTCCATCTTTGTCCAGTGGGGGCCCCTTTCAGTTGGCAGCTGTGTCTTTTCACCGTGACCCCATTCGTCTTTGATTTCATGCTTATGGTCATACTAAATGTTCCAGAATCATCCTGAAATTTCTTGCCCAGACTTGGAATTTGCCATTTTTTCAAGGAACCTAAGTTTCAAAGAGATTTTGAAGGAATAGGATGTTCACTTTGGGAAGCTATTAAAGAGCATACAAGCTGGAATATAGTCATGTAAAATGATAGCAGTGTTCTCACAGTGCATTTGGGGTTGGTTTTAAGTGCTGTAGGAAATACCAGTGATTCCTGGAATGTTTGGGTCCTCATTTGAAAGAGGTAAGACTAGAGCTGGGCCATCAGCTAGAGGAGAAAATGAAGGTTCTTGGGGGAGAAATTGTTAGAACACGTGAAAGAATGTGTGTGGGATAGTAAAGGCGCTTGACCAGCCGCAGAGTACCTTGACTGGTTTTGTAAGCACTGGGGAGTAAGAAAAGTTTCTTGGATTTGGAAGTGAAATTGAAAGTCACTGCAGTAGGGTTGGCAGTTGCATAAAGTTGGGTTCTCAGCTGGAGGTTTACAACATAATTTTTAGAAAATGAAAAAAACAAAACAAAACAAAACTAGCCATACCTGGGCCCTATCTCAAAATCTGAAGTCTAGGCTCATTTACTTTTCTAAAGATCCTGTGATTGTTTTGTGCAAACCCCTTACCCTCATTTAAAGACATGGATTAAAATTAAAAGCTCAAAGATTAGTTTCTCTATTGCATGTATGCTAGGCATGAGGTAGTAAGGACATGGATTAAGGTTAGGGCAGAGGAAATGAGAGGAGGGAAGGGATAGAAAAATGGAAATTAATGTTTTAAAAGTTTTCATGTAGTATTTCATGAATAATGTTACCACTAATGAAAGGATTCAAAGAGAAGGAAGCAAAGATGACTCCTAGCTTTATAGTATGGGGCCAGATAGAAATGGGAAGATTGGCAGAGATTGCTAGTTTTAAGGAGAAGATAAGGGGACACATTGAGTGTTGAGATGCTGGCTGTATATTAAAGTGGACTCTGAGGAGTTAAAGTGTGTTCTGTGTCTTGCTTTTTGTGAATGCTTCATTCACTGTCTTGACAGAGTACTCAGCTACTGACTATAGGTCATGTTATATAGATTGGAAGAGTTAATAATTTTAAGCTTTCATTTAATAAATTTAATTCAAATAAATGATGTACTAAAAAAAGAACCGTCTGTTTATTGTAAAATAAAATGTGAAACAGACTGGAAAAAACATCACAGCAAATATAAAAATATTAATATCAATAAATATTATAATCATTTAAAACATAAAAAAGTAAACCAGATAAAGGATAATTCTTACAATTGGGAAATATAATTCATTAGCTCATTCCTTCAACAAACATGTGGTAAACTCTTTCATCAGACACCATTTTAAGGTATCTGATGAAAGAGCTAGCAGACAAGATCTTCAGAGCATTCTGGTGGTGGTGTGAGAGACAGACAACAGACATGTTCCCAAAAAACAAGAAATAAGATAGAGTATTTTTTTGCCTTTTCCTATGGAAAGCATTAGTTGTACAGCTGGAGGTGAGCATTCTTAACCATTACTTAATTATGTGGAAGAAACTGGTCAGGACCAAAAATTTGGTCTCTGGTAATTGGACCCGTAAGTATTTTTCTTTTATAGTTTTTTCTTTTGTTCAGTTCTTCTTGAAGATGTTTATATAACAGAGTACAGATTGAGATCTGTTGTTTCTTGTGGAAATTACTTATGTGGGTTCTTTTCACTGAATGGTGTTCGTTTTGTTCTGTGGGGAGAAAAACTATTCCTCTAGAAAATGTTCAGTTTTCCCTGTGGCTTCATTCAGTAGTGAAATGTAGTGAATTGATTCTGCCATGGGTCAGAGGATAGAGCTTGGGTCTTTTGGAACTGTCTGTGATTATTGTACGGGATCGTTGTGAGGGCCAAATGAGATACTTAAGAAAGGGGTCATCAAAGTTAAAGGAATTCCTGGATACCTACAGGCAAAGAAGCTAGCTGGAGCTTATCTCTGTCCTTTGCTGTTTAAATATACACCGTGTAACTAGATGTTTCAAACTGAAATTAAAATATAAAAATTCAGTGCATTTCTTTAAAAGCAAGTAATAAGTTGTTTTGCAGATGGGTAGTTTCTTGTGTAGGAACCCTCTTTAGCAGATAAACATTTTTTTCCATATATTATTGGAAATTGATCCAGAAAAACAGAGAGTAAATAAGATGTTTGTTATTTTGCAGTTAATATTTTTTATCATTAAGTCTAGGGACTTTTTAGGTATGGTAAATAGATAATGGAACAGGAAAACAAATTACAGTCTTTAACTTTCTATCTGATAATTTACTGTTGAGAATATAAGGTTTGTGGGGCTTCCCAGACGGCACAGTGCTAAAGAATCTGCCTGCCTGTGTAAGAGAATGCGAGTTCAGTCCCTGGGTTGGGAAGATCCCCTGGAGGAGGAAATGGCAATCCATTCCAGTATTCTCACCTGGAAAATTCCATGGACAGATGAGCCTGGTAGGCTACAGTCCGTGAGATCACAAAGAGTCAGACAAGACTGGTGACTGATTTATTCATGCACACATACAAGATTTATAGGGAAGAAAAGGGATGAGATTTTTAGAAATGGAAACAAATAGTACTAAGATTTAATAGCTCTTCTGCTCAAATTAGCCTTGTTTTCTTTAATTCTGCCTATCTTATATGAACTTTTTTTCTTTTTTAAAGGAAACTTGAACATAACTTCCTGAGAAGATTTGATTCTTTATTTCTGGACTTCGTATATATAACAAGACCGTCAGAATGTCGGGAGCCTCAGTGAAGGTGGCTGTCCGTGTTCGGCCCTTCAATTCTCGAGAGACCAGCAAAGAGTCCAAGTGCATCATTCAGATGCAGGGCAACTCAACCAGTGAGTGCATGCTGTGTTCTGTCAGTCCTGTCTCATCTTCCTGTCCTTCCCCCTTTCCTTCTTGCTGTCATCAAAATAAATGAACATGTGGCTAGTAACACTTGGAACTTTGCTGTTCTGAATGTTCCACTGAATGTTTTCCCCTGTGATTTTTGCTGTAGCATATTTAAATATTGGCTGTTTATCTTCTTTACAATTGAGAATTCCCTAGAAAACTGAGTGAATTTAGCTAGTGTTATTAAGTTGAAATCTTAATGATAGTGAAGGTGTAAGCAGTGATTTTTAGTAAATGATGCTGTGAAATATACCTTATTGAGGGTGCAAGATTGCTTTAACTTCCTTGATTTTCAATAGTACTTGAGCTTACCAAGATGGTCTTAACACTTACACTGCTTCCTTATGATGATTCTTTGAGTTGAACGACAGATATAGCTAAAGCAGATAATAAACTTGTAAATTATTACTAAAAATGATCAGTCCTTGCTTCCTGGTTTGGTTCTCTGAACTATTCCTTAGGTGAAAAATGACGGAAGCTGGAGTTTTTGGTACTTGCATTAGTTACTTGATATGGGTCTGTAGGCAAACTATTACTTAAATAATGGTAAGTTCTACCATTTTAAAGCCTGTAACTTTGGGATAAAGTAGAATTGTTGTTCTTTCAGACCCAAGTTAATGCTAAATATTTGAGGAAATATGCTTATCTGTTTGTGGGCCAGTGTTCTGTGTAGAGGATTCTCCCAGTGGGAAATAAATCTATATGTTATGTTTGAGGTGTACAATGGGTGCTTTGACATGTTTATACATTTTTAAATGATCAACACTATCTAATTAGCATATCCATCACTTTTCATAGATAGTCACCTTTTATTTTAAGGTAAGAACACTTGAGATCTACTCCTTCAGCAAATTTTACATAAACATCATTAACCATAGTCACCATGATGCACTTTAGGTCTCCAGAACTTTGTACCCTTTGATCAATGTCTCCTTTTCTCCCCCAGCTCCCAGCCATCACTCTCTATTACTGTGTGTTTGCCATATATATGCACACACACACACATACATATTCCCCGTATACAACTTGGAACTTTCTTTTGCTAACACATTTTTCTGAACTTGCTAAATAGGACTTGCAACATTCTATTTTTTTGAAAAAGAGTCAAACGTTGGAGTCCAAACTGCTGTACCATTGTTTGTGTTTTACATTTCCTTGTCAGTTGTGCCAGTGATTCTGTGAATTATATATCCTATGAATAATTGTAAAAGAAAGATGCAGAATTTGGTATTATTCTCTAACTAATGTTATATTCTTAAATGTCACTCATCGAGGCTATGTTCTTATTTCTATTTCATTTTAAGAATTAAGTTTTACACAGTATATAACTAAATCCTTGGACAGGGCCTTGCTAGCCTTCTCTATATCATTCTGGTTTTAGTACAGGTGCTGCTGAAATGAGCACATTAAATTTTGGTTATTGAGCCTCTTGTTTCTTTCTGAAAAATGCGTTTATTTATAACTTAGTATGGAGGCATTTTTGACTGTTGGTGTTGCCTCTAAATGTCCTGGTATATCACAAGTTCTTTTAAAGGGTGGACATTAGGAAATCCTGGATCAGGAGCCAGAATTGATTCCAGAAAGGTCTACTTTTCTCTGATCCGTTTTGTATACTGACTATCCAGGAGAAATCCCCAGTATCATGGAGATGGAGTTTCATTCATGGTTGGGATGTTGGTACTTTCTTTGTAGAGTTGGAAATCTTATTAAAACTTTTAAGTAGAGAGTGAGTATTAAAAGACCATATCCATGAATGCAAAAGTCATATGATAATAATAAAGGAAAATGCTTACTAGCACAAGTAATAACACTAATGTTTTTCAAGACCATATCCATGAATGCAAAAGTCTTATGATAAAAATAAAGGAAAATGCTTACTAGCACAAGTAATAACACTAATGTTTTTCCTTGATGAGTAATCATTTTAGAATGCCCACATCTTAAATGGATTATATGTTTCTAGTTTTGTCAAGGTCAAATAGCATTACCTACTGCTACTGCTAAGTCACTTCAGTTGTGTCCGACTCTGTGCGACCCCATAGACGGCAGCCCACCAGGCTCCCCCGTCCCTGGGATTCTCCAGGCAAGAACACTGAAGTGGGTTGCCATTTCCTTCTCCAATGCATGAAAGTGAAAAGTGAAAGGGAAGTCGCTCAGTTGTGTCCGACCCTCAGCGACCCCATGGACTGCAGCCTTCCAGGCTCCTCCATCTATGGGATTTTCCAGGCAAGAGTACTAGAGTTGGGTGCCATTGCCTTCTCCGAGCATTACCTAATTTCCCTCCAATTTTGATTTATTTTTGTGAATAGGTAGGACATTCACAGGGTATGAATTGCAAAAAGTATGAAGAGTATACAGTACAATCATTCCTTTTACCCCATCACATAGGCAACCAGTTCCTCTTCCCAGAAGTAACTTCAAGGGGGGATTTCCTTTGAGAGATAGTTTAATTAGTAGCAGGTGTAATAATAACTTTTCTTTCAGTCTTGACTGCATTGTAAACACACGAATAAACTTCATGTTTATATTTTGTCAAAATTGGTTTTTTGGTGTGGTTTTTTTTTTCTTTTTTTTTTTGAGATTTTGGCATGAAAGGATATCCAAAAAAGTTAATAGGTTTTATTTACTAACAAGTATCTACTATATGTGTAATGATATGCTAAGTACTAAACAGATATAAAAAAGCTAATCTATTGACTGTTCAGGAGTATGTAGCAAATTAAAATTTTCTGTAGTTCTGGATAGTTATGTGAAATGGATTTGGGTCCACTTGATTTTCTTTGCCTTTTTTTTTTTTTTTTGATCATCTAGGTTAAAAACCTAGTTTCAGTTCAGTTCAGTTGCTCAGTCGTGTCCGACTCTTTGTGACCCCATGAATTGCAGCACACCAGGCCTCCCTGTCCATCAGCAACTCCCAGAGTTCACTCAGACTCATGTCCATTGAGTCAGTGATGCCATCCAGTCATCTCATCCTCTGTCGTCCCCTTCTCCTCCTGCCCCCAATCCCTCCCAGCATCAGAGTCTTTTCTAATGAGTCAGCTCTTCGCATGAGGTGGCCAAAGTACTGGAGTTTCAGCTTTAGCATCATTCCTTCCAAAGAAATCCCAGTTTACTAATGGCTAATAAGAAAGGTATTAGTCTTCATTGTATCTAAGATATATGGCTGCCTTTTTTACTTTATTATTTTGATGGTATAGACAATAATGTTAGTTTGGGGGAAAAAGGTAAAATTACCCCAATACTGATATTCACTCTGGATGAAAGATTTCAGGTGTTTTCACTGGTAGATTGCAAACTGAAGAAGGAAATAAGATTCCTGGTTGAACATTTTCTAAGGATAGGGCCATAAATTTTGGAGTTTTGTTTACTCGTTCTTGTTTGTTTCCCACAAAGATATCTCCAGAATTATTGAAAATATTTGTCTTTTGATGAAATATGGAAGAATAAATGCTTAGTTTTTATTAAAAGTAATTAATGTGGTTAGAATAGACTTGGAAAAAAAAAAAGTAGACCTGGGCATATTCTACTACTCCTATGAAAACCAGCCTTTAGACCAGCTTAAACACCATGCTGAACTACCAATGGTTTTTCCATCATATTTTGTCCACATCCTTTCTAGACAGCAGTCCAAGTGGCTCTGATCTGCCTTGATCTTTCTCTTCCTCTTTAACACATTAAGCATGCATGTGTGCTCAGTCACTCAGTCATGTCCAACTCTTTGCGACCCCATGGAGCCCTGCCAGGCTCCTCTGTCAATGGAATTTTCCTGGCAAGAAATACTGGAGTGGGTTGCCATTCCTACTCCAGAGGATCTTCCCCACCCAGGAATCTAACCTGTGTCTCCTGAGTCTCCTGCATTAGCCAGTGGATTCTTCACCACTGTGCCACCTGGGAATCTCCTGTAACACATTGCCTCTTTGCATTTAAACATTCTCCAGGAGAAATTTGTGACTTTTAAAACAACATTAGTCTCCTGAAACAAAAACCTCTCATTAGCCTTAGAAAAAGTAGTGTTAGTTTTCTAGCTGAATGCTTTGTCATAAGTTTGGGGTAATTTTGGTTCCTCTGAAAGGTGTTTGTTCTTCAAAAGCTAATTCACTAATTGTATCAGAGACATTTTCCTCTAGAATTTTTGGCGTTTTTCAGTTTTCTGCTGTTTTCTTTTTTTTTTTCCCCTGCAATTTTATATGGCATTTTCTTAGTAATTTGACTAACACGTAATCCAAATAATTTCTGAGTGAGAGATTTCACATGAGCCCATTTGTTATATTTAGAAAGTATTAATGGCTTGTTTTTTTAAAAAATTGGGCTTAAGATTGGGAGAGAGCATGGATTTGGAACCTCGAATTGTTGCAAAAAATGAAATGAATTTGCTATAGCCACATGTGTTAGCTGCATTAAAAGACTGCTATGCTGGCAAGCTGGCCTGGACTGTTGCTCACGGGGATTAAAGCTGATTGTTGATGGAATGCAGTGGAATGTTCCTGCCATAAGGTCTCTTATGAAAAAGTAGAAGAGGGTGAAGAGTACTTTAGGGAATGTGCCAGAGTTGAAAACTGAGTAGTGGCAGTTTTATTCAAGCACTTTCTGGTCTCAGAGGGAGTGTTTTCCATGGCACAGATAAAGGTTACTGCCTTGACATTTTGAAGACTAGAGTGCATACAAATAGCTTTGTTTAATAATACCCCGTTATATTCTAAATTTCTCCCACTTCGGAAGCATTTTTTATTGTCTAATTACTTTAAAAAAGGAAAATGGGAGAAAATTAATGCTCTTACTGCTCACATTTATGGTTAGGTTATATTTGTAAATCTGGAGACTTTGAAACTGCATAAATTCCCCTCTGATCTTTGGCTTTGTTTTTAACCATAATAGTCTGTCTCCAGCCCTTTGGTAATTCCCCTTCATATTTTTATTAATCTTCCTGAGCCTGGGGTCTTTTATTTATTTTTTCCCTAGGCCCAGGTATTAAGGTGGGATAAAAGAAGTCTTGGGTTTTTTTTTTTCCCTGCTGATTACTTACATTGTACATTTTAAAAGGCTTTTTTATTCACACATGTGCATTTCTAAACCACATGCTGCACATCACAACTGGTACAGAGAATGACTTCATGTCCATTAATGAAAATCTGGAATGGGGGAAGGACTGGGACAAAAGGGAGCTTGGAAAGGAAGACTTTTGAAAGGAATTCTTACAAATCTGTATGCTTTTTCTGGCATAAATTAATATAACTGCACGAAAATAAATGGGACTTGCCTGGTAGTCCAGCAGTTAAGACTCCGTGCTGCCAGCACAGGGGGCCCGGGTTTGATTCCTGGCCAAGGAATGAGATCAGCTTGGGTACCAGTGGCACTAAACTTTTTAAAAAATTCTAACATGAAACACTTTTTCTGTGGTCCAGACTTGGCGCTAGGCTCCTCCTCACCACGGGGGACAGGCACACCCTTTCTCTTTGGGTGTGCATCTCTGCCTTGCTTCTTAACTGAACAAACCACTTCTCTGTGTGCTCTCCCACTAGTTGTTGTGGTGTGTCTCTAATAATAGACTTTGTACCTGCAAAAAAAAAAAGAGAAAGACTTGAGCTATAGCAGTGACCTTTCATTGTGTGTGTTTGGGATGGAGAAATAAAGGTGCCCCTGAAATGGTATTATATTTACTCAGTTGGGGTTGATGGAAACCAGTTTTGCCCTTTAGAATGACTTTTGGAATGGGTTGATAAAGGGAAGGTCCAGGTGCTGCACTGTCTGTTGCGTTCTCACAGTTCTATTTGGTACTCAATGATTTCTCATACGGCAACTTACTAAACTGACATTTTGAAATGTATTCCTGTTTCTTAGGTTTTTCTTATACTGGATAAAGTTTATGGTCTTAAGGAAGGGCATTAGATTGCACCCTCTACTAGATGAGATTAATTTTTCTGTAACTTAGCACATTGTTTTTCTTTTTAATTGGAGAATAATTGCTTTACAATGTTGTGTTGGTTTCTGCCATACATCAGCATGAATCAGCCATAGATATGCATGTCTCTTCCTCCTTGAACCTCCCTTCTACCTCCCCCCTCCACACCGCCCTTCTGAGTTGTCACAGAGCACCGAGTTGAGCTCACTGTGTTATACAGAAACTTTCCACTAGCTAGCTATTTTACCTGATGCTGGGAAAAATTGAGGGCAGGAGGAGAAGGGGATGACAGACGATGGGATGGTTGGATAGCAACACTGACTCAATGACATGCTTTTGAGCAAACTCAGGGAGAGAGTGATGGACAGAGAAGCCTGGCATGCTGCAGTTCATGGGGTCGAAAAGAGTCGGACATAACTTAGTGACTGAACAACAACAACAAATATATATGTTCCAGTCCTACTCTCTCAGTTTGTCCCACCCTCTCCATCCCGCCTGTGTCCATACGTCTGTCTTTATGTCTGTGTCTCTATTCCTGCCCTGCACATAGGTTCATCAGTGCCCTATTTCTAGATTCCATATATATGCATTAATATAAAAGACTTGTTTTTCTCTTTCTGACTTACTTCACTCTGTATGGGGCTTTCCCTGGGGCTCATCTGGTAAAGAATCCACCTGCAATGCGGGAGACCTGGGTCCGCTTCCTGGGTTGGAAAGATCCCTTGGAGAAGGGAAAGGCTACCCACTCCAGTATCAGGTGGCAAAGAGTCAGACATGACTGAGCGACTTTCACTTTCTTTTTTCTTTTCACTGCGTATGACAGGCTCTAGGTTTATCCATCTCAGTAGAACTGATTCAGATTTGTTCTTTTTATGTTTTGTTGTTGTTTATTCTCTAAGTTGTGTCTGACTCTTTGCAACCCTATGGACTGTCGCCTGCTAGGTTCCTCAGTTTATGGGCTTTCCCAGGCAAAAATACTGGAGTGTGTTGCCATTCCCTTCTCTAGGGGTTCTTCCCCACCCAGGGATTAAACCTGGGTCTCCTACATTGCAGACAGATTCTTTACTGTCTCAGCCACCAGGGAAGCTCTATGTAGTCAGCAAGAACAAGACCAGGAGCTGATTGTGGCTCAGATCAGGAACTCCTTATTGCAAAATTTAGGCTTAAATTGTAGGAAGTAGGGAAAAACACTGGACCATTCAGGTATGACCTAAATCAAATCTCTTATGATTATACAATAGAAGTGACAACTATTTAATTCAAGGGATTAAATCTGATAGAGTGCCTGAAGAACTATGGACGAACGTTCATAACATTGTACAGGAAGTGGTGACCAAAACCATCCCAAAGAAAAAGAAATGCAAGAAGGCAAAATGGTTGTCTGAGGTGGCCTTACACATTGCTCAGGAAAGAAGGGAAGCAAGAAGCAAAGGAGAAAAGGAAAGATATAGCCAATTGAATGCAGAGTTCCAGAGAATAGCAAGGAGAGACAAGGAAGCCCTCTTAAGTGAACAGTGCAAAGAAATAGAGGAAAACAATAGAATGGGAAAGACTAGAGATCTCTTCAAGAAGATTGGACATACCAAGGGAACATTTCATGCAGAGATGGGCACTATAAAGGGCAGAAACAATAAGGACCTAATAGAAGCCGAAGATATTAAGAAGAGGTGGCAAGAATACACAGAACTGTATTAAAAAGGTCTTAATGACCTGGATAACCACCATGGTGTGGTCACTCACCTAGAGCCAGACATCTTGGAGTGTGAAGTCCAGTGGGCCTTAGGAAGCATTACTACGAACAAAGCTAGTGGAAGAGATGGAATTCCAGCTGAGCTTTTTCAAATTCTAAAAGATGATACCGTTAAAATGCTACACTCACTATGTCAGCAAATTTGGAAGACTCAACAGTGGCCACAGGACTGAAAAAGGTCAGTTTTCATTCCAGTCCCAAAGAAGGGTAATGTTAAAATTGCTGTACAATTGTGCTCATTTCACATGCTAGCAAGGTAATGCTCAAAATCCTTCAAGCTAGGCTTCAACAGTATGTGAACTGAGAAATTCCATATGTACAAGCTGGATTTAGAAAAGGCAGAAGAACCAGAGATCAAATTGCTAACATCTGTTGGATCATAGAAAAAGCAAGGAAATTCCAGAAAAACATCTACTTTTGCTTCATTGACTACATCAAAGCTTTTGACTGTGTGGATCACAACAAACTGTGGAATATTCTTAAAGAGATGGGAATACCAGGTCTCCTTACCTGCCTCCCAAGAAACCTGTGTGCATGTCAAGAAGCAGCAATTAGAACTGGACATGGAACAAGGAACTGATTCAAAATTGGGAAAGGAATTCATCAAGGCTGTATATTGTCACCCTGCTTATTTAATTTCTAGCAGAGTATATTGTGCGAAATGCTGGGCTGGATGAATCCCAGGCTGGAATCAAGATTGATGGGAGAAATATCGACAACCTCAGATATGCAGATGATACCACCCTAATGGCAGAAATTGAAGAGGAACTGAAGAGCCTCTTAATGAAGGTGAAAGAGAAGAGTGAAAAAGCTGGCTGGAAACTCAGCATTTAAAAAAATAAGATCGTGGCATCCAGTGCTATCACTTCATGCCAAATAGATGGAGAAAAAGTGGAAACAGTGGTAGATTTTATTTTCTTTGGCTCCAAAAATCACTGTGGATAGTGACTGCATCCACGAAATTAAAAGATACTTATTGTAATTCAACTATTCTTCAATAAAGTATATATATTATGGGGAAAAAAGGTACTTGCTCCTTGGAAGAAAAGCTATGACAAGCCTAGACATTGTATTAAAAAACAGAGACATCACTTTGCTGACAAAGGTCCATATAGTCAAAGCTGTGGTTTTTCCAGTAGTCATGTACTAATGTGTAAGTTGGACCAGAAAGAAGGCTGAGTGCTGAAGAATTGATGCTTTTGAACTGTAGTGCTGGAGAAGACTCTTGAGAGTCTCTTGGACAGCATGGAGATCAAACCAGTCAGTCCTACAGGAAATCAACCCTGAATATTCCTTGGAAGGACTGATGTTGAAGCTGAAGCTCCAGCACTTTGGCCACCTGATATGAAGAGCTGACTCATTGAAAAAGACCCTGATGCTGGGAAAGATTGAAGGCAGGAGGAGAAGGGGATGACAGAGGATGAGATGGCTGGATAGTATCATCGACTCAATGAACATGAGTTTGAGCAAACTCTGGGAGTTGGTGAAGGACAGGGAAGCCTGGCATGCTGCAGTGAATGGATCGCAAAGAGTCGGACACAACTGAGCGACTGAACAAAAACAAAACGCTTTTAAACATGATATAGCAAATAAAAATTTTTTGTTTATTTATTTTTTACGCTATGTTGAGTCTTCAGTGCTGCTTGGGCTTTTCTCTAGTTTTGGCATTGGGGGCTACTCTCTAGTTGCAGTGCTCGGGCTTCTCTTGTTGCAGAGCACAGGCTCTAGCGCTCGAACTTCAGTTACTGCAGCACATAGGCTCAGTGGTTGTGGCTCCCAGGCTCTAGGATACAGGCTCAATATTTGAGGCGCATGGGCTTAGTTGCTCTGCAGCATGTGGAATATTCCCAGACCAGAGATCTAACCCATATCTCCTGAATTAGCAGGCGATTCTTTACCACAGAGCCGCCAGGGAAGCCCCGTCAGATTGTTTTTTCTGGTTGCTTTTGGTACCTAAATTGTTGTATTCGATGGGAATATACATTTAAAGGCAGAAACAGTTGAGCCTGTCATTAAAGGAGGAGGCCATTGCTATTGTATATCTGGAATTGCTTTTTATTATAATGTATAATTCAGAGTTCTTTAATTATCTAAATAAGTTGTTTTCACATCTAGATTGTGAAACAGCAAAGAGGGAAGACTGAAAAAAATCTTTTAGGAAACCTGCTGTTTTGCATCTAGTCAAAAGAGGTTGTCTTGATTAAATCCAGACTATACTTCAGGTGGCCTTTTTATATGCATATGTTGCTTTTTTCAAAGGGGAAAACAACCATGCCCAGTTTTGTTGGTTTTTTTTTTTTTTTCAATGCCTTCTTTGTGATTCTCAAGAAATATTTTGGAGTTCATTTTTTTTTTTTTTTAGTTCATTTTTGAAAGTCTGTGCCAACATCGAAGTGCTTATTGCTTTTGGTAGCTTCCCAGTGAAGTGTGAAGCACTGCAGTGAGAGCTAGGAAATCCGGAGCAGTTAGAGAGACTGAGAAGGGAAGGGGCTGCTGCTGCCTGTCATCTCGTGGGCCAAGTTGATTTTTGGAGATTTAATTTTTGGTCATATATCAACAATGTGCTTATTTTATGAAAAAACATTTCTATTGGGGTAAGAACTGTTCTTGGCTGTACTGTGTAGAGATGAATGCTTTGTACAATAGGTGGTAAGAAAAAGAAATAAGAAATTAGGTCCTTGAGAGATCTGTGGGAATTGAGATTTTTGTTATTCAGCAAGCATGGGCTGGGAGGTAACTAGGGACCCAGAGTGTGTTTAGTCTGAGAGTTAAGTGATCAAAGCAGTGTGCTGACCTTTATGAGGCTTTAGGAGAGAGATCTGAATAATTGAGGGGCAGGGCCAGGAAAGATAGAGAATGTCTGGGAAGCCTCTTTTGTTTTGGCAGAACAGAAAACTGTAGGGCTAGAATTAGCAGAAGCTGTACAAATGACGAAATGATTTAACTACAGTTACTGTTTCCCTGTGACATTGTTCAGGTCTGATTCCAGAGTTCCTTTTGTAGCTGTGAATAAAATAGAGAAGGTAAAATTGGTGAAGGGGGAAACAAAAGCAGCTTTTACTTTTTAAATTGCCTTTTAGTGGGGGAAAAACCACCACGATTACCAGTTAAACACTTAAGCTGTGCCAGCCACTATTAGGCCCTTACAGACTAACTCATTTAATTATCAGAACAGTCCTATGGCAGATATTCTTATTTTCCCCATATTACAGATGAGGGCATGAATTCTGGTTAACTTGCCTAAGGTCTCACATTTAGGACTGAGAGAAATAGAAAATGAACTGGTGCTGTCTTACTCCAGAACCCTCATTTTTTTCCTTTTAATTGAAGTATAGTTGATTTGCCAACATCTGCTGAATCATAGAAAAAGCAAGGGAATTCCAGGAAAACATCTACTTCTACTTCATTGACTACACTAAAGCCTTTGTGTTGATCACAGCAAACTGTGGAAAATTCTTAAAAGAGATGGGAATACCAGATCACCTTACCTGCCTCCTGAGAAACGTGTATGCAGGTCAAGAAGCAACAGTTAGAACTGGACAAGGAACAACAGACTGGTTCCAAATTGGGAAAGAAGTATGTCAGGGCTGTAGGTTGTCACCCTGCTTATTTAAGCTATATGCAGAGTACATCATGAGAAATGCTGGGCTGGATGAAGCACAAGCTGAAATCAAGATTGCCAAGAGAAATATCAATAATCTCAAGTGCAGATGACACCACCCTAATGGCAGAAAGTGAAGAGCAACTAAAGAACCTCTTGATGAAAGTGAAAGAGGAGAGTGAAGAGCTGGCTTGAAACTCAACATTCAAAAAACTAAGATCATGGCATCTGGTCCCATCACTTCATGGCAAATAGATGGGAAAACAATAGAAGCAGTGACAGACTTTATTTTCTTGGGGTCCTGAATCACTGCAGATGCACTGCAGATGGAAACTGCCGCCATGAAATTAAAAAGTTTTTGTTCTTTTGAAGAAAAGCTATGACAAACCTAGACAGTGTATTAAAAAGCAGAGACATCACTTTGCTGACAAAGGTCCATCTAGTCAAAGCTATGGTTTTTCCAGTAGTCATGTATGAATGTGAGAGTTGGACCATAAAGAAGGCTGAGTGCCGAAGAATTGATGCTTTTGAACTATGGTACTAGAGAAGACTCCTGAGAGTCCCTTGGATTGCAAGGAAATCCAACCAGTCAGTCCTAAAGGAAATCAGCTCTGAATATTCATTGGAAGGACTGATGCTGAAGCTGAAGCTCCAATACTTTGGTCACCTGATGGGAAGCGCCAACTCATTGGAAAAGACCCTGATGCTGGGAAAGACTGATGGCAGGAGAATGGGGCGACAGAGGATGAGATGGTTGGATAGCATCACTGACTCAATGGATATGAATTTGAGCAAACTCTGGGAGATAGTGAAGGACAGGGAATCCTGGAGTGCTGCAGTCCATGGGGTCACAGAGTCCAACACAACTGAGCAACTTAACAGCAGCATAGTTGATTTACAATGTTAGTTTCTGGTGTACAGCAAAGTCATTCTGATATATATATATCTTCTTATATCTATTTTCTTTTTGATATTCTTTTCCATTATGATTTATTACAGGACATTAAATAGAGTTCCCAGTGCTCTGTAGGACCTTGTTGTTCATCTACTTTTATATATAGTGGTTTGTATCTGCTAATTCTGAACTCCTAATTTATCCCTCTTCTACGCCCTTTTCCCCTTTGGTAAACCTAAGTTTGTTTTCCATGTCTCTGAGTCTGTTTCTGTTTTGTAACTACGTTCATTTATGTTATATTTTAGATTCCACATATAAGTGCTATCATATGGTATTTGTGTTTCTCTTTCTGACTTACTTTTTAATACTCTGAGATTGAGTGTATAGTTGACCCTTGAATATCAAGGGGGTTAGGGTGGCGACCCTCAGCAGTTTAAAATCTGCCTATAATCTGTTGACCCTTTGTATCCGTGGTTTGCATCCATGGATTTAACCAACCCTAGATTGTGTAGTACTGTGTATTTACTATTGAAAACAGTCCACATGTAAGTGGACCCATGCATTTCAAACCTGTGTTGTTCAAGGGTCAGCTATGTTGTAAACATATACAGTACAATTTATCCTATTTTATAAGATTTAGAATCTAATTTTGTTATTTTAAATGATTAGGAAATTTTATGATTGTCGATCTTTGCTCAAATCTACTTTATGGTAATATACTTTATACCATTTTAATATATTTTGAAAATACACTATTCTAAGTTGGGAAGAAGCTGCTTATGGGGTTTAGTTTTATGGTTTTGGATATAAATTTAAGAAAAATGCCATATTTCTTAAATTTGGATATAGAAAGCTTTTGGAAATGGAAGTTGGTGCTGAAGATATCACTAGGATTTTTAACAAACTCAAAACATGCTGTTTTAGAAAAGTTAATTTAAAGTTACTCTGTTGCCACAATGATATGTTAATTGTAGTTGCAGGCAAAAATCTTTAATAGTTTGCCAACAACAGTGTAATTGCTACATAGAGACTTTGAGATATTAGATAAATAAATTTATTCTGGAGAATAAAAGGGCTTTTTGAGTACAACTCTTGTTTTGACTGCCTTGTTTTCTAGGACTTAGTAATTAAAACATTATTTCTGCATCTTGATGCTGAAGTAACAAAGTTGGAAAGAAGGCAAGGGAAAAAAGGGGGTTAATTTGGGGGACTAAGCAGTCGTTTAAAAGCTAATTTTGACTTGAAGGGACTCCAAGAAAGAGAAGATGGTCTTATGGTTCATCAATAAACTAAAACCTATAGAACATTTTATGGAAATCATTTTAAAGGCATTTCCATTTATCTTGGATAAGGGTCTTCAGGCCTTTACATCAAAGATGCTATCCTCTTCTCTCTTCTCTAGTTCTCCTAAGGTAAGGGATATCAGCAGGAAGAAAAAAAAGTTTGAAGACAAAAGGGGCAAGGTGTGAAAGCTGCAGGGGAGGATAAATAAATGTGAAGTTATCTACCCTGTGGACTTGGGGAAGATACAAACAAATCAGACCTTCAGTTCTAAGGCTGCCTTTCTGATTTATGAAGGGAGACTTAAGGAAACAGCCTTAAAGCCAGATGAGATGTGGATGGTGATGGGAGCCAAGGCCCAGAGGTGAGGATGAGCAGAGTGAGTTATGGGGACGTGAGTAGATCACCTGAACAAAAAAGACTCTTCCTCTGGGGAGTCCAAAGATGGTTATGATGATAAACACTAATGACAGTCACTAACATAGCCTGACTTCCTTTGTCTTTTGTCTCTCAGGATCCTGTCCTCTCCTGATTGCCTGCCTTCCTCACAGGCCATTCTCTTCTCTTACCTTATTTCCTGTGTTGAAAGTACACCAGGACTTCGTCTCTTCTCTTTGATATCTTTTCTGTCTTCAGAGAAGACAGACTCCCTAGGTGATTTCATCTAGGCTCAAGGTTTTAAATGTCTCTGAGGTGACGGTAACTCTCAAACTCATTTCTCCAGCCTGAACCCCTTTTTAGAACTCTAGACTTGTCTACCCAACTGCTAACTTAACTGTACTTAAAGGTCTAAGACGTTATCTCAAACTCAGCATGTCTTCAACAGAACCGATTCCAGACCAGAAATATTGGAGTCACTCTCTAGTCTTCTCTCTTTTTCTTACAGACCATGTGTAATTCATCAGTAAATCAATTCTGTTTTCTCTGCTTTCACCATCTCTCCTGAATCTGGTTACTTTTTATCATTTGCACTCTTGTCCAAGAACACTCCAGTAGCTTCCTGTCTTTCTCCTTCTGCTTTTGTTCCTATGCAGCAGCCAGAGTCCTATTTTAGACATGGCTTAAAACTCAACATTCAAAAAACTAAGATCATGGCATCCAGTTCCATCACTTCATGGCAAATAGATGAGAAAACAATGGAAACGGTGACAGACTTTACTTACTTGGGCTCCAGAATCTCTGTAGATGGTGACTGCAGCCATAAAGATATTAGCTCTTTGGAAGAAAAACTATGACAAACCTAGGCAGTGTATTAAAAAGCAGAGGCTTTACTTTGCTAACAAAAGTCTGTCTAGTCAGAGCTATGGTTTTTCCAGTAGTCGTGTATGGATGTGAGAGTTGGACCATAAAGAAAGCTGAGTGCCAAAGAATTGATGCTTTTGAACTATGGTGTTAGAGAAAATTCTTGAGAGTCCCTTGGACTGCAGGGAGATCCAACCAGTCAGTCCTCAAGGAAATCAGCTCTGAATATTCATTGGAAGAACCGATGCTAAAGCTGAAGTTCCAATACTTTGGCCACCTGATGTGAAGAATGGACTCATTGGAAAAGACCCTGATGCTGGGAAAGATTGAAGACAGGAAGAGAAGGGGGTGACAGAGGATGAGATGGTTGGATGGCATCACGTACTCGATGGACATGAGTTTGAGCAAGCTCCTGGAGTTGGTGATGGACAGGGAAGCCTGGCATGCTTCATTCTGTGGGGTTGCAAAGAGTGGGACATGACTGAGTGACTGAACTGAACTGAAACCTCATTGTTTCACCCCTGTGCTTTAAATCCTTTTTTGGTTTCTTGTCACTTTTAGAATATAACTAAAGATTCTCACCTTGACCACACAATCTGGCTAGCTCTCTGACATCACAGGTCATTATTGTTTATACTGGTGGCCCTGCAGTACCCTAAATGTCCTGCAGATCCCCGCTCAAACATCGTCTTCTCAGACATGGCAGTCTGCCTGTTCTCATCACTCCTCCCACCTCCACTGCCACTTTGTATCTCCTAACTCTTCTTTAATTTTCTTCACCAGGTTATACTATCTCTCTTAGTTAACTGTCTGCTTTCCTGGTTAGAATGTAAGCTCCTTCAAGGCAGGAACTGATTTTTCACTGGATACCTTCTTGCGTGGGGCATGGTAGGCACCCAAATATTTGTTAAATGAAAGAATATTGTGAATATTTACTTTATGCTAGGTCCTGAGCTAAAACTCTTGACGTTGATTGGTATCCAACAATTCTATAAAGTTAGGCTCCATTATTGTACCTGGTTTACAGATAAGAAAATTGGTGCTTACTGTTTATTATGTGCCTAGTTATAGATGAACCCTAGAATGATATTGGATACTCACAGTGAGGTTAGATCAAATCTTCTATAGTATTCTATTTTCTTCACTGTTAAAATATTTAATAATAATATCTTCTAGAAATATTTCCTAGATCATTATAGGTTTTGATTATTGAATATTGGGTCAAATTGTAAAACAAAATTCCATTTTGGATCAAGAAACGCAATGGTTTTGATATAGACCTTTCTTTCTCCTGGCCCCCACAAATGCCACACACTGGAACTTAGGGGTTTCTGATGCCTGATGCAGTTCTCATGGGAGTTTTTATGTAAATGGCAAGCAGAAGTTCCCAAACGTTCTACAGTGGTGGTTGTGTTCTGTGTAATTGGTCTCCACACTTCCATTCATGCTTTCTTCTAGTCTTTTCTCCATGCTGTAGCCCATCCATCACTGTAACCAAGTCACTCCAGTGGCTTCTCATTGGGCAGGGATTCACCCGCTCCTTGGAGTCTGCCCATGATCCTGAGATTTTAGTGCTTTTCTACTCTTTGCTGCTCACTGCACGTGAACTTCACCTGTCAAACCAGTACCTGTGATTCACATGCTTATTTTTGCCCCAGGCCTTCTTAGTGGAGTTCCCTGGCCTGGGATGCACCTTGCCCAGTGGTTCAGAGCCTTGGAGCCAGAGGATCTAAATTCCAGTTCAGGCTCTGGCCTTGGGGAGCTCAGGGCACTCTGAACGTGAAGTGGAGATGATGATTGCATAAGGTTATTGTGCGGATTAAATGAGTGCGTCCATGTGATGTGTTAGCACGGTGCTCAGGACATATGAAGTGTTCGTGCTCAGTCGTGTTCAACTCTTTGTGGTCCTGTGGATTGTAGCCCACCAGACTCCTCTGCCCATGGAGTTTTCCAGACAAGAATATTAGATTGCCATTTCCTACTCCAGGAGGTCTTCCTGACCCAGGGATCAAACTCTCATCTCTGTGTCTCCTGCATTGGCAGGCAGATTCTTTACCCCTATTGCCTCCTAGGAAGTGTTAGCTAATATTATCAGCACTGTCTTCTACTTATCCTTCAGCCTGGCTTTCTCTTTCACCAAGTTAGAGTCTACTGACTACAAAGTGTCTGTTTTTTGTATATTTCCTTTTGTAAATTCCTGTTTATATGTTCTTACAGGACCCAGTGCTTGGGTAGCATGGATCTTGCCAGAATTTGAAAGCATGTATTTATTTTGTGGGATTGTATGTCTGTCTCCTCCATTGATTCTGAGCTCTGGAAGGGCAGAAAGAACTCTTTTGCTTGCCGTCACATCCCTAGCCCAGTGCCTGGGACATAGTTTGTACTTCATAAATGTGCTCAGTACATGTGCCCAATGAAGAAAGGGCTGCTTAATTTTTCCTTTGTTCAATTAGGATCTTGGAATCTTCTGCAATAACCCTTCCTTTGAGAAAGAGCAATGTTGGTGTAGAAACTAGCTTTGTTTCAGACTTGGGAGCTCATTGAGTATGCGTACGCAGGGCAGGGACCACTGGAAGACAGGCAGAAAGATCAGGAGCATGGACTTTTCTGGATGGATGCTGTTGGGACAGTACTTTGGTTGAATGAAGGGCTTTGAATGATGCACCATTCTGGTTGTAGCTGTGATACTCAGCAGGGATTCAGCCACTTCCTGTTGAGTCTCTGCTCTGTGCTGGGCATTGAGCCAGATGCTGAGCGCCTCACCCTTCTAATTGAATGTATGTTTCAGGGGAACTACTTGGGAAGGTGGAACTACTTGAATGCTGAGTACTTGGCATTTATTTACATCTTCTAGTGTTTATGATAGGGCAGTGCCTCTAGGGTGTGTGCCTTGTGTGTGAGATCAAGAATGTGCTTCATACCTACATAAGAAGTCTCACGCAAAGCAAGCTTATCATGTCTAGACCATAGGAGAAAATCCTGCAGCAATAGATTTCAATGGTAAGATACCTCTGTCTGCCATGAGATTCTGAATTTCCTGTGAAATACAAACTGTAAGCTGTTGTGTTGTTGTTTAGTCGCTAAGTGGTGTCTGTCTCTTTTGCAACCCCATGGACTGTAGCCTGCCACACTTCTCTGTTCATGGCATTTCCAGGCAAGAATACTGGAATCGTCATTTCCTTCTGCAGGGAATCCTCCTGACTCAGGGATCAAACCTGTGTCTCCTGCTTGGCAGCAGGTTTTTTTTTTTTTTTTTTTTTTAATCACAAAACCACTGAAGAAACAGTTCTGAAGACCTGAGGAAGAAGAGGGTTTTTCAATACCCATTCCACCCTTGTGCCTCCAACATATGACTGTCCGTTATCCTTGCCCTTCCTGCTGTCCTCCATCAGTAATTCTTCTTATGCCTATACTATTTAAAACCTGGTCATTTTTCCTCTTGTTCCTGGTTTACCTACTACTGCTGTTTCCTAGAAACTGTATTCTGTTATCTGGGTTGAAATTTAGATACCTCCTTCCCAGAGATTAATGATTCTTGCCAGAAGCTGAACACGTTGGCTACTCAGGGAGAAGACTCAGGAAGTAAGTGGTGTTGAGAGAGCTACCTTCCAGTTCACACATAAGCATCACCTACTTACCAAGTCAGCACTGTGAGTGATATAGAAAGAGGAGTCATGGTTTCCAGCCACAAAGAAGTGACAATCTATAAGGAAAGATAAAACTAACGAATTCATTGGCTCTTTGGTATATGTTGAGTATCTACCATGTGTAAGGCACGTTCCTGGTACTAGAGAGTAGAGCAGTGAATGAAACAGAAATTCTAGTCTCATGGAACTTACTTTCACCTCAGTGACTCATATAATAAGTCAGGTACTTATGAGAGCAATGAAGAAAAATCAGGCAGGGTAAGAGGATGGAGAGTGAAGTGAATGCTGATTTAAATTGGATAATCAGAAAAGGGCCTTGTGATAAAATGATGTTCAGTTGGAGACCTGTGTGAAATTGGGGGCGTGTGCTGGTCAGATACCAGGGAGAAAGCATTCCTGCAGAGTAGTAAGTATGGAGACCCTGAGATGCGAATGTGTGTCTAGTAAGAAGGCCAGTGGGACTGGAGTGAAGGGTGCCTCTTTGGAGAGGGGTTGCGGAGGGAGTGGAGTTTTGTTCAATGTACGATTGGAGGGTTCCCTGGAGGCTCATCTTAGAGCTGGTCTGGATTGCGTCTGAGAAGGATCATTACCTGCAGCGTGGAGATGAGCCTTTTCAGAGGCCCAAAGGATAGTGGGGAGCCCAGTTAGGAGGTGTTGCATCCAGGTGGGAGAGAAGGTGGCTTGCACCAGGATGGTGATAAAGGTGGTGGTGACAAGTTGTGGGATTCTCAGTACATTTTCAAAATAGAACTGACAACATAGATGAGATGTGGAGAGTGAGAGAAAAAAGTCATAAGTGATTCCATGATAGTCTACAGGAAATTGCTAGTGGAGGTGGGTCCAGATCTGGAGTACACAGTGTGTCTAGAGAAATCTTGATAGAAGAGGAGGCCTCGGATGTAGAAGGAGTCTTGAAAAGCTGTGTGAAATAATTTTATATGAAAGAAAGCACCATGAAGTATAGTGCAGCACTTCATAAAATAGAATTACGTTTAACTCCCATCCTCAAAATATACCAGGAATCCTTTCCTTGAAGAAGAAGAATTGATTTATCCTAGAGAAAGCCTGTACACTGATGACACTTGACCCTGGGAGGCATACTATATTTGTAGTACCTTTTGCATTGATGAAGATATTGTTTAAATGTTGAACGTATTCATTAATTGCTATAGTTCCACTAACATGTGAATGCTTTTAGTTCAGTTCAGTTGCTCAGTCGTGTCAGACTCTTTCCAACCCCAAGGACTGCAGCGCACCAGACTTCCCTGTCCATCACCAACTCCCAGAGTTTGTTCAAACTCATGTCCATTGAGTCGGTTATGCCATACAACCATCTCATCTTTTGTTGTCCCCTTCTCCTGCCTTCAGTCTTTTCCAGCATCAGGGTCTTTTCCAATGAGTCAGCTCTTCACATCAGGTGGCCAAAGTATTGGAGTTTCAGTGTCAGTCCTTCCAGTGAATATTCAGGACCGATTTCCTTTAAGATTGACCAGTCAGATCTCCTTGCAGTCCAAGGGACTCTCAAGAGTCTTCTCCAACACCACAGTTCCAAAGCATCAATTCTTTGGTGCTCAGCTTTCTTTATGGTCCAACTCTCACATCCATACATGACTACTAGAAAAACCATAGCTTTGACTAGATGGACCTTTGTCGGCAAAGTAATGTCTCTGCTTTTTAATATGCTGCCCAGGTTTGTCATAGCTTTCTTCCAAGGAGCAAATGTCCTTTAATTTCATGGCTGCAGTCACCATTTGCAGTGTTTTTGGAGCCCAAGAATGAGAGACAAATTAAAAGCCCTGCACACTGTGTTTTGGCTCATTTGACTTTGATACAAGAATCACTGTTTTAAATATTGCCCAGTCTTTTCAGTGATAGAGTTCTCTGTCTATTTGGTGAAAGTTGATAAAATTTATTAATTTTTTTTTTAACTACTGTATTTTAAAATACTGTATACATGTATTTTACATGTATACTGCATAGGTATATACTGTTTTGGTTTTTCTTTTTTGTTGTTTTTCATGAAAATGGTACAGGATTCAATGAAATTAAAATTATATGTGACCCGTGGAGGACGTTCATCTGAGTGCCTGCTTGATGTAGGGCAGCACAGAGGATCCATAAGACATGGTCCATGTACTGAAGGGATTTTTAATGGGGAAGGAGCACCAGAGATTCGATGTCACGTCTCAAGGACTCCAATATAGTATTGATTCATTGACTCTTGCCAAGAAGTTGAATTCTTGTATTATGCATTAGCTTATTTTACCAGTAAACTTTTCTCATAGAATATGGGTTATCATACCCATTGAGGGAATTTAAAACAAGATAAAATACCTAATTTTGAAAATTAGCATTTGTGTAGTGCTTTCCTCATTTAATCCTGTGAACTAGGTATTACCTCAGTTTTAGAGAGGATACGAAAGTGTAACAACACCCAAGGTCGTAAGAAAATCTAAAAATATTTCTTTTTCTTACTGATGTTGGTCCTCTGATTACAAGTCCTATATCCTTTACACATGTACACTCTCCTCTCTCCCCTCTTTTATTAATGCTTGGAGACATCCTGTTTCTTAGTCGACTTGAAGTGAGTTAGAGTTTAGCTCTTCAGAAAGAAAAATCCTCTGGCACGTCCTTTCAAAATGTGAATTCATTGTCCGTGAGCTCAAGTGCTGTCATTAATATTTTATCTTTATCACAGTTTTTTCTCTTTACAGAGTTATAGAGTCTTAAAATTTTTTGCTAGTAAATATTTAATATATTCAAGATAATATATATAATATATATATGTAAATATAACTGCTTCCCATTCTAATATATGGAAATAACCTATGCCTTCTGAGTGTGCCTACATTCCCCCCACAACAGGTAACAAGAACATTAAATTTTGCATTTTTCCAAGGTGTCTTATTTCATTTAGCAATTAAAAATTTTAAAATATTGTGGGTAAATTTCATCTTGTTTGACATAACTGTTAACATAAATGGCTCTTTAAAATTCTGTTTTTATTTATTTATGTTCAAGTAAAGATACTTTTGTTAATAATAAGGCAGTTATTTAAGAGGTAGTTTGATGTATTCAGAAGTAGAAATAAAATGTTGTACACATGAACTTAATCTAATGTTGTAAGCCAGTATTACTTCAATAAAATATAAACATTCAGTAGAAATTTGAAAAAGAAAAGGTGTATCTTTCTTATCTTTCTTTGTATACCAAACACAATACACAGCAAATGTGCCCCCACCCCCGCCAAAGTTTGTTAAATAAATTCATGCATCTGTGTGCTGAGTGGAATACATAATAGCTGGAAAGCAAAAAAATAGATAAAAATAAAAAACAGCTTGATTTTGAAGCTGGAAGTTAGGAATATTTATTAGTTTCAGAAGTTCCAAAGATCAGGGAGAAGGGTCTGTTAAGGAAGAGGAAAGGATTTTGTGTGATTCAAGGAAATTACTCGCTGGAGTAGTTTTTCTTTGCTTTACTAGAGAAAGGAGAGCAAAGGGGCAGGATTGGCACATTTGCCCTTTCTTAAGTTGTCCTTGGCAGCTTGGTGCTGCCGGTGAGTAGCCTAAGAGTGGATAAGATATGGCTTAAAGTTATATGACAGCAGGTGTTCACCATGGTTTTGAGTAGTGACGACTACTTCATAGGTCATTTCCTGTATCTTGTGATTTTCCTTTTTGCTGAGCCACTGAAACCTGGAATCTGGTTCACCAAGTCTGATGCTAATTTCCGTTTTCTTGGTAGAGTTTCTGTGTGGTCTTTCATCTTTTAGGAACTGTAATTCTCATAGTTCCTTGTTTCATATGGATGAGGAGAGTTCTGAACAATGCCTATACGGTTTGGGTCTGAGGTGGTCATAAATGTACATGCACATGCATAATCACATGTGTAGAAGGGGCTTACTGTGTTTTCCTTGGTGATCGCTGCATGTGCGGAGTATTTGAGTGGTGGGTGTCTGGGCTCAGGAGCTGGACTTCCCAGATTCACATCCTGAATTGCCACTAGCTAGCCCTGTAGCCTTGGGTTTTCCTTAACCTCTTTGTGATGGTTTCTTTATAAATGGAGATAATAAAGCATCTGCCTTATTAAGTAATTGGGAGGATTAAATAGGTCTGTGCATAGAAAGTACTTATAGCCAGATTAAGTGCTCCATGAACGCTGGCTGCTATTTAAGTCTTGCAGGTAGGGCCTTTTGTTTAGAAACATACTTCTTTGCTTAGATTACCATTTGTGTGTGGGGGAGATGTTCTTTCTAGAACCATGTCTCCTTGTCACATGATTATGTGCTGTGAGCCTTATTAATCCTCTGTCAGCATTTGAGGTTGGAACATAAGTGTGGCCATACCCTGTGGAATCCAGTGAGAGAGAACTAAGCACCGTAGCAACTGTTGCTATTTGTGTCCCAAGCAGCAGCTGCCTGGGGAACAGATTTATTTTTTAATCCTGATCTCACTGATAGCTTGGGATGTGGCCCTGCCTTAGAGAAGTGGATTGGTTGAGATGCCTGGTCTTTGAGGCGACTTCATGGCCACATGTTACAAAGATTCTATTCCATGTGAAATATGAGGTAGTAAAGCTTTGTGTATGTGAAGGAAGAAGGGAGGCCAAGCCTCAGTATTCAGTCTAGTCCCTGAAGTATGTAACTGGACTAATTACCCAAGAAATCACTTTTGATGTAAACAGTGATTTCAGAAATAAAACTATCCTTCCAATGAATGCTTCCTTACTAAATGCTTTTCTTAAATAGATAATAAGATCTTTAAAAAGAGTTTGTTTCAAGAAGTGGTTGGATTAATTCAATAATTTTTCTATATTTTATTTTTAATGTGTTGATATATTTCAAGCCTTAAAGAAGTACCTTGAAATGGTCCCATGGCCCATTTCCAGATTTCTTTTCTTCTAACTTACCTAGATTCAGTCACAGAATATTTACTGAATACCTACTATATACCAAGCTCTCTTGTAAATCCTGGCGACATCTTGTAAATGTTGGTCTGATTTTTTTTTTTTTTTTGAGTTCTATATATAGACCCTATCTATTAAAAATTTGATTGATTTTATTTTTCAGTTGCCCTATTGAGATTCAGTTGTATGAGTTTACTGATTTGAATATTTTGAGCTTATTGCATAATATCATGTTGAACTAACATTTAATTGAGTGACTTATAAAATCAAAACGTTTTCCTCCTGCAGGTATTATTAACCCAAAGAACCCAAAGGAAGCTCCAAAGTCTTTCAGCTTTGACTACTCCTACTGGTCTCACACCTCGGTGAGTGTAGCCCTGGTGCAGTGTAGTAGAACGTTGTGGGTTTTAAATGGTTTGAAGGAGCCTGCGGGTCTACAGGGGAAGCAGAGATTACCAACATCTAGGCAAATGAAGAGTAGGACCTTTTGCAGTGTGCCCTTACTAATTACAGGACCCCAAATCTTGCTGGCTTCTAGTGATTGTTCCTAAAGTTTGCTTCTGTGTCTCTATTACACACTTTTTTTTTTTTCCTGTTTTGCATTAGAGTAGGAGATGTTTTAAACTACTGCAAAGCCTAATTGCCAAGGGAAGAGTATGTTAAAGGGACTGGAAAACATTCTCCAAAAGCTGTGTTTATTGAGAAATAAAGGCACTACATGGAGGGAGTTCAAAGAATTAGTTGTTGCATGTGGGATGCATTTGTTGCAGTTTGTTGCATTTGGCACGTGGGCTCTTCCCCAACCAGGGATCAAACCCATGTTCTCCTGCATTGCAAACGAACGCAGTCTTAACTACTAGACTGCCAGGGAAGTCCCCAAAGAAGTATTTTTATATGTGGACTTGATCTTTGATTTTCTAGTCGCATTTCCCACTTAAGAAAATTTTCTTGGAGCTCCCTATGAATGGAAGAGTGATACTTTCAGGGTTATGGAAAATGAAATGTAATGATGTCAGATAATTTCATGTAAATATTTTTATGTATGGGTGGCCTGAATGTCTCTAGTACCTGTGTGTGTGTGTGTTTAATGAGAAAAATAAACTATATATAGTGGGCACTATTCTGATGTGAAACACTTGTTTATTATAGAAGTAATTAATAAGCATAGGAAAAAGTATGAATGAATGCCATTTATTTTTCCTTTTACAGCCCGAAGATCCCTGTTTTGCATCTCAAAACCGTGTATACAATGATATTGGAAAGGAAATGCTCTTACATGCCTTTGAGGGATATAATGTCTGTATTTTTGCCTATGGGCAGACTGGTGCTGGAAAGTCTTATACAATGATGGGTAAACAAGAAGAAAGCCAGGCTGGCATCATTCCACAGGTGAAAAACACAGCAACAAAAAACTTCTGTTCATTATTACTCTTAATCCTTAATTACTTTAACAGTTTTTATTTAGCAAAAATTTACTCAGGGACTATCGTATGCAGGGCATAAAGGTAAATCACCTGTCCCTTTCCTTCAGAGGAGCTCACAGCCTGATGGAAAAGACTGATATGTATTCAGTCTGTCTTTATATCCAACATCATGTTACTTTATCTTTTGAACAATGTTATCAGCTTTTAAACGTGATGGTAGGTGCCACGTTCTTTTCCGAATCCTAGGAACACTTAGTGAGTGTTGTTGGTCTGATATTTTTCCCCAGTTCATGTTTCTTAACATTATGAGCACCCAGATCACTTCTTAGGAATATGACTCTTTTTGTTTTTTGATTGCCTTCTCTTTTATGTTATTAAATTAATTCTATCACTTAAACTTTGAACAGTCTGATATTTTTTTAAAGAGCAGTTAGTCTTGATTTTGTATTTTGTTTGGGAACTGAGAAAAGTTGTTACATAGGTATATTTAGAAGGAACTTCTTTTGCTAATAACAGGAATATGGTTTGCTTTTATTAGTGATATTTTGAATTAATTTTAATATGTCCTTTTACTGTAGGCCTAGCGTGGCCATTGCTGTATTCCAAAAATAAAATACATAAGGAGAAATAGCTACTTTTTTGAAAGGATTTATTGGATTTATACTTTTAAATTCAGCTATATAATTGAAATTATTAAAAAAGATTAGGACATTTTCAGAAAAAATTGAAAATACTAGCATACTTTTTTCTGTAAAAAGTATATGTCTGAATTAAGACATATGTTTGGAAATTGTTCTTTATGTATAGTAATGGTAATAATTATAATACTAGTTAAAGAAAACATTATGAGCACTCATCACGTGCCAGGCACAGGTCTAAATTCTTTACGATTCTTAGCTCATCTGATCCTCTTCATGTGACCCTTGAGAGGTCGGTGCCCTTGTTTCCCTCATTTACAGATGAGGGAACTGAGGCACGGAGAGAGCATGTCACCTGTACATGGCAGATCTAGGATCCACGAGGAGGCAGGGTAGTTCTGGAGTCTTTGCTTTTACTTCTATGTAATAACTTTTTCAGCAGTAAAATAATCGTTCGTAGATTATAGCAAGTAACATGAGTCATTTATTTTATCCCATTACCACACTTAGTTTCTCCTTCTCTTTTGTTTGTTTGTTAATGTAATTCTTGCATGGTTACATATGCATCTCTTTTCCTGATAAAATTTTGGAATATTTTAATGCCAAAGCATGAATTTTTAAAAAGATTGTTCAGTTCTAGAAACTGACACTTGTAATACATTTTAAGTTCTATTTGAACTTCTAGAGAATCATGAACATATAGCTCATTTTTCAAAGGTATGTGACTGCTTTAATATGAAGCATATAGCAAATGAAAATTCAGTGGATTTTTATTAATTATTCTTATTTAAAGCATCACATATTTTAAGTAAATTAAAGGATAGGGAGATTAAAATTTTATAATTTTCCTGATCTAGAAAAATTAATGTATTCCACCAGAAATGTCACTGTGTAATGGATTGGCCTCTCATAAGAGGGGTTGGAATCTTAAGGCAGAGGTAAAGGGGAGAAATTATAGAGTCAAAACTCTTCTTGAAAATACCTTCATTTACTTCCTTCAAATAGTGTGTGTTTTCCCTATACCTGTATGTGTGTATGTATAAATTTACAATATATATAGTAACTGATAATATATAATAAAATTTATATATCATGATAAATAAGTGTGGAAATTAGTTTAATAGTAGTTTTACTTCTACAGTTATAATACTCATGGTAGAGTCACAGTTAATTCTAGTATGATATGAAGAGTTGCATTCCCATGAAGTGAAATCAATGACATAACAATAGAAGAGACAATTCTCTTCACCTAAATGTGGCTTTCTTTCTAAGGGAACGTTGAGGTGATATTGTTGAGGGAAAATAGAGATTAGCTGAGAGGAATGTATTCCAAACTTTCCTTTTATTTCATTCAAAGCATTTACCCTTGATGTTGATGCCATTAACATTTTGAAAAAGAGAAAAAAAAATCTTGCTAATTCCTTTAGCACTCTTGGGTAAGTTCTGACTTATGCCTTTCGTTCTGCTCCTATAGTTATGTGAAGAGCTTTTTGAGAAAATCAATGACAACTGTAACGAAGAAATGTCTTACTCTGTAGAGGTGCGTACAGCTGTGGGTTAAAAACAGTCCTTGGTGCTCCATTCCCTCAAATGCTACTTTTAAATAGTTCCAAATTATGACAGAGCTATAGATCACTTAACTATTTCCCCACTTCTGTACTTTGAGGCTATTTCTAAAGTTATGGTTAATATGAAGAATGTTGCAAATAAATCTTTGTTCAAAAGTCTGTGGCTTATGGTATAGTTTAAACTCAAAGGGTAGGGAGCATGACAATATGATTGAAATTTTCAAACTTATAGGTAGTAGAAGAGGATGCCATTTTCTTTCATATTATGCAGAGTTCACAGGCCTTTTTGGAGCATAGGGTGGATCCCTGGTTGATATTTTGTTTTTCTTTACATTGGTGGGACCCCTACCCCCTCTCCTGTTATCTCTCCCTTGTTCACTCTGCTTCAGCCATTTCTGGAACACACCAGGAACATTTCTACCTCAGTGCTTTGTCACTTAGATTTCTTTTGGCTGGAAATTTTCTTTCCAGGGTATCTTTTTGACTAAGTTTTAATACTACTAGAAATCTTATTTTCAAGCTTTTGGAGTAATTTTAATCCTCAGTTATTGACAACATCATACATTAGAAAAAAAGCCCCGTGAATAACTGATTTGTTGTTGTTTAGTCACTAAGTTGTGTCTGACTCTTTTGTGACCCCATGGACTATATGTAGCCTACCAGTCTCCTCTGTTCCTGGGATCTCCCAGGCAAGAATATTGGAGTGGGTTGCCATTTCCTTCTCCAGGGGATCTTCCCAACCCAGGGATCAAACCTGCATCTCCTGCATCGGCAGGCGGATTCTTTACCACTGAGCCACCCGGGAAGCCCTAATAATTGATTACTAAAAGGGCTTTGCAAGTGATACTAGTAGTAAAGAATCCGCCTGCCAATGCAGGAGATGCAAGAGACATAGGTTCAATCCCTGAGTTGGGAAGATCCTTTACCACCAGTACTCAGTTATATCTGTGCTACTGGTAAGAGAATGAAAGGGACTGGAACTATGGCATTTCACACTGTAAAGGCTGTTGATCTCAAATTGTAGAGCTTTTAATAAAAGATGCAAAAATAAAAAGATTTAAACTTTTTAATGTATAGGATTTCTTTTTCCAAGTCCTCTAAATCACTTTAATAACATATTCTTAGGTGAGCTACATGGAAATTTACTGTGAAAGAGTACGAGACTTGCTGAATCCCAAAAACAAGGGTCATCTGCGTGTGCGTGAACATCCCCTTCTTGGCCCTTATGTGGAGGACCTGTCAAAGTTGGCAGTCACTTCCTACACAGACATTGCTGACCTCATGGACGCTGGGAACAAAGCCAGGTATGGGAGGAAACAGACTCATGATCGAGGTTTTTGGTACATTTTGAGTCCCTTAGTTCCTGGTTAAGGGTTTGAAACCACATTTATAGCTGTGGAAGTTGCTTTTACCGTGGAGTGCTCTGATCCTTTGGCTGTGCTGGAAAAACAGTGGTCTCAGCATATTTGGTGTTCTTATCCAGACAGCACGCTACTGATCCAAATCAGAACTTTGGTTAAGTTCTGCTGTTAGGTTTTGATCAAGTCATGGTAAAATGTTGGTCATCACATGCCTATGGTAGTAATTGATTCTGGAATAATTGAGCACTTAATTAACAATAAAAATCAGATGCCTCAGTGCTTTCTAAAGATAGAGCTGGAGTATGAAAAATGATTCTGATGGGGTGCCTTTGAAGTTGGAGGTAGCTTGATAGGATCACAAAGTATTCAGAGCAGTTTTGTGGAAATGGCAGTCTTATAATATGAAGAAGTTTAAAGCTGTTGCTTGTGATTGTTATGCTTATAATTTGGAGGCTGCTGTCATTTTAACATTCATCTAAGTATTCTATTATCATGTGATCACCTTTATATTTTTTAGGACAGTGGCAGCTACCAACATGAATGAAACAAGTAGCCGTTCCCACGCTGTGTTTACCATTGTCTTCACCCAGAAGAAACATGATACTGAGACCAACCTTTCCACTGAGAAGGTAGGAGAACATCAGTGTCTGGGCTTGAGTTGTGTGGAATGGAGGTTTCTGTAAGCCTCTCTTGCTACCTTTGGATTTTGTGGAAGGGAAGAAAGTGCCCTTTTACTTAATGGAGGGTATCTTATACTTTATGCTTGTCATTTATATTCCACTCTATACCAGTTCTGAGTGTGGGTTTTTAAGTGAAATTGCAAGGTAGAAAATAAGAAACAAACCAAGACACTTGAGTCTCAAAAACTACTCCATGCAAGAGGGTTAAGCAATTCTGAAGGGAAGAAAATCCTTCCTTTGTTTCTTGATTGGAACCGCTCAATTACCTTACTAACATCTTTAGTATATGTATTTTACTTTTTTGAGCTCTGATAATATTACTGTGGAATTAAACTGTTTAAGCAAACAAGATGTGTTTAATTTTGGGGGATAAAAATAACTACACAGCATTTTTGGTGTTCTTCAAATGCCTGTGCTTGTTAATTTCTCATTTTCTACAGTGGTTGGCTGAATATAGTAGATTGGAATTAAATTGCTTGCTTTAGATCTTGGCTCTTCCATTTTTTAGCAGTGTTACGTTGGGCAAGTCACTTAAACTCTTTGCGCCTCAGTTTCTCTAACTTCATAGGATTGGTAAGGAGGAGTAAATATTAATATAGGTTAAGTGCATGTATCTAATGCCTGACACAGCATAGCCATTTAATAAATGTTAATTTTATTGGCATTACTAATAAACTTATGTTGACTTCTATTCTGCCTACTTTCCTAAGTAGCATGCAGCTGGATTTTTAAATCTGAAGTTAATTATTATACTGGCTCTTGTGAAAGATCTTGCCTGAGAACTTTGTGATGCCAATATCATTAAAAACTAAAATCACCTTTTACTTGATGACTTGTTTGTTTTTAGCTGAAGATTATTTTTTTTAAATATACTCTTCATATAAGTAATCAAATAGCTTAACACTGCTTAGCCAGAGGTTCTGTATTAACGTAATTTAGTAGTATTGTCTGAATGGCACCAAGGAACATCCTGTGTGAAAGCATTTTTTCTTTTCTTCCATGATGTCATCTCTACAACAATAATGATATTAACCCCATAACCATAACTTCCTTGATAATCCATTTTGGATACTTTCCCAAAGCATTTTTTAAAAAACAACTTTATTGAGGTATTATTGAAGTATAATAAACCACACATATTTGGAGTATAAAACTGGATCAAATATGTATATAGTAAACTCCTCCTCCCCCCATCTGCAGGGGATACTTTCCATGACCCTCAGTGGATGCCAGCAACTGCAGATAGTATCAAAACCCTTATATATATTGTTTTTTTCTCATATATGTATACCTGTGATAAAATTTAATTTATAAATTAGGGACATTAAGAGATTAACAACAGCAATAATAAAAATAGGACAATTATAACAATATACTGTGATATTGATATGTAAATGTTTGTCTCTCTGACTCTCAAAATATCTTTTTGTACAAGCTTAGTGCCTTTTCCCTCTTAACGAAGCAGTTATCACACACTGTGGGCATAACTTTTGCAACCTGAAGTTCAGCAGTGAAAACTAACAGGAATTTCTTTTTCCCTCTTCACAATTTCATGAATAGAAGATTCATTGCTACCGTAGATAGTAGCAACCTCAGTGTACACTTAAGAGAAGCTCTGTATTTATATGTCACAGGCTTCTTTTTGACATACCTGGATTATAAGTATTACTGCTTTTGTGTTTTGGGACCATTATTAAAATAAGGGTCACTTGAACACCAGAACTGTGATACCCCAAGAGCTAATCTGGTAACTGAGATGGCTACTAAGGTACTGATTAGTGGGACATGCTGGATAAAGGGGTGATTGCATCCTGGGCATGGATGGGGATGGAGTGAGATTTCTTCATGCTACTTAAAATTACACACAACTGAAAACCTATGAATTGTTTGTTTTGGGAATTTTCCATTTAATACTTACCAAAGATCTACTAGAGAAGCGATAGGCTACCTACTCGAGTATTCTTGGGCTTCCCTTGTGGCTCATCTGGTAAAGAATCTGCCTGCAATAAGGAGGACCTGGGTTCAATCCCTGGGTTGGGAAGATCCCCTGAAGAAGGGAAAGGCTACCCTACCCACTCCAGTGTTCTGATCTGGAGAATTCCATGGAGTATATAATCCATGGGGTAGCAAAGAGTCGGACACGACTAAGCGACTTTCACATAGTTAACCATGGATAACTGAAACCATGGGAAGGGAAATGAAATATAAGAAGGGGGCTACTGTACACCTGCAAAACTGGTACCACAGTTCAGATAATGAGGATTTCTGTTATCCTAAAGAGTTGCCTCATGCTCCTTTGTAATCTCTTCCACCCTCATCCTCAGGCCATCTCTGATTGGCTTTTTGTCACTATAGATTAGTTTACATTTTCCAGAGTTTTATATAAACAGAATCATATGGTATGTATTATTTTCAGCCTGGCTTCTTTCAACTTAGCATAATGGTTTTGCGATTCATCCGTGTTGTTGTATGTATCAATAGTTCACTCATTTCCATGACTGATTAGTATTCCATTGTGTAGATATCTCACAGTTTGCTCATTAATTCATCTGTTAATGGGCATTAAATTGTTTCCAGTTTTTTATCATTACAAATGAAGATGCCATAAACACTTGTGTACATGAAAGTCTTTGTGTGTGTGCTTGTTTTTTGTTTTTCATGGTAAATAACTCGTAGAATGGTTGAGTCTTACGGTCAGTTTTTGTTCAGATTCTTAAGACTCTGCCAAACTGCTTTCAAAGTGATCATATCATTTTGCATTCCCATCAACAGTGTGAGAATTTCAGTTGCTAAAGCTTCATTTTTAATATGTCACTTAATGGGTTAATGAGTTTTATGTATTTTTATGAAATAGCATTTTAAGATATGTTTATTCTGAAATTCTTTTAAACCAAGATAATTGCTGTGAACTTGTTTTGCATGCTGCTTAAATTGACTGCTGTATATTTGTCTTCCTGTGCCACATATGAGGCCTAATTAATCTTTTTAGTGTTCTCTATGCCTTAATCTTTTAATTTCTTGCCTCTAAATGTTTTCTGCTTCTCCCTTGCTTATTTTTTAATTGCCTCAATGTTCTTTACCAGGTCAGTAAAATTAGCTTGGTGGATCTAGCAGGAAGTGAACGAGCTGATTCAACTGGTGCCAAAGGGACTCGATTAAAGGTATTTATTTTACCAAGTAAATAGCCTAGTCAATAAATGCTCTATGACACAGGTTAGCAAGCTATGGCCAACAGGACAAATCAGCCCACTGCCTGTTTTCATAGATAAAATTTTCTTGGGACACAGCTGCGTCTGTTCATGTATTGTCTGTGGCTGCCTTTGTGCTACAGTGATAGGTTGAGAAGTTGCAGCAGAGGCCGCGTGGCCCACAAAACCATTGACAGAAGAAATTTTCTGACTTCTGACTTATAACTTCAGTGCAAGATGTGTTACATGATAATAGTTAAGGAGGACTTCATAGTCAGGATGAAAATTGAATTGTATTTTGAGGAATGGTTAGAATTTGGTTAGACAGAAGTAAGGGACAATAATTAGAAAATGGTACACAAATCCAGATGTGAGAACAAGCATGGTCTTTTCTAGAGATTTGCTTAACAAGAGGAGAAATTGTACGTCAGTGAGTTGTGGAAAGAAGGTGCATCTGTGAGTTTTTCGAGCACAGACATCGTGATGATAATTAGGACTGTGAGTTAGGCATGTGGTCTTGGCCTGTCAACAAGGTGAAAGGAAAAAAAATTGAGGGTTAAAGAAGGTTTTTAGAACTTGTGGTCATAAATAAAAAAATAATGCTAGCATATGGCTAGCTGTATTTTATGTTATCATGTATGATGTGGCAGTAGTAGAATTCTTTATCATAATTCTTTTATGTTTGATATTGATTTCAGGAAGGAGCAAATATTAATAAGTCTCTTACAACTCTGGGTAAAGTCATTTCAGCCTTGGCAGAGGTGGTAAGTGTTAACTCTTCATTATAAGGGAAAGTTTGTCTACTCAGCAAATGTATTTGACTAATATTTTATGATTGCTCTTAAAGGGTATTCTCTTTTTTCCTTTTATATCATGTCTTTCTCTTTTTAGAGCTTTTCAGATAAGATAGTAGGTATGGCGCACTTTGACTTTGTACTGAAAATAAAAGCGATTAAGGCAAATGAAAGTAAATGTAGATCTGTAAAGGCTAGAATTAAACTAGGTCTTTGCAAAGACTTAAGGTTTGACTGTTTGAGCCTTATTTTGTAGCTCTTGTAAGAGCAAGTATATTTATTGCATATTATTTTCTATGTAATCTTTTCTAAACAGGATACTGTACATTTTGGAGTATTTTGAGCAATTTGCCTTGGCAAATGTTGTTGATTTGTGGGCCAATAAACTATATTTTAAAGTAGTTTTATTTTTTCTTATTTCTTAGAATTAAAACAAAGCCCTTTATACAAAAATAGTTGAAACAATTTTTGTATAAGGGGCTTCGTTATTTAGGTTAGAAGCTAAGGAAGTGCTGGTTATTTTATGCTCTAGTTTAGTACCTCATTTGAATCTCTAAAAAGGATTAAATGTTTTCTTGCTTGTCTCTGAGAAGTGATATTCAATTTATGACTTAAAAATTTTTTTTTAATGACTTAAAATATTTTCTGTTTGGAGGCTTATTGTGTGTTCTCATTCTCTTTTAAATGCTTTTCCCCGTAGGATAACTGCACCAGCAAGGTATGGTGGGGCTTGGTAGAAATGATCTAGCTGTATAATCAGTTGTTGATTTTAAATCCTCAGCAGGACGCTTGGAGGCATAAGTAGGAATGGAAACTTGAAGAAGCATTATATTTGTTTTCTAGCTCTGGAATTTAGAATTGCTATTTAGGGTGACTGTGAATCATGAGATATCACACCAATACAAAGGTTTAAGAAAAATGTAGCTATCATTTCAAGAAGCCAGCTATGTTTTAGAATGGTGCCCATAAAAAATTTATTTTATTGCTCTTAGGAGGCATATAGGTTACTGCCATATAGGTTTTCTACCATGAAAAGTCATGGATTATTTAAATTATTAAATTTTTTTCATATTCTTTGGTTATACATAAATTGAAAGCTCTAAGATAAAATTAAATTTCTAACTGTTTTTAACCATTAAATGTTTCCAGAAAACATTGTTTGTATTCTTATTAATCCAGATACAGTAGATTTTCCTTTTCCTTATATTTTTACACAGATATTCTAAAATTTATTAATACTCTTTTGCATAAATACTAGGGCACTTAATAGTTTGATCTGAATCACAAGCGTATCATGGGGGAGAGAGGCAGTGTCTGCTTTGAAATACTTTTAAAAATATAGATTTGCATATTCTCTAGTTCTATAAAAATATTTTTAAAAGTGCTGGTTTTCTGGGTTTTTGCTTTTTGTTTTGTTCTGTTCATTGGACAGAGCTGCCTGAGACTAAAACATCTCTCTGCTATTTGATATAATGCATGTGTAGATATTCTTCTAATATCTAATCTAGGTCCTAGAACAATGAAAACTTAAAATTTAGTGATTATTCTAACTTGTCCTGTCCATTTGCTCATCTGTTTACATCTGTATCAACCAGAGGAAAAGTTTACAAAGTATTTTTTCCATGATTTCCCTCACTGATCTGTGTCACAAAATTTTGCAAATGATCTTTTATAATATGTTTTATAAAACCCAGTTTAGTACTCTGTGTCTGTGTCATAAACTGTAACAGATCAGAAATAAATGTTAATTTTTATGTAACAGGCATGATTTTTGGTGAATTAAGATGTATTGTTATTTTCACTGGGAAGAGAAACAGGATTATTTCCATCCATACTTAAATAGTATTTTTTAGTGAGGTTAGTGATCTAAGTAAAGCTTGTTATGTAGCGGCTAAAACACTTAGTTTTTAAAAAAAATTGTGGATGTGAGAACAGGAAGGACATTCATTTGTATGAGAGCAAGCAGAGAAGAAATGGCTAAAGTTCTGGGATATTTTTAAATGGAAAAGATTGAAGTTCTATTTATACTTCTTCGTTTAGCTACTCCTTCTTAGTTTAGCCTAATTGACAGAAATGAATATGGAACATTTTAGAATCTGACACTGCTTACTTATTTTTACAGTTCTGTTGGCAGTCATTATAATTGGCATACTTTAAATCTTGCGGCATTTTCAATACTAAAGATAGGCAAAGTGAAGTGTTTAGATGCAGTGGGGAACGGAGAGGATAAACTGAGGTTTCAGGCCCCAAGGATTTCATGTGGAATGAAAGTCCCACTCAGCTATGAATGACTGAGAGGATTAATTCTCCTTAAAGGTCTGTGTAACTTAGGAATACAACCTGCTGTGGGAAATGATGTCCTCATAGGTGAATGTGTCTGTGGGTGGAGCAGGATGAGATGTTGTTCAGTCACTAAGATGACTTAGCCTGACTCTTTGCGACCCCATGGACTGCAGCATGCCAGGCTTCTGCCTGTCCTTCACTATCTCTGGGAGTTTGCTCAGGTTCATGTCCGTTGAGTCGGTGATGCTATTCAGCCATCTCAAAATGTAGGGGACATGTTTGATGAGATGGAATTCAAGTACCAACTTGCCTACTTCCTTTCCTTCTCAACAAATCAGAAGTCAGCTACTTAGTACTCTTTCTGAATACCCAGGATTTAGCAAGAAATAAATCATGCTCAATAACCTCCGATATGCAGATGTACCACCCTTGTGGCAGAAAGTGAAGAGGAACTGAAGAGCCTCTTGATGAAAGTGAAAGAGGAGAGTGAAAAAGCTGGCTTAAAACTAAACATTCAAAAAATGAAGATCATGGCATCTGGTCCCGTCACTTCATGGCAAATAAATGGGGAAACAATGGAAACAGTGACAGACTTTATTTTCTTGGGCTCGAAAATCACTGCAGATGGTGACTGCAGCCATGAAATTAAAAGATGTTTGCTCCTTGGAAGAAAAGCTATGACAAACCTAGAAAGCATATTAAAAAGCAGAGAGGTTGCTTTGCTGACAAAGGTCCATCTAGTCAAAGCTATGTTTTTCATGTATGAATGTGAGAGTTGGACTATAAAGAAAGCTGAGTGCCAAAGAATTGAAGCTTTTGAACTGTGGTGTTGGAGAAGACTCTTGAGAGTCCCTTGGGCTGCAAGGATATCAAACTAGACAATCCTAAAGGAAATCAGTCCTGAATGTTCATTGGAGGGACTAATGCTGAAGCTCTAGTACTTTGGGCACCTGATGTGAAGAATGGACTCATTGGAAAAGACCCTGATGCTGGGAAAGATTGAAGGCAGGAGGAGAAGGGAATGACAGAGAATGAGATGGTTGGATGGCATCACTGACTCAATGGACACGAGTTTGAGCAAGTTCCGGGAGTTGGTGATGGACAGGGAAGCCTGGCGTGCTGCAGTCTATGGGGTCACAAACAGTCAGACACGACTTAGTGACTGAACTGAACTGAGGTCATCCTTAGTTTAATATGACCTCAGATTATGCTGGGAATAGATTATTAAACTGCTTGTTACTGGGGAGATGCCTATCAGTGAAACCTGGCTTTCCCCTTAGTAACTTCTTTAATTATCACCACACAGTAGTCAGCCAGCAGATATTGTAGTAGCCAAAGCATTTGCATTGTGTTTTACTTTCAGAGGGTGTAATTTCCTTCATCTCAGCACTGGTTTTGCATTGGTGTCTTTTGCTTTATCCTGTGATAATGAGATGGGCCATGGAGAGAGCAGTATAAGGAAACTTTTGATAAATATAGAAAGTTTATCTTGCAGTCTGTCTAAATCTCCTGATCAGCAAATTGCATCGCTTTCTTAGACCTTTTCACTTTGACTCCTAATTCTAATGGTCTGATATATTTTTGACATAATTTCCTTTTAAAGAAACCTAATATGTTTTACAATGTAAGAGTTACGAGATATGCAGTAACCACCTTGATGATTTGGTGGTTGACTAGATAAATTTATTAATTAAATGAGTTGCTCCTACACATCCAACCTGGAATGCACAAGATTCATATTTGCCCCTCTGTAAAAGTAAAAATTATTATTTGAGGTTTGCTATTAGATGATATTAAAAAAATCATTGTTAATTTTGTTAAGTGTGAGAGTGGTCTTATAGTTACTTTTTTCTTTTTTATAAAGTCTTTCTCTGTTAGAGATACATACCTGAAGTATTTTTAGGTGAAATGTGGATTTGCTTTAGAGCCCTACACAAGCTATAAATGACAGGATATTAGATAGTAGTGTTATATTGGTGTTAAATTTCCTGACTTTGGTCATTGAACTGTGGCTGTGTAAGAGAATGTCCTTATCTGCTGAAATGTTTAGGGATAAAAGGGCATAGGGTCTGTAGTTTCCTCCAGAATGGTTCAGAAAGAAAAAAATGTAGGAAAGACTTTGAGTGAAATTGAAACGTGATTGGTGAAATATTGATAATGGTCAGAGCTGCGTGATGGATATATGGTAGTTCATTAGGGTATTCTCCAAACTTCTGTGAATACTGTAAATTTTTCAGAATGAAATATAATAAGAAATAATTATTTATTAAATGAGCTTTTGGTTTTGTGAAGAACTGAAGCTGTGAGTGTTAAATTTCAACAGTGATGGCACCCCACTGTAATTTAATTTACTTGGAAGTTTTAGACTGGTTTGCCTTCCATCTGAATTATTCCTCTCTAACAATGCTAAGAAAGGCTAAGGCCATTTCTTTCTGTTTAATAGAGTAAGAAGAAGAAGAAAACTGATTTTATTCCCTACAGAGATTCTGTACTTACTTGGCTCCTTCGAGAAAATCTAGGTATGTAATCATCTTTTTAAAGGTGTGAAATCATCTTTTTGAAGCTGTTTACCAATTATCTTTGTGGTTCATTTTCCTGTGTGTCTGCTTTTTGAGAAGAATAATCTCTGTTACTAACTTGAGTGATCTTTCTCTTTTTTCATTTTTACTCTTGATTTAAGTTGGTTGAATTTGCTTACCTTAATTGTATTTGTTTATTTATACCAGTTTTTTTGAGATATAATTGACCATACAGAACTGTTTAAATTGAAGGTGTGCAGCATAATGATTTGGCTTATATACATCATGGAATGGTTATCACAGTAAGTTTAGTGAACATCCATTATCCTGTATAGATTAAACAAATTAAAGAAATAGAAAAATAATTTTTCTTGTGATGAGAACTCAAGATTTACTCCCTCAACAACTTTCATATGTAACATGGTCGTCTTTCAGTCGCTTAGTCATGTCTGACTCTTTGCAACTCCGTGAACTGCAGAACACCAGGCTTCCCTGTCCTTCATTATCTCCTGGAGCTTGCTCAAACTCATATCCATTGATTTGGTGATGCCATCCAAACATCTCATTCTCTGTCATCCCCTTCTTCTCCTGCCTTCAGTCTTTCCCAGCATCGGGGTCTTTTTTAATGAGTTGGCTCTTTGCATCAGGTGGCCAAAGTATTGGAGCTTCAGCTTCATATATAACATACTGTAGTGTTAATTATATTAATCGTGTTGTAGATTATATTCCTAGTATTTATCTTATAACTGGAAGTTTGTACCTTTGGACTACATTCATCTGATTTCCCCTCTGCCCTAACCACTGCCACTGGAACCACAAGTCTGTTCTCTTTTTCTGTTTGTTTGTTTGTTTTTGAAGTATAGTTGACCTACAGCACTCTGTTAGTTCCTGTTACACAAAAGGTGATTTGGTATTTCTATGCATTTCAAACAAATCACCAATAAGTTTACTTAATGATATGTTACCATACAAAGATGTTATGTAGTTATTCACTGTATGTCCCAACTGTACATAGCTGTCTTTATATGTGGATTATTTTGAATTATTGATCTAAGTTCATGCATTTTAACAACCCAGCCTTTTTACTGCTCCTCCAACTCATGTTTAATGTTTTAACATCGTATTTTACATCTTTTGTTTTGTGTATCCCTTAACTCTTTATTGTGGAGAAGGCAATGGCACCCCACTCTAGTACTCTTGCCTGGAAAAATCCCATGGAAGGAGGAGCCTAGTGGGCTGCAGTCCATAGGGTCGCTGGGAGTCGGACAGGACTGAGCGACTTCACTTTCACTTTTCACTTTCATGCATTGGAGAAGGAAATGGCAACCCACTCCAGTGTTCTTGCTTTGAGAATCCCAGGGACGGGGAGCCTGGTGGGCTGCTGTCTATGGGGTCACCCAGAGTCAGACACGACCGAAGCGACTTAGCAGCAGCAGTAACAGTAACTCTTTATTGAGGATAGAGATGATTTTACTACTTTTGTCTGTTAACCTTCCTACTTGCTTTATACATGACTCATTTACTACCTTTACTGTATATTTGCCTTTACCAATGAGATTTTTCCTTTTGTAGTTCTCATGTTTTTAGTTGTGGCCTTTTCTTTTTTACTTAGAGAAGTCCCTTTAACATTTCTTGTAAAACTGGTTTGGTGATGCTGAATTCTTTAGCTCTTGCTTAAATGTAACAATTTTGACATCTCCATCAAATCTGAATGAAAGCCTTGCCAGCTAGAGATTATTAGTTATAGGTTTTTCCCTTTCATCATTTTAAATATGTTGTGCCACTGTCTTCTAGAGAGTTTCTTCTGAAAAGTCAGCTGATAGCCTTACAGTAGTTTGTTTCTTTTCCCTTGCTGCTTTTAATATTCTCTCCTTATCTTTAATTTTTGCCATTTTAATTACAATGTCTAGAGTGATCCTCTTTGGGTTGATCCTGTTTGTTGATCCTCTCTGTGCTTCCTGGATGTCTTTTTTCTTTCCCAGGTTAGGGAAGTTTTCATCTATTATATCTTCAAATGTGTTCTCTCCCTCTTCTCCTTGGGCAGCCTTGTGTTCATACACTGGATGTTGTACCAGGGGTCTCTTAAACCGTCCTCATTTCTTCTTATTCTTTTTTCTGTTCAGCCTTAGTTATCTCCACGATTCCATCTTCCAGCTCCCTAATCCATTCCTCTGTATCATCTAATCTACTGTTGATTCCTTCTAGTGTATTTTTCATTTCAGTTATTCTTAATTTTTTTTTTTTTTGGTTCTTCTTTGTATTTTGTAACTCTTGTTAAAAACTTCTAACTTCTTACTCTGTTCATTTAGTCTTCTCCTGAGTTCTTTGAACATCTTTACAATCATTACCATGAACTCTCTATTTGGTAGATTGCCTTTTCCACTTAGTTCTTCCAGGGTTTTATCTTGTTCCTTCGTTTTGAACATATTTCTCTGTTGCCTCATTTTGCCTAATTTATTGTTTTTATTTGTGTGTATCTGGTAGCTTGGTTAGGTGTCCTGACCTTGGAGAAGTGGCCTTTTGCAGGAGATGTCCTGTGTATGCCAGCAGTGCACTTCCCTCTGGTCACCAGAGCTGTATGCTCTAGGGGTGTCCCATGTTTGGGCTGCATGGGTCCTTCTGTTGTGGCAGGCTGGCTGCTGTGGGAATTCTGGGAGGTGTGGCTGACCCCTGTTCTGGTTGGTTTCCAGGCCCTGTGTTGTGTGGAGGCTGCCATACATTGGTGGATGGGGCTGAGTTCTGGAGCGGGTGGTTCCAAGGCTGGGGGCCTGGATGTGTTGTCAGTCTGCTGGCAGGCAGGGCCAGTTCCTGACAGGATGCTTGCAGAATCTGGTGTCCCAAAGCTGGTGTTGGCATGCTGGTGAGTAGGGCTAGATGCTAGAGTAGCTGCAGGGTCTAGGGTATCTTGGATGTGGTATTAGCCTGCTGGCAGATGGGACTGGAGCCCAGGACATCCTGGGGCTATTGCCAGCCTGTTGGTGGGCACATCTGGGGCCCAGGGTCTCTGACTGTAGGGCCCTATGGGTCCTTGGGGCTGGGGCTAGTGCCAGCTTGCTGGTGTGGGATAGGGCGCAGGTCCTGGGCACTCAGGTAGACAGGACTGGGTGGCTGTGGGTTCTGGGGTCTTAAGACAGCAGACCTGCTGGTGGGTAAGGCAAGTCCCAGCACTTATCAGCTAGAGGGAGAATTCCAAAGTGGAACTTTCTGTGCCAGTGTCCTTGTGGTAGAACAAGCTCCCCAAATTGGCTGCCTCCAGAGAGTACTCCTGCCTCTTGTCCTCCAGGATCAGCCCAGGGTTCTGACCCAGTCTCCTTTCAGGTTACTGCCTCTGTCCTGGGTCCTGGGGCACGTGAGATTGTGTGTGTACTCCTTAAGAGTGGTGTCTCTCTTCCCACAGCCCTCTGGCTTTCCCAAAAGTAAGCCCTGCTGGGCTTCAAATCAAACTTTCTGGGGGCTTATCTTTTTGGTGCAGGAGTCCATGTGGAGCTCAGACCCCTTGCTCTTTGCGGAGAACCTCTGCAGTTGCAATTATCCTCATTTGTAGCTCAACCACGCAGGGCTGTGGGTCTTGACTATTCCATATCTCTGCCCCACCTACCTGTCTCCTTGTGATTCCTTCTTTAGTTTTAAGGACTTTTCTGCTAGTTGTTTGATATTTCTTACCAAAAGTTGCTTTGGAATAGTTGTTATTTTGTGTGCCTGTGGAAAGAGGTGAGCTCAGGGTCTTCCTGCTCTGCCATTTTAGCTAATAGAGTAACCAGGGTGCTACTTTTAGTGAGCATCTTTAATATCTTTCCTGTGATATTATTGCCCACCTTTAAATCAGGGCTTGCTCCCATGTCTTATTTACTTTAGGACATGAACTGTGGAGTAATTGTTTATCTGACCACACACCTGCTTCAAACTGTTGTTCCTTTTTGAAAACCCCATGCTCCTTTGAGAGAGAGGCACGTAATCAAATGTAACTCCTCTTTGCTGATGTTTTTGGATCTTTTACCTGTCATTCACTGTTCTTTTAGCCCCTTTCCCTCTTTCTTGATAAGGAGGGAGTGATTAACTGTGTTACATGTTGCTGATGGAAGGAAGTGACTGAGAATGGCTATTCATGTCACCAGTGACTTTCATATCATTAAGAGTGGCTTTAGTGGAGTATCTAGGGAAACTGGACACAGTACATCCAGACACCAAGATTTACATGTAACGATGCCTGGCCTGGGGACATTTAAAAAATTTACTGATTAAATCTTAGAATCTGAGGTTTTGCTGTCTGATTTGACACATTCAATGAAGTTTTTTAATAAAACAAGTATGATTTGAGATAATCATGATTCATCTTTTTAGGTGGCAATTCTCGGACTGCAATGGTTGCTGCTCTGAGCCCAGCTGATATCAACTATGATGAAACTTTGAGCACTCTGAGGTACTCCTGTTTGATCTCAATAGCTAATGAAAACACAGTGTTCCCCATAAGTCATCTTGTTGGGCCATGGGTTGTCTTATGCTGTGTGGGTAGTTGCTTGAGTAAACAATGACCCATCCCTTTTATAACAGGGAACACACATACAAAAACACAAACCTATTTATACTTTTCAGTTTCATTGAGAAAAGTAGGAACTTTTTCATAGGAAAGATATTAAATTTGCTTTGGTGAGATTTTTGGGTAACTTTTAGATAATAGTAAAAACTTCTTAATATTTTCTATAAAAAGAAGTGTCCCCTTCTCATGTTTGTCATTATAGAAGTGCTTACTCACATCATAACAAATAATAAAGTTGTGAGTACATGTAATACTTTAAAAATTATGGACAGAATGTTCACTAATAGGATAGTTTTGTATATGATTAGGTTCGATTACATTAATCTGAAACTTTCAACTCTTCTCTCATCAAAAACATTTTTGATATAATGGAAGAAACACTATATAGTCTAATAAATTAGTTTTGATATATATTTTGATATTAGTCCCTGATATTTATTTCCTTTGTGATCTTGAGGAAATCACTTAGATTCACTGAAGCCTTTTCCCACATCTTTATAAGGTACTAAAAATAATGCTTTCTACATATGTATTTTTACTAAGGCTCATAAAAATATGTAAACACTCAAGCTGTTTTTAGAAATAATGGTATGTTACTTATGAGAAGTAGAGCATTTAAGGAATGGCAAAAATGTGTCTTCTTTTTGGATCTAGATACGCAGATCGTGCAAAACAAATTAAATGTAATGCTGTTATCAATGAGGACCCCAATGCCAAACTGGTTCGTGAATTAAAGGAGGAGGTGACACGGCTGAAGGACCTTCTTCGTGCTCAGGGGCTGGGAGATATTATTGATAGTAAGTGAATTAAGGACCAGCACAAAATCTATTCTTTCTAGGGCTCTTAAACTTAGAGTTAAGGAACTTGATGAAACTTGATGATAAAGAGTTTTTTGGGTTTTTCTTAACCTTTTAAGGAGTCCATTGAGGGTAGTTCCCTGGTGGTATAGTGGTTAGGATTTTTGGCTTTTACTGCCATGGCCCAGGTTCAATCCTTGGTCAGGGGAACCGAGATCCCAGAAGCTGTACAGCACGCCCACCCCAAAAGCTCATTGAAAATGATCTCAGAATTTCTTTTATGTACCCATGTATCAGGTTTTGAACTCATGAAATTACTTTTTAAAATGTTATGTATCATTACTTATATTTGTTATTGGATTTCTGTTTTAGATCAGCAGTGAAGTTTATTTGGATTGTTTATTCTCACTGTGAAATTAATCACTTCATAAAATTGTTACTTCAATTTTTTGTTTTTCTGTTTTGGGTTTCTTTGGATTAATGTAGTAGTAATACTGAATATATTTGTAAGAAACCCACCATTCCAGTCTCCTTTCAGATAAGATTTACCTTTGAGTGGTTAAATGCCCCCCAACTCACTCCTTATAAACTTATGAAGGGGCAAATAACCAAATCTTGTCAAGTTCAAGAATTAGACTTCCAGAGAGTCTTACAATGTTGTCTTAAAATGACTCTCTAACCTCAGTGATCTGCCTACAAAATGTCTAATCAGAAGTTCTGAGGGAGTTAACTAGAATATTCAGTATAATAGTATATGAGTTTACTTAATAAAGCATATTTTTATTTTTTGAGTTTCAGATTAATATTATTATTTGGCATTCTAATAAGATTTTCAAGGCCTCTTCTAGTTTAGTTCTTCTTACTGATTAACACCTGAATTTAAATGAATACATACTCTTTGTAAAATGATAGTATGTTATTCTAAGTGTTAATTATTTTCAGCTTCCCAAATACCAAATACTGCTCTGTTCCCCCTCTATGTCACTACTGAACCTGAACTTTGACCCTTTTTGTATTTTCCCTCTTGCTTACCTTCAGTTGATCCATTGATCGATGATTACTCGGGAAGTGGAGGCAAATGTGTGTATCTCATGTATCGGTGGTTTCCAGTACTCTGACTTGCTACTCTGCCTCTGCTGGATCAGCCTTAAGATGAGCTTTGCATGTCAGCGATCCTAACAGGGAAATCCCAGACAGAGCATAGTAGATTCAGAAATTATTCCTATTTTTGTCCTTTTCCATTAGCAGAACAGACTTGCTGAATTTCAGTCTGTGGCTTGAATTAGGTCAAGAGGCTTAAAAACCTCTTATTGCTTTACTCTTTAGTTTTTCCACTTTAGTTTTGTGTGATTAAATTGAATCCAAACTCATAGATGGTGATGGTAGTGATGACAGCAGCTCACATGTATTGAGTGTTTATAATGTGCCAGGACCTATTCCAGGTAACCTGAATATATTATCTCTTCTAAACCTGTCAGTGACTCGCACAAAGTTCCTTTTTTGCCCGCTTTTCCAAAGAGGACACTGCTGTCCGGAGTGGCTAGTTTGCACTAAATGAGATCCCGTGGTTTCTATGTGGTCAGACTGGATAGTATAACTAAGAGCCCTCATTTTTAATCATTATGGCACCTTTTTTGGCCTCATGATCCCTCACGGTCTGATTACTTGTTAGAAAAATCCTTTTAAAATAGCTCTCTAACTCTGAGCCTTGGTGTATATATAATTGAAAGAAGTCACTTCTAGTTGGCCAAATCTCTGGGCTAGAGTAGCTCTGTGGTGTTGGATTAGCTCTCACCTGTGCTTATGCCAAACATATTTCCTCCAGATCTTGGACCTCAGCTTACTTGATGATTAGGTAAACTTTTTTACTCATTCGTGAATTACAAATTAAATTTTTTAAAACTTGGGTGTCAAAAATGTGTGCTTGAAATGAGGACTTTTTATAAAGGGATCACACCTCATTACTCTCTCCATATCTATCACTCTTTTAAGCTAACTCATAAATGAATAACTCAAATAAATGAAGAATCTTGATTTGGGGGTGATTCAGTTTTAGATTTTTGTTGGTTTGTTTGTTTCTATGGGAGATCATGTGATAGGGCTTGGCAGATACAGGAGAAGCCCAGTGCAGCCCTGGCTGCTGTCTTGAGTTTCGGCCTCTAAGGCCCTGTAATGTCCTAACCCACAGTGACTCTTGGATCGGAACTGCTCTGTCTGAGATTTCCGAAGCCAGCTGGTTCTGGTGTGGGAGAGACACCCTTTGTTCTTGCTTTTGTGCTGCAGGTGCTGCTGCTGCCAGCTTGTTGCCTCACTTTTTCTGAGCAGTTGTGGCATCTCCCAAAAAGCTATGCATGACTGAGTTTTAATTCTGTGTCCATGCAGGAGAACAGCCCTGACGACTGAGTTTCCGTTTCAATCACTGCACTTAATGCCTTATAGGGCTTGCATGTGTCGGCTGGACCTTCCATCCTGTTCTTCCCCACCTTGCTGCTACCACCTGGTAGCTAATTTTTTGCAACAGTTCTTACCCCCACCTCCCTTTTAAAATTTGCTTGTTTTCCTATGTTCTATTTTTGCAGATGGTGGTTCTCAAACTGTCTTGAAGCAACCACTGGTTTTAAGGGGATTCAGGAACTGGCTTTGATTAAGTTCACATGGGATAGACTCAGAGAAAACTAATAATATTTTTTTCTGACTCTTTGTATTGACTCATATCCTTTAAAGAAAATTTACTTAGTTTTGATATGAATTTTGAGCAGTATAGATTGTCTTACATATAAACATGAGCTAATTTAAAAATAAGAATATATCAGTACCTATGGATTTCCTCTGGTGCCTACTGGAGAAAGATGACTAAGGAAGAAAAGTACAAATGGCAATTTAATGAGTTTGTTGTTTGTGGCTCTTTTTACCAAAACTAAGTTTAAAAGCAAAACTTAGAATTCTGTTAAAGACTTAAGTAAATGAAAGTATCTCCCTAAAACTTGCATATCATACTAGGAACTCGGCTTCCCAGTAACTCATGGTCATTCTGTTAGGCAAAGTGAGAGCCTTACTTAAATTAGTAGATAATCAGCCTTAATTTTTGCTTGCTCCAGTAGATGAACATGAGCTACACCGGATTTAATAATTTGCTCATTGTTCACTCATTGTTCATCCCTGTTGAGATAATTAGCTCTGAGTTCTTAGCCAGGACTTATACAAGACTCCTGTAGTTTCTGCACTTACCTCTTCTTTTTTAAAAGGTATATTTAAAAACTCCTTGTAAAAAAAAACAAAAAAAACCAAAAACTCCTTGTTAGCATACAAAGAACACTACTAAGTGCTCAGATTTTTGTTTTAATGTAACATATTCTTGGGAGTTTTTCCTGAGTCCCTTAAGATACTGGGCCAGGCTGATGTGTATTCATATTGACAGATAAATGATCATTTTTTTTCCTTTGCTGTTGGAACTACTGGCATTTAACAGTTGTGTTAACCTAAGACATTACAGATTTGGAGCTGTGGATAGGATGGAAGGCAGGTAGCCTGGTTTTGTGGGGACAGGGCTTCAGCAGTGTCCTTGGAGGCTCTGTGCCCCTCTACCAAATGCAGTGTTAACCCATACTGGACTTTCTAGTTTCTAAATTTAGTAGTAGTTCTTAACCTCTCCAATGCCAGTATTAAAAACAAGACAGTCATGTTTGAGAACTGCCATCTGGAACAATTACAACTTGTCTTTGTATCATAACTTGTCTTTGTCTTGCCGCTTTAATGCTCTCCTTTCTTACACTGGTGTTCCTTCCTGTCTTTTTCCTTCTTCTGCTCCTTTCCTCTTTTCTACTTTTTCTGCCTTCCCTTCTTTCTATCTCCTAGATCTGAAAGATTTTCAGAACAATAAGCATAGGTACTTGCTAGCCTCTGAGAATCAACGTCCTGGCAATTTTTCCACAGCATCCATGGGGTCCCTTACTTCATCTCCATCTTCCTGCTCACTCAATAGTCAGGTGGGCTTAACATCTGTGACCAGTATTCAGGAGAGAATCATGTCTACACCTGGAGGAGAGGAAGCCATCGAACGTCTGAAGGTAGGTAGTACCTACTCAGACTCAATGGAAGGTATTCTGTGTCATTCTACAAGGCAGAGTAAGGATGAGAAACCATTGAGATGTTGGTTCAGGACATGAAAGAACTTTCTGACTCTCAGAGGTGTCCTGAAATTACTGCTTTGTAAAGTGATTAATTTCTCTTCACCAGAATGCTTGAGTCTGACATGGGTAGGCAGGGATGGGAGGGAGAGTTGCATGGGCAGGTCAGAGGTTGGCCAGGCAAGGTAACTGGTAAGTAGGTGTGTCCATCTGTCATGTCCATAAGTAGATATGTCCATAGTTTATAAGTCATGGTGAAATCGTTCAGTTAGAAATTTCATTGGAAACTAATTAATTAAACATTTGGTTTCTTTGGAAGATGAAATTCTGCAAAGTGCAGAATCTGCTTCTGTTAGTAAAATATGTAATCAAAAGAAGGTTTGCACATTTGAGTAGCTATACCAGCTTTATTCAGAGACACATGAAATTATATTTTCTGGAAGTTCATAGAAAGCCCTGTGATCACTGCAGTGGAAGGGCTGCCCCTCCTGTGCAGGTGCACGCAGGTCACGGATCTTAGTGCTGGTGCTGTGTACTGGAGTCCCGTGTGTGCAGGTCACCCGCCATGCCACCCAGTGGCTTTCTTGTCTGTCTCTGTGAATATGAATGTTATTCCCCCTCTGTGATTACAAGAGCAGACAGTTGTCACCTGTGGTGGCATCCATCACATCATCGAGACAGCAACACAAATGCCTTTTCTTTTCGTGCTTGTCACTTCCAGGATGAGAGTTTGATGTGTCCCTTGTGGCCTTTGTATTCAAGAGTCCAGGGTGGGAAAAGCAGGGAGGGCAAAGAAACTGTAAGGAGCTGGGGGGTTGCAGCCCTGTGCCCAGCGAGCAGTCCTCGTCACGTGCACTCAGCATTCTTCACCACGGTTGCTCATTCAAGGACTGTGGAGAACAGTGACACACTTTGACAGGTTAACAATAGAAAAAGTTTGCTGAGCTTTTTTGCTAATAGGGAGTTTAGCTTGATAATTGTTGATGCTTTCATTTTGGTTTGCAGATGAAGCTGCAAAAGATGTTGAAGAATTGACTTCTGCCTCTCAATCAGCCTACCTTTTCTTTGGCATTTCAGTCACTTCTAACATAAGGTGCTTCAGAAACAAAAGTAATGATCTGGCTGCTTCCTTCAGGATTTGTTAGTGGAAAGGGGGGAAATTCTGAAACACCTGACAAAAAGGGACAGGGAGTGAGAAATCTTTTCATTAAATATTGTGAAGAAAAGGATAATTTCTGCGATGGTAAAATTGACTTTGGAATTTTACTGAAGATGTTAGTGAAGGCCTATGCAAGAATTGTTTTTTGTTTCTGTATTTTATCACAATGGGCATCAGTGACAAAAGTTGCTGTGTAGGGTTCTCTTCAGGCCAGTGGCAACATGCAGGGATTCTGTGGAAGGGAAACATGGAATCTGTCATTTATTGTAAAATGTCATTTTTCTTTGGAAATTTGGAGTCTTACTATTTGAATCTTTCTTTAACTTCCTTAAACACTACTTGATGTACAAAAAATTTTCTTCCCAACTGCTAAATGGAACCAACTGAAAATAATGTTGAATGTTAGGAGTCAAGATGTGGACCAGATGCTTTAAGTGTTAGGTCGCCCAGTATCTTCCAGATAGTTTCCAGGGAATAACACTGCCTTTATTCAAGGAACCCTCTCCCCAGCCTCCCTACTTCCCACCCAAAACTGTTTTATTACTTTTAGCAGAAATAAGTTTCTGTGTTTTAATTCTCCTTTAAGCCAATCTAAATGACATTTCCTTTTTTCACTAGCTTTAGAAAATAATTTCTTTATGGTTTTGCATTCAGTCTTATTTTTTAATGCAGCATGGTAGTAGTGTAAGCACCTTAGTTCTGCTCCTAGTTTGTGAATGGTGAGAATTCTGTGTCAGCAGACCTTCATTTTAATGCTGCAGGCAGATGACATCCTGTGTTCACAGGGCAAGGCAGTGGTTGTATGATAGAAATGCTTGCAGATTTCTCATTTTGGAGACTGTTTCATTGTTCTGAATATGAAGGAATGGCATTCCTAAGACATGACACTGTAGGAGAAAAATACTGTAATGGAAAACAGTAATACAGGAGGGTCATTCATTTTCCTAACATTTTATGTCCCTTTGTTTCTCTTTACTTTTGACTTTTTAAAAAAAGGGTCAGTTGGTAGAATACTTTTACACAGGGCGTTACTATTGCTTCATTCATTGAATATCCTGTTTCCATGTGGAAGAGACCCAGGTTATCCATCATAAATACCCTGGGCCCTCTGCACATCTCTGGCAAAGAGAGTAACATGTAACTGCTTTCTGTTTTTAGCTGCACCTCAAAGTGAGTTGAAATGTTGTATCCTTGATTTGAATTCTGACTTAAGAAGAAGGTTTTAAATATGTAGCAGTGGCTACTAGGTGGTGCCTCTGGTATTTATTAGTCTGGCATCAGTGTCAGCACTGTGAGTGCCATTGCTTAGGCTTTTAGACTATAAATATCCACAGATATCCATTACAGAAGCACGCAAGGGTAAATGCTGTGCTCCGCAGCCCGAGGGCCCCACACTTGGAGCTGCTCACTCAGGAAGCAGGCTGCATTCAGTACAGTAAAACTTATCTGATGGCTTCAAGGAATGTTCTGTGTAGTAAGCATTTAACTATTTAAATATCTTAATCTAAACTATAATTTTTTTTTTCTGGGGAAATTATTCTGACTTGTTCTGTGGACGTGTCTACCATCTTAACTGATCATGATGAAGATTTATTTGTGTTCAGCATTATGAACTGACTTAATAGCCAGTGCTGTACAGATAGCCAGACAGACATGATATGAGATCAAAGGTAAAAGATGCCTGAGCCCAGCATGCCTGCAAGCCTAAAAAATGATCCTGATGTCACTCTGTTTTTCCAGGATTTTTTAATGTACAGTACCTGTAGGAAAGAAGACCTTTGAAGAGTGTCTCCTGGACTCCTCATTTCTAAAGCATGAATTCCAATTCAGTTTAATCTTAAATTCAGCTTCTAGAATAAGTTATAGGCAGCGCTGGATGTGCCAGGCCTGCCTGCAGAGTGAATTGGTGACTCAGACTGGAAGCTACCATCCTGTTGGCATCTCTATTTCATTTATACTAAGTTTGTCATTTAGCCTGGAAGAAAGAATATTCCTCACTCTTTCTTAATTTATGGTGAGCTATCTCATAGAATATCTTATCTAAAGCCTGTGGATTCTGCCTTAGTTGGAAGAAGAACACACAGGAAACGCAGCCATAGACCTGCCTCTGGGAGAAATGTAGCCTGAAGATAGTCACTTAGTTTCTCTGTGTTTCTAGAATGTCTCTGGAATAAGTGGCTTTTTCCAGGGCTGAAGTTTTGCTAAATGACACTCAACATTGTTTCCTCAGAGTTAAAAAAAAATAACTTTCTAGACAACATAAAAGTTGCAGCTTGAAGCTATAATGAAAGAATGAAGGTAGTACCTTCCTCAGCTTACTCCTTAAATCTCTTTTCTACAAGGAGGTCATATTCTGACTTACCCTGCAGGTAGTGAGTAAAATTAGAGAAGTCACATCAGAGTTGGCAGCAAGATGGTAAGAGGATTCCTAGACAGTATTGCTATCTTCGGGTGAGTTTACAGTTGCCCCAGAATATCAGAAGAGTAGCTTTAACAGAGCCAGATAAACCTCAGCTCTGACATACTACTTCTCTAAAAATAACCAATCAGGAAAAATATGTATTTCAAGCATCTCATGGATCAGTTTGTATTTTATAACTGACATCAGTGTGGCTTGTGGACCACAGTATATAAAATAATCCCTAGTGCAAGTGCTGTGGTTTGGGCATCATGTTATCCTGGGCCTTTGTTTTTGAAGTTGCCACTTAACGTGAAGGTTTCTAGCCAACTCTCTTTAATAAGCCTGAGATTCTTACAGGTTATGAGGCCTGCTTGTATTGTACTTGCCCTTTGACAGTCATTTGCAGAAGCATTAATGCTCCCCTATTTGAGCTGTTGAATAACTTTGATGGTGAGTTAGAGAGGCTGTTGACCACTTGGTGCTCGGTACCCTTCCTTTCCTGCCCGTCCTGTTTTGGAATTGTGTGCCTTTCTTGGCTGCTGGCCCTCTATGGCGGCTTGTGGTTCCTCCCTTGGCTGTGGAGTGGCCTTTGCACTGCAGATTGTTCATTCCTGTTGGAGGACTGTAGAGATGCTGTCAGGTAGCTATTCTAGTCTTTCAGTCTGTGAGTGTGTTCAGAGGATTAATGAGAGCCAGTTCAGGTGATTTTTGTCTCTGCCTTCCTGCCTTCCACTGTAGGCTGGCTGTAGCTTTTTGCACTTTGTAACAGACTCATGTCTGAGTACCTCCTACATGGCCCCCTCTCTGTCTACCTCCCTGATGCTCAGGCCTTTTCTGAGTGTTTTAAGTTTTGTTTTTTGTTCGTTGTTGCTCCTCCTCCTCCGCCATTATCATCACCCTCCTCCTCTTCATGCCCTCCTCTGCTGGCTCCTGGACTCCTTTGCTATAGCAGTTGCTTCCATGAGTCTTTACTCTGGGCTTTTACCATGCTCTCTTCCTCATTCCAGAAAACCAAGTGCCAGGTGCCTTAGGGCGTTATTGTATTAAATCTTCATAGTTTCTTTCTATGTAGGTATTAATACTTCTCTACAGTAACTGTTCTACTCTTCTACAGTTCTACATTAACTATATTAATAGTCATCTACATTAACTACATTACATTTGCCAGAATGGGCAATGTTCAAACTACCGTACAATTGTGCTCATTTCACATCTAGCAGGTAATGCTCAAAATCCTTCAAGCTAGGCTTCAACAGTATGTGAGCTGAGAACTTCCAGATGTTCAAGCTGGATTTAGAAAAGGCAGAGGAACCAGAGATCAAATTGCCAACATCTGTTGGATCATAGAAAAGGCAAGAGATTTCCAGAAAAACATCTACTGCTTCATTGACTATGCTAAAGCCTTTGACTGTGTGGATCACAGCAAACTGGGGAAAATTCTCAAAGAGATGGGAATACCAGACCATGTTACTTGCCTCCTGAGAAACCTGTATGCAGGTCAAGAAACAACAGTTAGAACCAGTCATGGAACAACGGACTGGTTCAAAATTGGGGAAGGAGTACGTCAAGGCTGTATATTGTCGCCCTGCTTATTTAACTTTTATTTAGAGTCAGTACATCATGTGAAATGCTGGGCTGGAGGAAGCACAAGCTGGAATCAAGATCGCTGGGAGAAATATCAATAACCTCAATTATGCAGATGACACCACCTTTATGGCAGAAGCTAAGAAGGAACTTCATCTGCTTTATGAAGGTGAAAGAGGAGGGTGAAAAAGCTGGCTTAAAACTCAACATTCAGACAACCTTAAGATCATGGCATCCAGTTCCATCACTTCATGACAAATAGATGGGAAAACAGTGGAAACAGTGAGAGAGTTTATTTTCTTGGGTTCCAAAATCAGTGCAGATGATGACCGCTGCCATGAAATTAAAAGACACATGCTTCTTGGAAGAAAAGCTATGATGAACCTAAACAGCATATTAAAAAGCAGAAACATTACTTTGCCGACCAAGGTTCTTATAGTCAAAGCTATGGTTTTTCCAGTAATCACGTATGGATGTGAGAGTTGGGCCATAAAGAAGGCTGAGTGCTGAAGAATTGATGTTTTTAAACTGTGTTGTTGGAGAAGAGTCCCTTGGACTGCAAGGAGATCAAACCAGTCAATGCTAAAGGAAATCAACCCTGAATATTTATTTAAAGGGCTGATACTGAAGTTGAAGCTCCAGCACTTTAACCACTTGATATGAAGAGCCGACCCCCTGGAAAAGACCCTGATGCTGGGAAAGATTGAAGGCAGGAGGAGAAGGGGATGACAGAGGATAAGATGGTTGGAAGGCATCACCGACTCAATGGACGTGAGTTTGAGCAAGCTCCGAGAGATGGTGAAGGACAGGGAAGCCTGGCATGCTGCAGTGCATGGGGTTGCAAAGAGTCAGACATAACGGAGTGATTGAGCAACAATTATTAATAGTTATGTTGGGGGATCACAGAGGCTTCATAAAATAGCCTGTTAAATGAATTTGAAATATTTTTTGAACTATGAAGACTTCTCATCCTGAATCACTACCATTATTGTTATCTTGTCATCGTTACCATCATCATCTGAGTTTCTAATTTTGTATCCATGACTATCATTTTCTCCTGCTTTTTGCATGTGTTCATCTCCCTTTTTGGTATCCCTTCTTCCTCCATTTTTTTTTTTTTTTTGGCCTGAACAGTTCCTGCTTGTCCTTCATTCACAGTATGAGTATCACTCAGCCTTGACTCATCCACCTTCCGGCAGACCTGTGAGCACTTCAGTTCCAACACTGAGCACACTGCCTGCTGTTCTCCTACCATTCCCATAACAATCCTGCAACTTGCTGCTCTAGCTTTGCTGTTGTTCCTGGAAAATGCTAGACATTTCCCACCTATTCCCTCACACACCCGTTCTCTTCCTTTTGTCTGCTCGTGTAGAACCTTGTCAATGAGCCCAGTTCTGACAGCCCCACTGCAGATTGCTTTCTCCCCCTACATTCTCTCTTTTCTTTGCTTTATTTTTCTACAAAGCTCTTATCACAGTCTGGGATTCTGTAAACTCGACTTACTGATTAAAATGGATTGATTTTCTCAGTCTCTCTTCTGGAATATAAGTCTCATGAGAGGTAGGAATTTTGTTCCCTGCTACATCTTTAGTTACCTAGAACAGGGCTTGGCATGTAATGAGGTTATATATGATTACTGAATGAATGAATGATGATTACTTCTTTCTCTCCCTAGTATACAGTAAGCTCCTTGAAAACAGGAAACATGTTTTAGTCCTTATGTTTCTGGCACATAATAAACACTCAGCTGGAGATGGAAGATTGTCTCACTAGTGGCTACATGCCTTCAGATGAGATTAATATGAAGCCTTTCTATGTTGGGAATTGGGCTGTGTTCAAGGGGGTATTGTGTTGAAGGGGAGGAAAAATATCTTTCTTTTTACCCTTCTAGGTCCTTGGCTGGGGCTTCTGTAACAAAAGGCAGATTAACAAGTGAAAAGCCTACGAATTTATTTAGTATTTGTTTACATGACGTAGCTCAATGGTAAAGAATCCTCCTGCCAAATGCAGGAGATGCAGGTTTGATCCCTGGGTTGGGAACATCCCCTGGAGAAGGAAATGGCAACCTACTCCAGTATTCTTGCCTGGGAAATCCCACGGACAGAGGACCCTGGTGAGATACTGTCCATGAGGTCACAAAAGAGTCAGACATGACTTGGTGACTAAACAGCACCAACTGTGTGACATGGAAGACTCCATAAGGAAGACCCAAAGAAGTGTTAAACGTGAGCATTTTTATTCTAGGGCTTCCCTGGTCACTCAGACAGTAAAGAATCTGCCTGCAATGAAAGAGACCTGGGTTTGTTCCCTGCGTCGGGAAGATCCCCCTGGAGAAGGGAATGGCAACCCAGTCCCGTATTCTTGCCTGGAGAATTGCATGGACAGAGGAGCCTGGCAGGCTGTATGGTCCATGGGTTTGCAAAGGGTTGGACATGACTGAGTGACTAAACATAGACACTTGGTGAAGTGTGAAAAGTGATGGAAAAGTCTGATAGAACAAGGAGGAGGTGAGCTAAGAGTATTGGCGCTGCAGAGAGATTGCTGGTTTACTTCCAGAGCTCAGCAGTAAAACAAATAGCACAATAAAGTGAGTCCCATGAAGTTTTTGGTTTCCCAGTGCATATAAAAGTTAACTTCACACTATACTGTAGTCTGCTAAGTGTGCTGTAGCTTTATGTCTAAAAAAACTATGTGCATACCTTAATTGAAAAATACTTTATTGCTAACAAATGTTGTCATCTGAACCTTCAGCAAATTGGAGTAGTGACATCAAAGATTACTGATCGCCTGTCACATAACAAATGTAGTAACAGTGAAAATGTTTGGAATATTGCAAGAATTATCAAAATGTGATAGACATGAAGTGAGCAGATGCTGTTGGAAAAATGGCACCAGTAGAATTGCTACATGCAGGGTTGCCGCAGACTTTCAATTGGTAAAAAACGCCTCACATGTGAAGTGCAATAAAGCGAAGCACAGTAAAACAATGTCTGTAGCAACCTGGGAGACTTATTAAGATTTGTCTGTTCAGATTCTTCTTAGTATTCCTTCATCTTCTAGAAATAAGGATGCTGCATTCCTCCAGGGGTAGGAAGGTTACATCTCATGAGGGTCTTACGACTAGCTTCAGGAGGTCAGAGATTCCTTCCTGCTTGTACCATTTCTTAAATCACTGGGCTTAAAATACTCAATGTGCCAAGATATCGTATTTTAGTGAAGCATATTCTAAACCCCTTCAGTGTTGTGGTGAAATTATAGTGAAACAAAAAGCAATGAATACCTTGCTGCTGTTGCTGCTGCTAAGTTGCTTCAGTTGTGTCCTACTGTGTGCGACCCCATAGATGGCAGCCCACTAGCCTCCTCTGTCCCTGGGATTCTCCAGGCAAGAATACTAGAGTGGGTTGCCATTTCCTTCTCCAATGCATGAAAGTGAAAAGTGAAAGTGAAGTCGCTCAGTCGTGCCCGACTCTTAGCGACCCCATGGACTGCAGCCTACCAGGCTTCTTCATCCATGGAATTTTCCAGGCAAGAGTACTGGAGTGGGTTGCCATTGCCTTCTCCAAATGAATACCTTAGAGCTCTTTATTCTTTTGTAGATATAGCTGTTAGAAAGTGCTTTTGCATTTGAAGATGTAGTATTACCTTTTCTTCTACACACACACACACACACACACATACACACATACACATACACATGCACATACATCCTCTCTTTCTCTTTCTTGCACTGTAAAGGTATTTTTATTAGAACTTAAAGGGAGTTAATATATCAGGGGCTGATTTCTTTCTTTACATATTAAGAAAGGAAAAAAAAAAACCCTCATCATATTAGATTCTGCCTCAGATCCTCTGAGGGCATCATCTGCTTCTTGCCGTCCTTCCTAGGCACAGAAAGTTAGCTTACAAGACTCTTTGACACTGTAACTATGGACTTCCTCCTTAGGAATCAGAGAAGATCATTGCTGAGTTGAATGAAACCTGGGAAGAGAAGCTGCGTAAAACAGAGGCCATCAGGATGGAGAGGTCAGGAAGTTAAACTCTGGAATGTTTCTAAAATATCTGGGGAATTTGGATTACGTTTATAGTAAGAAAAGATAAAATAGAAGTTAAAAACAACCTTTCCTCCCTAAATACAGAACCAACAAACAAAACCTGTGTGAGACTTCTGGCCAGATTCACACTCAAGTGAAATTCAGATATTTGTTCTCTAGGCAGTCTTGTTCTTAGTTACCTACTACATGTTGCTAGGGAGCCATATAAAAACGGAAGATATTGAGGAATGAGTTCTTAATTTGCAAAAAGATTGCCTTTGATAAAGGCCCAGAGGAAAAAACCTGTTCTGATTATTGTCTTTCAGAGTGATGTTTCCTAAAACCTCTTTGGTAAGAGGTTAAGTAGTTTCAGTTGCCAAAATCTGTATTTTATCTTAACCTGATTTTCTACCCTAAGAATGAACATGACCTCAAATAATACTTTTTGCTGTTGGAATAATACTTTTTGCTGATATTTTAGGGACTTCCCTGGTGGTCCAGAGGTTAAGACTCTGGGCTTCCAATGCAGAGAGCATGGATTCAGTCCCTGGTCAGGGAAATAATAACCCACATGCTGTGTGGCATGGCCAAAATATAATAAGAGTAAAGTAGTTGTTAAAAATATATACATTTTAGTTAATATTAGTTTCTTCTTGCTTCCTGGAAGATGAGGTAGAAGTGAGCACTAATGTGTTGATAAAGTGAATGTATGAAACAGAATTTTCTTCTTTATTGTAGAGATTTTAAGCTAAAATTGTTAAATCAATGTAATGGTAGGCATGGGAACATGACATTTGAGAAAACCACATTTATAGATGGTACTCCCCGTATCAGAGCTACTTTCTGCTTTTGTTGATTTTTAAGAAATTGTTCCTTGAATGGGATGTATTGCCTTCAGGGTGTATTCCTTTCTTCCTTTTTAAAATATTAATAGACATATTATTTATGAATCATTTTCTGCTTCCAGAGTCAGATGTGACAAAGTTCCTATTTGGGTAAATACAGCTTTACATAAGATAGGAACATAATTTATTTTGAATGTACTATTTTCTCTTAAAGATAATTTCTATTTGATGAAGGGATAAGTAGATTCTTTCACATTTGTGTTACTGACTTTAAACATAGATAATTGTTTTTGCTTTGCTTGCTTTACCTTCCAATTCATGTTAGATTGATATACTTATCATTTTGGTACTGTGATTCTGATGTGCTTGTTGCTCTTTCTAGAGAAGCTTTGTTGGCTGAGATGGGAGTTGCCATTCGGGAAGACGGAGGAACCCTTGGGGTTTTCTCTCCTAAAAAGGTAGGAAACAGTGTTGTGAAAGTGAACCAGACTGAGACACTTTTTGTTTGTCTCGGTCCTCGAGGCACTTCATGTCTTTCAGGGCTGGCTCTTCTTCCTTTTCTTTTAAACCTTGAGACATGGCTTAATTTCTGATATTTTTTATTTCATCTTACACTGCAAGGCCAACCTGTTTCTAAAATGCTTTCAGAAATGTTTACTGTTTATAGAAATAAAATCCAAGGCAGTAAATCTGTAACTTTTGGTCATTATTCAGTGTATTTACTCATCTTAATGGTTGCTTTCTCGTAAATTCCTAGCCTAACCTAGCACATCTTGCCTCAGTTTAGCTACTCTTTCTATGTAGATTTCCCCACAGGTACCAGCAACCCTGAATTATAACTCTTTGGAAGCAATTTCAGCTGTTCAGGTTTGTGTAGAAAAATACCACTTCAGTTTGCTTCTACACTTTGTGTGATAGCCATTGTCCTGAGTAAAGCAGTTTCTGTGCTATCCTTCTAGCCTCCTCTGCTCCTTTCTCATTTTTTTTTTAAACTTCAGTAGTTACCCTCCTACTTACTTAGGTAGTCATAGTTGTTAAGTAGTAGATACCTTTTAGCTAATTAGAAAAACAAGTTTTTTTTTTTTTACTAAGTTGCTTCTTAGTTATTAATAGACACTGGGAAGCTATTATGAAATGGTTATTTTGTGTGCTTATTTATCTATTAATAATAGAACATATACTGATGTACAAAGCATAAAATTATACTAATAACAAATGGTCTTTCATTTCAAATGACTTCAGATTGGCTACTGTATACTTAAACTTCTTCATGCGAGGGTCTGATGGTGGTCTCTCTAGGTTAGCATAGAACAGGGTATAGAGTTTTCAGTTGGTACTTTTGTTTTATTTGATATGAGATACTCCTGTGGTTTTTGTTAGGATATATTTGGTTAGGTTTTTCTTTTTTTTTTCTTTTTAATAATTTCTGCTGTATTATTTTCATCGAAGAAGATTGATTTAAAGACATTTTAGATATGTGCTATACACCTGGAACAATAGTAACAGTATTTTGTATGTTTATATTGCCAAAGGTCAGTGATTTTCATAATTTAATAATTTTTCCTTCAGTAAGACACTATTTTATTCAGATACATTATTTGTGATTTTAGAGTTTTTAGCAGTTATAGGCTTAGTAAAATTTAGATTGTGCCTTTGCATATATCTAAAGTTATTTTTTAACATCTTTTAGTGTTAAGAACAGTGAGGAAAATTTTTGTAACAACTTAAATAACTTGAGTAAGTACTGTGTTATAAACAGCACAGAATTTCAAACTGAGATATCTGTTTCCAGGGCTTTTTCTTACTTGCTTTAACTTTCTAGACTTCTTCAGGAAAGAAAGGGATACCCCTAACCACATCCAAATTCAGTTTTAGAACCTGTTCCTGATGTATTAACTCGATTGGTAATCCTTACCCATATATGTATCAAATTGACACCTTTTACAATCAAATTGTACAACCTAAATATATGCAGACTGTCATTCATATCTCAAAAGAACTAGGAGAAAGTACTCTTCAGGCAAGAAAAAAAATGAAAACCTGTTCTTGAGGTTCTGGTTTCCTTAGGCCAGTGCTATGCTAGGTTTTAAAGAATGCTGCCCAAGAGGGTTTTAACTTTCTCAAACCAGCTACAGAGACATGTTAGTTGGAAAGATGTAAAGGTTTTCCTAAATTTCTTTTAAATGATCTTTTGCACTCCCTTTTCTTAACCTGCTCATCTGACTCTCCTTTCATTTTTCTGCATTTGCTGGCACTGTATCTTGAGTAGATTTTGACCCCAAGACCATGTGACTTATTTTTGGATCCCAGTGGGGTATTTTCACCAAAAAAGGTTGGTTTTTAAAAGATTTTAAAAACATTAAGAGTTAGATGAAGAGGATTTTATAAGATGTGTTATTGAATGTCAGTAATTTTTAATTCTTGTTTAAGATAAAGAAGGTTGGTTTTTTAAAAGATTTTAGAAACATGAGTTAGATGAAGAGGATTTTATAAGATGTGTTACTGAATATCAGTAATTTTAATTTCTTCTTTAAGATAAAGACTGACAAACTAAAGACAATAACTGGGACCATGGAAGAACTGATAAAAATTATAGAGGGAAATGACAGGGGATGTGGGAACATTTTTATGATATAAATGAAAAATTACATACTTATTGGCAGTTGTAGGGGATGAAAAATAATTTTTCCTCTACCCTTCTGAATTCTTGAATGAGAATAAAAGACAGATTAACCAGAGGTGGGGGAAAATTTATTTAAACATGTGTACCTCGTGTATACATGGGAGAACCCCATGGAAAAATGAGTAACTCCCTAAGATGATTTAGAATTCTGGCTTAAATGCCATTTTAATAGGGAAAGAGACAGGGAGGCAGGCCTGTCAGGGGAGGGTAATTGGCTTTTAGGAAAAGATGAAGGGGCCCTTTGAAGAGCAGATGGTAGATATGACAAAGTTTGTTGGGTGTGGTGTCAACTTCTACTTTTCTCTCCTGGTTGTTAAGACTCCAGGAGGGGATTTCTAAGTTCCTTTTGGACAATTTGTGTTTAGGCAGGAAAGGGGATTCAGAGGAAGCCTCTCCCTGCCTGTGCTATTGTGTAACAACTCAAAATAATTAGTATGTCAGTGGAATATTAGGAGTGGCAAATTCTGCTGCTCTTTAAGAATTTTGAACGCTCTTCAAGTGTTGAAAAAAATTATGTTTTTTCCCCCCCAGAGAATCTGATTTTTCTATTGTGCTCTCCATGCTTTGACCTTATTAAGAATGGGATATTGTTCTTTATCCCAGAGCTCATGTTTTTAAATAGAATGCATTAGTGTGGTTTGGGAAGGCCTGAAGAGAGTTATTTTCTGTTTATCATGGAATTGCAACTAAGAATGAAAGAAGCCCTGCTTCTAGGCACTCTGGTAATCTAAGGAGCCATCCAGCCTCCTCTGCGCCCCTGTCACTCTCGCAGCCCTCTCAGTGGTGCTTGTTCCACTCTGATCATCTCTAACCTTTTTCAGACACCACATCTTGTTAACCTCAATGAGGACCCTCTAATGTCCGAGTGCCTGCTTTATTACATCAAAGATGGAATTACAAGGTACATTTGTTTGTTCTTTTGCTCACTCAGTGCTTTCTTTTCTCTTAGGATGATTGCATAGCTAAAGGGAAGTTGTTTGGTAAAAAATTTCTTTTATTAATTTGCTGTTTTTCTCATCTGAAATAGTTATAAACTGTCCTCTGTACTCTTTTCAAATCAGTGTTTTAACCAGCTGAATCAATTAGCATGTGTAGTTTTAGAAGACTGTATGTAAAATTTATCCTCCTAACATCTTATATGAATTTTTTAAGTATTAGTTTACTGGTATCTTTTTATGATGTCTCTGAGTTATTTGGTGTATGTGCCTCTTCATATCTTTTTCTCATGCAGGGAGGTTGATCATACATGAAAATAGAGTTTGCAGTTCACAGCCTCTGATTAAAAAAAAAAAAAGCAGTACCTTTTTTGTACGTACCAAAGAATATTCTTTGGGAGAAAGAGGCTCATTGTTTGTGGTGCTTTCTGTGTCTGAATTTCCCTGGGAAACACTTTCCCTTGTGTTCAGGGTTGGCCAAGCAGATGCTGAGCGGCGCCAGGACATCGTGCTGAGTGGGGCTCACATTAAAGAAGAGCATTGTATCTTCCGGAGCGAGAGGAACAACAGCGGGGATGGTGAGAGTTCTCGGCTCAGCTTTTCCAACAACCTTTTCATTCTATATTATGAGAAATCCCCAAGATTTGGTATCCCCTGTCTCTTTCAGTGATACTTTTATATACAATCTAATATTTGAAAATGAGGGGACCTGGGCTGTTTATGAATGCAGGCATGAACATAGCTACTTTACATGAAAAAAGCCTGGACAAAAGCAGCACTTTTGTTACCGCTAAGAATTGAGTAAGACATAGGCAATTAGGCTTGGTCTTGAATCTTAATTATTTAATAGACAAGTAAGAAGGGAACAGATATCCTGGGTAGTGGGAGATTTGAAGGGCCTCTAGTCTTAATCCAGTGCAGTTTATTTATACCTAAAAGGGAAGAAAAAGTCAATCTTGATTTTTGCCCAGATTATTAATGAAACAACAAGCTAATAGTGTTTTTGTGCTATATAATTTCAGTTCAGTTCAGTTGCTCAGTCGTGTCCGACTCTTTGCAACCCCATGAATCGCAGCACGCCAGCCTCCCTGTCCATCACCAACTCCCAGAGTTTACTCAAGCTCATGTCTATCGAGTCCGTGATGCCATCCAGCCATCTCATCCTCTGTCGTCCCCTTCTCCTCCTTCCCCCAGTCCCTCCCAGCATCAGGGTCTTTTCCAATGAGACAACTCTTTGCATGAAGTGGCCAAAGTATTGGAGTTTCAGCGTCAGCATCAGTCTTTCCAATGAACACCCAGGACTGATCTCCTTTAGGAGGGACTGGTTGGATCTCCTTGCAGTCCAAGGGACTCTCAAGAGTCTTCTCCAACACCACAGTTCAAAAGCATCAATTCTTCAGCGCTCAGCTTCCTTCACAGTCCAACTCTCACATCCATACATGACCACTGGAAAAACCATAGCCTTGACTAGACGGACCTTTGTTGACAAAGTAGTGTCTCTTCTTTTGAATATGCTATCTAGGTTGGTCATAACTTTCCTTTCAAGGAGTAAGCATCTTTTAATTTCATGGCTGCAGTCACCATTTGCAGTGATTTTTGGAGCCCCCCAAAATAAAGTCAGCCACTGTTTTCACTGTTTCCCCATCTATTTGCCATGAAGTGGTGGGACTGGATGCCATGATCTTAGTTTTCTGAATGTTGAGCTTTAAGCCAATTTTTTCACTCTCCTCTTTCACTTTCAACAAGAGGCTTTTTAGTTCCTCTTCACTTTCTGCCGTAAGAGTGGTGTCATCTGCATATCTGAGGTTATTGATACTTCTCCCGGCAATCTTGATTCCAGCTTGTGCTTCTTCCAGCCCAGCGTTTCTCATGATGTACTCTGCATATAAGTGAAATAAGCAGGGTGACAATATACAGCCTTGACATAACTCCTTTTCCTATTTGCTACATAATTTATTCCTTGCTAATTAAAATACTGGGCTTCCCAGGTGGCTCAGCAGTAAAGAACCTACCTGTCAATGCAGGAGACATGAGTTTGATCCCTGAGTCAGAAAGATTCCTTGGAGAAGGAAATGGCAACCCACTGCAGTATTCTTGCGTAGGAAATCCTATGGAGCCTGTCAGGCTGCAGTCCGTGGGTTTGCAAGAGTCAGATATGACTTAATGACTGAACAACAACAACAGGAATCAAAATATTACCTTTGGAGACTTCCCTGGTGGTATAGGGAGAAAATTTCTTCCCTGATGCTAGGAAAAATTGAGGGCGAGAAGAGAAGGGGGCAACAGAGAATGAGATGGTTGGATGGAATCACTGACTCAATGGATATGAGTTTGTGGAAACTCAGGGACATAGTGTTGGACAGAGAAGCCTGGCATGCTGCAGTTCATGGGGTCACAAAGAGTTGGACAGGACTTAGCAGCTGAACAACAACAGCAACAACTGATGGTCCACTGACTGGGACTCCACGCTCCTAGTGTGGGAGCTCAGGTTCCACCCCTGATCAGAGAACTAGGTCTCACATGCTGCAGCTAGGACCCTACCACAGCCAAATAAATAAAATATTTTTTTAAAAAAAGAAAAAATATAGCTTGATCATAATTTTCTGATTATTACCTATATCTCATACTTAAGATTTCTGATGGTTTTCATTTTTATATACTGAACTGTCCAGATATCACTGAAACTAACATTTCCTGTCTTCTTCTGAAGTTTATCAAATTCTTAAGTGAATTTAAGTATGTTTCTATCTGAGCCGCAGCCCTGGTCCTGGTGCCTTAAAGTGAACTGTTATATAGACACTGAGCCACTTGATTGGTTGCAGAAATCTATGCTAGTCACCTTGAGTCGTCAGCTGCTTCCCATTGTTTTCTTCCCATGGTCTGTGATGATAACATTAGTTTGCGTTCCTCTTAGTTATTGTGACTCTGGAGCCCTGTGAACGTTCAGAAACCTACGTAAATGGCAAGAGGGTGACCCAGCCTGTTCAGCTGCGCTCAGGTGAGACTGGGAGAGGCTTGAAGTCTTCAGAACACATGGCTTGCACAAGAAACTTTTTATTTTTAAATCTTTGTCTCAGGTCGAAGTGATAGCATTAGGATTTATGTTCTTGTAAAACTCCAGAAACTGCTTTTTGCTTTAGGGAAGGTGAGGCTATTAACCAAGATACTGTACATTTAAAAAGTGATTTCTTAACCCTATTTATATTTTGTGCTAGGAAACCGTATCATCATGGGTAAAAACCACGTGTTCCGTTTTAACCACCCGGAGCAAGCACGGGCTGAGCGGGAAAAGACTCCTTCTGCTGAGACCCCCTCTGAGCCTGTGGACTGGACGTTTGCCCAGAGAGAGCTTCTGGAAAAACAAGGAATTGATATGAAACAGGAGATGGAAAAAAGGTACTGTACAGATGCAATGTGGCCCACATGACTAGCACTTCTTTTCAGCATTTAGTAGGATTCCTGAAACAGCTCCATGATTTTACAGTTTCTTTTCTTTCTCGCTCTTCTTTTCCTTGTAGGCTACAGGAAATGGAGATCCTATACAAAAAGGAGAAGGAAGAAGCAGATCTTCTCTTGGAGCAGCAGAGACTGGTAGGAGCCCATCCTACATCCTCCGTTAGGAAAGGGCAGCTTGCTCTCATGTCCCACCTTCCCCGTCCCAGATATGAGCACTCGCCCGTTGCTTCTCCCGCTCTCACTGACACCATGCGCTCTTGTCTCGTGTCCTTCATGGAGAAGGACCTTCCATCTCCTGGTAGCCTTAGCCTGAAATACTGTCCTTAAAGGTACTACTTCTGTGCCTCTATGTCTTAAAGTCACATCTTCTATCAAAACCAAGTGCTTTTTGAGGAAATACTGAGAGCTTTTCTTGTAGCCTTGGCCTCTTGATAGTGGTTTTTAAATATGCACCAGGGGTGACTCTGTCAATAATAATTACTCTGAATATTGAATTTGATGGGTGTTTGCCTTGGTTTTGTTTCTGATCACCTGATAGTACTAATTCTTTGCTCTTGGGCTGACTTGGGGATTGTTCTTATGCTGGGTGGACTTTTTTTTTTGTAAGTTAAACTGTGTCTAAAAGTGTTGCTGCACAGTTGCATGTGTTAATCCTTTTCTGTTCCCTGCATGGAGTCTGAATTCTCAGTAAGGGTCTCCGTGGCATGTGTGGTGACAGTGGAAGTAGGGGCTGCCCAACCAACTCCAAGAGGAGAGGGAAGTCTGGTTTCTCTGGGTTGAGAAAGCGTTTGTGTGAGTAGCTGAGAAATCAGTTTCAGGTTGCAGCTTGTGATGCTAATGGCGATAGCATTTTATGATGTTAATTGATTTTCTAGTTTTTTTAGAAATTGAATTGCATGAATAAATAAGTTTATCCATTAGTTAGATTTTCATGTTTCAAGCCATCCAGTTTTGGATTACAAAGCCTTGGTTATAGGAACCTTCTAGGCATTCATTTGGTACATGTTATTGAGAAAAAGGCATAGCAACCTTTGGATACTGTGGATGCAGTTTAGGAATTTTTAATTTTTTAAGATTGATGGACTTCTTAGAGGTATTAGGGAGAAAGGGGGAACTGGTTAAGGAGGCATTAGTGAGAAAGCTGGGATACTGGTTTCTTCCCTTAGCATAACATACAGCATATAGAATACCAAGTGTAAATACAGCATGTAAACCATAGCCTTACAGCTGTACTGTGCTTTGAAAAAGAGAGGCTGTTGCTAAATGAATCAGAAAAGCCAAGGCCTTGTGCAAAAGCAGTCTTTTCCAGAGCAGCTTGATTCTCACTCTTGGCAGTATGTTAACTCAGTTTGTTATCTTGGAAATTATAGTAAAGCCCAAAAAAGAATGGATTGCAAGAATAAATCAAGTGTTTGGGGCAAGATAATAGCAGTGTATTAGAGTCTCTTTAGGAGGCCTCGTTGGCATTAGTTTGTAATGAAAACACAAAGATTCAACTACAGTGTGATTAAGGGCTTGAAAACTTTGTGACACATGAAGGAGCCTTTAACAGTAATGTCTTGTATTTGTATACAGCTTTATAATTTACAGAGAGTTTTAACATCCATCATTTTTCTGATTTCCAAAATAACCCTCTTTAGTTGCCATATATGTAAATAAAGTGACAGACATTTCCTCGGGTTTATAGTTGAGGAAGCAAAGTCTAAAAAAATGCTACCTTGCCCATTCTTAACTGATGGGTCTGAGGCTTAAACATGAGTCTTCTGGCTTTCTTTGGTGTTCTGTCCAATAGAGCAGTGCTTCTCAACATCTTAGGAGTCTTGTCAAATGCTGATGCTGATCCTGTAGGTTTGGGTAGGACCTGAGATTCTGCATTTCTAAGAAGCTCCCAGGTGATGCCAATGCTGCTAGGGCCATTTGAGTCACTAACCAGGTGTAAACGAATAGTGATGGCTGGTGATCATCCTGTGCTCTGAAATAAAGACAGTGACTGTTAATAAACAGAAAGTAAATTCAGATAGTAAAGAATCTGCAACGCAGAAGACCTGAGTTCAATCCCTGGGAAGGGAATGGCTACCCACTCCAGTATTCTTGCCTGGAGAATTCCATTGTCAGAGGAGCCTGGTGGTCTACAGTCCATGGGGTTGAAAAGAATCAGACATGACTGAGCGAATTTCATATCAAACCAGATGGCTCCAGGGCACATTTAGTTTCCGGAGGACATACTTAGTTTGCAAGTAATCAGGTTCTGATTGTCGATTGCTCTGTATCTGAAAGCAGTCTAGGATTTTAAGAGCAGCTCCTTAAAGCAAGGAGGTTTTTTCGTCTTATAAGTCCAACTGTCTGTTCCACTTAAATTTCTTATCCTCAAAAGGAGTTGATTTCTAATACTTCAGCCTGAGGAATATTTAGCCATTAACAGTACTGAATTAAAAATGTATTTTTATGACCCTATATTAGTCAACCAACAGATATGTTTTGAATGCACCCTATGGATAAACACCGAGACGATACAAAGGACTTTATATTCAGTAAATGTTTATTATTTATTGTATGTGATTATTTTTGCATAATAACAGCATTACAAAAAATGGAATTCAGGCTCATGAGTTTTTTATTACAATAATTCCCCCCACTGTGTCCCATTGTTACGTTGCTGAACATTCTTTCTTAGTTAGTGCTTGATTGTATGCCTGGTCCTTTCTCTGCTTGCTTTTTGACACATGTTTTGGGAATCATCTCTCTATTTTCATAGTCTTCAGGCAGAGTCTCTTCAGGAGGCCTACCTTCCATTTGATATTTAATCAAAACAGCAGGATCATTTAGTGACATGTGAGTTGGACAGATCTGAGTAGTTTTTCCAGCCCTGTAATAAATGAATCTAAATATCTTAAAATCTTTTTTTTTTTTGACATAAGATAGGATTTGAATCTCGGCACGTAAGTTTTGCAAGAGTTTTCAGTATTGTGGCCAGTAGTAAGTGATAGGGGTGATATGTTTGAGCTTTAAAGAGAACATATTCTACAGAGGCAATATGACCAGTATTATAAAAAGAAAGAAAATTATGGCCACTTGATTTAACTTAGTTCTTTTGAATTTATGTAAACTCATTTAATTATGTTTTATTTTAGAGTTTAAAGGCATAACTTTTATCACTTAAATATATTAAAGCAATAATTAGAATTGTTATTTCCTTAATTAGGTATTCATTTCATCATTAGGCAACTTTTAAAGGAAAATAAAAGAAGCCCAGAGGAAAAAACTGATAGTTAATTATGTAGAAAGAATCAGAGCAAATTTCTGTTCTATATAACTCAGTTTTTGCATATATACAAGAAAACCTTTTTAGATGTCAGACATACTTTTTTTCTCTAATGTTTATTAATGTCATCCTTTATCACTTAAGATTAGATTTTATTAAGATTTTTAAACTAAAAAGGAAAAGGAAAAAATAGTGTAGAGTGTATAAATTTAGCTTTATCTGTTTTTTGCTGATAAATTTTCAAATAAGTAGGTATTATAAATGGTTTAGTATCCATTTATAGGCAAATGTCAATAATACAAATCAGTAGTAACGTCTCCAAATTCAGGGGCCAAATTATTGCTATTATTGTTAGGGGTTATTTTTTCATTCCCTAGAAAGTAACTGTACATACAGAAAAAGAAGTCTTTGGTCTAGAAAACAAGATACTATTTATCAGTTTCAATTCTTTTTTTTTTTCCTAAACCTTTCCTAGAGATGATTATGGTAACCATAGCCAAGTCAAAGAGACTATTAAATAAGAACATTTTCATTTACTAGACTACCTTGAACTACCCTTTTAGTGAGTAGTTCTTTTTCCAGTAACTTTTATCTCTTGAATAGAGAGCCTTCCTTAATCTTGTCTGTCATAGGGAGTTCTAAATCCAACCCAGCTTTCATTTAGACCCATGTTAGCAAGATTTGCTTGTGTTTGTTAAGAATAATCAGTTATTATCCAAATAGCCGTTGAAATTGCTTAGTTGTAAAGTCAGACTGCTATTTTAAGCCTAAGTAAAGTTGTTTGAAAAAGAGGTAACGGTGCAAAAACAGCTGGAAAGACAGAGAGTTGGAGATAATGTTTTAAATAGCGTCCACAATCAGAATACATAAGCAGAATATGATCTTTTGTGTTTTACATGTTGATAGAGTTGTCAACTTAAAGTAATATTCCTCAAAAAACTAGAAACACCATAGGTTTTCATAGATGAAACAACAGATCTCTAGGTTGTATTTATTAAAATATTACTTTGGCAATTTTAAATAATGTTTAAATGAAAGTATGTTTTCCTAGCTTAGTTTATGTTCTGGAGATTTGTTTCCTAAAATTTTGGAGATGAGGTATTTATTGGTTTAAGTGTGTGGAAAACAAAATAACAGACTCACTATAAAGATCCTTTTTTATGTGTCCTTATTGTATGGATAACAAAATTTAATTGTAACAAATGAAATAGATCAATTTGTCATGACACAGGAAAGTAGCAAATCTGATGTGTGCTCATGGAAAGACTAGTTTCAGAACCCTCTTACCTTCTAGCAGAAAAACAATTTGGTTGATAAGAATCTCTCATGGTCTGCTAATAGGGATTCTTAGCATTTTTAACATCCCTGTTTGACTGCTTCTTTTTCTACTTTCTCATCTTCTAACTTTTTTCTAGGGCTGCTCTTTTTAGTAAAGCTAAACAAAACGTGGCATTCTCCAGCATTACTAACCTTTGTTAATCCGCCTGCTCGTCACATCTTGTATGGCATCTGTGCTCACTCATGGGGGAAAGAGTTTCTGGAAGAAGCAACAGCAATAACCAAGGCAAATGTGGGGAAGTGGCTGCATGGGTGTTAGCATGTGTGGGGTGAAGGTTTTAGTTCATTCTCTTGAGATAGCGGAGATGTTATTTCACACCATTTTGTTAATAACTTCATGTGACCTTACAGTGAGAGACTTTCTCACTGTTTCAGCCCTCCTAAGAAATTTGATTGCAGATTCCATCACTTAAGCCACAAAGTGGAAATTTGGATTAATGTTACTAGAAAAAAAAAAAAAGCAAATCTTCATATTGATGATAATCTACATAAGCATATGTCTTAATAGACTTGCACATTATCTAGGGTTTTTTGTTTGTTTTGGGTTTGTTTTTTTTTTTAACTTTTTTAGTTTCATTTTTAAATTTATTAGGGCTTTTTTTGCTTGCTTTTTCTTCAATTTGAGTTTCCTTTTTTACATTTTAATTTTGGTTATTTTGGGGCCATTTTTGATTTTGTTTTTCCAAAGGACGCGGATTCTGATAGCGGGGATGATTCTGACAAGAGATCCTGCGAAGAGAGCTGGAAACTGATTACTTCTCTGAGAGAAAAGCTGCCTCCCAGCAAGCTGCAAACCATTGTTAAAAAATGCGGCCTCCCCAGCAGTGGGAAGAAACGGGAACCAATAAAAATGTATCAGATCCCCCAGAGAAGACGCCTGAGTAAAGACTCCAAGTGGGTCACCATCTCAGATCTCAAGATTCAGGCTGTGAAAGAGATATGCTACGAGGTTGCTCTCAATGATTTTCGGCATAGTCGGCAGGAGATTGAAGCCTTGGCCATTGTTAAGATGAAAGAACTTTGTGCCATGTATGGGAAGAAAGATCCTAATGAGCGGGACTCCTGGAGGGCAGTGGCCAGGGATGTCTGGGACACCGTTGGTGTAGGGGATGAGAAGATTGAGGACGTAATGGCCAGTAGTAAAGGTGGGACTGATGTGGATGACCTCAAGGTTCATATAGACAAGCTGGAAGATATTTTGCAAGAAGTCAAAAAGCAAAATAACATGAAAGATGAGGAGATAAAAGTCTTAAGAAATAAAATGCTCAAAATGGAGAAAGTCTTGCCGCTGATTGGGTCTCCAGAACAGAAAACCCAAGGAAACCAAAAATCAAAGGAACCCAGTGGTGCTGGTGCCAGTAGTAAGCCTGAGAATGATGTAAGTAAAGGCGACAGCGGAGACCTTGGTAAAGAAGAACGTGTCTCCCAGCTGATGAACGGAGACCCAGCTTTTAGACGTGGACGTCTGCGTTGGATGAGGCAAGAGCAAATTCGGTTCAAGAACCTGCAGCAGCAGGAAATAACAAAGCAGCTTCGTCGGCAGAATGTACCTCATCGATTCATCCCTCCGGAGAACCGGAAGCCGCGGTTTCCGTTTAAGAGCAACCCTAAACACAGAAACTCATGGAGTCCTGGGACACACATCATCATCACAGAAGATGAGGTAATAGAGCTTAGGATTCCCAAAGAGGAAGATGGAAGGAAAGGAAATAAGCCGGAGAACCAAGAAAAGGGTACTAGAGCAGCTTCTAAGGATCCCCAGTTACCATGGGGCCCTCAGGGCACTCGAAGTCAAGATCACATTCAGGTTAGCAAGCAGCACATTAATAATCAACAACAGCCACCTCAGTTACGTTGGAGAAGCAATTCTCTCAATAACGGCCAACCGAAAAGTACGCGCTGCCAGGCATCTGCTTCCCCAGACGTGCTCGCCTCCCACAGTGGCCACCCCACCGCTGACCTGCAGACTTTTCAGGCGAAACGCCACATGCACCAGCACCGTCAAGCTTACTGTAGTTATAACACTGGAGCTCAGCTGGAGGGCAGTGCAGCCACTTCTTGTCAGAAGCAGACTGACAGACCCAACCACTGTAGCCAGTTTGTGACACCTCCGAGAATGAGGCGACAGTTCTCGGCACCCAATCTCAAAACTGGTCGGGAAACCACAGTCTAAATTACTGGACAAGCTTGAATTCTTGGTGGAGGAAACAGGCGATGGTAGCTTATGATTTCAGTTGGTTCTAGCCTTGGCCTTGAGTTCTTAGTATTTACATTGTGATTGTAATGTTGTGTTCCTAAAATATGAACTGATTTTATTGTTAAAAGATAAGACACTGGTAAAATGTTTCAACACCTCCCTGTTGTTTGTATACCGTAAGTGGGCAGTTTCTGGAATTTTGGACAAAACACTGAGACCTCCCTTATTTTTCTGAGACTGTCCTCCTTTCTTGGTGCCTAGATAATATACTTACTTACCCAGACTGGTCTTGTTTGGTGTAAGTTTGTTATGTTTTTGTAAAACCTATAAATTTATCTGATATCCAGAAATAACCTGCCTCTTGGTTTATGCAAACATTCTAAATAGGAATTTGAGATGTTGAATTGAATGTCTATTATTTCCCCATGAATGTTAGACATTAGTTTAAAAATAAGAACATGCAGCTGTGGACACAGCTTTGGATTTCCTATCCATGTCTGTTTCTTTCTTTAAATATCATTGGAAGTTTCATAAGCCAGAACTAAATGTCTTTGTACGTATTTTATAGTACACAACTGTACATCTTCTGGGGAACTTCCACATCTTCTTACTCAGCTGTATTTTGCATAGAACTGATTCAGTAGGTTTTTTTCCCTTTTGAATACATCAGTGTTTGTATAAATTCTGTCATAATACTGAAATCTTTAAGTTGGCACCTGCTTGGATTTCTGTTTGTGGTTTGCATTTTGAAGTTTAACATCATTTCTCACACAAATACATACAGAAAGACACTGAACTATTCACCAATGTCACGCCAACAGAAATACCAACAAAATACACATGATGCTTTGAGTAGTACATATAAGTTTATTAAGGAGGTTATTTGGTGGAGAGAGGGAAGAGGTGATACATGGGGAGAAGGCTGCAGCCTTTGGCTGTGTGCTGCTTGTTTTCAGTAGGTGATGAAATACTGAAATAAGTTAACTTTGGTCTGATTGAGAATAAAGGAGATGATGTATAATAAACTATTCTTTGGTCAGCAGCAGTAACGCTCACAGATTCTCAAGCAAGGAAAGAGACGTCCTGATGAACAGTTACTGTATCAATACCTCATTTTACCGTGTTGTGGTCTCAGTTTGCCTCACTGGAGAATCCACTAAAAAAGATGGATTTTGATGGGAAGAAAAGAATAGTTTTCTACATCCTTCATTTCTTGAACTTGTCAGAAACTTTTTTAAGAGGCGGTGTGAAGAGCCAGAGATGTCTGTGAGATTGCCTGACACCACGTTGTTGAAGATCCCCAAGTCACACTAAGTCACCTGTCAGACGCTTGTCTTCCAGATGGTGTGAAAAATGACATCCAGGATAGCAGTTAATGTTCAAGGAAGCCTCACAGATTGTGGTTATATAGGATGTTCTTCCTTTGCGTGTGGGCACTATGCTTTATTAGAACATTGTTTTTAATCATAGTATTTTTTTTTTCTTTGCTTCTAAGAAAATGCTTTCATAATGCACAAAAAGTTGCTTCCAATTAACTTCAGGGGCTATTTTTGCTTTCATAGCTAGAGCAGTCCTAGTCTTCAGCTGAAGTTTTATGGCAGATTAGACAGGAGTGATGTTTGTAATGAACTGACTTAGTTGAGATGACAGTGTCCTGTACCAGGTGGTTTGAATGTACTTTGTAGGCTACTTCAAATCAGTCACTTCAGTGCATCTTGTGTACTCCGCATTTGTCCTTCTTAGGCATAGTTTTCTATTTCTTTCTTGCAAAAAGTTCATTTTCTAAAACTAATAATAACTCAGCTTTCAACTCTGTATCAGAAGTGGGCTCTCAATTTTCCAACTTGAGATAACATAGGATAGACCTATGTATTTTCATTTTTATGGTAGCCTTTTTAATCTTCTTATGGACAGGTATCTCCCTTTGGCACTGAACAATGGGAGTGAGTTTCTACTGCTGATCACGAGGCTGTAGAATGAAAAGAAATACAGTGTTTTCATTCACAAATGTGGGTTGTGGTAGGCACTATACCCACACTTGATATTCCAAAGGATTAGATTTATATTTGTGAGGCACCCTCAGGTTACTGAAATGTTTAGATATCTAAACTAGCCCTTAATTTCAGATGACCAGAAAGAAAGAAACCAAGGTTTGATTGATTGCTACCTATCTCCCTTCATGTATTTCAGAGCAGATACTTATTTTAGAAAATATGAAATTACTTTATTGACTCTCACTGAAGAAGTAACCAGTACCATGCTTTTGTGATTGGTTATATTGCCTTGTTTTGTTTTGTTTTTGAATTTGACAGTATCTGTCCCCAAGCTTAAATCCTACAAGATCAAAGGTAAATGGTCACCACTAAGTCATTATTATATTACTGAAATATCCCTAGCTGTTATCATGGTGCAGTTTTTTAAGAAAAGTTTGCGCTGTTGAAATTACATAATGATCTGACATAATAGACGTTGAGTCCTAATCAATTGGTACAATTTCACAAATCAAACCACACACTGTGGTATTCTTTGCAGAGTTAGTTTGTTTATCTAACAAGTCTAAACCTTTATTTTTACTTCTAGTTCTTTCTGGTGCTTCTCTTTTCACTGGAAATGCATTGAATGGGAATTGTTTATTCCGTTGAAGTGACTTGAAGTGACCTCTTGTGCTTCAGGTGCAGATTGATGCTGGGAGGAAAAAAAAAAAACAGGACAAAACACAGTTTGCCACACCAATGTCTGCATTAAAGGCTGTCAGACTATAGGAAGTTACGTAGGTTTCCTCCGGTCAGCTGCTATGCCCCTGTGCCTTCCTGGTCCTTTGTAGACTTGCCTTAATGATATACACAAAAGACTGGGAGCAGGGGAAGCTGCTGTCCTGGAATACCTTAATGAAGATGCTTTCTTAGGTGCAATGCAAAGCAAGTACTTGTTCTATGCTGTCAGAGCCAGATTCTGTATTATGAACAGTTTTCATAATTGTCTACTTTATGTCATCTTTATGAGATTTAAAAATCTGCTCTAGATATTTAGTTTGAACCACTGTAGGTTGTGAAGTGTATTGGTTTCCTCCCATCGTTACTGTAAAAAGAAGTTGTGAATCTTCTTGTTAATGAACTATGGATTTCTCCTCCAGTTTCTTTTTAAAAAAATGCTTGAAGATTGGTCTTTGAGTGTAAGATCTACCTTTTCAGAAAGGGAGAGTTAGTTTGTAATGTTAAAAAATAAAGTCCTCATTCAATAAAAACTGAAGTTACCTTTTAAGAGTGTGATTTGTCTCTGATGTGGGAGGAGGGGAGCGGGAAACAGCATGATGCTGATTAAACCTGGGCTTGACTTTTATTTATTGCTTTTTCATCTGAAGATGATTACAAACCATATCTTTTAACAACATTTCTATATGAACTTCATTTGTTTAGAGCTTTTGCTTTTCTTACCCTTTTTGAGTTATCAAAATTCTGTCTTAAATGAGATCTTTAACCCTTATTTTATGCTACCTTTTACTTAAATAAAAGCTTTTCTACTTTTGACGATGAATGAGGATATCAGATATCCCTGTATGACTTCTCTGAGTTTACCTTGAGCTGTATTTTCTATGTTTTTACTATGTAATTTTGATTTAAAGTTTTCTTTAAATGAAATGGTAAACTTCCCTTCATATATATAGGTAGACATGAAATTTCTGAAAAGCTTTGAGTAGCTCTGTTTAACTTTTCTTTTTTTCCTTTAACCATTGCTTTTCTCCACCCAGAGTATTGGTGATATGTTAGAGGTGAACAGGACAAAATGGAAGATTTTTCTGGAACAGACCATCAGTCTTATTGAACATTTGGACATGCATTATTTTTTATGTTGATAAAGAACATAATCATACATAAGAGAGTAGAATACAATATCTACGTGGGTTTTTTGTTCCCCTGCCATGAGTTTTTAATATGAAATCTGGAGCTTGGGGGAAACATTAAACTTGGATTGGTTTGCTTCAGGCTTTTTCTCTTTCCCTTCAGGTACTTTGTATCTCTACTGTCGGTGAAACTGGTGGAAAAGTGGCCAATATCTGACCACTTCTAGAACAGTACAGACGATTCCAGTGTAGTATAATATGTGTAGTGATATACACAGAGTGAGCGTGGGCAGATTGGGAAAAGGTTTCTGAAAGAGGAAGCCCTGAACCAAGAGCAGAATCCCAAAGCACACGTGTCAGTGTATCTAAGTGAAGAATGGCAGAGGGAAGGAGGAAGCGTGTCAGGTCCAGGGACCTGCAGGTGACTTGGGGTTGGTTGGAACACAGCTGTGTGTTGGAGGGTGATAAGAGATGAGTGGACCTGGGGAGAGGGGGCAAGGGCCAGACTGGCATGCTGGGTTAATGGCATCCCATCCCATGGCTTGGGATTTTTGTCTTGAGTGTGATGGAAGCTAACATATATTCTACAGGGAGATTGCATTGTCATATTAACCTTTTAGAAATGGCTGAAGTTTGGGTGGGAGGATGAGTTGGAAGAAGGCAGATTCAGAGCCCAGTGCTTCAGTTGGGAACTTGATGAAGGAACTAAATGAGAAATGATACTTTCCAAGCAGGCAGGGAGAGAGGGCGTGACTGATGGATTATTTGGAGATAGAATTAATGAATCATTTTGTGGTGGGGATAAGCCTATGTATGTATCCCATGAGGTGGTGAATGGCTCTTGCTTGAACCATGGTTGGAAAATGAAGTAAATGAGACCAAAGCAGGCCTGAGAGATAGGAAAAGACAGGGGCTGCACAGGTCTAAGAACAGGTGTTGCGGGACCCCCAGAGGCATAGATCTGAGGCTGTGTCTGCATGGTACTGCCAGTGGTGAGTAAATTAAGGTGTTGACAAGAACTGGAACATGGATGTTTCCCTTCTAGCTATTGCTTGCTAGTTATAATCCACCGTGAAAAGAGGAATGCAGTATTAGCAAAAAGAGCCAAGCCTCTAATGTCAAAAGCAGCCTAACTGGAAAACCCAAAATTATGACATTCATTTTTACCTTCAATGCCATCTCCTCAGAGATGCCCTCATTGTGACGCCATCGTCTCTCACCAGTAGTACCGCAGTAGCCTCCTAACGAGTCTCTTCTCTCCTGTTCCTGACCTCTGTACACCATTGTCCACACGGCAACCTGCATCATCCTTTGAAAACAAAAGTCAGTGCCAGTGGCCTCCAGTGGCTTCCCATGATGCTTTGTAGCCTCCAAGGCTGTCCGTGTTTTGGCTTCTTGCCTGCCTCTCTGACTTCATGTCTTAACATTCCCTCACTGTGCAAGCACTTTGTTCTTTGAGCTTGCCAAGCTTGTTCCCACCTCTGGGCTTTGGCACTTGCTCAAGACTAGAGTCCTTTCTCCTTGTGCCTAACTCCGCTTCCACATCAATGCTCACGTGCCCCTTTTCCTGCTGCAGCCGATCCCAGGGCAGCCCACTGTTTAATATTAGCTCTGTGTGCCTATTTGGTCCTTGCATGAGAATGTAAATTCACCTAGAATAAGTACCTTATCTGTCGTGCTTTCTTCACCATCCATCTGTGTGTGTCACCCAGAAGAGTGGTTCTCAAAACTGTCGTGTGCATGAGAAGCTTCCGAGGGGCTTGTGAGAACACAGAATGCTGGGCCCACCCCCAGAGTTTCTGATTCAGGAGGTCTGCAGTGGGGTCTGATAATTGTGTTTCTGATAAGATCTCAAGTGATGCTGCTGTTCCTACTGCTGCTGGATCAGCATCTGTCTTTGAGAACCACAGTCTAGAACAGAGACTGGTAAACCTTTTCTATAAAGGGTCGGGTAGTAAATATTTTAGGTTTTGTGGGCCTCATATGTAAGTAAGTGTTAATCACTCAGTCGTGTCCAACTCTTTGCGGTCCCATGGACTGTAGCCCGCCAGGCTCCTCTGCCCCTGGGATTCTCCAAACAAACATACTGGAGTGGGTAGCCATTCCCTTCTCCAGGGAAACTTCCTGACCCAGGGATCGAACCCAGGTCTCCCGCATTGCTGGCAGATTCTTTACAGTCTGAGCCACCAGGGAAGCCTCCTATGAGCCTCATGGTCTTTATCAAAACTGCTCAGCTCCACTGTTGTAGCAGAATAGCAGCTGTAGATGATAAGCAAAGGGATGGATGTGGGTGTGTTTTGCTAAAGCTGCTGTATTTATAAAAACAAGCGGTGGTCTGGATTCAGCCTGCAGATTTGCCAACCTCCGGACGCTTCTGAGAACTGTTGACTAGATCAGCACACAACTGTGTATCTACTCTAGAAGACAGACAAGTGCCAGTTGCTGGTGATTCCGTGGTGAATGAGAGGTTCCTGGCCTCATGAAGTTCACAGAGTCATGGAGGAGATAGCCATTAGACAGTCGCACCAGTGGTCATATAGTACTTTTGTGACAAATGCCTTGAGGGAAAATCACAGGATGCTCTGAAGGTTTACAACCAGGCGTCTCAGGAGATGAAAGATGGCCTTTTTTTGCTCTCAGCTGCTGACTTCCATTTTGAGAACGAGAAGGAATCAGGAAGTTTTTCTTTTCTTCCCACATCCAGGTCTGCATCCATGCATTCATACTCATACCTGGCCTTCCCTCCTCTTGGTGGAAGAACTGTCTGTGCTCCTGTCTTAGCCCAGCCCTCGTTCCCTTCATTCCGTTTTCTGAGGGACTTACTGTACACCTACCCCTTCTCTTTCACAGCATCTGATTTTCTCCTTCTACATTATTCCTGTCAGCGTGGAAACACCAGTTTCAAAAAAAGTTTGTGTTCCCTGTGATCTGCCACTGTGTTTGTTCCTTTTTCTAGAAATACTCCTGAGAGCGTTTTCTGTACTTTTGCCCACTGGCTACCTTCTTTTTCTTGTCTCCTGTCCCCATTCTTGAACTCAGTCCAGTCAGACTCATTCCCACATCACCACTGCAGCCAGTCTGGTCAGGGTCACCAGGAGTCTCCTTGGTGGAAAATCCAGGTGTTTTCTCAGTCCTCATTTTACTAAATCTGTCTAGCATCTTACATGGCTTGCCTGCTCTTTACTTCTCAAAACCTTTTGTTCTCTTGGCCTCTTATTTTTCTCTCGCTGCTCCTTCATGGTCTCTGTGGCCGCAGACATAGGCCATTTTTTTTTCCTATATCTGCTCTTTCCTCCAGGTGACCTCACACATTTCTGTGGCCTCCGCTTCTGTGTTCACACAGGTGATAATGAAGACAGCACCTCCTGTTGAGTATTTACAGTGAACCTTTGAAAGACACATGTTTGACCTGCATGGGTCTACTTAGATGTGGATTTTTTTTCAGTGAATACGTACCACAGATCCACATTTGGTTGAATCTGCAGGTGTGGAACCTTGGAAACCGAGAGCCGACTGTAAAATTATGTGCAGGTTTTCAGTGCCCCATCCTGTATTGTTCAAGGGTCAACAGTACTTGGACCAAATACATGTAATACATTTTACATGTATTAACTCACTGAATCCTCCTAGCACCCCTCCTCTGTAAGGTGTAGGTGTTGTTAATCCCATTTTACATACTTTCCCATCCTCGCACAGCTGCTCAGTGGAATCCAGGTCCGGTCTCAGGCAGGCAGTCTGTCTGCAGACCCCTGCTCTGCCTCCCTCTCTGCTGACTCTCAGAGGTACTCTCTCCAGCCTGGGCCTTCCCCCAATCTCTGGTCACGGACACACAACTGTGACCTGACATCCAGAGAGTTAACTGGCATCTCACATCTGAACTATCTAAACCAGAGCAGCTAGCTCAGACCAGAATCCAAGAGTGATCCTCAGTTTCCCTTTCTCTCTCACACCCCATGGTCACATCTTCATCTGCAGGGCACACTTCTCCTGCCTCTAAAACATATGCCAGCTCCATTTGCTTTTTAACACCTGTTGAGACCCTGGACCAGGCCACTGCCATCTCCCTTGAAACTGCAGGGACAGCTTCACGGCTCCTGGCCTTATTCCAAGTCCACAGGCAATTCTCCATGGACATTGGTATTTTTACTACATATGCTAGATTTCCTGGCTCTAGGCTACCAGTGACTCCCTTAGGATAAAATCCACAGTCCTTTCTATGGCCTATAAACCTGTCCATAACCCAGTACCTATCTGATAGTTGTCAGCTGCTTCTCCAGCTCTTCTCATTCCTCCAGTCCACCCGCACCGGTTTTCTTGCTTTTCCTTAAATACACCAAACTCCACATTAGGGCCTTTGTGCTTGCTGTTAGCTAAATTTGACTGGAATAAGAAACCTCCACCAAGGATCTCAGAGTGCTTGCTTAGATCTCTGATTAAATGTTATCTCTGCAGAGCGACCTTCCCTGAGCACCTAATCTTAGCTTTCCTCCACTCATCTCTGCTCTCTATTGGCCTCTGATAATTCCCTTTCTTCCTAGGACTTCTCTCTCCTGAAATCATAGCATGTACTGTGTCTGTTTACTGTTTAGCGTATCTCCGTCACCAGTGGAACTTTTGTCTTATTGACCACTCACTATCCTTAGCATCTGGCACATAATAGGAGTGAAGATGGTATTCATTTGTCAAATGAATGGACGGATAGTGGTTTTTCTTTGAAAAAAATAGCATGCTCTGAGTCCAATTGCTTGGGTTCAGGTCCTTTTTCTACCACTTGCTAATTTTGATCTTTGGAGAGTTACTTAATTTCTTTAAGGTTTTTCTCCTTTTTTAACATGAGAATAACAACAGAAACATTTTCATAGCATTATTGGGATGCTTGGAACAATCCATGTTAAACATTTAGAATAATTCCTAGCACAAAGTAAGCTTTAAAATAAGGATAGTCGGGTGGGAGAGAACATTCTAGAAGAGGAAACAGTCGGTACAGTGCCTTTATAAATATGGAGCATATATTCAGTTAGTTGGAACTTTTTATAAACAGAAAAGACTATTGGTAAATATATTATTTTTTAGCATGTTTTCTGTAATGATTCTAATTTACTCCATGAAATGGACAGAACAGTAGTATCTGAATCTCTTTATCCATTTATTGCAGAAAAATCCAGGGCTTAGTAGTATTTTTCTGGTAACAATCAAAATATCCTTGTTGGAAGCTCATATGCAGCCTGGTTTGGGGAAGAGGAGGCCAATTCAAGAATTGGTATTGACATTTGGGGGCTTCCTTGATAGCTCAGTTGGTAAAGAATCCACCTGCAATGCGGGAGCCCTGGGTTCAATCCCTGTGTTGGAAAGATCCCCTGGAGAAGGGAAAGGCTACCCACTCCAGTATTCTGGCCTGGAGAATTCTATGGACTGAATAGTTCTTGGGGTTGCAAAGAGTCAGACATGACTTAGTGACTTTCACTTTTACTTCAAATTGACATTTGGACTACCAACTGCTTATAGAAATTTTTCCTGGTCAAAGTGTAGTTAAAGTTTTAGGTCTATAGCATTATTGAACATCTCTTTATGTCAGCTTTACTGCCACTAAAGCACAACTACAGCTTTTAGGAAAAGTCACTCTTTTAACTGTCAGAATCTAAGGACTTTGTCTTCATTTGGTAGTTTGACCAGCTTGTAAACTCATTTTTTTCCCTTTTTTAAAAATTGAAGTATAATTGCTTTCCCATGTTGTGTTAGTTTCTGCTGTACAACTGAGACTCGGTTGTATGTATATACATATCCCCTCCCTCTTGAACCTCCCTCCGCCTCTCCCGTCCCACCCATCTAGGTCATCACAGAGCACCAGGCTGAGCTCCCTGTGCTATACAGCAACTTCCCACTGGCTATCTATTTTACTCATGGTGTAATCCTATTCTTGAGGAAATCCTCAAAAATAAACCAGTCACAAAAAGTCACAAGCATACATGATTCCACTTACACGAGATACCCTAGAGTAGCCAAAATCATAGAGACAAAAGGTAGAATGGTGGTTGAGGACTGCAGGGGTGGGAGTTAGTATTTCATGGACAAAAAGTTTCAGTTTTACAAGATGAAGAATTCTGGAGAATGGACAGTGGTGATGGTTGTACAACATTATTAGCGTATTTCATGTGTTAAAATGGTTAAAATGGCAAATTTTATGTCATGTGTATATTGCTATAATTAAAAAATAGGGGCAAAAATGAAAAACAAAAAAATTCTCAAGCTAAAATATTAACATTTTTTTCCATCTGATGCTCTTTAGGTAAATCAACAGTCTTTCTCTTTTTGCTGAGAGAATCCTATCTCATACATAGGTTTTTAAAAAAAAAACCCAACCTTTTATTTTGAAAAAAAAAAAAAAGAGTACAGTGAACCTTTGTATACCCATATGTATATACTATTTCTGAATTGTTTGGAGTAAGTTACAGATACCATGTTAGTTTACCCCTGCTGCTGCTGCTAAGTCGCTTCAGTCGTGTCCGACTCTGTGCGACCCCATAGATGGCAGCCCACCAGGCTCCTCTGTCCCTGGAATTCTCCAGGCAAGAATACTGGAGTGGGTTGCCATTTCCTTTTCCAGTGCATGAAAGTGAAAAGTGAAAGTGAAGTCACCCAGTCGTGCCCGACTCCTAGCGACCCCGTGGACGGAGGAGCCTGGTAGGCTCCAGTCCATGGGATTTTCCAGGCAAGAGTACTGGAGTAGGGTGCCATTGCCTTCTCCGAGTTTACCCCTAAATACACGTAAATATCCTAAAACCAAGGATATTCTCTTAATACCATTATCCCATCCAAATATTTAATACTGATTCAAAATCATGTAACATACAGGTAATTTTCAAATTTCCATAATTGTCTAAAAAATATAAATGTTAGAAGTATGTATGTTTTTTTAATACAAGGTCCAATCAAGGTTTATTTATTGCATTTGGTTCTTTTATCTTTCATTACATAGGTATTTTTGAAGAGTCAAGGTCCCTTTCTAATTTGATTATTTCTTCGATATTTGATTTAGGTTAAACATTGTTAAGAACGCTATTAATGTTATATTGTGTACTTCCATCTGCTTCACATCAGTAGATGTAAAATGTCAATTTGTCCTATTTTCAGTAATGTTTAATAAATTTAGTTAATGTGTTTTTTTCTAGTGCTTTCTCATTAGTAGGCTCTTGCGATTGTGTGAATATTCTGTTTTCCATCTGTCAGTTGTGATAGCTTGTATTAATGATCCTTGGATGATTCAGTTACTACATCTGGGGTTGCAATGTAGTAGTGATTTTCTGTCATTCCATCTTCATTTGTTAACTGGCCTTTTGTTTTGTTTTTGGTAAGGAAGAGCTTTCCCTTTTTTCTCTCTATCTTTCAGTATCACTGTGGTCTCATGGATTCTTTTTATACTCAACGTGCTATATATTCTTTTCCTGTTGTTATTATTTATTGACCAGTGGGAGTCTTCATCCTTTTGAAATGGTCCTCTTGGTCTTTGAGTACTCTGTGCTTCCTGGCACAAGATATTCTGGGGTTGCCTTGTATTTTCCTTGCTCCAAATCTGAAATCAGTCATTTTCCTAAGAAGCCCTGGTTTCTGTTAGTGGAGAATGGTATTTAGAAACCAAGATGGGGGGCTGGATATATGTAGACAAGAAACTTTCTAAAAACACTGCTTGTCATTTTGATAGTATGTTGCCATTTAAGAGGACTTTCACATACATTTTAAAATGGTTTGTCATTTCGTCCTTCCTGCAGTCCTGCCTTAAAGTTAGGCAGGTAGAATAATAAAATCTTTATTTTAAAAAAAGGCCAAAATGAGGTGTTAAAAGGATTAACTTTCCCAGAATTATAAGACTAGTAAGAGCAGATTCCAGGAGCAAAACCCATGTCTTTATACCTGGTACTTTATGTTTTTCTTTTTCTCTTTTCCCCACAGTACATGGTATCCTAAAAAGCATGTTTAGATGTCTTTAAAAAGCTATCTTGCTGACTCTTGGTCACTGCCAGCTCCATGAAAGAGAGAAAGTTTCCTTTGTGAGACTAAACGATAAATGACTAGAGCCTGGAGAATATTTGCGTCCTTCTTAGCATCGCCATCGGGAGCCCCTTTTGTGATGGAGTTCGCTAACTGGGCTTTCAGTGATCCTCTGTATGCATGGGATATTTGATTTGTGACTTGGAGAGCTTTGTTTGAAAACAGTACATGGTCATACCTAAACCTTCTATCTCTTTACAGCCTGTAATCATGCCACTCCTGGAGAAGCAGGAAGCCTAATAGTTTATTTTTTAAAGGCTGTGCTTAATGCTGTGATTTGGTATTTTACTGTGTGAAGGTCTTTTCCTTAACTTGTTTTGTTGTCAAAAAACACAAGTTTTTTTTTTTTCATGAACACACCAAGGAACTGTTTTAGACACTTTTTTCCCTGTTCTCTCTCCACTATGCCATTTTAATACCTCAGATATACATGGTATCAGTTTACATACTGTGTGTATATTTGTGTTTTATACATTAAAAAGTTTTTTTTAGTCCCCCAAGAACCATTTTATTTTTCACTAATAGTAGTGATATCACACTTATTGAGAGTGCATGGAAACAAGGGAGAAAGGAAGGATGAATATGATTTGTAATATAATAGTACATTTTATAACAGTATATTTTGATATAAAATTTCTTTATTGAATAAATAAATGCAGCATGTAGATTATTTCAATCCTAATAACACTGTGTTCTTTTAACACTGAGGTTCCCTGAAAACTAAATTTATCCTACATCTGCAAAGATAGTAATATTTCATCCATAGAGAGTTGCAGAGTCTATGATCTGAATTTTTTCTCCCATCCAAACAGATAAGTGGAACTCTTAGCAATATTGCTGCTGCTGCTAAGTCACTTCAGTCGTGTCCGACTCTGTGCGACCCCATGGACGGCAGCCCACCAGGCTTCCCCGTCCCTGGGATTCTCCAGGCAAGAACACTGGAGTGGGTTGCCATTTCCTTCTCCAGTGCATGAAAATGAAAAGTGAAAATGAAGTTGCTCAGTCGTGTCTGACTCTAGCGACCCCATGGACTGCAGCCCACCAGGCTCCTCCGTCCATGGGATTTTCCAGGCAAGAGTACTGGAGTGGCGTGCCATTTCCTTAGTGAACTTAATCTTTTCCAGTATTGTTTTTCTTTGGAATTCTTGGATGTGTCAAGATACTATTTAAATACATTTTAACCTTTAAAGGACACATGCATTTTTTTTTCCTTGAAAAATTCCCCCTTTCTTCTACTGTAATCCCAAATAAAGAACTCTTGAGTCTAAGGAGTAGAAAGAGAGACTGCAGTTAAATTCCCTAGAATACAAGATCTTTTAAAGCATTTACCCAGTGCAGACTATTTTGGGTGCTTTATGGCTTTGTTCAGAAGCATTTCTCTGTATGTCTGTCTTTTTATTGTTGCTTCCTGCCGCTGTCTTCTCGTTTCTTTGTCTTTTGCTGTCTCTCCCTCTCCCAGTCTTCCTTTCATTTCTCTTTTCCTTCCCTCCTATTTCCTCTCTCTCCTACATGTTATCTTCTTTGTTTTCGTTCAGGACTATGAGAGTAAATTGCAGGCCTTGCAGAAGCAGGTGGAGACGCGATCCCTGGCTGCAGAAACAACTGAAGAGGAAGAGGAGGAGGAAGAAGGTGAAATCTAGAGACTGAAACTTTCCTCTGTAGATGTTTTGAATCTGTGTTGTCAAATTCCTGAGCCAGTTTAAAGATGATTTAAAAGATGCTTGAGGCTAAGAGTCCAGGCTGTACTCTATGAAGTGGGGGTGGGACTAATAGTGTCTCTTAGAACCCAAGGTTTCTGAGCATAGTCTCCATAGAAATCTCTTAGTCAGTTTACATAAACTGTCTCATATTACCATACATATGAAATTTATATAGATGTGACAAGCAAATATAGAGCTTAATCTTTGTTAAGATGCTCTGTTTTACAGATTCCCCTGGTGGTCCAATGGTTAAGATTCCACATTTCCAGTGTAGGGGGCGAGAGTTTGATCCCTGTTTAGGAAACTAAGATCCCACATGCTGAGTGGTGTGGCCAAAAAAAAAAACAAAACCAGGATGCTCTGTTTTATTTGCTGGTTTATGTCAGGATTACCCCGTGAGGACTTTGGAATGTAGAAGCGTGCATTAAATCTCTTTCTGGCAGATTGCTCATCACATTGTTTTGTCATACCTACCTGTCTTAAGTTTTCTAGAATTTCTTAGTTGAAATTAAAATGCGGTGTGAACATTCATCATATTTTATTTTTTCACCCAACCTCTTCAGTAATCTCAAGGCTTCATAATAACTTTAAAGAAACTCTTAATTTGTACACTGAATTCTTTATTTTTAAATATCTATGTGAAAACTGACCTTTTTTTTTCCTCTACTAGAAAGGAAAATAGATCTGTTTCAAGTTGTACAACAGACTAAGGGTTTTTCTTTATTATAAGCCACACTGAGCTGTATCTAAAAAAAAAGAAAGAAAAACTGGAAAGTAACTTGATTTTTTTAAAAAGCTGAGGTATAGGAGGGATGTAATTTCTACATAGTTATGAATCCACCATTAAATACACCTGGTTTGCTTTTTCAGTTCCGTGGACACAACATGAATTTGAGCTGGCCCAGTGGGCCTTCCGGAAGTGGAAGTCTCACCAATTCACCTCATTAAGGGACTTACTCTGGGGCAATGCCGTTTACCTAAAGGAGGCCAATGCCATCAGTGTGGAACTAAAGAAGAAGGTATGGAGGTTGTGGGAACAGGGACCATCCTGAGGCAGAGCTGAGCCTGATGGGCTTCATGGTCCTCATTTTGAGACCACCTTTCCCTTGGGTGAACTCAGCAGCTTTTTGCTGTGAAACAGGTTTGTGTATGCCTTCATTTAACATATGTGCCTGGAATGAAGTAGGTACTGGTTATTGTTTAGTTGCTAAGTCATGTCTGAGTCTTTGCGACCCCATAGACTGTAGCACACCAAGCTTTCCTGTCCTTCACTATCTCCCAGAATTTGTTCAGATGCCCATTGAGTTGGTGATACTATCTAACCATCTCATCCTCTGCCACCCTCACCTCCCCCGCCTTCAGTTTTTCCCAGCATCAGAGTCTTTTCCAATAAGTCTGCCCTTCACATCAGGTGGCCAAACTATTGGAGCTTCTGCTTCAGCATCAGTCCTTTCAATGAATATTCAGGACTGATTTCCTTTAGGATTGACTGGTGATCTTCTTGCAGTCCAAGGGACTCTAAAGAGTCTTCTCCAGTACCACAATTCGAAAGTATCAATTCTTCAGCATTCAGCCTTCTTTATGGTCCAACTCTCACATCCAAACATGACTGCTGGGAAAACCATAGCTTTGACTATAGAGAGCTTTGTTGGCAAAGTGATGTCTTTAAGTATTTGTTAAATGAAATTTTTAAAATAACATGTTTTCTAGCCTGTTTTATATATGAGGAGACTATATTCCTGATGAGAGTTAAAGAAACAGAAAAAAAAACAAAACATATCAGTAGAAAAATATTTCTCTTGGGTTCTGAAAATCTCAGTTTTCCTTTAGTTCTCTACCATTAAGATGGTACCTTTAAGTCCTCTGTGCCTTCTCCTCTACTAGGCTCTGAGAGGCAGTTTTGTGTAATGGACAAGCACATGCATTCTGCAACCAGACAGCCAGGTTCCTACCCCAACTCTCCCAGTTGTTTGACTCTAGTAACCTGGGCCTCTAGTCCCTCACCTACAGAGGGAGTTTAGCAACTGGACCTGCTACCCAGGGTTTTTGTGATTTCCTGAGGGGTAAGAGAATGAATACACATACAGTGTCAAAGTAGTGTCTACACATGGTAATTGTGATGCCAGAAACATCACACCACAGTATAGATTCATTGTTCTGCATGTCCCTCTGTTTGACAGTCTCCTGACTGCTAAGATTACGGGGAATAGGATGAGGGGGCAGTATTGAGAAGTAGGTAAGATCTCACACTGCCTGACTTTGGGAAAAAATCATTCTGTTTTTCTAGGGCTGTATTTTTAGTTTCGTGAAATAGGAATAAGATCTCTTATTCTTTTGTAACTCCATCTCATTTTGTGATTATATATTAACTATTTTCCTCTTCAAATAGATTAAGTGATGGCAGAGGCTAGGTCTTTTTTTCTCACAGCTATACCTAGCATTTCATTAATGGTTGGTTAAAAAAAAAAAATAGGGAGTTGCCAAGAAATAAATGACATGATGAATGCAAAGCACTTTTCTGTAGTAAACACTTTTAAGAGTAACAGTTATAATCCTCTGAATTTAACAGAAAACCTTAGCACGTGTCCACCTGCTCTCATTTGGGGATGCATTCCTGGGTCCACCTTCTGTTCTCTATGGAAGTCTTTGTTCAGTCAACCAGGATATATTTATTGAGATTTTAGGTTGTGCAAAAACACTGTGCCAGGCCAGGAAAACAAAGACTGTAAATAGCTAAATGATTAATATACAAGTAGCCACGTTTCTCAATCAGAAGCTGTTGACCACATGCTGCTGTTTGACGTCTTTCCCATTGGGCCTGATTATGTTGCCTTGTTTCTGAACCTCACTTGGAAAAACAAAAAGCCTGTTTGTCCCTGGTTTCTTCTGTCCCTTTAGGTGCAGTTTCAGTTTGTTCTGCTCACGGACACGTTGTACTCCCCTCTGCCTCCTGAACTGCTTCCCACTGAGATTGAAAAAACTCAGGAAGACAGACCTTTCCCTCGTACAGTGGTAGCTGTAGAAGTTCAGGATCTGAAAAATGGAGCAACACATTATTGGTCTTTGGAGAAACTTAAGTATGAAAACATTACATGAAAAGCCAGTTGCTTTTATTTAGAAAATAATAATGAATTGCTCACGCGGGCTCTTTTCTCTGTGATGTTGCCACTGCTTCCTTTCTGTGCATCTAAATGCTGTTGCTGGTGTTGGTAATAGCACTGTCCATTCGTTTTCTTCTAAGTGAACAAATCGTGCTCTGTGAATACCTTTGTCATTTGTAGAGGTGATTTACATTTACCCTCCATAATGCTCCTTTGGCAGCGTGTGTACCAAATTTGAAATGACAAAGGGAAGATTACATGGTACCTTGTGCAAAGATGGCACGCAAATTTGGCAGGGAGGGGGGTGGAATCAAAATTAATTAACCCTCCATAGACCCTCTTATATTTTATAACTCTTAATTTTATAATATCTGTTTCTGTCTTGGATCTAGTAATTATTCATCTTTTCTGTCCTGGATCTCATGATGATGATGAATAAACAGGAAAGTTATAGCATAGCTTCCTTTGCCTTTAGTATAATGAGGTATTTTGTGCTGTTTCAGTATGTTTGAGATACCATATGCCATTGAACTACATTTATGCTGGGACTCAGTAGAGATTAGGTGGCCATTCTTGACTTTCTTGATTGCTTCTCTCTATATTCTGACACCTTGGATACTGAGTGTTAGAGTTTCTGTGCTTTTTGCCTTCATTCTTTTTTAATATCATTAAATGGTGGGAGCAGCTTTTTAAAACCTTGCATGGAAGATCCTTCCAGTGTGAAACTTTGATGTGGCCTTGTGGTACTAACCCAATGCACTTTACGTTTACTGTCCAGGCAGAGGCTGGACTTGATGAGAGAGATGTATGACAGAGCAGGGGAGATGGCCTCCAGCGCCCAAGATGAAAGTGAGACCACCATGACTGGCAGTGATCCATTTTATGATCGGTTCCATTGGTTCAAACTTGTGGGAAGGTATGTGATGATTTTATTCTTTTCAGGTAATGGTTTTAATTGTTTAAAGCCTCAAAGGTATTACATAAAGTTAAAGAAAAAAGTACAAAAAAGCCCCCATTTATAATCTTATTCGCTTACACATAGCCACTGTACCATTTGGTATATTTTCCTTCCCTTTTATCCAGCTGGCAGATTTAAATCTCAGACTTTGAAACAAAGTAGCTGACAGTTTCCCCTGCCTCTCAACTCATTCACAAAATGTCTTACTCTTGACCAAGATAGATTTAAAAGAAAAAGAAAACCTGTGTCTGTATCTGGCATGGTTCAGAATCACAGTATGACATGCAGTTTATCAGACTACAATTTCTCTATGACCTGCTACATCCTCACTTTAATTTTTAAAACAGTGCATCTCAGTTTAGTCTTTACCAAGAGTGAATAGTTGCACATCTGAGTAGCCCACTTGCACCTCTTTTATGTATACTTTAGTCAGCATTGAATGTGAGGCCATATTGAGTCAAGTTCTTAGAGATTTGGAATTTTAAAAGCAGAGAAATGTAAGTTTTCACCTTAATGATTTCAGAATTTGAATTATTTTCTGATTGAGAAAACTTTCTGACAGTTTTAAAGGACCTGGGTTCAAAGGTGAAGCTGAAGTCGTAGTATTTTGTAGAAATGACATTAGTCTTTTTCACTCTACTCTAATCGTAGAGTGTGTTTTCATTTAAAGAGATGAATTGGCCAGACACATTTTACCCAAGCAAGGTATATACCTACTTTGCCATATATCATTCATCCATTTTGTTTTCTGCTCCACAATGACATGGAGATTGGAATAAAGATTTAAACTATATTATTTCACTTGATATTGAGTGGCTCCTTTGAGGCCTGGCTGCTAATCTTTTGTGTGAACGGGAGAACATAAATGTTTTACAGCATGTTATTTACCTGGCATATTCTACTCATGTATTCCCTTTGCTTTTCTTATTCTAAGGATCAGTCCTTGTTCCCTTTCACCTGAACCAGATGATTTATGCTTATTTTGTCCTTTTGCTTTTCCACTTGCTTATTTTGTTTTGGTTCCTCAGTGGGTTCTGTCCTGTTGGCACCTGTAGCTTCCTGTTTAACCGACTGTTCCTCTCTCCTTGGCTGTGTCCATCGGCGTGTCCCCTGGTGTCTAGCTCCCCCATTTTCCACGGCTGTGTGAATGAGCGCCTTGCTGACCGCACACCCTCCCCCACTTTTTCCACGGCCGATTCCGACATCACTGAGCTGGCTGACGAGCAGCAAGAGGAGATGGAGGACTTTGATGAGGAGGCGTTCGTGGATGACACCGGCTCTGACGCAGGGACGGAGGAGGGCTCAGATCTCTTCAGTGACGGGCACGACCCGTTTTACGACCGGTCCCCATGGTTCATTTTAGTGGGAAGGTTGGTGAGGTTAAAGTGAGAAAGGCGAAAAGGGACCAGCTCTTGCTCTAAAGAGGCTCCTTATGCAATTTTGGACAATTTTGCTTTAATCTAGTTCAATTCATGATGCGGGTGAGAGAGCCCTCAGGCAGCGTCTGGGAGCTTCTTGGCCTCCTCAGTACAACATATGTGGCAGTGTGTGAAGACTTTACATGGAGGATCCCTTGTCTTACAAGCCTAGTAATTTTGTTCTGAAGGAGGAGACCCCAGAGGAGAAAGTAATTAAGCCAAGAGTCACACTGTTCTGGAGTTGGAGAGTGTTATTGTGGTCTGATAGTTCCTCTTGTAGGAATGTAAGTGAGGAAGCCTAAGGGGGCAATATGAGAGGGAGAACAGAGCAAGTCCAATGTTAGGAGAAAGGGATTCTTGGCATCAGCAGGAATCACAGGGACAAACGTAGAGTCAGGAGTAACATTAGGTTTATTTCTTGCATAGTCTATGAGCCCAGAAAAGAATCAGGAACGTGAAATTCCCTCTGTCTAACTCAGATGGATACCTTTCTTTTGCAGTTTCGTGGATCTTTGGCTTCTGCTAAGATTTTACCTGTAGGCATTGTAATGATGAATCTCATAAAATTATCTGTTGAGACTGTCAACAATGGATATTTGTTCAGTGCTCCATGACACTGCTTTGTGTTGAGTTTAGCTGCCAAACTGAGGCATTGTCTCTGGCCCCATCTGTCAGTGATGCAGAGCTCTCATGCACATGTTCCTCATACTGGGGTCTTTGTCTACATCCTTCCAATCTTCATGCTGAAGTAATTTTAATTACAAATTCAACAGTGCAGCACTCACTGGATTAAAAAAAGTATTATGTTTCGAGGTATTACATTTAATTTCAGTGGTAATTTAAAACCATGTTTTGTTGAACCCTTTAAAAATAAAGGGAAATTACTTCAGTGTTAATGGGTTAGCACAAGTTATCTAAAAATAAACCTAAAGTGCAGCAAGTCTCCTGACCCACTAGGTATGTAAGGTTCTAAAGCTTAGCTCATAGTATGGTGTTGGTTGGTTACCTGGTGAGAATTAAATGTAGAAGATAATCAGCTTTATGGAAAGGGAGAAAAGAAGTGCTTTTTTGATAGAAATGAAGACCTCGGTTATGACCATAGGTTGGAATATTGGATTGGAATATTAGACAGCCTCAGGGTTTTATAATGGTAAAGGGGCATTTATTTAGGTTTTCCATGAATAAATGTAAAGGGATTATACAGCCATGAATATTGTCTGGTGTATGCCGGGAACAGATGTTCAGGATTTCAGAGGAGATGATTTATATTAAAACTGAGGAAGGCAGTTCTATGCACAAATCAAGGGGCCATAACGCGTTCCTGGTTTTACGGCTATTCCTAGCCTCTTTTCTACGAGGGTCCGAAGTTGGAACCAAGTTTTTATGGGTAAACTGCTCAGTCCTGGTGCCGGTTGTGCAGCTTCTCACCTTCTCACGCTGCTCACTTTTTTTCTGCATCATCGTAAATGAGGAATAGGTGGCTTCACACTATGTGGCATGTTGGGAAGAACACTGACCTAACAGGGCTGACAACTTAAACTGAGGCCTGTTGGGTTCTCAAGTGTAAAATAGAGAGTTAGGTAAGAAAAAAAAGAAATCTTTTTATTCTTTCTTATTCTTTCATGCATTCTAGAAGAGTGAATATTCTGGTTAAGAGTTCTACTCGGAAGCATTTGTATTTTGAGCCAGTTGTATGGAAAACTTAAGTCAGAATCCCACTTAATGGGGAAATTCTCTGCCTTAAGATGTATGTATTTTCTCTCCTTTTAATCATATCAGATTGAATTGTAAGTATAAGGCAGTCACCTCTACTTCAATTTTCAAGTAAATTACTTGTGGAACTATGGCTTAGGAATTGACTTTTCCATTTCTTTGGGTTCCCTGGTTCTGAAACTCACTTGACTTTGCAAGGAAAACAGTAGGGAGGAGGTGAAATCGTAGTGGTCAGCAGAGTGAAGGGTAGCTCTTTATTTTCACCCTTGATGGCATTTCTTACCTACAGACAATTCATAGCAACACAGTGTCACCCAGTTACGTACCAGTCATTCCCTGTGTAAGAGGAGTAACTTCTTTGCTGTTTGTGTGATTCATGGGATTAGATTTCCCCTATTGACATATAATTGCAAATACAATTCACATAAAATTTCTAGTTTTTTAAAAAATTCCATTTGTAGGTTTTGATTCATGGCCTTGGCTGCCTCTGGTGAATTTTTATATGAAAATTAAAAGAGCTTGTCCCTTTAGCTGTTCTCTTATGGCATGCTGGGATGTTATGAATCATCCATCATCACTTGGGATGAAATGTGAAGTATTTAAGCTAGTCTTCTGGTTAAAGGTCTCCTGTGTTATTCTGTGACCTAAGTACCTGAACTGACATTCTTTCTGTAACTAGGATCTTCATTATCTTTGTGTTGACAGAATTTGTTTCCCTTTTTATGTACCCTCACAGAACTTTATGCTAATATATCCTTTACATCTTCCCCTCTCTCATCCCTCTTCTCTTTCAGTCTGCTAGATCAGGATACAAGGATTCTCAAGAATGAATAATAACTATAAAAATTCCAGTTTTAAAAGCTTTGTAAGAGAGCTTTTATAAAGTCCAGAGCATTGATTTTGGGTTGGAGAGCCTGTGTTCTCATAGGACAAAGAGCTGTCTAGAGACTGTGGGGTTGTGTAGACACAGGGCTGATGCCCATACCACTGCCTTCAAATTCTAGAGTTCTCTCTCTGAAAAGGGAAATCCGCAAGGATACTTTCTATTCTTAAACTTTTGAAGTAGCCATTGCCATAGACAGAAAGGGGATTCTCATCTTTACTGTGTGCTCAGATAGTACTTATTTCTTGGGACTTCCCTGGCAGTCTAGCAGTTAGGACTGAGCTTCCACTGCAGGGACCCAGGTTTGTTCCCTGGTCGGGGACTTAGGATCCCGCATGCCATGTGGCACAACCAAAAAGTTAAAAAAATAATTTTTAAAAAAGGGTTCTTGTTTTTGAATAGCTACTTTTAAATATGAAAACAGCTGTATAAATTAAATATGGTTAAGAATCTAAACATGTCATATATAGTTAATATCTATTATGAGTATGACTTTGAAAAATCAACCCAATATAAAGTTAAATGGTTTTGCTTCTTACCTCTGGTTTAACCTGTTTTTCTGGAAAAATCTTCCACTTCTACTTAGAGAGCAAATCATTTTCCCATTTACTTATGTCCATAGATATTCAGTCATTCAACAGCTATTTTTTGAGTGCATTTATTCAGTAAATCTAGCCAGGCCCTCTGCAGACAATGGCAAGTAAAACCAGACATAGTTCCTGCCCTCACGGGTTTTCCTTGTGGTGGGTGAGATGGACAGATGATTGCATAAGTAAATGGAAATCATAGCAGTGATGGAGTTGTGTGTTCCTGAGATCATAAAACATTGGGGAGACCTGTCCTAAGAGAGTGGTATTTGAAATAAGACCTCAAGATGTGAAATCAAAGGTTTGGAATGGGTAGTAGAGCTCAGAGAGGACAGCAGACAGGGATGGAGCATGCGCCATGGCTCTTTAATAGTCAAGGGATTGGAAGGGGGCAGTGGCTGGAATGCTGGCAGAAGATGAAGGTGGTCTGTATGTGTGCTGACTTTGGAAGTGAAATGATTCATTTAGTACCTTAAGCCAAATTCTTAGTCTTTAAACTGTGTCATAGTAGTTGATGTTTGAGAGTCTTGTTTGTAATCCTTTTCAGACTTTTCATTTTAAGATTTTTGTATCATACAGCTTTTAGCCCTCTTTTTTAGCATTGCCCTCCCCCCTTTGGAGCAGACTGAAAGGGAAGCAGATGTCGTTTGATCTGATTCCATGTTCACTTGCAATTGTGGGTTTTTTTTGGTTATACTTTCATTCATATTTCATTTATGCTCTTTTACTTTTATTACCATTTGTTTTCCTGTGGTGTATTTTGTCTGTTTTCAGAATTGTTTTCATTTCTTTGAGTTGAAATCCCAAGAATCTACTCCATCTTCCTTTGCTTTGTTTTAAAGTAGATTCAGAGCAGGAAAAGGTGCAGACATGCATACAAGCATACCTCGGAGATATTGCTGCTTGGTTTCCGACTACCACAGTAAAAGCAAATATTGCAGTAGCCAGTTGCATGCCTTTTTTGATTTCCTAGTGCATGTAAAAGTTATGTTTACATTACATTTGGTCTATTAAGTGTGCAAAGCATTGTGTCTAAAAAAACAACATACATATCTTAATTTGGGCTTCCCAGGTGGCTTAGCAGTGTAGAACCCACCAGCCAGTACAGGAGATGCAGGTTCAATCCCTGATCCAAGATTGCTTGGAAAAGGAAATGGTAACCCACTCCAGTGTTCTTGCCTGGGAAATCCTATAGACAGATAAAGCTGGCAGGCTACAGTCCATGGGGTTGCAAAAGAGTCAAACACAATTTACTGACTAAACAATGATGACCTTAATTTAAAAATACTTTATTGCTAAAAAAAAAAAAAAAATGCTAGCCGTCATCTGAACCTTCAGTGAAATAGACTCTGCTGGTAGAGGCTGCTGTTTGATAACATTTTACCTACCCACTGTGTTGTTACTGTGGAACTTTCCAAATTGGAATCAGTCCATTCAAACCCTGCCCCTGCTTTATCAAGTATTTATGTAGTATTTTAAATCCTTTGTTAACCATTTCAAAAATCTTCCCAGTGGCTTCACTGGAAATAGTTTCCATCTCAGGAAGCCACTTTCTTTGCTCCTCCATAAGAAGCAACCCTTCATCCCATAAAGTTTTATAAGACAGCAGTTTATTCACATCTTTAGACTCCTCTTCTAATCCCTGTTCTCTTGCTGTTTCTACCACATCTGCACTTAACTTACTCCATCGAAGTCTTGAATCCCTCAAAGTCATCCATGGGGGTTGAAAACTTCATCTAAACTCGTGTTAATATTGATACTTTGACTTCTTCCCATTAATCACAGATGTTCCTAATGGCATCTACAATGACGTATCCTTTTCAGATCCATCAAAGAAACCACTGTCTATGGCAGCTGTAACCTTACAAAATGTACTTCTTAAATAATAAGACTTGAAATTTCGTCAAAATGACTTCTTGACCCATGGGCTGCAGAGTGTGTGTTGTGTTAACAGGCATGAAAACCTTAATCTCCATCAGGGCTCGTGGGTGACCAGGTGCATTGTCAGTGAGTGGTAATATTTTGAAAGGACTCTAGCTCCTGCCCCTGAGCAATAGGTGTCAACAGTGGACTTAAAATATTCCATAAAGCATGTTGTGAAAAGATGTGCTGATCATCTAGACTTCGTTGTTTCATTTATAGAACACAGACAGACTACATTTAGTGTAATTCTTAAGGGCCCTAGGGTCTTCAGAATGGTAAGTGGGGATTGGCTTCAGCTTCAAGTCACCAGTTGCATTAACCCCTAATGAGAGTCAGCCTGTCCTTTGAAGCTAGGCATTGACTTCCTTCTAGCTCTGAAAGTCTTAGATGTCATCTTCTTCCAATAGAAGGCTGTTTCATCTGCATTGAAAATCTGTTATTTAGTGTTTTTGTTGTTGTTGTTCAGTTGCTAAGTCATGTCCAGCTCTTTGCAACCCCCTGGACTACAGCATGCCAAACTCCCCTGTCCTTCACTGTCTCCTGCAATTTGCTCAAATTCATGTCCACTGAGTCAGTGATGCTATCTAACCATCTCATCCTCTGCCACCCCTCTTCTCCTTTTGTCTTCAATCTTTGCTAGCATCAGGGTCTTTTCCAGTGAGTCAGCTCTTCGCATCAGGTGGCCAAAGTATTGGAGCTTCAACTTCAGCACCTGTCCTTCCAATGAGTATTCAGGGTTGATTTCCTTTAAGATTGACTGGTTCAATTTCCTTACAGTCCAAGGAACTCTCAAGAGCCTTCTCCACCACCACAGTTTGAAAGCATCCATTTTTTGATGCTCAGCCTTCTTTATGATCCAACTGTACATGACTACTGGAAAAACCATAATTTTGACTATATGGACTTTTGTCAGCAAAGTCATGTAATCCTTTTTAATATGCTGTCTAGGTTTGTCATATCTTTCCCTCCCAGGAGCAGATGCCTTTTAATTTCAAGGCTGCAGTCACCATCCACAGTGATTTTGGAGCCCAAGAAAATAAAATCTGTCACTGCTTCCACTTTTTCCTCATCTGTTTGCTATGAAGTGATGGGACCAGATGCCATGATCTTAGTTTTTTTGAATGTTGAGTTTTACTCCAGCTTTTTTTCACTCTCCTCTTTCACCCTCATCAAAAAGCTCTTTAGTTATTTAGTGTTAGCTACCTTCATTAATTATCTCAGCTGGATCTTCTGGATAATTTGCTGTAACTCCTACATCAGTACTTCTGCTTCCTTTTGCACTTTTATGTTATGGAGACAACGTCTTTCCTTAAGCATCATAATCCAATCTCTGCTAGTTCCATACTTTCCTTCTACAGCTTCCTCATCTTTCTTGGCCTTCATAGAATTAAAGGGAGAGGACCTTGCTCTGAATTAGGCTTTGGCTTACAGCAATGTTGTGGCTGGTTTGATCTTGTATCCAGACCACACAAACTTTATATCATCAATAAGGCCTTTTCACTTTCGTATATCATTTGTGTATTCACTGGAGTAGCACTTTTAATTTCCTTCAAGAACTTTTCCTTTGCATTCACCGCTTCGCTGACTGACACACAAAGCCTAGCTTTAAGGCTGTCTCAGCTTTCAGCTTGCCTTCCTCACTAAGCTTAATGTTTCTAGCTTTTTATTTCAGGTAAGAGACATGAGACTCTTCCTTTCACTTAAACACTTAGAGGCCATTGTAGGCTAATTACTTGTCCTGATTTCAATATTGTTGTGTCTCAAGGAATGGGGTGGGGGCGGGGCTCAAGTATAGGAAGAGAGACAGGGGAATGCCTGTTGGTGGAGTAGTCCGAACACACATTTACCGAGTAAGTTCACTGTCTTGTGTAGGTGTGGTTTGTGGCATCTCAAAACAATTACAGTAATAACATCAAAGGTCACAGATCACCATAAAGAATACAATGATAATGAAAAACTCTGAAATATCATGAGAATTACCAAAATGTGACAGAGAGTCATGGAATAAGCAGATGTTGTTGGGAAAATGGTGCCTTGCTGGAGACATGGTTGCCACAAACCTACTTATAAAAAATGCAGTATCTGCAAAGTGCAAAACAATGGAGCACAATAAAACGAGGTATGCCTGTATGTGTCACATTGGGCTACATCTGATTTCTTGACGTAAATGTTTACCTTTTGTCTTGTCTCGTGTCCAAGGATCAGCATATACCAAGTGAGAAGATAGGAGCAACAGTAGGAACTAGGTTGTTTCCCATCCACTAACTGGAATAAATACCCAAACTTTGTGATCAGCAGTTTGTATTGCTTAAAGAAAAAATCAAAAGCTACAAAATTATGAAAGAAAATAAAAAAAGAACCAATGTGATACAACTTTGCTAGTTCATCTGAAGTAGAAAATGTTAGGTCTTATTTTGTGTATCTGATTTCTGAGTAAGGTTTTGGGCTCTGGAAGCAAAAGACACCCTTTGTGGATCGGTGTCTCCTTCCTTAGCATTTTTGTTGATGTCCATCCTGAGTCTCCTGCAAGCTCACTAACAGATATTTCTGGTTTCATAGCCTTTCTGCCCATATGTGTCAGTCACCTTGCCTAAATACAGTCATTTCTTAGGGTAAAAATAAAGACCCACAGTGTTGTGACTTGAAATCTATTTTAGAGTTATTAATTGTATTTCAGTCACATTTCTCTGGCGTTTTTTTTTTGGGGGGGGGTCTCCTGATTTCTATTTTATCTATCAGGAAAAACAAAACAAAACCTCTTTATATAGTTACATGAAAAGGTTGAACTCCTTAATGGGTTCCCTTTTCCCCACCCTTAGCAGTATTCATATCTTAGAAGTCTACTTCCAACTGTTAACTCCTCTACCTGTTGTAATTTTTATAGGGAGTGATTTAGTGTAAGTTGATCTTTCACAAGCATTTGCATTTGTTTATATGTTATTTGTGCCAAAAAAGCACCCGGAGACAGTCTAAGAGTACAAAACAGAGCGGCAACCTTAAGACAGGGCCCAGAAGCCAGCTCACAGTTTCATGAAGATATTCTTGGTAAATCTGAAAGCCAGCCTCTCTGTCTGTGGGATGCTCAGATGCTTGTCTCCTGGTGTCTGTCTCTAGGGCCTTTGTTTACCTGAGCAACCTGCTGTACCCCGTGCCCCTGATTCACAGGGTGGCCATCGTCAGTGAGAAGGGAGAGGTGCGTGGATTTCTGCGTGTGGCTGTGCAGGCCATTGCAGGTAGGTGCCCCTCTTCTGAAATGAAAGCTGTGGGTTCTTTGCCTTGAGACAAAGCAGGCCGGTTCCGTATGGGCCGTGTTTCAGTTACACACTTCAAAACAAACCGTGGTGCATCTGACTATCTCAAAGAGAGCCTTTACTGCTTCCTTTCTAACTCTTCTTCCCAGATTTCACAGGTAGATCCTGTTTGGTTTGTAGTAGATCCTACTGCTATTTTTGAATAATGGGGTGAAGGGATTTCCTTTACCATGAGGAACAACTCTTGGATTAACTTTATAAAAGTAATTTGCATTTTAAATAATGGATTTTAACTGCTTCAGAAGTAACGAGATTTTCAGACATTTTCTTGCCTACTTTTCTCTCAGGATACAGCTAGACATTTTGTGCTTTGGCTGCAGTTTTGTAATGCGTGGATCAAGATTTTGATACTTTACACTTTTCCAAGATCCAGCCTACCTTCTGAGGAAAGAACATGGCTATTCCCTGTTAGCTTTTCTGTTTTAATTTCCAAATGCTGTGCTGTATTTAATGACCTTTCAGCTTTTCTCCATGGAAATGTGTGACAGTCACCAATGTTGACTTTATGGTGGTCTCCACAAATTCAGTCTAGTATTTTCAAATATTTGTTGAGTATTATTGAATATAGTCTCACCAAGGAAAGGGAACAGTATTTCTAATTATGATATTTGAGCAGTATCAAGAATCAAACTGATTCTTTATTAACTAGTTTCATTTGAGCAAGGAGAGGGGTATGTTTCCCTGAGTGGAGATGGAAACCCTATTTGATCTTACTGCTTTGGTCTCATTCTTTCTCATGCAAAAGACTTGTTCTTTAGTATCTCCTCTTATATTAAATTTTTGGGACCTTAAGTTTCCACTGCTTTCCTGTTTATTTTGTAATCCAATGAGTCATTTTCCCTCGGCCCCATATGTCATCTCATCCTTGCTTTTTTCTTTTCCTGCTTAGCGGATGAAGAAGCTCCTGATTATGGCTCTGGAATTCGACAGTCAGGAACAGCTAAAATATCTTTTGATAACGAGTACTTTAATCAGGTGAGAAATCTTCCAGGAAGAGAAAAGCCCTGTGGAAGAAGAAAGAAGTAGACAGATTGGTTAGGAGGATGGATGTTCAGCACTGGAGGGAAGTTCTCCCTAGAATTAAAGGGTGTAGGTAGCCACAGGATTGTTTAATAGAACATAGGACATGTCTGACAGTTCCCAAGGCGAGGGTGAAAGCCCAGCATTTACACTATGTGGTATCACCTTTTCTCAGTTCAGTTCAGTTTAGTCGCTCAGTCGTGTCCGACTCTTTGCGACCCCATGAATCACAGCACGCCAGGCCTCCCAGCTGCTGCTGCTAAGTCGCTTCAGTCATGTCCGACTCTGTGCAACCCCATAGATGGCAGCCCACCAGGCTCCCCCCGTCCCTGGGATTCTCCAGGCAAGACGTGGGTTGCCATTTCCTTCTCCAGTGTATGAAAGTGAAAAGTGAAAGTGAAGTCGCTCATTTGTGTCTGACTCTTAGCGACCTCATGGACTGCAGCCTACCAGGCTCCTCCATCCATGGGATTTTCCAGGCAAGAGTACTGGAGTGGGTTGCGATTGCCAGGCCTCCCTGTTCATCACCAACTCCCGGAGTTCACCCAAACTCATGTGCATCGAGTCGGTGATGCCATCCAGCCATCTCATCCTCTGTCATCCCCTTCTCCTCCTACCCCCAATCCCTCCCAGCATTGGGGTCTTTTCCGATGAGTCAACTCTTCACATGAAGTGGCCAAAGTATTGGAGTTTCAGCTTCAGCAACAGTGCTTCCAGTGTACACCCAGGACTGATCTCCTTTAGGATGGACTGGTTGGATCTCCTTGCAGTCCAAGGGACTCGCAAGTCTTCTCCAGCACCACAGTTCAAAAGCATCAATTCTTCGGCACTCAGCTTTCTTCACAGTCCAAATCTCACATGCATACATGACCACAGGAAAAACCATAGCCTTGACTAGACGGACCTCTGTTGGCAAAGTAATGTCTCTGCTTTTCAATATGCTGTCTAGGTTGGTCATAACTTTCCTTCCAAGGAGGAAACGTCTTTTAATTTCATGGCTGCAGTCACCATCTGCAATGATTTTGGAGCCCAAAAAATAAAGTCTGACACTGTTTCCCCATCTATTTCCCATGAAGTGATGGGACCAGATGCCATGATCTTCGTTTTCTGAATGTTGAGCTTTAAGCCAACTTTTTCACTCTCCTGTTTCACTTTCATCAAGAGGCTTTTTAGTTCCTCTTCACTTTCTGCCATAAGGGTGGTGTCATCTGCATATCTGAGGTTATTGATATTTCTCCCAGCAATCTTGATTCCAGCTTGTGTTTCTTCCAGCCCACTGTTTCTCATGATGTACTTTGCATATAAGTTAAATAAGCAGGGTGACAATACACAGCCTTGACGTACTCCTTTTCCTATTTGGAACCAGTCTGTTGTTCCATGTCCAGTTCTAACTGTTGCTTCCTGACCTGCATATAGGTTTCTCAAGCATCAGGCAGTCCTTAATCCACGTAACTTTTCAGTCACAATTATTTTGGGGGCACATAAACAGACGTAAAAGAAATGTGGGAAAAATATGTTGTCATACTACTTATCATCTACTTATGCTGCCTTGTTTTCAGAGTGACATTTCTTCGGTTGCATTGACCCGTTCTGGTCTGTCCTTGGAGGAGCTGAGGATTGTGGAAGGACAGGGTCAGAGTTCTGAGGTCATCACTCCTCCAGAAGAAGTCAACCGAATGAATGATCTGGGTGTGTAATCAGAGTGCTGTGACTGGGGGTGCTTTCCAAGAGGGGAAAACACTGACCATTGTTAAGGATGATCACTACTTTTATCAACTAGTGATGGAAGAATACACTCTCCTCTCTGAAAGGTGCTTTGTCATTATTTGAACCATACCTGTGTTCATTTGACCTGCTTTAGATCTGAAGTCAAGCACTTTGCTGGATGGTAAGATGATGATGGAGGGATTTTCTGAAGAGATCGGCAACCACCTAAAGCTGGGCAGTGCATTCACTTTCCGGGTCACAGTGCTGCAGGCCAGTGGAATCCTCCCAGAGTATGCAGACATCTTCTGTCAGTTCAAGTAAGTATGCAGACATCTTCTGTCAGTTCAAGTAAGCCCCACTTTGCTCCTCCTTCCTAGCCGTTAACCTGGTTGGTGACTTTTGTGCACTATAGAGTGCTCTTAGACTTGCCAGATTGTACACTCTCAAGAGAGAAATGACTCCCAGACCCTGAAATAAAATGCTTTCTTTACTCTGGTTGGGAGTAAGAAGTGGAAACAGGCAACGGAACGAAACAGAGTTCATAGTGGGAAGGAGTGCGGCCACACATCCTGCTAGAGGTTCAGTTATGGACTGTCCCCCTCTGCCAGGAGTACAGGGTCAGATCCAGTTAAGCTTACTCATCAGCCTTTTTAATGTTCTTCATGCCAAAATGTCTTGTTAATAAACAAGTCTGAAATCAATGAATTATCCAACTGCCAATTATGCCTGTTTAATGCTTGGGAAAAACAAAATGTAAGTCGTTTAAAGAACAGCAAAATTCTATATCCATTGAAAGAAAGCTAGTAAGTAAGTAGAGAAGATGTGACAGGTTTCATTTCTCATCTGTTTAATAAGCATTTTCTATCCTGTAACCCTCTGGAGCTCTGTGCTCTAGTTACTTTTGTCTCAAGACTTCCAAAAACATTTTTTTGGAGAATCTTAAGTTTTAATACTCCCAACATGAATATATCTTTTGAGTACTTGGAAAGGGCCACAGTATAAAAGAAGGAAGTTTGAACTGCCCCATTCCTAAAGCCCACAGTTTGCTGTTGGTGCCACCAAAAGGCTGCTTTAGGTTTCTGCCCTTCCTTTCCCTCGGTGTGTGCCTTATCCTTTCCAGAGGCCTCATGTAGCTTCACTTTCTATGTAGTTGTCAGCCAAGTTCTCAATTAAATGTGGTTATTACGTAGTTAAGCTGCTAATGTAATTTGCTAAAACGTAACAATTGATGAAATATTATCCATCCAGTATAGATTTGCTCATTTAATGTGTTTTCACTAACAGTCTCCATTAGTAGCTAATGTATTTTATGGAAAAGACCTGCTTGGTCAGCTGACATCTGAAATGGCAAGAATGGTCTATTAACTTCTGTCCCAAAGTCTCCTGAAAAGAGAGTAGCATCTCCACCTGGTGTAAGCATTGGAGGAAAGGGCATGTTGACTCATGTTGAAAGAAGACTCAGATTTTTCTGGGGTTTTTATAAACTCTCATCTGGCCTGCATTGGGAAGACACAGCTGTAGAGCACAGTCAGTGGCCTCAGGTATCACCTATGTGGAACCCCCATATATTGGTATCTGCTCCGAGGAGAGCCTTGGAGGAGTGTAGGGCAGAGGCCAGCTGATGCTCATGCGGCCTCTGGCAGGTGCACTGTGTGGTCTGGAAAGGAAGAAATTGGAAGAAAAAGAAAGGAGTAAAAAGTAGAAGAGAGGAAGAAAGGTAAGGAGAAATGAGAAGAAAGAAAATAGGCAAGAGTACGCGTAGTGTGGAAAGATGCAGTGTCACAGTGGTACGTGATTTGGTTACTTGGCAAAAGTCCACCATGGTCTTCAGGCTGAGAGAATGGTTGACCCTTGAACAACTCAGGAGTTACGGGCATTGACCCTCCTCCACAAAGTCTGAAACCCAAGTGTATATCCAGGGTTCCTCTGTATCCGCAGTTCCACATCTAAAGATTCAACCAACTGTGGATCGTGCAAAACCGTAAAATTTACTATTGAAAAAATCCACATATAAGTGGACCCACGCAGTCCAGACCCAGAACACCAGTGATGTTCAGGGGTCACCTGTAATATGGAAGACCAGGAGTTCATGGAAGACCTGGTCTCTCTGCCCACTGTTTATCCCTCTTTTCCTGTAGGAGTGTGGGGTATCCTTCTAGTGGATATTTCTGTCTAGCAGTACATCTTTGAATTGTGTATTCTGTAATTCTCCACTACTTTTTATTTCAGACTAATATTAGGGAGACAGAACAATAAAATCTCATTATTTATGAGAATAAGTAAACATAGCCCAGTGACTCAGCAAACATTTCAGGAGTATTTTCTATATTTCAAGCCCTGTGGGAGACACACACTCTCTTTTGGGGAAACAGGCAAGTAAATACATTATTACAAACAATGGTATCATTGCTATTGAAGAAATAGGCCCCTGTTGCTATGGGAATGTAGAACTGTTTGAGTGAGTCAGGGAAATCTCCCTGGAAGAGGTGACATTTGAATCTACTCCTCGCTGGTCTTAGAGAGGTTCCCAGCAGATACGCCATCCACAGGCTTTAGTGCTACCTTATAGAAGCTTCAATCTGCCAAATCTTTTCTATACAAAATGATTTCAGTTTTTATTTTCAGTAAAAACCTTCTGCATTGGAATGAGAGTTCACTGAATTCAGTCTTCATATGTTTTCGTAGCTAAGTGGTGTGTGCTCAGTTGCTTCAGTCATGTCCGACTCTTTGAGACCCCATGGACTGTAGGTTTCCAGGCTCCTCTGTCCATGGAATCTTCCAGGCAAGAATACTGAAGTGGGTAGCCATTCGCTTCTTCCCTACCCAGGGGATCTTCCCTATTCAGGGATCAAACCCATGTCTCCTGCATTGCCTGCACTTCAGGCAGATTCTTTACCGCTGAGCCATCAGGGAAGCCCCAGCTAAGTGGTAGGGTTAGTTGATTTTTCAGTCAGTTTTGAAATAAAATCTAAAATGTTATCTGTGTGATATGGAACATGTTCTCTACAGGTCAATGTAAATAACTTGTCTCAGTTAAAAACTCTGCTTAAGATACTTCTTTCCATGGGATCCAAGAGAATTCTGATGAAACCATTTAATGCGAGATTAATGTGGGTTTTTGTCTTTTTTGCTCTCTTAAGCTTTTTACATCGGCATGATGAAGCATTCTCCACTGAACCCCTCAAGAACAACGGCAGAGGAAGTCCTCTGGGCTTTTACCATGTACAGAATGTAAGTCACGTGGACATTTTTTGCCAGGTGTATTACAGGTTGGTGGTACCCCGAAGCAGCTGGTGCAAGGCAGGCATCATGTACGGGCTCCCTTTGGCTTTCTCAGCCGAAGAAGGATGATTATCCGAGCTGCTATGCAGGGGGAGCTCTGTGGCGAGAACAGACAATGGAGGGAGCAGCCAGGGCCCTGAGCTCATCCTCAGTGGACAGAGCAGCCAGCATCTTCTCTGAATGACAGTGGGCCTGTGCGTAGCACTGGGGGTTGGTCTGCCAGTAAATTCTTTGTCATTGAATTGTGAGTTGTTTTAGTGTTTCCGTCCTAGAAAAATAAGCATGTTTAATATGAGTTTTGTTAAAGTTAATATGTTCTTTAAACGGTAAGAAACATAACACTGTTCGGTTGCAAATAATGTAGAAACTGTGAAATTCTTTTGTAGCTAAACTAAGCTTCAGAATCTTTTTTCCTTTCAGCTGATTCGATGATTAATCCTTTAATGCCCCTTACAACTCCCCCGTAAGTGGAATAAGAGAACAGACCTTCCATCTCTTCTAGAAAGATTTACTTAACCCCATTCAAAAGTTTTCATTCTCATCACAAGAGCTAACATTCACTGAGAGCTTATGTTGTATCAGTCATTGTTAGAGGTGCTTTTTCTGTCTTAATTGATTTAACCCTTTCTTTTATGCCACATACTGTCATAATCCCCATGTTATAGTTGAGATAACTGAAGCACAGCAGTTGAAGTCACTCACCAAGGTTACCAAGCTAGGAGGAGGCAGAGGTGGGATTGAACCCAGGGAAACGTGGCTCTAGCATCCAGGGTCTTCACAGCTATACAGGAAACAGTCTCATTCTCTTGCTAACCATAGTCCACTCTCTAAAATACAAAAGGGGGACTCCCTTGTGGTCTAGTGGTTAAGACTCCACTTCCACTGCAGGGGAAGTGATCCCTGGTCCAGGAACTAAGATCCCTCGTGCTGTGCAACTTGGCCAAAAAAATTAAAATAAGAAAGGACAACTCCAAAAATGGAATGAACAAGCACAAAACATAGTTTTCTTTTTTATGTTTAATTGTATAAACATTAGCATGACTGTATATGATCAATATTGATTGTCTCCTGTGTACAAGGACCATGCCTGATGCCACTGTGTGGGGGTGAGGGGGACACTTAGATGAATCACAGGGGATTATGCCTCCGAAGAGTTTAGAATTATGATAGGAGAAATAAAATGCGTGTTTATTTTATGTGCAGTTTATAAAAATAGTAGTACAACTTATGGACATATTCGAAAGCTATTCTTGAAATGCATTGGGAGTGGGAGAAGGGAGAATTATTTCTACTAATGGAAAGAGAATTCTATGTTACATTCTTTGTTGAGGGTGGATGGTTGGATGGACAAAGAAGGTTGGGGAGCTTCCTGAAGGCTGTAGTATAAATAAGAAAAGGTGGGTCACTCTTGGCCTTGTACCTGGCACATAGTTAGCAGTCCCAGTTTTCATATCGTTGTTGCTGTTTGGTCTGGGCCTTGAAGTACAGGGAAAACAGGGACAGAGAAGTGGGAAGGCCTCCTGGGCAGGGCTGCTGTCTGGGCCTACCCTCAAAGTGGAGGAGAGAACAGGTGAAGGGAGCAGCCGATGCAGTCCTCATACTGACTGAAGGACGCAGAGGGGCTGGAGGTCAGTTAGGGTAGGTGGTGGAACGCCTGGAGCTTGGTCAAGTTGCTGGTAGAAGGAAAACCAGAGAAGAGCCCATCTCTTCTGATATGAGAGGCCTGCAGAGTAAAGTACCCAGCACATACTGAGTACTCAAAAGTGCCTGAGTGCTGTTTGCTGCAGACATGTGCATTTTCCTGTAAAAACTCTTACCCTAATCGAGCTTGGCTCTACTTCTTATTAGATTGCAGTGGAGGTTACGGAATCATTCGTGGACTATATCAAAACCAAGCCGATTGTGTTTGAAGTCTTTGGGCATTATCAGCAGCACCCACTTCACCTGCAAGGACAGGAACTTCACAGGTTTGGACCAAATGAGCACAGATTTTTTTGTTGTTGATATTGTTGTTGTTATTGTTACTTGCTGGAAAGAAAGAAATCTTTTGAGGGATTAAGATAGGTAAGTGACAGTTTTATATATTGTCCTATGTTTCCTTTTTAGAAATGTTACCATCTTTCTTCTAAGCCACCCAGTCACTAATTGTAGGAGGAGCAAATTGAGTTTTGCCCAGGGGGCCTTGAGTACCATCTTCTTGTAGGAAGAGACTTTGAATAGGATAAAGTTGAGGTAATCAAGACATAACGTGGAAATTGTGTAAATTATTCCTAACCACCTAGAACTGCATGGAGCGTAGAGTCACTGTGAAACGTGTGTCTGAGTTGAGACACCAGAATGAGGGAGGAGACCATGATGGGGACTCTGGGATGATGGCAGAGTGTCAGTGTTAACAGAAAAATTTTCTTATTCGTTAGGTAAGACTTACAAGGGGACTTCTCTTAAAATGTCTTAGCCTCAGTTTTACTGTGTGGGAATATATCTGATATCTGATAATGTGCTAGTGTTGAAAGTACATGTGATCTGCTTCTAAATGGGATTTATACATGCCATTAGTATTAGCACGGGGGTCCTTTTAGTCTTGAAGAACTTTCATCTTCCTTTGCAGTCCACCCCAGCCGTCTCGACGATTCTTCCCTCCGCCCATGCCGCTATCCAAGCCAGGTGAGTTCCAGCTGGGTTCTTTATATGCTGCATGACTTTAAAGGGAAAAAGTCATATTCAAATTCCTGCTCAACATCTGTGCATCCTGTGTGTTCCAGTATCTAGCAGGACCTAGAATTGTTGGTGAGAAACTCTAGGGCTCTATCCACTCTGGCACTCTGGTCTTGTTGAAGATTTTGATAAACTCCCTGCTCCTCAGCCTCTCTGCTCTGTGTGTAACCCCTTTAACTTCAGTGGCGGGCATTTTTTTGCATGTTAGATTTGTTCTGCATGTTCATGTATCTTGTTTTGACTTTTCTTTGTTTATTTTCATCCTTTTTCCTCATTGCCCACTTGCCACATTCCCCCCCACCCTCTGCTCATTCTCCACCTCTGTGCGCCTTACCTCCATCCTGCCTTCAGACCATGAGAGAAAGATTGAACTGATCCGATTTCTCGTATCTGACTATGTGAATGTGCATGTGTTGGACACATTTTCTGAGCATGCCAACGTGCTTGCCTCCTCCGCCATTGCCACCTTCCAGGATGGGGCTGACCCATCACCGCCTTTTCTCTTTCTGCCAGTTCCCAGCTGCCAGCCTGAGAGGGTACCTAAACGAGATGGTTAGTAACTAAATTAGCTCTGCCTTAGATGTAGAACCATCCTCAGGGGCCAGTCCCAAAGCCTGGCTCTCTGTGTAGGAACCACGGATGTTTCTGTTTGCTACTTGACCTGAGTGTAGAGTTCACCACATTGTCAAGGTCATGTCACATTTCTTTCAGAGAGATTTTTAGGAAGTACCTTCTTTGTTTATGCCCTTTTCACATCATGGGGTGGGGGCGGGGGCTCCTTAGGTTTGTTGGTTTGGATTCTTTGCAGTGGTATTATTAATTTGAAGGATTTTTTAATAGTAGATGGCTTTAAAAAAAAAATGCTTCTGGTTTTGCTTTCTGACCCTTAGACGCACACCGATAACCCCCAGTTACCGTCTTGAGTAGCATCATCACCAACTCACCTGGAATTCAGCTAGGGTGAATAATGCCAACAGGCCATGCATAGTGCTGCAAGAGTCGTAAAGCCCCTTTAGATTCATTGCATCAGTGGTTTCTTGCAATATCTTTTCAGATAGCTAATATTATGATCTTTATCTTAGAGATGAGGAGACAGACTCCCAGGGGTTAACTGCCTCAACCAGAATTTCAAAGGTAGTTAGTGGTCGAGTGATAATTAGATCCCAGGTCCCCAGACTCTCACACCGCTGCTCCCAGATTCAGAGCAGAGAACCCTCTTTGAATCGCCAAGATTTCAGGATTTCTATGTAGTGTTTCAAAATGCCCACCTTGTAGAATCTGACATTCTTGGAAGTACTAGGGTTTTGGTTAATGTATTTCATCAGTACAGATAAGGACATGGAATTTACATTTGAAGAAAATGGGTAACAGATCATTTACAGAATCCTGTATCTACAGGTTAGACCCATGGTTCCCAGACTTGTCCATACACTGGAATCACCTGGGGGGCTTCAAACCTCTCAGAGGACTGAGCCCCATCCCTGGAGATTGTTCTTTAATTGGCCTGTGGGATGGCCTGGTCCATCTTTGAGATCCCCAGGTGATGCTCATGTGCAGGAGGTTCAGGAACCACTGGGTTAGGGGACAGGTGCTCCCCACACCGGAGAAGGTAATGGCACCCCACTCCAGTACTCTTGCCTGGAATATCCCATGGACGGAGGAGCCCGGCTCCAGTCCATGGGGTCGCTAAGAGTCGGCCACAACTGAGCGACTTCACTTTCACTTTTCACTTTCATGCATTGGAGAAGGAAATGGCAGCCCACTCCAGTGTTCTTGCCTGGAGAATCCCAGAGACGGGGGAGCTTGGTGGGCTGCCATCTATGGTGTTGCACAGAGTCAGACATGACTGAAGCGACTTAGCAGCAGCAGCAGCAGCAGCTCCCCACACGCACCACACACAGCGAGACCCTCCCCACATTGTCTCTCCCACATTGTTATGTGCTCTGCATGCTGCAAATGTGAGAGCCTCAGGAAGGTTTTTTAATGGTTTTGTGAGCACATTTATGCTGCACAAAGCCTGTGTTCTCATCATTGGATATTTTGTTGAGAGGGAGAGAGGGAGAAAGATGCTGACCCTCTGTTTTCCTGTTCCCTGAAGTTAGAGGTGCACATAGAGTTGATTAAGTGTCTCTGGGTCTCCTGCACTGAAATCTGTCCCCTGATTCCTGCTGCCTTTCCCAAGTGTGTCCTTGAAGACTGACATTAGAGAAGCTTGTACCTTTGCAGAGTAGACTTGGACCACATGTTAACATTTTCCAAAAACTTTTAAAAGTTCCAGCCACCAAGTTAAATACCATGAGCAAAACCAGCCTTGGCCAGAGCATGAGCAAGTATGATCTTCTGGTTTGGTTTGAGATCAGTGAACTGGAGCCTACGGGAGAGTAAGTCCAACTTCCTATATTTTAAATATGACAATTTTGCAAAATTAAAAAATGTAATTTTGAGTCTCTTTGTCTTCAGGTTCACAAAACGTCACATTCTAGTTTTGAACTGAATTTTAGGGGTGTTTACTCTTTGAATCAGATGTTTGTCAGAGAACTACCTAGTATTGTAATTTACTTTTTTAAAAACTATTTTCTCATTTATTTCCTCATAGAACATACCATATTCTTATTCAAATGAGAAAATCTAGGCTCAGAGAAATTAAATAATATGACCAAGGAAGCAGTAAGGTGGGGTTTGAACTCAGGACTGTCAGCTTCCATAGGACATCTTCTTTTATTTCCACGTTTTGTAACAGTAAACAATACTTACTGAGTGATTTAACTTCTTGTTAGCAGGAGCATGGAGATTGGCACTTTGTTACGAGGGAAGACAACCTACATATTGGGTTTTATCAGCAAACAAGCAAAGAGAGTCAGAAGCATATTGTGCACAATGGGGCCAGAGACTTATATCCACATCTCAGGGGCTTAGGGGACAGAATATTTCCATAGACCAGGGTTTCTCAACCTCTGCACTGTTTGGGGGCAGATGATTCCCTGTGGTTGGGGGCTGTCCTAAATGTTACAGGTATTTAACTGCGTCCCTGGCCTCTACCCATAAAGTGCCAGTAGCCCTTCCCTCCAGTTGTGGCAATAGACATTGTCAGATATCCCATGGGGGCAGAATCACCCCCAGTTAAGGACTTTTGGCTCCAGTCAAAATAATCAGCATTGGCTTACTCTGAGTTGTTGTGTTAGACTCAGTGGCAAATGTAATCACTGTTTATACTTGTCTCGGAAATGCTTTTGAAAAACACAAAAGAGATCCCTCTCCTGAAACAGAGGGAAGAGGCTATATCAGTTAAAGGATAGGGGATAAATGTTATCTTAACGATCCTCTGCTTATCATGCCGGGTACCACCATCACAGTTACCTCCAGGAAACATTTATTGAGTTCCTGCTGTGTGTGAGGTTTGGCTCTATCGATCCTGTAGTATTCAGCAGAAGTGACATTACTTTAAGGAATTTGACTTTCTGTAGACAGATCCATAATGTGATTATAACTTGCATTATGATGGAGAAGAAGTTACAGTAAATGGTTTCCACTGAGTTAATTGCTTTCTGATTCTTAAAAATCTGAAGTTATCTCTTCCTCATCTCCTGACACTTGCCATGGCAGTAATACATTATTTATAGAGTATCTGTTAGACAGGGAGCTGGGATGGAGCCAAATGCAAATGACTGTGTGATTATATGTCCACTCCAGATGATGAGAAGGACATGGGATCGGAGTTTAGGAAAACAGAAACCACCGAGGGGCAGCACGACCAGGGAGGACCTTGCAGGTGAAGCTGCAGTTAGTTATTAGCACAAGCATCCATCTAACCTCTTTCTTTCCTATTTCTTTTTTTACAGGTATATCCCAGCCGTGGTGGACCATACAGCAGGCTTGCCCTGCCAGGGGACATTTTTGCTTCACCAGGTACTAACGAAGGAGCCAAAAAGGGCCTAGAAGGGAACAACAAAAAGAGTTAGAATAAGAAACAGGCCTCTGTTTCTCTGCCTTTTTATCTTCATTTGAAGGGAATTTGGAGGTTGGGAGACTTTGCCCTATCCTTTCCTTAAAGTTTCTCAAACCTTGGCTTTTGTGTATAAATACACATATTAAAAGAGCTATTTTGAAAGAATTTGTTTAATTCAGTTAGAATGTATGCTGCTCCCCTGTGGTTTTATGCCATTTTCACTCTGTGATGTTAAGAAACTCTGCTTTCACAGCCAGAAGATTTTAATGGAGATAGAGAAGTAAGGTTTCAGTGGACTGAAAATCCAGTCGTGAAATGGAGGTCCCTCTTTGGCAAATGGAAAGTAGTTTTAATCAGTGCTCAGAAGTGCTTGTGAATCAGATGGGCTCACTCTGGGACTTACAGTCTGGGCAGTGGTTCTTGAAGCTGTATCAGCACCTGGCTCTTCCTCAGTCCCTCACCTGTGTCCCTTGATTCAGAATAACAGTGTGGACAGCACTTCCCATCTCTCTCCATACCTCCCCTTCTTGCCACCACCACACCAGACGATCCAACAAAGGGCAAACAAGAGGAAATAAGAGATGGCCCCAGCTAAATTGCAACCCTGCTCCATTACCTAGGGCATCCAGCGGAGGATCACAGTGACCATCATCCATGAGAAGGGGAGTGAGCTCCACTGGAAGGATGTTCGTGAGCTGGTGGTAGGTGAGTACATTTCTTCAGATGAGGACGGAGCCAGGCTCTTTTAGAGATGTGATTGGTCCCTGTTTGGAGCACAGGGAGTATGTGGAAGACTGCACTGGAGAACATGACCATCAGAAGAGAGACTTTGAGTCAAAAGTACCCTTGTTTCCCAGCTCCCTTCATAGGTTATGCAACTGCCAGTATTTTTCTCAAGGACTACGGGAGTGGTTCTGTGCCGAAGGCCCCAGAGAAGCCTCTGCTCCTTGTGCGCTTGTGATCTAGTGAGGAACAGCGTGTGTATGTGTCCAGAGCTGTTTGAGGAGTGAATACCAAATGAGGACAACTGAAACAGACCTGTGCTAGGAGAGTGGACAACAAAAAAGATCCAAGAGGACTGGGTTAGCTGGTAGGAGATGCTCTGAGTAGATTAGAGAGAAATTGGAGGGTTTTGTTTGTTTTTTTTGCAAGCATTTGGAGTTAGTCAGGAATGTCTAATGAGCAAATGGCTAGAAACCTATGGCCAGAGAGGAGAGACAGAATTGAGGTCCCATGAGAGGAAAAGATTGAACCTACAGCATCAGCTGTAGAATGAGAGGCTAAGGCAGGAGCCTGACCCTGTTTTTACCATGGACCCATTTGGCAGAGGTGAAGCCTCAGAATTACATTTTTAAATGTAGAAAATAAAGTACTTGGGATTACTAAGGGAACTAATAATATTGAACTGCAGTTGTTAAAAACTAAACAAATTTGTAACATAAGCTCTCTATTGATGTGTTAAATAAGCAGAGGGTCTAATTTGTATCATTTCAAAGTGGTAATGAGTGTCATATAGTTGACATTAGTGTGATAACGGAAACATCTGTGATTTCTGCCTGGGACAAAGGTATAAGTACTGCTCAGTCTACTGTGGTTTGTGCCCTCCCCTCCTTATGGAAGGAAAAACCAGTTTCAGTTAGAGGCTCCTGAAAATAAAGTTGTTACAGTTTAGCCTTTCTGAATTTTATGCATAAACCTCTTGGGTACCTACAGACCAAATTAGGGACCTCTGGAAGGATGGTTATATACTCTGTCCTATCCAGGACAGTGATTTTCAAGCTTTTCAAAATTAATTTTTACACACAAAAAAAGAAAGATGCTTTCTGGCCAGAATGGGTGGTGAGCAGAGGCAGCAGTTATTAAGGCTTTTCTGTAACCCTATGGCTTATTATTTTTTTTAAACAAGCATGAAGTGTGGCAGGTGCTTTCCTAAATGCTCTAAAAATGTTAGTTCATATAATATAACATAACATATAATATGATCATAAAATTCTTTAAAGGGCAGAATTGTTTTTCCCACTTGGCAGGTGAGGAAAGTGAGGCTCAAAGAGGTTGAGCGTGTGCCCAGGCCTCACAGAGAGTTAGTGTCGGAGCTGAGATTCGAACCCCGGCAGTCCTGCTCCAGAGACTGTTCTGAAACTCTGTGCACTGCTGCATACCCTAGTCTTAGTATTTGAAAACAGAATTGTAAGATGTTAAACAAGAAAGTGATATAATGAAGGCAGTGGCTTAAGAACATTATAGAAGGTGAGTGTGGGGTGGATTGACAAGGAGAGACATGAGAGCAGCTGGGAGACCAGTTAAATGACTGTTGCTTGTCTCTGATCAAAAGGGGATGAGCTTCCCCTGATGAGCAGGGCAGTGATGTTGGAAATAAAAGTCGAAATGAATATGAGAAGCTCTTTGAACAATGAATAAATGTTCACAGTTGACTGAATGTGGGATGTAAAGGGGAGACAGAATATGGAGAAGAAATAAAAAAAAAAAAAAAAGAATATGGAGAAGAATGGAAGACTGAGAATTCCCACATTAGACTTTGAAACTACAGTTAACCAAATGACTCTTCCGGCACCTGAAATTACACAGAGGTCTGACAGTCTCATTTTGGCTTAATGGATTACTGTTTTGTTTTTAAATGTCCCCATGTCCTGGTTTCTTTCTTGTCTCTCTCAGGCCGAATCAGGAATAAGGCTGAGGTGGATGAAGCTGCAGTGGACGCCATCCTCTCCCTCAATATCATCTCTGCCAAGTACCTGAAGTCGTCCCACAACTGTAGCAGGTGGGCCACCGGGGCGAGTGATGAGTCAGCCCTGGGAGTTGATTACTTCACCATTAGATTCTTCATTCATTAATGACTCCCCACCTTCTCACTTAGACTCCCTATTCCTTCTCTGCCTATCCTGTTCTTCAGAAATAAATAACGTAAACCATTGGAGATACTCATATGTTACTCCCAGAGAACAAAAATATTCTTCCCTTTGGGGAGTTTGAACGTTGTAGCACAATGTTAGAGAAAAAGCTGTAGCTGTAGCACAACGATAGAGAAAAAGCAGAAGAAAACTCAGCATGCCACCCAAGATTTTACATGTAGATTAACTATGGCTAAGACTAAATGTCTTCCTATGAAGTGATTGCTGGAGAAAGACCTCTCTCTCTTGGCCTTGGGTTTCATGGAAACCTGCTCTCCAAGGTGTAGTGAACTCTCTTGTGTTCATCTTTGCTGCTGCCAGTATTGGCTCAAGGAGTTTTGCTATTTCACTTATGCATTAAAGGCAATAAATTATAATAAACTCTTCTGACCAAGATTGGCTGCTATAGATAATGAATTTTAATTTTAAGCTAGTTACCTTCAGAATTCCATTTTTAATCAAATAATGACAGAGTGTATAAAGTACATAGCTATTCTGCTTTTCTGTATTGAACTATAAATAAATCTGCTGGGGTGCATTTCCCTCCCTGGGGAAGGAGTCCCCTCATTGTGCACAGAGGCTCTGTGTCTTTATGAAGTGAGGTCTGGGGAACAGGAGTGGCTATGTGTTCTAATGTGGTTCGGAACACAACCTTCAAATTACGGGATTTCTCTGTGGTCTGTCTGCTCCTGAAAAGTTGCTTCTGTCTGTTGGCAAGCGGGAGAGGAAAAATAAGACAAAAACCAGAAGCAGAGTTAAAAGTTTGGGCCAGGGTTAATTTCTTTCCATTGCTCCCTTGTGTTTCTGATTTTCATGGGAATGAGGAAAAGGAAGCAGATGTGTGTTTGCTTTTTTGCCTGTTGGAGAAACTGGCAGGGACTGTGGGCAGAAAGGGAAGGTGACTGAGAGGGGTGTACATATGGGGCAGGGGGTGGGGTGGCAGAAATAAAGCAGGCTGCTCTCATCTCCCTTGGCCTCTTCCCTGGGCAGAATCTTGAACAACACCATTTCTGTGAAGTTAGCATTAATCCCACACACTGTTCTCTCTGCTGCCAGACGTTTACAGAAAGTGTTCAGCTGGCATTCATCATGTTCTCCTTGCAACTGTGAGGAACATATCTTAACCCTCCCTGTGGTACTCGGTGAAAGATGGTGAAACATGGTGTTTCGTTGATGTGCTGGTTGTGCTGAACTTGCCTCCATTAGAGTAACCTTAACCAGTCCTTTGACTCATGCCTGGCAGTGGGTTAGATGTGTAGAAGATAAATTTGACTTTGTTAAAAGCAACTTACCTTGGCTTCTCCTTTGTTCAGCAACTGTTCTGCCCTTTGGAACTCAGAAAAAGTCGTGGAGGCTGGAATCTAGCCTACAAGGAATGGGGGACGAAAAGGCCTTCATTCCAAGAGCCCCACAGGGCCCTGCTTGGCATCACCACCACCAACAGGGACCTAGAGTCAGAATGACTGGCCAGGGACAACCTGGAAACTAACCCCATCACCCTAAAACCCGAGACTGCAAGCCATGTGGCAGAGCAGTCCTCCTGGGTTTCCTTACCCTGTTGCTGCCCACCCTGGTGCCCCTTCCCAATAAAATCTCTTGCTTTGTATTAAAAATAAAAAAAAAAAAAAAGAACCAACTTTATCTTTCCCAATAGAAGCTTAGAGTTAATTAATCAAAAAAGTTGCTAAAGTCAAGAATAATAAAAAGATACAGATTATAAACACTTGTTTTAAAGTATTTAAATGTACATAAATTTGTCAAGCTCTTGCTCTAGGGCCAAGGCCTTTTCTTTAATTGTAGGCTCATTTATTAGACTTCTGACTGTCTTTCTGACAAAGCCACACCCATAATTTATCATCTATAATTTTCAGTTTGGTGGAACTGGAAACTTATGAAGAAAATCACAGTGCAAAATCCTTTAAGCTTTTTATCATGTATCACTAAAATTTTATTTCCCTCTTTCTTTTACATTCATCTCACCCAAACTTAATTGAACAGCTGTTGTTTTAAACAACTCACCGTTATCAAGTCTTTTAAAGACATTTAGTTTAGTTTTCACACTTAGTTTTGTTTCACACTAAACAAAAATTCTTATTGCTCTCATGTTTCAGTGGTTTATCTAATATTTAATTAAATTAGATCATTGTAATAACAAACAACTGCATAGACAGGTTTGGGACCAAATACTACTGATACTTGAAAAGCACAAAACTCAGCTCTTTGGAGCAAATTGTCTGGGCCTATGCATGCATACTAAGTCGCTTCAGTCATGTCCAACTCTTGGTGACCCCATGGACTGTAGTCTTCCAGGCTCCTCTGTCCTTGGGATTTCTCTAGGCAAGAATACTGGAGTGGGTTGCCATTTCCTTCTCCACTGGGCCTATGAGCTACCTCTTTATTTTAGAATAACGCTCAATGAGAAATGGATGTCAGTCTTTACATTCTAGGGTTGTGAAGAGCATAAGTTCATGTGGTAAGTGGCTAAATGGAGTTTGGTTAAGAGAGCTTTTGTTCTTTCTCCCTAAAGGTTTAGTGTTTAAAGTTGAACTTACAGAGCTCCAGTTGGGTGTATTAAGTATACGTGATTAGAAGGTACTTGTGATACATTGATAGCAGAGTGCAGCTGATAAGAGCCATTGCTCCTTTTCTTCCCGGTCCTACATTTCTCTTACCTAATTGGTTTGGTTTTCTCATAACTCCACAGCAACTTCCTACCATTTCCAATAGTAAGTCACCTCCTAAAGGGATGTTAATCAAAACTGTCTCCCTTCTACGTCCAGCATTTCCTTAACACAATGACTCTTCTCATTGTAAGCCATTTATCAAACTGTGTCCCATGAAATTCGCTGTTATTTGTCCACTTGAATTCACTTTGCTTGTCAGCAAATTTGTGTTTTATATCTGTTTTTTTTTCTCTTCTCCTTTCTCTCTTCCCCTCTCTTTTTTCCTTTTTTAATTTTTTTGACTTTTGCTGTACTAACGAAAGTTTTTTCTATGTTTTTGCAGGCTCTTTCTTGATAAGGATATTCCTAGGTATTTTCTGTTTGCTTTTTTGCACATAAAGATTCTGTTTTATCAGAATGCTTTATGTCTTCTGTTGCTTTGACTGCTGTTGTAATTTAGTAGTTTTCCCCTATGTAAACCTGCACCCACCTAGGAATAGAGCGAGACCTCACTCTGCACCGTTGCGCCCTAGGCTTTTCTAATGCATGTATAGTTTCGCTTGTAGGTTCTTGAGTAATCTGTAGAGTTCATAATTATTTTCTCATTCCATTTAGTAAACCTGCTCATTTTATTCTTATGCCGTGTCAAGTTTTCCCTTCCACATTGCAAAGTAGAATGTTACTGCCTTCATTTCATATGGAATCTCAGGCTTTTGTGATTGTTAACCTTTTTCTTTGTTTTGTCCTGTGTAGTATCAGAGACCAGTTTAGTTATTTCGGTAGCTGAGTCCGTGAGAAATATTTTTTATTTTTAAACATTTCTCTTTGTCCTGTCAGGACTACTTGTCTCGTTTATTTTCTGCTTTTGGAATAGAAAAAAATTCCTAGTTTGGTAGTGAAGGAAATTGCCTCCCATCTCTCTTTCCATCTGGTTGAAGAAAGAAAACTGAAGGAAGTGACACATAACAGTATAGCCTAAATGGTTTTTAAGATGCATGTACACAAACACCCACACAGCACATAAACACACGCTGCTTTTGTCTAGAATATCTTGAGAAATCAACCTGGGGTTATTTCCTGACCACCTTAAAGCCATACAGGACAGCGTGCTTTAGGACTCAGCCCTGTTTCTAACCGCCAGTTCTCTTGCTCGCTTGAGTCCATTGGCATTACTCATGTGTCCTGGTTGTAGTTTGTATGACCTCTTCTCAAGAACTGCCACCCTTGGTGAGTGTTTTGGAAAAAAATGTGCAGCCGTAACTCCCAAGCACCAAACAAATCAAACCAAAAAAAAAAATAAAAACCACCTTTTTCTCCCCATCCCAATACAGGGAGATTTTAGTGATGTAAGAATTTTTCTATGTTAGCCAAGTTTCTATCAGAGAAATTTCTTCTTTAGGTTAAATGAAAACCAGACAACAGGAATGTGAAGAGGCTTTCTCACACACATTCAGAACACTTGCCTCATTTGAGAGGGAATCATGAACTGTAAATCCTGGCCCCAGGAAGCTCAAGTTCTGGTTCAATTTTTAATGAGTCACAGGTCCAGGCAGCAGAGCTAGGAATCACTGTCTGGTGTCTCCAGGGTAACACACACCGTCACCCTACAAAGGGGCTTTACTTGACCTCAGCACAGGCGGGCCCAGACTGCAGGGCCACAGGTAGGCCCCATTCCAGGTCCCTCGGCAGACTCTGGGACACAATAAAAGAGCCGTCTCAAGGACAGAGCCCTCAGGTGGCTTCTGCTGAAGTAATGGATTCCACCACCCAACGTCAGAATTTGTCTTAAACCAAGCTAAAATTTAGATTCAATCAAAACAGGGCTCTGTGGGTCATAAAGGGCTCTCTGGTGAGCCCAGGGGCAGGGGAGGGGCTTGTGTTGTCCTCCGTGGTTGCTGTTTGGGTCCCTTGGTTGCTTCGTCCATCTTGGTCTTGCTGTCTCTCTGTTCCTTTGGTATCTGTGTAGAGAATTTTCTTGACCCTTATGCTCTACCTTAAGAGCTAGATCTTTGTAAGAGTATCATGTACAGCTGATGACCTTTGAACAACACGGGCTTGAACTGTGTGGGTCCAGTTATGTGTTGATTTTTTTCAGTAGTAGGTACCACAGCACTCCGTGATCCGTGGTTGGCTGAACCTGCGGAGGCAGAACCTTGGATAACGAGGGCTTACTATAAGTTATACGTAGATTTTTTCTCTTTTTTGGCTGTTCTGGGTCGTCTTTGCTATGCAGACTTTGTCTAGTTTGGGCGAACAGGGGCTAGTCTTTGTTGCAGTTCGCGCTGCTCACTGCAGTGGCTTCTCTTGTGGAGCACGGACTGTAGGCACTCGGACTCAGTAGTTGTGGTGCCCTGCAGCATGTGGGATCTTCCCAAACCAGGGCTGGAACCCATGTCTCCTGTGTTGACAGGCAGATTCTCAACTACCGGACCACCAGGGAGGTCCTATACACAGATTTTTAAGAGCATGGAGAGTCAGCCCCCTATCCCCTGTTGCACAAAGGTCAACTATACTGCAAGATGACTTACAACTGTACTTCTAGAAGCAGCTACAAGATGAAATCATAAAAAAAAAAAAAAGATGAAATCATCAGGCTTCAAACACTAGCACTCAGGATGAGGTGTGGTTACGGAGTTCATTTAGAAGTATTGTTTTCTCTGATTATTTCTGGAGAAAGAATCACAGAGGTGTGTTTAGAGAGAAGATATGCCAACTATTTGCCAACATCTGGAAAAGACAGCTGCAGTGAGATTACCATTTGGTAAGGGGCAAGGTGGAATGTACTGGGCAGGGAATAAAGTGTGCAAAACTCCAGTTGTATCAGGTGAGGTGTGTTACACGTCCAGAGAGTGTGGTGCTGGACAGCCCACTCTGCAGGGGTGGACAAGGTGTTTTCCCTGGCAGTTCTCTCGGGGGTTGAGTTGGGAGTTGATCTCTGACTCTGCTGTTGAACTCAGGATGGTGTTTCAGGTGAGACCTGCTGAACCGGAAGGTTAATGTCAAGTAGGGGCTATGGTGTTTTTACTGGGAGGAAAAAAGAAAGGTATTAGGACAGTTTACAAAATCAGTTTATGGGTGTTTATTAAATAATCAAACTTCTAGTTGTTATTTGAATGTTAGATTCTTACGTGGATTTTTGGAAAACTGATAAATAGTAGTTGGCTAGCTCTGGTACTAAAAATTACTTTCTTTTACTGAAATGTCAGCTAAGAATAACCTCATATTTTATTTAAAACAAGGTTCTCTATGCTGTCTCTCCCATCAGTCCTCCTAGATGTGTGTGTGCTGTTTCTGAGGTTCAGCAGGATGGAATTGAGACATGAAGAAGGCTGCTTCAAATGATTGAACCTCTATTTCCTGCCCTGGTCACTGACTCATGGAGGAGCTCACTTAGTCTTTCTTATTTTAGTTTCTGTCCATACTCATTTCTGCTTTTCATCTTAATTCTTTTGATTGATCTCACTCTGTTGATGTTTATAGGCAGGGAGAAAACAGGCTTGTCAAAAAAAAGAACATAGCTAAGTGTTCCTTGACAACGGGTGGGGGCAAGAGGCTGGAGGCTGACATTTTTCTCCCAGGAGATGAAGGTTCCACTCTGTTGTCAGAGTTCGGGAAGTTGGAACTGTGGGTCACTGTGGGTTCTGATTGTGCATTTCTGATTGTGCATTTCTGATTGTGGCACTACCTGGGCTAAGATGACTTCAGGGCTCTACAGCGTTTCCAACTGTGGCAGTACCTGCACTTAGGTGCCTGCAGCTTTAGGTGACCCCTCTTGCCTTTTCGACTGCAGGACCTTCTATCGTTTCGAGGCCGTCTGGGATAGTTCCCTCCATAACTCCCTCCTTCTGAACCGAGTGACACCCTACGGAGAAAAGATCTACATGACCCTGTCGGCCTACCTGGAGGTGAGAGGACCCACAACTTGAGTTGCTGTGACCTGCCAGCCCTGCACAGTGGGCAGGTTACAACAAGGAAATGGGGAGGAACCATGTGACTGACTGTGTCTTCCTTTCTCCCAGCTCATCCTCCCAGCTCATCCTTAAGTTACTTATTATTATTATACTTTGCTAACTACTCTGGTTATATCAGGTTCTGTTCCCAGCCTCTAGTTAACCAAAAAGTCATATAACTTCTATTTCATTCTCAGTTTTAGTAGCCTAGTCCCTATCCATCAGAGAAAGCGTGATTTTAAGAAAACGGCCTCTTGTTTTGGAAGTTGTGGATGGAGGCTAGTAGTGGCTAACATCGCAGATGCTAGAACTAGCCTGTCTGAGTTTAGGTTCCCTGTGCTGTCACTTAATTGCCCTCCTGTCCTTGGGAGAGTGATTTCTCCTTTGTGCTTCAATTTCCTTATCTCTTGAACAGGGGTAATGATAGTATTAATAGCATTTACCTAAGAAGGTTGTTGAGAGGTCACAGAAAGGGATTTAAGGCAAACAGTGCTGGGCATATGACAAATAATAAGTATCAGCCATTGCCTACAGAAAAAAACTTTGAAAAATTTTGAGAAAAGTAAATGCACCCACAAGGAATACTGCCTGACCTTACACGTATTGTTTTCTGATTTGCTGTTGAAATAAATTGCTGATAGAGCTGAAGTCCTCCACCCACTATGTCTGGGACCAGCTTTCCAATGCCATAGTGCCCAGACTATGGTCACAGGTGTTCTGTCTGCTTTCAGCTGGATCACTGCATCCAGCCGGCCGTCATCACCAAGGACGTGTGCATGGTCTTCTACTCCCGGGACGCCAAGATCTCACCGCCACGCTCGCTGCGCAGCCTCTTTGGCAGCGGCTATTCGAAGTCACCAGACTCGTAAGTTTTGGAGACAAGTGTCGCCTCGGGTTGGTGGGCCCCGTACAGAATGAGCAGTCTCCTAACTGCTGTTTTCAGGGTTCTCAGCCTATCAACCATTTGGTAGCTGACACCTGGAGTGCAGTGAGGTAAATGTTGGCATTTAGTAAAATATTAACAGATGGATGAGTAGTAAAGGAAGGGAGGCATGTTCCATTGTGAACACTTCTCCAACAGTTTTGCAGGGACTGAGTGTTCTTTTAAATGTCATTATTATTATTTCTAACAGCTTACTGTTGGGACGTTCTTATCCTTAAGATTTATTTGTGTTTTAGATACATAAATGTACATCGAGAATAATACAGTGACTACCTGTGCATCACCACTGAGCTTAAAAATGGTTACTAATGCAGTAGAAGATTCAGTCCCCTTCCTAACCACACCCCCTAGAAGCTGGTGTTTATCATTTTCATTCTACTCAGACCTTTACCCCTTCATCTCTTCTTTCTTGTACGAAAAGGCAAAATTCAATTTTCACATTTGAATTATACATTTTCCAGTTTATTATTCAGTTGTGTCCTGAGTTCAGAATAGGAGAACAGTGACTGATGAGCGATGTCTGTAATTTTACAGACATCTGAGGGTGGGTTGCAATTCCAGCACAGGAGACAATGCTTTAAGCAGAGAGAATTGAGATTCTTGCTGTTTTTGTGCTGTTTGAAATTAAGCAATTGTTTATTTGTTTTAATTTACATAGCAATCGAGTCACTGGAATTTATGAACTCAGTTTATGCAAAATGGCAGACACAGGAAGTCCAGGTAAGCTCTGTGGATCAGGGAAGGGAGAGTTACCTTTGCATTTGACTGCAGTACACTATATCAAAAGTTTATCCCACCCATGCAGGATGGATATACATTCTTGAGACACCAGTTATATTTTACAAGCCACTTTGGTGGTGGTGGTAGGAGTTACCATTTTCGGAGTTACAACACTGTTTGCTTTATGACGTGCTATACAGTTATAAAAACTGTATAGAACAGATTGTTATTAGGCTGTGGAATATTATCAGTATAACAAATTCAAGCATATTATGAGAATTCCCTGGCGATCCAGTGGTTAGGACTCAGTGCATTCACTGTCATGGCCCCAGGTTCAGTCCCTGGTCAAGGAACTAAGATCCTACAAGCCTGAGTCATAACCCCCCTCCCCACTCCCTCGCAAAAAAAATCAAATGTATTTCAGTGAATTTGGTTTGGAAAACTTCAGAGCCATTTCCCTTCCTACCTTAGCCCCAACGATAACTTGACAGTGTGACTTTACAGGTACCGTCAAACTAGAATTTGAATCTCCTATGCTATGGAAAGACACGTTATTAATATTAAGCTGAGCTTGTTCTGTGTCCCTTTTTATGTATCTGTGCAATGCTGTTATTCCTCCATTTTGGTGGCCTTAAACAGCCCTCTGCATTTCCATGTTTGTGAAACTGGAACATGGACAAAATTATGGGTTTTTCAAAACATTTAGTGTAAGTTTGAATCATTTTGGAGAAAATATGTGGAAAAGAGACTGAGGCCCACATGTAAGAGTGGAGATAAAAGGAAGATTCTGAGTATGAATCTAAGTCCCATAGCAGCTAATTACAGTGTCTAGAGAATTCCTTCAGAAATTTTTAAATTAACGTAAGTTCATGTCTTTTAAGGGCTTCCCTGAGAGCTCAGTTGGTAAAAAATCCGACTGCAACACGGGAGACCCCAGTTTGATTCCTGGGTAGGGAAGATCCACTGGAGAACGGATAGGCTACCCACTCCAGTATTCTTGGGCTTCTCTTGTGGCTCAGCTGGTAAAGAATCCACCTGCAGTGTGGGAGACCTGGGTTTGATCCCTGGGTCAAGAAGATCCCCTGGAGAAGGAGAAGGCTACCCACTCCGGTATTCTTGCCTGGAGAATCCCATGGACTAAACTGTCCACAGGGTCGCAAAGAGTTGGACAAGACCGAGAGCCTTTCACTTTCACTTCACTTTCATGTCTTTTAAATTTGAAACCAGTACAGTTCAGTTCAGTCACTTAGTCGTGTCCAACTCTTTGCGACCCCATGAACTGCAGCACACCAGGCCTCCCTGTCCATCACCAACTCCCGGAGTTCACTCAGACTCACGTCCATCGAGTCAGTGATGCCATCCAACCATCTCATCCTCTGTCGTCCCCTTCTCCTCCTGCCCTCAATCTCTCCCAGCATCAGGGCCTTTTCAAATGGGTCAGCTCTCCACATGAGGTGGCCGAAGTATTGGAGTTTCAGCTTCAACATCAGTCCCTCCAATGAACACCCAGGACTGATCTCCTTTAGGATGGACTGGTTGGATCTCCTTGCAGTCCAAGGGACTCTCAAGAGTCTTCTCCAACACCACAGTTCAAAAGCGTCAATTCTTTGGTGCTCAGCTTTCTTTATAGTCCAGCTCTCACATCCATACATGACTACTGGAAAAACCATAGCCTTGACTAGACGGACCTCTGTTGGCAAAGTAATATAATGTCTCTGCTTTTTAATATGCTGTCTAGGCTGGTCATAACTTTCCTTCCAAGGAGCAAGTGTCTTTTAATTTCATGGCTGCAGTCACCATCCACAGTGATTTTGGAGCCCAGAAAAAGAAAGTCTGACACTGTTTCCCCATCTATTTCCCATGAAGTGATGGGACCAGATGCCATCATCTTAGTTTTCTGAAAAATGTTGAGCTTTCAGCCAGCTTTTTCACTCTCCTCTTTCACTTTCATCAAGAGGCTTTTTAGTTCCTCTTCACTTTCTGCCATAAGGGTGGTGTCATCTGCATATCTGAGGTTACTGATATTTCTCCCGGCAATCTTGATTCCAGCTTGTGCTTCCTCCAGCCCACCGTTTCTCATGATGTACTCTGCATGTAAGTTGAATAAGCAGGGTGACAGTATACAACCTTGATGTACTTCTTTTCCTATTTGGAACCAGTCTGTTGTTCCATGTCCAGTTCTAACTGTTGCTTCCTGACCTGCATACAGATTTCTCAAGAGGCAGGTCAGGTGGTGTGGTATTCCCATCTCTTTCAGAATTTTCCAGTTTATTGTGATCCACACAGTCAAAGGCTTTGGCATATTCAATGAAGCAGAAATAGATGTTTTTCTGAAACTCTCTTGCTTTTTCGATGATCCAGCAGATGTTGGCAATTTCATCTCTGGTTCCTCTGCCTTTCAAAAACCAGCTTGAACATCTGGAAGTTCATGGTTCATGTATTGCTGAAGCCTGGCTTGGAGAATTTTGAGTATTACTTTACTAGCGTGTGAGATGAGTGCAATTGTGCGATAGTTTGAACATTCTTTGGCATTGCCTTTCTTTGGGATTGGAATGAAAACTGACCTTTTCCAGTCCTGTGGCCACTGCTGAGTTTTCTAAATTTGCTGGCATATTGAGTGCAGGACTTTCGCAGCATCATCTTTCAGGATTTGAAATAGCTCAGCTGGGATTCCATTACCTCCACTAGCTTTGTTCGTAGTGATGCTTCCTAGGGCCCGCTTGACTTCACATTCCAGGATATCTGGCTCTAGGTGAGTGATCACACCATAGTGATTAACTGGGTCGTGAAGATCTTATTTGTACAGTTCTTCTGGGTATTCTTGCCACCTCTTCTTAATATCTTCTGCTTCTGTTAGGTCCCTACCATTTCTGTCTTTTATTGAGCCCATCTTTGCATGAAATGTTCCCTTGGTATCTCTAATTTTCTTGAAGAGATCTCTGCTGCTGCTGCTAAGTCGCTTCGGTCGTGTCCGACTCTGTGCGACCCCATAAATGGCAGCCCACCAGGCTCCCCTGTCCCTGGGATTCTCCAGGCAAGAACTCTGGAATGGGTTGACATTTCTTTCTCCAGTGCATGAAAGTGAAAAGTGAAAGTGAAGTCGCTCAGTCCTGTCCGAATCTTTGCGACCCCATGCACTGTAGCCTACCAGGCTCCTCCGTCCATGAGATTTTCCAGGCAAGAGTACTGGAGTGGGGTGCCATTGCCTTCTCTGGAAGAGATCTCTAGTCTTTCCCATTGTATTGTTTTCCTCTATTTCTTTGCATTGATCTCTGAGGAAGGCTTTCTTATCTCTCCTTGCTATTCTTTGGAACTTTGCATTCAAATGAGAATATCTTTCCTTTTCTGCTTTGCTTTTCACTTTTCTTCTTTTCACAGCTATTTGTAAGGCCTCCTCAGACAGCTGTTTTGCTTTTTTGCATTTCTTTTTCTTGGGGATAGTCTTGATCCCTGTCTCCTGTACAATGTAACGAACTTCTGAAACCAGTACAACATTTTAAAAAATTAATGGGAAATAATGGAGGCAGAACCAGTTGGTCATGTACCATCTTGACTGAGCCATGAAACATGAGGGAGGTGCATATAGTCCTTTCCCACTTCTTTGCTCTGAGTGTATTTTTATATATTTGAACCAATAGTGTGCAGACTATTTAATCTCTGTGTTTCCACTTAACATAATATCTAGCATTTTCTCAAGTTGCATTACCAGCTTCATAATTATCTAAGAATATAAAACCCAGTTTTAAAAGAAGTTCAGACAGTTGCTTTGGAGCAAAAAGGATAACATTTTTTTTATTAATACCCCATGTATCTTGAGACACAACTGTCCTAGTGTGCCATATGTATGAAGTATTCATTCCTTTTGAGCTAAAATTAGACTTGAGTTTTACTGTGGGGAAAAAAAAAGTGGTTTCCTCTTATCTCAGGCATGCAGCGGAGAAGAAGGAAAATCTTGGATACCTCAGTGGCGTATGTGCGGGGGGAGGAGAACTTGGCTGGCTGGCGGCCCCGGGGAGACAGCCTCATCCTAGAGCACCAGTGGGAGTTGGAGAAGCTGGAGCTCCTGCACGAGGTACTGGAGGGGAGGCAGGCGCAGGCAAACTCTTGGGCAAGATGCCCCAATTATCATCTTATGCTCAGCTGCTGCCTATGACCAGGGCTTGGCAGTTCTCCTTCACAGTGGAGGCATGATATAATACTTTGCTTATTAAGACCTTGATGAGCTTGCATTTGCTGAGGTTGTACTGTTGTTCTTCTTAGGTGGAGAAAACCCGCCACTTTCTGCTGCTCCGTGACAGACTGGGTGACAGCATCCCCAAATCCCTGAGTGACTCGTTGTCCCCCAGCCTCAGCAGCGGGACCCTCAGCACCTCCACCAGCATCTCCTCTCAGATCTCAACCACCACCTTTGAAAGTGCCATCACACCCAGCGAGAGTAGTGGCTATGACTCAGCAGACATTGAAAGCCTGGTGGATCGAGAGAAAGAGCTGGCTACAAAGGTGGGACTCCCTGTCTCTGCTGAGCACTTCCCCCTGAGGCTCTGTGAGCTGGTCTTTCTGTTTTCTCTTTTGCATTTTCATCTTTCTTTGAGGGCCGCTGATTCAAGGCCTGTGCCGACACTGTGAATATAGGAGTAAAGAAGACTTAATTTCTACCCTTAATAAGTTTACAGGCGAGTGGGTGACCAGCTTTTAATAGAGATGTGATCTGAAATGCTGTGGGAGGCAGAGGAGAGGCCTGCCCAGGAGGGCACTCATGAGCTGACCTTGGAAGGATACACAGGCGAGAGCCAGCAATGTCCTGCGTGACCAGTGTGAGGGAATCCGTGCAGGAGAGGGACAGGAGATGGAGCGGGGGAAACAGACCAGGGGCCAGATCACGAAGAGCCTGGTGCTGGACTAAAACATTCAGAATATTCTGGGAGTGACCTGGAAATGCTTCAAATGGGTATTTGTGTTTTAGAAAGATTTCTCTGGCAGTAATAAAGAGGCTAAATTTGTGGTGAGGAGACTAGAGGCAGAAAGAATTCTTTATTTCCATAATCCAGATGAGAAATGATCAAGTTTTTTAACTATGGTGGGAGTATGTGGGATGAAGAGGAATCATGAGAGAGATGTTTGGAAGGTAGAATCCACATTGTTTGTGCCTAGATACCACGGGAGTGGGCAGAGGGCTTGTTTGGGATGGCCAAATAAGAAATAAGAGGGAGTCTGTGATTGTTTCAGTAATTGAATGGTCATCTAGTTGATTTAGGAACGTATGTCATCTAGAAATCTCCATACCTTTTAGTACCAACGCAAGTTGAGAATTAGAGATGCTATTGGATTCTTAAATGCTTCAAACTGTGGTGTTTGCAGTAATTCACTTTTGCAGTTTTGAGAATGGCTTTTTATCCACTCATATTATCATCTTTATTAGGCAGGTCCAAGGCTTCCCTTGCTATATACCTAGCTAATTTCCCAGGTTCTTTGAGCAGCACCTAAGCTCCACTGTGGGTCTTAGGCATGTTATTTTCCTTCCCTCCTTTAATTCAGGGCTTTGTTTAACCATCAAAACTTACTCTTCTCATTCTCTTCCCTAGTGCCTGCAACTTCTCACCCACACTTTCAACCGAGAATTCAGCCAGGTGCATGGCAGCATCAGTGACTGCAAGGTGAGCAGCTCGTGTTTCCTGTCCTCAGGTTCTGCTGCTTTTAGGTGGCTTGAGATGGGCCTGGTGTTATGTCTGAAGATGTCTGACATACCTCCTCCTGCATTTATTTATTTAATTTTTCAGTCGGAACATGGACTTCTAAAGATGAACATATCCTTCTGTCTCTTAGACCAATTATCAGATGGGAAACATCTGGCTTTTTCCCTGGGTCCCTTGGAGAAGAATATTCTGTTGAGGGTGATACGTAATTATATGGCAGGGCACAGCAAGTTCTGAGTTTCTTAGTGGCATGAAATTTTGTTGCCCTCGATAGAGAGTAAGGTGAACACTTGGGAGAACTTCTGCTTCACTCTCCTTCCATCATCATCCCCTTTCCTGGTCTTCCCTAGACACGCCGAGCTTTCCGCCTTGGGTCTGTGTACACAGCCTGTTCATTTGTCTGGAATAATCTTCCAGATAGTCCCATGATTGGCTTCCTTAGCTCTTTCATCTTTCTGCTCAGATATTGCCTTCTTGAAGTGAATTCCCTTAACCATCCTCTGTGAAGCCAGCAGCTCTCTGAAACTTTTTAACCTGCTACCCTGCTTTCTGTTTTGCTATAGCATCGATCCCTGCCTGACACTTCTTAAAGTGTTTGTTGATTGGTTGATTCTCTGCCTTCTCTACTTAGAATGTAAGTTTCAGGAGGGCAGGGCCTCTGCCATGTTCTTAGAATAGTACCTGTTGTTCTCAGTGCTCGGCATGCATACTGCTACTGCTAAGTCACATCAGTCACATCAATGTCCAATTCTGTGCGACCCCATAAACAGCAGCCCACCAGGCTCCTCCGTCCGTCCTTGGGGTTCTCCAGGCAAGAACACTGGAGTGGGTTGCGTTGCCATTTCCTTCTCCAGTGCCTGAAAGTGAAAAGTGAAAGTGAAATCGCTCAGTCGTGTCTGATTCTTAGTGACCCCATGGACTGCAGCCCACCAGGCTCCTCCGCCCATGAGATTTTTCCAGGCAAGAGTACTGGAGTGGATGCCATAGACAGGGTCATTTAGTTAATGAAGGAGGCTGTAGCAGTATAAAATATAGACATATTTTATAAATATAAAAAGCAAGCCTTGCCTCTTTTGTAAATTTCTTTATTCCTATTGTGACACTTAGGCCATAAAATATTTGTAGAAATTGTTTTCTTGAAAGACCCTAAACATAGGAGATTTGTGAGAGTGAGGCCCCTGGCTGCCAAAGCGCCTCACTGCGGAGGCCGTCGTGTTGCCCTGGGCCTCACTTGCCGAGCTCTGCTCTCTTCCAGCTGGCTGACCTCTCCCCCGTCGGCCGGGACCCCTCTGTGTCCAGTCTGAGCAGTTCCACCCTCACGCCATCCTCTACCTGCCCCTCTCTGGTGGATGCTAGGAGCAACTCCCTGGATCAGAAGTAAGTACCCAGACCTCGCCGAGAAGCTAACGTGAGAACTGAGGGAAATGCTGACCTTCTGCTTGCTCAGTGGTTCCCAGCCGAGGGCAGCACCATCTCCCAGGCAGCTCTGGGAGATATGTGGGAGCCTTTTCTGGATGTCACAGTGGCTTGGAAGGTGCTCCTGCCATCTCTGAATGTCACACCTTCCTAAATCTCTGCACCATATCACTGACTCCTCTTCTTCATCCCCCTTTGCTTGATTTGCTCTTCAGTTCACAACCCCGGTTGTCTCCCCATTCACATCAGACACAGGAAGCCCCATCTAGGGAAAAATATTTTGAAATGACTTTGGAAAAAATAATTTAATGACACAGCCAAATATATAGGTAACAGTAGTAGAGACCCAGTCTAGGTCTCATGACTTAATCGTTATAATCACTGCTGTGCAGTTGCCATCAGTCTCCTTCGCTCTGTCTCCATTTGTTATGCTCACCTGTCTGAACTCACCTGGTTAGCATCCAACTGTCTGTCTTCCTGTATCAGTACTGATACAGTGGGCTGCAGTAAACAACACAACAGGGTGGTTTAGTTGAATTTCACTGCCATCAACTGTAAGACATTGTTTTTATGTGCCACTAAAAAAACTTCCCTGTTGGCGCTAGTGCTAAAGAACCCACCTGCCAATGCAGGAGACATAAGAGACATGGGTTCAATCCCTGGGTTGGGAAGACCCCTTGCAGGAGGGCTTGGCAACCCACTCTAGTATTCTTCCCTGGAGAATCCCTTGGACAGAGGAGCCTGGAAGGCAGTGGTCCATAGGGTCGCAAAGAGTCAGACATGACTGAAGTGACTTAACACATAGTGTGCAAGAAAGCCAGAGCACTGTCACTGCAGTGTGACATGCCGTCAATTATAAGATGCACCCCAGTTCGAGGAGCAGTGAAGGGTGAGAAAAATGGGCTTTTTGGAGTTAGTGAGATACAATTGATTAGACTAAGCTGCTCTACAAAGACAACAACGCAGAGTGCAGGAATTGTCTCTCACAGCAGCTTTGCTCCAGACAGTCACATGGGAACCCAGTTCTTCTCATTTGTTTCGTGCTGCACTGGTCCTTCAGGCAGTGGTTCTCAGACTTTAGAGACATCAGCACCACCTGGCAGGCTTGTGAGAGCCCAGGTGCCTGAGCCCAGTCCAGGGTTTCTGATTCCACATGTCTGAGCTGGAGCCGGAGAATCTGAATCTCTAACACTCTTTTTCAAATGAAGTTGATACTGCTGATGGGGGACCTCACCTTGAGAACCCCTGCCCTAGGTGTGGCCTGGGGACTAGACAGGAGCACACCAGGGAGTGGTGTTCATACTCCTCAGCCTTTTGTTCAGAGGCCTTCCGGACAAGAGGGGAGACTGAGAGACTCGCTCGTCATCAGTGAGAATTTCCTTTGTGTTAATAACTGCCGAAGGATGACACCCAGTGGACGTGGGATTAATTACCTTTTGGACGCCAGCTCTGTCTTCTTAGCCAGACTCTGAGGACCTGATGTTGGCAGGGTCCCTGGTGTTTGGGGAGAAGCATTGTTTTGTGCATTGACCTCAAGGAAGCTCTTGGTACTCCCTTTCTTCCTAACCTCTGTCTCTTTTCAAGGACCCCAGAAGCCAATTCCCGGGCCTCTAGTCCCTGCCCAGAATTTGAACAGTTTCAGATTGTCCCACCTGTGGAAACACCCTATTTGGCCCGAGCAGGGAAAAATGAATTTCTCAATCTTGTTCCAGATATTGAAGAAATTAGACCAGGGTGAGTACTGTATGGAACAGAGATCCTGGGTATTAGAAGACAGATTAGTGGGAATTCACTTCCAACTGTTCTGCTCAAGTCTCATGTAGATGAACCTGGGATATGGGAAGGGGACTGGGTTCTGCTCCAGGTGTATCTCCGTCCCCCTCACCTGGCACGGCCTGCCGAATAGATCATTGCCTGTTTCCTTCAACCTAGGGACATGGCCTCAGTCTGTTTTGATGGACTTCAGCTTATGATCACTTTATTTTTCTGAGGAACTAACCTCTGCTGACCTGTCCTTTCAGCTCAGTGGTCTCCAAGAAAGGATATCTGCATTTCAAGGAGCCCCTGTCCAGCAACTGGGCTAAACATTTCGTTGTGGTCCGTCGCCCTTACGTCTTCATCTATAACAGCGACAAAGACCCTGTGGAGCGGGGCATCATTAACCTGTCCACAGCCCAGGTGGAGTATAGCGAGGACCAGCAGGCCATGGTGAAGGTCAGTCCTGCCCTCTCCACTGTTCATTGCCATTCATGGCCTGCCCTTTTGAGTTCTGAACCCTGTCATTTGGTGCAGAATCTCTGTTTTGTGTTTGGTGTCTCTGAACCGTCTGTGTGAAGGGCCGTGTGCTCTCTGAATGTGGCAGGTGGCCACCATTGTTCAGTATCCATAGGAACCTTCTTGTTCTCCTGCATCTCTTTCAGACACCGAACACCTTTGCTGTGTGCACCAAGCACCGTGGGGTCCTTTTGCAGGCTCTCAACGACAAAGACGTGAACGACTGGTTGTACGCCTTTAACCCGCTCCTTGCTGGCACAATACGGTAAGAAGCTCTTCTTGTGTTTCCTTTCTCTCCTTGGCAGTTGGTTCCAGGGACGTCAACATAAACGGGAAAGGAAGTCTTGTTGAGAACACGTTTAAGTTGGAAGAAGGACAGGAGTGTAAGTGTGGGCGTAGGTCATCAGGTGTCCTGAGGGGCTCAGGGACTCTGGTTACATTTGAACCCAGTTAATCTCTTGCTTCAACTTGTTCTTCTTAAGGGGGCTGCAGCTAGAGGCTGTGGGACTGAGTAAAGGAAAGACTGGGAGAACCTTAAGGGTCCCCAGTGTTCAGCTGTGTGATCCAACCTCAGACCCTGAGAGGGGCCTCTGTCCCAGGATCCCCAGAGTGAGGAGGACCGTTGGCTGGCCTGTTTGTGCAGCGGCCTAACAACTGGGCCTGCAGTGCAGGATGGGAGGAGGAAGGACATGAAGGAGGGGGCACAGAGAAGCAGACCTACAGGGCAGGGCCCTCTGAATCCCAGCTTCCAACCCTGTGTCTATCTCATCCTCTCATCCCTTTGTCGTCTGCAGGTCAAAACTCTCCCGCAGATGCCCGAGCCAAGCGAAGTACTAGGCGACTGCCGAGCACCCTCACACGCCTCCTGAGAGATAAAGAAAGTGTTTCCCCTCATTTCTCTTTGTGATCCTTGACGGTTACTCTTGTGTGTGATCCTGTGGCTTAACTACTCGTCCCTCTCGTCCAGCACTTTTTCGAGTGCTCCTGGTCCCCATCCCCATTGCTCTGTACTCTTTTCTTTTTCCTGTGCTGAGAATCTTGTTAGAAGCATGTGGTCTAACAAAAGTGGGGAAAAAAAACAAAAACACACACACAAAAACCCCAAGGAGATCCAAATTATTTTTTGGTGTACTTTGGCTTCCTTTTGTATGATAGGTCCCCATTATGACCACTGACACCTGTGCTGCTGTCTTTGGATATCTCTGTCTGTTTTTCAAGACACCATAATACTACTTTCTTTTCTCTGTTTGGGATATAATTTTAACTTTTCTTGGGTGGCTTAGAGACTAAAGGAGGAGACATCTAGTCTTTTTAGAACCCGAGGGGAAAAATCTTACCCTTCCCCTTTCTGTTGCTTCTTGCCATGACTAATCCCTGCATTTTCCATTCAGGGAAACAAATGGTTGTAGTGAGCTTACAGGTGGGAAAGTGTATTCTCTGAAATTGGGGCTTATTTAGAACATAGCTATGTAATTTTAACATAGTGGAAGAGAGGAGAAGAGAGGGACTTCTCAGCAGGTTTTGGACAGCGGCCGCTGTTGACTGTGTTAGAAGGGAAGAGCCAGGGCTGTTGCCAGTGGGTCTCACAGGCCCGGGGGCCTTGGCGGTGGTAGTCCAGAGGATGCCGGTGTTCCCTCACAGGAGGGCTCCTTGAGCGGTTTGTCTCACTGGTAGGGAGCCTCTTCTGAGTCCCAGTTCTGTTCTGGGCGTTAGTAATGATGGTGGCTCAGTTTGGAATTCCTGCCATGATGTCATGCACAAATATCCCACCAGGAGGGAGTGTCTGCCTTCCTGGTGATGAACCTGATGGTCTTTGTCATCATCATGATTATGGTAAGGCCGGGTAGTGACCTTGTGATGGTTGTAGCTCCCTTTGATCAAAGAAACGTAGCTCTAAGAATACACTTGAACAGAGGAGCCTGGCGTACTGTAGTCCACGGGGTCACAAAGAGTCAGACATGACTAAGCGACTGAACAACAAGAAGATACACTCAGAAGCCTCCTTCTAAATCCAGTGGCCATTTTCAGTGATCCTTGTCCAGTTGGAAATCCCGTCAGTGATACTTGTCTTCCTCCGTGAACAAATAAATACGCGAACGTGGCAGGCTTTGCTTTTTGGACCCCAGGATTATAACAGACTGCCTCGTACCACTGAAAGCAGAAGGACACCTGCGGGCAGAGAAGCAGTTCCACCTGAACCCTGGTCCCAGACGTGGTTGGTTGTCTCCTCTGTGGAAATCCTGCCAGAGGGTAGAGGAGCCCACTGCCCACAGCCTCCTGCTGTGACAACAGGCTCACCTGCTGCCAGAGGCCTTGGCAGAAGATGCACCTCCTCTTCCAGCTGCAGTGAGTGTCCCAGGAATGAACAGGAGAGGAGACTCCGGGTACTTCGGTTCCTTTCCAGTTGACTTGGGGATGTCCTCTACCATCCTTTCCCACGCTTGCTCACACCTTTCTTTCACCATCCCCCAGGCGATCAGGAAAGTGTCTGCTCGCTCCCACTTTGTGGAGACCGAAGGTCCCCAGTCTCGAGGGCACTGACTCTCAGGCAGCAAGGGGGAAGGGCCCACGCACTCCTCAGAACGGGTGCTGGGCAGGTGCAACAGCACCCAGACTGTGGCCTTGCCTTCCTGCCGGGGCTCATCTTCTGGCTTCGTTCATAATTGCTTTGCAAAGAGGAGGAAAAGGAAGTCACTGGAGAGCTGAACAAGAGAAAGAAGAGTAATCAAAGGCTATGGCCTTACCTGAAAAATTATTAAGAAAAACTGTAGTAGATTTTTAAACTTTCTTCCTCTCCTTAAATGAAACATAGGTCACTAACCATAATGTTACTTGTTTCCTAAGTGGTACTTGAGACTTTAACGTGGTTAGAGGTTTCTTATCTAATGGGCACAATATGCCCTTCCAGTGTCTACTCAAACCCAGGGTCTGTTTGTGCTTAGAGACAGCTTCCTGGGCTGAAATTAAGTAATTTCAGGGAACAAAGATGAGATTCAAAGGTTAACGTTTAGAGTTAGGTCATGGATGCTGCTGCTGTTAAAGTCTGATAGGAGGACCCATGTCTGTGACTGAAGGAGGTGGGGAAGTGGAGGGAGAGAGAAATCAAGTGACAGACTGACATGACTTGTTTTTGCTTCTCACTTAAACAAAACTGACCAGGAAAGTCTTTGCTTTGGATGTCAGATACTATGACAGGCTGAGGTCAGAAGGCCTGGTGAGGCGGTGGGGGCCGCGGCCATGGCTCGCCTGTACAGCCCCCGCAGGGGCCCCTCTTCTCTAGGGGCCTGTTTTCAGATTAAAGCTGGAGCAGGGGTTGATGTTCCCTTTCCAGGTAGGCCCATCCCCACTTTCAAGCTCTGAGAGGGAATTTATGGCAGGAATTACGAGGCTTTTGTGGAAGAGGAAAAGTGAAAGAACTCAAATCTTTAAGGAAGCTACCTTTTAAGGTAGTTTTTGGGTTTTCTTTTCCCCCTAATGCACTCTTTTAAGCAAGCAGAATAACAACAACAAAGCAAGGAAGAACACTCATACAAATTAAGGAGAAATGAGTGCTATTTAAAAGTAACCGTCTCCTTCCTCCCCGTGTCCTCCTTACTCCTGTCGGAGCAAAAGACGGACCCATGGCTTCCACCAGACCGGCGTCCGCACCCTCCTTGTCTCTGCGCCAGCCTAGGGGTCGGTCAGCTCCTGGGCTGGGCTCTGCGGGGTCAGCCAGCCTGCGCACGGCCACCAGCGCAGAGAGGGGCTGCCTCTGGCAGCTGGGTGGGAACTTGAATTCCAGTCCATTTTTATAATGTGAGGAAAGTTGAGGGAAATGATTTCTCCCAAGAAACCACTTCTTTGTTCCCCTTCAGCTGTATAGAACTTATACAACTGCTCACTTTCAATGGGGTTTTTCAGCTCTTTTAAGATGAAGGAATCAGTTAAATCACTGCAAGATCTTTTGGTACCTAAAGTAAAAACGACTTCTCCTGGCACATATATCAAAGCAAAGACTTTGTTGCCTGCTGCTTGTTGTCTAATTTACAGGGATATTTAATTTTATAAGGCATTTGTATATTTACACAGCTGTAATTAAATTGCACATTGAACTGGAAAAGCAAGCTGATGCGCTCGTAGCACCTGTTGGTACTTGGCACCCCTCATCCCGGTTCTACTCGGCTTCTCTATCAGGGCTTGTCCGTTTCTTGTTTGACGTGGGTCCTTCGTTTTTCCCTTTTGGTTCCCTTTTTAAAATGTGATTGTTAACCTGCTCTTTAAAAAGAAGAGACTAATCCTGCTGCTGCTCTCAGAAGGTTTGCTGAATGTATTTTCAATAGGACTCTTAACTCCTGTGCACTGCAGCTGTCCCCTGTGGCCTGTGACGCTTCACCAAGGTGTGGCCAGACCGTGACCGTGTAGCGGGAACAGATTGACTTGTGTTTCCTTAGTAAATAAACGGCTTGATCGGCTGAGAGACTCCCTGCTGCTGTTGTTCAAAAGGCCATTTATGAAACTTGAATTTGAGCCCCATCAAATTTTAGGAAAGCCTCTGATCGCTTAAAGGAAGGAATCAGAGTTGATACAAATTTCATGTTACAGAGTCACAGCCAAATGGCCTGTGCTCAGGTAGGAAGTCCTAGCTGATGTTGGTCTCTTGCCAAACCCTGGCTGTCGCGTGTTGTTTTCACGTCTTCGAGTTCATCCTTTTCATTTGCACATCCTGACATCAGTTCATCTGAGGAACCCAGCAGCCTTCTATGAGTCGTCCCCAACTGGTGGTTCTGAAGCATTTGTCCCGCGAGACTTCGGGTCTCGTCATCCTCCTCGTGCACAACCATAAGACCCGTGAAGCATAAGTGGCCTTTTTGAACCAAGACTTTGCAAACTGATCTCTCCCCAGGGAAGGAGTTGAGCACATTAGCAACAATGTACATTATTAATTTCGGATTTTCATTTTCATGTTTTATTATGTAAATATGATCTGACGTTCGGAGCTTGAGTATACAGAATGTAAATATAGTTCTTGTATTTGTACTAATTCTGGTTCTTTTGCTGTATAGCCTTAGGTGTGCAATGCAGACATTAACTGTGTACGGTAACCTTGCATCACGGAACTATTAGTGAACGAGGTCATATTAATAAAGGTACAACCAGTGCATCAGAAGGCTCTTGATGTGCTTTTATTCTTGCACCCTTTGAAAGGTATTTACATAGAGATTTTTCTTGACTGGAAAAGATACTGCTCTTCTGGGAAAAACGTCACAATGCCATGACCTACAGGTTCCTTTCTGAGAATTCCAAACAACAGTTATTATGTAACTAGTGTGATGCTGTTTTTTTGAAAGTACTCTCCTCCCAAGTATGGGAGTGGCTATTCTAGATGGAAGATTTGTCCCTTTTTTTCTGTTGAGGCCTCTCTTTGTAAACCTATCAGTGAGTCTGTAGTGTGTGGTATGGTAGTGATTCTGTAAGTAGTACAGTGGTTGGGATTTTCATTGTATCAGTTTAACAAGTTCCCGTTGTGAGCTGTTCACTGTCCTGGGTGTGTGGGGAGGAGTGGAAGCAGGGAGTTGAAGCGACATTCAGGCGAAAAGCATTGACTCAGTTCACACACATCCACCTGTGCCCATGTGTGTCTGGATGCTGATGACTCAAAAGCGAACCAAACAGGCCTGGTACCTGTGGCCCTCCCATTCTGGTAATGGAAGATATTCATTACACAAATTTAAAATGTTACAGGGCAAAGTAAAGCTGAATAAAATGTTAGAAGGGATGGGAGGGAAAGAGCGTCTTTTTAGATGTATGGGCAGAGAAGGCCTCTGTTGGGAGATGACACTAGAGTAGACTCAGTAAATGAATGGGTGAGCCATGCAAGGTGCACGTGTACTCAGTCGTGTCCAACGCTTTGTGACCTGTGGACTCTAGCCTGCCAGGCTCCTCTGTCCGTGGGATTCTCCAGGCAAGAATACTGGAGTGGGTTGCCATTTCCTCCTCCAGGAGATCTTCCCAACCCAGGGTTGGAACCTGCGTCTCCTACATTGGCAGGTGGGTTTGTTACCACTGTGCTATCTGGGAAGCCTGAGCCACGCAAATCCCTGGGCACAGAGGTGGTCTCCAAGCAGGGATAATAAGTACTTGAGGCAGCTGTGTCCTCAGAAGGTTCCAGAATAGGGAGGTGGCCCGGGTGGAGACAGGAAGTAGTTGGGCCTGGGTGGTTTCAGGGGCTTAGTTAACTAATTTCATTAGAGTAAATAGGAACCAAGGGAGGATTTTGAGAAGATACATTCCATGATCTTATTTGTGTGTTTTGTTTGTTTAAATCTTTTAAATATTTGGCTGCTCTGGTTGGGATTCTCCATCTTCGTTGCAGCATGCGGGCGGGTTCTTTTTTATGGCATGTGGAATCTAGTACCCAGGCCAAGGATCGAACCCGGCCCCTCTGCACTGGGAGTAGGGAGTCTTAGCCACTGGACCACCAGGGAAGTCCTTTATTTATGTTCTTAAAAAGGCCACTCTGGACAGCAGCCTGTGTGTGTAGAGACAGGGCATGTGGAGGAAGAGGGGCCGTGTGGGAAGTTGTTACCCTAGTGTTGAGGGGTGGGGATGGGGGATGGAGGCTTGGACTGAGAGCAGCAAATCTGGGGAGAAAGGGTCAGATTCAGGACATGTTACCTGTTAGAACTTGGAGTTTGCTGAGTGACTGCATGTAGAGAAAGAAAGAAGGTAACCCCCAGGACGCATGCCTGAGCAAACAGGACAGGCTTGCATTTCCCTGGGGTGAAGGAGGCTAGAGGAGAACAGTGGAGGGCGGTACTGCGTGGATGACTTGGCTGTGGCCTGTTCACTCTGAGACATCAGTGCTCCCGCCTGCAAGTGTGCTCCCTGAGGCAGCTGAATGTACTCGCTGGATTCAGGGGGCCAGGTTGGGCTGGAGACACATTTAGGAGCTGTCACATGAAGGTGACAGTAAAGGCAAGATGGACTTCCCTGGCAGTCCCGTGGTTAAGACTGCCTTGCAATGCAAGGGACAAGGATTCAATTCCTGGTTGGGGAGCTAAGATCCTACATGTCACGAGGCAACTAAGCCCAGCACCGCAATAAAGAACCCACAAGCTGCAACTGAGATCTGCCAAGGCCAAAAATAAGTAAATCAATAAAGGCAAGAGGTGAGGAGATCTGGGGAGCGAGAAGCTGGTGAGAATCAGGGCTCTGCGGCCCGGGGCAGTCAGGAGAGGGGACGACAGCAAAGCCCAGGAGAAGTGGTCACGAAGAGGGCATGGTATTTGGCAACCAAGTTAAGGAAGTGTGTGAAGATGGAGGAAGTGACAGCTGTGGTGCAGCTGACCAGTTAAAATACAAACTGAGCAGTGACCACAGGTTTGGGCAACAAGGAGGAGGTTCTAAGAAGTTTGAGACACCAGTGGAATGCCATCACTGCTTCCCAGTTTCAGAGCCGACTGAGAAGGCAGAAGGGCGATCAAAATTTCACCTTCATTACCATTAAAGCTGCGATTGGAGAATGCGGCTTAGGTCCGGGGGTTAATGGATTCCCTAATCCTGAATGTCAGAATTAGAGGGTGGGCAGCAGTGTGTCTTGAGCTTTAATGTGTACTGGACTCCTGTGGGTCGTACTAAATGCAGATTTGGATTGAGGAGGCCTAGAGTGGGGCCTGAGACCCTGCATGTCTCATAAGCTTCCACGTCAGCTGAGAAGTTCCCTGATGGCAGCCAAGATTCCTAGAGAGACAAAATGGCTGGCTTGGCCATGCCAGGGGCTCCTTCCAAACTCAGGCAGTTTCATTTCTCTCCTGTATGGGGCTGATGGAAGCAGGAATGATCCAGTAACAGAGTCACTTCACATGGGAGGAGAACTCAGTGGTGCCTCTGCTCAGGTGAGGTCTTTGGCGAGCAGACCGTATTCTGAGACGGTGCCAAAGAGAGTCTAGCTGGAGTAGGTGCCAGGGAAAGTGGGAGGAGGGAAGGCTGAGTGAGGAGTATGGTGGGGAGGGGAGCGGGGGAGACATCGGGTTACGAAGAAGTTTTTATTTTTATTCTAAAGCAAGGTGATGGCCCAGCATGTGTGTCTGCTGATGGGGACGAATGAACTGGAAGGGAAACATGATGGGTGGTGTGAACCCCTGGATGTGGCTGGTGGGGTTGGAGCCGAGACAAGAGGGGAGGTCAGACCCAGGTCCTGTGGGGAGCAGCACGGTTTATCTTAAGTGCTAGGAGGTGATGCCAAGTTGTGGGCAGCCCCCAGACAGACAGCTAACTGACAGAGCTGGAGTGGGTTGTCCCTTGGACTCATTGGTCAACTGTAGGCCATGTCTTCTGAACTCCACCGGACTTTTTGCTTAAACTACGTTCGTTTATAAAGCGGTTGTCCCCTGCACTTGGCCTCATAGCGGGTCTTGTGGCCGGCACCGTGCTCACAAAGCTGACGGCACCGAGCATCAGGAGGGTCTGTGGAACTGTGAGTGTTCATTTAACGCATCACTCCCACATCTGATTTTCCTTGGCATTCTACTTTCAATTTTAGAAACTTCTGGTCTCTGCACAGTCCTAAATCTTCAGCTTTTCAGAGCACATCACATGCTTACATTATTGCTTTTAGAATATATCAGTTCAGTACAGTAACTCAGTCGTGTCCGACTCTTTGCAACCCTACGGACTGCAGCATGACAGGCTTCTCTGTCCATTACCAACACCCGGAGCTTGCTCAAACTCATGTCCATTGAATCAGTGATGCCATCCAACCATCTCATCCTGTTATTCCCTTCTCTTCCTGCCTTCAATCTTTCCCAGCATCAGGGTCTTTTCCAGTGAGTCAGTTCTTCACATCAGGTGGCCAAAGTATTGCAGCTTCAGCTTCAGCATCAGTCCTTCCAATGAATATTCAGGACTGATTTCCTTTAGGATTGACTGATTGAATCTTCTAGCAGTCCAAGGGACTCTCGAGTCTTCTCCAACAACACAGTTAAGAAGCATCAATTCTTCAGTGCTCAGTTTTCTTTATGGTCCAGCTCTCACATCCATACATGGCTAATGGAAAAACCATAGTTTTTACTAGACGGACCTTTGTTGGCAAAGTAATGTCTCTGCATTTTTTTAATATATATTTATTTTAATTGGAGGTTAATTACTTTACAATATTGTATTGGTTTTGCCATACATCAACATGAATCCGCCACGGGTGTACACATGTTCCCCATCCCTCTGGGTCATCCCAGTGCACCAGCCCCAAGCATCCAGTATGATGCATCGACCCTGGACTGGCGATTCAATTCATATATATTATACATGTTTCAATGCCATTCTCCCTAATCATCCCACCCTCTCCCTCTCCCACAGAGTCCAAAAGACTGTTCTATACATCTGTGTCTCTTTTGCTGTCTAGCATACAGGGTTATTGTTACCATCTTTCTAAATTCCATATATAAATCACTGACCTAGAGCCAGACATCCTGGAATATGAAGTCAAGTGGGCCTTAGAAAGCATCACTATGAACAAAGCTAGTGGAGGTGATGGAATTCCAGTTGAGCTATTTCAAATCCTGAAAGATGATGCTGTGAAAGTGCTGCACTCAATATGCCAGCAAATGTGGAAAACTCAGCAGTGGCCACAGGACTGGAAAAGGTCAGTTTTCATTCCAATCCCAAAGAAAGGCAATGCCAAAGAATGCTCAAACTACCACACAATTGCACTCATCTCACACACTAGTAAAGTAATGCTCAAAATTCTCCAAGCCAGGCTTCAGCAATACATGAACCATGAACTTCCAGATGTTCAAGCTGGTGTTAGAAAAGGCAGAAGAACCAAAGACCAAATTGCCAACATCTGCTGGATCATCGAAAAAGCAAGAGAGTTTCAGAAAAACATCTATTTCTGCTTCATTGAATATGCCAAAGCCTTTGACTGTGTGGATCACAATAAACTGGAAAATTCTGAAAGAGATGGGAATACCACACCACCTGACCTGCCTCTTGAGAAATTTGTATGCAGGTCAGGAAGCAACAATTAGAACTGGACATGGAACAACAGACTGGTTCCAAATAGGAAAAGGAGTATGTCAAGGCTGTACATTGTCACCCTGCTTATTTAACTTATATGCAAAGTACATCATGAGAAACGCTGGGCTGGAAGAAGCACAAGCTGGAATCAAGATTGCTGGGAGAAATATCAATAACTTCAGATATGCAGATGACACCACCCTTATGGCAGAAAGTGAAGAGGAACTAAAAAGCCTCTTGATGAAGGTGAAAGAGGAGAGTGAAAAAGTTGGCTTAAAGCTCAACATTCAGAAAACTAAGATCATGGCATCTGGTCCCATCACTTCATGGGAAATAGATGGTGAGACAGTAGAAACAGTATCAGACTTTATTTTTTTGGGGTCCAAAGTCACTGCAGATGGTGACTGCAGCCATGAAATTAAAAGACACTTACTCCTTGGAAGGAAAGTTATGACCAACCTAGATAGCATATTCAAAAGCAGAGACATTACTTTGCCAACAGAGGTCCGTCTAGTCAAGGCTATGGTTTTTCCAGTGGTCATGTATGGATGTGAGAATTGGACTGTGAAGAAAGCTGAGCGCCAAAGAATTGATGCTTTTGAATTGTGGTGTTGGAGAAGACTCTTCAGAGTCCCTTGGACTGCAAGAGATCCAACCAGTCCATTCTGAAGGAGATCAGCCCTGGGATTTCTTTGGAAGGAATGATGCTAAAGCTGAAACTCTAGTACTTTGGCCACCTCATGCAAAGAGTTGACTCATTGGAAAAGACTCTGATGCTGGGAGGGATTGGGGGCAGGAGGAGGAGGGAATGACAGAGGATGAGATGGCTGGATGGCATCACTGACTTGATGGACGTGAGTCTGACTGAACTCCGGGAGTTGGTGATGGACAGGGAGGCCTGGCATGCTGTGATTCATGGAGTCACAAAGAGTCGGACACGACTGAGCAACTTAACTGAATACTGTATTGGTGTTTTTCTTTCTGGCTTACTTCACTCTGTATAATAGGCTCCAGTTTCATCCACCTCATTAGAACTGATTCAAATGTATTCTTTTTAATGGCTGAGTAATACTCCATTGTGTATATGTACCACAGCTTTCTTATCCATTCGTCTGCTGATGGACATCTAGGTTGCTTCCATGTCCTGGCTATTAAAAACAGTGCTGCGATGAACATTGGGGTACACGTGTCTGTTTCACTTCTGGTTTCCTCGGTGTGTGTGCCCAGCAGTGGGATTGCTGGGTCATAAGGCAGTTCTATTTCCAGTTTTTTAAGGAATCTCCACAGTGTTCTCCACAGTGGCTGTGTGTCTCTGCTTTTTAATATGCTGTCTAGGTTTGTCATAGCTTTTCTTCCAAGGAGCAAGCGTCTTTTAATTTCATGGCTGCAGTCACCGTCTGCAGTGATTTTCAAGCCCAAGAAAATACAGTCTCTGGGTTTTTTCAAAAATCACACTTTCTTTCTACCTACTGTGTAAGCAAGCCATTTGAGATCAGCTGTGGGGATTATACAGCAAGTGAGAGACCGTATAATCAAATCCACCCCAACTAGTATGTGACTGACACACCCTCTTATGTAAGTAAGTTAAGCAAAGGATTCGACCCGGGGAGGTTTGCAGGAAAGGGTGGTTTCTGTAGAATTTCTGCTTAGACTTTGATTTGGGATTTGGGGAGTTAGGGCAAGGCAAAAAAAAAAAAAAAAACTGATAAGATGAAAAGTGAGTTAACTTTAGCATTATAAGCCAAGAACTTGAGGGTTTTCTAAAAACTAAAGGTCAGCCTGGAGCCATGACCCAGTCATCCTGGATCTATCCTCTTCATCTTAGGGGAGACTTGGCTTTCTCCCAGCCCTGCTCTCTTTAAACCAGTCTGCAGTAGTTTTCCAACCATATTGGGAAGCAGTATTTTTTTTTTTTTACTGGTTGTTAGCACTTTAACAAAGACATGAGAGGCTGTGTAGCATATACCATTAATAATAGAAGAAAAACGGATTGGCAGTTTAATTCGATGTTTAACACGTTTGCCTAAAATGATGCTTCACAGCAGTAGCTTGGGTGTGTCCAGATGTTTAGTCACATTGACTCAGCAAAATTTCTCCCTTGCTAAATCTCAGACTAGAGCAATCAATTTTTTTCCTGCAGCAAAATCTGATAGTAGGTTTTCTTTGTAACAGAGCCTCACAGAAAAAGGAAATAGTTGCAAAAAAGTTGAAAGGTCTGAGAGGCATGAAGGCCATCTTGAAGAAAGCACTTACAAGTGTGTTAAGTTCTGCCTTGTAAATTTATTACAAGTGCTGTTTGTTCCCCCAAAATAGTGACTGAAAGTTCAACTTACCTTTCCACTTTAAGGCAACTACATGTCTCTAACATACAGATACACCCAGGTTCTCTGTGACAGTATGTCTCTGTGAATTTGCTTAAGTATGGGTTGCCTATCTGATTAGGAAAGAGTGCTGGGCTCAGCTCTAGCAGACTTGGGTTAAAGTTCAGTTCTGCTACAAATTAGCTGAGAAAGTCAGCTTCCCTGAGCTGAGTTTCTTATTTCAAATTAGACAGTATTAATAGTGGTATCTTGAAATGATAGAGCATTGGAAATTCTCAAGGAATTTTCATGTTGTGTTTCAGTTGCTCAGTTGGTTCCAACTCTCTGCAGCCCCATGGACTGCAGCACCCCAGACTCCCATGTGCTTCACTGTTTCCTAGAGTTTGCTCAAACTCATGTCTATTGAGTCAGTGATGCTATCTAACCATCTCATCCTCTGCCGCCCCCTTTTCCCTTTGCCTTCAATCTTTGCCACTATCAGGGTCTTTTTCCAATGAGTTGACTCTTTGCATCAGGTGGCCAAATTATTGGAGCTTCAGCTTCAGCATCAATCCTTCCAGTGAACATTCAAGATTGATTTCCCTTAGGATTGACTGGTTTGATCTCCTTACAGTCCAAGGGACTCTCAAGAGTCTTCTCCAACACCACAGTTCAAAAGCATCAATTCTTTGGCGCGCAGCCTTCTTTATGGTCCAACTGTCACATTTGTCCATGACTACTGGAAAAACCACAGCTTTGACTACATGGATCTTTGTCAGCAAAGTGATATCTCTGCTTTTTAATATGCTGTCTAGGTTTGTCATAGCTTTCCTTCTAAGGAGCAAGCGTCTTTTAATTTCATGGCTACAGTCACTGTCCACCATGATTTTGGAGGACAAGAAAATAAAATCTGTCAGTGCTTCCACATTTCCCACTTCTGTTTGCCATAAAGTGATGGCACTTTCATAGACATTATCTTACTCTGATATGAGGAAGAAAGCAGGACACACGGAAAGTGGTGCCCTGTGGTCAAGGGACTGTTAACTCCTAGATGATGGCAGGAGTTTGGGGAGGTTCCATTCTGTTTGCCTTTTATGAAGCTTCTCTGCATTTTCTGATTCTGGGTCTCTCTCATTTGCTACAAGGGTGAGGTGTCAAATGCAGTCTGTGGAAGAGGATGGAGATCTCTGGAATAAAAAATACATAAACTAAATATAAGATATTTATATTTTAATTTTTTTCTCTTTATATTTTTTCTCTTAATATTTTTTCTCTGAATTGAAAAATATATCAGATTATTTGAACTAGTAATTATAACATGTATTATTGGATTTACAATATACATTGATAAAAAATACATGACAGTAATAGAAAACAGGAGAGGGAGAAAATGTAGCTATGTTGTAGCAAACATTCTACATTTATGTGAAACTTTCAATATTAAGTTGAAGTACATTATAATAAATTAAAGATGCATATTGTAATCCCTAAACAACCACTTTTCATTCCAATCAGTCTTCATTCCAATACCAAAGGGCAATGCCAAAGAATATTCAAACTACCACACAATTGCACTCATTTCATATGTTAGCAAGGTAATGCTCAAACTCCTTCAAGCGAGGCTTCACAGTATGTGAACCAAGAGCTTCCAGATGTACAAGCTGGATTTTTAAAAGGCAGAGGAAACCAGAGATCAAATTGCCAACATCCACTGGATCATAGAAAAAGCAAGAGAATGCCAGAAAAATATCTACTTCTGCTTCATTGACTAGCTAAAGCCTTTGACTTTCTTAAAGAGATGGGAATACCAGACCACTTTACTTGCCTCCTGAGAGACCTGTATGCAGGTCATGAAGCAACAGTTAGAACTGGACGTGGAAAAAAAAAAAAAGAACTGGACATGAAACAATGAACTGGTTCAAAATTGGGAAAGGAGTACATCAAGGCTGTGTATTGTCACCCTGCTTATTTAACTTATATATACAGAGTACATCAAGATCCAACCATATGTTGTCTACAAGAGACCCTTTAGATTCAAAGACACAAATAGCTTGGAAAATTTACCACATAAGCAGTAATCACAGCAGAGCTTTAAAGGCTATGTTAACACCTGACAAAACTGACTTTTAAGACTTCCGTGGTGGCTCCGTGGTCATTAATCCACCTGCCAATGCAGGAGACATGGTTTCGATACCTGGTCCAGGAAGATACCACATGCCATGGAGCAACTAAAGCTGTCCTCCACATCTACTGAGCCTGTGCTCTAGAGCCCAGGAGTGGCAACAAGAGAAGCCACTGCAAAGAGAAACCCATACAGCACCGCTAAAGAACAGCCCTCACAGCAATGAAGACCCAGCACAGCCAAAAACAAACAACTGACTTTAAGGCAAGAAATATTAGAAACAAAGAATATTTCATGTTGATAAGGGGGGTCAAAACTTCAGGAAGTTATAACCATTATAAATATATATGGATCTAGCTTCAGAAGCAAAATCTTACAGAACTTAGAGTTAAAATACATGAGGTAAATCTTAACAGAAAAGAGAAATAGACAGCTGAAAAGTCACAAAATTCTCAACAAATTAGGACTAGAGAAATCCCTCAGCCTTATGAAAGGCAACTGTGAAAAACCTAAACTAACATACTTAACAGTGAAAAACTGCTTTCCCTCTAAGATGGGGAACAAGGCAAGTATGTTTCCTTTCACCACTTCAACATAGTCCTTGAGACTGTAGCCACTACAACAGACAAAGAAAAGAAAAGGTGTTCAGATATGAAAGAAGTAAAATTGTGTTTATTAAAAGATGAGATGCTTGCAGATGACAAAGTCTCCAGAAAGAAGATCAATGTACAAATATTAGTTGTGTTTCTTTGTATAAACAATCTGAAAATGAGATTAGAAAAATTTCATCCACAGTAAGAGCAAAAATTGTATTTGGAATACATCTAATGAAGGAAGCAAAGACTCTACACTCAGACTCCAAAACACTGCTGAAGCAAAGAAGATCTAAATCAAGGAGATGGCAACTCTTCCAAATAATCTATAGCTTCAGTACCCTCTCTGTAAAATCCTAGGGGCATTTCAGGTAGAAATCAACAAACTGACTAAAATTTATATGGAAATGGCAAATGACCTAGAATTAAAAACTGTTAAGGTCACAAAAACAAAAAACAAGAAAAGACCAGAAAGTGTCATAACCCAGAGAACGAAGACGACATGGCAACATAATGTTCTGGAGAAAGCAGAACAGGAGAAATGCGTTAGTGGGAAAATTGTACTTCTTTTTCAAAAATACTTGTTTATTTGTCTGCTCGGGATCTTAGTTGTGGCAAGAAGGATCTTTAGTTGCAGCTTTTGGGCTCTAGCTCCCTGACCAGGAATCGAACCTGGGCCTCCTGCATTGGGAATACCAAGTCTTAGTCACTGAACCACCAGGCAAGTCCCCAAATCGAACAAGGGAAGGGTCTGAATGGGTTTTTTTTTTTTAACTCACTAAAGAAGATACGTGAATAGTTAATAAGCACTTGAAAATGTCTTCAACCTTATTAGTCATTAGGGAAATGCAAATTAAAACCACAAGGAGATACTACTTGACACCCACTAGGATGGCTGTAGTCACAAAGACAATATCAAGTGTTGGCAAGGATGTGGAGAAATTAGAAGCTTCATATTCTGTGGGAAATGGTAGTGCCACTTCAAAAATAGTTTTGCACTTCTTAAAAAGTCAAACATACACTTAGCATATAACCCAGCAATTTCACTCCCAAGCATCTACCAAAGTGAAAACATATGGCCACGCAATGATTTGTGCATGAATGTTCCAAACAGAATTATTTATTCTTTATTGCCCAAACTAGAAAAATCCAAATAGCCAACAGATAAAGGGATAAACAAATTATGCACAATGGAATATGGCTCAGCAATAAAAAGGGATGTACTACTCTGTAAATACAACAACATGGATAAGCCTCAAAAACTTATGCTAAGTGAGAGAAGCCAATCACAAAAATTACATATTATTCCATATTTCTAAGAATAAGCAAAACCATACAGACACTGGAGAAGGCAATGGCACCCCACTCCAGTACTCTTGCCTGGAAAATCCCATGGACGGGGGAGCCTGGAAGGCTGCAGTCCATGGGGTCGCTGAGGGTCGGACACGACTGAGTGACTTCACTTTCACTTTTCACTTTCATGCATTGGAGAAGAAAATGGCAACCCACTCCAGTGTTCTTGCCTGGAGAATCTCAGGGACGGGGAGCCTGGTGGGCTGCTGTCTATGGGGTCGCACAGAGTCGGACACGACTGAAGTGACTTAGCAGCAGCAGCAGCAGACAGACATTAAGTAGATCACATGTTTCTGGGGCTGGGGAGGGAGCAGAGATGGACTACAAAGGCATTTTTGGGGTGTTGGAACTTCTGGGGGTGATGGAAGTGTTCTCAAAAGGATTGTGGTGATAGTTACACAACAGTGTAAATTAACTAAAAATCATCCAACTGTACATTTTTATAATGGATGAATTGGCTTGCATATAAATTATACTTCAATAAATCTTTTTTTTTGAAGTACAGTACTATGAAGAAGTGATAATATCATTTTACAGTAGGTTGCCAATATGTCATTCAAGCCAGAACAATTGTGAGAAATGAAAGTGATTTCTGTGAAAACTACGTAAGAAAACAGGTGTGAAAAAGGACTGTCCCAACCCGGCTGGCTTGAGTGGCGCCCCTTCTATAAAACTGTCATTCAGGGGCAACCGTTAGTGACCGTCTGTTATGTGCAGGGCACAGGACGGTGATAGAAACACACTTCGGAATGAGACAGACATGGTCCCTGTCCTCTTGGATGAACTGTAAGTGATGGAGATGGAATGAAGGCAGGCTGCGGCAAGCACTGCTCCCACAGGCACAGGGTGTCTAAGTCGTCCTGGGAAAAGAGAGGAACCCGTGAGCCAAGACTGCAAGGTGGCGGGAGGTAGCAAGGACAAGAGCAGGCCAAGCAGCAAGTCAGGCCCTTCTCTGGAACCAGAAAGTAACTCAGTGTCTGGAACACAGCCTAAGAGAAGAGGACAGAAGTGAGTGGTTGTCTCACACTGTTGTGTGTCGGGGCGGGGGTCAGGGGTAGGGGGGAAGATGGCAGTCCTTGCTGGAATTTGAAAGTAAAATTTATTACCTGGGCTGGAGATCTAGCAGAGAAAGGGCTGTGTTCACCTCCCTGGTTAGTGTGAAGGGCTTCCCTGGTGGTTCAGATGGTAAAGAATCTGCCTGCAGTACAGGAGACATGGGTCAGGAAGGTCTTCTGGAGGAGGGCATGGCTACCCACTCTAGTATTCTTGCCTGGAGAATTTGATGCAGAGGAGGCTGGTGGCCTACAGTCCATGGGGTTGCAGAGAATCAGTCATGACTAAGCAACTAAGTCGATCACATTGGTCAGCCCTGCGGACCAAGCTCAGACTAAGCGTATGTTCCAGACAACTGGGATCCTCTGGGGAGAAAAAAGCACTTTTAACAGGATGTACTGGGACTTCCCTGGTGGTCCAGTGGCTAAGACTCTGCACTCCGAATGCAGGGAGCCCAGGTTCAATCCCTGGGCAGGGAAATAGATCCCACATGCCACAACTAAGAGTTTGCATGCCCCAACTAAAGATCCTGTATGCCGCAGTGAAGGCAGACGATCCCATGTGCTGCAACTGAGACCCGGTGCACCCAATAAGTGAAATTAAAAGGGGGAGGGATGCTGGTGCATCCTAAAGGGTGCAGAACTGAGGTAATGATCATGGGGAAAAGGAGGAGATGCCTGGGATGATGTGTTTGGATTGGAAAAACAGATGTTGTGAAATGCATGGGCGTGTCATTGTCAAGTAGGAATATTTTCTACAGCAAACAATTCAAGTAACAGACCACTTTCTCACCAGATGGGTTTGATCTATGAGAGCATGGCAAGAAGCTGCGAAAGTGTTTTTCTACCCCTCCCCAGAAGCTTTCACAAGAAAGCTGAGAGCACTTTTTAAATTCAGTCCTATTTTCCACTGAGGTTTATGTCTCTCCTTTCTGAGACTTTCATAACAAAGGGAGAAACTAAGATGAGTTCTAAGTACCAGACGCAAGTCCAGTGGGCTTCATTTAACCCTAGAGCTTCCCTGTGAGATCCTGTCAATCCTGTTTCACACATGAGGAAACTCTGAGATTTGATAACTTGCCCAGTTGCACAGAAAGAACTGGAACTGGAGCCAGCCAAGGTCACTGTCACCAAAACCTATTGCTTTTCCTTCTCCAGCTTGCAGCCTCCAAGAAAGACATTTTGGATCATTCGAGAAGCCATCTGATCTGACTTCTGGGACAACAGGCCCCCAACCACTGAGGCTGTCTCCTGATTCCAGGTTTACTGAGCAGGTCTTGGAGAGCATCCAGTCCATCCCACCAGGTAGTTCTAATGTCTCACTGTGTGACTCAGCAAGTCTCGGCTCTCGGAGCCCCAATTTCCTCCTTCCCTAAAATATGAGTTGGGCTAGATCAGTGGTTCTCACACTTGTTGATGTCAGGATAACTTTACACTCTTAAAAATTCTTGAAGACACAACAAAGTCTTGTTTATGTAAGTTGTGTCTATTAATATTTACCATTAAAAAACCTTGGAATAACTATTTTCCAAAACAAAAGGAAATGTAGTGAGATGAGCGGTGTGTGTGTGCTCTGCTGTGTCTGACTCTTTTGTGACCCCCATGGACTGTAGCCCACCAGGCTCCTCTGTCCATGGGATTTCCCAGACAGAAAAACTGGAGTGGGTTGCCATTCTCTTCTCCAGGGGATCTTCCCAACTCAGGGATCACACCCCTGTCTCCTGCTGAGATGAGTGGTATTGTTTGACAGTTTTTTAAATCTAATGAGCGCCCTGCTTCATACAGCTTAAGACAGATGGATTCTCATATCTGTTTCTACATTTAATCTGGTCTGTGTTACACATGATGCAGCCCCTAGGGAAACTCCACAGTACACTTGTGAGAGAAAGAGAATGAAGAGGGCAAATAATACCAGGAAATAGCTTTGTCCCCACTTCCCTGGAAAGGGTCTCAAGGACTTCCAGAGGTCCTGATCACTCTGAGAATTCTTTCCTCCAGCACTCAGAATCTCCAGGGGGTCTTGACAAAATACACATTTCCTGGCCTATCCCAGACCTGTGGCCTCAGAATTCACTTTGAACAAGCTCCCTGTGGGACTTCTGTGGTGATCAAGTGGTTAAGAATCTTCCTTCCAATGCGGGGGATGCAGGTTCAATGCCTGGTTGGGAATTAAGATGCCACACGCCGTGGGGCAGCTAAGCCTGCAGCACTGCAACTAGAGAGAAGCCTGAACGCCGCAACAAAGATTTGATGAACCAATAAACACCACTGGAGTTTGCGGACACTGGGCTGAAAGAGCTTCAAGATTCTGACCAGCTGGTTCATCTAAAGCTACCAAATCCCCCGTTTGGGTAGAAGTGGGATTAAGGCTCAGGTCTCAGTGCAGGGCTCACTGTGGCAGTCAGCTTGCATGCTCTGGTTTGCCTGGCTTATCAGTTCATATCTCCCTAGTCACTTCCTTCCCATTCAGAGTAGCACTGAGGACAGCTGGGCACCTTGTTATAGCTTTAAAATAAGTATGAGGCTTGCTTACAGCTATATTCTGCACCCATAGAAGCAAGAAGGGACCCATGGGCAGGGACTGCTCTTGCCCTCAGGAGGAAGTTCTGTGCTAAGCTTGGCCCCACCTAGATATCTATGCAGTGAGTCAACCACAGTCCATGAACGTTGTGCCTGCCAGGCAACAGGAGAGTAAAAAGAAAAACTGTACACTAAGAAGTATTACTGTAATAAGGCCTGGCCAGTGCAAAACAGGCAAATATGGAAGCAACTCAAGGGAAAAAAAACTGATACGAAGAATGTCTCTAGGGGAGGAACCCTCATATAGGATAGGGACATACAAGATAAAGTGGGCTGTGATACCATTTTTAAATTTCAGAGTAAGATTCCACTATTGCATTAACAGAATTAACAGAAACATTGCATTAACAGAAACATTGTTTCTGTGATTTAACTGACACAGGACTTTCAACAGGCAAAAAAGGGCTATAGTGGGACCTGTGCTAAGGTGGAAGTTGTAACAGTATCTGTTAAAACCTATGTTACAAATTAACCTGTGCAACTGGTGCCGGAAATAGCCTTGAATGGGTCACAACTGGGTCACTATCTAGCGGTTTACTGGCTGTGTGATTCTAGTAGTTAAGCAGCTGCTGAGCACTTACTGTGTGCAAAGCACTGTTAGGTGATGCCAAGCGTCCACAGAAAACAGAACAAAACTGTAAAAGATACCCGAGGAGCTAAGCTTCGTTCACCGGCACCTGCACAGGAGGCGGCAGGGTTCAGGGCCGAGAGTGAAGACGCCTCGTGCACCAGGGACAGCGCACGTGGGAGATGGCATTTAATGCCCTGAACGGCCCGTTCACCCTTACGTGGCTTCTCGACCTCCAAGCCAGGCCCCATCACAGCCCGGCAAGTACACCCCCACCTGCTCTCTGAGCCTGTTTCTTCACCTGTAAAAAGAGGCAACACGTCTCCTGCGGGGAGCGAGCTCCACCCGTGGCAAAGGTCATGAGGAAGGAGGCTTGGCATACGCAAAGGCGGGATCAAGCCTCAGGAGTCTCCCTGGAAATTCTCGAGCATCTACCCCCAAAACCAGAGTCTGCCTACTTTATGCTTTCACCTACACCTCTGACGTTACGGGGGGCTGTCCCCCACTACCTCTCTCTGAAAAAAGAGTTAGCTCACAGCTCCAGTTAAGGTGTGACAGTGTTTCAACCTACAAACTCCTTTGGAAATCCTCTAGCCTGCCTGAATAGGTTTTTCCGGCCACATGTGATTGTTCAGAGCCTCCCAACTGTGAGAGGCAGGAGATGTTCTAAACTGTCTAAACACAGATTCCTTTGAGTAGTTAAAAGATTGATTAGAAATTGTATTGGTGAAGGGTTTTTCACTTATTGAGCCAGTGTTTGCTGCTAAGTCTCCATACCCCTTACCTACTGTGTCCTTGGCAGTGTATTGATTGATATAATGGGTGTATAGAAATGTAAGTAGTAGCCTCAATGTTTGTAACCTTGGACCCTTGAGTTAATTCTTTTCTTGATTGAGCCCACCTCACCTTTGCCCTATAGGAATGCAGCTTTGTCCAATGCTTTTCTGGAGGCTGGTGCCTGACTTTGGAATAATCACCTTTAGAGAAAGATAAGTTTCTTAAAATGTTAACAGGCCTCCTGGCCAGAAGATGATGTAATTCACCTGAACTTTTGCATATGATAAGTTTGAAAGCCTGGCTTCGATTAGGACCAGTAACTGCTGTCCCTGCATGATTCCACCCCTTCCCCCATTATCCTGTATGCACAACTTAAGGCATAAAAAACTATTTTGGAAAATAAAGTGCGGGCCTTGTTCACCGACACTTGGTCTCCCCATGTCGTTCTTTCTTTCACCTTCTAGCTGAATTTTTCCTCTGAGGCGGGGAAGCTCGTCAAGCCTACTAATTTTGCCTGGGCTTCTAAGATCCGACCGGGGAGGCCTTAATGTCTCCTCTCCTTTGGGAGAACGGGAGGACGCCTGCGGCCTTCGTAGGTGACGTAAATTCCCTGCTTTGGAAGTTTATTCAGCCTCTTTTGTCCACTGAATTTCCTCACTGAGCTATCCTCATCCTATTACTCTTTATATCTTTGATAAAATATTTAAATAAATGGGTCGCCGACGCCATCCCCGCTTCGAATACCCTGGATCAGCCGGGGCTGGACCCCCCACAGGGTCGTGGTGAGGAGCAACGTTTCTTGGCACTCATCACACGTGTCTACAGACAAGAATACACCCCCGGGGACTTCCCTGGTGCTCCAGTGGCTAAGACTGCAGGGTCCGGGTTTGATGCCTGGTGGGGCAACTAAGATCCCCCATGCCACAACTGAGAGTTCTCATGATGCAACTAGAACTAAAAATCCCTTAAGCAGCAACTAAGAGCCAGGCGCAGCCAAATAAATAACAATTTAAAAAGGAAGGAATGCACCTCGGGCCCTGTCCAGGGTGGAGCAATTCCACGCATAATCCCCAGGGTACCCGCGGCGAAGGGAGGGAGTGATGGACACTTGAACAACAGGCGTCCAAGTGCCCGCTTCACTGGAAAGCGCGGCCCGACGTGAGCCACCACTCTTCCGGACCGAGGCTCGGAGCAGAACCCAGGCCCTACGTGTCCTTCGCCCGTGACCCGCGCCCACCGCCCGCGCCACGCCCCCGCGGGCGAGCAGGAGATGTCATCGATGTGCTCGGCGCTCTCCTGAACCAGCCCTAGGAATGGGCGGGCCTACTTTCCTCAGGTGGTCTAACAGGCGCCAGGCCGGACCAATGGCGTGTCATCAAGACTCCGCCCCGCCCTTCCGATTGGCCAGCGCTGGAAAGCCGCGGCCAGAGCCTCCGGGGGCGAGCCGGATCAGGACTCGGCCCGGATCATCCTCGCCATACGCTCTCTGCACTTCGGGTCTGCTTGCTCCAGCCCGCTCTGCCGCCGCCGCCGCCGCCGCCATGGCCCAGTGAGTGACCCTGCGGGTGGCCAGGGAACTTTCCGGGGGCCGGCGCGGACACCGGAGCCGCCCCTGACGCCGCCTCGCCCCGGGGGTCTCCAGAGCCCGGCCTCGTGGCGCCCGGAGCCCGGGACCTCCAGAGAAGCCCCGGACCCCATGCCACCCCCGCGGCCTCGCCTTTCCTGGGACCCAGCCCCTCTGCCCCTCGCGGTGACGCGGGCGGATCCCGTTCCTAGTAAAGGAGAGAGAGGAGGGGACAGGCGTGGCCGAGGGCAGCTCGGGCCCCTGGACGGCCCGGCTGCAGAGACGGAAGGCCTCGGACGCGTCATCACCAGCTCGGCCGTAGCACAGAAGAGCCTGTGCCGGGAACCCCCTCCTTGTGCATGTGTCGTTGGTCCAGGAGAACTTGGAGACCCGCGAAGTGGTCGATGGGGGGTGGCCTGAAGGCTGCAACCCCAGGGTCTAAAGTGCAAAAGGGAGGAGTGGGCTAGAGGAAAGTTGAGTTGTTAATTGTATCAAAAGCTAGAAAACTCATGAGTTGTGATGAATTAAGTACAACTGACAAGTTTCCTTTGTTCCTCTTCCCCTCTTTCAGAGCTGACATTGCCCTGATTGGACTGGCTGTCATGGGCCAGAACTTAATTTTGAACATGAATGACCATGGCTTTGTGGTAAGTGGGGAGGGGCACACTCTTCCCTTAGGGGTCCTCGGTGCCTTAGCCTGAGTGCTGGGGACTGTTCTGATTTGGAAGATCCCTTGTAACCTGGAATGTGGTTCTCTTTCTGTTTGCTCTGTTGCTGCTTAACATTTTTGCAAGAGAGAGAAGCCCCGCTTTACATGTGGGGGTGGGAGGCCCACTTTACAGTCCTCTCAGGAAGGAGTCCTGCTGAACAGACCCACCCATTCTGCAAGGTGGCCTTGAGTAAACCCGCCCCTCTTCTGAGGCGGAGAAATCCCTCCGAAAGTGTAGATCTCAACTTTATTGCCTAATGGGATCTGGAGGAAAGTTCGGGTGTGAGTACTAAACTGGCTTACATACAAGAATTATCAGTGACAAAAGGTAACATCTGGAACTAGCCAGTTCCCAGATTTAAGTCCTAAACAAATAGTGACAGGCTCTGGCCCAATATGTTATGGCCAGTTGACCTTTGCTTATATTCAGTCCTTTGCTTTTTTATCCTATAATTAACTTTACGGTGATCCATCAGCACTTGGGTGGAGAAAAGTTAGAATCAGGGTCCTCCCTTCCCAAAACCTTGGGCTGTATAGAAACCCGTTGTTCCTTGATCCTCAGTCTGAAGGTCTTCTGTGTCCTAGGTCTCCTAATCAGGCCCTTTGTCCTTCTAGGTCTGTGCTTTTAATAGGACAGTCTCCAAAGTTGATGACTTCTTGGCCAACGAGGCGAAGGGCACCAAGGTGCTTGGTGCTCACTCCTTGGAGGAAATGGCGTCCAAGCTGAAGAAGCCACGGCGGATCATCCTCCTTGTGAAGGCCGGTCAGGCCGTTGATGATTTCATTGAGAAACTGGTGAGGCCAGCTCTCTCCCAGCTGCCACTCATCTGACAGGACTTCCTTTAGCTGTTTCACTGCTTTTTGGTTAAGACCTTTTGTCCCTTTTCAGTTTCTAGATGCAGTCTGCTCACTCCTGACAAAACTGCTGCTTTAATGACTCAGTGGTGGTTAACTTGATTGGCACTAATTAAGTAACAGTATATCCTTGGGTGGTGATAATTCTTTGTATATAAAATTCTGAGGCCACCAAGAGACATGTCAGTAAGAATTCATTATCAACCAGAATAGAAATATCAGTAATCTCAGTGAAGTCTATCTTTGATGTTCAAAAAAAGCTTCCAGTTCTGGGACTTCCCTAGAGGTCCAGTGGTTAAGACTCCACTATGCCTCTGTTGAAAAATCACCTAGAAAAGAAGAACGTTGTGATAAATGACACACCAGATTTTTTGTGTAGTAAGATGTCAGGCTGCCCAGGACTAGTTTGGACGGAATGAACTGGAAAATTGCAGAGTACTCTTCACTGTGTGTGTATGAGAGAGTCTGACTCTTAGGGAACCCCTGGACTGTAACCCACCAGGCTCCTCTGTCCATGGAATTCTCCAGGCAAGAATACTGAAGTGGGTAGCAATTCCCTTCTCCAGGGAATCTTCCTGACCTAGGGATCGAACATGGGTCTCCTGCATTGGAGGTAGATTCTTTACCATCTGAGCCACCATGGAAGTCCACTCTTCAGCACAGGACAGTATTAAGTAATGTAAACTGGAGCCTTGTGCGGGGAGGTTGAATAATGAATCTCCCTTGTGGGGGGAGATTGAATGATAAAGCCAGCTTAGTTGGTGAGCCATAGGAAGATATTCTTGTTCAATGCCTGGTCTTTTCCTGCCATCTTCAAATGGTGGTGATCAAATAATTTATTCATATACCAAACCATTAGATATTTACTGGACCCACTTTCTGTTCCAGGCGGAGATTTTATAGATCTTTTAAAACTAATCCAATCTAGGAATATAAATCCTAGATACGTGGTACCCATTGGACATAGAAAATTTTCCAAGTAGGATTTGTTTGTTGTAAAAATCTTAGTTAAAAAGAATTATTTCAGTTGTGGTGAGTTCTGACTGGGTTTGCTTGCTAGCCCTAAGCTTAAATAGGGTTTCCCTGGCCTAGTGGCCAGACGGCAAAGAATCTGCCAGCAGTGTGCAAGACCCAAGTTCTCTCTCTAGGTTGGGAAGATCCCCCAGAAAAGGAAATGGCAAACTGCTCCAGTATTCTTGCCTGGAGAATTCGATGCACGGAGGAGCCTGGTGGGCTACAGTCCAAGGGTTTGAAAAAGAGTCAGACATGACTGAGTGATTGACACTTTGACTTTCAACTCTAGCCTCAGAGAGGATTGTTGAAGATTAAACTTTTTACACACAGACACACACACAGACACACACACTTTCAGGCTTTCAGGTTTATTTGGGATAAATTCTTGTTTGTTTTAGCTGGTCAAGGTATATTCATTTTTGTCTTTCATTTCTTTGCCTTAATGCTGGTGTCTGGTTAACAGGTACCTTTGCTAGACATTGGTGATATCATCATTGATGGAGGAAATTCTGAATACAGGGATACCATGGTGAGTGTTTCTCAGTCCACATTCTTCCAGGTTCTGGGAACATTTTAGAAAAAAAGCAGCAGTGCTGCGCATGTGACGGAAGAGTGGACATCCTTCTGTGGTGCTGATTCTTTGGGGACTGGCCATCAAGACGTGCCTGATGGATGAGGTTCTCACTGGTCACACATGGAACTCAGAAGGATGACTGCTGCTTAGACTCAGCAAGCTGGGCGTTTATGCTCATGTCCCTTTCTCTTCACCAATCCGTGATACATCTTTGGGCAGTGTGGGTGAGGGCCACTGCTCTAATGGGTTCATGTGCTGGGAAAGTCCCGGTACAATCTAAGTGCCGAGTGGCCATAAGTCATGCTTGTATTAAACCACCTCTTCGTTGAGTCTTATTGTACAAGGTCTGTAAGGTGAGAATGTATGTTTGGCTTTATTATTTCCCTTTGGGTTGGTTTGGTTTAGTTGCTAAGTTGTGTCTGACTCTTGCAACTCCATGGACTGTAGCCTACCAGGCTCCTCTGTCCATGGGGATTCTCTAGGCAAGAATACTGGAGTTGGTTGCCAGTTACTTCTTCGGGGATCTTCCCGACCCAGGAATCGAACCTGGGTCTCCTGCATTGCAGGCAGATTCTTTACCAACTGAGCTACGAGGGAAGCCCTCCCTTTGGGTAGCTATCTTAAACGTCCATGGATTTTTTTTTTTTTTAAGTTCCCAAACTGAGGGAATTAAATATCTTGAATGGCCAGGTTATTCTTGGATTCTTGGGTCACTGAAGTCAAATGTGGAATGTCCATACCTGTCTCATATGGTGGGAGAAACTGATTTTAGGAAACATGATGAAATTCTTTTTCTTTCCTGTAGAGACGGTGTCGAGACCTCAAGGAGAAGGGCATCTTGTTTGTGGGGAGCGGAGTTAGCGGTGGAGAGGACGGGGCCCGATATGGCCCGTCGCTTATGCCGGGAGGGAACAAGGAGGCCTGGTGAGTACCGCAGGCACCACCTGCATGGGCACAGGGAGCCTGGACCTAGAGATCGGTGGGTGGAGGCCAGCCCTGCCACCCACTGTCCTCTGTGCAGTCTGAGTGATGGCGATGGGAGATGCTGGACATAGTCTTTTATGTTTTGTTGCTTTGATGTAATGTGTGTACCTGTTTCTCTTTTCCTTTTTCTCTCTGTTATTTCCTCCAGTACTGATAATGGAAGTTCTAAGTAGGCTTCAAGGGTTCAGAGGCTTTAAGAAGGCAGCTCAGATAATGCACTGTCTGGACTTAGGAGTAAGGTTTGCCTCTTCAGCTCAGATATGTATAGTTAATCACTGTGAATAATGGCAGTCAGATGAGGCCTCTTCCGTTCCCTGGAAACCAGGTAGAGAATTTTTACTTAACTGAAGAAGAAACAAATTTTACATTGCCCACCGTGCTGTGTGTAAGAGGACGGGTAGTCGGCCGGAAGGGAGGTGCTCTGGTGATGATGTAACAGGTGGGCTGTATGAGACACAGGGGTTGGGGTGATAAGCCGGGTAGAGGATTAAAATGAAAAGATGCAAGTAATTAGTTGTATGTAACTTAGACTGAGGGAAACACCACTGCTGAGGCTGCAGGAAAAGAGAAAGCCAGATAGAGGACAATAGATAGAGCAGAAGAGAAAGAAATAGAAAAGGAAGGATCCCTGTGAGGGAGACATGGACAGGCAATGTACTTTTTTGAATGAGTTTGGTTTCCAAATATTGTAGACTTACATTAGGCAATAAAGTAAGGCGTGATCAGGGACTTCCCTGGCAGTCTTACGGTTAAGACTCTGAGCTTCTATTGTAGGGTGCATGGGTTTAGTCCCTGATTGGGGAGCTAGGATCCCACATGCTTTGAGGCTTAGACAAAAAAAGTTTAAAAAAAAGAAGAATTTATTAAAAAAGGAGTGATCAAATCCAGTCCCCAGAGATGAGGGGTTTATTGGGGAAGATTATTCTTTTAATTACTCCCCTAATGATTAGTTAGTTAATTCATTCGCTCAGTCATGTCCCACTCTTTGGGACCCCGTGGACTGCAGCACACCAGGCTTCCTTGTCCATCACCAACTCCCAGAGCTTGTTCACTCACGTCCATCGAGTCAGTGATGCCATCTAACCATCTCATCCTCTGTCACCCCCTTCTCCTCCTGCCTTCAGTCTTTCTCTAATGATTCTCTTGAATGTGTTAAAATCTAGAGGCAGAGGCCTTCCTGCTTCTCATAAGCTTAAAAAGAGTTACCTTGGGTACTGCCCAGTGAAGGCTGTTAGAACTGCAGACGGTACACACGAAAGTGCTATACATACATTCATGAGTGCTCCAGTTCCCGTGGATACATTTTCCTGACTGGCCCGTCAGGAGCAGAAATGGTACTTTTACCTGAAAAAGTGAGTCAAGTTCAGGGAAGCTCTAAAGGGTTAAAGTGGAGCTGCCTCAGCCCCTCATCCTGTGCAGCCCCATCAGGTTTCATGTCTTCACCGAATCCCTTTTGTGAAGTAGCCTGTATTGGTTAGCAGTGAGAACAGAAGGAAAAGGTGTCAGGAGGTACAGGAGGCATGCAAGGAATGCAGAGCAGCTGCTTTTTCTCCGAACGGTAAGGAATACAGCTCTTGGAAGTGCTTCCGGTTCTGTCTGTCCAGGATCCTGCCATCAGTGATAACATCATTCCAGACAGTAGAAGGCTCTGTGGGAACGGTGGGGATCGCTGTGTTTTCTGAGATGCACAGAAGTTTCTCCTGGGGCCTTGCTGACCCTTCTGCCCAGGCTTTTTGTCTCCTATCTCAAATCAGATAGTCCGCAGCCTCTGACTGGCTTACCTTGAGGACTTAGTTTATTCATGACTTTTTCGAGGGCACTCCCACCTTCCATTAGAAAGGAAAAATTAGGTGGGAGGGGCCGTCCTTGAGAACTTAAGGAGCCCTCAGCCCTTCTGTTCTTGGCAGCTGAACCACGCGCTTCCCTCCCACAGGCCCCACATCAAGGCCATCTTCCAAGGCATCGCCGCCAAAGTGGGGACAGGAGAACCCTGCTGTGACTGGGTAGGTTCTGGGCCCCGCTCGAGCCGGTTGGCACCGCGGGCACAGGGTGCAGAGGATCGCTGCAGGCCCGGTGGTTTGCTTTGTCACATGAGTGCCTCAGTCTCTTAAGACACTAGCATAGCTGGTGTCTAAAACGTGTCTCTTGTACATTCCTTGTATCTTAATATTCATAACTGGAGGTTGATATTAAAAGCAGCCCTTCTCAATTCATCTAAAATATGGATTCCTTAAAAAAGTAACAGGAAAGAAAAGGTGAACTAAGATTTTTTAGTCATATTACTTCATGGCTAAAGAAAGAATGCCAAGGGAGTTTCCTGGTGGTCCAGTGGTTAGGACTTCACAATCTCATTGCCATGGCCTGGGTTCAGTCCCTGGTTAGGGAACTAAGATCCCACAAGCTGCACAGCTGGAAAAAAAAGAATGTCAGAATCAAATGTGGAGTTTGCTCCTGGGATTGGTACTCTGTGCTAGATTAGCACAGAAAAGCTGTAGCTTTTTGCCCTCACTGAATGTGACAGAGGCCAAGGCTAATACTTCCCCTTCCTATATTTTGTGTTATGAATAAAATACATTGTCTCTTGTTACAGCCTCAGTCCATCCCATCAATGAACAGAGCACTGGGCTGGGGACACCTGAGTTGTCATGCTGGCTCCCCACTAACTAGAACTGTGACATTAGATGGTCACTGTGTCCCCTGGGCTTCAGTCACTGTGTCCCCTGGGCTTCAGTCACTGTCTTCCATGGTCTTCAGTCACTGTCTTCCATGGTCTTCAGTCACTGTCCCCTGGGCTTCAGTCACTGTCTTCCATGGGCTTCAGTGTTCTCATTTGTCAAATATGGGGGTTGGGCTGGGTGACCTCCAAGATTGCTTTAGCTCCTAATCCCCTGGAATTTTATTCTACGTGCCATTTTTATTGATGTTTTGTTTTACATGAGATAAAAGGCAGGGATGAAACAAGGACTCAAGGACACAGGGAAGGAGGGGCCCTCCCCATGCCTGGGCCTGACAGGGCCTGGTGACCAAGCTGCCCTCACACTTTAACCCGTGGTCACTGAGGTCAGTCAGAAACCCTTGTGTCAAGAGGGGCTGGTGCTGTGACTCAGAGGACTGAGTAAGTTCCTCACAAGTATGGAGGACTGGGAAGGGAGTTTGTTCCTTGAATAAATTGCTATAGTAAAAATGAAGGCACAGTGGCAGTAACTTTTTTTTAGATACATTTAGGACGTAACCATGGAGAAAATAACAGTACTTGCCTGTGTATCTTGATCAACTCTCATTGCTTTTCCATAGCCCCAAGCCTTCCCCTTAGGTTATTGAAAAAACTGGTCTAGACACTAAAAGCGGGCCCCCCTTAGTTCAGTACTGAAGTTACAGGAAGGAAGGGGTGAAGCAAGGTGTTATTAGCCATATAATTTCACGGCCGAAGAAAGTGTCAAAACCAGGAGGGGGTAGGTCAGCAGTGGAAAGGTGGGCGGAAGCCTCTGTGTAAGGGTGACCTGGGACAGCATTCCTCCCGGCTATGCAGCTGCAGGGACACTGCTTGGGCCACCAGCACCATCCACGGGCAGGCACGTCCCGTCCTGGAGATGGCAGCACCTGACGTGCAGTCTGATGCCCCGTCACCCTCCCTGTCCAGACTCGCTGCCCTCCAGCCAGTTTTCAGATACTCTGACTTCCCCTGTGGCTTATCCACAGGGACAGAGGAGGGTGTCACTTGGACTAACACTGGTCACCACACAAAGTTAAATTTCTCATCATAAATTCACAGACTGGTATTGTGGTTTTATAACCTTGCTGGCTTTATTATACATCAGTACCTTGTCCACTCTGGCACCCTGGCGAGAACACATTTCTGGGCTTACATGGTTGAGGGCCAGACCTTGTATCTGAGGTCTCCTTACCCCTCAGTGGCCATTACAACTACAGAACATTTCTGTATTGTTTAAAGTACAAGTGGTTTAATTGGCCAGCTTCTTTTCCCCTTGTGGTTGAAAATACTATAGATACTTCTTCATTTTTTTTTGTCTGGGGAGGGAGCCTGGCCAAAGGATGGGACATGGGCTCCTCCGGTGTGCTTTGTGGCCCCCTGAAGGCCTCCTGGCTTGTGGTTCTCACAGGTGGGGGACGAGGGTGCGGGACACTTTGTGAAGATGGTGCACAACGGCATAGAGTACGGGGACATGCAGCTCATCTGTGAGGCCTACCACCTGATGAGGGACGTCCTGTGCATGGGGCACGCGGAGATGGCCAAGGTGAGCCTGGGCAGGGGCGGGGCAGGAGTGCTGCGTGCTCGGTCGTGTCTGACTCTGCGACCCCATGGACTGAAGCCCACCAGGCTCCTGTCCATGGGGATTCTCCAGGCAAGAATACTTGAGTGGGTTGCCACTGGCTTCTCCAGGGGATCTTCCAAACCCAGGGGTCTAATCCACGTCTCCTGCATTGGCAGGTGGGTTTTTTTTACCACCAGCACCACCTGGGAAGCCCCAAGGTGGGTGGCAGTAAGTCTTGCTCACTCTTTTTCCCTTGGTCATCCTGGTGGCCTGGCTGGACTCAGCCTCATCCCAGGGCTGCTCTCAGTAACAGGATCACAAGATGTGACAGGCGGACACTCAGCCAGGGACAGTGTTTTAGGCCAGTGTCACTCAACTGCAGGGTCCCTCATGGGAGGAGCAACAGAAGCCCGTTTTTCTGATCAATGTGGGACTGGCTGACAGTTAATCAAAAAGTTAGAGATGGAAACAAGCATTTCCGCCAACATTTTATTATGAAAGTGTTCAAACATACAACACAACTGAAAGAACTTGAGTGATCACTTAACACACACAACCTAGACTGTACCATTGACATTTTACTGTATTAAGTACTTGCTTTATTATCTGTCCATCCCTCTATTAGTTTTATGTTATATAAATAAATATATTTATTTTATATATATTTGAAATATATACTTCAAAGTAAACTGCAGATGTTAGTACTCTTTAGATACTTCAGCATCATTAAATAGGCAAACATTTATTTTTTGGCCGTATAACAGGTGGGATCTTAGTTCCCTGACCAGTGGAAGTCTTAACTGCTGGCCTGCCAATGAAGTCCCCTATTCTGAGCTTCCACTGCACAGGCCATGGGTTCCATCCCTGGTTGGAGAACTAAGACCCTACACGCCTTTCAGTGCAGTCCCCCAAAAAGAAAATACAGGAAGGTATGTTCAAAAGTTCACCCACCCGTCATTGTATGAGCGGTCCTTTTAAGTGTGGCCGTGCTGATCGGCATCTGTCAGCCTTCTCATCTGGAGCTCGTCCTTCCAGTTATTTCCAGTGGAACATGATTGACAGATGCTTACTTGCAAGGTACACAGTGCAGAGTCCTTCCAGATTCTCTACTTTTCCTCCTAATTTTTATTTTATTTTTTTTATTTTTATTTTTACTTTTCCTCCTAATTTTTAAATGTGTCATCCTCATTTACCTTGTTTTACTGACTTTTCTTTATTGTTCTTTCAAAAACAATGACTTAGTTTTCATAGAAACATTACTTTTTTGTGTGTGTTCATATTTAATTGGTTTACATAATATGAGTCCCTGGATTATATGCCAGGCACTCTTCTATGTTGGGGATGTATTAGTGGAAAAAACAAAGTCCTGCCCTCATGGATCTTGAGAGGACAGACAATAATGACTGATTATAAAAAGCTAGTTCATGATCATTATTGTAAAGAAAAGTAAAGGGATGTAAGAGGCTGCTCTCCAGATTGACTGCTGGAGAAAGGTGACTGTAGGGAGACCCATGCGAGGTGAGGGTACACCCGGCTCAGGGAAGCACAGTCTGGTGATCAGAAGACCAGCATCAACAGGCTGCAATCAGATGCAGCTGACTCTTAGCATAAAACTTAGCTGGTGGGAGAAGTGTTGGGGTGTCCTGGAGAGGAGCCAGTTAGCTTCAGGTGTTGAGCAGGTTGTGAGCAGCCGTCAGTATTGACAGGGGAGAAGGATGAGTCCATTAGGGGAGTGTCTCCTGCATAACCCTGGTTTCTCTTACATTGCTTTCTTTCATGCCTTGCACACAGGCCTTTGAGGAATGGAATAAGACAGAGCTGGACTCATTCCTGATTGAAATCACAGCCAATATTCTTAAGTTCCAAGATGCTGATGGCAAACACCTGCTGCCAAAGATCCGGGACAGCGCGGGGCAGAAGGGCACCGGGAAGTGGACCGCCATCTCCGCCCTGGAGTACGGCGTGCCCGTCACCCTCATTGGTAACGCTCAGCTTTTGACTGAACCCCTGTCTCGGTTTTGATCCTGGCATCCTTCTGGAGTGTTAGTGTAGCCCTGCCCCTGAGAGCAGGCCTTCCAGAGCGCCTGTTCAACACTAGTTGGCTTTCCAAGTGCGGTCTGCTCTTTCTGCATTTGCATAAGGTTACAGTGTGAGAGAGGCTGAAGCTGCCTTTGAATCTCTTCTTTGTAATCCTTCTGCCAGTCATGTGAGCTTTAAGATGAATTCCAGAATCACTATCTGTCTTTTGCAGTTTGACTTTGAGGAGTTTTTTTTTTTGGCTACACTGCTCAGCTTGTGGATCTTAGTTCCCTGACCAGGGACAGAAGCTGGGGCCCTGCAGTGAAAGCACTGAGTCCTAATCACTGGACTGCCGGGGAATTCCCTGGATCATTTTAACATTAGTGATTTAATTATAGTCAGTGACTTAAGATCTTTTTAATAGGAAAGGTAACTGTAATGGAATTTTTCATACGACAGTTCACACATTAATAAAAGCTTAGGTACTCAACACTAATTTGCTAAATTTTTTTCTCAGTTATCTAGTAAAATATTACTTATGTGTTTCTAGTCCTTTAATATTTCTTTCCTAAGTTCTTAGAAGAGTACTGCTGTCCTGAAGTTGTCTTATATCCTTCCCACCCTTGTTTTTTTATCTTAATGAGCTAAACATCAAACTCAAAAAGATGTAGAGAGACGGAAATAATCAGCAGAGATAAAAATACTAAGAGGATTAACAGAACAGCATGATGGTTCTTTAAGAATAAAATAGGGACTTCCACTGCAGGGGGCACAGGTTCAATCCCTGGTTGGGGAACTAAGATCCCTCATGCCTTTCTATGTGACAAAAAAACAGATAAAAAAGAATAAAATAGATACACCTGGCAAGATTGAAAAGAAGAATGAAGGCAGGCTCTGGCCTGTTTACTGACAGGCTGTTCATTGCTCCTGGCAGAGTGGTTCCCCAGCACTGTTGGCTCTTCCAGACACGGGTTGCCTTTCCCTCCTAATCTCCCACTTTGGTTTCGTGGTTAATTACGCTTCACTGTTCACATTGAACAGGGTGGTTGCAGGCCTGGTGAGGAGGGAAGCAGTTAGACCAGCTCTACAGAGAAGGAAGTGGACTGCTATTTAGCTAATCTGAATACCATCCGGGGGCGGGCCACAGGACCAGTAACTGGGAGCAGTTCGTGCAACATTGACTCAAATATATGAGTATTAGAGCCCTCAAGAGAGTCCTACTCGGATGTTTCAGAGACTTTGTCCCTTCCTAGTGGACGGCAGGCAGGCTTCCTCCTGGCCAGGTGCCATTCTTGCTTGCTGAACTAATGGGGAAGCGAGTCTTCTGTCTAATCTTTAAGCAACCCTGCGGTTACACCGCGCTTGCCTTCTTGTGCCTTTGTCTTTCGAAGCCTTTACCCAGGACTGCTAAGTCATCGTGTGTGTGCAGGAGCCCAGAGAGGCGGACAGGGCCAGGGAGACACCCACTCTCAAGGCTATGGCCAGAATCCTTTCCTCAAGACTGAGTCCCCTGTTAGTTCCTAAAGGTTTTACTTCATTTTGTCTGTTGGGAAAAATGGTCAATTATTCTAATTTTGCAAATTGTCAATTGGGTGACTATTTATAAGTGATGATTTTTAAGATACCAAATGGTCTTAATATTAAAATACTATACTGAGGGACTTCCCTGGAGGTCCAGTGGTTAATACTCTGCAGTTCCACTGCAGGCACCGTGGGTTCGATCCCCAGTCAGGGAACAAAGATCCTCTATGCTACCTGCCTCACCAAAAAGATAAAGTACTATATTGAAATTTTTTTACTCAAATGAAATAAAACTGTTAAACTGCAACGATGATCATGGATATACTGAAAATTAAACTGTAAGAATTAGAAAATGTAATTTTATGAAGGGTGAAGTCTGTGTTACTTCTGAATGTACTGGTTGTTTCAAAGTTGTGGGTATTAGTGCTTAAAAGAAAACAAATTGAGTTGTTGGTGAGCATTTAAAAATTAAAGTCCTCCCAGCTGAAACAGAAATTTTACTGTTGGACCAACACCGAGTTCATTCTTAATAATAGTGATTTTGCTGCTTCATTTTTCCCCTTAAAGCACCCCCTTTGAATTTCATGGTGGTCTTTGTGGTTGAATACCCGCGTTTATGTGGAAGACTGACTTGGACTTTTAATTTTCAGATTAACTGTTTCGAGCTTCTTATGAAAGTTTGTTTTAACTCTGGTGGCCTAAGGTTGAGACTTTCAGCTCTTTGTAAAACTGAAGTCGTGCTCCCCTCCTGCTCCCCTCACCCACTCCGGCTCGAGCGCTCCTCCTCGGGTTCTGTGTGTGCACATTGGTGACACATTATCTACCCCCTCCCCCCACACAGGAGAAGCCGTCTTCGCGAGATGCTTATCATCTCTGAAGGATGAGAGGATCCAAGCCAGCAAAAAGCTGAAGGGGCCTCAGAATGTCCCGTTTGAAGGAGACAAGAAATCATTCCTGGAGGACATTCGAAAGGTGTGCGGGCCCTGTCAGAGGTGGGTGGGGGAGGGGGCTGCTTCCGGAGAGCATCCTGAGGCCACATGGAGGGGGGACAGTCCAGCCGTGCCCTTTGATCGGATCTGCAGCCTGTCCTAAACTGTAGACCTTGCACTGCTGGGGGTGGGGATGAGGAAGTAGGATCTGTGCTGCTGGGGGGAATGGGGAGCGGCAGGGAAGATAGGGCATCCGTGTGCTGACTGCAGTTCTGATGAGTCTTGGTGTCCATCTTCAGGCCCTCTATGCTTCCAAGATCATCTCTTACGCTCAGGGCTTCATGCTGCTAAGACAGGCAGCCACTGAATTTGGCTGGACCCTCAACTATGGCGGCATCGCCCTGATGTGGAGGGGGGGCTGCATCATCAGGAGGTGAGTGCTGGTGGGGGAACCAGGGGCTCAGGCGCTCTCAGGAGGGCTTTCCTGGAGCTGCGCACGGAGTCCTCTCGCTGGCCACCAGGCAGCTTTAAGTGTCACCTCACCTTCCTGTGTGTCAGTTACTTGAGTGTTCACACTGCCCCGTCTAAAGTGCTTCCGTGCGCACAGTCGTGCCCTCTGCCCAGGCCTCTCGTGACCTGGGCTTCGGTGTTCCTGGTCCGTACAGCAAGCTTTGGGGGTGGGGTCGGGAGGACAGGTGCCTTGGTAGCTCGCTGGGGTTTCTGTTACTTCCCCTCCTTTCTACCAGGCTATCAGCCTGCTACCTGAGATTCATCGACTTTCTCTCTCATGGTTATTTCAGTGTATTCCTGGGAAAGATAAAAGATGCGTTTGATCGAAACCCAGGACTTCAGAATCTATTGCTGGATGACTTCTTTAAGTCAGCTGTGGAAAACTGCCAGGTGTGTAGCCCAGAGCTGGGTGGTACGGGAATTCCGTCTCTGGGTTTTGCTCTGAGGGGCATCTGCTCTTGCACGCACACCTGAAAGTCTGTTGTCTTTTCTGAGAGCTAGTCACTAGTCTCTGGCTTTGCTTTTCTGGCTCAGGACTCCTGGCGGCGGGCCATCAGTACTGGTGTCCAGGCAGGCATTCCCATGCCCTGCTTCACCACTGCTCTCTCTTTCTACGATGGGTACAGACACGAGATGCTGCCAGCCAACCTCATCCAGGTAAGCTTTAGAGTGGGTGGTGAACATCCACCTGGGTGGTGCCCGGAGTCCCGTGCCTGCCTCTGTCCTAACCAGCCTGTCCCTTATTCCCCAGGCTCAGCGCGACTACTTTGGGGCGCATACCTACGAACTCTTGGCCAAGCCGGGCCAGTTCATCCACACCAACTGGACGGGCCACGGGGGCAGTGTGTCCTCGTCGTCGTACAACGCCTGATGGGCTTCTTTTCCAAGCCACAGCTCCGCAGACCGGGACATTCCATTTGCCACACAGCACTGCTTACATGGCCCTCTGCCCTACTTTCTGCTCAGATCTTTTAAAATATCATGTGTCGTAAGAGACTCCTCTGAAGAGTTGGCCCGAATCTCTATGTGTCAAGTAGTTCGGAGAGAACCAGCACGCCCTCTGCCCTCACCTCTTGGGACGGAGCAGGAGTGGAGTGTGTGCGAGACAGTGTGAGCCAGCTCCCCGAGGCAGCGTTCCCCGCGTGTCCTGTGGCTGAGGGAGGCAGCGGCTCTCATCAAGGTGGGGAACGGTTTTGTAGAATTTGATCAAACTGGAACCTTTGTATCACACACCTGAACTCCCTTTCCTTTTACTTAATAAAAGAAAAACAAAAAATCATATTTATGCTTTTTCTCCAGATTCTTTAAGTAGTCTTACCTCATCCACACTGAGCTACAGCCTCACTGGCAGAAAGATGTGCACCCGATTTCATTACATTTGAATTAGTTTATTTCCTTTATTTAGTCTTGTTAAATATTTTCTTCTTTATTTTCTTAAAAAAAATAAACAAAAAACCAATACCAGAAACACCAAAGTTAGGTAATGATTAACTCTGGAGGGAAGGGTGAGGAAATAGTCAAGAAGTGAGTGAACTAGCTTATGACCTACTAGCTGTATGACTTAAGACAAATAAATTATTTAAGATCTCTGGCCTCACTTTTTCATTTGTAAAATGGGGATAATAATCATACCAGCTCCCTAAGACGCTTCCCTTGTGGCCCAGGTGGTAAAGAATCCACCTGCAGTTTGGGAGACCTGCGTTCGATCCCTGGGTTGGGACGATCCCCTGGAGAAGGGAACGGCTACCCCCTCCAGTATTCTCGCCTGGAGAATTCTGGCCTCCTTAAGGCTATTTTGAAGATACACCTGGTAAAAACTGAACAACACTTGACACATAAGCATCTACATAAATGGTAATTATTCTTATTGGTAATTATTGGTAATGGTAATAATTACCACTTGAGGGTGTGCCTGTCCTTGGAGGCAGTGGTATTTCTGAAGAAACCAAATGTTACTTCTAGCACTTACTGGTGAATTCACTTTACAAACCAGCCCTGAAACAGTTCTTGGCAGGGCTCCTCTGTGTGCTCAGGTGTTTAAGCAGATCTTCACTGAATACATCACTAACAGCCACCACCCTGCCAGGGGGTGGAGCTTGGCAGCGGTTGGGGGTGGGAGGAAGTAGGCTCTGAGTCAGTAGGTCTGGGGCGGGGAACCCATATTCTGCATTTCTTTTTAAAAATTATTTTTAGAGAATAATTACTTCACGATATTGTGATAGTTTTTGCCATCACATGAACATGAATCAGCCACAGGTATACCTGTGTACATATTCTGCATTTCTAACAAGCTCCCAGGTTCCCATTATGGCACAAGAAGGGCAAGATAAACGGGAGATATTTTTATTGTTAATATGAGTCCTTTGCCTGGGTGTCTTTTTTTTTTTTTTTTTTACTATATATTATTTCATGCCTTAGGAATTTTGCATACCATGACATATTAGAAAAATACATTGATAAAAAACTCCCTACGTTAGCTCTAGTAAAGGCAGCCCAGCCCAATGGTTAGAGCCTGGGCCCATACCTTAGAATCACCACTAATTCATGGTTACTCTGATCCTTAATCTCGGTACCTTTGTGCTGCCTCATCTGTAAAAAGATGATAATAGCACCTGTTCACAGAGCTCTTTTGAGGATTAGTGTTTGCCACATAGTGAATCCTATTTATGATTTACTCTTTATTACCTACCTCCTGGTGAAGGTGAGGTAGTTGAACAATTCTAAAAGTGGATGGAGGTGGACACAGACGGGTTCTGCTCCCAGCCAGGTGGGTCCTGTCCAGCACAACTGCTTCAGGGACAATCTGGTGGCCGTTCTGGCAAAGGGCCTCCCTTGGCAAAAAAAAAAACACCAAAAACTGTAGGTCTGTTATGATGTCAGCCACAACTTCTTTCTGCTTTATTTGGGACAGAAAGGAGTTAATTAGGAAGACATATAGGGGAGGGAGGGAGGCTCAAGAGGGTCAGGATATATATACACACGTAGACCTGATCGATGTTGTATAGCAGAAACTTAACACAATATTGTAAAGCAATTACACTTCAATTGAAGGAAAAAAAGACATGGATCCGACAAGGGAGCAGACATGGTCTCTCAGCAGAGGCTTTAGTCAAGGGATTTGCAGCTGTCATCTTCGAGGCAGATGGAAGCCATCTTTTCAGGAGGGGTAGAGAGACCGTCAGGATGTATATGCCATGCTTAGTATGTATGTTGGCATAGACACATTCACTGTCTAGTAATGGATATGCTGTGCCAGTTTCTGCCCAGTGTGTAACAAACCACCCCAAACTCGGTGGTGTAACATAACTACCATTTTTTTTATCCTAATTCTGAGGGTCAGAAATTTGGAAGGCTACCGGGGTGATGGCTTATCTCTGTTCCACAATATCTGGGGGCCTCAGCTAGGAAGACTTGAAAGCTGGGGGTGGTTCCATGGCTGGGACCATGTGGAGGTGTCTGTCTTCTTCATTCATCAGGTGGCCAATGTTGGCTGGGACCTCAGCCCCGGCTATCAGCTGGAAAGTTACATGGTGGCCTCACCATGTGGCCTCAGTTGGCCTTGCTGAGGCAAACATCTTACTCGGTGGCTCAGTGTTGCAGCTAACAAAACAAACACCACCTTGCCTTTAACGCCTAGCCATATTGGCAGATAGATGGGGAAACAATGGAAACAGTGACAGACTTTATTTTCTTGGGCTCGAAAATCACTGCAGATGGTGACTGCAGCCATGAAATTAAAAGACGTTTGCTCCTTGGAAGAAAAGCTATGACAAACCTAGAAATCATATTAAAAAGCAGAGACACTGCTTTGCTGACAAAGGTCCATCTAGTCAAAGCCATAAGTAGTCACGTATGGTTATGAGAGTTGGACTATAAAGAAAGCTGAGCACCGAAGAACTGTGGTGGTAGAGAAGACTCTTGAGAGTCCCTTGGACTGCAAGGAGATCAATCTAGTCAATCCTAAAGGAAATCAGTCCTGAATATTCATTGGAGGGACTGATGCTGAAGCTGAAGCTCCAATACTTTGGGCAGCTGATGTGAAGAACGGACTCATTGGAAAAGACCCTGATGCTGGGAAAGATTGAAGGCAAGAGGAGAAGGGGATGACGGAGGACGAGATGAGCAAGCTCTGGGAGAATAGTGTAGGACAGGAAAGCCTGGCGTGCTGCAGTCCATGGGGTTGAACAGAGTCAGACACGACTGAGTGACTACACAACAATGGACGTAGCAGAGCATTATTTCAGCCATATCAGTTACAAGCGAGTCATAAGTTCAAGGGAAGGAGTATGGCTTTACCTCTTGATGGTGGGGAGTGGAAAGCTCTAGGGGAGCATGTGGGTCAGGAGATTTTTCCTTTTTTTTTTTTTCCAAATATAATCTGCCACATATGCTTCCTTTGAAAAGGACAATTTGTGACATGGGAAGGTTGGGAACTCTGGCCTTATTTGGGGATTTTCCTGAGGGTCTCATATAGTAATCAATGGCACACATGAGAATATAATAATAGCTAACAGAGGGTGTGCCAGGCACTGTTTTAAGTTTACTTGTTTAATACAACAGCCTCTGAAAGAGGTACTATCACTATTCCCAGTTTACAGACAAAGCTTGAGGATGTGAAGTAACTTGTCCAAGGTCACAGAGCTCCTGCAGAACCGAAGTCTGAGCCAGAATCCACACACATAATCACCAGATTATCCTACCGTTCAGTGTGCTCAATAGGTATAGTTACACATTGCTGTAACCATTTGTTTGGTGGTGAGAGAATCTGAAACTCCTGACCCCATGAGTTCTTGTGCTCAGTCACTCAGATGTGTCTGACTCTCTGACCTCATGGACTGTAGCCCGAGAGACTCCTCTGTCCATGGAATACTCCAGGCAAAATACTGGAGCGGGTTGCCATTTCTTCCTCCGGGGGATCTTCCCGACCCAGGATCAAAACTGTGTATCTGTGTGCTGCACTGGCAGGTGGTATCTTTAACACTGTGCCACCTGGGAAGCCCCCATACTACACTTGATCTTAGCCAAAAGGCCAGGAGCTCCTAGAATATATGTAACAGCTGATGGAGATAGAGTTTTGAATTGACATTTTACAGTGCAAATTTACGAAAAAATAAACGATTCAACATTTATGGTCCCCTATTTAATGCAGCTGGAAAGGGCTCAGGAAGCCTGCACTGTGCTTGCCTGTTTATGGTGAGGGCAGTGGGACCAGAGCAAAGGATAAGTCCGTGGGCTCAGAAGCCAGGCTGCTTCAAATCTGGGCTCTACCACTTCCTGCCAGTTTTAACCTTAGGCAAAGTTCTTTCACCTGTGGGACCTTCTTCAAATATAAAATGGGGGGTAATAGTGCCTGCCTCGGAGGGCAGGGCACCTGGAGCACATTCATGAGCAAGTTAGCGCTCTGCTGCTGCGAAGTCACTTCAGCCGTGTCTGACTCTGTGCGACCCCATAGACGGCAGCCCACCAGGCTCCGCCATCCCTGGGATTCTCCAGGCAAGAACACTGGAGTGGGTTGCCATTTCCTTCTCCAGTGCATGAAAGTGAAAAGTGAAAGTGAAAGTGAAGGCACTCAGTCGTGTCCGACTCTTCGCAACCCCATGGACTGCAGCCCACCAGGCTCCTCCATCCACGGGATTTTCCAGGCAAGAGTACTGGAGTGGGGTGCCATTGCCTTCTCCAAAAGTTAGTGCTCAGTGAGTGTTAATCCCTGGTGATCACCAGTAGGCCTTGTTTCCTGGTGTGGCGCAATGCTGCCACATAGTGGCCAGTTTGGAGAAGGAAATGGCAACCCACTCCAGTATTCCTGCTTGGAAGGTCCCCTAGGAGCCTGGAGGGCTACAGTTCAAGGGGTCGCAAAGAGTTGGACACAACTGAGTGACTGAGCACACAATGGCCAGTTTACATGGCAGCTTTTCATCCAGTAAAAACAGTTCCTACCAAACAGCTGACCCTTAAACAAGAGGGGGATGGGGTTCTCCCCACCCCCACCCCCCCTTGAAAATCTGTGTATAACTTATACTCATTATACCCTCCAAATCTGTGGTTCTGCACCTGCAGATTCAGCGCACCTCAGATTCTGTGTGCTTCAGTCGTATCCGACTCTTCAGTCGTGTTGGACTCTGCAACCCTATGGACTGTTGCTCACCAGGCTCCTCTGTCCATGGGATTTCCCAGGCAAGAATACTGCAGTGGGTTGCCATTTCCTTCTCCATGGGATCCTCCTGACCCAAGGATTGAACCCATGTCTCCTGTATTGGCAGGCAAGTTCTTTACCACTAAAGCCTCCTGGGAAGCCCTAATCAACCCCTAATGACTTTGTATGTTGAACTTCTGCCTCCTCAGCACCCCTCCCCTGCTTAGGATTCAGTTGAGATGAGGGGTAGCTGTGGGCTGAGGAGTCAAAAGGAAACCCTGTATGATTCTTCATCTACAGTCTCTCTCTTTCTCCTCTATCCCTGACTCCTCCATAGAGATAGTAAGAGGGAGGCTGCTTGTATATTCTTCCAATGAAGCACAAATAAACAAACTCTGCACCCTTCTTCTCCTTAGTAGTTTTACATTTGTCAAGAAAGCCAGTTGATTTTAATCTGCAGTGGGAAGGTGCTGGAAAAGAGGAAAGGATTGGGATGTGATGAGGCCTCTAGGGGCTCTCAACATGAGTTAAAAATAAATACAGCACTAAACTGTAAAAGAACTGTGAGAAGGTCTGAAACTACTACTTCCCCTTGATGACTGCAGTAAGGCTTTAGGCCCCCCGTCCTGAAAGTTCAAGTTCTGCCACTTGGTGGCGCAGTGGTAAGGAATCTGCCTGCCAAGAGATGCAGGTTTGATCCCCGGGTTGGGAAGATCCAGTGGAGGAGGAAACGGCAACCCACTACAGTATTCTTGCCTGGAAAATTTCATGGACAGAGGAGCCTACAGTCCACGGGGTCACAGAGTCGGACGCGACTGAGCAACTGAACACATACCTTAGCACCTGTTTTTGCAAACCGAAAGAGAATTTTCACTTTTACCAGAAAAAAAGCCATAACCACAGTAATGGAGAACTTCATATAAAAAAAAAACAACAACAAAGTGGCCGAGGGACTTCCTTGGTGGTCTGGTCACTAAGACTCCATGCTCTCAATGCAGGGGGCTGCGGTTTGACCCCTGATCAGGAATCAGATCCCCCACGCTGCAACTGAGAGTGCGCCTGCCACAACTAAAGGTCTTGCATGCTGCAATTAAGCTCCAGCGCAGCCAAATATTAATAGATACATACATAAATAAATATTTTAAAAAACGAAGAGGCTTACTGCAAACTTTCAAAGGCAGGGGATACCTGTATGTCTGGGTCAAATGTCTTTAAAAAAAATTGGGGGGCCCTGCATTGCTGATGACCTGGGGAGCTGGTCTATTATTAAGGAACTTCTGCTTTTTCAGGACTCACTGAGATGCCGCTGTGAGTCAGATCCTCAACAAACATTCAGTGAGCCCCCACCACGAGCTGGGCCCTGGGCTCTCACTGGACCTGTTAAGCAGGCTGGGCACTCAGGTCTTTAAAAACTGATTTCAACATAGTACATTCTTTCCACTTGGGATTAGTAAGTGCATACTATGTGCTAGGCCAGAAGTGCGCTAGAGCCAGTTCCTCCAGCGAGAGGTGAATGCCTGATTCTCAAGAGAAGAGAAAACTAGAGACATACACAGTCATTACTAAGAATTAAGTTACAGTGCGACTTTCCTGAAGGTCTAGTGGTTAAGACTCTGACGTGTGTGTAGAGGGTGGGGGGTTGATCCCTGGTTGGGGAACTAAGATCCTACAGGCCATGTGGTTAGGTCAAAAGATAAAACAAATAAGCAGATTTTTAAAAGTTTGTTTTTGGCTGAGCTGGGTCTTTGTTGCTGCACAAGGGCTTTCTTATGGTTGCAGCTGGCGTCTCTTGTGGCCGGGCTCTGGGGCATGCAGGCTTAGTAGTTGTGGCTCATGGGCTCAGTACTCATGCACGGGCTCAGCTGCCCCATGGTGTGTGGACTCTTCCCAGATCAGGTCTTGAAGCCAGGTCTGCGTTGGCAGGCAGATTCTTTACCACTGGATCACCGGGGAAGTCCAACAAACAGATTTTTATAGACATTAAAAAAAAATTAAGTTACACAAATTCAGACTTAAAAAATTGTATTAAAAACAAAGGTAGTAAAAACTTAAAAGTCATCAGTCCTTAATTATGCTACTGTGTTGCACATTTTTCTATCATCTGTTCTTGGTTATCTCCATCTACTGTGTCTGAATGGCGGGTGTGCAGCATCTCTTCCCTGTGTGAAATCACGTCCAAAGGGTTAACAGAAGCTCAGCGTGTGTCCTCCAGAACAGCAGATGAGGGAACAGCGTGTCAGAAACCTTCCTGCTTGCAGCTTCTTTACTGAGTAAGCCCATTCTCTAGGTGCATACCCTCTGAGCTTCACTTAGGCAAGGTAATGTATCACTAGACTTTGAAACCAGCCCTACAGATAATGCTTCTGATGTATGGGTCACTATAGTAACGGAGCTTTTACATTGTTTTCCAAAACTTTGGAGTTGGCTCCTGCCCAGTTCAGACCACTGAGTCTAAAGGTGGGCTGATGCAGGACACAGACTGCCTCACCTTTCCTCTGTCTCCAATCATCTTTCCTCGTGCCTAAGACCACTTTCAGAGAAGGCAATGGCAACCCACTCCAGTACTCTTGCCTGGAAAATCCCATGGACAGAGGAGCCTGGTAGGCTGCAGTCCATGGGATCTCGAAGAGTCGGACACGACTGAGTGCCTTCACTTTCACTTTTCACTTTCATACATTGGAGAAGGAAATGGCAACCCACTCCAGTGTTCTTGCCTAGAGAGTCCCAGGGACGGGGAGCCTGGTGGGCTGCCGTCTCTGGGGTCTCACAGAGTCGGACACGACTGAAGCAACTTAAGAGCAGCAGCAGCAAGACCACTTTGCTGCTTTTAATTTGAGGCACATGGGCCTTTAGTTCCCCTGCCAGGAATCGAACCTGCATCCCCCTGCATTGGAAGGCAGAGTCTGAACTATTTTAACCACTGGAGCACTAGGGACATCCCCCCTGCTTCTTTATCCCATAACTATCTCAAGCCTTTGGCCCTCGGAGTTGGATCTGTGATTTGCTCTCCTTTCGTGATGACCTCATCAGCAAACTCTTTCTCGGCTGCAAACTTCAGTGTCAGGCCTGCTGCTTGTGGGGCAAACAAGCCTGTTGTTTAATCACTCAGTCATGTCTGACTCTTCATGACCTCATGGACTGCACTGCAGCATGCCAGGCTTTCCTGTCCTTCACCATCTCCCAGAGCCTACTCAAACTCATGTTCATTGAGTTGGTGATGCCACCCAACCATTTCATTCTTTGTCGTCCCCTTCTTCTACTGCCTTTGATCTTTCCCAGCATCAGGGTCTTTTCCAATGAGTCGGTTCTTCTCATCAGGTGGCCAAAGTATTGGGGCTTCAGCTTCAGCATCCATCCTTCAATGAATATTCAGGATTGATTTCCTTTAAGATTGACTGGTTTGATCTCCTTGCAGTCCAAGGGACTCAAGAGTATTCTGCAGCACCACAGTTCAAAAGCATCAATTCTTCGGTGCTCAGCCTTCTTTATGGCCCAACTCCCAAACAGGTCTCAGTTCAACTCAGTCACTCAGTTGTGTCTGACTCTTTGTGACACCGTGGACTGCAGCACACAAGGCTTCCCTGACCATCACCAACTCCCGGAGCTTGCTCAAACTCACGTCCATCGAGTTGGTGACACCATCCTATCAACTCATCCTCTGTTGTCCCCTTCTCCTCCTGCCTTCAATCTTTCCCAGCACCAGGGTCTTTTCCAATGAGTCAAACAAGTCTAGTTCGTAACAAATGCTGAGTTCAGCTTCTTCATATTGGTTGCTTGAAATCTGGCAATAGTGGGAGTATTTACATCAAGGAAACCTGCAAATCAGGGTTTAATTCCTTGTTGACTGCTTATGGAAGTGGGGGGAGGTGGATGTTAATAATGCAGATTGAACTTGAATGTGCATGGTGTCTGTACACTTTGTAGCATGAATAGCATAAGTTAAGGAAATATTCTTCCAGTACTTGACACTATTATTCAGTTCAGTAGAGAAGTTCCTTCCTCACGTCATCCAAAAATGAGTGAAGCTCCAAAGAGTGAAGCTGGGAAGGAGGAAAATAACTGAAGAAAGTTTGGAAACAGTGCAGATCTAACTGTTAGGTTTCACTATTTTTCACTTCTTTTTTTTTTTTTTTTAAGTCTTCACTGAATTTGTTACAGGGCTTCCCTGATAGCTCAGTTGGTAAACAACAGTGCTTCTGTTTTCTCTTTTTTTTTTGCCACAAGGTATGTGGGATCTTAGCTCCCTCACCCGGGATTGAACTCCACTGGATGGACCACCAGAGAAGTCCCTTATTTCCCTTTTTTTTTTCTTAAATTCATGGCCGTCTGGCATGTGGGTTCTTAGATCCCACACCAGGGATTAAATCCCCACGCCCTGCAGTGGAAGTGAGGAATCTTAGCCATTGGACGGCCAGGGAATTCTGGTAAGCCCCTTAATTCTTAACATAAAGGAAAATCAGCTAACACTTGGGTCAAACCTATATTCCTTTGGCAACGGCAATGGGCTGAGAAACTTTTTCGCTGAAGGGGATAGAAATCAAACATTTATCAGTGATCTGACTTTGGGACACTATAGAATTATAAAAAAAACTCACACTAAATTTTGCAAGGCATATCGAGGTTGCAGCCGCATGGAATTTACAACCGAGTTGCGAACCCTTGTCCCTACACACACATTGTTCCTGAGACCTGGTGTTGACCACTGTGCAGGGCGCAGAGTTGGGCCTGAGGTCCCCGGGGAGCTTGGCTGGGGCCGGGCGGGCGCAGGCGCGCTGTGAGGCCCCCTTCCCAGAATCGCCGCCAGGGGGCGCGCGAGGCAGCCGGCAGCTTCGCGCTTTGGCCCCCAGCGCGGCCCGTTGCCCGGCGCCGCGGCGGGAAAATCCGACCAGGTCGCCCAGGCGGCCGCGTCTTTCCGTCCTGGCGCGCCTGCCAGGATCCGCCCGTGGTGATGATGGAGGAGGAGGAGTGGTCCGAGGAGCAGCAACGCTTCTCTTACCTACAGGTACAGGAGAATGGGGTCCTGGTGGGGCTGGGGAAGGACGGCGTCGAGATTCTGCAGGGAAAAAGGCGCCGCCTCAGCCCAGCCTCGTCTTCGTACCGAGGCCCCGGGTCGGAGGTCGAGCTCGGCCACCTCCGGCCTCTGGCGCCTGCGCATGAGCTGACCCAGCTGCCGCGGGGGGTGCTGGGAGACGGTTTCCTTGGTTTGGCTGGTCGGAGCTTGGGGTGGCTGAGTGAGAGGGAAGATTCGGGGAAAATACCTGCCGTGCACCGGGAGTCCGGCGGCGGAGGCCCCTCTGGTTTTGTGACAGGCTCAGTCTCCTCGGACAGGGTTGTTCTGAGGCACGCGTCAAGAGCTCTAAAAACGTTGGCTCCTCTAATCGGTGCGTCCATCCTGCGGGGGAGGAGACGGCCTCGGAACCTGGTGTAAACGCGGCCGTCCGGCTCCGGAACCCATCGGATATGGGTTCGAATCTCGACTCCGCACAGAGTGTTGTGTTGACTCTCCCCGAACTCATTTTCCTAGATGGAAAAATCAGGGTGATAATAACCAGCTCTCGGCGTAGTTGCTGGTATTCAGTCCTTCAGTCAGCACCGCGAATAAATACCGTGTGGGAGAGTCGTGAGAAAAACCAAGAATCTCAGAGCATTAACCGAGGAGAATTGAGAATGAGCTCAGGAAAGGGGCGCTTCCTAAATTTCAGAAGCTGTTTACCCACCGCCTCCCTTTGTTTTGAAGTTCGAGCCTTCAGAAAAGGTTGCAAAATTAGCGCATTCATCACACATGTGCCCCTCACCTCGATTAACCAGTTAACATTTTGCTGTATTTGCTGCCTTCTTTTCTCGAAATTATTTGAGAATTAAATACACTTGATGCTTCACCTTTAAATTTTAATGCTTTAACATGCTTCTTCCAAGAACAAGGTCATAATCTCTGATCACATTCAGGAAGCTTGATAATTGATAAAATCCTATTATCTAATATGAATCCATATTCAATTGTCCCAAAGATATTCTTTCATGGTCTTTTTTCCTTCACCCAGGGTCCAGTCCGGGATCATGCATTGTGTCTAGTCCTGGCTTTGGTCTCTCTAGGAACGGTTCTTCACCTCCTTTGGGTTTCATGACATTGATGGTTTCAAAGAGTCCATTCATGGCAAAGATGTGGGAGATAAACTCTTTGAGAGCAGGGACTGTTCTTTTTCAGTTTTGTGTTCTCAGCCCCTAGTACAGAGCCTAGCTCTCAACAGACAATAAATGCTTACTGAAAAAGTGAGTCAGGCAGCAAAGATGGACTGAGAAATTTGAACCTCATCCTCTGTGCAGTGGTGACCTGATGGAGGATCCCACTGTTCACTCAGCCAGGTGTTCTTGGTTCTTAGTTCTAGGTGGACAGCCATGAACAGTACTGAAGGGCCCTGCCCTTGAGGAAATTAGAGTCTAGTGACTTACCCTCTGACCCAAGCCGGTGGCTCATTGGTAAAACATCCACCTGCAAGGCAAGAGACCTGCAGGAGTCCTGGGTTCCATCCCTGGGTGGGGAAGATCCCCTGGAGGAGGAAATGGCATCCCACTCCAGTATTCTTGCCTGGAGAATCCTGTGGATAGAAGAGCCTGGTGGGCTAAAGTCCATGATTGCAGAGTCGGACATGACTTGGCAACTGAGCACACACAGGCATGACTTAGCCTCTATTGAAGAAGGCCCTTAACCTGTTCCAGGAAGTGGAGGAGGGGGAAGGATGGAGGGATAGAGGAACTTTCTGGAGCAATGATAAGGATCCCTGTCCTGTACCCCTATCCCTAACCACACCTCTCAGTTCAAGTCAGTTAAGTCGCTCAGTTGTGTCCGACTCTTTTCGACCCTATGAATTGCAGCACGCCAGGCCTCCTTGTCTGTCACCAACTCCCAGAGTTCACTCAAACTCATGTGCATCGAGTCGGTGATGCCATCCGGCCATCTCATCCTCTGTCGTCCCCTTCTCCTCCTGCCCCCAATCCCTCCCAGCATCAGGGTCTTTTCCAGTGAGTCAACTCTTCGCATGAGGTGGCCAAAGTATTGGAGTTTCAGCTTCAGCATCAGTCCTTCCAATGAACACCCAGGACTGATCTCCTTTAGAATGGACTGATTGGATCTCCTTGCAGTCCAAGGGACTCTCAAGAGTCTTCTCCAACACCACAGTTCAAAAGCATCAATTCTTCGGCACTCAGCTTTCTTCACAGTCCAACTCTCACATCCATACATGACCACTGGAAAAACCATAGCCCTGACTAGACGGAACTTTGTTGGCAAAGTAATGTCTCTGCTTTTGAATATGCTATCTAGGTTGGTCATAACTTTCCTTCCAAGGAGTAAGCGTCTTTTAATTTCATGGCTGCAGTCACCATCTGCAGTGGTTTTGGAGCCCAGAAAAATAAAGCCTGACACTGTTTCCACTGTTTCCCCATCCATTTGCCATGAAGTGATGGGACCAGATGCCATGATCTGAATGTTGAGCTTTAAGCCAACTTTTTCACTCTTCTCTTTCACTTTCATCAAGAGGCTTTTTTTAGTTCCTCTTCACTTTCTGCCATAAGAGTGGTGTCATCTGCATATCTGAGGTTATTGATATTTCTCCCGGCAATCTTGATTCCAGCTTGTGCTTCTTCCAGCCCAGTGTTTCTCATGATATACTCTGCATATACGTTAAATAAGCAGGGTGACAATATACAGCCTTGATGTACTCCTTTTCCTATTTGGAACCAGTCTGTTCCATATCCAGCTCTAACTGTTGCTTCCTGACGTGCATACAGGTTTCTCAAGAGGCAGGTCAGGTGGTCAGTATTCCCATCTCTTTCAGAATTTTCCACAGTTTATTGTGATCCACACAGTCAAAGGCTTTGGCATAGTTAATAAAGCAGAAATAGATGTTTTTCTGGAACTCTCTTGCTTTTTCGATAATCCAGCGGATGTTGGCAATTTGATCTCTGGTTCCTCTGCCTTTTCAAAAACCAGCTTGAACATCTGGAAGTTCACGGTATTGTTGAAGCCTGGCTTGGAGAATTTTGAGCATTACTTTACTAGCGTGTGAGATGAGTGCAGTTGTGCGGTAGTTTGAGCATTCTTTGACATTGCTTTTCTTTGGGATTGGAATGAAAACTGACCTTTTCCAGTCCTGTGGCCACTGCTGAGTTTTCCAAATTGGCTGGCATATTGAGTGCAGCACTTTCACAGCATCATCTTTCAGGATTTGAAATAGCTCAGCTGGAATTCCATCACCTCCACTAGCTTTGTTCGTAGTGATGCTTTCTAAGGCCCACTTGACTTCACATTCCAGGATGTCTGGCTCTAGGTGAGTGATCACACCATCATGATTATCTGGGTCGTGAAGATCTTTTTTGTATAGTTCTTCTGTGTATTCTTGCCACAGTTTTTCTGTGTATTCTTGCCACCTCTTCTTAATATCTTCTGCTTCTGTCAGGTCCATACCATTTCTCTCCTTTATTAAGCTCGTCTTTGCATGAAATGTTCCGTTGGTATCTGTAATTTTCTTGAAGAGATCTCTAGTCTTTCCCATTCTGTTGTTTTCCTCTATTTCTTTGCATTGATTGCTGAGGAAGCCTAACCCACGTCCAAGGTAAGAGAAATCCAAGTAAGACGGTAGGTGTTGCGAGAGGGCATTAGAGGGCAGCCACATTGAAACCATAATCACAGAAAACTAGCCAATCTGATCACATGGACCATAGCCTTGTCTAACTAAATAAAACTAAGCCATGCCGTGTGGGGCCACCCAAGACGGACAGGTCATGGTGGAGAGGTCTGACAGAATGTGGTCCACTGGAGAAGGGAATGGCAAACCACTTCAGTATTCTTGCCTTGAGAACCCCATGAACAGTATGAAAAGGCAAAATGATAGGATACTAAAAGAGGAAGTCCCCAGGTCAGTAGGTGCCCAATATGCTACTGGAGATCAGTGGAGAAATAACTCCAGAAAGAATGAAGGGATGGAGCCAAAGCAAAACCAATACCCATTTGTGGATGTGACTGGTGATAGAAGCAAGGTCCGATGCTGTAAAGAGCAATATTGCATAGGAACCTGGAATGTCAGGTCCATGAATCAAGGCAAATTGGAAGTGGTCAAACAGGAGATGGCAAGAGTGAACGTCGACATTCTAGGCACCAGAGAACTAAAATTGCCTGGAATGGGTGAATTTAACTCAGATGACCATTATATCTACTACTGTGGGCAGGAATCCCTTAGAAGAAATGGAGTAGCCATCATGGTCAACAAAAGAGTCTGAAATGCAGTACTTGGATGCAATCTCAAAAACAACAGAATGATCTCTGTTCGTTTCCAAGGCAAACCATTCAGTATCACGGTAATCCAAGCCTATGCCCCAACCAGTAACGCTGAAAAGCTGAACGATTCCATGAAGACCTACAAGACCTTTTTTATTTATTTATTTATTTATTTTTTACAAGACCTTTTAGAACTAACACCCAAAAAAGATGTCCTTTTCATTATAGGGGACTGGAATGCAAAAGTAGGAAGTCAGGAAACACCTGGAGTAACAGGCAAATTTGGCCTTGGAGTACAGAATGAAGCAGGGCAAGGGCTAATAGAGTTTTGCCAAGAGAACGCACTGGTCACAGCAAACACCCTCTTCCAACAACACAAGAGAAGACTCTACACATGGACATCACCAGATGGTCAACACCGAAATCAGATTGATTGTATTCTTTGCAGCCAAAGATGGAGAAGCTCTATACAGTCAGCAAAAATAAGACCGGGAGCTGACCGTGGCTCAGATCATGAACTCCTTATGCCAAATTCAGACTTAAATTGAAGAAAGTAGGGAAAACCACTAGACCATTCAGGTATGACCTAAATCAAATCCCTTATGATTATACAGCAGAAGTGAGAAATAGATTTAAGGGACTAGATCTGATAGACAGAGTGCCTGATGAACTATGGATGGAGGTTCATGATATTGTATAGGACACAGGGATCAAGACCATCCCCATGGAAAACGAATGCAAAAAAGCAAAATGGCTGTCTGAGGAGGCCTTACAAATAGCTGTGAAAAGAAGAGAAGCGAAAAGCAAAGGAGAAAAGGAAAGATATAAGCATCTGAATGCAGACTTCCAAAGAATAGCAAGGAGAGATAAGAAAGCCTTCCTCAACCACACGTCTACACATACCTAAAAAAAAAAAGATGATTTTGGAGGGTCTTTATCCCTCCCAGGGTGGTGGTCTCTTTGTCTCCTTCCACTGACGCTTTCCACTTACCTGCTCTTGTGACATCTGAAACTAAGGAAGGCATGTCCCTTTCTTATCTGTCTGGCCTCCCCTCGGGGCCCTGGACTCATGTTCTTGCAGTCCCTCCTTGTCTTGCCTCTGCCATGAGCACTTGCTGGTAGAGCCCACGCTGTCTGGGGTTCAGCTGTCACCACATGCAGTTCAGCTCCGTCCCCAGCAGGGGCACACACAGGGCTCAGCAAGCTTGTTGACATGAGACCTTGGCGTGGCTTGTTTTGTTTCTTTACTCCTCCATGGGGAAGAAGTGTTTTCCAGCACTGGAAGGTGTTGCTAAGGAGCAGTGAGGGTCCTGTTGAGGTGGGCTAGCAAAGCAGCAAATCAGAGGCTGATCTAGTGTGCCCTCGGGAGCCTTCCCCAGTGTCGTCCTGATATTCATCCTTTGTCTTGTGCAGGACTGGGACTGGCAAGGACTTGAAGCACAGGGACCAGTCCGTTTGTATTTGCTTGGTTAACTTCCATCTAGGGGCAAAAATCTCTTTTTTTCCACTGTGTTCCCCAGATACCTGGCACATTATTGACCGGGGGATTTTTTTGCAGAAACTAACACCTGTGGCCAGGAATTTGTTATGTAAGTGAATATTGAAATATCTCGGGTCAGTAACATTCAGGTAGCACACATTAATACTAACGTGTTAGCACATGCCTTCACCCAGTAGGCACTTGGCGCATAAATGTGGAATAACTGAGTAAAGTTACACAGGCGCCTCCCAGATACCAGTCTGCCTTCTCTCCCCGCTGACCTGCCATCGTTGTTCCTTATCTTTACTTCACCTAAATCATCACCATTAACTAGGAAGTGATGTTTCCACAAGTCACATTCCAGAGGCCCCATTGATTTATTAGGACACTGGAAAAGTCACTCAGCCATTATGGAAGGTGCCGAAGGAATTTAGGCTGAGCAGACCCTCTTCTTGGTCTTCATTTTTTAAGATGTGAAGAGCTCTTATTTGCAGTCTTACCCATGAAGTGTTTTGATTTTACTTCAGAGGCTAAAGGCAGCGGTTCACTACACGGTTGGTTGTCTTTGCGAGGAAGTTGCGTCGGACAAAGACATGCAGTTCAGCAAGCAAACCATTGCAGCGATCTCAGAGGTGACCTTTGGACAGTGTGGTACGCAGCCCTGGTCTTCCTGTGGGGGTGTGGAAAGCCTGGAGGTTGATTTTGCTTGGGAGAAATGCAGGTGGGTGCCGTGGCGTATCTCACCAACAGACAAAGAACATTATCACTGGACACCATCCGTGAAACGTTTCTTCTATTGGCTGTAAGATTCAGTTTATGGGAAGAGCTATATTTTTTTCTATTACAAGATTTGTATTTTTTTTCTTTCTGTTACACTAATAGGAGGGCATCAGCACCTTTATTTTATTGCTTGAAACCACCCAGAATATTACTTTTTTTTTAAACAAGGGCTAGGACAGGCTGCCCTATTTATTTATTTAATTTTGACTGTTCTGGGTCTTCGTTGTGGCGTTCTGGCTTAGTTGCCTGGCGGCATGTGGAATCTTGGAGGCTTTCCTGGTGGCTCAGATGGTAAAGAATCTGCCTGCAATGCAGGAGATGCAGGTTCAATCCCTGGGTTGAGAAGATCCCCTGGAGAAGGAAATGGCCACCCACTGCAGTATTCTTGCCTGGAATTCTCCATGGACAGAGGAGCCTGGTGGGCTACAGTCCATGGGGTCACAAAGAGTAGGACACGACTGAGCAACTAACACTTTCACTTTCTTTCATGTGGGATCTTAGGTCCCTGACCAGGTATAGGAACGGTGTCCCCTGCACTGGAAGGCCGATTCTTAACCACTGGACCACCAGGGGAAGTCCTTGGACATTAATTTTTTTGTTTCATTGCTTTATAACTTTTTTATATCACCCACAGTTTTTTTTTTTTTCCACCCACAGTTTGACAGCTGGTATTTGCTTGACGTCAGGGGAGATGAATGTCTTCACAAGCCCTAACTCCTAGCACAATTTAAGATTAAGGGATAGTTTCTAGGGAGGAGAGGTGTAGCCACAATTACCAGAGGTTTGTAACGAAGGGTGGAGGTGGCAGGGAGGACACAGAGGTCGTAATGAATCCAGCAATGGAGCCACCCGAAGGGCCTCCTCTCACTTTCAAAAGGATTTGTAGTAGTCACTACACTTACTGTAGACATTGAGATTTCACTTTTCTGCTTCTGAATTAAGGTTGAGATAGGCTAATTAAAGCACATCTCTTTTTCTCTTTCAGAAAATTTTGCCAAAGACCTTGAAATGTTTGCAAGGTGGGTAGAGAGCTTGATTGTCGGATGCTGGGCTTGTTTCCATGCTTTGATGCTCCCCATCTGGTGGTGAATTTCAGGGAAGCTTGAACCCCTCCCCGCCCCATGTTTTGTGGAGACTCAGTCTCTAATCATGATTCTGTAAGAATGGAACATCTGCTTTAATCATATCCATTCAGACTTGATTGGGCATTTTTTGAAGTTTTCCTCGTATTTGTCGTTAAGGGAAGTGAAGTTATTCAGTTCCAGGTTAAAAAGGTTTGAGTCATGTCTCCAGGATTCTGTGCATGGTGCACTTGCTTTTAAGACTGTTTCTACAGGTGATGTGCTGGGGGGTGAGGCTGGGCGCCGGGCTGGGCTGCTTCGTGCTTTGTGGGGTAGCGCACGGGTGTCGGGATAATACAGCCCATGGCCCCATCAGCCCTGCATTTGCCTGCTGGAGACAAGTGAGACACATGCTCCTTGAAAAGTGTGTGTGACTGGCTTTCAGCTGGTAAAGCGTTAGCTTTTACAGGTGATTTATGCTCCTCTCTTCAATTAGTTCCACAGGTAATTGAAAACAATTGCAGCGAATTGCTTTTATGAAGCAATTTGAATGACGAAGGCCTGAAAGGGCTAAAGCTTTCTAATTTGCTCCCACTTCTGATTTGGTGCCAGCCTCTCCCACACCCCATGCTTTTCACCTTTCTCCTATAGCTCTTTGTTTCTTCGATGAATATTCTGAATGAATTAAAGCAGTAGGTTCTCAGAGGGCAGGCTCTAAATCTTGCCTATTCCTGCGTATATGAGTCCCTAAAAACCGCTTAGCATCTTCAACTTGGCCAAAAGGGATCAGGATAATATATGGGATACTGACGGCTCCTGCGTCTTATCATCGTTAATTCAGGTGGTTGCCCCTTACTTGTGCCCTGCGCCCACCCCCACCCCAGGTCTCCTGTGAAATACATTTACTGCCTTTACTTGCCATCTTTTTTTTTTTTTTAAGATTTATTATTTTATTTTATTTTTGGCTGCACTTGGTCTTCACTGCTGCGCCTGGGCTTTCTCAAGTTTCCATACAAGGTCTTGTTGAGGTGGCTTCTCTTGTTGCAAAGCACAGGCCCTAGGCACACAGGCTCTATAGTTGTGATGGACAGGCTTAGTTGCTCCAGGGCATGTGGGATCTTCCTGGACCAGGGATCAAACCCATGTTCCCTGAATTAGCAGGCAGATTCTTAATCACTAGACCACCAAGGAAACCCCTTGCCATTTCTTTTCTTCTTCTTCTTTTTTTAACCATGCTGTGGGGCTTGTGGGATCTTAGTTCCCTGACCAAGGATTAAACCCACATCCCCTGCATTGGAAGCATGGTGTCTTAACCAATGGACCAAGGAAATCCCTCTTCTTTTTTTTAAAAAATGTGAGTCTTTTATATTACAAAGGAAGACACAAAAATGTAAATTAGTAGACAAATGGTTACTTGATTTGAACATAGAGTTTGTCAGTATAGATCAGAGTTTTCCACCTCAGCACTGTTGACATTTTGGACTGGATGATCTCCGAATTCTGTCCAGTGCATTGTAAGGTACTTAGTGATGTCCCTCGCCTCTACCCACTAGACGCCAGGAGCGAGTCCCCAGCTGTGCGCTTCCTCCTCATTTCTGTGTTAGTTGTAGGAAAAGACAATGACAATTTTAAATACTAGAAATAAAAATGAAATTAGAGCTATTTAGCATTGTCACACGTTAAGTTTTCAGGTATTGTGTGTTTTTTATAGTTGAGAAGCCTACTTCTTTTTGCTGGGCCCTGGGGCAGAGAGGTAGGCATCCCAGGTGGCACAGTGGTAAAGAACCCTCCTGCCAATGCAGGAGATGTAAGAGACCCAAGTTCGATACCTAAGTAGGGAAAATCCCTTCAAGGACGGCATGGCAACCCACACCAGTATTCTTGCCTAGAGAATCCCATGGACAGAGGAACCTGGCAGGCTATAGTCCATGGGGTCACAAAGGGTAGCACATGACTGAAGTGACTTAGCACGCACACACGGGGCCGAGATGTGTGGGCACCACGTGGACTGTCAGCTGCACAAGGAAGGACTCATCTTTTGGGTAAAGGAGTCTGGGGAGAGGCCGTCAGCTGATGCTCTCTGAGCAAGACTGTCAGAGGCTTTACTCAGAGATGTTTCCTCTTCTGCAGTGCTCAGGGGTGTATACCAGCACTCCTTAAACTTCCTCCAAAGAACTCTGAGCTAATTCAAGTGCAGATTTTCTTTGAAGACTTATCTGTTGTCTTAATTTTACATTGTCAAAATATTCCATTAAAAAAAAAAAAATCCTGTTTTAAAGTTTATCACTGAATAAGACTCCCTGGCGGTCCAGTGGTTTAGACTCTAAACTTCCAATGCAGGGGGCCCCAGGTTCAATCCCTGGTTGGGGATCTGCATGCCATGGTGTGGGGGGAAAAATGTGTATCACTGAATAAAATTTAAAAAGCTTCCCTGGTAGCTCAGTCAGTAAAGAATCTGCCTGCAGTGCAGGAGACCTGGGTTTGATCCCTGGGTCTTGAAGATCCCCCTGGAGAAGAAAATGGCAACCCACTCCAGTATTCTTGCCTGGAGAATTCCATGGACAGAGGAGCCTGGTGGGCTACAGTCTGTGGGTTTGCAAGAGTTGGACACAACTTAGTGACTAAACCACCACTACTGAATAAAGTTGATAGTCCCAGAGGGTCAGCTTTATCCTGTGGTTTTGAGTTTTCCCTGTTACATAATTCCTGCTCCTATATTACCCCAGTTTGAGAAATCTGAAATATATACTGCTATTTCAGGTTGGCTACCTATTAGATAGTCTTTGGAGGCTGAGAACCTAACTAGTATTTGTAACAATGTTTCTATGAAAAAAATACACTTAAATTGTAAATACTATAAACTCAGTTCACCTATAAACTTTGGAAAATAATCTCTCCACTTAAGTTGTGAATTTCCTTCATTTAATGTCTAAGTCACCTAATGTTAACATGGTAAAGATGAAACATTTTGAGGAAGATAGGTATTCTACGGTAAATGAATTCTAGGGGCATTTTTGTTGTTATTCAGTCGCTAAGTCGTGTCAGCCTCTGCCACCCCATGGACTGCAGCACGCCAGGCTTCCCTATCCTTCACCATCTCCCGGAGTTTGCTCAAACTCTTGTCCATTGAGTTGGTGATGCCATCCAACCATGTCATCCTCTGCTGCCCCCTTCTCCTCTTGCCCTCAGTTCCCAGCATCAGAGTGTTTTCCAATGAGTCGGTTCTTCACATCAGGTGGCCAGAGTATTGGAGCTTCAGCATCAGTCCTTCCAATGAATATTTAGGGGCATTTTGGGAATAGTCTTTAAAACCTGTCTTGCTAAAAGTGTTGTATGAAAAATTGCTTTGTTATGTTCTCTAGAGTAATTTTCTGGAGCCAGAGGTTTGATTTAGGAGAGTCTGTGGTGTGCAGTTGCTGGCATAGGATGTACCTGCCCCTCCATCTGGGACAGTGGTATCATTAAGACATGGTGCAGAGAAACCAGATGACCAGTCAAGTGGTGGAGAGGGTTGGCTCTGCTGTTTCCTGAATGTTTCTTGTGATCATATATGCTGATCTTACACTGAACAGTTCAGTGCTGCTTCCTCCTTACTCTTTGTCCGGCCCTTTAGGAAGGGGTAACACCAACAGGGCAGCTTGTCGTGCGATACAGACGAGGGCTAGTGTGTCTGTGGCTCCTGACATCCTCCACGCAGGGCACCTCTGGACCGGCTTTGTGGTCTCTTGTCTGTCACTTTCTGTCTGACTCCACCCCCCCGCCGGCCCCGCCCACTTTTCCTCTGTGCTAGTCCTTCCAGGTGGCTAATGAGAAGTTATCTTCTGACGTGGATATTATCCCAGGATAGTCAGATACTGTCCGTCATGATGAGATGGCATGTGATCTTTTCACATTTGGCAGGATGTGAAGGACTAATCTGGCCAAATTACAGAATATAATTTCTGTGAGTTTTATCTGTAAATCAACAGATATTTAGTGAGGACTTGCCATGTGCTGGTCACTCTGATAGTTAAGAACACAAAGATTCCCCCTTATTCCGACTTACAGAGTTCCTACTTATTTTTGGAGGAAGTTAGAAATGGCAAGAAAGGGTGTTATTAGAGTGATAAATTATTGAATAGAGCTCATTGTCTCAGATTACCTTTTAAAGCAGAGATAAGAGAACTGGAACAAGCACTTGCGTCCGTGTTGTGAGCAAGAAACAGAGTCTAGTTGAAAGGGTGTTCTTTGTCCTAGCTGGGCTGTTGCTGGGGACACATTGTCTCCTAGTTGGGGAGGGACACGTGCACAAGCTTTTCCCTGTAATGTAGCCTTTGGGGAAGAGCATTAGGACCTTGGTATAAGCGAAGCTGTGTTTTGTGGAAATTCTATTTCTTCTATTTAGCGTTCATTTAAGCAGCAATGATCTTTGTATTGTGAGCTCTGTGCTATTTTCTCTTTTCACTGAAGGTGCCTCACAGACCCGCTTCTTTTTGCATGCTGGTCGCTGTGCCCACTGTGAGCATTTGGGAAGGCTTGAATGCCTTTTACTTCTCTCCATGCTCACATTCTCCAGATACCCTCGGCCCTCCAGTGGAGGTGGACAGACTGGCTTCTGCTTGCTCTGTCTCTTCATTTAATTGGTATCTTGGCTCATCACTTCACTCATTTCTGTGTCACTGTCACTTAATGGCCCTCACCTGAAAAGATGGGCTACTTAGAGATCCTGCTGGTGTGAAGTCTGGCCATGAACTTTTGTGTTTCATCAAAACTTTAAATAATATGAAACATTCTGGCGAATTGTTTCTGCGCTTTCTACAGACATGCGAAAAGAAGCACAATTAACACTGAAGACGTGAAGCTCTTAGCCAGGAGGAGTCATTCACTGGTGAGAGATGGATTTCTTTCCTCACTCCCCTTTCCCATCAGAATACATTATTCCCAATTAATCACCGGCATCCACGAAGTGATTCCCTCAGGGCACCTTGCGTTAAAAATGAGACACGCTTCAACCACTCAGACCTGCCTGTAATTTACAGTCTTTCTTTCACGATGATGGATCTTGCTAAGCCAATTTGAAATTTTCTAATCAGTGCTCTCTGGATTTCATAATTTGCCTTTTCTGTAATATCTCAAAACTTTGGTCCCATGTTTCAGCTACACCATGGTGTCAGAGACAGGTCACAGGCTAGAGTATCTAGGGGGTGCTTTTATGGAGCCCACAGTTTTGGCGAGCCAGGTGTGGAAGGAGTATCAGTACATCTGGGGTGTGCAGGCAGTTGAGCACATTTTCTGTCTTTTCAGAGACGTCTAGACGTCATCCCAGCCGTGCCCTCACCTTACAGGTGATGCTGTGATCGTCCCAGGCTAGTGGCTGTGGCTGATGGCAGATCCAGGACGCCTGTGAGGTTTCCTGACTTAGTCTGATCTTAGCAGTCAAAATACTTTTACGTTCCTCTCCAGGATGTGAGCTCCACAAGGGCAGAGATTTTTATGTCTTTCTTCTCGACTCCATCTGCCATGCCTAAAAAAGGGCCTGACCCACAGTAGGGGCTCATGAGTAGTAGTTGAATGAATGAACTTGTGTAGCACTTGACATTTCACACAGGACTTCTGTAGGTCATATTTTACACACATCATTTAAAGCTCACAACCACCCTATGAGGGTTTTTCATAAAATGACTAATTAGCCCCATTTTATAGGCCAGACTACTAGAGTTAAGTAATTTCCCAAAGTTAAATATGAAGTTTTCTGGTTGACAGCTGACCCTTAACCTTCAAACCCTGGATCCAGTACTGTTTCCACTGGACTTTTTTCTGTCTCTGCTCTTCTAATATTGTTTCTCTAAAGTTTAAGTCAAGGTTAAGGATGATACGATTCCTAATAGCTCCGGTGCCTGGTGGTGCTGCGTATCAGTGGAAAAGACATTTTTCTCTCCTCTGACATTCTCTCTCAGAACTGTAACTTGGTCAGCTTCAGTAAGCAGTTTCTATCTTTTGCAAGGAATTGTCGATGCAAATCATCTTAGACTGTTAATTGGGAAGTTTCCTGCTTATTGCGTATGTATTTACCTCAGAATATTGTTTTAATTTTGGACTGTTAAATTTTGGTCATCTGACAGAAGCCTGTTACTGAAGAGTTGCAGCTAAACTTGTGCATTTGACTGAATCTTCCCTGAGGGCAAGGACCTTGTCTTATTACCCTTGTAATTACCAGATCTCTAGGATCTGGTACACAGGAATTGCTCAGTAATTTTAATTGGGTAAAATTTAGGGCTTTTGACTTTATCTGTGCTTTGTAGAGTATGTTTGTGATTGGCATGCCTTTCGTAAACTACAAGTTTTAATTCTTCTGATTATTCAAGGAACTCCTATGTGAGTAACCAGTGAGCTGACTTTTGTCATTGATTCCTTCCAGGAAAAAAAAATTGGAAGCTGTGTTTAACTCTGAGGAATTTAACCCTGGGTGAGAGTGGTTGGGAAATGGCATAGATAGATTTTTTTTCTCCCCGACTAGACTTATTAATGGCTTTACAATCAGGTAAAAATGTAATTAAAAAATTTTTTTTTGTAGCTAAAATACATCACAGAGAAAAATGAAGACATCGCTCAGCTTAACCTGGAAAAAAAAGCAAAGAAGAAGAAGAAGTTGGAGGATGAAAACAGAAATTCAGTGGAGTCAGCAGAGGCTGGTGTAGAAGAAAGTGAGAATTAAACCTTGTTGCTGTTTGGAGAAAGTGGCCTTCAGCAGGCAGAGTGGCTAAAAGCACATATTGCCAATAGAGGGTTCTGAAACGATCAGTGGAGATTAAAAGACAAAAGGCTTGGGTGCTTTTTGTATTGTACTCTCCAAGTCATTGACTACAAAAGCTGGTTTAAAAGAGAAGTGGAAACTCTTAAGCAAAATAGTTCCATGTCTTACTGAAGTGCATGAAAAGGGCATGTGTTTGAATGGTATATGTTGGAAATTGTATCTATTGTATTAATAAAATAATGTTAGCAAATACATATGGTTGACTTTTTCAAGCAAAAAAATCATATGTTCATTCTTTTATATCATTTTTCAGGCTGACAATCACTGAAAGATGACTAAAACTATATGCATTTAGTCCCTTTTTGGCTGCACCATGAAGCTTCTGGGATCTCAGTTCCCCAACCAGGGATTGAACCTGGGTTCTCGGCAGGGAAAGCGCTGAATCCTAACCCCTGAGCCAACAGGGAAGTCCTCCAGTGTTGTTTTTCAGTCACAGTTCATGTGACTTTTCTGTGGCTATGTTGTAAGTTGATTGGCCACACTGGATGGAACTTTTGCTTGAGAAGAAAGTCTGACTACTCCTCCAAAACAGTGCAGCGTGCGTCTTCTGTTTCAGGTTGTGAGAGATGATGGTTCCAGGAATCCCACGTCTTCTGTCTTCTCCTTGGGGTTTCTCAGAGGCCCAGGGCGAGCGTGTCTTTTAACCCAGTGGGACAATAGTGGCAAAGAAAAGGGACTGGCATTTACAGAGCCCGTTCTGTGTGCCAGCTCCTATTCTAGGTGCTCCGTGTAGTATTTCTTCACACATTTTCACAGTATTTTTATTTTAAAATACTGATTTACTTATTTGGCTGCACCAGTCTTAGTTGTGGCACAAAGAAAGTTTAGTTGCGGCATGCGAACTCTTAGTTGATTGGGATCTAGTTCCCTGACCAGGGATCGAACCCAAACCGCCTGCATTAGGAATGTGGACTCTTAAGCCACTGGACCACAGGGAAGTCTCTGACTTGTTTGTATTTTAGACAAGTGGTCCCACCACACATTCTTCAGGGATTATAACACAGGGGTGGTCAGACTTCGTAAGGAGCAGCAGGGTGTAACCCCGAGTCCTCAGGAACTGCCCCTTGCCCACTGCCTGTTCTGCTCAGGGTTTAGTTTACTCTGGCATGTCCATGCGATGTCAGTCATCCTCTCCCATTCCATCTTTGCTGACCGTTAGCAGAAAGGAGTTGTAGGGCTCTTTCTCACAGGCTTGCTTCCTTAGAGTCCTGGGAGCTCGTCTGAACTTTAGACTAATTAACTGTATAACCAGCTGACTGGCCATATGAAGCAGCACATGTCTTTGAAATACATGTGGCCTGGTAACATAGTCGGGGCAATTTACATTTATAATGTTTGTCTTCCTTGTTACACCAACTTCTCAAAAAAAGGTGAAATAAAAGATTCTGCGTTACTTTTTTATTACTAAATTAACAAACCAGGGATGTTCCACAGCATCCCCTTCTGTACACAGCAACAGCTGGAATATGCTGGTCGACACTTGTCATGTACAGCTGGTACCTCGACACCTAGTCGTCTGGGAAAGTGTAATCAGGGCCCGCTTACTGCCTTTACTGAATTGTGGAATCTGTAAAGAACCCTTAGAGGTCATGGAGTCCAGTCTTCTCACCAAGTAGGAAGCCCTTCTATAGCACTGATGACTAAGGTCCCCTAGGCTCTCCTGAACTCCTCAGGTGCACAGGGCCCTTTCTGTTAGTGGACACTAACTGTTGCAAGTTTCTTCTGTGTGTAGCGAACAGTCTTTCACCTTGTATCTAGGTCCTAGTTCTGCCTTTTAGAAGAAACAATCTCCCTTTTTCAAAATAATCCAGTACTGAGTCCCTTTTAATCCAAGTTCCCATAGTACATCTTTTCAGAAACACTTTTTTGCATAAAACATTAGATTGTCAACTCCCTATGGGTGGGCTTTGAAATGGTGATCACTTGGTGCCTTGTGTAGGGCCACACACACACAACAGGTGCTCCATTGAATACTGGGTCCCTGGAGCCTGAGATGAGCGGCGGGGGCACACAGGAGGAGGAGCCCTTGCTTGGGTTTCATGGCTCTCACCAGGGATCTCCATTGTGTTGTGGTGGGGAGCTTTTCTTTATACTGTGGGGAATAAGGACTAAGGACTTGGAGTATCTTCTTTAAAAAAAAAAATTATTTTTGGCCGTGCTGCTGCTTTGCTGCTGTGTGCAGGCCTTCTCTTGTGGTGTGTGGGCTTCTCATTGCAGTGACCTCTTGTTGCAGAGCATGGGCTCTTGGGTGCCTGGGCTTCATTGCTCTGTGGCATCTGGGATCTTCCTGGACCAGCCAATGGACCACCAGCAGAGTCCCAGGGTATCGTCTTAGTGACAGTTCCTAACGTGAGCCCTGTTGTGTTTTCCACTTGTGTTAGGTGCTTATCATGATCTTATTTGATTCTCACAATTCTAGGATGTAGGCAGTAGGTACTGTTTTTATCCCTGTTTTATAGATGAGGAACCTGAGACCCTGGAGAGGTTAATTAAATGGCAAAACCAGGATTTTAGTCTAGAGCCCTCACCTTGAGGTACTAAGATATATTGCCACCTCCTTGAAAGCAGCCAGTAACAAGATCACACAAAGCCTTCCCCGGCCTGCAGCTTATAACCTTCCTTGGCACATGTCACACTGAAATTTTACTTTTCTCTCATTTGCAGAGCATGTCTCCTGCCCCTTAGTGAGGCTGGAACAGCCCTTTCGGGGTGGATGGTCTTTGTCCTTCTATGTAGTACACGCTAGGTGTTCAGTGTTCAATGAGTTCATGGAACAAAATCTTGAAGTTGGGTGAGCTACCATGATTATCTCATCTGTAAGAATATCTGGAGTGAAAGTCGCTCAGTCTTGTCTGACTTTTGCGACCCCATGGAATATACAGTATATACAAAATATATAAAAATACACTCAGAGGAAAAAAGTAGGAAAGGACTATATGCACCTCCTTCACGTTTCGTGGCTCAGTCAAGATGGTAGATGACAAGCTGGTTCTGCCTCCATTATTTCCTAAATTTTTGAAATGTTGAACTGGTTTCAAATTTAAAAGACATGAAACTGAAGTGGAAGTGAAAGTCGCTCAGTCCTTTCTGACTCTTTGCGACCCCATGGACCCCATTCTCCAGGCAAGAATACTGAAGTGGGTAGCCCTTCCCTTCTCCAGGGCACCTTCCCAACCCAGGAATCGAACTGGGGTCTCCTGCATTGCAGGTGGATTCTTTACCAACTGAGCCATCAGGGAAGCCCTAAGAATATCTAAACGTTTTAAAATATCATTTGTGGGAATTAGGCAAAAAAAAAAAAAAAAATTTTTTTGGTACCAAAAAAGGACTAAAGCAAGATGCACTTTATGGCCCATAGTGGGTCATTTGGCTGTGCCGATTTTACCTAGCATCTTAACAAATGTGCAATGCAATGAAACTTAAAGTTGCGATTTCCCTTGTGGAGGGGTGTGAACCAGCACTTTAGAAAACTGAAAGCGTCAACGTTCACTTCTGGAACGTGCCGTCAGTTCTTTGGTCGCTTTACTTCCCTTTAGAACCTGGCCTCTGATGTCATCTTAGGTTTGCGATGGATGTTTCTGATTTTCCTAGCTGTCTCAGGTGGAGAAGGTCTGTACATTTGTCTGTGTGATTCTGAACCTGGGACCTGCAAGGAGGAACCAGGGGTGGCAGAGACAGCTTGATGTTGTGGATTCTCAGCAGTGGAGCTGTAATCAGGAGAGGAGACCCTGGGAGCTGGTCAAGTGTAGGGCATTCACTGGGCTCCCCTGGGGGTCTAGCGGCTGAGATTCCATGCTTCCACTGCAGGCAGGGCGGGGCAAGGTGAGGGAGCGGGGGGAGCGGGCATGGGTCGGGGAAGTTCCACATGCCTCGAGGTGTGGCCAAGAAGAGAAGAATCTATCTGCATTTCCACCTTAATAAGGTGACTGATGCAAAGAGCTGAATCATTGGAAAAGACCCCAATGCTGGGAAGGATTGAGGGCAGGAGAAGAGGGCAACAGAGGATGAGATGGTTGGATGGCATCACCGACTCACTGGACATGAATTTGAGCAAACTCCAGGAGATAGTGAAGGACAGGGAAGCCTGAAGTGCTCAGTCCATGGGGTGGCAAAGACTTGGACACGACTTAGCAACTGAACGACAACAAAAGGTGATTTGGGTCCACATCACAGTTTGGGAAAGCCTGGGCCAGAGGACCGTGGCCTGCTGGCGGGGAGGTGGTGCTGCGGAACGAGCACTTGGTGGCCTGAGGTGGTCTGCTGAGACCAGTGGATGCTCTGAGTGGCTCCCGGAGTCCTCACCGTCTCCTTGTTGAGCTGATTCAGTCATTCTTTCGTGTGGGCAAAATTGCAGATTTTAAGTTCCTTTGCTGTTGAAAGTGTTAGTCGCTCAGTCGCGTTTGTCTCTTGCGACCTCATGGACTATAGCCCGCCAGGCTCCTCTGTCAATGGAATTCTCCAGGTAAGAAGACTGGAGTGGGTTGCCATTCCCTTCTCCAGGGGATCTTGCTGACCCAGGGATCGAACCCGAGCTTCTTGCTGTAGCAGGCTGATTCTTCACCACTAGCACCACTTGGGAAGCAGGTGGTGTTCCTTGTTGTTCAGTTGCTCAGTCATGTCTGACTCTGTGCGACCCCATGGACTGCAGCACACCAGGCTTCCCCGTCTTCCACTATCTCCTGGAGTTTACTCAAACCCATGTCCATTGAGTCAGTGATGCCATCCAACTGTCTCATCCCGTCACCCCCTTCTCCTGCCCACAAACTTTCCCAGCATCAAGGTCTTTTCCAGTGAGTTGGCTCTTCTCATCAGGTGGCCAGTTTTGGAGCTTCAGCTTTAGTCCTCCAATGAATATTCAGGTTGATTTCCTTTAGGATTGATTGTTTTCATCACCATAAGCTCCTTATTCAAGGCTAATTTTGTATTATGTTAAATCACTTGGTTTTGTTCTCAAGACTTCCTGATTGCTTTGGCATAATTGCGAGGAGGTGGAATTTCTAGCCAAGTGCACACGCATCCCCAAGTAGGAGCAAATCCACTCTTGACACAGGAGAGCGCCGAGGTTTTAATGAAGGGGTTAAATCCAGTCCTGAAGCACTTTTGTGGGCACTGATTGCTCAGGCTTGTGCGTCACCACTTGAATGTGAGGGGAGAGGGGGTACAGGCTTTAGATAGGCATATATACAAAAAAAAAAAAAACACACACACAGCTGCAGGTTGAGCTGAAAATATCCCCCTCAGTCTGCAGAGAAGAGACTCAAGTCCACAAAGCACTGGTTTCAGGGGCTGCCAAGCAGGATGAGCAGCTCCAGAGCTGGAGAGAAGTACCAGCCAGCCTGCAAGATGCTGCCCCTCTGCTTGCTGCTGCCGCTGCTGCTGCTGCCCTCTGGGGCCACCACTGCCCTCTCCCCAGAGGGCGGCCTCGCCGGCCACGAGAGTGGGGTGAGTAGTCTGACTCGGCTGCGTGCTCACCCTCTTGTGAGCTGTCCCTTCCCTTGGCAAATCTGGCCACCCCGTGGATCCCCCTCTTCTCTGTGGCTGAGTGTGTGTACAGGACAGACTGCAGGGCTGGGCTTTGCCGTGTGCCCCTCAGCTGCCCTGTGCTGTGATGTCCACATGGACCATTGACTCACCATCTTCAGTCATTAGGAAACTTGTTAGAAAATGCTGACACTAAAGGGAGCTTCTTCAGGCTAGCGATCTCCATCTGCCAGTCTTTGAAACACAAAGCCATCACACTGGTCTATTGCAGTGCAGTTGGTCTACTGCTGCTGCCACTGCGGTGTTGTTAGTCACACTTACTTGTAGAATCTTAATTTATACATACAGAGCAGGTTCTCACTGGCTTAGATTAATTGACATCATTACATTTTCCATTGTGAGAAGTTGTAACTTTATGAGGTGATTTACTTCTCTTTTTTTTTCATTTTGAAAAACTTCCAAGAAAGAGTACATAAAGTTGACCATTAAAAATGGATTTTTCTCTGAAATTAGCAGCTGAGTTCCAGAAAAGCCATTCATCATCAGATTACTCCTTAAAGCTTTCTAAGGAGTCTGAAAGGCCAGAATATAATGTCTCAATCTGATCTGTCTTAAAAAGCAATTTGTGGACAGCCAGGAGTAAGACCAGAGATGGAGACATGGGAAATCAAGCGAAAGAAGCCTCATCTAACTTGGGGGGCTTCTTATCTGCCAGTCACTTGTCAGGGAAAAGGAGACATCTCCCAACCTCTTATAATTAAAAAGATTAGGGGCAAAACAAATAGATTTTTTTCCTTGAATATATTCGAGTTTTTCTTTTCTCTGATTAGAGCAATTCTCTTGAGGTGTTCTCTTAACTCTGCATGCATGCTAAGTCATTTCAGTCATGTCCCTTAACTTTCTCATCCTTTAAATGGAAATATGGCTTGTTGTTCTGGAGCATCATTTTTTTTTAAAGGAAAGAATTATATATCTTAATGCTGGCTGAATCAGATGATTTATTTGTCTTTCCTTTGTCCTCTGCTTCTTTTTAAAAGCACATGCAGGAAGTGGCAGAAATAAAGACAAACAGCCTGTTGACTTTCCTTGCGTGGTGGTACGAGTGGGCCTCCCAGGCCAGGGCAGTGCCCTTTGTAGGAGGGGAAGCCAGGGAGGTGTCCAAACGGCAGGAAGGCACACCCCTCCATCAGTCCACGCGCCAAGATAAAACGCCCTGCAAGAATTTCTTCTGGAAGACCTTCTCCTCCTGCAAGTAAAACTCCACCCATAACTACTCGTGCAAAGAAGTGTAACCATGGATCTGAATAAAATGTATTAATAAGCAGCTGTGATATTTCTTCTTTGTGCGGTTGTCTTCTCTTTCTCATGTAATTTGAAAAGTAGTTTTTATGTAAACTTTAAAAATGCCAACTACTAGATGTCTTTAGTAATTTGGAACCCAAAGAGAGTATTTTATTTTTATTTTTTTACTGAAGTAGAGTTGACTTACAATGTTGTGCCAATCTCTGCTGTATAGCAAAGTGACTCATGTATATATACATACGTATATATACGTATATACATTTTAAAAATATTCTTTTCCATTATGACTTATCCCAGGAAACTAGATATAATTCCCTGTACTATGGAGGAGAACCTTGTTTATTTATTCTAAATGTAATGGTTTGCATCTACCAACCCTGAACTCCCAGTCCATCTCCCTCCCTCCCCCATCCCCTTGGCAACCTCAGGTCTGATCAAAGAAGAGAGTTTTTGATAAAGATTTTTGTGGTTTTTGCCATTATTGTCAATGCAGCTGTGGGGCTTTCCTTCCACATTCATTGTGCTTAGAAGTTGTTCTGTCCTCGTCTTCCTTGCTTTGATTTATAATAGGTAAAAGCTACATATTTAAGTGTTCAGAAGAACATTTCAGTTTACTTTGATATAAACTGTCTAATGTAAAAAATATTTCCCTCATATTAAAAGCAATTTTTAAACACTGTTCTCAAAGAGCAAAATGATTATTCCTCCTATTTTGGCTAAAATTAATTTAAAAACAAATATCATGCTATAATTAAACAGACAACATCATGATGACATGCCTATAAAAGTTCCATTTGAACCTGCTGTTGTAAAATACCCATACTAATTATAATCAGTAGGTTAATATTGCTGTTACAATTCTTATGGATGAGAGCTTCAGGTTTATTTCAAACCAAATAGAGTGAGCGGTGCTACTTCCCAGCCTGTAGCTTGATTGCCTTAACTTCTAATACAACGACCTCCAGGAAATTCCCTGGTGGTCCAATGGTTAGGACTCTGCCCTTTCACTGCCGAGGGTCTGGGTTCAATCCTTGGTCGGGGAAGCAAGATCCTACAAGCCAGGCCTCAAGGTCAAAGAAAACAGAAAAACAAACAAACTCTGGGACCTACAGAGTTGCAGGATCTGGACTTGGTCTGAGACAGAGGCATATGTATTGAAATCTATTATGTATATAAATGTTTTATTTTCCCATTCCTCAATAATTTCCCACAGAAGTAAGTGGATGATGGTGAAAGGAGGGGGAGATTCCTTTCTCATTTCTCTTTCTGTGATATAACACAGAGCAACTGTCGAGCCTCACATGGACCAGGATCTGGGTCTGCTCAGATGGAGGTAGGAGTAAACACATGCTCAGGTTCAAACCCTAGTCAAATTTTAATCCTTCCCATTAGCCCCGGAATCTTTCCTTGGTTACACACCTTGTTTACGGCTCTTGAATCCTAGATGCTAAAGAAAACTTCCAGCACGTGGTTTTTTTGGATGTTAAACTCTAAAGCTTAGAGATTCCTACCAGGAGTTAAGGAAAGTTTCTGATGGTCAGGATTAGTATCAGGAAAACTGGCAAAGGCTGGCTGGAAGGCATTGCAAGGATGTTTTCTTCTCTGGACACCAGGGGAACAGACTCACAAAGTATGACTGCTGACCGTTCCTTTCTGTCTTCCACAGAGCTGAGCTCATATTCGTAATTACTAGCTGAGTGAAGTATAATGTGATGGAAGAGTCTTAATAGCATCCTCATTTTCAAACACAGCAGGGACCTGTAAGTGGGTCAGCGCACTGGTGGAAGATGCCTGCCTGAAAGGCCAGCTGACCTTCAGGATTTAAGGTTCTTCTAGAAGAAAAGAATGCTTACTGTCTTTCAGTTTTGCTTAGAGCCATACGTATACATTCCTTAGGATTGGGGATTTTAACTTTTTGAAAAAATAAACGTTTTCTTTGGCTGCACTGGGTCCTTGTTGCTGTGTGTGAGCTTACTTTAGTTGTGGCGAGTGAGACCTACTCTTCATTGTGGTGTCAGGCTTCTCACTGCAATGGTGTCACCAAGACAGCACTGGTGCCCAGGCTCTAGGGTGGGTGGGCACAGGAGTTGTGGTGCATGGGCTTAGTTGCCCCATGGCATGTGGGGTCTTCCCAGACCAGGGGTCGAACCTGTGTCCCCTGTACTGGCAGGAGGATTCTTAACCACTGGAGCACTGGCAAAGTCCAGAGATTTTAACTTTTAACTAAGTAATATCTGAAGGAATTGAGGCTACATTAATGGCACCTCCAGGAAATCCATCAAGTTTAAGCCCACCTTAGTTCAGGGGCCTTAGAAAAATGTAAACTGGCATCAACTGCATGTTAGACTAGATTAACATGCTCATCATTAGTAAACTAGGGTAATTTCCTACCATCAGGTTTTTGGTCGACTGTAGTCCTACCTGGTTTAATTCCTGGGTTGGAAAGATCCGCTGGAGAAGGGATAGCCTACCCACTCCAGTATTTTTGGGCTTCCCTTGTGGCTCAGCTGGTAAAGAAATCTGCCTGCAATACGGGAGCCCTGGGTTCGATCCCTGGGTTGGGAAGATCCCCTGCAGAAGGGAAAGGTTACCCACTTCAGTATTCTGGCCTGGAGAATTCCATGGACCGTATAGTCCATGGCATCGCAGAGTCGGACACGACTGAGCGACTTTCATTCATTTGCATTTGTGTAGTTCAGTATGGTCAAATGTGCAGATCTAGGACATTTGTTTCCAGTATTTGTCACCAGAGTAGATCCTTAACTGCTAAGGAGGAACTGATGTGACATAAGCATTCAACCGAAGTCCTTTCATAGTATTCGAATGTCAGGGCTGACAGCAAACCATTTCAGTGGAAACTCAGGCCTGTGAGCTCATGGGGGATACATACTCCTTGACCTGACAGTGCCTGCTGAAGGGATTACCCACATCTTAATAACAGCAGCTTCTTCAATAGAGACAGGGATTTGATCTTGAAGAAATCAGAAGAGGATATGTCATTCAGCTGTTAAAAAGAAGGAAGTTTCTATTTCTAGACTAGAATGAATGAGGCAAAGACACTGGGCGACGCTTTTTCTAGCTTCTCATAACTTTAATAAAAATTAACACTAATTTATCCTTTTTGTCTATAATTAAATAGTTAAGTGATAAAAGATATATGTTCTGTTCTTATTAAAATAATTATAAGTTGGGACTTCCCTGCTGGTCAACTGGCTAAGACTCCACGCTTTCAATGCAGGGGGCCTGGGTTTGATCCCTGGTCAGGGAACTAGATCCCTCATGCTGCAGCTAAGAGTTTGCGTGCCATGGCTAAAAGATCCTGTGTGCCACAACTAAGACCTGGCACAGCCAGATAAATAAATAATAAACTATTTTAAAAAATAACTTAAGCTGGAGAAAAGCTAGAATTTTCATGCTGATAGTTCCTGTAACATGGTGTTAGAGAATACTGAAGAAAATCTCATAGCTCTGCAGTAACCTGTTGGTTACTTCCTTGTATTGATAATTGTGGAAGTGCTGTCTGACTTAGTTTGACCAAACAGCCAACATTAAGGATGTGCAATCTGAAAATTCAGTGCATTTCCTGGGGAGGAGGGGACCTGTTCCCTTTACTGGGGGCTTCCTGACAGGGCAGAGGACCTCACCTGTCAGCTGTGTAGCAGATTCAGGCAGTGAGTATTTGGAGTAGATAATTTCCAAGGTCCTTAAAAACCTCAAGTAATATAAGACGCAGCCAAAATAACTTAAGGCAAAATACAACAAAATAGGAAAAGAAATGCTGAAGGCAAAAAAAAAAAAAAGATAATAAAAGTTAATTAGGAAATTTAAAAATCTGGTGAGTAAAGGCACATTAATAATTCTTGTAATTAATGTATTTTTTAACAGACTACTATTATTTTATTCTTTTCTTTATGGAAAATGAAAAATCCATTAGTTTTTTTTCCTTTTGCTTTTACCCAGAAATTAAAGGTTGGTAAGTGGTAATTAGCACGGCTCTTGTCAAAGCCAATTGCCTAATGGGGACCGACATTTGACTTGAGTCGAAAGAATGGAATATGGCTAATGTAGAGTTCGTTAGTCCCAGCTGCTTTCTTTGACAGTCTTTCTTCCTAACATCGGCTGTGCCCTGCTCCCTCTCTCTCTCCTATTTTTAGACTATTGCTCTGCTGCTCCGTTCTATTCTAGAAGGCCTGGAGGCACAGTGGTGCAGGGGAGGTAAGGGGTACTTAGGGCAAAATAACTTTTGACTCTACATTTGGTCTAGGGTTTGCAAAGGTCTCTGTTCGCACCCGCCTCTCTCTGGCCCTGGGGAGATGAAAGGGAACCATTCCCTCTATATCGCTGTGCTGGTACTGTGCTCTTCCTCCTACTTGTTGCTCAGTCGCTCAGTCGTGTCTGACTCTTTGCGACCCCATGGACTGCAGCACGCCAGGCTTCCCTGTCCTTCACCATCTCCCAGAGCTTGCTCAAACTCATGTCCATTGAGTCGGTGATATCCTCCAACTTCCTTCATTTAATTTAACCCATTCCACCTTGGGCCTTAGGCTAACCTTTCATTTTTGGAAACTACTGTCCCATAAGGTTAGACTCCACGTGGGTCTGTCTCGTTCCAAAGGCCAAAGTACTTTTTCTATTCTCCTATGCAGCTGAGATGCTCAGTAGGTTTGTTTCTAATACAGAAGACCAATACCAACACCCGGCCCATCAACTAAAGCTCTACTGTGTATCTGGTGAAAATAATTGGAGAAAACATTTTTCATTCAGTAGGGCAAAGATGGAGACACTGATATAATTGGTGAACAGAGATAATTGCTGACACAATAGTTAAATAGAGATGCTGTTCTATTATTTCTGGAACCCAGGCTTCCTTTGCTACTGTGCTAACTATAATGTTCACCAGGCTAATTTATTTCTTTTACACTACCAACACAAGGACTACATTTAGAAATCTTTTAGCAATCATGTTGCAAACATATTAGGTCTTTTTTCATTTGGAGCTGAATTCAACTTATTATTCTGGTATTAACAAAACAAAATAATAGGGAAGGACAGGGAAGCCATGGGGTCACAAAGAGTCAGACACGACTGAGTGACTGAACTACAAATTAACAAAACCAGTGATCTGGATGTAGAGTAGAAGAGTATGTAGACTTAAGAGAAAATACAAGTAAGTGGAAAGAACACCAGGATTGCAACCAGAAGACCTAGGAATTCCTGGTGGTTCAGTAGTTAGGACTCTGTGCTTTCACTGCCAAGGGCCCAGATTCAATCCCTGGCTGGGGAACTAAGATCCCACAAGCTGGGTGGTATAGCCAAAAAACCAAAACCTCAAACCAAAATAAAGCCAAAAGACCTGCCTTTGAACCCTGGCCCTCCAATTAGCCTTATGACATGAGGCAAGTCACTGATCCTTCTTGAGCACAACTTTGCTCATGTACAAAACGAGAGCTGGCACGCCACACCCTCTTTAGCTCACTCAGTTTTGAGGCTCCAGTGTAGTAGGTGCTGGCACAGAGCTGACTGCAAACTGTCATAAAAATCTTCAACTGGCATTACTGCCCCTCCAGGAGCATTTTGAGAACCTGGGGGCTCTTGTCAACTGTCTCAGTACCTGGAGGCTGCTACTGACACTGAATGGTGGGGTGGGAGGTAGGCTGCTAGTCTTCCTGCAAAGCACAGGACAGTTCAACATAGTGAATTATCATCCCACATCCCACGTGTCTTCCCTCCCACCCCCACCACATGACTTTTATGTCATGCTGGCTGTTCACAGGAATGAAAACCCATTCCAAATCAGCCCCAAACCTAATTCTGTTTTGTATACAGACTATTTTTTCCAGTTTTAACATTCCCTGGCTTTGTGAAGAATGCAGCCACCTTATAAATCAAGGACAGATGTGGTATACTGCCCAGAACGTCACTGTTTTGGGAACTCCCATTACGAAGGGCGATGCTGCTTGTGGAATTTGAGTCACCAATCACCATGTACCATGCATGGCTGCTTCTAACAAACTCAAGGTAATTCAATTGTAAGGATAAGCACCTGAGAGCTTCCTTGTGCCTTTTGATGGTCATCTACAGAAAAGGGCATACTGAGATGGATACAGACCATCTTATTGAAAATTATTTTCCTTTGTTTCCATTTGGAGGTATTGTGTTGATGAAGGTATACATGTAGGTAGGTTATCAGCTCTGGCTTTCATTTAAGGATAATTAAAAAAGCATTATAAAATATACTATTAAAAAAGAAAATATTGGGGCAAGTGAGAACCAATGGCATAAGGCATTAGTAGGAGTATGCTGAGTAGACCTGATCCCTCCTTGAGGAGGGTCATAGGAGAAGCAAATAGCTTTTTGTTTTGTTTTTTGCATCTCTGCCTCACCTTAGGACTTATTGTTACTTTTCTTTATTTAATAATTAGCCAATGTATTCTTAATACTATTCTATTTTCCTCTAAGTATGCTTAAAAAGTAAGTCAAATAAGTCAATAACTAATTATCTTTTTCCCTGCAAGAGAAATTGCATTGTAGATTACAAAACTTGAATAACAAGTTAGTACAGAAACAAGAGGAATATAAACCAGAAGTCTCTGTTCTGCACCCAGAGAGACCTGGAGTCGTATCTCACAGAGATCGATTTAATGACCTTTTTATACCCCCTGCTGATAAAACATATTAGAAAACTGAAAAGTTTCACAGTGGTAATGGATATAATTTCACAATACTGAATTAGATATTAGAAATGGTGAATTAGACTCTCTATATGTCCCTATGGTCTGCAAATTTAATATGTGCCTTTAAACATACAAAAAAATTTCATTAACTTGAGAAACAAGTTTGTGGCCATAATCAACATTGATGCATCACCTTCTCTACCATTACTTGTGTTTAAAATTCTGCAGTTCTATCTTTAGAATAAGAATTGTGCATCTGGGCTTCCGTGACGGTCCAGTGGTTAAGAATCCACCTTCCAATGCCTGGGGTTCGGGTTTGATCACTGGTCAGGGAGCTAAGATCCAACATGCTTCGGGGCCAAAACACCAAAACATAAAACACGAGCAGTGTTGGAACAAATTCAATAAAGACTTTCAAAATGGTCCACGTCAAAAAAAAAAAAAGGAAAAGAATAGTAGGTTCATTACTATGATGGTTGCATAGATTATATCATGAAAGAGATATACCATTTGTCTGATGTAGAAGGAAAAGAAAAAAAAAAGGATAGTTGGTCTGAAACATGACAGTTTCTTTTCCATGCCCTTCACAACTACTATTACACAGAGAACATATGAACTTGCAATTAGAGGAGCTGGTGGAACCTTATGGTTCAATATGTAAAGAAAGCTGGAATGGCTTTTCTGAAGAAGACCCAAAGCCCATCTTCTAGTCTGTTCCAGAACATTCTGAAAGGCAGGGGGCAGAGGAGTATGTAAGTAGCTATAATGATTAGGCTAAAGGCATTTACTGACACTGACACAAAACCCAAGGTTTTCTTTGGCATGTTGCTGGCCACCAGCTACATGGGGTCTCGTCTGGTTCGTTTGGGGTTCTCCATGTCTCCAGGCAGTGAACTCGTCCTTGCTGAAATGCTCCTCAGAGAACGCAAGCTCTGCACCTGCTGGAGGCGTAGGCTAAGTTCCTGATTACAGGCCTGTTGAACGGCTTCCGTCTTCTTTAGGTCCCAGTTCAAAGCAACAGCCAGTGCTTTAGGGTCCTCCTTGGCAACCAACTGTGGTAAGAAGAAGAATCATTGAAAACCAGCCCCTCTGCTGCTCTCGCGATTTTCTTTAGGGGAGGTGAGAGTCGGCAGTGTCAGTCTCTAGCTTTATGCTGAGATGCCAGGTTTCCTTCCTATTAAGCCGTCACAGGCGTCTGCTCACCGTACAACAACAACAGGAAAGGACCTCTAGAGAGCAGTTTACTTGGAGCATAAAGTCCTCCGCTCACAGGAAATTTAGCCAAGTTCAATTCAGTACAGCCTCTTTCCCTTCTAGCTACACTGAGGTAGTGCTGGGGACAGGGACAAGGAGGAGCACCCACTCTGATGGGTTCCCTTCTAGTTCCCTGGTCTGAAAGTCAGTACAAGATGACCCCGTTGCACAGGTCCTTCGCAGGAATATTTCATGTACCTCTGGGCCTGTGGATCTTTTTCAACCACTGGCAGATGCATCTCAGAAGCCTGAGTCCTGTAACTCCTCCCTGTCAGAATCAGACATTTCATTACCTACTCTGGACTAGAGAATAAGATTGGATGATCTAAGAGAGTGCATCCATTTTGTTTAAGATTTAGATTATGTGAGACATTTGCAAACGCTTTGCGTGTGGTGGTTTAGTTGCTAATGCCGTGTCCAACTCTTGAGACCCCATGGATAGGGAAGCCTGACAGGCTATAGTCCATGTGGTTCTCCAGGCAAGAATACTGGAGTGGGTTGCCATTTCCTTCTCCAGGGGTTCTTCCCAACCCAGGAATCAAACCCAGGTCTCCTGCATTGTAGGCGGATTCTTTACCAACTGAGCTACAAGGGAAGCTTTGCATGTAATATTAGGCAAACTGGAAGCTATGATTCAGGGTCTGCAGAGGTGAAAAAACCCTGATACAAGTGTCTCCCTGCAAAGGTCAGGGTCCCTGGTGCTCGCCCACCTCCAGATCCTGACTAGACAAACTCAGCTCTGGGGCAGGTTTCTCCTTCAGCGCCAAGAGGATCTGGCTTGCAGGCGTAATTTCGGAGGAGCTCTCTCTAATGCCTGTGTCAACAGCATCGCTCTCGTCCCCAAGGTCAGCTCTGGACTCTGCAAAGCAGATGTGAGATAGAGGACACATCAGCATGCCACGCGCACACACAGCCACCCCAACAACCAGCCAGAGCAATCAGGCGGGCAGATAGCAGCCTGCCATCTTAGAATACCCACAGCTGTGCCATCACTCTTCTTGAGCACACGGGAAGCATCTGGCTCGCTCTCAAGGAAAGGCTCCTACCGAGATCTCAGCACAATGCCTACCTTGCTGCTTCGACAAGATGCCACCTTCCTTCTCCAAAGCCCGAAGGTAAAGTTCCAGGAGCTGCCTGGACTGACGGGCTTCCTCTCTCTGGTCAAGCACCTGCTGGAGGGTGTTCTGGAGCCCCTGGACTGCCACATGACTTTGGCTGAGTTCCTGAGCCAGCTCCGAACACGGGACATCAATGAGCATCTGACAAACAAATACGGGCTTTAAGACATCTGAAAGTACTTTCCGAACATGATGTTATGTCTCTCAAATGCATCAATTTCAAAGACTCATTTCATCTAGTTCCCAAAGTTACCCAATATGGCTGCCTGAGAGTTAGGAGTGATGTGCTGTGCTGCACTAAGTCTCTTCAGTCATGTCTGGCTCTTGGCGACCTCATGGACTGTAGTCCTCCAGGCTCCTCTGTCCATGGAATTCTCCAGGCAAGAATCCTCTTGCAGGGGATCTTCCTGACTGAGGGACTGAACTTGCGTCTCTTAAGTCTCCTGCACTGGCAGGCAAGTTCTTTACCACTAGTGCCACCTTGGGAAGCCCGAGAGTCAGGAGAGAGGCACGTAACTTTTTCAGTTTCCCTCTGGTGAAAGAATTAGGAAAATGTTGCCTTTAGTACCTTATTAAAAACAAAACAGGATGTCCCTGGTAGTCTAGAGGTTAAGACTCTGCACTCCTACTGCAGGGGGCTCAGATTCGATCCCTGGTTGGGGCACTAAGATCCCACCTGCTGCACTCACTATGCACCACCGAGAAAACAGACGTAAAACGCTTAGGACAGAAAGTGACAAGGAGGGCTGCAGGAGTTTGTGAAAGGCTTCTTTGAGGAGCCACTTTATAAGTTACCCTTAACTTTGATATTGCATCCATTTTTGAACAAGTAATATTAATACACATTCATAAGGTCCAACATTTAAGAGGCACAAACTTTGTGAGTGAAGTACTAGTATTACCACCATTTCATAGATGAGGAAAACGAGGCAAGAGCAGTTAATAACTTTGCAAGGATCAGTGTCAGTGCTAATCCTTAGGATCCCGTGCTCTTCCCTTCTCTCCCTTCCATTCTCGCTCCCCATGGTTCCTTTACCTGCCATTTTTCTCCTACCTGCCATGTGGCTAGCCTCTGCAAGCTCCTGTCCTAAGCTTCCCCGTGCAGAGTCTAGCTGCCAGGGCTGGGTTCACTTGTATTCCAGCATCCCTGTTCTGGTGAGGACTGTTATGCCCTTTATCCTAAGGGTATCATAATTTGCTAGTCTGTTGGGATGGGAAGGGATCTCATGACCCCTTTCTGTTTCTTAAAGAAGAAAAAACCAAAGAAGAAAAAAATTCCTGCCTTTCCTTTGCCTGGCCCCAACCTTTCCATGGCAGGTACCTCTTGTTCTTCAGTTTCTTTCTGTGTCCCCTCTTGGGACCTGCCAATGTTTCTCAACTAAACTTCTATGAATTTATTCTATGGACAAGCACGTGTGCAAAATGACACTGGTCTAAGTTTTTTTGCAGCACAGACTGAATAGCGAGACTGATAACAACATGCATGTCCCCCACTGGGGAGACTCATTAAATGAGTTATGGTGGGACTTCCCAGATGGTCCAGTGGTTAAGAGTCTGCTTTCCCAACACAGGGGGCTTGGGTTCAATCCCTGGTCAGGAAACTAGGCCCCAAATGTTGTAACCAAGAGTTCACATGCCTCGACTAAAGATCCTGCATGTCACTATTAAGACCTGGCTCAGCAAAATAAATAAATAGAAAAATGTAGGCATGAAATGGAATACTATGCAGCGATGAAAAAGAACAAGGTATCTTTTGTAAAGTGATCTGGAAAACTTTCCAAACTTCTTTGAAACAGAAAGTGCAAAGTGTGATGAAAGTGGAAGAGGAGGACATGTATATGTAATTGTATATAAAATGGGCTTCCCAGGTGGCTCAGTGGTAAAGAATCCACTTGCCAATGTAGGAAACTTGGGTTCAATCTCTGGGTTGGGAAGATCCCCTGGGGTAGGAAATGGCAACCCACTCTAGTATTCTTGCCTGATAAATTCCATGGACAGAGGAGCCTGGGGTTGCAAAGAGTTGGTCACGACTGAGCGAGAGCATATATAAACTATCTCTGGAATGGGAAACTGGCAGACTGGCTGTCTCCAGGAAGGAAAGCTGGGTGGCTGGGGACAGAAGTCAGACTTTTTCTGTATATCTGTTTTTTCCAAACAGCTTTATTGAGATATAGTTCACACAGCACACAATTCACTGATTGAAGCATATAAGTAAGTGGAGTTTAGTAAAATGAGTGTGCTTTTTTTGTGATTGTGCAGTCACAGCCACAGTCTTAGAACACAGTCACCAGCCCAGAAAAAACTGTACCCATCAGTAGTTACTCTCCTTCCTACTCACAGTCTCCAGAAACCCAACCCCCAGGCAACCACTAATCTACCGTCTACCTCTACAGACTTGCATAGTTTGGCTATTTCATAAAAATGCTATCATGACATCTGTGGCCTTTCATGTCTGGCTTCTTTCATTTAGCCCAATGTTTTCAAAGTTTCTCCACGTTATTGTCATTGTTAGGTGCTAAGTCCTGTCCAACACTTTGCAACCCCATGGACGGTAGCTCGCCAGGCTCCTCTGTCCATGGGATTCTCCAGGTAAGAGAATTGCCATTCCCTCCTCCAGGGGATCCTCCTGACCCAGGGATCAAATATGAGTCTCCTGTACTGCAGGCAGATTCTTTACTGTCTGAGGCACCAAGGAAGCCTAATGTATTAATACTTCATTCCTTCCTATGGCTGAATAAAATATTCATTATTTGGATAGACAACATTTTATTTATTCATCAGCTGATAGACATTTGGTTTGTTTTATTCTTGGCTATGTCTCTTGGATTTTGAACCATGTGAATGTATTAGTATTATTTATTCAAAATAAATATACGAAGATTAAAAAATAACCAAAAGGTCATCTCCTTCAAGGAGACTTCCTTGATCTCCCAATCTAGAGTAGCCCCCACCATCTGGGCACACTGCTGGTTTCGTCCACCTCCTTCCACCAGAATTTGAGTTTCATCAGAGCAGGGACTGTGTCTGGCTTGTTCACCACTGTGGGTGGTAAGCTGCTTCAGTTGTGTCTGACTCTTTGAGATCCCATGGACTGTAGCCCACCAGGCTCCTCTGTCCATGCGGATTCTCCAGGCAAGAATCCTGGAGTGGCTTGCCATGCCCTCTTCCAGGGCGTCTTCCTGACCCGGGGATTGAATCCAGGTCTCCTGCATTGGTAGGCGGGTTCTTTTCCACTGCCACAACCGGGGAAGCCCTGTAACCCTGTGCAAAGAACTATGCCACACACAGGGGAGGGGCTCAATAAGTATTTTTCTGAATTACCACATACTATTTTTACCCCAATTTTACTGGAGAGGAAACATAGCAGAGAGGGTAAGTGACTGGCTACAGTCTTTGTGATGGAGCTGAGATTTAATTCACATTCTTTAGCAGTACCTCCTTGTCCCACCCCTTGGGCCTAAATAGTCTACGTGGGGCTGTGGCATCTGTATTTTTTAAAAAAAGCTCCACTGGTGATTCTGATGCAGAGTGAGGAGTAAAAAATTTCTACTCCAGCAAGAGAATTAGAAAAATGAAGAACCTTGGCTGTCATCTGAGAACTACTTAAAAATGAGGGAATAATGAAATTATGGTGGCAAGATGCGAGGAAAGTAGGCCGCGGAGGGCAGCAGAGGCCAGATGAGTGTGGCTGCAGAGGAGGCTCACCTGGAGCTCCTCCTCGGACAGCAGGATGATGCTGGATAGGTCTTCCTTCAGCTGCCTGGCCACGTTTTTCCACTTCAACCCTGCCCCGCTGTCTGTTTCATCTCTGTCGAAGGACTCTTGGGTAATCCAAGCGGTACCTCCATCTGATACAGGAAGAAAATGCCAGTTAAGAGTCAGATTAACCTGCAGTGCTCTTTTCACTTCCTCCCCCAACTCAGACCTCCAGGATGTCAGCACGTCCTTCCGACCGACCATTTAGAATAATTTCGATGCTGAAGGAAGCACCTTTTCTCAGGGATTCATGGGAAAACCAATCCCTATCTAGGGCCTTAACTTTCCCACTTGTTCTATCTTCCATTTATTTCTGTGTGAAACTGCTCTGTATTCTTTTATGGAAAGCCACTTAAATCCAGTGTACGGTCATGCATACCCAGGGTGCCACCGTGCTTCCCTTTAAGTTAGTTTTTTGTCTATTTCCGTATCCAAAAATGTTTTTCCTCATCAGCATCTCTCTGTGCTTGGGGATGGGTCTGTCTCTCTCTTTTTAAACTTTTTATTTTGCATTGGAGTATAGCTGATTAACAATGTTGTGATAGTTTCAGGTGGACAGCAAAAGGACTCAGCCGTACATGTATTTGTCCTCCCCCAACTCCCGATCCAGGCTGCCACATAACACTCAGCAGAGTTCCCTGTGCTGTACAGTAGGTCCTTGTTGGCTATCCATTTTAAATACAGCAGTGTGAACATGTTCATCCCAAACTCCCTAACTGTCGGGATGAGTCTCATTCTTTTTTTTTTTTTTTAATTAAATTGTTTGGCAGCACAGGGTCTTAGTTGCAGCATTGGGGATCTAGTTTTCTGACCAGGGATCTAATCCAGGCCCCCTGCATTAGAAGCTTGGAGTCTTAGTCACTGGATCACCAGGAAAGTTCAGGTCTCATTCTTGACTGGAGGAGCTGCAGCCACTATTTGCTGTCTCTAGGGCCCGAGTAAAAAGGTGGTTGGGAAAGTCATTGCTGAAGGGTGATTTCCACACTTTGGTGGCCTGGGCACTCTCCTCAAGACACTTCTTTAGCTCTCTGATCCTTGCTCATCCGTATTAGTTCCCTCTGTATTGCCGGTGAGGATGACGGTAATGATAGTGACAGGGAGTATTGATTTATCTGACTGTATGCCAGATAAGCCCCACTCCAGTACTCTTGCCTGGAAAATCCCATGGACGGAGGAGCCTGGTGGGCTGCAGTCCATGGGGTTGCTAGGAGTCGGACATGACCGAGCAACTTCACTTTCACTTTCCACTTTTATGCATTGGAGAAGGAAATGGCAACCCACTCCAGTGTTCTTGCCTGGAGAATCCCAGGGATGGGAGAGCCTGGCGGGCTGCCGTCTATGGGGTCACACAGAGTCGGACATGACTGAAGCGACTTAGCAGCAGCATGCCAGATAAGATGTAAATGCTTTCTATCAGTGGCTCTTTCCTGGGAGTGATTCCTGTGATCACCACACACCTGTAGACATGTGACAATATCTAGAGGCATTTTGGGTTGTCACAATTAAGGTGAGGAGACGCTACTGGTACCTAGTGGGTAAAGGCCAGCAATGCTGCTAAGTATCCTACAATGCACAGGACAGCACCCCCACAACAAAGAATTTCCTGGCCCAACATGTCAACAGCATTGTTGAGAAGCCCTGGCTTGATATGTACTATGTTCTCGCATCCTTACAACAATCCGAGGAGACAGGTACTATAACTACTGTCTCAATAAGGGGCTGAGAAGTTAGATAATTTGCTCAGGGTCATGTGACTATTAAACGGCAGAGCTGGGATTCAGACCAGGTAGTTTGACCCTATCTGTGGCCCAGATCTCTCTGCCCTGCTGTGTTTTAGTTGCTGTGGGTCCGTGAGTTACTTGAGACCTGACTCCATCTCATTCATCTTCATCCCCCGACTCAGCGTCACTCTGGCATACAGAAGGTGCTCAGTAATGCTTGCTGCATAAATGCTGAAACAGCCAGCCAAACAGCAACCAGGTGCCGCGTGTAGTAAAGTACATCACGATGGAGGGTATACTGTATATACGGCCAGCATTTCTTACCTGAATTGTGTGTCCACTTCTCATTCCCAGCCAATACCACAAACTTAGTATTGGCAGGAAGACATAGGAAGTAATCATCATCATCCACTATGGTGCCATCCTCTGCCAGGACCAGGGTTACTGGTGCCAGGGACTTATCAATGGCCAGAATGTCACAAGCTGAGAGGAATAAAATGTTTGGCAATTGACAAATATCCATAGGGAAATTATATCTGTTCTGTACTCAATATGTATGCCCCCAGAGCCTAGAAAAATCCCTGGTAGCTAATAATAACTATAATGATGACCACTAATACTAATATAACATTTACCATGTGCCTGGTACTATACTAAGTGCTTTTCATATACAGTACTTAATTTCATAACAATCCTGTGGTAGATACTATTGTTACTCCCATTTTTACAGATGTCAAACCCAACACTCAGAGAGGTTAAGTAACTTGCTCAAGGTCACACAGTAAGTAACTGGCATTTAAACCCATATAGTCTGGCTCTTGAAAACGTTTTTTCTCCAGCTACTCAATATCCTCATTAGGAGGCACTCGACTCTTTCCTTGGATGAACAACCAACAAAAGTCTGATTTGATTCTTTGAGAATAAGCGCCTTTCGTTCATTTTCTCAGTGGTCTAAATGACTCAAATTCTCCCATGTGTCCAGAGAAAAAGAAAATTTTAAAAAAGAAAGAAAAAAATACTTTATGTTCTTGCAGTATTTCACAGTCTTACTAACCTATAGGAAAGAATAAAGGAGGCAGAAGACAGAAGATTGTAACAGGAACTTTTCATCTGTGTGATCAATGGGCAAGAGGTTTTGTCCAGGGCAGGTCTGTACTTGCCTAATGATGGCAATGCCTAAAATGCTAACGGGACTAGAGCACGCAGAAAAGTAGCCGAGAGACTACAAATATCATCAGGCAATATCGTCTTGCACCCAGCAAACCTTTCACAGGCCGAGCTCCAAACCCTGCAGAGGCCGAGCTCCAGAAACACAAGCACTTATATGGGCCTCTGTGCCAAGTGCATCCAGCCACTGCACTAAAGGGGCACTAAAACTTAAGAACCCTCACTCCAAGAAAAATTATGTAAACACTTATATGGCAAAAGCTATGTCACTGAAGCATTTAGAGTGCTTTGGTTGTTTCTGTGTCTCTGAAAGACTTCTATCGGATACCGGCTAGGCTGAGTGACTCTGGGAGAAGCTCTGAACAGGCAGACATACATACACCTTCACTACCTGCCTAGGGATGACTCACACGTTTAACCTCAAGAAGTTTTTTCGGTAAACAGTTTATTGCTACAGGCTAATAACTTGTAAGTCATTTGAATATATCATCTCCTTGGAGAGTCCCAACAATTCAGTGAAGCAGGGCTGGAAATACAGCCACTTTGCCGATGAGAAAATTGGGGATCAACAGATGGTTACCTGCAAGGTCAGGCAACTAGTAACAACAGTTTGAGGCTCAGAACTTTTGAAAGCTAGGTCACTCACAGCAGCTGTTCCTTGTCTGAACCTCTGGGAAGGTGGGTAGCGGCTCCCTCTTTACCGCACAGGTACCTGCTAGAGCTGACGGTGGAAACCCGCCCCCATCTCGCTGTAAGCTCACTTGGGGGCCCCAGTACCACCTTAGGGAGCCCGAGTGGCAGGACTACACCAGGCTGGGTTCGATCCACAATCTGAGTCACCGGAGGCAAGACACCGAAGTAGAGTCTGTTTTAATTCATTTGCATACTGCTTCCCGTCTGCCTTTCCACCATATGAATCTCACATAAAGTAAATTAAGTTAAAACGCTTGGCACAAACGCTGTGAAACTGATAAGTCGCTATACCCACGTGAGTCATATCTGTCCCAAGGCTCCTCCACTTGAGTTACAAGAAGCCCCAAGTCGTCTTTCTTGATCTCGGTTAGCCCCGCTGGCCATCCTCACCCTGCCCTTGGCTCCCTTCAGCCCGGGCTCCAGCCCTCCAAGCCCTCGCCCCGGTCCCGTGCCTACCTTTGTTCCTCAGCTCCTTGAGGCAAGAGGCCGCCACGCCGTGCTGTTCCCGGCTTTTGTTGCGGCGCAGCAAACACTGCTTTAGAGCCCGGATCTCGCCGGGTTCCGGAGCTGCAGGGCCGCCGGGGACCTCCATCCTCTTCAGGGTGGGACCAGACCGACTAGAAGTCACGGAGGCGGGGACGCCGGAGTCCTCCCCAATTCCATCCCCCACGGCATGCCGGGAAATGTAGTTCTCTTCGTAGCAAATCACGCGTCGGACCAAGGCACGCCGGGAGATGGAGTTCTAGCTGCTCCTAATCACCTGCGGCTCACGGGGGCATGCCGGGAGCTGTAGTCTGTGGGTTCAAAGCCAACTTAGGTCGCGCAATTCAGTCCAGGAGGTGTTTTTGTTTTCCTACCTTATATTAAGGAGTTGCATTTGCCCGTTCAAAATGAGGTCAGTAGGGGGTAATTTTGCAGTATGATGGACACGCGTGTATATTTCCTTGAATTATTTCCTTGAACTCTTTCTTCCATGTATGTTTAGTTGCTAAGTCGTGTCCCACTCTTTTGGGAACCCCTGGACTGTAGCCCGCCAGGCTTCTCTGTCCATGGGATTTCCCAGGCACGAATACTGGAGTGGGTTGCCATTTCCTTTCCCAGGGGATCTTCCCCACCCAGAGATCGAACTGGGGTCTCCTGCATTGCAGATTCTTTACCGCTGAGCCACCGGGGTCTCAAAGAGTAGGACAGGACTGAGCGAATGAACTGAACTAAGCCGACTGGGAAGCCTCTTTTGCATATATAGATGCATGATATTAATACTTAAAGCAGTGTCATTTTACTTTGTACTGTTTGTTTTTCCTTTCCAACCTGAAAAGATCTACAAAATGTCCCAAACTTCACGCTGATTCGAAGGAAATCAGTTTTAAAAATTGATGACTGTAGTTTTCAGTCTTGCTGAAGACATAACAGAGAAGCACAAAATACTCCCACATTTCCACGCATTCGATTCTCTGCTTCAGATCTGTAGATTGGGTTGGAACCTCGGAATGAAATGCTTAAATGTTAGGTTAAACATTATAATCTCAAATCAGAGAGAAAAGGGGAAATCTCATCACTGTTGAGATTGTCCAGATGCTGCTTGACAACATATTTGTCCTTGTTCTAATACTGCTACTTAGGGAAAAGTCTGTGTTTTTCACTCCTGAAAAACCAACACTTAAGACTGAAATAATACAAAAAATATCAAAAAGTTTCCTGGCTTAAAAGGGGGGCATTTTATATAAACAAGGAATAATTTGTTATTCCTGTTATTCCTGGCCTGCTGCAGTCCATGGGGTCGCAAAGAATCGGACACGACCCAGCGATTGAACTGAACTGAAGGAATAATTATCAGCCTGTATTAATTCAGGGTCAATCCCTTTAATATTTTATTAAAGGAAATCAGATATTATCTCATAAGAAAAATACATTTAAAACAGTGTTTGGTAGGAAGAATTGTTAACTGAGGCAATGCTTTTGAATATGCCATCACTGATCAAACACAACTGCGATATGAACTGACTGATATTTCTAATGTATACAGCTCTTTCGTGCATGTAATGTCACAATTGGCTTAAAATCTAACAACTCAACCACTATAAAGTAATAAAGGTTCGTAGAAGCCTTACCTCTCCCAAAAGCACTCGCCTTCTGAGTTCTTCTAAAAGACCTGCAGACAGTTATCGGACTCCTGTCTCCAAGATGTTTTAATTATGTGAGTGTGTGTGTGTTTGTGTGTGTGAGTGTGTGTGTGTGTATTTGGCCTGGACTTGAGAGCAGGAGTTGTCTTTTATCTTATTTCTCACACCTACCAAGCAGCCAATAGTAAGCACTCAACAAATGGTACTGAACCAAATCATCAATTGATTAATTAATTTCCAAGTCTCTTCACATTGATTAATTAACTACTTAGCGTGTCCCTACATGGGCTGCTGTCTATGGAGTCGCAGAGTCGGACACGACTGAAGCGACTTAGCAGCAGCATATGTGCCCATGGGCAGAGATTTAATTCAGTAAGTATAATACACATATAAGAAAGCAAAGGATAGACTTCGGTTTTGCTGTAAAAGGAGAGACCAAAGGGAAATAGCGCATGTTGACCTTGTGGTGGGAGTTCCCCTCTTCTCCCACAGTGACCTGCCCCAACCCCCATCGACAGCTCAGTTCCGGCTACTTTAGTCTGGGCAGAGAGCGAGAGCGAGGGCGCTTGGGAGAAGCCTCGCCCTACGGCGATAGATTAGTCAGGCCTCAAAAAGATGGCGTCCTCGGAGCAGGCTGAGCAGCCGAGCCAGGTAAGGGGAGTGGGGTTGCCCAGTAGTGGTGGCGGGGACCCCCGCTGGAGTTGTGGGGGGGTGGCTTGGCGGGTGGCTGGGAGCCCGGTGGGGATCCTGAGCCTCGGAAACAGGCGCCCGCGACCTCTAGCCACCTCCGGGGTCCCGCCCCTCTCCAGGTCCTCGCCGCCCGGCCCCTCCCCCGGTGACCCCTCTTTGACCACATTCCCGAGCCGGGGCTCGGAGGCGCCCGCGGTCCCCCCCCTTCTCGCCTGCCGGCCCCTGGGGTCCCACTTGTGCTTGGCTGGAGCGGTGGCGGGACCCTTAAGAAATCCCCCAGCCTTGAGCTGCGAGGGCTCCTGCTTGAGAGGGGTGAGAGGCTGGATCGTTCCCGGCCGTTCCGTCCCGGGAGGGGCCTGACTCCCTCAGGGTTCCCACTTCCCCGCAGCCTCAGCCTCCCGGGCTACCCTGCTGCCAGCCTCTTCGTTTTCAGTCACCTTTGCGCTTCCCCTGCTAAGTTGGAGGGTGGGAAATATACTTGGACTCTCAGTGCGTTGGTAGGAAGGGGACTCATTGTAAACAACAGACGCCACCGAGCTAATGGCTGGTAATCTGTCCTTGCTGCCCAGTTTGGTTTTCTCAGCCAGACTCCAGCCTTTCAGTCATAGGTGCAGCCAAATCCCACTCCAGTTCGGGGACCTTGAAAGTGCTCACTCCTGTTAGGAAGCAGTGGATGATAAGGCTTCTGAAGGCGTTTGTAGTCCAAAGGTGGGGTGGACTGGGGGTAAGCGGTACTTTACAATTACTGAGTGTGTGCCATCATGCCGAGGACAAATTACGCTTATTATCTCGTTTAATGCTCATTACAACCCTTATGAAGTACAGGCTATTAAGCGCCATTTTGCAGGGTCTGTAACGAGCCTGATTAAGCCTGGATTTGTGTGTGACTCCACTAGTTAGTCCTGCACGTGTAAGTTTAGTTAGGATTGGACAGAGGAGGAAGAAAATGGTGTCAACCTGGACTCATCTTCATTTCTCACCTCCTTGAAACACCTGTGGACTTTTCAGCCGCCTACTGGTATTTCACTTCCTTCCTTGGCAGAAGAATACCACTTAGTGTTTCTTATTACTCTTTCATTCTTTATGATAAGTCCATTACAGGAATTGCACTTAGAGAAGTAGCGTGTTCCCCAGACCAGCTTCCGATAGCGAAGCGAATGATTCAGAGAGATGTCTGCATTGTAAAACATGAGAAATAAAGAGGGCTGCTTTGGTCTTCTCACTGTCGAAAATTCTGGAGTGTGGGGAGTGTCCTGAGTTGGAGGGTGTGGGACTCTTCATTCTTGCCTTAACCCACTTAGCTTGCTAACATACCGAGGTTCCTCGGAATCTGGGCTTCTCTGAACTCTTATATATTAGGAATGCCTATAGGCTGGGATTAAAGGATGCCAGAACGTGTAATTTTCCTGTAACTGTGAAGGTTTCTAGAATTTTTGCCACTGGGAGGCTTTTTAGCACCCAGGGAGTCCTTTGGTTCTAGAAATTGTCTTCTCTGTGCACGTGGACGGGATCGAAGGTCCTGAAGGGGATTTTGGCTGGCCTCTGTTTGGTTTTCAACTCTGCTTCTCCTTTGCCCTCCTTTCCAAAGCTGGTAGAGATGGGATTGCATCAGAACATGCTGGCAGACTGGGGCAAAACTTAAATGTTTCACACCAGATTCTGTCACTGTCTGACAATAAGCTGCAAATGCATGCATTTTAAGTGAACAGTTGCTTCGCATTTCATTTTCTAGTCCTGATCAGTGGTTTCCCCATTTCTCCAGTAAAACACAGTGGAACTGAAAGAACTGTTTGTATATTCCCCCAAACCTGGTTTGGGTGTGAGAAGAACACATCACACCTGTGGGACTGAGCCAGTATTCTGTCTCTTGTAGATAGTTTGTTAGCTTTGTGGCATCAGTCTCTTGTTTTGAAAGATTGAGGGTAGATAACCAGCACTTTCTTTGAAAGGCAGTATAGAGCAGTGGTTAAAAGTATGGACTCTGAAGCCATCCCCACTGGTCTAGAATCCTAGCCCCACTACTTACCAACTGTGTTGGTCTTGGATAAGTTGCTTCTTTGGCCTTAGTTTCCCCATCTGTAAAATAGGAATAATACTAGTGCCTATCTCATAGCACTGGTCTGAGGATTAAATGAATTAACTTGTTTTAGAACAGTGCCTAACATAGTGTGTTATCTGTTAGTATTCCATGTAGTAAACTCTGGAGTTTCACGCACAAGTCATCTAAGCCTTTCCTCAGTCCCTGTTGTAATATTTTTGGGAGTGTGAGTTTTCATATGTTGACCAGAAGTTCACTAAAGTTTTATTTGCCCTTAAGTAATTGCCTTAAAATTTAAAGGAATACCCTAACTGGTGATTATCCTTGCTGTCCTTTGTAACTTAGATTTCACTGGTATATTTGCTTTTTCATAAGGGTATAATCATTTTATTCTATCTTCAAAACAGTCTGTTGGAATTGCATTTATTGCTTCATACTCTAGTCGTGTTTACTCCACATTACTCTGTTTTGCAAGGCTAATCTCTTATCAAAGTCCCTTTTAGTCTGTACATGTTATGGGCCATTGGAACAGGAAATGTTATCCCTATTTCTGTACTTTCCCACCAGCTTTTCTGTCTCTAGTGAAGAGCAGAGGCATGGTTCAATCCAATGGTCTAATGATTGTTGAGAACTGAGAATATTACGGAATATAGGTTTCCAGTCTGTTCATGTTCACTGGATATAGTTGATTATGGACTGAAAAAACACAGAAGCAGGGAAGGGAGAAGAGTACAGCAAAGATGTTATGGAGAGAAAGGCTTGTTTTCCTGATTGATTTTGGTTTGAACTCCAGCACTCACTCACTCACTCTTGGACTTAACCACTCGACCTGTCTGTGCCTCAGTTTTCTTCTCTGTAAAATAGGAGTGATAATAATTAACCTAGAAGGTTGCTTTGAGGGTTGACTAAAGTTACAGATTTTAAGAGTATGTGGTACATTTTGAGTGCTCATGTTGTGAATGTTAATTTCCTTCTCCAGGTCTCTGCATACAGTTCTGGAAGATTATTGAACTTTTGAATAGCAAGTTCAAACAAGATATTTTGTCCCTCACTCTTATTTTGAGAAGTTTTCAACCTATAGAAAAGTTGAAAGAATAATACAGAGAATTCCTCTGAATCTCTCATAAAAGTGAACGAGATGCATTGTTTACCTTTTGCTGAATTTGCTCTATTTCAGTCTCTTTATATTTTTCTTTTCTTTGGTAAGAATTTGATAGTTACAGACATGGTATTTCATTCAAGAATACTTCACCTTGTCTCTCATAAGAGTAAGGTTATTCTTCTACATAACCATAATACCACTATCACAAAGGAAGTTTGATATTGATAAAATATTATTTATTAATACAGACCGCATTCAAATGTTTCCAATAAAAAACAAATTCAGGATCCAGTCAAGAAATAGGGAGTGCATTGATTTGCCTCTTTAGTATAATTTAGCATGATTCCCTAGCCTTTAAAATTAAAAAAAAAAAACACTTTTTATTGGTGTTTAATATACACCCAGGAAGTCCACCAGTTATGTGTACAGCTTGGTGAATGTTCACAGAGTGAACACAATCCTGTGTAACCAGTACTCAGATCAAGCAATCAAACATAACCGGGACCTCAGAAACCTCTTCAGCATCCCTCCTGTTACTGTCCACTCCCCAAAACATTGCCCCTATCCTGACTTAATGTCCATATGTTAATAGCTTTTTGAGTGACTGAGTCTTTGTGGCCAAAAGCTTTACCGTGGAATTCAAATAAATGTGTTGTGGTCAGTTTTGACAAATATATATATACCTGTTTAACCACCACCACAGTCAAGATCAAAACAATTCCAGTATTCCCAAACATTCCCTTACTCTGCTTCCCCAGAAAATCCTAGCCTTTGGCCTCTGGGAATCTGAGCTGCTTTTTTACCACTAATAGATTATATTTGTCTCTCCTAGAATTACACGTGAATGTATTCATAATGTATATAATCTTTTGTGTCTCACTTCTTTTGCTCAGAATAGCGTTTGTGAAATTTTATATTGTTGTACATATGGCTTAGCAGTAAAGAGTCTGCCTACAATGCAGGAGATGTGTGTTTTTTTATTTTTTTTATTTTTAAACTTTACAATATTGTATTAGTTTTGCCAAATATCAAAATGAATCCGCCACAGGTATACCTGTGTTCCCCATCCTGAACCCTCCTCCCTCAGGAGATGTGGTTTTGATCCCTGGGTCAGGAAGAAGATCCCTTGGAGAAGGAAGTGGCAACCCACTCTGGTATTCTTCCCTGGGAAATCCCATGGACAGAGGATCTTGGTGGGCTTTATAGTCCATGGGGTTGTAAGAGTTGTACGTGACTGAACAGCTGAACCACCACCACCACCATGTATCAGTAATTCATTACTTTTTGCTAGTGTGTAGTATTCCATTGTATAGGTAAATCAACAGCACAGTTGATCTGTGTACCACTTGAACATTTGGTGTATATTAATTGCCTGTCGTCTAACAATGTTATTACAAATTTAGCAGCTTCATGCAGCACACATGTATTGTCTCACAGTGTCTATGGGTCAGGAGTCAGGACACCATTTAGCTGTGTCTCCCAAGGCAGCAGTCAAGCTGTCTGTCAGGGCTGTGATCGCATCTGAGTCTTGACTGGGGAAGGATTTGCTTCCGAGCTCATGTGGTTGTTGGCAGCATTTGGCTCCTTGTGGACTGCAGTGTGAGAACCCCGTTTTGTCAGCAGCTGTCAGCTAGAGGCTGCCCTCAGCTTCTGCCACATGGGTCTTCCCCAGGCGGCCACTTGTTTCTTCAGAGGTGAATGGATATTACAGTCTTACGTAATGTAACCACATATGTGTAATTACATGTGTTCTGTACAATTACAATTACCATACTATATTGGCCAGAAACCTGTCGCAGTTCCTGCCCACTTTCAAAGGGACAACACAAGGGCATGAATGCCAGGAGATGGGGATCGTGGGAGTCACCTCAGAGACTCTTCCCCACATGGTTGGTTCTAGTTTTGGGCTACTATAAATACTCATGTGTGTTTGTGGAAACATGTTTTCATTTTTCTTGGTAAATACTTCCCAAGTGTAATTGCAGGGTCACATGATAAGTGTATGTTGAGCTCTGTAATAGATTGCGTTCTTGTTTTGTAAAGTTGTCCTTGTTGTTGTTTAGTCACTAAGTCAGGTGTGACTCTTTGTGACCCCATAGACTGCCTGATACCGGTCTTCTCTGACTTCCGGGATTGCCCAGTTTGCTGAGATTCATGCCCATTGAGTTGGTGACACTATCTAACCATCTCATTCTCTGCTGCTTCCCTTCTCCTGCCTTCAGTCTTTCCCAGCATCAGGGTCTTTTCCAGTGAGTTGGCTCTTCACATCAGGTGGCCAAAGGATTGGAGCTTCGGCAAAGTTGTACTGTTCTTCATTCCACCAACAATGTGTGAACGTTCTGATGGCCCCACACCCATACCACCACTTGGTATTGTCTGTCTGTTTTAATTTTAGCCGTTTGAGTGTGTAGCTTGCATGACTGTGTAGTGGTATTTCATTGTGGTTTTTCTTTGCATTTCTGTGATGACGAATAACATTAAGCATCTCTTTTCATGTGCATACTGGTAAAGGCTGAGGTTAATGTTTTTCCCCATGTGAATATCAGTTGTTCCAGCATCATTTGTTGATCTTACCATCTTTGTAAAATAAATTGAAAAATAGTATATAATAGATCAATTTCTAAACTGTCTTCTGTTCCATTTATCCATTACCTATATGCAAATGAAGTTTCTCCTAATGCAAATGAAGTATAGATGACTCATGAGTTTGAACTGCATTGGTCCACTTGGATTTCTTTTTCAATAAATACACAGTACAGTACATAATATACTAGAGTTTATGGTTGGTTGAATCCATAAATATGGAGGGCTAACTGATACTGATTTATAGTTTGTGTGTGTGTGAGTAAGAGAGAGAGAGAGAAATCTGTATCTAACTGTCAAGGTAATACTGGCCTATCAGAATGAGTTGGGAATTTTTATCTTTTTTTTTTTTTTTTGGCTGTGCCATGCACCTTGCAGGACCTCAGTTTCTAGACAAGGGATTGAACCTGGGCCACAGCAGTTGAAGCCCAGAATCCTAACCACTAGGCAACCAGGGAACTCCCTCACCTTTCTTTTCTACTTTCTGAAGTAGTTTGTGTAAGACTGCTATTACTGGGCACTTGCATGGCAGTCCAGTGGTTAAGACTTGTGCTTTCTGTTTTTCCCCTAGGGTCAGCTTTGACATAATGTTTCTCAAGGAATTTGCTATCATTTCAGTTGTCAAATAAGTTTAAGGTGCTTCATAATATTCCTTTTTTTTTTTCCCCTCAAGGCTTCTTCTTTTTCCCCATTGTGGACCATTTCTGTAGTCTTTATTGAATTTGTTATAGTGTTATTTCGGTGTTATGTTTGGTTTTTTGGCCACGAGATCTTAGCTCCCTGACCAGGAATCCAACCTGTATTCCTTGCATTGGAAGGTGAGATCTTAACCACTGGACTGCCAGGGAAGTCCCTCCATTATCTTTTATTTAAAAAGAAGTCAATTATTTATTTTATTTTTGGCTGCTCTGGGTCTTCGTTGCCCTGTGCGGGCTTTCTCTGGTTGCGGCGAGTGGGGGCTATTCTTTGTTGTGGTTTTGGGGCTGCTTGTGGTGGTGGCTTCTCTTCTGGAGCACGGGCTGTAGTCACACAAGATCAGTAGTTGTGGCCCTCCTGTATCTTTTAGATGTCTATAAAATATGCAGAGATTTTCCCCTTTTCATTCCTACTATTGGAAAATAGTGTCTTTTTTTTAAATTGATCAATCTGGCTACAGATTTATCAGTCTTAGTATTCCTCAGAAAATCGGTTTTTATTTTATTTATTTTCCTCTGTTGTTTTTAAGTTTTAAATTTTCTTTCTGTTTACTTTGGGTTTCACTTGTTCTTTCTCTAGCTTCTTTTCTAAAGTCACTAACTGAAACTGTAAACTTCCTTCTAAGCACAGCTTTAGTTGCATTCCACAAATTTAAATGTGTTTTCATTTTCATTCAGTTCAGTTCAGTCACTCAGTCGTATCCGACTCTTTGTGACCCCTTCGACTGCAGCACGCCAGGCTTCCCTCTCAATCACCAACTCCCGGAGCTCGCTCAGACTCATGTACATCATGTTGGTGACGCCATCCAACCATCTCATCCTCTGTCGTCCCCTTCTCCTCCTGCCTTCAATCTTTCCCATTATCAGGGTCTTTGCCAGTGGGTCAGTTCTTCACATCAGGTGGTCACAGTATTAGAGCTTCAGCTTGCAGTCCTTCCAATGAATATTCAGAACTGATTTCCTTTAGGATTGACTGGTTGGATCTCCTTGCAGTCCAAGGGTCTCTCAAGAGTCATCTCCAACACCACAGTTCAAAAGCATCAGTTCTTCAGTGCTCAGCTTTCTTTATGGTTCAACTCTCACATCCATACACGATTACTGGAAAAACCATAGCTTTGACTATATAGACTCTTGTCGGCAAAGTTATGTCTCTGCTTTTTAATATGCTGTCAGTTCAGCATATTTTTCTGTAATTATTTTGTCTTCTTGATTAACTCCCTTATTTTGAAAGTGTCCTTGTTTATCATTGGTAATATCTGTTAGTTTGAAGCTGTCTGAGATTAATATTGCCAGTACAGCTTTGTTATGATTAGTGTTTGCATGGTCTATCATTTTCCATCCTTTGGCTTTTGAGCTATGTGTGTCATTTTGTTTAAAATGGGTTTCTTATGGGCAGTCTATAGCTCAGTCTTGGGTTTTCTCACCACTCAGCCTGACAGTCTCTGCCTTTTAATAGGAGTGTTTCATTTGTACTCAAGGTAAATATGAATGTGGGTGGGTTTAAGTCTGAAGTGAGGTCGCTCAGTCATGTCCGACTTTTGCGACCCCATGGACTGTAGCCTACTGGGCTCCTCTGTCCATGGGATTTTCCAGGCAAGAATACTGGAGTGGGTTGCCATTTCCTTCTCCAGGGCATCTTCCCGACACAGGGTTTGAACCCAGGTCTCCAGCACTGTAGGCAGATGCTTTACCTTCTGAGCCACAAGGGAAGCCTTCGGGTTTAAGTCTACCATCTTGCAATTTTTTTTTTCATCTGTTTTTTGTTTTCTCTTTTTTTGTCTTCTCTTGGATTGAATTATTTTTTGGATTTCATTTTATCTCTACTGTTGATTTAGCTGTACCCTACCAAGTTTTTTTTTTTTTTTTTTTTTACTAGTTAGTGATTGCTCTAAGGTTTACGTTACTTTAAGTTACCACAGCCTATTTTCAAATGACATATTATAAATAATTCACATATAGTGTAAGAACCTAACAGAAATATGCTTCAGTTTTCCCTTTTATCCATTATACTATGTGTCATAGATTTTACTACTACATATGACACAAACCTCACAGTACATTTAAATTATCTTTTAAAAATAAAAATTTGCTAACATGTTGACCATTTCTAACGTTCCTCTTTCATGTAGATTAAGTTTCCATCCAGTATTGTTTTTCTTCTGCTTAAAGAATTTCTTTTAATGTTTCTTGTGGTACAAATATACTGTTGACGACCACTGCCTCTTTTTCCTTTTGAAAAAGTCTTTAATTTGTATTCATTTTTGAAAGAATTTAATTGGATATGGAATTCCAGGTTGACAGTGGTGGTCGTGTCCTGTCCTCTGTGGGCATTTTAAAGATATTATTTTTTTTGAAATGCCAGATGGCCAAGTTTTTGTGGTTTTATTAACACAAACGCAGTGTGCACACAAGCTGTCTGTTCATTTCTCTGCCGGGCAGCCTGGCATAGGATTGGTGACTCTGAGGGCCGGCAGGATTGCTCTTTCCACACTGGCTTTGAGTTCTTGGAGGAAACGTGAGTAACCTAAGCACAGGAAGGCTGTTGCACGTCAGCACACTTCAGGCTCCCTGAAGTTGTGGACCAGGAACTTCCGGAAGCCACTGGGCAGTACGACCGTGCTCTTGTTGCTCGCGTAATCAGCGTTGGGCACTCGTATCTGGCCCATGAGTTTCTTGAGCACCCTGTTGTCAGTGCCTCTGGGTTTCCATCGTTCCACTTAATTTTGACTTAGCAGTCTGACTGGTGTGGGTTCAACTTCTTGGTCCTCTTTTTGATGAGCTTCACGAGGGGTCTGAATGTGGCCCTGATGGCTGTCACCTCTGTAAAGTGGGCAGTGCTGAGGAAAAGCCAAAGATACTATCCCATTGTGGTTTTTTTTTGTCCTGCACAGTTATTGATCAGAAGTCTGAAGTCATTTTTAATCTTGATTAATATGTGTAGGTAATGTTTCTCTTTTTTTTCTGGCTGCTTATAATATTTTTCCCTTTTCATATATTTTTAGAATTTGGTTATGGTATACTTTAGTATACTTATGTGTTTTTTCTGCTTGGGGTTTGCTGAACTTCTGGATCTGTGAGTTTCTAGTTTTCATCAAACTTAGAAATTTTTCAGTCATTATTCAAATATTTTTCTCTTTGGGGTCCCCCACCATCCTTCGTTTTCATCAATTTCTGCTGCAGTGTTTTCAAGCGCACTTACTTTTTTTTCCCTGTAGTAGCTAATCTGCTGTCATTACCATTCAGTGAAATTTCTATTTCAAATATGTTTATTCATCTCTAGAAGTCCTACTCTCTTCTTATACCTCACATTTCTGTCCTTACTGTGATCATGTTTAAATTATTTTTTAAAAGAAAATCTTTTATTTAATTTATTTGGCTGTGTTGGGTCTTGGTGGTTGCACGTGGGATCTTTAGTTGTGGTGTGCAAACTCTCAGTTGTGGGATGTGGGATCTGGCTCTCTGACCAGGGATCGAACCTGAGCCCTCTGAACTGGGAGCACAGTGTCTTAGCCACTGAACCCCCAGGAAAGTTCTCTTTTTAAAATTTATTGAGGTTTTTTACTTGACATACAACATTGTATTAATTTCAGGTGTACAACATGGTTTGATATTTGTATTTTTTAATTGAGCTAAATTCTTGAATAAAGCTGGACTGGTGAGACTCATGGATCTTGTGGACTTGGTTCAACTTCTGACAGGCAGTTTGGCTGCTCAGACCTTACCCCTCTTTCAAAACCACGTCTGAGCTGCGTGTTAAAGATGGGAGTCTGTCCTCCTCCTCGTCATAAGGAAGTGACTTGTTAGGATTCTTCCAGGGCTCCGACTGGTGTTTGGAGTGGAACAGTCCTTCATTGTGTCCACCGTAGGACATTCAGTCCCCAGACCCCTGCCTTCTAAATGCCTGTGGGGCTCTCTGGTCACTGTGACAGCCAGAAACACCTCCACACACTTCTAAATGCCTGTCTGGGGGTGATTCCACCCCAGAGTTGAGATCATTGGGTCATGACATTGCTTTGAGACTGGCCAGGTTTGTATTTTGGTGGTGAAATGCTCCAGGGAAAGACACTGCCATTGTCCTTTGCCTGCTTCATTTTGGCTTATGTATAAGTGGTTCCTTTGTTTTACTCTTTTAACTAAAAAATTAATTAAGTACATATGAATTGAGTATTGATACCAGTTACATTCTAAGTGGTGAAGATCAGCCTTCACCAAGGTGGTAAAGTGCGTGCCTTCAAGGAACTGAAAACTAGCAGGGACAGACATTAATAAACAAGTTATATAATGAAGAATTTCAGATGGTATCATAAGGACGTCAACATGCAGAGTAATAAGGATGAATGATGCCTGTCCTGGTTATCAAGAAATAGTTTTCTAAAGAACACAGGTATTTCAGCATAGAGAATCACCTGGAAAATAATCATATTAGGCAGTTCTCAGATTGGTAAGAAGTCATCTGTGAGGTCACTGTAAGGTCTGACTGACCTCACACAGAGCAGTGAATTGGAATATGATGTGGGGAAATGCTTGCTCCTTTCTCAGCAGCCCCCGAGAATGGTCTTGGAGGTCGGGCTTTGGTGTGCTGAGACCCTAGAAGGCTCTGTGAAGCCAAAATTTGAGGAATTCACAGAGTGTTGCTATTTAAGCTCCTTGGTGGGGCTGTGATTCTTACACACTTTGAATATCCCAGAAAGACTCTGTAAGGAGCCAGCATCAGTGGTGGGTCCCCAAGGAAGAAGAGGCTGTTGGGATGAGAAGGGAGCTTCCTTTTTAAATTTTTTAAAGCAGAGTATATTTACATGGCTCACATAAAAAGGTACAAAAGGATATATGATGAAACAGACTTCTTTGGTGCTGTGTATTGTTTAAAGTTTTTCCTCTAGCAAATATTAGCTGTTCAGGAGATGAACTAATTTAAAGGGAAGTTCCTTGGAGGTTATGATTGACAGTGATTAGTTGTATCTCAGGAAGAAAGTTTTAGTTTAAATCAAAATGAGGCTTCCTGAATAATAGAGCTATTTGTGTTAGTTCCATCTAGTCAAATAACTTACATTATTATTTATGGGATAGCATTAAGGTTGTTGCTTAATAAAATGTGGTCTAAGCAAAACTCGATTATTTTGATTAAGTAGAAGAGCTCCAGTCCTTTTGGTACCCGTCCTTTTAGCTGAGTCATCATAGGCAGGTTATTTAACCTCCCTTGCCTCAGTTTCCTCATCAGCAATACTTCCATACATTTATTGTGAGAATGAAATGAAGAAGGAGCTAAGTAAATGTTTGCACTTAATACTTACCAGATGGACTGAAGGAAGCCCTCAAGAAGGCAATGAACTTTATATAATCTGTTCAAACCCAATCCATTCTGCTCTTTGTTGCCCGCTCATTCATTCAGCAAATATCTGTGGAAGGTCTGTGGCTCAGCAGGTGAAGAATTTACCTGCAATATAGGAGACACAGGAGAAGCGAGTTTGATCCCCGGGTTGGGAAGATCCCCTGGAGGAGGAAATGGCAACCCACTCCAATATTCTTGCCTGGAGAATTCGATGGGCAGAGGAGCCTGGTGGGCTATAGTCGAAAGGGTCACAAAAGAGAGTTGGACACGACTAAGCAAACAAGCACATAACCTGTGCCTGATACTGACCCAGGGATACAGTGATAAGCAGACACAGTTTCTGCCCACTTGGAGTATATAATCCGGTGAGGACACAGACATCAGTTGGATATCATGCACTTAAAATTGCAGTTCGGCTTAGTCCTTGAAGGAGAGGTACACGGTGTGAGTGTATATTAAGGAGATTTGAATATACAGATATTCTCCTGTCAGAGAAGTCACACTTTCCCAAGAGTGACTTAGCTGGCATCTGAAGGATAAGTCAAGCCATCAGAGAGAAGGGAAGGAACAGCTGGTGCAAAGGCCCCTTGACTGAGGAAGAAAAGGCGAGTGTGTGCGTTGTCGGCAGAGCTGGGGAATGTGGTGCCAGACCTGGTATGTTAGAGGAGACGCATGGCCAAACTGAGAAGGTTTTCCTGTATTAGAGTCATTGTTGTTTACTGGGGCGGGTGGGTGGATGAGATCAGATTATTGTTTTGAAGAGATTGTCTGCTTGCAGGGTGGAAACTGAATTAGAAGAGAGAGCCAGCATGGATGTGAGTGAGCTGATGAGAAGGCTATGGCAGTGGTCCAGGCAGGGGTTTTTGGAAGCTTAGACCTAAGTGACGTTAGAAGAAATGGAGCAAAGTGGATGGCCTGATTCCATGGATGTTTAGGAAGGCATATGGGAAGACTTGATATGGTGTTTGCTCTGGCAGGTGAGGGGAGGCGCTGCCCAGGGTGGTCTTTTGGATTCTAGTTTGTGTATTTTGGTGGAAGGTTGACTTTCACTCAGACAGGGAAAGCAGAAGAGGTCATATATGGTGGAAGGAGAGGATTATGAATCTGCTATGGGATTTGTTAAGTCCAGGAGAAGGCAGGAAGTTGTAGAACTCAAGAGAGGTGTGGGCTGGAGCCCTAAATGCATCAGCTTATGGATGCCTGGAGCTTTAGGAGGGAGGGAAGGCACGTTCAGTTTTCTAGTTACTTTCCATACTTTCTAATTTTATGCTGGCTGACCTTCTTGTCCTAAAGAAGAAGGGGCTCTTGAGAAGGACTTCGGATGAAGTGATAGGGTCCTTCCAGCAGAGTTCTTGCCTCCCTGTGTGGGAGCAGCTGGGCATGAGGAATCTTTGGGGACCCTCTGTGGACTGGACTCTTTCCTCTCTCCACTTCCATTCTTTTTCCCAGAAGGCTTCGCACTTGCCATCTGAACCAGCTGGGAGGAGTTTGGAGGCTGGCTCCACAGATTAGCTCATTTGTCTGGATATTATCTGTGGATAATTGGGAATTGGTTTGAGCATCAGTAACAATAAACTAATCATGACTCTCTGAAGCTGCTTGTTTTCTTCCTTTGGAGATTTGTAGATTTCCTCCTAGGGTGTCTGTCACTGTCTCTTGTCTCTCCCTTTCTCTGAACTGTGGCCGTGTCAGCTAAGGGTTGAAGGTAAATTTGAGGGTGAGGGGAGAGATCCAGAGAAAGACACAGACTAGGGCCAGGCGAGTGGGCCACATGCTGCTTGCGGGTTGGTCTGTTTATCTGTCAGCTTGTCACGAGCTTATTTTCAAAAACCCAACTTTCTTTTCTGCTGGGGATTGGTATCCTGAACGACAGGTGGTAATAGGAACCAGTGTTCACAGTTTACTGCTTCCTTGGCTACAGATAGATGCTGAGTGTAGGCAACTGGGGCCCCCTTGTGGCTGGATCTGGTTATTCACTTTTGCTTGGCTTGCTGGTCAGTGTGGAGGGGGGCGGTGGGCAGAGATGGCAAAAGGAAAGTTTAGCTCTCACTCAACACCTTTTGTGGACTTTGCTATTGCTGTGGGTTTCATGATGGTCCCCAGCCGCTGCTACTCAGCTGCTTGGGCCCTCTGAAGCCAAATTCACCCTTCTTGAGGTGTTGTGACTGTGAACCTGAACCCGGAAGCCCTCTCTCCATGTTCTCTAGCAAATTTGGGCTTCTTGGGCTGATACTTATGAGGAACCTACCACAGACCTCTCTGCAGTATGGAAAACGGGTGAGAAGTGCCAGAAGTAGTTGTTTGTGTGTGTCGCTCCGGAATGGCACGCCTTTGGTTTTTTGATGTCCATTGGGTGGCACTGCAATCTTACTTTTGTTTTTATTTTTCTTTGCAGCCAAGCTCTGCTCCAGGAAGTGAAAATGTGGTGCCTCGAGAGCCGCTGGTAAGAAGCCACGATATATAGTATGAGTCTCTGTTAATTAAAATACGTAGTATGATTCTCTATTAATTAAAACACTGAGTTTAAAGAAGCCTGATGATCCTATAGTCATGTGTCAGTAGTGCCCCTGAATATAGGAGTGGAGGTGTTCTGTAGAGACCGAGCCCATCAGCGACATCTCACTTCTGACTGCTTTTCAGGCATGCAGAGGTTAGCGAGATTCCCTCTTAGTAAAGCCTGGTCTTTTCTGGAATGAGGAGCACCCATCCTTGGTCTGGTGATGCACCGTTTTATTTATTGTTAATCAGTGGGATGCCAGAAACCTATGGTGGCTGAGCTGAAGCAAGGTTGCTGGACCTGACCAAGGAGCTGAGCTGCTTGATTGTCTGAAATAGCCATTCTGTTCCTCAGAGTGAGGGCACTTCAAGTGGCCTTTGGAGAACAGATAAGAGAGAGAGTTCTGTTTCTCCCTGGCCTGTAATTAGGTTTGTGATGCTCACTACCAACATTCTCTGCTTACACAATTGATAGGGAAGAGGCCTACTAAGTGCTGAAGCTAATTTTCTTTACACAGTGCATTTGCCTTGGTGGTCTTAGCCCGAGTGCCTGCCCCATTTTCTGTTTTGCATTTCAAGGCCTACTGCAAATCCTCTTGGCTGAATATTAAGCCCTGTTCTGTACTGGAAATTCCCTGGCAGTCCAGTGGTTAAGACTCTGCACTCTCATTGCTGGAGCCTGGGTTCAGTCCCTGATTGGGGAACTAAGATTCCACAGGCTGTGTGTCACAGCCAAAAAAAAAAAAAAAAGACTTGTTCTCCAGATGAGTTTTACAGAGGGGCCAGCTTTACGTTTAACTTTGCAGAGCTTTTTCTTTCATTGAATAGTGATAGCAAGCTTAGGGATATACCACCAACCTTTTGTTTCAGCAGGGCCTGTGGTTTTACCCGTTTTCCTTCCCTCTCCTTCTGGAGGTAGTGGGAGGAGGTGACGTGAGGCCCTTAGCTGGTATGAACAAGTCTGAATTCCGGCCTGTGCTAAGACTTTCCAAGGCAGGAGGTGAGTTGGATCTGGCTGAGCTGGAGGAAGGCTCGGGTGATGCCAGCCCTGCGGGGACTGGTGGAGAGAGTCACTGTTGCCCTGCATCTCACCTGCTCTTCCCAAGTATGGGTTACTTCCCACCACTCCCTTAGTGGCTTCATTTCTCTCTTTTGGTATTGCGTGGGCTCTTCCTTGTGGTCTTGGTGGTGTGAAAGCCAGAGGAGGCTTTGCTTGGCCAATCCCTTATGTTGGGAGCTTGTTTCCCATGGGGCCTGCCTCAGTGCCCCTCAGACTGAAGTTGTGGTTGACTTTGGACTAAAGTTCAAATTGAACACTCTAGTCCTCTTCAGTCCTTTATTCTTCAGTCTCTTTTCACATTTTTATCTACTCATTTAACTACTGATCACCAGAAGAGCAGCTGGACCATCTTTTGGGCGTTCTTTCTAGCACGGAGCCCTGAGCAGTTGGTGGCATCGCTGACTACTGGGTGCTTGGATCCCCGTGGCCCCTTCGCTCTGCTAATGTTTCTGTCCACTGTTCTTTTCCTGCTGCATTCGGCATCTGCATGTTGGTTGCTTGTGTTTTTATTTCTTTCTTTTCTGGGAGGCCCTGAGCAGTCTTCAAACCCTAGTAGCCAGCGATCGTCCAGAGTTCAGACTCATTCTCTCCAGGCCAACTCCACAATTACCTTATATTTAATTAATATTTTTTCCCCTCTTTACATACTTGCTGCATAATTGCTCAGAGGAAAGAAAACACATAGCAGCAATTTATATATATATAAAAAAACAATAATTAAAAAAAAAACCCCGAAATAAACTCCCATCTCATTTGGGTTGATCCTATGAGTTGGGTAATTAGGGCCCTATTAAAAGGTAGACCCTTCCTCCTTCCCCTCTTTTTTTATTAATTTTTTTATATTAAACTCCCACAGTCTCTCAGTCATGCCCTTATTGCTTTTGGCCAACCATTTGCAGCAGCCTGATTAAATGAGGGCACCAGCCGAGTTGTATGCTCTTATGTGAGCTACTTTTGCCTCTTGGGAGAGGCGGCAGGAGGGTGCCAGGCAGAGAAGCTGCCGAGGGCCAGCAGCGGCTTGTGTGGCTGGTCAGGGGGACAGGATGAGCTGCTGCGAACTGGCAGCAGGCTAGAGAGAGTCACAGGGTGCCAGAGAGGTGATGGGGCACCCACACACAGAAAGCCCCCTAGCACTCAGCCCAAGGGCCTATCTACACCCTCACCCCTACCCCCCAGGGAGGTTCCTCAGGCTATATGTGTTAGCTGTCTCCTCGGTGCTCAGGAGGAACAGACAATTGAAGAATAAAGCTAAGCCTTCTTCCTAAGTAATTTATATATCTTATTTGGGGAAGAAAATGCATTTATTTGTTACATGCAAGACAATTAGCAAATGGCACAAGGTTGTATATAATTTTAGCAAACAGTACAAAATTGTATATAATTTGGTGCAGAATTGCCTGGCTGGGAGTATAAGAGAGCCTTCATTATTCAGAGAAGGAAGAGTTCTCTGGTGGGGTGGGGTGGGGGTGGGGTCCTTAGGGGTGGTTTTTGTGAAACTCGAGGCCAGGGCTGGAGGAATAGGATAGTCCAGTGTTGAAGGGAACACCGTGCTCAGTTATTTTTGGTTTTGTTTTTAACCAAGTGGAGTGCGTATTTTCCACAAAATTCCTAAATGGAAGCTGCCTGTTCTCTATACTAATAAGGCTAAGCTTGGGATGCTGAAGGCAAATAATCTTGTTTTTTGTCTTCAGAACTAGATGAGCACTTTGGGTAATTTTCCCCTTTATTAAAAGAGAGGCTGTACTGAGGAGTCAGCATAGTACCGGTGACGTTGTTAGGTGGGCGTGTTCAGGTGTCTGCGCTATTGCTTTGCTCTGTTTCTAGGAAAGGAGGACCTGGTTTTCATTTCTGTCCTCTCTGGACCCTAAGAGCTGGCTTGTGATTTTGAGTTAATAAGTAGGCTCATTCGTGTCTGACTCTTTTGAGATCCTATGGACTGTAGCCCGCCAGGCTCCTCTGTGCATGGGATTTCCTAGGCAAGAATCCTGGAGTGGGTTGACATTTCCTCCTTCGTGGGATCTTCCTGACCCAGGGATTGAACCCGAGTCGCCTGCGTTTCCTGCATTGGCAAGCGGATTCTTTACACTGCACCTCCTGGGAAGGCCTGATAGGGGTCTTGTGGTCTCTAATTGGCACACACGTGTGTATAGCGATCCCCTCTCTGGCCGCCTAGTGACACTGCACGTTACCTTCTCTTGCGCCTGCAGACCTCCTCCCTCACTGAAGAACCAACCCAGCAACTCTGGCCATATTAGTGGGGTAATTGCTCTATAATGTCATGATGTTCTTGGGGTGGTGATTGGTAAACAGACTCCCCTTGATAAATTCTGTGAACTCCCCGTTGAAATTCTCTGATTGTTAATGACAGAACTCTTTGCCAGAGTTAAAATGGCTGATTACTTTTTCTTTATACTTTGTTCACTGAGCTTTGCCTTCCAGGACAAGCTCCAGAGTACTGACCTGTAGCTTCTCCCAGACCTGCTCAAAACCTGTAAATTTCCTGCAGACCTGGGTTTTCTCATCACCTATGTGGGCACATGCTCAAGCCGTCGCAGAGGCTCTGGGCTGGTCCCCACACTGCTCTGCGAGGATCAAGTGCTCCTGCCTGGTTGATAAACCTTTAAGAATGGCCGGACGATTGTCTGCATAGAGTTCCTCCCTTGCTTTGATACAGAAACAGGGGTTAAGTAGTCTCCTTAGAGTCCTTCCAGTCATACAAGTTGAGGGTATTTGAAGCAGCTGTCAATATGGTTTCATTTACGGTCTGCTCACTCTTTTCAGTACAAGTTCCTCAGTGTTCAGTACAGTTGCTTATGTACTTTATATAATGCTTATGGATCTGGGCTAAACTAGAATTTCAGCATTTTGCTCTTTGAAACCAACTTATTTCTAATGGGTGAGTCTTCTGCCATCTTTTCTTCCTCTGACCTGTAGGTATAGGTTTTGTTTTTGTTTCTGTCCTTTTTCTGCATCCCTCTACCAAAATAACCTCACACAACAGCTAATGTTCCTTTATAAATGATGATGGTAATTCTACTTTATTACCTTCCCTGTTGCTGCTGCTAAGTCGCTTCAGTCGTGTCCGACTCTGTTCGACACCATAGACGGCAGCCTACCAGGCTCCTCCGTCCATGGGATTTTCCAGGCAAGAGTACTGGAGTGGGGTGCCATTGACTTCTTCCCTAGGATTAATGCTTTTTGGTATGCTGAATTCCCCCCCCCCCCTTTTTTTTAACCTTACATCCCCATGACTTAATTATTCTATAACTGGAATTTTGCTCCTGTTGATTGTTTTCACCCATTCCCCTCACCTTCCTCTGAGTTCTGTTTTTTAATTTTAATTTTTTAAGCTCCGCATATCTGAAGTACATTAAGTATCGTGTCTCCGCAAATTTCTCCTGGAGGCTAAGAAAGAGCCTTGCCTGGGGTGAAGGGGTTGGGTGGGTGGTTCATTTGTTTGATCTCCACCCTTCTTGGGGAGCTCTTTTACCTCATACCTAGACACCTAAGATTTTCTCTTTGGTTTTTAAGTCAGTTAACCAGAGGCTGGCAATCAAAAGGCTTTTAAGGGACTTCCCTGGTGGTACAGTAGTTAAGACTCTGTGCTTCTACTACGGGGGGTGGGGGTGAAGGGGGAAAGGATTTGATCCCTTGTTGGGGAACTAAGGTCCCACATGCCGTGTGATGTGGCCAAAAAGTAAAATCTAAAAAATCTTGATGAATTCAGGGAGCTCCTCTTTAGGAGAAGAGCTGTGGCCGGTCGCCTGTCTCCTGGAAACCTCTCACACGTACCTCTGGCACAGTCTCCCCCGCATTTGTATCTTTTGTGGTTCAAATACTTAGGTAAACTTGTTAGTGGGCTCACGGTGGGTAGGTGATTCTCATGTTTTTCCCCCACCAAAACATTTCTGAAAGATGATATTCACATGCCCAGTGCATTTCTTTGTGTATACTCATGTGAAGTAATGTGTGTATGTGTGTGTGTATGTATAGAACATATGGTACACATATATTTATTTTATAAAGCTCGAAGCACTTGGCAGAATAAAATTGATTTTAACATTGTATTCATGAAAGTATTTTATAAGCATGGAGTAGTGACACTAGCTACTTAGATTTTAGGAAATTGTCATTTTTCCAGGAAAAATAAATAAATATGGCAAATCTAAAGTATCAAGCATTATTATTTAAAGAGTCTGTAATGGTTCATTTCTGTGAGTGTAGCAGAGTTAGGTTTGCTCAACTGAGCTGTGATTTCCATCTCTTTCCCACTCAGGGTCTACTTGGAGGCAGGTGACTGGGGATGGTGATGTAGCTGCTGCTGTTGCTGCTAAGTCATTTCATTCGTGTCCGACTCTGTGCAACCCCATAGATGGCAGCCCACCAGGCTCCCCCGTCCCTGGGATTCTCCAGGCAAGAGTACTGGAGTAGGTTGCCATTGCCTTCTCTGATGATGTTGTAGGGATAACCCTAAATCTGCTCTATTTATTTATTTGTAAAAAGTGAGCCATCTGCTGGTTTTGGTGCTTACTGTACCAAAGGCACAAGGTGCCCCTCACAGCTGCTGAAGGAAACCTGGAACCTAAATTAAATGTAAACACCCAGAGGGTGGGGCTTGTGGTACACCCCCAGCGTGTCGTGTGTCCTGACTCCAGATGTGGGGCCAGAGGTCTGGGCACTGCAGATTGGAGGAGATGTTGGCTTTCGTCCTTCCCCAATCCCCCAAAACGTTGCTCTTTAACACTGACACCCCTTGTCAGGAGGGAGCCTGAGATTCCTGCCTGTTCTGTGGATAGGGGGAGGAAACTGATGAGAACTAAATGCTGAAATGGTTGAACCTGAGAAAAGCCTCATTCTGTCTCTGGTGGCTTCTCTCTAATCTCTAGGCTACTTACTGATTTTGAAATTACTGCCTCTTCCTGCTCCGTCCTTCCTATTACAGACGGAGGAGGTTTATTGAATAGACCAGGCGGTGCCCTTTAAGTTTTTCCCTCCTCCAGGTAAATGAAGAGGTGTGGTTTTTTTTTTTTTCCTGTTTTAAGGTATCCTTTTGCAAATAATTATTAGATGAATCGAAACTCTTAGGAGTAATAATTAGAGAAATGGAATTTGAAATTGGTGTTCAGCTTTGTTTATATTTTGGGTTCCTGCTTTCGTGGTAATACTTTATATTTGCTGTAGTTCCGGTAATCAGAGGCCCAACTTTTGGATAACTGAGCAGTGTCCTCCTTCCGGAGATGTGGGAACTGGCAAGCTGAGTGCACAAGTGCCTTTTTTCAGAGCCATAGTGATCGGGGAATTGGGTTTTTAATCTTGTCACCGGCCTCATTCTTTGAAAAAGGGAAAGCCGCTCGGTCTTGTCCGATTCTTTGTGACCCCATGTACTGTAGCCCGTCAGGCTCTTCTGTCCATGGAATTCTCCAGGCCAGAATACTGGATTGTGTAGCTCTTCCCTTCTCCAGGGGATCTTCCCAACCCAGGTATCGAACCCAGGTCTCCTGCATGGCAGGCGGATTCTTCACCATCTGAGCCACCAGGGAAACCTCCCTTTCCTCTTGGAAACATGGTCTCAGAAGTTCCTACCCAGGCGTCACTGGGCATGGGGTGTCTAGAGCTCTTATTTGGGCAGAGTGACCTTCTGAAAATGTTTTTTTGTTTAAAATAAGTCAGTATCTTATTTAATTATTTTTGGCTGCACCGGGTCTTCATTGCTGCCCACAGGCTTTCTCTAGTTGCAGCGAGCGGTGGCTACTCTTTGCTGTGATGCACGGGCTTCTCTAGTTGTGGCTTAAGGGCTGTAGGGCTTGGACTCAGTAACTCTGGCTCATGGGCTTAGTTGCCCTGTGGCCGGCATGTGAGATCTTATTTCCCAAACCAGGTATAGAACCCGTGTCCACTGTATTGGCAGGCAGATTCTTAACCACTGGACCACCAGGGAAGTCCCTTAAAATCAGTCATTATCTTATGTGAAAGAATCTTCAGGCAAAAGCTGCTTGTACAGTGTGACCTAAAGAGGGTTATCCTGTATGACAAATTCAGCAAATCCCCAACAAACCTCCAGTTTGTGAAGCACCAGATGTCATGCTTCGGGTAGCCGTGTGCCCTGCTGTCTCCAGGATAATTTCAATTTAAAATACTCTAGCCCCTTGTCAAACCATACAGACCAATTTGGGTTTGAAGAATCCACTCTTGTAGTTAACCAACCCCACTCTGCGCTGAGAAGCCGCGGGAAGATAAAGCGGTGCTCGGGAGAAGGACGTGCTCGCGGCCCTCCCTCCTTCCCTCCCAGCTCTCCTTTCTTTTATGGTTTGTAGTTATAACCAAGATTTATGCCTGTTGGTCCACAAATCTTCTCCCTGCCATTATGAGTTTGTCTGCACAGTCTAGAGATGGGCTGACACTGAGTGATGCTCGAGGTAAATCTGCGAGGGGCGCTCCTTGACGCCGAGTCAGCCAAGAGCCGACTCCTGGCCCCTGTGGACAGGAAGAAGACGTGCTGCCACCTTTGTGACCTCTTGCCTTGGTGACCTTGGTGGCACCGCTCTCCTGCTTGTGTTCACAGAGTCTGTGGGGTGGCACCAAGAGGCCTTTCTCTATGTCTGCTCTGGTCCAGTCAGGCCACAGCAGAGCATCTCCAGGGGCAGGGCTGCCTTTTCCAGCTTGGCGGGGAGGAGCTGCTGATAGAATCCAGCACACAGGTTAATGACTGTACACGTGTGAGTGCCCAGTCACTAAGTCATGTCCGACTCTTTGTGACCCCGTGGACTGTAGCCCTCTGGGCTTCCTGTCCATGGGATTTTCTAGACAAGAATACTGTAGTGGGTTGCCATTTCCTCCTCCATAGGATCTTCCCGGCCCAGGGGTCGAACCCGCCTTTCCCGCACTTGTAGATGGATTCTTTACCACTGGGCCACCTGGAAGCCCTGGTCATACATAGACACGGTTTAGCTTTTCCAGTTTGCTGAAAATGGGTTTACTAGACGTCTTTTCCCCCCTTTCCTCATACTTTCTCTTTGCTGTATCCTTTTGTGTGTACCTTTGACTCATTTCAATGAGTGAAATGAAGTGGTGGCACCAGTAAATACATATGTTAAGAAAAGTGTCAAGCTTGCATTAGACACCCGCTAACGGTCACGGCGCTGGGAAGCTACGCACCAGGCCTGGGCCCTCTGGCCCGTCGCTGCCTGGTCACACCCACACCCACACCCCTTCTGCAGACCAGGAGAGAGTCAGCTTGTCTTCAATCTGTATGCCTGTTGATTTGTTAGCAAATTAGGCCATTTTATTAAATATCCTGTAAACAGGTGAAGTATAATGTGAACAGAGGGATCAACAAATATGGTGTGTTTTGTAAATATAGATGTAAAAAGAGGATTCTGTGAAAACTAAGCCAAATGTTTTGTTAAATGAAAATTGCTAAAAAGGTTGTTGTCCTTTTAGGTGTGAGTGGGGAAGATACTAAAAATCTCGAAGCATTCTGTACTTAAGTTTGCTTTGCTAATGTCTTTTAAAGGCTTGCTTTGCTTTAGAAATTGTGAAGGGTGTGTTACGGGTGAAGTTTATGCAAGAAAGACGTCTGGGAACTTCAGTCTGTGGGCCCACACTCAAAGAAAAGCTCTTGGCTTCACATCAAAAGATTAGCAAATGACTGTACGTTTGTTTATAGGTTTTAAGTTCATGTGAAATGTTGAAGGTATGTAGATAGACTCCATTTTTAATGATTCCCTGCTTTAACCGATTTTTTGATTAACTAACCTATTACTAGCTCTGATCACCGAGGCCGGAAGGACTTCTGCTCTGTGATGTGCTGGCCTCTGTTGCTGGTTTCTTTGTTTTCATTATCTTGTTTCATCCTAACAAGCTGGTGAAGATCCCTCTTCCTCGGGGTACAGCGAGGAAAACAAGCCCAGGTTCCCATAGCTAGTCAGCAACAGGACTGGGGTATAAACCCCAAGATCTTGAGCAGGCTAGGGAGCAGGCGGGCGGCGTGCCCACCTCACGGAGCCCAGAGGTGTGGGAGACTTTGGCTTTAGGCTTTTTTAGACTTTATTTTTTTTTTAGGCTTTGGCTTGTTCAGGTGCTGCCTGGTGAGTCTGCTTCTCTGAAGCTGCTGCCTTCATGCACTGTCGCTGGTTGGAGTCTTTTGTGCACATCTTAGCTGTTGAAAAGGCAGCTATTAATTTATCACAGGTGATGTGGGCCTCCTTGTGCTTGGAGGAGGCGTCTGCACCCATGTACCTCACTAATGACGGGTTACGGGATGGAGGCGAGATAATAGGATCTTTTCATCTTCTGTCTGTCGAGCAAGGTGCTGTGTCCCTGGTAGCTCCTAGGGGGCAGCAGCTGCTTGTTGTTCCCTCTCCTGCTGGCAGAGGGGAGGGTCCACAACTGAGTGCTTTGCTTTCCCTGCCACAGAAGTCAGGACACTACAGACTTCGGGATCTTCCTCTCTGGCTTTCCCTGCCCCTCAGGTAAATCCTTTATCTGGGTCTCCATCAACAGCGACAAGTCCTTCACTGTCAGTTAAGGCAGCAAAGATAAGAGATTAGAGATGTCTTCAAGAGAGTGAAATCTTTTTGTCACGTCTTACTTGTTGCCATTGATAACCCATTCCAGTACTGTTTGGGTGTTTTGAAAGTTTCCCCCGTGAACACGGGTCTTTATTCTGTTGGGAACACTGCTCTCATGTGGCTGATTATCTGTTCTGCCTGTCAGCACGTCTCTTCACTTCCCCCAACCCCCCCCACCCCCACCCCAAGCCGGGCTGACAGAGGTTTCTCTTCCATTCTCAATGACTCATTGCATAAACACATTAAAGAGGAAACTTCGGATTTGTCAATCCTTTTAGACTTTGGGGCCCACCATCCATATGGCCAACTTGTGCCTTGTTGAAATAAGAGACTGACTCCCCCATGCAGAAGCCCCAGCTCTCAGATCTTCTTCCAGTTGTGTGGCTGAAGCAAGTGATGGAAGGGGAAGGTTAGGTTGCAGGCAGAACCGGATGGTTGCAGTACACACGGAAAAGCAAATTGGCTGCGCCGGTTCAGCCCTGTGAGGTTTATTTAGGATTAGCTAAGAATCTCAGTCCTGACTCCGCTGTGGGAGGAGCCCGTGACCCCCGCTTCCGGGCTCTTCCTTCTTGCAGACTTTCATCCGAGGAATCTGAGGACCCTGGCACGCTGGGGACCGATGGGAGCTTCCTTGCCGGCTATGAGTGCCTTTCCTCAGAGACACAGCGGGCCTCCTAACCTCACCTCTCCAGCTCACTCTCTGTTGTCTCTCTGAAAAATGGCAGTTAATAGAATCTGCTAATGAGCAGAAGTAACTAGCAATAGTGGCAGATCATTCAACAGTGGAGTGGTTTATAATTTCTGTTTATCAAATGATTGTTATTGTCATTATTGTTATTTCTGTTGGATTTTTGAGGAATTCAGCCTGGTTTCCAGAGCCTCATCTATAAGACACTTTATTTTTTTCCTTTCTCGTGTCTAGAAATAACTCTATTCCAGTGAAATCCAGGTCTGTGGTCCCCCCCGCCCGGCCCCTCCCAGCTGTATTTCTCCTCTGCCTTTCCGCTCAGCTTCCATTACTCGGCGGGCTCAGGCAGGTGGGGTATCCCCGGCTGGCCAGACTGGCAGAGCTAATACCGGCTGGAGGCACGCTGCAGTGTTTGTTTTCGCAGTTCCTGGATTTGGTTTAATGTACAATTGATTTTTTTAATGTATTTAATCATTTTTTTCTTACCTCATAAGGATTAACCTGCACAAACCTCATTTTATCCTAAGTGTGGCTTTGGGAGGAAGGGAGAAGAAAATTGAGTTTCTCCAGCTTATTTTATTCTTTCACTTTTTATTTTCTGAATGGCTTTTCCTGCCGAAGCAGCTCAGTAAAATACAATGTATTTTAGTGGCCATTACTTACTCATTACTAACTGGTCTCTCCTGCTTCCCTTTGTCTGTGAACTAAATACAGGGGGCCTAACGATAATTGGTAGCTCCATCACAGACTCACCAATTATAGATCAACAGGGAGAGCAGCCCAGGGATGGTTTGTGGTTGGCACTGGCTGCCCACCTAGCACTCTTGAGTTCTCGTTCTGCATCTGTCCCAAGTCAGGCTCGACTTGGATGGGTCCTCTCCTGATTTCTTACCTTGGCTTCCCTAATTTCATCGCACAGTCTCCCCAGTTTACACGTTTCAACCTCATCTCATCCCTGTGTGTGGTTTTCACGTCCATGTTGTTCTTTCTTAGTTCCTGCCCCTTTGTCACATCTATAAAGTATCACTGTGGAGAGACTCCATTTCTGTTTTCTGTGTGTTTCCCTGATGTCTAGGATGGTTAGGTGGTAAGCTGCAGATAAAAGATTATCTCGAAACCAGTGGTTTTCTGTACAGTTTCGTCTGCTGAGTCCAAGTGAAGGCACGTCTTTGTGGGTACCCAGTTTAGCCCTCTTTGAGCATTTATCTGGTTTGTATTCCAGCTTATCCACTTGGCTCTGGGACAGGACAGGGAAAGTTGCGTCTTACTGTTAGGCTGCCAAGCTCTTGTGTCAGGCTGCTTGGTGCTGAAGTAGCAGAGGAGCTCCTGTGATGCATGGCTGTATTTCCAAGCAGAAGACAGTTTTTGTTTGTTTGTTTCCTGGAGGTTTGGCACCTAGCCCCCTTGCTGAACCCTGCCTATCTGGGGTGGGCATATATCCGTACCCCTCAGCTCCCAGCAGAAGTAGGCACTGTACACACGTTTGTGGAGTGTGTGTGGGTGTGTCCTCACTTACGTAGGTGGTGGTGATGAGCCATGGGGCTGGGGTGCACTGTTGCTGCCTACCGGGACTCGAGGCGTGCATCGTGGCCACCAGTGCACATACACAGATGTTTAGTGTACCACCACCACGCAGGCGACATAAAGCGGGCATTTTATGAAAGGGATCGTCAGAGGAAACATTATAGCTGAGACCTTTATAGCCTTTCCATTATTATGGTTTAAATCTTGACAGTCTTTATTCGCAGTGACACCGGGACCAGCAGAGACAGTGCTCACTCCCACCGCCCACCTCCCCGTGTGCACTCCCCACATCCTGCTCTGAAGCAGTGATAGGCATCGTTAAGTGTGCAGGCAGCAGGGCTGCTTTGTAGTTTGTCTAGAAACAGCTCCTTTTGACTCAGAAGTTGGAAACCAGATGACTCACCATTCTATTTGTTTTATTGCAACTGTCATTTCATAAAATGCCCTGAAACCTTTAAATGCCAAAGTCAGGTTTTTGTCTTCCTTTTCTATTTTGTTACTTCTCCTGTTATCTCTGATCTTTTCTTTCATGTCTCTCTTTTCTGCTTCCCTTTCATGATTATTTTCCCTTTCATTTCTCTCTCTCTCTCCCTCTTTCTCTCCGGAACCATCCCCCCGCCCCCGGCTCCACCGCCTTTGTAGTTGAAGTGGTCTCTGTTAACATCATGACTTCTCTTCAGGTTTACTGCTGTTGGATTTAGAGTCTCCACCCCCCCAGTTTATGTGTGTGGTTTAGAAATGGAAACATACATTGAAGTTTATAAAGCACTCACTGGCTTCAGCTCTAGAAGCTAAGTGCCACGTCAGATCATAACAGTAGCTCACTTTTTGTGATACTGCCTTTTGCAAACTTGTGGGTCTCCCCCACAGAGCCATTTCCTCCCTTGAATGGGTACCAGGCTCACAGTGTGACTGAGATCTCCAGGCTTTCCTAGGACAGCCGATAGGGTTCCTACATCAGGATGTTGATTGCAGGGAGAGGGGCCTTGATCTTATTAACCGTTTCTCTCCGGATATGGTATTTACCTGGAATTCCTGAAGTAGAGAGCACCTGCTCATTCTCACAGCTGAGGTGGGGTGTCAGGATTTAAATTTTTAAGGACTTGCGCTCTCCAACCAGGACTTGTTGGCTCTTTCTCCTGGCAGTTTCTGACATTGTGGCACTCAATTGAGTCACCTGATGGATGGCAGGAGCATCACTGGGTGTTCAACACCTGGCCAGGGAAACAGGGACCCTCCATGGATCTACCCAAAGGAGGGCAGACAGATTGTGGAATTTTAATGAAGAGGGATGGGTCCCTGATGTTCATCTGCTTTGGAGCATAACTGAATCCCAGCATTTACTTCAGGAATGTTTGTGGGGATCCTGCACTGGTGTCAGTGGTTATATTCCACATTTATCAAACTCATAAGTCCTGCCGAACTAATTTTAAAAGTTTAATTCTCATTGTGAGTGGATTCTTTACCAACTGAGCTATCAGGGAAGCCCAATTTTAAAAGTAGCTAATTATAATGAAAAAGAACAACAACTTCAAATGCATAGGAATCTCTCTTAAATGTTCCTTGTTTTTCTTTTTTCTTCTTCTTTTTTTTTAATGCCTTTGGTCTGTTTTGGCCTTCAAAGTGAGCCATCCTCTGAATTCTGTTGTGAGAAAACTCCTTTCCTACATATCTCCAAGGAAGGAGAGTATTTTCCATGCTGTGAATGGGGGAAGATACGGTATTGTTACAGTATTTAATGGATTGATGGCTGTGAGCTTCAAGCATGAGTTCTGTCTGTCTGCTGGGCAGCACTCAACATAGAATGCTGTGTTTTAACCTACTTGGCTCAGTGTCTGTTTCTGACACAACCGCTTTTCATGCTGCTGGAAAACAGAAAACCACAGGCTGTTAACTCAATACTCTTCCCTTCTGGGGCTAGGGCGGGGGCACAAGGGGGTTCAAATCAAGTTACTCCCCACTGGAGAGACACATGCCCTCCTTCCAGCTGACAGTTTGGACAAGGATTCTAGAGTTCCTGGCCACTTGAATTAAACCTCAGTGAGGGGTGCCCTGTGGCCCGCTTATGACCTGGGCATTTACTCCTTGGACCGGGAGCAGCCTGCCAAGTGTCTCTTGCAGGCTCCCTCTGGATTCCCTACCTATGGATGTCTTCTCCCTTCCCGGGCAGAGCCCTTTTGAGAGGAGCAGAAGGATCATTTAGTGCTCGTGGCCTGCTCATTCCTTGGCTTCTCTGCTGAGCTATCCAGCAGGGGTGCCAATTCTTCCATTTAGCTGACTATTATATAGCCCTTAAAAGGGAAGGGTTTATTTTAGCTGGCTGCTATATTGATTGCTATAGGGACGTTTCTATTTTCACTGGCTGCTATATTGACTGGGAAAAGGAAAGGGGCCGTATTGCCGGGAGCTGTCATATTGACTGTTACAGAAAAGATCTGTATTTAAGCAGTACCAGTGCACTGGGATCTCCCAGGCAGGATATTAATGCTAATTCATCTGCTCACCCCCTGCTGTGAATGTTATTTGTTTAAATCTGTAGATTCCCACAGCGCGTTTATATCCTCACTAGAGTGAGCTTCGCTCCCTGTAATTATTTAACATTATATGCTGATATAAATTGTAACAGTTAAAGAATGGTAATGAGTAGCCAAAAAAGAGAAGAAGAAGAAAAAAGAAAAGAAACAGAAAAAAGAAAAAAGAAAATACAGTAAAAACCTGTATAATGTGTACATGTAATTTTTGTTGTATGCGTGTATGTGTGTGTTTGTGTTCGTATGACATTCGAAATGGCAGAGTCAGATTCTAAGACAGCAGTGAGGTACGTCTGCCGTCCTTTCTCCCATTCCAGGTTGATTTGTACAGTGTTGCTGCATCCACGTATTGTGCATCTGTGTGTCCATACACGTGTGCACACCTGCTCATGTCACCCACCAGAAAGAGACTGTACTGACGTGTGCTCGTACCATCTACATGTGTTCCGTGCAGCAGCAAGAAATTTCTCCGTTAGCGCCTCAGCTTCCTGATGAGTAGCTGATGTTTCCTTGAGCTTCTTTGTCGGCTCAGGAGCTCCAGGCTCGAGACCCATACCCTGGGGAGCACTCAGTTGGGATTGAACTCATAGGCCATTGGGTGTCACTGTCGCTCTATTGTCTGTTGTCGAAAGAGGGCTGTTACGCTGGGGAGACTGGATTTCAAAAGAAAGTTGTTTTTCTGCCCAAGTGGAGGGTTGTTTGTTTGTTTGAGATGTTTTGCATTTTGAGACCCACGCCTCCCCTCTCTTGCCTCTTTAAAAGTAGCTGTTTTGTTGGCTGTTTCCACCATGGTAAGCTGGGCATTTTGATTTTGTTTTTGAAAATTGTGTGCTGTGTTTGAATACCACCTGGAGTACCCCAGAGGAGGACTTCCATGAGCAGAAAAGTTCCACGTTTAAAAGAAACTAAGAGGCAGCTCCACAGCATTCTGGAAACCCACTTAACGAGGAGTGAGGCCCTGGGCAAGAAGGAGGACGGCAAGTCTCCTTGCCCATCCTAAATGTGCCCTGCACCTGCAGCTTCCCGGCTGCCCGTGCTGGCTGGGTTGGAGGTGGGAAGATGATGGTGAGTGAGGCGGTGGTGAGGCGCAGGCGCGTCTTCCAGCCGGCTGCTCCCGTAGCGTGGAGCTGTGCCAGGCTTCACCACAATTCATACTGTGTCAGTTTAATAAATGCACTACTTAAATTATGAAATTACAAAAGAAAAAAGAGAATGCACTTATTCAGACTCTTAATACATTAAAAATAAGGCATTAAAACTCTGACTTTTTTTTTTCTTCCAGAATCAATAATGAACAGGAAGGGTTGTAGACATTAACAGTCATGGACATTCAAACTCTTATACATAAATTATCTTAGAAAAATGCACATAAGACTTGAATAATGTAAATACATTAATGCATTTAATAATTTAAACATTAAAGCGCAAGCAGGAATTTGAGGCAGAGGCTGTTCTGAGGTAAGGGATTGGTCCTGGAGCGAGTGTGTCCTAGGATCGATGGGTGATTTCCCCTTGAGACACCCTGGAAAGAGAGTGCCTGGCTGCCTGGTGTGAGCCCCCGTGCCAAGAATCCCTGGACATTCCTGAACTCTGCTACCTGCCAGCCCCTTATTCTTGTATATTCTGACCTTCGTCCTCGATTCGGCGTTCTCTCTAGTCCTGTACTTCTAATTGTTTATTAGAAAATTAAATGCTTCCACTTCAAAGAATAGTGAACTTTGAGAAGGTCTTGGTTGGAAAACCAAACTAAATTAAAAAAATCCTTCACCAGCAGGCTCTGGCTGCTTGTGATTCGGATACACGGAAGTGGTTGGCTCCTCACAGCCAGACATGCTCTCAGCCTGGAGCTCCTCTCCAGCACTGAGGGCCCTGGATCCAGGCTGCGAAGTGATTGGAGACAGACCTAGTGGGAAAGCAGAGATGATGGAGTGTGTTAGCCTGTGGGTGCCGGGCATCACGGTGGCAGGTTGCCATGCCAGGAAGCAAGACAGGTGCCATGCAGTCAGACTCCTTGGGCAGGGGTCATGCCTCGCTTTAATCTGAGGGTTTAACCATGGGATGGACTGATGTTAACTGTTTTTCCCCCCTTGCTTACAAAATCGTATTTGCAATGGCAGAAAGTCACTGGAACATTAGAGCCCCCTTTTCTGGCAGAATGCAGAAATGGTTGAATTTCATTTTTGACACCTACACTGTAACGTGCTCTGGCAAGAATGAAGCAGCTAGGACAGTGTGATTAGGCTTCATTGATCAGCCCCAGTGCTGTTCTCCAGTGGTTTCTTAGCTTCATTTTATAGCCCAGATCATGTGTAAGAAACTGGGAAAACCTCAGACCCTATGTTCAGTTCAGTTCAGTCGCTCAGTCGTGTCCAACTCTTTGCAACCCCATGAATCGCAGCACGCCAGGCCTCCCTGTCCATCACCAACTCCTGGAGTTCACTCAGACTCACGTCCATCGAGTCGGTGATGCCATCCAGCCATCTCATCCTCTGTCATCCCTTTCTCCTCCTGCCCCCAATCGCTCTCAGCATCAGAGTCTTTTCCAATGAGTCAACTCTTTGCATGAGGTGGCCAAAGTACTGGAGTTTCAGCTTCAGCATCATTCCTTCCAAAGAACACCCAGGACTGATCTCCTTTAGAATGGACTGATTGGATCTCCTTGCAGTCCAAGGGACTCTCAAGAGTCTTCTCCAACATCACAATTCAAAAGCATGAATTCTTCGGCGCTCAGCCTTCTTCACAGTCCAACTCTCACATCCACACATGACCACTGGAACCATAGCCTTGACTAGACGGACCTTTGTTGGCAAAGTAATGTTTCTGCTTTTGAATATGCCATCTAGGTTGGTCATAACTTTCCTTCCAAGGAGGAAGCATCTTTTAATTTCATGGCTGCAATCACCATCTGCAGTGATTTTGGAGCCCAAAAAAATAAAGTCTGACACTGTTTCCACTGTTTCCCCATCTATTTCCCATGAAGTGATGGGACCAGATGCCATGATCTTCGTTTTCTGAATGTTGAGCTTTAAGCCAACTTTTTCACTCTCCTCTTTCACTTTCATCAAGAAGCTCTTTAGTTCCTCTTCACTTTCTGCCATAAGGGTGGTGTCATCTGTATATCTGAGGTTATTGATATTTCTCCCGGCAATCTTGATTCCAGCTTGTGCTTCCTTCAGCCCAGCGTTTCTCATGACGTACTCTGCATAGAAGTTAAATAAGCAGGGTGACAATGTACAGCCTTGACGTACTCCTTTTCCTATTTGGAACCAGTCTGTTGTTCCATGTCCAATTCTAACTGTTGCTTCCTGACCTGTATACAGGTTTCTCAAGAGGCAGGTCAGGTGGTCTGCTATTCCCATCTCTTTCAGAATTTTCCACAGTTTATTGTGATCCACACAGTCAAAGGCTTTGGTATAGTCAATAAAGCAGAAATAGATGTTTTTCTAGAATTCTCTTGCTTTTTCGATGATCCAGCAGGTACGTAGTCCAAGAACTTTTACTCTACCAGTAGGAGTTGCGTTAAGTGTGTGCACACTCAGTTGTGTCCAACTTTTTGTGACCCCATGGACTGTAGCCTGCCAGGCTTCTCTGTCCATGGAATTTTCCATGCAAGAATACTGGGGTAGGTTGCCATTTCCTCCTTCAGGGGATTTTCCTGACCCAGGGATCGAACCCAAGTCTCTTGCTTCTCCTGCCTTGGCAGGCCGATCTTTACCACTGCACCACTGGCGCCACTTTTAGGAGAGAGATGTTTGTTTGGTCAGTAAAGCAAATGTTGCCCCACTGGGTTTGTTGGGGGCCCAAGGGACCCCTGAGAAACGGTTATCAGATGGTGGAGACTGAACCAAACCTGTTTTTATTATTGCCAAATGCGTTGGCATCTTCTCAAATCTGGATCTCAAATCTCCTAGCTGCAGCTTTACGTGGGGTTGCCTTGATTTGACTGAGGCCTGGTCTGTTCTGCTATCTGTGGCTTTGTTTGCTACCATTTCCCGTCTTTGTTGCCGCCAAGGGCAGCCTGCTTTCCAGCAAACATGGTTATGAGCCAGCTTTTAGCCACTATCAGGAGAGCGGCTCTAGACTGTCCTGGCACATGCAGCAGGTACAAACAGTGTGGGGCTGTGCAGCCCAGAGCAGCCAGAAGGAGAGCCAGTTCTTTAAACACTACTCGTCAGGTATTGACTTAGAGAGGAGTAGTGTCAAGGGTCTGTGAGGACCGCCTGGGAACTTGAGGTCGGTACATTGTCCTTGGAATGTGTTCAGATTCTTCTACAGACCTTGTGCACAGTATCCTCAACATCACACCCCTTTTCCACCTGTTTAGCTTTAAAGAGGCGTGGCTTTTCTTACCCAGTCTTATTTCAGCTTTGGGATGCATGTCAGTTCCAGGCCTGTTGTGTTGTGTTCTTTTCTGGAGTTTTCCAAGCCCAGGCTGTTCCCTCTGTTGCTTGTCCAGCCTTGAACAATGGCAGCTGCCTGCACCCCAGGCTCTTCATCCTAGCAGAGGGAAGAGGGTGAAACCAGGGGTGCACTCTAGCTAGGAAAATCTCATTCTCTTTGGATTTTGTTGGTCACACCCAGGAAAGCTTCCTTCTCTTCCCTTACATTCAATGAGATGTTTTATGGCCTTAACTGCAGAATAGGCTTGTGCCAGACTGGGATCGTCCAGGGAGGCGGGATGCAGGGGTTGGTGGGGGCAACTTCACGCTCCCATTGGGGTGCAGGGTGCTGGTGGCCATCACGCAGAGAGAGCAGAGAGTGCCGATCAGAGGTCAGGTCACCCCTGTGATATATCCCTGATGCAGATTTCCTTTTGAAGAGAGAGGAGTCAGGTTCATTAATTAAAGGAGCCTGGCTTGAGCGCCCTGTAATTATAGGTGCTAGAAATCTGAATTTTAAGAGGTCTGTGCAGCTGCATTTTGAAAAATGTAGGGAGGCACCGAGAAGTACAGGCTGTGGGCAAGAATGTGGCTGAACCAGATTTGGGAGGTTCGGGTTTTGGCAGAATTCCCCTTCAAATTCGTATTTATTCTTCCTATCTTTCTTTTTTTTTTTTTAATGGGAAGCTGGAGCTCTGATTTTTTTTTTTTTTTTTAATGAAGGTTACACCCTGTGACAGAGAGGCTGGTATTATCAGAGCATGGAAGGCAGAAAGGAGTTGCCATAAACTAGAAGGTGCTTTGTTTTGAAGGAAGCAGGGGATATCTTTGGGCTGTAGGGATGCCGTCTTTGAAAAAGTTATTTCTTCTTGAAGTGAGTGAGGGGAATAAGGAGCAGAAGGTTAATTTGGATGCAGTCTAGGGAGATAAGTCTTGGGCGTGTATAGGACTCCAGAATCTTTGCACCCATTTCTCTTCCCCAGAATGGTATCTCCTCCTGTCATAAATCAGCTTTTGATAATGAACCCAGAGGTGCAAACAGAAAATGGTAGACCTTTATGGGCAGTCCTGACCGGTCCCTTCTGTTTCTCATTTCCTCAGTTGTAGGTATTTTGATCATTTGCTTTGGGTGCTTTCTGTCTCTGCCTTTTCTTTTTTCTTTTCCTATTTGATTTATAAGGTCTTTTTTTACTTGTTGTCGAAAACCTTTATTTCAGTCTGTGACTATTTGCATCTCTGTTAATTAACCACGGCTCATTTGGGATGTGGACGAAGCTTTCCAGGTGACTCAGTTGTAAAGAATCTGCGTGCAATACAGGACGCAGGCTCACTCCCTGGGTCGGGAAGATCCCTTGGAGGAAGAAATGGCAACCCACTCCAGTATTCTTGCTTGGAGAATCCCACGGACAGAGGAGCCTGGTGGGCTACAGTCCATGGTGGTTGCAAAGAGTCGGTCGTGATGGACGTGACTGAGGACACAGACAGACATGCACTTGGGATGCGGGTGGGAGTGGAGAGAGTTAAGCTGAGTAGGGGGTCCCCTCTTTGCCTCCCCTAAGAAGGAAAGAAGGGACTCGTGGTGAGTGGGGGCTCGCTATAGACCTGTGTGCCCAAACACTTGGTCGGAAGCAAACCTGCAGCTGCCACCAGCCTCCTTTCGCCCTATTGGCTTTGTCTCCTTGGAGGGTATTGCAAGCATCCTCCCCATTTCACAGCTTGAGCCCTCTGCCCCTCCTCAGGGGTTTGCAAGGGGCTGAAAAAAAACCACTTCGTACGATATATATATTTAAAAGATACTCCTCTATAGTCTTTTCTTCCATTCTTGCATGTGTGTATGTTGGGAAATCTACTGCTTGTGAACCCATAAACTGTGGAGTAGAACAGAAGTCTCAAAGACTGTCACTTGGTGCATTTACAATATGCAAATTGCAGTTCCAATTAGATTGAAACCTCTATTTAGTAGAGTGGTTTTGTGAAATAAATAACTTTTGAAGAAGGCCTACTATATATAATAAATACATATTTTTCCCTTCAGTTGCCGGCACGGAGCTTCCTGCCTTCCACACATCGGCCTGAAACGCTGATTCAGAGGCAGGCAGCATCCGTGGGCCCTCCCAGAAGAAGAGTCTCTCCTTCGCTTTCCTGGCACTGGGATTTCATCCTTGATTTACAGTGTGCAGCTTGTTAGCGCCAGCGGGCGGGAGCTGGTGTGAAGGTCATTGTGTCCGTTCTGTCCTTTCAGAGAGAGAGTGAGGGGGTGTGTTTCCCCCCGTGCGCTTGGGGTGGTGGTGGTGGGCTTCATGGCCCCCTCTTCTGTCCGAATTGAGTGATTCAAAACCCTGGCCTCTTGTCTTTTTCACCCTCTGTACTGCCCATCATTCAACAGGGGATATTGGACACCTGATTCAGAATTTCAGGACGAGTACTGCACCACCCAGCAGAGCGCCTCCCCGCCCCCCCCCCCCCACACACACACCCCCTCTCACGGTCCTCCCCTTCTCAGTCCAGCCGTGACAAACTGACAGATAATTAACAGATTGGGTCCTCCTATCAGGCGAGTCCGGGGCTGGAAGCAGCTCTTGTTTTATACGCAGGTCCTTCAGCAGCCCTGTGTCTGTGGGTGGTGGTTCTCTGAGCAGTCCTGGCAGAGAGGGCAGTGAGTGCTGTGGGAAAAGCAAACAGAATGCTCTTTGGGAGAGAGAGTGCTTAAAAGGGAGTGAGGGGCAGACAGGTGCCCAGCTTGAAAGCACCTGGTAAAAATACCTGGGCTTGCAGGGTTGCGGTTCTGCACACCACTGCCGGTCTCAGCGAGCAGCAAGCTGGGTTATAATAGGATGCTTGATTACAAAGAACATTTTGAAGGCCACTTAGTCCCAGGTCAGCCTGTGCATTAAGTGCGCTAATCCTTTGTCGTAGCACTGGACTGGAATCGCAATATTTGAGCTACGAAGCCTGTTGTGTTTCAGCTCTGGCTTTAAATATTTCTATACTGATGCTGCCCTCTGTGGCTTTTTCTCAGCTATCCAACTTTTCTTTCTCCAGTGGAAAGAAAAAATTCATCATGAGAATATTCTTGTCTACCTACCAGTGACTTTGAAAACTGCTTTTCTGCTTGTCGTATGTAGTCTTCATGATTTGTAATATTAATGTGTAGATAAATATAGCAACATGGAGGGGCTACACATAGGCTTGCGTCCTAGGGCCTGGCACATTGGAACAGAAAGAAATACCTAATTGCATCAGAACCACTCTTAAGTTCATGTATGTGGAGCCCATCAAGCTGAAAGCATGCAGACAGCATCTGCTGTTATCAAATCACTCGTGAGTCCAGCTAATTAAAATAGAGCTTCATTTTTCTGAACCATTGTTTGGCAGGAATTCGAAACGGGTATAACCCAATTTCTGTGTGTTTATGAGCCTTTATTATATCAGAGGTACTTTTCTGTAAATGTACAGGGCAGCGTTAAATGAATTGATCCACGCAGTATCACTGTAGACGCACTGTGGACTTGCTAATGATTTCCCTTCCAGCTTTCTGGTTTCCAGACATACTCCTTAAAGCTTTATGTTCTGTTTTTCTATCCTCTGCTCTTTGTCCTCTGATTTTTTTTTTTAGTCAAAAAAATTTAACGTTTTTTTCTTTGAAAACAGGAAACACTTTTTATTTGTTCGCTAATGAGGTTTTCTTTTCTGTTTCACTCTCTGTTTCTTCCTCTCTTCCTGTTTTTGCTCCTTTTTAAGGATTTGCCTTTCTTTATTTCTTGCTGCTTTCTGTTCCCTTCTTGCCCCTTATTTTTCTCTCTTCTTATCTCTCCTTCCTTTTACATTTTCCTCACTGCCTGTCCTCTGACCTTCTCTTTTTTCCTTTCTCTCTTCATTCTACCTTCTCCAGTTTTGCCAGTAAAAGGTTCTTATACCTTTGTCTCTACATGCAAATACAGATTAAGGCAGAAAGCGGCTGCCTATGGAGGTGGAGGCATCTGGCCTTTGGGAGATGATGTTAGCCTGTTTTGCCTCTCTGAATTTGCTTGCATACTTTATGTTTTTAAAAGATTTTTTTCAAACCACATCTACTCCACTTTATAGTCTAATAATCTTACTTTGAAGATCAAAAGTCTTACATAAATGCTAACTAATTATTCCTTCTAACACTTTTGGTGAGTCCCTAAGCAGTTACAGTTCCATTTTACAGATGAGGAAGGAGAAACAGGAAAGGTAAGTAACTCGCTGAAAGTTACTGAAGAAGTTCGTGACCAAGTTAGAAGTAAGGCCAGGTCGCCTTTGGCTTTACTTCTTGATTCCCACCTCCTCGGAGTTTCCGTCCCCCATGAGGATCGTGTATCTTTAAGATGAGGGTGAGAGAACACGGTGCCCTTGCCCCCTTTGCTTCATGTACGTTTAGCCTTCTGAAGTTTCATTTCAAGTCTGTAGATGTTAAATGAATTCCTAGGTAATTCCTGGGAAAGAAGGATGCCAAACCACTTACGGGCTAGTAAAAAACTCTGTCCATTACAGTCTCGAAGCAGAGTGCTCACTTTCTGTTTCCAGCAGCTTCCAGTAAGTGGGCCCACGTCATACACACTGGCCCTGGCGAGCATAGCATTGTAGGAAGCACTGCCATATTTGATTGAATTTAGCCATCCTGGAATGACGTCTGTATGAAGTCGTCTCTTGCATTACTGTGGCCTTTATTACTGTTAATGCATTCTGACATTACAGGTGTAGCCTTGGCTCTCCCAGAAAGGGCAAGGCTGCTCTTACCGGGCTTAAGAGCAGAATTCGTGAACCTGTTATGTAGTGAAACGGGTGTTCACATTTAGTTAATAAGCAGAGTAAGGGAAATGCTTTTATATAAAAGATAGCCAAGAGACATAGGCCTCTCCTCCTTCCTCATCCAGCATTGTCTCAAAAAGTAGATCAGTTAGTATTATTCTCCAGCAGAAAACTAGGGTCAGTGGATAGAAGGTTCAGGAAAGTAGATTTCAGCTCCGTTTCAAGAAGGACTCCTGAAAAGGAATTGACAGTCTTTTAAGAGAGTGAGTTCTCTGTTCGTTATAAGCATTCTAATGGAGGCTTGCTAGTCATGTGTCAAGGTTGTTGAAGACGGAAGTCCTAGGTCATGTATGGGACCAGATGGCTGTCCTTGTCCAAGATTGTAACTGCAAAAACAACATCTTTGCTTGTTGTTCTTGGTTTTTTAAGTGCCTCTTGTTCTGTGTAGACTCAGTGAAGGTTAGTAACTTGTTCAGTTGCTGAGTTGTGTCTGACTCTTTGCAACCCCACGGACTGCAGCGCTCCAGGCTGCCCTGTCCTTCACCATCTCCTAGAGCTTGCTCGAGCTCATGTCCATTGAGTCGATGGTGCCATCCAGTCATCTCATCCTCTGTCGTCCCCTTCTCCTCCTGCCTCTATCTTTCCCAGCATCGGGGTCTTTTCCAATGAGTCGGATCTTTGCATCAGGTTGCCAGAGTGTTGGAGCCTCAGCTTATTTAATCTTTGGCTTCCTATTTCTTACTCTTACTTGAATAAAAACTGTTTTTGTTCAGTTCAGGAAAACTACCCTCTCTGCCACCCTCTTGGAATAAGTCATTCTGGGCAGCCACACTGTTTAGATGCCCATTGAGAGCCATATGAAAACAAAACATGTAAAACTTTTAACTGGAATTAAAATGGGTTATACGCTTTCTCTCGCTTTATAAGGTAGAGTATCTAAGACTATAATTTAATCCTGATGACTCAGTATCATCATTTTAGATGTAAATGTTTATATTGTATTTTAAGTGTAGCTATTTTCCAAACCTGTTGAAATACAGATCTGTTGTGTATTCGCTCCTCCTCTGAATGACTCCACCTATGCCAAATGACCCCGGACTGATAACTTTTTGAGTTTTCTGTTTGCTTTTTATAGACAAGTCTCTCCTGACATTTGTTGCTAGGCTTTTTTCACTATCTTGTCTTTGTTCTGCGAGTATTTCTTGGCTGTCTGGCTTGATTCTCCTTTCTCATTTGCAGTGTTTAATCTTCTGTGATTTGGACACCAGGTAACTAAGCTTCTGTATGAAATAGATAGTAAGTAGTGTGAATAGAGCTTTGCTATGTGTAATGTATATGGAATTTATTTCTTTTTTTGGCAGCAACAATGTCTTCTCCCTTTCCCATCTTTGTTGGCTTTCTCCTATTTCTGGCTGGATGAGATTGGAGAGCTGAGCTCCGGAATAGCTCCAGAATAGCTCTGGGTCTGGTCCCTGACCCTCACCCATGTCCCTGGCCTAGGTAGGCTGCCTGATGGGATCAACTTGGAAATTATAAAATGATGTGGCTTAGAGGGTCCAGAAGGCCATCTATTCAAGCCCTTTTATAGAAATGAAGGAATCCGAGGCACAGAGCAGGGTGTGAGGGGCCTGGTTCGAGGACGCGTGCACATCAGGACTGGACTCCGGGCGCAGGTTTCCGGCCCACTTTCTGGCCTGCCTCTCTGCCACCTTCTGTTCCCAGCCATCTTTGAGCAGAATGGGTATGAATGGGGAAATAGAGGGTTTGTATAGGAAAATACTTTGCTGGCTGTGGGCAGGTTGAGAATTAAAGTACATAAATCAAAAAAGGCTTCTGTTTGTTGCAGTGTTTGGCTGTGTTTGCACTCACCGCTGATATTGATACTGTAGGAGAAGCTTTAATCCTTTCATTCAGATTTACAAGAAATGCTGTTTCCTTTCAGTTTAAAAAAAAAAAAAGTCCAAGAGAGCATTTGATTTAAGGAACCAAAACTCTAGAAAATGTATCCGGGAGTCCTCGTCAATTTGGGGCATAATGAAATATAAAAAATACTCAATAAAAGCTCCTTTATTACTTTAACTGTTTAAATGTGGAGTTTTTAGCCATCAGGTTAATGTTTTGGTATCATTTTTTTATTTGATTGTGAGCACTTTTCCAGGTAGCGCTGCCACTCGAGCGCTAATCAGATTCCCACAAATGAATGGTGCTAGCTGCAGCCTGACATCACCGCGTTTTTGCTTCGACATTATTTTATTTGGTTTTCCTGTAAAAGTTAATAACTCTGTGTCCATGTGTTTAAACAGGCAAGAAGAGAGAGAAAGGACAGTGAACAGAAAACGATGAGCGACGTCTCAGGACTCTGGCCAAATTGAGGAGATGTAGGGATTTTTGTGATTTTAGTCTCTCACCCTAGCACGAGTTAGGTGCGGAGAATCAAGAAGATTGCACAGCAAGATGGTGATTCTTAATCCTTCCTCTCTGTTCCCCAGACAGAGTGGGAAGGACTTAGAAATGAGTTGCCATTAATCTAGAGGAGAAGGAGGGTGCTCAATAGAACTGATCTCTTGATGGTGAGAACTGGTTAAATCTTGCATTAATTGTAAGTAAAATACATGGCATTTTAGATGACTGAGATTGCTAAGAGCATCAGAGGTAGGACAGGAAGACTTTCCTTTTTATCTTCCCATTAGAGGTAGGAGACCCTCATGGCCGAGATGGCTCTGGTGTCTGTCTATTAATAATAGGCCTCTGCAGAATCGTTTATTTTTTTGAAGGTGTGTTTGTTTGTTGCAAGCTGTGGTTGTTTATGGTGTTTAGTGAAAGGTTACTGAACAGTTCAGAGCCACAGTGATTACCATTTAATTCCTTCTGTGTGCTACGGATTTCTTTGCTGAGCTAAAAATTTCTAAATTGGTTTTGTCAGAGGAGGCAACTAGACTGGTACCTCTCTGTCTCTCTCTCTCTTTTTAAAAAGTATTTATTTACTTTCCATTTTTGACCACACCATTCAGTACATGGGATCTTAGTTCCCTAACCAGGGATGGAATCCCTAACCCCTGCATTGGAAGGTGGAGTCTTAATCACTGGGCAACCAGGGAAGTCTCTTGATTCAGATTCTCTTCCAGATTTGCATCTTGGTGCTCAAGACAGTCTGAGGGTACAAATCTGACCATGGGTACAAGAATCAGTCCTGTGATCTTTATCTCAGTGCCTCTGAAAGCTGTGTGAAATACAGTGACTCACTCATCCACGTCAGGGGCGTGGCTTGTCTTGCTCTCTGTGCTACCCTCATTGTGTGGACAAGTTACTCCTGAAGTCATCTGGAGCCACGTGGCCTATGTTAGATACCCCTTCTTAGACAGTTGAACTGGCCGTCAACTTATTTCACACGGCTGTGAGGCACGTCTCCCGTCACCCCCCCTTGCTGCCGGAGCTGGTTCCCAGACTGTACCATCTTGGAGGGTGGCTGTCCCTGGGCCCTCCAGGGGCCGCTGTGCTTGTGAAGAGGGCAGCTTTCCCCTGAGAGGAGCTGATTCCACTTGACCGTTTTTGTCATCTTACTGTAAATTTGAAGATTTTTGAGTGCCAGCTTTCTCTCTTATGCATCATACTTTTGGAACTCTTCTAGTTTTTCTCTTAGATCACAAAAGAATCTAAAATAATAGCAGGAAGAATCAAGATTTGGTGGTCTTAGTGTGTGTGCATGCTCAGTCATGTCTGACTCCATGGACTGTAGCCCTCCACAATCTTCTCTATCCATAGGATTTCCCAGGCAAAGTACTGGAGTATGTTGCCATTTCTTTCTTCAGAGGATCTTCTTGACCCAGGCTTCAAACCCACGTCTCCTGCATTGGCAGGTGGATTTGTTATCAATGCACCACCTGAGAAGCCCCTGAATGAGCATGGCTGTGTTCCAGTACCATTTTATTCATCGACACTGAAATTCGAAGTTCATGTGATTTGCACGTGACTTCTTTTGATTTTTGTTTTTCTTAGCCATTTAGAAGTGTAAAACTGTTCTTACAGACTTGTGATTGCCAAGATGTGGGGAAGGATGGACTGGGAGTTTGGGATTGTTGTTGTTCAGTCACTTAGTCATATCCAACTCTTTGCAATCTCATGGACTGTAGCCCACCAGGCTCCTCTGTTCTTGGAATTCTCCAGGCAAGAATACTGGAGTGGGTGGCCATTTCCTTCTTCAGAGGTTCTTCCCGACCTAGGGATTAAACCCCTGTCTCTTGCATTGGTGAGCTGATTCTTTACCACTGAGCCTTAATTGTTCACTTTTTTCTGCTTATCAGGGTATCTAAAGACAATTTTAAGGCTACCCACGTGTCATTTCCAGTTCTTGCTGTCTTTTCGGATTCGAACTGCTTCTAAGCTGTGATTGCTTCTTTTTTGATTTTCAGATCTTTATTTGTTTTTGGTTGAGCTGAGTCCTCGTTGAGGTGTGTGGGCTTCTCATTGTGGTAGCGTCTCTTGTTGTGGCGCACAGGCTCCAGAGCCTGCAGGCTTCAGGAGTTGTGGCATTTGGTGTCAGTACTTGTGGCTCATGGGCTTAGTTGTCCTTTGGCATGTGGGATCTTCCTGGACCAGAGATCAAACCTATATCCCCTGCATCAGCAGGCAGAATTCTTAACCACTGGACCACCAGGGAAGTCCTCAAATCTATTTTTTAACATTTAAACATGTTTAACATTTTTAACATGTTAAAAAATGAAAAATTGTCTTTCTTCAGTTTCCTTGTAGGATGTCTGGTAGGAGTGCCATTTAGCGACTCCTCAAAGTTTCAGTTTTGTGCTGTGTGGAGGGTGATGCGCGACAGCATTTCCTGATCCAGAGCTCATCTTTCTTGGAATCCAGGGGCCCATCTTGTTGCTCTCAGAGCAGAAGGTGCTTAGCGATCATGCAGGGACCTTGCCCTGCACCACCTGGTGGTCACCTAGTCAGTGTCTCACCCCCAGTGATGGCTCGATGCCCAAAGGTGTCACTGTCCATGATGCAACCTCTCTTTGCCCCCTTCCTGATCATCCCACTTCTCAGTAGCGCATGACTAGAGAGAGCTTCACACCAGGGTCCATCTGGCCCGACTTCAAAAGAAGTGGGAACTGAGGTTCTATCTGCTGAGCACACGAAGGTGCTGGCGTTTAGAAGTAACCTTTGGAAAGCATCAGATACAACTTGTGGTGGGGAGAAAGGTACTAGAAAATAGAGGCAGCAGTGTCGTTAGGAAGGTGCCAAAGCACCGGGAGCCACATATTTTTAGTGTTGGAGTCACCAGCCACTGCCACAGAGTGAGCTCACAGTCCTCTTCAGGAGCATCTTGGACACTGAGTCATTACATTCCTTTGGAGTGATTCAACTCAACAGCTTGACACCTTCATTAATTTTACAACATGAAGCCTGGGTGCTCTCTGCTTCCTCTTTAACAGTACAGGGGAATTAGAAGAATATGGAAAAAACAGCAAGGGAAACCGGAAGAAGGAGCAGTCAAGAGCTGCTGAAAGACAACATGTGAGGAAATTGAACTCTTTGCCTTTTCTCGGTATCTCCTGGGACTGAGCACCCAAAGCTTGCCACCCGTCGCTGGCACACACAAGCCTTTTTCACTGTTCTGGCACGCCGGCCAACGCTCCTACTCGGAGCCAGCTCGTTTTGCCTTCTCTGCTGAGGTCACTGCTACCGTGATCCGTGTATAATGGCATTTTCCTCCTCTTTTCAGTATGGAGACTATTACGGTTTCCTCTCTAAACAAGACTTCAAACAATTTGCTGCCAGTTGGATTTCAAAGCCAAGGAAAAGGCAAATGTCATCCTTTTTTTCTCTCCTCTTTGGGTAACTGCTTTGTTGGTTGCATCAAAAATTAGAGGGGCTGCTCTCTAAATTCAGGTGGGGATGCGTGGGGACAGGCATTTAAATTTGCTTTTCTTTCTCCCCAAGGAGAGAACCCTTTTCCTTCTCAGCCTTTCCTAAGAAGGAACTTTGATCTCGTCATCCCAGAAAACAGGGGTTTTTTTTTTCCTCACAGCGAGCGTGTGTACTACCTCGCTTTCTGTGGCGTGGTTCCAGTCGCCCTCCACACTGGCAGCTCTGTGTGTCGGCTCTGCTGCTGGAGCCCCAGCTCCCTTTGCGCTGCAAGTTGGCACCCAGAGTACTTTCCAAGTCACCCTTGCCTAAAATCACTCTCAGTTCAATTCAGTTCAGTTGCTCAGTCGTGTCCGACTCTTTGTGACCCCATGAATTGCAGCACGCCAGGCCTCCCTGTCCAGCAGCAATTCCACCTGATACTAAATAGTGCCTGTTGCCTTCCATATACATTTGTGAAAGAACTAATTTAATAAAATAACAAAACCACCAACATTCTGACAAGCAGTTCATGCAATATTTTTAACTAGGGCCAAGAAAAAAAATTTAAACACAGATATTTCATTCGAAGGGTAGTTATTGTGCATATGACGTTGCCACCTTTCATAAAGACTGCATATATCAGTGTTTTTAAAGTCAGACTAAGGTCAGTAATGCGTGCTGTGGAATTCCCTAAATGCAGATTTACACAATAGGCCTCCACACATTTTGTGTTCTATCATGTCAACTCACGTGCACTCCTACCAGAGATCTTTTATTTCTTTAATGTGAAAAACAAAAGAACAGAGTAAAGTAAAACAAAGGAAATTAGGGCCCACGACTTAATTAGTATAGGGTTGTAACCCAAGTCAACAATGGGAAGGACACAATGACAAAAAGCAGGAAATTCCAAGTTGAAAGAGAGGCTCTTTCCTTTAACTCCTTGAGAGCCGGGGCGCTTGCAGGCGCACTGCTCACCCAGGTGCTGGAGGCTGGCTCAAGTACAGCTCGGTCTTTATTTTTGAACTTCCTGGCTTTTTGTTGACTTTCCCCTCTCCTCTCCCCCCCACCCCCCATGTAAACGAAAGGTACCTTTGCATGTGTGTGTTAATTGTAGATAAACGGGGGAAAAGTACCTCTCGATTTTGTAACCCTCAGAGAAGGAGAAAGGGGGGGGGGGGAATTTCCCTGTCACTGTCATCTGTTCATTTTTTAATGAGCAATTTTAAAAAATTGAAAATAAAAGAGGAAAATGAATAGGTGTTGAACCAGCCTGTGATATGTAAATGCCAACTAGTAATTACCTAAAACCTCAATTTTCATTCTGTTTCATCTTGCAAAACATTTCATTTTCCCGGAGTGAAAACACTTGGTCGGGGCTCGCACGAGGCAGCGGGGCGGCCGCCTCCTTCGGCCTGCGCGCCCGCCGGCCCCGGCTAGGGGGCACTTTGGCTCCGCGCTGCGGTGGCCTCGGCCACGACCAGCTCAAGGTTATTCCCCTCTTGCCATTCCAGCGGCTCCGCTCCGCGCGGTCGTGGTGCCCCTCCCCCCACTCACACTCTTCTGGTTTCGGGGAGCCTCGTGCCTCCTTGTCCTTGCGGAGGATCATAGGATCGTATTGAATTTTGGCTGACCGAGCCTTCCTCTGCATATTAACTTTCCTCTCTTACCTGCCCGCTAGACCCTCGGCCTCCCTGAGTTGCATTTCACACCCTAAGAGCAGCTCTTCGCCAGGCTCCCTCTCTCCCTTGGCGATTTCAAACGCGGCAGTCTTTATATTCCGTTTTATTGCTGCTGTTGCTCCTTTTTCCTCTTTTAGTTTTGGAGGCTGGGGGCGGCTCTTTTTGACTGCTGCTCTCACACACGTGCTCTCCTGCCACATTAGAAGGGTGATTCCAACGTGTCTTTTTTGCATGCTCCTAGATTTTTCTCTTACTCTGGTTTAGGAGCTGTATTTGTGCAGCATCTTGGAATGTGGTTGGGGGATACCCCTGTTTCCGGGCTGGTTGCCTCCCCAACTCCCCAGCCTGTTCCCTGCTGGAAAAGAGAGTGGGGAGAAGTGAGAGCAGTGAGCCTGCTCAGGACCCTTAGCTGTAGGTCAGAGAGGCTTCTGGATGCAGAAAACCAGAATTATGTTGTCCTAGGACCCTGGATCTGAGAGCGCTCTGCCTGGAATCTCAAGGAACATGGCCTCTTTAGTGAGATATATGGCTTCATAATTAGCCCGTTGCATTTTTTCACGAGTGCTAGCATCAGCGTTCTACGATGTGTTCCTCTGATTAACAGCTGCTTTGCAACTATTTCCTTGTGCCACCGATGACCATATTTGTCAAGGAACTCCTGACAGAGTACTGATTTCTTACTAAAATGCAGTGTTTCCATTTGAAGAGGGTTCTCTCATTCTAGGCACTGCCCGGCTTTCCCAGTCACTTCTTGTAAAACCTTGAGTTGGCTTTGGTCTAACGCTTGTTAACAGGATTCGGGGTATCTATCTACTTTAGAGTATGCGCATAGGAACCTTTCGCAGGCAATTTAATCTTCTGAGCCGTGCATGTGTAGCGCTGCAGTGTTGGAATGGGGTTTTAAGTCCGCCTGTCGATCATTTTCTCTTGCCCTCTAGTTGTGATCTCTCTGGGTGAAAAAGGACTTGGCTTTGGTTGTTAGTGTCATTAATTTTAGACTATTTTTAATATTTTAAAATGGCTAATGAATGCTCACATTTTTAGGAGATAGATGTGCGTGTTGCACACAGGAGTGCAGAAGTTGGTGACATTCCAAGTAAGTGTCACTGGAGACAGCACATCAGGTTCACATGTCAGGTGCAGAGTGCTCAGGCTCCCTCCAACCCCAGGTTCATTGTTAGGCAAACTCTGTTCTCCCTTCCTCCATGTGCAGAAAATACTGCGTGCGTTCTGAAGATGATAGTGTGCAGATCTTTTGTAGGAGAGTGGAAAGCATCTAGGAAGCATCGCTTCAGTGAGGACTGTCAGGAACCTCGCTGCTTCTCACCAGGGATTACTTACCCTACACAGCGCATTTAACAGCACATAGTTCATTGTAGATAGCCCCTGAGTATACTGTATTCCATTGATTTATACAGTTACAAATCCTGGTCTCTCACACACAAATCTCTCTCAATTGGCCAATCATCTTGGATCCAAAGGTGTTTTTCAATCTGAAGTTCCCTCTTTTTCCCTGGGCTGCTGGCAGTCACTCCAGTGGACCCACTGCCAAGGCAAGAATTTGCTCCTCCTCTTTGCACCCGGGTTTTATCTCTAGCTTTATGTGATGAACAGAGTAAAATCATCAAACTTTCCTAAAATTGCAGAGTCGATGGTGACAGGATGGTTTTGTTTTGCTTTTTGAGAGAGGGAGGGTGGGACACAGAGCATCGGGTCACAGGAATGGGGTGATGAGAAACTTTGCTTCTGTTTCCTTCTGAGTTTGTCATCTTTATTTTTATGAGACCAGCTACTGGTAATTTGCCTTGCGCTCATTAAGAACGCTCGGGGTGCAAGAGAAGGGGAAAGGAGGGCCAGTTCCGTGTCTCTGAGGGACTCAGCAGCAAGTGATTTCCATGACGCCATCGGAGCTTTTCACCGGGATTCTCCCTGGCTTGCTGCACTCCTGCACCGGGCGCAGTAACGTTCCTGCCTCCGTTTTACATCTGTGACATTGAGGCGGAAGGTTTGGCCTGAATTTATGTAATTTAGTTGGGCACAAATATAACCCATGAATAGTCACATTCATCTCCTAATTAGAAAATCAGACGATAATACAGAACAGGCTGCAGGCACCCCGTCATTTCATCCGACAAAAGGGTGTTGTGTCTGTCCGACCTCCGCCAAGGGAAGAGCCCTTGAACTGCTCTGTGAAGTTAATGAAAAGTGTCCACCAATAGTCGAATGAAAGATGCAAACTGAGGACAGCGTCCGTTATCTAGGCGTGTTCAAACCTTTGCATTATGGGGGAAGGTTTGGAGAAATCTTCTACCATCTATGTGTGAATCATAGGGCTTGTAAAATTCTGTGTTGGACGGGCTCTTCCCCACCTTGTTGAAGTGCCAGGTCCTTATGAGGAGAGAGGAGAAGAGTGAAGAGTAGCTGGAGAAATAGCTAGTGAAAGGAGAGGCATTCCTGTATGTCCAGCTTACATGGATGGAGCTGCTTATCTGGGTATCTTTCTTCTAAAGCCCATTATGTTGAAGCTGTTAGTTCGGATGCTTTATATTTTGCATCTGGTGTAGTGATACCGGTGCTGTTAAATATGCGATTTGCCTGTCGCCTGCATTTTCCTACAAAGATCAAGAGGGACATAAACAAGCCCCAGATATACTTTATGTAGGTGTTTGGCAGTATTATTTTATATGGCTCGAAATTAGTGAATGGGAACTTTAAAAGAAATTGTTCATATTTTTTGCAAGTTTGAAGTGTGCCGGGACTTTGTCAAATTCCCGTTAAAATAAATATGTCAATTTCACCTCCCTTCCAAATTCATTTATCTTGCTTTTTTAAAAGGTGTTTTCTACTTTACCTGATGTTTAAATTGGATTCTCCCGTTTATGCTGTTCTTTGCTGTATCCCCCACGTTTTTCTTAAATGAATTACTAATGACAGAGCACTCCATCATTCCCTCTCTGCAGCCACTTTAAGGAAAGCATGGTGATCTAAACCTTTTAACCTATTAAAGATGATTTTCCCCAATTGAATCAGACCCACCACAGGTGTAATAACTAATCATTTAAACTACACCTGCTATTATGTATTTTTAAGCCATTATGCGTGTTGGATAGATGATAATTCATGTTTATTGCATTGTCCGATGGATCCGTTTTGCCTACACCAGGCTGATTAATGTATTTAAAGAAATAAGAGATGCAATTTTTTAAAAAAAAATTGATGGAATGCGCCAAGCACTGCATTGAGTGCACCATTAAACCCATCAGAACTTTGCTCTCTGACCAGAAATGCATATACCAAGGACTGTATTAAAAAAGCAAGGTGAAACCTGTGCGTTTTAGTGGTGGGATTCTGTTATCTTTCTCTGTCATGGAAAATTTTGGAAGGATGAAGGAAAGGTTTATGCTTCTACCGGTGAACGTCAGGAGCTGTGCCATTGGCATCTCTGGCTTAAGACCTGCCTGCCCACAGTTCCTCTGATACCTGGGATCCATCCCAGGGTGTGTGGAGCCTACAACATATACAAATAGTGTTCTTGACTTGTATGTTGAAGGTGTGTTTTTTTTCTCCAGGTGAAGAACAATTAACCCTAAGACACCTGATCTGGGCAGATGGGCCTTGAGCCCATGGGGCCTGGGATGGTGCAACTGTCCACCTAGTCCAAGGCCAGCCTCTCTTCCTGTTTTTCTCCTTCTCCACTTCCTCCTGGCTCTTAGCTGCTTTCCTTTTCTTTTTGCCTTCTTTTCTGTTCCATCTCCTCTGCTCATCCATCACCCCCTCCTCCTCCTCGTCTCTCTCCTTCACTCCATTCTGTTTCCCTTTTCTCTCTTCTTTCTTCCCCTGTCCCATCTCTTCATAAGAATGCAGCCATTTTAATGATGTTTGTCAGATTTTTCTCTATTTGGATGCAACCTGAGGGGCTTGGGAGGGAGTATGTAGTTTTGGGGTTCTAGAATCCTAAGCATCGATTTCTCTTTCATCCAGGACCGATTGGTTATCACTGCAGTTCATGATGGTAGTTAAAGTGTTCACAGTGTTGGACAGATTCTAATTATCCTTAAGGAATGCTCCTGTGTCTTATCGCTGACAGGTCCAAATTTGGGAGTTGGGGATACCTGACTTCATCCTTGGGGGAGAGTGTCTGATGCAAGCCTCCTGTGGAGGGATCACAGGGGAAATACATCAGGGGTTTGCCCTGAATTTTTTTTTTTCCTTTCTGATTTATCCTCATATCTTTTGTTACCAAAGAGGTGTATCTGGTCCCATGATGAAGTTCATATAAGATATGAAGAAGATATTTGTAGCTTGTATTCCATTTGTAGTCACAGTACTTTCTGTTTGAATCTCTGTTCAGTTGCTGCCTTAGTTTGAAAAATCTTAGAAAACTTCCTTACATTTGGCCCCTTAGAAATTTTTTCTTTCAACAACTTATGAGCAAACTTCAGGGTCTGTTGACTTTACCTGTACCTGGAAACTAAGTGATTCTTTTGGTTCTGATGAGATCAATAATGCCAGTCATTTACAGTGGCCCCTTTCCTATGGGGGCAGGTTGGCATTTCCCACCCATCAGACTAGTGTCAGGGGTGGAGAGCAGACAGGTGGTGTGCAGGCACACGCTTTGTGTGCACTAAGTAATTTGAAGGTTAATACCATCCATAGTTTTCCTTCCACCCCCTGCTTGGCTCATTTGTAGATGCGTAGATTTCTTTAAATAATATTATTTCCAGAGGTAGGTAGATAATGTTTTAGTCTGTCAGCTTTTAGCCATGAAACCCTAAACTTTGTGCTTTGAAGGCTCTTTAGAATTTGGCTCCATTGCATAAGAGAGACAAGTGTGAGTGGCTGTGACTTACCTAAGTCTTCCCAGCCAGTGGATGCTCACTGCTTTGCCTGGTTCTGTAGAGGCAGCCTGGTCTCTTCCCTTCAGATGCTAACAGTGTGGCTGGGGAGGCAGCCTGAACATTAGAAGACAGTAGACTCGTGTCTTCAGCTATATGACACTCACCAGCTGCACCAAAGATTTGAAGAGAATGAGGAGATCAGAGATGGCTTGCTTATTCAGGGAAGACTTCGAAGAGTTAGAACAGCCTATAGCAAGCCTGGGCTGCTGCTGCGTGTGCAGTGTTTACACTGGTAGAGGCTGGAAGGGAAGGCCTTCTAGAAAAAAGGGCGTAGCATGGACACAAATGGAGCGACATGGGTAAGTGTGGCCAGAGAGGGCTCCCTGCTGAGGAGTGTGAAGAATCAGCTTGAACAGGGAGAACAGGAAATGATTATTGGGGGTCTTAAAAGCTGGGCTGAGGGGATTAGATTTGATAGAACCAGATATAGGAACCCAGTCATGGTAGGGAACCAACCGAGTCTTTTATTTAAGCAGATTTTACATGTGAGAAATAACCGGTTAGTTTGACCCCAGTATTGCGCTTATTTCTATGGGCCTGGGGTAAACGTGTAGGATTCTTAATTTTGAAATGTAGACTGTTGACGTTTCCTCCTCTTCTTTGTTTTATCTCCCCTACCAGATTGCCACAGCAGTGAAGTTTCTACAGAATTCTCGGGTCCGCCAGAGCCCACTTGCAACCAGGAGAGCGTTCCTTAAGAAGAAAGGTACAGGTTCCCCGTGGCCGTGCCCAGTGGCCTACAGAGAGGGGCTGGGACGGGCGGACAGCAGCTGCTGTACTGATGAAGATCTCCTGCAACTGCCCCACTGGTGTGGGAGTGGGGGTGAGGGAGGCCCCCAGTGGGAATGCATGCTTCTTTTCTTACAGTAGAGCAGAGATGTGAAGATTCAGGTAATTGAGCTCTAGATGTAAGGCCAACAAGTTGGCCCAGGGCAGCCTGGCATCAGCTGTGTTCAGCAGCAGAAGAGGCCCAGGGAGAAGACTGGGGAGGACTCCTGCCCTGTGTTCTGTTCTTCTGATCATGGCCGTGGCTGCAGAAAGACTGGCCTTAGGTTATGAAGTCAGTCAGTAAAGAATGAGGAAGAAAGAGATGAATGAAGGACGAAGGAAATGAGATGACTAAACAAGGTCAGGTTAAGGTCAAGCCTGGGGTCAGTCTGATTTACAGATTGAAGTGGTAAATTACTAGTTTTATGGTATTTCTGTAAGCAGGGATTAAATGGATCTTGACAAATTCAATATTGTCTGAAGCAGACAGAATCTCTTTTGGTTTTATTGAAATTTAAGATATGTTTCTTTTTTTGTGAAATATATATTTTAAAAAAACCCTATCAAAGAAATTAGATACTTTGCATTCTTTTCATTCTTTGCATGTCTAATTTTCTGGAAAGCTAGGAAGTTGTTTAAAGGCCCTTAAACACTGTGTATAAGGGGAAGTGAGTTATCTCTGCTCTCCCTGCCCCTTCTCAGCCCAAACAAGACTCTCTAAGGAACTGGAATGTTGGTCTCAAAATTCTGGGTTTTTAGCTTAAATCATTAGTGGCTGAAACGGAAGAGGGCATGGCTTGGTGGTGCTTCCTAGGTCTGCTCCGTGGTATCCCACTGAAGTGATGCTTCGGACCATGTAAAACCGGGTCCCAGGGCTGTGCTCGCAGGGTTAGGGCGTGATCAGCCCAAGTGTTTCATTCACAGGCAGCTGTTTAGAGGCAGCCTCAGGGCCGATCCCTGTCTGTGATTGAGCTGATGAGGGGCACTTCCTGGTGGCATCCTGGTTCCCCCCACCCCCAACAGTAGGAGATTATTAAAATTTGGAGTGCACTGGTTGGCCCTTCCACTCCACAGCCATCATGCTGTAAAAGAGTTTTTCCTTGAAATATGTGTACCTATGGGGAGTAATTAATCATAAAAGCTCAGGGGTTTCAGCTCTCTCATCAAAGCATTGAAGCTGGGGAAAGCTGAGCCTAAAAGCTGTGCTTATTACCCGGGGTAACCTGAGACAAAATCCATAGTTGCCAAGAGATCCTTTGCCCAGTATATTGTGCAATATTATAACTGCCTGATCTTCTCCTCCACTGACAATGACCAGTTATTCCTCATTTTCTCTCAAACGCAGCTGGGCTAGAATTTCATTTGCAGCAGGTATTTAGAGCAATTTAGAGACAAATGTCTCTGGTGTTTGCTCGGCACTTCCCCACTGCAGGCTTTGCTGAGCAGTTTGAGTATCAGGAGCTCCATCTAATCTGTTTAATTTTAATAAATCCCTGACTGGGAGAGGGAGAGAAAAGAGAGAGAGAGAGAAAGTCTGGGCCAAATAATACTTCTTTTGACTTGGTCGGCTAATAATTACTGTAGAAAACTGTCCTATACAACTATCATTTGTTGCTCCTTTAAAAACCAACGACCATCATTTAATTAATTTAGCTCAGAGTGTTTGCCCTGTGCTGAGAATAGAACAGACAAAACCCCTGCCCTCTCAGAGCTTGAGTTCTACCAGGGGAAGGCAGACAGCAAAAGAAGAGACAAAACGTGGTTTATCAGATGGCAAGTTCCATGGAGAGGAGTGCCTGGGTGGTGGGCTGGAAGGAGCTGGTGCCGTGTGGGAATGGATTGTGCTTCTCACTGGGGTGATTAGCAGGTGTCCCTCAGGGAGGTTGACATGTGAGCGAAGACCTGGAGGAGATGAGTATTTGTTGTGGGCGGAATTCCTTCTCGATCCTGACTGTGGTTTAGAGTTTTTAGAATGTTAGGCCGCAGGAAACCAGAGAGGCATCCTACCTTTCTTCCAAAGAGAGTTTACCCCGCACTTAAACTGGAGTCCAAGGACTTAATCACCCACCTCCATTATCGTCTAAAATGCTGCTTCAGTCAGTAATTATCTATTTCCAAGTTGAATCCCAATAGAGTAAGTTCTGGCAGGACCTTTTCTGGACAGAGAATTCCAAGGTTTGATGGGCATCTGGGGAAGAAGAGCCCTCTGTGGATTTAAACTTCACTTTTCACATTTCCCGTTCTCAGGGTCAGGTGTACACAGATCACGTTCACAGAGCTTGGTACCATCTCTGATGGGTTGAGGGAGGAGGGGATCTTATAAAGGAGTGAGCGTGTGCCCTGTCCCTAACAGTAGTTGAGAAGGAAAGGGGGTTGGCTCTCTGGTCTTTGGGGGCCGGGAGTGCGTCTGGAGGGGAGGGACCAAGGTCCTGGCTTCCTCCAGTCCTGTCTCCCACAGGACTCGCTGCAGTGCAGGGTTGGAGCGCTGGGTTTGGGGAGCTCACAGCTACTGTAGTCTTGGCTTTCCTAGCAAATGTCACTTCAGGGAATTGCAGTGGAGCCCTGTCTTGAATTATAATCTTGACTTTCTCTTTTTTTAATAAACATCTCTTTCCCGAAAAGGCAAATCCAATTTTGTTTTTCTTTTAATATTATTTAATATTTAATATAGAAATCGAGGTCCCTGTAGTGCATGTCACTTCAGTGGAAAATGAGGGTTACTCTAAAAACATCAGCTGAGTTTGTTTTATTGTGAAGCTGCAGCCCTGAGTAGGGCCCTGGTCCCACCTCTGTAACTGACAGGTTAACCTGTGCCCTCTGATTTCAGGGCTGGGGAGGCCGGGGGAGCTGATGGCATAGGGTTTGCAAGGGTCTTTTGTGGTTTTGTTTGTTTGTTTTTTGTTTCTTTGAGATCTCTTTTGGATGCTTCAGAGTCTGAACATGGAGTCATTAATGAGAAACATGAAGTTATTAGAATCATTTATCATTTTCTTTGAAGCTTGTGCTGCCAGTTTGTGTAATTTACAACATTTCTTTCTTTTATCGGGAATTTCTTTGGATGCAAGAGAAAAGCAGCTGTTCACCTTCAGAGTATTAGAATAAATGTTTTTGTTTTCCGTCCAACCACTTGATTCTGCAGATGACATCAATTGCGGAGTCAGCCACACATGAAGATAATTGGACTGTGTGTGGAGTTTAAGCCCTCATAGAAGGAACGGGTCTATATATAGAAGCAGTTCTTGCCAGGCAGGCATCGTATCTGGGGCTTGAAGCAGGCTACAGTCCAGGAGGTTAGAGTAACTTAAAAACAGCAGTTGGATCAGTCCGGAAAGTTAGGGGCTTGGATGCTGTCGTCAATAAGCTTATGTTGATCTGACACCCTGTCCAACTACAAAATGTAGGAGGGTCTGCTTCCAAACACGTTTGGCAGGCTGAGTATAAGTTGGGTAAGAGAGAGGAGCCTGTTCGTGGCGGGTAAAGGGGTAGATGAGATAGGGGGAGGTAGACTTCTCTGTTAGCTTTCTCTCATATATCTGTTGCAAGACAGAGTTCTAGAAAAGAGATGAGCGTCGTCTGCTTTCCAATGTGATTTTGCTTGGTGGGACCTGGGTGGTGCTGACTGACCCTTTGGCTTACCGTTGTCCTTCTCAAGTGTATAAATCAAGGACTATATTCTCCTTCATCTAGTAAGAGGGCTGGGGGGAGGGTGAAGGAGAACGAATCAAATAAAACACACTACTACCGTGCTTCCTCATTCTAAAAGGTGAAACAAGATCTTATCTCTCTTCTGTTCCTGGAAGCGGAACCCCCAGTAGCAAAACTGCCTCCTTGCTGGAAATGAACTTGAGGAAGAACCCTGCTGGTCTCAACCTTGGTAGTGGAGTAGAGGTGAAGGGCTTCTCTCACTGGAATATTTTAAGGGGGAGTGAATTCTTACACAGATTTCAATTTAACTCTGTTTTATGACTTTTCTTTTTTATCATTTACGTCCATTTCATGAGGTAGTTTGCATGTCCTTGAATGGAATCTCGTTACCATGAAAGCTTTTTTAGCATTGATTTCATAACAGTCTTAATTTAATAGCTCCGTCATTACTGAGTAGCTCTGGGAGTGGGGCCCTGGCTTTCCAGGTCACTGACCTTTTAATTACAAACCTTGTTCTGATGGCCAGGTTATCGACTGGACAGCTCCCAGCTTGTGCCCCCAGGATGAAAACGAAAATAACTGTTTCCTCCCCCATCTCCAGGAAAAAAAAAATTGTAACCTCATGTGTTTCTAAAATTAATTTTCTCCTTCGGCTTTACTTTATAATTAATTCTTTAATGTGTCTTAGTAAAGCCAGAGTATTTTTATAACACAGTTTTTTTTTTTCTAGAGCTTGGGTCCAGCGGATAGCGTGGAGGGGGTAGGGATGAAGAGCTTGCCAGCTTCCACCCCATGCTTGATCAGGGCCTATCTCCTCGTCCTCAGAAACTCCTGCGGCTGAGCTGGAAAGAACAGTATCAGCTCTGTGAGGGGCTGTCCAGCCCTTCTGATTCTTTGCTAAACAGACGGATTGCAGCATCAAGATGTAGACTCATTTCTGCATTTGCTGGAATAATTGAACCTTGCCTATCACAGATGGTCCCGTTCTGAGAGAAGACTGGGGTTGGATGAGTTTTCTTACTGAGTCCTAGCTCTCTGCTAGTCATGGGTGACTGGAGGACACAGGGACCTCTGCATGGGGTTCTGCTCAGTTGGGAGCTTAGAGCTTGGGTCCATCTAGATTCTTACTGACAGTGAAGGGGGAGAGAAAAAAGGGAGGACAGTGGCCCGTAAGTAGGATGACCACGGGTTCTGGTTTGCCCAGGACTGTCCCAGTTTTAACACTGGAATCCCACATCCTAGCCTGCCCCTCAAAGCCTGGGCAAACAGGTCACCCTTGCTGAGCAAGCCTTACTCTGGAGTGAGGGCTACTGAGAGAGACCAAAAAGGGTGTTTTGGGGAAGCCAAGGGAAGAAGTCCATTAGCAGTCAGTCCCCGCGAGTTGGTTCAGCTTGCCCTCGAGCGGCATCTTATTCAAGCACTGCCTGCTCTCATTGCCCCGGCCCGGCCCTGCCCTACCCTGCCCCGATGGGGGTTCAGTACAGAGAGCCTCTGGGGGAGCCCGTGCTGCCCTGCGGGCGAGCGAGGTACTGCCAGAGCCAGAGTAGGCCGGGCTGCGTGTGGCGGCCGCCTGCGTCCCGGGGATGATTGAGCATCGCCATCCATCTGTTGTGAGCGGAAGTCTTCCTTCCCTGCCAGTCCTGCATCTGCATGCCCATCACCCGCTGTTCGGGACCAGCTTATCCATCATCCTGACTGGTGTTCCCCCCATCCATTTTCCTGCTGCCCTTGTTATCCACACTTGTCTGGAACTCTGCAGATTTTTTTCAGCATTCAGGATGAGAGCTGCAGCAGCTCGGCTGGCTGGTCACTGTGGCCTCCCCGTTCAGAGGGGGAGCCAGTAGCACTTGCTCTCCCCGGACAGCTGAGTCAAGTGTGTTTCTACTCCTCTCCCTGCAGTCAGAGGACGGCTGCACAGGGGAGCTTGAAGGGGAGGGGAGACAGCTCTTTTAGATTTAGTGAGTGGTTTTAAGAATTCTCTGAAAATGAAGAATGACTCCTTCTTTCTTGACTTGTGTGCCTGCAGCAACACTGTGAGGAGAAACAATGTGACACCGCCATGTACATACAGTACTGTTTTAAAGATAAAAGAAAAATTTTTAAAGCAAGATATGTGCATGGTTTTAAGAATTCAAACAGTGAAGGATAGCTAGCGAAGAATAGGTCGTCCTGCCATCTCTTGCTCCTGACCCCGCACCCATCCTCTTTCCGAGTGCTGCTATTCACGGTTTCTGTGTGCTGTCGGTCCCCTACATGTGAGTGAGTTCCGTTCCGAGGGTACTTTCCTGAGTCCAGGTTGTTCTTAAGTCCAACAAAGTTAGCCTAGATGCCCAACTAACACAATCAGCTGTATTGTATCATACTTTAATAGGTTTATAATACTTTTCACACAAATAATATGTACATAAAAAACAAGCACAAGAAAAAGCAAGCATTTTTAATCTTTACAGTGCAGCACACTGAAAAGTACAGTCTTACAGAGCAGCAGCTGGCATCCAGGGGCTGGCACACAGGTTCGTGTCTTTGAAAGTTCACAAAGGTTTGTATGTAGGGAACTTCCTGTATCATTCCAAAGTTCTATCCATACAAAAGCACATGAATATTTAATAACATAAACACCTTTTAAATACAGTGGTAGCATGTTTCACACTTTACCTTATGCTTGCCATTGTATCTTGGCTTGCATTCCACTTTAACACACAGGTTTGCCTCATTCTTGTCAGTGGCTGCATAGTACTCCATTGTATTCCTCTTATCATCATTTTTTTGAGTCAGTCCCAAATTAGGGGACATTTAGGCTGATTCCTGTCTCTTGTTTCAAACAATGCATCAGGGAATATTCCTGCCTGTGTATTGTTGGACACTGCTAAACATTTTCTGTATGGTACCTAGGCTATGGTATATTTTTCTTAAGATTTCAGGAGACCATGTCACCCCACCCCTAAAGAAAAGAGAACTGTTTTTTAATATAAACATGACCATAGGTAGGGAGAAGGCAATGGCACCCCACTCCAGTACTCTTGCCTGGAAAATCCCATGGACGGAGGAGCCTGGTAGGCTGCAGTCCATGGGGTGGCTAAGAGTCGGACATGACTGAGCGACTTCACTTTCACTTTTCACTTTCATGCATTGGAGGAGGAAATGGCAACCCACTCCAGTGTTCTTGCCTGGAGAATCCCAGGGACGGTGGGGCCTGGTAGGCTGCCGTCTATGGGGTCGTACAGAGTCGGACATGACTGAAGCGACTTAGCAGCAGCAGCAGCAGCAGACCATAGGTAGAAAGAAATTAATAAGAGAGAAAACACAAACAAATTATTATGAACACTGGGCACAGATTTGTATTCTGAGGGGACATTCTGGTCAATGGTTACATGAAAAATACTTTTCTTTCTAAAAGAATCTTTTTTTTAATCTCATTTTTTGAAGGGATGTGGGCTCATAAATTGAATTTTTGATTCAAAATAAACATTCAAATAAATGGAAAGCTTCAGAAACTTGAAAGTGAGTATCTATTTTCAAATGAAGTACAGTCTGTCAGTATTTCCCGGGGATTGATTCCAGAACCTCCACCAAAGGATATCATATTTGCATATATCCTACGTATCCTCCCATTTAAATCATCTCTCAATTTACTTATAATACCCAGTACAATGTAAATGATGTGTAAATAGTTGCCTGTGTTCGGCAAATTCAAGTTTGGCACTTTGGAGTTTTCTGGAGTTTTTTTCCTCAAATGCTTTTGATCCGTGGTTGGTTGAACCTGTGGATGTGGAAAGTGTGGATATGGGGGGCTGCCTGTCATCCCTCAGTATCCAAGCAGGGATTGGTTCCAGGGCCCAGTCAACAACAGGGACTAACAACATCCATGGAGGCTCAAGTCCCATAGTCTACCCTCTGTATCAGGGTTCGGCATCCATGGATCCAGCCCACCTCGGGTCATGTAGTACTGTAGTATTTATTGAGAAAAATAAACATGTAAGTAGACTTGCACACTTCAGACCTGTGTTGTTCAAGAGTCCACTGTATGGCTTAGCTTTTTTTTGTTGTTATTGTGGGATGTGATGTGGGTCCTGGGCTGTAGCTTAGGTAATCAGCCTGTATTCAGGGCCTGGTGTATGCAGAGTATTATTACATTAGGGTTTCATGAAAGAAAAATGAAATACTTGTTTTATGGACGAGAAGCTCATTAGGAGGTGGGAATGGCTGCCGAGTGCTTATCAACTGTACCAACGTCTATCCGTGAAACATAGCAGTACCGCAGAAGTGAGCAGACCCTGACGAGGGAGACATGGAGTAGAAGGCTCAGTAGGGCCGTAAGCACCTCAAGGATGGTGACCGAGTCTTCTCCTCCTGACATTCTCAGCAGCTACATAGTAGCCTCGGTCACAGGCCAGTGAACAATAGGTTAAGTGATTGGGTGATAGTTAGAAGACATTTACCTGGGAAAGTTTCAAAAGGAGGTCTGTTCTTCATAAGTCCTCAGTTTATTTATTTGTTCAGCCCTGCGTACGTGGAAATTGGAGAAGGAAATGGCAACCCATTCCAGTGTTCTTGCCTGGGGGTTCATCCCAGGGATGGGGGAGCCTGGTGGGCTGCCGTCCGTGGGGTCGCACAGAGTTGGACACAACTGAAGTGACTTAGGAGCAGCAGCATACCTGGAAAATGGCTTCAGAATTGCTGCTGCTGCTGCTGCTAAGTCGCTTCAGTCATGTCCGACTCTGTGCGACCCCATAGAGAGAAGTTCACCAGGCTCCTCTGTCCCTGAGATTCTCCAGGCAAGAACACTGGAGTGGGTTGCCATTGCCTTCTCCACTGCATGAAAGTGAAAAGTTAAAGTGAAGTCGCTCAGTCGTGTCCAACTCTTAGCGGCCCCATGGATTGTAGCCTACCAGGCTCCTCCATCCATGGGATTTTCCAGGCAAGAGTACTGGAGTGGGGTGCCATCACCTTCTCCTAAATGTTTTACCAATACTCTAGTGTTCATATAAAAAGTATTTATATGCAGTTCTTTTTGTCTTTAAGTCTTACAGAATCCAGCGAAAGCATTCTTTTCAAAGTTACTTAGGTCAGCAGAACTAAGTTTTGACCTAGGCACTGAGGGAGGCAGTGGGTGTAGATGGTCAGAGAACAGGGAAGGGCATTGTTGGTGAGGGAGGCTCATACGGAGACCCATGTGCAGTTAGCTGGATTGGCCCATTGGGTCCTCAAAAAGAAGAGAAATGAGGTTGGTGAGGTGGACAGTGAGTGAGGAGCCAGTGTTAGGGCTCAATGTGATAAATTTAACAGTTGAGAGCACTTTTGAACCAGCTGAAATACTCTATGAGACTGTACTTGAGGATATTATTCTAGGCTCGGTGTGTAGACTGAATTGGCCTGTCGATAGACCAGCTGTGGAGAAGGTCCTGCCAAGTCCTTTGTTAGGTGCAGAGAATCTGGACTTGGAAGGAATAGCAGTAGAAATGGAAAAAGAAATGACATATTTATGTGCAGAACTTTGTGGTTTACAAAGCACATAGATGGGTTCTTTTCTTCTTCACTATAATCTTACATGTGGTTATAAGCAGGTTAATAGATATTTGTTGAATGAATGAATGCAATTAATCTCCCATTTCACAGGAGAGGAAACTGAGGCTCAGAAAGATTAAGTAGTGCAGATTAATGGCAGAAATAGAACCAGAACCAAGTCTTATGCCTAGAGTTCTTTGAACCATACCATCTATTTTCTGGAAAGGAAGGACAGAACTACAGACAATGTAGAAAAAGGGAGTAAGCCAGGCTCAGTAGTAGATGAGATGTGTGAGGTGAAGGAGACAGGACCAAAGTTGACCCTCAGGGTTGCTGTATTATGTTAAGCAGCTTTACTGAGATATGACTGACATACAGGAAATGATATACATACTTAATTTGTACAACTATAAAATTTGGCCTATGTGTGTATACCTGTGAAACCATTGCTGCAATCAAATAATGAACACATTGGGACTGCCCTGGCAGTCCATTGGCTAAGACTCTGGGCCCAGGTTGAATCCCTGGTTAGGGAACTAGATCCCACATGCTGCAACTACAAGGACCCATGTGCTGCAGCAAAGATCAGAGATCCTGTGTGCCACAACTAAGACCCCATGCAGCCAAAAAAAGATAACATACCGATCACCCCCCAGATATTTCCTCGTCCTCCTTTATAATTCCTTCCTCCCTGCCCCAGCATGTGCTGATTCCCCAGTAAGCACTGATCTGCTTTCTTTCTCTACAGATTAGTGCATTTTCTGGAATTTTACGAAAATTTTTGGCTGCACTGCACTGGGTCTTCATTGTTATGTGAGGGCTTTCTCTAGTTGCAACAAGCGGGGGCTACCCTTCATTGCGATGTGAGGGCTTTTCATTGCAGTGGCTTCTCTTGTTGCAGAGCACGGGCTCTAGGCACCCTGGCTTAGTAGTTGTGGCACACGGGCTTAGTTGCTCCGCAGCAGGTGGTATCTTCCTGGACCAGGGGTTGCACTCGTGTCCCCTGCGCTGACAGGAGAATTCTTATCCACTGTACGACCAGGGAAGTCCGCATTTTCTACAATTTTATATAAATGGAGTCATGTAGTATGCATCCCGTTTTGGGCCTGGCTGTTTTTACTCAGCATGATAGAGATTCACCCATGTTGTTACATGTATGAGTGATTCATCCCTTTTTCTTGCTGAATAGTATTCCCTTGCTTTGGTTATACCAGTTTGTTTATCCATTCATCTGTTGATGGACGTTGGAATTGTTTCCAGTTTTTAGCTATTAAAGCTGCTCTTAACATTTCTGTATAAATCTTTGTAGAGACGTGTAATTCCTTTTCTCTCAGGCAGAACTGAGGGATAGACTGTATGTATCATATGATGGTTACACGTTTAACTCTCTAGGAAACTTCCAAACTGTTTTCAAAAGTGCTTCTACCATCTTCTGTTGTCACCAGTGGTGGGTGAGTGTATTAGGGTTTTGAGCCTGGAGGGAAGGAACCTGCAGGTGTTTTATTTGTAGCTTGTCTCCAGTAGCAATACCACATGACTTTGGAAGCATTCTTTTGGAGTGACTAAATAATCTGTCAGGTTTGAGATACTTCAGCTGGGGAGTCAATAGGGCCTAGACTGCTTGGGTTCCAATCCCAGCTTCACCACTTTCTGACTGTGTAGCCCTGGGTAAAATTCTTAACCTCGCTCTGCTGTGGTTTCCTTATCTGTAAAATGGGGTTAATGATAGCGTTTACTGCAAAAGGTTCTTGTAGGAATGAGATGAAAATAGTGTGAGAAGTGCTTAGCAGAGTGCCTGGCACTAAAATCATGGCTTAATTAATGATGACAGCGATCAGCAGTACACGTCCTCTTAGAAGGTATATTCTTAATAGGCTATAATCATTTTGCTGTACTGTTATATTAAAAACATAACATTTTATGAATAAATAAAGGGCTACACTGGCATGTGGGAGACCTGGGTTCGATCTCTGAGTTGGGAAGATCCCTTGGAGAAGGGAAAGGCTACCCGCTCCAGTATTCTGGCCTAGAGAATTCCACGGACTGAATAGTCCATGGGGTCGCCAAGAGTCTGACATGACTGAGCAACTTTCACTTTCTATGTTAAGAAGATAAACTTGTTGGTATCAGAAAAATTCAGGCAACAGGAACCTTTCGGAATTCTGGTCAGAGAGTGATTGAATGTAAAAAGTTGGGCATTTCCTCATTTGTTGAAAGGGCCAAAGGAGTGGACACAAAGCCAGGCCTCTAGGAATGACTTCCAGGACATTGAAGGACTCTCTGGGAAGGCTGCTCCCTCTGCTCAACCAGGCAAGTAAGGGCCCAGGAGGCTACCACTGGGACTTTTGAGTCATACCTGCTGTTCCAGTGGTTAAGAATCCACCTTCCAGTGCAGGGGAGTTTGATCCCTGGTTAGGGAACTAAGATCCCATATGCCGCTGAGACACTAAGCCTGCAAGCCGAAACTGAAGAAGCCTGAGCAATGCAACGAAAGATCCCACATGCCAAAACTAAGACTCGATGCAGCCAAATAGATACTTTTTTTTTTTTTTTAAAGGCGCACACCCTTTTAGCTGTGTTCAGAGATCAGGACGTCGGGGCTGCCGCCACCGCAGGGTGTCCCTACATCCACAAAAACAGGACATTGGAATAGGAACTTGACCCTCACAAATGAAGCTGGAGGCTAGAGATTGGACTGTAGTAGGAAACTATGGTGTTTCCAGTGTTCACTTGATGATCTGCTGATTTTTGCAGCACTCAGAAGTAGCAGATACAGGTCTTTGGCCTCATTTCCGCTTTCTGAATCACCTGTGAGTGCACCTAATCCCCAGCCACAGCTCTAGCCGCTGAGGTAAGTGTTGCTGTGGGTGTGCCAGCCTCTCTGACACCAGAAGGCCCACTAGAAAGAAGGGCTGGATGCTGAGTGCTATTCGAGGAATCTATAGAAGAAAGGAGATTCACAAATGCAGCAACATAGTTGCCCCCAATCAGGGTACAAACACACTGACGTCACAAGCCTCTCTCTTTTTTGTTATTCAGTCACTCAGTCATGTCCAACTCTTTGTGACCATATCTTTTTGCTTTTTCATACAGTTCATGGGGTTCTCAAGGCAAGAATGCTGAAGTGGTTTGCCATTCCCTTCTCGGGTAAGAAAGTGGTTTGCCTCTTTCTTACTGAAGGTTTAATAACTTCGTTTAATAACTTGGTTTAATAACTATTTTTCAAGCCGTTTCCATAACAGCCTACAAAATGAGGGAAACATTCAGTTTGTTTCAAACCATGCTAATAAAAAAGAGTCAGGCAAAAGAGAGTTTGCCTTTCCAGTCTGGAAGCAGGTGGCAGTGGTTTATTTGTAAATCTAAAGTATTTCATTCAACACAGAGCAGACTGGGTGTATGTTTGAGGGCAGGATACGTTTTTAGTTAACTGTTTTTGAGAAAACCTGGGCCTTTAGTTGTTAAGAAAAGCAGTAGTGATATACCTCCAGTTTGTCCCAGAGATAAATGCTGATGTGTTCTGTATCACATTGCTAGCTTTTCTGAGATGATTTTAAAGGAGGTTTGTCTACTAAGGGTAGGTGAGGGAATTTTCACCAGAGGATCTGTGGAATCTGTGGGTCTGTTGGGAAATGTTGGAAGTGGAGACTTCTGAAATTTAACATAAGGTAGAACTTAAGGCTGTCTCCTGAAAAATATTTTATGTTGATTAGACTATAATTAGGAAGATTCTTAATTAACTTTGGATAGTATTCATTCATTAACTAATCCATTGTTAAATTAACATTTTTGAGTCTCTGCCTTCTAAAAATAAATTTATCTGCTGCTGCTCTGTGTGTATATGTGTGTGTTTGTGTGTGTGTGTGTGTGTGTGTGTGTGTCTAGTTTGTGGAACATAAGTTAGCATGGTTTTAAATGTACTTTTCATTGTAGGTTTGCTGAGTTGGTTAGTCAGCAGCTTTATGTTTTCTCCATCTTTGGGGTAGAGGAACTCACTAAAGGTCCTCAATGAACAGAATGATGGGGTGTACTCTCTCACATACGTGCATATGCACACACTCACACACATACACACACGCCAGCTTATATTTAACTTGTGCTAAGAACTGAATGACTGTACTGATTTTTCCCTTCCACTTTAAACAGACCTATGTTTGGTTTCTAAAACATTCTGATAGGAGCTATTCTTCCCAGATCTCACCCCTTTCATCAGACAGAAGACGACTTGGGAATGCACTAGTCTCTTACTGTTAATTATTCTTTTTAGTTTTACAGCCCTTTAAAGTAATCTTTCTGTAATTAGATTGTTGAGTAGATTGTCTTTAGTGATAGGGTGGTCTTTAAGTCTTGTGTAGATTTTCAGTTTGTTACATGATTGCAAAAGCTTTCATTCATAAAGTTGAAGTTTACCTTATCATGGCATTTCAGGGGAAAAAAATCATGCCCCTCTGTGATAAATTAAATATCACAACCACAGAAATGTCATCTTTTCAATGAAACCTACAGTGCATAGGAATGGGGCTCTCTTCCACTCCATTTTTGGCTTCAAGCTAGATCTATACTGTTAACCAACAAGAAAAATATTTTACCACCGACAGTGGTGAACCTGTGAAGCTGAAGAACAAAGCCATACCCTCTCCTGCTTTCTGAGTCACAAACAGAATTGTCAATTAAATTATTCTAATTGCAAAATTTGAGGTCTTGGCCAAAAGAACACAGGTTGAGTTTGAAGAAGAGGCAGTTTAAAAAATCAGTTTAACTTTACAAACGGAGCTAATTTGTACAGAATGTAATTGGAAGAGAATAAATACGGAGCTTCATGATGACCTCTCTTTTGAGTCCATTTCTGGTATTTACTTACTTTTTTTTTTTTCAATCAAAAGGCTGTCCTTTATGCAGTCCTACAAAGAGGAGACTAAGTACCAAAATAGAAATAACAGAAAATTATTCTCTGGAAGCCCTTAATACCTGACTTTGAAAGATTTTTATCATTCATTTGTTCATCCATCCAAGTATTTATTGAGTGCATATTTCTCTTACTGTGCTGGTCCTGGGGACTGAATATATACTGGTAAATAAAACAGCAATCTGGGATAGAGACAGACTTCTCCAGAAATCTGAAATGTGCAAAAACTCTTAGAAGTAAGCAAGGTGCTGTGACTAAGAGTAAAAGAGTTTTGACAGGGTAGGGGAAGGCTTGCTTTGGGAGGATCACTGGAACTAGAATGTTAAGAGCGAGAGCAGAAGGACAGCCAGCTCAGAGACTCCGAGGTAGGAAAGGAGATTGACTTGACCTGGAAACTATGGTCAGACTGTAGCTGTGAGTGAGAAGAGTGAGCTCTTTCCAGCTTCCATCTGGAGATGCTGTTGGGGTGGGGGAAGGTTCTTTTGGAGTTCCATATCCCCTAATCTGGAATCTTTCATATCACCAGTCACCAAGCTCAGCTCTGCTCACCACGCATTCCTAGTCTCGTGTCTGCTGAGCGCCATGCTAAGTGCATTTGGGGCACAAGTGGTCCATGCCCTCAGAGAACTTGGTGATGAGACTGCGGCAACTGCCTAGAAACGCAGAAACTGTGATTTATGAGCAAGCCTGAGACGACAGATACAGACCATGCAATCACCCCCAGCCTGTGTGTTCTACTTTATAATTTAAGAGCATTCTCACATGCATTTGCTCATTTCATCTTCATGGTAACCTGGGTTATTTCTTCCAAAAAATGTGCATGTGAGCATGGAGACTAACAGGAGTCCACCACATTTGAGAAACGTGCCTCTGTCTTCACTGAATCATTGAGTTTCAGTGCATCGTCCGCTCACGTGGACCAGGGAGCTCTCCCTGAAGAATCGTATCATTAGAAATGAGATTATTTATTTTATCCATGCCATTTCATATACATTCCTATTATCAGGAATAGAAGATGAATTTAGTTTTCGTCCTCTTTAGTTCTGGAGATTGTCTTGCTGTCTTCCACAAGGGTTCAACCCAGAGAGTCTGTGGTAGTGTTCGAGAAAAGGAAGGCTCAGACCTGGGGAGGACGGCTCTGCTAGTGAGTGCCGTTGACTTTGTTGTTCTGTACTGAGGCTTTTATCAGGACAAGAAAGGGTAAACAGGGCTGTCTCTGCACCGGCGGAGAGGTCGAATGGTTACATTGCACAATCTTCCAGAGCATCTTGCTGCAAATACATGGGTTATATTAAAAATTGCAATCATATCATTTTTTATAGTAAATTGCTGACCTTATGCAGTAGAATCAGCTTTATTGAATTTCACCAAAAATGCGTTTATAATTCTGCCATACACACATGATATTCATGTCCTTGCTGCCCATGTGGAAATGTCCCTTTTTACGATGTTAAACAAATTAAATCGGCTTTCTCCTGAGCCGCCTGCCTCACCTTTAAGATCCACTCTGAGGAGTCGAACCTTTGCGGAGCAGCATGTGCCTCCCTCAGCTCTAATGTCAGTGTGCAGAACGCTGGAGTCTGGCACCATAGGAAGCCTTGCACAGGTTTGGCCTTGAGATTATTACAGCTTGTACCAGGACAGTTAATATATATCTTGTAGGCTGAGCGCTTACACGGCCTTATCGTAATTATTCTGTTTTGAGGGAATGGTAGATATTTGTTTAAAAGGATCTCATAGTGAACCAAGAGTACACAGGTACAGTTAGTTCTCAGCTGTTTACTTGTAAATATTTATCATGAAAGTTTAAACCAGTTTTCCTTTAATTCCCTGTAGCTGTACTCCCTCTCCAACCAGTGTGGGATTGGGGATGTGAAACAGTTTCATTGTTAGTCTAACAGAAGCACAATCAGGAAGTTATAATGCATTTTTAAATGAAACAGTTTTTAATCTGCTTTTTAGAATCGTTTGCTTCAAGTTTTATCTCTTCTTTTCATATATCTATTATATATATTATTATTATTATATATATTATATGTATATCTACATAGGTAAACAAAAAATTGTTGGTTCCCAGACAGTGTTACATACAAAGGCAATATGACACAGTGGAAAAATCATGCATCCACTGACCATTTATTAAATGTACATTTTCTTTGTGTCTTTCTTTTGTGCTAAGCACTGAAATTAGAAAAATAAGGTTTAACGTTAGCCTAGTGTGATTCCACAGTATGCGAACAAGTGCAGGATGGATGATAAAGTGTTACAGGTGCTGTAATAGGTATACGTATAGAGGCCCAGAAGAGGGAGTCATTGGTTCCGTGGTGGGCGAGGAGGACTAGTGCGGATGGGTTAAAAAATGAGGAGGTTACCCTTACAGGAGTCCTTCTAGAGGATTAGTTGTCTTTAGGATTTGGGGAGTGGTGGTGACTTTAATACATGCCAGGATGGGATGGGAACACAGTCTCCAAAGTAAGAAATGATTCAGAGAATCAGGAAGTAGGCTGGTAAGTTAGGGAGGTAGCCAGGGTCAGAACTTCTGTGTGTGAACACAAGGGTTTGGATTTTAGTCTGTAGACGGTGGGGAAGCTGTTGAAGACTTTTATGTGGCATAGTAATGGATCCTATTTGTGTTTCCGAAGCTCGCTCTTCGGGTTCGGTGGGCACTTAGGAGCTCACTGCAAGAATTCAGGGGAGAAGGGCAGTCACAAGAGTAGAGAAGGTGCTGGATTAGGGAGGGTAAGGAAGTAGAGTGGGCAGGATTCAAGGAGTGAAGGAGAGGGAGGCATCACTGTCCAGAGTTTTTGGCCTGTGAACTGGCCTGGCGAAGAGCAGATGGAGTGAGAAGAGTTCCGGACCCAGAGTTGGAGATAGTGGGAAGGAAAGAGGAAGGAAACCGACAGACCCCTGTGATGTGGCCAGGGGTTTTGCAGTTGAAGACCCCAGTCAGGCTGTGTCACTGCCCTCGTCAGGCTGTCCAGTGTTAAGCCCCTGGCTTTTGAAGTTGCTTCCACTGGGTGACTGATAGCCTCAACTTTCTCCACATAGACATTGTGAAGTGGTGTTGCTGAAATCTGAGGCTCTCTAAAGAAAAAGAAGTTGGCATTTGTGAAGCAAGTGTTGTTTTATCTGGAAATGGCTTCTCAGTGAGAGGCCTGTCCGTGTTCCTGGTAAAACCTGCCTCTCCTGCCAAGAACCGGGTCCCACTGAATCGGACCATGGTCATTGCGGGCTGCGCTCCCACCTGTCACTGAAAACTCATTCTCCAGAAAGCTCCTCTCTCCCCCCAGCACCTGCTCCTTAACTGTTCCTCTCTGAGTTTGTCCGTTTAGGTCATGTTTGTGTGTATTCCCACTGATCTTTTTGTTTGTGATAGGTGGCTTTGGTTAATGTGGCCTCAGGGCCTCCCCACACACTATAAGACATGGCGGTTACAATGACCTGACCCTGCAGGTACCTTGGTTCTCTGGTAGCAGATGACCTTCTCGGTACCTTGACTCCTGCAACTCCTGCAAATCAATGAGTCAGAGTGGTAAAAGGTGTGGGGCTAAGGCAGAGAGCCTAACGGTCAGAGGTTCCAACAGGAGTGAGGGTGAAAAAGACCCAGGTAGCACGTGGTAACCGGTTAGCCCAGTTGTCTTCCTGGGAGATATGCTAGTTTCCGGTCACTTGTAAGAGGGCTGGAGAGAGTGTTTCCCTTCCTCTGGCCCCTCCCCTGGTGCTGGCCCCTCTCCTCCGAAGGACTCTCAGCCACTGTGGCTGGAGGTGTCTGCCTTCCCAGGGTGTCTGCCTTCCTCAGGCACCAGCCACGCAGCTCCATCCAGTCCTGTGTGTCGGGCTGTGAAGTCAACTCGTGTTGGCCTGAATTCTGATCTGCAGTTTGGAAGATCATATAGTTGTAAACTTTTCAGTATATCTGAAAGCAGATTTCTTTTCTGTAGGCATCTTGTTCACTTGTCTAGCCTTTCCATGGAAAACAGCCTCCTTGCTTGATCTGCGTGTGTGCTCAGTCACTTCTGACTCTTGTGACCCCATGGACTGTAGCCCGCCAGGCTCCTCTGTCCACTGGGATTCTCCAGGCAAGAGGACTGGAGTGGGTAGCCATTCCCTTCTCCAGGGGATCTTCCCAGCATAGGGCTTGATTTGAGGCTGCCTTGAAGCATATCCGGACATCTCTGGATCTCACCCCTCCTGCCTCCCACTAAAACCACCTGCAGGACTGACCCTCCCTCCCCCAGTAACTTACACCAGCCACACCTCAGCTCTCACTGACCATTTCTGTCTGAGACTCTCACTTTATTAGTTCACTTTGCTGGCTTTTACCTCTTCCTTCTGCCTTTTCTTTTTGTCATTAAAAACTTTAAATAAATGTTAAATTAAAAAAAATTTAAATAAATGGTTTGAACCTTTGGTATTGTTATCCATTCACCTCTGAGAAACTCTTTAAGCCATGGACCTAAAGAGTCTTTCTCCTTCCTTCTTCCCTGTGTACATAGTGGGGAGAAGGATGTGGAAAATTATGGATGAAAACATGTTAAAAATGATTTTCAGGGTAAAACAAGAGAGGGAAAAAATCAACCTTTAAGGAAACCCAAAAAAAGCACCTCTCATTATGGTAATTAAATGGCAGCATTTAACCTATCAGAATGCTGCATGTGTGAGACAAGCCAGGGAGCTGTGTGTTTGAAATTAGAGCTCTAATCCTCAGGGAAGAGAATAGTTAAATAATTTGTTTTTGATGTGTGAGAGCAGAGCTGAGAAGGTGTGAGTGTGTGTGTGCACAAGTGTTTGTGTGTGTGTGTGTGTCTGCGCGCATGTGCATGCATGTGCTCACTGGTGCCCATGCTGGTGCGATGCTCGGGCCGTGTTTACCAGGAATGCCCTGGAGGTCGATATTTATCAGCACCTGTGTGCTGTCAAGAAGCACACAAGCTGCTGTTGCCCGTTCATTACGTTTTCAGAAGAGCCGGGGCCTCACCTGTGGCCGGGCGTTGCATCAGAACTTTAGAACTTGCTTCACTCTGGCCCTCTGGGACTCACCGGAATAGATCTGAGAGACAGGATGAGACAGATGGAGAAAGAGAGAGACAGGAATTAGGGGAAGGAAGAAAGGGGAATTTTGAAGAATGCGTACAGCACAGACTCTGCAGGACAAAGCATTCCAGCTCCTCCGTCTGGTGCTCACGAAGGGTGGACGTTCCACAGAACGCTGGGCACAAGCAATGGCCAGGGGCAGCCTTCTCCAGACAGGGCTCCCCTGCCAGTGTTCACTGCCATTGGCGGGGTCCTTTCTGTGCCAGGAGGCAGTGTTAGGATTCAGAATGACAGAGAGGGACAGTGTGTCCTGTCTGCCCCCCCAGAGTGGCATAACCTCTGTCTTTCTGTGCCCTGGCAGAGTTTGGGGCATTATGCATGCCCTGCCCCTCTGCAGGCTGCTCCGTCTCTCCGTAGATATTCCCATAGCTCGGCAGCTGCAATCGGAATTCCACAGGACAGGCTGATGCGCGGCAGAGGGGTCCCTGCCCATCTGTCCCCGCACCCCTCATTAGGCCATGTGCTCTTTGGTGACTGGGGTGAGGGGTGGTGTGCTGAGACTCATGTGGTCTTTTTAGGCTCCCAGTCTCTGTGGTCTCTATGAGAGCAGGCAGGGTTTCTATTATACTAATAAGGAGCCCCAGGGACGCTGGTTACAGTGTGATAATCATTCCCTTGGAGGCCCAGAGGCATCGGTGTGTGCTGACCTCATCCCCGGGGAGCGCTGATGAAACCCTGACTCTGCCTCACTTCCCAATGGGCAGTTTCTCCTGCCTTATTATTACCAGGCTTACTTGTCTTTGGGGCATTTCATCAAATCTTCTTTAGTTTCGCTTAAGAACTTGGGTGAGCCTGATGGAAAATTTTCTGTAATAACTCAAGTGCAGCAACACACATCACGAATACCAGCTAATTACTCCCCAGAGTACCCTGGGGACAGTAGAGGGGATGATAGTAGCCCTGGTGTTTTTTTATCCCCATTTTATAGACTGAGAGACTGAGGCACCTCAAGGGAGGCTGTGACCTGAGCCAGAGGGAAGGCTTTGGAAGCTGATGTTTTGAGCTCCCTGCCTTTTGGCTTCTCTTGGAACTGTTAAGTCATTTAGGAAAACACCCTGGGTTTTGTTTTTTCTACTTGCTGCTGTGTGTTAGACATAACTTCATGTCCATAAATATAGATCTCTGTCATCGGTTTTGACCACTGTCCCGTGTTCTGCTTAGATCATATACCATGATTTATACCCATCCCCTTGATGGATAGTGCTTCCCAGGTGGCGCTAGTGGTAAAGAACCTGTTTGCCAATGCAGGAGACATAAGAGACGTGGGTTTGATCCCTGGGTTGGGAAGATCCCTTGGAAAAGGGCATGGCAACCCAGTATTCTTGCCCAGAGAATCCCATGGACAGAGGAGCCTGGCGGGCTATAGTCCATGGGGTCACAAAGAGTCAGACACAACTGAGCATAATCATATATGTCCCCTTGATGGATGCCTGAGTTATTTTCATTTTCACCATTATAGCAGCTCTTCTCTAATATCCTTGAGAGGTGGGTATTTTCCTGCTTTCAGGGATTACTTCTTTAGGGTAAAACCCTTTGAGTTGGAACCGTGGGTTCAGAAAATGGGCTTGTCTTCATTTTCCCTTGCTTTGCTGACTGCCCTCTAAAGAGGCTACCTCAGCTTCAGCCTCAGCATCTGCAGTCAGTGCTCTGAGCACAAGTTTCAGCTCCATGGTGTCCAGCCAGCTGGCTTTTAGGATTTCTTCTTTCAGTTAAGCAGTGAAACTCCCTGACCTCAAGAGCATAGAAATACTCACCAATTTTTTCCTTTTATAGTTTTAGTTTTCTTTTGTGGTATTTTTTCCCTAGTGACCAATCTGATTGTTGCAGCGTTTGTTGAACAGTTGATTTCTTCCCACACCCATCACACCTGTCACCTTTGTTATGTATTAAATTCTTAAATACACTGATGTGTGATCAAGGACATCCTGTTCTCCTTCTTTGATACACTTTCTGTTTGTTTTGCTAATACTGCAGTGTCTTTGTTACTAGAGATTTGTGACACATTTTATCTGTTGGTATAAGTTGTACTGTTTCTTTGTTGTTCTTTTTTAGAATATTCTTGGCTCTTCTGGCCCTGGTATACTTTTAAACTCATTTTAGAATCACTTTATCACATCTCCTCCTCTTCTTGATCCCACCCTGCCTGTACCGATGGCCAATTAAAAATAAAATCCTTTTGCAGTTTTGATTATAATTCAGCAGTGACTTTGGAAAGAAACTGGCATCTTTGCAATGTGTTAGTCTTTCCCTCCACGTTCACGTGATGTATCTTTAAAGCATGTTTTTCACAAATGACATTTTACGAAGTTGTTGCACGGTTCCTGTGCATTTCCTTTAATTCTGAGTATTTTTATTATTGTTGATATAGGACCTTTATCCTTATATTTTCTAACAGATCTTTGCTAATATTTGGGAGAACTATTGGTATCTGTGTTTTTAAAAATCATTTTACTGTGTTCTTTTTAATAGCCTTACTTGTTCTTATCAGATCTCTTAAGTCTTCTTAGTAGTGGATCATGTGAAAATAGTAATATTTCTCATTTCCAGTGTTACATGACTTTATTTTGGCTGGGCCTTCCAGAACAGTTTTAATTGATTATGAGTGTTCAAGAAGTAAAATGGATATGATCTCATTACCTCCTTTTCTTCAGAGCATTAATTTAGAAATGAAGGGCATAGGAGTATAAGAGAAATAATCATAATGGTCCCTAGATTTTTCAAAGCTCATATTCTCCAAGGGACTTCATTTTTTTTCACCTGTTTTGGCCTTAGTTTATTCTTTGCTCAAAATTGTTTGACATGCTCATAGAGGCTTGGTATCAGAGGAGAAACTCAACATTATTTATTGTTTTTCAGGGAGAAAATCTGAAAGACAGTGGGCTTGGCTTCCAAAGTCACCTGGCCAGTTTAGCTTAATGAGTAGATCATGGGAGTCATTGCTTCTCTAGTGAAACAAAGCCCCGTGGTTGGGGGTGGGGTCGGGGGTAGGCGCTGGTTTATCACTGGAGCTGCTGTAATTGCTTGCACTGTTGCAGCCCTTCCTACAAACAGTGTGAAGTGTGGGTAGAAAAGGGCTCAGTTTTGCCTGAAAGTGCACATAAAACCTGAACACTCTAGGACATCAAAGAAACTATTCTACAGAAGTGGAGACCTCTGCATCTCAAGGACGAGTGTACTGACGCCCGGCTCTGTGACCTCAGCACACAGGTTCTATGATAACGGAGCAGTGGTGTGCTGCGGGCAGGGCTCGGGTGTTCCCAGTTTCACCTGTCTGGTCCCCTCTGTGCGTTGCCACCAGGTCAGAAGCCCGAGCCCTCCGTTTAGCCCATCTCTTCCCTGCATGGGAACTTTGGTTAGTTCTTCCTTTCTTTCTTAAAGGATAAAGTCTGTTCTGTTTATAGTCTACCATCCTGGTTTTTTTTTCCCCTCCATCTTTTTATCTTTAAATTTAAAATTTTTATCTTTATCTTTTTATCTTTAAGTTTAAAATTCACCCCAAAAATTGAATGGTGCAACAAGCAGCCAGATACCTGTTACCCAGTTTCTCAGTTGTTAACATTTTGCCACGTTGGCTTTCTCTGTCTCTTCCTATCTTACACACACACACACAGACAAACACACACTTTTTTGGACTGTTGCAGATAATCATGACACTTCAACTGTAGTTACTTCAGCATGTCTCTTAGATAGGATGTTCTCCCATGTAATCACACCACACTATCCCACCTGAGAAAATTAACACTAGGTCCATAAGTTGTCTGATAAATATATTCTATATTTAAATTTCCCCAGTCCCCAAATTTTTGTAGTACTCTGTCATCAGGGGACAATCTGGGCCCCTGCAGAGCATCTCATTGCTATGTCTCTTTATCTAGAACTGTCCTCTTAATTCTTCTTGTCTTACTATCACTGACTTTTTTGCAGAGTTCAGATCAGTTGTTTTTTGTAGAATGCTGTATTGGAATTGTTTCACTGATAAGATGAAGAGTAAACTTTTTTGATGAGAAAACTTGATAAGTAATGTCTGTACTATTGCATCACATGAGAAGGTTAGAAAAGTCAGGTTCTTCTTAATTGTTGCTGAGGTGACTACCAGGTCTCTCCACTGTAAAGGTGAGGTGCACTCTGCACCTTTGGAATGAGTAAGGAGTCTGAGAAGTGCTTCTTTGAGATCCTGTTGTCTTGTTACTCAGCACCCTTTTGTTCAGTGGTTTTAACATCTGCTGGTGAGCCTTGCTTGAATTAGCTACTTCTCTGGTATTTTTTTAAAATTGTGATTTTTCTATTTTTATGATTGCTTAGGCATTTATTATCTAGTATCTTTAAAGGAGAGCTTTCTCACCTTCTCTCTTCTGCCTTGCTCTTCCTTACTTTTGAGTGTCACTATATACTCGTTATTTCAGGGGATTATAATCTGTTATTATCATACATCTGTTTTTTAAGGGTTACAGTCCATTTACAGCTATTACAAACTATTGGCTGTATTCCCCTGTGGTACAGTATATCCTTGTAGCCTGTCTTACCACCCAGCAGTTTGTACCTCCCACTCCCCGACCCCTTTATCATTCCTTGCCCCTCCCCACAACCCAGTAACCACTGGTTCCTTCCCCAGGTTTGTTATCTGTAAGTCTGCTCCAGTGTTACACTCACTGGTTTGTTGTACTTTTTTTTTCTAGATTCTACATATAAGTGATATTACACATTTGACTTTCTCTGTCTGACTTATTTCACTTAGCATAATGCCCTCCAAGTTCATCCACATCATTACAAAATATCCTCCTTTTTTATGACTGTGTAGTATTACATGTATATACACACCACATCATCTTTATCCAGTCATCATTGATGGACACACAGGTTGCTTCATGTGTTGGAAATTGCTGCTTGGAACTTTGGAGTCCATGTTTCTTTTCAAATTCGTATTTTTGTTTTTTTCAGATATACACCCAAAAGTGGAATTGCTGGATCATGTGGTAGTTCTATTTTTAGTTTTTGAGAAACTTCCATGCTGTTTTCCATAGTGGCTGCACCAGTGAACATTCCTACCAAGAGTGCATGAGAGTTTTCCGCACATCCCCGCCACCATTTGTTGTTCTTTTTGATGATGGTCATTCTGAGAGGTGTGAGGTGATATTTCATTGCGATTTTGATTTATATCTCCCTGAGGAAGTGCAGATGGCCAGTAGGCACATGAAAAGACCCTCAGTGTCATACTTTAAAAAACATTATTTTTTATTTTGGCTGTGCTGGGTCTTCATTGCTGTGCAGGCTTTTCTCTGGTTGCAGGGAGTGGGGACTACTCTCTAGTTGCAGTGCATGGGCTGCTCATTGTGGTGGCTTCCCTTGCTGTGGAGCACGGGCTCTAGGGTGCGCAGGCTTCAGTGGTTGTGGCACATGGGCTCAGTAGTTGCGGCACACGGGCTTAGTTGCTCTGTGGCATGTGGAGTCTTCCTGGATCAGGGATCAGACCCATGTCTCCTGCCTTGGCAGGTGGATTCTTATTCACTGAGCCACCAGGGAAGCCCCATACTTTTTTTTAATGCTTACATTGTTACAAGTTTGGTCAGTGGGCACCAATATGCAGTGGCTCTTGGGACTCTTGGTTTTTGACACAAAGGTATCAGGTGTACCTTATTTTGTCTGTGCCCCAAGCCCAGAATCAGACATTTCCCAAAGGTTTCTTTTAGTGGGAATGATACTTAGAAGCCTAGATCTGGACCCTAGTTACCCCTGTTCCTGAGCAGTTGCTGCTGCTTTGTCTTCTTCAGAGCATGCACAGAACTCTACACACATGTGCACGCACACACATGTGGTTTTGTTTATTCACAATGTATGTGTGTGTGTTTAGTCGTGTGCAACTCTTTTGTGACCCCATGGATTGTAGCATGCCAGGCTCTTCCTCGTCCATGGAATTTTCCAGGCAAGAATACTGGAGTGGGTTGCTATTTCCTCGTCCAGGGGATCTTCAAACTTAACATTACAGGATTTTACTTAGATTCCTTATTTTATGTTTCCATTTTTTTTTTCTTATAGTGAGACACTGGGTTCTTAATAAGTTTGATGTGCCTATCGTTTTTGTCACATAATATGAATAAAATGGTTTTAAAATGACAAATGAATATGACTATCTTTGCAGCCAAAGATGGAGAAGCTCTATACAGTCAGCAAAAACAAGACCAGGAGCTGACTGTGGCTCAGACCATGAACTCCTTATTGCCAAATTCAGACTTAAATTGAAGAAAGTAGGGAAAACCACTAGACCATTCAGGTATGACCTAAATCAAATCCCTTGTGATTATACAGTGGAAGTGAGAAATAGATTTAAGGGCCTAGATCTGATAGATAGAGTGCCTGATGAACTATGGAATGAGGTTCATGACATTGTACAGGAGACAGGGATCAAGACCATTCCCATAGAAAAGAAATGCAAAAAAGCAAAAAGGCTGTCTGGGGAGGCCTTACAAATAGCTGTGAAAAGAAGAGAAGTGAAAAGCAAAGGAGAAAAGGAAAGATATAAACATCTGAATGCAGAGTTCCAAAGAATAGCAAGAAGAGATAAGAAAGCCTTCTTCAGCGATCACTGCAAAGAAATAAGAGGAAAACAACAGAATGGGAAAGACTAGGGATCTCTTCAAGAAAATCAGAGATACCAGAGGAACATTTCATGCAAAGATGAGCTCGATAAATGACAGAAATGGTATGGACCTAACAGAAGCAGAAGATATTAAGAAGAGATGGCAAGAATACACAGAAGAACTGTACAAAAAAGATCTTCACGACCCAGATAATCACGATGGTGTGATCACTGACCTAGAGCCAGACATCCTGGAATGTGAAGTCAAGTAGGCCTTAGAAAGCATCACTATGAACAAAGCTAGTGGAGGTGATGGAATTCCAGTTGAGCTATTCCAAATCCTACAAGATGATGCTGTGAAAGTGCTGCACTCAATATGCCAGCAAATTTGGAAAACTCAGCAGTGGCCACAGGACTGGAAAAGGTCAGTTTTCATTCCAATCCCAAAGAAAGGCAATGCCAAAGAATGCTCAAACTACCGCACAGTTGCACTCATCTCACACGCTAGTAAAGTAATGCTCAAAATTCTCCAAGCCAGGCTTCAGCAATACGTGAACCGTGAACTTTCTGATGTTCAAGCTGGTTTTAGAAAAGGCAGAGGAACCAGAGATCAAATTGCCAACATCTGCTGGATCATAGAAAAAACAAGAGAGTTCCAGAAAAACATCTATTTCTGCTTTATTGACTATGCCAAAGCCTTTGACTGTGTGGATCACAATAAACTGTGGAAAATTCTGAAAGAGATGATCTGCCTGTTGAGAAATTTGTATGCAGGTCAGGAAGCGACAGTTAGAACTGGACATGGAACAACAGACTGGTTCCAAATAGGAAAAGGAGTTCATCAAGGCTGTATATTGTCACCCTGTTTATTTAACTTATATGCAGAGTACATCATGAGAAACGCTGGACTGGAAGAAACACAAACTGGAATCAAGATTGCTGGGAGAAATATCAATAACCTCAGATATACAGATGACACCACCCTTATGGCAGAAAGTGAAGAGGAACTAAAAAGCCTCTTGATGAAACTGAAAGTGGAGAGTGAAAAAGTTGGCTTAAAGCTCAACATTCAGAAAACGAAGATCATGGCATCTGGTCCCATCACTTCATGGGAAATAGATGGGGAAACAGTGGAAACAGTGTCAGACTTTATTTTTCTGGGCTCCAAAATCACTGCAGATGGTGACTGCAGCCATGAAATGAAAAGACGCTTACTCCTTGGAAGGAAAGTTATGACCAACCTAGATAGCATATTCAAAAGCAGAGGCATTACTTTGCCAACAAAGATTCATCTAGTCAAGGCTATGGTTTTTCCTGTGGTCATGTATGGATGTGAGAGTTGGACTGTGAAGAAAGCTGAGTGCCGAAGAATTGATGCTTTTGAACTGTGGTGTTGGAGAAGACTCTTGAGAGTCCCTTGGACTGCAAGGAGATCCAACCAGTCCATTCTGAAAGAGATCAGCCCTGGGATTTCTTTGGAGGGAATGATGCTAAAGCTGTCTTTGGTCACCTCATGCAAAGAGTTGACTCATTGGAAAAGACTCTGATGCTGGGAGGGATTGGGGGCAAGAGGAGAAGGGGACGACAGAGGATGAGATAGCTGGATGGCATCACTGACTCGATGGATGTGAGTCTGAGTGAACTCCAGGAGTTGGTGATGGACAGGGAGGCCTGGCGTGCTGCGATTCATGGGGTCACAAAGAGTCGGATACGACTGAGCGACTGATCTGATCTGATCTGATCAACATTGTTCTGTAACTAAGTGAAGTTTAAGATTTCTTTGCAGCGATTTGTGTCCTTCGGTTGGATTAGCAGTTCTCAGAGTGTGGTCTGTGGTGCCCTCGTGGCTCCTCGAATCCGTCTCAGCGGACTGTGAGATCAGGCAGTTTTCACAGCAGCAACGAGACATCATTTGCCTTTTTCACTGTGTTGCCATTTGCAGTGATAGTGCAGAAGCAGTGGGAGGGAGAAGGACTGGCCTCTCACTGTGTTTTCTGTTGCTGTGCAGTTGCAGTTTTCAAAAAGCCCGTTTTACTTGATTGCCTTTGATGTAAGAGTTAATTGTGTTAAATTTTGCCACTTGAGTACGAATCTTGTAATATTTTGTGTGACAGAATAAAGTACTTCTGCTGCGTCCATAAGTACAGCAATAGACCTGTGCACCTGGATAAGCACCTGTACGATTAAAAAAAAAATGTTTATTTTGTATTGGGGTATAACCGATTAACAGTGTGATATTTTCAGGTGAACAGTGACGGGGCTCAGCCATACATATCCATGTATCCAGTCTCTCCCAAACTCCCCTCCCATCCAGGCTGCCACATAACATGGAGCACTGTTCCATGTGCAGTACAGTAGGACCTTGTTGGTTATCCATTTTAAGTATACCAGTGTGTTTATGTCGGTCCCAAACTCCCAAAGTATCCCTTCCCCCATCTTTCTCCCTGGCAACCATAAGTTGGTTCTCTAGTCTTTGAGTCTGTTTCTGTTTTGTAAATAAGTTCATTTGTATCATTTCTCTTTAGATTCCACTTATAAGGGATGTTATACAATATGTCTCCTCTCTCTGACTTATTTCATTCAGTATGACAGTCCCTAGGTCCATCTATGCTGCTGCAAATGGCATTATTTCATTCTTTTTAATGGCAGAGTAATATTCCATCGTGCATATATACCACATCTTCTTTGTCCATTCATCTGTCAGTGGACATTTAGGTTGCTTCCATGTCTTGGCTACTGTAAATAGTGCTGCTGTGGACATTTGGGTGCATGTATCTTTTTGAATTATGGTTTTCTTCAGATGTATGCCCAGGAGTGGGATTGTTGGATCATATGGCAACTCTGTTTTTAGTTTTTTGAGGAACCTCCGTACTGTTTTCCATCGTGGGTGCACCCATTTACATTCCCACCAGCAGTGTTAGGAGGGTTCCCTTTTCTCTGCACCCTCTCCAGCATTTATCTGTAGACTTTTTAATGATGACCATTCTGACTAGTGTGAGGTGGTACTTGATTTGCATTTCTTTTACAGTTAGCGCTGCTGAACATACAAGATGCATTTTTGGACTTAACTAAGTCTTATGTAAGTGAAGATCTTTACCACTTTCCAACAATGCTAACATCCTCCTATCTTTCAGTTCCCTATACCTTCTTCCTGTCTTTTGTGTTAACTGTGGGATTTTACACAGTTTAGTACCAAATAGATTTCAAATGGTATAGACATTATTATTGTTTTATATTCTCTATATTTGTTTTTTCCTTTGCTCCTTGTGCCTAACTGCATTTTCTACACTTCCAGCAAGGAGCATTTTCCTTCTGTCTGAAAAACTCCTTTAGCATTTCCTTTAGTCCAGGTCTGCTATTGATGAATTCTCTGATTTTGTTTATTTGAAAATGACTTCATTTCACTTTTAGGGCTTTTATATTTTGAAATGATCCCTTTAATATTTAATAGTATTTTAAAATAATTTGTAAGAGTAGTACAAAAAACTCCCGTATACCTTTCCCCCATATTCCTAAAATGTTACCATTTGCTTCATCATTTACTCTCTCTCCCCACTTTTCCCTCCCTCCTTTCTCTCACCCCCTTTCCCCCTTCCTCCCTCCATATATGGTCTTCACACGTGTGCTTGCATCAAAGTCAGGAAAATAAGTTAATCAAAGTCTATTATGTAATCTATAGACCTTATTCAGATTTAGTCAATTGTCCTCATAATGTCCTTTATAGCAAAAAAAAAAAAAATTTTTTTTTCCCTAGTCCACAATCTAGCCCATCATTGTGAATTTCATTTCTTTTTAGAGTCTTTTAACTCGGAGCAGTGCTCCACCAGCTTTCTTTGTCTTTTATGACCTTGACATTTTTGTAGGCTATAGGCTAGTTTTGTACACTTACCTCAATTTAGATTTGTCTGCTGTTTCCTCTTGACTAGGTTTAGTTCATGCATTTTTTGTAGGAATCATGTAGAAATGATGTTATCTTTCTCAGTGAATAGTATCAGGAGGCACATGGCATTGGTTTGTTGCTCCGTTGGTGCCTTCACTTTGATCTGTGGGTTGAGGTGGTATCTTGGTTTCTGCACTGTAAAGTTATATTCTTCCCTTTGTAATTAATAAATGTCTTTTGAAGAGATACTTTGAAACTATGTAAATATCCTGTTTTTCATCAACTTTCACTATTTTTAGGATCCATTAATGATTCTTAATTATTATGAAGGTTGCTGAATCCTCATATCACTTGCCTTGTATCAATTATGATGAAGCTTGCTGAATGGTGATTTTCTAATTTTTTCACTTTTGAAATATATTCTTGCTGGCATAGAATTCTAGATTGGCAGTTATTTTCTTCCAGCACTTTAAAGATATTATTTCATTATTTTCAGACTTATGTTGTCATTTATCCATCTTACTGTTGTTCCTTTGAAGTTAATATGTCTTTTTTCTTCTTCGGCTGCTTTAAAATTTTTTCCTCTCTAATTTTTTTTAAGCAGTTTAACTATGATTTTCCCCTAGTTGGTTTTCTTTGCAGTTATCTTGCTTGAGTTTCATAGAGCCTTTGAATATGTGGCTTGATTTCCGTTTGTTTTGTAAAGTTATTGACCATTATGCCTTTAAATATTGTTTCTGTCTGGTTCTTTTTCCCTTCTCTTTCTTGGACTCCAGTTTTAATTGCATTAGAGTATTAATCCATGTTCCATATATCTGTATTGTTCATCTTTCTTCTTTCTGTTTACTAAACTGTATTCTAGTTATTAATCCTCTTTTTCTGCTCTCTCCAGGTTGATGTTTGGTTTGTCTCTTTGAGTACCAGTGTCGAGCTATCTTATGTTTTATTATCTGTTAATCTTTCCTCATCTTTTCAGATATTCAGAATTTTCCTGGCTATTCTTGTTCATTACTTTCTATATAATTTTCAAAATTAGCTTACCCAGTTAAAAAAGAAAAAGAATGTTGGTGTTTTAAAAATTAGAATCACATTAAGTTTATAGATCAATTCAGGATAGATGACATCTTTATATTACTGATACCTCCTACGTAAGAATAAGATAATCTTTTCCAATTATTCAGGTTTTCTTTAGTATCCCTCGGTATCTTCATACAGATCTTGCCCATTTATTTTGAAATCTATGTCTTGATATTTTGTCTTTTGTTGCTACTTTGATAATGTCTCTTCTTTCATTATGTCTTTCATCAAGTTTTTAAATTTGAAGGTGATTTTTATGTATTAATTTAAAGGTAGACACTTAAAAGAATACTTATATTGCTATAATAGGTTTTTTATTTTCTTTTTTCAGTTAATTCATATTAGTTTTCCAGGTCCTATTTGGAAATAATATTGTTACCTCTTCTTTGCCAATATTTCTATCTCTTCTTTTCTTGTCCAATGGCATCAGCTAATATACCTCCAGAAAAGTGATAAATGTAACGCTTTTGTGAACATCCTTCTCCTGTTCCTGGCTCTCAATGAAATGCTTTTATGTCTCCCTGTTAATTTAAACATGATGTCAGCTTTGGAGGGTGATGTTAGCCCACACATATACAGGTATTCCGTTCCTCTCTGTCTCGCTTTCTTTCTCTCCCACCCCTTCTCTTCCTTCCTTTCCATTCCCCTCTTCCCAGTCTTCTTAAAGAAATATTAAGAGTTGTGTTTTTTTTTTGTTTTTTTTTTTTACTGTTTGACGGGTGGGGCAATTGCTTAGTGTTCTATGTCCTTATCATGTGCTAATTAATCCTCAAACTTTCTGCTAGAGCTGTGAGATTCCCCTCAGCACAATCAAAGATGTCAAAAAAGCTTTTTTTTTTTTTTTCTTTCTGCCATTTGCCCTTCTGCTCCAGTCTGAACTCTTTGCTTCTAGCTGTGCCTTGTAGCTGTCATCCTTCCACCACTGTCCTGGGTAGTCCCTTTTTCTTCCCTGGGTGAATGATTTCCTGTTGCCTGGCTTCTTTTTGTTGTTCTTTCTTGGATTGCTCCTTTGGTTTGGTAGAACAAATCCTTCAGAAGCTTCCTAAGAAGGTGTGATTGTGGGGTAAACTTTTTTTAGATCTAGCATCTCTGAAAATGTCATTAATTTGCCTATATGTTTTATTTTTAAGGTGGCTGGATTTAGAATTCTAGATTGGAAATAATGTTTCTTCAGAATCTTGAGGGTACATCCTATTGTCTTCTAATCTTTCAGTGCTGCTGCTCAGAAATCAGATGCCATTCAGATTTCTGAGCCTTTCTATGTGAACTCTTATTTCCCTCTGAAAATTTAACTTCTCATCTTTATTCTACATATTGTGAAATTTTACAGTGATGTGTGTCAGGGAATTTTTTTTTTTTTTTTTTTCTGTTTAATGTTGGGCACTTGGTGGGCCTTTTCAATAGAAAATTCATATCCTTCAGCTTTGTATTACTTTTTAAAAAGAATTTCCTCTCTTTTGTGTTGTGTTCTGTTTTTGTAAAACTCTTGGTAGTTGGATGTTGCTGTCCTGGGTTGACCTGCAAACATTTTTTAAAAACCTTTGTCTTTCCTGTTTTTCATTGTTTTGTCTCTTTTTGCTCTACTTCATGGACAGTCCTTTCCAATAGTGGGTCCTCTAAAAATTTTTATCTTCCAGTAGTTTTCTTGAAAGTTGTTTTCTGCTCAGATCATTAGTTTACAGTAAATAGGGATTTTTTTTGTGTTTTTTTTTTTTTTTTCTCACATTGCTCCTTTTTTTCCCCTAGTATTCTGTTCTTGTTTTTTGGATGTGACATTTTTTTCCCTCTGAGAATTTTTTTTTTCTATTTCCTAAGGAATTTCTGTTTCCTCTGAGTTCTTTTTTATTATGTTCTTGGAGCTCTGTCACTTCAAGGTTTGCCTCAAATGCCAGGTGTTCCTTTGCTGGTCTGTTACTTAAGAGAGAGGCTAAGAACTGATTGGAAGGTGTCTGGGCATGAATCCTTTTTAGCATGTTAATATAGGATGAGTGAAAATCAGGAGCAGAACTGTGTTCAAGCTGCTGTGTCCAACTGGAAGTCTCCTTAAAAGGAAATTTCCAGAGCTATTTTGACTATAAAAAATTGCACTGTATGTATAAATTTAGAGTCTCCAGCTAAGGTGTGATTCCATTTTATGTTCAAGATAATTGCTTCTGGATGGTGAGAACGTATGTAATTTTTCTCATCTGATTTCAGCTTTTCTCTGTTAAACAGTTGCTTTCAATTTCTGAATATTTCCTTCATGATCAGAAAAATATCAAAGGGAGTGAGTTTTATCTGTACTCCTTCTCTAAACCACCATTAATCTTTGAAGAAGTTGAAACAGAACATGGTGTTTTCAGTTAATTTAGTGTAGTCAGGTGGCTCGATACTGGACATAAGATAAAGAGATTTTACTCAGCTATTTCCTTAGATCAGAAATTTTCTGAAATTAAGAGTTGACAGACTGAGCTTGTTAAATTGCTCAATAAATTCCATGAGGACAAGAATGATACTTTCTTGTTCACTAATACTCCAACACAAGTCTGACTTAGTAGGCTCTCTATAAGTATATGTTGATGAATAAATAAATAAACAGAATGTGACATAGTCTGAAAAATGTTACTGGAATAATCAGATACTTAAGGGGGAAAAAAAATCGCCTTTGACCCTTACCTCACAACATATATGAACAAGAAAGGTAAATCTATAAATCTTCTGTGTAAAAACACAGCAGAGTAGCTTCATGACCGTGAAGTACGTGAAGCTCTCTTAACTAGATGATAAATCTCCCTACCATAAAAGGAAGAAAAACAGGCTACATCAAAATTAAAATCTTCTGTTCGTGAAAAGGTAACAGAATGTGAAAGAACAAGCCTTATACTGGAAGAAGCTATTCATAATATATGTATCTGAAAGTCTTATATCTAAAATATATAAAGAATCAAATCAGGAAGAAAAAGCTAAGTGATATAATTTTTTTAAGCGTACAGAAGACTTGAAGTGGTATTTTAATAAACAACATTTCTAAATGGTTAATGAGTATACCAAAAGGTGCCTAACCTCATTACTCCAGAGAAGGCAATGGCACCCCACTCCAGTACTCTTGCCTGGAAAATCCCATGGACGGAGGAGCCTGATAGGCTGCAGTCCATGAGGTCGCTAAGAGTCGGACACGACTGAGCGACTTCATTTTCACTTTTCACTTTCATGCATTGGAGAAGGAAACGGCAACCCACTCCAGTGTTCTTGCCTGGAGAATCCCAGGGATGGTGGTGCCTGATGGGCTGCTGTCTATGGGGTCACACAGAGTTGGACACGACTGAAGCGACTTAGCAGCAGCAGCAACCTCATTACTCATCAGAGTAATGTAATTTAAAACCACTGCAAGTCACCATTATGTACCCACCAACATGGCTGAAATTAAAGAGACTGAGAATACCAAGTGTTGGCATGTTGCATATGGAGCAAGAGTGACCCTCATACTTTGCTGGTGGGAGTGCAGCCACTTTGAAAAACCAGTTTGGACCTTTCCATTAAAGTTGAATATATGCTTGTTCTGCTGCTGCTGCTGCTGCTGCTGGTAAGTCGCTTCAGTCGTGTCCGACTCTGTGCGACCCCATAGACAGCACCTCACCAGGCTCCCCTGTCCCTGGGATTCTCCAGGCAAGAAGACTGGGGTTGCCATTTCCTTCTCCAATGCATGAAAGTGAAAAGTGAAAGTGAAGTCGCTCAGTCATGTCCGCAATTCCATTACTAGATATAGACCCAAAGGCAATGACTACATATATCCATGAAAAAAACACATGTAAGACTGTATATTACAGTTTCATTGAAAATAACCAAAACCAGGGCAGAAATGTCCATCAGCAGAATAGATAATTCATGGTATAGACACTCAGTGGACTATTACATAGAAAGAAAAAGATGAATTACCATTCAATACAGTTACCTGGATGAATCTTAAAGAATTCTGTTAAGGAAGCCAGGTATAAAAGAATCCATATATTTATATGATGTTCAAGAACAGGTCAAATTAATATTGATGATAAAGTCATAATGGTTGAAGGCATAGATGGAAAGGGCTGCTCTGCAGGGTGCTGGGAAATGTTCTGGATCTCAGTCTGAGTGGTGGTTACACAGTGTATTCATATGTACAAATGCTTCAACCTGTCCACTTAAAGTTAACTATTTATTGTTCAGTTGCTCATTTGTGTCTAACTCTTTGCATCCCCATTGACTGCAGCATGCCAGATTTCCCTGTCCTTCACCATCTCCCGGAGCTTGCTCAAACTCATGTCTGTCGAGTCAGTGATGCCATCCAGCTATCTCATCCTCTGTCGTCCCCTTCTCCTCCTGCCTTCGATCTTTCCCAGCATCAGGGTCTTTTCTAATGAGTCGGCTCTTCGCATCAGGTGGACAAAGTATTGGAGCTTCAGCATCAGCATCAGTCCTTCCAATGAATATTCAGGATTGATTTCCTTTAGAATTGACTGGTTTGTTCTCTGTGTTGTCCAAGGGGCTCTAAAGAGTCTTCTCCAACACCACAGTTCAAAAGCCTCAATTCTTCAATGCTCAGCCTTCTTTATGGTCCAACTCTCACATCCATACATGACTACTGAAGAAACCATAGCTTTGACTAGACAGACCTTTGTTGGCAAAGTAATGTCTCTGCTTTTTAAAGTTAACTATATTATCTCTTAGTTTAGGGCTCATCAGTATTTGACTAGAGGAAAAATAGGATTTAGAACTTCTAAGCCACATTCAGAGGGAAGTAAAAATGATCAGATCAGCAAAGGTCAGAAAGGGGGAAAAAATACTATAAAACTAGAGGTGGTGAGCACAATAAATACTTAGAGGATTTTTTTTAAATCCCTTATTAAGAGACAGATCCCAGACTTAGTAAAACTGGAGGAAAAAACAAAGTCCAGTTTTACACTGTTTACAAGAGATTTACCTAAACCAAAACAACATAGGAAAGTTGAAAACAAGATATGGGCAGATGTAAACATTTTCCATTAAAGTTAAATATATGCTTGTTCTGGGCCCTAGCAATTCCATTACTAGATAATAGACCCAAAGGCATCCCCAAAGGAATCAGAATTGGCAGTATTCATATTAGACAGATTAGAAATTCCAGGTTAGAAAATATTAAGAATGAAGGTTAATTTATACCATTACAAAGTTCATTCCACCTAGAAGACATAATCTTGAAACTGTATGCACTTAAAATATTTTAAGTAAAAGCAAAAGCTATTAGAAAGATAAGATTTAAAACCATGTAATTGAAAATAGTAGCACATTTCAGAATTGAACAGGAGGCAAAAAATAAGAATATGAAATAATTAGATGACACCATTAATAAACATTTGATGTATAAATACATAAAATCGTAAATAAAATTGAATATTCAGTTTTTCAGTACTCATGATCCACTTATAAAAAGTTATGTAAATCGGCCACAAAGAAGAATTTCATTGAGGTCCAAAAGGCAGAAATCATGTAACTCCCTTTCTGTGATCATAGGGCAATAAAACAAAAATTTACAGTGATAAGCCCTGCAAGAAAAATTTGTCCACTTGGAAAATTTAAAACACTCTACTACAGAATTCCTTTCCTTTACTCTGTTTCAATTTTCCTGATGACCTTCTTCTAGCTTCTTGAGATGAGTACTTAATTTATTTTCTTTCTTCCTTTTTATTTATATAGGAATTAGGGAGAAATGGCAAATAGTACTGTCTGATATTCCCTCAAAATAGATTCCTAAAATGAAGTATTAAATCAGAGAGTATGATCTTTTTTTTAAGACTGTGAGTACATAGCAAAGTTTTCCAAATAGTTGTACTAATTCCTTTATCAGGGTCTGCGAGTACATGTCTCAACATACAAAATGTGTTTAGTCTCTAAAAAGCAACAAAATAGCAACAAGACCACTTTCTCAGATTGTTTTAATTTGCATTTATTTGATTAATAACACAATTGAGCCTTTAAAATAAGTATATTTCTCCTTAGAAATGTTTATCCAATCCTTTATTTTCTACTGGGCGATTAGTGCTCTACTTATTGATTTTTAAATGCCCTTTATATATTAAGAATATTAATTCCTTGTCATGTTTGTAAACATTTCCCCCATTGTTCCTTGCCTTTTATGTTTTTTAATATATAAAAGTGATTATTTTCATATAATCAAATCTATCAATCTTCTGATATTTCCTCTATTATTTTTATGAAAGAGATTCCTTCCCTATAATTATGAAATAATAATAATTACAATAACAACAACAGCAACAGCTAACATTTGTTGGGGGCTGATTATGTGTCAAGCAATGAGCTAAGTGGCCTTATTTAATCACAGAACCTTATGAGGTAGGTATTTTTTATTATCTTCATGCATTTGAGAAAGAAACTAGGTTCTCTTTCCAGAGGTATTTAATACTTTACTCACAGAAACAAAACCAGCAATAAGTTAAATATTCACCCACATTTTATTTTAGTTTTTATGATTTATGTTTTTATATTTAACTCTTTAATCTTGAAGTTAAAAAAGTGATATGTAGTGAAACTTGTTTCAAATATCACTTTCACTGAAACTATTCCTAAAATAAATAAATCCTTTCCCCCTTTCTTTGTTACACTTCTTTTATTTAACAGTATATAACAAGGTCTCTTTTGGAGATATCTGTGTTTCTTTTTTTTTTTTTTTGACCTATATGTTCTTACATTATATGTCATGATGTTGTTTTTAAATTTTTATTTATTTTCTTTTTGGCTATACTGGGTCTTCATTGCTGTGTGGGCTATTTCTGTAGTGCAGGGGCTACTCTGTAGTTGCTGTGTGCAGGCTTCTCTTGTTGCAGAGCACAGGCTCTAGGGCATGCGGCTTTTGGGCTCTAGAACGCAGGCTCTATAGTTGTGGTCCACAGGCTTAGTTGCTCTGCAGCATGTGGGATCTTATTGGATCAGAGATGGAACCTGTGTCTCCTGCACTGGCAGGTGGATCCTTTACCACCAAGCCACCAGGGAAGCCCTGCCATATTGTTTTAATTGCTGTATCTTTATCATCAGTTTTAATATGTACAAGAACAAGGCTCATTTTACCATTCTCTGTCAAAATTAGTCTGATTTAGATTTTTAGTATTGATTGAATAGCTTGTATCAGACTAATATTCTCACCAATAACAAATGTCAATTCTGGGCAGAATATTTTAAAACATTGTTTGAAGGCACAGGAAACCACCAGCAGCTTAGAATTTGAGTCTCAGCAAGTTAGTGGGGTATTGGTAAACACATTGGGCTTTCCTTTGAAATCCCAAAAGGACCACCTCTTAGAAGCATACACTGCCCTGTAGGACTATGGCATTTCCCCTAAGGCTAAGCACACAAAAAAAAGAAGGCACAAAACTGAAGTTGCTGCAGATCAAGGTGATCTGCTATTAATTTAACTACCAACTAAAAACCTCAGTGCTTTAAGAGAAAACAGAATTCAGAGCCTCTCCAGCCTGTCATCCACAAGGTCCAGGGTAAAATAAAAACTTACTAGACATGTAACAATGAAGAAACAGGAACTGTGACTATTTCAGAGCAAAAAGTCAGCAGAAGTAGACTCACAGACCAAAATTTAAAAAAACAAAACTTTTTAACAATGAAAAATTATGTTAAAAGAACATACATGAAAAAAATGGATGAACAAATGAAAAGGTGGGCAGTTTCTGTAGAAATATGGAAGTTGTAAATATAATGAAGCAGAAATCTTAGACTTGAAGAACATCAAGCCGGTCACTGAACTGTCACTGAATGAGGTTAACAGCAGATTGGGCACAGGAGAAGAAAGGATCAGTGATCTTGAGGACAGGCTGGTGAAAATCATCCAAACTAAAGTAGATAGAGGACAAAAGGTTGGAAAACAAGACATTTCTCAGTGACCTGTGAAAGAGCATCCACTTGCTTAACATATGGATAATTGCAGCCCCATAAGTTGCAAAGAATGAGGTAGGGAAAAAAATTGGATGTTGACTGAAAATTTTCCAATTTTCATTAAAGCATATCCACACTCAGAGCAACCTGGAAAGTATGGCCAACCCCAAGGAGAATAAATACAAAGAAAATTACATTTAAGGTATATCATAGTGAATCTGCTAGATACTAAAAAAGAAAAAGGGAATAGTGATTAGAATGATGACTGACTTACAGTCCAAAGCCATGTATCCAGTAAACAATGGAATGCCGTCTTCAAAATGCTGAAGAATTTCAGCAACCTAGAATTCTATACACAGTGAAAGTATCAATCAAGCATGAAGAAATATGTTTTTAGATTAAAGTTGAGAACAGTTGTTGCCAACAGACATGCATTGTAATAAATATCAGTAGAAGATCTTCACACTGAAGAGAAAATAATGTGAGATAGAAATTTAAATCCTGAAGAATAAACAGCTTGAGGAATATGAAGCACTGTGGTAGATATAAAATGCTATTTTAATTTTTATTCTTAAATTATGTAAAACTAAGATATTGCTGGACTTATATACACACACATAACCATAGCACTGAGACAGAAAAGGATGTGAATGAAATTGTTGTTTCTTAATAAAATGTATTAATGCATACAATTTGGCACATAATGTTAAGGTTCTTAATCCTGGAGGAGGAAATGGCAACCCAATCCAGTATTCTTGCCTGGAAAATCCCATAGACAGAAGAGCCTGGTGGGCTACATTCCATGGGTTTGCAAAGAATTGGACACAACTGAGTGACTGTGCATGCATGCAAGGGTCTTAATATGTAAACAGGTGTAGTATTAATTCAGAGTACTCTGATGAGTTAAAGATGCATCTTATAATTCCCAGAAGAACCAGTTTAAAAAAATACAAAGAAATATGTCTAAATATCTATTAGAGGAGACAGAATGAACTACCAAACATTCCTTATTATTATTTGTGCATTCTTTTGTGCTTAAACAAAATAAGCTTTTAAAGCTTTTGAGAAAATTTAAAATAATTGGGATTTTTATTAGAATTGTGTCAAACTTTTCTGATTTATTTTGATACCCTTTTATTTCCCTTTGCAAGGTTTTTATATACATCTAACTCGCCTTAAGATTATTTATTCATAGTAATTTTATGTTTCTTGTTGCTACTGTGAAGCAATTTCTTTTCATTTTACTTTTTAATTATATATTACTACTGCATAGAAGTGCTACTGAATAAAAAAAATATATATACATAGCCATCCCATTAAACTTTCTTATGGTTAAATTGATTTTTCTAGATATATAATCATGTTGTCTACAATTGATTATTTTGTGACCTTCTTTCTAGTTCTTAGACATTTTAATGTCCTGCCTTATTGCATGGGATAGAACTTCAAAAATAATGTTAAATGTTAATGGTAAAAGTGGTAATGAGTTTTATGATAAATAACTCTTTTAAAAGAAAGGAAAAGATGGATTGTCACCAGTTGTTACTAGTACCTCTTTAAAGTTATTAAAAATCTGCAGTCAGTTAAACACTAATAAGCTTTATTCACATTTACTCACACACAGAACAGATATTCAGTGATGCCCATTTCAAGTCAATCAGTGTTTTAGGTTTCTGGGGAAACGTCAATGAATAAGACAGAGACAATAAAGTTCAACAACATTAGAAAGCCATACAAGACAAAGCTATCTATGTTTTGACAACCAGAAAAATATATAGATGGTAATCACTATTATAGATAAAATAGATATTATATGGATAAAAATTACTATCTATATAATATTTAGTAATCTAAATATTACTAATAAATCTAAGTATTCTTGCCTTGAGAACCCCATGAACAATATGAAAAGGCAAAGATAGAACACTGAAATATGAACTCCCCAGGTTGGCAGGTGCCCAATATCCTACTGGAGAAGAGTGGAGAAATAACTCCAGAAAGAATGAAGAGATGGGGCTAAAGCAAAAACAACACCCAGTTGTGGATGTGACTGGTGAAGGAAGTAAAGTCCAATGCTGTAAAGAACAATATTGCATAGGAACCTGGAATGTTAGGACCATGATTCAAGGTAAATTGGAAATAGTCAGACAGAAGATGGCAAGAGTGAACATTGACGTTTTAGGAATCAGTGAACTAAAATGGATAGGAAGGGGTGAATTTAACTCAGATGACCATTATTTCTACTACTGTGGGCAAGAATCCCTTAGAAGAAATGTAGTATCCCTCATAGTCAACAAAATGGTCTGAAATGCAGTACTTGGATGCAATCTCAAAAATGACAGAATGATCTCTGTTCATTTCCAAGGCAAACCATTCAGTATCACAGTAATCCAAATCTATGCCCCAACCAGTAATGCTGAAGAAGCTGAAGCTGAACAGTTCTATGAAAACCTTCTAGAACTAACACCCCAAAAAGGTGTCCTTTTCATCATAGAGATTGTAATGCAAAGTAGGAAGTCAAGAGATACCTGGAGTAACAGCCGAATTTGGCCTTGGAGTACAGAATGAAGCAGGGCAAAGGCTAATAGAGTTCTGCCAAGAGAATGCACTGGTCATAGCAAACACTTTCTTCCAGCAATACAAGAGAAGACTCTACACATGGACATCACCAGATGGTCAACACCGAAATCAGATTGATTATATTCTTTGTAGTCAAAGATGGAGAAGCTCTATACAGTCGGCAAAAACAAGACCAGGAGCTGACTGTGGCTCAGATCATGAACTCCTTATTGCAAAATTCAGGCTTAAGTTGAAGAAAGTAGGGAAAACCACTAGACCATTCAGGTATGACCTAAATCAAATCCCTTACGACTATACAGTGGAAATGACAAATAGATTCAAGGGATTAGATCTGATAGAATGCCTGAAGAACTGTGGCTGAAGGTTCGCGATACTGTACAGGAGGCAGTGATCAAGACCATCCCCCAAAAAAAGAAGTGCAAAAAGGCAAAATGGCTGTCTGAGGAGGCCTTACAAAATAGCTGAGAAAAGAAGAGAAGCGAAAAGCAAAGGAGAAAAGGAAAGATATAAGCATCTGAATGCAGAGTTCCAAAGAATAGCAAGGAGAGATAAGAAAACCTTCCTCAGTGATCAGTGCAAAGAAATAGAGGAAAACAATAGAATGGGAAAGACTAGAGATCTCTTGAAGAAAATTAGAGATGCCAGGGGAACATTTCATGCAAAGATGAGCTCAATAAAGGACAGAAATGGTATGGATCTAACAGAAGCAGAAGATATTAAGAAGAGGTGGCAAGAATACACAGGAGAACTGTACAAAAAAGATCTTCATGACCCAGATAACCGTGATGATACGATCACTCACCTAGAGCCAGACATCCTGGAATGCGAAATCAAATGGCCCTTAGGAACCATCACTACAAACAATGCTAGTGGAGGTGATGGATTTCGAGTTGAGCTATTTGATATCCTAAAAGATGATGCTGTGAAAGTGCTGCACTCAGTATGCCAGCAAATTTGGAAAACTCAGCAGTGGCCACAGGACTGGAAAAGGTCAGTTTGCATTCCAGTCCCAAAAAAGAGCAATGCCAAAGAATGTTCAAACTACTGCACAATTGCACTCATCTCACACACTAGCAAAGTAATGCTTAAAATTCTCCAAGCTAGGCTTCAACTGTACGTGAACCATGAACTTCCAGATGTTCAAGCTGGATTTAGAAAAGGCAGAGGAACCAGAGATCAAGTTGCCAACATCCGCTGGATCATTGAAAAATCAAGAGAGTTACAGAAAAACATCTGCTTCTGCTTTATTGACTATGCCAAAGCCTTTGACTGTGTGGATCACAAAAAATTGTGCAAAATTCTTCAAGAGATGGGAATACCAGACCATCTTACCTGCCTCCTGATAAATCTGTATGCAGGTTAAGAAGCACCAATTAGAACTGGACATGGAACAACTGACTGGTTCCAAATTGGGAAAGGAGTACGTCAAGGCTATATATTGTCACCCTGCTTATTTAACTTATGTGCAGAGTACATCATGAGAAACGCTGGGCTGGAAGAAGCACAAGCTGGAATCAAGATTGCTGTGAGAAATAGCAATAACCTCAGATATGCAGATGACATCACCCTTACAGCAGAAAGTGAAGAAGAACTAAAGAGCCTCCTGATGAAAGTGAAAGAGGAGAGTGGAAAAGTTGGCTTAAAGCTCAACATTTAGAAAGCTGAGATCATGGCATCTGGTCCCATCACTTCATGGCAAATGGATGAGGAAACAATGGAAACAGTGAGAGACTTTATTTTGGGGGGCTCCAAAATCACTGCATATGATGACTGCAGCCATGAAATTAAAAGACACTTGCTCCTTGGAAGAAAAACTATGACAGACTTAGACAACATATTAAAAAGCAGAGACATTACTTTGCCAACAAAGATCCATCTGGTCAAAGCTATGGTTTTTTCAGTAGTCACATATGGATGTTAGAGTTGGACTATAAAGAAAGTGAGTGCTGAAGAATCGATGCTTTTGAACTGTGGTGTTGGAGAAGACTCTTGAGAGTCCCTTGGACTACAAGAAGATCAAACCAGTCAATCCTAAAGGAAATCAGCTCTGAATATTCATTGGAAGGACTGATGCTGAAGCTGAAACTCCAATACTTTGGCCAACTGATGCCAAGAACTAACTCATTGGAAAAGACCCTGATTCTGGGCAAGGTTGAAGCCAGGAGAAGAAGGAGATGACAGAGGATGAGATGGTTGGATGGCATCACTGACTAGATGGACATGAGTTTGAGCAACCTCTGGGAGTTGGGTGATGGACAGGGAAGCCTGAAGTGCCGCAGTCCATGGGGTCACAATAAGTCAGACACGACTGAGCGAGTATCAGTTCAGTTCAGTTCAGTCGCTCAGTCATGTCCGACTCTTTGCAACCCCATGAATCGCAGCATGCCAGGCCTCCCTGTGAATCGGTATAGAAAAGTGCTTCTGGCCAGGGTGATCAGAGAAAGCTCTGGCAGTGGAAGACAGAATCCAGAACAGCTGACCAGATCTGAGAAGCCCTGGGAGAAAGCTACTGCGATCGCTGGAGCCCCAGGGGCAGAAGACTGGGGAGTGCAGGAACTGGTGGGCTGAAAAACAAAAATAGTGTGCCTTAGTGCAGGGTGTATTCATGTCAAGGGGCTCCTTGGAAGTTCTAAAGAGATTCTTCAGGGGCAAAGAGGAGATCAAGAAGGTGGGGTTCTGTTTTCTTTCCATGTTTGAACTGGCCCTCCCCAAACCTGAACAGCATTACTTTCATGTGTGTTGCATATCTTCTGTTTGTTTATCCTTTCTGCATCTGCCAGGTACCAGTAGACCCTGAGCACTGTTCTAGGTACTGGGAATATAGCAGTTCATAAAATCACCCCATATCTCTTATTTGCATTGAGCTTATGTTCTAATGTTGGGGAAGAAGGGAGACAGCAGTGAGTAGAATAAAAGGTAAATCAAATGTGAGTAGAGTAAGAGCAACAAGTGGAAGGTTGCAGTTTTAAATGGAATGCCTTGGGAAGGCCCTACTAAAATGACATGTGAGTGACCTTGAAGAAAATGAGGAAGCAAGCCATACAGAGTTCTGGGGAGAAAGAGTTCTGGGAAAAGGGAACCTCTTGTGTAGAAGCCTGAAGAAGGAGCATGTCTGGGAAATTCTAGGAATGGAAAGGAGGCCAGTGGGTAGGCAAGGTGAGTGGGTCATGGTGAGAGGTAAGCTCACAGTGCTAACAGGAAGCGAGGTTGTACAGTGAAGTCTTGACCTATGTGAGAACTTCAGTTCTACTTTTAGTAAAATGGAAAATCATCAGAGGATTTTAAGCAGAAGAGTGATATAATCTGACATAAGCTGTAACAGGATTGCCCTGGCTGCCCATGTTAAGAATGGAGGGTTGGAGAGCCTGGGTTGAGCCAGGAGAATTCCTTAGATCTCTAGATGTTTTTTGGAAGTAAATCAACAGAATATCCTGATTTGTTAGCTCTGGAATCTGAAAGAGAAATAGAAATTAATGTTAACTCCAAGGCTTTTATGGATGTGAAAGTTGGACCGTAAAGAAGACTGATCGCTGAGGAGCTGATGCTTTCGATTGTAGTTCTAGAGAAGACTCTTCAGAGCCCATTGGACAGCAAGGAGATCAAACCAGTCAATCCTAAAGGAAATCAACTCTGAATATTCCTTAGAAGGACTGATGCTGAAGCTCCAATACTTTGGCCACCTAAAGCGAAGAGCTGAATCATTGGAAAAGACCCTGAAGCTGGGAAACATTGCGGGCAGGAGAATGGGGCAGCAGAGGATGAGATGATTGGATAGCATTATCCACTCAATGGACATGAATTTGAGTAAACTCCAGGAAATTATGAAGGACAGAGAAGCCTAGCGTCTGCAGTCAGTCCATGGGGTCACAAAGAGTTGGACCTGACTTAGTGACTGAGCAACAACAACCAAGGTTTTTGGCCTTGTGACTAGAAGGATGGAGTTACCATTAACTGGGAATGGAGCAGTTTGGTGAAGCAAGATTTGGAGCTCAGGGTTAGACATCCGTACCTTGAAATTGCTCTTAGACATTCATGTGGACACATGGATTAGTATGAGGAGAGGTCTGAGCTACAGGTATAAATTTGACAGTGCTAACTTCTTGATTTTGATAGTTATACTACAATTATGCACAAGCATGAGTTCGTCCCTACCCAAACCAGGAAATGAATACTGAAATATTTAGGGGAAGGAGGGTATCATGTGTGTAATTTAGTCTCCCAAACAGTTCAGGGAAAATAATTATATAGACAAGTTGATAGATAGAGAATAAGAGCACAGAGTTATAAATTTAACATTTGGAGAATCTGGGTGAAAGATATGAGGGTTCTTTCTACTACTATTCTTGTACCTTTTCTCTAAGTCTGAAATTATTTGACAATAGAACACTTTTTAAAAGCAAAGGATACATTTCTAGATAAACAAAACTGAGAGAATTCATTGCCAGCACACCTGCACTGAAAGACACTCCTGGAGTTTTCAGGCAGAAAGAAAATGATCCTGCACGAAGACACAGACACAGGAAGAAAGGAAGAGCAAAGAAAAGGGCAAACAGAGATCAGTATTGGCTGTGTGAAATAATGTTTAAAATACATGTATAGGGACTTCTCTGGTGGTGCAGTGGCTAAGACTCTGCACTCCCAATGCAGGGGGCCTGGGGTCAATCCCCCAGTCAGGGAACTAGATCCCACAAGCTGCAACTATAGATCCTGCATGCCATTTTTCCTCTGGAGCAGCCAAATAAATAAAATAAATAGTTAAAAATAAAAAATAAAATACATGTATAATTGAAGTGTATGACAGTAACACAAAAAGTTAAAGGGTGGAGTAAAAATGTTCTGAGTGTTAGGATTCTTGGTGAAGTGGTAATTTCTCATTTACATAAAATTTTATCAAGTCAAGGTTGTATCATGATGTCTAGGGCACTAGTTCTCAAACATCTTAAAACCTGAGGGTCCTCCACCAAACACCACAGTAATTATCACTGTAGACAACATCATCCACCGATATGTGCTAAAATTAGAGAGTGAATGTTTGAAGCAAAGTAGCCAAGTTATCTCCTGCGCACCCCCCTCCCCGCCCCACCACTTCCAAGCTATTTAATAACTACAAAAGGAAGAGCGTAACTTTAGAGAAATCCATCAAAACCTACTTCAACTAAAGTTAATAGAGGGAAAAACAAAATTTTTAAAAGTTGGCTTGAAGAGAGAAAAGAGGTTGTTAAATGGGTCAAAAGGGAAGTAAATTGTAAGATGAAAGATATAAACCGTAAAATTTCAGTACTTACATTAAATGTAATTAGACTAATACTGCCTTAAAAGCAAAGTTGATCAAGATTGAATTTTAAAAAAGCTAAGCCCCCTTAGGTGCTACATCCAACAAACACCCCTTTAATGAAAAGAAAGAATTAAAATGATGGAGAAGGATACCATTCAAATGTTAGCCACAGGAAACTTGATATTAAAATATTATACAGTTCAGTTCAGTCGCTCAGTCATGTCCAACTCTTTGCGACCCCATGAACCACAGCACACCAGGCCTCCCTGTCTATCACCAACTGCTGGAGTCTACCCAAACCCATGTCCACCCAACTATCTCATCCTCTGTCATTCCCTTCTCCTGCTCTCACTCTTTCCCAGCATCAGGTTCTTTTCAAATGAGTCAGCTCTTCGCATCAGTTGGCCAAAATAAGGAGTTTCAGCTTCAACATCAGTCCTTCCAATGAACACCCAGGACTGATCTCCTTTAGGATGGACTGGTTGGATCTCCTTGCAGTCCAAAGGACTCTCAAGAGTCTTCTCCAACACCACAGTTCAAAAGCATCGATTCTTCGGCACTCTCACATCCATACATGACCATTGGAAATACCATAGCCTTGACTAGACAGACCTTTGTGGACAAAGTAATGTCTCTGCTTTTGAATATGCCATCTAGGTTGGTCATAACTTTCCTTCCAAGGAGTAAGCGTCTTTTAATTTCATGGCTGCAATCACCATCTGCAGTGATTTTGGAACCCAAGAAAATAAAGTCAGCCACTGTTTCTGCCATCTGTGGGGTCACACAGAGTCAGACACGACTGAAGCGACTTAGCAACTGTTTCTCCATCTATTTGCCATGAGGTGATGGGACCGGATGCCATTATCTTAGTTTTCTGAATGTTGAGCCTGGAATGCAAAAGTAGGAAGTTAAGAAACACCTGGTGTAATAGGCAAATTTGGCCTTGGAGTACAGAATGAAGCAGGGCAAAGGCTAATAGAGTTCTGCCAAGAGAATGCACTGGTCATAGCAAACACTCTATTCCAACAACACAAGAGAAGACTCTATACATGGACATCACCAGATGGTCAACATTGAAATCAGATTGATTATATTCTTTGCAGTCAAAGATGGAGAAGCTCTATACAGTCAGCAAAAACAAGACCGGGAGCTGACAGTGGCTGACTGAACTCCTTGCCAAATTCAGACTAAAATTAAAGAAAGTGGGGAAAACCACTAGACCATTCAGGTATGACCTAAATCAAATCCCTTATGACTGTACAGTGGAAGTGAAAAATAGATTTAAGGTACTAGATCTGATAGAGTGCCTGATGAACTATGGACAGAGGTTTGTGACATTGTACAGGAGACAGGAATGAAGACCATCCCCAAGAAAAAAATGCAAAAAAGTAAAATGTCTGTCTGAGGAGGCCTTACAAATAGCTGAGAAAAGAAGAGAAGTGAAAAGCAAAGGAGAAAAGGAAAGATATACCCCTTTGAATACAGAGTTCCAAAAAATAGCAAGGAAAGATAAGAAAGCCTTCCTCAGCGATCAGTACAAAGAAATAGAGGAAAACAATAGAATGGGAAAGATTAGAGATTTCTTGAAGAAAATTAGAGATACCAAGGGAACATTTCATGCAAAGATGGGCTCAATAAAGGACAGAAATGGTATGGACCTAACAGAAGCAGAAGATATTAAGAAGAGGTGGCAAGAATACACAGAAGAACTGTACAAAAAAGATCTTCACGACCCAGATAATCACGATGGTGTGATCACTCACACTCACCTAGAGCCAAATATCCTGGAATGTGAAGTCACGTGGGCCTTAGAAAGCATCACTACGAACAAAGCTAGTGGAGGTGATGAATTCCAGTTGAATATTTCAAATCCTAAAAGATGATGCTGTGAAAGCACTGCACTCAATATGTCAGCAGATTTGGAAAACTCAGCAGTGGCCACAGGACTGGAAAAGGTCAGTTTTCATTCCAATCCCAAAGAAAAGCAATGCCAAAGAATGCTTAAACTACCGCACAGTTGTACTCATCTCATACTCTGGTAAAGTAATGCTCAAAATTCTCCAAGCCAGGCTTCAGCAATACGTGAACCATGAACTTCCAGATGTTTAAGCTTGTTTTAGAAAAGGCAGAGGAACCAGAGATCACATTGCCAACATCCGCTGGATCATCAAAAAAGCAAGAGAGTTTCAGGATAACATTTATTTCTGCTTTATTGAATATGCCAAAGCCTTTGTGTGGATCACAATAAACTGTGGAAAATTCTGAAAGAGATGGGAATACCAGACCACCTGACCTGCCTCTTGAGAAACCTGTATGCAGGTCAGGAAGCAACAGTTAGAATTGGACATGGAACAACAGACTGGTTCCAAATTGGGAAAGGAGTACGTCAAGGCTGTATATTGTCACCCTGCTTATTTAACTTATGTGCAGAGTACATCATGAGAAATGCTGGGCTGGAAGAAGCACAAGCTGGAATCAAGATTGCCAGGAGAAATAGCAATAACCTCAGATATGCAGATGACACCACCCTCATGGCAGAAAGTGAAGAAGAACTAAAGAGCCTCCTGATGAAAGTGAAAGAGGAGAGTAAAAAAGTTGGCTTAAGGCTTAACATTCAGAAAATATCAGACACGATAGACTTAAAAGTCATGTGAGAAAGAAATTTCAGAATGGTCCACCACCAGGAAGATTTAACAATTCTAAGTATATCTGTCCCTAATAACATAGTCTCAATATGCACAAAGCAAAAATGGACAGATTAAAAGGAGAACTAGACAAATCTTATCATAGTGGAAAGTTTTAAAAGATTACCCTCAATACTTGATGGAACAAACAGACAAAACAGTCAGGATTGTAGCAACACAATGAACAGAATTTTCATATTGCATATATGTAAATATACCATATTTACAGACTTCCCTGTGGTACAGTGGATAGGAATATGCCTGCCAGTACAGGGGACTCAGGTCTAATCTCTGGTCCAGGAAGATCCCACATGCTGCGGAACAACTAAACCTGTGTACCACAACTAAATGGTTCTGTGCTCTAGAGCCACTGCTCCACAAGAGAAGCCACTACAATGAGATGCCCGCATACCACAACGAGTGGTAGCAGCTAGAGAAAGCCCATGCGTAGCAATGAAGACCCAGCGCAGCCCAAACCAATTAATAAATAAAAAAATAAATATACCATATTTATATAGTTTTATATAAAAATTATACATACATAGATATAAAGACTGTTCCCAATAAAGACAGTAAATATACAGAAAGATGTTCAACCTCATTGAGGTTGTCAATAGAGAAATGGAAATTAAAATCAGAATGAGATAAAAACTAAGAACTTCAGTGTGGGATGTACTTTTGGCCTAAGTGTCAGTTGCAAGTCACTTAGGAAACTGTTGACAGCATCTGTTAAAGCTGATAATATGCATACCCCATATGGTCCAGCCGTTCCCCTCTGAAATATATGCATAAGGATCTTAATAGCAGTACTAATTAGATTGTTGTTGTTCAAAACTGGAAACAGATAAATTGTGGTTCATTCTTACCCTATATAAGAATAGTACATAGCAGTTAGAATGAACCAGGGCTGAGGGCAATGGCGAGGATGAATCTCTCAAGCATAATATTGAGTGGAAGAAATCCTTTGTAAAAGGATGCTTTCTGTGTTACTCCATTTATATAAAGTTCCAAACTAAGTGATCTTGACCAGTGGTATTAGAAGTTAAGCGGCAGCTGTCGGGGGAGCAGGGGGGACACCCCTGAAGCTGTTCTGGCTCTGATCTGAGTGGTAGTTACCTGGACGTCTCACTGGGTGAAAATTCATTAAGCTGTACACTTAACATTTGCATGCTTTTCTGTATGTTTATAGAACCCAAAGAAATGTTTACTTAAAGCTACAGTGAGACCATCTTTTTTCCTTTCAGAATGACAAAGATAAAAGGCCTTGGTAAGATCATATAGGCAAAATTGTGGGAAACAGACACGTGCACACTGCTGGGAATGTAAGTGGAAATAACCTCTGCGAAGGGCAGTTTGTCAGTGTTTATCAAAATTAAAACTGCACGTATCTGAAGATCCCCTGGAGAACGGAATGGCTACTTCCAGGGACATACTTGCAAATGTACAAGGCCTTATATTGGGACTTCATAACAGTAAAAGTTCACTAAGGGCCAAGTTAAGTTATGGTACATCCGTGTGACAGAATACCTCATAGCTGTTAAAATAGAGTGGGAGGGCTCTACAAATACTGACAGTATGGAATGTGCTCTGAAATATAGCAAGGTATAAAGCAGTATTTGTAACATTCTATTATTTGTATTAGAAATAATTATGTGTGAATATAAATATTAATATATACATATGCATGTAGTCATGTATGGATGTGAGAGTTGGACCATAAAGAAGGCTGAGCCCTAAAAAAAAAAAAGAAGAAGAAGGCTGAGCCCTTTAGATTGATGCTTTTGAACTGTGGTGTTGGAGAAGACTCTTGAGAGTCCCTTGGACAACAAGGAGATCAAACCTGTCAATCCTAAAGGAAATCAGTCTTGAATATTCATTGGAAGGACTGATGCTGAAGCTGAAACTCCAATATTTTGGCCACCTGATGTGAAAAACTGGCTCATTAGAAAAGACCCTGATGCTGGGAAAGATTGAGGGCAGAAGGAGAAGGGGACAACAGAGGAAGAGATGGTTGGATGGCATCACCAACTCAATGGACACGAGTTTGAGCAAGCTCCAGGAGATGGTGAAGGACAGGGAAGCCTGATGTGCTGTAGTCCATGAGGTTGCAAAGAGTTGGACACAACTGAGTGACTGAACAACAAGAACATATACATGTGTAATATATGAAATATAAGAAAAAGTGAAAAGTGATAGTCGCTCAGTCATGTCCACAACTCTTTGCAGCCCCATGGACTGCAGCCTGCGAGGCTCCTCTGTTCATGAAATTCTCTAGGCAAGAATACTAGAGTGGGTTGCTATTCCCTTCTCCAGGGGATCTTCCCGATTCAGGGATTGAACCCACGTCTCCTGCGTCGGATTCTTTACCATCTGAGCCACCAGGGAATTTCCCTATATATAAAATATATGAATATATGAAAGCAATTTCATATTCATGGACTACCTATAAAAGGTGTATAGGAAACTAGCAGTAGTGGTGGCCTCTGGGAGAGATAACTAGTTGGCCTGGTGGCAGGAGTGGGAAGGAGACTTAACTTCCCATATAGCCTTTTGCATCTTTAGAATACAGAATTGGACTATGGGGATATAGCTGGGGCTTCCCAGGTGGTGCAGTGGTAAAGAATCCGCCTGCCAGTGTCAGGAGACAAGGGGACATGGGTTTGATCCCTGGATCAGGATGATCCCCTGGAGAAGGAAATAGCAACCCACTCCAGTATTGTTGCCTGGGAAATCTCATGGACAGAGGAGCCTGCTAGGCTACAGGGCATAGAGTTGCAGAGTCGGATAGGACTGAGCAACTGAAGACATACATACAGACACATGAGAATATATCTATTAAATATTAATTTTCAAAATAATTGTTCAAAATCCCTTAGAAAGATGTGATGCAGGAGACCAGTGTCTTACCTTTCAATAGGTCCAGTACAGCCTCATTTTTCTTCACAGTGAAACAGATCTTGGGTTTAACGGCAGATGATATGATTGGCTTCGCATAGGGGCCCCCAGTTTTATGGGGAGAACACCTTGCAGCACGGTGCTCAGGCCGCCCGGGTATGGGATGAACTGATGAATGGGTAGTAAATTCAGACCTCCTGTCTTGTGTTCACTTGACGACTCAACGCTCGTTGAAAGAAAGGATGGGCCTCTCTATACTATTGATAATGTAATTTTTCCTTCCCTCCTTCCTTCAGAACAAGGATAAGTCGAATTCAGATTAAGTTAAAAGTGATGCAACACTGCTTCCTTTCATACTTTTAAAAAATGTAATCATCTGATGCTGTGAATATAACATCTGCTTTTTTATGTCTTAATGTATTGAAAGCATTTTCTCATGCCATCACAAATTGTTCATATGACTGTGAACGTTTGAATAGTATTACATTACTCAAATGTGTGATAATTTGCCTAATCATTCCTCTTTGGGCATTTATGTTGTTTAAATTTTTGGTTATTATTCAAAAATGGCAACAAGCCACCTTTGTATATTAGTCTAATACTACATTATTTTATTATTTCTTAGGAGTAAAATAGTTGTCAAAGGTTGTGAATATTTTTTTTTTTTTTTCGCGTTAGCTACAACTAATTCCTTTTTTTTATTTTTTATTTTTATTTATTTATTTTTTTTTTATTCTTCCAATTTTATTTTATTTTTAAACTTTACATAATTGTATTAGTTTTGCCAAATATCAAAATGAATCCGCCACAGGTATACATGTGTTCCCCATCCCGAACCCTCCTCCCTCCTCCCTCCCCATACCATCCCTCTGGGCCGTCCCAGTGCACCAGCCCCAAGCATCCAGCATCATGCATCGAACCTGGACTGGCAACTCGTTTCCTACATGATATTTTACATGTTTCATTGCCATTCTCCCACATCTTCCCACCCTCTCCCTCTCCCACAGAGTCCATAAGACTGTTCTATACATCAGTGTCTCTTTTGCTGTCTCGTACACCGGGGTTGTGAATATTTTTAAATACTCTTGAGATAGAATGCTGAGTCGTCTTCCAAGAACTGCTCGGTTTGCTCTTCCATAGCACCCTTGCCAGCTTTGGGTATTCTCATGCAAAAAGGTCATTTTTAATTTGAAAAAACTCAGTCTTAATAATTTTAGCGGTACATTGACTGATACGCTTTTCTTTATTTTCCATGTTTTCTGTAGTTGAACTGTTATCTTTATCAATAGGTAGATGTAACTGTATATTAAATGTCGTCTGTCTATATATTATAATATTACAGGTAGTATATTATAGATAGGAGACAGCCAAAATACTCATCCAATATAAGAAATTGGGGGGAAGAGGAAAGCTGCCATTTCACAGGTAGGATAGGTGAGGTCACCACTCTCACACATTGCCTAGCAAAGTAAGCACTCAAATATTTATGGATATGGTTGAGTGTGTGTGTGTGCTAAGGTGCTTATGGTTGAATACTTAATATTTTTCTCTAATAATGAACTACACTAATAATGTAGTGTAGAACTACACGAATAACGTTAACAGTAGTAACCAATACCAGATTCATTTGAGCTACACATAGGTGGTGACAAAGTAATGTATTGACCCATTAGAACATAACATGTTTTGTGTTCATATCAGATTAATATGAGGACTTAAAAAAATCTGATAGCTGCATGGTAATTTAAAACTCTAGGAAACAAGTTGAATGGCAAATAATAAACCTTTCTGATCATATGTTTATGATTCAAGATGTAAAAGAAAACCCCAGGTGAACATTGAACTTTTGTAGCGTTCAGCTGAGTGACAGAGTGTACCCTCGGTGCATGGAACTCTTGTGACAGGGTTTTCTTTAAGGAACAAAAATCTCCATCTTGGTTTGCGCCCCACAGTACAATTGTTTCCCAAATCAGGCTGTTTCGAGTAACATATGAAACAGCGTATGGCTATCCCTCCCATCCCAAAGCAAATGTTTGTTTTGTTGCAGCAATGGAAACATTTCCATTGGTGAAGCAAATATTTAGAGCTGAAAGAAACATTTGGGCAGCCAGGATGTGTCAAAATAGAACAGATGCCTGCCTTTCAAAAAATACAATTAAAAAAAAAAAAAAGAAAGCCACCTTGTACTTGACTGCTGATGTTACAGCCACAATGGGTTATGCAAGAAATTAGATGCTGTAAATGTCATTCTAATCTCATCTTCTCGGCACATCTCTGCACCTTCTTCTTCCTTGGCTTTTCTCTTCCAGAAAATGGGGATAATCATTCCAAGTGATTTTGTTCACAATTAAGTTTCCTTTTTCCCTCCAAATATTTTCTTTGTTCTTAAAAATTAATTTATTCTTTTGAGTCAGAAATATGTTCACATGGAACAACAATACACAGTGAAAAGGCCGCCTTCAGTCTATGTGCCCAGCTAGTCTCCTCTCCACCGGGGACCAACGTTACCTGTTTCTCATCAGTCTTTATTTTATGCTTATACACATGACTAAACAGATGTGTTTGTGTGTGTGCATACTTCTATTCTTTTTTTTTAAAAAACATAGAGGTTCCATTCACCCTTCATCTAGTTTTCCCCATGTTCCATTTATCCTTTTTGTTTTTCCTCGTCTTTGAGACGGTTGGTTCTAAGAGTTTGCTTGTTTAAAATGCACTGTGTCAGGTAGCAGAGTGGGGAGCAGGCAGGTCAGGCTGCACTTGCTCCATCCCTCCAGGGCGGTAAGAAGAGTGCTGTGTTGGGCTTCTGGTTCTGCCCTGGGTCTCACCATCGCTGGCAATCAGTGCCCCCTCTCCCTGCTCTATTCTCTCCACCTGTAAAACAGAAGGAAAGGAAAAGAAAAAGAACAGGTTAGATGAACTTCAACTTTTCTTCCAGATCTAAATTACTTTGGTCGTCAAAGGTGAAGTTTTCTTTTTCTTTAAACAAACTTCACTTCCTCTTTTAAAAGGAGTGGAAGAGTCAAGGATGGTTAAAGGTGTTTATTAACTTGGCCTTCCTATCTATGCACAAACATACATCTAGCTTCCTTGGCCTTCGGTGTTCAAGTAACAGTGATCCCTGATATTCCTACTCCTCAGTCCTTAAGACGTACTTCCTCCCCAGGACTTGTTCACTGCCCAGTGGGAAGGGCTGGCTTCCCAGCCTGTTGCCAGGAACCTGCAGGGTTAGCTGCTGCTGTCCAGCACAGCCAGCAGCAATGTTTGTCGGGCTTTGGAATTGATGATCATATATGAGAAGCAACCCCTGTTTTTGTTTTTAATTTAGCAGAGAGGGATTAAGAGGAAAAAAAGGCAAAGCCTTTAGAGGCTGGATCTAAAAATAGACGTCATAGATGCTGATTGGAAACCCTCCCAGTCTTTCATACGAGAGATCTCAATTTGTGTTACACAGAGGGGCAGCTCACGTCTGTCTTGTTCACCAGTTATACTACTCCCCAGAGAAGCTCAATAAATTTTACAGGGAAGTTTCCTCCTCATGCGGAAGGAGCTTAAGCTCAGCGACTGGTGTGGCTGAAATAATTTAGGGCTCCAAGGGAATCCGTCCACCTTGTAGAGTAATGTAACAAAAGTAAATGTGCAGAAACTTTTGATCTTGGTTGATTTGGCCATGTCATCAGTGGTGCTGGGCTCTGGCTCCTATGACCCCAGCCTGTCTGATCTGGAATAAAACTGCTCCCCAGAACTTGCATTTAGTTCCACTGCTAAAATGACCCTCTGCCTGATTCACTCGCAGTGGTTGTGGAGCTTGCCTTCTGGGGTTCTGCCGTTTCCACCACTAGTCCTTTGAAGCCTCTGAACTTGGCTGAGTTTTTATGTTTCCCTTTTGCCTCTCTGAGCGGCACAAAGAGCCTCTCTCAGGGACATTAAGAAAGCAGAGCTGCCTTCTCTGCTTAGACTGATGGTGGACCAAGCCTGGCGGGCTCCTCAGTCTGATCTAGTGGCGCAGTAGCTTTTGCACTGGCTTTTTACTCAGTGATTTATACTTGGAGACGTGGCTGGGTGATATCCAGTGTCCTTTTGTCTTTGTGTTTATTTTTCTTGCACATTTAATGTATTTAAAGGATATATTGTCTTTATGGTTCACTGGGATAAAGGAGGGGATTGGTGCAAGTTTTAATGAGAGGTCCCTGGCTCTCTGTGTTGAGATGAGAATTATATTCTTGGTTAGATATCTTTCTTTCCATAGGTGGCAGGAGGCACTGTTTTGCTGCTTTTGGAAATAGCATTTCTGCCTAACGATTTTTAGAAGGATACTGAGGACATTGAATTTCAAGGCATCCTCAGCAACTTTTCCTCCTGTTGTTGAAACTTTGCTTATTTAAGGAGAGGTGACACTGTTGTGTCTTGTTCTTGAATTTACATATCAATACGAAAAGAGTGGAGACTGGCCCCACCATCAGATCAATTTTTATAAAAACTCTTTCCATTCAGAGTAATGCTGTTTGAAACTAGTTTTCTTAAAAACTGTTTTTTTGCTGCTTGGAAAGACTTAATCAGCGGAGGAGAAAGCATTTGGCTTATTTGCTTAATATTTTAACCAAGTGAATTAGACAGGTTGGGGGGCTGGGGGGAGGGAATAAGAAAGTGGGTGGGGGACGCCCCATAAACAAGGTGATATATAATATTTTTTTTGTTCTCCTTTTAAATAAATACCGATCAGCTTTATGTTCAGAGACAATAGGAGCCGTTGGCTTAAATTTGCAGTTTACTGTATTTATGGCTGTAATATCAAGGTGCTGCCGTCGTAATTTCATGCCCCAATGAGAAGAGCAAGGTCGAAGCAAATGCTTCCATCGGCATCTGCTAACACACTAACTCATAAACAAGGCCCGGCTGGATCAGGTGGCACGGAATAATACAGGCTAATGAAATACAGCACAGCTTTCCATTACTGTTAGTTTTTACAGTGTCGTCATTACGTGTAATTTATGTTTAAAAAATTCAATTTTATACAAGGCACTGGGAAATAGGGGTCTACAGGTCATCCAACGACTTTTAGAGGCTCTGAGAGTCCTTATTGTACTCCACCATTCCAACAAAATGTTAATAAAATTAAAAAAAAAAAATACTTTTCCCCCCTGTCTCCTCCCCTAACCTTTTCTGAGAGAGTTGATTTTTCTTTTAATTTGGGGAGTATTTTTAGCCAGCTGTCTTCTCTGCCTCATCTCCTCCCAGAGTGTGCCTGGGTAGATAACTAGTTGTGTTCTGAGAGAGGTGACCCTGTTCAGTTTCCCCGCATCCCAGATGAATCTCCCAAGTCCTGTAAATAGACTGAGATGAGGGCAGAAGACAGCCGAGTGGCCAGCCCATAACTGCTGCCTGTGGCCATTGGACCCCTGGCCCTGTTCCCTGATCCCCGTCAGACTCCACATTTTTATTATAAAACTCGAGCTGGGCCGAACAGTGCTGTCGGGCATTCATCACCTTGCTTATTTCCCAGCTATTCCCTACCCCTGCTGTCCCGGTGGTTGTTTGACCTGAGGATACAGAGAACAGTGCTGCCTGCTGTCCTCTTGTCTCTCTGCTTCCCCTGTATGGAGCCAGGCAGTGCCCAGCAGATCCTTATTCTGACAAAGTCTGGTTTGGTTTTGTTTGCATTTTAATAGAAACCTTTAAACAATTTTGTTTATCCTCTAAGGGATAAAAATAAGCAGGTGTGGCAGCCCTGAGGCCATTGACTTCAGTTGCTGCAGCTTTATTAATCAGCAGAATGTAGCTTGCTTGTTCTGTCCTTTTAAAAGAATCCCACCCTGCAGAAAGTGTTGGAAGAGAAGTCCCTGCGCAGTGTCTACACGGGGCTTCTCCAGGGAAAGGAAACCGTTCGGGGAGGTAGATTCCAGAGAACCGAACCCGAGAGGACTAGAAGTCCTCCTCACTCCTCCTCTACATCTGAGAGAGGCTCCCTCTGAATTCAGCGCAGTTTTGCAGATCAGAAGCTGGGGAGAGGCTCCCTCTGAATTCAGTGCAGTTTTGCAAATCAGGCAGCTGGGGAGAGGCTCCCTCTGAATTCAGTGCAGTTTTGCAGATCAGACAGCTGGGGTCTTAAAGGTGAAATGACAAGAGGCGGGCATCCCGCTCTGCCTGCTCACCTTGGACAAGTCCCCTCATGTTCCTTTCTCCTCCTCTTAAGTAAAGCTAGCAAGGGGATGGGATAACTGAGCAGGACTTTCTTAGTTTTGCTCTCCGTCAATAACAGAGCTTAATTGTCATGTCACAGACTGGGGGAGGAGCTGGTAGCTCCTCAAATCGCTAGGTAGCAGAGGTGAAGACCCTGAGAGAGCATCAAAATGCAAAGTGCTAACGATATTAGGTCATGTCATTGACACCCCAGCTGAAAGGAAATGTTAGGCTTTCCTAAAATTGGTGAATTCTTCCAAAGGCAGCAGCTAAAGGATGACTTGAGGTGGGGTGGCGGGGGAGGAGGTCTGCCTGCCACAGGACGACGACACCCTTTTCTCCTGTCTGCTCTGCTCAGCCCTTGCTCAGTCCCTCTGCAGTTAGATTACTCCTTGCAGATAGCAATCAACTGGAAGGAAGTGTGTGTGTCTAATTTGCATGAGATTATTTAAAACAAAAAAAAAAAAGGTCTGCATTAGTCAGGGTGATGGTAAACAACGCAAAGAGATGCCTTTTATAATATAGCCTGTGTCTCAGCTTTCAGAGCCAAATATAATTCATTTACAATTGGCAGTTTCCTTTATTATTCCTTTTAACCTTTTGGATTCTGCAAGGTCTCTATCGAATCTCTCCACTGTTTGTCTCAGTGAGGGTGGGTGGAAACCTGGATGTCTTCTGTGTGGCCCCTGGGCAATGCCCCATCCATTTGTAAGGGCAGGGTCCTTTCAGCACCAGGAGCTGGTGACAGGGTAGGTAAGTGCTGTGTTCGGAGAGGAGTAACACTCCACCTCACCTCCAGCTCTGTGAGTCCCTGATGAATCACTTGAGTTCTGTGGAGTCAGTCTTCCCTAAGCTGGGAGACACTCCAGAGGAAAGGCACTAAGGGAAGCGTAGGCACCAGCCTGTGAGAGACCTTGGATTTATTTGATTAGAGTATGGGAGATGAGGTCGCTCTACCCTTGTCACTTGGTGGTGTTCAAAAAATTGTCCAGGTGACATTTGCAAGTTAGATCCAGGCGTTAAGTTCCCGTGTCATTTTGGTATAGCGGCATTCATTGGCTATTACCTGACCCTGATGCTGGGAAAGATTGAGAATAGGAGGAGAAGCGGGCGGCAGAGGATGAGATGGTTGAATGGCATGACCGACTCAATGGACATGAATTTGAGTGAACTCTGGGAGATAGTGGAGGACAGAGGAACCTGGCATGCTGCAGTCCCTGGGGTCTCAAAGAGTTGGGCACAACTTAGTGACTGAACAACATAGACGGAGTACTGGTGAGGGGAGTGGGGGAAGATAGATCAGTCCTCATATTTTAACAAAACTGAAGGCTTCAGGCATCATTTTGGAGTCTGCCTTTTGATGTGCTATAACTCTGTGCCGTCATGGGAAGTCACCAGGCTGGAGACGGAGAGCCTGGGGTTTCATCTGCCATCACCAGGCTTTTACTACTAGGATTTGAGGCATAGTTTTCACCCTCCTTCAGCCTCAGTTCTTTTGTTTTTGTTTTTTGAGTCTGTCAAATAAGGTCGATGGTTCGGGTGATGGCCCAGCTCTGAAATTATATTGTTCATTGAGACTGTCAAAATGCTTCTCTTTTTAAAAAAAAAAAGAATAAAAATAATTCGTTTTCTGTAACTAAATCAAAATCCTGCTTCTCCGGAGAACTGGGGATATCAGAACTCCAGCCAATGTAAATGTGACGCATCACATGTTAAGGTCTCTGTGAAACCAGAGCTTGGAAGGAAGTGCCGATGCCCTTTAAGCCGTGGCCGCTCTTGTGGGCTTGGCTGCAATAATGCAGGGAACACGTTTTATTAGGAAAATAGGCTTCGTCAGAGCTCCAGGCCTGAGGGCAGGACCACGGGCAGGGAGTCCTGTCCCTTTAACCGGCCCCAGCTCCCAGCACCACAGCACAGCCTGTAACTTGCCGTATATTTCCCCAGTGCTAAACATTATCGTACTTGTTTATATTTGAAAGAGCCGAAAGGGAAAATGAGAATGCAACCAAATGCTCCTTTTGGGAGAATTACCCTCATTTGCAGCCAGCGACTGACAGGGCTCGCGAACCACCAGGTTTATAAAGTCCCGTCGTGAGCCAGTGACCAGCCGCTTGTGCTGATGCCGCAGGCGCCCTGTCTCTCTCGTGGCTGATAATGGGGGTGAAACCATTGATGATGGGGGTGAAACCATGTCCTTCCTACTGGAACCTGGAATAGGGCTCCCCTCCTAGCTGGAAGGACAGACAGGCAGTCAGCACCCGGGCTGGAGCCCGGGAGGCGCTCGTTTGGGGAAGCGTGTTCTTTATGTTTGCCCAGCTTGTCTGTCTCTCCTGCCCCTGTCCTTGGGAGGCCACTGCACAGAAAAACAGACCTTTTGCAACAAGCTGGGGCCTTAGGGAGGAGGAACATCCCCTGCCTGGCCCCACGTACTCAAATTCAACTCTTGTATTTGAGGGTGCCATGGCCTTCCCTGGTGGCTCAAACAGTAAAGAATCTGTCCTTAATACAGGAGACCCGGGTTTGATCCCTAGGTCTGTAAGAGCCCTTGGAGAAGGTAATGGCAACCCACTCCAGCATTCTTGCCTGGAAAATTCCATGGGCAGAGGAGCCTGTGGAGCCTGGCAGGCTACATACAGTCCATGAGGTTTCGAAGAGTCAGACACAACTGAGTGACTGAACAACAGTAAGCACCAGTGAATGGTTCCTTTGCCCCCTGCCAGCCTCTCTTCTGCCCCTGACGTCAGCCTATTGAGAGGATGCTGCACTTACTTGGGGGACCCAGCAGAACTGAGACGCCATGGAGGAGTGGCCTTGCCCATACTGGCTGGTGTGCCAGGGTGAAGAGGACAGGAGGCACAGTGTTAAATGGGGAGGAACCTCAAGTGCTCAGTGCAGAGAGGAGAGATGGCCCAGGGCCATTTAGAGTCGTCCAGGTATTCTCCTTTGACCACTTGTGGGGGGCGTGAAGAGTTTGAGGGGCAGCTGCAGCCAGCTCGCTTGCCAGCATGGTGCAGGGCAGCGCTGAGCTTGGGCAGCGCTTGAGCATTAATATGCTCCGGCTATTAGCCCCTTGGCACAGAGTGCAGGGCCTCACACTTTGGAAGATGCTGATCCTTAGAACCTCCTTGTACTTCATCTACCCCCAGGGGCAGATAGACCATGCTGAGGGCCTCTAATGGGGAGCTGCTGAGCAGATGTGGCCACACTCTCAGCTCGAGTTTAAAAGCTCTGTGTGGCGGCTGGGCTGGATGCCGGCATTCCCAGAACAGCCAGAGTGCTTTGCAGACTAGCAGAGGCCTCCCACCTGCTTCTCCCACTGTTAGCGCCTGGAGTACTTCTCTGTGCAGGATCGCTTCCCTGACTGCCCTGTGGAACAATCTCACACCTGTGTGCCACTCTTGACCATCCTGAAGCTCTCAATCAATTGGTTGCGGCCTTCGTCTCTTCCCTGAGAGCCAGCATCCCCCGTCTGCCTCTGACCTGTTGAAATATCCCAGCTGTGCGCCCACTGGACGGGTGGTCTTCATGGGTTTTTCAGTTGCCTTTTATCCTTCCATGGGCAAATCCTCTCCACGTGTCATAGCCACTGCAGATGGCGCCCTGCTATTTCCTCATGTCCCAAGTGCACTGTGGTTTAGAGTGTGAGAGGATTTTTTTTTTTTTTAAGGAAAAAGAAAAACTAGCCAAAGGCGATATAGGCAGCCTGCGATAGGCTAGAGTAATAATCATCTGAAAGTTTGGGCCTGGCCTTGTTTTGATCTGTTTTCTTGTTTTATTTTCTTCTTTACATTCTATATCCCATTCATACTAATCACAGTCAGTCCTGATTTTTCTTTTTATTTCTGCATTTGTCATAAAATAAAGCAAATTATTCCCGTCTTCAGAAACGATCTAGACTAATTAGTCGTCTCACCCAATAATTAGTTTTTTGTTTCCCTGTCTGTTTTCATGCATTATTGTTAGTTTTTTCCCCTCTTTTTTTAACACCATTACAGATTAAAATGAGCCACATTTGCAGTTGATGGTATCTGTTTTCGGGGGAAGAATGGAGAATTGCAGTACAGAGCGACTTCAAAAGCAGCAATAAACTCAAGGATAAATTAAGGAAATTGAATGAGCCACATTTGGAAGCAGTGTTGAGGCTAATATTCTGTCGCTTAAGGTTAAATTGCAGCCGAGAGAGGTTCCGGAGAATCCGAAATCGGGGAAGCAACTTAACAGGATGCTAGGCGTCCTGTGACTCCAAGGTCTTTTCTCAAATGAAGATTTTGTTGCAGCCATGGACAGTGGCAAAAGGCACTCACCTGCAATTATGTCCTCTTCTCCCCCAGGGCTGACAGATGAAGAGATCGATTTGGCTTTCCAGCAGTCAGGCACGGCTGCCGATGAGCCTATGTCCTTGGGCCCAGCCACACAGGTGGTTCCTGTCCAGCCCCCTCACCTCATTTCGCAGCCATACAGTAAGTCACCTGCTCAAGCTCCTGCTTTAACCTTGAATGGGATTCAGGACTCTGGCCAAAGGGTAGTGCTTCACTTCTCTCAGACTCAGCAAACCAGGGGAGACTGGGCGTAGGAGATGGCTCTTGGGTTTTTCTAAAGTCCTCTTCTAGACAAACTTTTAAGTATGTGACAAAGGTTTAAGACATGAGAGACAAGAATAAATGAGTTTCTTTTTTTGTTTCAAGTATTTTGGTTTTGAGCAAGAATCTGTAAAAGTATTTATTGGTTCTGTTTTCATTTTCTTATATTAGTGCATTTTGCTTGTTGAAGTGTTAGTTGCTCAATAGTGTCTGACTCATTTTTGACCCCATGGGCTATAGCTCACCAGGCTCCTCTGTCTATGGGATTTTTCCAGGCAAAAACACTGGAATTGGTTGCCATTCCCTTCTCCAGGGAGTCTTCTGGACACAGGGATCGAACCCAGGTGTCCTGCATTGCAGGCAGATTCTTTACCATCTCAGCCACTAGGGAAGCCCATGTTACTGTTTTGCTAATAAGAACATAAACATCTAATTTATGGATACATTCTTGTTTGGTCACTGAAATAATTTGTCTCCTAGTTTTATCTTTTAAAGTTAATATTAATAGGTTTAAGCTAGCCCTCCCTACCCCACCCCTCTTCTTCCTTCCTTCCTTCCTTGTCCTGGCTATACCACATGTATTTATATAATGGCAGTCTGTGAGAGAATTTCAAATTAAATGTGAACATCCTTTTTGAATGCAACTTTTAATTGTTACATGAGAACATGACCCATAAGAGGTTTTTGTTGTTGTTAAATGAAAAATGTTTTTAGGAATAAAGATTCTTTAAGCGAGTAATAAATGTACGCTTCCAAAATAGAGGCAGAACCCCATCTTTAAGTCACTTATGAAAAATCTAAAAAGGTTAAAATTGATTCCAAATCAATGGAAAATTGCTCAGTTTTGTGTGAAGACCTCAGCCTTGGATTTGCTGTCTTTCAAAATGCCTCTTCAATAATTGTCTATCTCAGAAGTTTTAATTTTTTCAACACATGCTTTTAAAGTGTTAGATATCCAATTTTAAAATGCACAATTTCAAATGCCAGACTCATTTTGACCCTCACCACATGACCTGGAACCACCTTCTGGCCCCCACTTTGCCGTCTTACCCATAGACAGGGAGGTGCAGTCATCCGTATAGACAGCACAGGGGCCAGGCAGTGGGTTAGAATCCACTTTGTGTGTTACAAGTCTCATTTAGACGTTGCCTTTCCTTTGACCCCTGGATAAGGCTGGGCAGTGAGGAGGTGCCAGGAACTCCAGTTGGTCTCATCCTTGGTCGCCTGGTCCTGCTCAGACCAGAGAGCCATTGCAGGTGCCGAGCCTTGTCCCGGGGCCTCCGAGCCAGTGGGGTGCATTCGCCAGCCTGGGACTCCATTCTTCCTGGCTAACGTTCTTGTCGATCCATTGTTTTGCCTTGGGTCACTACACACACTCCGTGTTTCTTTTAAATCAAAGGCTGAATCTCTGCACTTTTTCTCCAGTTGTGTCCCTGGGCCCAGGGTTTGGTGGGATTCGTTGAGGACGGGTAGTGGCAGCTGGGGTGCAGAATTCTCTAAGATGCACATCTGTCCTGTTCCAGCTGTTCCCTTCGTGACTTAATGCCAAGCGGGTCTCCTGGCTACTTGGCAACTTCTTGCTCAGAACAGATTATTCTGTGAGTCACAGCATTGGCCTAAAACATCATACATTTGCCTACTTTCAATGGGCACAAAGGGTTAAAACGCTCGCCTCTCTGAGAGGGGCAGAAGAATGGGGGTGGGGAGGGCATTCAGTCATTTCAATCACTCTCCTGCCCAGATCTCTCTGAGAAAAAGCATTGCTCCGTTTAGGTATTTAGGTAGGAATATTTTTAAGAGTCTCCCAGCCCTAAAAATAAAATACATCTTCTTAGAGACAGACTCCTTCCTGCTTTGACACTAGTATAAAAACAATGGTAATGGTAATTTTAAATACCTGGAGTTTTTAGTTGTCAGTGTCGAGCTTCACTCTTCTTGTACCGTTACCCTGCTCCTCTCAGCTCGGGGGGTGACTCTCCCTCTCCACTTCTGTACTTTTGCCAAGAGGTGTCAAAACTACTCCAAAAAAAAAAAAAAAAAGCTTGATTTTGATTAATATAGAGAAACAAGACTTTGCCTGACTGATAATAAAACTGATAAATGACATTTGAATTACTTGTAGCGGTAATTTATTACATAAAATATCTTTTATTTGACATGCGATTAGTTGCTGGAAGCATCACTCAATCTGACTAGTTTAAACATGCTCTAAAATGAACCCCAGTAAAAACCCGGGCTGTCTGCTGTTGGCGTTATGAAATATACTAATCCTGGAGTGAGGAAAAAAATCTGACTTTAAATATTTAAATGATTAATTGGGTTTATATATTTTTTTTACCTTTCTAACCCCCTTAATTACAAGCAAACTCAGGGGAGTTGCTGAACTAGGTGTGCAATCTGCATGCTTATCACCAAGGCATTGTCTGAGTCCTGGGAGGGATTTACGGCCTCCATTCACATGTGTTCCTGCCGATTTTACATCTAGAACTTGGGCAGCCTTTCCTTCCCATTTCTTGGCTTTTTAAGGACATTCCATCTCTGAGCCCAAGCCTAGAAAATGGGATTTTCTGGGCTCAGCCCCAAAACACTCACGTCTGGGGGAGGGTGGTTTTTCCAAGACCACCCCTGGGAGACCAGTGCTCACAGATCATCACCTCTTGCCCGCCCTCCCGCTTGGTGGCAGGTGTCCCACTCGGTTCCTCTTTTGATATCTGTGGTTGACTTTGAGGTGATAGCAAATGCCAGTGTCAGCAAAGAGCATGGAGACCCACCAGACTGGGACCAGTTCAGGTCGCCAGTGTTTATGAAGCACCTATGGTGAGACTCTTGAGCGTATTTAAAAGGCATTGGGAGACTATTTGAGAGGGAGGTAATTTGAATATACAAGGAAAATGAAATAATAATATATGTTTCCTGGGAAAGTTGGAAAAGAATATGGAGTTGGTTCTGAGCACAAGTAGAAAGATTTACAGTAGATCACAGACAAGAAGCGCTTCGCCATTGGCTCAACGGTAAAGAATCTGCCTGCAGTGCAGAAGACACAGGTTGGATCCCAGGTGGGGAAGATCCCCTGGAGAAGGAAATGGCAATTCACTCCAGTATTCTTGCCTGGGAAATCCCATGGACAGAGGCATCTGGGGTCGCAGAGAGTCGGACATGACTGAGGGACTAAACAGCAGCAACAACTGTAAGCTCAGTACAGTGTCACGAGAGATTTAAAACATGATCTTTAAGATTCTTACAAGCTCTCTGAGAGAGATAAGATAAACTCTTGAGAAAAAGATAATAATATAAGACATTGTGATTTAATGCCAAAATTAATTATACAGACAAGAAACTCCACAGGAATGCAGAAAAGAGAAAAATTAATGTGGGCTCGAGAAGTCGGAGAAGGCTTTGTGGAAGTGGTGGGAGGTTGACACTAAGGGGAAGCTTGGTGTCACCTGGTGTGAGAATAAACCTGTGTTGTCAGGGCTTGAAAGGAAGTCGGGATAAGCTCAGAAGTCAGATCAGGATGCGAGGGGAACTCTGACATTCTCTCTTCTTGGTTTGGTTTCTTTTTGTTCAACTTCAAAGCAGGAGTCAGTGTATGTGTCTGTGCAGAGCCTAACAGAGTCCCAAAGGTTAAGTCCTGATAACGCTTGATTAATTCATTCATTCTAAGCAGACTTTTCTTCTTTCCTCCCAAAGAGACAAGAATCAAGATAGCTTTGAGATACAGGCAGGATCAGTGTAAATTTTATACGATAATAATTTTTCTTAGGCTTAAATATCCTCCCCCCCCCCACCCCCCGCCTACTCTCTTTGATAAACAGTTTAGGCTTTTTTAAAGACTGCCCTACAGCTTCAATTGTCTCTTCTTAAAATAGGATGTAAATGTCTGAGGTTGGTGAAAGGCTTTGACATTTCATTAGGACTCCTGAGAGAGAAAGTGTGTTCTTCCTCAGGCTGTTTTCCCTCTGGCCTGTTTAGTAACAGAAACTTAGCCTTGATTGTCCTGGGTCCCTGAGCGAGCATTTACTGCCAAATGCCTGCTGTGTGCCAGGTGTTGTGTGGGACCCCAGGGATGGAATGATTGAGGCCTGGCTGGTCACTCCCTGCAGCCCTCGTGTCCAGTAGGAAAGGCAGTTAGGGGAACACAGCAGTACTGTGAGGTCGGCCCAGGTGAGGCTGGTGGGACGGACAAGGTGAAGGGCACTCAGAGAGTGGGAGGGGCCTAACTGGACCTGGGGCATGGATGGCTGCCCTGACTAGACAGGACGGACCCGAGCGTCCAAGCTAAAGTGAAGCCACATGGACGTGAACCTGTGTGATGGTCAGAGTGGCTGCACCATGGGATGGGAGTATCAGAAGAGACGACTTGAGAAGAAGGTGACAGCCAGGTCATCACCCTGACGGAGGACAGTCAAAATCACATGGACTTCGTACTTGGAAATCCATCGTCTAATTATTCATGAGGCCATATTAACCTTTTGACCGTGTAATTCTTAGACTGATATTAAAATTATTTGTACCATCCAAGCAGGTGCTGCATGGGGAATTAGAGAAGACACCCTGGGGTTGTGCTGAATGGGGCAGGTGTAACTCCCTTTCAAATGCCTCCATCCTGACGGGGCCTGGGGCATCCCTGGCCTCCGTCAGTCTCCTGCTTGCCACCACACGGCCCTGAAACGTTTCCTCACTGCAGATTAAGCTGTGAGTTCCTTGCATTCAGAGGGTTTTGTTTTTGTTTTTAATCTATGGCCCGAGGCTCTGATTTAGCAAGTGTTCTAGAAACACTTGTTAAGTGAATAAATGGTGGTGGACATGTGCTTGAGAATTGAAAAGTGCCGGGTGATACCCTCAACTTAAAGTGGGGGAATCAGGTGTGCTGCCCAGGTAGCCAGTCATTGAGGCCTCCTGCGTCCTCCGGGCCCAACAGCTGCAGAAGTAGAGGACAGGCATTGCTAACCCACGCCATCTTGTATGGTGTGAGTGGTAAGAGCTTTTGGGATTTAAGAACAAAGGAAACCCCCAGGTGCTGGTCTCAGGCCAGTCCTTATGGAGGAGACAGGTCCTGGGAGGCACCTAGAAGTGGGGATGGGAGGCGGTGGAAGTGGATTTAGAACAGACTGTAAATGGAAGCGCTATGGACAGCCTCCTTGTTCCCACCAAGAAATAAAAGGGGAGGAATCTGTTTCTCTCTCTTCCATTTCTCTGTCAAGTTTAGCACACAGATTTCATCTTCTATACTACATAAAAGTTACTGATTTGCTGATAGAGGAAGCATTTCTCTAATTTTGAGGAAACTGTTTTTCTTCCTTTGTCCCTGTGACTGGTTGAGAATAGCAGCTCTTCAAGGGCCAGCACCTGTCTGTTTTCTTTGCTTTGTGTTATGCTTGGTGTGGTGCCTTGTGGGTGCTGAGTAAACACCATGTGTGGTTATTGAAAACCATAAGCATTACCTTAAACTATGGAGTGGAGAAGTCCTCTCCTTAGATTTCTTAGACCACTGACAGAGTGTTTGGTGCTGGAAGTAGCTAGGATCATGGCTGTGCTAACAGTGCAGGCTGTGTTAGTTGTATAAGATTCTGCAACGAATAAGAGTGGTTTAAACAAAACAAAAGCCTCTTTCTCTAATTAAACATAGGCAGTCGAGGCTGCTGCACTGGCTCTGTGGTCCTCAGGGACCCCAGCACTGCTCACACCTGGCGGTCATGTAGCTTGTACTCCATTGTGACTGCTGCAGCGCCAGCTGTCCCCTCTGCTCTCCAACAAGCAAGAATGGGGAGACGGAAGGAAGAAGGCAAGTCACCTTCTAAGGACACTTCCTGGAAGTCACCCACACACCTTCCCTCTGGTCCCCATTGGCTGGAAGTCAACCTTGCAGCCATGCCTTTCTTCATGAAGGCTGAGAAATGCAGTCCTTGTCCTGATGGGCATGTTCTCAGTGTTCATATCCCATAGAAAGGTTGAGTTGGAATCAATACTAAGTTCAGGATAATGGTTACTTCTGAGTGGAGAGGAAGACGTGGCTAGTTTCTGTGGTGTTTGGAAAGTTTTAACTGGTTAAGTAGGTGGGTTTAGGATTGTTAATCTTAGTATCATGTTTCATAACTTATCTAAATGTTGTATTATTCTTTTATATGTGTCAAATAATACAGGGTACATTTAAAAAGTTGATTTAGAACTCTCACCTCTTGCTTCTTCCTTTGATGTCAGTTGCTTCACTGAGCAGAGAGAGAACTTAGAGCCCACCCTGCTGGATATTGTTTCAGTCACTGCTGACTTCCTTTAGCTCTCTCTTTTAAAAAGCAAACACCCTCTTCCAACAGCATGAGACAACTCTACTCATGGACATCACCAGATAGTCAATATGAAATCAGGTTGATTATATTCTTTGCAGCTGAAGATGGAGAAACTGTATACAATCAGGAAAAAAGAGACCAGGAGCTGACTGTGGCTCAGATCATGAACTCCTTATTGCAAAATTCAGACTTAAATTGAAGAAAGTAGGGAAAACCACTCAGAGAAGGCAATGGCAACCCACTCCAGTACTCTTGCCTGGAAAATCCCATGGACGGAGGAGCCTGGTAGGCTGCAGTCCATGGGGCTGCGAAGAGTCAGACACGACTAAGTGACTTCACTTTCACTATTCACTTTCATGCATTGGAGAAGGAAATGGCAACCCACTCCAGTGTTCTTGCCTGGAGAATCCCAGGGACAGGGGAGCCTGGTGGGCTGCCGTCTATGGGGTCGCACAGAGTCGGACACGACTGAAGTAACTTAGCAGCAGCAGGGAAAACCATTAGGCCATTCAGGTGTGACCTAAATCAAATCCCTTACGTTATACAGTGGAAGTGACAAACAGATTCAAGGGATTAGATCTGATAGAGTGCCTGAAAAACTATGGACAGAGGTTTGTAATATTGTACAGAAGGCAGTGATCAAAACCATCCCCAAGAAAAAGAAAGGCAAAATGGTTCTCTGAGGAGGCCTTACAAATAGCGGAGAAAAGAAGAGAAGTTAAAGACAAGGGAGGAAAGGAAAGATATATCCATCTGAATGCAGAGTTCCAAAGAATAGCAAGGAGAGATAAGAAAGCCTTCCTAAGTGGTCAATGCAAAGAAATAGAGGAAAACAATCGAATGAGAAAGACTAGAGATCTTTTCAAGAAAATTAGAGATACCAAGGGAACATTTCATGCAAAGATGGGCACAATAAAGGACTGAAGCGGTGTGGACCTAACAAAAGCAGAAGGTATTAAGAAGAGTTAGCAAGAATACACAGAACTATACAAAAAAAATCTTATTGACTTGTATAACCACGATGGTGTGGCTACCCACCTAGAGTCAGACATCCTGGAGTGTGAAAACACATGGGCCTTAGGAAGCTTTACTACAAACAAAGCTAGTGGAGGTGATGAAATTCCAGCTGAGCTATTTCAAATCCTAAAAGATGATGCTGTTAAAGTGCTGCACTCGATATGCCAGCAAATTTGGAAAACTCAGCAGTGGCCATAGGTCTGGAAAAGGTCAGTTTTCATTCCAGTCCCAAAGAAGGGCAATGCCAAAGAATGTTCAAACTACTGCACAATTGCACTCATCTCACATGCTACCAGAGTAATGCTCAAAATCCCCCAAACTTGGCTTCAACAGTACATGAACTGAGAACTTCCAGATGTACAAGCTGAATTTGGAAAAGACAGAGGAACCAGAGATCAAATTGCCAACATCCACTGGATCATAGAAAAAGCGAGAGAATTCCAGAAAAACATCTACTTCTGCTTTATTGACTACACTAAAGCCTTTGGCTGTGTGGATCACAACAAACTGTGAAAGATTCTTAAATAATTGGGAATACCAGACCACCTTACCTGCCTCTTGAGAAACGTGTATGCAGGTCAAGAAGCAACAGTTAGAACCAAACATGGAATAATGGACTGGTTCCAAATTGGGAAAGGAGTATGTCAAGGCTGTATATTGTCATCCTGCTTATTTAACTTATATGCAGAGTACATAATACAAAATGCTGGGCTGGATGAAGCACAAACTGGAATCAAGATTGCTGGGAGAAATATCAGTAACTTCAGATAGGCAAATAACACCATCCTCATGGCAGAAGGCAAAGAGGAACTAAAGAACCTCTTGATAAAGGTGAAAGAGGAGAGTGAAAAAACTGGCTTAAAACTCAGCATTCAAAGAACTGAGGTCATGTCATCCAGTCCTGTCACTGCCTGGCAAATAGTTGAGGAAACAATGGAAGCAGTGAGAGTCTTTATTTTTGGGGGCTCCAAAATCACTGCAGATAATAAATGCAGCCATGAAATTAGAAGATGCTTGCTCCTTGGAAGAAAAGCAAAGACAAACCTAGACAATATATTAAAAAGCAGAGACATTACTTTGCCGAAAAAGGTCTGTAGAGTCAAAGCTGTGGTTTTTCCAGTAGTCTTATATTAGTGTGAGAGTTGGACCATAAAGAAGGCTGATCACCGAAGAATCGTTGCTTTTGAGCTGTGGTGTTGGAGGAGACTCTTGAGAGTCCCTTGGTCTACAAGGAGATCAATCCGTAAGGAAATCAACCGTGAATATTCATTGGAAGGACTGATGCTGAAGCTCCAATACTTTGTCCACCTGATGCGAAGGACTGACTCATTGGAAAAGACCATGATGCTGGGAACGATTGACGGCAGGAGGAGAAGGGGACAATAGAGGACTAGATGGTCAGATGGTATCACTGACTCAATGGACATGAGTTTGAGCAAGCTCTGGGAGATGGTGAAGGACAGGGAAGTCTGGCATGCTGCATTCCGTGGGGTTGCAAAGAGTTGGACACAACTGAGTGACTGAACAACAGCTCTTTTTTTTTTAAATTTCTTAAGAGACTTTAAAAGACAACTTAATTGAGATATGGGGCTTCCCAGGTGGTGCTAGTAATGCAGAGGACGTAAGAGATGGGTTTGACCCCTGGGTCAGAAAGATCCCCTAGAGGAGGGCATGGCAACTCCAGTATTTTTACCGGGAGAATCCCATGGACAGAGGAGCCTAACATGCTATGGTCCGTGCAGTAACAACTGAAGCAACTTAGCACACATAGTGAGGTATGTTTTATGTAAAATAATGCACCCATTTTCGTTGTACAGTTTGAGTTTTGACAAGTGTTCACTTTTCTGTGGCTGTCATGACCACTTTGTGGAGCATTTCTGGTACCCCAGGCGATTTCCCGTGACCTGTTCCCAGGCAGCCCATCCTGTCCTGACTCCGGGGGAACCCCTTGTCTGCTCTCTGTTGCTGCCCATTAGACTCCTCTTTCCTAGTTTTGTATGAAGAAAATCATATCTTATGTCCTCTCTCATGTCTGCTTTCTTTCGCTCAGCATCATGTATTTGAGATCCATCTAGATTGTTGAACAGATCAGAAATTCCCTCCTTTATCACAGAGCCATGTCCCGCGTTAAGGACGCTCTGTGGTTTGTGTGTCCATTTACCGTTGATGGATTTCAGGCTTTGGACTGTTTTCAGTGTTGAGCTGTTAGGAGTAAAGCTCTTTTAAACATTTGTGTACAAGTCTTCATATGTTTTTGTTTCTCTTGTGTAAATGTCTGAGAGTGGAATTACTAGGTCACAGGTTAAGTGTAAGTTTCACTTTATAAGAAATTGCCAAACTGTTTCAAAGTGGTTATACTGTTTTTCATTCCCATCTGCAGTGTACAAGAGCCTGTAGTTATTGCATATCCTCACTAACAGCTGATATTTTCCCTCTTTTTAATTTTAGCAACTCTCGTGTGTGTATAGTGGAAACTCATAGTGGTTTGAGTTTACACTTCTGTGAAGACGAACAGCGTTGAGCATCTTTTTATATGCTTGTCCATTTACATATCTTTTTTTGTCAAGTGACTGTTCCAATCTTTATCCATTTTAAATTATCTTATTATTGGGTTGGAAGAGTTCCTGTATATTCTGCATTCAAGTTCTTTGTCAGATATATGCATGGTTAGTATTTCCTCCCAGTCTGTGGCTAGCTTTTTCTTTTGCTTTTGCTTTACATTGCCTTTTGAAAAACAAGAAATTTAAAATGTGATGACATACATCTTTGTTCCCCCCAACAATTCATGGTTTTTGTGTCCTAGCTATGAAGCCTTTGCTTACCCCAAGGTTAGAAAGATTTTCTCCTGTGTATTCTTCTTGAAGTTTCATTGTTTTCGCTTTTCTGTTGAGATTGTGATTCACTCTCAGTTAATTTTTGTGTGTGTGTAATGTGAAGGTCAAGGTTCATGTTTTCCTGATGGTTATCCTGTTGTGTCACCACCAGAGGTTAAAAACATTGTCCTGTCCCTGTTGAGTTATGTGTCCCTTTATCAAAATGCAGTTGTTTATGTATTCATTGGTCCGTTTATAGCCTTACTTAAAATTTTCTAAGCTGTTGAGGTATATGTTAGATATTACTAAACTCCCATCTCAAGTGTCCAATTCAGTGATTTTTAGGAACTTTACGAAGCGATATATATCAGTTTCAGAGCACTTTCACCCCCCAGATAAGCTCCTTTGTGCCCGTTTACTGTTACTGTCACTTCAGCCCCAGGTGACCGCTCACCTGCTTTGCACCGCCGTCAGTTTACCTTTGCCGAACATGCCAGGTAAACAGAGTCAAACAGAGCGTGATCCCTTGTATGTGCCTTCTTTCAGCTGGCGTGTTTTTGAGATTCTTCATGTGATAGTGTGTAGCACTGGTTCCATCCTTCCCATTTATAAACAGTATTCCATTGTACAGCTGGACCACATTTTGTCCATCAGCTCACCAGTTGGTGGGCCTTTAGGCTGTTTGCAGTTTCGGCTACAGGACTCATGATGCTGAGGATGTGTGTGGACGTCCATTCTCATTCCCCCTGGGTGACCATCTAGGAGTATGATTGCTTGGTCATACGGCAGTCTTATGTTTCTGGATTCTTAATTTTTTTTTCCAATCAGCTTCTTTGAAGTATAATTATACACAATATAATTAATCCCTTTCAAGTGTACAGTTTGATGAGTTGTACATACCGTAACTCAATTAACTCATGTAACTGACACTAAGTTTCATGCGAAACTGTAACTAAACACTAAAATTTCATGTAAATGGGCTCGTACAGCACAGTCTTTTGTGTCGTAACATAACACTTTTGAGCTTGATCCAGGTAATGAATATTTTAGGCTTTGTGAGCTATACCTTTCTGTCACATATACCATTCCCCCCTCATCCTTTAAAAATATGAAAACTGTTCTGAACTCACAGCTGAACAAAAGCACGATGATGTGGGACTTGGCGAGCGTGCCAGGGTTTGCCGACTCCTGACTTCACTGTGTGGTTGTTTCACAACTTGTTTATCCATTGACTGTTGATGCCTGTTTGGATTGTTGCCTGTTTAGGGCTATATGAATAATGCGTCCATGACATTCACATGCAAGAAGTCTGTGTGTACACAGATATTTCCTTTCTTTTAAGTAAATACCTAGGGGTGGAATGCCTTAGTCACATGCTGGGTGTATGCTTAACTTTGTATGATATTGTTAAAACTATTTTCCAAAGTGGTTGTGCCATTCTCCATTCCCATCAGCAAGGTGTGAGAATTTCAGTAGTTCCACATCCTTGTCAACACTTGGTATTCTCAGTTTTTTAAGTTTAGCCTTTCTAACATTTAGGTAATAGAATCTCATTATAATTTTGTGTTTCTGTAATGACTGATGATGTCAGGCATATTGTCATGTGCTTAATGGCCATTCATGTCTCTTTTGTGAAGTGTCTATTCCAGTCTACTGCCCAGTCTTTTTTTAAAAAAAATCACCTTGTCTTTTTTATTATTGAGTTGTAAAAGCTCTTTGTATATTTTAGTTACAGGTCCTTGATCAGATATATGTTTTGCAGATGTTTTCTTCCAGACTACAGAGATATATTCTTGACAGGGCCTTTTGAAAAGCAAAAGTTAATTTTTCTTTTCCTTTTTTTTTTTTTTAAATTTTTGGCCACACCTTGTGGCATATTGGATCTTAGTTCTCAGACCAGGGATCGAACCCCTGCCCCCTGCAGCAGAAATGCAGAGTATGAACCACTTGATGCCAAGGAAGTCCCCAAAAGTTTTTGGAATATCATTTTTATGATATCCATTTTATCTTTTTCTTTTTCTTTATGGTTCATGCTTTTTATATTTAAGATATGTTTGTCTACCCCAAGGTTGCGAAGATTTTCTTCTGTTTTTTTCTGTTTTCTTACTGAAGCACTATAGTTTTTGCTTTTGGGTTTAGGTACATGATCTGTTTTGAGTCAACTTTTATGTATGGTGTAAGGAAAGGGTCGATGTTCATTTTTACCCCTCCTATGGATATCCAGTTGTCCCAGCACAATTGTTGTGAAGATTATTCTTTTCCCATAGAACTACCTTGGCTTCTTTGTCAAAAATCAGTTTACCGTTCAAGTGTGGGTCTGTTTCTGGACTCTACTAAATTCTTACCATTTAATTAGAGCTCGTATTTTTAAATCTGTGGGTGAGGTCGCGGATGTGCCTCTCAGTGTCCTTCCTGCCTGAAGATGACACTGCTGATAGCGTTGCAGCCCATGAGAAGTGGGAAAGATCGTCTTTCACAGGACATTCATGCAAAGACAGGCCTTGGATGTCCAGGTGTGACTGCTCTTGAGCTGCTGTAGCGCCCTCAGCCTTTCAGGCTGTCCAGGTGCTTCTGTCGGAGCCGAGCTGCTCTGTTTCTAGTCGCTGTGCTCTGGGTCAGTTTGTCTTTCTGGCCACTGCCAGCCATCCTCAGCTCACTCTGTGGTGCCGTTCAGCTGGTCATCAGTCTCCCTGTGCCTTTAGCCTGCCAGTCCTTTGCTGTAACAAGCACTGATTTGGTGGACTGGCTTTATTCCAGGACCTCGCTGTGGATGAGCCTGTCTCATCATTTAATTTTCAGGGTGCCTTGCGAGCAGAACTGATGGGATGATTTAAGAAGCTAGATCCACCACTGTGTAGTCCTGGCTCCAGCCTTGGTGAGCCACGGGTTGAGGGTGGGGACCTCAGCTAGACTTGCCCAGTGCCTGCCACTGCCCAGCCCTGTGCTCAGGCCACCAGTCTCCCCAGGGACTTGATAGATAGCATCTCTATGTTGTCAGCCAGCACAACCCTGGATACAGATCGTCTCAGCAAGATAGTTTCATGACAGTTTTCGGCTCTCTTTTGTTGATGCCTCTTTACTGGATCGTGGGATTTCTGTGGTGTCCGTGGGTCTCTGGCTCAGTGGTTTCAAGTTCAACATTGCTGTGTTGTGCGCGTGATTCCTGCCCTACACGTGTTCTTATTTGATGATTGATGTCTGTTCTCGCCTGCAGGTGACAATCTCTTGGTAGATTGAGATACAGCCAAAGGAGCTGAGTAATGTTGGCTTAGGTGGTATTCAGTGAAGGGTTAGGGAGCCTTAGGGTGCAGCCCTCCTGCCCCTGACCCAGCTGCCATACGCTATGGATTCACCCACAACCCGAGCCTCTGGGCAGGTGGGCCCCAGGGACACTGTCTGAGTTCAGGCCAGTTGATGGAGTCCTCGAGAGATTCGGAAGGCATTGAGTTTCAAAGAGCTCAACCTCTGACCTTGTTGCAGCCTCAGACATGAAGGTGGTCCCGGAAATGCTCAGTTGTGCAGGATGAAAAATGCTGCCACCATCGACTGTCTTCATCCCTGGCAGAGGCCAGCCTGTGAGGTGCTGGTAAAGCCCTGGGCCTCCTGGGCAAGCTGGCAGGTCTCGCCTATTGGGCGAATGCTGGATACAGTTAGAATCTGAATGCTAGTAAAAATACCATTGTCCCTGGGTTCTTTAAATGCGGCAAAGCTCTCCACCTTCAGTCAAATGGCCGGCACTTGGAAAGAAGAGAAAGCTGTCCTTTGGGAGACCCATCTCGTGGATGGTGTGGAAGCTTCTTGCCTGCTTGGCCGGGGTCTGCCTTGTGTGTAGTTGGACATCGTGTCAGCCTGGAGGCACTAAAGCTGTTGGAAGAGCTTGTTCATTCCACTTCCCTTACTTCTGAGCTGGAGCAGACAAGCAACTGGCCCTGTGTTCTGCCCTTGAATGTATTTTCTGGACATTTGGGAACATAGTGACAAGAAGCTGTATGTAGCTCCCAGGTGCCCTGGGCTCCCTCACTGGGGTTCACACTGGGCTTGGGAACGATTGGCCCCAGGGTAGGCAGCGCGAGGGCTGCCGGTGGTCGTGGCTTGGGGTGCGGGCCACTGTGGCATCACGTTACGTGCCTTCTCCCTATCCTGGTCTGTACCCTTTGAAAGATGGGCAGCGGAAGAAGAGTTATCTCCTTCTTAGTTTTCCTCTTTTTTCATTTTGCCACAAGACAGGATTGTATCACACATCTCCAAAACGAGTAAAATGGCATTTCAGCTTCTTGTCTTTATAGACTCTCTGAACTTTAGGAAAGATCATTCTGGTCCCTTTTCATTAATAATGAAAACCAGGGGGCAATAAAATGTTCTTAACGCGAGCACGGCAGAAACAAGGAGCAGCGCGGGGGTGAAGGTGCGGCCGACAGGGAGCCACAGGTGTCTCCTGTGCTCCAGGAGGTCGCACTCTCCAGAATGGGGAGCAGCTGTCAGAGGGGTCCTCATTTCAGACCCCTGACCCGCCAGCGTCTGCTCAGCCTGGGCTCTAGTACCCAGAATGAGAGGCATGCCCTGAGTGTTTGCAGGAAAGAAGAAGGGTGCTGCAGACTTGGGGTTCTGGTCCAGTGCTCAGCCCAGTGCAGCTGTGTTCTTATAAGATGTTAGTGGGCATTTGAGAAATCACTTGGGATAGAACGTTCTGGACATGTGCCCACTTGGAATACATTCTCTGGGGTTTGGGCAGCACTGATAGGTGTTCTGGGGGTGGATTGAAGCCCCATGGAACAGTGACTCTTTTGAAAAGTGGCGTAGTTACTTTATCTTCACTATTTCCTCCTAAAAACGAGCTTGCACTGGATTTTGGAACCAAGACACTCAGAACAGAGCAGGCTGGGAAGAGATAGGTGCCTGCATGGAACTCGGAGCTTCTCAAGGTCACGGTGAAAGGTCTGCCTCGATGATCTCAAGAGTTTTCCATTTCACGAGCAGTTGTGGCTTATCTGAGTCGCTCCACATCAGAGGAGGATGTTCTGTGCTGGTCAGAGCAGGAGGGCGCCCTTCTGGAGACAGTGTGTAGACATGATCCTGAGTGTCACTACTCAACCCTGGAGGGGAGGGGGGAGTCCTGGCTCGCCGTGACCCAAACCCCTCAGTCCATAAAAGAGTAGATGGGTAGTGTATGTAAACAGGAAAACACTGCATGCCACAAAAGCAGACCAGAAGCAGAGTCAAAAGAAAAATATACTAGGAAAAATTTTGACAACTTCTGTCACAGACAAAGGGCTCATTTCCTTGTTGTATAAGAAGGTTCCATGAATTGATGAAGGAAATTAATAAAGAAATGGAGTAGAAAAGTAGGGAGCATACAGTTACCAAAATGGAGATGCAGATGAAAAGATGCTCACTCCTCACTTGTAATAAGATAAATGCAAATTAAAGCTAGAGTGAAGTAGTGTTTTTTTTTTTTGCTCTAGTATTAGCAGAAATCTATGTGTGTGATTAACCCATAACGTTGGGGTGGCTGTGAATGAACTGGTTCAAACCCCAGCGAGCACAGTTTGGCAGGCTGTCTCACAACTGCTGGTACATGTACCTCTGACCCAGCCTGCCAGGAGTTCACATTTACAGATGGCCTTTTACATGGATGTGAGAGGCTGTGTGTACACGCTTACTGATGGCAGCTTTGAGTGAAACAGTAAGAGACTAGAAATCATCTAAATGTCCATCTGTAGGGAGTTTGTTTAATGGAATATTATGCAGCTTTAGCCAAAAAGAAGAATGAGAGACGGGGAAAGGGAAAGAAAATAATGCCTGTATGTGTTGCCTCATGTTTGTATAAGAATTCTTGGCTGGATAAAGATGACACTATGAGCACAGAGGTTTGTGGTGGTGGAGGAAGCCTGTTTGCAGTAGACTGACGTGTGCTGCATGATGTTAGACCACGTGCGTGTGTACGTGCGTGAGTGCTTAGTCGTATCCGACTCTTTGCGACCCCATGGACTATAGTTCACCAAGCTTTTCTGTCCATGGAATTCTCCAGCAAGAATACTGGAATGGGTTGCCATTTCCTCCAAAAGGGGTTCTTCCTGAGCCAGGGATCGAACCTGAGTCTCTTGCTTCTCCGGCATTGGCAGGCGGATTGTTTACCACTGAGCCACCTGGGAAGCCCAGACCATGTGCGTGTGTTTCCTATTCAGAAACTGTAAACCAGAGAGGGGAGTTGATTACAGTCTGTGCAGGAGACTTTGGGGTTGGGCCACATTGATTCTACTCAAGTGGAATCCACAGGCGGGTGGGGGGTGGGGGTAGAGCAAGAAGAGCCTCTTCCAGCCTCCTCCATCACTGTTGTCTCTGTCTCCATCTCCTGGGAGCCCCTCTCAGCAGCTCAGGGAGCGGGGAGCTTCTCCCTCATCCCCATGGAGGTCTTTGCTTCTGGGTTCCCCAGTCAGACCGGGTGCCAGCAGCCCCTCCTCCCCACGTGTCCACATCCAGCAGGGCCTTTCAGAACCACTGCCTCCTGCTCTCCTTCAGTTGTGAAGGGCCAGAACATGGCCAGTACCTGCAGGTCCAGGGAGGCAGGGGATGGCTGGAGCAGACAAAGCCTTCAGCTGGGCCTGGCCACATGTGGGTTCCCGGGAGTGCGGTGGCTCTTCCTCCCCTGTCTCCCCCAGGCTCCCCTCCCAGTCCCAGGTCCTTGTCATGCACATGTGCCTTGGGTGCATACCTGAGTCACGTTCCCTGGTGCTGAGGTTGAGTCCACAGACTGGGGGTGTCCTGCACCACCAGCGGTTCTGGAGACAGTGGCCCTTGGCCACCCCCCAACACCCCATGACTGGTCCCTTGAGAGACGGCTGCTGGGCAGCCTGGACATGCCTGCTCCAATGGACACTCCAGATGGAGCTCATGCTTTCCTGTGCGCCTCCCAGAGTCCCCAGGTGTCAGATCAGATTATGGACCTGAAAACACATCATGAGCAGTTCATGGGGAGGTTGTGGAGTAGAAAACTCTCCTCCCCACTTTGGAGCTAGGATATACTCAGGGGTTGGAGGGGCTTTGTGCTGAAGGGACCACTCCTGTGTGTAGACCAGCTGCCCATGTCCGGATCCCCAAGACCTTCCATCTTGGGCCTGTCCCGCTTGCCTTTGGTGGCCCTGGTGGTGGTCTCTTCCTGCTTTCTCACCTCCACAGCCCCCACCCCCCATAGCTGTCCATGGTGCTCCCCATGTCTTTCTCCCAAAGCACGGAGCCAACCACGTTACTCCCTGATTCAGAGCCATCAGCGACCCCGCTGCTTATGAAGCGATGGCCGGGTTCCTTGGATGCGTTCTCTGCTGGGCCCGGCCTTTCCCACCTTTCCCCTCACTACTCCTCCCATCTCCTCTCTGGTCTCTCTTGGCCAGCAGTGCCCCCTCCTTGGGAAGGCCCAGGGGCTCCCCCATCTGCTTGAGCACAGGTCAACCCCAGCCTTTGCACTTCCTTGTCCCCCGCCTGGAGCACTGTGCCCCAAGACCCCACAGGTCTCAGCATTGTCCTCCACCGAGGCCCCGCCACCCCCTCACCTTGTCCTGTCTGTGTTCTCGATCCCTCTCTGGCATCAGCTCATTCAGCCATGTGTGGGCTGCTCCTCTCCCCAGCCTCACTTGAGTGAGACCAGAACAGAACAGGACAGCGGTCTTGCCACCACTGCCCACCGTGCCCTCAGCACACGTCGTGTGCACTGTCGGAACTTCATAAAGCTGAACAGGCAGGGACACAGCCTCTGGCCCCGACTCTCAGGTGGCTCCCAGCTCATGTAGGAGGCGTGTGCGTGCGAACAACCCGGGTGCTACAGCACCCTCACTGGATCCTTTATTCCTCGAGCGTGGAGCCTGTACCCAGGTCTTTAGATTGCCTCTGCTGTTCTCCCCCTACCCCCACCTCAGTCCCTTGAGACAGCACCCCACGGCAGGCACAGTACAGTCTAGAGGCCCAGGAGGAGGAGGGAGACAGCCGAGCCCCGTTCTGATGCTCACCCCCCATGTGAGCACAAGACACACCCTGACTGAGACAAGGAGGCTGAGTCCACGTGCTCTCTGCCCCTAGGGGACGCCAGGGCCTTTCCTCCTGACCTCAGCTTTTCTCCTGACCCCAGGCCCTGCGGGCTCCCGGTGGAGAGACTACAGCGCCTTGGCCATCATCATGGCAGGGATCACGTTCGGCTTTCACCAGCTCTACAAGGTAAGCCGCCCTCCCCGCGCCCCTTTGGTGCTGCCCTGAGCATGGGGACAGCAGTGGGCCTGCACATGGAGGCTGAGTGCCCAGATGAACGTGCTTTCTGGAGGGGCGTCCGGGTCAAGTCCTGGTCCTGCCCCCACCCAGGTGGGTGCGCTCGGGGCCTTCAGACCAGCCTCACCTACAGAATCTCTCCTCCAAGTCCCTGCCTGCTGCACAGGGTGACGGGGCCCATGATGCGGAGCCGTGTCAAGTACTGAGGACGTTTCCCAGCATGCTCTGAGCAGGCTGGACCCTCGCAAGAGACAGAACAATGTGCAGTTAAGACCACGGAGGCTGGAGCCTGGCTGCCAGTGTCACATCTGGGCCCTGCCACTCAGCAGCTGTGTGACCGCAGGCTTGGCGGGCTCACCTGTAAAACGGGACAGTAGGATCTGCCTCAAGAGGGTGTGGTGATGCTCACAGCAGCTGGGCTCCTCTGGAAAGGACTGTGTTCCCAGCACATCACAGGTGCTCTGTACCCTCTCATTTCACCTGAGTATTTAACACCAGCTTTGAGAAACTCAGTGTGATCATATTTACTACTTTTTCCTCCTGTATATTTTGTTGGCTTCCATGTAAATCTAGGGTTTTTCACGGTCTTCATAGTCAGCCCCCAGGACTCCAGAGTTCACTGCTTCCAGCAGAGCTGCAGGCGTGAAGTAACATTTACTTCTTTGACACCAGATCCTGATCAGACACTAGTGACCACGTACTGACTTTGATTTGAAGCTAGCGAGTGTTTTTTAGAAGATGCAGAGCCGGGGTAGGTAAAATAGAGACAGAAGGTAAACTGGTGGCTGGAGGACTTAACCTCTGCCGGTCCTGCAGAGAGAGATTTCTTTCTTTCTGAGGCCACCTGCAACTCCATCCCTCGTTTGGAGATTTAAAAAGAAAAGAATCTGAACTATTGGCTATACTCCCAATATAAAATAAAAAGTCTGAAAAAAAAAAAGAAAAAGACTCTGAATGAATATCCAGACTCATGCCATGCCTTTGTTTGTTTCGCTGTTCCACGCATCTTGTGAGGTCTTAGTATCCCAGGGATCAAACCTGTGCCCCCTCTATGGAAGCTTAAAGTCCTAATCAGTGGACCCCCAGGGGATTCCCTCAGGTTGTAACTTTTAGCACATGGAACATGTTTTCGCATTGCTTCCTGGGACTCTTAATTTTTGACTGAAGTGAAGTTGATCTTTTCAGTGTAACAGTTATTCTTGAAGTTGGAAGTTTCCACCTTAGAAATCGGGAAGCAGGATGTGGTGGGTCCCAGGACTGCTTGCTCTGACATGGTGCATCTACTCTCCCTGTGTGCTCAAAGCCTGTCAACTCAGTCCCTAAGTGCGTACAGTCACTAGGAAGGAGAAACAGCTGAGACAGAACTCTCCATTCCTGTCCTGGCTCTGCTGAGCAGGACCCGCTTAGTCACGTGGCTGCCCTCGGGCAGCCTGTGATCTGGTGGAAAGAGAAGGCGTAGCTCCCCTTGGAGCTGAGCAGAGATAGCATCAGTTGTTTCCACCAAGCTCTGATCTTTAGTCTCTGCTCTAAGAAAGAAGAGACAGAAAAGATCAGTCACGATCATGACAAGAGAATTTTAAAAATACCTGCTAAATTAAAAAGCAAAAAAGAAATGTAAGCTCTCATTTTATAAATACCTGAAGATTCAGGCTGGGAATGTGTTCCTTTCCTTGGAATTTTTGATCTTCGAAATGGAGTTTTAGTCCGTTACATGTATAGAATTTCTTGACGTTATACTTAGGAAATTTCCAACCTGGAACATAAGGCTACATTTGATGAGTTTCAGCTAAGTTGTGGGTAATAAACTAACACAGTGGTCGGAAAACACTTTGCAAAATAGGAAGTGCTTCCCTACGTGTCCTAAATGGTGGTCTTCACTCAGGAGTTGCTCTTGAAATGAGCTCTCCCACAAACCCCTGTGAGAGACCCCCTATCCCTCCCCCATACAGAAGCCTTAATGGAGCAGTTGCTGTCTTTTCCTGTCTGCGCCTCAAATGGAATGAGAACCAGTCTCCTTTGGTCATACTTGCCAGTTACCACCTCTGCCAGACCCACACCGGGCACCCCTGGTACCACCCAGTAAGCCTGGCGACTGGTCTCAGGCCTCTGAGATGGGCAGGCACTGAGTCCTGAGATTGCGGAGTTTGGAGCCTGGATTCTTTCATCCAGCAATCCCAGTGGGCAGCTTGCCGTCCACCTCCACCCTGCACACGTCCGAACTGGCCACCGGTCAGCGGCTGCACCCCACCTGCCTTCTTCCTGAATGTTCCAGGACTCTCATCCTCACCTCGTCTGGGCCCCCTGCGTCCTGGGCCCCTTGTTTGGTTTGCTCCGCAGCACCCCCTTCCTTTTCCCCTCGTAGTCAGTTTCTCCCACTTCTGCCCCTTCCTCCCCCTCTGCCCAGGGTCTCCATTTTGGGAGAATCCAGCTCCATTTAACTCTTACCTGAAGGAAACCTGTTCACAGGATACAAGACTTTTAGAAAAGACTGGATGTGACCACCCTGCAGATCTACTGTGGGTTTTGATCTTGTTTCTTCAATAATTTCTAAGTTTTACTCCCTTCTTTCTGAATGGATAATTTGTTCCCTTGGTGCAGGATGTGAAAGGTTCAGAAAAATGTACCGCAAACTTCCCTCCTGCTCCTCCCTGGAAGCCACCAGTGGTACCACTTTCCTGTATAACCTTCTACAGTTTTATCATACAACTTCTAAAGTAGAATTCTGAGTATTCTTGGCCACAGAAACTCTATATATAGCACCATTTAAAAAACTGAAAGAACGCAAAAGTGCCCCATCGCAGTCGGTCAGATTGATTTTTTTGTGTCCCCATTCCCTCCTTTTGGTCCTGACTCAGGAGTTTTCACTTGGTTCTACTCGCAGCCTTTCTAACTTTCGGATGTCTTGTTCACTTATGGCGTCGGCCTAGGGTTTCCAAGGCCCAGGGGTGAGGGAGAGGAAGTTGGCGGGTAGAATTGGAGAGCTGGTTGGGGAGTCACCCCAGGTATGTACCCATCCCTCACGCACCCCCACTCCCTGCAGAAGTACCTGCTCCCCCTCATCATGGGCGGCCGGGAGGACCGGAAGCAGCTGGAGCGGATGGAGGCAAGTCTGTCGGAGCTGAGTGGCAGCGTGGCCCAGACAGGTAAAGATTAATGACTCCATCAAGTCACCCCTCAAAGCCTTCCCCGAGCAGCCCCTTCTCTGCCCCCTCCCCTCTCCCCTCCGTCTCCACTTTATGTGGTGACTTCATTTATCTGCTCTGAGAATCTGTTCACATTTGCAAATGAAGCCGCCGTCATTTCGGTTTAATTTGAAATTGCTTGTTTACTGTCGGCGCGGCCTCAATTAATTATGTTTTTACGGAAAGGCTCCCAACCTCAGAATATTAATAAGGGGAATAAAATGACAGCCTTTCTAAGGGCTGTAAAGTTCATTTTTAATTTCTGCTTCCATGAGGTTTTCAGGGGGGTTTTCAGCAATTTTCCCCCTTCTCTCTAAGAATCCCACACAGGGTCAAGAGAGGCTGTAATTACTGTGGCTCCGGGGACCCCGGCCACCTCCTCTGTCATCGACTCCACGGGGCCCACGTTCATTACCCAGTGCCCCACTGGTGGCCCAGATTAGCTGGGACCTGTCGCTCCAGGAGTGGTTTTTCCTCCCATATAAGCTTGTTTACTAGATGGAGGCTCAGAATCTAAAAACTTGGGCACAGAGAGAGCTGCCTGTCCCAGACCAGAGTCTGCCCCTAAGGGGTGTGTCTGTGTAGCCCCCGGAAACCTTCCTGGGCCTAGACCCTGCTGGCAAGTCTCCTCGAGGCTGACAGTGGACAGGGAGCTCCAGCAGCCTTGAGGTTGGGTGGGGAGGGCAGGAAGGAGCCATATGGAAACAAGATTGGCAGTTTTTCACCACTTCTGGATGCTGTGGACCTGAGCTTTGTGCCTCCCAGGATTGGAGACTCTGCTTTGAGTTTTACAAGGACACAGTGAGGCCCAGGAGATGAGGCAGGCAGGCAGTCCTGAGGTTGGAAGAGCCAAGCAAATCATAAGCAGATATAATTAGAGGGGAGAGGTTTTGGACGGATATACTGTTGACCATGGACAACTGCACAATAGAAAGATAAAGTAGAAATACTAGAGGTTAGATACAGTGCAGGTAGATTACCCAGAGTGCAGATGAATTATATGGATTGCTGGAGGGCGGGGGGATGTCTGCAGATAAATTAGAGGCAGTGGCTCATAGGTGTGTGGACAGAAGGGGGAATCTTCATGTATCATTAACAGAGATGCGCCTGCTCTCTCCTCCCAGTGACTCAGTTACAGATGACCCTCGCCTCAGTCCAGGAGCTGCTGATTCAGCAGCAGCAGAAAGTCCAGGAGCTGGCCCATGAGCTGGCTACAGCCAAGGTACTTGTCCCTGACCCTCCGGCCCCTCCAGGCTCTTCTTGCTCATCGTTGTGCCAGTTCATTGCGCGTCTGATGCTCTTTTCTGATTCTGGTTACACTGCTCTTGTGGAGAAAGGAGGCGGTCACCAGGCAGGCGATGCGGCATTCAGTGACGAGGGCTGTCCTTTCTGTCTCTGAGGCCCACCCCCCTGACCGTGGCAGCACACACTACAGTTCTGGTGGTAGCTGGTGTAGACACGGGATGGTCTCCACCTACAAGTTAGGTCACAGGCCCCAGCGTTGCCAAGAACAGTTCAGGGAACAGGGTGGGAGAGGGTGCCCAGGCCCTGGGCTAAAATGTGGCTGTTGCCAAGTTCTCTAAACCCTGGTCTTGGGGTCCAGTAACTCCTGAAAGATGCAGACCCACCTAGGATGACCGAGGCAGGTTCATTGCCTCAACTTCCCATATCTGGAACCCCCATGGCAATATCAGATCCTGGGATCACACTGCCCAGGTTAAAGCTCTGTGCCATGTGCTGGCTGTGTGACCACAGACAAGTCACTTGCCATCTCTGATTCTGAGTTCCCTTGTCTGTAGAATGGATCTGTAACCCTACCTCCCTCATCGTGTACACCTGCTGGGAACAGTGCCTGGCTCCTGTCAGCTCCCAGGATCGCAGCTTTTGGTCTGGGCTCTGTGTGTGTGTGTCACGGTCTTCCTGACTCAGCCTGGTCCAGGAGACAGTGGTCCACGGCGTCAGCTGCCCTCCCTTCCTCCATCTCCACCTCCCATGTAGCTTTCTGGCTGCTTCCATGCAATTCTCACCCCAAGGAGAGAGAAGTGGCTTCCTCCAGGAGAGCCCCACCTGAGCATACCGCTCGAGGTCCCTGTGCTCTTGCGAAGAGGGTGCCTGGGAATCCCCTCGTGGGGTGCCTCACCCACGGAGGTGCTGCGTCTGCACATGGGCATGGTTACCAGTGGCCACTGCCAGCCACCACGCACCCTCCCCATGGGCAGCAGTCCATAAAGCAGCCCGGGAGGGGCTGCCAGCCCGTGCCCTGCTCCCCTCCATTATCTTTGGGAGCGGCGGCCTGCCAGTGGCCAGAAGCCATTCCGGAAATTGGAAAACTGTTTTCAGATGCTAAGCTTTAAGATTAAGACCACATGTTGCTTTTTAGAGGGGAGGGGGCCCCAGGATGGCGTTGGTGGTTGAGAGCTGCCCCTGGGAGTTTCTTGGGCTTGTTTCCTTGATGTCCCCCCCACCCCAGCCCCTCTCATTCTCTCCACTGAAGCCAGGCTCACTGGTCTAAACCCATATGTGTGTGACTTCGGTTACCCCATAAACCAGAGACTCAGACCTGTGTTTTCTCAGCTGTAATGTAAGTTTTTATATCTGGCTTCCAAACTCCTACTGCAGCACTGTAAAAAATTAAAAAGAAGAGCGTTAAGTAATTAAAAATCCTACATAAAACTGAAGGCTGGGAGTTTTCTACAACTGTTTTTTTTTTAAAGAGACTGGCTAAAAAGCCCCAGATGTCAGATTTTATTTCTAAATCCTGGCATCTGGCACCAGATGCGTTTGGAAATTTGAGTCCTTTGTCGGCCGGTGAGTGGAAATTGCTCCCTTGTTAATGGGCTGTGATAGCTTTCAGGGCCTCTGAGAAGCCAGCACAGTGGCTTCTGGATCTGTGCTGTCTGGTGGTCTGGAGCACGGCCCCGAGGGGATGTGTGTGAGGGCGGCAGGCGTCTGTGTGTGCTCGCTCCAGGCTGCCCCCTTGCAGGGGCTTCTTCCTGCCAGTGTGCCCAGCCAGACAGCTTGCTGGGGCTTCCCTGTTGGCTCAGTTGGTAAAGAATCCACCTGCAATGCAGGAGCCCCGGGTTCGATCCCTGGATTGGGAAGATTCCCTTGAAAAGGAAATGGCAACCCACTCCAGTATTCTTGCCTGGAGAATCCCATGGACAGAGGAGCCTGGCAGGCTATAGTCCGTGGGGTCTCAAGAGTTGAACATGACTTGGCAACTAAACCACCATTAGGCTGCTTGCCTGGGTGGTGCCCACAGCAGCCCCCACTCTACCTCAGAGCCCCCGCAGGCTGACAGGAATGTGTGGAACCCCTCTGTTCTGCCAGCCTGGGGTTCCCTACTTTCTCCTGAACTTATGGCCCTGGGGGGTTTGTGTCAGGTGGGAACAGTGGTGTCAAGGGGCAGGAGTCTTGCACCTGGAAGTGGCCTCTGACCTGGAGGCCGGAGTCCCACATACCTGGAATTGGCCCGTAAGTACCTCACAGGCAGCTGGGCCACAGGCAGCTCCCATTTGGGGGATCACTGTTTTGGCTTCCCTCTCCTCCATTTATCCCAACAAAATTTGCTGAAGAAAGGTATGGTGGTTCTCTGAAGTTTACATGGAAAGTGGTGTCAAAATTCAAAGGAGAAGTTGTGCAGAGGAGGCTGGCATCTGTCCAGGGTCATTGTGGCTATTTCCCCTGTGGGCCCTCCTCCAGATCACTGTCTTTCTCTCTGCAGAGTCTCGGGGTCATCCCAAAGAACGCATGTCAGTGAGCCGCCCGACTCGGGGTTCCTGGCTTTGCAGGCGGTGGGGCCTGATGTCACAGCGTGTGGGGCGGGGCAGGCAGGTGAAGCCTGCCTTCAGGGTTGATTAAGAGTGGGGGGCCGGGGGATGGGCCAGGCAGGTGCTCAGGTGTCCCCTTGACGCTCCACAGCAGCTCCAGGTTCCAGGCCTGTGGTTGGAAGTGGCTGCCTGTCTCAACCCCACGGCTCCTGTGGGTGTGGAGGGCGTGGGCGGGGTGGGAGGTGTGATCTCTGTAGGGAGGACTTAGGTGGAAGGAGTAGTTGGTGTAGAGATGGAATTTATCTTCTTAGTTTGGTTTTAATGGAACGTTTTAGACACTCATGGAGTAGCGGGCCACTCAGTGAACCCACATGCTCTGGCCATACGGTGCAGCCGCTGCCTCGGGCCTGTCCTGCCCGAGGTTATTCTGAAGCACATTCCAGACAGCATATCATTTCACACTGCAGACACTTCAGTTTGTATCTGTAAAAGATGAGGGCTCTCTTGTTGTTTTATTTTTTCATAACCAGGATACCAGTTACACCTGAATACATGTCATGTTTCCCTAAGATCGTCAGCTATCCAAATAGAGTTGCAAGGATGTTTGTTTTAAGGGAGTTGTCATTTCAGCAGAGATCCAGGCAAGCAGACCCCAGAATGGGACGCAGCAAACCTTCCCGAGGGGGTTGGGTCCTCCTGCCATCTCAGCGTCTGAGTTTGGAGGGGTGGGAGGGAGGTGCCACACTGATCCTCAATCCCCTTTGCTGTGACTTTCAGGCCACCACGTCCACCAACTGGATCCTGGAGTCCCAGAACATCAATGAACTCAAGTCGGAAATTAACTCCTTGAAGGGGCTTCTTTTGAATCGGTAGGAGCTGCAAAGGCGTGGGCTTCTGTTCCACTGTCCACCTGGGACTGGGGGAGGGAGCTCTTGGGGCCCATCCAGCTATTGCCGTCGTGGGTGGTAGTGGGGCATCTCCTGGGGCAGGGGCGCCCCGTGTTTCCCACCCTGGATTGAACTGCATCATGGAGTTTGGGAATCTCTGGCGATTCTACCTACCCTCCCTGGCAAGTCCCTCCCTCCCTACTTTAGGAGTGACCGCCTGAAGGGCCCACAAGAGTTTTGAGATACAAACAGTTCTCAGCCCTGTCCATACCTGGTTAGGGACAGCTGGAGCCAGAGCAGGACCTTGAGCAAAGGAGAGAATGCCCACCTTCCGAGCAGGGCCACTCTCTCTGTCCTGAGGCCTGGCTGGAGCTCTCAGTGACAGCTGGGTCCCAGGGAAGGATCCCCCGAGGGCCAGGCCAGGGTTCTCTGTTCCCGCTCAGTTTGAAGGGCAGAAGTGATTGATTTCAAGGCAGAGGGCTGCGCAGTGCCCATCCCCCACCCCCAGCTCCTGTGGTCTCGCTGTGTCCCTCTGCAGGGACAGTACCAGTGCAGCCCCAAGAGGAGGGTGACCAACTTGTCCAGGCTTGCCCAGGCCCGCCTGGTTTTAAAGTTGAAAGTCCTGTGTCTTGGGCCCCCGGGACAGTTGGCCGCCCCACCTGCAGAGTGTCCCAGGGCTTAGTGGGTGGCTGAACAAGGCTGCACTTCACTCCAGGTCCAGGATAGGGGGCCTGTAGGGTCTTGTGATCACAACCAGAGGACCCAGTTCTCCAAGTCACCCACATTCAGGCTCTCTGTGGGGACAAAATTATGGCCTTAGGAGAGGTGTGGCTGAGCTTGGGGTGCTAGTGGGCTGCCCCTCGGGGATGTGGTGAACACTGAGGCCCTGGTGGTGGGCTTCATGTGGCAGGGTCTGAGGGGAAGGACTGTCTGGGACCAGAGCTGGTATGCAGCCCAGGAGGCAGCAGGCCTTTGTCCTCTGGGCTCAGGCCGGGGTGGTCTGGTCCCAGCTGTCCTTGAGCTTGATTTCGCCATTGCCAAGCGGACCTGACTTCCCAGGTCTGGGCTAGGTTGGCTGCCAGCCCATGGCTCAGGGCAGGGATACGGGAGTGGGAGGGGAGAGCTGGCTCTTCTGTCAAGTGTTGAGCTTGGAAGTTTTCTAGAAAAGTCCAGGTCTGATGTCTCTGACCCCGTGGCCCAGGCCAGGCTCTGCTCCACCCATCTTTGCTCAGACCAAATGAGAGTGGAGGTCACTGGACACTGCTGCGAGGACCGGAGGGAATGGGCTCTGGGGTGTGGCAAGCTCCCCAGGGCTGACTGTCCTGCAGCTGCCAGGGAGGGTGGGCCTGGCCCCGGGCAGAGGGACCGCAGATGGCACCCTGAGTGGGAATGGTACTCTCCAGGCAGCCCTGGTGCCTCTGGGTTCTGTCTCAGCTTCTCTAACCTCCAAGGGACCAAGAGGCCTGTTTCCAGAGGAAGGGAAGGGAGGGCACCAGGCCTGTGTGGCGGAGCCCCATCCTATCCTCTGTGGGCTGGCCCTGGCCCTGCTCACCATCCGCTAGCGTTGGGGTTCTGGAGGGGCGGCTCTGCTGAGGGCAAACCCGGCCGTCTTCTCCCTCCTCTACCAGGAGGCAGTTCCCACCCTCCCCGTCGGCCCCGAAGATCCCCTCCTGGCAGATCCCGGTCAAGTCGCCCTCGCCCTCCAGCCCCGCGGCGGTGAACCACCATAGCAGCAGCGACATCTCGCCCGTCAGCAACGAGTCCACATCGTCCTCGCCCGTGAAGGAAGGCCACAGCCCCGAGGGCTCCACAGCCACGTACCACCTGCTGGGCCCCCAGGAGGAGGGCGAGGGGGTGGTAGACGTCAAGGGCCAGGTGAGGATGGAGGTGCAGGGCGAGGAGGAGAAGAGGGAGGACGAGGAAGATGAGGAGGACGAGGATGTGAGCCGCGTGGACGAGGAGGACTGCCTGGGGGTGCAGAGGGAGGACCGCCGGGGTGGGGACGGGCAGATCAACGAGCAGGTGGAGAAGCTGCGGCGGCCGGAGGGTGCCAGCAACGAGAGCGAGCGGGACTAGGTGGCCTGGGGGGCGGGGCCCGGAGTGGGGCGGGGCACAGCGGGTGGGGTGGGGCCTTGAGGCGGGCGGGGCCCGGGCGACTGAGGGCGGAGCCTGGCCACCCACCCCGCCCCGGACAGACAGGCCTCTGACCTTGATCTCATTCACATCGAGGGCTCCGAACTCTCTGGGCTCAAGCCCCTCAGCCCCCTCCCAGACAGAGGTCCGGTCCAGGGGCGTCAGCTGAGTGTCTTAGCCAACCTAACACCGTGCATGACAAGAGGTAGTTTTATTACCTGACTCCTGACCCTCACAGAGGGGGAGCCTGGGGACCCGGCGTCTGCCGGCCCCTCCCTCTGCCCCGGCCCCCTCACTGCTTCTCACCAGTGGCCACGGGGGCCACACTGTCGTGATTCCAAAAGCGATGGCCCTGCTCTCCCCTCCGAGCGAGGGTCCCTCGGTCCCCCATCCAGGCCCTGCCCGGACAATGCTGCCCATGTGTACTTGTCGCAGCCCCAGCCCGGTCGCCCGCCACACGTGACAGCGCACTGCTCCTGACCGCTGGCTTGCCGCATGGTGGCTCCGCTACCGCTCTGGGGAGGTGTCCTACCCCACCAGGAGCCAGGCCCGGGGCCCTCCTGTCTGTCCCCCGCCCCGCCCCCAAACGTGTTCTTTTGTGTGATCAGGTATTGGTATCAGAATATAAGATCCGACTGTATATAATTGTAATAAATACGAGCTGCCACTATTTAATTCCTGCCTGTGGCTCCCTGTCTGCTCACGGCACCCCAGGCCTGGGGGTGGATCTCGGTCAAGGCCGCACCAGGTGGGTCCCAGGGAGGGGACGTGGGGTCAGGCCCAGGTAGCCCTGTGGTGGGCCTGCCTCCCTCATCGAGTCTCCCCCACCAGGCAGGTGTCGCCACTGCTCACCCACAGTTGGAGGGTGTCGTCCTGGGTCCGGAGTGGCTGCTGCAGGGCGACATTCCGCCCCAGGAGGAGAAGGGACCTCACGTTACTGTATATAGACCTGGTGTGGAGTGTGATGAGCTCGCCTTCCTTAAATGGATGCGTGTGCTCCCAGGAGAGAGTGTCTCGTTCCCTCTTCCTCCCCCGTCTCCACTCCCTCTCACCCTCCCTGTCTCCCTTTAACCTTCACACAGCCTTTAGCTAAACCCAGGAAAACAGCACTAGATGCTCCTTCCGGGGAGTGCCCGGGGCTGTGGCCGTTGGTGCAGGGGTCAGAAGGCCTGGTCCCACCCTGGGCCTCGTGTAGACACAGGCTTTGGAGACAGAGTGCAGGGACCATGGAGGTGGAGCTGCAGCGGGTATGTACCCTCTGGGGAGTGGAGGGGGCCGAGGCCTCCTGACCCACTGCCGACCTCCCACCCACCCAGCTCTGGGGAGGGAGGAAGCCACAGGCTGAGGGTGAGACACTTGGCAGGCGGGTGTTTTGTCTCAGAAAACATTTCCACTCTCACCCAGGCCCCTTTTTCGGCTCCTGCAGCGAGCTCCTTCCTAACTCTCCAGGGGGGCCCTCACCCTGCCCCTCTTGAGTATCCAGCCCACTCCCTGGTTTCCCAGGTTTGGTTTTTGATGCTTATCACCTCACATGGTGTTCCAGCTTATGTTCCCCAGGGACCCTCTTCTGAGTTACCTCTGTCTCTTGCCACCCCCACAGAAGCCAGGGTTCTCCATCCCCAGGGCTCCCTGCCTCATCTGGATACAGGACCCAGTTTTTGGGAGTCATGCAGGCAGACCTGAGATGGCAAGCACAGAAGGAGCTGCCCGCTGGGTCGGAAGCACCCCTCGGCCTCGGGGGCTAGAGACAGTGTTCCCCCATGACCTCCTCGGAGAATGGAAGCCTGGGTCCTGCGTGAGCCATCTCGAGGGCTCCCCCTCTGCTTGGTGACATTTCTAATGGCCTATCACTTCGCAGAGGTCTCTCCTGCAGTGGGACCAGGCAGGGGGTCAGAGGGCAGACAGCCTGGGACAGAGACACAGCCAGAGCTGCTGGCGTGGGGGCCGCAGGGCATCACGGAGCACATCTTCCCCAACCTGGGGGGTCAGGGGTCTCTCAGGTCCCCAAACTCACTGTGGGAGAGAGGTACGGAAACCTGGGCCTGGGGGACCTTTGCCCTGTGGGTCTCGAGCAACGATTTCAGCTTTTGAGGACAGAGAATCTGGCGTGATTTCAGGGAGAAAAAAAACCCCTCCCCAAAACGGCGTGAGTGCTGCCTAATAAAGGCAGCTGCTGGACGGAGGGAAAACAGCCCTTTGAAAAAAAAAGCCTTTCATTAGAAAAATAATGCATTTCATCCAAATAAGGTAAAAATATTTGGAATGGGGCAGAAGTGAGCAGCAGGCAGCGCCTGTCAGGCCCTTTCTGGAAGGGAGAAGATTATTAAACTCAATTACAAAGTATTTTTGTAAAGTGTCTTTTAAGAGAGAACTCACCCTGGTGCTCAGAGGCTGCAGGACGGCCCTCTGGCCCCCGAGGTCTCGACAGCTGCCCCAGGTGTTTGTGGGCTCTGCCTTGGGCAGGGTCCTTCCTTGGGCAGCCCCTGCTCCCCTGCTCCTTGCGATGCCCCCAGAACAGGCGAGGCAGCCGCTTCTGCCCTGTCTGCCCTGGCCAGTCGGCTTCCTCCTGCGAGGGCTGAGCCGTCGGTGTCCTGGGACACCCTGGTGGGGAAGGGAAGCGTTCTGAGCGAGGGGAGAGGGATGCCGAGCTTGTAAAATGTTCTCTTTTTCGTACTGTGGAGGTTCATGTCAGCTGTTCAAACAGTCCAGCCCGTATTGAAGGACTGGAGGGGACAAAATCCCTCTTGGTCTCTCCACTCGGTTTCACAGGTGTGTGGTTGTAGTCCATCTCTCTTTGTCTGTCTTTTTTAATAAAAACGGGAAGTTGCTCTTCAGTGTTGTGTAGCTTGCTTGTCTCCCTGAAAGTAAAGCGTGTGTGCCCATGGGGCACACATCAGTTGGGAGGGGAGGGCTTCTCTGGAAGGCGTCTCCCTGAGGACCCAGCCAGGACTTAGGTGCTGCTTCTCGGGCTTTGGCCTAGAACCTGCCTCTCCTCTGGTGAGCCCTGCCTCAGACCCAGCCCTGCCCCACCCCACCCCTGCCGCAGACCAAGACCCAGGGCAGCAGACTGGCCTGACACCTGATCCTCAGGAGTGTACTTAACCCTTAGTGTTTCTTCACCTGTCTGTTTACAATTGTTTTTGCCAAGGCACCCAAAGAAGAGGGTCAGCATCTCCAGATAGCAGGCAGGAAGGCACCAGGGAGACCCTGAAGGTGGTGGTGGCTCCAGCCTCAGGTGAAGCGCTCACCTGGGCGTAGACCCAGTCCTGACTGACCCCTCCCTGCCCCAGACACCTCTCTGGTCCCTGCTTATTCATCCTGCACAGGTGTGTCCCATCTCAGGATCGGTTACCCCCTGCTAAGGTCAGACATCTCCAGGGTGCTTGAGGTGATGGTGTGTGACCACCACCTTCTTCCCCGAGAGCTGGCCCAGCCCCTCCCCAAGCCACGCCCTCCCTCTGGTTCCGCTCTAATCCAGAAGTGGAGTTTAAATCTCTAGCCATGTGGTGCTTTTTCCCTGAGTGGTGAACAAACCTGACCAGTTTACTTTCGTCAAGCATTTTAAAGCTCTTGCTGTCCTAGCAGAGGAGGTGAGATTTTATCATTTCATAAGGAGGCTGCCTGAAGCCTTCCCTGGCCTGACACGTCTGGGAGGACCTTCTTCATAATGATGAGGCCATGTTTAAAACTCATCTTGGAAACTCAGGTGCCCAGTGCTCCCATCCTAGCCCAGTAGGTCCGGGAGGCTGTTTCCAGGTCATTAGTTCCAGGGTGCCCTGTAGACACAGTGTGCAGCAGCCAGGCGTCAGGGAGGCTCTCTGGGCAGGGCTGAGGGGCCGGGGGTCTTCTGAGGGGGAAAAAGCCTTGGACTTTCTAAGGCCCTGGTGTTTCTCCCAAGTGGCATGGGTGAGGGGCTCACAGGAGAAGCCACTGGGTCTGGGCCTGTGCTGGCTGTGTGCCCCTGGGAAGTGCACCCCTGGGAGGCACGTCCTGTCCACCCCCTAAGGTGGGGCGGCTCCTCCTGCTAGGGTGGCACAGGCCCAGCCACTGTTCATTCCCCAGGAAGCCAGCTGGTCCGAGAGGACCTGCTTCCTGGAGGCCTTCTTGGGGGCAACAGCACTTCATTACCCCTGTGTCCTAGCCGGGACCAAGGCTCCCCAAGGGGCCAAAGCCACCTCTCATGAAGGTGAACGGGATAACAGGCTGTCTTGGCCCAGGGTCCAGATGGTCTGAGGCCCAGTTGCCCGTGAATGCCGAGGCCTGACACCATGGGTGACTCAGCCGTTGGTAGCACCCAACCAGGGCCAGGTCTGTGGGAGGTGGGCAGGCCACTGAGCTCAGCATGAGCCTGTGCAGCTGGTTCTGGCCCTTTCCAAGAGGTTACAAAACTCTTGAATTTGCCCGTTTGGGTGTAGGAGCATCACACCACCACAGCTAATTAAACCCCAGAATGAAAACATGTTTTACTGCAATTCCTACTGAGTCCAACAAGCCATAGGGAGTACTGCGGGACCCAGGCCCACCCTGCACCCTAGGGCGGGGCGACGGCTCCCCGCCCCCCCAACCACGCCTCCCCACTGCAGGCCCCTCCCTCCTGGGGGCGGGTCACCTGGTCTGAAGGGGCGGTGCCTGGGGCTCAGGGCTGTGGGCTGACCTGGGTGCAGGTTCCTCCTGTGTCCCAGGTCCCTGTCTCCCTGAGACTCTTCTGAGGGGTGCCCTGAGGCCCAGCCCACCCTTCCCTGGGCCCTGTCTTGTCCTGAGTGGAGCTTAAAAGCTAGTCTTGCCTTCAGCTAGGCTGAGCCTCCTCTTACCCGTGTTTGGGTCTCCCAAGGTCCATCCGGCCCCAGGAGATCTGGGGGCAGCTGCAGAGGGGGCAGTTTTGGGAGTCTATCCCGAGTCCTAACCTTCCCCCCACCCTCAGAGTTGGAGCCTCTGTGGGCCCTGCCCCCCCAGCAGTGCCCAAATGGAGCCCTGTGGTCGCAGCACCCACCCACCCAGCTGAGGGCTGAGGTCGGAACCTGGCTCCCTGCCTCCCCTCAGGCCCCACGGGAGGGCTGCTCGGCCCACCAGGGCCTGTGAAGCTCCAGTAATGGTTTTAATTTGTTGAACTTGTGTTTTAGCCCATAAATTAGTCACTGTTTTATTTAACAGAATTGAGATATCCACAAACAATAGGCGAGTTCCAACTTGAACATTTTAATAAGACAGAAAAAAGTATATATTTTCGTGTCTATTACAAACATATTTATGTAAATAGCCTGTGGGCTGGGTTCCAGGAGGAGAGAAGAAAGGGAAGGGCCCTCTGTGCTGGGGCTGGGTTAGAGAAGAGGCTTTCACAGTGAAAAAGTGACCATGTTAAGGGGGACCCTGGGAGTGGTGCAGCCCCCTCGCCTGTGCCCCCTGCGGTCCCCCTTGCCCGCAGCCCCTGCAGTCCTGGGTGGGGAGGTGACACCTGGCTGAGGCTCCCCAGGAAAGGGGCGACCTCCTTGCAAGGATGTGACATCAAGGGAGAGGCTCCACCTTTGAAGGCTGAGGAGCCCGGAGGCCCAGCACACGTCACGTCTCCTCCCCCAGGCCCTGAACGCCTGGCCACCTGGAAGAAGGTGAACTCAGGGCAGGGCTGGCAAGATGGTACAGAGGAGGAGGTTTACTGAGACGCAGGCCACCACCTACAAGTGTCAGGGCTAAGGAGGAGGCCTGCTCTGGGCGGGGCCTGACTGGAGTGCTCGTGCCACCCATGCTTCTGAGGGAGCCCCAGCCATGGTGCCACCGGAGCTGGCAACTCGGGCCTGGGGCTGGTGGCTACAGACTCAGGCATCAGCCCCCTCCGGCTCTGCCCCCCTGTGCTCCTGGCAGGAGCCGAGCCAGCATCCGGATCAGATCCGGGTACGCGCTGTTCCCAGCCCGGGCAGGTCCCTGCAGGAAGGAGGAAGGAGCCGAGGGAGGAGGCAGAGGGAGGACCCTGCCAAGCGCCTGCCCAGTAGCCCTGGCTGCTTGGGGAGAGGGCTGGCCAGGGTGGGGGCCTGGGAGCCCCTGGAGCCATGCTGGAGGCCTGAGGCGTCTAGGCCAGGTAGCTTCTGAGCCTCCATGGGGCCTTCGGGCAGGGCTGGGCCCAAGTCCCCCACTGTCTGTTCCCAGCCACCTGGGAGCACTTGGCCCCATCCCAGAGGTGAAACTAGGCTGCCCTCTTCCCTCCCAGAGTTGAAGGGTGACAGACACCCTCCTCCCCTCCCTTGGCACAGGGAGCCCAGGCCTCCATGGAGGCTGTGCCGTGCTGCATAGCTGGGTCACTGCCAGCCGCTTGGGGCTGATTTCAAAAATAAAAGATAACTTGATAGATTTTTTTTTCCAGTTTTTATTGAGTGAAAATGTCAAACCTTGCATCAGTCATGCAAAAAAAAAATCAAATAAATAAAACACATATATTAAATTTCTAATAGCACTAAATTCAAGTGGAAAAATATTCAGTTCTTAATAACCAGGTGCCGAGGAGACCAGATTCAAGTAATCAGAGCACACGCTGTTCAGTTCGGTTTTCACGTTCTGCATTTTCGTCTCAAAACCTCTCTATATATCTCTATATATCTATATATGTATATACATATAGATATATACACACACATATGTGCATACATATTATTTTATATTTATATATATACACATACATAGTTATAAAACATTAAAAAGAGCATTGGTGGATCAAGCATTGTTTTCCCCACAGAAAGAAAATAAAACAAAAATTACACATTAAAATTCAAAATGAGCTAGCAATGGCTTATAGTCCTAGTGTGCAATATGAAGGTTACAAAAGGCTAGACTTCGCACTGTCGGCATCTTCTTTTTCTTTTTTTTTTTTGATTTTGCTACATTGAAAAAAATTTTATTTTCCTTTACAAAACTCCTTCCACAGACTCCACGGTTCTGTGGTCGGGCACAAAGTCTGGGCGAATGCTCAGCAGCAGCACATGGTGCCCACAGAATTCAGGAGGCTCTGGTAGGGGCTGTTCTAGAAAACCACTTGTTTCCTGTTGAATCAGGTACATCCGTCTCACCAGTCCCTCCCGCGTTCTCTCCAGTTCAGATGGTCCTGGCTTTCTGGCTGTGGGCAGCCAGGAGGACAAAAAAAAAAAATTGGGAAGAAAAGGAAAAAAAAAAAAAAGCAAACGACTGCCCTGTCCGCCTCCAACAGCTGGGTCAGGCTTCCCCTGGAGACCCAGGGGTAGGAGGCTATGGTGACAGCCCCTCCCCAAGGCTGGACCTAGAGCTCTCCCTGTGGCCATGTCACAGGATCCAACTAAGATGGGGCACGCGGCCTGACCTGGAGAGAAGGTGAACAGGAGAGGCCTTGGGCAGCGTGCCCTCAGTCCCTGTCGCCATCAGAGCCATCGGCTGGGTGTGTGCCTGGCAGGTGGGGGCCAGCTCTGGGGTAGGTGACCTCATCGTTGAAGGGGGCGGTGATGGGGGACAGGGGTGTATTTTGCAAAGGGAACCAAATCTGGGTGGGTTGAACCAGCAAAGAAGTATCCCAAACAAAATAATAAAACAAACTGGAAAAAAAAAAAAAAAGCCCTATAAAGCCACACGCATAACCAATAGAGAAAAACTCAAATGTTAAATTAACTACAAACTTGTATCAACAGTAATAGTCCTTTTTTCTTGTCTCTACAAAATTCAAGTTAAAAGTTGGAATCACGCAGCTCCCATCAGTGCTAGTGTAAAGACAGACAGCCTCAACCTGGTTAAGGCCTCTAACTAAACGCTAAACAAAACCCCACGCGAGCAATTGCACTCGGGTCTCCAACCTCAGGGCTGGTCCGGAGGCGGTCTGTGCTCTGGGCGCCCGCCTGCTTTTTTTATTTTGTTCTGTGTAGAATAATAAACCTTTACAGGAAAAATACTGTACAACTTCCTCGAATTTTTTTCCATGTTGACTATTAAAGCCCCAAACAGTCGCATCCTTCCTGTTTTTACCACCTGGGTGGCGGAGACCCCCTGAGGGCCCAGCATCCCAGCACCGGCTGGCAGGCAGCGGGTAGGCCGAGGTGCCCCCTTCCCAGGCCCCAGCCCTCGGGGCTGACACCCGGCCAGGCCCCGCGCTGGGGGCCGAGTGCCCCAGAGCCCTCAGCTTGGCCAGTTCCAGGAGGTTCCCTCCGCGGTCCCTGTAGTGTCACCCGCCGGCCGCCTCCTGCCCCGCCCTCCCCCGGGGCCAGGAGGGAGGGTCTTAGCTGCACGAATGGGAGGCCCTGCAGATGCTACAGGTGCCCGCCCGCCTCCGGGGGTATGGGGCGGGGGTCACGGTGACCCCTGGCGCCCGTCCCAGCCCTGAGCAATGAGGAATCCCAGCGGCGCGGCGTGGGGTTGGGGGTGGGGGGCGGCAGGGTCAGCGCCCGCCTCACCCTGCGGGGCCCCTGTCCCACCCCGCGGGGCCCCTGTCCCACCCCGGACAAGAGCACCTTCTGTTTCCCTGAAGAAGATCCCCGGACCGCGGCGGAGGAGGGTCCCGCCCGGGCAGCTTCTGTCCTGCCGGCCGCCGAGCTGCCGCGAGGGCGGGCGGGCGCGGGGACGGCCCCGAAGCACCAGAGGAAGGCCCCCCCACCCCCGCCTCTGTCCTGAGACGGACTCGGGGTCCGGAAGCACCGGCGGGGCGCACGGGCCCACCCGGGCCGGAGCGCCTCCCGACGCCGGGACGCGGCCGACACCTAGCTCTGGACAAGGGAAGCTTTACAGATAAATACCGTTTCTTACAAAATTAATAATAATAATAACAATAGAATAAAGCGGCAAGATCCCGAGGGCGCCGTGCGCGCCCGGCCCCCCCGACGCGCTACCCGCCGGGCGGCTACGGGGAGGCGGCGGCGGGCGCGGGCCCGGGGGGCGCGGGGGCGCCGAGGGCCGCCAGCTCCGGGCTCCGCGACCCCGGCCCCGCCGCCACAGCCGGCGCCTCGGGCAGCGACTCCTCCGAGTCGGTGCGCAGGTCCTCGTCGTCCTCGTCGTCGTCCTCGTCGTCGTCCTCGTCGTCGTCCTCCTCCTCCTCGTCGTCGTCATCGTCCGCCTCCTCGTTCAGCTCCAGCTCCTCCTCGTCGTCCTCCTGCGACGACTCGCCGGCCGCTGGGCCGGGCGCGGCGGGACCGACGCGGGGCCCCGGGGCGTCGGGCGGGCCGGGGTCGTCGCTCGGCCCCAGCGCCGGGCCGGGCAAGAAGAGCAGGGTGGCGGCGGCGGGCTCGGCGCCGGGCGGGGGCGCGCCGTCCAGGCCGGCGACGGCGGCGGCGGCGGGGCCGGGCGCGAGGCCCTCGGGGCCGGGGGAGGCGGCGGGCGGCTCGCCGCGCTCCTGCTTCTCGTGCTTGCGCTTGTGCGAGTCCATCTGCGACATGCCCACGACCGTGTGGCGGCAGCCGGGGTAGGTGCAGTGGAAGTGCGAGCACTTGAGCTTGTACTTGCAGTCGGGCACGGCGCAGTCGGCGCTCGAGCTGAACTGGCAGAAGCCCGCCGCGCTGATCACGTCCTGCTTGCCATGGTGCTTGCGGTGCGCCGTGACCTTGGTGCTGTCGGTGCAGCGAAAGCGGCAGCGCAGGCAGTGGAAGTGCGTGCTGCTCCCTGAGAAGGGGCAGTCGGCGAAATGGCAGCTGAGTGAGGCCTTGAAGCGCTTGAAGTCGTCCAGCACCAGGTTGTCCACGCGGTCGTGGTGCTGCGCGTGCTTGTACATGTGCGTGCGCCCGCAGAACTTGTAGCCGCAGTTCTCGCGCGTGCAGTGGTAGTGGGTGACCTTGAGCGAGAACTGGCAGGCCGCGTCCTTGCAGTCCTCGTAGAGGTCGAAGCGCCTGAAGCCCTCGAGCATCATGCCCTCGTCCAGCATCTTGCGTGAGGAAGCAGTCTTGCGCCGCTTGCCAAATGGAGACATGTCCTCAATGATCCAGAAGCGCTTTTTGGCCCCCGAGGCTGTCGGCATGGAGATGGTGTTCCCTGGGGAGGGGGGCTTGATCAGCGCGGGCACCATTCCCAGGATCACACTCACTCGTGGCCCCTGATCCTGGCTCGCTGGCCAGGGGGCTGCACTCGATGACAACCCCTCGGTTCCCCGTGGCTCCCGGGCCTCTCCCGTGACCCGCCCCCCAGGATAGCCGGGGGAGCCCCAGGCTTCCCCCTTAGTCATCCCTGTCTGCAGGCTGATCGCACAGGCGTCCACCCTCGTGGGTGGCAGAGCATGCAGCTCTGGGGGATGTGGTGGCTGCTTCCTGGCCCGTTTGGGTGGGAAGTGAGGACACGTCCTGGCGCTAATTGAAGCTGAAGGGGGAATCTAGGTCGGCAGTGTAATTACCCAAGTTGGACCGGGGCCAGACGCCATCATGTGCCTGCCTCTAATGAGGGACAGGCCGGCTCCTTCTCCCTCCTGCTAACCAGTTTCCTGGGCTGCCCGCCTGTCTGCGCCTGGGACCAGCCTGTTTGCCACAGGGATGCCGAGTGCCTTGGAACTGTTTGCAGCAGTAACTCCCTGCCTCGTGTGCAACCTTCTCCTTGGTACCAGAAGGTTTTTAATGTCTTGGGCTGGGAGAGGGCAGGTATGCTGAGCAGCCAGGACTGGAGCACAGGCTTGGCCGGCAGATGGGCCACACTTGTGCTCTCCCACCTGGTCCCAACTGCCTCGCTGGGCTCAGGATGCCCCGTTGCCACCCACAACTGCACTGTTCGGTCATGCATCCGAGACCACTTTCTGCACAGGCAGCTGGGGAAAGGGTGGCTGTCCCAGTCACTCCCTGCTCCACACCCCAGGCCTGGCCCCCCCAGAGTGGGCAGGGTAGGCACCGTCCAAGCTCCCCCAACGCGTTGACCCACCCAGCCCTCTCTGAACCTGTCTAGAACACCCACCCCAGGCACCAGGCTTCAGTACCACCCATCTTGGGAATAGACCCAATCCTCCCCCATCCCAGCCCCTCAGCAGGTGGAGAGAAACAAGGACTGTGATGGACTGGGGTACCCAGCATGAGGCAAGGGAGGGTCTGGGGCCTGGGGATCCAGGTGGGTGAGGAGTAGCTGCTTTGGATTTGAAATCACTGGTTATGCCAGCAACAGAACAGGGGCTTAACTCCATGAGGGGGAACCCTCTGCCGTGCTCTTTGTCAACCCCCTGGGGAAGAACAAATGGAAGAGGCAGAGCTGGGGTGGTGCAGCAAAGGGCAGGGGCGGGCAGGTCCCGTGCCTGCCGGGCAGTAGGTACAGGGTGAGGCTGGGAGTCACCTCTGCTATGAAGCACTGCCCGGGGCTCAGGCCTCATCCTGTGTGGCTCCAGGGATGGGGGTTCAGCCTGGTGTCAGGACCCTCCAAACCTGGGTGGGTCCCAGACATCAGGAGCTTTCCAAGAACATCTCTGTCCCTCCCTCGTCCTGGGTCCTGGGTGAATGCCCCAGAGCGCGGGAGACAGGCTCTGCTTTGCTGCAGGGTTGGGGGGGAGTGGGGTGGGCACAGCCATCTCAGGGTTCTGGCTAGTAGCTGAGATGGGGTGAGCCCCAGGGAGCCCTGGTGGTGATGTTCTGGCCTGCCGAGCAGGAACCAAGAGAAGGTGTCCTCGGGACAGGGGCCGGGCTGTCTGGTCTCGGGCGGGGTTGGGGAGAGGTGGGGCTAGGCTGTGAGGAGAGCAGGATGGCCCTGTCCTTGGCCTGGCAGGCCACAGACAAGGGCCAGATCCTGGACCATGGCCTTGGGGCTCGGCCAGGGTGATAAGACAGTGGTGGAGAAGGTGTGTGTGAGTTACCTGCGGCATCCTGAACTAGGGGGGCGTCACTTTTTACTGGAGATGGAGTGGCAGTGACAGGCGGGAAGCTGGGCGGGCTGCTGATGGGGTGGGCCAGGCCCCGGGTGGCTCCGAGAGTGGCACTGAGCAGAGAGTATGAGAGACAGGGTGGAGAAAAGAGGCATGGGAGGGAGGGGAGGGGCGCCCGGAGCACGGCCGGAGAGAAGGATGGGGTCAGTGGGGGCTGCGGAGCCCCGCGGGCAGCCTCGTCACCGGCAGCAGCAGGAAGAGGAAGAGGAGGAGGAGGAGGAGCCGGGCAGCCTGGAGAGGGTGGAGAAAAGCAGAAAAAAAAAAAAAAGAAAACCAAAACAAAGAACAAACAAACAAAAGAACCAAAATGAGAAACCCAATGGCAGAAGCAAGTATGATATGAAAATACGTGGACAGATGAGCAGACAGATGCCACGAAGAAGAGAGGGGAGGGGGTGGCAGAGGAGAGAGACTAGGAGGGCGTGGCAGTGCAGGGGGGTGTCATGGTGGGCTGGGGAGGGCCCATGGGGAGGACCCCACTCTGGGGCCCAGGAACTGTGCTTGGGACCATGGCAGAGAGGCCAGAAGAGGGGCCAGGGCTGGGTGGGGCCCACCTGCCCCTCTGGCTATAGCTCTCAGCTCAAACCCGGGTCCTCTCCTGGAAATGGAAGCCGAGGGCAGAGTACGGGGGAGGTGGGCAGGACGGCAGAAGGTGGGGACCCATGTCCCACAGACCAGCCGGCCCGGTCACACACTGGCCTGTCCTCCTTTGAGGCCACTTGGCCATGATGCTCCAGTCCTGAGCCAGACCTGGCAGGAGGAGGGCCCGCCCCAGGCCGGGCGCCTCCCAGACCCTCGCGGCCCTGTCCTGGCCGCCTGCTCACCTGCCGCGGTGCTCTCGTTGCCCACAGGGGTGCTGGAGCAGCTTCGGTCCATGGTGGAGGACTCGGAGGACATGGCGCCTGGGCTGCAACCAGTATAATCCATGTACTCGTCTGTCTCGGTGTCCATCAGGCTTGGGGGGCCCTGAAAAGAAGCAGGGGGCCCCTGAGCAAGCTGGGCTGGAGGCGGTGCTGCCCACAAGGAGCATGTGGTCATTTCCGGCGGCTGCCAGAGTGGGATACGGATGATGCCCTCTGGCCCCCAGGCGGGGGAGGGGCGGCTCACCTGGGAGGAGGGTGCGCGATCGAAGTTCTTCCCCAGCATCCTCCGCATGTGCTTCCGGGCATGGGAGGTCATCTGGTGCTTGAGGAGGAAGGAGAACTGGCAGCCCTCCCGGATGCAGTGGAAGTGGCTGTTCACCTGGTTGTACTTGCAGCCTGTGGACACAGCCCCACTCGGCTGTGAGCTTTCCCTGCGGGCCAGCTGGCACTCATGGTACCCGCTGCATGGCGGGCACTGTTCTGGGCACGGGCACACATGCTAGGAAGATGGCGTATGGGGAAAGGGCACTTGCCCGTGATGGCGCTCCCCTAAGGAACCTCCCACCCCCCACTCCCAGAAAGTCCTCGGCCACCTGGATGTCCAGAGCCTGGGTCTCCCCGCCAGTCTAGCATGGACTTGCGGGACGATGGCAGGCTGGCCCCCTCCCCTGTGCCGCACATTGAGAGGTCCATGGGCTCCAGGGCAGGGGACCCTAGTGACCTGTCCACTTGATCAGCTGCCTCCCAGCATGCCATCTGTCCCCAGCTCTCCTTTGGGGACCCCAGGTGCTGCCCCCCACCCCCTGACCTTGTAGAGATGGCTGCAGGCCGGCTGGCCCTCTGCCCTGCCCCCACCCACCTCGGTTTTGTTCTGGGCTGACAAACACAGCGGCCAGACTGAAATGGTATCAGCAGAGGGCAGGTGAAGGCCTGCCCGTTGCCATGGCACCTGAGCTGGCCAGGTGTCTTATATCATCCCCCAGCTTTGTTTTGGCTCCAGCTACCACCCAAAACACCCCAACTGAGTCAATAACGGCAACTACAGAATCCCCGACACCTGTAAGCCGAACCCAGGACCAGCATGGGTCACCAAGTGTTGATATCTGTTGCTGTGATAACCAGCCCTCTCTCAGGCTCTGAATTATTTTTGAATGAATACCTGAAGGAAAGGTTTGTTTCCTTTCATTTCTGGCAGTTGACTTTGAATCTCTCAGCCTTCCCCTAGGTAATGGCCCGCTGGCTGCAGGCAGTAGCCCCCATCTGTACCCACTGGACCCTGTGGCCATGGCCACCTGAGTCACCTGGGCACAGGTGTCCGCACCCAGCCTGCCTGGCTCCCACCTGCTTTCCAGTGTCCGGTCTCCTCCTGGGCAGATTACTGCCTCATGTCTGCACGTGACACGTGGCTCTATCCTGAGGCAAGAGTGTGGACTCTGCATGGAGCCCGCTCCCCACAGCATCCTGGGGCTGGGGCCAGCGAGCTCCTCAGGGAGGCCTTGTTCTGGGGTTGGGGGCAGCTTCCTGGCCAACAGCCCAGCTCTCAGCAGTGAAGTTAACTCTGAAGCACCTGTCCCTGAGCTCAAGGTCACTTCTTGCCCCGTGGCCACCTCCTTCCAGGTCACCCCAGGTTACAAATGCACTGGCCTGAACTGACCAAGTACCTGCTTGTCCCACCAGATCCCCAGCACCAAGCCTGGTGCCAGTCACGGTAGACAAAAAAGACCTCAGCTGCCACGTCTACCCCCACCCCCCGCACCTCTTGCAACAGCAAAGAGCCTGGCCCATGGCTGCTCTTCAATAAACCTCTGTTGAGAGACTTCCCTGATGGTCCAGTGGTTATGAATCCACCTGCCAATGCAGGGAATGGGTTTCAACCTCTGGTCAGGAGACTAAGATCCCACGTGCCACAGAGCAAATAAGCCTGAGAGCCGCAACTACTGAGGCTGAACACCTAGAGCCTGTGTTCTGCAACAAAACAAGCGCATTGCCAAGCCCATGTGCCATAATGAGGGTGGTCCCTTGCTCGCTGCAACTAGAGAAAGACCTCGCACAGCAAGAAGACCCAGCACAGTCAAATAAAAAAAAATAATAATAAAAAAAATAAAATGTCTGCTGAGTGAGTGAATGAACAAATGAACATCATACAGCCCATTATGGATAAAAACCTAATAGTTAAAACCATGGAAAGACATCCCAGGGCAGAGAATGTCAGGAATTTTTAAAACTTACCTGCAAGGCCCTCTTGAAAAAGAAAAGAAACCAAGTCTGGAGACCAGAGATGAGGCTCCAGGCCATTGCCCTGGGGGTGACTGGAGTGTTCTGGGTCACCCTCACCCCTCTTTCCAGGCTTTTGGGGTTTTGACTGTTTTCCCAGTTTGACAATGCCTGGTCTGTGACATTTTAAAAAAAAACCCATGGAGCCTGATGTGTGGCAACAAGAAGTGGCACCCGGGCCTCTGGGGCCAGAGCCACAGCCCTGCCCACCGCGGCAGTTTCCTGCCCCCAGCCCTGGCCTGCGGTACCTAGCCTGCCGCACTCCTCGCGCTTGGTGAAGTACTTGAACCCATTGGCTGCCCGCCGCTCGGCTTTCTCATGCTTCTTTATGTGCCACGGCAGCTTGGTGGTGATGTTGGTCACAAAGTAGCAGCCGGTTCGGAGACAGTGGTAGTGCCCACGCATCCGGAACTCGCAGTGCTGCAGGGAGGGACAGGAAAGTCAGGACCAGGCAGGCAATGGCCATAAGCCCCACCTGCCCCAGGCCTCTGGGCTATGGCTGGCCCTTTGCATTTGTGTGTCCTTCCGCATTTAGAATCAGCAAACACAACTGTGTAAAGATCATTCACGTTTTAAAAAGCCATAAGTCCCTTCTGTCATTTGACTAAGGCATCCTATCTGGTGTCATACCAATCTCTCTAAACCCACACCCAGAGCAGACATCACTAATCTATCCCAGCACTCTTCTCTGTGTGCCCAGACCTGGGCAGACATCATTAATCTATCCCAGCACTCTTCTCTGTGTGCCCAGACCCAGGCAGACATCACTCATCTACCCTGGTACACCTCTTTGTCCGGATCTAGGTTCAGACTCCTCCTCAAGGCACTGTCAGGTGGCCCCTACAAATCTTGGAGGTAGGCCTTTATAATGAATCTGATCTGCCCTTCCTGTCTGGAGCGCAGACAGTTCAATATCTGTCCAATGTTTTAAAATTCCAGGCCTCTAGAGAAAAGGAGCGTAGCCATTCCAGGATGGGCAGAATGATGCCAAGTGCCCAGTGGCTGTTCATCATAGAGTCATCACTGAGGGTTAGGATAAAATGACAGACCTCACCAAATGAGCACCAAGCTGAACTGCTGCCCAGGGGTCTCCAGGGACCTGGGGCAGACAGTGTCCTTTCCAGAGTCTGGAGGAAGCCAATTAAAAAGGGTGTGAGAAACAGAGTCTCTGCCAGGAGGAGCTGATCCATGGCCCTGTGCCTCCCTGCTCCCGCCCCAGGCCCCACCCTGCCCGTCCACCTTGCTGACCTGGTTGGGACAGAGGCACTGCAGGGAGTAGTAAGCAAACTGGTCTCGCACGTTCACCAGGTTGTTGTTGGGGTTGATGTGGTCCAGGCAGTGGGACTCGGCCTTGCCAGAGGTTTTGCAGACGTACTTGCAGTTCCCAAAGAGACAGTGGAAGTGGAACTTGTTGGCATACTTGCAGTCCGTTGCGAGGCAAGGATCGCTGGAATGAAACCACGGCCCAGGTCATTGGCATTCCCAGTGCCCTCCCCGCCGATGTCCTGACACTGGCTCACGCTGGGGTTCTTCTCCCCAGTCTCCCGTGGTGCCCTCAAGAGGAATGGCCCCAGGACTGCCCTCCTGCTCAACAGGGCCATTTGGCCAGAGGAGACTACAAATCCCAGCATGCAACCTTGCCCTCTTTTTAGAGCTCTGCTGGAGCATGAGGGATTGCGGTATGCAGGCTGCCCAGAGCACTGCATGCTGGGACACGTAGTTTCCACTGCCACACCTCAGGCTTATAGATAAGGATGGCTGCAATCATTTCTTGGATATGAAAATGAGAGATGGTGCTGCCAGCCTGGCGGGATGCCAGCGCAAGCCTGGCTGACGTGGCGCGGGCGCTGCCCTGGCTGTGGCTGACTGACAGCATGCAGATGGGTGGGCAGCCCTACCAGGATGCTTTGCTACCGCGGGGCCTCAGCCAGTGGGAACCTGTGCCTGGTGTCAGGTCCTGGTTCCAGGGTCAGCTTGGAGCTCGGGGCTGCCCACCCACGCAGAGAACGCAAGCCAGCTCAGTGGTGGGGCGGGGTGCCCCGTGAGCCCTGCCCTGCCTGTCCTGAGCGGCAGCCCCCCGCCCCAGACCCCTGCTTCCCAGGCTTCTGGCAGTAGTGGAGGGTACTGTGCTCTGGCTTCTACCCTTCCTGGCCTGGCTGACAACACGGCTGCCCTCTACATTCACATCGGGCCTGGGTGGAAACTCTGACCAAGGCCAGGATGCTAAGAGGGCTGGGGAGGTGACCAGAGGAAGGGAAGGTGGGGAAGGGTCAGAGCGGAGGGCAGGTGCCCTTCCGTGCCGTGGGCCCAGCCCCAGATGCTCAGACAGGGAGGACAGCTGCCACTCAGGCGGTGTGTGTTCACATCCAATTTATTACTTTTATTGAGAACAGGAAGCCACACGCATCATGATACAGAGTCACCGTTCTCGCCGCAAGGAGCCACCCCATCCATTGAGGAAGGTCCCTTCCACCCCCTGAGAGCTCAGGCTATTGTGCAGGCGGGCGGGAGCCCAGAGGAGGGTCTAGCCCCTTTGCCCCTGCCCCCTGTGACTTGGCTTGCCCTGCAGAGATTCAGTTGTGGGCGGGAACCACAGAGACCAACAGGGAGGCCCAGAGGGAGACGTAGCCCTCGTTGCTGGGTGAGGCCCACCCCTCCCAGCCCACCCTGGCTGGTCCTCACAGCATTGCCACCGGTCTCTCCAGAACCGTGGCCACTACCTCCACCATCACCCCCCACCCCGGCCGCTTGCTCCAGGAACAGGCAGTGAGGTCTGAGCAGCAGCAGCAGCAGCTTTGGCTAGAAGGACATGACCCGGTGACCGGGTCCCAGAGAGGCTGGGGACAGCCGGGGCTCCTGCAAGACAAGGAGCAGTGCCTCCTCAGTGGCCCTGGCTAGCACCTACTCCCAAGACACCCAGGGGACACAGGACTCCCGGTTCATCGAGGGACTCACTTCTCCTGGAACTGGAGGAATCCGGGTTTGACCTGGGGCTTGGCGTTCTCTAGAGAAGTCGTTGCCAAGGGCGAAGTGGGCAGGTGAGGCACTGATGCTGGAATCTGAGGCATCTGGGGTATGGTGGAAGCCAGCTGCTTCCAGGCAAGCAGGGTGGGGGTGGAGGGCACGGCGGCCAGGCTGGGAGTGGGCCCCTCGAGAGAGGAAGCCGTGGCTGTGGTGACGGGTGGCGCTGGAGGGGACGCGGGGGCCAAGGAGGGTTTGGTCTCAGCAGCCGAGGCCGGGAAGGCAGCCTCTGGGTTTCCTTTCACTGCTCCTCCCTCCGTCCGGAAGTGGAAGCTGTGAGAGGCAGAAGAGGGTGTCTCAGGTGGGGGTGGAGAGCGCCCTTCCCCATGCACCTGCCTGCCTGCCTGAGGGCAATCCCATCTCAAGCCTAGGGGGCCGGTGCCCCACCTTGTCTTCAGTGCCAGGTGCCGCCAGGAGGGAAGGACTGAAAGCAAACGGCTCTTGGGCTCCTGGTTCTGTCCTAATGACACCTCCTGGTGACCTTCTAGATGCGCTGTCCCTAGCTCCTCCCTACTAGGGACACAGCAAGTCCCGGCTCAGGAAACCCACCCTTCAAGAACCTGCTCTGAGATTTAAAGATGGGTCTCAGGCCAAGAGCTGGAGCTGCCTAAGCACTGAGAAGAGCCTGACCTGCGGCTTAAAGAGCAGTGAAGATCTGTTTTAAATGTTTACAAGTTCTGGGTTCAATTACAGCAGACGGTTGGGCTTGCTGCTTTTCAGCTCAATGAACTTTACAAATTAATTTCTTTTATTTTTAGGTCAAAGAGAATCTACAAATGCAGTATTGTGGCTTGGAAAGGCCTTCACCTGGCGTCCCTGCTGCGGTCAGAGTTGGGTCTGCAGGAGGGCTGAGGGCTACATGGGGGTGGGTCTGGGGGCGGAAGGGGCTCCTGCTCCAGGTGGGGCCTGGGTGGGCTGAGGGGGTCTCATTGGGGGCTGAGCTAGTGGGAAGATGGGAAAGTCTGCCTTTGGCCAGGCAGCACCGCCTGAGAAGCCAGCTCAGCTTCTGAGGTCTCAGGGGTCCTGCTTGGAAGGCGGTTAGAGGCCTGTGCAGCCCCGAGCCCTGAGCCAGGCTGGGATGAACAGGGCTTGGTTTACACGGGTCCCCGACCCCCACTCACTTGGCGTGCTTGATGGCCCCGTCCAGGGTGCTGAAAAGCGCGCCGCACTCCTCCACCACGCAGTGGAAGTGGGCCTTGTGGAGGAAGTCACACTGGGCGTTGCAGAAGTCCTTGGTGCCAAACCTGGCAGAGGAGCCGGCTGCTTAGAGGAGACCCTGGGGCTCTGGGCAGGCCAGGGTGGGTGGTGGGGCTGGCCCCTGGCCCCTGGCCCCCGGGACCGGTGGGCTTGGCCCTCCCCTCTCCCTTGCTCACCCAGAGCCCCTCACCTGCGAAGGTACACCTTCCAGGGCTCTGACAGCTTCTCCTGAACCATCGCCTTCACAGCCTTGCCCAGGAATGGGGGGGACTCCCCAGCGGGGCCTCCCTCTGTGTCCGTCTTGACGTTCAACAGGCTGCCGAGGTTGGGGCTGCCCTGAGACATCTGCCAGGAGGACAGGCCCAAGCTTCAGGCTGGGGACCTCAGGACACTTGGCCCGACTGCCCTGGGACCAGCAGCAGCTCTAGCCTGCTTGGATCTCTCCAAACTGACCAGAGCATCACGGTACTGGCAGCTGGGAGGAGAGGAGGCCCGACCCCACGCAGCTTTGGCTGCACAGGAGCCCACAATGAATGGATGCCGCCGCAGGCAGCCTGCTGCGCCTCCTCAGCCCCACAGAGCTGCCAGGGCTCCGCCACACAAACCCCGTGCTGCTAGGAGCCATCACTCAATCTGTGGCCGAGACTCAGGGCACACACTCCAGCCCAGCTTTCCCCAGACTTCGCGGCTCCCTGGTTATTTTCCTGCCAGGTTTTCAAAAGAAGTGCAGGAGGAGGAGGGATGCGGGGGAACCCCCACGAATTCCTTGAGAACAAGAGAAGGCACACAAAGGAGGAGCCGAGAAGGAGGGAGGGAGGCTCACGGGGTGAGAGCAAGACAGGCAGACTGCCGCTGGGAGCGGAGGGGGGCGGGGAGCCCGTGGAAAAGCTCGACCCACACAGGCGGGGTGCAGGGCTCCGACAGGAAGGAACAAGGGGGTGCAGGGAGCAGTGACCCCAGGATGGAAAAAGGGGGCAAGAGAGCAACCAGGGGAGGGGGAAAGGTGGAAGGCTTGGGCGCCCTGGAGCCAAGGCCAACAGGAGCCCAAGGGCCCAGTGGGACTCCCACCCAGTGAGGTCCGGGCCAGACCTAGCTCCCTCCTCGGCAGTCACTTGTGTACAGTAACCAAATTAATCTTGCCGTAGTCAAATTTATCATGTGAAGGGGGGAAAATATATTTGAGATGATGTATAATTTACAAAGACCCTGCATTATTTAAAATAAATATTCTGGAGCGACCTCTGCAGAAGGCGTCCAAGACCATTATTCAACCCGAAAAGTGGAAATTGATGCTTTGCTCCCACTTTAATCCCCCCCCCACCTTTTTAAACAAACAAAAAATATATAAAATAAATAAAATTAATAACTAAGAGCAAAAGAAGTTAGAGGGCTCTGGAAAAGCTTTAGGAACCCTCCATCTGAAGGGGGAAAAAAAGGGTGTCAGAGGCTGGAATATATTTCTTCAGCCAGTTCATTAAATTAATTTGTAAGCAGTGGCTCTGAAATTATATCCGATGAAAAATGGCCTCAAAATTTAAATGGTACAAACTCATCTTATTAGAGGCAAAACATTAAAAAACAAACACATCCCCCCCACCCCCCAGCATAGCTTTAATTTCTCTGGGTGGGGGAATGGGAGGCGTGTGATGGATGGTTCTTACCTTATTCATAAGCGAGGATAAAAGAGATGAATTTGCCGGGACTGCGTGGCCATTTGATTCATTACTGGAACACACAAACCAAGGGGCTTTAGCTCAGACGTTCGTGGGACCGAGCCCGGAGAGTCACCCCTCCCAGTCGGCCCATGGGGCACTGGCCCCGCCCAGCTACATTTCCCGGGGCAGGTGGGTGACCCCTGGTCAGGAGAGGTGGGCCCCTGGCCCCAAGGGGTCTGGCTCTGAGGGTGCTGTCCCCAGAGCCTCCTGCAGGGGGCAGAGCTGGGAGGCCTGAGCCTCCCCTCACCTGGGCTCCTTCAGAGTCAGGTCTAAACTGCGGTCCTGGGAGGCCTCGTGGGGACCTGGGGCGCCAGCACTCTCACCGGGCTCCTGCTTCACCGGGGCTGGGGGGAACCTGGCAGGGGTGGCCTGCTGCCCGTTTCCTACAGGGGAGGGGAGGGAAGACGGTGTTAGAGGGACCGAGGGCTTCATAGGGGCACCAACCGGAACCCCCCAAGGGGAAGACGGCGGGCCGGGTGGGCTGAGGCCCTCGGGGAGCCTTGACTGCTGGTCAGTGGTTCTCCCCACTGACAAGATCGCTTGTGACGCTTCCCCCTGTGTGGCAATTCTTCAAGTGATAATTATTGCAAAATTATGTCAAAGTTGTCCTGGCTCAGGGCCTCCTGGAGGAGAAGGGCGGTAGGCTGGGGAGGGGGCTGGGACGGGGGTGGGGGCCCTTCATTTTCTCCACCGACTGTCACAGTCAATTTGTGGGGCTGCCGCTTAGGCTTTTATTAAAGACTCTGTTAATGCTGAGGGAAAGTGGCAGATCTAGACTGGGAGCTGCGCCCCCTCCGCGGGTCCCGTCCCCACTGTTGCCGGGGCGACGGCCCTGCCTTCCACTGAGCATGCCCAGGAGGGGCATCTGCTGTGTCAGGGCTATGGAAGCTGACAGCCAATCAGAGCGGTTCAAACTATGTGACCTCGCCCGTCAAGCTGTCCAGGGCAGGGATATGAGGCCCACCCTTGCCAGGCAGGGCTGGATGGGGTGGGTGGGGGGAGCGGGCGGGGTGTGGGCATGGGTGCAAAGGCTGGAGCTGGGTGGGCAGAAGACTCAGGAGGCCAAGCAGAACAGGGCCAAAGAAGTTGCTGACAGGAACATGTCCACGGAGCCTTTCCCCACAATCCCCAGTGACTGAAATATTAATCTGCCCCAAGGCGCTGCAGCTGACAGAGAGCTGCTTCACAGACAGCAAGTGTCATTTTATTAAAAAATAAAGGAAAATGGCCCCCTCCCCTTCACTTGACCTTTCTTTTCGGGGAAGGAGCTTTTTCTTAAGAAAAGAAAGTACTTGACAGCCTGGCCACCAAGCCCTGTGTGGCCCCAGCCTGCAGGCACCTGACCAGAGGTGCACGGCCCTGGGCAATCTGGCCTGACCCTCCCGACACGTGGAGTAGAAGGTGGGTGTCGGCTGACAGGAGTATCCCAGTGGGAAGACGCTCTAGTTTTCAGAACTCAGAGTCCACATTCCAGGAGCTGCCCAAAGCCACTAGCGCAGGGTCCCCAGGGAAACAGGGCTCTGACCCTCCAGCCAGCTCAAGCTCGGGGGGACCACAGGGACTCTCAGTCTTGGTGAGTCTCCAGACATTCTCAGGAGCCAGACTACTGAGGGCCAACTTGGTCACCTCCCAGGGGGTGTATTTGGGATCAGTATATCCCCCCACTATTCCATCAGCTCTACAAGGCAAGGACTTTGTTGTCTTCCCCGCCATGTCCCCAGCCCCCAGCCTGGCTCCTGGCTCTGCAACAAGCTGCCCTCAGTGAGCAAAAGTGGTTGATGAATGGATGAATGAAGTGAGCCCGGTCCCAGACAAAAGCAGAACTCTTCTTAAAGATCTTACTAATGCTAATTACCTGGATGGGGGGAAACAGATAAAGAGGAGCAAGGGAAACAAAAAAGCCAAAAAAAAAAAAAAAATTCAGAGGGAAAAAAAGTAGAACAATTTTTTAAGGAGCAGAAAATTTGAGAGAAAGGGGAATCACTTTCCATGATGGGCCAGATGAAAGACAGAGACATAATCCTGGCAACTCCAACACAGCAGCCACTGACCAGATGTGGCTCAACTGAAAGAAACCCCAATCCAGGTCTTGGTCCCACTAGCCAATTTCAAGCACTCAACAGCCACGTGACAAGGGGCTACCATATTGAACAGTGCAGAATGGAACACCTCCACTATCACAGAACGTGCGACTGTTACAGTGCTGATGGAGAGCGAGAGCCTGGGCAAGGCATCCTTGGTCTCAAGGGGCTGTCCAGGCCTGAATCCCCTGAGCATCCCTGCAGTACGGCCACCCTAGCCCTGGGCTGAAGTCGTGTCCCTTCCCATCATCTGGAGGAGGTCCCAGGGAAGCCTGGGGCTCAGGGACGGCTCCCACTGGGGCTGGACTTGTGACATGGCAGGGTAGGGGGAGCTTGCAGAGGCCCTGGGGATGCACAGGTACCCTGTGAGGCCGGGATTACTGCCCCTACTTCACAGATGAAAAGACAGAAACAGGAGTTGCCTGGGATGGGCAGGTCAGAGAAAGGGGCCCCAAACAGGAAATAAAGAGGATGGAGGCAGAGACCAGGAAAGAGGGGCGCAGGGGACTTGGGGCCAGGGATAGAAAGGCCCCCTTGCCAAACACCCCTACTCTGCTCTGCGCGGGGGTCAGTGAGCTCCTGGGGTTGGAGAGGAGTGGGCTTCCCAGGCAGGGCCCAGCCTGCTCACCTGGGTCAAAGGGGGCAGAGGGCTTGAGGGCGGCCGCGGCCAGCCTGGCCATCATGGGCGAGATGAGGCCTTTGCTGGCTGAGATCCTCTCCATGATGGAGGCAGGGGGCACGGGGACTGAGGCAGCCCCCGCCACCGCCGAGTCACCAGCTCCCGAGGCTGCCAGGGCGGGCGTGTCAGGGGTTGCTGAGCCTGCTGTCCCGGACGACATGGCACCCATGAGGCCGGGGGCACCCACCGGCAGGGAGGCACTGCCCCGGCCAGGAAGGATGGGGAAGTAGGGTGCGGCGCTGGCCAGGCCAGAGTTGGAGAGGGCCAGCGCCAGGGGGATGGAGCTGGGCAGGCCCTGGGCCAGCAGCCCCGAGATCTTGCTGTTGGGAGGCTTGGTGGCGCTGGGCACGGCCTCGGAGGCGGCAGTGGCCGTGGCCAGGGAGGCGGAGGACTGCTGGCTAGTGGGGGAGGCGCTCAGGCTGGAGTTCTTGCTGCTCAGGGCCGAGAAGTCGACCAGGTCGTCGTTGCTGGACTCCTCGTGCTCCGTGTCCTTGGCGCCCAGCAGCGAGGGTGGCAGCCCCAGCACGCCGGAGCCGGAGGCGCGTATGTGCCTGCGCTCGTGCTTGCGCTTGTGCGAGGTCATCTGGCTGGTGGAGGTGAAGGTGAAGCCGCAGCCGGTGCGGATGCAGTGGAAGTGGTTGGTGGCCTTGCTGTACACGCAGCCCTCGTACTTGCACTCCTCGTACTTGTAGAACTTCTTGAAGCCGTCCTTGGCGTAGGCGTCGTCCTTGATGTGGTAGCTTTTGTGCTTCTCGATGTCACACTTGTTCTTGAAGGTGAACGTGCAGCCGGGGCGCCTGGGGGTAAGGGGGGGCACATAGGGAGGCTGTCATGGGGCCTCGCGAGGTCAGGAGGACTCCCTGCCCTGCTCCCACGGTGGCCCCGGGAGGGATGGGCCTCGGGGTGGAAGACCAGGCTGGACGCTCAGGCGGGGCCTCTGAGCAGCCCTTGGCTCCTGTTCCTACTGCCCTGAGGAGGCGGGGCTCCGAGCCACCCAGGGACCTGGGGCCCTGCCTTCCGGCCCTCCCCAGGCCAGGAGCCTCCCCAGCCGCCTCCGCTCACCTGCAGTGGAAGTGCGTGGTCTTCTGCCCGTAGAACTGGCAGTCGGCCGTGCCGCAGTCCTCGGTGGCACGGAAGCGCTGGAAGCCGTCGTTGATGAGCTGGGTGTTCTTCTTATGGAAGTTCTCATGGGTCATCACGTCTGACGTGCTCGTGTACACCTTGTTACAGCCCACCTGCAGGGGCCAGATCGGCAGTCAGGGGGGCCAGGCACCCGGTGAGCTCAGGGAGGCTGTTCCTCCAGGTGCAGTTGACCCCAGTGGGGGAGCTTCAGCACGCATCAACATCCAACTGGTGGGATTGCAGTTAATGAAGGATGACCCATCAGGCCCCCCAGGGCCTGGTCTGTGCTGAGTACAGTCTGTCTTCAGAGAGCCTGGGACACCTCCCCACACAGGCGTGGGAGTCCTGTGCTGCAGGAGGTAGCTTTTGGGTCCCCAATCTGTGGCTCTACCTCTGAAGCCCCCTGAGTGAGCAGGGCTGGACCCAGGGGCCTGGCAGTCACCTTTAGCCCAGGGACTTGCTTGGCGGACAGTTCCTGGCACCGGGCCCTCCCTACCCCACCCGAGCTGGGCCAAGGCAGGCAGCGTTGCCATATTGAGTAAAAACCAGTGGAATCCGAACACTCTTGAGGGCTGGGCCGTGCCAGTGTCTGCACCATCTCAGAGCCCGGAGAGCAAGCCCCCCTCTCCTCCTGGCCCAGGTTGTTTCACAGAGGCCATAACAACCCCCTGACAAATATCGGGGGAGGTGCGGCGGCTGCTATTTGCAACCCAAAGTCGCTCCCCCTGGACCTGACACCTTGAAAAAGCCCAGACTCTGCGTGGCATTAAAACAAAGAATTAAACAAAAACCTCCTCAGGAACCATTTGCAATGCTGCTCTTGGTGTTAAAGCCTGAAAAATGTCGGTCTGTATAAACAGCTCGCTGAATTGCACCCACACCAAGTATGGCCATGGGGAAGGCCCCACCCGGGCCCACCGGGCACTGCCCGAGCCTGAGCCCCAGAGACCCTCTCTGACAGAAAGGAGAAGGGGAGGCGCCCCGCCCTGGGCAGGCCAGCCTCCGGGGCAGGGTGGGGGCGAGGGTGGGGGCGGGGCACCTGCATGCAGTGGTAGTGGGTGCTCTTCCCGTTGAGGTGGCAGCCGTGGTAGTAGACGCTGCAGTCGTCCAGCGGGCTGAAGCGCATGAAGCCGTGCTGCAGGGAGTTGTCCCGCTTCTTGTGCATGTTGTAGTGCCGGATCACGTCCTGCTTGCTCGTGAACCTCTGCCGGGAGAGGGCCTGGTGGGTGGGAGGCCGCGCCTGGCCCCAGGGCCCTCCTGTTCTCCTTACAAAGAACTCTATTTGGGTCGAAGCAGCCCAGACCGCCCCAAGGCCAGCACCCTGGACTTGGGAGGGAATAATTTAGAAGGTCCCAGAACCACAGATCCTTCCCTGACCTTCTCCATGTCTCTCCATCATCAGGCCCGGAAGCAGAGAAGATGAATCCGAGCCAGGCCTTTCAGCCAAGGCTTCTGACAGGTGACAACTCATTTTGTCTAGTATCACCAATGGGCCCTGCCAGGCTGGGCTCCCTGGTGAGACAGACCACCTGCATTCCCCTCTCATTTGCTTGCTCTGCACTCACCAGAGGATGAGCTTTGAACATAAGGGACAGTCTACCTGAACTTCAACATAATCATCTGTAAAATGGGGCAGTAGTACCAGCCTCATGAGGACACTGGAAAGAGCTGACTAGACAAGGTATGCAGGCTGTCTGAGAAGTTCTTGGTGCGTGGTGGACTCAGTGCATTGGAGCAAGAATAATTATTACTGGGGAGGCAGAGGGCTCCAGACCCCATCAGACACCTGTGGGCAGCAATCTGGGAATGTGGACAGGCTGGGAGTTTTTCTGGCCTCTCTTCCTGCCCAAGTCAAGTTCAGGTGGCCCAAGCAGAACCCAGCAGTCCTGTCCTACTTCCAGGAGGCTCCTCCGCTGCTGTGCCAGCCTGCAGGAGCACGGCCAGTGCCCACGGGACATACCTGGTAGTTGCACTCGGGGTCGAGGCAGTGGTAGTGCTCGCGGTACTGGTAGGCGCAGTGGATGTGGCCACAGTGCTGACTGCCTGAGAACCTGCAGGGAAGAGGGGGTGGGCTCAGGCCTCTCTGGATGCCAGCTCCAGGGTCCTCAGCCTCTGTGGCTGAGAAGAGTCTGTGTCTGTGCTCCAGAGGACTGCTTCTGGGGTGTGGGGGCCTTGGGTAGAGATCTGGAGGGGCAGAGGTAGCCCCTGTGTCCGTGAAGCAGAGGCTGAGAAGGCCAAGGAGAGTGAGGGGGCCGCTGGGAATCCCAGACCCACTGAGCTGCAGAATGAGCCTTATCTGCCCCAAGAGGGAATGCCGGGCCGGGTTGGGGGGCACAGAGGCCTGGTGCCAATGTTGCATGGAGGAGGCGGGGCCAAGGCAGAGGCCAGAGCAGGGTCAGGGGAAGAAGCCTAGGATGGGATGGGATGAGGTGGGGAAGGCATGAGCCCCAAGGCAGCCCAGCCGCTGTTTCTGCAGGTGCTGCCCTCCCACTCCCCACCCAGCGCCGGGTCAGGTGCTGGGGACCCCAGTCGGGCCAGCTCACGGCCCTGTGACTGAGAAGTGTTAAAGGGCTCTCTCTGTCCTGGGTTTTCTCGACACTTGAAACAGTCCAGAGTGATGAATTTTTAAAGCCCAGCATCTGTTTGGCTTCCCGTGGTAGGGAGCATGTTCTCCGGCCAACTCCCCAGCTCGGAGCCCCTACTAGCTGCCTGGCCACCACCGCCTGTGGTCCAGAGCGCCCTGGGCCATCTCTAGGGTCCAAGACTGCCAGAGTGGGGGATCCTGCAGCCTGAATGATGACCACCTGGGGAGAACACACCATGACAACTGTGGACACGGTGGTGGGCTCAGCCTGCCTGCCCCACCATGGAGCGAGTGAGGGGAAGCCTATGTAACGGGGAGAACCACTTGCGAATAAAGATTTAAGCTGAAGCTGCCAAAAGAGCCATCTGCTGAGGCACTAATAATAATGATAATAATAATAATAAAGAGAGCACAGCAAAGCTGAAAAGACAAGGAGGGACAGGAGGGAGACACAGAGAGGGACGGAGATTAGCAGAAAGACGGCTGCCGGGGCCTGGCCCGGCCAGGTGCTGCCCCAGCCAGGTGCTGCTCCGCCAGGTACTGCCCGCCGGGGGCCTGAGCTGGGGAATCTGATGAGGTGAAGTTTCTTCACCTGCCAAGCCCGCTGCCTTAAGGAGGTAAAGGGGCAGGCCTGCAGTCAGGTGGTGAGGGTCAAGGTCTAGCCTGGGGTTGGGGGGGGGTCGTTGCACACTGAGGCCACCTGACCACACCCCTTCTTATCCCCTTACTGTTCCACAGTGGCTTGCATTGCCCTCCCGGCAGCCCACCCCCACCAAGGCTCTGGATTAGCTGTGGAGGGGGGCCCTGTGCTCAGCTGTGGCCGGGCCCTGCTAGCGGGCCCTTTCAGGTACCCGAGTCCTGCCTGGGGTACAAGCTACTTAAGGGTCTGTGGTCTGGACCCCATGAAGGGGGCGGGGGCTCTGAGATGGGGCAGAGGGCAGTCCCTGGAGGGAATCTGGAAGCAGGAGTGTGTGGGGGTGAGGAGGCAGCAGGCAGCTGATACTAGCAGTCAGATGGGCATGCGGTCCCACGGTCCCCAGCATTCCTACCCCGCCCACCTCTCCAGGGCAGTCTCCTCCCGAGGGGCCTACCTGGCAATATATTTCTGGTAAATGTTTACATCTTCAGTGACAGCTGGTTTATCTGTGGGCAATCCGTTCCTGGTGAGAGACACACAGGGCACAGCTGATGAGTGGACGAGGCGGCCTCCTGCCCCAGGCATGTCTGGGGGCAGCTCCCTGCCGTGGGGTCCTGACCCTCATCTCCCTTGCTCTGTAGCATCCTGGGCACTTGAGGTGGGATGGGAAAAGTCCTTTGGCAGAAAACTAGCACAGCTGGGTTCAGTTGGCCCACCTTCGGCAAGGACTAGGCTGTCTCAAGCTAGCAGGGCTGGAGGGCTCCACCCTGAACATGGGTCTGACCTAGAGTCCAACCCTCAGGAGGCCTGGGAAGCTGGGGCCAAGCCCCTCTTGCACACAGCGGGGTCAGGACACTGCTGGCTGAAGAGGGGTACCAGGGACCACTGGGGAAGACCCCGGGGGAAAGGGCAAGAGTAGCACCAAGCAAGTGTGGCTGAGGGGTCGGAAAAGCCCCCCGACACCCCCCGTGCCGAGGGCGGCTCTCTAGACCAGCTCTCAGGTTTCTGGCCCTCCCCCAAGAGGGATGGCTGTGGGGAAAGGTGTTCTCAGCCCCACACATGGATCCATCCGTCATTTTGCCACTGCCGAGGGCTTCACGTGGGGTCCGCCCGCCCCAGCCTCCTACCACCTCCTGCTGCCAGTTACACAGCCCAGGCTCTGAATCCAGGAGCCAAGGCCACCAGCTTGGAGCCCAGAACCCCCAACCCAGCGTAGGGTTTTCCCAGCCAACCGTAAGCCCGCAGCTGACCCTCGTGGTGGCAGGCAGAGAAAGCCTGCTGTGGGCAGATGGGGTTACAGTACTCTGTGGCAGGTGTGTCAGCAGGGGAGCAAGTGCACAGAAGCACAGGCAGGCCTTGGAGATGATGTAGGCTCGCTTCCAGACCACCATGATCAAGTGACGGTCACAATGAAGCGAGTCACGTGAACTTTTTTGGTTTCCCAGAGTACAGAAAAGGTATGCTTATGCCATACTGTAGTCCATTAATTGTGCAATAGTATCATGTCTGGAAAAACCATGCACATGTCTTAATTAAAAAAGGCTTTACTGCTAAAACACGCTAACCATCAGCTGACAACGCAGGGTTGCCACAAACCTTCAGTGCACAAGAACACGCGACATCTTCGAAGCGCAAACAAGGTTTGCCTGTATGTGGTGTGTGAGGGTGTGTGCACACAGCAAGATGTATAGTGTGTGTGTCTGTGAACTGGGTGTGAGTGATTATGTAGGCTGTGTGTGTAAGTACGTGTGAGAATCTGGGTGCACAGTGGATGTGCGTAAGATGCGGGTACATGTGTCCACAAGTGTGAGCTTCAGAGGCAGAAAGTGGGTCTCTGGGTCACCCAGTGCTGGACTCAGGGCTGGCAGTGAGGGTGGCGCGCGCCTTACTTGACAGTGGAGACGGTCCCCGTGGTGATGGAGTCTGTTTTGGAGAAGGTTGACTTCAGGTACTCGGGAGTGTTGAAAGGCAGGGAGGCAGATGGCTCAGGGCCTGGCCCAGGGGCACTGGGAGCGGTGGGCACGCTGGCGAGGGGTGCGGGAGCCAGGCTGGGGGTGGGCGGAACCTTGGCGGGGCCAGGCTTCTGGATGGCCCGGACGTCGTACTTGGAGGGGCGCCCCACCTTGCCCGTCTTGAAGGCGATGGCCCCACCCATGTCGGGGCTGCCCTCCCCGGGTTTGAAGAGGTGCAGGTACTTGACGTTCTCCAGGTCGTACTTGGACGGCTTCTTGTAGGCGCTCCCGTTTTGGGGCCGCAGGTTCTCGCCCGTCTTCAGTTTCTGGATGAAAAAGTCGTACTTGGAGGCGCGGGCCACCAGGCCCTGCATGGGGACGCTGCTGTGCGAGGGCAGGGGCAGGATGGTGGCCTTGGTCTCCAGGTGCGTGGTGCTACTGGGAAGCCGCAGGCCGGGCAGGGGGCCCAGCGCCTCCTTGCCTGCCCGCCCCTCAGCCGTGGTGCCGTGGGCCGGCCAGGACAGCTGCTCGCCAGCCTTGAGCTTGCGGATGTACTCCTCGTACTTGGAGAACCGCGCCCGCTTGCTGAGGGCGTCCTCGGAGGCGGGCAGCGCGGAGGAGGTGGCCGCCTCGGGGGTGGAGCCCGCATGCAGCTTCTCAAAGCTGATCTTCCTGGCCAGCTCGTCCCTCGTGTTCTGGTCGTCGTAACCAAACATGCCAAGGAACTCAGTCATTGTGGAGGCCGCGTAGTCCCGCAATGAAGAGGCCTCTCCTATGGGAGAGGAGAGGGGCTGTCACCTCTGGGAGGGAGCAGGGTAGCCAAGGGACAGGCCACCCCCAGAGAGGGAGAGGGCCGGCCTGGGGAGGGGCGGAGCAGGACATGATCTATGGACATTTGGCTCACTTGTTAGGTTTTACGACTCTTAAATTAATTTGTTTAAAAAAAAAGTAATTAATACTGGGGTAAAATAAAACGAGTTCATCAATGCCAGGAAAATCAATTTCCTAAATGTTCTGGCCGATGGCTTTTCAGTACATTAAACAAAGTTTCATAAATGTCTCCGCTCTCTCGCCTTGGCCTAATATGAAAGAGAAGTCATTTTACTGGAAGTAAGGCCAGATCTCAACCTGCCTCTGGGGTGGGGGTGGGAATGGGGGCTGGGGACAGGTAGGGTTGTGAGCCAGTGGCTGGGCAGTCAGGAGGACCCTTGGGGACCGGTCGGGGTGGGCCTGGCAGAGTTGGCCTGGCAGACCTTCACTCCCCCCAGAAATGGACACACAGACCCCTGATCCTCGGGAGGAGGACGAGGGGCTTGCCCGAAGCCTCCTCAGAACCTGTCCTCTTGGCCCCTCCCAGACCCCCAAGTTGCTAACGGCCCCAGACAACAAGGCCAAGGGGGCAGAGAGCCTGCTGATGTGAGGCTCAGACTCCCTCAAGGCCCCACCCGAGCCAAGACTTATGACATGGGGAGGCCTACAAACCTCCCTGCCACCCTCTGGTCACTCGTGTTCACGCACAAGGGTGGGCCACCCCGAGGAGAGTCAGGGCCGGAGACACAGCAGCTGACGGTCCGCATCTCTCACTCCAGTGTCCATGGCAGGGCACACGGGGAGTCCCCCGCAGCCACCTCCCCGTGGGGGAGTGCATGTGGGGCCGTGCATGCACACACACTCTCACAAGCTCATGTCCTAGTGATTGTCCGAGACACACATACAAGTGTATCCAGACCACCTCAAACTCCACATCCAGCTTCCCAAGACTGTCCCATTTGGCCTGGGGCTGTTCCCTGGAGACGAACCCCCTTCCACACACAATGTGCCACCACTGCAAGCCTGTGGGACGCCCCCACCCCCAGGACGTGTCTTCCTGCGCACTCACTAACACCGACCACCAGCTATACGCCACCCCGAGTCAGGGGTGGGGACACGCAGGTGGGTGAGACTCGTCGGGCCCCAGAGGACATGTGTTCTCTCTACTCCTGTCTGAGCCTGCACACTCGGGCACCGAGCTCCAGGCTGGGAGGTCCTAACAGCCCAGCCAGGGAAAGGTGTGGCCAGCCCCCAGCAGCGGGCTCTTCTCCCACCCCCAACCCCACCCGGAGGTGGTCTGAGAGCCGGTCTGGGCTCCAGCACAAGAGAAAACCTAGCAGCATGTAGACAGAGCCTCCGCGCTCCTGGGAGGAGGGGAGGAGGGCAGTTCTGTGGGGTCTGGGGCCCTCCGGGTGAGGACAGAACAGTCATGGACAGCACCCGGCCCCCAAGGTGGGGAGAGTGACTCAGGGAACCAACAGATGGCTGTCCCCCTGGGCTGGCTGGCTGGTGGGCTGCCGTCCTGACCTCAAGCCACTTGGGGTGGGGGACCCAGCCTGGGAGGGGTGGGCTCTGGATGCTAGATTCAGTGGCTCAGGGACCAGGGAAAGGGGCTAAAAATAGCTGGAGGCAGCTGAGCCCTCGCTATATATGGCAGAGAATCAGAAGGCTTTGAAGGGCAGACGGCTTAGAGCAGGGAGGGGGCCAGGCAGGGGTCCCGGGGGCAGCCCAGAGGCCTGCAGTCCCAAGGCCACTGTGGGCAGCTTGGGCTCTGGCTGCCCAGCTCCAGGGCCCAGGCTGAGGAGCCTGCCTGGCATCATGCTGCCATCCCGCTGCTATCCCAAACCCGAGGGGGTGAGGCCTGGAGCCATGAGGCCACCGGCAGTTTCCAGCCCTGCCTCCTGATGTGCTGGCTCGCCACTCCCCCGGGAGGAACTGGGGCGCTGAAGGGACAGTGGCCCTGGTCCCTGTCCCTCCCCACTCCTCAGGCCCAGCACAGTCACCTTGTGTCTGGGAACGGCAAGGGCTTTTCCTATCAGAGGAAACTGAAGGTCACACTTTTCCTCATTGATCTTGCAATGTTTGTTAATTACTCTGTCACTGATGTGGCGAAGGATAATTAAACAGCTCTGTTTATATCTTATATGCATAATTATGTGGCTGCGCAGGGCTCCCCGCGCAGGGAGGAGATGCGCCCCTTGCTGCAGGGGAAGGGGAGGCTCGGGATGCTAGGCGCCCGCTGCAAGGAGGCTGGGGAGCTGAGGAGAGCCCGGGCCCCAAGCTCCAGCCCTGGCCGTGCCCCCTCCCACCCAGAACTGAGGTCCTTCCTCCGCAGAGCAGAAGGAGCTCAGGGCTGCTCTGCATCTAAGGACACGTGGACCCCAGAAGAGCAAGGCCTTAGCCATCTCGTGGGAGAGAGGTCAGCCAGGGGACCGTGTCCAGGGCAGGTGGGTGCAATGGGATCTGCTGGCTGGCTGTCCCTCTCCACATATCCAGGTACTACGCCCCCCAACAGGCTCCTTCCCAAGCAGGTACTTGTGGTGAGCCATCTACCCACACACTATCCATCCATCCATCCATCCATCTGCCTGTCCACCCATTCATTTGTCTTCCTGAAGACCCACTGTGTGTTCAGCAGCTCATCGCAACCCTGCTCACACATGTGGAAAGCTGCTTTCTCAGGCCCTTCCCTTCTCACCCCTGCCACACCACCCCCCGCCCCAACCCCTGACCGACTCCTCTCCCCCATGCCAGCCGTGACCTCGGCCCCAGCCCCCACCCCCTCAGGAGTCCTCCATGGGCCCTAAAGAGGGGTCACTACTTGGAGCAAGAGTAAGGGAAGAGGGCGTGCTCTGTAGACACACCACCCCTCCTCCTCGTGGGGTTCTGTCCCATCCAGGGCTTAGATACCCACCTGAAGCCTGCTTGGCACTGGGGCCACCGTCATCCTTGGAGCCTGCCCCGTCTGAGTTCTTCTCCTCCAGGACGCTGCTGTCCTTGGGGGGCTCTTCGCCGTGGTCCTCCTCGTCGCTGCAGCCCTGGGGCTGGACCATGTAGACGCCCTCGGGCGGCAGCTCCAGGCCCTCCCGGGCGATCCGCCCCAGCACAGGCGCAGGTGCCGGCTCCTCGCTGTACTCCCCGTTGACCCACTTCTCAATCACCGCCCGCCTCTTGTCTTCTTCGCTGCGGGGGGCCCGGGCCACCCCAGACTCGGGGCCACTGCGCTCTTTGTCCCGGGGCTGCAGCGGGCTGCCCTCAGTGTGGGCACCGGCCTCCCCACCCTTCTCCACCTCCACCTGGCGGCTCAGCTTGGCGCAGATGGCGTTGAGCTTCAGGCCGCCTTTGCGCTTGGCCGCCATCGCGGGCTTTCCTGCGGGCGGGTCGGTGCACCGGGTGCCTTCAGCTGTGGGGATGGAAGAGAGGGGTCAGAGGCACCGCCACCCACCTCAACAGCCCCACATCCCCCAAGCCAGAGGTCTCCCCAGTCACATTCCACCCCACTGCCCTGACACCAGGCATGTCTGTCCCCTCACTAGACTGTGGGTTCTATTCTCAGAGCCTGGCATGGACTCCGTGGTTCAGAAATATCTTGTAAATGAACGAACGAATGGACGAATGACTTCACGCACAGGAACAGTCTTCTTCTCAGCCCTGGCTTCTGGAAACACTTCCTCCCCGTGTCTGGCCCTGGGAGCCAGGCCAGCTGTGCCTCAGGATGTCACTCTGCCTCCACCAACTCCTGCAGCCCTGGGGGGCTAGGCTAGCCCCAGGAAGCCCACTTTCCAGATCTGAGAAGCGGGAATAGATTGGGATTCCTCAGATCCCCAGTGGAATGCCCAGAGGCTGCCATTCTAGTGCCTCATCCCTGAGCATGACAGTGCGATGCAAACGGCCTGGAACTGTAAGTAGGCTGCCCGGGCACTGGCCACCTCCCTCTCGGCCACTGAGCAGGGTGCCCAGGGTCTTGGGAGGGGAATGGCAAGACCACCCCCATACAGCTGGAACCTGCCACAAATGCCAACCAAAGCTGACACACCTACACCGGTTTATTTGTATATCGGTCCATCTGTCTGTCCACCCATCCATTCAGCGAGCTCCTACATGGCAGCGCCAGGGGTGGGGCGGTGGCCACGGCAGACACAGTCGTGGCTCACACTCCCTTTCTGCACAGGGGGCCCCATCGAAGCCTCTAGATGGCAGGGCTCCCAGGGGGTGGGCATGGCCTCATCTCCACACAGCTCAAAAGGTTAAGCCAAGGGAGGAACTCTGCTCCCAGGCCCACAGTCAGAAGGGGCTTCACTATAATGGATCAAGAGCCTAAACACACATGCTGGGAACCCACTGAGAGGCTGACTCGGACAGAGATGGGCACACTTGGGCCAGGACCTCATCTGTAGGCAGACTTGGCTTGTGCACACAGATGGTGGCCCCCGATACAGACAATGCCCGGCAGCCCCAGGTCCTTGTCTTGAAGCCAGCTGCCCAGTTCTCCCAGTCCTGTGGCCCTGGCTCTTCCGGGCCCCACCCTCACCCTAGCCGGATGCCCACTCTACCCATGTTTGTCCACATCTCGAAGTCTGCACTGCCCACACCCAAGTCTCCAAGCACCATCATGGGCTCTTTCTCAAGGCTCATTGACAGGGCCCTTCATCACGCCATCCCACCTGACCTCCAGGCCAGCCACCAGGCTCTGTGACACCAGGCTTCCTCAGGCAGATCTATGGGGGGCAGGCCGCACCTGGGCCCCTCTGCCCCCGGCCCTGGTAGAGAAGGAGGGTGGGAGTGGGGGAGCCTGCTCTATTTTTACCAGGAGGTAAGCAGCCAAGTGTGTATGGCAGACGGCAAATGAATCTATAAATATTTATCCCAAGGAAGAGGGAAGCAGAAGCTCCCAGGGCTGCACTTGCTGCTGGTGACACCCCGTCCCTGGGCCCCCACCCATCCTGGAGCCTCCTGGCACTTGGGCCCACCCAGCCCTGCCCACCCTTTCCTGATGCCGGCCGTGTGCCTGGCTCAGTCCCTTGCGGGCCCCTACCAGATGTGCTGCAGCTGTGTGCCGGGGGGCCCCCCCAGCCTGCAGGCCCCGTGGCTCCGCCCATGCCCCCGACACCTGCCCTCCAGCTGCTGCTCTGCCCCGCCCACCTGCCTTCCAGATGCTGCCCTCCCTCTGCCTCCCGCTGCTCCCAGGGGTGGAGGTGGGGTAGGCATGTCAGCCTGGGGTGCAGGGCAGGAGGCAAAAGCAGGCCTTCCTTGTAAGTGCACACGCGTGAGAGTCTGGGGCTGTGAGTAGAGGGGTGTGTGTGTGTGTGTAAGAGCTGAGGTTCAAGTTGCCTGCCCGCCCGCCTTCCGGCCCACCCCGTGGGGCCTTCTCCTCTACCCCTCCTTCAGGACCCTGGGACCTGCAGACTACCCCCCTCGTGGTCTGACCCCAGGCTCCTGTCCATGTAAACATTCCCCTGACTTTCTTCCCTAAAATATAAACGCCGTGGCCGGGCCTCAATGGGAGGAAGCCATCCGTCCCCGGCCCTGTCACTGCCCCTTTCATCTCCTTCCCGCCACCAGCCTGCCCGCTGCTCTATTTACACTGGAAACTTCCTCTGGGAACAATACTGCCCAGGAGGCCGGCTTGAGCTGGAGGGTGGGAAGGCACGGGGACTCCCGTACCGCTAACCTGAGACCCGGCTCCAGAGAGGAGGCGAGGGGCAGGGCGGCTGCAGTGGGCCCAGCTGGGCCCCGGGGAAAGGAGCAGGCCGGTCTCTGCCTGTGGGCCGCCAGCCCAGGGCATCTCCCAGCCTGCAACCTCTGGCCCCAGGGACGCTGGATGGGCCAGGGTGAGCCCTGGGAGGCAGCACTGCACCATGGTGTGCCCTGGCCTCTGGGGCAGACAGTTGTGAGTTCAGGGCCTGGCTCTGCCCCTCGCTAAGCTCTGGGTTCTGAGCGAGCTTTCCCCACCATGAAAGGATTGCAGGACTAAGGTGACAGGGTGCCTGTCTGTGCCAAGCACAGGTCCTGACAGTCAAGCATCTGGGAAAAGGCAGCTGAGCTCTGGGAGGGGACAAACAGGCAAGTGTGGTGCCACCTCTGGGCACGAGATCCCTAGCTAGACCAGGAAACCACACCTGGGCCAGAAGAGGTTGCTGGTGGGGGCACAGGAGAGGCTGGAGGCCCAGGCTGTGGGCAACAAATGACCTCTCCCTGGCTCCCAGAAAGTCTCTAAGCCTCCCCTCCAGGGGCTCCAAACTCAACAAGCCCCCTGCAGGCAGCTCTGTCTCCAAGCTGGGGGGTCTTGCTCAGGGTGGAGAAAGGGAGGGGCAAGAACTGGCCTGTCCTCACACCTGTAGGCGCTAGTTCATGGTGTCTCACCATGACCCCGTGAGGCAGGTACTGCCGTCGTCCCATTTGACAGAGGAGGAAGCTGACCCTGGAGCCGTGCAGACACTCCAGAGCCCGAGCGCCTGAAGGCCAGGGTGCAGCAAGGTGCGGGGCTGCTACCATGTCCCCGTGGCGGCTCCGGAGACTCCAGGAAGTCCCAGGCCACCCCGAGAGGGCTCCTCTCCACTCCTGCCCATCTCCTCCTCACCCCCACTCCCGGTTCCCATAACACGGAGCCCCCTAAAGTGTTAACTGTGATGGGTAAAATGGTGCAGCAGATTGCTACAATAAATAATTTACTGATATTTATAAATATGCAAATCAGCCAGCTTCAGAAATCGAATGAAGGGAGGGCCTCGGGAGAAGGGCCCGTTATGGCAGGAACCGCATCACTCCCTCCACAGGCTGGGGAAGGCCAGGGCTACTGCCAGCTCTGGGGGAGGGAGGGGGCTCCTCTAGCTGCACCTGGGCCCCTCATCCCTGATCCCTGGGGACTAAGCGGGTGGCTGGATTGGTTCCACCTCCTCTCCTGCTCAGGGCCAGGTCCTTCCTAGCCCTGGGTAGCCTGGGCTCAAGGGGACCGGAGACTCCAGGGCCTGATGCCCACGACTGGGTCTCAGAGTCAGCCTGGGGCGGTGGGGTGGGGGCTAGTCCCCAGGGGCTGGCAGGGCTGGCAGCCCCTCCCCACCGGTGAGTAATGTGTTTTGGGGCCGGGCGGACTGTCAGCTACCAGGCTCCGGGTGCTTTATGGGCTCTGCCTGGTGGCTCTGAACTCCCTGGTAGGAAATAAAGTTCTCCCTGCGCGTCCCTTCTAAACATTTCACTCAGTGGAAACGGTGTTTAAGAAAAATGAGGACATATTTCTTCCTAAGGATGCAGTGTCCCCTTTGGGCGGCCTAATGCCCGCTGTATATCACGAAGTGGCGAGGCAGGGGCCAGGTGCCCGTCCCCTCTGGTGGGGGTGGTCCAGGGGGCCGGCCTGTCTGCTGCCAGGTGGCTCGGGGGCCACGGGCACCACTAGGCCACTCTGGTGGCCGCCCTGGCCCGCACAGCATAGAGCAATATGGTAGCTGGCACCCTGAGCACCTCCCCTGCGCTGGGGACAGCACTGGGTAACCACTCAGAGCCTCAGTGACACACCCACCCCCATCCCAGAGCAGCCATCATCCTGACCATTTCCAGATGAAAAAGCAGAGCCCAGTGAGGCTGTCAACTGTCGTAGTCATCCAGCATCCGTGTGAGAGCTGGACTCAGACGTCTCACCATCTGAGACCCTAGGTGTACCTCCCACAGCCTCCCAACCAGGGTGGCAGCAATTTCGGAGCCTCCCTGCCACCCGTAAGGACCTGCACTTGATGGGCCACCAGCCCCAGGGCTGGGGTGCCGGGGGCTGAATTCCGAGGACACGACAAGAGCAAGCGGACTGCCCTGGTTCCTGCCAGGATGGACGGTTCAATTTAGACCAGGGGGCAGATGCTTGCTCAAGTCATTACAAGTGTGATCACTGTGGTGAAAAGTCTCGGTCCCACAGGAGTGGTGAGTCTAGGAAGCAAGGAAGGGTTCCCAGAGACACCTGTCCTGGCTCTGCTCCCCCACGAGCTCCCTTGGGGCCCCACCATCCCCCTGCCTCCCTCTTCCCCCTACCACGCAGCCCAACTCTATCTTAACAGTTCCAGCCCCGTCTCCCCAGACACGACCTGTGCCCTAGGAGAACAGGGGTGTCCTTCCTTCCCTCTTGGGCCCAATCCTGTGCCTCACTTGGCAGAGAGGAGCAGCCACTGCTCCTCGAGGCCCTCAGCTGGGCCCCCTGGTCCCCAACAGCTCCAGGTGGGCAACTGGGGGGGCCCAACTGCTGGGCCCTACGTGTGCCCCTTGGTTTATTTATTTATTATGATTTTTTAGTCCAGTTAAAAGGTTTACTATCCAGACGCGTCTAAGTGGCCTCACTTAGCGTAAGTAACTCTATAAATCAGGGAAACTGTTAGCATCCACCGCACAGGCTGGCCATCAATCTCCCCCAGGTCACAGCCAAACAGGAAGGGGAGAAAAAAAAAAAAAAAGAGTTACCACCCAGGGGAGATTTAAAACACACACACACAGCGCACACGCAGACTGTGCGCGCGCACACACATTCGGGCGTCTCAGTATTTGTACAATCACATTATAGTCACATGTGTACACACACAGCGGCCCGGAGACTGGCTGTGCCGCGTGCGTCACGACATGGATGCACGAACGTGGCTACTGCAGCCCGAGGGAGACACACCTGAGGAAGGGGTGAGCCCCCAGGGCTGCGCTCTCAGTGCCTGCGCCGCCCTGCCCAGGCAGGCGGCTCTGGAGGGCGGTGGGACCAGGAGGGGGTTCAGCTGGGTGCTTTCCCCTTCTGTGGCCTCTGCCTCTGCCAAACCCCAAGGGGCCAAGCTTTTCCCTTTTGTGTGCGGGAGGCAGGGAGGTGGTGCCCAAGGACGGGGCAGGGAGGTTGTCAGCCCCAGGCCACTGACAGGCCCTCGTCCCCTGTACCCAAGGCTGGGCACACCCCAGATGCAGCACGTGACTCAAGGAGGGCAGCACCATCCGGACGATCGACCAGCTTCGATGCAGAGCCCAGGACGATGCCCGGCAAGGCGAGCTTTCTGCAGCAGCCTCAGGAATGCCTCACCTCACTTGAGATGTGGCTGGATGCACAGAGCTTGGACACAGGCTCCCTCCCTGTCCCCAGAGAAGAGGCCCCAGACCTAGAAGGCCCCCACCAGGAACGGGGGTGGGGAGGCTGCTCCTGGCATTCTCTGAGGGTCCCCAAGGCCAGGCCGGGCAGTCGGAGGGCGGAAGACCCACCCAGGCCCACCGCCTCTCCCACCTCGCCCAGAGGCCTCCCCGGCTCACCCGCCCGCCTGCCCGCTGCATCTCCCCATGAACTCTATTTCTCTTTCCTCTCTGAAAACAACTGAGCTGTAAATACTGTTTAACCTTCTCCCCCCCTCCCCCCCACCCCCTCCCCTCCGCACTATAAAAACACAAATATGCCATAACTCAGCCGGCCCGGCCGCCCAGCCTCCAACATGCCCTGCGCCCGGGCCTCTCAGGAAGGTCATTACAAACGACTTTCCGATTCACTGCTCCTGAAATAATTTTGTGTATTAAAACCTGAATCTGCACTTTCTGGGGCCGAAAGCCTCGCTTAATTATGGCGGGTGTCCTTGGGACGGACAGTGATCCTTCACTCGCCAGCCCGCGCTCCAGCCCTCCGCCCGCCAGCCCGCCCCCCTCCCGGGGCCCAATCTGTTTTCAAAGTGTGTCTGTCCTTTATTAAATTGTTTTCTTTTCCACATTATCAGTTGCCATGGAGACCTCATCTCTCGGATTATTTGAATTTCATTATATCTATTGATTTGGGAGCATTTCATCTTTTTTATTGTTTTTCTGTCAATTTTCAAAACGAATAACCATCTAATTTGCGTCAGTGCTGATTATGTTTGTCCCTCAATAGAGGTCGGCAGCTGCGCTGGGGAAACAAATCAATGAAAAACCATCATAAAACTCCCCACTCCAGTCTCCAGGATGTGTGGGTGACATTCCACGCCTGCGAGACACACACTCATCAGCTCCAAGTTCGGCTACGGTGGCGGCTGCTCCTCTCCACGTCCGCCTCCTCTGGCCTTAATATTTAATTCTGCGATTTGGGGCATTATTAGTGGTGTTTTTATTAGTGCGTGTGCATGTGAGTGTGCTGTTGCGTTAATTTGTGGGTGAGGCAGGGAAACCCCGGAGGAGGGCAGGGTGGATGGTGCTGGGGGTGCGGTGGGAAGTGGAAAAAAGGGGGGACGCCCAGAGGAGAGGACGGGCCCCGGGACCACCGGGAGGATCATGATGAGGGCTTGGAAAAGGGGGGATGCAGAAGTGGGACTGAGCCAAGGGGAGGAGAGGAGGGAATTCAAATTGCTTACTTTGTTGGTTTTTTTTAAATAATTTATGCAATTTTAAGCATTTATGTATAAATTTTTTAATAAGCCACCCTGGAGCAGGATGGCCATTAACATCCCAACGTCCTTCTGTCCAATGGGCTGGCGGAGAGGATCAATTTCTGAGAGTACTTTCCCTTTTTTATGACATGATAAAATGCTTTTAAAGCAACTTACACAAATATGGAAATTTTTTTTTTTCTTTTTTTCCCCGTCCCCTCTCCCTTCCCCTAACAGCCTTCTTATCCACCGGGGATGGGGGGGTGTGCGCACAGGCACACTCGCCACTCGCGCTCACGCTCTTGCTCCTGCTGGGGGAGGGGGCGGGGGGCTGGCCGGGAGAGAGCCCCAGTTCTAACTGGAACTGGCCGCCTGTCCTTCTAACAAGGGCATAAACTTTCATTACCCATGCACGCAGTCAAAGACAATTTAGGGAAACGCGCTGCTCGGAAAAGGAAAACCTCAGCGATTCGTGGCCCACACTGCCGTTGCCATCTGGGGGGCTGCTGCCACCTCCAGCCCCCAGTGAGAGGGCGCCAGAGCCCTGAACCTCGGGCCCTGCCCGGCAGGAGGCGGGGAGGGGCCCCAGAGGGTCACAGCCACAGAGGGAGAGGAGGGACCAGACAGAGCCCTGGGAACACCCAGCTTGGGGAGGGGCTGGGCCCCGTGGTCATGCTCCCCCCACACCCCTTCGCTAACCTCAGTCAGGCATGAGCCCGTGAGGGCAAGCACAGGACTCCAGGGCTGTCCCAGAGTGGACACTCAGCTCTGTGGATGAACAGACAGAGGGACCAAATGAAAATGAAGCAGGAAATTGTCCAGATCACAGGGGTCCACGCTGGAGACTCACGGTGCCTGGGAAAGGCTCCGTCTCCAGGTGTCACCTCCTGCAGAAGTGGGTCTGGGGCAGGAATGCTTCTGCGTGTAAAGGATCAGGGCTACCAGAGGAAGAAGGGGTGTCCTGGCCACTACCACCCTGACCCTACACTTGAACCCCTAATTCCCTGAGATGGAGCCAAACCTTGTGAGGAAGAGGGCAAGTGGCTTAAGACTTAAGGACGATCCTTATTTCCATGTCCCCATTGCCTTCCAGACCCTCATCCTGAGGGCTGGGGCAGGTGGAGGGCCTGAAGGGTGCCCAGTCCCAAGACTGAGAGGGATGACCCTGGTTCCCAGGGAGGATTGGGACTGCGTTCACCCTGCTGAGCCACACCTGGGCAGCTGGACTTTCAGTTCAGTTTCAGTTCAGTCACTCACTTGTGTCTGAATCTTTGCAACCCCATGAATCGCAGCACGCCAGGCCTCCCTGTCCATCACCAACTCCCGGAGTTCACTCAAACTCACGTTCATTGAGTCAGTGATGCCATCCAGCCATCTCATCCTCTGTTGTCCCCTTTTCCTCCTGCCCCCAATCCCTCCCAGCATCAGAGCCTTTTCCAATGAGTCAACTCTTCGCATGAGGTGGCCAAAGTACTGGAGTACTTTGTCACCTCCTGCAGAAGTGGGTGACATCTTTAGCATCATTCCTTCCAAAGAACACCCAGGGCTGATCTCCTTTAGAATGGACTGGTTGGATTGATCTCCTTGCAGTCCAACGGACTCTCAAGAGTCTTCTCCAACACTACAGTTCAAAAGCATCAATTCTTTGGTGCTCAGCTTTCTTCACAGTCCAACTCTCACATCCATACATGACTACTGGAAAAACCATAGCCTTGACTAGACAGACCTTTGTTGGCAAAGTAATGTCTCTGCTTTTCAATATTCTATCTAGGTTGGTCATAACTTTTCTTCCTGGCCTTTAGAAGCTTCCAAATAAGATAAACTGACATTAGAAACTTGGTGTGTATGCTATATCACTACAGTCGTGTCTGACTCTTTGCGACCTCGTGGACTGTGCCCTGCCAGTTTCTCCGTCCATGGGATTCTCCAGGCAAGAATATTGGAGTGGGTTGCTATGCCCTCCTCCAAGGGATCTTCTAGACCCAGGGATCAAACCTGTGTCTCTTATGTCTCCTGAATTGGCAGGCGGGTTCTTTCCCATTAGCACCACCTGGGAAGTCCTAGAAACTTGGACCGCCTCTTAAAAAAGTGTCACTTGAAGCAAGTTACATCTCTGCCCTGGACATCCGTGTCCTCACCTGAGATGCCGGATTGTTGAAAAAAGAGGATGTAGGGTGACATGTCTGGTGCAGTGCTGTGCAGCAGGGTGCCTGCCACTGTACTGGATGGTGACTGTGGACAGGGTCCCCGCCTTGGGAGCAGGAAGGGCTGTTGCGGTCAGCGCAGAGTCCAGCCCTGCACGGCCCAGCCTTTGCCCAGAGATCTGGGAGGCCTCTTCCTGCCTCCCCCTGCACCTCAAGCTCAACTTTCTCCTGGGACACTTCCACCCTGGAGCCCCCGAGCATCTCTCCTGATGCATCCCATTCCCTGGTGAGCCTGACCATGGGCAGCCCAGGAAGGGCCCCACGGTATCCTCGACCTTCAGCGGCAGCCACATGGGAAGCACCCCTGGGGTAGCCTGTGGTCAGGCTACCCCAGCCCTCTCGGGATGCGAGTGGAGCAGGGCTGCGCCCACCCTCCTCCTCACTGGTGCTCAGCCCACCCTCTACCCCCCAACTGTCATTAAAATAACAAGTTTCTGTTACAATCTAAACATTCCCACATCACATAAAGGGTTATATTACACCCGAGTCACTCCCGGGCCCATGTTTGCACAGAAAAGCTCACGGCAGGTCCCCCCTCCTGACGAAGTGACTTATTAAAGTTTAAACAGTAATTAACAGAACAATAAAAATAAAGGGATGTTTGGGGAGTCATAGCGCACACAGGGTTTTTGGCAGTGCCAGCAGTTTTTCAGTGCCCTGCGCTGGCAGCAAAATGCGACTGTGAAGCCAGGGGGGACAGAGGGCTGGGCCAGGGTTGGGCCGGGGAGACTCCGGGCCTGGAGGATGAGAAACTGAGGCTGGACGGGAGGGAGGGGATGAGAGGGCTGCTGGGAAGCCCTTCTGGAATCCGTTGGGCCACCAGCCCCGCCAGGATCCTGGGTGGCAGGCTGGGCGTGGGGGGAGCAGGAGCAGCAGTCTGATAGCCACAGTAAGTCCACCGAGCTAGGCTGCAGAGGCTCTGTGATGCCAGGGCCCAGTTTGGCCCTGGGCCTTGCTGGGAGTCCAGTGCCCTGGTCACATCCAGCCAACGCCAGCATGGACCTGACCTGGGGAGGGGGGTTATCGGGTACCCTGGTCCTGTGGGCATCACCAGACCCTGCAGCTATTCATTCCTGGGGCTGGACCCTGACCACTCTGGCTTCTCTCCCAGTCAGGCAGGGATTTTTCCCTGTTCCTGTGCTTGGGGCACTGTAGTGCTGAGAACTGTCCCAAAGCCCCTGGCCTCTACTAAGCATGAGTAAAGACTCAGGGGGAGTCTTCCTCTCCACCCTCTGGGAGGTGGAGACCAGCTGGCCCACCATCACTGGGTCCTGCCTGAAGGGAGGAAGCACCTGGCTGGCTAGGCCAAAGTGGGCCCCACTGGTAGGCCCTTGATTTGCAAAGGTCCTCAGGGAGTCAGCCCTGGGGGGCTGGCCTAAGGCCAGACCACTCATCTTTCACCTCTCCTGGTCTACCTCCACAAATTCTACCTAGATACTTAGACACCTGGGCTGGGGGCAGACAGAGATCCTGAGGGATGGGGGAAGGGGACAGCAGAGAACCAGAGAGGAGGGCCTCCACCTGGACGAGGCCAGTGAGCTCGGTACTGTTTTCTCAATGACTTGGGAGCTGGGGAAGGAGGGACTGTAGGAATGGTGAGTGGCCACAGTGCACACGTGTTATTCCACGCTGACCAGGCGATGGGTACCAAAGTACTACTGGGCGGGCCCTGGACACACCGGCCCCCAGGCTGCCCTCTCACTTCTTCCCGACTCCCCAGGCCCTGGCCGTCACAGGCTGTGTTGCCGGGTGCTCTCGCAGGCTGTCCTCTTTTAACCCAGAGCTCACAGCCAGTCTTGCTGCCCTCGCCAGCCCTTCCTGTCCAAGGAGAGACTCTCTGCAATCACTGTTCTCACCATAGAACGTTAGTTCTCCAAAGTGTTTTTCAGTATGACATCCCCAACTCAGGTTCTCCCCACGAGAGCAGAGCAAACAGTCCAGTGTGGGGCCACCATGAGGACCATGACAGCGGTCTCCACCCTTCTCTTGGCCTTCTCCATCTCCCTTGGGTCTCCGTGAGCCAACCTGCCCTCCCACCTGCCTGGGGACACCAGTTCTGCCATAGCCTCCCTCCACCCCGGTGCCCACCATGGACAGCCTGCACGAACGTCAAGCCCGGAATGCAGCCTCTGGCCCCAGGCAAGCAGCCCCACCAGGTCCTGGCACCAGCTCCCCTGCTGGTTCCTCCACATCATAGCTGCAGGGGCTGACAGGAGCGGCTGCAAGCCGTGCATGGAGGCGAGACACTGGGCTGAGTTGAGAGGTTCTCTCCAGCCTCATGTCTCCTGGGACCAGGTTCCCAGGCTGCTGGCGTGCATAGAGGGCAGGAACTCGCCCAGGCTGGGCCTTCATGGTGCCTGGCCATGCTGCTGCCTCCCTGCAAGGCCCCTGCAGACCCAGCTGGCCAGGGAGGATAGGGCCCCAAGGCTCTCAGTGCTGCCCGGGATCTGGGCACAAACTGTGCCCCAAAGACATGGAGAAGAGCCAGCAGCTTTCCCTCTCCCTCTTTCCCAGGCACAGTTCTTTGGGGCTCCACCCCTTGCCCCAAGATGAAGGACTCTTGGTGAGGGGAGAGTGACACTTCCCAAGTGCGCAGCTGCTCTGCTCAGGAGCCAGGCTGCAAAGAATGACAGGGGCTCCAACGCCCTGGCCAGAGGAGGCCGACTGAGTTACCCAGCGTCAGGGGCAGGGAGGGCGTGCTGGGGGTTAGGAGGAGGACTGGCAGAAGGCAGGGCCCCAAGGACGGCAGGTGGGGACAGAGAACTTCTAACCGCTGTGCTCTAAGGCGGGCAAACTGGGGGCAGGTTGCTCATTCTAATCCACTGTTTCTAGAATCCCCAGCTTCTCCCCTGCCCGCCACAGCCCAGCAAGGACCCCTGGCTGGACAAGGCACTCCCAAGTGTGGCAGCTCTCGGGGCAGAGGCTGTCCTAAATGTGTACAGAACTTTAGAACCAGAAGGACTTTGAGGCCCAAGATGGCTGAGAGACTTGTCGAAAGCCCAGGTCACTCACTTGTCGGGACCAAACAAATCCAGAAACCCAATTTCTCACCTAGGCCCTCTCATGACAAATGATCACACTGCTCATTTGTGTTTAAAAGTTGAATTTCCTGCAGCCTTGGAGACAAGTCCCCCCACCCCCCCCAGGGCCCATCAGCCCTGAACTACACGAGGGTTCCCTGCTGGAGAGGCTTTAAGCCCCTCACTCACTCCCCTGGGCAAGGACCCTAGATGGCTCTAAAGCAGCCCGCCTAGGGTACAGGGCCGCAAGTCAGGCTCCTCAACTCACTCAGGGAAGCACAAATGGTGTCTGGCTCTGTGACCTGGCTTACCACAGGAAATGGGCAGGACACCTGGATGGGTGACAACGTGTTGCAGGAAGGGACTTCCTCTTTCAAGAATTGGGACGACCCCCCCACCCCCGCCACCCGCCAGAACTTGTGAGCTGTGCTATGAAAGGGAATCAGGGCAAGCACCATTCTGGGAGGAGAGGAGAGACCTGGCAGAGACAGGTCCGGGGCAGGTAAGCACAGCCTCCGGGAGCCCCAGGGAAGAAGGTGGGGATGGTAGCAGGTGGCAGAGGGGTGCTGCGGATGATGTGCTGCCCCCACCCTCCCTATAGCCCATCTCCACAATCCCCCGGCTGAGGCCAATGACGACGACATGAGGGGACTAATTTAGGAGTATTTTTAAAACTGTGGCCCTGGTGGAGGGGTTTAGCAGTTGTCAGCCATCTGGAGTAAGGAATTATTGTCACCTTCCTGATCCTATAGTCCCTAAACCCAAAGCTGGTTACAGCTCAAGGGGGGAGGCAGCAGGTGGGTGGGGGCTGGGGCCTGTCCCAGGGAGATGCCCACAGGCTAGGAAGCACCTTCTCTGCCCTCGGAGGGGGCCTGGGGCCGGGGGAGGGGGCTGGAGAGCCCAGTGTCCTCTGCGCCCACTCGAGCTCCCCCACCCGCTCACGCACGCTCACTCCCTGGGCCATGCCGGCTCGCGCAGGGGCCGTCAGGTAAATTAGATCTGAAAGCTGACAATTTCTGACCATATTTCCTTGATTATTTCAAACAAATGCACAGCAGCCGCTGTAAGGAGATTAAAGTGACATAAACGTCCCGAGTGGGAGGGGGGAGGGCAGAGGATTCAGGTCACCCCCATCCGTCCCCCGCCTGACAGACGCTATATCGCTATCCAATCCAATAAAAAATCCCCCCCTTTTGCTTTAATTAATTTTACAGCTAGCTTGCTTAATTACTTTCAATCAAAATCCTCCTGCCATCGCAAAATTAGAGATGGTTGAGCTCCATTAGCCTAAATTCTTCATTTCCATATAGAAAAGAGGCTGTCTGCATAGCCAGCCTGGGCACCCGGCAGGACAGACGCCCGTCTGCCCGCCCGCTGCCAGCCAGCCCACTCCTGGCTTCCGCTCCATGGCTATCTCTAGTCCGTGTATTTCCCCTCATTATCTTCTGTCCTTGCTCCTTGGGCTGAAAGGTGAGGTCCCAGATGGGGTACCTTCCCCACTGGCCCCCACTCTTCCCCTGTCTCGTGTGGGGACCGTAGAGCTGGGCTGGACTGCCAGCGTCAGCTGCCCCTGGCAAAAGGAGGGCCAATCCTGGGGTCCCTGATAAGGGGCACCCGCTGCTCCCAAACCCATGGGAAGACCCAGGGCCCTCTGCCTCATCCATCTTCATGAAGCAGACCTCCCAGCCAGGCAGGACCACTTCCAGCCTTGGACTTGGCCCCTAGTCAGTAAAAACCACCAGAACCCATGTTACCCGGGGTCACCTCTCGCTGACTCCTGGCTGGAGTCCTTGCTCACTATCAGAGCAACCCCAGGGCTAGCTGTCTCCATGGTGCTAACAGGCACTATAGCAGCTCCCATGTTCTCCAGGGGGCCCCATGAAGGCCCCTGCTCACCCTCCCATATCCCTGGTTTCCAGCCTGTGACAGCTGCTTGGGCTCCTCCACCCCCGGCCTGGGGCAGGTGGGTGGCAGGTCTGGGCTCCATCCACGTCCTGTGCTTGCACCAGCTCCCTTCTCCTCCCCTCCTCCTGCCTCCTCCTCACAGCCCCCAACCTCAACTCCAGAAGCTCCACTTCAGGTTTTCCAGGCTACAGCCCTGAGTGTCACCACAGGGTCCAGCCCAACCTGGGCTCCAGCTGATTAAGGATCTGCAACAGGATGTAAGGATTACAATAAAACCTGGCTCCGGATCTACAGGGGCCGAGGGCCAAGTTTTGGCCCTTGGACTCCCCTCACCTCCCCTTTCGACATACCCCCTCCCTCTTAGCTGCCAAGGGCCAAGAAAGCCTGGGCCTCTGGGTCCTCCATGGGGTCCTGGTTGGACTGTCGATGACTGTCATGGGTAGCATGTGGGACTCAGGCCAAGTCTGGTGGGAAGGCAGGACTGGGAGGGGCTGGGGAGGGGACTGATGGCTGAAACCTGCCCTGGACCCTCCACAGGGACAGGAAGCCAATCTGGTTCTCCCCCTCAGAGAACCCACAGGAAGGTGGGGTGTCCTGGGTCTGACTTCTGGAAGCTCTTAGTGAGGCTCTTCCGGGAGCAGGCTTCACGGCTACCCTATTGCTCTGGCTGAAGAACTCTGGGGTTGGGCAAGGTAGTGGAACCTGGATCTTGGCAGCCAGCCTGCCCAGACACCAGGGACCCACGGTCAGTCTGCAGGCTCCTCTTGGATCTTGTGTTAAGGGTTAACCCAAGTCCTCCCCTTCCTGGGTCAGCTGAGCTTCTCAAATACATTCCTAAGTACCTATGGGCACGGTCCCCCGTTGGCCCTAGGGATCTAGGGAGAATGGTTTCAGGTATCAGGGAGCTCAGATTCTCATGGGGAAGACCCACTAGCACCAAAGCATTCCCCACACCATGGAAAGCACAGAGGGGAGGCCAGCTGTGAGTTCCAGGAAGGTGTCCAGGCCCAGATCGTGCCTGGGAGGCCAGCAGGTGCAGAAGGTGGGGGACCAGGGCGTGGCCCCACGGGGCTCCTGCCCCTCCAGACGCTCTGCCCTCCACACAGGTCAGCATCCTGTCTCCTGGTCCCCTCCTCTGCGAGCTGTCAGCAGGGTGGGTGAGGGAGCCGCGAAGGGCACGAGGAGCCCCGGCCTCAGGGGCATCTCTGGACTTCCTGATCACTCTCCCTCCCCTTGGGGGCAGAGCTGAGGTGCAGCTAACAGAGCAGCATTCTGGCTCTGCTCCTGAGGCACCAGACCTGGCACAGTTGGTAGAAGGGTGGTTGGAAGAGCAAGTTCTGGGCCAGATGCCCAGAGTTTGAAGGGGCTCAGCCCCAGTGGGGCGGTGAGGTCCCCACCCGTCCCGCCAGCCAGCACCCTTCTCCTCCCCTCTGCGTGCCTCCTCACAGCCCCCAACCTCAACTCCAGAAGCTTGTGGAGCAGGAGCACCTGGCTCTCACCCCACTCACTCCTTCAACTGAGGAAACACTCCTGTATCTCAGGCTGGCTACCCCTCCTCCTGGGCTTCCCTGGTGGTTTAGCTGGTAAAGAATCTGTCTGCAATGCAGGAGACCCAGGTTTAATCCCTGGGTTGGGAAGATGGGTCAGGAAGATCCCCTGGAGAAGGGGATGGCAACCCATTCCAGTATTCTTGCCTGGAGAACTCCATGGACAGAGGAGACTGGCGGGCTACAGTCCATGGGGTCACAAAAGTCAGACACAACTGAGCGACCAACACTTTCACCCCTCCTCCTACACACTCCTTAGGGGGTCTTGGCTGAAATTTTACTTCTTCCGGGAAGCCCTCCAAACTGCAGGGCCCCCCCTCCTCTGCCCTCTCTTTGCATGCTGCTGTTAGCTAGCACTTCTGTAATAACTCGGTTAATGACCCCTCTGTCTTGCTAGACTGCAAGATCTGCAGGACGGGACCACTGTTTTAGCACAGCGCCTGACCCAATAAATATTTACTGAACGGATACAGAAAACTAAGTGCTTCTCAAGTTCATCATGGGAAGAGCTGGGATTGGGGTGTGTGTGGCCTGACTTCTGTCCCAAGCCCCTGTGGAGCTCCAGGGTCTTTCCTATCTGTGAGGCTGGGACTAGGTGGGACTGAGGCTGAAACCCCTTCTCCTTGGTCTCTGGCCCTCTGGAGCCTCAGGATCACCTCCAAATGCCCTTCCCAGGGCTCTGCCTGGAGAACAAAAGAGGCCCCAGTTGTTCCCACATTGCTCTGGGAGAGGAGCAACTGCTGCCGGCCAGGCCCTGGCTGAATAAATCCAGCAACTGTTTGCAGGATAGTGCGATTCGCGATTCTCTCCCACTACTCCTGTCTCTGTCCCAAAAAGGAGAAAGGGAAATTGAAAAAAAAAAAAAAAATGGGGAAAGATCCCATCCCAAGCCCTACGACCTCCCTAGCCCCAGCTATCCAGTCTGTCTGAAAATGTTATTAACACGCAGAGGGCACGGGGACAGCCACCTGCCATTGTAGACAACTGGGACAGCCGCAGCAAAGGGTGAGGCTGTGAGATCAGGACCCAAAAAAAGGAGGTGAGGGAGGGAAGGATTGGGGGGGGGGGCGGTGGGACACGGGGCAACAGGAAAGATCAAAGAAAACTGACTCTGGAGAACACTGAATGCCCAGCTCAGCAGTCACAGGAAAGGGCCCTGAGGATGAGCGGAGGGAAAGGGCAGAGACCCGCAGAGACACCTAGAACCAGAGGGCCCAGGAAGGCCCTGGGACACCAGGCTGAATGGGGAGGCAGGAGGTTTACGTGGGGGCAGAGGGTACAGTGGCGGGGGTTTGGGGGGAGGTGGCGAAGGAGGAAACGAGAAGTTGACTGGGGAAGAGGGAGAGAGGTCTATTAAAAACCTCTCAGTGCATAACACAAAATGTCAGGGTTTATAGCTTCATTCTTGGCATTGCCGGGACTGAGAACCCTGCACAGAAATGTCACCGCTTGTCATGTTTAATCACCTGCTGTTTGTTAACACCTTCCCTGCAAGGAGCCTGTCTCAATCTGCCCCTGGGCCCCCAAGGGACCCGGAAACAGAAAACATCCCCATCTCCTTCTTGGCCCTGCCCCCAGGGCCTCGAGGGAGGAGCTCCATCAGCTATCCAGCTGAAGGCCTCCCCAGGAGCCCCAAAGTGACCCTTCCGAACAGGCGGGCCAGGGAAAGGGACCCATGTGGTCTGAGCAAGGGGCCAGGACCTCTGGCCATGGACTAGGTGTTCTGAGTGGCTGGAGCCAGGGTGCTCCCAGGCTGACTCCTTTCTCCTGCTCTCGAGGGCTGCCTGTCCATTCTGTCTGACCGACTCCTGTCCCTACCTCCTGACCCCGGGTGGAAGAGAAGAGAAATAAAAGAGGGCCCACTCAGATCCCTGCAGCCTGGAATTCACCAATCTGTCTGCTTGAACAGCAACTGCCACATAACATCTAACATTCAAAGCCACCATCCTTCCAGTTACAATCCCGGATCACACCATCTGTGGCTCTGGCTTGGCTCTCTCTGAGCATGCTTTGCTGGGTTGTTTAGACTAGGAATTCTCAGTCCTACTGCCCTGTAATTCCTTCCCCTGGGGGTGGGAGGGCAGAGTCGGCCACTCAAGCAACACAAGTCTTCCTAAGAACACCTGGCTGCTCTCTACCCCTGAAAGCATGGTGTGGTTAACACCAGGCAAGGGGCTGGGTCCTCTCTCAGACAACACCTACACAAACAACCCAGTCCCCAGATGAGAGCCCCCACGCAGGGGCAACTGTCTGCAGAGCAGCAAGTCAATCTTGTACAGTTCCCAAGGTGGCCCCGTTACTTCCAGAAGAGATGAGGGCCAGTGATGAGCTGAGCGGCAAGGGTTTCCCATTCTTCCAGCAAAATCCACACTTACACAGAAACATATCTGACAAACGTGCAGCCACACAACTGCCTCCCAGGAGAACGCCCGTTCATTTAGATTTTCTTTCTGAAGAGCTCTTCGACCCATCCGTTCATTTCCAACAGAAACAAGTCAGAATATTTTCAACTCCCCTTCAATCCTTCCCAGCAAATAGGTGGCAGCACCCCTTTCTCAGGAGATTGGCAGTAATGAAAGCTTTTAGAGGAGGCTTCCTCCAAAAAGTTCAAAATGCATTTGCATCAACAATTGCATTTTATCTTGCAAAATGGCAGGCCCAGGGATGTGTCCATGGGTTACGGTGAGGATGTAGGTGGGGCCCGGAGGTGTTGGGGATGTAGGCCAGGCAGCAGAGTTACCATCCTGGCCCTGGAGGGCTGAAAGAGGACTGTACTCCATGCTGCCATTGGAACTGTCCCTAGGGAAGCCCCCTTCTTCAAGGGCAGCCCTACTCTGGGTCTGTCTCCCTTTGAAAGTGTTAGTCGCTCAGTTGTGTCCAACTCTTTGCGACCCCATGGACTGAGGCTGCCAGGCTCCTCTGCCCATGGAATACTCCAGGTAAGAATACTGTTGTGGGTAGCCATTCCCTTCTCCAGGGGATCTTCCCAACCCAGGGATCGAATCCAGGTCTCCTGCACTGTAGGAAAATTCTTTACCATCTGAGCCACCAGGGAAGACCCCATCTCTTTGCACTTGGAAACAAATCCCTAAGTGTCTCTGGGCCTCCTGTTGCCCCACTGGTGAAATGGGACAACTCCCTGTGTCTCTCTCCAAGGGAGCTGAGAAGAAGTGGATAGTCGGTGTGGTGTTAGAGTTTGTCGGAAGGAGGCATTGAGGAGGCTGAGCGGGTTTCCACTGCCGTGATTCTGCATGTTGCACCCCGTCCTCTCCAGGGAGGAGGGGGCTCACTGTTAAAAGGGGAGGGCGGGTTAGGGGCTCAGCTGCAAGACCCTTCCCATGCCCAGGAGAGGTTTTCAGGTGGTGCCCTCTTGTGCCAGGGGAGGTGTGTGTGCACACCCACTCGAGTCCACAGGCACGTGGCTGAACACAGCCCATGGACCCGGAGCAGGGCAAGTTTAGGTGGAGCCAGTTGTAAATAGGAGACACAGGAGACACGGTTCAATCCCTGGGTCTGAAAGATCTCCTGGAGGAGGAAATGGCAACCTACTCCAGTATTCTTGTCTGGGAAATCCCATGGACAGAGGAGCCTGATGGGCTCCAGTCCATGGGGTCGAAAAGAGTCAGACATGACTGAGCACACCCGCACACACAGTTGTAAGTAACCCGGCCTGGACGGAGACTATTCCACAGGTGCTTGGGCTCCCCAGGACCCTGAGGGAGGGGCCATGTCACTCAGCCCATCTTCCTGCCTCCAGGCCCCAGGGGCTTCACAGGACATGGGTTTTTCCAGTCCTGGGCCAACCAGGGCGGGTGGTCACCACATGGCTGACTATGTGGAGTGACAGCTAGGAACCTCTCCAAAGCCCCGCCTTCTTGGGTGTCAAGGCAAGCACCCCACCTCCTGGGTACACTGCCTGTGGGAGGTAGGACTTGAGCCCCTTCCACTTCAGGGATTTGAAAAGCTGGTTCCCATCGTTGAGGTGGACTCTGAACACACATGGAATGTGTCCCCCACCAACTCAATAGGTCAGGGTGGAGCCCCAGATGAGTCAGGAGCAGGTCTGGCCTGAGGTTCAGGGGAGCCCCAGGGTCCAGAGCTGTTTTGTCCAAGCCACTTGGATTTATCAGATGAGCACGGCCTCCCAGCCAGACCCCCTGGTATAATCCTTTCATTAATTTACTATTCAATGGAAAATTACTCCTTACCCAGGAATATAAGTTTTCATCTTATTTTAAGTTCGATTCTTAAAGCAATTACCCAGGCATCTGGCAATGACTTCACCGCTGCGGCCGGGCCCTGGAGGGGAGAAGCGCGGCCCTGAAGCTGCACAGACTCCTGGCTCCCGGCCCTGGAGGGGAGTTCAAGGAGGACTGGGAGCCCCCAAACAACTGGCCTGGGTCCTGGGAGGGAAGTGGGGGGTACACCACCGTGTCTGATATTTGCTATGTGTGGAAACGCTCCTCTCCAGCACCACCTGCCCCATGAACCCACTGGTGACAGTTGTTGAAAAGCCTCAGCAGCTGGTGCCGCGGGAGCATTTTCTATTTTTAATTGTTTGATCGGAATATTAACTCATCTCCGCCCGTTCCCAAGACACACTTCCCAGCCAGAGGGTTTCCCCCATTCCCCAGACCTTTTTCTCTCTCCCTCTCCAGTTGGAAATCTACTTTGAAAGTAATAACTGGAAGCACAGACCTCTGTGAGTTTGCAAAGGATCAGCGCACGAGAGAGAGAAAGAAATAAGGTCCTCACTAGCCAGCGTGCCCCGAGCAGACCTCAGAGCCAGACCAGGCAGAGCAGGTGGCTCAGCACCCACAGGCACCGCTGCTCCCCCCTCCCCCTTCCTGGCCAGCCTCTCCCTCTCCCCTCCGGTCAGTCCCACTGACCCAGTCTGCTCACTGGTCAACCTCAAGTGGGGCGGGACGCTCAGGAGCCTCCCAGGGCGGAGGCCCCGGGAGGGAGGCACGTGGCCCTGGGCTCAGTGGCTGACTTTCCTTTCAGCTGCCATTTCCGAGAGGGAGGGAGGGGGAGAGGGCAGCCTCTCCGTGGAGCCACCGGAGAACCTGCCAGCCAGGCCTCCAGGGAGAAACACAAGGGCTCCAGGCCCAGCCCCGACGGGAGGGTCACCTGGCTCAGCCACTGCCCGAGCTGCTGGGGACAAACTGGACCCCGGGGGGCCCCCTCACCCGTCCTCGGAAGGCACCCCCCAACCCAGCAGCGGGGCCACTTGGCCTCCTCGCCCTACCTGCCCTTGGCCCCCCTGCCGGGCTCGTCCCTCTCAAGGTCGCAGGGCTGTCCACACCAGGAATATTTACTCACCAGACTGGCCCTGTTAGCAGCACTCACCACAAATATGCTTTCTGATAAAGTTGGCAGAAAAAAAAGTTCTAGAGCTGGAAACAATGTCAGAAATCATCCCCTACCCCCACACAGGGAGGGTGAGGTGGGGCCTGCGAGCAGGTCACACAACCAGCTCCTGGGGGAGGCTTCTGTTGCGCTCTCTCACTTTTCTCCTTCCTGTTTTACTTCCCAACATAGAGCCTGTTGCCAGGGGACCAAGGGCTGGGGATGGTTCTACAGGAGCACCGGGTCTTGGCCCCGAAAGAGCACGGCCTGGAGGCAGGGGTGTGGGCAGCAGCCCTCTGTTTACCCCGCCAGGAGCTCTCTTGGGGGCCTCTGGGGGACGAGGCCAGACGGCCTCTCACCTCTGCTTCTCCCTGGGCCGTCTCACCTCGCTGAGCTCCTGCCCACCCGCCCGCCCGCCCTCAGTGCACATGGGCTTTAATGTTTTTATTACCTGTTTGACTCGCTGCCTTATTGCTTCTCCCCTTAATGGGGCCGTAACCGTGGAAACGAGGAATAAACGGCCACCAGAAAATGAGATGATTAAACAGGTCACCCTGGCAAAACAAACTCAGCCAAGGAACCTCTGGGGGGTGGGGAGGGTAGGCTTCTCCTCCCCCACCCACGGCTGAAAGTCTTGGACCAGACTGGGGATTAACGTCCCTGTCCCTGAACTGGGGCAGATACAGGGGGGCGCCCCCTGCTGGACGGTGTGGCACCTGGCCTGTCCTTTCCTCAGGCTCCCCTATCTCCCAGGCAGCCCTCCTGGCTGGCCTTGGGCCCTGCGCTCTTGGGCTGAAGGGGTGGCAAGGAGGAAGGCATGGGCCTAGAGGCGATGAAGATCATCACCAAGGAGGCGATGCACTGCCTGATGACACAAAGCTCTAGAATTCTCTCCCCGCTGACTTCCTGGATGCCTCTGACTTTCTCACTGGGCTGGAGTTTCCCATCTAGTGCACCTCCAGCTCTCATGCCGCATCGTCCCCCACCCTCCCTGGGGTCCCTGAGTTCCTGGAGAAAGCTCTAGAAGAAAAAGCCAACATAGGCCAAAGTTCCACTTGGGAAGGTCTCCTCTAAGAACCCCTGGTCTTTGGAGTCACGCCATGTGTCTGTGCCTCCCCTGGGCCAACCTGCTCCCACAAAACCTCAGGGTGGAAGGCAACACGAAAGGGCCTTCTTGACAATAAGGAGGACTCCTTAACCCCTCAGCACTGGCCAGAAAAGCCCCCAGGAGGGACTCCGTGGGAAGCTAAGAACAGATCCCAGAGCCAGAGCAGGAGCAGCCGAAACCACCACGCCAGGGGCAGAGGGGCTTGGTATACGCCACCCCTGCTCTCTGGCCTTGCTCCAGGCACTGCGTACACCCAGCTGGAGGGGTCCTGGGCCTGGGGGGCAGGACCTAGAGAAGACGGACATGCCACAGTGAGGTTTCTGCTGGGGGAGACAGAGACAGGCAAAGGAGGAGGCAGAGGAGAGTTCCGGACCCTCCACTGGCTACTGCCCCTGGGCCCCTCCAGGGCAGCAGACTGTGGGTGTGTGACCTCCCCACCCCAAACCACGGTCATGGCTAGCAGCTAATGGGGCCCCTGACAACCACTTGCTGCCTGTCTTCATCCTCATGCCCACTTTCCCCCTCATGTCATCCCTCATCCCAGCCCCACTCCTTCCTGTAAACCAGGCCTAGAAAGCTCTGGAGGAGCCAAAGCTCAGGTCCCAAGGCAATCAGCCAAGTGTTTCCTGCCTGCCTCCTGCTGCCCCCGCTCAGAACCTGGAGAGGCACATTAATCAACCCATTCCACCAGCACTAACGGTGGGAAGGCACGGGGCCGGCCCTGGACCACGCGCTGGAGGAGACGTGGATGCCGGGCTAACTCTAATGGTCACCATTATGAGCAGCAGCAGCAGCAGAAGGCAGGGCTCCTGGCCTTGGCCTCCTGGGGGAGGGTACAGTAGTCTGAGTGCTGCCCTGACACACCAATGTCATGGGTATAACCAGATCCTCAGAGCAGCAGGCCCCTGGCCAAGCTCTGATCTCTTATCTCCTTCCAGGGCCAACTGGGTGTGAGGCTGCAAAGGGGGAGGGGCAAGAAGGTAGGCAGGAGGGCCTGGCTTTAGGGAGCTGGGTCGCCTGGGCCAAAAAGGGCAGAAAACTATGGTTGCATAATGGGAAGCAAGAGTTCTGCTCTTCAGGTTGGGGGAGGGGAGAGGTAGAGGAGAGTGAAGAGCACGAGGCAAGAGAGGCAAGGGACTGGCGGAAGTCTGGAAGGCGTGGGTGACGCAGGAAACATCGTCTGCCCATCTCCATCTGTCCAAATACCTCCCATCCTTTATCAAGTTCAAAGGCCACTCCTTCACAAAACTCCCTGGGCTCTCCTCTCGGGCGCTCCTCTGCCTGGTGGGACAGGTAAACACATCCGTCTCCCTCCACCAGGCAGACCCCAGAAAGCTGGGAAGGACCAGGTGGCCTTCATTGCTGCAGCTCCTACAGTGGGTGCTCCCCAGTGCTTACCAAGAACTGCAGGCCCCACAACCTGCCTGGGGTTTCCTCCCCTTCTGGGGGTCACCAGTATGTCCTCGTGAGTCGGGGTTATGAGGATGCTACACTGTGGTCAGACAGCCAGAGGGGTGAGCGCTGGACCACCAAGCTGCCCCCTGTCCCAACTCATCCCCAAGAAGCGGCCCCTTCCCCCTCCACTCCCTGGGGCCACCAGCCCTCCTCCACTGCCATCTCCTCCCCCGAACCCTGGCCCAGCTACCCCGGAACAGCTGCTGCCTGCCGTGGGGACCCACAGGCTGTAATTACTACAGAGCAACTTCCTTCCCCCCGAAGATGAGGAGGAGGAGAAGGACAAGGAGGAGCAGGAGGAGGTGTGGCAGCACCAGGTGGTCAAGGTTTGAAAACCAGTGCGGGGAGGGCAGTGTAAAGGACACGCCTTGGGGGCTGGCGTTGGGGGTGGGGAGCAGGTGTGTGTGTGTGTGTGTGTGTGTGTGTAAAAAAGTGGCCGGACTATATTCTAAGAATGCTGGGCCAGGGAGAGGAGGCTGCCCGAGCCGGGGTGGGTGCATCACTAACCTGCCAGGTCTAGGAAGAGGAGTCCAGGCTCAGAGCCTCTGGAGCCCCACCCCATCCCCTGCCCAGGGACTCGAGCCAGGGGCAGCAGCTTTAATGAGGAGATGCTGCTGCGTGACTCAGCCCTCCAAAGGTGCCTCCATTTATTTTATTTTTCCATCATAAAAAAACCCAAGCTGCAACTCGGCCAGATTCCCCGGCCATGGGGGATGGGGGAAGACCGGCCCAGAGAGGACTGACTAACTAGCCCCAGTGCCCTCCTTAGAGGGGAGACTTATGGGTTCGTCTGGGTTGATCCCAAAGGGAAAAAGGGCCTGGGATGGGGTCCCCCAAGGGCTCTTTCAGACCTGCCCTCACTGCCTCTGTCTCCTGTTGGAGGAGAATGGCTACGCCAGGCTTTTGATCCAGAGTAATGCTCTGATATCACATAACTAGTGCTGGGGTTGGTTCAAGGGGCCACTTCGCAACCCACAGCTGCCTCTCTCAAATGCTTTCTTACGAAGAGCAGGTCCACTCAACCCCTCCCCAGGGTGTCCCACTGAACCCTCTCGGGAAAATTAGTTTGGGAGTCAGAGAACCAGAGACCTTAAAGGTCATCTGATGCTTGCGTCCCTCCAAATGTCACAGCCAGCCTCTGCTTGAATGGTACCAGGAAACCCTCAACTTCCGAGGCGGCCCAGTCTGTGCTTGGCTCTGACTGCTCCTTCCTGCCAAGATGGCACCGAAGCACCTACCCCTTGCAGCAGACTGGCAAAACCGGTGCTCAACCTGACAGTTGGTAGGGACCGGCCCCAACTTAGACTGGTCGAGTGGGTGTATCTGGCCAAGTAAAGGCTCGAGGAAGGAAAACAGAGGACAACCTGCTCTGCCCCAAGCCCAGCATGGAATCTCTTCCTTCAGAAACACCACAAAAACCTTCCCAGTCCCCAGTGTACACTGGGGTGAAAGTGTAACCACAGCCAGCAAGGTTCCTAGAAGCCTCTACTCCTGGCAAGGCCCTGGCCTTCAACCAGTGGCTTACAACAGTCCTGAGAGTCTAGGGGTGGTCTGACACTCAGACCCAGCAGGGGCTGGGCTGGGGAAGCTGAAGTCTTTGTTCTCTGGGGTTAGAAGTCTGCAGCCTTTCCTCTCCTTCCTTGAGACTGTGAATCCTCGAAGCACATGACCACTACGCTATTCCACTCCAAGAACTAGGCTACTAAGCCAATCTGTCTTAGCCTCCCTTGACCCCATCACTCCTGGCCTCATCCACAACTGAGCCCATGGCCAGGATACAACGCGGGGGGGTTGTATGCCATGAAAGGGGGTCTGGGTCTAGAGTCCCAGCTGAGCTGATCCCAGGGAAAAAGAAGCAGGCCTGGTTCAGTGAGCACCACTGATCCCTCCCCTGACTCACCTTGACGACACAGCGGCAGCCACAGGGCTCAGTGTGCAGTGCTGGCCCTCGTGGTTCCCGCTGGGGTCCCTGGTCATCTCTTTGAACTTGCTCTCTTGCCCATTTTGCCCTTTACCTGGCAGAGTCCACCTTGGGTCCTCTGATGGACAGCTCCAGTCCTGGAGAGCCCCTCCCCATCTTCTCAGGATCTCCCTAGGGAGCTGGGGGGCACTTACAACTAGATCCTCAAGAATCAAGGGCATAAGTTCCTTCTTAAAGCTTAACCGCTGTTTCAAAATCATTTTCACCCTGGCCTCCAGGTTTTCTCAGGGCCTGGGAATCAGCCTAGTGGGGCCTAATCCTGGGGAGCCTCCCAAGTGCAGCCTGGATTCACCTGTGTCTGAAAGCTTCCTTCTTCCTCCCCTCCCCCTCCTGGCTCCCTCCCCCAGGGAAATCACTCTAAAAGGGCCTAATGGAACTATGTCCTCCTCTCTTCCTCTCTCTCCTCCCTCCCTCCCTTTCTTTTTCTTTCCTTTTTTTTTTTTATTAGCATTTGTGGAATTTATTCCCAAACTCTCCTAATCTTCCGTACACAACCATTTGATTTGCATAACCCAACCCCCTCTCATAAAAACTGGCTGCTAGTTTAATTAAAAAATGTAAATTTGCTGTCATCTCGGGGCCTGGTGAATTAGGACGACATCGGCATTTTTTATTGCTAAAGACGTCCAGATTGATCCAGCCCTTGGCTGAACTATGGTGGAAGAAAAGGGGTCCACATGGTCCCCGAGGGCCTTGAAGTCCTGCTTGAGGTAGCCCCCGGGTGAAGTCATGGTTCTCCCACCACTGAGTTACTTATGGCTGGAGTGCTTCCCTAGACCTGTCTGAGGCTGGAGATGATGTTAACCCACAATCCGATGTTTACTGGATCCCTGGTGCCAGCAACCCTTTGGGGCCTGTGTTTCCAGCCTTGTACAGTGCTAGCTGCCCGTGATGGCCTCAAAGAAGAGAGCCCCTCACTACACCAGAAACGAGGCACCTGGCCTTGGCTGTGAGCAGAAGTACATTCAAGAAGTCGACAAAAGATGAGATGGTGTGAGCCCAGAGACAGGCTCAGAGGGGATCTCAGAGTTCCCACCTGCTTCCCTTTTTTTGTGAAGAGGGGAAAAAGTGCTTTTCTTCTGAAGTCCTGAGATTAAGTGAAACTTCCAAGTTCAAAGAAAAGGCTGAGATGGTATCACCAGATGACTCCTCCAGGAAACAGTCAGAACTTTGACACCCTGGACCTCCCCTCACTGAGTGGCCAGAGCCCAGGCCTGGGTCCTGCTGAGAGTGCCCTGCTCCAGCTATGGGAGGAACCAGCTGACCTCAGGGGCCCTTCTAACTTCCAGGAAAAGTTCCCAGAGTCTGTCCCTAGAGTGCAGGGACAAGTAAGTGCGACAAGAGATTCTGCCACCCACAAGCCCAGCAGGCCCTCTCTCCAGCTGGGGATACCCTATGGAAGGGCTTTGGAGCATGCCCCAAGAGCAGGCTGATGTAGTGCGGGAGGATGGACGCCAGCTCCAGCTGCCATCGGGGTTGGAAGGAGGAAGATGAAGAGGGCCCAACTTTCAGCTAAGTAATGCCTGAGTCCCCTGTGCCCACCCACAAGCACAGGATCATTTGCCCCGAGTAGCGGGCAGTGCATTATCACCACTGGTCCATCTATAAGGTCTGCTTCTCAGCTGGGATGGGTGGGGGCCCCCTGTTTCTAAAGAAAAGAGGTGGGGCCTGAGAGGGAGTTGATGAGACACTTGATTAGAGGTGGGGGCGGGCTGCTTCTCCCTGGGAGGGAAGGGCAGGGAGGGGCAGGGTGGCAGCCCTGGCCTCAGACACCTTAACCACTTTGCCCAGCAGGGGGTGTCGCACCCTTCCTGGGCACGGAGGTCGTGTGGACCTCCACATGGGATTCACCAAGATCACACCTGGCGGAACACAGTCTTAATACTCCCTCCCCCACAAACACATCTCCCTCCTTCCCAACGCTGGCCACCAGGTCCTGTCACTGGGCCCCCCAGTCCGGCCTCCTGCCCTCTCTGCCCACTCCCTTTTGACTTCAAAAGGTCAAATGTTGTCCCAAGGGGCAATGCCATGGACTTGGGCCATTATAAACAACAACTCAGACCCAAACCACCTTCCATAAATGAAACAGAAGGGTTCAGAGATCAATCTCCAGGAATTATCAACCTGTTTAGCACAGATTTAAAAACATTTAGGAAGAAGACAGTGTCTAGGATGAGGGTCCTGGTCAAAATTCCATTTCAATACAGAGGGCTAATGCGAAGTCTTGAGGAATTTAAAGTAAACCATCATTCTAGACTCAGATGGGAAAAGAAGTGTTGATACAATTAAATTAAAACCAACAAAACACCAAAATCTCAGGATAAACTCTACTCCAGGCCAGCACTATGCTATCTGAACCCTAAACTAGGTGCCATGCTAGGCACCCCAAAACCCAGACGTCCAAATTGAGTAGTTGGTCTGGTCTACCCTCTCCCAGGGTGGGGGCTAAGGGGGATGGGAGCAAGTCCTGGGCCCCTCACTTTGAACTGATAACAGCCGCCTCATCCCACGGGTTCTCAGGTGAAAAACACTCATTAGCCATAATAAGCAGCTTGTTCATCCGACAAGGCCTTGTCCCAAATAAATTAAATTCCTTTACCTTGAGACAGTCGCCCCGAAACCAGACTAACCACCTTTCCCAACAGGACGCTGCTTTCAAAAACTAAACCAACACCCCCCCCCCCCACTAAAAAAATAAAAACACACACCCCACAGCCAGACGCATAGAGATCTTTCCTGGGGAAAACAAGGTACAGAAAAAACACGCAGCCATTCAAAAAACACGGAGAACAAAAAAGAAAAAAGAAAAAAACAAAAACCCCACAAAAAACCCCTAAATCCTCTTTCTGGGTGCCCCCCAGCTCCCGCTCCTCTCTGTTCTTTCATAATGACGAGCATCAAATTAGTCACAGTCACTAAGCAAGTAACAAATAATAACAATAATATCATCAGAAGCCTCGCAATCCAGAAACCAGGGCGAGAAGCGCAGCCGGCACCAGACCCTCTCCAGGCCAGCCCCCACCCCCTGCTCAGCTGCTACCTCATTGGGCTAAAAATAATAACTTCCGTAAAAGAACCGAAAGAAAAGTGAAAGAGCCACCCCCTGGTTCCCACCGGCCGGTACCTGTACCAAGATCCATTCTCCTCTCTTTGGTCCCAAACTCTGCGAGGATCGCCAAAAAAAGAAGAGGAAAGAAAAGAAATCTGTTTAGTCTCTCGCAGTGCCCCCCACTTCCCACCCCAGCCTCCCCCCTCGGCTCCCCGCACCCTCCCCCCATCGAGGGGCGGTCAAGTCCCCGGGACGAGGGGAGCGATGAGAACGGGGACCCGGAGGCAGAGCGAAAGTTTCTCCCTCCCGCCCCGCTGGCTCTCGCGCTCCGGCATTGCACACTCAAAGCAGCTCCTCGCCGCTCTCGACTTTATTAAACTAAAAGAGAAACTATTTATAGACACGGCTCGGGTCCGGGGTCCCGGCCGGCCTGCGAAACCGAGGGGCGCCCCCGCCCGCGCCCGGCCCGGCTAGGCACCCGCCGCCCCCGCCCCGCCCAGCCGCGCCGCGCCGCGCCGCGCCCCCAGCCCAGCGCCCGGGTCGGAGCCCCGCGGCGGCGCCCCCTGCCCTCCCCCGCCCCACTCGCGTACTCACCATAGTCGGAGAGTCGAAAGCCGAATTCACTTAAATAATCAACTTTCATAATACTTAATTAATGCCTAATTGCAACTGATTACTCCCCGAATAACAAGTTGTTTTAAAGCCCTGATGTCATTGCTCCTGACGGTAACACTCAGGGTAACAGTTTGGCAGGAGGGAGCGGGCGGGCGGGAGCGGCCGGGGGCGCTGCCAGGCGCCGAGGTGATTGGCAGGGCGGCCGCGGCACCGCCTCCTCCAGACCGGGCCCGCGCCGCCCCGGCAGGTGAAAGAGCAGAGCTCGGCGCGCCCGCGCCCGCGCGCCCGCGCGCGCCCGCCCGCCGGGATGCTGGAGTGAATGGGCTCGCGCTCGCCCGCCCCGCGCCCGCTCCCTCACGCGCGCCTCCGTCTGGTCCCCTCTCCCGCTCCCCGCGCGCTCTGCTCACACGCGCGCCCCCGCCCGGCGCCCGCTCGCGAGCGCGAGCGCGCGCGACTTCATCGCACCGGCCCGGGCGGCCAGCCTTATTGGCTCAGCGATTGCCCAAACCTTAGACTTCGGAGGGAGGAGGGAGGCGGGGACTCGGCGGCCGGGGACGGGCGGGAGCAGGGAGGCGGGCGGGGGCTCGGCGGTCCGAGAGGAGCCGGCGGCCCGCTCTCGCGCCCCCGCGCCAACTCTGGCCGGACTCCGGCGGGCGCGCGCTCGCAAGCTCCCCTCTGCGCTCCGGCCCCGCGAGCGCGACTCGACGGCGGCCGCGCGCGGACTCACTCCCCGGCGCCAGCCGGCCAAGGGCTCGTGGCGCGCGCGGCCGAGCAAACTTTTGGGCGCGGGTGGGCGCAGGTGTGAGCGCCGCGGGGTCGCGCCTACTGAGCCTTACTCCACGGCTCCCCCCTCGCGCGCCCCTCGGGTTTCGGGTGCGGGGGTACCAGGGGCTTTCTTTCCTCCCCCATCCCTGTTGTTGGTGGTGTTTTTTAGTTGTGAGGAGAAAAGACTCGGGGGCGGTGGGCATGGGTGTCCCGCGGAACACGCGCGGCGGCTCGCGGTGTTTCGCACACCGTGGCCCCCCGCAGGCTTCACGAGTGCAGGGACCCCCGGGGTTCCGCCACTTCGGTTTGGCCTTGCCTTTAAATGCACCCTGGCACCCCACCCCACCCCGATCCCTGGTCTACCCAGGTCCCCTCCGCGTCTCTACTTTCGGGACCTTCCTACTCCTCTTGCCGCCCGGAAGTTCAGCCCCCAGCCCCGCAGCCGGGGTAGCATCTCTTCTCTCACCCCACCTTGGCTATGAGTCCTAGGAGCGCCCCCACCACGGATCCGCGCTGTCACTTGGATTTCCAACCCGCCCTCTTGCCTCCGCCACACCCCATCAGGGCCCGGCAGACAGGGCCCAGACAACCCTCCGCCGAGTCCTGCCGCCTGCCCCCTCGGACATCGCCACATTTCCTAACTGCCAGTTCATCGCTGGACCAGGCAACTTGTTCTCTCCTTTCCCTCTTTTCACCCTCTGAGAAAGTACTTTGGTGGGTCCTTCTGTTCCCAGAAGTCCCCGCTGTAGCCAGATATGTTGAGATTCCTTCAAATTTAGTCACCTAGATTACCCACGGGGGTGGGGGTTGGGGGGGGGGGGGGGGCGCGGTTGCCGAGGAAGGAAGCAGGCAGGTGAGCAGGAAGCTGTCGGTTTTGCAGGTGAAACACCTGGACTTCACTGTCCCCAGCTCTCCCTCGGGCCCTCCTGCACCCAGCCTGCTGCCTTCTTTCCCAATCCTGTTTCAGGGGAGGCCACACTTCAATGAGGGGCTCAGAACCCAGGCTTTCTGCTCTCTGTTCTTTGGGCAAAGTTCAGCAAAATGGCGCTGGATTATTTTTGCAATATTTCTATTTTGCAAAGGGAGAGGCCCAGGGAGGCCTTGGGGCAAAGAAGTCAGGGAGTTTAACAATCTACTGTTTCTCCCACTTTTCCCTTATTTTTGTTCCTCTTTTTTTTTTTTTTTTTTAATTGCGCTTTAGTGGCCTCACAGTCCTCAAGTGGCCAAAAGGCCTCACCTTTACCCTTCAGGTCTGCCCCATCATTACGGAGGATGAATAGCTGGAGAGGCCCAAGAACTCTAAGTGTACCCCAGCCCTAAAATCTTGAATAAGTGATCCGAGCTCCTTAAACAAACCAAGCCCAGTGTTTCCTAGATGTTGCTGGCACAGGGCAATCAAGCAGTGAGGCCACGAGCTTCTGCTCCCCACACAGGATCTCAGAGAGGGCACTGAGGCTTCCAGAACTGCTCTGGGGTACACACATGCTTCTGGGTACTCTCACCCCTGACTCCCCAAAGCAAGGCTTACAGCTTTGGGTTGTAACAGCAGGCAGTACAACCCAAATCCCAATCTGAGTGTCTGCTTCCCGATGTGGGCAACTGGGATGTAGACAGAAGCCTGAAGACATAGGGGTGAAAGGGGAATTTCTGGGTGCATTTGAAATATGCACCTATGGGGAGCTCCCTGCATATATACCCACATGGCCTATGGGCTGCCTATGAATGTCCTTCTGGGCTTCTGAGGATGGTGATCAGGGCCTGGAAGGCCTGCCTCCCAGCTACCCACCACAGGGCCCACAGGATTGGCTGCACAATAACTTGGTACCTCTGGTGGACCAAGGCTGGAAAGGAATGGCTGAAGGGTAGAACTGAGAGAGCTGGAAGGAAGGGGGAGCAGGCAAGGTGGGCTAGAGGGGCCCCCTCAAGCACAGCCAGTAGTAGAGGGAGGCAGGAATGGCCCAGAGACCCTCAGCTCTGCCAAGATGATGGCCACCATCAGCCACTGCTGGCATAAGAAGCGCTGCCCAAGAGTGAGGGGCCTTCCTTCCTGAGACACACAGAAAATGAGGCCATCCTGGCATGTTATGATCTGAGACCTGAGAAGGCTGAGGCTTTGAGGTCATGGATGTGAGTCACAGGCCATGTCACGGCGGGGTCCCCCAATCTCTTTCCCTTTATGTGAAGGCGAGAGGCCCAAGACTCTGGCACCTCTGAGCCTGTGGCCCATTTTGCCTTGAGAACCCTGATGTGGTAACACTCCTGTAACCCTGAGGCCAGGCCACAGTTTCTGTGCCCAGGGCCCCGGGGATGGAAAGCCCAAAGCCACAGCTCCTCCTGGTCTCAAGGCCCTGGGCCGGGAGCCACCAGCTCCTCCTCATGTTCCCCACCCCTGAGGGAAAATGAGGAGCCCTACACAGCCATGCCACCCATCAGGCCCCTCGCAGGGGTCTCGGGAAACCTGTCAGCTCTTCCCGGGCAGGTTCCCTCGACGGCTCCCAGTGCCCTCGCATCCCCGGTTTGCCCACTCGTTTTCTCTCCCTCCCGGGCCCAGGGCCTTCTCACTCAGCAACCTGTTTACACACCAGGTATCTCATGCTTTATCTGCTCTCACTTTGAATTCGTAACTTTCACATAAACTTGAACAAAGCTCCTTTTGTTCCTGCACCCCACCCCAGGATCCCAATAAACTGGTTCCCTCTGAGGCGACTGGGCCAGGGCACTGGAGCCTTGGCCAGACAACTGTGTGTGCCTGTGAGCCAGCATGTTCGCACCTGCGAGGGAGCCCGTGTGCCCGCGTGTGAGTGCCCTCCCCGGGCGGACAGCGGAAGAGTGTCAGAAAGCCCTAAGTCAGCAAAGTGTGGACGGGACGGATGGTGGGGACGGAGGGAAGAGCCCCGTCGCCTGGCACAGGGGACGGGGCTAGCCTGAGGCTGGGTGAGAGAGGTCCTGGGCCCTGGATGGTTTTGGTGTCCGGGTTGAGGGAAGACGGGATGAAGAGGAAACAAAGGGCAGGGAGGCCTAGCAGAGCCAGGGGCTGAGGCCGGGCTCAAGCTAAATGTAAGGCAGATACAAGGAACGCATTATGGCGGTTTAGGGGCTGGCAGAGCCGCCGCACGCTCGGCCCCGTAATCCTGTTAGCCAGCAATCTCCATTCCGAAAGAGCTTCATTTCTTTGTGAATATTTGTAAACTAGATATCTAATGGAAAATTATAGGAAAATTATAGTGAAATTCATGACGGAGAAATCCGATTATCCCTAATTCAATTATGCCATCTTAGCCCACACAGCACATTTCCCATTTTTTTCCCATAAATACCGATGCCAGGGGTCCCGGTAATCAAATAAAATTGAAAATCATCTTCCCATTAAATTCAATTAGCTGCAATTTCTAAAGCCTATCAGAGATTTTAATTACTAAATTATAAAATTCTCCAATGCTAAATTGAAACCAAAAAAATTGCACATCCTTATATTTCAGAGAAAAAAAAAAGGGGGCCAGCAAAATCCCTGGAAGATGCCCTCCTCTCTGTGCCCAGCTCCAGAGCAGGTTCCCTACCTGGAGGGACCGCACGCACTGATGCCTGCTTGCCCGGTTGGGGACGAAGCTAGGGCGGCAAGGGAGAGGGCCCTGTCAGGGAAGGGGCTGAGGCACACTGATTCAGCAAAGGGGCAAAGCACACCTCCACCCCCGAGCATCAGGGCCGGGGCAGGCCCTGGAGAGGACCCGCCTCCTCACTCGCTGTCCTGGCTTCTCAGATGCCCTCAACTTTGTCCCCTACCGAGAACGAGGTCTATAAGTGCCACCTCCTTGGCCCACGGACATGGCTTGGGCCCAGGTCACAGCTTGGCCTCAGGGCTCTGCATGGTTCTGGGGCAGCAGACCAGAGGCAGCCAGCTTCTGACCCAGGTGCCGGCTCTCCAGGCACCAGGCCGGGTCCCCAAATGGCCTGGGCTGGGTCAGAGGTGAGAGGAGGACGGGGCCTGATGCCCAGGGTGGCCAGACATCATGGGATGGTCCTGTGGCCCCCAGCCTTCTCCAGAGCATTCCCAGGAGCCATGGCCCTGGCAGTGTACCAGCCTTCTGGGAGAAGAGCCGGGGATGGACGTGGCCCAAATCTGGCCTCTCCCTGCACTTCCAGCTCATTCCCTGTTCTTCCCCTCTTCTGGGAAGCCAACCGGCTTAACTGGACAGAAGGACTACCCTTGCCCCACGGGAAAGCTCACTCTTTCACCCCCATTTCCTTTTAGGGAAGTGCTGGCCGTAACCCCAATAGTAGGCCCTCCTCTCTCACCCCCCGCCATCCCAGGCCACTTACCCCACTCTCTAAGGCTGCTCCTGGAGTCAGAAGAGCCTGGGGAGGTGGCACCGGTGGTAGCATAAAGTGATCATAGATCTCCAACCCAAGGTGGGTGGCTGGGTGGGCAGCTGCTGGGCCCGGCAGTTTCAGGGGCGGGCAGTAGCCGAGTTGCTGGCAGCCCAGCTCCCGGGAGCAGGGAGCAGGTTTAATTTGCCAGGCAGTCAGGAGTGCCAGCAGGGGAGGCACCCGCAAACAAAACAAAAACAAAAAAGTTAATTATCTTTGGCTTTTTCTTAATAAATATCCAAACTGGCCCGGCCGGATCTTCCGCTTTGGAGGGAGAGGGAAGAAGAAAGAAAAAAAACCCTAAACCAAATTCAACAGACTCATTCTCTCCCTTCCCCTTTGTCTCTCATCCTTGTATGTATCTCTTATCAGAACAGTAACAGTTTCACATTAATTTCCTAATTTCTCAAGTGCAAAAGTATGGTCACAGAAGGTTGTTTTGTTTTGTTTTAGGGTGGGAAAGTGGGTGTGTGGAGAAGAAAGAGGCAGGTGGGAGGGGAAAAAGGGAAAGAGAAACCAGGGAGAAGTAAAAGAGAATGAGAAAGAGACAGAAGGAGAGAAGAAAAGACAGAGAAAGTACGATGCAGAGAGCTGAGTTTGCTACCTCGCCCCCGGGGGCACGGCCCAGCCTGTGGCCCCAACCTGGGCAGGGACCTGTTCTGGAATGTAGTGTTGGCATTTTATTTCAGTTACAATTATCAGCTACAGGAGATAATGGGTATTCTTCATTTTAAAGCTCCAAACCACCCAGGTCTCACTGGCCACTTTGGCTCCCTTGTTGCTGTCAGTCCCTGTGCCAACCCCTCCCCTCCAGGAGCTTGGCTGAGGGAGAAGGGGGCGGAGGTTGGCTGTCCTTCTAGGGGGTGTGAATTTTTCTACGTGGAATTGCAAGTGTACCTGGGGAGAGAAATGCGTGTTGCCGCCTGGGCTTACGTGTTTGGATGGTGCTCATACACGCCTGAGCCCATGCTGTTAGAAACATCTGGTAGGGCACCTGCATGTGCTGGGGCGGCCAGGACATCAGGCAGTCCCTCATGGAATACAGGCACCAGAGTTCCACTACTTGGGTTCAAATCCCAGTTCCATCTCTCACCAGCTGTGTAACCTCACTCAAATCACTGACCCTCTCTGAGCCTCCATTTTCTCAGCATCAAAGTGAATAATAATTAGTGATTGCCTAGGGCTGAGGGTCGGGGAGAATGGAGAGTGACTGCTAATGAGCACCGGCTTTTTTTTTTTCTGGGGTGATGGAAATAGTCTAAAATTAGATCCTGGTGATGGTGGCACAACCTTGTGGATATACTAAAACCACTGAACTGTGCACTTGGCATGTGAATTACACCTCAATAAAGTGATTATAAAAAGTGGGGACAAAAAGGGGGAATGCTAATAGCACTTACGGCATTGAGTTGTCATAAGGGCATATCCAGCACACAGCCTGGCACAGAGGACGTGCTCAATAAGGACCGGTGATTAGTCAATTCGTGTGGATCGGGGGAGGATGAGTTGGCGTCCTGGGCCTGGGCTGGTCTCCATAAGCGCGTACTGCTGGGGCTTGCAAATGTCTACCTGGGGCCCGGGGGCCCCGCCAGCAGGTTGTCAAGCCTCTGAGCTGCCCCCCCACCCACCCCTGCTCAATACTTGGTTGGGGTTCCTGGGCGTCTGCTCCCTGGCAGGCATGGGAGAGTGTGCGGCCCTCCTCCTGCCTCCCCGCCCGGGTCCCTGGAGAGGAGGCTACCCACCGCAGCGGGCAGACTCTGCGCTCACTCTCCCCGTCTCACAGAGCACTCATATTTTCCATGTGCAGCAGACCGTGAATTCACCTTCATACTAGTTACAGGGTTATTTAGCCTCTCCTGACACTGACAATCACCAAACTTTAATTCGCTGCTTGGCTTCTCCCTGCCGTGCCCTCTGCCCACCCCCCAAATCCCTGGGAGAGGATGGGAAGAACCTAGTCCAGCCTCCTCTAGCAAAGCCTGCCCTTTGGAGTGATGGAGCGATGGGAGGTTGGGGGCGGGGATGGTGAGAAGGGGAAGATGATGGACAGAGGGCGGAGGGAGAGAGCAGTACCACCAGGGCTAAGGGGAGTTTGCATCCTACTCCTCAGGCCTGACACTAATGTATTCAACCTCATGTCCATCCTGTTATGAATGAAGACCCAGCTGACCGGGCTTCGGGTCTGAGGGCTGGCAGCCCTGGCCAGGACCAATGGGGCCAGAACTCACTGAGATCCCAGAACCAGGTGGCTGGCACGGGCTGTCCTCTGCCTGATGCTGGATGAGCAGGTGCCCATCTGAGAACCCACCAGAGGGAGCCCATTCTTACCAACCTGAGAAGCCAGCTCTCATTTCTCCGGCCTCTCCCAGTGCCAGTCTCCTGCCCGGCCAAGCCCCCCGGCCCTGCAAAGGCTTCTCCCTGGTTTGGAGCCCTGTTGCCTCTTTCACGTCTGTGTTCCTTTGATGAAGGCAGGTGCATGGGTGCGTGCTGAGTTGCTCAGTCATGTCCGACTCTTTGTGGACTGTACCCCACCAGGCTCCTCTGTCCATGGGATTTTCCAGGCAAGAATACTGGAGCCGGTTGCCATGCCCTCCTCCAGGGGATCTTCTAGACCCAGGGATCAAACCTGCGTCTCTTACATGTCCTGCATTGGCAGGCAGGTTCTTTACCCCTAGTGCCACCTGGCAAGCAGTTCTGCTCAAAGCTGCTGACAAACATCAGATGGGAAACAGAGACTGAGACATCACCCACCAAGGATCCAGATCATACAATCCTGGGACCATGGAGAAGACAGGGCCCCACTGTGTCCACAAGTCCACTTCTTCACCCACTGGGAGAGGCCACTGCTACCTGGGGCACCCAGGCCAGCCCCAGCACTGTCTGTCTCTCCTCCCTTGCCTTTAGCAGATCCCCTTCTTTGTGTCTCCCCTGTGCTACCATACCTTTCCAGGAGTGGGCCTGGCTTCCAGAAGTTCCAAAGAGGCCTCTGCTTAGCTCAGGGGCCAGGCAAGCCCAGAAACCTCAGACTCTTCCTCTTAGCTCCCCTTGATCTCCTGGAGTGGTCACCGTCACCTTCCCCCAAACCTCCCAGGCAATCGAGGTTTCCTCTGAGGACCATTTGGTGGAATCATCATATGCACGCACACTCAGTCATGTAGTCATGCCTGGCTCTTTGCAACCCCATTAACTATAGCCCTTCAGTCTCCTCTGTCCATGGATTGTCCAGGCAAGAATATTGGAGTGGGGTGCCATTTCCTCCTCCAGGGGATCTTCCTGACCCAGGAATCAAACCCATGTCTCTTGCACTGGCAGGCAGATTCTTTAACACCAAGCCACCAGGGAAGCCCAGGAACTCTCTTATTTGCCAAATCCAAGCTGGCTCCATCAGTCATTCATTAGGCAGAGAGTCTAGAAGCAGCGAGGACTCACCAGAAAAAGACCTGGACTGGGGGGCTTGGAAGAGCAGAGGTGGGGCAAGGGCAGAGCCACAAGAGGAGAGGCAGGGAAATCTATCAGTGGGTCCCAGCTCTGCCTGCTGCTTCCTAGCCCCCTTCTGCTGCCCCACCCTTGCTGGCAGGGGAAGTGGCCATGGTGGCCTGGGCAAGAGAGATGTCAACGGGAGCGATGGCAGAGATGGGAGAAGGGGCTTGTTGACTACAAACTGTCCATTATGGCTCAGATTATAAGCATATTGCGCAGGGCTCTCTGCACGCTGCCGAGGAAATCCAATACGCTGAAAGGTTAATGCAATCAATTAGGGTGACAAGGAAGTAAAGTAAAGCCTTCGGAGTAGATGAAAAGGAGAGAGAGGGAGAAAGAGAGAGCGCCATGGAGTTGGGGGTGGCAGCACGGGTGGTGGGGAGGTGAGGAGGAAGAGAAACTAATGGGATATAGAGAGAAGGCTTGGAGGGGAACACAAGCCTACAAAAGGCCGGGAGCCCTCAACGACAGGACGGAAAGAGAGAGGGCAGCAAGAGCAGCAGGAAAGGGCAGTTAGTGATCTGTGCGGGGACCCAGTTCCAGCTCAGACCTCTGACAGCTGCACAGCTTCAATTTCCTCCCCTCTCCCTCTCCCTGCCAACCTTTCCTCTGGAGCTTGGAGCCCGGATCCCAGATTAGCTCAGTAGTGATGTGCAGCCTTGGTCCCTGCCCCTGGACAGAGCAAGTGCCCACATAACATCCAGGGCCTGCTCCCTAGAACTGCAGCCTGGTTCCCACCTTTCCCAGAATGAAGCCCAACTCAGCCTCCTTTGCCCTCAGCAGCCCCCAGGATCACAGCTTTCCCCCTGTATCCTAGCTCTTGTTTGCAACAAGCCTGAAGACCAGAGAGCATGGCAATCCCTTTCACAGATGAAAAAACTGGTGCTCTAGAGGTGATGCAATTTCCCAGGGCCCTGCAGCAGACAGGCAGGACGTGGGACTGACCTGAGAACTCAGGGATGCCCAGTCCACCCCCTGGAGAGGGACATCTTGCACAGCACTCGCTCAAGTGAGGAGCCTCAGCTTCTCCAAGATGAGGGACTCAGAGGTCCTGGGGCAGGAGAGGGGCTCTGCATGGAACCTGCTGAGGGCTGACTGCTGCCTCCTAAATGCCCAGGGGAAGACCCCCACTCTGGCAGGTATAAAGGAACAAAGGAGGGAGGGAACAAAGGAGGTAGGTGTTGCTTACCTGTCAGACACCTTCAGTCCCATCCACTCACATGCTTGAGATGGTTAGAAAGCATACTGACTCAATGGACATGAATCTGAGCAAACTCCAGGAGACAGTGAAGGACAGGGGAGCCTGGTGGCCTATAGTCCTTGGGGTCTCAAAGAGTTGGACATGACCAAGCAACTGAACCGCAACAACTACCTGTCCGAATAACACTGCAAATGAGATATTCTGCTTACCTTGCAGAAGAGGAAACTGGACCTGAGAACTTCTAGAGGCTACAGGATGGAGATACAAGGCTCCTGGGATGCTGAGAGCAAGAACTCTGAGGAAACTGTCAAGGAGAAGACAATCGGGACTTCTCGGGAGGTGGGACTCAAGAGGAGATGAGGTCCTACAAAGACGAGAGAGAGAAAGGGGGGCCCCAAAGGGACCAGGACTGCAAGCAGTCCCATAAGCTCAGGGATGGGGCTCCCTGACAACTGCCCAGGCGCCTCAGAGCAAGACATGAGCACAGAGCAGGATAGCAGTTGCACAACCCTGTGAATGTACTTAATGCTAGGGAACAGCACACTTAAAAATGGTTACAATGGTAAACTTCATGGTATGTCTATTTGACTAATTGAAAAAAGAGAGAGAGCAGCAGACTGGAGCCAGAAACTCCAGAGTGAGAGATAATAAACTTTTCCTGTAAAGGGCCAGAGAGTAAATACTGTAAAATTTTCAGGCCAAACATGCTTTGCTGTAGCTACTCAGCTCTGCCATCTTAGAGTGAAAGCAGCCATAACTGATACGCAAATAAGTGGGTGTGGCTATGTTCCAATAAAACTTTATTTACAAAAACAGGCAGGGGGCCAAAGTTAACCCTCTGGCCATATTTTGCCAAGCCATGCTCCAGAGAATGGAAGCACCTGGGGCTGACTTTCAGGACAGAAATAGCCAATCTGAACCTTGCCAAGAAGTACAAAGAAAGGTTGGGCGGAGGGCAAGTCAGGGTCTCCTTACCCGAAGAGGGTGGAGGAAAAGAAGAAAACTAGGGCTGGCATGGGAAACAGATATTCAGAAACCAGTCCTTCCCAGCTCCTAGCATCCCAAAAGCCCTCCACTGTGCTTCAGATGGCATGAAGGGGCAGAGAGTTGCAGCTCTCAACATTCCAGGAGACCTGATGCCAAGAGAGAGGTGTTGGGCTATGGCTAAGAGAGGATGGGAGTGGGCAGCCGCAAGGTTGGGCTGGCCAGAAGGGATGCCAGGGGAGAGAAAGACGAGGAGAGAGGCCCAGGGAGCAGAGCTGTAACCAGGGTGGTGCTGGCGGCAAAGGGAGGAATCCACGGGCCCCAGCGAGAGCGCAGGGCGCGGGCCGGGCCTGCCCTACACCGGCCGCCTCTGATCACGTTTTCAGGGCCACTGCCCGCCGGCACAGACAATGCTGGGGGAGCCTTTGAAGTCCGAAAGGGATGCCGCGGTGGGAGCCGCGCGAATCTCTTCCCTCCCCCCATCCTCCCGGGGGAGGGGGCCAGCAGGACAAAACCCGGAGCCGGTCACAGCCGGGCCCCCAAAACGCGTGAGACAAAGGGAAAACAAACAGGTTTGGAGCCAGGCGCACGGTGCTGTGTCTGTCCCCCGCCCCGCCGCGCATGGATGATGGATGGCTGCAGCCAGCTAGCTCGCCCGCCGGGCAGGCCCCGCTATTTACATAACACTGGCGTTCCACCGGTCACCTCTGACACGGCACTGCCTGGGGCCGAGGCCCAGTGGCCCCCGAGGTTCCTCCAGCCACTGGAGGACTGGGACAGTCTGTGAAGGCCCAGCCAGGCCAGGGGAAGGAAGGACAGCAGCCTGCTCTGGGCTCAGAGTCTGGGGCCTCTTCCCTGCCAGCGTCCCATGGAGGGAGGAGGAGGCCAGGGGGTGGAGCGGCAGCTCCCAGGAGAGGCAGGACTGGACTTCTAGGGCTTTCAAGTCCGTGTGGTTCCCAAGCACAAGCTGCAAGCAGAGCCTCCAGGGAGAGAGGCAGCAGCCAGAGGGGGTGGCAGCACTATGGAGAGCTGTGCATGGTCCTGCCAGGCACCTGACACCTTAGCCTGATGTTGCCTTGAACAGATTTCATGCCCACAGTCAGTGATCCACAGGTCCCCAGCCCATTTCCAGCCTATCAATCTGAGACACTTCTACCAGGGTTATCTTTTCCTGCCAGGTTCAAATGGAGAGTGTGCCTCCGATTCCTTATCTCCATCTTCCAGACCCACCCTGGGTGCTCAGCAGGACTGGGCCCAGCTCAGACCATATACCAGGTGCATGGTCTCCAGCAGGGGGAAGGACGCAAGGATCCAGAAGGGCTCAGGCCTTACCTTGTCGTGGGTCCTAGAGGCTCCTCTCTTGCGGTGGGGTTGTCACTTCATCCTGAGGAAGGACAGAGAAGAAAGAGCCTCTTAGCCTTTCAAGGCAGGACCCATACAATTCCCCAGAGTGTGTCACCACCACCCCCAGGGCCAAGGGACTGATGCTCCAGGTTGGTCAAGGGTGTCAAAAATTCAGATACCTGGAGTGGGCACTGATTTTGGACCACTGAAGTACATGCCAAACCAAAATTTGAAAAAATTCAGAAAGCAGCAGAAGCTGATCACAGTGGAAAATATGGTCCTCGGGGCTTCCCTAACCAAAGATAGAGAAGTCAAGCTGCACTGGACGCATGTCTGTGGAAGCAGAGATGCGTGCGTAAGGGTTGGGTGCTCCCCTGGAGCTCCAGCGGCTGAGCAAGTGGGCCTGGGGAGAGTAACAGGACTCAGCAGTACTCATTCCTTCACTCTCTTCCCCTGGCCCCGGAAAATAAAAACGACAGATGCCAAGCTGCTCACTACAGCAGGTGGGTGACAGAGGGGCCAGGGCGGACCAGGGGCCAGGGGACCAAGGAGCCTCAGCTCCCAGAGATAGGCTGCAAACAGCACCTTCCACCCTGCGGTCCCACTGATAAGTCCCAACCCATGCTAGGGGCCCACGCAGGGAGAGGGAAGATGGTCCAACAGGATAGGTGGTCTTTAGCCAACACACAACTCAGCCCAGTTTGCCAGGCCCAGTCCCTCCTGCCCAGAGTGTGAATTTGGGGAGCCAGGTTCAAATGGGACCGACTCCTCGTGTGGACAGAAAACCCAAGGAGCTTTTTGCCCACTGACCTGTGCCCACCTGCCCACCTGCCCTTGCCTGAGCCAGGCCCTGCATCCCCACCCCCACTCCCAGCCCCCACTCCCATCCCCATGGCCTTCAGGACTCCACCCACACTGTTTTTCTGTTTACTAGTTGTTGTTTTTTTTCTCCCCACTCCCTTACTTGTGGCTTATCAATGATGTAAGAGGAATAACACCAATTTCCTTAGGCTGTGTAATCCCCAAATCAGATTGGGGGGATTGCGAGAGGTGAGGTGACCTTGTACCCGGCTCTCGGAATGCCACCCAGTCCCGCCGCCCGCCCTCGAGTTCCCAGGACATATTTAGATAGATAATGCTAATTGTACTTGACTCGTCCTCCTAAGGAGGGCTGGGTCCTCAGCCAGCTTTCGCTGCCTTTGCTGGGCTGCCTGGGCGGAGGATGTCCACTGGGGCGGAGCCTACCCTGCTGGACACAGGGCTTTCTGGTGGGCTGTGAGCAGTTGGGGCGGCGGTGGGGGGTGTTGCTCACAGACTGCGGAAGCCCTTCTGACCAAGATGGTGAGAAGCTAGGATTTTGCATAGAGCTGGGCTGACGGAGATAGGGGGCAGCAGAGAGGAAAGGGGAGCCCTGCTGAGATGGAAGACAGGGCAGAGGTCGGCAGAGTGGAAAAAAGAAGCAGTCGGAGAGGAGAGCTGGATGAAGTGGAGGCCAAGCGGGACTGGGCCGCAGGGCAAAGGATGGAGACCTTGAGCCTCTGCTGAGAAGCAACGGGCGGGCTTGGCTGTCAGAGCTCACATCCCAGCCAGCCAGCCAGGGACCTGGCGGGGCGTCGTCGTTGTCCAGTCCATCCCACACCCGACTGCTTGAGATCTCTCAAGGCACCCCGGCCAGCCTCCCTTGAACCCCCAAAGCCCCCCAACTCCACAACTCCAGTATCTCCCTTCTACCACCTTTTTCTCCCCTCCCATCCTCCCCGGCAACTGTGCATTTATTAATTCATGAGGCACTAATTAGTTCTTTGTTTAATTTTGTGTTAAACAGACTGACCGGAATGATAACGACTTGCAGCGCAGTGTTGCCGTCCCCAACCACCCCTGTTTTCTGACAACAAGGGAGCGCGGGAGACCGGAGCGCTGAACCCAAATCCCTCAGCAGTTGCACTTCATTAAGTCAAAATGTGACAAGAAGCTTAGAGAGCAACTCACAGATCTGATCACACAGAACAATCGGGGAGGAAACTTTCCAGGAGTTGGTTGGGGGTGGCGGAGAGATGGGGAGGGGCCGAGACACTTACCATGCGGGGACTACGACGAGAACTGGGGTCCTGTCCCTCCCCTGCCCCTGGGGCAAGGGCCTGGCTGACTGGAGCATGGAGGCTGTCTCTGGGTGGGATCTGGGACACTCGGTGGATCCTGGAACCCCGGAGGAGGGGACCTGAGAAGTTCAACTTTATCTCTCTGTCCTGCCTGGGCATCTTCTCCTGTCTCTCTCTGCCTCTCACTGCTGCTGAAGTTTGGTTCTGGCTTGTGTGAGTGAGTGACTGGGCACACCCTGGGCTTGGTGGAGAATCAGAAAGCTGCTATAGTTAAGGCAGGATTCTGCAAGGCCGGGGGGAGGTACAGAGTAGGAAAACACAGTGGAAGAGGAGCCCCCACACTTAGGAAGGTTGAATAAGTGCAACCCTTCTAAGCTAAGCAAGAGAAGTACCATGCTCAGGGATGCTGGCCACTTTCTCTGCCCGCTATTCATTCACCCATCCACCTATCCATCCACCCATCCACCCATCCATGCATTCATTTAATGTTTAAGTATTCTGACCAGAAAACTGAGGATCAAGAGGTTGAGCTCTGTGCAGAGGTAGGTACAGGGCAAATCAGAAACAGAACCGGATCTGTTTGGTTTCTGGGCTGCGGTAGCTGACTGTAGACCAGCAGCTGAGCTAACAATGACAACAAGCCTTGTTACCTGCTCCCTCCTGTCCATGTGAAAGAGCAAGATCTTGGCCCAGACCCATCAAGCTTCTAACCCCATAAAGCTACAGGGAAGGATCAGAATGAAGCCCTGTCCCTGTCTAAAGACAGGGCCCCTGCCCTCCTTTTACCTGACCTTAATCTCAGAAGATGTGGACGATGCCTAACATGAATGAGAATATGGAAGGGGACATGAGGAGGAGAAAGAGAACAAAAGCTCACAGAGAAAGATGACAAAAGTGAGCCTGGATTGTATGCGAGGATCCTCTTGCCTTCTTCCCATTGGCCCCCGCGCCAGACCAGGTGTGGCCTCTCTCATCCGCTGAGAGCCCGCCTGGCCAGCCCGCAGGCCCAGGCAGAGTCTGGAGGTCAGCCTCGCCCTTGCCCTCCCCTGACCAGTTGGGAAGTGCAGTGGTCTCTCGCCCAAGCCTGGCAGCCCTGAGCTGGCTTCTGTTAATTTGCTGTCAGGCTGCCTAAGCAAACCAATTAAAACTAATCATTAATTATAAAAGAGAGCAAGAAGAGTAGAAGAGAGGGGAGAGGGTAAAAGAGTGAGGTGGGAAGGAGGCGAGGGCAAGCGGGGTGGACAGACAAGGCGCAGAGTGCCTGCAGGAGCTCGCCGCGGGACTGCCGGCCTGGGAGACAGAAGGGACCAGAGGCCCAGGCTGCGCTGGAGCAGAGGGAGGGCAGGCAGGGAGTCAGAGATGGTGGGGAGGGGGCTGCCACAGGCCAGGGGTGGAAGGGAAGGCTGGAGAGCAGGGGGGCAGGGAGGGAAGGGTGAAGAAGCTGCAGTGACCAGCGTACCAGGACCCGAAGAGGCCTCATTCGCCTGCAGTCAGTCCCCTCTGGCTGGAGCCGCCGACCCTCTGGGACTTGGCTTCGGAGCATCTCACCCCCAGTTCCCTGGCTTCATATTTATGAGGCTCAGCTGATTACGCAGCACAGGGCCAGGCTCCCGGCCCTGCCGCCCCTACCTGCTCCCCAGCCCTCTCAGGCCACAAGGGGCGGCCCGGGGCAGCTGTCGGCCCATCTACCCGCCCCCCCATCTACCCGCCCCCCCAAATCCCCATGCTGCCTCCTGCCCCCTCCCCCACCCGCACACAGCCCCCTCCCCGGCCAGGCCCTTTCACAGGGCTGAGGCCGTGTCAGCGGCAGCTTGAGGAGGGGGGCAGCGCAGACAACAAGGGGCAGTGTCATGGAAACGGGCACTTTCCCCAAGAAATATTCTGTTTGGCCTCCTTCCTGCATTGAGGAGCTGTCAGGAGCCTGAGTGAGAGCCACACCACCCCGGGACCAGGCGTGACAAAACCTATTTTCTGCCTCAAATTTGATTGATTAAAAAACTTTTTAGGAAAACCATGTTAAAAGAGTGAAAAAGAGAGAGAGGGAGAAGGAGAAAGAACAAGAGGGAGAGCGAGGAACCAGGGGGAAGGAGAGAAAGCGGATGGCAAAGCTGCTGGGCGCAGGCCATGGGCAGGGCCTGAGCAGTTGCCCGGCCATGACGCCTGGGCAGGCATGTCAGCGGGATGGCCGCCACATAACCAGGCAGAGCGGAAAGGTCAAAGGAAGCCCCAAGCTTTTACACAGTGGTTAGCAGGACACTGGGGGGGCCAAGGGCCCGCACAGTCCAGCAGGTGCCGGACCCAGATGAGGCGGTGGCTGGGGCCCTGCACTCCAAGGCTGGCCCGAGGCAGGTGGGGGTCAGCGCCAGGCCTCTGGATTGGCTCTGGAGGAGAGTGGGGTTTGCAAACAGCCTGGGCTGGGATTTGGCCAGAATCCTGAAAACTCTGCACTGAGTCAAGAGGAAGGGTCTAGGAGTCTGGAGCTGGGAAGGGATTTTCCCACCTTGTTCTCGAGAAAATCCTGGCTCAGTAGGTACCCAGCTGACCCACCCGTCCTGCAGGGGCTGATGCCTCTGCAGCTTCAGCACCCCTCCCCTGCCTTCTGGGTCGCACGCCTTCCCTGCCCAGGCCCCTGGCTCCTTGGCTTGATGCTGCCCTCTGTGGTCCTCCCAGCAGGCTCACCCTCCCTCTTCCTGTCTCAGAAGCCAAGACAGGCCCCGCCACAGGCTTCTCCCTAGGGCTGCAGGAAAAGGGCCAGCCTCCCTGCTCCTCCCGAGCCCTCAGAGGCCCCGCCTGATCACTCCAGGCAGAGGTGGCTCAGATCTTCCTGGCATCCATGCTCTCCCCAAGAAGAGCGGCCCAGGTGAGTGGCTGGGCTTTTGCCCTGTCTGAGGGCCTCGAAGGTCAAGGTGAAGAATGGATCTGGCAAAGCTGTCAGCAAGAAGCCAGGCGCTGGGAGGGGCGCTCAGCAGTGTCCAATGTGGTCTATGTAGCTCAGGGCTCGCTGTGGGCGAGGCGGTGCCTTCTTGGACAGACGGTGCATTCTACCAGACAGATGCACAGACGGACAACACCTGCTCTGGGCCCTGCCCAGCCCTCCTCTAGGGCATTGACTTAGATCTCTTCCCGTCCCTACTTCACAATGATGATCAGATATTCACTGAGTATGTCCTGTGCTCATGACACTGTGCTAGGCCTCAGGAAGGTAAAATACACTGCTTCCGTGAGCAACAGCAGAGTAGGTAAGACCCGATTCTGAGTCCTGATTCTGTTACCCTCCGTGGTGTCTGCTGGGGCAGGCAGACTGCTTAAGCTCTCATGGCCTCAGCTTCTTCAACCAAAGAGGCAGAGGGTATGAACCCCCACCTCAAACACAGTTCATTCAGTAATATTTCTTGAGCACCTACCATATGTTGAGTACTCCCCTAGACCTGGAGAACACTGGTAACCAAAGACAGTCCTCATAGAGCTCCCGTTCTATGGTTCTTTCTGTGAAATAACACACTGCACCATGGTCTGGCACATAGTACATGCTCAACAAATATTACCTGTTATTAGCTTTCAGAAGTCCTGCCTTTAAGAAGCAGGGGAAAGGTCTAGGAATTTCACTCCTAGGTATGTACTTGAAAGAATGGAAAACAGGGACTCAAACAAAAACTGGTACGCCAATGGTCATAGAGGATCCATTCACAATAGCCAAAAGGTGAACACAACACAGATGTCCATCAGCAGATGAGTGGATAAGCAACATGGAGTGACCCACACAATGGAATATTATTCAGCCATGAAAAGGAATGCAGTTCTCATACAGGCCATTACAAAGAATGAACCTTGAAAACATTATGCTAAGTGAAAGAAGGCAGACACAGAACACCGCACACTATATGGTTCCTTTTACATGAAATATTCAGAATAGGCAAATCCATAGAGACAGAAAACAGATTAGTGGTTGTCAGGGGCAGAGGGAAGAGGGAAACAGGGAGGGACTTCTAACGAGTGTAGAGTTTCTGTTTGGGGTGATGAAAACCTTCTGGAACCAGATATTGGTCATGGTTCCACAACACTGTAGATGATGGAATGCCACTGAATTGTACAGTTTAAAAGGGTTACAACAGTAAATTTTACACTATGTGCATTTTACCACAACACAGAGAAATGCTATAGCTGAGGAAGGAGGAGGAGGAAGAGACGAAGGAGGGACTTCCCTGGCGGTCCAATGGTTAGGACCCTGCACTTCCACTGCAGGGGGCACAGGTTCTATCCTTGGTTAGGGAACTAACGTTCCCTACGCCGTGTGGTGTGGCTCAAAGAAAAACTAAATACATTTTTTAAAAAAAGAAAAGAGGGAGCTCCATCTAGGAGAAGAAGGCTATTCCCGCGTGGTGGCTCGGCATGGATATTAGACAAGCCAAGCGAGGGGGCGGAAGGTGAATTAGCCTTCTTTCAGATAGGTCCCCTCTCCCTCTTGTCCTCAAGGACATCGTGCACTCCTGCCCCAGGTGTTCCTAGGCCTCACATGTGCGCTGATGGAATAAATAACATGAGAAGGTTAGGGTGGCTCCAGAGATTGGAGAACATGTCACTCAAGAGCCTACGGTCCAGTCTCTCTAGCACTGCCAACCGTTTGCACACACGTGGTCCGGCTCCTCTCACATGCGGATCTCAGCGCACACAGCCCACTCCACCCATCTCTCTGCCAGGCTCCCCAGATAACACTTGCTGCTGCCCAGCATCTTAGCGCAATACGCTGCCCTCCACATGGGGGAAAAAGGGTCTGAGTCAACGGCTTCCCCACTGCTCAGGACTCCAAGGCTCCCCGAGGACCAGGAGTTCCACCTTGCAGGAAAAGCCAAGGATAACCAGGGAGCCGGGCCCTCGGGACAGTCTCTCTCGCCCCCACCAGCCCTCAGCCCACCCTCCTGGCTGCTCCCGAATGCGTGTGCACACAGAAACCCCTGTCTTGGCCCGGGAACTGTCAGGAGATCAACAAACAAAAGCTGCTTCTTGACAGGGAGTCATTTATATTTTAGCTTCGTTCCATTATCCTAACGAATCCTTCATCAGCAGATGCAATATTAACAGCAGAAAATCAGCTCATTACATCCGAGGGGATTTCATCAAGACGGCAATCATGTATGCAGCTCCCCAAGCCTTCAAGAGGCCAGTGTGGCTGTTATTTATTTATTTTGTTACTTATTTATTTAATTTTTGGGGTTCTTTCCACATAATTGCACCGCATCTCCGATCTTTAATAAATAATTTGTAGGTCCTGAACTGCACACAGCTTTGCTCTCTGCCATGAGAGCCTGCATTAGCCAAAATATTTACCAATATTTGAAAGTCATTAGGATCAGGAGAGAAGTGGGGAGGGACCGCTCTGTTCTTCTAGAAACAGCCTGCTCTGCAGCTGCAGGGCTGGGTCCTCACTCTGGTCCTCCACGCCCATCTCCTGGAGTGGGGGTCTGGCTTGCTCAGCTCACTCAGTTTGAGCAGGGGATTCCCTGGAGCTCTTAGAGAGTGAGGCGGCCATCTCCAGGGGTTCCTGTGGGCTGCTTGTGGCTGAGGAGCCTGGCTACTGGAAAGGACCCCCTTGGTGCAGAGGCAAGAGGCTGGAGCACTCTGTCGGGGTGACACTGCCAAGGTTCGCCTGACCAGTGAACAAATGCTGAACGTCAGGGTGCTCAATGAGGGAAACCGTCCTTGTGCACCAGCAAGCCCTGGCTCTGCTGCAGCTGAGAGTGCAGAAAAGTCTGACTTGGGAATCCCCTGTGGGCCAGTGGTTGGGACTCAGTGTTTTCATTGCTGTGGGCCCACATTCAATCCCCAGTCAGGCAACTAGGATTCCACAAGCTGTGCAGCATGGTCAAAAAGAGGAAAAAAATTTAAAACAAAGAAGTCTGATCCATTCCTCTCAGCTTCCCAAGGTTATGCCTCCCACTTCAAAGGAAAGAAAAGTTAGTGGGCCCAGAAGGCAGACTTAGTGGGCCCATTTTATAGACAAGAAAATTGAGGTTCAACAAACCAAAGCTCTCTTCCCAAGGCAACACAGCTAGGCCCAGAACCAGGATTTGGACTCAGAAGTGACCCTGCTGGGCCTCCATTCTTTCCCCTAGTCCATAGCTGTCTAATGACACGGCCTGGCCTTCCAAAACGTCCTGGCTCCAACCCACAAGCCTGGAGTGGCTACTCAGGCCGCTGGGCACCCCCTGCCACCACCACTGGGCTGGCCATGCTTTCACAGGTTTTTCCCAGCAGGGGCTGGATTTCTGCCCAGCCAGGAATGTGCTCCCAGGATGTCAATTCTAATCTCCCCAGTGCTCTGACAGAATTAAGCTCCAGTTTGTCCGACAACATCCCAAAGTTTCAGAAATCCAGGGCAGACTCTCTAATCAGGCTTCAGGACAAAGGTCTGGTCTGACCCTGTCACTTCCATTTACTCCTCCTGTCTGTCTCCCAGCCGCGGCCTTTCTGCAGCTTCCTCCACCCTCTGCCCTTCCCTGGCCAGATCAGCCCCCGCCCTCTCCTCCAAGCTCCCCTGTTTCTCCGCCCTGCACTTCCCCTCTCTGAGCAGCTGGGCTAATCCTGTTGCTCCACTATCTAAAGCGAGGAATTCCTCTGAGACTGACCTGTCGCTCAGGGCTTTCTAGGCCTGCTGGCCTCACCTTGCCTGGGGTCCCTCTGGTTCACCGCCTCTAGGGAGGGCATAGGCTCGGCCCTCCTTGGCTCGGGAGAGGGTCCTCAGTGCAAAGTTATTCTCAAACTCCGCTGAACCTTGCCTGCGGTCAGTCTGACTTTACTGCCCCTGAGGCATCCTTTGACCTTGCCCAGCCTCTATCCACCGATTCAATGGACATGAATTTGAGCAAACTCTGGCAGACAGTGAAGGACAGGTATGCTGTAGTCCATGGAATCACAAAAAGTCGGACACAACGGCTGAACAACAACAAAGCCTCCATCCTGTCTGAGGGGGCAGCCTGTGGGCTCTGGAAAGCTTTGGCCCTTTAGCCATGCTTGGGGGCCCCTCTGTAGGGAGAGACCTCCCCACAGCGAAGTCTGTAAGCCACCAAGAGGAACGCTGGGTGGTGGAAAGTGAAACTGGGATGGGCAGGGCATGCAGTGAGAGCCCCCAGCGCCATCAGAAAGGGGTGAGGAGCGGGGGAGCTGGGCCGGAAGAAGCCCCCTTGTGCAGCCAGACAGAGGACAGCCCCCCAAGACGCCAGGGACGCAGAGATGTCTCCTTCTCTGTCACCCACCATGCCCAGTACCCAACTTCCCTTTTTCACAGCTCTGGTGTGGACACAGAGCTCTGATACCTGCCTCGATTTCCAGGGAAAATCACACACACAGGCTGGTCAGAGGAGACAAAGCCTTATGGAGAGGCATCGGTAGGGACCATGAGATTGAATCTAGTCTGCTCACATCAGAAGACTTCTGGGGAACAGAGGGCACCAGGAGCATTGTGGACAGTCAAGGGGAAGAGCACGGGCGGCTGCACTCGATCTGTGTGCTAACTCGAGGATCCGGGCACAGGGCTCTCCTGGACAAAGCAGGGACAGGAAGACACACACGGGGCACAAGGAGAAGGCTCACAGTGGAAAACAGGCATGGAAATGTCGCTCTGCTCTTTGACCCTCTGGAGGCATAAGAGATCTAGAATGGCCGGGGGTACTCCCCCAGAGCCACCCAACCCACGGGGAGCACGGAAAGTGCTGGGATGTGGCAGGCAGGCAGGGTCACTCCAGGCTCCTCGGCTTCCCCTGTGACCTGGGTGGAGACCTCACCCTGGCGTGGAGTCCCGTCCCATGCAGGCTGTCTCACACCCTCCCCTGCCCGGCTTCCTCGGCCACAGCCACACTCTACGGAGTGGGGATGGCTAGACTAGGGGTGGCTCCTCACTCTCTGGCAGTCTGTCCTGCATCCTGTCCAACATCCCCATCCCGAGGCTGGTCCTGCCCTCACCAGCACAACCAGTGCGTAACCTGGCGGATTCCCTGAGAGCCCGGGGTGAGCCAGGCTGATGGAGTAACAGAAGCAAGAATTAGGTAACACATCTCTATAGCCAGCCCTTTCTCTGGAAGAGCAAAAATAATTACTGTATTTTTTACTTAATAACAGAAAAATCTATCCAAATGAAGGACAGTGGAAGAAGGCCCATCCATCAGCTCTTTCAAGGAAGTCTCTGCAGTCCCACGGCCCCCACCCCTGACAACATCACAGCCCCCCAAAACTCCCAACTTTGCTTTTCAGCCTTTCCTTCTGCCGCGTCCTCCCTTTCTTGCTGTGCTGGGTGTTGGTGAGACGGTGGGGTTTTTTTTTCTTTTTTGCAATTTATCAGCAGATTGTGTGGAGCTGAGTGGTGTGAGCCTCACCCTGCTAAATAAAGCTTTGGTATTTCTGATAAAGCCATCAAATTCCTTATCACACTGACACAAAGTGCATTTAAAGAGACAGACACCCTGTCCCTCCCTTCCCACCAGCCCCTGCCCCCTCCACTCAGTTCAGATTTCCAGCAGCTCAGGCTCTTGTGGATCAGACACCAAATACGGCTCCTCCGGGAGGATGTGGGGGGTGGGGGAAACCAAGGGGCGGGAGGGCTGCCCGCTCCAACTCCCACCCACCTGTGTCAGAGCGGCCAGCACCCTGACCAGGGACTCAGGTCCACAGGGAGTGGCTTGTGCTTCCTGTCCCAGCTCTGGAGCCAGAGGGAGCAATCAATAGACACGCCCTGCAACGGGTGGGTGGGGGTGGTGAGAGGGGGGTGACTTCATGACAGTGTAGTCCTGTGCTAGGACAATACCCAGCAGCTGCTAGAAGAACCCCCAGTAAACTGCCGGGCCCACCAGGCTGCTCGGCCACTGCGCACACATCAGGTGGCCTGAGCCACTACGGTACCCAAGCAGAGTACAAGGACGGGGCCAAGAGGGGTCAACGATACACATGAAACACAGGGCTGACCATGTTCCTGTCAGGCTTGACCACGGGTTCAGCAAAGCCCTGATTCCTTACACAGCCCTGCAAGGTGGTGGAACTATCACCCCATTTGGGTATTACTCGCTCAGTTGTGCCCGACTCTTTGTGACACCACGCGCTGTAGCCCGCCACACTCCTCTGTCCATGGAGTTCTCCTTGGCAAGAATACTGGAGTGGGTTGCCATTCCCTTCTCCAGGGAATCTTCCTGACCCAGGGATAGAACCCAGGTCTCCTGCATTACAGGCAGATTCTTTACTATCTGAGCCACCAGGGAAGCTGGCAGAACTATCACCCCATTTGATAGATGAGGAAATCGAGGCTGGCCTGAGGCCTCAGAGTCAGCGGCAAGCCCAGCTGCAGCTCTAGCTGAGGCTGGCCAACAGCTCTGCGGAACGAAAGACTCTTCACTTAATCGATTTGCAGAGTTCACGCCCACCTCCCCATTTACGATCCCACCAAGACAGGCCTTCCTGTGTCCCAGTGCCCCCCTTCCACCTCCCTGGCCCTAGCTTGTCAGCCCAGGCCCTGCGCCCACACACAGCCTGTTGGTTGAGGAATCAAATTTATTATTTTTAATTATTTTGATTTATCAAAGCAGCAGCTACAATCATATTAAACCAACTTGGCTTCTTGGCATTGAACAGATACAGCTGCCGCCGGACTCCCCCACATTCTATAAAATGCCCAGGCTGTCCGTGTGCTCCCCAAGGAGGGCACCCAGGGGCCCTTCTCCAAGGACCCCGAATTTGAAGACCACCAGGCCTCCCCCGTGCCCGGCTAGAAGCACACGCAAAGATGCTGAGGGCCAGAGAATGGAAAAGGAACATGCTGGGGCTGAGCTGCCAGGTGCTTTGGGAAATAGTCACCTCCATCCCTCAGCCCGGAGACCCTTCCAGAGTCTTGACCCACTGGGGAGTCACAAACCCCTCAGCTGGCATTTGCGGGGGCTATTATCACTAGTGGTAAGAATCCTGCCAATGCAGGAGATGCAAGAGATGTGGGTTCAATCCCTGGATCAGAAAGATCTCCTGGAGAAGGAAATGGCAACCCTCTCCATTATTCTTGGCTGGGAAATCCCATGGACAGAGGTGCCTGCTGACAGTCTAAGGGGTTGCAAAGAGTTGGACGTGACTGAGCACTGCTATTTGAATTTTTGAATATAATTATGTCTCAGGCCTGCATTGGGGCACTCAACAGAGAGGAACCAGACTGCTCCTCAGCCCCTGCCCACAGGAGGAATGATGGCCCACTTTTTGCAAGGGAAGAAACTGATATTCACAGAAGAGAGGTGATCTTCCCGGGGTGCATAGCTCATGAATACAGCCAGGCCAGAATCCAAACTGATTCCTTCTTTTAGATGAAAAACCCTCACTCGACAAGAACTCTGCCTTCTCCTTAATCTGGGAGCAGTGCTCTTGCCCAAGTGCCATGGCCAGTGGAAGAAGATGGCAGAAGAGAGAGAGGACCTGAAGTTCAAGGTGATGGCCCTGTGGGGCAGCAGCAGCATGAAACCAATTGGTTCCCACTAGGTGCCCAAGCCCACACCAGGGCATGAAGAGGGGCTGGCCCACCTGAAGGGCACAGGTAGGGGATGGTACACAGGTGAGCAGATGTACCACTCAGCCAGGGAGCTAGGCTATGCACTGGGGCATAGCCCAACCCCTGTGCATCCAGGAGCCTGCGCACTACAAGGCAAGACCCAGCATTAGAGCCAAATTTCTTGGCCCAACTTGACGCACAAAAAGCATGAGTGATTCTAGCAGGCCTGGAACAGGCACCTCCAGGGTCCCAAGGCCCACAGAACACACTGGAGTCAGCTTTCTGCCTCTCACTGTTGTTTAGTCGCTAAGCTATGTCTGACTCTTTTGCGACCCCATGGACTTGTACCCCACCAGGTTCCTTTGTTCATGGGATTTTCCAGGCCAGAATACTGGAGTGGGTTGCCATTTCCTCCTCCAGGAGATCTTCCTGATCAGGGATCAAACCTGCGTCTCCTGCATTGCAGGCAGATTCTTTACCAAGGGCCACCAGGGAAGCCCTCTGTACCCCTCAAAGGAAGGCGAATCTTGGGAACATGGGCAGGGCTTCCTGGTGGGGTGACAGGAGGCAGCAGTGCAGAGACAGAGTCTCCACACCAGTCCTCTGACTTCATGCCCAGGAATTACAGCTGGCTGCCACCAATCCAGGAAACAGACTCCCACTGGTGCCCATGGCCCAGAGGCCCCCCTCTCCAAGCCCAGTGTGAAGAGCTTGGCTCTGGCCACGAGTTCTGAACCCCAGTGGGTATTGAAGGGCATGTTATCTGGCTTCTCTGAGGTTGAGTTTCCTGATTCATGAAATGTGTGCCCTTCTCAGAGAGAATCTTCCTGCCAATGCATGAGATGCAAGAGACTCGGGTTCAATTGCTGGGTCGGGAAGATCCTCTGGAGTAAGAAATGGCAACCTACTCTAATACTCTTGCCTGGGAAATTCCATGGAGAGAGGAGAGTGGTGGGGTACAGTCCATGGGGTCGCAAAGAGTCAGACATGACTGAGCACCACTCACTCACTCACAGTGCTGCTCTCAGAGGGCTGTGGTGGGGATTCTGGGATACGATGAGCACAAAGCTCTTACAAAGCCTCTACACATTTTATATGTGCAAAAAGTGATGGCAATTGTCATCATCGTCGTCATCACCTAAACACCTCTCTATTCAGAGTACAGCACTTGGGTTTGTGCCTTTGGAGCTGAGATGGCAGAGAGCCCGGGGGGCTCAGACATGTCTAGGAGAGGTCTTGCCCATCACCCTCGGCTACTGCAGCCAACGAGGACCTAGGGTTTAAGGCAGGAGGAGAAACAGGATGACCCGTGGTGGTCACACTTGCCTATCAAAACCCTACATTCACACAGCTTTCCATGGGGACTCATGCCCTAATATGGGTCCAGCAGCTTTCTGGGTTATTTCGAGTGTGTGTGATAATGACTCCAGGCTTTGTGTCTGCTGCCCCCAGACAACTTTTCCATCTGGGGAGAGGGATGACAGCTGGCAGAGAATGAGAAGGGCACAGAGAAGCCGAAGGTCAGAGAGGATGCAGAAAGTGGGCACAGACGGGCAACCCAAGGGGAGAGGAAGAGCAGGAGGCTGGAAGAGTGGAGGGGTCAAGGTGAGAGGGGAAGGACAGAGAGCTGGGCAAAGCCAGCCAGAGCGCCAAGACACAGGTGGGCGCCAGACCCCTCCCAGCAGGATGGCAGTGGGGCCTGCAGCCTGTCTCCTCGCCAAAACGCCAGTGGAGACCCCTTCTATTCAGGGGTCAAGCTGGGCCCCTGGACAACCACTCAAGGCCTGGGAGGGCCCCTGAATCTTGAGTTTATTCACATATAAATGATCTTCTGTCCAAGCGGGGCCCATCAACTTCCAGGCTGCACAGGGTTAACTCCAGAGGAGGGGCTGGCTGGCTTTGCCTTCACTCTACCTCAATTTCTACTGCTCCCATCACCTACCTCCCCCACCCCCTGATCTTAGGAAAAAAACCCATCAAAATAACTATTTTATGTCTCCAAATATGCAGATCATTTTCTTTAATGAAAGATGCTTGACGTCTCCGATCCAATTAATATGCAAATGCAGGAGAGGATTTATTTGTGACATTCTGTCTGGGTGAGAGAAAACAAAAAAGGCCTGTTAACCAAAACACTAATTGCTGTGACTGATTGTCACATATCATCATTTTCATAGGATCTCCTCCATTCCCAGCTCTCAGGGAGCTTGAAACCAGGACTCATCCATGAGGCATCAAGGAGAAACAGGGCAACCGGCTACCTGTGGGCGAGGCCCCTCCCACCAGAACTGTGTCTGGGGCCAACGAGGGTGGAGGCTCCAATTAGTTCTGGCCCCATGAGGGCAGTCCCGACCTTCTACAGAACTTGCTGGTTCATCTTCCTTCCTGCAGTGCACTTTGCCACTTAGATGCTGATGTTCAGACTGGAAGAGAAGAGGCCTGATCTCCACTGGATCTGATAGGCAGGGGGAGGCCTCAGCCCATATACCTTCCTGCCCTGCTCCAGGTCAACTGCTTTTTTGCCATCTGCTCCTACCCTCTTGAAGGTGAGGTGGAGGCCGGCCAGTGTTCCAAGGAGAGAAAGCCTATTAGGGTCCTGTTGGTTACCGCCCTTCACTGCCTCTTCTCTTGCTTCTAATGCTCTTTCACCTTGAGGTCCTCACAGCACTTGTGGAGAGAAATCACCTGGGGAAACTGACACATGGTGTGGCATCTTCTTCTTAATATGCCACATGGACACGGTTGAGCAAACGCCGGGAGATAGTGATGGAAGACAGGGAAGTCTGGCGTGCTGCAGCCCATGGGGTCGCAAAGAGTCAGACATGACTGAACAACAAGGGACCCACTGCAACTGGGTATCATGTCACCCCTTCTCCCCTGACTGCACTGAAGGGTCAGCTGTCACAGCCTCATCTCCCCTGAGCAGCTCTGACCCCTCAGTAGGACTATGAGGCCTCCTTTAGGGAGACCAGGGAGGGGAATGACTGTTGATGGATATCCTTGTTTCCAAAGGCCACAGAGGGGGACTGGAAAAGACACGTTTTGCTTAAGTTATCGGGTAAAGGACAACAGGGTTCTGGGTGCCAGAGAGTCCACACTCGAGGCCAAGGGGCAGAAGAAGATTCGCTAAAGCAGCTTCTTTCCCACATAGGGGCCAGCGGACAAGTGAAGACTAGAAGGCAAGACTCTGAGCTCCAATAGCTTAGAAGGCTGATCGCTGAGCCCTCAAGCATAAACATTCTGGGCACTCAAAGAAGGCCTCTGTACCTTCCCGTCTTCCCTGTGGGACTCCCCAGAGATTCTGAGGACACTGAAACCTGGGGACTGGGGAACAAGTGTGACAAGGCCAAGGAGCCATGGGGGTCCTCCCAGAGACCTTCTGCGGGTGCTGGGCCCAGCTGAGGGTACAGTGAGGGCTCTGTATCTTTCAGGAAAAGTCAGTGGAGGTCAGTGAAGCAACAGTGATCTAGTGAACACCAATGCACACCAGCACAGGGGTCAGAGGTCACTCCCAACAGGGCCACGGTGGTGGCAAGAAGGTGGCCGCCTCCCAATGACCCCCATCTCAGCTGTCCCCATCTCCTGCCCTGGCCCAGCCGCTTCCCTCTGGCAACTCCACCAGGGCCTCCAGGGAGAGCTGGCGCCAGGGCAGCACGGCGCAGACGCTCTCCCCCCAAAAGGCCTGCCCCCACACCCCGGGAACAGGCTCAACAGGATGCCATGCAGGGGAGCCTGGAAGCCTTCCGGGAAGAGCACAGCCCTGGCACCAGTCCCGCAGGAAAGGAGGTGAGCCGGTCTGCCACTTGGTCTGCCGCTCACCTGACTCGCGCCCACGACAGCTGAGCACCAATGGGATGTGCGTGGGTGCAGACGGGAGGCAAGCATCATGGCGCCAGGGGCCCAGGGGGGAAGGGCGGGCGGCTGGGGAGTGGCAGCAGGTTGGCTGGTCAGCTGAACAGAGCTCAGCTGTAAGCGCCAGGTGTGAAGGCCCCACCCCCAGGCAGGGACCCAAAGAAGGGTCCTCAGGGAACACTGATCCTGTCTTAGGTGGCCCAGAAGCACCCATGTTCCCCAGCCTTCCCCACCACCACTAGCCAATGAGAGCAGACAAGCCTTGCTCCTGCTTAGCTTGGGTCCATTTGCGGACACTCACAAGCACATCCTGGGGCACTAGGCCATTGATATGGCCTCACTGTGCTGAGTCTGAACCCCTTTAAAACCAACCCATCTGCACAGAAACCTCTAATAAAACAAAAGAGACTGTGAGCAGTCTATTTATTAAAGATGCCCACCCCCTACCCCATGGCCTCTCACTTAGCCTGGGAGCAGCACATGGTGACCCAGGCTATGGAAGGCGGGATAAGCAAGGTCTGGTTGGGTGAGACCAGCTTCCTAGCACTGGGCAGAGAGGCCCTGCACTTGTCGGGGCCCCTTCATGGCTAAGAGGAGGGGTCCCCAACCTCCTGGCCACAGACCAGTGCCTCCTGGCAGATCACCGGCAGCATTAGACTAAGTGCACAGGGCTTCCCTGGTGGCTCAGTAGTAAAGAATCCACCTGCTAATGCAGCAGGCAGGGGTTGGATCCCTGATCCAGGAAGATCACACCCGAGGAGCAACTAAGCTCAGGGACCACAACTACTGAGCCTGTGCTCTAGAGCCCGGCAGCTGCAACTACCAAAGCCCTCATGCCCTAAAGCCCGTGCTCCGCAACAAGAGTAGCCACCACAATGAGGGGCCAGCACACCACAACTAGAGAGTGGTTCCCCACTCGCTGCAACTAGAGAAAAAGTCTGAGCAGCAAGAAGACCTAGCACAGCCAAAAATAAAGAGATAAAATTGTTTAAAAAAGGAAAAAAGAAAGTGCACAATACATGTAATCCACCCGAATCATCCCAAAACCACTCTGAAGGGTCCGTGGAAAAATTGTCTTCCACAAAACTGGTCCCTGGTGCCCAAAAGGTTGGGGACCCTTGGCTTAGAGGGAATACCTGGACCCCGGGGTATCATATTCCAGGCTCCCTACCCTGCTTCGTCTACCTTGGCTCTCCTTCCCTGTGGTACTACTCCTCTAAGAACCAGATGCCAAGACAACACATCCCATGGATGCATTTCCACCTACTTCCCTCCTGAAACCTGGCTGCTCTCATGGTCAGCTTGATTCTGGCCATCTCAGGTGGCGCTGCTTCAGTGTCACACACCCCAAGCCCAAGGACATCCCTTCCCCAGATCCTGGGCTTCTCCCTAAGTTCAAACCACATCAGCAGGGGTTAGTCCCTAACTCACACCCAACATAGGATCTGCCCGAGTCTCTCAGTTCATTCTAGTTCTGGGTGGGGACAAATCTAGACTCTGTTTCCCAAATCCAGGACCTTGGAGCTCTTTCTTCATGGGGCACTTTCAGAGAGATAGAAGAATGCCCCCCACATCTTTGTAGAAAGGGGTGTAAGTCAGGCCACACCAGCTTTAAAATACCCCAGCATACAATCTGCAGGGTTAGAGCAAAGGCCATGTGGCCAGAGCTGGACTATAAATAACCAGCAAATCGCTTCCCAGAGCCAGCCCCCTCCCCAGCACCAAGAACCTTTCTGAGGAAATCAAAGTGAACACAACTGTTACCAAGTCACTACTAAAATATTTACCAGCCTGGCGAGGTGCCGAAGGTGCTTGGCACCGAGTGTTTGCTTATTTACAAGGCTGCTTTAAAGGGTAGAAAGCAAAATAAGGTAACCTGAGCTATTAAACTGAGGGGGCCAGGTGGTACCTACCAGCTGTCAGCTGTCCCAGGCGCGTGGGGAGCTAGAACAGCCATTGATGGAGATTCCCCTCAAAATGGGTCGGAAAAATGAAACAGACAGGCCTTGGAGCTCCAGAATACCCTAACCAGCTGGGGCAGAGTGAGGGCTTGGGCAGCGGGAGTGGGGAGAGTGTTACAAGTTAGAGGGCCTTCACCCGCAACCCAGACCACGGGGCCCGCACAAGACCCCAGGGTGCCCCTGGGCTTCTGCATCCTCACTCAGAGGGGACACCCGGGACACTGTCCTGTCCAGAGGTGGGGGTCTGCAGGAGGGAGAGGGGAGGCACAGAGGAAGGCAGGCAGAGCGGGCCGCCCGCCACTGAGGATGACATCAGGGGACACATGCGACTGAAGAGGAGAACGCACTCGAGGGTTCTTCTCGTCCTCTTCCTCCTCTTTCTTTGAAGTTCCCTTGTGGTTTGAATTTAATTTTGATTTTCTCAACTTTAGCAGATTGAAGTTGAAATAACCTACAAATTACTTAATGTGTTGTAAATCTGGGGGAATTCAGGAGTAATGGGGACCACATGTTGGCTGGAGGAAGCTCAAAGAGGGCTGAGGGGAGGAGGTGGCCTTCACAAGACAGGCAGGTGGCCGTCCCAGGCTGGGACACTCATGCCCATGCTCCCCTGGAAGGAGGCAGATTTGGGGGGGGGGGCTTGGGCTCCCCCAGGGGAGCCGGGAGGATTCCCAAACTGGCCGGGAAGTGCTGGATGGACACAGCGAGAATGTGTTAAGACGGTGGACGGACCAAGTTGCCGCCTGGGGCCTCCTGGTGACCGCGGACAGGGGGCAGCCAAGTAGGCCATGTGCCAGGCGCCTGCCAGGCCCCTCGGCCGCGCCAAGGCTGCCGCGCTGGCCCTGCTCCCCTCTGGCCTCGCACTGCATGTGTGTGGCTGTCAGCTGAGCTCCTACCTCCCTTCTCCCCCCTAGCCGCCCTCCCTCTTCAGCAGATTTCTCTCAAGTACTAAGCCATATGGTTCCAGTTAAGCTCCATATTTTTCCTTGTCGATTGAAGAGACACACTTTCCTCTTTGCCAGACAGTTTGCAGATTGCTCTGTTGGCTCAATTTCTTATTGGATTTCTCAAAAAACCTGACATTTTAAATTAATTTACAGCCACAACAAAAAGAGTTCAGAATTTTAATGGTGTTGTAAGTAATTTTTAGGTAATCCACTCCAGATTTTGATATTAACCTTTGAAACTGGAGTTCATTCAGCTACTATGTTACAATACCCAGTCAGATTCCAGGCCTGGGGGAGGCCAGGCTGGGGTAAGAGGCAGAAACAGGGTTCTGGGGACCCCATTCTCCCAGGAAACCCCCAAAGGGGTGGCGCCTGGGGAATCCTGGATGGGAGAGTGACAGTGACATTGGGACAGGGAGAGGACAGTAAGGGGCCTGTAAGACAGCAGGGCGGGTGCTTCAGAGTAAATGGGAGGGGGAAGATGGAGCTGTGGAGCATTCTAAAAGGACCTGCTGGACTCATCAGCAGGCAGCAACCCCAGGCCTCCCAGGAGCAAGAGCAAGGCTCAGGGCATGCGTGAGGCTCTACCTCAGCGCACCAGAAAATAGTAACAATAACAATAATAATGATGACAGCTAACGTTTGCTGAGCACTCACTGCATAGCAATGCTTTACACTGACATGCTTTACACACATCATCTCACTGACACCTCCAAACTATGGGGGAGCCACTATCATCATGACCACTACCGCTAATCACATTCATTGTTAACATTTATGGAGGGCTTTCCCCAACCCAGACATTAAGTGGTAATGGAATACTATTCATAGCTTCACTTTACCGAGGAGGAACTGAGGCTTAGAGAGGTGAAGTCAGGTCTCACAATTTGGCTGCTACTAGGATCCCGTCTGCCCTGGCTCACCCCACACCTTGCTTCTCCTTTCACAAAAATGCTACAAAATACTTTCCAGTAGTCATGTATGGACCTGAGAGTTGGACTGTAAAGAAGGCTGAGTGCCAAAGAATTGATGCTTTTGAACTGTGGTGCTGGAGACTCTTGAGAGTCCCTTGGACTGCAAGGAGATCAAACCAGTCAATCCTAAAGGAAATCAATCCCGAATATTCATTAGAAGGACTGATGCTGAAGTTGAAGCTCCAAAACTTTGGCCCCACCTGAGGAGAAGAGCCTACTTATTGGAAAAGACCCTGATGCTGGGAAAGTTGGAAGGCAGGAGGAGAAGCGGGTGACAGAGGATGAGATGGTTGGATGACATCACCGACTCAATGGACATGAGTCTGAGCAAACTCTCGGAGATTGTAAAGGACAGGGAAGGTTGGCGTGCTGCAGTCCATGGAGTTGCAAATTGTCGGACATGACTTAGCGACTGAGCAACAACAAAATATGTATTGCCATAATTGTCCCTGGTCCTTCTGGCTACAGGTGAAGGGAAGTGGGGAGGAGTTCTGGTCTTCTGGGCTGGCTGGGCCGGGGCCTGCAGAGCAGGCCACCCCCTCCCCGTGCTGCCTGGGGCTCGGCTGAAGGCTGCAAGCCAATCCGGACAGAGGAAACTCTGGGCGTGGGGAGTGGAGGCCTCGCCAACGTCTTTACTAGGCTCTGGCACTCAGCGGCCCCTGCCTGGGTACAGTGCCAGCTTACTACACCAGTAGAGTGTTAGCATTCCTTTCCTGCAGGAGCTTCCCAGGGCACCCAGGAAAGGAGAAGCAGAGATGGGGCCCTGGCCAAGGCTGTCCCAGTCCCTAGAGGGTCCTCTCTCCAGCAGAGGGATCCAGAGGCCAGAGAGCCACTGGACAGGGCTGCCTGAAAGCAGGGGCTGTCCTTGACCTTCTTGTCTTGGGGGAAAAGTGTTCCCAGGCTGAGTCAGTCCCTGCCTGACCCACTGAGATGTCATGTAAACAGTGCTGTATGGGGCCTGGGGCCAGCTTCCCGCTGTCGAAGCTGGGACAAAGGAGGGCCAACTGCTGGGGGGGTACTGCAGCGCCACCGGAAAGGTTTTCACCGACTTCGCTCTGGAAGTGAACAGAGCCCCTGAGCATGTGTGCAAGAAGGACTGAGGACTGAGTGAGGGCAGAGGGGGCACCTGGGGAGCCAATGTCAGGCCTGCAGCCTGTGAGGGAGGGCAGAGCCAGAGTGGAAGGAGCACGGGCAGAGAGATGGTCAGGGAGGAAGGGCTGGAGCAGCGTCGAGCAGCAGCGTCAAGCCAGCCAAAGCCGGGCTACCTGGGTGTAAGGTAGAGCGGCGGGAGCAAGCCGGTGACCCCGTGTCTCTCCAGCCCGGCTTGCAGCCCTCAGAACAGGAAGTGGCCCAAGGAACGCCTGCTCTGCCTCAGTCATCTGTCTATCTATCCATTTACAACAATCTGCCTGTTCTGGGTTTGCTATTCTGGGTGCCAGGTTCATACGAGGCCTTGGAAGTCCAGGGAAAAAAAAAAAAAAATCCAGCCTCCCAGAAACCCACAGATTCAAGAATTTCAGCCTCTTTATCCCCAGGACCTGGGGACACCGCACAGCCCCATAGCGCCCGGGATGGCGGGAACCCTGTGCCTGTTCTCTGAAAGGTTCTGCCCCAGGGCTCCCTTCCTTACTCCCCTCAGGCCTCCAGTCAGATTCCTAGACTCCACAAATGAGTAAAACCTCCCCCAAGGTGCAGAGAACCCGCGAGGAACTCTTGGCCTTTCAACACTTTCATGGAGAAAAGGAGCCTGAGCTCTCAATTTCAGGTGTCCGCAGCTGAGAAATGAGGGTTGGGCCAAGACACTGGCCTTCTCTTCCTTCCTGATCTGAGCTCTCAGGAGGGCCTGGCAGTGGCTGCCAGGCTGCCCGCTGCCATGCCCAGACCGTGCCCGTGCCCAGACCGTGCAGACCTCGGAACCTGTGGAGCCCCTGGCTAGCAGCCAGACAGCATGTATGAGTGCCGGGGTGGGGTTGGGGGGGTGGACTCAGGCTTACCATGCCCCCGGCACCACGCCAACACGTGGAAGGTTGAACTCACCCCTGGCGGGATGCCACGTGCCCAGGGAGTGGGCATCTGCTGGCACGGCATCGTAGGAGGAATGAGGGGTCCCAGCATCGCCTGTCACCCTTGGCTCCCCCTGACACGTCACGGGGGTAGGTCCACTCTAGCCCCGTGTGGCATGGCGCGTGGGGCCCTCCAATGTCCCCTTGGCGCCACGCCCACCACATACCGTGGGCCATCCCCACTGGCACCGGGCCTCGCATGGAAGGACTCAGACACTCTGCTGGACTCCAGCCAGGCTCCGAATGGCTCTCCCTGCTGGCTTGAGGCCATAAACTGGGCATCTCTGGGTTTGGGCCCATGGCACCATATCTTCTCTCTAACAGCCCATAGGACTGCCCTCCTTCCCAGGCTGCCCACAGACAACCATGTTCCATCATTTCATGGACCACGGGAAAATGCCGGAAGCCTTCACAAAATGAGTTGCAACCTGCAAACTATATGTAAAAATTACAATGAACATCCTTCCCCTCAGGTCAGTGGGACACTCCCATCCAACAGACTTAAGTTTCATTTGTGTTCCAACTGACGGAGCAAACTCCAGAAACTTTCTGAATTGTTTCCCTCCCCAGTTGTCTACTGGCCTCTCGCTCTCTTTCCAAGTCTTTCTTGGCTTTTTATTATTATTATTATTATTATTTTATTTTTTATTTCCCCCTCTCAGTCAGGTTAAAGCACTCCTGAGGGGTGATTGACGGGGGTTGCCATGGAGACCCTGGCTTGAAAAAAAGCCTCGTTAGTTGCCAACTCTGTGTGTTGTTGTTTTACAACTGTGACCGACCGTCACATGAGAGGGGGGACAGCTGGGGGCCGGGCAGCACAAAGGGGAATGGCTTTTTAATGGAGTGCCTGGCCGGCGCTTGAAGACTCAATAAAGAGTTGCTGGTGAGTCCCCTCGCTGGGCCCGGCCCAGCACACGGGGGCCAGAGGCCCTTTGTTCCTCAGGAGCTGGGATGGGAAAGTTGGGAAACCAGCCGCTGAGAGGTGAAAACAAGAGGCTTTCCCCCACCGCTCACCGGACAGCTATTTTCTCTCACTCTCAGGGTGCCGGGATCGAGGGGACAAAACCCAGTGTCTCGGACAGGCTGCCGTGCAGGGGGAGGCGGCTGGGGGACAGCTGGGGGAAGCGGAGAGGGGAAGCAGAGGGAGGCGGAGGCCCGCCTCTGGCTCCGGCCCCCCCCATGGCCCTCAGCGTGAAGGCAGGTGGCCGATGGGAAACTGGGCCGTGTGCGGCGGGGCAGCTGGAGCCCCAGCTCAGGACAGGCCTGAGCCCTGACGGAGTCAGAGGCTGCGGGAGGGTCTGCTGGGGGAGGACAAGGTTCTGCAGGGGAGACTTGGGCCGCGGGCCCAGAGGATGTTGGCATCCACAAACACAGGCTGCAAGGCAGTTCCTGCCCTTCTCCCAGGCTGCCCACGAGGACCCCACAGTCACATCGCCACACGGCAGCTCCAGACAGAGGCCAGAAGAGCCAGGAAGTGGTGCTGGATCAGCCCAAGAACTTAGCCCTTTCTGAGGACAGAAAGCAAGTGCCAGAGTGAAATACTTTTTGTGGGCTCTGATAGAGAAAGAGAGACAGAGACAGGGGTGGCGGTTCTCAAAGTGTGGTCTGCAGGCCTCTGGGATTCCTGAGACCCTTTCATGATAGTACTAAAATGCAATTTGCCTTTTTTTTTCCCCTGCTGTGGTGACATTGGCATTGATGGTACAAAAGCAATGGTGGGTAAAAGGGCTGATGCCTTGGCACAGACCACAGTGTGGGACTGGCAACTACTGTGTTCTTCAGTGCCATGCACTTCAGTTAAAAGAAAGAGCCATATTCACTTAAGAATGTGCTTGACAAAGCTATAAAAAGTGTTAATTTTTACGAACTCTTGAGCCCTGAGTACATGTGTTTTTAATATTCTGAAGGATGGAGGGGGAAGTACTCGTGAAGCACTGTGCTGCACCCCACGGTCTGAAGTTCACCCCGGGAAAGTGCCCAGGTGACTGCGCTGACGCTGAGCCAGCTGCTGTTTTCACAGAGCCCTCTCTGAACTTGAAGGAGCGACTGACTGACAGATACACTCTGGTTTTTCAGATCTGAGGATTTGGCAGACATTTTCTCAAAAGTGAACAAAGTCAGACTGTCACTTTGCGGGGGAAGAAAAACTGGCAATATTTGTTGCCAATGGTAAAATCTGAGCTTTGAAGAGTTTCCTAGTCTGGGAACCAGACTTTGGGGAAAATATCTGCCACCGTGACTCTGACAGTGTCCTAAAACTTAACAGCTTTTCTGATGAGACAGGTGATGATACTAACGAGAGTCATTTTCTTTCACACGTCGTGTAGTGCAATGTGTCACACACAGCAGATCTCTGTTCCTCAGTGCGACCCGTATTCCCCAAATGACCCCTACGTGACCAAAGTCATACTCAGGGGGATGATTCATTCACAGTGCAAGACAGACCAAAGGGTTTTCATGTAAGAAGAGTTCATAAGGTTCACCGATGTAGTTTCAGAGTCCACACTGCAGCCTACCTTTGAGAAACCACCACTCGGCAAGTTTTAGTGTAGTATCAAAGGAGAATAGCCACCATTATCTGCAAAGGTTATTAAAACTGTCCTCTCTTCTCTAACTACACATCTGTGGGAAACTGGTTTTCTTCATAGACTAACGTAGTAGAATCTGCCTGCAATGCGGGAGACCCAGGTTCGATCCCTGGGTTGCAAAGATCCCTGGAGAAGGGAATGGCAGTCCACGCCAGTATTCTTGCCTGGAGAATCCCATGGACAGAGAAGCCTGGCAGGCCACAAGTCCGTGGGGTCCCAAAGAGTCGGACACAACAGAGCAACTAACAGTTTCACTTCACTAAACAACACATCAGCAAGGACTGGATGCAGAAGTGCATCTGAGAATCCGGCTACTCTTGCTAAGTTGGATATTAAAGAAACTTGCAAAAATAAAAAGCAATGCTACTCTTCTCACTAAAATTTTGTTTTGGAAAATACAGATATTCTCATAAAAATATGCTCTTAATGTTAGCATATAATGGGTTTATCATTGTTCTCTTTCCCCCCATTAAAAAAATTCAAGTATAGTTAATTTACAATGCTGTGTTAGCTTCAGGTGTACAGCAAAGTGATTCAGCTTGTTCAGATTCTTTCCCATTATAGGTTATTCCAAGACACTGAATATAATTCCCCATGCTATACAGTAGTAGGTCCTTGGTGTTTCATGGCTATCTTGAATGAATTCATAAATATGTTTTTAAAAATTTCTGTGTTTTAATTTATAATATGGAGACTATTGATCGCTGTAACTCACATCAGCCAAAGCTCTTTGGGATCCTCAATACTTTTTACGAGTGTAAATAGGTGCTTGACCAGCAGTTTGAGAACCACTGGCTTGGGACAGTGGGACAGAGAGAAAAAGGAGCAAAGAATATGATGTTGTTGGGCTCTGTGGAGTGGGGCTCAGCTGGGATCAGCCTCTGCCCCCGCAGCTGGCCTTGAACTGGGTGAGGGCTGCATGCTCAGCACTGCCAGGGCATTTGAGAATTCCACATCCCATCCGAGGGCGAAAGATACAGCATTGGGCAGCCTGGTGACTGAAGAAGATGGTACCAGCAGGTATTGAAAAAACAACTCAGGTCCTGGAGGGGAAAAGGGAGAGTGAAAGGAGGCGGCCACTTTTGCCCTGGGCTTGAGCAGGGTCTAGCCCGGTGGGGCGATAGTCGAGGGATGTGGGCAAGGTGGCCTCTAATAATGTAGGGCCTGAGCCCCACTGCCCCATCAGAATGTAAAGAGGAATTGTTGGAGGGGGTGCCCAAGAATTTAGAGCGGAGCAGGGATTCTTGCCACCTGTGTGCAATTCACAGAATGCTCTGGGCCCCTTCCCAGGGACGTGTTAATTATCTTCCCCCACTGGTCCCGTGGGCAACCAGGCTGGAAATGAGCAAAAGTCAGCTCCAGCTCACTTCACTCTGCTCTGCCTGGGAAAACCAGTGGTCCTCAGCCCTGAGCTTGGCTCTGGTGCAGAGATGTGGAATTTTCCAGGAAAACTTCAAAATCATCACTGAGAGGAGAAGGCATTTGAAAACTACCTTGAAGAGGAGAAAGAAATGAAAGGGCACACCAGGCTTTTGCCTAGGACCCCGGGGCTAGGGAAGCGAAAGCTGTAGCTGTGTGTTTTCATCTCACACACAGAGTCCTCAGAACAGTACTCAAACTTGACCTGGGCCCCAGGTCATCCCCTCCTCTTGAGACTTGAAGCTCAGGGATCCCCAGGCCCTATGGCTTCTGCTGAGTGTGGCACCTAAGAGGGCATCTCTGGACATTCAACCTGCTGAATGTCTACCTTGAGTCCTTACCATCTGACACCCTAAGTGGAGGCTCAGGGGGAAGTACCCTAACAGACACACTTGCAGGCCAACCCACCCTACAGATTGCACCAAGAGCTGGCTTTGTACAGGCACCGCACTACATGCTAGGGGTCCTCAGGGGCAATGGCAGAAAGCCCTCCACCCTCACAGGTCTCTGTTCTTAGAGAAGTAACAGGACAACTACAACTTAGTGGGACAGGCACACAGACTGTGAAGAGGAGGGAAAACAGAAAGAAAACCCTAACTTAGTCTTGAGTAATCTGGGAAGGCTTTTGGGAGGAGGTGGCATCTGGAGGACCCAGAAGAAGAGACAGTACAGTGTAGGTAGTAGGAGCCTGGGCTACAGAGGACACACCTGGGTTTGAATCCTACTTCTTAACTCTGTGATCCCAAGTGATGGCCCCCTCCTCTATAAATCAGAGATGTTATTAGTACCTGCCTCATAGGGTTGCTGAGGGATTAAGTAAAATAATGCAGGTAAAAGAGTATGACACAGGGCCTAGCATGTACTAAGAACTCAATACAAGTTGTTGTGCAGTTGCTAAGTCATGTCCAGCTCTTTGCAACCCTATGAACTGCAGCACACCAGGCTTCCCTGTCCTTCACTATCTCCCAGAGTTTGCTCAAATTCATATTCATTGAGTCAGTGATGCCACCCAACCATCTCATCCTCCGTCACCCCCTTCTCCTCCTGCCCTCCATCTTTCCCACCATCAGAGTCTTTTCCAAAGAGTCGGCTCTCCTCCTCAGGTGGTCAAAGTATTGGAGCTTCAGCTTCAGCATCAGTCCTTCCAGTGAATATTCAGGGTTGAGTTAACTGTTGTATTTATAACCATGCAAAGCTCTGTTCTCACTCCTGACGGGCCCACCCTGGTTAGAGCCCCAGACCAGCCCATACCAGGGGGAGCTGCCAGCCCAGAGCAGAACTGATAGACCCCTGACCCTCTCAGCCTCAACCTCTGACCCTTTCCATATATACAAGGAAGCGGAGGAGGGACACCCCTGGAGCCTGGTCCAGCGGGTGATAGGCAGAGATGGCACTGCCCACCTCTCCTGAGCCTGAGGGGTACTGAGCACAACTCTGCTGATCTTCAGGACTATCTTCCAGCCCAGAAACTCCAAGTCACCTGCCTGGGAAGAAGCAGGAAAAAAAAAAAAAAAATCCCACGGCCATGCCCTCCCCTGGAAAAAAAAAAATTCTAGGAAACAAAATACAACGACATCTTTTTATTTTGTTTTTTTCGGTAATTATACTAAAGATGAAAAACTCATAATAAACATCTCCCAGTCCCCACCTGCTAACAGTAATTATAATAGACTCAACAATAAATGGTAAAGCAGGGCAGAGCTGCATCTCGGGAATTCTCTAGGGCATGTGGATTAGCTCGGAAAGCCTGAATGATTAAAATACACTAATTAAAATTTTGTGTTCCTTGGTAACTCGTCTGCCTGGGCCCCTGGTGTTGGCAAAATGGGAATTAACGTGACAAAAGCAACACAGAGGGTTTTTGTTTTAAATAAAGAAAAAAGGAGAGAGAGAGAGAGAGGGAGAGGGGAAGATCTATATAAACAAGTTAGACACCAGGAGACAAGAAAGGCGAGGTGGTTCTCTCTCCTTTCTAACTGGAGCACCAGCATGCTTGGGACAGGAAAGTGTAAGAGAGAGGGTCGGGGGCTTGGAGGGGAGTCCCTTTGCCTGCCCTGGGGTCCCGTGGGGGGCACGGGGAGCATGTGTCCAGGGGTCACTCTTGAAAAATAATTACTGGAGAGAAGAGGGTGGGAGAGGGAGAAGACGGGGCAGCAGGCGCCCACCCAGTCCGGCTTTCCAACGGCATTCCTCCAGGGCGGGCCACATACCCCCAACTCCCCGCCCCACGGCCAACGGGACCCTGGGAGGACACAAGGGAGCTTCTACCCCATTGCAGTTGCACAAAAGAAATTGAACACTTTTGAGTTGCCCTTAGCAACCTAATTGCATCAGTACATTGCACACAGGAGCCAAAGTAACTGAATTTTGATGAAAAGACGGCGGTAATTTACGGCATCACAAAATTAGTTGTCATGGCGACGGGTTAATTACATCTCAAATTAACAATGCAAGTGTGGTGAAATTAAATATAAATCATATTTTCTGCATAAATTATAGGGGTTGATTAGACCGGGGCTCTGGGAGAGGGAAAGGTTGAGCCGCCACGGGTCCCAAGCTGCATTCTGAGCTGACGAGCGAGGCGCCTGCAAGCGCGGGCGCGTATGGGGAGCTCTTGGAGGGGACGGGGGACCGGTGGAGTCAGGCGCCAGGGCTGCTGGGGGCTGCCTCCCTCTGCTCTCCCTGCCACTCGCAGGCTCAGCTGGCTCCTCGAAGCGCCAGGGCTGTCCCCAAAGTTTGCTTCTGTTTGGATCAAACTTCGGATGGGGGCGGGGGAGGCCAGGCAAGAAGCAGGGCTGGCTGGTGCCTCTCAGCTGAGTGCCAGGGACAGAGGTTGTACCTTCACCCGACCCCACTGGCTCCCAGTTTCTGTGCCCCGAGCCCTCAGAGAATTCACCACAGATGGCGGCTTAACCCCGCTCTCTTCAGTTAAACAGGGTCAAACGGTTTCTGAGCCACCAGCATCTGCCTACCAGGGGACAGGCCTGGTGCCACCCGACACGCAAATGCGCATGGTCAGGGCTGCACCAGCTGGGCAGTGTGCTTTGCAGGTGCCTGGGGCAGCCAGGGGCAGCAGCCTGTGGTCTCGGGCGGCGGCAGGTACATCTGGCTGCAGAAAGTGCTTTACCGGCTGGCCAGCTCTGATTAGGCAACTATGCTCCCAACCCCACGCCACTTGCTCATACCCCAGGGTGAGGCAGCTTGACCCTGCCTTCCTTGGACGGGGAAGAATGGCTGAGAGTCAAAGGCAGAGGAGACCCCACAGAGCACCGTGTCTGGGTCCCCTGGTACCCTGACTGGCACCATCCTGCCCAAGTTGTGGGAACACCAAAGAGGCTGGGGCTGGAAAGTGGTATGTGAATGCTAAATTGTTTCAGTCGTGTCCGGCTCTGTGCAAGCAACCCTATAGACTGTGGCACACCAGGCTCCTCTGTCCGTGGGATTCTCCAGGCCTAGAATACTGGAGTGGGTTGCCACCCAAGGATCTTCCTGACCCAGGGATCGAAACTGCATCTCTTACACCTCTAGCACTGGCAGGCGGGCTTTTTATCTGGGAAGCCCTATGGAAAGTGGAAGGAGCCCAAATGCCCACGCCTGGGTCCCACCCACCTGTCGCTGATGGGCAGCACTTCTAGGCCCTGACATCAGGCACTGCTGGACCAAGTTCTGCTTGGTCAGACCAGGCAGCTTTCCCACAATACTGGGTCCACAGACGCTCAAGAAGCATGCTTCTCTCCTCCTGTGCCTGGCCTTGTTTCTTGGGTTCTGGAGAACACAGAGGAGAACTCCATTTGCTACCTGGACACAGGTATCATGAGGCAATACACCAGGAGTTACAAACTTTCATGAGCAGTGAATCACCGGAGAAGCTCATTAAACCCGTTAGGTCCTCAGGCCCCTGCTTCAGAGGTTCTGATTCTGGATTCTTAACCTGCTCCACTACCACTCATTGGAAAGACTGATGCTGAAGCTGAAACTCCAATGCTTTAGCCACCTGATGCAAAGAGCAAAAGACCCTGATGCTGGGAAAGATTGAAACCAAAAGGAGGAGGGGGTGACAGAGGATGAGATGGTTGGATGGCATCACCGACTCAATGGACATGAATTTGAGCAAACTCTGGGAGATGGTGAAGGACAGGGAAGCCTGGCATGCTGCAGTCCATGGGGTCGCAGAGTCAGACACAATTGAGTGACTAAACAACAACCTGCTCCACAAGGGAATCTGAGGCTGGCAGTCCCCGTAAGTCCCCCAATTAGGAAGCACCAGCAACACCGTTATTAGCCCCATTGTGCAGATGAAGAAATTGAGTCCCAGTGAGGTTAAATCACTTTTGAAAACAGACCAGAGCTGAGATTCAAAGCTACCTCTGAGGTGTTCCCCATCCCATGCAATGCCCCCCTCAAGGCTGTGTCAGGCACCCTGCCAGGCCACATGGGAAATAGGGACCAGTGAACCATAAACTTGTTCCCAAGGAGTACACAGCCTAGTGGGGACACAGAGGGGCAAGCAAAAAGCAAGGCCAAACATGTCCAATCCATCACTAAGGGACAGGGATGTGGGCATGGGAGCCAAGGTGAGGACAAAGGGAAGGCAGGGGCGAATGTACCCCGTCAGCCAGCCCAGGGGAGGAGGCGCTCCCTCAGGGTCCCCAAGCCGGCTGCATGCCCAGTAGGGCTGAGCCACACTTCACCTGGCCCAGGTGGGAGGAATTTCCTGAAAGGCTTCTGCAGAGAGATGGGGCAAAGGAAGGAAGAGAAGGCCCTTGGCGGTCCCCCTGACCACGGATGTGCATGTACAACTCATGAATATTTTAGTGGCCATTTATTTATCCCTGCACCACCCAGCTGCTGGGGCCACGGACCCAAGGTGGATAAATATAGCCATGGGGCGATCAATGAGGCATCCGCTCCCCTCCTCCCCCTCCACCCCCCAGCCACATCCATTAGGCCCCTTGTTCCCACAACCTGCTGGCTGGGCACCTTGTCCTGCTCAATTGGTTTCCGATTTTCATTAGCGGTGGAGGCACAGCCCCGCTGCAAGCCTGGGCGTCCCCCTCACCCTCCTCTGCCCTCCCTCCTTGGGCTGGGCGTGGAGCCCAAGGCAGCCGTCAGCCTGGAGGGGCCTTTCAGAGAGCCCAACCCACCGGAGCGGGAGAGCAGGGAGGTGCAGGGCCCCCGCGGCCAGACTTCACTTCACGGGCTGGCCCCGTTGTGCAGCACAGAGGGTGGTGGGGTTTCCTGAGGACTCCAGCGAAGGTGACGTGGTGATAGAAAGCTGAGGCTCTCTTTTGCTCATCCTGAAACTTCTGGGGCGCCTCCAATGCCTTACATCTCGGGGAAGTCTGAGAAGGAGTTCCATTGGCTATAGAGTTGGGTTCCTGAGGCTACCACAAGGGGACCCTTGTTCCTCTGGGCTGGAAGTTACACACGGGCCACCCTGGCCTCCTGTCCTCCCGAGCCATCCTGAGCCTGGCTCCAACTTACCATCCAAAAGAATAAAAGTGGGCTGCTGCGCTCTCTTTTAGGGCCTCAGATCAGACTGGAAGGTGCCAGCCAATTCCTGGCCCCTGCTCCTCCAGCAGGCTGGGGCTCAGCACCTGGGGGCACTGTGTCCAGCCAGCCACTGACCCCAGGGGCAGTCTCAGCCCTGAAGGGTCCTGCTACCAACTCTTCCCCCACTCACTCATTCCACAAACAGTTCCCAAACTCCACAGTGTGCCAGACATTGTCCCAGGGTTACAGCTGTGAATGAGACAGACCCAAATCCCTGCCTTCATGAGGTTTAGCCTTGGTGGGGGTGGGGGTGAGATGGGGGTGGGAGGTGGGGGCCGACAAATAATTCAGTAAACAATTAACGAGTTTAGAGGAGGATAAAACAAGGGACTTAATAGAGAGTGACAGAGGGGACAGGTAGGGCGACTGCAGCTACCTCTGAGGAGGTGACATTTGAACCAGAGATACAGTGAATGATTAAAGGGAACACGGCAACTGGGCCTTCTGGTTAAGGAAGGTAGGAAGGCGGGTGGGAAAGGTCTCAGGCCCGGGAGTTGGTTGACACAGGGGCAGATGCCAGAAGGAGCACCCACAGACCCCTTCCTTTGGTGCCAGGTGGCCAAAGGCTTAGGCCAGCGGCTGGCAGGCTGGTAGAGCATCAGCATGGGCCGGGGAGGGGTAGGAGGGGAGGAAGGACAATGGCTGGCAGAGGACCAAGGGCTCGAGGCCACCTGCCTGCTGGCTGTGAATACAGGCCCTCATCCAGAGCCACCACCAGGACAGAAGGGAGGCCGGCCAGGCCTGCATGGGTCCTGCCTGCATGGGAGCTGCAGGGTTGTGGGGTGACCAAGGGTCAGGCTGTCTTCAGCCCCTTGACTCCACCTGAGCCAGCTCCAGAGACAAGAGCCTTGACTCTCTGGTCCCTGTCCATTCCCAGTGAGGACACAAAAGGTGGGGTGCGAGGTGAGGGGAAAAGATCAGGCACAAATCCCAGAGGGAGATGAAGAGGGAGGCAGGCCTGTGCCTTTAAAAGAATTTTCATTTAAAGGCTCTTCTCTCTTCCACCATTTCAGTGATCTATATGCAAATATGCTAATGCATGCAAATTAAGACACCACTTTTAGTCCCAATTTAATAGAAAGCATTAAAATACCATTTTTTTTTCCAAAAAACTCCATATGCATGAAGGAAGGATTTTTTTTTTTTTTTTTTTACTTTTCGCTAAAGTCACATTCCGGCAGCAATTTTATGCTGTCAAAATGTTCTCAACAAGGGGAGATTTGACTGGCTTCTCTGAGAGACAGTCATAGGAAGCCTGGGCTCTGCTTCTCCTGAGTTTTTCTTTTTCTTTTCTGTTTTAATTTGGAAGGGGTGTAGGAAAGAAGGACAGAAAAAGAAAAAAAAACAACAAGACACCCAAGAGTCTTTTGAAGGGTGCGTCTGTTTTCAGGCCGGGCACCAATCCTCCTCTGTGTAAAGTGTGTTAAACCCATAGCTGCGGGAGCTGTGTGGGCCCGCAATCTGGTTGGGGGTGTTTGTGGTCACTTCTGCTCTCTGGAGCTGGTCAGATAAAACTTGCAGTGCCATTCTGTGTGTGCTACTGGCGGGAACATCATCCCAGGGGCCTGGACCACTTGGGAGGGCAGTGCCTTTGGTGAGGATGCAGGAGGACAGGAGGGCATGGGGGGAGGGGGGAGAGGGAAGGGAGGGGGGAGGGGGGAGGGGAGGGGAGCATGGGGAGGGGCAGGGGCAGGGGAAGGGAGGGGGCGTGGCTGGCGTGGCCCAGCTCAGTAGCCCCAGCTGCACACGGAGGGCTGTCTATTTTCACTCCATTCGCTGCTCTGTAATTAAACTTACTGCTTCCACTTGGGCTACCAGACATTTCCCAGAGCGCCCCTCACTCCCACTGGACCCATTCCACCTTTTTCCAGCCTTCTGGGCCACTCTGTCCATCCAAGCATCCTTCAGGAGATTTCAGATCTGGGATCCGAAGGGCCTCTGTCAGAACAAGGGCATCAACCCCCAAACCTCGTTACAGTCCACCCTTCCCTTCTTCAGGCCCTGTTTCTGGGGTTCCAGTTCCTGATGAGAAATCAGTACTCCAGCACGTGAGTTTTGCCAACAATTTCGCTGTTCCTCTCCTTCCTGGCTCAGGGCCTGACCTCCGGGAAACTGCAACATTCTCTGAGCCCAGCCGGGTTCCTCCCGAAAGGTGACAGCCTCTCACTGAGAGAAAGGAGCAAAGGTCAAGTGGGTGCCACCTTCGTGGGCCAGGCTTGGCCCCGGGTCCCAGTGAGTAGCCCTTTTACAGTCAAGGGAAACAACGCCTACCGCCAAATCCCGGGGAAGGGCCAAAGCTGGTCACGTGTTGGCTCAGTCACTCTTTTCAGCGACCGCATAGACAAGAATGACCCATTCCAGATTACAAATAGGGAGAAGCAAGGCTCAGAGAGGTGAGGCCACCTGATCCAGGTCTCACAGAAACTGTTGGCGAGAGGCAGAGTGAAGCCGGTGTGCCATTCTTGCTCCCAGAACCAGCTGGAAGTTTGGAGGCTGTGCCTCCCACCCCAGTTCACACACCCCCAGCGCGTGAGGAACCCCGATGCCCCACTGGGGGCTTCAGCTCCCCATCCGTAGAATGGGAGAGGGCGGGCACAGCCATCTATGGTTCCTTCTGGCTCCATCTGTTCCCGACTGTGTAACAGATGGAAGAGAAACAAGGGTGGGGTGGGGGTGTCCCCCAGCCGGGCAGGGAGGCAGACTGGCTCCCCAGGGCTGCCCCACACTGTGTTAGAGGCCCTGCGGGCAGTGGCCAGGAGGTCAGGCAGAGCTCAGGAAGGTGGGGAGAGAAATTGAAAACTGGGGATAGGAGGTGCTTAACGAAATCAGAAAAGTACTTAGACTGGGTTTTGAGGACTGAGAGCAGAAGCCCCATTCCAGCGGAGTGCTCAAAGGAAAAAGCAAAGACAAGAAGAGAGAGAAGACTGGCTGGCGTGGGTCCCGAGGCTGGGAGTGGGAGGAGGGTGAACAGGGCAGACAGGAGGGCTTGGGGTGATGGAGGGGGCTTTGTGTACATGTTTCTCCAGCGAAAATGCAAAGGCAGGAGAGGGGAGCGGTGCTGGGCTGGCATGATGGGGCCCGTTGAGCAGAGCCACGGTGGAAAAAAGAGATTTAGATATTTACGGCAAATAACATTTGTTGGTGCCAAACTCCTGGTTTTATTGTCGGGGGAGAAAACAAACCCAACCACCGAAACTCGTCCTCAACTGAGAATCCACACAGAGGCAAGCGATTTCCCCATCAAACCAGTTTTATTGGATATAAATATCTAATTATTCGTAGCAGGCCCTGGAATGCCAGACATTTTGCAGCTTTTATAACATGTGTAGGAGTCTTTATAAATGACATATACACACATATATACACACACACGTATATAGTTATATATTAACAAACCTGATTTGAATTTCATCGGGATTATTTTTTGCTTAGTGGGTAGTTTTTTTTTTTTTTAACAAATCCAGAAAAGCTAGAATGTTTTCAGTGCTGCTCACACTTTCTCTGTGAAGGGGGCATTTTATGAGCCCTGACATGCCTGACCTAGAAAGCTCCGGGAAAGAGACCCCCGCACCACTTTGCCGTGACCCACACGTCCTTCCTTCTGCCCCCCATGGCCACTGGGCACTTCGGCAGTGCACACTCACTTGCTCACAGCACTTTACAACCACAGGACCCACGGCTGCAAGTCAATACCTCACACATGACACAAACATGAGGTCCCAAGCAGACAAACAGAAGTATTGACTTTTCGAACGTAAAGCACACATCTCGTGTGTCAGCCTTCCATCCACAAGCTGTGGATGACAACAGAGTGCTGGGCAGAGGGGCAGGAAGGGGGGAGGGGGAAGAGGACGGAGGGGAAGTTGTCTTATGGGGAATAATGTGGATCAGCCTGTCATCTGGAGACCCATCTTCATCTAGAATTAATGCACTAAAGTTCTGTTTTTCCTCTAAATGGTTTTAAAGAGATGGTGGATTCTCGGCCCGGACATGGGGGGCTCAGTGTACAGCTGGTCCAGCTTCCGGGAAGGGAATGGGTGGCCAATTCTAGCCAAGCAGAGTGCATTATCATCCCATTCCTGCCCCGGCCCTAAACTGCTGCCACTGTGTTTTCTCCCAATTACTCTCCATGAAAAGAAGTTTAAAAGTCTCTGGCTTTCAGGGCCTCTGACCCAAAGGCTGTTATACAGAGTGAAGAACTCCAAAGCCCTTGGCTAGGCAGGATGAAGGGCAGGAGAAGAGGAGCGGGTGTGCGAGGACTTGAAGATCTCTGAGCAAGATGTTTGGGTGCGGGCTGTGGGTTGGGGCTGGCAGCAGCCCCCTAGAGGAGTGCTAACAGGGGCATGCAGTGAGCACAGCAAAGGTCAGTGTTCCCCAAACAGGAGCCCCCAGGCCGCTGAAGCCGAGGACACAGGGCTGGGGGCTGGGGGAGAGGAGTTTGGAACCAGAGAATCCAAGGGAAACACTTTGGGGGGTGGGAATCTGGATCCAGGGAAGCTGTCCAGTGAGGTCTGAGGGTTGAAGGACTCTAGTTAGACTGATACCTGGGGAGACTTTAGCCAGGGGGTGGCTGCCCGCGGCAGAAGGAAAACCCACCACATCTCCAAACGCCCCCGACTCAGACCTACAGATTCACAGGAAGCCAGGGCTAGAGATGAAGGAGGGCCCTGGGCCTCTGCCGAGAAGCTCCTAAGAATGCCCACACATCCTCTGCTCAGAGACCCGCACTCAGGGGGATGGGCTGGGGGCTGGGGGAGCTGAGAACAAACAGCGGCAACAGGAACAGAGTTGAGCCATTTCAATTATTCATATGCCAGATGGATTCTTTTCCTGCCTTTTTTTTTCCTATAAAAATAAGGAGGGAGGGAGGGAGTAGGTCTTATGACAATCTCCAAAATGATGGGAAGCAGGGGCAGAGGGGAAAAAAAATAGAAATCAGAAGCCCTCCCCCCAATTCATACCCCCCACCTGGTCCTGGAGATCTTTGATCTTTGGACAAGAGGGCAGGAGGGAGAGAATGCCTTCTGTCGGGCAGGGACTAGAGGTGTCATTCAGTTTCTCTATGAGCAGAGAGCAAGAAGCAAGGAAAATTGTTGAAGAAAGGGAGGGTGAAAGAGAGAGAATCACGGAGCCTGGGGTGGAGGGAGTGGGGGGGGGGCAGGCAGAAGAGGGTTCCGACCTTCTGTGAAGGATATAAAAAATCCAGCCGCCTCAGGGGACACCCAACTATCTAGCATATTGCTGTTAAAATGTCTGCAAAATTTAATACACTTGGCATGCCATCTAATCAGTCCTTGGAAACTCGGGCCCTCGCTCCCTCCTGTGATCAGACCGCCGCACAACTTCCGCCTCTGGGATTCTCACCCCCAGCCTGTCCCCCCATCTTACAGAAAGCCGATCCCCCCCATCAACACAGCTGCTGTGGCTTTTAGGACACATCTCATCCTGAAGTTCACCCGAGGTCCAGAATCCAGAAGGTTCCCTAAGAAGTAGGTTTCCACTCTTAGCAGGAGGCGCCGAGGGTGGGGTGTGAGCTCCAGGACTTGGGTACCCAGGCTTCTCCTTCTCAGCGGGAGAGACAAAGGGCGCCGGGCAGGCATGTACTGACAAGGTCCGTGGTCCCAAGACAGGCAGGCAAAGGCTGCTCCTTGCAGGGGAGCCAGTGAGAGCCTGACAGCTCTTTTTAAATAGCCGCCCAACACACAGAGCTGAAACCTCACCAGGATGCAGACACACACCTGTGTACACGTGGACACATGCCCAGCCATGTGCTCCATCAACCCACCCATTCCTGGGAAACCTCTGTGAACCCCACAAGATTCTGAGGCTACTCTAAGTCCCCAGCAGCCAGCTAGAAGTTCCCAGATTAGACCACGGATGGCTGCCTGACCTGCCACCCCAAGTGCAACCATCAGAGTCCTGCAAGACCTGCATACTTCAGCAGGTCACCACTCAGTTCACCTTGACCTTGTAGAGCTCATGAATGACACTGTATGGGACTGATCTCCCCAAAGCTGCACACTCCACCCAAAGAAAGAGAGTGCTTGTCAAATCCTCTTTGTCCACTAAAAAAAAAATTTCTTCACCTTTGATTGACCTAAAACCTCAGGTAGTCTTCAATAGGCCTGGACCCTAAGAAGTTTGGTACTGTTGTCTTTTAGTTGCTACATCGTATCTGCCTCTTTGCGACTTCATGGACTATAGCCAGACAGACTCCTGTCCATGGGATTTCCCAGGCAAGAATACTGGAGTGGGTTGCCATTTCCTCCTCCAGGGGGACCTGTCTGACCCAGGGATCAAACCCACGTCTTCTGCATTGGCAGATGGATTCTTTACTGCTGAGCCACCAGGGAAGCCCCCTAAGAGGCTTAGGGAACCCCAGAAAGCTCATGGCATGCTAAGGCACTGTGAGTGCTTTCTCATAAGATGAGGGGTGGGCTGGACAGGCCAAGACTGGGGAGGACCCGAGCCTCTGTTCACAGGGAAAAACTCCAGTGGCCAGGGACACAGCACAGGTGCCTCCTATCTAACTTCCCACACGGGTGGGAAAAGAGGCAAACAGAGGGAGGAGATTCAAGGGGGTGCGGTCACACAGGGCCCCATGCTCAGAAGCGCATGGGGGTTCAATGTCCTGCCTGCAGTCGCCATTATACAATCCTTAATAATTTTATTATTATTATTATTTTGGCTGTGCTGGGTCTTTGTTGCTGTGCGTGGGCTTTCTTTAATTGCATTGAGTCGGGACTACTCCTCCTTGCAGTGCTTGGGCTTCTCATTGTGGAGGCTTCTCTTGTGGAGCACAAGCTCTAGATGCATGGGCTTTGGTAGTCGCAGCGTGCAGGCTCGGTAATTGCGGCTTGCGGGCTCTAGAGCACAGGCTCAGCAGTTTTGGCGCACAGGCTTAGTTGCTCCGTGGCATGTGGGATTTTCCCAAACTAGGGATCAAACCCATGTCCCCCATGTTGGCAGGTGGATTCCTACCCACTGCACCACCAGGGAAGTCCTCTTAATAAATTTAGAATGAGGGGTCCTGTATTTTCATTTTGAACAAGGTTTCCCCCTCCCTAATTATGAAGCTGGTCTTGGGTGTGGGCTTTAGAAGATCAGAGGACCTGGGATTCAAGCCCAAGGCTCTATTCCCCATAAGTTGAGTGACATCAGAAAAGCCACTAATTATCTCTGGCTGCAGGGAGCCTCATCTATAAAGTGGGGTGATCACACCACTCTTGGGGTGGCCGGGAGGACCAGGAGAAGTAAAGTGGGGAGAGAGCTTTGGGAACACAATTACAGGTTCCTATTCAAATGCATGGTGTGCTGACCAGCGGGGGAAGTGAGGCCTGTTTGCGTTGGTGGTGGCTTTCCCCACCCAAGAATGACCTACTCCATGTGGTAAGAGGTCTCCTTCCAGAGCAGTGTGGCAGGGAGGCCTCTGGCAGGCCTGACCTGGCTGGCCCCATTCACAGGTGAAGAAACTGGGACAGCTGATCTGCCTGTTGTCACAAAGCTGCCTTGGGCAGAGACACGCAGAGGACATACTGTTCCCACTGTCCAGTGGCCTTGGTCACGGGACACTTGAGATGCGGACAGTAAGAAGGAAGAGTAGACGGCAGGATTTGGGAAAGAGGAAGGAAAGACCTTTTTACACTACATCACACACACACACACATGCATGCATGCGCACACACATATACACATACAGACGGCAAAATTAAAGCTGAGAACTTGGCTAAAAGGAAAAATCCTACCCTTGTTCCATCGAAACTTATTTTAGGGCAGGAGGTAATTGCCAAGGACCCAAATAAAAAGCCAACCACAGGCTGTAAATGGCTCCAAGTCTTTAATTAGACCCCAGGAAAAAATAGTGGCGAAAAGAAAATGAAAGTAGGCGAAGGCTCCCTGAGGAACAGGCATGTGGTCCCCCGATCCCAAGTCCAGTGGCTTCGCATGAAGGCTACTCTTGCCTATGGCAGGCATCAGAGCACCTCCTGAACAGGCAGGCGCTGCCCACTGCGGGGACAGGCACGGAGCCAAGGCAGCAGTGCACAGCCTGGGCGAGGGCAGCCCTGGTCCTGGGTCCTTCTCCCAGGACTTCCCTACACCACAGCCAGCGGAGGCTGGCCTGGGGTTGGAGCGCCATGGGTCAAGCGGAAGGTGAGCTGTTTCTACCAGCCCAGAAATTGAGGGAGCCCGGAAAGGAGAAAGCTTTAGGTCTGGAGTGGCCTCTGACCCACTCAAAGGTCTGCCCATCTGGCCACAAGGCCCATCTCTTTGGCCACTGACCAATATTTCTGCTTAGCATGTCCCCATACCTGGAGCTGTCTCCAACCCCTCTCCTGGGCCCATGTGGAATTGGGTGGCTCTGAGATCCTGCAAAGCAGGTTTTTCCCCTCAGGGACACCCCCTCACTAGGACACACTCAGAAATCCTCTGGGTGACAAGTGTCACGTGACGGAAAACCCCCAGCCACTGTTCCATCTTGCCAAGACAAGGAAAGCTCACACAGGCCCTTCAGGGATCTGAAGGCTGCTCCATGATCCTCTCCCCAGCCCCTGTCCAACCTCTGGCCTTGGGAAAACACAGGCGACCTGGGACAAAGGGTGATGCTGGGAATAAAAGGATAAGCTGTGCTTGGTAAGGTGGGGGCCTGCAGACGGTAGATGTCCATACTCTCATACCAACGGGACAACCCAGTGGGCCAATCAAATGCCACAGGTGAGGGGAACTTGCCAGGTGCCGAGAAGCACATGCCAGACATGATGGAGGCAGTGGCCTCCAGCGATGTTAAAACAATGATCAGGTCCTAACGACATAAGGCGGGCATTGCCCCCACAGCAGGGGGAAGGGCTCAGGGGTGGAACATGGCCCAGCCCATGCAAAGGATGGAGTGGGAGCTGCTGTACTGGTCCTTTCTCACAGAGTGCCTTCTCATGGTGGCAGGATGGTGAGGTGGACTCATAAACAAAGCCCAGCGCACTACAAGTGGGCACGTCCCAGCAGGGGAGAGGGAAATCATGCCTGACCACAGCTGGCATCAGTGACAGCAGGGGCAACCACTCTTAAGACCCCCATCCTGCTCCCCATAGCTGCCCAGAACCAGAGCTGTCCCACTCGACTCCCCTTCCAGAACTGACTCTCCTCTGCTCCTGCTCTTGCTAAGCCGAGGGCAGGAGGACGTGCTCCAGCCCCTCTGGCCCCCTCGCTCAAGTGGACTGGCCTCCCAGCCAGAGTGGCAGGCCATGCCCTGCTGCCTACACCATATTCTTTACCTGTTTCCTTTCCTGTTTCTGGGATAGCACTTTAGCAACCACAGATGAAGAGTAGGTCTACTAGCCATAAGGGGGCAGATACCCCTCACACAGTGGGCTACCCTGGTGGTTCAGTAGTTAAAGAATCTGCATGTGATATAGGAGACACAGGGTTGGGAAGATCCCCTGAAGAAGGAAATGGCAACCCAGTCCAGTATTCTTGCATGAGAAATCCCATGGACAGAGGAGCCTGGCAGGCTACAGTTTATGGGGTCTCAAAAGAGTGGAACACGACTGAGAGATTAAACAACAACCCATCATTCAGCATCTGACGGTCCCAGGCCCTGTCATAGGCACTTGAGACATAGCGTTCTTGCAAAGAAGGTACTACTGTGCCCATTTTACAGAGGAGGAGGCTGAGGCTAAGTGTGGCGAAGTGATGGCTGCAAATGTACAGGACGGTGAGCAGGACTGCAGCTCAGTTCGGCCTGGTTCCAAAGTCTGTTTCTGTCCATCATACCTTTCTCCCAGCTAGTTCTCCCATCTGAGCACAACATCTAAGCAGGAGAGGCCTGGCTGACCTCTTCCTGCCTCTTATCTCCTGTACAGGTCGCCGGTTTAATGCCTGCAAAGTGTGATGAAGGTAACAAACATGACCCCATTCCCAGCCACCCACCATGCCCTGTTGCGATGGCCGAGGCCTGCACGGCCAGAGCAAGCTGGAAGGTCTTCCCAGGAGGAGAAGCAGGTGTGAATCCGAGGTAGTCCCCAGATCACCATGGCAGTTAGAAGAGGCTTCCCTGCTGGCTCCCTCCTGCTTTCTTTCCTCCATGAGGGTGGGGTGGGGTGGGGTGGGGGTGGTCAGGCTTCTATCCATAAGGATGAGAAGTGGAATTCCTCTTGGATGAGGAGGGCCAGGGTTACTGCTCCACAACTTCCTCCCCAGCTTGGGAATGGGTTGAGAGCAGCAGCCCAGGCCCCTGGCAGAGGCAGCAGGAGTCCTGCTAATTAATTAGCCTTCCATCCTCCTCAAGTGCTCACCAGACACAACCAGATGGTCCCCGCGATGCGCCCTCTCCTGCCACCCTCCCCTTGGAAGCACACGGCATCTTCCCCTCATGCCCCTCTCCCCGCCACCCCCCCTGCATCTTTCCCTTGTAAACCCCAAGAGAGTCCCTCCTTCTCCATCTCTGCCAGGCCTGGGCCTAGACAGCCCCAAAAGGGCAGGGAGGACAATGACAACCCTGGTTTAGGTTTGCAGGTCTGAGTTCTAGGTGGGGCCAAAGTTCAGGCAGGTTGCAGTTTCTCTTCCTGCCTCCAGACAGTTCAGTCAGGGAGCTGGGGTGGGCGTGGTGGAGGTGGGAGGTGGACCCAGGGCTGAGTCTGCCCTTATTCCTTGGAAGATTTAAGAGATGGTCCTACATCCAAGAAACTCCAACTTATAACCCCAAACAGGAGAATGGATACAAGTATATGTATGGCTGAGTCCCTTCGCTGTTCACGTGAAACTATCACGACGTTGTTAATTGGCTATACCCCAATATCTCTGTCCTGGGGAATCCCATGGACAGAGGAGCCTAGAAGACTAGAGTGTATGGGGTCGCAAAGAGTCAGACACAACTGGAGCAACTTAGCACGCAATGCAAAATAAAAGTTAAAAAAAATACTAAAACCCCAAACAAACAAGGCCTGGCTGGTACCCCCTCCTCCCGCAGGAGGGTACCACGTAGAAGCTACAGACGGAGGATGAGATGGTTGGATAGCATCATGGACTCAGTGGACATGAATTTAAGCAAACTCTGGGAGATGGTGAAGGACAGAAAAGCCAGGCATGCTGCAGTCCGTGGGGTTGCAAAGGGTTGGACATGACTGAGCAACTGAACAACTACAACACAAGCAGAAGCAGAAGCCTGTTAGGGCCTCTTCAGTACCACGGACATCCCGTTGGCTGTCTGTTGGCACCTCCAGATCCTTGGAGGGGTGTGGCTTGCAAAGGGCACAGCTGTGCGTTCTAGGCGGCCAGCCTGTACAGGGATACTGGCCCACACAGTTGTGCTGAATAACAGAGCTGTGTGGTCCCAAAGGTAAGGAGCCACAGCTAAGAAGCCCTAGAAGATCCAAGGCCTAGGAGCCGGGATGGACGGCCCTCTGCAACAGGTCCTGCTCTGGGGGAGACTGCGCGATGACCAGAGCCCAGCATCACTCGGCAGCCCGAGCCCTGGTGCCAACAGCTATGTGACATGGTCTCTAGCTGGTGACCCTGCTTCACTTTTCTGGACATCAGTTTTCCCACTTAAAAAATGAGCCTGAGCTGGATGATCCCTCGGGTGGCCAGGAGCTGGTGCATGTGGCGTGACAGGGCCGAAGGCCTGCTCACAGTTGCGTTCAGGACACGTTCGCTGGGATCATGACTTTTCTCATTTTCATAAGCATCACTCTTTGATTCCAAATATTCTAGGAACCTCCTTTCAGACAGAGTTACAAAGTCATGGGGAAGATCTGAGCTTACAGCCCAGGAAAGCCACATTTCCTGAATTTTTTATGCCCAGAATGAAAACTAAGTGTAATACTGATTTGATCGGAAGCTAGGAGGGGTTTGGTTTGGTTTCCTTGAGCCTGAGTAACCCAGGGCTGGCCCGCCCGGGATCTAAGAGGCACTGACCCCACAGCTACTGGGAGAACATAGACACGTGACAGGCTCCTCCGGGCCCATCTTAGTAGGGGATGGTCTTTGGGGTGAAAAATCTTTACCTGGGGCTGCAAGAGTTAACGCGGGGCTGGGAGAGGCCAGGCAACATGGAGCACTCCCTGTTTATTAATAAGCTATTTATCACCAGCTTTGCTTTTAATGCCATTTGGGCTTAATGTCGTTAATGAAATATAAATACCCACGCTAACGATGTCGGTCAGAGGCAGCACGGGCAGCAGACAGCTCGCGAAACAGGGCCAAACCGCTGGGCACGCTGGGGAAGAGGCTGAGCGCTCGGGAAGCGGAAGAGGTTCCCCTCAGCTCGGCACCCCCAGCCCCCTTCTGCTCCCACCGCAAGACTCCCCAGCTGGCTGTGCCGGGAAAGGCTGGGAGGAGGGCTGTCCAGGGCCGGGGGAGGCTCAGGATGCTGTTAACTCCTGGAGGACAAGGCAGAGTGAGGGCTCCCACCTCGGGGGCAGTGCCCTGGCATCAGGCCCCTTGGCTGCGGGAGGCTGGACTACCACCAGCTGGCAGCAGGCCCCTCTCGCTGCCCTGAGTTCTCTGACCCCAGGGAAGGGAGCCCCGGTGAGAGGGGTCATGAGAGGGAGCATTAGGACTCCATCACGTTTGCCAATAAAGACCACCCCTCCCCACTCCTGGACTGACATTCCAGGTAGCCCAGCCCCCCTGGATGGTACCCCCTCCCTAAGAAGCTGGCCAGGGGCTACTTGGCCACCTCCAGGTAAGCTCAGAGAGATGGGTAGATGGATGGATATTTCTGGTCAGTGCCCAGAGGCCGTGCAACTCAGAGGTGGCCCTGCAGGGCAGGCTGTTGTTCCTGATCTCGGGCCTGACCTGGGCTGGCCTCCTTCCCACACAGGGGCCATCCCTCTGGCCTCTTTCTGGGCTCAGAGCAGACGCCCTTAGCAGATGACTGCCTCACCCAGCAAACCCTAGAACTCCGGGTCTCGCTCTCAGGTGAGGCCACAGACTGCTCCCAGAGGCAGCCTCATCTGGAAGAAGCGGCCCTGGGACTTGTTCCCCAGCCCAGGGACCCTGGTGCCTTTGGAAGAAACGTGGACTCCACTCATCAAGGGCCACCTGGGCCCAAAGAGCGGCTGGAGACTCCGGCTGGTGGCTGCCCTTAGCTCCATCCTCCTGTCCCGGTACCAAGGCAGTGGAGGTCATTGTGCCACAGCTCCACTCTGCTTGCCAAGCTCCCAAGCAGCCCCCCAAGGGTGCTGCCTCTTCCCGAGGGAGCTCCAGGCTGTTTCAGGGAGGGAGCTCTGAAAGCTCTGGCCCCCCATGCTCAGGGTTGCCTGGGGAAATGCAGGACAATCAGCAAGATTTGAATTTCAGATAAACAGCGAATACTGTTTCAGTGTATGTCCCAAATATTGCATAGAACATACACACACTGAAAATTATTTGCTATTTATCTGAAATTCCAATTTCACTGGGCATCCTGTATTTTTTTTTTTCATCCTGTATTTTTGCTGGCTAAACTGGGCAAGGCTATCATACGGTTGCAAACAGTCGGACTGAGCGTGCATATGTGCCTGCACCTCACCCCTCAGCAGGTAACACCTGGCCAGTGGGGAGGGTCTCTGGTGGAAGGGGGGACTGGAGGAAGGGGGCGTCAAGGGACAGGAGACCCCTGCTGTCTCAGGACAGCCGTCTCCTTTCAAGGAGCTCTGGTTGTAACTGTCCCCTGCCCACCCTTTCCCCTCACTGGTTACTACTGCACTGCCCAACGCCATGGCTCACTTGTAGGGGGTCCCCTCTCCCCGCACCCCCCAAAGTCACCTCCATGTCCCCAAGGAGTACAGGGCTCATTTGCTGGGGCCTGGTGGAGCTCAGTTCAGCGGCTAATCCCCTGGGTGGCTCCTGTCAGATTATTAATTAGCTAAAGCGGATTGGTCCTGGAACGACATGCGCTTGGACTTCAGATAAAGCAGGCCAGGGAAGCCAGGCGGGGGGCGGCTTAAAGTGACAAGACTCCGTTTCTGAACTGCTCCCCGAGGTGGGGTTGGGCTGGCAGGCAGGGCCAGGGCAGGGTGATTGCTGACAGACCCTCCGCCCCACCTCACTCCTCTGTCCACTCAGGAGAGCATCTTGGAGCAGGTGTGTGTGGATGCACCTGTATCCAGGCGCAGACAGCCCATGAGAGGAGAAGCCAGCCAGAGTGGGTCTTGCTTTTAAAGAGCTTGTGCCTAAGCAGATCATGTCACTCAGAACTCTTCAAAAAGCTTCTTATTCCACTCGGGGCAAGAGCCTCAGTTCTCACAATGGCTTCAAGGCCTGCAGGAGCTGGGGGACCCCCGTTCAACTCCCTTGACCACACAGGGCATCTCCCCAACTCCAGCCACACCATGCCTCCCTGCTGTCCTCCAACATTCCAGGGGAGCTCTTGCCTCTGGGAAGCTCGCTCACTCATTTCCTTCTGTCCTTGTTGTTGTTTAGACACTGAGTCGTGCCTGACTCTTTTGAGACCCCATGGACTGTAGCCTGCCAGGCTCCTCTGTCCATGGGATTTCCCAGGCAAAAATACTGGAGGGGGTTGCCATTTCCTCCTCCAGGGGATCCCGACCCAGGAATTGAACCCAGGTCTACCCACACTGCAGGCAGATTCTTTACCACTGAGCCACTAGGGAAGCTCCTTTCTGTTCTTACCCAAAAGTCAATTATCCCACTGATGCCTTCCCCAGACGCCACACCTAAAATGACAAACCATCTGCCCACCTCCTCCTGCCACACACACTCCCTATTCTGTCCTCCAAACCTGCTTCACTTTTCTCCCAGACACACATCGCCATCCAATATCTACTCTATTTCTTTACTGCATTTATCATTTGCGTCCCTCCACAAAGATGCAAATGCCACAAGCACAGGAATTCTTGCCTTGTTGGTTCACTGATGCACTTCCAGTCCAGTCTGTAGCGTCATCAAGCATCAGTAATGCTTGAGGAATGGATGAAAAAGAAACATGAATGGCCAGAGGTTAAAGGTCAGAATCTGGACCTCCACCTCTGCTAGCTCTGAGTTCTATGTGGCTGCGTCCTGGCCAACCCTGGGGGGCTCCCCAGTCCCCCGTCCCTCCTCCGCCACTCTTTTGGAGCCCGCCCTTCCCGGCTCTGCATCACACTAGGTGCTACTTGTACCACAGTCCTAGCATTTCCCTGTGGATGCATTTCTAGGTTCAGGGTCTCCCAGGGATGTCCTGGGGCACCCATCTCCTTGCCACCCGACCCTCCGCTACCAGAAGGGATTGTTACTCTCTCTGCCCTGGAAACAGAACAGGGTGATGACAGCAAAGAGTGGGGGACACCAGGACTCCCAGCTGCTTCCCCAGGCCCAGCTCTGATGCCAGCAAACTCTTGGGCCTGGACTGTTTTGACTTGAGTCGGTGAAGCTGAAATATTGAGTCACAGCGGCCCTAAACTTCATTACCAGCTCTCAACACAGATTACTAAGGGAAAAAAGTTGCTTTTAATTGCTTTTTCCGATTAGCATTTCTGGAGAAGAAACTAGTGATTAATTACACCTTCCCTCCCTTCAACCACCCGTGCCGCAGAGGTCCCGACACCAGGCTACCATCTGAAGACTCAGGATCAGAAAAGTCTCATACTTATGAAGGGCTAAGAAACCAAACCAGACTGGATGGTGAGCTGAAAGTGGAGACCATCCTGGGGGCTGATTTAACAGAGCAAGCAGCTGATGGTGTGGGGAGGCCCAGGTGGGCCCATCCAAGGGTCCTCTTACGGCTTCAGCATGGTGTCCACTGGGCTGAAGGACTTCCACAAGGACTAGGACTATACCTGGGTGCATTCTAGAATCAGAGAGTCCCAGGAAGCTGGGAGAAGCTGGGAGAAGATGAAATTGGGGAGCCTGAAGATCTGCAAGAGAAGACGATGTGATTGCAGCCATTGGGACTCCCCTTGGGTGCAAAACCCACTGTTGCTTCTCCAATGCCAGTGTGTTCTCCCAGTGGAGGCTCCAAGGTGACAGGACAGAGGCAGGGTGGAAGTGTCCTCCTCTCATCCACAAGACATCAACCCCCCAAACCATGGGCCACTCTCTGTCCCTTTTGGAGTGAGCAGATCACTCTGGGTAGGTCCTGGCAGTCCGGCCTTGCCGGCCCTGCCTGATCCCTTTCCCTTTGGGTCAGTGCCTGGTGGACCCCAGGGGCTTCCAACCCTGCTAGGAGGGAGAACTTGGGAAGGAGGCGCAAGATGGGGGTGTTGGCAACACCGAGCAGAATCCTAGCACAGATTAGAAGCCAGAACACTCAGTAACTCTTCCTAAACCATCTCCCCATCACGTCTCTGCCCAGCTCCACGGTGTTGTGACCACGGAGTCCACTCATCCAGGCTGCCACCTGGGGATGGGGGGGACAGGTGGAGGACATAGGCCCCCACTCCCCTCAGCCAGCACCTCCCTCTCCCAATCCCGCCCCTCCACACTCCCACCCCAGCTGCAGGCTCTGGAGCGGCCGGCCCCACATCAGATCAAAGCCCTGGAGAACGGAGTTAGAACTGTCCAGTCCAGTTATGAGTGAAGGCCATGGATCTAGTGCAGGCCACGGAGGCAGAAAGCAGAAGAGCCTCCCACACATGCACAGACACACACGGCTGCCCACCCAGACGCACTCGCCCCCAGGGCTCAGCCCGGTGTTTTGATGTCGGCAGACACACCCAGGAAGACTGGCTGACACCCCCTTGGAGCCTGAGGCACCAGCTGCACGCCTGGGACATCCCCATCACCCGCTGCAAGGCGGCGTCGCCAGCCCGCCCTTCTGCTCTCTACTGTCACTCCCCCTGGAGGTCAGGCCTCCAGAGCGTTCCTGGAGGGCTGAGCCAGCCCATATGGCTGGGAATATGTTGCCAGCACGGGCGGGCGAGTCCTCACTGGGGCCCCCGCGGTTGGCTGTGACAGTTTCACACTCGCTCCAGCCAGGCCTCTGGCTGCTCTCTGGGCTACACAGTGACCACTTGGGGGGGCTTGTAGATGGTTTGGCTATTACAGTATCACTGCTGGGACTGCCTGTTCTGTCCTGGCCCAAGCAGATGATTCCAGGCCCAGGAGAGCGGGGCCTCACGTCAAGGACCCTGGAAAAGCACAATGGTCTAGGTCAAGCCTAAGGACGGATCTACGGCAATTCACACTGTGAATTGTGGAAAGACTTTCTGTGTGGAAAGACAGCTAGGATCTCTATCCATGAGCTGGGTCTGGAGACTAAACTGGCCATTTCTGGAAATGAGGGAGTCTTAGACAAACCCATTTCTCAGCTCTCAAAGCTGATCAACTGAGGTTCTTTGTATCCAGGTGCAGAAATAACATTTAAAGCCACAGTGAGAGAACTTATACAAGCTTCTAGGCACAACCTCAGACCCAGCAAAGAATCCATGGAGCAAAGGCACAAAACAGGCTTCCATGCAAAATCTTAAAGCCACAAGGACAATGAGCTGGGAAATCTCTGCTGAAATTGGCACCGGATATAAGCAGGCCTCAGGCCTTCTCTCCACAGATGACCCAGGGGTGCTAATGCACTCCACCAAGCTTTCTTAGCAAACAGCCCAGTGCCCAGAGTGGTGCTTCTCCCCTTGGCACTGTCAGGGGGGACATGAGAGAGAGGAGATGTAGGGCTACATATCAGGGGCCTGGAATGCCAGAGTCAACCTGGGATCTTGTCTCTTCTGTCCCTGATCAATCCACCAGCAAGGCCAGTTCACTCTCCCTGTAAACACACAGGGCCTCTGCCCTCTTTTCTCCATTTCCCCCTTCTGTCTCAGTCACTTGCAACTGATGTCAAACGGAGGAAAGGAATAAGAACAACAATAAAATCTGTCTGTGGGATGTTCCCAGGGGAAAGAGAAAGGTTCCACTTGGTTCCTAAAATCACCAAAAGCCGCCTCCCAGAATGTAACCTGGTTGGCTGAATCAGCTTCTCACTCCAGTGGCTGCAGCAGCCTCGTCTCCTGGTTTCTGCCCTTGCCCCCTCAATCCATGTTCATCATGGCAGCCCCAGCCTTCTTTTTAAAACAAGATCAGATCACTTCACCTCCCTGCTTTAAACCCTCTAGCAACTCCCCCATCACCCAAACAATAAAGCCCCAACTTCCCCTGGCACAACACAAGCCTACAAACCCTGGCCTAGCCCTGTCCACTCCCAGCACTGGGGACTCTTTCTGTCCACCAAGCACCTTGAGCTCTCAGCCTCAGTTCCTGTAGACTATTTCTCTCCTGCTGAAAATATTCCACCCCTCTTAGGATGGGTTTCCACTTTCAATTCCTCCATCTCAGCCAACTGTCATCTCCTCAAAGGAGGCCCCTGTACTGCCCAGTCACTTCCTACCACCTCATCCTATTTCCATTCTGCACTGAAGATTTCCTTGTCATTCTTTTGGTGTGGGTTTATCTGTTGTCTGCTTACCCAACCAGAACTCCACAAGAGCTGGACTGTCTTGTCACTTTATCCCTAATGATCAGAAGACACCAGGCCCTCCATAAGCATTGAATAAACATAACCAGATCTTCTGTGGCACAGCCAGAAGTGGGGAGAATCTGAGTCAGACAGGACCAGGTCTGCAGACCAGACCTGAGCACAGACTTTCCCCAAGCCCACACTCTTGTGTGGTGAGGCAGGACACCTCTGAGACCTCGGGTCACTCAGACTACAGAGGACCCCAGGCTGTGGCCAAAGGGCCAGGTGAGTAAGGAGGGGCTCGGCCATGACATTCCCGCTAGGAGCCCTCTGAGTTCCCAAGCTTCATTACCAGGGCCAAGACGGCCGATGCCGGGATATAGGAGTCCCCGAGGACTCCCAGAGCCCATACCCTATGCCTGGTACAAATCCCAGCTGGCGTGGCCCCTGGGAGTCAACAGTGAGTGGAAACTTCAGAAAGGGAAAAACTAATGGGCATGTTTTGCCGAAGGAAAGAAGAAAACAAAAAGCCTGCCACTGAGGACAGAACCACCAAACACTGCCCCCTGGAAAAGGGGCTCCACAGACACTCTGGCAACTTGTTCACATTCAGGGCACAGGCAGCTGGGGAGACCATCCAGAGGCTTGAGGGTGCCTGGGCTTGTCATCCCAAGACCCATGATCATCAAGGAAGCAGACTTGGACAAGAAAAGCCCAGGAAAGGAGCAGGGACGTACAGGAGTTGGTGCTGACCCAACTGGACGACTGCACAGCCACCAGTCTGTACAGACCCATTGCCATCAGGGAAAAACAGCTGCACATCCTCAATGTGGATGGACCAGTTCCTAGACACTGGGAAGACAAGTCTCAGCCACACAGTTACTCCACCACAGCAACCAAAGGCCATGCTTACAGCTGATCTGCAAATCTCTAGCCCTGATCCATGACTTCTGCTGGTTCCCAAGGTGGCATGCCCCAAAATGGCCAGGCCTGCAGCTCTGGGGACCACTCAAACCTCAAGGAGCACCAAGGCACCCATGTCTGCAAGTACCTCCTCCCTGCAAGTTCAAAGTCTAGAGTTGCAGCACTTGACCACTGGAGGAAGGGGCGGGACACGCCTGCCCTTGGCGCCTGTGGTGCCTGCCATGCCTGACCCTACAACCAGAGCACAGGTGGGTGAGTCCGGGCTGCCGCCTCCAGTCTGGCACACACAGGAGAAGCAGCCCCCAGGCCTGCCTTCCCAGCCACACTCCAGGGCCTCAGATTCAGCCCCCCACCCTAAGATGCTGTCCATCAACTTTATCAACCCAAGCCCTCTGGGCTGGTCCCTTCAGGTCGTAAGACAATACTGGCTAATGATAAGCATGTAGTAAGTTACCTGCTTTGTATCAACCCTCCCGCCATGGGCATCCCAGGTGGTGTAGTGGTAAAGAATCCGCCCGCCAATACAGAAGACGCAAGAGACACGGGTTTGATTCCCGGGTCAGGAAGAGCCCCTGGAGCAGGAAATGGCAACCCATTTCAGTATTCTTGCCTGGGAAATTCCATGGACAGAGGAGCCTGGCAGTCCATGGGGTTGCAAAGAGTCGGACGTGACTGAGCACACGCACATACATCTACCTTATGATCTGCCACATTTGACACCTGCAGGCAAATATCTGACAGTACCAGCCCCATAGGCTACCCATCCCAGGTGTAAGTACCTGTCTTAAGCATGGGGCTAACTTCCGAGCCGGGGTCAAAAATACCTGTGTCCTCTTCTCTAAGGTGGGTCCTGCCTGGGCTGGAGGGCCACCAAGAGAGCCCCAACAAGTCACACCTGAGCTCAGAGCAGAGCCAGAGTTGCTGGATACATAGATGGGTTGTACCGTTCCCAGAGATGATGTTCAGAAGTGACCCGTCAGGTGGCTCCAAGAGGCATGTTTGCCACAGGCCTCACCTGGAGTACCTACACGCTGCCAGCACCACCCGATGTCATACAGTGGTGAGGCCGGGAGGATTCTTCAAGGTCAGTGAGTCCCACCTCTTTATTTCACTTGTGGGGAAACAGAGGTCCAGAGGGGAAAAAGCAGTGCGATGAAGTAGAGCCAGGGCCAAAATGCAGGTTCCTAGGCCCTGGCTCTTTTCTCAAACCTGCATATTCTCGGTTTTGCTTAGGGGAGTTAAGCTACCACCGCTGAGAAAGGCCAATACAGTCTCTCCCCTAAGAAGGAAACCCTGGCTGGCCAACGACAGTCCCACCCACATTTCTCAGTGACATCTTGGGAATCTTGGGAGTGGTTACCTTTGCATCCCAAGAACCTGGGGTCCGAAGTCCATTCCCACACACACCACGGGAGCAGCAGGACCCCCTTCTATAGGAAGGGCCGAGGCAGCAGGAAAGGCAGGTAAGATGGATGGTCTTCACCTTCACTCAGTGAGGTCTGTTTGCCTACCAAAAGGAGAAAGGAAAACAGATTTATTTGGCTATTGTTGAGACCTACAGAGCTACTCAGAGAGAAAGACAATAGAGGGTAAGGTTCAGACACCTTGCCCGGCAACTGGCCAACAAGGTAAGAGATTCTCAGGCCTTACCTAGCAATCGGCAGCTGGCATCACCGTGGTGCATGCCATGCCTGACCCTATAACCAATGTACCCTTTGCACGATTATTAGCCAGCTGCTACAAGGTTGTCCCACCTAAAGAAAGAATCAAATGGGTAGAAACAAAAATAAGCCAATCAGGTGCCACCCCAGGTAACAACAGAGTGACCACACCCTAGACTCGGCACCGGGGGTGAAAGGTCAGGCTGACAATGAATCAAGCTGACATTGGAAACCAGATCAGACCCACACAACCAAACCAACCCTTGGCCTCTCCAGCCTCCTGTGCCCTCCAGACTTCCCCTTGACCGGCTCCCACCTGCTCCCCTGACCCCCACAGTGGCCTTATGGGAGTCTCTAAAAATGGAATAAGCAGGTGTCTCTACAGCTACTACGATGGTGAGTTTGGCTTCTCTTTCTTTCCCCCTCCCCATGCTGGCTCTGTGCCCTTACATCTCATAAAAAAAAGAAAAGAGGGTACACACACATGCCCCCCAAAAGGGGGGCATATCATTTGTGATATAGGTGTTGGGCCAGAAAAAAGTGGCCAAAGAAACTTGGGAGGTTTGCCCTGCTACCGGCAACCTTTGTGTCAATTTAAGCAAATATTGTGGTGTTTCCATGGTGATTCCTGTTTTGAATATCCACTACACTCACTTTTTAAAGGGCTTTTCCTGTTTGCGTTTCAACTCCAAACCTGTAAATATTTTCAGCCGTTTTAGAAAAATTAGCCCATGTGCGTGCAAACACAGACACACCACCACCGACACACAGCCTCCCGGGCCTGGAGTTCCAGCCTCACAGATGTGAGAGTGGGGTGCAGGAACCCCGAGGGGGCTGTCTCTCTGGTCTCACACCCACCTGGCACACACAGGGCTGGCATCAGGGAGGGTGGAGCCTAAAAGGCCGGTCCTTCCCTTCCCCCTTGCCGGGTCACTGCAGCACCCGCGGCGCCTGGCCTGTGTATTCCTAAAGCCTGTGAGTGGGCTCGGCCCTGACTCCACAGTGTGGCATGGTGTGGGCAGCTGCTTAGCAGGTTCTCCCACTTGGCCCAGCCCCTGGATCCCCTGGGGCCTCCCTGGAGTGCATGAACCCCTCCTCTCCTGCTTCCCAAGGTTGGGCCATGAATGGAAGGGGGTAGTCGGTACTCTGAAGGCCAGAGTTTCCAGCACCAGTTCCACCCCACCTCTGCTCTGGGCAATGCCACCGAGCCCAGCTCCCCGGAGAAGCTTCGGGATGGCCCTGCAACAGTGGTCCTGGGCTTGGAGCAGCCCAGCTCCCACCCCACCCTTCGGCAGGGTTAACAGCGGGTTTCCTGGTTTCCATGGATTCCCGCCAGGCCCCTAATGTGAGTTTCGTGTGATTTGGGGGAAGTGAATTTCCTTTGTTTTCCAGTTTGGGAATATTTTTTTCTTTAAAAAAGAGGAAAAAACACTTTAATGGGAACTTCAGGGCCACTGAGAGACACTCCTCTAGGCTCTGACACGCCTCTCACTGTTGGTTCAGAACCCCCCAAAGCCTGGGGCAGCTCACCCACTGACCAAGCATCTCTGAGCTGGAAGATGGGGTGCCAGCCATCACCTACCACTCCCTACCCCCAGATCACGCTTCTTCTGGGGGGGCTGTACTCAGATATCCCATCAGAAGGACTGCTGCCCCACCTGAAAGCCAGCTGCTTACACAGCTGGAGGATACTTCCCTGCTTCCAGGCACACACGTTTCCCCAGAGAAAAGGTCAAGAGACACGAAGGGTAGGGTTCCTCCCTGGCTCCTGGCAAAGAGCTAGAAAAACCTGAGTCTGACCACACACAAAAGGTGAACATGAATAAAACCAGGGTCTTACATCCTAGTTCAGAAGGGGTTTTCCAGTTACAGGGGAAGGGGGTCTTCCAGACCCTGGTGGGGACTTTGGCCTCCTCCAGCTGAGAGAGGGGCCGGTGCTGGGCAGAGGGACCTTCTCAGCTTTGGCAGTAAGAACAACCGAATAAAGGGTGTGGCCAGGCCTTCTCCTCCTCCTCCCCATTCCTGCATCCTCCAGCCCTGCCAGGGTGCGGCCATGCCCCAGGACCGTCCCCAACCAACTGGCCTGACCCATTTACCAAACCAGGGCACAGGCCCCAGGGCCTGCCATGGTCAGGGCCCTCCCACAGCACAGGCCCTAGGGCCATGGCAGCAGCAGGAATCTTGGTCAGTAGGTTCAGAGCCCAAAGGACCAAGCTCTCTGGCCAGCAAGTGAAGGGGTGAGAAGTCAAGTGCAGGCACAGAAATAACGCTGGGCTGAGACTCAGAAGACGGGTCTGAGTCCCAGTTCTGCCACTTAACTCACTGTGGGCCCTTGGACAAGTGACGTACTCTCCCCAGGGCCCGAAACTTCCTGGGCCAACGACGGTGACGCCTTCTTCCCGCCTACCTAGCAGACGCGGAGGACCAGCAAGGACGTGAAAGGCCTTCAGAGCGTTCTAGAAACGCTCTTGACTCCCAGCACCCTCTTCTTGCAAGTCTCTTCAAGGTAACTTTTCAGAATCTACCTCAAGCAGGCCCATATGCTCCTCCACTCCCTTCCTCGTGAAACCTTCCCTGTGGCATTTAAACTGGACTAAAGTCATTTGTGCACGAGTCTGTCTCCATCGTTGATTTTTAACTCAAGAGCAGAGACCAGGTCTTAATTATCATTGCGTCCCCAGCATTTAGCACAACAGCTGGCCCGCTGTGGGCAGCACAAGTGTTTGTGAGATTGAACTAGTCCCTGATTTCATGTCAGAATCAGATGGGCCTGGCGCAGCTTCATCCCCCTCCTCCGACAGGAAATTTTATCACCTACTTTCATGCTGGCTTCTGTTTCGTTCCTCTAAGCCCTAACCTGTGTCCTGGTCTCTCCCAGCTCCTCCATCAACACCATGAATTCATAACTTTCAGGTTCAATGAGGCAGCTTGGTTACATGACCCTCCTCCAGCTGATTCTGGTGAGAGGTGATTGAGCACCTACTATGTGCAGGGAACATGGTGGGAGTGGAGGGCACACCCTCTGCCAAGAGGCCTATGTGAGAAGAAATTATATTAATTTTCCAGACGCCTTCTATTCACCAAGCAGCGTGCCGAGTGCTTGTGTATGTATGACCTCATTGAATCTTTACAACATGAAGTAGGAAGGATTATGATCCCCATGGGTAGACTGGAGAAGGCAGGCACAGAGATACATACCAAGTGACTTTCCAAAGATCATATAGCTCACAAGTGCTGGAGCAAGGCCTGGAGTCAGGCTGACAGGCTCCTAGGCCCAACTCACTTAAAAGTTCCCCTCGTCCCTACCCATGACTTCAGTCCCCACCCACACCTAATGTTTTTTCCCCTCCTGAATCTCAGTTCTCCTGCCCTCCAAACAGGTCTCCATCAAATCCTCAGAGTCACCCGAAAGCATTCAGAGATCACAGCCCAGAGGGAAGGCAAAGTCCAGGCTTAGGTTGGAAGGAGGTGAGGCCTATGGTGATGCACCTGGCGAGCAGGAGGAACCCCTGGATCCACCTGGTCAACAGGGTCCCAGCTGTGGGTATGACCTCCTGGAGAAGAAAGAGGTTGAGCCACCCGACGCTGTCACATGATGGGATAAGGACGAGGCAGCCACCCAGGAAAGGGCCACTCTGAGTCAGGAGGCCCTCTGGGCATGGGACAACCTCTAAGTCTTCTCTCCAGACCCAGAGTAAGCCAAGAGGCTTTATCCCAGGGTGGGTGGGTGGGTACACAGAGATTTCGGCCTCCTTCCCCACATCAATACCTCCTGATGCAATGAACACCTGCTTCAGAGATGCAGGGCTGAAAAGCAGGGCCACAAGACCCCCTGACCCTCACCGGGTGAATGTGCAGTTCAGGCAGGGGTCACCTAGCATCTCCCCAGTGGTGAGAAGTCACGGGAGGTGTGGCAGGGAAAGATCCAAATCCCAGAGGATAAAGAGGTGAAAGATCAGGCCAGGTGGGGAGAGGACACAGCCCTAATGAGCAGATTTCATAAACCACCTGGAGTGAAAACAAAAACACAGACGTGCACATTGCCCAACTTCAGGGCTGTATGGAAAAGGGGAAAAAAAAACAATAAAAAAATCCACATCTTAATACAAAAATCCTACACGATGTGTTGTGGCACGAAAATGTTTTTCATTGCATTTTTCATCTGTGATCTCACACAGCCTACGACGGGTACGCCCAACGCAGGAGGTATCTGATGGTACATAAACAGGGCAAACATACATACAATGAACCAAAACAAGGGCAGCAAAGATTCAGGTTGGTCCGAGCTGACATCGCATGGTTTCAGGTGGCCTCTGGAGATGGCTACACTGGCTCCAAGCATGGGCCCCCCTTAGATTCCTGAGGGAGGAATAAATGGGGCAAGAACAAGCTCCAGTGGAAAGAAACGTGGAGTTCTGAGCACTCTGAACCAGCGGAACTGCAGGCCAGCTGGCTGTGTGGCTTTCTCCACTGACGGTGCTGTCCCGCCATCGACAGAGGCCGGAGAGGGAACGCACACCCCAAAGGCCCCTCCTGTGTGTCACTTACCCTACAGTTACTATCTGTCTCCTGTTTGCTCCACCCCTCCCCCCTTTTAATTGTTGGATGAGTTTACAGAGCTGTGTGCCAAAAACAATCAACTCTAGGGAACAGAGTTATACAAAATAGGGCGTGTCGCCAGAGGGAGACGGATATCCATGGAAACCGCCACCTTTTCTCAGTAGCCTAGGTAAAGCCGGGGGAGGGGGGTGGGGGGGGGCTCCACCCAGAACAGGGCCCCAGAAAATGCTGGGATCGCTGATGACCTGAGGGAGGCACGTCTCCTGGGGAGGGTCAGGAAGTGGGGTCAGCCGGAGACCACCACCAGGGCAGGGCTGTTGGAACTCGAGTGCACACACACATGCTTGTGTGCACACACACACCACCTCACCAGATCACTGGGACAGGAGGCCATAGTAATTTCATGTACAAGCTTCGGAGTCAGACTGCCAGGTTTGAGCTGCCATTTACAAGCTGTGTGACCCTGGGCAAACAAACTCCTTTGACTTCTCTGTGTCTCAGTCTCTCCATCAATAAAATGAAAATAATAATGCCCTTCCTGCATATGGTTATGAGGATTAAACACTGTATTATGTGTAACATGCTAAGAAAAGTAGCTGGCACACAGTAGGTGCTAAAAGTACTTGAGAAATTAAATCAGTCAAAAGGGCTAAATGAAAAGAAAGGAGGAATGGTTTCTAGCTTCTGCCCTAGTTGAGGAGGAAAAGAATGATAGTTCATGTTTATTAAGGACTATGTGCTGAGGACCTTAATACATTAATACAAATAACCATCACAAGAAGCCAGTGAGGCAGGTTATTATCCTAACTGGATAGCTGAGGAACGAAGACTCAGAGAAGGATGTGACCCACCCAAGGTCACATACCAGGAAAAGATTTGAACCCATGCCTGTCTGACACCTACACAACACGCTGCTTGGCAAGGAGAACGAGAGGGAAGCGGGTGGGGAGGAAGCAAGAGAGGGATGGATGAGCTTCCAGGAGGTTCTCTTTCCAGACGGGACTTAGATGCACAGCAGTGCAATCCAGATGTGTTTTTTTCCAAGCTTACAAAGGAAAACGGAAATCCACTGAACCAGTGACCACCGATGGGAGGAATAAGTAGAGGAAAGCTGAGATGGTCAACAGGCTCAGGTATCCACATTCCTCAGGAGGTCCTGTTCCAATCCTGATCCCAGGAGACAAAAGATGCTCTCCAGAATCAAGAGGTCCCTGGAAGGGAGGCAGCAGAGTTAGTGGGTCCACCTCCCATCCATGAGGGCCCAACGCCTGGGAAAGATCCTGGGAAGAACCCAAGTGTCTGCCTTCTAAGAACCCAGGCAGATTCCTGGAGGGGACAGGGCACAGAAAAGGAGAACATAGGCCTCCCATGTTGCCAGGTCAGGCCCAGGGATGCGCAGGAGGCCTGGGAGGCTGAGAGCTGGAGTCAGAGGCTGCCCACCCTGAACGGTCTGGTTCTTACCCTGCTCGGAGACGGAGGCCACACAGGCTTGGTGGCTCAGCCCTTTCTGCCATCGACCACCCAAACTCATTCAGATTATTTCCTTTCTCACTTGCTTTTTTAAAAAAATTTAATGTTCTCTATAATTCATCCGTCCCAGAAGATAATCGATAGAGCCCGTAATGAAAATCTGAGCCATATTTTATGATCTGCTGCGAGCAGAAAGGGCCACATCAGCAGGTCCAGTTTCGGTGCTCCCTATCTGTCTTACCCACTGCCCCGGGGATTACTTACCCAGCCAGCCCTGCCCACAGCCCCCCACCCAGAGCTCTGCCCTTGGCCACCCAGGAAGGCGTGGACTGCCCAGCTGGTAAAGAGACTCAGGCCACCACCCTGGCATCACCCTGATGCTCACTCCACCAACCCCAGTCACAGGATGGTCACCCACCATTGCTAGTGTCTTTCTGAGTCTTTCTGAAGCTGTCCCCCATCCCCCCACCCCCGCCAGCACCCTGGCACGACCACCACCCCCACCCCCCACACCCTGGAATATTACAACCATCTTCAGTCAGGGCCCTTCCAGAAGCCAGAAGACCCTCACTAGGACCTGGAGGCCTGGGCAGGCCTCAAGGAGCCAGGCCAGCTCCCACCGTGGCTTTTGCTCCCCACCAAGAAAGGCCATCCACTCTTTGGGGACTCCCGGGGTGGGGGCGGTTCCTGAGGAACACCTAGGACCCTCTGGTCAGTGGAGGGAAATAATGATTGCTCATTATTACCACCTCGAGCACATTCCTCCTCTTCTTGGTCTCTGCCCTGTGAGGTGAAGGGTGTGGATGAGCCAGTCTGAGGGGATTCACGGTGGGCTGAGGGGGACATCCCCTTCTGCTCCGACAGGACTCACTGAAAGAAAAGCAGAGTCCCACCCCTTTCCCTGGCACCACTAGTGGGAGCCAAACAACAGGTGAGGCCAGGCTCCTCCCAGAACTCTTTGCCGCTTGGCACCAATCAGAGAGCACCACTTCACCAGTTCTGGGATGGGTGACCCAGGGGGCCCAATCAGAGCCCAGAGAATGCTCCAACATCGCAGGAACAAGGACCGAAACCAATAAGAAGTGTGATCCAGCCATAGTATGGACCACTACAGTCATCAACAGACATTTACAGAAAGCAGGACATTGTTAAGAGACAAAATTCATATGATTCTACCATTTAGAAGGCTGTCCAGTAGAACTCTCAGTACTGTTCAGTATGGCAGCCACTGGCCAGGTGCAGCTACCGAACACTGGAAACGTGGCAAGTGTGACTGTGGAGCTAAATTTTTAATTTTATTAAATTTTAGTTTAAGTGACCACACATGCCTAAAGGCTACTGTATTGGACAGCACAGGTTTAAAGAAAGATTTTCTTAAATGTAAAAAAAAATTCTTAATAAAAGATTTAAAACCTGTTATCTCAAGGCAGTAGAATAATCATTATTAACTATAACAATAGAAAGTATTAATGTTTACGCCATGTGTCAGGCTCCGTGGTCAATAGTTCAAGCAGATCATCACACTGAATTGTCACTGTCCTCCAAGATACATATGAGCATTATCCCCACTTTATAGATGAGGAAATTGAGGTTCAGCAATAAGAAGTAACTTACCCAAAGTAACAGCGCTGGGCGGCAAAGATGGGTCTCAGACCCAGGTCTCTCTGTTGACCTGATCTGTACTTTTAACTACACTATGTATTTTTAAACTATTCTCTTCACAGGTTTTTGTTTGTTTGTTTGTTTGTTTGTATTTTCCAATGAGCCATGAACATGACTTGTAATCAGGAAGAACATGTCTTTTTTAAAAAGACCAAAAAGAGGCAAATTATTTTTCCCCAGGAGGGACGTTTGTGGAGAGATTACTGGGGCCCCTGGCCAACTGGGCCTCCAGTTTTTGAATGGAGAAAAGAGAAGGCAGTGTGGCTGCAGGTCCCCTCTGTCCCTGCTGCTCCTACTGCCAGATGCCTGGTGCTTAGGAGGCCTCAGGACGGACGATGGTGGGCTGAGGATCCTCCAGCAGCCAGGCTGCCAGTAGGATCCAGTTTCCTCCCAGCCCCACCCTGGAGTCAGTTCCTAACAGGTTTCTCAGCAGTTTTGCAATCATCACCCAGGTCTGCGTCTTAAAGAAGGCAGCAGGCCACGGGGCTGTCTGCAAAAGGCAGCACACGCCGTTCTTATCACAGACCACCCCTGTCCCACCACCTTCTAGTTGTTACTGCTGTTGTTTAGTCGCTCAGTTGTGTCTGATTCTTTTGCAACCCCATGGACTTAGCCTGGCAGGCTCCTCTGTCCAGGGGATTTCCTAGGCAAGAATACTGAAGGGGGTTGCCATTTCCTTCTCCAGGGGATCTTCCTGACCCAGGGATTGAACTGGCGTCTCCTGCATTGGCAGGCGGATTCTTTACCACTGAGCCACCAGGGAAGCCCCACGTTACTACCTTCTAGAAGAGCCAAGAGCTCTGGGCCAGCAGCCCAAGCCTGGGATATGCTATCTGCCCTCTGTGGGCATGGAGAGGGTTGTTCTCCCAGCGGGGGACTGTCATTGGCCTCGTTCACCCACTCTTGGGACTGCAATTAGGTTCAGAACAGGGGGATGAAGAAATTCCCTTTGAAAAATCTGTGATGAAGGAAAAAGGCCCAGCAAGTACTGAACCCGGCTAGAAATGGAATCAGGAAGGATTGGATTTTGAGTTGTTTTTGCTTTTTTTCCATAGCACCAACCTGAAGGGTGGGAGACAGGGAGCAATTATCCCCACTTGATCTGGTTTCCATTCAACGTGTTTTTTTTATCCACTGAGATGCACAGATTGTTCAGGTTTCAGGGTAGGCAGGATAAATGTCCTTACTTAGAAGTTTTTTATTATTATTATTATTATGGATTTTTGGTTCTGTGCTGTCTGCAGTTCTCTGTCATTTCCAATCTACCTTATGTTCCCCTTGGATTTATATATTTATTTTGGGGGGTTGGTTTCAGGTGCTCCTAGTTTATCAAACAATCAGCCCTGTGAGGTACACTGGGTGTTTCCAGAAATTACATCACAAAAAATCATGCAATTAAAGTGTAAGAGGAAAAAAAAACATAGCTGTTGCTTAATTTTGTATTTTAATTAGCAACTTATTGTAAATGTAGACTTTTAAAATGGAGGCGCCTAAGTAAAGCCAGTCAACAAGTTTTTCTAATGAATCAATTTCACCTCTTCCCTCCTCCTCCTCATGGCAATGTCATCTTCCAGATTTTTTTTTGCCCTCTTTTTTTTTTCTATTCCACTTTTTACTTCTTGCCCAACACATATTAGAAAAAGGATGTGTGTTAGTCACTCAGTCGTGTCCGACTCTTTGTGACCCCATGGACTGTCGGCCGCCAGGCTACTCTATCCACGGAATTCTCCAGGCAAGAATACTGGAGTGGATTGCCATTCCCTTCTTCAGGGGATCTTTCTGACTCAGGGATTGACTCCGGGTCTCTTGCACTATAGGCAGATTCTCTACCATCTGATCCACCAGGGAAGCCCCTGAAATAAAAAAAGTCAGGCATCCTGGCACCGAGGACTCTTACAGGAGCCCTTCCCTATATATATGACCATGGAAGAAACCTTGATGTGAGGGTTCTGGCTGAAGACCCAGTGTGCAGCTGCCACTGTGCCCATTGCTCTGTCCCCAGCCCTGTTTCACTGAGGCCAAACCCCTCTGTGCTCAGTCCCAGAGATATCCCTCTGCTCCTGGAGAGAGAAGAAAGCCCAGTGCAGCACAGAGTGCCAAGGCAACAGGAAGAGGGTGGAGTCTCAGGCCACCTGCAGCCTGAACAGATACAAGGTGAAGAGATGGGAAGCTCCGAATGTTGTGAAACCCAAGAGACCTCTGGTTGCCTGGAGGAAGTTAGAGAGAGGGCACAGGAGGGAAGGGGAAGAGGGAACACAGAGCCAGAGAATAGAAGTTGAAACCAGCAAGGTCTGTCCAGGTCGTGTGGCCGCACAGAGAAAGCCCACATCTGTGAGTCCCAGGCACCTCCTGAGGGTAGATCCAGACTGCCATCACGGGTGTAGAGTCCTGGTCTTCCCCTTGTAGAAAGCTCACAGCTCTGAACTTCCCTGGTGGTTAAGACACCACACTTCCAAGGCAGAGGATGTAGGTTTAATCCCCAGTCTAGGAACTAAGAGAGTTCACAGCTCAGGGGATAGGGGACAGGAAAGTCAACTAATCTGCCCCTTTTAGCCTAGTTTCTGGGACAGAAGGCTGAGGATGGGGAAAGAGCCCCCTAGTTCTCTGTTCAATCCTGCCATCCCAGGAAGGACAGACAAGACTCAGATGTCCCAGCCAAGGGAAGACCCCTGGAAGCTGCTATGGCCTCCGTGTCCGTGTTCACAGGGACTCATCTAAGCCCTCCTGTCATCCCAGAGGCTAGGCCAGCTTATTAAGCATAGGTGTCCACCTGAACACCAGACAGATGCATGCCTCCTACTCAGTGCTCCAAAAACAGTGCAGAGACACTGTGGAGAAACGCTCTTCTGGGGCAATCCAGGGTATTCAGTACCATGGGCAAAACTCCACCCTGGCCATTTTTTATTCTGAACAGGAAGAACTGCAATGCTGGGCTTAGGAAAGGTTGTCATTTACCTGCCCCTGCCTCATGACCACACTGGTGGGGGAGGTGGGCACTCAAGAAGGCTCTGGAACACCTGGAGGCAGAATCCTGGCCCCTGCTCCCTGAGATTCCCGAAGAAAGGAAGGAAGAGAGGAAGGAAGAACCTCCTTCCTCCAGGGAGGAAGGGGCTGGACCTCCATGTCATCACGCACCGGTGGGAACCCAGACCCAACCTCACGACAGATCCTGCTCGGTTCAGCTTCAATCGGAAAGGAAGGCACTCATCAAACAGGGGCCAGGCAGGGATGTGGGCACCGAGATTAGGAATTTGGAAAACCATCTGAGGAACCCGGCCCTGGGAAGACAGCAACAGGATTTAATACCTTATCCCAGCTGTCTGGTAAACACCCTGAACCAGCCCCACACTCCGTTAGGCAGCCTCGGATCCTCAGGTGTGCTGGCGACGGGCAGGTAGAGGCAGACGTGGGCAGAGACAGGAAAGGGGGGGAAGTATAGGCCTGGGGGAGGGGGGAGGGAGGAGCTGGCCTGGAAGGATAGGATGGGTGGCAGCCAAGCCAGACAGTCAATGAAACAGCTGACAGGTGCAAGGAAGGGGGGCAGGGAGAACAGAAAGGTGAGCTGGGGGTTCAGAATACTTAGGGATATCACCGTCACACCCCAGGGGAGCTGAGTGGGATGAGAGAAAGCGTCAGAGGCTTGCGGGCCAAAGACCTAAGAGTCCTGGCTGCCCTTTCTCCCAGTTAAAGGAGAAATCCAGGCCTTGCACTCCTCCAAACCAACCAGGACCAAGAAGCTGGTGGGGCTAGCTTCCAGAGCTTACTGGCCACCTATGAGCACAATCTGCTGGTATCCTTTAGGGTCACCTCTCAGAAACACACATACACAGATTGGCTTGGATTGTTGAGCTGCTCAGTTGTGTCTGACTCTTTTTCAACCCCATGGACTTGTAGCCCAACAGGCTCCTCTGTCCGTGGAATTTTCCAGGCAAGAATACTGGAGTGGATTGTTATTTCCTTCTCCAAGGGATCGTTCCGACACAAAGATTGAACCCACATCTCCTGCATTAGCAGAAGGATTCTTTACTATTGAGCCACCGCGGAAGCCCACATACGCGTATCAGTTCAGTTCAGTTCAGTTCAGTTGCTCAGTCGTGTCCGACTCTTTGCGACCCCATGAATCGATGCATGCCAGGCCTCCCTGTCCATCACCAACTCCCGGAGTTCACCCATATACCCCGTGCCAAAAAGATTGTCAAATCAATCACAATGGAGCTTTCTTCTACTCTAGGCTAGAGCTGACAGAAGAAGCTGGGAGGGTAGGGGGCAGCCCTGAGTGACTCAGAGGGGACTCGGCCCTCCAGAGATGGCTCAGGGTGAGTGAAGAGTAGACTAGAAGAAAAGGGGGGCCCAGGCTGGTCCTTGGGGTGTTCCTGGGTGAACCACCTTTGCTACGATCCAAGCACAGAGGTCAGGCCTGCCACCTCCACCACCAGGCCCAAGCAGGCCACATGACTAATTCTCTTTTCCCATTTCCGTCTGCTCCTAGATGTAATTACAGTTTTGGATTGCAATCCACCCAAAGTGTAACCCTGATGCACTCTCCCTGCTCTCAGAGAATCGGAAACCATTTCCAAAGCTAAAAGGCGCACCCCTTTTAAATGTTTTCATCAGCTGGCTTCTTCCAGCCACACTCTCAAAGCTGCCCTGGCTACCTTGGTCAGCACTGGTCTTCTCTCTCTGCCCCCTCAGAACCACAGGATCTCCTGTGTTCCCAGCAAGGGGAAGAAAGAGGTTTCCTGGACTGCTGTGGGTCTGGGCTTGGGGTCCCCTGCCTTTTGCACATTGTCTAAGCCTCAGGATCCCAAGAAATTCCATCCAAGGCCACTTGATCCAAAAGCCCCAGATGGAAAACCTTCCTCCTCCAACCATAACCACATGGAACCCAGACCCCTCCACTCCAAACATGATTCTGTGGGCCCGAGAGGAGCCATCAGGGGAGGCTGGGAGCCTGTGCCCACCCTTGCCTGCCGTGGTGCCAAGTTCTCTGCAGCCCCAGAGCAGAATGCTAAGACCCAGAGCTCACAGGTCTGCAGTCAAGGGAAGTCTCAAGCATCTTCCGCCACCATTTCTGCCCCAGGTTTTCAACTCTGGCCTTGCCTGTATCAACAGTTTGAATTGTTGCATTAAACACACACACACAGACAGATGCACCACTCCCCAACAGGGAGTGAAAACGCATAGAGAAAAACCCCACAAGACCTAGGGTTGGGGCTGGAAGCCAGTGTCAGCAGCTCACCGTTTCCCCCACAGCAGGCAGGCAGCCAGAGAACCCAGGGCAATACAAGCTGTGGACCTCGCCAGACATTAGAACACTTGTTCGGGTCCCTACACTTTGGAAGCTGGTCCCCCAGTGCAGCGCTTCGGGCCACTGCTGCTGATAATTTTTCAGAGATAAACAAACCGGTTTGGATAAAACAAGAACCAACCTGAATTCTTTACCCAAAACTCAAAATGAAACTCTCCCATCACCCCTTTCCTTCCCTTCTCTACCTTCCTGTGCCATTTATCCAGTTTCCTAAAATTCAAACAACTCGATTTTTTTTTTTTTAATTCAGTCTTCTAGCCTTTTTTGTTCATGGACATCACCACTTGGTACTCAAAGAAATACTGGCTTATTGAAAACATTTTTTGTCCAGTTTCTCAAATATGCTCGAGTCAGAAGGAAAAATGGAGAAGGGGACTGTGTCAGGGAGCCTCTTGCCAGGCTGGCCTGAGTCTTCCCCCCCTGCTCTTTTTTAGGTTCAGGGTCTTTCTTCCATGCTCCTATGGTCCCCCTAGACCTGCAGCCCCTTTATAAGGGGTGGTGTGTGGACTGGACATCTGGTCTACCCCTCTTTTTTGAGTAACAGAGGAAAAAGTTGCTCAGTTTCCCTTGGGGGTTTGGCAGGTTAATTGAGGCTCAATGTCAAGACAAGAAGGAGGCCAAAGGGCAGAGAAGAAAGACACAGCTCTGAGGATTGGCCACGTGTATCTCCCTGCAGGCTTGGTGTATGACGTGCCTGCCTATAACCAGAGTCATTCGTGATTGACACACCCTCACCCACTACCCTGTCCCACCCAATTAGGCCCTTGTGTCCCCCCAGCTTCTCTGCTCTATGCACTAAGCTAGTTTGGAACCTCTGCCACGGTTCCTGCTTCCCAAGTCCCCGTTGGTGGGGTCTGCTCCGTCCCTGTGGCTAATTTACACCCGTCAGGGTTTAAAATAGCAGAGGCATAAATGAAAAGTCCAATTTCTTCAAATTTGCATTGTAAAACCATCCTTCAACTTCCTTGAAATAAATTTTACTATTTTATTAGTGCAAACAAAATGGTAATAAAACACTAATACAGCGCCTTGTATCCAGGGGAAGAGCTAAAATTAACATAGAGCGAGCAGTGTTTGCTATTACATTCAATTACCTTTTTACTTGAGATTTACATTCTCATCCCCTTAATCTCCATAGTAGTGGCTTCAAAATCATTCCTCCCAGGCTCTGCCCTTCCGGAGCCCCCACAGCTGGAAGCCAGGCCTCCTGCCCATATGGCGCTCACCCCGGGCACGGCGCCTGCCCCTTTCACCACAGCTGCCTCTCGTCACAGGGTACCACTTCTCACCCCTGCTCTTAATTTTCTCACATCTCAGCCTCTGAGCACTCAAAGCAAAGGGCTCTGACACGAGGCACATTCAGACATGCAGTTATCAATAAGCAGGTGCACGGGGCATGGGGTTGGGGGCATCACTTCATGAGCGTCTGAAGACTGCCCCTGGCACAAGAAAGGGGCAGGCAGAGAGTTCCTGGGAGCCCTGGGAAAACTGGCATCTCTGGTTTGACAGGTTGTGGGGGACGGTTTGCTGCATGGCGCAGCTGGGGCCTCTGGATTGTGGCAGGAAGCTCAGCCGTCCAGAAGTAGAAAGGGACAAGGAAACCACAGGGTCCAGGTTCTTACTCAATCCACAGACAGTAGAGCTGAGGGCTTAGGAAGTGGCTGCTTGTGGGTGACAGAGGTGAGCCTAGAACACCCTCATCCTGTCTTACCATCCAGCATTTTCCCTAACAGATAGTCACCCCAACACAGCCACAAAGTGTCTGAACCACCAGGAGGGCCCCTTTGTTTCCTGTAAGCGGACAAAAGCAGGACTCCTTGTCCTTGAGGACTGGTCAGCCCTGCTGTGAGTCATCAACAGAGATGACCATGTTTCCAAGCGGCACAAAGTCCTGGTTCCAAATCTATCACTGACTAGCTGTGTGATCTTAGACAAGGTACCTCCCCTCCCTGGGCCTCAGTTTTTTCATCTGGAGAACAAGCGCAACCATCCCTGTGCTCCCTTCTTGAGAATGGTCCCCGTGACTGAAAGATCAGGAAGTCACATTCAAGCCCATGGAGCCTCAGAAGTTTGACAGCAAATCCGTTTCTGAGATGGTCTCTGCGAAGGCTGGTAGGAGTCCCAAAATGAGGCCAACAGGGCTGGGATGCTCATCAGGGTCTCAGACCTCAGTATCTTGAGTTTCAGGCCAGGCCACCTCAGACCTCCATGACTTCTTTTTTTGTGGGGGAGGGGGGGGGCAGGGGCAGTGCTTCAAGGCAGGTGGGATCTTAGTTCCCTGACCAGGGATTGAACCCATGCCCCTAAAGTGGAAGTGCAAAGTCTTAACCACTGGACCACCCTATAACTTTTTTTTAACCCACAAGCCTCCTTCTCTTACTGCTACCAAAGGCCCCAGATTATTCCTACAAAATCCTCTGAACTAATTTTGAAGAAGGAATTGCCAATCAGCCCAGGGTCCAGGCCATCTAACAGGTTCATTAGGAGAGATGGTTTGGGGTAGAAGGAAAAGGTAATAAGGGAAAAAAATTGTTGTAAGCCCCCACATATTTTACTTGGCCTAGCTATTAGAACCAGGGGAAAAAGTGATTAAGACTAAAGGGGACACTTGTATACACAGTCACAATTATGCACAATCATAATCACAACCACACATATAATCAGTTATACAACCATTCAGTATCTCTCACACACAATCAATCTCTCATATACAGGCACACACAATCATTCATACAACAATATACACATAGAATCATTCACACATATACAATCACTCACACACTCTCACACACACAACTACACACTTCCCTACCGTTTCCAACCCTCCCCTCCCAAGGTCTTTCTCTCCTAAATCTTATTCCCAAAATGTCTTCCAGTAAACACTGGGAGGAACATGCTAGTCCAAACTGGTACCAGGCAAATTTGTCTTCACCCCAGACTTACATGAAATTCTGAGTCCCACTACCACACAGTCGCTTCTGGGACATCAGGAAGTGGGAACCTTCTTTAAACCCAACCGGAAGTGAGGGCAAAGGCTGCTGGCAGTACTGGCCGGAACCGTCAATGAAATGTTCACCAGAGGCCAACCTGGCTGTCCTTGCTCCGGCCCTTTCTGCCTGGATCCCACCACTCCCACCCCAGAGATGAGCGTCATGAAGTAGCTTTCACGTTCCACAAACAAAAGGCAAAACCCCTGCAAGAGGCAACCCCACACCCCAAAACGTGAGTCGTTTAATTTGGTTCAAACTGGTCCTCCACATATTTTCCTCCTTATTTTTTTTCTCCCCACTGGGAAAACAAAAGAAAGTTTGTTGTTGAGGCTCAAACGTTTCTTGGGCCTTGTCCGAGTTCTACCTTGTTTTTCTTTTCCTTTCTGTCTGCCCCTCACCCCCACCCCGCCTTCCTTGCCTCCCCACCTTGGATAAATAAAGCACCCGAAGCTGGCACAGGCTGGTAAGGAAAGTACAAACTATCTCATAATTTTATAATTTTTTTAAACACACTGGCCTAGGGTTTTGGGCAAAGGACAAAAGCTATTGTTGAACAGCATAACACGAAGGTCTGAGTCACCGATACGCCTCGGCTTCTGGAGATCTCATAGGTTTCTGTGGCTGGCACAGCCATGAGCTCAGCACCCTGCGGGGGCCGTGGGTGCAGGCGCCCTCTCGCCTGGCGCTGCCCCGCCCCCACCCCCTCCCCAGGGCTCCCTACTGGGCCGACACGTTGGCTTCGTCGGTTTTTAATGATAGGGGGGCATTTAAAGAAAATATTGTGAAATAAAAAACAAATCGCCGTCATCCCATCACCCTCACGCTCTCATCTTCATTTTAGAGGATCACCTTTGTCCATATGCATCTGTGATTTTTATATGGTTTTTACCCTGGCGTTTGCCACCCTCGGCCCTCAGCATGTTGTTTTGTTTTTCCACTCACATAATAAGCATTTTTTCCATGTTTCGAAATCATCTGGAGGATTATTATGTGCCTAGGTGACAGTATTTCTTCCGCGTGTTATTCTCGGGCCGATGCTACCAGGCGAGAAGGGGAGAAGGGCGCTGGGGGAGACCTCTCCTTGAATTGAATCATTTACCCACCTGATTCTAACCAAGGTGGGGGCTTTGCCTGAGTGATCCGGATCACCTTGACCACGGGAATTTGGACTTGGAGTGTGTACCTAGTTGAGGAGGAGGGCTCTACTGAAACCTTGCCCATCCTGTGCGAGGCCACAGGCACCCCTGCCCTGGTGCCAGGAGAGACGCTGCTTCCAGCAATGGCCTTCATCCCCACGCTGACCTTCACCCCTACAAACTGCACTTCCTCTTTATAAAGCGCCCTGGCAGCAAAAAGGCCCATGACAACACTCAGCTCTCCATTTTTATATCTGAATATCTCAAAGCACTTAGCAAGGACTTTCATTTTCTCATTACCCCAAGGAGAGGAGGTCATTCGGGAAAATGGTACAAATATTCCCATTTGTCAAAAGCAAGAAGGAAGTGAGTTAAAAGGAAAATTCTACCACTTAACTGAGTAAAAACCAACCCAGGAGGGAAGGCAAGGGTCTTTTTTGCCGCCCTGTTCACCCAGTCCGCTTTCACCAACACAACTTCAGGAACCTCATTACCAAAAAGATGGCTCTGGGCCAAAACCAGGTTTCCATTTTGCTGAGAATCAATCACTACCCAGCGGCCCCAGCTCAGGAGACCCTACCACCTCGTCCTGGGTCTCAACCCAAACCATATTCTCCTATGATTATAATTATGTAAAATGTATATTACATATATACATAGTCAGCAAAGGGGAAAAAAAAACACAAGGAAATATACTAAATACTAAACGAGGTGGTGTTAACGATAGTTCAGTTACAGGTGGATTTTTCTCCTTTTATGCATTTTCAAAAAGCATTTTAAATATGGTTCTATTTTCCCAGCATATGGAGAAGAACCTCTGTGTTAGAGTCCCATCAACGTGCATTCAAACTCTGACTCTCCTTTTACCAGCCGGGTGAACTCAGGTAAATTGCCAAGCTTCTCTGGGCCTTATTTCCTGATTGGCGCCCTGGGAGTCAGACCACTACCTGTCTGTGTCCTTCAGTCCCACAAAAGTCACAGCATCTGACACATAGTTGGCACTCGGTAAATGCCTATTTCCTTCCTCTTGTAATGAAATGAAAATGTAAGACCAACTTGGCAAAAAATAAATAAATAGAAAATAAAATTAAAAAAATAATAAGACGAACTCAGCTTGCTTGGTGCCCCTGGGAGATAAAAGCAGGATGCTTTACCTGCCCCTTCCTCGATTTCCTCCAGTAATCCTGTAAGCCATCTCCCCTCGCCCCCTACCAGCGAGGCTCCAGCACACAAACCTCAGGATGGTAGTCCTGACTCTCCCGTGACTCACCTGGCGGGTGAGAGTTGCAGGGTGGGGGGGGTGCTCTGGGAAGAGAGGACGAGCCCCTCTCTGAGGCCCTCCACCAGGATAGGCCCAGGCGAGCCCCTCCAGGAGCAAACAGGCCTTGTGCGAGGACCCAGAGGACACTCAGGGAGATCCCCAGGTTTGCACCTTGCTGGCAGCCACCCTCCAGGGACAGGTGCCAGGCTGCAAAGGCCACCTGCTCCTGGGGGAGGGCAAGGGCCACGCTCCCAACCCAGAGGAGAGGCCAAGAGAGAAGCAAGATGGCGACAGCATCTGGGAGGCGGCTCCTCCCCAGGCCAGGCAGGCCAGGCCAGCCCAGCCCAGGGCCTGCTACCTCAGGGGTGTCCAAGAGTCCAGCCCTGGCCATGGCAAGTCTCCTCCCTGCTACCTCCAGGGCTCCATACTGGGCCAACGTGTTTGCTCTGCTGGTTTGGCGCGTATGCTTCAGCAAAACTCCAGTGGCCATGGCCTCTGAGCCGGGGCTCCAGCCTGACCTTGGGTGTCCTGGAGCCCGGACACAGGGACAGGCCTGAGCCCTCTGCCTTCCTGCCTTCCTGATGATACATGGGAAGGATGGATCGTAAGAGTAAGAGGAGCAATAATAGCTCCCTTTTGTCACCGCATCACAGCAGCCCCGTACTATAGGCGGTGGCACTATTCCCATTTTACAAATGGGGAAACTGAGGCTCACAGGGTTAGGGAAGAGCCTAAAGTAACAGTACTGATACACGAGGGAGTAGAGATCTGAACCTGTATCTCTGCATGGGGGCCACTCTCCCACCTCAGCTGCTCAAGCAGCCACACTCCACCAGGCCTCTTCCAGAAAGGGGCCCCTGGGAGGCTTCCCCAGCCACCGGGAGACACATACCTCCAAAGAGCTGGCTGGAATTCTGCCAGAATGAGTGCCTTCTTGCCCCCTCAGGAAGAGGAGAGACACCACAGCTCCACCGAGAGAGGACAGTCAGGAAGCCATTTTACAAACATGGGGTGACTGCAGGAGAGTCTGCAAGATGGTGGTATTTCCTTCCCTGCCTCTCCAGGGACCTGGGACCATGGGCAAGAGCCAGGTTCAAGTAAATATCCACTGGCTGATTTACTGGTGTGGACAAGGTGGAGAGGGAAAACATGGGACAGGGGGCCTGCGGCACATACAGACCCTCAAAATCGCATGCCTCCCTTGTAAAAGCGGGGATGGTGCCAGCTCCAAATGGTGGCAGCACAACACGTCCCTGATGGGAGGCTGGCCTTGGGGAAGGCACCAAACTAGGTCCCTGAAGCATGGGCTACCAGCTCTCCAGCCGCCAGTACGCAGGTCCCATGGAAGGCGGTGGAGCCCCGCAGGGTGGGGGCCGGGTGGGCCACCCGGGGCAGACAGTCTCCAATCGTGCTGAGCACAGCACATCGCTTCATTCAGGAACCCAGAGTCAAATGTACAGCTGGGTCTAGAGTTGATTCAGCCCTTAACTCGTTCGGGATCACTGGCGGAGCCACGGAGGCGACGGGGAGTGGGGTGAGGGGTGGGGTTACACCAACCTGGAGGAGGCGGTTAGTCTGTTCCTGGGGATGGGGCAGGAGGCTGGGGCAGAACCCCTACTGATAATGTTGGTACACAGGGAAAGGAACCACAATTCTTTTCAAACCCCCTCTCAAAACCAGACATGCACTGGGAGTTGAGGGAGGGCTGAGAGTGAGTGTGTGTTAGGTGGGGGGTAGGGGTGAGGGAGCTTGTTTTCTACCCACTGCCAAATTCTCATTTACTGTCAGCTCCAATCCATTCGGAACTCACTGACTCAATTGCCTTTTCACGGGGAAAGGAGCCTGCACAATGCAGGGGACTTTTCAGCTCCACATTAGCACACAGGGCACTGGGCAATGTCCAGGAATAAACACACACGTCCCTCCCAGAGGCCGCCGACCCCACCTCCACCCCCAAACAACCCAGCCAGCCCTGCCAGGGCCACATCTACTCCTCCAGCTTTGCCCCCAAAACTTTTTTTAAAATGTAGTTTGACCCATGGAGAAGAATGTGTGTGTGTGTGTGTGTGTGTGTGTGTGTGTACATATATAAGCATATTTATATGTGTGTTGGATGTGGTGGGGGGTGGTGACTAACTCAAAATTACAAAGGCCTGCAAGAATTAATTCTGGGGCAGTTCCAGTTCTTCCTTTTGCCTGAAAAAAGGAGGGATGAGGAGAGAGGGAAAGAAGGAATTCATATTAGGGTCCCAGAAGAAAGAAGTCTGGGAGGATTCTGTTAAAGTGTTGATTAAAAAGAAATCAGCATTTAGTCAGGGAGTGTCCCTAACAACTTAGCAGCACAAAAGCTCTTCAATAATCATTGTGAAAATAATATCAACATTTATAATTATAGTGATTATAATAACAGTGGTCCCCATTTCTCAAGTGCTTGCTCGCTATCTGCCCAGCACCAGACGTTAAGTATGGGTACTCATCAGCTCAGTTAACTATCACAAAGACCCAGGCAGGCAGGCATTGTCCACTGTCAGCCCAATTCCACAGACTCAGAGAGTTGAGACCCCTGCCCAGGTCACAAAGACAGTACATGGGAGGAGGAGTTTAACCCTGCTCTGCTGAATGCTAGCCCCACCTGCCCGGACAGAGAGAGAGGAAACACGCGTGGGATCTATAGAGAGGACAGCCCCAGCACCATGGAGGCCTTGGCTCCAGACAGGGAGGCCCCTTTGACTTGTGGGAACATCCCTGCCACCTATCCCCTATCTCCATCACTGTCCCTTGAAGGTTCATCCCTTTAGCCCAGGCTCTGAGGGGAGTATCCCTCTTCCTCAGATGTAAGTACTTACATGTAAGGGTATGTAAGGGTACTTTAAGTACCCTCCTAAAGTCCAACATGGAGAAGGAAATGGCAACCGACTCCAGTACTCTTGCCTGGAAAATCCCATGGATGGAGGAGCCTGGTAGGCTGCAGTTCATGGGGTCGGGAGTCGGACACGACTGAGCGACTTCACTTTCACTTTTCGCTTTCATGCATTGGAGAAGGAAATGGCAACCCACTCCAGTGGTCTTGCCTGGAGAATCCCAGGGACGGGGAGCCTGGTGGGCTGCCGTCTGTGGGGTCGCACAGAGTCAGACACGACTGAAGCGACTTAGCAGCAGCAGCAGCAAAGTCCAACAGAATTTTATATAATCCAAGTGTTCTTTCTCTGTGCTGCCTAACAAAGTAGCCACTGCCTGCTACAGAGTACTTAAAAATGTGGCAAGTTCATTGATGAACTTAATCTAAGTTGCCACATGGGCTGGTGGCTACTGTGTTGAATAGAATCCCTCCAGCTACCCCTTTCCCTCTGAACCCAAGAGCTATGTTAGAAATATACAAAAAGTAACCAAAGACAGAAACATGGCCCATTAGTAAGCCCCCCACCCCCACCCCACCCCCAAGCCCGTCCTGGCCCCAACCACCAGGCATCTCCTCCACTCTGTCACAGCCTTTCAGAAATCACTGGTCTGCTTCCAGCTTATCTGTCTCCCTTCCTCTTTTCCTTCCTTCTTTTTTTTTATCTTTCTTTTCTTCCTTCTTGCCTTTCTCCCCTCCCTCTCATTCCTTCCTTCTTTCAGTTCCTCTATTTCTTTTTCCTCCCTCCTTCCTTCCCTCCCTCTGTCCCTATCTTTTTCTCCCTCCCTCCCCTCCTTTCTTTCTTTCTTAGAAAAAAGCATCAATTTAATTAGATAAATCCTCAGAGCACGTGGCCTGGAGTTCGTCATGGAAATTAACCTGCTCCCAGATCTCAGATAGTGAAACAAGAACCGGGGTGTTTTGGCATAGCACAGTGAAATGGGAGAGGCCGATGGAGTTTCATACACTTCATCTTCCATAAGTGCCCCTCGACCCTCCAGTGCTCCCCACTTCACAGCCCCCATGCCCTTGCCTCCTTAGGTCATGCTGCGGGGCCTCCTCTATTTCTGCTCTGGGCCCTTCCTTCCTCACCTTGGCCCAGGCGTGGGGAGTGCTCCCCCCAATCCCGGCTCCAGGCAGGATCATGGAAGGGGAGAGGGGGAAACCTTGGCTCCACCCACATCATGCCCCTGCCCTAGCTCCCCTGGCTAGGCCCTCTTGCACCCCAGCCAGCTTCGGGTCATCCAGGGGCCCACCTTAGGCTTGGCCAGGGGCTGGCCTGTCAATCACCTGATCCTGAGCCCACGGTCCCTACTGTATGCTGCTAGCTGGGCAAAGCCCGGTCCGTGAAAGGGTACTGGACGTCAATCCTTAGCGCGCAGTAGCTACGATCACTCTCCTCTCACCTAATTCTCACAAGGTAGGAATTCCCATTTTACAGACGTGGAAACAAAGAATTAGAGGAATTCATCCGCCCAGCTGACAGAAACACAGTTCACACGGGGCTCAGCCCAACTCCAACAGCAGCTTTTGACCCTCTGCCAGCCACACGTCTCCACCACAGCAGAGCCTCTGCGCACGCGCAGACCCCCCAGCCCCTCCACCCCTCGGCACTCAGCATTTGGCTCCTGGGCCGCGAAAACACAGACAGAGGCCACTGACACCCGGAGTGAGTTCCCAGGATCTGCTCCCCATCCAACCCCCTTGCCTCCCATGTCCAACGGCTTCTGTGATGGACCTCCCCCCATCCCACCCCCTCAGCTCCAGGAACAGTCAGTCTGACAACAACAGAAAAGAGAGACCAATGACCCCTCCCCGACTAGGGGCATCTAACTCTGAATGTGGGCACAGTCTTACTTCTCATCCCCTTCTGATTCATCACCAAAAAAAATATCAGGAGGACTCCAAGGCAGTCCATAGATAAAACACAAAATTCAGAATTTCCAACTGATCCCATAGTAACCCACTCCTAGCAGGGCCCCCGCCCCCAGATACATAGAGGGCTACCTCCCCCAACCCTCACATCTACTCCCTGGTGTGCAGCAAATGCGTGCACACTCACCCTGACGTGAGTCTAGAATACGCAGGCCTGTTCTAAACACTTCATGCATTTTAGCTTATCTAATCCTCACATCAACCCCACAAGGTAGGGATTGTTACCCCCATTTTACAAATGAGAAAACTGAGGCACAGGCTAATTAAGTAAGCAATGTAAGGGCACGATTTTGGCCCCCAGCTAGCGTGCTCCAGAATGCATCCTCTACAGTATACACAGCTCCTCAATGAATCCACATATCCACACAGTTAAGCACACCACACATCCAGAATGGGCTCCCCTATACTGCCTGAAAAGCAACACCACCCTCCAACTCAGCCCCAAGCTCACAGTGATTTTGATAACTTGTTTTTTTGGTCTTAATATTGTTTTTGAGATTCATTCAGATTGATACGTTTAACTGTTTAGTTTCTTTCTTTTTTTTATTAGTTGTTCATTTTCTAAAAACTGAATTACACAACTTATCTACCCTCCCCCTCAAAAAAAGAACCACATCACAACCTGATACAGAAATGAAAGCCCAGCACCACACAATATCCAGGCTCGAGGCTTTCTGGAATGGAATTCACAGGGGTCCCCTTTGAGACTAATACCATGTTATATAAAACCGGCTCCCCTGACATTGTGGGCACCCTGCACTTGACAACACAACCATGATAAATTCTTCATTACGCTTAATTATTTCAAAGGACTTTCACAGCTACAAGTGCAGCCGACAATCAGGGGAACCCTGTAAGGGCAAGAGTGTCAGAGGCCATTTGATAAGAGAGGAAACTGAGGCTCAGAGAGGTCAAATGACTTGCCCAAGGCCACACAGTGATTTACTACAGAATCAAAACTGGAATGGGGGTCTCCTGATGCCTGCAACTAGACCTCAGCAGAGCTCTGGACCACCCAAGACTTACCTTGTCCCCTCATCCCAGATCAGGGGTGCTGGGGCTTGGCCCATGGTCCAGCCCCGCCCTACCCCCCCCCCCACCCCTAACCAAGGATCAGATTTCCCTGAAATTCCCAAAGGAGCCTCCGGGACTAGTGGGCCCGGAAATGGCCCTCACATAGCGAGCTGCACAGCTGAGCTCCCCGGGGGCGAGGGGGGCGGGTGGAGCTGGAGACGCTGGCACAGCCCCCGTGGGTACTCTGCCAGCAATTAGTGCTGGGGAAGGGTGCCAGCCTGGCAGAGCTAATTCCCCCACCCCGTCTTCTCATTTACACACACACATACACACACATACACACACGCTTACCCACCCCGAGACCAGCAGCAGAGAGGCAGTGCAGCTTCCTTTCGGTAAATCTCGTCAGCAAGGCACACGCAGGGCATGCAATTTGGTCATTACTGCTTTTAAACCACAGAAAAGCAGAATCCACCCGCCATTAACCCGTCCTGCTCCCCCTCCGGGCTTCACACCAGCTCAGTCATCAGCCTTCATCTCTAACTCCCACGCACCCCCTTTTGCATGCTCCCCAGAAGTTGCTTTCCAAAAGAAACAGAGTTTTAAACACACACACACACACACAAAACCTGACTACAGTAAGTCAAACCTGAATTGTGTCTTCCTGCCCACCTCTGTCCCCAGAGAAAACAATCCATGGTTCTGATGTCACCTTGGCTAAGACCCTTTCTCAAACACCCTAGGAATCCTGGACAATGCCAGTCGGATGAGGGGGAGCCAGCCTTTGGCCTGGAGGAGGAAAACTACCTAAGCAGGTGTGGCTCTTCAGATGGGAGCCTGAGTACTGGCACCCATCCACCTGCGGGGGCCTGGTGTCACAGCTTGACATGGCTCTGCTCTCCAGGTACTGAGGCCAGCAGGGGTGGGAGTGGCTGTGAGAACTGCCCTCCTCACTGCCCACTTCCTCCCTACAGTCCTGGAGCATGAGAAAGAAGCCCACCAGAGCTAGGGACCCTAGAGGGTCCTTAGTTGGCTTTACAAGATCTGTGAAATCCTTCAAAGTATAAGCAGTATTTGTGCTGATGAGATTTTTTTATTAAGAACATTCTCAAAGGGGCGCACATGAACTCAAAAGAGGAAGAAGCCAAGACACGCCCCCCCACCAACCCCACCCCCATCAGGGACTCAGCAGTGCCTCAGGCCCAAGTGGCAGAGAACACAGGGCTGGGCTCCAACTGGCCCTCCTGTAAGTGACCTGACCTGCGGCCTTCCTCCCATGGGAGCTGCCCCTGGCCTCCTCCTCGCCTCGCCTGGAAGCTGCTCACTGGGATCGCTGGCCCTGGGAGCCGTGCCATGCCCCCTGGGCCTGTGCCCACTGCCCCTCCTGCCTGTCAGCCAGGGCTGCCCGCAGACCCAGCAGAGGACAGGCACAGGGGAGCCCACCATCCAGGAGAAGAGAGGAAGCCAGCGGCGGCTGGTCTTGGAAAACCTCACAGATGCTCTAAGCCACCTAGTGTCCAGAGCTGAGCTCTGGCAGTGGCTCTCTCTCCCGCCTCCCAGAGCGGACAATGCACCGGAGCCAGAGCAGGAGCCCAGGGCCTTCTCCAGGAACCTGAAGCGGGGGGGGGGGGGGGGGGGGGTAGCGGGGGCCGAGCTGCCTGGGGAGATAGTGCCCAGGAAGGTGCAAAGGCCCTAAGCCAACAGCAGGGCTGACCCCGGGAAGATGTTCCCAACACCCCTGCTCCTTGTCCCAGGCAGTCACCGTCTCCTGCAGATCCCCAGGGTCGTCTTGGACAACTGTCTCCTCTGGGTTCCTCCAGGTATCCCCCACCCCAGCCTCCAGGCCCCCTGCAGAGTCCCCCAGACTCTGGGCCTGCCACTCCCCCAGAGCTGCTCGGGCCCCTCCCACCCCCTCCTCTGCTCTCTCTTTTCTCTGTGTCCTCAAGACTCCTCTCACCTTGAGAAGTGTTAGGATTACCCAGCATTTACACTCAATGCTCTCCTTTATTCCTTAAGACTTATTAAGAATGATAATGAGTTTCGAAGGAGCCACACGTCTCCCTCTCTCTCTCTCTTCTCCATCCTTCCCTCTCTCTCTCTCTCTCTCCCCACCCCTATCCCCCTCTGCTCTCTTTCTCTACGTGTCTTTTCCACCAAAGACACACAGGACAAATCCAGACCAAAAGGGAAAAAAAAAAAAATTCCAACAATATGGAACAAGGGCACTTGAGGATTTATATTCAACAAATCCCTCTCTCTTCTTCCCTCTCTCTAGTTGTTCTCAATTATTCAGATTAAAAACACACACACACAATTCCCCCTTCCCTTCCCACCGTCCAGGCCACCCCTCGCTCTGCTGGACTTTGAACAGGGGGAGCAGGAGAAGGGCCCAGCTTGCCCACACACCCTTCTTAACGTGCAGCTCTTAAACGGTTGATTAATTTTTGCAGAATTTACGACGGGCTTTAGCATCCTGCCCACCCCCCCCCCACCCCGACACCATGGCCTCCGAACAACAGCAACTTAACTTGGTGAACTTGAGGGGGGCAGAGACAGGGGTGCCCCCCTTTCCAGTGGTCTCGCATGGCTGGAACCACGGGCTGCCTGGCGACAGAAGGAAGACGCATCGTTGATGCCAAAGGCCAAGCAGGAGACAGACCCACTCACAGAGTGGCGTGGCACCCACAGGGGAGATAACCAGACAGCCAGAAGCCAGCCACAGCTAACTTTTGGCCATGTGGGACTTTTAAATTCCAAAATAAGGAGGCCAGCAGAAAGTGGGCAGAGGGGAAACAATGCTCCCTCAAAACTGACAAGGATGCCCACGTTCCTGCCCACCCAGCCACACCATGCATCCCGGCAGAGGGACCGGCCTTATCGGTCTGCCGGGCTGCCCTTCAGAGAAGGGGAAGAACAGATCCTAATGAAATTACGGTTTTTAAAATGTCTATAAATTAAATCTCTCTCTCTGTGAATCTCCCCCTGCACTCCCTCCTCTACAAGGCTTGTTTGCCTCTCCTCCGTTCCCTCTGCTCGTGTCTGTTTTTCTGATATAGACATCAAGAGGTTACGGGCTCAATTACAACTCCGCTGGAGTCTTAGCATCAGACTTGCCTGGCCTTCTCTTCTCCTCTTCAGAAACCAGATCCCAAATAAATCTTTCTTTTTTCTTTTTATTTTTATTGTGAATGCCAAAAGCCTCAAGATTCATTCAGTTGAGTCACAGCCTTTTTTAACTTACTTCAGATGCGGGAACTATCCTTTTTAATTGTGTCCAAGTAGAAGTATAACATAAATGCTTTTCTCTTTATCTCATTCCCTTTTCTTAAGGACACACACAAACCCTTGGCTATATGTGAAATTTCAAAAAGAGGGGCAGCAGCATATAAATGTGCCTAATTAGTGTCTATCTATTGCGGGGGCTGCTGGAGAATATCAGTTGGACACTTAGTATATTTCTAAAGTTACGGGGTGACATCATAAAGCTTCTTATTAGCAAAAGGTCCATTTGAAAAAGGTGGAACATAAATGGTGATTTCCTTTTTTTTTTTTTAAAAAAAAAAAGGAAAACATTGCCTCTACCCTCCCCGATACTATTACTAGCTACTAGCTACGGAAAGGGGATGTGCTGTCTCTATCATTTTACATCCTCAAAAGCTGCCCCCTCAAAAAAGGAAAAAAAAGTTTAAAAATCCAAGTCATAGTCAATCACCATAGCTGTCGATTCCTGAGACGCAGAAACCAGCTTCGAGTTGCATGTAGGTCTAAGGGATAAAAAACAAAAATAACCCCCCGCTATTATTCTGGAAATACTAACTAAAGGGGATTCCAAAAGGTACTTTTCCAGGAAAAAGCAGTTGAGACAAAGACTGGAGAAAGCTGAAGTTCAAGGTGAATCAAAAAGAAAAACTTTGTCTTTCCAATTAACCAGACTGGGAAAAGGGGGCGGGGGTGAGGGGGGCCTGCACATTACTACCAACTCATTAATTCTTTCCTGTAAACAATGTAATTAAATTCTGCTAAATACAGGAGAAATACTCATTTTGGAGTGCCTCCCCCCAGCTCAAAAGCAAATTCCTTCAGGTTACTCCCCCCATGCCAAGACTTCCCCTGCTGTACAACCTTCAGATGAATTTCCAACCCAGGCATGGACTGCACTGCTCTCGGCTGCAAGAATGACAGCCTCATATGTCTGAAAGCTGACACTTTAGCTTTTAAAAGAAATGGAGGAAAATAAGCTGTTGACTTCTTGGTTAAAGTATCTTCTTGTTCTAACTCATGTTCTTATGTCACTGGGCTAAAAAAGAGAGCGGGAGAAAGAGAGAGAGAGAAGAGAGATATGACTTTCCTTGAATGATCTGTTTAACCTAAGCCAGAGGAAAAAAAAGAAAGTCATTAATTACTTATGTGAGCTATTGCTTCAGAAAGACAATAAACCTGCCCGGTCGCCATGGATATGACATATTTGCTCTGAAAACAACACAATAATTAGCAAAGGGGAAAGATACAAGGAGAATATGCAAACTCGTGAGTTTAAAGCCACAGTGCTCTTTTCTACCCGTAAGCCTGTTCTGTTTGCAATCCAAATCAAACAAATTTTTAAAATATAGCAAAGAGGGAAATAACAGGAATGACTCCTCTCTCCTCTGAGCTAAGAAGTAACAACCACTCCACCCTCTTCCAAAATAAAATAATATAAAAGAGAACCAGGATGGTAGAAGGAGAAAAAAAAAAGTATTGCCTCTGTTTTATTTCCTATAGCAGGGGTGGAGTCTGAGGTTTGTTTTTTCTTCTTTTTTTCAAAAGTGTGCTCTTATTTAGCATTGGACTTTCTGGCCAGATATAAATTTATTTATAAAGCCAAATGCCCTGTGTGAGGCTCAACTCTCCCCAAAGTAAGTGGAGATATCAAGGAGTGGAGGTGGGGGGCTCGAGTTGAAAAAGCAAAACAGTATACTCTGAAAGCATCAGCTCCAGAGAAGGACATCCACTCCCCTCACCTTCAAGAAGATGGAACCCAGGCCTTACTTTAATATTAAAAATGCATTAAATGGTTTTACCTACAACTTAGTCCCAGAGGATCATTAGGAAATGCAATCGCTTTGTATCATATCTGTCAGCATGATAAATATCTGAGTTCAGAGTGGGTTTGCAATTCTTCAGAGTGTCACAAACCAAGATAATTTTTTTCTGCCTTACTTTCTTAATTCACTGCACCCACTCCCTTCAAAGTCAGAAGTCTACAGAAAAATACCTGAGGAGAAGAGAAAAGGAAAAGGGGGGGAAAGTTGATATGCTTTCACACACCAGACAGAGGTTACTGATATTCTCCTAAAAAGTGGAAAAATGAAGACTTTAAAATATTTGGGTGAGTATTTTTTTTTTTAAGTACTCCATTAAGTTTGACTAAAAACTCCTTTCCCCCTCTTCCCAGAGGCTAGTTTTCCAAAAACAGATGGTCAGGATCTAAATGAGAAGCAAATATACCTCAACCCCCACAGGCAGAGAAATCTAACTTTGAACTTCTTTTTAAATTAAAAAAAAGTGTGTGGGGGGGGGCAAGATAAACTATTAATAAGTATAAAAAATTAGCTGAGCTACAAGTTTTGTTTTTCTTATTAAAAAATTCTTTAAACACAAGGAGAGCAGATATATAGGAGAGGTTCACATTTGACTGACTTCCTATTTTTTTTTAACAATAGTGTTTTTTTTTTTTTTTAAGATTGGATTCTTTGATCTTGAAAGAATTTTGCTCTTATATTATGGGGAGAAGAGGGTGGTGGTGAAATGATCTGTTTTAAATGATGATGCAACTTAGGGATCAAAGCCTTGGCTTTCTTCTAGCCATAATAAGCAGTACTTGCCACAAAGCGTGAGTCTCCGGGCTCCTCTCCTTCGTAAGAAGGAAATAAAACGCACCGAGACTCAGAGAAAGACGCGAAGTGTCTGCAAGGTGCAAAGTCTAAAAAACAAAACAAAAAAAGGCAGGGGGGGCGGAAAAAGGAGGGAGGCACTGCCCCTTTAAACGTTTTAGTGCATATGGAGTTTGATTTCTGAAAGAGATCAGTTTAACATCTCCATAGAAACCAGCAACAGATTATCATCAACAGAATAAATAACTAGTCTAATAAATTAAACAGGAGGCATAAGATCGCTGGAAACCTGATTACTGAAGTTCAACAATATTCCCCATAAACTCTCGTTAACCGCCTCTAAGGTGGCTAACAAGATGGGGGTGGTGGTGTCAATCTCTCCAATTCGCCGGATTCCGGGGAGAGAGACGGTGGCCGCTGCCCGGAAGGGAAAAGTTTCCCACCTTGCCCTGGAGAGAGTCTCAGAGCTCCAGTGAGGTGAAAGCCAGAATGCCGAAGTTTGGGAAGTGGGAAAGAGGCTGGGCGTCAGCGGAGGCAGTGCGAATCGCCGGAGATGGCGCGGGACGCGACGCCCGCCCGGGACGCACAGCCTCGCCGCCACCAGGGCGCAAACCCAGAGCTTTGCGCTCGGGCGCCGAATGGCCCAGCGCCCCCTCTGGGCACGTGGAGCGCAGCCCGGGCGCAGCCCCCGGGGACCAACTACCCCCCTCACCACGCCCGGCGCAGCTGCTCCTGCTCAGCCCGGACAGCTCCCTTTAGGACGGCGACGTGTGTGTGTGTGTGTGTGTGTGTGTGTGTGTGTGTGCGCGCGCGCGCGCGCCGTGGGGTGGGCGGGGGGGTGGCGCACCAATTTGCCCAGCGATCCGTTTTCCAGTCCCCTCGCGCGCTCTCATCGCGCGTCTGTACCAGCTTAGAAGCGCCCTAAATTTACCAACTTTACCCTACGACTACCCTGGCCTTTCCCCCCTCGCCGTCCCTATGTCTGAGTGTACGGGATGTTGGCGGGACAACCACACACTCTAAGGGTCGTGGCCTCAGACTCCGCCGGGGCAGCGACGCATAACCCGGAGTCACCCCTTGGTCCAGCCGGGTCTGGGGGAGCTCCAGGCTCGTTGGAGGGGTGTTGTTGCTGCTTCGCTGGTGGACAAGTCATACACACCGTACATGCGCCCGCACCCTCCCCAGCGTGACTGGAAGGAGGTCCTGGCCGCACCCAGGGCCCACTTCCCAAGCTGAGGCTGGTCAGGAGGAACTTGTGTGGAAGGGTGAAGCGGCCCCCTGACTCCCTCGGCACTCCTTTCCTCCCCCAACTCCGGACCCGGGTCGGGGATGGCTTGGAAGAAGAATCTGCGCCCACCCCCTGGAGAAAAATCTATTATTATTATCTTAATCTACGCCCCCAAAGTATCCCTCCCGCCGTGATTGACGGCGCATACACCTGTTCCCCTCGCCGAGGAGCTTCCAACGCTGGGGACAGACATTCACCCCAAAGCTCTGCAGCGGCCCAGAACCCGCCCGCCACCCTCGCCCGGCCAGCCCCCGCCCGCCGCCCCAGTGCACCCCTGCCTCGTACCTTGCCACCCCAGCGGCCGCCCCCTCCCCTCCCAGGCCCGGCTCCCCAGCCCGCCCGCTCCCGGCCGCGCTGGCTTAGGAAAGAGAGAAAGAACAGAAAGCAAAACTTCCTGGCGGCCGACGGCCATCAGCTGCACATTCTGCAAATGCCACCGAGTAAAAATAAACCGGCCGCCGCTCCGCCCGGCCGGCTCACCCTGAGCGCACGACTCAGCCCCCTGCCCCGGGACTGTCGGTCCGGCCGGATCCCCCATTCCGATGCGCCCCCTGGAGCCCCGCTCCCCGACACTCCTCCGCCTGCCACCGCGCGCTCCTTTGCCCTGAAACTCGACCCCAAGTGGCCAGGCGGCCCGGGCCTCTCCCCTTGGGTGCCCCCCTGTATTCCCACAAGCTACCATTCTCGGTCCTCCTCCTGGTGCCTATTTCAACCGTGCGTCCCTGGATTCAGGGCTCCCCTTCCCCAACTGTTGAGCCCCGAGGTCACTATCAGCCCACTTTGGAGGGTACAGACCCCACCAGACCCTCGCCCACCTCGGCCGAGCCTCCTAGGAGTTCACGGCTCCACCCGCCCACCGGCCCGCCAGCCCGGCGTCCCAAGTCTCCGGACGCAACTTCTCTTCCAGCGCACACGACAACCGCGGCAACTCCCCCGAACTTTTCCCGGGACCCAGGCGGGCTCCGGCCGACAGTTACACGGCCCTGAGCCGGCGCCCCAGCTCCCTGTGCCCAGCCATGCCAGCCCTGCGCCCGGGGAGGCTGGGGTGGGGGTGGGGGGCAGTGAGGAGCGCCACTTGCCTCGCCCGGAGCAGCGCACTTGAGACAAACTTCCCAGGCACAAATGAAAACGGGGGCGCCGTTCCCCCCAGCCAAGCAACCTCTCGCCTTCGTTTTCCAACCAGGAGGCACCCCTTGGCACCCCACAGTGAACACTGCCTACCTCTGCCGGTAGCATTTACACCCCAGTATTGGGGCACAAGAGTCGGTTGGAGGGGCTCCCCACCCACCCCCTCCCTTGAACAAAGTCTTGCAAAGTCACCCCAGGCGCCCCTCACCCCTGCCTCCTTCTCTGCCCTGGAGAGCGCACGAACCCCTGCAGCTCGGGGGGCTGGGGGGAGCGTAGGGGGAAGGAGTGATTACAGGGTATTCGCGAGCACCTGCCCCCCGCCCGAGCCCCCACCGCGGGGGGCGCCCCCACCCTATTTGCAAAGTCCTGCACTCGCGCCTGGCGCCTCCCCCTCTTCTCCGCTACCCCGCCGCCCCCTCAGTTGGAGTAAGTGACCCCAGGAGCAGCAGCCCTCTCCTTCCCCGGAATCGCGCGCTGGGCATTCCCTGGCCGCGGCGGGCGACGCGCCGCCCTGCGCCCGGGTGCCAGCCCTCCGTGTCCCCTGCCTCCCGCACGGCCGGAGTTGGGTGGCAGCCGCCGCGCGCAGGCTGGCTGGCTGGCTGGCTGGCTCTCTCGATCGCTCGCTCGCTCGCCCGCTCCCGGCTGCAAGCGGCAGCCCCGGGAGTGGGGGACTGCACCCTGACAGGGGGCGAGGCGAGGAAGCACCCCGGGAGGGCTGCGGAACTGAGGGGGTCGAGGGGGGCGCGGCGGAGGGAGCGCCGAGTCTCTTACCTGCACTTGGGGCGGCTTTGGGTGACTTTCCAAGTCCGGGGGAAAAATGTGTGTGTGTTTGGGATGGAGCGCCGCGGGCGCGCATGCGCTGCCCAAAGTTGCCGGATCCCGGATTTTTCGCTCCCAGTCTCCGCTCTCGCCCGCTGTGATTATGGAATTCTCCGCGGCAGAGCGGGCGAGTGGGTGGCATGCAAAACCCGGGCCGGATCGCGGGGCCGGGCTCTGCTCCACCCTCACACCCCCAGACCTTCCCCTCCCGGTTTCTTCCCACCCATCGCCCCGGCTGAGCTCTGCTGGCACGCGCGGTTAGACCCGGCCTGCAGAGCAGCATGTGAGCTCAAGACTCCCTTTTGCGGGTGGAGAAGCCTTCTCCACCCCAGACTGAGTGGAGTAGAGGCCGGGGGACAAGAGAGGAGGGACAGGAGTGGGTTACTTTCCACCTGTTCTGAACCTTGTGAGCCAGTCTGCTTCCCACTTTTCCACTGAAGAACTAGCTCATGTCTGCAAGTTAGGATGTTAGAATTGCTGAACCCAAAAGGATGTGATGTTCTCACTGTTTGATACCTGCTTTGCACTTATTCTTTGCCAGGGAGTTTTTCATTCAGTCCATTGTGCAAGAAATAAATCCCTAAGTGAACAAGATAGGTCGTGAAAAATGAACCTGGGGCCCGGGCGAAGGGCGGGAGAGAGTTGCAGATAATGTACATTAAAACAAATGAATAATATTATTTCAGAGAGTGAAAGGATCTTGAGGAAAATAAAACAAGGTAGTAAGGTAAACAGTATCTTGGGAGAGCTAATTTCCCCTGCCCAGGCAATAAAGAAGGCCTCTTTGAGGGGAAACCTTCATACTCCATTGGAGATCAACCCCCCTTTTGTCCCTTTGCCCAACTTGCCCACCTCCTAGGTGGTTTGAGGTGGCCACACCAGGCTAGTCTCGAAGGAGGAAGTGCTACCAGCTGGTCAACACCTTTGTGGCTTGGTAGACTTCGGGGCATCATCTGCAAGGTCTCAGCAAAGCCTCTCGGGACTAGGGAGCAGTGATGACCTGAGAAGTGGGAGGTAGGTATTCCAACTTTTGATTTGGGCTCATTCCACTCCTAGGACAGTGTAAATACGTGGTAGGCAGCTTGGACTTTGGGGTCAGACCTCAGTCTCTCACCAGCTGGGCGACTTTGAGTAAGATATTTGACCCCTCTGTGCCTCAGTTTCCTCAACAGTAAAATGGGGATAATAATAGTACTATTGCCAGGGCGGGTTGAGAGGCTAAAATGAGTTAATGCAGGAAAAGTGACTCGGCCAAGGCAGTGATCGATCAATGCCAGTAATTGTCATTGCTCCCTGGACATCCAGTGTTCCCTCTCTTCTTATTTCTTCCTGTCCTCTCTCCCTCCCTTCTCCTCCTCTGTCCTTTCTTCTCCCACAAGAGTCCTGCGCTCAGTCATTTGTTCAGCAGGCATTTGCCGAGCCCCAGTGAAGAGTGCATCCTTCCCAAGGCCAGGGAGATAAAAATGAACTAAGAGGCTTTGCCTCTGAGGAACTGATTGAGGAGTTTGCTTGTCTCTCCCCTCCCTCTTTTCCCACTATAAGGCTCAACTGCCCCCCTCCACATACTCCCCAACAGCCACAGTCACCACCAAACCTTTATTAAAACATATATTCTTCCCTCCATTTTTTTCCTCGGATGCTTCACAACTCTCCCATCCCCCAAGATGTCTTTCTATCTCCTCTGAAGGAACCTCATCTGGGGTGGTGGAAGCTGGAAACAGTGGCAAGCCTGGGAGGAGGGAGGTGGACATTGGGATGAGGTGAAAAGGGAGAGCTCCCTCTTCCTTTCCCACCAACCCAACTGAAAAAACAAACAAACAAACAAACAAACTGAGGGATCAGGAAAAAGCACTCCACCCAAAAAGTAACCCTCATCTTGAAAGCCTCTAGTACCTTCTCCCCCCACCACCCCTGTTCCTTTCACAGGGACTGAAATCAGATGCTCTTTTCCTCATTTGCTTCATCTTAGCATTTCCTGAGCTTTCCCTAAAATAAAATACAAACTCTTTCCCATGGTTGGCAAGATCTGGCCACTGCCTGCCCTTGGACCTCACCTCCTTCCACCCTATCCTTGGTCACATTGTCCCAACACACTAGCCTCTTGCTGCCCTGGAAATCACCAAGCTTGTCGCTACCTCAGGGCCTTTGCACTTGTCCCCTCTGCCCAAAATGCCCTTCTTTTGGCTGCTTCCTTGCATCATTCTGCTCACATGTCACCTCCTCAGGGAGGCTTTCTCCCTAAAGCAGCTCCCAGCCTTTCTCTCTCATTTTACTCTGTTTGAGTGTCTTCAGAGATTTTGCTTATTCATTTGTTTCTGTATTTCCTGTCCAGCTGCCCCTGCTACAGTGGGAGCTCCTTGGAGGCAGGGAGGCACCTCCTTGGAGGTGTGCCCCCTTATGTGTTCAACACCTCAGCCTGGTACCTAGTAGGTCCTTACTCTTTGGGGTGAATGGAGATAAGCCTGTATGGTCCCCTGCCCTTGAGGGACATATCTGCAGAAGAACGACTAGAAAGTGCCCAGGACAAAGTTTGGGGGAGGGAGGAGGAACTGGTACAACCTGAGGGTTGCCAGGAGTTGCCAAGTTGGATCTGTGCCTTTGCCAAGTTTTCCAGTCTCTGGCTTTTGGCCAGGGGTCAATAGTGGGGAAGCAGATGGCTCTGGTGACCCAAGCCTCAACAGAAGAGGCTGCATAGGCAGGAGGGGAAGTGGGGTCAACTAAGGACCCTATGGAAGCCATCCTTCTAGCCCCCTGCTTCTGGGCAGGCTGCCCATGATCAAGAGCCTCTCCCATTTTTAAATCTCCTGGGAAGACCCTCCCCACTAGACTGTGAGTTTCCCCGTGGTAGGGTCTGTGCTTTTGTCACAGAAGCTGAGGAGCCAAGTATGGTGCCGCCCAGGAGGCTCTCAATGACTGATTGTTGAACAAGTAAATTTAAGTCTGTCTCTGTTTGTGTAATTGGCACAGCCTTGAAAGTAATCACAGCTCAGCTTCCTGGTCACAGTTTTTTGGTTTCTGGTCCTCTGTGGTGATGGAAAGCAAGACCTAATTGTGCGTCAATAGCTGTTATTTACCGAGCGGTTATAATGTGCCAGCAGCACACTAAGCACTTGTATGTGTTGTCCTCACAACAGCTGTACCAAGCAGTTACTGTTAGGAATATGCCCATTATACGGATGAGGAAACTGAGGCACAGTGAATGACTTTCCCAAGGCTGAGGCTGTGCTACCTGACTCCAGAGCTGATGCCTTTTACCGCCAAGACCAGCTGCAGGAATGGGGAGGTGACCAAAGGCTCACTCCATGACTTACCCCAGTGCAACAAGCGTTTACATCTTTACTCTTCATAGAAAGATGAAATTGGAATGTGAGTGCATTGAGAGAAGAGGAGGAAGAGAAGTTGAACAAATCTGTTCTTTTAACCATAAAATCTTATTTCAGTCCAGTAAAAGACAAAAAGAATCAAAGAAATCAGAGGACCAAACACCAGATTTTATACACGTGAAGCACTCAGTAAGTATTGGCAAAGAATCGCTATTTTTAAATGTAAAAATTACAGACTACATGCTTGTTTCCCTTTTTCCTAAGCTGCCTTAAGTTTGAGGTTCCCCTTGGGTGAGGTCTGTGTCTTTTGGGTTCACTGGGTCTCGTTTGGTTCTGGCATCACAGTGGGTGCTCAATAGACACTTAGTGACTGAATAATTAAACAAATGCCCGAGATAAGTGATTATGGTGATTACTGGGCAAGTTGTAATTAAAAATAAAAAAAGCTGAGTGCATTTTTTTTTTTTTACGAATGTCTCTCTTGGGAGTCCATGAGTGGGAGGAGGGGAGAGAGGGGCTTCTTCCCAAATGCTAAGCTTGGTTCTCAAATCTCATCCAAGTTGACCAACTTGCCAAGCCTTTCCACCCCCAAATTCCCTCATTCCTTTTTGTAAAGCACGTGTTATTTGTTTCTGACTATATATATATATATATATATATATATATAATGTATTTATTGTAGAAAATTCAGAAAGTACAGATAAACAGGAAGAAAAAGTTAATTGTCTGTAATCCCACCACCCATGAATAATTCACTGCTGATGTTTCAGTGTATTTCCCGCCAGTCTAGGGTTTTTGTTTGTTTTTTGTTTTTGCTTTGTTTTGTTTTATACAATCAGCACACTGAACATTCCAGGTTTTTTTTAAGTCTGCTATGTGTATGTAGGGTTTCCCAGGTGGCTCAGTGGTAAAGAACTCGCCTGCCAACGCAGGAGATGCAAGAAACTCTGGTTCGATTCCTGGGTCAGGAAGATCCCCTGGAGAAGAAAATGGCAACCTGCTCCAGTATTCTTGCTAGGGTAACTTCATGGACAGAGGAGCCTGTAGAGCTCCAGTACATGGGGTCACAAAGAGTCAGACATGACTGAGCACATACCAACACATGTGTATGTGACATGAACATTTTCTCCCATCATTAAATGCTATTCCACAACACGATGTTGTGTAGACCCATAGCAGAGCTTGATCATGATTTACTTAACCAGTGCCCCACTATTGGAAACTTTGGACATCAAATTCGTTCCCAATTCATTTCATTACTACAAATAATGCTAATGAATATCCTTGTCCATAAATGATAGTGCACATTCCTTCAAGTGGAATTGTTGAGTCAAAGAGTGTGCACGCATTTCAGAGCTTTGATTCCCAGTTGCCAGTGCCCCCTCCCCATTAGGCTGTATGAACTTGCCCTCCAGCCAGCAGCCTGTGAGCAAGTCCCATCTCTCCAAATGCTCTCCAGCTTTTGGTATTCTCACTCTTTTTTTTTTTTTTTTTTTAAACCCCTGTTAATTTAATGGGTGAAAGAGTCTGTGATTCTAGTAATGAATCCTTATTAGAACCGTGCTGGCCACAAGCAGGGGCTGTTTCAAGGTTTGAGCGGCCTTGTTCAGACCCACAGCTTCGGGCAGAGATGAGAAAAACAAATGCTTAGTAGTGGGTAGTTGGAGGGGAGAGCAGAGATCTCTTACAGGTTCTGGGGGAGCTTCTAGACTGTCTACCTGAGCCCAGGCTTCTTGGGCATGTGCTCAACTCTTGGGGGCAGAGGGGTGGGGTCTGTCAGTCTCAACAGAAATGAGCTCCTGCTTCCTCCTACCTCTCCGCCCACACCTTGCAGACACCTCTCTCGACAGAGAAGCCTTAGGGATTTCTATGCCATAAATACTACCTGTTTTTCAAGCTCAGCATCCACACTTTGTACCTGCTTTCATTTCCCCGCCTGAGCTATCACTCAGCCCTAGTCAACGGACAGACTGTTTTGCTCTCTGATTCAACTTTTTCTTTTTCTAGTTGGTTCTAACTAATTTACTTTTTTGGTATTTATGTTTACCCCTACCTGGAAACAAGAAGAATTGAAGGTGACTAATTTTTTCCTTTTAGGAAATGTACCCTAATCCCAGTCTGATCTCTCTGATCCTTTTCAGCTTTGATATCCTCTTTTTTTTTTTTTTAATAGCTTTAAATTTCTGGGGTAAAAAGATTAACTCACATTCAATACTAACAGTTCAGAAAAATACAAATATAAACAGAATGCAGAAAATTTCAAAACACCCACAGTCTGAGAGCCCTGTATTGGGGTGTGAACTGGACTTTAAAAATTAAAAGAATGAATTTAAGTGAAATCCACCAGTTATATCTTTTTGAGCCCACCTCGGCAGACTTTTGGGATGTGTGTGTGGATAGGAGTGTCTTTCATGCCAAGCAATGAGGTATGTGTCTGATTTTATCTGTATGGGCGAGTGGGTGTGTGTGTGCACGTGCGCACATGCACATACATTTGTGGGACACGTATCCCTTTAAAGGAGGGCTTGGGTCTATGCAGGTAGACCTCGCTCTATTTGCACACTGAAAGATTGTGTTCATGCTGTCAGCAGACACCTGAATACAGAAAAGTACAGCCAGGTGAGGGGCAGGGCTGACTTGTGACATCATCTCTTAAAAAATAAATCCATGGGTGACACCTACCCCCTCCCATGCCTGCCAGGGAAGGGCACGCCTGCCACCAGAACCCTACTGACCAAGGGAAACCAAGTGATGGAGAAGTTGAAGGGGCCACCTGTCCTTAAAGCACCAGCCACACTCCCGGGGTCTGGTGGTTCCTGCCATGTACCACATGGACCCATCTCTCAGCCCCAGGCCCTTGCTTCTTCCTCCCCCTCTCTCAGATCTGAAATCAGCACATATCTCTGAGGGCAGGAGCCAAACGGACTAGTCATGGCTGTGCTGCTCTGTCCCAGGAGGCAACCTGCCTGAGGTTGGTGTGGCCACACCACGGGCAAGAGGAAGCCGCCATCAATCTCCGGAAGTGGCCATGCTGGCTCCCGACTGGCACCTGTACAGGTGCTGGCTGCTGCCCATGGCACTGTGTCTCACGGAGGGCGGGGCTGGCTGGGGAGGCAGGAAAGAGCTGTTTTGCTGATGAGGTGCCCTCGTGTCACATGGACAGGAGTGCCAGGTAGCTGACTGTGGGTGGAGGAGGGCTCCCCGCTGTGCCAGCCTGGCCCGGATGTGAGCCCTGCCTGCCTCTCCAGCCTTACCTCTCAACACTCTGTCACACCTTTGCACACCCTCTGCCCCAGCCACACAGAGCTGCTCAGGGCTCCAAACATACCTGCTTGGGTCTCCCCTCCAGGCCTTCATCCAGGCTGTTCCCAGAAGGCCTCACCTCCCCTTCTTTATTTCTGTGTTGTTGTTTAGCCACTCAGTCGTGTCCAATTCTTTTGCAACCCCATGGACTGTAGCCTGCCAGGCTCCTCTGTCCATGGGATTCTCTAGGCAAGAATACTGGAGTGGGTTGCCATTTCCTTCTCTGGGGGAGTCTTCCTGACCCAGGGGTCAAACTTGTGTCTCCTGCATTGGCAGGCAAATTCTTTCCCACTGAGTCACCTGGGAAGCCTAAGCAAGTGTCACCTCCTCTGGGGAGCCTTCCCTGAAGTCCTTCTGCTCCAAACCGGGTTAGATGCCTCCATGTGGGCTCCCACAGCCCTCTTGACTCCTCTGTTGCAGCACTAATCACACTGGGTTATAATTATCTTGGTAGACTGTGTGTGTGGAGGGGAGTGTGTGTTAAATCCATGTTTAATCAACTGGTCTGTTGGAGTCTGGATTTCTAATTGGGTCACATGGGTTCAAGTCCCAGCTCTGGTACTCACTAGCAGTACGACCTTGGGCAAGTTCCTGACCTTCCTCAGCCTCAGTGTCTCCCTCTCTAAAATGGCAACAAATACATATCTACCTCACAGGGAAAAATTAACTGAGATCATTTACACAAAGCACTTAGCCTGGATTCACGCATAATGGCCATTGTTATGATTATTCCCAGCATCTGGCAGAATGCTTAGAAAATGTCAGGTGAAGGAGCAGCATCTCTGTGTGTGATGGGCATGTGTGTGTGGATGTGTGGTATATACCAGGGTGGTGGTATGAGGGGAGAACCAGCCTGTACAGGGAGGCGGGGTCTGTAGATGTGTGTGTCCACTCGGAAGGGTAATGGGCTGGTTATTTATGGTCATGCCTTAAGAAAGAAAAAAAAAAGACAAATCAGTGTTCGGTAATGACAAAGTAATTACCTTTTTATTATTTTTTCAATAGGATTCAGAGGGAGTGTGGGCCTTGGCCATGGCTAGAACATTCAGCCGGGCTTTGAGAATACCCCGTTGCTTTGAGCTATCCCATTCCAACTGCCCCACCAGGGAAAAGGCTGGAGAGGGCTGAGCAGTGCTCCTAAACATGGAAGGGCTTAGAGATTGAGGGAGAGGGCTGCCCAGCCTATAAAACAGGTGCTCCAGAGGTAGTTCTTCCACATTCTGGCTGAGTTGTCCACACAGGAGGGACTGGATTCAGAGCCCAGAACATTTAACAGAGGACACTTCAGAGTGGGAAACTGAGGCCCAGAGAGAGGAAGTCACTTACTCACCTATGACCACACAGCAAGTTAATGGTAGAGTGGGAGCAGAGCCCAGGTCCCTTAACCCCAGGAAAATGCTCTTTACCACCACATGTCTCACTTGAAAATGGGGGTCTGCCTGGCCCTAGAGCTTTGCTTCAAATTTCTACCTTAAAGGGCTCTGACTTGCTAGAAGATGATTTTTTCCCCCAGGGTCTTTCAGAGGATGCTTGGAGACATAATTTCAAGGCATCAGGACCCTGTATATTAACTAGACTGTATGGAGAAGGGCATGGCAACCTACTCCAAGTATTCTTGATTGGAGAATTCCATGGACAGAGGAGCTTGACAGTTTACAGTCCATTGCAAAAGGTTGCAAAAGGATCGGACTCGACTTAGTGACTAACCCAGTATGATGAGCATTATCTGTCTACTGAGAGCTAATGACCAGTGAAGGGACCAAATCAGCTCTAGCCTCTTATTTTTTCATCTATCAATCCATTCATCCATCCAATCATTCATCCCTCCAAACTTCTGTCAATCTATCCAAACTTCCATCCACCCATCCAACTTTCCATCCATCCATCCATCCATCCATCTATCCATCCATCAACTCATCCATCCATCTATCCATCCATTGATCCATCCATCCATCTGTTGATCCATCCATTCATTCACTCATCCATCCTTCCATCCATCCATCTCTTTATCCATCCATATGTCCACTCATCCATCCACCTACCCAACCATCCACTCATCCATCCATACATCCAACAAACCTCTGAATGAGTGCCCCCATGCACCAGGCACCTTGCTAGAACCTGAGGGTCTGGAGATGCTGAGATGAATAAAACAAAATATTGGGAACAGCCTATGAAGAAAATTTTCATGGCAAAGGAGACTTCTCAAAGACACTTAGAGATAAGTGCAGGTAGATGAGGTGACCAAACAGGGAGTCAAGCCCCTAGAGTTCCAGGTCTAGCCCTGTCACTAGCTTGCTGCAAGGTCTTGGATATGTCCCTTCTCTCCTTGCTATGGTTTCTTTGTTTAACAATTGAGAGAGTCAGACTAGCTCAGAGGGCTGGTGGACACCATGTAGGTAAGATTTCCTAAATGCTGGGAAGTTGTAAAGCTCCAAGGGGCCAGGGGACAGGAGCTCCCTTGGTTTACACTGACAGGATGAGGACAGAAGATGCTGGAAGAATAAGAATGAGGAGATGAAGGATGGGGAGTCCGCCCCAGCTCCACTCCACTGTGTAGATCTTCAAAGCATTGATCTGCTTTTCTTAACCTACTGTGGGTCACCTAGACCTGGATCTCTGATTCCAGGTAACTGACAAGGCCCCTGTCCCTTTGTCCTCCCTTCCCCACCTCTGAGCTCCTGTCTCCCACAGCTGTGATAACCCACACGTAGCACTCTGCCCTCTGGAATTTATTTTAAGGTCTTAGCTTGTTTATTTATTTTATTTAGAGATTTCTCAGTGCTTTGTGGGGAGGAAAATTCGAATGGGGTGATTATGAAATACTATTTCACCTCGCTGTTCATTCACAACAAACAAAGAGAAATGATTGGTGATTAAAAATGCATTCTCTCTGCTTGTTTTCTTTTGTTTTACCATTATGGAAATATTATAAATACTGAATACTAATCTGGACCTGCAGGGACCTCACAGACCTTCCAGAAACCAAGGCGCCTGCTCTTCCCTGGGGCAACCTCACACTCTCTCATCAGGCCCAAAACTATGGCTCAAACCCTCCTGAGAGGGTCCTCGGCCAGAAGACCCCATCACTGAGTGCTCACTGGACAGAGATAGAAGTTTCCCCACTTCCTTGTCCTGTTCCCTACTTCAGTAGATCAAGTCAAGGAGAACAAAGCTGTGAATATGGACTGCGTGTATGTTCAGTTGCTCAGGAGTGTCCGACTCTTTGCAGCCCCATGGACTGTAGTCCATCAGGCTCCTCTGTCCATGGGATTCTTCAGGCAAGAATACTGGAATGGGTTGCCATGCCCTCCTCCAGGGGATATTCCCCACCCAGCGATCGAACCCATGTCTCCTGCATTGGCAGGCGGATTCTTTACCACTGAGCCACCTGGGAGGCCTGTGAATATGGAGTGCACTTGATTAATCCAAAAGTCATGATCACAGAGCTTAACTCCCAGGATGGGGCTGCCTGCGCCTTCCTACTCTGCTGTTTCTTGGCTCTGTGACCTTGAACACGTAGCTTTGCTTCTCTGAGCTTCTGTTTTTTCCTCTGTAAAATGGGGATGAAAATGGTACCCACCTCATAGGGTCTCTTTGGGGATTAAATGGGATCATAATGGCTCAGGTGGTAAAGAGTCTACCTGCAATTCAGGAAACCGAGTTCAATCCCTGAGTCAGTAATATCCCCTGGAGGAGGAAATGGCAACCCACTCCAGTTATTCTTTCCTGGGAAATTCCAAGGGCAGAGGAGCCTGGTGGGCTACAGTCCATGGAGTTGCAAGAATCAGACATGACTTAGCCACTAAACCACCAGCCACTACCACCATAATATCTTATCACCAGGCCTGGCAAACAGAAGTGCTCCATAAATGTTCGCTCCTATACCAATTAATATATCAAACTCTGGGAGATGGTGAAGGACAGGGAAGCCTGGAGTGCTGGAGTCCATGGGGTCTCAAAGAGTCAGACATGACTTAGCGACTGAACAACAATACTGATTAGTACTCTTTCTTCTTCCATGCTTCAGTTTCTTCCTCTGGAAGATGAGAGAGGTACACTAGCTGTCCTCTAAGCTCCCTCCAGGTTTGATGGGCGAGGCTTCTGTGTGCAGGACAGGGTACCATGGGGACAATCCTCACCCACCTTGACTCTCTCAAAGACCTTGGCTCTTTCCCGGAATGCTGGCTGTAGCTACCTGGGGCCTTCTATCAGAGTCTGCTTTCCATGGGCTCTTTTTGAAACGTAAGCCTGGCACTTCCCCATTTATTTCAATCACAAACAAATAAATAGGAGTCAGAGGGCCCACTCCAATTCCAAAGTGTTACTCCAAGTCCAGATAAACAGCGAGGTCCGTGGCGTCTGCGTTCCTTTTATCTTTCACTTTATTTAACCAAATTAACTACTCTCCATGTCCCCTGCGTGTGAGTGTCTCTCTCTGTCATATAAAATACAATCACGCTTGCTTGCTACATGTTTCAGATACTTTATCATTAACATCAATTCCAGCCAAATTAGGAGTTTCTCCCAACATAATTGCCCTTCCCATTATCCAGCACTTTATTTTTTCAAAGCACTTTCCGACCATTAATTAGTTAACCCTTAGGACGCCCCAGAGCCGGCGCTCAATGTCACCCTCCCTGTCTCCCAGCTGGGAAGGGGGAGGTGGGGAGGGGTCAGGTGGTTTGTTAGAAGTCACCCTGGATATGGGGGCCGAAGGCTACAGTGGGACCTTGGTAATCTTCCTTCCAGCCTCAGATCCTCTGTCTGGGCCGGATCCAGGCCCGGGCTGATGGGGCTGGGGGCAGGGGTGGTCCCCAACACTTTTAAATCCACTCATTCCCAACCTTCTCTTTAGCTCACTAAAGGAAAGAGGAAGTGGAATAAAAGATTGACTGGGTGATGGCACCTTCTTTCCTGTGGGGAAACAGGGCAGAGGGAAGGGAACAAAACACCCACGAGACAAGGGACAAGCAGGTGCTATGGCTGTGACCCAAACCATTGACTTCTTCCCGGCACCAACAAGCAGTATTGAATGTCTGAAACTGAAAGTTGTGTCCAACTCTTTGCAACCCCATGCACTGTAGCCTGCCAGGCTCCTCTGACCATGGAATTCTCCAGGCCAGAATACTGGAGTGGGTAGCCATTCCCTTCTCCAGGGCATCTTCCCAACCCAGGAATCAAACCCAGGTCTCCTGCAATGCAGGTGGATTCTTTACCAACTGAGCCACCAGTACTAGCAGGTGCCACAGTAACAGCCTTACGACCAGAATGTCTGTAAGTAAATGAAGTGCTTTTGGTATATAGTTATAACTACTGACAGCCAAAGTAAGGGCAGATGTAGGGCTTCATTGCTTGGGCTCTCTCTCATTCCACCTACCGAGTGGGGCTCAGTTCCCTCTGTAATCCTGCCAATACTCCATCCTTTTCTGGTGAGGTGCGGTCATAGTCTTGGTCGGTCCCAAACTAGGTGAGCAGACATCCTAGATGGATTGAGGTGGGAGCCATCTGGGAGAAAACAGAGTGATTTATTTCTTGGACACGGTTCTGGCTCGTCAAGATGAACTCTGCTTGAAGCTGCTAAGGATATACTGTCGAACCACCAATATTTTACATTTACAGCCTCTCCATAGTCCTAAGTTCCTTAATGATTTTTTTTTTCTTAAAATACATGAGCTGGCTCCCACAGGGACATTGCCAGGAACCTTCAGAGAGGTTTTCCAAGCTGTCGTTAACTCAGAGCACAGTGAATTTCACAAGCTCTTCTATTTCAGCCCCTCTTCTTCCCCCCAGTTGCCTTGAGGTTGGGGCCACATGTGCTAAAGCAGCTTTGCTTGTTGGAGACCAGCTACCAGTCTTGGAATTTCCCCTGCCCTCTCCCTACTCATCCCAGCCCATCATGCTCTATGAAGTCAGACTGCAGGGAGCTTTTGCCACCCAAAGAATAGGCTCATCCAGGGAGCAAAGCTCACACTGACAGTTCACTGTCTGCAGTCATACATCCTGAAGTCTGAATCCCAACTCTGCCACTCGCTAGCAAGTTTGACCTTGGGCAAGGTGACCTCTCTAAGCCTCAGCATTTCAATTATCACGTGTTATTGTAAGGATCGAGTGAGATAACATAGGTGAAGGTCTTAGCACAGTTTCCAGCTCATAGTGGGTGCTCATTGGACGTGAGCTCTCATTTTGGTCAAGGAGCAGATTGTAGGCTTTAGTATGACTTTCATTCTTCCAACCTCCTGCCCCTTATTGTCTCCATCTAATTTCTTTCAGGCTCTGGGTCTGAATATGTAAGAGAGGCGATGTGATTAGACAACACCCTAGTTCTCAAGCTCTTCCTTTTGTGTAAGAGCATAGGCATAGAAACAGACTGAGAGCTGGTTGGTCCCAAGCCTCTCGTCTGCCATCCCCAAAGTGTTACCTTCTACATGGCCATTGTGCTTCAAGTCTGGCTCCATTGCCAGTTGTCGTAAGCATCACGAGGGCAGGATGATGTCTAGTCCATCCAGGGCTACATTGTGGATCCTATCCAAGTATCTGGCATGTGGCTGCCACACCACAGAGACCAGTGAGTACCTGAATTGTCCATTCTTCCTTCTGGACTAGGATTATATTTTCCGTCTCTTTTAAACTTCTGGGGCTCTATGCGATTGTAGGTAGCTCAAGACAGACAAAAGCCTTGGAGTACTCTTTCCTTGCTGCCCCTGCTTTTCTAGCTTCCCTAAAAAGGAAGACCCTACTCACTGTCCCCTAAGCAACTATTTTCCTGTAATCATGCATGCATTTGTTCGCATACTCACTCAGCAAGTGTTTGCTGACTGTCAAGTGCAGCTAACCTGGGTTGGAATCCTGACTAGCTGGGAGAACTTAGAAAAATGCCTTAACCCAGTTGATCCTCAGATACCTCATCTGTAAGAGGGGCTAAGAGTGCTCAGTTCATGGGCCTGTTGTGAGGAGTTGATAAGACTTAAGGAATGCCCTGCACTTAGCATGGTTCCTGGCACTTAGTAGGCCCTGCAGAAATGGTGTCTATTTTTATTGCAGGCAGAACTCAGTGTTAGAACCCTAGAATGTGCAGCTGAATTTGAGTCTCTGTAAAACTTCCTGTAGTGGAAAAAGTCTTCTGTAGAATCGTTAGTCCATTTTGGTACCTAAATAACGCAATCCCTGAAGTTTTATGACACGTTGTCAATTCACAGAGTACTCAGCTGGAGACGCTGTCTCTTGCAGGATTGATATCCTCATTTCACGTGAGAAAATTAAAACTCAGAGAGGTTGTGTGGCTTTCTTTAGGTCACAGAGCAGAGGCATGTGGCTAATCCAAGAACCTCAGACTCAATTTCCAGCACTTTCCTCTACCATTCCCCTCCTCTGTCTCACCCCCCTCCACTCCTTTCTCCCCACCTCTTGATGATAACTTTTACTTACAACAGATGTAGCCTTCTCCAGCACCCTTGACTGGTCACCTGGCACTCTATGGGGCTGAGACACCCCATGCAGTTTCACTGTCAGAAGAGGCTTACACTAGAGACCCCACAGGTGCCACTTCTGTGACAGCAACAGTGGAAACCACCCATTTCTGTGACCAAGCTTTTCCAGGTGATGCTGATGGAGTGTGAACAGGTCAAATGTGTTAGAAAAAGAAGGATCAGATTTGGTCTTTAAGAACCCGCCTGCCAAAGCAGGAGATAAAAGAGAAATGGGTTCGATCTCTGGGTTGGGACGATCCCCTGGAGGAGGGCACGGCAACCCACTCCAGTATTCTCACCTGGAGAATGCCGTGGACAGAGGAGCCTGGTGGGCTACAGTCCATGGGGTCACAAAGAGTCAGACATGACTGAAGCAACTTAGCAGGTACCCACCCTGTGGCTCTCCCTTCAATGACCCATTCAGACCTTCACTCATTGTCCCTGAGTCCGGGAACTGAATAGGCAGCTTCTCATTCAGGTACAACCCGGGAAACCAAGGGATGGAACCATCTTTCCAGGTGGGTCCTCTGAGGGATACTGGGCCATGAGCCAGGGAGAGAGGGCCATCCTGTCTGCCCTGCAGCCCCTAGTTCAGTTCTGCTGGAACTGCTGCTCCTCCTCCCCCCACTAATAGCCAGAGGTCAATGGGGCTCAGCCTTTGACTTTCAGTATCTCATTGAACCTCATAGACAGAGGCTGTCATCATTCCCATGTCATGGATGGTCAGACTAAGACTTAAAGAGGTGGAAATCCTTAGCTGTGTGCTCCCAGCACCTGGGCTTGTGCCCAGCAGGTACATAGTAGACGCTTGATAAATGCTTGTGAGAGAAATAGAAACATGACCAAGAGAGTGAATAAATGAAAGAAAGCAGCTCCTATTAATCAGTGTGAGGAGGAAGGGGAGGTACCACGTGCCAGCCATGTTCTCTAAAATTTCAGTAGCTGTTTACTCTCTGCAGCAATCCTATGGGTAGATACCATCTTCATCACCTATATACATGCAAACCAAGATTCAAGGAGATTAAGTCAGTCCCTCATGGGCACACACAGAGCAGGTGGGGGCAGCTAGGAAATGAACGCAGGCAGTGGGGCTGCGGGACCTATGGGTATTATCCCTCTGTGCCACGGAGGATAAGCAAATGGTGATGGGGGTGGGGAGGAGGGCATGAGGGGCGTCCAGGAGCTCTGCCCCCGTGGGTGTCCTTCCGCCTCTGCACCAGCAGTGTTTCTAGCAGCATCCAAGTAGGGGGGAAGCATTTTCTCTAAGTCCTGACCGCCCTCCCCGGCACATTCCCACCGTTACCTACACAGGGAATTAAGACTCAAATCCTCGTTTGACACGATGCAGGAGGATGCTAAGTACTTAAGCGCTAATTAATTAGTGAGCTGTACCCGCCGCCACCAGCCGCTGGAGGAAACCTCAAACAGACCCCCAGAGCGTCAGTGCCCTCACCGTCACAGAGGCCTGAGGCCAAAGCACCAGCAGCCAAGCAAAGCAGGGGAGCAGAGAGGAGGGGGCTGCCTGGGAAGCCCCAGGCCCAGCCTCTGGTGAGAACAGAGTCCAGACCAGCTCTGACCACTGCCTTCCAGGACTCAGAAACCAGTGGGGGCTGGAGTCCTGGGACCCTGCCTTGCCCAGGGCTCTGGAAGAGACTGTTCAGCCTGGGTTTGTCCAATGAGGCCACAGGCTCTCAAGACAAGGCTGGATTCCAGAGGCTCCACTGACCTCCCATAGTTTCTGGACAGTTTCTGGAGCCCTTCTTGGGGGCAACACACTGACTGAAACTGCCCTCCCTGGCCGGGCACCATAGTAACTATTTGCCTGAGTTATTTTATGACAGGAGGTCTTAGTAAGGAACACAGAACTAATAAGCCACCACCAACTGCGAGAGTTTGTGAAAGATCAAAAGGAGATGCCACGTGTCCAACCACCTCCCAAAATCCTCCTCGCTGGCATCCATCTTGGCTGAGCAATGCATGTGCCACCAGAAAGAGTCCTGAGTCAGAATGATTGGCCAAAAAAAAAACCAAGAAAATTATCCATCACCATAAAACCCAAGGTTTTGAGCCACGTGGCAGAGCAGTCCTCCTGGTTTCCCGGTTGGGAGCCTCCCAATAAAGTCTCTTGCTTTGTCACACGCATGTCTCTTTGGACAATTAATTTCTGAGTGTTAGACAAGAGCCCCCTTTCAGGCCCTGGAAGGGTCCCCCTTCCTGCAACACCTTAAGACCAGACAGAAGCATCTTATTACCCCCAGTCAACGGGGATGTGTTTCTCAGAGGCTAGACCAAGGGGCAATGGGGCCTCCCAATACTGATGGGCAGGGGTGTCCTAAAGCCAGCTTCACTGAGGGAGCACCAGCTTGGAGTTGAGCTCTTCCCACTGTCTTGACCTTGGTCTTACCATCTATTGCTGGCCAAGGTCAATCTCCCTCACAGGGCAGAGGGTAACTGGAATCTAGGTCTTTGGAATCAGGCTGGGTTTGACTCTCTTTTCTCCCATTTCCTAGCCACGTGCATGACCTCAATGCAAGTCAGTTTCTGAGCCTCAGTTTTCTTAGCTGTATAATGGGACTCACGGGTCTGTTCATGGGGATATGTGAGGTGATACATGTCAAGCCCCTTATGTGGGGTGCCAGGCACATAGTAATCACTCAATAAATGGTGGGAGTCATAATTGTAGATGTTATCATTATAATCATCTAAGGAATTGTTGCACTTGACTCTCAATTCTCTGACCCTATAGGGTGACAACCATCCTGGTTGACTCAAGTGTGCCATGCTATGTGTGTGTGCTAAGTTGTTCAGTCATGTCTGACTCTTTGCAACACCATGGACTGTAGCCCGCCAGGCTCCTCTGTCCATGGGCATTCTCCAGGCAAGAATACTGGAGTGGGTTGCCATGCCCTCCTCCAGGGGATCTTCCCAACCCAGGGATCAAACTCGGGTCTCCATCATTGCATCCGGGTTCTTTACCATCTGAGCCACTGCGGAAGCCAGTTCATCAAGACTATCCCAATTTTAGCACTGAAAGTTCCCTGTCACAAGAAACCCTACAGTGCAGAGCAAACAGGGATAGTCAGCCAAACCCCCTGTGCCCTAAAGAGGATGGAGGGGGAGGGGAGACCCAGCAGTGCTGGACAGAAGTGTTCTCCACAATGCCTTCTCTCTAGTCAGGACTCCCTGGGACCCCAGAACCTGAAGCTCCCTCCTCCAAGGTGGCCAGACTCAGGAAGGGCCACAAGTGGCCCCTGGAGTCTGAGACAGAATCTGTGGGTGGCAGGGCCCTGGGGCTGTAGCTTTGATGATATTCCAACCTGCGTCAGCTCTGGGGCCCACCTCCTGCAATATTTGCTTAACAATCAGCCCAGAAACGGCATTGTTCAGGACAAAAATGAAAAACATTGGGCTGGGACTTGTTGTTTTTCTTTGGCGTCCAAATTCCTCTGGGCCCTTGGGATTGGAGACGGTATCTCGGCACCGCCACCTCGAGGCCAGGCAGAACCCAGAGCTGGGACACTGGACACCGGGCTTCTGTTCCCACTTCTACCCCTGGGACTTGGGGTATAATTCCTCAGTTTCTCCAGGTGCCCAAGAGAGGCAACTTTGCACTGGGAATTGAATGAGGCAGGAGAATATTTGGTTAGGCTAAAATAGTATCACCTTAAGTGTTTTATTGAAGCCCCCCCCTCCAGCTCTCCAGAAAAGTCTCATCCCCATTTTGCAGATGAGGAAGTTGAGGCTCAGAGCACTCACCCAAACCAACATCAAAACCAAAGTCAATCAGAGGAGGTGAGAGAGGAAATTTTGATTTGGCACCTCAGGCGAGCCAGATTCTTCCCAGAAATGGGCCTTCTCTTCAAACGTGTGTTTGCTCATTAAACACCTTTATCAAGGATGGAGGAAGTGAGCTGGAGAAATGAGGGCGGGGGGCTTTGCCCCTTTCTCCAGAACTCTTGAGCCCTCAGAGAGTCTGGCCGCCCTTGTACGAGTACCAACTTTCCCCCAATCCCGCCCAGGAAGAGCCCAGCCTGGAGAGGACCCTGTGCCCAGCCCCAACCAGGGTAGCCCCACCAGAGGGGGGGCCCGATCATGCACAGGAAGGGGAGGGCAGGAGGCAGGCCTGGCTCACCTGCCAAGGCTGGCAGCTTGGCATGCAGATGGGCGTGGGGTGGAGACTGAATGTGCCCCGGGAGAGGTGTCGAAAGCCATCAGAGGCCTGGCAGGGCCAGAGCCGGTGCTCCTCAAGCCCCTTCTGTGTTCCAGGCAGTTTAAATGCACCACTTCCTGTGTTCTCACAGCAACTCCTTGAAGTCTACTCGTCCACATTCTCAGATTCTAGGAAGAGAAGGAAGGAAATTGAGGCTCAGAAATTCACTGGCTCATGGTTACTTAAAAGCAGACTTGAACCCTGTCCCGACTCTCAACTTGGCATAACCAGGGTTGGCCCTCTGATGTTAAGAGATGGTTCTGGGGTCAGGCCTCTCAGACTCAAATCTTTACTCTCTCACTCACAGCTGCCATATAAATGACATCACTGGTCTGTGCCTCTGTTTCTTCATCTGTAAGATGGGGCAATAACACAACCTCCTTCTGGGTTATCATGAGGGCCCAGTGAAGTAATGCTGGGCACCTAGGAGGTGCTTGATAGAGGGTGACCATTGCTATCACTGCCTGTAGTTAGAGTAATAATCATATTACTTTGTGACTCAGGCAGCCTGTTTGAAAGCAGCAAGGCTGGCAGGGGTGCCCCCAGGACTGGGGGCTCTGTGGGTTCAGGACCCTGTATCAAACTTAAGCCTGGTCCTCCAACTGCTCCCAACCCCTGTTGCTCAGACAGACTCTTTCAGCCTCAACCCCCAGTACTGGGCCATTCTAAATGCCCTGGTCTTGCCAGGGCCACTCAAGACTGTCTGCCTGTGACCCAAACGAGTGGCTCCCTATGGACCCCTGCCCACCAAGGTGCTCCACCTTTGCCTGCTCCATGATGGGGAGGGGCCTCCCTGGCTGAGACCTCCTCGGCCCTGGATTCTCACCCCCAACTTGCTCTTAAAATCAGGTAAGATTCTTCCCAGCTCTGGGCCTTACTGCTCCCATCTTGCATCTGAAAGCAAGACTGAATGAGCCCCAAAGGTCCCCAGAGGCTAAGATCTGGGACCCCAGACTCTCCTAGATGAGGAAGGAGGAACAGTAAATCCAGACACGCTCAGGCTGTCCTGAAATTCTGCAACTGCCTCCTGAAAGGACAGGGGCCCCAGGCTGGCCCTGCCCACCTGCTGTCACGCAGCAGTGGATTTGAGGCCATCAAAGGTCCCGATTCCTTCCTGTGACTCCCAAGGTCCCGCTTGGTGTGACCCTGCCACCCTCTCCTCCCTCCTCTTTGGCTCCCCCTGCCTGGACACATGGCTTTCTGCTTTCCCGCCAAAGCACCCTGTGGTCTGGGCCCTGGCCTTTGCCCGTAGCACGGCGTTTTCACAGGACCAGGCTTTCTTGATCGGTCCCTGCCCCTACTGCTTTGTTGTCAGGTCTCCCGGCCACCTGCCCTAGTCTTGGACGTGACCCTCCTCCAAGCTCCCAGAAACCCTTGTTTCTCCTGAGCGTAAGATCACCTGGTCCCTGCCCTCACGCAGCTCAGCCTCCAGGGGAGGAAATGAGGGAAACCCACAAGTCATTCATTCATTCAATTCATTCTTCATCCAACCAGTATTTATTGGGCATCTCTATGGGCCACTACCCAGAGAGGGCTAGCCTCAGGGCTGAGCCTGAGGTGCCTGCACCCCTGGGGACTAGAGATCTGGGGTCCTGGGGGGCACAGGTGGGGGCGGGGGGGTCATATTATTTAGAAAAGTGCTACAGGAATGTGTGATGTGATCTATACCCCCACAGGCTTGAGGGCACTCCCAGGGCCAGGACCGTGTGTTAATAATTTTTTCTCTTCCTCCACTCCGTCAAGTTCAGCACAGTGCTTGGCATACCATAGAGGCTCCATCAGAGCAGGCTGAGGAGCCCTGTTGGGTGCTTTGTGTTCTACATTAGGGTTTTGTGAGTTCCAGGTGGGGAAGGGAGATTACTGTGAGCGGCAGCAGTCAGAGAGGACTTCCTGGAGGAGGTGTCAGGAGCAGGGCCTTGAGGACCGTAGAGGCTCAAAAGTTGGCAGGGAGGAGGGTAGATATTTTCCAGGCATGGTAGGGGCTAGGATAGAGATGGGAGGAACAGGGCTGTGAAGTTGAAAGCAAGGTGGGGGCAGATGGGGCATCTGCATAAACACAGATGGTCCTGTCTGTGAATTTCATTTGGGAAAGATCCAGACTGCCCATCTGCCCATCTTAGGGACCCCCTAAGTCTTGCTCTGGCTGGGGGTGACTGGGAGCCCCAGTTCTTGTGCACAGGGCAACCAATGCCTGTTTGTCAAAGACATGGGTGCCCTGCCCCCAGCCCCAGAACATGGGGAGTGCCCTGGGCAGGGCTTGCCCAGGCCTGGCATTCAGACTGCACCCTCCGCCCTGGGACATCCTGTACCAAGGAGGGCCTATTAAAGGGACAAAGGTCCTCATGGGGTGCAGGCACCCCAGCTCAGCCCTGGCAGCCAGCCCAGGCTTGGGCTGCTGCAGGAACCCCAACTCTCAGCCCTGCCAGCTCAGACCTCAGGGAAGAGATGGAAGAAGCAGGGTCCCAGGTCTCCCTTCCTTGGGGCAGGACCCCCCATTATGTGAGGACAGGATGCAGCAACAGCAGGTGCTTCCCACTTGGCAGGGCACAGGCAGGAGGTGGGAGACAAGACACTCAGTAGCATGGATTCTGGAGCCTAGCAGTCTTAAATTCAAAAACATTTTAATATCATTTCATTATATAGGTATTCCTTAAAATCATGTTGGGCTTCCCTGGTGGCTCAGTGCTAAAGAATCAGCCTGCCACTGCAGGAGATGTAAGTGATGCCAATTTGATCTCTGGGTGGAGAAGATCCCCTGGAGAAGGAAATAGCAGCCCACTCTAGTATTCTTGCCTGGGAAATCCCATGGACAGAGGAGCCTGGTGGGCTACAGTCCATGGGGTCTCAAAAGAGTTGGACATGACTTAGTGACTAAACAATAACAACAAAGGCATATTGTTTGTTTTTTTTTAATTTAATTTTTTTGGCCATACCGAGTAGCATGTGAGAACTTAGTTCCCCAACCAGGGATTGAACTCAAGCCGCTACAGTGGAAGTGCAGGATCTTAACCACTGGACCACCGGGGCAGTCCCTTAAATTTGAATCTTAACTCAGCCCCTACCCACTATGTGAGCTTGGGCAAGTGATTTGACCTCTCTGAGCTTCAGTTTGCTCATAGCTGAGTAAAACGGGGTTACGGGCAACATGTATTATTCATGATTCCTTAAGAAAATGCCTGAAAACACTACCAAAGAACCTATTAATGGCACAAAGTCGGTGCCCAAAGGGATAACTGTTGCGTGTTGTGCTGTGGAGAGAAGGATGGACAGTTGGATAGCACAGGTTGGTCGTGGGCCCTTCCTGCAGTTCCTGGCAAAAAGGAAGCAGCTTTGAGATTCTTGGGGAGAAGAGAGGTTGTAACCTCTCTCCAGAGGTTCCCCAGGGAGTCAGCCAGGGGTGGGAGTGATCCAGGGCCCCTGGAGACACCCCATGGGGTGGGGGCTGCACGGAGCCTTCCTCAGGTCAGCACGAGACCCAGGTTCCCTATCGCTGCATCAGGGCGTGGGGGCAATCAGCTGTTAGAAAGTGGACCCGGGTTTTATTATTGCTGAATGTTATCATCCTTGATAAGAACCAGATTAAAAGGAGGGAGGGGGAGGCACAGGTGGGGGTAAAGGGGTGGGGGAGAAGCAAAGGGCAGCGCCGTCATGCTGAGCAAGCCCTCAGCTGCTCTTGAGGCCCTGGCTAGAGTCTGGCCAGGACCCCACAAGCCAGGCCTCTTCCTGGGGATGGGGGTGAGGGGCCTGGGAGAGGCGGGGATGCAGAGAAGGGAGAGGAGCTGCAGGCACCTGCCTGGTGGAGCGAGGGGTGGGAACTCTGTGAGTTGAGGGCTCCTGCAAGGGGACACGGTCCCCCAGCTGGTCTTCTTGGCAGTCAGCTGTCACCAGGGGCTGCCTGCTGAAGTGACCAAAATGAGGGACACATCTGAGTGCGAGTCCAGCTCCGCCACTTACAAGGCAGGTGACCCTGGGCAATGACTTCAGCTCTCCAGCCTTGCTTTTCCGGTCAGTGATGCTGATCGCTCTGCCTCCTCCAAGGTTCAGGATTCCAAGAGGTGAAGGAGGCGGAGGGCCTGCCACACTGAATCACTCTTCCCTCCCTCTGCCAGGTTCTTTGAAACCGTCACTGTTGTGCCTGCCTTATACCTGGTCCCTCTCCCTCCTGCCATCACAGGGACCTGGCCCTGGGACCTGCTGACCCTCTGCCCAGTTCTCCCCAAAGCTTCCAGGCCCTTCACCTCCATGGGAGGCACACAAGGCCTGTAGTCCCATTTTACAGATGGGAAAGTAAAGTCTAGAGCGGGATAGTGGCCTGCCCAAGACTGGATTTGGAATCAGGGAGTCCTGGCTTTCTGTTCAGGGCACTTCCACCTTCTTGGCCAGCATCCTCAGTCCTGTGATACCTAGCAGGGGTGGCAGCTTGGCCTAGAAGGGTTTCAGAGGGCTGGGGTGTCAGGTTAGTGTGGCTGCGGGGCCCCCAGCCCCCTAGGTATCTCTGCCCAGGGCCAGGACTCCCCACGATGGGCCCCACAGGCATTCCTTGCCATCAGGGAAGGCTATAAAAAGCAACACTTTTCAGCCCCAGAGTGTGACCTGTGCGACTTCACAGAATCCAGAGAAAAACAAGAGATAACCTTGGGAAGGCCTGACCTTCAGGCGGGGCACAAGAGGGAAGGGGGCACCTCCAGGCTGTAGCTTGGCTTGAGTTTGAGATGGGGCATGGAGCATGGTGCAAAATGAAAAATAGAGCTTCTAGATGGTAATTGGAATTATTATTTAGTAGTTGTTATTAATCATTAATTTATTTTTAAGTCATTTTTATTTTTCTGTTTCTAGTTTTTATTCATCTTGTTTCTTTTATTCTTTATCATCAAAGGAAAATTTTTTTTGGCTGTCTCGAGTGGCATGTGGGATCTTAGTTGCCTGACCAGGGATTGAAGCTGGGTCCCCTACAGTGGAAGCACAAAGCTGGACAACCAGGGAAGTCCCTTAATTATTAATTTAATTGTACATGCATGTGTGCATGCTGTTGTGTCCGACTCTTTGTGACCCCGTGGACTGTAGCCCTCCGTGCTCCTCTGGTCATGGGATTTCCCAGGCAAGAACACAGGAGTGGGTTGCCGTTTCCTTCTCCAGGGGATCTTCCCGACCCAGGGATTGAATCCGAGTCTCCTGTGTCACCTGCATTGGCAGGTGGATTCTTTACCACTGAGCCACCTAGGAAGCCCAATTTAATTTTAAGCTAATATTATTAGAGCCACTGAATATTCAGCCGTGGCCATAGGCTGGCTCTGTGCATTGACCCCCTCGTCCTCCCAAGTCCCGATGAGGTAGCTCTTTTTTTTAAATCCTATTTGACAGACCAGGGAACTGAGACTCAATAGCTTGTGCAAGGTCACAGCCAGAAAGGAGAGGGACTGGGCTGAACAGCCCCCACCTCAGGCCGCCCCACGCAGCACACTCCAGCTCCAGGTGTATCATCTCTGCTCTTCAAACACTCTGGGCTCTCTGCTGCAGACCTTCACACCTGCTGTGCCCTCTGACCCAGGGGCTTGTCTCTTCTCTTTCCACCTCCTCACCCCTCAGATTTCAGCTGGAGTGTCACTTCCTCCGGCAGGCCTCCCCAGACAATCTTGCTTATTCATTCTGTCGACACATATTTATTGAGCAGCTACTAGGTGCCAAACACTGTTCTGGGTGCTGACGACACAGCAGTGAAAAGAAGTGACAAAATCATCTGTCCTCGAGGGGCTGGTAGATCAGTGAACCCTGAGCTCCTCTAGCTGGGGGAGACATCGCCCTGTGTTGGAGGTGGGGGGAGATGAAGCCAGGAGATAAACCTAGCACATCGTCTCAGTATGTCAATGTCTTACTTAAATTTGGGGGGAGGGGCTGGGAGGAACGTTATCTAAGCAACACGGATCCATGATAGCAGTAGTCCCCAGCCTTTTTGGCACCAGGGACTGGTTTCATGAAAGACAGTTTTTCCCTGGACCAGTGAGGGAGGGGGGTAGTGGTTTGGGGATGATTCGAGTGCATTTACATTTAGTGTGCGCTTTATTTCTATTATTATTGCATCAGCTCCACCTCAAATCATCAGGCATTAGACCCCAGAGGCTGGAGACACCCGCATTATAGGATAGCACCAGGCCATTCTGGTAAGGAGCTGCCCTTAGTGGCACTTTGGGGGAGAAGGTTTGAGACTTTGTGCCCTGACAATGGGGCTGACCCAACCTGAGAAAGCCAGGTGTCCAAAGGACTGGGGCTAATCTCCTCTGGCCAAGTTCAGAGCCAGGGAGGCCAGAAGGAGATAGAAGCCAAGAGCCCAAGTTCGAGGCAGGCTTTCATCCTGTTGGCTCTGCCCACCTCCTCACCAATCTGGGTCGTCGTTTCCTTGTTGGTAAAATGATGGGCTTGTTCTAGAGCCTCTCTAGGGTCCCAGCAGGCCCGAAAAACCTGTCGGACCCTAAGGCCAGATGTTGTCAACCTGCTTCCTCTGATCCCGTCCCATCTTCCCATGGTCTTGCCTCTCCCCACTACCCACCCCTACTCTCAGTATGCGCCCAAGTGGTACCTTCTGCCCGAGACCCAGCTGAAGGCAAAGACCCTGCCCCACCCCACACCCAGACTCAGAGGGAAGAAAAAGGAGAGGCAGGAGGAAGGTCACATTTCTTGCTTGGCCCGCTGCCTGGTTTTCATTAGGCCTGCTGCCTAATTTTCCTGGGCGGCACTTGCTGTCTTGGCAAGTCTTTCCTCTTTCTTAACCATTTTGGAGGAAAGAGCCGTCACGCCCCGTCCCCCTCACTGCTGGTATCGTGGCCTGCAGTTCTTCCTGCTGTGTCACCTCGATGCCTCTTTCTGCCGTGTCGGCCCACGTCCCCTTTTTCTGGAGTCCCCAGGCACAGAGAGTGGCAGCTCAGACTTCATTAATAAGCGCTAATTATGACCATTAGCATTTACTGAGAACTTACTAAGTTCCAGGCCCTGTGAACTCAGTAACTTCCCCCTGCAACCTTCTTGAGGTGTGGACTATTATCACTCCCATTTTAAGATAGAGGAATCGTGGCTCAGAGATAGCAGGTGGTGAAACCGGGACCCCAAAATCAATGTCTCTAAACACTTTTCCATATGAACTCAAAGAGCCTATGAATGCCCTTTGTTATTTGTTGTTCAGTTGCTAAGTCATGTCCGACTCTTTGTGACCCCGCTGCAGCATGCCAGACTTCCCTCTCCTTTTCTGTCTCTTGGAGTTTGCTTAAATTCATGTCCATTGAGTCAGTGATGCAATCTAACCATCTCATCCTCTGCCGCCCCCTTCTCCTTTTGCCTTCAATCTTGCCCAGCATCAGGGTCTTTTCCAATGAGTCAACTCTTTGCATCAGGTGGCCAAAATATTAAAGCTTCTCCTGGCTAAACGCACACCTACCACCTCCCCCCTGCCCCCACACCCCCCCACCCGCAACACACCTTTGTCTTCTAGAACTTTCTCTGTCAGTTCCAGAATAGCATTTTTTTCCTCAAGGTTAAGGAGCCAAAGCCCCAAACACAATGCCCTTGGGGGTAGTGAAGTGGGAAAGATTGAACTCATTTTAAAGACGAGGGAAGTGGGGCTGCCCAGGCAGGACTTCTGGGCCCCAAAGCTGGTATCTGGAGACCTCAAGGGCTGGGCCTCTTTCAGGGATCAAGATCAATGAATGATGGGACCAAGGGGAAACTGAGCCATCTGGGAAAGGGTGAGGACAGTCAGGGTCTGGCTGGGGAAACCCCCAACCCCCAAATCCCAGACAAGCAGAGTCATAGAGTTGATGCTGAAAGTGACTTCATCCCCACTGTGGACTGAATCCTCTCGTGGGCAGAAACACGTGGTGAGAAGCAGGGGAAAGACTACTTGGAAGTCTAGTTGATACCCTAGCTAGATGGGGGAGGCATGGGCCCTTTCTAGTCTGAAGCGGGAGGGGGCATGCTGCTACCACCAGCCACGCCACTCTACCTACTTCAGGAAGAAATAACCAACTTTCCCCTGGACCCAGAGCTCAGCTGATCCCGGTGGGCTGCCCAGCATCTCGGGGGGCCAGGCCCGCAATAAAATCCCGCAGTGGTGACTGCAGTGGTCAGAGTCAAAGAGAAAGAAGGAGAGAGAGAGAAAGAGAGAGAGGAGGGGGGAAAAAACCCCTCTAGTGCCTGACATTCTTTTTAGGATGCCCATAAAAGATAATGTGACCTGTAAAATCTGCAAGCTGCTTCCCAACCAGTGGCGCCTGGGCCCCACGCCCCACTCCCACCTCCACTCTCCTGCCCTCGGGCCCAGTCTGCTACCCTGGCGGTCCCACGGGGCTCAGGCTGTCAAACCACTGGGGACCCTCGGGCTGAGAGAGGTGGCCAGCCCCAAGCCCCCAGGGTCTGCCAGAGTGGGTGGTGATAGTGAGGGCCTCTTCCTCCCCCTCCTCCTCTGCACCCCCTTTGCCCCGGCCCTTGGGTCAGCAGGGTTGCTGCTGCCAGGCCAGGGGGCGGAAATGTGCCAGGGCAGATCCTGGCTCTCCTCTCCCAGGTGAGTCACCCCCGTGGGAGTGTGTTGATGAGTCTGAATCCCGGCTCTTTGTTTTCAGCTCCTGGGAATTCACACACTGGGGCAGACACCCTGTGCCCTAGAAGCCTGGGTTCTAGTTCCAGCGTCACCACTGACCAGCTGCTTGAAACCGTGTAAGTTCTGAGCTGCTTTAGGCCTCAGTTTCTCTACCTTTAAAATGGAAGCGAAAAATCTTGCCCTTTGTCATATTGCAAGAAGGTAATAGTAATAAAGGGCTTCCCTGATGGCTCAGCAGTCAAGAATCTGCTTGCCAATGTAGGAGACCCAGGTTCGATCCCTGGATTGGGAAGATCCCCTGGAGAAGGAAATGGCAACCCACTCTAGTATTCTTGCCTGGGAAATCCCATGGACAGAGGAGCCTGGCAGACTACAGTTCCTGGGGTTTCAAAGAGACAGATACGTCTTAGGAATTAAACAACAACAACAAACAATAAAGTGAAAGGGTGTGTCATAGCATGGGATGATGACAACAACCATCATACTGAGCACCTACTATGTGCCAGAGGCCAGATTAAGAGGTTTATAACCTTCTAACCATCTTATGAAGCCTTAGACCCTCCCAAACCCTGCCTTTTTTAAAGAGGAAACTGAGACTCAGAGAGGTTAAGTAACTCGCCAGAGGCCCCATGACTTACATGACCAACCACCAGGCTCCCTGGCCTCCCACAGTGGGAGCTAAGGACATCCTGTGAATGCCAGGCACAGCGATCACTGTGCTGGCTGAACCCTCCATTTTCTTCCAGGTGGGGGTCAGTCCTGAGCATTAAACTAGGTGTTCCCCTTCCCCAGCTTGGTCTCCAAGGGGCCTGCCCCTGCCGTGGGTTGGACAGGGTTGAACTCAGTGTCCCAAAGCTCACAGGTACACACGTCACAGCCGGGAAGCCTTTCAGATCTGTAATTCTGCCTGGGGAAGGACCTGCCAGCTGGGTTTCCCAATTTCCTAAACTCCACGTCTTCGCCCCAGCCTGGGGAACAGGCACTTCCTTGGGACCCCAAGGCCTCCTGAGAACAGTCCCTGAGATCACCCTTCCTTTGTAAGGTCCAAAAATTTAAGTTCCAGGGACTTCCCTGGCGGCCCAGTGGCTAAGACTGCAAGGGGCACAAGTCCGATCCCTGGTTCTAAGAGCCTGCACGCCACGGGGTGACCAAAAAATAAAATATCTTGAAAAAATTTTTTTGAGTTCCACGTAACCTCCTCTCTGCCCCTTTCCTGGGGTTCATCTGATATTTCTAAATGTGTCAGCTGGCCAGTGAGGCCAGGCTGGAAAAATAGTCCCTCCCAGGCTGAAGCCTTTGGCCCTGTGCTTCTGTTCCCCTCTTCACATTTCTCCAAATCCTCTTACTCACATTTCCCGACTCCTTATGCACCTTAGGAAAGCCACTGCCTCCCTCTGTGTCCTCACAATGACAAAACAGCCACGGCAGTGGACGTTGTGTGTCAAGCATGTGCTGTGTGTTAGGTGCTCTCCGTACAATTACTCATCTCCCCCTCTTTTTATAGATGAAGGAATTGAGACTAAGACAGGTCCAGGGACCTGCCCAAGGTCACAGAGCTCATCAGCGTTAGAGCCAGGATTCAAAACCCACATCTCCTGGACACAAAGGCCCTGGCTTTTAACCAAAAAGGTTCCTTCCAGCTGCGCCAGCTTGCGAGGCTCCTGCTGATTCAGTCTGCGCTTAGAGCAGGTGTCCCATGAGTGCTTCCAAAGTAGATGAACGGTTCCCAGGGATGTTCGAATGTGTGAAAGCACAAGTGAGTGAATGAATGATCTCCACCCTCCCTATAACTGTAAAAGATGGACAGCACTTTCCTTGAGTGTCATATGAAGAAAGTGAGGCTCAGAGAGGGAACACAACAGGCTTGAGGTCACCCAGTGAGCTGAGGGCAGAGATGAAAACACAAGCCCCTTGACCCCCATCCCAGGACTCTTCCCCGCCAGATCCCAGCCAGCCACAGGCCCTTCCTACTTCCCTCCTCCTCACATTGTCCCAGCCACACCCTGGGACCAGCTCTGCCTCGCATCACTGTGGGAGGGTGCGGGCACAGCATCGTCTTTAAGCTGCCCTTTGAGGGACGAACTGAGGAGGGGGCGGGGGGTGTATCTCTACCCAACATGCAGGACGAGAAGCCCAAGCCCGTCCATCTGAGATGGGGTCAGTGCAGGGGGTCTTTCTCTGCAAGCACTTACGGCACAATTGATGGGAGAAGCGCTCATCAAACGAGGGACAAATCATAAAGTTCGGGAGATGGAAATTAGGCACGGACAAACGATCCAGGTGCAGGGGAGATTTATGGGGGAGGCTGTATTCTAGCTAATGATTTCTGCTAATGATTCTCCGAAGTGTACAGTGGCACGGAGCCCGCGCTCCATGGGGTGACATGAACCCTGCGGGCCGGATGAAGGACGTTCCTGGGGAGACAGCCATGGCAGGGGGATGGTGAAGGATGACCGAAGGGACCCCAGATCCCCAGCCCTCTGGGATGGCTGGAGGAGATGGGGTTCTCGGTGTGTGAGTAGGTTCTGATGAGATTTATCGCTCGACCCGGCTATTTGGCCCTTTCTCCACTCGCCCTGAAAGTGCCTCCCTGCCTGGCAGCTCTAAGTGTTGGCGGGGTCTGCCCACTGCTGACACACACATTTTCAGAGCCCACCACCATCTTTCATTCCACCAGCCCCCCTCACAGACACAGGTTTCTGGCTGCAAACGGTCCCTCCCTGCCCCCTTCCTTTTCTCCTCCCCCATCCTCCCCTCTGTAAGAGTCTGTCCTCCAAAATGCTACTGGCCCTTCTTCCACTCTCAAGTTTCAGCACCCCCAAGGATGCCACTTCCAAGGACCCCAGGCAGGGACTCCCGCAGCATCTGGCCCCGCAGCAGCCAGTCCCTGTCTGTTCTCCATCACCTGGCTCAGGGATGCTGACCCCCTCAGCTGGGACAGTGCCTCCCGAATCGGCCCTAAATTCCATCTGCCGTGAACCAAGTCCAGCTTCCTGGTTCTGTAGTGGAAGACCCATGGGGAACAGAAGGGCTCTGCCTTTCAAATCCATAACCAGAAAATGTTCTCAGGAGTTAATTCACAGGGCTCAAATGGCAAAGGATTTACATTTGCTTCTTAGAATCTTTATGTGTTGTCTGATTTCTCCACAATGAGCAAGTGTGTGTGATTTCTTAAAAGTGAAGGCTAAAAATGAGGCAACTGGTGGGTAAGAGGGTGAAGGAGTAAGGGCCTCAGGGTCCCTCCACACCTTGGCTCAGGCCACCTCTGCACCACTGCACAAACCCCCTCTTCTCTGCTGAGCCCCCAGCACGTGCCCCAGCCCAGGAATGAGCACGCCACACTCATAAGCTCAGGCATTCCTCTCATCAACTCTGCCATGTGAGTTTATTACTTCCTCCATTTTTTGGATTGGAAGATTGAGGTTCATAGAAATAAGGAGCTTATTCCTGTCCTCGTGGTTCAGATAAACCAGAGTGATGTTTGAACTCAGGTCCCTTGAATTCACACTCATGTTCCTTTCGGTACATCAAACCGTACCCATTGCCTGGGTCGGCCCAGGGAGGGCCTAACATCAGAAACAATTTCAACATCCAGCGTGAAGGAATTGGTTAAATAGAGCACAGAGTAGGAACCTTATGGAATCAGTGATCATAGCTTTCGATATATTCTGACATGGAGAAATGTTCAAAAGACGTCGGAAGTGGAAAAGGCAGTTTCCAAAACAGTTTGATGCACAGCATCCTGCTTTTCCTAGTGGAGAAAGACCTTTGTGTGGACACATGCATTGAAAGCTGAATTTTTCCCTCAATGTCTGTGATGGGGAGGGACCATTTGGGGTCTTCTCTTCCATATTGTCTGAGCCTCCTAGAGCAAACATAAGTGACTTTAATTATCAGAGGAGGGGGAACTAGCAAAGCTATTATCATTTGGAAAACAAAATGAGCAGTTCCCAAGAGTGGGCCAGAGGCGATGCCCAGATTGGGACCTCACTGTTGGAGCGCTTCAGGTCACCCTTGTCATTTATCCTCAGAGCATCACTTCTGATGGCAGATACTGGTACATGCCCAGGGAGGAGGTGTTGCCTTGGACACCATTCTCCCCCTCACCGTTCAAGGCCCCTACCCCCACCCCTCCCTGGCCCACTTGCCACCCACTCTGGGTATGATCAAAGGCCAAAGTGAAAATGAGATCTGAAACTTCAGCCTGGAAAAGCAGCGATGCGCTGATGCCTGGATAAGAAGGATCACCGCTCACCACCTGGGTGCCCCCCCCACCGCAATGCTGGCACCGCCCCTTCCCTCTCATCACCTCCAACCTGCATCCTAGGCCTGCATTCCCATCTGGGGACAAGGCCCCAGGTGCCCTCCACCCCAGCCACTGCTGGAGCAGATTGAGGGGCCTGCTGGAGATGCCCCTGCACTGGCCTCATGGCTTTGGACTCAGGCAACATCTCCAGAGGTCTCCTCTGATAGAGTTAGCAAGTTCCTGGGGGAGGTGACCCATGAAAGTGGCTAGATGGAGTGACTGGATCAGCTGCTGGGAATACAGAGCCCTGGTGGGCTTGGATTGGGACAAGCTGATTTCAAGGGAATCAGTTGAGAGCTCCTAGGACTCTGAGAGGAGGGAGGACCACTAGAGAGTTAGAAGAGATGCAATAAAGACAAATTGCACAAAGCATCATAGAAGGATCATGAACTCTGACATCACAGCACCCACTTAAAACCCCAGCCTGGCCATTTCTAGCTCTGTGGCCGTAAGCCAGCCACTCAACTTCTCTAAGCCTCCTTTTCATCATCTGTAAAATGGGGATAATAGTAATAAGTTCACCAAATAGAGGGATTAGATTTAATGCATCCAAAACGCTATATAATTGCTACGTACTCATCTATTACTATTGTCCTTGAACTTAGATAAGAGACAGTAGGCCTAGGAGGACCACAGATCTTGTCCAGTGTCGGAAAGATTTGGGGCTAAGTCACAGACTCAGTCTGACCACCCAATGACTAGACAAGGGGGTGGGAACAGGAAGAGAAAGGGGAAGGGGAGATAGCAGAGATAAAGATATGTCATGATCTTGCCCCATCTGGGTCACCAGCTGCACCCCGGGAGTGATGATTCAACTGGTGAGACATCCCCACCCAGAGACTGGTCCCACAGGCTGCAGCCCAGGCCCACGGGCACAGCAAATACACGCTGGGAAGTCCCGTGGAGCAATGCTCAGTCACTCATCAGCTCAATGGCTCAGGCACCCCCTGGCCTCTTTACAACTCAGCCCAGGCTGAGGACTCAGAACCAGCTAACTGACTCCTCCGAGGCAGGGCAGACCCAACGAGATCAAGGAATTTGCTTGAGCCACACACACAGAAAGTCTGGTTCATTTCAAGTCTTGTGCGGTTCATCTCATCCAAACACAGAGAGGTTAGGTCACTTGCACAAGGTTGCACAGCTCAGACATGATAGAGATGAAAGTCTAAAGCTGGCCCATGACAGTTGAGTCTGGCTGGAGATGGTGCAGCTGTGAGGCTCAAGGCTTTTCCTAAAGCTCCAAACTCTGGAATACTCACAAGGAGGGGTTCTGAGGGCCTGGGTGCTCAGGGGGGCTTCCCCAAGGCTCCCAAGGACCAGATTTGTGGGAGATTTTCACAGTAGGCCTCGCCCCCAGGAGTGAGAGATGGACAATCCCACTTGTTCACTTACCTGCAGGGACTCATTCCTGAGCCTCCCCAAACACCTCTCCTTCCACTGGGAATACTTTGCCTGCACCCCTACTTAAAGCTTTCCAGCCTCCTCCAGCATACTCCTGCCCCCTATGCCATCTGGCCCTCCACCCCAGTGCCCTGGAATCAGCATGCCTGACTCTGGGCAGCTGGTTAACTTCTCCAGTGTGCTTTGTCTTTCTCTTCAGAGTGTGTGTATGTGTGTGTATCCCTTCGTTTGTTACTTCATGACATTTATCACATGTGTGCATGTCTTGTCCCTCAGCAAGGCGCCAAGCTCCTCAAGGTGGTAACTACATCACCACAGCCCTCTATCCCCACCTCCCCACTACTTTCCACAGTGGAGGGTCAGAGGCTTCCAGTCCAGCTCAAGTCTCGCTGTAAACAAAAGTAACTTTTGTTAATATTTATTTTTGCTTATTTACTTATTTAGCTGCACTGAATCTTGGTTGAGGCATACATATAGTCTTTGGTTGTTTGGTTGCAGCATGTGAACTCTTAGCTGCGGCATGTGAGATCTAGTTCCCTGACCAAGGATCGAACCCAGGCCCTACATTGGGTACGTGGGGTCTTAGCCCCTGGACTCTAACTAATCTGATGCCCAAGGGATCATTTACTTTACAGAAAGTCTTTGCTTAAGAAAAGATGTTCAGCAGGATCCCTCAAACATCCAGCTTTCCTGGTCCTAAAAAATAAATTTGCCCATAAAGATCCACCCCTGGAGGAGGGTATGGCAACCCACTCCAGTATTCTTGCCTGGAGAATCCCCATGGACAGAGGAGCTTGGCGGACTTCAGTCCATGGGGTTGCAAAGAGTCAGACACCACTGAACAACTAAGCACATAGAGATCCAACTTGCCTGCACTGATGTGAGCATAGTAGGCTGGGTCCACCGGCAGTGTGAGAAGCCCACATACCTATCTGTGCTGTCCTCCTCTTTGGCATGGCATTCAAGGCCTTTCTCAATCTAGCTCTGACCTGCCTTTCATAATAGAAATAAAAGCTATGGTTAAAAAACAAACACAAAGAAACAAAACCAGTGGTGATGATGGTGATTGCCATTTTCCTGCACCTACTGCCTGAGGACACCTGATATAATTATCACTTCATTCATTCCTCGGATGACTCTGAGATGGCATGTCAAAGGTCATCCTCAGGGTAAAGAGGACAATGGGGAAAATCTGAAATTTCCCAGAAAGAAGGAGGGACTTGAGTCCAGGTTAACTGGTGCCCCAGGGCACAGCCCTAACCAGGGAGCTGCAGTTCAGTTCAGTTCAGTTCAGTCGCTCAGTTGTGTCCGACTCTTTGAGACCCCATGAATCACAGCACGCCAAGCCTCCCTGTCCATCACCAACTCCCGGAGTTCACCCAGACTCACGTCCATCGAGTCAGTGATGCCATCCAGCCATCTCATCCTCTGTCTTCCCCTTCTCCTCCTTCCCCCAATCCCTCCCAGCATCAGAGTCTTTTCCAATGAGTCAACTCTTCGCATGAGGTGGCCAAAGTACTGGAGTTTCAGCTTTAGCATCATTCCTTCCAAATGGCCCATTAATGGCGATCTCTCCTGCGAGGCAAGCTAACCAGCCCCGCCATTGCAGACCACCAGCCTCTACATACAAAATTCTCCTGCCCCAAAGTTCTCCCTCTCTTTGTCTTTGGGTCCAAGCCCATGTACCTTTTCAGACCCAGCTTTAATGTCACCCCCTCGATGACCCACAGGGAGTTAGTTCAGGTGGCCCTGCATTCGGATCTCTGTGTGACACCAACATCATGGCCATTGAAACTGTCAATACCTGTCATGCTTGCTGAATCGGAAGTTCAGCCACTCAGTTGGGATGTATTAGAATCATTGACCAAGTCAACTGATACTTGATGAATACCTACTATGTGCACTCAAATGGTGAAGAATTTGCCAGCAATGTAGGAGACCTGGGTTCAATTCTGAATCTTCCTTCAGGAAGATTCCCCTGGAGAAGGGAATGGCTACCCACTCCACGATTCTTCCCTAGAGAATTCCATGGACAGAGGAGCCAGGTGGGTTATGATCCATGGGGTCACAAAGAGCTGGACATGACCTAGTGACTAACGCTTTCACTTCACTGTGTGCCAGGACTCACAGTATGTGAGACAGATGAGGTCCTGAGCTTATGGAGGACACATCCGAGAGGGGGAGAGAAACAATATATGTGTTGACAGACATGTGAACAAGATAATTTCAGATGGTGACAATCGTTGGAAGAAGCCAGCAAGGTAATATTCTAGAGAGAGCATGAGAAGCTGTGTCGCTGGGCTTCACCAACGTGAGTCCTTCTCTTTGCTTAATCTGGCTGTATCTAATGATATCTATCCATGGCTCACTTGTTCATTCATTCATTCATTCATTTAATCCCTCATTCGCTGAGCACACACTATGCTGGCTTCTGTCCTCCAAAGCCCTGGGGTCCCTGGGGAAGGTGAAGCCAGGGAGACTGAGGCTAGGGCGGGGAGGGAGCAAGGTGGGGGCTACACGGTATAGAACATTTCCACTCCCTCTGATCAGTCATGCTTCCTAATTCAATAAGGTGAGAAGGAGCATAATTTGATCATATTTGTTTTGCATCACTGCAAAAACAGAAAATGAAGGGCTGCAGAACCACACCAATTTACTTCATCCGACCTTGATTAAAAGAAAATTAATTGTCGCATCTCTCAGGATATCACAGGCAACAGCCAATGCCTCACCAGGATACCACAAAGAGGGGGAAAGAGAGCAAGAGACGCGGCATGCCCTTTCGTCTAACCACTTCCAGCCTGGCTGGCAGCAGACGCAGCGAGCTGGGGAAGCCTCTCGCTGAACAGGAGGCTGTTGGCAGATGGGGTGGGGGGGTGCCCTGAGCCCTTCCTCTTCTCTCCCACCCATCTGAGTGTCATCTCTCCCCAACCTCCACTGCCCAGAGACGGTTCTTTGGACTGGAGCCCCGATCCCAGAGCCCTCCGTGGGCTCCCAAAGACCCTCAGGGGCTCCCCTCCCATCCCCGGAGCTGGCAGATGCCTTGTAGAGGAGCTCTGGGGAAGATGTCCCCCCTACCAAAGAGCCAGGCCCCACCCCCACCCCAGGCTGCCCAGCTTAGAGGGAAGGACAGAAGGAGGGGACTTGGCGCTGCCCGGGTGATCCAGGGCAGGGGGGTGGGGTGTCAGTGGGGAGAGCATCTCATGAAAAGTTAATGCCCCCTTGCAGGTTGTTGATTTTTGTTTGTTTTTCTCTTTTTGCCAGAAGAGAAGGCTCTTTCATTAGCCCAGACTGTCATTACCCAGCATTAAATTTTCATAGAGCGGGCGGGAGGCCAGGCAAGGGGAGGCAGGCGGGGGTAGGGGGGCGGCGGGCTGGGGGCTCCCTGGGTTGGGCCTGCTGGGGGCTGAGACCAGCTCCTCTGGGTCCCCATCTGCACACTGCTAGATCTTAGTAACAATAATCGCCTTTCTCTGTCACCCTCAATGAGTTCAGCACGGCCCATGGACTACAGTCTATGATCTTCCTAATGCTTCTATGTGATGGGTTCTGATTATCCCCATTCTACAGATGAGAGAAACTGAGGCTCAGAGAACTTGTGTCTCTTGCCCATTACAGACAGTAAGCGGTAGCATCACTGACCCCCAGGACGTGCTCCCAAGTGGCTAAGAGGCCAAGAGAGCAGTAGAGAGGTGGAGGAGTTTGGAAACGGACACGAGCAGAGTAAGGACTCAGCGTGTCATGGGTTCTCTACCCCTGGGGGAGCAGCAGGAGCCTGGCCACTAGCCCCATCCTGGGAGGCGGGTGGGTGGCTCGTCTCAGCTGGGTGAGGGTCCATGGGGCAGGGCCTGCGCCCCGCCAGGCAGGTGTCAGAGCCTTCACAATGGCGCACCTGGCGTGGGCACCAGGCCTGCCCATTCAGCCCCAAACAATCACTGCTTCACAGCCGCCAGCCCAGCGGCCTCCAGGGGCGGGAGGACAGCAGGGCAGCAGATGTGCCTCGGGTGTCAGATTTCTAGCCTGGGGTGGCGGGTGCAGACAGCCCTGGATGGGGAAGGGGAGGGATCAGGCGCCTTCTCAACCCCTCATGACCCCTCCCAGCCTCTGTTCCCTGAAGGAAGGTGGGAGGGACAGGGTGGAGGACGGAGGAGACTGTCTGCCCACCACCACTGCGACCTAGAGAAGCATGGAGAGGAAACAGTTACCAGGCCAGGACTGGGGCGGTGGGTGTCTCATGGGGCTGGGGAACCCTGAGAAGACTGCACTCAAGTCTTACTACCTATTGGAGCAGCTCATAGAACCTCTCTGGGCCTCAGTTTCCTCATCTGTAAAATGGGTGTCTAATTGCTAAATATTTACTGAGCCATTGCTATGTGCTGAGCACTGCTCTGGGTGCCAGAAAAGCAGGAGTGAACAAAAGAGATGCAAACCCCTGCACCATAGAGTTCACATCTTAGTGTAAGAGCCAGACAACAATCAAGAGAATTAAGGCTTCCCTGGTGGTCCAGTGGTTAAGAATCCGCCATGCAATGTAAGGGACACCTGTTTGATCCCTGGTCCGGGGAAGATGCCACATGCCAAGGAGCAGCTAAGCCCATGTGCCATAACTACTGAACACACAAGCTGTAACTACTGAAGCCCTGGTGCCTAGAACCCGTGCTCTGTAAGAAGAGAATCCACTGCAATGAGAAGCCCTTGCAGTGCAATGAAGAATAGCCCCCACTTGCCATAACTAGAGAGAGCCTGTGGACAGCAATGAAGACCCACCACAGCAAAGTAATTAAAAATAATAATAATAAATAAATTATTGCTGTTGTTCAGTTGCTAAGTTGTGTCCGACTCTTTGCGACCCCATGAACTGCAGAATGCCAGGCTTCTCTGTCCTTCACTGTCTCCCAGAATTTCAAACTCACATCCATTGAGTCGGTGATGCCATCCAACCATCTCATCCTCTGCCGTCCCCTTCTCTTCCTGCCCTCAATCTTTCCCAGCATCAGAGTCTTTTCCAATGAATCAACTCTTGGCATTAGATGGCCGAAATATTGGAGCTTCAGCTTCAGCATCAGTCCTACCAATGAATATTCAGAGTTGATTTCCTTTAGGACGGGCTTCCTTTGTGGTTCAGCTGGTAAAGAATTCACCTGCAATGCAGGAGACCCGGGTTTGATCCCTGGGTTGGGAAGATCCCCTGGAAAAGGGAAAGGCTACCCACTCCAGTATTCTGGCCTGGAGAATTTCATGAACTGTATAGTCCATGGGGTTGCAAAGAGTCGGCCATTACTGAGTGACTTTTACTTTCACTTCCTTTAGAATTGACTGGTTTGATCTCCTTGCTATTTAAGGGACTCTCAACTCTCTTTTTTAAAAGGCAAGAGAATTAAATACTTAGACAGATAAGGAGGGAAGTAGAGGAAGTGGGCAAGGGGGTTACAACACGAGATGAGAGGTCAATCACCAGAAGAGGGGAGTTTCCCTGGTGGTCCAGTGGTTATGAATCTGCCTTGCAATTCAGGGGACTCTGGTTTGATCCTTGGTTAAGGAACTAACATCCCACATGTGGTAGGGCAACCTAGCCCACGTGCCATGCCACCATTACTGAACCTGCGTGCTGAGACTTGATGCAGCCAAATAAATAAATAAATATTTTTTAAAATCTCCAAAAGAGGTTATTGGCTAGACAGAAGTCAGGGAAAAGCATTCCAAGCAGAGGGAACAGCAGGTGGATGTTAAGAGTACCTGCCCTGAAGAATTTTTATGGGGCTGAAGGAGGGGCAGGTGGAAGACTCAGAACAGGGATAGGCCCATGGTCTGGACTCACAAAGGATGCACCAAGAGCAGTGCTGACAATGGCCCTCAGCAAGTTTCTGTGCTGGTTTATCTACCCTGTAGCCTGTGAGCTCCTGAAAGGTAGCATCATTATCCCCATTTTACCCATGAGAACACTGAGGCGTGAGAAGGGGCAGGAAATAAGTCACGTCTTGTGTGCTGGATGCTAAGCTCTCCTGTCCCAAGTCAGAGGTGACACATGGTACAGTCAGGACACCATCAGGCTGGGACTTCTGCCCCAGTGCTCTGCCTGTTTGACACCAAACAGGTGGAGGATAAGATGGTGAAGTCAGAGAAGGAGCAAATGCCCCACACTAAGTACATGCTCAACCCATCTTCACAGAGTGTGGGTGGAGGTGGGTTTAACATCCCTGTGCTTTGGGAAACCTTCCTTGTCACTTTGAATTTGGCTTTGAGTCACCTGATGCCCATGTGGGTGAAGACAGGAGGCTCTGAGAAGTCCAAACCCCTCATGTTACAGAAGCAGAAAGCAAGGCCCAGAGACTGCCTTTGGAAAAGCCTTTATGCATCCCCAACCTCAGTGATTGCATCTGTACAATGGGGCTGGGGCTATAATGGATATAAAAGGCCAGTTGCCCAAGGGGTGGGAGGTGTTCCCTCCATCCTAGGCCAGGAAGGGGCAGCCTGAGAGATCAAGTGGGAAGACTCTCCCAAAGGGACCTGCTATGGACGCTGGCACACACAGAAGGGCCCTTAGAGCAAGGCAACACTGGCAAGTGTCTGAGGGCACGTGCAGCAGGCGTGGAGGCAAACGGCAGTGCACCTGGCAGGGATGCAGATGGGGATGAAGGAGAGGCTGAAAAGGTGGCCCGCCCACTCTTAAATTCCACTGTGATTGCCTAGTTTCCTTGGATGATGCTCTTCAAGCAAAGTCTCCCTGGACTGGTGTCAAGAAGCCTGTGGGGCCCTTCCCGGGACCAAGAGGGGAGCTGCAGGCAGACGAGGGTGACAGCCTGGGACTTCCCTGACAGTCCAGCACTTAAAACTTTCCACTTCTACTGCATGGGGTGTGGCTTCGATCCTTGGTCAGGGAATTAAGATCGCATGTGCCATGTAATGTGACCAACAAATAAATAAATAAAAATTTTAAAAAGGAGGAGGTGACAGCCTGCTGGAGGAGGAACTTGTGGGCCCTGGAGTTACAGGTGCCTGGGCTCAAGCCTAGGCTCTGCCACTTAACAAGTGTACAACCCCCGACATTCACAGGACCTCCCCATGCCTCGGTTTCCTCATCTGTAGAATGGGTGCTAGCTTCGTGGGGTTTAGAGGAGGATTCAGTGAAACTGCATGCAAGGCCCCCCTCACAGTCTGAGCACAGGGTCAGTGCTGGGTGTGGGCTTCCTAGTGAGCTGGAAAGGAGCACCGTACCTGCGGTGCTGGCCCTTAGAGCAAGGCAGTGGAAGCAGCCAAGGCTTGAAGAGTATAGGAACTCACCCAGGCCACACAGCTCAGGGACTTCCCTGTGGTCCAGTGGTTAAGAATCTGCCTTCCAACGTAGCGGGGCGCAGGTTTGATCCCTGATTGGGGGCCTAGGATTCCAAATGTCATGGGGCAACTAAGCCTGAGTGCCACAACTAAGTCCCAATGTAGCCAGATTAAATGTTTTTAAAAATAAAATAAAAACTGTTTAAAAAATTACAGAGCTAATAAGTTATAGTCAGGATTTGAACTCAGTTCCACCTTGTTTCTGAGCTGTCTCTGATGCACAGTGGTGGAGGGGAAGGCCCAGGGGAGTCAGGAATGGGTGACTTAGCTTAGGTGCAGTGAGTTGGTTCCCAGGCCCCTTCAGGGCCCAGACGGCTCTCCTGACACCCCCGCTGTGTTCGGGGCCTACCAGTGCTGCCTTACTCCTCATAGAGGTGCCTACCAGGCAGCCGATGAGGGATAAGAGCGCCCTGCTCCCCCTTCCAGCCACCCACGACCTTGGCTGGGTTCCTTCCCTCCCATCCCCCACTCACTCATTCTAGGAACAAAGGCAGAGCGGCGCAGCCCCACTTCCTGGCGGTGCTGATTATCTAATTCTCTACCCCGCAATTACCGCTTCCCAAGGGAGGCATTATCCCGGGAAAGCCTGCTCTCCTGCCTGTCCCAGGGACTCTGGGGTGTTTATGGTAGGGGTCCCCATCCATTCAGGGGAGCCTCCAAGGGGCCAGGCTGGGCCTGACCTTGCCTTCAGGAAGTGGGCCCTCCAGTGGGAACACTCTGCCTGCCCCATGGCCCTACCCACTGCCTATCCCCGGATTCTGGACTCTTGACTTGGATGGGACCCAGGTCCACAGTCTCTCATGAAGGTCAAGGACAGGTGTGTGCAGGCATATGCAAGGGTGTATGTTAACACATGTAAGTGATGTGCACATGTGTGAGCAGTGTGCTGAGGTCTAAGTGCATAAGAACGTACGAACACAAAGATACAAATGCGTGTGTGCCTATATGACAGTGTGAGTGAGAATGTGCAAAGGTGTGTATGGTAAGTCTGTGAGCATATATGTGAGTCGGTAACACAAGTGGTCACATACATGAGTGTCTAGGTGTGTACAGATATAGATACACAAATGAGTATTTGTGCATGTCTAAGTTTGTGTTGGACTAAAAACAAGTGTAGTGTGAGAGGGTATGACTGAGTGTGGACAGGATCACCAGAAGCTGGGGCAGGAGAAGGGGGGGACCCCCACTCCCAAGCTGGGGAGCCAGCTGGGCCTGGCAGTGGTGAGGAGGTGGGGGGAGAAGGATGGCCCCCAGGCCAGCAGGCCAGGACCTCAGACCTCCAGCCGGAGGCCTGCTTCCTGCTGCGACTAGAGCGCCCATCCTTCCTGTCAAAGGGAAGGAAGTGCTCACCTAGGGCAGGTGGAGCTGGTTGCAGATGCAAAAAGACTCTGAGGTGATTTGCATCTTTCATTTGCATACATTTCCATAGGACCCACTGATTGGTTATTTGAAAGCGCCCCCAACCCCTGTCAGCTTGCAATAGCCTCACCTGGCTCGGCTTGACCCAGGTGGAAGCTAAGCTCCCCACAGGCCTGGCCTGGGTGGGACTGGGTGCCCACTGAGATCCTGGCCCTTAAGCGTTGCTCACTAGCACAGAGCAAATAACATTCTTCAAGTCTCACTTCTCACTTCGTGCAGGTGCTTATGGGCTGTTGCATCAATGAAATAGCAAAGTTGTAGATGGGGGTAAAGCAGGTGCTAGCTACCTGGGTTTCTCAAATCTTCAAGTGAGTTCTTAGCCATGGGGTCCCCAGAACTCCTGAGGTGGGGCCTGGTCCCCTGGGCCATGGCGGGCAGCCCTGAGGATGGATGTCAGGTTATCTAAAAGCTGCTAGTCAGAATCCTATCTCCAGCTTTGCCTCACCCCCGCACCACCCCTCTGCCCCCCACAACTAAAATGGGATCCAGAGGCATGACCCCCTCTATCCACAACAGGTCCAAATGCCTGGTCAAGCGTTTCTGGCAGTGCTCCTGTTTCCCCAGGTCTCCCAGCAGCTCAAAGGGCAGGGAGCAAGAGGCGGACAAGAGTTCTCAGAGACAAGAGAAGAATTGAGATACCCAGCCAAGGAGAGTGTGTGTGTGTGTGTGTGTGCGTGTGTGTGCCGTTCACCACTGTGAGTGTGCATAATATAGTCTCCAAAATGGACGTGGGCTTGTAGGTCCGTGTGCACAGGTGTGTGTTTGTGTGTTGTGTGCATGTGCTCAATGATGTGTCAAGAAAATAGAAGTTTTCAGTGTGAAAGGTCCGTATGCCCCCTTCCCTTTGTCTTTTCATTGAAAGTACCTCACTTCCCCTCAGTGAACAGGATGGCTTGACAATGATACAGCCTTCGAATTCTCCTTTCAGCAGAAACCCTTCACACACATGTATGTGTGGACACATGTGTACGTGCATGCTAAATAGCTTCAGTGGACTCTGAAACCCTAGGGACCATGGCCTGCCAAGTTCTTCTGTCCGTGAGATTCTCCAGGCAGGAGTACTGGAGTGGGTTGCCATGCCCTCCTCCAGGGGATCTTCCTGACCCAGGGATCGAACCCGTGTCTCTTCTGTCTCCTGAATTGGCAGGTGGATTGTTTACCACTAGCGTCACATGGGACGCCTGTAGATACTTATATGTGTGTGACTATATTATTAGATAGGTGTGAACACGTTATACATGCATGTGTCCATGAACATCCATGCACATCGACTGTAAACCCGCTGCTGTTAGCACCCCCAGCTCCTGCATCCGTGTCTGACCCATGCTTGTCCATATGTCCTGTTTGCCCGTGTGCTTATATGTGGCTCCTGCGTGTGCAGGCACGATGTGTGAACTCAGCACCACACTGGCAGACCCCTAGACATGGGTGTGCTGAGGGTCCCCAGGGGACATGTGTGCCCAGGGCTGTGCCCACACACATGTGAAAGCACAAGGGGTCTGCGTGACCGTGTGCAGGAGGCGTGTGCACAGGACAGCATGTGTTTGCACATAGGGAGTTGGGGATGTTTAGTAATTAAATCCCTTTTCATCCTTCTGCACCTGTCTCCTTCTGAAAGCTGAGAGAACAGACGTCAAACGGGACGAGGGCTGGATTGAATACAGCCAATTCTGAAATATTTATTAGCTTGCGACTCTGCTCAATGGAGGAGAAGGAATGCCAGCTAATCCACCCAGCAGTGCTCACAGCAGGGACATTTTTCAACAGGGACTTCTCATATTTCAACGACAGCCCACTCTGTCCAAAATTGGGAGAGTTTTCATCTGGGCCCACATGGAGTTCTCCAGAACTGGTCCTGAGTCTTGGTCTCACCCTTTCCTGGGGCCCCTGCTCAGGCAAAGTACAAATGAATGAGCAGATAACCATACTGGTCTAGGCCAGCCACCTCTTAGGGGGCCCTTACTCTGTTCCAGGCACTGTGTGTAGGGATTTTTATGCATTCTCTCAATGAACCATCACAAAAATTGAATGAGATCAGTGCCAAATATTACCCACTTAATTATACTCACACTAGGAAATTCAGAAATATCTAACAAATAAGGAAACCAAGGCTCAGAGTAGTGAAGCAACTTGCCCAAAGTCATCAGCTATTCAGTGGTGGATCCAGGCTTTGAATCAGGCCCCCAAGCTTAAACTCTTAATGACTACACCTGATACCTCCTAAGCGACCTACTAAGGGCCTACTTCATGCACGGTGCTGAGAAGATCTGTGAAAAAGAGTGAGGTGATCCATCAGTGATGTTTGCCACTGTGACAGGTAGAGAGGGTTGTCTATATGCTGTCCCTGATCCTCATCCTACTCCAAACCTGCTCATCACCAAGTCTTCCCTTATAAATGGCAACACAATTCCTCTAAGTCACCCAGGTCAAACACTTTATGGTCTTCTTTTACTTCCCTTTCTCTCTATCCCACATCCAACCCCTTGGCAAATCCTGATGTCTCTACCTGCAAAAGGGATCCAGACTCTGACCACTTCTCACCATCTGCATAGTGCTTCCCAGTCTGAATCACCATCATTTCCCTTTGGGTTTTTACTGGGAAAGATGGAGGGCAAGAGGAGAACAGGGAAGCAGAGGATGAGATGGTTGGATGGCATCACCAACTCAATGGACATGGGTTTGAGCAAAGTCCAGGAAATGGTGAAGGACAGAGAAGCCTGGTGTGCTGCAGTTCATGGGGTCACAAAGAGTCAGACACAACTGAGCGACTGAACAGCAGCAACAATTATGCTTCATAGCCTTTATTTGACATTCTTTGTATTTGTTATTTTCATTCATTTCAATAATGACAAGTATCTATGGAATATTTGTGTATTCCCCTCTATTCTCTTCTCTTCTACTCTGTTCTGCTCTTCTTTCCTCACTGGTTCTCGCAAAGTTGAGTGTGATGTTCCTAGGAGTGGTTTTCTTCAAGTTTCTTCTAGGTTCATGAAGTTTCTGGATTTGTGGGTTTATGGTTTTCATCAAATTTTGGGAAAATGTAGACACTATTTCTTTAAATATCTTTTCCATCCTCACATCTCCTAGAACTCAATTTTACATAGACCTCTTGATGTTGTCCTGCAGGTCACTGAGGTTCTGTTAGGTTTCCTCCACCTGTTCTTTTTTTCCCTCTATATTTCATTTTGGATTATTTCTACTGCTATGATTTTAAGGTCACTGATATTTTCTTCAGCCACGTCTAAACTGCTGTTAATCTCATCCAGTATATTTTCTACTTCAGATGTTGTATTTTTTATCAATAGAAATTTGATCACTTCTTATTTTTTTTTTCTCTCATTGGGTATATGTTTTCCTCTACCTTCTTAAACATAAGGAGTATATTAATATTCATTGGTCTAAAGCCCTTTTCAACCAGTTGTATCATCTGGGTCTATGTCTATTGACTGATTTTTCTCCTGGTTATGAGTCATAATTTTCTCCTTCTTTGTTGCCTGTTAATTTTTATGAGATGGACATTTTAAAAATAAACTTTAAATTCTGGAATAATTTTAGATTTATCAAAAAAGGTTCAAAGGTGGTACAGAGTTCTCATACACCCCATACTCAGTGTCTACCATTGTCAACATCTTTCATTACCATGGTATATTTACAAAACCTAAGAAACTGATATTGGCATATTACTATTAACTAAATTTCAGACTGCATTTCAGGTTCACCAGTTTTTTCATTAATGTCCTCTTTCTCTTCCAGGATCTGATCCAGAGTATCACATTGAATTTAATTATTGTCTTCCTTACCATGGGCTTCCATGTTAGCTCAGTTGGTAAAGAATCTGCCTGCAATGCAACAGATCCTGGTTCGATTCCTGGGTTGGGAAGATCCCCTGGAGAAGGGAAAGGCTACCCACTCCAGTATTCTGGCCTGGAGAATTCCATGGACAATACAGTCCATGGGGTCACAAAGAGTTGGACACCAGTGAGAAACTTTCACTTTCACTTTCCTTATCATATTGATAATGGTATTAAAAACCAAGATCTGACTGGGTATGGTTGTTGCTACTAACATACCATTATTTCTAGGTCCTCACAGCAGACATAACCATGCATACACGCATGTCTGTAATTGGTTCCGCATCTATCCATCTGTATCTACATTACTTGATAGGGATGTCTCCAACTCTAACCCACAGAGTTCATTCTAACTTCCCATCCTTGCTTATCTATAACCTCCTTCTCCAATCACAAGAAAAGTGGCTCCCACCATCTACCATCCATGCATTTATTTGTTCAACCAATATTTAAAACTGTACACTGTTGCAGACTGGATTTGGTTGTATTCCTTTAAATATTACTAGCTTAATGTTACTATGTTACATGGGGTTGGCTTGATATCATGGAGGAATGCTTGGTTTTTAACTTTGTTAGCCTTAGTTAACGGCTTTCCTGATAGCTCAGTTGGTAAAGAATCTGCCTGCAATGCAGGAGACCTTGGTTCAATTCCTGGGTCGGGAAGATCCACTGGAGAAGGGATAGGCTACCCACTCCAGTATTCTGGCCTGGAGAATTCCGTGGACAGTATAGTCCATGGGGTCACAAAGAGTTGTACACAACTGAGTGACTTTTACTTTCAGCCTTAGTTAAGTGCAGCCTTAATCTGGGGCTCACTTGGTCCTTCTGCTAAGGCAATGCCTTTCCAAGGCCTCTACCTAATGGGAAGGAAGTCTTTTCAGCTCTGTCTGCTGTGAGAGGGGCCCCCTTCTCACATCTCTGCATGTACTCTCTGTGCAATAACTTCCTATTCAGTATTTTGCTCCCACAGATTCTGGTCCCTTGGCCTCCCTGAACTTCGACTGTTTCTCCTCAATTCAGTGAGACCACTAGCCTCCATTTGCCTTCCGTATGCTCCTCTTTGCCTTCCCTATGCTCTGGCCTGGTACTTCTCTCTCTAAATGACAAGCTGGGACAATCATAGGACTCACCTTGTGCTTTTTTTCTCTTAGAGATTGCTGTCCTGTCACCCAACATAGAAAACCATCGTTTCACAGCCTTTTTTCAGTTTTCTAGCCCTTTACAGTGAGGACTGGTCTTGTTGCTCCATCATGTCTAGGAACAGAAGTCCAAGCACTGTTCTAGATGCAGGGGGCGGGATTTCCCTGGTGGTCCAGTGGCTCAAACTCCACGCTCCCAATATAGCAGGCCTGGGTTCCATCCCAGATCAGGAAACTGGATCCCACAAGCTTCAGCTAAGGCTTCACATGTCGCAACTAAAGATTCCATGTGTTACAACTAAGACCAGTGCAGCCAAATAAATAAACAAACATTTTAAAAAATCGATGCCAGGGACACTGTAGGGAGTAAGTAGACCAAAAGCCCCTATCCTTGAAGCTTGCATTTTAATGCACAGGTCAGTAAATGTCTGTCAAAGGCTAGGTAGTAAATATTTAGGCTTTGTGGACCAAGAGGCAAAGTCAAGTTGTAACCACATCACCACCACTGCAGTAAAGTGGGCAGAAGGAGTGGGCTGCAATAACAGCATACAGTCTCTGTGTCCACTGCTCAACTCTGCCCTTACAGTGTGAAAGCAGCATGGACACATGTAAGTGAACAAGCATGGCTGCATTCCAATAAAACTTTATTTAGACATTGAAATTTGGATTTCATATCATTCTCACGTCCTGGGTCTGGTGTGTGTGTCTTAGTCACTCAGTTATGTGCAACTCTTTGTGACCCCATGAACTGTGGCCTGTCAGGCTCCTCTGTCCATGGAATTCTCCAGGTAAGAACACTGGAGTGGGTTGCCATTCCCTTCTCCAGGATATCTTCTCAACTCAGGGGCTGAACCTTGGTCTCCCACATTGCAGGCAGATTCTTTACCATCTGAGCCACTAGGGAAGACCTCAGTTCAGTTCAGTTCAGTCGCTCAGTCATGTCCGACTCTTTGTGACCCTATGAATCGCAGCACGCCAGGCCTCCCTGTCCATCACCAACTCCCAGAGTTCACTCAAATTCACGTCCATCGAGTCGGTGATGCCATCCAGCCATCTCATCCTCTATCATCCCCTTCTCTTCCTGTCCGCAGTCCCTCCCAGCATCAGGGTCTTTTCCAATGAGTCAACTCTTCGCATGAGGTGGCCAAAGTATTGGAGTTTCAGCCTCAGCATCAGTCCTTCCAATGAACACCCAGGACTGATCTCCTTTAGGATGGACTGATTGGATCTCCTTGCAGTCCAAGAGACTCTAAAGAGTCTTCTCCAGCACCACAGTTCAAAAGCATCAATTCTTTGGCGCTCAGCTTTCTTCACAGTCCAACTCTCACATCCATACATGACTACTGGAAAAACCATAGCCTTGACTAGATGGACCTTTCTTGGCAAAGTAATATCTCTGCTTTTTAATGTGCTATCTCAGTTCAGTTCAGTCGCTCAGTAGTGTCCAACTCTTTGTGACTCCATGAATTGCAGCACGCCAGGCCTCCCTGTCCATCACCATCTCCTGGACTTCACTCAAACTCACATCCATCGAGTTGGTGATGCCATCCAGCCATCTCATCCTCTGTCGTCCCCTTCTCCTCCTGCCCCTAATCCCTCCCAGCATCAGAGTCTTTTCCAATGAGTCAACTCTTCGCATGAGGTGGCCAAAGTACTGGAGTTTCAGCTTTAGCAACATTCCTTCCAAAGAACACCCAGGGCTGATCTCTTTCAGAATGGACTGGTTGGATCTCCTTGCAGTCCAAGGGACTCTCAAGAGTCTTCCCCAACACCACAGTTCAAAAGCATCAATTCTTTGGCACTCAGCTTTCTTCAAAGTCCAACTCTCACATCCATACATGACCACTGGAAAAACATAGCCTTGACTAGACGGACCTTTGTTGGCAAAGTAATGTCTCTGCTTTTTAATAGGCTATCTAGGTTGGTCATAACTTTCCTTCCAAGGAGTAAGCGTCTTTTAATTTCATGGCTGCAGTCACCATCTGCAGTGATTTTGGAGCCCCCCAAAATAAAGTCTGACACTGTTTCCACTGTTTCCCCATCTATTTCCCATGAAGTGATGGGACCAGGTGCCATGATCTAAGTTTTCTGAATGTTGAACTTTAAGCCAACTTTTTCACTCTTTTCTTTCACTTTCATCAAGAGGCTTTTTAGTTCCTCTTCACTTTCTTCCATAAGGGTGGTGTCATCTCCATATTTGAGGTTATTGATATTTCTCCTGGCAATCTTGATTCCAGCTTGTGCTTCTTCCAGCCCCGCATTTCTCATGATGTACTCTGCATATAAGTTAAATAAGCAGGGTGACAATATACAGCCTTGACAAACTCCTTTTCCTATTTGGAGCCAGTCTGTTGTTCCATGTCCAGTTTTAACTGTTGCTTCCTGACCTGCATATAGGTTTCTCAATAGGCAGGTCAGGTGGTCTGGTATTCCCATCTCTTTCAGAATTTTCCACAGTTTATCGTGATCCACACAGTCAAAGGCTTTGGCATAGTCAATAAAGCAGAAATAGATGTTTTTCTGGAACTCTCTTGCTTTTTCCATGATCCAGTTCATGTTGGCAATTTGATCCCTGGCTCCTCTGCCTTTCCTAAAACCAGCTTGAACATCAGGAAGTTCATGGTTCATGTATTGCTGAAGCCTGGCTTGGAGAATTTTGAGCATTACTTTACTAGTGTGTGAGATGAGTGCACTTGTGCGGTAGTTTAAGCATTCTTTGGCATTGCCTTTCTTTGGGATTGGAATGAAAACTGACCTTTTCCAGTCCTGTGGCCACTGCTGAGTTTTCCAAATTTGCTGGCATATTGAGTGCAGCACTTTCACAGCATCATCTTTCAGGATTTGGAATAGCTCAACTGGAATTCCATCACCTCCACTAGCTTTGTTTGTAGTGATGCTTTCTAAGACCCACTTGACTTCATATTCCAGGATGTCTGGCTCTAGGTCAGTGATCACACCATCGTGATTATCTGGGTCATGAAGATCTTTTTTGTACAGTTCTTCTGTGTATTCTTGCCACCTCTTAATATCTTCTGCTTCTGTTAGGTCCATACCATTTCTGTCCTTTATCGAGCTCGTCTTTGCATGAAATGTTCCCTTGGTATCTCTAATTTTCTTGAAGAGATCTCTAGTCTTTCCCATCCTGTTGTTTTCCTCTATTTCTTTGCATTGATCATTGAGGAAGGCTTTCTTATCTCTCCTTGCTATTCTTGGGAACTCTACATTCAGATGCTTATATCTTTCCTTTTCTCCTTTGCTTTTCACTTCTCTTCTTTTCACAGCTATTTGTAAACCCTCCTCAGATAGCCATTTTGCTTTTTTGCATTTCTTTTCATGGGGATGGTCTTGATCCCTGTCTCCTGTACAATGTCACGAACCTCCGTCCATAGTTCATCAGGCACTCTATCTATCAGATCTAGTCCCTTAAATCTATTTCTCACTTCCACTATATAATCATAAGGAATTTGATTTAGGTCATACCTGAATGGTTTAGTGGTTTTCCCTATTTTCTTCAATTTAAGTCTGAGTTTGGTAATAAGGAGTTCATGATCTGAGCCACAGTCAGCCCGGTCTTGTTTTTGTTGACTGTATAGAGCTTCTCCATCTTTGGCTGCAAAGAATGTAATCAATCTGATTTCGGTGTTGACCATCTGGTGATGTCCATGTGTAGAGTCTTCTCTTATGTTGTTGGAAGAGGGTGTTTGCTATGACCAGTGCATTCTCTTGGCAAAATTCTATTCGCCTTTGCCTTGCTTCATTCCATACTCCAAGGCCAAATTTGCCTGTTACTCCAGGTGTTTCTTGACTTCTTACTTTTGCATTCCAGTCCCCTATAATGAAAGGACATCTTTTTTGGGTGTTAGTTCTAAAAGGTCTTGTAGGTCTTCATAGAACTGTTCAACTTCAGCTTCTTCAGTGTTACTGGTTGGGGCATAGATTTAGATTACCATGATATTGAATGGTTTGCTTTGGAAACAGAGATCATTCTGTCGTTTTTGAGATTGCATTCAAGTACTGCATTTCAGACTCTTTTGTTGACCATGATGGCTACTCCATTTCTTCTAAGGGATTCCTGCCCACAGTAGTAGATATAATGGTCATCTGAGTTAAATTCACCCATTCCAGTCCATTTTAGTTCGCTGATTCCTAGAATGTCGAATTTACTCTTGCCATCTGCTGTTTGACCACTTCCAATTTGCCTTGATTTGTGGACCTAACATTCCAGGTTCCTATACAATATTGCTCTTTACAGAATTGGACCTTGCTTCTACCACTAGTCACATCCACAACTGGGTATTGTTTTTGCTTTGGCTCCATCCCTTCATTCTTTCTGGAGTTATTTCTCCACTGATCTCCTGTAGCATATTGGGCACCTACTGACCTGGGGAGTTCCTCTTTCAGTATCCTATCATTTTACCTTTTCATACTGTTCATGGTGTTCTCAAGGCAAGAATACTGAAGTGGTTTGCCATTCCCTTCTCCAGTGGACCACAATCTGTCAGACCTCTCCACCATGACCTGTCCATCTTGGGTGGCCCCACACGGTATGGCTTAGTTTCATTGAGTTAGATAAGGCTGTGGTCCATGTGATCAGATTGGCTAGTTTTCTGTGATTGTGGTTTCAGTGTGTCTGCCCTCTGATGCCCTCTCGCAACACCTACTGTCTCACTTGGGTTTCTCTTACCTTGGATGTGGGGTATCTCTTCACGGCTGCTCCAGCAAAGTGCAGCCACTGCTCCTTACCTTGGACGAGGTCGCTCCTCCTGACCTTGAATGTGGAGTAGCTCCTCTCAGCTCTCCTGTGCCCGTGCAGCCGCTGCTCCTTGGATGGGAAGCCCTCACATATCATGAAATACATAAAAATTTTTTTAAATCATTTAAGCATGTAAAAATCATTCTTAGTTCACCAGCCAATCATAAAAAGGTGGTGGACCAGATTTGATGGGCCATAGTTTGCCAACCTCTGATCCAGTGCAAGAGATGGAAAGCAATCAAGACAAGTTAAGAATATGGTATTTTAGATAAGTGCCAAGGAGAAAAACAACAACAAAGACGAAAGGGGGAGGCAGATGAAGGCTTAGATAAGATGTCTGTCCAGGTGAGTCTCACTGAGAAGGTGACTTTTGTGTCAAAATCTAAAGAAAGTGTGAGAATGAGCTGCCTGGTGTTTACAGTAAGCAAGAGAGCTTTATTTGCTATCAGTCTAGCATCTGCCACCTGACCAGACTGAACTCCTTGAGAGCCAAGACTGTGTCCCTGCCTGGTGCTGAGCTGTGCTTAGTCAAATACGTTTGTGTGTATGTGTGTGTGTGAGAGAGAGAGAGAGAGAGATGAGCAGAACTGGGTTTGAATTCCAGCTCACCCACCTTCCCACAGTGGAACCTGGGGAAAGCTCCTTCACCTCTGAGTCTTAGATTCCTCATCTGTGAAGTGGGAGGCATTTCATCAGAAGGTGTAGGATTGATGAGATGGCACATGGAGTGTGCCTGACTTGTCCTGATGCTGAGTTACAGGCTGTCATTTTATTGGAAAGAGACAGAAGCTCTGCCATGGAGTAGCTCCTGGGTTGGCTCTGTGAAGCCAGGGACCTGGCCTTCCCATCCCATGTCTATCACCTCTGCCCCAAGAGGCCTTGGACTTCCTACAGCTGAGCCCAGAGCAAAGGGACCCCATCACTCCTATTTGCCACAGGGACATGGGCAGAGGAAGGAGCACCATGCCAGGAATCTAGAGCCCCAAGTTCCAGTTCTGACTGTATCACTGCCTCCCTTGAAACCCTGAATAGGTCACACCCTTTGACTGGACAGTGATCCCAAAGAGAAGACAAATAAGCTGGGCCCTACAACTGCCCCAGCTGACTGCCTGGAGAGTTTCCAGGCTGCAGCACAAGGAAGGAAAAAACTCATAAGCAGGGGAGCCAGGATTCAAAACCAAACCTCAGTCTTAACCAGCATGCTGATCCGCTTCCCCCAGGGCCCAGCCAGCTTTGGCCCAATGGCTCCCTGAAAGCAATGGGAGTCCCAATACACAGGTTCAAGTCTTACCATTGTCACTTCCTGGCCACATGATCTCAGATGGTTCTCAGGTGGCTGAAGCTGCCTATAGGCAGGACTCTTTTGTTCTTGTCATTCAGGCTAATGTCACCTCTCAGAAAGCCCTGGCCACACCCCCACGGAAGCCCCAGTTACTGTCACTGACCCTTGTCCTGTTGGTCTTTCAGGGCCATGACTACCAGGGCATGACTATCTGGTTTCCTTTTCCTCATTGCCTCATGTCTTCCCTCCAGACTGTAACTTCAATGAAGGCAGCACTCATGTGGGTCTCATCCATCACTGGGTCTCCAGCACCTAGGACAGTGCCCGGCAGACTCTGGGTGCTCAGAAGACACTGTAAACTGGATGAAGTCAAAGAACCCTCAATGATCATTCAGTCAAGTGCCCCACCTTCCCTTCATTGAACAGATGTGGGGGCGGGGGGTGGGGGACTGAGGACCACAGAGGTGAGGAACTTGCCAAAGAGTTTAAGGCAGAGCAGGGCGTGAACCCCAGACTTGTTTCCCAGCCTCAGTTTCCACATCAGAACAATGGGTTTTGTTCTGGTGGCCTGAATGCAGGACAGAGCAACCAGCTCCAGTTAGCTGAGGCTGGGAGATAGTGGGGATGACCTCTTCAGAGCCACTGAGCAGGAGACCTGCAAGAGGAGAGTGTCTGAGCCTCAGAAGACCCCAAGTGTCAGGATAAAGCCTTCTGCCAGTGCTGCAGCCAGGGGAGGGGTTACTATTACTATCATTGTTTCCCCATCTACTCTCAGGGTCTTGCTAAGGTGCAAATGTGACAACGACTCTGTGTCCAACTCTTTGAGACCCCATGGACTGTAGCCCACCAGGCTCCTCTGTCCTTGGGGTTCTTCCAGCAAAAATACTGAAGCAGGTTGCCATTTCCCTTTTCAGGGGATCTTCCCAACCCAGGGATTGAACATGTGTCTCATGTGTCTCTTGCATTGGCAGGCAGATTCTTTACCACTAGTGCCACCTGGGAAGCCCATGAATAGGATGATTTAAATGTATCCACCGTGGGAATTTCTCTGGTGATCCAGTGGTTAAGACTGTGTGCGCCCAATCCTTGGTTGAGGAACTAAGATCCTACATGCCGCAATGAAGACTTGGCACAGCCAATAAATCAATAAAAGTAAATCCATATTTAAAAAATCCATCCACATTGACAAGCAACTCCGAGAGAGAGGAAAGCAGGGTGGAGCCTCTTTGATCTTCCAGGACCTGGAGAGGTGAGGCCATTCGTCTGTCCTAAGGTTCACGGCCATGGCCCCACTAGACCCACCCAGCCACCCACAGGGCCCAAGGAGCCCTTTCTCCTCTGGTCTACTGGCCAAAATCCAGCCCAAGCACCTCAGGGCTTGACTGATTCTTCTAAGGCAGGCCCTGGTGGGGCCCCCAGTCTCTGGGGGCAGGGACAAGTCAAGTGCAGTCATGGCTGGTTTGAGTCTGACACAGTTGAATTCATGGTGCCCAATTAGCCATTAGCCAGCCCCTCAGGACAGACAGAGCATTAAAAAGAGGCTCAGCCCACAGGAGCCACCCGGCTGTTGCATTTCCAGCCCCAAATCCTCAGTCCCCAGGCCCTGAACTGGCAGCTGAACCAGGCCCACCCACGTTCTCTACTCCCTCCTGAGGCCCAGCAGGTGCCTGTGTGAGAGTTGAGTGGGGATGCCAACTCTGGGGAGCCCCGGGGGCAGCAGAGGGGCCTTGAGTCAGCTGGGGACCAAGGTCGATCAATCTTGCCTTCCCTAAGCACGCTCTGAGACAGGCCCTATGCTGGGTGCCCAAGGTTGGAGGTAAAAGGCAAGTCGCTGCCCTCAATGAGCCAATAATCAGTCTAATTGTGAAGGGAGACAGAAGACCAGACCACTGCAACGTGGTGTGGTCATCGCAGAGGACATGGCCAATCAGTTAAGGCTGGTCAGGGAAGCTCCCGGAGGACGTGCCCACTGTGCTGGCCAAAAGAACAAGTGGAGTAACTCAGGGTAAGAGGAAGAGAAAGAAGCTTCCAGGGAGAGGAGACCCTGGTCTATAAAATGGTAACAACATGCATCTCAAAGCATGTCGTGTTTTACAAGAAGGAAGGGGAAACGTCTTTTAAACTGGGACTCACAGGACACATTGAAGGAATTATTCCTTAGTCACCTATATAGACAGGGGTCTGAGGTCCCCAGGTTTCCCCATGAGAACCTCCCCAGGCCTGTGTCCTTGGGTACACCCAGGACCCACATCGCCATGGTTCTTGATATTATTCACCCCTAGAGTCCAGGCCCTGCAGGAGTTCCTAGGTCACCAGGCCCACCCTGGACCATGCCAGGTGCTAGGCAAAAGACAATGCCCACCAAGCCCCTCGTTGACATACTTGTATCTGGGCCCTAGTGCCCTCTAGTTCCAGCCTAGTCCAGCACTCGGTCCTCTTGGTTCCAGGAATTTTGCTTCTTGCTATGTTTCCACCCCTACCTTGATCATCACTCTTGACACACAGAAATAACTGTGACCTTGATGGCCCCTCACAGGTATGATTTGGATCTCCCACCTTCCTGACTTGGTCCACACGGAGGGAAATACTCCTTGTGGTTTTATTCCGACATCACCATGACAACCATCCACAGGACCACCACCTTTGACCACCATGATTACCACCATTGCCATCCTCACTCCAGGCTTGTTCACCTCTGTGCCCCTGCTCTGCCAGTTTTCTTTGCATGGAATGCTTTTCCCCTTGACGCCTCCATGGTAATGACTTAAGAATCAACCCCCTCTCCAGGAAGCATTTCACCCTCAAGTTTGGGTTAGGATCCCCTTCTCTGCTCCCTAAGATCAGGAGCCTTGGCAAGCCCTGATCCCCTGGTCTCACGGCTCTTCTGTTTGCCCCTTGATGGTGCACTCCTTGGGGGCAGGGCCATGTCTTCTGCAGCTTTATATTCCTGGCGCTGAGCCTGGCTCAGAGTGGGTGCTCAGGAAATATTTGTTGAATAGATGAATGCTTGTTAAATAAATGTATGAAATGTTGCAAATCATGAATCAGAGAGCTTTTGGCAGGAAAGAAGAGGGGGAGATGTACTATGCTCCTCCAAGGAAGGGAGTAAAAGGGGGATCAGACTGGGGAGGAGAGTTTAGGGGGGTTTGGTAAAACTTGCTGGGTAGGGGGAGACCTGACTCAGATATACTCCATCAGCTGAGAAGCCTTCTCAGACCATAGTCTCCAGTTGGGTGTCTGGAGAAGTGGGGTCAGGGGTTCAATTGGCCACCAGCCTGTCCCTCTCCTTGAGGACCCTCAGCCTGGAGGAGGCGGAGGAGGAGGAGGCAGGGCAGCCCCCCTTGCAGCCACGCACACCGTGGCCTCCACTCGACCCCTTTAAGACAGCCCCGGCGGCCTCCCTTTGCTTGTTGAAACTGTTCAGTTTTCGGACAGGACAGAGGAGGGGGGCGGGGGGAGGTCACACCTGTTGTGGAACTTGAGAGAAGGCTTATTTATAAATGTTCAGGGCCCGGGATTCTTGCAGAGCTGATGTCCGGAGGGGAAGGTCACCAAAATGCTTGTTTATAAAAGCAACAGCAACTGGGAACACCATAAACGGGCTAAACGATGAAATTAACAAGCTACCCGAGGCGGGGCATGGCGGGGCACGATGGGGCCTCCGCTGGCCGGGCACCGCTGCTGGCCAGAGCCCCAGGCCTGCCTACAAGCCAGGTCCCTCCTCTGCTCCAGCAGCCCTGCCCGCCCCCCAAGGTCTGGCCTCCCTCCATGCCACCCCCACCCCACACCCACCGTTGCCCCGTCCCACAGCCCATGTGGCAGCAACTCTGGGGTGCAGCCCTTTGCTAAGCCACCCTAGCAAAGGCCATATCCTCATCAGCCCACCGTGAGCACTTCTGGGCCCCCACCTTCCCTGTGCCCCTCAAATGTGTCTTGTGGTGCCAAATTGAGAGTGGTGGGGTGTTTTTTATTTTTGGCTCTCTGAGGCTGGCTGCAGCCTTCCAGCCTGCCCCCGCCCTACCTCGGGGTGAGGCTGGGAGCCCCCTGGAAGTGGCAGGGGGCGGATATTTCTCCCATGCTCACCCCTCCCAGGACTGTCTTGTCCAATTCCCAGTTTCAGGAAAGCTGTGTTTTCTTTGCGTGACTGATGGCTGAACAGGTGGCTTCTGGGTTAGAGAGTGTCAAGTGAACAGCGGCCGGGAGAAGTGGCCCTTTTATGGCTCACTTTCGCTGCCTGCCCGGTTCTTGGCTGCTGACAGCGACCTGGCCTCCCCCACCCCCACCCCACCCCCTGTGAGGGTGTGTATCAGGCTGCCCACCCATCCTGACCCTGCAGCCCACCAGATGGGGCGGTCAATACACAGATTCCTCAGCAAGGGGGCATAAGGGTAGCTGAGGGGGTGACACCCTGCCCTCCTGCGTACCATCACCCACTTACATGCGTGCACACATCACATGTGTGATCACAGACACTCAGGAACGGTCACAGGAGGAGGACATGTGTTCTCTTGGATGCAAAAACACCTGCCTCCCTTACCTCTCTATTTTCCATCAAATTCAGCAAGGGTCAGACAAATGACTCTGTGCCTGGCAGGGTGCTCAGTCCTAGACCCAACATGCCCAGCCCCAGACACACTAGGCCCCACACTCGCTCCACCTCTCAGCCTGCCTTGCACACACAGGGCTCCCCACCAGCCTCTCCTTCCAGCTCTTTGCCTCAGTTTCCCCAGGTGTGTGTCTCTCTGTCTCTGAGTGACCTCTCATCTCTCTCCTTCCTCTCTACCATCTCTGAGTCTGTCTCTGTTCTCCTGGTTCTCTCTTTGCTCTCTCCCTCCCTCTCCTGTTCTAGATAAATCTGCCTCTGTGTCTCTCTCTTGCCCTCTCTCCCCTCCTATCTCTCCCCACTCTCTCCGGCTCTCTCTCTGGCACAGAATCCCCACCCTTACAGCACACCCTCCAAAGTCATCATCGTCAGATCTATTTTCTCCCTCAGCCTCACTACTCAAAATTTCTGTGTGTGTTTTTTTTTTTTTTTCTGGCCACACCATGCAGCATGCGAGATCTTAGTTCCCCAACCAGGGATCGAACTCATGCCCCCTGCAGCAGAACCACAGAGCCTTAACCACTGGACTGCCAGGCAAGTCCCACTACTCAGAATTTCTGAGAGGAGCTGCACTTCAGCCGGGCCTTGGCATGGGCCCTTCTGGGGTCACTGGTGTCCTCGTGGCCCACGGACAACCCACAGGCCCCTCACCCCAGGGCAGGGGGCAGGGGCAGAGACTGGCCTGGCTCAGACATCTCTTGGCTCAGGCTAGGAGTGGGCTGCTGGCCTCGCACCTCTCTTTGGTAGAGTTGGGGAGGTCTTGGATGTGAGATCTGGATATCTTGTCAACCAGTGGGCCATGGCAGTGGGGCTGGGCTTGTGGGAGGGGGCACTGCCAAAGTTTATTCACCACCATCCTTGGCTACTATAATGAGTCCCCCAGGCGTGCCCAGAACCCTGTGAAAACTGTTCAAGATCCTGGATCCTGCCTCTCCATTTAAGGGCTGCTGCCTCCCCAGGGAAGGGATGGATGTCAGACCTCTGTTAAGACCTTGTGTGTGTTTCGCTCAGTCGTGCCCAACTCTTTGTGACCCCATGGACTATAGCCCACCAGGCTCCTCTGTCCATGGGGTTCTCCAGGCCAGAATACTGGAATGGTTTGCCATTCCTTTCTACAGGGGATCTTCCAGACTCAAGAATTGAACCTGGGTCTCCCACAGTGCAGGAAGATTCTTTACCATCGGAGCCACCAGGGAAGCCCCCTGAGGAGGGACAACTGAGCTGCCCTGAGCATGCCTCAGCCTCAGGAGTCAGGGACGTGAGGGGCCCCAGACAACTTGCTGGTCTAAGGCAGGCAGAAGAGCCTGAGGAGGAACACTAGAGGCGTCCAGCCTTAGAAAGGCCCTCCACCCTGCTTCATGCCTAGAGAGCATCCTAGCTTCCCTCCTGCCCTTCTCACCAGCTCCTGAATCCGCAGGGAAGTAGGCAAGGTCTATTTCAGTAACATAACAGGAAGGGATCTTGGCAGGGCAGGGCTTGCTCCTGAGGCCAAAGATAGAGGTAAGGTGGGCCCAGGAGACCACCCCACCATGCCTGAACCCTCCCACACCCACACACCCTTTGCCTCCCACTTTTCTGCCTGGGATTCATTTGATTACATGTTCATTTGGCAAATATTCACTGAGCACCTACTGTGTGTCAGGCACTGTTCCAGGTACCCTGATAGGCCCACAGTCTAGAGAGAGGGACAGACAATTAACAGAAAAGCAAGTATGTAGTTACATCTGGAATAAGCTCAGCAAAGGAGGCAAGATCATGCCACTGTGGACATGAAAAGGAAGGCTCCGCAGAGGGAGGGGGCAGAGGCCTCTCTGAGGAGGTGGGCTTTGAACCTCAAGACGCTCCTTCCATCCTGGAGGTAACCTCCTCTCCAGGTAGGAAGCCAGGATTTCATACTCTACCTCATTACTAAGAGTGGGCAGACCCATAGTGGATTAATAGTTGTAAAAGCTTCAGCTGTAAGTTAACTTGTTAAGGGCCTATGAATGCCAAGCACTCTGCAATTTTCCTCTGTATGATCTCTTTTGGGCTTCCCTGGTGGCTCAGATGGTAAAGAATCTGCCCGTAATGCGGGAGACTCAGGTTTGATCCCTGGGTGGGGAAGATCCCCTGGAGAAGGCTAACCCACTCCAGTATTCTTGCCTGGAGAATTCCATGGACAGAGGAGCCTGGTGGGCTACAGTCCATGGGGTCGTAAAGAGTTGGACATGACTGATCGATTAACACTTTCATTTTCATGATCTCTTTTAATGCACAGAACAAGCTCTAGGGAGATACTCATAAAAGACTTTTGAGATAGATGTATACATATAGCTGATTCACATTGTTGTACAGCAGAAACTAACACGACATTGCAAAGCAATTATACTACAATTAAAAAATAAAATAAATAGAAAAAATCAGAGTGGAGGAGACTCTTAAAGATGAGAAAACTGAGGCTCGGAGAGGTTACGTGGCTTCTTTGATGTCACACAGCTTGTGGGAAAACAGGAGCAAGATTTGTGTGACCTCTACCTCCCCCATGTCCACGCTCCTAGATTCTCCTCCTGCTTGGGAGCCATTTTGGCCCCAGAAAAGAGGGAACAGGTGGGGCAGGAGAAACTGGGGGAAGAAGAGGGCTCCGCTTCCCTTCCCAGCCTATCTGTTCCCCATCAGGCCCTCTAGACTGGGACTCTAGTCCCTTTCTTCTCCTCTACCATGGACTGTGGGCCCCACAGAATGCTCCTAGCAGGCTCCTGACTCCAGCCCCTCAAATCATCAGGGCCCCCCTACTCTGCAGGCACTCTGGGTGGAGTAAGGCCCCACCCCAGCTTCCAGTTGCCATTGTCTTCTCCAGACAACCATTAGCATACGTGCAATGCAATTACCCTTCAGCTCTCCTGGTCCTGGGCTGACGTGGAGGCCCCATCCCCAGTGATTTGGGGGAAAGGGGGGTTATTACAACTCACAAAACCTTAAATTAAGAATTGAATAAGGGAAGCGTCGCATGCCACTTCTGAAAGGCTGCCAGCCAGGCTGGGGTGGGTGACGGGTGTGTTATACACCAAGAGGATGGAGGAGCTGACAGATGTGGGAATGGTAGCGAGGCAGGAACTTGGCTGGTGCCCTCCATAACAAGGCCTGGGGCTGCCCAGAGTCTCACGGGCTGGGTGTGAATGGTCAGATCCCCAAATATCCCCTATGACTATAGGATTTGCAAAAGGCAAAAGTAGGGCTTGATCCAGATTGTGATGGGGAGGCAGGGATGTGTGATCAGTCTTCCTAGGGAACTTGAAGTAGAGCCTGAACATTAAAGTGAAGTTAGCGTGGGACCCTTTGGCCATCCAGTGGTTAAGACTTCAAGCTTCCACGTGTATGGGTTTGATTCCTAGTTGCGGAACTAAGATCCCATATGCCAAGCAGTGCAGCCCAAAAAAGAGAGAGAGAGAAGTTATCCAGGTGAAGTGGGGAGGGCATGATCTAGGCATTGGGACTGGTTTGTGCCAAGGTCCTGTGTGGGAGAAACCACTGCACAAGGCAGGTAAAGAGCTAGAAAGATGGTGGAGACCGGAAATGGAGCTGTAGACAAGCGGGTGACCCTGGGGAAGTCAGCAGGGTCCACTCCCTGACACGCCGTGTTGGCCAGCATACAACTTGGGATTTGATGGCAGGGCTGCGGGAGGTGTGTACAGTATAACCGTGCTGCGTTAAACAAGGTCTCTGTGGCCACCGTGCAGAGAAAAACTGGAGTTGGCGGCGGCTCTGGGGACCCTCCAGGAGGCCCCACGCAGTGCTCCTGGAGCAACACAGTGGCCACTTGGACTAGAGGGACAGGGGCGAGGGAGAGAAGGGGACCACCCTGAGTGGTACTTGTAATGGGATGGATCACAGTGGTCATGGTGGGGATGAGCATGTTATATGGGGAGTGTGTGCAGCTTGGGGAGCCTAGGTGGGAGTGAGGTGGAGGGGCAGTTGGAAGGTGGAGGGAGAGAAAAGATTTAGGTTTGGGTATGGATATCACAACCCCCCTGAGCCACAGTTTCCTCCAACTCTAAAGCTCAGTGCAATGCCTGGATCCCACGTGAGAAGGTCAGAGCTTGCAGGGGTGGGAGCCTGGGGTGGGGGTGAGGGCATGAGGAATGCAGAAATGACCTAGAAGGTGTGAGTTGTGACTCCACTTGTCCAGGTGGGGCTAATGGAGGGGACTCAGGGTTGGGTGGAGAGACAGCACCCAGCACTGCAGGGTAGGAGGCTGTCACCCCGTTCTGTTGCTCCCCTGCTGTGTGTCCCTGGGCTTGTCCCCGGACTAGCTCGAGTTCTCATCCTCAAGGGGGACCCCCTGGCTCTGGTGCTCTTGGAAAAGGGCAAAGCCCAGGACCCGCTCCCAGGAAAAGGGGATCTCAGCCCAGGCTCAGGGGGGCTTTGCTGAAGGTCAGCTCGGACTGGCCCTCACACCAGCTGTGCAGCCAGGACCCGGGCTTTCTCTGTCTCCATTGGAGCTTGGGGTTGAAGGTGAGAGTCCGAGGCCCCTCCCTTCTACTCTCACTCCTCTCCTGTACCCTGAGCTGGGCCCTGCACGCCCCACGGCTCTGGCATCCCCCCCCTCTTCCACACACCTCCCAGGCTGGCAACTCAGCCGAGAGCCAAGAAGAAGCAGAGGCTTCAAGGTCAGTGGGGATGAGCTCATGGGCAAGGGGAAGATGGGGCTGAGATACCCCCACCTCGCACCGCGGGGACAGCAGGCAGAGAGGACTCCCTCTGAAGCCCTGTGACCCTGGGCTGCAGGGGAGCGGTGGAGAAGCAGGCAAGAGCGGGCCCTTCCCCCAGCCAGGAGCCCTGGGCCTCTGCTCGTATATCTGTCCCTGGATAATGTATATCCAGCTTATGGAAAATATTCATAATGCTCCTTACACCAAACTGGCCCCCTTCCATAGTGCGTGATCTAAAATTAAATCCATTTCAAATATACAGTAGATCGAGTCAAGCTAATATAAATGAAACATGATTAATAGGCAAAACGCTGTCTTCCTTCTCAGGGATGGGGGGAGGCAGGGCTGGGGCGACTCTCCCTCTCCCTCCCCACAGCTCCCCAGAACCCCCAAAGCCTCCACACCCCTGTCTGTCCTCATTTCAAACTCCCCTCTCCCTGAACCTCAAATGTGGACCAACCTTAGAATTTGCCCAAACGATGCCAGGCCATGAGAGCAGAGCAGTTGAGAGCATGGACTTTGGCATGAGGACAGAGCCAAGCCCTTGAGGAGATGGCTTAGCCTCTCTGAGCCTCAGTTTCCTCATCTATACAATGGGATAGTAACAACCCCTTGCCTTGTAGGGTTGTTGTGAGTGACCAATGAGATGATACCGCAGGTAATGCACAGAAGTAGCCAGCACCCCCATAAAGACGGAGCACAGGTAGGTGGCCCCCAGAGGTCTGCTCCTTGGGCCCCCATGGGAGTCGGTATCTGTAGCCCCCTCTGGCCACCCAATCAGCCGGCAGAACAAGGGCCAGCCAGAATTCCTGCCATTGCAGGATACGCTGGGTGGGCTATTTTTAGTTTGTTGGCAAGTGACTGTTACTGACCAAATGTTCCCACCACTGGGGACAAACTCTGCTAAGAGGGCACTTGTGTGCTGAGCCCAGGGTGGGGAGGGGTGTTTGCGGCCCGTCCCCGGGGGCTCCACGTGTGTCCCCGTTGCAAACACATTTGGACACAGTTTCTGCAGCCGTTGGCAAAAAGCAGAAGGCCTGGGTGGAGCCAGGCAGCATGCACGCCTGAACTTTCTCTCCTTCCCAGCTGGGCACGTGGGTGCCTCTCACTAAGGACGCTCCTCGGCGTGGAACGAGAAGCAATGTCACCCTTGGAGAGGAGTGGAGCTCTCGGCTCACTGGCCAGCATGCTGTGTTCCTCCCTTCAGGAAAGACCGGGGCTTCCACGGGCTGTGTGTGTGCGCATGCGTGTCATGTCCGGTCATCACCTTCTGGGTGGTGTCCCACTCCAGGTATGGGTGCCCTCTCCTATCCACCTGGGCCCCCCCACCCACCGTGTTCCTATGTCTCTCAGACCCACACCATAACCCCTAACTGCGGGTGATCATCTGAATTTCCAAAGGGGAACCCCGTCTCTTGCACAAACCCCTAAGTCTTGGGGTGCCTTCATTCTTCCATCCGGAAAGCATCTCCAATCCCAGTGCTTCCTTTTTCTCCCCGAGGGATGGGAAGGAGACGAGCCCTAGGGGGTGGGAGGGGGCACCGTTGACTCTTTTCTTGTCATTGGCCATTTGCTGCCTGCTTCACCAGGCGTGTTTGGAGCATGTTTGCATAAAGTGGATGCAGGCTGCAATTCCGTGATGAATTCTATGAATACTAATCCGCTACTACCCTTGACCTTGGGGTCACCGAAAGATCAAAACCAAACCATTTAATATTTTCCTTTTGCAGATCAATAGAAGCATAAATTCCCCCTCAATGACAAGTATAATTTCAAACAGATCTATAGAAGGCATGCGTGCATTTCCAGCCGCAGACACTCGCTGCCTGCCTGGCCTTTTGGGGAGCAGACAGGAGTTTCTTGCCTTTTCTACCATTGAATTTCTTTTTGCCTTTTTTTATGGCTCTGAAATGCTATTTTCAGCAGCTGCTGTCATATAAATATCTCCTGTTTTTCTTCTCCTCTTTCCCTCCTGGTGAAAAGGGCAGGGGACCTATTGAAAATTCCGCTTTATCTCTTTCAGTCGGGTTCAAGTACAGGTCGAATAATCGATCCCTCCTCCTTTTCTTTTTTAAGTTTCCTGTCGTTCTTTTTGGCCAGATCAGCAGCGGAGAGAAACCAGGAGGGGAGTTCTCTTATGTAGATCCTCTCAGAGGTCTCTATCGCTGGGTCTCTGTGTGCGTGTGCTCGCTCGTCCACACGAGCAATCTGCGATTGAGTGGGGGGTGGTGTGAGTGTATAAGTGTGTGTGTGTACCTTTGTGTTCAAACTCTCACCCAGAACTTGAGGAGGGTGGAAACAGAAAATCATCAAAGAGAAAAATTTGAGGGCAGGAGTGGGCATCGTTAACCCGTGCAGCTCCCAGGCAGAATCTGGGCTGGGAAGACTGGGAAGGTCTCCCAACTGGCTTTTCACGCTTGCACCTCACCAAAGCATCTGAGTCTTTTTAAGAATACAACTCCTCCGAGGGGAGAAAGATGCAAATAGAAAAAGGGAGAAACAAAACTAAACAAAACAAAACTGGAGGCGGAGGGGAAAAAAAGCCAAAGAGAAAGGGAATTAAACCATTAATCTGCCCAGATTTTTCCACTTCACAGAGTAATCAGTTTGGAAGTGACTGAAATAAAGTGGAAGCCACGACTGCCACCACCTCCTCCCTTTAGTCCGTGTTTCTTATTTTCGAAAAATCAGGGAGCCAGGAAGGAGGCCTCCCTGTCCCCCACAAAGGCCCAGTGTCCGCTCCAGAGGGGGACGAAGACCCCAGCCCTTAGCCGCAGCTTCCCAGTGCTGTGATGCCGGGGCAACGGCCACCCTGAGCTGGAGGTGCAAAGCCAAGATGATTTAATTTATAGAAAGGACAAGGATGTCGTGTAGCAGATTTAATCATCGGAGAGTTTAAAAAAAAATAAGGACCGAGCTAATGTCGTAATTTACATTTCAGGATAATAAAGAGAGAAAGACAGCAAAGGAAGGGCCCGTAGCCTGCGAGAGGCAGTGAGGAGGGGAGGCCGACCAGGGGGCCAAGGGAGCCCAATAGATTTGCCTGAAACACCAATAAATTTAAAAACAAACCCAGAAAGCTAAAGACAGCCCCTGGAAAGTGCTGGGAAAATGGACCATCGATTTTAGACTTGATCTGCATTTTGTATTTTAATAATGCTCTCTCTCTGTCTTTCCTTTTCTCTCTCTCCCTCTCTCCCTCTCTCTCTCTCTTTTGCAAAATATAAAAGCTGATCTGATAAATATTAATTTGAACCATCATAATGTATTTGAAAATTCCAGCTAAAATGTCACCACATGGAACATTAATGTAATATTTCAAGGCCCTGAGAGCAATACTCATATTGATTGCATTTATTTCACTCTAGGGAGGAGAGATAATTCTTCAATGTGGGACACATCTGGGAGCCAAGGAGGCAGGGGCTGAGGGGAGAAATGCGAAATTATATATGGTCATAAAAAATACAAAACAGAAAATCCTCCCCAAAACTCGCCCCTCTCCCGTGGCATCCCACACCCAAACTTGACTTTGTAATTTCTCAGTGTGGCGTGGGCCATGGAAGCCCGTGTGCCTCTGGGCACATGGCAAAAGCTTGAGTGTGTGCCTCTGGGGCAGTTGTTGCAGGACTGAGCCGCCTCTCCCTGGGCCCCACTGCGTGGGCCCTGCCTCCAGGCTCCGGAAGGCATCGGGGCCCAGCTGGGGATGGACAGACAGACAGAGGGGCTGGCCCAGCTGGGCCCCCCCCCCGGAGCTGTGGGGTGAAAGTTTGTGAATGCACAAGAGCTGTGGGGTCCTGGGAGGGGAGAGAGAAAGGAGAGGAGAGAAGGAGAAAGGAGGGGAGGGTGAGAAGGGGGAGCAAGAGGGGACACAGGCATGAGTGAAAAAGGAAGGAGGGGAGGGGAGTCAAGGGAGGGCAGAAAGGAGGGGGGAGAGTGAGTGGGGAGGGGAGGGGCAAGAGGGGAAGGGGGGCGCAGGCCGTCTGGAGTCCCAGTTCCTCTCACTGTCATTAAGGATATTGATGTGCTCAGGCGTCAACGAGTCTTTGCACAAGTGAAAGGAAATCCGATGCTGGTGATGACCCCAAGCACACGCCCTCCAAGCCCCCTGCCCGCCTGGAGCGGAGACCTGGGAGGCCTGGGGGAAGGGGTGTGCGGTGGTGAGACCCTGTAGAAGGCTGAGATGCTGAGGCCCTGTGATTCCAAGTGGAAGGCTGCTCCTTTCAGCAGCTACGGCTCCAGGGCTGGCTGCCTGGCCTCCTGCCTCCCCGTTGGCTGGTACCTGCAGCCCAGATGCAGACTGAGCAGGAATGCTCCCCTGGCTTAGTCTTAAGCCCGAATAGGAGCCTACCTTCCTCCTTGCTTCTTGGGAGTGCATGGGGTGGGGCCTTACAGCACCCCCAGAAGGCCAGGGGCAGGACAAGGGGAGGCCCCAGAGGCCCTGGGACTGGCCAAGGTCAGGTGCATCTTTGCCATTCTTCAGATCTCTGCACAAATGTCACCTTCTCACAGAAGCCCTCCCTGGCCACCTAGACAGACACTGACACATACTCCCCATCACGCCTGCGTGTTTTGTTTTAAGTAGAGCACTTGTCAGTAACTGGGATTATCTTAATTTGCGTGTACATGCTTTTTATCTCTCTTCCCCTCACTTGGAGATTAAGTTTTTAAGGTCAGGGACCTTGTCTAATGCATTCACCTTTATATCCCCTACACCAGGCACACAGCAGACGCTTCTAGGCGTTAGTTGACTTGATGGAAGGATGAATAAATGGATGGATGGATGCTAAAGGCTCTGCCCTTACGTGCACCACCCTCTCCTAGTCTGAGCCCCCTTTGAGCCGCGTGACCCAGCATCGCCCCCACCCCCCGACCCCTCCCCGCCCCAGCTCCCGCTGCCACCCGCCGCCTGCCGCCAAGGCTGCGCACCCCCGCCTCTCCTGAGCCGTCACTCGCGGAGCTGCCACAATATTGTGAAGGCTCCGCGCTCCCGCTCCTCCGCGCAGCCCGCAGCCCGCGCGGGGAAAGCAAGGGAGGCGGCGGGCTGGCTGCTCGGCGATGAATAATGCATGACCAAGGCGCCCCCTACCGGCGGTCGCGGGCTCCGCGGGGACACGGCCCCGCCGCGCCCCGGACCTCGCAGGGACCAGGTGGACAGGCCCGGTCTCACTGCCCCGCCCAGGTCCAAGGAGGAAACTTCCCGCCCCTGTCATCCCTCCTAGATCCAGCCGTCAAGCCCTTGCCGTTTCCGGGCTACCCTCCCTCCTTCTGTGTGGGGAGCATTGCTTTAAGGTCGTTTGGGGCGGTGGGGGCGGCTGCACAAAGCTGGGACAAGCCTCTAGGGATTCTGATCCCAGGAGTGGGGAGTGGGATGAGGAAGCCCACCTCCCTCTCACCCCACGGCTTCTGTACCAGGATTTGAGCTGAGAGGGCAGTGTGTGGCCTCCAAAAAGGACCTGCTGGAAGGTGGGGGAGAGCAGAGAACACGGCTTAATCCGCTTATAAAAATTAGTACAAATTATTTGGTGACATTTTGGTCTCTATAGCTCATGGTAAATATCTAAATATATAATTATCTGATTAAGTTAATGTTATCAAAAAATTAGTGCCAACAGTATCACAAGTGTTTCCAAGTTTCTGTAGAACATTTAGAACATTGAGATGCCCTTTTTTTTTTTAATTTAAAATATGGGAAAGCCCACTATATATGTGTGATCATCTGTCATTTTAGAATAAAATGTCTTCCTGGGAGCCTCCTTTCTGGGAGGAATGGACCTTCTTGGCTGCCTTCAACCAGGAAATGCCAGGTGGCAGAGGGCACAGGTCAAGGTTGATAATCTGATCCCCCCAAGGCCTGGAGTGATCCCCAGTGGCTGTGATCTCGGGTTCCACTGCCAGGATTGCTTGTTCCCCAGGCCCACCGCATCCTAACAGGCAGGTGATGAAAAGGGAGCCAGAGATCTCCCTTGAGCAAGCAGCTGCTTTCCTCCCGGTCATGCAGGCCCTGGGGAGCAGGGGCTCTCCTCATTGAGAATAGACTCTATTGACACTCCCCAGGCTCCCAGTCATTCCTCCTGTAGCCTGATCTACTGTCCAGCCTTAAGGAGGGGCGACCCTTCCAGAGGCTGGAAACTCCAACCTCTCAGAAGGGGCTCCTATCTCTCGGGCATCTGCTGAAAGACTGGCACATGTTAGGGTCTCTAGGCCCAACAATGCCCTGGGAAGGCAGACTGTGAGCCCCACACTACCGATGAAGAAACTGAGGCTCAGAGAGGTACAGTCATGGGCCCAAGACCACCCAGTTCAGATTTGAACTCAGACGTACACTCTGCAGAGCCTGAGGCGAAAGGCCTGGGGCAGGGAGGAGGAACTCTAGCCCTCTGCCCAGATTGTCCTCTTGTGGCCTGGACCCCACACTCCGCTAAGAGGTCAGACTTGAATCCCAAGCTGGATCACAGTGCTCCTGGTGGAATCTTGGGGCAACACTTGGTCTAGATGACTACAAATGGGTTGCAAACTTAAGTGTCCTGGGGACTGGTAGGCATCACCACACATGGGAAATCTATGGTCCCCCATTAGTTTCCCAAATAGCTTTGGGTCTTACGAAAACAACAGTTCAGGGCAATGATTGACAACCTATTAGCAACCTTCACCCTGGAATCTTGCTCCTTCAAGTGAGGCCCAGGTTCCAGACCCTGTCTGACTTTGCTTTGCTCTGTTGCCTCACCCAACAAGTCTGACCTCTCTGAGCCTCTGTTTCTTCATCTGTAAACTGGGGATAAAAACAGTACCCATATCACAGGGGGTTACATGGACCAGGCGAGTGGAGGGATGTGCAGGATTTTGTAGGGCAACCCAGGGTCCTGCCAAGATAATTCTTGTTAGTAAGTTGGGGTCCTCATTGGTGGCTCTTTTAGTTTGGGTTTCCCCAAAAGCAGACCAGGGATCTGGGTGTGTGCCATTTGAGAGGGATCCCACAGGAGAACAGTGAGGGGGTGGGGAGGCAGGAGGAGGAAGATGTGTCACTGAGCAATTGCCACAGGGCTCATGAGTCCTGCAGAGACTAGAGCACAGTTCAGGACTGTCCCAAGGTGTGTGTGTTGGTGGGGGTGGGGGCGGGGCAGGGTGCAATTTATCCACCAACTCCCATCTGTCATTGGTTGATTGGTTGAATGAGAGTCACAGGAGGTGGAGCTTGCACCTAAAGACCAGAGAGATGTCCTTGGGGTGCTGAAGTCAGAGTGATGGTAGCCCTCTGTAGAAGCTGCAGGTGCCTTTGGGGGCAGGTGGAAGGACAAAGAATGGGCCAGTGCCCACCCCTCTTCCCTCCTCTTCAACAGCTGCTCCTGCCAATATCGGTGCCCACTCTGGGCCACACCAGGCTCTGGAGTCAGAGACCAGCCAGATTCAGCTGCAAGCTTGTCAAGGGGGTGGGAGAAAGCCCAGTTTTCCAGAGAATGAATGTTGAGAGAGTCTTCTGGCCTTTCTCGGAGCCCAGAGGCAGAGTATTCAACTTCTGGGGCTGAGAAGGCTTCCTGGAGGAGGGGACACTTTCTAGCAGAACTTTGAGCCAGAGACTCTCTTCTCTGTCCTGGGGCCTAGAGGGACCTCACCCTCACTGTCCAAAGTTCCTTCCGGCTGTGGTAGCTAATATTGAATTGCTGGGAGGGGCTGGTAACTCTGCCGCTTCATCATCCTGGACACCAGGACAGCTGTCCTCCAATCTGACTTTGTCCCACCCCTGGTGCTGCTGGGTGGGGGTGGAGGGTCTAGGCAGCAGTCAGTGATGAGAAAGAGCAGTTCCGGGCTTAGGACCTGAGGGACTGTCTGAGGTTAGCCACCAGGAAGTTCCCAAAGCTTCCTGAATGACTGGAGAGCTTGCTGCAAATTTGGATACAGGTTTCATTCAGACCTCCCGACTCAGAGTATTCAGGCTAGAATACTTCTGCATTTTCAAGCAAGTACCCCGGGGCCTCCCGATGCTACTAGCGGACTTGGGTTGGGGACCCATCTCCTGCTCTGCACTGAGCTCATGGTTACCTCCCCTGGCCCACCACAGACTTCCTGTGGCCACCATGAGCTCCTGGGAACATCCCTCCCACATAGCTCCCTTTGTCATCTCTCCTTAATCATCCCCCCCACCCTGGATCTGCATTGCCAAGGAAAGGGGGAGAGGCAGAGGAGACAGTCTTCGGAGGGACGTCCTCTCTACCTCTGCAAACTCCACCCCACAGAGACGCGCCACCTCTGTTCCCTGGAGAGCTGGGGAAGCATGGGGGTTCCTCTGTGACTGAATCTGTGACCTCCCACTCATTCATATGCATGGATCAAATTTTGGAAATACAATTAATTACCTGTTGTTGTGTCTGCTTTAATTATTGTCGTGTTTTCTATGCGCTTAACACAATTTAATGAACAGTTGGGGAAACAAAATCTTCTTGGGGTCCAGGGCTCGGGAAAGCTGGGCTCTGTCCCCGGCCCTGGGAAGCACTTTCCACCTGTCATTCATGGTCACATCCATTCATTCTTTCACGCGTTTGTTCATTCATTCTCCAGCCAGTTTGTCATTGATTCATTCACTCGACCCCACATTCATTCAGGTATTCATTTATTCATTCATTCATTCATTTATCTGGTAAATATGCATTAGCTAAGCCACATGACAGGCTCCAGGAGAGGTGCCAGGAAGGTCACGATAAATAAAACGAGAAGGTCCCTGCCTTTTAAGAGCTGACAATCTGGAGGGGTAGACAGACAATAAATACATGCAGAGAATACAAATTGAGCCAGGACGGCCAGGGAGGACTTCTTGGAGGAGGCAACATTTAAACACATTCCCTGTTTTACTCACTTGTTTATTCATCCATTCAAGCAGAGCAGGCTGTATTCCTGGATAGAACAAGAGATAGAAGGCCCCATTCTGAGCCAAGACCCACGGGGAGAGACAACTGGTGGCCAAAGTATTGCAACATACCAGGCAACACGGTGGTGAAGGTAGAAACAGTGGGAGCACTGAAGCCGAAGAGACAGCCACGAAGGTTTTTGCTTGGGAGGAGACCTGGAACAAGTCTTCTAGGACCCATAGAAGGTGAGTAATCTGAGCCTCCAGGGGATAGGCTCAAGGACCATGCACAGCTCTTCTGACAGGATGGACTGGCAAGTAGCTGTTACAAGTGCTGGGCACAGTAGTGACTTGGAGAGAGAGGGGGAGAAGGGATCTGGTGACTAAGATCTCCTGGTTCCCAGCCCGCTGCCCCAGGACTTGGAATCAAAGGGAACTGGATAAGGTTGGGGTCTTGGTGAAGAAACAGAAGTTTATCAGCCAGAGAAGAAAACTCCAAGTGAACCCCGCACATGCACAGAACTACGGGTGGGAGGGAGCTGGCATGCTTAGAGGGAAGCCTGGCTTCATGGCAGAAGGTGGAGCCTTGGACTTCCCTGGTGGTCCAGTGGTTAAGAATTTGCCTGCCAGTGCAGGGCACATGGGTTCAATTCCTGGCCTGGGAAGTTTCCACATGCCATGGAGTAACTAAGCCTCTGTGCGGCAACTACTGAGCCCACGTGCTCTAGAGCCAGTCCGTAACAAGGGAAGCCACTGCAGTGAGAAGCCCACGCACCACAACTAGAGAGTTGCTCCTGCTCGCTGCAACTAGAGAAAGCCTGTGCACAGCAACAAAGATCCAATGCAGCCAAAAACAAATTTAAAAAAAAGAAGAAGAAAAAGTCCTAGGCAGTGGGAGACAGGAGGCTGGATCACAGAGGCCTGCAGGGATGGCACCAAGGAGCCCGGGCAAGATCCTGGATGTGATGAGGAGCCCTGGGCGGTCTGAGGCTGGGCGGGCCCTGGTCAGAGCTGAGTATCCATGCTTATCTACAGATGTGTCCAAATGCCTGCTCAGGGCCAGGGATGCGGTGACAAGCAAGATATGTCCTCCACCCAGGCAGACCGCTGACTCTGGTGGTAAAAGTGTCACCGGGGTAACCATGTAGATACCCAGGAGCCCAGAAGAGGGGGTTAAGCTTAGGAAAGAAAAATTAAAAGCTAGTAACACCTAGTATTTATCAAGTCCTTCCTCCATGCCAGGTGCTTCCATTTGTTACCCCATTAATAATAACAATCGTAGGAGCAGCAGCAGCAGTAATAAGTAATACTTATTTTGTGCCAGCTCCTTTCTGTTCAATGTGCTTTTACCCGTATTAATTCCTTTAATCTTCACAACAACCCACGGAGGTGGATATTAGTAGCATTATCCCCATTTGACAGATAAGGACATGGAGGCTCAGAAGCTGAGTGACTTCTCCCAGGAATAAGTGGCTAAGCCAGGATATGAACTCAGAGCCTTCCGCTTCCCTGGTCCATGTGGGCTTCCTCCTTCCCTACCCTTCTCACTAAGGGATGTGTTGGGGGCTGAGGGGGTGCCAGCATGGCTGGCACTGGATACCCCCCACAAGTCAAGGGCCCCCTCCTCTCCCCTCAGGCAGCCCCTGGCTGCTGCCTTCTCCTGCTGACTGAGGCTGGTGTTTTATGAACCCAGAACCGCAGCAAGATTCTCCTATTAATTTATTGGTATTGCTAATTAAACATCATATTCACAAATGTAAATTTCCTAATGGCCTCCCTTCCATTTCCGAAGTTTCCTAAAAGAGCTTTCTTGTTATGGTTGTCAGTTGAAGCCAATTAAATCTCACCGGATGGGTGGGCTGTGGCTGGCTCAGGGGTCATCAAGGGGATCTGGGGCCTCTGGACAGGGTATAGCTGGGGCCCTTGTTGACCACAGAGGGGGACTGGGATTCAGGAATGCTGGAGAAGGAGGCAGAGGAGGCCCAGCCCCAGGCTCTTGGGTGTCAGCTGCTGTCTCCCTGACCTCCCCAAGGCGGGGAGGGGTTCTCCTCGGGCCCCTGACCCAGCGGCTGGCCTGGGCCTCTAGCTCTTGGCAAGGCTGCACCAGGGAGGCCAAGACTAGGGTGAGGAAGGAGGTGGGTGGTGGAGGGAAGAGAGGATCTACCGGGCGGCTCCAGGAATAAGCAAATGCCCGTGCCTGGAGGAGCCTTAGGGATTTTCCCAGTCAAACCCCTCATTTGAAAAATGGAGAAACTGAGGTACCGAGAAGAAAGTGGCATGCCCAAGGCCACAGAGTCAGCAAGTGGAGGAGTTGAGACCTAAACAGAAATCGGTCTATAATCCCTTTGAGAATGGGATGAGCTATGCGCCCTCCCTGCAGAAAAATTTACCCAGTGATTACAAGATTGTAGGGACCTTAAGATGTTCTACACCATAGCAACCCCCATTCAGTCACAGTATAGTGTTTAAAAGCAATGGTGGGCTTCCCTGGTGGCTCACAGGTAAAGAACCTGCCTGCTAATGCAGGAGCCATGGGTTCGATCCCTGGTCGGGGAAGATCCCACATGCCTCAGAGCAGCTAAGCCTGTGTGCCACAACTATGGAGCCTGTGCTCTAGAGCCTGGGAACCACAATTACTGAAGCTCACTCTCCTAGAGCCTGAGCTCCACAACAAGAGAAGCCACGTCAATGAAAAACATGCAGCTAGTGAGTAGCCCCCACTCACTGCAACTAGAGAAAGAAGGCCTGTGCAACAACAAAGACCCAGCACAGCCAAAAATAAATAAATAAAAGCAATGACTCTTGGATCAGAAGTTACCACTTTTAAATCCCACATCCAGCAAGCTCTCTGCCTCTCTGAACCTCAGTCTCTTCATCTGTAAAATGGAACAGCAGTCTCTCTCTCCCAGGGCTGCGGGAAAGATTATTTGAAAGCATGTGAATACCCAGTTCTAGGATGGGTCTCATCACATCAGAGCTTAGTGGGGAGAGGGCTCTGGCGGTTGTGGCCTGGGTCCAGGTGGACCCAGGGAGGCTGGGAGAAGGGGAGGCCACACAGGCCTGATGTTTGGCCTTGTGTTTGGAATGATGGTCACCATTTACTCAGCAGTGCTGAGACATCACATGTGTCATCTCAGTAATTCTCCCAGGTCATGAAGAGGTGCTGTCTTTGCCTCCTTCACAGATGAGGAAACTGAGGCCGGGGAAGTCCAGGACTTGCCTGGCCTGTTGGTCTCTGGGGGAAGGTCTCTCTTCCTCCAGAGTCTGAGTCAGTAACTGCTCTGCCTTTGCTGAGAATGAAGTGGAAAAATTAAGAGTGGATCAGCCGCCAGGACTTAAAGCCCCTGCTCTACAGTTCCTTTCCTGGGAGGCCATTGAGTCTGTTCCCTGTGCAATCAGGGCCTCAGGACCCCCTGAAATATATCAGAAAGGACTGATGGTCTCTGCAGCCTTTTCTAAGACCCTGCACTGCACTCACTACTGCCTAATGTCCCTCCCAACACCCCTAAGCACAGCCTCCGAGGAGACAGGCAGAAACAGGAGCCTGTGGGGGAAACTGAGTCGAAGGGCCAAGGTCCTGGCAAGGACGCGGAGGATGCGGGAGACCCTTGTCTAGCCTTTGTCCCTGGCACCTGGGCAAAGCCAGGGGCCGGGGCTGGTGGTGAAGAGGATGAGTGAAGGGCGTCTCCCAGATGCCAGGAACCATCCTCTGCGCCCCACTCTCTGTAGCCTGCATGGCTTCTGTGCGTCAGTATCTTTAGGGGACCAGTGGGTAATCTGAGTGTTCTGATTGCTGCTTGGGAATCTCCATTAGGGAAAGTTTTAAAAATACACTCTATTGTTGTTTATTATTAATGGTAATGACACGGGGAGCGAGGCTGCTCATCAGTTCCCTGTAGTCCCAGGCTTCTAATGTGCTGGGTGGGACAGCCGCTGCCTGGTGCCCTGCGTGGAGCATGAGTGGGTCTCAGTCCACGGGACTGGACCCAGGGTGCACAGACAGTAAAAAAAAATTTTATTGTGATAAAATACACAGAACACAAAACTTAACATCGTAAGCCTTTTGAAGTGTGCAATTCAGTGGTATCAACTACATTCACAATGTTATGCAGCTGTCTAGTTCCAGAAATTTCTCATCACCCCAAAAGAAACTGCCTACCTGTGAAGCAGTCACTCTCCATTTTCCCATCCCCTGGCAACCACTAATCTGCCTCCTGTCTCTATTTGCCGTTGCTGTTTAATTGCCAAGTCATGTCCAACTCTTTTGTGACCCCATGGACTGTAGCCCACCAGGCTCCCCTGCCCATGGGCTTTCCCAGGCAAGAATACTGGAGTGGGTTACCATTGCCTTCTCCAGGGAATCTTCTTGGCTCAGGGGTTGAATCTTTGTCTCCTGCTTGGCAGGCGGATTCTTTACCACCGAGCCACCTGGGAAGCCCTTCTGTCTCTATGGACTTGCCTTTTTTGTATCCATTAGACACCAGCTCCTGTTTCCCCTCCTCCCAGCCCCTGGTAACCACTGATCTACTTTTGTGTCTATGAATTTGTCTCTTCCAGGTTCTGCATATAAATGGAACCACACACCATCTAGCTTCCTGTATCTGCCTTCTTTTATTTAGCATCATGTTTTCAAGGTTCATTCAATGTTGTGGCATGTAGTGCATAGTCTGTATGTACTCAGTCATGCCCAACTCTTTGCAACCCCATGGACTGTAGCCTGGTATGGTCCTCTGTCCATGGAATTTTCCGGGTAACAATACTGGAGTGGGTTGCCATTTCTACCAGTGCTTCATCCCATGTTACAGCAATATAGTATTCCATTTTGTGGATAGAGTGCATTTTGTTTATCCATCATTCGTTGATGGATATTTGGGTTGTTGCCACCTTTTAGCTACCATGAATAGTATCCATATTTCAATCATAGTTTTCTGCATTCTGAGTAGGGAGATGTCTCTATTCTGATGCACAGATGTCCTGACAGCAGATAAAAGGTCAAGGTTTTATACTATACATGAGGATGTCCAGGCTTCAAATGCCCAGCTCAGGGGCCTGAAAGACCCCTTTGGTGTTCTCATTAGGTAGATGGGCTCCCATAGGGTCCAGCCTGAGCCCCAGGGAGACTATCAGCAGTTTGAAAGGGTACAGGTTCCAGCCACAAAAAGGAACAAAATTGGGTCATTTGCAGAGATGTGGATAGGCCTAGAGTCTATCATACAGAGTGAAGTAAGTCAGAAAGAGAAAAACCAATATCATATATTAATGTGTATATGTGGAATCTAGCTCTGAAGCTGAAGCTCCAGTACTTTGGCCGCCTGATGCAAAGAGCCAGCTCATTGGAAAAGACCCTGTTGCTGGGAAAGGTTGAAGGCAGGAGGAGAAGTGGATGACAGAGGATGAGATGGTTGGGCAGCATCACCGACTCAATGGACATGAGTTTGAACAAACTCTGGGAGATAGTGAAGGACAAGGAAGTCTGGCACGCTGCAGTCCATGGTGCTGCAGAGTCAGAGATGACTTAGGACTAAACAACAACATGGAATCTAGAAAAATGGTACAGATTAACTTATTTGCAAGGCAGGAATAGAGATGTAGATCTGGAGAATGGATATGTGGACACAAGGCGGGGAAGGGGAGAGTGGGATGAGTTGGGAAATTAGAACTGACATGTATACACTACCACGTGTAAATAGCTAGCTAGTGGGAAGCTGCTATATATAGCACAGGGAGCTCAGCTCAGGTGCTCTTTGATGACCTAGAGGGGTGGGATGGTGGGTGAGGGGAGTAGGAGAGAGGTCCAAGAGGGAGGGGATATGTGTGTGCTTACAGCTGATTCACTTCTTTGTAAAAAGTGAATGCAACATCGTAAAGCAGTAGAAACTAATGCAACATTGTAAAGCAATTATACTCCAATAAAAGGGGCGTGCAGTTTCCTTGAGGTGGGGAGAAGGGGGCAGGGGAGTAGCCCTCAGACACATGACTATGGGATGGTTAAGGCTGGACAAGATGAACTTCTGGGGACCCTTGCAGGCTAGCAACACAGACAGAAGTCTCTGCCTACTTGGCAGCACCTCGCGGCATAGAGCAGAGAACACAGATGATCAAAGAGGGGCAAGGCCTTGCTGTGGTCCAGTTCAAGTAGCCCTCCCTGGGCATTTTGGCGATGGGGAAACTGAAGACAGAGAAGAGGGGAGACCTCTTGTGTCACCCACAACTTCAGAGCTACCACTGATTGGCACTTCCTAGCATGAGTGCCCTTAAACCACACACTTTAAAGGGCCTTCTAATGTCATTTCCATTTTACAGATGGGAACATGAAGGTCCAAGGAAGTGAATCCCTGTCTGAAATGTAGAAAAGGGACAGAAGTTCTCAGGTGTCCCCAAAGGGAACCCAGAAGTTTTCCAGCTAAACCCATGTCACCGTGACCAGTGGCAACTGCCCTGGAGGTTGGCACTAGGTCAACCTCCCCCAGGGCGCTGAGAACCCCTGCACATTCTGCCCTGGCCCTTACCCAGGAAATGGACTCCTTAGGAGGTGGCATAGATAATGGCAGGAGCACAGACCTGAGGGCAAATCCCAACTCCACTCCTTGGTAACTCACTTTATCCCACTGAACCTCAGTGTGCCCATCTGTAAGATGGGGAGTCTTGCTGACATCCACTGCAGAGGGTTACTCTAAGAGTTAAATGAGTTGATATAGTCAGGAGGCTTGCACAGAGTTTAGCACGCAGTGAGTGCTCCAAAAACGTAGCCCGAACAAACAAACCTGTGCTCCCACCAAGCCCTATGCGAGAAGAGCTGGACGGAAGATCATCGGCCAGGAGATCAGGGAGCCTGGTGCTGCCCCCTGGGATTCGTAACTGGGAAGGAGCGGTGCTCATGGTCTCCACGGGATAATCAGAGAGGACACCACCTTAATTCCACCTCCATCAGACCTCCTCTGCCAGAAGACACGACCCTTTCACCTCATCAATATGCAAGAGCTTAACAAAAAAAGCTATAACTAGGGAAGTCAGAAATAATGGAAAGCAGTATTGATTATTTTATGGTGCGATTAGGGGTAATTACATCTCTCAAATTTTATTTTAATGTTACTTTCTACTAGTTTTAGCCTTTTAAAATTATCCCAAACATCCTCATTTAATGGAACACACATGCCTTCAATTTCAATGTGAAATACTTTTTTTCTGCTAAAGTGTGACCTCAATATATTTGAAAACATAAATTACACCATGTATAAACCATAAAAAATGAATGATGAATTTAATTCTGGTGAAGCGTGAGGGATTGAGGAGGCAGGCGGGTAGAGGTGTTGTTTATCCAGTGCGGAGGGGACAGTCAGAGGCAGGAGGGGGCAGTGGTGGGGCAGAGGGGATGCCTGACCTTCAGGGGGCACAGGAACAGGGCTCAGCACTCTCTGGGACACAGGCCAGGGAGGAACCGCTTGCCCCAGTGCCCCCCCTCATTCAGGTGAGCTTGTGGTCACTTATCCTGCCCACTTTCCCTGGGAAATGTGTTTCTAAGACCTTGTAGTTGTATGGTCTGACTTGAGCCTCCCAGCCTAGCTCTGCCCATCATAGACGGTGTGGTGTGGTCACTAATGTGCTGTTGCTCCATTTTATTGGTTCCATTATACAGATGAGCAAACTAAGCCTGAAGGAATTCAACTAAAGTAACTTGGGGAGCAAGTGCTGGGTATTTGACACTGGCCACAAAGCCAGAACTGGGGGACTCTGTAGCCTGAGAGCTTCCAGCTGTCAGAGAAGAGCCTGTAGGAACTGCATCCCTATGGTCCTAAGGGCAGTGAGCAGAGTGGTTGAGGGCTGATACTTTGGAGTCAGAAAGCCCTGGGTTCAAATCCTGGTCCCCTTGTAGTGCTATGAAGACTCTGTCACTGTAAACCCCTAGCAAGTTATTTCTGATCCTCCTATGCCCAGGGTTTGAGGCTGGGGCTTGAGGGCAGGAGGGTTTGGCCCCAGGGATGGGGGTTTTCAAAATGTGGGCAGAGATTTCTCCTATGCCCTTAGGGCTCGCCTCTAAACCTTAACTCTGGGTTTTCCGACTTCCTGAATATTCCTCATCCCCAGGTGACTAGCAAGTTATTATTTGGGGGGAATGACTGCCACCCCCCCCCTATATTGTGAGCCCTTGGAGGGCAGGGACCAGCTCTTTTTGTAGTTGTATCTTCAGCAACATCACATTGTGGGAACTTGAGAAATCTGCCTGAATGAAGTGCTCTGGTCAACTGGGGACCACGTTGTTAATTTCAATGGTCAGTTTTCAGCCCATCGTCAGCACAGTTCACAGGACACCTCCCTCCTCTCTGGAACACTCTCCTGCCTTGGCTTCCCACCTCCCAGGTGGCTCCTTACCTCCTGCGTGTTTCCTCCTCCCCCTCTTCACCTTGGGTCCATCCTCAGGCTTTCTCTCCCAAAGTCACCCCCAGGGCAACTCCATTCTACTTGCCCATTAATGTCCATCTAGATTAATGCTGTCCAATAGAAATAGCATGCAAACTTCTTGGGCAATTTAATATTTGGGGCCTGGAAGAAGCACAAGCTGGAATCAAGATTGCCAGGAGAAATATCAATAACCTCAGATATGCAGATGACACCACCCTTATGGCAGAAAGTGAAGAGGAACTAAAAAGCCTCTTGATGAAAGTGAAAGAGGAGAGTGAAAAAGTTGGCTTTTAAAGTTCAACATTCAGAAAACGAAGATCATGGCATCTGGTCCCATCACTTCATGGCAAATAGATGGGGAAACAGTGGAAACAGTGTCAGATTTTATTTTGGGGGCTCCAAAATCACTGCAGATGGTGACTGCAGCCATGAAATTAAAAGACGCTTACTCCTTGGAAGGAAAGTTATGACCAACCTAGATAGCATATTCAAAAGCAGAGACATTACTTTGCCAACAAAGGTCCGTCTAGTCAAGGCTATGTTTTTCCAGTGGTCATGTATGGATGTGAGAGTTGCACTGTGAAGAAAGCTGAGCGCCGAAGAATTGATGCTTTTGAACTGTGGTGTTGGAGAAGACTCTTGAGAGTCCCTTGGACTGCAAGGAGATCCAACCAGTCCATTCTGAAGGAGATCAGCCCTGGGATTTCTTTGGAAGGAATGATGCTGAAGCTGAAACTCCAGTACTTTGGCCACCTCATGCGAAGAGTTTGACTCATTGGAAAAGACTCTGATGCTAGGAGGGATTGGGGGCAGGAGGAGAAGGGGACGACAGAGGATGAGATGGCTGGATGGCATCACTGACTCGATGGACGTGAGTCTGGGTGAACTCCGGGAGTTGGTGATGGACAGGGAGGCCTGGCGTGCTGCGATTCATGGGGTCGCAAAGAGTCGGACACGACTGAGCGACTGAACTGAACTGAACTGGACACTTTTTTAAAGAAAACTGTAAGGTAAATACTGTATTTTATCTAAGCAAATATAATCAAAGTTATTTCATTATCATTCCAACTTTAAAAAAAAGCAATAATGAGCTATTGCAGTTTTTTCCCATCCTAAGCCTGTGACACCCAGTGTGCATTTTACACGTATGTGCTGTGCTTAGTGGCTCAATCATGTCCGACTCTTTGCAACCCCAAGGACTGTAGCCTGCCAGGCTCCTCTGTCCATGGGGATTCTCCAGGCAAGAATACTGGAGTGGGTTTCCATGCCCTTCTCCAGGGGATCTTCCCAACCAAGGGACTGAACCCCAGTTTCCCGCATTGCAGGCAGATTCTTTACCATCTGAGCCACCAGGGAAGCCCTTTTACGTGTATAGCCCATCTCAATCAGACCAGCTGCATTTCAAGTGCTCAGTAGCCACATGTGATGCCTGGCCACTGTGTGGGACAGCTAAGGTTTCTACACTGATTGTTTCCAACCCATACCTCCAGCCTAGACCTCACGTTTCAGCAGACACTCATACTCAATACCTTTATTCGGAGGCGGGAGGGCCATCTCAAACTCCAGACTTCCAAAGCTGAGCTCCTGTTCTTCCCCACACCAGCTCCACCCACAGCCTTCCTGCCTCTATTAATAGCAGCTCCAGCCTTCCAAGGCTCAGATCAAAATCTTCAAAGTGACCCTTGACTCTTCTTCCCCTGCCAACTCTCCCCACTCATCCGATCTATCAACAAATCCTATCTGTTCTGTCGTCACAATACATCCAGAATCTGAGCACTTCCCACTTCCTCTACTGCTGCCACATGGTCCAAGCCACCAACACCTCTCCCCTAGATAACTCTGGTCACCTCCTCTCTGGTCTTCCTGAGTCCACTCTTGCCTTATCCCTACCAAAGACATGCTACCCAAATCCCAGAGTGATCCAGTAAAAGCATAAGTAAGTACCTGTCACACCTCATAACCCTTCAGTACCACCCATAGTGAAAGCTCAAGTCCGTAAACCTCAACACACATAAACACATCCCTGCCGCAGGACCTTTGCACTGTCTGTTCCCTTGGCCCAGATGGACTTTCTCATAGATATCTACAAGGTCAATGCTCTCATCTCCTTTGCTGAAATATCAGCTTTTAATTGAAGTCTTTCTTAATCTTTCTATTTTATTATTTGGTTGCACTGGGTCTTTGTTGCTGCGAGCGGCCTTTCCATAGTTATGGTGAGTGGAAGCTATACTCTAGTTGTGGTGTGTGGGCTTCTCATTGCAGTGGCTTCTCTTTTGCAGAGCACGAACTCTAGGGCACAGGCTCAGTCGTTGTGGCTTGAGGGCTTAGTTGCTCCGTGACACACAGAATCGTCCCAGACCAGGAATCGAACCCACGTCCCCTGCATTGGCAAGCAGATTCTTATCCACTGTACCACCATAAAAGTGAAAGTGTTAGTCATACAGTCATGTCTGACTGTGCAGCCCCATGGACTATAGTCTGCCAGGCTCCTCTATCCATGGAATTCTCCAGGCAAGAATACTGGAGTGGGTAGCCATTCCTTTCTCCAGGGAATCTTCCAAACCCAAGGACTGAAGCTGTGTCTCCTGTATTGTAGGTAGAGTCTTTACCATCTGAGCCACCGGGGAAGCCCCTTAATCTTCCTATTTTTGATTGCCACTTTCTCCTCATCCCCCACCTCTCCTTTATTCTCTTTTATTTCTAACACATAAATAATTTACCTATTTATTTTATTGACTGACTGCCTCTACCACTGGAATGTCAGCTCTACGAGGCCAGGAATTTTTGTCCTTTTGTCTGTTTCGTTCACTATTCCTCCCCAGCAGTGTCCACATGTATGGTGCCTAGCCTGTGTTAGCATCCATAAATATTTGATGGAATAACGAATAAACATTCAGTGCCAAGTGGATAGTCACTTGAACCGAGACTATTTATTAAATTCTGTTTTTTTGAAATGTCATCTTTATTATAAACTAAACTTTCATGTAAACATGGAACTGTTCCTGTCCATTGATTGATTTATCTAATCTCATTCCAATACTACACTTTTAATTACTATGGCTTTATATTCTGCCAACTGTTAGGGCTATTCACCTTTGAAATTTCTTTTTTAATATTACTGCACATTTTCTTTTTCATATGAACTCTACAAGTGGACTATCACATTTGACAACAATTTATGCCAGGAACTTCATTGAGACTGCATTAGATTTATTTATTCATTTAAGAATTACTTCAATATTGTCATCACATCCAAAATATAAAACTACTAGAGGAAAATATTTTCATATTCTCTGAATAGGAACAATAAGACATGAAAGCCAGAAGCCAAAATTTAACATTTCTATGTCAAAAAGATTATCAGTAGGCTGGGAGAAAGATGATTCATATCCACAATATATAAAAATAGTCCATTAGAAAAACGGACAAGAAATACAAACAGACATTTCACAGTAGATGAAATTTAAATGGTCAATAATCATATATTTTTTAAGTTCACATTCAGTAATCAGGTATATGAAAATTAAAACAGCAATGAATTTTCTGTTTTGTTTTTTGCCTGACAAATTGGCAAAAATTAAGGAGATTAATAATATTGAGAGATGGTAAAGATGTAACTACAGAGTACTCTCATACAATGCTGGTAAAGGCATACATGACTCAAAATTTGAGAGAACAATTTGTTAATATCTACTAAAATTTAAAAAAATGTTCACCCAGCAACTCTACTTCTAGGGCTTTCTTTACCAAAAAGACTCACTTGGGTGCACAGAGATGTGTGTGAGGATGTCTATTACCTTGTTCACAATAGAAAACATTTTTTGAAAATGCATAAATGTCCATCAGTCAGAGATTGGATAAATACTTATAGCACAGTCAAACTATGAAAGCTTGACTAGGTGCTTAGAAATAGTGAAAGTGAAAGTGAAGTCGTTCAGTCGTGTCTGACTTTTTGGGACCTCATGGACTGTAGCCCACCAGGCTTCTCTGTCCATGGGACTTTCCAGGCAAGAATACTGGAGTGGGTTGCCATTTCCTTCTCCAGGAGATCTTCCCTACCCAGGGATTGAACCCGGGTCTCCCACATTGCAGGCAGACACTTTACCATCTGAGCCACCGGGGAAGTAAGGCAAACCTATAAAAATCTATAAAGATCACAGAAAGACCTCCGTAGCATACTGTCAAGTACAAAGAAGCAAGTCAGAACAATCAACGTGGTGTGATGCCATTTACATAAAAGATAATTAAGATATCTGAAAAACTGGCAAAAGGCTTGAACAGACACTTCTCCAAAGATATACTAATGTCCAAAAAGCAAGGGAAAAAATGCTCAACATCATTAGCCAAGAGGGAAATGCAAATCAAAATCACAATGAGATAACCACTTCACACCCACTAGGAAAGCTACAATCAAAAAGGCAGATGACAGCAAGTGTTGGTGAAGATGTGGAGAAATGACAGCCTTCATATATTGCTGCTGGGGATGTACTGGGTGCAACCACTTTGGAAAACAATCTGGCAGTTCTTTAAAATGGTAAACATGGAGTTACCACATGACCCAGAAATTCTACCCTAGGTATATACCCCGTAGAAATGAAAAAAACACAAAAACTTGTATACGAATGTATGTAACAGCATTATTCACTATGGCCAAGAAAGTAGAAACCCATATGTCCATCAACTGATGAATGGATAAGTAAAATGGTATAGCCATAAAGCAGAATATGACTGGGCAATACAAAGGAAAGAAGTATTGATGCATGCTACAGCAAGAATAAACCTTGAAAACATTATACCTAAGTGAAAACGCTTATTCACAAGAGACCATCTATTGTATAGTTTGACTTATATCAAATATCCAGAACAGGCAAATACCATAGGAATAGAAAGATCCATGGTTGCCTGCCGCTGCTGTTTATCGCCAAGCCGTGTCTGACTCTTGCCTAGGGCTGAGGAAACTGAGGGGACTGGAGAGTGGCTGCTAGCGGGTATGGCGTTTCTTTGAGGGGTGATGAAAATGTTCCAAAATCGGTGTGGTTGCACAATCTGAATAAAACCACTGAACTGGACACTCTAATGGGTGAACTGTATGATATGCAAATTATATCCCAGCTTTATGCTGGTTTTTTTAAGTTAAAGATAAAGTTAAAAGATAATTAAGATTTTTGCATTTGATACTTTGTAACTGACTAATCACAGTCATGGGTGTAGACTCCTGCCCACAATCCAGTCTCCTTTAAAATCATGGTGAACAATCCATGATGGACGAAATACTAACATTCTAAATAAAACAGTATACTGTTCCCAGTTTTTCTTTTGCCATAGGCTCCAACAGGGCTCAGTTGAGCAGTTACTGATCTCATCTTTAAAATGTTGGTATTTTCTTCACCACTGAATTTTTGGCATTAATTTTGCTTTTTTAAAACTATTGCATTAGAGTATTTTTTAATCTTGGTTTCTGAGAGGTGTTTTTTTTTTCCTGATGCTCCTTAAATTCTGCACCCAAGTGCCTCATTCGCCCCACCTGTGTCTCGGTCGTGGATCCCAGAATTCGTGCCCCTGGCCTTGGCCTTGTCCCCAAAAGACCCACCGGGGACTCCCAGGCTCCCAGCCGCTAGAAAGTGGAGGCGGGAAGCTGCAGTGTCATGTCCCAGGCTGCGGACAAAGGCCTGGGGTGACTGAGCCGTCCTCCCAAGACTTGGACAGGGAGAGACAGAGAAATAGGAGGTGTAGAAGGAAACCGAACCAGAAGAAGGGGAGAGAGACAGAGATAGAGAGACAGAGACAGAGGAGACTGGAGAGGCGGGCGAGCCGAGAGAGGCGGAGAGGAGCCGGGCAGGCGCAGGGCCGAAGGTCCCACCGCGGGTCGCCCCTCCCCGCGTCCAGCCCGCCCTCGCCCCCACCCCCAGCGCGGGAGGCCCCGGAACGACCGTCAGAGGCGCCCGGAGGAGGGGGCGCTCCCGGCCGCCCGCCGCCTGATGCGTATCGATCGGCGCCCGGGGTCGGCGCGGGGGCACCAGCTGCCGGCGGGCGGGGCGACCGCACATTAGCGCGGCCGGGGACCACTCCCCGGAACGCGGGCCGGGCAGCCCATTAGACGCCCCCGGCCGGCCGGCCGCGCGACCACCGAGCGGGCGGGGCGAGGCTGGCTCCGCCGAGGCGGCCCCTGCGGCAGGCGGGCAGCTGTGGGATGAGAGGGGATGCAGGAGCCTCCGAAGCCCCACCTCGGCCCAGGGCCGCTGTTTGCTGTTTCCTGAACTCCTCTCCCTCCTCTAGGCCTTTGCACGTGCTGTGCCCTCTGCGGGGACGCGCCCCCCATCGCTCCTCACCCAGCTGAACGTCACTCTTCCTTGGCCTCTTGCTTGGAAGTAGATCCCTTGGGAAGCCTTCCCTGATCCCCACCCTACCCAACCCCTGACAAAGGGTGCCCACCTTTGTACCGACCTCCTGAACAGCCCCCATGAAACCTGGGGGCTAGTCGTTGGGATCAAGGATTGGCCACCCCAGAGGATCTGTTCACCTGATGCCAAGAGCCAACTCATTGAAAAAGACCCTGCTGATGGGAAAGATTAGGGGCAAGAGGAGAAGGGAGCAACAGAGGATGAGATGGTTGGATGACATCACTGACTCAATGGACACGAGTTTGAGCAAACTCCAGGAGATAGTGAAGGACAGGGAATCCTGGCATGCTGCAGTCCAAAGAGTGCAGCGACTTACTGACTGAACAACAAAGAGGGTCTGTGAGTCTAGGGTGGAGGAGAGGCAGCTGGGCTTCTCTCTGTGTAGTATATTGGGGATCCTGACACCAGCAGTGCCCCCCAACTGGCACACCTGTAATGAAGGAATAACCACCAGAGCTAATCAGGAGGCCAAATTTGGAAAGCCCATGAGGATCTCTGGCTATGACCTCTCCTCCCCTTATTTATCCTTGGAGGATGCTGTTGGGCAAAAGTCGAATTCTAGTTCTTCTGCTTAATGGATGCATCACCATGGGCAAGTTGTTTAACCTCTCTGGACCCCCATTTCCCCATCGATAGCTTTATCAAGGTCTGTATTCTAATCCCTGCTTCTGCAGGAGATCCCCAGAGATCTGTACCCAAGCTGGAGAGGGGACTGGAAACCCCATAACGTGTGGTTGCAAAAAGCTTAAATGCTCCAGTGGGGAGTGGGGCATGCAGGAGAAACAGGTCACCCTCACATGCTGCTGGGGGGCGGTGTCGGGAATGGGAGACTTTCTGGCCCCTGTGACTTCTGCGCTATCTTAGGACTCTTTCTCATCAACCTCATTTTTCTCCTGTGTGTCACTTCTCCCTTGACCTCACTTCCCCCGCCAACTACCACCCTATTCTCTGCCCTTACCCAGTAAGATTCCCTGAAAGACGTCCCTGAGCCCACTCTTCTCTAGTCCCTCTCTTCCCATCCTCTTCTGAACCCACGTCATGCAACTGCTCTGGTTCACAGCACCAGTGACTCCATGTCGCTAAGTGCAATAGCAGTTAATTCTCAGCTCTCAATTTACTGGCCCCATCAGTGCTCTGGACCCAGGTGGTCACTCTTTCCTTCTTGGAACACTTTCCTCCCTCCACTGGTTCCCTCCCATCTCCCCCGATGCTCCTTCCTGTCTCCTCTGCAGTATCAGAAGCTTGGTCTTCTGACTCTTTTCCTTGTATCCCTCCTCCCAGTACCATGGCTCTTTTTGAATACCAATAGTTTGTATTTGCTGACACTCTTTGTGTTGCTGACACTTCCCAAATGTGTCTCTCTGGCTCATACCTCTCCCTAGTGCTCTGGTCTTGTCCATACATCTGTCACTCAACATCTTCATTTGGGCAACAGGCAGACCTGCCTCTAACTCATACAGCCCTTTGCAAGTTAGAAGAAAGTACTTTTCTTAAGTAATTTAACAAAGCAGCTTCATACTATGTATTATTCTGTCTGACTGTAGGCAAGCTGGCCAGGAGAAAGCAGAACGCACCTGCCTGTTCCAGGTTCTGCTGGGCAACCCCAGACTCACTCTTGTATAAAGGAGGGAGATGGGAGGGGGAGACAGGGAGGGAGCACTGACTCTGGGGTTTAATAGCAGCAACCACCTGAAGTTCATCTGAATGGCAGGTCCATGAATCAGACTTCTTGTTAAATGTGTGGCCAGAGCATATGAGTCCTGTTAGGAAGCGGTGAAGCTTCTGGAGCATGGCTGTGCCCCCTGGCACACCCCCTCTGCTTGGCCTAGATCTGCTCAGAAGGACTTTCCTGGGAGCAGCAACCCTGACTGGGGCTTATATCCACACTCTTGCTCACTTGTACCCAGGCACTCAGGCAAGTCACACAGTGAACCCTCCTCCCACCACCCCTGCCCTGTGAGGCGGCTGTAGTAGGTTTAGGGTTGGGTGGGAGTAGGGCGTGGAAATCAGGTCCCTAAGAGAGTTTGGTAAACAAGAAGAGCAGCCTCAGGGGATGCCCTGAGCATGACCTCAACAGGACACAGTCCTTCATGCATGTTCAGGATCTAGAAGTTAGACAAGTCTATGATCAGGAAGAAACCTTCTTGGAGATGCTGCCCTTGTTCAGTGTACAACCTGTGCAACCTTACATGGCAGTCCTACTAACAGGCCCCTGTATTATTCAGGACAGGTTAAATTATGTTGTGATGGCAAATAACATCTGAATCTCAGTGTGTCTTAGAACAACAAACATTTCTTTCTTTGTGATGACACATGTCCAGGGCATGTGGGCAAAGGGCTCTCCTCCACTTAGGGTCCCAGGCTGATGGAAGTTCCACCAAATTCCAGAGATAGCCTTGGCAGGAGACCAGAAGAGCTGGAAGTGATTAAAGCCTCAGCCCGGAAGTTAAACATTTCACTCCTGCCCACAACTCTCTGGCTGGAGTTCATCCCATGACCATGTCTAACTTCAACAGAGCAGGAAGTACCATCCTCCTATGTGCCAGGTAGAGAACAGGATACCAGGCTGGCAGTGATAGTTCCCAGATTTTCTCAGCTGTACTAAATACATCTCCTCCTCTCCAGGGTTCAAGATCCAGACTTTGGAGGCATCCTTGATTCCTCTCTCTTTAAAAAAAAATTCCACAGCCAAGTGATTTGCAAATCCTGTCAACTCCATTTTCAAAATATATCCAGAAGGAAACTACTTCTTCCCCCACCCCCACACCACCAACCTGGTCTGAGCCTCTTTTATCTCCAGCCCCACTGTCACAGGGGCCCCCTCACTACCACTTTTGCCTCCTACAGAGATTCTCTACCCAGTAGCCAGCAGGATCTCATTAGAGGTAAACTGGACCACATCACTGCTTGGCTCAAAGCCCTCCATCGCGCCCACCTCCCTCAGAAAAAAGTCAAAGTCCTTACAGTGGCCCTCGGAGACCCAAGATCTGTACCCCCTCCGTTGCCTCTCTGACCTCGCTGCGCCCACGCTCCATCTCTCACTCTAGTCCAGCCCCCCTGGTCTCCTTGTGCTCCCCGGACAGCTCACTCCAGCCTCGGGACCTTTGCACTTGCAGATCTCCATCTAGCGTACTTTCCCCTCAGATCCCCGTCCAGCTCCCTTGCTCACCTCCTTCAAGACTTTGCTCTAATGTCTCCTCTGTGAGGCCTTCCCCAGCCGCCTTATTCTACACTGCACATCCACCTCTGTGTTCCCATTCTGTTGTTTTCGTTTGCTTGTTTTTGGCCAGGACACTTTCTAACTTCCAAAAACACAAGGATTTCACTTACAGTGTTTACCATCTGTCTCCCCAGCTAGAAGATAGGGCAGAGATTTTTATCTGTCTGGTGCTCTGCTGTGTACTTATCGCCTGTAATAGTTCCTGGCATATATAGTCGGTGCTCAGTAAACACTTGAATGAATGAACCATCCAAAGCATGGCATAGTGACTGAGAGGTCCGGGCCTGGAACCAGACTACTGGTAGTGTTCAAAGACCAGCTTTGCCATTTACTATCATGCGATTTGAGATAATTCATTTAGCTTCCCTGACCTTGGGTTTGTTCATCTGTACAATGGAAATAGCAATAGTTCCTACTACATGGAATTATACATTTCAGTGAGCTAATGCATTTAAAGCTGTCCGATCCCTGGCAAAGATATGCTTGGCATATGTTGGCTATTACTATTTTAAAATATTGATCTTATAATTTTATAAAGAAATAGTCAGAGGTTCTGATTATGGGACAAAGATTTACATAGAATAGTGTTCATCACAGAGTTCTTTTAATAGTAAGAAATTGGAAACAATCTAAATTTCTGAGAAGGTAAGAGTTGTTAAATAAAATACGACACACCCTTTGAAGGAATACCAGGCAGCCAAATAGTCAAGTCCTCAAAGAATATCTAATGGCATGGGAGAATGTTCAGAGCCTACTGCTAAGTGAAAAAATAGTATATAATTCTTAAATTGAGTGGTGGATACCCGGCTGTTTTATTATGGTTCTTTAAACTGTATGTGTACTTTTATATGTATTAAGTAATTCATAAAAATGCAGGGAAGAAAGCAAGATACAAAGATACCTTATCCTAATTTAGATTTACATGTTTTTATGCACCTTCCTGGGCTTCCCTGGTGGCTCAGATGGTAAAGAATCTACCTGTAATGCAGGAGACCTGAGTTCGATCCTTGGGTTGGAAAGATCCCTGGAGAAGGGAATGGAAACCCCACTCCAGTATTCTTGCCTGGCGAATCCCCATGGACAGAGGAGCCTGGTGGGCTACAGTCCTTGCGGTCACAGAGTCAGACATGACTGAGCAACTCAGCACAGCACAGCACAGCACATGCACCTTCCTACACTTTCACACATTCAGAGAAAATAAAAAGACTGAAAAAGAATGGACCAAAATGTTAACAGTGGTTCCTGCTGAGTGATCAGGTATTGGAAGACCTAAACAATCTTTCCTGTTCTTTATTATATTTTCTAGATTTCTTGCAGTGAACATGAAAAAACTGAAATGCCTTAGTAATCAGGAAAAGGTGGGGATGGGGAATGTTAAAGATTCAGGTTAGAGTTTTCCAAACTGCGCATTGGTAGATGATCACTGAAACATAAGTTCCATAAGGTCAGAGAAAGGAGACCACAGTCGGGTAGAGGAAATACAAGAAGTTTCACCCGTGCAGGAATCTCAGAGCCTTTACTGTAGCACAGGTGATAGCTGTCAGTAAGACGGGAGTCCTTGCTGCACAAATCCCTGGGTATGAACTGGCACTAGGGGTGCTTAGTGCCACTCTTGGCCCCTAGGGGGCCTCTGTGCTGGCCTTCCTAGACAGGATTTAGAGCCTGGACCTGGTCTGCCTCTTCCGGTCTCTTTGCCAAGCCTCTGTCCATCCGGGATGTCCTTTCTCTGCACTAACCCACCCCTACCCGTGCTCAGGGCCTCTCTCTCCCCATGGAAGCCTAGAGCGACCCAGCTCCCTTGAGCTCCAGTGGCAAGGACTGAGTCACCAGATTGAGTTGGCGGTGGAGGGGGGCGGGGACGGCGGTTATTGATGCCTCCACAATGATTTTGTGATTGTACTTGGATGAGGGAAGCAATTTATCCCCTCAGCTGACCTGCAAAGACCCTGGAGGCCAGGCTGCCTCTGGGGGCTTCCCCAGGCCTCACAGGGCACCCAGCACAGCCTTTGCACATGCAGGAAGCCCACTGCCTCCTGCTGTACTCCGCTCCCAGAGGCTGCCGCTGTTCACTCTCCCATGCCAAGACACTTAGCTGACACCAAGCCTCACAGGGCCCCATCCCCCCAATTCCTGCTCCCCTCCTTTCCGAAGACCCCTCACTCCCTCCCCAGAAAGCCCCCTGTGGTGCTCGGTGCAGGCAGGAAGGACCCCCTTCTGCAGCACTGCTAGAAAGAACTGTTTCTCCGAAAGCACACCCGTGCCAGGCCCAGGGGCACCAAGGCAAGAGTGACACACAGAGGGACACCGGCCTGTTTTTCTGGAGCTGCCTCACTCGGAGTCTGAATCACTTCCCCTTCCTAGGTTTCGGTTTGCTCATCTCTCCAGTAGAAACGGGGGAAAGATCCTGTTTCTAGTCACTGAAGACCCTGTTGTCTGTGTGCATCCCTGGACTGGTCTGGAAGGAGGTAGTTATTCCTGCCCTGTGTCTTCTTGGGGAACGTGGGTCTGTGTGAGTACAGTCCTGCGACAGAGCACACCTGTGTAAAGTGTTCATTTCTGCGGGTGTGGTATCTCAATGACCTGACTCTGGCCCTGTGACTTCCTGGTGTATGTGTGTGTCTTTGGGCCGCAGACACATGGCTGTCAAGTGGCTCAGAGTTCCCTCCTTTCTCACTAGGGCCCTACTACATACAGGCCTCTGGGCCTAGATCACAAGGCCAGAGTCCCAGTCAGACTGGGGTCTGCTGGGGAGTGTGGGGAAGAACTTCACCTCCCCACTCCTCCAGTCCCCCTCCAGAGAGTCCACACAAACCCCACCAAGCAAGGCAGGGCTGAGAGGGCTGCCCCTCCCAACACACCTGTTCCCTGGAGAAATGTGGTCCCTGAGCCCAGCAAGCCATGTCTTCTAAGGTGCTGACCATGAGCCCAGGGTGTCAGAGGCCTCCCCAATACTGTTGGGTTCCCCCTGCCCATGGCCCAAGACTCGCTGTGGAGTCCCCATAGGGCCCTCCCTGTCCCCCCACAACTTGCCTGAGCAGCTGGGGAGCACCTCCTGCCCTGCCTCCAGGGACCTAGCTTTGACTCGCAGCCACAAGCAAATGGAGTGAGGACCCCTGGCGCCCTGGCTCCCCTCTGGTGGCCGCTCTTCCCGCAAAATCAATCATTCTGCCACTGTGTTTGCGGGAAGTGGGGTGGGGGTGGGGGGCGCAGGCAGGAGACTCGCAGGGCACACACTCCCTGGTGGGGTGGCACCAGTGGGGGACACTCCCAACAGACCCCCATCCCCAGCTCCAGGCCCCTTCCCTGTTGGCCGAACCAAGCCCTGAGCCCAGAGGCAGTGTGGGTGGGAGTTACCCCAGGGGTGCGGCCAAGGGTGGGATGGATAAGCTGGGTAGAACATGCCCCCGGGAGGCAGGGGTGGAGGGCCATGAGGAGAAGGGTGAGTGTCACTGCGTAAGCCGGGATAAGTGTCTCCCGAGTGGGAAGTTGGACCTGATTCGCTCATTGATGGGTTCAAGCACCTTCCCCACACCCCAGCAGACAGGGGAGGTGACCGTCGAGAGCCCTCTCAGCCCTCCAGGAGCTGGCGGGTTATGACCCAGGAGTCTCAACTGTGGGTGTTGGGTGGGCCGGAGTGAAGAGAGAGAGCCCCAGGCACCTCCTCCATGGCTGGCCTCGGCTGCCTGGATCTCACCAGCAGAGAGTCAACTCCCCACCCAGGGGAGGGTGACCTTACCTGCTCCTCTTGGGTTACAAGGAATGCCCCATGGCTGGGGAACAGATGAACTATCAACCCTACACCCTCCACTCCTACCATCACTGCTAATAAAGACACGATCAATGCCTAACATTTACAAAGAGCTTTAGCAGATGAAAAGTGTCTAGCGAGGGTGGGCAGCAGCAGGCACTATTGTTTCCACACCCATTTTACAGACGAGGAACCTGAGGCTCAGAGCAGTCCACCTGTTTGCACAAATGGCAACGGTGTAGGCTCAGTGGTAAAGAACCCACTTGCCAGTGCAGGAGACTTGGGTTCGATCCCTGGGTTGGGAAGATCCCCTGGAGTGGGAGATGGCAACCCGCTCCAGTATTCTTGCCTGGGAAATCCCATGAACAGAGGAGACTGGTGGGCCACAGTCCACAGGGTCGCAAAGAATCGACTTGACTGAGCACACAGCACAGGGTAGCCAGAGGCACACAGAGGAGGCCTGAGTGAGCAGGGCCTGTGATGGGAGGTGGAGCACTGAAGGGGCCAGAGGACCGTCTCTCGGGAAATGTGTTCTCCTGGGACGAGCACTGGATGAGGAGTCCCACAGCCTGGGTCCAGCCCTGGCTCTTGCACTGGCTCCCTGAGCAAGCTTCATCTCCTCCCTAGGCCTCTACTTCCCCCTCTGTAAAATGGAGTTAATAACCCCTGCCCCGCCCTGCCTGTGGGATGTTGCAGGGACAAAACCAGTGTGACTGGCTGGGAACGGGCTTTAGAAACTTCAGGGAGCTGCCAGCACCCAGGAGTCATCAGCCCACGTCTGCCTTCCAGCAGCTCTGTGCCCAGAAGGAGGCAACCCATCTGGACCCTGGGTCACAGAACCTGGAATTTGCCCAGCTCGGAGTCCCAGAGCCCATCGGGCTCACCCACTGCTCTCTTCTCAGGCTTCAAGGGCTGAGGTGGGAAGAGAGTATGGCAGCCCCAAATCCAGCAGGAGCTCCCATCGCCTGCCTTAGAACCTGGGTTGCAGAGGGGGAGCATGGGGAGTCCAGGCTGCCAATGTGAATATTAGCTGCTGTGAACTAATTTGATGGTGCTGATAAAGGCTGGCCTGCCTGGGGCCCTGGAGCCTCACCCAGCCCCCCACTCCACCCCCGCTGATAACATCGAGGCTGAGTTGTCCCGGCTCCATTCTCAGTGATGAAATCCCAGCTCAGTCGGGCTGGCTAGCGCTGCAGTTACCAAATCGCTATAATTGAGATTAATTTGGGTGCCTGATTGGGTCAGCCCTCACAGGCACCCATTAATTAGTAGGGAAGGCTCAAAACCCCAACAGCTGGGCCCTGTACCCAGAAGGAGCCAGGGCCTTGGGATGCGGGGGGGCCGGGTGCTGTCCCTGGTGGGTAAGATGCGGGCAGTGTGGCAAACTGGACAGAGCCTCCCCACCCATACTGCTCCCTCAGACCACCCCATCCTGAGCTCTTCCTCCCCTACTGAGGGAGGAGGGGACAGCAGACCTTTGACTCAGACCCAAAGGCAGTTCTGGGTCTCCAAGGGTTAAAGGGCTTATTACAGGGGTGGGGAGGAGGGGAGGGGGTGCTCAGAAGCTTCTTGGACATCAAACAGCTCTTGCAAAACTTCCAGATGAGTTAAGTGCAAATGAATTTGAAACAGACAATGAAGTTCCCTTTATTGACACCTGGGCAGAAAAATGAAGGGAAAATCGCCCAAGGGGGAGCTCATTTAGGGATATTTTTTTTTCTCCTGAACCCAAAACACACAGGGAGAAAACAAACCCACCCATCCACAGCGGCTACAAAATGTGCCAAAGGCAGGCTGGCACGTCCTGACTCAGAGCTGGGCTGGCAGTGAGCTGGGCATACACGTGAGGCCTGGGCACATGCATGTGAGTGGAGAGCGGCAACAAAGACTTGTGGAGAGCTGAGAGCGCTGGGCATACATGTAGGGTAGGGCCCCGGGAATGCAGCGCAGCCCAGGCTCGCTGGTGGAGGTTGAGGGCACGTGTGTGTGGGCAGCTGGAAGGAGGCCAGATGGGGGTGGGGGTTCAGGGTCCCCTGGGGTGAGGGGCAGAGCCCCAGGGCTCCCCAAGGTGGTGGCAGCAGGGCTCCCCCATCACATGAGTGCTCCCGGCCAGGGTGGAGGGGGAACCCCCCCCCCATTGCCTGGCAAGTGCCCCACCCTCCCCGCCCTACTCACCTGACTTGCTCCATTTAATTGCCTGGGTGTTTTATTTTTTCCCGGTGAATCTCTCCGAGGGACGAAAGCAGGTTCTGAGTCACCAGGAACCGGCCCCCGCTTCCGCCCACTCTGAAGTCTTACCCTTGCCCCCACCCCAAGTACCTGAGGACCCTGAGGCAGCTGGGGCCTGGCCCAGGGTCTGGGAGGTGTTCCCACCACTGACCAGCGCCCCTCACCCTGGGCCCAGGGCCTGTGACCTCCCCAGGGGGCCTAATGGAGCAACCTCCCCACTGCAGCACATTTGCAATTCATGGCTCCGGCTGAGATTGCATTAGGGCCCGGCTGTCACTCGTGATGAATGTCGCTTGTTTTCCAGAAAAAAACGGGCTCTGGATGCAGAGTGACAGTGCCGCGGGAGGTACCCAGCCCTCCCCGGGGCAGAGGACCAGGGCGTGGCCTGCATTCTCAGATGCTGGTCGGTGGCCTTGGACCTTGACCAGTCCGTGGGGCTCTCAGGGTGTCCCTCACTTCCGTTCCTGTTCACCTGCCCCAGGGAGTTCCCCTGGCAGCCCTGCTGGAGGGGACTCTGTTTGAGTGGCTCCACTTGACAGATGTGCAAACTGAGGTTTGCAGGAAGGGGAAGTTGAGGAAAGTGTGCTGACCGGAGGTGAACTGGAGAGTGGTTCAGGGGTCCTCGGGCACAAGGGGGTTTCCTGAGGACGAAGGTCTGGGGCACTTAGGAGGGAGGTCGATTGAAGGGGGAAGAGGAAGAACCCCCATAGGCTCTGCTCTCCCTACCTGCAGAGGCGAGGGCCGCCCCAGGGATGGGAGCTGCTGTCCGTGTCTGCTCACACTCTGCCAGGCTCTGCCCTCTCTCTCCCTGGCAACTTCCTTCCTGTCCAGAAGAGGGGAGTCACAGACCTGAGGCTCTGGGCACTGCCTTTCCTAAGCCACTAGCTTAGAGAGAGGCATACTGCCCCAACCCCAGGCCCACAACCAGGTCAGCGGGAGCCAGGAACTGGCGTGCAGGAATTAGTTGAAGATCTCAGCTAGAGCTCCTCCAGCATGTTCTCACCCTCCAGCCTCTCAAAGAGCCAGCATTTCCCAGGCCTTTTGGAACAGAGAAGCCTAGAGAGGCCTCCCTAATGACCTGCTGTGGCTCAAGAGTCCAAAATAACTTCCACTTTCCCAAAATTTCCCACATTTTATCCTGTTTCACCTTGGCTCCTGCCCTTACCATCTGGGAGCCCCAGCCTGGTAGGGCAGCAGACAGAAAAATAATTCCATCCATGAGGGTCTTATCAGGCCCAGTTCATTGGAAAAAGAACAATAGCTCATCTGGGGGCAGCTTGTATCTCTTTCACCCCTGTGATCTCACACAGTTTAGCCCGAAGCAGGCGAAACAGGCAGAGCCCCCATCACAGGTGAAGAAAGTGAGACAAAGTGCTAGTGGCAAAAGGCATACACCTTAACTTGTGTAAAACAGAGGGAAGTTGTTGTATAACACAGAGAGCTCAACCAGGTGCTGTGACAACCTAGAGGGTGGGAGGGAGGTTCCAGAGAGAGGGGACATATGTTTACCTATGGCTGATTCATGCTGCTGTATGGCGGAAACCAATACGACATTGTAAAGCAATTATCCTCCAATTTAAATTTTTTAAAAAGGCAGAGGCTTTGTCTTGGGTTGTGAGTCCTGGTTTGTTTGCTGTATATTCCTGTCCCTCGAACAGTGCCTGGGTTGTGATAGGTATTTGCTGAAACAGTGCATGAATGAATGAATGAATGGCCTCAGCGAGAGACTGTGGAAGCTGTGGGCTGCTGAAGAGGCTGAGCCACAGGGCCAGGTGCTCAGGCCCTTGATGCCTCCTCTCCTGATCTCCCTGCTGCCCTGTGCCCTTGGCCTGGGAAAGACAACCCGCCGACACGGCCTCCTGGGTTTCCCCATGGCAAAACCAGCTGACGAGGGTGGGAAGCCAGCTCTCACCCAATCAGAGACATGGCTTCTTAGCATCCAGCTCCATAGCCCCAAACCCACCTAAAGGGACCCAGGAAATGCAGACCAGAAGAGGGAAAAAAACCCATATTCTCTGGAGGAGTCTAGGGCCCAAGTTGGACCCCAGATATGCTGTCATAATAGCAGTTACTGTGGCCTATACCAAGCTTGTGTTTCTTCTCTAGAACAGCCCACCTGCAAGGGAGGTGCCGTCTTTCTCCCCATTTCACAGATGTAGAATAAGACTTAGGCTTCCCAGGTGGCATGGTGGTAAAGAATCCACCTGCCAATGCAGGAGATGCAAGAGACCCAGGTTCAATCCCTGGGTCGGGAAGATCCCCTGGAGGAGGAAATGGTAACCCACTCTTGCCTGGAGAATCCCATGAACAAAGGAGCCTGGAGGGCTACAGCCCATAGGGTTGCAAGAGTCAGACACAACTGAGCAACTGAGCATACACAGAATAAGACTCAGACTGATAGGTTGGGATTGCAGTCCAAGTACCCAAAAACATCTCTGGTGATGACTCTGATCCTCCTGCCAAATTGTTTCTCCGCTTGTGAAGCAGCAGGATGCTACTCCTCTTATGGTCCTCCTCTCCCCAGTTCAAGCTTCTGTCCTGGCATTTTTGTCCAGTGTGGTAAGCCTCACCGAGAATGCTAGAGTCCACTCCTATTGACTGCCTGTCCATTGGTTCCAGAGCAGCCCAGGGACACCACTGCCATAGGGCATCCCTCACTGTCCAACACGTGGATTTGATTAGCAACAAGGCTAGAGGTCCAGCTCCGGGTTCCCTTGAGCGACCCTCCCTGGCTTCCCAGGGACGAGGCAGTTTTCCAGAATCAAGATGTGCCAAGTCCCTGCCCCTTCGCCATATGGGCGGATGTTGGCCCTGTCTCCCTCGGCTGTAAACAGCTGCCCGTCAACTCTGGAGCACGTCAGAGGCCATGGCTCAGGGCCAACATCCTACCCACCCTCCAACTGCACCTTTCAAGAGAAGCATGTGTGTGTGCTAAGTCACTTCGGTTGTGTCCAACTCTTTGCAACCCTTTGGACTGTAGCCCATCAGGCTACTCAGCCCATGGGACTCTCCAGGCAAGAATTCTGGAGTGGATTGCCATTTCCTACTCCAGGGGATCTTCCCAACCCAGGGATCAAACCCACATCTCTTATGTCTCTTGCATTGGCAGAAGGGTTCTTTACCACTAGTGCCACTTGGGAAGCCCCCTCAAGAGAAGCATGGCACAAGAGCACTGACTCTAGAGGGAGCTGGCTCTGGGTTTAAACCCTCCTGAGGGAGCTGGCTCTGGGTTTAAACCCTCCTGTTGTCCCAGCTGTGAGTCCTTGGACGGATTATTTCACAGCTCTGAACTCCAGCTCTCTCATCCATAAAATGGGCATGACCATGCCTCATAGTCACAGGGAATATGGGGCTCACATGAGCCATATGTAAAGCACCAGGCACACAGTAGGGGCTTGCTAAGTGGGAGATGATCTATGACCGTTCTGTCGACTGGAGGTGCATTTCAGTGCTCTGAGCCAGTGGGCACCGTCCCCGGGTCCCTGGGTCCCATCCACTCTTGTCATCAATCAGCACTGCTGTGCCACTTCTGCAGCCATCTGTCAGCACCAGCTGCTGCCTGCCGCCACCAGGGCACCACTCAAGGCCCGGGGGCCCTGCCATACCCTATGTCCCCCAGCCCCTACTGCCTCAGCCTGCCTTTGAGCTCTGAGATGCAGGGATTCCAGCAGCCTCCCCAAATTCTGAGAGCACCCCCTTTATCCTCATCCCAGGGCTTTTCCGCATCCCGAGGGGCTCCTCACCAAGGCCTGGGGCCCAGGGACTGGGCTGGAAGCCCCTCCGTTCCCACAGCAGGGCCCCCGCCCCTCCTGCCCCTCCGCTGCTCATACCACATCCTGCCGCAGCCCTGCCTCTATTTCATCAGGCCAAGGATTGCTTTTTAAATAAATCTAAAAAACTCCACTTCCTCCTTGGCAAGTTCATTTTAAGTCATTTTATCTCTTTCCCCCCTATATTTTTCCCAAATAATGTGATTAAGTGACTCAGCGCCGGCTGCCTCTGGCAGGCCTGGCCTCTAATTCAGTTTGAGGACGGCCACCTCTGACCCCACTCCACTCTGGCTAAGAGAACACTTAAGCGATGTCCTACCGCTTCCTACAGAGAAAGGCTGGTGGGGGGGGCGACAAGGGGCGGGGGCGGCAGCAGGCGGGGGCGAGGGGGGGAAGCGAAACAAACTTTCACATAAAATTATGGTATATGGATAATTGAGAAGTTTAAAAACATGAATCTAATTGTACAGTCCCCGGAGAAACCCATATCGAGCCACCCTATAAGAGGCCTGGAATCTCCCGATGATGATTTATTGCTAAATCCTAGTATTTTTCAATACATTATAGTTTTTAAATTGTGTTTAAATTGAGTGTAGAGGAGCAGAGGCCATTAGGAGATGCAGAAATGATGATTATATTTAAATATTCATGCACGCAGTACCTTATTATTGAATCTGAACACTAACAAAATCAATATTAAGTGCGGTTTGACATGAATTTATTTATGAATTTCGACTTTCTAAGTACTGTATTTTTTCACTCAAAAATTGTGAGTATAATGTAGTAATGATATCAAAACACAGTGTCAGAGAGCATTAGCTGGGGAGGTTATAAACCTCTGGATTAGGGGGCCCCAGATTGCCCTCAAAAGTGCTTAGTACACAAAACCCAATTCCTTTTTTTTTTTTTTTCCCTTCCCTGTTTCTGAATCGTGCAAATCCACATACACTCAGAGAAGGCAGCGTGGCAGAGTGGGGGAGGCGGGTGGCTCAGCCGGAGTGGCAGGAGTGGCTGCGGGCGCTCAGCTGCTCCGATGGGGTGCCGGGGACCCAGGGTTCTCCGTGGGCGCCTCCCTTAACCTCCGGGTCTGGGAAGCAGCCCCCTGGCCAAGGGGTCCCGAGGGTCTCAAAGGATGTGCTGCTCCCACTGCCAAGAGGTAGACACGGTGGAGGTTGGGGAGGGGTGCCTGGGGGTCTCTTTATTTCTGAGACTTTTGATTCTGGATGCAGGGTGTAAGCTGGTGGGATCTGGGTCCAGGAAACCCAGACACAAGGAGCTAGAAAGAGAGCCTTTACCCCCCAGACTCTGGGTCGGGCCCCCAAGCGCATACCCCGGGTGGGTTTAGGCGACATTCTCCTGCTCAGCCTACCAGGACCTGCTGCCTAGATGTGGGCGCTGACGCTGGTGAAGGGAATCAGTGTGCCAGCCCCTGCCCTCCCTGGGCCCCCTTCCCTTCTGTTCATTCACAGCGTCTCTTTCCTGCGGTCCCTGTCTGCTGCCCCAGGCCACCCCTGCCAGGAAGCTACCTGCAGGCGCAGGGGTGCCCCCTGGAAATCCTTCCAAAGATCTGATGTCTGCCTGTGCGCTTAGGTGACACCCAGCCCGTCACAGTCACAGTGAGCAGTGGTCCCCATACATGCAGAACCACCTTGCCATGACCCATTCGGACATGCCCGGACCTCACAGAACCCCGTGTAGGCACACACACGCACACATATACACACAACTAGCGTGAAAAGACACAGTGGGCAACGGGAGTGAGACCCCATTCTTTAGATGGAAAGTGACTCCTGGATCTGTAGTCTTTTGGACAACATACAACACGAATTTGCAAAGAACTAACTACAGAAATACAGTTACTATCTTTGATGTAAGCTGACACTTCTCAGTCCTCCCCTCATGGTCACACAGTCCTGACTCTGATGGTCAGTGGCCACACTATCTTCCAAATAGATCCATGACCCCCCATCCATTAACCCACAAATACTCCACAGCCCGACACTCACCATATCCTGCCTCCAGGGGACCCCCCTACAAATAATGTAACACACAAGTCCACACACCTTAACACTCACAACTCCCTACCCCTCCCGCACAGAAATAATCAGTGGGTACACACGCTAGCACACACCCTTGAACACAGTCAGACCACCATCATCTTTACATGTAGCCCCACACACACTTCAACACACGGACTCCCTAACACAGATACACCCCCCACTTCTGACACCCCAAGTCCTCAGTTCACGCACACGCCTGTCCTGAAGCTGGCAGGGGGCCAGGTGATCAGTATAGTCTGTCCCACCGTGGGTGGAGGCAACCTGGGGTCAAGGGTCAAAAAGCACTTAGAAGCTTTGATTCAGAATATTCATCAGTCTTTGGGGAGGGGAGATGAAGCCCACACAGGGGGAAGGGGAGGAAAAAGACTCAACCTCGACCCTAAACTCTTTTCCAGTAAATCGATGTATTTTGCTATAATTTTATTAGGAATATAAAAGGAGGCTTTTCAAAAGTGCTTAGGACGCAAAAAAAAGAGGCGGGCGATGGAAACATTAGTCTGTCTGTATTAGCAATCCCATAGTCACATTTTATTGTTACTGTCAGGATGCAAAAGCTGTGCTTAAAACAAAATAATACATAATGTATTACTGAGGCATAAACATCAGCGAGCCGCGAGCGGTCGGCGTTTTTATTTTAAAAAGAAGACGCAAGAAAAAAAAATATATCGAGGGACCGAGGGTGGGGGAGGGGTGCTGGCAGCCTCTGGAAATCAGAGTAGAGCTGGGCTCCCAGGCCAGGACTGGGGAACTCAGAGCAGGGGTGGGGGCTGACCCCCAGTGATAACTTCAATCACAATCTTCCCAACCCCCTTTACAGCTCCCCCCTAGGAAAAATCTGCCCCCCAGAGTAGCTCCAGCTTCAAGGATCTCCCATCTTCTGGATACATCCTTCGGACCCTGTGGTTTATAAAACTCTGGCCTTTTGTCCTTCCCCAATCCTGACCACCACTGTATCCTAGGGAAGGAGATTGGGCAGCTATTCTTGTCCCTATTTTGCAGATAAAGACACTGGGACTCAGAGAAGGACAGTGATCTCTAAGTCACAGAGCCAATGAGGATGTGGTCAGGGCTAGAATCCAGGGCAGAGCACAGAGCCTCAGTTCAGTGCCCCTTCCACAGTTCCAGCTACCCAGGTGCGTGACCCTCTCCAGCCTGAGCCCCTGGCTTTCTGGGGTGATCTGCCCTACCCTTGCCCTCTGTAATCCATTCTCCAATATCAACAAGTATAATCTTCCAAAAGGCAAACCAAATCTTGCCTCTTCTGTGCTAACATCTTTCAAACACATTCTCTCCCACCTAGGAAACAATCTGTACCCTGCCAGGGTCCTCCTTCTTCTGGCTCTGACCTCCTCTGCCACCTCCTTCCCCTCCCCGCTGCCCAGTGCTCACTGGGCATCAGATCCACTGGCCTTTGATCTATGTCTTCGCTTCAAGGTCACCTCTGCCTTAGGGCCTGGACTTCTGTTGTTCCCTCTGCCTGGAAAGTCTTTTCTGGCCCTTTACATGAAATACCACCTCCTCTGAGGAGTTCTCCTGGATTACCCAATCTAAACCTGATCCTCCTTCACTTTTTGTCTTATCTCTTTGTTTCTTGTTTATTGCCTATTTTCCCAAAAGTAGAGCTTACGTCCCAAGAAGGAAGGGACTTTATTCATTGCAAGGTCTCCAGTTCCTGGCACATGCACAATCAATATGTAGACAACTGATGGGTAGACAGCACTGCCACTTGGATGCCATGGTGGGCTGAGGCTGAAACCATTTGAGCCTTTTATCCTGCTTCAATCCTCAGAGTTCCCAGGGCAGGCCCAGCTTCCCACGTATGGGGACTCTTCCAGCCCACCAGAGCCAGAGCCCCCAGTCTGGGCTGGACCACTGCAGCCCACACAGCTGAAAACAGGGCCTCTGGATTTCAGCACCACCTGGAGCCAGCACTCCCTCTAACACCAGGGGCAGCACCTCCCCCATCCTATACCTGCCCCTCAAGTTCCTCCCAGCTTTCTTTGGCCCTCTAGGAAAGCTGGCTCTGCTTCCCCACCCGGGATTCCCCTCCAGGTATCTCCCGTATTCTCTCCTCCATTTCCTGGACCTTTGGTCAAGCAGCTACTGGGGGGTCAGGATCATGGCTCTTCCATCCTCCCATGCATCCTGCTCTCAGGCCCTAGCTTCTCCCCTCCCAAACCCACCCCAGCCCTCCAAGTCAGCCCCCTACTCTGAAAGCTTCCTCACAGCCTCTGGCCAGCTAGCTCTGGGGCCCCACGGTTCACTCTGGGGGGCCACTGACCCTAATGAAAGAGATTTAGGGAACCAGTAGTTAAGAGTGGAACCAGGAAGACAGAGTTTGAATCCTGGGTCTCCTTCTTGCTAGCTTTGTGACTTGGATACATTGCTTTAACCACCCTGTGTGCCTCAGTTTCCTCATCTGTAAAATGGGGACAGGAATGGTGTCTTCCTCACTGGGCCTTTGCAAGCCTTGTGGGGGAATGTAAGGCAAAGTATGAACATCCTTTAGCACAGGGATTTAGGGCCACCGCGCCATTCAAAGAAAGGGCTGTGGGGGCAGGAAGTCCAGCCAGTGTCAGAATGAGGGATGCTGGGACCAGCCGGTCCACCCATCCCGACCTGTGAGCCCTTCTGGGGCAGCTCCCCACTGTCTCAGGGCTCTTGGTGCCACCTAGTGGTGGGTGGGGGCATCAGGGGGCCTGGCGGGGGCAGGGTGGGGCTGTGGATACCAGAGATGGATACCAGAGAGGGGAGAAGAGGTCAGGAGCAGTTATTCACCTGTCTTGCTGGGCACTATCTGGGGCTAGCATGCACTCAAGAGGCCACCCCACCCCAGGCCTGGCAGCCTTCCTGGGAGAACAGAGCAGGGAGGAGCCACCTCCAGGGCGCCCTGTGCCAGCTCAGGAGTCCCCGCCAGCCCCACCAGCCATAGCTCAGATGCCTGTGCTATTATTGAGGGAGAATAGAAGTGAGGCAGGGGAGGAGCTGGGAATATCCTCTGCAGCCCTCAAGTGTCCCAGCCTCCTGTCCATCACATCCCCTCCCTCCTCAGGACCCAGGACAGCAGGAGGTCCTGGGTGTCAGGGCTGGATGACCCTGTCCATTCAGGCACCAAGTCCTTCCATGCAACACATGCCTGTTGAGTCCCTACTATGCGGCAGGACACTGGGGAGGCAGAGGGAACAAGACAAAACCCTGGGACTTCCCTGGTGGTCCAGTGGCTAAGACTCCAGGTTCCCAATGCAGGTGGCCTGGGTTGGCTCCCTGATCAGAGAACTAGATCCCATATGCCACAACTAAAGATCCCATACGTTGCGATTACGATCCAGTGCAGCCAAACAAAATAGGGCAGGTGCTTGTTGTTCAGTCACTCAGTCGTGTCCAACTTTTTGTGACCCCATGGACTGCAGCACGCCAGGTTTCCCTGTCTTTCACTATCTCCCGGAGTTTGCTCAAACTCACGTCCATCGAGTCGGTGATGCCATTCAATCATTTCATCCTCTGTTGTCCCCTTTTCCTCCTGCCTTAGATCTTTCCCAGAATCAGGGTCTTTTTCAGTGAGTCAGCTCTTCAAATCAGGTGGCCAAAGTATTGGAGCTTCAGCTTTAGCATCAGTCCTTCCAATGAATATTCAGGGTTGATTTCCTGTAGGATTGACTGGTTTGATCTCCTTGCTGTCCAAGGTTCTCTCGAGTCTTCTCCAACACCACAATCTGAAAGCATCAGTTCTTTGGCGCTCAGCCTTTTTTATGGTCCAACTCTTACATCCATACATGACTACTGAAAAAACCATAGCTTTGACTATACGGACCTTGCTTATTTGAAAGTAAATGAGCTTGTATTAGTTGGGGTGGGGTGCAGGCAACAGGTGGGGAGAGGGAGAGGAAGAGACAGAAAAGCAAATAACAGAAATTCTCTGTGTGTTTAACCAGCACAGATGGTTAAAGTACTGTGGACTTCAAAGCAGCGGGGAGGGCACGCAGGGGGGAGGGCAAGCAGTGGGGAGGGCAAGCAGGGGGGAAGGCAAGCATTGGGGAAGGCAAGCAGGGGGGAGGGCAAGCAGGGGGGAGGGCAAGCAGGGGAAGTTGTGGTGTAGCAGGGTGTGGGGCCCACAGCATCACCTGGTGGTTAGGGCCTTGGGCTCAAAGCTTCCAGGATGCCTGACTCTAACCTAGCTGTGAGGCTTTGGATGAGTTATTGAACTTCTCTGGGCCTGTTTCATTGTTGGTGAAATGAGGAATAATAAGAGCTACTATCTTACTACTTGATGGGTGGGTTTGTCCCCAGGACTGAATGAAACTCAGAATGCAGGGAGAATCTGAGGCTTTAATTGTGGCAACAGCTCCAGGATCCTCTGCTCCTCAAGACCCCACTCTAGCGTCACCACACACACACACACACAGCCCAGGAACACTGGAGGCCATATCCATATCTGTGTAGACATGCCCAGGTGATCTCAGGAATCAGGGCTGCACCTGGACAGGTGTACAAGGCCCTGAATGTGCCAGGCCATGTGTGCCCATGGAAGGGAAGAAAAAGACACCAGGGAATAGACAGGAAAGAAGAGAGAAGATTTTGGAGGTCTAGTTCCCATCCAGGGACAGAGGCTGATACTCTGGATTAGGGTTTCCTGAATGGTCTACCAAGGATGCTGCCTAGACTCAGCCTTCCTTGCCGCCACCCACGGCTGAGGTTCCAGGGCCCTTCCAAACTGTGGGAAGCTCTGAGGCCTGGGCAGAATATGCCCTTGTGTGCATGCATGCTCAGTCATGTTTGATTCTTCACAACCCCATGGGCTATAGCCCAGCAGGCTCCTTCTGTCTGTGGGATTTCCCAGGCAAGAATACTGGACCACCAGGGAAGTCCTGCATTGTCATTTCAACTCAATAGATCCTAAATACCTACTATGTGTTGGGCATTAGGGATCCAGAGAAGGATAAAACTCATTCATTTAACAAATGATTATTGGGTACCTATGTGTCAAGCACAGTGCTATGCATTGGGAATACAAACATTGAAAAGATTGATTCATTCATTCATTTGTCCATTCAGCATATGCTAACTAAAAATTGACGATGTGCCAGGTACTGTGCTGGGTCACAGAGATGGAATAGGCTGTGCCAGCCCTCAGTTGCTCACAGTGAAGCTGGGAAAACAGACTCCCAGGCAGATTCATGCCCTCCTCCAGGGGATCTTCCCAACCCAGGGATCGAACCCAGGTTTCTTGCATCTCCTGTATTGGCAGGCAGAGCCTTTACCACTGCGCCACCTGGGATCCCCATGGAGCCCCTTTATTCCAGGCTGAGGGTCCCTGCATCAGGCTGCCTTGTGTCAGGTGCTGGGCCTTCCCAGGCACCAGGGAAAGGGAGCAGAAGCAAGCCTCAGTCTCCTGCATCTTCGCCCCTCCTGCATCCTTGCTCTCACTCCTGCCTCTGGAGTTCCCAGGATGCCTCCCAGCAGGTGGTAAACCTCACCAAAGGGCCAGCTGTCCTTCAGTAGGCTAAGACAGGGATCAGTAAGCAAGAAGCGGGAAAATAGGAGGCTTCTCATACCGACACTGCCAGGCTGGGCTTCGCATCTCCCCACCCCCATGGACTGGGGCAGGGCTACCTGTCAGCAGCAGAGCCCCTGCCTTTTCATCAGACTCATAGCAATGTGTCAGCAGCTGGCAGGGTCTCCCTCCTTTCACTGGGCAGCCTCCATCAGCAAGGAGACAACTGAGGCAGAGTCTGGACTTCCAGCCTGATGAATGCAGTGAATCTGCCTGGAAATCTGTTTTCCCAGCTTCACTGTGAGCAACTGAGGTTTGGCACAACCTCTTCATCTCTGTGACCCAGCACAGCACCTGGCACATCGTCGATTTTTAGTTAGCATATGCTGAATGGATAAACGAATGAATGAATCTTTTCAAAGTTTGTATTCCCAGTGCAGAGCACCAATAATCATTTGTTAAATGAATGAGTTTTATCCTTCTCTGGATCCCTAATGCCCAACACATAGTAGGTATTTAGGATCTATTGTCATTTCAACAGAACTTCCTGATGGAAATGACAGTGCAGGACTTCCCTGGTGGTTCACTAGTTGAGAATCTGCCTTCCAGTGCAGGAGACATGGGTTCCATCTCTGATCCGGGAGGATCCCACATACCATGGAGCAACTAAGCCTGTGTACCGCAACTACCGAGCCCACGCTCTAGAGCATGTACTCTGCAACAAGAGAAGCCACCATGATGAGAAACCCGAGCACTGCAACTAGAGAAAGCCTGTGCACAGCAACCAATACCCAGAGCAGCCAAAAATAAACGAATAATTTTTTTTTAATGACAAAGTGGGCTTCCCTGGTGGCTTAACGATAAAAGAATCTGCTTTCTGATGCAGGAGACATGGATTCAATCCTTGATCCCACAGAGCAACAAAAGCCACGAGCCACAACTACTAAGCCTGCATTCTAGACCCTGGGAGCCTCAACTACTGAGTCCATGTGCTGCAACTACTGAAGCCTGCGTGCCTTGGAGCCCTTGCTCTGCAACAAGAGGAGCCTGTGAACTGCAGCTAAAGAGTGGCCCCTGCTCTCCGCAACTAGAGAAAAGCCCACAAAGCAACGAAGACCTAGCACAGCCACATAAATAAATACATAAAATTATTATTTTAATGACAAAGCAAAACTCCTGAGGGCCTGTCCGGTCCAAAGGGGACTCCAATGATAGGCTTCTGCTTAGACTGGCCCCAGCCTCAGCATCCTGGGAGGGCCTGGGTTCTGGGCACACTCCACAATCTCCCCAACCCCATCTTCCTCCTTGTCTAGAATGGGGTGAGGTGGGGAACTTTGGCTCCCTTGGCACAGGAATTGATGGGTCAAAGGCAAGAGGGAGAGAGGGGAAAGGCAGACCATCAGACAGACACCACTGCAGTGGGTCCTGCCCACAGAGGGGACAGCAGGGTCCCCACAGTGTCCCTGGAGGCCCTTCCCCTGACAAACCAGGTTGTCCTACTGCATCCCCTCCATGCAAAGGGCTCCCCATGGCCCCGCACCTACAGAGCCCTGCTTCCCGACCCTCTGCACACTCAGTAAGTCGGGGTTGGTGAGGGGGGCCAAGTGGAGGGGGAGATAGAATTCTTCTTGGCAGTTTAAAGAGTTTTGGCATTTTCACGAGGGTGCATGTAATATTTAAATTACTTCCCCGCAGCACGCCCTCATGCCTGCCTTGGCTTCCCCAGGTGAATTTGTAGGCGCTGAAATGGTCTAATTTCCCGCACAAGCCATGTCAAATATAATTTGGGTGCAAAGTTGGTAATTATACGTAACATCAGTCTGATGTTAAAAACACTGAAAAATTTAGCAAGAAGACACTACTGGAAAGACGTAAGTCTGAGGCCCAGCCAGAAAAAGGCAGGCCCGGGCCCTGCAGAAGCCAAAGTCTTTAATTAATGATAGCATGTTTTCAGAGACTCAAAGGACGCGGGTCCCCAACTGTCTGAAACTCCTTTGTCTTCCAATTACCAGCATCTGGGGAGAGGGAGGCAGAGAGGAAGTCGAAGGGGGGCACCCAGATCCTGGCGGGAAGCTGCTGAGGTCTGGACAGCGGCTGTGGCACCTGAAGACCAAGGTCCTGCCGTCAGGTGACCCACCGTGTTCTTCTGTCACCAGAGACCAAGCCCACACACAGGGCCAGCGGGAGGAGGGGCTTGTCCCCCCCAACCCCTGACTCTCTGGGTGAATCATGGGGAGGGGGTGAGGTTGCCGAGCAGATCTGCCAGTCTTAGAGGGTCTGGAGACAACGCCTGTCCCCTTCCTGATTTACCTGGACCTTTTTCTTTTCTTTTCATGTGGACCATTTAAAAGTCTTCACTGAATTCGTTACAGTATCACTTCTGTTTTACATTGTGTTTTTTTGGCTGCGAGGCACATGGAATCTTAGCTCCCTGACTCAGTAGGATTGAACCTGCATACTCTGCATCAGAAGAAGTCTTGATCACTGGAGTGCCAGGGAAGTCCCTCTTCCCTTTTCAAACAATTCAACCAACTCTTTCTGTGAGGACAGGGGCCACATCTTGTTTGCTCAGCTGTGTCCCTGGATCTAGCACATAGTATGTGCTCAATAAATATTTGTTACCTGAATGTTCTGTGAAACAAGCTCAAATTGCTTCTCACTCTAACTCTATGTGGACCAAGAGGGACCCCAGCACAGGAGACATTCGAGAAGCTAAAAGGACAGATGCTGAGTCTGGATTTGGTTGGTGATTCCACACTTATAAGCACTATAATCTTGAAACAATTGCCAAAACTGTGCCTCAGTTTCCTCATCTGCATAATGGGCACAGTAATAGATCTGCCTCTGAGGATGACTGTGAACTCTGGGTGAGATTCTTGGAGGCATAAAGTACTCTCAACAGTGCCTGGCAGGTAGCTCTTGTTTTGCTAAGAGAGGCGAGGGAGGTGTGGCTTTGTAGAATGGCTCTTCAGAAGGGGTTTCCAAAGGCTGTGTAAAGACAAGGAGAGAAGGGGTGGCCAGCATGGCACAGGAACCTGGAGTGAACTTGATTTCCAGTGGACAGTTCAGAAAAGTTTCTGCCATTAGTGACATGACAAGAATACCTTCTTGACTCCTTAGGAAATCTTTAATAAAATGTCATCCGTCTCTTGATACATGATATGGAGTTGTGTCTGTTTGGGCTATATGGCCTCCAGGTGAGCAAAGACCTGAGCATCTCCTGTGAGAGGTGACTACGTTCAGAGTGGGTACTGTTACTTATTTATTCGACTGTGCTGGGTCTTAGTTGCGACATAGAGATCTGCGGTCTTCATAGCGGCCTGTGGGATCTTTAGTTTTAGCGTGCAAACCCATACGTGGGATTTTAGTTTCCCCATCAGGAATCGAACACAGGCCCCCTGCATCGGGAGCTGAAGTCTTAGCCACTGGACCACCACCAAGTCCCCTCTTACTGTTATTAATGGTTTATGATGTGAAAGCAGGGCTCAGAGAGATTAAGTAGTGGGCCTGTACTTCACACTTTGGTGTGGTGGGTTTGTCTTCCCACTGTCCACTTTTAACCCTCTGTGCTCCATTAAACATACCAGAAGATTCTGCCAAATAATAACAAAAGCCAGAGCTGACATGAAGCACTTTACTGAGAGTCAGATATCCTGGTTTACCCCACTTCATCCTAACTGCCCTCGGAGGCAGGCACCACTGGTATCTCAGTCTTAGAGATGAGGAGGCTGTGGCTCTGAGGGGTTGAATTGCTCCAGGTCACAGGACGTGGGACGTGGAAAGAAATCCAGGCTGACCCCAGAGGAGCCCTGCCCTCAGAAGGAACCATCTCCTCAAACGCTGCCCTTATCCTGCATGAATGCCCCAGCTACACCTTCTACAAACTGGTCCTAGGCCCTGCACATTGGAATCATCTGGGGACCTTTAAAACCACTGATGCCCAAGTTTGAAGTGGCCTGGGTTGTGTCTGGGCAACAGGATTTTTATAAACTCCCAGGTTGTCCTAACACTGAGGACCTTCCTCCTGTTTCAGCTAAATCTTCCTGAGCTCCTTCAACTGTAACATGCACATGAATCACCTGGTTGTTGCTCGGTCACTAAGTTATGTCCTGTTCTTTGCAACGCCACGGACTGCAGCATGTCAGGTTTCCCTGTCCTTCACCATCTCCCGAAGCTGGCTCAAACTCGTGTCCATTGAGTTGGGGATGCCGTCCAACCATCTTCATCCTCTGTTGTCCCCTTCTCCTCCTGCCATCAATCTTTCCCAGCATCGGGATCTTTTCTAATGAGAAGGCTCTTTGCATCAGGTGGCCCAAGTATTGGCGCTCCAGCTTCAGCATCAGTTCTTCCAATGAATATTCAGGCTTTATTTCCTTTAGGATTGACTGGTTTGATCTCTTTGCTATCCAAAGGACTCTCAAGAGTCTTCTCCAGCACCACAATTCAAAAGCATCATTCTTCAGCGCTCAGCCTTCTTTATAGTCCAACTCTCACATTTGTACGTGACTAATGGAATCACCTGGGGATCCTGATAAAACACAGCCTCTGTTGAAGATGTCTCTGGGTTGAGGCCTGGGATTCTGCATTTCTAACAAGCTGAGGCTTCTCCTCTGAGGATCACTCCTCAGAGGCTACTCCTCTGAGCTTTGAGTATAAAAGCTCCATACTAACAACTCTTAAATATGCCTGTATATTCTAATCATCTGTAGAGTTTGAAGAAGTTTGAATGCCTGGGTCCCAACCCAGAGATTCTGGTATCATTGAAAAGGAAGACTAGCAACTGGGTGGGGTTGGGGGTGTGCTTTGAAAAAATACCAATGCCTAGGCCACATCCTCGGCCAATTAAATCAGAGTCTCTGGCATGGCACTTGGGCACCTGCATTTTTTAAAGCATTCAGGTGATTCTGACAAATAGCCAGTCTTGAGGACTAAAGCTTTGGGCTGCATCTCACATAGTGTTTGAAAAGTGAAAGTGTTAGTCGCTCACTTTTGAAAAGTGAAAGTGTTAGTTGTTCAGTCGTGTCTGATTCTTTGTGATCCCATGAAGTATAGTCTGCCAGGCTCTTCTGTTCATGGAATGCTCCAGGCAAGAATACTGGAATGGGTAGCCATTCCCTTCTCCAAGGATCTTCTAGACCCAAGGATCAAACCCAGGTCTCCTGCAATAAATTCTTTATTGTCTGAGCCACCAGTTGCCAGATCCTATCGAACTTAGGCTTCTTCAGAGTTTTGCATTCATCGAGTCTGAGGTAGGACCCAGGAGTCAACACTCTTAATGCCCTTCCCAGGGGATCCTGGTGTAGGTGGACCTCAGACTCCTTCATCTTCCCCATCCTCAGCCCCTGCCCAGCTGATCCCTCTGCACAGCATCCCACCTCAGCCCACAAGAAGTATTCCCTGGGCTAGTGGGACCCCACTCCTTAGGACTCCGGGACCCCCCCCCCCCCCGCTAACAAGGAGAGATGATAAAGCCACAGAGGGAGACCAGAGGTGAGGCTGAAGAGGGGCTGGTCCAGGCTGCAGCCCTCTGTCACACTTCTGTGGCTGACCAGCGCTCAGAGGTCAGCTTCATCCTGTGACAGGCAAGGAAGGAGGACTCCTGGCTTCTGAGGAAGGCAGGGGTGGGGCAGAGACTGGAAAACCAGACAGGAGGATTCCTGTCTAGCCAATTCCTCCACCTGGCTCCCTGCACCACCCACCTGGGCAAGTCAGGACAACACCCCCACCCCATGCCTCTATTCCTGTATTTCTCAAATAAAGAGAATAATCTTACCCCACCCCACTGTGTATGTGTGATTGTGTGTGTTTTCTTTTTAAAGTAGTAAGTGCTCAAGGCAATGAATTCAAACAGATCAGAAGCATGTGAAGTGAGGAGTCTCTTTTGGAGGAAGCACTATTAATAGACTCTTGTGTGTTTCCAGACAATTTCTGTGCATGTACAAGCAAACCTCTGTATGCATCTTCTAAAAAACAAGATCGTATATGTTGTTGCAATTTGTTTTTTGCACCTAGCAATATTTTATAGGTACCTTTCCTTGGAAATCCATAAGATTCAGCTCATTCTATTTGAAGGTTGCTTAATATTCCACAGTACTGATATACCTTTGTTTATTCAGCCATTCTTCTATTGGTGGACATTGAGGCCATTTTAACTTTTTTGACTACAATAGATGATGATGCAACAGACATCACTATATGAGTGCCTCTGAATACTTCTACAAGTGTGTCCCCAGCACATTCCTGGGAGTAATGTTAAGGTTCACTCAACTTTCTCTCTCATTTTAACAGAGACTGAAAAGCTCAAGTTTGCAAAACCCATGGATCTTTAATGAGAAGAGACAAGTTGATAACAAACAGTAACTCTGTCTAGAAGTGGACAAGACTGCTATGGGTTTCACAACAGTAGGATTTCACATAGACACTATTTAACATCTCCCTTATTTCCATCATAACTGGCAGCACTAATACTATTGTCAAGTCACCGCTGCCAGCAGCACCACCAGACCATTGACACCAATGCCATGAGCAAAACCGCCATGACCATCATTTCCACATCAGCCTGTGTTCTCAGTTGCAGACAACAGAACCTACTCTGATTTAACTGGAAAGGTATTATTAAAGGGTAGTAGACAAACATCTCAATGTAAAATCCAAAACTATGAAACACCTAGAAAAAAAATAAGAAAAATTCTTTAAGACCTTGGGTTAGGCAAGGATTCCTTAAGATAAAAGCACAGATAGATCATAAAAGAAGAAAATTGATGAATCTAACTTCACCAAAATTTAAAATGTCTGCTTTTGACAACACTGTGATGAAGATGAAAAGACAAGCTACAGACTGGGAGAAAATATTTGCAAAATGCATATCTCACAAAAGACTGGTAACCAGATAGACAAGCAACACTAAAAACTCAAAAATAAGTAAAGAGACAATCCAATAAAAATATGAGCTTAAGATCTGCATAGACACTTTACCAAAGAAGGTATTTGGGTATAATGTGCTCAGCATCAGTAGTCATTAGGGAAATGAAAATTAATACCATAATGAGATATCACTGCATACTTATTTGAACCGTTCCAATTTTTAAAACTGACAGTACAAAATGCTAGCAAGGATGCAGACCAGCTAGAATTCTCATACATTGCTGGTGGTAATGCAGAATGATGCACCCTCTTTGAAAACCTGTTAGGCAGTTTCTTGTACAGTTGAACATATATTTAACACATGGCTCACCAATCCCACTCCTAGGTATTTACCAAAGAGAAATTGAGATATACGTCCTCGTCAGAAAAAAAGCATGGCATGTGAATGTTTATAGAAGCTTTATTCATACCAAAAATTGGAAACAACCCAAATGTCCATCAGCAGATGGATGGATAACCAAATTATGGTACATCCATTCAGTACCATATGCAACAATAAAATTTGTAACATAATTGTTACATAGTAACAACATAGTTGTTACAATATTGTTACTATGCAACAATAAAAGGGAACAAGTTACTGACATATGCAATGACCTGGAGACTCTCAAAAGCCATATGCTAAGTTAAGGAAGCCAGACTCAACAGGCTACATATTGTATAATTCAATTTATATGACATTCTAGAAAAGGCAAAACTATAGCAACAGAAAGCAAAGAGGAACTAAAACAGCCTCTTGATGAAAGTGAAAGAGGAAAGTGAAAAAACTGACTTAAAACTCAACATTCAAAAAACTAAGATCATGGCATCCAGTCCCATCACTTAATGGCAAAAAGATTGGGGAAACAATCGAAACAGTAACAGATTTTATTTTCTTGGGCTCCAAAATCACTGCAGATGGTGACTGCAGCCATGAAATTAAAAAATGCTTGCTCCTTGGAAGAAAAACTATGACAAACATAGACAGCATATTAAAAAGCAGAGACATTACTTTGCTGACAAAGGTCCATCTAGTCAAAGCTATGGTTTTTCCAGTAGTCATATATACATCTCTCTTTGGTATATACTTAGGTGGCCGAAGGCACAGCAACCCACTCCAGTGTTCTTGCCTGGAGAATCTCCATGGACAGAGAAACCTGGCTGGCTACATTTCATAGGATCGCAAAGAGTCGGACATGACTGAGGCGACTTAGCACACATGCATAAACCTAGGCATGGAATTGCTGGGTCATATGGTAATTCTATGTTTAACTTTTTGAGGGACCACCAAATTGTTTTCCACAGTGGTTGTACCACTTTATATTCCCACCCACAATGTACAGATTCCTATTTCTCCATATCCTCATCAATATGTATTATTTTGCCTCCCCCCCATTTTTTACTATAACCATTTTAATGAGTATGAACTGGTATTTCACTGGGATTTAATTTGCATTTTCTTAGTGACAAATGGCGGAAAAGGCAATGGCAACCCACTCCAGTACTCTTGCCTGGAAAATCCCATGGACAGAGGAGCCTGGTGGGCTGCAGTCCATGGGTTTACTAAGGGTCGGACACGACTGAGCAACTTCCTTTTCACTTTTCACTTTCATGCATTGGAGAAGGAAATGGCAACCCACTTCAGCGTTCTTGCCTGGAGAATCCCAGGGATGGGGAGCCTGGTAGGCTGCCATCTCTGGGGTCGCACAGAGTCAGACACGACAGAAACGATTTAGCAGCAGCAGTGACAAATGGTATTGAATATCTTTTCATATGCTCATTGGCCATGTTTCTTTGAAGAAACATCTACTCAATTCTTTACCCACTTTAAATTGGATTGTATGTCTTTTTGTTGTGGAGTTGTAAGAATTCTTTAGATAGTCTGGATATTACACCCTTATCAGATACATGCTTTGCAAATATTTTCTCCCATTCCATAGGTTGTCTTTTCATATTCTTGATAATTCCCTTTAATGTACCAAAGTTTTTAATTTGGTGGAATCCAACACATCTATATTTTTATTTACTGCTTGCATTTTCAGTATCAAATCAGAGATTCTGTTGCCAAATCTGAAATCATGAAGAAGTACTCCTGTGTTTCTTATAATAGTGTTACCGTTTAGCTCTTATATTTAGGTCACTGATCCATTTCGAGTTAATTTTCGTACAAGGAGAGAGGTAAGTGTCCAAATTCATTATTTTACATGTGGTTATCCAGTTGTCCCAGAACTACTTGGTTTTGGTTTTTTTCTGGCGAGGAGGTAGGGGAAGGTGGAGGTGCAGTAGCACTTCATGGGGCGGCATGCAGGATCGTAGTTCCTGGACCAGGATTGGCACTCACTCTCCCTGCAGTGGACCTGCAGAGTCTCAACTGCTGGAAAACCAATCAAGTCCCAGACCTGGAACTACTTGTTGAAGAGACTGGTCTTTCTCCAGTTAAATGGTCTGGGCACCCTAGCAGAAAATCAATTGCTCATAGATGTCCAGTTTATTTCTGAACTGTCAATTCTATCCCATTTGTTTATATATGTATCCTTATGTCACTGTTTTTATTACTTTCACTTGTAGTAACTTTTAAAATTGAGAAGCATGATCCCTTCATATGGTCTGAATTGCCCCCCCCCCTTCACATGTTGAAGTTCTAAGCTCTAGTACCTCAGGATGCAGCTGTATTTGGAATAGTTACTAGAGAGGTAATCAAATTGATATGAGGTCATTAATGTTAGATGCTCAGTTGTGTCTTACTCTTTGTGATCCCATGGACAGTAGCCTGCCAGGCTCCTCTCCGTGGAGTTCTCTAGGCAAGAATACTGGAACGAGTTACCATTCCCTTCTCCAGGGTATCTTCCCAACCCAGGGATCAAACCCAGGTCTTCCACACTGCAGTCGGATTCTTTACCATCTGAACCACAGGGAAGCCAGGCAGACCCTAATCTAATATAGTTGGTGTCTCTACACAAAAAGGAAATTTGGACATGGACATGCACAAAGGGCCCCTTCAAGGATCACAGCCTTGTGAAGGGGCTTGCATAACTCAGTGAAGCTCTGAGCCATGCCGTGCAGGGCCACCCAAGACAGATGGGTCATAGTGGAGAGTTCTGACAAAATATGGTCCACTGGAGGAGGGAATGACAAACCACTCCAGTATTCTTGGTGCGAGAAACCCATGAATAGCATGAAAAGGCAAAAAGATATGACACCGGAAGATGAGCCCCCCCAGGTTGGAAGGTGTCCAATATGCTCCTGGAAAAAAATTGGAGGACAATTACTAACAGCTCCAGAAAGAAAGAAGCAGCTGGGCCAAAGAGAAAATGATGCTCAGTTGTGGATGTATCTGGTGGTGAAAATAAAGTCCGATGCTATAAAGAAAAATATTGCATAAGAACTTGGAATGTTAGGTTCATGAATCAAGATAAATTGCCAAGCAAGAGATGGCAAGAGTGAACATTGATATCTTAGGAAGCAGTGAACTAAAGTGGATGGGAATGGGTGAATTTAATTCAGATGACCCTTATATCTACTGCTGTGGGCAAGAATCTCTTAGAAGAAATGCAGAAGCCCTCATAGCCAACAAAAGAGTCTGAAATATAGTACTTGCATGCAATCTCAAAAATGACAGAACGACCTTGGTCGTTTCCAAGACAAACCATTCAACATCACAGTATTCCTGTGTATGCCACAGTATGCCACAATCACTGGTGCTGAAGAGGCTGAAGTTGAATGGTTCCATGAAGACCTACAAGACCTTCTAAAACTAACACCAAGAAAAGATTTCCTTTTCATCATAAGGGACTGGAATGCAAAAGTTGGAAGTCAAGAGATACCTGGAGTAACAGGCAAGTTTGGCCTTGGAGTACAACATGAAGCAGGGCAAACGTTAATAGAGTTTTGTCAAGAGAATACACTGGTCACAGCAAAAACCTTTTCCAACAACACAGGAGAAAACTCTACACATGGGTATCACCAAATAATCAATAATGACATCAGATTAATTGCATTCTTAGGAGCCGAAGATGGAGAAGCTCCAAACATTCAGCAAAACAAGACCTGGAGCTGACTGTGGCTCAGCTCGTGAGCCACTTGGTGCAAAATTCAGGCTTAAATTAAAGAAAGTAGGGAAAACCACTAGGCCATTTAGTATGACCTAAATCAAATCTCTTATGATTACAGAGTAGAGGAGATAAATAGATTCAAAGGACTAGATCTGGTAGACAGAATGCCTGAAGAGCTATGGGCAGAGGTTCGTAACATTGTACAGGAGGCAGTGATCAAAACCACCACTGCAAGAAAGCAGAAAGAAATGCAAGAAGGCAAAGCAGTTGTCTAAGGAGGCTTTACAAATAGCTGAGGAAAGAAGAGAAGCAAAAAGCAAGGGAGAAAGGGAAAGATATATCCAACTGAATGCAGAGTTTCAGAGACTAGCAAGAAGAGATAAGAAGGCCTTCTTAAAAAAGCAGAGGAAAACAATAGAATGGGGAGGACTAGAGATCTCTTCTAGAAAATTAGAGATTTCAAGGGAATATGTCATGCAAGGATGGGCAGGATAAAGTACAGAATTGGTATGGACCTGACAGAAATAGAAGAGATTAAGAAGAGGTGGCAAGGATACACAGGAGAACTATACCAAAAACGGTATCAATGACTAGGATAACCATAATGGTATTTTCACTCACTCAGAGTCAGACGTCCTTGAATGTGAAGTCAAGTGGACCTTAGGAAGCATTGCTACAAACAAAGCTAGTGGAGATGATGGAATTCCAAGTGAGCTATTTAAAATCCTTAAAGATGATGCTGTGAAAATGCCACACTCAGTGTTAGCAAATTTGGAAAACTCAGCAGTGGCCACAGAACTGGAAAAGGTCAGTTTTCATTCCAATTCAATTCAATTCCAACTCAAACTATCCTACAATTGCACTCATTTCCCAGGCTAGCAAGGTTATGCTCAAAATCCTTCAAGACAGGCTGAAGCAGTATGTGAACCGAGAACTTCTACATGTACAAGGTGGGTTTAGAAAAGGCAGAGGAACAAGAGATTAAATTGCCAACACTCATCGTATCACAGAGAAAGCAAGGGAATTTCAGAAAAACATTTACTTCTGCTTCACTGACTATGCTAAAGCCTTTGACGGTGCAGATCACAACAAACTGTGGAAAATTCTTAAAGAGATGGGAGTACCAGGCTTACCTGTATCCTGAGAAACCTGTAGGTGGGTTAAGAAGCAACAGTTATATTGCTTATATGAAAGAACTGACTGGTTCAAAATTGGGAAAGGAGTATGACAAGGTTACATATTGTCACCCTATTTATTTAACTTATATGCAGAGCACATCATGCAAAATGTCAGGTTGGATGAAGCACAAGCTGGAATCAAGACTGCTGGGAGAAGTACCAACAACCTCAGATATACAGATGATATCACTCAAATGGCAGAAAGCAAAGAGGAACTGAAGAACCTCTTGATAAAGGCGAAAGAAAACAGTGAAAAAGCTGGCTTAAAACTCAACATTCAAAAAACTAAGATTATGGCATCTGGTCCCATCGCTGTATGGCAAATAGAAGGGAAAAAAGTGGAAACAATGACAGATTTTATTTTCTTGGGCTTCAAAATCACTGCAGATGGGGACTGCAGCCATGAAATTAAAAGACACTTGCTTCTTGGACGGAAAACCATGACAAACCTAGACAGTGTATTAAAAAGCAGAGACATCACCTTGCCGACAAAGGTCCATATAGTCAAAGCTATGGTTTTTCCTGTAGTCATGTATGGATGTGAGAGTTGGACCATAAAGAAGGCTGAACGCTGAAGAACTGATGCTTTCAAATTGTGGTGCCAGAGGAGACTCTTCAGAGTCCCCAGGACAGCAAGGAGATCAAACCAGTCAATCCTAAAGGAAATCAACCCTGAATATTCACTGGAAAGACTGATGCTGAAGCTGAAGTTCCAATACTTTGGCTACCTGATGCAAAGAGCCAACTCATTGGAAAAGACCCTGATGCTGGGAAAGATTGAAGGCAAAGGAGAAGAGGGCAGCAGAGGATGAGCTGGTTGGATGGCATCGCCGACTCAATGGACATGAGTTTGAGCAAACTCCAGGAGATAGTGAAGGACAGGGAAGCCTGGTGTGCTGCAGTCCATGGGGTCACAAAGAGTCAGACAATACTAAGCAACTGAACAACACCAACCATGCACAGAGGGAAGACCATGTGAAGACGAAGGAGAAGGCCACATACAGGCCAATGAGAGAGACCTCAGGAGAAACCAAACCTGCCTGACACCTTCCTCACTTCTAGCCTCCAAAATTGTGAGAAACTACATTTCCATTGTCTAACCCACCCATTCCGTGGCACTCTGTTATGGCAGCCCTAGCAAACTATTACACTCCTCCAATTTCATTTTTCTTTTTCAATATTGTTTCGGCTATTTGGGGACCCATGCAATTCCGTACGAATTTAAAGGTCAGCTTTTCAATTTTACCCAAAAAAGAGGCCTTTGGAGTTTTGATAAGATCACACTAAATTTGTGCATCTCTTTGGGGAAAATTGCCAGCTTAAACACACTAAGTCTCTCAATCTATGAACATGGGATATCTTTCTATTTAAATAAGTCTTGATTTCTCTCAGCTAAGTTTTGTAGTTTTCAGTGTATGAGTCTTTCACCTCCTTGAGTTTTTCCCTCTAGGTATTTTCATCTTTGGATGCTATTGGAAATGGAATTGTTTTATTTATTTCCTTTGCAATAGTTTATTGCTTTTATAGAAACACAACTGATTTTTGTATGTTGATCCTATACCCTGTAATTTTGCTGAATTTATAGCATACAATTTACATATAATAACATAGTAAATTTCATACAGCCAGTGGATTCTCACAGAATGTTGTAGTTAATTTCACCAAACTCATGAATCTGTAGCCAACCTGTGGTTGCAACTGACAAACATGTGTTGCTCCAACTTGAATGTCGGTTGATATTTTCCCTCACATTAAAGAGTGAGGTTGAAACCACCTACGCTCACACAGCTTGGAAACTGAAGACTCAAACCCTCTCCACTCCCCCCAACCCAGTCTACAGTAACAAGACTCCTCGATACGCTAGGCCCTGCACTGAAAGATCCTCCGTAAAACAAACTTCTAATTCTTAATGAATTCTGACTTTGCCTCCCCACCTTGACACACAGTAAAATCTGTCAGTGCATTGGGTCTTTTTTACCATGGTGAGAAATAAATTCAGCTTTGTCTTATCAATGGGGTATTGGGGGTGATATTCGGGGAGTAAGACAAGAAGAAAACAACGAATATATATGTCAAAACTTCCTTCAAGAAAGACAAATAGCATGTGACATCACTTATATGTGGAAACTTAAAAAATATATATAAATGAACTTATACACAGAACAGAAATTGACTCACAGACATAGCAAACAAATTTATGGTCACCAAAGGGGAAAAAAGAGGAAGGATAAATTGGTAATTGGGGATTAACAGATAAAAACTAATATATAAAGCTAGGTAAACAGTAACAATCTACAGTATATAGCACAGGGAACAGTATACAATATCTAATAATAACCTATAATGGAAAAGAACCTGAAAAAGAGTACATGCATATGTAAAACTGAGTCACTTTGCTGTATATACCTGAAACACTGTACATCAGCTTCACTTTAAAAATATAATTTAAAAGTTAATTGAATTTTGAAAAATAAGAACTTCCTTCACTCACCATGACGTGAATGACTTCTTTGCTGAATCAGATAAGAGTGCTTAAATGTGTGTTAGTCATTCAGTCGTGTCTGACTCTTTGCAACTCCGTGGACTATAGCCCGCCAGGCTCCTCTGTCCATGGAATTTTCCAGGCAAGGATACTGCAGTGGGTTGCCATTTCCTTCTCCGGGGGATTTTTCCCAACCAGGAATCAAACCTGGGTCTCCCGCATTGCAGACGGATGGTTTACCGTCTGAATTACTAGGGAAGTCTGTGCTTAAATAACAGAAGAATATTTCCTTAATTTTTTGTGCCATTTGCAAGGTAATGGTTACAGACAAGCACACTTTTAAGTTTAATCTGCATTATTTATATTTTCTCCATCATTTTCTTATGTCTAGACAATCAACAAAACAGTAAGTCAAATCCCAATCTGTAGCTATCAATTTCTCTGGTGCAAATTCTCCCACCAACATGAGGTCACTGAACTTGGAGCAGAAAAGAGCTATCATTACATAGTATTTCTACCAAATATAACATAATCTCACAAGCATAAGTAGCAAAAGGTAGCAAAATCATTAGGAAGTAAGCTGGTTTTAGAAAAGGCAGAGGAACCAGAGATCAAATTGCCAACATCCACTGGATCATGGAAAAAGCAAGAGAGTTCCAGAAAAACATCTATTTCTGCTTTATTGACTATGCCAAAGCCTTTGACTGTGTGGATCACGATAAACTGTGGAAAATTCTGAAAGAGATGGGAATACCAGACCACCTGATCTGCCTCTTGAGAAACTTGTATGCAGGTTAGGAAGCAACAGTTAGAACTGGACATGGAACAACAGACTGGTTCCAAATAGGAAAAGGAGTTCATCAAGGCTGTATATTGTCACCCTGTTTATTTAACTTATATGCAGAGTACATCATGAGAAACGCTGGGCTGGAAGAAACACAAACTGGAATCAAGATTGCCAGGAGAAATATCAATAACCTCAGATATGCAGATGACACCATGAAGAGGAACTAAAAAGCCTCTTGATGAAAGTGAAAGTGGAGAGTGAAAAAGTTGGCTTAAAGCTCAACATTCAGAAAACGAAGATCATGGCATCCGGTCCCATCACTTAATGGGAAATAGATGGGGAAACAGTGGAAACAGTGTCAGACTTTATATTTTTGGGGCTCCAAAATCACTACAGATGGTGACTGCAGCCATGAAATTAAAAGACGCTTACTCCTTGGAAGGAAAGTTATGACCAACCTAGATAGCATATTCAAAAGCAGAGACATTATTTTGCCAACAAAGGTTCGTCTAGTCAAGGCTATGGTTTTTCCTGTGGTCATGTATGGATGTGAGAGTTGGACTGTGAAGAAGGCTGAGCACCAAAGAATTGATGCTTTTGAACTGTGGTGTTGGAGAAGACTCTTGAGAGTCCCTTGAACTGCAAGGAGATCCAACCAGTCCATTCTGAAGGAGATCAGCCCTGGGATTTCTTTGGAAGGAATGATGCTAAAGCTGAAACTCCAGTACTTTGGCCACCTCATGTGAAGAGTTGACTCATTGGAAAAGACTCTGATGCTGGGAGGGATTGGGGGCAGGAGGAGAAGGGGACGACAGAGGATGAGATGGCTGGATGGCATCACTGACTCGATGGACGTGAGTCTCAGTGAACTCTGGGAGACGGTGATGGACAGGGAGGCCTGGTGTGCTGCAATTCATGGGGTCGCAAAGAGTCGGACACGACTGAGCGACTGATCTGATCTGAATGAGTTTATTACTGTTGTTTTTAATACAAGTTATTTGTTAGTTTGTGTAATTTAACATTTAATGAGGGCTATGTTTAACAATCAGCTTGCAAACTTCCTGAAAATTTAACAACTGACTCTCACAAAGTGACACTAGCCAGCTCTCGCACAGCACTAGGATGGACTACAGAGTTGCACGGGGAAACTTTTGAGAGTGACAGAAATATTCCATGATTGTGGCTGTGGCTATACGAGTATGTAAGTTTGTTGAGATATATAGAATTGTGAATATAAACAGGGTAATTTTGCTGGATGTCAGTTATACTTCAATAAACCTGAAATAAGTGGGTATTTGGAAACATACTAATTTTCCATAGAATCAGACTTGGAGCCTGGAACAGCACCCAGAGATACAGGAGAGGCTTCTGTTGCTGTTGCTGAGCACAAGGAGTGGGGGCTTGCACCACCAATGTGGGCAGGGAAGCCCCTGCCGGGACCCCACCCATGTTTCCACTGGACTCCGGTTGTCTCTCCAACAAACCCATCCACACCGAGCCTGCCATGTACCTCTGCTGCATCAGAGCCCTGTGTCTACATCTGAGTGATGGAAGTGAGAGCACACGACTACACTAGCTGCAAGGGAGACTGGAAAATGAATTTCTTTTTTTTTTTTTTGGCCACACCATGAGGCATGCGGGATCTTAGTTCCCTGACCAGGAATCGAACCTGCGCCTTTTGCAGTGGAAACAGTCTTAACCATGGGACTGCCAAGGTAGTCCCTAGAAAGTGAATTTCTGATTTCTACCTTTGTGGAATAAGACTCGTAGTATGGGAGACACCTTGAACCTAGGAAGAGAGTTACAGGATACAGAGTGGCCCCATAAGCAAGAAAACTGTCCCCTACAATGACACCAGCTACTGTCAACAGCACGTGAATACAGACACCAGCAACGATGTCATCTCGGTTATTGTTATAAGTCTGGTCCCAGCCCTTCCATGTGAAGGCCACACGGACGGTTAGAACCCACATGGAGACAGGTGTCAGACAGGCCCCTTCTTAGAGAAGCTTACCTCCTGATTGGAAGTCCTGGTCATCCTCCTCCAGGGCGGTGTGTACTCAGTTGCCGCAGGAGGACCTGAGACAGGAAGGGCTGCGGGAACCAGAAGGAGAGGTCCATGGCGGCTGGGAAGGGAAGGGAAGACTTCCTGGAGAAGGGGAGCATTTGAGCTGAGCTTTGAAGAGTGGGAAAGACTGAGACGTGGGTAGCCGAGGATCAGGGTACCTCATAAGAAGAGGCCTTTGGCAAAGGCTTGGGTCAAGAATGTGCTCCTCATGCTAAGGGGTTTGGCTAGTGCAGAAATGCAGGCAGTGCTTCTCAGAATTCTTGACCACAGCTTCAAAGTAGGAAATAATACATTTTACTTGCAATATACACATATATAATATACAAATGAGTAAAAATTTCACAAAGCAGTGCTTACCCTTCTCCATGCAGTGCACTTTGATGTTTTCTATTCTCATTTATCCTGTTTCATTACTTTTCTTTTTTTCAAATGCTGGTCATCACTCATTAAATTGACTTCATGACCCATCAGTGAGCCACAACCTGAAAATCACAGATGCAGGGGCCATAGATCTGGAGGAAGAAGCAGGGGTGGGGCTGTGAAGGGCCTTGCACACCAAACCACGGCATTTTTTGCTTCATTGTTTTGTTTTTGACCACACCACAAGGCTTGCAGGACATTAGTTCCTCAACCAGGGATTGAACCAGGCCTGAAAGTGCCAAGTCTTAACCACTGGTGGTTATTGCTGTTCAGTCGCTAAGTTGTGTCTGCCTCTTTGCAGCCCATGGACTGCAGCACTCCAGGCCTCCCAGTCCCTCACTATCTCCCAGAGTTTGCTCAAGTTCACGTCCATTTAATCAGTGATGCTATCCTAACCACTGGACTGCCAGGCAATTCCAAACATTTGGACTTTTCCCTGTAGATTCTTGATCCCAGAGGTCTTGTGTGGAGTTGTGATTTGAAACGATTAACATACACCATCTATCGATCTTTAAAATGCACAGAGTATTTGACCCAGCAATTCCACTTCTAGGAATGTAGCCTGGAGAAACACCCACCAAGGAGTTCACAATAGGATGTTTGCTGCCACACTGCTTCTCACTGGAAAAATTGGAAGCAGCCAAGTACTATGCAGCCCTTCAAAGGAATGAGGTCAGTCTTCATTGTGGAGAGATTCCCAGGACATTCTACAGGGGGGCGATCAAATCGTCTCAGAGCCAGATCTGTGGTTTGCCTTCAATTTTGGATAAAACACACTTGTATATGCATATTTATACATGTAGATCACTTTTTGTGTGTTAGTCACTCAGTCATGCCCGACTCTGTGATCCCATGGACTGTAGCCCACGAGGCTCCTCTGTCCATGGGATTTTCCAGGCAAGGATATTAGAGTGGGTTTCCATTTCCTTCTCCAGGGGTTCTTCCCGACCCAGGGATCAAACCTGGGTCTCCTACATTGTAGGCCGATGCTTTACCATCTGAGCTACTAAGGAAGCCCCATGGATGACTTTTTAAAAGATCTAAAAGGAAATTCAGACACACGCTACCACATGGATGAAGCTTGGAGACATTATGCTAGTGAAATAAGCCAATCACAAAAGGACAAATACGTGATTCTATATTTAGGAAGGATGGAGAGTAGTCAGCTTCATGGAGACAGAAAGTAGAATGGTGGTTGCTGGTGGCTGGTTGGAGGGAGGATGGGGAGCTAGTGGCTTATGGGGAGGGTTTCAGTTTGGGAAGAAGAAGTTCTGGAGATGGATGGTGGTGATGTTTGCGCAACAATGTGAATCTACTTGATGCCACTGAACTGTATTCTTAAAATCGGTTAAAATGGTAAATTCTGTGATATGTGTGTCTTACCACATATACCAAAAATGATTTAGAGGCCCTAAACCAGATTTTGGGCATCCCTGGTTGCTCAGATGGTAAAGAACCTGCCTGCAATGCAGGTTTGATCTCTGGATCAGGAAGATCCCCTGGAGAAGGGAATAGCTATCCATTCCAGTATTCTTGCCTGGAGAATTCCATGGACAGAGGAGCACGGTGATCTACAGTCCATGGGATTGCAAAAAAGTTGGACATGACTGAGCAACAAACACTTTCACTTCACTTTCACACCAGATCTAACCGTGATTGCCATGGGGAGGGGAGTGAACTAGGGTTAGTGCAGGTAAAGGGGGTCTTTCACATTTCACTCTCTATGCTTCTGTATGGTTTGTAATTCTTGAATAACTCATATGATTTTTAAAAAACCAATTAAATATATATATAAAGTTCAAGTGGGCATAGGAGGGTTAGAGGGTGGGGATGAGGGAGGGGTTAGGGTCCAGAGAGTCCTGGAGGAGCTGGAGGGTATGGCCAAAGGGGTTACCTTATTAAGACCAATGCTGAGTGCAGGAGGATGTCAAGTAGCTCACTAGATGAGGAGGTTATAATCCAGTGCAGTAAACATTAGGAGCTCTGGGACCCCAGAGAAGGTGCTTAATCTACCCAGAGTATCATGGAAGACTTCCTGGGAGAAGTGACTGGAGCTAGGAGTGAGGACTGTGAGTAACTCAGCTGAAGAACAGCAGCAGCAGACTCGGAGGCAGTATTTTCTGTAGCCCAAAGCCTGGAATCCCAAGCACCCTGGGCTGGAGGCCGTTGGTCTCACCACCGCGAAGGCACAGTTCCAGGCCTCTCCCCAGAGACTGGCAGGATGGGAGCAGTTATGCAAATCACCTCCTGGGTGTAGCAAGAGCAGGGACTGGCAGCTGCAGAGCCTCCCTGGCCTGGGGGTGGCGGGGAACAGATGCTTTGTTCCCATCTCTTCCCCCAGCCCTCCTGCGAGAGCCCCCAACCCTAATCCCATCTGGTTCACATTGGTCCTGTTTGGTTCCAATTGTCTCACTTCCTGCTACCGTCTCTGGGCACCCCAACCCCTGCCCCCCTATCTGTGGGAACAGACCCCTCCCTCTCTCCTTCCCTCAGCCTGCAATAAGGCCTTGGTTGGGGGAGGATCCCCAGGGGTGAGGGTCCCCAACAGCCCTGTGGACCTCCCCTTGACCCCTCTCATGAGCATGATGGGTCATGTCACCGTCCCCCAATGTGCCTTCTGCCCATTATTCTGAGGTGTCCTGGCTCTGATAATGCCCACCCTCATCCTTCTAGGTCTGGCCCAGACATCTAGGAACCCCACTATCCCCTTTGCCCGGTCCTTCTCAACTCCTGGGGAGGGGCATTCCATGTCAGGCACTATGCTGAACTCCTCTGTCCCCACACCCAGGCCTTCCTGGGAGGTCCTTGGTAAGAGTGAGCCAGAGGTGTGTTTACCTGGAGGGCATTTCTCTCCAAAAGAAAATAGTCCCTAAAATAGTCCCCACTTCCAGGGGTTGCTGAACCTCAGAGACAGAGCTGGATAGGGTGGTGGTGAGTGTGTCAGGGAACAAAGGGCTGATAACACAGGAGATGAGACTCCAGAAGGCAGGCACTCAGACACCCACCCATATGGAGTCAGCAAAGTGCTTTGGAGGGAAGGTCAGAGAGTGCCCTCTGCTTCCACCTCTGGGATCAGCTGGGAGTGCAGCTCTCTCTCCAGTACCAGACCGTGCCCTGGTGAAACATGCTCTGTAGTGTTTGTCCCAAATGATCACTAATCAGTGACAAACTACACTTACCATAAGCCAAGCCCCTAAAATATGTTAACTCCTTTAATCCTCTTGGCAGCCCCATGAACGAGCTATCATCGTTGCCATCATAATCCCATTTTACAGCTGAGAAAGTTGAGTCGGGAAGAGGTTAAGTAACTGGTCCAAGGTCACACAACTGGTAAATTGTGAAGCCAGGATCTGGGCCCAGGAGCCTCTTAATCTTGGAGGCCAGGAGGCCCCCAGAGAGCTGGTGTCTCTGCTTCCACCACTACCTGCCCCTCGACTGGACCAGACTCTGGACTGGGAGCTCCTTGAGGACAGGAAAAGGGGCTGAGGTTCCTCGATGCCTCCCCCACAGCCAGCACTAGACATCCACCCATCCATTCATTCATTCATTCCATAGAGTTTTTCCTGAGTACCACGAGGCAGTCATATGCCAAAACCCCTCTGAGCCTCCAATCCTTCATCTCCAAAATTCAAATGTTGTCTGAGCAGAGGGGGTCCAAATAAGATACTGCAGGCCATGAATGTAATTTTAAAACTTCTAGTAGCCATGTTTAAAGGAGTAAAAAAATGACAGGTGAAATTAATTTTAATAGCATACTTTCGAACCCAATACCTCCAAAATACTATCATTTTAGCATGCAATCGATGTAAAACTGATGAATGAGATATTTGACATGCTTTTGTTTGTACTGGCCCCAAGAAATCCTATGCGTATCCCTTTCTGGCACTCCTTCCTACGGACTTGCCATCCATTCAGTGCTACGTGTGGTCGTCGTACTGGGCAGCACATATTCGGGCTGTGAGGTTCAGTAGAGATCAGAGGACACTGGTGTGTTAGCCTCCAGCTCCCAGTTGGGTCCGAGGTGGGAACACATCCAGGTGTGAAGGTCCCAGCCCCTTCCTTCCCTCGGCCTGGCAGAGCCTCCCCTTTCCTGCTCCAGGGGGAAGGGAGGCCCCTCTGGGGTGCCCCTGGGGCTGAGACGCTGCTGGCTTTCCGGGAAGAAGCAAGAGGAGGAGGGGGAGAGCAGTCTGGGGCCTCGAGGAGGGAGCTGCTGCCGCCTGGCACGGGGACAGAGTTTGTTTGCACCTCTTTGAAGCCGGGAGATGAAAGCCGGGCCCACATGGCTGCCTTTGATTCCCCCCTCCCTGGGCCCTCACAGCTGCAACCGGGCCAGGCCCGGTCCTTCGCTGCACCCGGGGAGCAGAAGAAGCCCCAGGCCAAGGCTTTCTCCCCTGGGTGGCTTGGAATGTAAGCAGAGGAAGCACCCTCCATCCTGGGGCATCTACCCTCCCATAGACAGACCCACCCAAGGGAAGAGTGACAGCTTCCCTGGAGAGGATGGGGCAGGTGTGATGTGTAAGATGCAGGGGTGCCTGCAGACTCGAATCTCTCTTCTGCTAATGCCTGAGCATCCACCGTCAGTGGTCAGACCTTATGAAGAAACACAAGAGCGTGGCGGTTGAGAGTTGGGTGGATCCCTTTACCTCCCTAAGCCTTTTAATCCAACAAATGTTTGTTGAAGACCTACTGTGTGCTTTCAAACTGTGGTGCTGGAGAAGACTCCTGGGAGTCCCTTGGACAGCAAGGAGATCAAACCAGTCAATCCTAAAGGAAATCAACCCTGAATACTCATTGGAAGGACTGATGCTGAAGCTGAACCTCCAATCCTTTGACCACCTGATGCAAAGAGCTGACTCATTGGAAAAGCCCCTGATGCTGGGAAAGATTGAGGGCAGGAAGAGAAGAGGGTGACAGAGGATGAGATGGTTGGATGGCATCACCAATTTCACGGACATGAGTTTGAGCAAGCTCCGGGAGATAGTGAAGGACAGGGAAGCCTGGCATGCTGCAGTCCATGGGGTCACAAAGAGTCGGAGGTGATTCAGTGACTGAATAAGAACAACTGTGTGCCAGGCACTGTTCTAGGCGCCTTCCAACTACATATCATGGAGCAGATGGAAGGAAATGATGTGTGTAAAGTGCTTAGCATGGTGACTGGCATGTGGAAATTGCTCAGTACATGTCAGGCAGTATCAGCATCATTACTGCCAAGTTCTGCAGGGTCTCTTAACCATGCCCAGGCACTGAGAGAAGAGGATCAGCTGCTGAAAGAGTGCCCACCCTCAGGGTCATGGCCATCTGCTTCGGCCTGGGCTCTGCCACCTCCTCTCTCTTAGGCCCTTTGGGGCAGGTCCTGGCCTAGAAGGGAAAGCAGGAACATTGACCAAGACCACTGACGTCTCTGGGTCAAGAACGGCAGCTCAGATCGCAGGTATCATTCTCGGGGACCTCCTGGCTATGATAGACTCACATTCACATCTGAGACCTTGGTGGGCCCCTCCCCAGACCTGCAGACCCCTCCTCAGGCAACTGGAGACCCAGGGGCTGCAGGATCCTTTAGAGCAGCAGGGCTTTGGGCATCTGCTGTACTAGGGGCGTGGCCTCTGTGATCTCAGACCCTATATCATCCTGGCAGCATGGACAGGGTGTCCTCAGCCCTAATCCCTGTCCGAACAGTTTCTGGAGTCTCCCAGCTGCTGCCTCACCTCAGAGGAAGAATCACCTTTGTCCCCTTCCTCTGGTACAGGACACCATCTGCACCATCCTGCTCACTGCATCCCCGCACACACACTGCTGGTTCTCACTGCTCAGGGCACAGCAGTGCACAGAGCAGGTTTTCTTCTCTTGGGCCTGCGAGCCCCTCGGGTCAGAGAGGAGACGTGGTGGAGCCAGGGCTGCAGATGAGAGCCAAGTGGGTAAGACCCATGTCCCGAGGGCTCCTGGACAACCCCTGGTAGAAGAAAAGGTAGAAGCAGTGACAGGTTTTATTTTCTTGGGCTCCAAAATCACTGTGGACAGTGACTTCAGCCATGAAATTAAAAAACGCTTGCTTCTTGGAAGAAAAGCTATGAGAAAACTAGACAGTGTATTAAAAAGCACAGACATCACTTTGCTGACAAAGGTCTGTAAAGTCAAAGCTATGGTTTTTCCAGTAGTCATGTACAGATGTGAGAGTTGGACCATAAAGAAGGCTGAGCACCGAAGAATTGATGCTTTTGAACTGTAGTGCTGGAGAAGACTCTTGAGAGTCCCTTGGATTGCTGGATCAAACTAGTCAATCCTAAAGGAAATCAACCCTGAATATTCATTGGAAAGACTGATGCTGAAGCCAAAGCTCCTATATTTTGGCCACCTAAGGGGAAGAGCCAATTCATTGGAAAAGACCATGATGATGGGAAAGATTGAGGGCAGGAGGAGAAGAGGATGACAGAAGATGAGATGGTTGGATGGCATCATCAACTCAATGGACATGATGAGTTTGAGCAAACTCCAGGAGATGGTGAAGGACAGGGAAGCTTGGCATGCTGCAGCCCATGGGGTCACAAAGAGCTGGACACAGCTGAGTGACTGAACAACAACAGACGCAGGTCATTCCCAGGTGCATCTCGATCCTCATGCATGGTCGTACCCATTTCACAGATTGGGGAATCAAGGCTCTTTCACAAATGCACACGTAGGAGGGAAGGCAGCCACATTGGGTGCCAGGTCTGATTGATTCCAAAGTCCATGTTCTTTTCACTCAACCTGCCAAGGAACCCAGCTCTCTCAGCGCACTCAGAGCAGCATAGTCTGAAACTCCAGGGCCGAGAAGCCTGCCCTGTAGATAGATGTGCTGGAGCAGAAGAACCCTGGCCTTGCAGACAGACAAGCTGGCTGGGGAAACCACCAACCCTGGAGCCTTGGGCAGGTCGCCTCACCTCGAGACCTTCTTCTTCTCTTCCAGGGATTTCCCAAAACATGCATGGTTGGCAGGATTATCTTAGATGTTAAATAGCCTTTTAAAAAAACTATAATTTTGTTTATTTATCCATTTTTGGCTGTACTGGGTCTTCATTGCTGTGCGGGATTTTCTCTAGTTGGCAGCGAGTGGGGGCTACTCTCTAGTTGCGGCGCATGGGGTTCTCATCGCAGCGGCTTCTGTTGCCACGCACACTGTCTAGGGCGCGCGGGTTTCCATACTTGTGGCATGTGGGCTCAGTAGTTGCGGCTTCCAGGCTCTAGAGCGCAGGCTCAATAGTTACAGCACATGAGGTTAGTTGTTTCGTGGCATGTGGGATTTTCCTGGATCAGGGATCAAGCCCGTGTCTCCTGCATTGGCAGGCTGATTCTTATCCACTGAGCCTCCAGGGAAGCTCCTACATAGCCTTTCTTTCTACTTCAGTTGTTACAGATTTGTTCTGTTCTGTAGTAGACCAGAGAGATGTAACTAGAACACCCAACTCACAGTTTCACAGATATTTTGGCTTAGGTGGTGTCTACGTAAGTGAGAAAGGTGCATTGACTTAAGGGATGATACTAAGCAACTAAAAACACAGGTGGAAGGAGGATGTGATTTATCAGCTGCCTGTGTCTGGGGAGCAGGAGCTGGTACGATGACCAGCATCAGCCAGAGGGGGACACCAGGTGGCTCGGGGCTGGACGCTGGGTAGCCTGGCCCCATTGGCTGGGGCGAGCTCCACGGAGGCTTGGACAGGAGAGGGAAGCGGGCGTGGAGGTGGGAAGAGGGGGAGACGCCAGTGGGGCTCCAGGCTCACCCCGGCTGGCTTGCCTGCTGCATCCACCCGGGCCTCTGAGCCTGGAGGCCACATTGCCGCCTCCCCTCCCTGGGCCACGCAGTCCACAGCTGGCTGATGTAAAACACACATGTTTTGACTGAAGCTGTTCTCCCCCCACCTCCTGAAAAACGCCAACATTAAAGGGAGCGTAGCTTTGTAAAACTGAAACTGTAAAACGCTTCTGAAACCCAGCCCGGGGGATTAAAGAAACCACATGAAAAGAGATTTGGGACGACCTGCACCCTGACTTCCTGTTCAGAAGTTCGCTCACCATGTGCCTCCCACCCGCTGGTGCCATGGAGCGAGGAGGAGAAGGAGGGAAGAGGAAGGCCAGGCCCGCAGGGGCCGCAGAGAGCCCCCAGAAGTCCAGCGCTCCCTGAGGTCCGAGGCCTGCCAACCTCAGCCATGGCCCTCCCAGGCCTCCAACCTCTGGGGGTTCTGAGAAGACACCCTGCTGCTCTTGCCCTTGGACACCCTCTCTTGTCATAACAGAGGGATCAGGCAAGCAAATGAGACCTCAGCCAACCACCATAGGCCTCCCTCCCAGTTTCTGCCATTCTCCCCTGCTATTCCCAATGTGGTCTTCACTGGCCCTGGAGCCTCGTAGAGGCAGGAAATGTTTGGACCCCAGCTTGGCTTCCTGTCCTAGCATAGCTAAGAGCCTCCCCAAGGCACAGGAATCGACTACGTGTTCGAATCCTAGCTCTGCCCTTCTTCGCTCATGGGATGAGCACGAGCTACCATTGGAAGCTCCCACTATCCCCTACCCTCGTCACTGAACAGCATGAGCGATGCTGTGTGCAAAGATGCTGTGACTGGGATGATGCCAAGGCGGTCCTTCTCCCACTCTTAGAAGACTGGGGTAGGAGTTCCCATGGGTCTCCCTCTTGCTATGTATGTGTTCTTGGGCTCATCACTTTCCCTCTCTGGGCTCAGGATCGTCATCCTTGAAAAAAAGAGGGTAGGATGGGCTTGGCCAGAGGGGAAGCCTGGCCTATGGACAGACATCATATCCAATCGTGCATGGACATGCACTCATCCCCCACCACACACATCATACACACACGAAGACACACACAGGCCACTTGGTGGCCACCCCCAGCTTCATTACAGCCCTCTTTCCCTTATATAAACTCCCCATGCCCTCCAGTGTCCCCCGCAATCACTTACCTAATATTAGGATATTAAAAAATATGGCAAGATTTTAAGAGACTTATTAAAATGCAATTAGCAGCCTGTACGACTTAAGCAGGGAGATTATTTTTAAAAATGACTTGATTGTGCAGAATACCACGCACCTTCCTGAGGCCGTAAACCTGCCAATCACACATATTCTCAAATGAGGAGATTTCCCCGCTTTCTCTTTGTCCTTCAGGGTTTTCTCCTGCCCCCAGGGACCATGAAGGCTGTGGTACCCCAGCCATCTGCCCACACACAGACACTCTGAACCCTGCAAGAGGCCCCTCAGAAGGAAGCAAATGGGTTAATCAGGTTCATGCCAAACCTGGAGAAGCTTCCAGAAACTGGCCAGAGGGTAGGCATGGGGATGAAGAAGCTCCCATTCCCCCACTCATGCCCACCCCTGTTAAGATTTGGGTCTGGCGGGGGCTGCAGCCGGGATAACGATGACGAACTGTCCTCGGAAGGGGCTGGGGATAGGAAGGGCCAAGGGAGGAGGAAGAGGTCCCAGGGAGAGGGCTGCTGCTGACCCCCTCTGAGGGCTAAGCCTCAGAGACCCCCTGCCAACGCCCCCCACCTAGCGCCCACTTTCCCGGCTGGAACGGTGGGTTATGCTGCCCCCTGCTGGCTGCTCTTCACACTGCAGCCCCGCTCCCGGGACCGGCGGCTGAGCAAAGCAGCGGGGCTCGTCCAGGGTCAGTCCTTCTCCAGATGCAGGTCCATTAGACGGACCCCAGGATCCTCCAGGCTCTAGCCTAAAAAGAAACACACCTCTGGAAGCATGGGACCCGCTCTCTGGCCACCCCCACCCAGGCCGCCCCACCCCTGGCTGGAGTTTATCAAATGTGCTCGCTACTTCCTGGCATTAGGCTCCCGCTGGCACTTTTATTCCAACCATAAAAAGGCTATTTCATTGAGAAATAAAGTCCCATCTCCCTGACGTGTAACTCCTTTCAGAGCTCTTATTCAGCTGCCAGGCAAAATTTATGTTTCCTGGAGGCTTTCTCCTGGGATTGCAACTGGAAATGGGGGAGAAGGGGCTGGAAGGGGGAATTTCCTTTCTGGCTGATGGACATGTATTTATTCCTTTGACCTAAGGATCCCCAGAAACCCAAGGTGTCCAGGAGGGAGCCTTGGCCTTGGAATGAGAAGGCCAGGGTTCGAACCCTGGTTCTGCCACCTATTAGCTGTGACCTTGAGTGAGGCCGAGTTTGTTATTCAGTCGCTAAGTCATGTCTAACTCTTTGTGACCCCCATGGACTACAGCATGCCAGGCTTCCCTGTCCTTCACCATCTCTCAGAGCTTGCTCAAATTCATGTCCATTGATATCATGTCCATAGATGATATCACCCAACCACCTCATCCCCTGTCATCCCCTTCTCCTCCTGCCCTTCTCCTCCTGCTTTCAATCTTTTCCCAGCATCAGGGTCTTTTCTAATGAGTCAGTTCTTTATATCAGGTGGCCAAAGTATTGGAGCTTTAGTATCAGTCCCTCCAATGAATATTCAGGGTTGATTTCTTTTAGGATTGACGGGTTTGATCTCCTTGCAGTCCACCGGACTCTCAAGAGTCTTCTCCAGCACCACAGTTCAAAAGCATCAATTCGGTGCTCAGTCTTCTTTATGGTACAACTCTCACATCTGTACACGACTACTGGAAAAACCACGGCTTTGACTATATAGACCTTTGTCAGAAAAGTGATGAGGCCAAGTTTTGTCATCTATAAAATGGGAAGAACAAGTCCTCTCTTCCTCAGAGGGATAGTGCCAAATGCAGTGAGCAGATGGAGGCAGAAATTTATTAGATGCTGTTGAGTGCAAGTATTGAAGGTATATGGAGGCAGAGGAGTTCTCAGACTCCGAAGGGGGCAGGGGGCCCCTGGCACAGATTCTCCCAGGGGTGGTCTTCAACTGCCTTGTGCGTCAGAATCACTTGGAGGACTTATTACAACACAGCTTGCTGGGTCCTGCCCTGTGAGTTTTTGAACGGTAGAGGCAAGAATTTGCTTTTCTTACAAGTTAGCAGGTGAAGCTGATGCTGTTGGTCTGGGGGCTCCACTTTGAGAACCACCATTCCGAAGGTTTTAAGGTCTAGGCTGCGAGACAGCTCAGCTTGGGCCTCAGGGAAGGCATGAGGAGCAGGTGGGAGGTCACCTGTGGAGTCAGGTAGATCTGAGCTGTAGCCAGCTCCATGGGAATGAGGATGGGTCCACGGCACCCCGTCTTGTTTCCCCACTGGCTTGGCCAGCCCCTACCCCGAGTCCAGACCTGTGAGCATGAATGTCAGTAGGTGGACTGACCTGGGCAGGATGGACCTTGGAAGGGGATGGGTTCTCTCAGAGCTGCATTAGAGATTCTTGATTGCCATCTTCAGGGGTTGACTGCCAAATCACCCTAGAGCAGGGGTCCCCAACCTCCTGGATTTAATGTCTGATGATCTGAGGTGCAACTGATGTACTAATGATGGAAATAAAGTGCACAATGCATGTAATGTGCTTGAATCATCCAGAGACCATCCCTCCAATCTACCCACCTACCCTGGTCCATGGGAAAACTGTCTTCCACAAAACCAGTCCAGTGGTTGGAGACTGCTGCCCTGGAGCACCGGTTCCTGTTTCCAAACAGCCGCATGCCAAGGTAGGAGCTCAGAGAAGTGAACTGACTTGCTCAAGGTCACACAGCTTGGGCAGGACACCCAGAAGAGAGCTCTTCTCACCACACTGCCTCTCTGGTTATGCAGTAATTTGGAAGATTACTAAATTGATGACTCCAATTCCAGTTTAAGTAATATTCAAATACCCAACAGAGACTTGCAGCTAAGGCTGAAAGAGCATGTTGTGATGGAAGAGGTCTGACGTGGGAAGCATCTAAAATCCGGAAATTCGAGACCTTCCACAAGGGAAAAACAAGGAGCTGGGATGTTTTAGAGCGTGAAAAATGGCTTTGTGCTCAAGGAGGGAAAACCCAAAAGGGAATCTGGATCACTGACTGTTCCCGTAACAGGAGAAAAGGACAATAAACACATCAGACACTGGATTTTACACACAGAGTCATGGGGGGAATGCTGAGGATCCAAGCTGCTGAGGGTAGGGGGCCCCAGATTTCTAACTACCCCCAAATCTCAGGTTGTCTGAGATCCCACCCAGCAGGGCACTGACCGGGAGGGGCAGAGCCACTGTCTGCCAGGATCTTACCGATTACACTCGTGTCAGCTGTCAGCCGTAAACAAATGACTGCATGACCACGGGGGAGGTCTCAACAGGAAAACCGGAGGTCCCCAGGGCAGAGAAGACACTGGGGCACGTGTACACATGGCTGCGGGTCAGACCCAGGTGCCACCCAGGCCCTGCCAGACCTGGAGCCCCGGTTCCAGATCCAGGGTTGTCCTATATTGAGGGAGAACAGGAGCCCTCCGGAGAAGCGGGATCACTTTCTAATTAAGTATGACTGTCCCGGTTTTGAGCCGATGCGGAGCAGAGCGAAGGGAAGGAAGAAAAGGAAAGTGGTTTGTTCCAGCTGTGCAGCGCGCTGAGCTGGGAAGAGTGCCCAGAGCAGTTAATGTCCAGACCCTTTCAGCCTTGCAAATCGCTGCCCGCCTGGGGGGTGAAGAGCCATTTATGCCAGGTAAAGGCGGGCGATTTCATTAACTTCGTTCCCTGTGTCTCGTCTCCAAGGGCGCGGGTGGTTAAATGTGAGCAGGACTTGGTAAAGGGTCAGCCTGGTTGGCAGGACTTGCTGAGGGCTGTGCGCCTCTGGTCTTTGAGGTCCCGAGGCTGAGTGGCTCTGCAGAGGTGAAGAGGGGAAGAGGTGGGTGTGGGGCAGGGCCACGGGGCAGATGAAAGACAAACTGAGTCAGAGACTGATTCCAGACAGAAACACTGCAGGCCTGGGGACTCCCCCTCCAAGCTTCTAGTGCAAGAGGTTTGATCCCTGATCCGAGAACTAAGATCCCATGTGCTTTGAGGGCAGCCAAGAAAATATATTTCAGAAAAGAAGAAAGAAAGACTGCAGGCTGGTGTTTTGGGGTAGAAGATGTGACATGTCTCAAATGTCACCAGCAGTCACCCCCACCACTCCAGCCACCCCAAGTCCTCCAGGTGCAGGGCGAGAGTGGCCCAAGCCCTCAACGAGGAGCCCTTGGAGTCACCTCTCCTCATGGGGCCTCTCTTGCCCTCCCCTTGTCCCCTCCCTGCTGCTCTTGTCCATCTGATGTCCAGCTTTTTAAAACAGAATAAAGCAAGGCTCCTGCTTCGGCCTTCAGGCTCTGCTGGTCCCCTCCTCCTCCCTACTTTCTCCCGCTGGAAGGCCATCTTTCTGTCCCTTCCACCCTCCTCAGGACCCTGGCACTTGCCTTGCCTCTGCCTGGATGTCCCCTACCCCAGCTCTTTCCAGACCAACTTCCTCAGAGGGTCAGGGTCCGCCCCCACCATCCCACCCAAAGCAGCCTAGGATGTGCCCGCCCACGTTGTCCATTTGGGGCTCTTCAGAGCACTTGGTGGGATCTAGAACCGTCCATGCATGTGTTCATTGTTGCTCTGCCTGCCCCTCATATGCACGCGTGTGGGGCTTTCTCTGTCCCATTCCCCTTCCTCTGCAAGTGGACCGGTGCCTGCACAGAGGATGCACTCCGTAACTAAGTGATGCAGTCCAGGAGATGCTCTACAGGAAGGGGAGTGATCTGGGGAACCAGCCAACAGTGAGCCCACGACAGCAGCGCTGGGCTCCAACCATTGCCCCACCAGCCTCTGCAGACCTTCTAGCCCCCCAAGCCCTGGTTTCCTGTGAGTTGCTCCAGGCTTCGAAGAGGTCAGGCCTTCTTTCCTCACCAGTCCAGGCCACCCAGCCAGCTGTCCAGGGCAGCAGTCAGAGGCTTGGTCCTCCTCCTACCGGCTTCCCCTCTAGGTGTCAGGCTTGCCCTGGCATGGGGGCCGCCATCCCTGGGCAGCGGCTACCCACAGGGGAAACGCCTAGAGGGGCGGGGAGGGTGCGGAGGGGGCAGGCCTTGGAGTCATGGTTCCGATTCAAGAAGGGAAATCATCTGAGCTTTTAAAAAATTAAATGGAGTCAGTAATTTGATTTCAGAGAGAAGCTGAAAACCTCGTAATGGCAGGAGCAGCTCAATTCCGTGGTGAAAAGGAAAAGCCTTAAATGGGGCTATTAAGCTTTTGCCTGGGATGGATCTGCCCGGAGAAGTAGGAAGGAGGGAGGGCGGGTGGGGGGAGAAGTCATCCTCGAGATAGAGACCGTTTATCAGCCAAGACAACCCTGATTATTTATTTATTTATTTATTTATTTATTTTGCGTTTCGGGCGTTGCCGAAGGCCTCCTCTTCTTGGCTGCATTTCAAATCCCACTTCCAGTGAAGGGCCAGCCTGGGGGTGGGGGTGGGGCTGCTACCCTTCCGGGGAAGGGCTGAGTACCCGCTCTGGCTCAGGCCGCAGCTGGGCTTCTGGGCTAGAGAGCCTGGGAACACTGGCGTCCCTGGGGGTCAACAGGGGTCACCGGAGCTGTCCGAGCCAGCAGAGTGCCAGCTGCTGCCATGGGAACCAGAGGAAGGGAGTGGTGAATCATGAAAGCAAAGCAGCAGCACTCCCCATTCCTCTCCTGGGGTTCCTCCCATGAGGCTCTTTAATGACCTGGGGTCGTGGCCCTCTGAGGCCCAGGAGAGAGGACTTCTCACATCACAGCACTTTATCAACACCTACCTTCTCAGAAGACGTCTGAACTATTGTTGTTCAATTGCTAAGTCGTGTCCAACTCTTTGTGACCCCATGGACTGCAGCACACCAAGCTTCCCTGTCCTTCACCATCTCCCAGAGTTTGCTCAAACTCAAGTCCATTGAGTCAGTGATGCCACCCAACTGTCTCTTCCTCTGTCATCCCCTTCTCCTCCTGCCTTCAATCTTTCCCAGCATTAGGTTCTTTTCCAATGAGTCAGTTCTTTGCATCAGGTGGCCAGAGTGTTGGAGCTACAGCTTCAGCATCAGTCCTTGCAATGAATTTTCGGGCTTGATTTCCTTTCGGATTGACTGGTTTGATCTCCTTGCACTAGAAGAGACTCACAAGTCTTCTCTAGCACCACAGTTCGAAAGCCTCGGCATTCAGTCTTCTTTATGGTCCAACTCTCACATCCTGAGCTATGACTGAAGGCTTATCATGCTCTGCTGGAATAAGCAACCATCCTCTCTGCCTGGGCCTGGGAGCCTGACTGTTCAGCTTCTCTAGATGGCAGCAGAAATGACCTCAAGAGTGGCTCACAGGCTCTGAGTTAGAAGCCTGTGTCCATCTTCTCAGTGGCCCCTAAACAGACCTGTTGGGAAAAACCATTGTCAACCCCTGTGTAACTGATCTGGAAACTGAGGCACAGAGAGGTTAGTGCCTTGCCCAAAGTCACCCAGCCAAAGAATGAAGGGACTGGGACTTGAACCACAGCAGCCTGGCTGCAGAGCCTACAACCCTTCTCTTTTCCCGTGCCTCACACATTTAACAGCAAAAAGACAAACACAAAAGCCCTGAGTGTGCACTCATGGGTCGTCCAAGCAGGTGGGTGTGCTGCATGTGTGCTCAGTCTTATCTGACTCTTTTGTGGCCCTGTGGACTGTAGCCCGCCAGGCTCCTCTGTCCATGGAATTCTCCGGGCAAGAATACAGGAATGGGTAGCCATTCCCTTCTCCAGGGATCTTCCCAGCCCCAGGATCCAACCCATGTCTCCTGCATTGGCAGGTCACTGAGCCACCTGGGAAGCCCCAAGCAGGTGGGAGCCATGCCCAAATGATGCCCACCCACCCCCTTCCTTGCACTAGTCATCCCTTGGGGCACTGCCAGGACTCACCCCACTAAGGGAGTCTCTCAAAGGCCCTCGTGAAGTTCTGAAGCTCATGAGGCCTGTGCCCTCCAGGGCTTGATGCCAACATGGGCTCTGTCGGTTCCTGCTAAGGGGCTCCCCAGGCCAGCAGGGAAAGGGTCTCTAGGTTCAGCTAGGCTGGGTGAGGAAATGGGTGCTTGTAAGCTCTTTGTTTGCTGGACGTGTGTGTGCCACCCCCACTCAGCCTGCTCCACTGGCCAGCTGTGCACTGACTTTAGGCCTTGGACTCTGTATGACTCTCCCATAGATGAGGCAGTGGCCTTCTAGGAGGCAGAAGACAGACAGCTCTCAGGAAGGGCTGTCAGGTGGCTGCACTCTGCTGGCAGCTTCTCAGCAGTAAGAACTGGCAGGAGGGTGGCTGGGCCCTCCCTGTGCTCTGGCTTGGGCTCAGGTCTGAGACCTTCAGACGGGCACCAAGGCCTGGCACTACACCTTGGAAGTAACTGTTGGGGCAGTGATGGTGGCATGTGCCCCCAGAAGGAGGGTGAATCCCCCCCAGGTCCCGACTTGGTTCTGGGAATGACAGATCAGGTGCCCTCTGATCCCTCCCCAGGTGGCCCCACAGCTTCCATTCTGGAGTTGGTTGGCTAGCACTTTCTCAGGGGACAGTGGGAAGCCAACACCTCTCCAGCCGGGCTGGTCTTCAAGGACCTTGTCAATGGCTGGACCTCCTGTTGGCCTGGCCAGGGCCCCAGACATGGTCTAGCCACCTCCCCCTGTGACAGTCCTCCAGGAGGAGAGGACTTCCTGGTAGCTGGGGGGAGGGAGGATCTGTTCAGGCCTAGACTGTCAGGGTCACAGATAACCTGAGACCCCAGAGAGCCAGGTAGAAAGGAGACAGCTGAAGACAAAGTTCCCTGGGGGCAGGAAGAACTGGACAACTACTATAGTGAGACGAGGGGACCAGGTCACCCCACTTTCCCTGGGGGAGCTGATCCTCTGGGAAAGGGAAAAGGGAAGCCAGTAGGTGAGCATCTTCTTGCACAGGCTGGCTGTTTGCAGAAATGGTCCAAGCCCCTTCTGCAGCGAGAGAGCGGTGGAGAGAGAAAAATCTCCAGAAATAAGATGTGGTCTCGGCCACTCTGAGAATGGCAGCTGGTGGCAGCTGCAACCTGAGGCTGGTTCTCTAGGCCTGGCTCCCAGGCTCCGGCCACAAGTCCGTGGAGATGTGCCTCAGTTTCCCCCTGATTTTGTGCACAGCCACAGACCCTCCCTACTGCCTCCTCGTGCCCAGTCCCAAGGCCGTGGAGGGATGTGAGCCAGGCAGGACAGCTGGGCTGCACTGAGGTGGGAGCTCTCAGCGAGGGTTGGGGGCAGGTAGTGTTGGGGAGCTTTATCAAGAAAATGGCTAGCATTTGAGGAGGAGGAGACATGGCCAGAGATCAGAGTGGGGCTCCCTTTGGAAGAATGGTGGTGAGAGAGGGGCCTTGTGCCTGGTTGGGTCCACTGATGCCTCGTGGGGCTGTGCCCTTTAGGGGAACCCGTGAGTGGAAGTCAGGGTGAGGACTTCCATCAGCCAGTCCATGGGAACTGGACTTCCATGGTGAGCGAAGCTCTGACAAAGCCCCTCCCAACAAGGACCTATTGTATACCACATGGAGCTCTGCTCGATGTTATATGGCAGCCTGGATGGGAGGGGTTTGGGAGAAGAAAAGATACATGTATATGTATGGCTGAGTCCCTTTGCTGTTCACCTAAAACTACCACAACATTGTTAATTGGCTGTGTGTGTGTGTGTGTTAGTCGCTCAGTTGTGTCCGACTCTTTGCTACCCCATAGACTATAGCTCACCAGGTTCCTCTGTCCATGGGACTTCCCAAGCAAGTATATTGGAGTGGGTTGCCATTCCCTTCTCCATGGGATCTTCTCAACCTGGGGATCGAACCTGGGTCTTCCACATTGCAGGTAGATTCTTCACCATCTGAGCCACCTGGGAAGCCCCGTTAATTGGCTATACCCCAATACAAAATAAAATGTTTAAAGTTAACAAAAAAGAAAGAAAGAAAACCCTTCCTGCTGCTGCTGCTGCTGCTGCCCAGTCGCTTCAGTCGTGTCCGACTCTGTGTGACCCCATAGACAGCGGCCCACCAGGCTTCCCCGTCCCTGGGATTCTCCAGGCAAGAACACTGGAGAGGCCTCCAAATGCAGCTGGTCCTCAGTTTGGAACTGGGAGAAAGTGGCAGATGGCATTCCTGCTGGAGGGGTTCCTGGGGATGGTGGGGAGTGGTCCTCAGCATGGCAGCTGAAGCAGACAACTCCTTCCTGAACCTCTCAGAAAGGAGGCAGAGATCAAGTCCTTCTCCTAAGAGAGCAGAATCCTCCCAACACCCTGCTGGAGGGGCCATTTTTACAGACAGGGAAACAGGCTTTGGAGTTCAAGTTCAAGCACTGGAGTAGAAACTGTCCTCATCGGTTGAATTTCACAGACCCTTGACCTGGAGTCCTTTTTGAGACCAAAATCTATTTCTGAAATTGAATCACAATTTCAGCTTTTCTGTAAAATTTTATTTATTTATTTTTTGTTGCTGGGTCTTCATTGCTGCACACAGGCTTTCTCTAGTTGCAGCGAGCAGGGGCTACTCTTCATGGTGCTCGGGCTTCTCGTGGAGGTGGCTTCTGTTGTTGCAGAGCACAGGCTCTAGACACACAGGCTTCAGCAGTTGCAGCGTGCAGGCTTGGTAGTTACAGCTAGTGGGCTTTAAGAGCACGAGCTCAGTAGCCGTGCCACACGGGCTTAGTTGCTCCACGGCATGTGGAATCTTCCCAGACCAGGGATCGAACCTGTGTCCCCTCCACTGGCAGATGGAGTCTTATCCACCAAGCCACCAGGGAAGTCCCAGGTTTTCTGTAAATTGCCCCTGGTCCCAACTCTCTGCCTCTCTGTTTGATGCCACCAGCTGGTTCCACCTCTGAGCCATTCCCTGTGTTGAGACCAAATCCATCAGCTCCGCCCCAGGAACCATCCAGAACAGACTCTGCGTTGACCCCGTCGACATCCCGGGCAAGATCGTTCTTTGTTGTTGGGGGGCCTCCTGTGCACCCTGGCAGCATCCCTGGCCTCTACCCTCCACGTGCTAATAGCATCGCCTTGCCTTGTCATAATCAGAAACATCTCCAGACTGCTAACTGTCCCCCGGGGGGCAAAAATGCACCCCACCCAGTTGCAAATTCTGGCTCACAAGTCAAATATAGCCCTTAGACATGTTTGGTTTGGCCTGCAGAGGGTTTAAATATTTTCTAAATTAACTGACAAAATTTTATAAACAGCTTTTCCTGAAAAGTCACATTTGGCCACGCCAGCCTGCCTCCCTACAAGGCAGGAATGGGTTCCAGTAAAGTGAAGCTACTTTTCTTTTTTTTTTTTTTCTTTTCTGGCCACACCACTCAACACGTGGGCTCTTAGTGCCATGCCAGGGATCAACCCCATGCCCTTGCATTGGAAGCAAAGAGTTTTAACCACTAGACTGCCAGGAAAGTCCAAAGCTACTCTGTTTAAAGTGGTCTGGTGGCTGCCAGTGCACCAGAGTCCCCGCCACTCCCTTGTGGCTCCTACACTGAGCTTCATGGCCTTTGTCATCCGACACTTGGGCCAGGTGTAGTTGCAGAGCAAGATGCTAAACAGGGCAGGGCCCCTGATGGTTTTCTAACCCTCACTCCTTTACACTCCCCACATTTTTGCCCGTAACTCCTGCTTTAAAATGTAAAACAGGTTTAGCTAAACCACCCTCTTGGTTTCTTTTCCAGGCTGGGCACTCCATTGCCTCCACTGTCCTTGACACCTCTGATCTTAAGTAATTAGGATTTCTCCCATAGGTTCTAATCACCTTTTGCGGGGGAGGAAGGAGATTTTTAAAAATCTGTAAAGAGGAATTCCCTGCAGTCCTGTGGTTAGGGCTCTGTGCTTCCACTGCAGAGGGCTTGGGTTTGATCCCTCGTTGAGAAACTAAGATCCTCCATGAGGTGTAGCCAAAAATTAAAAAAAAATAAAGTGTGTGTGTGTGCTCAGTCACTCAGTCATATCTAACTCTGTGGCCCCATGAACTGTAGCCTGCCAGGCCCCTCTGTCCATGGAATTTTCCAGGCAAGAAATACTGGAGTGGATTGCCATTTCCTACTCCAAGGGATCTTCTCAACCCAGGGATCGAACCCAAGTCTCCCTTGTCTTCTGTTTTGGCCAGTGGATTCTTTACCATTGTGCCACCTGGGAAACCCAAGTAAATAAAGACTAACAGTTTAAAAAAAAATCTGTAACCTCCAAGTGCTTAGGCACTAATATTCCAATAGATTACCCACATATTATCTCAAAGAAATGTTCTTTGTCTAAAACTTTTTAAAAATTCCTGCTGAAAATTCAATCCCATGGGCATTTATTAAGTGTTTACCAAGGCCAAGGCAGTCTGATAAGGCCCACAAAGAGCAAAATGCTGAACCAGGCAGGGCCCCTGATGGCAAGGAGTTCCCAGACCGCAGTACAAGACAGGAGCGTGTACCAATAACTATAATAAGAATAGAAAGACCTAGAAACTGCAGGGGATATACAGGGAAGGCATGTTGGAAACCAGGGAGGGGAGAGGTTCATTCTGGCTGCTGGTATTAAATTAATAAAACAAGGAAGAGAACATTCTTTCCTTGTGTAAATCTTTCGAGAGAGGCCAAAAAGACTTCCTAAAATGTTCTTATTGCTGTTGCCAGCTATTTTTGTATCTTATGTACTAGGTCCCTACCAAGAACCTACCCTCTCTTCAAAGCCCTAGACAAAGTTCACGTGCTCCTTGGCGTCTCCCTCCCCAAACCTGCCTGCCCTCCATTACAACTCCCTGGGCATTTCTTTTTTTTTTTTTTCCCTGGACATTTCTTCTCTCCCCTTCCAGACAGGCCAGTACTTGAAAGCAAGGACAGAATCCGGTGAACTCCGTTTCCTCCCACGGGGCCTCACGCGTGGCAAATGCTTAGTGAATATTTGTTGGATAAAATTCTGGCCCTCCCTTTCCAAAATCAATGTCATCGCTGCAGGAAACTGTTAAAACAAAAACAGCCGAAATGTGTAAAAACTTTCAGGAAACTTTTCCATTTTTAGCAGACTGTTAGAACTCATCCCCGCCCCGCCTCTTCCTTTGTTTCTAATTCTGAATTTGGGGCTAGATGGTAGGCAGTCCCCCTTTTAATCTTTAAATATACTTCTGAATATAATTACATTTTTATGCAGCACCGAAACATCATATCCTGGTAACGGGGCATTCTTGCACTATTAACATCTGAGTTAAATCTCCTTCGCGTCTGTCTTCTATTGAGGACAGTTAGGAAGTCGAAGATGAAAGTGATCAACATCATTTGTGAATTATGTGTATTTCCTTATGCTGTATTTCAATGGGTTTTGCTCCTGGTGGTTTTGCGAATACCAGGTTGTCTGGTAACTGCGCTTTCACCAAAAACCCCTTTCAAGCGGAGAATCCCAGCATCTTGGAGAGGACACACACCACGTGGAGAAGAGGGCTCGACTTGGGCTCAGAAATAAGTGGCATCAAGTACTATTCTTTGCCGAAGAGCCTACTCCCTCCTGTAGGTGACCCAAGAAGCTGGAGCCCACACAGATTGCTGGAGGATCGAAATGGAAGTGGCTCATTTTGTGCCAGGAACCCCACTGAGCTCCTAAGAACCATCACCTCCAGTCCTCAGAGCAGGTACCCCTATTCTCATTTTGCAGGTAAAAAAAAAAAAAAAAGGCTGAGGTCCTGCAGCTAGAAAGTTAACGTGTGCCTTCCCTCTCCCCGGCACTTTGACCACATCACCACATCAGCCAGCAACCACATCATCACCGGTTCCCTCGGCCTTCCTGTTCCTGGGCCAGTTCCAGCCAGTGTGCCTGATGCCATTGCTTCCCTGGTTGGGTGTGGGACGTGTCAAGCCAGGGGATAGGAAGCCTTGTCATGGGAGAAAGAGCCACAGGCAGAACCAGCCCTCTCCGTGACTCTCACCCATACACCGGAAAAACCCCAGAGGATGGGTGGGGGAGCAAATTTCCAGCTCAGGGCCATCCTATAGAAAGCCTGCTTTCCCGGGGCTCCTTGGGCCTCCTGGCAAAGCTGCAGGGCAACGAGGTGTTATTTGTATGTGTCACGGTGCATCCTGCGCCCTGTGGCTGTCCCTCCCATGGAGCCACCCTGACAAGAGCGGCAGCTTCCAGGGTGTAAGTGGCAAAGGTCCATTCCTGCTGGCCTCACCGTGCTGCACTCACGTCTCTGACTCCTCACCACCTCAGAGGCCTGAGCAGAAGGGGCCTTCAGAAGGGGCAGGACAGCCAACACCACTACCAAGACCCTGGCCTGGACCTGGTACACCCCAGCCTCCAGGACACAGACCACCACAGTCTCTGTCTTCAAGATGTAGGACTGGAACACTCAGGAATTTTAGGCTCAGGCTCTCCTCTTGTGGCTTAGACAGTGAAGAATCCACCTGCAGTGTGGGAGACCTGGGTTTGATCCCTGGGTTGGGAGGATCCCCTGGAAAAGTGAACAGCAGGCTACCCATTCCAGTATTCTGGCCTGGAGAATTCCATGGACAGAGGAGCCAAGTGGGCAACAGTCCATGGGGTCACAAAGAGTCGGATCCGACTGAGCGACTTTCACTCACTCCTCTGAGTAGGAACCTCTTTAGACCAGATCAAGTCTCTGCTTTGGGACATGAACAAGACCCCCAACTCTGGCTGGGGGGATGATTCTGGAAGAACACGTGACACAGAAAGATACACACTCTGCAGTCACATGGACAAGAGGGTGGTGGCAGGACCACAGCCAGGGGCCACGCCCGTGGCCGGCATAGTACATTTTTGGGATCAGTGACATGAGGTTGGGTTTCCCAGGTGGCACTAGTGGTAAAGAACCCCCCTGCCAACGCAGGAGCAGTAAGAGACTCAGGTTTGATCCCTGGGTCAGAAAGATCCCCTGGAGGAGGGCATGGCAACCCACTCCTGTACTCTTGCTTGGAGAATCCCATGGACAGAGGAGCCTAGCCAGCTACAGCACACAGGGTTGAACAGAGTCAGACATGACTGAAGTGACTTAGCTTACTTGCTCGCTCAACACGAGATTACTTGGTGTTGAGTATCACTCCCTGGGCTGGAACGTGGCTGCACTGATGAGCAAGAGAAGGAAAAGCCATCCCCAGCACCGGGGGATCCCACCATACTCAGAAGCCCACAAGGAAGCAGATGCTGAGAGCAGCTCTGCTGTGGGGAACTACAGAGATGTCTCAGCCAAGACTTCTTCAGCTCGGTGACCTAGCCTGGTGCCCCTTTCATTACCAAAGCTGCTCTTAAGAAATAAAGCTTGTATCAGTTGTTTACACTTTAGCAAGAATTTTGTCGTGTCAGCCCTCTCACGGGGCCGTTTTAAGCCAGCTCTGCAGTGGCTAAATGAAAGCATCTGTCTCTGAGTAAATGGATTTCAAGCATTGTGAATAAGAAAAGAGATGTTTGAGGGCTTGGTGAGGCCATCCCCAGTGCCCTAAAGTCCCCAGAGCCCCGTCGTAAAATCTGGCCCATGATAAAATTCTAATACACCCATGTCACATCTTAGTCACCTCAGATCTACCCACTCAGGATGAAGCCTTGGATCCACCTAACTCCGCACACAGAGTTCCTTAAAATTTAATTCCCCAAAAGTAGGAAGTGATCTTTCTGGCCCCTCTGTATCACACCCCACGCTGGATGAAATAGTTATCACATCCAGGGTCTAGATCAGGGGTCCCGACCACTGTCAGACCACAGAGCCCTGGAGAGCCTGGTGAAGACAGAGGACCCTCTCTCATCTATGTTCTCAGAGCCCCTGGAGGCCACCTCGGACTTCCTAGGAGTTTGAAGACCCCCGGGTTTGGAAAAGCAGATGATTCCACTTTTCATCCAGTCTCCATACTCCATCCCTACTCCACACACACACTCTTACCCACCAGGAAGAGCCAAGGTCTGTCTGTGCCAAGCAATTCAAGAATGCACGGCTGAGATGGGGTGGGCCCACTGGCACAAGGTGCCCAGAGGATGGAGGAACACAGAAGGGACCAGAGAACAACGCAGCCAGAAAGGCAGGACCTTGGGGGCACCCCTGGGCCTCACCCAGTGGGCCAGCGGCTCCCAAAGACTAGGTGTAGGGACTTGCCTGGTAGTCCAGAGCTTCCTCCAACCCAGGGGGTAAAGGTTTGATCCCTGGTGGGGGAACTCAGATCCTGCCTGCAGTGCGTCTCAGCCAAAAAATAAAGCCTAGGCATAGTGGCCGCTCCCCACAAGCAGCAGGGACCCTGGGGGATGTGCAGCACCTGCTGAGGCTGGAGTGACTCCCGTGACCTCAGAAACTGCTCCTCCAGAAGCAGACCCCCTCCGACATTCCAACCAGCCTCTGGACTGAACCCCCAAGTGTCATAGAGCTCAGGTCAGGGACTGTGGCTCCAGTACCACCGGAAATATTATTTAGCTGAGATATTTTTAGCAGCAAGCCAGCTCAGAGCAAATGTCATGTGAGCCATCTTCTCTTACACGGCAACTTTGGGCTATTTAAAGAGATGGTAATTACGCTCCTGCCACCATGATCAGGACGACGAGTTGAATGCGTGATTGCAGAAGCCCCCCGTCTGCCTCCCAGAGCACTTGATGCTAATGCAGCCCAATTTTCGAAGCCGCCTGCCTAAATCTGTCCAGTCTCCAGGTGGACATTTGAATCAGTGTTTGAGCCCCAGGGAATTGTTCTCTGGGGCCTCTCCAAGGGGCCACGCCTCAAGGCTCCCCACCTGGCATGGTTGCTGTCCACCCCTGACCTCCCGCCTCTGGACAGCGTCTTGCCTTGGGCTCTGTCAGGGGAGGCAGGTGGTGGTGATGGCCACACTGGTCATCACCGTGCTGATAATCCCATCAAGCTGCCGTTGCCCAGAGAGGCTGCCAGCTCCCCTCTATGAGACAGCAGACACAGGGTCTGGATAAACAGGACACACTCTTAAAGAGTCTGGCCAAGGAGACTGGGTCACTGGGGGCTCAAGGAGAAGGTGAACTTGAGGAGACATACTCAGGAAGGTCACAGGGTCAAGGGGAGGATGGGGAGGACCGCGAGGCCAGGCAGCATGCCACTCAGTTCAGTTCAGTCGCTCAGTCGTGTCCGACTCTTTGCGACCCCATGGACTGCAGCATGCCAGGCTTCTCTGTCCAACATCAACTCCCGCAGCTTGCTCAAACTCATGTCCATCGAGAACCCATGAACAGTATGAAAAGGCCACTCAGAGAGGAAAGCAAACTGGACGCTTGACTCCTTATACTCCAGGGGACCCCTGGCAGGACCACTGGGTATAGAGCCGGGAGACAACCTGGCCGAAAGATCCAATGCACCGTGACCCCTGCTAGCAAGGCCGTCAGGTGACCTGCACTCCACCCAGTCTGCATGCTGCCTCAGTTCCCTTTGCAAGCTTCTAGTAGGACCTTGGCAAACGGGTACCTGGATGGCGGGAGGGGACGGGGAGGGGACGGGGAGGGGCCCCCAGTCCCTATCCTAGGAGGACTAGCAGGAGGCATTCAGGAGAAGATTTGAGGAAGGGAAAGCTCACTGACTTCACATATTCAAAGGGATGTGAAATGAAGACGGGACCGCCTGCTCCCAGGGGGCCACGGAGAACAGAGGACCAGCTGATGGAAAGTTTGGGGAAAGAGCTGGGCAGTACAGGAACAGGTGGCTTTGCAAAGACATGAGCTTCCATCACTGGAGACGGTGCAGAGGGAATCACAGCACTGGGTAGACCTCGGAGGCCTCCCAATCAAAGCCAGGACCCCTCCTCAGATTCTCCTGGATGGTCTCAGGCCTCTGCTTGCAGGTACCAGTGTATGCTTCCAACTCCACCACCACAGCCCAAGCCCAGCACACTCAGCCGCACCCACTAATACTCTCCAAAGGAGAACAGAAGTCAACACCTCCTGCCTTGGGGCGTCCCCAAACACCAGACCTGGCAGAACCTTCAAGAAAGTTGCTCCTGCCCCAGCTATCTGTCCACAGGCGCTTCTCATGGGGTGAGGGGGAGACCTGCAGAACAGAAAGCAAGCAACCTCTCCTGGCAAGCAGTAAGCAAAGGTGAGAATAAACATTTCTGCCTGAGCACAGAAGTGCTGGCAATTACCCCAGCGGGAGGCTGGTGAGGGAGCCCTGCGGCTGGGCAGTTTGCTCATTAAGACAAGAAAATCATTTATGTTCTGAGACGCCAGTGTCAACAGACCCAGGGAAATGTCGTTGCCTCAGCTGCTTCCCTGGGCCCGGCCAAGGGGGCAGCAGGGGTCCCAGGCAGGGAGGAGGTCCCGGGCGCAGCTGGTGAGGCCAAGAGCGCATGAACGTGGCAGAGGGGTCTCTCTGGATCCCCTGAGTTCACACATTTCTCCCTCACCCTTTCTCTTTCCTTTTCAAATCCAATAAGCAAAGGTGGAAGGAGTGCTTCCAAGGGCTGGCGCACTCACCACTGGCATTGAACTCGGGGTGGCCACACATCACAGTTTCCTGGGAACTGAGCAGGCCCCCCCGGTGTGGGACTTAGGGCCAAAGCAGGAATAGTCCCAGGCGAACTGAGCTGGTGAGTCACCGTCCTCCCTGTGAGCCTCAAGACCATGCCCTCAGGGAACCAGTCTTCTCGCATCACAGATGAAGGGAAGGGATGGTACGGGCGAGACACCTTCCCAGGAGTTTCTGCTGCAGCCCAAACCCTCCACCCTGCCATCCTCTCAATTCTTCCTACTTTCTCCAAACTCCACCTCGCATTTGCTTCAGGCTTTGGCAGGGCAGTCTCCGCACAAGAAGGGAGTCACAGACCAGCCAAGGGTCCGTCAGAGATCATCTGACCACGTCCCATCCAAGGTGGGGACGTGTGAGGCCAGAGGGGACTGACTTGCCTTAATGACACCTCCATCCAAGACTACCCTCTAACTCCTCCATACAGAGGGACAGAGAGGGGCTCCCAGGAGCAGAAAGAAACAAAAGGGACCTGAGGAGACCCCAGCCAGCTCGGCCTTCTCAGTTCCCCAGCTCTGCTGCCCCTTGGCCCCTCGGCCCTTCCTTGCAGCAGGCTCGCAGTGGCCCCCAGGGAGCCCCTCCAGTGAGCCCCAGTGTCTCCTTTGGAGGTGCCGCCTTCCCTTGGGGAGTGAAGAGGCAGGAATGGGGCAGAGGAACCTCCCTAGCAGTCCAGTGGTTTAGAACACCGTGTTTCCAATGCAGGGGGCCCAGGTTCGATCCCTGGCCGGGGAAATAAGACACGATATGATGGGTGCCACAGCCAAAAAAAAAAAAAAAGAGGAGTAGGGCGGATTCCTGAGGCTTGGTGAGAGGATGGAGAGGATTCAGCGTTTCCTCTGCCACTATTAGCGCGGTCCTGCTCTTGTCCTCCGCTGCAGCCTGGAGGAAGGCAGGGGAGCTGCTGCAGGCTGGGCTTTGAGGAGGGAAGAGTTCTGCTTAAAGAAGGAAGGGAAGACAAGAACGAAGCAAAAACGCACAGTGCCCTTTAAGGCCCCACGCGGAGGCTATATTTAGGGCCGAGGACATTCCGCAGGACCTCGGGCAGTCTTCTCTGGGAGCAATCGCTAATCACTGCGTTGAGTTTACGGGTGCCCCTGGGCACACTTAACCCAGGGCAATGAATAGTTATTGCTCGGCCTCCCGCTCGGGGCCTGTGGGCACACTTAAGTGAGCGCGCGGATCGCTGAGAGCGGGCATGGCTCGGGTACACCCTTGGGCACCCTGCGCCTTCAGTGGGGAGAGGCAGAGTATTAAATATCTATGTGCCCCGTGCCCACAGCTGCATTTAGCCAAGGGCAAGGCCGGTGAAACGGCTTTAATTAAAACTTAAAGCAAGTTCAAGGTGCAGACGCGGAAGCGGGCTGCAGAAGTCACCAGGAATGAATCAGTCAATTCGATGAGGTCCTCAGATGGGGGAAGGGGGTGGTAGGGAGGGAGGCCAGGGCAGCGGAGACCTGTCCTCTGTTGAGTACTTGCTGCCCACCTCTCTGCATCTGTGTTCAGGGATGAGGGGGCCACCGCATACACCCACGCCTCACTTGGAAAAGGATGCTGAGATTCGGGTATCCAGGCTTCAAAGTCAGGTGGCTGGAGACAAAGCAGTCGCCTGGGCCGGGAGTGAGTCCTGCTTTTCTCAGTCACTCGGCCCCATGTCGCATGACACCGGCAACACCGTCCCCCTGGCGGCAGCTCCCGGAATTACAGGCCCGTAGCAGAGGAGAGGTGACCGGCGCAGGAATGTCAGTGGAACGCCCTGGGGCGATGCTTAGGGATCTGGAGGTCTGGCCCTGTGGTTCTCAGGAGGACTAGCATTAGACTTGGCCTGGCCACTTGTGCCGCTAAGAAGGCAAGTAGACAGGGTTTCCCTGGTGGTCCAGTGCCTAAGGCTCCATGCTCCCAAAGCAGGGGGCTGGGGTTTGATCCCTGGTCAGGGAACTAGATTCCACATGCTGCAACTTAGAGCCCATGCAGCCAAATAATATCTGGAGAAAAGAAAAAAAAAAAAAAAAGACAAGTAGACAGAGAAAGCCCTGCCGCTCTATCCCTGCTCCTTGTGATTGGGAAGCAAAAGAATCTCAGAGAGGCCAGCCCATCTGCCCATGACAGCCGTGAGCCAGGCTCAGAGCTGGAGGAGCTCAGATCCTCTGAGCTGTGGTCTGGGGACTCTCCGTGCCAGGCACATTTGTTTTAAAATTCAGACCTGAGGAAAACACAACTACAAGCAATTCTCTGGTGGTCCAGTAGTCAGGACTTTGCACTTACACTTCAAGGGGCACAGATTGAATCCCTGGTCAGGGAACTGAGACCCTGCAAGCTGTGTAACGTAGCCAATAAAAGAAAACACAAATATAAACCCTTCCTGGGCAAGGCTCCATGTATCATTCAAATCTATTCCCTTAGCAACAGCACAGCACCTGGCCTAGAGGAGATGTTTAATAAATGCTTGCTGGGTGACTGTCGTTAGCAGGTTTTTTGCACCAAACTCTTTACATTTCTCTTTCTGTTTCCTAATCTTTAAAATGGAGACATTATACCTGATTGTATTGGAGGTACTTTTATGACTAAAAGTCTATAATTCCTCGACACTACCCAGGTCAAGAAGGAACATGCAAACTAGCAACTTTTTCCAATGGAGGAAAAAGAGGACAAAGACACAATGAGTGTGAGTGTGTTAGTTGCTCAGTCGTGTCCAACTCTGCAACCCCATGGACTGTAGCCCTCCAGTCTCCTCCATCCATGGGATTCTCCAGGCAAGAATACTGGAGTAGGTCGCCATTCCCTTCTCCAGGGGATCTTCCCAACCCAGGGATCAAACCTGGGTCTCCCACATAGCAGGCAGACTCTTTACCATCTTAGCCACCAGAGAAGCTATAGCTTAACTCTGTCCTCCAACTATCTCCAGTGCCAGCGAGGATGGGAAGTGGAGGACATTAGCTCGGGATCTTTAATACCCCCACCCCTACTCCATCCCATTTCCTCCCAGCTTGCTCAGACAACAGCCCAGTGGACCCAGGCATCCAGCCAGTGCCCATGAATGTCTAGAGGAGAACTGTGCCACCTGTCACTTCCAGCTGCCACCTGTGGGCCCAGCCACATCTTGAGGCTCAAGAGCCATGGCCTCTGGAAGGAAACTCGGCCTGGGAACCCCAACCCCACCCTCAGGCCTCTGAGCCCTTTAGCTGAATGAACGTGGGCCAGCAGTGGACACATTCTTGCCCCCGTCTGGACATGATCACTGGACACTTCATTATGTAGCAGTCACTCTGCTTCAAACTTTTCACCCCTCCTTTGGGATATTCTGATTTCTAACCCATAATTTGTTTTCTGGAAGTAGAGAAAAATTCATGTGTGCAAATGAAAGAGGAAAACATAGTTAATAAGTTGCAATTATAGGTCAGTGACTGTTCATAGCAAATATGATTAACATCAACCCACTGGAAGCTGGGCAGTTCTCATGGAAGAGTCTAAGAAGTGAGCTGAGGCTGCTAGGGATGAAAATCTGGGTCCAGCTTCCAGAATCCAGTAGTTCAACCCCCACCAGGGAAGCCCTTAAAGCCAAGGGACACTTGTGGATTTCAGGAAAGTCCAGCCTTGCCAGACTGAACATCCCTTGACCGGTGTCAAGCATCTCCTCATATCTTGTCTCCCTTGACCCTCACCGATATCCCATAGGGTTGGCTTTCTTATTCCCATTTTACAGATGAATCAGTTGAGGCTCAGAGGAGGTAAATAACCAAGCCAAAGGCATGTCGCCACTCTGAGACTGCCTGGCTCATTCCAGCACTCAACCATGAGCAAGACGGATCTTCAAAGATGTCAAAGCAGTGGTTCCCATGAGGGATGCTGGAGTTGACCTCAGTCAGTCACACAGCACATACCCAGGTCAGTGCTATGTGGTGGGGCCTGAGAAGAGAGTGTATTGGTGGGGTGGGAGGTGGGGGACGTTAAAGAGGAGAGTGATTACAGAAAGGAAAAGAAAGAGAAGGGAAAGGAGAGTTACTGAAATTTCTCCCCCACTATGGACCACAACCCTCCCGGGAGAAATTCTGGGCTGGGTTAAGGGAGGGAGGACAAAAAATGAAGGAAAGAGGAAATGGAAGTGAGGAGAAAAACAGAAGAGGAAAACAAGAGGGTCCAAGGAGCAGTTCACACCCTCCTGGGGGCCAAGCAATTGAATGAAGCGACAGGTGTGCTCAGGGAGCCGCAACCCTTGGGCTCCCAGGCCATCAGAAGAAAGTGAAAGTGTTAGCCGCTCAGTCGTGTCTGACTCTTTACAACCCCATGGCTCTTCTGTCCATGGAATTCTCCAGGCAAGAATACTGGACTGGGGAGCCATTCGCTTCTCCAGAGGATCTTCCCCACCCAGGGATTGAACCCGGGTCTGCTTCATTGCAGGCAGATTCTTTACCATCTGAGCCACCAGGGAAGCCCCCCAGGCTATCAGTTGCTGCCTAAATCAGGGCGGCTTCTTGTCTTCCTGACTCTCAAAGAAGCATCTGCCGCCCCTCTAGCCGGCATGAGCCCACCCCTCCAACCGCAGCTCTGAAACCTGCTTCTCTGAGCCTTCCCTGGGCATGGTCCAGGTCGTATGGGGGCTGCAGCTTGTGTAATTTGGAAGAAGGTGGTTTTTAAGAAAAAAATACAAACATATCTCACTTTTGCAAATTGTACTGAATCATATGGTCTTGTGAGTAATAGACCATGCATGTGAGGGACCCTGAGCTTATGCTTTATCAGCTTCACAGTCAGTCAGCATTTTATTCACCCCAACCCCCCCATTAAGCAATAATTGAGCACCTACTATGCGCCAGGCCCTAAGGCAAACACTGTGGGGGTGACTCCCTTCCCCAAACACACTCCAGACCTACCAGGAGAAGCTGTGTGAGCAGATGTTATTCATCAGGGTGGCAGGCGTTGTGGTAGAAGCAGGTACAGTGCGCAGAAGAGGAGTGATCCACTATTAGGAGGACTGCCTGGAGAAGGCAGCATCTGAGCTTAGCAGTCTTCCTAGATCTGTGCCCATAAACTCTGAGAAGGCAAGACCTGATCTTCCCTCTGTCCGTCTCTCTCAGCTGGGTTTCTATGGAGGAAGGGTGGCAGTGTCCCCTTTCTGGACATCTGAGCTCAGGCTTAGCACCTTTGGTCTCCTAGAATGGAAGCTTCCCAAGAGACATCACCAAGTCTGGTATTGCCCAAACCCACCTCCTTCTGCATGAAGAAGGCTAAGTATCAGGCTTGTGAAATGAAGATACCAGGGCTTCCCTGATGATCCAATGGCTGAGATTCAGAGCTCCCAGTGCAGGAGGCCTGGATTCCATCCCTGGTCAGAGAACTAGATCCCACATGTTGCAAATAAGAGTTCACATGCCACAACTAAAGATCCCACATGCTGAAACTAAGACCCAGTTCAGTCAAATAAATAAGTAAAAATAAATGTTTTTTTTTTTAAAGAATGAAGTTACCATCAGGATCATGATGCAGGAAGTGGTCACATTTGGCAGGAAAAGAATCCAAGCGTTTGGGGGCCTCCAGGTCCCTGTAATGAGAAGAGGACAGAATCATGGGCTGAACCTGCTCAGGCTACTTCTCTGCGAGGCTGGAAATCTCGGACACCCAGATAGAAGCTAAAGGGCTGCTCTGCCTAGAAGCCCCTTACATGAAATAGATTTTTTAAACAGCAGTAATAGGAGAAAGTCTGGAAAGGTACACACCAACAGGATATTCCATGGGTTTGTTGTTGTTTAGTTGCCAAGTCACGTCCAACTCTATTGCGAACCCATGGACTGTAGCCCACCAGTCTCTTCTGTCCATGGGGTCTCCCAGGCAAGAATACTGGAGTGGGTTGCCATTTCCTCCTCCAGGGGATCTCCCTGACCCAAGGATCAAATTTACATCTCCTCCATTGACAGGTAGATTCTTTACCACTGAGCCACCAGGGAAGCCCTCACATTGGTTTTACCTTCAAAATATACCTAGAATCCAGCCCCTTCTCCCCACTCTGGCCCTGGGTTTCTGCAGCTTCCCCTTCCCTGTCTCTGGGCTTCCTCCCTCACCCCTGTTTGTCTTCATTCCATGCAACAGCTGCAGGAACTTGTTCAAAACTAGATCAGATCATGTATCTGCTCTGCTCAACCCTCCCTATTTTTCACTCCAAAGAAAAGCCAATGTCCTTGAAGGCCTTTCCCCTCTCTGACCTCCTCTCCCACCTACTCACCTCCCTGCCCCTGCTCCAGCCACCTTGGCTTCCTGCTATTTCTCAAGCATGCCAGGAACACTCTTTCCTTAGGGCCTTTGCACTGGCTGTGCCTTCTGCATGAACTCCTCTTCAATATCTGCACAGCACACGCCCTGACCTCCTTCAAGTCTTTGCAAAAATGTTGCCTTTTCAGTGAGGCCCACCCTGACCTGCTTTATCCTACACCTCTGCTTCCTTATTCTGTAGCACTTGATACCTTCTAATCTGATTTGTTATATTTAAGGTTCGCCTCCCCCCTCCCCACAAATGTCAGCTCTGTGGGGCCAAGGAGTCTTTTTGCTTATTGCTGCATCTCTAGCAGGGCTTCCCCAATGGCTCAGTGGTAAAGAATCTGCCTGTAATGCTGAAGACGCAGGACACGTGGGTTCAGTCCCTGGATTGGGAAGATCCCCTGGAGGAGGAAATGGCACCCCATTCCAATATTCTTGCCTGAGAAATCCCATGGACAGAGGAGCCTGGTGGGCTAGAGTCCATGGGGTCACAGAGAGTCAGACACGACTGAGCACATATGCATCCCTGGTGCCTTGAGCAGTCAAGCATCTAAAGGGCTGTCAATAAATACGTGTTGAATGAGTGAAACACACAAAGGACTATCTCTGGATAGAGAGATTATGGGTAGTTTTTAAATTTTCTCTAATCTCCATAATTATCTCATACTGCTGCTGTCATGATTTTTTGTCATTTTTAAAAGCTCACGGTTTCTTTTTCAAATCCTTGACTCAACTGTGTATTTGATAGAAGATGAATGTGCTATTTCAAAGAACAGCTCTGGAAGCCTTTCTGGGGGACCTGGAGGGGATTCTCTGGCAACATGTTTTCCTTTTAAATGCACACAGCTTCCACCTCTATCTTTAGCAAGCGATCAAGGCCGTGCCTCTGGCAGAGGGAAGTTCTGAAAGGTTGATCGCTGGGGAAATAAAGCGTCTTAGCCTGGATGTGCAAATTGACCTGCATCGTTTTAGTTTTGCATTCACGTTTGCACTTTGTAAATATTTGCCTGGCATCCCGCTGCTCACACCTGCTTGCTGTCCCCTCAAGTTTATGGAAGGCAGCAGGCACTGTCATTTCTCCAGCCCCACCTGGCGCTGCTGCAAGAAAAGGAAACGCGCCCGCGAAAGCCACAGGTGTCTCTGACAGCGCCTAAAACTAATGGCCTGTGGCTGGCCGCTGTGACTAATTCTCTGATTATTGACTTTATGATTTTATGCTTAAAACTTCTTTATAATAACACACAGAAATGTTTAATGGGCTCTATCCAGAGCCATAAAAATTACTTATTGAACAAGCGTTTTAAAACTATTAATCTATTGTTTTCCATTAATAATGGCTCTCTAAAGAATGGGTGACAGCTTAATGTATCCACAGCATTTCTCCTCGAAAAGTGCCTTTTTAATACATAAATGCCACTCCCCAGGCATCACAGGTTGGCCGGCCATTGGGCAGTTGACCCTCCCAGGACAGATTCAGGCTTGGCCAGTCCCAGAGGGTACTTTAAGGATTTCCAGAATGAACACGGGCCCTGAGAGATGTTGCTAGTCTCTAAAAGAGAGCAGAAAGTCCCTCTTCTCAATTTTTCTCTTTTCATGCAAAAGAGAAGAGGAATTTCAAGGATCTGCTCTGCAGTGCCCAAGATGGAGAGAACAGAGGAAAGCAGGCAGTTTACACTCTACGTGTGTTCCTGGATTTCCCTGGCGGCTCAGTGGTAAAGAATCCGCCTGCTAAGCAGGAGACGCAGGTGGGATCCCTGGGTCAGGATGATCCCCTGGAGCAGGAAATGGCAACCCACTCCAGTATTCTTGCCTTGTCCCACGGACAGAAGAGCCTGGCAGACTACAGTTCATGAGGTCATAAAGAGTCAGACACAAATTAGCAACTGAAAAACAACAACCACCCTTGTTCTTTCTGGAAGGTTCCAGGTAACCATCTGGTGGCACCCACCGCCCCCATTCTTCTGTTGGCAATCCCATAGCTGAAAGTTTTCTGTGATACCATTCCCTTTTTTTTTTTTTTTTTTTTGCCATTTTTCCTGACACAATTCTCCCACAAAGCATGAGATGGCTTCCTGCTTCAACTGTGTAGAAATCACCCCTTGAAAATAAATCATCCATTTATTTTTCTTGGTAATTTTGATGGTGGAGCTTATCAGCACCAGATGGGTATTTCTTCGAAAGGCTTCAGGCTCTTCGCTCTTTCAGTGAATATTTATTGAGCATCTACTAAGTACCAGGGTGTGTTCCTGGTTCTGGAGACATAGGAATAAATCAGAAACACAAGGGCTTTGCCTTTGTAGAGCCCTTCTGTTGGATGGGAGTGAAGATGACAGCAGGTGAACATTACAGAAGATCATTTTAAGATCATTTAAGTAATATGTGCTGGAGGTAGGCGGGGACTGCTTTGGATGGAGAGTCAGGAAGGCTTCTTGGGGGAGGTGGCCTTTGAGCAGAGATTTGAGTGACAGGAAAGTCCCAGCCATGAGACACATTCCTGGCAGGGGAAAGGCAGTGCAAAGGCCCTGGGATGCAGTATACCTATAGGCATCTCTCCCTAGGTGAGGTATCTGCCCAGACAACAACTGTCCCTTACCTGGCAAGTGTGGGATCTCTCAGCCATGCCTCAACCCCCCGGAGTGGCTCCTGGGATCCAAAAGGCATGTACTGAGATGGCCAAAAAGATGGTTTGGGTTTTTCCAAATCAGCGTGTGGAAACCAGAACAATCTTTTTGGCCAACCTAATAGTTTGAGACATACACTACTTCATCTATTGAACAATAAGATGCTTCTCCCAGCCCTACTTCAGTGGAATGGTTGGGAAGAGGCACAGAGGAGTCTTACTCTCATAACTGAGAAAGACCCTTTACTCCATGCAGAGATCATACCATAGAAAGTCAGAGGGGATATGCCTTAAGACACAGCTCAATCTTCAGGTGCCTACAAATCACCTGGGGGTCTTTTTCAAATACAGATTCTGATTCAGCAGGTCCAAGGTGGGTCCTGAGATTCAGCAATTCTAACAAGCTCCCAGGTGATGCCAGTGCTGCTGGTCCAGGGACCATACATTGAGCAGCAAGATCCTTGAGGCCATTAAACCTCACCACCATGTTTTATAGGGGGAGATGGAGAACAATGTGACTTAATGGTAACAGGAGACAGGACACCTGGGTTTGAATCCCACTTCTGTTCTCTGTGAGTGTGGGTGTGTGCACATATACCAGTTTCTTAGTTTCAGTTTCTTTCTGTGAACTGATTGTATGATGACAATGTCAATGATGATGGTCACAATGGTGGTAGAGATAGTGGTGATAATGGTGATGGTGGTGGTGATAGTGATGATGGTGGTAGTGATAATGATGGTAGCAATAATGATGAGCTAGACCTAGACAGCAGATTAAAAAGCTGTCATTTTTAATTCAACCATGGGGTCACAAAGAGCCAGACACGACTGAGCGATTGAACTTTACTGAACACAAAGACTTTAGCGTAGTCAGTGAAGCAGAAATAGATGTTTTTCTGAAAGTCCCTTGCTTTTTCTATGATACAATGGATCATATAAGTCATTCTCTGTCTGACTTACTTCACTCAGTATGACACTCTCTACGTCCATCCGTGTTGCTGCAAATGGCATTATTTCTTTTTAATGGCTGAGTAATATTCCATTGTTTATATGTACCACATCTTCTTTAGCCATTCCTCTGTCAATGGACATTTAGGTTGCTTCCATGTCTTGGCTGTTGTAAACAGTGCTGCAGTGAACACCTGGGTGTACCTACAGTTCAGTTCAGTCGCTCAGTCGTATGCAACTCTTTGCGACCCCATGGACTGCAGCATGCCAGGCTTCCTGTCCGTCACCAACTCCTGAAGCTTGCTCAAACTCATGTCTATCGAGTTGGTGATGCCACCCAACCATCTCATCCTCTGATGTCCCCTTCTCCTCCCACCTTCAATCTTTCCCAGCATCAGGGTCTTTTCCAGTCAGTCGGCTCTTCCCATCAGGTGTCCAAAGCATTGGAGCTTCAGCTTCAGCATCAGTCCTTCCAGTGAATATTCAGGCTTTATTTCCTTTAGGATTGACTGGTTTGATCTCCTTGCAGTCCAAGAGTCTTTTCCAACACCGCAGTTCAAAAGCATCAATTCTTTGGCGCTCAACTTCCTTTATTGTCCAACTCTCACATCCATACATGACTACTGGAAAAACCATAGCTTTGACTATACGGACCTTTGTCGGCAAAATAATGTCTCTGCTTTTGCACCTACAAGTCATTTTTAAGTAGCCACAGTCCCAGCAGCAAGAAAGATTCTTTTGAAATATGAGGGCAATCCTGTCCCTTCCTTGCTCAGATTTCTCCAGGGCAAGAATCTCCATTCTTAAGATAAAGTACCAGTCTTCAATTTTTTTGTTCTGCCCCCTTGCCTGCTCATCTCACCTTGTGCCCACCACCTGTCCCTTAGTCACCGGCTCCAGCCCCACTGACTTTCTTTCAGTTCCTTAAACATACCTAACTCATCCTCTATTTTAGGGTCTTTGCACCTACTATTCCATCTGCTGGGGATGCCCCCTCCCCAGAGTTTCTCTTGGGACTACTTGACACATCATCTTGGCTCAAATACTACTTCTTAGCAATGTTTTACCCTGATATTGTTGTTCAGTCACTGTCATGTCTGACTGTGACCCCATGGACTGCAGCACACCAGGCTTCCCTGTTCTTCAGTATCTCCCAGAGTTTGCTCAAACTCACATCCATTGAGTTGGTGATGCCATCCAACCATCTCATCCTCTGTCATCCTGATACAGGAAACTCGGAATAAGCAGAAAAGATTACTGCCTGTCTCCACTGTTAACAGGGCACCCTTCCTGCTATCTGACTCCAGCTTTTCATCGTTTCTGAGATATTTTACAGCACTGGAAGTTGTAGAGCACCCATGGCAATGAGTGATCCTTGTCTTTGGACGGGCAAATAAATTGCATCCAGGGGAGTTCAATCGACTTCCATCACCCTCTGTGGAAGAAGCCAATTTCAGTCTATTTCTAAATTCATTCCAACATTTTTCATCTATAAATGTGTCTATTCTTTGATTTCTCCTTTGAACTGGTTGTAACCTCTGTCCAATTCCCTCATTAATAATTAGTTAAATAAAATCATTAACATTTAAAAAAATCAGTACAAGAGTCATGATGTTACCTTTTTTTTTTAAATTATCTTTTAACACTGACCTTCCTCCACCCAACTCTTCGTATTGCATTGCTTTACTTTCTTCAGAGCTAGACCGTCTTCTGAGATTACTTTGTTCATTTATTTCTTCACTTGTTTTTTGGTGAGTCTTTCCCTGTCTTGGTCATGGCACAGGGTGGGCACTCCAAATAAATATAATGGACTGAATGAAGGAAATTAGATCGTTAGCAGCTGTCCCACCCACAGCCCTTCCCTGTTCCTTTGTCTTATCTGTGTTCACCTGTGGTGCTCCTAGGGCACCTTCCCTTTGGGTCAAACAAGGACAGGTTCATCCCTGTGTCTGAAGTTTTCACAGGTAAATGAATGATGTTTTTATGGCTTGCATCAGGCTTTGGCAATTTCCCCACTGAGCAGACTAAGAAGCAGCCTGGTGAAACCGGGTCACTTGGGAAGTAAGAGGCCTTCTATAGGAGCCTGGATTTTTCTTTCCTTTTTTTAAAAAGTTTTTTTCTTTTGGATAGTGACCATTTTTAAAGTCTTCAATGAATTTGTTACCATGTTACTTCTGCTTTATGTTTTGTTTTTTTGGCCCTGAGGCCGGTGGACTCTTAGCTCTCTCCTTGACAAGAGATGGAACCCACATCCCCTGCATTGGAAGGCCAGATCTCAACCACTAGACCACTAGCGAAGTTTCAGAAGCCTGGATTTCAGTTTCTCATTCTCCCAGAGAGGAATTAGGAGGCTAAGTGCTGATGGTCATGTCACTGGCTAGTGCCAGAACTGGGGCTGGATCCTCTGACTCGGAGTTCAGCACTTGTTTTAGTAATGAAAACCACCACACGGAGCATGTGCCAGGCCTGCCTTCAGGGATTTATGTCCATTAACCCATCCTCATGACAGCATGACTTTTAGATGAGGAAACCAAGGTCTAGGGGAAGGAATGGCTTATCTGAGTTCCCACAGCAGTGAGCCAGAGGATTTTACCCCAGCCAGTGAGGCTCTGCCACCACACCAAATAGAGGACACTAGAAAAATAGCATGTCATGGGACTATCCTGGTGGTCCAGTGGTTAAGACTCTATGCTGCCACTGCAGTGGGCCTGGATTTGATCCCTGGTCAGGGAAGTAAGATCCTGCTTGCTACATGGCTCAGCCAAAAAGAAAAGTAGCACATCTTTGTTGAACACTTATTCTAAATGTTGTACGTACATCGTCTCATTTTATCTTCTTGGTACCCAAGGAGGGAGGTGCTGGCTCAGGGGTCCCCAAGACTAACCTTGCTTTTGACACTAGCTTCAAGTTGAGGGTTCAGTCATTCATTAAAAGGACTCACAGAACTCAGAAAAGCTGTTACATTCATGGTTCTGATTCATCATAGTGAAAAGATACAGACGGAGATCAGGCAAAGGGAGAGGCACACAGAGCAGAACCCAGAACAGATTCTGGTACAAGTGTCTAGTCACCCTCTCCTGGTGGAGTCGAGTGGACAGAATGACCCCCTTCCAACAACGATGACAATATGTCAGGGTGCTGCCAACCAGGAGAGCTCACCCCAACCTCGGGGTCTAGAGAGTTTACTGGGGATCAGTCACATAGGCATGGCTGACCACCTGTGTGGCTGACCTTAGTTTTCAGCCCCTCTAGAGGCTGAACTGATATCATAAAATTCAAGGTCCTCTACCATATATCACATAGTTAGCACAGAGTATCTTGTGTGGTCCAAGGCCCCCAGGTAGACACAGAAAAACACTTACTAGGTGAGATAATCCAAGGGCTTAGAATTTATCTCCCAGAAACTGGGGGCAAAGGGCCAAACCTTTCTATGGGCAAATTAGTCCTTTACTGAACATGTGCCCATTTAAAAGATGTATTGATTTATTTTTGGCTGTGCTAGTGGTTGTCCTAAGAGGGCTTCTTATTGTAGTGGCTTCTCTTGTTTCAGAACACGGGCTCTAGGCACGTGGTCTTCAGTCACTGCAGCACATGGGCTCAGTAGTTGTGGTATGTGGGTTTAGTTGCCCCGAGATACATGGAATCTTCCCGGACCAGGGGTTGAACCCGTGTCTCCTGTGTTGGCAGGCTGAACTTCCAGGGAAGTCTGAACATGTGCCTATTTTGCACAAGAGGAAATGGAGTCTCAGAGATGTTAAATAACTTGCCCAGGTCACACAGCTATATCCAGGTTCTGAAACCTGACAGTCTAACCCCAGGGCCCCATGTATCTTTATTCTTTCCAGCAGCTTTAATGTCTCTGTTGAGGGAGAAGTTAACCCAGGAGATAAGATTTTTCCATCTCCCGATTTCTCCAGTTGTCAGATAAGTCATGTTTAGAGTCTATTTAATTTAAGGTCTCTATCAACTCTATGCATTAGGGAGGCCTGGGCAAGGCTCTGTTTGAGGAACTATATTATGTCCAACAAGATTATGCCATCTCATTTGGTATTGTTTCCCATGTGGTTACAGAAAACTGCACGTATTTGGAATAAAAAACACGTATTTAACATTTATTTACCAGGCACTGGGCAAGGGATTGGAGTGCTATGGTAAATAAGTTAGACACAATTTATGCCTTTTCATGGAGCTTACCTTTTATGGGTCAGGGGGAAAAGGGAAATAGACAAATCACCAGACCATTACTTTGTCCATCATTCCCTGTCTTCTGGGCAGACTAGGCTGCAGCCAAAACCATTTACTGGAGAAATATTTACTAAGCAGTTACTGTGTGCCAGGCACTGGCCTTGGGAATAGAGTGTGAACAAAACAGTCAGTCACTGTCCTTCTGAGCTTGTTTTCACTTGAATGAGAGACGAGCTCGTCTGCGCCTGTTGTTGTTGTTCAGTCGCTAGGCCGTGTCCAACTCTTTGAGACCCTATTGACTGCAGCACACCAGGCTTCCCTGTCCTTCACTAACTCCTGGAATTTGCTCAAACTCATGTCCATTGAGTTGGTGAAGCCATCCAACCATCTCATCCTTTGTTGCCCCCTTCCCCTACTGCCCTCAATCTTTCCCAGCATCAGGGTTTTTTCCAAGGAGTCAGCTCTTCCCATCAGGTGGCCAAAGGACTGGAGCTTCAGCTTCAGAATCAGTCTTTCCAGTGAATATTCAGGGTTGAGTTCCTCTAGGATTGACTGATCTCCTTGCTGTCCAAGGGACTCCCAAGAGTCTTCTCCAGCACCACAATTCAAAAGCATCAGTTCTTCAGCGCTCAGCCTTCCTTATGGTCCAACTATCACATTGTACATGACTACTGGAAAAACCAGAGCTTTGACTATACAGACCTTTGTCAGCAAAATGATGTCTTTGTTTTTTAATATGCTATCTACGTTTGTCATAGTTTTTCTTCCAAGGAACAAGCATCTTTTAATTTTGTGGCTGCAGTCACCTTCTGCAGTGATTTTGGAGCCCAGGTAAATAAAATCTGTCACTGTTTCCATTGTTTCCCCATTTATTTGCCATGAAGTGATGGGACTGGGTGCCATGATCTTAGTTTTTTGAAAGTTGAGTTTTTAAGTCAACTTTTTCACTCTCCTCTTTCACCTTTATCAAGAGGCTCTTTAGTTCTTCTTTGATTTCTGCCATTAGGGTGGTGTCATCTGCATATCTGAGTTTGTTAATATTTCTCTCAGCAATCTTGATTCCAGCTTGTGATTCATCTGGCTTGGCATTTCATATGATGTACTCTGCATAGAAGCTAAATAAGCAGGGTGACAGTAAACAGACTTGACATACTCCTTTCCCAATTTTGAACCAGTCCATTGTTCCATGTCTGGTTCTAACTGTTGCTTCTTGACCTGCATACAGGTTTCTCAGGAGGCTGGTAAGGTGGTCTGCTATCCCCATCTCTTTAAGCATTTTCCAGTTTGTTGTGATCCACACAGTCAAATGGAAGAAAAGCCATGACCAACCTAGGCAGCATATTAAAAGCAGAGACATTACTTTGCTGACAAAAGTCCATCTAGTCAAAGCTATGGTTTTTCCAGTAGTCATGTATGGATGTGAGAGTTGGACCATAAATGACTTATATCCCTTACATATGGAATCTAAAAAAAAAAATGATACAAATGAACTTACAAAACAGAAAGAGATGCACAGACTTACTGTTGCTGGGGAGAAGGATAAGGGCAAAGGATAGTTAAGGAGTTTGGGATGATCACATACACTTGCTATATTTAAAATGGATAGCCAACAGGGACCTATTATATAGCACAAGGAACTCTGTTCAATGTTATGTGGCATCCTGGATGGGAGGGGAGTTTGGGGGAGAATGGATACAATGGCTGAGTCCCTTTGCTGTTCACCTGAAACTATCAGAGCTTTGTTAATTGGCTATACATCAATACAAAATAAAAAGTTCAAAAGAAAAAAAAAATTACTTTTAGGGAATTCCCTGGTGGTCCAGTGGTTAGGACTCATGGGCTTCCATCACAGGGGGCACAGGTTGGATAGCTGATCAGGGAACTAAGATCCCACAAGCTGCGTGGTGCAGCCAAAAAAATTAAAATGACTTGTAGGCAAAAACCTAAGCTTCCTGGGAGGAAGTTTTCCTTAGGGAAATTCAGAAAGTAATCCTGGAGCTAGAAGCCAGAAAGAAGGACCGATTACAACAGGAAGAGACAGTAGGATGCAGTGCAGTGAGAAAGGTCGTGCCTTCCAGTGGGAAGGAGATTGGCTCAACGTTAGGAGCCTGATGTGCGTGTGCAGTGTCAGTCATGTCCAACTCTTTTCGACCCCATGGACTATGGCCCGCCAGCCTCCTCTATCCATGGAATTCTCCAGGCAAGAATACTAGAGCAGGTTGCCATTTCCTGCTCCAAGTGATCCTCCTGACCCAGGGATCAAACCCAAGTCTCTTGCATCTCCTGCACTGGTAAGCGGATTCTTTACCTCTGTGCCACCTGGGAAGCCCCTGGGAGCCTGGTAGGATCTGCTAAATCGAACATACCTCCACCCTCTGACCTCTAGTAATTCCACTCCAACAGAAGTGTAGACACATAGGCACCAAAAGACACAGAGAAGAATTCACTGCAACACTATTACTTCCTAAAACTAGAAACTGCTCAGATGCCCGTCAATACTAGAACAGATACAGCAGTTGTTGTTGTTGTTGTTCAGTTGCTTAGTCGTGTCCTACTCTGCGACCCCATGGACAGCAGCACGCCAGGTTTCCCTGTCTTTCCCCATCTCCTGGAGCTTGCTCAAACACATGTCCATTGACTTGGTGACGCCATCCAACCATCTCATCCTCTGTCATCCTGTTCTCCTCCCGCCTTCAATCTTTCCCAGCATCAGGGTCTTTTCCAGTGAGTCGCTGTTCGCAACTGGTGGCCAAAGTATTGGAGCTTCAGCTTCAGATTCAGTCCTTCCAGTGAATTTTCAGGCTTTATTTCCTTCAGGATTGACTGATTTGATCTCCTTGTAGTCCAAGGGACTCTCAAGAGTCTTCTCTAACACTACAGTTCAGAGGCATTAATTCTTTGGCGCTCAGCTTTCTTTATGGTCCAACTCTCACACCTATACATGACTACTGGAAAAGCCATAGCTTTGACTAGATGGACCTTTGTCAGCAAAGTAATGTCTCTGCTTTTAATATGCTGTCTGGTTGGTCATAGCTTTTCTTCCAAGGAGCAAGCCTCTTTTAATTTCATGGCTGCAGTCACCATCCACAGTGATTTTGGAGCCCAAGAAAATGAAATCTTTCACTGTTGCCATTGTTTCCCCATCTATATGCCATGAAGTAATGAGACCAGATGCCATGATCTTCATTTTTTGAATGTTGAGTTTTAAGCCAGATTTTTAACTCTCCTCCTTCACCTTTATCAAGAGGCTCTTTAGTTCCTCTTCACTTCCTGCCATAAAAATGGTGTCACCTGCATATCTGAGGTTATTGATATTAATACAATGGTAAGTTCATCCAATGAACAACTATTGAGTAATGAAAAGGAATGAATTACTGATATGTACAACAGCATGGATGAATCTCAGAAACACTTTGCTGAGGGTAAGAAGCCACACACAGAAGAGTATATGCTCTTCAATCACAGTGATAGAAGTTTAAACATAGACAAAAGTAGCCCTTGGGTTTGGAACCCGGAGAGTAGTTGCCTACAGGGAGGAAGACAAGAGAAATGAATGAATGAGAAGAAGCCCAAGAAGGACCACCAAAGAGATGATGATAATGTTGGTATGTTTCTTGTTCTGGATGGTATTTACAGGAGCGGTCACTATGGAACAACGAATGAAGGAGTCATACACTAGAGCTGAAGGGAAAACTGAAATCCTTTGAAATAGATTTCAAAGATTATTAGGTGTCTTTATTGGAAAACTAGGAGTTGTCTAGTGCACACTTCCAGATTATTTGGTTCTGTGCACCTTTCATCAAATGATTCTTGTCTGGGACTTCCAGTGGTCCAGTGGCTAAGACTCCATGATCCCAATGCAGAAAGTCTGGATTGGATCCTTGGTTGGGGAACTAGATCACACATGCAGCAACTAAAAATCCCACACGCTGCAACTAAGACCCCACCCCCACCCCCCCAACTCCCCCAACCCCCCAACCCTCCCCACCCCCGTGCAGCCTAATAAATATATATTTTTTTAATGATTTTTATCTACAAAAATGGGTATATTGTATCCAGTGGAGTTTTGGAGTTACAATATTGAGCAATTTTGTATCTACTAAGCAAATTCATTCCAGCATTCCTGACTACCTATATGTGTGTCTGTTCTTTGGAGTCTCCTTTGAGCAGATTATAATGTGTTACTTAAATGAGTTAATATGTGCCTTTTTTTTTTGGCTGCAACCTACAATATGCAGAATCTTAGTTCCCTGACCAGGAATCAAACCTGTGCCTCTTGCAATGAAAGCCTTGTGTTCTTATTACTGGACAACCAGGGAAGTCCCTACGTGTTCATTTAATATTTGTATGAAAGTCACGATTACACTATTTTAAAAAATTCTCCTTGAACAAGATCTAAAGGTTTTTTGGCCTATGACTTCAATTTTAAAAGTTAAATATATGGGGTGGGAGGTGAAAGGAAGGTTCAAGAGGGAGGGAACATACATATACCTATGTCTGATTCACATTGATATATAGTAAACCAACACAATATTGTAAAGCAATTATCCTCCAATTCAAAATAATAAATAAATAGTGTGTGTGTGTGTTAGTCACTCAGTTGTGTCTGATTCTTTGCAACCCCATGGACTGTAGCCAGCCAGACTCCTCTGTCCATGGAGTTCTCCAGGCAAGAATACTGAAGTGAGTAGCCATTCCCTTCTCCAGGGGATCTTCCTGACTCAGGGATCAAACCCGGTCTCCCACATTGCAGGCAGATTCTTTACTGTCTGAGCCTCCAGGCAAGCCCAAAGTTAAATAGAAAAGGGCAGAGCAGGGCGTTGTGATTCCATCTAAGACTGTTGTCATCGAGCCTTGGGCCAGGGCCAGGCCAATTGCCAGAACCCACAGCCTCCCCAGAGTGAGTTGGCAAGAATGACAGGGTGATTCCCTGGCCGGGAATCTGAGCTGAGGCTGCAGCCTGAGAGCCAGAGGAGCAGGAAGCTGCCAGCTGCCTAACTTTATTCACCAAATTCACCAGCTACTGGGATCCGCCTCGGAGGAGACGGGCTCCTCCCCACTCTCTGAATCTTCTGCGTCCACTGGCTCTCAGTAGGGGCAGGGAGCATTATTATTATTTGATTAATTCAGAAAACAAAGACCTGGCTGGGACAACTGGGCTTGAAGTAAGTTTCTCTGCGGGGGAGTAAATCTGAAAGGAGAACAGAGAAATAGACCAGGGAAGGAAAAGAGTCATCTCTGACATTTAGCACCGTCCTCACGGGGGAATTCCTGCCTCTGCCTCTGCATGAAGGAAAACTACCCAAAGTTGACCTTGCAAAACCGGACATGGGTGGACAGCCACCCCCGCTTCTGTACCCAATTCTCCTCCTCGAGTTTCTGACCCACTGCAGATTGACAAACAATTCGGAGAAAGATGCAGATTTGTGTTTTGCGCCCTCATTTCTGCAACCCAGCTGAGGTGGCCCCTGAATCTGCCTGTCCCAGCTGCAGGGTGGAATGACACCCCATCCCGAAGCTGAGCCCCCTCGTTGGGCATCTGTGAGAAGTGGATGGGTCCTGGGGACCTCAAGGAGGACACAGCCCAGGCCTCCTCCTGGCCCACCCTCCTCCACCCACAAAACTGGAAACAGAAGCCCTGCAGTCATCTGCCAGCTCCCACCCCAGGGGAAGTGACAACAGCCAGCTAGTGTTGCCATTCAAGCCGGCCCTTGGAGGCCTCCCTTCCCACTCACAGGAGCTTTTCAAAGTGCTTCTGAAAAGTGGTCTCAGCTGGGGAAAGGAGGCAGCAGTCCTGCTGTTGAGACCAATGACATTTTCTCCACATCCTGACCATTCACTAACTTGTGACCAGAGCCCCTGTTGAAAACTCCTTGAGGGACTTCCCTGATGGTCCAGTGGCTAAGACTCCACATTCCCAATGCAGGGAGCTCAGGTTTGATCCCTGGTCGAGGAACTAGATCCCACATGCCACAACTAAGAGTTTGCATGCCGCAACGAAGATCAAAGATCCCGTGTGCCGCAACCAGCCAAAGAAAAAATGAGTAAGTAAAAATAAATATTTAAAAAGAGAAAAACTGCTTGAGATCAAGCATCTCTCAGTCAATATGAACCCTAATTTGTTTTAAGGATCCCCTCTAAGAAAAACAAGGCGTGTTCCAGTTTCTCCTTCACAAGACAGAATGACCCAGACTTGGTCACACCTCACACCACCCACTTAGCTGCAAAGTTTCAGAATTCTGATGAAATATTTGGCTTCTGCTCCAAGCAGTGCTCAGCACTCCAGTGGCCTCCCTGAGTCCCACAGTAGCCAGATGAGACCTTTGGGGATGCCCTGGATAAGTAACACTCATCAAATGACCACTGGGAACCCTTATCATGTCTTCAGGCTCAGCAGTTCTCTCTAGCACTTGACAATTTCACCCAGAAGCAGTTCCAAGCACATGAATGAAAGGTCAGCCTCTCCCTGCCTCCTCCAGTGCAGGTCTCAAGGGTCACTCAGGAAGCATCCCCCAACTCCTGTTTTAGCTCTGGGGGCCCCAAGTAAGAGTGGGGATCAGAAGGATGACAATAGATCATCATTCTTTTGTCATCTATGCCTTCTAATAGAAAGGCAAGGGCTCAACCTCTGCGTGCAGGAGCAGCCTGTGGAGGGAGGAAAGAAAAGTTTCCTAGACCTTCTTAGGGTCCCTGGGGTCTCAAAATTGAACTGATCAGGCAGAGTAACAGGAGAAAAGCATACACATTTATTTCACAGAAGTTTTACAGGACACGGGAGCCCTCATAAGACAATGAAGACCCTGAGAAATGGTTCAAACTCCAGGAGCTGGTGGTGGACAGCAGGGCCTGGCGTGCTGCAGTCCATGGGGTCGCAAAGAGTCGGGCACGACTGAGAGGCTGAACTGAACTGAACTGAAGAAATGGTTCAACCCAAGTGTTTCTATTCGAGATTTGAGGAAGATTGGAAAGCCGTGGAAAGATAAGACTAAGGGTATGAGTGAGAGCAGTCAGCTGGACACGACTCAGTGACTGAACAACCAAACCACAGCATAGTTGATCTACAAGGTTGTGTTAGTTTCCGGTGTACAGTAAAGTGATTCAGTCATAGATACAAGGAATGATGCTGAAGCTGAAGCTCCAGTACTTTGGCCACCTCATTCAAAGAGTTGACTCATTGGAAAAGACTCTGATGCTGGGAGGGATTGGAGGCAGGAGGAGAAGGGGACGACAGAGGATGAGATGGCTGGATGGCATCACTGACTTGATGGACGTGAGTCTGAGTGAACTCCGGGAGTTGGTGATGGACAGGGAGGCCTGGCGTGCTGCGATTCATGGGGTCGAAAAGAGTCGGACACGACTGACCAACTGATCTGATCTGATCTGACACATATGTACTTACGCTGAGTGCTCAGTCATGTCGAACTCTGTGTGACCACATGGACTGTAGCCCATCAGGCTCCTCTGTCCATGGAATTCTTCAGGCAGGAATGCTGGAGTGGACTGCCATTTCCTCCTCCAGGGGATCATCCCAACCCAAGGTTCAAACTAAAGTCTCCTGCATCTCCTGCATTGCAGGAGGTCTCTTACTGCTGAACCATCGGTGAAGGCTCTCATGTACATATATCCATTCTTTTTCAGATTCTTTTCTCATATAGATTATCACAGAGGATTGAGTAGAGTTCCCTGTGCTATACAGTAGGTCTTTGTTGGTTATTTATCTTATATATAGTACTGTTCATATGTTCACCCTAAGCTCCTGATTTATCCCTATTTCCAACACTTTGCTAATATTTCCCCTTTGATCAGACTTTATTTTTAGGGGCTCCAAAATCACTGCAGATGGTGACTGCAGCCATGAAATTAAAAGACGCTTATTCCTTGGAAGAAAAGTTATGACCAACCTAGGTAGCATATTGAAAAGCAGAGACATTACTTTATCAACAAAGGTCCATCTAGTCTATAGTTATTCCAGTGGTCATGTATGGATGTGAGAGTTGGATTGTGAAGAAAGCTGAGCACCGAAGAATTGATGCTTTTGAACTGTGGTGTTGGAGAAAACTCTTGAGAGTCCCTTGGACTGCAAGGAGATCCAACCAGTCCATTCTGAAGGAGATCAGCCCTGGGATTTCTTTGGAAGTAATGATGCTAAAGCTGAAACTCCAGTACTTTGGCCACCTCATGTGAAGAGTTGACTCATTGGAAAAGACTGATGCTGGGAGGGATTGGGGGCAGGAGGAGATGGGGATGACAGAGGATGAGATGGCTGGATGGCATCACTGACTTGATGGACGTGAGTCTGAGTGAACTCCGGGAGTTGGTGATGGACAGGGAGGCCTGGCGTGCTGCGATTCATGGGGTCGCAAAGAATTGGACACGACTGAGCTACTGAACTGAACTGAATCATAAGTCTGTTTTCAGGATCTATAGGAATCCAGTTACTTCTGTTCATCATTTTTGGATTTTTTAAATGGAGCTGGAAGAAAATTACCCCAGTTATATAAAAATTTTAAATTTGAGGGTTCAGGGATAACAAGACCTTATTTTTCAATTGGGTCTCTCCCTTTACCCAGCATTTCATTATGATAATTTTCAAATGAACAGAAGTCAGAAGTGTACAGTGAACACCTATGTACCTACCACCGAGATTCTACTTAGACTGTTGAGCTATTGCTCCATCTGTTTCGGATTATTATTTTTTTTAACTCATCTCCCTGTTGATCAACTTTTCCTTAATCCCACATTGCTCTGGATTTATCATGAGCCACGTGAGAAAACATGGGATTGGACGTCGGCCCCCATTGTGGTGCCCAGGGGCTGCTCATCACCAGGGTCTATCCATGCACGGATGGGAGGCACTCACAACACCCAACAGAAGCAAACAAGAGCAGAACACACAGCTGGTTAAACCTTTACAGGGACTCTGGAGGGTACCAAGGGGCTTGGAGGCCCTGGCCCTCTTCAGAAGGTCTCACCGAGGAAGGCCAAGGCCAGTGCATCCTCATCTCACTCAAAAGAACCTGTGAGAACCTCCCCTGAGCTCTTGTTTAAATCTTTTTTTAAAATTGAAGTATAGTTTCTTATTTGTTTGTTTGTTTTTGCTGCATGGCATGTACGATTTTAACTCCCTGACCAGGGACTGAACCCTGCCCCTGCAGTGAGAGCTCGGAGTCCTAACCACTGAACCACCAGCGAAGTCCCTTTTGAAGTCTAATTGATTGACAGTGCTTCAGGTATACTGCAAAGTGATTCAGTTTCATATATATCTATAGATATAGATATATGCTTTCAGATTCTTTTCCATGATAGGTTATCACCAGATATTGAATATAGTTCCTTGTGCTATACAGTAGGTTCTTGTTATTTATCTATTTTATATATAGTATACAGTAGGTCTGTTGTGTGTCTATTAATCCTAAATTCCCAATTTATCCCTCCCCCCTTTCCCCTTTGGTAACCATAAGTTTGTTTTCTTTTTCTTTTCTTTTCCACAGGTTTGTTTCTATGTCTTTGTTTAAATTTGAAAAAGAGAAGAGGAAACAGGAATTGAAAAGCAAGTTTCTTCTCTATTTGACAACCCAAAGTCCATTTCTCCTACATACACATTCCGCTTCACACATAGCTCCACACTCCCACACACACCCCTATACAAACCCTTACACATACACCCTTCACACACACACACACATATATATACACATGAGGGCTCCTGTGTTGGATATTCTTAGAGAAAGTGGTTTCATTGGGATCTTTTCATTTGCGCTCAAATTTCATTTCTCCATTTGGGAAAAATCACATTTTGAAAATTGCTTTTACTCAATAGACTGTATGCCTCGGGAATTGACTGAATCACAGTCCCAGCGTGGTTTCACCACAATTTTATTTATTAACACCCTCCCTCCCTTGCAAATAAGAAATTGTGAAATCCTTTTTAAACGAAGGGCTCTTCTACCTGCTCAGCTGGTTTTTCAAAAACAGAAACCACTGACCCACTCACTGGTTTCCTTTGATACTTAGAGGTCAAAGGTTAATAAAATATATTAACACCAATTGCCAAGCTTCCAAAGTATTCTAAATTCGCCCATCTTGTGAGATCTGGCACCATCATTACCACTTTATAGATGAGGAAACTGACATTTAACCAACCAATTACAAGGCTTGTTAAAAAGGTACTGATTAGTCAGTTGCAAAACACACACAGCACCCTGGGAACCAGGAAATGAATGGTCAATGAGCTGTGATAAGAAAACCCAACTTTCTTATTTCTTCTATTAGAAGCAGTAATCTAATTTATTCTTGAGAGGAGTTCCCTCTCCTGGCGTGCGTGCTCATTCACTTCAGTAATGCCTGACTCTTTACAACACTATGGACTGTAGCCCATCAGGCTCTGCTGTCCATGGGATTCTCCAGGCAAGAATACTGGAATGAGTTGCCATGCAGTCCTCCAGGGGATATTCCCGACCCAGGGATCAAACCTGAGCCTCTTATGTCTCCTGCATTGGCATGCAGGTTCTTTACCACTAGTGCCATGTGGGAACAGAATGAAAATCTTTTATCATCCTTCCCTCCAAGAGGGCAACCAGTTTTTCTGCTGCTAAGAACCATCATTTATCAAGTGATTCCAGAATCAGGCTTGGTTCTAAAACATGGAACATCCAATGTGGGAATTCTTACCCAGGGTCCACCCCAAGGGTACATGTATAGAACTGGGGGTTTCTTCAGCTTGGATGGGAAAGAAAATCACATCTTTATTCCCATTAACTTCTAACTGGAATTTAGCATTTTTATTACAATGAAGACAACAAGCCTCATCATTATTATGACTCTGTCCACAGTGGAAAACCCAGATATTTTCGTACAACATGACAGTTGATACAGAGATATCAAGATCTTTTACAAATATCACTATTTTTTAAAAATAATAGTGAATTAATCTGCTGCCATTTAAATTCCAGGTGGTACAGTGGTAAAGAATCTGCCTGCCAATGCAGGAGATACAAGAGACAAGAGTTTGATCCCTGGGTCGGGAAGATCCCCTGGAGTAGGAAATGGCAACTCACTTCAATATTCTTGCCTGGAAAATTCCATGGACAAAAGAAACTGGTGAGCTACAGTCCATGGGATTGCAAACAGTCAGACACAATTGAGTAACTGAACACATGCGCGCACACACACACACACACACATTTAAATCCTAATAAAGCTGTGCTTATTCTATCACACATCATACCTTATTAGTTTGTGTGTTTTCTCAGTCACTTGACAGTCACGTCCAACTTTTTGCAACCCTATGAATTGTAGCCTACCAGGCTCTTCTGCCCATGGGATTCTCCAGGCAAGAATACTTGAGTGGGTTGCCATGCCCTCTTCCAGGGGATTTTCCCAACCCAGGGATTGAACCTGGGTCTCCTGCATTGGAGGCAGATTCTTTACTGCTGAGCCACTGGGAAAGCCCCTATACGTTAGCTTAGTATCTTGATAACCCGATAGGAGTTTTGATATCGGGTTTTGTAAACCACCTCTTTTATCATTTTTATTTGTAGTAAAACCCAGGTAGTAATATAAAATTGACCATCTTAACCATTTTTCGGTATACAATTCAATAGCATTAATTGTTGTTCAGTTGCTCAGTTGTGTGTGACTCTTTGCAACTCCATGGACTTCAGCACACCAGACTTCTCTTTCACTATCCCGGAGTTTGCTCAAACTCATGTCCATTGATTTCATTCACAATATTATGCCAACATCACCACTATCCATCTCCAGAACCCTGTCTTACAAAACTCAAACTCTACATCCATTAAAGAATAACTCCCATTCTCCTCTCCCTCAGCTGCTAGCAATCACCATTCTACTTTCTTTCTAATTTGACTAGCCAGACCTCAAATAGGTGGGATTATACAGTATTTGTCCTTTTGTGATTAGCTTATGTCACTTAGCTTAACATCCTCAAGGTTCATCCGTGTTGTAGCATGTGTCACAATTCCCTTCTTTTTTAAGGCTGAATATTCCATTGCATGTATGTACCACATTTTATTACTCATTCATCCATCTATGGAAACTTGGATTGGATATAATTATTTCTTTGTTATATCGTGTATTTTATTATGTGCATTTTAATCTTTTTTAAAGACCTTATTGAATTTATTACAATATGGCTTCTGTTTTATGTTTTTTGGTTTTGGTGCCGCAAGGCATGTGGGATCTTAGCTCCCAGCCCAGGGATTGAATTCGTACCCCCTGCTTTGGAAGGTAAAGTTCTAACCATCGCACTGCCAGGGAAGTTCTTTATTATATGCATTTTAAGAAGTTATCTTGAGAGGAAGTCCATTGACTTCATCAACCATCCAAGGGATTCATGTGTAATACATAAAGGGGGAAGAAGCCCAGTGAGACAGACATGAGGAAGTGGGCTCAGAGAAGTTGACATTTGCCCAAGGTCACCCAGGAGGGAGTCAAGTCCAGCTCGGTCACACTTGACCGAGGTCAGGTATGACTTCCCTTGCACAGAGAATGGCTCTGGTTTCAAAGGACACTTGGTGTTTTTCCAGAGAGGCCCTCCAGGAACACTGTGAAAGGAATGAAGATGCCTTCATCCTAGCACTGAAATTCAAGGTGTAAGTCACCATTTGTGGGAGGAAAGTCCAGCCCTCTCTTCACTCCCATTTCTCAGGCAGTGCTCCTGTGATTAGGTCTTCACTTGCCTCTGTCCAACCCCTGAGTGAAGACCCCAGGACAGCTGAGACACAAGCGGGCCTCTGATGTCTCATAAGGTACCTAAACCCCCAGATCTGGGACAGTGGGGAGTGTGCACCCCACTAAACCCTTAAGTCTGTGAGCAGACAACTAGAATACCCTCATTCTCACCCAACAGCTGGAAGAGGGCAGTGATTCGCAAGCCTCTCCCCAAGTCGTACTGACAAACAGTCACACAACTTTAACACCCAATATAAACTTTCAGGTCCTGTAATTGCTCTAGTTTAGCAAAACTTACCCCTGAGAAAACTAAATACTGAGATTATTCACACTGGTGTCATGGGAGACCCTCTAGAAAATGCTAAACTCTCTGACATCACCATATAATGATTCTTTTTCTTGTGAGCACTGATGGGGATAATAATAACAGGGTGGAAAGGGGAGGAGGGATAAATTGGGAGATTAGGGTTCACATATACACACTAATACACTATTGTATATAAATAGATAAGTAATAAGGACCTACTGTATAGCAGAGGGATCTCTACTCTATACTCTGTAATGATCTATATGGAAAAAGATTCTAAAAAAGAGTGGATACAAGTATACATACAACTGATCCACAGCTATACAGCAGAAACTAACACAATATTGTAGATCAACTATACTCTGATAAAAACTAATTTAAAAAATAAATAATAGTCACTATTATTGATTGGCACTTTCTGTGTGCCAAGCATGTTAATTCTCCAACAATCATAGGTAGCAGGGGCAACTACTGTCCCTCATTTTACAGAAGAGGAAAGAGAAGCCCAGAGTGGTCAGTAATTTTTAAGAGTCACACAGCCGGTAAGTGACTTGAACTTTGACCCCAGGTGGTCTGCATGAAGCGCATCATGCCAAGATCTGGGAATTTTCTTTCTGAGACACAAGCCTGCACTTGCAACAAGGGAGGAAGGCATATAAATGTCTGTCAATTTCTTGGTTACACTCTTTTTTCACCTTGTGTAGGAGATAAAGTACAGTAAGTCCCTTACATGAAAACCTTCAAGTTGCAAACTTTAAAAGCTGCAAATGTGCCTGTCTACCAGGCTCTGTATGCCAGCTGTTGTACGGGTGTTGTTCAATTACTCAGTCATATCCGAGTCTTTACAACCCTATGGACTGCAGCCTGCCAGGCTTCCCTGTCCTTCACTATCTCCCAGACCTTGCTCAAACTCATGTGCATTGAGTTGGTGATGTCATCCAACCATTTCATCCTCTGTCGTCCCCTTCTTCTCCTGTCTTCAGTCTTCCCCAGCATCAGGGTCTTTCCTAATGAGTTGGCTCTTCGCATCGGGTGGCCAAAGTATTGGAGCTTCAGCTTCAGCATCAGTCCTTCCAATGATTATTCAGGCTTTATTTCCTTTAGGATTGACTGGTTTGATCTCCTTGCAGTCCAAGAGACTATCAAGAGTCTTCTCCAACACCACAGTTCAAAACCATCAATTCTTTGGTCCTCAACTTTCTTTATAGTCCAACTCTCACATCCATGCATGACTACTGGAAAAACCATAGCTTTGACTAGATGGACCTTTGTCAGCAAAGTAATGTCTCTGCTTTTTAATATGCTGTCTAGGTTGGTCATAGCTTTTCTTCCAAGGAGCAAGTGTCTTTTAATTTCATGACTGCAGTCACCATCTGCAGTGATTTTGGAGCCCAAGAAAATAAAGTCTGCCATTGTTTCCCCATTTATTTGCCATGAAGTGATGGGACCAGATGCCATGATCTTAGTTTTTTGAATGTTGAGTTTTAAGCCAACTTTTTCACTCTCCTCTTTTACCTTCATCAAGAGGCTCTTTAATTTCTCTTCACTTTCTGCCATAAAGGTGGTGTCATCTGCATATCTGAGGTTATTGATATTTCTCCTGGCAATCTTGATTCCAGCTTATGCTTCATCCAGCCTGGCATTTCACATGATGTACTCTGCATACTGTACTGTAAGATTAAAAATGTTTTGTTTTTGTGTGTTTGTTTTTTATGCATGTATTATTTGTCTGGAAAGTATTATAAACCTATTACAGTATGGTACTATATTACCAATTATGTTACTAAGGCACCTAGGCTAACTTTGTTGGACTTATGAACAAATTGGACTTACGAATGTGCTCTCAGAACAGAAATCCTTCATAAGCAGGGGACTTACTGTAGTTTTATTTCAAGAAGCAAATTAACAGCTAAGAGCCCAGATTCTAGGAATATTCAAATTCACTAGATACCAGAGAAGTGCAAATTAAAACAACATTACGACAGAGGATTTACACTCATCAGAATAGCAAAAATTATGGAGGTGGAAATGAGAGAGGAGGAATGTTGGCAAAACTGTGCAGAGAGGCAGGAAGGCAAAGAGCTCAGAGCCCAGGTGCCACAACCAGTCTGGGGAAGGCACACCCACCTGGGCACTCCTGAGCTGGTTTCCTTATCTGCAAATGGAGGTGATTTTATCTACTTCATAGAATTGCTGCGAGGATTTCAACAGCTAATGACACCCAGTGCTGGGAAGGGCACCTATGCCAAGTAAGGGCTCTGAAAACAGCACAGGCAAGCCTGAGCTCCCAGAAGGCAAGGCCTTTTCTCTTGTCATTGGCTGCATCCTAGTGCCTAGAAGATTCCCTGGAAAAGGGCATAGCAACCCACTCCAGCATTCTTGCCTGGAGAATTCCATGGACAGAGGAGCCTGGTGGGCTATAGTCCAAGGGGTTGAAAAGAGTCGGACACAACTGAGAGACTAACACTAACTCAGTTAATATTTGTTGAATAAATGAAAGCATTTACAAATTGTAGGGGGAGAAGGCGACATCTCAGCACCACTTGATGGAACATCAAATAGTTAAAAATTGAAAATCTTGAAAACTGGGACAACACGGAAGGAAAATTAAGTGTCTGACCACTCTGTGAGGCAGTTGTCTCACTTAGATGTATCTCAAGAGTTCCTCGTCTGGTTCACAAAGGGGGCAAACCAGGGGACAATCCAGGGAACAAGTGAGTCAATGTGGGAAAGCCACACGAGAGAAGATGTTGCAGCAGTTAGAAGCGATCATCCAGGGACTTTCATGACGGCCCATCAGGTAAGACTTTGCCTTGCAAGGCAGGGGCTGTGGTGGCTGTGGATCCCTGGTTGGGGAGCTAAGATCCCACATGCTTTGCAACCAAAAAGCCAAAACAAAACAGAAACACTATTGTAACAGACTCAATAAAGACTTAAAATAAAAAGTGATCATCCAGAGCAGGGCTTGGCAAACCTTCCTGTAAAATGTCAGATAATAAATATTGTAGGCTTTTCAGGCCACAGGATCTGTTACAGCCTTAGATGATATGCAAGGCTGTTCCAACAGAACTAACTATTCATGAACTCTCAAACTTGAATTTCATATAATATTTATGTGTCCCAAAATATTAATCTTCTTTTGAGTTTCCCCACCACCACCAAGTTGTTTAAAAATCTTAGCTTGCAGGCTGCTCAAAAACTGTTGGGAAATGTGAGACTGGACACTGCAAAACTCCTAGAGGAAAACATAGGCAAAACACTCTCTGACATAAATCGAAGCAATATCAGAATAATGGAAATAAAAACTAAAATAAACAAATGGGATCTACTTAAGTTCAAAAGTTTTTGTACAACAAAGGAAACAATAAACAAAACAAAAAGACAACCCACAGATTGGGAGAAAACATTTGCAAACAATGTCACCAACAAGGGATTAGTCTCCAAAACTTACAAACAGTTCATGATGCTTAACAGCATCAAAACAAACAACCCAATCAACAAATGGGCAGAGGACCTAAATAGACATTTCTCCAAAGAAGACATAAATATGGCCATGAGGCACATGAAAAGATGCTCAACATCGCTAATCATTAGAGAAATGCCAATCAAAACTAAAACGAGATATCACCTCACAACAGCTAGAATGGAACAATAGCATCAAATAGCATCAATAGCATCAAAAAATCCACAAACAATAAATGCTGGAGAAGGTGTGAGCCCTACACTGTGGATCCAACACTTACATTGTTGGTGGGAATGTAAATTGGTACAGCCCACTATGGAGAACAGCACGAAGGTACCTTAAAAAACTAAAAATAGAGCTACCACATGACCCTGCAATTCCACTCCTGGGCACATATCCAGAGAAAAATGTGATCCAAAAGGATACATGTAGCCAAATGTTCACTGTAGCACTGTTCACAACCCACAAGATACAAAAGCAACCTAAATGTCCATTGACAGAGGAATGGTTGAAGAAGATGTGGTACGTATGCACAATGGAATACTCCTCAGCCATTAAAAAGAATGAAATAATGCCATTTACAGCAATATGGATGGACCTAGAGATCGTCTTGGAGAAGGCAATGGCACCCCACTCCAATACTCCTGCCTGGAAAGTCCCATAGACGGAGGAGCCTGGTGGGCTTCAGTCCATGGGGTCGCTAAGAGTCGGACACAACTGAGCGACTTCACATTTACTTTTCACTTTCCTGCATTGGAGAAGGAAATGGCAACCCACTCCAGTGTTCTTGCCTGGAGAGTCCCATGGACGGAGGAGCCTGGTGGGCTGCCATCTATGGGGTCACACAGAGTCGGACATGACTGAAGTGACTTAGCAGCAGCAGCAGAGATTGTCTTACTGAGTGAAGACAGACAGAGAACGAGAAATATTGCATGAAAACCCTCATATGTGGAATCTAAAAAGAAATGATACAAATGGACTGACTTACAGAACAGAAAGGGATCCACACACTTAGACAATGAACTTATGGTTGCCAGTGGGAAGGATGGGGTTGTTGCACGAAGGCGGACCCCTTCCAGGGCCCAAAACTGGGCTGTTGTCTAACACTCGGAAATGAATTGTCCAAGGAGACACATGTGCTGACAAAGCAAGAGATTTTATTGGGAAAGGGCACCCGGGTGGAGAGCAATAGGGTAAGGGAACCCAGGAGAACTGCTCTGCCACGTGGCTTGCAGTCTCAGGTTTTATGGTGATGGGATTAGTTTCCGGGTGGTCTTTGGCCAATCATTCTAATCCAGAGTCTTTCCTGGTGGTGCACGCATCGCTCAGCCAAGATGGATGCTAGCGAGAGGGATTCTGGGAAGTGGACGGACACGCGGTGTCTCCTTTGGACTTTTCCTGAACTCTTCCACTTGGTGGTGGCTTATTAGTTCCGTATTCCTTATCAGGATCTCCTGCCATAAAACAACTCATGCAAATGGTTACTATGGTGCCTGGCTGGGGTGGGTGGTTTCAATCAGTGTGCTTCCCCTAACAGGGTGAAGGGATAGTTAGGGACCTGGGGATGCACATGCACACACTGCTGTATTTAAAATGGATAACCAACAAGGACCTACTGTTTAACACAGGAAACTGCTCAATGTTGTGTGGAAGCCTGGATGGGAGGGGAGTTTGGGTGGAATGGATACGTGTGTATGTATGGCTGGGTCCCTTCGCTGTCCACCTGAAACTATCACAACATTGTTAATCAGCTATACCCCAGTACAAAATAAAATGTTTTAAAAATGTTAAAAAAAACTGCTGGGGCTCAGGTTTTGCCCATGAGCCATCATTTGCTGAGCCCTATTCTAGATATGTGTCAACAACATGGATGAATTCTAAAAACACAACCAACAAGGCTGGTAATCTTGGATAGGATGGGGGTTAAAGAGAAATGACCACACATTCGAGATTTCCAGAGAAAGACTAGTTTACCCCAGGTTGTCCCAGTAAATAATAGCCCATATCTCACTCTCTAAAGTCACAGATCAAATGATAAATTATATGTGCCCTCCCTAGTTAAACCATCATTCTTGTTACATAAATTACAAACAGACATTCAGAACAACCATCAACAGAAGGACACTGGAACCTACCAAAAAAAGATACCCCACGTCCAGAGACAAAAGAGAAACCACAAGCAGACAGTTTGATAAGCACCTAGTCTCTTCCTATCTAAAAAAATAAAAATAAAAAATTAAGCAAGAACGATAATTCTTCCAAAAAACAGACACTCGCTCATGTATCCTCCAACATCTAGAAAAGAGGTTGGCAACTTTTTTCCTCATAAAGGACCAGATAATAGATATTTTAGGCCTTGTGCCATGTGACCTATTGATGAAGCCTGAAAACAGTCAGAAACAGCACAGAAATTAAGGTGTGAGGCCAGGTACCACTAAAACTTCCTGATGGACGTTGAAATTTGAGGGTCATATAATTTTCATGTATCAAAAAATTTTATTCTTCTTTGGATTTTTTTCAATCATTTGAATATGTGAAAACACTTTCAGCTCGTGGGTCGTATACAATCTGGCAGTGGGCTGGATCTGGCCCAAAGGCTGTAGTTTGTTGACTATCAGTCTGGAAGAACACCTGGCCCCATGGTAGGTGCTGCAGAAATGTCTGTTTTTAGCTGAGTGCACTTACCATCAACAACCATGCCTGTCTTACAAGGGCACATGCATATTTAAGGACAGATAAACACCTGAGAGGGCTTCCCTGGTAGCCCAGATGGTAAAGAAGCTGACTGTCAAGTAGGAGACCTGGGTTCGATCCCTAGGTCAGGAAGATTCCCTGGAGAAGGAAATGGCAACCCACTCCAGTATTCTTGCCTGGAGAACCCCACGGACAGAGGAGCCTGGCGGCCTACAGTCCAGGCAGTTGCAAAGAGTCGAACATGACTGAGCGACTCACACAAATGCCTGACTGAGGGTCGAGGAGACACTTAGGAGGGAATAGGGATTGGGAATAAATGAGAAAAATAATGAAATAAGAAAAACTTCACTCAGACTGAGAAAGATGACATTTAATCATGAACTGAGTTGGGTGACAAATGAAACTCCACTTCTGAGGCAACAAAAAAGGGAAAAAAGAAGAAAAGAAAATCAGGGCTCTGGAGCTAGAGAGCCTAGATTTGAAATTCTGAGGCTGCCCCCACTATCTGGTGACTTTGAGCAAGTTTAACTTCTCAAAGGTTCTTTGGAAAATGGAACTAAATATGGGACCTTCTTCCTAGGGCTGCTGTGAGGACGGAATGAATCCATACAGGAAAGGGCTTGGCACAGTGTCTGGTCAATGAACAGTATACTGTTATGGCTGTTTTCCATAAAGAACAGAGAGAATCGTATGCCCAGGAGGTATAAACAAGGTGAGTGAGCACAGGTAATTAGGGCTTCCCTGGTGGCTCAGATGGTAAAGAATCTGCCTGCAGTACAGGAGATGAGGGTTCGATCCCTGGGTGGGGAAGATACCCTGGAGAAGGAAATGGCAACCCACTCCAGTATTCTTACCTAGGAAATGCCATGGACAGAGGAGCCTGGTAGACTACAGCTCATGGGGTCGCAAAGAGTTGAGACCACTTAGTGACTAAATAACAGCAACAAAGAGATGATTGAGGGAACAGGCTCTAGAGCCAATAACCCCAGTTTTGCCACATACTGGCTGTGTGACCTTGACCAAGTCCTGTGTGCTTTCTGTACCTCAGTCTCCTCAGCTGGACAGTAGTGCTTGCCTCATCGGGTTGAGGTAAAAATCAAATTACTCAAAACATAGCTTAGCACACAAGTCCTCAGGTACGTTAGTATGTTACCACTCTGGACCCACAATTTCTGCCCCAGGGGAAATTAAGAAAGGAGTCAGAACAACAATCCCATGTGACACACTCCAAAAGGTCCAAGGAGCTGGGCTGTGGGCTTTGAGCAAGGATTCAGTGGAGGAAACATCTAACATGAGAGACAAGACCAAAACAAACAAACAGAAAGTAATTATTCTGATGAAACAGACATAATGTTGTGTGCAAGAAAATATCAGAGAAACTATCATTAATAGCTTCAGAGAGTTAAATAAAAAAAATATTGCCTGCATGAAACAAGAATCATGGCTATAATCAAGGAGAAAATAAGGGAATAGGAATGATCTTTTGAAAAATGAAAATATAGCTGCTAAAAAAAATTCAAATAGAAAGACTGAAGGTAAAGTTGTTGGAGAAATTTTACAGAAAGTAGAACAAAAAGAAAAATTTGAAAAACACAAGAAAAAAAGATTTTTTAGATGATGTGTTATTGCAGGAGGTTCAGTAGCTAACTAAAGAATTTTAGAAAGAGAGAACCAAGAAAACCATGGGGAAGAAATTATCAGAGTAATAATGTAACAAACTTTTCCAGAATTGAAAGAGAAGACTATCTGGAAAGATGCGATCACCTTATGCCCAGAACAATGAATGAAAAACAAGATCTCCAGGAAGACAAAGTAAGTCACCATCTTCAATTTCAGAATACAAGTGGTAAGAAGATTATGAAATATGTTAGAGAAAATGCAGATTACTTGAATGACCAAGAATACAATGGCCTTCTCAAAACAACAAGAGAAGCTAGAGAGCAGTGGAAAAAAATATCTTCAAAGGGCTGAGAAAAAATAATTTTCAACCTGTTATTCTGTATACAACCAGACTATCAGTAAAGTTTGAAAAAGGAATAAAGCCATTGTAAGGAAGTCCCAGGATGACAGCTGATACAACTCCCAGAAAGCAACTGAGAAATAAGGTTTGAAGACTCAAAAAAAATCTAAAAATGAAAGTGATAATTATCGGACAGATTGGACTATAAGGAAAACCTTAAGAACTTTCTACACCTTTTGGAAGGTATAGGGAGATGGAGATGGAGATGTTCAAAGAGAACAAAACAAATGAAAAAACAAGGCAATTAATAACAAAAAATATTAAAAGTTGCACAGGAATAGCTACTTCTTGGCTCAGTATTGAATAAAATTTATGTAGTCACAATAAAAAAAAATATTATGTGTATTTAACCAAAACTTGTGATATAACTATATTCTAAAAATGGAGGAAATAATAATGGAGCATATGAGTTAAAAATCTTCACCAATCAGGACTTCCCTGGTGGTCCAGTGCAGGGGGACACTCAATCTCTGGTTGGAGAACTAGGATCCCAGGGGCCATGGGGCAATTAGGTCTTGAGCATCACACCTGAGAGGCGCCGCACCTCAAGTAAGACTTAACACAGGCAAATAAATAAACAAAAAGGAAAAAAGAGAGAGAAATAGATTTTAAAAAATCCTCGCTGATCATAACAGGAAATCAACAGGTGATCTCTAAGATAGGTGAATCAAAATATTATATAACAGCTGTACTATTTAAAAAGAAGGAAATCTGTAAGAAGCAACTAAAAGAATGGTTACTTTGAAAGGGGAGGTGGGGATTGAAGAGAATATGGGACTGCAGCCTTCATTACTGGTGTTTTGGCACTAATTGTCTTTTAACAAAAAGCATTTTAGGGCTTCCTTGGTGGCTCAGTGGTTAAGAATTCACCTGCCAGTGCAGGAGACACTGGCACCCCTGCATTGGCATGAGCTCCATGCCTGATCTGGAAGATCCCACATGCAATGGAGCAATTAAGCTCATGCATCCTGGAGCCTGCACTCCACCCAACAGGAGAAGCCACTGCAACCAGAAGCCTGAGCACCGCAAGTAGAGAAAAAGCCTGCACAGCAGTGAGACCCAGCACAGCCGAAAACAAATAAATAAACAACTTAAAAAAAACTTTTTTTAATCTAAGACCTAGGCCAAATAGGGGAGGCAGACCTTAATTCTGGCAGGTTCTAAGATATTTAAATGAAAAGGAAAGTAAGTCATGATGAAAGAAAAACAGCTTGCCTTGGTATTATATTATCTTTCAAAAATGCTTCTGGCAACCAAAGCAGTAATGAGTACACCTAATGCCTGGCTTCTAGTTTCTAAATGTCTCTTCTGACTGAAAGGAGCCAGGGCTCTTTAGAGGAATGGCTGATTCCAGGCTTGGCACATGGAAAGTATAAGGTGAGCCTGGAACACTTTGTTATGCCAGAAAGCAAGAATGTACTCAAAGAGTAATGGGAACACATCAAAAGGACCAAAAGCCAGTTTAAAGGGCTTCCCCAGGCCATAATTAGGACAATTTGATCATTAAAAACACTAATGACTATAATTATTGCAAAACATTGAATAAATAAAATCCAAGAGTTCATGGTAACTACAAAAAAAAAAAGTAGTTACCATTGCAGATGACTATTGGTGGTTTAGTTGCTAAGTTGTGTTTGACTCTTGAGACCCCATGAACTGTAACCTGCCAGGCTCCTCGGTCCATGGGATTCTCCAAGCAAGAATACTGGTGTGGGTTGCCATTTCCTTCTCCAAGGGATCTACCCAACCCAGGAATCGAACCCAGGTCATCTGCATTTCGGGTAATGACTATCTACAGGAGAGGACTATTAGGCCAACCTATTCTGAAAATTGATAACAAGTTAAGCATTTAGGGGGAATTGCAGTTCATCTCCAGTTAATGAAGAAAAGTTCTTCTTTACAAAAGAATGCAGAATAAATTATATATTTAAAATTTTGCCATTCTGCAATCCCTAGTGAAGTAACTGAATCAGGCAAAGATCATCAGTGGATGTTAAAAACATTAAGTAAAAGGTTGTAGGGAAATGGGATATTTGCCTTATGCCTGAGTATCATCCAGAGATCACTTGCAAATTGCAGAGGGAAAGTATACCTTTTCTGTGGAGGGATCCAGTGGTCACAATCTTAACTAAGGAGTCCAAATTTAGCATCATTGAAAGTAAGACAATCAGACATTGTGTTCCTGACGGGTGTAATAGGACATATTTGGCTGTACCCACAAACTGACCTGGCCATTATCTAACCTGAATTTGATCAAGACTTTACACCACAGAGCAGGAAAAACGAGGAGAGAGGAATGCGCTAAGGAATGTCATGAGGAATAAATCAGGTGACTCCAGAATGTATCACGAATCCAGTTGATCCTTGAACAATGCAGGGCTTAGGGATATTGACCCTCCAAAAATTTGAAAATTGGAGTGTAATTTATAATGTTCCTCTGTATTTGTGGTTCCCCATCCTCCTATTCAACCAATCAGACAGTATTTGGAATCATCTCAGGGTATCTACCTAATTATTAGATTCCTTATTAGGTTTATTTATTAGGGGCTTCCCTGGTGGCTCAGACAGTAAAGAATCTGCGGGAGACCAGGTTCGGTTCCAGGGTTAAGAAGATCCCCTGGAGAAGGGAATGGCTCCCCACTCCAGTATTCTTGCCCGGAGAAGAATTCCATGGACAGAGGAGCCTAGTGGGCTACAGTCCGTGGGGGTTCATGGGGTCACAAAGAGTCGGACATGACTGAGCAACTAACACTTTCACTTTTATTAGTTCCAAAAGGGGGGAAATGGTATTTTTATGCTGATGGTAGTTTACAGTGGAGAATAGCAGGACAAAAAATACACCGCACTGCCTCTATGGTATTCATGCCAAAAATTAATGAGAAAATTCCTGAATTTGATAATAGCACAATATTGAATTATACACATTATTATTATTTTATATATCTAGAGAGAGGGAGTGACAAAGCAAATGTGAAAAAATTTTATCAGTTGCTGAATCTGGATAAAGAGTACACAGGAGTTCTTTCTACTATCCTTGCAACTCTATCCAAAATTTTAAATAATTTCAGAGAAAAAAATCTTTAGAAAAATCTAAGTTAGACCTGGACCAGTTGGGGAGGCAATTCCTAAAAATATAGGGATTAAGAAAACATTTAAGTCTTGATCAAAAAAGTTACCTTTATTTAAACACCTTGTATTATGTTGGCATTTCTTTTAGTTTTCAGGAATACTTGTTGACTTCATGGAACTGGCAGAGCTGGGACTCCAAGGTAAGGAGGCATGCATGGCCAAGTGACTGAGCTGCAAACTGAAGTCTGTTCCCAGACATTCTGGCTCTCAGCCAGTATCCTTTCTTTCCAGCTGAATTGCCTCATCCTTATGCTGGAAGCCAGCCCCCCAAAAAAGCTACTGTGGAACCCCTCAAGCCCTCAGCATCTGCCCAGCACTGGCACCCACGTGCTTTATACTCTAGAAATGCTTTCCAATTATTCTGTTGCCACTCCCGCCTGGATTAGACCACTTCATCCAGGCCATGACTGGGTTGTGTGTTTTTACACTATAGTTTTAGCACAGTGCTAAAGGCAGAAGAGCATAAGGCATAAGAGCTCAGAAAATCTTTTCTGATCCATTATTTTCAGAAAGCATTTAATAAATAAATACTCAGAAGATAGGATATGGGTAAGAACAGATACTTTTGGGCCATCTAACAACCTTTGGGCTTAATGTGTAAGGGATATGAACACACAAGCAAACAAACCAAGATAATTTATAAAGCACATCGCAAGTAAGTAGAACTTTTTTTCTCTTTAAAAAAAAATTTTTTTTTTTTTAATATCGTCGCTTTAGGGCTTCTCTGGTGGCTCAGTGGTAAAGAATTGACCTGCCAATGCAGAAGATACAGGAGACTGGAGTTTGATCCCTGGGTCAGGAAGATCCCCTGGAGCAGGAAATGGCAACTCACCCCAGTATTCTTGCCTGGGAAATCTCATGGACAGAGAAGCCTGGTGGGCTGCAGTCCATGTGATCGCAGAAAAAGTAAGACATGACTTAGCAACTAAACAATGCAGTTGCTTTAACAATGTTGTGTTAGTTTCTGCTGTTCAGCAAAATGAATCAGCTGTACATATACAATCCATGAAGTCGCAGCAAGTCGGACATGACTGAGAAACTAACACTTTCACTTTTTTCCATACCTGTACATATATCCCTTCCCTTTTGGACTTCATTACCATTCAGGTCACCACAGTGTATTAAGTAGACCCTGTGCTACATAGTAGGTTCTCATTAGTTATCTACTTTTAACATAAGTATCAATAGTGTAAATGTGTCAATCCCAATGCCCCAATCCCTCCCACCCACCAGTAGAACTTTTTTTTTAATTGAAGTATAGTTGACTCACAATGTTGTGTTAGTTTCAGGTGTAAACAAGCAGAACTTTTGACCTGTTTCGAAAGTACTGTTTCAAGCTGAAACTCAGAGATGAATTTGGCTAGGAGTGGGAGGACTGTCTCCCTCTGGCCTTATCAATTCTCTTCCTCAAGGAGTTATTTACCTTCTTCAAGATTGTGTTTGCTGGTCTTCCCAACTGGCCTGAAAACTTCTGGGGAAAGGGACAGACGTTGTGGTTTTGTCCCTCTGTGAACTTTCTCCCTTTTCTGCATACTTAGCTCCGCCCACTTGCAGCAAGCATCCCAGGCCCAGAGGAGCCACCTGCACCCAGTACCTCAGCCTCAGTCTTGCCAGAGAGAGTGGGCCAGGGAGACGGACGGAGCACAGCTTCAGGACCTGACAAACCCTGACAGTGACTTACGGGCCGGGTAACATTCTCACGCAATTCATACAGCCTCTGAGCTTCAGTTCCTTCTGCTGCAAAATGAGGGAAGTGGGAATTCCCCAGCAGTCCAGTGGTTAGGACTCTGAGCTCCCACTGCAGGGGGAATGGGTTCAATTCCTGGTTGAGGAACTAAGATCCCATCAAAAAAACAGAAAATGGAGGTAGTAAAACTGACTTCTTGGGCTTCCCTGATAGTCTAGTGATTAAGAATCTGCCTGCCAATGCAAGGGACATGGGTTCAATCCCTGGTCCAGGAAGATTCCACATGCCACGGGGCAACAAAGCCCGTGCACCACAACTCCTGAGCCTGAGATCTAGAGCCTATGCTCCACAACAGGAGAAGCCACCACAGTGGAAAGCCAGCTAGACACAACACAGCACACCACGAGAGCAGCCCCTGCCGGCCACAACTAGGGGAAAGCCTGTGCACAGCAACAGGGACCTAGCACACTCAGAACACATTTTTTTAGAAAACTGACTACTCCCCCAAAATGACTGGGTGGATTGTGACGATGAGGCCTCTGTGCTTCATCCAGTGTTTGGAAACCTTAGTGACCATCAGGGGCCTTCTGTCCAGTTTTGTCCCTTGTTTGCACAGCTATCCCTGGCGGGGTGGAGTGGGTAAAGTCACTCATTCTTACTGTCTCCGCTCCTTCCTTCCTATCTCTCCAAATTTTGTTGTTGTTCAGTCGCTAAGTATGTCTGACTCTTTGTGATCCCATGAACTGCAGCACGCAAGGCTCCTCTGTCCTCCACCATCCCCTGGAGTTTGCTCAGATTCATGTCCATTGAGTCGGTGATGCCATCCAACCATCTCATACTCTGTCACCCCCTTCTCCTTCTGCCCTCAATCTTTCCCAGCATCAGAGTCTTTTCGGCTCTTTGCATCAGGTGGCCAAAGTATTAGAGCTTCAGCATCAGTCCTTCCAATGAATATTCAGGGTTGATTTCCTTTAGGATTGACTAGTTTGATCTCCTTGCTGTCCAAGGGACTCTCAAGAGTCTTCTCCAGCACCCCAATTCAAAAGCATCAACTCTTTAGCACTCAGCATCTCTCCAAGTTGGTTCAGGTATAATCTGGTCAATATCAACAGCAGGTATCAGAGATGGATGTGCAGGACAATATTTCTTCCCTAGGAGGCCATAAAAAGCAGGAGGCATCCACTCCAGAGTCAGGCTGCCTGGGTTCAAATCCCAACTCCACCATGTTCCTGCCCTGTGAACCTCTATGCTTCAGCTTCCTCACCTATAAAACAGGAACAATAACAACAGCAGCTACTCTGTAGGGTTATCCCGAGGATTAGATTCATCAACACATAATTACAGAGCGCTCTGCTAGTACTGCATTTCATTGAATCCAATATGATGGTACACACTAGGAAATTAAGTGTATTGCCAATTAAACTAAGACATATCATCAGTGGAACTGGAACTGAAATTACATATTGATATTAGAAAGTCTTAAATATGACATTCTTATATGTGGAATCTAAAAAGAAATGATATAAATAAACTTACTAACAAAAAAGAAAAGCTATGACAAACCTAGAGAGCATATTAAAAATCAGAGGCATCACTTTGCCGACAAAGGTCCTTATAGTCAAAGCTATGATTTTCCCAGTAGTCAAGTATGGATGTAAGAGTTGGACCATAACAGAAGACTGAATGCCAAAGAACTGATGCTTTCCAACTGTGGTGCTGAAGAAGACTCTTGAGAGGCCCTTCGATAGCAAGAAGATCAAACCAGTCAATCCCAAAGGAAATCAATACTGAATATTCATTGGAAGGACTGATGCTGAAGCTGAAGCTCCAATACTTTGGCCACCTGATGTGAAGAACTGACTCATTGGAAAAGACCCTGATGCTGTGAAAGAGTGAGGACAGGAGGAGAAGGAGATGACAGAAGATAAGATAGTTGGATGCCTCCACCAACTCAATGGACATGAGTTTAAGCATACTCTGGGAGATGGTGAAGGACAGGGAAGCCTGACATGCTGCAGTCCATGGGGTCCCAAAGAGTCAGACATGACTTAGCAACTGAACAACAACAACTTAAAAACAGAAAGAGACTCACAGACTTAGAAAATGAACTTATGGTTGCCAGGAGGAAGGAATAGTTAGGGACTCGGGGAAGGTCATGTACACACTGCTATATTTTAAATGGATAACCAACAAAGACCTATCATATAGCTCATGGAACTCTGCTCAATGCTATGTGCCAGCCTGGATGGGAGGGGGGTTTGGGGAGAATGGATACATGTATATGCAAAAAATAAATGAAAGCTATGAAAAAAAAAATTGATAGATGAAATATACTATTGTTATTAGTATACATAGCTGGAACATATTCAGTTCAGTTCAGTTGCTCAGTCATGTCCAACTCTTTGCAATCCCATGGACTGTAGCAGGCCAGGCTTCTCTGTCCATCACCAACTCCGGGAGCTTGCTCAAACTCATGTCCATTGAGTCAGTGATGCCATCCAACATTCTTATCCTCTGTCATCTCCTTCTCCCTCTATCTTCAATCTTTCCCAGCATCATGGTCTTTTCCAATGAGTCAGTTCTTTGCATCAGGTGGCCAAAGTATTGGAGCTTCAGCTTCAGCATCAGTCCTTCCAATGAATATTCAGGACTGATTTCCTTTAGGATGGACTGGTTTGATCTTCTTGCAGTCCAAGGGACTCTCAAGAGTCTTCTCCAACACCACAGTTCAAAACCATCAACTCTTCAGCAATCAGCTTTCTTCATGGTCCAACTCTCACATCTATACAAGACTACTGGAAAAACCATAGCTTTGACTAGATGGACCTTTGTCGGCAAAGTGATATCTCTGCTTTTTAATATGCTGTCTAGATTTAAGGGCCTAGATCTGATAGATAGAGTGCCTGATGAACTATGGAATGAGGTTCGTGACATTGTACAGGAGACAGGGATCAAGACCATTCCCATAGAAAAGAAATGCAAAAAAGCAAAATGGCTGTCTGGGGAGGCCTTACAAATAGCTGTGAAAAGAAGAGAAGCGAAAAGCAAAGGAGAAAAGGAAAGATATAAACATCTGAATGCAGAGTTCCAAAGAATGGCAAGAAGAGATAAGAAAGCCTTCTTCAGCGATCAATGCAAAGAAATAGAGGAAAACAACAGAATGGGAAAGACTAGGGATCGCTTCAAGAAAATCAGAGATACCAAAGGAACATTTCATGCAAAGATGAGCTTGATAAAGGACAGAAATGGTATGGACCTAACAGAAGCAGAAGATATTAAGAAGAGATGGCAAGAATACACACAAGAACTGTACAAAAAAGATCTTTACGACCCAGATAATCACGATGGTGTGATCACTGACCTAGAGCCAGACATCCTGGAAAGTGAAGTCCAGTGGGCCTTAGAAAGCATCACTACGAACAAAGCTAGTGGAGGTGATGGAATTCCAGTTGAGCTATTCCAAATCCTGAAAGATGATGCTGTGAAAGTACTTCACTCAATATGCCAGCAAATTTGGAAAACTCAGCAGTGGCCACAGGACTGGAAAAGGTCAGTTTTCATTCCAATCCCAAAGAAAGGCAATGCCAAAGAATGCTCAAACTACCACACAATTGCACTCATCTCACACACTAGTAAAGTAATGCTCAAAATTCTCCAAGCCAGGCTTCAGCAATATGTGAACCGTGAACTTCCTGATGTTCAAGCTGGTTTTAGAAAAGGCAGAGGAACCAGAGATCAAATTGCCAACATCTGCTGGATCATCAAAAAAGCAAGAGAGTTCCAGAAAAACATCTATTTCTGCTTTATTGACTATGCCAAAGCTTTTGACTGTGTGGATCACAATAAACTGTGGAAAATTCTGAAAGAGATGGGAATACCAGACCACCTGACCTGCCTCTTGAGAAATCTGTATGCAGGTCAGGAAGCAACAGTTAGAACTGGACATGCAACAACAGACTGGTTCCAAATAGGAAAAGGAGTTTGTCAAGGCTGTATATTGTCACCCTGCTTATTTAACTTATATGCAGAGTACATCATGAGAAACACTGGACTGGAAGAAACACAAGCTGGAATCAAGATTTCAAGGAGAAATATCAGTAACCTCAGGTATGCAGATGACACTACCCTTATGGCAGAATGTGAAGAGGAACTAAAAAGCCTCTTGATGAAAGTGAAAGTGGAGAGTGAAAAAGTTGGCTTAAAGCTCAACATTCAGAAAATGAAGATCATGGCATCTGGTCCCACCACTTCATGGGAAATAGATGGGGAAACAGTGGAAACAGCGTCAGACTTCATTTTTCTGGGCTCCAAAAATCACTGCAGATGGTGACTGCAGCCATGAAATTAAAAGACGCTTTCTCCTTGGAAGGAAAGTTATGACCAACCTAGATAGCATATTCAAAAGCAGAGACATTACTTTGCCAACAAAGGTTCGTCTAGTCAAGGCTATGGTTTTTCCTGTGGTCATGTATGGATGTGAGAGTTGGACTGTGAAGAAAGCTGAGCACCGAAGAATTGATGCTTTTGAACTGTGGTGTTGGAGAAGACTCTTGAGAGTCCCTTGGACTGCAAGGAGATCCAACCAGTCCATTCTGAAGGAGATCAGCCCTGGGATTTCTTTGGAAGGAATGATGCTGAAGCTGAAACTCCAGTAGTTTGGCCACCTCATGCGAAGAGTTGACTCACTGGAAAAGACTCTGATGCTGGGAGGGATTGGGGGCAGGAGGAGAAGGGGACGACAGAGGATGAGATGGCTGGATGGCATCACTGACTTGATGGACGTGAGTCTGAGTGAACTCCGGGAGTTGGTGATGGACAGGGAGGCCTGGCATGCTGTGATTCATGGGGTCGCAAAGAGTTGGACACGACTGAGCGACTGATCTGATCTGATCTAGGTTGGTCATAGCTTTTCTTCCAAGGAATAAGCATCTTCTAATTTCATGGCTGCAGTCACTGTCCACAGTGATTTCGGAGCCCAAGAAAATAAAGTCTATCACTGTTTCCATTGTTTCCCCATCTATTTATCATAAAGTGATGGGACCAGATGCCATGATCTTACTTTTTTGAATGTTGAGTTTTAAGCCAGCTTTTTTGCTCTCCTCTTTCACCTCCATCAAGAGGCTCTTTATTTCCTCTTTGCTTCCTGCCATAAGGGTGGTGTCATCTTCATATCTGAGGTTACAGATATTTCTCCTGCCAATCTTAAATCCAGCTTGTGCTTCATTCAGCCTGGCATTTCACACGATGTACTGTGCATATCAGTTAAATAAACGGGACAAGACAATATATAGCCTTGACGTACTTCTTTCCCAAGTTGGAATCAGTCTGTCGTCCCTTCAAGATGGTGGAGTAGGACGTGCACTTTTCTCCTACAAGAACTCCAAAATTGCAACTAACTGCTGAACAACCATTGACAGGGGAATGTTGGATCCCACCAAAAAAAGATACCCCACATCCAAGGGCAAAGGAGAAGCCCCAACAAGACGGTAGAAGGGGCAAAACTGTGTTTAAGAATCAAACCCCATACTCACCAGAGATGCTTGGAGGGCTCAAATAAAACCTTGTGCACACCAGGACCCAGACACCCCACAGAGGCTGAGTCAGACCTGCCTTTGTGGTTTGAGTGTCTCCTGAGGAGGCACGGGTCAGCAGTGTCCTGCCGTGGGGACAGGGGCTCTGGCTGCAGCAGACCTGGGAGGCACAGCATGTGGCACAAGTCCTCTTGGAGGAGGTCACCATTAGCCCCACCATACAGCCACCAAGCAGACGACTCATAAACTGGAGAACAATTATACCAAAAAGGTTCTTGCACTGTTGTGAAAATTCTAGGGCCCCCAGGAGATTTCCCAACCTGGGGATCTGGCAAAGGGACTGAGAAGCCCCAGGGAATTTGACTTTGAAGGCCAGTGGACTATGAGTACAGAACTTCCACAGGACTGGGGAAACAGACTCTTGGAGGGCACAGACAAAACATTGTGCAAACCATGATCAGGAGAAAGAAGCAATGACCTCAAGAGACTGAACCAGACTTGCCTGTGAGTGTCCATGACTCTCTGGAAGAAGCTCGGGTTGACAGCGGCCTGCCCTGGGGTCAGAGGCACTGAATATAACACCATGCGGCAGCATGCTGACATAAAGCCTTCTGAAGGAGGTTGTTACCATTGCTACCATTATCCTTGCCATAGTTTGGCCTCAGGCCAAACTACAGGGATGGAACATAGCCCCACCTATCAATAGAAAATTGGATTAAAGATTTACTAAGCATGGGCCATCAGAGCAAGACCCAAATTTCCCCACAGCCAGTGCCTCCCATCAGGAAGCTTCCACAAGCCTCTTATCCTTATCCATCAGAGGGCAGACAGAATAAAAACCACAATCACAGAAAACTAACCAAACTGAGCAGAAGGATCACAGCCTTGTCTAACTCAATGAAACTATGAGCCATGCCATGTAGATCCACCCAAGATGGACAGGTCATGATGGAGAATTCTGACAAAACGTGGTCCGCTGGAGAAGGAAATGGCAATCCACTTCAGTATTCTTACCTTGAGAACCCCATGAACAGTATGAAAAGGCAAAAAAGATGTGACACTGAAAGATGAACTCCCCACTGGGTAGATACCCAATATGCTACTGGAGAAGAGTGGAGAAATAACTCCAGAAAGAATGAAGAAGCTGAGCCAAAGCAAAAACAATGCCCAGTTTTGGATGTGACTGGTGAAGGAAGTAAAGTCAGATGCTGTAAAGAACAATATTGCATAGGAACCTGGAATGTTAGGTCCATGAATTAAGGTAAATATCGAAGTGATCAAACAGGAGATGGCAAGAGTGAACATTGACATTTTAGGAATCAGTGAACTAAAATGGACCGGAATGGAAGAATTTAATTCAAATGACCATTATATCTACTACTGTGGGCAAGAATCCCTTAGAAGAAATGGAGTAGCCCTCACAGTCAACAAGAGTCCAAAATGCGGTACTTGGTTGCAATCTCAAAAATGACAGAATGACCTCTGTTCATTTCCAAGGCAAACCATTCAATATCACAGTAATCCAAGTCTATGCCCCAACCACTAATGCCGAAGAAGCTGAAATTGAATGGTTCTATGATGACCTACAGGACCTTCTACAACTAACACCCCAAAAAGATGTCCTTTTCATCATATGGGATTGGAATGCAAAAGTAGGAAGTCAAAAGCTACCTGGAGTAGCAAGCAAGTTTGGTCTTGGAATACAAAATGAAGCAGGGCAAAGGCTAACAGAGTTTTGTCAAGAGAACACACTGGTCATAGCAAACATCCTCTTCCAAAAACACAAGAGACAACTCTACACATGGACATCACCAGATGGTCAATACTGAAATCAGATTGGTTATATTCCTTGCAGCCGAAGATGGAGAAGTTCTATACAGTCAGCAAAAACAAGAGCAGGAGTTGACTGTGGCTCAGCTCATAAACTCCTTATTGCAAAATTCAGACTTGAAGAAAGGAAAACCATTAGACCATTCAGGTATGACCTAAATCAAATCCCTTACGATTATACAGTGGAAGTGACAAACAGATTCAAGGGATTAGATCTAACAGACAGAATGCTTGATGAACTATTGACAGAGGTTCGTAACATTGTACAGGAGGCAGTGATCTAAACCATCCCTAAGAAAAAGAAATGCAAAAAGGCAAAACGGTTGCCTGTGGAGGCCTTACAAATAGCTGAGAAAAGAAGAGAAGTGAGAGGCAAAGGAGGAAAGGAAAGATATACCCATCTAAATGCAGAGTTCCAAAGAATAGCAAAGAGAGGTAAGAAAGTCTCAGTGATCAATGCAAAGGGATAGAGGGAAACAACAGAATGAGAAAGACTAGAGATCTCTTCAAGAAAATTAGAGATATCAAGGGACTATTTCATGCAAAGATGGGCACAATAAAGGACAGAAATGATACGGACCTAACAGAAGCAGAAGATATTAAGAAGAGATGGCAAGAATACACAGAACTATACAAAAAAGATTGTCAAGACCCAGATAACCACGATGGTGTGATCACTCACCTAGAGCCAGACATCCTGGAGTGCAAGGTCAAGTGGGCCTTAGAAAGCATCACTAGGAACAAAACTAGTGGAGGTGATGGAATTCCAGTTGAGCTATTGCAAATCCTAAAAGAAGATGCTGTGAAAGTGCTGCATTCAATGTGTCAGCAAATTTGGAAAACTCAGCAGTGGCCACAGGACTGGAAAAGGTCAGTTTTCATTCCAATCTCAAAGAAAGGCAATGCCAAAGCATGTTCAAACTACCGCACAATGGCATTCATCTCACGTTAGCAAAGTAATGCTCAAAATTCTCCAAGCTAGGCTTCAACAGTACGTGGACTATATCAGCATTAGAGTTATGGGTCAGATGTCAGGTTCACCATTTACTACCTGGGTAACCTTACTTTGGGGTTCCCCAATAGTTCAGCAGTAAAGAATCCGCCTGCAATGCAGGAGACGTAGCTTCAATCCCTGGGTCAGGAAGAGTTCCCCGGAGGAAGAAATGGCATCCCACTCCAGTATTCTCACATGAAAAATCCCATGGACAGAGGAGCCTGGGGGGCTATAGTCCATAGGGTGGCAGAGTTGGACAAGACTGAGCATCTGACCTTACTTATGCAAGATACTGAGCCTCTCTGTGTCTCAGTTTCGTCCTCACCTGTATATGTGGATAACATCAATAGCACCTACCATACAAGACTGTTGGGGTAATTAAATACGTGATGACTTAGGTAGTACCTAGTACACAATCGGAGAAGGCAATGGCAACCCACTCCAGTACTCTTACCTGGAAAATCCTATGGACGGAGGAGCCTGGTAGGCTGCAGTCCATGGGGTCGCTAAGAGTCGGACACAACTGAGCGACTTCACTTTCACTTTTCACTTTTCACTTTCATGCATTGGAGAAGGAAATGGCAACCCACTCCAGTGTTCTTGCCTGGAGAATCCCAGGGACGGGGAAGCCTGGTGGGCTGCCGTCTATGAGGTCGCACAGAGTCGGACAAGACTGAAGCGACTTAGCAGCAGCAGCAGTACACAGTAGGTGCTATGCTTGCTATTCTTTAGAACAAAGTTATTCTCTCCAGGTGTGGATGTTGACTGCGGGAGAATAGAGGACGCACCTGGCTGGGCTTAGGTTAAAAATGGCTTGGGCTCAACAGCCCTCTCCCAGTCTCCCGAGGGTCAGGATGGCCTAAGGGCCTTCGCCCCGCCCAGCCCGGCCCCGCCCCGCCCCGCCCGGTCCGGCCCCGCCCCGCCCCGCCCGGTCCGGCCCCGCCCCGCCCCGCCCGGTCCGGCCGAGCCCCTGCGCTAGTCTCGCGCATTTTAAAAGTGCGCGAGCTCCGGCGGAGACCCGGGGCCGGCGGTTGGTCGGGCGAAGCCATCTATTACGCTACGTGGGGGGAGGTAAAAGCCTACCCATCTACATTTTTTCCATTTTTAGCCTTTCTGGCCTAGGTGCTGGCCTCCTTATAGCCTTCAAGTTCACTCCCTGTGCTCAGACTGAGGGGAGGGGGGGTTCTGCCTCTCTGGGGAGAGGGTCGTTGTCTCTGTGCGGCGGTCCCCCCCACCTGCGGACGGGAAGCCGGTGGGAGAGGACGATGGCCGGAGGGGGGAGGAGGCGGCCCTAGCGCCATTTTGTGGGAGCGAAGTGGTAGCTGGGCTGCTCTTGGATTCCTCCTTGCTTCATTCTCCCTGTCGGGCTTCCTAGCAGCGGCCTAGCGGGTGAGTTGCAGATGCTTCTCACTAAGGACGCCCTGTGTGCCTCGGCTCCCGCGATGGGACGGCCGCCGCCCCGGAAAGGGAGTCGTGGGACCAGGCCTGCTTGGTCCTGCCGGAGCGGACTCGTGTGGGAGCGACGTTAGGGCCTGGCGCGGGGTGGCAGCCGGCGCCTGAGCTAGGGTGCTGGGCCCACGCAGCTGTGCAGCCCGAGGCAGCGGTTTGGCCTGGCTTCCCGGCGCGGGTATTGCTTTGTGCTTTCGTACTTTTGCACCGGGACGGAGTTTAGGGCCTGATACCCCAGCGGTCCCACCTCGGCCGCGCTTAGAAACTCCTCCCTCGGTTGTCACGCACTGGCTTCTGGGAGGCGGCGGCCCGCGTCGCGAAGGACCTGTCGCCGCTGTCCCTGCGGCTCAAGTTTGGAGAGCCTCTGGACAGCCCACCATCTGGAACAGGGAGGAACTTTTCCGTTGTTCTTTTCGGCTGGCTCACTGCTCCTATTCAGTCCTCAAAACTCAGCTTCTGCATCGCTTGTTTAGGGAAGTCACTTTGACACCCCTGTACACCCACACACACAACACATCTCAACCAGCTTAGGTTCTCCCAAACACCCTCAGACTACTTTCCAGTAGTACTTATCACGATTGTAATAAAATAAGTACTTGCTTGAGATCTTTCTCCTGCTTTCCCCTTCCCCCCCCCTCCCCCGCCTTGCCACTAGCATGCCATCTGAGACTAGTTTCACAATGGCAGCACTTGATGTATAGTAGGCATTCATCAAATACTTAATGAACTAGCGAGGCATTACATTTTAATAGCTATCCTTGCCTTTACTTTCTCGTTTTTCGGGGATAATCAACACCTGTAAGAATCCAGAGACCAGAGAATTTTTCTACAAGTTACAAAACAGTGACGTATAAATCAGCTGGGATAAGGAAACAGTTACTTTGACCACAATTGTTAAGTCATTTGTATCTCTTTTCCCTTTAAGAGAAACAAAGATGTCTGAATATATTCGGGTAACCGAAGATGAGAATGACGAGCCCATTGAGATACCATCGGAAGACGATGGGACAGTGCTGCTGTCCACGGTTACAGCCCAGTTTCCAGGGGCATGTGGGCTGCGCTACCGGAATCCAGTGTCTCAGTGTATGAGAGGTGTCCGTCTGGTAGAAGGAATTCTGCACGCCCCCGATGCTGGCTGGGGGAATCTGGTATATGTTGTCAACTATCCCAAAGGTTTGTTGCCATTTGGTTTTGCAGTGATCCTAAAGTATAGGTTTGTATCTCGTTCTCAAGCATAGATCATGGTCTCTTCGTGGTAAACCATCTCCTATTTATTGCCCAAGTATTTCTTCAAAAGTTACTGTCAGACAAGCTTGGAAGACCACTAAATGAGTGAGAATTGGAATACAGAACATGTTTTTAAAACTATGTGTTTAATTATCTGCACTAATTTTGCTGAACTAATGCCAAGTTTAAGAAATTAAGAATGCTTTGCAGTTATATCAGTCTGTTGAAAATAGTCCTCTGAAGTGCCTCAATATTTTGGTTTGTTCTTAATCCTTGCAAGCTACGTCATTCATTCAGCTAATTTTACTCCTTTTTTTCCCCCCTTAAATGAACATCAGTTGCAATAGCCCAAATCTTGAAGTAATTCAGTCCTAATTATAGTTTTAGGTCTGGGCTTTTTCTCACTGTGTCTTATCAGTGATGGTTTTAATCTAAAAGGAAGCATGAAGATTTAGAAGTGTGCCAAGGAACTAAGTACATTTTATCAGTAGGTACTTTGTGCTAGTTGATAGATCTGTTACTTTTATTGTAACTTTATATTGCAACAAAGGTGTACTATTTGGTCAGTATTTAAGATGTTGCCTCAAGAGATTTTTTCATGTATCAAGAAAAATTTTACTGGAATCAACTTGGTTTCTTTTAGTCTGCAGTTTCTTGATCCATTGGTTGTAGATAAATACTTACCCAAATTTGAAATGTCATTTAGATAGTAATGTATTGATGTAGGTTCATAGTTGTAACAAGTGTACCACCCTGGTAGGGGATTTTTATAATGGGGTGGGGCTCTGCCTGTGTAGAGGGAAGGGTATATGGGAAATATGCCTTCCTCAATTTTGCTGTGAACATAACGCTACTCCAAAAAATGGTCTGTCTTTTGTCCAAATGTCATTGAGTTTCTCTGCTCTTCCAAATACTGGTTTTTTTTTTTTTTAAATAACCTTAAGTTTCTGTTATTATAAAATTAATGTGAGTTTGATGTTGAAAGTTTGGACATAAAACAGAAAAACTGAAATCAGCCTTAAAAATCTATAACTGGAGATTACAGTTGCTAATTTTGTGGTAGTCAGATTATTGACATTAAAATAATCAAGGAAATATATTTAATAGGCACAAAGATAGCATCATTGTTTTTCAACCTGTTTTTTTCCCTTCCTTAATGTATTTTAAAGTGAAAATAAAGGAACTTTTGTTTTGATACATCTTTTGAGAGGGGAGAACATACAGTTGTAATCTTGAGCTGTTACAGAACCAGAGGTTAGAATCCCCAGATTGGCTCCAGAAAAGCAACCGAGCCACTTATTTAAGCCTTATTCTGTCCATGAGAGCTAACATCACTCATTACCAGAAGTTTCCAGTGTCTTACTATTCCTAGAATGTTTTTGTTTCTCATTTCTGCATGAAGGGGGTGAAGTGTTTAAAGTGTTAAATGAATGTTCTAAAAGATTTCTGCTCATTTTGTTTAGATAACAAAAGAAAAATGGATGAAACAGATGCTTCATCAGCAGTGAAAGTGAAAAGAGCGGTCCAGAAAACATCTGATTTAATAGTGTTGGGTCTCCCATGGAAAACAACTGAACAGGATCTGAAAGATTACTTCAGTACCTTTGGAGAAGTTCTTATGGTTCAGGTAAGCTTTGATTTCACTTAACAGTTTTTCAGTGAATGAGCGTCCAGAACTCCTTGTTCTGGTGATGCTACCCTTCATGTTCAGTAGGTGATATTTTTAATATTTATTATATGTATACGTAATGGGTGCTGAAAAGAAATTTGGTTTATACTATTTCCCTTCATGTGTGTACTCTGGGTTGGTTATATGTGTGTGTAGATTTAGTGAATTGAAATGATTTTTTTTCTAGGTCAAGAAGGATATTAAAACTGGTCATTCAAAAGGGTTTGGCTTCGTTCGCTTCACGGAATATGAAACCCAGGTGAAAGTAATGTCACAACGACATATGATAGATGGACGATGGTGTGACTGTAAACTTCCAAATTCTAAGGTACTTTCTCTTGTTTTCTCTGCTTTGGCCATTTGTGGTGACAAACTTAATTAAAAGACACTGTAAAATAAAACATTACAATTGGAAAATGTGGCAGGGTGTGTTCTTGAAATCTTTTGTTAAAAGTCTCAGGACCTTAATGCATGGTGAATATTTTATATATTTGTTTGAAATACTTAGTTTATTGCTTCTCCAGAATAAAACATGATTCATTTTATTCCTTCTCTTGTTATTTAATGAATTAGCAATTTCTTACATAGTTACATGTGAACAGAGAATATGTGGATCTCGTTAGTGTTAACAAAGACAATTAGAATATGTTGATCTTGTTACAAAAGCCTTACTTATTCCAAGCAAGCAAGACTTGCTTATTTGGAACATTATGCTCTTTGCCAGGACATTTCTAATTCATCAACTTTCCTTAATCCAAATATACTTTCATCAGCTTTAAAATTAAAAGCATTGAAGTCTTACAAGAAGATGTGCTAATACAAAAAAGAAAGGATGTACCTACTTTTTAAGCACTCACCTAAAGAAAAGGCAGGTAGATTGTGTTACATCCTCCACCAGAATGCTGTTTTCATTGCTTGTAAAATATTTCTGATGGTTTTTCTTCCTTTTGATTTGATCAGCAAAGCCCAGATGAGCCTTTGAGAAGCAGAAAGGTGTTTGTTGGGCGTTGTACAGAGGACATGACTGCTGATGAACTGCGGCAGTTCTTTTGCCAGTATGGAGAAGTGGTAGATGTCTTCATCCCCAAACCGTTCAGGGCTTTTGCCTTTGTTACGTTTGCAGATGATCAGGTATTTTTCTCTTAATAACTTTGCCCCAGTTAGGTGATTTCTGTTGAACATTGCCCTTCCAGCTAATTACCATCCTTACTAACTAAGCTCTCTGACCCTGTATTTGGGTCTGAATATTTGTGATAAACCCCTTAGGTATATTTTTAATGTGTGACATTTAAGTGGGAGTGTTACACATCCTTTGAAAATGAATGGAAAAATCCCTGCTGCCATTACTATAAAGCTAAAGGCTATTTTATGGGTTTAAAGGAAATAAGTGCTCCTTGCTGATTTTTTTCTCCAGCGTAGATGATGGCTTGAAATCTAAGTTTTATTGCTACTTTGTATGAATCAATGGTTTAATCTCCTCTATTTACATCCCTTATTTTTTATAGGTTGCCCAGTCTCTTTGTGGAGAGGACTTGATCATTAAAGGAATCAGCGTACATATATCCAATGCTGAACCTAAGCACAATAGCAATAGACAGTTAGAAAGAAGTGGAAGATTTGGTGGTAATCCAGGTGGCTTTGGGAATCAGGGTGGATTTGGAAATAGTCGAGGGGGTGGAGCAGGTTTGGGAAACAATCAGGGTAGTAATATGGGTGGAGGGATGAACTTTGGTGCTTTTAGCATTAACCCAGCAATGATGGCTGCAGCCCAGGCTGCTCTGCAGAGCAGCTGGGGTATGATGGGCATGTTAGCCAGTCAGCAGAACCAGTCTGGCCCATCAGGTAATAACCAAAGCCAAGGCAACATGCAGAGGGAGCCAAATCAGGCTTTTGGTTCTGGAAATAACTCTTACAGTGGTTCTAATTCAGGTGCAGCGATTGGTTGGGGATCGGCATCAAATGCAGGGTCAGGCAGTGGTTTTAATGGAGGCTTCGGCTCTAGCATGGATTCTAAATCTTCTGGCTGGGGAATGTAGACATTGGGTTACAGTTAGTTGGTATACTGGTGGGAATTCAAATTTTTCTAAACTCATGGTAAGTATATTGTAAAATAACATGTAAGAATTTTCAAAATTGGTTTGTTCAGTGTGGAGTATATTCAGCAGTATTTTTGACATTTTTCTTTAGAAAAAGAGGAAGAGCTAAAGGAATTTTATAAGTTTTGTTACATAAAGGGTTGAAATATTGAGTGTTTGAACGTGAACTGCTGTTTGCCTGATTGGTAAACCAACACACTACAATTGATATCAAAGGGTTTCTCCTGTAATATTTTATCCCTGGACTGTCAAGTGAATTCTTTGCATGTTCAAAATGGAAACCATTGATTAGGACTACATTCTTTTCTCCTTGTTTTAATTTGAACCCCACCATATGGATTTCTTCCCTTAGGAAAATCTCCTCTTTGGAGATCATGGTGTCACAGTGGTTGGTTCTTTTGTTTTTTTTTTGTTTTTGTTTTAACACTTGTCTCCCTTCATATACAAAAGTACAATATGAAGCCTTCATTTAATCTCTGCAGTTCATCTCATTTCAAATGTTTATGGAAGAAGCACTTCATTGAAAGTAGTGCTGTAAATATTCTGCCATAGGAATACTTCTGTCTACATGCTTTCTCATTCAAGAACTCGCCATCACGCTGCGCAGGCTGCGTCTTTGACGGTGGGTGTCCCATTTTTATCCGCTACTCTTTATTTCATGGAGTCGTATCAACGCTATGAACGCAAGGCTGTGATATGGAACCAGAAGGCTGTTTGAACTTTTGAAACCTTGTGTGGGATTGATGGTGGTGCCGAGGCATGAGAGGCTAGTATGAGCGAGAAAAGGAGAGAGCGCGTGCAGAGACTTGGTGGTGCATAATGGATATTTTTTAACTTGGCGAGATGTGTCTCTCAATCCTGTGGCTTTGGTGAGAGAGTGTGCAGAGAGCAAGGATAGCAAATAATGTACGAATGTTTTTGCATTCAAAGGACATCCACATCTGTTGGAAGACTTTTAAGTGAGTTTTGTTCTTAGATGACCCACGTTAGCTGAATGTGTTAAGTGAAACGATACTTGTATTTCCCTTACCCCTTTGTCAACTGCTGTGAATGCTGTATGGTGTGTGTTCTCTTCTGTTACTGATCTGTAAGTGTGGTAATGTGAACTGAAGCTGATGGGTTGAGAACATGGACTGAGCTTGTGGTGTGCTTTGCAGGAGTACTTGGAAGCAGAGTTCACCAGTGAGCTCGGGGTGTCTCAAAGCAGGGTGGAAGTTCTCATGTCTGTTAGCTACCCATAAGAATGCTGTTTGCTGCAGTTCTGTGTCCTGTGCTTGGATGCTTTTTATAAGAGTTGTCACTGTTGGAAATTCTTAAATAAAACTGATTTAAATAATATGTGTCTTTGTTTTGCAGCCCTGAATGCAAAGAATTCATAGCAGTTAATTCCCCTTTTTTTGACCCTTTTGAGATGGAACTTTCATAAAGTTTCTTGGCAATAGTTTATTTTGCTTCAAATAAACTTATTTGAAAAGTTGTCTCAAGTCAAATGGATTCATCACCTGTCATGCATTGACACCTGATACCCAGACTTAATTGCTATTTGTTCTTGCATTGTCCAAAGTGAAAAGTTTTTTTTGTTTTTTGTTTTTTCAAATCTAGTTTTTAATAAGTCTGGGTGACTACACCTAAAATGGTAAGCAGTACCCTCCAGCTTTTTCTTAGTGCCTCTGTGCATTTGGGTGATGTTCTATTTACATGGCCTGTATAAATCTCCATTGGGAAATCATCCTTCTAAAAATATTCTTATTTGAAGGAGTGGGCAAAGCAATGTTAATTTAAAATGCTTTGTAGCAAAGCCTATCAATTGAAATGAAGGGAATATCAGCACCTTTCTAGATGGGGATTTGAAAAGTGGAATTAATTGCAATAGGGATAAAGTAGAAGAAACCACAAATTATCTTGTGCCTGAAATCCATTAAGAAGCCTGATAGCTTTAAGAACTAGCAGGGTGGGTTGTCTGTCTGTGGAAGTGTTAAGTGAAAGGGGCTTTGTCTTCCAAAGGTGGGGAGATAGTATAATGTCAAATAAATCTACAAAACTCAAGACTCTCACGGTGCATTGTTAAGTATGTAAAAGCAATAATATATTGATTCTCTATTGTACTTAAAATGTAACTAACTTATGTGAGAGTCAGCTCCTTTTCTAGTGGAAGAATGTAACAGTTTTTGTGTTGATAATTTACCTAATGCCCTTATCTAATTAGATTATGATAAATAGGTTTGTTGTTTTGCAAGTTATGTGTTTTAAACTTTTATAAATGAAGTCGTCTTTTAGGCTTATGGTCGCCACATTGTTTTATTCAGTTTCCTCTGTAAAGGATCTTGCGTTGTTTTAATTTTTTTTTCTGCATCTAAATTGCATGATTTCCAAACCCTGTACCATCTGAATTTTGCATTTTAGCACTTGCACTATTACTCAGCAGCAGTAACATGGTAACTTAAAATGGTATTCGGGGACCTCCAAAGACTAAACTGACAAGCCTTCAAGAAGCCCAGGGGTAAGTTAACTTTGTCAATGGCATGGTTTTAATCCCTTATTTACACTTGTATAAATCTAGTTACCAGTCTTAGAAGGCTTTCAATGTTGAGTAGCCTTCTATTAACATGTTTATGGTACTACATAGCTATGGGTATTTAATTCTACCCTAAAAAAAAAAAAATTGAAGTTTAGAAGTAAACTATTTGGCAAAGATTTGTTTAAGTCTATTTGGTCATCTAAATGCATTCATTCTAAAAACTTTTTTGAACCAGTTGAATAAAAATTTTTGTTGCCACCACAGTTTAGTGTCTGGAGTCTTACTGGAAAAATACAGTTTCTTTTTTTATTTATGTGACAAAGATGCTGGAAAGTTAGCTTTAAAAAGTGAGTCTCTAGAAGTTGCACTTTATATGTACAAGAGAAGTTAGTTGAAATCACAGTGAATTTCTACATAATAATGGTGACTCTTTGGCTAGAATGAGGAATTTTGTTGAGTGTTAGGTATTAAAACTTTTTAGGGAGGCCAACTAAATGAAATTTTTTAAGGTTGGGTCAGGGCTTAAATTTTGTCCTTAGGAAAGATGTTAAGTACATAGTAATTCAGATGTATGTGATAATTAGAATAGTTTTTTGTTGTTGATTACTAGGAGAGCAACTCTTAACTGTGTATTTGAGTTCTGTACTCAGCTGTTGTACGATCTGTAATCTATTTTTAAGTGTGCCCAAGTATTTCATGTTCATGGTAAGAAAAAAAACTACATTTATTAATAATACTGCCACTTATTTTTAATATATTTCTTATGAAAATGACACTTTTGAATCAACTGTCTTCTGAATTTGAACATTATTTAGGTTATTTCCAAGTGCTAGGAATATTCTCACAGCTAAATTAAAATCTTAGCATTGTAATTACCAGGTCAAAGACTATGCACGCTTTTAAGACTTGTGAAATATATTGCCAAATTGTCCTTTAGAAAATCTCTTGACAATGTGAAATAGTGCTGTTCGTGTTCTTTGTTTGGCAGTTTTTTATAATTAAAAAATGATAGTGTTGGTTTTAACATGGAAATCAATCTATACATAGGCCAAAGTGTTGCTATTTCCAATTTATCTACCCAAGAAAAACATTCAAAGTAACTCCTGAACCAATACTGCTGTAATATATAACATTCTCAGATCAATAAGAACAAATACAAAAATAGTTAAAGAACATGAATAGGAAATTTCATAGAAATGCAAATGGATAGTAGAAAAAGACACTGGACTTTGTTAAGTAAGTAAATGCAGATTTAATCCATGAGTTTGTAATGGATTGGCCAAGATGAGTATCACTACAGTGGCTTATGTCCCCTTAAATCAGAGAGTTAAGTAGTGGAAGAGTGGCTAGTGGACACATGCCTGAAAGGCAGGCTCACCTTCAGTCTGGTTCAGTTGGGGTGGAATGGCAGCGCTCCTGTTCATGTTTCTCAGGTCAATTTGCCACTAAGATCTTTTACAGATATTTTTTAAAACAAAGAATCACGTACTAGCTGAAGACACAAAGTTAAAAATTACTATTAATGATGCTCTTGATCCAGGGAATGTAGTTTATGACTTTGGTGTAGACCCCATACTGATCTGCTTCCCCACAATTAATGGAACCCCAGGACACTATTCCTCCCACAAACCACTTCTGGGTCTCATTATCTAGAAACACTAATGCCCCCCCACTGTCACCTCTACAGCTGTCCTTGCCCCCACTTTGCAGGCCAGCACAAAGCATGTTATCAGTTACCCTTCCGTCTGGATAGGACTTCTTTTCGTAGGCAGCAGTACATTTTTGATGGTCAACAACTGGTATGTCAATAAACTTTAGATTTCTGGCAAGAAACCCTCTTTGGGTTAATCCCCATCCAGATGCAGTTCCAATGTCATTTGTCCTCATGAAAGATTCTGCTTCTTTTCTTGGCAAACAAATAGGCATGATGTTGCTGTTGATTGCAACTTTGTTCTTCAGTTTAATCAGTGCTATGTCGTTATCGTAACCAGCGTCATGAATGTAACTTTCATGTATAAAAATAGCCTCCGCCCAGGCTTGTGTATAATTAGGTGATATTCTCTTCAGGGCACCCATTCTAATCTGTAGGGAGGCAGTGTCTTCCCTTTGGTCATATACAGCATGAGCAGCTGTTAGGATCCAGTTGTCGTACAGAAGTGCACCTGCTGCCATAGTTTTACCTAGTAACAGCACTTGCCAAGGAAAATAACCAAGCTTTGCATTTTGTCCTCCATATATACGACCTTCTGTAGTACGGGTGGATATTCCACACACTGGGGAAATAAGCAGATGTATAGAGGCTTTACAGAAACCTGATGGTGTTTTTCTCTAATTATTACCACTTTGGAGTTGTCAATTACTCATGTTTAATGTCACCCAAAAATTGTATCACACGAATTGGTGTTTGTCCACCTGTACAGGCAAGTGAGTATAGTATATATATGTTTTACTGCTCGAAACATTGTTCAAAGATCCGATAAAACCATTCGGTATTTTTTAGCTCCTCAGAAAATGAGGTGAGTGAAAATTAATATGTAGAAACTAATTTGTTTTGCCAAAGTAACTTGGTCTCAGGACTGGGAATGTGTTCGGTAGGGCTAACAGGAGTTGTCTGAGCTGGTGTGCACAGGAAGTGAAAGTAAATAACCTCTCCATTGCTTCTGTTTTCCTCCTTGTAAAATGGGGTATCTACAGTGTAGTTCTGGGAAAGCAGGAACTAGGGTCAGTATCATCGGATTTGCAGACTACTTTCACCTTTGAACATTTAAATGTTTTAAAAATGAGAATGTTACAGTTGTAGCCAGGAACCTTCAGGTTCAGAAATTATTTCTGGTCTAGTTGTTCCTTCCAGACACTAGACTTTACTGTATATTGCTAACTAAATATGCTTATTAATGTAGCAAATCTGTTTCCTGTTGTGGCAGAATACTCTTATGAAAGCTTATAAACATTGTGTCAACTGAGAAGACTAAACCCAGTAACAGGGGTAATGGATATACTATTACTTTTCTGATTTTTTTTCTTCTTTGTCAACTATATCTTTAGAGCCAATTCTGGTAAAAACTTTTTCTGAGTACTATTAAAAGGCAAATTGCATTAATGTTTAAAAACTAGATGTCATTGGAAACAATTGCTTAGGGAAATAATGAGGTTATTAGCTTTGGGTTTTAATAGCATTTCTGTAGAGAAGAAAAGTAACAGAAGAACTCGTGTTTATAAATGTATAAATGGTTCAAGATAATTTTAAGTATTTAATTTTTTATGCTTGCCTAGTTGTAAGGTCAAAAATAATCAAATGACTGATGCAGTCAGGACCTAACAAACCTCTCCACATGGAAAGGGGTAATGAGAACATATTATTTGGAAATAATAAGTTGGTCTAAGAGCCAAGTGCTGAAGTTACATTTCTGCCAACACAGCTAAAGCCCTACTTACTGTTTTCTACCCAGTTCTACTTTCCATCAATTACAAATCTCTTGTATAAATGTATCCATTACCAGGCTCACAGACTGGGAGTGATTTTTCTCTTTTGGAGCTCGTCCAGAATCCATCAGCCTCACACACATATTTACCTGCAAATCATTGGAAAAACAAAAATGTTTAACTGCATGTAAAAGGTGGTTGTCATTTGCTTGAATACCCCCTTGAAAAATGTTGATTCTTGAGCATCAGTGGGAAATAGAGGTTCTGAATAACCGTTTTACATGATTTCATAAATAGGAGGTCTCTGCATTACCATGTTTGCTTGCAAAGTGGAAACCTTTTAGACGTGTAACTTGAATATGTATCAAGATCTCAAGTGCTTAATGATAAGGTTTTGACTTGTTAAATTAAACCATTTGGAATATATTGTGTGTTTGTGGTAGTCATTTACTAGATAAGATCTGTTTTCAGATTCTTGTAAATTGACATTAAAGTCACTTCAGCTGCAATATTTCACTTAGCAGGTGGGAGACGTGCCTTTTAATCTTTTGCCTAGCCTTAGCCAAAAATGTTCGGTAAGTTTATTTTCAGATCATGAGGGCTTAGGTTCCAAATATTACCCACCCCCAACTTGGAACAGTTTGCTTACCATCGTTGGTTGTCATCGTGTAGAACTCATTACAGCGGTATTTAACCACAGCCCTGTATGTGGTCACAGCAGGACCTGTGATGTACTCCACCTGGCCACTGGGTAGATCGTCAGGAGGGCCACAGTCCACAACTAATAAATAATAAATAATGGGAGAGGGAAGTCAGTTTGTGCTGAATTCTAACATTAAAATGATGTGTGGAGATTGTGATGGTGGTTGGCTGTGTGGTGCTGTAACCTGAAGGCACATTCAAGGTGGACATCATTTCATCTCTGAAAATGAGCATCACCTTAAGTGTGGTTTTAAAGTGTCACTCCTTCCTATCCCTCAGTAAATGGCTAGATTGAAGTGAAGGCCCTGGGCAAGGAGGGTAGGATGCTTTCCCTAAAGGAAGGGGATTTGAAACCACTTGGACTTCCTTAGCATTCCCACATGTAAAAAAAATGGTTGGCATTTATTGAATATCTCCTCGTGCAACAAAATAGCAACAGAAGAAAACAGCGCGGCGTGCAGGTGGCATGTACAGTCTGGCTCCATGTAAATGGTGCAATTTGGCCTTAAGGGTAGAACAATACAAAAATGACTGAAGGACTCAGCTTGTTATGATCCTTAGCTTTTTAGAAGGCCTAGAAGTTATGCTACCTTGAGTTTGGGTTGGAATTCATACCTGTTTGGACATTAATGTGAAATAACTAACCCGTTTGTGAGAAAGTGGTATCAGTCTGAAAGTCATAGTTTTGTACACAATAAAACGTTGTTGATGTATTTCTGTGGATACTAAAAAAATAATACTTGGTTTTCAGCAGCTTAATAGCAGTGTATCTGGCTCTGTGCCAAGTGCTTAGTCCACATTGTCTATAATTTCTCCACAGGTAATATGCCCATAACCACAGAAGTGGCAAAACCAGGGCTCACACCCATACCTCTTACTCCAACACTCCCTTCAGTGCCAACTCTTACTGTTTTTTAAACTAAAAATTGGTGGTATATTGGTGGTATATTCTGACAGGAATATAAATTTTAGAGATGAAAATATTTAAATTCCCCTAGGAATTTTGTAGAAACCGTTGAACAAGATATGTGAAGATATAGGTACAGAGGTATTAACTACAGCATCTGTAATGGTAAACGAAATAAAGATCGCATGGACTGAAAATCAGGTCTCATGGAATACTAGACAGTCATAAATAAGAATGAGCAGCTCTGTTAGTACTTGAATTGATGTGGAAAGATAGCCCAGCAATTATGGAGGGGAAGGGTAAACTGCAGTCAGATTTGAGAATCCCACTTTGGTTCAAAAGTATGTAATAGTGAAATACATTAGTATGAATAGCATAGGAGATAACGAATGTGAAGGAATGGACCCCAGTGTCCTAAAGGTATCAACAGTTTGAGGATTTGGGCAAGAGAGGTTTTCACTTTTTTTTGTTTTGTAAATTTGTTACTTCCACTAACATTGATGCTTTTGAACTGGGGTTCTTGGAGAAGACTTGAGAGTCCCTTGGACTACAAGGAGATCAGTCATTGGAAGGACTAATGCTGAAGCTGAAACTCCAATAGTTTGGCCACCTGATGTGAAGAACTAACTCATTGGAAAAGACCCTGATGCTGGGAAAGATTGAAGATGGGAGGAGGAGACAACAGAGGATGAGATGGTTGGATGGCATCAGCAACTTGATGGACGTGACTTTGAGCAAGCTCCGGGAGTTGGTGATGGACAGGAAAGCCTGGCATGTTACAGTCCATGGGGTTGCAAAGAGTCGAACACAGCTGAGTGACTGAACTGAACATGTAACATAGTTCATTAGATACATGACTCAGTTCACAAAATGGTAATGGACATTGTCATCCCAGTTTGATGTGGATATATGTCTGTGTGTATGTACGTGTATATACACATACACATACCGCAGTTGTCTGCATCAAGTGGTGGCCTGAACATGTTTGTATGTGTGATATATGTAACTGAGATATACACCAAAATAGCAACAGTGGTTATACTCTGATACAGTGGGATTATGAGTATTACAATGTAATTTTTCTCTATTCCCCATCTTTTTACTTAGAAAAGTACTTTTGCATATACTAAAGCAAATACTTTTCCTAGTAGCATGGTCCCATTTTAACTGCTTAAGAGTACACCTAGACACTGGGTAAGACAAGCATACTTAGAATTCAAGCCCTGATAAAATCATTTTCTAAAAAGACCAGAAGCAGTAGTAGCAGAAGCAGCTGCGGGCGTTGTGGTCGCACATACGTACTGCTGCACACTGGCATCGGTCGGTCCCAAGACCCGTCTTTCTGACAGACTGCAGCAAATGACTTCAGGGGTAAGTTACCCTAAAGAGGAATTGAGAAAATATTAATTTCCTTGTTTTCATCATAAAGTACTCCACAGTAGTTCCTCTTCCAGTGTTTCGAGAGATGCTCCCAAGGAGGGTGATGAACCCACATGACACAGCCCAGCTACCTCGATACATGTGTGTGCTTGGTAATGTCTTCTTGCGTGTGTCTCTCAAAGATGTTGACCTCTTGCAGCAGTTTTTGCTTTCCATTTTAATCCAAGAACATGTCAGATTTCAAGTTCCTGCTGATGCTGCACCATTTCTTTAAGTGCCAAAGGGTGATGGTCAGAAGTCTGGGGAAGGTCCACCTGATCAGGCATGGAATGAATATGTCTGGATTTTTCTACCCTGCAGCTATTAGCTGGAGGAAAGTCATTCAAAATACTTCCTTAAACTTCACAAGGGTGTTTTCTATCAGTTCCATTGCTAATATCTAGAGGGACATTTTTGACATTGAGATATTTTCCTGAAACGGACTTTAAATGAAAGAAAGTGGCTTTGACAGAAGCTTTATGCTTCAAAGGAGAGCAGGATGATTTTTTTTTTCTTTCATCAGAGACTGAACAGGAAATACTAAAAAAAGAGAGTGAGACTTCCCTGGCAGTCCAGTGGTTATGGTTAGGACTTCAAGGTTTCACTGCCAGGGACTGGGTTCAATCCCTGGTCGGGGAACCACAAACAACGAGGCATAGCAAAATATATATATATCTTTAAAGATAATGGCTGATAAAACTAGATGTTCAATAGATGTTTATTTAAAAAGAAAAACAGATTTGCAGTTCAAGGAGCTATGGTAAGAGCCCGCCCAGAAGTTTGCGAATTGAGAAAAGTGTCTCACTTTTCCCCCCTCCACAGGACTGGATTGCATAGCCAGCTATCATTTCAGTGTTATTACTTTTTACCATTGGGATTCAGTGACAATTTTGAAGAACATAAAGAGGACATGTTAATCTCCTACCTGGGCCCCTAAAGCAACACACTAAGCATTTTTTGAAATTATCCTCCCTCTCCCTTAACAGTGGTCACTGTTTATAACTCTGCAGAATATACTGTTTGCAAGGGCTGTTTAATTTTTTGTGGGCCCAGGAGTTGTTTCAGGAAAAGGTCATTTGACCACGAGGAGTTTGATTATAGCAAGGTGATAACATAGAGCACAATGGCAAACATTTCAGTGGCTTTACCAGGAGCTGCAGTAATGTGTATGAACTGAGAAAGGTGTTCATTTATATCACCAGCGCTCCCCAAGACAAAGCTTTTTTAAATAGCAGAGTTCTGGGACTTCTGGTGGTTCAATGGTTAAGAATCCTCCTGCTAATGCAGAAGATGTGGGTTCAATCCCTGTTCCGGGAAGATTCCACATGCTGCAGAGCAATTAAGCCCTTCATCCTTGTGCTCAAGAGCCTGTGCTCCACAGCAAGAGAAGCTACCACTATGAGAAGCCCACACACTAACTAGAGAGTAGCCCCCGGCTTGCTGCAACTAGAGAAAACCTGAGCAGCAAGGAAGAACCAGCACTGCTATAAACAAATTAATTATTTTTTTTAAATAGCAGAATTCCTAAGAACAGAAATTTTTCTATAGCCATTTCTCTTAGCAAATGTATCATTTCTTTGAATTTTATTGTTTAATCACAGGGAAAAGAAACCACCATGCTGACAGCTGTTTTCCCATCTTCCTTTCACATACTTGCTGATATAAATGTGTATTCATTTAAAAACCATCATGATTGTGGTTGCAGTTAGCAGTTTTATATTAACTTACTTGCAGAAGTTCATAACCGGTCTCGCAGAAGACGGAGAAGTGGTCTTTCAGGATGTATTTGGCTTGCACAGGGGAGATGCGGCCATTAGGTGGCGCCAATGGATCAGGGCAAGGCTCAGCTGAGCAAGGAAATGAGACGAATGGGTTTGGCTGTGGTCTACAGCAGGCGAGTCTGAATTGAGCAATTAGAAGTTCTTGATTTATAAGTGAAACACTTATTGTGTAGAGAGAGCTTTCCACAAGTGGGATAGAGTTCTTAAGATTTAAATCCAAAGGCAAGATTAAATTTTCCGTTGCTTACTGTACAAATTAGGATTTGTTGTCTGGCCTGGGCTTCAGCCAAAGTGATGGAAAGAAAATCAGGCATGCAATAAGGGAGCATGGTCATTGCAAAGGGTGTGTCTGGTCCCCACCAGGGGCCTCACGCACACTGCAGAGAACTGGGGAATGTAACGGGGGCGGTGGGGGTGGGAGTGGAGAAGAGTTGCACCACATGCATTTAAATCACAGGAAAGTCTCAGTTTCCTCATCCATAAGTCTGATGAGACTGTTTGCTCACCTCCTGGGGCTTTGTGAGGACTGAGTGTGAAGCACAGACGAACGTGCTTTGCTAATAAAGTGTTAGTCGTTCAGTTGTGTCCTACTCTTTGTGACCCCCATGGACTGTAGCCCGCCAGGCTTCTCCATCTGTAGGATTTCCCAGGCAAGAATACGGGAGTGGGTTGCCATTTCCTTCTCCAGGGGATCTTCCTGACCCAGGAAGTGAACTCAGGTCTCCTGCATTGCAGGCGGATTCTTTACCGGCTGAGTCACCAGGGAATAAGCACTGGAAGGGGATCAGTCCTGGGTGTTCTTTGGAAGGACTGATGCTAAAGCTGAAACTCCAGTACTTTGGCCACCTCATGCGAAGAGTTGACTCATTGGAAAAAACTCAGATGCTGGGAGGGATTGGGGGCAGAAGGAGAAGGGGATGACAGAGGATGAGATGGCTGGATGGCATCACCGACTCGATGGACATGAGTTTGAGTGAAGTCCGGGAGTTCATGATGGACAAGGAGGCCTGGTGTGCTGCGATTCATGGGGTTGCAAAGAGGCAGACACAACTGAGTGACTGAACTGAATTGAACTGAACTGAAGAGGTGGTCGCAGCCAGGGAGCCCTCCCAGCAGACCTCGTGGCTCAGAGCCAGACTGGCACCTGGGAAGCCTCTCCTGTCCCTCATGAGCATGTGCCCACAGGGCTCAGGACTGGCTTCCACTTTGGCCCCCAAACCCTGGCCTGTTGTCACCCCATGGCTTCAGCCCATCCCCCATGGCTGACAATCCCCCAAGGCCACCCCTCAGCCCACGCAGGCCATTTGCCTGTCCTCCACTTCCTCCAGCAGCCGATCTCTATGTGTCTGGGTGACTCTCAGTCCCAGGCAGGCCCCAGAGTCTCCAGGGACATCCCAGGGCTTACTGAGACCGTCTTAATCCCAGGCCAGGGTCCTGCTCACACCCTCCTTCACACACACTGCCAGGCCATGTGCCGGCCCCTTCTCACTCAGCAGCTGGCAAACCTGACTTTTCCCTCCTACTCGCTCTGAAACCAGTACTCCAGGTTTAGAAATTTTATTACTTTGACCCACAGGAAAACAAAAGGCTTTTAAATAATGAAATGTTTGGGACTTCCCTGGCCATCCAGTGGTTAAGACTTTACCTTCCACACAGTGGGGTGTGGGTTCGATCCCTGGTCAGGGAGCTAAGATACTATATGCCTCGGCCAAAAAAACAAAAACAGAGGCAATATTGTGGCGAATTCAATAAAGACTTTAAAAATGGCCCACATCAAAAAAAAAAGAAAAGGCTTCCCAAAGTGCTGGTCTCTGCCCTCCTGACCAGGCTCTCATTCTTTCCCACATGTCCAACAGAGGCGGCCCAAAGGTTAATCTTTGTTAATCCAGTCTCCTCATTTTAAAAAGTAATACCTCCTTCACACACACCCCATGCCTTCTACATTAGCCCACCAACCCCCACCTTTCCACAGAGATGTTATCCTTCATTAGATAATTGAGACATTATATCTCAGGAAAGTTACTTTAAGAAGCTTAGTGTCACACGGCCAGGAAGCAGGTGGCACTACAGCTGGGACATCAAGCTGGGCAGCCTGACCCTCAGCCTGCACTCTCAGCACAGCTTGGGCTGCAAATATTTTGCTTTGGAGTTCCTCCAGTTCAGTTACTCGGCCCTTCCAAAAACATCCTCAGAGACCAGTTGGCTGAGAGTGTCAACTCTCAGGGGGACAGTCACATCCAGCGGTCAGTGCCCAGAAGATGGGGGACTTGGACTTGTGTCTAAGGAGGAAGTACCAAGAACCATCCAGTGTGTGAGGGTCTGTCATGAGGAAGAGGTGGGGAAAGCCCAAGAGGCCTGGAGGGTGGAGGCGGATCAGGGAGGCAGAGTGTAGCCCCAGCTGCAGATGCCCTGTCCAAACTCTGTGTGACGGGAGCCCCCATCTCTGCCCACCCCATCACACCCACTGCAGCTTCACACCAAGAAAGATGGAGCCTCTGGGCTTTTGCACATAACAGTTGCCTTGCCCTTGGGACAACACCCTTCCATATTCCTCCCTTTACCTCTCCCTTCTCCCCTGAAGCAGGTTATAAGACCCTTGTGTGACAGGTGTCTTCCCTACACTCAGAGGGAAGCCTTATCACCAAAGACAAAGGGATGCCAAGAAGAATCCTAACAAACAAGGCTGGCTACATTTGAGTCATTGAAGGGACTGAGGCTGAAGCTGAAGCTCCAACACTGGCCACCTGATCCCAAGAACTGACATTGGAAAAGACCCTGATGCTGGGCTTTCTCAGGGTAGGAGAAAAACGGGACGACAGAGGATGAGATGGTTGGATGGCATCACCGACTCGATGGACATGAATCTGAGCAAGCTCCAGGAGTTCATGATGGACAGGGAAGCCTGGCATGCTGCAGTCCATGGGGTCGCAAAGAGTCAGACATGACTGAGTGACTGAACAACAAGTTTCCCCCAGTTCACCACCCTTACTTTATATTCCTCAACCTGTCACACTCCTTAGCAGACCCAGTACAGAAGTACACAGCTGTGTCTCTGGGTCTTCATTTCCTTAGGAAGGCAGTTGTGCCATGTAAAGCATGGAGTGTGTGTAGAGTGTTAGTCACTCAGTCGTGTCCAATTCTTTGTGACCCCATGGACTGTAGCCCAACAGGCTCCTCTGTCCATGGGATTCTCCAGGCAAGAATGCCAGAGTAGGATGCCATTCCCTTCTCCAGGGGCTCTTCCTGACCTAGGGAGTGAACCCAGGTCTCCTGCATTGCAGGCAGATTCATAGCATCTGAGCCACTGGGAAGCCCTAGTGCCACATAAAACTTACATGAAATGAACAAGTATACTTTTTCCCATTAACCTTTCAGTTTGCTTTTCAGACTTATCCAGGGACACTGAGCAGGTTAAGGAAAAATTGTCCCTTCCCAGTTTCCGGGGCCCAGCCAGGAAGAGTTCCATCCCTTGTGGTTCCTTGATGCTTCTGGAAGAGTCCCTACCTGCCCTCACCTGTGCTGTTGTATCGGACCTTCCAGCCCATGTGGTCCCCCGACTGATCGGTGGTAAAGGTGATGGTCACGGTATTGCTCTTGGTTTCAATCCTGCTGGGCAATGTCTTCCCACAGAACGGGCCGTATTCCGCCTTGTCTGTTCGAATCTGAAAACGGAGAGATACCCGTCACCCCAGGACCTACCGGGCCAGGATGAGGTGGGGGCCAGAGGAACCAGACCTTGAGGGAGTCGTAGGGGCACAGGGTCTCGGGGTGTGTCTCCACGTCAAAGGACTCCACAAAGTCCAAGATGACGTGGAATCCCTCCTCCAAGTGGATGCTGTAGGTGCAGCTGGAGAGTTTGGGGTATGGCTGTGGGTATTCAGGGCTGCTGAGCTCCCCAGACCGGGCAGTGAAGACCTGGTCAGAACACAGGGCTGGGGAGAGGGGGGAAGACAGGCACGGTGAGCCGGGCACAGAAGCCTGGCTCAGGCTACTGGTCGAGCTCAGACACCAGCCCCAGAAGCCCTTCCAGAGACAGGACACTCCACCCAGGGGCTGAAGGGACAGTTTAGGGAGGGGCTTCCTCTGGCTTCCAGGCTTTAGCTGACACCCTCGACACTTGAATGTACATTCTCTGGGGCTGCATTCACACCCCCAGGGAAGGTGGGGGCCCTAGGCCAAGGCTTCTGTTGCAGGAATCACTGGGCCAGAGTCCCAATTCCAGGAATGAGGGGTGTGGGATTTGCCCGGGGGAAGGAGGCACCAAGAAAAGAGAAGGGGACTTTCCTTATTCCCCAGGAATTGGGTGGGGAGTGGGTGGGAGGAGGGATATCTCCTTGGGCTGAGGGTCACCCACCCACCCCTGACTCTAGCAACCCCCAAGTTCATCTGCCCCAGTCTTGGACAGTCCAGCCCAGCCTCCCTTGGGCCCTCCCCCCACCCACCTTCCCTGGATCAAGACAGGGGGGCAGTTGAGGGAAGTTCAAGTCCACATTGATCACAGATGAGTCTGGTGCCCACATTCCCCACTGAAACAACTGATTCTGCCTTTGAAGAGGGAAGTCAGCATCACTCATGGGAGGGTCCTGCCCCCCTCCCCCAGGTGGTGGTGCAGGGGACATTTCAGGAAGTAGGAGCCCAGCACTGCCTTTCTTCTTCTACGTGGCTGCTTCTCAGGGTGCAGAGGCAGTCAGCCCCAGATGTGGGGGACCAGATTACCTGTCAGTGAGTTGATGGGCAATCAGTTTCCATCCATCAAAACCTCCCTGGCCTCTTCTGCTCTGGGTCAGGCTCCCCCTAGCCCATCACACACAGGACCTGAATTGCCCTCTGAATAGGAAGTGGACCCAAGGATGCTCTGAGCCCAGTCCTTGGATTCCTGGTAGGGGAGCAGCAAGAGCTTGGCTGCCCTGTGGGAACTCAGGCAAGCCTATGCCCCCTCTCTGGACCTCAAGGCCCCACCATCAAAACGAGGGTGGAGGTAGAGCAAGCCCTTCTGGGAAAGACGCCTGTGGCCCCATGGAGGGGGCCACCCCACCAACTGGGGCCCCTCAGACTGAGATGAGGGTGGAAGAGGAGAGGGGCCAGGAAGCACATCACGGCCCTCCCCCACTGTCCCCCCAGAGACAGGCAGCAGGTGGAGGTGGAGCCACGTTTATTGTTAGGTCCAAGGGGGCGGTCAGTGGGGGCTGCAGGCAGCAGCAGACTTGCCCAACCCAGACGGGAGCTGGAGGGGAGGCTAGAGGCTCTGCTCTGGAAGAGAACAGAGACAGGGAGAGACACGGGGGAGGGATGACTGAGCAGGGGGCTCAGGGTCAGCTTCGAGGGATGTGGCTGCTCACTCCCCAGGGCGCCAGCTGGTTTTCCATCCAGGCCCCTGGCAAAGGCGCAGAGGGGCATCCAGGCAGTGGAGGACAAAGGGGTTGGCTGGCTGGGCACCAAACAGCAGCTTTGAGCAGGACCTGCCCTCACCCTGAGGTTCCATGAAGGGAAGCTTGTGTGAAGCAGGCCTGGGGCCCCCCACTCCTCCATCCTGGAGCCCCCCCACCCCAGGGAGGGTGAGCCAGGTACAGAGTGAGAGCCTAACACATGCTCACCAAGTGAATGAGCTGAAGGGGATGAGAGTGAGCCAAGGACAGGGCAGAGGTGAGTGAGGAATTGGAGAGCACGGGTGAATGGATGGATGGATGTGTGGATAGATGGACGGATAGATGGATGGGTGGATAGACAGATAGATGGATATATGGATGGGTGATAGATGGATAGATGGATGGATGGATGGGTGAGTGGACAGATGGATGGATGGACGGGTGAGTGGACAGATGGACAGTTGGGTAGAGGATGAATGGGTGGATGGTGAGAAGGGACAGAAGACCAAGAAGGGGCCACCACCTAGGAGAAGTGTCTAGAGGGCCAAGGCCAGTGGTCCCTCCAGTCGCCTGGGCAGAGCAACTGTGGCCTTGAGGAGCCAGTGGTATCTTGGGGCAGAGTGGGGGCTGGGCCAGGCATAGTGTCCCCCTTTTCCCCTTTCCAGCTGTGGCTCACCTGAGCAGGTGCGCTTGTTCCTGTGGAGAACATAGCCCACACGGCAGGAGCAGTAGAAGCCACCCAGGTGGTTGTGGCAGTGGTGGTCACAGGTGGGGGCCTCTCCTGGGGGCACCTGGCACTCGTCAATGTCTGGGGGAGGGCCAGGCAGGCAGGCAGCAGGAAAGGAGAGGGGATATCACTGAGGCCCGGGCTCAGGCTCAGAGGCCCCCAGCCTCACAGCTGCCCTGAGAGGAGCCTCCTCGGGAATGGAGGTGCTTGTGCCCGGCCAAGTGCGAGAGGCCGAACAAAGGCCACTGTGGCCTTCCTGCAGCAAGTGGAGGGAGACCTCTATTTCACCCTTTTTAAACCAGTGAAGGTGAAGCGTCCTGCTCCACGCAGCCAGGCCAGGGCAGGGAGCAGCCTACAAGGGAACCCGGTGGGTAGGCCTCTGTACAGGTTTCACTGAACTCTTAGAGCAGCCTCAGGACAAACACAGAGAGGTTGAACCACTTGCCCAAGGCCACACAGCAAGTCCCTGCAAGAGCCAGAATCTGAAATCAAGCATCGAAGTCCACACGCAGACGCAGTACTCAAGCTAGTGGGGCTTCACCTGCCCATCTGCAAATGGGCTCACCTGGCCCTTGCATCACAGGGGCCCCTAAGGATGTCCCTGGCACAGAAGGGCATTCAGTCTTAGCACCTGGCACCCAAGGAGGGCTTAGTTTAGAGCAGAGATCATGGCCTGTTAGGGATATTTGCATTGTGATGATGTCAGACCAGGTATGCACTCTTGTCCTGCTGGTCTGGCAAGAAGCCAGCCTCAGGGACTAGAGTGGGGGTGGGGAGGAGACCAAAGGGAGGACCAGTCTGGCCTGAGACCGAATCCCGCCCCCACAACCGGCCTCCTCCCCTGCTCACCCTCTGCAGAGTAGAAGGCCTCAAAGCCCGTGAACGGCTTCTCGTTGGAGTAGTCGGAGCGGAAGGTGACATCCAGGCTGGAGCCCGGTGAGTAGAAGGTGTCGTTGCCAGGCGCCCGCTCTGTGTCCGTGCTCTCCGAGCCACACAGCGTGGCCAGCTCCTTGGTCCCGGCGCTCAGCTGGGGGGTTCGGGGGTCACGGGGAGCAAAGGCGCGACGCCAGGCCTGACTGCCCTCCCACCCTCCAAGGTCAGACCCTGCTCCCAGGTGTCCCATCCCCCCGCCTGCCCTGCTGGCACCTTGACAAAGTCATACTCGCACAGGTAGGAGGGCTCCAGCTGGAAGTGGGTGAAGTAGAGGCGCAGGCGGTAGCCGGGGGGCGCCGTCAGGGCCCAGCGCCGCTCCTGGTTGTTGGCGTACTTGTCGGGGAAGCCAGGCGATGCCAGGCGCCCGAACACTGGTTTGGGCCACTGTGGCCCCGAGGACGCAGCCACCAAGCCCCACAGCAGGCCCAGGAAGACCAGCAGCCTGAGGGCGGTGCAGGGCAGGGGCGGTGAGGCCTGCTCTCAGCCCTCACCCCTGCCAAGCAGGTCCTGGGGGCTTCCACCCACCTCATGGTGCACTCGGTGTCCTCCGGCTGACTAGGCACCGTCTGGAGCCCCAGGGAGCCTCACCTTTGATCTGTTTGTCCAGCGCCTGGCCCTGCCCCCAGCCACCCTGGCCTTCTGGGAACAGACCCCATGACTCCTGCCTGCCCAGATTTCTGGGCAGCGAGGGCAGGATGCTCCAGGAGCCAGGGCCTGGGCCTGGGTGACGGCCAGGCCTGGGAACAAATGCTAGCTCTGTCTTCACCCTTGACCTCTGGGGTTCCCCAGCAGTGTGTGACTTCCAAGGTCACGCAGAGTCCTGGGGACAATGATCTCAAAGGTGGTGGCTTCTAGGTGGACATGGGGGAGGCACACAGGCATCTACCTTTCCCTCCTGGCAGAGAGAAGAGGGGAGCTTTAAAAACACGAGTCCACAACAATGGGGAACATGGGCAAGGACATGGAATCGACATTTAGGAAGCTGGAGAAACAGATGGATAGGTGGAAATGATGCTCCAGGAAGCAACTCTGAGCTTGCAGTGAAATCAGGAATTTGCGGCCCCAAGTCCTTCTGGACACAAGTAAGCATCTTGCCAATCCCTGCTTCCCATCCCCCAACCCCAGCAGAAAAGGGTGACTTATTCTTGGAGGAAACACCTGTCAAAGCAGGAGACGAAAGAGACACAGGTTTAATCCCTGGGTTGGGAAGATACCCTGGAAGAGACCATGGTGACCCATTCCAGCGTTCTTGTCTGGAGAATCCCATGGACAAACAGCTTAGCAGGCTACAGTCATACAGTCACACAGAGTCAGACATGACTGAAGCCACTTAGCACACATGCATGCATTCTTGGAGGAAGGATTTGGAGAGTCCCATCCTGCCAAGGATGGCAGGGCCCAACAGCAAACAAGGGATCCATGCAGACAGACCAGCCGTCCTCTGACTCAGCTCCTGGAACCTGGCAGCCACCAGACTTCTCTCTTTTCCCGGGAAGAGTGAAGAGGTCAGGAGGAAAGATCTAAAGATGCTGACTTGAAGGTTCTACATGCAAATGGCTCAGCATATTATCCACCGTGAAGGTCACCAAGCTTCCAATTAGCTTTTTAGTCCCTAGTCTTACAATGAGCAGAACTTTCAATGATTACTGAGGAAAACCGCATACATGAGAAAGACCAAAAAATATCAGCCAACCAACCAACCAACCACAGCAAAACAGAAAACATCAGTGAGAGGGAAATATCCAAAACTAAAAGGAAGCAATCATTCTTTTCAAAAGAAGAGGGCCAGAACAAGAAGCAAACACAGGATGCTTGCTGTTTAGCAAGAGCATTCAGAGAACAAAACATGGTTTGGGGAAATAAAAATACAATAGAAACAAAAAACTCAATAAAATGTTTGGAAGATAAGCTGAAGAAATCTTCCAGAAAATAGAGTTTAAAGAGAAAAAAAAAAAAAAAAAACAGTAAAGATAAGAAGTCTTATATGGGGATTTACCTGGTGGTCCAGTGATTAAGATGCCAAGCTTCCAATGCAGGGGATGTGGTTTTTCGATTCTTAGTTGGGGAACCAAGATTCCACAGGCCCCACAGTGTGGAAAAAATATAAAAAACTAAACAAACAAACAAATATGATTCATTCGTAAGAAGCCCTATACTATGTCAAAGACTGAAAAACAGAAATTCCAGGAAAAGACAACAAAGAAAGCAGAGGGAAGGAAATTATAAACAAAGTAACACAAGGAAACTTCCCAGAAGAGAATGCAAGTTTATTGATTGAAAATGTCACCCAAGTGCCCAGAACAAGAGATGAAAATAGAACTTTACACATGTTATTTCAACACAGTAGAGAGAAAAACTATGTTCTACAAATTGTGAGGTACAGAGAGGGAAGCAGAGGGAAAAATCACATACAAGAGATCAGATATAAATGATCCCGGAGCTCTCAAAGCAACACTGGAAACTAGAAGCCAGACTCCAGTGAGTGCCATATTGGAATATTCACATCCTCAGGTGTAGAACTCTTCCACACTGATCAAACCAGTCAATCCTACAGGATAGCAACCCCGAGTATTCATTGGAAGGACCCATGCTGAAGCTCGGATACTTTGGCCACCTGACGTGAAGAGCTGACTCAGTGGGAAAGACCAGATGCTGGAAAGACTGAAGGCAGAAGGGGTGACAGAGGATGAAGAGGATGGTTGGAGAGCATCACTGACTCATGTGTGCACGTGAACTGGAGCAAACTTCAGGAGACAGTGGAGGACAGAGCAGCCTGGTGTGCTGCAGTCCAGGGGTCACTAAGAGCTGGACACAACTTAGCAACTCAACAGCAACATAGGACTCGGCTGAAAGGATGGGATGTGATGTGTGGCGAGGCATTCGAGGCATCGCAGAGTCTACCTGGCTCTCTTCTGGACCACTTGTTCAGGGGGAAGTCAGCCATCATGAGTGAGAAGTCTCTATGGAGAAGTCCACTTCAAGAGGAAATGGGTTCTCCTGATAACCACCTCTGTAATTTGCTAGTCCCGTGACTGAATCATCTTGGCAGCTGACCCTCCAGCAATAGCGACAGTTTTACTACAGCCTCATGAATGACCCTAAACTGAACCAACCAGCTAAGTCACTCCTAAATTCCTGGCCCACAAGAGACATGCTTACTGTTCCTCTTTCAACCTACTGATTGTTTCCATGTGCTACATTTCGGGCTAATTTTAAATGCTGCAATGATAATAATAATCGAAAACAGCAAATCTCAAAATGTTGAAGGAAGATCATTGCCAACATATTTCTATACTCATCTAAATTCTGAACCCATCGGTTAAGCATGAAGATGGATAAAGACTTTCATGCCTGTCAGATTTTTTAAAACTTTCATCTCTTGTCCCCTTTCTCAGAAAACATCTCAAGGATGTGCTCCACCAAAACGACGGAGTAAAACAAGAAACAGAAAGATACGAGCTCAGAGAATCAAGAGTGGAATTCCATCTGGGTAGTCAGGAGACAGGGAGAAGGCAATGGCACCCCACTCCAGTACTCTTGCCTGGAAAATCCCATGGACGGAGGAGCCTGGTGGGCTGCAGTCCATGGGGTCGCTAAGAGTCGGACACGACTGAGCGACTTCACTTTCACTTCTCACTTTCATGCATTGGAGAAGGAAATGGCAACCCACTCCAGTGTTCTTGCCTGGAGAATCCCAGGGACGGGGGAGCCTGGTGGGCTGCCCTCTATGGGGTCGCACAGAGTTGGACACAACTGAAGCAACTTAGCAGCAGCAGCAGCAGCAGCAGTCAGGAGACAAAGAACAGACTTGTCAGAAAGATGAAAATGATAAAATACCTGTAGAGCCTAAAGATTCTTTAAAAAGCTTTTTTCCAGTAGTTATTTTTCCTAAACAAATGTGAAAATTAAGCAAATGGAAAAAGCCTCCAGAGAAAGCAAGAAGCTATGCCAGAGATAAGAAGGTATCGTTTTTTGTTTTTGTTTTTGTTTTCCTGAGTCTCAGCTGCAAATGTTATTTGCAGGGTTGTAATGGTGCAAACACTGAAGGTGGAGCCAACTGACTCTCATTTAATTGTTGAGAGTGTGGTGGGGGCAGGGAAGCAGAGAGCTACATCTTCACCTTCCCAAATGGGAAATCGACAGATTGTGACTAAAACTCACAACAAGCATACTGTTTAGAGTCAAGATGGTAAATACCAAAATAATCAACAGAAGAGGTGAATGCGGCAGCCTTGGGAGAGAAGAGTGGGTACAAAGAGGGGCTATTTTTCTCCTAACAACTCAGGTGGGAACTACTGGAATCCTTAAAGTGGGGGCAGGGCTGATTTTAATACCTGAACTTCAGGATTCTAGATAGGATTCTTATTCTATTCTCCAAGTCAGAGACTAGACTTGTTCACGGACCTCTTCTGAATTTTGGGGACTTGAGAAGACTTGACTCCCCTCCACCAAACACTGGCTTCTGCAGATGAGTCTGTGTCCACATCACATCCACCCAGCTGTGGGGTCAGTGCTTTTTCTCAAGGCCCATCTCTGTGAGGTGGGTGCAGACTTCACCTACATTTGAGGAAGTGGAGGGATTTACACTGCAGACACCTTCTACTTCCAGGTCAGGTTGTTTTTTTTGTTTGTTTGTTTTGAATCTTCCCAGAGCAGGGATCAAACCCATGTCCCCTGCCTTGGCAGGTGGATTCTAACCACTGGATGACCAGGGCAGTCCCAGGTCAGGCATTCTTGCTACTATTTCTGCAATCTGGGCCCTTTCTTCTTCCCCTGCTCTGAGAAGGAATTCTGATCTCCACCAGCTCAGTGAGAACCATCTGACATGTGCTCTTTGAGAAACCTTGTAACCATGGAGGACCATGCTCCCATTTTACAGACAGGATAACTGAGTCAGGAGTTGTGAGTATCTAAGTCACAGATTTCCCTGGTGGTTCAGACAGTAAAGAATCTGCCGGCAATGTGGGAGACTGGGGTTTGATCCCTGCATTGGGATGATCCACTGGAGGATACTTGGCGACCTACTCCAGCGTTCTTGTCTGGAGAATCCCATGGACAAAGGAGCTTAATAGGCTACAGTCATAGGGTCACATAGAGTCAGACAAGACTGCAGTGACTTGGCACACATGCATGCATTCTTGGAGGAAGGATTTGGAGAGTCCCAGATCATACCGAGAATGGCAGGGCTCAACTGCAAACAAGGGCTCTACGCAGATAGACCAGCCTTCCTTGGACTCAGCTCCTGGAATCTGGCAGCCACCAGGCTTCTCTCTTTTCCCCAGAAAGAGTGAAGAGGTCAGGAGGAAAGATCTAGAGATGCTGACTTAAAGGTTCTACACGAAAATGGCTCAGCATGTTATCCACCATGAAGGTCACCAATAGTCCCTGTCATGTGCTCAGAGCTTCCAGTTAGCTTTTTAGTCCCCAGTCTTACATATGAGCAGAACTTTCAATGATTACTGAGGAATACTTTATACATGAGAAAGACCAAAAAAATATCAACCAACCCACCAACCATAGCAAAAAGAAAACATCAGTGAGAGGGAAATGTCCAAAACTAAAAGGAAGCAATCATTATTTTCAAAGGAAGAGGGCCAGAACAAGAAGCAAGCACAGGTTTCTCAAAGAGCACATGTCAGATGGTTCTCACTGAGCTGGTGGAAATCAGAATTCCTTCTCAGGGCAGGGGAAGAAGAGGAAAGGGCCCAGATTGCAGAAATAGCAGCAAGCACGTGTTTAAAAAGAGCATTCAGAGAACAAAACATGGTTTGGGAAAATAAAAACACAATAGAAAAAAAGAGAAACTCAATAAAATGTTTGGAAGATAAGCCGAAGAAATCTTCCAGAAAATAGAGTTTAAAAATAAATGAAAAAAACCAGTAAAGATTAGAAGTCTTATATGGGGATTTACCTGGTGGTCCAGTGGTTAAGATTCTAAGCTTCCAATGCAGGGGATGCGGTTTTTCGATTTCTAGTTGGGGAAGCAAGATTCCACAGGCCCCATAGTGTGGCAAAAATATAAAAAATTAAACAAACAAACAATTCATTCCTAAGAAGTCCTATACAGTATGTCAAGACTGAAAAACAGATATTCCAGGAAAAGACAACAAAGAAAGCAGAGGAAAGGAAATTATAAACAAAGTAACACAAGGAAACTTCCTGGAAGAGAAGGCAAGTTTATTGATTGAAAATGTCACCCAAGTGCCCAGAATAAGACATGAAAATAGAACTTTATACATGTTATTTCAAAACAGTAGAGAGAAAAATCATGTTCTACAAATTGCGTGATACAGAGAGGGAAGCAGAGGGAAACATCACATACAAAGGGTCAGGATATAAATGATCCCAGAGCTCTCAAAGCAACACTGGAAACTAGAAGCCAGACTCCAGTGAGTGTCATATTGGGATATTCACATCCTCATGTATAGAACTTTTCCACATTGATCAAACCAGTAAATCCTAAAGGATATCAATCCTGAATAGTCATTGGAAGGAAAAATGCTGAAGGTCTGATACTTTGGCCACCTGATGTGAAGAGCTGACTCAATGGAAAAGACCGGATGCTGGGAAAGATTGAAGGCCAAAGGAGGAAGGGGTGACAGAGGATGAAGAGGATGCTTAGATAGCATCACTGACTCATGTATGGACATGAATTGGAGCAAACTTCAGTAGCGGAGATAGCGGAGGACCGAGGAGCCTGGTGTGCTGCAGTCCAAGGTATCACTGAGTTGAACACAACTTAGCAACTGAAGAGCAACACAGGACACGGCTGAAAGGATGGTATGTTATATGTGCTGAGGCGTTTGAGGCATCCCAGCATCCACCTGGCTCTCTTCTGGATCACTTGTACAGGGGGAAGTCAGCCACCATGAATAAGAACAGTCTCTACGGAGAGGTTGACTTGGGGAGGAAATGGGTGCTCCTGATAACCACCTCCGTAATTTGCTAGTCCTGTGACTTCATCATCTTGGCAGCTGACCCTCCAGCAATAGAGACAGCTTTACTGCAGCCTCATGAGTGACCCTAAACTGAACCAACCAGCTAAGTCATCTTAAATTCCAGGCCCACAAAAGACATGCTTATTGTTACTCTTTCAAGCTACTTATTGTTTCCACCTGCTGCATTTCGGGCTAATTTTAAATGCTGCAATAGACAATAAGAATGGAAAACAGCAAATCTCAAAATGTTGAAGGAAGATCATTGCCTACATATTTCTATACTCATCTAAATTCTGTACCCATTAGTTAAGCATGAGATGTAATAAAGGGTTTCATACATTTCATTTTTTTTAAACTTTCAACTCTTGTCCCCTTTCTCAGAAAGTATCTCAGGGATGTGCTCCACCAAAACAAGGGAGTAAACCAAGAAACAGAAAGATATGGTGTCTGAGAGTCAAGAGTGGAATTCCATCTGGGTGTTCAGGAGACACAGAACAGACTTGTCAGAAAGATGGAATTGATAAAACACCTGTAGAACCTAAAGATTCTTTAAAAGGTTGTTTTTTTTCAGTAGTTATTTTTCCTAAATGAATGTGAAAATTATCAAACGGAAAAAGCCTCCAGGGAAAGCAAGAAGCTATGCCAGAGATAGAAGATATCGTTTGTTTTTTTTTCCCCTGAGTCTCAGCTGCAAATGTTATTTGCATGGTTGTAATGGTGCAAACACTGAGTCGGAGCCAACTGAGCCTGTCATTTAATTGTTGAGAGTGTGATGGGAGCAGGGAAGCAGAGAGCTACATCTTCGCCTTCCCAAATGGGAAATCGACAGATTGTGACTAAAACTGACAACAAGCATACTGTTTAGAGTCAAGATGGTAAATACCAAAATAATCAACAGAAGAGGTGAATTCGGCTGCCTCTGGAGAGAAGAGTGAGTATGCTGTTGCTCTGCTAAGTTGCTTCAGTCGTGTCCGACTCTGTGCTACCCCAAAGACGGCAGCCCACCAGGCTCCTCTGTCCCTGGGATTCTCCAGGCAAGAACACTGGAGTGGGTTGCCATTGCCTTCTCCAATGATGAAAGTGAAAAGTGAAAGTGAAGTGGCTCAGTCGTGTCCAACTCTTCATGACCCCATGGACTGTAGCCTACCAGGCTTCTCCGTCCATGGGATTTTCCAGGCTAGAGTACTGGAGTGAGTTGCCATTGCCTTCTCCAGAGTGGGGCTATTTTTCTCCTAACAACTCAGGTGGGAACTACTGGAATCCTTAAAGTGGGGGCAGGGCTGATTTTAATACCTGAACTTCAGGATTCTAGATAGGATTCTTATTCTATTTTCCATGTCAGAGATTAGACTTGTTCATGGCCCTCTTCCTGATTTGGGGGACTTGAGAGGACTTAACTCACGTCTCCACCAAACACTGGCTTCTGCAGTTGAGTCTGTGTCCACATCACATCCACCCAGCTGTGGGGTCAGTGCTTTTCCTCAAGGCCCATCTCTGTGAGGTGGGTGCAGACTTCACCTACATTTGAGGAAGTGGAGGGATTTACACTGCAGACACTTTCTACTTCCAGGTCAGGTTTTTTTTTTTAATTATGTTTTGAATCTTCCCAGAGCAGGGATCAAACCCATGTCCCCTGCCTTGGCAGGTGGATTCTAACCACTGGATGACCAGGGCAGTCCCAGGTCAGGCATTCTTGCTGCTATTTCTGCAATCTGGGCCCTTTCTTCTTCTTCCCCTGCTCTGAGAAGGAATTCTGATTTCCACCAGCTCAGTGAGAACCATCTGACATGTGCTCCTTGATGAAGCCTTGTAACCATTGAGGACCATGCTCCCATTTTACAGACAGGATAACTGAGTCAGGAGTTGTGAGTATCTAAGTCACAGATTTCCCTGGTGGCACAGACAGAAAAGAATCTGCCCACAATGCAGGAGACTGGGGTTTGGGATGATCCACTAGAGGATACTTGGTGACCTACTCCAGCGTTCTTGTCTGGAGAATCCCATGGACAAAGAACTTAGCAGGCTACAGTCATAGGGTCACACAGAGTTGGACATGACTGCAGTGACTTGGCACACATGCATGCATTCTTGGAGGAAGGATTTGGAGAGTCCCAGGTCCTGCCAAGGATGGCAGGGCTCAACTGCAAACAAGGCCTCTATGCAGACAGACCAGCCTTCCTCGGGGTCAGCTCCGAGAATCTGACAGCCCCCAAGCTGCTCTGTTTTTCCCAAGAAGAGTGAAGAGGTCAGGAAGAAAGATCTAGAGATGCTGACTTGAAGGTTCTACAAGCAAATGGCTCAGCATGTCATCCACCATGAAGGTCACCAATAGTCCCTGTCATGCGCTCAGAGCTTCCAATTAGCTTTTTAGTCCCCAGTCTTACATATGAGCAGAACTTTCAATGACTGCTGAGGAATAGCTCATACATTAGAAAGACCAAAAAATACAACCAACCAACCAACAACAGTAAAACAGAAAGCATCAGTGAGTGGGATATGTCCAAACTAAAAGGGAGCAATCATTATTTTCAAAGGAAGAGGGAGAGAACAAGAGGCAAGCACAGGATGCTGTTTAAAAGAGCATTCAGATAACAAAACATGGTTTGTGGAAATAAAAATATTATAGAAAAAAAGAAAAACTCAATAAAATGTTTGGAAGATAAGCTGAAGAAATCTTCCAGAAAATGGAGTTTAAAAAATAATGGAAAAAAAAAAAAAACAACCAGTAAAGAGTCTCATATGGGGATTTTACTGGTGGTCCAATGGTTAAGACTCTGAGCTTCCAATGTAGGGGATGTGGTTTTTCAATTCCTAGTTGGGGAACCAAGATTCCACATGCCGCACTCTGTGGCCAAAAAATAAAAAGCTAAACAAACAAAAATCATTGTTAAGAAGTCCTATATAGTATGTCAAAGACTGAAAAACAGAAATTCCAGGAAAAGACAACAAAGAAAGCAGAGGGAAGGAAATTATAAACAAAATAATATAAGGAAATTTCCCAGAAGAGAATGCAAGTTTATTGATTGAAAATATCACCCAAGTGCCTGGAACAACACATGAAAATAGAACTTTACACATGTTATTTCAACACAGTAGAGAGAAAAATCATGTTCTACAAATTGTGAGGTACAGAGAGGGAAGCAGAGGGAAAAATCACATACAAGAGATCAGATATAAATGATCCCGGAGCTCTCAAAGCAACACTGGAAACTAGAAGCCAGACTCCAGTGAGTGCCATATTGGAATATTCACATCCTCAGGTGTAGAACTCTTCCACACTGATCAAACCAGTCAATCCTACAGGATAGCAACCCCGAGTATTCATTGGAAGGACCCATGCTGAAGCTCGGATACTTTGGCCACCTGACGTGAAGAGCTGACTCAGTGGGAAAGACCAGATGCTGGAAAGACTGAAGGCAGAAGGGGTGACAGAGGATGAAGAGGATGGTTGGAGAGCATCACTGACTCATGTGTGCACGTGAACTGGAGCAAACTTCAGGAGACAGTGGAGGACAGAGCAGCCTGGTGTGCTGCAGTCCAGGGGTCACTAAGAGCTGGACACAACTTAGCAACTCAACAGCAACATAGGACTCGGCTGAAAGGATGGGATGTGATGTGTGGCGAGGCATTCGAGGCATCGCAGAGTCTACCTGGCTCTCTTCTGGACCACTTGTTCAGGGGGAAGTCAGCCATCATGAGTGAGAAGTCTCTATGGAGAAGTCCACTTCAAGAGGAAATGGGTTCTCCTGATAACCACCTCTGTAATTTGCTAGTCCCGTGACTGAATCATCTTGGCAGCTGACCCTCCAGCAATAGCGACAGTTTTACTACAGCCTCATGAATGACCCTAAACTGAACCAACCAGCTAAGTCACTCCTAAATTCCTGGCCCACAAGAGACATGCTTACTGTTCCTCTTTCAACCTACTGATTGTTTCCATGTGCTACATTTCGGGCTAATTTTAAATGCTGCAATGATAATAATAATCAAAAACAGCAAATCTCAAAATGTTGAAGGAAGATCATTGCTAACATATTTCTATACTCACCTAAATTCTGTACCCATCAGTTAAGCATGAAGATGGCATAAAGAGTTTCATGGGTGTCAGATTTTTTTAACACTTTCATCTCTTGTCCCCTTTCTCAGAAAGCATCTCAAGGATGTGCTCCACCAAACCAAGGGGGTAAACCAAGAAACAGAAGGATACGAGCTCAGAGAATCAAGAGTGGAATTCCATCTGGGTAGTCAGGAGACACAGAACAGACTTTTCAGAAAGATGGAAAGATAAAACACCTGTAGAGCCCAAGGATCCTTTAAAAAACTTTTTTTCAGTAATAATTTTTCCTAAATGAATGTGAAAATTAAGCAAATGGAAAAAGTCTCCAGGGAAAGCAAGAAGCTATGCCAGAGATAAGAAGGTATCGTTTTCTTTTTTTTCCTCTGAGTCTCAGCTGCAAATATTATTTGCGTGTTTGTAATGGTGCAAGCACTGAATGTGGAGCCAACTGAGACTGTCATTTAATTGTTGAGAGTGTGGTAAGGGCAGGGAAGCAGAGAGCTACTACATCTTCATCTTCCCAAATGGGAAATCGACAGATTGTGACTAAAACTGACAACAAGCATACTGTTTAGAGTCAAGATGGTAAATACCAAAATAATCAGTGGAAAAGGTGAATGCAGCGGCCTCTGAGAAGAGTGGGCATACAGAGGGGCTATTTTTCTCCTAACAGCTCAGGTGGGATCTATTGGAGTCCTTAAAGTGGGGGCAGGGCTGATTTTAATACCTGAACTTCAGGATTCTAGATAGGATTCTTATTCTATTCTCCAAGTCAGAGACTAGACTTGTTCACGGCCCTCTTCTGGATTTCTGGGGACTTGAGAAGACTCGACTCACATCTCCACTAAACACCTGCTTCCGCAGATGAGTCTGTGTCCACATCACATCCACCCAGCTGTGGGGTCAGTGCTTTTCCTGAAGATCCATCCTTTTGAGATGTATAGACTTTACTCACATTGGAGGAGTGGAGGGATTTACACAGCAGATACCCTCTACTTCCAGGTCAGGCTTTTGTGTGTGTGTGTGTGTGTGTGTTGAATCTTCCCAGAGCAGGGATCAAATCCAAGTCCCCTGTCTGGCAGGTGGATTCTTAAGCACTGGATGACCAGGGCAGTCCCAGGTCAGGCATTCTTGCTGCTATTTCTGCAACCTGGGCCCTTTCTTCTTCCGCTGCCCTGAGAAAGAATTCTGATTTCCCCCAGCTCAGTGAGAACCATCAGACATGTGCTCCTTGATGAAACCTTGTAACCGTTTAGGACTATTGCCCCCATTTTACAGACAGGATAACTGAGTCAGGAGTTATATCTAAGTCACAAGCTTCCCTGGTGGCTCAGACAGTAAAGAACCTGCCTGCAATGTGGGAGACTGGGGTTTGATCCCTGCATTGGGAAGATACTCTGGAGGAGAGCATGGGAACCCACTCCAGTATTTTCTCCTAGAGAATTCCATGCACAGATGAGCCTGGAAGGCTACAGTCCATGGGGTTGCAAAGAGCTGCACATGACTGAGCAACTAACACTTTTGTCACAGAGTTAGTGTGACCCAGGTCCAGTATCCCCAGAGATGGAACCCATTTTCACTACCTTCCTTCATTCCTCTGATCATACTCAAGATGGGCCCTCCTGGAGCTTGGTCACTGTCGGGCCTAAGACGGGGAGGTAGGGCACGAACAGTGGAGGTCCGGGCAGACACCCTGCTGGGAGCACCAGGGTCCTCAGGCTGAGCTGCCCTGCAGATGGAGTGGAGCAGCTCCTAGAGGCCTACAGTCTGGTGTGGCCTTGGGAGGTCACCTGATGCTATGTGGAGTTAATAGTATCTACCTTCCTTCCTTAATTAAGGTTAAAGGAATTAAAGCAGGTGACAGGACAGTGCTCCTCAACTGGCCATCACTAGTCTTCCTTTGCCTGGTACTCACCTTGTAGCCCAGATAAGTCCTGACTTCACCGGGCCTCCCAGGGAGGAAGACCGGGGTGGAATGGGGAACTCAGCTTGGGGTCAGACTTGCTGACCAGGGATGAACATCAAAAAGTGCCCAGAGTCCAAGAGCTTCAGGATGATGGAGAAGCCCAGAGAGGGTGGTGACTGGCCTGAGGCCACCAAAGGAGTAGGTGGCAGAGCCGGACCCCTGTTCCCAATCCCATTATGACTGCAGTCTTAGCCCCTGCTGACTGGGGACTCCAAAGTGGGTGCCCAGGGTAGGGGTGGGGTTGGGGGGACCCTCCAACTACCACCAGGTTGGAGTGACTCTCTTGTCCTGCTCCCTGCCCCCTCAGTCTCCCAGGTTAACGTGTTCCCTGGCCACACCGCTGCCGAGGGCAGATGTGGGGCCGGGATTGGTGAGGCCAGCTCTTGCAAGGAGTGAGGACCTTTCCTTGCCAATCCTGAGTAAGGAGTGGGCTAAATGCCCCCTTCCCCAATCTGTACCCCGTTGTGGTGACTCTGGTCCCACCACCAGAGCCCCAGTCCTGGCAGCCAGGAGGGCTGAGGCATCTGCAGGTTCAGCACCTTGGAGAGGGGACAGTCCTGCGCCCACAGAGTCCTCGTGGGCAGCTGCCCGCACCTGCTTTCTCAGCCTCTCAACACTTGGGGGAAGTTTCTAGGAACTTACCAGAGGGGACACTCATGAGGAGGGGAGGCAGGATTTGAACCCAGGTCTAAAATCTGAGCCAAGTCAAGGTACCTAATGTGCACGCCCAAGGAACTGGATCCCAACCAAGCTCCAGACAGCTGCCTCTGGGGTCACTGCCACCACCTTCCCCACAATGTGACCTGGCCCAGATTCTTCTGAGAGCCCTGCTGTGCAGCCCCAAGGGAAGGCAAATCCCTTGATTTTGACAACTCCTGAGCCCAGACCCCATGGGTCTAACACCACCAACCTTGTGTGGGGCTTGGGGATGGAATGATTAAGGGCCGCTTCTCAGGACAGACTTGGGCCAGTGTGATAACTGTTGCATCTCTGGGTCCTACAGAGCTCAAGGGGCTGGCCCAAGGTCACACAGGGAGCAGCCTGCCTGCTCCCACAGCAGATACTTGGAGGCCAGACAGGGGGGCCAACTCAGGGTCTGGCACACAGGAGAACCCACTGATGGCTGAGGTAGCCCCTGCCTGGGCCCATCTGAAGTCCAGGGACACACAATCCAGAATTTTGTTATAAATACATGTGTTTGGTGAGTGAGGGGCAACAGAGGTGGGGGAGATGCTGTACACAGCTGGTATAGGTTTGGTGGCTGAATGCCACCCAGAGGAAGACAGACAGTCCACCCGCTAGGGCCAGCCGGACAGCGTTCTGGGGCCTGTAACAGTCAGTTGGTGGGCAAGCCAGCAGGGGTCTTGTCCGGGGCTGGCGAGACCCAGGTGCCCCAGAGGCTCCCTGTCCGAGGTCGTGGGCGGCGTCAGCAGCAGTACCCGGGCTCAGCTCACATCATTCAGGGCCTGGAAGGACACAAGGCCTAGTCAGGAGGGGGCTGGGCTGGGGGGGTGGGCAAGATGGCCCTTCAGGGAGCCCTGGGTACGCCCTGCCCCGCGGGGGGTGGGGCTCACCTTTCGGGCAAACTCAGGCAGGACGAAGGCTGCCCGGTGCACATCGGAGTTGTAGTATTTCAGCTGCATCTCTTCCACCTGCTTCTGCATCAGCGGCTGCAAGGGCTCCCGGAAGTTGGTGCTCTGGGGACAGGGGTGTGTCTCAGAGACATGCTCTCCTGGCCCACCTGCCAGGCTCCCGCCCCCACCCGGGGGCCAGTCCACTTCGGCTCACTGGGTTCTTGCTGCACAGCATGAAGCCGATCTGGCCGCTGGGGTAGGTGGGGATGGTGCAGTAGGCGTAGTCCACCACTGGGAAGAGAGACTTGCAGAAGTGCCGCATCTCCTTGATGAGGTCCAGGTGCAGCCACTGGCACTCACCTATGGTGGGGGGTCGGGGGTGGGTGGTCAGATGATGTCAGCACTGGCTGGGCGCAGTGCCTGGTCCAGCCCCAGCCGGACCCCTCCCTGCGGGAGCCCGGCTCACCCAGCAGCACCCAGTCCACCCTAGCCCCCTCACCCTGGCAGCAGAGAATGCCGTCCTCCTTGAGGGCAGTCTTCATGAGCTGGTAGTAGGACTCCTTGAAGAGGCTCTCAGCAGGACCTGCAGAGGCGGGGGGCGAGGGTGGGGGGAGACAAGCGCCAAGGGACACCGCCTGAGCCTGCCTCTGGGGGCATGAGGGCCACTCTCACCCCAAGATACACATCCACACAGCCACCAGGGGGCAGAGCTGGAAGTTGAAAGCCAGGCCTGTGGAACTCAGAAACCAACCAAGTAGAGGGTGCTTTGGAAGGGTGCAGGGATCTAGTGCCCCAGTGTGAAGGGGCTACACGTTTTAACCCCATTCCTGGGGGATTCTTGTTGGCACTGCATCAGGGCAGTCTCCAGCCTGGGCCTTGGTTTAAGATTGTATCACATGGAACTTCCCTGGTAGTCCAGTGACTAAGACTGCATTCCTAATGCAGGGGGCTCAGGTTTGATCCCCAGTGGGGGAACTAGATCCCACGTGCTACAACTAAGACCCAGTGCAGCCAAATAAAAATAAGTGTTAAAAAAGAAAAGAAAAAAGATGAGATCCTTGCACATATCCTGATGCTGGCCTGTTGGGGGCACAGAGGAGGCTGAGAAGGAAACTGGGGCCTCAGTGGACCAAGGCCCCACTCTCCTCCAGGCTCTAAACCAACTCTGGGCAGTAGCCTAGTGGCCCTACTCTGCTGAGCCATGTTTGAGGGGGTAGGTGACACCTCAGAAGGGAAAAGAGCCGCACTAGTTCTGGAGGGGCCCTCCATCCTCTATTCTGCAACTCGGGCTTGGGACACAGATGGAGATGCTGGCCTCCCCTCTGGTGGCTGCCAGAGGCCCCAGGCCAAACCCGCTTACCCATGGGATCTGAGGAGTCAGTGATGATGACGTCAAAGGCGTCCTGGTTCTGTTTCATGAACTCAAAACCATCACCCACGTGTAGGGTCAGCTTTGAGCTGGAGTAGCCAACGGCCATGCTGGGCAGGAACTTCTTGGAGACTTGAATGACATCCTGGGGAGGGGACAGGAGGTAACAGGTTGGGCCACAGGGGTTGTGGACCCTGGAGCCAGAGTTGAGTGGGACCCCTTCTCAGAGCCTGATTCACCTTAGACAAGCCATTCATTTGTGGAACCTCAGTTTGCACATCTGTACAGCAGGGAGCAGCTTGGTACCTCCCCTTCTCAGAGGGCTGACTCCCACCAGCAGCTTGGACCACACTTCCGCCACCCCTGCTCCCCCTCCCCAAACCCAAGTGCCCCAGGAGAGTGGTTTCCTTACTATTTCAGAGTAAGGAATTTATTTCAGAGGGCTGGAATTCCACCTGGCCTGTATGCCTCACTACGCACACCTTTATCAGATAACCCTTTGACTCCTAAGTTGAATGTCAACTCCAAGGAGGCAGGACTAGACCTGCTGATGTACCAGTGAACCTGGCACCTAAATGCTCATGAAAGCCCCCAGCTGCTGTAAAGGACAAAAGGAGTCCTCGGGACTTCTGCGAAGCATCAGCTCTCAGTGTTACTAAGAAATAACATCAGCCGCACACCTTCTGTGCACCAAGTGCTTTCCTGTCTGCTTTTCCTACTGAAGCCTCCAACGTGCTCTTGAGACCAAGAAACAGGCCTGGAAAGGTTAAGCAACTTGCCCGGTGGTAAACAGCCAATTCAGGGCAAACTGGGACTTGAACCCAGACCCACCCAGCTGTGCGCTCACCTCATCAATCTCACACTGGACCACGGCCTCCACAGAGGAATGCTTGACCACCTCCCGCAGGACGCCTCCGTCCCCGCCCCCAATGATCAGCACCTGCCAAGGGGAGGAAGAGTCAGCCAGGAGCCGGGCAGGAGCCCCACCAAATAGGCTCCAGCGGGAGTTAGTGGCCGGCCTCTCTGCCCCCTAAACCGCACTGAGCAGACACAGCTCCCTGGAACAATTTCTCAGCTTCCCTGTGTCACAGACCTAATCACTTCATCTTCCACTTTGTCCCCTTTGCCTGGGAACTCCTGCCAAGGCTGCTCCATCTCAAGCTTCAGGTCTCAGCCCCGGTGTTAGCCCCCACCCCTTGTGAAATGGGCAGCTCCTCCCCTCTAGGCCCCTCTTCCTCGCTATCACTTCTCTGACAACCCTTTGGGCAGGGCTGAGCACTGGGCACTCCTGGGGCCCCCAGCACTGTTCTGTGGGGGCTATCCCTCGGCCCAGGGCTGGATCTAGCTGGGATGGGGTACCTTGCGTGGGTTGGGGTGGCTGCAGAGGGGCAGGTTGGCGATCATCTCCTGGTAGGAGAACTCGTCCCTCTCCGTGCACTGGATAACGCCGTCCAACACCAGCACATTCCCGTAGCTCTTACTGAGGGCGGGAGTGACAGTCAGCGACCTGGGCTCCTCGGGAAGGGGGCAACGTGCCCCCCACTCGCCCAGGGTGAGAAGAATCTCTCCCAACCTGCCGAGGGGGCTCCAGGGGTGAGTCCGGGGGGTGACACGTGGCGAGGATCGGCGGGCGGGCCCGCTGGGTGGAGGCTGGACGCGGGGTCCCGGCTCTGACGTGTCCGGGACTGACACGTGGAGCTCGGCGCAGCGGGTCGGCGCAGATTCCGGCTCCCTCCCCGCCGAGGTGGACCGCCCGAAAAGCCGGTCCCCAGCCCAGCGAGAAGGATGCGGGTTGGGGAGGGGACGGAGGGAAGAGACGGGCCTAGTTCACGAGAACTTCTGACAGTTTTGCAGGGGAAGGAGCGGGCAGAGACGGCCGGGGGGGCGTCCGGAGGTAAAGCGCGCAAGACAGGGGTCCGACAGGAAGAGGGTCGGGCTGGGCCGAGCCCAGGGCTGGAGTGCCGGCGGGCTGCGCGGGGCCGGGCGGCCGGGGCGCTGGGCCGGGCGGGCGCGGGTACCTGCGGAAGACGAGGATATCCTGGTACCGCGAGCGTTGATGGTGTAGCAGCTGCTCCACCTGCAGAGACAGGGCCTGGCCGGGCCACAGGCTGCACGTCTCGCGGAACCAGCCCTCGCGGATGGCAGCGGGGCCGGGGGCGGCAGGGCCGTCGGGGCCAGGCTCCATGGCGGGCGGGCGGGCTGGCGGTGCGGGGCGCGGGCCCGGGACTGCAGGCCGCGCGGAGCCACAGCACAACGGGACCAACTCCGCCCGCCGCCCGCGCGGCAACCTAACCCGGCCGGCGGGGCGGGGCCTGTTGCCAGGGGCGGGCCCCAAGCCCCCCAGTGGCGGCGCCTGTGCGCGGCAGCCTGGCGGCCCCGCCCCCTCCGGCGTCCGAGCGCACTCATTGGTCTCCGACCTGCAGCGCGGCGTCCAGTGGCTGCGGCGGGCCGTCCGTCTGCGGCAGCAGGCTAGTGAGGCAGCTTCCCTGGGCCACGTGGGGCCGGGCTCGGGGAGGCACAGACTGGCCCGAGAGGGAGTGAGGGGTACCCGACTCAGCAAGGGAAACCTGAGCTGACATCTCGGGCCCGGCGCGGCGTGTCGGCGCGGCGTGTCGGAGCGCCGAGACGTCAGGGCTGCCGGCTTGAACCCTTGGGCTGGAAACACTGGACCGGGTGGCTACACTGTCGAAAGAAGAGTTAGGTTGTTTCGCTGGAGCTAGAGTAGAATGAATGTATCATCTTTACCGCGTCCGCAAATTTGAGTCCGTGTTGGACTTCAGCACAGCAGTGTGCTTGGTCGGGGGCACAACGAGGGTTATATTTACTTGAGAAGAGCATCACAGCCCCAGGACTTAAGCTCGATTTAGGCATTTCCCCTTAGATTCTCTGATCCTTGGGCGTATGGCTGCTGAATGAGAAAGAGTTCTTTTCTAAACGAGTTTCTAAATTTACCAGCAGTGTCCCGGAAGAGGCCAACACATGCATATTCAGCACCAAAAAAGACTGGCACACAGGGTTTTTGTTGTTTTTTTTTTTTTGACAAACTGGGCCTCGCTCCTTGAAAGGTGGGCGGGAATGTGCTTTCTGATTTTGTGAAAATGTCAAGGAACTTTTCTGAATCACATTAAGCATGCTAATTACCAAATATTAAATGCTAATTGCTCTACATGCTTAGTTCTTCGCATGCCAGGGCAGGGAGGTGAAACTGGCATAAGCCACGGGTGACATTATGACAAGGGTGTTTTTTTTTTTGAGGGACTTTTTGTAATGCTGAAAGCTCAGCTTCTCTGTACACTGTTGCAGAATCAAATCTCAGAGACAGTTTTGGGTGATACTTCACCCAAATACTATACCTTTTCTACTGGAAAGGGTAGCTTTCTTGCTTCACCAGGTAAAGGGGGATACAGAGGGCTCATGCCCTCAAAACCATGTGTCCCCAACTTGGGGAAGACAGTGACAAGTTTTCTAGTCATTGCTTAAAGAGGGCATGATCAGCTCGTGGACATTCTTCTAATGGGTTGGTGGTAAAGTAAGTAGGAGTCCACATCGTCAACCTTCAAGTCAAACTGGTATGGGGTCTATGTGCTTGTGGGCAGCATCAGTTCAGTTCAGTCACTCAGTCGTGTCCAACTCTTTGCGACCCCATAGACTGCAGCAGGCCAGGCTTCCCTGTCCATCACCAGCTCCCAGAGCTTGCTCAAACTCATGTCCATCAAGTCAGTGATGCCATCCAACCATCTCATCCTCTGTCATCCCCTTCTCCTCCTGCCTTCAATCTTTCCCAGCATCAGGGTCTTTTCTAAGGAGTCAGCTCTTTGCATCAGGTGGCCAAAGTATTGGAGCTTCAGCATCAGTCCTTCCAATGAGTATTCAGGACTATTTCCTTTAGGATTGACTGGTTGGATCTCCTTGCAGTCCAAGGGACTCTCAAGAGTCTTCTCCAACACCACAGTTCAAAAGCATCAATTCTTCAGCAATCAGCTTTCTTTATGGTCCAACTCTCACATCTATGACTACTGGAAAAACCATAGCCTTGACTAGATGGACCTTTGTTGGCAAAGTAACGTCCCTGCTTTTTAATATGCTGTCTAAGTTGGTCACAGCTTTTCTTCCAAGGAGCAAGTATCTTCATTTCATGGCTGCAGTCACCATCCACAGTGATTTTGGAGACCAAGAAAATAAAGTCTGTCACTGTTTCCATTGTTTCTCCATCTATTTGCCATTAAGTGATGGGATTGGATGCCATGATCTTAGTTTTCTGAATGTTGAGTTTTTTCTCCAGCTTTTTCACTCTCCTCTTTCCCTTTGATCAAGAGGCTCTTTTTTGCTTTCTGCCATAAGGGTGGTGTCCTCTGCATATCTGGGGTTACTGATATATCTCCCGGCAATCTTGATTCCAGCTTGTGCTTCATCCAGCCTGGCATTTCGTATGAGGTACTCTGCATAGAAGTTAGATAAGCAGGGTGAAAATATACAGCCTTGATATACTCCTTTCCCAATTTGGAACCAGTCTGATGTTCCATGTCCAGTTCCAACTGTTGCTTCTTGACCTGCATACAGATTTCTCAGGAAGCAGGGAAGGTGGTCTGGTATTCCCATCTCTTGAAGAATATTCCACAGTTTGTGGTGATCCACACAGTCAAAGCCTTTGGCATAGTCAATAAAGCAGAAGCTGATGTTTTTCTGGAAGCAGATGTTTTCTCTTGCCTTTTTTATGATCCAATGGATGTTGGCAACTTGATCTCTGTTTCTTCTGGCTTTTCTAAATCCAGCTTGAACATCTGGAAGTTCTCAGTTCACGTACTGTTGAAGCTTGGCTTGGAGAATTTTCAGCATTATTTTGCTAGTGTGTGAGATGAGTGCAATTGTGTGGTAGTTTGAACATTCTTTGGCATTGCCTTTCTTTGGGATTGGAATGAAAACTAACCTTTTCCAGTCCTGTGGCCACTTCTGAGTTTTCCAAATTTGCTGGCATGTTGAGTGCAGCACTTTACCAGCATCATCTTTTATGACTTGAAATAGCTTAACTAGAATTTCATCACCTCCACTAGCTTTGTTCCTAGTGATGCTTCCTAAGGCCCACTTGACTTTACATTCCAGGATGTCTGGCTCTAGGTGGGTGATCACACTATCATGGTTATCTGGGTCACTTTTTTGTATAGATCTTCTGTGTATTCTTGCCACCTCTTCTTAATATCTTCTGCTTCTCTTAGGTCCATATTGTTTCTGTCCCTAATTGTGCCCATCTTTGCATGAAATATTCCCTTGGTATCTCTAATTTTTTTGAAGACATCTCTAGTCTTTCCCATTCTGTTGTTTTCCTCTATTTCTTTGCACTGATCATTAAGAAGCCTTTCTTATTTCTCCTTGCTATTCTTTCGAACTCTGCATTTAGATGGGTATATCTTTCCTTTTCTCCTTTGCCTTTCACTTCTCTTCTTTTCTCAGCTATTTGTAAGGCCTCCTCAGACAACCATTTTGCCTTTTTGCCTTTCTTTTTCTTGGGGATGGTTTTGATCACTGCCTTCTGTACAATGTCACAAACCTCTGTCCATATTTCTTCAGGCAACCTGTCTATCAGATCTAATGCCTTGAAACAATTTGTCACTTTTACTGTATAATCATAAGAGATTTGATTTAGGTCATACCTGAATGGTCTAGTGGTTTTCACACTATCTTCAATTTAAATCTGAATTTGGCAATAAAGAGTTCATGATCTGAGCTACAGTGAGCTCCCGGTCTTGTTTTTGCTGACTGTATAAAGCTTCTCCATCTTTGGCTGCAAAGATGACTTGCAATCAATCTGATTTCAGTGTTGGCCATCTGGTGATGTCCATGTGTAGAGTCTTCTCTTGTGTTGTTGGATGAGGGTGTTTGCTATGACCAGTGCGTTCTCTTGGCAAAATTCTATTAGCCTTTGCCCTGCTTCATTATGTGCTCCATGGCCAAACTTGCCTTTACTCCAGGTATCTCTTGACTTCATACTTTTACATTCTAGTCCCCTGTAATGAAAAGGACATCTTTTTTTGGTGTTAGTTCTAGAAGGTCTTTTAGGTCTTCATAGAATTGTTCAATCCTGTTTCCCTATCCCTGTGGGCAGCATACCATTGCTAATCACTAACTTCTCCCTCCTGGAGGGGGTTTCCATATCTGCAAAATAGTTCAAAGATAATGTTGTCTACTGGAGATAAGCTACTGGAGATCAGTGGAGAAATAACTCCAGAAAGAATGAAGGGATGGAGCCAAAGCAGAAACAACACCCAGTTGTGGATGGGACTGGTGATAGAAGCAAGGTCTGATGCTGTAAAGAGCAATATTGCATAGGAACCTGGAATGTTAGGTCCATGAATCAAGGCAAATTGGAAGTGGTCAAATAGGAGATGACAAGAGTGAACGGTAACATTCTAGGAGTCAGTGAACTAAAATGGACTGGAATGGGTGAATTTAACTCAGGTGACCATTATATCTACTACTGTGGGCAGGAATCCCTTAGAAGAAATGGAGTAGCCATCATAGTCAACAAAGGAGTCTGAAATGCAGTACTTGGATGCAATATCAAAAACGACAGAATAATCTCTGTTCGTTTCCAAGGCAAACCATTCAATATCACAGTAATCCAACTCTATGCCTCGACCAGTAATGCTGAAGAAGCTGAAGTTGAACAGTTCTATGAAGACCTACAAGATATTTTAGAATTAACACCCCCAAAAGATGTCCTTTTCATTACAGGGGACTGGAATGCAAAAGTAGGAAGTCAGGAAACACCTGGAGTAACAGGCAAATTTGGCCTTGGAGTACGGAATGAAGCATGGCAAAGGCTAATAGAGTCTTGCCAAGAGAACACACAGGTCATAGCAAACACCCACTTCCAATAACACCAGAGAAGACTCTACACATGGATATCACCAGATGGCCAACACTGAAATCAGATTGATTATATTCTTTGTAGCCAAAGATGGAGAAGCTCTATACAGTCAGCAAAAACAAGACCGGGAGCTCACTATGGCTCAGATCATGAACTCCTTATTGCCAAATTCAGACTTAAATTGAATAAAAGTGGGAAAACCACTAGACCATTCAAGAATGACCTAAGTCAAATCCCTTATGATTATACAGTGGAAGTGACAAATAGATTTAAGGGACTAGATCTGGTAGATAGAGTGCCTGATGAACTATGGAATGAGGTTCGTGACATTGTACAGGAGACAGGGATCAAGACCATCCCCAAGAAAACGAAATGCAAAAAAGCAAAATGGCTGTCTGAGGAGGGCTTACAAATAGCTGTGAAAAGAAGAGAAGCAAAAAGCAAAGAGAAGGAAAGATATACCCATTTGAATGCAGAGTTCCAAAGAACGGCAAGGAGAGATAAGAAAGCCTTGCTCAGCGATCAATGCAAAGAAATAGAGGAAAACAATAGAATGGGAAAGACTAGAGCTCTCTTCAAGAAAATTAGAGATACCAAGGGAAGATTTCACACAAAGATGGGCTCAATAAAGGACAGAAATGGTATGGACCTAAGAGAAGCAGAAGATATTAAGAAGAGGTGGCAAGAATACACAGAGTTCAGTTCAGTCGCTCAGTCGTGTCTGACTCTGCGACCCCATGAATCGCAGCACGCCAGGCCTCCCTGTCCATCACCAACTCCCGGAGTTCACTCAGACTCACGTCCATCGAGTCAGTGATGCCATCCAGCCATCTCATCCTCTGTCGTCCCCTTCTCCTCCTGCCCCTAATCCCTCCCAGCATCAGAGTCTTTTCCAATGAGTCAACACTTTGCATGAGGTGGCCAAAGTACTGGAATTTCAGCTTTAGCATCATTCCTTCCAAAGAAATCCCAGGGCTGATCTCCTTCAGAATGGACTGGTTGGATCTCCTTGCAGTCCAAGGGACTCTCAAGAGTCTTCTCCAACACCACAGTTCAAAAGCATCAATTCTTTGGCGTTCAGCCTTCTTCACAGTCCAACTCTCATATCCATACATGACCACAGGAAAAACCATAGCCTTGACTAGATGGACCTTTGTTGGCAAAGTAATGTCTCTGCTTTTGAATATGTTATCTAGGTTGGTCATAACTTTCCTTCCAAGGAGAAAGCGTCTTTTAATTTCATGGCTGCAGTCACCATCTGCAGTGATTTTGGAGCCCCCAAAAATAAAGTCTGACACTGTTTCCACTGTTTCCCCATCTATTTCCCATTAAGTGGTGGGACCGGATGCCATGATCTTCGTTTTCTGAATGTTGAGCTTTAAGCCAACTTTTTCACTCTCCTCTTGCACTTTCATCAAGAGGCTTTTTAGTTCCTCTTCACTTTCTGCCATAAGGGTGGTGTCATCTGCATATCTGAGGTTATTGATATTTCTCCCGGCAATCTTGATTCCAGCTTGTGCTTCATCCAGCCCAGTGTTTCTCATGATGTACTCTGCATATAAGTTAAATAAGCAGGGTGACAATATACAGCCTTGACGTACTCCTTTTCCTATTTGGAACCAGTCTGTTGTTGCATGTCCAGTTCTAACTGTTGCTTCCTGACCTGCATACAGATTTCTCAAGAGGCAGGTCAGGTGGTCTGGTATTCCCATCTCTTCCAGAATTTTCCACAGTTTATTGTGATCCACACAGTCAAAGGCTTTGGCATAGTCAATAAAGCAGCAATAGATGTTTTTCTGGAACTCTCTTGCTTTTTTGATGATCCAGCAGATGTTGGCAATTTGATCTCTGGTTCCTCTGCCTTTTCTAAAACCAGCTTGAACATCAGGAAGTTCACGGTTCACGTATTGCTGAAACCTGGCTTGGAGAATTTTGAGCATTACTTTACTAGCATGTGAGATGAGTGCAATTGTGTGGTAGTTTGAGCATTCTTTGGCATTGCCTTTCTTTGGGATTGGAATGAAAACTGACCTTTTCCAGTCCTGTGGCCACTGCTGAGTTTTCCAAATTTGCTGAAATTGAAGAAAGTAGGGAAAACCACTAGACCATTCAAGTATGACCTAAATCAAATCCCTTATGATTATACAGTGGAAGTGACAAATAGGTTTAAGGGCCTAGATCTGGTAGATAGAGTGCCTGATGAACTATGGAATGAGGTTCGTGACATTGTACAGGAGACAGGGATCAAGACCATCCCCAAGAAAACGAAATGCAAAAAAGCAAAATGGCTGTCTGGGGAGTCCTTACAAATAGCTGTGAAAAGAAGAGAAGCGGAAAGCAAAGGAGAAAAGGAAAGATATAAGCATCTGAATGCAGAGTTCCAAAGAATAGCAAGAAGAGATGAGAAAGCCTTCCTCAGCGATCAATGCAAAGAAATAGAGGAAAACAACAGAATGGGAAAGACTAGAGATGTCTTCAAAAAAATTAGAGATACCAAGGGAACATTTCATGCAAAAATGGGCTTGATAAAGGACAGAAGTGGTATGGACCTAACAGAAGCAGAAGATATTAAGAAGAGGTGACAAGAATACACAAAAGAACTGTACAAAAAAGATCACGATGCTGTGATCACCCACCTAGAGACAGACATCCTGGAATGTGAAGTCAAGTGGCCTTAGGAAGCATCATTACGAACAAAGCTAGTGGAGGTGATGGAATTCCAGTTGAGCTATTTCATATCCTAAAAGATGATGCTAGTAAAGTGCTGCACTCAATATGCCAGCAAATTTGGAAAACTCAGAAGTGGCCACAGGACTGGAAAAGGTCCGTTTTCATTCCAATCCCAAAGAAAGGCAATGCCAAAGAATTCTCAGACTACTGCACAATTTCCCTCATCTCACACGCTAGTAAAGTAATGCTCAAAATTCTCCAAACCAGGCTTCAGCAATACGTGAACCGTGAACTTCCAGATGTTCAAGCTGGAACCAGAGATCAAATTGCCAACATCCACTGGATCATAGAAAAAGCAAAAGAGTTCCAGAAAAATATCTATTTCTGCTTTATTGACTATGCCAAAGCCTTTGACTGTGTGGATCACAATAATCTGGAAAATTCTGGAAGAGTTGGAAATACCAGACCACCTGACCTGCCTCTTGAGAAATCTGAGTACAGGTCAGGAAGCAACAGTTAGAACTGGACATGGAACAACAGACTGGTTCCAAATTGGGAAAGGAGTACGCCAAGGGTGTATATTGTCACCCTGCTTATTTAACTTATATGCAGAGTACACCATGAGAAACGCTGTGCTGAATGAAGCACAAGCTGGAATTAAGGTTGCCGGGAGAAATATCAATAACCTCAGATATGCAGATGACACCACCCTATGGCAGAAAGTGAAGAACTAAAGAGCCTCTTGATGAAAGTAAAAAAGGAGAGTGAAAACATTGGCTTAAAGCTCAACATTCGGAAAACTAAGATCATGGAATGTGGTTCCATCACTTCATGGCAAATAGATGGGGAAACAGTGGAAGACTTTATTTTCTTGGGCTCCAAAATCACTGCAGATGGTGACTGCAGCCATGAAATCAAGACACTTGCTCCTTGGAAGAAAAGCTATGACCAACCTAGACAGCTTATTAAAAAGCAGAGATATTACTTTGCCAACAAAGGTCCGTCTAGTCAAAGCTATGTTTTTTCCAGTAGTCATGTATGGATGTGAGAGTTGGACTATAAAGAAAGCTGAGCACTGAAGAATTGATGCTTTTTGACCTGTGGTGTTGGAGAAGACTCTTCAGAGTCCCTTGGACTGCAAGGACATCCAACCAGTCCATCCTAAAGGAGATCAGTCCTGAGTATTCATTGCAAGGACTGATGTTGAAGCTTAAACTGCAGTACTTAGCCACCCGATGTGAAGAGCTGACTCCTTAGAAAACACCATGATGCTGGGAAAGATTGAGGGCAAGAGGAGAAGGGGACAACAGAGGATGAGATGGTTGGATGGCATCACTGACTCGATGGACTTGAGTTTGGGTAAACTCTGGGAGTTGGTGATGGACAGGGAGGCCTGGTGTGCTGTGGGTCATGCGGTCACAAAAAGTTAGACACAACTGAGTGATTGAACTGAACTGAATGTTGTATATATCTGTTGTTAGAGAAACACTATTGCTTGTTTCTCCATGATCTTGAATCCCTTCCCTTCCCTAATTAACAACTGCTTGAATCTGCCCACTGAAAGTCAGAGAAGTTCCTGGAGGCTGAATGAAGGCTGTTTCCTATAATCAAAGGAATGGGACATGGAGGCCTTGTGCCCAGGAGCCCCACAGGGCCCTGCATGGGATCAATACTCTCCTTTTCTTTGATACTCCTCAACCTTGAGAACAGATGTTGGATGAGAAAAGGGAATAATTGTTTTTGGGTAGAACTCAGCAGAGGATGGGATTTCCTGGTGGCTCAGAAGGAAAAGAATCTGCCTTCAATGCAGGAGACCTGGGTTCAATCCCCAGGTCAGGAAGATCCCCTGGAGAAGGGAATGGCAACCCATTCCAGTATTTTTCCCTGGAGAATCCTATGCATAGAGGAGCCTGGTGAGCTATACTTCATGGGGTCACAAACAACCGGACATGACTGAGCAACACACACACACACACACACATCAGAGGAACTTGGTTTTGGGGGAACTCAGTTTTAATCCCCACTTGGTTTTATCTTTCCCCAAATCTTTCAGGGAATGAAGTGATGACTACTGTAACTACTTTAAGCTGAGATGGGGCATAGTCCTGCCAACTTTGGGGGAATAGATACTGAATTGGAAATAGTTGAGTTCCATGTCCTGGATCCAGGTCTCATATGATTAAATCTCAATCCCTTGTTCTGCCATTTTGGTGCAGCAGACCCAGTTAGAGGTGAACTTTAGAAGTTAGAACAGCTAGAACTTTAGTAGACAGAACAGATCTCGTTTCCTTAGGAATTCAGGAGAATAAGTCTGAAAACCAGTCTGGAACTGGCACTTCAGAGACTTATTGTAGCCAGTTGTTTCCAGGCCATTCCCTACATGGGGAAAACCCATCAGAATCCAGGGGAGACCTGGAAATAGGAAGCTGGCCACATAACTAGCAGTTAGAATGACTGAAAGAATCAGCATATGAATCTGTAGGTAGAAGGTATAAGAAAGGGTAAGAACACAGAACTTTCACTCTGCTTGTTGGAACAATACAATGTCTGCTTCTCAGGAGTCTGCTTGCTGACTTGGCTGGTCATCTGGTAATCTTTTTACTCTGGTGTGATGTACCCACAGTTTTACCCCATCCAGTTTTAGAGAGGTGTGAATAGTAAGTAGTAAGAAGAATGTTATAGGGTCCCTTCTTTTATTTTCAAGCTGCAGCTCAGGTTATTGCTTTTTTCACATTTTCAGTAGCATTCAGTTTCTTGCTCTGAAGGGATGGAAGGAAGCTTCTGGGTGGGGGTGGGGGGCGACCGGTGGAACACAAACTCATGCATAGCAGTTAGTTGTCCAGTCAGTTGAATATAGAAATTGGCAAGACCTTGTCCCATTTTAGATGAGTTTTTTGCATTGCTTGGCAAGAGTTTTCTTTATAACCTTATAGTTAAGAGTTTTTCTTTATAGTTTCCTTAAGAAGGGTTTTTGTCACTTCCAATGCCTTTTCTTTTCTGACTGGAAAAGTCTCTATTCAACCTCTCAATCTTTAGCCAAAATCTTGTTGAAGAGGGTGGGGGAATTTTAAAATCCTTGTGGATTGTGATATACCTCAGAAAATTCAAGTTTGCAACAATTCTGGAACGATCACATCTGAAATTACAGCCACTATGTCACCTAGTACTCCATTCTGACTTTCAAATGCATTCCCCTCCCCAGTGTTAAAGCAGATTCACTGTTAATGACTTCATTGCTTTTCTAGATATGGGAAAATGCAAGAATTCAGGCTCATAAAATCTTCTGAAAATATCTAACTACCTGAAGTCCTGTTCAGCCAGTTTTTCTCAGGGCACAGAGTGCCTCATTTCTGATCTCCATTCTTAATTCCTTTATTCAAGGGGTGTTGAAGTTCAATGACTGAAGTAGCCATGGACTTCATCTTTGCAGAGGCAGATGGCAAGCGCCAATTTTCATTTGGCAGGGTCCCTTCAGGGTCATGTATGTGACCATGGTTTGGGGGGCATTTAATGACCATTTCATCCCATGGTGCTAGGAATGCTTATTCCCAGGTCTGGTGAAGACAGGCCACTCAGTGTGCTGCTCTCATTGGACCAGGCCTCCTTCTAACAGTGGCAAAAGACTCTGGACCCGTTGTGTCACTAGCCTCTTTAGGAAAATACTGCCTCTTATTCTTCCCATATCTAGAGTTATACTGTTACAGTCATTGATCTCATATGGAATGATATATCATTATTTTATCAGAGGCTCAGTCACATATCTGATAATGCGGTAAACAATACTTTTGTAAAACAGGTAAAATAAAAAATAACATAGCTAGCAGTATTAGTCCTTAGTATGATTTAATTGTCCCCAGCATAAGGGACGGAGAAGGCAATGGCACCCCACTCCAGTACTCTTGCCTGGAAAATCCCATGGATGGAGGAGCCTGGTAGGCTGCAGTCCAGGGGGTCGCTAAGAGTCGGACATGACTGAGCGACTTCACTTTCACTTTTCACTTTCATGCATTGGAGAAGGAAATGGCAACCCACTCCAGTGTTCTTGTCTGGAGAATTCCAGGGATGCGGGAGCCTGGTGGGCTGCCATCTATGGGGTCACACAGAGTCGGACACAACTGAAGAGACTTAGCAGTAGCAGCAGCAGCAGCATAAGGAAGCCTGTAAATTTAAATGACCATGGCCTGGTGTTAATCTCCTGGTTGTAGATTATGGAGCATCTGATCTTTATCCAAAGATTAATTACATAGTTAGGCTTCAGAAACAAACTTAGTGTTCTTCTGACAATTAAATTTTGTAACAATATGATGCAGCAACAAGGAAAGTGGGTAAACACAGACCTTATTTAACAACACTAGAATTTAACATTCAGTGAAACCTCTTTTTTCTAGAATCACCTCCATTTTCATCAGGTACAGCTGAGACTAATTTATTTTTAAACTGTTTTGTCCATTGACCACATGGATTCATCCACGTTGATTCTGGTGTAATTCCTCAGTAGGAGTCTCAGATGAAAGTTTCAAAAGGCCCCTCAAGACCAAGAAAGCCATGTCAAAGGCCTGCCGTCAGATTTTGCCTAGGTGACTTTCTGTCTTCTATAGAGGTCCTCAGACTATCAAGATCCCCCCACATGCCAGAAGAGTCTTTCCTATTTGTTTGATAAGGCTGCTCAGAACCCAAGAGTTTACAATGTTTGAACAGAACAGGCAGAGGGAAAAGAAAAATATCTCTGTTTTACTCACAGAGGTATAATTTACCAAACTGTTGTAAATCATAACCAACTTGAGGAGAAGGGCTTCCCTGTATCTGGAAAACATGAGTTAAAATCAGTGACATTTCAGATAAAACCCATAAATTTATCACCATAATTTACAGTCCATTTAGTAACCAATCCTGTTTTTAACTTTGTATGAAGCGATCAGGCTTTCCCTTAGGACTTTCTTCCTTACCTAGTTCCCCAGTATAACCTGAGATTTAACAGACTACAACAGTGTTGATGTTGTTCAGTCCCTGAGTTATGTCCAGCTTGTTTCGACCCCATGGCCTTCAACATGCCAGGCTCCTCTGTCCTCCACTATCTCCTGGAGTTTGCTCAAATTCATGGCCATACATGAATATACATGAATACAACAATAGCCATCTATAAATCACAGAAAGACTTTAAAAAGGAATTTAAAAAGTCATAAACATTTGGCCACAATGGGATTGACAAAATAAACTGAGTTATTATGACATGCAACATTTTAAAACAACTAGAAAACAATGAGATAACATTTTACTGGGGCATACCAGATTTTTAGAAATCCCATGAAATTTAACATACTAATTATTAAGTATTTCTCTCTGAAGCCTTGGCCTTCTGCTGCTGCTTAGTTGCTTCAGTCGTGTCCAACTCTGTGTGATCCTATGGGCTACAGTCGGCCAGGTGCCTCTGCCCATGGGATTCTCTAGGCCAGAGTATTGGAGTCGGTTGCCATGCCCTCCTCTAGGGGATCTTCTCAACCCAGGGATCGAAGCCGGGTCTCGGGCATTGCAGGCAGATTCTTTACTGCTGAGCCACCAGGGAAGCCCTTTTAGAACCTGTCAAACAATATTTACTTAACCAAAGTAAAAGATTTCAATGGGAAATACAGATTACTTAAAAGCAAAGGAACTCACAAGCTGTCATGTAAGCAGAATTCCAAGAAAACTTTGAAGGGTTAAACCAAATCTCTAGCCCACTCCCAATTAAATCCATTTACCCAATTAGATTTAATCCAATCTAACAAAATCCTATGGAAATCAACCCTGAATATTCATCAGAAGGACTGATGTTGAAGTTGAAGTTTCAATACTTTGGCTACCTGATGCGAAGAGCTGACTCACTGGAAAATATTCTGATGCTGGGAAAGACAGGGCAGGAGGAGAAGGGACTGCCGAGGATGAGATGTTTGGTTGGCGTCACTGACTCAATGGACATGAATTTGAGCAAACTCAGGAGACGGTGAACGACAGGGGAACCTGGCATGCTGTAGTCCATGGAGTCCCTAAATTGGGTACTATTAGCAACTGAACAGCAAGAGTTTTGTAAACATACCCTACGAGGGGGCTACAAGATGCAACAGAGTTCTGGTTGCCCATAACAAGGCTAGTCCAAAAGGGAAAATCCCAACCAACATTCCATCACAGGCAAAGCCTGATGCAATAGGGAAGGATTCCCTGGTGTTGCCACATGGGAGCCCTGTTGTTTAGTTGCTAAATCGTCTCTGACTCTTTTGTGATCCAGTGGACTACAGTCCTCCAATCTCCTCTGCCCATGGAATATTACAGGTAAGAATACTGGAGCAGGTTGCCATTTTCTCCTCCAGGGGATCTTCCTGACCCAGGGATCGAATGAATGTTTGTCTCCTGCATTGGCAGGCAGATTCTTTACTGCTGAGCCATCAGGGAAGCCTGTAATTAGTCGATCAGTCATGTCTGACTCTGTGACTCCATGGACTGTAGACATTGTAGCCAATGTAGACATTCTTCCAGTGGGTTGGTGCTGAGGTAAATAGGAGTCCACATCATCAACTTTCAGGTCCAACTGATGTGGGGTCTACAAGCTTGTGGGCAACATACCATCATTAATCACTAACTTCTCCCACCTGGAGGGGGTTTCAGTATCTGTAGAGCAGCTCAGAGATACTGTTGTGTGTATCCTTTGATGGGGAAACAGGACCCTGCCTCAAAGCTGCTCTTGACTGTTTCTCCCTGGTCTCACATCCCCTTCCTTCCCTAATTAACAGCCGCTTGAATCTGCCCATTGGAACCCAGGAAAGGTCATGCGGGCTGAATAAAGGCTGTTTCCTATAATCAAAGAAATGGGGGACACAGAAAGGTCTTGTGCCCAGGAGCCCCACAGGGCCCTGCATGGGATCAATTTCAACCTCCACTTGGAGGTGGGAAGCCTGCGTCCTCTTGACCCAGATGAAAAACACACTGGTGTTTGTTAGTACAAGCCTCACGTCTTATAGCAATGAGCCTTGATTGAGTTAAACTCCTTTTAAAGGAGAAATGAGCCAAAGCAGTAAAAGAATTGCTAGGCAATTATGTGGAAGCTTGGATGGGAGAAGAGTTTGGGGGAGAATGTGTGTTGTGTGCTTAGTCACTCAGTCGTGTCCGACTCTTTGCAATTCCATGGATGGTAGCCTGCCAGGCTCCTCTGTCCATGGGGATTTTCCAGGAAAGAATAGTAGAGTGGGTTGCCATGCCCTCCTCCAGGGGAACTTCCCAACCAGGGATTGAACCCAGGTCTCCCGCATTGCAGGCAGATTCTTTATCATCTGAGCCACCAGGGAAGCCCAAGAATACGGGAGTGGGTAGCCTGTCCCTTCTCTAGGGGATCTTCCTGACACAGGGATCAAACCAGGGTCTCCTGCATCGCAGGTGGATTCTTTACCAGCTGAGCTACTAGGGAAGCTCTTGGGGGAGAATGGATACATGTATATGTATGGCTGAATTCCTTCGCTGTTCACTGGAAACTCTCACAACATTGTTAATTGGCAATGTTGTTGTGATGGCTTCCCTGGTGGCTCAGATGGTAAAGAGTCTGCCTGCAAAGCAGGAGACCCAGGTTCAAACTTTGGGTTGGGAAAATCTCCTGGAGAAGAGAATGGCTACCCACTCCAGTATTCATGCCTACAGAATCCCCATGGACAGAACAGCCTGGTGGGCTACAGTCCATGGGATCACAAAGAGTCAGACATGACTGAGCAACTGACACTTTCAGTTATGTTGTTGTTCAGTCGCTAAGTCGTGTCCAACTCTTTGATTCCATGGACTGTAGCACACTAGGCTTCCCTGTCTTTCACTCTCTCCTGGAGTTTGTTCAAATTCATGCCCATTGAATTGGTGATGCTATCCAACCATCTCATTCTCTGTCTGCCCCCTTCTCCTTTTACCTTTGCTATATCCTAATACAAAATAAAAAGTTGTTTTTAAAAAAAGAATTGCTAGAAGACGGCTCCCTTGGAACTGTTAACCTACTCAGGGTCGGGATCACACAGCCAGCCAAAGAGAGTCAACCCATGCCAGTTACTGCAGGCTGCCTGGGTTCAGCCCTGTACTTGGGTCATGGTGCTTACATCACCGCCTGCACATCAAGACACTTATACATACTCTGAGTTGTGACAGTCTGCTTACTTCTGTGTGGCCCGAGCCAGACTGTAAGCAGACTAGGGATGGTGTTTATAGCTGGCAGCACTGGGTAACAGGCTGAACATGGGCGGCCAGGACGTGGGCCCAAGCATCCGGTGGAATCAGCTGTCTTGGCTTCCACCCAGGCACTGCACAGCTGAGCCCAGGTCAGGGCCCTGGCATTCCCGGGGCACTGCATGGGGGTGTGGGTGGGGCAGCGGGAGGTCAAGTCTGTCCCGTCCCTCCTGCAAGCTAAACAAAGCTGTTCCAGCACGTGCATCCGCAAATGAGGACAATAAATGACACCCTTGACCCTCCTGTAGAGGAGATAGAGCTGTGGTCTTAGCCTCAAATACCAATAGCAAGCAGGACCTCTAGGATAATTTGTACAGCAGTAGCCCAGACCTTCCAAGTTGAAAGAAAATGAAGGTCCTGAATACATTTTAGGTGAAAAAGTCCCCAGATGTACAGGGACCATGAGCCCAGAAAGGTCACCCAGTTTCAGATCACAAGGAGGAAAAACTGGTTTTGCCAGAAGTAGCCCCTGTCATATAGCTCCCTTAAATCTACAACTGATAGGGAAACTCAGGACGGGGAAACCTGAAATGTTCCCTTGCATTCAGACCAATGTGTGTTTACAACTCAGTGGTAAAGCGGCACCGTTCAGCAGGTCAACCGTCTCAGCCTCCTAAGGGCAGCTAGTTTATAAGAGGACAGGAGGGGGTGAATGGCTACCGTCCAAGGCGATGGGGCTGCCACAGGGCAGGAATGTGTTTCTGTCTCTGATTAGCACTTGGGAGTCATTTTTTTAAGCATTGTGTGTAGCCAGGTAGACAGCTGTGGTTCTGAGTGTAAACGAATTTGGCCAGTACACGGTGTTACTCGGTTGAAAATGCTTATGGCAAGCTTCCTAAGGGCCACAAACAGCAGTGTACCTCCTTGAGCAAAAAGCCCTTCTGCTCCGCTTCTGCTCTTAAATTCTCTACCTCCAACCCCACCCGGTCCTGCCAGGTTGTCTTCCCAGAGCGCAGGGCCCTTCACAGCCTCCACGGTTCGGAATCACCAAGCAGTTCCCGACTGACACGTACCCCCCACCCCCCACCTCACGCTCCTCCCTGGTCCTTGAGCATCCAATCAATTTCCCCACGGCTTTAAGCTTCAGTGAAATGGAGCTACAGATGTTCTCCAAACCTCCAAGGCCCTTGGCTCCATCCCTTGGCTCAGTGGTCCTGGACTTTGGGGTTCCAGGGACCCGTAAAACTTAAAAAAACACACTGGGGCACTGATATCAGGTTGCCAACTTTTTTTTTTGCATAAGACACTTAGAAAAGACCTCTACTTGTACAGTTTACAGTCTCCATCTTATTAAAAAACAAAATCACGACTTCCCTGGTGGTCCAGTGGTTAAGATTCTGCATCTCTATTGCAGGGGCACAATTTGATCTCTGGTTGGGGAAGTTCCACATACAGTGCAGTGTGGGAAAAACAAAACCAAAATGACAACAAAATCCAGACAAAATGAGCAAGGATAACTTCCAAATACAGGACAAGGACTCATTTTACCTCCATGAGGAATTTACTACATTGTCACCACTATTCATTTCACCTCTGAGAGGTGGTGAGCCCCCTACACATGAGGCCCCCTGCCTTGCGTTCAGCCCTTGGTCTTCAGACTTAAGCACACACAAAAGAACCACCAGGAGAGTTCGGACGGGGTGGGCCCACTCCCCCAGCCTGATAGGGCTGGTCTCGGGAGAACCTGGGGCTCTGCCCACTCTTTGAGTAAAGCTGGCAACAAGGTTCTCTGCACTTCTTACCTTATGAAGCCTCCTCAGGGCATCCTCAGTAGAATATAATCTCTTTCTTTGGTTAAAAATTTTTTTTGGCTGGGCTACGTGTCATGTGGAATTAGTTCCACCGCGATCAAACCTGTAGCCCCTTGCATTGGATATGTGGAGTCTCTACCACTGGACCACCAGGCAAGTCCCATGAATATAATTTCTTAAAAAAATTCCCATCTCTTTTTTTTTTGACCAGGGATTGAACTCAGGTCACAGCAGTGAAAGCCTGGTGTTCTAACCACTAGACCGCCAGAGAACTCCCTCATCTAGCTTTTATAGTGGAGACTCCTCTCATTTTCTGGCAGATGACTGCCTCAATGTCCATTCTTACCAAATTCTGACTAATTATAGAATTACAGAACCCTGGATTTTCAGCTGGGCATTGAACTAGTGAGTTTCTCAGTATCCTTTGATGTGGTCATGTGACTAAGTTCTGGCCAGTGGGGAGTGGAGGTTGGGTGCTGGTCTCCCCTCCTTCCAGCTGAACAGAATGAGGATGTGGCGGGTGGCATGGGGGCAGTCACCAGGCCCAGGAGGTGGGAGTCCTGTGCTCCAGTTAAGGATGGTAGAGCAAAAAGATGGCAGTCAGAGTCTGAGGACCACCAGTCACTGCACCAGCTCTGGGCTGACTGCATTTACAGAGAAGTGAAGTCACTCAGTCGTGTCCAACTCTTTGCGACCCCATGAACCGTAGCCTGCCAGTCTCCTCCATCCATTGGCTTTTCCAGGCAAGAATACTGGAGTGGGTTGCCATTTCCATTCAGAGAAAAGACATTTTTTGCTAAGCCAGGGATAGTTTGGCTTTTCTGTCACCTTCGACCACTCGAGTCCTGCCTTGTTCACACTCTGGATGTCCTGGACTGCTCTCCGCAGCACAGCCATGTCTGGTCTGGCTTGGCAACCCTGTGGAGTCTCACACACAGTCAGCCCGCTCAATAACTCATGGGAAAGACTTCCAAGAAAGTAGGTTCCTTGTTTAAATATTTGTTAAAAAAAATATTGGTATCATTCTGTGCTTTCTTGATAGCCCACCTAAGGACTAAAATCAAATGGAATTTTGAAGAATAATCAAGAGACTGGGTCAGGAATTTATACAAAAAGTTCAGTGTTACATTAAGCATAGTACAAAAATGGTGGTCCCATGGTTAAGAATCCGCCTGCCAGCAGGGTACACAGGTTCAATCCCTGGTTCGGGAAGATCCCACATATCACGGGGCAAGTAAGTCCATGTGCCACAACTACTGAAGCCCATGTGGCCTTAGAGCCTGTGCTCTGCAACAAGAGAAGCCAGTGTAATGAGAAGCCTGAACCCTGCAACTACAGAGTGGCCCCTGCTCGCTGCAACTAGAGAAAAGCTTGAGTTCAGCAATCAAAAAAAAAAGTACAAAATGGAAACCTAAATGTTGAATGATGTGCATTAGCTAAAATGAATTTCAGGATGAGAAAGGTCTCATAATATAAATTTTAAAGGTGAAACACTATAGAAATATAAGGTCGTTTGGAAAGTATTCACAAGTAAGGTAAAAAGCCTTTTCATCAAAATAGTAAACATTCTCTCTGTGCCGCAAGATTAAAGATGATTGAATTTTTCTCTTTGCATTTTTCTATGTTTTTCTCATTTCCTATAATAAACATGTTATTACTTTTATAACGGGGAAAAAACAAAATGTAAAAAAAAGAGAGAGAAAGGAATAGAGAAGAGACCAGGCTGTCGAGAAGCCCCAGTGGCTCTAACACCCATCAGTCCCTCTTCCCGAAGGTACTTTTCACCATCTGGCTTCATTTGCATGATGTGCAGGCGTGGACAAGTGCATCCTCTCAGGATGGAGAGTTAGGTGGGCATAACTCTGGCCTGTGGAGGCCTCTCTTTCCTGAGTCCTGGGTGTCTCCTGCATTCCTCCTCGGGGGAAGTTTTGGATTTCTCCGGAAACCACACTCCAAGGGCACACTTACCCCAGACCGCTGTAGAGGGTGACCTGGACAGGAGGTGTGTTCTTGCCTGCCAGAGCTGGAGTGGCCGCAAAAGAAAAGTCAGGCACCCGCTTTCTTCCAGCAAGAATTATTTTTTTAATGGTTTAAAAACGAGTCTGTACAAAACCAGCACCACTGTCTGGTGCTTCCAGTCCACCAGGGGATCCTGAAGCTGTCTTCCAACACTATCTCTTTGGCCAATTGTGCCTGAAACCTCTGTAGAGACAGTGTGCAAACAAAAGGGTTAGTTCTTGCAGTCTGGCTTAACGGTGGCAGTCAGCCAGTTTATAAAACGTTGTGAGCCTTAACACTGCAGAACTGAGGGACAATGGTCTGTTTGGGGTTGAGGAGAACTGAGCTGGGCAGTAGAGTGCCCCCGGCACTCCAAGGGCACTCCAGGGGACAGGAGTGGAGGCGGGAGCAGCAGCGCCCTGTGGCCTAGTGAGGGAGGGCTGGCCGAGCTGAGGATGGTCCCTCCTCCGCTGCCACATCCTGGGAGCGTGTCCTCTGCTCCCAGGGTCTGCTGCAAGGATTAGGGTTTCAGGCTTTTAACTAAATTACCCTTTTCTGGGCGATGCCATGCGACTTGAGGGATCTTAGTTCCTCAACCAAGAATTGAACCCAGATTATCAGCAGCAAACGCACTGGACTGCCAGGGAATTCCCTAAAATATTCTTGGACAACAATGACTATCCATATTTGCTTACTGATTTTTTTTCCTCTTTCCTCAGAAAGGGGCTGATGTAGGCAGATTTCAAACCTATTTGCTCTGGGATGACCCTAGGAGACCATGTGGTGATGGGAGAGGGCTAAGGGTGACTGGAGTCCTAGGAGGCGTGGTTACGACTGTGGTTTCCAGTGATCACCTCTCCTCCTCCCAGCTCAGTTTTCTGACTGACAAAGATGGGGATCAGGCCAGGAGATGTGCTCTGAGACTCTCTCTAGGTGAGGCCTCCCCAGGTTTCCCTGGCCATGATGGTGTCTTGCACGTACCTGTCTGACTTTCCAGTTGGAAAGGACATGCTTTTGTTTCCAATCGACTGTTTAATTTTTTTGGCTGCAATGCATTTCTGAAAAGACAAGAAACCATCTAGGCTGAGTGACGACCATAACCGCACGACGCACAGGAAAACACGCCTAGGCTCAGACGGCCCATCAGAGCCTCCAGTGCCAAGGGTATGACTCTTGGGTTTCCTTGCAACTGGACATTTCTGGGTGTTAGAGAAGGCAGGCTGTACAGATGAGCTACTGAGGGAATGGCCAGGCTCTACACAGGGCTCGCTTGCCCTCCCCACGCCAGACGTCCAGTCACATTGCACTCTGGCGGCAGCAACGCCCACTCGGGCAATGGCAGGCCTGTACTGGTACCACAGGGAGTGTTTCCAGCCTGCTGCTATAATTCCCAAGGCAGCAAACAGTAACACCCTTCAAAACCACACACCCACTTTTAGAGACACAACATTTTTTTTCTTGCTGAAATAGGTGATGGGTATTGTTTGTGCCTGGGAAGAAATGAGGTGAGGGAAAAGCTATGCAGACAGAGAGGATTCCTAGATGGGCCAGTCTTGCCAGCAGTGGAGGGTCAACAACATACACCTCAAGCCCACTGGAATTCTCAGTCTGTTTCTTACCTTGCCTGACTGGGGCTGCTTGCTTGGGTCAAACTGGGACGAAGGTTTGGATTTGCTGTTTCCTGAAAGGTAAGAGAAAGGAGAGGCCGGTGACCGTGTGAGTGAGTTAATACACACCACAGACTCACTACCGGGCCAGGTGCACAAGATCCAGGCAGCGTGGGCTGTCAGCTCACTAGCCCTTCACAGACAGAAACTTCTGGCTTGTTGTCACCTCACAAATCATGTTCTCAGTAGCTAAGGGCAGCCCGGAGGCCAGGCTCGTTTCTCATAGGTCTATTCTCAGGTCAGGGGCCGGTGGCTAAAGCACTGGCCAGTTCACATCAAGGAAATCCCTCTGGTTTCTGTGAAGGATGAAGCCACTGTCTGTAAACTGAGGCGAGAGGGGATGTTCTTGCAGAAAAGACGGCTGTGTCGCCAAGGAGGCTGCTCTGTCATCAGGAATGTCACTGCAGTCCTTTCAACAGACAGGCTCTCACAGGCTAAGGAGGCACAGAGCGTCATCTTCTAGGCACCAGGCTGTCTCAACAAACCACATCTTTCTCAACAATCCACATCTTTCCTCTATGTGTGTATGTCTGAGAAAATGTGTTTCTGGGCACAACTTGTGAAGAAGCCTGGAGCCACAATTATTAACAGAATGGACACTATCTTGATGAACCACCAGAGTGGCTCCTGCAGCTCAGCCCTGGGGGCTGAGGGTGGTGGGTTTCTGCCCTGTCCCTGTCATGTCCTTGTGTTGCCCTCACAATTCCAGGTTGCCTGCCTGGCCTTGGGTGGAGCTTAATCTCCACTGAAGTTCTGCTCTTTCCTCCCCTCCCTGTCACCTGCTTCCCCCCATGGGATGTGGTCAGGTGGTCCCTGCGGGACACCCCCTCTGGCCTCACCAGCAAAAGCCTTGAAATCCAACTTGCTGTAGTCATAGGGAGTGAAGTCTTTTTCTGGTGGATCTGGGTCTTTTGGCTTCTTGGAAATTTTGAGGCGTTTCTTCTCTTGCTTCTGTTCTGTCGTCCTCGGGTCACTCGTCGCCCGCTCTCTCTTCTTGGCAGCGTTCTCTAGCTGTGGATTGAACAGATCTGTAAGAGGGAAGCACAGCCACGACCAGGGCAGGAGGCCACTCTGTGTGTGTGACCCCTGTGAGCACCCTGTGAGGCACACGATGCCTCCAGAGCTGTAAACACAGGCTTGGGGACGGAGAGAGGAGCACTGGCGGTGAGGGGCCGAGCTCCCAGCTGGAGGATGACGTCAGGCCACTAGGAAAGGCCAGAGCTGAGCACTCCAGGGTGCTGGGGAGCCGGGGGGCAGGGGGTGAAATAGCTCCCAGGTGGAGTGGGACACAGAGTGGGCTTGATGCCTCACCTCCTTCTACAGGCCAAAGGCATGTTTATCCCAAATGCAGCGGGAGAACCATCCCAGATGGACAGTGACGCCAACCTTCTGGGTGGGGGGCAGGGGGTGGCCACGAGGCAGCACTACTGGACCGGCAACCGGAAGACGCCTACAACCCAACGCTGAGGGTGAGCCCTCCCGACATTCCACACCACCCCAGACCACGACCAGAGAAAGCAGAAACGCAGGCACGTACTGCAGCCTGCTGGCGGACGGACACGGCCTGCTCCGCGGCTGCCCTATACTCCTCTTGGGCCTGGTCCCGGGCAGCTGCAAGAGAGAGAGAATGGTCTCTGTGATTGTGGCGGCAGCCGGGTCTCTAGGCCACACTGCTTGCGGCATCACCCTTGCTGATCGCAGCCACCCTGCCCCTCAGCCCCAACCCCCACATCCCTGGAGGACCCTGCCTCGCGGCTCAGCCCACGTTCCTCTCATCAACCAACCTTGGGGTCCACATCCCTGCCTGCTCTTCACCTAGCGGCCTCCGTGACTCCCCTGAGGACGCGGTGTCAGGATCTCAACCTTAACAGGTCAAGGACCAGAACCAAAACCTCCTCCGCCTCTAACCGGGCCCCCTGCAGCCTCACTGTTCACACAGCCCCGCCTCCCAAGGCGCTCAGGATAAAACCTCCTGTCCAGGACTACCTCACCCAATGCTGTCAGCTTCTCTATGCGACATGACAGGCTCTGAGTTTCCACCACCTGCCCTGCCCCCATGACATCCACACCAGTGTCCCCCTTCATCTGCACCCTGTGCTGCCTCCTGACTGGACTGTCTGCCCTGTCCTCTGCCCAGCAGCTGGTGAGGCCTCCATACCTAAGTCAGGGTACGGCCCTCCCCTGCTCAGAGCCCTCCATGGCTTCCAACTCACTTGGAGTAAAAGTCCCAACAACAGACTCCTGCCTGCTCTCTGTCCTACCCTCCACCCACCCCCTGCCCCCATCCCTTTGGCCTCCTGGGTCACTCTGAGCAGTATTGCAAGCTGTGGCCTTGGCCTCGCTGGGCTGCCAATCTGAACACTCTCCCCTGATGGCTGCGGGTCTTGGCTCAATGTCACGTTCACTAGACCGCCTCCTGTACTGCTGTACAGAAGCAGCCTGCACCCCATTAGGCCCAGCCGCAGCACTTCCTCTCTCTTTGCGTAAGTACCCGCTGCCCTGATAGCTCACACATCTCCGGCTCACTGCCTTCCACCCCTCGGCAGAAGGGAGGCCGTGGAGGGGAGGGCTGGGGCTGCTCGGCTGTGCCTAGAGCTTTGCTCGAGTAACCGGACAGAACAGTGAGCCAGGGCTGCTCTCAACCAAAGGTGCCGGCTGAGCTGACAAGGGGGTGGGCGCTACACTACCTGTGTGCTCAGCTGCCTTCTTCTTGGCAGTTTCTTTAGGTTCTCTTTGTACCTGTACCTGGCTTGCCAGCTTCCAACGGTTGCTGATCTATAAATGAAAACAAACACAACAAAAAATCTCCAAAACTCAGCTGCCTAGGATGATTCTTTTAATGAGGTGATGCAGAGCATGCTGACTGGTAGCTATATACATTCTAGGTCCTAAGTCCCATTATCTAATGATCCTGTATCTAATGACATGAAAAATAAGACCTCATGCTGGCTTTATTTATAAAGTACTTATATTATCTAGGCACTGGGTTGGATGTCTGCATATCCAACCATTCAGTCCCTTCTATGACTCTGAGGCAGAGGTACCATCATCACACCCACTTTACAGACAGGAAATAGGTTGGGAGAAGCTAAGTAACGTGTCCAAGGGGACATGGTTAATAAATGGTAGAGATGGTGTTCAAGGCAGGACTTCTGCGAGTCTAATGTGCTTCTTTACAACACATTTACCTGGGGCATGAGAACACATCTCGGTGACAGGAAATGGTAAGTCTGGTGGGCAGGGGGGTGGGGGGGCACAGATGGCTGCCCTGAGTAAGCCACAACCGGGGGGAAGAGAAGAGACAGCAGAAACCTCACCTGACTCCCTGTTTCTAAAAACAGCAGGCTTACCAATAGCAACAGGGCAGAGGCCCATCAGGATTTCAGCCTGATTCTCTTTTCTGTTTTGTTTTTTTTTCGGCCGTGCCACATGGCACGTATGAGCTTAGTTCCCTGATTAGGGATGGAACTCTCGTCCCTGCATTGGGAAGCGTGGAGTCTTAACCACTGGACTACCAGAGAAGTCCCTTGGCCTGACTCTCTGGCCTAAAGAGAAGTACAGGGGTGGGGGTCGGTCGGGGGCAGAGGGAGCCAGGCCACCCATCTGATCAGAGCACCACCTCCCGCAGGGAGGAAGAGGGCTTTTAACAGACAATTAACATGACGGCTCCCAGGAATATCTCATGGGGATCCAGGGAAGATGGATTCTTATTCTTACTTAAAATGCTGTTAAAACAAACCACACAACATACAATAGAATGTTTCAAAATTTAAGCTGTCATCTTTAAGAGCGTTAAAGTAATATTCATAAATAGAAATGCATCAAGCTGTACATTTCATATCTGTATACTGTATACCTTGTAAATTAAACTTTAATTAAAAAAAACAAAAAACAAAGACCTGTTTCTTTAAAAAGTTCCCCAATGCTTTCAAGAATCTGATTAAAGTCTGGCTCCTCTCTCTGGAAACAATGCTTATATATGAAGTGTTTCTTGCACTCATTTTCAGGGAGGTTCAAAGATGGGCTTGTTTAGAACAGAAACCTGGTTTAAGAAATTAAGAAGTCCTCTTTTCTTAGAAAGTTCACTCTTAGAAAGGGTGACAAATCCACTTACTTCATAGATTTTCGATGATGGATCAAACTTTGCTGACTGAGAAATGTGAGCCCGGTGTTCTACTGAAGGCAGAAACTGGAGAAATGGAAACAGTCATGTTAAATGCTGAGAAACAGAATCTGGACCCAGAATTCAGTAGCACTCAGATGCGGGTGTCTTGCTGGTTACATCTTAGGAGGCCTCAATGCAAAGTGTCAGCCTGGCTGCAGCTGCCTGGCCCTCAAGTGGGGTCCTCTTGTTGACCTGGTCTCAGAAGACCTGACTCGGGGTCTTCACCAACTGCCAGGGATGACGTCACGGTGGTGAGGCTTCTTCGGTCTCTGAAGTCTCTCGGTTCCTTTTTCAGGCAAAAGGCACCTACAGCTGCAGAAAGCTCTGCCTCTTCTGTCAGCCCTTAACATATGTAACCAGCACTTACCATCCGAAATGGATTTTCAAAGGACTCCATTATGTTCTGGGCTTTTTTCTGTGCAACCGTTAATGGACTTTTTTCATTTCCTTCAGCACTAGGTTCCTGCAGGGACAGAGAACAATGGCTTACAATCGTGACCATTTTATGATATTAGATGCCGCAAGAGGAGTAACAGTAATAGTAATAACGCCAACAGCTGACTTTTTAAAGTTACTTATTTATTGGCCACGCCACACGGCACGTGGGATCTCAGTTCCCCAACCAGAGATTGAACCTGTGCCCCCTGCAGTGGAAGCGTGGAGTCTTAACCTCTGAAGTGCCAGGGAAGTCCCAATACACACTCATTGAATTGATGAGTTCTCACCACATCCTTACAACCTACAAGGTATGTGGTGTTACTCTCACCATCGTACAGATGAGGAAACTGAGGCTGAGAGAGCTTAAGAAAGTCTTCCAGAGCCTTACAGCTAATAGGGGCAGAATGAGGATGTAAACCCAGATCTGGCTGACTGGAGAACCTGGGGTTGTAACCTGAAATTAGCTGAAATTTAAAGTCATACACCTTTATAGGTGACCAACAAAACTATGCAACAGAATGTCGCTCTCACCAGGGGCATCAGCCTGCGCTAGCCCCTGGCCTTCTCTGTAGTCAGGCTTCCTGAGCACCAGGAACACGGATGCAGCCTCTGCTAGACAACACACAGCACTTACACATCCATATAGCTGCAAGTTCATGCTCACATCTTTAGCTGCCTAATCACCTTGGTCAACTAAAGGTCCTAGACTTCTTTTTGCACTGGCTACTCAAACAAGACTAACTGTATGTAGTTAAGAGAAAAGGAAAGTTCACTCCCAGACAGTTAATACATCTTGCAAGTGGTACTTCACCTCCCTGGCTCTGGCGCAGCATCTGAGTGTGATGGGAGAGTTGTGAATGGGATTGGACCACCCAGCTTCTTACCACCTGAACACGTGCTAAGAATGAAACTTGTTCTTTATCCAGACAGTATTCTTGCTTCTCTTTCTCAGTTCCTTCTTTCCAGAAATTATAGTTTTTCCTTCTTACCACATCTGTTCCATCTCCTGGTGGCTCAGACGGTAAAGAATCCGTCTGCAATGCAGGAGACTGAGGTTTGATCCCTGGGTCAGGAAGATCCCCTGAAGAAAGGAATGGCCACCCACTCCAGTATTCTTGCCTGGAGAATTCCTTGGACAGAGCCTGGTGGGCTACAGTCCATGGGGTCATAAAGAGTTGGACACAACTAAATGACTAACACTTCCACTTTCTTTCACATCTATTGTGTGCTGTATTCAGATTTTATCTGTGTGATTTCCTTTTTTCCTGGTCACCTCAGTAACTATCCATCCTGACCAGCACATACACCCTGGTCTTCCTTTTGCACAGAACCCAGAGCTCATGTCTGTGGTGGAAAGGAGAAGCGTGATGGGTGGGATCGACCAGGACAAGCTCTATCGTATCCCAGGCTGGACTCCAGGAACAAGGTCCCCAAGTGTGCCACACTGGATGGAGTCTCTACTCAGCCTCCCTGGGAGTGGGGAACAAGCTCCTACCCACTTCCTGGTACTTGCATCTCCTGCTGCTCACTTAATCTAACAGGCCAGATTGGGGAGAAATGCTTTTCTTTTTTCCTTCTTTTCATCCAAAGCACACATAGATGATGCTGGCGGTCGTCAGGAAAGTATACCCAGCACACGCTATGAGTTCACTGGAAACGCTGTTCCACCCCTTCTGGGAATCAGGATAAACTGGCCCTCGATTGACCTTGGATGAATGGGGAAGAAAGGCCCCTGTTTATATGTCCCTGGAGCTCCTGTCCGGCTCCCTGGGGGCACTTCCCCTGAGGATTTCCTCAGGCAGCACACAGAACCCTTCACCTCCCCTCACAGACCTCATCAGGGCAGCAAACACCATCTGGCCAATGGGCTTCCCGCCCACCCCCACCGCCACTGGCTTCCACTTCCGGCAGACGGCCTCCTGTCTGATAAAGCCAGCACATCCCCCCAGTCTGGGTCACGTCCCGGATGGTGTCACTCACGTTAAATAATGTGACGACAGCGGTAGCGACAAGACATCTGATGTCTGGCAGGTTCTCCTCGTCTTCTTGGGCGGAGAGGAGGCCCTCCTGTTTCTGCATCGGCACAGGCCCTACAGGGAGGGGAGTCAGCATGGGCCAAGCCTACGGGGCGGCACACCGGGCAGCCCCACCCCCAGGACGTGCCAGGGGCCTCTTCGTTACCGTCAGTTGGGACGAGAGGGTAGCCATCTGACGGGGTATGGGAGCAGTCATGGGGGCCAAAGAGAACATTCTCCAATCTCTGTGTCAAAAAGAAAGCAACAGGCCGGCGTGAAGGACCTGCAGGCAGGCGGCAGCTCTGTGACCAGGTGACAGGCCCTGGTGTCTGTGAGGGAGGCTGGGTCTGTCCAGGCTGTGACTGGATCCCCCTCCCTCCCTCTGAAAAAGCCACAATGAACACATCACGGTACCTCAGGGTTGGGCAGCGGCCCACTCTTCCTCACTCCCGCTGCGACTTCAGACTACAGAGTCAAAACAGAGAGAATGTGAGGAAAGTTCCCTAAATTTGCTGACACAATCATTCTCTTTTTTCTCTCAGTGCAGACATGTCTCTTCACTAGACGGTGTCTCTCAAGCGCCCGAGACTTTCTCTCGTCCCTTCACCCCTTCCAGTGCCTGGCACCGTAATTACTTGTGCTCAGTAATTATTTGTTGGATGAAAGAATAAAACCCTTTATCACAGTGAGGCACAATACAGAAGGATTCCAAAGAGCCTGAGAAAGATTTTTGTCTAGTCACTGGCGTTTTGCTCTTTACTTGGACAAAGTATAGAGTCAAGAAAGAAATATTAGGATGAAGACATTAAATGTGCTTATCCTCAGATTCTCTTTTTTTTTCACCTCAAAGGGGCTGATTTCAAGTCGCCTGTGATCAATAATCTTTCAAAAAGTTACAAACATGTTTTACACATGCTAATATTATTACTGAGACAAAACATTAAAAACTGTGTCAATTAAAACACAAATCAAAACATGCATATCTTTCTGAACACCCTCTCTCCCACCCCATGGCAAGGGCAGAATAATGTTTGTATGGATTAAAAAACAAAACAAAACACACACACATATGTAAATCTACACATAATCTTGTGTAGACATACTGTAATATCTACACAAGAACACCGGTGTGTTGGTATGTGTGTACGTATGGGTTTGTATTATGGGCTGGGCGTCCTGCTTTCATCTAAATTTGCCTAAACTTTAGCATCTTCTTCACAGTTAGCTCTTTCTGAATTCCCTTCTCTCCGGGGTGCTCCTGTTTCTTGTCACCTCGGCTTTCTTGTGTGGAGTGAGTGGTCCTTGACTCCACTTCCATTATCTTCAACTCTACTTGCCATTCAGAGAACACCTCTAAAGTACTTAGCATGGTGCTCAGAAAAGAACCGTGGCCACTGTCACCACCTGGTATAAAGTCCCATCAATCTTTGCTTTTGAAGATGTTTCCTGAACCTGTCTTTTCCCTTCTATTCCTGTGACCGACACACTCATCAGGGCTCTTATCATCTCAGTTTGGACTACTGCCAGCCTTCCAAAATGCAGTCTCTGTGCTGAGATCCCCACTCCATTTTATCCTGCAAGGCTGACTGCCTCGGGACAACAGCTAACCAGCCCATCATCAGACATCATGAGACATCACTGGCCCTTGGATTAACAAAGATAAGGTTGCAAAGAAAGAAGGATGAGGGTTTCCCTGGTGGCTCAGTGGTATAGAATCTGCCTGCCAATGTAGGAGACGTGGATTTAATCCCTGGTCTGAGAAGACCCCACATGCTGTGGAGCAACTAAGTTCATGTGCCACAGCTATGGAGCCTGTGCTCTAGAGCCCGGGAGCTGCAACTGCTGAGCCAAACTACTGAAGCCTGTGCGCCTTAGAGCCTGTGTTTGGCAGCAAGAGAAGCCACTGCAATGAGAAGCCTGCATGCTGCAATGAAGATTAGCTCCTATTTGCCGCAAATACAGACAAGCCCATGCAGCAATGATGCTCCAGCACAGCCAAAAATAAACAAATAAAATTTTTTTAAAAAAAGGATGAACTTTAGCTTCTGACTATCAAAAAGACACACCCACTGGATTTCCTAAATCCTGTTATTTCCTCTTGCTTTTTTTCAGAGTGGAGACCAACTCACGTGTGAAGGAGATTATAAGGAGCAAGACGCCAACAGACAGAGCTGAGAACCTGTGGAGTTGGGGAGCTTCTTACCTTGAGCAGAGGCATCTCTCGTGCCTGCTGAATCAGAAGGTGCATTTCGTTGATCTGCTGCCGTACAAGAGGAGGCACGGGGTTACAGCAAGCGATGATGCCCTGAGGTTCCCTGAAGGAAGTGAGAACACATTCAACATTGCCCAGGAGCTCAGCCCACAAAGGCTACAGGAAATAACAACGACCCGCTGAAGCCAGACTGTAGGCGCTCAGGTGAGAACTGAGGGAACATGGTCTGTCAGGGTGGCCCCGCGGGCTGTTCCGAGACGTGCTCTCTGCTGCACTTAGCCCTGAGCAGACGCCTCCTACTGCTGCCTCCTGCTCTCAGGGCGGGCTGGAACGCAGCCCCACAGCTCTGCTCACCTGCAACCCTGCAAGGAGGTGCCAGGTGATGATGAGCTTTAATTCTTTGCTTACACTCCAATTAACATCATAAGAATCTAAAATCATGAGCCACCTTAATCCAGAAGGAGGTACAGATGAAAGAGTCTGAGACATTTTCTCTCCTTTAAAGTGGATGCTCCAGGCTCAGAGACTTACACGCTGAGGCTGCTGTTAAGTCACTCAGTGGCGTCCAACTCTTTGTGACCCCCATGGACTGTAGCCCACCAGGCTCCTCTGTCCATGGGATTTTCCAGGCAAGAATACTGGAGTGGGTTGCCATTTTCTCCTCCAGGGGATCTTTCCCACCCAGGGATCGAACCCATGTCTCCTGCATTGGCAGGCGGATTCTTTACTGCTGAGACACCTGAGAAGCCCAGAGACTTACACGGGAGTCCATATAAGGGATAAACATAGAAACAGCTCCAGTTCAGAAGCTCTGCTTCCTAAATGGCAGGGCACGGGCAGAGATTCTGCATTCCTTGGACTTGCTAACTTCCTCAGAGCACTAATCTGCTCTGAGTAAACAGCTCTGAGGTAACAACAATCAGGGAAGCCGGATCTGAAGGACAAGTACTTTCTCTACTGAGGAAGTCAGAGCACATTAATCAGCCCTCACTCACTTGGGCAGCTCCTCAGCTATCTTTAGCATCATGTGGTTTGGCAGGACGTATCTGGAATAAAACACACAACAGGATCCCATTAAATTCTGCCAACAAGTTCCATGATGTGCTGTAACCCTGGGAAAATATAATCAACTTTCATGGTGAAAAGAGTTGAAAAAGCCCATTATTTCCTTGTCACCAGACCTAGCAAGAATGAAAGGGATCGACAGTCCCTTACCCATAACTCTCATCTTCCCGACGAGCTGTTTTATCCCTCCAGGCAAACAGCAGCTGAAAGGCTGTCAACTGCTGTGTGTTCAGATGCTTCTTCTGCTTCCTATAGAGTTCCAGGTAAGATTCGTCTGTGAAGATGGGTTTGATGAATTTCTGCAAAATATTAAAGAACATTCAAGATAAGTGGGAATCAATACTGTGCCCTGGGCTCTTCAGGACACTGGGCTCTTTCACGAACGTAAACAGCAAAGCAGACACGCACCGCCACGACCACTGAGCCCTTGTGCCACAACTACCGAAGCCCGTGTGCCTACAGTCCATGCTCTGCAACGAGACGCCACTGCAGTGAGAAGCCCGCAAACCCCAACTAGAGAGTAGGCCCCACTTGCTGCAACTAGAGAAAGCCGTGTGTAGCACCAAAGACCTAGTACAGCCAAAATAAATTAACTCATTTCAAAAATTTTTTAAAAATAAAAGAGCAAAGCAGAGCACGGGGACCCGAACAGAACCTGGGCCCGGGCTGTACCTTGAGGCAGATGTCTCGACTGCGCTGCCACACCACCTGCAGCTGTGTGGGCTGCTCGTTGCCGCGCTCCCACAGCTCCAGCCGCATCTTATCATAGATGTACAGCAGGTAGTGAGTGTCGTCTCGGGCGTAGCTCAGCATTTCCTCCGGCAGAGGTCTAGGGTTGCAACAGAGAACGCTGTTTCCCTGGTTTCCCCCGAGGTGGCAATTTGACTCATCTACCCTGTGGGTTCCTGCTGAAGTTCAAGAGTCTCCCCTGGCCAATACTACAGCCCCACCAGCTTCTCCAGCATCCTCATGGGACAAGCCGCTCTTTCCACAGCTGGGCAGAAGGGGCAGTAGGGCAACGATGTGGTTAAAAATCAGGGCCCTGTGTTGAATGTGAATCTTATCCCACTGTGTGGCATGTGGCAATGGTCAAGTAAAAGGAAGTGGTTTTTAGATTTTATCAATTTTCATCTTATAGTTCAACTTTACTAAATTCTCTTGAGACTTTCTGGCATGAGACGTGCAGAAGAGTTTGGTGCTTTTGCATACAATAGCTACAGCCTCAGAGAGGAAGCCAGCCATCTGAAAATGACCAAGGGGAGCAAGAATCCCACAAAGTGTGGCAAGACTCCCTAACAGCCTTAGATTATAGTAAATACTATAAATTACTATACTATAAATTATTATATTTATATAGTATATATTTACGATGTGCTATATTTACTATACTGTAAATTACTCTACAGTAATTACTCCACTATAAATTATTTAGATTACAGTAAATACTGCTTACAAAGCTAAGTCAGCTCTGTTCTTAGAATTCTCTCACACTTATGGGAGACCATTTCACACACATGTACCAGGGAGATGTGGATTACAAACAAGAGACTGACATGGACAAACGCTGACATGGCATGGCAATTTCAACTATTTCCATGCAGCATGATGCACTATTTATTTGTTTATCTAAGATAGTAATTCCTGACTTTTTCAAACATGAAACATTCTTTTCACTTTTTCTTATAATTTATGTTCAAGTACAATCTAATTTCCTCCTCGATAAATATGAAGCATTTTTTTTAAACGAAATTTACTTCCATTTTAAAACTTTTAAATATTTCACATCACAAAACTAAACTGAAATTTATTAACATTCTCCTCTATGTAACATAATCAGTCCAACATTAACTCTACATTATTCTAAACCTTCCAGCTGTCCTTATGCCACTAAAAACAAATGGAGAAAAGCCCAATGACATTCAACTCAAGATCCAAATGGGGTACTTCCCTGGTGGTCTAGTGAGTAAGACTCTGCCAGTGCAGGAGACAGGTGTTCGACTCCTGGTCTGGGAACTAAGCCCATGCACCACAACTACGGAGCCCACCCCTCGAGGCTGGGGTCCGCAACAAGAGAAGTCACTGCAATGAGAAGCCCAAGCTCTACAATAAAGAGTGGGCCCTGCTTGCAACAATGAAGACCCAGTGCGGCCAAAAATAAACTTAAAAAAAAGAAAGAGAGATCCAAATGGTGCTACAACCACCCAGGCCTCCCTCCGCCAGCCCTGTTTGCTCATCAAGAACAAACTGACCGTATCCGCCAGTCGGCCAGCTGGTACTGCTTGTTCGACTCCACGCTGCAGTAGAGCTTCAGCAGGTGGTCCAGGGAGTGCCTGCCCAGGTTAAGAAGGCGAGCTGCCTGGTGGGTATCAAACATGTTCACCACGTACAACCCGAAGTCCTTCTGAAGCCATTCTATGTCTGAATCAGCACCATGGAAGACCTGAAAATAAAACCAAAGCCGTGCAGTACAGAGGCACAGGGCCGTTTGTGCTCTGAAATGAACTCTGTCCCTAGGTTATTAGAATACTGGAATAGATGCCAGGATAAAGAATAAGATGGTTCAGTTTTACATGCTTCTTTTAGTTTGGGCCACAGTCCTCTACAATCCTAATTGCATGCTTTTAAGTGCTAACAGCTGATGACGCTAAGAAAGCCACGTTGCTAGCTTCAAGGACAGTCATTAAGTCCAACAATCTTGAGATCAAGGGCTCGCTGCAGTATTCATTAAAGTGCTTTAACATTTTTCTGGGTGGTGACCCAGAACCCAAGGATCAAACTTGGGTCTCCTGCATTGCAGGGAGATTCTTTACCATCTGAGCCACCAGGGAAGCCCACACGAGTGGAGGAAGTTACAATTTTTTCTCTCAGCTTTCCTGGGGCTATGCTGAAATGACGACAGTAGTAAATTGGGAAGCACTTAAATCGTGTGCTCACATGTAAGAGTGGGAAAAGGCTGGCTAACCTTAACAATAGCTGGGTCTGTGAGGCTCTCGTTGAGAATATACATGTCGCTGCGAAGCTCCAGAGTGTCAATGATGAAGTCTTCTGTCCGGGTGGAAATCTGCATCAGGCAGGTGAGCCCCAGGAAGCTCCTGTAAGAGTGGTGCTAAAATACACAGAAAGAAGGGGAAACAGCGAAAAAAGGATTTGTATCAGGCTTACAGTTAAATTGATTTTGAAAAATCAGTAATAAACAATGTGATTATTACCAAAAAACAGGTTTAAATTAGTATTACTTTTATACTTCTTGAATAGGTGAACTCACAGAAAATGTAAACACTTCCTTCTAGGTCACTAAAAAGTTACCTCCAAGTCTACCGCAAATTCTTGACACTTCAGGAGCTTTTCGTTGAGTTCCACTAGTTCATCCAGTGTGGACACGAAGTGGCAGGGTGTCTCTCCTACAGGTCTGTATAACTGCATCACAAAAGTACAGGGAGAAGGAGAAGACTATGAACCATCGTCTTTCCTTAAAGGACAAAGTGAATTATGAGTCCAAGAAATGATCTGAAGTCACACCCTTCTATTTGGGTAGCCAGAAAATTCGTTTGGCTTTCCATAACATCTTACGGGAAAACTCGAACGAATTTTTGGCCACCCCAATACTATAAAAGCAACTAAAGAAAGCCAAAACTGCATCCAGTCATTGATGTACCTGCTTATTCCTGGGCTACCTGGGAACCACCATCAGCTGAGATCGGCACTCACCTGAGGCTCTGGCTTTTGAAGGACTGAGTCTGGTGGCATGAAGTGATCTAGTTCATATTGATAAGGATGCGCAAACCTGAATCAGTAAAACGAAAAGGTACAAACAATAAATGCTGGAGAGGTGTGGGGAAAGGGCAGCCCTCTTGCACTGCTGGTCAGAATGTAAACTGATACAGCCACTATGGCAAACAACACGGAGGTTCCTTAAAAAACTAAAAACAGAACTACCGTATGACCCGGCAATTCATCACCAGGGGTATACCCTAAGAAAACCGTAACTCAAAAGGACACATGCACCCCGCTGTGCACTGCAGCACTATACACAACTAGGACACAGAAGCAACCTAAATGTCTACTGATGGGTGGAGGAAGACGTGGCATATATACACAACGGAGTATTAGACAGAAAGGAACAAAACGGGGTCATTTATAGAGAAGTGGATGGACCTAGAGTCTGTCAAACAGACTGAAGTCAAGTCAGAAAGAGAAAAACAAATATGGTATATTAACACACATATATGGAATCTACAAAAACTGTACTGGTGAACCTATCTGCAGGGCAGGAAGAAAGATGCAGATGTTGCGAATGGACCTGTGGACATGGTGGGGAAGAAGGAGGGACAAATGAAGAGTGGCACTGACAGACATCCACTACCATGAGTACAATGGCCAGCTGGTGGGGAGCTGCCGTACAGCACGGGGAGTCAGCCTGGTGCTGTGACGACCTAGTGGGGTGGGATATTGAAGGGGTGGGTGGGAGGGAGGCTCAAGAAGGTGGGAGGATTTATTTGTACATACAGGTGATTCCTTTTGTTGTACAGCAGAAACACAACGCTGTAAAGCAATTACACTACAATAAAAAACAAACGAAAAAAAAAACAAAAAGAAAAATCTTTGTGATTAACTCCATGATTCAAGGAAGAACAACTCTTTTAATCCAGTTTGTTAAAACAAATAAGAAAAGACCATTGTGAAAATATTTTAAAAAGCATCATTGCTTCAATGATAATTCAAGTGTATAAAAAAAAAATTAGGTGCAACTTGTTCACCCTTAAAAGTATAACAATTAAAAATCTATTCATTTATAAAGATTTGAGCACTAATTGGAAAAACACTGTATAGCTGCTACTGCAGATAATACAGAAAGGTGAAATATATAATTTTTTGTGATCTGGAATAACGGATCTGTGAGGTGAGAGAGGATGGGGCAAATACCTCAGCTGTCATATACTAAATGATGCATTTTCTTCAGTTCTGCTATCAGAATTCTGGCATAAGAATCTGCTATCAGATTCTGGCATAAGAATCCTGTCTTTTTTGAGTTCCTTGAGGGCAGGGCCGCCTTTCAGCACCTTTATTTCTCCAGCACTTGATTGGAGGCCTCACAGTGCAGAGCTGGGGCTGAGGCATGAATGCCCCGACGCTCTGGCTAAGTGTGAGAGAAGGACCAACACTGACCAAGTCCCCCTCAAGTTTTTTCTTTACACTGAAGGCAAAGTCCTATTGTCTGTTTATAGCAAAGTTTTTCCAAGTTGCCTATACTGCCAGGGAGAAGGCCTTTTCTGTGCTAAGTTTACAAGTGAGCCTTACCTTCCTGTGTGAGACCCCACCTGACAAGAGAGGCAGAGTGGTACAAAGGAAAGAAAATTCTAAGAAAACTTGGGTTTGAAGTTCTAGTTCTGTGGGAAGTTAGCATCTCAAGTTTGGTTCTTTCATCTGTATAGCAGGGACGAGAGCAACTGGCAGCTCTTAGGACTGTGTGAGGCCCTCTGTGAACACAAGCAGGAGGTCAGCTGGTAAGATTCACCTCGGGTTGAGAGGAAGAGTCACCCACTCCTCAGGTTCTGCTCTCATTCACACATTTTACAAAAGTGACGCAGAGTGAAAACACACATGCTGGTCAAGTCTCACAACAGGACACTCAGACAGGTGAACACTTACATGTCCTGCTCCACCTGCTGGGTTCTCTGCTGATGGATTAAATCTGCCAGGGCAGGGGGGACATCCAAGTCCTCAGGGCGGTCTTGTGGGCGTTCCCGTCTTTCTTTGGAGAGTGCTGGAGACCCAAGCAGCAACAAAGACAGGTTTACACTTTGTCTAGTTACCAAGGGTTAACTGGCTCCCTCTGAATTTGAACAAAGGAAGACGGGAGGGAGACCTCTCCCCCTTCACTTGTGTTGTTGGGCAGAGTTGGTACCACTTACCCTGAGGGAGGGGTTTCTGAGCATTGGGCTTAATGAAGATTTTGGGAAGAAATGGTGTGTTAGAGTTGTCGATCTTCTCTCGGAACTTAAGCTGAGGTCGGATGATGTTTTTTGCATGAAGCAGCCGGAAAGTTTCAGATTTTGTTTTTTTGCTATATTCTCCTGCCTATGATCAACAAATACAAATACTTTATAACACAGCAACTTGAAAACTTAGAAAACTAAATTCCGTTTTACGCCAACGGCCACCCATTTAAGAACGTATGTGTGACCCTGGTGTGGGGTGGTGGCTGCAAAGTCGACTAGAGGGTGGAATTAGGTTGTGTCTGTTTATGAGAACAAGTTAGGCAGTGGCGAGTTCTGTGTTCAATAAATTAGAACAGAAATGCAAATGAGAAAGGGCAAAGACCCTAAGGTTGATATCAGATACTCCAGTGCCTCTGAAAAGCAGCCCTCACCTTCCGGTTCCAGCTGGACACTATGGTTTGGGGGACCTGTAACCCTGCAGGGAGGACAGGTTGTTGATTCTTATTCACGCCTGATGCTTCGTCCAGTAAAATGCCCTAAGAGTGCAAGAGGTATTAGTTTAGTATCTTCCTTTTAAGGGTTAACAGAGTTAATTACCTAAAATTTTACGAAACATAGCCAGAGAATTACATCCAAGAGTACACATTTTTAAGAGCGAATAACTGTAGGAGACGTGATTTTAAAGTCAACCCAAGTAATTAAAGCATTACTTGCTCAAAGGTAGGGCAGTGATCAGGCACTCCCAGCCCTTGACTGACTCTCTTCACAGTTCTGAATTGGGCTGAAAATTCAAAAGTGACTTAACAGGATGATGTGGCCTACCATCCTAGCCTGCATTAAACATTGAGGAATGGTAATCAGAGTGAGAATGACAGCTGTCCTCATCTACCCGTATTTTGTACAGCAGCACCAGATGTGGGGTCTCAGTTTGGGCACTACCAACAGTGGTGCACCTAGCTGACAAATGGTAGGACTTGAAATCAGAAAATTTGAGCAAACCACTGAAAGACCTGTGGGCATCTAGACCATGGAAGAGATGACTTCATGGGACAGGACAGCATGATTTAAACATCCACAGGACTGTCATATGGCTGAGCATTAGCTATGTTTTGGACAAGCTGTACATTTCTGTCAGGAATATTCTGCCACAGAATTAGGCAGAAGAAGCCGGTTGGCTCGCTATCTCAATGAGCCACGTGTCCCTCTAATCACGGAACTCAGGGTAGTTAGAAGACCGAATGTGTGTGTGCTCAGTCGTGTCCAACTCTTTGCAACCCCATGGACTGTAGCCCAACAGGCTCCTCTGTCCGTGGGATTTCCCAGACAAGAATACTGGAGTGGGTTGCTATTTCCTCCTCCAGGGGATCTTCCCGACCCAGGGAGTGAACACAAGTCTCTTGTTTGTGTCTCCTGCATTGGCATGCAGATTCTTTACCACTAGCGCCACCTGGGAAACCTAGTAAAAATGGATTAAATGTTGGTTGTGCCCTGTATCCAGAGGCCTCTTCTCCTGCAACAAAATGGAACTGGCAAATCTGCAGGGTAGATTTCTGACAAAGGCACTTTAAAAACAGGCATCCCCAGGGGAAGTAATATTCTGAAGTGATGTATCTGAAGACAACTGTGTTATTTTGGGGGAAAAGAAGCCAATCATCAGAGGAGGGAATATTGTTATGGGCAAGAAATGCTAAACTTCCTTTCTTTTCATTTCCTGAAGTGCCTGGGTTTTCTTTCATTATTTAATAATACAAAGGCTCTTCATTTGTTAGTTACCTTAAGAGTGAGGTGAACTACTCACCACTCTTTCCAGAATAACATCATTGGTGTCGACCAGCAAATCAAACTTGTCCTCCAGCTCGGTCACTTTACTCCGGTCCTTAATGTTGCTTCGGCACCCGTGGTACTGCATCACCCTACTCATGCTGGGAAGGACAGGAAAACCCAAATCAGTCTGTATACTTTTGTTTGCTTGTTTACTCATCTGGCAGAAAGCTCCCAAGGCTTAGCTCAGATTATTCCCAACACTTTCTATAACAAAATATTTATTTATTTGGCTGTGCTGAGTCTTAGTTGCAGCATGTGTACTCTTAGTTATGGCATGTGGGATCTGGTTCCCTGATTAGGGATCGAACCTGGGCCACCTGCTGTGGGAGGGCAGAGTCTTAGCCACTGGACCTCCAGGGAAGTCCTCCCTAATACTTTTAGATCAAACTAACAAAACCTGCACCCTTATAGCAAAAAACATTGCTAGTTGTATGGCACTGGGCAATTCACTAAATCTCACAAAGACTTATTTTCTTCATTCGTTATTTGAAGGGGTGGAAGAAATTACCCCAAGGCTTTGTTTACATTCTAAAAAGATATATAACACTATGTAAATGATGTACTCTGCATTCACTGTTTTAACATGAAATCTAAAACAGATTCTCCAATTCTGTCATGCAACAGTTCAACAAAACCAGTGTCTGTGTAATGTCTGTCCTAATACACTTATTAGAAAGCCATTACTAAAAAATAAAATAGATTAAAAAAAAAATAGAAAGCTAAAACTTGTGACTCCACAGGTTGTGTGAGAGAATCTTGGCTCTAGGTTTTCAAGTCCCATGTTAATTTAAAAAGATTCACTGTCTATAGCTGCAATAGTCAACATATATATTTTTAAAGTTAAACTCAAAATTTACCAAGTAACATTCCCTAATCAAAATCTATTGTCATTTTTACATTTTATAGCTCCAAAGCACAGAAAATTATGGTAAGAAAAAAATACAAATCTCAGGAAAAATCATCTACTTCTTCATAGTCATTTCTTTCAACATGAGAAAAGAATATATAGCACTTACCACTGAAGCAACCTGTCTCCCTGTGTTTCACAAAATGCCTGGAAGCCAGGAAAACTTCGGTAAAAATCATACTCATCACCAAACTGTGGTAGGCCCCCAGACGCCTTGGTGACTGCCACCACTGCCCCAAGAGCGAACTGTCAAAACCAGAAAAACAAGCGTGTTTTAGACACAGGTCACCATTCATCCAGCAGCTCATTTTCTTTTCCAAGATCTACTATATATAAGGAACTGTCCTAGATGATTGTTGGGGATTTTTTTCCCGGGACTTGGAAGTGACGAACCTGAAAGGATACTCGGACAGTCTCTTGCAAGGACTGACATGTTTATTTCTGTAGTCAAGCCTTTTTATAGAAGTAGGAACAAAGAGCTTAGAGTATACAGCCAGCAGAGCGCGTACGGGGTTAACACCTAATCAGTAAAAATATTTCAAGGACAGCGCGCTCTAAGTGACCCATGTGTTTATCTCATAACCCATTTTTTCAAGCAACATCCTTAATATTTATTATTAAATCTTGGCGCCGGACATAACCAAAGGCAGGAGATGTTTTTCTGTCCGAGCACATCAAGCCGGGGTACTTCTGGCCCTTCGCCATTTTTCCAAGGACTTCTTCCAACCAGCTATTTTGTACTGGGCTTCCCAACAATGATGAAGATACCCAATCTCCATGCATCATTTAGTGCCGATTTTACCCCAACCCTTATGATACACGAATGAACGTGAAAACGAGTTTTGGAGCTTACATTCTTGGGAGAATGGGTATAGAAATAACAAATACATATATAATTAGGCTAAGATTCAAAACAGCCTGGTATTGTGACCTTAGGCAAGTTATTTTATTTATTTGAACCTTAGTTTCTGAATTTGATAAACAAGTGTAAGGGAGTTCCCTGGTGGTCCAATGGTTGATACTCCGTGCTTCCACTGATAGGGGCATGGGTTCAATCCCTGGTTGGGGAACTAAGATCCCACAAGCTGCATGGCTCAGCTAAATAATAATAATCATCATCATAATAGATACAGACAATATAAGAATATTCTGGATCTTTCATATGACTGATTTAGAATGGTTACCATCCACAACTGGACTTGTGTTTATGGCTCAGTTACTGTCAAGGATGTCTCTATTTCAATTTCTGTGTGGTAATGGGAAAAAACCTAAAGTGGCACTCATGGGTAAATGATGGTTGGTCACATGAAAGCCAAATGACATCACTGTAAGCTGTGTTATAAATGTTTTCCAAGAAAAAAAGAGAGAAAATGGGAACTTGAATCATGGTGGCATTCCTGGTAGCACAGAGCCACCCAATCAGGACCATGGCTAGTGACCCAGGAATTAATCAGAACCAAATAAATGAATTTGTGGTAATGATAAATTAGACAAAATGCAAGTGGAGTTTTAGGGAATTTGTAGTGCTAACTTACAAGCTATTTTAGCTGCATGGTCTTGTAAGAGCTATGCATGAGATGTTTAATTCCAGATTTGTTTGTTCATATTTAAGCACCATTAGACAAATAATCCAAATGAACTCTATGGAAGGAGGCACTGATCAATGTTCTATGGCACCTGCAGGAGGGACACTCGGTGGCAGCTCTACATTAAACCCAGGGTTTAGGATTATGTAGGGCTGGACCTCAGGAGAGGGAAGAAGGGCCATCCCCGCCGCGGGAGGGGAGGACAGCAAGTGTGGGCAGCTTGAAGCAGCCGAGCCTCTCCGGAGAGTTGTTTGAATGGCTCAGGCCTGGGCGGGGTCGGGGTCGCGAGGACTGGTGGCTTCAGGGTGACCAGAAATCCCTTCCTATGACGTGGCGACAGCTCTCCATGCTCGGGACTGCAAGGGTTCAAACGGGAGATCCAGGACCCTGGGGTGTGGGGAGTCCCCCAGTGTCAGCGAGCGAAGCCCCATCCCCGGAGGGTGAAGAGGCAGATTGTGCCGGGAGAGGGCACAAGCCCCTTTAACCCTCTCCCGGGGCTCGGCTGCATCGTGCACGCGGCCGGGTGGGCGGCCGCCCAGAGGGTCCGGGCCTGCTTCCGGTCAGCCGCGGGCGGCTCCCGATGCCCTCGAGGCGTCACGAACTCACCTTCACGAAGCTGTCTGCGTCCGGGAAGCCCGGCAGCACCATTTCCCCGTCAGACTTGGCCGCGGTCGTGGCTGACTGGGCCTTGGACTCTCGGGGACTAGGAGGCGCCATTTTTCCGGCTGGCGCGGCTCTTCTCGCGAGAGTGCCTCGGCCAGCGCGACGTGCGCGCACTGCGCATGTGCGGAGGCAGTTCTTGCTGGGGGCGAGCTGGGGAGTTTGAGTTGGGGTGGAATCAGCCTGAGAACCTGGCTGCAGCCGACCCCCACTCCGCCGCTACCTAGGGAGGCTGACATTTTCTTTAACCTCGTAGGTGAGACGCAGAGGACCCAGTAATTCTCAGATTTAAAGCCAGCTCTTCTTAGGCTCTGGTTTCGTGTCCCCCTGACCCATTTGATTTGACTCCTGCAATTCTCCCTGTCTGGTGTCTTCCCTCGTTGCTGGTTCTTCCGTAACAGACTACAAGTATGCTGGCATCTCTCCCAAATGAAAGGCAAGACAGAGAACGCCACTCCACCCCACACCTTCCAGCCACCGCAACATTTCTCTTGCACTTCATAGGTAAGCTACTGGAAAAGGCGTCTGTTACCTCCAGCGCTCTGGAACTTCTCCAGTTAGAGGTTTCTCCTGAAAACACGACCGCTGGAAACACAACCTAAGGCACTTCAGTGTGAACTCAAACGTTTGTGAAATGAATATCTGCAAGAGTTCTTGTTAGGAGGGAGGCAGTATTAGGCAGCTCAGGAGTGGATTTGGGATGCCTCTAGGGTGTATCCTCTCTCCTGAGATCAGGGACGACACACCCGTAATAAGTTTGTTTGGCTTAGTAGGTGTTCAATAAATGTCAGCTGTTACTTTTTTTTTTTTTTTTTTTGCGAGGCCTTGCAGGATTTTAGTTCCCTGGCCATGGATCGAACCTGGACCCTGGCAGTGAAAGCACTGAGTCCTAACTACTGGGCTGCTAGAGAATTCCCTCCTTAGCTGTTATCTTAGTCAGAATATCTTATTAACAGGATGCTTTTTTCAGTCTCCCCATCCCCTCCCCAGCCATTTGTGTACCTCAGGTACACAGGTACCATGGCAGAACAAAAGCTAGCCTATTTCTTTAAAAAAAAAAAACCAATATATTTTGGTTTGTTTTATTTTTGGCTGTCCTGGGTCTTCACTGCTGCACACAAACTTCCTCTAGTTGCTGCGAGTGGGGGCTACTCCCTAGTTACAGTTCATGGGCTTCTCATTGTGGTGGCTTCTCTTGTTGCTGAGCATGGGCTCTACAGTGCATGGACTCAGTTGCCCTGTGGCATGGGGGATCTTAGTTCTCTGACTAGGGATTGAACCAGCATCCTCTTCATTGGGAGGCGTATGGTTCAACCTAGGCTGTGCTGAGGTGCTTTACATGGATTTGCACCCCTCAAAACAACCTGATGGGGTAGACTCACATTTTCAGTGGAGGAAGCAAACACAGAAAATAAGGAGCTTTTCTGAAGTCACACTGGTAGGATGAGACAGAGTTGAGATTTGAAACTAGTTAATTTGTTACCTAGTGGGCACAATAAAGGACAGAAACAGCAGAGACCTAGTAGATGCTGAAGAGATCAAGAAGAGATGGAAAGAATACACTGAAAAACTGTACAAAAAAGATCTTAATGAACTGGATTACTACGATCATGTGGTCAGTCACCCAGAGCGAACATTCTGGAGAGTGAAGTCAGGTGGGCCTTAGGAAGCCCTGCTGTTAATAAAGCTAGTAGATGTGATGGAATTCCAGTAGAGCTATTCAGATCCCTAAAGAATGATGCTGTCAAAGTTTTGCATTCATTATGCCAGCAAATCTGGAAGACCCAGCAGTTGCCATAGGACTGGAAAAGGTGAAACCTCATCTCAATTCCCAAGAAGGGTAGTACTAAAGAATGTGCTAATCATCAGACAATTGCATTCATCTCCTATGCTAGTAAGATCATGCTTAAAATCTTGCATGTTAGGCTTTAGCATTATGTGAACCAAGAATTTCCGGATGTCCAAGCTGGGTTTAGAAAAGGAAGAGGAACCAGATATCAAATTGCCAACATTCGCTGGATCATAGAGAAAGCTAGGGAATTCCAGAAAAACATCTACCTCTGTTTCATCAGGGGCACTTTCCTTCTAATGTCTATGTTAGAAGATTTCTCTGTCCCTTTTTATACTTAAGTAAAACTCTGCTACACAAAAGTTCTTGAGTGATCAAGGCTGGTCCCTGGTCCCGAAGCTCAATCTTCAGAGATCACAAATCCAATACTGTTCACCGTAAGCTATCATCTTACGGGCTTGCCCAGGATCTTCAGGATAAGGTAAGAACCCTCAGAGCTCTAGCCTCTCTGCTTTCTCAGTACACACATTTTCTTATTTACTAACTCTACAGTGTGCTTGTATGAATGAATGACACGCCCTGCGCAAAGCAAGTGATGAGCCCTGCTCTGTGGTTTCATGGTGCCTCATAATGACTGAAGGCAGCCCCCAAAAGGGGAGCATTGTAGGGGGTTTAGGCTGACCTGCCAGTGTCAAGAGACACCCAGCGTCCTTGCAAGGGAGGCGGCCAGAAATGGGCAAAGCATGTGGACCAAACTTTCTTTTCTGGGTCAGCTTTTCCTGTTCTCTTTGGCTGTTTCATAACTGAGTGGGGAATTAGAACTACTAACCTAATCTGTTGGATCGAAGACTTTCAAGGGACTTGTGATCCATGCTGTTACTATGTGCTTTTACCTAGACCCCCTGTGTGGAAGCGCCTAGCCTTGCTAGGAGCTGAAAGTTGCAAGAGCATGTTTGGGAATGAGGTGGAACTCTAGCTCCAGGAACGTCTCTCAGGCTAGAGGTCACTCTCTTGGCTGCCTGCCTCAGGGTCGAGAGTCCTAAAGTGAGTCTGTCATGGCTGTGCCTCCGATCTATGTGGATAGAAGCACTGCTGGTGACCATGAGGTTTTTGAGGACACAGATTGGGAATTGCAGGATCTGGTCAGATTGGAAATGCATTGGGCTTCTTTTGGTAGTACAGGGCTTCCCTTGTGGCTTAGCTGGTAAAGAATCTGCCTGCAATGCCGGAGACCTGGATTCGCTCCCTGCATTGGGAAGATCCCCCAGAGAAGGGAAAAGCTACCCACTCCAGTATTCTGGCCTGGGGAATTCCATTGACTGTTTAGTCCATGGAGTCACAAAGAATCGGACATGACTGAGCGACTTTCACTTCTGTTTCATCAACTATGTTAAAGCCTTTGACTGTGTGGATCATAAAAAACTGTGGAAAGCTCTTAAAGAGATGGAAATACCAGACCATCTTACCTGTCTCCTGGAAAGCTGTATGCAGGTCAAGAAGCAAGTTTAGAACCCTGTATGGAACAACTGATTGGTTCAAGATTGAGAAAGGAGTATAACAGGGCTGTCTGCTCTCACCCTGTTTTTTTAACCTATAAGCTGAGCACATCATGAGACATGTTGGGCTGAGTTACAAGCTGGAATCAAGATAGGTGGGAGAAACATCAACAACCTCAGATATGCAGATGATATCACTTCAATGGCAGAAAGTGAAGAGGAACTAAAGAGCCTCTTGATGAGGGTGAAGGAGGAGTGTGAAAGAGCGGACTTAAAACTAAACATTAAAAAAACTAAGATCATGTCATCTGGCCCCGTTACTTCATGGCAAATAGAGGGAGAGAAGGTGGAAGTACTGACGGATTTCCTCTTCTTGGGCTCTAAAATCACTGCAGATGGTGACTATAGCCATGAAATCAGAAGACGATTGCTCTGGCAGGAAAGTTATGACAAACCTAGACAGTGTGTTGAAAAGCAGAGACATTACTCTGACGACAAAGGTTCCTATAGTCAAGGCTATGGTCTTCCCAGTGGTCACATACAGTTGTGAAAGCTGGACTGTAAAGGACGCAGAACACCAAAGAATTGATGCCTTTGAACTGTGGTGCTGGAGAAGACTCCTGAAAGTCTCTTGGACAGCAAGGAGATCAAACCAGTCAATCTTAAGGGAAATCAACCCTGAATACTTGTTGGAAGGACTGATGCTGAAGTTGAAGCTCCAGTATTTTGGTCATCTGATACAAAGAGCTGAGTCATTGGAAAAAACCCTGATGCTGGGAAAGATTGAGGGCAGAAGAAGAGGGCATCAGAGGATAAGATGGCTGGATGGCATCACTGATACAATGGACATGAACTTGGGTAAATGGTGAGGGACAGGGAGACCTGGTGTACTGCAGTCCATGGGGTCGTAAAGATTCGGACACAACTTGGTGACTGAACAACAACAATTTGATACCACAGCCTTAACTCTCACTGCTTTAGTTGTCTCTAAGGTATTTAAGGCCCTCCCCTCACACTGGTTACTTGAAACCATCCTGGATTAATAGGGGGATTAGGCTGTCTTTAAAAACTTCTACAGAATTCCCTGCAGTCTAGTGGTTAGGACTCTGAACTTAAACCGTCAAGGGCTCAGGTTCAATCCCTGGTCAGGGAACTCTGACCCCACAAGCTATGTGGTAAAGCATAATATTAGTAGTAATAATAATATAAAAGCCTCTATTAGCACCTCACCTTCCTCTGCTAAGTCATTTCAGCAGTCAGAAGGTTTTGCTTAGATATAACTTAAAACCCATTGGATTCACCAAACATCTTAATGCCAAGAACTTTCCATGTCCTAAGAAATATGTCTTTATCATAGGTGGCCACCATTTTTCTGAGTCCATCCATTCTCATGTCATTTGTCTTACAGTGATGATGACATCACTATAGTCATTGATAGTTATTTCACGTAGAACTTGGTCATATTTTGGGGAGCAAAGTATATACTTTTGGCTGTGTCAGGTCTTAGTTGCAGCACATGGGCTCCTCGTTGCTGCACACAGGCTTCTCCATAGTTACGGCATGCGGGCTTTGGCACGTGGCATCTTCGTTCCCCGACCGGGGATCAATCCCTCGTTCCCTGCATTGGAAGGCTGATTCCTAACCACTGGACCATCAGGGAAGTCCCACTACTGAGATTTAAGTCTATATTTGTTTTTAACAGAGGAGTTCTCCAATAAGTGTTTATGGAGCACCACAGTGCACCTGCTTTTCTGACGGATTTGGGGGATACAAAGTCCCATAAAATATGGTTCCTGGCCTTATAATTCTCATCCAAGTGCAAGTGTTAGTCGCTCAGCCGTATCTGACTGTTTGTGACCCCATGGACTGTAGCCTGCCAGGACCCTCTGTCCATGGGATTCTCCAGGCAAGAATACTGGAGTAGGTTGCCATTCCCTTTCTCCACGGGATCTTTCTGACCAAGGGATTGAACCTGGGTCTCCTGCATTGCAGGCAGATTCTTTACCATCTGAGCCACCAGGGAATAAGTTCTTTTTAAAAAATTCTTATTGAAGTGTAGTTGATTTACAATGTTAATTTTTGCTGTACAGCAAAATGGCTCAGTTATTCTTTTTCAGATTCTTTCCATTATGGTTTATCACAGGACATTGAATACAGTTCCCTGTGCCACAGTAGGGCCTTGTTGTTTATCCATTTTATATGTAATAGTTTGCATCTGCCGGTCCCAAACTCCCAATCCCAATCCTTCCCTCCACCTCTCCCCCTATCCCCTGGCAAACACAAGTCTGTTCTCTATAGCTGTCTGTTTCATTTCTGTAGATATGTTCATTTGTGTTGTATTTTCATTTTATTTTTTGGTTGCATGGTGCGGCATGCAAGATCTTAGTTCAACCAGGGATTGAACCCTTGCCCCCGTCAGTAGAAGCACAGAGTCTCAACCACTGGGCCACCAGAAAAGTCTCTAATTGTGTCGTATTTTAGATTCCACATATAGGTGATACCATATGGTATTTGTCTTTGTCTTTCTGACTTACTTCATTTAGCATGATAATCTCTAGATCCATTTTACAAGTTCTTTCAATCACTTTTATGAGTCAGTAGTTCTCACTGGGTAGCTGTGGTCCACAGGAACTTAGAAAAAGAAATCTAGCTCAACAACTGAAAACAGTATTTTTTTGGAAGAACTCGTTAGGCATGCTCTTTAGAGGAATCTACCTAGTGCTTGCCGGCTCTGTTTAAGTTCTCTCTTCATTATTGCAACAGTTTTTTTTACTGGGTTTTGCAAACTTTTAATTTTCTTTCCACCTGTTTCATACTAGTTGCTTTAAAAAAGCCCTACTGAGATTCTACTTGTTTTAAAACTTCACATGGTTCCTTCCCTGCCATCCACAGCATCAGGTTCAGACTCCTTGCCGCTGGATTGTGAGGCAGCCGGTCTGGCCTGGATCTACTTTCTAGCCTCCTTTTAGTTCCTTTATTTCCCAGTGACCACTGAGCCGGGCATGCTGAACCGTGAGGTCCGTGTGTGAAACTGCTGTTTTGATGTATAAAGAGCGTCCTAATACCTGCAGTCTCACGTGGTTCGGGTTCACACGTGCCCTTCCTGCACGGTCTTGTGCTTTCACACCTCTTTTCTGATGAGGACATCCTGACTTGCTTCATTTGACAGACTCCCACTCCCATTTAAGACCCCCGGCCAGTGTCCCCTTTCTGTGAGGCTCCCAGTGGAACCAGTGCCCCTTCCCCAAGGCTCTTGTGGCTCTCTCTTCTCACCAGGTGGCCGGGTGGCTTCTAAGAGATGTGGCTCTGTCTTGTCTGGCCTGGGAACACGCCGAGGACTGTCCTGCAGTCCCAGTACTCAGTGAATGTTGAAGGAATAACTGTTTCTTTCATGAACTAATATACAGGAATAAAAAGCCACTCATATTCATGTTTTTAAAATTCTGATGTCTTTTATTGGCACAAAAATTATTCAGATACAACATGGTGTCTAGACATGGCTACACTTTATACTTTGTGCATTTAAGATTTTTTTTGCTCCTACTTCCCAACATGTTCTAGACCTTCCCTCTCTCTGTCAGCACCTCCATGACAGCATTTCTGTATTCCAAGGCCTTGCTCCAAACGGAGGGCATTCAGACCTCACTGAAGACATCCCAGAACCAGGCCGGGAAGGCCAGTGTGGGCCTCCTACTGCACTGTGATCTCCTCTGTGCGCCTGCCTAGCCGAGGCTGCCCGGCGACCTGAACAGATTCTCCTCTGAGTGGCTCGGGTCTTGGCTTGAAGTGTATATGTCGCAGCGCGGCGGGTGAGGCAGAAGACTGACCTTTCCCACCCATTTTGGCCCATCTTGCGAGGGTTGTTGCTGCGTCCACGGACCAGTGAGGTAATGAGATGGGCGAAGGCGATGAAGTCAGCTTCTCCGCGTCTTTACAATCCAGAGTCCTAATCCGTGTCCTCCATGACCTGAGGCTTTGTGACTGTGCTGAGTTTGCTGTGTCCATGTTGAGAGGAACGACTAGGCCATTCTCCTGTCAGCAAACACTTCTGAGTTCTCTTGTGAGTTAAGTCAAAACCCGTATTTCTAAAGTTAAAGATCTTCTGTTCCCCAAAATCAAGGGCTTGATTTCCGTAGTATTACTGTGTTTACTGTCCTGGGAACCAAATCAAGCCTTGTGTTTCCGACAATATATTCTTTAACAGCAGCTAGAAAGTTGGTTCAAACCAACTTATAATATACAGTAGTTCTTTTCATTTACATTTCAGAGCTGAACTTTCTGACCATGGTTTCAGTTTAGTGGAAGCAGATACCAAAGTACAAAAGCCTCAAGAGAAGTGCTGTGGGCACGTCTGTGCCTCCAGTTACCAGAAAGGACACCTAATGAGACAAGGAGAAAAGGAATATTTTAATAATCTGCGCTTCTTCAAAGCTTTACGCAGATATACTGAGAATGGAAAGAGCAAGGTCTGCCTACCCCCGGGACCCTCCCTGAGATCTCCCACAGCTAATTGTGCAGGACAGGCGTTATCGTTTCCAGCCCAGGCCAGACGCCTGCTGTGGTCCCACAAGGACGCCTTTCTGTCACCCTCTCTCTCTAGTTTCTACCTTCAAGCATGCCTCAGGCGATTAATCAAAGCAGACCCCAGAGTGGTCCTTGAGGTTACAAACGTGGATGATAAATCTGTCTTTTCATCTCCTCTCTGTCACCCCTCTGGCTTCTTCTCCTTTGCCTTTCCTATATCTCTGAATTGACAGCAAAACCCCCAAAAGAACACCCCCACTCCTCAAATAAGGGGGCCTCACCTATTCGTCTAAGTCAATTTAACATGTCATTTTAATTCACTTTGGTGTTTGCCTTCCAAATACACATCCATATGTCTCCATTTTCCCATTTTTGGAACAATGAGCATACCCAGTCAGTATAAACTTTAGAAGAGATTTGAGACACAGTTTCCCTATATGGATACCCAATTTCCCTGTATGGATAAGCCCCCATATCTTTTTCTGTGACTCTGGCTTTGAGGCACAGGGTAGGGGCCTGATTGCTTATTTGAACAGAGGTGCTCACCAGCCAATGTAGCACTGGCAAAGGTTTTCATGGGATGTCGCTTGTTTGATGAGCAGCTCGACTTGTGTTGGGACATCCAGGGTTTCGTCATGAGAGAAGTCCCGACCTAGGACAAGAGGAGCAAAAACGTCCAGTGTGCACCAGGTACCATACCAGCCAGCTCCACAGTCCCCAGCCAGGCTCAACTGTCCACACAGCCTGAATCAGTTCCCCCTCGTACGTGAATATAAATGCTATATAATACTTGGATTTTTAAATTCACCTCCACATGACCCATAAACACCTGATATATACTAATAAACACACTCATATATACTCAGCTCTTGGTTTACAGAAGGTAAAGTCCTACAGTGGGCAGAGTGCAGGAGTAGCAAAGATCTGGCCAGTGGGCTTCTATTCCATATCACCCCTGAGTCGGGCAAGTGGCCAAGAAGCCTCTTTCAATCCTACCAGCCTCTCCTTCCAGCCCCTTTGTCCTGCAGGGCTGCCTGCTTTCATCACACACTCATAGTCTCCCGCCTTACATGGGCGCTCAGCACTGCCTGGCCAGCTCCTCTGGCTATACACCCTTCCATCTCCACCACAAAGTTCTCTCCTCTCCTTGAGCATCCAAACCTCCTCTGGCTCCTTACCCTCAGCAGGTGCCCTCATCTCCTCCTCTAGAGCCAACTGACTCACTAAGGGCAGAGTTCAGAGCCCTGATAGGTTGGGCAATGTTCGAGGTGCCAGCTTTGTTCAACACGAGCTCCCCCTTCTTCCTTTCCATCACCCCGGAGAGTGGGCCCTCCTCCCATTTAAGGCCAAGTTCACTTGCACTGTGATCCACCGCCTCCTCTTTGTCAGGAGCCTTACAATACCGACCATCCTGCCTCTCACTCACGTCTGCACTGCCCCCCCGCCCGCCCATGTGCTCACTTTCTGTAAACACATTCCTCCTCCTGTTGAAGGAAACAGAGCCGTTCATCCAACTTCTCCCTCTTCAGCTATGTCCTTTCTCCTCCCCACAAAGCCAGACTTCCTGAGAGCTTTGAAACTTGTCTCTGTTCCTTCTCTCTCACTTCGCATTCTCTTCCACTGCATTATTATGGCTGCCAGGCTCATCAGAGCTCTCAGAAGGCCACCAGAGACCTAGAACCACCCTTGATCCCTCCCCACCCCTCACGGCCCATCATCAGTCCTTTGCATTTTTCTCCTAAACAGCTCTTGACTCCATCTCCATTGCCATCCTTGTCTAATCAACTGTCCAACTGGCATTGACTGTGGCAGCCGCTTCCTCCCCTCCAGCTCCTGCTTCCCCCACAGTCAGAGCAGGCAGGATCTCACAATGCAAACCTGCCCAGCTCCCCTCCATCCCCTTAAAACTCTTCAGTGGTTTCTCACTGCCCACAAGATACAGGGTAAAAACAGAAGGCCCTGTATGGTCTGGCCCTGGCCCTCTCAGAGTCCAAACACTTTGCATCGTGCTCCTCTCACCTTCTTGGGGGCAGTTTGGTCTGCCAGCCTTTCTGACCTTTTATTCTTGCCATCCTGCCTCCTACCACAGGGTCTTTGCACACGCTGTTTCCCTTACCTGGAAGAATCTGCCCTAATTAACTCCTCTAGCAAATTTTGGCTCCCAGGTAGTTTGCTGAGGGAAGCGTTTCTGGAACTCTTGGACTTAAATTCCCCTGTTACTGTCCTCACAGCCCTAGTCTCTCTTCCACTTACAACAGTATTCCTCTTTAGAGTCTAAGTCCCATGAAAGCAGGGAAGATGCCTGTTTTTAACCCACACTGTTTCTTCAACATCTAGCGCTTGCAAGTGCTCAACGAACCAATATCCCTTGATGATAGAGCTTACGTGCTGGGCCTCCCACGTCCCAATTCATCCTCACCGCCTTCCGAGTGAGGTGTTCTTGTCACTTTCTGGCCAGAGGAAGAGACACAGGCCTGTGGGGTCCCAGCAGTGGTGCTGGGCCTTTGGCCTCCCTGCCTCCACCCCCATGTCACACCACTTGGTCAGCGTAACACATCTCCTGTTCAAAAGTACACGGTGTCTCCATCCAGGCTCCACATTCCGTAACAGCTATCTGAGCACAGGTGGGCAGTGAACCAAGTGGTCAGATTTGCTCTAATATTAAGCCATGATGATTAATTTTCTTGAATTTGGCTGACTTTGGACTCAATAGAACTTTACTGGTAAACTTCACTGTTAAAATGAGATTAATAACATTACTTAAAGGAAGTTCATTGGTCATTAGAGAATCAGAGAGAATCCTTCACTGATGGCCTCAGAGACACTCCAGTTAGCAGCACAGAGTCACAGTTTAGGCACCAATAACCACTGGAAACTGGGCTGAACACCCACTCAAGGAGATTTTATGTTCCTTTTAAGTAAACACATATACACACTCACCAGTGAGCTTATCTCGAACCCTGTTAATAATCTGAATTGCTTTCTTATTTAGGGCCTCTGGTTTCACCAAACCATCTCCAACTGGAATAAACAAAAGCAGAAATAATAGTAAGACTGGATCATGATAACAGGTTCAATGCACACCCCTGTTTTTCTCACATATTCACTTTTGTAAGTGTAGAGCCATTCTTCCTCTTTGTCTATCTTTGTCCTCAGAATATAATGAGAAATTCATGGGACCTTTGCTGCTCAAAGGCAGTTCTGTTGCTTCCTCTTACTGACCCTCCTCCTGGTGTTCACAGCTGCTCTTTTCTTAATGAGCTAGTCGCTGATGTAATTCCTCAGAGGCTGGACTTACTGAAAGAATGAATAGATTCTGGCACTGTGGTCCCCGTTTTCTTATGGGCTGGTTCCCCAAGTTCCACACCATCCAAAATTTCTAGGAGGAAACAAAAAAAAGCAGCAGAAAATTCAAACACCAAGAAGCCACTGTTCCAAGGTATTGGCTCTAATTCTTCACATACGATCTCTCTTTTAACACCTGCCCCACCTGTCTCAGAGGAGAAAGGAAATAGGAAGTGTTATGCTCTTTATGAATTTAACATTTTTTAGGGAGTTCCTGGGTTGTCTAGAGGTTAGGACTCAGTGCTTTCACTGCTGTGCCTTGGGTTCAATCCCTAGTCAGGGAACTGAGATCCCGCAAACTACAGGGCACAGCTCCCCCACCCCCTCAAAGAAAGTTTTGAAATCTGCATGAATTTGCAAACACACAGCATTAATAAAATGTTCTGACATACAGAATAGGCTCATAGGTCAAAGATCTGGCCACAAAATTTGGTTGGTTGGACCCAAACTGGTCATAACATAAAGAAAACTAGCTTTCAAAGGATCACACATGACTGAAATGTTATTCCTTGGAGGAATTTATACATCAATTCTCAGGAGAAGTCCACAGGCTTTAGGCTCACCCTCTGCTGACTGTGGCCTTCAGGAGAGGTATCTAGAATCAGAACTCTGAAGCTATTTACACACGGCCCTGGGACACGACAGGTCTTCAAACCGAAGCTAGTGATGGTAATACTTTAATTAATGAGTCCTTGGAACTTAACTTTTGAGGCACATACAAGCAACCAGGTCTACACCACTGGTGCCACCAGAACAAGCTGTCCTAACTCCCCTCGGTATATCACAGGCGGCACATGGGAGTCACCCAATAATGTATTAACAAGGCAGACCCTGAGAGTTATACCAGTGTCACATAATCTCGGTGAGACCAGTCATCTGCACAAGGCCCCCAGACACTCTGGGTGATTCAGGGATTCCCAAGTCCTATCACGGTGTCCAGGGTAGAGTCCAAGCTATTTGTGGATGACACGGATCCAGGATGCCCATTTCCTGGAGAAAACACTCTCTTCCTTTCTACCCATCCAGATTCCACTCATCCAGTAAGGCTCAGCTTCAATTCTACCACCCCACGGGCTCCCTTAACCCTCGCAGTTCAGAGTGATACCTCCTTTCTAAGGCTTACCACCCCCTGGTTCCCAATCAAACCACATGGCACCTGCCTGCACAGTGCAGTGAGCTGCTCTATTACTCCATATACACTCCGGGATTCTGTGCTTCGTCAGAGCATGCTCAGTATGTCACATTGTTTTCTTACTCTCTGAATACCACTTGGCCTAGCTGGTAATTGGTTGCAAATGTTCCATAAGTATTTGGAGAGAATATTTAACTGTTTTACATCCCAGTGGTATTTCCTAAATATGACTATGTAGGATGTTGTTGAATGTGGGAGTCAAAGGGTTGGGTTAGGGGTAAGGGGCAAAGGAGAAGGGTAAACAAGTCAAACAGCTTGACTCTAAGACGTCTGAGAGCAGGGAATACACAGAGCCTGTTCTGGCTCTGAGAGGCGCATTATCTTCTTGTAACCCTGCTTTATGGACCACATTCCTGGGAACAGTGTTTCCTGTGGCTTCCTAGATGCTCAGGTAGCAGTGTGTGTATATTTCCACTGCTTCCATCTTCCCATTTCTGAGCTATTCCCAAAGCTTTAGAATTAAGGTAATGTAGCTAATAATTATCCCAGACACTATTAAAGGGCATGCTAAAGACTGACTAATATTCAGACATACTTAAAAAAATTTTTTTTTTAATTTATTTGACTCTGCTGGGTCTTAGTTGCAGCACATGGAATCTCTGACCTTAATTGTGGCATGTGGAATCTAATTCCTGGACCAGGGATTGAACCTAGGCCCCCTACATTGGGAGTGTGGAGTCTTACCCACTGGACCACCAGGGAAGTCCAATTCAGATGTACTTTTAATTGATTTATGTTTTTACATGTAGATTAAGATTGGATAGCATGATCAAAATTTCTGAGCTTTAGGTACCCACTTCTTCCTGAGAGTCATTAAATAAAAAATACATTAGATGCTTATTACTTAAGTCATGTCTTCTAAAGGCAGTGACAAGGCTTGCCCTATTCTAGAAATACCCTGGACAAAAAGGAGAGTCTGCAGCACTCACCTACTGACTGGCCAGCAGAGTAGGAATCTGTCCTCGTCCGTGATCGCTTGTTACCTTTGGTATTTGCTAGGGAAAGAAAGAAAAGGAGGGTTAAAAAGCGCTTCAAACTTTGAAAAAACTTGGCTGATATACTTTCCCTTAATCATAAAAATATAATTTTCCCAAAAGCCATAACTAAGATAAAACCAAAAATGTAACACTCAGGAGTAAATGGGTGGATGTTCACAAGGCATCTGATCCTGAGGGGCATTTTATATGGCTGAGTGGGATTCAGATGATGTAAACTGGATAACAAGTGAGTGTGTGACAACCGCAGTAGAGAAGACGCCTCTGATTAGTAAACACCTTCTGAGGAGGTTGGAATAAAGAGTAGACTACGACACTGTTGAGATAACACAACTGTTTGCAAATCCTGTAAAAATTCCATCTGCTATTCAACATGAAACCTAACAAAAGTCACTAGAGTACTTATTTATTCTGAAAAATGCTTTAATCAAGATCTAAACTGATGACCAGAGTTTTCTTAGTTAATAAAAATACTTGAAATTGATTTCCAGCTACCACAGCGGCCCTGTGGAAGTGTGGTGTGGCAGCTAAGTACTGGGTCTTGGGCTCTGTGTGTGAAGAGGGGCAGGACTGTGACCTGGCCATGCCCATTGTGGGAGGGGGTGAACCTCAGCACCCGGGCTCTTGCTGAGACTCACTGTCCATCAGCCTCCAGTTCAGCAGGGGGTCATAGACGAAGGCTTCCAGCACGGCCATGACGCTGTCCTTGTGCTCCCGGAGCACCTCCATCACAGTGTGGCACGTGATCCTGTAGTTGCCATCAAGGCCCGTGACCTGCAGATGGGCCAGAGCCGCTCACCACGGAAGTCACCACGCTGGTCCCCGAAGGCCTTACCACCCAGCGTCACCTCAGAGGGTGTGTCACCCCACTCAGAGAGAGAGAACATGGCCATCACTGAAGGGCCAGGCTGGGAATGCCTCAGAGCAAAGGGTCAGGACTGTCATTCATATGAAACAAGGTCTGGCGTAAAGGTTGGGTAAGACTTTTAAAGACTGATCATGTCTAACAGGATGGAAAATACCAGGAGGATATGACTACAGCATAAGCTGGGCATTTGCGGAGCTGGAGATCTAACAAGGAAGGAAGTCTGTCCTTGGAGAGGGGATAGAACTATACTGGTCCCACTTCAAAGCAGCTTGTTCCCAACATCCACTCACCTCCATAGCATTGGTCAGCATTCTTGTTAGTCTAAATGGAATTTTCTCTGGGAATTTCTCTCTGGTCATAGCAACCTAAGGGTAATAAGGGAAAACTCAGGTCCACTGGTTAGACTGCCTTCCTCAGCTGGAGCCAGGTGCAGGTAAGTGGCTTTCCTTTGCATCACCGGCACTGATTTCAATTAGAGCATAGAAAGGAAACAGTGAGTCTAGTTTAGTGATGGGACTTATTGCTATAATTTAAGACAGCTAAAAATTTAAAAATAAAAAAAGAGAAGGTGGGGGAGTGGGGAGGGAGAAAGAGAGAAAAAAGATAAGTGTGTTATCATGCCCAGGCCTTCAACCAGCATCTCCTTTTCTGAGTCCTGTAACAGCAAGAATCAAATAGCACATACTTCATCTGTTAGACTGATGTTCTGTCACCTTGAGAGAAGAGTCAGGGGTAAGAGTACGACATTTGGGCTTTTAAGTTTGCCTAAATGGTTAGAGCAGGGTAGAGGGTGGTCCTCTGGGTTCTGGAACATATGCTCACCTCAAAGCAGTCCCCAAAGTCAATGTGCAGGATCTTTCCACTCAGCCGGTCCAGCATCAGGTTGGATGGGTGTCTGAGAAACAGGAGAGAACAGCTCGGATGAACAAATCCCCAAGTCTGTGAGACTGTAGGCCAGGGGTTGGTAATGACAGCACTCAGGCCAAAGCTAGCACTCCACCCCCAACTTTTACAAGTCATTTTTATTGGAACACAGTCATGCTCATTTGTTCATGCGTTGTTTTGGGCTGCTTTTGTGCTGCAGCAGCAGAGATGAGTACTTGTGATGGAGCCTGTAAGGCCAGTGAAGCCTAAGATATTTACTATTTGGCCCTTTACAGAAAAAGTTTGCTGACCCTTGCTCTAGGGCTCAAATGAGAATTGATCTGTGTGAATCACAAGTTGCCCCATGATACCAAGACAGTTTGTTTTCCCAAGGTCTTTGGTCACAGGATAAATGGTCACAGGTTCCTGGCAGCGCTGGGATCTCAGAGTGACAAGGCTCTTCGAGATGGGCTCTCATCTCCCTGAGTCCCTGAGCCCCTCCAGGCAGAATCATCTGGGTATTCTGGACAGGTGCTCTACTAAGTTTTTTAAAAACAGGAATTTATTATTTTTGTGGGATTAAATTTTTTCACTCTCAAATAATTGCATGGGAATGATCCCAGAAGAAAAATTGTAGACATCAGAATATTATTATTTTTTAAAATTTCTGAACATTCCTAAATGACTTTTGCAGTCAGTACATTTGGATGAAATTTAATATGTAGAAATATCAGAGGGATCTACTTTGGTTGGTTTTAATTATAGAAATAGGATTATTTGTCTTAGCATAGTGATGACTGATAAATGTTTATTGAATCAGTAAAATCAACTGGATTTCATATGGTTTTTAATACATTAAACCAACCTATGGAGAAAGCACCCCTGAACTATGGTTTTTCTTCTCTTTAGTTTGACGTGTTGTTTTGATGGCATGGACAATAATAGGGGACTAAGGTTGATGCTGCAAAAACAGCTAAAGTACAAAATACAAATATTTATCAAACGGTCATAAAGCTCACTGGAAAACAAAATGAAATCATTCAAGAAAACTATATAATGGAGAAAGAAGATTCAAAGAAACAAATTCACTCACCTATCGCCCAGGCCCAAAATATACCCAACCATAGACATGACCGCTAAAGAGCGGGTATAATTGGTTCTTCGATCAAACCACACCTAGAACACAGAAGCACATGTGAACCGAGGCTCTGAAAACTAACTGGTTTTCAATACAAATTACATCCTAATCAGTTGTTTGCTTACAGTCCAACAATAACCAGTTAGAATGTATGAGGGAACGAAAATCATTCATAATTATAAAATTAATAAAATGCTCAGAATAAACTTAATTGGAAATGTGTAGAACTTAGATGACTAAGTAAATTAAACTTTGGTTAGAAATATAAAGACTACAGTAAATGAAAATATCCATTTAAAAAAAAAAGAGAATATCCATTTAAGGCTATCCACTTAAGATTGAAAAGATGTAATATCCTTCCAGATTATTTAATACATTTAATGTAGTTTCAATAAAAGTTCATTGGCACTTTCTTGGGAATCTTGACAAAATGATCCTAAAATTTACCTGGAAAAAAATTACATGTAAATAGTGAGAAAAGACTTGTATTAACAGTGGGATACTTGAGGATAAATAGGCAGAAAAGATCAGTGATACGGAAATTCTAGAAAGAAATTCAAGGGCATATAAGAATTTAGTATATAATAAAAGTTGACTCTGTTACAGGATGGATTATTTGGTAATACTGTGTGTGTGTGCTAAATCACTCCGGTAGTGTCCGACTCTTTTCGACCCCATGGACTATAGCCTGCCAGGCTCCTCTGTTTATGGGATTCTTCAGGCAAGAATACTAGAGAGGGTTGCCATGCCCTCCTCTAGGGGATCTTTCCAACACAGGGATCAAATACGTGTCTCTTACATCTCCTGCATTGGCAGGCAGGTTCTTTACCACTAGCACCACCTGGGAAGCTCCTGGTAATACTGTCATGTTGGTTATCACCTTAAAAAAAGAAAATCTATACCCTAACTTTAAATTCCAACTTGGGTTAAGGATTTAAATGTAAAAACAAATCTTATAATTAGTACAAGAAAATCTTGAGGTGGAGAGAGCCTTTCTAAATATAAAGCCAAAGAAACTTTAAAGAAAGGATTAAAAAAAATCTATTAACTTCTAACATTTAAAAATGTACATCAAAACCAAAACAAAATAAAAACTTCAAACCTAGAAACATACTATTAACAAAACTGAAAAACCAGATCTATAGGAAATTAATAATATATATGAAAAAGATTTAACAGTCTTAATAAAATACTGTTGTAAGCAATGGTTGAAACATGAAACTAACTGCAGCTAGACTATGTGGCTCAGCCATTTGGTTTCTGCTCTAAAAGCTACCCATCACCTATAGCTAGTCATTACAGGACACACCCACCGGGCGCACAGGAGCAAACGAGCCTTTCTGACCAGAGGGGAGGCTGGCGGGGCAGGAGCACCATACCTCGGAGCTGGGGCTCTTCAGCCACAGCAGTTTGGCCAGGTCGTCCCCAGCTGTGTTGTTGACGGCGTGCTCAAACACCTCGACCTTCTGCATCAGAGTTAGGTGGTCATAGTCTGGAGCCATCTGCACCAAGACACAAGTCTGAGACGAGAAACTCATATCCGGGAAGAAACAAGGCTCTGAGGTCAGGCAGAGATGGGTTCTGATTTCACCACTGCCACCAAAAGGAGAAGGGGAATAAGGAGAAGCAGTGGTCACTCTAACCTGAGGACCACAGGAGGGGCCAGGGGACAAGGGCAAGCATCAGGCCTTGCCTCGGTACCAGCTTCAGTGTGAACGAGAGCACTGGGAGGTTCATAAACTTTCGCACTTTTCTCCCTCACACACCTACTGAACACCGCTTCCCTGCTTCCCCATTCAGCCAGTCAGCGCTCTGTGTACCATGTTAGGATCAGCAGATATATGTTGCTTGATGAGTAAAATACTGTCCAGTCTCATGGAGGGTGATGAAAACCTAATTGCTAGGCTTTAGGATTCTGTTATCTGCTTGAAGACTCATACCATTAATCCTTCGTCAATAGCTAATTCCCTTAAATAGATTTTTCAGTAATGGAACAAGGAAAACAGCTCTGTACCAATTCCTGAACTGACTTTTGAGCTTCACCCTCAAGACACTGAAGGGTTGGGTCTGGCAGCCTCATCACGTACCCGCAGCATGATGCGATGCTCAATGTTGAGAAGGATCTTCTTTTTCTCCCTGTAGTCCCGGATGAGGGCATGCAGTGTGTCACAGTGGGGGACCCAGCCGATGAGGCCCGAGTTGGTTGATAATGGAATGACAGCGTATCTCTGGATGCTAAAGCCCACAGGAAAGCAGGGTCAATGAACAGAAAACAGAGCAGACCTTTAAGCCACTCATGGCACATGCAAACTGGTTTTAATGAGCCTGTCCACAAAAGGCTATTGTGGGGCATGTGATGAGGGACATGGTACGAAGCATAAAGCCTAAAACACAATCGGGGTTGATGGTATAAAGGTACCACCAGTGTTCCCAACCTGCCTAACAAACTCACCGCTTTGGGGGAACAATCGCATGATGACTTCTAAGCCTAAAATGACCTCCCCACTAAACATCCATGTTCTTAACAGAAAGAGGAGTGAAAGAAGCCTGAGGACAGGAAGGCTTATTAGGGCTGTCATTTCATTTGGCGTAGAACCCATCAAATTTGTCAAATCTCCCATCTAAAGGCCATGAAATGTTCCTTTCTGAGTCCTCTGAAGGACTTCCCCTGAGAACACTCTAAAACCAATGGAGAGTCTTTCTCTTTGACATCTTGGCTACTGATGACCTCCTGTCAGATACAGAATCATTTACTTGGCAAAGGTTAAGTGACGACCTGGAAAAGAAGTAAGAAATAACTAGATTTCTCTAGTTATCTAGGGCTGTCTCTGTGGCATCCTGAATACCTGAGGTTTTTCCGAAGAGACGTCGGGTCATTGGCCAGAAGGGTGTTGACCAGGCCGAAGAGCTGCATCACCCGTTCGTCCTGCCGCAAGTCCTCATGGCCCTTCAGGAGGAAGACAAACTCGTGCCCGTTGCTGCCTGCGGGGAGTGAAGTGGGGAGCAGTCAGCGAGGATCAGAGGGTTTCTATCCTGTCGGCTGGGGCACCACTGCTGCATTTGCAGGTCGGCAGACACATACCATACCCAGTCACACTGTCCTGACAAACGGAAGAAACGCGCCCTAGAATGGGTGAAAAGAATGGCCTTCTTTTTGATGGTCCCCCAGTGAGATGTTCCAATCAACAGTAGATAAAGTTTTTTAAAAAGCTCTGCCTTCAAGTGCCAGAGATGGTCACTCTACATGTTACGTCCCCAACCCACTCTCTGTCCTGCTCTGACCTTAGAAGCCTGACTCCTAGAGACCACATCCCCTGGGCTCCCTGGTGTGCTTGGCCAATGGGGTCACTGGCAGGAGGTTAGAGGGTGGAAGAGGGAGAGGTCAGGGTACCTGCCCCTGACAACTGGCCAGGTTCTGGTTCTAGAAGTAGCTCCCTCCCTTGGTCTGGACCACAGCATCAGGGGATGTCCTCTCTTTCCAGGTTACAGCCCTTGCCGGACTCCGTGCCCTCTAGGTCTGAAGGGCGGGGGTGAATAATTATACACGTCATACTGCTGGCTCTCTTAACTCAGCCATACTTCTGAAAACAGTCCTTCGTTAAAGTCCCTTTAGTTAGAAGCTGCTGAAAGCTGACCAACACGCATGTTAGTATTAGAAGAGACCAGCCTACAGAGAGACAACCACCCAAGGACCAGCATTCGCCACTGCTGGTGAATAATCACTGTTTAAGAAACATGAGTACTGTTAAAGGTGCGAGAGCTCCGAGTACCAGCAGAACACTCAGGCCTTCAAAACCACCCTCCTGGTAGCACACTGCACTGTCAGAACTACTGCTTCACTAAGTTCACTTTACAAAGCATCCCCACAAAGAGAGGATGTGAAGTATAAAGAAGGACACTCCAGCCCAGGTGGCCCTTCTCAACGTGGCCTGTCACCTGCTGTGCTGCATCCGCAGCCTCTTTCTTCCTCATCGGCTCCCTGACCGGCCCCCTGCCAAACCCACCTCCATGCTGTAGGCCTGCACGGTTCCCTTCCACCTGCACTGGGGTGGGGCTGATAGGCCTCACTTAAGGAAGCACAACAGTAGGAATCAACTAGAAGTCCCAGCAAGGATGTCTTCCACTTGACTCTCAATACATGGGAGAAAGGTTAGCAGTGTGGACAGCAAGCAGTCACGTCAGGAGGGGAGGGGTCCCCCGGGCTGGGAGGGAGACTCGATCAAGTGCATGAGGGGCCTTACCCATAAGCGTCAGCTTCCGGGGCCTCTGTTTGGATGTGATGACTTGCAGAGACGGCGCGATGGACTGAATGCGAATGATGGGCTGGTTGGGGTCGTAAGTTCCCGGCACAGCCAGTTCCAGATCCCGGCACATCAGAAGTTTGGGGGAGACGTACTGCAGCTCTAAGGATGTGAGCTGTGAATAGTTACCACAGGGTTTAGCTTTCTGCCTCTGAAATGCTGTTTACATATTTTTCAATGGATTGCTAGTAGCCATGCCTTGTCACAAAGTCCGCAGATAGAAGTGGAGCCAGGTGCTGGGGACTTAGTATCAGAATGTTCACAGGCAGCGGAACAGAAAGGACTATAATGACTGGTAACCCTGCTAGAGCCATGAGATCCTACCTGAGGCAGCTGCTTGGAGATTCGTCTGAATACGTGGTAATAGAGGTCCCAGGCTTGGGTGAGGTCCTTGACATTCCCTGATTTCATGTACTTCCTGCACCATTCCTGGGCCTCCATTAAATCTCGACCATATGCCTGAGAGGGGAAGCAGGAGAATGCGCAAGGTGTCACTTGCGTTGACTAAGCCCAACTCTGAGTCCCCAGCAGGCAGCAGAACTGCTTGGGAGGGTACGCTGGCTGGATGGCACTGGCTGGGTTGCTCGGCAACTTTCCAGTCCTGGAGCCCAACCCTTAGAATGGCTTCTCAGGTAAAGTGAGGTTGGAAGAGAGACGAGATGGCCTTGTGAGGTACCTCGTGGTTTTCTAGTTAAAGTTTTGGAAGGGTTCTTGTAACTTCATGACAATTCTATTTCTGGTGTTTTATATCCTGTGACCTCCCTCCATCAAAATACATTTTATTCAAGTCAGCAGAAAGGTTAGAGGGAAAGGAGACTGCTAAGGACTTTGGGGTCCCATCGGTTCATGTTTTCTACCTGGTTAAAGGATGTTTCCTTCAGTGTCTGGGGTCCCCGCTCCATCATGGCGTGCAGGGGTTCCAGCACCTCGAACATGCCTTTCACGTTCCTCTCCCCAAAGTACAAGCGAGACGCCTCTTCCAGGCCTTCATGCCACATCTCGTGCCAGAGGATGGCCACTCGGATCAGCTCCTCACTCACCTGGATCAGAAAGGGGACAGAGGGACGTGCTCAGGGTGAGCTAAGCTCAGAAAGACCCGTCTCGGAGAAACAGGAGGAACTTCTGCCGTCAGAGGGAGTACACGGCCTCGCCCTGAGAAAGAAAGGCCGTCTCATTCGAGACCTCTGCTTGGTGGCTCAAGTGTCTCATTCGAGACCTCTGCTTGGTGCCTCGAGTCTGCCCGGACTCACCATCATGGCCTGCTGCACCAGGGTGTTGCTGTGTTCGCACATGTTCTTCAGGATTTTGTTGGCTGCGTTGTGCCGGGCTGTGGTGGTGGACTTGGAGGCCACTGTCAGTGGGTAGATGAGGGCCTGAAGCAAGCACAGAAGGAGCGTTTGCAAACGTGTAAAAGAAGGATGACAAGAGTATGGTGCTGACACTCATCTGAGTCTACCAGGCAGGGGCTGTGTGGCCTTGGGCGGAATTTTTTCTTTCCCAGAAGACCCTGGGTCCCTGAGCCTGCCAGCTGGACAGACCCTCCTGGGGGCAGGACAGGACTCTTGGCTCCCAGGGGCATTTGTGTCCCTAGAGCAGTTTTAGGAAAGGTTGATGGCCAAATCAAAGGTTAGTGGTTAGACAGAAAACTGCCCGGGGTCTCCACGCACCTGGGGGTGGTACCGACCAATGTCTGTGAGAAGCTGGTGGATAAGACGTCCCACCAGGGGCCTTGGCGTATCAATTCTTGCAATGAGCTGAGGTATAACCTGATATTCAGAAAGACACAGTATGCAGCCTATGAGATGTGGAAACAACTCCAGTTATTCTTCTGAGACATGAACAGCTTTTGCAACTGGTTTGATAGATACTGCTGGGCATGGAAATGGTTCATCCTCTTCAGTTCTCTAAAGGAACTGAAGAAAATATGGAGTCTTGACCTTGGGGTTGATCGCTGCTTCCTCACCACTGTATAGTGCCTGCTTCCTTGCTCCTCTCAACACTGCATGATTCCAAGAGAGACAACGAGCAAGACCTGACCCATCCTCACCTGTACCCAGTGCTCTTACCTGTAATCCAGTGCCCTCATCTCTAACCTAGTGTCCTTACCTGTAACCCAGTTCTCTCACCTGTAACCCAGTGTCCTCACCCGTAACCCAGTGCCCTTACCTGTAACCAAGTGTCAATCTGGATTGCTTTCACCCCTTCCACTAAGGCTTCATTTACATCTGGCCAGTGACCATAATCAAACCATAAGGTGAGGACTCTGGAAAAGAAAAAGGAAAGTCATAGAAACTTTAATTTGCCAGGTTTTGCCTGTTTTGTCATCTTTGAGACTCTTTTGAAGAGAAGTGCTGGCGGGGTCCCAGGTCAGTGGCTCCAGTGTGCTTGGTTCCAGGAGCACTTAGGAGTGGGGTGGTGGTGGCTGGCAGTGCCTGACTGGACACAGACCATCCCCAGGGAAGGCCTATGTCACTCCAGACAACAGGGAGGGATCACCATGCCACCAGTTCACACATCTAAGAGAGGAGTCCATGGATAAGCTTTGCATGTGTAGGAAGAGTTGCCTCTAACACAGCAGCAACTAGTAAACTTGGCACTTAGCTGGGAAACCCCCAGACGCAGGAGGGCTGGACACCGACAGCCTCTGGACTGACTGGCCTGTGCTATTTGTTTGGGCCTCTCAGAGTCACCTCCAAAAGCTGAAGGGATTCTAGCAACAGTCTGAGAAAGAGCTGGGCTTCTTTTTCCTACATAACAGGTTACACACCGGAGTCCTCAGGCATTGCTCCTTCCTCTTTGCATATTTCACTCACATGAGTGAGGCCCAGTCAGCTGCGACTCTGGGATGTACTCATGGGGTTGGGGAGGGAAAGAGGACTTTATGGGTGACTCCTGTGACTTGCCCCCGACATGGCCCACCAGGACTTCCCTTCCTGATACCTGAGCGTGTCCTGGAGGTTGTTGCCTCGTGACAAGGAGATGGAACGGAAGAAGCCCTGGACAGCAGGGACAGTGTACATCAAGAGGGTTTTGGACAAATCCTGTTGGAATACACATATGTTAGTGACACTCCCACCTCAGCTTTCTCATCTGTAAAATGGGCAGAACAGCCCACTAAACAGCACATCTCCAAGAGTGGTTATGAGGATTAAATCAGTTAATGCACAAAAAGCCTTTAGATCAGCATCTGACATGTAGCAAGCACCCTGTAACTACAATGGTGCCCTAACTGTTAATATCTTGGGTTAAGAGTAGCTTCCTGGACAGGGCGGCAGAGGAGGTGGGGCCAAGGCCCTGAACATGCTGATCTCTGGGCTTATCAGCTGCCCCACAGCTTGAACTGACTGCCCCAGGGGAAGTGGAAGGGGAGAGAAAAAAACAGTGGATTCTGCTGGGCTCTGTGCTCAGAGTGGGCCCGCAGATGTGTAGGCCACCCCCACACAGGTGCTGGGCATTAGGAGAATGAGCTCAGCTCCGTGGGAGGCATGACAAGGACCTCATTCTTCAGCACGGAGGCTACATCAGGTCCCCAAACACAAATACACATACAGAAGTACTGTCTCAACAATGCCGGATGGCAAGCCATGCTTTCTGACTTCCTCCAGGGCTTCAGAGCAGAGCCTCAGGCTCCTGTAAGGCTAACCAGGGCTCCATCCTCAGGGCGCCTGGTGCCTGAGTCAGTCCGTGATAGTGGGGGATTGGGGTTGGGGGGCGGGTACCTCAGTGACCTTCTTCTGCAGAGGAGACGGGGTAGGGCTGTTCTCGGCGCTCTCAGCCTCGCTCTCGCTGTTGCTGCCCTCGGTGCTGGTGGTGGTGGCGGTGGCCGTGGCCGCTGTGGTAGCAGCAGTGGCTGCGTTAGTGATGTTGGCCCCACTGGCGTGTCGCAGCTTCTTCTTCTCGTCGCGGGCTTGGTTCTGATGTTTGTAGTGGAGCACAGCCTCAAAGTTCATCACTGCCCACGCATGCCAGGCCTGGGGGGTGGGATGAGAGGACAGACACGGGGGCTATGACAAGAGCTGGGGCAGGAGGCTCGGGTATCAAGAGCCTCGAGGGGTGTGAGGCCACAGCTGAGGCTAAGCAAGGGCTGCCCTTTCTTCTCAGTGGTCAGTAAAGCGAATCCTCACTTCACTTCAGCAGAACACTTGGGAATGGGGCGTTTCACTAAGTCCAGTGTGATCATTCATCCTGTGGTGCATCTGTTGCATCAGGGACTTCGGCGGGTAACATAGGATGAGGGCGGCCTGTGAAGAGAAGCACGCCACGGGCCTTGACTAAGGACCTCTTCATCTAGAGAAGAGGTTGCTCAAAGACCTACAAATAGGCAGAATGGGACAGGGGCAACGAGAGAGAGACAACGGGAATGCCAGGTGCAGGGCTGGGAAGGCTTCATGGAGGAGGGATTTGGGGCAAGTCTTGAGCCATGCCAGATGGGTGAGAAGGGAATAGGAAGGCACAGCAAGGATGTCCTGTAAGAACAGGGACGAAGATGCAGGTGGGCAAGCAGCGTGGTTCACAGAAAATAGACATGTGCCTGAAGCTCAGGACACACACAGGAGGGCATGGAATTCCCAAGAGAGCTTTGAAAGATGGCTTAAGGGTCTTCCCTGAAGGTCAGTGGTTAAGAATCTGCCTGACAACGCAGGTGACACGGGTTCGATCCCTGATTTGGGAAAATCCCACGTGCTGCAACTAAACTCGTGCACCACAACTACTGGGCCAGCACTCTAGAGCCAGGGCTGTGCAGCTACTGAAGCCAGTGCACCAGAGGCCTGTGCTCTGCAGCAAGAGCAGCCACTGCAGTGAGAGGCCCGCACACCGCAACCGGACAGTAGCCCCCAGTTGCTGCAACTAGAGAAAAACAAAAAAGGCCTAGCACAGCCAAGAGCAAATAAACAAGTATAGTTTTAAAAAAAAAAGAGCTTAAGGAAATTTTCTGGTGGTCCAGTGATTAGGACTTGGTACTTTCATTGCTAGGGCCTGGGTTCAGTCCCTGGTCAGGGAACTAAGATCCTACAAAGTGTGGCTCTGCCAAAAAAAAAAAAAAAAAAAAACAGATGGGTTAAAAGCTGGGTTTGAAAAATTCCTTTGGCAGCAGATACAAAACAGATGATGGAGGAGAGCAGAAGTTCAGAGAGTGAAGGCAGAGGTCTTAACTAGGCAGAGAACAGTGGGAAAGGGGGCACACTAAAAGAACAGGCCAGCCATGGAGGGTGACTCGTGGTCACTGCTTGTCCCTCACACCTGGCTGAGGGCCTGTCAGAGATCAGTGGCCAGTGACTACCAGCCAGAAGAAGCCTTTGGTGCTAACTACTCACACCTCTGAGGGTTTGAGCGGTAGTAATGCTTTGAGATAGCATTGCCTGGTGCACAGGGCTATGAGGAAGAGTTTGATTTGGAACTTTGTAAATTTGCGATGACAGCAAGACATTAAATAATTCACTCATAGTTGGAACTTTCTGGATAACTGGTATATTTCTTTGAATCCCTTGCTAAAAACCTTGCTTTAACACAGAAGTGTCCATTTTCCCAGCCAAGCAGAGTAGATGAATCGCAATCAACTTCTACTTGATGAATAAGAATCCTACAGTGACCTAGGCTCAGCTTTCCCATACCTTCATTTAATCCACAAATACCTGTATATGTACAGTGAGCTGGGGGGTCACAGCAAACAAGACAGAAAGAGTCCTGCAGGCACGTGGGACTAACATGCATCACTGATGGGAGACGACAGCACAGACTCAATAGGCCCAGACTAAAGCCAGTTTTTTTTTTTTTTCCTTTGATTCATTTCTTTCAGAAAAGTTGAAGGAAAGCAATCTGGTTAGGACACAGTTCTAATTAGTAAGGCTCCAGCTGGGCAAAGGTTCACTGGACATATTCTTCCAGTCCTGGACTGAAGCTGTCCTAGAGAGAATAATTACTGCTGCTTTCACAAAATGGGCATTTTTCAGATCAGACTGATACATGCTTAAAGCATGGCAAGAATTTTACTGTAGATGTTTCTAGGGCCTTCAGATGCAGGTTTTGACCCCAGAGGGATTCATTCCCAGAGTATTAGCAGGTTAAAGAGACACCGGAAAGGAGTGGATGACATCTGCCTCACAGGCAGTCTAACCAGGAGGCCCCTCAGAAAAGATATAAAAAACACATGAGAAAGCATGCTCTCACCGGAGGTGTGTACTTCCAAGACTTATTCCTCTACCAGTCAAGCTTTTATACATTTTCTAGTTTTCTCTATCTTCTTGAAAAATTTTCTATTATATAACAGGATGTTACTCTGGAAACAGAGCTTTCCAACAGAAACAGAAAGTTCAGTTCTTAGATGAGGAGCAGGCAGGGATGGGAATCATAAAGAAGCTGGGAAGGAACAGATGACCCAAGGGAAGATAAAGTTCCAGAGACTACAAGGGAAGATAAAGTTCCAGAGACTAACTGTGTGTCCACATGGTCTAGGAAAACAAGCTGCTAAGAGTCTGTAAGACTGGAGAGGGTATGAAGAAAAGGGAACCTTTTGTGCTGCTGGTGGGAATGTAAATTGATAGAACCACTATGGAGAATAGTATGGAGGTTCCTTAAAAACTTAATAGAACTACCGTAAGAACTACCACAGGACCCAGTAATCCCAAGACTGGGCATATACCCTGAGAAAATCATAATTCAAAAAGAGATATGTACCCCAATGTTCACTGTAGCAATATTTACAATAGCCAAGACATGGAAACAATCTAAATGCCCATCAACAGATGAATGGATAAAGAGGATGTGGCACATATACACAACAGAATATTACTCAGCTATAAAAAGGAACAACATCGGGTCATATGTAAACATGTGAATGGACCCAGAGTCTGTCACACAGAGTGAAGTAAGTCAGAAAAACACATAGCATGTTAACACATATATGTAGAATCTAAAAAATGGTACAGATGAACCTATTTGCAGGGCAGGAAGAAAGATGTAGATGTAGAGAGTGGTCATGTGGGCCCAAGGGATTAGGGGAGGGTGGGACGAATTGGGAAATTAGGATTGACATACATATACTACTGTGTGTAAAACAGATAGCTAGTGCGCAGGGAGCTCAGCTCTGCTCTGGGATGACCTATAAGGGGAGGTGGTGAGAGGAGGTCCAACAGGAAGGGGATATATGTACACACATAGCTCATTCACTTCAGTGTACACAGAAACTAACATAACACTGTAAAGCAACTATATTCTCATTAAAAAAAGAATAAAAAGACAACAGCATCTCCACAGCCATGCACACACTCATGGTGTAATAAATCTTTTTCAAGTGAAAGAATCTCTCAATCTTTCTTTATCAGTCAGACCTCTGACTGACTAGCTCTTGGCACTCAAAGAATCAAACTCGTGGTACCAGACCAGGCCACCGAGGCTCTGCGGTGAAGCGTGAGCGCCCTGGGGCGCACTGGCCGGCGTCTGGAGGCAGCGGTGGGGAGCCCGGCTCACTCCCATCTCTGGTTACCTTGTACCAGCTGCGGTCGTGCTCTGTGGCGGCGCTGTAGTACTGCAGGACTTTGGGGATCGTGCTCTCGTTGATGCCCTGTAGGTTCAGCTGCCACTCCCCGAGTTTCAGGAAACATCTGAAAACAGAGAAACAAACCCTGTGTTGCTCCCTCCTCAGAAGAGCCGTGCTGAGGAGGACGACATCCTGGGAGTGCAATGGCCTTCCTATGGTTGACTCCAGGTCTACAGAGGCAACATGACTGAACCACCTGGATTCTCAGCCACCTGGAGGAAAACAGACAGGTTTTGGGCACCAAGTTTTTAAGGGATGGTCTCTTCTTGCTCTCTGTCAATGCTAACATAAACCAGGTAACTGGCACACTGAAGTCTGAATGGACCTGGCTTCCCCAAATTCATTTCGGTGGGTGGCAGCTGCTGAAAGTAATTTTTCTCATCAATTGCTTTACGGCTTCTCCCTTATTTTCTAGCTGTGCCATGCTACATGCAGGGATCTTAGTTCCTTGACCAGGAATAGAACCCAAGGTCCCTGCAGTGGAAGCATGGAGTCTTGATCACCGGATTGCCAGCAACGTCCTCCTTCATTCTTTGTATGATGGAATTAACAGCTAACGTTCACTGATTGCTACTCTGTTCCAGGTACTGCTCCAAGTGCTTGACGTTTTCTTTCCACTAATCCTCACACCATCCTGTTCCACCCTAGGGAAAAGGAATTCTTACTATCCCCTTTTTAGATAATGAGGAAGCTGAGGCACAGAGAGGGTAAGTAACTTATCTAAAGTCACACATCAAACCAGCAGCATTTGAAAGCTAGGAGTCTTAACTCTGAAGCTGGACACCAGGAGAACAGCACACGGGTGCTCTTGGGCTATTGGATCCTGGGAAAATAAGTGGCAGAGACTGTGGAGCCCTGGAAAAGGTGAGAGAGATGCAAGCAACTGGCTGCTCTGGGAGCCTTGACCATGACCATGGGGCAGAGGCCGCTGATGGGGCAGGGTGGGGGTGTGACAGGCCTGGCCATAGGGAGCTCACCGGGCCATGAGCTTGTGCAGCTCCTGCTTGTGCTGCTGGTCCTCGGTGGCGATGGCATGCTGGGCTTGCTGCTGCATGGTCTGAACAAAGTGCTGCATGTGCTGGAAGGCATCAATCTGTAGTAGGACAAAAGCACAGGGAGTCACTTGGCGTCTGGCCCAACACCAGGGGAAAGGAACTGCCATTCACCCTCTCCCAAAGAACACCCTAGAGCATGGGGTAGGACAGGGGCAAGGGCATAATGCTGAGAGATGGCTGGACTTGTCAAGAGGATTCATATTTTTTTAACTCAAGGAGTAACTCTCCTTGGCCAACTGCAATTACTAGTTTAACAAGGCTTAGAAAATCTACTTGCCCAACTTCCCCAAATAACAATCCATATGAAGTAATCGGAAATCACTGCTTAATTCACTATCAATATACTGCCCTGGGGGAAATCAGGCTTCTTGGGAGTTGTTTCAGGCTAGTGAACCCTTAGTATTTGTTTAAGACACTGTATACCCTGGACACTAGCACAGGAAAAATTACAGTGTAAAAAATCGAATAGATCCGGGGACAAACCACAATGGAAAAGAATATAAAAAACAGTGTGCCTGGTGTGTATGCACACACATGTGTAAATCACTGCCATATAGCAGAAATTACACAACCTTGTGAATCAACTATATTTCAATAAAATACATTAAAAAGATCTGATAGAACCCTCAGTACCCAAATAAGAACACAGAGATCGGGTGAGACCCCTCATATATCCAAGTGGAGTGGGGAAGACACTAGCCAAGCATTTAGTTGAACAGGTTGGCTAAGAAGCAAAGGCTTCAGAGGGTCCTCAAGCAGTTCCATCTCTTTACATGATTTTATACAAAGTGAGCAGGAGGCATCTGAGTTCATAACAGATAGTGGAACTAGGGAAGAGTAGAGCCAGAGTCAGAGGTTTTGGAGTCAGTTACAAGCCACTTATAAACCTGCCATGTCCACATGTACCAGCATCATGATAAATGGAGTCCAAACTCTTTAAAGGGCTTCAAGGATGAAGATAGAACACACAGACAGGAGAAGCACAAGTGGGAAAAACAGTGGATTCCAATCCACCGACACAGAGAGGGGAAATGGCATGGGACAGAAAATGAAAGAGAATATGTGTTCTCTGCTACAGGAAAGGAGAGAAAAACCCAACACTTCAAATAAATAAGGTCAAAATGATCTCCTTATAAATTATATAAGGTTTCCTTTCTTTCTTTTTTAAAAGTGGAAACATGTTAGTAATGATAGCTCTGAAGGAAAATGAAATTCCCTGCCTTGGGGGCCAGAACCAACCTCAGATACTTTTAATATATAAAGAATTAAGTAATTAATTGGCATCAAGAGACAGAGGGCTTCACCCAGAGGAAGAATGACGTGTCAACGCTTTACCAGGGAACTAATCCACACATGAGGACAGCGCAGACACACACATGTTCTAACACTTAACAAGACACCTGTCTCCCTCACATCTGCCTTTAGTTTCATTCCTCACCACTGGCTTTGAAAAATGAACTATATTAGCCTCCCACACCTGGGAAGTATAAGTATTCTTTTAGTTTTTCTTCTATGGAAACTACACTGACTAGACTTAAATCTGATTAGGGACAGAAAAGAGAATTGACCTCTCATGACAAAGATGGAGGATAACTCTGGGGCTTCCCTGGTGGCTCAGCTGGTAACGAATCTGCCTACAATGCAAAAGACGTGGGTGTGACCCCTGGTCTGGAAAGATCCCACATGCTGCAAGCAACTAAGCCCACACACAAGAACTACTAGGCCTGTGCTCCAGAGCCTGGGAGATGCAACTACCGAGTCTACACACCACAGCTACTGAAGCCTGCGAGTCCTAGAACCCGTGCTCTGCAATATGAGAAACACTGCAAAGAGAAGCCCACACAATAAAGAGTGGCCCCTACACGCTGAAACTAGAAAAAAGCCTGTATAGGAACAAAGACCCAGAACAGCCATAAATAAGTAAATAATTATAAAAAAAAACCTCCTTCTTTTCTTCATCTCCAGGAAATGAGGAGGGGGGAAAAATGATTCTTTCTCTCTTACAGATAGATCACTCACTTGGAGGATGGGGCTTCTCTTAGGCTGAGTGTGAGCTGGGCAGACTCTTCTGGCTCTTGACTGCCTGGGGGCTTGTGGGCAATAACTAGGTTCTTGGCTTAGTGAAGTTTACAGAAGGAACCAGACTGTCTCTAGATTCTGTGAACTGTCTCTTCTAGAAGAACACTGGCCATACACCTATTGCCTGATGTTTTCCTGCAGAAGGGGACCTGCTTTTCCCCATGTCTACCTGACTGAGGCAAGGCAGAGTCCAGTCCTTATTTACAGAGGAAGAACGTAATGCTCAGAGAAGTAAAGTGACTTGTTCAACAGCACAGTTAGTATTAATAATCAGTCTTCTCGGAGTAGCTCCTGAACTCTTATGAAGATGTGGCATCTCTAGTTCCAGGCTTGAAGTTCAAGCACCTAATTTTAAATTGATTTCTAAATTTTTAATCCATGTGGTTTTGTGGTCTGCCTCCAGAATGTGGGCTCCTAAGAAAAGGCCATAATCTGTGAAGTTGGGCTGTAGTCCTATGTTGAAAGAAGCCACTCCGTGGCTGAGATATTAGCCAAGATATTCCTTATGCCTGCCTTCGGCAAGACTTTCAAAGACTTGGAGGCTACACATAGGAAGGAAACCAGACTACATTCAGATCCAGCACCTTCTGTTTTTCTCATTTGCCTGGAGGAAGAGCAGGCTTTGAATCAGAAGTGCTCTGGCCTGGGAGGCACACTAAACAGAGACTAAACAAACACGTCCTCCCAAACAACAACAAAAGAGAAAAACCTTAAACTGCACATTTGGAGAAGGACACTTGGGCCATTACTTTTGAAGTATGCCCCAATCAAAGACAGGACCTGGGTGCATGGCTGTGGCTCCCACCCTGGGTGGCATTTAGAGTCACAAAACCCAGTACCCACAAAAGAGGTCAACTCCTAGCCACAGTCCAAGGATCTCCCAAGTGGGCCTTTAGCTCAGACTTGACTGCTCTTCTCTCATATCTCCCACAGCCATGGCTTCAGTGGCTGCTCTATGTTCCTTCCTCACCTCAGGGACACTGTGGGCACAAAAGGGAGAAGACAGCTGGGACTCCCTCCTCTGTTTCCTTAGGAGGATGATGAGGAGCCAAAGCAGGTGCTGACGGTGCCTCCAGGACCTACTTTGGGTTAATCACCACCATCAGCCAGGGAGATTGTTTTTAAAAATAAAATAGAAAAAAATCCCACCAGAAGTCACATGTATTTCCCAAGGCCCTGTCTGTAAATAAAGTCAGAGGAATACCACACTGGCTTCAAGATGAGTTTCCTCTCTGTTTCTAGCATTACGCCCTGGGTGTTGCTGCTTGTGAATCCAAACTGATGAATGCAGAGGAGACAAGAAGTCTGAAAAACCAAGTTGGTCTTACGAAAGCTTCAGTCTGTTTTCATAAATACACTGCTTTTTTGGCTACTTCTCTTAGGGAAAAAAACAAAACACAACCAAGAAACCGTGCTTCTTCTGTTGCAGCACATTCTAGCTGCTCATAAAAAAAACTGTGATTACATGCATTGGTTTGGTCCATGGGTATACGTGCATCTCCCCGAATGTGATTCACTTTTTGAAATCTGGCCCAAATAGCCTCCCCACGGAAGCACACTCCCTGACATGGTGGTTTGGACACTGTCTCCTTTCTGGCCTGGAGGAGGCAGTGAGAAGCAGACTAGGCGAGTGTTCTACAGAAACGTGGTCTGCTGCTGCAGTCGGGTACAGACCTTGCGGGCGCTCTTCCACATATTTTTCATGTAGGCGTAGGTCACCTGGGGGTGAACCGTTGGCAGAGGATGGTCAAGTTGCCGAGATGGATCAACTCCCAGGAGCAGCACTAAGGTTTTGTGAGCAAGTGCCTTCAAGACAAGGGGTCAGGTTAGACACAGGACTGGACCAGGAGCAGGGTCCCCTCCTCAGCCCCCACCCCAAGGAGGGGTGGGACACTCACCAGCCTGCCACTCTTGCCACACAGGCTTGCGTACTTGAGCCAGGTCCTCATGTCCTCGTGAGGGCTGACGACGAGTGACCGCACCATGAGGATTTTCTGCCAGTCCTCCACAATACGCTGGCAGCCCTGGGATGTTCACAAGTGAGGATCAGATATGTGCTCTGCTACATCTTACCCCCTCAAGGGCAACGGTGAAACCCACCCCGAAACAAAAAAAGAGATTCATTTTTATAATCTCATATTTCTCAAGAGAAGGGTACTGTGAGTGAACGCCTCTTAGGAACTTTTCAAAATTCGAGAAGCTACAGAGCAAGACCTTTGGAGCCTGAATCGCAGCCCATCCACTTACTACCTATCGCGACTCTGGATAAGTTACTTAACCTCTCTGTGACTGATCTGTAAAATGGGATAAGAACCGTACCAACTTCATGGGGCTATGGTGAAGTTTAAATGAACTAAATTATTTAAATTTCTTTTCTGCATTGTAAATAATGTATTTTTAACTTTTTTTGCCTCAGTCTCTCTGGTTGAAGATGACTATCGCTGACAAAAATTAAAGATGTATCATTCAAAATTTTAAAAACTACTTAAGTGTAAAAAAAAGTTTAAATAACTGAAGTTTCAACTGATGTTATTTGAAAGTTGGTGGCATTTATATTCCTGAAATTATTAGAGCCTAAACTTGCACTCAGATCTTGGCCTTGTCTTTCCTCTTCATTTTTTTTTTTTAAATATCTCAGATCAAAAACCATACACAGAAGGGAAAAGACCTCATTCATTCACATGTATAAATTCTTTTAAATTAAAAACAGTGAACTAATCACTATCAAAAGGGCCAAGTTAATTTTATATTAAAAGACTGTTGAGAACACAGTAAGCCTCTCCTCCTCTACCTTCCTGATAAAAAATCAGATGCAGAGACGAATACCGGGGGGACGGGGTTCTGAGATCTATCAATTCATCAGAGAATTTCATGAAACCAAACAAGCTGTCTTCCATGGAGGTAGGTCTAAAAGTCTAGCAACAATGGTTGAAGGCTTTAAAATAACTTCACAGATAGTTTTTATTTATTTATTTCTGGCTGTGCTGGGTCTTCGTTGCTGTGCAGGCTTTTCTCTAGTTGCAGTGAGTAGGGGCTACTCTTCATTGCAATGGCTTCTCTTGTTGTGGAGCATGGGCTCTAGGGCAAGCAGGCCTTAGTAGCTGTGACATGGGGACTCCATAGTTGTGGTTCCCAGCTGAACAGTTGCAGTGAATGGGCTTAATTGCTCCACAGCATGTGGGATCTTCCCAGACCAGGGATTGAACCTGTCTCCTGCATTGGAAGGCAGATTCTTTACCACTGAACCACCAGGGAAGTCCAGTTGCAGGCTTTTAAACATGACAGGACACAGACTGAGTCTGAATAAAGAACCCAAGGCAAGAAAAGAACCCAACGCAAGAAAAGAACCCAATGCAAGTAAGGCTGACCTCTCATACTGTCCCATGGGAGCTACTGGCTGGGGAGTTCAGCTGAATGGATCACAAAATGGCAGTCTTCCAGCCTAAGCAGTTAGTTGAGTGTTTGGACAGCAAGCCATCCATAAGAGCCAAATTCCTACTGCAAAGTTAACACTGTATTTTTAGCCTTTGGACCATCATCTTTCATCCCATTAACGACAATGATTTGGAAAGTTAGAAAAACAGAACAAAGTACACTGAGTGACTGTTCTGGTGACTTCTCATCTGCCAGCTTCTCCCACATGCTGAAATCCCTTGGCTCTGAAAAGCAAAAAGTATCTTCTGTCTCAAGGTAGGAAGGTCACGAAGGCCTAAGGTGATGATGGTATTATGGACACAGTAAAGTCAAACATGGGTCTCCCTTCTCCGAGACTCGTCTAGTCCACCCCCTTCTAAGTCTCTGTCTGGTCAAAGTCCCACTTGTTAGAAGGGCAGAAGATTCATCAGATCTCTGATTTGGAAACCCTTCACCCCATTACAGGCACTTAAAAAAAAAAAACAAAAAAAAAAAGAGGGTGTGGACAAGCGGGAAATTCTGGCTTTGTGGAATTCTTTTCTGGGGTTCAATATACAATTTTCCACCAAAACATTCACTGGACATTTCATAATTGCTAATAAAACATGGGAAGGAACTGCATGTGCTCATTTCAGAGCATAAACGACTGTGCTCATAGGCGAGCCTCTGCCCCACTCCTTTCCTTTCCAGAGGAATGTGCCCGGAACTCCATGGACGAGAATGCAACTTGGAGTCAGAAGGCTCTGTCACAGCCTGCTGAAAAGCTGGAAGCACAAACTTCGACTGGTCTGGGGACAGAATTTGGAATTAAGTGTGGATTGGATCAAGAGGAAACCGCTGACAATGAGGGAGGTTGATTACGATGAGCAGGGGGACAAGTGCCTTCTGGAGCAGTGAAGGCTTTGCCAATGAACTTCCCTTCTGTCTCCTCAGGGGGTGGGAGAACTGTCCTTTCCAAGAACACTTGAGACTCCTGACTCCCAGGTTGGGAATCGACAGCTCCTCATGCTAAAATGATCAGAATGTACAATGTGAATACTAATGGAGAATTTGGACTAGTCTCTCGATGAGGGGAAACTTCGGTGGAAAAAAGTTTGCAGAGATTATCGCGTGACTAAGACCTGAGGAACTGTAAACCGCAGAAGTTAGTAAATGAAAACATCAGCCTCCCCACTCCAACTGAAAGGTGGCCAGCAAGTGGATTTAGAGCAGTGGATCTCAGCATCAGCCACATCCTGGAATTATCTGGGAAGGCTGGAAAGATACCAATCCTGGGTCTATCCCCAGGACTTCTGTTGATGTGGTCTGACGTGACCTGGGTATTTCAATTTTTAAAAGCTTTCCAGATCATTCTGGGCTTTCCAGGTGGTGCAAGTGGTGCAGAACCTGCCTACCAATTCAGGAGACATAAGAGACCTGGGTTAAAACCCTGGGTGGGGAAGATCCCCTGGAGGAGGGCATGGCAACCTATTCCAGTATTCTGGAGAATCCCACAGAGGAGCCTGGAGGGCTATAGTCCATAGGGTTGCAAAGAGTTGGACATGACTGAACTGACTTAACACATAGTACCAGGTCATTCTATCACATAGCTGAAGTTGAGAACCACTGATTTTGAGGTCAAGATTCTCAACTGGCTGGCCATAATGTCACTTATTTAAGATATTTTCAAGAATTTCCTGGTGGTCCAGTTAGATTAGGACTCAATGCGTCCATTGCAGGGGGCATGGGTTCGATCTCTGATTGGGGAACTAACAACCCACAAGGTATGGGGCATGGACCAAAAAAAAAAAAATTATTTTCTTTTATTCCCTGAGAAGGGTAAAATGAGGTTGGGAAAGTGGTGATTCTCTCACAGCTAAAGGCTCAGGTGAAAAGTCTGTGGGTGCTCTGCTCTGAATGTATACCGGGCCTCAGTGAGGAGGCAGGGAGTGGATGCCAGTGGGGATTGGAGGAGTGGGGAGGGTGGCACAGGGCTTTCCACCAGGCTCACCTGCAGTCTCTCCCACCAGATCTGGCGGATGATCTCCCGTCGCTCGGGCACAAGTTTGTACTGGATAACCTCCTCCAGCTCAGACAGCATGTGGCAAGAAACCATGGCCTGATGGAAGCAAATCACATTCCAACTTAATACAGCATGAACAATCCAAAAGCCAGGCTTCATTTCAGTCATTCCTTCTGGTCCCACAGGCACACTCCCAGCAGCCTGTGTGTACTCATGAGCCCACTCTGCAAAAAGAACTGAACTGAGCTGGAAACCTGGCACTGCACAGGCAGCCCACACTCACCCCATAGGCCCGGCTGTAGCTCTCTCCCGCCATTGCCGTTAACTCCGCGTCTAGTAGGTCCCGGGCTTTGTCGATGCACTGGAAGAGAACGAGAAAAGCACAGGAATGGAGCTTCAGGCTTGGGAGCTGAGGGGAGCACTGTGATTTTTGGGCTTCCCCACTAGATGCACAAATTCCCTGTTTCACTGAAATCCCAGTGATGAAGAAGGGAAGAAACCTTTTACCTGATTTGAAAGCCCAGATAAAAGCATTCTCTGATTTCTCAGAAAAAACAGAAATATATGGCAGCCAAAAGCTCACCGTCTTAGAGCTTGGGTGACAAAGGAAGGGAGACGTGTGCTTAGAAAGAGAATCACTGTGCTCTCGCATCTCAAGAGGACAGCCTGTGGATCCATCTGCTTTGAACTTCTTCTTGCTGGGGATACTGATAAGAACAGACCGTGCAAGCACTCAAATGACCCACCTGCTTTTAAGCACCTTGTCCTCCTAAGAGAGGGTCTCTGAAACTGGCAGAAAAATGCCCGATCCTTTCCAGGTAAATGGGAGCTTTTGTGTCTAGAACATGAATGGCCCAGGGCTGTTTTCACATCGTGTAAACCAGAGCTCATAGGACTGCAGTCTGAGGCTTCTCTGTTTCATCTGTTAAAACCCCAGCATGGGGAACTCTTCCTTTCTTGAACGTTTCAGGTTAATGACTACGTGCCCATCCTGGAGTGCTCAGGGCATTCACCCAAGCACCTCACCTAAGACAGTCTGGTGCCCAACAGGGTGGGTGTGATGACCTCATTATTTTAGTCTGCTAGACAGCAGAGGATTTCCAAATAAAGTGCTGGCTTCCCTAGAAGGTGACCAGTGTGTGACATACCCTAACAGCCAGAAGAGGTGGGATTTCTGCTGCAAGGGGCGCACTGCTCTCTGAATCCTCCTTTAGTGGACAGTTTCTCTCCACCATAGGGAACACTAAAGCAACATGGTAAAAAGGAGGCCATGATGACCCAAGAAGCCAACTCCATAAGCAATCTACATGGTAACTTCCAGAACAGGTGTCCCTCTCAGAGCAGAAAGTGGCTGATGTGCTAGGAGTTGTCTTCTCACTGAGTCTTAGGCTCCTAAGCCATTCTAGCGAGCCCACAGAGCCAAATGCCAGAGCCTGTTTACACAGGTGCCCTGTGCTTAGGAGCTAACTGGGCACCCTTGATTACCATTTCATACTAGAAAGTTTTGGTTACACATAGATTTTTACCTGTTGTGCCAAGGAGAAGAGGTCCTGATGTAGCGCCAGCACAGCTCTATAAAATGCCCCGTCGTGGGTGTCCCGAGGGATCATACAGGTGTACTCTTCCATGCTGTCCCACTGACCTACATGTGCATTACACGCACACACATATACAGAGAAAATATCAGAGTGGTAAGCTTGCTGGGCTAAAGGCAGTATATCAAATAGGCCTTGTCACTGTTACTTGCTTTTAGCTTGGGGTTCAAATAGGACAATCTTGAGGCTGATGTATCAGAATCCTGCAGAGAGCCTCTATACTCTGTGAGGCTGAACAAGCCAATTTAACAACATCATAGCTGTCTTCCAAACACAGGCCTCTGTGGCTGCCCCTGGGAGTTAGTTCCATGAGAGATGGAAGGAGCTACATGAGTATGAGCCCAGAGGTCAGGAGGGGGAGTGCAGCACCTCATTAACCTAGAGAACTCACCAGGGACTCTCTCAGTGAGACCAAGAGCCTTTCCCCTACCAGTGGAGCATCTCACAGTTCAGTAATACCTTGGAAATTACATTTTCCCGAAAACAACTGATATGGATCATTATCTGGACAGGGGACAGGATGAGACAGTTAACTCATCTCATGCTGGCAGCACCTCTGCCTCAGAAGGAGGCGATAAATACTTTAAGAGGCTCTGTTACAACAGAAAGATGGGCTAGGTCATAGCACAGTAGTCCTATATCACGGCAGGCTGGGGAAATGGTGGCATCTGGGAACGATATTTGCTTGCCCTGGTGGGGTGAGCATGTCTCAAATGCCAGGATTTCTATGACCATCTGCAGAAAAGACACTGGCTTCATTAGTTGCACGCTGCAGGGCCCCCAATTTTATGAGGCCTTTCCCTGCCTTTCACTCCAGACCACCGGTGCATCCATTCTCTGTGCCTCTGGGCAAAAGTGAATAACAAAGAGTGACTCCTCAGGAAGCAATTCATTTCTGAAAAATGTTCTGGATCCAGCTCAGAGCTCATGAAAGGAGAGGATGTGAGCTCTGTGACTCAGAGGGTGGGGATGGAGGCGGACGTTATGTAACCTTCCTCTGGACTCCACAGGTGCAGCTTCCACCTGGGACACCCACGGACCCTCCCTCTCTGGCCAAGAGTACTTCTGGGACAGACATGGATAATCCTCTCTGCTGGGGCCTGAGATCAGAACATGACACTTTTCTGTGGGGATTAAAAGGAAATCGCTGCTTGAAAACACTCAGGGAGTGAGAAAGGTGGGTGAGTGTTGGGCAGCAAGGAGGAGAAGAGAGAAAACAAGACTATCAGAATGTCTGTAACTGCTGGAGGAAGTGAACAGCATATAGGGACTCATTGTACTATTTACTTTTATCATCGTTGGGAAAATTCTACAATAAAATTAAGAAATCAAGGAGATAGACAGCTGACTTCTTTCATTATTCCTGTGGGGTAAAAACATGCTGGTAGAACTCCAGCAATCATACTGGATCATGACACAGAGGCCCCAGGGAAAGCAGAAACGCAGAAAGAGGCTAATGACAACGGAGCCAGAATGCAAACTTCACTAAGCATCTCAGTGTTGATGCTTGCACACTGTTTTCCCTGGCTTCCCTGTGAAGAGAGATTTTCATGCATGTCTAACAAGTTAATCAAAGCCATGAAGACAGAAAGGACCAACGGAAGAGGTGGAAGTGGACATGAATGGCTTCACGCTTCTGTAGACCTGACACTCTGCCTGCAGCCACAGTGCCTTGCTACTCAGAGGCGAGCCTCCAGCTTCACTGTCCTCCCCATGCCTGGGAGGGCAGCCTTACCTAAACCCCATGCAGCTGCAGCAGCCATGCGGGCCATCTTGGCTTGGGTCTCATCATTAACCAGAGTCCATTTTTCACAGCACTGCTGGTGAAGCTGCCCCCTGAAGGAAAAGAATTATATAGTCAGGTTAACTGAAATCACCTCCATGACCTGCTCATTTTTCTCTCGAGCCCCTTGGGTTAGCTGGGGGGTTGCAGGGGAACTGGATGATAGGGGCCTGCCTTCATCTGGAAGCCTTTAAAGAAAAAGTACTTTCATGATATAATTGAGAAGTGTCTGGTGATTTGTCATTTCTATGGCCTGGTGGCTCAGAATTTTCCTGACAATGAGTTTATCAAAGACAGGGACTGTGTCTAACTCGATGTGACGTGAAATGTCCTAAACATCTGGCCCTCTTCATAAATATTAAATAACTTCTTTCCTATGCCAATGAACTCTGGGCTCTTTCCCTTTGGCAGGCCTACAGAGAAAGCAATCAGAAGAGACACATCTGGACATTCACTTTGGGTTCAAAGCTATAGGGACAATTGGCTCTTAAAAGTATTATACAAATGGCTGCAGTCTGAAATGAAATTCAAATGAAATCAATCTGTGCAGAGGAAGAAGGCTCTACAATGGTAACATCCACCAGAAATCCAAATGCTGTTTACTCTCGGAATTTTGTACAATGACTGTGAGTATAGGTGTCATTAGGAGATAATGAGACACATTCGATACACAGAGCAGAATCCCTTAAGAAGAGACGTCCTGTTGGCAGTTAAAACTGCTGCCCTCCTATGTGGCACTTCTGAGTGAAAGGAAACAAAACTCTGCTTCTGTAGGAATACGAGCTCCTGCATTCACGTGAGCTTCAAGACTCAGCTAGGAGACTCCTCAATCTCTCCTGCTTTCTGAAAGAGATACTGCAGGATATTTTAGCTTGGTATTGGGATTGGAGTCAAGAGAAAAGGTACAAGCTCCAAGTGGCCCAGCTCAGAAGCCTTGGGGACATAAGTGCATTGTAAGGTGACCTGGGGGACTGTGAATAGGGAGGAGATAAAGATGCTGAAGGGATCTAGGCTGAGCTCCCCTAGAAGCTGACTGGTGACCACATCCAGGAGAACTGCTTGGGGCCACTATCCAGCATCGCGACCTTGCAGTCATCACCTTCCACTGTCTCTCCGGCACATAATGAAGACAGTCAGGGACATGAGCATTCTAGCTTAATACATGGCCAAGATAAAAAAGAGGAGGAGGTGGGCAGCCATCCTGCCCCATGGACTTACTGAAGCTCAGTGACAGCAGCTGGATGACCTCAGTGTTGGTTTCTTGCCACCTAAACCTAGAAACCTTCACTCTGGGTCCTGCTGGAGGTTCTCCTACAGTAGCAGCTCTTCCTGCAGAAGACTTAAATTTGATCCCTGGATTGGGAAGATCTGGAGAAGGAAATGCCAACCCACTTCAGTATTCTTCCCTGGGAAACCCCACGGACAGAGGAGACTGGGAGGCTACAGTCCATGGAGTCACAAAAAGACACGACTGAGTGACTAAACAACAAGTTTCTAGATGATACAGATGCTGTGATCCAAGAGCCACTGTTTGAGAACCACTGGCTCAGGGCACAGCACAGATCCTCTGGGCAGCGTATTCTGGTGGGAATCCTGCCTGGAGCTAAAGAAAAGCGATGTTCTCGCTCTGAATGGTCCTTCCAACTCTAGAATTCAAATTTGTACAGCTCACAGCCACAGGCACTTCAGCCTCCCTCTACTGTTTCGTCAGGACATTCCATTTCTGTGTTCCAAGTCTGAGATTTTGCTCTGCTCTTCACCTTGAGCCGGGGAGTGAGTTCAGTGTGAAACACCACATACTGTTACCTCCAGAGACAAAGCAAGGAGCACTGTAGAGCGGCATCTTAGAGAGGAGGCCTGCCAGAGGATACGGGCACTGCCTTCGAGCTGCAACTGTGTCAACAGCTGTCAGACCCTGGTCAGTGTGCACAGAGGCAGGCTTCCTCTCCTACAAAGACTTCTTACAAATAAGAATGCAGAATATACTAACTCCTACCTAACTCTCAAAGGCGGGGAGGGGAAGAGAACCAAATAGAGAAAAAGTATGAGACTGTCTATGGGACAACCACGAAGAGGTTCTCTGACAACTCTTTGTGACTCCAAGGAGGTTTGGGTAAAAGGTCCTCCAAGACTTTGACTTTCTTGCCTAGAGCATCAGCCAAAAGCCTGGGGGAGTATTCTTCGATCTGGAACACCTAAGTACTTGGCTGTCTGGGATGTCATTCCCAGGGAATCTGTCCTCAGGATGCAGAGGCCATGCAAGGGAACTGTGGGGAGGGGGCTTACTTAGCTTCATGTGGCTGCAGGTGTGGCCGGGGCTGGAGCTGGGGGAGGGGGAGCTATTTCTTGTAAGCATGGGGAAAGGGGGTCTTCCACTCACTGGTAACCCCAGATCGTGCCAGACAGCCACCTCCGGTGAACACCTGCCTCAGGCACGTTCAGGATATATACTCAAAGCAAAAGCAATTTAAAAACTGCACTCTAAATAGAATTGACTGAATAAACCATATAAAAAAAACCTGCATATGATCAGGAAAAGAATTCTGCTTCTTTCATCTCTTTTAAAAATCTCTTCTACTCTGCTGCATTTTTAAACCCCTTGGTCAGCATCACTGGCCACTTACACTTTATAGGTAATTATAAAGCTGGAAGGAATCCAAGACTTCAGGGGTGGATGGCACTGCGAAGTGCAGCGTCAGGAGGCCCAGAAGACTCTGCTCTCGAGAGGCCTCAGGGCAGAGATGTCAACTCCTACGAGTCTCAGTTTCCCAACTGTCACATGGGGAGATGAGACAAAATCACACCTAAAGTCACTTCTCACAACCAAGCCAGCCCTGGGTTGGACAGTGGTTGTTTCTAACTGTGAAAGGGGGAAGGCAGGACAGGTTTCCAAGAGGAAGAAACAGTTCAGGTGGAGCTTGAAAGATGCAGAGAATTTCAAAGGAGAAAAAGGGGAAGAGGTGAGCAATCCAGGGCAATGAATGAAAGAATGCAAAGAAAAAAATTCTGTGGGGTTTGGAGAATGGCCTAGCAACAGCCCTTTGGTTAAATAAAGTTCAAGCTCTAACTTGGTCTACAAGCTCAACTTGGCCTGGGCCTTGCCGAGTTCTCCTGCCCCACCTCTTATCTCTTTTCTGTATTACACCTGACCCCACAGCCACACTGAACTTTCAGAACCCGTAACATAATACTGTGCTCAATCCTCCTCACTGTCTAGGCCCGAGTTAGAGCACTTCTTCCTGGAAGCCTTCCAGAGCCTTCCAAGTCAGGATTAGGGCCCCTTCTTCTATCCCACCAACCCTGGGCTTCTCCTTTATAACTATATTCACTCAGTGCTACAGCGGCCTGGTCATCTGCCCTGTCGGCTCTGAGAAGGCAGGGGCTGTGCCCTTCTTGTTCACACTGTGTCCTCAGGGCCCCAGCACAGATGCTGGCAGTGGGCAAGCACTCAATAATGACTGGTTGAATGAATGAATGGAAGGCCCTCAGTCTTACAAGCAAGAGAAAGCAGAGATATCTGCTCCTGGGGAGGTAGTAAGGCATTTGTTATTAAAAACTGTAGTTAAACTAGTTCATGACTGTGGTATGGCATTTTATTTTAGCTATTTAAAAAAACTGCACTTCATGCTGGAAAACATCTCTTAACAACTCCCCAGACCAAGACCATGGCAAATGTCCTCAGCTGAGCATCCCTGTTGCTTCCACCTGGAATACCCTTTCCCCGCTCTCCACTCTCTTCACCTGTCTCCCAGCCTTGGTCCTTCCTCCAGGAAAACTGCAAGGTTGCCCCACCCTCATGTGCGTCTTTCAGAGTTGTCTACAGACCATTGTCCCTGTACGCTCAGTAACTGTACAGTAACTGCCTGCAAGCAGGCATCTGTTCTTCTTTCCTAAAATCACTAGCAATAGGTAATAAAGAGAAAAAGAAAAATCAAGGTTGCAGAGTAAGAATATGAAGTCTTCATCAGCCAGTCAAGGTTAAGAGACAGAAAGAACAGGTGTAGATCCTAGGAACACACCCATTCCTGTCCTGTCCTAGAGCATTACGAAGACTATGTGAAAGAGAGAGAGAGAGAAAGAAAAGAATCTTTCTATTTATCACTGAGACAAAATAGAGAAACACTCCCAAGTGAGAGATGCTTCCTGGGAAAACAAATGAAAGCAAAAGCGGGAGTCTTGGGAGAGAGCTCTGGGAGAAGTCTTTCCAAGGCAGTTGGGCCTCCATCCCACTGCAGCTCACCATTCCCCCAAGGCCTCGAGGCAGCGCATGCGGCCCAGCATCAGCTCTGGGTCGTCCTTGTTGGTGTCCATTTTCTTATCATAGGCCACGAGAGCATCTTCCCACTCGTGCAGCTTCTCATACCAGGTAGCCTGGATCTCCTGCCAGGGAGAAAAGAGAGGACTGCTGTGAGGCACAGAGAACATAAGGCTGTGTTTTATTTATCCACAGACTTTCCTTCCTTGAGCATGCCACGTTGTATGCGTGACACCGCACCCAGCACAGTAGGCCTTCAGAGTATCCAGAGGTATGTACAGTGCTGGTGGGGATGCTGGCTCCTTGGCACAGTGTTGGAACAATCCGGGGATAACGTGAGAGTAGCTGTCAGGCCATGTCTTTCCCCATCATTTCCTGCTCAGACACAGGAGTCACCAGAACTCCAGCATGTGGGCATGCAAGGACAGGGCAAATCATCTGGATGGCAGGAAGCCCTGACAAGGGCTCCCGTAAGGAGGCCAAGGCCTGGATCTGCTGGAATGCTGACAGTGGGCCGCCTGGCAGGGCCAGCAGCTGCTTTCCTGATGAGGCCAGAGAGACCAGGCCACATCTGCATATTTGCTGGAGGAAAACAACTCGCTTTTCAAAAGCTCTTTATTCTCTGCATTACTTAATACATTTTTAAACTTTCAGGAAATAATAATTTAAAATACAATATAACACTGCCACTTAAAATTCTTTGGAAAAATCTTCCTCCCTTCTTCTACAGTCTCCCATCCAATGTTCCCTCCTCTGAGCACTTGGCAGCTTCATCACTGGCAGGGGCCCAAGGACGGATTCCATCACCCAGCAGATGGCGTGCCACGCTGCCATTCGGTGTTGGCCACGTGAATGAGCAGCCACTGCAGTCTAGAAGGTGCAGACTACGGTTCTCTGAATGGCCCGAGGACTGTTTTATGTCTCTGTCTGCCCTCCATCTGCCGCCACCCCAGTCTGTCTTCTGGGCTTCTTCCTCGCCAGCTTGGTGACGACTAGTTCTCTACCAGGCCAGGGAGCAGCTCTCCAGGGATTTCTTTAACAACAATCTGATCCTGCAGCAGCGTTTGTGTGACACGATGCAGGGCCCCCATTCATTCTCCCTATTACACTCCTTCTCCTTGCCAAATAAAACTCTAATTTGAGTAGCATGTATGAGCACAGCTATGTGCTATTAAGTTCTCTGAAAGAATCTTTTCTTCTTGAACGGCTGTGAGGAGGTCATGTCTATTTTAGGCCATTAACCTGTGCCTACTTCCCCTCATTTGTCTTCGGCAGAGCCAGTCCCCTCCGCTTGCCCTGTCCTCATCTGCGGCCACAACAGCCTTTGCCCCAGTGTCCGTGTGCAGTGGAGTTTGTCAAAATGGGCTCTAAGCTTCATTTCCTGAGCTCGTTTAGAATCATACTGCTCCACTATGCCTAAATATGAAAAACACAACTTAGAAAAGAGTGGCTTCAGAGACTGTAACATTAAAAACTCTTAAATTAAAAAGGAACACTGGTAAATTTCCCATTTTGAATTTCTATACTGGGTGGAAAAGTGGGTACTAACATATGGTACCCACTCAGTATGAACAAGCAGAAAGTAGGGGGAGCAGCGTATGGAGCAGGTCAGGTAGGGGGCAGGATATTTTGAGTTGCAATAGATTGCAGGAACTATAAGGTTTAAGCAATGAATCACACACAATTCTAATGAGATTGCTGTTACATAAACTGTGCTGAGAAAGCACAGGCTCTGCCAAGAAAAAGCAAACCATTGTTGAATTTAATATGATTCAGCTACCTAAATATAACAGAAAATCCACCAGGGTTTAGCAATAATCCTGGAGCTAACAGCCACCTTCAGAACCTGGAGATGGGGATCTTTTCATTTAAGGTTGGCACTCTGAGCCACCAGCATATAAAATCACCCAAATACCAGATGTTTGTGGAATCCTTGTTTCAACTACTGCAGTCTGATCTCTAAGGATATCAAAGGAGAGGATATCTCTGTCTGAGTGGACTACATTAAGCACCCTCTCTTCTGACTTTCTTCCCTCTGCAAACAAGGTTGTGGCAAAGATGGATGAGACACAGTCCTTTCTGTTTTGTCATCTGGAGATGCTTTCTTAGCTGAGTTACAGGCATGTGCTCAAGATGGCAAAATACTCCCTTAAAATTTTCAGTCCAATTGACCAGCCATTACATAAGGCAGTGAAGTAGTCAATTTTCTTTACTCTAACACACTGGGCTCTTGATTAAGGCAAACTGGAGTAAGTGACTGGCATAACTAATAAAAGGTTCCTCATCAAATATATGGACCCAGAACTTCTTGAACTTCCAGGAAGCCAGTGTTAAGTTGATTAAATCAATGTTTATATATGGTTAGGAAGTTACCAAAGCATCCGCCCAAGACCACAGAGAGTAACGGAAACATTTTAATATTGGTTGGGCAAAGATGGCAGGAAGGAAGAAACTATATAAGCAGTAATGAAATGGAACAATCCCTCAATATCATGTATAAATTATGGCATATTTTTTCTGGAGAATTAGTCATGGTTTCTTCCGAAGTATATACGGAGCCTCAAGTATGGGCAATGGTAATGCTGGTTGTTAGACAACACAAAGATAACTCGGGTCATAGTTAAACATCTGGGCTCTGACACCAGGTTCTGCCACTTATTCACTCTGTCAGCTTAGGTAAGGCTGTTATCCTGTCGGGACTATAGTCCCTCTCATCCCTGTAAAATGGGATAACAATAGTACCTGTTCACAGGTTGCTATGAGGACTGAATTAGATGAAGTACATAAAGCACATAGCAAAGAGCTAGGCATATGCTATTTGATAAATACAAGTCATTACTGTTCATTAGATTCTGTCCTCACAATCTCTGTTTAGCCTGAATATACTCTATATGGCCACTGCTTCCCTCAGCCTCAAGATACAGGTAAGTCAGCATCAGGCTGTTAATAATTGGGGAAAAAACAGAAAAGGAAAGTAACTTTCTCAAGGCTGTGGCCTAGTGCTTCCCTAGCCAGGTAGCTGCCCCTTGCTCTTCTAAAAGGAATGAGACACTTACCAGCTCTCCAAAGTGCTTCATGGCATACTCCAACACCCCAGCAGCTGCCTCTGGCTGCTGCAGCTTATTATTAATGCTGGGAAAACAAAAGGAAGCGGAGGTTATACTCAACATGTCGGAGGGTGGGAAGGGCAGGGTCGCTTGTGGGCAGATGGCTCACCAGCACGTTGGGGACAACGTCTTACAGAAGCAGAAAGAACATCAGTTACCTATTATATTACCACTGTGGCCTGATAATTTCATCTTGACCTCACACTCCTTATCTTGAAGGGGCCACATCTGGAGAACAGGAGGCCTCACCTGCCTGGGGCCCTTCCTCCAAGCAGCAGACTGACTGGTTTCCTCTCTGATATCAGACGTCAGGCAGCACGCGTCTGTTTTTGAACTAAGAAACCCTGGCTCCAGAACCATCCCAACCAACACAACAGATGAGGTACCTCTGAACTTTGAGCTTTTATGTCTCAATGATAAGAATAACCAAAACAAATAGAAACCATCAGGCTCTGTGGGAGACACAGAAGTGGCCCTGAGGCTGGGTCATCCACGTCAATGACAGAGAACCCTGGGGCCTATGGCTGTGCAGCTGTCTCAACTGCTCACTGATGAGGTCCATGTCTTTCAAATCCAGATGCCCCCTTAGTCCCTCTCGCAAGACCGTGCTCTGCCTCTGAAGCAGGCTGTGAAGGGACCACATCCCAAGGCACTTGCCTGGTCTCTGGTGGAGAAATGTTTTTCATAACCACACACAACACTGCTGATGTCATCCTAAGGGCAGTTGGGGCTGGAGGACTGTAACTATATTGGGGCAACTAGGCAGAAAAGCTGGAAGGCTTGCTGCCTGGAGTTGGTTCATCAGAGAGGCTGTGAAGACATCCTGAAATGGAGAGGAGCTGCAAGGCTCAGTCCCTAGTTCCAACAGGGAGGTAAAGAGCAGCTAACCCTACACTAAACATGAGCTTGAGTTATGGGAAGGAAGGAAGAGAGGAAGGGAGCAGGCCTGAGAAAACTATAGGATAATAATGACCGTGTCTGTTCACAGGTAGGGAGCAAAATGTGACAGACCAGCTTGGGAGTCCAGACTGGTTTAACAAGCTAGGATCTAATTTACTGCCCTAAGGACAAACTGTCTACTGGACTCAAATTAATTTTTAAGTGGTTTTGGGAAATTCCAGGATGTGGGTTCAACGTGGTAATATGGCAAGAGATTGGTGTTATAAAATACTATTTTTAAAAATTCAAATTCCACCACATTTCTTCCAATAAAACTGAGAGGTAACTGCCCAGAAATCTGATGAACTAGAAAAGTTAACATTTGTGAAAGTAATAATCGAATGCCTCATGTTTGCAAATCACATCTCAAACAATCTTTCCAATCTATTGCTCCTCTGACCTCATGCATCCCTGAGAGAGTGGGTAGGGAAGGGTATTATTAGGCCTGTTTTACTCCTGGGGAGACAGAGGCCTGGGAGGGCAGTGACTTTCCCCAAGGCCCACATGAACGGGGACAGTCTCCATATGACCTGAAGCAATCTTACTGTCTCCTTCACGGCATTCTTTAGGGAATCAAATGAAATAATGGATATGAAATTAAGCATATAAACAGGTTCTCATATGTGCTTCTTCCTTCATCTGTTTTTGTCCAAGGATAGAAGCTTCTGGAATCTTACTTATATGTTTGAGTACAGAAAAAACATATGTCTAATGTTCAGACTTTTTTTTTGGGGGGGGGGGGGCTCCAAAATCACTGCAGATGGTGACTGCAGCCATGAAATTAAAAGACGCTTACTCCTTGGAAGAAAAGTTATGACCAACCTAGATAGCATATTGAAAAGCAGAGACATTACTTTGCCAACAAAGGCCCGTCTAGTCAAAGCTATGTTTTTTCCTGTGGTCATGTATGGATGTGAGAGTTGGACTGTGAAGAAAGCTGAGCATCGAAGAATTGATGCTTTTGAACTGTGGTGTTGGAGAAGACTCTTGAGAGCCCATTGGACTTCAAGGAGATCCAACCAGTCCTTTCTGAAGGAGATCAGCCCTGGGATTTCTTTGGAAGGAATGATGCTAAAGCTGAAACTCCAGTACTTTGGCCACCTCATGCGAAGAGTTGACTCACTGGAAAAGACTGATGCTGGGAGGGATTGGGGGCAGGAGGAGAAGGGGACGACAGAGGATGAGATGGCTGGATGGCATCACTGACTCAATGGACGTGAGTCTGAGTGAACTCCGGGAGATGGTGATGGACAGGGAGGCCTGGTGTGCTGCAATCCATGGGGTTGCAAAGAGTCGGACACGACTGAGCGACTGAACTGAACTGAACTGAATGTTCAGACTTGAGCCAGCACTAGGCAACCATCCATGCAAGTTCCATCTTGAACAGGACTATTCGAGTGGGCTCCAAGCTCAAGGTCCAGGCTCTGCAACCAGAGGTGAAAGTAGCTGTACAGACACCCTTCTCCTTTACTTACAGGAGGAGACGGGTCACCTTGTGTGGAATCTACTGCACACTCTTTGGCGCTTCTGAGCGGGTCCCAAGCAAAGCACTGAACCTGAATGTTTTCCATAGCTTTCTGCTGCAGGATTCAGAAATATTTTTAATTTCAAAGTGATGCTGTAATGTCATGGTTTTCTTTAGGCAGCCCTGTGAAAGTTCAAAGCTGAGAATGAAAATCTGAGTCCGAAGGGACTCCCTCCACTGCATGCTCACTGTCAGGCAGTTTCCTATTTCTCTTGGCCTCAAAAGTCAAGTTCTTAACTTTGTTCTCACTTATGTGGGGCTGTGCAAACTGTATTAGTAATCAATACTACTGGGTATATATATTTGTGATCATCTAATTCCTTGAGCCCAAGTAAAGATTTGGCAGTATAAGAAGACAGGAAATAAGAAATCCAGTATATATTCTACATATTACTTATGATATATTATACTGGGCTTCTCTGGTAGCTCAGACGATAAAGAATCTGCCTGCAATGTGGGAGATCCATGTTCAATAGCTAGGTTGAGAAGATCCCCTGGAGAAATGAATGGCTACCCACTCCAGTATTCTTGCCTGGAGAATCCCATGGACAGAGGAGCCTGGCGGGCTACAGTCCATAGGGTCACAAAGAGTCAGACACGACTGAGCGATTAACACTTTCATACTGAAATATGTAATATATTATATGTAACTATCTATAATGATATAGTCTATATACTACTTTGAGTCCTAATGTGGACTACTGGGATGGCCCTTGTAGGAATATAAAGTATTTTGATGAGAAAGATACGGAAAGTGTTCTTTGCCTGAACCAAAAAAAGTTAACTCTAAGAATCAGACATAAAAAGTCCAGGAGTTCTAAGAACTGTCTTCCAATCTCATGTTCTGGAACATATTCTATTTTCAAGATCAATTTATAAACATTACCAAAACTCGCCTTCCTCTGGGATAAAGCAACAAAAACAAAAGCAAGCGAAAGCCATTTCCCCCTTCACTCTCCTACTCATTATACATAAATAGGAGAATTTTACAAGAAACTGATCAAAATCAGGAAGTTGTAACTAGAGACCTCAGAGGAGAAATACAGATTTTACCTTACTATTGCAATGACTTTGACCTACCTCCTCTAAGGACAGACCAACATAGCTTTGCAAATGTGACAAGAAAACTCATCACATGGCCCCAACTCCTTTAAGAGCAAGTTCAAATAAGACACCTGTATAGTACTTCCCACTTGAGTATGTGTGGAGGCAGGTGAGGATGCAGACAGAGCCCTGTGGGAAGGAGAGGGGTTGGGCTCATTGAGGACTTACTGACCAGCCCTCCATCAATGGTCAGGAAAACTGGGCATACAGCTTGACATGCAAGCTAAGCTCTTGTCCAACCGTAAGGACAGTCACTGAAAAACGACAACTTTGACTAAATGGACTAAAACATACCCATGAAAAAGGAGCGTGAGCAGAGAAAAAGGGTCCCTTTGATAAATTAAGTTCTGGTTTGAGGACCCGAAAGAAAGGAGACCGTATGCACCTACAGTCAACTGTTCAGAGAGGAGAGATTTCAAGTTAACTGGCTGTTCTCTCCCTGTTAATTTTCTCCTGTTTGCATTCTTCTTTCCCACAGAACTTTCTCCCTAATGCACCTCTCTCTTCTTTTCCCCCCAGGGAGTCTTCCACATGTGCCTGCAAGGCTGCTGGAGGACACAAGTGCAGGGCTGAGGATCTGTAGATTCTCTCAGTGCTTCAGAGAGTCCGCCACCTTATTTAAGATCTTAACTTTTTATCCCTCCTCCACGGCTTCTGGCACTTCATCATGTGAGGCCAAGGATTTTAGCAACAACAAGATACCTAAATTTACTGAGAGCTCTGTAGGTGCCAGGCACTGTGCTGACTACTGCTGATCCATGATCTCTTAACCCTACAAAGTAGACACTACTATTAACATTTCCATTTTGCATAGAAAGAAGCTGTAGCCCCGAGGGCTATCCTTTCATTTCAAAACTGTACGTTTAAAAGGATCTCAAGTAATAACTAAGGGTACAGCTCTGCAGGAGGAGGAAAGTGTGTCAGCTGTCTACTCCCCGCATCAGTGGGCACCAAGCAAGTATATGTGAAGTAAGTGACTGAAAGCAGGGAACAGATGGAAGCAGGGCAAGGACGTCTCCATGAGCTAATTCCACATGCAATTCACCATACAGGACAGGAGCCCTACTGCACTTCACTTTAGCCTCCTCACTCATACTGTGGTTGACACCCTGCTCTGACCCCTAAGCTGCCATTCCCTAGTTTTGTTTTGTTTTTTTTTTTTTGGCTGCATCACCTACCCTCTGGGATCTTAGTTCCCCAAGGAGGGATTGAACCCGAGCCCTCTGGAAGCTGAAGTCGTAACCACTGGACTGCCAGGGAAGTCCCTCCCATTCCCTATTTTTGATTTCCCTTCAGAAGCCACTGCCTCCATGCCTCCCAGGAGGACAGTCCCCATGCAGCCACAGCGGATTTTTCTGGGGTGCTTGTTTGAGGCTGCCAGGCATGCAGACAGAGTCCAGGCTGTGAAGTGGGGCATAAGTAAGCCTCCACGGAAATGCAGCAGTTCCCAGCTACTAAGTCCCCTGTTGCCTGCCTACTTGGGTGACACAAGACCATCCTTTGAGATACTCCCCGTTGAAACTCAGATGTGCTTTTATGACACTGAAGGGAGAGACAGTATGTGTGACTCACGTGCAGAGATCACCTTTGCTCAGAAGTCCCCCTGATGAGGAGCTCTCATTTACGGGGCAGCTGGGAGTCTTCCACAGCCTGTTCTATAAACGTTCCCGTGTGTACCCTGGAGTCTTTCCCTATTAACGCTGGAGGCTTATAAAGGGCAAACTGTTCAAAAATTAGCCCAACAGCAGAGGAATGCTTAACGACACAAACCAGACCTCACTGACGCTGGTTGGGCTGACAAACAAGTTTAGAGAGAGGGAGGCTTCGACAGTAATATGCCCACAACAACATAGAGATGACAGTCGACCACAGGGCCTATCTCCTCTCCATGCCCACTGAGGCCAGAAGGCTAAGATGGCTTAGCTGCTGTCTTCAGCATCAGTGTCGTGGTATATTTATATTTTACTTCATATCCCAGTGAGAAAAACCAGTTGAGGTTTCATATAGTTGCGAATCTATACAGCAAACAGAAGCTGCCTACCCACAGAATAAAACGCTGAGCCCACAAATGAACCTGGTGTTAGAAATACAATGAAGACAGGAAAACTCAATGAATTAGGATGTCAAGAAGGGAAAAGGCAATTATTCAGACATATTCACTCATTCATGCCCACCTCCCCTCTCCTATTCCAAGATTTAATTTTTATTAAAGGAAGCTGAGTTGAAGAGCTTGAAACTGGGAAAATTCACAAGTGAGGGAAGCACTTTCTAGAATTGAGTCAAATTAACAATAAGAAATGGCCTCATTGTCTTCTATACTACACAGATTACCCCAGGCATCTTTTCTTCACTATCTGAAAATCTCTTTCCAAATGTAGGGAAAGTGTGTAAGCGAGCAAGGAACTCAGGCATGAGGGAGCTTCTCACTGCCTTGGTGGGTTTCCTGTCAAGAGTGATGGATGAGAAGCGAGTGCTCGTTGCAGGGCCTGTCTGCTTTCCCATGACTCTCCCTTTTGAGCTCTTCCTCAGGGCTTTCCACAGGCAAGTGGCGACCAGTATCACCGAGGATGCTCCTGAACAAAGGGTAGATCATGAACTGCTCCAGGTTCTAACCCCAACTTGTTAGCAAACCAATAGGGGGGTCGCTGGCTCACCATCCAAATGCCATTCCTACCACTGGAAGGGAAACCTGAGGAACTCTATCGTCTCCTAAGTCACTGTTCCACAGGCTTCTGGACTGACGTCAAATCCAAAATCCTCTGGCCTGGGAATTCCTCCCGGTAGAGTTCATTTGGTCATCGACCCCATCTCTCAGCCTTGGTGACCTTTGGCTACTAACAGCAAAGTGACGCAGGCGCACTCAACACTAGCCGGAACCCACAGCAAAGCCAGTCACACGAGGAGCGTCTGCAGTGGCATCTGGGGGACTACTCAGGCTTCCTGGTGCTCCCGTCAGGAATTTATGAGAATGTCATGCACTGGCTTCCCAAATGGCTCTGGGCCTTCTCTCTCCTGTCTATTTCTAGTGCAGACTACTGTCTGCATTTTATTTGGTTTCCTGTCAAGGAAGAATTCTCTGAATTCCCTCAGTGCTGGGCTGGTGACACGCAACACAGTTGACAAGGGACCTCGGCAGGTCTCGCTGAGGAGTTCGTGACCAGCCAAGTTGTGAGGCCAATGGGACCCATTTTACGCTGAATCAAGCTGTATCTTTCTTATTTCTCTCTTAGAACCAGTAGCTGCTTCAGACCATCCCTGTCACTTTTTCTAGCACCAAGATTCATCTCTGTGTCCAATGGGTGATTAGAAACACAACTGCTTGATTCCTGTACAGAGTCAGGAAGATCCAGGGTTTGTCGGGCCCTGCTATTATCATGAGGCAGCTCCCTGGGGCTCTGGGGAGCTCAAGGGGATGACAGTGCCTTTTTGAGCAGGACAGCAGTGAAGACAGAAGGCAAGGTAAGAACGTCTAAAATGCATGCCAGAGAAAGGCAGTGGGGCAGCTAAAAAGCAGGTGGCAGGGAGAGCAGAGGGAACCGGCAGGCGTTACAGTTCCCTCACTTAAAGTCACAGTCAGGTTGTGAAGATAGCACCCAGGATCTGGCAGGTCAAACTTTCCTTTCTTGCTCCAAGAACTTAGGAAAAGTAACTTTACTTCTCTTCTAAACATTAAAAAAGTGGAGGCTGGCCTTGTTTCAAAGCTGGGACATTTGGTGTCCCTGGAACTCTTGGGGGCCTAAGGCACGAAGACAAAAAGAATGTGATACAAGAGAGGTGGGCTGCCTCGGCATCAAATGGGCTCCTGACGCCTTACCCCAGAGTGGATTAAGGGTGAAGAGTTCTGACTTGTCTCCACTTTTTCCTTTGTCTGGTCACGGTATAAGTGACATGTCTGTCATAGTACCTAGAAGACTTGCCAGATCTGTATGTGAGAAAGTGGGACCTTAAAAATAAAAAAGACAGGACTTCTCTTTTGGCCCAGTGGTTAAGAATCCATCTATTTGGATAACAGTATGGTGATTTCTTAAAAAAAAAAAAAAAACAACTAAGAAGAAAACTACCATATGACCCAGCAATCCCACGACTGGGCATACACCCTGAGAAAATCATAACTGAAAAAGACAGATGCACCCCTGTGTTCACTGCAGCACTATTTACAGCAGCCAAGGGATGGAAGCAACCTAGATGTCTGTAACAGATGAGTGGATAAAGAGGTTGTGGTACATATATACAATGGAATATTACTCAGCCATAGAAAGGAATGAATTTGAGTCAGTTCTAGTGAGGTGGATGAACTTAGAGCCTGTTATACAGAGTGAAGTAAGTCAGAAAAACAACTATCATGTATTAATGCATATATATGGAATCTAGAAAACTGGTACTGATGAACACATCTGCAGGATAGGAACAGAGACTCAGACACAGAGAAGAGACTTACAGACACAGCAGGGGCAGGAGAGGGTGGGATGAATTGAGAGAGTAGCATTAAAATATATACATTACTATAATGTAAAATAGATAGCTAATGGGAAGTTGCTGTATAACACAGGGAGCTCAACCCAGAGCTGTGTGACAACCAAGAGGGCTGGGATGAGGTGGGAGGGAGTTTCAAGAGGAAGGGTTCATATGTATACCTATGGCTGATTCATGCTGATGTATGGCAGAAACCAAATAACAGTATAAAGCAATTATCCCCCAATTAAAAAAATAAATAAATTTGAAGGAAACAAAAGAGAATCCACCTACCAATGCAGGGGGCACAGGTTTGGTCCCTGGTCCAGGGAGAGTCCACATGCCTCGGGGCAACCAAGCCCGGGTACCATATCTGCTGAGCCTGTGCACCACCACAAGAGAAGCTGCCTCGATGAGAAGCCTGCATACTGCAACTAGAGTAGTGCCTGTTCTCCACAACTGGGGAAAGCCCGTGCACAGCCAAAAATGAAAAGCAAAAAGAATTTAGAAGACAGAAGCTAACAAGTGCAGATTAGGGAAAGGAGAGAAAAAAATTCCTATCTTTTCAATTCTGGTGCATATGTGCTAAATTGCTTCAGTTGTGTCTGGCTCTTCCATGGCTCTATGTAGCCCACCAGCCTCCTCTATCCATGGGATTCTCCAGGCAAGAATATTGGAGTGCGTTGCTGTGCCCTCCTCCAGGGGATCTTCCCAACCCAGAGATTGAACCCACGTCTCTTACATCTCCTGCATTGGTAGATGGGTTCTATGTCACTAGCATCACCTGGAAAGCCCCTTTCAATACTGGTAGCGGGAGGTGTGTGTGTGTGTGTCTGTGTCTGTGTATATATACATAAGACATTTTTTAATTTAAAAAATTGGAGTGGGAGTTCACGATATCAAAATGATACTTTTGCCTATGTATATTCTGTATAAATGCATATTTTAGACATAGTGCTAGTCAGAGTGATGATATAGTACTGTATTCTGCTTTTTTACATGACACAGGCATTTCCCACTTTATCCGGAGCCTTCACAAAAACTTTTTAACAGCTGTGTAAGAAAATGTCCTGCGCTGGATCTTATGTCTAAACCAGTCTCTTGGGCACACCCTTGTGGCCGGGTGAGAGCAGCACTAGCTAAGCCACCAAGGTGTGGCAGGAGCTCACAGGGGATTCGTCCTGCAGATGTCTGTAGGCTTGCCCCTGGGAATCAGAGCAGCCACCCAGAGGATGGACACAGGGTCCAGCAATAAGCTGGACAAGCTGTCCCATTTCACTCATCACTTCCAGCACCCCCTGGCTGGATAAACGGGGCCTAAATGCCCTAGCACAACCAGCATGAGGCACTGAGAAGCCGCAGAGCCCTGGAGTGTCAAAGCACACGATTTGTGCTGGCCAGGTTTGCAACCCAGGGGCCTGTCAGAGGCGTGTTGTAAAAATGATGAATGGCTGTCACATTTCCAAGGCTCTGGCTGATTTAGGGAGCCACTGGCAGGCACATCACTCCCAGCGTGTCAGCCAGTTAATTACTTCCAACTTTATCTTTCTTGTCAACACTTCTTGACAAATTGGCCATTATCTTTTTATTCTACAACAATGAGCACTGCTTCTTTTCTGGTGAGGCCTGGAGGATTTTCTCCTCCTTTCTGCTTCTTCATATCCAGAATGAAATGAAGAGATCTGAGAGAGAACATTAGGGAGAAGAAGCTGTCAGGGAAACAGAACAAAGTGGGGAGGGTTGACAGACGGAACCCAAAACTTATTTTCAACTACTTTGACTCAAAATAGAGGAGATATTTTGGGTAAAAATCCATCCTGATTTCTTGGCTGCTGCGTGTCCAAGAGCTCTGACTCAGGCTATTATGTGGATGAAGTTGGGAAACAAAAATTAAATGAGCTGGCATCCAGGGACTTGGCAGCTCTGAACTCTCCTCACTTATAACTGTGTAAGGAGATGTGCCCTGGCCCTGTGCTCTGGTAGAGTGAGGCCACACTGTAGAAATACTGATGCCCGTCCTAGAATCGGGAAAAGGAAAATATGCCTACCTTCCTGGTAAGGAAGAGCTGACAGATGAGGACTACAACACACTAACTGAATCATCAAGATTTACAGCCAGTGAGATGTCCAAAAGAAGCTCGAGAGACCAATGGTGTCATCACTGACACTTTTCACTGTCACTGGGACAAACTGTCAGAGACGGCCATGGGGCACCCACTGTATTTCATCAGTTCTAAGATGCACTCTTAACATTTCTGAAATCATGATACAGCTTATGATTCAAGGTTTCAGAGTACCATGACCCAGCTTAATTGCCAGTAGTCTGCCCCTCATCATACAGGTACATAAAAATCAGAAGCACCTTTGCTAACTCACCATAAGAGTGGTCCCTTTAAATCTCTAGCCATTCCTGGGGATGAGCTAGATGCAGTGGAAGGGCAGAGGTTAACTACTAACCAACAGCAAGCTTTTCATTGTGTTCATGGGGTTGCTGAAGCTGAAGCTCCAATACTTTGGCCACCTGATGGGAAGAGCCGACTCACTTAAAAAGACCCTGATCCTGGGAAAGGTTGAGGGCAGGAGAAGGGGGTGACAGAGGATGAGATGGTTAGATGGCATCACTGACTCAATGGACATGAGTTTGAGCAAACTCTGGGAGATAGTGAAGGGTGGGGAAACCTGGCCTGCTTAAGTCCACAGGGTCACAAAGAGTCGGACACAACTTAGTGACTGAGTAACAACAGCAGCAGCACGCTGTGCCCTTTAGAATGGTCGTGGGTGCAATAGAAGACTCTCTTGTCTTTCTGGTCAGCTCTGGGAGAAACACCAGATCTCTGCCCTTTGTATAGCTCCTCACTGACAGCCAGCTTTCTGTACTGAAAGCAGTTTTCCTTGGAGTTTGTAAGATGCTCTACAGAGGCAAGCTGTTGTAAAGTGAACCTGTAAGAAGTCTTCAGAGTGGCCAGAAATAAATTTAAGCTCTACTGGTGACTGGTGAGGGACCTGGCCTCTTGGGTAACGGCTGGATGTAAGGGCATTAAAGAAAAAGATGGGTTGAGAAAGAAAGATACAATCTGTGCTCGTGCTCTGCCTACACTAGGGTTTCCTTCGTCTGCCCCCTCTTTGCTGCCTGGAGCTTTTCTACAGGGTACAGATTCCTAGAGGAACACTGGCACTTCTGAAGGCAGCATGAGTCCAGACATTTGGAATGTGTTTTTACCAAGAAGAGAGGAGCTTTGAGCAAATCCTCACCCCCTGGACAGAGTGTATTCTCTTCCAGCAGAGGTGCGGGAAAGAGAACAAGACTGTACCTTTTCAGGAAGCCAGGAAACAACTGTAAAGGCTAGGCTCATGCTTCCAAGCAACACAACAGACACCTTGGGAACACGTGTTTAGAGTTAAGACAGAGTGGGCTTGTTTGTCATCCAGCCTCTCGTCTGTAGGCTGTAAAGCCCAGTCACCCTCACCGTTAACTGGTTGCTCAGGCACAAACTGGCTCAATTTCTTTAACATTCTCAGAGAGTTACAGGCCATTTCCCGTTAGTGCTGCCTAAGTCAGGGAAGCTAAGGCCCAGCCAAGGGGACACTTCTCAGTCCCTGGGCAACTGCGCGTGGACTTGCCATCTCGTCCTGCACCCTGGTTGGGATCCGTCTCTGGTGAAGGGTGATTTTCTACAATTACAAGGTAATGTGCGTGTGATTACTCTTTGGAAACAAACAAGATCTGTTAGGTTCCTGGATTAATTATGGGGAACACAGCTGCTCAGATATACGACATGTTACTTTCTCTTTCACATGAACCTCTGCGTGTGGCCCCTTAGGCTGTGATGAGGGTTAACTGACAGGCCAAAGCAGGGTCAGGCTATTGCATATGCCGTTCATATAGGCCTTCAGAATATACAGGAGAGGGGAAATCCCTACCCCAAATGCTCTGAGGCCCTCTCACTCATCTTCATATGTAACAAAAGAGGTTGCCACTGTTTGCTTTAGTCTCTAACTCTTTTGTGATCCTACAGACAGTAGCCCGCCACTCTCCTCTGTCCATGGAATTTTCTAGGCAAGAATACTGGAGTGGGTTGCCATTTCCTTCTCTGGGGAATCTTCCCCACCCAGGGATCGAAACTGTGTCTCCTGTATTGGCAGGCAGATTCTTGACCACTGAGCCACTGGGGGTGAGATGTGAATCCATGATTTCGAGAGATACAAAGTTATACAGTAAAGATGCTACTTTAAGTTATTGGTTAAAAAAGAAGAAGCCTGAACCAAATGATCCCAACTCTTCCAGTTCTCACTTTCTTTGATTCTATAACTAAAACCTATGGAAGAAAATGTTAAAGCAGGAGAGAAGACAATGCCCTGCAATGAAGAACTCACCATGATGAAGACTGGCAATGACCATGGAGAGAGAGACTAAGCCTCCACAACACATGCTTATTTAGCGGGAGACAATCTTCTTCTGGGAAGTCATTCTTACAATTGGCAAGTATCTCTTTTGTCCCAGCCTTTGTGCTAAGTGCTGGATGCTAGATCTACTGTGGTAGATAAACCAGGGCAGGTCTCTGCTTTCACAGAGCTTACAGGTCAGGGAAGTAGATAAGCAAAATGCAAATGGAAATAGGTAAGCACCTGAAGAAGACAACGCACAAAGACGGAAAATAGATTTAAGTGGGCAGGGAGGTTTTTCTGATGAAATGATAATCCATCACCTAAATTAATACTACTTCAGATTTGCTAGATACGGACTATGTGTCAGACACAATTCAAAGTGTTTTATAGCTCATATAACTCAATAACAAAAAAACAAACAACCCAATTGAAAAATGGGCAGGAGACTTAAATAGAAATTTCTCCAAAGAAGACATACAGTGGCCAACAGGCACATGAAAAGATGCTCATTATTGCTGATTATTAGAGAAATGCAAGTCAAAACTACAACAGAGTGCCACCTCACACCAGTCAGAATGGCCATCATTAAAAAATCTACAAATAAAAAATGCTAGGGAGGGTTTAAAGAAAAGGGAACCCTCTTACACTGTTAGTGGGAAAGTAAATTGGTAAAGCCACCATGGAAAACAGTACGGAGGCTCCTCAAAAAACTAAAAATAGAGCTGCTATTTGATCCAGCAACCCCACTCCTGGGCATATATCCAGATGAAACTATAATTTGAAAAGATACAAGCACCGTTATGTTCATAGCACCACTATGCACAATAGCCAAGACATGGAAATAACCTAATCGTCTATCAACAAAGGAATGAATAAAGAATACATGTAATAGTGCATGCAATGGAATATTACTCAACCATAAAAGGGGATGGAATAACGCCGCCTGCAGCAACATGGGTGGACCTAGAGATGACCACACTAAGGGAAGTAAGAAGTCGCTCCATCATGTCCAACTCTTTGTGACCCATGGACTGTAGCTTGCCAGGCTCCTCTGTCCATGGAATTTTCCAGACAAGAATACTGGAGTGGGTTGCTATTTCCTTCTCTTAGAGGATCTTCCTGACCCAAGGATTGAACCTGGGTCTCCTGCACTGCAGACAGTCTCTTTACCATCTGAGCCACCATGGAAGCCCCAAGGAAAGTAAGAAAGAGAAATACAAATACAATATGATAACATGTATATATGGAATCTAAAATACAACACACATAAGTGGAAACAGACTCACAGACATAGAGAACAGACTTGTGGCTGCCAAGGGGAGGTTCTGGGGAAGGGAAAGATTGGGAGATTGGGAGTAGCAGATGCAACCTATTACATATGGGATGGATAAACGAGGTTCTACTGTATAGCACAGGGAGTGAGTGAAAGTCACTCAGTCGTGTCTAACTCCTTGCGACCCCCATGGACAACACAGTCCCTGGAATTCTCCAGGCCAGCATACTGGAGTGGGTAGCCTCTCCCTTCTCCAGGGGATCTTCCCAACCCAGGCATCGAACCCAGGTCTCCCACATTGGGCACATTCTTTACCAGCTGAGCCACAAGGGAAGCCCAAGAATACTGGAGTGGATAGCCTATTCCTTCTCCAGCGGATCTTCCCAACCCAGGAATAGAACCGGAGTCTCCTGCATTACAGGCGGATTCTTTACCAACTGAGCTATGAGGGAAGCCCATATAGAACTGTAGTCTACATTCTGTGATAAACCATAATGGAAAAGAATATGAAAAAGAATACATATATGTATAACTGAGTCATTCTGCTATAAAGCAGAAAATAACACAGCGCTTTAATCAACTATATGTCAATCTAATTTAAAAAAGTGTTTTAGGGGCATTATCTATTTTTAAAGAAACTTTTGGACTGAAGTACAACATACAAGAAAGTATACACTTAATTGTACAGCTTGATAAATTATCACAAAGTGAGGTTACCATTATAACTACCAACCAAACCAAGTAACAGAACACACTGCCAGCACCGCAGAAGCACTCAAGCCTTTTCCCATCACAGCTTCCCTCCTCATCCTCAGCGGTAGCAACTATCTCACTCCTGACCCAATTCGTTAGTTTCACCAGGTTTTGAACTCTATATAAATACTCGTCATTACATTTACGAGATACATCCACGTTGCTGCATGCCATGGCAGCTTGTCTTTTTTTGCTGAATAGTCACTGTATGAACCCACCACAAGCGAACTATCTTACTGTCGATGGAGGTTTTAGGTTGTCCTCAGTTTGGGGCTACTGACGTTACCACAAACATTCCTGTTTGTGTCTTTGCTCCTATTTCCGTTGGGAACAAACCTCGCAGTAGAACTGCTGGGTTTCAGGGCATGTTCAGCTTCAGAAGCTACTGACAAATGGCCATTGTAAGTGGGAGGGTACAGGAATCTCAGACGCTCCACATGTTTGTAAACACTTGGGATTCAATGTTTCCCCTTTTAGCCATTTTGGCTGCTTTGTAAGTTGCATCTTATAGTTTTAAATTTGAGCTTCCATAATGACTAATGAGCTTGAGCAGTTTTTCATGTGTTGACCAGCCTTTTGGATATAATCTTTTGTGAAATAAGTCCTGTTCACATCTTGCGCCCATCTTTTTAACTGGCTGCTTTTTGTCTGTTTGTTTGACAAGAGTTCTATATATACTCTGGATATAGTACACACAGAGGAATGTACAGGAAATACCTCATTACCTTTACACTCTCTTCATGATGGTTTCCAGTGAAAAGAGATGACTCCCTATATTACATTTGATAAAGTTTTCCTTTATGGTTAGTGTTTTTCAAATCTTCTTTAAGAAATCTTTGCTTATCCCCCAAATGCTGAAAATAATCTCCTATGTTATCTTCTGGAAGTGCTCCTGTTTTCAGATTTATAATGTAAATCTCCAGAACTTGAGGTTTTGGGTGTGGTATGGGGTGAGGGCCAAGAACCTTTATCCCCCACGAGGCTAGGGAGTCGACTCAGCAGAGCTCACTCTTCTGTCATAAACCAAGAGCTCACAAATGTGCGGCTCTATCACGGGACATTCACGTCTGCTCCATTTATCTGCTCGTCTACCCTGTGCCGATACCACACTGACCTAGTCACTGGCTGCAGCTTTAAGATAAATCTTGAACCCTAGTATGGTAATGCCTCCAAATTTATTTTTCTTTTTCAAAAATGCCTCAGCTATTTTTAATCTTTTGCTATATTTAACTTAGTCTTCACAAAAACCCTGCAAAACAAAGTAGTTATAATTTTAACTAACATTTTTTTGGGGGGCCACACTGTACGGCATGAAGCATCCTAGTTTCCCAACCAGAGACTGAACCTGGTCCCCTTGCAGTGGAAGCATGGAATCCTAACCACTGGACCATCAGGGAAGTCAGGAGTAGTTACAGTTTTTATCCCATTTCATAGAGTGGTCAACTCAGAGGTTAAGTTGCCCTGGGGTCATATAACTTATCAAGTGATGAGAGGGGATTAGAACCCAGATTTATCTGATTCTAGACCTAAGACTTAGAAGTCCTTCAGATACTGCTTCCTTAATCCTCAAGCCAGATGAGCCCTCCTGGGCATTTAATATGAATGCATTACAATGTTAAGAAATTCCAATGTTCTAAGCCACCAACTTCCAGTTAAAAATCTTGTTTGGCAACTACAAAGAGCCACTGTTCTGGTGAGACTCAAGAAAACAAAGCAAGAAGTAAAAGCTTCCTGGCTTTCTCCCACAGCCCCTGTCTCTGGAATACAAGGGCCTGGGGGCCCGGTGCCCCTCCACCCCTCCAGCTTTCATTCCAGCCACCACTCCTCTTCCTTCTCGCCCCCCATGCCACTCTTGACTACTTAGATTGTATAAGCCCAGGCTTTTCATACAGCTACACTTTGCCTCAGGATGTTCTCTCCAATCTCTGGCTACTTCTTCCTTAAAAAACAAAACAAAAATAAAAACAAAAACACCACAAACTCTGGGTATCGGGCTGTCCAGAACCTCATCTGGGTTGGGCATTCCCCCTCTGCTGTGTCCTCCACTCCAGCCTGTCAAAGAGCCCTGCAGTTCAGCCGTCTGTCTCTCCAACTAGCCTGTGAGACACATGAAGCTTCAAATTCCTAAAAGGGGTCAGAGACAGACTTTTTGTGCTAAGCGCTATAATTACATGGTAGCCTCTAAGAGGAGGCCTGAAAGAAATGGTTTCTGCTAAGTCCAGGGTGCACTCGTGGGTGCATGTGTGTGAGCTCAGTTGTGTCCGACTCTTTGAGACTCCATGGACTGTAGCCTGCCAGGCTCCTCTGTCCAAGGGATTTTCCAGGCAAGAATACTGGAATGGATAGCCATTCCTTTCTCTAGGAGATCTTTCAGACCCAGGGATCAAACCCACGTCTCCCGTGTCTCCTGCATTGGCAGGCAGATTCTTTATCACTGTGCCACGTGGGAAGCCCACACCCTAGGTATGAGAGGCAGTTACTAGGAGGCTTAGGGAAGAGGTGGCCATACCTTCTGTGATGCACCTGGGCTTTGTGCTGAGAAAGAAATGGGACTAAGTGGTAGATAGGTCAGGATTAAATGGCCACATGTAGAAAGGCAGCTGTGGCTCATTAGAAGATTTCAGAAGTAAAACATGACCATGAGCACACAATTCAACTAGGAACAAGGCAGGTTCTTCTGAGATGTATTCATTCAACAAACTGAGAGTCTGGCACTGAGGGCAGCTGTCCCTCCCTCACCAGTTAGGAAGCATGGTGTAAGAGCAGGCTGGGGCAGGAATACACTGAAAAACAAGGAGTCTCTCCAATAGGAACATTTTCAAGAAAATGAGATAGGAAGTCCACACACTGGGGTAGAAGGAAAGACCACCTCTAGGCCCTTCTGAGCTTTGGATTCCCCAGGCTGCTCAGATACCTCCAGTCCTTGGTGCCAGCCCAAGTGGCACAGCCAAGAATGTAAGATTGATTGATTGGTTGGTTGGTTTTTTTGGCTGTGCCCTGTGGCATGCAGGATCTTAGTTCTCTGACCAGGTATTAAACCCAAGCTCCCTATATTTGGAGCACAGAGTCTTAACCACTGGCCTGCCCGGGAAATCCCCATAAGCTTTATTTTTATAAACATCTTTCCCGGGAGCACCAAGCTGACCCTCTTTCACCACCAGAAAAATGGAGAAGTGGAAAAACTGTACAGTGTCCAACCCAGGTTTTTCATATTTTCTTAATTAATTTCCATTTCTTATGGCCACTTTGTTCACCGAACGGCAAAGAAAGGATTAAAAGCCTCTCAGAGAAGGGAAAACCACTCCAGTCTTCCACATTTGTTCTGGTTTTCTCTACTGGCTTAGCTGTACTCAAAACAAGGACTTATTTTTCCTTCTTTTAGAAATTCAGAATCTAGGACATTTAGGGTTGTGGATGTTTTGGAGAATAGATCTTCTGGCATGGGATATATGCCTAATTAGCTATTTTTCTCAAAGGAGCAGGGCGGGGGAGGGGGAGGATTGAGATTTGGGCAGTTTAGATAATTTAAGAAAATCTTCAAATAAAAAAGCTTCTGTCTCCAACTTTTATGCCTTATGTTAGAAATAAGTTTCCAGAAAAGAGATGTCAGAGAGGAGGTACTCATGCTAAAAGTTCCTACCTTTCCTGGAAAGGATTACTCCACAGGTTGCTAATATGAATGACTTCAGAGTGCCTGAAGAACTACGGACAGAGGTTCCTGACACTGTATAGGAGGCAGGGATGAAGACCATCCCCAAGGAAAAGAAATGCAAAAAGGCAAAATGGTTGTCTGAAGAGGGCTTACAAATAACTGTGAATAGAAGAGAAGCGAAAGGCAAAGGAGAAAAGAAAAGATATACCCATTTGAATGCAGAGTTCCAAAGAACAGCAAGGAGAAATAAGAAAGCCTTCCTCAGCGATCAGTACAAAGAAATAGAGGAAAACAACAGAATGGGAAAGTCTAGAGATCTCTTCAAGAAAATTAGAGATACCAAGGGAACATTTCATGCAAAGATGGGCTCAATAACATGTATAATATCATGTATGAAACAAGTCGCCAGTCCAGGTTCGATGCACGATACTGGATGCTTGGGGCTGGTGCACTGGGACGACCCAGAGGGAGGGTATGGGGAGGGAGGAGGGAGGAGGGTTCAGGATGGGGAACACAGGTATACCTGTGGCGGATTCATTTCGATATTTGGCAAAACTAATACAATATTGTAAAGTTTAAAAATAAAATTTACAAGACACACAAAAAAATTGAAAAACAAAACAAAACAAAAAAGATGGGCTCAATAAAGGACAGACATGGTATGGACCTAACAGAAGCAGAAGATATTAAGTAGAGGTGCTTAAAAAGAATACACAGAAGAACTATGCAAAAAAGACCTTCGCAACCCAGATAATCACAATGGTGTGATCACCAGACTAAAGCCAGACATTCTGGAATGTGAAGTCAAGTGGGCCTTAGGAAGCATCACTATGAACAAAGCTAGTGGAGGTGATGGAATTACAGTTGAGCTATTTCAAATCCTAAAAGATGATGCTGTGAAAGTGCTGCACTCAATATGCCACCAAATTTGGAAAACTCAGCAGTGGCCACAGGACTGGAAAAAGTCAGTTTTCATTCTAATCCCAAAAAAAGGCAATGCCAAAGAATGCTTAAACTACTGCACAATTGCATTCATCTCACACACTAGTAAAATAATGCTCAAAATTCTCCAAGCCAGGCTTCAACAGTACGTGAACTGTGAACTTCCAGATGTTCAAGCTGGATTTAGAAAAGGCAGAGGAACCAGAGATCAAATTACCAACATCTTTGCATCATCGAGAAACCAAGAGAGTTCCAGAAAAATATCTACTTCTGCTTTATTGACTACGCCAAAACCTTTGACTGTGTGGACCACAACAAACTGTGGAAAATTCTTAAAGAGATGGGAATACCAGACCACCTGTCCTGCCTCTTGAGAAATCTGTATGCAGGTCAGGAGGCAACAGTTAGAACTGGACATGGAACAACAGACTGGTTCCGAATTGGGAAAGGAGTATGTCAAGGCCGTATATTGTCACCCTGTTTACTTAACTTACATGCAGAATACATCATGAGAAACTCTGGGCTGGATGAAGCACAAGCTGGAATCAAGGTTGCTGGGAGAAATATCAATAACCTCAGATATGCAGATGACACCACCCTATGGCAGAAAGTGAAGAAGAACTAAAGAGCATCTTGATGAAAGTGAAAAAGGAGAGTGAAAACGTTGGCTTAAAACTCAACATTCAGAAAACTAAGATCGTGGAATGTGGTTCCGTCACTTCATGGCAAATAGATGGGGAAACAGTGGAAGACTTTATTTTCTTGGGTTCCAAAATCACTGCAGATGGTGACTGCAGCCATGAAATTAAGACACTTGCTCCTTGGAAGAAAAGCTATGACCAACCTAGACAGCATATTAAAAAGCAGAGACATTACTTTGTCAATAAAGGTCCATCTAGTCAAAGCTATGTTTTTTCCAGTAGTCATGCATGGATGTGAGACTTGGACTATAAAGAAAGCTGAGCACCGAAGAACTGATGCTTTTTGAACTGTGGTGTTGGAGAAGACTCTTGAGAGTCCCTTGGACTGCAAGGAGATCCAACCAGTCCATCTTAAAGGAAATCAGTCCTGAATATTCATTGGAAGGACTGATGCTGAAGCTGAAACTCCAATACTTTGGACACCTGATACAAGGAATTGACTCATTGGGAAAGACCCTGATGCTGGCAAAGATTGAAGGCAGGAGAAGGGGATGACAGAGGATGAGATGGTTGGATGGCATCACCAACTCGATGGACGGGAGTTTGAGTAAACTCCAGGAGTTGGCGATGGACAGGGAGACCTGCACACTGTGGTCCATGGGGTCGCAAAGAGTCAGACACGACTGAGCGACGGAACTGAACTGATTCATTTTCTACCCAGATATGAAAATCTATTCATAACATTTTTCTGTTTGGGCAGGGGAAGTGGCTACTGGAAAGAATAAACAGAAAGCTGGCCAGAAAGCTGCAAAGCACCTTTCTTCCAGGATGTTCTCTACCAAGATGGCAGGGTCACGTGTGATGCGGCACAGGAGTGTGTGACACATGGTTTGAGCTCAGGGTCGTTTGCTGGGTAGGAGATCATCTTGAAGATGCCAGTGGAGTTTAGCAGACCCTGGTGAACCTGGTGGTCGTGGCCAGGTTCACCACAGTGAAGTGAACACCATGAGCTAAGGCCAGACATATGCCAAGAGAGGGCAGGGGTGGGCTGATGGCGCCAATGCTGAACAAGCCCTTTTGAGCAGAGTGACAACTGCCACAGGGCGCCAGCAGCACCCTCACTCTTAGGCAGGCACAGAAGACAGGCAGTAAGCAAACCAACCCTGATCCACCTGATCCACTCCTCCTTTTTGATTTACTAGGGAAAAAAAAAGTGTCTGGTAACTCCAGCTGCCTGAAAAGTAATGACTTTCGGAGAAGCAGAAGCCCTGACTAGAAAAGGGCTCTGGGGGTCACGGCAGTAAGGAGAGCCTGAGGCCAGGCCTCACGCTTGTGTGTGAAGGGCCCACACGGAATAGCCACAGAACATACAACAACTGTACCTGGAAATGACAAGCGTATGTTCCAAAGACAGTTACCATGTACAGAGAGAGGGACCTTTGTTTACATTCTTAGTGAAAAGCTTTTTAAAGACTTAAAATGTGCTGAAAACCCAGTCTTTTTTCCCATTTGTTTTCAAAGGAGGAATCTCCTTTAAATACAGGACACAAAAGATTACAATATCCCTATTTTCAGGGATATAGATCATATATAATGAATCTGGAAACCATATTCCACAGGAAAAGGGAAATGAGACTCTAGACGTGCATTATTAGGCCATGGGGATTCTTTTCTCTATGTTTTAACTTTCCAGAACCTGGGCTGTGGCTGAGCCTGTGTCTTGATCTGCCTGAAGACCGTGGACATGCGGATGCTCACGCAGGTAACAAGTCCTGTAGGGATCATGCCCTGCGTTTCTGCCCCACTGTCATTGCTGACACACCTGTGCCAAGAGGCTAACACTGACCCTCTCCTTATTGAAGGAGAAAGTATGTAAAAAGACAGACAACTGGGTAAACCCTGTGAGTACAAACTACAAAGTCCTTTTTCACTTCCTAAGAACTTTACTCTATCCTCCTATTTCTAAAGCTTTTTCTAGGTTGGAAATATTCAAATGAGAGATGGCATTAGATCCTAGCCAAAAGAAGGTTTTGTAAAACACTGAATGCTGATCAGAGAAAGGAATAACCAGCCTTGTTAAAAGCACACTCAGAAGGATGCCAAAATAGACTAGAACCGCGTATAAACAGCATGGATTGCATTAACAGGTCTCCCGGGGTAAGTGGAGAGTCTTATCCCCACTCTCTTTGCCTACCTTGTGCTCACCCCGTGGTTATGTAACCTTTAGAATGGAATCTGGAAATTCTTCTGACCCTGCCCTGCTCACTGATAGAGCTGAGCCAGTGGCTGGCAGGGGCACAATCTAATAGGCAAAACTGGAAACACACGAACTCAGCCCTCTGGTCTCGGCCCAGAGACTGTGCAGGCAGGGAAAGAAAGACGCGCCCCTGTCTCTCCCCTCCCCTCCTCTGGCCTAAGTTTGCACTGACTTCACTCAACAGGCACCTGACCCTCCCAGATGAGCTGGGAGGGGCTAAAGCGCCATGCTCGGCCATGGTAGGGGTGGAGGTGCAGCAGCAAACAATATTTAAGATGCTCAGTTTGTTGAGCATTCAGACTTGGGAAGAAAAGCTACGGGCTACCCAACTGAGCTGCACTTTCAGAAACGCGAGTTTTGAGAAAGGCTAAGAAAGAGCAAGGAGAGAGAGAACAGCAAAGTGGTAAGTCCATCACGAGTGAAAGTCTTAGGTTTTAATCTGCCACAGTTTTGCACACCTCAGCTGGGCACAGCTAGGTTCCCCCGAGGAAGAACCTCCTTCCTCACCCAGGCCCACGAAAGATGCTGAAAAAGACTCTCTCGGCCGTGGCGTGGCTCTGCATTTTCCTCGTGGCCTTTGTCAGCCACCCAGTTTGGCCACAGAAGCCCCCTAAGCGCAAGACCCCAGCAGAGCTCACCGCAGCCACCTGCTGTGAGGAGGCAAAGGCGCTCCAGGCCCAGATCGCCAACCTGAGCAGCCTGCTGAGCGACCTGGGCAAGAAGCAGGAGAGGGACTGGGTCAGCGTGGTCATGCAGGTGATGGAGCTGGAAAGCAGCGCCAAGAGCATGGAGACGCGGCTCACTGAAGCCGAGAGCAAGTACTCCGAGATGAACAACCAGATCGGCATTATGCAGCTGCAGGCAGCGCAGACGGTCACCCAGACCTCAGCAGGTAAGGAGGACGCAGCCTCACGCTGCTCACCACCTCCCGCTCACACAGCTGAGTGCCTCCCGTCTGCAGCCCTGCTTCTAGGTGATGTGGTCAGAATGCTCCCTGGGGTTTCTCATGGAATTTAGTTTCTTGGGTATGTGCCACCAGCTCTAGTTTCTCTTTTGCAAAGGCTTACAAAGTATTTCTTTTGATTCCTAAGATGCTGTAAATTTACCCAGGTCTCTCTTTACTCCTGCAATGTTTTGGCATACTGAAGGTATGAATCGCCATCCTGGAGCACAGAGAGATCAGGCGGTCTGCCCAGAGTCACACAGCAAGTCTTAGAGCTCACATATTCCCGATTAGTCCATTTCCTTGCCCAGAGCTGACTGGCTGTCCCCTCAGTCCCAAGGAAGGAGGAACAAACACCAAAATCATAACATCTCTAGAAGCAAAGTTTTTACCAAAAACAGTTTTCTTGGGTTCCTGGGATTTAGTGGGCTGGGCAATAATGGAACTTGGTTGTCCTATTGGCCAATCTCACTCTTCTCATTGGCTCAGAATTAAGTGCACAAACACTGCCCAGGGCATCTAAGGAGTCCTTTGTGTTTAAAAAGGACTGGTTCCTCAAGGTTCCTCAATTCTACATTTCTATTTTTTTCCCCCACAATCTCAAAATTGTCCATAGTCATACAGGAAAACGAAATGCTGAAATTTGCATTTTTTAGTAGGCCCAAAGTAAGATATGTTTACTACTCTTTTCTTTTGCAAAACAATTCTTAGTTTCTACTTAGCTTGGCTCAGACAGGCCAGGTGAATTCGTTTAGACAGAAATTTGGTTTTCTGAAAATATCTGCAAATTATTAGTTACGAGGAGCAGAGTCAATAGATATGTCACTTCTTACTGATACAAGAACAGAGTAAGTCACTGGTAATCCTTAGTTCAAATGAAGAAAAAGTTTTAACTGGAAATTAAGCCTAAAAATTTTGTGTAAATCACTTTCTCAGTATGTACTTCCTGACTCTCAGCTTGGGACGAGAAAGGTATTTTCAGGTCATTTTTCAGACAAGTGAGTCCTGATTTGGGTCTGTGAGACGAAACAGATATGCAGGTGACCAGGGAAGGTAGAGGAACCTGACCTGAACCACCTCCAAACAGGTCAAGGAGCTTCTTGGGCGTCAACTGCAGCTCCCTTGCCGGGCCTCATCCTTCTACTGCCCAGGCCCTCATTCCTTACTTCCCTTCTCTACTAGCAGATGTGGGGGCACCTTTACATTCTGTAAGGAGTTAGCCCCTTGGAGACAGCAGTAACAGGAAGTGAAGAACTCTGATGGCGAAGACAAGGGTCTCCCATTTCCCCTCTGCAAAGCACTCTGCCTCAAACAATTCCCACCATGGAAGAGTCACCATCTGCAACCGTGTCCTCTTCTTGAAGGCTGAGTGCAGTGATCACCAAAAAAAGAACTCCCAGATAGAGAGGCAGGGAGCATCTTCTTGCCAGGCGAGGGTTTCTGCTTTCTGATCCTATTTGGAAAGGCTGTCCCTTCCACAGTGCTCTCTGATATTCAGAACAGGAGACACAATCCCTTGTAAGGCACTAGCCCCCAGGGCAACTGAGGAAACATTAAAATCAACCAGAGGGAGAAAGCCAGCCTGCCCAAAGCTCTCATTTCCTTGTTTTAATAACAGTGCCAGGAGAAGGCCTGCAGGGGTTCCTTAGACTGTTTGCATTTTCATTTGTCGAGCAGTGTTGAATTAAGGTGGAGAAGATAAAATTATAAATCTTTGCTAATAAGGGATCTGGTAAGCAGTAGCCATTACCTCTGAAAAACAACAAAACAAACAGAGAAACAATAAAACCAAACCCTCTGAGATTCTCAAGACTTTTCTGGGAATAGAGGTCTGCTGTCCCAGAAGCTGAATCCATTAAACAGTAGCATCTGTTAGTGGCCCTCACGCATTATAAAGACTCCAGAATTCATGCCCTAGAACCACAGCAGGATAATTTACTTCAGCACAAACCTTAAGCATATTTGTACTGCTGTGTAACTCAGGTGAAGGGCTTCCCTACCTCTCAGCCCTACCACCATTCAGGCCAACACATACCTATTCCAGATCTCCTGATATCCATGTCTCCCAAGTCTGGACACTGGCAGCAATGAACACTCCTATGAATTTTGTGGCAGAAGGAAGTCTCCCTTTTAAACTTTCAGTGTAGATGCAGCAGGGGTGCGGCCAGCCCTGGAGCCTGGGCCTGGATGCTCACCCTGTGGCTCACTCCTGCAGATGCCATCTACGACTGCTCATCCCTCTACCAGAAGAACTACCGCATCTCTGGAGTATATAAGCTTCCTCCTGACGACTTCTTGGGCAGCCCTGAACTGGAGGTGAGGCCGTCGCAGCCCACTGCCTGGGTTGTCAGCTCTTCTCTACCTACTCAAAGGCTGGGGACAGCAGGGCTAATCAGTCTAAAGAGCGGGAAACTCAAGACAGGGACGCAAGCACACCAAATACCAGAGAGCGATCTAAACACTCCATTTACAGGGGGAAAAAGTCCAGCCATCTGTTTGGCTCCTTCAAATCACTACCAACCAAATACTAATCCTTCTGATGTGGTTAGATCACGTTCTCACCACAACCTACGTGCTGTGAAGTCTCGCCACGGCCTACGGCAGTTACTCTTTGGGGAGGAGAAACAGAGAACATGTAGGGAGCATGTCAGAGGACCTTTGAAGGATGCTTTCCCTTCAAACTACGTGCACTTGCTCTCATCCTCAATTCTGATCTTTCTCAGCAAATCACCAGCCTGCCCAGCTTGCCAATACTGGGGAGAATTGCTACCTAGTGAGCCAGTGGCTGTGGAAGGGCATATGTCCATCAACTCTGGGGGCAAGAGAAGGTGAGAAGCCGTGCTCAGGCTTGTCGCCTGTCTCGGCAGGTCCTGACCAGGGCGTCCCCTCCGTTCCAGGTGTTCTGTGACATGGAGACTTCAGGCGGCGGCTGGACCATCATTCAGAGACGGAAGAGTGGCCTCGTCTCCTTCTACCGGGACTGGAAGCAGTACAAGCAGGGCTTTGGCAGCATCCGTGGGGACTTCTGGCTGGGGAATGACCACATCCACCGGCTCTCCAGGCGGCCCACCCGGCTGCGTGTGGAGATGCAGGTGAGCACAAGGCGCAGTCCCCAGGACTGGACCAGGGCTGCCACGCCCAACTCTGCACAACTCCGGGGTGTCATTCCTACTCCTTTCCACCATCGGCTGGGATACTTGCTATGATGGTTTTCTTGCAGGTTGTAGGACAGTTGAGGAAGAATAGGTTTTTTTTTTTACCCCTGTATTTTTCATAAAAGTGAGACTGCAGGTACAGGAGAGGCCAGACTCAGGCCAGAGCAGAGGAATCCAATAGTCAGCTGGGCTGAAAGACTGTTCCCTGCCCTGGCCTGGGATATAAGGACCTCTGCAAGCAAACCTTATTGATGTCAGTTAGTGATCTTCCTTAAAGGCCCTGAAGCGTCACTATATTCTCAAGTTACTCTTATGACACCTCAGAGTAGGATACAGCAAAACTCAGGTCTATACTTGACAGACAGCGGAAGAGAGAATGAAGGGGAAGAGAAAGAGAGACTAATCAAGCCATATGGGGACTCAGGAGGGAAGTCTGATCTAGGACTCTTGCTGTCTGATTCCCAGGTTAGTGTGTTAAACTAGAGGCAGACAAGTAAAGTCTTGCTACGTTCCCTGCAGTAAGAAGACATATGGCTGCAGCTAGAGAGAGAGAAGAGGGGCAGGGTGGTATGACAGGAGGCCTTGCCAGTTTTTCTAAGGCTCTGCCTCCCCTGACAGGACTGGGAGGGCAACATGCGCTACGCCGAGTACAGCCACTTTGTTCTGGGCAATGAACCGAACAGCTATCGCCTCTTCCTGGGGAACTACAGCGGCGACGTGGGGAATGACGCCCTCATCTATCACAACAACACAGCCTTCAGCACCAAGGACAAGGACAACGACAACTGCTTAGACAAGTGTGCCCAGCTCCGCAAAGGTGAGAGTCGGGGTCTGGAGCGGGGAGTTCAGAGGCAGGGCCACAGTCCTGGTGGAGGAGAAAGTGGATTTATAGCTGCACAGTCAGTTTTCTGGCTTTGTACTCCTTTGTGACACTGACCCTAATGGCTTCAGTACATCCCTGCTGCCCAGGGTGTCAGTGGTCTCTGAGGACACCAGAGGACTGACTGTTTCCCATCGCAGGTGGATACTGGTACAACTGCTGCACAGACTCCAACCTCAATGGCGTCTACTATCGCCTCGGGGAGCACAACAAGCACCTGGATGGCATCACCTGGTATGGCTGGCACGGCTCCAGTTACTCCCTCAAACGAGTGGAGATGAAAATCCGCCCGGAAGACTTCCAGCCGTAGAAAGGGGCCTGCTCTGGAGGAGGACTGGAGAAACCAGAGGCTGGGAAAAGGGCAGAGGAGAGGGAGGGAGTCTAGAAAGGGGAGGGACGGGAAGTGGCCCATCATCTTCAAGGAGAGGGGGGTCTCTTAGGAGAACAGGACTCGGTGCTGAGAATGTTAAAGTAAGTGGGAGGAAGTATTCAAATGCACCAGGTCCAAACACACACTTCTCAGGGGGTTGGCCTGAGGGGGCTCCCTGCCTGTGATCCCTGACGTAGCAGCAGCTTCTCTTTTCCACACAATTTTTCTGTGGAGGAAAAACAATTGTGAGTTCATTTTAGCCATTTTGCCTGAGGCCGAGGTGATGTGAGGGCAGAAAATGAACCATATTGCTTTGATTCTCTTGGGTGTTAGAGAAAGGAGTGAAGGGGGTGGTGGGGGCGAGGGGTTTCTATTTTTAAACCCAATGAAATTACCTTCAGTCTACACACTTTTTTTTTAAAAAAGACAAAAATTGTTCAGCTGGAGGTGAATGGACCCAAGTTGGAATTGACCGGAGGAGGCTCCAGGGTTCTGGGCCTTGCACTGGTCTCTGAGCACCTCCCCTGCTCAGCCTGGATCAGGCACAGCACTGAGAGGCAGGGAGTAAGCCCAGTGCTGGCAGGAGCTCAGCTGGAGGGGAAGATAAGTCCCTGTGGACACTCGCACAAAACTGACTTAAAATTTTCTCAGTCAATACAGATACATCTATTTTTATTTACTTTATGAGAAAAGGGATCAAAAAGCTTCCTCTTTTATCTCATCTATAAAAAAATGGCTGAAACAGGAAAGTAAATGGCACGATGGTTAATAAATAATTCATGCTGCATATAAATAAGCATTTTGCTTTGTAAAAATAAAATACTGTAGTTTGTTTTCAACATTCAGTTTTTTTCTTCCTTCCACAATAAACTCTTTTAAATCTTGTTCCTTTTAAAATGATTACTATTACCACTGAGGGCATGGTGAAAAGTTTTAAGTGAAAAATCAGAGTGAGCTATGAGAAAGAGACTCTGGGTGTGCTGCAGTCTTCAGGGATACCCAGGGAGGAGCAGGAAGCTGAAGACAGAAAAGCAAGGGAGAGAAAGGGCAGCAGGAGCTGGACGAGGTCAGACTCTGGTCTACCCACCTGACCCCCCCAGAGGCTGGGGCCATTGCCTGGATTCAAAATATTCTGCAAAGCAACACTCCTACTTTCTACCTGAGCAAACTTACATACACAGAGGGAAAAAAAAATCTTTAGTCATCACAGATGTCAAATAATTTTGACCTTCAGGAAGTAATTTTTCTTTCCCAAAAAGAACTATTCCCTTGAACCAGTCAGGGTAAGGTAAGCATTATTCTCTAAGTGACTATTTTCTAATGTACCTAGGGTCCTTTGATTGTTGGGAACCCACTTGACCTTAAAAACAAGATCACCAGGATTTTCAAAGAAGTAAAGTGAGTAGAGAATAAGTATATTGAAGCAGGGCTTCCTATGGGACAGGCAGGCAGACAGAAACTTCTTGAAGCAGGCAAGGGATCTGAGATGCTCAGAAGCGGGCACAGTGCTGCTTGGAGAGAGGAGAAAATGATTAGAAGGAGATGAAGAGAAGGAAGAGCACAAGATGATTGGGGTAGAAGTAGCTAGTAATTCTCTCTCATAAACTATATACCCCACAACTAAAGAAAACGGAGGCTCTAGGCAACAAGAACTAAAATAAGTAAGTGGGACTACCTCAAACTAAAAAGCTTCTGCACAGCAAGGGAAACAATAAAAAAACTGAAAATCTACAGAATAGGAGAAGAATATCTGTAAACCATAATCCCTGGGTTAATGTTTAAAATATATAAAGAACTTACATGACTGAATAGCAAAAAAGCAAATAATCCAGTTTAAAATTGGGCAAAGGACCTAAACAGTTCATTTTTCCAAAGAAGACATTCAAACGGCCAATGGGTACATGACCAAGCACTCAACGTCACTAATCACCGGGGAAATGCAAAGCATAACCACAGTGAGATACCAACTCACATCTGGGAAGACGATCATTATTAAAAAGACAAAAGATAATAAGTGCTGGCAAGGAACTGGAGAAAAGGGAACTGTTGGTGGGAATGTAAACTGGTATAACCACTATACCAGTCTGGCAGTTTCTCAAGAAATTGAAAACAGAACTACCGTGTGATCCAGCAATTTTTCAGTTCTGGGTTCATATTCAAAGAAAACAAAAATCACTGTCTTGAAGAGATATCTGCACTCCCATGTCCACTGCGGTATTATCCACAATAGCTAAGAGATGGAAACAGCCCCAAATGTACTTTAGGCTCTCCTAGTGGCTCAGAGGTAAAGAATCCACCTGTCAATGCAGGAGACATGGGTTCAATTCCTGATCCAAGAAGATCGCACATGCCTCAGAGCAACTAAGCCCATGTATCAGAACTATTGAGCCAGTGCTCTAGAGCCTGGGAGCCACAACTACTGAAGCCCGTGCACCCTAGAGTCTGAGCTCTGCAATAAGAGAAGCCACTGCAATGAGAAGTCTGCGCACCGCCATGTAGAATAGTCCCAGCTTGCCACAACTGGAGAAAAGCCCGCACAGCAACAAAAACCGAGCACAGCCAAAAACAAATAAATAAATAGCACGTGTGTGTGTAAATATATACACACATATATAATATAAACAATGGACTATTATTCAGCCACAAAGAAAGAAATTCTTCCATTTGTGACAACATGGATGAATCTGGAGGGTATTATGCTAAGTAAAATAAGACAGACAAATAACATATAGTATCACACATGCAAAGTCATGTTTTTAAAAGTGATTTCATAAAAATAGAGACTAGAATGGTTGTTGTCAGGGGACAGGAGAATGGGAAAATGTGGAGACATAGGTCAAAGGGCACAAACTTTCAGTTATAAGATGAGTAAGTTTTTAGGATCTAACGCACAGCATGGTGACTATAGCTAACAAAACAGTTTTGTATATCTGAAATCTGCTGAAAGTAGATCTTAAGCATTCTCACCACACATAAAAAAATTAGCCATGTGAGGTGATTATGTTGATCTTAGTAATCATTCTATAATGCATATCAAATCATTATGGTATACATTTAAATATATACAATTATATTTGTAAATCATTCCTCAAGATAGTTGGGGGGACAAAGTACCTATATCAATCAAAACCTATAGTTCCTGAAATTGACTCATATTTATATAGATATGAAATTGAATAAGTGAAATAAAAACCTTTTTGTGGCAAGGTTAATGTTGAAAAAAAAAAAAAAAGTCACCGTACAAAAACAAAAACCAAAACACTGAAGCTCTAATTCAGCACCTGCGGTTTACCTCACCCTTCTGGGAAAATGTCTGAGAGATGAGGGAAAGCAGGTGGAAGGAAAACACAGAAGGTAACCCACAGAGGTGCAGGTTCTGACAGTAATGGTCACTTTTAAAACATTTTGTCGGGGGCAGGGTGACATGGATTCCAAGGACTTGAAGGTGAGCACAGCACAGCCTCTACCTTCAAGAGGACAGAAGCACAAAAAGGAGAGCTCAGCTCTCCTGAAGGGAAAGAGCACTGTGTTCTCACACACCCTCCAGGATGTACGAGAGAAGGTACAAAGGGTGTGAAAGAGAACAGGACTGACGGGCAGTTGGCAGAGCTGATGCCAATTGTAAGCACTGGAATTTTCTCAATCAGAAAATTGTCTTAAAATGGGATAACATGTCAGGGGCTGGGCAGTGAGAGCACCAGTTTTGATCAGACCCTGTCTTCTATTTTGGGTGGAGAAAGAGAAGCAGGTGCTGTGGACAGAATCTGCATCTCCCTGATGCACCCCCCAATCCCCCATTCATATTTTGAAGGCTAATTCCCAGTGTGATGGCATTTGGAGACGGGAGCCTTTGGGAGGGGATTAGGCCATGAGTGTGGAGCCCTCATGAAAGGGATTAGTGCCTTTATAAAAAGACCCCAGGAAGACACACAGAGCAACCAACGTCCCAGAAGAGGGTCTTGCCAGAACCCAACCATGCTGGCACCCTGATTTTGGATTTCCCAGCTTCTAGATTTTTCTCCTAACTGTGAAAAATAAATGATGTTCAAGCCACCCGGCCTATGGTAATTTGTTACACTGTCCTGAATGAACTAAGAATGAGCAGGACACCAGATCTTATCCTAATGCTAATACACCAAGTAAAAACTGTGCACATGTATAAGTACAGGAGCACGTGTGTTTCAAAGTACCTAAATACTCATTTAACTCTCTGCTCCCCAAATAAGCAGTTATACTCACTGATACATAATAGCGTTGAGAGTTTGTAGGCCACAGTTTGGGGATTACATGTGGATTTAATGTGTCCTAGAGCAGGTGGATAAAAATTTCAACAGGCAGGACGACAGATTGATCCAGCAGCAAGAGAACAGTACTGTCAGCACAGGACAGCTTTTTATAACAAAAATAAAAACTAAGAATCAATTGTGCAAAGATGTTTCTGTGTACAATTAATCTGATTGCTTCAAAAAGAATTTAAGGCAGTTGACTCAAACGTATATACTAAACTTTAAAATAAATGACAAATGCTAAAGAGAAAGTAACAGAAGGAAAAATAAAATTAGAGAAGGGAGTTGGGCAGTAGAAAAAACAGGTAAGATGTCTGCAATGTGATACAGGTGGGCCAGGAATTGAGCTTTGAGCTCTGTATGGAAGGGAACCCAACCTCTTAGTGAACAGTAATGCCTCCAAGACAAAACCAAAGTCGTGGAGGAGGGTCTGGGCCATGGGAGGAGTGTCTGTGAGGACTGGGGTAACGCCGAGAGCAACTTCTGAATAAGCAGCTTAAGGATGTTTCTTAAAACTTTCTTCACTGAATATGACGGCATAACGTGGCAACTGTGCTGAGAAAAAGCAGTTTTACAAATTTAGCAGGAAAAGCTACAAGCAGAAACAAAAAGGATGGGTATTGGGAAGATACAGGAAACCAACTGAAGGGCTGAGCTGAGCTGAACCCGAACCAGCTGAGCTGAACCAGACTTGGAACCAACCAGAGTGTAGAGGCCCTGGCTTCACTGGGACCAGAGGTTTTTGTTTGTTTTCTTAGAGCCAGTATCAATCTGCAGGCAATTCCAAGGATGTATTTTCAATTACTGGAGAAGGAAATGGCAACCTATTCCAGTACTCTTGCCTGGGAAATCCCATAGACAGAGGACCTGGCGGGCTACAGTCCAGAGGATCGCAAAAGTCAGGAACGACTCAGCGACTCAACAACAACATTTTCAATTACACTGGCTTTAAGAAGTTAAATGACCTTCTGGAACACTTTTCCAGGCCTCTGACTACATCTTCTACTACATATCTGCATAAACACTAATGCTTCAGTGATTGTCTCAAATATGGAAAAAACTGGGGCTTGGATGAGGGAAGTTTCAGAGAGGTATCAAACAGAAAAAGGCAAGCAAGGAAATTAATGTTCAAAAACTAGTTACTTAATGCTAAGTCACAATATTCAGCTATGGGGTCTTCTTCCAGTTTTTAAGCAAGATTGCATTATATAAGCCAGAGACGGAAGGAAGGAAGGAAGGTGTCCGCTTCTGCCTAATTTGAAACTGAGGCCTACCCATAGGATGGCACATTTATAAACGTTCCTGTGTGGTATTTTAGAAATCAGCATTCTCTCCAAGTCCAATTTATTTGGGCAAAAACACGCTTCTATTTCTTTTTGGTCACTTTGTAAAGCACTCAAAGGAACAGAGTTTAGCATCTACTCAAAAGCAGAGCTAGCAGAGAACTTGTTATTTGATTATCCTTACAAATGAAGGGAGCGCCACTCACAGCAGGCTGTTTCAGCCACAGTGGAGGTCCTGATTAGCTGCATGAGTTTTCCTAAACTATTTGTAGTGAAATAATCTACCATGTTAGCATTTACATGAAGATAATTAGATCTCAGAGTTAATATTCTCCGATAATCATTAGGGGAAGTAAACAATTCTCTAGGAGCTGTGGAGCTAACATTTAAGGCTGCTTGTAATTTCATAACAGTGAAAAATTTATTAAACAACCTATTTTTTCCATACCCAGAAGACTCAAAACAACCTTATGAGAGAACATAGCAAATGAGAGGAAAAGACCACTGGATTTCAGACATGGCTCTGCCTTTTACATTCACACTCCACAGAGGAAGACTCAGGTACCAATATATTTAGTCAATAAAACCCTAGCCTGCCTCTGGCTGGTCTCTGAGGCACAGAAATCAGCTCCTACTCCTAAGCCAGAGAGTGCGGTCTAACCCAGACATAAAATCTATCTTTCCTAGGCTGCTCTGGTCACAGAACTGCTTCAGGCTGATTTCCTCAGGACAAGTAAGCACAGGTTGGAAAGGAACAGGAGCCCAAGTGCTAAGGGTCAACAGAAGTGACAATTCTGGCTAGAGTACCAAGAAAGGCCACCTGCAACCACAACTCGTTTACACACGTGGCAGTCCCGACGGCAGATTTGACAGAGCAGAGGTCTCCAAGGGCCTCCAGGACACTGGCACCAGGCAGTGGGAGAAGAGAGGTCATGTGAGACGCAGGCATCAAGAGAAAGGGTTTATGGCCTACCTGATGAGAGACTCGAGAATGGCAGGGGTGGGACCTTTCTGGAACTCCAGTTCTTTGTAGTGCAGCGCTTTGGCATATGCTCGGCACTTGGCAGCTCTCTCGCCCAGCAGGACAATGCCATTGTCATCTCTCAAAGGCAGGGGGCCCTGGAGGAGAGCAGAACCCCACAGCATAGGAAACAAATGGCAGACAGGCCACAGGCCAGAGTGGGTTATGCAGTGCTTCCCCTCTTCCCGCCAGCTGGCTCCCTGACAGGCTCACCTTGTCACTGTGTTCCATGAATTCAGCCAAATTTAAGAGGGTTTGCGTGACTTCTGCGATGTCCTGGGAGGTGAGGGCCAACTCGATGCTTCTGATGAGCTCATCCTGCTGGTCCTCATTCAGCTCAGACCAGCAGGACACAAACGCAGCGTTAAAGAGATCCCTGAAGGCAGACAGGAGTGGAGACAAATGTTGGAAATGCCCCTCCTGCCTCTGATTGGTGCCACAAAGCCACAACTTAACAAGCTACTCCTGGCACTGATAATGGTTGTACAGGCCAAGGCAGTCCAACAGAACTTGCTGGAAATAGTTCCTATCTTCCCCACCCAATATGGCAGCCACTGGTCAATGAGCACTTGAACAGTAATAAGTATGACTAAGGAACTGAATTTTAAGTTTTAGTTACTTTTAATTAACCTAAATTGAAATAAGCACATGTGGCTCTAGTGACTGTTCAATTTTTCAGCACAGGTCCAGGGAAAACTGTGGGGGCAGGATGGAGTGGGAGAACAAAGAGCAAAACAAAATGACTTGTCTCCACAGTGTTTGCATCACTCTTTTTCATTGGAGGAGATGGACAGAAAGGGACTTTTAACATAGAAGCTGACATAACAGATTCAGTTAACATTCATCTTCAAATGATTCTTGGGATGTTTCTTCTCAGGCAATGTGAAAACTAACACCAGAAGTAGGCATTTGCTATTGCTTTTGAAAACATAAGCAGAACCCTTAGTTGGGTGGTCATAAACAAAGTGAAAACAGAGCTTAAGAAACGAGAAGCATCAGAAAACAGAACCCAAATGCGTAAGTCTTAAAACATTCCCTAAGCCAAACCTCTAACAGCTGGGGCCCTGGGAAGACCTGGGAGCAGGGGTACCATTCCCAGAATCACGACAACTATTTAAGACCACTACAGCACCACTTGGGTGGACACGTTTGCTACCCCTGACATCTGGACTTCAATCCTACCCTCTCGCTTTTGGTGAATGTGTGGAGAGGGAGTTGGAAACTACAGGATATGCCTGTATAATGTATGGGCTTAAGCACCTGACGCCTATACATCTATTTTTATTTACATACTTAAAGGGTTAGATCAGTTCAATGTATACATAATTTTGGAATCTGATGAAAGAAAACAAAATCTGAAATTCATAGGGTAACATGAAGACCAAGAGAAGCCCTGTGTACATTAAGAAGTAAGCTTTCTGATCTAGTTCCAAGGCTACGGTGGCTCCCAAATGAACATGCTTGGCATTAAGGGGACAGACACATGTGTGTGTATTTATCACAAACCTCTTTTGGATGAGGGTGTGCTCAAAAAGGACTTGAAGCAGACGAGAGGAAACACTATTTTTGCATACTATGGAAATAGAGAATGTGAAATCTGCACACTATGGAAACAGAGACTCCCTAGGAACAATTTTTTTTAAGCATTAAAAAATATTTGAAAGAAATCAGATGAACCAAATCATGGTATCCAAGTAGCAGTCTCAGGGACCATCTCTATTTCTGCTAAATACACTCCAAAGAGCAAACCAGCCGTGATGATGAAAGTGAAATGGAATACTTCACTTTTTTGGTTCCTGCCAATGAAAAGATAGCTAATGAAATCATGCTTCATTACAAATAAGCACTGTCCATTGTAGAAAAACTTAGAAAATAATGAAAAAAAGAAAATAATTGCTCCTTAAATCCTCCTAGAGATAATCATTATTGTATTACTTTATAATCTTTTTCCTAGGTACACATATTTTTAATAGTTGAAATCCCACATTTGCACCATTTTGTATTCCATTTTATTCACATACATTATACCATGAATCTATATGTGTTACAACTTTTTATAAACCAAATTTTCAATGACTATTTAAGATTCACTGTGTAGGATTTACAGTATTTTTAAGGTAAATTCTATTTTCCAAAGATGGCTGCAGCACTAGCTCCTGTTCCACACATTCTTCTACGATCTATCCTGCTGCTGCTGCTGCTGCTAAGTCACTTCAGTCGTGTCTGACTCTGTGTGACCCCATGGAGAGCAGCCCACCAGGCCCCTCCATCCCTGGGATTCTCCAGGCAAGAATACTGGAGTGGGTTGTCATTTCCTTCTCAATGTATGCAGGCATGCTAAGTCACTTCAGTCATGTCCGACTCTGTGCAACCCAAGGACAGCAGCCCACCTGGCTCCTCTGTCCACAGGATTCTCCAGGCAAGGATGCTGGAGTGGGTTGCCATTTCCTTTTTCCACTCCCCTATAAAAAAGTGGCATCCACGTCTCCTCTCCTTGAGCCTGAGTGGGTCTTTGTGACTTCTTTTGACAACAGAATGGGGCAGAAGTGACACTACATGACCCCCAAGGCAGGTTGTACAAGCACCACGCACTTCTGTGTCATGTGTCAGTCCCTTGTGGTCACTCACTCCTGAATTAAGACAGTATTCAGTGAGGAAGCCCAAGCAACCCGTGGAGCAGGCCACACGGAGAGGAACCAAGGCCCTGGCCAGGGCTGAATCTTTGGCCAACTGTCAGCCCCAACTTGGCAGATGTATGAATGGGCCATCTTGGAGGTCAACCTTCTAGCCCCGGGACTAATACCCCTGCTGATACTGGGTGGGCCAGAGACAAACTGTTCCCACACTTCCTGCCCAAACTGCAGATTTGTGCGTAGAATAAATAATTTTAGATGACTGTTGTTTTACACCACTAAGACTTGGGGACTTATGCAGTCACATGTAACTGGAACATCACTACTACCGGAAACAGATTATATTAAACTATTACATAGTTGTTTTCAGAGTTATAAATGACTTTGTAATTAAAATTTTGGACCTAAATCTACTAATGAAAGGTCTATTAGCAAGGTTAAGATGGATCTTCTTCCTATAATAAGAGCATGTTCAATTTGCCTTTTTATTTTTTACCCCAGAAGTTAACGAAATTAAAAATACCTTTTTATTCTTACTGTTAATAAAAACTAATTATTATATATTGCTTTCTACAGGCTAGTCCTCTTGATCACAATGTGAAGCTGGGAAGAAGGGAGCCCTGACACACTGCACCTGGCCATCGGGTTGTAGGCCTGTGCCAGGGCCCAGCAGGAGCGCAGGGAGGGTGACGAGGAGTCCTTCAGCAGCTCCAGGCTCAGCCGCCGCAGCCATTCCAACCAATCATCTTTGGAAACCCTTCTGGCAGCTCCCCAGGCCTATACACCACAGGCGACAAAGGAAAACCATCAGCTGTGAGGGCCTATTGTAAGGAGCCCTCGCCTATCTAATTATTATCCCACTTCTTTGGTTTATACAATTGTACCTCTCATGACAAAACTCCCTGAGTACAAATACAAAAGAGTAATATTTAATTAAAGTCATAAAACAAAAGCAGCAACCTCTGGAATATAACACAATATAGAGAACGTCTGTTTTACAACTCATCTGTGCTCAACTCTATCTGCCAAGCAGAGAGCTCCACAACCCCAGAGTAGATGGGGATCATCACACTAAGAATGGCCTCCAGCAGTGTGGGAAGGGCCCAGGGCACCCTGCAGTGGGACACTGGCTCATCTGACAGTGCAGTCACACACGGAGGGGGAAATGCTCAGATCTGCACCATCATCAATAGTGCGACAAAGCCCAGAGGACACAGCACTATGTTGGAATGAGACAAAAGAAGCTGAACAGATAGAACTTTTACTTTGCAGTTAATCCCCTTCAATTTTCCTCAAAACTCTGAGCTCTCCTGGCACCAAGAGTTACTAGCAGGGGCAGCTTAGGGAGGTGGATGGAAAGACTCAGGCCCTGGGGCTGGGTAATAGAGGGTACTGGCCAGAAGCCACATTCTGTGCAGCTCGGCAACTTGAGTTCAAATCCCAGTTATGTAACGTATTGGGTGCCTAGTCTTGGGCAAGTTACTTAACTTTTCTGTGCCTCAGTTTCCTCCTCTGTAAAGTGTGGATAACAGTCCCCACCTCAGAGGGTGTTTTAAGGATTAACTAAGTTAATATGTGTAACAGACTTAGCACAGTGCTCAGCACAAGTTAGTGCTCTATGTGTGAGTGTCTGTCTGCTACTCTGAAGTTAGAAACACCTGGCTGGAATCCTGGCCCTGCCACTCAGCTGCTGAAGAAACTCTGGGCAAACTACTCGTATGCGGCATCTGAGTCTTAAGTCTTCCTCCTCCAAGAAAAAATGCATCTAAAGGGTCTAGCTGGAATAACGAGCAAAACATTGTTGCTCTTATTATCAAAATGACTTCTCTCTGAATTGGGCTAGCCCTAACTACTAAATCTTTAACTTCTAAAATATATTCTTAAAAGATTTTTCTGGCAGAACAGACAGGTCAATCCTCCCTAAACTAAGGGAGGATCAGATAAGTTAGAGCAGAAGTTCTCAAGGGAAGTCGTCCAGGGAGTGAAAGAGACCTGTGTGTGCTACATAACCTGACCACCACTAATCCAACCCACCATTTTCCTGGGATGAAAGAGAAGTCTGCTGTAGCTTTTGACGAGTTACCAATAAGTGACAGTACATCAACTATTACTGTACATCAAAAACTGAAGTAGAGATACTGTAAGAGACAGCTTAAAAATTTTTGTCGATTCTCACTGACACAATGAGAACTCCTGAACTAAAAGAAGAGTGACACTAGATACCAAAGACTTTTAGACCTTATTCTGTGGAATGAAATGGGAACACCAAGTGCTTTTCAATCCACAGACTGCTGGTTTCCACCCTACACAGTGAGTCTCTGCATAGCAACACTATATTACAAGGTATTTAAAAGTCAATCATATACAAGGAAGTAGTACTAACGTCTTTCGCCCTCTAAAGATGTGAGGCTGAGTTTGGGTGAGGCAAAGACAATGCAGCACAGTGGTTAAGAGACTGGTCTCTGGAGTCATACCTGGCTCACATCCTTGGCTCCTCCATCTACTGGCTGACATTGGACAAATCAGTGTCCCAATGTCCACATCATAAAAGAGAGATGGTAATGACAGCACTGAACTCACATGGTTACTGTGAAGATTAAATGAATCAATACATATAAAGTGCTCACAACAGTGTCTGACAGACACATGGGAAGTGCCCAACAAGTGTAGATGGTGGTTACTGTGATCATTAACATTAGTACCATTCGATAAATGGTAGCAAATAGCTCTCCAAAAAATTTTGGCTTAGTGAACAACTGCACAATCTATCAAACACGATATGTGCCTCACAATGGCCTTTCCCTACTGCTTTGTAATTTAAAACATAATCAACTCTCAATTCTCTGAGTTTTACAGCAACTGTTCAAACTCCAGTTTCCTCTCATCACCCACCTTCTGCTGACTGCCTTATCTGTAACACTGGTGCACGCTGATGGAACGCCAGCTCATTCATTTAGAAGGTAAGCCCGGATCAATTACCATAAGACAGGAAATCAGCTGAGAATCTTGGAGGCATGCTGGAGGTATATATAAATGGCTTTTATGTTTTCTGTACTATGTAAATCCTCTATTAGCATAGCCAATAGAACGGTGACTGAGGTGCCAAATTATTATTTTGAAGGCTGGTTAAAACTGACAAATATACCAATCCCTAGTTGTCATCACATGAATACATAGAAGCACAATTTACCTTTCGATGAAATGAATCTGAGCTTTAGGTGTAGAGAACTTTGCTTAGGGTTTTTGAACTTGATCTGTTCTTTCAGGTGAGACAAACTAAGATGCCTTCTTTTTCTCAAATCCTGGGTAAAAGGCAAAACTTCCTGGAAGCAAACTAGACCACTGGCGAATTTCCTAAAGCAGGGCGGACAGCTGCCTGGCTGGAAGGACATTCTGCACCAAGGCAGGCTGAAAATATCTGGGTGGAAACATGCATCTGGCCTCCTTGTCCAGCTCCTCCCTCCAGGGTGAGGTGTTAGCATGGTGGCCTCAGCAAACACTTGGGAATGCCAGGTGTCAGCCTTTTTCCTCCTGAGGTCTGGGACTAGCAATTACAAAACACCACAGGAGAGTAACATCATTCCTGACCCAGGGGTATTTTACCACTTTCATCTTAAATCATCAAACTTTTCTCAGTAGTGGTTACTTTGCAGTTGCCTATGTGGGTAAAGGCTGATGTCAGGAGTAAAGGCCAGTGTTCCAAAGCTGTATGTGAGCACATGCACACAGGTCTGCATGCAAATCTTTATGGGCTTGGCCAAGAGACCAAGTCAGCTGGGACCAACCCTGCCTAGTTCTTTACCTCTATCTGCTGCTGCACAGAAGTGCAGCTGCCTTGGGTCAACTGGTAATAAAGGGAAGAAAACTACGTTGAAATACAAACTGGGAGCTGTTTTCAGTCACCAGAAGTACTAAAGACTGATGCAAAATGTGGAAAATAAGCAACCTGATAAATTTACTTAAAAGTCAGTGAAGTATATGATTACTCTGTTTAGATCCATCAGAGATGCTTTGAACTGCCTATTTGTAAGTGGATCGCTGGTGGCATACGTGATGAGAAGCTGGTTTTATCCCAGGCTTTGGTCAGCACAGAGAATCCAGTATTGACCTGCAGAGATCTAAAATCCTTGCTACTCAAAGTGTGGTCCCGTGGACCACTGGCATCAGCCATTACCTGGGAGCTTATTAGAAATAGAGACTATCAAGGCCTGAGCTTCAGCCTGAATCAGAACAAGCATTTTAACAAGTTCCCCAGCATATGGTTAAGCCCAATGAGTCTGAGAAGTTTCTGAAGGACTGCTTTCAAGAGCCTGCATCAGTCTCAGTGCTAACTACAAGGCTGACTGGTTGTGTTCTATTCATGTAAAAAATGAGAATGCAAACTGCAACAAGTTCCACTGGGCTTTCCTGGTGGCTCAGTGGTAAAGAATTCACCTGCCAATGCAGGAAACACAGGTTTGATCCCCGATCTGAGAAGATCCCACGTGCCACGGTGCAACTAAGCCCATGCGCCACAACTACTGAGCCTATGCTTCAGAGCCCAAGAGCCACCACTACTGAGCTCACGTGTCCTATGGCCCGTGCTCCACAACAGGAGAAGCCACTGCAATGAAAAGACCATGACCCACAACTAGAGAGTAGCACCTAGAGAAAAGCCCGCACAGCAACAAAGACCAGCACAGCCAAAAATAAAATAATCAAATAAAATTATTAAAAAAATAAGTTCCACCGCCAAAGCGCCAAGGGAACATAAAAGGACACCTTGTTCTTTACTTTCCTTATATTAAAAAACTGTATACTTCAGATACTTGGAGAAAGACAAAATGACCTAAGTTCACGGTATCCAGATTTTCAGAAAAATGCTTGGATTTTGGTTATTTTAGACAGAAGATAGCAAGAGCTGAAAGTTTCAAACAAGCAACAAGAGCAGGGCTCTCCTTTCCAAGCCCCCCAGGACACAATGGACTTGCCTTTTGGAGGTTGATGGTGCTGACGTGCAGTTTCTTCATGGGCCCCGTTTCCACTGGTCCACTGGCTAAGGCATCACCTTGGCTGCTCCTCAGCATTCGATGCTGGTAAATCAGAGGGTCCTCCTCCTCGTCAGCCAGGGTATACCCCTGCAACCAGAGTTTACAGAACACCTGCGACTCCGCAAGCTGATCCAGGTTAGAAAACACCCTTAACCTTCAGGTGGGTCCCACCTTTCAGAAGAGCCAGGATTTAGCCAGGTACGGACAGAATGAATCATGACCGGGCTGTATTCTGCATTGAGACCAGTCTGCATTGGTCAGTCCCAGTTGCTGACAAGCACTGACTTAGGAGTATGAGCATGCAACTGGCACATAAGCAATAAACATGATGAAGAGCTGGGGCAGCAAGGAGCTGCTTGCTGCCTGTTTTTGTCAGGCCTAAGGGCTAAGGCTGGTTTCTACATTTTTTTAAATGACTGAAAAAATAATTGAAAGAAGACTGATATTCTGCAACACATGAAAATTATTAGAGAATCATATTTTGGTGTCCATAAATAGTTTTACTGGAATGCACCCTGGCTCATGTGCTTATGGATGCCTATGGCTGCTTCCAGGTGGCAGTGGCAGAGCTGAGTAGTTTCATCAGAGACCACTGAGCCTGCAAAACTGAAAAAATGCACTATCTTGACAGAAGTTTGCCAATCCCTAGTTCAGAGCCAAAGGGCTTCCTCAGTGGCTCAGCGGTAAAGAATCTGCCTGCGATGCAGGAGCCTCAGGAGACGGGTTCGATCCCTGGGTAGGGAAGATCCCTTAGAGGAGGGCATGGTAATCCACTCCAGTGTTCTTGCCTGGAGAATCCCATGGACAGAGGCGCCTGGTGGGCTACAGTCCATAGGGTTGCAAAGAGTTGGACACAACTGAACCGACTTAGCTCAGCACAGTACAGTTCAGAGCTAAAAAGCTGCACATATACCCATTGCTAAGAATACCAGTTAAGAAAGATGATGAGGGGGCTTGAGAGCAGAAACAAAGCACAGCTCACCTTGACTATCCTGCAGATGAGGACGTCGTAGCGCTGATGGTTGATTCGGTGTCTCACCAGAACTTTGTTCACCATTGGAATGAAAATTTGGTACTGCAAGAGGAGAGCAAACAGAGCAGAAACCATTACTTTGGAGAGTGGGAAAGAGAGAAAAGATTATTAGCACTGCCTTATTACAGCTATTACTTCGGGGTTTGGAACTAGCTCTGTGGTTGCAGGAGAATCACTTTCTGGCCCCTGGGCTATGATCCTCACGCCCACCGCCTTCCATCTGGGTCACTGCAACTGGCTTTTACTGTAATGGTCTCTCTGCTTCCACTCTTGGCCCAGTCTGTTCTTCCACACAGCACTAAGAGCCATCATTTAAAAATGTTAGGTCAGATCACAGTATTCCTGTGCTCAATCTCTCCAAAGACTTTCAGTGTTTCTCAGAGTAAAAGCCAAAGTACTTACAATGAAACAGCAATGTGCAAATTCTCGTGGGCGTCAGAATCACCTGGAAGGCATATGAAACCAGAGACTGCTGCGCTCACAATCAGAGCTCTGGCTCGGCAGGTCCTGGGGAACCTGCAGTTTTAATGGCACCCAGCTATGTAGATACTGATGCTGCCTGTCGGGGAATCACATTCTGAGAACCACTGGTCACAATATGTAGCTTCCAGTAGGCCCATCGCCAGCCCAGCCCTCACAAGGTTCTCTATGATCTTTCCAAGCCCTTTCCCCTGCTCCCCTGCTGAAGTCATTACTCTGCTGTTCCCTCCCTTCAGGTTCTGCCTTCTGGAACCTGTGCCTTTGCTCTTCCTTGTGCCTGCAGCCAGCTCCCTGGGCCTGGGCCTTTCTGTTACTTAGGTCTCTGCTGAATGTCACCTTATCAGAGTGGTCTTCCTCACCTCCCCTAAAGAAACAGCGTCTCTCCCCACCCATCACCCTCACGAGATAAATGATGTCTCAGAGCTTTGCTTCACTGGAACGTGAGCTCTGTGGGAACAAGGACATCATTCTGTTCATTGCATCGTCCCCAGAACAGGACTCAGCCCACAGAGGTGGCTCAATAAACACTTGCTGAATGAAGAAGGGAAAAAGGGTGTAAATGATTCCCCTCTGAGAGTGGTTGAGGCCTACAGACTGACAAGCGAAGGAGTTCGCTAAGACAGAAGAGCATGTGTGTCGAGGACTCCCGCCTCACCTTCTTTCCCAGCTGAAAGACGAGTGAAGACAACGTGTCCATTGCTGTGGAACGGAGTTCTGGGCTCTGGTCCAGTGTGCGTACAATCGGATGAATGATCCGAGAGGCATAGTCCGTGAAATCCAGAGACTCTGTCAGACGGTCCACAGTCTCTAGCGCGGCCCTACAACAACCGCTGAGATACAGTAACTACTGACACATAGCCCAGAGTAACAGAAACAACTGAGGGCTACCTTAACAACTGGCACCTATTGGAAAGGAATGGCTTCTGACGTTATTTTGGGTGCACAGAGCCAACACGCACTGCAGTGGGATGGGGACAGTTAAGATTTCCAGAAGCCTGGTACACTTCTGGACTAACCTAATGGGAGTACATTTCTGGACTAACCTAAAATGACAAAAAAAAAAAAAAAAGAAAGATGGCCCAGGAACTTAGGAAAAGGACATTTTCAACAAGACATTTTAATGGTTAACTAGATTGATGACTGTTAGTCCCAGAGGGCAGGTGCTCACTTTCGAGAAGGCAATGGGGCTTCGGGGGCGTCAAATAACTTCACGATCGGGGGCAGCAACAAATGCAGATAGTCATCCAGGTTGGCACCGAACAGCTGGATTGCAGCCAGCAACTGCAAAGAGGAGCAGAGGCACGGCAATGAACAAGTACAGTCAGGGACCAAGTCCCTAAGTCTACAAAGGGTGGCAGTGGTAGGATAATTCCAAATTTGGGGGGCACTCGGAACAGACTTTAATAAGTTACTTGGAATTATATTCTCTTGGTAGCACAGTCTCCCCTCATATTGTTTTGCTTATATGCTACTTTTCTTTCTCTGAGCGTATTTCAATTGTAAGGAATCAGTGGCTGGGTAATAGAGAAAACTGCTCTGCCATAAACATTTACCAAGATTATTCCATTAAAGGAGACAAAACATAAAGATAATCAAGAAAGGGTCAGAAACATTGTATAAGCTGCACACTGCACACTTCAGGTACTGAAGTATTTCCCTAGATTCCGTCTTTTAGGCTGAGTACCACCCTGTCACTCAGAACAGGTTCTCGTCTCTTAGATGACCAACTGGGGACTCTGACAGACTCTGGAAACCTCTCTAGAGGGTGCCCCGGGATACTTACCTTGATGGAGACGATGCGGCCTGAGCTATTGTCATGCATGAAGACACGAAGCATGTGTGGAATCAGCTGGGGCAGGTAGAGCTTAAATTCACCCCCGAGGGCTACCACAATCTGCTCAATGAGGAGAATGATTGTGCTCTGGATGGAGGTGTTCATGACCCAGAATTCCTAGGAAGGGGGAAGACAAAGGAGCAAAGTCAGGGGCCCTTCTGTTGAAACAGGAACCAAGGAACTAAGATAGCTAAAAAGAAGCAGAAAGGCAGTGAGCATGGTCTTCCCCATGGAACCCTTCCCTGTCCTCCGCTCCCCAGGTCCTCCTGTACCCCACATCACAATGAACAGCTAAGCTGCATCTCCCCGAAAGCACCAGACTACTTTCATCCTCTGTGCTTCGCTCATGCTGCTCTCTGCTTAGATCCCACCTCTTGTCAGCTAAGCCCCACCTCTTTCCAGACCTGGCTCAAGCCTCATTTCTACTCAGAAGCCTTTCCTGTCTCTTTCCATCATCCACTGTGGGTCCCTCTGCTCTCCTCTTTCCAGCACCTGCAATACTTAATTTTTTTTTTTTTTTTGCTATCCTCCCTCGATTCAGCTGTAGGCTAGTTAAGGGCATGAAACCCGCTGATACATCTGTCTCCCTGAATCCAGCAGAGAGCCTGGTATATTCCAGCCACCCAAACCCATTTACAGAATGAATGGACCACCAGCTCTGCAGTGCTCTAGGAGCTCGCTAGTTGTCCAGGGTGGTTCTGCTTTGGGTACCACCTGGGCTCTGCCAGGCGGCAACTCTAGTGTTAACAAGATTTCCTGCTCTTTCTAAATAGACTTTGCTCAACAGCATCTCACATCTGTTCCAAACCATTTTCAGGACAAGAGAGTGCCACAAAGAGTATTTTTCTACAGTCATCCAATTATATCCCACATAAGTTACTAAAATGAAAACCTGGCCAACTGGCTCCAGATCCTGTCTTAGTACTACAAAGCAAATTGGTCTAACCTCTCACTCCAAGGAAAGCTGTCACTTCAAATCAATTCAGAAAGATCGTTGCCTAGTACCTTATTTAAAACCTCCAGACCAGGAGACTTAATGATGGCAACATATGCATATTAGTACTCTTGGCTGTTGCTAAGTCATGTCCGACTCTTTTGTGACCCCCATGGACTGTAGCCCACCAGGCTCTTCTGTCCATGGGATTTCCCAGGCAAGAACACTGGAGTAGGCTGCCATTTCCTTCTCCAGGGGATCCTCTTGACCCAGGGATTGAACCCGAGTCTCCTGCTTGGCAGGTGGATTCTTTACCACTGAGCTACCAGGGAAGCCTGTTGGGCTTCCATTTAAATCAGAGTAGAAGTCAATGAAAAAACAACAAAAAAAGACAACTCCTTGGATGAAAGGCTTTAAAAGAAGTCTAAGTGGCTCAGTGGGCCTGCCAATGAAAGAGATGGGGGTTCAATCACTGGGTTGGGAAGATCCCACGGAGAAGGAAATGGTAACCCACTCCAGTATTCTTGCCTGGGAAATCCCACAGACAGAGAAGCCTGGCGGGCTGCAGTCCTTGGGGTCACAAAGTGTCTGGCATGACTGAGCACGCACACATTACAACTACTACTCTCCACTGGAAGACTACCGGAACTCCTCACAAGGGGTTTCCCCTACCTCAAAGAAGCCAGACAGCCTCCCCAGGGATGTCAGCTGGATCACTGTTCACAAAGCCCAAGCTCTCCCTGGGCTGGGGGGAGCTTACTAAAATGCTGGATCGAGAGCCAAGGCAAGAGCCCTGTTGCACCTTCTGTATCCTGAAGGGAGTGAAAGCTGGATTTGGCAGGTGTAAGGCTCCCTGCCCCAAACCCCTATGCTTTGGCCATAAGTCTTTTTTTGGGAAGCAAGTCACAGATTACTTCAGCTTTGACCCAAGAGCACACTGCTTCCTCCTGTGCCACTCCCCACTTCCCTAATTCCATCCGACAAGCTCTTCAGCCCCCTGCAGCTCTCACTTATTTATACATATAGGAGTTATTTGGTTCTGAGGACTCATTTTTGGGGAAGCTCCATTTTTGAAGCCAGTCATTTGATTTTAGCCCTGCTGCCTCCTTCAAGCCAACTACAAAGGGCTGGTGTAGAAGAACAAAAATGACTGGAAGAAGTGTCTTCCAAATTTTTTAGGACACAGCCATCTCTGCAAAGCAACCTCCCCAGCAGAGACACTGAAATTATAAAGAACAGTAGGAAGCAGCCTCCCCAACTTCAAAACAGAAAAACGATACTATGGGGTCAATGGGGTGTCCTGTGTACCTGCTTAAAGCACATTATAACATCTGGGATACAAGCCCCCTCTCAGAAGTGACTGCAGTCAGAAGGCAGCAGTCAGGCTGTAGAAAGCATCAGGGGAAAGCATCACCTTCCTCCTCAGAGTCTGACAGGAGCCCATCATATTTAATGGCCTCAGGAAGGCCCAATCCTCACAGTCCTCTCTTAAGGCCATGGTTTTATAGGCAGTAAGGAAGAGGGCTTTTGTGGGAATAGTGAAGCACGGCTGTGATATTAAAGTGAAATTGCTCTGCTGTGTGTGAGGCAAGGATCTCAAGTCTATTTCTGGCAGAACAATTACTTCAGGATTTCTCCTCAGACTTCACACCTTGAACTCCTGTACCTGGGAGCCTGTAACCATGGCCCCTCCACCCTTTCATGATCCACTGGGATACCATGCTCCACTTCTCATCCTCAGGTTGTAACAGCTCTATGACGACCCATAAAAAACATGTCCACGTCATCCAAACCTGCTTCCAGATGCTCCTGGACCCAAACCCCAAGGAACAGGCCAAAGCATTCATTTCTACTCACTCTCATGAGCGTGACTATCTCATCCATGTAAGGTCTGATGTGGCTCTTCACAAAGGACACCAACATTCCCAGCTGCTGGAACAGAAACTGAAACAGAGACGAGGTCAGCATGTTGGCACCACAAACGATGTGGAACTCCCAGGCCTACCCAGGGTCCACGTGAACCAATAAAGACAACCATGGAATTGGCTTCTGTACCACCCTATCTGCTGAGACTAAGCTTCAAAGAATGAAATTTAAAACCGTCGGCGGGAATGGTGGTGGGAGCTGAAACAACTGCCAGTGGCTTTACTCGCTAGGTGAGGCAGTTTCTGCTCAGCGGGGGCTTTGGGGCCAGACTAGCTGTTCTGAGTCATTTCTGTTACCTACTAGCTTCGTAACCTTCATTTAACTTTTCTGCACTCAGCCTCTTCAGTGGGAAAATGAGAGATAACAGTTCTTATCTCATAGGCCTGGTCTAAGAGTTAAATGTGCTGATACCTGGAGAGCACTAGAACAGGGACACAAATACTGTTAAAAGCCCAGCAAACACCATCTACTGGTGAAGGATTACTAAAAACGTAAAAAAGGACATGAAATTTTTAATTAACTATAAACGTATCTTTTATTAATTTAGTTAATTAACTAAATGTATTATTTTGCTTATTTTGTCTTAATTTACTACCACTTACTTTCTAAAATAAATACTTCTAACCATTATGGGCATCGTGATTCATTTGTAGTAATTAACTTAATTAGGTCTTAATTAATTAGCTAATTGTGTCTCTAAGACACTGTAAACCAAAACAGCAAGCAAACTGAGGGAGGGATGGGATAAGGAGATTCTATTTAGGCTGGTATCTTGCCACTTTCGAGAGATGCCATTCATGAAATAAAGTTAGGAGTAAGGACAGCTTTGGTAAGAGAAATCCCAACTCTTTCCAGGTTTAAGATGTCTTCAAGGCGTAGTTTTTATTTTGTTATGATCCTCCGATAGTGCTCCATGTCAACATCAAGTAGCAAATTATACTCTAAACCCATGCCCCCAATTTTTATAGCTCTCTGCCTTTGCTGCCCTCCACTAACAAGGATAATTTCATACATTTATATTTCCACCCTTATCCATGTTTTAAAACTTGGCTAAGTTTTAAAAATAAAGTGCTTCAAATAGTGAGTAATGGGCTGACAGAACTCATTACCTAAAGAAGTGAGATTGACAGGCCTCTTCAATTATAGGACTGGGCTCAGAGAGTATGAAATAATTCTCCAAGTTCAACGACACCAGTGGATTCTAAGGGGGTTAGAACCCAGTTCCACGTGGGACACAGGCCTGACTCAGTGGAACTATCTCTCCCTAACTCCTGGGCACCTCCTCACAGAACCGCTGCTGACAGTTTCTGTGAAATGGTCCCTACAGTACATTACAGAGATCAAGGGACAAGAGACTCTAAAATACAATAGTTCTTGAGTTAAATTTGTGTGATGCACAACATAAGAGGAGGTAGAAAGTCTAAGCTGGAGGAAAAGCAGGGCACTGCGGATGGCAGGGAGGTCAAAGGAAACCTCGAGACAAAAGCATCCTGATCGTGCTGTCGTTTCCCATGAGGTGTCCAGCGGCAGCCTCTCCAGTGGCTGATTCACAGGATATACACAGGCAGGCACATCAGTCCCAGGCAGGGAGCCCAGGCAGTCACCTCATTTCTTCTCCCTTAGATTCTTTCACAAGCTTTTTTCTCTTTTCCCTCCTGAATATTAGTATTTTAAAAGAACACATAGTTTTGTTCCTGAAAATACTTTCCTGGTGGCTCAGATGGTACAGAGTTCACCTGCAATGCAGGAGACCCAGGTTCGATCCCTGGGTTGGGAAGATCCCCTGGAGAAGGAAATGGCAATCCACTCCAGTATCTTTGCCTGGAGAATTTGTGGACATAGGAACCTGGTGAGCTGCAGTCCATGGGGTCACAAAGAGTTGGACACGACTGAATGACTACCACTTTCACTTCGAGATGCCCTCCCAGGTCCCCTTGCTATGAAAAGCCTAAAAATAATGCATAAAAGATGACAAACACTGTTGGTAGATTATCTGAACTGAAACCTTTCACATAAAGCCAAACCTTCAAAAAGTTACATATAAAGAAAAATGGTGAGGCTCTCCACCCCACAATCTGTCCACTGGCAAAAGGAGACAAATAATCTGCCAGTCTTGACTTGAGGTCGAGATAGAAGACAGTCTTCCTAAAAGTGTGTAATTTTAGGCCACACCCACACGATGAGTTTAGTTAACTTTTAACTACCTGTGTGGCTTGAGAAACTCTAAGCCAAGAATCTAACTTCAGTTCTACTGGACCACGTGGTAGAAGCAAATGCAAACCCTCGCTGGAGAGACACAAGTTCAGAGCATATATTCCAGTATTACTGCTCCAGGGGGAGCCCAGCTGAATATAATGCGTGATCCAACATTGTAAAACATACAAGGACAGACTTACAGGCTTGCTGCCAGCATGACTTGGCAAAAACAATAAACAACAGAATTAGACCCATTGAAAATCCTATATATAGTAGAATTCAGTTCAATTCAGTCACTTGGTCTTGTCTGACTCTTTGCGACCCCATAGACTGCAGCACTCCAGGCTTCTCTGGAATTTGTGGACAGAGAATATAAAACAAATCTGCTTAAAATGCTTAAAGGAATAAGAATGAGAATTTTAAAAAATGAGTCAGGAACAAAGTACTATAAAAATATTAGGCGTGTTGCAAAGAACCCAGGATGACTTTAGAAATTATAAAATGTAGTAGGAACTAAAAACTCAATAACAGATCAAAGACATGGTTAAAGAATCAATGAACAGAAAATGGATGTGAAGACACATTCAGAATGCATCTCTGAGAGACAAAGATGAACTACACGATAAGAAACTAAGAGACATTAAGGAGAAAGTGAGAAGCCCCACATGTTGAATCAAATTTTGGAAGGAAAAATAGAAGGATGGAATCTTCATATTCAGACAGTCCACAAATCCCCAACAAGGTAAAAAAGAGAAATGCAAATGCAGATTTGCAGTCCTGAAACCTCAGGACAACAAAACAATGAGAAGATCCCAAACGGTCACAAAGGAAAGGCAGATTAAATACAAAGGAACGATAATTTTTCAAGAGCAACAAAAGAAGTCAGAAAACAGTGGGATAACATCTATAGCTGAAGGAGAATCCAGGATCGTATTCTCAGCTAAAAAAAGGTTTTAAAAGAGGGTGAAATAAAGATTTTTTTTTTCAGATAAACAAAAACAGCATTTACTTCAATGGATGCTCAGAAAAGGTATCTGCCTTAGAGAGAACGAAAATGACCCTAGGAGGAAGCTGAAGTGAATCTTCATAAGATTCACTTCATAAGAAATGAAGTGGCAAATGTGGATAAATATAAACAAATATTGTTTGAATAAAATAATAAGGTTTAATTTGGTATAAAAAAAGTGATACTACATAATATAAGAGGGAAGGGAGGTACTTTGAACAGTCATCCCAAGTTCTGTATATTGTTCAGTGAAAAGGATAGACATAATGATTAATTTTAGACTTTGCTATATAAGATATGCAAATCGAATTTTATGGGTGAAAAAGATAAATTTGGACCCATTTCTCAATCTGTACACTGGGACATATACCAAAGAGCTCAAAGATCTAAATGTAAAAAGTGAAGCCATTTAAGTATTGATACAAGAAGAAACAGAGGTGAAAACGATGTATACACAAAGCTTTTCATTGCGGGATTACTTTAAATACCAAAGACTGGAAAAAATACAAACAGTCATCAGCAGGAACTGGTCAAATAGCTATGGTATGTTCACACAATGAAGTCCTACGTGTCTCTAAAGGAACGAAGGCGTTTCTCAATACACTGCCATGGTGTGAACTCCAGGACATGCTGTTGTGAAAGTGGGAAAAAAGCGAAGTTCCGAAGGTTTATATTATGTTACCTTCTGAGGAAAGGAGGTAGTAGACAATATTTTCTCATATTTTCAATAATAAACAGTGAAAACATAAAATTTAAAAACTGGAAAAGCTGGTTACCTTAGGGGGAAGCATAGTAGGCAGAATTATGGCACCTCCAAAGACGTCCAGGTCCTAATTCCTAGACCTGTGAATAAACCACTTTACACGACAAGGGGGGCTTTGGAGGATGTGATTAGGGGGTCAGGATGCCAAGATACAGAGATTATCAGGGTGGGCCCAATCTAATTACAGGAATCCTTAAAAGCAGAGAGCCTTTACCTGTTATGTTCAGAGAGAAAGATTTGAGGGCAAAAGAAGAGTCAAAGAGATACAGTGTTGCTGACTTTGAAGAAGCAAGGAGGTGGCCAAAGAAGGCAGGCAGCCTCTAGACGCCAGAAAAAGCAAGGAAAAGGGTTCCCCCTAGAGCCTCCAGGAAGGAACACAGCCATAAGCGCACCGATTCCAGTTCAGTATGATCGATGTCAGACTGACGACCTAAAGACCTGTAAGACAATCAATCTGTGTTGTTTCAAGCTCCTACGTTGGTGGTGACTTGCTACAGCAAGGCGAATGACAGAGGAAAGAAGAAACAAGGTATGAGAATGGAGACAGAAGCTAGTCTTTGCTGAATATATCAGTCTTTTGTCTTACAGTTTTGACTTAGCAATTATGCTAATGTCTTACAAAACTAGAATGAAAGTTAAATTAGAAAAACACAAGAAATTTCTAAAAATTGAAAGGAAATAGGAATAAATAAATTTAACTATAAACCAAGTTGGTTTCACATCACTCAAAGGATTATTTCAAGTGACTCTGAACACAGTATTTTGGTGTATATTCCCAATAGGACACATCTTCAGAACAAAAACGAACTGCAAAAAACCTTGACCTGCACTCAGTAATCATAGTTAATGCTTGGTCATTTACTGTTTATATGTATACACAATACATATACTCTGCAATATAAAACAAGTACTTACAGAGATCTCAGAACAAAGGAATCAAGATTTTCAGTGTAACAGGAAAGAGATACAAGTATAAAGTCAAAGAAGTAAAAAACAACTCTTTAATCTTAAATTTGAAATATCAGTATTAAGGTATGGATTATTTTTACTTTTTAAAAACTACATATTTCTAGTTCTGTTCACTGAGAAGGCCTAGAAACAGTGACACAGCAGCAGCAAAGAGCATCCTAGCATACAAACTGCTGTCTCTATGTTCCATCTCTTACTTGAAGAAACCACAGCTCCTTGCAAGTGGCTATGCCGAGGCTGGAGTATAAGTCTGAAGTATCTTTTTTTTTTTTTGCCAGAAAGAAAGAAAGTGATCAAAGACTAAGATCACTGGGCAGTTTAAAAAGAACACAAAGCCGGGTAGATTGAAATAATTAGATTATTAAAAGAAGACTGTCTTCAATACATAAATCCATGCATTGGCAGTGATATTCCAAAAAATGTCAGGGGGTCGAGGGGGTTGCCTGGGTCACCCTTTGAGAGATTGTCAGGGACCTGATTCATTATTCTGAAAAAGCAATGAAAGGATCCTGAGTCTGTTCTGCCCTTCCTGAATGAACTAGCCTTTAAATTGACTAAACTGTTGATGACATAAAGTTTTTTATAGATGATTTCTAACTAATAAATCCAGAAGGAATAACAGAAAATCACCACTTTGCAACTGCTATTCAAATAACAATTCTAGGAAACAATAATCAATAAATACTAAAGTGATTGAGATACAGGCGGAGGAAGAATGCAGAATCACACCGCCTGAATCCTCTGGTGAACCTGCACTTCACTAGAAATGGATCACTTAGAAAATACCTGTTTACTAAATGCCCAAATACGAAGTATATGGTACCACCTATGAAGTATTTCTTGCCAAAAGAATAAAACCTGAAAATAATGAATCCTCTAAATCTAACCGGTCTACAAGAAACATTAAAAGACATCTTGATAATACAAGCAGGCAAATCCAGAATGGAAAATTCTATAGGACAAATGACCTGGTTTCTTCCACAAATGCACAGAGTGAAAAACAAAAAAGTGAGGGGAAAAGGAGAAGATACAGAAAGAGAATTAGATATATCAGCCAAGTGCCATGTTATTTGGATTCTGATTTGAATAAGCCAAATGTGAAAAGAAAATTTTAAGACAAGCAAGGATATCTGAAGAAGGGTTGGTATTAGATTACATTAAAGAATTTCATTAATTCATTAATTTCATAGGTGTTGTAACTGTGGTTATACAGAGAGGAGAGAACTGAATGGTGAAATATTATTTTATCTGGAATTTGCTTTAAAATGCCCCAGAAAAAAAGTGTGTGTGAATGTGTGTGTGTGTGTGTGTGTGTGTGTGTCTAGGGCGGGCAGGTAATAAGATGAAACCAAATTGATAAGATACTTATAACTGTTGATGAGTATGAGAATTTAATATAAGTTGTCTACTTTTCGTTTATGGTTAAAACATTCCATTACAAAATAGAGGGCAAGAGATAAGAAAATGAAAGCTCAATCAAGCCCTAAAAAGAAAAGAAAGAAAATACACAAGGTAGGACAAAAATAACGCCCTGTGTAAGATGGTGGGTATCAACCTAAATTTATCAGCAATCACAATAAATGTAACTGGACTGAAATGCACTACTTGAAAGACAAAGATTTTCAAATAGATTAAAAGTTAATCTAGCCATATTATTATATATATTATTATGAAATACCAACCTGAAGCAAAAAGTCACAAGACAGTCAAAAGTAAAAAGATAAGAAAAGACACGCATCTCCAAAAAAAGCTGGTATAACTAAATTAACATTAGTCAAAACAAATCTCAAGGTATTATCAAAGACAAAAAGGGTCTGTAAAATGATAAAAGATTCAGCTCACCAGGAAGATATGATGATTTAAAATGTGTATGCACCTAATGATATAATCCCCAAATTAACTACACTATGAGAAATTTATAAATCTATCCTTGTAAAAGAGAATTTTTATTTCACTTCTCTCAGTACTTGATAGATTAAGCAAACAAATATTAATAATGATATAAAAGATTCAAATACAAGTTCAAATCTAATAACATACGTAAAATCTTGTGCCTAACATTAGCAAATACACCCTATTCCCAAGTGCAGAGGAAATGTTTGCTGAAAACAATCAAGCATTAGATGATTAAGGCAGTTTCAGCACACATCAAAGAATCATAAACCCAAAGCAATTGAGTTAGAAACTGCTATCCAAGAAAGAGATTTAAAATCCTACATTTGCAAATTAAAATACCCACTTCTAACTAACTCGATGATGAAAGAAGTCATAACAAAGATTAGAAAATACTTACTTCTGAACAGTAATGAAAATACATTATTATTCAGCAATAAAAAAGGAATGAACAACCTGAACAACACAGATCAATCTCAAAAGTGAAAGAAGCCAAACACAAAAAACTGTGTATGCTTCTAATTCTATGCATATGTCCAGAAAAGGCAAATCTACAGAGGCAGAAAGTAGGTAAATGGTTGCCTAGGGTTGGGATAGGAATGGAAAATGACTGCAAACGGGCAGGAGGTTTCTCTCTGGGGTTATGAGAATTTTCTAAAAGTAGATTTTAGTGATGTTGCAACTCTGCAAATACACTAAAAATCATTGGATTTTACATGCAAGAAGGACATAAGAAGGATATATTTTTATGGCATGTAAATTTCACCTCAATAAAGTTTTTGAATGCAGCAGCTACATTTAATTTGCAAATTAAAATATACACTTCTAATTTAACTTGGAGTTAAATGTACAGCCTTAACAGATTACATTTAGACAAGGAGAAAGATCAACCATAAAGAAGCTAATATCTAATAATTCTTTTTTAAAGCAGAAATAAGAAAATAGAAGCAAAGTAATAGTAAAGAGCAGATTAATGAAATAGAAATAAAGATATAAGAGAGAAGAGAAACATGGGACTTTCCTGATGGTCTAGTGGCTAAGACTCCCAACACAGGGGGTGCAGGTTCGATCCTTGGTCAGGGAACTAGATCCCACATGACACAATTAAGAGTTCCCATGTTGCAACTAGATCCCTCATGCTGAAACTAAGATCCAGGGCAGCCAGAAAATAATACACGTAAATTTTAAACTTTTTTAAAAAGAAGAGAAACAAAAGCAAAAATTGGTTCTTTGAAAAATACTATGACAAACCTCTACCAAAAAATTAAAATATAAAATAGTGAACAACTTCATACCAATAGATTTTACTATTCAGATAAAACAAATACTTTTCTTAGAAAAATGTGACTCAAATTGTCTTAAAAAGAAACAGAAAAGCTAAACAAATCTTTGAAACTGTGGTTAAAAAAAAATTATAGGTCAATTCCTCTCAGGAACACAGATGTAAAAATTCTAAATTACATATTAGATAGAAAATCAATGTATTAAAAAATATAACCAAGATGATTTTGACACAAGATATCAAGGGTATTTTTAGCACTAAAACACGTATCAGTGTAATTCAACATATTAATATATTAAAAGAAAAAAACCAAATGATTATCACAAGATTAAAAAAAAAAAGGCATTTGATAAAGCTAATACTTATTCATGACAGATACTCTTTAGCAAATAATACCATAAGGGAATATTTATATCTTTAAAAAGCTACCTATCAAAAACCTACAGCAAACATTATGTTTATTGCTGAAATTTTAACTGCAGACCCATTACATCAGGAACAAGATGAAAGGTTTCCTCTATTACAGTCTACTCAACACTACAGTGAAGGTCCTAGGAAGAAAAGTAACAACAGCTTTAATGACTAAAACAAAAAAGGCAAAACTGCTTTTTATTTTCTGCAGACTATATGATTATCTAGTGAAAACCTGGGAAAATATACAGGTAACTTATTAGAATTAGTAAGAAATCAATGAGGTTGATTAGGTAAAAATAAACTGCACTTGTACACTTCAGGAGCAAAGCTAGAAAATACATTTTCTAAAAAACATACTATCTTTTCTGAATGTACATCAAGTTGACCATATGATCAGAGAAGGAAAAATAATTACTTCCAGTATCTTTTAAAGGCAGTACTCTGACTGTATACCCTTGTGGAATATATTCTAAGAGCAGTAGGAACTGCAAAGCCACCTTGAACTATATTCAGTAGGTTTGCTGTAGGTAGTGGTACAGGTATGGTAATCACAGAACCACAGTGCGGGCTCTATGGTTTAGAGAAAGAAAAAGACCAAGAGAGAGGAAGAGGAAGAGAAAGGGGAAAATTATTCTTTACAGAAAAATGCCAGCTATTAGAAGCAGAAGGAATAAAAGAACTAAAGTCATTACTTTACAAACAGCATGATAACTGATTTCAGCAAGGATCCTCAATGGAGGCTGAAATCACTGGGTGAAAGGTAGCTGGGGAAGAGGACAGTCACACAGTCTCAAAGCTATTACCCCACACGCTACTGATGACTGAGGCAAACAGGTAACTTTACATGGAGAGATCTGATAAACACCAACCTTACCACATGCTCAAACTTAGGACCAACAATAACAGGACAAACTGACATTACCAGATCCAATAAGAAGTATTGTAACTGCACCTCTGGAGTATTCACACAAGTGTGTGACTTAAATCTAGTCATGAAGAAGAAATCAGAAATCCACTGTGGGATGTTCCATCAGATTACTGGACTGAACACTAGATTACTGAGAATAACAATGCTGTCCCGTCCCACCAGCCACTCATCTTTTAGCCATTCTGAATGATATGACAGGAAGCTGGGCTGAGCTGATGAATCCTGCACACCTAGGTGTCAGAAGCTCAGGGAAGTTAATGGCAAGCAGAGTCCATTATAAGGAAGCCAAGGCGCAGATGGACCTTCCACACAGGCACTGGGCAGGGAGGAGCAAGGGTCAGGGGTTTAGGCACTTACTTCCCGGATGGCCCCGTCACAAACCCGAATGACATTCAGGAATGTGGGCATGACCTGGGGCAGGAACTGCACGCACTTGAGCCCCAGGGACTTGAAGATGAAGGTGATGGCCTGGACAACCATGGTGTGGTGGTGAGAGAGGGACTGGTCTCGGAAGATGCGCATCAGGGCCACCATGGACACGGCCGGGTAGAACTCGTCTAGAGGCAGGTTCCCCATGTTGACCAGCATCTCGCTGGTGCTGTAGTCAGCTAGGACCAAACAGCAATGAGGGTCGTGAGCTACACGCGACTCTCACTGTGGACAAAGCATGGTTAACAACAAACAAAAATCCTCCAGACACTCATTAGCATTCGTGTCTCTCTCCCTGCCACATTCTAACAGCACTGGGAATACAGGGTATATTAGGAACCAATGAATAGGCTCTCACCATGAAGGACACACAGTTTTTGGCTTGTCTGTTATCTAAACTATGAAAGCCTAAAACAGTACATGATAGGTTTGCTTTAAATTGCTGTGTTTAATTTAGCTTCTTATCATTCCAGTTCACAACTTTGTAGCTGAAACCATCAATAAAAATAATTACTCCCCCAAGTGAAAGTAAGGGGGATTAAATTAGGTAAACATCTGTTCAGCAGTTGCTTGGTCCCCCTGGGGAATTCAGACAAGTTAGCAACAAATGCTACCTGACCTGAACAACAAGGATCTCAAGGACTGGGGGTGGAGAGGGTATGGAGGGTGGGGGAATAAGGACCCTGAGAAGCAGAACATCCAAGAGACCAGATGACACGGTGCTGAGGGTGGAGGAACACCTGGAGGACATGGCTCAGGCTCCGCTTGACAGCTGGGGGTCTGACAGGGCATCATCACAGGCACACTTCTCTAACACACAGAACACACTGGAAGCAGAAGGGGCCCATCCACAGAGTTCAGAAACAATTAGTTTATTTACTTTATTTATTTTATTTTGCTGAACTGGATGGGGAAGCCACTGTTGAACTTTCCTACTTTCAGATAAGTCTGCCTGAAGGAGACAGTGGGTTAAGTCTAGAAAACTTGCCCGCATCCCCAGGCCCTACCCAATCTCTCAGGCTATTTATCTAAAGGCAAAGAACTCCAGGGCCAGACCACTTGATGGAAAAAGAACCCTGGATTCGGATTGCTACCTGCTTTTCTATGCCCTCTGAGCCTTGTATCAGATTTCCCTATCAATTAAAATTGGGACAATCAGTTCTACCCTCTTCCTCCTTGGGTGCCATGGGAAGAGAAAACATCAAACAGGCACTAACAAAGAATGACAGATGAACAAATGTGATGGGGTGATAATTCACCTCTTTCTCATCAGCACAAAAAGTGAGCACAGACATAGTCTGTTAACCCTTAACAAAGAACCCAGGCAAACAGGGAGACTAGACACAGCGCCCTTCCTATGATTCAAGAGCAAACTACTGACGTTCCATTCAAAAGTCACCAAGTGAACAAGTGAAGGATCATTTCATAGTTATCCAGCACCAGGCTCTTTCTAAACACAGCCAGTGAGGGCTTTGTGAGGCAAGCACTTGGCAAGCCACTCACAGATCCCCTCAACTTACAAGAATCCTGACTTGACTTGGACTCTGACAGGCTGACGGCAGAAGCGTCCCGGGACTGGTCGATCATGCCAATGTTCACTTTGTGCTTGTAGGGATCCAATGCCCCTAGGAGCCCCAACACACGGATAGCCTGTGTGGGAAAGGGGTGGGGGAAAAGGAAAACATTCATCACAGCACCTGACTACAACAAAACAGTGCTCATGGACACTCCTCTCCCGTTCCCAGCTACAGGGACAAAACAGAAAGGGAGAGGAAGTCTCATCAACACCGCTGGAGAGTGTTAATGCCGCAAACATCTCCCACTCTCTCTCCATTCTCCCAGCAAGTCTGTAAAGACTAAGTCTGACAAGCTTCCTACCTCCCGCCGTGTACCCTGGTTTTGCTCAGTCTTCAGAAAGTTCAGCAGCACCTCCAGCAATGTGGGGTACTTCCTGTAGGGCTCTACCACGTAGCCAGTGCTGGCCACCAACTGCCCCAAGGTCCACAGAGCCACCTGGACAGGAAAAAGGTCACATGATTCATACAGCCAGTAAGAGAGAAAAGAAAACATACTTCGTACTCTTTGTTAAATGGTTATAACAAAGAATTAAAGGCTATTACAAGAAAAGAATTTCCAGTGAAGACACTAACCATAAACACAAATCCTGAGAGCTGGGATATAAAAACAAGGCTACAAATCAGTACAACCGTCACTGGATCAAAGGTAAAGAGCAGACCTGCCTTTCTCAAAGGAAATACACAGTCCTTCTCACCATGGATGATTGATAGAAGAAGTCTGACCCAAAAGGAAATTAAGGTTGGTCTTATTTTTAGTCTAGGCACCTAATGATCTCAATGACCAAAGTGAAACCAGGGCTGGGGAGGGTGGGCTGGAGCTCTGTTGGCCTCTACAGCCAGAGGCCAAGGCACTCTTTTTCCTTTTAGGAGGCTGGAGCTCTGACGGGTGATCTGTAATTTTTTTTTTTGTCTAGAGGAAACGGCACTGGTCAGCTCTAACACTGACAACAACTCTGGGTCAGGATGACAGCTAATTCGGTTCCAAGTCTTTTTTCTTTTCACTAAGTCAACAAATGTTTCCAAGTACCCACTATGTGCTAGCCATTGCTTGGGGACACTAAGGTGACAGAGGTCCCTGGCCTCATGGGCCTGTCCTGTTCAAAGAGGAAGTGGTGCTACTCACCTGCCTTTTGGCCAACAGAGAGGAGTCTTGGAGCATGTCCATAATGATAATAAAAAGTTCATCAACCCATTTCCTCATTTCAAGGCCACTAACCTACAAAATGAAAAAGGACGTGGCAGACAGCATTAGAAATTATGGCATTAAGAAGTATTTTGACCTCATCAGAGGTATAATCACATTCTTCCCATCCTACGGGAAAAAACAGTTGTCACCTTACCTGAGCCAACTCTCCTATCGTAGCCAAGACATTATTGATCACACCTGGGTTTGGATCAGGGTCTGGATCTTTCAGTTTCAAAATTAAAGCCTATGGAAAGAAGGTACAAGAAAATGAATCCTGGTGAGAATTGACTAGGAAACTTCTTTTCACGTAAGTAAAGTTCACCCCAGAGATCATCTCAGACACAGGTAAATTACTTCTCCTGCTTTATGAATCCAGGGTTCCTCTGGAATGTAAATTCTCCTTTCTCCACACTGTACACAAGTCTGATATAAGAGGGAGCTGGGAAGTGCCATGATTCACAAATGTTTCCCATGCCTTTTCTAAACTGCATCTGTGTGACCATGTACCCACATTCACATAGGTTGTGACACGCTTCACATGACTCAACATATCAGATTTGAAGGCTGTCTCCGATGAGTATATATTTTTGCCTGTGTCCTGCGGCATATGGGATCTTAGTTCCCTGACCAGGGCTCGAACCTGTACCTCCTGGACTGGGAGAGCAGAGTCTTGGCCACTGGACCACCAGGGAAGTCCCACTGCCTCACATTTTAAAGCTCACTTATTTCTTCACTTTGGGGGAGCTTCTTTATGCTGCTGTTTTCTCCTCTCCAAGAACATTTGATAATTGATGATGTGCTTGAAACACTACATCAGGAGGAGAGCACTTTCCTGCAACTGGTGAAATTCTTGGTATCTAGAGCTGCAGGTGCTTGATGCGGCTCTTGTCCCTGAGTGTGGGACCAAAGAAATGATCTACTTTGTTCAGTGTACCAGTGAACAACGAAACACTCCCTTTGTCCCAAGACAGCCTGGAGAGATAGTACCTGTCTCTGTCTGCTGCAGATTACCTTCAGAATAGGCTCCATGTAGGGGCGGATGAGCCGCGGGGCGTTGGAGACCAGGTGGCCCAGCATGCGGGCACTCTGCTCCTTGATTCTTCCAATGCCGCTGTGCTCCAGCTCTGTGAGAATCTGTAGGTAAGAAAGGCTCTCTATGGCAGAGGAAACTCAACAGCTGCTGTGTGTCTGAAGGGAGAATGAGGCGGGGACTAGAGGAAGGAACCAGAACTGGGGATACTCCACAAGCAAGGCCATCTCTGCCGCTCATAGAACAGTCCTGGAGATAGCAGCGACAAGTGGAAAAACTGCTTGAAACCAGCCCTTCCGTCATAGTGCTCCACGGGCCCTTGGTCCTCAGTGAAACATAGCATTTAACAGTGTAGATAGTCATAGGAGACTGACAAAACACAGGGCTCACTGTCAACAGGGTTTTGCAAAAATAAAGACTGATGCAAGGGCTCTCTGCAAAAAAAAAATCTTTGCAGATTCCAGTCAGCAAATCACTCAGAGTAGCTATAAATGATAACAATGGAATCGAAGACCGATGATGTTGAAAAAAATACTGAAACTTAGCAATGCTTCTGGGCACCTCTAGATAAACCTAAACAGGGATCATACCAACAGGATCCCCTTGAATCTTAATGAACAGAGATAACATGTGTGATCTAACCAACCTGCTGAAAACACCAGCAAATCAGCATGTTATGCTCCTGGGGACACAAACAACTTAATATAGACAAACTTCTGGAGAGCTGAAGTTGCCAGAAGGAAACCTCTGCACAATGCGAAAAGGGAGAAACAAAGCTCATGTTAACTCAGCTACCCAGAGGAGGAGTCCCCAAGTTAATGTTTCGTCTTAGATTATTGCTTTACTAATCCCAATTTCCTGGACGCCCCTAGCCTGTTGTGAGTAGGTCACAACAGATAGCAGTGAGAAGGGATGGAGAGGGATACTAAGGACAGACCTGTAACTGCAAGAAGAGATGGCTGTCTGGGAGGAAACGGCTCCAGGGAGGAATGCACAATTCTCTGGGACAGCGTGGTGCCAAATCAGAGAGTCCTCAATTTACTCCAGAGCCAAAGAGCATCGCTGAGCAAGGGCAGTGGGTAATAAGAATACCCAGTGCCGTCCCTGATGATCAAGACGCCAAGAAGAGACCACAGCACACTTGGGTGTGGTCCCTTACCAAGGCATGAAAATGTAGAATTCAGCATGGGGAAACTTCTATCAAAGTTTAAAACCAAGAAAAATTATTTAAAATTTTTTCCCAAGCAGCCCTTGTTTTATTCATTCCTTTTGCTAATAAAGTGTTCCCAGATTTGAGCCTTCTGATAAAACAGAAAAAATGAAATGAAATAAAATTCTGGTATTTCAAGGGCTGAGTTCAGTACAGAGTAAATTCATTTAATGATGCTTCACATTTTCCAGTATCATAAAAATGAGAAGGCCTGACAGCTTACTGTAAACTTCTCGACGACACAGGCTACCCCTGGCTGCTTCACTGACGTGCTTCCAGCACCCAGCAGTACTTGGAACATAGCAGGTGCTCAAAACATCTGTTGTCTGAATGAACATACTGATATTCTCATTAGGAATTATATCCTTATCAAGCTTACTTAGTACAGTTTGAGCTGCCAGGCTCAACAATGATTTCTTTTCCTTCCCCAAACTTTACTTATTTCAAGAAGACTTAAAATGATAGGCACCCCTAACACAGGCCAGCAGTTAAGAAATAAACCATTAAGCTAAAAGCAAAAGTGACAATATAAATATAATATTTATTTGTTCACTGATGACTTTATTCACTGTTACTTTAATTACGATAAACTGTGAATAAATGATATTTCTTTAGGATAAAAGTTACATATATTTATAATTTTCTATGTTTAAGTGCTTTATTTGTTAAGAAGCGTTTATTTACTTCAAAAGAAACCATGGGGAGGGTCACAAAGCTGAGGGTGAGGTAGGGACAGGATGGAGTGAAGGGAAGGGAAATGACCGAGTAAGCCACGCTGAGACCCAGAGAGGTGGGTGGAAGTAACACAAGGCAGGCAGGACTGTACCCCAAGCATTGCTCACAATGTGGCCAGAGAACTTACTTAGGTAGATGAAGACAAAAACCAGGGGATAAGTTTCAGGAGCTCAAGCAGCAAGGTCAACCTGAGGCTCTAGTCCAGTCAGCTGAGCTTGGCATCTGGCATTATTGAGCAAAGATAGCCAGGGAGCCAGGGACCACAGAGCAGGGGCAGTGATAATGAGAAACAGAGCTGGGACCTCTCCTGTGCTCGGCCTCTGTGGCGGGCCTGGCAGCAGTGGGAGAATTAGGAGGGGAAGGATAGGGAGGCACTGGGCCAATTGACACCCTCTGCAGCAGATGCAGAAAAGAGGAGCCAGAAGTGGATTTGCTGATGACTTGCCAGGAAAAAGGAAGAGCTGCATGAGAGGTCAGCCTGGGCCTAGGAGGTCTCCTGGAGTCACACCGACAAGAGGCCTATGAGGTGATAAGCACTTGAACCACAATTATCAAGCCGGGAAAACATGTGGACTCTTGGCACCAAATGTGGCTTCTACCAGGCGTCTCAACCCTTCTCCCTCTTCCTCCTCTCTTTCCCCATACAGTGCTCACAGGAGCGTGTGCTCACAGGAGCGTGCCCTCCCCACCACCCCAAGGGGTGGCCATCACACCCTCACCTGGATGAGCATCTTGCGTAGGAAGGGCATGACGAAGGCTGGGTTCATGCTGCTGAGCCGGCCCACAGTGCAGATGGCCAGCTCCCGGATCTCAAACACCTGGTCATTCAGAGCCACGAACAGGGCCTGCAGGTTCTCCGCCTGGGCCAGGTGTGCATCAAAGCGCTCGTCCAGGGACGCCAAGACACAGTAGCGGATGTCGGGGTCTGCAAGAGCAAGTGAGCCTTTCAGTGCTTCTACTCTTTCATCCCTCCAGTCCCTTCCCACATCTGCCTCCACTGCCATCATCCTAGAGGGGGACTCCAGACACCCTTGTCTCACCGAACTTGTCATTTTCTTTCTCTACTGAAAGGACAAAGATGACAGAATTTAAGGCTGATTATCTTACACAATAGGCTGGCATGGCCAAACCTAACGCCTTGCCAGAAGAAGAGCTGGACATCAGTTTGTTGAGGCCGAAGGATTCCAGAAGGACCATGCAAGGAAGCTGGCTACTTCTAACTGCACCTGGCACCTACACTTCCCTAGACTGCCTGCATCTCACAATTTACCAGGATCGGTTATCCCAACCACGAGCAGTTTGCTGAGCACATCTGCCACCACTTGCACTGCAGTCTGGCTGACCACATGAGCGTGGCCACTGATGAGGTGGACAGAGGGTGTGAGCAGGCGGGAGCAGGTGCGGGCGGCCTCCATACGGATCTCCTTGTGCTCGCTGTTCAGGAAGTGATCCGCACAGTGGCGGACAAACTGGGTCAGAGAGTGGCCTGGATACAAGGGCAGAGAGAAGACAGAATGAACACCGCTGCTTTGGACAGCAGCTCTATGACTCACTGGCTTCAATTTCCACTTAGTGGCTACTAATTTAATTTTCAGCAAGATGTTGATCAGCAAGATACTGATCCAGAACTCTTCTCTTAAAAAGGTAACAAATGGGATTCCAATGGGCAGAAAGGCAGATGGAGAAGGAACTGGGAGACGTACAAAAGACAGTTCCTTCCTGCTTCCATCCTAATCTTTTATTTCCTTCAAAAAATGAACTATTTTGTTATATTCTGACAGTTTTTCATATTCCCAGGCTTCCATCCTAATCTTTTATTTCCTTCAAAAAATGAATTATTTTGTTTTATTCTGACACTGTTTTTCATATTCCCAGAGAGAAAAACCATTTTTGATCAAATTTACCTTGTCTATTTTAGTTTCCAGATTCAAACATCAAAAAGAGAGTTTGATGTAGGCTGAGTTTAAATATAACTCCTTGCTATTCATTAGAAATAAATTATCCTGAGTGTTAATCAGTGTAACTGGAGGAACTGAAACGGGAAATCATGGATGCCGTAAGTACTCAGACAGCACATCTAGACTTCTTATACTTGCTGTTTCTCTGCAGTCTTGACCAGTACCACCTACGTGATCTTAAATTTCATCTACGTGTGCATTTTTCTCTCCTGAAATATATCTCCCTAGGGTGTTAACGTGGGTTTTTCTGCAGCTTGGAATTCCAAACTGAACTGCATAGTACAGTACTCTTGGAAATCATACAGCCATAGTAACAAAAACACCCCAATCCCTGCTTATACATTTTAAAGCATTAAACACCATCTCAGCTACAGGGAGGTAAGAAAGTGCAGAGTCCACCTCTGTAGCATTAGTTCTTTGGATTAATGCATACTATTCTTCAAAATATCTGTACCCCCTACCCACTTTTCCTGTCTTTGTATGAGACAAAGAAACAAAGATAGGAATTAACAATATACAGAAAGAATATAGGAAGGATGAGCTGCTGCAGAATCAGCCACCCTGTCTCCAGGACCCAAGCCAGAGCCAGGGATTCTAGGCACCCTCAGTCTGTTCTCCAGGTTCCCAGTGTCACTGACTTTCTTGGCAAGAGTCACCACCTTTTCTTACCTTCAAATTCAAAACTGCCGAGAGTTCGGAGAGCAAGGGTGATGCTGCCCACATCACTGGCCTCAGGGAGGGTCGTGAGACCAGGGGAAGCCAGCTGATGGGCCAGGCCCTTGGGCATGCCGGGGTGCCGGAGGGGTTTGTGCATAAGGACCAGGGACAGCATCTTCAGGAGCCCGTCTTGGATGTCCTTTTTCAGCTGTGGAATCTGACGGCTCAGGTCGTAGAGCACAGCTGTGAGGGCAGGGCTGAAGGGTGGGAAACCAGTCACGACAAGGGCATGTGACATCTGGTCTGTTCTGGAGAAGAAACAGCCCTTTCTCTCCAGAACAGGGACTGGGTCCCATCTCTGCTTGGTTTTTACAGCAGAAAGAATACTATAAAATTGAATATATATCCTAAAATCTCTTGGTCTGATTCCGGATTTCAAAACAATCTATGATTTTATATTGAGCAAACCTGTTTACTATAATTTAGCCACTAAAACCAAGTCTCAGTAAGTTACCTGGGAAGCAGATTGACAGCATCATCCTTATTTTATAGATGAAGAGAACGAAAGTGTAGGGAGCTTAAGTAATTTGCCCATAATAATATAAATGACAACTGCGAACATTACCAGAGCGCTTCTTAAACACACAGCACTTTGTGAACTCTTCTACTGAATCCCCAGGACAAATCCAGACAATAGGAATTGTTATTGTACCCACTTTTCAGACTAGAAAGCTGAGGCTCAGAGAAGTTAAATAATTTAGTTACAATCACCAAGCAAGCTAGTGATGAAACATGGATTTGAAATCAGCCTCTGTATTAAGTGTGAGCTATCCTACCTAGTCAATGTTATATGCCAACAGCCATGGCTCTTTCTTTCCACACAGACCCAGGAGTGTGGCTCGAGCCTCATACTAACTGAGACAGGGACAGCTCAGGTTCCTGACACCTACCTCAGGCCCACCGCCAGCATGGGCTCCAGCAGCTCCTTGATGTCCTGTTGGATGCCTGGCCCCATGGCTCGGGCCAGCATGCTGATGCAGGTGAACACTGTGGCATCCACCTGCATAGCCTTCTGTCTCCTGCAGAGAACCCAAGTGTGACCAGTTTAGACATAATGGCATTTTGTGATGTCCTACCTCAAAATCACCGTGGGGCAAGCAGGGCAGGTTACCCAAACGGGGCCACCCCATGTGGGTGTGCAGGTGACCTAGTGGGGCCCATCACACCGCCGTCACTGCAGACTTGTATATTTACAACAAATGTCCAGCAGATGGCAGTAAAGTCTCCTGAGTAAGGGGCCCCACTTCAGAATTCACACAAAAGGCGCCACATGGGTTAGAGTGGTGCTGGCCAAGGTACCGATTTAGGAAGCAAACTGAGCAAGATGCAGGTCAGGGACCAGGAGTGAAGGGCACAGCCATCATGTGGGAAGAAATTCTACTCCCTGTGAGGAGAAGGCTGGGCTTGAGATGGGTGAGGCTCAGTAATTCACTAGCACAATCCTTGCTACTAACACAGGGAACTATGAAGACACAATTCTAATGAACTCTGACCCCCTGAGACTTAGAGAAGATACCCCAGCCTCGCCACTTTGCAGGGTGCTGAGGTCTTTCTCATATTTTATTCATTGGGAGGTTTCGAGAGGAAGAATAATGTATCCAACTTTAGTGATGAAAGGGTGACCATTAGATCCCCTCATTTCTAGTCTGGGAATCCTCACTTTAGTTGTTATCAGAATAAGACCTTTGAAAGCCAGAGAAAAGAACAGAACTAGGAAATTCCCAGTAAGTAATATACATATTGAGAACAGCACTGGTATCTAATATGTTTGCAGGTATTCAAGCTTCCCAAATATTTACATCGATGTCACTTCATTTGGAAAAGGCCAGAGCTCAATTGAGGAAGGGCTATTCATTATATAATTTGCTGGTTAATGATGCAGAGAACAGGATTAAGCTCCACAGAAACTGGAATGGAGCATCCTTTCTCCTCAACCAAATGGGGTGGAAGATGAAATAGTAATAAAGATGCTTACTTATGGGCGAAGTCCTTAGGGGGCAGGGCTGCTCGGATGATGTCCAGCACACGAGGTAAATAGACCTTGAACTCAGACCTCACAGCCACAGAAAGTAGCCCCAGGGCTTGAAAGGCTGCTGTCCGTTCCTTCTCCTTCTTGACGCAGCTCAGGACATGGTTCATGGTATCCTGGAGGTACTGGGTATCTGAGCACAGAAACGACAAAGTGTATATGGCTCAAGGTGAGGGCTGGTCTCTGTGTCAAGGTCAGGGTTCCTATGCAACATGCAATTTAAGAATAAATCAAGAAAGCCTGTTGGAAAGGCATTAAAGAGAATTGAGAGAATGTACAAACCAAAGTCTTATGCTTGATAATCACTCCTCTGATAAAGGTTTTAGAAATATTAGAAATATAAGCTGTTTTTCTCCTTTAATAAAAAAAAAAAAAACTTAATCACATTAATTGTCCCCATCCGTGTTACATTTTGAGGGAAAAGATTATATGCTCTTGTTTAAGAAATATATGTTAAATCTTGGTTTAAAACGAGGAAAGGATCAACTAAGCTATTTTATATTGAAATTTACAGTAATATTGAAAATTGTTTCCAATAAACAGGCCATTCCACTCAGCCTAGGCCTAGAAATCACTTTGCTATCACCTAGAGAATTCTGTACAGTTATATTTAATAGAATAAGATTTAGTCTGTAATTTGGAAAGCCACATGTGTATTTTCATTAAGTTTACATAAGCCAATGTGCACGGGTAGGCGATTCTTGGGCAATTTAAGCTAAAGTGTTATGACTCCTCAGAAGGCTGGAGCTGCCTGCTTCGTGCCTTGCTTCTGTTTCTCCTCTTCCATCTCGCTGGCCTCAAGGCCGTGCACCGGCAGCACATACTTTGGAGCGGAGAAGGCGAGACCGTATGTCCACTATCCCTGAGAAAGTGGGGGCTGTGGAGGGCCACGATAGCCGCACTCAGCAACACGCCACTGCGTTTCCGCCATTGACGTATGTCTCCTCTCATAGCTCGAGGCCAGGTGAGGTGAGACCACACATCCCCCGTCCCCGAGTGAGCGCTGGAGAGGGAGGGCCACCAGGACCACACTCAGCAACACACATCACTGCGTTTACACCACTGAGGAATGTCTTCTCTCACAGCTCGTGGTCAAATGAGTTGACCTCCCACCAGCTGAGGCACGCTGGGGCTTGAAAACAGTCAGAGACCAAGGGGATACCACCCTCAAATCAGAGTGCGTCTAGGAGGAAAACTAGACCTTTGCAGAAGGGCAGTGTTTCAGTAGGAAATGAGCTTAAATGATAGTGGCAATTTCCTTTTCCAGATTTAGCACCCCAAGAGACTAGGAATCCGGCATTGCTAGATTCTAGCCCAAACCCAAGGGGAGTATTTTTGACATTCCCAAAGGTTACATCATCAGGAAGTGCAAGCAATGACTTCCAAACTGTTAAGCTTTAAAAAGTGGCACTTTCCCAATGAGACTGTACTTACACAGGCTGCTCAGGCTGAATTCCAAGGACATATTTTAGTATATTATTTAATAAAACAACAAAAACCCACATCAAAAGAACAAACCTGGGGGCCTTCTGAGCCTTTGTATCCTGCTGCTAGGCCGTCTTTTGAACTTACTAGGGTAACTGCTTCCACAATATGCCAGACTTTGATCAAATATGGCCTACTTATTACTCTCTTTTGAACCACAGACTTTCAAACCAAGATCATTTAAAGCTCTACTGAATAGGGGCGTGTCTGGTTATTAAAAAGAGAGAAAAGCTGCTGAGCACCAGGAGGGAAGAATAGAAAACTGAAAAACTACGGGTGATTTTCATTACATCCTTTCTTTATGGTTCAGTGATTTTATGTGGCTATTTGTCTTATCCTCACTCAGCATGGCCTGTGCTCACACCCCACAGGTTAACACTTCACCAGCTGTATTTTGCCGCTGTCTCATCTGAGCTGAGCAGTATGAGATGAGTGTATGCCAGGGAAAGGCATCTGTGGAGGGGCAGGCTGGCCTTCCGTTTCCCATCTCGGCTCTCACTGCATCCTATATGCTTATGAAATGCAGGCAGCATGCACCACAGTGAAGACCAAAGAGATGTAGGGCCAAGGTCTCTACACCCAGCAAGGAGGGAGGTGAGACCAGGATGTTAAGTATGAACAGGCAACTGGAGTAATAGTATAATTTTTACCTTTACCTTATTATTAAAAAGGCTTTGAAGTAGCCAGAGGAGCCAGCAACAGTAATGGTTTCTATTTCTTGGAGCTCACTCTGCACCAGGCACTTAGAAAGGTGCTTAGACATTCAGGCAGCCCATCTCATGGTGCAGGAACTGTCACTCTAACTGGACCCATCCAGAAGTGAAGGTCCAGGAAGGTCACACAATCTGCCCCCAACGTCGCAGCTAAGAACAGAGGCTGGGACTTTCCCCCTAGTGGTCTACTGTTTAAGACTCTGTGCTCCCAATGCAGGAGGCGCAGGTTCGATCCCTGGTTGGGGGACTAAGATCCGGCATGCCTCACGGCGCAGCCAAGCAAAAAGAACAAAGGGAAGATTCACCCCAGGTCTGATGCTGTGGTCCTTCCACAGCTGGGGGTTATAATGAGAAAGGAAAAGCATGCTTCCAGCTGAAGTGAACCAGGCAGGCCTCAGGAAGAAGCCACTGTCTGAGCTGGGCCAGTTTCAGGAGCTAGGAATTCACAGCAACCCCTGGGAACAGGGCAGGAAGGGGGGAAGCCACAGTCTGTCACTCGTGAAACCAGCCCCTAAAGCGTCTAGTCCTTCCTCCTTGTGAGCGAGGACGCAGCCTGGTGCCCACCTCAGGGGCAGATGCAGGACTGCATCGGCTCCTCTGTGCCCCACAGACTAGCCGCTGCACCCCACAGAAACCCAAACTTCCCTTCCTTCAGTCTATCTGGAGCCCATTCGTGAACGAACATGTTGGCTTCCACGCGAGAACTTGCTTGGCTCTAGCAGCGCCTCTGCCTGCACATTCGGACTGTCCCGGTGTTTGCCACATTTACAGAAAATCTGAACTACGTACCGCTGAAACTGGCTAAGAAACCAGAGACTGGCCTTTCAGCAGTCACTGCTTCAAATGAGAAGCAGTTGTAACTTTCTGCAATCACGTCTTCTCTGTTTAATTACCCCTGATGGGTAACAACACAACGCATCCATGGACATCCTCACCTGTGAAGGCAGAAGGTCGGAAGGCAGCCAAGCGGGGCAACAAATTAAGGATTGTCATTTGGATCAGCGAGTTCTTGCTATTCCTGCACTTCAGCACCCACTGGCACACCTGAGACAGGAAGGACACAGGGTTGGTAAAGGAAGGGGAGGCATGGAGCTTGGGAAAAGAGAGAGCAGGCCTCCTGCTACTGACCTGATCAAATTTCTCCTCCATCAAGTCCCTGCAGCAGCGACTTTCCACCAGCATGGACTTTGCTGGGCTGGGGGAGGCCCCAAAGCCCATGAGGCCTTGGTGAGAGCTGTACCCCAGCAGCCCCACCAAGGCATTTGACTGCTGGGGCTGCACGGACTGGAAACTGGTGAAGGGGGTGATGTGACGGGGCTTCGTTCCAAAACCCATGAGATCCTTGCAGTACTTGTCATGGACCAACTGCTGCTGTGTGATTTCTTCCATTTCTTCTCTCAGGCGCTGTACACATGGGGGAGAAGTCACCTTTACTCACAAGAGGCATTTACCTGGGCACCGTGGAGTCTATGAGCAACACACACCCAACCCTGAAATGTAGCTCTTCCCACAGGGGATGGAGGCCACTCTTCTTGAGGATTCAGGTTTCCCTAGGACCTTGCAGGGGGCCTGATTCTAATTTAGGCAGAAGAGCACCACCTACTGAAGGATGAAGCAGCAGCAGGGGGCTGGCTCCCAAGGACCCGTAAGCTACCCTTGGTGTGGGAAAGCTGACTGTTGATGGCTATAACAGGAGACTCCTGAGAGGGTGAGGGGCAGCCCCACCCTGCTAAGGAAGCTCTGCTGTCCCTCTTCTCACCTGAAACCCAGGTAGAAACAGCGGAGGCAAGTGATATTCTCAGAGGCCTAGGAATTCTGTAAGAGGCATGGAACAAGCTGATTGGCTGAGAACTCACACCTCTTACCTATTCAAAGGACTGCTCAATAACTCATCCTCCAGCAGTCCAAATTGAGAAAGATAAGAGAACAATTAATTTCCAGACTTCCAAACTCTTCTCACAGATGTTTTCATTTTTCAGAAAATCTTGTCCACTATTTTTGTCAAGGTCACCAACATTCTTTCGTTGCTAAATCGAATGGTCTCAGTCCTCATCTTATTTGACTTATCTGCAGCATCTGATCCAACAGTGTTTCCTCCTCCTTGACACCCTTCACTCACTTGGCTCCTTGGACCCTGAGCTTTGCTGGCACCCACACCCACCACCACCACTACTCCTTGGTCTCCCTGGGTTCCTCAGGATCTCAGCCCCCAACTCTCCCCCAACCACCCTAGTTACTGGGGAGTTCTCATCTAGTCTCACGACTGGAAATAACATCCACATGCCAACAACTCCCACATCTGTCTCTCGCTCAGATCTCTCCCCCAAACTACTCAACATCTCCACTCAGATGCACAATAACAAGTTCAAAAGCAAACCCCTGACCTTCCACCCCAGACCCATTACTCCCATCTCAGTAAAGAGCAACTCTACCCTTCGGGTTACTGAGGCCCCAAACCTGGACTCCTCTCTCTCCCACCAACCTCCAAATCCCAAATTTAGAACCCAACCCCTCCTGGCACCACCACAGCTCCCAATATGGTCTACACTGCCCAAGTTCTCTACTGAGATGCTACAGTTCTGTCCTGACTAGACTCCTGGCCTCAGCCCTGGCCCCTCCATTAATTTATTTCCAACGATATGTGCAGGGGCTTCTGAGATCCTATGTGATGAGTCCCCTCCTGCCCCAGGTATTCCCTGGACCCTGCCTCCCAACTCCTCTCTCCTCTCATTCAGCTCACAACAGCAAGCTCGCTCCCTTCATAAAGCAGCACACTCCTACCATGGGGCCTTGTGCTTACAGAACCAGCTGTCTGGAAGGGGCATCCCCAGATGTTTGTATGGCTTTGTCCTTAGCTTCTTCACGGCTATGCTCAAATGTCACCATATTGTAAAATGTAATCCTTGATCCATGCTAGCTTCCCCATTCCTTTCTCTGCCCTACTTTTCTCCACAGCACGTATCGCCATATGCTGTACTATATATACTTTTATTGATTTGTGTATTGTCTGCCTCCTTTTGCTAGTATGTACTGTTTTATTCACTGCTGCATTATTCTAGCTCTTAGGACACAGTATAACTGGCCTATAGTAGAAAATCAGAGATACCAAAGGAACATTTCATGCAAAGATGGGCTCGATAAGGGACAGAAATGGTATGGACCTAACAGAAGCAGAAGATATTAAGAAGAGATGGCAAGAATACACAGAAGAACTGTACAAAAAAGGTCTTCACGACCCAGATAATCACGATGGTGTGGTCACTGACCTAGAGCCAGACATCCTGGAATGTGAAGTCAAGTGGGCCTTAGAAAGCATCACTACAAACAAAGCTAATGGAGGTGATAGAATTCCAGTTGAGCTATTCCAAATCCTGAAAGATGATGCTGTGAAAGTGCTGCACTCAATATGCCAGCAAATTTGGAAAACTCAGAAGTGGCCACAGGACTGGAAAAGGTCAGTTTTCATTCCAATCCCAAAGAAAGGCAACGCCAAAGAATGCTCAAACTACTGCACAATTGCACTCATCTCACATGCTAGTAAAGTAATGCTCAAAATTCTCCAAGCCAGGCTTCAGCAATATGTGAACCGTGAACTTCCTGATGTTCAAGCTGGTTTTAGAAAAGGCAGAGGAACCAGAGATCAAATTGCCAACATTCACTGGATCATGGAAAAAGCAAGAGAGTTCCAGAAAAACATCTATTGCTGCTTTATTGACTATGCCAAAGCCTTTGACTGTGTGGATTACAATAAACTGTGGAAAATTCTGAAAGAGATGGGAATACCAGACCACCTGATCTGCCTCTTGAGAAATTTGTATTCAGGTCAGGAAGCAACAGTTAGAACTGGACATGGAACAATAGACTGGTTCCAAATAGGAAAAGGAGTACATCAAGGCTGTATATTGTCACCCTGTTTATTTAACCTATATGCAGAGTACATCATGAGAAACGCTGGACTGGAAGAAACACAAGCTGGAATCAAGATTGCCGGGAGAAATATCAATAACCTGAGATATGCAGATGACACCACCCTTATGGCAGAAAGTGAAGAGGAACTAAAAAGCCTCTTGATGAAAGTGAAAGTGGACAGTGAAAAAGTTGCAACATTCAGAAAACTAAGATCATGGCATCTGGTCCCATCAGTTCGTGGGAAATAGATGGGGAAACAGTGGAAACAGTGTCAGACTTTATTTTTCTGGGCTCCAAAATCAGTGCAGATGGTGACTGCAGCCATGAAATTAAAAGACGCTTACTCCTTGGAAGGAAAGTTATGACCAACCTAGATAGCACATTCAAAAGCAGAGACATTACTTTGCCAACAAAGGTTCGTCTAGTCAAGGCTATGGTTTTTCCTGTGGTCATGTATGGATGTGAGAGTTGGACTGTGAAGAAGGCTGAGCACCGAAGAATTGATGCTTTTGAACTGTGGTGTTGGAGAAGACTCTTGAGAGTCCCTTGGACTGCAAGGAGAACCAACCAGTCCGTTCTAAAGGAGATAAGCCCTGGGATTTCTTTGGAAGGAATGATGCTAAAGCTGAAACTCCAGTACTTTGGCCACCTCATGCGAAGAGTTGACTCATTGGAAAAGACTCTGATGCTGGGAGGGATTGGGGGCAGCAGGAGAAGGGGATGACAGAGGATGAGATGGCTGGATGGCATCACTGACTCGATGGACATGAGTCTGAGTGAACTCCGGGAGTTGGTGATGGACAGGGAGGCCTGGCGTGCTGCGATTCATGGGGTCGCAAAGAGTCGGACAAGACTGGGCGACTGATCTGATCTGATCTGATCTGATAGTAGATGCTCATTCTATTCTGTTAAATGAATGAAGAAGTTATGAAATTATAATACTTTATATTTGTACGGTGGTGATGGTTTAGTTGCTAAGTCATGTCTGACTCTTGCAACCCCATGGACTGTAGCCCGCCAGGCTTCTCTGTCCATGGGATTTTCCCAGGCAAGAACACTGGAGTGTGTAGCCATTCCCTTCTCCAGGAGATCTTCCCAAACCAGGGATGAAACCCAGGTCTCCTGCACTGTAGAATTCTTTACCGACAGAGCCAACAGGAAAGCCCTTATATTTGTATAGTTCTTCATAATTTACAAAGTACCGTCACCAAAGTACTATTTCATTTAAACCTGTGAGCTAGGTGATATTGTCCCATTTTTCTGGAGACAACAAAGATCCCAGAGCTGTGTGGGGTACAGTGGAAAGCATGTTATACTCAGGTGGGGAAATCTCTGAGGATGATCATTTACGCAATGCCCACTAGGAATCAGGAGTTGAGCTAAGCACCCCATATATATTTAGAAACCTTACAGGAGCTCCATGAGGTGGATAAGACCCTGTTAAAACTGAGAAAACTGAGGGGGTGAAGTAATTTACCCAAGTCACACAGCAGAGAGAGGAGTGGGGATCCAGAGCTAGACTCTGTGCTTCACACGCTGCAGCACACACTGTGCCCACACCCAGGACACAGGCACTGACAAACGTCACTGGGCCTCCAAAAGCAGGAAGCCCTGGGGTAAAATTCCACAGCAACCAGTTCCCCACTGGAAGACTACCTCCCAGATACACCCTGAATCCAGCACGAGTGGACTGACACTGAATCCACTTCTGCGTCTACACTACCAGAGTCAGTGGAAGCCGTATCTGTGCCACAGCCGCACCTTCCAGGGGCCGCTTCCAGCCAAGAGAACGCAGTAAGAATGCTATGGCGGGCCTCCTCTGACAGCCAGGTCCGGCCTGAGGACCCTGGGATGGCTCTGCATGGTAGATTAGGACGCTTCCATCCCATTCTTCCCACTCTTGTTCACTCAGGGTCAGACACGCGTTGAGGCCTGATGGTTCTCCCAGCCTCTTCCAGCTCCCTCCTCATTTTCTCTCACAGGCTATTTCCCTAATACAATCCTTGTACTTTTAAACCCATCTTTGTAGCTGCTTTTTGAGCCAATACACCTCCTAACTCATCTTTCTGCTTTCCTCCCTGCCTCTCCACAAGCTCTTCCCCACAAGCAGCCAATGACTGTTAGAGACACATGCCGTCACATCATCCCCTGGGGTAAGAATAAGAGCCTGGGTGGACCACAAACTATGAGCCTCCCAGTAGGGCCTCGCCCTCCCTCTTCCCACTCATGGTGCACCAGCTTCACTTCCCTTCCTGCTTGAACTTGTCAAACTCTCTTTCACCCTCAAGTCTCTGCATGGACAACCTCCCTGCCAGCCGCTAGGCTGGCTCCTCCATGTCGTGTGGTCTCAGCTCAACTGGCATCACTGCAGGGAGGGAGTCACCCCCTCCATCCTATTTCCCTCCACTCCATTTCTTCATAGATCTGGCTGCTGTCTGAAATGCTCTTATTTCTTTGTCTATTACCTGTTTCTCTATAAAATGTAAGCTTGTGAGGATGAGAATCTCGCCTGTCTCACTCTCAGAATGGCACGTGGGAAGCCTGGAACCCCTAACCCCACTGTTCCTCAGAAGTGGCTTCTCACCTCTCCCTCCATGCTACTGATCCGGACCAGCTCATTGAGGATAAGCAGGGCTCCATGGATCCGGTCATCCCGATTCATGCCCTTCTCCTTGGCCAAGGTCTCATCAAACCCTTTCTCTGCTTCTTCAAATGTGTGCTACAGAGAGATGCAGAATGCTTTCATTACACAACACCCAGAGTTAGAAAGCAGCCCGGCCATCTATGTGGGGGGTTCTGAGGTTACCATGCCTGCTCAGGGACTTGTGCCAGCATCACCAACAATACTAGTTCATTGAGATCTTTCATCTAATTTAGCTTCAACTCTCACAATGCCACCATGAGGCAGATTAAAAACAGAAACTAAGTGACTTGCCCAAGGTCACAGGGCAGCCAAGACTAGAACCCAGGTATCCAATCCCATGTTCAAGGCTCTTGGTGTAGGACAAGCCTCAGTAGGTTCTCCTGGTAGCAGCAGTCAGCACAGGACTCGCAACACTAGAGGAGAACTGGTATTTTCTCAGTATTTACTGCATTTCATTCCTCCAGACACACCCATTTTCCCCTACTTTAACATCTCTGAAAAGAGATCCCTTATAATTGTTGTTAAAAAGGCAGTGAGTGTAACTGGCATTGCAGTCTCACTATTAGTGGTGTGTAAAATAATGGCGTAGCTATGGACAGATCTTTGCCTTCGTTGGAAACAACAAAATAACTACTAATTCACAGTGAGCTTAAAAAGTCATGTAAGACCAAAGTAGACATGACGTTAGCTCTGTGGCCAGGGGCCTACTTCTGCTCTTTAAGCCCAGTGATGCTCTAGGCCGAAGTGCTTTGCTGGAGGCTAGAATGGAACCATCTCCTCACCCTGTACCACTGCGGCTTCTGCATCTCTTTTGGCTCCCGCTGGGTGGTGAGGATCAGACAGGCACGAAGGGCGGCGACAGCTCCTTCCCGGATGGCCTGTTTGGGGTCCCACACGGCCACAAAAATATTATCAAAGAAGGGCTGCACTTGCTGGAAGAAGAAGGTGGGGACGCTGATGGCCAGCTCACGGAGCACCAGGACCTGGGAGGAAAGGCACACAGAGATCTTGCATCTGGATCAGACAGTTCTGTTCTCTTAGGAACACAGCCTCTTTTCATGCCAGAGCCAACACACACTAGGAAAACAGCACACTTGCCCACTCTTGTAGCTCAGAATTCCTGGGGACCTAGGAATGAGAGTAAAACTGATCAAACATCTCAGAGTCCATTATCACAGGGTGTTTAGAAATAGAACGCTTGTACAGGAAAGTCAGGACACAAGTTCTGAAAGGGCAGCCGTGTTTGATGTTTTATATACTACTCCACTAGAAGATAGCAGATAGATAGATAAATAGCCTAGAATGTACCTGAACTACTTAAGCAGTCAATAAACTTTTACTGAATGAATGTTCCTGTTTAATATTTAATCTTGCTTTTTTCATTTGACCATGGAAAAACGGAAGGTGGGCAGGAGGGTCTGCCCCAAGTTAGAGTTAGAGAGTGGCACCAGAGGCAGGCCTCTCACCCAGGCAGGCTCCTTTCTCATGGTGCTGCCTGCTAAAGAGGGAAGCGACTGGAAAGGATCTGCCTAAAGCTTCTATTTCCACCACACTGGTTCATAGATTCTGTCTCTTAAGGACAGACTCTCCCCCGCCTCCCAGCCTGGATTTTTAGCCCATCAGACTAGTCTTTTTCAGGGATGAGCCTTGGAGAGCGAGGAGGATGTGCGTCTAGAAGAAGAGGGTAGAAGCCACCACTCCCTCAAATGCAGAACAGCCAAGGGGAAAGAGGAAGTCTGGACTGTGTACTGACCAATCAATAAATGACTAAAACATAAACAGGAAAGGCCTGGGAGAAGGCAGACCCACTCTCCCAGCAGGGGGAGCAAGCACCTCCCTTACTCCTCTCTGCAGCCCAGAACTTCCTTATTCCACAGGATATTGAGGGACCTTGACAGAGGGATGCTGCAGATAGTGCAGCTGTCTGAGGCTTTGTAAGCCTCTTGGCCTGTGGCTTCTCCTTTCCTATGGCTGAACGGTGCCTTCTGGGGAAGCGTTTTCGACTGGAAAATCAGAGGTCAGGGTAAGAACTGTACACAGGGCTGCCTCTCAAGCAATGAAAGAGAACGTTAATTTTCCTCCTCAGGAACGGAGCTCAGGGTGAGGAGAGAAAGGGACCCGGGGTAGAATTCAGGGCCACCAAGAAGCACAGTGCCTCTGCCTGGAGCGACCCTCTCACTCTTTGCCTTCCAGGGCCCTGAGCACGTCAAAGAAAGGACCCCGACACGATGCACTGCTCCCCAGACACTCACAGCCGCGTGTCTCCGGCCCTCATTGCGGTCAGCACCCAGCCATTCCAGGGCTCGCTTCACCTCAAACTCCACATACTCAGCAGTGAAAGTGTCCCCTGCCATGGCGAGCCGACCGATGGCCTTGGATGCCATTTCCATGACAACTGGGTCGTTGGAGGGAAGGAGGTTCCGAAGGTAGTTAGCAAATCTTCCAATTCGAGTGGCATTCCCGCCTTCCACTCCTATGAGGCTGGCTGGAAAAAACAGGAAGGCAAAAGGTGAGGAAGGGCACAGGCTGCCCAGGAAAGTAGGCGGCTTTCAGAGGGACACAGCCAGTGACCTCTTCCTTTTAAGTACTGACTGAAATCTCCAGACAGTAAGGATGCAAACAATTTTCATTTCAACCAACAGATTTGGCATTTGTGCTAGAACTACTTACGTAAAGCAAAATGACCTCATTTTAGTAAATACAATTTGTTTTCCCAAGAAGAAAAGGAAAACAAACTGGGACTGAATAATAGTTCACAGGATGGATGACTAGTTCCTGGGAGCTGAAAATTACCTGCCTTTCATTCAATGCATCCCAACTCTACTTTTCTGTTTGTGAGTCCTGCTATGCCACACCGTGCTATGGAGAAAACAGAGCCTGGAGTGAAAGCAGGCTTCTAGTCTCAGCCCTGGTACACTGGCCCTAGAAAAGTTACTTAATGGTTCTGAGATATGGTTCAGATATATGGATATCTGAAAATACCTGCTTTGCCTATGTCCCAGGACTACTGCTAGAATAGCTGAGTAAGTACACTGAAAGCCATGAGGCTCCTTAAAATTCCTTAAACAAATGTGAACTAAGTATCCAGTAGGAAGCAGACACAGGGTGCAGTGGACACAAAGGTGAGCAGTCCTTTATTTCCAGTTCCCACCTCACCAGAGACTCTGTCCTTACCTATGGCCAAAATGCCACCTTTCCTCTCATTGGCATCTGAGCTGGACACCAGTTCAAAGATGTGATGGTTCAGCTGATCATAGAAGCGAGTAGACTCCTCTTGACTCATCTACAAAAGAAGATGTACTCAGCACAACTGCTAATGTCTCCCTGATGGTGGGATGGCTCCCAAAGGTTAGGACCTGAAAGGCAGCCGGCAGGTACAGTTCAAGCCAAGGGGGACACGGCTGCTGCCCATTTCTAGTTTTAAACTGTACAGCAATTCATTGGTCTATTTAACAAATACTTATTGCATATCTTATTCAATAGCAGGCCACCTACCGTCCTAGATTCTACCTAGTACCAGAGGTATAAGGACAAATAAGACATTGTCCCTGACCTCAAGTCTGGTCTCTGTTTAGAAAGCCCCAAGCAACCAACTCTTCAAAGCCATGCCAACCACTGTTATCAGGCAGAAAGAGTAGAAGGTCTGGAATGTGGCATGAAACAGAAAAAAATGAAAAGAAACAGCCATCTCTATGCTGACTTAAAATACCACACCTCAGGAAATGCCACAGAAATGTGTAACTTGCAAAGGAACCCGCACATTCTATGGACACGAGAAACTGGGCGCCTTTCTGAAATGGAATCTTTACGTTTTCTGAATCCTCACTTAGGGGTCAAGAGGCATCTAACCCAGGGATGGTACAGGTAGCCCCAACACTCCATGATGAATGGCCCCAACGACAACAGTCCGAACCTCTCGGAGCTCCATGGTGACGTAGTGCTGGAGCTCCTTGGCAGCTTTGGCCCTAGTCTCTTCATTCCGGCTCTTCAGGCCGCTGGCAAACTGCTGCAGGACGCTCACATTGCTGGACGTGGTGGCAGCTGTGGTGGCAGCAGCAGGGCCGGTTCCAAGCATCTTGCCCTGAGGTTCTTTGGAGAGATGCTTCCTTTAATATTCTGAATAACAAACTATGGCAATGAACTTATATATGGTCCCAGCTCCTCAACACAGATCTTCATATACCCAAGTCAAGCTGGGGAGCCAAACAAGGTTGGGAGACCTCACTGAAAAACATGCAAAGAGCCTTGAGCCATTCAACAACGACTGATGTTTAAAAGAGGCAGCACAGTAGCACGGGTCAAATTATGGGCTGTGCTGCCAGACTTACCTGGGTGAGAATTCATTCCAAAATTATATACCTTGAGGAAGATACTTAATAGTTTCCTTAACTGTAATAAGAGGATAATAGTACCTAACTCATAAGGTTGATGTTAGGACTGAGTGAGTTAACCCGTGTTAAAAAATGATTAAAACAGTGCCAGGCACACAGTGAGTTAATCGTTACTAGGTATGATTATCTTTATGACCACTACATACATGGCACAGTCAGGTACTAGAGTGGGGAGGCAGAGGGAGAGAATAAGCATGCCTAAGGCTGCCCCTTTCCTTGAGGAAAATTTAAAGAGGGGCACTGTTTATTATTCTATAGCAGCACTGCCCAACAGCAATATGAATCACAAATGTAACTTTGAATTTCCTAGTAGCCATATGGAAAAGGTAAAAAGAAACAAGAAAAATGAACACATTTAATCCCAGTACATCCCAAATATCATTTCAACACATTATCAATACAAAAAAATTATTGACATATTTTTTCATTCTTTTTTTCTGTACCGAGTCACCAAAATCGAGTGTGCATTTTACAGTTAGGTCAATTTCAACTTGGACTAGTCACATTTCAAGCACTCTAAGCCTCATGTGGCTGATGGTTATTGTATTGGGCAGCACAGTTCTATATTTTTAAAATTTTTTATTATTTTCTATTTTTATTTTGTGGTCCTGCCCTGCAGCATGTGGGATCTCATTTCCCCGACCAGGGATTGAATCTGTGCCCACTGTATTGGAGGCAAAGAGTCTTTTACCACTGGACTGTCAGGGAAGTCTCTGCTCTATAAAATGTACCTGGAACATGAGCTAAAAGAGACTGATATGTTCCTGAGATCACTCACTTATTCCTCAATTATGTACTGTCCCTTCCCTCAATAAGCTTACAGTCTAGGGGGAAACACAAATAATCAAGTGACCATAATAAAGTAGCTGTGATAAAGCTCTGCCAGACTGCTATGGCAGTAACATATACACCTGTCTACGTTATAACAGAAAATCAAATTTTCAAAATTTCTTATTTTTGAAAGAATCTGTGAAATCCAGAGGGGTAAAAAACAGTAATAATTGATTCTGAGAAGCTTTTAAATACTCCAGCATCAAGAAGAAGACTGCAGAAAGAAGTGTCAGACTTTAGGGCTGAGGAACCCCAAGGATTCCAGAGGAGAAAACTACTACAGAGTGTGTGCACCTGGCTGTGATGAGGGGGAGGGAGGCTAGCAAGGAATTTCCAGTCTCAGAAAGGAATCAGCCTATCTTCATAAGGTCTAAGGCCCACAGGCTATCTGCTCCAGGCAGAATTCAATGAAAATACTAGAATTTAAATATACGAAGGGTCTTGGCGAGGGCTTACAGAAGTTAAAGCCAGGTGCCCAAACTAGGGATGGGGGCGGGGGAAGGAGAGGATGAAACTCAGGGTGGAACCGAGCTCAGCTCCGGGGAATGGGTCCTTGAGAGGCATCCACAGTGGAGCGCAAGGGGCTGACACTGACGTTGGTCCTCTCTGAGGACAATGTGTATAGGTGGCTCAGAAGAAGGGTTGACTGATGGGCAGTGACCCAAAGGCGCCCCAGCAACACAGGAACTGATGGGCCGGCCTTCTGGCGCCAGAAACGCACGATAGGCTAAAGGGTCTGGGGGTTTCCTGGAGGTCCGGGAGGAGGTGGGCGTATCCTCGCGAGGTGAGGGTCAAGGGCTCCGGCGGCGCCCAACTCCATGGGGCCAGTACTGAGGGGACCCCAAGTCCCAGACGGACGGTTTCCCGGGGTGCCCCCACGGACCAGATTGGCCGTGGGTCTGAACATTCCGCCGCCTTGGAGGGGTCGGTGCCAGGCTCCAGACTCACCGCGCGGCTTCGGCCAAGGCCTCAACTGCCGCCGCCCGCGCCGGTACCGCCGCTTCAGGGCCCGGTCCCCACCACACGCCTTCCCCGCTGTCCTCTAAGCCGGGCGGGAGGGAGGGCGTAGTCCTAGCCCTAACGACCAATCGACGGGCATAAGAAGAAAATAGACAGGAATACAGGCCAATAATCATTTAGGAGAAGTGAGGCTTCGGGACCCGGCTTCTCCAGGGGGTGGGGACTGTTCAAATAGACAAACCCCGTGGCCAGTGGTAGGAGAAAGGAGGCTTAGGTCCTCTCGGGAGAACCAATCATTCGTGAGTTGACTTCAGTCACTTCCACGCACACATCCGGTGCATCGTTACTAAAGTTCCCCACTGCACCTGGGCCGTGGCGGTGCCCATTTCGCTGTCTGGGTACCGGGGGATGGGACCACGAAGGACTAAGATCATGGCATCCAGTCCCATCACTTCATGGCATATACATGGGCAAACAGTGGAAACAGTGGCTGACTTTATATTTCTGGGCTCCAAAATCACTGCAGATGGTGATTGTAGCCATGAAATTAAAAGACACTTACTCCTTGGAAGAAAAGTTATGACCAACCTAGACAACATATTAAAAAGCAGAGACATTACTTTGTCAACAAAGGTCAGTCTAGTCAAGGCTATGGTTTTTCCAGTGGTCATGTATGGATGTGAGAGTTGGACTATAAAGAAAGGTGAGCACTGAAGAATTGATGCTTTTGAACTGTGGTGTTGGAGAAGACTCTTGAGAGTCCCTTGGACTGCAAGGAGAGCCAACCAGTCCATCCTAAAGGAGATCAGTCCTGTGTGTTTTTTGGAGGACTGGTGTTGAAGCTGAAACTCCAATACTTTGGCCACCTGATGTGAAGAGCTGACTCATTGGAAAAGACCCTGATGCTGGGAAAGATTGAGGGCAGGAAGAGAAGGGAACAACAGAGGATGAGATGGTTGGATGGCATCATTGACTCGATGGACATGGGTTTGGGTGGACTCCAGGAGTTGGTGATGGACAGGGAGGCCTGGAGTGCTGCAGCTCATGGGGTCGCAAAGAGTTGGACACGACTGAGCGACTGAACTGATTGAATTCAATAGATATTGTCAAATTCATTTCTTATCAGGGAAGTACCAATTTTGATTTCCACCAGCAATATATAGGATTTTTATCTTCCTAAGACATGGTAGGGCCCTGTTTTCTAATGAACCGTCAAAGATGGTTTTATAGCAATAGTCATCAGTACATTTATAGGTCTCTTTGCAGGTTACAGAGTTTTATTGTCCATTACATTAAAATAATAGTTAATATTTATTGAGCACTTAGAAAGTATCAGTCATTTTGGTGGATACCATAGAGTAGTGGTTAAAAGCATCTTGGAGTCTAACTGAATCTGAAACTTAGCTCCAGCATTTACTGTATGAGCTATATGACTATATGAGCAAGAACTTATGTACCTAGTTTCTTATCTTTAAAACTAGAAGGATCTTTAAAACTAAAAGACAAAGACTGGCTGAATGGATACAAAAACAAGACCCCTACATATGTTGTCTACAAGAGACCCACCTCAAAACAGGGGACACATACAGACTGAAAGTGAAGGGCTGGAAAAAGATTTTCCATGCAAATTGGGACCAAAAGAAAGCAGGAGTCACAATACTCGTATCAGATAAATTAGACTTTAAAACAAAGGCTGTGAAAAGAGAGAAAGAAGGTCACTACATAATGATCAAAGGATCAATCCAAGAAGAAGATATAACAATTATAAATATATATCCACCCAACATGGGAGCACCACAGTATGTAAGACAAATCCTAACAAGTAATATCATAAAAAACAAAGAAAGGCTGTAAAAGTGTTCCAGATTAAAAGAGACTTTATCAACATGACAATGAAATGCAATATCTGATCCTGGACTAGATCTTGTACTAGAAGGAAAAAGTGCTAAAAAGGACACTGAGGGTCAGTTAACAGTATTAGAATACAGACAGTAGATTTAATAAAAGTATTTTATCCATGTTAAATTACTGAAGTTGACAACTGTACTATTACAGTTATTAACCGAATATCCCTATTCTTAGGAAATTCAGAAATATGTACTGAAGTATGTGGGATACTTCATGGGAATAAAAACCATGATATCTGCAGCAGGCCTTCCAAGAGTTTAGAAAAAAACTTTTTGGGTGGGGAGCAGACAAATAATAAAGAAATGGGGTGAAATGATAAGAACAAGTGAAAAATCTGGGCAGAGGTTATATGGATATTATTTGTATTATTTTTGGAACTTTTCTTTAAGCTTGACATAAGAAAAAAAAATAAAACTAGAAGGATTATAATGTATATATATAATGTATATATATATGTATATATATAATGTATAACACCTCTGTAGGTGGTATTGTGTGGGTTCAATGCTAATACATGTAAAGTACCCAAAATACCTGGAGAAGGGGGTGGCAGCCCGCTCCAATATTCTTGCCTGGAGAATTCCATGGACAGAAGAACCTGCTGGGCTGTGGTGCATGGGGTCGCAGAATCAGACACAACTGAGCGACTAACACACACACACACACACACACACACACCCAAAATACCATGTGACACATATGAACAGTCACTAAATGCTGTTACTGCTATTCCTGAACATTATGAATGAGGCAGGTTGTGTTGTTCCCACTTTGTACATGAGTAATCTGATGTCCAGAGGGATTGGGTCACAAAGTAGGTAAGTGATGGAGCCAGGATTTTAATATATCTGCTTCTTCCTCTTGTCTGATTTGGCAGCATTGAATATTCAGATTTTGCCAGCCTTGCAAGTATGTGGTGGGTGGTGGAATTGTAAATGGTTAACAACTAGATGTGAGGGGAGGGGGGCATGTATGTATATTCAGGGCTTTCTTCATGCTGTGTGACCTGTGAGGTCAGAATGCTCTGTCTTGAAATTCTTAATGATTTTTGAATAAGAGGTCCCGAATTTTTATCTTGCACTGGGCACCAAAATACTCAGTCCTGTGTACATATATATTATATGTGTATTACAACTTTCACTAATATGAAGGATGTGTAGCACAAAACTTACAAATAATAATAAAATAGACAAAACTCTTTATTGTAAATTCCATATAGCGAATTGATTCTAACAGTATACTTTCTTTGATATTGTGTAACCTCCCTATGGTTGCATTGGCCAATGTGTGTAGTTCCAACATGAATGTCAGTTGGTTTTTCTCTTTTTTTAAAAAGTATTTTTGAAAATGAAGTAAGTCAAATTTTGTTGTTGTTGTTCAGTCGCTCAGTGGTATCCAACTCTTTGTGACCCCATGGACTGAAGCACACCAGGCTTCCCTGTCCTTCACTTTCTCCCACAGTTTGCTCAGACTCATGTCCATTGAGTCAGTGATGCCATCCAACCATCTCATCCTCTGCCAGAAATCCAGGATACTGGGGTTGTATTCGGTTGCTAAGTCGTGTCAGACTCTTTGGCTTCCCAGTCTTTCACTATGTCCTGGAGTTTGCTCAAACTCATGTGCATTGAGTCAGTGATGCCATCCAACCATATCTCATCTTCTGTCACCCCCTTCTCCTCCTGCCCTCAATCTTTCCCAGCATCAGGGTCTTTTCCAATGAATCAGCTCTTCGCATCAAGTGGCCAAAATATTGGAGCTTCAGCATCAATCCTTCCAATGAATATTCAGGGTTGATTTCCTTTAGGATAGACTGGTTTGATCTCCTTGCTGTCCAAGGGACTCTCATATATGATATCACATAATATTTGTCTTTGACTTACTTCACTTAGTATGATAATGTCTAGGTCCATCCATGTTGCTGCAAATGACAATATTTCATTATCTTTTATGGCTCAGTAACATTCCATTTTGGGGCTTCCCAATTGGCCCTGTGGTAAAGAATCTGCCTGCCAATTCAGAAGATGCAAGAGATCCCTGGGTTGAGAAGATCCCCTGGAGGAGGAAATGGCAACCCCCTCCAGTATTCTTGTCTGGGAAATCCTACAGAGAGCCTGGTGGGCTACAGCCCATGGGGGTCACAGAGACTCAGATATGCCTAAGCAACTCTACACATGGGCACCATATTCCATTTTAGATATATCTTTATCCATTCAGTGAATGCCAACACACAATATTCCATTTTAGATATATCTTTATCCATTCAATGAATGCCAACACACAATATTCCATTTTAGGTATAGCTTTATCCATTCAAATTGCCACCATCCATTGGATCATCAAAATAGCACAAGAGTTCCAGGAAAATATCTGCTTTATCGACTACACCAAAGCCTTTGACTGTGTGGATCACAACGAACTGTGGAAAATTTTTAAAGAGATGGGAATACTAGACCACCTGACCTGCCTCCTGAGAAATCTATATGTAGGTCAAGAAGCAACAGTTAGAACCGGACATGGAACAACAGACTGGTTCCAAATAGGGAAAGGAGTACGTCAAGGCTGTATATTGTTACTCTGCTTATTTAACTTATATGCAGAGCACATCATGTGAAATGCCAGGCTGGATGAAGCACAGGCTGGAATCAAGATTGCTGGGAGAAGTATCAAAAACCTTAGATACGCAGATGACAGCACTCTTATGGCAGTAAGTGAAGAAGAACTAAAGAGCCTCTTGACCCAAGTGAAAGAGGAGAGTGAAAAAGTTGGCTTAAAACTCAGCATTCAGAAAACTAATATCATGGCGTCCAGTCCCATCACTTCATGGCAAATAGATGGGGAAATATGAAAACAGTGAGAGAGTTTATTTCTTTGGGCTCCAAAATCACTGCAGATGGTGACGGCAGCCATAAATTAAAAGATGCTTGCTCTTTGGAAGAAAAGCTATGACCAATCTAGAGAGCATAGTAAAAAGCAGAGACATTACTTTGCTAACAAAAGTCCATCTAGTCAAAGCTATGGTTTTTCCAGTAGTCATGTATGGGTGTGAAAGTTGGACTATAAAGAAAGCTGAGCGCTGAAGAATTGATGCTTTTGAACTGTGGTGTTGGAGAAGGCTCTTGAGAATCCCTTGGACTGCAAAGAGATCCAACCAATCCATCCTAAAGGAAATCAGTCCTGAATATTCGTAGGAAGGACTGATGGTGAAGCTGAAACTCCAATACTTTGGCCACCTGATGCCAAGAACTGACTCATTTGAAAAGACCCTGATGCTGGGAAAGATTGAAGGCAGGAAGAGAAGGGGACGACAGAGGATGAGATGGTTGGATGGCATCACTGACTCGATGGACATGAGTTTGAGTTGGTGATGGACAGGGAGCCTGGCATGCTGCAGTCCATGGGGTTGCAAAGGGTCAGACACGACTGAGCGACTGAACTGAACTATCCATTCATCTATGGATGGACTTTCAGTTTTCCTTCCTGTCTTGGCAAAGCTAATAATTTCTTAGACAGCATTTCCCATTTCAGAGCTTCAGTTTTCCCACTTGAAAATGAAGGGATATAATTATACCTTATCACCCTCAACGTGCTCCCTGGTTTTGTCCATTTTGTTCACTGCTGCATGCAGTAGGTGTTCAATAAATCTTGCTGCACACAGTGGGGGCTCAATTAACTTTTGTTGAACGAAAAACAGAATAAGTTCTATTTCCGTGAGTGAAAGCTCTTGGTAAGTCGTAAAGCGACATGCATTTGCGGTCGTTCGTTAAGTTAGGCTGTTTTCAACAAGACTCAAAGCAACTGCGTCCCCGACCTTGGGCAAGAGAAGGGCGGGGCTGCTGGGTCGCCACCCTACCTCGGCCCCGCCCCTAGACCTCTGGCCCCGCCCCTCCAGGGCCCCGCCCCTCACCCCGCCTCGGTCCTGGCCCAGGCCTAGGGCCGTGCTGCCGGCCGGTGTTTCCCGGCGAGCTTGAGGTGGCGGGCGCACAAGATGGCGGCGCCGGCGGTCCTGGCAGTCCCGGGGTGGCGGTCGCGGCTCGTGCTCGGGCTCTAGGGCGGGCGGGGCTGGGGTCTGGAAGCAGGCTTACACAGGTGACAGGAGGTCGGGGCGGTGCTGCCGGGCCTCTTGGGGTGTCAGGCCCACTCGCTGCAGCCCCTGGGCCCCGCCGCCTCCCAGTCCCTGTCCCTGGTGGAACCGAAAAAGGTCAGGTCCGTTGCCCCGCCCCGTCCGTCCTCGCCCTAGCGCGAACGCTGCGCAGTGGGTGGCTCACTACCACTGACTTAACACACGTGTAGCCTCCATGGCGGAGAAGATTAACATCCACGCTGGAGAGACGGCCAAGGTCGAGGACAGAGACCTGCTGGGGAACGGCTGTCCTCAGCAGGACAGACCTCCGCAGCGCTCGTGGAGGCAGAAGTGCGCCTCCTATGTCCTGGCCCTGCGGCCCTGGAGCTTCAGCGCCTCACTCACCCCGGTGGCCCTGGGCAGTGCCCTGGCATACAGATCCCAAGGCGTCCTGGATCCCAGGCTGTTGGTGGGTTGTGCCATAGCTGTCCTCGCGGTGCACGGGGCTGGCAATTTGGTCAACACTTATTACGACTTTTCCAAAGGCATTGACCACAAAAAGAGTGATGACAGGACCCTGGTGGACCGAATCTTGGAGCCCCAGGATGTAGTTCGGTTTGGAGTCTTCCTCTACACCTTGGGCTGTGTCTGTGCCGCTTGCCTCTACTGTCTGTCTCCTCTCAAACTGGAGCACTTAGCTCTCATCTACTTCGGAGGCCTGTCTGGCTCCTTTCTCTACACAGGAGGTAAGTTGGCCTATTTGCTGCAGGTCTTAGTTGCATGGAAACTACAGTTTGCTTAGGAATTATAGGGCTCTCGAAGAAGTGTCAAAGGTTATTTTCTGAATTAGGCCATTTTATGTGAAATCTATAATGTTTGGACCATGTGGATTTGGGGGATAACATTTTTGGCTTGGCTTATGGATGTTAGGAATAACATATATATGGTATATACGGAAATTTTTGGTATCTAATTTCCTCTCATTCTTCATAACTTATAATGCCATGTGTGTGGGTGCAAAGTCGCTTCAGTCATCTCCGACTTTTTTCGATGCTATGGACTGTAGCCCACCAGGCTCCTCTGTCCATGGAATTTTCCAGGCAAGAATGCTGGAGTGGGTTGGTCCCCCCTCCTCTGGGGATCTTTCCCACCCAGGGAAAGTCGCTTCTCTTACATGTGTATTGGCAAGCTGGTTCTTTACCACTAGTGCCACCTTGGAAGCCCTTATAATGCCACAGTGTCAAATTTTAGTGGAATTAAATTTGAAGAGCTCTAAATTATGCACCTAATTACTTTCAGCTAGTTTGCTAGGTGACCCCTTGCAGCAGGCTGATTAAAGTGCTGATGGGCAGGTGTTTAAGCCCTATTTATTGAGCGCCTATTATGTGCCAGGTTCTGTTCTACCTGAACACAACAGTCAAGTCCCTGCCCTTCTGGAAGTGATTTTATATATCATGAGGAGAGATAGAAAATAAAAATAGTAAATTATGGTTAGGATGATCAATATCCTGGTTTGCTCAGCACTGAGAGTGTTTCCAAGATGTGGGGCTTTAGGAAACCAGAATTTGTGTCTTGGTTACAGTACATGAGAAGATGAACATGAGAAGATGAACAATACTATAGGGGAAAAAAAATTAAGTAGAGCAAGGAAGGAGGACACAAACTAATTTTAATTAGTTTGATCAGGGTAGGCCTCATAAAAAAGGTAACACAAGGGACTTCCCTGGTGGTCCAGAAGTTGACTCTGTGTTTTCAGTGCAGGAGACACAGGTTCTGTCCCAGGTTGGAGAACTAAGATCCCACAGGCCCCTTGGCACAGCCAAAAAAAGATAACATGTGATCAGAGATTGTGAGAGGGAGGTGAGGGAGTTGGCTCAACAGGTATCTGGAAGAAGGTAGCATTTGAGCAAAGATTGTAGGAGGTGACAGGTGAGGGAGTTGGCTGAGCAGTTATTTGGAGGAAGAGTATGTTGGAACAGCAATTGCCAAAGGCTTTAAGCCAGGAGTATCCCTGAAAATGTTGGAAAACAGCATGGAGTACAGGGTGTGCACAAGGGAGACAGTAAAAGGAGGTGAAGTAAAAGCAGTGTGTTTGGGCAAGGCAGTGTGGCACAAAGATGACATAGGCCTTAGTGTTTTGAAACAGTCACTCTGGCTAAGTTATTGAGAATGGATAAAGGAGGGCAAGGGGAGAAGCAGGAACATCTAGGAGGAATCTGTCAAGTAAAACAGGCAAGAGATGTCTGGTGGCTTGAATCAGGGTGGGATTAGTGGAGAGGGAAGAAGTAGTTAGATTCCCAATATTTCTTGGAGGTAGGCAGGGTTTGCTGATAGATGGAACGTGAGGCAGGAGAGGAACAGGAATTAAATACAACTCTAAAAAAAATCTATCCAAACAAATATAACTCTAAGGTTTTGGCCTGAGCAACTGAAATAGTGAAGTTGATGTGGAGTGAGAGAGAGAAGATTGAAAGTAGGTTTGTGGAGAGAAAATGGAGACATTGACTTTGGACATCTTAATATATCAGATCTCCATGTGGAGCTGTCAAATTGACGGTTGGATTTGAATCCGAGTTCAGAGGAGAGGTCTGACCTGGAGGTAGAGACTTTTGAGAGTCTTTGCACATATACTAAGTTGTACGACAGGGTGAGAGCCCAGAGGACGGATTGTTGACAGATACCCTGCTACTGCTAAGTCACTTCAGTCGTGTCCGACTCTGTGCAACCCCATAGATGGCAGCCCACCAGGCTCCCCTGTCCCTGGGATTCTCCAGGCAAGAACACTGGAGTGGGTTGCCATTTCCTTCTCCAATGCATGAAAGTGAAAAGTGAAAGTGAAGTCGCTCAGTCGTGTCCGACTCTTAGTGAGCCCATGGACTGCAGCCTACCAGGCTCCTCTGTCCATGGGATTTTCCAGGCAAGAGTACTGGAGTGGGGTGCCATTGCCTTCTCTGACAGATACCCTGGGGAGCCCCAATATTAAGTGAGGAGGGGAGAAGACTGGCCAAGGGAACTGTGATGGAGCATCAGAAGGAGAAAGAAGAAAAGCAGGACTAACTGTGGTGAACTGGCAGCCAGCTGTAAAAAGTTCTGTGAGGGAAATCAGTAGGGCGCTGAAATAGAATGAATGTGTAAGGTGCTGATGGAAGAAAGAGGCCCTCTGTGAAGGTGACACTTAAACTAAGCTTTGAAGGACAAGGAGCCAGCCGTGGGGCAGAATTGGGGTCTGAGTCAGGTCCTTCAGGACTGCAGGAACAGCAGATGCAAATATCCTGGGGTAGGGAAGGACTTGGCATCTCAGGATTTGCTGAAAGACCAGCATAATTGAGAGGGAGACTGAGATGCAGCCGTCAAGGGAGGTAGGGGCTAGATCATACTGGTCTCATAGGGCCTCAGTCTCGGCTAGTTCCTCGTCACTCCCAAGCCTAGTCCTTAGACCTCTTTAGCTCTATTTACTCCCTTGGCGATTTCAGCCAGTCTCATGGCTTCTATCGCCATCTATTAAGCTGGTGAGTCTTGGATTTCTACCTCTGGACCAGGTACCTCCACTAAACTCCACACTCAGATCCCACTTGTTTTTTACTTATTTATTTTTGGCTGTGCTGGGTCTTTGTGGCTGTGCACAGGCTTTCTCTAGTTGTGGCGAGCTGGGCCAACTCTTCACTGTGGTGCTCAGGCTTCTCCTTGTGGTGGCCTCTGTTGTTGTGGAGCACAGGCTCCGGGCACACCAGCCTCAGTAGTTGCGGCTGCAGGCTCTAGAACATAGGCCCATTAGTTATGGCGCTTAGGCTTAGTTGTTCCTTGGCATGTGGGATCTTTTCGGACCAGGGATCAAACCCGTGTCCCCTGCACTGGCAGACAGATTCTTAACCACTGGAGCACCTGGGAAGCCCCAAGGTCCAACTTCAGTAACTTCTCTTAGAGGTTATAGGCATCTCAACCTTGACGTGTCTGAGACCAAATTCTTGATCTTCTCCCCCACCAAAAACCTGCTGTACCCTCAGCTTTCCCCTTCTCACTCGATGGCAACACCATCCTTCTGGTTCTTCAGGCTGCAAATCATGAGCATCATCCCTGACTCTGCTTTCTCACATCTCACATCCAGACTGTCAGTAAGTCCCGTTGACTCTCCTAAAATGCATTTGGGGCCAGACCACTTCTCATCCCCTCCCACCACTGCCACTGTCATTTCCCTTGATTATTGTGGCTGATGCTTTACTGATCTCTATGCATCCACCCTTGTCCCTTTCAGAGTACTCCTGCAGCCGTGTCAGTCCTCTGCTCAAAACTCTCCTTGGCGCGCATCTCGTTAAAGTCTTTACAATGACTCCCAGGGCCTGACATGATCTTCTCACCCCTCACCTCCCCCAGCTCTCTGACATGCGCTCCTCCTCACCGCGCTCCAGCCACACCGCCCTCCCAGCTGTATCTGGAATGCATCAGGCGTGCTCCTGCCTTGGGTCCTTTGCAGATGCTGTCTCCTCTGTTTAGGATACTGTTTCCCCATCTATGTGTATGATTTGTTTTCTAACCACCACCCATTTGCTCAAATGTCAGCTGCTTGGTAAGGCCTTTTTTTCTGCCCTATTTAAAACTACTAAACAATAAGGCTTTCTGCAGCAGTTAAAAAAAATAAAATCACACACCCTTTCTGTGTTTTCCCTACACTATCTTCCTCTACAGTATTTTCCTTATTGCTTTTCTTTGCTTTTTCTACACAGCACACATCACTTTCTAACCACAGAAAGTATTTACTGTGTTAGTTACCTTCCCACTTAGACTGTAAATTCCCTGGGTGTAGGGATTTTAGTCTCTGTTCTCTGCTGAACCCCATGGTGTCCAGAACAGTGCCCACCTGGCATGTACTCAGTACCTAATATTTATTGAATGAATAAATGTGGATACATTGAAATATATTGAGTGGAGGAATGACATAATCTGACATGATTTTTTTTGACGTTAACTTTATTGATATATAATTGACGAACAGTGGAATGCATGGATTTTGAGCCTTATAGTTTGATGAATTTTGACAAATATTAATACATAGAGCTGTATAACTCATATTGTTGTTGTTCAGTTATCCAGTCGTGTCTGACTCTTTGTGACCCCATTAACTGCAGCACACCAGGCCTCTCTGTCCCTCGCCATCTCCCGAAGTTTGCCCAAGTTCATGTCTGTTGCATCGGTGATGCCGTCCAGCCATCTCATCCTTTGATGCTCTCTTCTCCTTCTGCCCTCAATCTTTTCCAGCATCAGGGACTTTTCCAATGAGTTGTCTGTTTGCATCAGATGACCAAAATACTGGCGCTTCAGCTTCAGCCTCAGTCCTTCTAATGAATATTCAAGGTTGATCTCTCTTAAGATTGGCTGGTTTGATTGATAACCCATACCCCTGTCATAATACAGAACATTTTCATCACCCCCAAAAGCTTCCTTGTGCTTCTTCTGTTTCAACTTCACTCTCTCCATCTAGTGGGAACCACTGCAACCACTGTTCTTACTTCTTTCACATGGATTCCTTTTGCCTGGTCCAGAACATCATGTACATGGAATCATTCAGTATGAATTCTTGTGCCTGTTTTTGAGTTTCATTGTGTTGTGATGTGATCAGTAGTTCCTTGTATCTCTGAGAGGTAGCCATTGTATGAACATATCACAGTTTGTTTATCCATTATCCTGTTCAGTGACTTGGATTTTTTCCATATTTTGGCTATCATGATTGAACATTCATTTTCAAGTCTTCTGTGGATATTTGTGTTTGTTTTTTCTTGGGTAAATGCCTAGGAATCAGATTACTGGGTCATAGGGTGAAGTGAAGTGAAGTGAAGTGAAGTGAAGTCGCTCAGTCGTGTCCGACTCTTAGCAACCCCATGGACTGCAGCCCACCGTGCTCCTCCGTCCATGGGATTTTCCAGGCAAGAGTAGATGATGTTTAACTTTATGAGCTGCCAAAGTGTTTCCTAAAGTGCTTCTACTTTGTTTACCTTCCCACCAGCAAGGCACGAGAGTTCCAGTTACTCCATGTCCTTGCCAACATTTTGATTTAACAAATTCCTTCTGGCTGGCTGTGTGAAGAACTGGCCCAGGATTTCACTGAGCTGGCCCCTGTGGAAAGGGGTGTTGGGAGGAAGGGATACCTAAAAGGAAACTCCCAGGTGGGCCACACCTCTGAATCAGGTGGAGCTCGTGAGCCTTGGGTCAGACACTCTGAAAACAGGACTTTCTGCTCAAGGGTTATGTCATTTTCTAGTGTCAGATAACCTCAAGAAGGTTGACAGACCTCTCTCATCCTTAGCTGAGCTTTGTGGTTTTTTTGTTCAAGGTCTGTTGAAGGTGGGGGCTTATCTTTGCAGGCACAGGTTTCTGTTCAACCTTTTGTTGTTCAGTTGCCCAGTTGTGTCCGACTCTTTGTGACCCCATGGACTGCAGCATGCCAGGCTTCCCTGTCCTTCACTATCTCCCGGAGTTTGCTCAAACTCATGTCCATTGAATCAGTAACATACTCCTTTCCTGTTCAGCCTTGCTCACGTCTTTTTTTTTTGCCAGGCAACTTAAGGAGGTGCTCTTGGGTACTCTCGCCAGATGTCAATCAAGGCTATAGAGCTGTTCTGTTTCTTTCCATAGAGTCCCGAGGTCTGCCTGGAGAGCTGAGGAAATAAAGGGATGGGCAGCTGGTGGAGAAACTTGGTGGATCGGTAGTTGGAGCAGTCCTGCCTGTCAGTTGCCTAAATGTGTGAGACATCACACAAGACATCAGTTTCCTTATTTAGAGCTCATGTGCTGCTGGAGAGACCTTCCTCCTAGAGGGCGTGTCCTCACACAACCAAACTATTTATCAAAACACTGTGTGGGGAGTACAGAATGAGTTTACTGGGTGTTGGTGGGACTCAGGGAGCATGCCTGTTATAGCCTATCCTGGAGATGCTTCATTTCCAAGAACCAACCATGGTCATTTAGCGCTAAAGAGTCCCAACCACAAGTTTGGAGGTAAACTTGTGCTGCGTCTTGTTCTTCAGCTGCCAAGCCTTTAGATTCCCTACAGATAATGTCTCTCATATTTGTTTAAAATGCAATTTATGACCCGATAGTTTTTTTTCTTTTAACCTTCTGATCCTGGGGCCATGTCTTAGTAACTTCTTTAGATCAGAGGTTTCCCAAGCTTCTGTAGCAATATATATGTGGGTCACCTCTTTGAGTGGGTGCCTCTCACTCTTCCTGCGCTGCTTTGCCTGTTTCAGTCCCAGTGGGACATTTTTCACGAACTTGGTCCCAAATTTCAGGTGCTTGTTACTGTAGCTCTGTGTTCAGTTCAGCCTGTCAGGTTTGAGGAGCCAGCTGTGCCCTCGTGAAACCTACTGGTTTGTGGGAGAGAGGGAGATTAAGAATTAGAAGTGTGGGAATTCCGCAGCAGCCAGTGCTTAGGACTCCGTGTTTCTACTGCAGGGGACATGGGTTCAATCCCTGGTTGAGGATCTAAGATCCTTCATGCCACTCGGCACCAAAAAAAGAAAAGAATTACGAGTGTGGTGGAATTTATGAAAGTCAGGATGCTATGGTGCATATTGCAGGGGGGCTGAATATGGTCTCAGGCTGAGGAAGGTGGTTGAAGAATGACCTTTAAAGTCTTGAGGGTTGAATAGGAGTTGACCAGGCAAGGGACTGGAGGTGAGGGAGTGTCTGAAGGCCCTGAGGAACTGAGGGGAACTGAAGGATGTAGAGGTGGGGAGGGGAGGGGAGGAGAGCTCAGAGCAAGGCAGGAGGGAGGCAGGGCAGGGCCAGGCCAAAGCTGAGTCAGGTGAAAGAGTTGGGGCTGTTCTTATCCTGAGGACAGCTTGTTGATAAGGGTGTTCTGGTATGTGTTTGCGGAAGGGCACAGCCAGCTTAGTGTTTTGAGAGGACCATTCTGGCTGCAGGGGCTTCCCAGGTGGCTCAATAGTAAAGAACCCGCCTGCCAATGCAGGAGACGCATTGGGTCGGGAAGATCTCCTGGAGAAGGAAATGGCAACCCACTCCAGTATTCTTGTCTGGGAAGTCCCATTCACAGAGGAGCCTGGTGGGCTACAGCCCATGGGGTCACAAAGAGTTGGACACCACTTAGCGACTAAACAACAAAGTCTGGCTGCAGTGTGGAGATTCAATTCGGGATGAAGGAGGGGAGGCAGTTATGAGACCCGAAGCTGAGGGACCAGCTGAATGTTGCGGTGGGTGGGGGGTGGGAGTGTAGTGCATAAGATGACCCTGACTTGGACTTGGGGATAGAGTGAGGCAGGATGGAGTGTGGCTTTGGGGATGGAGAAACTGGGCTGGTTTGAAAGACAGGATTTGAGGTCGATCAGCAGCACAGGAGGAAAAATGAGGGATCATTCAGCGTTTTAACTTCACGGGAACCAGAGACGGGGGAAGCAGAGTTGTAACTTCACCTTCTTAGCTGTCTTCCTTATTATGTGGGTGAAAGTTTCTCTGTATGGAGTTTGGGAACCCTGAAATTTTGCAGAGGTTAACTGGGGGCTTTCAAAACCAGAAGATGCTGCCAGAGGTTGTGGCCGAAAAGGAAGAAGCTGGGATGGATATTCCATGAGGGGCTAATCTCATGGTGTTCCTGACAGGAGCAGTGTCTTACGGGGGTGCTGGTGGATGGTGAAAGAAAGCCAGCCCTGGACTGTAAGGCCTGTGAAAGCCTTCATGGACTCCCCATTGAACTGTGTGTGACTAGGAACTCCCTGCTCTTCTTTTTTTCCAAAAACGTTTCCAATTTGTAATGTACACAATTTGTAAAGATTATTTTGCATTTACAGTTATATAAAATATGGGCTGTGCTCACGTTGTTGTACCATACATCCCGGAGCCTGTCTCACACCCAGTAGTTTGGCCCTCCCCTTCCCCCACCCTTGTTCTGCCCCTCCACTCCCCCTCCAACTGGTAACCACTAGTTTGGGAAGCCCCTGCTCTTTGTGTCAGAGCATTGTTGGGGGATGTGGATGCAAAGTCACTTGAGTCGTATCTGACTCTTTTTGACCCCATGGACTATAGCCCTCCAAGCTCCTCTGTCCGTGGGATTCTCCAGGCAAGAATACTGGAGTGGTTTGTCATGCCCTTCTCGAGGGGATCTTCCCCAGCTGGGGATCAAACCTGTGTCTCTTATGTCTCCTGCCTTGGAAGGGAGTGTTCTTTACCACTAGCCCCACCTGGGAAGCCCTTTTGTTGAGGGACAGCAGGAAGGAATACTCAGGGATGACTCAGACTGAACTGGGTGTGAAAGGATTAGTCTTTTCTGACCCTCTCCATCACCAGAGGATAATTCGGATTTTGCTCTGGAGGGGAGGGGAATACAACCACTGCCCCGCCTCCCAGTCCGAGAAGAAAATGCCCTGCCCAGCCACAGGCAGCCGGCCTTTCCACTGGAGAGCAGACCCGCAGTTTCCAGCCCTGATCTCACACCAACTCTCTGGGTTTTCTGGCCATAGGAATTGGACTCAAGTACCTGGCTCTGGGGGACCTCGTCATCCTCATCACGTTCGGCCCGCTGGCTGTGATGTTCGCCTATGCCGTCCAGGTGGGGTCCCTGGCGGTCTTCCCACTGCTCTACGCCATCCCCCTCGCCCTTAGCACGGAGGCCATCCTCCATTCCAACAACACCCGGGACATGGAGTCGGACCGGGAGGCTGGCATCGTCACCCTCGCCATCCTCATCGGGCCCACGCTGTCCTATGTGCTCTACAACACCCTGCTCTTCCTGCCCTACCTGGCCTTCAGCATCCTGGCTGTGCACTGCAGCATCAGCCTGGCTCTGCCCCTGCTCACCATCCCCATGGCCTTCTCCCTTGAGAGGCAGTTCCGAAGCCAGACCTTCAACAAACTGCCCCAGAAGACTGCCAAGCTCAACCTTCTGCTGGGCCTCTTCTACGTGTTCGGCATCATCCTGGCACCAGCAGGCAGTCTGCCCAAACTCTAAGGGGACCAGTGGCCGCCTCCCCACATACAGTGTGCCCCCCTTTCTTAGGATGCATTGAAGGCAGGATCTGAGGAGAGAAGGTGGTTCAGCACCGAGGGGCCTACAGATGGCTTGTGAACTCCCACCTTTTTTTTATTATTACGTTCTTAAAGAAAATGTTTTGTTTTTGTTATTTTACTTATTTTACTCCGTTTTATGGGGACTCCGGAAACCATTCTGGCCTCAGAAGGTAAATTGGACACACAGCCCTTGTTTTATTTATAATTTCCACTAGAGGGTGTTGTCAGGTCACTTTTAAGTGGATTAAAATGCCCTGAGACTTGGCGAAGGAGCTGCCAGGATTGGCCTCCTGTCCCAGAAGAGCCGTAGTAATTGAGCCAAATGTCCTCCGTACCTTGGTCTGTCAGGATGTGTGGTGATGATCCCCCATGACCAGGAGCGCCTGTCTCACCCTGAGCTCTCGGGTCCAGTAATGCTCTGCTTGAGAGAGGACTTTGCTCATTAACAGCCCGGCTGGGCTCCTGGCTTTTTGCCTAAGTTGTGACTCAGACCCTTTCATCCTCCCTTCACTTATTGCCACGGTTAAGGAAAAGCGTCAAGATTGCCACACAACAAAGCATTTGGGCTGGGGGCTTGGAAGGAATTTAAAACCACCCTGGAGGTAGCTGAGAAAATCACTCTGCTTTTGGAGAGAAAACTGGCAGGGCAGCTGGTTTCCCTGTGGAACTCACTGGTCTGACAGGAAGGGACCCCCCGCCCCCCCGCCCACATCCCCGTCCTCCCGCCCACCTCCCCGTCCTTTTAGTGACTAGCAGGTGCTCTGAAATTGTGGAGGCCTGCTGTCCTTGCCAGCTATTGGAGGCCCACAGGGCACCCCTCCTTGCCCTTCTTTGCTGTTCCTCGCGCTCCCCTATGACCACCCTCCGTTTCTTCCTGGTCCCCATTTGTGTATTTCCCATCCACTGTTAGTTGCTAAGTTGTGTCCGACTCTTTGCAACTGTATGGACTGTAGCCCGCCAGGCTCACCTGTCGGTGGGATTTCCCAGCAAGGAATACTGGAGTGGGTTGCCATTTCCTTCTCCAATCTATGGAGCCCTGCTATTTGGGCAGCAGCTTAGCAGAGATGAGTCAGGGATGGTTGCCCCTTTTCACAGAACCACAGGATGAGCTGACGCAGGACAGTAGCCCCTCCATGAGTGATAAGCCAGTGGTCAAACAGTCCTGACCCTGATCACCCAAAATGTCAGGCCTACCAGTAAAGAAACTATGTCTTCCTCCTTGGGGACTTCTGTCCTGTACTGACCCCAATTCTCCCAAAGGCTTCTCTTGCCTTGTGTGAGATAGTTTGCACCCAGAGTGGGGAGGGGGGCAGATTCCAAAGTTGATCCAAGGTGGTTTTCATATCATTGTCCATGCAATATAACTTTCTGGGCTAGAATTGCTTGGTTGCCTTGGGTCCAAGACAGAACTAGATCGAGGCTGTTGTCATCATTTTTTTCTGTTGTGATTAAAGCCACTCTGGTGGGTATGTCAGGGTCTCGACCTGCAGAAAATAACATCAGAACCAACTCTTCATCCTTAAAATCAGGCCAATTATAACTTGGCTTCTTGAGTTAGAATTAGGCATCTTACTTGGAAAAAAACACATTTGCAGAAGTTGGAAGTTGCAGTTCTTCTAAAGTTAAAGGTGGTTTGTCTGCAGAGTTCCAGAATCCTCGAAAAGTGGTCAGAGCCCAGTAAGGAGGGTGAGGAGGACAGCACTCTCTCCTGCTTGTCTTCCCAGCACCATTTTTGTTTTATGCCAGGCTTGTGACATTTTGGTGCTCTCGGGAGTCCTGCCTTCAAAGACCAGCAGGGCATTGTCACAAGTCTTACCTCTGAAGCTGTGGGCCTGAGAGCTCCCTGTGTCCATAGACCAGACCACCTTGGTAAGGTCTTCTATCGGGGCTGTCAGTTAACTTCTGCACTGTTTCTGGTGCAGGTTTTAATGCATATTTTTATATATAAATCTTTCTAAAAGGCCAGATTCGTTGCCAGGCTTTATATGCAGGTCTCTATAATTTGTATTACACCCCTTGTTTCAATGAAAGTTTTCTTTAGACTTGTTAATAAAACCATTTTTATAATTAAAAAAAAGGAAAATGTGGATCAGTGGTCTGGCTTCCAGTTTCCCTGTGTTTTCCTCGTGCTGCTTATCTCATCGTCTGCTTGTGAACTCTGACTCATAAACCTCGAGACCAGCACGGGCACATAGGTGGGGTGGGGGCACGATGCCTGATCTTTGGTGATGAGTTTGACTGGATTCGACGAGCCCTTAGAAAAGATAGAGGTTACCTCTCCGAGGCAGTATGGGTTTGCCAAGAGCCAGTCAGGCCAGATTAACCTCTGCTTTTTCCTACTTTGACTTTTCTCCAGCGGGTCACTGTGCTGATAGATGGAGAATGTGCAGACAGAGGATGTTTGGTTTTCTGCTGGGCATTTGACAGTATGTCCTCTAGAACACAGCCAGCAAAGATACATAAAATGGATAACAGTCTAGTTAGGTGAATTTCTGCAAGACTGAAAAGGCTGCTTTGCTGTGTCAAAGGAAGGCTTTACCACAAGTGAATATGAAGCAGTGGGCTTGGGTCCCCCCCAAAGCACTATATGCCATTAGAAGGGGAAGCTCCACGGAGTGACGGCAGCAGACGTGGTGGGTGTTGACCCTGAGATACAGCTTCACTGCTTTTAAATCTGTGAGTCAGACTTACTCTGCCCCCCAGTGGACATGGATGGAAATTCAGCCTCAGTCATTTGGGTCAGTTCTCATCTCCTTAGGACTGCCCAGGACTCCTGTGCCTCCGTGGGGCCAGAGCCAGGAATATTGGCTGGGTCCTAGCTCCATCTGCTCACTGTCTGTAAGGTTGCTTCCCTGCTATTTCAAGCTTGGGGGTGGCCCTGGAATTTACCCTTGTTTCTTGGACACTCTGCTCTAGAAGGGTTCAAAATGCCCCCCGACAGCAGCCTTCCTTGCTGAGTACCATGGGCCTAGGGGGCTCTTGTCCTGGCCACCCCATCCCCATTTCGGCCCAGTCCTGTGGAAGCTTTCACTTTGTCCCTGAACTGCCTCATCCACGTGACCTACTCAAAGCATTTCCCTCCTGCCCCACCCTGGCAGCTCAGACGGTAAAGAATCTGCCTGCAATGCCAGAGACCCAGATTTGATTGCTGGGTCGGGGAAGATCCCCTGGAGAAGTGAATGGCTATTGCTCCAGTATTCTTGCCTGGAGAATTCCATAGAGAATCCTGGTGGGCTATAGTCCATGGGATCACAAAAAGTCAGACATGACTGAATGATTAACACTTTCACTTTCCACCCCTTCAGGACCTTTGCACAAAATCCCACCCAGCAGGCCTTTAGAAGCTCAATGCTGGCCTCTTCTGGAGTTGGGCAGTGACATACATCACGTTATCTTAGCAACTCTTCTGTTGTGTGTGTATGCTTAGTTATGTCCAACTCTTTGCAATCCCTGGAGCCCACCAGGTTCCTCTACCCATGGAGTTTTCCAGGCAAGAATACTGGAGTGAGTGGGTTGCCATTTCTTCCTCTAGGGGATCTTCCCAACCCAGGATTCAAACCTGCATCTCTTGTGTCTCCTGCATTGGCAGGTGGGCTCTTTACCACTAGCACCACCTCCTTTATTAAAACCAAAATCAGCCTGTTACCTGGCCTGAAGCTCAGTTGGAGTCAGTGATGAGCTCTGGCTTTCATGTTGGTTAATGTGACCTGAGGTAGAATGAATAGGTTAGTGTCCAGGACAAGGAAGGCACAGGTCCTGCCCATCCCTGTGTTGTCGACCCCATTTGGTTGGCTAAGCCCATTCCTGGGTACCCTTCCTTCTTTCTTAGTTCTTTTCTGGATAGAGCAAATGTGATAGATCAGGAGCAGGCCTTGGATGTAATATACTGGGATTTCAGCAAGGCGTTTGAGAATATGGGGTGAAATGTGAAATGCATGAAAATACAGCTCCAGGAACTTAATCTCTACCTGCATACACACACGTGCATCTTCACACTGGTAATAGCTGCGGCAGAGATTTTACGTCTCTTATTGTGGGACCCACATTCTGAAGATATTATTCCTAAGCTGGATCTTGTCCAGAAAGCAGTAGGCAGACTGGTGAAGACACTTAAAACCATGTCAGCATGGAAAGGAGGCTGGAGAGAGGTTGTATGTGTGTGTGAGTGTGGGTGTGTGTGACATCAAAGACAAAGCTAGGGACTTCCCAGATGGTACAGTGGAAAAGAACCTGCCTGCCAATGCAAGGAACATGAGTTTGACCCCTGGTCTGGGAAGACTCCACGTGCCATGGAGCAGCTAAGCCCATGGACCACAACTACCAAGCCTGCAGTCCCCAGAGTTGGTGCTCCACAGCAGGAGAAGCCTGTGCATTGTGATGAAGAGTAGCCCCTTCTCACTGCAACTAGAGAAAGCCCCTGCAAGGCAGCGAAGGCCCAGTGCAGCCAAAAAAAAGAGGCAAAGCTAGAAGAACAGGTAGAAGTTACTTGGCCCCAAATTTAAGCTCTTAGGTCAGGAAGAACTTTCTAGTTGTGAGAGGAATTGGAAAGGGAGATGTTTGAAACATCCCAGTGGGTGGTGAGTTCCCTGTGACTAGAGGCATTCAAGAGAAAGGTTGATTCCTTGTTAGGAACACTGAAGCGAAGACTTGGACATTGGGGAGGGGGTATATGAGAAGACCTTAAGGGTCTTCCCACGCTGTGATGTGGGTGCTCTGTTATGGGATCATCTCTCAGACCTGCCCCCCAGGGGCTGGGAGGACAGAGTACAAGAAACATGTTGACGCTTCTTGATGTCAGGTTGCTGTCTGTCTGCCCATGTTAACAGGCACTGCTGTGATTGATACTACTTTCTTTTTTTTTTTAAGATCACACACATACATGCACACACAGTTGATTTCCCCTTTGAAAGCCCTTGAAGGGAGGTAGATGACAGCTCCTTTCCTCTGAGCCCCGCAGACCACTCTGCAGCTAATGGACTGTCAGCCTGTTTCATTAAGGGCTCCAGACTGTGCAGGCTGGTGTAAAAGTAGTGCCTCTGGCAAGAACCTGGCACTTGGGTCTCAGCCAGTTGACATTTGTGATTTGCCCTTTTTCAAATTGGGACAGCCTTCCCAGTGTGAGGGACTAAGCCAGGATGCCAAACAGTGGTACAAACCGAGTCAGGTCCCCTGCTTGACGGGGTGACAAGAGCCAAGCCTGGCTCTTCAGGAGGGCCCGCAGACAGGTTCCCAGGGCCAGGGAAAGGTGGTAACCGCGGGGCAAAGCCCCCACCCTCCCGCCTTAGGTGCCACTGACCCACTTCAAGATGCAGGAGCTCCGGGCAGGTCCCCAGGGTCCTGAGAGGGACAGTGAGGGTCTTGATCACATGTGCTCAACCAGATTTCAAGGGTAAAAGGAAGATGCTCTGTGGCCGTCCTATGATGCTAATGTTAAGTTGGCCAGAAATTCACTGGAGTTTTTTGTAAGAAGGTACGGGAAACCTGGGGTTTCCCAGGTGACTCAGTGCTGAAGAATCTGCCAGGCGATGCAAGAGAGGAAAGAAATTCAGATTTGATCCCTGGGTTGGGAAGATCCCCTGGAGACAGAAATGGCTACCCACTCTTGTATTCTTGCCTGGAGAATCCCATGGACAGAAAAAACTGGTGGGCTATAGTCTACGGGGTCACAAAGAGTCAGACACAACTGAACGCCTGAGCACACACACACAGCACCTGGGAACCCTGAGTGAACATTTTAGTCAACCCCATACATCCAGAGAGGCAGCCCTCTGTGTGCTGTGACTCCAGAGGCACCCTAAGTCCGCACCCCCTTACTCCTGCCATAGCCTTGTCCCTCTGTCTCCTAGCCTGCCTTAGGATTATCCCCATTAGGGTCACAGGGGGTGTAACCGGGTGGGACTGAGCATGGTGTGGGTATCACACGCCTGTTAGTTTGTCAACTGTCTATTGTCAGCACCCCCAGGAGCTGGTAGGACTAGGGTACTTTATTCACCTAAGTCATCTTAAGCACAGGGCTTGGGGGCTCAGAGCAGGAGCTGAAGGACCGAGCCACCTCTGGGAGCAGCTGGACTTGTAGGGCTGACCGGCAGGTGTGAGAGTTCTGACCATTCACATCAGCTGCCCCTGAGCAGCAAGGGGTTGGGAGGGGAAAGGAAGCTGGGCAGTACCTCTTAAGATCTTTTAAGATCCAGCTCATCTTCCTGGTACACGTGCTGCGTGCTCAGTTGTGTCTGACTCTTTGCGATCCCACAGACCGTAGCCCGCTAGGCTCCCCTGTCCATGGAATTCTCCAGGCAAGAATACTGGAGTGGGTTGCCATTTTCTTCTCCATCCTGGTACATGGAAGCCTCTAAATAAATAAATGTTTCCTGAAATACTTAGTGAATGACAGTAATAAAGCTATCATGTGCTAGGCATTGTTCTCAAAGCTTAACTACATTATTATTATTTTAAAAATTATTTTTAATTTATTTTTGGCTGTGCTGGGTCTTGGTTGCTGCGTGGGCTTTTCTCTAGTTGCGGGGAGCCGGGCTACTCTCTGGTTGCAGTGCACAGGCTTGTCATTGCAGTGGCTTCTCTTGTTGGGGAGCACGGGCTCTAGGGTGCTCGGACTTCTGTAGTTGCAGCACATGGCCTCAGTCGTTGCAGCTCTGGGCTCTAGAGCACAGGCTCAATAGCTGTCATGCATGGACTTAGTTGCTCCATGGCGTGTGGGATTTTCCTAGACCAGGAATTGAACCTGTGTTTCCTGCAATGGCAGACGGATTCTTTACCACTGAGCCACCAGGAGAGCCCTAAATACATTCTTTTAAGCCTCAGAAAACCTCAGGAATGGTGTATTAAGATCTTTTTTTTATCATGAGAGAGGAAACTGAGGTTGAGGGAGATGCTTACATTTGCCCAGGGTCACCCAGCTAGTTGGGTTTCCTAGGTGGCGCTAGTGGTAAAGAATCTGCCTGCTAATGCAGGAGATATAAGAGATGCGGGTTCGATCTCTGGGTCGGGAAGATCCCCTGGAGGAGGGCGTAGCAACCCTTTCCAGTACTCGTGCCTGGAGGGTCCCCACGGACAGAGGAGTCTGGCGGGCTACAGTCCATGAGTGTCACACAGAGTCGGATGCGACTGTAGCGACGGCATGCTCACACACCCAGCTAGTAAGTGATAGAGCCACGGTTCTTACCTGAACTGCTTCAATGCAAGTTCTGCACCTCTTCTGTGTCTTTGCATGTCCTGCAGTGCCTTGTACCCTGGAGTCTCAGTTAATTGGTCTGCCCTGGGGAGTGGGTGGGTGGTGAGGGAGGGGGAAGCAAGGCTGGGGGTGTGGGTGCCTGAGAAGGGAATTTTAGAAGCATCAAGAATGACACAGTCTTCACCACTTCCTCAGTCCCACCAATGCTCTTAGGCAGGGGCTCCTGGGGTGGCTCCCAAGAGTATGCGAGCGACCAGGCCAGCAGTGGGCCCAGGGAGGTGGCTCAGGGCTAAGGAGGTGGTTCCAGGTAGGACAGTGTGCTCCTTGCTGGTGGTGCTCTAACACAGGAAGCAGAGAGCCTGAGACCTGGCCGAAGAGTCAAGCAGTTGTACATAGAGGAGGTAGGTACCAAGGGTTGGGCACTGCCCTTGGCCTTGGCATTGGGCTGCTGCCCTCTGGTCTTCTAGGTTAGGAAGACCAGAGGGCAAACCCTCTGCTCTGTGCCCTCCAGCACCCCCAGGAGGCCAACTCTGTGGAGATAATAATTAAACCCACTTGTCTAACCTGCTCTGGCCATGTGGGCTGAGGTTTCGGGTCAAATCTGCCCCTGCCCGCCCACGATGACACAGGAAGGTCCATCCTCAGGTAAAATTTCTCCTCCTGTTCCCCCAGGTGCCTACCTCCATTTTCTGTGCTGCTTGCTGTCCTCACCCAGCCACTGAATCTGAGTGCCCACATCAGGGATATGAGTGACTCTGCTTCCTGAACATGTGGCTGGGGGAGACTTCAGTCTCTTCAGGGAGGCAGAGCCCCTCCCTGCCTTCAGGATGTGCAGCATCCGGAGCTGAGAGTTACATGTGTTTGCGATACAGTCCCCTCTCTGTGTTCAGTGAGGGGAGGCTGACGCATGTCAATGGTCAGCTAACCCCTGACAACCACAGTGCATTGAGGGTAGAGATGGGGTGCTGGATGGAACTGATCAGGAAGGCTTCCTGGAGGAGGTGATGATGAGTCATGATTAAGGCTTCCAGGAAGAGGTGGCCATGAGGCTGATGGTTTTCTCAGAAACTTGAGGTGCTGGTGGACAGCTGTTCCCAATTTGCCTAGCTGGAGAAAGTCCCTGGGATGCTGCCCAAGAGTGCAGATGAAGTTTTCCCTAATCAATGTCATTGGCAACGCAGCACACAACTGCAGCACTGAGGCAGGTGTGCTGAGGGCTGTCACATCACTGCCAAGGTCAAAGCCTGAAGAATGAGAAACCCTGACACTTCCTCACGGAGACACAAACAGGAGGGGAGGTGGGTATTTAATCAGCCAAGGCTGCCAATACCTAATCAAGATGAATGGCCTTGAGAGACAAGGCCCAGGGAAGGCATCGTGTTGGGAGAATGGGAAGACTGCCTTGCTTCAGGCTGCACTGAAACTGGGGGATAGCAGGTGAGGAGGAGCCCAGATGTGGGGTCAGAGGTCATCAGTGAGGGCCTTCTAGCCAATGCTTATCCTGGCCAGAGACCTTCACTGAGAACCTACTGGGTGCCAACTCTGTCCTAGGATTCAAGATGAATGGGTATGCCCTTGCCTTTTAGGCTCATAGTGAACTGGTGGGGAGCACACATACATGTTTTATTCTGACGTCATCCTGAGTGTCATAACAGAGGCACAAGAGCTGTGCAGAGATTACATTCTCCACTCCCCACTGTCGCAGACTCTGATCTATTCACTGGCTAGGATAAAAGCCTCTTTCTCACCTCTGCTTCTCTCTGGCGCCACCTGCAGGCAGCTATGAGAAGAGACAGTCAGTTACAGTTAAATGAGCAAGAATTATGTTCCAACCCTCCACTAGGCTCTGGGGTGTACTGGTGAGTGAGACCAGTTCCCTATCCTCAGGAATCTTACAGTCCAAGAGGAAAGACAGACAAACAAGCACTTCCGACATCACTCATGGAACTTCACTGTGAAACACTTGTGGAGTCTGACAGCACTGGGTTTAATTCAGTTCAGGCTGTATCACTCACCCTATGGATGTGCTCAGCCAAGCCATGAGCTTCCAGTTCCTTCTCTACACAGGAGGATGATAGTATTTGCTTTGTAGGGTACTTTTGAGTTTAAATGAAATATGTTCAGAGAATACTTAGCATGGTATCTGGGATGTAGCAGGCACCTCTTGTTGTTATTTTGTTGTTAAGTCATGGTTGACTCTTTCCAACCCATGGACTGTAGCCTGCCAGACTCCTCTGTCCATGGGATTTCCCAAGCAAGAATACTGGGGTGGGTTGCCATTTCCTTCTTCAGGGGATCTTCTTGACCCCGGGATGGAACCCCCATCTTCTGCATTGGCCAGCAGATCCTTTATCACCGAGCCACCTGGGAAGCCCAGACATTTGTTAGAGTCCCCTTTCCTCTCTTACTGATGAATATTTTAGAGTGTGGTTGTTTCTGTATGATCTCAGACTTCCCCACTAAAGGGCAGAAGACCCACAGCTGACATCATGGTGTTCTTCACAGCACTGGAGCAATACCTGGTACAGTCATTCATTCACTCAACAAACATTCACTGAGCATCTGATGAGTGTCAACTGAAACTGTGTGTGCTCAGTCGTGTCTGACTCTTTGTGACCCCATGGACTGTAGTCTGCCAGGATCCTCTGTCTTTGGGATTTTCCAGGCAAGAGTACTAGAGACGATTGCCATTTCCTGCTCCAGGGTATCTTCCTGACCCAGGGATTGAACCTGCATCTCTTGCATCTTCTGCATTGGCGGCAGATTTTTTTACCACTGTTCCACTGATAAGTGTCAGGCGCTGTGTTAAAAGCTAAAAATACAAGGTGACCAAGTCCGTGCCCCACTGGGCTTATAAAATAGTAAGGGAGACTGAAGAGAAATGAAACTATTCACTGTGAAACTCTATGTGTGCGTTGGGGAGGGGATCCATTTAGTAATTTCCTCGGGGGGGCTCTGCTTTGGCACCCACGCAAGGTTCTATGAGGAAACCCATTTAGAACCTTTGCTCAGGAGATTGGAATCCCAGTGGGGTAACTGTGGGACAGTTGGCCCTCCCCTACCAGAGCCTAGTACCCCTGAGCTTCTGGTCTTGGGGCTTCCTCAAGAAGCCTTTCGTCTGGTCTAAATGGCTTCCTCTTTGAATGCCCCATGGTGCTGGGAGCCTGACCATTGAGCAGGTGCTAAGAGAGTATTGGATGGAGAGACAGATGGTCTTATGTACGGATGTAAGTGGCCTGTCATTCAGAGGAGCTTCAAGAATCTCTAAGTTAGGGACTTCCCTGGTGGTCCAGTGGTTAAGACTCTGGACCTGCCTGTCAATTCAGGGGACACTGGTTTGATCCATGTCAGGAAACTAGAGCCTGCATGCTGCAACTAAAGACCCAGTGCAGCCAGATAAATAAATAAAGACTCCTCATTTCCTTTGCAGGATGCGTGGGTTTGATCCCTGTTTGGGGAACTAGGATCCCTCATGCCACACAGTGTGGCCAAAAATAAAAAATCTCTAAGTTAAAGGAATTTTCAGGGCATCATATTTCCTAAGTGCCATGGGGAGTGATGCCCTCATCTCCTTGGGCTCCTGTCAGGGTTCAACCAGTGAAGGACATTCAGCAAACATCTGAAGTCTGTTTTACCAGGGTTGTCATTATATTAAAAAAAAAACTTGCCCACATACATGTGTGTGCACCTATGTACACGTGTGTATGTGTGTGCATGTGTATACATGCAGGGACACCCACCCCTCTGCTTCCTCACTGACAGGGCAGTTATTGCTCTGGGTGTTCAGGATGAGCTGAAAATTAATGAAACTCAATGCAATGAGCGACACCTTGTAAAACAATCTCAATTACCAGATAACCAATCTCCGTGCAATTCCAGAGAGGATAAAAGGAAACCACGGGGGCTGTGAGCAAATGATAGCCCCAAGCCGCTCGGGCAGAGCAGGGAGATGGAGCAGTCCGTTATCCTGCCAGCTCAGGACAGAGGTGGGGCATGGGGCGGGCTGCTTTCATGAGAAGAGCCATTGCTTTTCTGAGAAGGGACAGCGGGGAGGTGTTGAGCGGAAGATTAGTCAGGTGGGGAAGACTGTTGTGAAATCTGAGCCCCCAGCCCTCGGTTGCAAGCTAATCTTGTTCAGCCTGCGAGCTGGGAGAAGACCTGCTTCCTCAGGCGGTACCCCCCCCCCCCACCTCCGCCCCCGGAGAGGCCAGGCCCTGCCCCAGACACCCCACTGCCGGCTGGGGAGATCTGCGGTACCCGTTCTCCAGTCCCTTGCAGAGGGTCTGATCACCCAGTCTGGCTGGCTGCTCTTGGAAGTGGCCTGGGCTGCTGGGAGGAGGGGGTCTAAGCCGTGGGAGTGGTACAGTCCACACTGCCCAGGGGTACAGTCTCCATCCTCCAAGTTTACCACACTTTCTCTGGGAGGGTTTCCTTCCCACCTCCCCACGACCTTGAGACCAGTGCTTGCGCAAGGTCACAGGGTCACAAAATGGCAGATCCTCCACCTGAATCGGCTCTTTTACTCTCTACGCAGCGCTCATTTGGTTTAAAATCTTGTTCATTTTCAATGCTTCTCCTTACAAAGACAGGGAGGGTGGTGGAAAGTGTGATGGGTTGTTTTTGTTTTTTGTAAACCTCATTTTCAATTTAAATCTCCTTTAAAATATGGAAAGAACCACAGCTGCTTCTCTCATCATTGTCTTCCTCTCCCATTCCCTTTCCTGCCTCTCCTCCTGCTTCCCTCCCTAACCCTTCTTCCAGCTCCCCCTGCACATGGGGCCTTCTTGAACTAGTTGCCCTGTGTTTATTGAAGGAGAGGTAGAAGAAGCAGGGTTGAGGGGCCCATCAGGGAGAGCGTCTTGGGGTTACCACTGCCGAGAGGAGGATGGATGATTCTATTTGCTTTGTGCAGCCTGAGGTCATCTCAGCCGTCCCTCCAGTCTGGAACAGAAGCATGTCTCCTGCATCTTTGGCAGATATCATCTTTGGGCTGAACAGCCTCAGACAAAATTTCCTACCAAAACCCACACTGCAGTGCCTCAGGGCCCTTGTCCTCAATGTTTCTGCTGTCTGACCTGAATTAGGTTCACATCATCGGGCTTCCCGGGTGGCTCAGATAGTAAAAAATCTGCCTGCAGTGCAGGAGACCTGGGTTCCATCTCTGGGCCGGGAAGATTCCCTGGAGAAGGGAATGGCAACCCACTCCAGGATTCTTGCCTGGAGAATTCTGTGGACAGAGGAGCCTGGCAGGCTACATAGTACATGAACTCGCAGAGTCAGTCACGCCTGAGTGCCACTTTCAGTTCACTTTCATGTGTGCATCACATGTGGGACTCATCTCAGTTCCAGGATGGAGTTATGATTTGTGTCGTCCATCTCATAGATGAGGAAACCGAGGCTCCTGCTGCAAAGTTAAGCACCGTACTCTCAATATCCCTAGACAGATCCATCCTTGAGAGGTCACAGAGCCAGTGGCCAAGCTGGGATTAGAAGCCAAGTCCTTTGACTCCTCACCCAGTGCTCTTTCCACCAGGCTCTGTGGTGTGGACCAGCATCCTGACCTTGGTCCCAGCCTTGAGAAGGCAGCACCAAGATCGGAGGACTTGAGAGTCCCAACTTTCTTCTGAAGCAGAAGCCCAGCCCATGACAGAGATAAAAAGCAAGCCGAGAGGCAGGTCTGATCCTGCGGAGAGCAATGATAGCTCCCCGGGTGAGGATAAAGCAAACAAGCAGGAGGACAACGGGGAGATAATCTCAGAAATGATGGAGTGCCGGTTGCTTCTGCAACCGTGGGGCTGCATCTGGGCGCCTGTGCTGACATGAGCTCCGCCCCCGGATCCACATTGTCATGAGCTTGTTGGAAAAACAGATGTTATTGTCCTCTGTTCCCGTCCCTTTATCCCTAATAGGCACTTAAGTGCAGGAGGGGGAACAGAGAAACCGAGACAGAATTGTGTGTCTATTTCAGGCTCTTTCTGGAAGGTTGCATTTCTGTGGGATTTGGAGTTTGGGATGGACTGGGTGCGGGAAGGACCTCCACCCTTGCCCTGAGTGGTCTGGGTCAGCCTTGGGGAGGAGCTGCCCTGGCTGAGGACTGGTTCCTTCCTTCTCTCTGAGGTCCACCACCTGGACTGGACACTTAATTGACATTGGGGAAAGGGATGATGGGGACCTCTGGCCTTCTGCCTTGACTCTCAGAATCTGGGAGGTTGGGTGGGGTCAAGGGGACTTCCCGGCGGCTCAATGGTAAAGAACCCTCCCGCCAACGCAGGAGACACAGGAGAGGCAGGTTCACTCCCTGGTTCGGGAAGATCCCCTGGAGAAGGAAATGGCAACCCACTCCAGTGTTCTTGCTTGGAGAATCCCATGGATAGAGGAGGCTGACAGGTTACATACAGTCCATGGGGTTGCAAAGGGTCAGACAGCACTTAGTGACTAAATAACAGCAGCAACATGAGGTCAAGAGCTGATGAGATCAAAGTCCTGGGTTGCATTTTTGTTTGGGATTCAACCATTCATTCAGTGATCTGCTGCTGAGCACATTCTTAAAGGCAGGACCCTACACATGACAGCAGCATGCTGGTTTGCGGGTGAAAACTTTTCAGGGAAAGCGCAGTATATCCTCTTACATCAAGTCATCGTGGCTATGATTTAATGGAAGCTCAGAGGCTCTCCTGCACCTAAACAGCTCTGCAGCAACCTGCCTGGTGCCTCAGATTCCATCATCAGTCAGCCCTGTGAATGAAAGCGTTATATCTCCCAGAGGTCCTTGCTAAAATATAAGTGTGTAACTGAGGAGGGCTCACAGAGGGCAAAAAAAATCTACCCGTCGCTATGGAGAACAGGCGATGGGGCCCAAAATGAGTGCTGTGTGAGGTGGTGAGTTTTGATGGGAGACAGAAGAGAAGAGAAGTGTCCAGCTCATGGGCTGCTGCCCTGGGGGGGAGAGCCTGAGGGGTTGGATGAGAGAATGAGGGATTTAGGGGAGTCAATTCTCAGAGGGACCTGTTTCCATGCACCACTGGTTGCCCCATTCTTTTTAAAAAATAAAGATTCAACTCAGGCTTTATTTATTTATTTACTTTTGCCTGTGCTGGGTCTTCATTGCTGCATGGGCTTTTCTCTGGTTGTGGTGAGCAGGTGCTACTCTCTTGTTTTGGAGCATGGGCTCTAGGGCTCAAGGCTTCAGGCTCAGCAGTTGTGGCCATGGGCTTAGTTGTTCCATGGCATGTGGGCTCTTCCCGGATCAGGGATCGATCCCATGTCTCCTGCAGTAGTAGGCAGATTCTTTACCCCTGAGCCACCAGGGAAGCCCCCATTCTGCTTTGAGACTGACAGTACAAGACTTAAGAACTATCCTAGCCCTTCTGCACCTGTTTGGAGTATGGGGAGAACTTTAAATGCTCTGCTGACCCTCAAACCCTGGAGGCTCAGAGATGGGACCCCCTCTGTCCCCACTGGTGCCTCCTCCACATCTCAGTGGGATAGATGGGGCAAAGAAGGGGTGGATGGAGGCCCCAGTGTCCTGTCCATCCCCCATGACCCTGAAGCCTCACCTGGAGCCACACCATACTCTCTGCCTGCCTCCTCCCCTACTGGGGTCCAGGGGCTGATTACAGGTGAGCTCAGGCCCCCAGCCAGGGGTTTCCCAGGGTGGCAGAGAGCACCCTGGTCCACCTGGACAACTTTGATGAAAGGAAAGAGAGCCTAATCCTTGAGTGGGATCTGGGGAGACCCTGTTCTGCCATCCTCCCTACCTGATGGGTATTAGGGAGCTAATTAACTGGGGATGAGCCCACCTAGCAGAGATGCCCTTTGTAATCTCTGATTACTTAATGTTCAGAACCTCTTTCACCTCCCTGTAGCAGAACTTCTAAAAAAAAGTCACATAATAAAGCACATTAGAATTCATCTGAAATGGTCTCCATAAAGATGGTTATTATTGCCTAGTGATGATTCTTGGTGAACGCGCAGGCTCACTGAACATCAGAGCTGAGGGAGGGCTCACCCCTCCCCCTGTAGCCCCTTTGTCCTGCTCTAGGAAGCACTCAGGAAGGGTCTCTCACCCTCCCCTCCTCTCTTCGTCCCTGCCAGCTCACCTGACTTCCACACTGTCCAATAGCTTGCCACGCTTTCCAAGTGACAAGGGTTGGGTGATGACCGCTGTCCAGGAGAAAATGGAAGGAAAGTGGCCTCAAAGGCTTGCTCACCTCCAGTCACTCCTCCAGGATATATATACCCTTACAATTTGTGAGTTCTTCTGAATGGACATTACATCTCTATAAAATATTTACCCCTCCAAAGCCCTTTGTCTAGTAGAGATTGTTAATACTATTTAACAAAGGGCTTTGGGGGTAAATATTTTATTGAGATAATTGCTGTGAGGGTGGAATGGAACAAGTAGTCAAAAGCAGTGGATAATCCACAATTATTTTGGATTTGGAACTGGAATGAGTACCTCACGCACAACATGCACTTGTTTGGAACGTATTTACTTGTGTGTGTGCTTTTGTTACTATTAAAATTAATTGTAATACCACTCACCCCTGTGGGTGAGATGGCCCAGAAGCATCCCCTGGGGCACTGAAGTCCGATGGAGGCAGGATTAAGACTGTAACATGAGGACTTCCCTGGTGGTCCAGTGGTAAAGAATCAGCCTGCCAATGCAGGGGACACGGATTCGATCCCTGGTCTGGGAAGATCCCACATGCAACTAAGCCCGTGCACCACAACTACTGAGCCCACCCTCCAGAGCCCTTGAGCCACAACTCCTGAGCCCAGGTGCCTAGAACCTGTGCTCCACAAAAAAAGAAGCCACTGCAATGAGAAGCCCTCACAGCAACCAAAAGTAGCCACCACTCGCTGCAACTGGGGAAAGCCTGTGCACACAATGAAGACCCAGTGCAGCCAAAATAAATTAACTAATTTAAAAAAAAGAGTGGATATGTGTATACAGAGGATGAAATGGTTGGATGGCATCATCGACTCAATGGACATGAGTTTGAGCAAACTCCAGGAGATAGTGAAGGACAGGGCAGCCTGGCATGTTGCGGTCAGTCCAGGGGGTCACAAAGACTCAGCCAAGACGGTGATTGAACGACAGCAACAGTGTATGTATATGTGTATAACTCATTAACTTTGCTGTACAGTAGAAACTAACACAACATTGTAAATTGACTACATTCCAATAAAATTTTTAAGAAAGAGTTTGATGTGGGTCATCTCCTCCCCCCATCTGCTATCCCCTCTCTTAGCGTTGGGTGTGGTCACTGTTTATGTCACTGCAATGCACATTTCATTCCTGCTTTGGTGGGTACCAAAGTCAGGTCTTCAGTGCTTGCCACCTCCCCTTGGCATGAAGGATCAGAAAGAAACTGTCCATTGGAGGAGGGCCCGAGAGCCTGATCCCAGACTGGTGACTATGGCACCCTGTTTGGGACAAGCCCCCTTCCTGTGGCAGGTCCCCTTAGCAGGGTGCTTTTGCCCCACTCTTCCCGTCATGATGCAGAGCCTCCTACCCAGTCCCTTAAATCTGAGTCGATCCTTGACTTACTTTGACCAATAGAGGATGATGAAAAGGAAGCTGTACACTGTCCCAGCCCAGACCTCGACAGGTCTTCAGCTTCTGTTCTCCTCGCTCTGGGCGGATAGCCACATGAAGGAGGCAGGTCCAGCCTCCTGAAAGGAGAGAGGCCGCATGAAGAAGAGAGGAGCCGTCCAAACTGAGGTCCCCAGACCACCCAGCCGGCAGCCTGCACCAACCACCGGACATGTTGGTGAGGCCAGTTTTATTATTAAAATTTTTTATTCATTTATTTTTGGCTGTGCTGGGTCTTCCTTGCTATGCACGGCTTTCTCTAGTTGTGGTGAGTGAGGGCTACTCTCTAGTTGCGGTACTCGGGCTTCTCATTGTGGTGGCTTCTCTTGTCATGGAGCATGGGTTCTAGGTGCACCAGCTTTAGTAGTTGGGGTGCACAGGCTTAGTTACCCTATGGTATGTGGAATCTTCCAGGACCAGGGATTGAACCCACATTCCCTGCTTTGCTAGGCAGGTTCTTAACCACTGGACCACCAGGGAAGTTCCAGGCCAGTTTTAGACCCTCCGTTCTTCCCAGCCACCAGCTGACTGCACAGGAACCCAGAAAAGATTGGCCCAAGTCATCCACCCACAGAATCACGAGCAAACACCTCCATTGTTGTTCCAAGTCACTAAATTTTGGGGTGGTTTGTCACATGGCAATTCATAATGGATGCAGTCGCTAATGCCTCCACCTGAGCACCTGCTGGCCAATGCCAGCATCCCAGGGACAAGACTGCACCCCCAGGACTGTCCATTCTTCCATACACAAGCCCCAGAAGCAACTCTTTGCCCAAGATTTCTTTCTTTGTGCCTCCCCACTGGTTTCCAGGGCAGACACGGCAGTGCCCATTGCTCTTTATTAGTTTAATATATGTTGAAGCCTCCAAATGGATGCTGGGGCCCAGGTGGAACAGATGAAATGTGACTAAGTTCTAGGGGGATGATTGATAATGAGTAGGGACTGGAAAATCAATTGTGTTAATTCCTGGTCTGTCACTGGGACCGAGAATTAATGAGAAAATCTGTCTAACTTAATGGTATTTACACATTATACAGAGTGTGATAAAATTGTCCGCAGGTGCTGTCTGGCATTCCAATTACATAAGGCCTGCACAGCCTGAGGGGCCAGCAGGTCTGAGCTGTCGAGGACCTGGGCCAGGCATGTAGAGACTTACTCAGATGCCCCAACTACCACACTAACCTCTCAATGGGTCCGAGGCCTGGCATGGGTCTCACTGACATGACTGGTCCCTGCCTGGTGTGGGCCATCCAGCTGGCAATGTCATAAGGATGTGCTGGAGGGCACATTTATGAGCCTGCTTTGAAGATAACCACTCCAGAAGCCATGTGGCCAGTTGGACCACAACCAGGGATGGGTTCTGTCTTATGTGTTGGCATGATTTGAGAGACACAGATGGTCCTTCTGGCCCTAGCCCTCTGGCCCCAGGGTCAGTCATCACTAGGCTGTCTGACACCATAGCCTCACCAGTCACCATTGGAAGATGCCTTGAAAAGTCTCATAGAAACTGATGGAAAAGACTGCCTCGGAGTCTGAGTGTCTGCTTCCCTGAAATTCTGTAGAAGGGCTTGTCCCCACTAAGGCTATCAGGGAGGTATCCCTGAGAACCCCCAATTCCTGATATTCACACCCTTATATGGTCTTCTTTCATATTGAATGAGGGTTCAATAAGATATTACAGAAATTACTGTGACTTCTGAGGCCAGTTCAGAGACTTCCCTGGTGGTCCAGTAGTTAAGATTCCACCCTTCCAATCCAGGAGGTGTGGGTTACATCCCTGGTTAGGGAACTAAGATCCCATATGCATGATGTGGCCAAAAAAAAAAAAAAAAAAAAAAGGCCAGTTCACACACACACACACACACACACACACACGCATTTGTGTGTGTGTATATATATACACACACAAATATACATATACATAGGGTTTCCGAGGTGGTACCAGTGGTAAAGAATCAGCTTGCCAGTGCAGGAAACACAAGAAATGCAGGTTAAATCCCTGGGTCGAGAAGATCCCCTGGAGGAGGGCATGGTAACCCACTCTGATATTCTTACCTGGAGGATCCGATTGCCAGAGGAGCCTGGTGGGTTACAGTCCATGGGGTTTCAAAGGGTCAGACACGACTGAGGTGACTTAGCACTCATACATGCATACATATACATAAAGGCAGCTTCTGCCCTGTTCTCTCATATCACTCACTCTGGGGAAGCTACCACCATGTGGAGAGGAACTGAGGCCTCCTGCCAGCAACCAGCCCCATGAAAGTGTAGCATCCTGGAGGTAGGTCCTCCAGCCCCAAGCCTTCAGATGACCACAGTCCTGGCTGATATCTTAACTGCAACCTCAAAAGAGACCCAGAGCAAGCTTGCTCCTGAATTCCTGTCTCGCAGAAACAGAAAGGGATAATACATTTAGATGTTTGTTGTTGTTTTAAGCTGCTAATTTTAGGGATAATTTGTTACATGGCACTGGATAACTGATACAGGTGAGGAAGGAGATGGGTGGGCAAGGCCAGAGATATTTCACCGGGGATGTGGAACTGATGGAAGACACCCCCTTGTACCCTCTCTGCACAGTTCGCGTGAAATCCAGAAATCCACTGTTGTTGTTGTTGTTTGGCAGCACTGCATGGTATGTGGGATCTTAGTTCCCTGACCAGGGACTGAACCCGCGTTCCCTGTATTGGAAGCTCGGAGTCTTAACCACTGGACTGCCAGAGAAGTCCTCACTTTTATATTTTGCTGATTCCCCAAATACCGTAACTTTCCCACCTCTGTGCCTAAGCGTGCTTACTCCTCTGCCTAGAATGCCCTTTTGCCTCCCCTCCACCCCGCACTGCACCTCCTCTTCTCCTCTTTTTCCTTCTCCTTCTGAGATGAACTCCTACTCAGCCATCAGGACCCAGCTCGGATTGGCCCTCCTCTGGGAAAGCCTTCCCAGTCTTTCTTGGGCAATTTTGGTCACCTTCTTTGGCACCCCTGAAAGTGGCTCAGTCATGTCTGATTCTTTGCAACCCCAAGGACTATACATGGAATTCTCCAGGCCACAATACTAGAGTGGGTAGCCTTTCCCTTCTCCAGGGGACCTTCCCAACCCAGGGATTGAACCCAGGTCTCCCACATTGCAGGCAGATTCTTTACCGACTGAGCCACAAGAGAAGCCCTTGTGGAGACCCTATTGGCATCCCCGGGGAGACCCTGTTTTTCAATGGATACCTGAGGGGGTTGAGCTGTAATGATTGGTGCCATGAGTTCTAGCTGGAGTTTAGAACTTGAATTTCATTAATCAACTCTGCCCTCCCTCTCTGTTCACTAGTACCCAGGGAGATGTTCAATGGAAGGGTGTTGAATGAATAAATGAATGAATGAGCAAGCATCCAAGGCCACTTTGGGGAGGAAGAAAGGGTCCGCATTAAACCTGCCTTGTGGGTAGGAGGGCAGAGCTTGGCCTGAACAAATGGAAGGAGTGCAGGCTGGTTATTGTGTCTGTAAGTTTCACATCTGCTCATCCCAACACCAGTGAGAGAGCTCTTACCTCTGGCTGCCCCAGAGCTTCCCGGGGTCAGGAGAAAGGGTCTCACTTGGGAGGCCCCCATGTCTGTGTGTCCCATTCAACCCCTTTCCTGACCCCTGCCCTTCCTGGCTCTGTTTTCCATGCCTCACAGGCAGCCCTCCAGAGTCCCTTCCTTTCATACAAACCTAGAGGGCAGGTGAGTGGGTGGCCAGACAAATCTGATTTCTGAAGCAGGTTTAAAGGTCTCTTCCCAGAGTTCCTGAGCTCATTTCTCCTTTCTCTGTCTCCAAAGTGCCAGGGCAGCAATTCAGAGCTCAAATGCCCGAGCAGGGGTGCAGCCAAGTTCTTTACAGCACAGAATGAATTTGTTGTGTGAGGATTCTTTGGCCTGAAGGATTGCTTAACGTCCTTATGTCACCCGGCGTCCCAGCCTGGCTGGTGCTCAGAGTCGGGAGAACTGCCTTGCGTGCCAGTTGACTGAGAGGAAGGCTGAGGGGGGCTGAGGTCAGGGAGGCGTCACCTGCAGACTCTAGCCCTACTGCTGGCCACTCCTATTTATTGATTTATTCCCATTGTAAGCAAAGCTTATTTCTTTTCAAATGTTTTAAGTCTTTATTGAATTTGTTACAATCCTGCTTCTGTTTTATGTTTTGTTGGTTTTTTGGCCACAAGACATGTGGGAGCTTAGCTCCCCACCCAGGGATCATACCAGCATCCTCTGTATTGGAAGGCAACGTCTCAACCACTGGACCACCAGGGAAGTGAAAGGTTGTTGCTGAATCACGTGAAGACACCAGGATTCTTGGCCCCCGGAGGAGAAGAATTCAATCCGGGGCCAGAGACGAGGCTTGATCGCTCAGAGCTTTTGTGTAATAAAGTTTTATTAAAGTATAAAGGAGATAGAGAAAGCTTCTGACATAGGCATCAGAAGGGGGCAGAAAGAGTACCCGCTTGCTAGTGTTAACAATGAAGTTATATAATCCAAAGAATGTCTAGAGGTTGTAAAGACCTCATCAGACCTACTTCCATTAAGATAACACTGTCCTCAGGCAGGATACATCCTTGTAAAGACCAGGTCTACTCCCATAATTTACATTTTAAGATAACAGAAGGTTTAATCCAGAGACTGTCCTTAGGCAGGATACATTATTGTTATATAATCCTAAGGAATGTGGAGAAAGAAAAAAAGTTTGTCCTTTCTTTCTCCTTGAGAATTCCAGACCCCTCTCTCCTTGGGGACCCCTAGACTCCTTATCAACCTGCCTAGGAAATGACTCTCTCAGAAGTCCCTATTTCTTTTTTAAATTGAACTATAGTTGATTTACAGTGTTGTGTGAATTACTTCTGTACAGCAAAGTAATTCAATTATACACGTATTGTTGTTTTTCAGTCTCTAAGTCATGTCCGACTCTTCTACTATGGACCGCAGCATGCCAGCCTTCTACTATGGTTTATCACGGGAAAGTTAATCTAGTTCTCTGTTCTATATAGTACATGCTAAGTTGCTTCAGTTATGTCTGACTCTGTGACACCATGGACTATAGGCTGCCAGGCCCCTCTGTCCATGGGATTCTCCAAGCAAGAATACTGGAGTGGGTTGCCATGCCCTCCTCCAGGGGATCTTCCCGACCCAGGGATCGAACCCGTGTCCCTTGCATTGGCAGGTGAGTTCTTTACCACTAGCAACACCGGGGAAGCCTGTGCTATATAGTAGGACCTTGCTGTTTATTCATTCTGTATATAACAGTTTACATTTGCTGACCCCAAACTCCTACTGGATCCCTCCCCAGCTCCCCCAACCCCCTACTCTTATTTATTAAGTATGTAGCAAAATCAAGTCCCAGAGAAAGAAATCATTTGTCTGAGGTCCCATGGCAGGAAGTGGCAGAGCTGAGATTTGCTCCCAGGCCTGTCTGACTTCAAAGACCCCTTCTCTGAAACCACTGTCTCAGCCTGACCCGGCCACTCCTGGAATCATGCAGCTCCCTCCCATCCCCTCTTACCCCCATCCCCAGCTCCCAGCACATCCAGGGGTCTTATGTGTTTTCATGAGGACTGAGTCAGAGGCCAAAGATAATGACAGCCTGGGCTGGAGGGTCCTGGGTCCCTAACACCCATTGGCCCCTCCAGCTCCCAGAAGGCAAACGGAGATCCTGGGATTTCCTGCTCAGCTGAATTCTACTCCCTCTGGAGCAGAGAAGGGTGGTTTGCCATGTCTGGGGGAGGTGGCGCGTAGCTTTGGAAACTGCAGTGCATGTGGAAACCTATGAACCAGAAGAGGTGGAGGAATGATTAAAGAGAGAAAGGATTAAAATCTACAGGGCTCCCCATGCTCTGCAGAGCCTCTCCCGCAAGTGGTGCTGTGATCTCTTTATTAGACAGCCAGCTGGCCGCCAGCTGCAGCGGTAAGAAGGGCTGAGTCCCTGACCCCAGCCTTAAGTCTTGGAGAAAGCAGCGTTTGGGGGCATGGAGGTGGGAAAGGCAGGGTGTGTTTGGCAAGCGGCAAAACAGAAGTGGAATTCACTTGGCTAAAAATCAGGGTGAAGTGAAGGGGAGACGCACGGGAATGTATTTTATCAGCTCCACACCCTGGGTAAGATACCCCTGACCCTGCCCACCTGTCTCCCTCCCTGTCTGTATCAGTTATCTAATGCTGTATAACAAATCACTCCCCAAACTTAATAACTTAAAGCAATAACGAACGTCTATATATATTATCTCTTTCTGTTTCTGCGGGTCAGGTACTCAGGAGCAAGTTCACTCTGGGTCTCTCTTGAGGTTGCAGTCAAGATGTCAGCCAGGGCTATGGTCATCTGAAGGCTTGACCAGGGCTGGAGGACTACTCCCAAGATGCTTCACTCCCACGGGGCTGGTTGCTGGCAGGAGGCCTCAGTTTCCCAAATGGTGGTGTCTTCCTCAGAGTGAGCGACATGAGACAACAAAATAGAAGCTGTCGTTTTGTTTTTTTTTCAATGCACTGGCCCCAGAAGTCACAAACAGTCACAAGCAGTTACTGTTTCCAGCTTCTCCTGCATTCCAGACAATCACTGCTGATAGCATGGCTGCCTGGGGTCCCTGAGGTGACTGTGTCTGCCTCCAGAGTGGCTGGTCCCTACAGGTCGGGATATCAGTGTTCCTATGACTCCTTTTCAGAAATCATGATGTGAGCGACCACGGTCTGGGAAGGCAGACCTTTGCTGCACACCCATTCCCAAGTCTGCTGCCATCCCATGCCCTCCACCCACTTCTACCTTCTACTTGCTGCCACCCTCCCCTCAATTGCCACATCTTTCATATCCAAAGACGATGCTCTCAGCAGTGATTGGAGCATAAGGAAAGCTGGGAACAATAGTGAAGTGAAGTGAAGTGAATTGAAGCTCAGTTGTGTCCGACTCTTTGCAACCCCATGGACTGTAGCCTGCCAGGCTCCTCTGTCCATGGGATTTCCAGGCAAGAATACTGGAGTGGGTTGCCATTTCCTTCTCCAGGGGATCTTCCCAACCTAGGGATTGAACCCGGGTGTCCCACATTGTAGGCAGATGCTTTTACCGTCTGAGCCACCAGGGAAGTCTCAGAGAAGTGGGAACAATAGGAACCCACTTTTATGGAGTACTTACTATGTGTTAGGTTCATATCGAGCATGGTTAAAGTGCTGACTACTTACAGCCTCTCAATGGGTAGGTAAACTGAGGCATAGAGAGGGTAAGTGGCTTGCCCAAAGCCACACAGCCCAGAGCTAGAATCTGCCTCCAGAGCCCACTCTGCTAACCTCACATATACTGCATCTGTGATATGAGGCAACATTCCCTTTTTAAGGAAGCTACAATTCATCAGACAGAGATGAGGGTTTGCAGCAAAGCAAGAAAGATGGAGCTCGGACACCTGGAAGACCCTCCAGACCACAAGCTGTGAGGGCTCAGAGCAGCTTTGTCCCTGAGTACAAATGGGGTCTTCTGAACTGCAGTGAGCACTGGAGCAGCAGCTAGGTCAAAGGTCTATGCTAAGTCACTTCAGTCGTGTCCGACTCTGTGCGACCCCATAGACGGCAGCCCACCAGGCTCCCCCGTCCCCGGGATTCTCCAGGCAAGAACACTGGAGTGGGTTGCCATTTCCTTCTCCAATGCATGAAAGTGAAAAGTGAAAGTGAAGTCGCTCAGTCGTGTCTGACTCTTAGCGACCCCATGGATTGCAGCCTAACAGGCTCCTCCGCCCATGGGATTTTCCAAGCAAGAGTACTGGAGTGGGGTGCCATTGCCTTCTCCGAGGTCAAAGGTCTATGGCTTTAAAAAGAAAAAAAAGTTTTTAATTGCCTGTGGTTCAGATGGTAAAGAATCCACCTGCAATGCAGGAGACCTGGGTTCGATCCCTGGGTCGGGAAGATCCCCTGGAGAAGGGAATGGCAGTCCACTCCAGTATTCCTGCCTGGAGAATTCCATGGACAGAGGACCCTGGTGGGCTACAGTCCATGGCATCGAAAAGAGTCAGACATGACTGAGTGACTAAGACTTTCAGTTTTTCACAAAATACACATAAGATAAAATTTCGCATTTTAATAAACATTTTGAAGAGCACAGTTAGCGGCATTGAGCACATACACAGGCTTCACAACAACCACCATTCACCAGGTCCAGAACTTTCCTGCCATCTCGAGGTCTCTGCTGACCCCCCAGTTCTCCTGCCAGTCTGGACCCCCTCCCTGCTGCTGGCAGGGATGGCATGCTGCACAAGCAGGCTTTCCGCTTCTGAGGGGAGGGAGGTTTGCAGTGATCCACTGCTGAGGTTCACTCTCTGCTGCAAAGGCCCAGAAGGGCTGTGCAGACGATGAGCTAGAACGACGGCATGAAAGGGAGTTTATCAATAGTACCTGGAGCTCAGTAATTCATAAACCTTTCATTAGTTTTACATCGATGACGGCTCAAGTTCTAGGAAGTAGATTTAGGCTGGGAAGACAGCCGTCTCCATAAATCATCATCTCTGAACATTAGGGAAGTGGAGGGAGCCTTTTTATAGGATTTCCCAGCAGCTCACTTGGGAAGCTGTGCTTTCTAATTCCCAACCCCCACTTTTTTTTAATTAGAAAAAAAATTTTTTTAAGTTTTAATTGGAAGGTAATTGCTATACTATGTTGTAAATGTATACAACATAGTATGTATATACATCTGCTGTACAACAACATGAGTCATGCGATGTATACATATATTTCCTCCCTCTTGAGGCTCCCTCCTACCCTCAACTCCCATCACACTCCTCTAGGTCACCACAGAGCACAGGCTGAGCTCTTTGTGCTATGCAGCAGCTTCCCACTAGCTATCTATTTATATGATAGTGTGTATATATATATATATATATATATATATATATATATATATATATACACACACATATATATGGGCTTCCCTGATAGCTCAGTTGGTAAAGAATCTACCTGCAGTGCAGGAGACCCCGGTTCAATCCCTAGGCTGGGAAGATCCCCTGGTGAAGGGAAAGGCTACCCACTCTAGTATTCTGGCCTGGAGAATTTCATGGACTGTATAGTCCCTGGGGTCACAAAGAGTCAGACACGACTGAGTGACTTTCACTTGGGCTTCCCAGGTGGCACTAGTGGTAAAGAACCCGCCTGCCAGTGCAGGAGACAGAAGAGACATGGGTTCAATCCCTGGGTCAGGAAGATCCCCTGGAGGAGGGCACGGCAACCCACTCCAGTATTCTTGCCTGGAGAATCCCATGGACAGAGGAGCCTGGCAGGCTACAGTCCATGGGGTCACAAAGAGTCGGATACGACTAAAGCGACTTAGCATGCAGTGTATATATGTTAATACTACTCTCTCAGTTCGTCCCACCCTCCCTTTCACCTGCTGTGTCTTGCTCCCTTTCTGAGCTGATGTTGAATTTCCAGCCTCATGTCCTTGGACAGAAAACACAGTTGGAGGCTCCAAGGAGGGATTAGAAAGGGAACCAAATGCCCCTGCCATTTGCTGAGGCACTGCCAAGCCTGCGGGCTGCAATCTTGTGTCGGGGTTACCTGAAGAGGGCTCAAGGAAACAGCTCTCCCTGGAAGGTGCTTCTGTGAGAGGAAGAAACTGGAGCAGCAGGAGGAGAGCACACAGGAAGGAACTTTACAATTCAGCTCTCACAGAAATGAGAGCAGACAAAGCCTTTTTCTCTTTTTTTCCCCACATTTGAACATTTAATTCAAACTTGACTTGGCCTTTGGCTATAAGCATTCTTATTTTTTTCTCATTGGACTTATTTTATTTTTTATTGAAGTATAGTTGATTCACAGTGTTGTATTAATTTCTGCTCTACAGCAAAATGACTCAGCTACGCATGAGTACATGTGTGCTCAAGTCGTTCAGTCGTGTCCGACTCTTTGCGACCCTATGGACTGTAGCCCACCAGGCTTCTCTGTCCATGGGATTCTTCAGGCAAGAGTACTGGAGTGGGTTGTCACGCTCTCCTCCAGGGGATCTTCCCTGATCTAGGGATCGAACCTGCGACTCTTACTTCTCCTGCATTTGCAGGCAAGTTCTTTACCACTAGCGCCACACACACACACACACTCTTTTTTTTATAGTAGTAGGTGCAAGATAAAGCCTTTTGTCTGCTAACGAGAACAGTAGTGACCACAACAGTGCTTAGAACAGTGTCTGCCACGGAGACAACTCTCCACGTTGGCCAACACAGAGGAACCCTCTGGAAGGTAGGGTCTACACAGACGGGACGTCAGGGCGCAGTCCTCACTGCTCCCTTTCCTCTGGGCAGGGGTCCTCTCAGCAGCCTCGCATCCGTTGTCTGCTTTGCTTTGCAGCCCCAGTCTCGGTGCCCCGCCCGGTCCACCCCTTTTCCGCATCACCCACGGGCTCCCCACCCCGCCCCCGCCCGGCTGCCTGCCGTAAAGGCTCAGACAGGCTAATGACAAGACAGAGGAGAAGCACTGGCAGAGACCCGGGTGGTGATTTGGCGGCCCGGGCCTCTGGACTCAGTGATGTTCTGAGGTGGGGGCAGCGCTGGCGGGCTCGACAAATCAAACTTTTCAATTTCCTCCCCTCTCCCCGTCTCTTGCCCCTGGAGGGTGAGCCCGCGAGCGCGGAGCCGGAGGTGAACTGCCGCAGTGTTTGCTGCGTCTGGCTGTGGAATGAGACGGCTCCTAGCAATAAGTGTCCCAGGAGAACTCTACTCAGGAATAATCTGCATGAGTATTTATTTCCTCCTTGCTGGGCTTCCCGCTGAAGTGCAGGCTTGTTTCTGCTAGTTTCCGGCAGGAGGAGAACTCTGCTCAAAGATTTCAGTGAAGCAGCCAAAGATTCAGATTCAATGAGTGTTCACTGAGCATTGACTGTGTGATACCCTCTGCCCATGGCTTTGCCCACTCTGTCCTGCTTAGCCTTTCTAAAAGCTTTCTGAGTTGTATTCGCATTCTACAGATGGGGAAGGTGAGTCCAAAATTGGTAATAACTCCACCAGCTGACATTTCTTTACTGCATTTACTTGCCATGTTTCAGTTCTAGTCACTGAGCTCACTTAATTCTCTGACAACCCTATGATATAGATACTGCTATTACGCCCATTTTACAGCTGAGGAAACTGAGGCCCAGTGAGGTTAAATAACTGCTCCAGGTTACAGGGGTTGAAGGTAAGGGGCTGGGATCCAAATGTAGGCTAGCTGGCACCAGAGCTAGAAATTGGGTCCAGTTTTTCCGATTCATGTCCAATTCCTAAAAGCCATGCTTATTCTTGGCTTGGTGCCCATAGGAGGGATGGACTTTGGGGGATGGCACCCCATATACCTAAGGATCCCAGGAACTATAAGGCCAAGACTTGACTGTGTGTTGTGATCAGGCTATTTAAGTGGCAAGCTATAGAAATCCAACTTAAGTAGCTTAGAATAAAGGAACTTTATTGGCTCCAGTGAAACAGGAGTCCAGGGGTGAGTCTGGGGATCATATGATGTCATCACAGCTCTGTCTGACTTTCTCTTGAGTTCATTCACCAGCTGCTTTCTTCTGTCCTCAGGGCAGGGAGAGTGGGGGCGGCATATATTGGCAGTTTAGGAACTGCTCAAGTCCCCTGCTAAGGGGCTGAGTGGGAGCTGAAATACATTCAAAGCTCTGCTTGCCAAGCTCTGTGCCCTGGTACAAGGCAGTGTTGGGGCACTTTCCCCAAGTCATGTACTAGGAAGACTCACTTATTCCTAATACTCGTAAGATGCTTTATATGTTACAGGTTACCCTGACCCCACCTCATCCACTCGGAATATTTATGGAACCTCTGTCACAGGACTCAGGTACTTCCCTGCCATCTTGCAGCATATATTTTGTGTATGCTTAGTCGCTCAGTCATGTCCGACTCTTTGTGACTCCATCAACTATAACCTATCAGGCTCCTCAGTTCATGGGATTCTCCAGACAAGAATACTGGGGTAGGTTGCCATTTCCTTTTCTAGGGGATCTTCCCAACCCAGGGATCAAACCTGGGTCTCTTGGGTCTCTTCCAGTGGCACAGGTGGGTTCTTTACTGTCTGAGCCACCAGGGAAGGATCCGATTGGCTTAGCTTGGGTCATGTAACCACACTTGAACCAATCACTTTTGCCCAAAGGAATGAGTGGATACAGTGGAGCCAGGTGCCCATCCCTTTGGGAGAGACTGGCACTTGATTGGCAGTCTTACCAGTACCACCTGGAATGGGGGTATTTTCTCAGAGGAAATAGAAGGACTAGGCTGTAGAAATAACTGACATTCACCCAACTGTGGGAAGATTATAGTCCTAGGACTGAATTTCCTTTTCCTGGGACAAAAATATTCCTAGGAAAATTTCCTCTTCCTTGACCAGTAACCTTTCCATCTGCAGTAGGCGATGGCTGGCCTCCTATACTCTGAGAGGAGTGGATCAGGATGTCCCTAAGGGTTTAATCATTGGTCCTGTTCAGAAAGGTCAGGGGTCAGGACTGTTTACTCAATATCAAGGCAGTCTGACCTTCAATTTGAGGAAGAAGAAAATTGATGGGGCATCGGGCAGTGTCAGGGGTGTGCACGTCAGGGAGCAGGTCCTGAGTGGGGCTCCTGGTCCCATTGTTTGTGGAAAGCTTGTATGCCATATTTACTGAGTACTTGTTACGTGCCAGGAGCTTCACTTCAGTTCACTTCGCTCAGTTGTGTCCGACTCTTTGGGACTCCATGGACTGCAGCACGCCTGGCTTCCCTGTCCATCACCAACTCCCAGAGCCTCCTCAAACTCATGTCCATCAAGTCGGTGATGCCATCCTACCATCTCCTTCTCTGTCGTCTCCTTCTCCTCCTCCCTTCAATCTTTTCTGGCAGCAGGGTTTTTTCTAATGAGTCAGTTCTTCGCATCAGGTGCCCAAAGTACTAGAGCTTCAGCTTCAGCATCAGTCCTTCCAATGAATATTCAGGACTGATTAGGATTGATTGGTTTGATCTCCTTGCAGTCCAAGGGACTCTCAAGAGTCTTTTCCAACACCATAGTTAATTTCACTTGCTTTGTCTAATTTAAGCTCCACACCTATCAGGTATGTGTTATCACTTTTTGTTGGTGAAGAAACTGAGGCTCAGAAAGCAGAAAAAGAAAAATGCTCACTCAGGTGTGCTGACTTCCAAGGTCCCTTGACTGAGCCCACAGGGCCCTGAGGTCACAGAGGCATCCCCAAGCCCCCACCCACATGCCCAGTGAGAAACCTCAATTGGAACCCAGTGTGGACTCAATTTAATATCTTGATCCCTGGCCTCCCCTTCTCCAGCCCACCCACTCCTAGAGACCCAGTAAACCCTCCTTTAGCCTCTGCTCGCACCATCTCCCCTGCTCCCACTTGCAGCTGGTGGCATCTTGCAGTTTCCTGAGCACTTTCCTGTGTTCTCAAAGGATGAACATCTTCTGATCCCTGAGGCCACCTCATGGTCTCAGGACACCCGCCTGCCCATTTCAGGAGGAAGGCCAAGCTCAAGCTGAACTGAGGGGCTTGTCTGCCACTGGAGAAAGCTCCCAGTGTGGCCTTGTTCCTTTTCAGGGTGCTGAGAACTGGGGCCTGGGTAGAGGAAACAGCCCAGTGGATGCATTGCCAAAGGTCTTCTGGGGACAGGATCACCCCTCCTGGAGACCCGGAGGCTCTGCTCTGTGAGATCAACGTCTCCTTTCTCTTCTTGCACTGAAGTATAGCTGATATGTAATACTGTGCTAGTTTTAGGTATACAGCAAAGTGATTTGGTTCTATGTACATGTGTGTGCTTGCTTCTATATCTATGTTGTTGTTTAATCACTAGGTCGTGTTCAACTCTTTGTGACCCCATGGTCTGTAGCCCGCCAGGCTCTTCTGTCTGTGGGATTTCCCAGGCAGGTAGACTGGAGTGGGTTGCCATGTCCTTCTCCAGGGGATATTCCCGACCCAGGGACTGAACCTGCGCCTCCTGCGTTGGCAGGTGGATTCTTTACCACTTAGCCACCCGGGAAGCATCCCTGCCCCCCTATATATATATATATATTCTGTGTATATATATGTTCTTTTTTCCAATTCTTTTATAAGATATCAGATATAGTTTCCTGTGCTATTCAAGCAAATTCTTGTTATCCATTTTGTATATGGTGATGTGTATCTGTCAAGCCAATACCCCTAATTTATCCCCCCACCTTTGGTAACCATAAAACTGTTTTCCACACCTGTGAATCTCTATCAGCTTCATAAATAAGTTCATTTGTACTATTTTTAGGTTCCACGTATAAATGATATCATATAATATTTGTCTTTCTCTATCTGACTTCATAAGCTGTTAGGTAAGATCACATAGTAATCTCTAGGTTCAACTGTGTTACTTTAAGTGGCATTATTTCACTCTTTTTTTTAATGGTTGAATGTCTCCATTATTAAAATGTGAGCCTAGGGAGATGGAAGTGACTGGAAGAGGAGCCCCAGCACCCAGGGCTGGGGACTCCAGTTCTGCCTCCTCTGCCCTGTCCATGCCTGCTGCTCGAGCCCACTTGGAATCAGAGAAGAGCAGGTGAGACTCAGAGCAGCCCACAGCTGGTTTCCCATTCCTCATTCATTGACACTGACTCCTTTATTCAACAAATATTTTGTGAGTACCTACTGTGTACAAGCACTGGGCTAAGCCTTGGAGATACCATGATCCCCCTGCTGTCATGGAGAGTTCAGTCTTGTGGGGAGAGAGGGAGATACATAAACAAGCAATTGTTATGTTATGTGTTAAGTTCCAGTACAGGCGTAAGCACAGGAGACTCCAGGTGCGAAAGGGAGGTACATAGCCTCTACCTGGGGGTTTCTACCTCTACCAGAAGGCTTCTCCGAGGAGAGATGGTATCTTAGTAGCTGAGACCTGAAGGATCTGAGGAATTAGCTTGGCAAAGTGAAGTGATCCAAGCAGAGTTATCAGTTTGTGATCAGTTTACCTGGAAGTGAGAGAGTAGTGTGTATGCATTCACTCATTCATCCATTCATTCAACAAATACTTTCCCAGCATCAGCTGTGTACCTAGCACTCTTTTAGATGTTGGAGCTGACCATAGCCATGACCCAGGCAAACAATGTCCATACCTCATGGCACTTACAATGCTAGTGGGACGTGGCCATTCACTTAATCCAAAGAAATCTTGAGGACATGGGTAGACATGTGGAAGGGACAGGGGCCTCTCCCCTGCTAAGGTTCCCTTGGGCCCCAATCTCTATTCTCCTCCTGCCAAGCCTGGCAGCCGACCCCTGAGCCTGCGTGCACCGGTCAACTGTGGGGAGGTCACCCAGTCCATGGGGCAGCCTGTGCCAATGTATTAATAGCCTGGCTAAAGGCCTGCTGAGCAGTTCTGCTAATTACAGTGATTAATGGCTTTAATTTACTTAGTAAGAGTAATGTGCTGTCACTCTGCCGTCAGAGCTCAGTCCCAGTGTCTGCTCCCTCCTCTCTTCTTCAACAGGTGGCCACCCAGGTTCTTACAGCCTCCCCACTGATGGCCCGGGCTCTCTGGAGTCCAGGTACTGGCCTGCCCATTATTGTGTCAGCTTGGAACCTGTCTTCTGCCCCCTGGTGGCAAGAGGAGGAGAATCCTTACCTGTCCCCACTGTAGAGGGGCCACAGTCTCTCTGAGGACATAGCTGGTTGAGTCGTCCCAGCCCTCCATGTCACCTCTGCACAGGGCACAGAGAACCTCTGGTCTCTAGTTGATCCCCCCTCTCACCAGCTCTGTCTTATCCCTGGGGAGTGTTCACCCTAGCTAAAGTCATTTTATGTGGTTTCCTATTTCATGACCACCCTCTGGCTCCAGAGCACGAGCGCCTTTGAGGACAGGGACCCTCTCAGGTGCTCCATTTGTCAAACGAATGAATGACTACATAAGGGTCTTACTCCCCCACTGCATGAGCCTCAATCTTTGTAACAAGATGACTTTGGATCTGGTGTTTTCCTTCCCCTATCCCTCCTCAGCACCCCTCCCAGGTGATGTCTGTAGGTGACAAGTGGCCCAGTGTCTTCATTCTGCCGCCTGAGAAATGCAAGATCACGCAGCACAGAGGTTGAACAGGAGCCGAGGCCTGATGACCTGAACCCATTGTCCACTAGAGCGGGGACATCAGGACCAGAGCGTTCACTGAAGCCCAGGTGTCCATTTCTGGGGGATGGTTTCAAGCCTCCAACTAGAGCTTCCTTTGATTGTGATCATTTTCTTTTCTGTTCAGGGTGGGGGGCCAAGACTTCCTTGTGAGCGGAGTCTTCTGCTGTCTCACCTGACTCCCTCCCTTTGCCCCCAGTAACTGCTCTTCATCATTGTAGTTGGGTTGGGGGACAAGGATGGGCTGTCTTCTCAGGGGCAACCTTGGAGCTTTCTTCCACTTTCCAGGCCAATCCTGAGACCAGAAGGTGCCTCCATTTCCTTCTGGCCCCAGAATTGTCTTGTTGCCAAGCCTGCTGTAGCTTTGAGGTGTAGCGTCAGCTTAGTCCCTCCCCGCCCCCCCACCAACCTCCCCAGGGCAGCTGTGACAAGCTTGACCGAGTGGATGGCCACAGTCAAGGGAGAAGGGGGTGCTATTTGTTTCGTTCGCTCACTGCCATGCTTGCCCAAGCAGGCAGCCCCGGCTGGCAGGATGCCCGAGGGAGCTCTTCCCTCGATCAAGCCAAACATGACTGGTGCTGGGAGGAGAGTGGCATTCAGTGGGGACAGGGCCGTGTTTCCATTTCCTCTCCTGGCAGCGACAAGAAACTCACTTGTCAATCTTTCAGCCCAATCAGAACAGGACGGAGGCAACAGTGCAGCAAGAGGGATTGTAGTCAGACAGCAAGGAAAGAGAAGACACACCTTCCAGGAAAGGAAGTGAGGGAGAGACCCAGCATGTTAACCTAGGAGTGACAGCCCCAGGCTAGCCCCTGGCTGTCTGTGAGTGGGCAGGTCACGTCTCGCTTGGCCTGTTTCTCCATCTGCACTGCAGCAGGGGGAGGCCTGTATGAGCTGAAAACAAAGGTTGCTTCTAGTTCTGGGATTCCCCATCTATATCTAATTCCTGCCCCCTAGACACATGCAGGAATGGAGCAGGGTGGCCCCTGACCCCTTGGGGGATAGCCAGTACTTGCTGGAGGAGCCAACACCTCACGACCATCTCCCTGCAGACGTGACAGCTACTGGGTCTCGGCAGGCGAGAGGCCAGATTGATAATCGACTCCGGCCATGGGGGAGCCAGCCTGACCTAATTAGTATGCAGTGCCTGTGCAGAGCGCTTAAGAAAAACTTATTAATTTCCCCTCCACAAAGACTGAGAGTTCGACAGTAATCACAGTATCAAGTTGTAATAAAAAAAAAAAAATCCCTCTATTGAAAATAGCAGTTGGGGCTCTGGAGAGTTCAACAGGAAAAGATTGTATTAAGATAAAGGAGATTATAGCAGAACAGACATTAAAGGTTGTCATTGTCTGGTAAATCACCTCGGGAGGCCCTGGGACTGCTATTGCCCAGCGAGGTAGCGAGGACCAGGTTCCTGACCCGGCAACCCGCCAGCTGGCCCATCTCTCTCTGGTCTCTCTCCTGCCCTCCAAGGCTGGAGCAAACTCAGAAATCTGATGTCACTGCCCCTTGAAACTGGCTGAGGACACTCATTAGGGACAGAAGGTGGAACAATCTCCGGATTCTGGAAGACAGATCTCCACTGAGGCACTGTTATAGTCTAGCCTGACGGTGGGGGCTTCGGGACATTTGTCCAGCAGTGGAGGGACCTGGTGGGGGAGTGTGTTTCTGTGTCACCTATCCTGTTGGCATCTTCATGGTAGGGACGGAGTCCCAGTGTTTGAATCCTCCAGACTCTGCCTGACCTGCCTCCCAGACACAGGCTGAGTCAGAGAGAGTGTCCTGACTTGCCCATGGGGAGGTTCCAGTCCTGGTGGAAAAAGCCCAGAAATTCTAGTGAGGAATTATCAGGATTGAGACTACCCTGGTGATCAGGTGGTTAAGAATCCGCCTTCCAGTGCAGGGGATGCAGGAAAAGATCATGGCATGACCGTCCCTGGTTGGGGAGCTAGAATCTCACACACCATGGACAACTAAGCTAGCATGCTGCAAGTACAGAAGTCCTTGCACGGCAACAAGAGAAACCCCCGAGCAAGGCAACTAGGGAAAGCCCACTTGCAACAGTGAAGACTCAGCACACCCAAAATACACTCAGGTCCTAGATGGTCGTCACCCCTGGGACTCTCACCAAGTAGTGGCTGGCTCGGTGGGGTGCAGGGCAGAGCCAGGGAGTAGGACCCTGCTCCCTTTGACATCTTTGCTTGGGCCAAATGAGAGGTTGTACAGACTCCAGAGGTGCAGTCTGATCTGAAAGTTACACTGAAATCAGGACAAGAAGTTTCCAGTTGTTAATGGCTGGGAGGCTGCCTGTAAGAGTGGAGTGATGGTGTGCTGAGGGGTTTTGTTACCTGTAACGGGGTTGTAGGGAGAGGATAGTCTCTTCAGCTTTGAGTCCTGACTCTGCTGTGTATGAGCCGTCCTTAGGTGAGTTACTTAACCTCTCTGTGCATCAATGTCCTTATATATAGAACAGTGGGAACAGTAGTAATGCAGCCATGAAATTAAAAGATGCTTGCTCCTTGGAAGAAAAGCTATGACAAACCTAGACAGCATATTAAAATGCAGAGACATCACCTTTTCAACAAAGGTCCATATAGTCAAAGCTATGGCTTTTCTAGTAGTCATGTATGGGTGTGAGAGTTGGACCATAAAGAAGGCTGAGTGCCGAATAATTGAAGCTTTCGAACTGTGGTGCTGGAGAAGACTCTTGAGAGTCCCTTGGGCAGCAAAGAGATCAAACCAGTCAATCCTAAGGGAAATCAACCCTGAATATTCATTGGAAGGACTAATACTGAAGCCTTATTAATACTGAAGTCCAATACTTTGACCACCTGATGTGAAGAGCCGACTCACTGGAAAAGACCCTGGTGCTAGGAAAGACTGAGGGCAGGAATAGAAGGGGACGACAGAGTATGAAGTGGTTGGATGGCATCACCAACTCAATGGGCATGAGTTTGAGCAAACTCCAGAGGATGGTGGAGGGCAGGGAAGCATGGTGTGCTACAGTCTGTAGGGTTGCAAAGAGTTGGACACAACTTAGCGATTGAACAACAACAGTAGTAATGGTATCTACTTCGTAGAATTGTGATAAGGATTAATGTATTATACATGAACAGTTATAAATTAAAATCTGCTCTTATCTCCTAATTGCCCTGGCCTAGGTCACACAGTCAATAGGTGGCCAACTCACAGGGCATGGCCACCTTCTGCCCGTCACCATCTTTCCACAAGCCACTTTAAATTTTTTATTTGTTTAATTGGCTGTGCTGGGTCTTAGTTGTGGCATGTGAACTCTTTAGTCGTGGCATCTGGGATCTAGTTCCCTGACCAAGTACTGAACCCAGGCTTCCTGCCTTGGGAGCAGGAGGACCACCAGGGAAGTCCCTGTGCAAGCCACTTCCTGGGGAGTGCAGTGTGGTGGCCATGGGGGTGGAGCCCAGATGCCCTAAGTTCAAATCTGCTTCAAAACTTGGGCAACTGACTCGGCTTCTCACTCACTCAGCTTCCCCTTGTACAAAACGAGGAGGTCACTGGCCCCAGGTGAAGGTGCGGGTACCATGAGGAAACCAGAAGGGAACGGTCTCTGCCTGCGGACGACAAAGCCAGCAGGCAGAGCCCTCCACATGGTATTGCCCTCTGCAGCTGTCAGCCTTGGGCACGGAAGACTGCTCTGAAGTCACCCTGAGTTTATGATGCTGAGCCAAGGGGACCAGGCTTGTTACCTGTAATGGGGTTGTAGGAAGATTAATGTGAGGCTGGGTGAAGTAGCTAAGGCGAGTCTTTTCCCCAGTTAATATGCACATTTAAGGAACGATTTGAGAGTGTGAAAACTTTTAAAAGGAATGCTAATTTTAGTGGGAGAGATAAATTCTGGGAAGGAGAACATTCAGAGAAAGGCTGCGCTGGGATGGAGGTACCAGGAAGGCCTGCTCAGAATTCAGCCCCGTGGGGAGATCCTCTGAGGGCCTTGCTGTGCCCACTGTTTCCAGGAGCACAGGCCTCTAAGGGGGCAACGGAGGATGAGATGGTTGGATGGCATCACCTACTCAATGGACATGAGTTTGAGCAAGCTCTGGGAGATAGTGAAGGACAGGGAAGCCTGGTGGGCTGCAGTCCGTGGGGCTGCAAAGAGACGGCCACGACTGAGCGACTGAACAACAAGATCTTGAGGGACACCCAAAGCAGACACTGGGTTGGCTGTGGTGACCCTGGACCTAGGTTGGAGCCTTGCTGGACTGGAACCGTGTAGTAGTGGGGGGCCCTTGGGTGTATTATGGAGAGTAGGCAGTGGAGGGGATGCAACTCAGAGGGGCAAATTCAGGTTGAAGGCTGGGAAGACTTCATGGAGGAGGTGCCACTTGAACTGAGCCTTGAAAAATGGGTTGGGAGGAAGGGGTGAAACCTTATGGACGGCGGACTTTTGGTCCAGGAGATCCTGGTAGGATGCAGTGCCCACAGACAGGTGAGACCCAGGCTTCTTCAGGCCTGTGTCCAGGCTCTAGAAGGGTCCCTGTGAGCAAGCTCAAAGGAGGCCAGGGGAAGTAGCCTCTTCTTCCCCAGGGGAGCACTTCATCTCCTGGAGCCTCCAAATGGGACATGTGGATTCTCTGCTTTCACACGCTGTAAGTTTCCCATGGTGTCCTTGGCCCTGGCAGGAAGACTGGAGGCCAGACGTGGCCCTCACCCCCATGCTCCCCAGCAGGGCAGGCCCTTCCTTCCAGAGTCTCATGTCTCAGCAGTAGAAAGGGTGTCATGAAGGTTCTTCCAGGGAACCCTGAACTCTAAGATCCCATCCCATCCCATCCACTTGTCCTGCTCAGTAGGGGTGAGGACTTCCCTGGTGATCCAGTGGTTAGGAATCCGCCCCCCAATGCAGGGGACATGGGTTCAATCCTTGGTCTGGGGAGATTCCACATGCCATGGATCAACAAAGCCCGTGTGCTGTGACTGCTGAGCCCGCATGCCTGGAGCCCATGCTCTGCAGCTAGGGAAGGAACTGCAATGAGAAGTCTGTGCACCTCAACTACAGGGTAGCCCCAGCTTGCTGAAACTAGAGAGAGCCTGTGCGCAGCAATGAAGACTCAGCACATCCAAAAATAAATAAAATTTTAAAAGTGGGGTGTGCCTGTCCTCCACTAGCTTGTTCCTTCTGTATCCACCGAGACCCAGGTGTTGAGGAATCAGTGCCTGGGAAGCTCAAGGAGATGAAAAGCCTTTCCAAGAGCCCAGTGCGGTTATTAATAACGTCTCTCAGCTCCGAATGCCTCTTTAATTCCTCCGCTTAAACCACTCTGGAATCCATAACAGTTGCCCCTTAGCCTGTGGTTATTCCACTCCCTTAATGGTCTTTTATGGAGGGACCTTATTGAAAGCTTTTCCCCAGCCTGAGTAAATCATGTCCTCTGGGTCATCCTTGCCTGCAGTTTTATTAACTTCTTAAGGGAAGTCAGAGGGACCAGCGGGAGGCCAGTGTTCACTCTGTCCCCCAAATCCCAGTGCTCACCTGGGTCTCTTACCTGGCTGAGGTCCTTGGAGGAGAAAGTGACTGGGAACCTTGGAGATCAAAGATGTTGGGGTGTCCCAACCCCACGCCCCTCCCTCCCTCTCATAAATCAGTCTTTCTAGGGGGATGGAGCCTGGGAGACCTGGTGATACGAGCTAGGCACAGCAGGGAGCAGGGGCAAGCGCCAGGGAGGGCAACACCCTCTTCAGTCACCGGGTGCGTCAGTCACCTGGTGCTTTGGTTGCCTAGTGCATTAATTAACTGGGGCATCGGTTACCTGGTGCATTAGATACCCGATGAAATTGGTTACCTGGCACGTTGGTTACCTGGTGCATGAGGCATGTGGTGGGCCCTAGATTTGACAGCAGGGAGGGGGAAGCAGAACCAGGGCAGAACATGGGTGCTCAAAATGGAGAACTGGAAAAGGTAAAGGACCACACTGATGCAAGATGTTAATAAAAGGGAAAACTGTGTGCAGTGGAAAGGGATGCATGGGAAGTCTCTGTAATTCCTTCTCAATATTTCCATAAACTCCAAACTGCTCTAAAAGTAAAATCTATTAATTAAAGAGAAATTCAAAGGAGACCCCAGGAAATGGAGATGCCTAGAAAAGATCAGGGCATCCCCCTGGAGATCTGGGATGACTTTCAAGGGGCCCACGTGCCTCTCCACTGTCCCAGGACGAAGAAAGGAGGGGAGCAGCAGATGCTGGGAGAGGTGAGGAAGGTAGCAGTGGGGCTGGGCGGGGACTGGGTGTCCCCAGGGAGTGGAGGGGGTTTCTTAACGGAGCCTGGACCCATCTATATGGTCTGTTCCTTGGGCCGTGAGCAGAGGTGCCCATAGAGAAGGACCATTTCAGACTGATTTCCTGCTGTCCTTTCTCATCCCAACTCTGAACCCCTCAAAGATGCTGGCTCCTCCCTTCTGGTCCGGGAGAAGGTCAGAGCAGACCCCATGCCCAGCTCTAGAGCCCTGGAGCTTCCTCCCCATTGAGAGGTTATAAACCATCTTGATGACTACAGCTAGAGGAAGAGGAGAAAGGCAGGACACAGGGCTGAAGACCACTTAGAAGGGGCCCGTGTCTCTTTGACTGTCCCTGGGAAGGATTTCAGAGGGGCTTCCAGCTCTGCGTGACTGGGGCAGCAGAGGTTTTGAAAATTCTGTCTGTAGCCCAGGAAGGCTGGATCCCCAACGGGCAGCACTATGAGGACCTGCCACCCCTGGTGTCCCACCATCTGGACCCAGCGGGCACATCATCGGAGGAGGGGCTGGGGTCTCCTCTTCTCCCACGCCTGGAAGTGGAGTGAACACCTGGAGTCAGGAGTTGGGCTCTTCCTGCCCACCTGTAAGAGGGTCCAGGCCTGAGTCTGACCCGTGGTGGAGGAAGTGGCAGCTGTCTGGGGCCCCTCCTTCCTCCAGCTCTGGGCTTGGAGTTGAAGGCCAGTTCTGACGCCCTCACCTTCCCCTCCATGTTCCCAGCAATAGTGACTAATGGGTGCTGGCCCTTAGCACGTACCCAGCTGTGTGTTGAGGGATATATGTATATGATCTCATTACATCTCACCCTATCTAAAGAGATCTCTTTATCCTAATTATTATCACCCATTGCACCCCTCTTTTTAAAAAAATATTTTTCTTTATTTGGCTGTGCCAGGTCTTTTGCTGAGGCATGCAAACCTCTTAGTTGTGGCATGTGGGATCTAGTTCCCTGACCAGGGATTGAACCCAGGCTCCCTGCATTGGGAGTGTGGAATCTTAGCCACTGGACCACCAGGGAAGTCCCTGTACCCCTATTTTTCACTTCTTAGCAGAGATTGTAAGTCATATTAACTGTTGCCTTGTTGCCTGTCTTCCTTTCGAGGCTATAAATCCTTTCGTTTGCTGTAACATTCTTAGCATCTGTGGTAAATAAGACCTGGAACACTGTAGATACTCACTAAATATTTGTTGAGTAAATGCAAGACTTAATCAAGTAAATAGGCTCAGAGAGGTTAAGTCATTTTCTCAGGGTCACACAGCTTGGATCTGGTGGACCTGGAGTTCTTGCCCAGGTTGCGCATGTACAGTCTGAGCTCTTACTGCTCTTACTTGTTCCCCTGGTACTGGGAGGAGCTTGAATCCCAGGCCCAGCAAGAGGCTGAGAATAACCTGAACCCTAGAGCCTTCACATACCCTCCTGCAAAATGGGTTGGGCTTCTCAGTGGCGCTGGGAGTGGAGTTGGATTCTCCCCTGAGCTGGAGCCTGGCCACTGGGCAACCTTTCTGGTCTGAGGTCTCCTTCTTCTTCACTGCAGGTAACTATAGACATGGATTTATAACCTGGCTGGGACAGTGAAAGACAAGCCCCCAGATTGGTTGGTGGTTGTGGAAATAAAGGCCACACTCCTCATGCCTGCTGGGAGACGAGGCAGCAGGAGAAGCTGAGTGTATGGACCAGTGCTGCAGCTCGACCTGGGACACACCTGCGTCAGTTCCCATCACCTGGCCCTGGCACAAACCGAGGAGCCTCCCCTCCTCCCTGACCCCTGCAGGCCACTCTCCATTCAGGAGCCAGAGTGATCACAAAAGACAAACTTGATTCAAACTTTAAAAAATTTATTTATTTTTAATTGGAAGATAATTGCTTTACAATATTGCATTGATTTCTGCCATACATCAACGTGAATCAGCCATAGGTGTACATATGTCCCCTCCCTTTTGAACCTTGCTTCTGCCTCCCACCCCATCGCACCCTTCTAGGTCATCACAGAGCACCGGTTTGAGCTCCCTGTAAGCAAATTCCCTGTGAGCAAATTCCCACTGGCTATCTATTTTACATTCTGTAATGTATGTTTCCATGCTGCTCTCTCAATTCGTTCTTACCAAACCTGATTAAAACTTTCAGTGGCTCTTCATTCTAGTTACCAAAAAATCCCAAGTCCTCTTTGTGCCCTGCACCTAATCTAGCCCCTTGTGCCTTATCCAGCTTCCTCTCACCCGTGACCGCCCTCAGCCTCCTGCCACCCTGGTCCTCTCTGGCCCTGGCCTGCCAGAGCTCCGCCCCACTGTGTACCTTTGTCCTGCCATTCTCTTCTTCCTCGGATCCTCTCAAGGCTGGGCCCCTCTCATTCTGCAGGTCTCAGCATCTCTGAGACAGGTCTCCCCAGATCCCAGGCATTCCTTAGCTGCCCTTCCTGTTTCATTGCTGTTGTTTTTCAGTTGCTAAGTTGTGTCCAACTCTTTGAGACTCCATTGACTGCAGGCTCCCCTGTCCTTCACTTCTGGAGTTTGCTCAGATTCGTGTCCATTGAGTTGGTGATCCCATCCAACCATCTCATTCTCTTCTCCTCCTCCTCCTGCCCTCAATCTTTCCCAGCATCAGGGTCTTTTCCAGTGAGTCAGCTCTTCACATCAGGTGGCCAAAGTATTGGAGCTTCAGCATTAGTCCTTCCAGTGAATATTCAGGGTTGATTTCCTTTAGGATTGACTGGTTTGATCTCCTTGCAGTCCAAGGGACTCTCAAGAGTCTTCTTTTCTCACTTAACACTGCAAGTTTAAAGTCTAACCTGGCCTCATTCATTCGTGGCTTATTTGTTTCATGTCTGTCTGCCTCACTACAACCTGTGTGAGCTCCACGAGCATAGTGACCATGTCTGTTAAATACTGCTCTCAACCTGGACCCTAGACCACTGAATACCTCATAGTAGGTGCTCAATAAATGTTTGTTGAATGAATGAACAAATTTTCACCTGTGGAAGGGGACTCCTTTGGGCATCCCTGCTGGGCAGCTCAGTTCTCTCCTGCTCCAGGACTTGAAATGCCAATACTGGAAAGTGGGAGAGGCAGGGAGGAAAGTGGGGGTGGGCCTGGAGCACCCAGCCTGAGTGCTGGCTAGTGAGGCTGAGCACCCTGAGAGAGAGCAAGGTAGAGGCACCTGCAGCAGATGGCTACCTGGATCCTGCTTTGATTCCTGGGTCAGGAAGGTCCCCTGGAGAAGGGATGGGCTACCCACTCCAGTATTTTGACCTGGAGAATTCCATGGACTGTATAGTCCCTTGGGTTGCAAAGAGTCAGGCATGACTGAGTGACTTTCAAAAAAAGAAAAAAAAAGCATTTGCTGGGGCTTTCCTCATGGCTCAGTGGGTAAAGAATCCACCTGCAATGCAGGAGACACAGGAAGCTCAGGTTCGATCCTTGGGTGGAGAAGATCCCCTGGAGGAGGAAATGGCAATGAAGGAGGAAACAGACAGAACAGGCTCCATCTTGAAAGCAGGACTCCATCTTGGGCTGGACTGCGGACTTTGAGCTGTATGCCCAGAATCTATGGAAACGACTTACCAACTGGAAAACCAGACCCCCCGGATGGAAGAGCCCCAGGGCTCGTACCTAGACTCACCATTGCCTAAAAGAATACCTTAATTATCTGTGTAACCAAATAGAATCATACATTCTATTGTGCTTATTGGGGTGTGACCACAGGCCTATTGATAATTGTCCACTGTTAACTACCTAGGCTTAAGGTATACGAATCACAGGTTAACTTTGTATCTTTCTTTTCCTTTGTTCAGACTAGTTTCAGAGAATTTGGGGAGGTGTGTTTGAGCACTTACACATAGGGTATGTAAGGTTTTCACAAAAACTGGTCAGGGTCCTTGGCTAAGAGGAGACTCTGCCTTGGGCCCACCTGTGTAATAAACTGCACTCCACTATCTGCATTGTCCTTCTGAGTGAGTTTGTTTCCTGGAACACGTGGCTACAACAGCAACCCACTCCAGTATTCTTGCCTGGAGAATTCCATGGACAGAGGAGCCTGGTGGGCTACAGTCCATAGGGTTGCAAAGAGTCAGACACGACCGAGTGACTAAGCACACACACAGCACATGCCAGGAGGTGGTGGGGAAGGAGGCAGCTGTCCCAGAGATGGAATAATGTACTCCCGCTACCCCAACCCTCCACACCCCTCCCCCATCTTCCCCTCCAAGATGGCCCAGAGCCAAATGGGAAATGGCACCCTATTTTCTAGAATGTAATTTTTTATTAGGGCTGCCTTGTGAATGGGTTTGTGGCTGATCCTGGGCCCTGCATGTGGATGGCCCCTCTATGTGGTTGGACCCCACAAGCCAGCCAGGGAGAGGCAGAGGGATATTCCCTCCCCATCTTTGGCTGTGGCTGGCCTGAGAGAGGCCACACACTGCTTTGCCTGGGCCTGGGGGATGGGGGAGGGTGGACTTCTGCCTTGCTGGGGGAAGGGAGGGGGTTTGAGGGGCAAAAATCAAGCTGAGTGGGAGGGTTGGGGAGACAGAAAGGGTGCAGGCTGCTTGGTGGCAGTCAGGCCAGGGCAGAAAGGCCTGATTCAGACCCCACCCGACACCCGGCTTAGCCCTGGTTTGTGTGGGGGGCTTTGAGGAGCCAGCAGAGCTGTCGACAGAAGTGGAGTTGAGCTGTTCTCTCTCCGGACAAGAAGATGGACGAATCCCTGTCGCTGTTATTTTTAGAGGAAACGTAGCGCCCTGTCACCTCTGGAGAGACCTTTTGTCTGCAGCAGACAAGCAGCTCCCAGTAGCTGCCAAGTGGGGGTGCTGCAGACAGCCCTGCCTCCACGTGGAGGCTCTAGCCTCTCCTCTCGACCCAGAGGCCTCAACAGGACCCCTCAGTGGCCCAGCTCTGTGGCTGTCCTGTTCTGAGTTCATGGCTGGTGTGGATCCCCCACTCACCTCCCTCCTCACTGGGCTTGACTCCAGCTTACTGTCTGTCTTGACACCCAGTCCCTCCATCTTATTGTTGCTGCTAAGTCACTTCAGTTGTGTCCAACTCTGTGCGACCCCATAGACGGCAGCCTACTAGGCTCCCCCGTCCCTGGGATTCTCCAGGCAAGAACACTGGAGTGGGTTGCCATTTCCTTTTCATCTTATTGGGTCCTGCTAAAACCAGCCCTGACCCCTCTCTGAGCCCTGATCCCCCATCCTGTGTCCCATGGCCCAAATAGGCCTCCCCCGACCCCCACCACCATGACTTCTGCTCTCGGGTGAGACCTGCAGTTGGCAAGGAGGCCTGCAGGCATGTTCACTCAGTCCTGAGCTGACAGTGAATGTCATTAGCAGGTTCCTAACTGGGCCACACTTCCCCAGCTGCTGAGACAGCCTGTGCACCATGCCAGAGAAATGTCACACTCTGGAGACCCCCATGTACCTGTGAAATGTCTCAGCCCCCGGGACCCCCCTTGCCACCTTTCTCTGTCGCCTCCCTTTGCTGGGTTGAAGGTGTGTGTGTCTCGGGGTGTCCCTGTGTAGCCTTAGGCATCATTTTTAGCTCTTCTTTCAGTTGAGATTTCTGCTCGGAGCCCCTCCACTGGCTCCCATATCTTCACTTGACCCTGGAATAATCCTCATGACTCTCGAGAGGGTACCTAATATTATCCCCATCATCAGCCCAGGAAGCAATGGTTTAGAGATGTCAAGCTAATTGCATGTGGCCATAGAGCTAAACACTGGCAGAGCCGTGATCGGGAGACCCCGAATGGGTATTTCCGGGTGGCAGAGCCCGGGTGAGGGTCAGAGATGTGTCTGGAGTAGTCTGTGGGCTCAGACACCATGACCTCCTTCCTCATGGCCTAATCATGTCCCAAAGGCCCCACCTCCTAATACCATCACCTTGGAGATTAGGTTCAATGTGTGAATTTTGGAGGGACACATTCAGCCTATAGGAATTGTGTGCATATAGTATATATGTAATGTATGTATTGTATGTATGCAGTGCACATACAGTGCATATATGCTGTACACGGTGTACATGGAGTGCATAGGTAGTGGATATGTTATTAGCACACAGGTCCAATCCCTGGGTGGGAAAGATCCCCTGGAGAAGGGAATGACAACCCATTCCAGTGTTCTTGCCTGGAGAATCCCATGGAATGAGGAGCCTGGCAGGTTACAGTCCATGGGGTCGCAAAGAGTCAGACACGACTGAAGAGACTTAACATGCACGTGTAGTGCTCAATGGTGATGCTCCCTCCCCACCTCCGCCACCAACTCCTGGTTGAAGGAGAGAGGGGACACATGGCACTGCCTTCTCCACACTGGCCCCTAGGGGGCGCATCACTTCCCTGCCCAAACCAGCAGGGGAGCAGCCACCATCACACCCCATGGACCCAGGTGGAAACTGCTTTTTAATGAGACTAATTTGTTATGGAAAGAACTTGAATCAACTTCAAAGTTAGTTAAATAAGAGATCATCTCCTCTAGTTTCATAAATCAAGGGGGATACAAAGAGAGAGGGAAATAAAGAGATCATGGAAGCCAGGCAGCAGAGGGGCTTGGGTGGCCCTGAGTTCCTGCCCCATGGGAGGGGGCAGGGTTCTGGCATGGTGTGCTGGGAAGGAATCTTCTTTTCCTTCTTCCGAATGAAGAGCCTGGTCCAGAAAGCTGTTCCTCCTCCTGCTGCCACTGTCGTGGGGGAGAGGCTGGGGTCTCCGAGGTGCAGGTGGGTTTAATCTGGGGCTGTTTGTCCTTCTCTTGTGGGCAGTGGATGTGCACAGAGATTCCTCTCTCCACCAAAGGGTTCCTGCTGCTCAGGGGGTGGGGGTACCTCTCTGTGTTTGGGGGTTGCAGTTGGGGGTCTCTCGTTCCTGGATGCCTGTGAAGAGATTGGATTTGGAGTGTGATTGCAAGGCCATCTGAGGCTGCTTAGTGCGTGTCTACTGTGCTCTGTGTCCCTGTGTATGTGTGTGCATGCGTGTGCATGCGCCTGGGCTTTCAGCAGGGCGTGTCCGGGAATATCAAATCCTCTCCGGATAAAAGGGAGCTGCCGGCTGCCTGTTCTGTTTCCCTAACGACGGCCACCACCTCCCCTCGGGCCAAGCTGCCTGCAGCTAGGAGAGGTGTGGGGGCTCCCTCTTCCCACAGCAACCCCTGCCCGAGAGGTTCCACTTTCCCACTCTGAGGCCACCTGGACCCACTGCCCAGGCTCAGGGCAGGGCACCTGTGACCTTTAGACATTAGAGACAGACCAATTGTCAGCTGAAAGATGGGGGACCAAGAACGGCATGAGATTGAGACCTGGGAAGGGCGGGAGGCAAGTATGGAGGGACATCACAGGGGTAGAAATGCCCAGGGCAGCGAGACAGGTGGGACAGCGAAGCAGACAGGCTGGCAGAGAAAGTGACCCGCAGAGAGAGAGGCAGGTCGCAAAGTTCTGAGCAAGAGAAATCTAAGGTGACGAGGCCAGAAACACTGCAGGGGCCAGGAGGCATAAAACCCGGATGGGAGAGACCGAGGAGGCCAAGCTGCCCCTGCAGGGCTGGGCTGGGTGGGGCAGGTGATGCTGACCCCCCCCATCTCCCACCCCCCCACCCCACCACCTCCGCCCTTCCCCCCCACCCTGCCCCCGACCCGTCCCTGGTGGCAGGCGTGCATTTCAACCTGGTCCTCCGGGAGTGCCTGCAGAGAAACAAACCCCACTAAACATCTCTCACCGACTTTCGTCTTCATTTCTCTTTTGTCTTCAGAAGAAAGAGAATTAGAAACTCCTGAGGTGGATTTCTGTGCTGCTGACTTTGGTCCTTTCCCCTCCCTCCCGCCGTCTTGTTTCATTGTTCTCCATTCTGTCCGTCTCTGTCCCCCAGCTACTGGCCCTGGTGCCGTCCTCTTTGACCTGCTGTGCCGGTGTCCATCCAGGTGTTTGTTCCACTGTCATCTGGGGGGTCTGGCTGCCTCACCTCCTTGCCCTCTCACCCCAGCACCCCCCCTCCTGATGAACCCTTAGCCGCCCTCTGGGCCTCCCTCTCCCATCCCATCCCTGTTTGGCCAGATGGATGGCTGTTCCTGATTCCTGCTTCTTCCAGCTGTCTCCACAGCTCAGCCTTCAAGCTGACAGGACCCATAAATCACCGTGGCAGGCGGGGCTGGGGAGAGGAGTGGGAGGCAAGTGCTGACCGAGCACCAGCCTTGGAGTTGAGGTTCTCAGGTTTGCAGTAAACTGCTGGGGTGCAGAGCCCCCTGGCTTCTGTCTCCGCTAACAAAGCAACCTGGTTATGGTGCCTGTGTTGGGAGCTGGGCCTTGCCCAGCTCCGTGGAAGGTGGACAAGAAGAAATAGTTTGAATATAAAGCAAGGGGGATTTAAGTTAGACCAAAAGAAGAACTTACTGCGGTGAGAATTATCATTAGAAAGAGGAGACTTGGGAAAAGGTGAAATCTCTTGGCAAGGAGCTTATAAATTTTGGATAGATTCTGTCTGGTGGTTTAGATATAGTGCAGCCTGAAAACAGGGGGGTGGACTAAATGATCCACTCAACACAGAGTGTGCACTTTGTTTGAGGGGACACTGAGGGTCAGACACTGATTTCAGGCTCTGGGAGGTCATGGAGCCAAGAAGTAACCAGTGAGTGCCCGGGAGACATGCAGCCTGGCATCAGGTCCTAGCTGCCCCTCTGACCTGCTGTGTGCTCTTGGACAAGTCCCTCAACCTGGCTGGTCTCCATTTGTAGTGTGGGGATAGTCCCGCTTCGTGGAGCTGCTATGAAGTTTAAAGGATGAGGTATGTAAATGGCTGTGTGTAGTGCTCGACAGAGAAAACACAGCTGTAATTGTTGGGCAAGTCACTCCGAATTTTTTTTTCTGTTTTGTTTGTGCAACACGGCATGCAGGATCTTAGTTCTCCAACCAGGGATGGAACCTGGGCCCCCTGCAGTGGAGGCGTGGGATCTTGACCTCTGGAGTCAAGCGAGGGAAGTCCCTCACTCCACTTTTCTAAGCCTCAGTTCTTCCATAAAATCGGATGCCTAGCCCTCACTCACCCATTCAACACACACCCACTGAGTCCTATGTGCCAGCCCAGCACTCTACACTGGAGATGTAACAATTCACACAACACAACAGCATTCCTAACCTTGTGGAGCTCACATTCTGATTGGGGGTTGGGTTGACAGACAAAAGACAAACACATGTACTATAAGAAAATGAGACAGGATAAGGGTGATAGAGAATGATGCGGAGGGAGAGGCGCTATTTCACAGAAGGTGATTGGTCAGGACAGGCAGCTGTGAAGAGGTAACATTTGAAACAGAGACCTACAGGAATCAAGAGAGAGAGCTGCAAAGACATCTGTGGTTGGAGCTGCAGGCAGTGGGAACAGCAGGTGCAAGAGTCCTGGGGCAGGAGTGTGCTTGGTTAGTTTGAGGAACAGCGAGGAGGTTTGTGGAGTAAAGGAGGGGAAAGCAGTAGGAGAGGCCACTGAGGAGAAAACAGAGCTCAAGTGTGTGTGTGTGTGTGTATGTATGTATGCATACGTGCATGTGTGTTCAGGTGCTCAGTCGTGTCCAGCTCTTTGCAGCCCCATGGACAGCCGCCTGTCAGGCTCCTCTGTCCATGAAATTCTCCAGGCAAGAACACTGGAGTGGGTTGCCATTACCTCCTCCAGGGGATCTTTCCAAGCCAGGGATCGAACCCAAGTCTCTTGTGTCTTCCACATTGGCAGGCAGATTCTTTATCACTAGTGCCACCTGAGCAGTCCAGCCCATTGTAAGGGTTTCATCTGTTGCCCCAAGCAAACATGATGCTCTTACAGGATTTTCACGGTGGAATTCACCTGCGCCAGAAGGTTCTTTGGTTGCAACATCCTGGAGGGAACTGAACTTCCTGCTGCTGCTACGTATTTAGGACCTGGAAACCAGCAAGTGTGAGGCTCCATGCCTTGCTAACCACTGTCTGTTTCAGGTCTATAGAATGTCTGGCTTTTTAATAATAATTTTTAAAATGCAAATCCATTTTGCCAAAGTGGAGGGAAGAATTTAATGCATTCAGCTTTGTCCCAACTTGCAGCATCATCTTTGCTTTGTAAATGTGGCAATGAAGCTTCAGAAGTTTCTGTGCTTGCTGGAGGTCATAGGTAGAAGCCATATGGTGTGGAAGAAAGGGATTTCATTGACCATTGATTTATGAGCATTGTTGTCAACATGTATCTTTCCAAATTACAGACATGCACACAGAGAACCCTCAAGCCCAGAGTGACACAATCACAGGGTCTGTTCCCTAAAGGCCATCTGTTGTGAAAACCATCATTAATGCTGAGAAAGTGAACACATGACCCGAGTACCACTGTGTCCCAGGCTGCAGCCACGGCAGACATCCCTAATCAATCACAGGACTCCTTCATGCTGAGTTCAGATGCAGCTTCTGAATTCTGCAAAGCCTCATAGGGTTGGTTTATAAAAGGAAACGCATTTGCCATTTCTACTGCAGGGGCAGGCTGTCCTGGGGGTGGGGACAGGATAGCCGAATCTCTGGATTTGGGAACTTTCCTTGCCTGATGTGTAAACTGACATCGCTAATATATGAGAGAGAATCAGGGCAGTCTCTAGGGTGCTGCCCTGATATTTGGTTTTCCAGCCACTGGGTTCTCTGCCCTCCCAAAGGTGTTCAGAGTGACTGGGATTGTTTGAATCTCCCGTGGGATTTGTTCCTGCTGCCAGAAATGGATCAGGCTTGTGACTGGTGAACCCAGACAAGAGTACCTGCTGCTAAATGAACTGGAGATGGAAGTTGGTCCTGAAAGTAAGTCCTTCCCTTGGCTCAGGTGCAGATCAGATGTGGAACCAGGAGAGCTGCCTTGCTAAGCACAGTAACCAGAGGGAGAGGAGTGATGGTGATCTGACAGAGAAGAATGAGGCTGGGGAGAGAGGGGCAGGAAGAAGGGAGAGGAAGGGAGCAGGAGGGGTGGAGAGAGGGGAGAATTGTAGACCAGCCTTTGGCCAGACCCCAGGGCTCTGCTGCAGGCTCCCCAACTCCTAAGGTCTTTTCACACTGGATTCATTTTATCACAGACTCCTGGAGGTTCTGAGCCCTTGTTTGTGGGATTTGTTGGAAGCAACAAGCGAGGCAGAATAATGTGGGAATGACAGACCTCAGTTCAAATCTTTGTCCTCCACTCACTTGCCTCAGTCTCATCTACAAAATGGGCATCTTCACGAGGAGGGATATAATGCCTCCAGCCTTCCCTCACACTGTCACAGTCTACCACTGAGCTTTGGGCACATGCTAATGCTGGCATTTAGCCTTTGTTTATGGGGTTCCAGTGCCTCTCCATCTCAATTGGATCTGAACTCCGGTGTTGAGACAGTGAGATTCTTTACTGGGATCCATTAAACCTTAACAGAACCCATCCCATGGTCTTGGTGTAAGAATGAAGAAAGTGCTGGAATTCTATAGCCATCTGTATCTATATCTACACATATACCCTCTACTGCTGTCTTCATTCCAACTGTCTATACCACACATCTTAGGGCCCCACACAGATTGGAACTCAGTCTAATTTCACTTGACAGTTCCCTTCCAGACACTTCCTCTGGTGCTATGGCGGGGAAGGGCCAGGGAGGGCCTGGAGCAGTCCTCTGCTTTCCTGGAGGAACAGGGCCAGTTATCACCATGGGGGCAGCCCCGGGCTCCTCAGCTATGATTTGGTACATGAAATTGGCTTCCTGTGCAAAATCTCAGAGAAGTCAGGAGATTTTTAAAAATGGTATTTATTCATTTATTTATGGCTGTACTGGGTCTTCTTTGCTGTGCGTGGGTTTTTCTCTAGCTGTGGAGAGCGGGGGTTACTCTAATCGTGGTGTGTGGGCTTCTCATTGCCGTGGCTTCTCTTTTTATGGAGCCCAGGCCCTAGGATGCATGGGCTTCAGTAGTTGCTGCACGTGGGCTCAGTACTTGTGGCTCACTAGCTCTAGAGCTCGGGCTTAGTAATTGTGGTCCATGGGCTTAGCTGCTCTACGGCATGTGGGATCTTCCTGGACCAGGGCTTGAACCCCGATCTCCTGCATTGGCAGGTGGATTCTTTACCACTGAGCCACCAGGAAAACCTCAGTCAGGAGATGTATATAATTTAACCCTGCTTCTGTCAGCAACAGCAAGGGATGACCTTGGGGAAGTCAGGACGTGGGGCTTGGGGCTCTGAGGGGACTGATGGCAGGACACAGTCTCCCAGAAGGTCAGCGAAGCAGGACAAACTCCTTTCTTTTCCTGACCATCACCCAGGGTTTATGCGTGAATGCTCTGTGCCAGGCACAGTGCTGGCTGTGGGGCATGTAATATTATTACACTATCGATCATAGAAAGCATAAGAATGCTGTTGATCCAGGATTCCTCATAGAAACCTTTGGGGCTAGATGCACTTCCGAGTCTGAAATTTTTCCAGATTTTAGAAATGTAATGTTCTATAAATCATGGAACACTCAAATATATTCATATTTCTGTAGCAAAATACATATGAATAGTTCCAGCAAACGGGATAAATAAAGACTATAAGTACCTCCAAGGTCAGTTCAGTTCAGGTTTTGCTGCCAAATGAGTTTTAAAAAGCTTTTTGGTTTTTAGAGCTTTGATGCTGCTGGAATTGTGGAGAAGGGATAGGAGACTGTCCCCTTACCAAGCTCTGTGCTGGCATTGAGCCAAACATTCGATTAATATATTAAATCCTCATAAGAACCCTATGAGATTGACTATTTTTATCATTCCAACTTTAATAGAAGAGGAAATCCAGGCACAGAGGGGTTGAATAACTTGCCTAAGGACACACAGCTAGTAAGCGGCAGAGCTTGGATTCCAACTGAGGTTTGCTGTGTGCCAGAGTCTGCAGTCCTTACGTGTTTACGATCCAGTATGTGTTTATGGGGGTGCTTGTGCTCAGTTGCTCAGTTGTGTCCAACTTTTTGTGACCCTATGGGCTGTAGCCCGCCAGGCTCCTCTGTCCATGGGGTTCTCCAGGCAAGAATACTGGAGTGGGTTGCCATGTCCTCCTCCAGGGGATCTTCCTGACCCAGAGATCAAACCCGTGTCTCCTTCATTGGCAGGCATATTCTTTACCACTGTGCCACTTGGGAAGCCCTGTGTTTGGCAGAGAGAGACATTAACAATAATTACCACTAGAAAATGATGGAATAAATGCCAGACCTGGGGTCTCTAGGTCCCTGAAGTCCAGAGGAAGGGCCTAGCACAGCTTAAGGGTTTGGAGAAGATGACCCAGAGGAGGTGGGGAGACCTGTCACCTACTGGAGACCTGAGAGGTGAGTAGGCACTAGCCAGGCATTCGTGGGGGCTTCCCAGGTAGCGCTAGAGTAAAGAATCCGCTGCCAGAGCAGGAGATTCAGGAGACTCAGGTTCGATCCCTGGGTTGGGAAGATTCCCCTGGAATAGGAAATGGCACCACACTCCAGGATTCTTGCCTGGAAAATTCCATGAACAGAGGAACCTGACAGGTTACAGTCAATGGGGCCAACAGGGCTGAGCGTGGGCGCGAGTTGTTGGGGAAAGGAAAAGCATTTCAAGCAAAGGCAACAGCATAAACAGCAGGCACAAAGGCTGGGAGGACAGAGAGAGCATTAAAAGTCAGGAAGACAGAGATGAGTTGCACCCTGGCATGGGAGCCAGAGTGGAGCCAGAGAGGTAAGTTAAGGGCCAGCCTCCAGGGGAGTGCCTGCTATTTCTCTTTGGCTCCTCCAGCCCCGCCCCCTCTGTGAAATCCCACGGTTGGGAGGAGGTCAGATGGCACAAGCAGAGAGGAAATTCAAGGGTATTTTCCCAATGCACAGGAATCTGAGTCTGCATAGCTCGCCTCTTCCAGGGCCAAGCAGGCAGGGCTCTCAGTGAGCACACACGGAAAAAAGGATTATTGATCTCTGAGTGGGCATACTGATTAAACTCCAGGGGCTCACGAGGCTGGGGTGAGAAGTGAATCGTCGGTGGAGTATCAGGATTACCAGGCACCCCCGACCCCTGCCCCAGTCCCCCCAGCCCCCAGCTGGCTGGGCGCTTGGCTCCAGCCCTCATCGGGCGGGCAAACCCTCTGAGTTCGAAAACGCACCGGCTGCCTCAGTCCTGTAGACAAGGCCCCAGCCTGACAGATGAAATCTTTATTATGATGATTTTTATTTGGGGGCGTGCGTGCCTGCGTGAGTGCGGTGCACATCTGGGGCCGAGGCGGCAGCAGCTGAAATCCCCGCGAAGGAGGCTCATGAATATTCGGTGTCGGTGCCCGCCGCACTTTGCAGTCATCGATTATTTATGCGGGAAAGAACGAAAGCTTCATAAATAATGAAAGCGCCGGCGTCCCAGCTGCATCCTCCGCTTCCCTCCGCCCGGACCAGGTGAGGAGGAGACGGCTCTGCGGTAGATCGGCATTCCCGTGGGGACGGTGTCTGCGTCCCCAAACTCCCCTCTCACATCAGAATCCAGTCCTTCTGGGCAGGAGGCATGTGTGTGAACACGTGTGTTCTCATTTGCACACACGGGGAAGGGGGTCTGTACACACAGGGCTGGGCAGCTTGTCTACACTGCAGACTCTATCAGAGGCTCCAACCGACAGAGACAAAAAGCCTTGCTTTATCTTATGCACGAGCTGGGAAAACATCAGACACATCTCGTTCAGTTCAGTTCCAGTCTCATTTCTGGGGCTGTTGTACCAGTGTCCCAGTGTCTGATTCAGGAGGGGAGACTGTTTTCATGAAGTGCTTCCCCCTGTGACCCTTTACATACAGAGATGAATCCTTTACAGAGGTGAATCCTTCCATTCACCTTGGCTTCTAGACTCTGTACAATGCAGGCTGCTTCTGTGTCTTTGGGGTGGAGGTGTGGCAAGTACGCAGATGTACCCACACCAAGTGGAAGCCCTGCACCCTCCCAGTGGAAGCAAAGACCTACACCCACTTCCTAACCACCCAGCAAACCGCTGACAACAGTTTTGACCCCAAACGTCTTCTGTTTTCCAAGCTCTCATTGCCCTATGGCCAACCTTTCAGCCACTGCTATAGCAGCTGTGATTAGTGTAAGCCACTTTGCAAAGATGCTGTGTGAAACTGGAAGTCGCTCAGTCGTGTCCGACTCTTTGATACTCCATGGACTATGCAGTCCATGGAATTCTCCAGGCCAGAATACTGGAGTGGGTAGCCTTTCCCTTCTCCAGGGCATCTTCCCAACCCAGGGATCAAACCCAGGTCTCCCGCATTGCAGGCGGATTCTTCACTAGCTGAGCCACAAGGGAAGACCAAGAACATTGGAGTGGGTAGCCTATCCCTTCTCCAGAGCATCTTCCCAACCCAGGAATCAAACCAGGGTCTCCTCCATTGCAGGCAGATTCTTTACCAACTGAGCTATCAGGGAAGCCTGAGGTTAAATAATTTGCCCAAAGTTGCAGAACTGTAAGTAGGAGAGGCTAGGCCTGTCCAGAAGCCCCCTTTTCTCCACTGCTTTGCAATTAAGAAATAGTCTGTTGTGCTCTGTGATGACCTAGAGGGGTGGGATTGGGATGGGGTGAGAGGAAGCTCAAGAGGGAGGGGATGTATGTATACACATAGGTGATCTACATTGTTGTATAGCAGAAACTAATACAACATTGCAGAGCAATTATCCTCCAATTTATAAACGAAAAAAGAGATTCTTCTTTGGCTGTTGGGTCTGCCCTGGGTGGACACCCACATCTTGAAGGGGTACATGTTTTCTCTCTGACCACTGAAAGATGAAAGTGTGTGGACTCTACTGATTGGGACATGGAATTCTTCATATTACATAAACGTTGAATGAAAGAGAAGCTAGATGTGACAAGCTTCCTTATCCCTGGTTGAACAGGATCGTTACAGGGAGCTTTCAAGAATTTTTTAAATCGAACTTTTAATATAATTGTAGGTTTTGACATAATTGTAGATTCATGGGCAGTTGTAAGAAGATTGAGAGACCCTATGTGTTCTTCACTTTGTTTCTCCCAAGTGTTAACATCTTTCAAAACTATAATATAATATCATGCCAGGAAATTGACATGAATGTAATCTACCAGTATTACTCAGATTTCATTGTTTTTTTTACAGTTTTTGTGTGTGTGTGTTTATATAATTTTATCACATGTGTAGAATTTGTGTGTCTGTATCTTGTCAAGATGTTCCATAAGCATGAGATTCCTCCTGTTTATAACACATCTATCCCAGGCTCTGGAGAAGGCAATGGCACCCCACTCCAGTACTCTTGCCTGGAAAATCCCATGGACAGAGGAGCCTGTTAGGCTGCAATCCATGGGGTCGCTAAGAGTTGGACACGACTGAGCGACTTCACTTTCACTTTTCACTTTCATGCATTGGAGAAGGAAATGGCAGCCTACTCCAGTGTTCTTGCCTGGAGAATCCCAGGGACGGGGGAGCTTGGTGGGCTGCGGTCTATGGGGTCGCACAGAGTCGGACATGACTGAAGTGACTTAGCATAGCATAGCATAGCATCCCAGGCTCATCACCTCCACACCTCAACCTTATCTCTGACCCCTGGCAGCCACTGATCTGTTCTCCATCTCTATAATTTTATCATCTTGAGAATGTTAAATAAGCAGAATTATATAGTATATAATCTCTTGGGATTGACTTTTTTCACTTAGCATATATTTCCTGAAATTTCATCTTAGTTGTTGCCTATATCACTAGATCATTCCTTTTTCTTGCTGGGCAATATTCCATGGTGTGGACGGACCACAGGTTTTTTTGTAACCATTCACCTACTGAGGTATATCTGGGTGGTTTATAGTTTGGGGATATTACAAATACAGCTGTTATCGGGAGCTTTTGGAAAAAACTCAGCCAAACAGACCCCTCCCTTGGAGGTTCTGACTCAATGATGGTAGGTCTAGGGGGCCTAGGGTTGTGTAAAACTGTCTGTGCTACTTCAGATTTTTCTGGGATTCCTTCTATGTTCTTTGTATATGAATAGAGTAAGGATGGGTTGAGGAGAACGTTCTGGTCTGGATTTTGGAGAATGTGTGTCCCACCACTCTCTCTCTTTGGACTATACCTTTTATCTCGTGGTTGTTCAGTCACAAAGTTATGTCCAACTCTTTGCAACCCCATGGACTAATGCCAGGCTTCTCTGTCCTCCACTGTCTCCTGGAGTTTGCTCAAATTCACGTCCATTGAGTCAGTGATATTATCTAACCATCTCATTCTCTGCTGCCCCTTCTCCTTTTGCCTTCAATCTTTCCCAGCATCAGGCTCTTTTCCAGTGAGTCAGCTCTTTGCATCAGGTGGCCAAAGGACTGGAGCTTCAGCATCAGTCCTTCCAATGAATATTCAGGGTTGATTTCCTTTAGGATTGACTGTTTGAGCTCATTATAGCCTCACTGCAGACTCTGTTTGTCCATCTGCAAATTGGGAACCATGATTCACTCCTGTAGCTATTTAAGATAGAAGAAAGCAACTGTGGCTATGAGATTCTTGGGGTTCCTCCAGCAAAGAAACCAGGGATCACCTGAAGGAGGGTGATGAGTTTTTGTCTCTTAGCTGCCTGTGAGTTGGAAAGGATGAATGCATCCGGGAATGGTTGGTCACTGCTACCTATCCTCCTCTGCAGCCCACACAGCAGACACTGCTCAGATGTGAGCTTGTCATGCAGAGCTCAGGCTCCAGCCTCTGTCCCTGTATCTTAGAGAAAAGAACTGATGAGGCCAAATTGTACACCCCCTCACCCCTATTCTTGCCCTCCTCCCCACTGGACGGCCCCTTGCCTTAATTCTCTCACTCCCCTAGGCACTCCCTCAGGAAAGGAAGTCAGACCCTCTCTGTTTCCAGACCAAGGCTGGCATTATTTAATGCCAAATCAGTAAAAGTGTCAGCAGCTTGTAGGTGAACTGCTAAGAGGAATGATTCATAACCCCATGCCAGGCACCAAGTATTTCCTCCCCATCTTCATGACCCACCCCTCGAGAGAAAGGAGATAAATTACTGTCATTGCCTTTTATGGTACCCATAATCGGGTGGCAACTTGGAGACTCGACTCATCTCAAAGTCATTTACAGTGAATTATTCATTTGGCTGAAGAAGTCTTCAGCTGGAGGGGGAAATAGCCTCTTTACACTCTGGCTTTGGGATGCCCTCTCCATACTAGCCCTGGAAGATCCAGGTTCCCCTTGGCTACCTCTGGACCTCAGAGTCCTGGAGTGCAGTGAGGAGGGCAGAGAAGGGTGTCTGAGCTGCAGGAATCCACTTACCTAACCTACTCCCGGAGGATACAATTGGAGTCAGATGTATCTGTGTCAACTTCTGCTCAGAGGGGACCACAGGCTCTTGTTCACATCCCTGCCATCTTCCTTTCTTCCTTCCCCCTTTCCCTCCCTCCCTCTTCTTTATTTCCTTCTATAAACATTTATGAAGTCTTTACTAATATGTGCCCTATCAGTCAGGATGTGGTAGGGTAGTGGTAGGCAGTAACAAACATGGCCTAATTTCAGTGATCACTAGACATATTTCTCATGCAAGTTCCTTGTCATCAGGCCATCCCTGGGTTCTGCTGTATGTGATCTTCAATCTAGGAATCAGGATGGTGGCTGCTGCTGCTGCTAAGTCGCTCCAATCGTGCCCAACTCTGTGTGACCCCGTAGATGGCAGCCCACCAGGCTCTTCTGTCCATGGGATTCTCCATGCAAGAATACTGGAGTAGATTGCCATTTCCTTCTCCACAGGATGGTGGAGTAGCCACTATCTTGAACATTACTGTCACACATGTGCCTGCTAAGTTGCTTCAGTTGTGTCTGACTCTTTGCGACCCTGTGGACTGCAGCTTGCCAGGCTCCTCTGTCCATGGGATTCTTCAGGCAAGAATACTGGAGTGGGTTCCATGCTCTGTCTCCTCCTGAAGCTTCAGAAATAACAGATGTCACTTCTGTTTCATGGGCCAGAGCAAGTCACATGGCCACGTAGAAACTCAAGTGGGTAGGAAAGTATCACCTTACCACATGCTCTGAAGGAGGGGACAAGGAATATTTGTGACCATCCCTGATGATGGTCTCACAGGTGCTGCGTCAGGCCTGGAAGATAACAAAGAAAGAGGGGTGGTCTTCTCTTTTCGTGAAATCATGGTCTAGAACAAAGGGCGAGGGATGAGGCAGATGCACAGTCGATGGTGATCCAGGGGGCTCAGTGCCAGGAGAGAGGTCTTCTTGGCATGAGTGGGAGGCAGGGTGATGTGGGATCTGGCTTCCAGGGGTGATCCCTTGGGGCTCTTTGATTGTGGACAAGGGGATTCATTTCTCTGTGCCTCAGTTTCCTCCTGCTTCCTTTGAGGGTGATGATGGTGACACAGTAGCACCTGACACACAGGGCGGTTGTGAGAGATGCATGAGGTAATGTCTGTAGAAGCCTTTGCTATGAATTCATTTACACTTTTTAAAATAATAACAACGCAGAGTTGTTTCTCACAGGTACATTTAGTTCCCGAGCATGGCCCCCACCTTCCATGCCTTGCAATCAAGGTTTTACCTGGTCAGTGTGGCTTGCTGGGACTCCCCAAGGAGCTGCCCTCAACTCTATGGAGATAGCAGTTACTCTGGAAAATGCCAGTGTGGGCTGGGGCTGGGAGCTGCCCCCTGGCACAAGGGGCTTCAGGCTGGAAAGACCTGCCCCAAGGCCCAGCCACAGCTCCTTCTAAGCTCCAGATCTTGGGACATTCATTCATTTATTTGACACATATGTACTGAGTGTGGCATCTGCAGGCATTGTGCTGGGGTTGAAAGAAAGTGAAAGTGAAGTCATTCAGTCGTGTCTGACTCTTTGCAACCCCGTGGACTGTAGCCCGCCAGGCTCCTCTGTCCATGGGATTCTCCAGGCAAGAATACTGGAGTGGGTTGCCATTTCCTTCTCCAGGGTATCTTCCCGACCCAGGGATAGAACCTTGGTCTCCTGCATTGCAGGCAGATGCTTTACCCTCTGAGCCACCAGGGAATCCCTGGGGTTGCGGAGACAGTAAATGATAAGACAGTCAGTTCCCTGTCCTCATGGTGCTGGCATTCCAGCAGGGGAAGAGGTCATTTTTGGAGTGGATGCTGTTGGTTGACCAAATGCCCCTGGGATCCCCGTGACGGCTTCTGTGTGTGCAGCTCTCAGCTTCTGTGTGCTTTGCTTCTACTGCCTCTGTGACTCTCTGCAGAAGTCTGCCCTTGGGCTACCTGAGCTGCTGTGTGTACGTGTGCAGAGAACCAGCATTTTTCCCAGAGGTGGCCCTTAGCCAAGGACTGATGAGAGTTGGAGAATTTAAGTCTCATTTCTTTGCCTGGAGTTGGGACAATGTCTGAGATGCAACTTCTGCTCCAGAGGTCCCTGAAGAGCTTCTCCGTCTGCTTTCCTGCTCCCTTGACAGTTTCTTCTAGGGGCACTTCCTTGCATCATCCACCAGCACACAGACTTCATCTCAGGGCTTGCTTCTGGGGGCCGCACTTAAGACACCTACCTGAAACCCTTCCTTTTTGAGAGGGGCCGACTTTCAGTTTTGTTCCAGGTTCTTTCCTCTCTCCATGTGAGTCAGATGAATACTGGTTAGTGTGACTAGTTGTACTCACTTTTACTCCCTTGCTCTGGAGTGGGTTAACAGGGAGAAGATGATCCAGATGTGGCCAAGGACACTTGATGGGATATCCATCAGGGGCTTCTAGAAATGGTTTTCCTACAATGAGGCACAGAAGAGAACCCACTTCCCCTACTGTTCATATTACGTGTGGTGCTGGAGCCTTTATGGCCACGTGGAGGGAGCTAAAGAGACACTCAGAGGATGGGCCAGCTCATAGATGAAGGGCACCATGGTCCTGGATGATGCTGGCTGAGAAATGGAGTATCTCCTGCCATGTCAGTAAATAAGGTTGTCACAGATATCAGCGATGTCAGCCCTCCGGGGCATCCAGGAAGGAGAAGAATACCTGTGGGATCTGGCTGGTGAGTGCTGCGGAACTCAGGAAGTGAAAAACACAAGATACTGACCCCAGATAGCTGAGATGCATGTGAAAAGAATGATTTCAATGAGCCCAGACTCCTGTATCTTCCCATACATAGAAAAGTGCTGAATTCTTAACTTGAGATTTCTGGTTTTCTTTGATTCACAAAAACACTTTTGATGGTCAGACTACTTGCCTTTTGTTGTGAACTTCTATATAAACTGACTCTTCCCCGCCCCCCACCTCCTCGAAGCAGTTCTCTTAAGGTTACTTGAGCTGCTGTCACCCGGGCTTGAAGTCCTGATAAAACATGACACCCAAATTTTAGGTTGTGACTATATTTTAAGTCAACATAGTGAAGCTCAGAATTCACCAGTAGAGTCAGCCAACCTCAGAATGATTCTATGAAATGACAAATCCCGTATTTGTGGAGCTATTTCGCATCAGGTCTGTTGTGATTTGCAACCAAAAACATCTCAATGGCTGTGATTTTAGATGATGATAGCTATTGTGTAAGAGGGGCCCCTTCCAGGTCCCTGTGTATTCAGTAGGTGGGCCTCATCTGGGTTTTCTGTTTGGGAGAACGGAGATGCACCAGGTTTGGGATAAATTAAACAATATCTCCTTGAGCAAGCTCCAGGATATAGTGGAGGACAGAGGAGCCTGCTGTGCTGTCCATGGGGCCACAGAGTCAGAACAACAACAAAATAATATCACATGGCATGGTAAGGATGAGGCTTTATTGGAGAAAGAGAAAACTAACAAGAAAGGGTCAAAAAGCAAAAAAGTGAAGGCAAAGTGTCAGATGTTGAGTGGGGAGGACTCCAGGTAGCCTAGAGTTGTAACCTCATAGAATTCTCCCAACATCCAGCACTTCTCCTGAATAATTTTTTTTTTTTCTTTTATGGGCTCTCATTTCCTTCTTTGCTGTGGCCACCAGGAAGCTCAGAGTTGGATTTGTGGCACACCTCACTCATTGTTAGGACCTTGCAGGTGCACAGTTGTGTTCTCCCCTCAGCCAGGCATTATCCTATTTTCCCTTTACCCCATGTCCCTCATGTATTTGCATTTGTTCTGTCAGGCTCTGTACACGTCCGTAAATCCTGGGAGTTGTGCTTTAGAGTGAAGCAGGATGTATCTTAACCAGCCCATCCTCCACCTGAAGCTGCAATGGAACTTCCTTGAGGATGGGGGCTGCCAAGTGGCTTTTGAGAGCCTCCCCCAGGCATCTGGCAGACTGAGGAGGAGCCCACAAGCCCTCTCTCTCTGCAGCTTCAAGGAGGTATTTATTGGCCACCTTAACTGATGTTTTTGAACTGTGGTGCTGGAGAAGACTGTTGAGAGTCCCTTGGACAGCAAGGAGATCAAACCAATCAGCCCTAAAGGAAATCAACCCTGAATATTCATTAGAAGAGCTGAAGCTGAACGTGAAGAGCCAACTCATTGGAAAAGACCCTGATGCTGGGAAAGATTAAAGGTAAAAGAAGAAGGGGCTGGCAGAGGATGAGATGGTTAGATAGCATCACTGATTCAATGGACATGAACTCTAGGAGACAGTGAAGGACAGAGGAGCCTGGCATGCTGCAGTCCATGGGGTCACAAAGAGTTGGACACAAGTTAGTGACTGAATAACAGCCCCATCTCAGCTGTCAAGTTTATTCTCCTTTTCTAGGCCCAGGGGAGAAGGATGGTTCGACTCAGTCTCTTAAATGCTAGGCCTGGGCAAGGGAGTGGAAAGTCCTTTGAAATTTCCAATAAATAAAAAAAAATAACTTTGAGGGTTTGTCACCATGGAGACCAAAGGTTTGTTTAGTCGTCATGGCGACCCTGGGGTAGGCTCTCTGCTTGAAATGATCAACATCATCCAAAAAGAGGGCCAAGAGAGGGAGAGATAGGAGCACATGCTACAGAGTGAGAGCTGGGGGCCAGCAAATTTCTAGAGGCAGATCGAGAACAGGGGCAGTGTGAGTGTGTGTGTGTGTGTGTGTGTGCGTGCGCGCGCACCAGTAGGGAGGAACAAAGTGTCTTCTGGAACTTTTTTCCCCAGCAAACTGCCATTCTGATAGTCACATCATTCTAAGAGGCTTCTGATCCCTTTGCCTCCTGTGTCCTGTGCCCCTTGGGTTGAGAAGGGAACCAGGCCTCCAGCCTTGGCAATGCTGCCGAGGAGTTTCTATGACAACATCAGCCCCCACCTGTGGGAGTGGAGCCCTTGGCTGGGACCTCCAGGGAGTTGCCTGGGTAACCAGGCTGTCTTGCCCCACTTCCCCACCAACTAAAGCTCCTCAGCCCTTCCCCCCAGTTAGTGCTGAGAAGGTGAGTGGATAGGGTCACCATGGAGACCTGGCTTGGCTGCCTCTGCCCCTTTCCAGAGCACCTGTCTCAAGATGGCTACTGGGAAGATGTCTGGGTGAGATCCTCATCCAGCAAAGGATGAGGAGTCTACTGGGTAAGGAGAGAAATAATTAGGACTCTTCTTCTGACCATAGAAGAAGGTGGACCTATGGTGACCATTCGCTTCCCGATTCTTCTAGAAGTGTCACTCATGGCATTTGCCTGGCGTACGAGTCAGGAGTCTGGCTGGTCACCTCCTCGCCCCTTGCCCCGGTGCCCCTGTCCCCCATCGTGCTCTGGGCTGAGAAGCTGTGACTCATTCGCCAGCTGAGAACACTCAGGTAGTTAATGAGCGTTTATTTCCCAGACTAAGAGACAGTTACATGATTAGTTGTTATTTTATCTCGCTAATGAAAATGCATAAAAAACAAAATGGCCAATTAGCAAGGCCATTCATTCCCCAGGTCTTGGCTGTTTCATTTTGGAGAGTGCCATTCTCTAGGCACAAGGCTCGTGCCTCCGTCAACTGCCTGAGGTCCCTTCTCCCCACCTCCACTCCCCACCCCTTCCATCCTTGCCTTCGGTTCCTGTTGTGACTCATCTGCATCCAGGTGACCCTCACAGGCCCCTCCCCTCTTCCACAGCTGAGAAGATACCCTTGGTCTCACTCCTCCTTCCCTAACCATCTCCTTCTCTCCTTTCCAGTAGAATTTTTCATTTTCTCTGCTTCTCCTCCAGCCAGACTTCCTCACCATTCCTACCCTCAGTTAGTTTGAATATCTCCTCTTCCAAGAAGCCCACTCTGATAGAATTGGGTTAGGCCAGTGAAGAATTTTCACTTGCTTCCCGTTCAACCAAGCTTCTAGGAAGCTACCTTGTCAATTTATCCTCTGGTTTATCAACCAGAAAAACTGGAAGAATCCACCCCCCCACCATCACCAGAAATGTGAAATTTGGGACTTCCTTGGTGGTCCAGTGGTTAAGAATCCACCCGGATTTGGACACAGTTTCGATCCTTGGTCTGGAAAGATCCCACATGCTGCAGAGCAACTAAACCCATGCATCACAACTACTGAAGCCCAAGTGCCTAGAGCCCATGCTCTGCAATAAGAGAAGCCACTGCAATGAGAAGCCTGTGCACTGCAATTAGAGAAAGCTCCTGGGGAGCCAAAAATAAACATTAAGAAAGAAATGTGGAATGCGGGCTCCAGTGTTGGTGCCTTTGGGTTTTGCCTTGACCCTGAATCTCTCAGATTCTGAGAGCACCTAGGCCATTGTGAGGGCTCAAGTGCTCAAGTGCATGAGTGGAGCCATCAGGCCTCTTCCACAGTGGTTGGGAAGGTTCTCCTACTCCTTGCAGAAAAGTAAGATTGATGTGTTCCGTATTTATGGCCTGGTGAATTAAAGGGGGAGAGGTGGAGAGCAGAGAAAAGGCAGTCAGGGAGGGGTGCTGAAAGGGACCTCAATTGGCCCGGCAAGTTTGGTGAGTAGGAGTCAACGCAGCATTTTGACTGATTCCACAAAAACACAAGTATGCTTCATCCTCAGGAGGTAAGCGAGTGTCCCCAACCCCTAGCAAAAGAAAATACAACTTGTGCTTAATCTGCATCATTGCAGAAGACTAGGGCGATGGGCAACAAAGTCAAGGAGACACTGTGGGAGAGGGGAGTGACCCAGAAAGGGATTTGTGGATAGGGGTCCCCATGGGCATAAGCTGCAGAACTCAGAAACCCCAAATCCCTGGGAAGCTGGCAGCTACAATGGACCCAGCCTGACCCTTACATTTGCAACCTGCAACGTGGGTACTATCATCCCCATCTTATGGATGAATAAACCAAAGCTCAGAGAAGTAGCAATATATCCACAAGGAGGCTGTAAGCCAAAGAGGTTAAGAGTATGGATTCCGGAGTCACTCACACTGCTCAGCTTGGTACTTCCTGACTGTGGGACATCATGTGAACACACACCCTTAACCTTGATCTTCTTGTCATAAATGGGCTTATGATTACTTGACTCATATGGTTGCTGTAAGAATTAAATGAGAAAAAATCATGTCTAAAGGACTTAGTACAGCTCTTTGCACAAAATCAAAACTGGTGGCCAGTATCACAGAGTGTCTCCTGAGCAGATCTCTTTCTATCTGTCCATCCATTCATCCATCCGTCAATGAACCCATCAGACTTTGATTGCCAGACATCTAGTACAAGAATGATTAAGGAACAGTTCCTACAACAAGGGCCTTTGCACACCAGTGAGGGAAACAGGCACACAGACACACAATCAAATAAGGTAGAACTGTGAGAGAGGTTAGAACAGAGCTCCTGACAAGGGATATGACCAAGGAGGGATCAGATAATTTTACTTACAGAGGAGGGTCCGGGGCTAGACAGCTGACCCCAAAAGTGAGGGTTGGCGTTACCAAAGGGGAAGCAGGGGAGAGATAAATTAGAAGCTTGGGATTAACATATACACGCTACTAGTGTAAAATGGGCTTCCCCAATGGCTCAGCGGGTAAAGAATCTGCTTGTAATGCAGGAGGCGTAGGAAATCTGGTTTCTATCCCTGCCTCAGGAAGATCCCCTGGAGGAGGAAATGGCAATCCACTCCAGTATTCTGTATTTTTCAGTATTGCCTGAAAAAAATCCCAAGTGCAGAGGAACTGAGTGGGCTATAGCCTCCGGGGTCACAAAGAGTCAGACACGACTGAGTGACTCAATACACACACACGCACGCACACACACATAAAATAGGGAACTATTCCTGTGCTATTGCATAGCACAGGAAACTATACTCAATATTTTATAATAACCTGTAAGGGAAAAGAATCTGAAAAAGAATATAATATATCGATATATATATAAAACTGAATTACTGTGCTGGACACCTGAAACTAACACCACTGCAAATCAACTATACTTCAATAAAAAAATAAATAAAACAAATATACTTTGATAAAAAAAAAGGTGAGGGTTGGGAGGTTCCTCTGAGCTGGGAAGCCTTCCCATCTGGGAAGTGTGGGGCCAAACCTGCCTCGCCTTCTTGGCCTCACTTCTCCACCTGTTCCAAGGATACCTTTGGGGAACAAAGGTTATTATTCGAGCAGCTAATTTCCGCTCCCACGGCTACAGTGGCGCGTGGCCTCACATGCCGGGAGCAGGTGTGCTGCAAGTACCAGATGCCCCCGATGTCTTCTCAGGTCAAGACTGATGAGGAGATGCAGGGGTCCCCCAAAGACTGCCTTCTTCTCTCCACCTCCTACATGATGTCCTGGCTTCTGAAATGTTTTGAAGGCTTTGGTCCACTGCCACGAGCCGGCTCAATTACCTGCAAGTCCAGGGACTGAAGTTTATGAACCCTAAACCCGAACACATGGTTGAGTGCATTATTTGGCAATAGGACAAGAAGTTCAGATGAAAATTGCAAACACACACGTGGAGGGTTGTACTCGTGTGGTGTGGCCAAAGGGACTGAATGACATGGGCCCCCAGCAACATCAGCCCCCCACGCCCTAAACCCACTCCCAACTTAGCTCATGATACTTGGAATTTCACCAGCAAAGACTCATTCCTTTGTGGTTTATTCACACATTCAAGCCCCGTTGTGTACATGAATGCTTTCAACAGACACCTATGGAGCAGCTCTGAAGTACCAAGTTCTGCGTCATGCACGGAGGATCAGAAATGAATGAAACCTAGTCCCGGCTCAGCATCGTAAAACTTGCTCTTAGCTGGAGAATGAAGACATAATAACAGACAAACAAAATGTAGCCAAGCCTGAATGAGGCCTGTGCTGGAACGTTGTCAGGGATCACCAAGCATTGTTGAAGGCCAGCCTTCTGGAGGGCAGGGAAAGCTTCCTGAAAGAGGTGATTTCACAGAGGGACATTGAAGCTCTAATAGGAGCCCACTTAGCAAAGGGGTTGGGCTGATGGGTGGTGTTTCAGTCAAAGGTGGGGCCTGGGTAAAGGTACAGTGAGGTGTCCCTGGCACGTGGTTTTCTCAGCTACCACTTGGGGTGTGAGTATCATGGAAACTCTCCTGAGAGTACTTGAGAGTGGAGAGGAGAGGCTGTCGGTGGTGGATCCGGAGGCCTGAGCCCTGTGTCACATAAAGATGTGGGTGCATGCTCAGTCACTCAATCATGTCTAATTCTTTGCACTCAGTGGATGGTAGCCTGCCGGATTCCTCTGTCCATGGGATTTTCCAGGTACAAATCCTGGAGTGGGTTGCCATTCCCTTCTCTAAGGGATCTTGGTAACTTCTCTGGGCTTCAGCAAGGAGGGAACAAGGCTGGGAAGAGGGAAGGAAAGGAAATGCCACCACCAGGTACCCACTTTGATTTGATCCTTTATACTTGTTATGACAAAATGTGGCTATTCTGTTGCTGTCCCTTATTTGGGGGTATTTATCCTCAGCTGGCTGAAAGCTCAACATTCAGAAAACGAAGATCATGGCATCTGGTCCCATCACTTCATGGGAAATAGATAGGGAAACAGTAGAAACAGTGGCAGACTTTATTTTTTTGGGCTGCAAAATCACTGTTGATGGTGATTGCAGCCATGAAATTAAAAGATGCTTACTCCTTGGAAGGAAAGTTATGACCAACCTAGATAGCATATTCAAAAGCAGAGACATTACTTTGCCAACAAAGGTCCGACTCGTCAAGGCTATGGTATTTCCAGTGGTCATGTATGGATGTGAGAGTTGGACTGTGAAGAAAGCTGAGTGCCGAAGAATTGATGATTTTGAACTGTGGTGTTGGAGAAGACTCTTGAGAGTCCTTTGGACTGCAAGGAGATCCAACCAGTCTATTTTAAAGGAGATCAGTCCTGGGTGTTCTTTGGAAGGACTGATGCTAAAACTGAAACTCCAGTACTTTGGCCACCTCATGCGAAGAGTTGACTCATTGGAAAAGACTCTGATGCTGGGAGGGATTGGGGGCAGGAGGAGAAGGGGATGACAGAGGATGAGATGGCTGGATGGCATCACCATCTCAATGGACATGAGTCTGAGTGAACTTCAGGAGTTGGCGATGGACAGGGAGGCCTGGTGTGCTGCAATTCATGGGGTCACAAAGAGTCGGACACGACTGAGCGACTGAATTAAACTGATCCTCAGCTCCCCCAAGTTGGCTGGTTGAACAGTGTCTGGGCCTTCTGTTCCTTCTATTTTTAATTTATCTTTTAAAAGGTTATATTTGTTTATTTGGTTGCTTTGGGTCTTAGTTGCAGCATGTGGGGCCTTCATTGCATCTTGTGGGATCTTCTGTTGTGGTGCACAGCCTCTCCAATTGTGGCACACAGGCTCCAGATTGCACACAGGCCCAGTAGTTGCAGCACATGGGTTTAGTTGCCCCCAGCATGTGGGATCTTAGTTCCCCAACCAGGAGTTGAACCTGCATCCCCTGCATTACAAGGCAGATTCTCAACCACTGGACCACCAGGGAAGTCCTTCTGTTTTTATTAAAATAGCTTATTTAGGCTCTGCATATAGGAAGTGCTTAATAAATGGGACTTGAGTTTTCAGAAAATGTACCTTTGGCATTCACGCTCCCCCAAAATATTCTCAGGACACCCCAAGAGGTAGGTGTTCTTGTGGGAATCGGGGGCTCTGGGATCATGGGAGCTTGGCTAAGTCTGCAAACCTCTCTGGCCACAGTTTCCTCATCTGTGAGACAGGGTGAGGTTCTCTGAAGCAGGATACTCTGTGGGAGCCCCACTCCATGCTGGCATAGTGTCAGCTTATCTACATGCCCCGTCCTGTTTTTCCTCCTTGGCCACCACTGATACCCTGGGAAATTGTTACTTCATGACAACTACTGGATCAGTAATAGATTCTTTTAATAAGTCCATCAAGCTACAAGAAGGTTATTCTGTCTGTACTTGTGTATCCAGCCACTGCCCTAAGTCTCTGTGTATCTTGTAGGGTTTCCGGAAAAAATTCGCATCGATCAGCCCACTGTGACTACTCAGTACATCTAGGGGAAGGAGTTCAGGCTTTCCGTCTCTGGTGGGTACAGGAGGAGGGAATAGAGGGGAGGAGGAGAAGCAAGAGGATTGCATAAGTAATCATGTGTATTGTTAGCACAGGGCAGGTTATGCTGTGTAACAAATCAACCCCCAAACCTTGGGCTTAGCACAACAAAGGTTTATTTCTCACATTATATGTCCAGGGTGGTTTAGAGGGGATGGGGGAATGCTCTGCCCAGTACAGTCACCAAAGGACCCAGACTGATGGAGGAGCCACCATCTTGAGGTGCAATATTTGGAAGTGAGATCGCCATGGTTGCCATCACAGGGGGTGAGAGAAGTGAAGATCACCCACTGACTCTTAAATGTTTCAGCCTGGAAGAGAATCATGTGACTTTCTCTTATACCCTTTTGGCCAGAACAAGCCACATAGCCCTTTTTGACCACATGAAGTGTGGTAAATTGGAGGAGAAGGTAGGTTTTTGGTGGGTTCTACAAACACTTCTGCCACAGTGACTGAGTGAGTGGAGAGGGAGGGATAGAACATCTAAGTGAAGAAGTGAATGAAGTGAGGAGTGAATGAACGAAAGAGCAAGTGGAGGGGGTGAGTGAGTGCTGGTTTCCCAGCCCGGGAGCCCTCTCAGGCCAGGCCAGAGCCCCAAGATCCTGGTAGCCACACAGAGCCATCCCTCCCCTGGGGGCTGTGCTGGCTACAGTCTACCTGCCACTTCTGGGATTACATTTCAGAAACTCATTTTGAGAGAGACAAGCTGGGCCCAGGGCAGCTGTATCTCTATGTCCTTGTCCTTGGAAGGTGGGGAAAGGAGAGGGGGAGGAGGGGAAGGAGGGGCCGTGGGAGGGACGGGCCAGACTCTGAAAAGCAATTAGTCAAGAATGGGAAATTACTTTTTCTCTGTGTGTTTGGCTTTGGTGACTGAGCTGCTACCATTCCCTGGGGCTGCAGCAGGGCTGTGGTGAGGACCAGATAGTATGGCCTTGGATAGGGAATCCCTCTGGGGTGGGGGCTTAGGGCTCAGTGGACTGAGGGCTGTCCTCTAGCCTCTCCCTGGAAGCTCCTTGACATGGCCTTGGCTGTCCTGTGCCATAGGATCTTTTGCAGGTAACTAAGTTGACGTGTCAAGAGCAGACGATGATGGCCCATTTCATCCCCGCATTCTTGTGATATCGGTGAGTACCTGTTTATCTTAGTTGGGATTGGCCCCTGCAGGAAGCAGAGCCTGAAACAAGGTCTTGGGTGCAGGTTTTTTTTTTTTTTTTTTAATTAAAAAAGGTTTTGATCAAGCCAAGCAGCTTGCAGGATCTTAGTTCCCTTACTAGAGATCGAATACAGGCCCATGGAAGCTCAGAGTCCTAACCAGTGGACTACAAGGGAATTCCTGGGTGCAGGCAGTTTAACTGGGAAGCAGGAGTGAGTGGGGAGGAGAGTCATGGAGGGGGGGAAAGCCACACAAGGTGCATGTGGAGGTTGCTGCTATGGCTAAGAGATGCTTATTCCACAGGACTTCAGAAGAAGGCAGAACATCTCCCAGAATGCCCGCCTGAGGGACAGGGGGTCCCAGCATTCATCCATTGGCTCCCTCCCCATTGGCTGAGGGTTGCCCTGGGGGTGTCTACTCCCCTTACTTCTGGGCAGCATTTGCCTGGAAAGGTCTTTGATCTGCAGTGCATGAAGACAAGAGGCTTCCAGCTGAGTCCTCACAGAACTCGGAGGTCGTTTGCAGCTGTAGCTATCACCAGAGTTAGACTCTGGGAATGTAGCACTGAGTCCCAAAGCTATAGAGGCTGCTGCATTACCAAGTGATGCTGGGAGGAGTGCAGCCTTAGAGGAATGGGATCTAGAGCTCCCTGTACTGATGCCAGTCTCACAGACACCTTTCTCCACTCCCCACTTCCTCCCCTAGGCTGTGAGTTACTGAGAAAAGGGACCCTGACTGTACATTTGGTTCCCAGTGTCCTGCCCAGAACACAACATGGAGCTCAGGAAATATATGTTGTGGAGAAAACCAAATCCTTGGTGGGGGCAGGAGTCAGGATGTGTGCAGGACCTAGAATGGCTTCCTGCCTGGTCACCTACATGGGCAAGTCCAGGGATGCCCAGAAACATCCCTGGGGATGTAACCCCTAGATCCCTTCACCAGCTCTGGGATAAATGATCTCTTAAAGGGCTAATACTCAGTTGAACTTGACCCACAGGGAAAATGCAACCTGTGCTGGTATCGGGGTTGTAAGGGCACAGGTGCCACTGGAAGGGTAGAGGGTTTGTCTGCGGTTTTGAGTCTTTCCTGCTTCTCCCCTTACTGTGACAATGCCCTCTCCTTTGGGAGAATTGGTCCCTCCTCACTCTTTCCTCACTCCATGTGCTTCTGAAGGGGCTGCCAATCACATTACCTTGTGACCACATGATCCAGCCACAGTGATTGGTTCAGGAATGGGCACATGACTCAGGCTGGGCAATCAGAATCCTTCCCTGAGACTGTACACATGGACACTTGGAGAAAGAGAAGCCTTTCCTTCCAGCCCAGACTTTGGACTGGAGGGTGATCCCTGAGGTCCAGGGGCCATGTCTTTCCAGGTGAGGTGACCACCCAGACAGAAGGTAAAGGGGAACAAGCTCCTGGGGGAACAAACTTCCGACTGTCTGGTGGTTTGTCACTTCTGGATGAACCCAGGTAGGGCCCTGAACTCCTGTCTGGAGACTCTGTTGGGGCAGCCTCCTCTGGCCTTTTCAATATGCCATAATGATTGGCTGCCTGTTCTAATTTAGGCAGCCTAGTCATCATAAACAAAGCCCGACTGCTTTGCAGGTACAAAGGTTAGATTTGCATGAAGAGGCCTGTGTAAATCCCACTGCTTTTCCATTACCATTCCTCGCCTCTGACGTCACAAGTTGGGGACTGATTGAAACACAGGGTGTTAAGCTGCCTGGTCTCTTTTCTTTCACTGGACCCGAGCCTGACCTCCACCCTGCTCTCCCGACTTCATGGGAGGACCCTCCTCTGGCCTTAGAGCAACTCCCTCTTCTAGACCAGCACTGTCCAGTGGCAACATTACATGAACCATGTGGGCAATTTCAAATTTTCTAGCAGCCATATTAAAAGAATATAAAAAGAAACAGATTAAATTAATTTAAAATTATCTTATTTAATACAGTGTATCTAAATTATTATTTCAACATATAATTGGTGTACAGATTATTAATGAGATATTTTATATTCTAGGCTTCCCAGGTGGTGCTAACAGTAAAGAACCCCCCTGCCAATGCAAGAGACATAAGAGACACAGGTTCAATCCCTGGGTTGGAAAGATCCCCTGGAGGAGGGCATGGCAACCCACTCTAGTATTCTTGCCTGGAGAATCCCATGGGCAGAGGAGCCTGGCAGGCTATAGTCCATAGAGTCACAGAGAGTCAGACATCACTGAAGTGACTTAGCATACATGTATGAACATTTTATATTCTAATTTCATACTAAGTCTTCACTCTCTTAGGACATGCCCATTTGGACCAGCCACATTTCAAGGGCTCAGTAGCCACACATAGCTGGTGATCTTTGGGCTGGACAGTGCAGCTCTTGATCCCGCCCCTTGTGCAGGGAAGCAGCTTGCTGCCTGCAAAAGTTTGGGTGATTTCAGTGTTTTCATTTCAGCTCAGTTTCTCATTTGCACTAAAATGCTATTATGTGTTCCTTACTTTGGAGCTGTGATGGGCTCTTGGCAGTTAGCCCATAGATCTGGAAGGCAAGGTCTCAAGGTCAGAAATTCCTCCCCCCTCTGGTAGGCAGAAGGAAGTCATGGGGGTTACTGTTTGTTTTTTAAGTTTTTGGGGTAATTTTAGATTTACAGAGAAGTTATAAAGATGATACGGAGAGTTCCCGTACACACTTCATCCTGTTTCCTCTAATGATAATTTTACATTATTATAGTACATTTATTAAAGTTAACAAATTAAGCCTGGTACAATCTATTAACTAATCTCCAGACTTTGTTCAAATTTCATCTTTCCACCGATGTCCTTTTTCTGTTCCAAGAAAATACTTGATTTTTAATAAATAAATCTATCTATCCATCTACCCATTTATCAGTCATCTAACTACCTATAGATACATTGAGGTAAAATTGATATATGGTGAATTACATGTATATAAAATATTCAGTTCAGTTCAGTCGCTCAGTCATGTCTGACTCTTTGCGACTCCACGGACTGAAGCACGCCAGGCCTCACTGTCCCTCACCAACTCCCGGAGTTTATTCAAACTCATGTCCATTGGAGAAGGCAATGGCACCCCACTCCAGTACTCTTGCCTGGAAAATCCCAAGGACAGAGGAGCCTGGTAGGCTGCAGTCCATGGGGTCGCTAAGAGTCGGGAACAACTGAGCGACTTCACTTTCACTTTTCACTTTTATGCATTGGAGAAGGAAATGGCAACCCACTTCAGTATTCTTGCCCGGAGAATCCCAGGGACAGAGGAGCCTTAGTGGGCTGCCATCTATGGGGTCTCACAGAGTCGGACACGACTGAAGTGACTTAGCAGCAGCAGCAGCAGCAGCAGCATGTCCGTTGAGTTGGTGATGCCATCCAAACATCTCATCCTCTGTTGTCCCCTTGGACAAGTCTAACATTTGTATATAATCTGTGAAACCATCTCATGGTGGATATGAACCATAAAGTAACAAATAGCCAAGCCTATTTAGAGTTTTTTTTTAAGTCATTAAGTCACTTCAGTCATGTCTGACTCTGTGCAACCCCACAGATGGCAGTCCACCAGGCTCCCCCGCCCCTGGGATTCTCCAGGCAAAAACACTGGAGTGGGTTGACATTTCCTTCTCCAATGCATGAAAGTGAAAAGTGAAAGTGAAGTCGCTCAGTCATGTCTAACTCTTAGCGACCCCATGGACTGCAGCCTACCAGGCTCCTCCGTCCATGGGATTTTCCAGACAAGCGTACTGGAGTGGGGTGCCATTGCCTTCTCCGTATTTAGAGTTTACTAAATGCCAAACATTATCTTAAACACTTTACATGAATAAACATATTTAACCCTTGCAACAGTTTGTGGTAAATCAGATTACTGCTGCCATTTCTTTATTCCTTGATATAGAATTATGCCCCTACACCCTTTGCTGTGTGATATGACAGGGGCTCCCTCTAGAATAAGGGGAGTATATTTCCCACCTATTATGGACTGAACTGTGTCCGTCCAAATCCTTGTGTTGAAGCACGAACCCCCAGTGTGACTGTCCTTGGAGATAAAGCCTTTCAGGGGGTAATGAAAGTTAAATGAAGTCCTATGTGTGGGGGCCTAATCCAACAGGACTTGTGTCTTTATAGAAAGAGGAAGAGCTAGCAGGAGAATGCACACAGAGGGAAGGCCATGTGAGGACACAGGGAGAAGGTGACCATCTGCAGGCTGGGAAGAGAAGTCTCGCCAGAAACCAATCCTGCAAGCACCTTGATATTGGATTTCCAGCCTCCAGAATGCGAGAAAATAAATTTCTGTCATTAAGCCATCCAGCTTGTGCTGTTTTGTTATGGCAGCCTGCCGGGAGCCAGTATGAGGAACTCCGCCCGTGGCAAAGGTCATGAGGAAGGAGGCTCGGCAAACGCAAAGGCGGGATCGAGCCTCAGGAGTCCCCCTGGAAATTCTCGAGCATCTACCCCCCAAACCAGAGTCTGCCTACTTTACTGCTTTGTGCTCTCACCTACACCTCTGACTTTATGGGGGCTGTCCCTCACCACCATCTCTCTCTCTGAAAAAGAGTTAACTTACAGCTCCAGTTAATTAAATTCCTGCGCGTGACAATAGTGTTTTAGTTCACAAACTCCTTTGGAAGTTCTCTAGCCTGCCTGAACAGGTTCTTCTGGCCACATGTGATTGTTCACAGCCTCTCAACCATGAGAGGCACGAGATGTTCTAAACTTTCTAAATACAGATTCCTTTGAGCAGTTAGAAGATTATTAGTATAGTATAGTGGGTTGATTAGAAATTGTATTGGTGAAGGGTTTTTCACTTTTTGGGCCAATGTTTGCTGCTAAGTTTCCATATCCCTTACCTACTGTGTCCCTGGGAGTGTATTGATTAATATAGTTGGTGTATAGGAATGTAAGTAGTAGCTTTAATGTTTATAACCTTGGACCCTTGAGTTAATTATTTTCTTGTTATAGCCCACCACACCTTTGCCCTATAGGAATGCAACCTTATCTAATGCTTTCGGAGGGTGGCGCCTGACTTTAGAATAATCACCTTTAGAGAAAAATAAGTTTTCTGAAGAAAGGGTCATAAAATGTTAACAGGCCTCCTGGCCAGAAGATGATGTAAATCACCTAAACTTTTGCATATGATTAAGTTTGCAGGAAGAAAGCCTGGCTTACTGCTGACTCTACCCCTTCCCCCATTATCCTCTATGCACAACTTAAGGTATAAAAACTACTTTGGAAAATAAAGTGCGGGCCTTGTTCACTGAAGCTTGGTCTCCCCATGTCGTTCTTTCTCTCACCTTCTGGCTGAATTCCCATCTGGAGCGTGGAGGCTCGTCAAGTCTACTAATTTTGCCTGGGCTTCTAAGATCTGAATGGGGAGGCCTTAGTGTCTCCTCTCCTTCGGGAGAATGGGAGGATGCCTGCGGCCTATGTAGGTGACGCAAATTCCTTGTCTTGGAATTTTATTGGCTTTCCACGTAAACCAAGTTATTCAGCCTCTTTTCTCCACTGAATTTTCTCACTGAGCTATCCTTATTTAACCACTCTTTATATCTTTAATTCTATTGTATCCTGATCGCCAAAGCCGTCTCCCCTTCGAATTCCCTGAATCCCAGTCCACCAGGGCTGGACCCCGGCAGCAGCCCAAGTAGACTAATAACATCACTCTGTTGATAGTGAGCTTGGCCATGTGACTGACCTTGGCCAATGATATGTCAGCAGTTTGCTTCTTTAGTATGGCTTTAGTGTGTTTGGAGGACTTGGCTTGCCTGCCTATGCACCTGTGATTCCTTATGAGAGAGATAAACCTGGAAAACTGCTGGTCCATGGAGAATGAGAAAAAACACAAAGCCAACCTGAACTCAACCCATGATTTGCAGCCTCAGCCAAGACTTGCTGATCATGACCCAACCCAGCAGAACTTCAGCTGATGGCAAAACCCATGAGAAAGAAAAGGAATGTAGAGATTGTAAGCCATTGAGATTTTGGGGTTGTTTGTTATGCAGCCAAAACTGACTAATAAGCAGTTAATTGAGGTAATATTGTTATCTCACATTTTATCAGTGAGGGAAGTGAGACAGAGAGGTTAAGTACTTGTCCAAGGTCACACAGCTAGTTTGTGGCTGATCTAAGATATAAACTCAAGCAGCCTGGCTCCAGTGTACAGGCTTGCAACCACCACACACACACTAGTCCTTATAAAATCAGAGTTCTCCACCATTTTTGATTGGATGGTTTAATTAATTCATTCTTTGACTTGTTAATTCATCAGACATAGATATTAGGTTTCCCCATTATTTTTTCTCATAATATCCCTATCTTCTCCTTAGCAGTTATCAGTAACTGTTATTTATATGTGTCTTTTTCTATGGTGGTTTTCTATCCCTCTTGCTAGACATTCAGCTCTGTGAGGGCAGGGAATGTATCTTTTTTGTTCCTAAAGTATACTGATCAATAACAGTAACTTCCTGTTAAATATGAGTTAATTGTTAAATGCCAGCACTGGTTATGTTTTGGGTCTGTAGAAATAAGGCATTTTACCCTCTCTCAGACACCAAGATTATGATGTAAGTAGCTAAAGGGTGAGCAAGGTATAGAGAGCAGTGGGGCACAAAGATGGATCATTTATTCTGCTGTCAAGGAGGTGCATTAGGGGTTTTACAGAGGAGATAAATAGTTGGGACTTGAAGGAAGAGTAGAGAAAATCCCTGATTTACTCTGATTTAGAAGGCAATCCCTAGCAGAGAGAACAATCAAGGAAAGGCATGGAGGTTTAAATGCATGGTGGGTGCTGGACTTTGTGGGTTATCCAGGTTGGTTGAAACATAATGTGTGCGGGGGAACTGTCTGGAGGTCAGCTGGAGGAGGGGGTAATGGTCTGATCCCCAAATGCCAAGCTAAGGAGCTTGGACTCCACCTACAGGTCATGGGGAGGAGTCAATTGCCCAATCCTTGAACTGTTTGAGCTGACACTGCAGGCAGTTTTCTAAAATTGTGTAAAGATTATTTATGCATCAGAAGAGGGCAGAGGCTATGCAGATTAATAAGGGGAAACCTCACTAAAATGGAGTCAAGAGGCCAGAATGGGAGCTCTTAGGCTCGTACCAATCAACATCAATATATATCCCAACAGGAAGATGTACCTTGCATCTCTGGCAGGAATGAAACGAGGAGGAAGAGATTTTCTCCTTGCCTGGAAACAGCTCAGCCAATGAGGGGCTGTCACAATTTAGCTAATGGAAAGACAGTATACTTCAAACTCCCAGTTTCCTCCAAAGGACTTTTTGCTTATAACAGCCCCACCCAACTTTTCCCTTCTCTATAAAAGAGTTCCCTCTCCTTTACTTAACAGGACTTGCAAGTGATTCACTGTAGTTGCATGTCTTGAGCTGCAATTCTTTGCTGCTCCCAAATAAACCCATTCTGCTGGTAAAATAGCCAGCAGTTTCATTGTTTTAGGTTGATATTACATGGAGGTTCCATTAAAATGTAGAGAAGATCGCCCCCGACCCTCGGCCCTAGCTGGAAAACTCTGAGGCTGGTGAGCAAACATCCTGGTACCCACAGAGCCCACTGAGTTCACTGCTTTCTCTCTGATCCTGGAGTTTTAGGGTAAGTTTTCCTCTTGAATCTGAGCTCCCCTCTTTTTGCATTCTGAAGCTTTCCAGGCTTTATTTGGGGTCTAGTTAAAGGCTTTGTCCTTGTTTGTTTTGTCTATGAACACTCAGTTGGAATTTTGGCCTCAAACTTTTGAAATCAGACTTTTCCTACTGGAACTCTGTGGGTATTTGACTTGTGTGCTTTTTAGAAATGATTCTTTTGCTCTTGAGAAAAACCTCTGAAAAATGGGACCCAGTTATCCAAATGCTTTGGGGACACCTTTCTTTCAGGAACGCTGGGCGATTTTATGTTTAAAAACCACTGTCCTTCCTCATGTGCATTTCTAACTAAATGGACTGACTAATCAAAAGTAATAAAAAAATATTGATGGCCATTATGGAGAACTTTTGAATTCCCCAAACTTACATTTCTCAAAATTGTATTAAACAGTCATGGCTCTGAAATCATCAAAACAGAATTGGACACCTATTTTAATTGGTATTTTGAAGCTTCCAAACTTTATCAGGAGTCTAATATGACATCTTTGAAAAACACAATAATTAAATTAAGAGGGAAACAAATGATTAAAGAAAAACAAAATGGCATCCAAAGCCTCGTGTTCATCTCTCCTCTTCTTTGTTTCAGGCTCCAGCCCTAGTGCCATCTTACTCTGGGCCGATCAGAACCTGACCCTTCAAAGGTAAATCTTCAGAGCATCCAAATAAAGCCCAGGTTACCTATATTCCCTGGATGAATTGTGAACCATAGTTAAGGAGTTTCTTAAAGTAACCGAGGAACCTCATGGGTTTGCTGAAGATTTTCACATAGTTGTTCAAACCAGCCAGTCTGGTTTCTCAGATTTATATCAAATAGTTTATGTGCTTGTTGGTGAGAGTCAGGCAAACACGGGATGAAAATAGCCCCATGGGAACATCCTGGAGGGGATTTAGAAGTGCAAATCCCTAACTTTTGGCAAGAGGCGAGAACACTGAAAACCTCCACCAAGCAATTACAGTAGCCTTTCCTAAGCCTGTTGATCAGAACGAAATTCAGCCTTGCACACCAAAATCTGGTGACCCTTTTCTAACCAACTTCAGGTTACTTTTAAAGAAAACTCTGATCTTCCTTCAGATGTTGAGTCCATTAGGGTAACTGTTACCTCCATGTTTATTAACAGACAGAACTGGGATCTTTTGTTAAAAGGGCCTGGATGGAATGGGGAACTATGTCCATTCCAGATTTAGTTAATTTGGCAAGTCAGCTCATTTGCACCAAAAAGTCACCAAAAAGAAAAGCCACTAAAATTCTTAATCTTCATCTCCAGCAAGTGAAGGTCCCTAAACAAAGTAAAAAACCCTAGTTTCCACTATTGCAAAGAGCCAGGGCATTGGAAAAAAGACTGCTACAAATTCAAGCTTTCAGCCCTTTCATCAGCCTTTCCAACGTCCTCCTGAGGCCCAATGAGGGGGCTCCAAGGAACTATGAGGCTCTTCACAATTTCCTCTCTTAATCAGCTTGAAGAAACATCTCTCCAAATTAGGAAGGAACTTCTGTCTTTACTGAGAGCAGAGCCACACTCTCGGTGCTCAGCCCCACTGCAGAGAACTAATACCGTTCAGATAGGGGGGTCTCTAATCACCCTCAACAGGCTCCTGCCTCTCAGCCTTTTCCCTTTTGTTTGGGCCCTTTGAGAGATACACACCCTTTCTCCTTAGCTCCTTTGCCTCCATTCATTATTAGGTTAAGGCTTCTTGGAAGAGTGTTATGCAAGAATTCCTTTCTCCCAAAAGGGGGAAATAATTCTAAATTTGACAGTACCCGTCAAAATACCCAGCCAGGTAAATTAAATGATCTTTTGACATCTTTTTTCTGTTTCCGACAGTCCTAGAGCTGATTCTTGAAACACTGATTATTTGTCCCTATCAAATCAGTTATCACACTCCTCAGTTGGCAAAAATCTCCAACTGGTATTGGTGAAATCCACAGTGCACCTTCCATCAAGTTTCAAATAGATCGCTTCAAACCTCTCCCAAGAATTAATCAATTTCCTATCAACCCACTCCAGTATTCTTGCCTGGGAAGTCCCATGGACAGAGGAACCTGCCAGGCTACAGTCAACGGGGTCATAAAGAGTTGGACATGACTTAGTGACTAAACAACAACAACAGTAAGTAAAGAAGTTCCTTCAGTGTATAAAGCCCATGAAAGAGGATCTCAAGGCTCATGGCCTCATTATCCCTTGCACTAACTGTGGTGTTGGAGAAGACTCTTGAGAGTCCCTTGGACTGCAAGGAGATCCAACCAGTCCATCCTAAAGGAGATCAATCCTGGGTGTTCATTGGAAGGACGGATGTTGAAGCTGAAACTCCAGTACTTTGGCCACCTGATGCGAAGAGCTAACTCATTTGAAAAAACCCTGATGCTAGGAAAGATTGAGGGCAGGAGGAGAAGGGGACGACAGAGGATGAGATAGGTGGATGGCATCACCGACTCAATGGACATGGGTTTGGGTAGACTCTGGCAGTTGGTGATAGATAGGGACGCCTGGTGTGCTGTGGTTCATGGGGTCGCAAAGAGTCGGACATGACTGAGCGACTGAACTGAACTGAATCCCTCTAATACCCCTGTTTTACCTGTGAGAAAACCCAAGGGATGACCTCTGAGCAACAAAAGCATTCTTATCCTTTGACAGGGCTTCCCAGGTGACAGTAGTGGTAAGGAACCTGCCTGCCAATGCAGGCGACTTAAGAGATGCAGGTTCGATCTCTGGGTCTCCCTGAAGGAGAGCATGGCAACCCACTTTAGTATTCTTGCCTGGAGAATCCCATGGACAGAGGAGCCTGGTTGGCTATAATTCATAGGGTTGCTAAGAGCTGGACACGACTAAAGCGACTTAACGTGCATCCTCTAACACCCTGTTGTTCCTAATGAACACATGCTACTGACATCTGTTCCCACTGGAAGCTAAAATTTTCACTGTAGTTAATCTATGCAGTGTATTTTTCAGTATTCTACTTGATAAGGTTAGCCCATATCTTTTTGCCTTCACCTGGGACAGACAACAATATACCTGTACAGTGATGCCCCAGGGTTTCACAGAAAGTCATTACTTTTTGCAAATCTTGAAAACTGATTAGGCTGATGTAAAGTTTTCTACAGGTTCTACTTTCTTACAATATATAGATGATTTGCTCCTATGCTCTGCTTCTCAAACCTCCTCACAGGAAGACAGCATCTACCTGCTAAGAATTTGGCCTTAAAGGGGCCTAAAATCTCCAAAGAAAATTTCAGTTTGCTTAAATTCAGGTTTGGTATACAGGGCACCTGATCTCAGAACAGGGACTGCGTTTGGATCCAGATAGGCTTCCTAGCATCCTGAACTTCCCCAAATCAAAAACTAAGCACCAGGCTTTCCTCGTGGCTCAGTGGTAAAGAATCTGCCTGCACTGCAGCAGACATGGGTCAATCCCTGGTCTGGAAAGATCCCACAAGCTGTGGAGCAACTAAGCCCATGCAGCACATTGGAGCACATCTAGAGCACAGCTATTGAGCCTGTGCTCTAGAGCCTGGGAGCCGCAATTACTGATCTCACATGCCGCAACTACAAAGCACTCGCTCCAGAGTGCTCCCCAACGAGAAAAACCACTACAATGAGGAGCCTGCACACCACAAGAGAGTAGTCCCCATCTGCCAAACTCGAGAGAAGCCCGTGCAGCAACAAAGACCCGGCACAGTCAAAAAAGAAAGAAGAATGAATGAATAAATAAATGAAAAGTTGAGTTTAAAATTTAAGAAAACAAAACAAAGACTAAGCGCCAATTATGAAATTGCCTCAGGCTATATGGCTACTGTTGAAATTGGATTCCAAATTTCACTCTTATGATCACCCCTATATGCTTATTAAAACCCAGCAAACTCAACCCTATTAATTGAGGAGAGTAAGATGACACAGACTTTGAAGACTTAAAGAAAAACTTAATGAGACCACCTGCCCTTGGACATCCTAATTACCAGCTTCCCTTTTGCCTCTTTGTATATGAGAAGAAAGGGACTGTTCTCAGAGCACTCACCCAAAAACAAGGGGACCATCATCGACCTGTAGAGTATTGTAGCCAACAGCTGGACCCTATGGCATAGGGATCTCTCTTGCCTCAGACCCTTTCCTGCCACTGCCCTCTGGTTAAGGCCACTAAAGAGATAATCATGGGATTCCATTCAACCACCTTTGTACCCCATGTAGTGGAAGCCCTCCTGAAAGTTGAATTGGTGTATCACCATGCAGTTACAGGAGAAGGCAATGGCAACCCACTCCAGTACTCTTGCTTGGAAAATCCCATGGACGGAGGAACCTGGTAGGCTGCAGTCCATGGGGTCGCACAGAGTTGGACACGACTGAAGCGACTTAGCAGCTGCAGCAGCAGCAACACTTTTTAGTCAGTTGCCACACGTCGTATGAAATTCTTTTGCTGACTGCTCCTCACAGAAGCCTTTCACATTTACTAACTTCAGCCCTGCTCCTCTTCTCCTCTCCTTCACTACAAAACACCCCAGCACTGCCTGACACTGTCAAAAAGACAGCATCCATGAACCAATACTGGTGGGAAAATATTAATAAGACCATAAAAAGTATCTGCCCTCTTGTCCCATCTGTCCAAAATATAAGCCAGAGAAACCTGTTTGCACTCCTCCCAGACGTCTTGAATTGCTTAATGAGCCATTCGAGGTTTGGCAGATGGAATTCATATAGCTGTGTCCATCTCATGGATATAAATATGTTTTAGTCATGGTCTGTATATTTTCTCACTGGACTGAAGCCTTCCCTTGCAGACAGGCCATTGCTTCTTCTGTGGCTACAGATTTAGAAGAGGCAATCTTTCAGAAAAGATTATCCCTACCGTGGGAAACCATCTTGAACTTTATACTGATCGTAGAACTCATTTTACTGGTCAGGTGCTTCAACAAGTCTGTGCTGTTTGGCTGGTTTTATAAATTTTTTTTTTTACTGTGCTTACTATCTTCAGTTCTCATGGTTAGCCGAATGTACTAATCTCACTGTTAAGACCCAATTGGCAAAATTTGTAAAGATCCTCCAAATACCCTGGCCCAAAGTGTTGCTATTAGTCCTTCTCAATCTCAAACCCATTCCCTTTGGAACACTCACCTTTTAGTCACAGATCACCCAATGCTCCTGGCCCCTGCCTCTTTTGATATGCAGCTGATAAAAGAAGATAAAACTCAATATTGTAAAGACTTAATTGCTTTAATTCCAAATAGCCATGCATTAAAAGAGCAATCTTTTCACAGTGCACTCTCAGGAGAGGAGAACCTTAAACATCACACTTTTCAACCTGGAGATTTCATCTATTGGAAAAGACGCCTCCAGAAGGACTGTTTTTAAACTCACTAAAATGGCCCCTATCAGGCACTGAGAACCTACACTTGCGCCGACAAACTGCAGGGAATAGATTCCTGGATACACATGAAACATCTAAAAGCAGCACCAGACCTTGAGACTGGGCTTATACACCATCTGTGACTTGAAGGTAAGGATTTCCCAGAATTGAAGCAGACATCTGATGAGATAGCTTTCCCAAGATGTCTGGACAAGGCCTGCGAGAAGGTTTAGATTCACACAAGTCTCTCTCTTTCATGCAGACTATAAACAAACTCTGGATTTCTATCCAAATTCATGGTCTCTGAATTTACAAATATTGACAAAACATTTGGTTCTAAACAGTTTCTTTTGAGATAACAAACTGTTTAATTACTTCTTGTTTATTCCTGCAGTGTGTCTTCATAAAGACTTAATTCCTTCAGTTTTAAGTGCGCCCTTGCTGTAGAAATGGCACCCCACTCCAGTACTCTTGCCTGGAAAATCCCATGGACAGAGGAGCCTGGTAGGCTGCAGTCCATGGGGTCACAAAGAGTTGGACACGACTGAGCGACTTCACTCCACTTTGCTGTAGTCACTTTTTTTAAGATACAGACCTTAGATGGGAAATGCCTGAGATATCTCTCTTCCATCCCTTCTTGTTACTCAAATGTGACCACCATAGCTTTCTAGTCTGCATTTTTTCCTTCTGATGTGGGACATGGAGCCCAGTAAAGGTTCTTCCTGGCACTGAGGGACAAAAGGCCATTGAATGCTGGTAACAAACAAAACAAAGCAAAAAACAAGACAAAAAATCCTGGCTCTTCACTGTTGATGCTTTTGGAGAAGTATCTTGATCAAAAGGGGGAAATATGAAAATTAATAAGGTGAAACCTCACTAAAATGCAATCAGAAGGCCAGAAAGGGGAGCTATCATGCAAGCGCCATTCAAGGTCAATACAGATCTCAACAGGAAGACAAGTAATTTGGGTCTCCAGCAGAAAGTGACTCTACTAAGTACCAGCAGGAGAAGAAAAAATTTCCCCTTGCCTGTCGAAAACTCAGCCAAGGAGAGACAGTCACAATTCAGCCAATGAAAAGACACTATACTTCAAACTCCTAATTTCCTCCAATGGACCTTTTGTTTATAACAGTCCCACCTCATTTCCCCTCCTCCTCTGTAAGAGTTTCTTCTCCAGTGCCTAACAACTTGCACGTGGTTCACCATAGTTGCATGCCTTAAATTGCAATTCTTTACTGCTCCCAAATAAACCAATTTTGCCGGTAAAATTACTGGCTATTTTATTGTTGTTGGTTAACAAGGGAAGGACTCCGTCTGGCTCTGAGATTTGCTGATTGGATTGACAATGGTGTCCACAGCAGCTGTAGATAGGGGTGGAGAAACAACGGAGGGGCTGAAGCAGAAGTTATGTGAGCTGGGGTAGGAGGAGGTAATAATAAGAGAAATGGGGTGAATAGGGTAGGTATTTAAAAGAATGATGACATGAACCTACTGAAAGAGCAGAAGGGAACTTGAGCTCCAAGTTTAAAGAGACTGAGCATAACCTTCTTTGAGTTGAGCCTGGGAGTAGCTGATGATGCAAGGTGAAATGTGGCTACTGAGGTCTGGACACAAGGGTCTGGGAATCGATAGCTAGTGACTGACATTTCTTATGCACTTCAGTCTGGGAAGCAGGTGACTTGTGATCTAATTAATGGCAGAGTAGTAATTGTATCCAGGTCATCTAACTATGTTGTTTAAATTTTTTTTATTATGGTAAAACATGTAAAATAAAAATTAGCATTTTAATTACTCTTAAGTGGATACTTTAGTAGCATTAAGTACATTCACATCATTGTGCAACCATCATCACTATTCATTTCCAGAACTTCTTCATGACCCTGGACAGAAGCTCTGTACCCATTAAACAATGACTGCCCATTCCTTCCCTCCAGGACACTGAGAATCTCTATTTTACTTTGTCTCTATGGATTTCAAATAGAGATATTTGTCTTTAAATATTTCAAATAAGTGGAGTCACGCTGTCCTTTTGTGTCTAGGTATCCGGCCTGTTTCACTTACCTTAATGTTTTCAAGGTTTATTCATGTTGTAGCATGTGTCAGGACTTTTTTCATGACTGAATAATATTCGAGCACATGGTGATACCACATTTTGTTTACCTATTTATCTGTTGATAGACACTTGGTTGTCCCCCCTACCCCAACCCCTTGGCTATTGTGAATAATGTGGCTGTGAATATGCAAGTATCTCTTGAGTCCCTTTTTTCTTCTTTTGGGTCTATACCTAGGAGGGGGATTGTTGGGTAACTTACGTTTTGCCATCAATTTGCTGTGTGCTTCTGCCTAAGTCACTTCTACCATTTGGAATTATTTATTTCATATTTTAAAATGTAGTGTTTAAATTTTTTTTTTTACAAGGCTTAAAAAGCTAGAAGGGACTTCCCTGGTGGTCCGGTGGTTAAGAATCCACCTGCCAATGCAGGCGACTTGGTTTTGAGACCTGATCCAGGAAGATTCCACATGCTGCAGGGCAACCAAGCCCCTACACCACAACCACTGAGCCTGAGCGTCACAACTGGGGAGTATCCCTCACTCACCGCATCTCGAGAAAAGCCTGCGTGCAGTGACGAAGACCAGGACAAAAAAGGCTAGGGGGATGGCTGACCCTTGGAAGATAAAAAAGGAGAGTGTGTGTGGAGGGCTCAGTTTTGGTGGGAAGCTTCCAGTTACAAGGAGGATTGGTGACAGAAGAGGAGCTTGCAAAGGAAACAGACGAGGAGTGTTGGTGGAGGAAGAATGTCTTCCCTGGGATCAGGAGGAAGGCTAGGAACAAGGTGGCGAGAGAGAAATAAAAGCCTGACCCAAAGGAGTGCTCACAACGAGGTTGTTAATTTGATTTGACGAGCTGAGGTTGAGCTAAGCATAAAATCTGGGGTGAGAGCCAGAGGTCTCATCCTCCGGGAAGCAGGAATTGTGAGCAGGAATGGAGGTCACCGGCTGCCTGTGAGGGCAGGCTGGGGGCTGGAGAGGAGGCTGGAAAAGCTGTTGCATATACCAGGGTCAAGCTGGAGATTTAAAAGGACTGCTAAACCAGCCTTTCACCATTGAACTCATGGAACAGAAATAATATTTCCAAAGGGAAATCGACATTTGTGATGGATGTGCATATATATTTATACATACCCTACCTGGCTTTCTGTAAAATTTAAAGAGGATCAATTAGATATTAGATAATGAACACCATACTTTATGGATTTGGGAAAAGATTATAAATATAAATATATATATATATATATATATATATATACAATTGTGATAAGCCTCTGTAGTTCATGTTTAATAGTAACTATAATTTATTGAGCTACAACTGACCCAGGATTATCTTAATTAATTCTCACACTAACCAGAAAAGTCTTGGTGACCTTTTTAAGGTATTCTTGGCCAATCAACACCTCTCTGAATGTGTGTGTGTGAATGTGTGTAAGTGGGGGTGTGTGTCAGTGTGTGTGTGTAAGAGTTTTGTGGTGTAGTGTGTCAGTGTGTGTAAAGATGGGTGTGTATGTGGAGGGACTGTGCATGAATGTGTGTATTGTGTGTGTATGGATGTGTGGGGTGTGGGTGTGTGCATTGATAGGTGTGACAGGGTGTGCATGGGTATGGGGGAGGTGTGTGTGTGTGTGTGTATGTGTGTATGCGTGTGTTTCTGTGTGTGTGCCTGGCATCCCCGCCCCACCTGCTTTCCCACCATCAAGTCTGGGTGCTCCAGGCAGCAGCGTGGCTGCCATGAGATGCACTAACAGCGGCCCTGGAGCACCTCCCCATTCTGTGCTCCCTGCCTCTTACCCTGCCCCAGTCCATTCCCAGATGAGGAACCCCTAAGCTCCCTAACTGGGTCCTGGGCACAAGGGTGCTCTCAGGGCCAGGTGAGATAGCCTTCCTGTTCAGCTCCCAGGGTTTTTCTGCCCTTACTCAAGAAGACTTTTTATTCCTGGCTTAGGACAGTTATTGGGGTCACCGTGACCCACTCATTTCAGCACCTGCTCAGATGTGCTCCATTTTATACCCAGACAGAAGCTTGATCTTAACCGCCCAGGATGAGGGGCACAAGGCCCCCTCTGTTACGAGTTGGGGAGACCCACTTCATCAGTGGCTAACTACAGGGTTTATAAGATTCATTGTCCCCTGGGCTCATGACATAGTTGATATTTAAAAGAATTCACAAGCAATTTGGCCTGGTACCAACCATACAGAATGGATTCCATGCTTGATGGATAGCCAACCTTTTCTGGTCCCCTGCCCCCTGCTTGCAAGGCCCATAAATAATCATCTGCAGAAAGACAAGGTGAGAGCAGGCCTAAATCCCAGGAAACCCTGACACTAGGGCAGCTTGACTGTCCCTGGTCTCCGCTTCTCTTACTACTAATAAGAACTCCTATTTATTGAGTGCGTGACTCCACTGTGCCAAGCACTTTGCACAGACGATTGCGTATAAGTCCCACATAACTGCCTGAGGTAGTACTATTTTCATTCCCATTTTACAGATGGGAACATTGAGCCCAGAGGAGTTAGGTCCCTTGCCCAAGATCACACAGCCAGTAAGAGCTAGAGCTCAGGTTTAATCTGACCTGGTCTGAACTCTTTCAAGTCTCTCAATGCCCCCATTTCCCCGGTGGGCAAACCAGCTGCAGGTGGTGGGAGTGGGGTGGAGACTGCCTTGGAGGGTGCCTGCTGCAGTCCTCCAGGCTTCTTGCAATAGAATTCCCTGTAATTTGATTATAAATCATATTTCCAACCCAGCTGGCTCCGAAGGTCGCTGGTAATCAAACTGTCAGCAGGCCATCTTCAGCGGCTGCCGTAATCAGGGCACTGAGCCAGGAGAGCCCGTGGAAATCAAGCTTCCTGCCCACACTGTTGGGGGTGGGTGAGAGACCAGAGATGGGAACTGGTCCACAGGGCTTGGGGCTGGAGGCTGAGTGACAGCTGTGTTTCTGGCTGCTGGAGAATGAGGGAAGGGGTGAAACTCCAGCTTTGTCTCGGAGCTCTGGGTGGTTCCAGCTGTCAGCAAAAATGGCTGAGTTGAACCTTCTGATCCAGGAAAGGCAGCAGGTTGCAGAGTTCTGATGACATCACTTGGATGGGAGTTTGGGGTCTTCCCTGGGGACACGGAGCCTTGGGGAGGAGGCAGAGGAGTTACATTTTCTAAACCACCAGCTAAGTCACACACACACAAACACACACAGCATCCTGTGTGATCCATCAACGAGTCCCATGTGCTGGGTAGTCTCATATGCGCTCCATTTCCTGGTGGCTCAGATTGGCAAAGGGCCCATAGCTTGCACATATCCAGGTTGCCATTTAGATGGATAGCTAGGTTTTATCTATACCTTGTGGGTGCTCAGTTGCTGAGTTGTGTCTGACTCTTTGTGATCCTATGGACTGTAACCTGCCAGGCTCCTCCATTCATGGGATTTTCCAGGCAAGAATACTGGAGTGGGTTGCCATTTCCTTCTCCAGGGGATCTTCCCAACTCAGGGATTGAACCCAGGTCTCCCACATTGCAGGCAGACTTTACCGTCTGAGTAAAATAGTATTTTTCAATTCCAAACTTTTGAAATGAGGCTGGGAAATATTGGTGATATAAAAAGTAAACAAGTGTCTTGTCTGCAGGACTGTTCATAGGCTTTAACCCACTGTATCATGTCTTTTCATGGGAGGAGGGACAGGAAGCAACCTGGGACCCCCAGAGGCTCCGGAAGAGAGAGGAATGGTATCTTGTCTCCAATCCACCATGTGGAGGACTCCGGCCCACCAAGGGAGCTTGCTCTCTGAGCCCCTGTCCCCCATCTTAATACTGTGGGGTGAGTAGAGTGAGGAACCCCTGGGAACAAGGCAAGCTGATATCAGTGAGTGCCCACCTTTCCTGGGCTGCTGGAAGGCTCACAGCTCACCAGGGGCAGGTGGATTGTGTGGCCCCATCCCCTGGCCTCGATTCTCCCTTCTCCTGGAGCAGCAGCAGCTTCCACCTTCCAGGTCCCTCTGAACACCCATGAACCTGGATTCCAGCTTCCTCTGAGGAAGCTGCTCCTTAGGGATATCCTGGGGCAGGGCTGGATAGACTGGGACTCTTAGAAACCTCCCAATTCACTCTCCATCACTACCACCTATGTGAGCTCCTGGACTTCATCTGTGGGCAGTCCTGGGCCCCCAGCCTGAGAACAGCAAAGGAATGAAACAGATAGGCTGTGTCTGTAGACTCTCTGCACTGCTCCCTATTGAGATTGGGGACCCAGGTTCCTCACTGTGGCTCAAACGGTCCTAAAAGCTTTCTCCTTTGCTCCTGGCACACAGCTGGACTACATTTCCCAGCTTGCTGTGTGTCAGGGCCCTGGACCCCATGACCAAGTTCTGGCCAGTGGAATGTGGGTAGAAGTGGTGACTGCCACACCCAGACCTGGCTATGAACCTCCCAGACAATCTCTTTCTCTCTCTCTTCTCTTCTGTTGATGAGATGCAGAAAATTCAACAGAGAAGTGCAAGATTTTAAGAGATGGTGGGGAGCAAGCTGGAAGGAGCTGTTTAAAGTGAGATTTTTCTGGGTAGAGATTCCAACTCCACATTTAAAGCTGTGTAATCTTGGGCAAGGCACTTTACCTCTCTGAGCTCAGTTTCCACTTCTATGCGATAGTGCCTTTCCTTGTAGGCTTGAAGGAGATTCTTTGATTTGAGACAACTCTGAAGGGCCATCTGAGCCTCAGAGCTCCCTGTAATATTATCTGGGGCCTCTGCTATCACTGCATCACAGTCCTACTTCTCTCTCTGCCCAATTCTATTCTTCTCCTTTACTGAAATCCTTACCTGTGAATTCTGATTGAAGACGGTGTTGAAAGAAGTTATTGGAAGCAGGCTTTCAAATAGGATTTTTGAACTGTATTATTCAACTTAATTAGCAGTTGCTAAACTGTCAGTGGTAGGGAACTGGAATGGTGAATCCGTGGAAGGGAATGCATTAGTGGATACAATACCTCAGGCATTTGAGAGGGCTGGAGGATGTAATCATTACAAGGACTAGGGAGTCAGATCACTATTGCTGGGGATGGGGCAGCTATCAATGTAAGAGAGAAAGACTATGAGAGGCTGAGGGTGATTAATCACCAATTTAAGTGAAGCATGAAATCCAGAGAGCCTGCTTGGCAGCATACATCAAGAGACTCTCATCTCCTGCAGCTTGAGGACAGCAGAAGCTGAGGATCAGGCCTATTTCATTATAAGTGGAGCTACAGAGAGGACTGAATTCTCAACTCTGGCAAGTCAGCTACTCCAAGGTCAGAATCCTGATTAGAAAGAGTGGGTCACTGATAGATAATTAGAGGGGTGGGGACATCTGGGTTGATACACTGAAAATCTTGAACCTCTAGATCCTCCTAAACTCTCTGGTCCCTGCAGAGCTTGCCCAATCCTCTTTGTCAAAGGCAGGCACTCCCCGCTTGCTTGAGATCAAGCAGGGGCCTGTGGCTTGCAAGGCAGTAAGTTTTTCCACCTTCTGGTCTGGCCACCTAACCTTAGTAACAGAAGTTGTTTCAATATAATCCAATTATGCTAACAGGAGAAATGGACTAAGAGCTTGCAGGATCTAGTGGACAGGTACTGGCAGAAATCAGAAGAGCTTCTGTGGGTTAGATCAGATCTGGAGGGTTCCTGGGTGAGAGGCAATGGGACATGAAGATGGATGGGGAGACAGCATCCACATGGGAGCATTCTTCCAGGACGTAGGAGCCAACAACTTGGCAGAGGCCCCAGGAGACGCTGCTAACCTGATGCTAGGAAGCTTGGGAAAAAAAAGGGCTCACACAAAGTCAACTGGAAATGCCAAAACTGCTGTGGTAGATAGTGGGGGGACATAGCAAAAGGCTCAGGGAAGTAGGAAAGTTGGCACTGACATGGCTCTCCTGCATGAAGCCAGAAACCCCACCTGCTCACTGTGGGTGAGCCATGGAACAATCCATGGACAGTCCATGGACACAAATGTTATGCAATGAACTGATGAGAGGGCTGATGGCAGGATGGTGTCCTTTAGAAGCCAAGGCTGACAATGGGAGATGCTGTGACAGGATTGGGATCCCTGATAGCAAGCGGGATGATGAGATCCTGAAATCATAGTGGTCTGCTGGTGGAACTTAAACTTTGAAAATGAGGTGGGCAAAAATGACTGCAGTGAGCATCAAGGTCAGAGTGGCAGGCAGGGAGCCTGGCCTAAGAAAGCTAGAAAGATAGTTAATAACAGAAAATGGTTCCCTAAGGGCAAGATAGGTGGGCAGCCAACAAGAGGGTTATGTAATTTACTCTGTCAAAAGAATTCAAGGGTGGAAGACCAGATAGAAGCTGGAAACAGTCCTTCATCTTGGTCAAGGAAAAACAAAACAAACAAACCCCAATATCATACCTCAGGAGGAGATTAGTGTTGCCTTTAAAGACCTAAGATGCCTGGGTGGTGATCCTCTTCTTAACTTTATTCAATTCAATAGTTTGGCCCTGCAAAAAAAAAAAAAAAAAAAAGAATTCTGAAAGATGGAGAGTGGATTTCCATAAGTGCAACCAAGCAGTAGCCTTGATTGCAGCTGCTGTGCTGTATGAATCTCTGCTAGGGCAGATCAACACAGTCTCTGCTACATGGTATGCAGCCATGGATGTGGCAAATGCGTTCTTTCCCCATTTCTATCAGGAAGGGTGGTCAGAAGCAGTTTGCATTCATATGGGATGGATAACAGTGTACATGGACAGTTCTGTCTTACGCACATGCTAACTTTGCCACCCTCTGCTATAAAATAGTGCTAAATAGTGGGTCTCAACGGAAGCATTGGGCAATGTCTGGAGATGCTTCAGGTTGTCAGAACTGGAGGAGAGGATGGGGTTAGGTACAGTATGAACATCTAGTGGACAGATGTCAAGGATGCTGTTAAACATTTTATAGTGCACAGGACAGCCCCTCAAAGAAAGATTTACCTGGTCCAAATGTGCATAGTGCCAAGGCTGAGGAAGCCTGGACTAAAGGAATCTGGCCCACCCCATCCTTCTGTGCTTCACTGTCATGTCCAACTCTCTGTGACCCCATGGAGAGCCTGACAGGCTCTTCTGTCCTTGGGAATTCTTCAGGCAAGAACACTGGAGTGGGTGGCCATGCCTTCCTCCAGGGGTCTTCCCAACCCAAGGATCGAACCCAGGTCTCCCACATTGCAGATGGATTCTTTACCATCTGAGCCACCAGGGAAGCCCAAGAGTACTGGAGTGGGTAGTCTATCTCTTCAGCAAGGGATCTTCCTGACCCAGGAATTGAACCAGGGTCTCCTACATTCCAGGTGGATTCTTTACCAGCTACCAGGGAATCCCATCTTTCTGTAGAACATCAAACTGTTCATAATGTCAATGGACCCAGAAGAGCAAGCAGTGGCACACACATATGAGGTTTTGAAAAGATAGATACACTTCATAAGGCGGGGAGTTTATATCTGTGAACCTTTCAGGGGTACAGTGGCTTGGGGCATGCCAGAACACCCTCCTCCAAAGGAATGGACAAACGACTGTATCCTGTACCTTCCCCACATCAGAAGGAAACACAACATCTGATCGGCCTTTTTAGCTTCTTTAAGCAGCATATACCACACTCGGTAAATATTGCCAACCCATTGCACCAAGTGACATGGAGAGCTGCCAGCTCTGCAAGGGCTTAAGGCAGGAAAGAGTCTGCAGCAGCTCCTGACTGACATACAAGCCATTCTGCTACTTGGGTCATGTGACCCAGCAGACACAGATAACAGACGTATCTGTGGTGGGGAGAGACACTAGGAGGAGTTTATGGCACGTCCTGATAGGAGATTAACAACACAGATCCCTAGAGTTCTGGAACAAGGCCATGCCATCTGCAGTGAAAAATGATTCACTGTTCAAAAAATAGCTTCAGTGTGCTTCTGGGTCCTGGGAGAGTTGAAGCATCTGATCAACCTGAGAGAGACAGCTTAGATGACACCCTGTGAGTTTGGAGAGTCACCCTCCAGCACATGACACACATCCCAAATGAATGACTGATATCTGGTGCTGTGTCCCCAGTAGGTAGAATATATGAGTCTGGAGTCTAAGGGGTCAAGGCGGATGTGGCTTCACTTAGTACACTCTCAGGAAACGTATGTGTCCTGTCCCTGAAGCGTTAAGCTTTGTGGGTCTAAAGTCTGTGCTGGTCCCCTGATGGGGAACACATTCACCTGAGTTCCAAGTAAGAGGTCATTAGACTTTAGCCTACATCAGCCACTTGGACATTTCAGATTCCTTGTACCAAAAGGCCAGCTGGCAAGGAAAAGAGCCACCAAGTTGGCAGGAGTAATTGACCCCGATCAACTGGCAGAAGATGAGATTGTGCAAAGAGGGAAGTTGGTGTTGTTCAATCTCTAAGTCATGTCCGACTCTTTTCAACCCCATGGACTGCAGCATGTCAGGCTCCTCTGTCGTTTACTATCTCCTGGAGTTTGCTTAAACTCATGTCCATTGAGGCGGTGATGCTGTCCCACCATTTCATTCTCTGTTGCTCCCTTCTCCTTTAGCCTTCATTCTTTCTCAGCAGCAGGGTCTTTTCCAATGGGTTGGCTCTTCTCATCAGGTGGCCAAAGTATTGGAGTTTCAGCTTCAACATCAGTCTTTCCAATGAATATTCAGGGTTTATTTTCTCTAGGATTGTCTGGTTTGACCTCCTTGCAGTCCAAGAGACTCTCAAGAGTCTTCTCCAGCACCACAATTTGGAAGCATTATTTCCTCAGTGCTCAGCCTTCTTTATGGTCCAACTCTAACATCCATACATGACTACTGAAAAACCATAGCTCTGACTATGTGAACCTTTGTGGGCAAAGTGATGTCTCCACTTTTTAATATGCTATTTAGGTTTGTCATAGCTTTTCTTCTAAAGAGCAAATGTCTTTTAATTTCATGGCTGCAGTCACCATCCAAAGTGATTCTGAAGCCCAAGAAAATAAAATTTGCCACTGTTTCCATTTTTTCCCCATCTATTTGCCATGAAGTAACGGAGAAGGCAATGGCACCCCACTCCAGTACTTTTGCCTAGAAAATCCCATGGATAGAGGAAGGCTGCAGCCCATGGGGTCGCTAGAGTCAGACATGACTGAGCGACTTCACTTTCACTTTCCACTTTCATGCATTGGAGAAGGAAATGGCAACCCACTCCAGTGTTCTTGCCTGGAGAATCCCAGGGACGGGAAGCCTGGTGGGCTGCTGTCTATGGGGTCGCACAGAGTCGGACACGACTGAAGTGACTTAGCAGCAGCAGCAGCAATGGGACCAGATGCCATGATCTTAGTTTTCTGAATGTTAAGTTTTAAGCCAGCTTTTTACTCTCCTCTTTCACCTTCTTCAAGAGGTTCTTTAGGTCCTCTTCGCTTTCTGCCATTAAGGTGGTATCATCTGCATATCTGAGGTTGTTGATATTTCTCCCAGCAATCTTGATTCTAGCTTGTGATTCAACCAATCCAGCATTTCACATGATGTCAATTCTGGTACCCAAGTGATCCATTAGGTTGTCTCTTGGTACTCCCTTGTCCAATTTTGACAGTAAATGGACAAGTGCAACAACCATGAACTAAGAATGCCATGGATACCATGCCAAAATGGCTCAAAATGGCTGTGATGAGCCAGAGATGAACCTGGCTCATCCCACGAGGTAAAATTCTCCAGACAAGGAAGAAGATGGATCAGTTGCAGCATCAGGAGCAACTTCAGTGCCAGAGAAGCTGTAGTTCAACCCACTATCTTCTTTTACATTTTGACAGGGAGTTCTAGAAGAACTGTCCCTAGATGGGTGGGCTTAACACATGGAGCAAGTGGATCCCAGCAGAACAAGGAGCAGACTGTAGTAGATACTGTAGTGAGCCACATAGACCTCCCATTGAAGACCAAGGCACTCATCTCCCAGCTTCTGGTAATGCTGGCTGCTGATGGTCCCTTCCCCAGAATTGCCCTTGGTCAAAGGGAATTGTTTCACCCAAATTGTGACCCCTCTCCAAGGGCAGCCAAATTCCATGATGGGTTAATTCAGAGGTGCAAACTTTTGAGCCCCTTGGTTTGGTTTGGAACAGTTTCTAAAGGTGAGGCCAGCTCCAAATCCCCCTGTGGGTTCAGCTGAGGCCTCTGTTGCAGCTGCATCATATTTCAAGGTCTCCCTCTGCCAAATCCTGTTTTCAACCTCCTCTCAAAGTCAGTTAGGAAGGGTCCTCTCCAACAGTGTTCCTACCTGCACATCTTTGCCTCAGAGCTTGCTTCCTGGGGAAACTGACCTAAAGACACTGTGATAATGAAGCCTGGGGTTGTTTTTGTCCCTCCGTCATTGGTTTAGCTTCAGGGAAACCACATGGGGCTGAGCTAAGCCATATCTCTTCTCCTCTTCCATACCAGGCCCCAAGAGGTCAACAGGCAACTCTGGGTTTCCCAGTGACTGCATTTCCTCTGTGGATTCAGAAATGACCACAGAAATCTATGGGATGAGGAGGAGACATAAGAGCCAAAGATGAAAACTGCAGCACAAATGAGCAGGTGAGAAATTTAGGGTTGACTAGGTAGTAGCACACAGACTTATACCCCAAATATGAGCACCTCATACAAGCTTACAAAGCAGGTACTCAGAGAAGCTTGTTTTGTTTGTAAAAAGAATCACCTAGCACTAGTCATGTACGGATGTGACATTTGGACCATAAGGAAGGCTGAGTTTTCGAATCATGGTGCTGGAGAAGACTCTTGAGAGTCCCTTGGACAGCAAGATCAAACCAGTCCATCCTAAAGGAGATCAGTCCTGGGTGTTCATTGGAAGGACTGATGATGAAGCTGAAGCTGAAGCTCCGATACTTTGGCCACTTGATGCGAAGAGCTGACTCATTGGAAAAGACCCTGATGCTGGGAAAGATTGAGGCCAGGAAGATAAGGGGGCGGCAGAGAATAAGATGGTTGGATGGCATCACTGACTCAATGGACATGAATTTGAGCAAACTCTGGGAGATGGCGAGGGACAGGAAAGCCTGGTGTGCTGCAGTCCATGGGGTCACAAAGAGTTGGACATGACTGAGCAACTAAACAACTTATAGAAGCTGCTTTTTGGACGTTTAGTATACACTTGAATAATAAAATGATAGTTGTGGGTTTATGGATGGTGTGGTTTCCAGGTACTATGCTCTTGATAAACACTCACAGGAACCCCCATGAGAATGGAACTATTATCATCTCTAAGGGGAAATTGAGGTTCAGAGAGGTATAATGGGTCATGATCACAAGCTAAGCAGCAAAATCAGGTGTCATGCTCGAGTCTGCTGCCACCAACAGAAGGGACAATGGTACTGAAGGAGCCCTGCTGTTTGGGGACCTCACCCAGGAGGGCATGACCTTTCTCTGTATTCCTTTACCGATGCGTTTATCTCACACCATCTTTTGGGCAAGCACTGACCCTGCTCAAAGTCTAGTTGTGGGCCTGGTGAAAGGACATGATGTAGGCCTCCAGGTGAGGTCCTTGTCCCTCTGCCTCCCTCTGCCTCCCCACCCCTGCTGCCCTGTCTCTGAGTCTACCTGCCTCCCATCCTCAGTGTTCATACTTGCCGAGACCTGCCTGTTGGACTCAGGATGTGGCTTCTGGAACTGGCCTCAGGAAGTCCCCTGTCTCCCACATCACTGATCTTGTCTTGGTGCCAGAAGCTTGCAGGAATCCCGATCTGATAATGAGTTCAAAATGGATGCCCATGTCGCCCCAGCCCCCCAGAGATTGGAGTCAAAGGCTCTTTCACTGTGTGCCTTTGGCAGATAATCCAAACTCTTTGAGCTCAGTGTTCTTACCTGCAAAACAGGTGCTATATCATCTTCTTCTGAAGATAATTGTGTTAAATTAGAGGACTCGTGAAAAAGTGTTCAAAAAACGTTGGTTCTCAGAACTTCCCTGGTAGTCCAGTGTTAAGAATCTACTTTCTGCTAGAGGGGATGCTGGTTCAATCCCTGATTGGGGAACTAGGGTCCCACTAGGATGTTGTGGGGCAACTCAAGCTGTGTGCTACAACTGGAGAAAGCCTGTGTGCCGCAAAAAAGACCCAGCACAGCCAAAATAAAAATAAATAAATAAAATAAAAAATATTCAAAAAACACTTCTCTCCCATTTCAGTCTTCTGTTTGTATTCCTGGTTCCTGGGTTCTCCTGCGCGTTCATTCCTCAGATGCCCCAGATGGAAAGGATCTTCATTTACATTTCAGAAGAAATACCAGACTCCTTGTCTAGACTAGATCTAACATCTCCCCAGTCTCCCGGGAGAGCAGCCCTGGTCTTTCTGTATGCAGCCTTCTCCCCTGTGGTGTCTGCTAAGCTGGCCTCATCCCAGCCCCTCTCCTCTCCCTCACCTCCTCCCTCTCCTCTGTCCATCCATCCCAGGCCTTAGAACCTCTGCCATTGTTCACCTATTGCCTGCAACTCAATTGCCTCCTGGCTTCCTGCGCACAGTTCATTGCTGTTATTTTTTTATTAAGTTTCTGGTCTGTTTTCCAATCTATTTCCCCAGGGTCTCCTGGCTTGCTTGGAGACAGGTGGCTGAATCTCTGGGGATGGCTGGACTGTCAGGAATGATGAGGGGAGAGGCTAGGGAGAGCAGCCATTCCCACTGTGGGGGGTGGTACCCAGTACCTTCCTGATGCTCAGTATTCACATCCTAGAGTGGGGGCACTGAACTCACATCAATGGGAACCCTCTTTCTCCAACTTCTGCCCACCCCGCAACTATCCCAGTCCTGTTAGTTCCTTTCCCAGCTTCAGCTCCTGGTCCTATCCAAGTCCTAGTACCTAGAAATATTTCTTGCAGCAGAAAGCTTGCCAGCCCAGCTCAGCCCATGTTCTCTCTCACCCCATCCTAAGATCACTGGAGGGGATGGGTGACCAACTGCCATTCCCCCTCCTGACTCCCCAAACATGTGTCTGCCTTGATTTCTCTTCCACGTGACCTTCTCTCCAGCTATCATCTGCAAGGGCAGGACTTCCTTGTCCTGCAGGAGGGATGGTCTTTTAGTTTGGGCCAGCAGATGATAACCTAGGCCTGGGAATAAGCATCCTGAGCCCCAAGCCCCACTCTGTTTATCTGAGCTGTTGTGTGACCTTAGGGAACTCATGTAGCCTCTGCTTGTGAAATGCTCTAGGACTGGATTGGAGATTATCTTGAAAGTTCCATATTTGGCAGTATCTCAACTTGGTAGCCAATTCATCAACCTTCCTGAATCTTACATTCCTTAGTGCCTGCCTCATAGGGCTGTTGGGAAGATCAGAGATGAGGCATTCAAAGTGTCTGGTTCAGAATCCAGCTCATGTCGTAGTCTGCACTGAGTGGTAGCTATTATTACTAACATTGGAGTGGGGAGCCTCGACTCTTCCTTTGAGTGTGGAAGACTAAACTGGGCTTCACCAAGAGGAATTCTGGTACCAAAGTTACAGAGGCACCTTTTTTGTTTACCCTGTTTGGGCTGGCCCTGGGAACACAGGCCAGGAGATTTCAACCAAGAGACAGTGAAACCACGTGACGGAAGAAAGGTACAGGAGAAGAGGAGGAGATATGAGAGGACGTAGGGAGGAAATCGAGTTGATGGTCAAGCTGCGTGGTGGAGAGGTGCAAGTGAGTGTGTATGAGAGCTAAACAGGTATTTTGGGGGAGGAGAGGTCTGTACTATGTGGCTTACAGATCTTTCTCCAAACTGGGATTGAACCTGGGCCATGGTGGTGAGTGTCCAAGTCCTAACTAGCGGAACGCCAGGGAATTCCCTCAATACCTTGTAAAATTATTTATTCATTTATTTTTGGCTGCACTGGGTCCTTGTTGCTGCTCAGGCTTTCTCTGCTTGCAGCGAGCAGGGCTACTCTTCTTTGCGGCGTGCAGGCTTCTCTCGTTGTGGAGCACAGGCTCTAGAGTGCCGGCTCAGTAGGTTGTGGTACACCGGCTTAGTTGTCCGGCAGCATGTGGGATCTTCCTGGATCAGGAATTGAACCCATGTCTCCTGCATTGGCAGGTGGATTCTCTGCCACTGAGCCACCAGGGAAGCCCCTTAGATAAGTTTTTTTAAGAAAAGGATGCCAAATACTAAATGTCCTTCCATGTCTACCACCTCTGCTCCCCAAACCTTCAATAAAGCATTTACTCACCATAAAATGCCCTTGGAGGGTTTCACTTTTCCCTGTTGAAATCCAGGAGGGGTACCTAATGCAAAACAAGAAAAGCCATGTGGGATGGCAAGTTCGACTAAACTGAACTAATTTGGGTGAAGACGGAGCTTCTGAGCCAAGGTGACCACTACAGGACAGAAGAGGCCCCTATCTCCCATCACGGAAAAGCCCAGAAAAATTGGGAAGGATCATTTAACTCCTTCTTAAAGAGTCTTTTCCTCTTGAGTGTTTATTTTTAGATTTTGAAAATTTCAAACCTACAGAAAACATGAAAGGGCAGTCCATCAAACGTCTGTATATCCTTCCCATGGATTCATCAACTCTTTAACATTGACTGCCTTTAGTTTCTCTTTTTCTCTCTGATCACTTTGAGAGTAAATTACAGCCATCACAACTCTCCATCTCTAAATACATCAGCGCATATCTTCTTTGAACAAGGACCTTCTCCTACATAACTGCAACGATATAGTTATCACAGTGAAGGACTTCAACACCGACCCAATAATGTTATCTCCTATGCCACTTGTATTCAGATTCCTCAGTTGTTCCAAAAATGTCTGTTATAGCTGTTTTTCCTCTCATTCAGGATCCACTGAGGATCATGCGTTGCATTTAATTGTCATATTCCTTTCATCCCCTTTAATCTAGTCTTTTGGTGTTTCTTGTAACTGACATTTTTGAACAGCCTGTATCAGATGTCTTGTAAAATGCCCCACAATCTGAATACATCTGGTTTTTTCCTTCTAATTTGACTCAGTACAAACATTTTTGGTGACCCCTTCATGGATTACAGCCTTGTTGTAGTGAAGGGGCTTGTATAACTCAGTGAAGCTATGAGCCATGCCTGAAGGGCCACCTTTGGCCGACAAAGGTCCATATAGTCAAAGCTGTGGTTTTTCCAGCAGTCATGTATGGATGTGAGAGTTGGACTGTAAAGAAGGCTGAGTGGTGAAGAACTGACGCTTTCAAATTCTAGTGCTGGAGGAGACTCTTGAGAGACCCTTGGACTGCAAGATCAAACCAGTCAATCCTAAAGGAAATCAACCATGAATGTTCATTGGAAGGACTGATACTGAAGCTGAAGCTCTAATACTTTGACCACCTGACGTGAAGAGCCAACTCATTGGGAAAGACCCTGATGCTGGGAAAGATTGAAGGCAAAAGGAGAAGGGGACAGCAGAGGGTGAGATGGTTAGACAGCATCAGCGACTCGATTAACATGAGTTTGAGCAAACTCTGGGAGCTCGTGAACGACAGAGAAGCCTGGCATGCTGCAGTGCATGGATTCTCAAAGAGTCAGACATGTCTTAGCAACTGAACAGCAACTACAAAACACTTTGGTGAGAATAACCTCATGGGAAATGTACTTATTACATCACCTGCAAAGTCATTTAATGTCAGTTTGCCCTATTTTCAGTGACCCAACCTTTGATCACTTGCTGAAGGGACTATTTGCCAGATTTCTCCTTTGGAAAGGTTTCCTTTTCCCTTAGTGATGAATGAGTTATCTGTGGGGCTATTGGGAGACTGTGTGAATATACTACTGCATCTGCTGATGATCCTTACCTGGATCAGATGCTGGGGTTGCAAAATTCATTTCCCTCTCGAAGGGCCAGAGCTTCTGCTGCATGTGGTTTATATGCATAGCCACGTAAGCTATGTCCATGCACTGGCTCAGGTGGGCTTCATCAACATGATGGCCGAGGATTTCCCTCAGTGGCCTGTTTCAGCCCCTTCTTATGAGCCTGCCCTTTGCTGTCCTTGACCCCAGGGACTGGCTTCTTTGACTAGAGTTGTGGTCTACCATCAGCCAGAGAAATTTGGTCTCCTGGAATGGCTTGGTTGAATGGCTGCTAGTCTAGCTTGTCAGCCGGCTGGTTGCTAGAATGTGTGTCTGTGTGCATGAGCACATGTGTGTGTGTGTGCTTGTGTATGTATGTGTGTGTGTGTGCTGGGTTGGAGGGGTGTCTAGGACTTGGAACCCAGAGATGTCACATCTACCATGTGCCTGGGAGTTGCAGAGTGCTGGGCTCTGGCCTTGGTTTCCATGGCAATGGGCAGCCTTCTTCCGCAGTCTGCTCCTGTCTGGACCAGCTGACAGTCATAGGGCCGAAGGCTTTGGGCTAGAGACAGAGGATGGGAGGGCGGCTTCATCAGACCCTTTGTGAATATCTTAGAGAAGAGAAGCCCCAGAGCCTTCATGGATATCTTGAAATGAGAACTTTGGGCAACAGCTCCTCTCACTGTACTAGAGAATGGACTTTTCCAGTGGCTCCTGGCTCCCTCTCTCCACATGCTACAGAAAGGATTATTCCGTCAGAAAGAGTCCCGCACCTTTCTCATGAATTCAATTCAAGCATTACACAGATTCAGACCTTGATTTCTTGAACTGATATAATACATGATCTTGATATTTTATTTATGTACACTGTCTATCCTGCTCCACAGGTCAGCCATTTGAGGTGGGTGCTGTTATTATTCCTATTTTATGGATATAGGAATTGAGGTTCAGAGGCCTTGCCAAGGGTCACGTGGCTAGTATTGGGATGAAGCAGAAGTAGAATTGAAGGCAAAAGTGTGATGTAGCAACTAAGTATCTCCTCGAGAAGGGACAGGCTACCCACTCCATTCTTGGGCTTCCCTGGTGGATCAGACGGTAAAGAATCTGCCTGCAATGCAGGAGATCCCTGGGTCAGGAAGATCCCCTGGTGGAGGGCGTGGCAATCCACTCCAGTATACTTGCTTAGAGAATCCCATGGACAGAGGAGCCTGGAGGGCTACAGTCCATAGAGTCTAAAGGAGTTGGACACGACTGAAGCGACTTAGCATACGTGCACGTCCTGGTCTTAGGCCTCAAGTCTATGAATGGTGGTGGGCATCCCTTTTTGGAATCTTCCACCCAGCAGGGTGGACTGGCTCATTCAGGCTTCATGACACAGCTCCCTTTTCTGTCCTGGCTATTCTTCCCTGAAACTCAAGGCATTGAGTTATGACTTGCACATTTCCCAGCTCCAGAGTGCCAATCCTTCCCTCTACCTTTTTGCCTCTTGCCTTCTCTGGTGCACATGAGGAAGAGGAATTCAGTGTCATATTTTGATAATGTAACCTTGGGAATTAGATAAGCACTAGAAGGAAGGCTGTCAGTGTAAGCTGAAAGTGTGTTTCCAACATTGCAACCGCTTGGGACTTCACCTCCTCAGCTATCCATCCATCCACCCAACAACCCATTCAGTCACTGAGCCAACATTTACTGAGGGCTCCAAGTTCCAGGCACTCTGCCAGGAATTGGAGATAAAGAAAGCAATGAGAGAGGTTTCCTTTTCTCAGGGAGCCCATGGGTACACAGGCAATTACAAGATGTGATTATTTGCACTAGGAGAGGGGAGAAGATGGAGGTCTGTGGGGGCACAGGAGACACAACTACCTCAGCAGTGGGTCCAGAGGGTCTTGGAAAAATTCCCACTCAGCAACTTTTCAGCTGAGACCTGAAGGTTGAGTGGGAGCTGGTGGTGGGATGAGGGGGACACAGTACAAGGGCTTGAGGCCGGAGCACATAGTGGTCATGATGTGGTTGGGTCTGGCTGCCATGGAGAAGGTGTAGGAGGGTGCAGGAAGCCATGGGGGAGGGGGGCAGGACCTGCAGGTCCAGCCAGCTGAGATGCTAGTGGCATCTTCCCTCTTTGAGTTCCTCATGGTTTGGGTTTGCCCAGGGAAGTTGGGAGGGGGTGAGAGGCCTGACCACAGTCCTCTGGCAGATCTGTGACCTCCAGCCCAAACTTGGCCCCAGGTCTCCACCCCCAGACTACCCAAAGGTTGGACAGCTCCCCTTGTTCTTGCCTGTCCATTCCCCTGCCCATAACTCAGCTTGCCTCTCTTCTCCCACATCTGCTCTGGTCCAGCCTTTTATGAGACCAGAGGGCAGCTCAGCTCATTCTAGCTATCACAGTCAGCCTCTCAACCCGTTCATTATCCCTCCTCTGGAGCCGGTGATATTTTCCTTCGGGTCTCTGGGGCCTGCTCCAGACCTGAGGCCTGAGAATGGCCTGACCCAGCTCAGGAGATCCAGGAGGGCTGGAGGGGAAGGGGGGGCCATGGGGGGCAGCTCTGCCAGGCAAGCTGTGTGCAGCCAGGGTTCTCCAGCTCCCTCCTTCTTCCCTGACCTTTCCCCCAGGGTGGGGCAATTCTCATGGGGACACTGGTCATCAGAAGTCCTTGGGTCCCCTGGGTTGGCCCCACTGAGTTGGCCATTTTGATGGATAAAGGGCTCATGCAGAAAAGGGTGGATGAAATGCTGGTCTGACCCGTGCCCTCAATGGAAGGGGCCCTGGAGGCTGGTTTTCCTGTAACCTGAACTACTTTAAGGAAAGAGCATGCTCCCTGCACAACCCACAACCACCCAACTCACACAATATACAAACCACCCCATAGGCATCACGCAACATGCACACACCCCAGACTACTACCCACCCAACCAAAGCCAGGCACACCACAGCCATGCCACCTACACTATGCAGCATGCATACACACAGATACAATGTGCAACCCAACACAAGCATGCACACACACACACAGCATAGATAGAGTCACACCACGCAATGCATCCATTGCAATAAATCCAGAACTTTAGAATATTAATCATGATAATAGCTAATGTTAATTGGGCACTTACAGTGCCCAGTCTAATCTTTATAGCAACTTGGCAAGCAGGTACTATAATCCCCATTTAATAGCTATTTGCTCCGAGGGAGGGCCACGTCCTGTCTCTCTTGTGTGTCCCCTGTTGCCTGGGATGGCAGACTCTCCTCTGCAGCAGGTGACCTGCCTGCCATCTGCTCCTTCTGCCTCTAGTCCCTGGGCTCCTTGGTCCAGACACGGCATCATGAAAATGGTGCCTTATCCAGGCCTCTCTCCTAACAGAAAGTATGTGGTTGCCGTGATTCCCTTTGTTCCCAGCTCCCCAAGGACACAGTCCACCTACCAGGACCCTGCTGCCCTCCCTGCCCCAGCTCTGATTCTTTCTACACTGCCCACTCCAAGTCCTCCAGCTGCTGCTCGGCTAGTGTAGGTGGTGGGAAACTTCAGAGAAGCCAGCACACCAGGCTCCTCTCTCAGCATCCTCTCTTCCTGGACCTCCTAGGCCTGCTCTCTGGCCTTTCTCCAGGCCAGAGGACCTGTCCACAGGGGCTGGTGGTCCCACACCACCAGAGCATTTAGGTGTCCGTGCTAGTTGCTTCAGTTATTTCCAATTCTTTGCAACCCCATGGACTGCAGCCCATCAGGCTCCTCTGTCCGTGGGATTCTCCAGGCAAGAATACCAGAGTGGGTTGCCATGTCCTTCTCCAGGGAATCTTCCTGACCCAGGGATTGAACCCACATATCTTATATCTCCTGCATTGGCAGGTGGATTCCTTACCACTGTACTATCTGGCCAACTAGCTGAAATTGTCCCCAGCCCTTCTCGTCAGCTCCCTGCTTTGTGTCTGATCAGTGCTGGGGTGTGTGTGGGGGGTGTGGACTTGGGGACCCTGCCAAGGGTGGTAGGGCCTCTGGAGACCCCAGGGTAGCAGCCGCATCAAACCTGGCCTTTGCACTTGGCAGGGAGCTTCAGGAAGGCTTGGAGGCTTCAGATCTCATATAAGTGGCTCTGCCCCTATCTGGATGAATTAGTGATGGTGCCCAGGGTGGTAGGGCCTCTGGAGACCCCAGGGTAGCAGCCACATCAAACCTGGCCTTTGCACTTGGCAGGGAGCTTCAGGAAGGCTTGGAGGCTTCAGAGCTCATGTAAGTGGCTCTGCCCCTACCTGGATGAATTAGTGATGGTCACCAGGTGAGACCTGGCCAGGTATACATACTAGCCAAAGGCTGCGAGGTTTCCTGATGAGTCAAAATCCTGTAAGGCCTCCAGAAAGGCAGAAGGAAACTGCCAAGTTTTCCTCTCTGCCTGTCCACTCCCCTCACAATCACTAGTTTTCAGGTGAGGAAACAAGCTGAGAGAGGCTGACAATTTTTTTTAACAACTTTATTGAGATATAATTCACATAGCATAAAATCCTCTCCTTTAAAGTGATCACATCAATTTTTTATTTTTTAGTATATTCACAGAGTTTTGCAATCCTCACTTTCTAAAAAGGATGTTAGAAATGTATTTGTGTCTGCACTGGGTGTTTGTTGCTGCTTGAGGGCTTTTTCTAGTTGCGGCGAGTGGGGGCTACTCTTCAGTTGGGGTGCCTGGGCTTCTCATTGCAGCGGCTTCTCTTGTTGTGGAGCACAGGCTCTAGGGCACGGGGGCTCAGTAGTTGTGGCTCATGGGTTCAGCTGCTCCCTGGCAGTGGGATCTTCCCCGACCAGGGATTGAACCCACATCTCTTATATTGGCAGGCGGATTCTTAAACACTGGACCACTGGGAAGAGGGACATGGGCCATTATTGCTCAGAGTTTCGGTTTTACAAGATGAAAGAGTTCTGGAGGTGGATGGTGGTGATGGCTGCACAACACCATGAAGGTATTTAATACCACTGAACTGTACACTTAAAAATAGTGACGATGATAAATTTTATGTTATGTGTATTTAACCATAATAAAAAAAATGGGGGTAAGGGGGAGAAGAATGACCCTGGACCAGGACAGGAATCACAGGGCTTGAGTTGTAGTCCTAACTTTAACTGTGTGACCTTGACCACAGACAGTGGCCTCTCTGGGGATGCCAAGAGGTCTGACTGAGTCACTCACAGATGGAGCGGAAGTGACTGCAGTCCCTGTGCAGGGGAGCACCTGGGGTGGGCAAACACGGTCCTGGCAGTGCCCTGGGACTCCGGCTGCCACCTGCCTCAGAGTTGCTGAGGCAGTACGAGTATGGGTTGGAAAAGAATTTCCAGACACCGAGTACTGCAGAAAGGAGTGAGCTTATTAAGAACAAAGAGCAGAGATAAAGTGAGCACTGTGAGTGCAGTGGGCCGACAACTCCTGACAGGCCAGGGAGAGTCGACAGTTTTTGTGAGTTAATAACCAGTTTTTATAGCCTCAAGACAAAAAAATTCCTGCTGGACAGTTGGCATTAGGTGATTGGTTGGGGTGCTATAGGATGTTTACTGGAATGGGCATCTCTGCCTGATTGGGAGTCAGGGAGCTTGTTAGTGATGATCAGGGGGCTTTTGGTAACAGTTACAAAGGGGCTCAGTCAGCTTCAGAGGTGACCCTGGTTCTGGGCTCCTCTTCTGTGGCCTTGGGCAGGGCTCAACAAAATTCTCTCCGGTTTGCTGGACCAGCTCCTTGGGAACTGAAGGAAGCATTGATTGGATTCCCAAAAGACCCATGTTCACACTTTAGCTTGCTCCTTACCAGTGGGGTGCCAAACCTCCATGAACCTCAGTCCCCCATCTGTGAAATGGGATAACACACTCCTCTCCAGCACAGGGCTGCTAAGAACTAAATGCAATAAAGCACAAGGCTGGCACACAGAAAGTGCCTGACAAACCATCTGCATCCTCTTGGAGCAAGCAGGCTTTTTCTGCATGAGATGGGAAGGCTGGAGTGGAGGCAAGTTCAGATACTCAGGCCTTTCTTCTTGGCACGTGGCTCCCCCTTTGGGATCTGGAGCCGCAGCCCCTACCCCATTCCACGTTCAGCCCTGAGGCCACCAGATGGTGCTGGGGATGGAGCACCAGGGTGAGGTGGCGGAACAAGTATAGTTGCTTGTTTATTCCCCCCTCCTGGTACACAGTGGTCTCCTTGCTGGACCATCTATCTCATCCGAAAACTTTGCTGAGATTTATCGTCTTGTTCCTGCTGGCTGCGGACTGTGGGAAGGTAAAAAATGTCCTTTTTGAGGCAATAAAATAGAAAATGGAACCCAATTTCTCTCCAGGGTAAGAATCATTATGTTTGACAATGGCTGTAAAGTGTGCACCAGTGAGGGGTGGGGTCGGTTGCTGGGGGCCTGGATGAAGGAGGGAGATGGGTGTAACCTCGCTCAGTTGTGTCTGACTCTCTTGTGACCCCATGGACTGTGTAGCCCACCAGGCTCCTCTGTCCGTGGAGTTTTCAAGGCAAGCATACTGGAGTGGATTGCCATTTTCTACTCCAGGAGATCTTCTTGACCCAGGGAGTGAACCTGTGTCTCTTGCACCACCTGCGCCTTCTACATTGGCAGGTGAACTCTTTACCACTGGGCCTGGGAAGCCCCTACAAGATAGAGCAATTATGCAGTCACCCAAGTGGGCCAGGAAGGACCCCAGGGCCCAGGGAAGCCACCCATAGCCCACTTGATGCCTGGGTATACTTGAGGTCCCCATCCCTCAAGGACTCATGTGGATTCAACTCACATTTATCGTGTCTTCCCTGGGTAGGGAGATCTGAGAAAGTTGCCCCGCGTGCTGTACCCAGGACTTTGGAGAGAAAAAAAAGAATGAAAATTTATAAACAATAAAAATTATTTATAAAAATAAATTTAAGTCAATTGAGTGTGAAAGAGTTTGGATCTTATACAGGGGGCACCAAGAAACCAAGTTTTAAGAGTTTGCATGTGTGCTGTTTGCATTTTTTGAGATATAACTTGTAAAGCACGCAAGTCCTAAGTGTACAATTTAATAAACGTTTTCACATGAACATATCTGTATAACTATCACCCAGGCCAAGATGAGAACATTCACAGATTCTAGAAAGTTTCCTTATGCCCCTTCCCAATAAATGCTCCTCAGGAGAACCACTGTATTTGCACTTCCTCTCTCTCTTTCTTTTTTATCTTCCTGGTGTCAGGCTGGAGCTTTTGTTGTGGTGTGTGGACTTAGCTGCTCCAAGGCTGTGGGAGCCTAGCTCCCTGATCAGGAATCTAACCCACATCCCCTGCATTGCAAGGTGGATTCTTAACCACTGGACCATCAGGGAAGTCCCTCCTCTCTTTTCGACCATCATTTAACTGAAGACATACAGCATGCATGCTTTTGAGTCTTCCCTTCTTTTGCTCATCAATAAGATTCATCCATGTTTTTGTGTGTGGTGGTTCATTCTTTTCTATCACTGCTTACTATTCCATATTAGGGTTTTATTGCACTTTATTCCTAATGATAATGTTGTTGGACATCATAGTCATTTCAAGTTTGGGCTTGGATTAGTAAAGTCGCGGTGAATATTCTGGTACATGCATTTCTGTGGATGTAGGGGAGAGTTTTAAGCAAAGGAATGATGTGATTAGACTGTTTTTCCTTTCGTCCTTTGTGATGGCTAACTTTGTGTCACCTTTACTGGGTCTTGATATGCCCAGATATTTGGTTAAATGTGATTCTGGATGTGTCTATGAGAGTGTTTTGAATGAAATTAACATTTGAATTGGAAGTCTTAGTAAAGCAGATTGATCTTCTCAATGTAGTGGGCCTCATTCAATCAGGTGAAGGCATGAATAGAACAAAACCCACTGATCTTCCTGCAAGTCAGGGGTACCCCTCCTGCCTGACACCTTTGAGCTGGGATATTAGTTCTTTATTGTCTTTAGATGTGAACTGATACACTGGCTCTTCCTGAGTCTCGAGTCTGCTGGCTTTTGGACTGTAACTACATCGTTAGCTCTTCCTGACTGGAGATCATGGAGCTTCTTGAACCTCTCTAACCATGAGAGTAAGTTCCTTTTTTTTTTCTTTGCTGTTTCCTCTAAACTTTTTTTTTTAATTGAAGTATAGCTGATTTGGGGCTTCCCTGATGGCTTAGTGGTAAAGAATCCGCCTGCAGTGCAGGAGCCTCAGGAGACTTGTATTTGATCCCTGGGTCAGGAAGATCCCCTGGAGGAGGGCATGGCAACCCATTTCAGTATTCTTGCCTGGGAAATCCCATGGACAGAGGTGCCTGGCGGGCTACAGTCCATAAGGTTCCTAAGAGTTGGACACGATTGAAGCAACTTAGCATGCACACACGCATTGCTGATTTACAGTATTGTGTTTCGCGTGTACAGCAAGTACATGATTCTTTTTCAGATTCTTTTCCATTATAGGTTATTACAAGATATTGAAATACAGTAGGTCCTTGTTGTTTGACTGTTTTATACACAGTGGTTGTATCTGTGAATCCCAAACTCCTAATTTATCCCTCTCCTGCCTTTCCCCTTTGGTAACCACAAGTTTGTTTTCTACATCTGTGAGTTTGCTTGTTTTATAAATAAGTTCATTTGTATCATTTTTTAGATTCCATATATAAGTGAGATCATACGATATTTGTATTCCTCTGTCTGACTTACCTTACTTAGCATGATAATCAATAGGTCCATCCATATTGCTCCAAATGGCTTTCTTTCTTATTTATGAGAAATAAATAAGAATTATTTATTCTTATTTGATAATCTCTCTGTCTCTGTCTGTCTCTTTTGATATATGTATATCTCTTATAGGGTCTGTTTCTCTAGAGTTGTTATTAGTCACTCAGTCGTATCCCACTCTTTGCTACCCCATGGACTGCAGCATGCCAGGCTTCCCTATCCTTCACCATCTCCCAGAGTTTTCTCAAGCTCATGTCCATTGAGTTGGTGATGCCATCCAACCATCTCATCCTCTGTTGCCCTTTTCTACTCTTGCCCTTAATCTTTCCCAGCTCTAGGGTACCCTAATACATCCCTCTGACCTTTTATTTTGAAAGATTTCAAGTTTGTTACGTTAAGATGAAAATACAGTCGTGGTGAGTTGATCTCATTAACGACTCTCACCTCTCCATGTCACCCTCTTTGAAACTGTCTTCCAGTGCTGACTCTGGGCTTGGCCACTGTCTTTTTTGATCAATAGGCCACCAGTACCACTGATAAGAGCAGCTGCTTGGAAGCATGTGATCTGTTTTTCCTTTCTCTCTTGGACTCTTGCTACCACCACAAGGACACTCCTGGGTCAGCCTGCCTCCAGTACACAAGAGACTGGTTGAGGAGGGCTGAGTTCTGTAAACCCCAGACCAGCCAGGCTGCAACCCACTCACCAGCTGGTAACAGACTCCTGAGCACGCCCAGTGGGATCTTTGGAATTGCCTAGCCAATGACCCATGGGCTTGCAAAAAATTACAACTAGCTGATGCTTTAAGTTTGGGTGTGGTTTGTTAACAAAGAACAGATAAAACAATAAACATTTATCCTTTACCTGGTTTTACCTCTTATTAACATTTTGCCATATTTGCATTATTGTTCTTTTTATACTTCTTTCCAGGAAATATTTGAAAGTTGCTTTCAATGACACTTTAACTCCACCTTTCAATGACACTTTCATGACACTTTAACTCCACCTTTCTTTGACCACACCACACAGCATATGGGATCTTAGTTCCCTGATCAGGGTTCGAACCTGTTCCCCCTACAGTGCAAGCACAGAGTCTTAATCACTGGGCGACTAGGGAAGTCCCTCACTCTAACTACTTCAGCGTCTGTCTCCTTAGAACAGGCCATCTTCCTGCATAACCATACATCCACCATCACACCTAGGCACTTTATATTATTACAGTAATATCATCTAACATAGAGCCCATATTCAAATTTCCCCCAGTAGTCCTTTATAGCTACTTTATTTATTATTTTAGATTCAGGATCTAATTAAGATCATCCTAGTGCACTGTCCGCTTCCACAATCTGGTCCCTGTACGCGGATGTTGGTGCGCCTTGCCCAGCATCCAGCCATGAGGTCCGAGGCTGGGCAGACACAGTGTCTGGGTTCAGATCCCTGCATTGCTACTTCCCAGCTGTATGATCTCAGAAAGCTGCTTCACCTTCCTTAGCCTTGGGCGCTGCATCTGCAAAACAAGCATGTTACTATCATCCACCTCGTAGGGTTATTGTAAGTATCAAATAAATTACACACAGAGGGAGCTGAAATGGTAAGTCACTGTGCATGTGTTCACCGCCTTCTTCCCTCTCTCCCTTCCTCCTCCTTCCTTCTTTCAATTTAATTGATTGAAGCTTTTCCCCCTCCATTCCATTTTTTCTCCCATCCCTTTGGAAGTTATAATACATTGCTATTTCTATTCTCTTGTAATTACCCTAGAAAATTTAACCTGCGAATTTAGGTTACAATTATCATCCATAATTTTTATCTTCACTCTCCTCCCACACAATTCCAAGATCTTAAAAAGCTTAAACTCTGGTTGCCCTGTAATTTTGAGTCTCTCTTGTTTGTTTGTTTTAACTCCATGAGTTAAACATCGTAAGTCGTCAATGTTTGTTTCAATTTACCCAGATGTTTGCCATTTCTTTTTTTGCCCACTATTCTTTCTTGCGTCTCATACCTTCCTGCTGGGTTCTTTTTTTCTTTTGTTATTGAAATTTATTCTTTAGAACATCCTTAGAGAGGTCCTTGGTTGTAAACTCTTGACAGTTTTTGTTGGCCTGAAAATGTCTTTATTTTGTTCTCATTCTTGAAAAATAGTTTCAGAGGTTATAGAATTCTCAGATGACAGTTCTTTTCTCTCCTTTTGGAAGGTGTTACTCTACTGCCTTCCTGCTTCCAGAGTTTCTTTGAGAACTTCTCCATCAGTCTATTTGATGTTCCTTTTTAGGTAATCTCTTTTATCTTAGGCTGCTTTTAAAGTTTTCTTTTAGTCTATGATATGCTGTAGTTTCCCTTTGGTGTGTTCAGGTGGACATTTCTATTCATCTTGCTTGGGGTTCTCTGAGCTGCCTGAATCTGAGGAATGGTGTCTTTCACAGTTCCGGAAAACTCTTAGCTATTTTCTCCCTGAATTTGACTTTCCATTAGTCTTTCTAACACCTCCTTCTGGAACTTTGATTAGAAATGTGTTAGACCTTCTCATTTTTATCCCTCCCATATGTCTTAATCTCTTCAAAAAATATTTTCAGTTCTTTGTTTCTCTGCTACCTTCTGGGAAAGGTAGTCTTATCCTTTTTCCAGGTTACCAATTCTCTTTTCAGCTGTGTCTCATCGTGTGTTTTACCCACCAATCAAGTTTCTAATTTCAGTTATTAGGCTTCTCATTTCTAGATATTTTATTGATTCTTCGTCAAATCAGCCCGGTAGTTTTTCATCAGCTCATTTTCTTTTTTCATACCTGCTACATTTTAAACAGGCTTACATATTTATTTTATATTCTATATCTGATAACCCCAACATCTGCCTTCTTTGTAGGCTTGATTTGTAGCTATTTTTGCTGACCCTTGCTAATAGTGGCCTACTTCCTTTTGTGTTTTGACTTTTTGAAAAATTGTGCACCCATATTTCTTAGAACTTCTTTTTGATAGGAATTCTCTGAGGCCGGGTTTTAGAGATGTCTATGCAGAGATTTTTTGGGTGTTAATTCTAAAAGGTCTTGTAGGTCTTCATAGAACCGTTCAACTTCAGCTTCTTCAGCTACTGGTTGGGGCATAGACTTGGATTACTGTGATACCAAAGGAACATTTCATGCAAAGATGAGCTCGATAAAGAACAGAAATGGTATGAACCTAACAGAAGCAGAAGATATTAAGAAGAGATGGCAAGAATACACAGAAGAACTGTACAAAAAGATCTTCACGACCCAGATAATCACGATGGTGTGATCACTCACCTAGAGCCAGACATCCTGGAATGTGAAGTCAAGTGGGCCTTAGAAAGTATCACTACGAACAAAGCTAGTGGAGGTGATGGAATTCCAGTTGAACTATTCCAAATCCTGAAAGATGATGCTGTGAAAGTGTTGCACTCAATATGCCAGCAAATTTGGAAAACTCAGCAGTGGCCACAGGACTGGAAAAGGTCAGTTTTCATTCCAATCCCAAAGAAAGGCAATTCCAAAGAATGCTCAAACTACCGCACAATTGCACTCATCTCACACGCTAGTAAAGTAATGCTCAAAATTCTCCAAGCCAGGCTTCAGCAATATGTGAACCGTGAACTTCCTGATGTTCAAGCTAGTTTTAGAAAAGGCAGAGGAACCAGAGATCAAATTGCCAACATCTGCTGGATCATAGAAGAAGCAAGAGAGTTCCAGAAAAACATCTATTTCTGCTTTATTGACTATGCCAAAGCCTTTGACTGTGGATCACAATAAACTGTGGAAAATTCTGAATGAGATGGGAATACCAGACCACCTGACCTGCCTCTTGAGAAATTTGTATGCAGGTCAGGAAACAACAGTTAGAACTGGACATGGAACAACAGACTAGTTCCAAATAGGAAAAGGAGTTAGTCAAGGCTGTATACTGTCACCCTGTTTATTTAATTTATATGCAGAGTACATCATGAGAAATGCTGGACTGGAAGAAACACAAACTGGAATCAAGATTGCCAGGAGAAATATCAATAACCTCAGATATGCAGATGACACCACCCTTATGGCAGAAAGTGAAGAGGAACTCAAAAGCCTCTTGATGAAAGTGAAAGTGGAGAGTGAAAAAGTTGGCTTGAAGCTCAACATTCAGAAAACGAAGATCATGGCATCCGGTCCCACCACTTCATGGGAAATAGATGGGGAAACAGTGGAAACAGTGTCAGACTTTATTTTTCTGGGCTCCAAAATCACTACAGATGGTGACTGCAGCCATGAAATTAAAAGACGCTTACTCCCTGGAAGGAAAGTTATGACCAACCTAGATAGCATATCCAAAAGCAGAGACATTACTTTCCCAACAAAGGTCCATCTAGTCAAGGCTATGGTTTTTCCTGTGGTCACGTATGGGTGTGAGAGTTGGACTGTGAAGAAGGCTGAGCACCAAAGAATTGATGCTTTTGAACTGTGGTGTTGGAGAAGACTCTTGAGAGTCCCTTGGACTGCAAGGAGATCCAACCAGTCCATTGTGAAGGAGATCAGCCCTGGGATTTCTTTGGAAGGAATGATGCTAAAGCTGAAACTCCAGTACTTTGGCCACCTCATGCCAAGAGTTGACTCATTGAAAAAGACTCTGATGCTGGGAGGGGTTGGGGGCAGGAGGAGAAGGGGATGACAGAGGATGAGATGGCTGGATGGCATCGCTGACTTGATGGACGTGAGTCTGAGTGAACTCCGGGAGTTGGTGATGGACAGGGAGGCCTGGCGTGCTGCGATTCATGGGGTTGCACAGAGTCGGACACGACTGAACGACTGATCTGATCTGATCTGATGCAGAGATTTGTGCCAGGTGCCACTACCAATGGTGGGCCAATTTTCTGTTTGTGTGGGCTCTTTTTTGAACTCAGATTTTTAAAAATTGATTAATTTAGCTGTGCACGTCTTAGTTGAGGTGTGGGGAACCTTTATCGCATCACTTGGGCTCTCTCACTGCAGTACACAGACTCTCTTGTTGTGATGCCTGGGCTTGGTTGCCCCGTGGCATATAGGTAGGATCTTAGGTCCCCACCCGGGGATTGAACCCACATGCTCTGCATTGCAAAACAGATTCTTAACCACTGAACCACCAGAGAAGTCCCTGCTTGTGTTTTTTTTAGGCCACATGAGCAGAATGAATTCTGATCCCAAGCCTAAATGAGGGTGAGCTTGTGGGTACAAATTTCACAGAGGGAGTTTTGTTCCTCTGTATTTTCCCCTTCCTGCCAGAGCGAAGGCAAGTTTTACTTAGTTCATGTTGGGAAGATCCCACTTTATACAGGGGTGGGAAGACTGAATTCCCAACTTGCCTTGCTCACACTTTCTCTCCTGTCCCCCAGCACAATGTGTCAATGTCCAGGCTTTGGTTGACCAGATATCCCCTGGAAAAAAACACTCATTTGCACTTACTTGCTCTTATGGAATTGCATTTCTTGTCCACTCTGAATTCTGAAGGTTATCTTTACTTTCCCACAGATCCATTCATGCATTAAAACTATTTTAAATAATTCATCCTGTAATTTTAAGTTTTCTATATTGAGAAGATAGCTTGAGATTAAAAGTCAGCCATATGGCCCAGTTTTATTTATTCTTCATTCATTCACTTATTCATGCAACTAATATTTCCTTGAGTACCTAGCCAAGTCCTGACTTAGGTAAAGGGACTACGGAGATCAATAAGACACATTTCCTGCTCTTGGGAGCTCACCATAATGTAAAGTCCCTTAAAAAGTTAATTGGATGGTGTTTGGAGAAATAATTCAAATTACACAAATAATTTTGCCATTTACTGAGCTCCTAGACTGTCCAGGCACTGTGCCAAGTACTCCATATGTATCATTTCATTGACTGCTCTTGACAACCCCATAGGGGAGGCAGCATTAGGAATCCACTGATGGGGAAAACTGAGGCTCAGAGAGGTTAATTAACTTTCTGGAGGTCACAGTTGCAAGATTGTAGAACTTGGAAATCGGGCTGTCTGGGTTGGGAGTTGGATCTTACCTTTGTGCTAAGGGATGGTCCCCACCATTCTTTCCTCCTTCCTTGATGACATCCCCTTCCCTATCCTCGCCTCTTCCCTCAACCACCTAGCTCAGCAGTGACTTCCTGGCCTTGCCATGAAATCTGGGCCAGATATATGCTGGGGCATGACTCCCTCCCAGGTAGTCCTTAGAAAGACCTCTTTCCTGCCAAGAAACAGCTCTATAAAAGGATACAGTGAGGGCAGCCTCATTAATATTCACTCCTTCTGTCATTTTGGCAGGAAGAAATGAGATACCATGGCAGGAGGGCCGTGTACCTGGCAAGAGGAAGGGTCTGGTGGCTGATTTTTCCCAGCAGAGGGGTCAGACTGGGTGGAGGAATCAGAGCCATCCTCAGAAAGGGGTCCCCAAAGGATGGGAAGACTCCTGGAATAGATGAAGGGTGGGGGACTGGGTACTCACCCCTAGGGGCTCAGAAACAGGGCCCCCTCCGAGCTGGGGCCAACTCCTTTGGGCCCACAGGGGTGGAGTGGGGAATGTTCTTTGTGACCAGCCTGACCCATCCTGTGCTGTGTGTGCGTGTCTTTCTCTTACACACTCACACAACTGTGCATACCCTAAAGAGGGACCCAGCTTCCTGAGTCGTGTCTTTGTCCCCAGCACACTTAGCTAAGAGCCTGGCTCCCAACTATAAATATCTGCTGAACAGATCATGACGATAGGCATTTGAAATTTTCTAAAAAAGTTTGTGTATTATACATGAATAAATGCTCATTGTGTGATTAAGCACTAAAGAAGCATAATATGGGCGGGGGAAGGAAAATCCAACCCCTTCTCTTCCCCTCACAAAACCACTGATAGCAATTTGATGCTTATCCTGCCAGATGGTTTTCCAGAATGCTTGAATTTGTTCTGTCTCTCTCTCTTTCACACACATGCCACATATACACACAGATGTGTGGGTCCTCTCCAACCCCATCTTTGCTGAGGCACCCACAGATCTTGAAAGACCCCCCTATTCCCACCACCCACTCTTGCTTGGTCAGGTTGCCTCCAAGCCCCTCCAAGGTCCTGGGCTCAGCCGAGACCCTGAGCCAGATGGTGCATGCTGCCCCATTCGCAGCCCTCCTCTTCTGCTAAGAGGAAGGGATGAGCCAGGGGAGGCTGGGGAGTGTGGGAGAGGTCCTCAGGAGGGGGTGCCCAAAGGAGAGGGAGAGAAAACACAGAGTGTCCGCATTTTCAAAGAAAACCTCTTCTGGGAGGCCTCTTCTCCCCTTTCTCCCTCCTCCTTCTTATCAGCCCTCCCACCCTTTACCCCTACAGGGTCCCAGCCTCTCATCGCCCGCTCTGATCTGGAACCCTGTGCGCGGAGGTCTCGGCTTGCTCTGAAGGCTTGTCATGTCTGCATTTAATGAAGCTTAATTATCTTCCAAGATTCAATGAATAATTATAAATCTTTTCAAGATGCAATCACACGGGTTCATGCTTCATTAACGGTGGAAAATCAATTGTAATTCACGTAATTCCTCTCTTCTGGAGATCAGTCTGTTTGTACACGCTCCCCCTTCTCACCCCACTTTGTCTCCCCCAAGAAGTACATCAGATGCCTGGCTTTTTCCTTCAGAATTGATGACTCCTGGGGGTGGGGGTGCAGAGAGCAAGGCCCAAGGGAAGGAGGAGGGAGGAGAAAGAGAAGGATGGTGCTAGAGGGACCCAAAGTAGATATTTATATTATTATAAGAAGTTGGGAGAGGGGCAGGGAGGAGGGAAGTTCTCTCCAAGTCCACGAGAAAGCAGTGTTTCTTAACCTTTTTGTTGGGGAGGAGGTGTCATCAAAATGTGAAAATCTGATGAAAGCACTGACACCAGCCGAAAGATGCACTGGCAGAGGGGCCCTAATGGGCCTAATGGGGGCGGGAAGAACCAGGCCAGTCTGCAGGGGATCAGCCAGACCAGTGGAGGGAACCAAGGGAAGTCTTCTTGCAGAGATCCAGGTCCCTCAAAGTGATCAGAGGATGAGGGCTCCACAATCCTCCACTGCTGGTCCACTCTCCTCCCCCAAGATGTAGTTTGAAGCCTCTAAGTAGCACTGTTAACAGATTTTTCTGTAATGATGGCAATGTTTTCTCTCACCCTGTCCAAGACAGCAGCCACCAGCCTTTGGTGGCTATTTAAATTTAACTGGGCTTCCCTGGTTGCTCAGATAGTAAAGAATCCTCCTGCAATGCAGGAGACCCACGTTCGATCCCTGGGTCAGGAAGATCCCCTGGAGAAGGAAATGGTGACCCATTCCTGCATTCTTGCCTAGAGAATTCCATGGACAGAGGAGCCTGGCAGGCTACAGTCCATGGGGTTGCAAACAGTCAGAGACAACTGAATGACTAACACTTTCCACTTGCATTAAAAGAACAATACAGTTCCTCAGCTGCATCAGCCCCATTTCAAGTGCTCAGCCACCATGCATGGTTAAGTGGCGGGCAGTTGGACAACACAGAGCACTTCCATCTTCACAGAAATTTCTGCTGGATGCAGCAGAGCTAGAGGGTCCTCAAGTATGTTAGCACCCCATCAGCCATCACAAGCTGCCCCGACTTTATTTTAAACATCTCTGATTTGGCCCTTTATTAGGTTCTTACTGCCACTGTAATAAATTACCACAAATTTAGCAGCTTTAAACAGCACAAATTTCTTGTAGTTTTGGGATTCAGAAGTCTGACGTGGATCTCACTGGGCTAAAATCAAGGTGTTGATACAACTGTGTACTTTTCTGGAGGCATGGGGGGCGGGAGGCGGCGGAAATCTTTTTTCTCATCTTTTCCAGCTTTTAGCAGTCACCAGCATTCCTTGGAAGATGGTGCCCTCCTCCCAACTTTTAGCTTCAAAGTCACCAACACCACGTCTCTCGTGGCACTGCTAGGAAAGTGTCTTTTTTAAGAACTCATGTGATTAGATTGGGTCCACCCAGATAACCCAGAATAGTCTCTCCATTTCAAGATTCTTAATCATATCTACAGAGACCCTTTTTCTATGTAAGGTAATATATTCACAGGTTCCGGGGGTTAGACATGGACATCGTTTGGGGACCATTATTCTGCCCATCTCAGGTCCCAAACTTTATTTTCCATAAGGAAATCCTGAGATCCAAAGAGGAGAGGCCCCCTCTCCAAGGTGACACAGAGTGTTGTGGGTACTGTGGTGTCTGCCCAGACCCCCTCCTCTGGAACACAGACCCGCCCCAGGTGACAGGATTATGAGCTCTGACAACTCACAGCTGTGTCCCTCACGCGGCATTGCCCTTGGTCACAGGGAACTGCCTTGATCAAGGTTACACTCTCTGCCAGTGACTTTCTGATGTGGAGATAATAAAAAGTCTGTCTCCTTTACTGCTTTCAGGACCATTCTAAGGGACCAGACCAGGTCCAGACCCCATGGGATCAGCCCAAGTGTCACCTGTTACTGCATCGTGGGCTGGCTTCTCCCTCTGGCCAGTCCTGCTGTCCTCACTGCTCTGCAGGTTCATCTCCTGAAAGATGCTGTGATCTCTGTCTGCAAAGGTCCATGGGACAAAGCCCAGCTTAGTTCATAACACACTTTATGATCTGGCCCCTGCTGACCCCTCAGCTTTAGCAACTCACACGTCCCCCATGCTCAAGCCCTGATGAGTCACTTTTAATTTCCCAAATGTCCCAGAACTTTTCTGCCTCTAAACCATTCCCCGTGCTGGTCCTGCTACTTGCGATGTCCTTCACCTCTCAGCCCACTCCTCCTTACTCTTCAGGAGTCAGCTTTTATGTCACCTCCTCCTTGCAGCCTTCTCAGATCTCCCTCCCTCCTCCAGTCTCCTCCGCTAAGCTTCCATATCTCCCCAGACCCATTGCTTGTGTGGCTTTCACCAAAGTCTGCAGAGGGCCCTGTGTCTTATTCCTTTCTGTATCTTCAGACATAGCATCTTGCCCAGAGTTGGGGCTCACTGAATGTGTGTTGACTGACTCTTTGTGACCATTGCTGATCCTGTGAGGGGTGTCCTACTATCCCTAATTACATAGAAGGAAAGTGTGGTTGAGAAGGGAGTGAGATCCAGGACACAGCTTCCTCCTTGAGACTTGTTTTTCCAAGACAAGATGGCCTGGCAGCTTCCCAGACTCCAGCAGGCCATGGCTGGGGGTGGAGCTGCCCACAGATGACTGGGTATCTGAGTTAGACAAACAGAAGATGTAGCTCCTGCCTATTGAGTGATTGTCTTCCACACATATGTTTCTGGTAGTCAATTGGTGCATCATTAGCCCAGGGCAGTGGTCTCAGCTCCAAATGAAATGCAAATGTAATTGGTTTCCTTAGGCCTGGTGGGCAGGGCCCTGCCACATGCAGACTTCTCTCCCAGGAGGGGCCCAGGCTGCCTCTCAGACTTGAGAAGGCTCATAATTGCAGGGCCTGCCCAGTGCACTGGCGGGAGCCAGGACCAGGCTTGGGAGAAGTGAAATAATGGGCTCCTGATTACCCAGTGGTTGCAAGCAAGGTGCTGACTCCAAGCTGGGGATTTGTGGAGTGGGAAGGCAGAGAGGACAGCAGTCCCCATTTTCTGCTGGCTTGGGCAGAGATGGAGCCAGGGGACCTCTGGTGCCTGGGGAGGCCCACTTCCTACCACAAAGCTCACTGAGGCCCCGCGTGCCTCACAGAGAGACAATGTGGGTGCATGGAGTCTGGGATCCTCTCCCATCCCCATACCATTTGCCAGCCGCACCCCTCAGAGCCTCACTTTGTACCAGGGAAGCAACATCATCTACCTCACAGGGAGGTTGTATAGATGATATACGATGTGCCTGCGATGCCCTGTTAAGAGTTGATGCTTCACAAACAGATGTTTTGGTGTGGTGATGATAATTGCTCACATTTATTAAGTACTTACCTGTGCCATTGGGAAAGACCCTGATCCTAGGAAAGACTGAAGGCAAAAGGAGAAGGCAGTGGCAGAAGATGAGATGATTAGGTAGCATCATGGACTCCGTGGACTTGCATTTAGGCAAACTCTGGGAGATAGTGAAGACAGAGGAGCCTGGCGTGCTGTAGTCCATGGGGTCATGAAGAGTCAGACATGATTTAGGGATTGAAAAACAGCAATACCTGTATCAGGCCATGTTCTGTTTTGCATCCATTATTTCATTCCACCCTTATAAAGATACTGCGAATAGATGCTATTATGCCCATTTTACAGATGAGGATAGTGAAGCACAGAGCAATTTGTTTACCTAAGGTCACATAGCAGTGGGCAGTGGAACCAGGATTAAGGCCCAGGTTGTCTGTCTACACAGTCTGTGTTTGTCATCTTTGCTAGGGTGCACTGTCTCTGACTGTGGATCCTTGCTCTGGTCCTCCCTAAATATCCCTGCTTTTCCCCTTGCTCCCTGAGACCTGCCAGGTTGAAGCTTTCTCAGGTCTGTTAACTGCCCTCTAGGAAACAGGTTTGACCCTCCCTACTTCTGGAGTCTGGTGAGCTGGCCCCGCAAGGGCAGCTTGTTGGTGAGTCACGTGGTCTGGATATTAGTCATTTGATTGGTAGAATCTATTTTGTCCCCAGAATCCTAGCTGCAAGGGAGTCTGGAAAATACAGTTTAGGTTGTACAGTTCAGAATCTCACACTACAAAGAGGTGGAACCTTGCTTTTGGTTCATCTTATACAAAAGAACAAAGAAACTCTGCTCCCTCCAGGCTCCTTGACTCTTTGGCTTTCTCTGGCCCTGCCCTCCCCAAGCTCTTGTACTTTGATACTGAGTGTGGCATAGCCAGAGTTCGATCCTGGTTGGCTCTCTCTCTTTTTATCTGTGTGATGTTGAACAAGTCACCTAACCTCTCTGACCTCGTTATTTTTCTCTGTGAAGTGGCAATAATAGTATCCTCCTGAAAGATGTTGTTGTGAAGGTTAAATGAGATGTTGTAATATGAAGCGCCTCCATCAGAGCCAGTCCAGAGCCTGCACATGTGGGTACCCCATGGGTAAACTGGAGATAGCTTTGAACTGTTTCTGGAGCTGAATTATTAATTTTTTTACATTTTTTAAATTTAATTTTTAAGTTTATTTTTGACTCTGCTAGGTCTTCATTGTTGTGTGTGGGCTTTCTATAGCTGTGGTGACTGGGGGCTACTCTGTAATTGCAGTGCATGGATTTCTCATTTCAGCGACTTCTGTTGTTGTGGAGCATGGTAGAGCTGAATTATTACATGTTTCCCAAGTGGTAGCTGTGGATTGAATGAATTCTCTCTCTGCCCCAAGCCCTTTCTCCTGGGTGGCTCTTCTACCGGGGAGGGGACAGTGGCAGAATCTATGATGGTTTGCAGAAGGGTAAAAGTCAGAGCTCTCTGGAATTGCTGGCAGCATGGATCCTTGAAGAAGCTAGGTCCCTAGAGAAGAAGAAGGTTGTTCTGGCTGGTTTAGCAGGTGTTAAAACAAGACAAATTCAATCAGTCTATCTGCTCAAGTGTTTGCTAAGCAATAAACAGAATCACAGATTCTTTCCTCTCTACCTGTCCAAAGTTTTCCTATCTTCAAGGTTCACCTGAGGGACTGCCTCCTACAGGAAGCCCCTCTTGACTGCCCAAACTCATCTCAGATTTTTGTCTTACTGTCTTGTTTTCTCTAACTAGCACCGCAGTTGGCTTGCCACCTCAGTATGCGGTTTGGTTGTGAGTGCATACAAGCAATGTGCCACTAACAACCATGGAAGTATCAACCCCTGTGAGTAATTTGCTTTAAAAAATCTAATAGAGTAGATTTAATGTTATCTCCCTAATGAGGTCGCTGTCACTCATCCCTTGTGCTTCCTTGCAGGGAGGCGAGCAGAGGCGTTATATCTGGGAAGAGCATGGCCCCCAGGGCTGTCTCATCACTGTGGCAGCCCAAGGGTCATAAATGGTCAGGGCAATTGTGAGTGATCGTGGGGCATGTGCATTGCAATTTTATAGCTACATCCATTTCCTTTTACAGGCTGGATTTTATTAAACTCTGGGTGAGCTCAGATGGGGGAATTATTGGACTGTTATAATGAGGATAGTTAACCCCTCTGGGGCACGTTCTCACTTGTCCCAGATGCTGCGTTCAGAACTCTGCGTGCACAATTATCTTCTTAATCCTCCCGCAAGACTTTAAAGCAGGTTCTATTATTCTCCTCATTTTAGAAAGGAAAACCGAAGCTCGGAGAGGCTGAGAAACTTGCTCAAGGTCACCCAGCTGGGTGGCAGAGCAAGGATTTGAACCGAGGTTTGACTGAGTCCAGAGTCTGCTTTTAAAAAATTCTTTCAAGATGTCCATTCACCCACCAAGTGAAGGCTGGGCATCGTGCTGGGTGCTCAGGAACATCAGAAGAGAGGCTGAGGGGGCCAAGCCTAGTGGCCCCAGGGTTCCCTGCATCCCTGGGGAAAAGTTGCTACCCACCCGATGCCCTGGGGTCCCATCCTTTCTCCCCACTCAAGGTCAGAGCTCCAGTGATTCTCCCATCCCACCCTCTCCTGCATCACCTATTTCCCCTCTCCACTGGGTCATTCCCAACACCATAAAGCATGCTATTATTTTTCCCATCTTAAGAAAAGAATCTTCTCTACACCACGTCTTTCTCTTCCCTGGCTCCCTATTTCTCTTTCCCTGTACAGCAAATCTCCTTGAAAGAGTTATCATGCTGTCTCCACTTCCTTTCCTCTAGTGCCTTTTGAGTCCACCCCCATCAAGCTCTTGCCCACATCACTCCCCCAAAACTGTTCTTGTCACAGTCAGCCGTGACCCCCTTATTGGTTAATTCAATGGTCAATTCTTAACCCTCTTTGTACTTGTTGTATGTGCTGTCTTTGACTCCAGTTGTTCCCTTCTCTTTGGACCTGATCTCTTAGCTTCCAAGATACCTCCTCTCCCAGCTATCCTCCTATTTATCCCCGTTTGCTCACTCTCTGCCTCTTTTGCTGGTTCTCCCTCATCAGCCTGACCTGAGTGTACCAGCACTCCATTTTCAGACTTTTCTTCTCTATTCACACACACTCCCTAGATACTCTCATCCAAGCTCCTAGCATCACACACCATATAAATGTAGATGCCACCCAAATGTCTATTTCCAGCTCTAATTTGTCCACTGAACTCCTGACTCATATATCCAGCTGCCCACACAACATCATTGCTCATATGCTAAAAGACACCTCAAATGTAACATACACAAAACTAAGCTTCTGATCTTTCCTTCAAACCTACCCCACCTCCTTCTTCTCCATCCCCAGGTGATGTTAACTGCATCCTTCCAGTTTCCCCAGGCCAAAAATTTTGCAGTCACTTTTGACTCCTCTCTTTCCCTCACCCTCCATATCCAGTCCATCAGCAAATCTTGTCTGCTTTGCTTCCAAAATATATCTAGGATCCAGTCTCTTCTTACCACCTCCACGGTTACAACCCTCTGAGCACCTATCATTGTTCTTCTAGTTTATTGCAGTGGTTTCCTGACCTGTCTCTCTGCTTCTGCTCTTGCCCTTCACTGTATTCTCTGCTCAACAGCCAGAGGGGTCCTGTTAAAACACAGCTCAAATCGTGTGACTTCTAAAAACCCTTCCCATGGCTTCTCATCTCACTCAGAATAAAAGTCAAAGATTCATTATGACCTGTGAAGTTTCACATGACCTGGTCCCTCCTTTCCTCTCTGACCACATCTCCTCCCACTTGGCCCTTGTCAGCTCCACACCTGCTTCCTTCAGTTCAGTTCAGTTCAGTTTAGCCGCTCAGTCATGTCCGACTCTTTGCAACCCCATGAATCGCAGCACGCCAGGCCTCCCTGTCCATCACCAGCTCCCGGAGTTCACTCAACCTCAAGTCCATCCAGTCAGTGATACCATCCAGCCATCTCACCCTCTGTCGTCCCCTTCTCCTCCTGCCCCCAATCCCTCCCAGCATCAGAGTCTTTTCCAATGAGTCAACTCTTCGCATGAGGTGGCCAAAGTACTGGAGTTTCAGCTTTAGAATCATTCCTTTCAAAGAACACCCAGGGCTGATCTCCTTCAGAATGGACTGGTTGGATCTCCTTGCAGTCCAAGGGACTCTCAAGAGTCTTCTCCAACACCATAGCTCAAAAGCATCAATTCTTTGGCACTCAGCCTTCTTCACAGTCCAACTCTCACATCCATACATGACCATTGGAAAAACCATAGCCTTGATTAGACGGACCTTTGTTGGCAAAGTAATGCCTCTGCTTTTGAATATGCTATCTAGGTTGGTCATAACTTTCCTTCCAAGGAGTAAGCGTCTTTTAATTTCATGGCTGCAGTCACCATCTGCAGTGACTTGCTGACCCTCAAACACCTACACACGCTCCTGCCCCAGGGCCTTTGCACTTGCTGCTCCTGGTGCTTATTGTTCTCTTTCTCAGAAACCCACTGGTTCCATTCCCTACCTTCTTTACATTTCTTACTAAATGATTCTCTTCAGTGAAGCCTTCCCTGCTGTTGCTGCTGCTAAGTTGCTTCAGTCATGTCCAACTTTGTGCGACCCCATAAACGGCAGCCCACCAGGCTCCCCTGCCCTGGGATTCTCCAGGCAAGAACACTGGAGTGGGCTGCCATGTCCTTCTCCAATGCATGAAAGTGAAAAGTGAAAGTGAAGTCGATTAGTCATGTCTGACTCTTCGAAACCCAATGGACTGCAGCCCACCAGGCTCCTCCGTTTATGGGATTTTCCAGGCAAGAATACTGGAGTGGGGTGCCATTGCCTTCTCCAGAAGCCTTCCCTAGCCTCCTAAAATGCCCACCCCCACGATTACTCCCATTCTTCATCCATGCTCTACTCTTTTTCTTAGCACTAATCGCTAACCCAACATGCACATTGTTTACTTGTGTGCTGACTGCATCTCCCACTGGCATATCATCTCCATGAGAGCAGAGGCTTCAGTGCTTTTTAAAAATACTGCTGTACCTGAGTCTCTGGTGCACAGATAAAGTTTAATGAGTGAGTGAGTGAATGCCCTCTCCTGTCCAGCATGGATAGATCCAACTATACACAGCATCCATGACACTCCCCCGTGGTGTGGGGGTTGCAGAAGAGTATCCCCAGACAGCATGTGGGCCCTGAATACAATGGGATTCTCTACTTTCTTGGGGAGAACATTAAACAATTTTGTTGGGCCAACTTGAATTTGTATTTTCTTATGCCATTGGACAAAGTGATCAAATATCTACTTTATAGATCAATATTTACAAATCTATATTTGATTAGTTTAGTTAAATGCATCTATTTAAAAGCATGTATCTAAAACAGGTGTTGGGACTTCCCTGGTGGTTCCAGTGGCTAAGAGTCTGTACTCCCAAAGCAGGGGGCCTGGGTTCAATCCCTGGCTAGAGAACTAGATCTCACATACTGCAGCTAAAGATTCCACACGTGGCCTTTTTTGAGCTCCTAGTGTTTGCCCAGCACTGGCAGGTGACATAGCAGTGAGCAAGGCACGGCCCCCTCTCCCTCACTCACTCCAGGCAGAAAGCCGGGCTGTGTGAGCTGGGAGGGGCGTGAGGACCCCACCCTGCATCCTCCACAGGCCTGATCCCATTTCTATGGTTTCTCCCTCCCTCTCTGACTCAAATTCTTCCTGCATTTCAAATCCCACCTCCCCAGGAAGCCCTCCCTGACTGACCCAGCTCACAACTCTCCCTCTTGCTTCCCTACCACATGGTTGGGCAATGAGCCAGAGACAGCAAGGGCTCCTGGAGGTGGGGGCCAGTTCACTTCTTCCCTCTATCCCCAGAAGCAACAACCCTAGGTCTCTGACATAAACAAATTCGGTAACCAAAGAATGTCCTTGTTGCTGTTGTTCAGTTGCTAGGTCGTGTCCGACACTTTGCGACCCCAGGGACTGCAGCATGCCAGGCTCCTTTGTCCTCCACTATCTCTCGGAGTTTGCTCCAATTCATGTCCATTGAGTCGGGGTGTCCTAGATGAAGGTGAAAACTGAAGGTCAGAGAGGGGCAGTAACTCGCCCGAGTTCACAGAGCAGGTTAGCAGCAGAACTAGGACTAAAATCTTCTCTCTAGAGTCCTTTCTGTCTGTTTTGATGATACCCAATCTTTCAGAGAAGGCAATGGCACCCCACTCCAGTACTCTTGCCTGGAAAATCCCATGGACGGAGGAGCCTGGTGGGCTGCAGTCCATGGGGTCGCTAAGAGTCAGACACGACTGAGCGACTTCACTTTCACGTTTCACTTTCATGCATTGGAGAAGGAAATGGCAACCCACTCCAGTGTTCTTGCCTGGAGAATCCCAGGGACAGGGGAGCCTGGTTGGCTGCCATCTATGGGGTCGCACAGAGTCGGACACGACTGAAGTGACTTAGCATAGCATACCATAATCTTTCTTGTGGGGCTTGCCAGGTGGCTCAGTGGTAAAGAATCGGCCTGCGAATGCATGAGATTTGGGTTGGGAAGATCGCCTGAAGGAGGAAATGGCAAACCACTCCAGTATTCTTGCCTGGGAAATTCCATGGACAGAGGAGCCTGGTGGGCTACAGTCCACAGAGGTCACAAAAGAGTCGAATATGACTTAGTGACTATACAAACAACAAACAGTCAAAACCTTTCTTGTGCATTTTTATTTGTCTGGACCTGTCTAAGCACTAAGACACATGGTCTCATTCAGTACTAATATGATCATCCCCTCCCTGCCTACAAACACACTGCCTGAGGCCTGGAGAAGCCCCAGAGTTGGACTTCGGATCCTCCATAGTCAGTCACTGATGGATCATCATGCCAACCCAAGAGAATCATCAAATCCATGCTCTTTACCACTGCATTGATTCATGGATTCAAAGTTCATCAGGGGGAGCTGGATAGGTCTTGGGGGGCTGTGGACCCCCTGAAAGTTCTTGTGTGTGCATTTTGAGGAGGAGAGAATCCATGGATTTTATCAGATTCTCAAAAGAGTCTAAACCCCCCAAACTAAGTTTCACTCTTGATGTAATATTAGTTGCATGATTACTCATTAGGGTGGGGCTGTGTGTTAGTCCCTCAGTTGCGTCTGACTCTTTGTAACCCCATGAACTGTAGCCTGTCAGGCTCCTCTGTCTATGGAATTCTCCAGGCAAGAATGCTGGAGTGGGTTGCCATTCCTTTTTCCAGGGTATCTTCCCAACCCAGGGATCAAACCTGGATCTCCTGCATTACAGGCAGACTCTTCAGCTTCTGGTAGTGGGGTAAAGAGGTGTGTGTGTGAGAGACAGAGAGTGAGAGAGAGCTAGGATGAAGGTGGGGGACAGGCACCTGCTGTCTCTATTTTCTTGTCTTAGCCCCTGATGTTCCCTACTGAGGGGCCCTCCCGTGCCAGCAGCCCGTGGGCACCGCAGGGCCAGGCTGGGCACACGCCTGTGCTCCCACACACAGGGGTTGCACTCAGCGCCCATTTCCACGCCATGTTTCATTTCTCTTCTGCCCATCAGCTGGGCCTCCCCGGGGCCCGATCTCCATGGTTGCTTTATGGAAGATGTCAGCTCTCGGCTCCACTCTCCGGCCTGATGTAGTTATTAGGAAGAGTGGCAAGAGGAGACAACACCAGGAGAGAAAGTGGGGCCTGGGGTCCCGGAGCAGCTGCCAGGATCGTGTAATCCCTCATTCCCCATGTTATGGCACCGACTCCCCGCTCCTGCCATCACTTCCTATTTAGAACTGCATAATAATTAGGAGGTGTATCTGGAAACAATTAAAAATAAGCTGACAGCATGTGGCTAATTTTGCTGGGCCTCAGTGATAGTATTAATCTGGAGGAAGGGGAGAAGGTGGGAGGTGGCTGTGTGAATCATCAGGACCCAAGTGGCTTCTGGCTCGGCTGCTGGTCTTGACCTGAGGCCCCCAGCTTCTCTCTGCCTGGGTCCCTGGCCTGGTGGAGGCAGAGATGGCTCAGGTCATCAACCAAGGCCCCTGGTGGTCAGCTGGCAGGCAGGCTGGACTGGAGGACTCACCTCTTTCAGTGGGTCCCCAAAGCTGAGTCTATGAACACCCTCCACCTATCTTTGGGCAGCTCCCCTGCTTCTGAATTTCCTGGAGTTTCTGCTGCATTGGCAGTTGTCTGTTGTTCCAGGACATCGTATACACACAGGAATTGTGCTTCATGAACCATGCAGGTCCTGAGTTTGAATCTTGTCTCTGCCTCCAATTGCCTGGGCGGCCTTGGCTGAATTCCTTTCCTTCTGTTTCCATCACTCTCTCTCTCTGCTTCAGACACAAGAAGATTTCAGCTGTGACCCCAGATAAAGCTGGTTCAAATTCTAATTCTGCTACTCACTGGCTCTATGATTTTGAGCAAGCCTCAGTTTCCTCATCTGCAAAATGGGGATAATAGTACCTACCTTTTGGGGGCTCAAAAGCCATTTGTGGATAAACCAATGAAAGCTCGCAATGCAGAGCTGGGCTGGGGAGGCCAGGGGGACGGAATGAGCATGCCCCCCACCCCCTGTGCCCTCGAAGCTCACCAGATGTTTGCTCTGCTTCCCTCTCCCCAGGAGAGGGGATACATGGCCCAAGGGTGCAGAGAAGGATTTTCATCCTCTTTAGCGGGGATGTCAGGGGCATTTTCTATTGCCCAGCCCTGCAGCCATAGTCAGGTCTACACAGGTAATAAGACATGACCCAGGAGGGCAGCCATGCTGTCTCGCTCCGTTGTGTCCTCATGCTCAGCACCTCGTTGGTTCTCAGCAGAGACTTGCTAAGTGAATGAATGGCTCGTCTCTGCCCTGACCTGATACAACACGATGGGGCCAATCAAGAGGAGGTGGAGTATTGGCCCAGAATGCAAGTTCTTGGCCTGTAAACCCAGTATGCCCAGGGGGAGGGGCCCATGTGAGCCCTCTGCCCCAGGTGTAAGATGGGCTGACAGGGACTCTGTTGCTGTGTCTCAGCAGCAAATCCCCCTGAGAACCAGCTGATGTCCCCATTGGAGGGGACAGACCCTCAGACTTGGCTGACCCCAGGGCCAGTTGCCCACTTCACCATGGAGGTGGCCACCCACATTGTACTACCTGGCTGGCAAGTGCCACCCCTGCGGGGAGGTCCCCCTGGCAGCTTTGGGGCTCATCCGCACAGGTGAGGATGCTCTGCTAATGATTGCTGAGTCAGAAGCAGCAGACTGAAGGGCATGTCATCCACCACAGGCTCAACCTCTCACTCAGGAATACACACATCACCACGTCATCTGTCATCCTCTCTGCCACCTGCAGCTGCCAGCTGCATCTACTCCTCGGGGACCTCTCCTGTAACTCACATAGGCAGGTGAGGGGAGCCTATTTCATTGCCCCCCCAGGGAGCAGAGAGGAATTTCCTGGTGGCTCAGCGGTTAAAAAAAAACATGCCTGACAATGCAGGAGGTGTGGGTTTGATTCCTGGGTTGTGAAGATCCCCTGGAAAAGCAAATGGAAACCCACTCCAGTATTCTTGCCTGGACGATCCCATGGACAGAGGAGCCTGGAGGGCTATAGTCCATAGGCTTGCAAAGTCAGACATAGCGACTGAGCACAATCCCAAGCACAAAGGAGCAGACAGCACATGGCTGGCTGGGATGGTGCAACAGTGCTCCCTACGGCTGCCCATCAAGGGCGCTTCCTCTGTCTCTGCCCCGGCCCCCAGCCAACACTGAAGCTGGAGAAGCCTGAGGCAACCCCAGCTACCTGCAGCACTGGGCCCAGAGGTCAAGCGCCAAACCACAATCCCCCTGGGGAGCAGCTGAGCAGGTATCCTGGTTTTCCTCCCAAACAGCCGTGTCTCCCACATGGAGCCCTCCTCCCCACCTGGCTCCAAGCAGCAGGTGGTCTTTCTCTGGGCAAGTGGGGCCTGGAGATCACACTTGGCTCTCTCACCACCATTGCCATCATCTGTCCTGCCCTCGAGCAGGGCCTGGTTCTGTGTCTCCCACAGGCAGGCAGGATGTGAAGCTTCCCACCACCCGCCCCAGCCCAGCAGGCTCCTTAAAGGCAATAATTGTCAGGAGAAATTTGCCAGCAGAGTGAAATAAAGAGCCTTGAAGGTATAAAGAGTTGGAACTGCCGCTAAGAAGCTGTTTTATATAGACTTTCATTCCCCAGATCAGAATGAGAACACGAGTTGGGTTTTTTTTTTTTTTTCACCTGTGCCAAAGCCTGTATGCACCAAGAAGGCCAGTTTGGGTGCAAGAGAGACTGATGGTGGGGCAGGCAGGGGCAGGAGGGGCAGGGGGGCAGGGGAGTCCAGCTGCCCAAGGCCCCCGTGGTGGCTGGAGGACTTCCTCTGGGTCAGCTCTGAGCCATCCTGTGGTTCAGGGCCTCCTGTTACCCTGCTGACCTGGATGTACCCCTCCTTGTGTCCACCTCCTCCTGCCCAGTTCCTGAACTGGGGGGTCAGGGCCAGGCAGGCCCAGGGATCCCTCTCCTGCTGCTGCCCACAGCAGCACATGAGGGAGGGAGAGAGATATTCTCTACTGATGCCCTGTGGACCTCTCTTCTCCACCTTGAGGCCCACCTCCTTTTATATAACTTGGCTTAAGTGATATATTTATGGTAGAATACTGAGAAAAAAGATGAGCACAGAGAGAAAAATAGCCTGTGAACCCCATCCCTAGGTATTGTGTGCTATAGCTTTCTGGTCCTTTCTGGCTCTTTCTCCTTCAGTGTTTGTAAACAGGAGCTCCTACTGTTATGTTTCTCTTGTGAGTTGCTTTCTTCTCCCATCCTCCCACCTAAGAGTATATCATGAACACATTGTGAAGCTTCTTGGTTCAAGGTCCATCCAGTCCACAGGGTCCCATACGACATTGGCTGTGCTTTTCCACTTGTTGGTTGAGAGCATTCCAGCTGACAACAAGCAACCACGAATCCCTCCAACGCGCACACATGACTTTATCCTTAATGAATCAAGACAGCATCTTTATACCCTTGAAAATGGTCTTGTGCAGATGGGCAAAATACTTTATTTAATCTGTAGGCAACCTGTGAATGTGTATGGACCCTTGTAATCAATCTGTGGTCCCTTAGGGGTCCACAGCTGTCTGGGGTGGGGAGGAGCCGGTAAGCACACCCAGGGGTGTGTGTTGGAGTTCAGAGAGAGACAGGTTTGTACTTAGACTGTGTCCCACATGTAGACTGAGCCAGTGGAGGTGTGATTTGTGATTTGCTGTGTTTGGTTTCAAATCCCCTCTCCCCTTAAGAGTCATTTCCTTAGGTTAAGTGGTACCTCTGGATCTCCTGGCACCCCCATCCTCCCTACTCCTTGAGTGACTGGGGCAGGTAACCCATTAACCCCTCGAAGTCCACCTACTTAGGCATCAGCAGAGATGAGTTGCTTAATTAGTTGGCTGGGTATCAAGGAGGTGGCTCGCAGGCAATGTCAGTTTTGATGAGTGACAGAGGTGGAAAAGACTTGGGCACAGAGGACCGAGGAGGGTCAGCTGGAATGGGGCTCACAGAGGGCACTAAGGTGGGGGCAGCAGGAGAAACTCTAAAGTGAAAGGAGTGGACTTCCCAGATGAAAATAGCCAGAAATAGAGGTGGGAAAGCTATGACAAACCTAGACAGTATGTTAAAAATCAAAGACATCACTTGGTCGTCAAAGCCATGATTTTTTCAGTAGTCATGTACAGATGTGAGAGTTGGACTATAAAGAAGGGTGAGTGCCAAAGAACTGATGCTTTCAAATTGTGGTGCTGGAGGAGACTCTTGAGAGTCCCTTGGACTGCAAGATCAAACCAGTCAATCCTAAAGGAAATCAACCCTGAATATTCATTGGAAGAACTGATGCTGAAGCTGAAGCTCCAACACTTTGGCCACATGATGCAAAGAGCCGACTCATTGGAAAAGACCCTGATGCTGGGAAAGATTGAAAGCAAAAGGAGAAGAGGACAGCAGAGGATGAGATGGTTAGATAGCTTCACCAGCTCAGTGGACATGAACTTGAGCAAACTCTGGGAGATAGTGAAGGACAGGGAAGCCTGGTGTGCTGTAGTCCATGGGGCTGCAAAGAGTCGGACATGACTTAGCAGCTGAACAATAGAGGTGTAAAGATGCAGAGGTCAAGCCTTCTTCAATATTTGACCAGGAACCAGCAAGAATACAGAACAGTAATGCTGTGCTTACCGATATCAACACTTTCCTAGAGAAAAACAAACAAACAAACCAACCTTCTTTTCTGGCCCCAACAGAGAATTGTCCAGCTGGTGATGAAGGATCTTTCTAAAACATAAATCAGACCCTTCTCTCCCATTCAATAGCTTCTACCACTCTCGGGCTCAGATAAACTCTGAACAATAGTTCACAAAACCCCATAAGCTCTGCCCTGCCTGTCTCTTCCACTTCATTTTGTACATCTTTCACTTCCCTTAAGCCCCAGCCCCAGGGCCACCGGTTATTCCTCCAACACACCAGTCTCTGCCCTGCCTTTGGGCCTCTGTGCTGGCTGTTTCCTCTGCATTTGTTCTTTCCCCAGATCTTTGCATGGCTACTTTCTTCCTAGTATTCAGATTTCTCCTTACATGTCACCACCTTAAAGAAGCCTGCCCTGTCCAGCCAAAGTAAAGTAGCCAATTGGTTTCTTTTGCTCCCATCAGTCTACGTTTTCATCTGCTTCACTTTTCACCACCTGAGATATTCTTGCTTTTTAATTTGTTTATATATTTACCATCCATCTCTCTCCTTACTATAAGAGCTGCTAGGACTGCTGTCTCCCTAAAACTGTGCCTGGCATACTGTTGGTACTCAGTGAATACCTGTTGACTGAATGAACAAGGATGGGATTCTTATGCCCAAGCAAGGCAGCCCATTACATCTTGGGAAACTTCTATTTGTTAGAACTGACCAGAGATGGTCGGGAAAGGTTTCATTTTATGTATCAGGGCCAATTGATTGGCAGTGGCTGCCTGGAGCACTGGGTTGAGAAAAAGTTTGAAGTCACCTTTGACCTCTGTAGGAGAGAGTAAGAGAACTGTGGTTGATTAGTAATGTCTAACATGGTTTTAATGGTAAGACTAGTGGTATATATGGCACATATCAGCCACCTCTGGATTAGACTAGAAGTCAGCCCCCTTGAAAGAAGGTGGGATCTCTTATTCTCCTTTGCAGCCCCCCAGCACCTGGCACACGCTAGGTGCTTGGTCATGTCTGATGCTGGCTGGTCTGCCAAAAGGGATCATTCAGCTTTGAGGCCAGGCTGCTAAAGAGACAGGAGAAAACATCTAAGTGAATGGTTTTCAATATATTTTTTCAACCTGCAGTGTTCTTTCCTCAAAGAATGTCTTACAGGAAGCCTGTTCTCTATTAGCAGATGAAAGTAAAGTTGTTCTGGCTGAATCTGGGTTTGGAGTTCAAACCCACCTCCTTGCACCTTCACTACCAGAGACACCCCTGAGACATCTTTCAAAAATCTCTGAGAAAAACCTAGGTCCAGAGAGAGAAAGTGACTTACCCAAGGTCACACAGTAACTAAGAACTGACAACAAAGTTACCAGTCCCCGGACTCCCAGTTCAGCGCTCTTCCTGCTGCATCTCCAGGGTTCCCACGGGGCGGGTGCCTTTGCTTTGGGCTGGTCTTAAAGCCCAAAAGGACATTCTCCACCTCTGTGGGGCAGATAGACACCTGAGCAGCCAGCCCAGCCCAGCCCCTGGGAGGGCAGCCTTGGCCCCTCTTGGCATCAGCACTGAGCTGCCGGCTTCTGCTTTGTTTATCTTGCCTTTGGAGCCCCGGGGCACAGCAGCATAAAACAGCTCCCTCTCCCTGGCTGTGCTTTATTAATTAAAGCATTTCCCCTCTTTGGTAGCAGCTGCTTCGAAAGAGCTCAGTGAATGTTTAATTCATTGGTTCAGAGCTTGTCCCCCTACCTACCCCCCAACACCTCCTTCCTTCAAAGTGCTTTCCCGGGAAACCCTCCCGGCGTGAGAGCTGTTTCCCAGCTTCTCCGTGAAGCTGAGCTGCCTTTCCTGCCGTGCTGCTCTGCTAGCTGAAGGTGATCTGTTATTCTGCTTGAGAACTCTGTAAGGAGTGATCCAGGCTGGGTGCGAGCCCGGGCTCTCCTCCTTGAGATGGTTTAAAAGGCCGCGATGTGTCAAATTACTACATGAGTATTTAATGATTATCTTCCTCGGCCGTTTAGAGGCAAAAAATGAGGGTATTGATTACCCACTGATGCTGACTAAAGGCCTGGTTCCCCAAGGTTTTGTTATGTATGTCGGGGTGGGGGGGTGGGTGCTGCTGGCATGAGGTTGTCTCTGAGAGGGGACTGGGGAAGCAACATCTAGGACACTCTGTCCTCTTTATAGCTGTGTTAGGTAGGACAGAAGGGCCCTGCCGCCCATGGTCTGACTGCAGGCTCACCTCCAGTGGGGCCGCAGGGGCCCAGTGTAGGGATGACTTCCTTAGGTGGGAGATTTCAGCTCACCGGCCCTTTCCAGTCCCTGAAGATGGGCTTGTCTGCTCATCTGCACACACACTGCAGCCCCCAACCCACCCCACCCCGATTTCCTGAGCTCGAAAGATCCTGTTTGACCTCGGTGGTTGGATGTATATGAACTCTCTCATGACTGGAGGAAGTGAGCCCACTGTCCTCCTGCCTGTTAGGCTTGAAAAGAGGAGAGATGTGTGTGGCCTGGTTCAGCCCTCTCCTCCTTTGACTCCTCTTCCAGTTTCCTGGGGCCTTCCCCAATGGTTTAGAAGAAAAGAATCCACCTGCAATGCAGGAGACACAGGAGACTCAGGTTTGATCCCTGCTTTGGGAAGATCCCCTGGAGGAGGGCATGGCAACCCACTCCAGTATTCTTAGAGCCTGGTGGGCTACAGTCCATGGGGTTGCAAAGAGTTGGACACAACTGAGTGACTGAGCACGCATGAGCACCACCAACCCCCTGAGGTCATGGCTCCCTGCACTACCCCTTCCACAGGTATGTCCCTGGGTTATGTCCAATTTCCCTTTCTCTTCCACTCAGGGAAGTACAGCACATGCGGGGGGAACATCATAATGCCAACTGAATTTATAACAAGAAGCACATTCTGTGCAAACCTGGGATCTTTAGGGTGTTAGGAGCAGGCTACCTGGTCCACACCTCACTAGGCACAGGGACACAGCAGGGGCCTCCGCCTTGGGGTTGGGACCCTCTGAATCAGTGGGGCTGGCCCATGGCCCCATGGTCAACACACAAGCTCCCCAGGCAGTCCGTTTGATCTATCCACTGGATACAAGTCATGTATAACTGAATCACTTTGTTGTACACCTGAAACTAACACAACATTGTTAATCAACTATGCTCCCATATAAAACAATTTTTTTTTAAAAAAAGAAACAATCATTTACTGAACACTTGGCACACTTGGGCACTATGTCGGCTAGACACGTTAGCTCACTGAATGAATAGTCACCCTGCTCTAGGAGGCAGGCCACTTCACAGATGAGTAGACTAAGGTAAGTTGAGATTATGTAACTGCTCAGACTCACTCAGCATTAGGAGGTAAGTGTGGGTTTGCACCAGGCCTGAGCCCATGCCCGCACCGCTGACGGAGTTTGCTTCATCACACCTGGCAGGGCCACTCTACGTCACCTCCAGCCAGTAGGGTGGGACCCAGCCTTGTCATTCCCAGGTGGTGTCGGGCCGAGTAAGAGCACAGCTCTAGGATCAGATTCTGGACATGTTATCTAACACCTGTGTGGCCCCTGGGGGGATGCTGAACCTCCTTCTGCCTCAGTTTCTTTGTCAGCAAAATGATGATAATGATATAGCTTACCTCTGAAGGTTATTGTGAAGATTCCTTTAGGGAGAAGATAAACACAGGAGCACCGCCTCCTTGGTCTCAGAGTGGGAGATACATGGATAGAGGGAGTTAATGCTCTAGTGTGTTTAAAGGACAAGAGAAAGAAGAGGAGGATAAGAAGGCTCCTGACAGCGGGAGGCAGGGATGGTGTGTGTGTGTGTGTGTGTGTGTGTATGTGTATGTATGGGTACGGGTGTGTGCACACACACACAGGCATGCATCCTGAAGCAGCGGGCTGCAGGTTAATGGTGGACGGGGGTCAGGGAAGGCTGCACGGAGAAGGGGATGGAGCAAAGTGGGCCAAGCCAGTGTCCAAGGTTAGAAGCATTCTGCAGTCAGAACAACACTGGCTGGGGGCATGCCTGCTGTCGGAGGAAGGGCGGGGTGGGGGTTGGCATGGAAAGAGCAGAGACAGTCGGAGGAGGTATCCTAGGAAGTGTGGGCAGACCCCATGGCATTGCCGGGATCTTCATAGGGACCCCGCCTTTCCTCTGAGCAGAACGAGGGCCAGTGAGAAATCCAGGCGAATCACTGAGTGCAGGCCCTGGCACAAGTAGTGCCCACTAAATAGAAGGTATTCTTTGTTATTCCTTTAAAATAATCCTCTTTTCTGGTAATGGGGCTGAGTAGGGTCCTGGGGAGAAGCTCCCCACCCTTCATGTCCCTGGAAACAAATAATCTAATTAGAAGTTTCCCCATTACAAGTGAACTTCTTTTCCTGTCTGTATGATGAGACTGGCTCCTTTGTCTTGCTTCCCATGGGGAATGAGTAGATTCAGCCAAGTGAGGGCTCCCTGTGCTGGGGGACCTGTTGCCAGGAGTGGGCTGGCAAGAGGGTGAATGGAGGAAGGACAGAAAGAGGAGAAGAAAGGGAAAGAAGAGGAAGGAGGGGAAGGAGGAAGGGGAGGAAGGAGGGCACCCCAGCGCAGGGTCAGAATGTCATTCAGCCCTCAGCCAGCTGGGGGATCCCCACATGGCTCCCTCCCAGCGGGGCCCTGCCAGAGTCTCACAGAGGTGGTTATTTTGGGTGGCAGCATGATTGGGAGCTTGAGAAGCAGGAAATTGAGTGGTGATTAAGGTTGTAATAAGTTGACAACATCAAATATCATTACCCCTAGAACATGCAAATGATCCCGTCTTTACCTGGGATTTGCCAGGCAAATACCAATTAGCAGAGAAAGTATTTGCCTTGATAGGGGGAGCCGGTTCTTCAATGCCTCCCTCCTGCCCAGCAGAGGGTAAACAAACAGAAGGGGCACAGTGCCAGGGTCGAGAGGGGGCTGGGCTTGAATGTCCCAGCTGAGGACATGGGGTCCACAGGGTGAGCACAGATTTTGTGAAAAACTGCCAGAAACTCTCACATCCCTGATAGCTCAGTTGCTAAAGAATCCGCCTGCAAGGCAGGAGACCCCTGTTCGATTACTGGGTTGGGAAGATCCCCTGGAGAAAGGATAGGCTACCCATTCCAGTATTCTGGCTTGGAGAATTCCATGGACTATATAGTCCATGGGGTCGCAAAGAGTCAGACACAACTGAGTGACTTTCACTTTCAGACCTCCCTGCCACAATCTCTGCCTTTTTCAGTGGCCTCAGAAATTGCTAGAAGCTTCTTGAACCAGCCTCTGGGGCAGCGGGTTTCTGCCCCATGTATGTCCCAGCTGGGAGCTGACCTGTGCAGTCTTGCAATCTGGACATCCTTACACCATCAAAAAACTCTTTTCTGCCCCTGGGAGCTACATGGCTGATGATGTCCCATAGAGAAGGTGTCTACAATGAGCCACTCGGGGTGGTTTTAGGGCCATGGCCCCAGAGCACCGGTACTACTGTGTCTTAGGCATTGACTTTGGAAGTGTCCAGGGCAGATGGCTGAGAGTCACTGAATAGGAGCCTCTGGCTCCTTCTTTTCCTTAGTCAGATAATTATTCCCTGCCCCTAGTCAGCTGGTACCGTGGAGGTACCGCCACTCATACTAAGAGGAATGTGGGATAGTGTCTGCCCTCAAAGAACTTCTGGTTCCATCTGGCAGGTAGAAGTAACTGTTGCCAGAGATGGCAGACAGTGAAGCAGAAGGTGATCGGCACCAACAGGAGCATCCTAGGCTGTCTGAGAGAGAACTTGCCTTTTGCTGTGATGGCATGAGAAGATAATCGTGAGTCTGGGCTGAGTCTTGAAGGAGGAGGAAGAGAGGCGGGGAAGGAGAGGGAGGGAGTTCTCGGTGGGAAGAAGCACAAAGCCAACATTTGGAGGTTGGAAAATGCATGCTGTGTTCTAGGGACAGTGAGTCTGCCATTTATCCAATCTAACCACCCAGAGTTCCTTGGACTATAAGGAGATCAAACCAGTCAATCCTAAAGGAAATCAGTCCTGAATATTCATTGGAAGGACTGATGCTGAGGTTGAAACTCCAATAATTTGACCACCTGATGTGAAGAACTGACTCATTTGAAAATACCCTGATGCTGGGAGAGATTGAAGGCAGGAGGAGAAGGGGACGACAGATTATGAGAAATTTGAATGGCATCATTGACTCAATGGATATGAGTTTGAGCAAGCTTTGGGAGTTGGTAATGGACAGGGAGGCCTGGCGTGCTGCAGTCCATGGGATCACAAAGAGTCGGACACAGCTGAGCAACTGAAATGAACTGAACTGAACCACCCAACTCTCCAGCCCTAATCTCTCCATCCAAACCATTAAAGCAACACCAACCCATCACCAACCACCTCTCCACACACCACTCAGCTCCCCAGACTAACTGACCCATCCAAGCCACCAATCCTCCCAACCCCAAATCTGTCCACTCATCACCCAATCTCCCACCCCACAGATCAATCCACTTCACCATCATGAACCAACTTACCCACCCACCACCCAACCTACCAGCCCAGGTGAAGATCATAAACTCTGGAGCAGCTGACCAGAGTTCTTTTAAAGTGGGTGGTGATTAGACAGGGGTTCTTGGAGGCATCCATGTCACCTTGGGCTAAGGCAGGTTTAAGGCTTGGCCCAGTGTCTGGATTTAACAAGCAGTCTGTGCATGGCAGAACTTACTATTTAGGTGGATGTGATTTATTCCAAAGCCAACAGGACTGGCTAGGCAGGGGAGTACTGAGGTTAAGCTGAGCTGGAGAACGGTTAGCCTGCAGGGAGATATAAGTGGGATCAGAGGGGGAAGACCACGGAGCTGGGTGCTCAGCAGGCCATTTGTTCAGACCTAGATCTGGTGGGGGGTGGGGGGGTGCGGGACAGATGCTGGGGACCCTCCCTCCATCCCGCCCCTCTATCCTGCCTCAGGCAGGGACCCATTTGGGAAACTGGCACCCCAAAGTTGTCAGCAGGGAACTTGTTCTTATGCTCAACCCTCATGTCTGAAGCTTTTGCCCAGGCCCAGCAGCAGGGAACAGGCTGTAGAGCTATAGATCTTGTTGCTCTCTGGAGCCCCCAACTGGCCCATCCCCTGACCCATCTTCCACCCCACCGAGTTCCCTGCAGAGAGACAGGAAGGCTTCCTGCAGCCTCCATCCATCTAGAAGCTTCCAATGGCTTCCATATAGCCGCCTCCAGAAACACTTTGATCATCTAAATCCAGGTTGTGTTAATTCACCAGACCCCTTAAACTTGCAGGGCTGTTCTCTGATGTCTAATAAAAAAAGTTCCGTCCCCAGCTTCTTGGAGCATCATGGAGCCACTTGGGGCACAGGACGTGGGTGAATGTGAGAGCAGCTTCTCAGGCAGGAACTGGCTACCCCCATCTCAGCACTTCTGCACTGGGCCCAGCAGCGCAGTTCAGGGATTGGGCTGCCCACCCCACAGCTCCTGGGTAGGTCAGGGCTGACCTGGTGGGTTATTAGCCCCTGGTCGCTGGCTGGCAGAGCTATTACAAGGCACACTGCAATTTCATGCCCTGTTTCCTCCTTCCTTGGTCTGCAGTTTCTGCTCTATTTGTCCAAAATGAACAGAGATGAAGTGAAATGAATTACAGGCTCCTCCTCCCCCCATCTCTGCCTGCTCCCCTCTGTTCCTCCTCGGTATTCCCCAGCCGGCCCCTCAGCCTCCATGCCAGCTCCTTGGTATGTTTTTTCTTTCACCTTCTGCTCGTGCTGTCTTAGGCTCTGCCTTCCTGCTCTGTGCCCTTTCCCTGCTCTGTTAAAACCTGCAACTCCATCCTGCTCTTATTCATGCGGGCGTTCATTAAGCACCAGTGGTATACCTTGGGAATGCGCCCTGTGCCATTTATCTGGTTCCCACCATCCTTTCCTTGCCGCTGTCCTGCCTGGGCATGGAGGTTTCTCCCCCTCTATATCTCCAGGAGCCCCCAGGAGCCCCATTCACTCACTTGAAATAACCTGGAAGGAGGGGTTACCTCTCTAGCTCCGAGTGTCACATCACTGTTTCGGTTCAGATGGTTATGACTGGACAGCTGGCCCTAGGGTACACCTTAAATGTCAGGATGACTGCCAGCCAAATGTCAGGATCATTTCCAATGCTAACCCCTTGACTGGGGACTAACTCCACCCCAGCCACAGCCTCACAAGGCCTTGGAGGAGGTGTGGCTTGGGACTGGTTCAGCCCAGCTTTCTTCACTGAGAAGTGGACTGCCAGCTGAGAGCTAATCCCTGTGTCACACGCTGCCCAGCTACCTGGGGGGAGGGCAAACCCGGGCTGTGGGTAATGGTCCAGGCTGGGCCCCAGGCAGCCCCCTGGCAGAGGTTTGGAGTTGGAACCCAGGTGATTGTACTCAGTCTCTGATGGGCAGACACTTGAATTAGACGAGGGGTGGCCTCAGTTACCACATCTGACCCTCCCCCAGGACAAAGGGAGGGCTGGTCTGCAGAGAGCAGGAGAAGAACAAGGGGACCTGCAGAGAGGTGCCCAAGAGTTGGGCCTGCAGGCTCACAACAGGCAGGAGAGCATGAGACAGAGAAGAAACAGAGACAGATTGATGTCAGGAGAGGCCAGGGAGCAGAGAGAGAGACACACGGAGAGGAAAGCAGACAGACAGGAGCAGAGACAAACAGAGACTGAAAGAGCAATAAAGGACAGCAAAAGGGACAAAGGGGGACAGGCCGATATATAGAGGGAAAGTCACAGGGGAAGCCCCTCAAGTCCTACCATTCAGCCCACGCCCACCTCGCCTGCCCTCGGGTACTGCAAGGCACCTTTCGGACTGTACAATGAAGTTCCCCTTTGTGCACAGGTCAGCAGGAGGAGGTGTCTTGACGTGAACTTGATTCCTGTGGGCTTGTACCAGGAAGACAGCCCAACTGCTGCTCCCAGGGCCCCTCGGCTGCTCTCCTCCTGTCCTGCTGTCCCCCTGGGGTCCCTCCTCTTACTCTGGCCCTACCCCACCCCCACCGCAGCCTCAGCCCTCTCCTCCCCTTCCCCAGGGGTTCTTATGTTCATAAACCTTTATTCTTCTAAATTCATTTCCACAGGTCCTGTCCAGCATCTTCCGAGCGTCTGTCCAGTGAAGAATATGCTGAGCCTGGGGCTTAATTTATTCTTTCCATCATCCCTGTGAAGCTAGCATCATTCCTCTCATTTGCAGAAGAGGAAAATCGGTTAGGAAGGTTATGTAACTTACTGGAGCTCATACGCTGGTAAGAGGAGAAGCGGGTTTGCTTGTCTTCTCACTCCAACTCCAGAGCTTTTCTCTATTGTACTCAAGTTAAGCCCCCACTATAGACAGCACATTGTGCTGGACACCACAGCATCCCTTCATTAGGAAAGCTTTGGGCAACGATCCTCATCTGAGCTACCTCACCACAGCCTCAGCCCTGGGTGGAACTGGGGGTCATGGAGCCAAGTGGGAAAATTTGTCCAGAAAGGCAGAAGTCCAGAGGGACACAGGACCTGTCCAAGGTTATCCAGCGTAATCCATCCCCTTTCCAGGGGTCATAGCTTCTGGCTCTTACTCCAGGCTGGAAGGGAGGAAGGTTTGGGGGTGATGGTGGTGGTGGGCAGTCAGGAACCAAAGTACTCATGAAAATGTCCAGCAAGACCCAAGACTCCCTGCATCCTTTCACAGTGGCCTCCAGGGCTCCAGCTTAATTTCTGGACAAGTGTGCTTTCAGAGTCAGCTTAATGGGTTGGGTCTTCCCCACCTAGGAGGTGGATCTGTGGACAGAACAGGGGATGGTAGGAGCTACCCCTTACCCAGGCAGGCTGCATCTTCTAGATCTAGAGCTAGCCCCCTTCTGGGCTTCTGCCACCTCTTAGCTCTGCAATTCTAACCCTCTTCATCCCTACACTCTCCAATTTCTAAATCAGGAGCTGCAAACTCAGTGTCTACAGGTCTCAGACAGGTGATGCAAACGGGCGTGCTAAACGAGGGCATGGTGGGGACTGTGGTTAAGTGGAGATGAATGCTTGTCTCCAGGCGACCACCATCACTCAGTCCAGCCCACTGTTACCACGTGGGAGCGTGATCCTACACAGCCACGTTTCTCCATCGTTCAAGAGGAATTCTAAATCAGGGTTATTCTTTTTGTTTAAACATGGTGCAGGCCAGCCTTTTCAAAGAGGCCTGCAGGCCAGATTTGGCTCAAAGGCTGTCAATTTGTAACTATTATTCTAAATGCCCTGAGTTCTAAATGCTTCAGAACACTCCAGCATGCCAAACTCACCCCTATGCACATTGACGTCCAGGATGGATGGCACCCATTTGTGGGGCTGAAACTGTTTCCAAACCGCTGCCTTCGACAGCAGGGGTGGTAATGACACTCTGACATTAATATTTAAACCACAAACAGAGTTAGTGTGCTAATACCATCCCTGAAGGCTTTGGACTTGTTTAAGTTTTATCCTTGTGAGACCTAATTATTGTCAGCAATGAATCCTGTAAAGCTGCAGGATTAGGGCTGGGGAAGAGGAACTAGGCAGACCCCTGGGACCCATGGCTTATGGGACTGAAGTGTATGGGCCAAGAGGTGGCCCGTGGGCCTGGCTGGATACCCACTGTTCATGTGGACCATTGGAGAGGCCTAGGAAGGGGCAAATGGATCTTTGTGCTCTCCTGACTGTCTCCAAAACTAGGGAGCTTGCTCTTCATCCTTCCTGCACGAGGATGGGGGCGCCTCTACCCTGCACTCTGGGCAATTCATGCCAATTTCTGACCTTTTACCTGTTAGCCCAATTGCTTTGTGACTGTGGTCAATCACTTAGCCTTGCTAGACTTAATTTCCCTTTCTGTAAGAATTTCTAGGATGGTTTGAGGGAGAAAAAATATGAATATAGAGGCTAGCATGCAGAGAGAACTGAAGAAAGGATGCTTTCGAATTGTGGTGCTGGAGAAGACTCTTGAGAGTTCTTTGGACTGCAAGGAGATCAAACCAGTTAATCCTCAAGGATATCAACCCTTAATATTCATTGGAAGAACTGATGCTGAAGCTGAAGCTGCAATACTTTGGCCACTTGATGCGAAGAGCCGACCCATTAGAAAAGACCCTGATGCTGGGAAAGATTGAAGGCGAAAGGAAAAGAGGGCAGCGAAGGATGAGATGGTTAGATAGCATCACTGACACAATGAACATGAATTTGAGCAAATGCCAGGAGATGGTGAAGGACAGGGGAGCCCTGCATGCTGCAGTCCACTGGGGACATGACTCGGCGACTGAATAACAACAACAACACGCGGGGAGGACTGGATGGACGGTCACTGCTTTATTGTTTTATTGCTACTGGTCTCTACAGAGGGGTTCACAGGAGAGACGCTTTACAAGGAGCAGATAGAATGGATTGGGGCCCTTCTCCTGTCAGTTCCTGGGTCCCCTCGCAGCACAGGAGCCCCCTCCAAGGCCTGACCCCACAGCTGCTCCCCACATTGCCCTGGTGCTCTCTCCATGCCTCCCTGCTCCCAGCTTGCCCTGGAAAATGGCAGACTGTGAATTTTCTCAGTTTATTTGGGGGAAAGCAAGGCCCAAGATAAAAGCCCTTGGACCAATGTGCTCAAGAAATGAATGGGGCTGTAACTCAGCTGAGGCCTCCTTTGAGGGTGGGAAGGAGGATGCTCAGGCTGCAGGCTGGAGGTGGCAGAGGCTGAGAAACCTGGGGACTAACCAGAGAATGGGCTGAGCCTCCTCTGACCCACCCTGGCCTGGTTTTCTGGCTCAGGGGCAAGAGTAAGATCTTCTTCAGTGGCACCCATGCCAGCACTGAGAACACCAGAGGGGAGTTAGCACCTGTTCCTCCCAAAGCCGTGGAGAAGCTGTGTGCATGCTAAGTCACTCAGTCATGTCTGACTCTTTGTGACCCCCATGGACTATAGCCCACCGGGCTCCTCTGTTCATGGCATTCTTCAGGCAAGAATACTAGAGTGGGTTGCATGCCCTTCTCCAGGGGATCTTCCTAACCCAGGGATTGAACCTGTGCCACTTGTGGTTCCTGCATTGCAGGTGGATTCTTTACCACTGAGCCACCTGGGTGGGGAGGTCATGCACCTCCCCACCCAGGGGAGTCTGGCTGAGTCTGGCTCTATCCCTTAGCATTCTTCCCCACCCCAAAAGGAGGCACTCACCAGCCCTGAAGGCAGCATCCACCGTGGGCCAAGCCGCCTCTTGGGAAGGTGATTAGAGGCATCTCTCAGGGTTTAAAATGCACAAATCCTTTGATCCAGCAGTTGCAGTGCAAGAAATCCACCCTGCAGAGAGATTTAACCTGTGTCCAAAGGGCAGCAAGCTGGAGGGTCTAGAAACCACATCATGCCCATAAGTAGGGAGCTAGTGGGATAAATGGTGGCTCAGCCACACAGCTTTCCTTCTCTTTCCTTGGAGAAGGAAATGACAACCCACTCCAATATTTTTGCCTCAAGAATCCCATGGACAGAGGAGACTGGCGGACTACAGGGTTGCGAATGAATCAGACACGACTGAATGACTAAGCATGCAGCCACACAGCATCCAACGTGAAGTTCAAGAAACAGTGAAGCAGCGCTAATGTGGGAGCAGGGAGTCACTGCCAAGATCTTCTGTTGACGGAAGGAGGGATGGGGAGAGTGGGTGCCTAAGAAGTGAGACAGCGTCACCTAATGACAAATAGTGTATGATCCCACTTACCTGAGGCTCCCAGAGGAACCTAATTCATGGAGACAGAAGGCAGAATGATGGGTTCTGCGGCCTACGGTAGGAGGCAGGACAGTGGAGCGTCAAGATTCAATGGGGACAGAATTTCAGTTTGGAAAAATGAAAAAGTTCTGGACACGGTGTGGTGATGGCTGCCCAGCAACATGAATGCCACTGAAATGTACACTTAAAAATGGTTGGAAAATGGTAAATTTTGTGTTTATAGATAGTTTACTCTTTATAAAAAGGAGGAAAAAAAGAAGGGAAATGGGGGTATGGTTGAGGGGAAGCTTACTTTTCATGGCCTATATTCTTTCACACTGCTTGATCTTTTAAAAATCACATACTGGGGACTTCCCTGGCGGTCCAGTAGTTAAGAATCTGCCTAACAATTGGAGAGGTGGAGGTTCAGTCCCTGGTCAGGGAATCTAAAATACCACATGCCACGCGTGGAGCCGCTGGGCCTACGACTGGGCCCGCGTGCCACACCTGCTGAGCCTCCGACTCCGGAGCCTGCACACAGCAACTAGAGAGTCCGTGTTCTGCAGGGGAGGATCTCATGTGATGCAGTGAAGATCTCATGTGCTGCAACTAAGACCTGACATAGCCAAATAAATAAATAAAATAAATATTAAAAAATCACATACTATATATGTATTATAAAATTTACTACCAAAAACTAATTATGTCACAGTGATTCCTTCTTCTGCCCATGTTGGCCACGCTCAGCACACCCCACCCAGAGTTGAGGGGGTAAAGGTTAGTGTTGGAGCAGTGGGTTTGGAACAAGACTCACGGTCTTGGCTCATGCAACACTTGCTGTGTGAGCTGGGGAGGACCAGGGGAGCCTCTCAGCTTCCCTGGGCCTCATCTGTATGAAGAGGAGGCTGGATACAGGCAGCTCGGCCCGGCAGAGCATCCTGGGCAGGGCTGGGTGAGCTGGCCTTGCACGTCGAGTCCAGCAGCAGCCCTGGGGTGGGTGCTCTGAGAAGGAGGAGCCGGCCTGAGCCCCCTGCTGCAGCCCCCACAGTGCCTCATCCACCTGAGCCCTCCAGCTGAGTGCAAGCCCCACTTGTCAACCCCAGACCACCACGCAGAGGAAGTGAGGCCCTCGCCTTCCAACTCCATTTCTGGCCTTCTAGCAGCTCCTGGGCTGGATGGGGTCACCACCAGGGCACCCAGCATTGAAACAGAGTGAAGGAGAAACAGTGCCCTTCCTGAGAACCAGGCGCTTCCAGGGTGTGAGATTGCCCCTCTGAATAGATGGGGCATCTACGGCCCAGGGAGTGGATCTGTCTGTCCTGGGTGTCCGGGTTCTGTGACAATGATGTTGAGCAGGGTCTAAGCTCCCACCCCTGACCCCCCAGGCCAGGTGGCTTCCACTCTGCTGGGACCAGACTCTGCTGAGCAGTGACTGGGTGGGGTGAGTGAGGAGGAGGAGGATGCCTGAGCTGGGGGGTGGGAAGGGACCATGGGGGCAGGAAGATGAAAAGACTCATCACCTGGAGTGGTGAGGGCATATGAGAGTTGGAGGTGCTGGAGTTCGCATCCCCCCACAAGGTGGTGAGGGGACAGCTCTGGAGCCAGGCAGGCCTGGGTATGAGTCCCCACGTCTGCCTCAGGGTTTCTGCTCTGGAGTGGGGTTATTTCCTCCTCCATAAACTGGTGGTAGACTCACATCTGCCACTTAGGGGGCTGTGAGCATTAAACAAGACAACAGTGCAAAGTACCTGGCCCCCTGCCTGCTCATCATGGGGGTGCTTGATGGGAGCTCTTATGATTACCATCATCATCATTGTTACCCGAGACGAGGTTGGGGTGGGGTGGTGGTGGGGTGGTGGGAGGGGGTGGGTTTCAGCACCTAGAAGGCTGTCTTTTGGAGACACATTTGGTGGCTTGATGGTAGAGAATCTGCCTACAGTGCAGGAGACCTGGGTTCGATCCCTTGGTCAGGAAGATCCCCTGGAGAAGAATACTGGCAAACCCACTCCAGTATTCTTGCCTGGAGAATTCCATGGGCAGCAGAGCCTGGTGGGCAACAGTCCATGTGGTCACAAAGAGTCAGACACACCTGAGCAACTACCACTTTCACTTTTTCTTTAGAGAAAAAAGGAAGCACAGAAAGGAAGACCTAGGTAGGGGCTGGAATGGGATAAGGGTGATGGCGGGGGAAGCACAGGCTGGGAGGAAGATGAGGAATTTGGCTCTGGACTCAAGAGCAGAAACTGGCAAATGGGACACAGGGATCCTCACCTCCTTAGGTGCCCTCCATCGGCCTTTCTGGCTGCACCCTCGGGCCTCCTTGGGCCTCCTGTCCTGCTTTCTGCAGGCTCTAATCTGCCCTCTTTCCTAGAATCCATCCATTTGCAGGGCACTGGCTCAATATTCCCCAGGAGGGATTTGAGTTGGAGCAGTAATTAATTGTGAGAGGGATGGTTCCTGGTGGGCTGTGGTGAGGAGCTGGACAGAAGCACTAGCAGACAGACTGACGGCCGCCTGCGGACCTTGTGCGCAGGAATCCTCGGATGCCTGGATGCCTCCCACCCCTGTACATCCCACCTCAACTACAGAAAGAGAAAACCAAGGTCTCAGGAGACCAAAGGTCTGGTTCAAGGCACAGAGATAGAACCTTGGCGTAGGCCACTGGGCAGAGCAGCTGCTGTGCAGGGTGAAGGAAGGATGCAAGCTCTGGGCAGAAGGTCTGAAACCCTTAGCCATGTGCGCCTTTCTTGGGGATCACAGTGGTTGGGACTGTGTGATTTGGAGGGTGTTGATTGAACTTCTCATGGAAAAAAGAAGGGCTGAGCTGTGAATGGCTGGCTCCACTAACACTTCAAAACCTGTTGAATGAATTCATGAATTGAATCTTAGAAAATAGCAGAGAGCAGAGTGTGTCATCTTATCCCTTGATTTGTAAGTGATCAACCCTGGAGAAGGGAGTGGCTACCCACTCCAGTGTTCTCTCCTGGAGAAGTCCATGGACAGAGGAGCCTGAGGGAGCTGCAGTCCATGGGCTTGAGAAGAGCTGGACACGACTGAGGGACTAACACTTTCAACACTTCTTGAGCTGTGTGCCTGGCCTGTGTGGGCTCTGGATGAGGGTTATCTTCCCTGGACGTGGGGCATCACGGGCTCCAGCAAGCACTGCATAGACTCAAGTTCAAATGTCACTTACCCTGAACAAGTCACTTCTTATGGAGTTGGTGTTCCGATCAGCACCATTTGACAGAGAGGGTCAAATGAGACCTGAGTCTCTGAGAAGCTGATGTCTTGCCTGAGGGCCCATGGTCAGCGTGGAAGCTAGGACTTGAGCCCTGGTTGATCTAACTCCAGAGCCTGTCCCATTCACCAATACGTTGCCCGATCAATGTGGTCTAAAGCAGGGGTCCCGAAACCCTAGCCCACGGCCTGTTAGGAACCAGGCTGCACAGCAGGAGGTGAGTGGCTCCCCATTACTCTCATTACTGCTTGAGCCATCCCCTCAGTACCCCCACCCCCACCCCACTCCGTGTATAAACTATCTCCACGAAACCAGTCCCTAGTGCCAAAAAGGTTGGGACCGCTGGTCTAAAGGAAGCTGATGACATCTGTGGCAGAGCACAGAAGGAGGACGGGGGACTCGGGGTCCCACTGTGATCCTACTCTTGAGTCCAGAACCAAATTCATTGTCCTCTCTCCAGCCTGCCTTCCTGACTGTCAGCCCTGCCCTGTCCCAGTCCTTGTGTAGTCTCCAGCCCCCTCTGTGCCTCCTCTGATGTGGATCTAGTTTGATACGGGAGACAGCAAGGCATCCTGGGCTTTAGCCCAGGCTGCAACTGTGACCCTAAGTAAGTCACTTCCTTTTCTGATCTGTTTTCTCATCTGTGAAGTGGCCTCTGCCCTTGACTCAACCAGGTGTTTCAGACTCAACACTGTGGGAAGGAAACTGATCCAGAGATGCCTCCACCCATTGTAAAGGGGCCAGAGACTCAAAGCAGAAGCCATGGGGAGTGGGAGGGGAGGGGAGGGAGCTCTACCCCCACCCCCAAGCTCTGTGGCCTTACCAGTAGCTCTTACTCCACATCCAGGGAGGGGAGCTGGCACAGGGACCAGCTAATCGTCCCCAGACAGCCAATCATTCTGGCCAAGTCTGAGGATGCGTTCCACTGTCATTGTTAACACTTGAGTTACCCCTTAATCCTCCAGGCTCAGGAGGCTGTCCAGATGAGCCTGCCTTCCCTAAGTATTCATGGGGAAGAATTCAAAAGGAGCAGGCTGGGGAGGTCAACACAGGCTGATACGGGGCGCTGGGAGGGGGCTCCGAAGGCCGGGAGGGAAGAACATGGGCTTGGTCCCAGTTTGGCCACATGCTCTCTCTGGCAGGTCCCTTCCCATCTCTGCTGTCCTGGGCCTCTGCCAAGGGCTCCCCCTGCTCCGTCCATTCTGGGCACATATGCAGCCTGAACCTGCATACAACAGACACCCTGCCCATCTAACTCACTGCTAAAAGCCTCGTACCCAGCTCCCGGAAGGGTCCCAGTGCACCTCTGCCTCTGGTGTTCTCTCTCTTCTCCCCCACCTCCCCACCCCATCCCTTGCTTCTCACCTGAACCAGGGTCCCTGTCATCCCTTGTGGTCCGAGCAGAGGGATGACATGCCCATGCTTTGCAGGACTCCATCCTTGGCCAGTGACGCAGGACCCCTCGATGGTGTGAGCCCCGGGTGGGGTGAGCCGTGCATCCGGACCGTGACAGCGGGAGGACCAGACGACCTTACTCAGAGCATCCTGGGCTGAGAGGCTTTAATTTATTTAATCAATTCCGACCCCCAGGCTGGGGAAGGAAAACTGCAGGATATTAAATCTGTCGCTCTCGCCAATCTGTCATAGGCATGTCGGAGCACACTGATTCCCCTCAGCCCGCCTTTATTAACTATCTCCTCAGGGAGCTGCTGGCTCCGCCAGGCCTGGCCTGGACCCTGCCCAGGAGCAGTGAGCAGATTGCAGGTGGAAAGGAGGGGTCTGGGGCAGGGGCACAAGAACCATTCAGGGGACAAATATAACGAGGAAATGTTTAGCATTGGGAGGCAAGGACCTTGAAGATCATTTGTAATTTAAGTCCTTCCCTTTAGGGATAAGGAACCCGAGTCTGGAGAACAGTGTCACCCTGAGTACAGCCAGGTGGGGGCAGGACTGGAACTAGAATCCAAGATTCCTGACACCCAGGCCAGGGTTCACTTTATTTATTGAATCAACATGTTTTTCCTGGGTGAGTGCTAAGTGGTGATAGTATTGATTGTTCAGTGGGTCCAGTATTAGGTTCCGATTACTGCTGTAATGAATCACCTCAGCTTGCTGCTGCTGCTGCTGCTGCTAAGTCGCTTCAATCGTGTCCGACTCTGTGCGACCCCATAGACAGCAGCCCACCAGGCTCCACCGTCCCTGGGATTCTCCAGGCAAGAACACTGGAGTGGATTGCCATTTCCTTCTCCAATGCATGAAAGTGAAAAGTGAAAGTGAAGTCGTTCAGTCGTGTCCAACTCTTCGCAACCACATGGACTGCAGCCCACCAGGCTCCTCCGTCCATGGGATTTTCCAGGCAAGAGTACTGGAGTGGGGTGCCATTGCCTTCTCCACACCACAGCTTAGTGGCTTTCAAACAACACAGATTTAGTGTCCTGCAGTTCTGGAGGTCAGAAGTGTGACATGAGTCTCTCGGGCTAAAATCAAGGTGTTGGTTGGGCCTAGAGTCCTGGAGACTCTAGGGGAGAATCCATCTTTGTGTCTTTTCCAGCTTCTAGGGGCTGTCTGCATTCCTTAGCTTGTGGTCTCCTTTCATGTTCAAAGCCAGCAATATCTGCTTGAATCTTCCTGACACAGCATCACCTTGACATTGACCCTCCCACCTCCCTCGTCCACTTCTAAGATCCCTTGTGATTAATTTGGACCCACATGGATAATCCAGCTTAATCTCCACATCTCAGGGTCAACTGATTAGCCATCTTAATTTCATCTGCAAACTTGACGCCTCTTGCCACATAAGGTGTCACATTCACAGATTTTGGGAATTAGGACGTGGACATCTTTGGAGGCCATTATTCTTCCAATCACAGACATCCTCATGGATCATGCACCAGGCTGAGCATTTTACATTCAGCACCTCACTTCATGCTGATAACGTGATAAAAATCACTGCTAGCTTGTTCCCATTACACAGATGAGAAAACTGAGCCTCGGGGAGATTGAGACTTGCTAAACCACACAGCTAATTAGCGGTGGAGCTGGGATTTGGACTTGGGTACACGTGAGCCCAGAGGCCACTCTCCCCTGCTCTGCTGCTGTTGGGGTGGGTCACAATGTTCTACCATCCAGGGAGAGGTAGTCTGGACTTGGTGCTGTGGGTCTAGACGAAGAGGGAAGATAGCCTTGGCCCACAGAGCCAGGTGAAGAAGCCACACTTTGGAAGAGGAGGGATGTGGACAGTCCCCCAGATTTTGGGAGGCACTTTCTGTCCTAAATAATTGAATGTCCTGCCCCGCCTTTCTCTCCCCAGCCTACTCTCTCATATGATTTATTTGCTCACAAAATTGAAGGCCTTCTTCCCTGGTACCATTTTCTATTTAGCTTAGACAAATACTTAGCATCCAGACCTGACCTTAATTTCCTTAAATATCAGGGACCCTGGAGGATGGAGAGTTGGCCCAGTGGGTGAGGGTATCAGTGAGTATGGGATGGGGATGCTGTGACCCCTTTCCCAGGTAAGGACCATGTCTGCCCGTGACCAGCCGGGTGCATGGCTCCTCTTCCCTCTCTCCATGCCTGTCAGATCTCCCTACCACTGAGGCTGCAGGAAGAGATGGGGGCAGATGGCAAGGACCCAGCCACTCTGCCTGTTGCCTGCTGGACCAGGGTCTCTGTACAGGGGTGAGGGGGAGAGTGACTATGGCATCCAGCCCCCCGGGGCTCCCTCCCTATGGTGTGGCCTGAGGGAAAGGGGAATGGGGAGTGTGGCCAGAGAGAGAGGGTGAGGGGCCCCAGGCTAGGGCTGCCAGGAAGAGGTGGGGGAGGGGGGCTGGTGACTGTTTTTTTCCTCTTCCACACATTCTTTCATTGACTCATTTCATTCATTGAAATGTTTCCTGTGCTGGGCCTGGGGATCAGAAATATAAGTCCAGGGACTTCCCCAGTGATTCAGTGGTTATCGCTCCGAGCTTCTGCTACAAGGGTCACAGATTCAATCCCTCATCAGGGAACTAAGATCCCACATGTCATGTGGTGCCTCAAAAAATAAGAAAAAGAAATATAAGTCCAGTGTTGATTTGTAGAGGCTGGTGTCCCAGAGGTTGGCTGATGACAGGAGGTGTATAGAGACCTGGATGAGGCGGGGATGGGGGGAAGGGGCGAGGTCAGGATGAAGAAGAGTGACCAAGCTTAGTCCAGAGAACGAGTTACACAGGCTCCCTGCCAGCGGCCACCTGTCTAAAGGAGGACAAGGGGCAGACAGGATGCGGGGCTGGGGATACTGGCTGGGCCTGGATGGTGCAACTGGGAAGCCAAATGGGTGGCGCCAGTGGGAGGTTGGGGCCCTGGGGTCCTAATCTCAGATCTGCCTCTGAAGTCAGCAGTAAGGTCCTCACCCGCCTGCCTGCCCCCGCCCTGAGCCCATCCCTCCCTCTGTCCTCCCCATTTGAGTAAATGGGGCCCTGTGGGGAGCAAGGCCTCTACAAACCAGGGAACATGGAGGATTGCCAGCCATCCCAAGAAGCTAGGAGAGAGGCAAGGAACAGACCCTTCGCCAGAGCCTTCAGGAGGAACCAAACGTGCCCGCACCATGACTTGTGGACTTCTAGCCTCCTGAATGCTGAGAGAACGAGCTTCTGTTGCTTTCAGCCACCCCGTGTGTACTTCCTGTTATAGGAAACTAAGACGCCCTTGTTATGATGGATGAAGAACTATGAATGTGCGTCTGTGTATACAGTGCTGCTCAATAACTCTGGCTCCCTTAGGTCTCCTTGATGTTGAACCTTTCTTTACCATCTCCTCCTCCTCTCCTCCTCTCCTGGTGTCCCCATGTCCTCCCTCTTTGGCTTCTCAGGCCAGGCCAGCCTGAGCTGGGGGTGTGACTCAGGCCAGAGCGGCTCCTGGCCCCACGCTGAGGCCCGCAACACCTCATTATCAGGCAGAATGTGGTGCAATTTCACCCATGGACAGCGCTGAAAGCTGGGCCTTTGCTGGGGTAATGGATGGGCCGGAAGCCGCTATTGGTGCCTCCCACCCCCTCTTGGGCCTGGCAAATCTCTAAAGCACCCAAGAAGCTGGCACAAACACACTTCACAGCTGAGGCGCACAGATAAACCTCAACAGAGCGCAGGGCTGTTTGGTCCTGGGCCCAGAGCAAAGATCAGGAAATTAATGGGTCTTTCTGTGGGCAGTGCCTCTTGGCCGGCCCCCGCCCCCGCCCCGGGGCCTCACTTCTGCCTGCCCATCTCTCCCTCCCAGGGCTTTGTTTTCTTTTCCCCTTTGTTTCCTGTTTGTGATAAACAAGATTCATGCCAGCCCAGCCGGGCCCTGTCACCCTGCCCAAGCCTGGCTGTATATATCAGTGATGAGCTGCTGTGGCTGCGGCCACGGCCGGTCAGCCGCACGGCAGTGAGGACCTGATGGGAAGTGCTACAGGGGGCGAAGGCAGAGGCGATGGGGGGCATAGGGAGGCAGCAGAGCGCCAGGTGTCTGTGCAGTGCTGCTGAACACTGGGCACCGAGGGGGACACACAGAAGTGACGGTGGCCAGGCACTCAGGGATTAACCCTCTCTGCCCTGACAGCTGTAAGCAGCTTGGTTCCTACGGCTGCTGTAACACAGTATCACCAGCTGTTGTTGTTTAGTCAGTCAATCATGTCCAGCTTTTTGTGACCCCATGGACTGTAACCCGCCAGGCTCCTCTGTCCATGGGATTCTCCAGGCAAGAATACTGGAATGGGTTGCCATTTCCTTCTCCAGGTGATCTTCCTGACCCAGGGATTGAACCTGAGTTTCCCACATTAGCAGGCAGATTCTTTACTGCTGAGCCACCACTGGGAAGCTTACAAAACCAGATGTTCTCTCACAGTTCTGGAAGCCAGAAGCCCGATATCGAGGTGTCAGCAGGGCCACCCTCTCTCTGGAGGCTCTGGGAAAAGATGCTTACTTGCCTCTTCCAGCTTCTGGGATGGCCAGCCATCCTCAGCTTCGGAGACTACATCACTCTAGTGTTTGCTTCTGAGTGCACCTCGCCCTTCCCCTCTCAGATCTGTGTCCATACACAGCATTCTCCTCCACTTGTTTCTCTTCTCCACTTATGAAGACACCAGTCACATTAGATTAAGGGTCCACCCTACTCCAGTACACCCTCATCTGAGTTAATTACATTCGCAACGATCCCATATCCAAACGAGGTCACATTCACAGAGACTGGGCGTTATGACTTCAACATAGCTTTTAGTTTTTTGGCCATGCTGTGAGGCACGTGGGATCCTAGTTCCCTGGCCAGGGATCGAACCCATGTCTCCTGCAATGGAAGCCCAGAATCCAAACCACTGAACCACCAGGGAAATCCCAGGGTTTCAGCACATCTTTTGGGAGTCATGATTCCACCCATAATAGCTCCCAGGTCTCCCCGAGGTCTGGTCCTTGCCTCCCTCTCTGTATCCATCTCTCATCACAGCCCTCATGTATCTGACATTTGCCATCCTGGTAACTCACCATTCCCTAATGGCCACTCCTCTGTATGTGTCATTCCTCTCCCTGGATACCTGGCTCATGTCTAGCCGCCCATCTGTGCCCCCTAGGACTGGCCAATTGGTGAATGCCTCCTCATCCATCAAGATCAAGCTTAGCTGTCACCTCTCCCAGGAACCCTCCCTGACCCTGCGCCTCAGGCTCCCTCAGCTTACCACCCATAGGGTGGTCTTAACTCATCTGCCCTGCTTCCTCAGGCTCTTAGCTTACAGGCTCTGAATTGGGAGGCTCTGTGTCTCCCCTCTGTGTCCTCAGCACATGCATGCCCAGTGAATCATTGCATGAGGGATCCTACCCAACAGCACTTACTGAGTATTTATGAGGTCTTAATGCCAGACACTGTCCTGAGCCCTTTCTTTGTATTAACCCTTTTAACTCCCAAAATAACCCTACGAGGTAGGTGCTATTTTTATCCCTATTATACAGATGAATAAACGGAACTCAGAGTGGTTAAGTAACTTGCCCAAGGTCTTTGTTGGTGTTCAGTTGCTAAGTTGTCTCTGACTGTTTGCAACCCCAAGAACTGCAGCATGCCAGGGTCCTCTGTCCTCCACTGTCTCTGGGAGTGTGCTCAAATTCATATCCATTGAGTCAGTGGTGCCACCTAACCATCTCATCCTCTGTCATCCCCTTCTCTTTTTGCCTTCAATCTTTCCCAGCATCAGGGGCTTTTCCAATGTGTCTGTTCTTCACATCAGGTGGAGCTTCAGCGTCAGTCCTTCCCAAAGAATATTCAGGGTTGATTTCCTTTAGTATCAGCCCAAAGTCTAATGATGGATAAACTACAGAGGTGGAGATATGACTCTGGCAGCATGAGGGAGGACCCTACTCTTCCTTGAAGGGCCACACAGATGGGGAGCAGGAAGACAGCATGTACTTCAGGGTTCAAGGAGACGCCCAGAGCATTGGTGTGTGGTGTGTCCCTGGACAGAGGAGAAGGTATTCTTGCTGGGGTCCTTCCTCTTATCCCTGAGATTGTGATTGCCCCTGTACCTCTCCACCCTGTTCTTTTCTTTAAAATTTTATTTATTTGGCTGTGTCGTGTCTCAGTGGTTGCCACATGCAGGCTTAGTTGCTCCATAGTATGTGGGATCTTAGTTCCCCGATCAGGGATTGAACCTGGGTCCCCCACGCTGTAAGGTGGATTTTTAACCACTGGACCTACCTGGCTCTGACAGAGCTCTGCCCACGTCACAGCAGTGGGTCTTAACCAGCTGAGCCTCTGTGCCCTGCTTCAGCACACCAGAGCAGCCAATCAGCGAGGCTCAGAAAGAAGCAGCTGAAAAATGCCTCAACTTCCCACCAGGAAGGAGGAAAGCTTGGCTTTGGGGTCAGACTGGCTGGTGTTTCAAGCCCAATACTGCCCAATACTGCCGCATATCAGCTGTGTTACCTTGGCCCAGTCACTCGAGCTCTCTGAGCTCTTGTTTCCCAGTAAGGGAAGCTGTGACAGGCAAGTAGGGAGCAGGCCCAGAAAGCCAACAGGCAGTTGATGGCAGCCATCCCTGCCTGTCCTTGTCTCTTCCTCCCAAGAGGCTCAGCACCATCCTCCATGGGTGATGGATGCAGCTTCCATTGCCTTTGCATTTAATTCACTTACTTAAATTTCAACAATTTTTTTTAAGAAATGAAGCAAAACACAGATAAACAGCCATTTAGAATCATGACTCCATAATCCAGGAATTCTCCTTCCCATGCAATCTGTTCAGCAATTATTTTGTGAGGTGGGAGGGAGAGCATCATGGGAAACTGCAATATGCAAATTCTGAGCGGAAGGAGTGGGGTGGGCAGGGGAAGGAGAGGAATGCCCAATTTCTCCAGACAGGTCTTTCTTCCCAGAAACGTAGGCATGTGTCCTGGTTTGGGAATACGACAGTCTGAGTCTCTGTGAACTCCAGGAGAGAGGTGTCTGCATGCCAAGTCAAGGGTGGGGTGAGGGACAGCCATGTGAGGACGAAGGTTCCCATTTACAGGTAGCAAAATGGCCAGTGGGTATTCTTGGGGCCAGCTATGCTCAGGGGCCCAGGAATTGCCTGGGTCACTCATCCAATGGCCTTGGAAAGAGCTAGGCTCGGGGTAGGGCTCTGGCTCTGTCACTTTCTGTCTCTGACAGCTTTGGCCAAATCCCTGAGCCTCTCAGGACCTGTTTCCTTGACTGTAAAATGGTAACAGCAGTACTTACCTGGTAGCTGGGTGGTGAGAACTGAGAGAAAATGAGTGGCAGTGTTCAGCATCACTTCTGGCCCCTGGGGAAGGGGCTGAACTCACAGCAGCCTGATGCCAATAACCCCAGACAGAGGAGAGACCACTGCCTTGACACACTGCAGAGAAAAAGCAGAGGAAAGAGCCAAGAGTTCTGCGCGAGAGGTCGGGAAAGGCTTCCTAGAGGAGACAGCATTCCCATAGCATTCCCCCAGGAGACGGAGTTTGAGCTGGAACTTGGATGAGGATGAGCTGGATTCCTGTAGCTGGGGGAGGCACAGGAATAAAAACCTAGTCCCGGAAGCCTCCTGCAAGGACCCTGGGAAGGTTAGATATGAGCTTCTGCACATAGGGCTTGGTGTGCATGAGCTGCTCAGTGCACATCGCCTTCACATAAGACATGGAATACAGCCATGTTCAACATATGTCCTCGTCTTTCCTCTTCTCATCCTTCTTTGTGAGCAGGGGCACATGTTCCCCTTGCTGTACTGTTACATCTCCCATGGCTGAACGCACAGTAGGTTCTCAGTAAGTGTGGACAGAATGGACCTCGCCCCTCCTCCCACCCAGCTGAGCTGAGTGCAGCGATGGGAGGCATGCAGGTGAGCAGAGACAGCTTCTCAATGTCCTTGGAACTGGCCTTGACATGTGAGCATGACTAGTCCTGGTGCCTATGTCCCCTGCACTCTGGCATCCATCATCTGACCACAATTACTGCCTCCCTGACTCACCCCTTAGCTCCTGGCTGGAGATGCGGGGATGCTGCTGTGGCCTTGCTCCCTGCCTCCCACTTTCCTGGGAAGGAGCCAGGCCAGATAGACTGTGCCGGGCACCAGGATGGGCTGTGCCAGGGCCAGCACTGGCCTTTGAGTGACAGAGGATTGGCAGGTGGGAAGTTGGTCGATATGCAGTTAAAATGAGGTGTAAAAGATACTGTGACCAGAAGGATGCCTTGCCTCCTTACACAGGGTATCTGGGTGTCTCATTTAGTAACATTTATCCTGAGCATCTATCCTTACTGAGCTCAGGGCTGGGTGCTAAGGATCCCAGTGGTCCTTAATTTCCAGGGGCTGCGGTCCACTGAGGGAGGCAGATTATAATGAAGAGGGAACGCAGGGAGGAAGTTCTACCATCCTCAGGGAAGTTCACGTGTCTCTACCTGGGGGTAGGGGGTGGGGGGTGGAGGGCGGTTCACTGAGGAGGTGACATTTGACTTGGGCCTTGGTGGCAGCATAAGGTAAGTCCAGAGGAGGAGGCAAAGAAGTGTTTTGCAAAGTGTGGAGGTGTGAAAGGGTGTGATGCTAGGGTGGGGTCACCTGCCTTCCAACACATCTTTGTGGCCCATGTAGAGGTACCAGCTTCCACAGCTTTCTTAGAGCTAGTGGAGGAGGAGCAGGAGGAGAGAAAAAGCACCATTTCTAAGGTCTGAGGCCCCCACTGGCCACTGACATAGAGGTGGAGGCATTCTTAGAGATCAGGGAGCATCTGGGGTCACAAAGAGAGTTTAATTTCAGTGCCAACCCAGCCACCTGGGAAGGCTGCTCTCCCTGTGTGTGTGTGTGTGTGGGGGGGGGGTGGAGGGGCAGGGAAAGGTAGGGGGCAGTGTTGGGGAATGTGCTGGGAAAAGCTTTCTGGTCAACCAAGACTCAGTGGAAAATAGTGCTGTGATGCATTAGTAATGTCTGTCAGGGGAACACTGTGCAGGGGGCAGCCCTGATGTGGTCCAGCTCCCTCAGTTTCCACATGTGGAGAAGTAGTGCAGTGATGGATTAGTAATGTCTGCCAGGGGAACACTGCGCAGGGAGCAGCCCTGATGTGGTCCAGCTCCCTCAGTTTCCACATGTGGAGAAGTAGTGCAGTGATGGATTAGTAATGTCTGCCAGGGGAACACTGTGTAGGGGGCAGCCCTGACCTGGTCTGGCTCCCTCAGTTTCCACATGTGGAGATGGAAGCCCAAGGACACACAGAGCCTGGGGAGATGCAAGATCTTCTCTCAGTCCAGGGCTCTCTCCATTAGACTGCTGGTCCTCGAAATTCAACATTCACAAGAATCAGGAAGAGCCTGTCAAGTCACAGATTCTGGGTCCCACTCCTAGAGTTTCTGATCCTGAAATTTACATTCTTTTTTTAGATTTTGTTTGATGTGGACCATTTTTTAAAAGTCTTTTTACTAAATTTGTCACAATAATTTCTTCTGTTTTATGTTTTGGTTTTTTGGCCAGAGGCATGTGGGATCTTAGCTCCCCAACCAGGGATTGAACCTGCATGCCCTGTATTGAAAGGCGAAGATTTAACCATTGGACCACCAAGGAAGTCCCTGGAATTTACATTTCTAACAAACTCCCAGGGAATCCTTCTGTGGCTGATCTGGGGACCTCACTTGGAGGACCCCTGCTCCACACCCACCTGCTGGGTTGAAAAATGAAATAACCTCATTTCTGAAAACTGGGGAGAACCACGCCCTCCTGAGCTCCTAGGGTTGTAATGAAGAGAATATAAAGTCAAGTTTGGGAATGTCTCTGTAAAGCAAAAGCAATGGTCAACCTCGGCCGCACATTTGGACCACTTGCCAGACATTAGAAAGTCCCATTTGAAAAGAAATAGCAATGATGCGGCATGATGGAGGTGTTAGCTAGTGCTATGGTGGCCATTGCTTTTCAATAGGTAAGTGTATCAAATCAACACATTGTACACCTTAAACTTACACAATGTTAGATGTCAATTACATCTCAAAAAAGTCTTGTTGCAATTCAATCGGGGTTGGGAAGATCCTCTGGAGGAGGGCATGGCAACCCACTCCAGTATTCTTGCCTGGAGAATCCCATGGAAGAGCCTGGCAGGGGTAGAGCCTGCAGTCCATAGGGTTGCACAGAGTTGCACACGACTGAAGTGAGTTAGCACTCACGCATGCACCCAGGCCACAGCTCAGATAAATTAAATCAGAATCCCCAGGGTAGATCCAGGCTTCGGGGTTTTCTAAACCTCACCTGGTGATTCTAACGCGTGGTCAGCCTTGAGGAAGAGTGAGGCAACTTGTTGAAAATGCAGCTTCACCTTCAGTAGATCCAGGATAGGGCTGAAAGTCTGCATTTTTAATAAATGTCCAGGTGTTGCTCATGCTGCTGGTCCATGGACCATACTTGGAGAAGCAAAGTCCAGAGGAGAGAAAGAACCTGTTACTATCATCTCTGAGGCTGGGCACATTCAGGATGTTTTAACTAGGCAGTTAATGGTTCATCCTCAGGTTTGCATCCTCCCTCTCTGTTACCAGTGTTACCAGCAGGTCATCCTGAATAAAGCACTGTTCTCATCATCTCTGCTGCCATGCCTGTGGGCATCCAGGGACCACTGCAGTGCTCATTGCCAAGTGTAGCCCCTGCAGGCCCCAAGCTGCTTTGTCAGGCAGGAGCCAAGCACACCATCCGCCACCCCTCATTTCCTTCATCTCCATTCTGGTCTTTAGCAAATAGCGTCAGATATGATAGATTTTTGTTTGCAAAACCAGCCTCAAGGCTGGAAATTGACATCTCCGTTTCTCTGTTGCATCCTTTATATCTTACTGCCTTTTTGCCCATAATTTTCCCTTGTCAGTTGGCCGCATGGTGTTTCAATCAATTCATGCATTGACTGAGAACCTACTGTGTGCAAAGAGGATGAGAGTTTGTTCTATGATGTTGAGCAAGTCTTTTACTCACTCTAACTGTGCAGCTTATGGGTCAGGACCTTTTTTTAGTCACTTAGTGTCCTCAGATCCTAGCACAGTGCCTGGCAAGTAGACTGCTCAACCAGCATTTGGTAAATGGATGCTGCTGAATGAATGAAGTCAGGACCTCTGAGAGCCTCAGTTTCTTTGCCTATAGAATGGGAGTGGTAAGGACTGTTTCATAAGGGTGTAGTGAGGCTCATTATTAGTGGGGAGGCCTCCCACTTTGGCCACCTGATGTGAAGAGCTGACTCATTGGGAAAGAGCCTGATGCTGAGGAAAATTGAAGGCCAAAGGAGAAGGGGGTGGCAGAGGATGAGATGGTTAGATAGCACCGTCAACTCAATGGACATGAATTTGAGCATACTCTGGGAGATAGTGGAGGACAGAGGAGCCTGGCATGCTATAGTCCTTGGAGTTGCAAAGAGTTGGACATGACCTAGTGACTGAACAGCAACAAACTGACCCAAAGATATAGAAGCAAGTCACTGGAGAAGTGAAGCTAGAACCCAGGTCTATTACACCCAGAAAACTCCATTCAGTGCAAGAGAACCATTTGCTCTCAAGGAACACTGGCCAGACTGGAAGTGAGCCTGGATCCAGAAGTCATGGCTAGGAGAAGGGCCTGTGAGTTGGAGAGGAAAAGAGCCAGGGGCAGCTTCAGATCTGGCAAAGGGATGTAGCCCAGGAGCCAGGTCAGCGTTGGCATCTTTGAAAATTGTCTTAGCAGGTAGGGAAGCCAGAGTGAGGTGTGAGCCTTCCTTTCCTTTCCTGAAGTATCTGCTCAGAAAGGTTAGCCAGCAAAAGTGGGCACTGATGCCAAGCTAGAGGTTGGCACACTGGGGCCAGGTCCCTGGCACAGAGGAATCCAGTCTGGGGAAGACTTCTCTGCTGGCCAAGTGCAGCTCTTCCAAGGGCCATCCACATCATCCACCTTTGCATCTGAGCATCCTTTGTGCTTTTCAGACCCTTGTCTGTGGCAACCTTTCCTAGCATCACTGTCCCAGGCCAGCTCAAACTCCATCTTCTGCTTGGGTGAAGGGGTGAGAGGGTGTCTTGTAGGAGCACAGCCATGAAAGGCTACAGGTTGATGTCATCGCCGAGACCAGGAAGCTGGGATTATGCATCTCATTGCAACCAGCCCTCCCGGGGCCAACCTACAGTCTAGTGCCTGGTGTTGCAGGAAGTCCTGGTATAGGATAAATGTGCTAACACCAATGCAGGTGCATAAAGACATGTTAGTTCTTCCCCTTCTACACACCCATAGCTGTGGAACCCTTTCCTCATTGCTCTAAGTCGTGCTTAATGTCTAAGGACTTTAACTTCCTGAGATTCAACGGATTTATGATTCTAAGCATTCTTAGTTCTAGGTGTCCAAAATTTTATGATTAATGGGTCCCAGGTTTACTTAAACTCTTTCAGTTCAAGTGACAGAAAATCTCTTCCACCTGATCTCCTAGAAGAAAAGTCCAAAAGTAGACTAGGACTTAAGGCATAGTTTGATCTAGGAGCTCAAGTCAAATCTCTCTCTGTCCCCCAGTTCATGGTGACATTGAAACACTTTATTCTTGGAATTGACATGGTGGCATTGTGGCTGCTAGTAACACAAAGCCTGTAGTTTCTTAGTTCCAAGTCCTGCAGGAAAAGCAGTCTCTTCCGGGCTTCCTCTAACTTCTCATATCAGACCCAGCAATTTGACAAAAAGCCCAGGACTGAAATCTCACAAGGCTGGATTTGCCACGAGTCTATCCTTGAATAAATCCCTGTAGCCAAGAGGATGATGGAATACCCTGATTGGCTTAGGCCTGGGTCACATGTATGTTGCTCTCACCCAAATCACGTGGCCTGAAGGGGAATGGTGGTTCTCCGTTGGAAACCAGTGGGCAGCTAGCAAAAGAATGGTGAACAGATGCAGGAAGGCAGAAATTAAAAAGTGTCCCCACACTGAGACTCTGAGGCTATGGAGATGAGTGATCCCATGAGAACTTGATACAAAGATTCAGGGGATCCCTAAAGCTCGCCTCTCAGATTTGAGACCATGGGTGAGACTGGAAGGTGGGGGTGAAGGTAACTCTTCAGTCTCCCAGGTTAAATGAATTCCATGTCCCTTTATTCTTCTTTACATTCAATTCGTGGAACCTGAGTATTCTTACATCTCTTCTCCGCTGTTATTTTGAAAATAGCATGGCTATGTCTCCTATGGGGAAGATGGAGAGTGAGCTGAAGGCTCTGTGATTAGTGGCTGTGGGGAAGGAAGCTGGGGAGCCTGTCTGGCGGCTTCAGGGGGTAGTCAGTTATCAGTTTGAATCTGTAAGAGGAAAGGTAGAGTCTTAAGCACAGCATAGAGGATTGAATCAACTCAATCCTCAATCAGCATTGAGGATTGGCCTCAACTCCTCACTCTCTGGATTAGTATTTCACATTTCACACCCTTGCCAGGGCTACATGAGTCTACTTCCTTACCACGTGACCCTGAGCTTGGCCAGGTGATCTGCTCTGGCCAATGGGATGGCAGCAGATACAATGAGGAGAAGAGGCTTGGGGTGTGTTTATGTGGCTGTGCTTGTCCTTTTTGCACTGCTGCAGTTGCTGGAAAAGGAACTTCACTGTGGTACCTACAGCCTCCTTCATAACACATGGAGATGTGAGCTGGCTCACGACCTGAAGCAGAGCTCTCCAGCCAGTGTCTAGACCCATGAGTAACATGTAAGTTAATGTTAAGTGCCACTGAGACTTTTTTCAGCTGTGCTGGGTCTTCGTTGCTGTGCACGTGGGCTTTCTCTAGATGCAGTGAGAAGGGGCCACTCTCTAGTTGTGGTGCACGGGCTTCTCATCAAGGCAGCTTCTCTTGTTGCAGAACATGGGATCTAGGTGCTCAAGCCTAGTAGTCATGGTGCACGGACTTAGTGCCCTACAGCAGGTGGAATCTTCTGGGACCAGGGATTGAACCTGTGTCCCCTGCATTGGCAGGTGGCTTTTAAACCACTGGACCACCAGGGAAGTCCACCACTGAGATTTTGGAGTGGTTTGTCATGCAGTATTATTATGGCGATAGCTGCCTAATCAAGGTGGCAAGGAGGACAGAGAGCTCTGGGTGCAGAGAGAGTGTGTGTGCAAAGCCCAGCCCTAAGCTGGGACCTTGGGGACTCCCAGGATTAGGAATTGGGAGCCCAAGATCTACAGTCTTTCTATAAAGTGCCATATGATCATGGGAAAGTCAGCCTTCAATGAGTCTTTGTTGTTGTTCAGTCGCTATGTCGTGTCCGACTCTGCAGCCCCATGGACTGCAGCACACCATGCTTTCCTGTCCTATACTATCTCCTGGAGTTTGCTCAAACTCATGTCCACTGAGTCCATGAGCCTCAATTGCCTCATTCCTAAAATGAAAAGAATGTCTGCCTCTGACTTCTGAGCTCAGTGTCCAGGTCCTGGAGCAGATGGTCCTAGAACTCCAGGCTCCACAGCTGCTCATGATCTGTCCCTCCCCGCCCCCAGCCTCTTCCTGGGAAGTGCCCACCTCCACCCCTCACAGAGTCTTCACACAACCTCGCACCCTATGCACACTCACACAACAGACTTTATATAGAAAACAAGTCAGACTGTGACAAATGCAGAAATAGATGTGTGAAATCATTCTAGGAGCAAAGAGGAGAGAGAGTTGAAGACTCTCTGTGGGAAAGGGTGGGGTGGGCTGGGGGTGGCTCCATCATGGAGGGCCTGAGTTGCGCTTCGAGGATGAGAGATATTTCAGCTGCTGCAGAAGAAGAGAAAGAGGATTTCAGGCAGATGGAAGGTTGTGAGTAAAGGCTGAGAGGCACGAAGGAGCCTGGTGTGCTTGAGAGATGACAGGTTAACTCTTCAACTAGGACCAGTTCAGGGCTTCTGGGGGTGAGGAAGGGGGCTGCTGGATGACAGGGTTGGGGAGAGGCCATTGAGGAGAAAGGCCATATGCAGGGTCAGGACTGCGTCCTGCAGGCAATGGGATGGGGTGGGGGCATGGAAAGATTGGAGCAGCAGACTCTCTTTCAGGGAATATCAAGCATCATCAGGGCTTCCTGTGAGCTTGAGAGCTCTTCTGGCTTCCTCTAGCCCCCCATATAAGGTCCAGTAGAAGGCAAGGCTTAGATTCAGGGCTTTTGTAGGCTGACCTTGGGCTGCCCATATGCTACTGCTGCTGCTGCTACGTCGCTTCAGTCGTGTCCGACTCTGTGCGACCCCATAGACGGCAGCCCACTAGGCTTCCCCATCCCTGGGATTCTCCAGGCAAGAACACTGGAGTGGGTTGCCATTTCCTTCTCCAGTGCATGAAAGTAAAAAGTGAAAGTGAAGTCGCTCAGCATGTCCGACTCTTAGCAACCCCATGGACTGCAGCCCACCAGGCTCCTCCATCCATGGATTTTCCAGGCAAGAGTATTGGAATAGGGGGGCTGCCTATATACACAAAGGGAATAGAAGGATGAGAAGGTACGGAGAATGTGACAATTCAGGGAGGGAGATAAAAATGAGCTCCGAGTTTTACAGGAAAAACAAAGAGGAAAAGCATTTGCCAGTCAATCCACCCAAAGCCAAAGCCAAAGCCAAAAGAGAACAGACCACACCACCTCTGGCCCTCTTGCCTTACATGTGATGAGGTGCTACTGTCCCCAGCAGGAAGGAGAGTGTGGGCTCAGAAGTCAGTTGGGCCTTACAAACTCTGATCTCTCTGAGTTATATTTTCCTCAAAAAGGAGATGATTACTCTCCAAGGGCTATCGTGACGATTAAAGAAGATGGTGCATGTAAAACACCTGGCATGGGCTTGTCACACAGTAAGTGCTCAATCAATGTTTACTGTGGCCATTATCAAGGGAAGGAAGATGTGTAAAGGAGGGAGGGGGGCATTTGGGGATGTCAGGGAAGAGATAGACAGGAAACAAGGAGGAGGAAGGGAGGTGGGGAGGGTAAGGACATGCCATCAGCCTGCATCCCCAGGCACAGCCAACTCTGCTGGCCTGGCCCCCAGCTACTCCCATGCGGCCGTTAAGACTACTCACACATTCCTTTTGCATCCTTCCTCCACATCTGTCACATGGCCCTGGATGCCAGCAAGAACAGCTGTCCCCAGACGTGCAGCTGCAAAATGAGGACCCGGCGGTGTCGTGAAGGACACAGAGGCCACGGAGGGGTGGCCCAGAGGAAGCAAATACACCACTGCAATCCCTGTGCTGGATGGGCCTCAGTCTCCCCATGGGAAATGAGAAGCTAGGAGATGACGTGGCATTCTGTATTGGGGATGCCAGTCCCATGATGTGTCTGTAGCCAGAGGCCTTGGCCCCTATATTTTGTCCTGGAAGGTACAGGTAGGACCCTGCCCTCCTGGGTCCCGGGACCTGTCCCACTATTTTTGTGGGATGGCCCTTCTAGTTGGCATGAGTGAATCTCATCAGACAAAGCAATTCTCAGACTGGAACGCGAGCTCTGTCTTAGGATCTCTCCTTGGGTAGACTGGGCTCCAAGAGAGAGGCAGTAACTTCCCTAAGGATGAACAGGGAGATGAGTGTAGTTGTTTTAGACCTAGAATGTGACTTAAGTGCCACTGTTAGGGGCTCTGAGAGTGGGCACTCAACAGGGACCAAGTTCACCAGGGAGCAGTAAACTAGATAAATGTGGCATCTTTGACATCAGGCAAATCTTGGTTCAAATCCTCTTCATCACTCTTTCTGTGACCTTAACCAAGTCTTTTATCCTCCCCAGCCCACCAGATGTGAAGAGTCAACTCATTGGAAAAGACCCTGATGCTGGGAAAGATTGAAGGCAGGAGGAGAAGTGGGTAACAGAGGATGAGATGGTTGGATGGCATCATCAGCTCAATGGACATGAGTCTGAGCAAACTCCGGAAGACAATGAAGAACAGAGGAGTTGGAGTGCTGCAGTCCATGGGGCTGCAAAGAGCCGGACATGACTCAGTGACCGAACAACAACGAAAGATCAGAATAAGAATGTGGTAAGGAACTCAGGCTATGGAATCTAACTGCTAGGGGTTGAGTCCTCAGTACTTACCTGCTATGTGATCTAAAGGAGCTTATTCTATGAGCCACACCTGGAAATGAGGATAAGAGGATTCTTATCCCATGAGGATTCACCTCATGGGGTGAGTTTAAATGAAGTAATGCATGTACGAGGCCTGGCACTCAATAAATGGTTCAGTTCAGTTCAGTTCAGTCGCTCAGTCGTGTCTGACTCTTTGCGACCCCATGAATTACGGCACACCAGGCCTCCCTGTCCATCACCAACTCCTGGAGTTCACTCAAACTTACGTCCATTGAGTCCGTGATGCCATCCAGCCATTCATTATTATTAGTGCTGATGTTGTTAGCAAAATCCCTTGGTGCCTAAAAGGTATTTTAACTGCCTGGGCACTAAAGATCTGTCCACTAGCCTTTCCTTCCAGCTCAAGGACCCTGGCCACCAAGTTCTCTGGTACAGATTGTTCCTCGCCCTGCCCACAGTGGATGTGCTAGAATAGGAGCTGGCACTGGGGCAGCCCATCAGAGCTGCACAGATTCCTGACTGGGAAAATGCCAGAAAAGCTCTTTCTTGCTGTCACTGCAGAGGCTCAGATGGAACCTAGTGGTCAGGGTTATTAAAGTTGGCCTGCCTCCTGGCGCCAGAGGGCCAGCCATCCTGGCAGGGGGAGAGGGAGCTGCTGGCCAACTTGTGCCAGGAAGCCGAGACCAGAGGAAACAAAGGAGCCAGGAAGGGTGGGAAGACAGGGTTGGCACTGCATGCTGAGTCATAAAAGAGCTCACACACAAAGAGGTGCATCAGAAGCTTGGGCAGCCCCATTGGACACTCAGAAATCCTCACCAGGTGTAACTGAGTTGCTCTTGAGCCTCAGCATTCCTCACATTGCACATCACACCGCCTCCAAGTGGCCAAAATGTCTCTCATCCCTTGGCCCTTGCCTCAACAGTGGCTCAGGTGTTTGGAAGAATGGCACCAGCTACTGTCCATGGTCCTGAAACACCCTTCAAAGAAAAGGACTGCACTTGGGGACTTCTACTCAGCCTCTCCCAGGAGCTCTGAATCAGGCAATGATCTTTTTTTCCTGTGTTTGTGGTTTCTTTTACTGATGAAGAACCAGCAGACTCTAGGCTTAACTATGTAACTGGTTTCATATTCTTTCAGCAGTTAAACTTGGGGATTCTATATTTCCTACCCACTCTACACTCATTCCCTCCACCCCTATTCTCCTGGAGGATCACAGTTAGAGGGGCTCTAGAGTTCATCTAGGCTCATGCCCTCACTTGGAACGAGAGGCCAGAATGAAAAGTGCAGCAAGACCACAGTATAAGTTATAGCGAATTTGGGGTCAGCCTCCAGGTCTCCTAACTCGCCACCTACCTCGTTCCCCATTTCCCCACATTTCCACTCCACTGCCAAGGGAAAGAGGACCCACAAAAGCATGGAACCTCTTTCTAGGGCTCTTTCTATACAGAACACAATAGCGACCATGTATTTCCAGCTCACGCTGTGCTGTTAGCTGGGCTAATGTGCGCTTCTGTGTAGCAATTCCCTCCTTGGGGAGGTGTGGCTGCTGTTGCCAGTTTACAGGTAAAGAAATGAGCTCAGAGACATGAAAGGATTTTCCCAAAGCCACAGCGCTAGTATGTGACTGAGCCGGGATTAAAACCAGAACTTTTGGGGGTATTTCTGACCTCTCCCTTTCAAGCCAGTTCTAACAAAAAACCTGCAGGGAATCTACTTAAAACCGTCAACCTGGAGGTTATACTTTTTCCTTCCACAAAATGAGACAGTCTCTGGCTAATGCCACACTGTACATATCTTTGGCAGGGTCCTGCTCTTCCCTGCCAGTGCTTCAGCCCTGCTTTGTGCACTGCCCCTCGGGATCTCAGCCCTCACTGACTTTCACTTCTGAAGGCCTCTACTTGGTCTTCTCCAGATGCTGAAGTCAGAGCAAAGGCCCCTAGAAACATGGATGGGGAATGAGGGGACCATCGTGTTGGGAGAGGATTATGTGGCAGTGTGAATACTGATGATGCTGTAATTGGTTCCTTCTTTCAGAGCTGGGGTGTCTGCAAGCCCAGGCTCTGGGACTAATTGTTGCAGGCAATTAATAACTTGGATTGTATTCACTCTGGCACAGGCTCCTCCTTGGAGGAGGCAGGCAAGGCTGGGAAAGGAGTGCTAAGCCTGCTGCTTGCAGGATTCTGGAGGAGGCAGGAGGGATGGGCTGCCATCTGTCTAGCCTCCCCAGGCCCTTTCTGCAGCACCCCCGCCCTAGTCTGGCCCTATCACCTTTCTCCAGACCCCTTTGTCATCTCTTGAATTATTGGCCCCTATATCCTCTTCTCCCATAAACTCATACTCACCTCTTGAATAGAACTTCAGGGAGAAGGGCACTGGTGAGTGGAAAGGGTGTCTTGGAAGAAGCTCGAGACTGAACCCTGGAGGCCTGGGTCCAACCCAAGCTCTTCCACTGACTTGCTACGTGACCTTGAGTCAGAAATTCATTCACTATGAACTTGGGCATGTTTCCTGAGCTCTTTTGCATCCATTTCATCACATGACGTGCAATCAACCTTGAAAGTCATGGAAACAGGGATTGATCATTCTATCTAGCATATGGCTCTCTAACTATATATAACTATATATATATGACTAATTATCAAATTGTTACCTATAAATCTGTGCTCCATCTCTGCTGAAAAGATAACTGCAGGCATATTATAGGCAGAATTCACTATTACTCCCACTTTGCAGTTGAGGAAACTAGTCTCAGAGAAGTGAAATGACCTGTCAAAGGCCATACAATTAATAAAAGACTCATAGGAAAATCAAACTCAGATTCCTAAATCTAGACCTCTTTACAGCACAGCCCAGTTCACTTACCTCTACCCAGTGGCTCCCTGGAGAAGGTGAGATTAGAGGGAAATCTCTAATTTCTTTGGATTGGGGCCAAACTTGGTGTGTTAGCAGATTGAAGAGAGAAACACGTACAAATGTAGTTACTCTATTCCTTGATGTGGGAACAAAGGAGAAATTGCCTTAATCTACAGCATTTTTTAGAATAAACACCCCCATCCCTCTGAATACACTCTTCTTAGCTGCTCAGCCATCTAGTGGGAGGACTTAATCTGTACGTATTCCCCCCTTGCCAGGGTCAGGGTGAAGAAGTAAGAGGTATTATGCTCATCTGTAGGTCACTCTCGCCCAACAGGTAATAAGAAGGAGAAGAAACAGCAGGAGGTCGAGACGGAGGGGGAGGGAGGAAGAAGCAGCAGCTAATATTTAGAGCTTAGATTGTGCCATGCACTGTGCTAAGTACTATTTTTGCACTGAGATGATCTCATTTAGTAAAACTTTTTAGCCACTGCTGTGAGATAGGTACTTTTATCATCTTCATTTTATAGATGAGATGATTAAGTCTCAGCAAGGTGAAGCGACTTTCCCAAGGTCACAGAGCTGGTAAGGGATAGAACAGAAATATGGCTTTACTGAGGGTAGTAGTATCAGAGGCTGGGCTCAGAGGCCCTGCTTCAGATACAGTTGGAGAGAAAATAGAAATAAAGGGATCAGAGCTAAGGACAAAGCAGCCCTTTATGGCACCATCTCCTAACAAAAGAAGGCTTTTCAATTAGTCGTGAAGACAGAGAATAGGGGAAGCAGCTTATCAGCACCAAGAGACATTTAAATCAGACCTGGAAGAACTTTCAACAGCCAGGGCTGGGGGTGGGGGGCGGGGCAGAGGAACATTAACCCTCATTCTCTGCAGCCTTGAGGTTGGGTGGGTCATTTGACTACTGGAGTCATCTTTAAGTAATACCTGAGTGAAAGAGGGCTTCAGGGAGTTGCCCTGACGCTGGGCAGGGATCTTTGGGTCCAGCATTCCTAGGCTCCTATAAAGAAGCATCCTCTCCTGGAATAGAGGGAAGGGAGTCTGAGGATGAGGTGCCAGGAGGGAATTCTCATGACTTTCCACACCAGCGCCAGCTCCTGCTGCCACCACCAGTTCCACTTTATGGCAGGCATATTTCAAAGGCCCGGTTCCATTTGCATTTTTAAAACCCCGCTGATGGCCTGAGAAAATTGCATCCTTCCAGTGTTCCTGGGTACTACACTCCCCACCTCCTCCTCCACTCCACTGAGCCTCTGCCTCTGTACCTTCTGTTTGTAGAGGATCCCCCATCAAGGGCTTAGCAAACCCAGCTGCCACCGCAGATCACCTGGAGGTCCTAGAATGCCAGGGAGGGCTCTGAGGAGGGTGTGACCGAGGTGGCCACAGCTGTGCCCACATAGACAGCATGAAGGTAGGACCCAAATCTGCTAAAATTAGTTCCCAGGGAGGTGAGGGCTGTGTCCCCAGGCATGGGCTGAGGGTGGCACATGGGGCGCATCAATGTCACTCCCTGTGGACTAGTCCGACTGGGAGGAACAACAGTGCCACAGGCTTGGAGAACTTTGAGGAGGTTCCTGGAAGCAGCTTTCAAACCAGTGGAAAAGAGTAAGCCATTCACCCAGCAAAGAAAACCCTTTGCTCTCAGCTGGGCTTGGGAACACACTTTGTGTCTCCCCTAGTGCTCCCTTAAAAACAAATCTTTTCCTTGTTCTCCTTCTTCCCACCCTCTCCCATGGCACCGGGTTCTTTGCCTTCCCTCGGATGTGGCTAGAGGGGCCAGAGGTTTGCATGGCCGTGCTGAGTCTGTTCTTCTGTGCTCATGTGTCAGATTTGGCCTCTGATCTGGGGGCTGTAATACACACACACTCTCCACTTCTCCGGAGAGGTCTCCTGTCTCTCCCTGCTCACAGCTCAGGGTGGTACCCTTAAAACAGGAGCTTTCCTAAACCCTAATGTCTTCAAGGCCAGATGGGACCACTGTGAGTTCCCTGATAGCCTTGGCCAGCCTGGCAATGACTCCCGCGACGATCCTGAGTACATAGGGAGTGAGTGCTGGGGTAGGGACACCGGCTCGGGCCATTTGCTTTTGCATAGATGAGCTCTCAGGGCATCCAGAATCATAAATACCAATGTGTCCAGTTGGCAGTCAGCCAGTGGGTACAGCTAGGAGGCTGCACACCAGAGAGACAGAGCAGGGGTGGCAGATGAGGAACAAACAGAAGCTCCACTCAGCCCTGTGGCATTAGAGGTGCTCCCAGTTTGGTTTTCTTCTTTTAAAAAGAAGGGCTGTGGAATGGATATGGGTTGAGCTCCCAGGTGCTTCATTTTAGAATTCAACCCTGTTTCTATCTGCCCCATAAGCTAGGAACTTCCTAGAGGCAGCCTGGGTTGGGAAGATCCCCTGGAGAAGGAAATGGCAACCCAGTCCAGTATTCTTGCCTGGAGAATTCCATGGACAGAGGAGCCTGGCAGGCTATACAGTCTATGGGGTCGCAAGAGCCCAACACGACTTAGCGAATAAACGACCACCACTTTCTAGAGGCAGGGGTTGCCTTTCTCCCACCTCTGCATTTCCTGTTTTGCTCTCAGCATACACTCAGAGGATGTATGATAAACACCTGGCTCACCCCTCACACAACAGAAACAATGGCTTCCCTTCTTTCGAGCTTCAATAAGTAAAACCCCTCCAGCCCACCGCTGGGGGCTGGCAGCGGGTCCTGTTTTGAGGCATCTCCCCGCCTTGGTTCTCCCTGGGTGGCCCCAATGTCAATGTCCGCTGAGTATTTCTCTACTGATGCAGAGAAATGAGCCAGGCAATAGGTCTGGCCCCTTCTCCTTATGGCCGGTGAACGAGGGGGTACAGGCAGATCGTGAACTAAAGCTGGAGGGAAGCCCGGTCCGGGAGCTGGCATGGCTCTGGGCTCTAGTGCCAGAGAGGTGAATGGAGGAGAGAGGAGGGGACGGTGCCAGGAGCCTGGGTTTGGCAGCTCCCTCCGGAGAGGACCTGGGGATGCCCTCGAATGTCCAGGAGGCTGGTGACCTGCCAAGACTGGGCGGACGGGGAGAAGAGTGCAGGCGGGGAGAGAGGTGGGAACCTAGGAAAAGGGGCAGCGGCCGGGTAGGGGGCCGGGTCTGGGCCCTTTGCAGAGTCGAGGGTTGACCCACAGGGGTCGCTGCGCCGCTCGCAGCCCCCTCCTGCGGGTTTTGGGAGCCCGGTTGTACCATCGCGCGGCTCTCGCAGGGGGAGCGGCGGCCACGGCGGCGCCTGGCGGCGGGCTTCGGAGACAGCAGCACGCGGCGGAGCGCAGGCCCTCGTCGGCTACTGACGCAAAGCCCGGCGGCGTGGAGGCCGGCGGCGCCAGGGTCTGGGGGGCGGCGCGGCACCAGAGCCTACCCTTCACACCCCCGCGCCCGGTGGTAGGAGCCCGGACCCAAACAAAGGCGGGCGGCGAATAAAAGGCGGCGGCAGCAAGCTGAGCTCCGGATTGCGCGCTGGGGAATGAGACACACACCCGGCAGTGCACCGTCTGTGCGCTCTGGAGCGGAGCGGGGAACCCTGGCCTCTCGCAGCTCTTAAGAGCTTCTCTCTGCGACTCCCGCGACGGGACAAGTCCGCACGGCAAGGTGGCCGCAGCCCTGGGCCCCTCCGGTGCGTCTCCCTCCCGCGCCCGCGGCTCAACCAGCTCAGCTTGGCCAGCCGAGGTGAGTGCGACGGCCGCTGGGCACCATCCGTCTCGGAGCTGGGGAGTGCATGGCTCGGAGGGGGGAGGTGTCATCCGCGCAGCCCCCACCCTGGCCTGCGCGGGTCTGTACGTGAAGTTCTCCCGCTGTCCAGCCAGCCCGGGAGGAGGGCCTTGGACCCTCCGGGAAAGCCAGTTGGTAGGGGGCAGAGCCCAGAGCTAGCCCTCGCCCCCCGCGGCCGAGCTCCAGCTCCGCACCAACTCCCCGCGGGACCCTAGCACCAGCCAGGTTAATGTCCACAAACAGCGAGGCTTCCGACCTCTAGTCCCCTGCAAGTCCCCGCGGGAGTACAACTGATTCCAAAAGTTGAGCATCAGCCTGAAGCCGCCAGGGATCAGGCTCTCACCCAGTTGGAGCTCACGAAGGGGGTTGGGAAAGGTTAATGACCTCCTCTCCAGCCACTTTCTGCCAGAGCACACTCATGCTCTCGGCGGGACATTCTCGGAGTCCTCGGGCCCAATTAACCTGGCCACAGGTCCAGTCCGGAGCGCGGGAGCTCTGGGGCACACCTGATGGGCGTTGGAAGCTGAGCGCGAGAGGGTTTGCGGGCTCTGCCGAGAGCGCTAATGAGGGTGGAGATGGGGTGGGCAGCCGGGCTGTGGTGGTGGAGCTGAGGGCCTGGGAAAGATTCTCGGCGCGAGTGGCGCCCACTCTTGTGAGCCAACCCCGCCGTGGGAGAACTTTTCCCAACTCCCCGGGAGGCCCGCAGCTGGGCTAGGAAGGCGCCTCCGAGGAGCCGTCCTTTCCTCGCCTCCTCTCTGCTGCACGGTTTGGCCCTACGTTCCTCTTGAGACTGGGCGCAGGTCCCGCCCGTAGAGGCCCGGGGTCAGTACCGCGGACAGCGCCTGGAGGCGGCCTTGGAGACTCACAACCCCGTCTCGCGCGCCCACGTGCCACGGACCCAGGCACACACCAACGCAGAGTCCATGCACACACGCACACCGATCTACCCGCAAACCACACACCTATAAACAATCCCCGCACAGATTCATAGTCCACTCACGCAATGTACATCCACCCACACTCCACACAGTCCGCACACACAGGGAAGATTCACCAGCACGTGGACACACACATTTTCTCACAAGCACCAGCAAGCAGAGAAATGTCTTCACTCAGGTCCTGCTGTTTCCGGACATCTAAGCCTCGGACTCCAGATCTCATCTCTGGCTACTCACAGGGATGCCCAGTGATCGCCCCCTCCTGCAGACACAGCCCCCCACCCCTACCCCACAAATGCACACACACCCTTTGGGGGAAAGCAGCAGGTCACAAAGCAAGCCCTCCCCTCCCCCTTCTCCAATGCAGACCTGGTCAGGAACCAGGGTGTCTGCTGAATGGAGGGCGTAACCTGGCCCAGTGGAAGCTGCAGACAGAAGCCCAGCCTTACAGAATCTTGGTACTGGGCTCAGAGTCCATTTTGCTCAGCTCACCACCTTCATGCCTGCTCCCCTTTCTTACTCCAGACAAAGCTCCTGCAACCAAGGTCCACACCCCGTCTCTCTGCATCATTCTTTGTTTGCACTTTCTGTCTCTTTGTTTCCCTGTTCTCTTCCCCTTCCCTATGTTTATCTCCCCCCTCCCCCCACCACTGCCCTCTTTGTCTTTCCCAATTCTTCTTTCCCAGCTGCCTTCACTCTCTCCTTAACTTTCCTGCAGCCTGGGCCTGATCCAGTCAGTCTTTGCTCCAATGTGGAACGGCTGACCCTTAGGGGGAGCTGACTCCATTCTCTAAGTGGACTCCATGCCCCCATACCTCTGACCCTCCTCCCCATGGGGAGTTCTGCTCCCTCCCTGAGGAATCCCCAGAGCCAGACACCCCAGATCCCTCTCAGTCTTCGAGGGGCCAGGATTCTTCAGTTCTGGAATCACAGCAAGTCCCTTAAAATCCAGAAACTGAGCTGAGAGAGGAAGAATCCAAGTGAAGTGGTAGAAGGAGTAGAAATAGGGGGCCAGTCCTAAACTCAGCTTGGCCACAGGCTCCCAGTGCGTCCTTGTGCAAATGCCCTTCTCTGAGCCTTAGGCTTTCCCGTCTATACAAGGATAGGCTGGTTGAGGTGACCTTCAAGCATCCCAGTTTGGCCCTAATAATGTGGGACACTGGTGTTTCTTTGAGTCTCTTGAGTGTGAGTGGGACTGAAAATTATGATTCTAACCCCAGAGTTTATGGTAGTTTTCCCCTTCTTCAGAGCATTCACCACCAGTGAAGGCATCCTGTCTCCTGAGCAACAGATGTTCAGATGACTTCCTTTGTAGGACCAGAGATGTCAAGTAATATTCATGAGGTCACAATATTCAAATGGTCACTGAAGTGCTATTTCCACTGGGCCAGGCATTGCTTCTATGTCACTTTATCCTCTGCATAAACCCCTGGTTCTGCTGGTGGAAGATTAGTGAATGAACGAATAAATGAGTAGAAAAGTCAGGACTAAAACCTGGATTGCCTGACCCTCAGGATCTTGGAATTTTGGTTTAAGCCCTTTTCCCTGATAGTTTTGGAGAAGGAAATGGCAACCCACTCCAATATTCTTGCTCGGGAAATCACATAGACAGAGGAGCCTGGTGGGGCTACAGTCCTTCGGGCCACAAAAGAGTCGGATACAACTTAGTAACTAAACGACAGCCCTCATCCCCTCTTTTCCACTGCCACTCACCTGGTCATTCAAAGGCAGATGGAATTGTCTAAGACCCTTCCTCCCTTAAGGCAGACTCTAGGCTGGTTGCAAATGACCACAGAGACGTGACTGCCTTGCTGAGAGCAGCTCTAGAGGCTGTTCCTGGTGGGTAGAGGCTTGGCCATCAGCTCCAAGTCCCAAAGACGCTACCAAGTAGGCTGGCTGTGGGCAGCCGGCCAGGATCTGCAGCCGGGAGGGAAGATAGTCATCGCTACCATTTGGCTGAGCAACCCTTTCTCACAGCCCCATAAGCTGGGGACTGCAAAAATCACCTTTACAGATGAGCAAAGCAAGATGCTAAAAGATGAGGTGGTTTCCCTAAGGGCAATCAGTAAGCCCACTCTTAGTCATAAAAATAGGCACCCCAAAATGGTGGTGGTGGTGGCAGTCATTGATACTGATGTTATTGGTATTGATAATGTTGTTAGCTCTATGATGACTAGAAACTCTGATTTGGTTATTTGGTCCCTTTTCCCCCTCTCCCCTCTTTTCTCCCACCGGAACCTCTTACACTCTTCCCCCACCCGCGTATGGAGAAGCTGAGGGCTGGGACAGTGAGGCAGGGGTGTCTGATTGCCTGTTACTCTTAGTCAAGGCAGAGGGCTCATTATTTGAAATCTTCCTCCTCTTGCCCACCCTCCCCCAACCTGAGCGTGTCTCCTGCCAGAGAAGCCTGGAGCGGTGTCAGAGTCTGTCAAAACACCCTTCCAAGCTGGGTTCTAAACGCAAAGCCCAGGGAAAATAAATAAAGAGGGCAGTGTTGGCCCAAAATAGAAACACGCACCAACTCACAAATACGCATGTTTTCCAAAAGTCGCATTTCACAGGCAAGACAGTGCGATGCTCGCTCCAGCTGCTCGACTAAGGCTGGAGGCAGGGATGCTGCCAGAACTGGTCCAGGAAAGGTGGCAGAACCTCCCGCAGTGAGCTCAACTCTCTGCCTGGCCATGGGGGAGACCAGACGGCTGCTCCCGCTCCACACCAGCTGGAAGGTAGATGGGTGGGAGGACTGTGATGGATGTGTCTGTGGTAGTCAGGACTCTGGAAATGAGCACCAAACAGGACTGATGGCCTTGCTTCCTCTGCTTTACAGTGGGTGCAGCAGGCTTGTAATAGCAGTCCCGATAATAACTGCCTTTCATTGAGTATCTACTGTGTGCCACATGCTAAGTGTTATACTCGATCTGTCTCAACCTCACAATCATCTCATGGCATATGGATTGTTATCCCCATTTAATATGTGGGGAAACCAAGGTTCAGAGAAGTGAAGAGGTTTGCTTAAGGCCACACAGCTAGAAGGGGCCAACTTGGGGTCAGATTTTCATCTGCGTGAACCAAGAACCCTTATTTTGTCCAGTACCCTGCATTGTTTTAGGGCTTCCCTGGTAGCTCAGCTGGTAAAGAATCCGCCTGCAATGCAGGAGACCCAGTTTGATTCCTGGGTCGAGAAGATCTGCTGGAGAAGGGATAGGCTACCCACTCCAGTATTCTTGGACTTCCCTGGTGGCTCAGCTGGTAAAGAATCTGCCTGCAGTGCAGGAGACCTGTGTTTGATCCCTGGGTTGGAAGATCTCCTGGAGAAGGGAACGACTACCCACTCCAGTATTCTGGCCAGGAAAATGCCATGGATCATAGAGTCCATGGGGTTATAAAGAGTCGGACATGACTGAGCAACTTTGACTTTCTTCCTGCATAGTTTCTGCTATTCATTCAGTATATATTTTTTGTCAAGAAACCCATGAATGTGATGATTTTCAAAAGAGTGTAAATTCCTCTGCCGGTTGGGTTAGGTGTAAGGGTGGAGTTTAGCTTTGGCCATCCTAGGCTTGGTATTCAGGGCTTCTGGACTGGGGCTGGGACTGGGTCTTAACCTTTACATCTTGGATTCTGTCCCCAACCATGAGAACCCAGACCTGTCTGCCTGGGGGATAGGCTCAGGCAGGAGCCCCACTGTGAAGCCTGGACTATGAAAAATGATTTAACTCAAGAGATTAGGGCTGCAAGAGGTGTCTGTAGACAGGAAGTTATTTCAGAGAGGGTTAGTGAATTGCCCAGCATCACACAGCATGTTGGTGGCAGAGCCTGAATCTCAGAATCCCAGGCTTGTGTGCCATGTGGCCAGGCTAGACTCCTTGAGTGTATGGGAAGCACCCAATGAAGGGGGTTGAACAGGTGCAGGCAGTTAACATAACAGTCCCTTCCAAGCACAGAGGTGAGATGTAGCCGGTTTTCACTGCCAAGTCTTCTGCTCCACATACTCCTGATATCAGGACTAACCCTGCTGATTTGCACAGGTGCCTGCATTCATCCACGTGAACAATGGCACGGGAAGGTACAGAATATTTGCCACAAGTTAGGCACTCTGCTGAAAGCTTTGTTGTTGTTTAGTCACTAAGTCATGTCTGACTTTTGCAACCCCATGGACTGTAGCCCTACAGGCTCCTCTGTCCATAGGATTTCCCAGGAAAAAATACTGGAGTAGGTTGCCATTTCCATCTCCAGGGCATCTTCCCAATCCAGGAACTGAACCTGAGGCTTCTGCATTGGCAGGCGGATTCTTTACCTCTGAACCACCAGGGAAACTTATCATGGGCTAATTGATGTAATCCCCACAACAACCCTGGAGGTAGGTATGCTTATTCTGCTTTGCAATTGAAGGACCCAGGCTTGAGAGGTTGACTTACTTGCCCAAAGCCACACAGCTAGGAAAGAGGCAGATGGAGCCCTGCAGAGGCTGCACTAGCTGGTTTATTCTGGTGGTTAGAGGGAGAAGGTTTGAAATCAAAGCCATGGGGAAGGAGAAGCTGATGGGCAGCAGCAGGCTATTTATGTTATACCTCCAGGCCTTGTCATGCTTGCTGGCATTAGTGCTGGCAGAAGCTGCTGCTGCTGCTAAGTCGCTTCAGTCGTGTCCAACTCTATGTGGCCTCATAGACAGCAGCCCACCAGGCTCCCCCATCCCTGGGATTCTCCAGACAAGAACACTGGAGTGGGTTGCCATTTCCTTCTCCAACGCATGAAAGTATAAGTGAAGTCGCTCAGTTGTGTCCGACTCTTAGCGACCCCATGGACGGCAGCTTACCAGGCTCCTCCGTCCATGGGATTTTCCAGGTAAGAGTACTGGAGTGGGTTGCCATTGCCTTCTGCGGCAGAAGCTGAGCCTCTACCAAAACCTGGAAGGAAGAAGCCCAGCAGAGGGTCCTGGGCCCAGCTCCTGGTATGTTAGTGAAGCGGAGGGTCTGGATATGTTTCTCCTTGAACTCAAGGGAAAGAGCCTGCTAGGCTTGTGGAACCCCTGTAGACACCCTTCGTTCTGGCATCCTGCTTTCTCTCCTTGCTCCTCCCTCTGAGGGAAGTAGACTGAGAACCTGGGAAATTTGGAAAGGGCCATGGGGTGGAGATTAGAGTCTTGCTGTATCAGTGAACTTGACCATTGGGAATGAGGAGGTGGTGGGGACAATGGGAAGGATTAGCTTGAATTTAGATGCCAGCAAGTACCATCCAAGTCTCTTATAGGGAGCATTCCTTGGAATTGGGAAATGACGACCTGGGAGACAATGTCCAGAGGCTTAAATCTCCTCTACCAGAAAAAGCCTTCTCCTTAATCCCCCACCCCACAAATGTCTACCTGAGCACCTCACTGTGTGCTAGGCATGCAGAAGTGGAAAAACTTCAGTCTCTGTCCTTGCAGAGCCCACCAGAGTCTCCCAGGCCTGCCCCACACCCCCTGCCTCGACCAGAGGTGATGGGTAAGTGAGAGGTCACTCAGGTTCCCCAGCAGAAGTGGAAGAGGGACCCAAGTGTCCTCTGGGGCTCAGAGAACATGATCCAGGCAAGTGGTCACTTCACAGTGAGAAGGAAATTTCCTCTGAGTGGCATCTGGGTGCCCTCCCCGGCTTGATGTCTTGGTGGGAGAGGGGGCGTGGTAGCGAAAGCTCATTCCCACCCAGCCATCTGCTCGAGGCATCCAGCACACACACTGGCACCTGGATGATGTGTCCTTTGCCAAACCTTGTTAATAGAGGAGACATGACTGCCAGCTGGAAGCCACTCCTGTCATGAAGGAGAATGTGGTGATCTTGTTGTCTCGGGGGAAGGCAGCTTAAATGGGGCTCGGAGTTGGAACGGTTGTAGCAGACTAGTGTTCCTAGGATGTTTGGGGGAGGAGTGTTTCATCCCTGTCTCCCCACGGTATCGGCCTTTGCACTGTCCTGGAGGATTTCTCCTGTTCTTAGTTGGGAGAGTTCTGCAGGGTGATCACCTGGTAATAATGACAATTATAATAATGGCTGACATATTTTGACTGTTTACTGCCTGCCAGGCTTTGGGCTTTGTAGGTATTATCTTAGTGCATCCTCACACCTGCTCTATGAGATGCAGGGCTGCTGCGGCTGCTAAGTCACTTCAGTTGTGTCTGACTCTGTTCGACCCCATAGACGCCAGCCCACTAGGCTCCTCTGTCCCTGGGATTTTCCAGGCAAGAGTACTGTAGTGGGTTGCCATTGCCTTCTCCGGATGCAGGGCTAGGTCTCTTCGATTGTGTCCTACTCTTTGCCACTCTATGGACTGTAACCTGCCAGGCTCCCTTGTCCATGGGATTCTCCAGGCAAGAATACTGGAGAGGGTTGCTGTGCCCTCTTCCCAGGGGATCTTCCCAACCCAGAGATCAAACCCAGGTCTCTTAGGTCTCCTGCATTGGCAGGCGGGTTCTTTACCACTAGTGCCACCTGGGAAGCCCTGCTCTATGAGATAGCTACCATTATTATTCTATTTTAAGGATGAGAACTGTGAAGCATAGAGAGACTAAAGAGATTGCCAGTAAGCCTCAGAGACAGGACTCAAACTGAGGCAAGCTGGACTCAGTACCACGATCATGACCGCCATAAAATGACTGAGGCTCACACTTTGGCCTTGATTTGGGTCCTTGCAGATGAACAGGACTGAAATCAAACTACCTTTTGGATCCTTCAGTAATCTGGGTAGTTTGTACCTGTGGGCTCGGGCTGAGTCCTGGTTGACAGGGTGACATGGATTGACCATTTGCTCCTTGACAGCCAACTCACTGAACGGATCACTTTTCAGAGATCCAGATGCAGGCAACATCTGGCAGACTGGCAGGGTTATTCTGGCTTTCATCCAGAAGTTTCCCCTTTTCATCCCATGTCGATACAGCTGGGACTTGCATCCCTCTGGACATAATCATATGTGCGAACTTTCTGTTTGAAATACTGTTTTCTGGTTTTTAAAACATCATCTTGTGACTTCACAAAGGCAGGATGTTGGTTTTGGTTCTTCTCTGCAATCTGGGCCTGAGAGACATTCAGCTAAGCTAGAGAGAAATCAGGCTTTGATTTCTCAGCAGCCAGAGTTGGGGGGGGGGGGAACCCTTCCTTTCTCCAACCGGAGAAGCTGGGAAGAGGCTGGCTGCAGAAGGGTGTTACAGGTTAGTAGCTGCTGCATGTTCCCTGCAAGGGTTCCTGACTTGGTGACCTGCTCTTCCAGAGGCTTCGAGTGGGTGATTTCAGAGTAACGGAGTTAGGAATTTGTGATGAAGAGGGCTGTGTCAGCTGAGGGCACTCTTGGGCATTAATGAGAGTGAAAATAAATCTGTGGTGGGAAAGTTCCTGGAGCCTTGGGGAGGAAAGGAGTTCAAGACATCCCAGAGTGAAGATAATGATGGTTTAACAGAAAGTCCTTAGCAAGTACCAATAAGTGAGCAAATGAGGATGACAAGTGAATGAATGAATGAGTATGTAAATGTGTTCATGATGAGTGGGGCTGATGGACTTTGACTTCAGCCTGGATTTGGCAGGATCTGACCCCAAGTACTGACAAGGCAAAGAATACTGTTCTTGTCCACTGGAAGACCCTTCAGCTCAGGATTAGGCAGAGGTAGTCTGGCTGAATTCTTGAACCTTGCCCTCTCACTACACACCCCTCCCCCACCCTGTCCTGCAGGACCCTCTGACCCCTGGGCTCCTCTAGTTCCTGGCTGTGGCAAGGCCTGGAACTCAGGAGACTGCAAAGCTGATGCAGGCTGCAGCCCCAGCACCCCCAAAAGTCTGCAGCTCTCTTCACCTTCCCAACTGCTCCCCCAGCCCTGAGCCACCCCCTCTTCTCTGTTATCACAGTTCTGTGTCCTGGCTTTTTGAGGACTCCAAAGTAAGAGAACTAGGAAATAACTAAAATCTCATTTAGTCCAGCCCTCCCATTTTACAGAAAGGCGAACTGAGGCTCTCGAAGGAATAAAGACTAGCCCCAGGTCACGAGTGAATAGGAAACTGAGCCCTATTATTGTGGGAGGATTTGAGGAAGGTTCCTGTGAGAGCTGGGATAACACTGCACCATTGAGTGGGGTTGGAGGGGGACAGAAGGGGCTGGAGATTCTGGGGCTTGGGTGGTTTTGTCAGGTTTTTCCTGGCTCCTGGTGCCAGGAGCAGCAGTTATGAGTTCCTGGGACCTTGAGTCTCCCAAATGTTTCATGGGAGAGGCAGCAGAGTTGGGGAGAGGTGCTACTTGGGGGTCTGCTCTCCTCTTGGACCTTCTGCTCTAGCAGCACATCTCCAGCCCTCCATTCCTGTCTCCACAGGCAGCTGCACCATCATGGCAGGTGGGCTGAGGGCCAGCGTCAGACCCTCCCTTCCCACACTGCCAGGGCCTCTGTTCTGGTCCCAGGTGTGGAGGGTACCAAGTGTACCTCCCTCTCCACTATATGCACTTGAGCTGTCAATCAGCAGGATAGCCAGGAAGCCCTTCCCCTGTGCAGGCACTGAAGGTATATTTCCATCTGGACACCCGAGATGGACACATGGACAGAGGAGCCTGGGGCTACAGCCCCTCGGGTTGCAAATAGTCAGACACATCTAAAGTGACAGCACACGCACCCAAGGTGGTGAAGTTGGGAGTCAGCCCTGGGTGCTTTTTCTCTCCTCCCTTCCCTGGAGCCAGGGTTGTGCCTGTGGCCAGAATGACTCCTGGGGACAGACACTGGGGTGGAAGGTGGGGGGATATGCCCCTGCACCAGTGGAGATTGGGAAGGCTGACTCTAGAACTCTTGAGAGTTTCCAATATGTGAGACTCAAAACCTAAGATAGTGAGATTGGGACTGAGCTTACCAGAAATCAGATTCAAATAACTCCCTTTACTTCTTTTAGCCTTAGTTTTCTTGTTTGCAAATTGGAAATAGTTCCTGAGACGAGAAAACCTGTGTGAAAATCATCTACAAGCTCTAAGTTGCTGCAGAGATGCAGCATCATTCAATCCCTCAGGATGAGAGGATCAAGGTCAGGATCAAGGCTGGGAATGTGAGCGCCCCGGCGGTTGCCAGCATCTCCTTGATGTGCACTTTCATTGGGTGCTGGCCTCCTGGGCTTTCCTCTAGCCCTGGCAGCAGGGGCTAGGGGTGCCCCCAGTGCTCAGAAGGGTAGGTTCCTCCTAAGGTTCCTCACTTTCTTTCTGAGCAATGAGGCTGGGGGTAGAGCCCCTTCCTAGAACTCCATCCCTAACTAGTTGTAGTGTCCCGCATTCCCTGCCATGGGTTTGAGCACTTTGCAGTGTCTGCTTTCTTTCAGGTTTCAATTTACCCTTAAGCTTTTCTTTCATGGTATGGGGCCAAGAAGAGTCTTTGCAGTGTCCCCAGATCCACAGATGAGATCTGGGTGTGTATGGTGAGGGGAAGATGGGGCAGTGGTCTCTGGAGCTTTCCCCAGAGCTAAGAACTGGCAGGTTACCACCTACTATGTCCCAGCGAAGCTGACGGCATCCACCCAGCATATGTTATTTGGCCTTTCCTGCTTCTTGGCTTGATGTTTTATCAGGACCCCACAGTGTGCCCCCACCCAGTTATACATTAACTTCTGAATAGGGATGAAGGGGACCCCCTTCTCCTTTCCCCGTCTCCCCATCTTGGGCAACAGCTAAGAATCAGAGGGTTTAGAGAGCATTTCTCCCTACCCACCATCTGACAGATGGGGGACCACCCAGAGATGTTCAGTGACTTGTTCTAGGTAACGCAGCAGGCTGGTGGCAGGGCAGGTCCCACTGCTGCCCCAGGACCCATCCCCTGCTGATGCCTCCTCCCTTGTCCCTGAGCTTCAGCTCGCAGGAAGCGCTGGCTGGAGCTGGAGAGGAGACACAAGGGGAATTGTTTTACATTTTTGTTAATCGGGTCTCAGAGAGAGAGAAGGGCTCTGAGCTCATCAGCCAGGAAGGAATCCAATTTGGCTTTTATGGCCATGGTTATTGGTTGTATTTTGTGGGGATCTTTTTATTTTTTATTAATCCAGCAGTCTGGGGGCTGGGGAGTGGACTGGTTGCTGGGCCCCTTGGGCCCTCCTGCTTTCTTGGAGTTCCAGGCAGCAGCCAGGGGGAGAGGTGGTGGAAGAAGCAACCTGGACAGTTGGGTCCAGGCATGCAGTGGGGGGTTTTCAGGAACCTTCTGATCCTTCAGGTGAGGGGTGTCTGGGGGCCTGGCTGTATTTCACAGATTCTGTAAATATTGCTGGTTTTATTAAGCTTTTGTGTCTTGTTCTCAGAGATGCAAGACTGCTTGGTGGGTCTGGGCCTTAAAGCCTGAGTTGTGCAGGCAGAACAGAGTGGGGAGGGAGGGACAAGAGTGGGTCAGTGGGTGAGATACTCTGAACAGTGGAGCTCAGTGGCTAAAAGGACAGGCTCTGACTTGGGCCAGCAGAGGCTCAGGTCTCAGCCCGCTCCTGAAAACTGCCTTATAGAGCTGAGGCTGGGTCAGATGAGTCCACAAGCAAAGCACCGGTGCCAGCACACAGCAGCTTGGTGCTGTGCCAGCCCCTTGCACAGGGTCTTCTCTTTTCTTTCTCTGCCTGGCCCCACCAGGAAGAGCTGGATGGCAGACCTGAATGTCATCATTTCTTCCCTCCCAGGGCCAGAGGAAGGGGCACTTTGTTGGAGGACTGAGTCCTGGCCAGAGATCCAGAAGCCTGAGTCCATCCTCAGAGTCAGGGGCAGGCAGGACTAGCCTGAGGAGAGGCTAGTGTGAGCACCAGCAGGGGGAAGGCCAAAGGCAAAGTCATCTGATGGAGGAAGCCACTGGGAACTGGGAGGGTGGCCAAGGCAGCAGGGTATTGCACAGAATAGTCCTGAACCACCTCCAAAAGAATCACATGGGAGGTGGTATAAATGCAGGTTCCTAGGTACCACCCCTGAGCATGATTGATGGGATCTAGTGCCTGGCCCAGGAGTTTGCATTTTAACAAGCCTGCCCGGCTTCTGATCCATATTAAAGCCTGAGGCTGATGTGTGTGTGTGTGCGTGTTAAGACACTTTAGTCGTGTCCAACTCTTTGCAACCCTATGGACCATAGCCCGCCAGGCTCCTCTGTCCATGGGATTCTCCAGGCAAGAATACTAGAGTGGGTTTCCATTTCCTCCTCCAGGGGATCTTCATAATCCAGGCAGGGATTGAACCCTCCTGTTTAGGCAGGCAGATTCTTACCCACTAGCGTCACCTAGGTAGGAGAGCTGATGTAGCAAAGAATAAGAGTCAGTTCTAGCTGACTTGCCAACCTGCCTATGCACATGGGCCGGGTTTGGGGCACTTCTCATCTTTGAGGCTTTTCATGACCGTGACTCAGCAAGCAGGGTGTCACCACCCCATTTTACAGATGAAGAAACTGAGACTTGCCCAAGCCACCCAGCTAGTAGCAGAGGCAGAGTTTGAACTCAGGACTGCTGCTGCCCTTTTTCCCCAAAACCAGGCCCTGGTGCTCTTAGTTCCAGACATCCCTCCTTCTGTTGGGGGACCAGTTCTGTTCCACTGAGCCCACCAGAGACAGAACATGTGGAATGGGGGGAACCTAGGCTGTTGTGACAATTAATGTTGGTTTCTCTGGTGCTGCTATGTTTCCCTGGGTGATATATAGATGAGATCAAAGCTTGTTTGCCTGATATATATCGAGCTGTTGGGCTTACGAGTCAGTGCCCGCAGTTTCCTCACCAGCTGTCAGCCTGGGGAGCCCAGCCGTCCTTCATGTGCTCCATCTTTGCAGCCTGGTCTCTGAGAAATGAGGGGTCTGGACAGGCTCCCACATAGAGCCCCCCTCCCAACCCTCTTCCCTCTCCCACCCCTACCTGGGCTTACAATAAATAAGCCCAGATTTTCTTTGGGGAAGAAGGGGTCACTCTAAGTTTCCTGCCCTCTGCTGGCACATTTAGCCACTGAGGATGGTGTTTCTTGGGGGGCAGGAGGTCTGATGGGGAGTAAGTAGGTACACGTGTTTGCTTCAGCTGCAGCTGCAAAGCCAGACTTCCTCAGGGCTGGGGCAGGGAGGATGGGAGTAGTAGATTTAGGGTCTTCTTGGGGGAGAGGCTCAGAAAGTCACCCAGCCACACTCTTCTGTGGATTTGGAGAGCTCTGGAGAACAGAGCTTCTTTACTAGCTCTGTTCCCATTTTTGTCTGAGATTCTGGGTAGGACTTGGGGCTTCTTGAGAGAAGTTTCTAGGAGGGTTGTAGGATGCAGATGCTACAGTGGGGCTCCCTGCTTCACTCACACTTACCCTCTAGGGAAATTATATTAGTGAGTGCTCTTCCAGAGAAGCAGAACCAATAGGATGTAGATTAAGTAATTAGGTAGGTAGGTAGTATTAGTTGCTTAGTCATATCCGACTCTTTGCGACCCCATGGACAACAGCCTGCCAGACTCCTCTGTCCATGGAGTTTTCCAGGCAGGAATACTGGCATGGGTTGCCATTCCCTTCTCCAGGGAATCTTCCCTACCTAGGGATTGAACGTGGGTCTCCTGCATTGCAGGCAGATTCTTTAACATCTGAGCCACCAGGGAAGCCCCGGTAGGTAGGTAGGTAGGTAGATAGAGGGATAGAGAAGTTGAGACTTCAAGGTCTGCAGTTGGCAAGCTGGGACCCAGGAGAGCTGATGCTGTAGTTCCAGTCTGTGTCCAAAGGTCTGAGAGCTAGGACAGCTGGTGATGTAACCTCCCATCTGAAAGCCAACAGACTAGAGACCCAGGAGGAGCCAGTGTTTCAGTCTGAGTCTGAAGGCTGGAAAAGATCAATGTCCCAGCTCAGGCAGTCAGCAGGGAGCATTCCCTTTCACTTAGCCCTTTTGTTCCATTCAGGTCTTCAACTGATTGGATATGGCCCACCCGTGTTAGGGAGGATCATCTGCTTTACACAGTCTGTACATTCAGAATCATGTTTGGTCAGATGCATGGCATCCCATGGGGTTTCCCAGGTGGTGCTAGTGGTAAAGAACCTGCCTGCCAATGCAGGAGACATAAGAGACATGGGTTTGATTGCTGGGTCGGGAAGATCCCCTGGAGGAGGGCATAGCAACACACTCCAGTATTCATGCCTGGAGAATCCCATGGACAGAGGAGCCTGGTGGGCTACAGCCCATGGGGTCTCAAAGGACTTGAAGCAACACGGCTGAAGCGACTTAGCACGGACGCGCTGGCATCCCATGGCCCAGTCAAGCTGACATACAAAATTAACTGTCACACCCATGCTTTCCTTGAAGGGAAGGCCAGGCTTCCAAGACTGCTGGAGCCTTCCTTTGCATCATGCCCTGAGCTGCCTGAAACCTACCAAAGGGTGAATTGCTGAGACCTGTGTGATTTCAGGTCTTATGGGGATGCTGCTGCTGCTGCTACTGCTGCTAAGTTGCTTCAGTCATGTCTGACTCTGTGCGGCCCCATAGATGGCAGCCCACCAGGCTCCCCCATCCCTGGGATTCTCCAGGCAAGAATACTGGAGTGGGTTGCCATTTCCTTCTCCAATGCATGAAAGTGAAAAGTGAAAGTGAAGTCGCTCAGTTGTGTCCAACTCTTAGCGACCCCATGGACTGCAGCCTACCAGGCTCCTCCGTCCATGGGATTTTCCAGGCAAGAGTACTGGAGTGGGGTGCCATTGCCTTCTCCGGGGATGCTGCAGTCTTGCTAAAAGGCAATGGGTTTCTTCAGTGAGAACCAACACCTCAGTTCTCAAGGAACTCCAAGAATGCTTGGAATGGTAAACAGAACACAGGCTTTAGGATTGGTAGACCTGAGGTTCAAATGCTAGTTCCACCCCTTATTAAGCTGTGTGACCACAAGACAGTCACTTAACCTCTATGATTGTTTATTACTCTGTAAAATGGGGAACTTATAAAGCCTCCCCTGCGGGGCTGATATATGAGAGGGTGTTTGCACACAGTAGATGCACAGCTAATTATGTTAGGCTTCTCTTCCTGGGTGTCAGTTTCTGTATTGAGCTAGTTGGACTTTCAGCTTCACCCCATCTGTGTGATTCTGATGCAGTTCTGCCACCGTGTCTGCAGTGTATCTGCAGCCTCCCTGCCTGAGATGGAGTATCCTGGTCTCCGAGAAGAATTTGGAATTCTGGATGGCAGGCACATAGCTGGGGCACATAGAAAGTGGCAGACTCTCAGAAGCTGGGGTATTAGGATTTAGGATAGTGGCACCAAGGAGGGACCAAGTCCTCCTCTTTCCTTTCATCTCTTTCCCACCCAGATGAGCTGAATTCACCAAAGGGGAGATCCATAACCAGGGAGTGGAGAAGGGTACAATATCCCCACTTCAGCACATCGGGAGAAAACGGAGCTGTTCGACTCAAAATACTTCATTTTGAATTTCTGCCTGAATCTCTCAGCCCAAGAGTAAGAGAATCAAAGACCCAGGATGTTTTCAAGGACCAGGGAGGCAAAACACCCTGAGACAAGAAGAAAAAGCTGATTAGCTCCTAATTGCCGTTAAATTATATATACATATATGTGTTTTAAGCCGAATCTGCATGGCTAATGTGATTTTTTGATTACATTTTAATAGTCTGGCTGGGATGGGGGAATGATGAAGGAAGGGTTCTGTCACCCTTCACCATAAGGAGGGAAGTTGTAAACAGGGATATAGGAAGGCTCGGGGGTGGGTCCACATCCCTGGGATCCTTTCTGGAGAATAGCAGGGCCCAGTATGGGGCTGGGGGTGTCTTTGAGGCAATACTGCTTCCCACCCTAAGTCCCATTCTGTCCGAATGGGGAAGTCCATCTGCCTTGTGACTTGACAAATGCCTCTTTCCTAGACCTTAAAAATAGCTTCCCTGTATTGGCTCTGTGGGTCCCCATGTCATCTTCCCCAGGCCTAGTTGTTCCCTAGGACTGCCCAGTAATGACTTTTAAAATCTTAAAAGAAAAAGAAATATAACCTTGGATAAGACTGTTTGCTGGGCTTCATTTCTAAGCTGTGAAATGAAGTAGTTGGACCAGTGCTCTGAAGCCTTCTGGGTCTGATAAGCCAGGATCTCCTTCCTGGTCATTTTAAAGACCCCCCAACCCCCACCGCCACCCCCCCCCCCAGTCCATCTCAGGGGAACAGAAGACTCCACAGTGACTCACTCACTGGGCATTTACCACCTCCCGCTCTCCCTAGGTCCTTCTGCTTTCTAACCAGGGTCTCTCTTGCTGCAATACTCCCTGTTTCTTTTTGGAGGACAGAGCCCCACCTCCTCCGATGCCTATTATAGTAACTCCTCAAAGAGTTGAAGGCTGTTAGCAAAATCCCTTCTACACACATACATACATGTCCTATTTTAAACATGTTTTTAAATAACATTTATAATTCTAAAAGGAAGGCTGTACCTGATCATTGTAGAAATATTGGAAAGAGACAAGTATAAAGAAGAAAATAAAAATCACTCATAATTCTCCTAGTCAGAGATAATCACTATTAATGGGTTCTTTAAAATGCATATATATGTAGTTTTTTTTTTTTTTTTTTCCTGTTATAAAATTGGGATTAGGCTGCAAATGTGGCCTTGGCTTGCCTCAGGCTTGGCCCTTGAAACTGGGCCAGGTTCTTTTTCTCCTAGGCCCCACCCACCCACCCCCACCCCGCCACTAGTGTCTGCTGTTCCCCTTTAGGTGGCTGTCTCATTTGCCTTTCCCAAGAGGAGGGAGACCATGTTCCATGGATGTGTCCACCTTGGTTCATGAGATCCCAGGAGTCCCAGAATTTAATTCTGACTATCTCTGAGTGTGTGTGAGTGTGTGTGACAGACACAGATGGAAAGGGAGGGAGAAAGCACACACGCAGGTCGCTGAGCAGGAACACCCTAATGGGAGATCATACAGGCTGGATCACAGTCCCCGGTGATCACAGTCCGACTTCAGGCTCTTTGTCTGAGCCAGTGACAAATATCAAAGAAGCCATCCTTATCTCCTTTCCACAGAGCAGCTGGAGCTCTTCACTAAGCTAATCAATTCCCATCATTTGAAAAAGGAAAACAAATTTGTGATTTGTTGCCCATCCTGGGAGCGGGTGCTGAGAACAGGGTGGTCAGCTGAGGCATTAGTGTCAGACCCCAGCTGCTAGCTGGGTTGGTGGAGACTCTCAGATTGTACCCATCCCCCCTTGGCCTGCAGACTCGGGCTTCTCAGAGAGTCTGGGGGTGTCACAGCTGGAGGGACCTGGGCTTTTACCATTCCACTGCCAGATGGGGGAGACAATATCTCCCATATCCCAGATGGGGGAGACAGGGCACCAAGAGGTGGCCGGGACCAGGGCCACATGGAAAGTTGGAGGCTGAGCTGGGTCTGGAGCCATGTGTGGTATCCCACATGGCAGTTTTTCTTTTCAGGAGTAGACTGGGAAGGAGGGCATGGAAGTGGATGGGGGGAGGGGAGTGACAGTAAAAGAAGCCATCAGGTCTACTTCCTGCTCATCTGTCTCATCCTCTCCAGGATCCTTCACACCCAAGACAGAAGAAACCACACTCTCTGGCCTATGTTTATATTATTTGGTATCTGACTGTCCTCTGTCCAAGGAGAATCCAGGCGGTATTTCTACCTAATATCTAACCCAGATGCTTCTGCTGCTTCTGAGATTCGCTTTCCTTCTTTCATTTAACAAATACCCGCGAACTACTGACACACACCCCGGCCCCCAGGCAGGAGTATTTTAGACCATGGGAACCCAGCAGGGAACACAACAGTCAAGTCCCTGCTCCCTTGGAATTTATGTCTACTGGGCTATGGGGCTCTCACTGGGAGACCAAATGGCTGTGCTTAATTTTCTGATCACTTAAATCTAGCAAGCACAGACTGCAGGACACAAAGTCATGTGGGACAGATTTCCATTGCAATTGTTCACTTATTATTGCTATGGAACAGCTAACCCAAAACCTAGTGATGTATGGCAGCTGACATACTATGTTCATGGATACTGTGGGCCAGAATAGAGCACAGGAGAGGGTGGCTTAGCTCAACTCCACAGTTCCCGAGTCTCAACTGGGACAACTAGAAGGTTGGGTATTACTTGGTGGCTAGGGGCCCAGAATCACTGGAGACATTTTCACTCATATCTGGTAGTTGATGATGGCTGTCAACTAGGTTGTCAGCAGGAGCTCCTATGTGTAGTCTCTGCATGGGCTAGTTTGGGCTTCCTTACAGCATGGTGGCTAGGTTCCAGGGATGAATGTCCCAAGAAAGCCAGGTGGAAGCTGCATCTCCATTTTAACCCAGCCTCAGAAGTCACAGAGCATCTAGATTCAAGGGAAGGAATGAAGATATAACTTCTTGGTGGGATAAGTCTTATTACAGTCACATCATGAGAACATTGAGATGGGAGACATTGTCGTGGCCATCTTTGGCAAATACAATGGACCACATGGATGTTTTAGGAGTCCAAAGCCTTTTGTGAGGAAGCAGAGTGTAAAAGAACAGTGGCTATCATTTCTCAAGCACTTATACCTCCTAGGCACTATGGTCAGCCTGCTGTTTATATCATCAAGCAACCTCTGTGGTGAGTACTGTTAGCCTTGTCTTGCAGATGGAAAAACTGAAGCTCAGAAATATACTGCCTGCCTTAAGTCATACAACTGGGATTTGCATCCAAGTCTGTCTGCCTCCCAAATCATGACCTTTACCACTGCTACAGTGCCTCTCCCTGCCTGTCCTTGAGTAAATTTTTATCCCAGAAGTGTGGTGAGAAGCTTGGACACATATCTTGGAAGGGGTTGGGGTGGCTAGTGTTCAGATCTGGGAAGTCTTCTTGGCAGAGGTGACACTTGAACAAGGTCTTGAAAGATGTTTTAAACTTGGACTTCTGGGGCAGAAAGTAGCATTCCTGGTGAGGTAACAATGGGCTAGCAGGATCATTCAGGGAGTGCTGACATGACCCAGAATCCTGGTCTTAGACCTACTTACATGCCAACACATTGAAAACTGTACCTTGGGTAAGGGTCTGGGGGCCAGTGGATGGATTTAGTCCCCAGAAAAAATGCAAGCATCCAGTGTCCCTCTCCACTATACTACCATCAACTTCCTCCTTCAGCAGTTAGGGATGGAGTGGAGGCTCCCACACACAACCCCCACCTCCATGTGCAGATTTGTGTTTGCCCTTTGGAGATGGGGTGAGCCTGAGCTGCCTCTGGTTTACTCCCACGAGTTTCTGCTGATGCAAACTGAGCCTCAGAGCAGGTACCATCCCCTCAGGAGGCTAGGTTTAGGGTGTCAGAAATGAGAAATTTAATTATTGCATCCGTAGGAATCTCTAATATTTCTGGAGCAGTTCCTGCCCCTTCCAGTCTCTCTCCCTTTCAAGTCTTCCTCTCTCATCCACACTTGGCACCCTCTCCCTCACTCTTCTGTTTTTCTCTTCCTTTATTTCCCTATTTGCATCTATCTCCAACCCCTGCCCCCTAACTCCACTCTCCTGTCTCCTGTTTTCAATTTTCTCTGTCTCTCATCTCTCCCAGATCCTGTCTGTCTTTCTCTCTCTGTTTCCTTCCTTCCCCTCGCCCTCTCTTCTTCACTTTCTTTGGGATGATGGCAGCCTGTTCTCTTCCCGGACAGACCGTCTAATTGAAATGGAGCATTCTAGAGAATGTTAATAGGAAAAGCAGCATTAATTAGCCAATGCTGGCATAATTAGCTTCCTTCTCTCACTGCCTGGCGTCTAACTAGATAATGAGTCTCTTTCCGTCCAAACAGAGGGCAGGCAGGACAAGGGGGCAGGCCATACCTGAGGATACCGGGGGGCCTCCTGCCTTTGGGCCACCCTGCTGGAGTCCTCAGACTGCCCTCTCCTGCCAGGCCCTCCTGCGGCTTGTGCCCACATCTTGGGGAGACAGATGCCCGGCCTCTGTCTGTGCCCAAAGTTTTGACGTCCCTGGAGTTGCATATTAAGTGGTCTGAGCCCGACAAACAGTGGCTGCAGCTGCAGCATCCCAAAGAGGGGGTGGGGAGTATTGAGAGTTCTTGAGGACTATGACAGGCATCTAGTGCTGTCAGAGCCACGTGGGCAATGGCTGAGCACATTACAGTCCCCAGAGAGGAGCAAAGAAATGTATTCATGTGGTATATGATAACAAACAAACCACACAGACTGCAGGGTGCTTCCTCCCTAGACCTTCCCCACAATCGTGTGAGGCAGAAGCGGCCACCTGTGCTTAATAGACAAAAACTCTGAGGCTCACTCCCTTGCCAGTGTTCACACTACCAGGACCCAAACAAGGGTCCAGTTCCAGAGAGCGTGTTCTTTCCCTTCTACCCTGATACTTTTGGACAACTTTGTAGTTGCTCGTTAAATAAAAGTGATTGCGACGAAGTCACATCTCACATTGGCTTTGAGTTCTAAAATCAGAGAATGCAGCAAAAATTGGGAAATCATGCATAATCAAAATTCCCCTCGAATATCCCTTTCTTGTGGAGGAATATCTCTTCTGTTTGCAACTGGGCACTGATTCTCCTTTTTCAGTGGCCTTGAAAGCCCTATCTAGTTGGGAGCTGTGACGGGCAAAGAAAAAGGATTTTTTCTTTCTGTTTTGTACACATGTGGTTGAATTCAGTTAAGTGCAGCTAAGTGCCTGTTTGATGCGATTCCATTGTAGGATCTGTCTTGGTTATGAGTGGGCAAGGTTAACACTCGGGGTGGGCGACTGCAGCTATGGGAGCACCATCCTCTCCTTCTCTGTAGCCTGCTCACCCTCTCCCTCTCCTGTAGGCTATGGACTCAGAGGATGACCCCTTGCTGCAAGATGTGTGGCTAGAGGAGGAGCAGGAAGAGGAGGAGGAAACAATGGGTGAGGCCTTTAGGAGGGGCCAGAAGAAGCTGGGGCCCCACGCTGGAGCAGGGAGGCAGTGTTGCTGGCGGCGCTGGACCTTGCCGTCCCGGCCCCCAGCCTCGGGCTTCTGGAGTACCCTGGGCTGGGCCTTCACCAATCCGTGCTGTGCAGGGCTGGTGCTCTTTCTGGGCTGCAGCATCCCCATGGCCTTGTCAGCCTTCATGTTCCTCTACTACCCGCCACTGGACATTGACATCTCCTACAATGCCTTTGAGATCCGCAACCATGAGGCCTCCCAGCGTTTTGACGCCCTCGCGCTGGCGCTCAAATCCCAGTTTGGGTCCTGGGGGCGCAACCGACGCGACCTGGCCGACTTCACTTCTGAGACACTTCAGCGCCTCATCACAGAGCAGTTGCAGCAGCTACATCTAGGGAACCGCTCGCGGCCGGCCGCCCGCGGCCCACACACGGTGGTCGCTGTAGCTACACAGAACGGCTTGTTGTGGGACACCGCCACCGCCCAGAAGCCAACAGCCAATCGAAGCGGGCGTCTACGGCGAGAGGCTCCACCCCTGGAGAGGCCGGCAGCCAACCAGAGTGAAGCCCCGATAAACCTAGGGCCAGACAAGAGTGGGCGGCGTCCACCCAGTTCCCCGCCCCCCACAGCAGCCACGGCCAATCAGAGCCGTGCCCGCCGTGGCGCCTCGCGCTGGGACTACTCACGCTCCTATGTGAGCGCCAACACCCAGACGCATGCGCACTGGCGCATCGAGCTCATCTTCCTGGCACGTGGCGACGCCGAGCGCAACATTTTCACGAGTGAGCGGCTGGTCACAATCCACGAGATTGAGCGCAAGATCATGGATCACCCGGGCTTCCGGGAGTTCTGCTGGAAGCCCCATGAAGTGCTCAAGGACCTGCCGCTCGGCTCCTACTCTTACTGCTCCCCGCCCAGCTCACTCATGACTTACTTCTTCCCCACTGAGAGGGGTGGCAAGATTTACTATGATGGCATGGGCCAGGACCTGGCCGACATCCGGGGTGAGCAGCCCTAGGTGGGCTGGGGTGGGGCCTATAGGGACCTGGTCTGAAGGACCCTGGAGGCGGGGCTTGTGAGGGGTGGAGACTGAGAATAGGTGGGGCTTGGGATGAAGGGGCATGGTTAATAAGGTGGGGGCGGGGCTTGGAGGTTAAAGAAGGCTTGACTCTGCAGTACTCTCCAGGTTGGTAAGAGGATGGAGTTGGAATTGGCTGTGAAGTGGAGTCAGGCTGGAGCTGAGTGCTGGGCAGGCCTGCAGGCCATTTATTGAAGAAAGGCAGGGAGAGGGTTGGGTGTGAGATGGGATCTGAGAGAGGCAAGGAAGGAGGTGCATACCTAGATTGATGGAGATTGGGAGTTACGCTATGCCCAGAGTTAGATAAAGCTTGGGCTGGGGCTGGGGCATGACGTTGGTTAGAGGGGAGCTGGCATGTGGTTACAGAGCACTGGGCATTTGGAGAGAGGCTGAGGTTGCAGGAAGATCAAGGTGGATTCGTTTGAGGTACATTAGGGATGAGAGTTGAGAAAGGATGGGGAGGGGACAGAGGCTGGCTGTGGGGGCAGAGCTTCGATATGTCTTTTAAGGGGGACATGGCAGGGTTCTAAGTAGATGAAGGTGGGACTGGGATGGGAAGGAGTTACAGGACTGCAGAGACTGAGCATTGGTATTAGGTGAAGTTCAAGCCAAAATGAAGGTGTAAACTTAGTGGGAGCCGCCTGAGCAGATCTTGGGGGGCTGCTCTTTTTGGGCAGCAGTGATTTCTCTAAACCATCCCTCTGTCCTGTTAGAGACAGTTGGAGGCAGCCCAAGCTGGGACAGTTTTCCATTTCCTTAAAAAGGGGGTGAGATGTTCAGGAGGGCAGGATGACCCTGATGGAAGGTTTGTGGGAGCTGACTTACTGAGCTCCTTGGACCTCTTGACCCCTGCCCCTGCAGGCTCCCTAGAGCTGGCCATGACTCACCCAGAGTTCTACTGGTACGTGGACGAGGGCCTCTCCGCAGAAAACCTCAAGAGCTCCCTCCTACGCAGCGAGATCCTCTTTGGAGCACCCCTGCCCAACTACTACTCTGTGGACGATCGCTGGGAGGAGCAGCGGGCTAAGTTTCAGAGCTTTGTGGTCACCTATGTGGCCATGCTGGCCAAGCAGTCCACTAGGTAGGCAGTCCAGCTGCATCTGATGTGTGCCTGTCCTTGTTTGAACCAGGAAAGGGCTGTATTAAGGTAGGGAATTGGTTTCCAGGTGGTTCTTTCTCATACATCCCAGATCCCCTTCTGCAACCTTTTCCCTGGAAGCCTTTATTTTCAAATCAGAGGCAGAGCCAGATACATCCTCATCATCACTCTGACAGATGAAAGGACGCTTTTCTTGATCAGTGCTAATGGTTAGTGAACATGACAGCTTTGGAGAACTTCTGCCCTGGAGGTCTTGGGTATTGATTTTCTCCTGCAATGGTGCTAGAAGGCTTTCTGGAAGGAGTATTAACCAGGGAGTAAGGAGTTCCTCTCTGCCTTTACTATCCAAGGAGATAGAGGGCAAGTCACTTCACTTCTCTGGGCCTCTGTTACTGCTAAAATGGGAATGATGAGTCCTGCTACCCTTCTGCGGTCATTAGAAGGAGATGAGTTAAGAGATGTGACAGAGATTTTGGGCAGTAGGTGCTCTGATTGTCTTCCAGTCCTTGGGATGTGTGTCTGAGAAACAACTGGGCCCCTGCCCACCAGGTAAAATCATTTGATAGTTCATCTGTCAGTCCTGTGGGGTAATAACTCCAATGCCTTTCAGTCTCTTGCCCTGACAAGTCAACCCCTGGCACAGGAGGAATCATTCTGTCTGAAAGACCCTCGTTCCTTTATTGAACAGCTACTGTAATAATCAAAGCTAACATTTATTGTGCTTGCCCCATGCCACATACTGTCCTAAGTCATTTATACACACCATCTAACTTAATTCTTACACCATACTGACGAGAGAGGAGCTGTTAGGATTTTCTCCATCCTATAGATGAGGAAACTGAGGCACAGTACAATTAAGTAAACTGTCAAAAGTTTTGAGGCTCATCAGTGGTGGAATGGGATTAAAATCCAGGGTTTCTAATGCAGTGCCCTAGCGCTATGTGTTTTTACAGCAGTTGCTGTACTGAGTCTTCTTGCAGCTGTGCTTCATTGCCAGGCAAACCCCTGTTCATCTACTAAGATCCAACCTGGCTATTTTTTTACTTGAGATTGCATTAAATTATCACCATACCCATTTCCACAGACTCTTTGCTTCTCCATAAGACAGGCACAGGCTTTGTAGTAAAATATATCTGGGGTCAGATCCCAGTTACTCCACCTAGATGGGAGTTTCAACGGGCTGTTTCACCTCTCTGAGCCTCAATTTCGTCATAGTGCTTGTCACTCTGTATTTTACTTTTTTAATTCCTTGTCATTCAAAGTGCAAGTCGAATTAGCATTAACATCACCTGGAGACTTGTTAAAAATGTAGAATATCAAGGCTTTTCCCAGACCTATAGAGTTTGCAGGTGACTTATTTGGATATATAAGTCTGAAAAAGTTCTGGTTTAATTATTTCTCAGTAGAGTGTGAGTTTGTTGAGGACTGGGATTGTTACTGCTTCCTTTTCTGTAGGCGTAGCCCCTAGCACAGTACCTCTTTGTCTGAGGAATGAATGGGTGGCTGGCTGGATGGAGGTACCTTAGGGAATGGTCCTTGGCTGGGTTGGGAATCTGGGAAGGGCTGGCAGTTAACTTCTGCTTAATACATTCAGCTGCTGAGACAAAACCCCTGTCCTGGGTTAAAAAAAAACAATTCTCTTTCCCTTACCATCCCCCTAGAGCTTCATAGGAATGGTGATAACCAGGGCCTCTGTAGTCTTGACGTTAATGCCTTTAGATCAATAAAATCTTTTTTTTTTTTTAATCAGTCTATTACTTGTTACCTGAGAAATGACAACATACATCTTGACTTATTACAAAGAATACTACAAATTATCACTTTTACTGCTTCTCTGATAATACCAGAATCTTAGAACTCATTCATTGCATTTATACCCCTTCAGTCTTTTGCCTTATTGTTACATGCATTTTAATTCTATATACATTTTAAACCTCATAAGACATTACATTTTTATTTTACTCAGTCAGAATCCATATTTACTCACATATTTATGTTTTCTGTTGCTCTTCATTACTTTCTACAATTTCATGTTTCCCTCTGGGATCATTTTTCTTGTATCTGAAGAATTCTCTTTAGTATTTTTTTTTTAGTGCAGGTTTGCTAGTGATAAATTCTCTGTTTGTCTAGAAGGCATCTTTATTTTACTTTCATTTTTGAAATATATTTCTTCTGGTATAGAATTTACAGTTATTTTCTTTAATACTTTAAAAGATATCAGTCCATTGTGTTTTGACTTTCATCATTTTGGAGGGGGGGAGTCAGCTGTAAATCTTTTTGTTGCCCCTTTGAACAATTGTCTTTTTTTTCCCCTGGCTACTTTTAAGATTTCTCTTTGTTTTTGGTTTCAACAATCTTACTACTGTATTTTGATACGGTTTTCTTTGTATTTGTTCTGCTTGAGGTGCACAGACCTTGAATCTGCTGGTATATAACTCATCACTTTTAGGAATTTCTGGGCTATTATGACTTCAAATATTGCTTCTACCCCATTCTCTGTCCTATCTCCTTTAAGGATTCTAACTACATAAATGTTAGATATTTTCAAAGTCTCATGTGTTTTCTTTTATTTATGACTATGATAATAAAATATGGGAGCTGGAAAGATAAGCTGAAGAGTCTGGGTAATCAGCATGCTGCTCTCTTCATTTTAAAAATTTAATTAAAAATTTTTAATATAATTTTAAAAGTTACACTCCATGTACAGTTATTGCAAAATATTGGCTATATTACCCATGCTGTATAATACATTCCTATAGCTTATCTTATATGAGTCCCATATGTTCTCAGGTTTTTCTTTGCTTTGCATGTTTTGGTTTAGATATTCCAATTCACTGATCCTGTCTTCCGTTGTATCTAATTTGATGTTTAATATCTCTTGAGATTTCAAAGTTAATGTTTTTCTGTTGAGGATTTCCAGTAATTCTTTATTATAGATCTAAATCCTTGGTGAAATTTTTCACCATTTAATTTATTTGGTGCATATTCTCCTCTGTGTTCTGAAGCATATTAAGTTAGATTATTATGGATGAAAGTAAAAGTAGCTCAGTCACGTCCAACTCTTTGCAACCCCATGGACTATACAGTCCATGGAATTCTCCAGGCCAGAATACTGGAGTATTCCCTTCTCTGGGGGATCTTCCCAACCCAGGGATTGAACCCAGGTCTCCCACATTGCAGACCAATTCTTTACCAGCTTAGGTTATTATGGATATCTTTTGGTTTTTTCCCTGTGGTCTGTTCTTTCACTTGGTTTTTGGTCATGTGGTCTTGCCTGTGGGTATGCCTGGTAATTTTTACTGAGTAATGAATATTGTATGTAAAAACATAGAGGTCCAGATGATGTTATTTCTTCCAGAGAAAGTTTATCTTTCCCTCCACTAGGCAGATGGTGTTGTGGCTGATCACCTTAAACAAACAGCAGATACACAGAGTTGAGGCTGGTTTGTAGTCCTGAAAAGTCACAGCCTACCTCTAGTTTGCCCTTGGTTCTCTAGGATTTTCACCTGAGAGCCTAGTGTATTCTGCAGAGCCCATTTCCCCTGACATGTTCCAAACCCTAAGCTTTGTCTCTCAAAAGAGCTAAAAATATCTCTTCTCTGGTTTTTCTGAGGCTTTCTGCTTAAGTTTGTAGCCTCATACTCTAGACTGCCCCAGTATTTGGCAGAAGTGCTGCAGAAGAAACTGGTTTTATGCTTTGCTGGTCTGCAAGTCTCTACCCACAGCTCTGCTAGTTTTTCTGACTCCCTGCTTAGATTTTCAGCCTCCTGCCTGTGTTCAGAATTAGCAGATACCTCCAGGGTAAACACAGCTGTAGAAGGGAAGCTTATCTTTTGTAGGTTCTTCCCTTTCTAGAGTCTCAGCTCTCTAGTTTCATTGCTTCAGGAAATCTCTAATATCATCAAATAGATGATTTCTCAGTTTTATTTGATTTCTTAGTAGTTCTAAGCAGGAATATTGGTCTTGCATGAGCTATTTCTTTCTACTCAAGAGTAGAAGTTTGGGCCTATGTCTTTTTATAGCTGGAAACTAAAAGAGGACCTAGAACCTAGAAAGTGTTCTATAAATGCTATACAAATGAATGAATGAATGAACAATTGACCAAACTTTCAGTTTTCTATTCTAATGAAAGCTCAATTAACCCTTTGTTGAATTTAATTCAAAAAAGTAGTCAATCCAAAGATCTTTTCTACATTTTTTTAAGTGTCCTGTTTGACTTTTTAAAACAGCTTTGAGTTGATATTCACTAGCTGCATATATTTAAAGTTTACAATTTGATTAGTTTTGACCCATGTATACACTATGAAACATTTATCACAATCAAGTTAATGAATGGATCCATCACCCTCAGAAGTTTACTCATGTTCCTTTGACAGTCACTCCATCCTGCCTCACCTTCCTTCCCATTCCACCCCAGGACCACTTTCTCTTTTCTATCACTATATATTGGTTTTCATTTTCTGATTTTGTATATATGGCATCATATAGAATGCACAGTTTTGACTGATCTCATTCACTCAGCCTAATTGTTTTGAACTGTATCCATGTTGTTGCATGTATTGACAGTTTATTCTTTTTAAGTGCTAAGTAGTATCACTGTGTGGAGATGCCACCTTTTGTTCATCCACTCACTTCTTTATGGGTATTTGGGTTATTTCCAGGTTTGGCTATTGTAGATAGAGATGCTACAAAGCCTTTGTGTGAACAAATGCCTTCATTTGTCTCAGATAAATATCTGGGAGTGGTATGACTAGATCATATGATAGGTGTATATTTAACTTTAAAAAAAAAACCATGAATGTATTTTTTTTTAAGATTTTTTTATGTGGATCATTTGTTTAAAATCTTTTTTGAATTTGTTACAATACTCCTTCTGTTTTATGCTTTGGTTTGTTGGCCGCATGGTCTGTGAGATTTGAGCTCCCCCACCAGGGCTTGAACCTACACCCCCTGCACTGGAAGGCAAAGTCTTAACCAATGAACTTCAGGGAAGTCCCCATGTGAGTTTAACTTTTTAAGAAACTGTCAGATTGTTTTCCAAATTAATTGTACCATTTTACATTCTCACCCAGTATATAAGAATTCCAGTTCCTCCACAAACTCTCTAACACTTGATATGGTCAGTTTGAAAGTGAAAGTGTTAGTCACTCAGTTCTGTCCAACTCTTTGCGACCCCATAGACCATAGCCCACCAGACTCCTCTCTAAGGGGTTCTTCCTGACCCAGGGATTGAACCTGGGTCTCCTGCACTACAGGCATATTCTTTACCATCTGAGCCACCAGGGAAGTCCATGGTCATTTTAAAAAGTCTAAATTAGCCATTCTGTGTAGTGATATCTCATTGTGATTTTAACTTGGATTTCCGTACTTCCTAGTGATGTTCACATGCTTATTTGACATCCATTTGTCTTTGTTGGTGAACAATTTAGATCTTTTGACTATTTTAATACTGGCTTTACATTTAGTTCTGTGATATTCCATTTTTAGTTCATCTTTGTATATGGTGTAAGACATACACTACATATACTTTATATATAGCATAACATGCTGATATTTATTATTTTGTATGGATAGCCAGTTGTTCCAGCATCATTTGTTTAAAAGATCATTCTTTCTTCACTGAATTGGCTTAGAATCTTGGACAAAAGTCTTTTGTCTATATATATGTGGGTCTATTTCTGGACTCTGTTCTATTCCATCAACCAATTTTTAAAATTTTATTTACACATTGGTATTACACTGTCTTGATTATGGTAGCTTTATGCCATGTCTTGTCCAAGTGTTGGTCTTCCAACTTTTTGTTCTTTTTCAAAGTTATTTTAGTTATTCTGGGGCCTTTACATTTCCCTATGAATTTTATTTTGTGTTATTTATTTATTATTTCTTAATGGTTGGTTCTCTTTTTTGGGGGGGGGCCATACCATGTGGCATGCAGGAGCTTAACTCCCTGACCAGGTTGGAACCCATGCCCCGTGCAGTGGAAGTACAGAAAACTAACCACTGGACTTCCAGGGAATCCCCTTCCAGTGAATTTCAGAAGCAGCTTATCCATTTCTCCAAATAAAAGTCCACTGGGATCCTGATTATGTTTATGTCAAATACTTGGATCAATTTGAGGAGAAATGACATCTTAACAGTATTGAGTCTTATGACCAATTAACCTGGTGAATCTGATATCTTTTGTCAGATTTGTCCCTATTTCACATTCTTATTCTATTGTAAATGATATTTTTAAAAATTTCCTTGTTAGTTGAAAGTATATCAGTTGTTAGTTGCTTGTATTGGGTTGACCAAAAAGTTTTTTTGGGTTTTTCTATACCATGTATGGATGTGAGGGTTGGACCATAAAGAAAGCTGAGTGCTGAAGAATTTATGCTTTTGAATTGTGATGCTAGAGAAGACTCTTGAGAGTCCCTTGGACTGCAAGGAGATCAAATCAATAAATCCTAAAAAAAAATCAATCTTGTATATTCATTGGAATGACTGATGCTGAAACTGAAGCTCCAATATTTTGGCCACCTGATGCAAAGAACCAACTCATTGGAAAAGACCCTGATATTGGAAGGATTGAGGGCAGAAGGAGAAGAGGGCGGCAGAGGATAAGATGGTTAGATAGCATCACCAACTCAATGGACATAAATTTGAATAAACTCTAGGAGATAGCGAAGGACAGGGAAGCCTGGTGTGCTACAGTCCATGGGTTCACAAAGAGTCAAACAAGACTTTGTGACTGAACAACAACAATGCCATGGAAAGCCCAGATGAACGTTTTGGCCAACTCAATATATAGAAATATAATTGACTTTGGGTCCTGCGACCTTGGTAAGCTCCCTTATAAGTTCTAGAAATTTTTTCATAGGTTCTATTTAATTTTCTACATAATCAATCATGTCTTTTGCTAATAAAGATAGTTTTACTTCTTCCTTTCCAATTTGGATTTCTTTTACTTCTTTCTCTTGCCTGAATGCACTGGCTAGAACCTCCAATACAATGTTGAATGAAAGTGATGAGAATGGACAACCTTTCATTATCCCTGACTGAAGTCTGTAGGTGTTTTTGTAGATGTCTCTTATCAGGTTACAGAGAAGGCAATGGCACCCCATTCCAGTATTCTTGCCTGGAAAATCCCATGGATGGAGGAGCCTGGTAGGCTGCAGTCCATGGGGTCGCTAAGAGTCGGACATGACTGAGCTACTTCACTTTCACTTTTCACTTCCATGCATTGGAGAAGGAAATGGCAGCCCACTCCAATGTTCTTGCCTGGAGAATTCCAGGGACGGGGGAGCCTGGTGGGCTGCCGTCTATGGGGTCACACAGAGTCGAACACGACTGAAGTGACTTATCAGGTTAAGGAAGCTCCCTTCTATTCCTAATTTGCTGATAAGTTATTTTTTTAAATCGGTAATGAATATTGGACTTATCTCAAATATTTTTCTGCATCTAGAGAGAGAACATACATTTTTCATTTTTAGTTTAATATGATGAATTATATTAATTGAGTTTTAAAGTTTAAACCATCCTTGCATTCTTGGGGCAGATCGCCCTTGGGATTATCCTTTTTATATAGTGTTAGATTCTATTCGTATTCTTTGTTCATTGGCATGTTAATGATGGATACTGGGCTGTAGTTTTCTTGTAGTATCTTTGTTTGATTTTGATATCAAAATGTCTTCAAGAATGAGGTAGGAAATATTCTCTTCAGTTTTCTGGAAGGTTTGTATGGAACTGGTATTATTCTTCCTTAAATGTTTGGTAGAATTTATCAATGCAACTGTCTGAATTTGGAGTTTTCTTTAGGGGAAGGTTTTAACTATAAATTCAATTCTTTTTGATTAAAAAAATGTTTGGGGCCATGCCATGTAGCATGCAGGGTATTAGTTCCCAACCAGGGATCAAATCTGTGCCCCCTGCAATGAAAGTACAGAATCTTAACCACTGGATTGCCAGGAAAGTCCCTACAAACTCAATTTTTAAATATACATATAGAGCTTCCCTAGTGGCTCAGACGGTAAACAATCTGCCCATAATGTGGGAGACCCGGATTTGATCCTGGGGTCAGGAAGATCCCCTGGAGAAGGGAATGGCTACCCACTCCAGTATTCTTGCCTGGAGAATTCCATGGACAGAGGGGCCTGGTGGGTTGCAGTCCATGGGGTTGCAAAGAGTCAGACACAACTGAGCAACTAACACTTTTGTAGGGCTATTAAAGTTATTTCTATATTCTTACACAAGCTTTGGTAGTATATTTCATGAAATTTGTCCATTTCATTTAAATGGTAAAAATTTGTTGGTGCAAGGTCAGTTCAGTCGTTCAGTCGTGTCTGACTCTTTGCAACCCCATAAATCGCAGCACGCCAGGCCTCCCTGTCCCTCACCATCTCCCAGAGTTCACTCAATCTCATGTCCATCAAGTCGGTGATGCCATCCATCCATCTCATCCTCTGTCGTCCCCTTTTCCTCCTGCCCCCAATCCCTCCCAGCATCAGAGTCTTTTCCAATGAGTCAACTCTTAGAATGAGGTGGCCAAAGTACTGGAGTTTCAGCTTTAGCATCATTCCTTCCAAAGAACACCCAGGGCTGATCTCCTTCAGAATGGACTGGTTGGATCTCCCTGCAGTCCAAGGGACTCTCAAGAGTCTTCTCCAACACCACAGTTCAAAAGCATCAATTCTTCAGCACTCGGCTGTCTTCACGGTCCAGCTCTTGCATCCATACATGACCACTGGAAAAACCATAGCCTTGACTAGTCGGACCTTTGTTGGTGCAAGGTAATTCATAATAAATATTCCCTTATGAGTGGTATCACCTCCTTCATGTGTGTCTTATCTCCTTTTTTCATGATCAGTCTGGCTAGAAATTTATCAATCTTATTGGTCCTCGCAAAGAGCTAGATTTTGGTTTCTTTGATATTTATTGTCTGTTTGTTTATATACTTATACTCTGATCTACATTATTTCCCTTCTTCCATTTACATTATGTATAATTTTCTCTTGTTTTGCTTTCTTGCAGCAGAAGCTGAGGTCATTGATTCGAAAACTGTATTCTTTTCTAATACAGGTGTTTATTGCTATAAAATTCCCCTTAAGCGTCATTTTAGCACATCTCACACATTTTGACATGTGCTTTCATTTTCACTCAGTTCAAATACTCTCAATTTTCCCTTTTGATCTCTTCTTTGATCCCTATATTATTTAAAAGTTTGTTAGTCTCCAAATGTTTAGGAATTTCCCAGATAGTGTTTTGTCACTAATTTTTAATTTAATTCCATTATGGTCATAGAACATACTTTTTACGACTTAAGTTATTCTAAATTTTCTGACTCTTATTTATGGTCTAGAGTGTGGTTTTTCCTGATGAATGTTGCCTATGCACTTAAATGTATTCTGCTGTTATTGGGTGGAGTGTTCTATAAATGTCAATTAAGTCAGGTTGGTTGATTGTGTTGTTAAAGTCTTCTGTATCCATACTGATCTTCTGTCTAATTGTTTTAGCAGTTATTGAGAAAGGGATTTTGAAATGGCCAACTATGATTGCAGGTTTGTCTATTTCTTTCTTAATTTCTGTCAGTTTTTGCTTCATGTATTTTAAAACTCTGTTATTAGGTCCAAAGCAATTAGTATTGTTGCATTCTTTTAACGAACTGAGCCCTTTGTAATTTTTAAATGACTTTCTTTATTTATAGTAATATTCTTTGCTCTGAAATTTATTTCATTTATTATTAATTTAACCACTCCAGCTTTCTTTTGATTCATGTCAGCATGGTACTTTTTTCTCTACTTTTATTTTTAACCTATTTGTGTCAACATTGAATGTGAGTTTCTTATAGGCAGCTGGGTCTTGATTTTTTAATCTAATCTGACTGCCTCTGCCTTTTATTTGGGATATTTAGACCTTTTGCAAGAGGCAGTGATTAAGACCATCCCCAAGAAAAAGAAATGCAAAAAGGCAAAATGGTTGTCTGAGGAGGCCTTACAAATAGCTGAGAAAAGAAGAGAAGCTAAAGGCAAAGGAGAAAAGGAAAGATATACCCATTTGAATGCAGAGTTCCAAAGAATAGTAAGGAGAGATAAGAAAGCCTTCCTCAGTGATCAATGCAGAGAATAGAGGAAAATAATAGAATGGGAACGACTAGAGATTTCTTCAAGAAAATTGCTTTTTCCAGTGGTCATGTATGGATGTGAGAGTTGGACTATGAAGAAAGCTTAGCCCCAAAGAATTGATGCTTTTGAACTGTGGTGTTAGATAAGACTCTTGAGAGTCCCTTGGACTGCAAGGAGATCCAACCAGTCTGCCCTAAAGGAAATCAGTTCTGAATATTCATTGGAAGGACTGATGCTGAAGCTGAAACTCCCATACTTTGGCCACCTGATGCGAAGAACCGACTCATTGGAAAAGACCTTGATGCTGGGAAAGATTGAAGGCAGGAGGAGAAGGGGATGACAGAGGATGAGATGGTTGGATGGCATCACCAACTCTGTGGACATGAGTTTGAGTAAGCTCTGGGATGGACAGGGAAGCCTGGCGTACTGCAGTCCATGGAGTCTCAAAGAGTCGGACATGACTGGGGGGCTGAACTAAACTGAGACCTTTTACAGTTAGTATGTTGTTAACATGGTTAGACTTAAGACAATTTTATTTTATTCTCTTTGCCCCATATATTCTTAGTTCCTTTTTCCTCTCTTCTGCCTTCTTTTGGACTGAGAATTTTTTATTATTCCATTTTATTTCCTTTGGTTTTTTTTTAGCTATAAATATTTAATTTAGGAAATGGCAACCCACTCCAGTATTCTTGCCTGGAGAATCCCATGGACGGAGGAGCTTGGTAGGCTACAGTCCACGGGTCACAAAGAGTTGGAAAACAACTGAGCGACTTAACTCATTTTCAGGGTTTATAGTATACATCCTTAAGTTATCAGTGTACCTTCAAATGATGTTAAACCACTTCATGTATCAGTTCAGTTTAGTTCAGTCACTCAGTTGTGTCCGACTCTTTGTGACCCTATGAATTGCAGCATGCCAGGCTTCCCTGTCCATTACCAGCTCCCGCAATTTACTCAAACTCATGTCCATCGAGTCAGTGATGCCATCCAGCCATCTCATCCTCTGTCGTCCCCTTCTCCTCCTGCCCCCAATCCCTCCCAGCATCAGGGTCTTTTCAAATGAGTCAGCTCTTCACATGAGGTGGCCAAAGTATTGGAGTTTCAGCTTTAGCATCAGTCCTTCCAATGAACACCCAGGACTGATCTCCTTTAAGATGGACTGGTTGGATCTCCTTGCAGTCCAACTTCATGTATAGTGTATAGTGTATACTATATATGAATAGTATACCACCATTTCCTTTCTCCTGACCTTTATACTATTGTCATATATTTTATTTTCATATATGTTATAAACCCCACACTACATTACTGTTATTTCTGTTTAAATGGTCAGCCATCATTTTAAAAGATTTATGTAATAAGACATTTTTACACACTTATTCATGCTGTTACCATCTCTGGTCCTTTTTATTCCTTTGTGTAGGTGTGTACTTCCATTTGTAATAATTTGCCTTCTCCCTGAAGAATTTCCTTTAACATCTCTTGTAATGAAGGTGTACTGAAGATGAATTCATTTGGGTTTTGTATACTGAAAAAAAAGAATCTTTATTTTACCTTTGTTTTTGAAATATATATTTCAAATGATAGAATTCTGGGCTGACTTTTTTCCTCAGTCGGTAAAGGATCTTGCTCCACTGTCTTCTCACTTGCATTGTTTCTGAAGAGAAATCTCCTGTCATTCTTACTTTCGTTCCTCTTTTTCCCTCAGTCTGCTTTCAAGGTTTTATCTTGGTCACTTATTTTGAGCAATTTGATTATGATGTGCATTGTTGTTTTAGTCACGATTTTTTGTGCTTGGGGGTCTGCTGCTCAAGCTTTTTGAATCAAGGGGTTTATCATTTTCATCAAGTTTGGGAAACTTTCAGGCTCTTTTAAGATGTCTGTTAACCCATATATTGCTTGCTCATTCACTCATTTGTGTCTCTTTGCGACCCCATGGGCTGTAGCCAGCCAGGCTTCTCTGTCCATGGAATTTTCCAGGCAAGAATACTGGTGTGGGTTGCCATTTTGTACTCCAGGGGATCTTCCTGACCCAGTGATTGAACCCGTGCCTCTTGTGTCTCCTGCTCTGGCAGGTGGGCTCTTTACCATTGCACCGTATATTAGGATGCACCAAAGCCTGGAAGCTTTCTCAAGCCAGTATGTCAGAGTGACCATAAAGCCCATTTTATCTCTTAGAGATCACCATTCTTTGTTGTCATGTCCAGAATCTTGTTTCATGTATTTTCTTTCTCTCTCTCTTTTTTTAATTGTTAGTTTCACGAGAGGAAATGTAGATTTCATCTTGTTACTCCTCTTGACCAGGAACAGATCTCACCCCTCTTGGTATTTTAAAAATCAACTTCACCAACCTGGTTAAGTTTTTCTAATAGCTTCTGTTAAATGGGCACTGAATAGCACTGTAAGACTTGAGTATCTGGAAGCTGATTTGAATTTAGAATTTTGTTGCGAACAATTGAGAATTGAGGATAATGAGAATGACATAGAATTCAGCTATAATTGACTATTATCTGTGTGGAGCAGCAATCTCAACCTCACTGATAATTCAGTCCCACCCGAGACATGCTGGTTTCACTTGTCTAGAGTATGACCTGGACATCAGGATTCTTGAAAGCCCCCAGGTGACCATAATGTACAACCAAGGTAAAGAGCCACTGAGGGGGTATATGGTTCGTGGTCCTCCTCCATCTCTGATCCACTCTGTCTTTCCTCCCTCTGTGTCCTCCCTTCCCAGCAAAGTCCAGGTCCTGTATGGGGGCACAGACCTCTTTGATTATGAGGTTCGCAGAACCTTCAACAACGACATGCTCCTGGCCTTCATCAGCAGCAGCTGTATCGCTGCCCTCGTCTACATTCTCACCTCCTGCTCAGGTACGGTTTCTCCAGCAGCACCGCATGGAGCCAGCCCTTTCGTTCCTCCCAGTGTGCTTCTCTCTGGACAAAGCCTTCCTGCTTGGGAATGCCGCAAATGGGCTTGAATCCACTGTATCAGAGCTGGCGGTGGGACAGCTGCTCAGACATCACCTTCTAACCCCGGGCAGGGTGACTGAGGTGCAGAGGCAGACTGGGCCATGCCCCAGGGCCCGCTCCCCAAGGACCTCCTACAGTTGAACCTTTTGTTCTTTGACGGTCTTTTTCTTGTTGATAAGCTTTGTGGAGTCTGGAGTATTGGACACTTTATGGATTACTCCTTAGCCTGTTTATTATTATAATTTAGTATTTATTTATTTGGCTGTAACGGGTCTTGTGAACCGTGGGATCCTCATTGTGTCGTGCGGGATCTTTTGTTGCAGTATAAATTGTTTGTTGCAGCTCATGGGTTTCTCTATAGTTGTGGCTCACGGGCTCTCTAGTTGATGGTGCGTGAGCTCCAGAGCGCATGGGCTCAGTAGTTGCCACACACCCACTTAGTTGCCCTGTGGCATGTGGGATCTTAGTTCCCCAACCAGGGATCAAACCTGCATCCCCTGCACTGTAAAGTAGCTTCCCAAGCACTGGACCACTGCCAGGGAAGTCCCACCCTTAGCCTGTTTTAAAGTCCCAGCTGCCATTAGACTCCCAGTTCACTTTTCCACTGTCCTCTCCCCATGCACCCTAGCTGCTGCTTTCTGTGTATACAGGAGGTGCTCTTCATTGGCCAAGTGAATGAGAGATTGGTCATACCTTCAAAAATGGAAAAGACATTCACTCATCCATGTAACGAATATTAACTGGGCACCAACTATGTGCCAGATGCTCTCAGGTGCCAGAGTTCTAGTAGTGAACATCACTGATGTACTTCTTGCCTCCTGCTGCTGCTGCTAAGTCACTTCAGTCATGTCCAACTCTGTGCGACCCCATAGATGGCAGCCCACCAGGCTCCCTCGTCCCTGGGATTCTCCAGGCAAGAACACTGGAGTGGGTTGCCATTTCCTTCTCCAATGTATGAAAGTGAAAAGTGAAAGTAAAGTCGCTCAGTCGTGTCCGACCCTCAGCGACCCCATGGACTGCAGCCCACCAGGCTCCTCCGTCCATGGGATTTTCCAGGCAAGAGTACTGGAGTGGGGTGCCATTGCCTTCTTGCCTCCATGGAACCTCTAATTTACTGGGTGACAGATGTTAAAAATATAATGATTCCCTATTAGCATATGAAGTAAGCTCTGCAAAGATGAGGGCCCATGAACAACCTGACTTACTCATCAAGGGCTTCATCTGCTACTCAGGCCTCCTGCCCAGCACCTTCTCTGGGCATAGAGAACTATACTGGGCTCAAATGGGGTGGTGAAGGTGCCCCTGGGGATGGGGGTATATGAGGCAGGACCAAACCAGGGCCAGAGACACTGTGTCTGTGTCTGTGTTCTGTTGGGTCCCCCCACACCATTCCCTGTGCTTCTTGCCCTGCCCAGTGTTCCTGTCCTTCTTCGGGATTGCCAGCATTGGCCTCAGTTGCCTGGTGGCGCTCTTCCTGTACCACGTGGTCTTCGGTATCCAGTACTTGGGCATCCTCAATGGGGTGGCTGCCTTTGTGATAGTGGGCATCGGTGAGTTGATTCTGTTGCCATGGTAATGGGCCTCCCACTTGGAAATTTGACCCCCAAAGGGCCTTTTACAGGATGCAAAGTCTGGCTTCCATGGGGGCTCTAAAAAGTCCTCTCTCAGACCTCAGAGCCTTGGACTTGGGGTGGAGGGTGGGTAGAGTATGAGTGGTGAGTGATTCTGGGCATATGGTGGGTGGAACCCCCCAGAGGTGGAAGGAATGGGTGGATATGCTGGGTAAAGAAAGGTTAAGCATGGTGGGAAAGGTGAGGGGTGGTGAAGATTTGGAGGAAAGGATCTAGTTCTGGTGAGGGAGGGGGCCGTGCAGCATGAGAGTGGGTCTTGGGTTCATGGCCCAGGTTGGATCTGACCTGGAGACAGCAGAGTAACCCAGCTGGCCCGGCCCCCTCCCATAGGCGTGGACGACGTCTTTGTGTTCATCAACACCTACCGCCAGGCCACCCACCTGGAAGACCCTCAACTGCGGATGATTCACACCATCCAGACGGCAGGCAAGGCCACCTTCTTCACCTCGCTGACCACGGCCGCCGCCTATGCGGCTAACGTCTTCTCCCAGGTGGGAGCCAGCCCTCCAGCCTGGCCTGGCGTCCCCTGCCCCCCACCCCTGCCCATGCATACCTGGACCCTGGTCTCCGCTCTTCCCACCCACCCCTTCTCTTGGGGCCACGCAGCTTCCACCTCAAGGTACTTGCCACGTCCCTAGAGTCCATGTTTTGTTACTAATCACCATCACCAGAACTTAACAAATGGGAGAATTCTAGTGATACAAATTGTGTTTCTTATTGATGCTCATTACTGATAATCCACTCTCAGCCCTGAAGGGCATTTAGCAGTTGTTTCCAAAGGTCCCCCAGCTGCTACATGGTAAGCCTGCCCATGACTCCTGACCCCAGTGCAGGGCCCTCTCCACCCACCAGCTGCATACAGCATTGTTATCCCTCACATGCACTTCCCTCTCGCTGGCCCCACACTCCTTCCTGTCTGAGCTGGGCTTGAGAGAAGGATCCTAGGCCAGGTCCTGGGTGCCAGCAGAGCCTGAAAGGCAGTGAGCCTGTCTGAGTCTGAGAGGTCTTATGACCTGGACTGAGGATCCTGTCTAGAAACCGCTAGATGCTCTGGGATTCTCCAGACTTTACTAGAGAACCACGCCCAGAAAACAAGCTGAGCTGGATTTCCATCCCTCCTCTGCCATTTTCTGGCTGTGTGACCTTAGGCAGCTTGTTTAACTTCTGTGAGCCTCACTCTCCTCACGTGTGGATCATCAGAGAATGGAATGAGATGCTTGTGAAAGTGTTCCACAGACAGTGAAGGAAGGCCTGTGTGCTTGTTGGCTGCAGCTTCCTTCTGATGGCCACACCCTGCGCAGGTGCCTGTGACACTCCTGGCACACCCTGTGGCAGCTCTCTGTTCCCCTCTGCTAGCGTGTGCCCTGCTCTGACAGTGTGTGTTTTCCTCTGTCCTTCCTGTAATGAGTTACGGTGCGCTTGCTCTATGCTGGGCACTGTTCTGGGCAGAGGGCTGCAGTGTCGACCAGAGGCTGGACTCTTCCTCTCTGCCACACCCCTGGCTCCAGCCCAGCCATCTGACATCCTCCTAGGCCAGTGCCGTCATTCCCGCAGCCTTGGCCTTCGAATCCTGCCTCAGTCTGGGGGTGGTCAGGGCCCAGTGCTGCAGAGTCCCTGGGCTCCTTGGGCTCCAGGCCTGATCCCCGCCCATCGCCCCCACCTTTCCATTCCCAGATCCCAGCTGTCCATGACTTCGGCCTGTTCATGTCTCTGATCGTGTCCTGCTGCTGGCTGGCAGTGCTCTTCACCATGCCTGCAGCCCTGGGCATCTGGAGCCTTTACATGGCACCGCTGGAGAGTGCCTGCCAGGCCAGGTGAGCCGGGCGGGTGAGGGAGGCACAGGGACTGTGTCCTGCTCTCACGGAGTAGCCATGGCAGACCCTTGGGGGGCCATTCAGCACACCATCCTCTCTCCCAGAAGCCTCCTGATTCACTACTGAGCACCTTCTGTGTGCCCCGTCCTATGCTAGCACTTCTGTGTACTCCTGTCTAATAGTTACATTTGATCACCTACTGTGTACCTGAAAGTGGGCAGAGTGCTTTTGTACAAGATCTTACTGCCATCCCCAGGGACCCTAGGAGCTGGGTTCTCTTATTTCACCCGTTTTGTAAAATGTCTGTAGACAAGGAGGCAAAGGCTTGGAGAGGCTGGGCAGCTTTCTCAAAGTTATCCATTTAATAGGCAGCAGAGCGGAAATTTAGATCCCCGTAATCTGACTCTGGATCCCATGCTCTTAGCCACCACGTTAAATGTCCTCTGGGTTCTCATCTTGAGAGAGGAACCGTATTTAGACCCAGCGAGCCAGGTGCAAAGTTGATTGGATCAGTACAAAGCTGCTGCAGCTGAAGGTAGAGGGCTTGGGGTCTTGTGGGCCAAGCCAGCAGGGTTAAGGCAGGGGGCACATTGGTCAAATGGAATCCGGCCTGAGTGGCTGTCTGGGTTGGGAGTACTAGGGAATGATAGAGGGTCTGGCCTTGGTGCAGGGCATGCAAATGCAGGACTGTCAGGGGTCCATGACAGTGTCCACTTGACCATGGTGAGACGAGGGGCAGGAAGGAGATGAGAGGCCAGCAGGGAACTCAGATTAAGGTCTGGGAAGGACTCCTTAGCTCTCCCACGCATACCTTTGCTTCAGGGTCTCCATGTATGGTGGTTCAGGTTGGGCACTGCACAAGAGCTCTCTAGCTGAGGCACAGTCATCTGCACTGTGGCCATTCAGGTTTGACTGTTTCTATGACAGTTTTGTGACATAGAAGCAAAGTGACTTGGGTAAAAGCCTCCTTTTCCCTAATTTCTACAGAGATACCAACTAAGCCCACCCTGTCCCTTCCCCCAGTCTAGGGTAGGGGATGTAGCCTCAGCCTCCTCGCCTGGAAACTGTGGGCCTTTGGACATGTAACTTAACCTCTCTGCACCTCAGTTTTCTGTTCTGTAAAATGGGTACTACAACCCTGTGGGGATTCATAAGAGAATCCACGAGGAGCTCTAGCTCAGTCTCTGGCACTGAGCACTCCTGGCACATTCGCTGTGTGCACTGTTCTTGCCCCCAGTCTCCAGGGTGAGCCTTGGTCCCCCACATTCACTCCAGCTAAGGCCTCAGCTGCACACTCAGCCCAGCCCCGCTTCCCCATCCCCCTGGTCTCAGGGCCCCAGGCACTCGACAGCACAGGCGTGATCCCTCTGCTGCAGTCACCTCGATGCTTGGGCAGCTGCGTGCCATCATCTGCTGTCCCTAGGGATGACTACTGTCACCATTTGTCTCCCCAGAGGAACTGTGGTACCCGAGGGCCCTGGGGGAGATGACACTGGTGAGAATTCAGGCACAGGCTCCTGGAAGCCTGGGAGGCATGTCCTGTGGGTTGTCAGTAGCAGCGTGATGCCTGGTTCACATGTAGCCCGGACATGCAGCCTAGACTCCCAGGACCCACCCTTCCCCCACTCTGTCCGCAGCTGCAACCAGAAGTGTGGCCGCAGGAGTTCCCCGCACTTCCCTGGGGACGTGTTCATGGCTCCTGAGCAGGCTGGGGGCGGCCCTGCACAGGGCCCCATGCCCTACCTGGACGATGACATCCCCCTGCTGAGTGTGGAGGAGGAGCCAGGTGAGAGGGGGTGCGGGCCTGCTGCTGAATCTGCGGGACCCAGGCACTGCCTCTGTCAGGGGAAGTACCTTGACAAGCTGGTGCGAGGACCATCTGGTCCTGAGGTGGGGGTGGGACGAGACTGGAAGGATCCCCGTCAAGCATCTGAGCTTCCCTGGAGGGGGTGTGGACCAGGGGGACTTTGACCCACTTCTGGGCCAGCCCTCTGATGGGCCGCTGCTCTGCCCTGCAGTGTCGCTGGAGCTGGGAGATGTGTCCCTGGTGTCTGTGCCCCCCGAGGGCTTGCAGCCAGCTCCCAACGGGGGCAGCCGGGGGCAGCTCATTGCCCAGCTGCAGGAGCTGCTGCACCACTGGGTCCTGTGGTCGGCCGTCAAGAGCCGTTGGGTGATTGTGGGTAAGTGGGCTCTCCACTCTCCATCCCCCATCTCACAGTGTCTCCCAGCGCCTGAGATGTGGACAACAGACTCCCCCCGGCCATTTTCTCAAAGAACACGCAGGTCTTGGGAGCCCGCCCCTTGTCCCACAGATGAGCTAGAGGTCAGAGACCCGGGCTCAGTTTCCTATCTTATGACTGAGGAGAAGAAGAGAATCTAGTAAGGCTGTTGTAAGGAAACGACAGTATGTGTAAAGGATTTAGCCCAGTGTGAGGCATGCAGTAGTGCTCCATGAAAGTTAAGTGCTATTATTATTATCGTTGTAAAGATTTAGGTCTGTGTAAGACCAAATGGATGTGCCGGCTCTTTATAGACTGTTCAGGGCTCTAAGATGATGGCTGCTTCTTGTCCAGGAATGTGAGCTGGAACTTGAAGTCCGACCCCTGGTGACATGCATGACAACTGGCCCCTACCTTCAAGGGAGTGATCCCCGGCAGCCTCACCCACAGGCTGGCATGCTGGGCCTCTGCCCACTCCCTTGGGATACCTGCCCTCCTCCCCACAGCAGGAGCAGCTCTTTCCCAGGGCTCTGGAGGCCCCGGCTGTGCATGTGTCCCCCCGCCCCCGGGCCCCGGCCCTGCCTAGCGCAGTGTCCTTTCCTCCAAGGGCTCTTTGTCTCCATCCTCGTCCTGTCCCTGGTGTTCGCCAGCCGGCTCCGCCCCGCCAGCCGGGCCCCGCTGCTCTTCCGGCCCGATACCAACATCCAGGTGCTGCTGGACCTCAAGTACAACCTGAGCGCCGAGGGCATCTCCTGCATCACCTGTTCAGGTGAGGTTTCCTGCCGGGGTGTCCTCTTTGGAGTCCAGATCCCCAAGACTAGAGATGCCAGGCTCCCCATCACCGTGTGAACTTAGGAAATCAACTCCACCTCTAAAAAGTGTTAGTCACTCAGTCACGTCCGACTCTTTGCACCCCCATGGACTGTAGGCCCACCAGTCTCCTCTGTCCATGGGATTCTCCAGGCAAGAATACTGGAGTGGGTAGCCATTCCCTTCTCCAGGGGATCTTCCCGACCCAGGGATCGAACCCAAGTTTTCCACACTCTAGGCAGATTCTTTATCATCTGAGCCACCAGGGAGTCTCAGTGTTTCCACATTTCATTAAATGAATACTGCCTGGGTACCAGCTGTGCTGGTGCTGGGGAGGCCGCAGTGGGCAGGACAGGCTTCCCAAGCACAGGAATTCACTCCACTGCTATGGAGGCCATGTAATAGTAGATCTGAGCTGTGGTGGACGAAAAGCAGGGTGCCTGGGGAGCTCAGCATCATGGAGATCTTCCTGGAGGAGGGACTATCTAAGCCAAGACTCGTGGAATGGGAAGGACTTGGCCTGGCTGGGAGGGGAGAGGTGGGAAGTGGTCTAGGCAGAGGGGAGCACCAGAGGTGGGAAAGACTAGGACCAGGTTTGAGGGAGGTAGTTGCATGAGCCAAAGCTAGCCAGATGGGCCTGGTGGGCTACAGTGTGATGTCTGGATTACATTGTCATTGTCACTGGAAGTTAGTGGAGGGCTTTACACAGAGAGGGACCAGGTGCTGTCTGGTTGGAGGGCTGCGTAGAGCATGGCTGGGAGTCCAGGTAGGAGGCTGGTGTAGTCATCTTGACAAGAGACTGTAGGGGCTGGAGCCAGCGTGGTTGATGGTGCAGTGAAGTCAAGAGGTTTTTAGGAGATGACATCCACAGGACTTGGTGATGGAGCATGTGCCAGGGATGAGCCAAGAGGTGAGATAAAGATGTCTGCTTGTCTTAGAGTTAGTCTGATGAGGTCCAGGGTAGGGCGAGGGAAGTCGACTCAAGGTCATACCGCTTTGCCGGGTGGTTAGAAACCAAATGAGAAGACGCTTGGGTGAGTGCTCCCAGCTCCTAGGGGAAGACCCGCTGACTACTGTAATTGCCTTCATGTAATTGGGGCGGTGTTCAGATTAACCTGGCCTTCCCCTTGGTGATTGCATGAGCCGAATGCATGATAATCCGCAGCGGCTTAGGGAGGTGCCTGAGGATCCCCTCTTGAATTGCAGCTGACCTGGCCACATCCCCTCCGCCACTCCCACCTGCCTGGGCATTGAATTTCATTCCATTCTCACTGCCCCTGCAAGGCCTTCTGCCATCCCTTGGGGCCTGGAGGCCGAAAGCCACATCTGCTCCCATTTCACAGATGGACAGACCCTGGGATGATCCCAAAGTTCCTGGAAACATCTGGAGAAGGGCCAAGACCCCAGCCAGAGTTCAGCCCCTGGCCCCTTGTATCTCTCAGCCTCTGAGCTGCCTCTTAAAGGGGCCCTTCATGTTGTAGCAAAAAGAGCTTCGGCTGTAGGGGCAGACAGGACCTGTCCTGCTGGCCTCCGCCTCTCACTTCCCCTACAGGTCATGTAACCTCCTCGAACCTCTGCTTGCTTCTCTGTCAAATGGGGTTAATAATAACCACCTCCTAGAATTACTGTGAGGATCGCATTTTTGAAAGTGTAAAATGTAGCTCATTAAAAAAACAAAACCAACAAAAAATTCATCTACAATGCTTGGGGCAAAACAGGCAGTCTCCCCTCATCTCTGCCGTTTCTAATTATTCCTATTTATGGAGCATTCAGCACGAGCCAGACACGTTGCTAAGCCCATGAGATGCAGCGTCCCCTTTGATCCCTCAACCACCCTCCAGAGGTAACCCTTGGGAGTGTCATCCCATTTGACAGGGGGAAAGTGAGGCAAGATGAGGGTGAGTAGGGAAAGCTTCTGAGTGTCTTTTTCGGGGTAAGGCTGGTGGGTACCTTTCTTTTGCCTTAAGATTCTTATGCATTTGGCATTTCTTCAGTTCTCCCCATGTTTGTTTTAGAAAAAACCTTTTCCCCAGACACCCTGACACTACCCCCTTTTCTAAAGGCTCCAGGGCCTGTGTCCCTGGGATCGTCACTGTCCCAACCTCAGCCGAGCCCAGCCAGGGAGGCCCTCCTGTCCCTGACACGACGCGGGGGGTAGGTCTGTTCCAGGAGAAGCCCCACAGCCTGCAGAACAATATCCGGACGTCCCTGGAGAAGAAGATGCGGGGTTCTGGGGTGTCCTGGGCCAGCCGGCCTGAGGCCACGCTGCAGGGTCAGTGGGGAATGTGGACTGTCTGGGTGGGGGTGTCAGGATGTCCTGGTACAAGGGTGCGGGGGTCTTGCAGGGAGAGCAGATAAAATCCCTTCTTTGATTCTCCTTCAAGAACAACAGGGTTGGGTTGGGGGTGGGGGTAGGGGAGTGAACTTGAGGCCCTCGCCCAGCATCCCACCAGCTCTCCTCGGCCAGAACAAGGCGATCCCCTCCTGCCACACCCCAGCCTGGCCTGTGCTGCCCCATGAACCCGCCTTGTGTGCCGGACCATCCTGATTTGGGGGAGGGGGCCTCCTGAACACTGGAGCCTAGCTTATCCCTTCTGGTGTTCCCGTCAGAGGGGGTATGCTGGGATACATGTGGGAATTAACCCCCCGCAGTTAACCCCCAGAATTAACCCCCAGGGCAGTTCCATATGTCCTTGTCACCCCACAACCATCATCACCCCCTCTGTGCCCACCATCGTCATCACCAATGTGGCCCCACTTTCACACTGTGCTCCCGTCATTGGCATCACTGCCACTTCCCTAGTCCATACTGGCATATCTTTACCATGGCTTCCACCTGCACTGTCACTTCCTCCACACCTGCCACCTCCCATCCAGTGTCCACCACCACCTGCCCTCCATCTATGTCACTGCGCCATCCCCGTGTTCACCACCACCACCTGCCCCTCCACCACTGCGGTGGGCTCGGTCCAGTATACAGGAACAGAGCCAACACTTGGAGATGAGCCCGAGATCAGGCTCAGCTCCTCAGCCAGCGGAGCAGAGGCTGGGCTGCTGCAGGATCAGGGGATGCTAGCCGAGGTGATCGTCCCCCCTCCTCCACCCCTCCTTTGTCCCTAGACTCCCCAGGCACCGTGTACGTCTCCAAGGTGAAGAACAAAGGCCGCCCGACTGTCTACAGGTTCTCCCTCAATGCCAGCCTGCCTGCCCCTTGGCAGACCGTGTCCCTTGGGGACGGGGAGGTGCCCTCCTTCCAGGTGAGCCTGGGCTCTCATGCAGTGAGCTGCCACGACCAGGGAAGGGGCCCTTAGTGCTGCATTGGTGGGCACTGGCCACGTCGGGGTAGGGGCAGGGTCTGCAAGGATGGACCTGCTCCAGGCAAATGAGGACCCTCTCCTGCCATCAGCCAGGCCCACAGCAGGGACCTGCAGAGTGGTGAAAGCAGGGCTGCTGAGTCAGCCAGGCCTGGGTTCGAGTTCTGGCTGTGCCATTTATAACCTGTGTGTCTTTGGGAAGATTACTTCATCTCTCTGAGCCTCAGCTTCCTCATCTATGTAATGGGGGTATGAAAGGTACCACCCTGGGTTGCTGGAGGTACTTGAGACAAGGCCTGTGAGTTCTGTAACACCTGAAATGTAGTAAGCACTCGGTAAACGGGAGCCATGAGTTAGACTGTCGTTTTCAGCCTCTGTTCTAACACCCCCAGAAAAGGGTCTCCCAGGGCCAACCCAGGCCTCTGATTTTTTCCTCTCAAACATCATTGATGTTTCTTTAACATGTTACACCTCCAGGGTGACAGTTACCCATGTCAACTCATGTCAATCTGATCAGGGTTTGTATTTCCGTTTGAAAGACGGAGTGTGTGAGGTATTCCCTGGCTCTGACCTTTACACTAATGTTTACAAGGTGATTCCCACTGCCTGGAGAGCCTGCCTTCCAGCTTAAAGCACGACTGGCTCCCCGTTCAGGTTTCTTAACATAATGTCACCTCCTCCCTGGGCCATGTCCTGGAAATAATTCTCAGTTCACCCTCCTCTTCTACTGCCCCATTCCTCCTGGGTCTTATCATGCTAATGTTTAAGTCTAAGCCCTTAAAAGAATCTGAAGCCATCGTCACTCGTGGCTCTAGGAGGGCAGGGACCAAGCCCATCTGGTTCAGTGTTGTATTCACAGCCCAGCTCAGGGCTGGCTTGGAGTAAATCCTCAGTTGAAGAAGGACTGAGGCTCAGAGAGAGAGAGGGAAGGGTTTGCCTCACCTTTAAACTCGAACCCAAGCCTCCGGGGTTCTGCCCAGAGCTCTTCCCCTGACTCTGGGGGCTGGAACAGGGGCAGAGGGTGGGGAGGTCTCCCAGGAGGGAGGGGACCCAGCCTGAGGCCCAGCCCAGGCAGAGGCAGCCTCCCGGAGTCACCTGTCTTGTCTCTGTCAATCCACTGCTTAGGTGTATAGAGCGCCTTTTGGTAACTTCACCAAGAAGCTGACCGCTTGTATGTCTACAGTAGGGCTGCTCCAGGCGGCGAGCCCCTCCCGCAAGTGGATGGTGACGACCTTGGCCTGCGACACCAAACGGGGCTGGAAGCTTGACTTCAGCTTCTACGTGGCCGCCAAGGAGCAGCAGCACACCCGGTAACAGAGCCTTGCAGACGAGCCGGTTCCCACTCGTTTGCCCCTCCCACCAGGGGTGTCCGCAGGCCGCTGTCCAGGGACTTCCCTGTTGGTCTGGTGGTTAAGACTTCGCCTGCCAGTGCAGGGAGACCAAGTTCAATCCCTAGTCAGTGAAGCTACAATCCTACATGCCTCAGGGGCATAAAACCAAAACCAAAAACAGAAGCAATATTGTAACAAAGTCAATAAAGACTTTAAAAAGTGGTCCACATTAAAAAAAAAAATTCTTTTAAAAAGAAACCCCTACCTATTTCCACATGTGTGCTTAGACAGTCTCCCCCCCAGAGCTGGGGATCGGGGAACACCAAGATGCCAGGCCCACAGTTCTCTCCCCTATCTGCCCCTTATCCTCTGAGTGGCTCTGTGAGAGATGCTGTCTGCCTACCCCTTGGCACACCAGGCAGTTTCCAGCTCAGAGCTCCTGCATTTGCTGTTCCCTGGACCTATGGTGCTCTTCCCCAGCTCCTCCAGAACCACAGGACCACAAGGGAAGTCCATGATTGACTCCTCAAGATTTAGGTCCTTACCCAGATACTCCCCACCCATGGCTGTCTCTGACCAGACCGCCCTCCCACAGCTGAAACAGCCACACCCCATCTCTCCCCATACATCACCCAGCTGCTCTCTTTCTGGTTCCCATCACCTCCTGGAAGCATACTGACAGCTGGTTCGTTACCTGTCTTTGCTCAGGAGAATGTAGGCCTCCTGCCGTATCCCCTCACCTGGTCCAGAGCCTGGCACGCAGCAGGTGCTCAGGAAACGCTTGCTGGGTAAATGAGTGAAGGAAAGAATGAGTACACGCTGCCTACCTCTCCAAGGCTCTATCCACACTCTCAGTGCATACAGTTAATTCAGAGGTTATTTATTTAGTGTTGCTCCTCCCTAAAGAATCTGCCTGCAATGCAGGAGACCCAGGTTTGATCCCTGGGTCAGGAAGATCCTCTGGAGGAGGGCAAGCAACCCACTCCAGTATTCTTGCCTGGGAAATCCCATGGACAGAGGAGCCTGGCGGGCTATATTCCATGGAGTGGCCGAGTCAGACACGACTGAGCAGCTAACACCCCCTGAGACTGTAAGGTGACAGGAGAGAGCCCGTGTCTGTTGTCCTTATCTACTGTATACACATGCCCTGCCTAGCGCCTGGCATGAAGTCACTGTCCCCAAATACTTAATGAGCAACTGTGTGCTGTGCCTTGAGGGGTCTCCGAGCCAGCTGGGGGCATCTTTTCCCAGGTTCCTCCCCCTGTTCTGACCACTGAGGCTATGTTCGCTGAGGGCCTTACTCTCTCATCCATTCATTCATTTAATAAACCTTGAGCACTGACAGTGGGCCGGCATGTGGCTAGTGCTGGGGATGGTAAACAAGACAGATGTGACTCCTGCCCTCGGGCTGACTAGCAGGAGACAACAGCTAGCAAGTCAAGCGCAATGTCATTACAAATTACAATACGTGCTCCGAAAGGAAGAGCCCGCTGCCATCGCAGTCCAGATAACGGCAGTGCAGGGCCTGCGCTTCTGCCACCAGGGACCATGGTCTGTTTGGCAGGGCCTGGCCTTGGGGCAGCGAGCACCCACATGAGGCTGGACTCAGCTTGGGGCCGGGGGTTGACCAAGATGGGCTCACTGGGCCATTCCAGCTTGGCCCACCTGGCTCAGGAGGTGGGGTCCTTCTGCCTGCCCTCTAGGGCTAGGCTCCCTCTGCAGATACACAATAGCCACTGGGGTCATGCTGCCTGGATGAGCTTAGAGCATTCTATAAAGCACCTGGAACTACATCAAGAAAGTGTTAGTCGCTCAGTCGTGTCTGACTCTTTGTGGCCCCATGGACTTCCCTGTAGCCAGCCAGGCTCCCCTGTCCATGGAATTCTCCAGGAAAATAATACTGGAATGAGTTGCCATTCCCTTCTCCAGGGGATCTTTCCAACCCAAAGATCGAACCCAGGTCTCCTGCATTACATGCAGATTCTTTACCATTGAGCCACCAGGGAATCCCAGAGCTACATCAAGTCCAGTGGTAAATAAGCTGACCGTGGAATCCTTTCTTCAAACAGAATCTTGAGCTCTGTAACTGTTCAGTTTAAGGTGGGGCTGGGGGCTTCTGGGCAATGACCCCAAGGCTGGCCCTGAGGTCATTCAGAATTCTTGCACCCCTGGAGGGCTTCCCAGGTGGCGTTAGTGGTAAAGAACCTGCCAATGCAGGAGACGTCAGAGATGCTGGTTTGATCCCTGGGTTGTTCTTCTGGCCTCTGCACGCCTTTGCCTCTCCTTCCCAACCCCTCCTAGCCCTCCTGGCCCTCCCATCCTCAGTCCCGGCCTCCTTTGCCTCCACAGGAAGTTGTATTTTGCCCAGTCCCACAAGCCCCCTTTCCACGGGCGTGTGTGTGTGGCACCTCCCGGCTGCTTGCTCAGCTCCAGCCCCGATGGGCCGACCAAAGGGTTCTTCTACGTGCCCAGTGAGAAAGGTATGTGCAGGGAGGCTGCTGTGGGGCCTCGGGAGGCTGGGCCTGGCCTTTCTGTATAGCTGTGCCTCCCTCTGCAGCACCCAAGGCCCGCCTCTCCGCCACCTTCGGCTTCAACCCCTGCATAAACACGGGCTGTGGGAAGCCAGCAGTGCGGCCACTGGTGGACACGGGGGCCATGGTCTTTGTGGTCTTTGGCATCATTGGCATCAACCGCACACGGCAGGTGGACAACCACGTCATCGGAGACCCGGTGCGTGCACCCACGCTGGACAGCTGCCAGAGGGCCCCGCCACAGCAGGCTGATGAACAGCTACCAGTGCAGGGACCATCAGCCCAGCTCCCCACCCCCACCCTTAGCTCCTTGACCGCTCACCCAGCCCAGACAGGACCTCCCCGGACCCCTGGGGCATCATTTCTCTTGAGGATGGAGCAGGGTCGAGCTTTTAGAATCACCCAGGAATCTGGGACCAAGCCAGCTGCCCTGCATCACTAGGGGTGGAACAGAGGGGAGGGCAACAGGTGGGTAAACCCTCCCTGTCCTCCTGCAGGGGGCCTCTCCCCCACCCCATGCCCATAGCCCTTGTTGTGTGCCTCAGCCAGGGTGCCCTCACCTGGAGTAGTCTTCCTCTTTGTACATGTTTGTGCTGGTGCGGGGCTCTTGGGCGCTGGAGGAGAAAGGATCTGACAGAGAGAGGTGTGACTTGGTCTGTGCCTGGCACGTGATGGGGGCTGAGATGTGGTTGAAAGGACTGTGGATGTAGGTCTCGTTGGTCGTAACCTCTGCCTCGGGAATTCAGCCAGCCGGGTATACAGGGTGTCAGACACTAAGTAATTTGAGAGCCAGGTGGAGTCAGAGGAGTTGTATCCAGTCTGGACCATGAGTCCGCAGGGGTTCAGAAGAGGGACGGGGAGGTGGGGAGAAGAGGAAGCAGGTGATGGAGGGCAGGGGTGGGAGTCAGCTATGCGGAGGGAGAGGGGAAAGCAAGGGCCCAGGTGAGCATGCTGTGAGTAAAATTAAGGAAGGGAGACTGAGGGGGTCCGTGGGGGTGGGCAGTGATGGGAGCAGAGGAGCTGCTGGGGGTGGGGCAGAGCAGACTCAGGCAGGACCGTGGGCAACCAGGCAGAGGGTTTGAGTGCTGGCCAGAATGGTTGCAGGAGCTGCCGGAGGCTCCTCCCCAGGGTGGGGCCAGGACTGAGTCCCTGACTCACTGAGCAGCTGCACTGGCTTGTGTCTCCTTGGGAAAGGGCAGCGTCATCTATGACAGCAGCTTTGACCTCTTCAAAGAAATTGGGCACCTGTGTCGCCTCTGCAAGGCCATAGCGGGGAACTCGGAGTTGGTGAAGCCGGGCGGGGCCCAGTGCCTGCCCTCAGGTGGGTGTGAGGTCCAAGGTGGGGACAGCCCCCAGGACACACATGCCTGGAGTTGGGGTGTCTGTGGACTCTCGTGTGTGTGTGTGTGTGTGTGTGTGTGTGTGTGTGTCCACGCGGGGGTGGGAGCTATGTAAACCTTCCAGATAAGAGTAGTCTCATCCCTGAGGATGAACTGGCAGAGAGTCCACAGGCCTGGGGAGGTGTGAAGTGTGCGGGGCACACCTGTGGGAGGAGCTTTCCCAAAATTGGGGGTGAGGTCTGGGGCCAACCCCTCAGTAGAAACCTGGGTCAGACTAGGGTTCTTCCTGAAAAGGCATGCATGTGCTGCATGCTAAGTCACTTCAGTCATGTCTGACTCTTTGCAACCCATGGACTGTAGCTCACCAGACTCCTCTGTCTATGGGATTTCCCAGGCAAGAATACTGGGGTGGGTTGCCATTTCCTCCTCCAGGGGACCTTCCCGACCCAGGGATTGAACTCTCGTTTCTTATGTCTCCTGCACTGGCAGGTGGGTTCTGAGAAGGCACAGGATTTCAGTTTCTGCCCCAATGGCAAATGGGTATTGTAGGTTTCCCAGTGACATTGCTAGTAGTTTCAGACGTTTTTTAAACTAGGTTGGGGGGAAAGCGTGTGCCCCTGGTGTGTACACACTCAGATGGGTAGGTACACATGGGTGGGTGGGATGGGGGAAGAGATGCTCCCATCCCGGGTCCCCACCCCAACCCCCTCTCCGCCATCCCTGCAGGCTACAGCATCTCCTCCTTCCTGCACATGCTGCACCCCGAGTGCAAGGAGCTGCCCGAACCCCACCTGCTCCCGGGGCAGCTGTCACATGGGGCCGTAGGCGTCAAAGACGGCCGCGTGCAGTGGATCTCCATGGCCTTCGAGTCGGTGAGCCCTGGGTGGACCAACCGGGCACGGGGCAGCATGCCAACCTAACAGAGTGCAGTGTCACCACTGATCTCTAGCCCCCGTCCCAGAGCAGAGCAGAGAGCGTTCTCCTTAGAGGGGAGACTGAGGCCAAGAGGGATGAAATTGCTTGCCCAAGGTCACAGAATTCATGAGTGCCAGCATCAAGTGCAAAACCAGGCTGTCTGACCACCAGGCTGGGCCTTTCTGCCACACAGAGCGCCAGGCAGCTCTTACCTCCCTTCTTCCCCAAAGGCTCAGGGTTCACATCGTTCCATGGGGGTAGGTGACAGTTCAAGATGTTCCCCTCTGCCACTGGGAGGGGCCAGGTTCTGGGCCACAGAGCCCCTGTGCTGGGTCCCCCCAGGAGAGATGGAAGCCAGGGGACCAGCCATCCCCACACCCCACTGCTTCCTCTCTCTCATCCCTGATGCTCCCCGGGCTCCACCAAGGAAGCACCCATATACACACACCCATGTATACCCACCTGTACACACACATGCACATCCCAACCTGGGCATCAGGCCTGGCCCTGGCACCTGGCATGCTATGAGTCTTGCCCCATGCTGAGCCCCAAGGTCCAGCCCTGGCTCTGATCTTGCTGTGCTCTTTGTCCTTGAGCGGGACAGTCGTCTCCTCCAGCCTCCTGCTCCTCCTCTAAAGATTAAGGTTTCAGTTCCCTGCCCACCCGCTGGCAGTCATCAGGAAGCTAGGGTCTATCACATACGTGAAGGCATCAGGGAACGAGAAGAATATGACAAGGTGACAAGCCGGCAATTTTTGTTCTCTGGCCCCTGCCCTGCTTTCCGTCCCACCACCTGTTCCCCTCAGTGCATGTACAGCCTCACCTCCAGCCACAGGAAGGAAGACCCAGAGCCCCTCCAAGCCTTTAAGGGGCCCCAGACTAATGCAGAAGCCACTCAAAGCCCCAAGTAGTTTTTTTAAATTGCAGTAAAATATACATCATATGGCCCTCTTAACCATTTGTAAGTGTATGCTGCTGCTGCCGCCGCTGCTGCTGCTAAATCACTTCAGTCGTGTCTGACTCTGTGCGACCCCATAGACGGCAGCCCACCAGGCTCCCCCGTCCCTGGGATTCTCCAGGCAAGAACACTGGAGTGGGTTGCCATTTCCTTCTCCAATGTAAGTGTATAGTTCAGTAATATTAAGCATATGCACAGTGATGCAAATGTCACTAACGTCCATCTCTAAAATCTTTCATCTTGCAAAAGTGAAACTGTTCCCGATAAATGTAGACTCCCCAGGGGCTCCCTCCAGCCACCACTCTGTTTCTTTCCCCATGGATTTGACCACTCTCATCCCTCACACAGCACTGGCTTTTTATGATTGTTTCATTCCACTTAGCATAAAACTCTTCAGGTTCATCTGTGCTGTAGCCTGTGTCCAAATTTCCTTCCTTTTTAAGGCTGAAGCCACAGACAGTTTGAAGAATCTCTGCTTAGGTCCCTCCACATGACAGGACATCACTTCCCACCCCACCAGCACTCAGACACACACCTGCACACAGACTCATTGTGAATCGGTTTGTGCTCAGGGAGGGCAGAATTGGATCAATGAAGTAATATACCTGAAAGTTCCAGAGCTGGGCACTGTGAATCAGATAGGCCACCTGCCCTCCCAGACTCACAGTCCAGCCAGGAGAAGGTGGGGGCAGCTTGCCAGACAGTGATGAGAACAATGATGGGAAAGCATCAAGGGCTTAAAGAGCCCAGAGGATGCCTGTCTTGGGGCATCAAGGAAGGCTTCCTGGAGGAGACAGAACCCTACTTGAAGGAGGGGCAGAAGCCGGCTCTGTGGGCAGAGGAAACAGCATGGGCCAACTATGGGACTCAGAGCCAGGGACTCTGGGAGTTGGAGGTGGTCCTGTTGGAGTGGGGCAGGGATGGAATGGGGCAGGGCCTTCGGTTGCTTTGGGACGTGCTGCCACTGCTGTGAGAGTCACACGTGCACCTGGAGGCTGGTGGGAGGTGGTCTCGGATGGGCTCACCCTTCACCCCTCATGCAGCATACTCCATTCGCAAGTGTCCAGGGATCAGCTGCATATGTTATAGAGCTGACCGGCCATCGCCAGGGCAGCATAATAGGCCTCAGCCACCAACCCGTCTCACTGGCTCATGTCCCCGCAGACCACGTACAAGGGCAAGTCCTCCTTCCAGACCTACTCAGACTACCTCCGCTGGGAGAACTTCCTGCAGCAGCAGCTGAAGACACTCCCTGAGGGCTCAGCCCTGCACCACGGCTTCCAGACCTGCGAGCACTGGAAGCAGATCTTCATGGAGATCATAGGCGAGCGGCAGCCCCTCCCCCAGGGCCCCGGCACAGCGGGCGGTGGCAGGTGACCCAGACCAGGGAGGCTACGGCCTGGCCTGTCTGAGCCATGCTTGTCTTCTCAATTCTGGCCAAGAGCCCTGGAGGAACTGGAATCACACAGTGGCCGCCAACACCGATTAGAGACCAGAGTTTGGGTCCCCTCCTGCCTGGGGGCATCTGGCCACATCCTCTGATCCTGAGTTTGCCCACTTAAAAAGAAATGGTAATGATGGTAATGGCCATCATAGCCAGCGGTCATTACCATTACCAGTGACTGCTGTAAGCAGCCATCTGTCATTAGGAGGCCTTCTCAATGCCAAGCCCTGGCTGAGGCCTGGCCCGTGTTATCTCTTTAAACTCCAAATGAGGCCTAGGGAGTAGGTACTGTTATTATCCCCTTTTACAAATGAAGAAATGGGGATTCAGAGAGGGCATGTGGCTGAAAGTCACCAGAGGGACACAGCTGGCTGTGGCGGTGCTGATCTGCGTGACCCCTGTACCTCTGAACCATGAGGGTGAGGGGGTTGTGGGTGCCCTGTGCTGCAGCCCAGCTGAGGGCCCTTGCTTCTCCCTCGCAGGGGTGCAGAGCGCCCTGTATGGCCTGGCCCTGTCCCTGCTCATCTGTGTGGCCGCCGTGGCCGTGTTCACCACCCACGTGCTACTCCTGCTGCCTGTGCTCCTTAGCATCTTGGGTAAGCGGGCCGGGGGCCAGGAGCGGGCAGGGGTCTCACTGGCGGTCTCAAGTTTTTCTCCACCCTTAACTGTCTCATCTCTTCAGTGAAGGTTTCCCGACACACATACACCCCTCACCCCAGGCCAAAAGAGCCTCTGTGACAATTGTTCCTAGGGCCGTGCACTCCCCAAGAGGAGGCAGGTGGCACCAGGTGGCAGGTCTCAGCCCAGGGATGTGTTGCTGCCCCCTGTCACCTCTTTCAGGCCCCCTCAGCCCTCTCAGGCCCTGTCCCTCCTCATCTCGCCAGTCACCAGAGTTGAGGGATCTACCGTAGACTTCATCGCCTTCCCCAGAGACCCTCTGAATTTGCCCAGCCCCCTTCCAGGGCTGTATGGGTGGGGCCAGGTCCAAGCTACCTCCCCGCCGCCCCCTGCAGGCATCGTGTGCCTCGTGGTGACCATCATGTACTGGAGCGGCTGGGAGATGGGCGCCGTGGAGGCGATCTCCCTGTCCATTCTTGTCGGCTCCTCCGTGGATTACTGCGTCCATCTGGTTGAGGGCTACCTGTTGGCTGGAGAGAATCTGCCCCCTCACCAGGCTGAGGTGAGCCCCACACCTTCCCCACCCATCCCTAAGATATCTTCTCCCTCCCCAGTGCCACTGATGAAGACCCCCAAGGGTCGCTGGACACCATGGTGTCCGATTCCCATCCAGCATGTGTTGCAGGAGCCTCCGTTTCCAGGGCCATTCTCCACACCAGGGGACTCGAGCTCTTAGGCAGCTGCACCCAGCATGATTGTGGGCCGTGGATGGGTCCACTCCCCCAGCTCTGTCTCCCTAAGTGAGCATGAGGAGTTGGGCCAGGCGCTGTCCAAGGGCCCTTCCTGTTTCTCGAGTCCCTGATTCCCAGTCTCATTCTCAAGCCCAGGAAGCAGGTCTGAGCCCTTCTAGTTGTGACCCTGAGGCCACCCCACCCTCACTGGACCTTGTGGCTTAGGGAAGACATACCCATGTACTCAGTGCCAAAACCAGCTCTAGGTCTCATAAAGTTTTTGGTTTTCCCCAGTTTGGAATTGTTTTGGTGTGAAACATTTATAAATACATAAATTAAATCAGTTATACATTTAGCTGCTCTGGGTCAAAAGAAGGAATCAGTTCCAATCAGGGCTCCCATGTTCGAGGACTGACCGTGCAGATCATCGGTGTTCTGGTTGTCATAGGGATGTTTAACCAGCCCCCACTCTGTGCCCAGCGCTGGGCACTGCTGCAGGGGAGCGGGTTTTATGTCCCCGCAGAGCCGTCGGAGCAGGTGCTGTTATTACCCGCCTCTCACCCTCCCCTCACCCAACACACACATATTTATGAAAGTGGAATCAGAGCCCTGCAGGGGCAAGGCTGGCCTTGGACAGCATGTGCGTGTTTCCCAGGGCCCAACCCCCCATCCCAAGCCCCAGGCAGGGAGTGATCCCTTCCGGGGGGCCCCAGCGTTCTTTCACTTACCCCCAGGACGCCCACTCGCAGCGCCAGTGGCGGACGCTGGAGGCAGTGCGGCATGTGGGCGTGGCCATCGTCTCCAGCGCCCTCACCACAGTCATCGCCACGGTGCCCCTCTTCTTCTGCATCATCGCCCCGTTTGCCAAGTTCGGCAAGATCGTCGCCCTCAACACAGGCGTCTCCATCCTCTACACGCTCACGGTCAGCACAGCCCTGCTCGGCATCATGGCGCCCGGCTCCTTCACGCGGACCAGGACTTCCTTCCTCAAAGCCCTGGGCGCTGTGCTCCTGGCGGGGGCCCTGGGGCTGGGCGCCTGCCTTCTGCTCCTCCGGAGTGGCTATAAGATCCCCCTGCCCAATGGGACCTCCCTATAGCCCTGGCACTACATCTGGACTTGCACACCTTTGGTCCAGTAGGTGGGGGACGAGATGCTTGTTCTCTGCGCCCAGAGGCACATTGTTCGCAGCTCGGCTACAACTCCTTATGTTCCCAAACGTCTGGGCCAGACGTCACCCACCTGTGTGACCCACACTGCCTTCATCACAGTGCCAGCCCCTGCTGGGTGGTGAAGCTGGCTGCCACTCCCCACTGCTGGACACTGGCAGCTGCCCTGCCTCTCCCTGTTAGGGGAAGAGACCAGCCCTCCTCCTGAACCTGGTTCCCAGGGGAGTCAGGTGATTTTTGCAGGGGGCTTCCCTCTGCAGAATTTCCACATTGCCTCAGTGCTCACAAGAACTTTCTGATGTGGTTGTTACAGGGCCCCCATTCTATGGATGTGAAAACCAAGGCCTCAGAAGGCGAAGTAACTGACCTGTAGCTGGGTCAGTGGCACAGCCAGAGTGGCCTCCCTCGGGAACTCTGCAGGAAGAGCACAGAGGGTTCAAGGGCAGGGCCTCACACCCCCTGCCCCCCCCTCCCCAACAGTTTTATGGCGGCCAGTGCTGGGTGGTCCTGTGGCCTCCCTAGGCCTTTAGGTCCTGGCCTGGGAGGACAGAAGGACCAGCCTGGGTTACTGCATGTCCTAACCCCGGCCCCAGACTCAAGGGGCTCTGCTCTCTGGAAAGCCATGGGGCCCCAGCACAGCCTTCCTCACAAATTTAAGCCCTCCACCTCCCCAACCTGACTCTGTGGGTGGAATTTAGGGGAGGGGGCAGCCCCTGGGATGGGGAGCTGGCCGTGCCTGCCTCCTGCTCACAGCAGATGGTTCTTATTAAAGTGAAATGAAACTGCAGACCGCCGCCATTAACACGAGCATTTTAAGCATTGCTGGCTCCATTGTATTCTTCAGATTGCAATAACTAAGTGTTTGCATGGTGCCGTTGGGAACCTGGCTGAGGCGGGCGCTGGGCCTGGAAGGAGATGGAGGTGGAGTGGAAGGGGCAGGAGCCTCTGGGGTAGGGTCACAGAGTACTCTGGGAGCCCAGAGTCAGGCTGGGGAACTCGGGGGCAAGGCACCATAGGAGTGGAGCCCATTTGGCTCCCTACCAGGACACTTATTAGCCCCTTCAATGTTCCCAGTACCGTGCTGTGACCTTCTTCCTTGGGACAGACATTGGCCCAGGGCATTAGGAAGCTGGACACAGACTGAGCTGGGACTGACCCCTTAGGGTGGGTGGATGGTTTCCTGGTGAGCTCGCCTGGTCATCTGTAAATATTAACAGGGAGGCTGGGCATGCAGGATAGACCTGCAACAACCTGTCACCACCAGTGCGTGCCTGGCACCCAACAGAGGCTCAGTATTTGCTGAGGGAGCATCAGATTTTGGTTCCCACTCTCCATGGTGAAGACAGACACCAAACACCAGGTTAATGGTATAAGCTGACATATAGCTCTTAGCATACCAGTTGCTCTTCTTAGGGTTTGTCTTAGTAACAAAGTGCTTCAGACCGGGTGGCTTATAAAGACAGAGGTTTATTTTCTCACAGTTCCGGAGGCTGGAAATCTGATGGAAGGTGTAAACAGAGAGGGTTGTTCTGGAGGTTGAGGGGGACTCTGCTCCATCCCCCTCTCCTGGGTTCTTTCTGCTGGTGGCTGGCCATCCTTGGCATTCATTGGCTTGTAGAGACATCACTCCAGTCTCTGTCTCCATCTCACTTGCCCGTCTTCTCTCTGTGTAGGTCACATTGCCTTCAGTTGTATCAGATCCTAATGACTTCATCTTAATTTGGTCACCTGCAAAGATCCTATTTCCAAATAAGCTCACATCTGGGACCTCTCTGGTGGTCCAGTGGCTAAGACTGCACTCCCAAGGCAGGGGTTCAATCCCTGGTCGTGGAACTAGACCCCACATGTTGCAACTAAGGAGTTCACACACCGCAACTAAAGAACCTGCATGGTGCATCGAAGATTGAAAATCCCATGTGCCACAACTAAGACATGGCACAGCCAAAATAAAATATTTAAAAAACAAAACAAGCTCACATTCATGGGGACCAGGGTTAGCCTCAACATATCTTTTGGGAGGAACACAATTCAACTCATAACAAGGCTCAACATGCATCAGCTCAGTTGTTAACCTTAGGGAGAGGGTGCTTGGACCCATTTTACGCCTGGGGAAACCAAGGCTCAAGAGATTGCCTTGCCTGAGTCAGGCAGCTGCTGGTGGGAGAGCCAGAGTTTGACCCCAACCAGCCTGTCCCTGGTGGTTCAGACAGTCAAGAATCCACCTACAATGCAGGAGATCCAGGTTCAGTCCCTGGGTCAGGAAGATTCCCTGGAGAAGGGAATGACTACCCACTCCAGTAGTCTTGCCTGGAGAATCCCACAGACAGAGAAGCCTGGCGGGCTACAGTCCATGGAGTCGCAAAGAGTCGGACATGACTGAGTAACACACACACACAGCCTGTCCCAGAGTGTGTGCTCATCCCTGAGGGTGTGCAGCCTCTCGGGGAATTGTAACAAAGGGTGGTGATGGCACAGGGGCACTCTTATCAAGTGGCTTCTTAGAGAATCTGGATGGAAACCCTTCAATTTGTACAATACTTCACCCCTAAGAATTTCCCCATCAGCCTGTCTGAAACCTGAGCCATCAGAGGCCTGGCAGAGAGCACTGTGGCTGAAGGAGCTGGTCAAGGATTTAGGCAGGTCAGCCAGGGCTCCAGCAGCACTTGTAGGGGGTGAGGTAGAGGGCAGAAGGCCACAACTGCAGAGTTGGACATCTTCCAACAACAGGAAGGAAGGAAAAGGCAAACTTATAGGAAAAGACCAGGTGGGAGGGGGTGGGGCACCGAGGGAGCTGGCAAGTTGACAAGACGTCCCAGAAGGTGCTCAGAGAAAAGACTGCCATCTCCAAGTCCTTGTCCTGAGACCTTCCCAATAACCTAGTATTAACTTGGAGGTATGGTCATTTGCATATCATTTGGATGCAGTCCAGGTCGTGCCCATTTGTCAGGAAACCCTCACTAAGCCCATTTCCTTGCTTTTAAGAAACAGCTCCTCTTCCTTCCCCTTGGTCTTCATCTTTACAAAGTGCTCTGGGGGTGTCAGGCAGGCAGGACAAGGGTGAAGGAGGCCAGGCCCTGGTGTCGCTGTCACCTCCCTCCAACAGGTGACTAGGGCTCCTCTACATCAATACAACTCTCTCATGACCCTCACAGTGCTCCTTGGAGCGAGTTCCCATTTTACAGATGAAGACTGTGAGCCCCAGAGGAGGCAGTGACAGTGCACGGCCAGGCTGCCTGGGTCCCTGCCCGTCTCTGCTTCCCTGCTGGGTCCACTCTCTGTGGATGGTGTTCTTTATCTCCTCATAATATGTCCTGGTTCCTTAGGCCAGCATGGCAACTGCCCTGTCCAGCTCTGGGTCAGTACTTCTCTCTCTCCTTGGGGCAGGGCTGGGGAAGGATATGTGCTCAGTCATTCAGTCGTGTCCGACTCTTTGCAACCCCATGGACTGCAGCCCACCAGGCTCTTCTGTCCATGGAACTCTCCAGGCAAGAATACTGGAGTGGGTTGCCATTTCCTCCTCCAGAGGCTCTTCCTGACCCAGGGATCAATCCGGCGTCTCCTGCATTGGCAGGCAGATTCTTTACCATCAGTCACCTGGGAAATGCACAAGGGGAAGGATGCTGGTGACTGTGTGTGAGCTCCGGGGAAACTTGGCTACACCCTTCGCTGCCTGCTGCTGCTGCTGCTAAGTCGCTTCAGTTGTGTCCGACTCTGTACGACCCCATAGATGGCAGCCCACTAGGCTCCTCTGTCCCTGGGATTCTCCAGGCAAGAGTACTGGAGTGGGTTGCCATTGCCTTCTCCCCTTCACTGCCTACTTGGCTACAAATAATTCCCCCTTCATCTTGTTTGCAAATATTGGCTCCACAGGGTCCCAGAGGCAGTAACTCCCGTGAAAAGGACCTTGACCTTCCTTCACCCGCTAACGCACAGCTCACAGTCTTAATGAGCTTTTGCTGAGCGCTAATGAGATGCCCTTCATTAGATCGGGCACAGCAGTTAGTCTGGGATCTGCGAGGATGTGCAGGCATTCAGCAGGCCGGGGAGGGGCAGAGGGCCTGAGGGGGTCCCGTGTAGAGGGACCCCTGTCACTTACAAAGGTTCCCTGAGCCCCTGCTTCTCTCTCCTTCCCTTGGAAGCCAGGAAATCGATGGGAGCCAGTGCTTTAAAGTGCTGGCCACGTCCCAGGCCCTATCGGTTCACTCTCAGGAGTTCTTGCAGCATTCCTCAGAAGGGAATGTCTTTGTCCCATTTCACTGCGAAAAAAGAACCAAACCCCAGGGACTTCCCTGGTGGTCCAGTGGCTAAGACTCTGTGTTCCCAATGCAGGGGGCCTGGGTTCACTCTCTGGTTGGAGAGCTATATCCCACATGCCACAACTAAAGATCCCATGCGTGCATGAGTGCTAAGTTTCTTCAGTCATGCCTGACTCTTTGCAACCCCATGGACTATAACCCACCAGGCTCTTCTCTCCATGGGATTCTCCAGGCAAGAATACTGGAACGGGTTGCCATGCCCTCCTCTAGGGATTTTCCCAACCCAGGGATCAAACTCCTGCATTGGGAGGTGGGTTCTTTACCTCTAGCACCAATCAGGAAGCCCTAAAATATCCTTATACTGCAACTAAGATCCTATGTAGCCCCCCCCCCAAAAAAAAATTAACCCCAGAGACATGAAGTAACTAGCCTGAGGTCACACAGCTTGTGAGTTATAGAGCTGGAATTCCCGCCTAGGGCAAACAGCTCCTGAGTACATGCCCTCTCTCTAATACAACCTCACCTGCAAACAGGTTTGATTCTCAGAAGCAGCCAGCCCCAGGCCAGCTGGGCAGCCAGGGTCCTCCCTCCTTCACGTTTGTCCACCTGCTTGCTTCTCTGAGAGGAAAGAGCACCAGACTGAGAGTTCAGCGTTCGAGTCTGGGCTCCAGCCAAGGTGATCTGGAGCAAGTCACTGCACTGTTTCAATCCTCTGGAAAGTGGGGAGGGGACAGCATGACATCCAAGGCTCTGCCTCCTCCTACTTCTATGCTGCCGGATTTGAGTCTCCTTAAGTCAATCTGCCCCAGGGCCCATCCTCCGCCCATCTTTTCCTCTGAGCCTCTCCTGTCTCCTCATCGTTCACATCCAATGAGCAGGAGGCTGCACATTGGAGCTGTTGTCTGTTCAACAATGATTAATTGAACACTTACTATGTGTCACGCACTGTTCCAGACCTCGGTGATCCAAGGAAACACAAAAACAAACCCAGATCTGACTCCATGGACCTTACAATTGAGGTAGGGAAAATCTCTTTAGTAAAAGAACCCTCAGATACATAACCACAAACCAGAGGGCTGTGAGGGAGAGCAGTGAAGGGTAAGGGCCCCAAGCCTTGTGACAGGGACGCCTGGGGATGTGGCTTCTGCATGGAGGTTTAAAGGATGAGGACCATTTCCCCTGCTCTGAAGGGGTTGTTCCCTCCAAGCACAGGCCTCCTTGAGCCACAGAACAGCCTCCCGCAGACTGATGCTAAGACCTAAAAGGACGGATTCATTGTATCTTAAGGGTCAAGGCTGGAGCTTCTGCAGACAGGGAAAGTGGCGACAGGCTGGGTCAAGAGAGCATCTGGCTATTCTAGGAGCTCAGTCACACACCCACACCCCACCCAGTGACCCAAGAGGGAGGCGTGGAGTGGCCCTCTACACACGGTTCTCAGACCAACCTCAGTCACTGGGAAGAGGGGAGGAGGAGAGGGGAGGGAGGGAGGAGGGAGGAGGGGTAGAGGAGGGAGGTGGGGAGGGAGGGAGGGAAAGAGGGGGAGAGGAGGGAGGAAGTGAAGGAAGGGGAGGAGAGGGAGGGGAGGGGAGGGGAGGGAAGGAGGAGGAGAGGGAGGGAGGGGGGAGGGGAGGGAGGAGGGGGAGGTGCCCGGGCAGAACTGAGTCTCCTTTTCCTGCTGGGGCCTCCAGAGGACTTCAGAGTGGCATTCCTGCCCACTCCAGCTGGCAAAATACTATTGCCTTTGGCATTCAAGGCTCAGAGGAGCCCTGTGAAAAGCAATCCACTCCAAATAGACTTAAAATATGAGCCCAGAAGCCAGAGGCTGTGAGTCCACAGACCACCATGCCTGGGGGGCTCAGGCTGGTGTAGGGCCTGAGGTCTTTGCCCAGCCCTGCCCTCCAAGGCTGCATGGATCTGCCTGAGACTGTTCAGTCGTGTAGACTCTTTGTGACCCCATGGACTATAGCCCACCAGGCTCCTCTGTCTATGGATTTTTCCAGGCAAGAGTACTGGAGTGGGTTGCCAGGGTGGAGTGTAAACTGGCTCTACCATCGCAGAAGGGAGTTTAGCAGTAACTATCAAATCACAGCGGCACGATCCTTTTTTTTTTTTAATTTGACTGCACTAGGTCTTAGCTGTGGCCTGTGAACCCTTAACTGCAGCATATGGGATCTAGCTCCCTGACCAGGGATCAAACCCAGGTCCCCTGCCTTGGGATCGAGGAGTCTTAGCCACTGGACCACCAGGGGAGTCCCAGCATGATCCTTTTGATTCAGCAATCCCACTTTTGAGAATTTATCCTGCAGAGAAACTTACACTTGGCAAGGTTTTCACTGAAGCCTTGTCCAGTATATCCAAGGACTGGGAGCTCCTCAACGTCCCTCAGCTCAGTAACCAATGAAATAAGTTACAATCAGTCCTTTCAGACAATAGGATATTCTGTGACTGTAAACAAAGAATGAGGGAGATTTGTAAGTGCCAGTATGAGAAAAACCACGAAGGTCTATTAAATGAGAAGAAAGTTGCAAAAAATGTGTGTAAAACACCTTGAAAAATGGGTGGGAGAGAGAAAGAATGCTCATTTTCCTTGTATATATATAAAGAAACTAGAGGAAACACACAAAAAAATCTAAGGCAGTGGTTACTTGTGGGAATTGGGATGTGGGGACTAGGCAGATGGCAGACAGACAAGGGAGGAAGACTTTTATTACAAATCTTTTCACACTCTTGGATTTTTTGACTACAGGAATATATTACCTGGATTTTTTTTTTTTTTTTAAGCAAAGGAGAGACATGGTCTTCATTTGCTTCTTAGAAAACTCATTCTTACTGCGGAGCAGAGGATGCACTCAGGAGGGTGGAGAGCAGTGAGGAAAGAAGAAAGGAGTGTCCCTCCCAGAGAAGACATCAATAAACTTCACCTGAAGTTCTCTGAACCCAGACACTGCCAGGATCCGGGAGGGGGGTAACAGCAGGCTCCCTGCTACCTTCTCTGAGTAGAGATGTGGGCCATCAGCCCCTCTAGTGACGTTCCAGAGCCCCTGGAGTGCTCAGGAGTGTGGCATTGTTTGACGCTGCTCCCGCACCTCCTTGTAGTTGAGCGGGAAAAGGGAATGACTGGAAGGGAGCAGCGCTGGGTAATAGAAAGAGCGCAGAGTTGGGCTCTGTGACCCCCCTGGTGTGGCGTTCTAGAAATTGGGATTAGTATCCTCATTCTGCCTCCATTAACTATGTGAATTAGAGCAAGTCCCTTCCTCTATTTTGGCCTGTTTGCTCACCCATTAAATAGACAAATAATACCTACCATGCATGATTGTTGTGTTTAAATGGGGTAATACATGCAAGGGTTTGTGCATAGCGATAGCTGCTAAACCACCATCATTTTCATTGTCATTAGAACAGAGTTCTCCCAACTCAGGATAGCATTTATGTGCTTGGAGTATCAAAGCACTTCAATAAATATGAACTATTCCCTCTCCAGTTTGTTTCTCTCAGACTATGGGTGGAATACGCCTTCTTGTCCCACTGATGTTGGGTCTGGCCATGTGACTTGCATTATCCACTGGGATGTCGGCAAGAGTCAAGCAAGCAAAGGCTTGAAGCATGCCGGTCCAAGGGGACTTGCCCTCTGCGCTTCTGCCTTTCCATGGGATGAGCATGCCCAGTAGGTTGAGAGACACATGGAGCAGACTTGACCCAACAGTAGCTTGGAGCCAAGCCCACATGACCCTGGCATGGCTCACCCATCTCTCAGCTGACATCAGTTAATGATTGTTTTAAGCCACAGAGATTGGGGAGATTTGTTACACAACATTATTGCAGCAACAGCTGGTGGAAGCATTGTTCATTGCATTCATAATAAAGTTGATTCTTTCTACAGATTCACAGTCCTTTTGGACCTCACTGATACTTTCCCTGTTTCCATTGCATGTCACTGCCTCCTCTTTGCATTTCGGGCTTCAGCCAAACCAATCTTCTTTCAGTTCCTGATGGTCCAGGCTTTGCACATGCTGTTCTCTCTGCCTGGATGCTCCTCCTCTCCTTCCAGCATCTTCATGAAAGTGTTAGTCACTCTGTTGTGTCTGACTCTTTGCGACCCCATGCACTGTAGCCTACCAGGCTTCTCCATTCATAGGATTTTCCATGCAAGAATACTGGAGTGGGTTGCCATTTCCTTCTCCACAGAATCTTCCCAACCCAGGGATTGAACCCAGGTCTCCTTCATTGCAGGGAGACTCTTTACTGTCTGAGCCACCAGGGAAGTCAAGCACCTTCCTGCTGCTACTGCTGCTGCTAAGTCACTTCAGTCGTGTCTGACTCTGTGTGACCCCATAGACGGCCCACCAGGCTCTGCCGTCCCTGGAATTCTCCAGGCAAGAACACTGGAGTGGGTTGCCATTTCCTTCTCCAATGCATGAAAGTGAAAAGTGAAAAGTGAAAGTGAAGTCGCTCAGTCGTGTCCGACTCTTAGGGACCTCATGGACTGCAGCCTACCAGGCTCCTCCATCCATGGGATTTTCCAGGCAAGAGTACTGGAGTGGGGTGCCATTGCCTTCTCCGAAGCACCTTCCTAGTTCCTCCTAATACTTCAGGCCTCAACTTTCTCCTAGAAGCCTTGATTGGTGCCTCGAGTCTGGGCCAGTTGTCCTGGGATGTGACCTCACAGCACTTTGTATTTCCTGGCCCTGGCTGTTTCCTGACCTCCTACTTGCCTCTCTCCTCATTTGGACACACTCCCTGAAGGCAAAGCCTGGTATCCCCAGTTCCTGATATACAGTGTGTTCATTGTAAATGTTTATTGACTGAATGAATTTCCTACCCTTTCAAGCCTCAATCTGCCCACCTGTTAAAGGGGAATAATCACATCAGAACTGGGGCAGAGGGAGTTCCTTGGCTAAGACTTCACCTTTCAATGCAGGGAGTACAGGCTCAATCCCTGGTTGAGGAGCAAAGATCCCACATGTCTTGTGGCCAAAAAGCCAAAACATAAAACCGAAGCAATATTGTAACATATTCAGTAGTTCAGTTCAGTCGCTCAGTCGTGTCCGACTCTTTGCAACCCCATGAACCACAGCACGCCAGGACTCCCTGTCCATCACCAACTCCTGGAGTTCACCCAAACCCATGTCCATCGAGTCGATGATGCCATCCAACCATCTCATCCTCTGTCATCCCCTTCTCCTCCTGCCTCAATCTTTCCCAGCATCAGGGTCTTTTCCAATGAGTCAGCTCTTCGCATGAAGTGGCCAAAGTATTGGAGTTTCAGCTTCAACATCAGTCCTTCCAGTGAACACCCAGGACTGATCTCCTTTAGGATGGACTGGTTGGACGTCCTTGCTGTCCAAGGGACTCTCAAGAGTCTTCTCCAACACCACAGTTCAAAAGGATCAATTCTTCAGTGCTCAGCTTTCTTTATAGTCCAACTCTCACATCCATACATGACCACTGGAAAAACCATAGCCTTGACTAGACAGACCTTTGCTGGCAAAGTTATATCTCTGCTTTTTAATATGCTGTCTAGGTTGGTCATAACTTTTGTTCCAAGGAGTAAGTGTCTTTTAATTTCATGGCTGCAATCAGCATCTGCAGTGATTTTGGAGCCCAGAAAAATAAAGTCTGACACTGTTTCCACTGTTGCCCCATCTATTTGCCATGAAGCCATGGGACCAGATGCCATGATCTTAGTTTTCTGAATGTTGAGCTTTAAGCCAACTTTTCCACTCTCCTCTTGCACTTTCATCAAGAGGCTCTTTAGTTCTTCTTCACTTTCTGCCATAAGGGTGGTGTCATCTGCATATCTGAGGTTATTGATATTTCTCCGGGCAATCTTGATAAAGACTTTAAAAAAGGAACTGGGGCAGAGTGATGCCTGTATCTTGTTTTGCTATAGGGGGAGAGGTTAGCAGGTACCTTATACTCTCCAGCAACTTGTATCCGTTCCTTGCTTTCAGATAGCTTCCCTGCCTTTTCTCAAAGGGATTCGAGGTGAAAGACACAGATTGTCAGTGGAAGATCAATGAAGCCTTTGTTCTGCACATCTATCTACCTAACAGAGATGCTGCTTGTGCTCACTTGGCTTGACTGGGGAAAGAAGAAGGGCTTCTCACTGGGTTGTCCCCACTCACTCCACTCTGCCAGCTGGAGCATCTTCAGAACTGACCTGCCTTGTCCTGTGAGAACAGGCAGAAACAGGGCAGGAGAGAGAATGATGGAGGGGAAAAAGCTGAGACATAACTGGGTCTCCTCCAATGCCTTCTCCCCACCCATAAGCTCATTTCAACCCACCTTGGAAGGAAGGTGTGTCCCCAGTTCTCAGAAGAGAAAGTGACTCTCCCACCTTCCCGTGGGCAGTGGGAGTCTAACCCAGGTTAGTTTCTACTACACGCAGCTGCCCCCATGGAGAGCAATGACCTGGAGCACCTTGGTGGTGTCAATGAGGACAGAGAGCACCAATGACTTCATTACAGTAAAAGAGACTCCCTAAACTGTGTACAGCTCTATGAAATTCACAAAAGGCTGCCACATTCAGAATCTCATGGGTTCCTCACAACTTTGCAAGGCAGGCTTCTTACTACCCCGTTTTACAGAGGAGAAAATTGAGGCTCAGCAGAGTGAAGTGACTTCTCCCAGGCTCCCCTGGAGAAGGAAATGGCAACCCACTCTAGTATTCTTGCCTGGAAAATCCCACGAACAGTGGAACCTGGAGGGCTACAGTCCATGAGGTCGCAAAGAATCAGATACAACTGAGCATGCATGCATGCATGCACTCACGCACCCAGTAGGGCCCTAGTCCCAGGGAGACTCGGAGGAATCTGACGCCATGGAACACATCCTTTCCATGTGGTGTGGCAATATAACCATGAGGCTGCCTGGGCACCACCTATCCCTGTGCAACCTTGTAGAAGCCACACGTTCTCTCTGAGCCTCAGTATACTAGTTATTTATTGCCACCTAATAAACCACTTCAAAATCCAGTGACTTAAAACAATAACCATTTGTTTAGCTCATGATTCTGTGAGGTAATTAAATTAATCTGGGCTAATATGAGGAGTTTTTCTGATCCTAGAGGCCTCCCACATGTGTGTAGTCAGCTGTAGGTTAGCTGAGTGGTTTTGCTTTAGGGTTGGCTGGTGTCAGGCTAGGGGAGCGAGGGTCACAGGCCACATGTAACTCACCAGGCTTGTTCACAAGGCAGTGTCAGCTTCCTGGGGAATGAGTGACTGTGCACAAGACCTCCTGTTACGACTTGAACTTCACTCAACCTTCCTGTTATGGGTTGAATCCCAGAAGACAGGATTATCAAGCTTTGTTTCAGAAAAAGAGAGAAAGCAAGAGGGGAAGGGAGAAGGAAGGAAACACACTTTTGCCAACCCCAAAATGCAAAATCTAGTGTGACATTCAACTAAATGAACAATTTATAGATAATTCACAATGCTCATACCATTAAGCAAATGCACTTTAAATTGATTTCAAATTAGTAAGCTAATGATTTCCCCAGGTCCAGTCTCTGCCAGCCCCCAGTGCAGTGTTTTTAATAAGAGGTAGGTGTGCAGTAACAGCCTCTTTATTCCATAATTGAAGCCATAATTGAACTTGAGGTCATATTCAAGGGCCCTATTGATCTACATAGGGAAGGAAAGTGCTGACAGCGACCATCTTTGGGCCAGAGGGGTGGGGTGGGCCACGGCAGAATCCCGCAGCTGTAGTAGACTTGGAGAACACTTCCTGTGTGACCTGCAGGGAGACTTGATGGCTGATGGGGATGTTAAGTAAACTTGAGACAGGCAGGGCTCTCAATCCCAGTCCTGTAGCCGCTCCCTAAAGTCACGTCAAGGATCCACTTGCACATTCAGGGCCCCAGGGTAAACACTGCACTCTCTTTTGTCCCGCCATGCCTATCTGACCCCCAACTCTGCAGGCCAAGTGCATTCAAGCCTAGGTACAAACACAAATGTGTTCTACTCTGCCTTTTCATTCCAAGGGTCAAGTCCTTGAACCCTCGGTCCAACCAAGAAAGGCAAGGTGGGGCCTCCCTGGTTGCTCAGTGGGAAGAATCTGCCTGCCAATGCAGGAGAAATAAGTTCGATCCCTGATCCTGGAAGCAGCTAAGCCTGAGTGCCACAACTACTGAGCCTGTGCTCTACAGCTTGGGAACCACATTTACTGAAGCCTGCACCATCTAGAGCCTGTGCTCTGCAACAAGAGAAACCACTGCAATGAGAAGACCATGCATCACAACTAGAGAGTAGCCCCTGCTTGCCACAACTAGAGAAAAGCCCACCCGGCAACGAAGACCTAGCACAGCCAAACATATGTAAATAAAAACAAACATTCAAATACAAAAGAGAAAAGGAAGGCTGGAAGGTCTTTGGTTCTTGTTGGCATAACCCCAACTGCCCTCATTTCATGAGGCACAAACCATTATCCATCTCTACTGCTGTCTCTGAAGAGATATGAGAAGCTTTGACTCATCTCAAAAGGACATTAGAGCCTCATTTTATTCTTCACCAGCCATTTTGGCTGTTCTAAATCCAGAGATCTTTTCTCCAGAGAATATGCCAGACAAGCAGAGGTTGGAGGAGAAGGGGAGAGAGAGAGAGAACATTCACAAGCGTGAGTGGATTGTGGACACTTGGTCTCCTAATGAATGGATCAATGTTTAGGACAATCCATAAAGTGCTCCCTCTGTGCTCTTGAAATTGTCGAGCTGTCTATAATACAGTTCAAATTTGAACCCTAAATTATTTAAACACCGTATATTAGCAGTAGATATAAGGCTCCAAAATCTCATTAAAACTCGTAAAATTGGGAAAGGCAAGAGGGGAGCAGAACAAAGGAGAAGGAGCTTACTCTTTTCCCTGCTACCTGTCCCCCTCCCATTCTTGGAGCACAAAGCTCCTTACAGATTTTTCAACTAGCCTTTGCATGTGTAGCGCTTCCAGGATTTCTCCACTGGCACTGGGGGTCAATTCCATGCTCCCTACTCTCCTTGGCCAGATTCTTCTCTCAGACAGGTTGTGGCCTGGGGTGTGGAGGAAGAAGGGAAAATTATTCATCTTAAACTTTGCATTACTTCATTCAGATTCCATTACAGCAATCAGTCATAGTGATAACCAAAAAGAAGAAAAGTGTGAGGGAAGAATGTCTCTAGTTTCTAGAAAGAGATTAGTAGAGAATAGTCATCTAATCAATATTGATCAATAAAGTGTCCCAGAAAAATCTAAAGCCACATTACTTAAACAAACCTTCCCTAGAACATCTCTGTCAATCAGAGAATGCAGAAAAGGCAAAATCAGAAAGGAGGGATTAATGTCTTTTTTTTTTTAGTTACTGTAAAGTAAAACAACCACTATGGCCAGCAATTCCAATCCTGAGTACATACCCAACCTAAATGAGTGCTTTGTCCTCAAGGGACATGTGCAAGAATATTCATGGCTTTATTCACAACAGCCTCAAACTGGAAACAACCCAAATGTTCATCAGCAGTAGAATGGATCAATCAGCAGTGCTTTATTCGCACAAAACAATACTATACAGCACTAAAGAAGAATGAACTACTAACAAGCAACAACATGGATGAATCCTAAGACACCATGCTGAATGAAAGAAGCCAGACACAGTAGAGTGCCTACTGAATGATCCCATTTCTATAAAGTTCAAGAACAAGAAAAACTGGTCTATACCAACAGGTGTCAGAAAAGTGGTCATCCTTAGTGAGAGTTAACACAGGGAGGTGGTGCTGGAAATGTTATTTATTTTCATCTGGATGGTGATTACATGCACATATACAACATATTTTAAGTTGTATATTTCAGATTTGTGTACATTACATGTTACACCTCAAAAGTTTTAATTTATTTTAACAGTAATTCTTAACTGTTAGTTTTTATAATTTTATTTATTTCCTTATTTAATTTTGGCTATGCTGAGTCTTTGTTGCTGGAGGGCTTTTCTCTAGTTGTGGCGAGTGGGGGCTACTCTCTAGTTTCGGTGTGGGCTTCTCATTGTGGTGGCTTCTCTTGTGAATTGTGGACTCCGGGACACAGGGCTCAGTAGTTGTGACTCTCTGGCTCTAGAGCACAGGCTCAATAGTTGAGGCGCATAGCCTTAGTTGCTCTGCAGCATGTGGGATCTTCCCAGATCAGGGATCCAACCTGTGTCTCCTGCATTGGCAGGCAGACCCTTTACTACTGAGCCACCAGGGAAGCCCCACCTCAGGATTTTTAACAAATATTTTTAAATCATCACACCATCACTCAAAAACTTAAATTATCATGTGTCCTTCACTTCTAGAGGGTCACAACATTCACAGAGTTTGTGCTTTACTTTCTACCTTGAGAGAAATGGTAACATACTTGCCCATAGCACAAATGAGGATGCAGGGACATTGAATGCACCATTACAGACCATGCAGTCCAAGGCTGGGTGGATAGGTGTCATGGTGAGTGCAGACAGTGATCTGTGATCTGTGTCATATCTGTACTTTCTCATGGCATTATTGATGTGGTTCACAGTTGAGGCTGTATACATCCCTTCCAGTTACAAAAGGGCTCACCATCCCATTGCCCTGCCACTCTTCCTGGAGCAGAGTAGGATGGCTGTTACAGCAGCTCCAGGATGAACTTTCGAGAGATGCCAAATGAAAATTAAATTAGAGCCCAGCCTTGTGGTTTCCAGCAGCTATCATTGCAGTGTGACCCATCTGTGTCAGGGCATGGTGACCACAAGCTGCCAGGCAGCTCCCAGAGGCTGTTGAAACACTTTGAATAGAGGTGCCCCTGCATGAAGCGCAGGCTCCCGGCTGAGTCTATTGTTTCAGCACCAGGGACAGCGGCTCGTGTATTAACTAGTTCTGGAAATAGACTGGGAGGGCAAAACGTATTTGCAGAAAGCACTCTTCCCACGGTTTGCTATTTACACACAACGCTACTGCTTCCAGCTTTGTATAACAAATTAAATTCTGTCAGCATTAAAAATGTGTGTGTGATGAGAAGATTTATTTGGAAAACATGGAACATTTACCTCCCTTCCACCCCTACCTCCTTCCTCCAATCCAGGTGTTCCCCAAGGGAACTGCACTTCAGGGAATGCCCAGGTAAGTGGAGTTTCTCATATTCAGAATTGTCAGTGGAATACCTGGGTAGAACAGCGCCCCTGGGGCTCAACTTACTTTCCTTCTGAAACCTAGATGCAAGAATATCATTCACTCTGAGAGTGAAAAGGGGGGTTATTTAGAAACCTTTTCTTTAAAATATGGGTACCATGAATTCATTCATTCATTCAACTAATATTTCTGGGAGGCCTACTGTGTGCCAGGCTTCATGCTAAGCACTGGAAATGCAATAATGAACCAAATGAAGTCCCTGCTCTTGTGGAGACTACATTCTCATAAGAGGTAAAGACCATAAACATCTGTAACTAGGATAATTTCACTGGTAGCTCAGCTGATAAAGAGTCTGCCTGCAGTGCAGGAGACCCCGGTTCAATTCCTGGGTCAGGAAGATTCCCCTGGAGAAGGGATAAGCTAACCACTTCAGTATTCTTGGGCTTCCCTGGTGGTTCAGATGATAAAGAATCCACCTGCAATGCAGGAGACCTGGGTTTGATCCCTGGGTTGGGAAGATTCCCTGGAGGAGGGCATGGCAACCCCCTCAAGTATGGGCTTCCCTAGTAGCTCAGTTGGTAAAGAATCTGCCTGCAGTGCAGGAGACCCGGGTTCAATCCCTGGGTCAGGAAGATCCCCTGGAGAAGGAAACGGAAAACCATTTCAGTATATTCTTGCTTAAAAAATCCCATGGACAGAGGAGCCTGGAGGGCTACAGTCCATGGGATTGCAAGAGTGGGACATGACTTAGTGACTAAACCATTAAACCAGGGTAATTTGAGTTCATTGCAAGTTCCAATGAAGAAAACAAAGTAGTGGACTGAACAGTGACTGAGAACTACTCTAGCTAGGATGGTCAGGAAAGGCCACTCTGAAGAGACAATGTTTGAGTTGAGACCTGAACAATGACAAGGAGCCAGACTTGTGAAGACCTAACAGAAAGGCATTCCAGCAAAGTGGTACAGCATCTTCAAAGGTGTTGAGGTAGAAACAAATGTGGCATGTCCAAAGGGTGGGAAGGAGGCTCGTGTGGCTGGGGTACAGTGCATGAGGATGAAGACACGGAGGAAATAAGCTTGGAAAGGTAGGAGGGGACCATGTCCCACGGAGCTTGTAGATCATATAAGGAGTCTGGATCTCAAGCATAGAAGTGATATGGTCTGATTCATGTTTAAAACCATCTGCATTTTTTTACCTGCTATGTGGAGAATGGGCTAATGAATGGGAGGAGAAGCTGGAAGACCATGTTAAGCTGTTGCAATGGTCCACTGAGAGACGATGGTGATGGAAACCCCTCCTTACTTCTCCACATGTGTAATTTGATCTCCAAAATTAAGGATGGCCTAGGCCTCTGAGTTATCCATGCTTCCTCGTCCAGTCCCTCCTCTAACCAATGCCATTCATTTGTGAGATATTATGAGAGAACACTGTTCATGGGGCTCATGAACAGGACATGGGGTTCATGAACAGGTCAGGGAAGCCTGGCGTGCTGCATTTCATGGGGTCACAAAGAGTCGGAAATGATTTAGCGACTAAACAATGAGAGAACACACACAAAGTCACATATTATATTCTATTTACTGTTGAAAGGGGCTTCTTAGGTAGCACTAGAGGTAAAGAACCCGCTTACCAATGCAAGAGATTTAAGAGACGCAGGTTCAATCCTTGGGTCGGGAAGATCCCTTAGAGGAGGGCATAGCAACCCACTCCAGTATTCATGCCTGGAGAATCCCATGGACAGAGGAGCCTGGTAGGCTATAGTCCACAGGGTTGCAAAGAGATGGACACTATTGAAGTGACTTAGCATGCATGCACACTGTTGAAAAAGTGAGTGAAATGATACTTCAGAGCTACTTGGCTCATCTAGAAATGAAATCTGTTGCCTTTTTTATGCCAACTCTTCCCAAACCCTCAGTTCATGGGCTGCCACTTGGGGAGGAAGGGTATACAGAGCATTTAATCCTCTCCTCATGCTTCATCATCTGAGAAACAGACCTCACCTGATGGGATGCTCATGGGAGAGACTATATCCTATCAATTTTGTGGTGAACAAACCGTTAATGTATATGATATTTAAAGCATTACTACAACAGGGATACTCCTTCCCAGACTAGCTAGAAGGCCCAAAGAGACCACAAATGCATAATGAGCAAGACCAACTAGGCTCATCAGCCATAAGTACCTTGAGAATTCACATCCATACAACCACCAGGAAGGGAGCAAACTGAACAATGAGAAGAAAAACAAAGATCAGTTTGCTTACCATCAGAGCCCATGGTGCTTGGTCTCATATCATTTACTAACTCATTTGAGGATATGAGGCAAATCCCTTTATTTTCCCGGGCCTCATTTTTCTCAGCTGTAAAATGAGGGGGGTTGCTTAAACTCCATGATCCTCTAGCTCCAGCAGTCTGTAAATCTGTCAACAATGACCTAGGACCTGAATTTCCCATTTTCTAGATCTCCTTTGGTCCTCCCAAACCTCCCCCTACCACCCCCCCAAAAAGTAGAGAAAATATGTATCATTGTGCCCACTTTTCAGGATGGGTAAATTGAGACCATGAGATCACCAGGACTAGTCACAAATTTACAAATTGATTTAGAGGGGGTCGGGTTCCTTTACAACTCACTCAGGGAAATCCTAACTCTTCCCAGGGGACCTGCCAGAAGCTCACTCTGCAAGGGCCTATTTCCCTTACCCCATTCAAGCCCTGGCTCTCCTGCAACCCTTCCAGTCATCCCTAGGAGGTGTGCTAGGACCTCAAGGTGCCTGTGCTCCACACAGCCTCTCCATATGTATACTTATTTTGACTTCAGGGTCACTGGCAAATCCCATCATGGCCAAGCCCTTCCACTGGGCTCATAATTGGAATCTGCCAGCTCATTTGCATGGGGAAGGGGAGGAAGACACATTGGGCTTTATCCACCACTCCTGATTTAGTAGGTGTTCCCTTTTGCAGCTCTTGAGCCTGGAGGAATCTCTGTGTGCCTCTGTTCGTTGTGGAAATTACCACTCACCCATACATATACATCTGCAAGAGAGCCTCTTGTCATCTCTAATAGTTCCACAGGCTGCACTGAGCGAAGCCTGGACAGAGCTGAGGCTGTTTTGGAGACGCCGAGACCTCCATTCTTATACTAACATCAGAGGAATTTTGACCACCCAAAGAGCTCAAGTCACAGCTTTCAGTCTTCAAGAGTTTGCAAGTGTGCCCAGCACTGTGCTTGGGGTTCCCTATGCACCGTCTCATTTAATCCTCACAATAACCCATGGTTTCCATATTTTAGTTGAGAAAACTGAGGTTAGGAGAGATTTAAGGGACTTGTTTAAAATCATAAGAATGAAAAGCAGCTTCCCTTAATTAGCCCAATTCTAGGACATTTCCATGATTATTGGGTTCTTTGGGGAATAAAATCATGGTGGGAGGAGAGGAAGGAATGGGAGTGATAAACTTCATGGAGGGTAGAGACCCCCACAAAGCAGCCCTGGAAACTGTTCTGCCGTCCTGGCAGATGTTCCCTGGAAACTGTTCTGCCTTCCACTGGAGGAATTTTCTCCCCGCATAGAATGAGACTGGGGGCTCAAAATCTCGGCCTTCTTGCTTATACCTTTGGGATATAGTCATACCTTTCCCCCGGGCTCTGTTGTTAAGAATCCTTTTCTTTGTGTCAGAAACATGAAATCCTAGACAAGACCTGGTTGGGGGCATGACTCTACCCATAGCAAAAGCAATATTGTTAGAACTCTGTCTCTTTCCAACTCTAAGCTCTGCGTGAGTCTGCTTGGAATCATTCTGCAAGTAGGCTTGCCACAGCTGGCAGCAAACAAGGTTAGCCTGGACCCAGAATCTCATCCTTCCAGAAAATTCCTCTCCCAAATGCATAGATCAACACCTAGAAGAACTCTAATAGCCCTGCTTGGGTCATATATCTACCCTTGAACATTTCACTGTTGCCAGAGGGATGGAGTATCTCATTAACCAGCATAGATGGGGTGACCACCCCTGGGGAAAAAACAGGGGCACCATAATCAACAAGCACACCGAGACTGAGTGTGTATGTATTATGTTTTTCCCTACATGGCCTTTGCAATAACTCCCATCTTGCACACTCTTTTAGAATGTGATATTGACACTCCTCCTATCTATGGTTGAGTTTATGTCCCTTCCCCTTGAATCTGGGCAGACTTTGTGTCTGCCTTGACCAATAGAACATGGCAAAAATGACACTGTCCTCATTTCCAAGTTCAGTCCTTAGAAACTTTCACCTCTTGCCTCTTGAGACACTCACCTGTGAAGACCTGGACCTCCATTTAAGAAGTTCAAGGCTGTCGTTGTGAGGAAACCCAGGCCACCTGGAGAGGCCACAGGCAGGTGTTCTGACTGCCCCAGCAGTAGTCTTAGTGGACAACCAACATCAACCATAGACATGTGAGTGATGACACCTCAAGAGGATTCCTGTCCCTGGATTGAGCCCTCCTAGGTGAGGCCCCTGGAGAAGGCAATGTCACCCCACTCCAGTACTCTTGCCTGGAAAATCCCATGGACGGAGGAGCCTAGTGACCATTGGATCACTAAGAGTCGGACACGACTGAGCAACTTCACTTTCACTTTTCACTTTCATGCATTGGAGAAGGAAATGGCAATCCACTCCAGTGTTCTTGCCTGGAGAATCCCAGGGACAGGGGAGCCTGGTGGGCTGCCGTCTATGGGGTCGCACAGAGTCGGACACAACTGAAACGACTTAGCAGCAGCAGCAGCAGGTGAGGCCCCAGATGTCATGCAAACAAACAAGCCACCCTATTGTGCCCTCCCCCAAATTCCTCACCAAAGAATCTGTACTCTATGAGCATAATAAAATGGTTGTCTTAAGTCACTGAGCCTGGGGTAATGGGTTCTGGAGCAAAAGATAATTAGAACACATACTTGTGTGTATGTGTGTAGGCATATGTGTATGTGTGAGAGTAGTGTGTTGGGGAGGTTGTTTCTCATAGGAATTAGAATAAGGGGGATGGGCAAGCATGTTAGACAAACAAGCACTCTATCTAACACCTTCAGGACTGCCCACGGTGCCCACCATTTTTAATATACCAACTTTTATTAGTGGGAGGAACAATCGTGTGACATACTTGATGCACAAGTTGGTGTGTTCCAGGTATTGAGCCTCACATTGTGCAGTTAGCTTGGCAGAGTGTTAAAGCACTGAACTTGGCTCTTGTCTTCTTTCTATCCAGTGAACTGCCGCTCATCTAAGTGAAGTGTCCCCAGGCAGGGTCTCCATGCTGCCCAAGTCCAGGCTTTGCCACTTATCTCATCTTCCTTGTAAATTGTGTCCTTGCATTGCAACACCTCAGCAGCATTGACCTTGAGGTCCTTGTACCTTTCACCCACCAGACCCAGGCCAGTCGTTCTTACAGACTCTCCAGCCCCTCCCCGGGCTCCTCTCACTTCCCTGTCCCCCCTGTAGCCTTTTGGATCCTCATTTAGGAGCCCACTCTAAACTCTGCTCCTCTTCTTTCTCTTCTGTCCTTATTCCTTTCAAGCTCTGCGAAGCTATGCTGCCTCTGAGGTTTTTCTTTCCTCTTTTCTGAACACCTAGCTTCTCCAGAAGGCCCCAGTTTCTTCCTCCTCTACTTCCCAGAGTCATCAATCCACTGCCTCCCCCAGGCAGCACAGCATTGAGACTAAGAGTGTAAGCTCTAGGTCAACCTGTGGCTCAGGCTCTGGGCTCTACCACCTGCCAGCTGTGCACCTTTTGACTCACTAGTCACTCTTACCATGTCTGCTGTCCCATCTATGAAAAAGAGATGACAATAGCCCCCATCTTCTGGTTGCTCTGAGAATTAACAAGATAACCCAGGTGAAGGGTACTGCACTTCACTTGGCTCCTCTTAATTGAAATGAGACAAGAGCTCTAAAACTCTTCCTTTAAATATTAATTCCAACAGCTCCAGGTTCTGTCGTCCACATGAGAAAAGAGGCAGAGCTTACCACCCTTCTCTGGTTTCACAAAGACACTCACAAATGGAAAAATCCATTTAAACATTATTCAGTTCTGTTCAGTTCAGTCGCTCAGTCATGTCCGACTCTTTGTGACCCCATGAATTGCAGCATGCCAGGCCTCCCTGTCCATCACCAACTCCCGGAGTTCACTCATACTCACGTCCATTGAGTTGGTGATGCCATCCAGCCATCTCATCCTCTGTCATCCCCTTCTCCCGCCTCCAATCCCTCCCAACATCAGAGTCCTCTCATGAGTCAACTCTTCGCATGAGGTGGCCAAAGTATTGGAGTTTCAGCTTTAGCATCAGTCCTTCCAAAGAACATCCAGGACTGATCTCCTTTAGGATAGACTGGTTGGATCTCCTTGCAATCCAAGGGACTCTCAAGAGTCTTCTCCAACACCACAATTCAAAAGCATCAATTCTTCGGCACTCAGCTTTCTTCACAGTTCAACTCTCACATCCATACATGACTACTGGAAAAACCATAGCCTTGACTAGGGGGACCTTTGTTGGCAAAGTAATGTCTCTGCTTTTGAATATGCTATCTAGGTTGGTCATAACTTTCCTTCCAAGGAATAAGAGTCTTTTAATTTCATGGCTGCAATTAGCATCTGCAGTGATTTTGCAGCCCAGAAAAATAAAGTCTGACACTGTTTCCACTATTTCCCCATCTATTTCCCATGAAGTGATGGGACCGGATGCCATGATCTTTGTTTTCTGAATGTTGAGCTTTAAGCCAACTTTTTCACTCTCCTCTTTACCTGGGTAATAAATTCATTAAGTAGAACAATCAGAATTGTGGGGGGTTTAAGAGTAAAAACTGTTTTTAAAACTGTTAAAAAACCACAGCACTATTTACAGTAGTCAAGACATGGAAACAATCTAAATGTGCATGAACAGATGACTGCATAAAGAAAATCTGGTACATAAGTACAATGGAATACTGCTGGAGTGCACGCTCAGGTGCTCAGGTGTGTCCGACTCTTTGCAACCCCATGGACTATAGCCCACCAGCCTCCTCTGTCTGTGGGATTCTCCAGGTAAGAATAATGAAGTGAGTTGCCATTTCCTACTCCAGGGGATCTTCCCAACCTGGGGATCAAACCAGTGTCTCTTGCATCTTCTGCATTGGCAGGCAGATTCTTTACCACTTGTGCTACCTGGGAAGCCCACAAAGGAATACTACTCAGCCATAAAAAATATGAAATAATTCCATTTGCAGTAACATGGATGCAACTAGCGGTTATACTGAGCAAAGAAAGTCAGAAAGAGAAAGACAAATACCGTATGATATCTTATATGTGGAATCTAAAATGTGACACAGACTTCCCTGGTGGTGCAGTGGATAAGCATCCATCTGCCAATGCAGGGCATATGGGTTTGATCCCTGGCCTGGGAAGATTCCACCTGCCTCGGAGCAACTAAGCCCATGTATCACAACTACTGAAGCTCTCACAGCCTAGAGCTGCACACTGCAACTCCTGAGCCTTCTTGCTACAACTACCGAAGGCCAAATGCCCAGTCTGCCACCAACAGAAGCCACCACAATGAAGAGTAGCCCTTGCTCGCTGCAACTAGAGAAAGCCTGCTCGCATCAACAAAGACCCAGTGCAGACAAAAATAAATAGATGTAAAATATGACATAAAGGAATCTATTTACAAAACAGAAACAGCCTCATGGACATAGAGAACAGACTTGCGGTTGCTAAGGGGGACAGGGTTAGGGGATGGGAGGGGTGAGAGACTGAGGTTGGCAGATGTAAATTGTTATATACAGAATAGATAAATAACAAAGTCCTACTGTTTAGCACAAGGTACTATATTCAGTATCCTATAATAAACCATAATGGAAAATAACATTAAAAAAATAATGTGGAAATATGTATAACCGAATCACTTTGCTGTACAGCAGAAATTAACACAACATTATAAATCAACTATACTTAAGTAAATAGAGTAAAAACTGTTTACCATGGAGTGTTGCAACCATCTCTGAAGTCAAGGTGCCATATAAAACTCTTTTGTTAGGAATAACATTTACAAGAATGGGCTTTTGATGCAGAATAGAATCTGCTTTCCTATAGCTGCAGGGAAAATGGAAAGGGATTTTTTTTTTTTTTAACATCTTATCTTGCTGAGATTTCTTTCACCAGAAGTTATAGAACACACAGTTTCAAGAACCAATATTGGAATTCTATTAGTCTACACGGAGAGGAGATTAAAAAGCAAGCTTGAGGAGGTCAAAACTTTCAATATGAAAGAGAAGATGATAGACTGGTGTTATTAAATGAAATGTGGGGTACTTGGTAATTTTTATTCATACATAGTACATAATAACCTTCTACACATTAGGTATTAAGTTTTTTTTGTCCTTATGACATGTGAAAGTGAAAGTTTCTCAGTCCTGTCTGACTCTTTGCCACCCTATGGATTATATAGTCCATGGAATTCTCCAGGCCAGAATATTGGAGTGGGTAGCTGTTCCCTTCTCTAGGGGATCGTCCCAACCCAGGGATCAAACCCAGGTCTCCTGCATTGCAGGTGGATTCTTTACTAGCTGAGCCACAAGGGAAGCCCAAGAATACTGGAGTGGGTAGCCTATTCCTTCTCCAGGGGATCTTCCCAACCCAAGAATCGAACTGGGGTCTCCTGCATTGCAGGTGGATTCTTTACCAGCTGAGCTACCTAGGAAGCCTCAAGCTATCATCCAAATGGTTAGAGTTACCATGATGAAGACATACAGTCCAGCAACCAAAAATTATTTTAAGTTATTTAAAATTCTATCACGTATCTCAGGCCTTTTGGAGGGGACACATATCAGAAAATGTTTCCTGTTTCCTTTTCTCTCCCACCTACACCCCTATGTCCTTAGCCCCTTTTATTTGCCTGGTGCCTCCTTCCTCTCAAATCACCCCGGTCCTGCCTCCAACTCCAAATCTGCATATTTTCTGGCTGCTCCTCCCATTCTCCATGACTCTATATTCTCAAAAGCCAAGAATCCAGTCTGATAACACTAGGGCTCTCCCTGGAGTTGGGGCAGGGACTGACTGGGGTAGAAGATGCCAGTAGATGATGCCAAAACCCTCTTTTAGCAAGCAGGGCAGGGAGAGGCTAAGGACACTCCCAGGTGAACTCTTTTTTGTGCTATCACATGCCTGTTAGTGTGATAAAGCCACTCAGTAGCTAATATGTCTCTTCTTTCTAGCCGCATCAGCATGACTGACTTGACGTTTATTATACATCACCCCAACTCCAATCCTCCAGGGACTGCGGCAAATCACAGAGTTGGAAGGTGGTGAGTGGGAGGGAAAAGGTTTCGCTTCTCCTCAGCCCAGGCTTTTGGCAGCACAACAGCTTTTCATCTCAACCTAACAGCTGGGACACTGGCCCTACCACCAACTCCCAGTGCAAATTGGAATGAGTCACCGGTGTCTTATTAGCCAGCCTTGCCTGACCCAGATACAGGTGAGGCTGAAACAAGGTAGCACTTTGGAAATCTCCCTTCCCCTTTCCCCACCTAGACATCTCTTCCCCACTTACACACCACAGCATCCATCACGCCCACCACAAAAAGAAGAATGACTTCTTCTTTTTAAAACTTTTTATTTTGTATTGAGGTATAGCCAATTAACAATGTTATGATACTTCCAAGAGAACAGCGAAGGGACTCAGCCATACATATACATGTATCCATTCTCCCCCAGGATGAGATGGTTAGATGGCATCACAGACTCAATGGACATGAGTTTGAGCAAGCTCCAGGAGTTGGTGATGGACAGGGAATTCTGGCGTGCTGTAGTCCATGGGGTCACAAAGAGTCGGACACGACTGAGCAACTGAACAGAACTGAATTCTCCCCCAAACTCCCCTCCCATCCAGGCTGCCACATATCACTGAGCAGAGTTCCCTGTGCTATACAGTAAGTCCTTGTTGGTCATTCATTTTAAATATAGCAGTGTGTACATGTCCATCCCAAACTCCCTAACTATCCCTTTCCAATTACTTCTTTGTTTTAATAATTGCCTCTGAAACATCCCCTGTGAGCAGAGACCCTTCTGCACTGAGATGTTGGCTTCTTGACTACAGAAAGTTTGTCTGACATATTAGGTACTCAGTTGCTGAATGAATTAATTAGCACCCACTAAGACAAAAGCATAGATTTAGATTACGTTATGGTTACTGACTCATTGGAAAAGACTCTGATGCTGGGAGGGATTGGGGGCAGGAGGAAAAGGGGACGGCAGAGGATGAGATGGCTAGATGGCATCACCAACTCGATGGACATGAGTTTGAGTGAACTCTGGGAGATGGTGATGGACAGGGAGGCCTGGCGTGCTGCGATTCATGGGGTCGCAAAGAGTCGGATATGACTGAGCGACTGAACTGAACTGAACTGAACTGATGGTTACCAGTGAGGAAGGGATAGCTAGGGAGTTTGCAATGGACATGTACACATTGCTATATTTAAAATGGATAACCAACAAGGACCTACTGTATAGCACAGGGAACTCTGCTCAAGGTTATGTGGCAGCCTGGATGGGACAGGAGTTTGAGGGATAATGGATATGTGTATATGTATGGCTGAGTCCCTTTGCTGTCCATCTGAAACTATCACAACACTGTTAATGAGCTATGATGGTGGTGGTTTAATTGTTAAGTCAAGGCTGATTCTTTTGTGGATTCAGACTGCAGCCCACCAAACTCGTCTGTCCATGACATTTTCCAGGGAAGAATACTGGAGTGGGTAGTCATTTTCTTCTCCAGGGGATCTTTCCAACCCAGGGGTCAAACCCACATTTCCTGTATTGCAGGCTAATTCTTTACCACTGAGCCACCAGGAAGCCCTGTTAATTGGCTTATTAAAATATATAAAATTTATATATATAAAATCTATATAAAATTTAAAAAAATTTTAAAGTTAGATCATGTAACTTGCTTGGACGGCAAGGTGATCAAACCAGTCAATCCTAAAGGAAATCAACCCTGAATATTCATTGGAAGAACTGATGCTGAATCTGAAGCTCCATTACTTTGGCCTCCTGATGTAGAGTCGACTCCTTGAAAAGACCCTGATTCCAGGAAAGACTGAGGGCAAAAGGAGAAGGGGGCAAAAGAGAATGAGATGATTGGATGGCATCATTGACTCAATGGACATGAGCTTGGGCAAACTCCGGGAGATGGCGAAGGACAGGAAATCCTGGCGTGCTGCAGTCCATGCAGAGTCAGACAAGATTTAGCGACTGAACAGCAACAACAACTTGCTGACAGCTGATAGCAAGTTTTTGAAGAAATTGGATACAATGGTTATTCATTCATCCACTTGACAAATCCTGGTTGAGCTTCTGTGTGAGGCATTGGGCTGGGTGCCAGGATACAGGTGAACAGGGCAGTAACTGTCTCTGGTCGTCTCTGGTCTGACGTCAGACACCCTGCCCCATGTCTGAGCAGAACATACTCACCCACTGGGCCTCTTCTCCAATGAACCAGCTCTCTCCAGGCCCCCCATCCTACCCTTCCCGCCTTCCCCGACAGAAACTCACAAAATGAGAGACCAGAGGTGACAAAGCGAGTGTCACTGAAAATGGCCATTATCAGATTAGACAAACCCCAGGGCCTCCAGCCAGCACCGCCCACAGCACCAGCTACTAATTTACTAGGATGAAAAGGCTCATTCATATTTCATTTCAGGCCCTCAGCCGCCTCAGCTGTCATTTCTATCTTCCCTGGGCCCATTTTGCACCTCTCTGCTTAGAGAACGGCCTCGACCAAAAGTGGCACAGGGTCCTGAGCTGACAGCCTCTTTGCCCAAAGCCTTCCCCAGCCCCACCATCATACATGCCCCCATTCTGTGATGGGCTCTGGCTCTCCTCTGAGCCCAGCCCTCACCTTCCGTCTCTTCCCATGGACCAGAAGAACTATCCACCCCCTCACCAGGAAGGGCACCCACCTCCCAGGCCCCCACTCTAGTGTCCCCAACTCCCCCAAGGTCCTGTGCCTGCCACAAACCTGACAGCATCAGCACATTACCGCAGGGATGGGGGAGCCGATTCGAGTCCCTGCAGGCGAATCTAAGATCGGGGATTTTCAAGCATAAAAAGGACCTCCGAGATAAGAAAACTGCTATTCATTTTCTCCCTTCGACAAAGTGATCGGCATTTGCCTTTTTTCTGCCTCTTTGCAGAACAAAGTAGAAACTAAGGCAGTCAGAGGGCTTGGCAGGACCCAACAGGCTACTGAAACTGCAAGATTTTATTAGCTTGCTCTGGACAGGCAGGAGGATGAGGGAGTCGACTAAACAGTACAGGGGGTGGGGAGTAGCGGGCAGGTGTACCCCCATCTCTGTCCTAAAATAGCCCAACTAGTGCTGCAGAAACAGCAAATGGGAGTGGAGGTCCTGAGCCTCTGGGGACCCAGGGAATGAGGGAGCCGTGTTCCAGTTCAGCTCCGCTCTAGTGACCTTGGACTTAGCTCACTGAGTTGTAAAGAGAAGGAATTGGATCAGATCAGTGATTTTCAAGACAGACCGTGTAGAACATACGTCTCCCAGAGTGATGTCAGGGCAGAAGGAGACGAGGAGAGAATTGGTGAACAGAGTTTGGGGGTGGCCCCAGCCTAACCCAGAGATTCCCAAGACAATCTGATAATCTAGTCAAGGGGCCCCAGCCTACCCCCAGCCTACCCTCTGAGTCCCAGTCTTCAGGATGGGGCCTGGGAATCTGCATTTTCCAAAAGCTCTCCTGGTGAGTCATGAACCACGTTTGAAGACAGCTGAGCTGGGGGGTGGGGTGCAGTGCCTCTCTGAGGCTTCCAAAGCAATGAGGAAAGGAGTGTGAGGGTCAAGGCAGTCTGGGGCGCACTTCCACTGTCCCCCATGGGAGAGCACACGCAGGGACATGGGCTCATGGGCTTGAGACTAGCTGGTATGGGACAGGCATTATCTGCCTCCCCGAAGGCTTCTTCGCTCAGACACCACGCTTGCAAGCTCCTGCGAGGGGTCCCCTGGAGCACTGAAGTGTCTGTTTACAGTTCATTAGCTACTTGACAGAGAGGCTCCAGGAGCGAGAGACATAAGAGGAAGTGTCAGGGCCCAGCCCGCCGCAGATCCGTCAGAAATGAAGATAAAGCTGCTGGGAGATGAGGAGGTCTGACGGTGGTGACAGCAGTGACAGAGATTCCAGCGGCGCCTGGGCTCCCAGGTGGCCCCGGAATCCAGTTCAGCCTGTCTTTCGGAGGCACTACCCCTCAGCCCACCCAGCTGGCCTGAGACCTTGTGTCTGGCCTCCCCAGAGCCCCTTGCTGCCCAGTCTGCTGGCTCCCATGGCTACTCATGTCCCAGAAACAACCAAGGTGTCCAGAAAGCGGGGATTGGCTAGGAGAATGATTTCATGGCCCCTCTATGGGGTATTATCTCACCACTAAAAATTCTATTTACAAGGAACTAGTGACACGACTGAGCGACTTCAATCATTACATGGAGAAGGCAATGGTGCCCCACTCCAGTACTCTTGCCTGGAAAATCCCATGAACAGAAGAACCTGGTAGGCTGCAGTCCATGGGGTCGCTAAGAGTCAGACACGATTGTGCGACTTCACTTTCACTTTTCGCTTTTATGCATTGGAGAAGGAAATGGCAACCCACTCCAGTGTTCTTGCCTGGAGAATCCCAGGGACGGAGGAGCCTGGTGGGCTGCCGTCTATGCGGTCGCACAGAGTCAGACACAACTGAAGCGACTTAGCAGCAGCAGCAGTCATTACATGGGAAAATACTTATAGGCTGTAAGAGTAAGTGTCATGGGGAAGCAAAATGCAAAATTGTATAGACAGTATCAACGCTGTGAAATGGAAAGTACACATAGGGAAAAAAAAAAAATACTGAGAGGAAATACTTCCAAAAAAAAAAAAAGTTGATGGTGGTGATGGCTGAGTGCTCTCCTTTTCTACATTTCTCCAATTTTCCACACTGAGCATGATTTCTTTTGTAATAGTGACATCAAACTATTTTTAAGCAAGACATGCATGTGTGTGTGCTAAGTCCCTTCAGTCGTGTCTGACTCTTTACGACCCCGTGGACTGTAGCCTGCCAAGCTCTCTGTCCATGGGATTCTCCAGGCAAGAATACTGGAGTAAGCTGCCATGCCCTCCTCCAGGGGATCTCCTCAACCCAGGGACTGAACCTGAGTCTGATGTCTCCTGCCTTTGTAGGCAGGTTCTTTACCACTGGTGCCACCTGGGAAGCCCTTAAGCAAGAAAACTTGAAGTTAATTCACCTTCTCAGCTTGTTCCAGGGCAAGGACAGGCCTGGCATGGGAACATGGGATTCAGAGTCTCAGCTCTCCCTGCCCTAAGCCCAGCCTTTTTGAAGCCCAAACCCATATTTTCCAGGCTTTCCAGATGGCATAGTGGTAAAGTATCTGCCTGCCAATACAGGAGATGCAGGTTTGATCCCTGGGTCAGGAAGATCCCCTGGAGGAGGAAATAGCAACCCACTCCAGTATTCTTGCCTGGGAAATCCCTTGGACAGAGGAGTCTGGCAGGCTGTAATCCAAAGGGTTGCAAAGAGTCGGACATTGATTGAGAGACTAAGGATGCACGCACATATGTTTCCTACCCTGAACTTGGGGCCTGAGCTCATCACTCACCCTTGGAGCCCATTACTGACCCAGGAGCCCAAGGCAGAAGCCTGCGTTTCCACACTCACCCTCCAGTCACATTTTGAGATCAAGGGGAGTTTCCTGGGCCATGACTCTCAGCCCATCACCTCACACCTGAGGACAGCCTCGTATCCTCTACACTCACCAGAGGGGGGAACCTGTGTGGGATAATTGAAGGTGGCAGACCATCCTTCCTGCTTTGGCCCCTAAGGCCCAGGGATAGAGACATGAGAGACAGAACTCAGATCAGAGTTTGGGGGAACAGAAGTAAGTGTGGTGGGGTTGAGGGCAGTTGCTATAGTAGTTTTCAGCAAGCCCTTAGTGACAGTAATGGCAGGAAACATTAATGAGCCCTTCCATGGGCTGTAGTGGGGTTGAACAGTGGCTCCCACCCCAAAGATGTGTTCACCTGGAACCTGCAAATATGAACTTGCTTGGGAAAAGGCTCCTGACAGAATTAAACTAAGAAGATTGAGATGAGATGGTCCTGGATTGACTGGGCAGCCACACGCATCCTCATAAGAGACAGACAAGATACACAGACACTTGGAGGAGAAGGTGATATGAAGATGGGGGCAGAGATCCAGGCCATGTGTCCACAAGCCCCAAGATAACTGGCAGCCATCAGAAGCTAGGACAGAAGCAGGGAACAGATTCTCCCTCCAAGCCTCCAGAAGTAATCAACCCTGCTGACACCTTGATTCTGAAATCCTGGCATTCAGAACCCAAGGCAACACATATCTGCTGTTTAAGCCACCCAGTTAGTGATCATTTCTTTTTGGCAGGTTTAGGAAACGAATACATGGCCAAGCCCTTTATACCATCATTTGTCTGATGAGATAGGCTCTTTTATCATCTGCATCTAACAAACAGGGAAAATGAGGTTCAGAGTGGTTAAGTAACTTTTCTAAGATCACACAGCAGTGAGCACTTGGTTGGGACAGGGGCCTGGATCTGTCATCCTTCTGAGTCCCTAACAGTGCTGAGAGCTGTGTTAAGGGGCTTTAGATATGTGATTCCCAGCTCTGGACTCAGGCCTTAGCTATATCACTTCCAGGCTGTGTGACCCCACACAAGTTACTTAATGTCTCTGATCCGCAGTTTCCTCACTTTCAAACTGGAGGGACTATCATAAGCTATCCTCAGGGCTGTCATAATGATATGAAAACTAATATGGGGGGCTTCCCCGGTGGTCCAGTGATTAAGACCCCACACTTCTAATGCACGGAGTGCTGGTTCAATCCCTGGTTGGGGAGCTTAGATCCATATGCCTTGTGGCACAGCCAAAAAAAAGGAAGAAAGAAAAAGAAAAGTAGTATGAAGTTTTGCAGCAGGTAACCTCCCTTGGGGACACCCTTGGTACCCTGCCCACTCCCAAGAAACCTCCCCCGACCTCCGCCCGGAGGCCAACGGGAGCCCAGCCTTCCCCTGCTAGTGCACTCCAGAAGTTCCCAGCTTCCAACCAGCCCTGCGGCTCCGCTCTAACAGCAAAAGCAAATTATGCTCGTAAATTAGGGTTCAGCTAATTGTGAGTTTACCGGCCGGTAGTAGACATGCCTTTAAAATCCTGTCTGTAAACACACAGCGGCCCCACTGAGCAAGTGCCTAGCTGTATAAAACTCTTTTAGGCAGAAATATATGGGCTGTGGCAGCTGGCTCTCCAGGACAGAATCTCATTTGTTTTGTTTTTCTCTCCTCCCTGTGCTAAATGTCGCCGAGTGCAGCTAAGCCGCAGCATAGCAGCTCCTCTCACTCTGCCCATAAATCCTTGTCTTGTGAGTGCAACTGAGCACGCCCACCTGACGGCAGCACAGAGGCTACTGGGTGGGGGCTGCCCCTTGCCCAGACCCCACCTCCAGAAAACGGAAGACTCTGCCCTCCTAACTTGGTGGGGGAGGGGTCCCCTGGAGGCCGGGGCTGTCGGGCAGTCTGGGAAAACATACTCTGGCCTGGGAGGCAAGACCCAGATGATTTTTAGTACAAACCCCATGCCCCATCCTCACCAGGGAAAATTAGAACTGAGCTGAATTGTTCAACAGAAGTGCATACATTTTTTTTTAATGTGGACCATTTTTTCAAGATTTTATTGAATTTGTTTCAATATTGCTTCTGTTTAATGTTTTAGTTGTTTGGCCTCGAGGGCTGTGGGGCCTTAGTTCCCCAGCCAGGGATCAAACTCTCACTCCCTGAGTTAGAAGGCGAAGTCTTAACCACTAGACCACCAGGGAAGTCCCAGCACATACACTTTTGAAGACAAACTGCATGGGAGTTGGGGGTGGGGGTGGTTGAGGGCAGGTCCCGGGGGGAGGGGGCTCAGGGGAGTGACCTGGAGGCTGGGGGGTGAGTCTCCTGCTTTGCTCCGCCACCTCCTACCTTCTTCAGGAGCTAGTGAGCAGAACGTCTCCCCAAGCTGGACAGGACCTTCTTTGAGGGGGCGATGAGGGAAGGCTGCTGCCCCACCAATCTGTGGGAAGAAGAGCTCTGGCTTTGCAGTCAAGCTGTCTGGGTTCATATCCACAGTTGGAGAGTGCCAACTACGTGCCAGGCACCTTGCTGGTCTTACTGATTCCATCCTCACTCTGTGGTAGGTGTGATGGATATCCTCCCATTTCGCAGATGAGGAAACTGAGGCACAAAGACATAATGAAATCTGCTCAAGGTCAGCTGATAGATGAGGGAGACAGCATTTACATCTGAGTGCCATCTCCTTGTTCTTAAGCACCATAACATTTCCTCTATTAGACCTGAAGATGGCAAGTCAATGGTCCTGACCACTCATGCATCAAATCCAACCTGATGCCTGGTCTTATAGTTTTATGGGAACACGGTTGCACCCATCTGTTTGCACATCATCTATGACTGTCTTCAAGCTGGTAGGGTAGAGTTGAGCAGTTGCCCGCAAAGCTGAAACTATTTACTATCTGATTTTTCACAGAAAAGCTTTGCTAAGGCTGCTCCTAAGACAATTTTCTCATCTGAGCAATGGCAAGAGCACAAGGCTCCTCAGGATGTCGTGTGGATGAAATTAAATCACCTTCACTCACATCAGAGAATGCCCCGAACACAGCCAGGCTCAAGAGTGCTCACTCCCTTTCTTCTCCCAGCTCTCTCCATCTTCACCCCACATACGCATCCTTGGCTTTCACCGTCCCCCACCAATCTAGGCACCAGGGCTCCCCCCATTGCCCCCAGGGCCTGGATACAAGCCAGAGAAGGCGGGGCTGATCTAGTGACTCCAGATGATGGCAGACTCCAGACCAAACTTCTCCTGTCCCTCCTCTTGCTCACACTACACCAGCAAGCCAATTAGCCCGCACCCTAGCCTCAGCTCAGTGGAAAATACTTCACTTTAAGAACTGAAAGCTATTTAAAAAAAAAATGTTGTTATTCTATTGAAACTAAATCCCCAAATGACTTGTCTCCAACTGTGCAGCCACACACCATGGAGGAAAGTTACTAAACAAACATTCTCTCATTTGCACAGGATCTAGCCCTGACCCACTTCTGGGTCTTGCTGTTCTAAGGAGCCTGTTTATGGTTTTATCTGTTTATCAGGAACCCCAAATTTCCCCCTGTGTTACAAAGGTTGGACTCTCTTCAGCTCCAAGCAGACACTCGGTTTGTTATTTAAATTATGCGGTTTCCATATTTGAACACTTGAATTCCATTTTATTTACAATGATTTAACAAGCATATAGAGCACTGAGGTTGCCAGGTACAGTTGTGTGTGCCATGCGCTGCACAGGTCTATGAGGTTCACACTTTGTGTTCTCGGATTTGTTTGTGAATTAGGATGACTGTCTTCTCAGTTGGCAGTAGAATATCTTGAGGAAGGGGCTCCCTTTCTGAATTTGCTCAAAGGGTCCTGACTTGGGAATCCGCTAGGTGACAGTGGGGGTGGAGAGGAAGGGAGAATGTTCTGGACCGAACACGTCATGTGAAAAAGCCAGGAGGTGGTACAGAGCAGGACCGCCCTCTAAGGCCGTGTCCTAGCTGATTCCCTTCCTCGGCACAGCTAGGTTCTACCTCCCTGAAGGAGTGTTTTGTACGCTGTCCTGAACATCCATCTCGGAGGGAAGGAGCTGTGTGTCCTGCCTTGGCAGAGGACTAGGGAGAACATTTCAGCTTATTCTTTGGTAATGACCTGCGTGGTAGAACAGGGCCAGTTGCTAAGTACGCTTAATGCTTCAGGCTCAATCACAGGCGCCCATGACCCAGAACACACTGTGTCTGGAAGAATGGCTGGGGCAAGCAGCTCCACAGGCAGCTCAGCCACACAGCCAGACATGGACTGAACCACACCCAGCCCCAGATCCTGGTCTCAGCAGGCTGCGCCCACCCCCATCTCCCTCCACCTGTAGGCCCTGGGCCAGGGGCTCCAGGGTTCAGCCCCACCTTGTCCCAGGCCTCTACCCAGCTAAGCAGCAGACCAGTCCAGTTCTTAAGAGCAGTGGCTGCCTGTGTTTGCTTCATTTCTGCCATCTCTGAGCTGTGTGACACTGGGTAAGTTAATAAACCTCTCTGAGTCTCTGTTTCCTTGTCTATTAAATGGCATAATAAGAGTACCTACCTCACAGGGCTGTTCATCCATGTAGCAATTATTAATAGAGTTCAAGGGAACAGGAACCTGCCTTCTCTGAACTCGGGTGTCTTGTGAAAATCCAGTAAAAAAACCCATATTCCAAGTGCAAGACACAGCCTGGTTCACAGGAGGCCTTGTGATCTGCTTGACTATGTTCCTCTTTTATCATGTTACTGCCCTCAAGACAAGGAAGGCAGCAAATCTGGGTTCAGTAAATGTGAACAGAAAGAAAGTTCCAGCAAATCATGGCTGCGAAGCACAGGGCTCAGCTGTCCTGTCCTGGAATTCTGAGGGTCTGTAGGGAGAGCCGAGCCATGTGAGGGCCTCAGTTCCAGTGGCAGTGGAGACAATTCACTCTCTGCTTCAGCATCAGGGTGGCAGGATAATGTATTGGGATGCTGAGCTGTGTGTACCACACACACACACACACACACACACATGTGGCTTGATTTTTCCTTGCCTGGAGTAGGCAGTGGGTGCACAGAGGAGAATGCAGAAGCCCTCACACTCTGGGGGAAAGTCTCAGTCCTTTGAAGAGATAATGCCCCTGAGGAAATGGAAGCTGGGGCTTTTGAGGCCAAAAAGAGAGAGGCCAGAGTGAGACAGCCCAGAGGGGAAACGTGTGGAGGTCCTAGGGAACCACTATCTCCTGCACACTGAGCCCATGGGCCCCATAAAGGCCCCACCCTGGAGCCAGAGGTGCAGCATGGGACCCAAGTAAACACATGACCCAGGCTGGCCAATGGTTCATTCCATCCCCTTGGCCACCATGGTTCATGGATTTAAGTAGCAGCTACAAGACCTAGGCCTTGGAGGATGTGAGGCTAAAGCTGCCTTGCCACCAAAAAGCGAAGCCCATCTGAAGCTAACACAGTGGAAGTTGCCAGCGAATGACAGAGAACTGGGTGTCTAGGCACCGGAAGCCAGATGAAGGCTTAGACTTCTCTGCTAATGGAGGCAATCCATTTTCTTTTTGGTTAGATCAGATTGGGCTGGACTTACCCTGATTGGCAGCAGCCTCCCAGAGCCTGGTGTTGGTAAGGATACTGTGGTGTGTTTGGGGCCAGTGGAGGGACTGACAAGAGCAGTTTTCTGGGTCTACCGTACATGTCTAAAGGAAAAGATGGGAGCACAAATGTCACATATGGGCCACCCTGGCCTGGAGGCACCAGCAGAAGCAATCAGACTGTGGGTAAGGACACTGATGAAACTTGAGGTTGAGAGATCACCAGTGATGAGGCTCAAGGCAGTGGGTGTCAGGGTCTAAACTGCAAGCTCCAGAAGCAGACTCTCTGTAGCTTCAGACCCCAGTTCTGCCTTTAATCAGCTGTGGAACCCTGGGCAATTCACTGCATCACCCTGTGCCTTGGTTTACCTGTCTGTAGAATGGGGATAAAGAAAAACATCTACCTTATTAGAGTTTTGGAGAGGAACTCATAGTGCATTCTCATTCTTGTTGTTCAGTTGCTATGTCATATCCGACTCTTTTCCACCCCATGAACTGCAGCACACCAGGCTCATCTGTCTTCCATCGTCTCCCAGAGTTCACTCAGATTTGTGTCCATTGAGTCAGTGATCCTATCTAACCATCTCATCCTCTACCACCCCCTTCCCTTTTGCCTTCAATCTTTCCCAGCATCAGGGTCTTTTCCAATGAATTGGCTCTTCACATCAGGTGGCCAAAGTACTGAAGCTTTAGCATCAGTTCTTCCAATGAATATTCAGAGTTGATTTCCTTTAGAATCAACTGGTTTGATCTTGCAATCCAAGGGACTCTCAAGAGTCTTCTCCAACACCACAGTTCAAAAGCATCAATTCTCTGGCGCTCAGCCTTCTTTTTGGTCCAACTCTCACATCCGTACACGACTACTGGAAAACCATAGGTTTGATTATATGGACCTTTGTTGGCAAAGTGTGTTCTCAGTAAGCATTGAATTCATTAAGCATTAGATTCATATAGTTAGTGTTAGTTGAATTTATTCAGAAACTCTTGCTTTCTCTCCCATACAAATGTAGACACACACACACACACACACACACACACACACACACCCCTTTTCCTGGCCTCCTCTTTAGACACAGGAGAATTGCTGGAGTGAGGGTGGCGGACATGTCTTGGGAAGATGTGGCTTCACCAACAAGCTTCTCAGAACCACCAACCGTGATTATAGGTCTCCCTGTGAGCTCCTGAGAGTGCAGGCGGCCTCAGCAGAAGTTACATTTGCTCCAGAGCTGAAGCCAGTGCCACATAGAACCAAAAAGATTCTTTAAAAAGAGCCCTCCTGCAATGCTGGTGAATGGAGTAGCTTTGGTTCCCGTGGAGACAAAGGGAAATTACAAGCTCTAAGAGATTAGGTGGCTGTAGGTTGGCGGGAGCCGTGAGAAAAGATCTATGTTCTGGAAGACCTGGGGCTAAGCATCCGCCCCCTGCACATTCAGCGGCTCTGGCCGAGGCAGGGAGCTCCAGCCTTGCCCTCTCAGCCTTGTCACCTCCAATTTAGGGCTTTTCAAGTCAAGGGACCAGGGGTCTCTGAACCCATCACCTGAGATGCTCTCGAAGTTCTTTGGGGCACGTCTCACAATTTAAAAAACAAATCAATTGTTCTATTAGTGTAGGGCAATGCAGTTTAAATTTTTCTCTATTTCCAACATTTTGTTTAGTTCTTTTGTGTTACCTTGAAAATAATCATGGCTAATCCTTATGTAGCTCTTACCATGGGCCAGACACTTTACAAATATTAATCCTTGAAATGCTCCTGACAGATCTCCAAGGGACCAGAACAGGTAAGAGATCTGAGGCTCAGAGAGGTTAAATCACTTGCCCAGGGTCACACAGCTAGGAAGTAACAGAGATTGCTTATTAGTAACAGAGATTGCTGACCTCTCCTCCACACTGCCTTGCATAAATGTGACCGCCTGTCTTTGGGCTTTATAGATGATTGATTGATGATGGAGTGGGTGATGGAGAGGGAAGCCTGGTGTGCTGCAGTCCATGGGGTAGCGAAGAGTCAGACATGACTGAGCGACTAAACTGAACTGAACTGAAGTGATTGATCACTGCTTTCAGCCACCGTCCCACTCACCCCATCTGAAAACACAGGGAGAACATGGCCATCTCAAGCCAAAGGGAGAGACTTCAGAAGGAACCCGCCCTGCTGCCACCTTGACCTTGGACTTCCAGACTCCAAACTGTGAGAGAATAAATGGCTGTTGTTTAAGCCACTCAGCCCGTGGTCCTTTTATATGGCAGCCCCAGGACACAAATGCAGTGCTCACACCACAACCCCAAAGGGCAACCTTCCTTACTTACACCCTCACCCATGGGATCAAGGTCAAAAATAGCAGGGGCACAAATCCCCTTATTTTTTCTGCTTCATCCTCTCTACAACCCTCCCCTTGGAAAGGAAGTCCTCTTCTTCCACCCCAAAAAGTGTGTTGTTTTTGCAAAAAGTCTTCCCCAAACAAGGCATGTAATAGGTCAACAGACTGTATCTAAACACTATTTTTGTAGAAGAAAGTCAACTTTGCAGGCCCAGTCCTGTCTGGACCTTTCTGTCCTTGGTTCTTCTAGCCTCCACGCAGTTCACCCTGGGCCCCGAATTTCCCTGACCCCAGAGTGAGTCCAGCACCCCTAGCCCTAGAGTCTCTGCTGGAATCTGGGGTCTCTGAGATGGGGAGGAGTCTCAGGAATCAGAGCCTATCCAGAGTGAGCTCAGTACGAAATGGTGGCTGGCTGAGATTCATTTTTTTTCCTTTGATAAATCTGTTATTGAAGTTTAAAGTACATATTGCCAGTAAAATACATACACTGGCCGTCTGGTGGTTAAGAGTTCACCTTCCAGTGTAGGGGATGTGGGGTAGATCCCTGATCAGGGAGCTAAGATTTCACAGGCCACCCCAGCCAAAAACCATAACATAAAGCAGAAGCAGTATTGTAACAAATTCAATACAGAATTTAAAAATGGTCCACAAAAAAAATCTTTAATAAAATAAAATAAAATATATATGGAAAGGTGTTTAGTTCAGTTCAGTCGCTCAGTCGTGTCTGATTTTTTGCGACCCCATGGACTGCAGCACGCCAGGCTTCCCTATCCATCACCAACTCCCAGAGCTTCCTCAAATTCATGTCCATCAAGTCGGTGATGCCATCCAACTATCTCATCCTCTGTCCTAAGTGTTCAGCTCAACAAATTTTCTTAGTAACAGCCCCAGAGAGACAGTACCTCGATCTAGCTACAGAAGACAAGCAGCACCCCAGACAGAGGTCCTTTTTCTGCCCCTTTCTTATCACAGCCCCCAGAGGGAAACCTGGCAGCACCACCCTTAGACCCAGGAAGTGTCCTGTGGAAGACCCCACCCTTTGGAGAACTTTCCTTAAAATTCCTTAGTTCCCCGCCCATGGTGGCTGGGATGGCCAGGGCAGGCAGTGCTTCCTGACCAAGGTCCATACGCACCCGGGTCGCTGTTTCTCCTTGGACGTTCTCTGGCCTCGTGTGGGCTTCACAGGTGGTGCAGTGGTAATGCAGGGAACGCTGGAGACACAGGTTTTATCCCTGGGTTGGGAAGATTCCCTGGAGGAGGGAAATGGCAACCCACTCCAGTATTCTTGCCTAAAAAATCTCATGGACAGAGGAGCCTGGTGGGCTACAGTACCTGGGATCGCAAAGAATCAGACGCGACTGAAGCGACTTAGCATGTACACAAATGGGGCCCCCTGCCCTGCACATGGGGTCAGGATACCCAAGGGGTCAGTGGATACCCAAGCAGCCCTGGAACTCACGCCTATGGGTTGCCCTGGGGATCCATGGCGAGGCCCTGGTTCTAGGAGGGTGGCCTCGCATGCAATCCACTCCTCCTGGTCAGAGGATATTTCTTTGTGAGATCGTACAAAACTGGGCCACTGGAATGATGGTGATATGCTGATTTAGAACGACTCTTCACCCTGACACAGATCTAGCTCAAGGCTCTGGGCTACCATTGGTCTACTGCCCACCTTAGCTGTGCGTTAGCTTTTGCCCATCTGTCCCCTGGCTGCAGTGTTTCCTCCAGTTTGCAGCACCAAGGGTGGCAGGGCTGGTGGCAAGCATCCTTGACCCTATGTTCCCCAATTCCCTGGCACCCAGGTTGGTCACCCTCCTCCTCCATAGGATTCCACGTGTCAGGCAGTCCTCTGAGCATTGCTGTGCCCATCTCCTCCAAGAGCTTCTGAGACCACTGCTCCACAAGGCCAGTGGGCCCTTCTTGCTGGTGTCCTCTCCTTGTCTATCAACATGGTGACATTATGCTCTACTGGTCTGCGGCCATGCTGGACAAAGGATGAATACTCCTTGCATGAAGGGGACCTCCTTTTTTGCTTGGTCCTAGGGCCCCTGCCTGTCTCCCTATTTGGTGGTGGTGTAGATGGCAGGGGTACCATCAACAATAAAAGAGATTGCATTTCAGGAATGCAATGATTATGACCCCAAAATTCAAGAGAAGACATGTTTAAAAGATGTGCTGTACATTTGGTATCAAAGCCCAAATAGACCTAGCATTGCCCCTCAAGGCCTTCTCACTTACTCTCTGAGTAAGACTTGCATTTGTGGTCATCAACACCAAAGTTCAGGAACGACATCTGAGAGAGTCATCAGAAGTCGGGATTCACAGGCAGCACGACAGACGACACAGCATCACAAGTGATGCTATAAGCAGAGCCGTGTAAATGGCACCAGGGTACTGCGGGGATGGGAAGATCTATACTGTTTCAATAATAACGGCTTCCAGAGAGCCATAGCACTGTGAATCACAACAGCACTGTTACATTTTCCTCCTGGTGGAGAAATAAAATTAGCCAGGAATGGCACACTGGATGGTAAAGAATGTGAAGAGAGGGTTTCTGGATCTAAACGGAAGAGATGGTGCCTGGGCACTATGAAGAAACTTTACCAGAAAGTAAAGGACCTGGGGGCTTCCCTGGTGGTCCAATGGCTAAGATTCCATGCTATCAATGCAGGGAGTCCAGGTTCAATCCCTGGTCAGAGAACTAGATCCCTCATGCTGCAACTAAAGATCCTGCATGCTGCAAGGAAGATCAAAGATTCCGCATGCCAAAACTAAGACCTAGTGCAACCAAATAAATAAGTAAATAAAATATTAAAAAAAATAGAGAAACTGACCATATAATAAATAAGTATATAAGTAATTCTTTTCTCTCTGTCATTCTACATCTTCATCAATAAATCACCATGCCTTGTGAGAGAACATGGGTTTTGTAATATATTTTCATTAAATTGTTTATATAAACAAAAGTCTTGCAAGAATTATTTCCCCAGTATCTTGCACACCATAGTGGTAGCCTGACACCTCAAAGTAGAATTGCTGAATCACACAGGTTCAGTTTCAGGAGATTTTGCCAATTTTCCTAAATAGTGCTACCAATCTACACCTATATCAGCAATGTAATAGAGTTCCTATTGCTCTATATCCTTGTCAACACTTGGCCTTGTTTTTTTGTTTTTCTTGTTAGTCATTGTGGTTGGGGTATGCTGCTGCTGCTGCTGCTGTTGCTGCTGCTAAGTCGCTTCAGTCGTGTCCAACTCTGTGCGACCCCATAGACGGCAGCCCACCAGGCTCCCCCGTCCCTGGGATTCTCCAGGCAAGAACATTGGAGTGGGTTGCCATTTCCTTCTCCAATGCATGAAAGTGAAAAGTGAAAAGTGAAAGTGAAGTCGCTCAGTCGTGCCCGACTCCCAGTGACCCCATGGACTGTAGCCCACCAGGCTCCTCCATCCATGGGATTTTCCAGGCAAGAGTACTGGAGTGGGGTGCCATTGCCTTCTCCAATAGTAGGATCTTATTATGGTTTTAATTGCATTTCCTTGGTAATTCATGAAGTGGAGCACCTTGTCATATTTTCATTAGCCATTAGCTTCTTTCTTCATAATGATTTGTAGGTGTTCTTCATATATCTCTGGTGGCTCCGATGGTAAAGATTTGCCTACAATGCAGGAGACTCAGGTTCAATCCCTGGGTCAGGAAGATCCCCTGGAGAAAGGAATGGCTACCCACTCCAATATTATTGCCTAAAAAAATCCCATGGGCAGAGGAACCTGATGGGCTATAGTCCATGGGGCTGCAAAGAGTAAGACACAACTGAGCTACTAACACTTTTCAAAAGTTTTCATGTAGTGTGGCTGTGCGTTCTTGATCAGATATATGTATTACAGATATCTTCTCCCATCCTGTGGCCTGTACACCCCTGCCTCAGAACTCTTGACCTTTCAGGGGTCCTGGGGCTCACATTCACTTGTGCTGTTTGGACCTTCTTAGGAATGGGAGATCTCACTCCTTCCCAGGGACTCCTGGGACTGAAGGTGGAGGAGAGAGTGCTGTCAGTGGGAGTGCTTGGGAGACATTGACCGCTAATGACATTGGAGGCCGCCCATATGAGTTTCGGATCACAGCTCCAGCAGCCCTGGGTGGAGTCAAGGCTCCTCCAGCTGTCAACCAGGTGACCCTGGGTAGATATCTCCATCTCAGGTACTGGTCCTTTCAGCATCAGAGTCATGTATTGGGCTCATTAGAACGCAGCGGGCTGGGCCCCACCCCAGATGAGAATTTGCGTTTCTAACAAGCGATGTTGGTCAGGAGACCCCACCTTCAGTGCCCTTGTGTTAAGCCTGGTGGCCTGTACACCCCTGCCTCAGATTCAGGAGGGAAATAGAAGCCAAGTCACTGACGCATCTGCTTGCCTCCTGATCTGACCCTCTGAGAGGTGCATGTAGGTGCTTCTCCAGCAGGGCCCAGCTCTAGGATGCTAGATGTACATGTAAGGGCTGTTTCCACAGACCCCACTGAGACCTCACAGAAGCCAGTGGGTCCTGCAGTCAGCCAGATCCCAGCATCTCACTCTGTCTTGGATGACCTGGGAAAGTAGCTTCATTATTATAACCTCCTATCTGTAAACATAGCCATAGTGTCAGGACCTGTTGGGAGGCATGAGTGACGTGATATATACACAGTGCTCGACACAACACCTGCCGCTGCGGAAGCCCTCCATACAAGCCCTCCATACATGCCCTCCATACATGCCCTCCATACATGCCCTCCATACGTGCTGGTCACCACCACCACCACCACTACCATGCGTTCACACTCAGTCACTTCAGTCATATCCGACTCTTTGCAGCCCTATGGACTCTAGCCTGCCAGCCTCCTCTGTCCATGGGATTTTCCAGGCAAGAATACTGGAGTGGGTTGCCGTGCCTTCCTCCAGGGGATCTTCCTGACCCAGGGATTGAACCTGTGTCTCATGTCTCCTGCATTGGCAGGCGGGTCCTTTACCATTAGCGCCACCTGGGACCCATCATCGTAATCATTCCTGTGTTCTGGCTCTAAAGAACAGTGAAAGTGAAAATCGCTCAGTTGTGTCCGATTCTTTGCGACCCCATGGACTATACAGTCCATATAATACTCCAAGCCAGAATACTGGAGTTGGTAGCCTTTCCCTTCTCCAGGGGATCTTCCCAACCCAGGGATCAAACCTAGATCTCCCGCATTGCAAGTGGATTCTTTACCAGCTGAACCACCAGGGAAGCCCAAGAATACTGTAGTGGGTAGCTTATCCCTTCTCCAGCAGATCTCCCAACCCAGGAATCCAACTGGGGTGTCCTGCATTGCATGCAGATTCTTTACCAACTGAGCAAAAACAAAATAATGGAATGATCAGGTGGTGCTTTTTCTCTAGACAATAGTAACCTCTGGTAGAATAGAGGAGAATGCAGTATTCAAACTGCTCCAGCGCCCCCTCTGCCCCCTCCAATGTGTGAGCACACACAGAAAGACACGAACACACAAATATACACTCCCACATACACACAGATCAAGGCGCACTCACCTACACACTTGGTGCCTCATGGTAAATCTGAGACCCTTTGTGGTTGAGCCAATAACAGTCTGACTACCTTCTCAGTTCAGTTCAGTTCAGTTGCTCAGTCATGTCCAACTCTTTGTGACTCCATGAATCACAGCATGCCAGGCCTCCCTGTCCGTCACCAACTCCCAGAGTTCACTGAGACTCACGTCCATCGAGTCAGTGATGCCATCCAGCCATCTCATCCTCTGTAGTCCCCTTCTCCTCCTGCCCCCAATCCCTCCCAGCATCAGAGTCTTTTCCAATGAGTCAACTCTTCGCATGAGGTGGCCAAAGTACTGGAGTTTCAGCTTCAGCATCATTCCTTCCAAAGAAATCCCAGTGCTGATCTCCTTCAGAATGGACTGGTTGGATCTCCTTGCAGTCCAAGGGACTCTCAAGAGTCTTCTCCAACACCACAGTTCAAAAGCATCAATTCTTCGGTGCTCAGCCTTCTTCACAGTCCAACTCTCACATCCATACATGACCACAGGAAAAACCATAGCCTTGATTAGACGGACCTTTGTTGGCAAAGTAATGTCTCTGCTTTTGAATATGCTATCTAGGTTGGTCATAACTTTCTGTCCAAGGAGTAAGCGTCTTTTAATTTCATGGCTGCAGTCACCATCTGCAGTGATTTTGGAGCCCCCCAAAATAAAGTCTGACACTGTTTCCACTGTTTCCCCATCTATTTCCCATGAAGTGATGGGACCGGATGCCATGATCTTTGTTTCCTGAATGTTGAGCTTTAAGCCAACTTTTTCACTCTCCACTTTCACTTTCATCAAGAGGCTTTTAAGTTCCTCTTCACTTTCTGCCATAAGGGTGGTGTCATCTTCGTATCTGAGGTTATTGATATTTCTCCCAGCAATCTTGATTCCAGCTTGTGTTTCTTCCAGTCCAGTGTTTCTCATGATGTACTCTGCATATAAGTTAAATAAGCAGGATGACAATATACAGCCTTGATGTACTCCTTTTCCTATTTGGAACCAGATTGTTGTTCCATGTCCAGTTCTAACTGTTGTTTCTTGACCTGCATACAGATTTTTCAAGAGGCAGGTCAGGTGGTCTGGTATTCCCATCTCTTTCAGAATTTTCCACAGTTTATTGTGATCCACACAGTCAAAGGCTTTGGCATAGTCAATAAAGCAGAAATAGATGTTTTTCTGGAACTCTCTTGCTTTTTCGATGATCCAGCGGATGTTGGCAATTTGATCTCTGGTTCCTCTGCCTTTTCTAAAACCAGCTTGAACATCAGGAAGTTCACGGTTCAAGTATTGCTGAAGCCTGGCTTGGAGAATTTTGAGCATTACTTTACTAGCATGTGAGATGAGTGCAATTGTGCAGTAGTTTGAGCCTTCTTTGGCATTGCCTTTCTTTGGGATTGGAATGAAAACTGACCTTTTCCAGTCCTGTGGCCACTGCTGAGTTTTCCAAGTTTGCTGGCATATTGAGTGCAGCACTTTGATAGCATCATCTTTCAGGATTTGAAATAGCTCAACTGGAATTCCATCACCTCCACTAGCTTTGTTCGTAGTGATGCTTTCTAAGGCCCACTTGACTTCACATTCCAGGATGTCTGGCTCTAGGTGAGTGATCACACCATCGTGATTATCTGGGTCGTGAAGATCTTTTTTGTACAGTTCTTCTGTGTATTCTTGCCACCTCTTCTTAATATCTTCTGCTTCTGTTAGGTCCATACCATTTCTGCTCTTTATCGAGCCCATCTTTGCATGAAATGTTCCCTTGGTATCTCTAATTTTCTTGAAGAGATCTCTAGTCTTTCCCATTATGTTGTTTTCCTCTATTTCTTTGCATTGATTGACTACCTTCTCAGCACGGGACAAATGCAGCATGCTATTGCATCAACATGCCTGCAGGGGGAGCCCTGCATGACACAACCAGCCGACGGCAGTGATGGTAACCAGACACGCTCGCGAGCGCGCGCGCGCGCGCACACACACACACACACACACACATTCCTAAAGACTCCAGCCTCCCCCTTCTGTTCCTCTTCGTCCTGCCCCTACACTCCCCATCCACCCTCATTCCATCTGAGATGCGGGAACGTGTAGAAAGAGGGCTGAGGACAGCAGAAAGGACAGGAACGAGAGACAAGGCTTCCGCTGGGTGCCGGTGTTCTTCATCCTTGTCTTAGGTGATGACAGAGGCAGGGAGAGAAAGCAGCAAAGAGGGCAATTTCTGGAACTAGACTGCCTGCGTTTGCGCAGAGCCTCTAACACTCACTTGCTGTGTGACCTTGGGCAAGCTCCTTAACCTCTCTGGGCCTTCCTTTTCTCATCTGTACAGTAAGGATGGTGATTATACTTCCTACAAGGTTGTTATGAAGAGTAATCAAGTTTCAGTACCCAAAGCCTGTCTGGCACACAGTAGGCCCATGACAAATGTTAGCTAATGTTATTATTCCCATGACAACCCAGGTGGAAGAGACTGGTACCCATTTTATCTGGTGAGGAGCTATGCTCAGAGAGTTAAAACACACAGGAAAGTAATGGGATGGGGATTCAGAGCCAGGCTGTCTCATCACCCACCAAAAGCTTTTCCTTCTTCACCTGAGCGGCCTCCTCTCCTTCCCAAATCTGCGAGTCCCGCGCACGGCCCATCTCCATCCACACCAACTCCATCCTTCCAGATTTGTTGTCGTTGTTCAGTCTCTAAGTCGTGTCCGACTCTTTGTGACCCTGTGGACTGCAACATGCCAGGCTTCCCAGTCCTCCACTGTCTCCTGGAGTTTGCACAAGTCCATGTCCATTGAATCAGTGATGCTATCTAACCATTTCATCCTTCCAGATGCTCAGGCTAAAAACCTTAGTGTCATCCCTGATCTTTCTCTCTCAGCTCTCACCTCAGCCAACCCACCAGCAAGTCCAGTCAGCACCACCCTCAAAATGTATCCAGAATCCGATGCTCCCTTCCCACCTCCCACACTGGCCCAAGCCTGGAGTATGACTGGGTTTCCCCACTGCTCTCCAGCATCCATCCTTCCAGCCCCAGCAGACTCCTCTACAGAAAAAACAGGCTGTTTAACAAGGATTCTGTTAAATCTAAGTCAGATCATGCTCCTGCTCTGTTTAAAACCTCTCAGCGGCTCCCATCTCACTCAGGTCAAGGTCAAAGCCCTTGGGGTGGCCCTAAATTCCTGCATGCTCTGACACCCAGCCACTCTCACCTGACCTCCTTCCCACCCTCACAACTCCTGCTCCAGCCATGTTGGATTCCTGATGTTCCTCAAACACACTGCCTGATCCATCTCTTCTACCTGGAATGCTCTCATCCTACAGACCCACATGGCTCACACCTACCCCTGCTTCAAGTTCTTGCCCCACAGGCTACCTCCTCAATGGGCCTTCATTTACCACTGTACTTAAAATTGCAACACTCCCAACAAGCCCCATCTCTTGGTTTACTTTGTCACCACTTCATAAAGCACTGTTATTTCCCATTTATTTATCTTGTTCTATTTTCTTTTTCTGCCCTGGAATCTAAGCTCCACAAAGGCAGGAATACTCCCTTGCTCTATTGCCAGTGCCTTAAACTGGGCCTGCAACATAGCAAGTGCTTGGTGGATGTTTGTTGAATGAGTGAATGACCCAGCAGAGCTTGGAGAGAGAGCCATGCTCAGCTTGGTCCCTGGAGGTTGTCATGAATGTGCCCACACTAGTCTGCCCAGGGCAGGAGTTCAGTGAGCAGGCACGGGATCTGGGTCCCCCTGCCTTTCAGTGTGTAGCTGGTGGTAGTGGTTTAGTTAAGTCATGTCTGACACTTTGACTCCATGGACTGTAGATCGCCAGGCTCCTCTGTCTTTGGGGTTTCCCTGGCAAGAATACTGGAGAGAGCTGCCATTTCCTTCTTCAGGGAATCTCCCTGGCCCAAGGATCGAACCCAGGTCTCTGTCATTGCAGGTGGCTGGTTAACAGTTTAAGAACATCTCTTCTGAATCATTTTCACTTAGATTTTCTTGAAGCACCTGTCAGCTAGGGGAGACCTCAGTCCCCAAACGCAGCCATGTTCAGGGGGAGGAGTCTTTCCGTACCACTGCTGGAGCCAGCAAAAGGTCATTCGTGTCCAGGACAAGCCACCGGAGGAGAAAGGATGGCAGAGATACAACCCGGAGAGAGAACAAAGAAGAGAAGATAAATGCCTTTGTTACTTACTTTTCCTTGCACCTACACAATAGCAAGAATAATGGAAATCGAAATAGAAGGTGAAAAAAAAATCACCCAGAGTCTTGACATCCTGCACAAATCATGCTGTGATTTATTTGTGATATATTTATTTGCGATGAGAGGCCCTGGGCAAAGGCTGCAGGCAGTAGTTCCAGGGACACAGAGCAGGGGACTGGGTTCCAGGGCTGCCTGCCGAGTTCCCAGCCTCACGGTCGAGGTGCCAGATGAACCAGAGCAGAAGCAGGGCAGGTTTCCATTTCCCCTCTGGATAATGCGACAGAATGACTGGCATCTGAAAAACACAGGCAGTGCACTCAGGAAGAGGCAGGTGCTGGAGTCGGGGGAGAAGGAGGCAGGCTCTGGCACCAGACGGAGTCAATTTCAATTCTACCTCTTCCTATCTGAGTGAACTAGGGCAAGCTACTTAACCTCTCTGAGTCTCAGCTTCAACTTTTGCAAGATGGATCTACTCTTACACTACAAGGTTATTATGGAGATTATCTAATAGAATATCTATATATTTATATTTAGATATTTATATATAATGGGCTTCCCAGGTGGCTCAGTGGTAAAGAACCCACCTGCAATGCAGGAGATGATGGGGACACATGTTCAATCCCTGGGTCAGGAAGATTCCCTAGAGGAAGAAACGGCAGCCCACTCCAGTATTCTTGCCTGGGAAATCCTATGGACAGAGGAGCCTGGTGGGCTTCAGTCCATGAGGTCACAAAGAGTCAGACGTGACTGAGCCTGCACGCTATGCTATGTAGGTATAGTAATATATCTAAATATATACTTATGTTATATACATATAGTTTAGCACACATGTATATATCATTTTACATATGCAGTAAACCCTCTGTCAATGATAGCTGCAATTACTATTACTACTACTACCGTTCGTACTCACTTGTGTCTGACTCTGCAACCCCATGGATTGTAGCCCACCAGGCTCCTCTGTTCATGGGATTCTCCAGGCAAGGATACTGGAGTGGGTTGCCATTTCCTCCTCCAGGGAATCTTCCTGACCCAGGGATCAAACCCTCTTCTCTTAGGTCTCCTGCATTAGCAGGTGGATTCTTTACTACTAGCACCACCTGGGAAGCCTACTTCTATTATTATTCTATTAAAGGGATTCCCTGGTGGCTCAGAAGGTAAAGAATTTGCTGCAGTCCAGGAGACCCAAGTTCAATCCCTGGATTGGGAAGATCCCCTGGAGAAGGGAATGGCAACCCACTCCAGTATTCTTACCTAAAAAAATCCCATAGACAGAGGAGACTGGTGGGCTACAGTCCATAGAGCTGCAAAGAGTCAGACACAACTGAGTGACTAATACTTTTCAAAGAGAATAACAGAATAAAGAGAAAGAAATCAGAATGAAAATGCTTTTCTTCCCATGTGCTTAACCGAGGTTTTGAACCCTGTAGACAGAGGAGGGAACTTCTTTAGAACAGATTATTCAAAGCACAAGAAAATGGTTGTTTTCCAGAGGGGAGAAAAAGGCATTTAGCATATCACACAGACACACATATTTTCTTTAATCAAAATCAGGCTAATGTGATCACCGAGCCTCTGAGTAGGGCTCCTGTTCATTTTCCCTCTGCAGGGCTTCATAGGCAGAATTCTCTCCTCAGACTCTAAAATCCCACCAAGTGGGGAACCGACAGCTCAGAAAATTGCAAGAACCCTGTGACTGAAGGAAATATGCAGCTTGGGAGGTAAATGAGCTGCTGAATTATATCTGCCCCCTATTTCCTCACCAGTGCCACCCTGGAAGGAGTGGCTGGCTTGAGGGAGCATGGCCATGTGATAGGGGACAAGAGGTGCCACCTGGACCACACAGGCTCTGTGGTCCAGAGCCCAGCCTCCTTGCCTCCTGGGCATGAGTGGCCCTGGGCCCATCCTTTGAGATCTTTGAGGCTCAGCTTCCCCATCTCTAAATGGGGCTTATTAGAGTCTCTACTACCTGGGCTGCTGGCAGGCCCTAAATGAGACAGTGTGTGCAAATCAAATACATGATAAGATGCTCTCAGAGTGGATGCTGTGGGGCCCTTTGGCACTCACCCCTCCTACAAAAGCCGATGGTCCCTACAGATCCTTTCCCTAAGTCTTCACTCACTGCAGCATCTCTCACAGGGATGATGGGCAGGAATTGGTAGATAAATATTCATTTTCTTTGCCTTTCACCTAAGGCACCTTTGAGGTCTGCTCTTCCAAGACTTCCATAGACCCTCCAGGGAATGAGCCCCATTGCCCACAGTGGTCACCTGCTCGTTAACACACTTGGTATTGCCTTCCTTCCCCTACTCCTCCAACCTCACTTCTCCCAGCCAGTGTTTCCTGAGATCACCTCCCAAATAAACTACTGCACTCATGTCTCTGTCCCTGGACTTGCCTCTAGGATAACTCAACTTAAGACAGTGCTCAATAGATGCCAGTGATTAAAGTAGTGAGAAGCAGCAGTATCTGGAGTCTGAGATCCCAGCAGAACATCTAGTTAACATCCAGTCTAATGCTCAAGAGGCAGGCTAGAGAAGACTGTTGGGCATCAGCCACAGAGACAAGAGAAGGCTTTTTGATTGCTGTTTGGTTTTTATTTTCTGAAGATTTATAGAAAGATATAAGTTGGCCAGACCCTGGTCATCAAGTGTGGAAACAGAACCGATATTAGAGTCAACCAAAACCCATTCCAGAAAGTACTGTATCTCAGGAGACCTTTATAATGAGATCTGTAGTCAACCTTCCCTCCGTCTCTCGGGGTATGTAGTTACTGAGAATTACCACTGAGTTTTGTTTCCAGTCTGTCTTGTGCTTCTGGAAAGCTGCAGAAAGACACTTTAAAGCTGATTCTTTAAGATGTGACTCTCTGTTTTTGTCCTTGCTGGTGAACTCTTGACTGTACTGAGTGTGACAGTCTCCCCTTAAGGTCATGAAGATTTCAACCCATTCTGAGGATGGCACCTGCATTTCCAGTTTCAAGTCTTAACTAGGAGTATTGTTTCTCTTTTGTTTATCTATCACATATTTATTTGGGGCCAAGGAGAGGAGAGACACATTCTAGGGGCTTTTGGTGTGGGTGTCAGCCAAAAGGAAATTGTAGAGACTGCTTTCATTCAAATTTACAAGGGAATGTTGGGGAAGAAAAGAAAAGTGGTTGGACAGACAGCTGGAAGCACAGACATTTCAGGGCAAGTGGGGAAGAGGGAATCTGTGCCAAGATTAAGAAGGGGCCAACTGAGAAATGGAAGGGATACAGACAGGATCACCTGTAAAGTCAGGAAAAAGAACTTCAAAAGTTGGGGGTGGGGCGGGAAGATTTTTCACTATTAAATTAAAAGAGTTTAATGATAATACACAGTATGGTCAAAGATTAGGGGAAACAAGTGCTATCTATCCCAACTCATGGGTGTGATTTGATAAAATTTTTCAGGAGGGCAATTTAGTAATGCTCACCCAGTCTTTAAAACACATACACCCTTTTGGAGTAATTTTGCTCTCAGTCATTTATTGTTAGATTTCGCTTCTGAAATGCTCTTTGTAACTCTGTTCCTAACAGGGGAAAATTAAGCTGAATCTATATGTGTTCTAAAAAATTCCAACAATAGGCATTTAGTTCCATAAATTATGGTTTTATCCAGACTGCAGAATACCAAGAAACTATTCCCACTGACAGTGTGAATGTTTATTGATATGAGAATGGACTCGACAACACAGCCAATGAGAAAATAAATCACAGAGCCACGTGTTAGGTGTGATCTCCATTCTTTATTCTGGTTGTTAATAGATATTGATTAAAAGTCTATAAGAACAGCACCACAGTATCAATAGAGGTTCCTCTTGGTGATGAGTAGTGAGGGGTAGTGAGGCGGTCCATGGTGGGGGATCAGCTTCCACCTGGCCCTAAATGCCACCTGTGACTGATGCCCACCCAGGTGGTGCCGGCATCCCATAACCCCTTCTTTTTATTTATTTAGTTATGGCTGTGCTGGGTCTTCACTGCTGTTCGGGCATTTCTCTCGCTGCAGCAAGTGAGGACTACTTTCCAATTGTGGTGCAGGGTCTTCTCTTTGCGGTGGCTTCTCCGGTTGCAGAGCAGTACACAGGCTTCAGAAGTTGCAGAACATGGACTCAGTAGTTACGGCTCCTGGACTCTAGAGCACAGGCTCAGTAGTGGTGGTGGATGAACTTAGTTACTCCACAGCATACAGGATCTTCCTGGACCAAAGATCAAACCTGTGTCTCCTCACTGGCAGGCAGATTCTTTACCACTGAGCCACGAAGGAAGCCCCTGTAAGCCCTTCTAATGTACTTTTCCTATTGCAGAAGTTGGGGTGTCTCCTCCCAGATCTCACTATATTTCCCAGACCCCCTCAAAGCTTAGAAACTTCAGTGATCTTGCCAGTTTAAAAATACTCCTGTGGACTGAATTGTGTCTCCCAAAATTGATATGTTGAAGCTTAACCACCCCCTCAACCAAAAGTGATGGCATTTGGAGATGTGGCCTTTGGAAGGTGATTAGGCTTAGATGAAGTCATGAGAGTGGGACCCATATGATGGGATCAGTGCTCTTATTAGAAGAGACACCAAATAATTCTCTGCCATGTGAGAATACAGCGAGTGAGAAGGCAGCCATCTGCAAGCCAGGAGGAGAGCCCTCACCAAGAACCACATCAGCCAGCACCTTGATCTTAGATTTCTCAGCCTCCATAACTGAGATAAGTGAGAGATAAATACCTTTTATTCAAGCTACCCAGTCTATGGTATTTTTCTATAGCAGCCTGAACGCATACCACATCTGTGTTTTATGTAGCAAGCCAGATTTCTGAAATCTGATTCTTTTTCACTTTTTTTTTTTTTTTATTTTGTTTTTAAACTTTATATAATTGTATTAGTTTTGCCAAATATCAAAATGAATCCATCACAGGTATACATGTGCTCCCCATCCTGAACCCTCCTCCCTCCTCCCTCCCCATACCATCCCTCTGGGTCGTCCCAGTGCACTAGCCCCAAGCATCCAGTATCGTGCATCGAACCTGGACTGGCATCTCATTTCATACATGATATTTTACATGTTTCAATGTCATTCTCCCAAATCTTCCCACCCTCTCCCTCTCCCACAGAGTCCATAAGACTGTTCTATACATCAGTGTCTCTTTTGCTGTCTCGTACACAGGGTTATTGTTATCATCTTTCTAAATTCCATATATATGCGTTAGTATACTGTATTGGTGTTTTTCCTTCTGGCTTACTTCACTCTGTATAATAGGCTCCAGTTTCATCCACCTCATTAGAACTGATTCAAATGAATTCTTTTTAATGGCTGAGTAATACTCCATTGTGTATATGTACCATAGCTTTCTTATCCATTCATCTGCTGATGAACATCTAGGTTGCTTCCATGTCCTGGCTAAGATTAACTTCTAAACACTGACCTTCATGGGGCTTGACTGCTTTGGCTGTTTCTGTCTGGTGGCTATGGCCTCATTCCCGGGCAGTTCCAGTGGCCTGGACTCCAGTGACCTGGAAGGGCTCAGGAACCCAGTATTGTTGATGTGGATGGTAGCAAGTGTATCCTGATTCAGCAGCTGGGTTGGGGCAGTGGTGATGCTGGTCTTGGCAGGGGTTTGAATTTGGGACAGCAACCCCTCAATTCTACAAGAGGCTTCCTGACCATAGAAGTGACAATCCCTGGGGGTTCCCAGGTGGCACAGTGATAAAGAATCTGCCTGCCAGTGTGGGAGAAGTGACAGCCTCCTTGTTGGTGGCCCAGTTCTGCTGCTTGACTGCAGGAATCAATCCTGAAAGATCAAACTGGAGTCTGGCCTCCAGCCCCTAATGATTCTATAGACCACTGAAGATCCGGTGAAACATCCCTTCTCTGCTCTGAAACTAGCCTGAGTGTCCTCATCTCATTACTCCTAACAAAGGGGAGTTGGGGCTGGGTTCTCTCTTCCCCTCTACCCTATTTTACAGCCTGAGCTCAAAACCCAACTTCCCTTGGAAACCTCCCTTTGATTCTCAAAAACTCTCAACAGCGACTACTCCATCCTTTGTGCTCCTGGCATAATCTATCCTAATGTAAGGTGATCTTTCTGCCTGACCAGGATGGGACGTCTACCAGGGCCTCAGGGGACAGAAAGTCACAAAGATCTTATTTCAAAGATCTAGGTCACCATATCTGAATTTTTCTGATATGCAGACGTTATCATGTACTATTAATATCATAAAAGAAGCTTCAGAAATAAAGCTATAACATGGTGAAGGTGAAACCAGAGGCAGCATGGAAAGCTATGCTGAAACCAAGAACAAACTAGAGCAACTGACTCCCCAAAAAGAAGTGTTTGGGTTTTACCATTGGGTCCTTGATGAGTCTCCTGGATAAGTATCATCTGATACCATAATCCCTTACCACACAAGGTTACTGAGTACTTGAAACAATTATTCCAAACCGACATATGCTCTAAGGATAAAGCAAAGCATAAGCGAAGAACCGACTCATTGGAAAAGACCCTGATGCTGGGAAAGATTGAAGGAAGAAGGAGAAGGGGATGGCAGAGGATGAGATGGTTGGATGGCATCACTGACTCGATGGACATGAGTTTGAGCAAGCTCTGCAAGTTGGTGATGGACAGGGAAGCCTGATGTGCTGTGGTCCATGGGGTCACAAAGAGTCGGACACAACTGAGCGACTAAACTAACTGAACTAAGAATAAAATACACACCAGACTCCTAAGAGTCTGCCAAAAAAAAAAAAAATAAAGAAGAATGTGAAATATTGCATTAGTTGTTTTTCTATTGATTGCAGGCCAAAATGATGGTAGCTTGGATTTTTTTGTTGTTACTGTTGTTCAGTCACTAATTTGTGTCCTATTTTTTGCGACTCTATGGACTGCAACACATCAGGCTCCTCTGTCCTCCACTGTCTCTCGGAGTTTGCTGAAATTCATGTCCATTGGGTCAGTGATGCTATGTAACCATCTCATCGTCTGCCACCTCCTTCTCCTTTTGCCTTCACTCTTTCCTAGCATCAGCCATCTTGGATATAGTGTGTTAAACTAAATATATTATTAAAGCTCATATTACCTGTCCTTCTTGCTTTTTGAATGTGGCTGATAGAAAAATTTTAAATTCTGCATGTGCCTGGCATTCTATTTCTAATAGACGATGGTGCTGCCCTAGAGCACCTCAGGGAACAGGGAGGGACAGGAGCCTGAGCTTGAGGGTCGGGAAGTGAGTACACTAAAGGGAGATGAAGAGAGGTGGGGAGAGAAGGTAGATTTTTCAGAAAATTCACAGTAAATTAAAAAGGAACCATGGAAAAATGGCTTGAGGGGAAGAGAGAGTCCAGGGAATGTATTTTAGGATGAGGAATCTGTGGATGCTGGCTGAAAATTAGGGTCCAAGAGTGGGAAAGAAAATCTGCCAGAGGGAGGAAAATTTATTGAGCAGTCCCAGAGTGGGAATGGAGGATGGGGACAGACACTGAACTCCTAGGGAGGAGGAGTGTTTATGGGCATTAATCCCTTAACTGAAAAGGCAGGCTGAAACAGTACAGTGTGAAACAAGACGTGTGTGTAATATACACACACACCAAAGACGGAATAATCACCAAAGACATGCATGCTGCTTTCTAGGGAGTGGGACTGCTGTTTCCTCTCAAGTGGATTTTTCTGTGTCTTCCCAGTCTCTTTCATTGTCCAGGTATTTATTGATTGTGTAATTACAGAATCCAAGAGGCTTAGGAAGCTTCTGGGTTGCAGAAGGACACACAGAAAGCAGTTGTTTTGAGTCCCCTGAGACTCACCCCAGGCTTAGAATTCAGAATCTTGGGGTGGGGGCTCCCCAATAATTTTGAAGGCAGCCCTGCTCAGAACCTCTCTGGCTCTGCTGCACAACCCATAAAGCTGCCTGGAGGCACAATGAAGCTTTGTAATACAGATGTGGGCTTTGGTTCCTGGCCCGGGTGCCATCCATCTCTCAGATCGATGGCCCCTCCAGGGTTGCTGGCTCAGCAACCAGTTCTCAGGCAGCAGCAAAGAAGCCTGGGAAGGCTTCTGGGTTTCGAAGCTGAGTCCGGGGAACCTCCCAAGCAGGCCTGAAACTGAGGGGACAGTGTCAGTCACCAGTCTGGCAGATGCCCCAGAAGGACAGTTGCTTAAATTCCTTCAGCCCTCTCACCTTTAATCCCCTGGTTGACCAGAGCTGGTTGGGGTCATCCCACTCCATGTTGAGTTCAGGATAAAATGAGCTCACAAGTAACTTAGGGAGCACTAATTATGGGCCCGGAGCTGGGGAGGCATTGGGCATACCCCATCCCACTGACTATTTTTTTTTTTAATAATTTTATTTATTTATTTATTTTCGGCTGTGCTGGGTCTTCGTTGCTGTGCGAACTTTTCTCTCGTTGTGGAGAGAGAGGTGCTACACTTTGTTGCAGTGCTCCAGCTTCTCTTGTTGCAGAGCACAGGCTCTAGAGTACTCAGGCATCAGGAGTTGCAGCATTTTAGAGCACAGGCTCAGTAGTTGCGACTCTGTGGCACGTGGGGTCTTCCTGGGCCAGGAATTGAACCTGTGTCTCTTGCATTGGCAGGTGGATTCTTTACCACTGAGTTACCAGAGAAGCCCCCCACTGACTTTTCATAACAACCCCACTGATGCTGATACCTTTTACTTCCCATTTTACAGATGAGGAAACAGAGACTCAGAGAAGTTAAGCCACTTGCCCAAGGGCACAAAGACCCAAGGCTGATCACTTAGTGGCAAAGTCAGAACTCAAGCAAATCTCAGAATGGGCTCTGTGTTCACCTCAGAGCCCATCCTGAGATTTCTCATTTACCTGCTTTTGCCCTTGACCTGCATATTTGAGTCTTAGGGGAAAAGGGTTTGGACTTTAGGAATGAGCAGAATTTTGCATCTCTCTCTCCATTACCCGGCAGAAAGATGGAGAGTGCCTGGGGCTGGCCTCCTGCAGAGAGAAGTTCAGGGGGGGCCCTTTTAGGGAAGGGATCCCTGCGAGGAGGCCAGAAGTAATTATATTCAATATGGCATCACTTTTGACTTGTGGAAACTTGCCAAATGATTACAAACTAAATCTCCAAATGACAAAATAATGAGCAACTCATTTGAAATGCAAAATATTGGTAAATAGGTAAATCTCTGGTGAGAAGACAGAATAAATGGCACTTGGATGACATTTTGTGATTAAATTAAATGGCAATGGACTCGTGAATAATGTACCTAGAGATGTCTGGGGAGGGCAGTTTTTTCCCCTGAAGCTCAGGACATCGAGCCCCAGCTGTTTCCAGTTCCAGTCTAGGAGCTCAGCTGTCAGTCATGGGCTCTGGGATTTGAGGTGGGCAACTGGCCGGTCTACTCCACCAGGGACCTGCAGAGACAGCAGGGCCTGCCTTGTCCTTCCAGGAACCAACCCCATGTCTGACGGTGCCAGAGGAACCTTCACAGTGTTTAGTCCACTTCTGCACCTAGGGAAGCTGAGAGTCAGAAGAGGCAAGACACTCATCCAAGGGTGACCAGCAGAGCCAGGACTGGGACCCAGGTCTTCTGACCTGAAGCCCAGAGACCTGCCTTCTGCTCCACATCTCTCTTTAGCCCAGTAGTGACTAGTCTCCAGAGACGACCCCCCAAATAAACTGTACCTCCCAATGAGTGGTCCCCACCCCTTGAATCTGGGCTGGCCTGTGACTTGCTGTTGACCAATAGAACATGATGGAAGTAACGCTGTATGACCTCCAAGGCTAGGTAACAAGAAACCTTGTAACCTCTACCCAGGCTTATTGGATGCTTGCTCTGGGGAAAGCCAGACACCCTGTAAGAAGTCCAACTATGCTCCAGGCTGTGAGGATACCCCAGCTAGCCACGTGAAGAGTGTGCACAAAGAGAGGGACACGGCCAGGCAGCCCCCAGCTCTTCCAGCATCTCAACTGAGACACCAGAGATGCACATGAAGAAGTCATCTTAGACAACCAGCCCTGTCGGGCTTTCAGATGACTCCACCCAATCTGCCATCTGGGCTGTGACCCCTCGAGAGATCCCAGTGGAAATTCACCCAGCTCAGATATGCAGATGACACCACCCTTATGGCAGAAAGTGAAGAGGAACTAAAAAGCCTCTTGATAAAAGTGAAAGAAGAGAGTGGAAAAAGTTGGCTTAAAGCTCAACATTCAGAAAACTAAGATCATGGCATCTGGTCTCATTACTTCGTGGAAAATAGATGGGGAAACAGTGGAAACAGTGTCAGACTTTATTTTTGGGGGCTTCAAAGTCACCGCAGATGGTGATTGCAGCCATGAAATTAAAAGGTGCTTCCTCCTTGGAAGGAAAGTTATGACCAACCTAGATAGCATATTAAAAAGCAGAGACATTACTTTGCCAACAAAAGTCTGTCTAGTCAAGGCTATGGTTTTTCCAGTGGTCATGCATGGATGTGAGAGTTGGACTGTCAAGAAAGCTGAGCGTCAAAGAATTGATGCTTTTGAACTGTGGTGCTGAAGAAGACTCTTGAGAGTCCCTTGGACTGCAAGGAGATCCAACCAGTCCATTCCAAAGGAAATCAGTCCTGGGTGTTCATTGGAAGGACTGATGCTGAAGCTGAAACTCCAGTACTTTGGCCACCTCATGCAAAGAGTTGACTCATTGGAAAAGACTCTGATGCTGGGAGGGATTGGGGGCAGGAGGAGAAGGGGACGACAGAGGATGACATGGCTGGATGACATCACCAACTTGGTGGACATGAGTTTGAGTGAACTCTGGGAGTTGGTGATGGACAGGGAGGCCTGGCGTGCTGTGATTCATGGGGTCTCAAAGAGTCGGATACAACTGAGCAACTGAACTGAACTGAACTGAGTCTCATCAACCCACAGAAACGTGAACATAAGTAATAAATTAGTGGGGGACTTCCCTGGTGGTCCAGTGGTTGAGAATCCATCTGCCAATGCAGGGGATGTGAGTTCAATCCCTGGTGCAGGAACTAAGATTCTGCATGCAGAGGGCAACTAAGCTCATGTATCATAATTACTGAGCCTGCTCGTGGCAACTACTGAAGTCCATGCACCCTAGAGCCTGTGCAGACAAGAGAAGCCACCACAGTGAGAAGCCCATGCCCTGCAACTAGATAAGGTAGAACACAGCAATGAAGACCCAGTGCAGCCAAAAGTTTAAAAATAAATTAAAAATAAAGTAATAAATTATTGGGACTTCTGTGAGGTCCAGTGGTTAAAATTCCATGCTCCCAATGCAAGGATACAGAGGGCTCGGGTTCAATCCCTGCTTAGGGAACTGGGGCCACAACTGAGAGTTCACATGCCATAACTAAAGATTCTGTATGCCACTATGAAGACGGAAGATCCCACACACTGCAACTAAGACCTGGCACAGCCAAATAAATAAATGCATGAAAATAACTTTGTTTTTAAAAAAAGGCATCTCTTTAAAAAAAAAATACTGAGTCATAGCACTGGCTAGGTGGCGATAGTTTGCAGGGCTGAGACCAGGTTCTCCAGAAAGCTGCATATGCTCTGAGTCAGCGTCCAGTTCATGGTGCCATTTCTCCAACAGCCAAGATTCATGACCCAGGAATCAAGGGCCAGAAATGAGAGTGGTACCACCCACTATGACCCCTTAGTGATCTGATAGCAAAATGCTTGCTTCCTCTCCCCGTGACTTTATGCTCTGCTGGCCTAGAGGTCTTACTTACGAATGGACAGATGGTTCCACTAGGAGACACATGATGGTTCCACTGAACAAGAAGTTGACTGCCACCTGGTCACTTTGGAGTCCTCATGCCTCTCAATCAACAGGCAAATAAGAGAGTTACAGTGTTAGCTAAAGTAATTGATCCTGGTTACCAAGAGGAAATTGGACTGCTGCACCACAGTGGAAGTAAGGAAGAGTATTGCTGTTGTTCAGTTGCTAAGTCATGCCCAACTCCTTCCAACCTCATGGACTGTAGCCTGCCAGGCTCATCTGTCCATGGGATTTCCCAGGCAAGAATACTGAAGTGGGTTGCTATTTCCTTCTTCAAGGGATCTTCTTGAACCAGGGATGGAACTTGCATCTCCTGCATCAGCAGGTGGATTCTTTACCACTGAGCCACCAGGGAAGCCCAAGGAAGAGCATGCCAACTGAAAATTGTCACTTGCCATCTGCGACTACAAGGATTAAGTCACTAGCCGCTGCAGCCACTGACCTTCAACATACCCTGAACTCTTTTTAGGAATGAGCACTCTGTGCTCTAGAGAAAACTGGCAGAACAGGCCTTTGGATAGTCAGGTATTTTTAGGAGAAGATTTTATGACCCCAATTCTTGCATCTCTTCATACCTAGAAAAGCACTAAAATCATTAATGATTACATTTGCTCCTCATGACTAGCAACAAGCCTCTGCCAAAAGGTGAGCTGGACTGCACCTACCTCCCTTCACTAAAATCACACATAACACTGACCATCCCCCACCTCTTTGGAACAGTTTCTCAGAGCTATCTGAAATTCTCTCTCCCTGGCAATAGTCCTGATTTTGCCCCAAATAAAACTTAATTCACAAATCATGATGTACATTTTTATTTTCAGTTGACAAGTATGTCTGGAATACAAAAGATCCCTCAGGATATCTTTTAGGATTACCATGCCCTTTGATTAAGGTCACTGAAAAACTACCACAACTCAGTCCAGGCAGGACTACCTACATTGAGGTGCTTCCTGAAGGCCAAGGGAGTACAAATATAGAGTCAAGGAAGGTAGTTATAAATACCAACTATGACCATGTGACCAGTTTAAAAAAATCAAGGACTTTAAGTGTCATGAGCATTTCCACCTTATTTGTTATATTTGTGTGTATATATGCATAGATTAAGCAAATATCTTTGTTTCTTTTCTTATTCCTTTATCATGTAACATAAAATGCACTGACTTTATGTCAGTACTTAGATATTGTTAATTTTACATCATAGTATTTAAGTTATAGGATATCAGAAAAAAGAGTAAATATCACTCAAGAAACTTACCTCTTCTTCTGGGCAAGAGATCAGTGCATTTTCAGTTGTGTGAAGCATAGTTCTACCAAGTTCGGTGGACTTATGACCTTGCTATCGTCTTTATTCAGAAATTAGGTACGGTTTAAGGGGATGTGTATGGGCGCCAAGTTGATAAGAGTTGGACTTCTGACAGTTAATTTTACCTAACTAGGTTGGTCTGAGGGTTGACCAGATAGTAAAACATTATTGCTATCTCACATGTCTGTGAGGACATCTCCAGAAGAGACAAGCATTTGAATTGGAAGACTAAGTAAAGAAAGATCACCCTTCACCAACATAGGTGGGCATGATTCAATCCATCTAGGGCCTGAATAGAATGAAGAGGCAGAGGAAGTGTAAACTTCCTCTCTTTGCTTGAGCTGGGACACCCATCTTCTCCTGCCCTGGACATCAGTGCTCCTGGCTGTGGGGCCTTCAGACACAGACCAAGACTCACACCATGGGTCCCCTAATTCTCAGGTTTGGGAACTCAGACTTACACCATCGACACCCCTGATTCTCAGGCTTTCAGTCCCCACTGAATTATACCACCAGCTTTCCTGGTTCTCCAGCTTACAGATGACAGATGGTGGAACTTCTCAACCTCTGTTATTGTGTGAGCCAATTCCTATAAAAAAATCTCTCTATCTCTTTTATATATACATATATCCCATTGATTCTGTTTCCTTGGAGAATGCTGACTAATCCAGCTACTAAGTTTGGGGCCAGTTTTTTTATACAGCACTTTATAATCAGCATGTAAGTGACCTTCACAAAGAGAAAGAGTTGTCAGACAGCTCTAGCAGTGGGAGATCAGGGTGTCCAGACCCCTCCTTCTGAGTTTAACATGGGTTAAATCTGAACCCTAGGTCTCCCATGAGGCCTGCTGTTTCCCAGGTCCAAGGAAACCTGTCAGAGGTCCTAGAGACACTGACCCTTTGGTTTATTTATTCAACAAATATGAATGAAGTTCCACCGTGTGAGCAGTAAAGGTACAGTTGGGAGGCAAACAGACACTGATTTCGCTCTCCTGGGGCTTACAGCTCAGCAGGAAAGACAGACACGAGTCAGGTAGCCCTAGGGGTCCAGTTAGAGAGACAAGTGTTCAGATTCCATGAGAGGCGGCCCTGCCCGCCCTCCTGAATCCCCATCCAGTACCCACTGCCGCAAAGGAGATGACACATGACAAGCCACCTGGGGAGGCTCCCAGTGTGCCTTACCTTTGGGCTGGTGTGAGAAGATTAAATAAGAAAAATGTTCATAAATTACTCCTTGCAAGTGGGTGGTGCCTAATGCTCAGTAAATGGCAGCTGTTGCTTTTATTTTCATTACTACCATGGTCATTAACGAAAGTCATACAGAGTGAAATAAGTCAGAAAGAGGAAAACGAATATCTTTAATGCATATGTGTGGAATAAATTAATTCATATGTGTGGAATCTAGAAAAATGGTACAGATGAACCTATTTGCAGGGCAGGAATAGAGATGGAGATGTAGTGAACGGACTTATGAACAGAGTGGGGGAAGGGGAGGGTGGGACAAATTGAGAGATTAAGATTGACACATACATACTATCATGTGTAAAACAGATAGGTAGTGGGAAGCTGCTGTTTAGCACAGGGAACTCAGTTCCGTGCTCTATGGTGACCTAGACAGGTGGGATGGCGGTCGGGGGTGGGATGGGGGTGGGCAGTGGGAGGGAGGTCCACGAGGGAGGGGATATATGTATACATATAGCTCATTCACTTTGTTGTACACCAGAAACTAACACAACATTGTAAAGCAATTATACTCTCATAAATGTTTAAAAAGTGGATGTGCTTTATAAGAGTCTTCTATTTTTCCCAAATTAATGGAGCACCTGTGGAGTATCTTTCCACCACCTACTTTGTCACCTGTTTGCAGTGGGATCCTCTCCAAGCTCCTGAAGCTTAACATCCCCAGATCTTCCTCCTGTCAGTCTTTTTCCCAACGCTGCTCATCCTGACCTCTCAGCTCTGCCAGTGGCTCCAGTATCCATGACTTGGGGACATTTGAGCCAGTTCTCTTGTAAACGGGGTGGGAGGGAGCTCAGTGGGGAGTAAAGAGAGTAGGCTTCTCCAAGCCCAGGAGGATAGTGCTCCAAGATAGTTTTGATTTCCTATTACAGGATTCTTTTCAATAAAGGCACCTGTGTAAATGCACACATAAATTGCCCTGGAGAAGGAAATGGCAACCCACACCAGTATAGTTGCCTGGAAAATCCCATGGACAGAGAACCCTGGTGGGCTACAGTCCATGGGGTCACCAAAGAGTCAGACATAACTTAGCAACTAAACTACAACACATACATTGATGTAATTTTTAGACTTAAAATTTTTCCCCATAAATCACTATCAAATATCATTGCAGTTCTTTGGAGACAGTTGGTGTTTGAATCCTGGTTCTGTCAGGATTCACTAGCTTTGTGCCATTCAATCTCTCTGTGCCTCAGTTTTCCCATCTGTAAAATGGGAATTATAGCAGTGCCAAACACACAGGATTGAAGCAAATTAAATGAATCAGCAGTACAGACAAAGCCCTTAGAACAACCAGGTTAGCAACTATTTGGTGAATGTTAGCTACTGTTTCCATTTCCTCCCCAGGAAATGGCTTTGGTGCAGGTATTACCAGGACAGGCTGGTTGAGGCTGAGGCTGGTGGTAGAACCTGTTTCTCCCTTTCTACCACTGGAAAACCAGGTCCTGGTTCTTCTCTGACATACTCTGGGGTCTTGGGCACCTCTGATGGGCTGTGGATGTCCCCGCCCACATCCCAGGGGTTTTGGACAAGATGGGTGTGAGAAAGTTCTGAGAATGACAAATCACAGAATAAGCACAGCAGTGGAGTAAGCTCCCTGGCCTCCTGGTCTTCTGGCCTCCTGAATTGAGGCTGAGCAACTGAAGCCTCTAAAGAGATGAGAGGGAGGGACAGGTGGCAACATACGCAGGGAAGGTGCAAACAAAGGGCCCCCAGGACATCTGAAATCCCACGACCTTTCCTTACCACCTGCCCCCGCCCCGCATCCCTGCATGCAGGTTAGGCCTTGCGAGGTCTGGGCCTCCAGGGCCGAGTTGTGCAGGACAGGGAGGCCTGTCCTACTGAGGAAACACCGCCTCCCTGCAGTTCCAGAGGTTTCCAGAAAACCACTGGGAGGATTACAGGGGCCAGCAGGAGGAGTGCCAAGTTCACAGTCCTACCCCAGAGCCCAGGCTTCCTCCCTGTCAGCAGCCCGCCCAGTTCAAGGGAAAACTAGAGTCACAAGCCCCTGTCAGGTGCAGCCACATCCAGAGATGGGCAAGAAGAGAGGGCAGGCAAGGCCCCTTGCTGGGTGACAGAGCTGGGAGCTTGGGCACGGGACAGTGAGCCAGGCAGTTATCCAGACCAGGGTTCAAGTCCCTCCTCTGCCTCTCACTCAGTGTGTGACCTTGGGCAAATCACTCAGTCTCTCCAAGCCTCAGTTTCCATTTCTGTAAAATGGGTATAAATAACCATCAATCACGAGACTGTGCATGAAGGGTGTTCACAAGTGACAAGCACTTTATAATTATTACTGCTGCTGTTGTTGTTGTTGGCCTAGTGAGTCTGAAAGGGAGGTGAGCTTGTCCCTCATTGTGAATTTCTCTCTCCCAACCCAGGGACACCAGTGACTTGTGTGAAGCTTCCCCTAGGATGTCTGCCTCAGAGATGGAAAAGGCAGGGTGGAGAGGAGGTTGGCTATAGACCCAGACCCAAGGGTCAGAGGCTCCTGGAGATGTCTGGCCAGTGGGAAACAAGGACATAGATTGAATAGCATCTCCAAGAGTCTGTTGCTAAGAGACAAAAGGATGTTTTCCTCTGGGAAGCTGAAATGCCCTTGTCTCCCATCCCCTTCCCTCAGATGCTACACACATTTATTCCTACCATGGTCCCTTCTGCCCAGAGGTCTGAGCAGAGTTCTCCAAACAAACCCAGCTGTGGGGAAAGACTGGGGGCACAGGGCTGAGAGGAGAGAGCCAAACCTGGGCTTCACTGCTGAAATGGCAAACTGACCTCGACTTCCATTTCCCCAGGACACCTGGATGTGTCTGGGGAAGGAGAGCCTGAGTGGGGAGTTTGGAGCCTCTGACTGTAGGTCCATCTCCACCCCATGAAGGTGACATTGTTACAATGGGGGTGCTACTCTTAGAGGCCCCCACACCTCTAAGTGGGACTGCTATGAGGCTAAAATAACATGAAAGCTTTCCAGCACAGAGGCTGTGTTCCAGCACCCTTAGGCAGTGGCGTTGAGGTGCCTTCTGTGATTATAGGTAATAGCTCTATGAAGGCATTAAGTTATTACACAGCGTTGTCATTAAGCTACTTTGTGTCACTGAATTTAACTCCCACCCCCTCCCCCAGTGATAGGAAGAGATTCCAGAGCCAACAGTTGGGGGCTGAGAGTCCTGCCCAGGGGATTCTGGGAACTTGGGGGCTGAGAGTCCCACCCAGGGAATGCTGGGAACTTCCTTTTCTTTTCTCCTAAAAGAGGCTCTTGATCTCTGTACTCACGGGCTCCTTCTTGAGCCTAGAAATTATGGGAAAGGAAAGAAATATTTCAGCTAACAAATTGTCGAGCCTCTGTCTCTAGTCACTAGTCGAGGGAATTTATCTCACATAAATATGAGAGAGAAGAAGGCTCTCACTGAAATGCAAATCAAAACTACAATGAGGTATCACCTCACACCAGTCAGAATGGCCATCATTAAAAGGCCTACAAATAATAACTGCTAGAGACGGTGTGGAGAAAAGGGAACCCTCCTACCTTACTAGTGGGAATGTAAATTAGTGCAGCCACTATGGAGCACAGTGTGAAAGTTCCTTAAAAGCTAAAAATAGAGCTGCCATATGACCCAGCAATCCCACTACTGGGCATATAGCCTGAGAAAACCATAATTCAAAAGGACACATGTACCCCAACACTCATTGCAGCACTATTTACAACAGCCAGGACATGGAAACAAGCTAAATGTCCAGCAGATGAATGGCATAGACAATCTGATTTACAAAGCAGAAATAGAAACACAGACGAAGAGAACCAATGTATGGATACCAAGGGGGAAGGGGGAGGTGGGATGAATTGGGAGATTAGGGCTGATATATATACTGTCAATACTATGCTTAAATAGATAACCAGCGAGAACCCACTGTATAGGTGGCCTAAACAGGAAGGAAAACCGAAAAAAGAGAGGGATATATGTAAACATATAGCTGATTCACTTTCCTATACAGCAGAAACTAGCCTAGGCTTCTCTGATGGATCAGTGGTAAGGAATCCACCTGCAAAGCAGGAGAATGCCTGCAATGCAGGAGATGTGAATTCAATCAAAGATCCCTTGGAGAAGGAAATGGCAACCCACTCCAGTATTCTTGCCTGGGAAGTCCCATAGACAGAGGAGCCTGGGTGGGCTACAGTCTAAGGGATCACAAAGAGTCAGACATGACTGAGCGACTACCACCAGAAACTAACACAGCATTGTAAAACAACTATACTCCAATAAATAAATTATAAAATAATTTAAAAACATTTAAAAAGAAAACTCTGACCTACTCTCATTAGCCCTCAAGTGTGTCTGCCCTGAGATGCCATTAGCCTCTAGCACAGGGACATCTGTGTTTCAACCTCAGGGCCTTTGCATATGCTCTTCCTGCTTCCTGCAAATTCTTCCTCCAAGATATTCACACAGCTTACCCCTGTTCACTCAGGTTTCTATTCACAGGTTCTCTCCTTGATGTTCTTATAAAGAACATTTCCCAGTGCCCTTCATTTCATCTTACTTAGTATTTCTTCCCTGGCTCTTCTCACTGTTTCTTATTATACCATTGGTGAGCAGTATACCATGATACCATATATATTCATTGGTCTGGTTTTGGCCCATCTCACCCACTGAAGTCTAAGTTCCCAGATGGCAGGAATAGCATCTCACACACGACTCTGTTTCCAGCACTGAGAACAGAGCCAAGCTCAGATTAAGTGCTAAGCAAATATTTAATAATGAATATCTGAAATAGATATTTATGCTTTCGTTCTCTCCTCAGCAACATACTGAGTGACATCTGCCCCAAAGTTCTGAAACTTTAGCAATAATGAGACCCAGGTCTGCCCCCAGGGAGTTCACATTCCAATAGGAAGCAGAGACATTGGTGGCAAAGGGTGAGCGCAAAGCCAGGAGGCTGGACTCACATTCATCAACTAACATTCATCTCTCCAGCCCTGACATCTCTCTTGAGCTCCAGACTCAGACATCAGCTGCTTTCTTGAAATTTCCACAAGGATGGGAATTCAAAGCAGAAATTTCAATTTCCCTCCCCACCTGCTCCTCCCTGTTTGTTCCCCATCTCGGCTGCTCAGAACAAAAATCCAGGCATCATCTTGCCTTGTTCTCTCTATCCTCACCCTGCATCAAATGGGAAGTCCAGTCTGCTCGTTCTCCCGGTCACGTTCCAATTCTAACTGCTTCCTTATACATCCTGTCCTTACTTTCCTTTTCCAAGTCAACTCCGTAACTGATTCCAGCTCCCCCCACCCACTCAACAGCCAGAGGGATCGTTTTAAAATGTGAATCAGGAACTTCCCTGGTGGTCCAGTGGCTGGGACTCTGCACTCCCAGTACAGAGGACCCGGGTTCTATTCCTGGTAGGGGAATTGGACCGTATATCCTGCAACTAAGACTCACCACAGCCAAATAAATAAATTTTTTTTTTTAATTCATGAATCAGATAATGTGGCCCCTCCCCTTACCCAAAAGCTTCCGATGTCTCCCAATGCATCTCCCATCCCATCTCTTTGCCTGTTGGTTTCTCTGACTTTATCCCACACAACATCCCATGTGAGCCACCACCCTCACCCTGCCCTGGCTCTCCTGTTGCTTTGCAGACACTCCAGCCTCAATACTTCTGCCTCAGGGCCTTTGCACTTGCTATTTCCCTTCCCAAAACACTTTTCCCCCAGATCCTTGCAAAGTCAGCTCTGTCTCATCATTCAGCTCTCAGGTCATTCATTTCCTCAAAGAGACTGCCCCTGGCTACCAGATAAGCCCACCCACTCCCAGTCACTTTTACCTCATCACCCAACTGGGCCCCCTTTGGAACATCATCTGACACTGAACAGTGACACACTGTTCACCTGTGTGTTCATAAAGTGTGCATCTCAGCCATTCACTGGGGAGGGGGAATTCAGGGCAGGGAAACCAGGCTGTGGAGAGGTTGTAGAAGGAAGATGGCAAGTCCTGTTTAATTTTGTTGAGTTCAAGGGGCCTGGGGTTGTCCAGGCAAGGATGCCCAATGGGCAGAGGACTTATGGGTTTGGAACTCAGGAAAGTGTTCAGAGTTAGAGATGGGAATCTGGATAAGCTCCCTGAGAAGGGAGTGAAGAGTGTGGTGGAGTAACACAAGAGGGAGTTGGGAGCTACAGCAGGTTCCAAGTACTTGCTAGGAAGACCTAGAAAGAAGAGGCTGATCAGATAAACCTATGGGGGCAGTAGAGCATCTGCCCTGGGAAACCTGCCCTGGTGGTCCTCACAGAGAAGGACTGGGAGGAAGCTGCAAAACAGGATCCACCCCACCTCACATGATCTCCCAGAAAAGCAGTCCCTCCTCTTCTGCAGACAAAGATCTGAAATGTCAACAGAACCACAGTTGGGGCCCAACCCAAGCCACTCTCTTCACCCCGCTCCACAGGGACAGCTCTATTGGCCCTGAGACATTGATTCTCCTGCCCCTTGGCTCTCACAGAGGCCCTGCCAATCGATGACACTGAATGGAGTCAATAGGGCAGGGCAGGGGGCCCCAGGCAGAGACCACATCATGGTGGTGTCACCGTGGTGGTGTCTGCCCACGTCAGCAGAGACTGATTCTCATTAACCCAATGGGCTCTCCTGGAGCCTCCCCACTTGGACTCAACTCACAGGTTTCTGGCTCTGATCTCCCCTTGCCCTTGAGTCCTTGCTAGCAAGAGCTGAATGGGGAGCACACGGGGAGTGGGTGACCTGGGCCAAGCATGTGGGCCTTGGGAGCCAAGAGGGAGGGCTATTGGAGTGGCCCCTGCCGATCAGTCCCAGTTCCTGGAGGGGGAGGGTGGCTGTCCCAAGGGCCCAGTAACCAATTCATTGGAAAAGACTCTGATGCTGGGAAAGACTCAGGGCAGGAGGAGAAGGGGGCGACAGAGGATGAGATGGTTGGATGGCATCACTGACTCAATGGACATGAGTTCGAGCAAACTCCAAGAGATGGTACAGGACAAGGAAGCCTGGCATGCTGCAGTTCATGGGGTCACAAAGAGTTGGACGTGACTGAGCAGCTGAACAACAAGTAGCCTCAGCTCCCAGAATACTGTAGGTCAAAGGGTCAGCAAGAGCAGCGTCACCTAGTGGTTAGGGTCTCCGGCTGACCCTAGGCCAGGTACCTGAGCCTCAGCCTCTCCATCTATAAAGTGAAAAGTGAAAGTATTAGTTGCTCCGTGTGTCCGACTCTTTGCGACTCCATGGACTGTAACCCTCCAGGCTCCTCTGTTAATGGAATTTCTCCAGGCAACAATACTGGAGTGGATAGCCATTCCCTTCTCCAGGGGAATCTTTCTGACCCTGAGATTGAACCTGGGTCTCCTGCATTGCAGGCAGATTCTTCACCATCTGAGCCACCAGGGAAGCCTTCCATCTATAAAGTGGGGATAATAAATAGTACCTACTCCTAAAGGGCTCTGGTGAGGACTAAAGAAGATGATACATGTAAAATGCTCGGCATAGTGCCTGGTTCATAATAAGTGCTCGAGAAGGGAAGGGGCTCATCTTCCCTAATGCAATCCGTCATCTTTGTTCAGATGAGGTAGAGATGTAGAAAAGAGGGCCACAGGGTTCCCCAGTGGATAAATCCCAATTTCATTTCCTCCCAGAATGTTTGGCTCAGGGGAGCCTGTGTTCCATGTTATTCAGAACATTCTCCAGAGTCAGCTATCAAAGGCTAGAGACATATTGCTGCTTACTGTACCCACCTCCCACTCAGAAGGTTATGTCCAGGTGCCCTGCCTTTAGCCCCAGAAGCCCCTCCCCATGGCAACCCCTCCACCAGTGATCCAGAACCGCTTCCTCCTCAAAGATCCCTATCAGGAGGCTCCCTAACAACTTTCAGGGACACTGGAACTTTCAGGGTCTCTGATCAGAGGAGGAGGGGATGGAGGGTGGGAGGGGAACAGGAGGGAGCCAGCAGCAGCATATGCCAACTGGAGCCCGGGCACCCCTGGGCCTCCCCAGTAAAAGGAGGAGACCTGGGCACTGGGCCAACCCCTCCACCCCACCCCCCAGCCTCTGAAAGAGACAGATTCTTGCTCCCTCCTCTCTCCAGATGCAGTGGGTTTTACATGGCAACTTGTAAATTTAACGACATCTTTCCCGGGTGGGCCGGAGGAGGGGTGGCTCCCCCTCCAGAGCAGAGTGTTGCCAGTAGCTGTTGCCAACCTACCAGGTGGGCAGAACCCATCTCTGCTCCACTTGATAGATTCAAAAACTGAGAATCAGAGAGGTTGAGTGCCTGGCTCAAGGTCACACATCTGTGGGGAGAAAGGGAAGTCCAGGTTTCTGACTCCAAGTCCAGTGTGCTCTCACAGGTTTGGGGAGGGATGGAGAAAGAGTCTCTTGCGGGAATGATATGAGGTCACCTGCTCCTGGCCACCTAGGGCCCTGAGTACATGGCCCCCTGCAGGACCGCTGCAGGCTGGGTCCCTGCGGGATGGCCCTGCTTTCCAGGGAGTACAGACACAAGTGGAACAGCATGGTGGGAATCAGAAGGGGGCACTGGCCTCGATTCCAGCCTATCGCCCCATGTGACCTTGGATGGATCTCTTCTTTGCTCTGAGCCTCATTCTCTCCAGCTATAAAATGGAGAGATTTCATTAACAGACATTTTTTTGTTCTCAATTTCAAAGGGATGGTCCCATACCCTCAGTTTATGGAAAATGTCTCACTCAAGGTCACACAGCTTCTTTGTGGCAGAGCCAGACTAAGATCTGGTACTGGATCAGAGTTGGGCCACCAGTCCAGTCATAGGCTTCCTTCCATCGGCCAGTCCTGACACCCTCCAGTTTCTCCCAGGAACCACTTCTTCCATCGAGCCTGCAGCTTGAATACAACTTTGCCCCAGCTTTGGGCTTGCAGCTGTGTTCGCAGGCTCCAAGGCACTTTTCTTAACAGGGAAGTGGCAGCTGACCCTGTGGAGGGACAGGAGGGCTTCTGCTCACTCCTTCCCATCTCCTCTGAAAGCCCTCCCTCCTCGTAGTGAGGGGTTTACTGGTGGCCAAGATGCCAGAAAGGCTCAGACTGAGATTTCACAAACACCAACAGTAGCCCCAGACCTGGGGCAAGCCCAAAAGAAGACGCCCTCCCCTCCATCAGAGCAAAGGGGGCCCACAGCTCTGATTAAGTATAACTGTTTTGACATGATTTTTTTTTTAAGGATTTTTATAATATTGCTCTTGGAACTGTTTGGCTACCCGGCACTGATGTAATTGGCACTTGGCTGTGCCTTCCCATCCATGCCCTTGTCTACCCGGGATCTCTCACCAAGTGAGAAAAATGTGGCTGACAAATTGCTTTCTCGTGTAATGACACTTTTATGAATACCAAATGCGGTAATTAATGCCGTTGACCTAACGTTACATTTTGTAGACATTTAACGTTTATTAATTTCGATTTCGCAGTTTTCTTTTCCCATTTCATAGCCAATAAATATTTTAAGGTCTCAGATTTTTTTTTTTGCAGGATCCTTAAAAGCTCGTAGGTCCAGAGAACTAGTGTGACCTTGAGAAAGGGGCTGAACCTCTCTGGGCCTCAGTTTCCCCAACCTGCTGTCCGGGGGCCCTGCCAGCTTACAGTGAATCCAGCAGCACTTACCCACCCCCAGGATCAACAGTTTAGAACCTTGTCTAGTAAGGCCAAGCCCCACAGGGCTGCCAGCCCCATGGTGCAGAGATGCTCAGAACCACCTAAAGACAGAACAAAGACCTCCCTCTCAACCATGAAGAGCAAAGCAATAAAAAATGTTGTTTTGCCAGTCAGTTGAATTTCATTTGTGTGGTTTGGAGTGTATTTTCTAGTTAATGAACCTGCCACATTTACGACCTCCCTTTTTCAATTGAATGGAAAGAAAGGGGGAAAAAAAGGGGAAAGGTTGCAATATTTTCCCCATACTGCCAGCCAGCTGACAGCTGCAGGTCTGGGCAGCTGCACCAGGGCAAGGCCCCCCTGCAAGTGCTGGTACCTGCAGTGTAAGTGATCTGGGTTAGACCTCAGGGAGAGGGTCCCAACATAGGGAAGCCCCCTCCCACTGCCCAACCCCCACCTGCAAGGAGTTTTCCTGGGTAGAGGTGCCTGGGTCCACTTCCTCCTCTGCCAGGCAGGCTGGGTAATGCCAGCTAACTCATGGGGGTCACCATGATTGGGTCCTGAATGACCAATGACAGGGGGAACCATGGCCTCAGCTACACACACACACACACACACATACACGACCACCGAGGGGATGGGCTTCTGCAAGCAAGCCCCTATCCAGGCTGGAAAGATCCCTCCTCCTCTCTAAGACCTCCCTCCATCATCCCCATGCCCTTCTCGCTGTCCCCTCAGCCCTGTCTAAACTCTGCAGTAGTGAACCATGTCTCCCTCCATCCACTTATGCACATTTATTCACATTTACCAAGTCAAGTGGAAGGGACACTGCAGTGCACCAGCAAATCACAACCCTTGTGCCCTTGGAATTTACAACGTACTAGAGAAATAGATAGGCAAGGTGGTTACAGAGAGTGATCCAAAGCTCTGATGGAGGAAATACAATCCACCAGGTTGCACAGTGAGTCTCCTCAGGAAGATCAGGGAAGGAGTGTTCGGGAAGACTTCCTGGAAGCGGAGACAGTTCAGCTGGGCAGGGAGGAAAGGATTCTGAGAGGAGGCTAGAGTGAGGAATGAGATACATCAGTCAGCAACCTCAGAGCCCAGGGCGGGCAGAGCCTACCCCTGATGGACAACAGGGGAGGAGCCAGACCCCTGATGCGTGCCTCCAGCTGCAGCACCCACGTGGTCTCTCGGATGAGGAGGGAGCCGCCAGAGCGAGTCTAAGCCCCTGATTTCAGGCTGCCAGGGCCTCAAATCCTCCACTTTCCATGACAGCAGAAGAAATAAGAAGCCGGCCCTCCCAGGGGATTTGCATTTTAAGAGGGATCAGAGCTACTGGAACAGAAAGACCTACCCCTGCATCATCCTGCTCTCCATCCTCTGTACCCAGTGAGCCTTTGCCTCAAGCCTTTCCTTCTCCTTTACCCTGTCTGGTCTCCAGACTCAGGTCCTTGATACCCATCTTGTGGGATGATCACCATGGTAACGCCCATCCTGGCTCCTGTCCCCTCAATACTAGCCAGGAGCACACTGGGTCTTACACAGCATCCCCAGCCTTGACTGAGCCAGCACTGAACTTGGTGACCCCACAAGACTACAGGGGAACCAGGGACACTAGGCCTTCCAGGGCTCAGCTCTCCAATTTGGCGCGGGGTGGGGAAGGGCAAGGCAGGAGAGGAGGAATGATGGGTTAATACATCCTCCTACCTGGTAAGGCCTTCACCTTGTAATGAAAGTATCAATGCCTTAACCTCAAGGACAGGAGAAAGAGATGAAGTGAAGGAAACTGAGGCCTGGAAAGCTTGAGGCACCTCCCAAAGTCGTAGATATAGTAGGTGTCCTGGTCCCCACCTGAATCCAACTCTATCTCGTTCAAGAGTTTGTGTGGCCAACCGTGAGTCCATCAGGCCACCAAAACCACAGAGGCCTGCTGAGGCTGAGCAGGTCAGGTGAGCGAATGCAAGCAGTGGGTGCTATGGGGAGCTGGCAGGCAGTGCCCCATCCATACAGTTGGCCCTGATTCAGCTCCAGTTGACAGCTGACACCTGGGAATATGGGCCCCGTGCTGTGAAGTCATCTGATTTTTTTCCAGAAAGCCAGAATCCAGATTTTTTTATATGAAATACTCTGGTTTGTGAACATTATCTAGTTAAAATATACTTAATTGGATGTAGTGTAGATCAAACAAGACATACCTACCTCCATTTTGCATGAATACATTCAATAAATACTTAATGAGCACCTATTATATATGACAGGTAGGGTAACCATACTGTCCCAGTGTGCCCAAGACAGTCCTCATTTTAAGATTGAAAGTCCTGCACTCTGGGAACCTTCTCAGTCAGGCACTGAGCTGTGGGTCTACAGAGGGAGTAAAACAAAGCCCCTGCCATAAGGAACCATGATGAGGAGAGAAAATTCACACACATATACACACACACCACATCGCGTGCACACACACACACACACACACACACACACACACATCACCAGCACTGTGCGGAAGGAAAAATTGGGAGTAATGGATAGACTTAAGAGTGACTTGGCTGAGTAAAGTAAGTCAGAGAGAAGGATAAATATTGTATGGCATCCCTTATATGTGGAATCTAAAAAGAAATGATACAAATGAACTTACTTACAGAACAGAAAGAGACACAAAAACTTAGCAAAATGTACATATGATTGCCAAGGGGGAAGGGATAGTTAGGGACTTTGGGAAGGTCACGTATACATTGCTATATTCAAAATGGGTAACCAACAAGAAGCTACTGTACAGCACATGGAACTCTACTCAGTGTTATGTGCCAGCCTGGATGGGAGGGGAGTTTGGAGGAGAATGGACACATGTATATGTATGGCTGAGTCCCTCCCCTGTTCACCTGAAACTACCACAACTTTGTTCATTGGCTATACCCCGATACAAAACAACAAGTTTTAAGTCTAGGGGGAAAAAAAGAGTGACTTGGGGGTGGGGGTGGCCACTTTGGCAAGTGTGATCAAGGAGGACCACTCTGAGGAGGTGCCATTTATGTAAACTGAATCCTGGATGGTAAGAAGAAGAAGGTCAAGGAAGAAAATCTATAGTAACAAAGATACACTAGCAAAAATATGAAAAGGTGTTTGCACAAGTTATTCACTGAAGCTCTGTTTGTAACAGCAAGACTGGAAAAGACCCAGATAACATCGGGGATCAGGGAGGGGGTGCATGGGATGGAGGGATGCAGCTGTAAGAAGGAGGGAGAAGGACAGTGACTTATTAAGAATGTATTGTTGATTGGGAAGTCGGAGTGGAAGAAGATGTGTATAACACGCTGCTACTATCTAAGACATTGTGTGCTTACATATTGAAAAATACATAAGCACAGGAAGGGGACAGTTCAGTCTTTGCTCACATCTGGTCTGCGAGTATCCCGTTGTCCTCAGCAAGACCAAAGTTGACAGGCAAGAAAGCCCTTCCCCTCACCAGGAGACCACAGCCTGATGGACACAAACTTTTATTGAAGAAAAATGAAGAGTTTGGAGCAACAATTCTATCACCAAAGAAAGATGCTAGCTAGATCAGGATAGGGCTTCTCAACCTTGGGAGTATTGACACTTGGGCTGGATAACTGCTGGGATGTCTTCCTGGGCACCACAGGATGTTGAGCAGCATACTGGCCTCCCCCCACCAAGTGCCAACATCATCTCTTCAGCCATGAGGACCAAAAATGTCTCTGGTCATGGATAAATGTCCCTTGGGGACAAAACCACCTCCAGAAGAGAACCTCTGGACTCAAATACCACCATAACACAGCCTCATAAGTGAATGCCTCTGTGTCATGATTATTAGTGGCAGAGAAACTCACAAGAGAGAAATTGTGTAGTCATGGGCCTCCTGGTGAAAGTACACAGCTTTACCTTTGATGTATTCTTGCCAAATTATCTTACCTAAGGCTGATCAAGCCTCTAAATCTAGATCCTGCAGAGACAAGAGACAGGGGCACATGTACGATGACACCATGAAAGTTAAAATCCACAAACTCCAGACAGTAGGAAATTCTAAAATAGACACAGATCAATTTCTTCACCACATCAATTGCAAAGACAGAGAGAGATGATGATGACTTAACCTACAGATTAAATAAGTCTTAAGAGGGACTTCTCTGGTGGCCAGTGGTTAAGAAAATCTGCCTTCCAGTGCAGGGGACCAGCTTGATCCCCGGTCAGGGAACTAAGGTTCCACACGCCATGGGGCAATTAAGCCTGTGTCACAACTGGAGAGGAGCCTACCCACTGCAATGAAAGACCCCAAATGCCCCAGCAAGGAGAAAGATCTCACGTGTTGCAACTAAGACCCAACACAGCCACAAATAAATAAATGTTTTTTAAAAACCCTTTAGAAAAGAACTTAAGAGACATATCAACAAATTGTGATATCCAGATTATCCTATTTAAACTATTTCACAAACTATTTTAAAACTTATAAAAAACATATGACAGCAGACTGGTCACGATGGAAAATCGAATTGGGGATTCAGAATCAAGCTTTGATGAAGATCCTCCCAGTGCACAGAAGAAAACAGTCACGAAGAGAATAATGAGACAAGGGAGCAATTACCAAAATCAGTAAGATTTCATCCTTAATATAGTGTGTGTTCTCAAAGGAGACAGCAAATGGGGCAGAAGCCTTAATCAAGAGTAAAATACAAGAATGCTCAGTTGAATTAAGAAGCCACCTGAATCTGAGATAGGCAGGAACCCACAGGATTCCAAGCAAAAACTCAATACAAATGACTTGAAATCTTGCTGTTAAAAAAAAAAAAAAAGTATGGCCCAGACTGCCCTGGTGGTCCAGTGGTTAATAATCCACTTGCCATTGCAGAGGATGTGGGTTCGATCTCTGGTCTGGGAAGATTCCACATGTTATGGGGCAACTGAGCCAGTGGGCCACAACTACTGAGACCGCGGGCAGCAACTACAGAAGCCCAAGTGCTCTTCTCCATGCTCTGCAACAAGAGAAGCCACTGCAATGAGAAGCCCACACACCACAACTGGGGAGTAGCCTCTGCCTGTTGCAACTAGAGAAAGCAATGGTGAAGATCCAGCACAGACAAAAATAAATAAATAAATAATTTTCTTTTTAAAGAGTGAGCCAATGGGGAAGGTTTGAACACTGCCTAGATGTTGAATGATATTGAGGGAATACAGTTTAATTCTTAGATGTGATAATAATGTTGTGTTATGCTTTGGGAAACAATTTCTATCTTTTAGAGATAATGCTAAAATATCTACAGATGAAATGACACGTCTGGGTTTTGCTTCTCAATAATATTGTGGGGGAAGTGAGTAGAGCTATAAATAAACCAAGACTGATAGGTCATTAATTAATAATTGTTGGATCTGGATAATAGATTGAGGGGAGGTTCATTATTATATTGTATGTGTTTGAAAGCTTTCCATAATAAAAAGTAAAAACAAACAAGACAGCATTTGGGGTGAGAACTTTCTAGGCAGAGGTCATCAGTCATTATGAAAGTCCTGAGACTGGTTGACCTTGGCCAGTTCAAGGAGGCCAGTGCAACTGGAACATGGCGGCTGGTGAGTAAGAAAGTCAGATGAGGTCAGAGACACAGGAGGGGCCTGACCATGCAGAGCCTTAGTGCCAGCAAAGAAATGTGGGGTTTACTCTAATTGCCAAAGGACTGCTTAGAGAGCTATGGGCAGGAATGTGGTAGGATCTTATCCATGCCTCTAAGAGGTCCTTTGGTAAACACCATGTGGTCTTCCACATGATGGAATATTAGCCATAAACAAGAGTGAATTACTGATGCACACTACAAATTGGGTCAAACTTGAAAACACAGCAAGTGAAAGAAATCAGCCACAAAGGGCCATATGTATACTGAGTGATCCCATTTACATGAGATGTCCAGAACAGGCAATCCACAGAGACACAAAGCAGATTCGTGGTGGTCAGGGGCTGGGGGGAAGGGAGAAGTGGGACTGATTGCTAATGGGTTACAGGGTGACTTTCTGGGGGATGGGAAGTTCTGGAATTAGTGGTGATGGTTGCATCACATAGTGACTATACTGAAATCTAAAATCCACCAAATCATACATCTGAAAATGGTGATTTTTATGTCATACGAATTATATCTAAAGAAAAAAAAGGACGAGATCTTTTGGCTACTCTGGCGAGTAAGCAAACAAGAGGGACTGGGTTGCAGGAAGAGCAGTAGGGGGCGTGGCAGTCACCCTAGGCCAGCAGCCTCACGGCAACTGGAAGGTCCCACTGCTCAAGCCCCAGTGGGCTGGTTGGGATGGAGGCAAAGAGGGTTCAAGGTGACTCCTAATGTGAGTGTGAGCATGTGATGGCTCGGACAGTAAAGCATCCGCCTGCCAATGCAGGTGGTTCAATCCCTGGGCTGGGAAGATACTCTGGAGAAAGAAATGGCAACCACGCTAGTATTCTTGTTGGGAGAATTCCATGGACAAAGGAGCATGGTGGGCTACAGTCCATAGGGTTGCAAAGAGTTGGACACGACTGAGTCACTAATACTTTCACTTTCACACATGGGTGGAAGGTGGGTCATGGGAGGAGCAGGTTTTGGCTGTACAGCCTTTAGGTTCTGGGTTCTAAGGTGTCATTACTGTTGCTCCTCTGACCCCCGTGGGGTGGGGTGGGCCATGCGGTCGGTTCTGGCCAATGAGTTCAGATTGAAGTGAAGTGTATCCCAGACTCTCCAGGGCTCTATCTGGGCCAAGGTGGCCAACAACACTTAAGATGGTGGTGCTCCACCAACTAGGTTCTGGGGTGAGAAGACAGAAGCACAGCCCCTTGGGTCAGGAAGATCCCCTGGAGAAGGAAATGGCAACTCACTCCAGTACTCTTGCCTAGAGAATGGACATAAGAGCCTGGTGGGCTACAGTTCATAGGGTCACAAAGAGTCAGACACAACTGAAGCGACTTAGCACACACAGCCCCATAGCCCCCTGCAGACCCACGATGGATGATTAGTGAGTGACAAACACACCCTGTGTTGGCAATGCACTGAGATGCTGAGGCTGCACAACTCGACCCATCCCAAACTGTGTGACACCTCTGAGATGGTCAGCCAGCTTTCTCCCAGCCTGCCTCCCACCCTGAGGGCAGGGCACCATTGAGCCCTGAGCTGACAACAGAAGACATTTCCTTCAAGCCAACGCTTTGAGGGTTTAGTCTAGATCCTTCCATGCCCAAGGAACTCGAGGCCAGGTACATAGGAGGGACCCAAAAGTGGAATACAACCAAGTGGGTAGTCCCAGAGCAGAACAGGAAGTGGGGGTTGAGATCAGGTGCAAAAGATAAATCGACTTAAGAAAAAGTAAATAATGAACTTCCCTGGTGGTACAATGGATAAGAATCCACCTGCCAATTCAGGGGACACATGTTCTGGTCCAATCCCTGCTCCAGGAAGATCCCACATGCCATGGAGCAAAACAAGAGAAGTCCATGTACTGCATGCAACAAAGATCCAGCACAACCAAAAATAAAGAAATTTTTAAAAAAGAAAAAGTAAATAACAGTGCTTAACCAAGCACTGAACTGAACATAGCCAACTTTCACTGAATGTAGACAACGTTGACAGTAGTGGTTGCAGCCAGTCTGGGTGGATGAACAGCAGAGGGAGTGGACCCATCCAGGAAGGCATCCTAAGGGAGGCAGCAGGTTTCATCCTGAATGCTTCACCCTGACCAGGTGAGGGCAGGAAGGAAGTAGCATGCGGAAGGGTTGAGAGGGAGGAACTCTTCTGCAATTCAACAAGAACTGCCCAGTTTCTCTGTGGTGGTCCATGGACCTGGCCCCTGTAGGGACTCCCGGGAAAATGAATCAGTTATTCTAGTGACTTCAGCTCTGACCCTCCTTTGGAGTAAGACCTTGGCTCTAGAAGCCACTGTTATAATGCCCAGTTCTTAATGAGAGAGTGTTAACACTAAAATTAGCCTCCCACCCCTCCCTCAACACAGCAGAGACACCAGGACCCTGGAGATTTGGGGGTGATGGGACCTCGCTGAGAGAGTCTGCCACCAAAGACCAAATTTGCAACTTGGCTCCCAGCCTGGAGTACAACTGAGTTCTTGAACACCAGCCCTTCCGCATTCTTTCCCCATCCCCCACTCCCACCTCCACCTCCGCCAGCAATGTCTGAGTTCACGGACACACAGGTCAAAGCCTCTTTTCCTCTGCATGACCCATTGTGCTTCTGAGAAATAGGTCAGGCCCCTGATCCAGGGGACTGAATGCCATCCAACCATCTTGTCCTCTGTCATCCCCTTCTCCTTCTGCCTTCAATCTTCCCCATCATTAGGGTCTTTTCCAATGAGTCAGCTCTTTGCATCAGGTGGCCAAAGCATTGGAGCTTCAACTTCAGCATTAGTTCTTCCAATGAATAATCAGAGTTGATTTCCTTTGCATCCTAAGTTGCTTTAGTTGTGTCTGACTCTTTGCGAACCTATGGACTGTAGCCCACCAGGCTCCTCTCTCTATGGGATTCTCCAAGCAAGAATAGTGGAGTGGGTTGCCATGACTTTCTCCAGGGGATCCTCCCAACCCAGGGATTGAACCCAAGTATCTTATGTCTCCTGCAGTGGCAGGGGAGGTTCTTTACCACTAGTGCCATCTGAAAAGCCCTGTATGTTATTATTTGTATCTAATTGAAGCTGGCCTCTCATCTCTGGCAGACCCCATATGGACGGCTTCATAGCAGCTCCTGACTAGAGCTAACTGAATGTTTGGAAACAGTTGAAGCCAAGTTGACATCCAGGTCCACCACTACCTTGCAGAAGTTGCTTAAATTCTCCATGCCTCTGTTCCCCACTTGTGAAATAATAGTACCCATCTGCCAGAGTTACCTGGCCCAGAGGAAATACTGAATACATTCTGATTAAGTTAATAAAGAAATGAAAGCTGGTATGCCAGTCAGGTGCTTTCAGTCACAAGCAACAAAAGCTCAACCAAGCTACTTCATAAGGAAAGGGTATTTAGCAGCTCCAGTAACTGAAAACTCCAGACATGATAGATAGCTTCAGGTACAACTGGACCCAGGCACTAAACAATGTCCTTTGACCTCTTAGCTCTCTCTCTCTGTGTCTTTTCTATCTATTGCTCCATCTCTATTTCATCTCATTCTCATCTTCTGCACACAGCCTCCTTCACTTGGTAGGGAGACAGTGAGGCTACAGACGGCCCCACTAGTGATTTCAGAGGAAAGAGAGGATGCAAAAATCCCAGAGAAGATCTCTGATTGGCCCAGCCTGGCCACTTGTGTAACCTGGAAGGAGTCCAGTAATGAAAAGCTCCCCACAACCAAAAAAGGTGTATAGAGAGGGTGTTCCCCCAAAGGAGGAGGCTTCTGTCACCAAAAAAGGAGAAAGTGATGCTGGGCAGATACAAACAATATGGAGAGTTTGGATAGTCAGGGATTCCCTACAAGGGAACTAGGCAGTTTCCAGTGTGAGAGTGCAGAGGAGGAAAGTATAGAGGAGAGGGAGGAGAAAGATGTAAGAGGGGTGAGGGATAGGAGATGAGGGGAGAGAGGAAAAGTAAGTGGAAGGGGAAAAGGGAAGGGGTACACCTGGACCACACAGTGCTGAAACTCTGGGCTCAGCATCCCTACATGCCCTGCAAAAAGCCTATTTGCATGGGAGTAGCCCCATGCTAGCCCCAATCCCCCTTCCCACAAGGTAATCCCATGCCTCTTGCCTCAGTGGTTGGTTTATTAATAGATAAACCAGGTCTGAGTCAAGCCATTCCTGTCATTCCTCTGGCCATAGGTATTGGCTCTGAAGTTGAGTCACCCAGCCCACTTGGCTGAGGACTTTGGCTGGATTTCTGGATAGAAGTCTCTCTCCTTCTGTACTAGGTGTGGCTAGAACTGTGCAGCCCTTCAGCCCCCACAAAGGAAGCCATACTCCAGTCAAAACTAATACCAAGAATGGAAAAGAGTGGAGAGTTGGGAGAAAAATTGGGCATCTGGTGAGACTTTTGAGCTTCTGAGTCAAACAACCCTAGAGGCTGACTTGCCAGTGGAGACCCAGAGAAGAGATGACACTGCAGCTCAAATCTGGAGGACTCCACCATAAGACTCCCCCTTGTTTGAGGGAAGTCATTCTTTTGTTCTATGCAGGCCTTCAGCTGATTGGATGAGGCCCACCCACATTATGAAGGGCAATCTGCTTTATTTAAGTTTACTCATTTAAATATTAATCTCATCCAAAAACACCCTCCCAGAAACATCCAGAATAATGTTTCACCACATATCTGGACACCACAGCCCAGCCAAACTGACACATAAAGCAAACCATCAGAGCATTATTTCCAGATGCCTCTTTCTCACATACAGACAAGAAACAAGCCCTCCAGATATAGACAAGAAATAGAGGTCCAGAGAGGCCCAGAGGTCTGTCCAAAGTCACAGAGCAATGCAGCAGTGGAGCCTGGCTGCCTCCATCCTGACTCCCAGGCCAGTGCACTCCAGACAATCCCCTCACCCTGCCAATCCCCTCACTCCTGCCATGGCTCCTGGGAACCCAGGGATAAGATGAGAGCAGGAACCACAAGCAGGCCAACCACACTGTCATCCTGACGCACCTGAGTAATAGGCCCCAAGAAGAAATGCTAACTGGCATGGAATTTGCTTATCATTTGCATGCTGTTCCCTGAACTTCAAAACACACAGATATTCATCAGATCTTACTTGTCCCCCTACAGCCTCTTATCTTCAACCACACCCTCACAGAAGGACCTCAGAGAGCAATGCTTCTGCTGGTTGGTCACCTTTTATTCCTCGCATGTCTACTGACCCCCATCCTAGGGCCACATGGGCCATGGGTCTAGAAGCCCAGGTTTCCTGTCAGGTAGGTTTATTATTATTGTTTATTTATTTTTGGTGTCTCTGGGTCTTCACTGCTACCTGCGGGCTTTCTCTAGTGGGGGCAAGTGGGGTGTACTCTGTTGCAGTACACAGGCTTCTTGTTGCGGTGACTTCTCTTGTTGTGGCTCATAGACTCTAGGGCAAGTGGGCTTCAGTGGTTGCTGTATGTGGGCTCAGTAATTGTGGCACACAGACTTAGTTGCTCCGAGGCATGCGAAATCTTCCCAGACCAGGGATTGAACCTGTGTCCCTGGAATTGGCAGGTGGATTCCAATCCACTCTACGACCAGAAAAGTCCCTGCCAAGTAGCTAATACACCCCTCCCCATGTGAAATTCACTTTAGGTGGTACCAAATGGACATTTAAAAATTTTAATATTCATGCATTCATTTTTGTGTTGCTTTGAATTTATGACTAGGGGATGCTGGTTTCCCATTTATGGTGATGATATAAAGTTTCCCTTTAAACTAAATTTAAGTGTGTTTTTTTTAAGTGAGTCAATGGAAATAGAGTGAGTAAATAATATAACAGGCAGTATGTCGCTATGGCCCAAATAGAGATGAAATGACTGAGATTTTAGAAACACTGGACTGATAGAAATGTCTCCTGCCACCATGCTGATCTACCCCTACTTGACCTGTTCTCAGCAGAGATGAAGGCCAAGGGGACACAGTCCTGTGTGTTGGAAAGACATGTTCATTCCCCGACCTGAGTCTGTCTTGGAGACATCTGGCCTTGGAACCATGTCATGTCCAGACACCTGGCCCCAGAACCCGGGGAAAAGGTCCCAGAACAATTCTTGGGACCCAGTATCTACCCAGGACTCACTTCCTCTCATGCCTCTTAGAAGGGGAGACATTTTTTTCCCATCTAGACCACTCACCATCATGGAAATAAGTCATTTCCACAGAAAAATGCCTGCAAGGTAATTAATATCGCAGCCATTTAACTCAGCAGTAATACCCTCACCGTTAATAAGCTAGCTAAGAGTTCTGCTTGAAATTAATAACTTGCAAATGACCCAAGAGCCCTGGTTCCCTACCTTCTTTTTTTAAACCAAAAAAAACACACAGAGAATTTCAATAGAAAAGCAATTTTCATTTATGAGCCAGTATCATTATTCATAACTGGAGAATTTGGAGAATTGTATGGAGTAAAAGCCTTTTCCACTTAATTAGAATCTTGAACATCACAGGAAAAGGGGAGAGACCACATCTAGTACAGGAGACAAGGAGGCAGAAAATATTAATCAAAAGGAAGAAAATCTCTCCCGTGTAACTGCAGGTTCGCACAGCCAGGTGAGGAACAGGACTCAGGTCTGCATCTATTGCAGCAAGAAAATCCGGGACTTGCTGTCACATCCAGGGCCAAGGCTGGCATGTCACAGCCATGTCCTCAAGACCCAAGCACTAAAGTCTAATCTTAAAAGCTACAAGGGAGGAACTTACCTGGTGGTCCAGTGGTTAAAACTCAGTGCTGCCAATGCAGGGGGCGTGGGTTTCATCTCTGGTTAGGGAAGTAAGATTCCACATACTATGTGGCCAAAAAGATTAAAATATATATATATACAAGTGAAGCCGGAAGGGAGTGCACAGAGACAGTGAATGGAGAAGAAGAGGTGAGAGTAGAGGTTTGGGGAGAGAGGCTTGGAGGCAGGAGGGGTGGAAGAGGAGAAAACTGTCCCGTCCTTCCCCCAAGACTGAGGTCCAGCCTGTGGCTCATCCCTCATGGCCACGTCATCTATGTTGCTGTGCACAGGCTTCCTCTAATTGCAGCGAGCAGGGGCTACTGTTGGTTGCGGTGTGTGCAGGTTTCTCGCTGCGGTGGTTTCTCTTGTTGCAGAGCACAGGCTCTAGGGACCACAGGCTTCAGTAGTTGTGGCACACAAGCTTTAGTTGCTCTGTGAATACTGCATATTTTTGTACAGGTGAGGAGGTGAGGCTCAGTGAGGTGAAGGGACCTGCTTCAGGGTCACCAAGCCAGCGAGTGGCTGGGCTGCAAAGAAAGTCAAGTCCCTTTGATTGCATGCAAGGCTGAGTCACCATGGTCAATGGCCCCTTCATTTGCACAGCAGTCCTGCTGGGTTCATCCTCCCCTCCACTCTCTCTAAAACCTCCCAGCCTGCTGATAAAGCAGGCATCATCATCACACTTCACAAATTTGGAAACGGAGGTTCAGACAAGCTGAGGGCAAGCCTGGCTGAGGCTAGGATTTCAATCCAGATCTTGGATCAAACATCAGGAACGATGCTAGTTGAATCCAAACACATCAATTTCAACTGAACCCCTGGGAGCAGCGTCTGGGCCTTCAGCTGCCTGGAGGTCTCGGTCTCACCTCCACTCCATCCCCTAGAGCTTGGAGAAAACAAGTCAGAAATATCATTAACATAATCAACTCAGTCCAACTGGGTTCATGGCGCCAGCAATGAGTTGCTCTTTTTAGAGTGTTTCCATGAACTGTACTCTGCTCTAAAGCCTTCACCTCAGTTAACCCACTCTGAAGGAGGGAAATTGAGGCATGGAGAGGTCAGGCAACAAAGTCACATGGCCAGTCAGTGGCTCAACCTCCAGAGGCCTGGTCATAACCACTAGGGGACACTACCCTTGCACTGATATTAACACCAGTAAGGCCAACAATAGCTAAATGCTCATTTGTTGTTGTTTAGTCACTAAGTTGTGTCCAACTCTTCTGCAACTCCATGGACTATAGTCCACCATGGTCCTCTGTCCATGGGATTTCCCAGGCAAAAATACTGGAGTGGGTTGCCATTTCCTTCTCCAGGGGATCTTCCTGACCCAGGAATCAAACTCATGACTCCTGCATCGGCAGGCACATTCTTCACCATTGAGACAGCAGGGAAGCCCAAATGCTCATTTAGCACTGTTCTAAGTGACCAGTCCTCATAAAGATCCCTAAGGAAGGTGCTATGGCCATCCCTCACTGTATCAGTAAGAAAATGAGGGCACAGAGAGGTAGAATGGCTTCCCCAATGTCACGCAGCTGGGAGGAGGCTGAATTGGGATTTGAACCCAGAAAGTAAAGTTCTGAGATCTGTGTTTTTAGCTCCCTCCCTCCTGTGACAGTGACAAGGGAACCCTGGAGTCATCCTGTAGCTTCACCCAGGCTGCCCATCATTTCTGGCCTCATCACCCCCTCCCTCCCCTCTGAGCTCTAGCTCCCCTGCCCCCACCCTGCCCAATGGGCTGGGGGACACAGCACCCATAGGATCCCGCAGACGAGCCCTCCTCCTGCTCCCACAGGAGCCCCTTTGGCCACCACCCTCCCACTAACTGCCCTTGCTGTCCCATCTCCCAGTTTGAGCCCTAAGGGCTAGATTAGACTTGGAATGTCCCACCTCTAAAGATCTGGAAAGCCATCTCATCCACTCTTATACCCATTCTACAGGTGGGGAGACCAAGACGCCACAGGGGATGACCTGACATATTCAAGATCACAGGCACCTCCCTCCCTGCTGGACTCAGGCAGCCTGATTCATGGGCCTCTAGTGCCCACCCCAAGAGCCAGCACCCTCCTTTCATCTCCAGGCACTGGCTTAGAGTGACATGTCCTGATGAAGCTCCAGGAACAGCTCTCAGCTCCAAGATGTTCCATCAGCTGGTAGGCCCGGGTCCCTGTAGGGGTCACATACCACCCGTGGACGCAGAACAATCACTATAGCAGGCTGAGATGTGGCCTGGGCTCAGCAACTGCTGTCACTTCTGATTGCGTGTGAGACATGTCCCTCTGTCCCTCCAGTTATCAGGGGAGCAAACGGGGGTGCTGCAAACAGGAATCAGCTCCTTGTCCCTTTTTTAAAAAAATTTTTATTGGAGTATAATTGCTTTACAATGGTGTGTTATTTTCTGCTGTATAGCAAAGTGAATCAGCCATATGTTAATACATATCCCTCATTTTTTTGTATTTCCTTGTCCCTTCTGAGGAACGATTTCTTAGGCAGTGGTTCCCAAATGTCAGCTTATGAATCAGCTACATCAGAATCACATCTCAAAAATAGAGCTTCTCAGGCCCCACTCACACATCAAGGAGAAGCCCCAGGAATTGGGATTTGAAAAGCCTCCTGTTCCCACTCAGCCTACTCTGGCCAGTGAGCTTGGGAACCACTGTTCAGGACACTTCATTCACAAAGGGTCTAACATGGGGGCATCTTAAGGACCCTGTAGTCCAGCCCACCCATTGTACAAATGGGAAAACTGAGGCTCACGGAGCTTGTCCTGAGTCACAGAGTGACTCAGTGATGGTGCTCTGACTCAGACCCAGGTGTCCTGCCTCCCAGACTGGGATGCTTGCCCTTCTAGGCTAGCTGCAGAAATAGCAGAAAAGTCCTTCTAGCTCAGGGCTGGAGGCCATGCTTGGTACGGAGCAAAACTGTCATAGAGAATTGTTGGATGGAAATTGAAGAGCGTTGAACTGGAGACAGACAGTGCCTGATTTTGCTCATCTGTCTCCCTTCTATGTGGTCCTGATGAAACTTATTCACAATGCTCTGTGAAGCACAAACACACATCACACCACACACACACACATCACACCACACATGCACATCACACCACACACACACTGGAGGGTGTGTGACTGGACCAGGCTGCCCAGAGTTCTTATCCCCCTGGTCTCTGTGCCCCCTTCTCTTGGATCTGTGAGTAACAAACGATGTTTTCAATGGCAAATACCTCATGATCTCTTGGTCTCACCACACCTAAATAATGATACAACTATACTTTTAAAGGAAATCAACCTTGAATATTCATTGGAAGGACTGATGCTGAAGCTGAAGCGCCAGTACTTTGGCCACCTGATGTGAAGAGCTGGTTCATTAAAAAAGACCCTGATGCTGGGAAGGATTGAGGGCAGGAGGAGAAGGGGGCGACAGAGGATGAGATGGTTGGATGGCATCACTGACTCAGTGGACATGGGTTTGAGCAAATTCTGGGAGATGATGACGGACTGGGAAGCCTGGCATGCTGTAGTCTAATTTCCATCCAAAAATTCTCCATGGGGTCACAAAGAGTCAGACATGACTTAGCGACTGAATAACAAAATACTTTCAAATACTCTCTGAACCTCAGCTTCCCTGTTTATAAGCTGGGAATGCATCCATCCACCCTGCCTCACAGGATCTCAGCAGGAACCAGATGTGATAATGCTGTCAAGAGCCTGGAAACTATAGAGGGCTCAGCAGACAAGAGGAGGCAGGTCCAAACCCAGAGACAGTCCTTTGAGGATGTACCAACAGCTTGTCTCTGCATGATACCTCTTTGGAACAGTTTGGGCCAGAATGATCAGCCCCCTCTCTGGATAGGTACACAGAGGCACCACAAGGTCAAGGACTCACCCAAGGACAGGCTGCTGGTTCTTCAAAGATTCAAGACTTGAAATTGAGAAAGGAGAGGAAGAGTAATCCAGGCCAGCTGGAGTTAACCAAGGAGAGGGTCTTGAAGGAGGTGGAGCATCATGTAAAGAGACACATGGTGCCCATGTGCACACGCATACACACACACAAGTATGCACACACATGTTCACACCTGCTCTTGCTGCCAGCCCAGGCAGAATTAAGAATGTAAGCAGTCTCTGTATGTGGACTTTAGAAAAATGGTACAGATGAACCTATTTGCAGGGCAGGAATAGAGACACAGATGTAAAGAATGAATGTGAAGACACAGTGGGGAAAGGGGAGGGTGGAACGAACTGGGAGATTAGGATTGACATATATATGCTCCCATGTGTAAAAGAGACAGCAAGTGGAAACTTGCTATATAGCACAGGGAGCTCAGTTCAGCGCTCTGTGATGACCTAGATGGGTGGAATTCAGAAGCTGGAGGGGGATCCAAGAGGGAGGGGATATATGTGCGCATAACTTTGGGCTTCCCAGGTAGAGCTAGGGGTAAAGAACACACCTACCAATGCAGGAGATGTAAGAGATGCAAGTTCAATCCCTGGGTTGGAAAGATCCCCTGGAGGAGGAAATGGCAACCCATTCGTGTTCTTGCCTGGAGAATCTCATGGACAGAGAAGCCTGGTGGGCTTCAGTCCATAGGGTTGAAAAGAGTTGGACATGAGTGAAGCGACTTAACACACATAGCTGATCCACTTCACTGTACAACAGAAACTAAGACAGCATTGTAAAGCAATTATACTTAGAAAAAAAAAAAAAGAGAGAGAGAGTGTATACTTGAGGACTAGCTAGACAATTATCCTGTCAATCCCACTTCTAATGTCTTCCTCCTTGTTCTTGGACAAAACTAGAAATCTCTTTTATTTTTTATTTTTTGGGGAATCTCTTTTAGGTTCATAATTCAGCCCCCTCTCCAGCTGGCACTGTTTCCATGCCTCCTACATGGCCCCTCCTCACCCCACGAGTTTCCATCACGGCCCTCTCAGCCCAGTGAAGCCTGACAAATCCTTCTTGCAAACATGTATGTCTCAGGCTCAGCATAACCTCCCAAAATAAAATAAAAACAAGTTTGAAGTGCCTCCGGATAACTCAAAGTGTTCCGCTCATAGCAGCGTTAACAGCATCTGCTTTCTCCCCAACAGTGCAAACATTTCTTGTCTGCAGTAACCATTCAGGCCAAGTCCAAGGACAGCCAGAGAAGCCTGTTGCCCCAAACACCCCAGATAACTGGACCACAATGAACAGATTCCCCCTACCTTCCCACCCAGAGAGTGTTGGGAGTCAGAAGAAGGAAGACAGCTGGTCTCTTGTGCAGACAGAGCATGATAAGAACAATCATAGGAATTGTCAGTGTCACTTACTATGGCCCAGGCACTGTTCTAAGCGCTTTGCCTACATTAGCTCATTTAGTCCTCATTCCAACTCTGTGACACAGATATTATTATTGTGCCATTTTACAGATGGGGACATTTGCAGAAACAGACCATCTAACAACCCAGGATCAGCATCCTCTCATGGCAATCATCGCTGGAGCATAAAAATGGCTGCCCCTCAAGGTGGGCGTGCACACTCCACTTTGCCACAATCCTCACCACCCCCTGTTGTATCACACTTTGTCTGCCTGGCTCATTTAAGTTACTTGCTCCACCCCTGCACATGTCTGGGTTTCAACTCTGACACCGTACTGTCTCCTCCCCTGTGCTTCCTCCACCCTCATCCAAAGAGTCAGGATCTGAGACCTGAAAATCTGAAATAAGTTCCACCCTTCCCCTTCCTTTAGACTGACTCCTCCAGGAAGCCTTCTTTGTTTAATCATCAATTCTGCAGGTACCTGAGGTGAATGGATTCCTGCAGGTCATCTTTTCGCTTCTCTGGTGGCTCCATGGTAAATTATCCATCTGCCAATGCAGGAGACATGGGTTCAATCCCTGGGTCAGGGAGATCCCCTGGAGGAGGGCATGGCAACTCACTTCGGTATTCTTACCTGGGAAATCCCCTGGACAGAGGAGTCTGGTGGCCACAGTCCATGGGGTCACAAAGAGTCGGACATGACTTAGCAACTAAACAATGACAACCCATCAGTTATATGTGAGAGACTGGGTAGAAAAGAGCCATGAAACGCTGCTCCCTGCCTGTCCCATCACCCATCCCCAACCCACTAACATGGTCTCAACTCTCATTCCTCCCCATGGCAGGGGAAAAGGGCTGGTGCTGTTCACAGGCTTATTTTATAAATGAAGGAACTGAGGCAAGACTCTGAGTCCCTCTTTGCAACATATGAGGCAGCTCTCAGGTCCCAGGTCTCTCTTGCCACCCAGCAAAGGCTGTTTTTCCCCTCATCACTCTTCCCCTTCTGACTCTTCTGTTAGTTCCTCAGCTCTAGGACCAAGTTTGGGTCCCCCTGGCATTCTCCTGACCACAGGCCTCCAGGGGCCCAAGCCTGGAGCTCCCACTGAGCCTCCTCCCCTGATACTCAGGCCCTCTATTCTGCCTCCCCCATTTACAGTCACCCCAGCCCCTCTTTTCCCATGTTCTCCTCTCCCCTTTGCACAGTCCTCCACAGGAGCCAAGGAGGGACTCTGGGACATCGCTGCAATCATTCCCCTGGCTGGCTCTCCCTCCCAGGGCCCCAACCACTTGAGAGACACCCCTTTTCTGGGGTTGGTGGTGGAGTCTCAGGCCCATCCAGGATCATCATTTCTTCAGAGCCTTTGAAGCACAAGCCCTGGCAGATCACTGATCTCCTGCTCTCTCTTCCTCCCCTGGATAGTGCCTGTCTCTGGAGCCCCCCAGCATCTCCCAGACAGCTGTGCAGGTTGCACACAGCACCCTCTGCCCCGAGCAGCCACATGCTGCAGTCCTAATTGTCACTCACTAGGCATCACGGCACGTCCCTCGCGTCCTGCCCTGTGCAGCTGCCAACTGGAGAGAGTGCCGCCGTGGTCTGTCACTCCTGCAGATGGGGGGGCGGGGCGGGGCGCGGTATGGGGGCCTCTCCCCACCCCCACTGAGCACCCCCACCACCATCACCAGGCCTCTAAATGCCCTCAAGCAACTGGGGGTGGACCTCAGGGACTGGGAGAAAAGGTCCCCCCAGCTGGGGAAATCTCACTTGGCTGTAATTAAACTCTGCCACCATGCTGGCGGCAGACAAAAAGGAACCCATAATGGGATTAGAATTGTCATAAATTAAAATCATAAATTCAATAAATGCCTTATCGGCCTCCCTCTGGAAACAGCTGGCCTACAGCGGCCGGCTCTGATAGGCATAATGGAGACGCTTCGGGAAGACGGGTCAGTGCAACCAGGCGGGCAGCAGGCGGGGAAAACTCTGGCCCAGCTGCCAGCCCAAGCTGATGGGGCCTGGCCAGGGGGCCCTTCTCCAGAGAACCTCCCATGAGGGTAGGTCACAGCACCTGGTAGTGCTTCAGAACCAGCCGTGGCTCCCTTTTACCCCCACAACTTAATGCAGCCTGGCTCTTCACCAACTTCCCACTTTAAAATCTGCTGACACATGCTTCTGCCACCCACTGCATGGGCATCCATAAAATGACCTCTGGCCTCAAATGTGTGATGTGATAGAAGGACATGCTTTTTATGCTTTTTTACTGTGGTAAAAAGTTACCTAATGTAAAACATAGTATTTTAACCATATTTAACTGTGCAGTTCAGTAGCACTAAGAACACTCACAGTGTTGTGCAACTCTCACCATGGTCAACTCCTGAATTTTTCACCTTCCTAAACTGAAACTGTCCCCATTAAACACTAACCCCCATCCCCCCAACCCCAGTCCCTGGCATCCACCAGTTCTCTTTCTGATTCTATGAATCTGACTATTAAAAGGGCATGCTTTGACACAGTCGAAGGACTTCCCTGGTGGCTCAGGGGTAAAGCGTCTGTCTACAATGCAGGAGACCTGGGTCCGATCCCTGGGTTGGGAAGATCCCCTGGAGAAGGAAATGACAATCCACTCCAGTACTATTGCCTGGAAAATCCCATGGACAGAGGAGCCTGGTAGGCTACAATCCATGGGGTCGCAAAGAGTCGGACACGACTGAGCGACTTCACTTGACACAGTCAAGTTCTGGGTTCTGAATCCCAGCTCCAGCACAGGCCAGTGGCATGCTCTCTGAAAGATATCTGCATTCAGGATCATCTAGCTGCAGGTAATTACAGAGTTCTGAATGAGCGCCAGCTTCTGTGCTCACCGATGGGGGAAACAGCAGTGAGCAAGACACACAGGTCACGGAGCTGGCATTCTAGTGGGAAAGACAGACGCATGCAGGTTTCGCGTGTGTTGATCATCAATTCTGCAGGTGCCTGATGTGAAAGGATTCTGACATTACTATGATTGTCCTTGTCAACAATTTCAGGAATTGTTGTTTTGTCACTAAGTCGTGTCTGATTCTTTGACATCCCATGGACCTTAGCCCACCAGGCTCCTCTGTCCATGAGATTTCCCAGGCAAGAATACTGGAGCGGGTTGCCATTTCCTTCTCCAGGGAATCTTCCCAACCCAGGGATCAAACCATGTCTCCTGCATTGCAGGCAGATTCTTTACCAACTAAGCTAGGAGGACCACCAAGGGGAAGCCAAGGAGACCTAACCAAGTTGAGAAAGGGGACGTGCAGGGAGAGAAGGTCTTTGTGAAGAACTAAAGCTGGAGCTGAGATCTGAAGGATACCTCAAGGTGGGGGTTAATGTTAGTCACTCAGTTATGTCTGACTCTTGGCAAACCCATAGACTGTAGCCCACCAGGCTCCTCTGTCCATGGAATTCTCCAGGCAAGAATACTGGAGTGTATTGCCATTCCCTTCTTCAGAGGATCCTCCTGACCCAGGGATCAAACCCAGGTCTCCTGCACTGTAGGCAGATTCTTTACCATCTGAGCCACCAAGACTGCTAAGATGGTGGGAAAGAGCTCTCAGTGCAAGGAAGAGTGTGTGCAGAGTAGCAGGGAATCCTAAATTTTCAGGATATGAAGTTTATACAACTTGGGTGGGAGGTGGGGGATTTTTACAAAATAATGCAAAATAACACTCTTCATTCAAAAGAATGCAAAATCAGGTGTGAAAGTTAATGTTTATTTAGAAAGAAATATAATGAAATAAAGTTAATGTTTATTTAGAATGAAAAAGTATAACTTACATGTTTTTAAAGCTGACACATACCACAAACATTCCAAAATCCAGGGGGGGGGGGAATGTTTTTTTGTTAACTGCCTAGCACCTCTGTAACAGTTTCTTACATTTTGGCTACATACTGTTGGATTCCCCCTTCACATGTCAAGACTTTGGAATCTCATTTTCAAGAGAGAAGACAGAAAGATAATTCCTTCAGCATGGTTGAATAAAATGCACACACACGTATATATTAATCTATACACAGAAGAGAGTTTGTTCATATGGAATGCATAAAACACAAGCTTCACACACAGACACACTCATTGTCTGTAGAGCTGATACAGTTTATGTCCTACTGTTATCTACAAAAAATGGTTCCCCCAAAGATGTCTATGCCCTAATCCCCACAACCAATGAACGTTTGGTTACATGGAAATGGGAGCTAAGGTTGCAGATGGAATTAAGGTTGCTGATCAGCTGACCTAAAATAGGGAGACTGTCCTGTATTATCCAGATGGGCCCAATGTAATCCCAAGGGTCTTAGAGGTGGAAGAGGGAAACAGATGAGAGAACCAGAGAGATGGCAGCATGAGAAGAACTCGGCCCAGTGTAGCTGGAGGAAGGGGTCACAAGCTAAGGGATGCAGGCATTCCCTAGGAGCTGGAAAAGCAAGGAAACAGATGTTTCTCTGAAGCCATAAAGGAATGCAGCCCTACCCATACCTGGATTTTAGCCCTTGATTCAATCCCTGGTCCAGGAACTAAGATCCCATATGCTGCGTGGTGTAGCAAAAAAAAAAAGAATCCCAGGAAGAGGACATGGAGGCTGGGGAGTGGGGGAGGATGGGGAGGATGCTATATAAGTAGGACAGATTGAAGGTGGGGCTTGAGGAAGGGGCAATGTTAGGGAGACACCAAGCTTCTGGATCAAAGACTGGACGATTCAAAGAAGCAGTGGCGGGTGTGGGGGCTCCAGGAGAGAGATCCTGTGTGCCCACCTCCCCATCTCATACCCCCCCGCCCATAGGAGAGAGAAGGGAAATCACTCCTGACTTCCCCTGCAGCCCCCCAAACCCCACATTCAAGAGACTGAGAACTTCCCTCTGCATTAACGCTACCAAGCGACCCAGTGCCTCAGCCCAGGAGGCAGAGCAAAAGTCTTGCAGAAAGAGAAACGCGGCTCTCTCCTCATGAACAATGCAGCTTCTCAGGCTCACTCAGGAGCCCACCCATTCCTAAGCCCAGTGCTCACCCCCACCTCTCATGCCCCCGCCCCCTAACCCTCTTGGGGTCTCCATTCCCCAACCTCAACTCTCAAACCAAGCCCAGAGTCATTGCTAGTGCTTATTAAGCCACTAATTAATTGAATTTTTCCCCCTCATTGCATGCTGTTAATTAGTTTCTTGTAGTAACAGAGACTATTATTCTTGGAAGTAATAACTTGGTTCAGGAGGCAGTTTTAATGTTACTTATAATTGCTGGAGGGGGTGGGGTCTTGGGCTCAGGTGGGTGGGACTAATTCAGGAAAGGAAGGGAGTAAAGCAGACACAATTCTCTTGCCTAAAAGATGACTTTTTCATTTGTCTTAATAGTGTCCTGCCTTTTCCAGTTTTCTCCAAAGAAACACATTATTTTTATAATATCAAAAGAAAAAAACTTAAGGCAAGGAAGGCCTTAGAGTGTCTAGAAAAATCGTGCCTGGGAGAACGAAGCCACAGAGTGCTGGACTGGGGGCCCAGGGGGCAGTGGGCTCCCTTTGCTCCCACAGCTTCTGTTCCAGGCTGTCCTTTCTGTCCCCTCCCCATGAGCCCGCAGTGAGTCAGCCCCAAAACCGGGGTGCAAATTCAGGGCTCTGCCTCAGAGCCCAAGGACCTAACACTGATTCAAGCTGAGCTACAAAGAGAAAATCACTGGGAGCCATGTGTGCCCCAGATCAGGAATCATGAGGCCACAGTGAGGAGATGACAAATAAAAATAACCAAGAGGACTTCTCTGGTGGTCCAGGGGTTAAGGCTTTGCCTTCCAATGCAGGGGCCATGGGTTCAATCCCTGGTTGGGAACCAAGATCCCACATGCCACAGGGCAACTAAGCCTGTGCACCACAATAAGAGAAGTCTGAGCTTCTAGATAAAGATAACTAGATAAAGAAGCCCACGCGGCATAATGAAAAGCCTGCATGTGCTGCAGTGAAGACCCAGTGTAGCCAATTTTTTTAATAAAAAATTAAATAAATAAAAGCATCCAAAATTGCAAAGTCCCTCCATCTTCATGGAGCTTGCATTTTAGCAAAAGAAACAAAGAAAGAAGAAAAACAGAAAATAAAAGAGATCACGGGTGCAGAGAAACATACTGGAGATAGGATGGCCGGGGTCTCCTAGAGGAGATGCCATTTAAGCTGCAAACAGAAGGATGAGGTGGGGGGAAACACAAACATAAAAAAAAAAAGGTTTTCTAGAGGACGAGTCTGTGTTTATCCCTGAGGAGGGGCCTCAGTGCACTCCCCCCACCACCAGATTCCTGCTTGTCCGCAGAGCCCTGCAAAAAGCTATCACTCACACCAATAAAAGCACCCGTTAACCTTGAGTCAGCCCTCAATTAGCCACAAGGTCTTAACTCCATCATTAGCCTGGGGGTTAGAGGGGAGGGCAGTGGGAACCGCATCTGATTTCCGAAATGACCTGTGATGTTGCGAAGCGGCCAAATAGAGGCTGACAACTCCTCACTCCTCAACAGGAATTCATTTTGCTCTTCCTCAGTTCTCCCAGGATGAAGAGGCCACTTACTGGCAGGAGGAACATCCTTGGCAGCTCCAATATGATGCCCATCCTTTGCTACTGCGGCAGGGGACAGTATTGGGCAAGGTGCCTAGGGGCACTGGTGTGCAGATAAATGCTTAACAACCAGCTCTCCAAAGGGGAAAAGCCCTGATTTGCAGCATCTGTCAATTTCCATGTTGTCAATACCCTAGCCAATTTCAAACTACCAAGCTGACGTCACTGAACAGAGATGGAGACTGGGGTGAGTCTGCCTGGCACACCACTGCCTTAGGCATGACCCCTCTGCAAGTCTCCCCATCTGCAAAATGAAGATTAAATGAGATCATGGTAAATAACCATCACCCTTGAGAAGCGTCAACAGAGATTGGTGCTGATAAAGCAGGGGTTCCCTTCTTCCACCTAAGGAAAGCAGAAGACTCCTGGCACAAAGTTGAGAAATATCACCTGAGCATTTAGGGATTGAATATCTTGTTGAACCATCTGGGTAGTGATGAGGTAGGGTAGGTTTGCAGGGGAGGGGGCAGGAAAGAGAACATAGAATCAATTCCTACCCCCTGCCAAGCTCAGTGCAGAGTTTCACCAGCTGGGTGGTAGCAGAGGGAAGGAAAATGTAGCACAACTTAGGGTCCCCAGAACGGGGACCAGGCTTGGCTGGTTTATGCTCTATGCCCAGTCCCCAGCCCAGGGCATAGCAGGCAACACGGCTGTTCAATAAATGTTTGCCAGATGAGCTAATGAATGAATCCCAGCATTCTCTCCAAGTGGGGGATGGGAGCCTTTCCCCCCTCTCTCTCAGTCCACACACATGCACAGGAGGCAGCCTGAATTGTGGCTCGGGCTCTGGATCACCAGGCAAGCCCTCCACCCCTACCCAGGACCCTGGGGTCTGTGGATGGGCCTGTGGTGCTGCATGAGAGCAGGTTAGAGACAGCCTGTGATTCATTGCAGCAAATGCCCAGAAAATAAATATCACACTGCCCTAGCCCTTCCCATTGCAGCCTCTAATATCGTTTCAGCGGGAAGAGGCCTTATTATTCAGTGCCTGTGGTGACAGCCAACGAGTAAATCAGTGACCTGGAGATTGCTCCCTGGGGAAATTGGATGTGGCTTCTGGTGATGGCCGCTCTGCAGGTGCTGCGTGGGAGGAGGAGGGATCATTTCGGGGCAGGAGTCAGGGCGGGGTTTTCACATGGAGAGAAACTCCCTGCCCATCTTCCTGCTTCCCACGAAGCTCACCTGATTGGGAACTCCACCCCACCCTGTGAGGTCACTCCCCAGGTTCTCACTGGATTGGGAGTACCCCCACCACACCCCCATGGTGTCACTTGCCTTCCTGGGACAGAATCAGCTCACAGACAGAGGCACAACTCAAAGGCAACATCCTGTGGTCTTCTGGGCACTAGTCCTTCCCAGAGCCTGTCCCCCAAGCCCTAAACCCTATACCAGTATCCACTCTTCCAGGCTGGAGTGGGCGGGAACCCAATCCACCAGTTACAATGATGAGAGATCATATCTGTTTCCCCAGTGTTGACACCTAATTCTTTACTGTTTGCCTGGCACATAATAGCCCCTCAGTAAATATTTGTTGAATGAATAGATGAATAAATGAAGGTCTAAAGAAATGGTTACAGAACAGAACAAGCATGTGTGTGCATTTTTCATCTATTTCTCTGCCTTGTTATGTTCCTAATCTTTTCAAGGACGCACCACCACTTTTCATCATAGCAGCTGTATAATGTACCAGGTCACACTCATTTCTAGTCTCTGGCTTTAAATTCTTCTTAGTTTTTCTTTCTTTCCTCCAACTATCATAATGATACTACTCTGCAGTCCTCTTCCCCCATCCAGATGGTGGGCATCATGAGCATGGGCCCTGTGTCCACTGACCTCCTCCAGCATCATGTCTTCCTACATCCCAGCAGGCCCCCACGGGACAGACTTCATGGTCAGTCAGATGCTAAGCTAGTCAAGGAACTACTTTGGGGGCAGAGGGCTTTCCTGTTGCCTTGACATTTCAGCGAAGTAAAAGTTCTCGGCACAGTACCCACAGAGCCACAAACTTGGTGAAGATTAAAGGCCCAGTTCCAAGCTCTCCCCAAGGTCAGCAGGATACAACAGCACCAGCTCCACTACCTGCTACTCTGGCAAATCTTTCTCCTAATTATACCTGAATTATGCAAATCAATACCAATGTCGATATAGGATTTCCTCTAACAAGTCAAGAACATGCAAGAAGTAAAGACGCAGGGAGACGAAAATCCATCTAATTAGGAGTGAGTTTCTCTCTTTCTCTTGGCTGTGCTAATAAATGGTTGCACGACAACCCCAGAGAAGCGGTCAGCGGGTAGAGCAAAGCAGGGCAGAGGGCAGACAGAATGTGAAGATGGGGTGTGAGCCAGAGGGGAGAAGACTGGAGACTGTGGTCACACTGAGAGCACGTTGGATGTAGCATCAGTCACAAACAAAAATGGGATTTTGGAGTCTCTCTTTCCATCAAGCAGTTTAAAATCCGCCAAAGCTGGAAGTTGGGGGCCCAGGAACACAGAGAAGGCATAGTCTCTTACCTCTGGAGACATGGACTAAGAAAGAAAGAAAGAGAGAGACAGAGGGAGGAAAGAAGGAGGCGGGGGAAAAGAAAGAAAGAGGGAGGGAGGGTTTTCATACAGTGAACTTTTGCTGTGTGCCTCTGAGAAGCATTGTACCTCCAGGCTTTCATTTAACCCTCAACACTTTGAGTTAGGTACTGTTATGACCCCATTTCAAAGATGCAGACCGTGAGTTCAGAGAGGTGAAATGTCATGCCAAGTTTCCATGGCTGTAAGCAGAGTAATGAGTTTAAGTGCTCAGTTGTGTCCAACTCTGCGCAACCCCATGGACTGTAGCCCATCAGGCTCCTCTGTCTATGGGATTTTCCAGGCAAGAATACTAGAGTGGGTTGCTATTTCCTCCTCCAGGGGATCTTCCTGACCCAGAGATCGAACCCATGTCTCCTGCATTGCAGGTAGATTCTTTACCTGCTGAGACATTGGGGAAGCCTGTAAGCAAAAGGCTGGAGCATCAATTCTTCTAGTCCCATCACACTTATTGCTTCATTATATGCAACTGGGGCTCAAAGGCAGAATGTGGGCAGGTGGAGAGCTGACTTTGGAGGGGTGGAAGAGAGGACAAGCGCACCTACCTTGAAGCCGTAGGAGCCTTAGGCCTAGGTACCCCCTCCAGCAGACCCCTCTGGCAAGGAAGAAGCAACAGGGCCTGAGTTTATCATGAGGGCTGGCTTAACTCCCTTTGCACTTTATGCTCAATCCTTTTATTATAGCTTGTCTCCTCCAGGTAGACTGGAACGCACCTGACAAGTAATTTATATACTCCATGATCAAACATCCTCCAAGCTGATGGCCCAGCATGAGGCACCATAGTATAGTGGCTAAGATCTTGGCCTCTGGAAGCAGACTGTGTCTATCCACTGGCTTATAACAAGTGACTCTCCATACCTCAGTTTTTCCACCTCTAAAGTGGGGCTGATGACAGTGCTTGATACATACTAGAAACTATGTTAGCTGTTGTTATTGCTCAAGGCAGGGCACAGGTCTCAAGATGATCGAGGCACCATCTCTATCCTTGAGGAGCTCATAATATAAGAAGAACAGGGAAAAGACAGTGCTGTGGTAAGTCAATTACAGCGGTAAACAAAGGGGCCGTGGGAGACCAGGAAGGAAGCCCTTAACTCTGCCTTTAGGGAGGCATGCTATAGTCAGGGAAGGCCTCCTGGGAGTGGTGACAGTAGGTGATGGTGGTTTAGTCACTACTTGCAACCAGTTTAGTCCAATTCTTACAACCCCATGGGTTGTAGCCTGCCAGTCTCCTCTGTCCGTAGGATTTTCCAGGCAGGAATACTGGAGTGAGCTGCCATTTCCTTCTCCAGGGGATCTTCCCAACCCAGGGATCGAACCTGGGTCTGTTGCATTGCAGGTGGATTCTTTACTGACTGAGCTATGGTGTTTGCAAGCAGAGGGCTCAGCCTGTCCAAAGGCCTGGAGGCATTCAGAAAGTCTGCAGCAGGCAGCAGCAGGAGCTGAAGCTAGAGAAATGGGCAGGACCTTGCCTCCCAGAGATCATGACCACCCATCTAAGAGGTTGAGATTTCATCCCAAAGTGCCAGGGAGACCCTGAAGAGAGGCAGGATGAGCCTTGAACTTTGAAACTGTTGCTGTGCATTTGAGTGAAGGCTGGAGAAGAGGTGTAGAGGAGGCAAGGCAGGAAGCTGAATCCTAGCACCCAAACCCCCAGCTCCTAGCTCCCAGCCAGACTTCCCTCTGGGGGTGGCCCCTGTGGGAGCCTGAGCTCAGCGGGACTGGGAAGTTATTAATCGTTCCACGACGCCGCAGGCCATGGTCCATTTGCTGCTTTTCTCGGTCTGTTTTGAAACTGTGAAATGAGCCTCAGTCTTCAAGGCGGCCGTAATAACCATCCCGATTCTGACATTTAAATTACAGATGGCATTTTCAATTAAACAGGCGCTCTCAGCAGGTTTAATTTAGCTATCAGTTCTGGTCTGTTCTTTAAGTGCTAAAAAAAAAAAAAAGCCAGCAGTGAATTCTAGGTCTCTTTCCAGGAGGAGGGAGGGTCTCTGAAATGTGACATAACTCTCATCTTCTGGCTCTCATGGGGACTCGTGAAGCCTCCTGTAAACAGTCACACTCCACTGAATTCACCCCTGTGCACTCCCAGAGGCACTCACAAAACTACACACACACACACAGACTCCCAGCTACAAATCCAGTGGCTTTGAGGGCATCGTTGAAACAATGGAAACAATAGGAGGGGCTTGTGGCCTCTCCTATCTGATTAAAAAAAAAAAAAGCAAGAGATTCAGGAACCAGACAAACTTGGACTGAGATCTTTGCTCTACCACTAATTTGCTGTGTGACCTGGAGCAACTTACTTAACTTTGCTGAGTCTCTATTTTCTCAGTTGTAAAACGAGAATAAAGATGAGACCAAGTTGGAATAAGTATTAAAGTGTCCAGCACTGGTGCTGGCTAATATAAGTGCCAATAATCCTTGTGCCTCTCCTTTCTTCTTCCCTTAGTTAGACTGTCACCCATAACTTGGAGCTCTCCCAGTTAAGATTTCCATTCCTCGGGTCTTGGGTCCTAGATGGTGGCAGGTCACTGTCCGTGGTGCTGAACCACACCTATAGCTTACTTTCAGTTCCTCATGAGTTGTCTTCTCCCTCCTGCCTGGTTGGTCTGCTCTGAGAATCTCCCTCAACCCAGGTTGCTACTGCAGGTGAGTTGGGAGGCAAAGGCCCAAATTTTCTCCTAAGGTTCTGCCTCCCCATATTTCAAAGTCACTAAAATCCAGGCTAGGGAGCAGTGGAACTCAAAGAAACAACATGCCTGGACCCTGTCCTCCAACCCTTATTGACACAGAAAATCCTCAGTTTCAGTCAAGAAACCACCAGCTGCTGGGCTCCATCAGGTCGTATCTGAGGTTTCTGTTGTCCTAGGTTGATCCCTGCTCTATTTTGGGGTTCTGAACAGGATGTAGACAGGCTGCCTTCTCTGGCCACAGCATGTGCTGGTTCAAGTACCAGGGAGAAGCTGGTTCTGGAGAAGCTGCAAGTGGCCAATTATAGCATATTTGCATGCACTGCCTGTCCCCTCACCCTAGAACACTTGTAATCAAGTGGAATTAGGGCTGAGGGAAGGACAAGACAGAGATTATCACCCTTACTTTACAGACCAGCTAACAAAGACCCAGAGAAAACCAGAAATCTACCCAGTGTGGGAGAAGGCAATGGCACCCCACTCCAGTACTCTTGCCTGGAAAATCCCATGGATGGAGGAGCCTGGTAGGCTGCAGTCCATGGGGTTGCTAGGAGTCGGACACGACTGAAGCAACTTAGCAGCAGTAGCAGCAGCTACCCAATGTATCAGGTCAGATCTAATTTCCCAGTCAAGCCCAGTCAGCAGACCAAGTGAAGTTTCGCCCAAAGAATTATAAATTGGGGGGTCAGGAGGCTGCAGCCCAGAATCTGGTTAAAACAGTGTTCCCATGGCTGTGTGTTTGGGGCATGGCTGGCTCTCCAAGGGAGAGTTTTATATGAGAGAAAGCTCTTTGGCTCTGGTAGAAACTTATTTGCAGTTCAGAAAGCACTATCTCAACCACTCACCTCCTTGGCTCTGGCAGCAGGCCTGTGCCCTAAGTACTGTTATCCCATTTCAAAGGGAAGGAAGCTGAGGTTCCCAGAAGTGAAGTAACTTGTCCAAGGCCATCCTGAGAGAAAGCAACAACATGTGGACTTGAACTCTGGACATGGGAAGCTCCATTCTCCTTGTTCTAATGCCCCAGGCCACTTTACTCAGAAGGGAAGGGGAAGTGGCAGGAGCCAGGGGGGCCAGATGCCCTCTTAGGGAAAAAATATGGGGACCTGAGATTGAAACTACAGGTATTCAAACCAGACTCAAGAAGGTACACGGGTGCATATGTACCCATATGCTGCTCTCTTCCAGAGGCCTGGAGTTGCCTATATGTCTTAGGGGAAAAAAATAATAAAATCTGATATTTGTTTTGAGTACCAACTGTGCCCAGAGTTGCACTGAATGCTTTATGTACAGCATCCAATTTCATTCTTACGACTGCCCAACAAGCTGACCCAATATTTCTTCCTATCTGACAGATAAGTTCAGAGAGGGCCCAGCACCACACAGCCAAGAAGAGATGAGCTGGTCACTCTGCAGCAGGACCTGAGCTGGGAACCTTGTGCTCTGCCATGTCTCAGAACCTGACACCAAGTCCATTGCTGTGCTTATCATCACCTACCTTCAGACTCCTGAGATCCCTTGTCCCTGGTGGACAGGGGCCAGGAAGTCCAATCAGGTACTTGAGGACCTCTAAAAACCAGGTCTCTGCCAGCTCTGCCCACTGTCCTCCTCATTTCCTTCCTGACTCCAGAACCTTCCCAATGTTTCCACACTTCCTCCCCAGCCTAGGTCCTCCTCCTCCAAGCCCTTCCTCTCCACCCAAAGGAAACCAGGGCAGGGATGCTGACCTCCCTCCCCACACCTGTGCACACAGCTGATCCCAGAACCAAGATCCGGAGTTGGCAGAATCAGACTGACCCTCAAGAGATGCACATCTATCCCCTCCCCCAACATGGCCTCAGTTTCCTCACCTGTTACTGGAAAGGTGTGGGGTCAGGGCCAGGGAGTGACTTGAGTGCATATCCCTTAGACAGAAAGAGCCAGCACTCAGGCAGGTGTGAAACAGGACTCTCCTCTCCATCCTCTTCCTCCTCCTCCTTCCTTGATCCCTGGGGGCAGCTGTTTGATTGACAGGGTAGATCTTTCTGGATGTGGTTGGGGGTGGGTAGTATAATATAAAAAGGCAGCTGCAATATTAAAACACGACTTTACATTGGGGGAAAATAAAACAGATACTCAGTGTTCTCACAATGCAGGATAGAGATAATCCAACTTGACAAAAGTGTCTTGTCTGATCTTGGTGGATCAGACTGTGGTGGGGCAAGAAGTGGGCAGGAGTAACTGAGAAGTCGGCAGAACTACTGTGGGGTGAGAGCCCCCATCGCCCCCTCCCCAGATTCCCGCTCCTCTCTCCTTAGTCAGGCCTCCAGCCCCTCGGGAACCCCAGCCTGGATGGGATATGCCCCCTCCTTCTCCCAGCAGCTCCCTTGGCCCCTGCTCATTAGCCCTGAAAAACCTGCTCAAATCCAGGGGGAGGGTTTTTCAGCTAAAATATCTCCATCTCAGGCTAGGTTTTTTCTCTCTTCCCCACATCATTAGTGAAAGTGCAGTCTCTGCAGCTCCTAGGCTGTGTGGTGAAGAATGCCCCCACCGACTGCTCCCTGGGGACCCCTGGCCAGACAGAGGGCTACATGCTGGGATCTGGCCTGGGGGTGGGCTGGGGGAGCAGATGGCTCTGGAGACCAAAAGGAAGGCAGAGGGAGTCCTGGCAGAGCCCCTTATATCCTGCCCAAGAGGATGCCGAGTCCCCAGAAAACTGGAAGCAACCCCAGAAAACTGGAAGCAACTGCTGTCAGCAGGGTGGTGGCCAACTGAATGCTTGTCCTGCACCAAACACTGAGCCAAACACCCACTCGTCCCTGCCTGAGGCTGTGTGGGGTGGGACTCTACGTTAAACTTTCATTGCACTGCCCAGCCTCCTCCTCTCAGCCCTGTGGTTCTCAGTGACTCCATTCCAAGCCTTTCCCATTAGAATGCCACTCCTCTCACCATGATAATTAGCTCAGAAGTGGGCGTATGAACCCCCTGGACTTGATGCCAGAAATACATGGGTCTGGGGGTGCTCAAGTCCCTTCTGGGTGGGTCTGCCTGGGATGAAGCCACACAGAACTGAGAGACAAAGAGAAAAACCCAAGCTCTGAATATACTGTTGGAGTTCCTGGATCCAGCTTTACCTGAAAGAAAGCTATACTGGACTTTTCTGTTATGAGAGCCCCCAAATCTACTTTTTACTTAAACCACTTTGAATTGCATTTCTGTCATTCATAGCTGACAGACTCGCAACCAACACAAGTGTTTTAGCACACCTCGATTTTTCCATCAGGAAACTGAGGCCCAGAGAGGTTACACTACTTGCCCCAGGTCACACAGCTATCAATCTGTGTGTATCGAGCCAGTGATCCAGAGCTGGAGCCGGGGAGAGGGGGAACTCCCAACTGGAACTTGTTCCCCCTGAGGTTCTGAGAGGAAGAGGGAAGGGGGCTGGGGGAGGCTCTGAAGCCATTTTCAGCAGGACAAGGGACAAAAAGGTAACAGGTTGCCATGGTTACCAGCTCACTGTGTGGTTCCAGACAAGCAACCTCACCTCTCTGAACCTCAGGCTGGCAACAAAATGTCTCACCCTGCAGAGTGCAGGTGGCCCTCAGGCAGGTGGGATGACTGCTCTTGTCCCCCACCTCAGAGGTCTGTGAGCAGGTGGCTTCCCCAGCCAGGCAACGGAGGTTCCCCCCACCCTGAGGTCAGGCACTCCCAACCATACACACACTCCACCTGGTTTTAAATGTCTCTCAAATACCAAATTCAATTTTGTATAACTCCACCAGCTCTGCAGTGCAGAATTCATCAGATGAGGAGCCTGCTTTTCGGGGAATAATTCATTTTTCCGGTGTTGGAGAGGAGAGTAATTGATCCAGGGGGCTGACGCCTCCCTCCCTTTCTCCCTCCTCGGGACCATCTGATTCCAAATGCAGCTCTGAGACTGCTAGGTCAGAGTCAGGGGGCTTCTGCTTTAATATATTGGATTATTCCACTCGGCGGTGACGAAAAACAAGATTTAATTCCCCGAGAAACACCAGCAGAGAAAATCATCTCCCTGCCTGCTTCTGCCTCCTTTTTTTATTCTTTTTATTTTTTTTCAGAGACATCTTTGTCTTTGTGCAGGCTTTACAGCCTTGCTACAACCCTACACCACCAGAGACTTCCTGAACCTGCCTATCCCGTCTAGAGTCCTCTTTCCCTGTCTTGAAGAAGATTCAAAACCCTCCCTGCCCACCCCTCCTCAATCAAGGGTCCCTGAGGACAGATGTTTCTATTCAAATTTGGATGACATTATGGTGCTTGTTCAGTCCATGTTGTTCAGTCTCTAAGCCATGTCCGACTCTTCGCGACTTCATGGACTGCAGCACACCAAGCTCCCCTGTCCTTCACTATGTCCCAGAGTTTGCTCAGATTTCTGTCCGTTGACATGATGCTTAGCACATTGATAAATTACAACAAGCCCAGGGAAAAGACCACTTAGTACCACAGCTCTGACTGATGGGACAGGAAGCTAAAAGCTGGCCAAGGAAGTAATTTACTTTCCTACCACCTCTCAGATCAAGAGTCCACTCACTGCCTCCTCCAGGAAGCCTCCCCTGATTAAGGTCCAAGTTAGCTATCCACCTTGGGGCTCCCAAAATACAACAGGCTCCCCACTCACAGCCCTTTTACTATCTAATGGTACTTGCCAGACTTTTATGTATGTAACAAACTAGTCATAGCACTTGCTATGTGCAGGCCCAGATCCACATGCTTTCCAAATATTAATTCATTTGAATCCTCCTAATAACCAGGAACTATGATCAGCCCCATTTTACACACAAGGAAACTAAAGCACCGACTGGTTATGTGACTTGGCCAAGGTCACACAGGTAGGGATGGCGAGAACTGGAAATCCAGGTGTCTCCTCCTTTAGTCTGTGAGCTCTCAAGGGACAGGGACCCTGTCAGTTCGTGAAACACAGAGGCCCCCATCCTCCAACAATCCCACCACTTACAGGACAGAAAACCCCGTAAAAGTTGCATGGGAAAGCCCCTTGATGTGGAGCAAATTCCAGCTCTGGAGTGAGACAGTCATCAGCTAGATTCCAACTGTGCGTCCTTGGGTGGGACTGCGCTGCTCTGAGCCTTAATTCCGTCACAGTCTCTCAAACAGGAATGAAAATGGCACACAGGCGCACTAGGAGGATGAGATAAAGCCATGCACCAATGGGCTTCAAACACACCTGGCATGTAGTGAGCACTCAGTAGGTGTGAAAGATCGTGGACTCGAAAATGGAGGCTTTGGGGATACACTTGACACACTCAGAAAAATAACAAAACCTTATCAATCCAAGTCAATGAAGCAAGCTCTGAAATCTGAGTGGAAGGGTGGATTTTTCTTAATAGTGGTAGTAAGATGGGTGAGTTGCCAAGAACTACCAAAAAGAATTTTGCAAAGCACATGCAATCTATTTACTTCTGGGAGTTACTGAGATGTGGGAGAGTCTGAAACAGGGGCTCACTGGACCAGAAGCAGCACCTGATGGGTGTTTCACTCATTCAGCAAGTGTGTATCCAGTGCCTTGGAGTCATGTGGAGGTGAGAGGGGCATGAGCGTTGGGGGCCCTTTGGACCCAGCTAGCTCTGTTGCTGACTGCTTTGTGACCTTGACCGTGAGACCCATCCCCAGAACCGCAGCTTCCTCGGCCATAAATTGGGATGATAAAATGAAGCCTCCCCAGGGACTGCTGTGGGGGGCCAATCATGTAACCAGGGTAGCAGATCGAGAGGGAGTCATTCCTTCCCATTTCTCAATAACAGCAGCAGGAGTCAGCCCAATCCCATCAACCTCCCATCTTGTGCAGAAAACCTCAGAGGCACTGGGAGCTGGACCTGGAACCTGACTCCTTGGAGCAGCAAAGCAGGTGGGCAGGTGGGATCACAGGTCCCATTTTATAAATAAGGGGCAAAGGGCTTCCCACGTGGCACTAGTGGTAAAGAACCCGCCTACCATTGCAGGAGACATAAGAGATGCAGGCTTGATTCCTGGGTCAGGAAGATACCTTGGAGGAGGACATGGCAACCCACTCCAGTATTCTTGCCTGGAGAATCCCCATGGACATAGGAGCTTGGCGGGTTCCAGTCCTTGGGGTTGCAAAAAGTTGGACATGACTGAAGCAATTGAGCATGCACGCATGTATAAGGGGCAAAGCCAAGTGAAATCCAAGTGTTTCTGTCTCCAAATCCATGCACTTGACCCTGGACAAGCAGCCTCCCTGATTCCTGGGAGAAGAAGGGAAGAGGGAGACCAGGGCTGGGAGGAGGCTGGGGACCCCTGTGTACAGGTTCATTTATCAAAGGTGACCCCAGAATGGAGTCCATGAGGCTGAGACAGGTCACAGAGATATCCCCTATAGGAGGAAAAGTAGAGGAGGGTGCCAGGTGGCCTGGGATGGAGATGGGTGAGTGACCAGAGAGCACTGGAGTCTAAGAGAGAAAATGCCTGGTGGGTGCAGGGGTCCCTGGATTCCCATGGAGACTCCCTCTGTGTCTTACAAACATCACCTGGGTGGCTGAGTCCATGCTCTTCATCTCCCTTCTTTGGCTCCAGCCCCTCCCCTAATCCAGGCAGTTCTTCCTTATATCTAACTGAAACCTTTCATGCTACATCACCAACAGACCCTCGCACCAGAAGCACCAGAAGATGTCCCCAGCCCTGCCTATGCCATCTGCGAGCTGGTGGCACTCCTGGCTCAGGGCAGTTATCTTGCTGACAATTAATAGGCTTTTGTTAGAGGAGAATGAATACCATCTCATCTTAATCTTCCTCATTATTCTCCTTGTCCAGCAGAGTCAACACAAGATTAGGTTTAATTTATGGGGAAAAAAATAGCAAAGTCATTACTCACCAGGAGATCAGGATTGGATCTGCCTGGGTATTCTGTGTTCATTGTAAGCGAGGGGCCACAAGGAAGGCCTGGAGTTCTGCTGAGGCAGGGACAGGCTGGGAGGACCTTGGCCCCCAGATCCGTTTGGGGCTGGATCCCTGGAGACCATCAGCCCTTTCCAGTCTTACAGGACTCAGGCCTCAGAGGACCCAGCCTCCTACATGTTTCTCAGGAGCCTTTGCCATAAGACCAGTTCCAACGGAGATGAGGGAGCTCAGCCTCTGAGGACCCAGATTCAATCCGAGTCCACGGAAAGAAATCAGGATTTGGATTCAGATTCTGACTTCGAAGACCACTTCCTCTGCAGATAACTGGCCAGAACCGACCCCGCCTGGGGACTCCCTTGACAATGCTGACACCTAGCGGTGCTTAGAGGAACTGGCGCTTCCTTCCATCCTCCCTCTACATCCCCAAGCAAACCCATACCACGTACAAAAAAAAAAAAAAAAAAAATCCAGATTTACAAAGTAAATCAGAAAGGGAAAGAGGGACTTTTAGCCATTTCAAAATGGTTAAATAGATTTCCACCAAGAAGTCTAAAAGAAAATTCATCTTATCTTCCCTGACCCCTTAACCAAAATGGCCCAGGCCCCTTAGTACCCCCTCTTTCTGCCTGGGGCGATAATAAGCAGAGAAGCCCAGAGGCCTCACAGTCCTTGTCATTTCCAACTCTTTCCACTTCCCCTGCCCCAACTCTGTCCTCTGGCACATACTCATCTTGGACCCTGTACCACAGTGGAGTAGCTAGGACCAGCTCAACTACTTACTCGTCATATGACCCTAGGCTAGTTACCCAACATATGAGTCTTATCTCTTTCATTAATAAAATGGGAGTGCCTGTATCTACCAGAGAGGGCCATTGAGCAGATTAAACAAGGCTGTGTGCTTAGCACAGGAACTGGCAGCAGAAAGTCCTCAGCAAATGCCTATCACCCTCACCACCATCATCACTATCATCCTCTTCATCCTGTTTCTCTGAAAATTTGGTTTCATCCACTAGACTGTAAATTTCTAAAGGTGGCTCAGTGGTAAAGAATTCCCCTGACAGTGCAGGAGATACAGGTTCAATCCCTAGGTTGGGAAGATCCCCTGGAGGAGGAAATGGCAACCCACTCCAGTATTCTGGCCTGGGAAATCCCATGGACAGAGGAGCCTGGCAGGCTACAGTCCATGGGGTCATCAAAGAGTTGGACACAACTGAGCACACATGCTCACACCTCTAACTCCTCATCCCCAGCTCCTGCTAGACAGAAGAGATTTTTTTCCTTAAAGGACACTGATAGTATCTCTGCTTCTTGCAGCATTTATAGCTTTTTAGACAGATCACGCGGTAGATGCTCCGGAAACTCTCAGGATCATCTGCCAACGTCTCCAACTTCATGTCAAACCACTTCCCCACTTGTTCACTCAGCTCCAGTCACGCTGGTTGCCTTTCTAATCTGTGAGTAAGTTCATTCCCAACCCTGGGGCTTTGAATTTACAACTCCTGCAATGTTCTTCCCCCAGATATCTGGTTTCTCATCACCATTCGAATATCACTTTCTCAGAGACATCCTCCCTGATCACCTTGACCGTGCACAGCAGCACTCCCATGCTCACTCTCAACTTTGTTCACTATGCTATAGAGGTCAAGTGCCTAAATGGCTGGGTAGAACTCCAGTTCTACTGCTTACTAGCTGTGTGGCTCAGACAACTTGCTTTACCTCTCTGTGCTTCAGTTCTCATATGTAAAAATGGAAATATTAATAATAATGGTTCCTACTTCATAAAGTTATTATGATGAATCAATATATGTAAATCTCTTGTAGTAGTGCCTGTTGTCTCTAAGTGTTATATCACGTTTGTAATTATCCTATTTATTTAACTGCATGTGTTTATGTTTCTCCATCTAGACTAGCAGAGAGCAAGTGCTTAAAAATATCAGTTGATTAGACAGAAATCTTAGGGCCAGGCAGGCCTCTCCTTAATCACGTTCAGGTGCCTTTGAGCTAAGTGGCCAACCAGTCCACTATCTCTGGCTTTCACACTCTCAGGGCCCTCGGGCTCCCCCTGCTGGACAGCGAGTAGATTTTGTTTTCTTGCCTTGAGGCTGATCGCAGCCTGCGGTAGCGGTCAAATTTCCACGCCCGCGTAGGGGACAATAAACCTGGCTCTTTGGAGTCAGACGCACCTGGATCAGAACTTGTGCTTCTCCAGTTATTCTTCACGTCATACGGCAGGAAAGTCTCTCATTCGAGCCTCCTTATGGGCAGAAGGGGGGTAATGATGCCCTTGCCCCCTCCCCCACATCTAACTGGGTTATAGGCAGTGTGGTGTGAGGGTACCCCGTACACAGGGAGACCTGCAGGCCCCCATACCCCCATTGTCAGCCCTTGGATGATGCACGAGAAGCCGTCTTTTCTCCCAAAGGTAACCACCACCAGGTATCCGCTGTTCCTCCAGGGACAGACACGCAGGGACAGTCTGGAGCCCCCCATTATCTGAGCCCCTTGGGTCTCCTCTGTGGGCCCTGTGCCCTGGGGAAAGAATCTGGCCTCTGTCCCTCTGGCTCCTTCCTCTGAGAGCTGGCAGTTGGCTGGAGAGGGCCTTCCTGAGCTTGCATTCTCCTATTCACTTGACCCCCACCTCCCTGGCTGCTGTCTCCCCCATCGTGGCCTCAGAGGCCAAGGGTTCCCTGCCTCATTCCACACTTGTTTCCAGATCTCACAGTGCCCTTGGCTTTGGCTGAAGACCACAGACACTGCAACTCCTGTATCTCCAGCCCAGACTCCTTATGGCCCTCTTTCCCGAACACCCCCTGTAGGTAGGGGAGTTCTCCCTACCTACAGCACCTTTCATGCCTCCCATACTCATGCCCTAACACCGAGTCCTTGTGGACCCCTGGACTCAGATTCCTGGCCTCTCGTACCCACTGCAACTCTCTGTCGAATCTCTTCCCAAACCCCCAGGGTGGTCTCTGGTCCTGACTCATCCCCATCTGGCTCCCCATGTGCCCATCCTATTCCCTCACTCCCAAAGTATCACCTTGCCCTTTACTCTTTTACTTAAAGCTGGGAGCTCAAGGGGCTACCCTCTTCCTTCATGGCTCCTCAGCAAACTGGGCCGCCAAGGTAAGGTATTGCTTACCCTGTCTGATTGACAACTCAGGTACGTGTGAGCAACACCTTTCCCACTGGACTGTGAAATCCTCTAGAAAGGGCCAAGGGTGCTCATGGGACAGAGGGCTACGGCTGCACCTTCAGACTTGGAGTTTTCAGGGATGTGTCTTCCCTGACCGAGGATGCTCCCAGAGCAGGGAGCATATCTCCACCATTAGACAGGATATAGCCCTTCCCCATATGCCCATCCTCGATGTGGCCAGGAAGTTGACTTTTCCAGGGACAAGGACTGTCTTTCTCCACCTTGTAACCTTAGGACCCTGCACTAGGCCTGGCCCCAGGTTGGGACTTCAGGAATCATGGGTGAATAAATGAACCAAAGAACAAATGCAGGCAGGCTGCTGTTTAAACTCTGCAAGCCCACTGGCCAGCAGGTGGCATCAAGGAAAGCTGGAGGGGCAAGGAGATTTTATTGGTCATCCCTTTGGAGAGAACAGATTTCTCAAGACCCTCAACCACCCCCAAGACCCAGCAGCTGAGAGGCCTGGGGAGGAGGCTGGGTTTGAGAGCTACTGGGGAGGCCAGAAAAAGAGTTCCTGTCCCAGAGCCTGGTACACACCCTTCCCTCCACCTCTCCCTTTGAACTAGTGCCAGGGGCTGGCCTTGGGCAGGGCTTGGAAAATGACCCATGAGACTAGATGCTAATGACTCCTGTTCAATCCGATACTAGGCCAAGGAAGACAGCATGAAGTGGGTATGAACTGAAGAGAGACACCAAGCTGACTTTTCTTGTGCCTCCCACCTGGTCACCCTCCCCCCAGTCTCCCACCTTGAGCCACTAGCACTAATCGTGGGCCCAAGAGAACTGGTACCGTAGACTAGGTGCTGCCTCACTCACCATCCTGCCTTCAGAAAGGAACAGGGCAGGGGATCAAGAGAGGCCAGGAAGGGAGCCCCCACACACGCCCTGTTCTGGCTTCTGGGCAGTTTGGGTGTCAGTCAGGCGCCAGGCTCAGCTCCCCATCCTTGGCCTCACAATCCCAGCCTTTGTCCCGCAGGTCCAGGCCCGGCTGGCTCTGCACCCGCCCAAGGGCCCCTGGAAACCAGAGCAGCTGGAACCCCACCAAGTATTTTTCCAGCCTGGGCCAGAGGCCCTCAAGAGATAGAGACTAAGCAAAGGGAGGGCGGTTCATTCATCCATTTGTTCATTCATTCCTTCCTCCGACAAATAATATTTATTGAACGCCCACAGTGGCAGGCACTGTGCTAGAGGACAAGTGCTAGGGGATTTAGTGGTCGGCCCAGTGCAGACCCACACCCTCACCCATCTTATTTTCTGGATGTAAATATATACCAGCAAAACCTCTCTCTTCCTGTGTGGGGGCTGGGCTTAGAGTATGGGACAGAGAGGAGTGCGAGGGGGTGGGGAGGGTGAGGATGCTACTAAGGCCTATCTAATCCCGGGCCTCTGCCCTTCCAAGGCAGCTGGGAGAGGCTAGAGGACAGGTCACTCAGGGCTCCACCCACACGCTGCTGTTGGTCACCCGGGCCCCAAACCAGCCCTTCCAGTAGACGCAGTCCTGTCCCCCGTGCTCGAAGCGGACGAAGCGGACGCCGGGCCCATAGTCGGTGAAGGTGTGGGAGATCTGGGGATGGGGAGTTAGGAGAGGGTCAGACTCAGAGCCCTGGGGCCTCCCCCAGCCACCCCTACCCCGGCGCCCTGACTCTCCTCTAGTCCCCTGGACTTTTCAGCGCAGCATCCCTGCTCCGGGTCTCTCCTACTGTCAAGGCTAGCCCCGCCCACAAGCCCCGCCCCTCGCGTCCAGGCCCCGCCCGCCACCCTCCGGACTCCGAGCTCACCTCAATCCAGCCACCGTCGTCGCTGTCCGCCGGCACTGCCACCTGCCCGCTGTTGAACTCGGCCAGCACGTCCTCGTGCTCCGACAGCAGCTTCACGGTGAGCTCGTACAGGCAGCCGGCGTCTCTGCGACCAGAGTACCTACCCCGAGGGAGAAAGCGAGCGCCCCGGGCAGGCCTCAGCCCTGCAGAGCAGGTACTCTGGGGCCAGCTCTTAACGGAAATTAATCCTGCCGGCCGGTACTACCAATGACCCCATTTTACAGATAAGGCAACCGAGGACGGAGAGAGAAAATGACTCGCTCAAGGTCCGAACCCAATAACTAAATCCCAGATGGGCCAGACCGAACTTTGGGACCAAAACCAAACCTGCCGAGAAACTTCTTGTTTGGATCGCAGATGGATATTGAAAAACAAAACCAAAAAAGCTTGTCAACCTTTAAAACTCAAGAGGGGAGGCAGATTTCCACCTTCTCCTGAAAACCCGTGGCCCATGTTGTCGCAGCCTCTAGAGTTGGGAGGCAGGGGTCCCTGAAGCGGGGTAGCCGGTTCCAGTTGGCCCTCGACCCCACTCCCCTAGCCCCCCGGCCGCTCACCAGTCCTTCACCACGATCGCCGGCTGAGTGGTGTCCAGTAGCTCCTCCCAGTAGCCCTCAGCCTGCAGATCAATTATCTGCGCTTTGCGACACCACCTGGGAGACTGGGGGTTAGGATGGAGTGGAGGCTCCTCCCCTCCCCTTCCCATCCGTCCCCCTTCTTACTCGAAGGAGGAGGCGAAGTACTTCTTGACGCTCTCATCATGGATGAATTCCACCCCACAGTCTCCCGGCAGCTCCTCCACCCTCCAGCCGTCCCCACCGTGCTCCACGTCGCACCAGCCCTCCAGGTCCTCTGTAGGAACACGACAGCCCCATGCTGGCCACCCAGTCCCTGCGAGGGTGTGGGGAGACTGGCTCTTGCCCCCATCGTGGAGGGAGGGCAAATGTGGTCCTTGAACGTTGGGCAGAGGGAGGTGGGAACGGTGAGCACTTCTGGTTTTCCCCCGGATTTTCTCACGCTCTCGGGAGGGTCTTCCGCGGAACCTGTCTTGCCCCAGGTCCCCGGGGATGGAAGGATCCCCAAGGAAAGAGGACCCCCCCAAACCTAACCCAGGGAGCAAGACAGAAAGATAATACTACAGTATGTATTGGGGATACTCCGTGCTGGGCACAGCGCCAAGCACTTTATCTCATCTACCGCTCAAAGCAAGCTGGCCTTGTTACGGCCCATTGTATAGAAGGGGAAGCTGAGCTCCCAAGGCCAGGGTGACAGGGCGCGACCCCTCACCTTCCCCACACGGGTTGCGCAGCAGGTTGCGCCGCCTCTTGCTGAGGAAGTAGAACTGCTGCCAGTGGTCGCGCTCGTCCTCGGGGCCGTCCTGGGGCACTAGACCCTCCTGCTGGCATTTGAGCAGCCACAGGGGGGCGCCGTCCACCAGCTCCTTCCAGCGCAGGCACACCAAGCGGCAGGCCTGCACCAGCTGGGCAGCCGGCAACTCGGCCAGCACACGCAGCAGCAGCGGCTCGGGCAGCTCGTCCAGGTATGCCGCCTCTTCCTCCCCGTCGTCCTCGGGTCGCTCCTCCCCGCCGTTCGCCTCCTCCGCGCACGCCTCCTCCTGCTGCTCCTCTGGGCTTGCCTCCTCCGGCTGGCCCACGCTCTCTGAGGGTGGGCGGGGCGGGGGTGCGGCTGAGACTCCCCACGACTGTCCCCCGCCGGGCCCCACAACCTCTATGTGAAGGGCATCGCCTCCACCCACGCTCCGACAGTCCGCAACTGGGGCCGGATTCCGTGACCCGAGAGTAGGGCCTTGTGGAGGAAGCCCAGGGGACCAGGGCCACCGACCAGCCCCAGGTCTGAAGAGTGGCCTCAGAGGACTGTTTCCCTTGCAGGGCCAGTACACCACATACATACCTGAGCCGAGAGCAATAACTGATGATATTTCTGACACATGGAAGTCCCTTATCCCTCCGAACAGCTCTCTGAGATCTCTGCTCCAGTCACCTCCTCAAAGGAGCCCTCCTGGACCTCCCCTATTACAAAGTCCTCTCACCTCACCGTTGGAAGTTCCGCCCTTCCTAGCTTTTATCTAACCCCTCCTGGGTTAGGAAGATCCCCTGGAGAAAGGAATGGCTACCTATTCCAGTATTCTTGCTTGGAGAATTCCATGGACTGAGGAGCCTTGAGGGCCTACAGTCCATGGGGTTGCAGAGTTGGACGTGACTGAGCGACTAACACTACCAACAGTTAGGCCCTATTTCATTCTAAGCATTTAAATTGCATTTACTCTTTAAATCATCACAGCATCTCTTCAAGATTGTCGGTATTATCGTCCCATTCCATTGATGAGGAAACTGAGGCACTGAAAGGTGAAACCACCCAGGATCACACAGCAAATGAGTGACTGGAACCTGAATTTGAACCCAGACAATGGGGCTTCCAAGGTGATGCTAGTGGTAAAGAACCCGCCTGCCAATGCAGGAGATACAAGAGATGTGAGTTCCATCCGTGGGTCAGGAAGATCCCCTGGAGAAGGGCATGGCAACCCACTCCAGTATTCTTGCCTGAAGAATCCCATGGACAGAGGAGCCTGGTCACATGGGGTCAAAAAGAATCAGACATCACTGAGGCAACTGAGCACATCGTCAGGCTCCAGCGCTACCTTTAACCACCAGAGCCTTGAGAAAATGATTCGTGGAGGTAGGAGTTATAATTTTGATTTCACAGGTGAAAATGCTCAGGCTCAGAGGTGTGGAATGACTTGTCAAAGGTCACAATGCTGGTATTCAGGCAGGGGACACAGGGACCTGAGGCCTGAAGGGAAGAAGAAACAGGGGCTTGGGGATGGGGGAGAGAGGCTCCTTAAAAGACAGTGTGTGTGTCAAACAGGGAGATGTAATACGTACTTGGGAAGGAGGGTTTCTTCACTCCTTTTCCTATCCCTGGTCCTCAGCTCCCTTGTCTATAAAATAGGAATAATCCCTGTGCCAAGGCATTCAGATGGTACTGATGATCACCTCCACTGAGGAGTGGGCAAGGGCATTCTAAATTATGATAGGGACCCATGTCAGGAGCTGTGGGCTGAACTGTCTCTTGGATCCTGGCTGGCCTCAGCTGGGCCATTCACGCCTTGAATAAGCAGATACTGTGTGCCCAGTGTCCCTGGAGACGGTGGGGAGGAGATGGAGCCACTCTGAGTGATAGGGGAGGCCATTGCTCCAGACGTAGGAAGGGGTGGGGAGGGTTCCTTAAGGGCTGGGCCCTGGAAAGCCAGGGCAGTGGTGAAAACAGGCCAGGCACCAGGGGAGGAACAGGTAGGGCCCAGACCCAAGGCTAGGGGTTGCCAGGACCTGGCCAGGTCCTTCACCTCCTCACATGCAGCATTCCCCACCCCTAAACCCCAGTCAGACCCCTGAGAGCCGAATCAGGGATTACCTCTTCAGAGCCCAGAGTACACAGAGAGTCCTCAGTATATCTTATTCAGTGGATCTTATTAGTTAGCACAGTTCCCTTCATTATTAGCTTTTTTTTTTTTCTTTTTTGCCACATCTTTATGATATGGTGCTTTACCCACCCCTCTGGCCAGGAGGAAACTGAGGCCCAGAGAGGCTTACTGGCCTCTCCCAAGTCACACCATAGAACTGTGGGGATGGCGGAGAGGAAAATGCCTGCCCTGAAGCCATGTCACCTGCCTGCCCTGCTGCCCACGGCTCTCCAGGGAGCTGGGCCCAGTGTCCTCACCTCTCTACCCCTCCCCCTGCCCTGCCCTGCCCTGGCCCTGGTGGACACCTGATGCTCCCCAGAAAGGTGCACCTCGCCCAGTCCCCTCTCCTGGCCCCAGGCCTGGCACTCAAGGCCTCAGATCTGATTACAGGCCCCCCACCCCCTCTGGAGCAAATACAACTCCCCACATTGTTGCCTTCGGAAAGTTATCTGGGTCCTGGAAACTGCCTCCGAGGCTTATTCACTCACTTGGATTGGGCCCTTGAGTCCGGGGAATAGCTGGGCCCTGGGAAAAAGCAGGAACCCATTCTGGGTCCTATGAAAGGTGTGGCAAGGGGGCCATGGATTGGGAGCAAGAGCTGAAGGAGGTAGGATTTTCAGGGCTAGAGCAACTCAGGCTAGAGGCTAGGGGGCAGGGCAACTCAGCCAGCCTAGTGAGCATCACTGTTACCCATTGTCTCCCCCAAGCAATGGCCTCTCAGATGGGCCTGATGACAAAGGGGTGAGGGAATCTGGGAATGGGCAGGTCTTGTTTCTACCCTGACTCAGCAAGCACCCCCTCCAGGCCCAGCGGGAAGTCCTAGAGATGAGGAGGGGGTCTTTGGTGCCAGACAAGATGACTGGGCAGTCTCAAAGGGCTCTAAGCATCAGCTAGAGCTGATGCCTGAACTCTCTCACCACTGGCCTGGTGCCCACTGGGCATCCAGCCAACCAAATGAGGATAGCCCCTCCAGACAAGGGATCCCAGGAGGAAGGCTTGGATAAGGTAGGGAGAGGCCAGTAACCCCAAGAAATTCGTGGGGATTCAGACAACTCACGGCCCAGAGTTGGCAAATGCAAAAAGCTGATGGAATAAAAAGGCTTGTGGCCTCTTCCATGGCAGATGGGTCCCAGACCCCGGTCCAATTAGACCCTCAAGAAACCAGGAGGAGGAAGGAACATGGATCACTCCTATGATATCTGCGGATTAAATGGGACCCAGGAGTCCTCCCTTTGCCTGTCATCTCTCAAGGCCTCTGTACATCAAGATATCAGACAGAAGGCTGTGCTCCTTAGAGACTGTCTCAAGGGCTCCGCTTGGGTGAAAGTTTGCCGCTCTGGGTCTGGGGGGCCCCCTCGCTCTCTGATGCCCCCTCTCCGTAGCATTCGCCCGCCTGCCCCGGTCACCCCTCCTGGACTGAGAGAGTGGATCCAGTGGCGGCGGCTACCTGGGTCACCGTCTCCGTCCATCGTTGCGGAGGGCGTTCGCGAGAGGAGGAGGACCCGGAGCGCTGCGGGGCTGTCCGAGTCCCGCGGCGGCGGCGAGTCAAGGCGCTGCCCGCGTCTGAGTCGGGTCCCGGCGGACTGAGCCTTTTAAAGGCCCCCGCCTCCGCCCCCGCCCAGCGTTTGGCCCCGCGCCGGGACGCCCTGCAGTCCGGAGCGATCGGCTAGAGGCCGGAGGCTCTCGGTTCCTTGGCGGACCCAGGAGGCCTGGAAAGGTCGGGTTTTGTTTTTGTTTTTTAATGTAGGAGGAGGGGGAGCCCATTCCGGGCGTCTCCCAGCGCCCTCCTGGGGTGACTGCTCGGAGGAGGCGGTGCGGGGGCGGGTAGAGTCTGGCTCACGCGGAGGGTGCGGGGTGCGCGGCCCAGGCGGAGGAAGAGAACAGAAGCTCCTCCTGGCACCGCCCGCCCCCCCCGCCGACCAGCGCCACCCCAGGTAATTTTCCTACATCGGTGAGGGGCGCGTCCCAAGCCTGACGCTCCCCAAGCGGCAGGGCCCGGAGCGGGCTGCGGGGGCGGGGCCAGGGCGGGGCTTGGTCGGCCGCGGAGGCGAGGCCGCACCCACCGCTACTGCAGGTCCAGGCAGGCTCAGCCCCGGCGGCCAAGCGGGATCGCACAGCGGCGGCCGAGCGCAGGTGACCGGTGGGAGTTGGCGCGGGGAGCGCCGGGGCGAGGATGCGGGTTCCGGGAGCCGGGGACCTCGGCGGTTCCGAGCCCCGCCGCAGTGTGCCGAGAGAGGCCCAGCGCGAACAAGGCCCAGGCGGCTGGGTTGCGCGGCGCGGCCTCGAGCGGCGGCGCGGGCGAGAGCCCCAAGTGGGGTCGCCATCGATGCGCAGGGGTCCAAGCCTAGACTTTGAAAGCCACAAGGAGAGATGGGAAGTCGAAGACGCGCGAGGGCACCTGGGCCTGGAGCCCAGCCACGGGGATGGGGGTGGGGGTATAGGAAAGGCGGCTCGCCCTCGCCTACCGCTTCTTCAGTCTCACCCAGGCAGGTCATTTCCTCCGTGGTCTCGGAAAAGTGGCTTGAGCCCTTTGGACGTCGGTCGAAGACAATGACAATTATGCTTTCCCCTCCTCTGTTTTGCCAGACAGGCTGCGGGGCTTTGCGTTCATATTTCCAGGCGAAAGACTGGCCTATTGAAAAAGGCTGGCTCTAGACTCAGAAAGGGCTCAGGCTCCTTTCCGCTGCTCCTGTCCGTTTGGCCTCGGGCAGACACCACCTCTTCTGCCTCCTTCGCCTCCCTTAGGGGCTATTGTGAGGTGACAGTTAAAAAAAAAAAAAAAAACCAGAGCTCACCTTTTACTGAGCTTCTCCTGAGAGGGGTCCTTGAAGCCTTTCCAGGAGGTAAGTACTGTTCCTAGCCCCATTTTACAGAGCAGGAAACTGAGGCTCAGAGAAGCCCGGTGACTTTCCTGAGACAATCAGTGGCAGAGCTGGGAGGAGAACCTCCACCACAGGGTGCTGCGAGTACCTGGTTTCGGGAGGAGGCCAGGTCTGCAGTGTAGCTTGTCAACGCCCACAGGAGAGCTATGGCGGTGGGGAACATCAACGAGCTGCCTGAGAATATCCTGCTCGAGTTGTTCACACACCTGCCCGCCCGCCAGCTGCTCCTGCGCTGCCGCCTGGTCTGCAGCCTCTGGCGCGACCTCATCGACCTCGTGACCCTCTGGAAGCGCAAGTGCCTGCGCGAGGGCTTCATCACTGAGGACTGGGACCAGCCCGTGGCCGACTGGAAGGTCTTCTACTTCCTCCGCAGCCTCCGCAGGAACCTCCTGCATAATCCATGTGCCGAAGGTGGTATGCTGACTGGCTCTGACATGCCCCCAAACACACACACTGTTGTGATGTCAGCTAACATTCATTAAGCACTTACTATGAGCCAGCCAGGCACTGTGGGGGCTTAATGCCTTTCATCCTCTCACCGTAATCCTAAGAGGTAGGTGCTGTTAGGCACCCATCTTTCAGATGGGAAAACTGAGGCCAACAGTGGCATTTCCTATTCCACTCTATTACTCAGTGACCTTTCTGAGGAGAAGGAATGTTGGCCAGTTGGAACTAATTGTGCCCAGGACACAAGACCCAGAAGTCAGAACCATATTTTCTTGGCCTGGTTCCCAGACTCCAGGATTAAGCCTACTAGGAGTGTCCCAGAGGACAAAGGGGACTTTGCTCATGAAAGAGGGAGAGATCCAATCTTCTTTCCAACACATTCCAACCGCAGGCGAAACATGACTTCTGTGGTCATCCAGAGGCCCCCCTTTCTGTTGCTGTGTTGTAACTGATTAATTAGACACTGGGATGGGATGAGAACCTCATTCTCCATTATGTGGTCAAATTCTGGAGTGAAATAATAAAACCACCCAAAGCTGTCCAGAACTTTCAGATGCCTCCTCACTTGACTCCCCAACAGCTATGTTCTTGACCAGCAGTTGACATACCATGGTCCATAGGCCAAATCTGGCCCAGGAGCTAAGAAGAATTTCTAAGGTTTTATGTGATAGTCAATATGTAGCCCACAAAACCTGACACTTTGTGGAAAGACTTTTCCAGTCTCTGACCTGACCCCAGTTTACAGAGGATGAAACCAAGGCTCAGAGAAAGCAGCTTGCATAAGGTCACAGAGTCCAGTATTGGTAGAGCTGGGACTAGATCCAGATCTGCCTGGCGTCAGAGCATTCCCTAACAGAAGTCATCTGGTCATTCCCACTGTCAGGATTCCCAGTAGAAGTCAGTCATGGTGGCGCCTGGCACATTGGATATGCAGGGTTCCCCAGCTGTGGGCTTGAGGGCAGCTGCTGAAATCCAGGGAGAAATGCTGGAAGCAAGGGGCCCTTGGGCGCTGACCACTAGGGGGCCTCCCTTTGATGTGAACTCTGCTTTTACGCCAGAGGGGTTTGAATTCTGGAGCCTGGACGTGAATGGAGGTGATGAGTGGAAGGTGGAAGATCTCTCCAAAGACCAGAGGAAGGAATTCCCCAATGACCAGGTCAAGAAATACTTCGTGACTTCTTATTAGTAAGATCCATGGGGTCTCGGGGAGGCGGGGGAAGCCCAAGTCACTGCACCTTGAGGACTCCTGCTCTGGGAAGGGCAGGCCTAGCCCTAGAGGGCCCTGGTAGCGAGCCCCAGCCCCTCCCACCCCTCCACCCACCCCCAGCACCTGCCTCAAGTCCCAGGTGGTGGATCTCAAGGCCGAAGGGTACTGGGAGGAGCTGATGGACACCACACGGCCAGATATCGAGGTCAAAGACTGGTGAGTGCCTGGGGCGGGGCCTTGGGCGGGGAGCCTGCCACTCAGGTGCCCCACCCCCACCCTGCCCTCCATTTCCAAGGCCCTAATGGGGCCTCCCTCTGCCTGCAGGTTCGCAGCCAGGCCAGACTGCGGGTCCAAGTACCAGCTGTGTGTTCAGCTCCTGTCGTCAGCACACGCACCTCTGGGGACCTTCCAGCCAGACCCAGCAATGATCCAGCAGAAGAGCGATGCCAAGTGGAGGGAGGTGTGTGAGTCGGGAAGGGGACAGGAGCACACTGTCCAAGGCTGAGACCGCAGTCACACAGGCCTGGGTTCAGATCCCAGTTCCACTGCTTCTGACCTAGGCTTTGGCTGCTCTGACCTTTAAAAGACTTCAATGAAATGATGCTGGTAAAGATATGTTCAAAAAGGTTGACTACTACTAATTACTACCAGTTATAACTATTATCTAGGTCAGGGTTCAGTGATCTTTTTCTTAAAAGGCCAGATACAAATAGTTTAAGCTTTGCAGGCTGTATTGTCTCTGTCTCAACTACTCAGCTCATCAGCTCTGCCATTGTCATGAAAGCAGCTTTAGCAAATGGGCATGGCTGTGTTCCAATAAAACTTTATTTATAAAACCAGGTAGTGGGCCCCTAGACCAGTTTCCTAACTCCTGATCTAGACCAGTGATCTCCAGTAGAACTTTCTGCAGTGACAGAAACGGTCTGTCTGCCCTGTCCAGTTTGATAGCCCAGAGCCACACGCAACAACTTAAAGCTTAGTAAGAGCCAGTTTGTAGTGTAGCTGAGGAACTGAATTTTTAATTTTATCTAACACTAATTAATTTTAACTTAAATAGCCACATGTGCTCAGTGATGACTGGACATCTTTTGGCAGCTTGCAAAGTTTCCTTCAGTTCCTTTGAGCTGCACTTACATAATCCCATGGAGTGGATCTGGCAAGATTCTGCTTCATTTTACAGATGAGGAAATTGAGGCATAGACAAGGGAGGCAGTCTGCCCAAAATCAGAGTAAGGACTCAAATTCCATTCTCCTGACTCTGGGTCAAGCACTAAGCCCTCAGCCCATCCTGGCCCCATCATCCCCTCAGGCAGTACCACCCTCGGGGTCAACTCTCCTGACCACTCTCCTTACCTCCCCTGCCGCCCCCCCCACCAGGTCTCCCACACTTTCTCCAACTATCCGCCTGGCGTCCGCTATATCTGGTTTCAGCACGGCGGCGTGGACACTCACTACTGGGCCGGCTGGTACGGCCCGAGGGTCACCAACAGCAGCATCACCATTGGGCCCCCACTGCCATGACACCCCCGAGCCCCCAGCCACCTAATCCCAACTGAAAAACTGCTGTCAGAGAAGGGCTGGGCTTGGGAAAGGGAGGTGGAGGCCAGGCTCCCCCAGACTTCCTAGTTTATCTTTGCCCCCAACTCCCCAATTGCCACTTTGTGGAGCCTCTTTGTGCAGCCTTCATATGTTATGGGTAGCTAGTTCTCTGCCAGGGGTCTCAGTCTGAATGATGGGGCCCCTGAAGTTAGGGAGGTACAGGTCATTCCCCCAGGCTCCTCCCCCTGTCACCTCTGAGGGAGGGTCTCCAAGCTCTGCTGGTAACCCAGATCTGTGTGTCTACCTTCTCTCCCTGGGCCATTTTCTCACTGTCTTCTTTGAGAGCCCTCAGAGCAGGGTCAGGATTTCCAGAAAGCCTGTGACTGCCCTATGTAGTACAGATGCTGGGAGGTGACCGTGTAGCTCAGACAGGTCTAGGAGTGGAAAGAGGGTTCTGCTGGCCCATCCTCTGCCCCCTTCTCTACCACCCTCAAACTCTCTCACTCTGTGCCCCTACTCAGGGAGGTGGCTTTGGCCCAGAGGCTCAGGCCTGGTCTGAGATAGTCAGGCCCAGTGGGGTGGGGTCCTGGCCAGGTCTAGATAGTCTTCACTGTCAGGGAAGCCCCAGAAGCCACATAGGTATTAAGTGGGGGCAGGGCTCTCCAAAAGACCCCCCTGGAATTCTGTGCAGGGTAAGCCAGGGCAGGGGGGTGGTGGGTGCCAGGACTGGTCCCTGAGAACTGGGATATGTGAACCCTGAATGAGTAGGATAGGGGTTTTCCAGAACCACCTGTCCACCTCCATGCCTAGACCATGCTTTCTGTAGCTTGGAGAGCATTCCAGGCCCCCACCCTACCCTCAGAACTACCATTCCCAGGACCTCCCCACCCTGTCTGCCCACATTCCCACCTCTCCCTCATGCTGGAAAGAGAGCTGTGCTCTGGTCTTACCCCTGCTGCATGTGGCCAAATAAAAGGTATTCCCAGCCCAGCATGTGCCCTGTGTTTTCTGGGGGAAAATGGCAAACTTCATGGGAGGTCCTGCCTCTGACCTGCAGAAGGTACAACTTGTATGGCTCTGTCCAAGGTACAGAGAGGGGTTGACATTTCAGGAGCCAGACTTCGAAGAATGAGGGTCCTTGGACAGACCGTTGGAAGAGCTGCTGACCCCCATACTCCAGCAGCCCTCCAGTACTACTGGCTTCCTCTGGAGGCCTGGCCACCAGCTGGGGAGTGAGGCATGCAGGTTTCTTGGGCAGCTCTTGCCTACACCTCTTGCTGGGTCAGCAGTGCCACCACAGGCAGTACTTACTGCTGTTTTTCCCACTGCCCAGAGCTTTACTGACATTGGATAAAGCCTAAGAATTTATAGTGGCTCAGCTGGTCAAGAATCCGCCTGCAATGCAAAAGACCTGGGTTCGAACCCTGGGTTGGGAAGATTCCCTTGGAGAATCGAAAGTCTACCCACTCCAGTATTCTGGCCTGGAGAATTCCACGGACTGTATAGTCCATGGGGTCACAGAGTCAGACACGACTGAGTGACTTTCACTTTCAAGAATTTATAAGGGTGCCTGGCACACAGTAGATGCTCAATAAGTACTGTTAGGTTGCATTATCTTCACTCAACAGTTAGCTAAATTAGGGCCTCAACCAGGGCAGGGACTGTTACTGACCAGGGTTTTCACTCTCCTTATCAACAGAAATTGATAAGATGCCAGATAAGAAGTTCAAATAAGCCTTTATTGGGACCTCCACTAGAGTTGGAGGGAAAGAAATCAAATAACAGGTTTCCTTGCTCCCTGGCTAGCTCCAGGAGTGCAGGGGTGGGAGCAGGTGTGGGGGTGGGGGGACTCAGCTCGGTGAGCTGGTTCCTTACATAGGGTGACGGTAGGGTTGTTAGGGGTGTGTCCAGGGCTTGGGCTGGAGGGGTGGCCTAGGTAGTTTGCCCACCCCTTTGGTGATGTGTGCGAGGGGGCATCTGTAGTATTTGCTTTTGCTCCCAGCTTTTCAGAAGTGACAACTGGATTTTTGGTCTTTTGTATCTAGTCCATAATTTCCCCCAACTTAGTGTGCAGGCAGTTATTTTCAGTGTCTTATAGTTTCTTTGTATTTTGTTGCTCAAGGGGACTTCTGAGCAGGTGCAAGCCCTGCAGCAAAGAGTCCCTGGTCCCACCCAGCCTGTCTCAGAACCACCACCCACTTAACTGTAGGGCAAGTCAGCAAAGGACACTCTGTCTTGGAGGAGACACAGCCCTGAGTTAACAGCCTAGCCTGGATCAGGCACCCCTGGGCAGTGTGGGCCTTTATGACCCTTTGTGATTGCCTGAAGTGTTGTTCTTCAGTTGCTCAGTCATGTCCGACTCTTGAGACCCTATGCACTGCAGCCCCTGGGCTCCTCTGTCCATGGGATTTCCCAGGCAAGAATACTGGAGTGGGCTGCCATGCCCTCCTTCAGGGGATCTTCCCAACCCAGGGATTTAACCCAGGTCTCCAGTTCGGCAGGAGGATTCCTTACCACTGAGCCACATGGGAAGCCCCTGAAGTAGGTGCTAATTATTTATTGAATAGAGAAAGTGAAAGTTGCTCAGTCGTGTCCGACTCTTTGCGACCCCATGAACTATACAGTCCATGGAATTCTCTAGACCAGAATACTGGAGTGGCTAGCCTTTCCCTTCTCCAGGGGATCTTCCCAACCCAGGGATCAAACCCAGGTCTCCCACATTACAGGCGGATTCTTTACCAGCTGAGCCACAAGGGAAGCCCTGAATAGAGAAAAGAATTAACTTAATCTTAACAAAAAAACACAGAGTGGATTACCTTTGAGTTAATTGAGGGCTACCCGAGAGATGGTAGGAGCCAAGCTCAAGGCCAGAGTTTCAGCAGTCTCCCTCCAGACCCACTTCGCTCCCGGAGTCCAGGGATCCCGGGTAGTTGTCTAAGGAGTGGCCCCAGAGGGGAGGAGCTGGGTCAGGAGGCTTCCCGGGAAGGAGGAGAGAAGGTCAGTCCCCGCCGCTGAGCCGCCCGCCGCCTAGAAGGGAACGCTTGAGGCCTGGAGCTCCCCTGACGCGGCCCCAGACTCCCTGGCACACGGTGGGTGAAGGGGTTCCGGCGCTGGGTTGGCGAGGTTTAGGAGCGGCCCAGAGGGAGGCGGCCGGAGCGCGGCGCGGTGACGCAGGCGCGGGGCGGGGCGAGAGCGCACGGCACCTAGGAGGCCGCAGGCTCCAGGCCGATACCGAGCTCCGGTCCCGCGGAGCGCTCCTTCCCGTGCCCAGGTCTCAGCCCAGCCGGGGGACGGGTAGGGGGGCGACAGGCGCGGGATGGGGCTTGGATGTCAGGCGCTGCGGGTCTCTGGGTCTCCCAATGTTGACCGAACCCGAGAACAACGTCACTTGCGGGCCGACACCCGCGGCAGGCGGAGAGAGACGGAGGGAGCCCCTTCCGGGCGTGGCGGGGCGTGGCGGGGGCGGAGCCAGTCGCCGGGGTCTGGTCGCCGTGGCGCGTAATCCCTCGCCTCCCCACCTGGCTGTCCCGGAGCATCCTAGGCTTCCGGGGCCATTGCCGCCTCACCTCCAGAGCAGCACCCTGGCCAGGAGACAGTCTAGGGACTCTGGTCACCGTCACGCCCGCGGGGCCTGGGACGAGGCCAAACTTACCCAAGCCTCAGCTTCCGCTCTCGGAAATGGACTTAGTAACAGGGTCTCAAGGGGTTCTGGGGAGAGTCAATGGAGAAAAGGCTAGTGCGTGGCTTCTGGACTGGTACGCAGGAAGCCCAGTAGGTGCGAGAGGCTGCCTCCTAGCGCTGATGTAGACGTTTCCACTTAAAGAGTGCCCCAGGATGACCTTCACCCACCCCCCACCCCCCGCTACCCCCTCTGCAGTCAGGCTTTGGGAATGGGGTTCAGTAATAACATGGGTTGCCATGCCCTCCCTCAGGAGATCTTCTCGACCCAGGGATCGAACCCGCGTCTTTTATGTCTCCTGCTTTGGCAGGCAGGTTCTTTACCGCTAATGCCACCTGATGTTAGTCGCTCAGTCATGTCCAACTCTTTGCAACCCCACGGACTGTAGCCCACCAGTCTCCTCTGTCCATGGGATTCTCCAGGCAAGAATACTGGAGTGGGTTGCCATTTCCTTCTTCAGGGATCTTCCTGACCCAGGAATGAAACCTGGGTCTCCTACATTGCAGGCAGATTCTTTACTGTCTGAGCCACCTGGGAAGCCCAATATCATGGGACCAGACTTTGGACTACAGGTTAAGACACTTCTAACTTGGAGATACAACCAGTCCATCCTAAAGGAGATCAGTCCTGGATGTTCATTGGAAGGACTGATGTTGAAGCTGAAACTCCAATACTTTGGCCACCTGATGCGAAGAGCTGACTGATTTGAAAAGACCCTGATGCTGGGAAAGATTGAGGGCGGGAGCGGAAGGGGACAACAGAGGATGAGATGGTTGGATGGCATCACTGACTCAATGGACATGAGTCTGAGTAAACTCCAGGAATTGGTGATGGACAGGGAGGCCTGGCATGCTGTGGTTCATGGGGTTGCAAAGAGTCGGACACGACTGAGCGACTGAACTGAACTTTAAGCCCAGGGACTTTTATTTGGCCTAGACAATGCTTTTAGAAGTTACCAACTTTTAAAAATCGACAGATTTCATGTTTAAAAAAAAATGTTTAAAATTTCTCCTGAAAAATGGGAAGACCTGGCCACAAGGAGTATTTTTCCATCATTGCCCAAAGGACCAGGGGACCATAGGAGCCAGGCTCGAGGCCAGAGTCTCAACAGGAAACTAGGGTAGAGGTCTAGGGAGTGGCCCCGAGGGACAAGGGCTAGGTCAGGAGGACTCTTTGCCTTCCCAGAGGGAGGAGGAAGCAGAGAGAAGGTGAGTCCTTGCAGGAGCTACATGTACCTTGTGGTGGTGGTGGTGGTGGTTTAGTCACTAAGTTATGTCCACCTCTTTGCGACCCCATGGACTATAGCCCACCAGGCTCCTGTCCATGGGATTTACCAAGCAAGAATACTGGAGTGGGTTGCCATTTCCTACTCCGGGGGATCTTCTCGACCCGGGGAAAAGTACTTTATTTATCTGTTTATTTTTTTCTCTGCTGCTGCTAAGTCGCTTTAGTTGTGTCCGACTGTGCAACCCCATAGACGGCAGCCCACCAGGCTCCCCTGTCCCTGGGATTCTCCAGGCAAGAACTCTGGAGTGGGTTGCCATTTCCTTCTCCAATGCATGAAAGTGAAAAGTGAAAGTGAAGTCGATCAGCCATGTCCGACTCTTAGGGACCCCATGGACTGTAGCCCACCAGGCTCCTCCGTCCATGGGATTTTCCAGCCAAGAGTACTGGAGTGGGGTGCCATCACCTTTTCCGATTTTTTTTTTTTTTTTCCTCTAGGATTAGTAAAATGCTTCTTCCTGGGCAGGTGCCAGTGTGCCCACCCTCATTTTTTATGGGATGAATGTGTTGAGAAGACTGTGAACAGTGTGAAAATTAATAAAGGGAAACTGATAGTACAATCCCAGCATCAAGAGGCATACTGGGCATTTCTGGCAGAAAGTGACAATACTGCTGCAAACAGAAAGCAAAAAAGATCTTCTCCTTGTTTGGCAACAGCTCAGCCAGTGAGAGACTAACAACTCAACCAATGGCAAGCCATTATGCTTCCAACTCCTAGTATCTTCCAGTGAATTTTTTTGTTTATAACAGCCCCACCCAACTTTCCCTTCTCCTCTATAAAAAGAGTCCCTTCTCCTTTACCGGAGTACGACTTGTAAGTAGCTTGCTGAAGTTGCATAGCCTGAATTGCAGTTCTTTGCTGCTCCAAAATAAACCGGTTTTGCTAGTAAAAAAAAGTGACCATTTTACTGTTTTAGGTTAACTTACACAGAGGTTTCACGGAGATCCAGAGAAGATCTTCCAACAACTCCAAGGCTGGTGAGCAAACAAGTGCCGCAACTCAAGGAACCCACTGGGCTCACTACTTTCTTGCCAGCCTGGCAGTTTGAGGGTAAGTTTTCCTCCTGGATCCAAGCTCCGCTCTTTCTGCAGCTCTCCAGGCTTTATTTGGGGGCTTCCCTAGTAGTTTCAGACAGTAAAGCATCCGCCTGTAATGCAGGAGCCCCGGGTTCGATCCCCAGGTCAGGAAGACCCCCTGGAGAAGAAAATGGCAACCCACTCCAGTATTCTTGCCTGGAAAATCCCTATGGACAGAGGAGTGTGGCGGGCTACAGTCCATGCGGTAGCAGAGTTGGACACAACTGAGCGACTAACACACAGGCTTTATTTGGAATCAGTTTGAAGGCGCCATCCTTTTTTATTAAGGCCTTGTTTGTCTGTGCATACTTAGTTAGCCCTTAGGCCTCACTCCATGTTGAAATCAGACTGTTCCTAACTGTGCTAGCTTCCAGTCCAACTACTTTTAGAACCAGGCTTTTCCTATTGAAACTGTGCTGATATTTGGCCTGGGGGCTGTTTAAGAATGATTCTTTTGCTCCAGAGAAAAAGCCCTGAAAAATGGGATCCTAGTTATACAAAAATGTTTTGACAGTGCTCCCCTTTTCAGGGACCTGAGGCAATTTTATGTTAAAAGAAAAAAAAAAAACCTACTGTCTCTCCTTGTAAGCATTTTTAACTAAATGGACCAACTGAAACAGATGTAATTTAGAACATCAGTGACCAATGTAGGAAACTTTTGAACTCCCCAGATTTCCTTTCTTAAAATTGTTCAAAGTAACTGAGGCAAACATTAAAGACAAAACAGTTTCTGAGGCCTTTTTTCCCCTGCCCTCTCTTCTTCATCTGTGGATGCTGGCTCCCCAATGCTCCCTTGCTCTGAACCTATCGGAACATGCTCCTTAAAGTCAATCTTCCGAGGATTGAAATAAATCCCAGATTACCTATGTTCCCTGGACCAATTGTGAGCCATAGTTAAAGCGTTTCCTAAAGTAACTGAGGATCCCCCATAGGTTTGCTGGAGATTTTAATACAGTTTTTCAAACCTGCCAGTCTGGTTTCTCAGATTGATATCAATCCATGTGCTTGTTGGTGAGTGTCAAGTAAGCACTGGATGAAAGTAGCCCCATGGGAACATTCTGGAAGGGTTTTAGTAGAGCAAAACCCTACCTTTTGGCAAGAGGCTAGAACACTCATTGAAAACCTCCACTGAGCAATGACAGTAGCTTTTCCTAAGCCTGTTGACTGGAACGAGATGCAGCCTTACACACAAAAATCTGATGATTATTCTGTTCATGATTAGTCTAACCGACCTAAGGTTAATTTTTTAAAATATATGTATTTTATTGACATATAGTTGACTTACAGTGTTTCAGGTGCACAACAAGGTTGTTCAGTGATACAAATACACATATTATTTTTGAAATTATTTTCCATCATGTGTTATTACAAGATATTGACTATAGTTCACTATGCTACATAGTAAACCTTTGTTGCATATCTATTTTTTAATTAAAAATCTAGCATTCTATTCATACTAAGTCAAACAAGTGGAATCAAAATGTCATAAATTTTTCAGTTAGGCAAAAATGTGTAAGTTTTCTAAAGTATATATAATACATATTTGTATATGTATACAAAAGCTTTTCTACTACACTTGATAAAGGCTTGAGAAAGAACGTCAAAAAAAAAGAGATGGAGATATTGGAGAACATAAACTAGATGAAATGGGAACACTGAATATGAAATAGAAAAAGTGAAACAAACTAGATACAAGTAAAAGATCATCATATAGCCCAGTTGTTTTTAAACAGTGACTGCCCATTAGAAGCATTTCTGGTGCTCTGGAGGGAAAAAGCAATCTCTGGGCATTTGTATGATTTCAGGTTATTTTTAAAGAAATATTCAACTTCCTTCGGATGTTGAGTCCCCTTGGGTAACTGTTACTTCCATGTTTATTAATGGACTGGACTGGGATCTTTTTATTTTAGTTAAAAGCATGAGAATGGAATGGGAAACTGTGTCCACTCTTAGATTCATTTGGTAAATCAGATTACTTGCTTCCTAAATGAGCCACCAGAAAGAAAGGCCTCTAAAATTCTTAATCTTCAGCTCCAGCAAGTGAAGGTCCCTAAACAGATCCAAAACCTTCTAGTTTCTGGTATTGCAGAGAATCAGGGTATCAGAAAAAAGATTTTTACCCATTTAAGCATTTCAGGAGCTTTCAGTCTTCTCATCACGTCTCTCATCAGCCTTTCCAGTATCCTTCTAATGCCCAGTGAGAGGGCTCCAAGAACTACAGGGGCTTTTCCCAATCCTCCCTGTTGATCAGCTCGACAATCCCACTGCTGGGCATACACACCGAGGAAACCAGAATTGAAAGAGACACGTGTACCCCAATGTTCATCACAGCACTGTTTATAATAGCCCAGGACATGGAAGCAACCTAGATGTCCATCAGCAGATGAATGGATAAAGAAAGCTGTGGTACATATACACAATGGAGTATTACTCAGCCATTAAAAAGAATACATTTGAATCAGTTCTAATGAATCAGTTCTAATGAGGTGGATGAAACTGGAGCCTATTATACAGAGTGAAGTAAGCCAGAAAGAAAAACACCAATACAGTATGCTAACACATATATATGGAATTTAGAAAGATGGTAACGATAACCCTGTATGCGAGACAGCAAAATGCGAGACACAGATGTATAGAACAGTCTTTTGGACTCTGTGGGAGAGGGAGAGGGTGGGTTGATTTGGGAGAATGGCATTGAAACATGTATAATATCATATAAGAAACGAATCGCCAGTCCAGGTTCAATGCAGGATACAGGATGCTTGGGGCTGGTGCACTGGGATGACCCAGAGGGATGGTATGGGGAGGGAGGTGGGAGTGGGGTTCAGGATTGGGAACACATGTACACCCGTGGCGGATTCATGTTGATGTATGGCAAAACCAATACAATATTGTAAAGTAATTAGCCTCCAATTAAATAAATCTAAATTAAAAAAAAAAAAAAGAAAGAAACATCTCTCCAGATTAGGAAGGAATTTCTGTCCTTACTGAGAGCAGAGCCACACTCTTGGAGCTCAGCCCCACTGCAGAGAACTAATACAGTTCAGATAGGGGATCTCTAATAACCTTCATCAGGCTCCTGTCTCCAAGCCTTCTCCCTTTTGTTTGGGCCTTTTGAGAGATACACACCCATTCTCTTAGCTCCTCCAACTCCATTCATTATTAGGTTAAGGCTTCTTGGAAGAGTATTATACCAGAATTTCTTCCTCCCAAAAGGTGGAAATAATTCTAGAATTTGACACTAGCCATCAAAATAGCCAGCCAGGTAAATGAAAAGACCTTTTGACATCTTTTATTTGTTCTGTGTCTAACACTACAGGGGCTGATTCTGGAAATACCAATTGTTTGTCCCTGATCAATCAACTACCACCCTCCTTAAGGGCCAAATCTCAAACTGATACTGGCAAAATTCACAGTGTACCTCCATTAAGATTCAAATAGATCCCTCTAAACTCTCCAGAATTAATCAATAGTCTATAAGTAAAAAAGCCCTTCAAGGTGTAAAGCCCATAATAGAAGATTTCAAGGCTCATGGTCTCATTATCCATTGCAATAGTCCCTGTAATACCCCTATTTTACCCGAGGGGTAAAACCCAGGTGCTGAAGATGGCTTGTCCAGGACCTCCAAGCATCAAACACTGCTATCTCTCAACACCCAGTTATTCCTAACCCCCACATGCTACTGACGTCTGTTCCCTGTGGAAGCAAGTTTTTCACTGCGATTGATCTATGCATGTATTTTTCAGTACTCCAGTTGATAAAACTAACCGGTAATCTTTTTGCCTTCACCTGGAATGGACAACAGTACACCTGTACAGTGATGCCCCAGGGTTTCACAGAAAGTCCTTACTTTTCACATTTCTTGAAAGCTGATTTAGATGATATAAAGTTTTCTACAGATTCTCCTTTGTTAAAATACATAGATGACTTGCTCTTGTGCTCTCCTTCTCAAACCTCCTCACAGGAAGACAGCATTCACTTGCTAAAACTTTGAAACATAAAGTCTCCAAAGAAAAACTGCACTTTGCTCAATTTCAGCTTTGATATCTAGATCACTTGATCTCAGAACAGGGACTATGTTTAGATCCAGATAGGCTCCATAATGGCTTCCTAGGTGGCACTGCTGATAAAGAACCCACCTGCAAATGCAGGAGATGGAAGAGATGTGAAGTTCCATCCCTGGGTTGAGAAGGTCCCCTGGAGGAGGGCATGGCAACCCACTCCAATATTCTTCCCATGGACAGAGGAGCTTGGCAGGCTACAGCCCATAGAGTTGCGAAGAGTCAAACAAGACTGAAGTGACTTACACTTGCACAACAGGCTCCATGACATCCTAAACTTCCCCAAATCAAAAACTAAGCACCAGTTATGAGGCTTTCTCAGCTCTCTAGTTACTATTGAAATCAAATTCCAAATTTCTCTCTATGGCTCAGCCCTTACGTGATTTATTAAAAACCGGTAAAGTTGACTCCGTTAATTGGACAGGTCAAGATGATACAGCTTTTGAAGACTTAAAGAAAATCTTAATGAGACCACCTGCACTTGAACATCCTAATCACCAGCTTCCCATTTTCCTCTTTGTGTATGAGAAGGCAGGGACTGTCCTCAGACCACTCACCCAAAAACATGGGGACCATCATCGACCTGCAGGGTTTTGTAGCCAACAGCTGGACCCTGCGGTGCAGGAATACCTCCCCCCGACCTCCACCCATGTCTCAGCCATTCCTGCCACTGCCCTCTGCTTAAGGCCACTGAAGAGATAACCATGGGATTCCATTCAACCACGTTTGTACCCCAGGTAGTGGAAGCCCTCCTGAATTCTCATCCACTCAACACTTTTCAGTCAGTTGCCTCACCTCGTATGAAATCCTTTTGCTGACTGCTCCCCACATAACCCTTTCACATTTACTAACTTCAGCCCAGCTGCTCTTCTCCCCTCCTTCACCACGAAACCCCTGCACTACCTGACCCTCACAGGTCACTCTTTGACTCCACATAATCATTTAGAGGAGATACCTCTAATCACTGCAGATTTTTCATGGTTTACTGATGGTCCTTATTTAAAGGGAGAAAATGGTAAATACTGTGCTGTGTATGCTATTACAACTCCTTTTGATATTGTTGAAGCAACACCTTTGTTCATTGTTCACTGGCTAAATCCTGTCTGACTTTTTGTCACCCCATGGACTACAGTATGCCAGGCTTCCCTGTCTTTCACTGTGTCCCAGAGTTTGCTCAAACACATGTCCATTGAGTCAGTGATGCGATCCAACCATCTCATCCTCTCTTGCCCTCTTCTCCTCCTGCCCCCAATCTTTCCCAGCAACAGGGTCTTTGCATTAGGTGGCCAAAGTACTGGAGCTTCAGCATCAGTCCTTCCAGGGAATATTCAGGGTTGATTTCCTTTAGGATTGACTGGTTTGATCCCCTTGGAACATCTTTACCTATGGCTTAATTACCCTACAGGTTGAACTATATGTTCTCATGGAGGCTTCAAAGTTTAGCCAAGGCAAAACTGCTTACATTTATACTGACAGTATGCCTTTGGAGCAGCCTATGACTTTGAGATAACATGTGACCCCCTGGACTATAGCCTGCCAGGTTCTCCTGTCCTTAGGATTTTCCAGGCAAGAATCCTGGAGTGGGTTGCCATTCCCTCCTCCAGGGGATCTTCCCAACCCAGGGATCAATCCTCTGTCTCCCATTTACCACTGAGTCACTGCGCAAGTCCCCACAGCTAATAAAAAGAGATATATTTTAATATTGTGTGTGTTAGTCACTCAGTTGTGTCCGACTCTTTGCAACCCCATCAACTACAGCTCGATAGGCTCCTCTGTCCATGGGATTCTCCAGGCAAGAATACTAGAGTGGGTTGCCATTTCCTTCTCCAGGGGATCTTCCCCACCCAAGGATCAAATGCAGGTCTCCTGCACTGAAGGCAGATTCTTTACCATTTGAGCTGCCCGAGGAGCTCAGAAAAACAAAAATCTAAGTACATCAGCTACTGGAATACTGGAGTGGGTTGCCATGCCTTCATTGAGGGGATCTTCCCAACTCAGGGATCAAACCCAGGTCCCCTGCACTGCAGGCAGATTCTTTAGCAGCTGAGCCACCAGAGAATCCCAAGAATACTGGAGTGGGTAGCCTATCCCTTCTTCAGGGGATCTTCTCAACCCAGGAATCAAACCAGGGTCTCCTGCATTGCCTGCAGATTCTTTACCAGCTGAGCTACTATGAAGAACATTGCTCTACCAGAGCATTGTTATTTTTAATGGAAGCAATTAAGCCTTTATTATAAAATCTTCTTCATAGTGTGCTCTTGGGAGATGAAGACCTTAAGTATCACACCTTTCAACCTAGAGATTTCATCTATTGGAAAAGACACCTCAAGAAGGACTCTCTTCAGCCTCCCTGGAAAGGCCCCAGCTGCTGCTAACCTCCCCTTGTGCTGCCAGACTCCAGAGAAGAGACTCTTGGATTCATGTGACGCATCTAAAGAAAGCACCAGACCCTGACTGGACCTGCACACCATCTGGTGACCTGAAGGTAAAGATTTCCTGGAATTGAAGCAGATGACATGCAATGAGGCGGCTTGCCCCAGATGTCTAGACAAGGCCTGTTAGAAGGTTCAATATTCACAGATGTGACTGTCTTTCATCTAGACTATAAAACTGACCCTGGATTCTTAGCCAGTTGAGTCTCTACATTTGCAACCTATAATCTGTACCACTGATGAAACATCTGATTCCAAAGATTTTCTTGGAGATAACAATACTGTCTAATTACTCCATGTTTATTCCTACACTGTGTCATTCCAAAGTTCTTGTTAATTCCTTCAGTTTTGAGCATAACTTTGCTTCCCAGTTGGCACTAGTGGTAAAGAACTCACCTGCCAATGCAGGAGACAAAAGAGATTCGGGTTCAATCCCTGGGTGGGGAGGATCCCCTGGAGGAGGGCAGGGCAACCCACTCTAGTATTCTTGCCAGGAGAATCCCATGGACAGAGGAGCCTTGTGGGCTACAGTCCATAGGATCACAAGAGTTGGACACAACTGAAGTGACATAGCAACAGATTGCTGTATTCACTCTTATAAGATACAGACTTTTAGATAGGAAATTCCTGAGAGGTGTCCTCCTGCCCACCCATCCCCCTTGATACTTAAATGTGACCACAGTGGGTATCCAATATGTGCACTTTCCCTCTGACATAGGACAAGACACTCAGGAAAGGTCCTTCCTGGCATCCAGGGACAAAAGGTGATTGAATGCTAGTTAAAAAAACAAAAAACCCTGAGTCTTGATCAGGGATGCTCTTGGAGAAAGATCTTGATCAAAAGGGAGAAATGTGAAAATTAATCAAGGGAAACCTTATTAAAATGGACTGGGGAGGACAGAAAGGGGAGTACTTGACAGTCAATACACATCCCAACAGGAAGAATCAATACAGATCTCCAGCAGGAAGTAACGCTACTAGCGCCAGCAGAGGGAAGAAAATTTTTCTCCTTTCCTGGCAACAGCTTAGCCGATGGGAGACTGTCACAACTCAGCCATTGAAAAGTCACCATATTTGGAACTCCCAGTTTCCTCCAGCAAGCTTTATAACTGTCCCTCCTGACTTCCATGTCTCTTCTATAAAAGAATTCCCTCTCCTTTGCTTGGGCTTCCCTTGTGGCTCAGCTGGTAAAGAATCTGCCTGCAATGCAGGAGATCTGGGTTCTGGGTTGGGACGATGCCCTGGAGAAGGGAATGGCTATCCACTCCAGTATTCTGGCCTGGAGAATTCCATGGACTGTATAGTCCATGAGGTCACAGTCTGACACGACTGAGGGACTTTCACTTCACTTTCTCCTTTGCTTAAGAAAATTTACAAGTGTTTCACCAGTTGTATGTCCCAAATTGCAATTCTTTGCCAGTGTTAGTGTTAGTCTCTCAGTTGTGTCTGACTCTTTGTGACTCCATGGACTGTACCCCACCAGGCTCCTCTGTCCATGGACTGTTCCAGGCAAGAATACTGGAGTGGGTTGCCATGCCCTCCTCCAGAGGATCTTCCCGACCAAGGGATCGAACTTGGGTCTCCCACATTGCAGGCAAATGGTTTACTGTCCAAGCCACCAGAGAAGCAGTTCCTTGCCACTCCCAAATAAATCTCTTCTGCTGGTAAAATATCCAGCTGTTTTATTGTTTTACGTTAACAACTGCTTTTTTGGCCAAAGTCACAGTGGAAAATGAAAAGTCTCCCCAGTGTCCCTACATGTGGGAGGAGACTATTCCCTCCCCCCACCGTAAGCAGATAAGGCCTGAGTGATAGTGGCTACAGGCCCACCCCACCCCACACTCTGAGGGAATCCCCTTAGACAGCTGGATAACCACGACCCCCCCAGGCAAGATTCAGGCCAAGGTGGTGACACCACTCTAATTTTCCCAAACCCCTGTGCAATTCAGGGCTTCCTTGGTGACTCATTGGTAAAGAATCTGCAATGCAGGAGATCTGGGTTCAATTCTTGGGTTGGAAAGATCCTCTGGAGAAGGAAATGGCTACCCACTCCAATATTCTTGAGTGGAGAATCCCATGGACAGAACCTGGCAGGCTATAGTCCACGGGGTCACAAAGGAGAGTCAGACATGTCTAAGCAACTAAACTAGAACAAAAGGGCTAATGATGCTGTGGAGCACTTCTCGACCAGCCTTGTGCTCAATGCTTTACTTGTGCCCACTCAGTCCTCCCAGCCCTTTTGAGGTCAGGACAGCTACTACCTCCATTTGGGGCAGTGAGAGGGATTACTTTCCCAGGACAGGGAAGCCTGGTGCGCTGCAGTCCATGGGGTCACAAAGAGTTGGACATGACTTAGCAATTAGACAATAATCTTCCCAGATAATCATTGAAGACCACAACTAAAACACAAGCAATCTTATATCTTCACCCTCAATCTGCTTTTCAGTTTCTGGGCATTTCAGAGTGACCTGAAGCCCAAGCCAGAACTGTCCGGGGGTGGGGGTGGGGTGGGGAACCTCCTTAAGGGGATATTTATCACATTCGTTTTCCAGGCTAAAGTGAACAATTTGGGGAGAGGAAGTTTGTTATCTCGGGACTAGCCCATTACTTAAGTTGTGAGCTAGTCTGTGGATGCAATAAAGATTTTATATTCTAACGGTGAATTCACAGCATTAAAATATCACTGAAACCTTTTGCAGAGCTTACAGACAACAGCATGGTCTTGGCAAAATCTTACAGTTCATCAGGCCCACCAACTAAAAATTAAGCCATTAATTTTTAATGGGGGGATGGAGCCTCTTAAAAAATTAGTCCCTGAAGACTTTATCGATATTTTTGCACTCTTTCAAATGTGCATAACATGTGACCACTTTATTGTGAGGGTCTACCGTATACTAATGTGTGTGCTGCTAAGTCGCTTCCGTGGTATCCGACTCTCTGCGACCCCATAGACGGCAGCCCACCAGGCTCCCCCATCCCTGGGATTCTCCAGGCAAGAACACTGGAGTGGGTTGCCATTTCCTTCTCCAATGCATGAAAGTGAAAAAATAAAGTGAAGTTGCTCAGTCGTGTCCGACTCCTAGCGACCCCATGGACTGCAGCCCACCAGGCCCCTCCGTCCATGGGATTTTCCAGGCAAGAGTACTGGAGTGGGTTGCCATTGCCTTCTCCGCTAATGTGTGTACTCAATCGCTAAGTCGTGTCCGTTTGCAACCCCATCGACTGTAGCCCGTCAGACTCCTCTGTCCCTGGGATTTCCCAGGCAAGAATATTGGAGTGGGTTGCCATTTCCTTCTCTGGGGGATCTTCCTGACCCAAATCCGTGTCTCCTGCGTTTCCTGCATTGGCAGGTGGATTCTTTACCACTGAGCCACCTGGGAAGCCCACCGTGTACTAGAAGGGGGCTCAGATGTTTCCTGGCCTGGGTTCCTGGGGATCTGTGGGGTCCACCTTCCTGGTCGGAGCTCATGACCAGTGTTGCTCCCCACAGGCCTGTGTGTGCACCTCACCCCCCGCAACCATGGCCCTGGTCAGCATCAACCAGCTGCCCGAGAACATCCTGCTGGAGGTGTTCATGCACGTGCCCGCCCGCCAGCTGCTGCGGAACTGCCGCCCCGTATGCTGCCTCTGGCGTGACCTCATTGACCTCGTGTCCCTCTGGAAGCGCAAGTGCCTGCGGGAGGGCTACGTCACCGAGGACTGGGACCAGCCTGTGTCCGACTGGAAGGTCTTCTACTTTCTGTGCAGTCTCCGCAGGAACCTGCTGCGCAACCCGTGTGCCGAAGGTGAGCAGGGGCTGCTTCCCTCCCTTTCCTGAACCTCAGGACCTTTGCACTTGCTGTTCCCACACTACCTGGACTGTTCCCTCACCCCCCTGCCCCAACACTCACGCTCCCTTGGTCCTTCTCATCCATCAGATCTCAGTTCAGAGATGTGCCCTGATCCTGCATCTGAAAACAGTGTCCCCCACCTCTGTCACATCGCCCCATTTCCTTCTTTCATTGCACTGATCATAACCTAGAATTACTCAATCTCTTGTTTTTTTTTTCCCCTCTGCTACAAATTTCAAGTTCCTGGGGCCTGACAGATCTTGCCACTTGGCACCCTGTGCCCACATAGCAAGTGCTCAGGACACATTGGTTGAATGAATGAGCATACACCCGGCCCCCCTTCCCATCTAGTTCAGTCTTTGCTGCCTAAGGGCTATGTGCAAGCTGGCTATGTACCTGGTCTGAGTCATTATCTTCCTGTCACCTCATGATACAGAGGACGAATTTTGAGAGGTGACTACGATCACGTGGTTTGAGGCTCCAGTTTTGCTTACATTCTCTTATATTTGCCAGGGTTTGTTTATTTTTTTCCCCTTTGTTAGCACCTTCATTTCATATCAGGCATCATGCTTCCTGCTGGGATATAGCAGCAACTGATTAAGAGGCCTAGTCTGTATGCTTAGAACCCTTTTCATGCTTGTTTTCTCTCTCTGTTCTCACGAGCATGATGTAGGTTAGCCAAAGAAAAAAGGCAGGGTCCATTTTATAGATGGGGAGTATGAGGCCCCCCCAAGATGAGTGTCTTGCCCAAAGATCTAGAACTGCCCAGCTTCTGGAGTCTGGTCCTGACTACTAAAGTTCCTCAGCCCCATAGACAGCGCCCCACTCAGTCTCCTGGCCTGCCCCCAATTCTGCTCAGAAGCTGCCCAGCAGGTCCAGGCCACCAGCTTGGCTCATCCAGCCCTGCAGAGCTGGCCACCCAGCCTTGCTCAGCTCTCCCAGTGGGCCTGCCCTGGGTAGTAGCCCAGCTCCTGGATTTCTGAATTCTTCCGGTTCTCTGCTGGGGGGCCCCCAGGGAACCTGGGGAATAGATGTGGGCTCCTAGTAGAGGGAGTAGTGTAGTAGTGTTAGTCGCTCAGTCGTGTCCAACTCTTTGCAACCCTGTGGACTATAGCTCCCCAGGCTCCTCTGTCCATGGGATTCTCCAGGCAAGAATACTGGAGTGGGTTGCCATTCCCTTCTCCAGAGAATCTTCCTGACCCAGGGATTGAACCCAGGTCTCCTGCACTGTAGGCAGATTCTTTACCATATGAGCTCCAGGGAAGTCCTAGTAGAGGGAACAAAGGAATAATTTGGAAAAGCTCCCCTGGTGATTGTTCTGGAAAGCCTGGAGAGGAATCACTTTTTCGGGGGAGACAGAAAGGACAGCCTTATGCCTCCAAACCTACTCTGCCAACCTGGTGGGGAACCTGTCCGCAAATACACAGTTACTACACAGCACCAACCCAGAGGATGCCCGGACCCCGAGTCCTCCGTCCTGCCCAGGGCAGCAGGTTCCCACCACCCACCAGCAAACCCCCCTTGGATCTCAGTTCCGTAGTTGACCTCCCAGACGTTGACTTCAGGGGGACTGCCAGAAAGTGGTCTGAGGTGGGATGAACTCACCTCTAACCGTTCAGAACAGAATTACCCTCACGGGCCCTGCGTCATTCAGTGGTTTGAGAACTGAAACTTGGGTATTTCCCAGAGCCCCGCCGGCAATACGGAAGTGAGGAAAGTTTGGTTTAGAATTTCTGCTTATACTTTTTTTTTTTTTTTTGCCACCAGCTTCACGTCAGGAATTTAGCCGGTCAGAAACAAAGTGGGAAAGTGGGAGGGGAGGGTCCCAGATCAGAGCTGATGTGATGAGCACAGGTCGGAATGTGGAGCAGTGGGGGGTGGGTCTTTGCAGGGTGGCTTCAAAGTGGCGTGGGGGGCATGCCTTGAGATCTGAGCCTCCCCAACCCCTGCCCCGCCTCCCAAGACCAAGTGGAGAGGGCCAGACTGAGCATTCACACAAGGGATCTCCCTGGGGCTTCTGTTTTTTCCTAGAGGATATGAAATCCTGGAAAATCGACTCCAACGGAGGGGACCAGTGGAAGGTGGAGAGCCTCCCCGGAGCACACGGCACAGGCTTTCCTGACTCCAAAGTCAAGAAGTACTTTGTCACGTCCTATGAGTAAGACAGAATGAGTCGAGAAGCTGTGTGGAAGGAGGAGGGTCCAGACACCTGCCAAATCCCAAGGCCTAAGTGAGGGCCTGCCCATGAAGCTCCAGGGAGAGGGTTCCCAAAACCAGCTCAGGTTCTACTGCTGCCTAGAGCAGGAGTCAACTCAGCAGCCACGTTAAGAGACAGCAGGGGTGGAGAGCAGATTGAGGAGGCAGGGAGCCTGTTTTGGTGGTGAGGCTAAGTCAAGGGAGATACAGGCTGTCCCCAGTCTAGGGACCTGAGTTTACAGGTGCCCTCCTTAGGGTGCTGGGAGACTGGGCCTAAGGACTGGGATGGATGCAGCCCAACACAAGTGGGTCAGGCTCCCCGCATGTTCCCCACGGGGCTGCCAGGAAGCAGGAGCCAGAGTCCACAGCAGCAGTGACTGGCCCGCAGTGATTGAGCGGGGACTGCTGGGTCCCTTGAACTACCCCCCTGGGTCCAGGCCATGCCTGCAAACACATGCCTTTCCCTTTGCTCCCCAGCATGTGTCTCAAGTCCCAGATAATAGACCTCAAAGCTGAGGGCTACTGGGAGGAGCTACTGGACAAGTTCCGGCCGGACATCGTGGTTAAGGACTGGTGAGTGGGGGCCCCCACCTGAGTCCCACACTCTGCAGCCCTCCCTCTTTTCTTCCTGAGATCCCCTGTAGGGAGTACCTGCTGAACCCGGCAGTGTCCTGGGGCACGGGCTGCCCTCCTTCCTGCTGACAGAGCCAGCACTTACTCATTCAACACCTGCCTCCCACCACCACCACTGCCCTGCACCAGTAGATTTTAACCCCAGTTTACAGATGGGGAGACTGAGGCCTACAGATGTGTTGTCACAAACAGGCATGGGAGCAAAAGATACCAGAACCCAGCCTCCTTGGACCTCACAGATACTCACATGCCTCCTTGCCTGTCTGCTGCCCCTGCCCCTTTAACCGTTCATCCCACAACTCTATCCCAAGCTCCTGTTCTGTGCCCAGTGCTTTGCAACACTCTGGCCTGGCTCAGGGCAGAAGCTGAGCCCCAGTGCCAACCAGGCCCACCACTCTGAGGGTAGAGGGTGGGGTTTGAGGTGTGCAGAGCTACAGAGGTTTCGGAGGATACAGTGGGGCTGACCAGAGGCTGAGCTCTGTGTCAGCCCCATCACACAAGCCCTCCCTCCCAAACCTCCATTAAAATGTACAGGTGACACACATCTGACAGCCCAGGCCTTTATCTCTGTAGAGAGCCTGTTGCTTTTTAGGTTGAAAAAAAAAAGATTACATTGAAATCTCCACTGGAACACCCAAGAAGGTTGTTGCCCCTTTTCTCAGATGGGCTCATTGAGGCCCAGAGCAGACTGTACTCCAACGGGCACAGTGGGGCACAGGGAGCACTGTAGCCACCTGGGCCTCATGGGCAGAGCAGGGCAATGAAACTCGGGGCCCCAGTTAATGGGCCTGCTGGTTGCCTGCTTCCAGGGCCGCCTGTCTTGGGGTCCCTAGTCCTGAGCCCCGTCCTCCCACAGGTTCGCCCCTAGAGCAGATTGTGGCTGCACCTACCAGATCCGAGTACAATTGGCCTCGGCCGACTACCTCGTCCTGGCCTCCTTCGAGCCCCCGCCCGTGACCATCCACCAGTGGAACGATGCCAAGTGGACAGAGGTGAGGCCTCACCTGCTTGCCCCTCGCCACCTGCTTCTCCCAAGGCCAGGATGGCAGGAAATCAGGGGCAGCCCCAGGGCCCAGAATGCCCCAGTCCACTGCCTGGAGCTCCTGCCTTCTGGCCGGGAGGCTCTCCCTTGCAGGACCTGGCTCCACCCTTCCCTTCCTCAGCTCAGCCATCATCACTTCTCCAGTCCTAGTGATTGCTGTCTCTCCCCTCCCCCCAGGTTTCCCACACCTTCTCGGATTACCCTCCAGGAGTCCGCCACATCTTCTTTCAGCACGGGGGCAAGGACACCCAGTTCTGGGCAGGCTGGTATGGGCCCCGTGTCACCAACAGCAGCATTGTCATCAGCCACAGGGTGACCAGGAACCCGCCCCACGCCATGGCGCAGCCCTAGACCTTGCCGGGGCCAGAGGAGGCACCCCACCTTCCCTCCACACTCCATCTCCATAAGCCATCTCTGACTGTCCTCTGACAGCCATTCATCCGTCCTCTTTCTGGGCTAGCCGAGTGCCAAAGGTCCCTTGCAGGCAAGAGCTGAGCCTGTAGGGGGCAGCCCCAGCCCTGACCTGGGCTTACTGTCACATAGCTCTGACTTTTTGTTGTAATAAACGTTTTCAGCAGAACTCGCCTGGGACTGGGGCCAGGGGTGGGGCTACAAGGTCCTTGGCACTTGGGCAGAGAAGCAGCCCCTTCCCTCCAGATAGTGACAGTGCGGCTCAGCCCTGGGAGCACTTTATTGAAACAACTCACAGCACAGTGTTTGAGACAGACAGCATTGGCCGGCCAAATCCCAGAAGGCTGAGAAACTGAGGTCCCAGCATTCTTCCCTGCCCTCCTGGCGGAGAAGGGAGCGATTCCTCCACGAAGGCAACCAGGCCTGAGCAGCCCAGGGCTGGAGGCAGGGGTGGTCCATACACAGAGACAATAAGAGCACTTGGAATCAGGGTGGCCCTGCAGCACGGCCCAAGGCTGGGCCCCCAAAGTCCGACAGTCGTGGCTTTTCTGGGGGGTACTGGGGAGGGCAGGTGCACCCTCAGCTGCTTTTATGCGCCCGCTCTTCTACGTAGAGCTGCATCTGATAGACAGGAATAGACACCATAGTCAGACAGACAACCAGGGCACCTCCTTTGGGGAACCCATGGGGTCTCTGCCCAGGGTGGGGCTGTGTGGCCACTGCCAGGGGTTAAGAGAAGAAAGGATTGGGAGCCTTATGCCAGGCATGCCCTGTCGTTTCCCCTGAGCCTTTGTCCACAAGCCATCTGGTGAGGCCTCAGCACAGGGGCCCCAAGCAGCTCACCTTTAAGATGTCTGATGTCATGGTCTTTAGAGGTATCAGTCGGGGGTCGTGCATGTGGACATCCTGTTCGTCTGCCAGGATCCAGGGGAAGTCCTGGGGAGGGGACCAAGGGAAGGGTAGCAGGGGGCTGGCTCATTGCCCATCTTCACTTTGCTCCCCACTCCCCTTCCAGAACTGGCATCCTCAGACATCAGGAAGCATCAGAGCCACCAGAGAATTGCTGTGGTGCAGAGTCCCAGGTTCCCCCACCAGAAAGGCCTAGTCTGTAGATCTGAGCTGGCCTGGGAGCCCCAGTGACTCAACATGCCCCAAACACCAGTTTGGAAACTGGATCAAGGCTCCCCTCCTCTCAGTGCTGAGTGCCCAGGTGGGGCGCTGACAAGGTGGTGACCACAGAGCTGATGCAGGAGAGCTACTGATGCCAGGCGCTGCCATAAGCAGTGTGATGAGTACCCGGCCGAGGCAACACCCCTTCTCACACAGAACTCTCATTCTCAGCGCCTCCCGACTGTCTCCTGCCCACCATCCTACACCAGTCCCATCTCTCACCTTGATGACCTGGATCTTCTCCATGTTGCGAGTGGCGGCTTCTCTCGTGTGCACTAAGACAGTGAAGGTACAGCCTAAAAAGGCCAGAGTTCGGTCAAGCCTGGGCCACCCCATGCCTACCACTGGACACAGCCTTTTCCCACACAGCCTAACTGGCACGGCAGCCCCACAGAGTGTGAACCCAGTGCTCAGACAAGACACTCAACAGGGAGACTTAACCCCAGGTGGAGTCAGTCAGGGAGGCCTCCTCAAGTAGGAGGGTTCTTAAGAGGGGTTCTACAAGGCAGGAAGGAAGAGAGGAGGCTTGGTGCAGCCAAGCAGGGACCCAAGGACACAGGCCAACACGGAGCCATGGAAATGCCCAGGGAAGGGGTGGGGACGAGCACACCTGGGGGGTTGTGGTCCAGAACAGCATCACACACACTGATCTTCAGGATGAAGGCTCGGAGCAGCTGTTCCACGTGAGACAGCAGGGAGTCGGAGCTGGGAAGGAGAGAGGAGGAGGTTCTCCCAGCACATGGGCATCCCCCCTCCCTCTGGCAGGCAATCAACCCTGGAAGCAGCCCTGGGGGTAGAGGGCCTGGCGCTTCTGAGGGCCTGCCTACTTGATTCCACATGGTTAAAATCCTCTGGGGAGTTTAAAACCAAAGCCTTGTCCCATCCCAGGCTAATTAAGTCAGAACCGGTTGGTGGTGAGCATAAGGAACCCTAGTAGGTGGTTCTAATGTGCAACCCAGTCTAAGAACCAGGACACCAGGCCAGGAAGGGACAGGGCTTGCTTGAGGCCACACAGCAAGTAGGGACAGATTCTAGTGCCCTGACCTTACCACAGGAAGCTGGCAGCTGACCAGCCCAACACAGCCACCCAAGGTCAACTTCTAGTTGACTATGGACTGGATGCTTGACTGGGAAGTCAGGAAACTGGGTCTGTGTCCTGGCTCTGGGTGACCAGGTCAAGATCATCTGAGAACCAGGACACAGTTGATTGATTTCTGCATCTATAAAATGAGGTTGGGACCAGCCATTTGCCAATGCCGTGATTTTCCAGGTGTGATACAGGAGGGATTTCTGTGTAACCTGTGTGACGTCCACAGAGACTGCTGGGTGGCCAGCTGTGCCTCGGCCACTAACAGGCCTCATTAGGGTGGCACACCTCACCACGTGTCCTCGCGGGCCTTTAGCAAGGCATTCGGGGGTTGCCTTAAAGGGGTTAGAGTAGGGGTATTGCTAGGGAGCCTGTGGATGGGGAGCAAGGCAGCGCACCTGATGGATAGCAGCGGGGGCTGGGTGATTTCAAAGACGAATTTCTCCACTGGGCGGTGCTCCTTGTCCAAAATCACTACCACCACTTTCTCCACGTCATTCTGCAAGGACAAGAACCCCCTCCTCCAGAGCTGGGTCCCTGCCTCCCCTTTCCCCCGCCCACTCCACTCCCTGCCACCTGCTCCCTGCCCAGGGAAGGTTGGGAAAGACACTCTCAGTCCTGCTCAGCTTCCAGGCCCAGAGTCCCTGGGATCCCAGAAAGAGGTTTGAGAAGTTGAGCAGGCACCCCAGTGGTACCCACGGAGAGGAAAGGATGCTGGGTCCCATTGTGATGCTAGGATGTCTCAGGGAGCAGAACAGATAGAGGGAGGAATCCCTGAAGGGCCAAGCCCAGACAGAACTTGGGGCAGAGGGAGAGAAAGGAACTTGGGAGAACGACCCAAAACCCTCAAGGCAGGTCCCACTCATCGAATTCCAGGAACCAAGGCTCCAGGCCCAGCATGCCTTGAACATACCCACATGCCCTGGGGCCTGTCCCTGGGCAAGGGTGGTCTCCAGAGAGCAGGGAATAGGCTTCTGGGTGTTATTAGTCATATGGACCCGAAAGTGTCCCAGCATTGCCCCATCCTGGAGCATGGAGGGGCACTGGAGGCAGGGTAGGCTGGGGGCCTGGTGTTCTCACCTTCTCCAGGAGTGGCTTGACGCAGTGCAATGTGTCCTGGATATACTGGTTCAGCTCCGGGTGACAGGACATCTACACACAACCCCCACGATGGCTGGTGAGGTTGCAGCACTGATGGGGGGACCCCTGACACCCTCTCCAGCTGCCCAAGGCCCTGCCTGCCTTTGGAGAAAGGCCCAGCTCTTCCCTAGGGCTCCCCGCTAAGAAACAGACTACCCAGCATGAGGCTAAGAACTGAACTATCCACAGAGGGGAAGAAGTTAGAAGATCCTAAGAATTCAGTCCCAACATCAGCATTTAATACAGCATTAGGAGTTCCTAATGCGAGGCCACTGAGCTCCTCCAGAGTCTAAGATGTCTCTAAATTGTGGAGGTTTGGGTATACGGGCATTTTTCCAGAGAAGAGATTCAGGAATTTAATCCATTTCAAACATTAAGAATCTGGAACTAAGGACCTGAGTGGCCTCAGGCTTAACTCCTCTTTGCTTACTTCATCTGTGGAAGATCTCATTTAAAAAGAAAAAGGGAGGATTAAGTGAGACAAGTACCTAGTATACAGTGTTGTTTAGTTGTTAAGTTGGGTCTGACTCTTGCAACCCCATGGGCTGGAGCCCACCAGGCTCCTCTATCCATGCACTTCTCCAAGCAAGAATATTGGAGTGGGTTCCCATTTCCTTCTCCAGGGATTTTCTGGACCCAGGGATTGAACCCCGATCTCCTGCATTGGCAGGTGGATTCTTTACCACTGAGCCACCAGGGAAGCATGCTACGCAGTGGGTACTCAGTCAGTGCTGATTCTTGTTTTTCATTCTCCCTATATATCTTTTTGTTGTTTTTTGTTCCCCACCCCCACCCATATCTTTTAAGCTTCCACCACCTTCCAGTGTTCAGTCACTGCTACTGCTGCTGCTAAGTCGCTTCAGTCGTGTCTGACTCTGTGCGACCCCATAGACGGCAGCCCACCAGGCTTCCCCGTCCCTGGGATTCTCCAGGCAAGAACACTGGAGTGGGTTGCCATTTCCCTCTTCAATGCATGAAAGTGAAAAGTGAAAGTGAAGTCACTCAGTTGTGTCCGACTCTAGCGACCCCATGGACTGCAGCCTACCAGGCTCCTCCGTCCGTGGGATTTTCTAGGCAAAAGTACTGGAGTTGGGTGCCATTGCCGTCTCAGAGTGTTCAGTCATTTGTTCTAATATTTACTGAGTGCTTTTTAAGGGGCAAGAACTTCTAGAGGCTGATGATATAGTCACATGTATTTACTGCTTCCTGTGCCTTTTAACCTAAAACAAACTGTTACAATTAGGATAAACGAGAGGAGAGAGAAGGTGCCTGAGTTTATAGGAATCCCCTCCAAACTAACCATTCATCAGCTTCAGGAGACCTTTAAAAATCAAAGATGGCGGGGCAGGGGGACTCTAATCAGAGGAGCTGGTCCCTAACTTCTGGCAAGGGGAATTCCCAGTTCAGAGAGGAGGGAAGGAGATGCCATGGCAGTGAGGGATGGGAGGTTGTGGAGCTATTAGCTGCTTCTGTGAACTAGAAGGCAAGGTCAGGCCGCTGAGGAATGAGGGCGCTGAGCCTGAAGGTGGAAGAGAGTTAAAAATCCCCTCTCCATCCGCTCTGTGATTTGGCGGTGACCCAGTGCACCCAACCTGGCTGTGGGGGCTCACCTGGACAGGCACGTTGTACTTCTTACGCTTCTGGAAGATGCCCACCGGGTAGACCTCACGCACGTAGAGGATCAGGTGCACCGCCACCTCCAGGAACTCGCAGAGCACATCGGCCACCACTGAGAGGGGGACAGAACCCGGTGCGCTCGTGGAGGGCGGGGGAGCCCGCTAGCCCTGGCCCTCCCTCGCCCCCTGCCCCAGGTCCAGCCTCCCTACCTTGACCAAAGTTGAGGTCCTGTCGCGTGAGCGTGGTCATCCTTCCAGACACCTGGGGGGTGGGGCAGGAGCTAGTTCCAGAGGCCCAGGCAGCCGCAGGGCCCGCCCACTCCCACTACCCCTCCCCTCGACCTGGGAGGGAAACCGGGTAGGGCTGCCCGTCCCTTCTCATAGAATCAGAGCAGCTGGGAAAGCGCCCCCCACCACCCCCGCCCCACGCAGGTGTTAGAGCTGGGAGGCAGCCTAACGCCTGCGATCAGCCTCTGTGCACTGGCCGCTTCGGCCTGCAGTCTTGTGGCGCTAGGAAAGGCCAGAGTTGTGCCCGCATAAAAGGGCACGGCAGCGGCCTCAGAGGGAACAACTGGATGCGCAGGGCCGGGAACGTAGAACTGGACACGCGGAAAGCGAAACTAGGCTAGAATTAGGACTTCACCCTCTGCGAGGCTAGATTCCTCCCCTGCGAGAATCCCGCCCCTCCCCTCTCTCCCCGTACCGGCTCCGGCCTCGATTCCCGGCTAGGGGCCCGGCCCCCAGCGAGGGAGACCACCGATCGGGTTAATTCCGCGCGCCTCCCGCTCAACCCGCGGCCAGGGCGCCGCTCCGTGACGTCCGCGGCGCTCCGCCGGGTCCTAACGCCGGCTTCCAGCCACGCCCACTCCCCGCTCAGCCAACCACGGGTGCGGGAGGGAGGGGCTGTCACAGGGGTGGGCCCTGTCCGGGCGCCAAAATGATCCCAAGTCTGCTGATGCTGCGCCACGCCGCTTCCTTTCAATTAAAGGTGAGCGCAAAAAAAACCCACACAACTTTGGTCTCCACTTCGGATCGCAACATATTTTCCTCCTCAGGGCATTTCTCTCGCTTTAGGACGTAAAGGACGAGGGCGGGTAGGTGTTGCTGGTGAGAGCCACTGTGGGTCACAGACGGGCACTCTGGACAGCGACATCTACCGCTAGCTCCAAAGTCACCATCCCCGGAATCTCAGCTGCCCAACCGAAAGTGAATCCGCCGGCTCCGGGGCGGGGATAGGGGAGGGCCGGCGAGCACCTGGGACGTCCCCGTTCCCACCGTCATCTGGAGCCTAAATGCAGCCGGTCTTTACCTCCCAAGAAGAAAAAACCTCCCGGGATATGCATCGTAACAACAGCTGACATTTATAGAGCCGTTTCCCAGGTGGCTCAGCGGTAAAGAATCCGCCTGCCGGTGCTGGAGACGCAGGAGACAGGGGTTCCATCCCTGGGTGAGGAAGATCCACTGCAGGAGGAAATGGCAACTCACTCCAATGTTCTTGCCTGGATAAGCCCATGGACAGAGGAGCCTGGCAGGCTACAATCCATGGGATGGGGTCTCAAAGAGTCGAACACGACTGAGCATGTACACAAAGCACAAGAACAAGCCAAGTGCCAGAGACTGAGCTAAGTGTGTCCGTGAACCAGCTCACTAAATTCTCAAAACAATTCCACTGCAACAGTTGCTATTATTGTCCCCGTTTTACAGATGAGCCAAACAAGGGTCAGAGGGGTGAAGTAACCTGCCCGAGTTACACAGCTACTGGCGGAGGGTGTGGACACAGATGTCTTCTGCCACTTCACTTTATAGCCCGAATGTTCCCCAGAGGCATGGACTCTGGAAGGGCTGAGAGGATCCTGAGAAATAATATTAATATTAAAAATAATTCCTAACATGAACACCCACTATGTTTCAAGTATTGATTTCTTTAATTTTTTCATTAACAATAACAGCCAAGCCTCCATTTTACAGTCCTACTTCATAGATGGTAAAACTGACTCAGAGATGTTTCCTAATTTGCCCAAATCACACAGCTGGAATACAAACCCAGTTCTGACTTCTATTCTAACTCCAGGGCTTCAACTTATTTTCAACTCCTTTATTTTACAGGTGGAAAAACTAAGGTCAGGGTAGTGGCTGTGGAGTATAAACAACAGACCAGGGACAGAAATCTGGGGATCTTGTCTCTGACCTCCAGGGACACAAAAGCTTGTTAGAAATCATGCCCATCTGTTGGTACACAGATCTAGCCAAGAAAGTTTACTGTTTACTGCTTAGTATCAGCAACCTGCACCCCTTTCACCCCAGATGCTTTCAAACCTGCATTCACACACTTCATATGGCAGTGGTGATGGGGGAGAGAATAAGTAACCTGGCCCATTAAGCCAAAAATGCCAACAGAGCATTTCTCAGAAGCAGTCCCAGGAAATCTGCATCAAAATCCCCGGGGAGCCCGTTAAACACTTGGAACCTGGGCTTCCCAGACCTATGAGATCAGTCGGGGTGCACAATAGGGCACTGGCCCTTTAACAAGCTCCCAGGGGGCTGATGCCAAAGAAAGTATGGGAATTGCAACCACCCTAATTGCTTAGGGAAAGTCTGCATTTCATAATATTGCAATGTTTAACCCAATAGAATGAAGGATTTAATTTAGAAATGGATGTGCCTGGCAGCACAGCAATCCTTCCCAAGATCTGGAGACCCTGCCCACATCACATAGGAGAGGACCATTTCCACATGGAGCCAGCTGAGCAGCTCACTTGTTTGTAGGCAGGTGTCCCCTGGCTCCTTGAGACTTAATCACTGTGGATGCTTGGGAAACTGGGGGAAATGAGTGTCCCTCTTTGCCCCTCCCTGGAGGTTGCTCATGCAGCATTTTCATTGGTAACAGAAAGTGGCAGTCTTAAGGGGGCAATTCCTTGTGAAAAGTCCCTTAGGATGGAGCTCTAGGTAGCAGAAGCTCAGAGCCCAGTTACTGTTTCAGAGTAGCCTCCAAGGCACAATGCAAGTGACCTGGGGACTCATGCCAGTGTTCCTTCCATTGACCCTAAGCTCCAGCCCCCTGCCCTAAGAAGACATAGTGCAAGCCACTCAGAGGTCTCCTGCCACACACAGCTGAAGAACTTCAGAGAAACCTTGGTAGACAAACACCCCAAAACTCACATTTTTCCAGTGAGGACACTGAGGTCCAAACAGCTTTGTCTGACCCTGGGGTACCTACCTTGTCAACTAGAAACTGGATAAAAATACCTGTTTGGGGCTTTGGATTCAGAGCTAGCGATTAACAGAGGATGGGGGGCTAGGAGACAGATGAGGAGGGATCAAACTAATCTGACTCCATCCCCCAAAAGGCCTCCATCTCATTTGTGAAATGAACAGGCTGGACAGATGTTCCCTAAACCTCTGATGACCTTGGGTTCCAAAGGGGCCAAGAAGCTGGGGATAGGCAGGGGCAGGGGGCTGAATCAGCATGGGACCATGAGAGAGTTCTGTGAGAGTCATCTGTCACTTCTGTCCACACGGCATCTGATTTTTCGTATCGTAATCACATCAGCATGATGGATGGTCATGGGACCTAGATTACATTATGGAGTTAATTTATTACATTTTTGAATACCCATTTGCTGGGAGTCTGTTTTTCAAAGTTATTTGCATATTCTTCACCATAACAACAATATGTAAGAGGGTACCTGGGAAGGAAGGGTAGATGTTTAGGAGGAGAAAGAGCTTATTTGCTAACTGCAGCAGGTTCCTGAGGGTCTTCAATAGGAACAGAAAGAAACTCAGTCCCTAGAGACATTTAAATTGAAACTGAGAGAAGATGAGATGTAAGAATTTTGCCAAGACTGCACAGACAAAGGAAGATTCCTGGGGTTCACTGAACAACACACAATGAATGAACAGGGTGTAACAACAAGAAATGAAGTGTCCAGACCCCTAAGATATTTCCTTTTGTTCCCAGGATGATCACAGGACATAGCATCCATCCCATCCCTGCCTAAGGTTCCCAGGACACCAGACACAGGAAGGCGGGAGGAGCCACAAGAAAGTCAGCCAAGTTTAGCCTGGTGACAATCCCACTGTCACCAGTGGACAGTGCTGACAGTGGGATTCACCGCAATGCTCAGGAACCCAGCCAGCTGGGACACCCCCTGAGCAGAGGCCCAGCCTCATTCATTCTCTGGGTTCAGCACCTCCCCAATGCCTGGCCAGATCCAGGTTCTAAATGAATGTGTGTCCAATGAGCGAATGAAAGAATCTGAAGGAATGAAATGATGGTGGATAGTGACTCACTGACACTTGCCTGACATGAGTCCTTATTGAGTCTGGATGAAGAGCAAAGACCTCTTTGCTTTTCAGTGGGCGGGCTCTAGGTGGTGGTGTGCAGAGAAGAGCTGCTTTCACAAACAAGCAAGAGCTGCAGAATGCACTCCCCACGGTGCCCTTCACACCCTGCTGTGAGAGGCTGCTGCTTCTCTCCCTACCACTGCCCCTTAACCAGATGAATCTCAATGTCTTCATCTGTAAAATGGGATCGTGGTAGCACCAATTGCATAGAGTTGAGCAAGGAATACGTGTGATAATGTTTGTAAAGACACAAAGTATACAATGTCTGGCATGTAAATACCCAATTAATGGCTGTGATGATGATGATATTAAGGTTGACACACACACACACCACCTAAGCCCCTAGAGCAAACACTCTGGACCAGCCATCACACCTTTCAAAACCCCATCCAAAACATTCATAGCTGTGCCCCTCTTGCTATTTCCATTTCCCCGGGCAGCAGGAACACCCCCCCCAAATGCCCTGAAGGGGAACGTACATCCTCATGGCCCAATATGCCTAAAGATAAGGGGCTACAGCTGAAATCAGCACCTCTCCCTGCTCATCTGGCCTTCTGATGTGAGGCCGGACCTATACAGCTGCCCCAGATCCTGGGGTCCACTGCTGGCCTCAGACTCAGGTCACAGCCCTGGCCTTACTACCCCAGTAACACTGGACAGCCTCCAATATATCATCAATGAGGGCAGAGCCCCCATGCCATTTCCTCCCCAAGGTTCTGCTGACTTTCTAGTGTCATTGACCCCCTTGTTGGTCAGGGGGACCTTACAGATCATTTCTTCCTGAACTTTGAAACTTTATCCACAGAAGTGCACAGAAACACTAACTGTTATTCACATTTTAGGGGTTGCCAGGCCCTCTGAAGTCATCCTGGACCACAGGGTAAGAGACCTTGATCCAGCTCAACTGCCAATTTTTAAAAATAACTGCTTTACTGAGATATAATTAAATAAATAATAAATATAATTCAATAAAGAATCCTTTTTAAAGCATGCAATTCGGTGGTTTTTAATATAGTCACAAAATTGTGCATCCATTGCCAATATCTAATTCTAGAACATTTTCTTTGCTCCAAAAAGAAAAACCCACACACATATTGGCAGCCACTTTCCTACTCTCGCCTTCTCCCAACCCCTGGCAACCATCCCCTAGAAAACTTTCTGTCTCTATGGATTTGCCTATTCTGAACATTTTATGTAAATCACACAATACACAGCCTTTTATGTCTGGTTTGTTTCACACAGCATACTGTATTCAAGGTTCATCCAGACTGTGGCATGTATTGGTACTTCATTCCTTTCTGTGGTCAATATTCCACCACATGCATATACCACATTTTGTTTATTCACTCATCAGGCTATGGGTATTTGAGTTGTTTCCACTTTGGCCATTCAAACATGGAGAAACTGAGGCCCAGAGTCACCAAAACCTGGATGGGACAGGATTCCAGACTTCTCCTAACATCTACTTTTCTCCACAGCATCACTCTGGGAGGCCCCAGAGAACAGAATCCAAAAGATCACCCTACCGATGAATATCCATCACAACAGCATTGGAACCAGAGGAGCCAATAATTCACTTCTGGTTCAGTAAATGCTGGGCCACAGCTTCATCCTGGACAGGGGCAATCATGCCCACTGTCGTCCTCCCAGGCCCAAGCTACCACTGCCTCTTTTCTGCCGCAGTTTCCAGCTGGTCTCCCTGCTTTTGTCCTTGCCAAATGCAGTCTATTCTTAACTTTGGGAATCAGAGCCCGTTAGTTAAAACCTGAATCAAATCATGCAGGGTTTCCTTGGTGGCTCAGCGGTAAAGAATCCGCCTACCAATGCAGATTGAATTCGGGTTCAATCCCAGGGTCAGGAAGATTCCCCTGGAGAAGGAAATGGCAACCTGCTCCAGTATTCTTGCCTGGGAAATCCCATGGACAGAGGAGCCTGGCAGGCTATACAGTCCATGGGGTCACAAAAGAGTAGAATATGACTTACCAACTAAACAACAAATCAGATCATGTCTCTGCTCAGCTCATAACCCAATCCATACTGGAGCCCCACAGGCTGATAATATTCCTATTACAATAACAATAGTTGATAATTTTTCTAGATCATATGCTGTGGGGCCAGGACCTGAGGAACATTATCTCCTTACACAGCCGTTGCACTTAATCCTTGATGCCTGAGAGTTAGGGCTAGCGGTGAGCTCAGAGAGGTTAGGCCACTTGAAGGAGAAGGGGAATGGCATCAGAAAAGGAGACCAGGCATCTAGCCTGACTACAGAGCGGAGCTCTTAAACCTCTGAGCCATAATTTGCCACCCTCTGGAGAAAGAAGACAGTCGAAATGGAAGCCGCTGGGACAGCTCTGGGGGCCAGGCAAGACTGATGCTTCGCGTAAACCCGGCCCGCCCCACCGCTCTTTGATCTTTGCTGTGCTGGTGGCCCCACTGACCCCGCCGTGAGTTATGGGGGCCGCGGGACCCATACATAGCATTCCTGGACTCCCAGGGTCGGCACTCTGCGAGTGATGAATGAGCCGGCCCCGAGCGCTGGCTTTGTCCTGTCTGGACCGGGTTTTGGAGCGTCAGACCTATTTTGGACGGGGCGTGGCGAGAAGCGGACTGTGTGTGTGTGTGTGTGTGTGTGTGTGTGTGTGTGTTAGGTAGGGGGACTGTCTTTTTCCCCTTCCCTCAGGCGGACTGTGTGTGTCTGTGTGTGTGTGTGTGTGTGTGTGTGCGTGTGTTAGGTAGGGGGACTGTCTTTTTCCCCTTCCCTCCCAGGGTGTGAGAGTGGGGAGGGGGCTCTAGTGCAGCCGTCAGTGCGCCCGAGTCTCACCTGATAGAGCTTTAAAGACCCCCTAGAATCCCACATGGAAGAGCGACCCCTCCCAGAACCTCGCCCCCAACTCCGCTCACTTTCCGAAGCTGCAAAAGCCCCGCGGTGCGCGGCCCCGCCTTCCTCGTACCGGGCGTTTCTTCCGTCCCATTTGACAGCCTAGGCGGAATAATCCTTTTGGAGAACCGCCGGCCCCTGCTCGGCCAGACTCGCCGCAGCTAAGCGCTCAGCCCCGATCCATTGTTGGGGTCCGCCAGGGACCCCCTGCCGCGGCCCTTTGTCGCCCGCTCCCGAACGGGCCGCTCTAGAGGCGCCACCGCTGCCCGCGCCCCGCCCGTCCCACGCGCTCCAGGCCGCGCCGAGGCGGCTCTTGCACCGGGAGGAGTGGGCCCGCCTCTCCCGGTGCCCGCAAGGCCGCCCGGCTGCGCCCGCCTTTGTCTACCTTCTTTGTCTGCCCCGCGCCCTCGCGGCGGCGGCGGCGGCTAGGCCTCTGGGGAGCCGGACCGGAACGCCGAGCGCAGCTGGCAAGGGCGCGCTGGCCGGGAGCGCGCTGGGCCCGGCTCGGCCCAGGGCTGCCCCTCGGCTGGGGGCAGCGGAGCCCTCTCCCCGCCACCCCTCCCTCTCCCCTCCCCGTGTTCCCGCCCCCTTCCCTCCCGCCCGTCCCCCTCCCCCTTCCCTCCAGCCCCGCTCAGCCTCGGCACATCCTCCTGCCGCCCGCGCACCTCTCCGCGAGGTCCTGGCTTCGAGGCTCTGCCCTCTGCTGCGCTCGGCTCCCGCAGGCGCTCGGCCCCGAGCCCCTCGGCCCCCGCCCCGCCGGTCAGACAGGTAAGGCATGGCCTTGGCCCGCCCCCGGCCCCGCCCTCCTGCCTCACCTGGTTGCGCGCCCGGACAAAGGTGGGCTACCTGGAGCGCTCAGGAGCCAGGCGCGCTGGGGACCGAGGCTGGAAGTGAGGATGCTGCTTTCTTCCCTGTCCTCCCGGCCCTCGGACACGTCGGTCGGTGGGTCCGCCGCCTCCCCTCCTCGACGCGTCTCCCCTCAGCTCCTGGCTCTGCTCCTGGGCTCCTCGTCTGCCCACCTTCCTCCGGGCACCGACTTTTCCACGTTCTGACACTGCCTCGCGTGCGTCCTCGCCTCGCTCTCCCGGACTCATTTCTCGCCCACTCTCCTCCTCCGCACTAGCCTTCTCCCTGTGGAATCCTGTCTCTTTGTCTCTCTGTCTCTGAGTCTCCGGGTGGTCTCTCGGGCTGAGGATCCCAGTCTGACGTCGTTTGAAGAAGCTCGAAAGACTCCCCGAGCCCCGGGCAGAGCTGGCAGGAGTGTCCTCGGCTTTTAGCGAGGCTACCTACCGGGCTGGGGTGTGTACAGGGAGAGGGAGGCTCTAGGTGCGCCCCCACCCCGGCCAGCACTGCGGGTGGTCCCGCGCCTTCCCATCCTGACCCGGACCAGTTCCGCGCCCTAGTGATCCCGACGGCTCTGGGCTAGCTCTTCTGGCCCCGGTTCAGGCCCTCTCCCTGCCCACTGCCTGCTTTTCTCCAACCGCGCACCGGGGTCTCAGGCGCCTGAGGGAACCAGGTTTGAGACGTGAGGCCTCTTGGGTTTCCCGCTAAGTCCTCCCTTGCTCCTCTGGGTGCTCCCTCAGCCCTCGCCTCGGTCTGCTCTCTTGCTCAGAGCACTCTTCCACGCTGCCCACCTCCCAGCCTGGTGGCATGGAAGAAGTGCCCTAGTGTTGGTTCAGTACCCCTCCGGAGTCAGGCAGACGGAGGCTGAGGGACAGATCCTGGACAAAGGAACGTACTTCTCTGAGCCTCAGTGTCTCCTTGATAACTCGGGGATAATAGCACCCACCTACAGGGATGTGTGTGGAAATGGTTTTTTACCATATCGAATGTCTGTGCAGCAGGCACTCGGTGGCCATGGGTGATTCTACAGTCTCTGGGTAGGTGGGGACGAGGCTCCACAGAAAGGGGGAAATGGATCCAAAATTCAAGGCTTAGAGACCCTGAAAAGAAACCTGACTATGGCCCCTCCCTTATCACAATCACCTCCCTCTACACACTCTTCCAAGCTCTCTTCTCTCTTTCTCTCCCTCCTCTTCTCTCCTTGTCCTAAAATCAGAGCTTAAAAATCAGAATAAAAGGGGCCTCTGCTTTCAAAATGAGATCAGTGTGGCTGTTGATGTTGTCAATAGCTGGTCATTGATTGTGAGACATCCGTGTGCCTCATTGCCAATTCCAAATCTCCATCTTGTACCCATTTCTTTTTGTTTGTTTGTTTTTTAAAAATATGTATTTATTTGGCTGCACCAGGTTGTAGTTGCAGCATGTGGGACCGAGTTCCCTGACGAGGGATGGAACCTGAACCCCCTCCATTGGGAGTGCAGAGTCTTAGCCACTGGACCACCAGGGAAGTCCCTCTGTTTCTTTTTCAATGTCTCTCACTTACAAGCCACTTCCTTTCCTCTGGGGGGATTGTCTTTTGGACCCTGAACCTGCTGGGGAATCACTCAAACCCTCTGACCATCTGTGTCATCACGACAGGTGGCACACGACTCCAGGAGTTAGGCAGTGATGTGGACTTAGTGGCATAATGCGGGCAACTTTATAACATCGCCTGACTGGCAGGTTCTGGATTCTCCTAGCTGGGTTTTTCAGCCCCAGCCAGGACTGGCAGCCAGAGCCTTTCTCTTTAGAGAGGCAAGAATGGGACTGAGAACACACACACCCACACATACACCGTCCAGACTCCTGTGCACTGCCCTTCCTGCCACTTTCACTGCCTTCCTCACCGTTCAGTCCACCGCCCTCCCTATCCCTAAACCCCTCAATGGCTCCTTGTTTCCACTAAATTAACGACCTTGCCTGCCTCCCACCATGCCCCCATCAGCATCAGTTTTCAGCCATGATAGAAGGCTGGTCATCTCCATGCCCTGATGGACTCTGAACTCTTCCCTCTATTTGAAATGTCTCCCCTTGCAGGCCAAGGTCAGATGGCCCATGCTGTGGGAAGCCCTCCTGCTTCCCCTTTGCCTCCCTGTCTCTCCTGGGCTGCACTTCCCTGGTCGGGGTGGGTCTTGTTCCACTTACAGTCCCAGTGCCTGAGACACAGCAGGTGCTCTGTCCATATTTGTTCTGATGAATGGAATCCTTGGCTAAGGGGACAGGGATGAAAATTGCAAACCATAGGTTATCCCTGGGTTCCACTGGATCCTGCTGGCCAGGCCAGGGGCAGAGTGGGCTCCAGAGCAAAGGACCAGAGCTGGGGCAGTTGGAGAGGGAGCAATTCTCCTGGAAAGTCCCTGTGGCACCAGGGCCTCTGCGTGCCTCCAGAAGTTGAGGATGATTTCTGTGCCTGATTGTAACAGAGGAAATAGACCAGACAGGGAAGCAGCTGCCTGAATTCAGCAGACTAGCTTAGCAGTTGTGTGGCCCGCACCTTCACTTGTTTCAGCCAGAAATGTGACAGAGAGATTTTGCATCCTGGCCTCCTGATTCCGTATTCTAGGGTGAGCAAGAGCTGGGCATGTTCCTGGGGTGGGGAGGAGTCATCGGGCATCACTCCACTCGCTCCTTCAGGTGAGATTCCCTTCTCTTGCTGCACCATGCCCTCTGTTTGTCCAACCCCAGCCCTTCCTCTCAAGGGGGCCCGTGGAGCACATGTCTCCTCAGGAAAGACCCTGCCCCCACGCCAGTTCCCAGCTTTGGCAGCCACCCGCCCCCCCCCCCCCACTACAACACCATGGCCTGGCATTGACTGTCTGAGATATCTTCCTGAGTGGGTATAGGGGCACAAGTACTAGAATCCAGAGCAGCTGGGATGACATAATTGCAGAACCTCAAGTTTTTAGGACCCCCCTCTGTGCCAGCCTATGGGTTAAGGCCCCCATTTTGTCATATCTAAAAGTCACAGCATCGGCACTGGTATTAGTTACTGAGTAAGGAGAAGGCAGTGGCACCCCACTCCAGTACTCTTGCCTGGAGAATCCCATGGACGGAGGAGCCTGGTAGGCTGCAGTCCATGGGGTCGCTGAGAGTCGGACATGACTGAGTGACTTCACTTTCACTTTTCACTTTGATGCATTGGAGAAGGAAATGGCAACCCACTCTAGTATTCTTGCCTGGAGAATCCCAGGGACGGGGGAGCCTGGTGGGCTGCCGTCTATGAGGTCGCACAGAGTCAGACACGACTGAAGCGACTTAGCAGTAGCAGCAGCAAGCATAAGATGACATGGTCAAAATGTGGCCTTTGAAGTCAGGTGGCCACAAGTTCAAATCCCCACTCTCCCATTCACTCTACTGTGTGACCTTGAGCAAATCCTTCAAATCTTTGTCCCGATGTTGATCCACTGTTACTGTCATTATTACCTGAAAAATATTGTCCACTTCAAGGGGCTAAATTAGATAATACACATAAAGCCCTAAGTCTTAAGAATAGTCGATGCCCTGTAAATAATACCCAAACACTGACTTTTCAGATGTGGGACTGAAGCCCAGAAAGGTTAGTTGGCTTGCCCAGGGTCACACAGCTATTAAATGCTGGGGCCAGGATGCACAGCCAGGCTTGCCTGACTCCAGGTGTCTTTCTGCCCCACACTGGCCTCTTCCAGAACTGACAGCAGGCATTTTATCACTTGATGATTAAGTGATGGGTGCAACAAAATTGTCTGGGAACCAAGATAATAACATTTGGGGGATGAGGGCACCAAGGGGATGGCTTAGGAGAGGAGGAGGAGGGCTGGCCAGTACCTGTAATGTAGCAGGAGGTAGGACTCCACCCATCTTCCCCCCAAAATAATACCCTTACATAGATTTTTGTGAGGTGTGAGGCCTTGGGAGGGTGGGAATTCCCAAGGCTGCTGATGGAAAAAATAAAAGCAGATGGAGCTGCCCCTGTGGGGAAGCCAAACCTCATTTGCCAAGACAATGGTCCCCTCCAGGCGGGCCTGGGCCTGTGCTGACCCGCCCCACCGAAGCCATCAATCACCCCACTGAGGACTGAGGACGGGGCTACCTGTGTCCACCCCCTGCACATGCAGGCACAGATGCACGAACACTTCCAGGAACCCACCCCCAAGCCCCACGCCCGCTCTTTCCCCTCCTCATAATAACAGCAGCTACTGTTTATTGCAGCCTTACTGGGTACCACTCACTGTATATCTTTACCTCCCTTCATTCTCGAAACCTCCAGCATTTTATAGGAGAGGAAACTGAGGCTCAGAGGGGTTAAATGATTCGACCGGGGTCACATAGCTCTTTTCGGTCTGTTCAGGGGGCTCTCCCGTGGCTCAGAAAATGGGTTTGGATTGACATGTGTGTGTTTGAATCAGTAATAATTATATCTGTGCCTCCCTCTGTCACTGGGCCTGCGGCCTCCCTGCCGGGTCAGAGTGGGGACCTCTAGATGGCAAAGACTGTGTTTTTACCCACAGATTAGAAGCTCCCTCCAGCAAAGTTTTCCCCATGTCCTGGGAACATCTGAGGCCAGAGTTGTGGGTCCCCTTGCAGACTGGGAAATCCTTAAGGGAAGCAGTCAGATCTCCCCCATTAGACTGGAGGCTTCCTGGGATGGAGGCTGCTTTTCTTACTCAAACAAGAGCTCCCTGAGGACAGCAGCTGTTTCTCATCAGTCTTAGAGTCCTCCAAGGTGAGACCTAGACCTTCCCTGTTAACCATGAGAGCTCCCCAGGGCAGGGTTTCTGTCCCAGTCAGAGTTTACTGGCAGTTTCCAGAAGCAGGGACCAGGTGTTCAGACTGTAGCATCTTCCCTTGCATGGCACCCAGGCTCTGCACCCAGAGGGGATCAGCAAGTGCTGACTACCTGATGTCACTCTCCATCCTGGTGCTGCATGGTCAAGAAGCAGAATTCTCTGTGTGAAGCCGGGTTGGCAGACCTGTGCAGGATGGGTGGGGTCTGGCTGTTCTGAAGCCTGGGGAGGGGCTGAGAGGCCCCTTCCTGTTGAACAGGTGTCACTTTAAGGGTGCAGAGCCTCAGAGAGGCAGGATAGATGGATAGGGACTAGCTCAGGACTGTCAGGGTCAACCTGCCAACAAGCACCCTCCACCCAAGGCAGCTGTTTCAAGTCTCACCCCCAACACCCCCCAGTAAGCTCATCTTTGCTACCTTCCCACCCACCTACACTGCCTGAGTTCCTTCTGTACCTAGAAATGTCCCCTCCTCCAAACTACACAGAAGTTCTAATTTCCTAAATAGTCAAATCTCATGACAGGTTAATAATCCCATTTCACAGACAGGGAAATTATGACTTATGATGAGGTGTGATGGTGGGAGGGATTGTGGGAGGGGCTAGAAAGGCAAAATCTGGTCCCAAATTGCCTTAGGAGGAGCCCAGCTGGTGAAATTAAGATCCAGCTCCCCCTCCCCCACCCTCATTGAGGACAGAACTATTTTGTGATTATTTTTTTATTTGTTTATCTTTGGCTATGCTGGTTCTTTGTTGCTGCACAAACTTTTCTCTAGTTGCGGCAAGCGGGGGCTACTCTCCAGCTGTGTTGTGTGGCCTTTTCATTGCCGTGACTTCTCTTCCTACAGAGCATGAACTCTAGGGCAAGCGGGCTTCAGTAGTTGTGGCTCTGGGCATTAGAGCACAGGCTCAATAGCTGTGACACACAGGCTTAGTTACCCCAAGGCATGTGGGATCTTCCTGGACCAGGGATCGAACCCATGTCTCCTGCATTGGCAGGCAGATTCTTTACCACTGAGCTACCAAGGAAGCCTGACATAACTATTTTGATTGAACAATTACAACTTCTCATTTTCCAGCCCTGGGGGAATCAGCTCCCCTTAAAGAAGATAGGAATCTGCTCCTAGGGAACCAGGACCTCTAAGACCCCCACCCCCAACTGGAATTCCAGATTTGTGGAGCTGACTGCCAGGTGGCCCCACTGTTCTAAGAGCAGAAGGGGGGACCTGGGGATGGCCATCTCCACTGTTCAATTCCAACCATTCCAGAAAGTGTGTGACTGAGCCATGAGGCATCAGAGGGAAGAGTCTGGCAGATCAGTTCCAAGTTAGAGCATTCCTTCTAACAAAGTCTGTCCTGAGCACTACTGAGTTGGGGTTCTGGGCATACAAACGCTGCCCCTGGGGCTCCCAGGTGTGAAAGTGAGGCGAAAGTTCTTTGTGTGTAAAGGAGCTGATCTCTGTCTGCTGTATGTGTTGTGGAAATGTCCCCTGAAGAGTTTTAAGCTGGAAAGCTAGTGATCCGATTTGTCCTTCTGATCACAAAGCTGCAAATGTTTTGGTGATAAGCCAGGGCCAGGGCAGACAGCAGCACCGGAAGTTGTCTGGGTTATCGGAAACATGGCAGGGAACGTGGCATGGCAGGGAACATGGGACCCACTTGGAGGCCAGTCTGACCTGAGACTGCTGCTCTGGACAGAATTCCACCCCTTAGTGTCAGGGTCCCCAGAAGGGAATGGTGAGATGCCCAGAAGGCCACAAAACCCCAGACCCACTTCTCCCATGAGCTGGGAGGGCTCAACACCTGAGCCCAAGAATACTGACTCCCAGACTACCCCAGAGTAAGGCTGGGTTCTCTAAAGGGAACAAGATCCCCATGGAGATGTTTCTTGACTTCCCAAGGGTAGAGGTCTCTTCTAGTCTAGGTTTAGCAGAAGGCAGCTACCTTCCAGTTTCTTTCTTTATTTTGTTTATTTTATTTAATCTTGGCTGCACTGGGTCTTTGTTGCTGTGTGCAAGCTTTTTCTAGTTGCTGCGAGCCGGGGCTTCTCTCTAGTAGCAGTGCTCGGGCTTCTCATTGCAGTGGCTTCTCTTGTTGCAGGGCGTGGGCTCTAGGGTAGGTGGGCTTCAGTAGTTGCACCTCGTGGGCTCTCTAGTTGTGGCACACAGGCTTAGTTGCCCTGCAGTGTGTTGGAACTTTGTTCCCCGACCAGGGATAAAACCTGTGTCCCCTGCCTTGGCAGATGGATTTCTAACTCAACCACCAAGGAAGTCCCGACCTTCCAGTTTCTTATGAGTTAAAGAGGGTTAGAATGTTTCTGTGTGGAGCATCATTTTAAGACCTGAGCTGTGGCCAGGGATGTGGCAGGAATTAGAACCCTTCTCTCTCCAGCTGCCTGACCCCTCAGCACTGTGCACCCCTTTCTGAGGAGCCCTTGAAAGATAGGTGTGCCCCAGTCATCCCAGAGACCTCAGTGCTTGTCTCAGGATGCCCATCCCTGCAGCTTGGTGGGTTAGGATCTCACCTGTGCTGGAGGTCAGGCATGACTGGAGAGGTGGCCAGAGCAAGGCAGAGCTCCTCTGAAATCGAGTGAGAGGGAAGGCTGGCCCAGGAGTGAACTTCTTATCATCACACATGATTGTGTTTTATTTTGTGTGTGTCTCTCTCTCTTTTTTTTTTGGCAAGGAGCTTGTGGGAGCTTAGTCCCTGACCAGGGATTGGACCCATGCTCTCCAAAATGAAAGTGCAGTGTCCTAACCACTGGACCATCAGGGAAGTCCCACATATTGTCTTTGAACATTCACAAATATGTCCTGTCCCTGCCACCTGTCCCTGGCCCCTGGGGGCTCGCTCCAGAACCAGGAGGATATGAGATGTCATCCCTCCCCACAGGGCGCTGTCAGTTGGATGGACAAACAGATGGAGGATCTTGTCACCATGGATCATAAATTCCCAGGCTCCCTTGTCAGAGGGCCCTGGAGACCATTTAATCTAACTCAGTCATCCAGTAGTCTGCTTCCACTATGCTTCCCATCTGTTTTATTTATTTATTTATTGAGCAGGGCCAGTCATTTCCCATGAAATCTTATCCATAATCCCAGATGTTCAGTTGCTGAGTTGTGCCCAACTCTTTGTGACCCCATGGACTGCAGCATGCCAGGCTTCCTTGTCCTTTACGATCTCCCAGAGTTTGTTCAAACTCATGTCCACTGAGTCGGTGGTGCCATTCAATCATCTCTTCCCCTGTTGCCCTCTTCTCCTCCTGCTCTCAATCTTTCCCAGCATCAGGGTCTTTTCTAGTGGGTCAGCTCTTCACATCAAGTATCCAAAGTATTGGAGCTTCAGCATCAGTCCTTCCAATGAATATTCAGGGTTGATTACCTTTAGGATTGACTGGTTTGATCTCTTTGTAGTCCAAAGGACTCTCAAGAGTCTATTCTAGCACCACAGTTCAAAAACATCAATTCTTTTGTGCTCAGCCTTCTTTATGGTCCAGTTCTCACATCCATACATGACTTTTAGAAAACCATAGCTTTGACTATATGGACTTTTGTCAGCAAAGTGATGTCTCTGCTTTTTAATATGCTGTCTAGTTTTGTCATAGCTTTTCTTTGTCTTTTAATTTCATGGCTACAGTCACCATCCAAAGTGATTTTGGGGCACAAGAAAATAAAGTCTGTCACTGTTTCCATTTTTTCCCTATCTATTTGCCATGAAGTGATGGGACCAGATGCCATGATCTTAGTTTTTTGAATATTGAGTTTTAAGTCAGCTTTTTCCCTCTCCTCTTTTACCTTCAACAAGAGGCTCTTTAATCTCAGTACTAAGACCAAAAAAGGCGTGATTTTAAGAGCAGTGTGGCACCCCACCACCACCACTAATTTCTCCCCCAAATCAAAATTTTTTCCATCTCATGAAGATACAACTTCAAGCCCTACTTTCACCAGGCTGTCTTCAGCCTCTCCTCCTTGGAGGTGCTATGCAACCTCTGTTACGCCCAATGTACCATATTGCCTACTTTAAATCAGTGACAAAAAGAGAAGCTATCCTCAATGGTCTAAAAGAAGACAGTGGATGTCAGTTGCATTTGTCAATATGAAGTGGAGCCTCTAACTGGCTCTTGGTCGTTGGTGCTCAGAAAATCCTGGAGAGTGTAAATAAGTCATAGCAGATGTCAACAGTTCTTTTAAACTGCTCACATTTCATCCCTGGAACACTCTTCACTGACCCAGGAGAAGCCCAAGTTATGGTGGGGCTGTGCAAGAGTTAAAATTGGGTAGAGAACGCATTTGAGAGTGGCTGTTGCTTCCCAGGTGATGCTAGTGGTAAAGAACCTGCCTGCCAATGCGGGAGACATGAGAGACGTGGATTGGATCCCTGGATTGGGATGATCCCCTAGAGGAGGCATGGCAACCCACTCCAGTATTCTTGCCTGGAGAATCCCATGGTCAGAGGAGCCTGGCAGGCTACAGACCACAGGGTCATAAAGAGATAGACACGATTGAAGTTTACCTACAGTATGGGCTTCCCTAATAGCTCAGTTGGTAAAGAATCCACCCGCAATGCAGGAGATCCTGGTTTGATTCCTGGGTCAGGAAGATGCCCTGGAGAAGGAGTAGGCTACCCACTCCAGTATTCTTGGGCTTCCCTTGTGGCTCAGCTGGTAAAGAGTCCACCTGCAATGTGGGAGACCTGGGTTGGGAAGATCCTCTAGAGAAGGTAAAGGGTGCCCACTCCAATATTCTGGCCTAGAGAATTCCATAGACTGTATAGTCCCTGGGGTCGCAAAGAGTTGGACATGACTGAGCGACTTGCAGCTTGCAAAATAGTTTTAAAACATTTAAAAATTAAGGCTAGAATCAAATGTTTAGAGAATCCCTGAAACATGTCTACCAAATATGGTCGCTCAGATGTGTCACTTTCACACTCAAGATGGAGATCCAGGGTGAAAGGGTGGGGGTTGATAGCTAAGTTCTCCCAGTGGGTGGTTGTTTGGCTCACAGCCTGGACTGAGTGTCATAACCCCTCAGCTCCATTAGAGCCTCACTGATATCCCTGGCCTGGGATTCCCATCTAACCCTTTTCAGCCAGCCCTGCTCCCACCTCCCACCCCCCAACTGCCCCCCTCTCCCCTCCAACCCATCAAGCATCGGGTGAGCTGATCAGTAAAGGAGGAATTCAGGCCCCACAGTTGTCTGCCAGGCGGGTAGGCAGGAGCCTCCGCCTAGTCTCCTGGCCCCTAAATGCAAGGCTGTTGTGGGGAGAGGGGGTGGGGGCTCAGGAGTCAAAGCAGGCTCCAGACTCCATTAACTGCCTTCATTTGCATGTGACACTGCATCCCTGCAGGCTTCTGGATGGAGACCTCTCTGGCAGTTTAACTTCACACAGTATGGGGACAGGATGAGGGCTTGAAACAAACCCCTTCCTCCTCCTTTGTCAGTTTCCTCTTAGCTGCCAGAGCCTGGCCTGGCTTCTGGGCCCTGACTACACTCACAGCAATGGTAGGAGATTACATGGAAGAGGCAAACAACCCCCAACTGAAGCTCAGAGGATGGGTGAGGGGGTGCAAGGACCTGACTGTCCGTGTGTGCTGGGTGCAGAGAAAACCCAGACCCCGAGGGGGGCTCTGTCACTCGCCAGCGCTGTCACCTTGTGCTTGTGGCTCACTTTCCCAGAGCCCGGCTTTTCTCATTTTAAAAATATGGAGAACAACCTGCCGTATGCAGGGCAGTTGAGAGGATGCAATAAAAAATGGATGAAATAAGCTTGTCAGAGTCTGGCTTCCCAGCCGCTCAGGGAATGGCAGCTCCTATGGTGACAATTGCTCTAGCTTAGTTTAGTTTTTAAGGAGCCACTATTAGATCTCTGTTGTGAGAGAGCTATCTCTGGGTGTGGATGGTCCTTCTGTCCCTCAAGTGCTGCTGAGTGTCCCTAGTCCTAAGTAAACCAGACCCAGGCCCAGAAGAGTAGGTTTTGTGTGCAAACCACAGGCAGAACCATCCAGGGTTGATGGGGACCCCGGGAAGACGGGGCACCTGCTGCCGCTTCTCTCCTGGCTGCTTGGTGCCTTGGGAGGCAGCCTCCAATTGGCTTCCTGAGCGGCAGAAATGGATCAGAGCCCTCATCGCTGTGGATCCTTGGCACGACTCCTGTAGCAGCCTGCGTTTCCTAAGCAGCTCTTTGCCAGATTGGCATCTTGGCTGCTGCACTGTGCCAAGATTCAAGTACAAATCCTGTGGGCTTGGAAAGAGGACTCCATGCTGTCTTCAGGGTAAAGAGGCTCCGGGATCCCCAGCTTTCAGTCCAACATGCTCTCTCTCTCTCATCCTCTCTCTGTCACACACACACACACTCAGACACACACACACACACTCAGACACACACACACACTCAGAAACACACATACTCAGACACACACACACACACTCAGACACACACACACACACTCAGACACACACACATACTCAGACACAGGAACAGACACACACACACTCAGACACACACACACTCACACACATACACACACACACACACACTCACACATACATACCCAGACACACACACTCAGACACACACACATACACCCTCCCTGGGAATTTATGTATGATCTTGGGCTCAGGTATCAGTTTGATTCCATTCTGATCCATAGTTGTTGTTTAGTCTCTTAGCGTGTCCAACTCTTTGTGTCTCCATAGCTCGCCAGGCTCCTCTGTCCATGGGATTTCCCAGGCAGGAATATTGGAGTGGGTTGCCATTTCCTTCTCCAGGGGATCTTCCTGACCTAAGGGTCAAACCCGCATCTCCTGCATTGGCAGGTGGGTTCTTTACCACTGAGCCACCAGGGAAGCCCAAAGTTATAAGTGCCTATTATTTGCAGAACCTTGTAATGTGTCAGGAACAGAAGGAAAAGGGGGACAGAACTTCCTGTCTAGTCGGGGGTCTGATTGGCCCAGCAGGAAATGATCTGGGCAGAGCTGTGTGGGATCCCTGAGGAGGGAACTGTATCTCAGTGGGGAACTAGAAAAGGCTTTCTGTCAGAGGGGACATTTGGGACAAGTCCCAGAGGACAGGAAGGATTTCCATAGAGTAGCATCAGCGAGAATAGAGAGACAAGAAAGATGCGGGGTGGGGGTGTTTGAGGCCCAGGGAATAATCTCTATTGGCTGTGATGGGGAGGAAATAGAAGGCAGGGCTGCACAATTAGGTTGGGGCCATGTTACACAAGATCTTGAGTGCCAGGGTGAGGAGTCTGTGGTTAAATGGGAAGGGAATAGGGAGCCAGGGACAGTTGTAAGCAAGATCAGAGTAGTTTGGCAGCAGTATGGGCTATGGCCAGGGGCAGGATGGTACCAATAAAAGTCTGAGGAAGGGGATGGCCGGCATGCTGAAATCCTCCCTTTCCTGCTTCAGGTTGGCCCCATACATGATTTGTGGGGTGCAAAGCGGGCAGGGAACAAAGATGGCACTGAAGTTGGGGTTCCTGGGTACAGTGAACAGACCCATGGTCACCAGCAGGGGCTTGGTATCAGGACTTCATTGGGAGAGATGGCAAGTGTGGATGGGAGAGATGGCAAGTGTGGATGGGATTGTGATGCAGGAGGTTGTCTAAAGTTGGGGTGGGGCTGGGCTTCAGCTCCTGGCTCTGCAGGGGAGATGCTGTCCTCTGGGACTAGTGCCAGGGCTGGTCACCGAGCTCAGAGGCCAGTTCTGAGTCATTGATTGGTCTCATGTGTGTCCACAGGGACAGCAAGCTGCCCCTACACGACATGGGGCTGCTCACCCCTAACCAAGACTAATCTGGTCTCTTGCCTGCACTTTTTGGGTGACTCACCTTGCTTCTCTCTACCCTCAAGATGGAGGGATTCTACTCCCTGCTCAACGCCCCAAAGGTTCCCTGTCGATGCAGGCACTCTGTGGGTTTCTCCCAGGCTGTCCATGTGATGTCCCTGCAGGACAGAAGTGGGGGCTGGGTGGGGAACAGCATCCAACACAGACTCCACCTCCCTCAGTCACAGGGAGAGGAAGGTGGAGTCTGGTAAATGCAGCTTGGCATCTGCCTGAGGCTTGGAAATAGGGTTTGAAGTGTCCCCCGGAGCAGAACAATGCTTGACTGACAAGCCCCTCAAAGGGCCCCTCCTCCTCCCACCTGGCTGCCTCTGGAGTGCAGGCCCGCCTGAGCACCGGCCTCCAGGGCTCTCATTATGGAAAGGCTGGGGGTGAGGCTGGCAGGGCAGAGCCCAGGGAGGTGGAGGCCAGGGCCCGAGCCTCCCCGGGGACTAGGACATGCCAGGCGGGAATGAAGGGAAGAAAGGGAGGCCAGTGACCAGGCAAGGTGGGGGAGGAGCTGTTTCTCTCCCTCTGCTTCACCCCACCCCCCCGACTCCTCCCCAAGTGGGTCAGCCTGCCCTCCCTGCCCACTTCAAGGGCCCCTCACTTGGGGTTAACTAACGGTGAACCTGGGGCAGGATGGCCATGGCGGAGGCTGCAGGAACTGACGGGGCTGGAGGGAGAGCTGCTGGCCAAGGTCCCCAGGCCATCAACCTTTCCTCAGCCTTGGGCAGTTATAAGGCCACAAATCACAAGGAGACGGTTGTGTAAGCACCTTTGCGAGCTTAATGGAATACGCAGGGGACCCAGGGAGGCTGTAAAAATTCAATCAGCCCAGCTAACCTGGTGCCCCACTCGCCTGGGACATGGTGAGGTTGGTGGGGTCAAGGGGAGAGGGGAGGACTGTCAGGGAGGGGAGGGGACATCCCCACTGTCCCCCAACCACACTTTTCCTGAGCCTTAACTCCAAGTTCTTCTGGAACATTCGGGAATGTTGACTCTTCCTCCAGTGCAAAGAGGGGAGCAGTGAGGTCCCATGAGATGCCCCAAGTTCCAGTGCAGAAGGACAGGCTGTCCCCAGGGGAGGTCAGAGGTAGTTCATCCCACCCTGCAGGGTCAGAGTCCAGCCTCCAAAGCGCTCCCCGTCCCCCGGCCCCAGGAGGGACAGTGCCGGCCCTGTCAGAACCTGCCTGGAACTTGGAGGAAGAGAGAAAGCAAGGCTGGGCTGTCCGGGAACAGCACGTGGGGGCTCAGGGCACAGGCTTAGCAATGACTAAATGCCACTTACTCCATGTGACTCAGCCTCTCTGAGCCTTAATTTCCACTTCAGAAAATAATAGGCGCCACTTCAGAGAGTCAGCGAAAGGACCAAGCACGGAACACGATTCTTTCTTACAGCACGTGCTCAAATGCTTTTATTTCATTTGTTTGATTTTAGGCTTTGAGTCAAGTCTCTGGGACTATAAGCCTATTTCTGAGCTTGGAGGGACTCAGCTCATTCCTGGGAACTTAGCCCAAGGCAGAGGTTTGCACAGAAGAAAGGAATCTAGACTGGAACCTGGGTGTTTCTTAAAGAAACTATTGAAACCCAGGGATTCTCAGCTTCGGCACTGTGGTCTTTCTGGGCCAGGACAGTCCTGTGCATTGGAGGGTGTTTAGCAGCATCTCTGGCCTCCACCCAGTAAAGTCAGTAGTGCTAGTTTGGGCCACCTAAAATGTTTCCATATGTTGCCAAATGTCCCCTGGGTGGGGGGAAGATCAAAGTCCCCCTCCATCCCTGTTGAAACAGACGGGGCTATAACAGTGTAAGTTAGCGGGGGACGGCCCTGGTGGTCCAGTGGTTAAGATTGCATGCTTCCATTGCAGTGGGCATGGGTTCGATCCCTGGTTGGGAAACCAGGATCCCGTATGCCTTGTGGCATGGCTAACAGATAAATAAATAAAAATAAATGTAAGTAAGCAACTTATAAAAGAAGAGTGTGAATGAGAGGACTGTGGATGTGGAGGAGGAGGGCTGCAGAGCTGCCCCCTCATGGTCCTACTTTTCTTGCAGGAAGAAGCCCTCAGCTGAGCCCACCACCCACGCTGCCCCCATGCTGCTCCTCGCCCTCCTCCTGCTCCTGGAGCTGAGCCTGGCAGGCTCCCTGGGACCCGGAAGCTCTGCTCAGAACCTCCCGGAGAATCACATCGACCTCTCGGGACCAGCACTGTGGACACCTCAGGCCAGCCACCACCGTCGGCGGGGCCTGGGCAAGAAAGAGCGGGGCCCAGGCACACCTGGCTGGACCCAGGATGGGGCTGTGGTCACTGCCACCAGGCAGGCCTCCAGGCTCCCAGGGGCAGAGGGGCTGCTGCATGGGTCGAGTCCTGCAGGTCTGCTGCAGGACAAAGGTCTGCTCCGGGGGCTGACTCGGCCCTACCCTGAGAAAGAGAGCCAGGCTCCAGGGTCAGAGAGGGTGAAGAAACGAGGCAGGGAGCACAAGAGACGGAAGGAGAGATTGAGGCTGCACAGAGGTAGCTGGAGGTCTGCGAGGGGGTGGGGCCCTACAATGGGGGGAGGGGGGCAGTGGGGGAAAGGGGTCAGACCCAAATGACCAAGGGGACGGACTTCAGGTGACGGACATGGAGGCTGGGGGTGGGGTCAATGGCAGGAGCTTCCTGGGAGGACAACTGGATGCCCCAAAGAGGGCAGATTGTGAACCCTCAGAGGAAGAGAGGGGTCTCACTAGATTCAGAGGGATCTGGTAAGAAGAGACGCTGTGAAAGGCCGGAGTCAGGGTGGAGCAGGGGAGGAAGAGAAGGATATGTAGCCATAGGAGCTCAGTCTTATCCATAGATCCTCCTGATTCAGGAAGTTCTACCTTGTGTCTGGCCTAAATCCATCCCATTGTAAGTCCTGAGCAGAGATGGGACAATTCAGTGCCTCCCAAGCACATCATTTAATCAGCGCTGAAACACAGAGCAGAGGCCAAGAGCTTAGACTCTGAAGCCAGATCTGCTCCAATTCAGATTCTGGCTCCATGACTTCCTGGCAAGTCACCTTTCCGTGCCTTGGTTTCTGCAAAATGAAGGCAAGACCCCCTCTTATCCTCACGGTAGACTCAGAGAAATCTTGCTATCCGGAGTACCTAAAACAGTGCCTGTCATTTGGCAGGGGCAGCAGCAGTGGTTGTTTCTATTCAGTAGTTAATTCTCAACTTTCTCTCAATGCTGAATCCACCCATGTCCTCTGACCTGGACATGGCTGACCCAAGGAGAGCGGTCACGTCCTTATTTCTCCTGCCTCTGCCCTGTTTGTTGATGGAGTTTCCTCCCCATCCTTATTTGTTGTTGTTCAGTCACTCAGTCGTGTCCGACTCTTTGTGACCCCATGGACTGCAGCATGCCAGGCTTCCCTGTCCTTCACTATCTCCCAGACTTCTCAAACTCATGTCCATTGAGCTAGTGATGCCATCCAACCATCTCATCTTCTGTCATCCCCTTCTCCTCTTGCTCTCAATTTTTCCCAGCATCAGGGTCTTTTCCAATGAGTCGGCTCTTTGCATCAGGTGGCCAAAGTATTGGAGCTTCAGCTTCAGCATCAGTCCTTCCAATGAATATTCAGGGTTGATTTCCTTCAGGATTGACTGGGTTTGATCTCCTTGCTGTCCAAGAGACTCTCAAGAGTCCAACCTCCTTACCTTCCTTCATGTTCCCAAATGCCCTGTGAGCTACAGACTCCCCGGAACAACATGTTTCAGCATCTCCACCCAGCTGACCCCTCCCCAGTCTCCCCTGGCGAGAGTCCAGGCAGGTAGCCTCAGCTTCAAGTCTCTTTGTGTGACAAGACTGCCTTTAGGGGTGGGCCAAGAGCCGCAGGCATAGATGGGGACGGGGTTCTGCAGGAAGTGGGTGATGGAGGCTCAGCCCCCTTTTCTCCTGCAAACAATTGAGGCTTGTTTCCTTGCCAGGCCCACTGAAACCCCTCAGGTGGACAAAACACAGTCAGAAGAGGGGAGCCCAGCTTAGATTCTCAGCCTCCCACCCCCGGGGATCATGTGTCAGGTTGGTGTGAGGGTGGTGACATCCTTGATGTCAAACTGGAAGGCATACACCCTGCATGGACTCAGCCCAGCCCAGCTCCAGTCCCAGTTCCAGTGGACCAATGGGGCCCTCCCACAAGAGTGAGTGAGTGGAGGAGGGGACAGTGGGCATCTAGAGCTCAGGCTGGATTCATCTTAGAAGGGTGGGGTGGCCCCACCAATGGACCCAACCAACCTTAAAGTCAGCTCTTGTCTGAGAAAAAGAGGCAAGCATAAGCGTGGGCCCTCTAGCTTTTCTTGAAGCCTCCTGGCTCCTGTGTGCGTGTGTGTGTTAGTCACTCAGTTATGCCCTGCTCTTTGTGACCCCATGGACTGTAGCCCATCAGGCTTCTCTGTCCATGCAATTTTCCAGGCAAGAATCCTGGAATGGGTTGCCATTTTCTTCTCCAGGAAATCCTCCTGACCCAGGGATTGAACCCAGGTCTCCCGCATTGCAGGCAGACTCTACCGACTGAACCACCAGGGAAGCTGCTTCCTGACCACTTCCCAACCCTGCACTTTCCCCCTCACACTCATCCTACCCCATGCCTGTGTATCTTGGAAGGGCGGCATCAGTGGTTAAAAGTATTGATTCTGCATTAGATGGACCTGGGTTCAAATTCAGATTTCAATACTCGCTGGCTGTGCACCCTCAGGCAAGTCACCTAACCTCCTTGTGCTTTAGTTTCCTTCCCTGTAGATGAGACTGAAAGAGTACCTTCCTCCTACAGCTCCTGCAAAGGTTAGGTGAAATAATGCTTGTAAAGCAGGACCCAGCATGCAGCATGGTCCCAGCTGCAGCATGTGCTCAGCAAGCAGGGTCATCATCACCACGTAGGGAGTTCTCACTTCCCAGCCTTCTCAAAGGCCTCTCCCCTCTGCAATGCTTCTCAGCCTCATCACCTTACTCCCCTACTCAAACTTCACCTCCTCCAGGAAACCTTCCATGGTTAATCTTACTGGTTTCCATTTGTTGCACTTACATCCCTGGCTGCACTCCATCAAGCTGGACTTGGACTTGCTGGAATGTTGTTTTAGAGGGAGAATCCCCAGCAACACTGCAAGTTCATCCTAGACATCCCCCCTTATCATGCCCCCAGCCTCCTGTTTCCAGCCCCCTCCCCAGGAGGGTGGGCAACGGGGATGCTGGTTGAGCCAATAACTTGTCCTATGGTTCCTGCTGCCCCCTAACTAGCAGCAAAAAATGCGGGTCCTGCTGTGGGCTGATAGGGGGTGATGAGCAGATAAAGTCGCTGTGTTCCCTGCTCCTTGTCTCAGGCCGAGCCTTGGTCAGAGGCCCCAGCTCCCTGATGAAGAAGGCGGAGCTCTCAGAAGACCAGTCCCCAGATGCTTTGATGGAGGAATCCTCCACCAGCCTGGCCCCCACCATACTCTACCTCACCACCTTTGAGGCACCTGCCACTGAAGAGTCCCTGATCCTGCCGGTCACATCCCTGTGGCCCCAGGTAAGGGGCTGGGAGGGTCCTTGGGATGACCTCATGCAAACCCTTCCTAGTACCTTTAGGGAGACTGAGGCACAGGGGCAGGAGGGAGTTGGTCCAGGCTCATGAGGCTGGTGGAAGCCGGTTCTCCTGATGCCCATCTAGCCCAGCTATGGCCAGCTGGCCCACTGTCCAGGGAGTGCTGCCACTGTCCAGGCAGTGGTCCAGGGGCTCATTCTATGGAATGCCAAGGAATCAAGTGCCAGCTCAGCACACTGGTCTCTGAACCTAGAAAAGTCAGGCTTTGGGGGAAGAATTTTGTACATCCCACAAAGGTCAGAGAATAACAATGTCTAAAACCATGTCCCCACAATCCAGAATTAACAAGCTTTAGTTAACACTTTGACGCATCTGCTTCAGACCTTTAAAAAGAGAGGGAGCAAGCAAGCAAATGTGGCAAACACAACAACCATTGGTGAGTCTATGGTAGTTTAGTCGCAAAGTCGTACCCGACCCTTTGCAACCCCACGGACTATAGTCCACCAGGGTCCTCCATCCCTGGGATCTTCCAGGCAAGACTACTGGAGTGGGTTGCCATTTATTTCTCCAAGGGATCATTTCAACCCAGGGATGGAACCTAGGTCTCTTGCATTGCAGGTGAATTCTTTACCAAGTGAGCCACCAGGGAAAACCCCTTGGTGAGTCTAGACAAAGGGTATTTATTCTTGCAATTAACACAAAGTGTGTCATTGCACCTCTTCTGTGGCTTTGAACATTTTTTCAAAATAAAATCATTAAACATAACCAATAAAATAATATATGTAGAAGAAGTAAAACTTTTTTAGCAGGAGATCTTCCTTATTCTCTTTTTGGGTCTTGCACTCCCTTGAGATCCCGATAAACCATTTCCAACAAATCCACTGTTATCCATGCCATTGAAGGGCTCCCTGAAGCCCATCTGTTGAGAATCCAGCCCTATGGCATGCTTACATGCTCAATCACTTCAATCATGTCCCACTTTTTGTGACCCTATGGGCTGTAGCCTGCCAGGCTCCTCTGTCCATGGTGTTCTCCAGGCAAGAATACTGGAGTGGGTTGCCATGCCCTCCTCCAGGGGATCTTCCTGACCCAGGGATCGAACCCAGGTCTCCTGTGGCTCTCATGACAGGCGAATTCTTTACCGCTGAGCCATTATTGCCCATGTTCTACTGTGCACAGATCCAGCCCTGAAACCACAAAGGGTGGGGCCGAGGGGGTCTAGAGTAGAACTGAGCTATGGGCATGGCCTCAACAGTGCCATGCCATGGAGAACTGAGGACATCTGTAGGGGAGAGAAGGGACGGGGGAGCGAGCAGCTGGGCTTCCTCCTGAGCGGACATGGCTGCCTCCCCAGCCCCAGCCCGCAGAGAGCCTGGGGACTGCAGCAGCTGCCTGTAGGTGCTGTCCTGCCTGGGGGTGGCTGCTCTGGGAAGACACTGCCCAGGTAGCTGCTGGAGCCCAAGTCCTGGAGGCCATCTCGAATTCCCCAGGCTGAGATTGCAGGCTGTCCAACACGCCATGAGCTGGCCTAGGAGGAGCCCCTCCTTTGCCCTCTGATCCTGGGACCCCACATTTCTTCTTCCACCTTTTGGGATCTTCAGGCTCCCTCTTCTCCACCCTCCTCTGCAGGCTCACCCCAGGCCTGACGGGGAGGTGATGCCCACACTGGACATGGCTTTGTTCGACTGGACTGACTATGAAGACTTAAAGCCTGAGGTCTGGCCATCCACAAGGAAGAAAGGTATGTCTGCCCACCCCTCCATGCCCCTGCTGGGCTCCTCTCCTCCCCCACCGTGCCTTGGGATAGGGGCCTGGTTACCCCAGCCTGACCTACAGATGTCCAAGTTGGGGAGAGGGGCATGGAGCCTATAAGGGAACAGATACCTGAAATAGACATGTTGCTCTCAAGTGCTCATCACACACCAGACGGATTCCAACTAGCTACTCCTTTAACCTGAAGAAAAAATAAAACAAAACAGGTCTGTTCTGCTGTTGATCCCCTCTGCCTTTTTTAAAAGTATTTAAAATTTTTGTTTGTATTTATTTATTTTGGCTGAGTCTTTGCTGCTGCTGGGCTCTTCTCTAGTTGCAGAGAGCGGGGGCTACTCTCTAGTTGAGTTGAGGGGCAGGGACTGCTCACTGCGGTGGCTTCTCTTGTTGGGGAGCACCGGCTCTAGGGCAGGTGGGCTCCAGTAGATGTGGCTCCCCAGGCTCTAGAGCACAGGCTCAGGAGTTGCAGCACACCAGTTTAGTTGCTCCGAGGCATGTGGGATCTTCCTCACCAGGGGATTGAATCCATGTCTCCTACTTTGGTAGGTGGATTCTTTACCACTGAACCACGAGGGAGTGTGTGTTAGTAGCTTAGTCGTGTCTGACTCTTTGGGACCCCATGACCCTCCAGACTCCTCCGTCCAAGGAATTCTCTAGGCAAGAATACTGGAGTTTGTTGCCATTCTCTTCTCCAGGGGATCTTCCTGATCTAGGTATCGAACCCAGGCCTCCTTCATTGTAGGCAGATTCTTTACCATCTGAGCTACCAGAGAACCACCAGGGAAGTCCCCCCTTTTTTTTGTCCACTCCATGTGGCATATGGGATCCTAGTTCCTCGACCAGGGATAGAACCCGTGCCCCTTGCATTAGGAGCACAGAGTCTTAACCAGTGGACTGCCAGGGAAGTCCCCTGATCCCATTTTAGAGAAGATAAAACTAAGGCAGAGAGGCTTGTTGTCTTACCCAAGCCACACTGCGGAAGTGGTGGTGTGAGCACTCTGACCCTGGCATCCAGTGCTTAATCTCTGCTCTGATGAGCCTCAGCCTCTAACCACAGGTCCTGTTTTCCCCAGAGAAACACCGCGGCAAACTCTCCAGTGATGGGAACGAAACATCGCCGGCTAAAGGGGAGCCCTGTGACCATCACCAGGACTGCCTGCCAGGTACCGAACCAGCATCGTGTTCCAGGCAGTAGACAGGGCACTGGGGGAACCGTTGTGGGGGGGTGGGAGTGGGTGGGTCTTCCCAGACACATGAGAAGGATCCTTTAGGGGTAGTAAATAATAACAACCACTTTGATGAGAGTTGCTGCCATACTTTATTCTATTTCATCCTCACAGCAACCCAGACAGAGAGGGACCCTGTCATTCCCAATTTTCAGGCAAGGAAATTGAGGCTCAGAGAGGCCAAGTGTTTCAGCTGTGATCACAGAACTCGGAAGTGGCTCAAACCTGAGTCTGCTGGTTCTAACCACTGCCCCACACTGCTTCAATTCAGGATGACCCTTCTCCCGACTTCTCCCTAATGTCTTGTCGGGCTTCATTCTGTCCTCACCCTGTTGTGACACTGCTGGGCTCCTGTGGGTGCTTTGATAACATCCTGACCTGTTCAGCAGCTGAGCCCATCAAGACAGTCTGAGAACAGGGACCTGGGGTTTGGATGGATGGTCTAAACCGCTAGCCCTCGACTGGGTCACTCGGGACTTCTGGGAAGCTGAAACCGAGATGGAGTTAGAAGGCCAGGAGGTTTCTGGGGATGGTAGGGGATAAGGCCTGTGAACAATGAAAGCGGGAGGAAGGAGGAATGGACAGGAGTCTGATACAATCTCAGCCAGCCCAATGGGCAGCTCCAGAACAAAGACTCCCTGTTAGAAGAGGCCCCCACTGTGCAGAAATAGCCAGGCCCTGGCAGCCAGTCACTGCCTGGGATGTTCTGCTCAGGCCCAGTGTGACATCATCAGCCCAGGAGGCTCCTGAAGGTGTTAACAGCGGGGGCTGGTGGCTAACTGCTCTCTTGGCCAGTGGATTGCAAGGGCAGAGACTCGAGTGGCACACCTTGGCACCTGTTAATTCAGTAACCAGAATATTCTACAAAACAGCAACCGAACCATTTGGCATTGTGTAAGCCAGACCACCAGCTCCCTGACAAGCTGTTTCCCTTCCAAATGGTTTTTCCACCCAGAGCAGGAAGAAAAGGCTCAAGTTTGGGCCAACTGGACAGCGGCTCTGAGAGCTGGCTCTGTGGTGGGCGAGGTCATGCCTGGGGCTGTGTCTCAGGGGCTTCTGTTTCCCCATCTGTCAAAAGAGGACGTTGGCGTCCATGATCCCTGCAGCCCCTCCCAGCTCCACACTGACTCCACACCTGGCGGCCCCCTAGCCTTTCCACCCAGTGGGGAATCAACAGTGCCTTTCCTCCTCCCGTGATCAATCAATTGCCCATCTGGGGCGTCTAGGGTCTCAGCCGCCCGCCCTCTGGGGACCTCAGCCAGGACGTCCGTTGGTGGTTCCGGCTGGGAGGCTTGTGCACCATATGGTCCACCCAGCCAGGGGCAGCCCCGCCATGGAGATGATGGATCTCCTGTCCAGCGGGAGCGTGTATGGGGCGGCAGGGGGGGTCTGCTCGGCACGGCTGACCGCGTGTGCTTGCCATGTGGGCAGGGACCTGCTGCGACCTCCGGGAGCATCTCTGCACGCCCCACAACCGAGGCCTGAACAACAAATGCTTTGACGACTGCATGTGCGTGGAAGGTGAGGCCAGATGCCGGGGGCTCCCTCGGCACCGAGAACCTTACCACCTCCCATTCTCCTCGAGGCAGGGGTGGGCAGAGAAGGAGGTGAAAGAATCCCTGGGGAACTGAAGACACCAGCAGGAACAGCTTTGCTCGGTGCTTTCCCAATCTGTGAATTCATTTAGTCTCCATTGCTGGCATCGCTGCTCAGATTTGCTTTTCTCACTTCCTGAAATACAAGCTGGTATGATCTCCCATGATCTGGAGACGGGAGAAGGGAGGAGAGAGAAGCGTATCTTTTAAAAGAAGATCAAACTTGAGAAGGCTGGTGCTTTCACACCAGAATTCTATTCCAGGGGAGACATTTCAAGTGTGATAACAAGGGGTGGGGAGTGAATTTCCCAGCGCTTTCCCAAGGAAAGAGGCTCTTACCCAGCTGGCTCCCTCTTTACCTCCTCTGAGCTCCCACCTGGAACAGTGTGTGCCCTTCTGCCCCGGTGTGCCTCGATGAACCCAGCTCTGTGCTAAGCACTCTACCTGTTAGCTCCTCAATCCTCACAACCATCTCAGAAGGGAGCTATCATTCTCCCCATTTCGCACAAAAGTAAACTGAGGCACAGAAAGGTTAAGTCACTTGCACAAACCTATGTAGCTAGAAAAGTGGGGGAAATATTTTAAATTGTGTATTCTGAAAATTTTCAAATACATTATTAAAGTCATCGGAATAGTATAAAGAACTCCCATTTCCTATCATCTAGTTTCAGTAATTCTCACTCTCGGCCAATCTGTGCTGTCCCCACCCCCTCCAGTCCCCCCACTGCAATAGGATTTTTTTGGGGGGGGCAATAGGATTTTGAAGCAACTCCTAAGAATTTAGATATTTTACCTGTGAATATTTCCATATATACATCTAAGAGATAAGTATTCTTTTAAAACCAAAATACCGAAAATGCACAATAATTACTGGATGTCATCCCACCTCCAAGGTTCACTTCTCTGGGGGGGGGGTGAGGGGTTTGACCTTTGTCCCTTTGTGAACCGTCCTGAGGTACACGCCCTCTTTTTGCTCACATTAGCCTCAAAAGTTATCTCCTGTGAAAGCAATAAAGCTGCTTTAGTCCAATTATTCATTTGTCCAGTTGGTCAAGACATATTTCCGGAGTGCCTACTATGCACCAAGTTCTGATCAAGACATTGGGGATTCAGGGGTGAAGAGAACCAACAAGTTCTCCACCCATGGATTCCATTCTAATGAGATGAGTGACAGTTAGCAAATAACTGGGCTTCCCTAGTAGCTCAGATGGTAAAGCATACACCTGCAATGCAGGAGACCCTGGTTCAATGCCTGGCTTGGGAAGATCCTCTGGAGAAAAGGAAATGGCAACCCCCTCCAGTATACTTGCCTAGAAAATTCTTTGGACAGAGGAGCGTGTCAGCCTACAGTCCATGGGACTGTACTCTACAGTCTCAAAGAATCAGACACAACTGAGCAACTAACACACACACACACACAAGCAAATAATTAGATGTCTGTAAAAAGGAGTAGAACTGTAAAGACAGTAATTCAGGCTGGCCTGGGAATTATTTTAGAAAGGATGGACAGGAGCGGACAGCAGAACTAGCCACCTGAAGATGAGAAGTGGGGTAGGAAGGGGGAGTCCCAGACAAGCAGCAGGGCAAAGGCAAGGACCTCAGACAGGAGCAAGGCTGGCATGTTCGAGTGCGCCTGGCACACAGCAGCCACACAGTGGCACAAGAGGAGATGGGAGAAGCTGGGGGGTAGGATCAGGACTTCATTTACATTGTCATGGGAAGATGTCGGCAGCTTTTTTTTTTTTTTTCTTTTTTTTAGTATTTATTATTTGGCTGCGTCGGGTCTTAGTTGCTCCGCCACAGGTGGGATCCTTGTTTGCCCACCAGGGATCGAACCCATGTCTCCTGTATTGCAAGGCGGATTCTTAACCTCTGGACCATCAGGGAAGTCTCTCAGCAGGTTTTAAGAAAGGGAATGACCTGGTCTGACTTTTGAGTATATCATCTCACTCTGGCTGCAGGACTGTGCAGGAAAGGACTGGAGATGCAGGGACGAGCTAGGAGGTGAGGGGATGGAGGCAGGCAGGGGTGGAGATGCTGAGAAGCCGCCTTCTGTTGCCTGTGTGCAAGGTGGGGGCTCATTTGGCGAAGGAGGAGACTGAAGTGCATAGCAGGCTGGAAGGCACTCCAGTCCAGGGAGCCTGGAATTAGCACCAGGACCTCCAGGTCCAGCCTGCCCAGGTGAGCAGGATGCGGCCCTACTGCTGCACATGCCCAGCTGGTGCCCTGCTGGATGCTCAGTGGGCAGCCCTCTGCCAGGGAAACCATGCTTCCTTCCTCCCCTGGGCCTCAGTTAGGAGGGGGCAGCGTTTCAGGCCTTCAAAAGATAACTGTGCAGTCAAAGCCCCATCTGCTCATTTCCCTGGTCCCTCCCATCCTGGTCAGTCCCGCCAAAACTCTCATTTCCTCCCTGGAGACTCAGACTCTGGAAAAAAAAAAAAAAAAGAAATTGAGTGGAAATGACAGCTCCTTAAAGATGGTCCTGGAAGAGATTGTCGCCCAGATGCTACAGCAGAGGGATCCAAGTGATGCCAGGAACCCTCATGAGGACCAAGAGTCCTGAGGTACTTCTGAGAAATTCTGAAATGTTGGATTCAGGTCCCAGAGCTGAAGTCCAGCAGTCTAGGCCAGCCTGGAGGGTTCCAGAAGGGCTTCTATGGCTACCATCCACTCCTATTCATGATCCCCTGCCCCTCCCAAGTGTCACTCATGTGGCCACAGATCTAAAGGCTCAGTGATCCATGTGTTGGTTCTAGACCCCTAAGCACAAACTTCACAGCAATTTCTGTATTCTCTTGACAGTGACATAAGCAGATCTTAAACTGGTGATGGCCCTTCTCCCTGTGGCCACTCCTAACCGGAAATGTAGAGATTGCTCTGACCACACTGACCTCTCCTTCCCTAACCCCCTACCCCGAATCAGGAGGATATGGCCTTTTTTTTTTTGGCTGCATTGATGTCTTAGTTGCAGCACACATGATCTTCATTGTGGCATATGGACTGTCTAATTGTGGCTCTTAGACTCAGTAGTTGTGTCGAGAGCTTAGTTGCTTCATGGCATGTGGAATCTTAGTTCCCCAATCAGGGATCAAACCCACATCCCTTGAACTGCAAGGTGAATTCTTAACCACTGGACCACCAGGGAAGTCCCGTGAGGATGTGGCCTGAAATGAAAAACATGCCTACCCATGTATGCCAGGGGATGTCTATCATGGGCCATGAGTTAGCCCCAGGAGGAACCCCTCCCACTGGTGAGCCAAGAGGGCCACGCCTACTCTAATTAAGGTGGTCAGGGAGGGTCCCTTTGAGAAGGGACTGTGAAGGAGCAGCTATGCCAAGAGCTTCAGGAAGGGATTTCTGGCTGTGAGAACAGCAAAGGCCCTGAGGCTGGAAATGGTGGGGTGTATGAGGAAAAGTGCTAAGACTAGGTGTGGCTGGAGTTAGAGTGAGGAGGAGTGGGAGGTAAAGAGAGCAGACAGGGGGCAGGGCAGGTCCCAGAGAGTCCTGCAAGCCAGGGGAAGCAGTTTAGATCTCCTTTGGAGTGCAGTGGGGAGCCACGGGAGGTTTTATAGGGAAGGGCAGAATCTGAATCTCTTTTATTTATTATTATTATTATTTGCTGTGCTGCATGGCATGTGGGATCTTAGTTCCCTGACCAGGGATCAAACCCAAGCTCCCTGCATTGGGAACACAGAATCTTTACCATTGCACTACCAGGGAAGCCCTGCATTCCTTTAAAAAATAATTTTAATAGACTATTTTTAAAGTCGTTTTAGGTTTACAGGAAGATTAGACAGAAAATACAGCAGTCTCATATGCCTCCCCCAGCAGTTTCCCCTGTTATCTCACATTAGTGTGGTGCACTTTCTAAGATTGGTGAGCCAATAGTGGTACATTCTTAAGTCCACAATTACATTAGTGTACACTCTTTGTGTTGCACATTCCTTGGGTTTTGACAAAGACTAGACATGTACCCAGCATTATAGATAGTATCGCACAAAATAGTTTCCTGGTCCTAAATATCTCCTGTGCTCCATCTGTTCACTCTTCTCCGTCTGTGATTCTCTTTTTTAAACCCATTCAGGCTGCTGTGCGGGAGATGGATTGGTTGTAGGGCAGAAAAAAGGAAGGCAGTGATAGTGAAACGGTGCGAGGCCGGGCCGGGGCGGGGAACTGGCTGGTCTCACGTCTGACCCCCCTTGCCTCTCTTCACTCAGGGCTGCGCTGCTACGCCAAATTCCACCGGAACCGCAGGGTCACCCGGAGAAAGGGGCGCTGCGTGGAGCCCGAAACGGCCAACGGCGACCAGGGGTCTTTCATCAACGTCTAGCTGCCCGCGCGCGGCGCCTCCGCACCGGCCTGGGGACTGAGCTCCGGAAGTCTGGAGAAGCCGGGCAGTTTGTTTATAACTAGCGGTGGCAGATCAAATGCGGGACCAGCTGACTGAGGCTGCAGGCTCAGATCCAGGAGGCTCCGTCCCGAGCACTGGACGAACTAGCCCTCCCCAGGAGCCGAGCAGCAGCACACCTGCACCCTCCCCAGGGCGGACGGGAGACCCACACTGCCTGCGCATCCCGGTGTCCGTGTTCCCCTCGTTGGCAATGTCGAGAGTGCCCTCTATCGTCCGACAGCAGCACTGCAACGGTTTCAAGTTTCCAAAGGAAGAGGCTTTTGAGCTGGAAAAGAATGGAAACTTCTGGAGAGACTGGGGAACCAAAAGGCGGGAGATGAATACCGAAGCACCTCCTATGTACCAGGCACTGTGCTAAACGCGGGCCATACGTTATCTCGTTTATCACATGACCTTTTAAAGTAGGCATAATCACCATTTTACAAGTGAGGAAACTGAGGCAGGCTTAAATGATCTTGTCCAGGGTCCCAGGTCAATGCTCTTCAAACCTTCACCTTGTGTAGGAATCCCCACGGATCTGGTTAAAATGCAGATTCCAATTCAGTCGATTCTGCATTTCTAACAAGGTTCAGGGATTGCTGATGCTCCTGGTGACCGGGGACCCCACTGAAAGCACCAGATCCCAGGGAGTCAGGAGTGGAGCTGGCATCTGAACCTGGGTCTGCCCAGCTCCAAGGTTCACATCCTTGCTCTTCCACAACCAAGGACTCATTCCAAGTTCTCCACGGCTTTTGGTGAGAGACACGTGTTCCCTGGTGGTTCCTTTTGCTGTGGTGAAGGCTGGAATAACAGACAATTCTCTTCCTTCTCTGGACAAAAGTGTATCGTTTAAAAGAAAAAGAAAAAAGAAAATGTGCATTAAGCACCTGCTTGCTTACAAGGCAGGATTTGGGCAGATTGGCGAACTGGGGTTCTGAGACCGGAAGTGTTTAAGGGAAACGGTAAAGCTGTTCCTTATGTCTATGGCCCTGCTCACCCCATCCTGGGATGTGTACTTTGGAGGGGCCTGAAAGCTGTCACCCCAGGAGTTCTTTGGCTTTTGGAGTTCATGACCTTTGAGAATCTAATGCAAGCATGGACTCAAAAACACACATTGCCAGTTGGCACCCACTTTGTATACGTCTTAGTGGTTCTAGGTCCCCCAGAGACCATCCCAGGTCTATAGGTCTACACTTCTTCAACAGAGTGTACTGAGGAGTTGGGGACATCTAACTGCATCCATCACAGACCAGACCCATGATGCCCACCTAAACACCTTTCTGAGCTGATGTGACTCTATAGTGGCCACCTCAGGAGAGTCACTTAAATCCCTCCACCTGGCATCTCACTCCTGATCAACCCTCAGGTCCAAGGCAAACAAGGTTGCAAACCTTCCCTCTCCAGGTGCCTCGCTGGCCTGGACCGCAGCCGGAGGAACCACACCCACAGGATGCCAAGGCTGTTTACTCCATTGGGAAAATCAGCTGGGGTCAGGGGTATGGCACCGAGGAAGGCAAACAGATCTAGAAGAAACCAAATACACCGGCTCTTTTCTCCTTATTCAAGTTCAGAGGCATGGGAATCTTAGGGAGGGGAGGACCACAAGAGATCAAAGCCGGCTATTTGAAAATTGAATCCACCTGCAGTCTTGTCTGTTTGAGACCAGACAAGGCCAGTGCTGTGTGCCTCATATGGGGTGGCCGATCTGAGGTCATGATAGAACCCTAGCAGGGGTGGCTGCAGGCAGAGAACCCAGAATTGCTTTTGTCTGGTGGTGGTGGGGAGGTGTGTGGTGGGCAGTTGTAAGGGTGGCCCTGGCCATCAATGATGGAAACACAAAAAATTAGGACAAAGCTGGAAGGCTCAGTGGAGCTATCAGTGCCTACCAAGGGAGCTCCATGGCTAGAAATTCAGGGCCTATGGCTTTGCCCTAGCTACTTCCATTTTGCATTTGCAAAGGCAAAGTAAGTGGAATTCTCTTAACTCCAGAGTTAGGGGTCCCAAGGCCCTCTCTGTGTTTAACAAACCTCTCTGCCAGAAGTTCTTCCTTAGGTCTGCCTTAAATTTCTTTTGCTGGTGCATAAGCCAATATCCTTGAATCCAGGGTTCAACAAACTTATCATAAAGGGCCAGATAAATATTAATATTATTGGCTGTGTTCCAATGAAGCTATTTATGAACCTAGAATTTCAGATAATATCACTTGTCACAGATGGGTATTCTTTTGATTTTCATTTTAAAATGTGAAAACCTCTTAACTTGCAGACCACACAGAAACATGCAGTGGGCTGTACTTGGACCCCAGGCCATGGTTTGCCAATCTGCTTTAATCTGCTGGTCTCAGCCTTGGCTGCACATTAGGACAGTCTGGGGAACTTTCAAAGGTGCCTGAGCCCACCTGCGAAGATTCTGGTTTAATCGCTCTGGGTTGTGTCTGGGCATTGTACTTTTGCAAGGCATCCGGGTGGCTCTAACGTGTCACCCGAGCCTGGGTCTGGGACCCCTGCCCTCATCCTCCTACGGGAGTGTAGCTGCTGACAAATGGCCTGCTCCACCACTCACTACTTTGGTGACCCTGGGAGACTTCATTAAGGTCTCTGTGCCTGGATTTCTTTATCTGTAAAATGGGGCTAATCATTCTTCCTTCATAGGGGTGTAGTGAGATGTAAATACAAAATCCTAGCAACATGCTTGCTACAGTGCCTGGCACATAAAAAGCCCTCAGTTAATTTATTTTCTAGGATGATTTTAGCAGCTGTTCTGTTTTTTGGCAGTGATCCATCATGTACTCAGAAATCAGTTCAAAGTCACCATTCAGGATCTTTCCTCAAAGCATGTTCCCTGGAACACTGTGAGATGCTCCCTTAGGAAAGAGGGGATGGGGTTCTGTGGTCAAAGAGGTTTGGAAAACTGTTCTGGACTCAGCCCGAAGCAACATGTACAGTTTCTGTCCACTAAGGCAGAGCTGTGGATGTCAGTGGCATCCACAGGCAACAACAGGATCAGGAGTTTCTAAATATATCCCCCTCCTCACCCTGAGGCTGGGAAGAGCTGAGCAGGAGGCCACGTGGAAACCAATAGCTACTGGGATGGTCACCTGTGCCCCCTGCATTCCTCCTGAGGGAGCTTTCCAGCCATTCCCCAGAGATACTCACTGTTCCCACGGGGCTGCCTTTCCGTGACTTGTCTGGTGATGCCAAGAGTGGCTCCTGAGCCTGCCAGAGATGGGCGAAGGGTCAGAGGACACGAGAACCATGCCACATGGGAATGTGACAGCTTCACCTGCCCCTTGAGGAGTCACCGAGCCATACATCATGTCCTGAAGCCAAGACCCCTTCCACCACCTAGAAGCTACAGGTGGAGCCTTTGTTGCTAAGTCACTCAATCGTGTCTGACTCTTTGGCACCCCATGGACTACAGCACACCAGGCTTCCCTGTCCTTTACCATCTCCTGGAGTTTGCTCAGATTCATGTGCATTGAGTTGGTGATGCCATCCATCTTGTCCCCTTCTCCTCCTGCCTTCAATCTTTTCCAGCATCAGGGTCTGCCTTACTTCAAGCCATATTCAACACATCCAATATGATCTGATGTCAAGATGACGGGCGTCAGCTTCCTGGAAGGGATCCGCTTTGCAGCTGGAGAGACATCTATGTAACCTGCAAGGAACATGTTTATAAAACAACAGAACAGCAAGAAAAAATGGGTGCTGGGAGAGACAGCAGGAGAGGCCAACTATTTAGGCTCCTCACTGGGGCTTGCATGCAGTTGACAGGGACACCATGACCTTCATGATGATCTTCACTCCTGTGGGAGATGGGAGGGCATGTGCTGGGGAGGGCATGGTAGGACTTGCCAATCTGAAGAACCAGGGGCTTCCATCACAGGGAGTATATTTACTGAATCCTAAATCAGGATGGTGGTCTGGTGGAGGATAAGCAGCCTCTTCTAGATGCAAAAGGCTTTCTGGTCCCTCCGTCTTTTTTTTGTTATTGTTGGGACAAGGAATAGCGACTTTATTCGGAAAGCCAGCCAACCCCATCTTGCCTGAATTAGAATTCAGGCTTCTTTTATATTTAAAGGAGAAACTCAAACACTTTCTGGTTCCCATCAGCCTTCATCTCTTCCTCCCTGCAGTCAATCATTCACAGGTGGACCTGATCAGGATGTTCCTTGTGTGCTAAACAAAGATATTTTAGCTTAATGCTCATTATCTGGGAAGCAGGGTTCCCAGTAATGGGCCATTATGTGTAATTTAAGTTTATAGGCAACGTCCCTGTAGTGATTAATTTGTAATAGGATACAAAAGGTCTTCCCTGTCACAATTCCCACTGTCAATGTCCGTTCCACAGTCTTGTGGGGGAAAGACCTGGGAACTTGGCAGAGATGCGGGATCCCGGCCCCACTGGGACCTACCTGCTGAATCAGTATCTCTAGGGGTGGGTTTTCACAAGTTCTCCAGGCTGTCCTAGTGCACAGTAAAGGTTCAGAGACACAGTAGATGCAGAGGGGGAGACAGGATGGTCAGACGGCCAGGGACATTTGGATGATTCGGAGGCGTTTGCATATGGGTGTGAGGGTGACCAATCTGAGATCCACTTTGCCTGGTTAACAACCAGAGTGACCAAATTGCAGGCTCCAAGGCCCTGCCTCCTGGGCTGGAACTGGCCTTTATTTTTAGAGGAAATGAAGGGGAGCATCTGAGCCTGGGGCCTCAGTCGTTGGGTTTTCTGGCTTTTGGGCACTTCCCTGGGGGACTGTGGTTCCTGTTTATAAAGTATGGGGGCAACAGGGAAACGGGGAGGTGCTACATCCTCGAGTCCCATGATGGCGTGTTGCATGCACTCTCTTGAGCTGTAAATAAAGAGATGATGGTTAATAAGCTTCCCTGTTGTCTCTCTCTGCCCCTCCAGATGGTCTGTCTTGCAGACAGGGAACACTGTCAGGGTGTTTCGGGGGAACTCAGCCTGGTATTTCTCCAGCTACTTATTCATTCACTCTGCACCGTGGATTAAGCATTTGCTCTGAGCTAAGCAGAAGAGAGTGGCAGAGGATGAGATGGTTGGAAAGCATCACCTATTCAATGGACATGAACTTGGGAGAACTCCGGGAGACAGTGAGGGACAGGGAGGCCTGGCGTGCTGCAGTCCATGGGGTCGCAAAGAGTCTGACATGACTTAGCGACTACACAACAACAAAGCGTACACAGGCAGGTAGGGTCTCAGCCCTCACCTGGACTGCATCCTGGTCCTTTAACCAGACCATTGTCGGGGGGACATTTCATATCTTTATCTTCTCCCACTTTAGGGTTGGGGCAGCTAAGGTCCCAAAGAGATTACAAGGCTGGCCATATACAAGGCTGGCAGGCACATTGCAGGCAGAGAGTGCTGAGAAAAGCAGGTACCCGCTTGGGCAGAATGAGGAAAACAAAGCACCGCCACCTAAGACCAGGCCTGGGCAGGCTCAGATGCCGTCTTGGGAAAGGGCGTGAACTGGCTGAGGGTGGACTGTCTTAGCACCAGGAAGGACATCTGTTATCTCAGTGGCAGCTCCAGCCAGCACCACCCAGGTGTGCAGACCAGACCCCCTCCAAGCCCAGCCGATCACAGCAAGGCTATGTTATGGCTCTCAGTGGCTCTGTGTCCTAAAGCCAAGGGAGGGTCCAGACCCCCCTGGGAGCCAGAGTAACCACAGATGTGGGAAGCTCCTAAAGGCCTAGGGTCCTGGGCTTTCCCTGCCCAGGCACCACTGAGGGACTGGCTCCTGCAGCCTGGACAGGGAAAGCCCCCTAACCCAGGGTTTCTATAACACAGGCCTGGGGTGCCAGTGTCAGGATCCTATGAGGGGCAGACCCGCAGTTCTGAGCCTACCCAGGCCCCTGACTCAATCTCTAGGGGTGGGCTTGGGAATCTGCATGTTGATAAGTACCCCCTCACCCCACCCCCAGTCCTGAGAACTACTGCACCAAACCTTCCTGAGAACTCACGTTCTTCCCTGCTAAGGCCCCAGGTAGCTAGCAAACCTCCCACTGAGGGTGAATCCCAGGAATCAAGCCCAGGAGGTCCCCCTTCATATAAGCAACTGCTCAACTCAGCCATTGTAGTGCAAAAGGCTACAGAGACAACACAGAAATAGATGAGCACAAATGCATGAACATGGTTGTGTTCCAATAAAACTTTATTGACACCAAAGGGCAGCAGGCTGGATCTGCCCTTGGTCTGTAGTTTGCCAAGCTCTAGTTGTTACTGCTGACCCCGGGGTCAATGGTTACAGAAAGGCATGCTGGGCTTCTAAAATCTCCCTTTGTTGTGGAATGTCAACTCAAACCCATTTCTGCTAAGGAGGGTCTGAGCAGTCTGAAGTGAAGGGTCAATACCAGTTGAACCTGAGGCCATGGGGACTTCGATGCTCTGTGCTGGCAGCATGCATGCAGCCCTCAGCGGATCAGGTGGCTGGATTGGCAGTGTCTCAGGGTTCTCCAGAGAAACAGAACCAACTGAGCATTTGTATTTATGTATCTTTAAGTGTCTATGTGTTTACTTCTTCTTTATATGCATATTTATATAAAGAGATTTAAGGAATTGGTCTACACTATTGTAGGAGTCATCAAGTCTGAAATTTGCTGGGCCAGCCAGCAGGTGGGAAACTCAGGCTGGGCTCAGTGTTACAGGCTTGAGGCCATGTTTCTTGTTCCCCAAGACCTCAGTTTTTGCTCTCAAGGCCTTCACCTGATCAGGTGAGGCGCACCCACATTCCTGCAGGTCATCTCCTTTATATGAAGTCAGCTGCTTGTTGATGTTGACCATATCTGCAAAATGCCTTCACAGCAGCACCTGGAGCAGTGTGTGATTAAATCTTTGGGTACAACAGCCTGGCCAAGTTAATACAAAAATATAATCACAGGGGCGGAGGCGGGGGGAGCTCCTGGAGCTGGGCTCCCGCACTCCAGATCCAGATCACAACACTTGGGTGTGTGGTAGAATTGTCTATGATGTGTCGTGAAGCTCTGGGCCTCCTTGCTCCGTTTGCCATCAGGTGGCAGCAGCAGCGGTTACCACCTGTTATGTATGTGGGCATGAGTGCTTTGGTGTGCCCAGAGGAGTGTCTGGACCTGAACTTCCACTTGGGGTGGATAGGGTGCAAGGGTGCTGTCAGTGGACCATGTAGGCAAGTGGCTAACAGGGGCGCCCCTTCCTTTCATCGCACCCCCACCCCCAATGCTGTATCCTGAAACCCACCTGTTTGTGTTGGGAGGCCAGCCTCAGGACAACTGGGCTCCTTCCACACTGGTGCTTGGTCAGTGCGGTAGGGCTGGGTAGTCAATTCTGCACATTGTGGTCCCAAAATATCCCACTGTGTTCCCACCCTTGACCTTGCGTCAGCTCCCCGCACATGGTGAAATCCAGGATTAGCGAAGAAACGCATTCATCTGAACACTACCCTGAGCTCTGTTTACTGAGCTGACTCCACTGCACGAGGCACATACCCTCTGGTGTAGCTGCAAGTTGTTAGAGCCCGTTCTGCAGAGCAGGAGAACTAAGGCACTAAGAAACAAAGGCGACTTGTCCAAACCGATGTAGTTACTTAGTGGCAGAGCTAGGGACACTACCCAAGTGTCTTGAGTCTAAAACCTAACTGTGGGTAATAATTCCCTGGCATTCTAGTCATTAAGACTCCACACTCCCCTGCTATACAGCACAGGGAGCCCAGTCTGGTGCTATGTGACCACCAAGAAGGGTGGGATGGGGGTGGGTGGGAGGCAGGCTCAGGAGGGAGGAGATATATATATATATATATATATATATATATATATATATTTATGGCTGATTCGAGTTGTACAGCAGAAACCAACACAAAAGCATTTTGTAAAGCAGTTATCCTCCAATCAAAGGGAAAAAAAAGAAAGATTCTATGCTTCCAATGCAGAGGGTGTGAGTTTGGTCCCTGGTCAGGGAACTAAGATCCCACATGCTGTGCAGTGCTACGAAAAATTAAAATAAAACCTGATTGTGTCCACCAGCCTCATGTTCCTCTCAAAGGCCACAAGTTCACTGAGCACCTACTAGGAGTCAGTCACCAATCCTCACCCTCAGGCCCATCCACTTGGCAGATCACAGGACTCTGAGCTCACCCGGGGCCATTAAAGCTACTGTCGGGGCCAGCGGGGGTGGGGAGTGGGACAAGAGCTCTGCCCTCAGGTCCCAGCCCCGGGCTGCCTGAGCCAAAGGTCACCCACTCACCTTCAGGCTGCCTCCTGGAGGGCTCCTCAGAGAGAAAAGGGGTTGAGATTCCTCCTACGGGCTTTCCAGTCCCACCACTGCTTCTTCATTCTTCTCTTATCTCTCTGCCAGCTCCTTAGTGACCCCCAGCATGTGAGCTGAGACCTCGTGGAGCCTGCAGCGGAGACTGAGAGCCGGTGAGCAGGCAGCAGTGAGTGAAAGTAAACACCAAGATAAACCCCACCTCAGATAGGCATCCAGGGCGCCGCAGGGCTCAGCAGCATAACCGACCTTGTTTGTGTTTCTGAGCGATCACTGAGGAGCAGCCAGAGCTCTCACATGCCTCCTTGGACTCCAACCCCATTCACGTGGAGAGATGGGAGGCCACACAGAGAAAAGGAGGCAGCAGCCTGAACTCAGGACAGAACTGGGACAGGCGGTGGAGGCAAGAGGCAGTCAGCATGTTTAGTAAGGAGCCTGTGAGATCAATCCGCCTGCCAGTGCGGGAGACATAGGTTCGATCCCTGGGTCAGGAAGATCCCTTGGAGAAGGAAATGGCAACCCACTCCAGTATTCTTGCCTGGAGAATTCCATGGACAGAAGAGCCTGGTGGGCTACAGTCCATGAGGTCACAAAAGAGATGGACAACAACAATAACAATCTCAAACTCCCAATCCAGCAATCCTCTTTATGTCACCAGGTGTATGCATCCATGTGTGTGTGTGTGTGCGTGCGAGCACATGTGATCTCACAGTTGTTCAGTTGCTAAGTTGCGTCCAACTCTTTGCAACCCCGTGGACTGTAGCATGCCCAGCTTCCCTGTCCTTCACCATCTCCCGGAGTTTGCTCAGATTCATGTCCATTGAGTCAGTGATGCTATCTAACCATCTCATCCTCTGTTGCCTTTCTCCTTTTGCCTTCAGTCTCTGGGATTAGCAGATGCAAATCACTATATACACACACACACACACACACACACACACATACAATGGATAAATAGCAAGGTCCTACTGTATAGCACAGGGAACTTTTTTCAATATCCTGTAATAAACCATAATGGAAAAGAATATGATAAAGAGTGTATAGATACATATTGTTGGTATTTAGTTGCTAAATCATGTCTGTCTCTTTTGCAACCACATGGACCGTGTGGCCATGTAGGCAACCATGCTCTTCTGTCCATGGGATTCTCTAGGCAAGAATATTGGAGTGGGTTGCCATTTCCTTCTCCAAGGGATCTTCCTGACTCAGGGATCAAACTTATGTCTCCTGCATTGGTGGGCAGATTCTTTACAACTGAGCCAATGGGGAAGTGCACATATATTATATATATGTACATACAGTTGAATCACTTTGCTGTTCAGCAGAAATTAATACAATGTTGTAAATCAACTATACTTCAATAAAAATAAAGAGGATTGCTGGAGAATAGATGAGGGGAATGAAGAAAATGCCATGAGACTGAGAGTTAGAGTGCAGCTGAGGGGCTGGACTTGTATTGGGCGACGGCCAGTTACATTGCTTTCTTTCTGGCTGACATCTCACATGACCACTGGGACACCTCAGGGCACAGGCAGTTTCCTTTCTGCCTTCTCCACACTCACCATGGGGTCCACAGGGCGTTGTGATGAGTTCTCTGATAGCTGACTTGAGCACTCGGGTGTCTGGAGGCATGGGGAAATATTGCTAAGAGTTCAGTGAGGCTGTCCCAGGATGGGGCCCACCCAGCAGTGATTTTCTTAGGGCCCCGAGGAGCTGGCAAAGCAACTGGAACATTAGAAATTATTGGCTGCATTTTAGGGCTCAAGAAGGAGTATTCAAGGAGACTGACTGGGGCCTATAAAAGTTAGTGATGGATGCTGCCCTAAGTCTCAATTCTGTGCCATTGGGATAATTGTTTCAGAATAAGTCTCCCAAAACGAAAGGCATTATTATAATAAAACTCCTCGCATTTGCACCTACCTTTATATATATATATATGTATGTGTATATATATAGGAATAAAACTGTTAAATTGTCTCTATTAATGAAAAATGTTCATCTATGTATATATGAACTAATTTAATTTAAAAAAAAAAAGAACCAGGCTCCCTTTCTTATGACTAGTGATACAAACAGATGCCTCCCTGGAGAGGAGGCTCTCACACCTCCTGGCAATGTCCAGGCTCCTTTAGAAAACCCAGGAAGAAAAGAGGAGAGTCACCCACCCTAACATGCCCCCCCAACCCCTGGGGCACGTGCTTCCCCAGGAACCATCCCTTGCCTGGCTCTGAGTGAGTGATGCCATGAACACAAATGATCTTATTGACAAGTCACAATGACCTTTGATACTTTCAGAAACTTGGTATCAACCAGAAACCAGGCCAAAGGATCTGGGAGCTCAAGAAAGCCATACTGACTCCAACCCTACAGGGTTCTCTACTCAAGTTTCATCACTTCTCCTGCCCATCTCCCACTGTCTTTGCTCAGAAAGAAAGAGATCACATCCTCAGATACAAAGAACAACCCTGACTGATCTGGAGTGGCCTCAGCCTGCAGCAGCTTGAAGCGGGACTTTGGTTCCTGGCCAGAGATTGAGGTCAGGTCTCAGCAGTGAGAGCACCAAATCCTAACCACTAAAAAAGATCCTGGTGCTGGGAAAGATTGAGGGCAGGAGGAGAAGGGGGCAAGAGAGGATAAGATGGTTGGATGGCATCATCAACTCAATGGACATAATCTGAGCAAACTCTAGGAGATAGTGAAGGATAGGTATGCTCAGTCCAGGGGTGGCAAAGAGTTGGATTGAACAACAAGACCAGTGGTCAGTGACAAGGCCCTGACCCTTCGGCTTTGCAGAAAAGAATTCCCACAAAGACAGAAAATAGTGAAACAAAGTATTTATTAGGAGGAAAAACGGAGTACAGTAAGTGTGGATATACACAAGGGCGAGTTCAGAGGGAGAGTGTCCTCGTGATAGTTTGAATCACTTTTATGGGGCATTTCTTCTGGGTTTCCTTTGCCTGGTTCTGAGGCTGCGCTGGTTTAGTTCGGGGTCCTCCCACATGTGCATGCCCATCGCTTAGCCAAGATGGATTTTAGTGCAGATGACAGTAGGTAGGTAGACATCACTTACTATGAGATGATGCCTCCTCCTTTTTTGACCTCCAAGGAGCCTTTCTGCGCATGTGTAGTTAGGGAGGTCTCCTTAACTTTGAGTATGAGAACGATGTGGTCTTTTATCTCTTATCTGGCTGGGCCCAGCTTCCTCCATTATCTTCCTTGTAGGGAGTTTCTGCTATTATAACAGGGTCCCCTGTGGCTCAGAGGTAAAGAATCCATCTGCAAGTCAGGAGCCACAGGAGACATGGATTTGATCCCTGGAGAGGGATCTTGCCTGGAGAGTCCTATGGAAAGAGGAGCCTGGTGGGCTACAGTTCAAGGGTTGCAGAGAGTCGGACACGACTGAAGCAACTTAGCACACATGCACAAACTGTTATGAAGTCTCTGTCCACGGGGGAGAAACTGTTCAGCCGGGGGCCCATCTATCTCCTGCCTCATGACCAGCGAAACACCTCGGCCTTCCCCTAGCCTGCCAGACCTTAGGCCAAGAAACACAGAGCTGGTGTGTTTCTCAACTTCTCACAAGCTGAGAAGCAGCACTGGGGCAGAGGTCTCCAGATCGAATCTGGATCCAGCACGAATCCTGATGGCACCCAGGGGCGACAGCTCTGCCTTTTGGGCCCTCCCTAATGAGCTTCCTGGGGAGGGCCTGCTCTCTCACAGGTGCCTGTGACTTTCAGACAATATTTGGTTACTTTCTCTGTTTTGTTTCTTTCTGTTGATGTCACGCAGTTGTGGAAGGAAGTGGTCGGATCACAGCAGAACTGTTGAGTGTCCAGTACACTGTGGCCCAGAGGACAGTTAAAAATAATTTCAAAGCCTTATTCAGTGCCTCCCATCACCTGGGGCCTGTTTATCGCTCTCTCCATTTTCGAGATGCAGAAAGAAATTCAAAGAGATTAAACAACTAACCCAAGGTCACACAGATATAGATTGGCAGCACTGGGCAGGGACGGGTGAAGGGGGGGGTACAGTAAAGGCTGGGGAGGCGACAGCATGCTGAAACACTGAGGTCCATCTCCAAGGCTTTGCTAGTGGGAAAGAGGTATAAGCATCTCCCAGTCCAAGGGGCCTTTCCCTGATGCTTCAACAGACATGTATCAGGGGCCAGGAGCTGCTGAGAGATGCCAGAATATGCTGTGGTTTTTTCATAGCAGTATAGCAGTGATTTGCTTATTGAGCACCTACAAAGTGCCAGAAGTTATGTCAAGCATGCATCACCCTGAGGTTTAAGATCACTCTGCTAGGAGGCAGGGCAGGGATCCAAATAATATCTTTAAAGAACACAAGTGACCATGGGGAAGAAATGGCTGTGACTGCTTCATTGGGCATTTGTATAACTAGCAGCACTGAGTGGCTTCCTAACAGAATCTGGATTATTCTGAGGACAAGTGGGTGGCAGGTTTTCCTCCATGCCCATGATGGAAGTGGTGCCAACACACTGGTTCAGCTGGTGTATTCCCTGAACAGTATGTGCCAGGCAAGTGTGGAGATGGCAAGACCCTCCCAGGGCTTGCAGTCTAGATTGAGGAGGGTGAGGGGGGACAGACAATAAACATGTCAACAAATGAATGGAGAGGTCAATACCTTCAAGTACTGATAAGTGCTATGAAGGAAAAAAACCTGGATGGTTACTACCATCTTTGAAAACAGTTTGACAATTTCTTAACAGCTTAAGTATACACACGCCATGTGGTCCAGCCATTCCATTCTAAGATAGTCATCCAAGTAGGCATTCAATAACTATTCCCTTAATGAATAAACGAATGCATCTATTCTGCATGACAGTCTTTTGGGTTTTGTTTTCAATTGTGGTAAAAAGAAAGTTTACCGTCCTAACCATTTTAAGTGTACAGTTCCAGTAATGTTAAGTACAGGCTTCCCTAATGACTCACACGGTAAAGAATGCCTGCAACGCGGGAGACCCAAGTTTGATCCCTGGGTCAGGAAGATCCTCTGGAGAAGGGAATGGCAACCCACTCCAGTGTTCCTGCCTGGAGAATCCCATAGACAGAGGCTACAATCCATGAGGTCGCAATGAGTCAGACATGACTGAGCAAGCAACACACACACACAATGTCAAGTACATCCACCTTGCTGTGCCATGTTATTTACTTTTCATCCTGAAGGTACTGAGGATAAGACTCAGCTGAGACAGACAGAATTGGTGAGGGACATGAAAATTTAAACTTGACTTCCAGAAGTGTACTCCCTAAAAAATATGGCCCAAAGCCTGTGCTTTGTGAAGGTCCACTTGTCCTTCCATAGTCAGGGTGAGTGGCTCCTTTGAGAACAGTTTCACTTTCCTTTGTCCCTTTGGGCTCCCTCCCCACCCCTGCTGGGTCTGCCCCACCTCCACCTTGGCCCAGAGTGCCTCTGGCCCCAGCTGGTCAGATGAAGGCAGTGTCACTGCAGGGACATTCCACAGATCCAGCCTTATGCTTCATCTGGCTCCAATCTGTCTTCCCCGCCTTGCCTCACTCCATCTTTGAATCTCAGCCCAGGCTGTATTTTCCTGTGATGTGGGCAGTGGAGCTGAGTGGCTACGTCACAGTCCTGAAACCAGACCTCTTTGGTCCCCAGCCCAGTTTCACACCAACTAGGGATATGCCTTTGGGAAAGTCCCTTAACTCCTCTTAACCTCAGGGATCTTATGGTAAATCAGGATAAGAAGGGCACCCACACCATGGCGGTTGTTATGAATATTTATTATGAGCACTTTTCACATTGTCTGCCACAAAACTACTTAATAAATGTCAGCTCAAATCCCAGGAATTGTTTGTTTTGCATTTTCTCCTTACAAGGTGATCAGTTTTATTATATACCTACATGCTTGGATTAAACACCTCTAGGATCTAGGGTTTATAGGAGATATCTCTTAGAAGGAAACAATATAATAATAATGTTATAATATCCACTAGTTATTGAGGAATTCCTCTCTTCTATGTACTATGCCAGTAACAATAATTAATGATAATTAACTAATAATGAATATCAAAACAGTAGCAAGTCCTGATTGAGTGCTGTCTGCCAGGCAATGTTCTAAACATTTTTATATATTAACAAATCCTTATTAACAAATTCAAAATAATCATCCTTCAAGGAAGATACTATTATTTCTCTCATTTTACAGGTCAGAAAACTGTAAGCACAGAGAGGCAAAGTGACTTGCTCAAGTAGAACCAGTAAGTGGACAAAGTTAGGACTCAAACTCTTTTCTCTGGTCCAGCTAGTCCTCTGGGCTCTGAATCCCAACAATCGTGCCCAGTGTAGCATATCTGTCCGGTCTCTCTCTGAAGCTTACCGGCTCTCTGTTACTCTGGCAGATGTGCTGTTCTGCTCAGGGGGCTGGACAGCTGTGTCTCCAAAAGGGACATTCAAATAGGCCAGCAGACTCCAGGACCCTGCAGAAGACCCCACATCCACCTGGAAAACTCCATTCTTTGTATCTGGAGAGAGTCTGTGTCTTGATAGGATCTTAGGACCCACCCAGACAGTTTTGCAGGTTTCCACGTGGTCTCTCCCCTCCTGGAAATAAGAATAAGCATTCAGAGGGAAGGACCCAAGGGGATCCCAACAGTCTTGAATAAGTCTTCCTTTCCTTTAAAGCAAGTGTCAGATTCATTTTTTCGTCAAACATGAATTAGTTCATTCATCCTCACAAGGATTCTATGAGGTAGGTAACCGTCTTTACTTTCACTGGGGAAGGAGGGAGGACAGACTGTGCCCTCAGGGATGAGACACCAGCTGTTACCACATCTGCAGGTTGTACTTGGAGGTTCCCCCAAGTTCTCCTGGCTGCAGGTGGTCCCGTCGGCCCACATGCTGGGATTTTAACTCGGCGAGATATTGCGCCCTTTGCGACACAAATCTGGACATTCTCCAGCCGTCCCCCGCCCCGGCCCCGTAACTACCTGGGCAGTGGCGCGGTGATGGCTCGAGCGGCAAGACGCCGTCTCCTAGCTACCGGGCAGTCGTCACATGACCTACTCACGTGGCCCCCCAGCCCAGCTGGGGTTGGAGCGCGGGCAGAGGGCAGTCGGCGGGGCGGGGCCGGCAAGTTTGCTTCCCGAGTTCGGAGACCAGGAGCCCCCGCGGTTGTGGCGCAGGTGCTGTCCGGCTGGGTCGCGATGGAGCTGCCAGCCGTGAACCTGAAGGTGGCGATGGGCGGGGCGGGGGTGGCGCGGGGCGGGTCTCCCGGAGCGTGTTGGGTATTTGCGCTTTTAAAGTAGGATTTTAGAGGTGAAAGGACCGAGAGTCTGGGGAAAGTGGAGTGGTGGGGAGAAAGAGAAGCAACAGAGGCCAGGTGGAAGGAGGTGGGGAGATAGACCATACCAGGGAGACTGATCCAGAAGGCCGGCAGGAAAGACCGAGAGGGAGCTGGAGGAGGGAAGCGGCCGTCTCTTCCCGGAGTCAGACCGGTTCTGCTGGGAGCGCTGAGCCCCTGAGGCTCGCTTTGGCCTGCGCGCCCAGAATTTCTCTGGAGAAAGGGGAAGGCGTGTCGGGGAGGGACCCACGGAGAGCCCGAGGCTGGACTGGGAGGCAGGACACTTCCCCTCCACCGAGAGAGGGGTAAAGTTTTCACCTGGACCCCCAACACTGCCCTTACCGCCTCTTTTGTTGGGAAGATCAAGTTAAGGAAATCAGATGATCCCAGACAGATGGTTTTTCAGAGTTGATAGATTCAACGTCTTTATTTCTTAAGCAACACAGACACCAATAGAATTTACTCAAAAGCAGAAACCCCCAACTTTGCACATTTAGGAAAACACTGTAGCTCGCTGGGGTGTCTTCATTTCCTGAGCTGTAAGAATGCCAAAGGCTGTTCTTCTTTTTCTCCCCGCCCTCCCCCAGCCCAGTGCTTCTTGGCCGGGTTTGCCACTGAGAGGCTGAAGCCTTTAGCTTTGGTCTAGCTAAGCTAAGTTGCTTCAGTCGTGTCCGACTCTTTGCGACCCTATGGACTGTAGCCCACCAGGCTTCTCTGTCCATGGGATTTTCCAGGCAAGAATATTGGAATGGGTTGCCGTGGCCTCCTCCAGGGGATCTTCCTGTTCCAAGGATTGAACCTGCGTCTCCTGTGGCTCCTGCATTGCGGGCAGATTCTTTACCAGTGAGGCACTGGGGAAAGGTGTTAACCTTGGACCAGACCTGCCATCTGTGGCCTGGGTACAGTTTCCTTTGAGACTGTATGCAGGAGTACCCTCTTACTCACCCTTGACAAAGCATTATGCACCCATGGTGTCTGGTACTAAAGTAATGTAAGAGATAGATGACTACAGAACAATACATCATCCATATTTGGATTATTAGATACGGTCTGTGCTGTGACTTCACTTGGGCACATTTCCTTAATATTGAACACTTGCTTCAGCAGACCTCTCTGAGGCTTCCAGTCAACCGCTGCAGGGGGAGAGATGGCTGTGACAAGGGAATGGGCTTGGATTGAAGGTTTAGCAGGGAAGAAATTTACACGAGGGCAATTGAGGTTCGTTGGTATCAACATTCACTCTGTTCCAGGCTGTGTGTGGTTGATGCCGACTACCTTTGCTCTGATTAGAGATTTGCCTGAAATAATTATTAAGGGGGAAGGAGGAAAGGGACAGAGGGGCAGGAACTGACAAGGGAGTGAGCCCTCATTCTTGGGGCATCTGTGGTGTGCCAGGTTATTAAATCGCATCAACCTTCTGAGATTTTTGTAGTTGAGCCAACTTCAGCTCAGACCAGATAGGTAACTTGTCAAGGCCCCACAGAGATTAAGTGACAGTCAGAATTTGAACCCATCAGGGTCAAACTTCAAAGCTGTGTCCTTTCCTGGCCACCATTAGGGCCGACTTCTGCTTTGACAGTTAATGCCCAGTGGGAGGGCTTAGTCTGTTTGTGGCCTTTTTTTTTTTTTTTTTGAGAAACTTTATGGGCCTCACAGGCCACACGTGACCACAGATGTGAGCTTTGCTGGCTTTCAGTGCCCACAGTGAAACCGCTGGTCCTTTCTTTGACTTGAGAAATAAAACACCATATCTCCAAGGGTCTTAGCTGCTACCAATCAGAGACAAGTAAGTGCCGAGAAGTCGTGAACAGCTAGGGTTGCCAGGTAACATTGAGGACATCCAGTTGAGTTTGAATTTAAGATCAACAATGAATAAATTTTTTTAATCTAAGTATGAAAAGTGAAAGTCATTCAGTCATGTCCAACTCTTTGTGACCCCAGGGACTCTACAGTCCATGGAATTCTCCAGGCCAGAATACTGGAGTGAGTAGCCTTTGCCTTCTGCAGTGGATCTTCCCAACCCAGGGATTGAACCCAGATCTCCCACATTGCAGGTGGATTCTTTACAACTGAGCCACCAGGGAAGCCCCAGAATACTGGAGTGGGTATCCTGTCCCTTCTCCAGTGGATCTTATATCCCAGGCAATATTTGGAACAGTCTAGAAAATTATTCATTATCTGAAATTAAAGATTAACTGGGGGTTCTGTTTTTGTTGTTGTCTTTTCTGGCCTCCCATAGGAGTCTAAGTGGGATATTCTGAGATCAGAACCCCTTGAGAGCTCAGAAAATGCCCAACCCCCTGACCCTGCACTTACCCGTGCCCTCCTTTCACACATTCCTGGGGCATTGGCTCAGTGCCTGCTTGTGCCCAGCCCACCCACAGTAGGCAGTGGTGCCAGGTGAATAGAAGCAGCTGCCCCGGGCCCTCCAGGTAGTTCCTAACCCAACGCCACACATGAGGCAAGTCCTGAGCTGAAGGAACGTCATTGTGAGAGTTTAGAAAGTTCTAGACTTGGGTTCATGAGGGCTTGTGAGAAAAGGCCCTTGGGAGGAGGGTGCAAGGGGGTAGTATAGCACGAGGGTTAAGAATTCCAGAACCTGACTGCACAATAGTCATGGATGGCCTTGTCTCGGGGCTTCCCAGGTGGCTTAGTGGTAAAGAACGCACCTGTGATGCAGGAGACATGGGTTCAGTCCCTGGGTGGAGAAGATCCCCTGGAGTAGGAAACGGCAACCCACTCCAGTATTGCTTGTCCATGGACAGAGGAACCTGGCAGATTACAGTCCATGGGGTCACAAAGAGTTGGACACGACTGAAGCAACTGAGCACATGCATAGCCATGTCCCGGAGGCTGACTACCTAGGAGGCAGTGTGTTGAATGTTTCACACACCCCTCCACCTCTACATAGCCACACAACACCCCCATGGAGCATTATTGTCCTCACTTTAGAAGAGCAAGCGGCAGTTGTGAGAGCTCAGGTGATGGCCTGGAGTCACACAGCCCTAAGTCATGGAGCTTGGGTCTGATCCACATACTTGGCTCCAGCAGCCACACAGTCAACCACTGCCTGCCTCTGCCTCCCCTCTCTGGCAGCCCTGACTACTGCCCCCTGGGCTCAGCCCTTGGGGCTCCTTGGGGATCTTGCTGCCTCATTCAATAGGCCACTGAATGTTTGCACAGGACTAAGAAATATATTCTGGGGTTTTTGTTTATTTTTTGTTTTGGCCACACCACACGGCTAGTGGGATCTTAGTTCCTCGACCATGGATTGAACCTGCCCCCTTGGCAGTGAAAGCACAGAGTCCTAACCACTGCCCCTAACAGGAAATTCCCAGGAAAAATATATTCTGTATATTAATCTGTATGGAGGGGGATTCCCTGGTGGTCCAGGGGTTTGGACTCCGTGGTTTCACAGCTTGGGGCCCAGGTACAATCCCTGGTCAGGGAACTAAGATCCTGCAAGCCTATATGGTATGGGCAAAGAAAAAAAACATTCTTTATGGTGACCTCAAGTCTGTCGACCACCTGGCTAGGCAGTCCCAGCCCCACTGCCATGAGGCCTTCAGTGACAAATGAAGGGTCTGAATCCTGGTCCAAGGACCCCTCGGTTTCCCCTTAGCCTTCCTTCCTCCTGGTCAGACATACTCATTTCCATCCACTCTTCCCTTGCTCTTCCAGATCCTAGCACTGTAGTACAGTGGGTAGAGCACAGGCTTTGGGACCAGTCAGATCTCCCTCCAAGGCCAGGCTTTGCTGCTTACCAGCTGTGTGACCTGAAGCAGGTTTCTTAAACTCTCTGAATATCAGTTTCTTCACAATAAAAAGAGCATAAAAATAGACCCTACCTTCTAGGATGCTAAGAGGAGGATCCAGTGGTCCAGGAGGTGATGTAGCTTCACAGTTTTGTTGTTTTTTTATTTTAATCTTTATTTTATGTGTTTATTTTTGGCTGTACTGTGTCTTTGTTGCTGTGCAGGTTTTCTCTAGTTGCAATCAGCGGGGCCCAGCCTCTAGTTGCGGAGCATGGGCTTCTCGCGGCAGTGGCTTCTCTTGTTGCAGAGCACGGGCTCTAGGGCACACAGGCTTCAGTAGTTGAAGCACATGGGCTCAGTAGTTGTGGCCCATGAGCTCAGTTGCCCTGCAGCATGTGGGATCTTTCTGGATCAAGGGTCGAACCAGTGTCTCCTACATCGGCAGGCGGATTCTTTATCACTGAGCCACCAGGGAAGCCCACATCATGTTTTTATTAGCAGAAAAACTCAGACCCAAGCGACTGATTCTGCGATTTGCATCTGGGCTCTCTTGTCATACATAACTGTTTGGGCCAATGAATCTCTCACAGCCTCAGTGTCTTCATAAGTGAAACATAAGGGTTAAAACTCTACCCCAGACAGTCACAAGGATGACATGGGCCAAGTGTTCAGGGCAGTGTAGATATGCGGCAGGTACATCTGCATCAGTAGCAGGGGTTGCTGTTGGTGACATGGTTTCAGGATGACTGTCTGCAGAGGTTGTGGTTGTTGTTGTTCAGTCGCTCAGTCATGTCCAACTCTCTGTGACCCCATGGACTGTAGCCCACCAGACTCCTCTCTCCATGGGATTCTCCAGGCAGAATACTGGGGCGGGTTGCCACTTCCTTCTCCAGGGGATCTTCCTGACCCAGGGATTGAACTCAGATCTCCTGCATTGGCAGGCGGATTCTTTACCACTGAGCCCCCAGGGAGGTGCTTACAGTTATTTCATGGAAACATCCAGTGACTGTCAGATGCCTGTCTCTTTCTGGTTGAGGCACCCCTTTGGGACACGAGGGTGATAGATGCTGCCTTCATGTCACCAGGGAGGAACCCAGGGCTCCAACACAAAAGGAGGTGGCTCCTGGACCAGAACTCAGGTCTCCTACCCCTAGTCCAGCATCTTACAAGCCCCTGCTGCCATGGCCGGTCTCTCTCTCCCTTGGTCTTCTGACGCATTGAACACTGGCTGGGAAAGGGCCAGGCAGCCTGCCAGGCCAGGCGCTACATGAAGAGTCCAGGAGCTCAAGTCTCTCCTCTTGCCCAGCCGGGAGCAGTCAGGCCTCCGGGGCACATGCTGGGCACATGCACCCCTCTCTCCCCCATCTCTGTGGCCGTATCTGAGACTCCCCAGTATTCTCTTGGTAACCAGAAACCTCCCCCAGAGCCAGCAGACAGTTCTTTTGTGCTGAGATAAGGGCTGTGGGAGAGGGCAGGGCTGGTTTGGCTGGGTTCCTTTTTCTTTTTTAATTTCTATTGAAATGTGTTGTTGTTTAATCACTAAGTCATGTCTCTTTGTGAGCCCATGGACGGCAGCACACCAGGCTCCCCTGTCCTTCGCTGTCTCCTAGAATTTGCTAAGATTCATGCCCATTGAGTCAGTGATGCTATTTAGCCATCTCATCCTCTGCCACCCTCTTCTCCTTTTGTCTTCAATGTTTCCCAGCATCAGGGCCTTTTCCAATGAGTCGACTCTTCACCTGGCCAAAGTATTGTAGCTTCAGCTTCAGCATCAGTCCTCCCAGTGAATATTCAGGGTTGATTTCCTTTATGATTGACTGGTATAATCTCCTTGCAGTCCAAGGGACTCTCAAGAGTCTTCTCTAATACCACAATGCAAAAAGCTTCAATTCTTCAGCACTCAGCTTTCTTTATGGTCCAATTCTCACATCCATATGTGACTACTAGAAAAACCATAGCTTTGACTATACGGACCTTTGGTGGCAAAAAGATGTCTCTGCTTTTTAATACACTGTCTAGGTTGGTCATAGCTTTCCTTCCAAGGAACAAGTGTCTTTTAGTTTCATGGCTGCAGTTATTGAGTATGGTTGATTTACAATGTTGTGTTAGTGTCAGGTGTACAGAAGAGTGAATCAGTTAAACATATACCTGTATTCACTCTTTTTTAGATTCTTGGCTAGGTTTTTTGTTGGAGCTTTCCTGCACATTCAACCCCTCTGGGCCCGAGTGGGTGTGCCCTCCCATTACAAAGATGGGGAAACTAGCCGACGAGGCTTAGTCTTCATGGGTTTATTTTCCCACGGCTGAAGAGACGTACTCCACTGGTGCTAATTTCCTAAATATTGAGCAAACAAAAGTGATGTTGCACTGAGGGGAGGTGTGTCTGCTAAAGGCCCACAGGATTTCCAGGTCATACTGTTTTCTTCTCCAAAGAGAGGGCCTAGTTTGGGGGCTTAGCCAGGTGCTCACTCCATATTACAGGCTTTTCCGGCTCCAGGAAGTACTTTATCCCACAGATTATAGAATGGTTTCCTCACAGGCTTTCCTGCGTGTCGCTGCCTTTCCTTTTCTGGGATCCGCAGGCCAGGCCTGGAAAATCACATGGATGGAGGAGCCTGGTAGGCTGCAGTCCATGGGGTCGCTAAGAGTCGGACACGACTGAGCGACTTCACTTTCACTTTTCACTTTCATGCATTGGAGAAGGAAATGGCAACCCACTCCGGTGTTCTTGCCTGGAGAATCCCAGGGACAGGGGAGCCTGGTAGCTGTGAGCAAGGAGTTAACCAGGGACGGGGGAGCCTGGTAGGCTGCCGTCTATGGGGTCGCACAGAGTCGGACACGACTGAAGCGACTTAGCAGCAGCAGGCCAGGAGCATCCGTTTATTAAAGACCTGCTGTGTGCACAGTCTAGAGGTGGGAACCAGAGCATTTGGGAATGAAGACTGTTTCTGAGATAGAAGTTGAGGGAGGGAAGGACTCAGTGTTGATGTTGGGGAGTGGAGAAGTGATATATATGACTGTGACTCCTTCCTTGGTTTCTTGTCTTAGTTAAAAACCCAACACCGGGACCACCTGGCTGGCCGCGTGTGGCAGGTCCCTTCCCCTCTGTGGGCAGGACTTCCTGTCAGAGAGGACCGTGTTTTGCTCTCAAGATAAAGATCAGAATTCTCTCCCACACCTCCCAGGCTCAGCCCTGCCCCCCAGCCCCACCCCAGCTTCCTGTCCCTCCTCTACTCTCCTCTTCCACTCCAACCACATGGGCCTCTTTTCAGTCTCCAGAAGGTTCCATGCTACCTTCCGTCACAGAGCCTTTGCAGGTGCTGTCCCTTTGGCTCGAAATGCTCTTCTTTCCCCCTCTGTCCCTGGTTAACTCCTTGCTCACCCACTTCATCTCCCCTGAAACATCATCCTTCAGAGAAGCCTCCAGTGCTCCCCTCCTCTGATGCAGAATGAGGGTCCTTTTCTTCGCCATTACTTCCTTCTCAACAGACAGTCTGTTCGGACCCGATACTCCTTAGGTAATTTTTTGGTTAGCAGGTGTTCCCCCCGACCCCACCCCGACTGCCAGGTGTCAGTTCTGGAAGGGCAGCCTAAGACTGCATCTGCCCGACTTACCTTTGAATCTGCAGGGTGGAGGCCAAGCAGGTGTCAGCGATGCCAACTTAACCTGTAAATGATTAAGTAACCTGGCACAGTTTGATCACCCTTCTTCAGTCCCTGCAGCATCCTGGATGGCTCAAGTGGTAAAGAATCCACCTGCAATGCAGGAGTCATAGGAGGCATGGGTTTGATCCCTGGGTTGGGAAGACCCTCTGGTGGAGGACATGATAACCCACTCTGGTATTCTTGCCTAGACAATCCCATGGACAGAGGAGCCTGGCAGGCTACAGTTCATGGAATCTCAAGGAGTCGGACATGACCGAGCACACATGCACTCGTTCTTCCATGTGCTTAGTCAGTCGTGTCTGACTCTTTGCAACCCCATGGACTGTAGCCCACCAGGCATCTCTGTCAGTGGGATTCTCCAGGTAAGAATACTGGCATGGGTTGCCATGCTCTCCTCCAGGGGACCCTCCCAACCCAGGGATGGAACCCAGGTCTCCCGCATTGCAGGCAGATTCTTTACCATCTGAATGACAAGGGAAGCCCAAGAATACTGGAGTGGATATAGTTCAGTTGAATCGCTCAGCCGTGTCCAACTCTTTGTGACCCCATGGACTACAGCACACCAGGCTTCCCTGTCCATCACCAACTCCCAGAGCTTGCTCAAATTCATGTACATTGAGTCGGTGATGCCATCCAACCATCTCATCCTCTGTTGTCCCCTTCTCCTCCTGCCCTCAATCTTTCCCAGCATCAGAGTCTTCTCTAATGAGTCAGCTCTTCGCATAAGATGGCCAAAATATTGGAGCTTCAGTTTCAGCTTGGGCTTCCCTGGTCACTCAGCTGGTAAAGAATCTGCCTGCAATGCGGGAGACCTGAGTTCCATCCCTGGGTTAGGAAGATCACTGGGAAGGGAACAGCTACCCACTCCAGTATTCTGGCCTGGAGAATTCCATGGATTGTATAGTCCATGGGGTCACAAAAAGTTGGAAATGACTGAGCAACTTTGATTTTCACTTTCTTTCAGCTTCAGCACCAATCCTTCCAATGAATATTCAGAACTAATTTCTTTTAGGATTGACTAGTTTGATCTTGCAGTCCAAGGGACTCTCAAGAGTCTTTTCCAACGCCACAATTCAAAAGCATCAGTTCTTTGGTGCTCAACTTTATTCATGGTGCAACTCTGACATCCATACATGACTACCGGAGAAGCCATAGCTTTGACTATATGGACCTTTGTCCAAAAATGTAACGTCTCTGCTTTTTTACATGCTGTCTAGGTTTGTCATAGATTTTCTTCCAAGGAGCAAGTGTCTTTTAATTTCATGGCTGCAGTCACCATCTACAGTGATTTTGGAGCCCAAGAAAATAAACTCTGTCACTGTTTCCATTGTTTCCCCATCTATTTGCTATGAAGTGATGGGACTGGATGCCATGATCTTTGTTTTTTGGATGTTGAGTTTTAAGCCAGATTTTTCACTCTCCTCTTTCACCTTAATTGCTTTCTGCCATAAGGGTGGTATCATCTGCATATCTGAGGTTATTGATATTTCTTTCCGAATTCTTGATTCTAGCTTGTGCTTCTTCCAGCCCGGCATTTCACATGAAGTACTCTGCATATAAGTTAAATAAGCAGGGTGACGATTTACAACCTGGACATACTCCTTTCCCAATTTGGAACCAGTAAATTGTTCCATGTTCGGTTCTAACTGTTGCTTCTTGACCTGCATACAGATTTCTCAGGAGGCAAATAAGGTTGTCTGGTATGCCCATCTTTAAGAATTTTCCAGTTTGTTGTGGTCCACACAGTCAAAGGCTTAAGTGTAGTCAATGAAGCAGAAGTAGATGTTTTTCTGGAATTCTCTTGCTTTTTCTATGATCCAACAGATGTTGGCAACTTGATCTCTGGTTCCTCTCCCTTTTCTAAATCCATTTTGAAGATCTGGAAGTTCTCAGTTCACATACTGTTGAAGCCTAGCTTGGAGAATTTTGAGCATTACTTTGCTAGTGTGTGAGATGAGTGCAATTGTGCAATAGTTTGAACATTATTTGGCACTGCCTTTCTTTGGGATTGGAATGAAAACTGACCTTTTCCAGTCCTGTGGCCATTGCTGAGTTTTCCACATTTGCTGGCATATTGAGTGCAGCACTTTCACAGCATCATCTTTTAGGATTTGAAGTAGCTCAGCTTGAATTCCATCACCTCCACTAGTTTTGTTTATAGTGACGCTTCCTAAGGCCCACTTGACTGCACACTCCAGGATGTCTGGCTCTAGGTGAGTGATCACAGCATCGTGGTTTTCTGGGTCATTATGATCTTTTTTGTGTAGTTCTTTTATGTATTCTTGTCACCTCTTCTTAATATCTTCTGCTTCTGTTAGATCCATACCATTTCTGTCTTTTATTATGCCTATCTTTGCATGAAATATTTCCTTGGTATCTCTAGTTTTCTTGAAGAGATCTCTAGTCTTTCCCATTCTATTGTACTCCGCTGTTTCTTTGCACTGGAATGGGTAGCCTATCCCTTTTCCTGGAGATCTTCCCAACCCAGGAATTGAACTGGGGTCTCCTGCATTGCAGGCAGATTCTTTACCAACTGAACTACTAGGGAAATCCACTCACTCCTCAGTCCCTGGGGAAAACCTCAGAAGACTAGTTCTACTCTGCCTCGGTTTCCACATCTTTGTAATAGGAGGGCACATACACTCAGGCCCTGGGTGGAACAACACCTGGCTAAGTCGGGATTGAATCCTGGCTCTGCTCTGTGACCTGGAGCAGATTACTTACCGTTGAGCCTTGGTTTTCTCAACTGTAAAACGGGGGAAATTGTGCTTCAGAGGATTGTAAGGATGAAATGCGTTCACAGGCAGAAAAATCTTATCTTGGTGCCTGACACATAGGAAGCACTCATTAATAAAGGTAGGTAGTGACCAAAATTCCTTCCAGAGCTAGCCTTCTGTCATATTGTTCTTGTTCGGTTGCTGAGTTGTGTCCAGCTCTTTGCAACCCCATGGACTGCAGCACGCCAGGTTTCCCTGTCCTTCACCAACCCCTGGAGTTTGCTCAAACTCATGTCCATTAAGTCGGTGATGCCATCCAACCATCTCACCCTTTGTCTTTTCCTCCTGACTTCAGTCTTTCCCAGCATCAGGGTCTTTTCTAAGGAGCTCTTCACATCATGTGGCCAAAGTATTGGAGCTTCAGCTTCAGCATCAATCCTTCCAGTGAATATTCAGGATTGATTTCCTTTAAGATTGACTAATTTTATCTCCTTGCAGTTCAGGGGACTCTCAAGAGTCTTCTCCAACACCACAGTTCAAAAGCATCAATTCTTCAGCACTCAGCCTTATTTATGGTCCAACTCTCAGTCATGTAGGCTCAGCTTTTTTGGTGTCTTGAGACCTCTGTACAGTCAGGTGTGTTGGTCCTTAAAGAGCCATTCTGCTAGTCCTTTGTAGCTGGAAGAGGAGTTCTTTAGGGGTTGGGGACCACAGTCTGGACTTGGTTCACTTAACCTGAGCACTGGGGGCAAGTTGGGGTATCCTGGCCATCTGCCCCAGATGTCATCTGCCCCCCACCCCGTGTGGAAAACATCCATGTGTGTCCAAGCCCAAAGAGCTTCTCTCTCTAGCACAAAGGTTAGGAGCCCTAGTTTTGGAGTCAGACTTCCCATTTAATTACAGTTTTGCCATCAGTGGAGTCATGATCAACTTAATTTACCTCTGAGCCTGGTTTTCTTGACTGTAAAATGGGAATGATTCTAGTATCTGCTTCAGAAGCTCAGAGAAGGTCATGTGAGACATTGGGCCCAGGCCTGGCACGTTGCAGATGTGCAATAAATAATAACTCTTTTTTTTTTTTTTGTCTGTACTGGGTCTTCATTGCTGCGTGCAGGCTTTCTCTACTTGCGGTGAGCTGGGGATACTCTCTAGTTGCCACACTCAGCCTTCTTCTTGCTGTGGCTTCTCTTGCTGCACAGGCTCTAGGTTTGAGGCTCAGTAGCTGTAGCACGCAGCACCTAGTTGCCTCATGGCATGTGGGATCTTCCCAGACCAGAGATCGAACCCGTGTCCACTACATTGGCAGGTGGATTCTTAACCACTGGACCACCAAGGAAGTCCAATAGTGATTCTTCTAGAAATGCAGCCAGAGTTCCTTGCTGCAGGTGGCATCCTCTCCTTAACACCCCCCACCCCTTTGAGCACAAGACTAGAAACCTGGGCCTTTCACTGCAGTCCTTGCTGTGTCCGCCCTTGCTCTCTGGGCCCAGCATGCCGCCGCTGCCTCAGGCTCTTGGCATCCTTGAACCCTTGGTGCCTGGAGCAAACTCCCTTAAAGGTCCTTGTCCACCACTGGACCCTACTCTGCCGTCTCGCCACCACCCCCGACCTCAGCCCCATCCCGGCCCTACCCCTCCTCGGGGCTCTGGGTGTTGTGTCCTTGCCTATGCTTCTGGGACACCTGAACACCCTGGAACATCCCACTCTCCCTCCCCTGTGCCTGGCTGGTCCCCAAGTCCCCTTTAGCACCAGCTCCGAGTTTCCTGCTGCTTCTCCCTGCCTTCCCCATAGCATCCATCTGCTTCTTCCTTCCTTCTTCTCTTTCTTTTTAAAAAATATTTATTTGGGACTTCCCTGGCGGTCCAGTGGTTTAAGAATCCACCTGGCAATGCAAGGGACGTGTGTTCGATCCCTGATCCAGGAACTAAGACCCCACATGCTGAGTGAGCCACTAAGCCCTCGCGCCGCAACTAGAGAGCCTGCATAACACAATGAAGATCCCACGTGCTGCAGGTAAGACCCGACGTAGCTAAAGAAACAAATGAATAAATATTTACTGACAGAGATCTTTAGTTGCAGCATATGGGATCTAGTTCCCCTCATCAGGGATGAAGCCCTGGACCCCCTGCATTGGGAGCACAGAGTTTTAGCCACTGGACCACCGGGAAAGTCTAATACTATATTCTTTACTTGCTTTGCAATCAGGACTCTCTTGATTTCTGGGAATAGAGACCAGTTCCAGTAAAGAGGGCTGTCTCTGAAGGACATATGTGTCAATAAAAAGGGTGGGACAGTGCACGGACTCTTAGTATAAATCCTAACATGTTACCTTCCTGCAGAAAAGCTCCTGGTGACTTCTTCAGCGCCCTTGAGATGAAGTCCATGCTCCTTGCCGAGGTCCTCCAGCCCCACCTTTCCCCTCTGGTCTCCTGCCCCCGGGCTGCTCTCCCATTCCTTGGATGCACTGGGCATCTGCTCAGCCCCACACGGCACCCCAGCTCCAGTGTACTGAAATCAGCCTCATTTGAGCCCCTTCCAGCCATCGAGGCCTCCTCTGGTTTCAGAAGAGATTCCCAGGTTCCCCAAAGGAGCTTCCAGCTTTAGAAACAGGAAGGGGTGTGGGTGTCAGCTGCCCCAAGGGACCGGGGAGGGGTGACCTGGCAGTGTCCTCTGGCCTGACCTGTGCTCTTCCTCCTTTTCTGCCACTGTTGGGGGCCACTCTCTTGCTGGTGTTTGAGCAGACATCCTGAAGCCCTCTTAGGTCCTAGGCAGGGGCTTCTGGTGTTTTTTGGTTCCAGAAGCTTTGCTGCCCATTCATCCTACCACCATGGTGGTCACAGTCGCAGTTCTCTTCTTTACCTCACCCCCTCTTTTTTTTATGCCACAGGCAATCCTCCTGGTTCACTGGCTGCTGACAACCTGGTGAGTGAGTGTGGGTGTCCAGTTCTGGGTCCCCCTGGTCTCCCGAGATCTGGGTCCACATGTCTCTCTGGGGTCTTGTCCACGTGTATCCTGGGTCCTGTCCACATGTATTCCTGGGGTCTTGTCCATGTCTCCCGACCCGTTCCAAGACTAAATAGCTCATCTGTCAAGATCATCATTAGCAAGCTCCTGTGTCTCAAGGATGTTGGAGGGGCAGGTGGTACACAGAGGCCTTTGCCATCACTGACCCTCGGAGCTTCTAGCCCTCATCCTCAGGAAGACAGCAGCCCAGGGGGCAGTACTGACAGCTCAGACCTTTCTCCAGACACTACCTAAGCCCTTTGGGGCTTGGCATCCCTCTGGTTCCTCCACTAGGGCCTTTGCATCTGGGGCTGTAAGGTGCTGAAGCCTAGGGGCTGGCCTCTCATACCTTGCTGGGGTGGATGTCCGGTGGAGCTCTGTGTGTCTGTGACCTTGGGTGAGCCACTCAAACCCCCTGAGTCATTTTCTCAGCTATAATGTGAGAGTATTACTGACCTTCCCACTTATCCTCTTAAGTCATCTAAAGGTGAAAACACAATTTCTGAAACCATAATAATTGCTGACATTTATTGAGGGTGCCTTCTGGAGGTTAACTCAGCAGCTCAGCAAGTAGACACATGATGAATCTGAGTACGAGGGTGAGGTCACTCACTTAGGCGTGGACCCTCACCATTTCATACCCCCTGCCCAGAGACAGTAGACTCAGGATTTAGACTGACCCTGGTCATGTCCTTAGCCCTGCCGTGTTCCAGCCGGGTCACCTTCATCAAGTGACTCCACTTCTCAGTACCTTGGTTTCCATCTGTAAAATGGGTGCAAGGATGCACGGCCCTCAGGAGCTGTGAGGAAGAAGCATGGCCTTGCTCTGCTCACCAGACACTGCCCAGGCCTACACAAGGGAGGCCCGGGGACCGCAGGGTGATTTTCATCATTACCTTCTGCTTTATCTGCTTTATCTGTTGAGTTTCTGGGGAGATTTTTCTGCCCGACCAAGACTGGAAACCATTGAGCTCACGTGTGCATTTTGCAGACGTGGAAGTGCAGTGTATGTGTTCGTGGGTATGAATAACAGGAGCAGTGATCATCATGGTTAATGGCCTTGGAGAGCAGAGTGAAAATCCAGATTTCTCAGGCACACTCCCCAAGACTCTGAGTTAATGAGTCCAGGCTGGGGCCCCAGCACTTGCTTTCTCAAAACCAAAAAATGAGATGACTGATTTCCAAGTAAGCCCCATGGTGCTCTGCACTTAACTGCTTTGCACATGTTTCCCATATGGTATACTTCAGGGAATGTCATTTATATTTATGAAGCACCCCACTCTGTGCTTGGGCCGTCCAGGTGGGTAAGAGCATGGCCTCTTGAGCCAGACTGCCTGGATTTAAATCTCAGCTCTGCCACTTAGCAGCTGTGTGACCTTGGGCAAGTTCCTTGACCTCTCTGGGCCTCAGTCTCCTCATCTGTAAAATGAAGATGACCGTAGTGCCTCTTTACAAGGATTGTTAACGCATATGCACATAAATGAACCCATTGAAAGCACTCGTGACTGTGCCAGATACTAGTAAGGGGTCTGGGTTAACTATTCTTTTCTTTGAATGGACAAACAGTTTAGTTAGTAGCGATGCCCTGCAAGATAAGAGAGTGGGCATTGTGTTAGAAGGTGGTCCTTACAGTGGGGCAGTCAGGGAAAGAGTCTCAGAGTTAACATATGAGCTGAGGCTAAAATGACAAGAACGGACCAAGTGTTCAGGTAGAGGGAACGGCAAGGCAATGGATGGGAGCTATAGGCTGGGCTGTGTCATCAGACCCCACAGGACCCTGTAGACCATGATCAAGGGTCTGAATTTTATTCCAAGAAAGTGTTGGAGGACTTTTAGCAGAGAAATGACATCCCCTGATTTACCTTACTGGTTGCTGTTTATGGAGGAGTTAATAAGTGTCTCTAGTGGTGAAGAATTTGCCTGCCAGTGCAGGAACGTAGAGACACAGGTTTGATCCCTGGGTCTGGAAGATCCCCTGGAGGAGGGCATGGCAACCCGCTCCACTGTTCTTGCCTGGAGAATCCCATGGACAGAGGACGCTGGCAGGCTACAGTCCATGGGGTCGCAAAGAGTCGGAAACGACAGAAGTGACTTAGTATGCATGCAAGCGCATTTATGGAATGACCAGGATGGGGCAGGAGTGGAAGTTAGGGGAAATGGGGAGAGGCTACAGTGAAATGCTCAATCCCAGTAGGAGAAGATGGTGGTTTGGACCTGGATGGATATGGCCAGATTCCGGATCCATTTGGGAAGCAGAGCCGATGGGATGTGCTGACATTTTTGGCACATGGGTGTGAAGTAGGGGAATGGAGAGGGGAACGAGGCTGACTGTGGCCTCTACTCATGGGGGCCCTGAGACAGCGCCCCAGGAGGTGACCTGTAGGAGGGGTGGGCACCTAGAGGGCACCTCCTGACTTGACTCAGGTGCCTCCTCCCGCAGGGGCTGCATCGTGTTCCAGGGCCCCTATGCCTGGACCAACTTCCCCATCCTGGCCTTGGGCGTGTGGGCCATGGCGCAGCGGGACTCTGTTGACGCCATAAGTATGGTAAGCTGGGGGAGCAGCCAGGGAACCGGCTTCAGGGTGGTTGTAGGCCCAGCTCTGTCTTCCCCTTTCCCTGTCCTGTCTTCTCTGCCTTCTTTTTTCCCCATTTTCCATTTTTTAGAGTCCAGGCTCCCAGCCCACATGTATCTTCACTAGCCTGGCCTGCTGCTCTGCCTGCCTGGCTCAGAGAGTCTCCTCATTGTTTTCCCAAAAGGGGCATGGGGTGGATTCCCACCAGTGCCCCATGAGATTGGCCATTCCTGGAGGGCAGTAGGGCATGCGCCAGTAACCCTCCTTGAGGGCCCCCCTAATAGGGAGGGCCTCCCATGAAGAGGGAGCTCAACCACTTTGTGAGGTCAGAGTGGACACAGTCTGGCTAAACTGTCCTACCAGGAGCCCCCGGACACCCGCTCAGACCCCGTGGCTGTGAGCACCAGCACTGGCCTCTCAGGATGGTTAGAGACGGATTTCTTCGGTGGTGGAGATGGAACCAGTGAATTCCAAGAGACCTTCTATCTTAGAGGTTCTGAGCCCACGTCTTGTGCCTCATCATGGCCTCAAGGATGAGAAGAGTTGGGGGAGAGGACTCTGTCAGAGCCTGCAGGCTGGGTCCCAATAGGGACCCCATCCCTGCTCTCAGCCCTGCAGTCCTCAGTCAGGCATCTAGTCTGCAGAGTCCCACCTGCTGTCTTGGTCTGTCTTCCAGCAAACCCCAAGGACACAGTAGGGCACAAATGGAGCTTCCAGTCTGGTATATATGGTGGGGGGATGGGGTGACAGGGCAGCAGCACGCTCACCACCCTAATGACACTGTGGTCACCCCTCGGCCCTGTGCCTGGCTGTCTTGCAGTTTCTGGGTGGCTTGGTGGCTACCATCTTCCTGGATGTGATCTACATTGGCATCTTCTACCCGAGGTCCAACCTCTCGGACACAGTGCGCTTCAGCGCAGGCATGGCCATCCTCAACCTGATCCTCAAGCCGATCTCCTGCTTCTTCGTCTACCACATGTACCGGGAGCGTGGGGGTGAGCTCCTGGTCCACGTTGGTGAGGCCACCACCTCCAGCCAGCTCCCCAGTTCCCCTCCCACCAGCCCCGGTGCTGGCACTGCTGTCTCCTCTCCTCTCCTCGGTCTCTGCCTTGCCCGCCCCCCAGCCCCTGTCCCAGGGAGCCAACCTTGCCCCCTGAGACAGGGATTCAAGGTGCAGGGTGGGGCCTGGTGTGGGCTCTGGGCACTAGGCTGAAAGGTATGCAAGTTTCTGGTCTCCTAGAGGAACCCAGGGGTCCCCTGGCCATCCCTGCCTGGCTATGGTGCCATGTCCTTCTCTCAGCTTAAACATGGGTGTGACTGGGGGCCTGATCCCATAGGCACCTGCAGGGCCAGCTTTCCCTCTCAGCTCCCTCTAGCCCCATCGCTGGAACCCCCTTTCCTGCCACCTAGGGGTCTGGGCAACCAGGGGAGAGCCAGTGCTGGCCTGGGTCCTGGGGGCCCCAGCCAAAGCCAGCCCTGAGCTGGACCCCTGCTTGTTGCAGCCCTTCCCCAGCCCCCTGTGACACCGTTCTCATGTCCTTTTTGAGAGAAGTGGGGAGACCTGTGGTCTTCTGCCTTTCACTCTTGAGAAAAGTGGCCTGAGACCTGCTGGGGGAGCAGCTGGGTTGAGGACGGGAATGGCCCAGGGCTGCCCACCCTTGGCAAACCACAAGGCTGCCCGGACCTGCCCCGGGGTAGGGAGGAGCCAGCACTGTCCCTCCATTAGACAGATGAGGAGACAGAGGCCTGGGGTGCTGGGGGCTTGTTCAGGAGCACAGGACAGATGTAGGGAGTGAGGATGGGAGTGAAGGGTACGGCACCCAGAAGCCAACAGCCTGCCTGGCACCATCTGGGCTCTGCAGCTGCGCCAGCCCGGGGGCCTTCTGGAGGCTGTACAACGATGTCCACTGTCCAGGAGAGGAGCTGGAGGGGAGCCCGTGGGTCCGGAGCTGGGCATCCCTCGGCCAGATTCCTGAGCACGCGCTCCCAGGGAAGCACCGAGGCACAGTGGCTGAGCCCTGTCTTTTGCGCCGTGCTGCATCAGTTGGAATCCTAGTGTCCTTTGCTTCAAGCTTTATAATCTCAAGCAAGGCAGTTTATCTTTTTAACACTCGGTTTCCTCATCTGTAAAGTAGGGACAAAAAAATACCCTGCTCTATAGGGTTACAGGAGGACTGAATAAGTGATACATGCTAAAGGCTTGGTGCCTGGGGCTGCTGCCACTGTCTGTCCTGGGTACCTGGATGCCCAGCTCTGGCTTTTCTTGTTGGGGTGGGATTGGTGGTGGGGAGTAGGGGGACCTTGGTTTGGCCTCGTGGAATTTCCTAAGTCTTAACCCTTCATTTTTTTCTTTCTCTCCAACCCCCTAGGATCCCTTGGGCCCTCAGAGGAGCGCAGTTCCTACCAGCCAATCGACTCCTCAGAGGTGCCTGCCGACCCTGAGAGCAAGGCTCACGTGACCCGGGGATACTGAAGCCCAGCCCAGGGGCCAGTCTGACAAACTGTGGAGCCGGCAGAGAGGAGGACTCATCACCTTCTTTGTGCCTTGGACATCATCCTAGGGGGTGCTCCTGATCGCCCCCTGCTTTCTCAGAACTAACTTGTGTCCTCCAGTTCCCCATCTTAGGGATTGCCTGAGTCACGTGCCCTAAAAGGCCCAGAGCGCCTGTGCACATCTGTCCCCAATTCCTCGAGCCCTCTCCTCCCTTCCGGGTAGCCCACTGGTCCCAGGCTGGGAACTCTGGTTGCTTTTGTCCCCTCCACCCTTAGCTGCTCCGTGCAGGCCCCAGGCCGAGCCATGCCCGAGCCTGGCAAGATCAGGCCTCTAGGGGCCAGTGGTGCCCCCCCACCTCAGCCTCTCCTGAGGTTGGCCATGCCCTCCCGCAGGAGCTCTGAGAGCCTTGGGTCCTGCTCACTGCCAGGAGCACAGGGGTAAGGACCCCTGGCTTCTCACTACCTGGTCACTTGGAGCCTGAGGACCCCAGGGCTGGAGGCAGGAGGGGTCTGCAGCCCCTCAGACCCCCATCAACCTCCAGCTGCAGGCCACAGCATTAAAGGGAATTCTGCAGCCAAGTGTGTTTTGAGCCGTGTTTCCTCTCCTCTCAGAGCTGGGGCCTGGACTTGCCATTCCCAGGAAGCTTTCTGCTGTGAGTCTCCAGGGTGCCAGGGCTTAGGTGCTTGTTTCCTTGTGACAGGAGGAAACGGGGGCTTGTGACCAGCTGGGCCTGCCGGGTGCTCAGCTCTGGCCTAGCTGAGGCCGCAGGAGAGGGGGCACTGTCCAGTGTGTCAGTAGGCATCCATGTCTCTGAATTAAGTGACAGGTATTGGTTTGAATCCTGCTCTGCCACTGACTGTGTGCCCTTGGGCATCTCAACCTTTGGAGCCCGTGTCTGCTGGAAGAGGGCTAATAACCTGCCCAGAGAGAAAGAGACGACGCAGGCGAAATGTACAGTGCCTGACCCTCGGGAGGGCTTCCTAAATAACAGCAAGGTTTTTGGTGGGGCTGCTCCCTAAGGCCATGCTGATGTTGGTCAGTAGTCCAGGGCTGGCCTCCCCTGGCAGACCCGGTATCTTGGACTCAGAGCAAACTGGGACCACTGTTCAGAAGCTCCAGGGGTTTCGTGGCCAGGACCCTACCCCACCCCTACTGGGATGGGTATTGACCACTGGGCCCCAGGCATCTGGGCTTTGTCAGGCCATCCTGGCTTGCTTGTCCCTGGCACAGAGAGGTTAAGGCTAGGTGCACAGCCCCCACCGCCCCATTCTTCCGTATCCATCCATCCAAAGAGGCTGAGTGCCTGCCAGTGCTGGGCATGGGCCTGGGGCTACAGGGGTGAACTCAGGTCCTGCCCTCAGGATAACAGACACTGGGAGTCCTCTGTCAGGAGGCCTAAGCCCTGAAAAAAGGAACATGGGCCTCTGAAGAAGGGACCCAGGAATGCAGAGCAGCTGCAGCTGCAGCAAACCAGAAACAGTCTTTTAGTCAGATGAAGGCAGACAAATAAGCCGTGGTTCGTTCATTCTAAGGAATACTGTTCAGCAGTTCAGATGAATAAACCAGACATTTCTATCAATGGAGGTCCCCCCAAACATCGGTTGCAGAGTGGCACGTGCAATATGAGAGCGTTAGTGTGAATTTTAAAAGCTCATAGAAATACTTTGTATTGTTCATGGGTGTGTATGTAGTTAAGGCATAAAAGCGTTGACTAGAAGGACCTGTCTCAAGTTCACGATTGTGGCCTTGGGTGGGAGAGAGGGTCCAATTCTCTCCCCTACCCTGCCACCCCGCCCTCTAAAAAATTTTTTTGGGCTGCACTGGGTCTTCATTGCTGCACACAGATTTCCTCCAGTTGCAAAGTGGAGGTTACTCTAGTTGCAGTGCGTGAGCTTCTCGTTGTAGTGGCCTCTCTGGTTGCAGGGCACAGGCTCCAGGTACATGGGCTGCAGCAGTTCTGAAGTGGTGTGCTAGGTACACTACTTTCAGTGGTGCATGGGCTTAGTTGCGGCATGTGGAGTCTTCTGGGACCAGGGGTCAAACCTGTGTTTCCTCCACTGGCGGGTGGATTCCTACCCACTGTACCACCAGGGAGGTCCCCAGTTCTCTTTTTTATACCAGTTCCTGGCACATGGGAGGCTGGCAGTATATGTGCTCCTTGAACATATCAGGAGGCCACCATGGCTGCAAATGAGGACAGGAAGAAGGAATGAGGTCAGGGAGGCAGCGGGGGCCAGATGATGCAGAGTCAGAAGGTCATTTCAAGAACTTTGAATAAGACGGGAGCTGCTGGAGGGCTTTGGGCAGAGTTGGGCATGGTCTGATTTATAGTCTAGAAGGACAGTGTTGGACAGAGAGGTGGGGGTGGTGACAAAGAGCACCAGGCATGAGCTATATCAATCTAGGGGAGTTCTTCAGGTACTTCTGCCTGATAGGGATAGAACAGGTCAGGAATAGGTCGGAAAGATCCCTTAGAGAGGGAAATGGCAACCCACTCCAGTATTCTTGCCTGGGAAATCTCATGGACAGAGAAGCCTGGTGAGCTACAGTCCATAGGATCACAAAATAGTCGGACATGACAGCATAACAACAGGTAGCTGTAGAAGTTCTAGTAGGGCACTGTAGATACGGAAACCTAGGAAACGTTGGAAGACCACTGTAAGTTAATGATCACTCAAGAAAGCTATTGGAAGGTAGTGGAATTGTAGCCTTGCTAAACTATAAAGTCATAAATAAAGGCACAAGATATTCCCCAGGCCATTGTGTGTGTGTGTGGTAAGTCGCTTCAGGTGTGTCTGACTCTTTGGGACCCCATCAACTATAACCCACCAGGCTCCTCTGTCCATGGGATTCTCCAGGCAAGAATACTAGAGTGGGTTGCCGTGCCCCTCCAGGGATCTTCCCTGACCCAGGGGTTGAACCCACATCTTTTATTTCTCCTGCATTGGCAGGCAGGTTCTTTACCACTAGCATCACCTGGGAAGCCCCAAGGCCATTAGGTGAAAGAAAAATGTCACCTCTTTTCTTTTGATATAATAATCCTAAGAGATCAAGAAGAGATGGCAAGAATACATAGAACTGTACAAAAAAAGTCTTAATGACCTGGATAACCATGATGGTGTGGTCACTCGCCTAGAGCCAGACATCCTAGAGTATGAAGTCAAATGGGCCTTATGAAGCATCACTATGAACAAAGCTATTGGAAGTGATGGAATTCCAGCTGAGCTATTTAAAATCCTAAAAGATGATGCTGTGAAAGTGCTGCACTCAATATGCCAGCAAACTTGGAAAACTCAGCAGTGGCCACAGAACTGCAAAAGGTCAGTTTTCATTCCAATCCCAAAGAAGGGCAATGCTAAAGAATGCTCCAACTACCGCACAATTGCACTCATCTCACATGCTAGCAAGTGCTCAAAATCCTTCAAGCTAGGCTTCAACAGTATGTGAACTGAAAACTTCCAGATGTTCAAAATGGATTTAGAAAAGGGAGAGGAACCAGAGATCAAGTTGCCAACATCTGTTGGATCACAGAAAAAGCAAGAGAATTTCAGCAAAACGTGTTTCGTTGACTATGCTAAAGCCTTTGACTGTGTGGATCAAAACAAACTGGAAAATTCTTCAAGAGATGGGAATATCAAGCCACCTGACTCCTGCAAAACCTGTATGCAGGTCAAGAAGCAACAGCTAAACCTAGACAGCTTATTAAAAAGCAGAGACATCACTTTGCCACCAAAGGTCTGTATAGTCAAAGCTATAATTTTTCCAGCAGTCATGTACAGAAGTGAGAGTTGGACCATAAAGAGGGCTGAGTGCCTAAGAACTGATGCTTTCAAACTGTGGTTAAGAAGACTCTTGAGAGTCCCTTGGACAGCAAGGAGATTAAACCAGTCAATCCTGAAGGAAATAAACCCTGAATATTAATAAGGACTGATGCTGAAGCTCCAATACTTTGGCCACCTGATGCAAAGACCTGACTCATTGGAAAAGACTGATACTGGGAAAGATTGAAGGCAGGAGGAGAAGGGGATGACAGAGGATGAGATGGTTAGATAGCATCACAGACTCAATGGACGTGAATTTGAACAAACTCCAGGAAATAGTGAAAGCCAGGGAAGTCTGGCCTGCTGCAGTCAATGAGGTCAAAAAGAGTCAGACACAACAACTGAACAAAAAGAACAATCCCTAGTTTGACCTCAGGTCAGACACTCTCCTGACTGATAGGAAGGAGAAGCTCATGATGTAAGCCTCACATCTTCTGGAAGAAGGTCATCTTTTCCCTTCCCCTTTTCCTTTGACAATAAAATTGTAGTCTACTTAATCCTGGGGCAGAGTTCTGCCCCAGAACTCTGGGACAGAGATGGCCCTCCTGCATCTCTTACAAGCATCCTATGTTAATAAATCTGCTTCTTGCCTATCACTTTGTCTCTTGCTGAATTCTTTCTGTGCTGAGAGACAAAGAACCTGAGCTTCATTAAGTCCTGAAACCAGGTGTGTGATCTTAGTTGGATGACTCTGGGTTTTGGCTGGGTTCAAGTCCCAACCTGAGGTGAATGGTTTCATGCCCACGGCAACTTGGTATTGGAGGCACCAAGGAAAACACCAGGCACTCAAGCACTGATGGACAGTGCTGGACTCATGCTGAGAAGAAGATGCATGATCAGCATCAGTAGTGGTCATCACTTTGCCAATAAAGGTCTGTATAGTCAAAGCTATGGTTTTTCCAGTAGTCATGTATGAATGTGAAAGTTGGACCATGAAGAAGACTGAGCACCAAAGAATTGATGCTTTTGAACTGCAGTGCTGGAGAAGACTCTTGAGAGTCACATGTCCAAGTCAATCCTAAAAGAAATCAGCTCTGAATATTCATTGGAAGGACTGATGCTGAAGCTGAAGCTCCAATACTTTGGTCACCTGATGTGAAGAGATGGCTCATTGGAAAAGACCTTGATGCTGGGAAAGGCTGGAGGAGAATGGGACGACAGAGGACAAGATGGTTGGATAGCATCACCAACTCAATGAACATGAATTTGAGCAAACTTCAGGAGATAGTGGAGGACAGAGGAGCCTAACATGCTGCAGTCCATAGGGTCACAAAGAGTCGGACACGACTGAGTGACTGAACAACAACAAGTGGTGTGGGTCCCCTGGGACCAGCAGGTCTCTTCCGGCAGCTGATGGGCAGTTTGCTTGCTGGGCACTCTCATGTCACAGTGGAAGCATCTTATCCCCTCTTGGAGGAGGACAGATAGAGCAGTGGCGTTGGCTGGGTGCCATATGACAGACATGTTTAAATGGAACAGAAGAGCACACACTGGCCTGAAAGAGGGTAAGATATTCCCACACCAGGTGATGAGCTTGGCAAGGCTGTATGGGCTCTCCATCTCTCAGTGAGGAAGTGTCCCAGGCCAAGAAGTGTGGAAAGGCCACACCGCAGAGATTACCTCTCCCAACCTGGAAGCTCTGGGGTCTGTTCTAAAGGCAGAGCAGCAGGTTTCACTCATGGACTGGATACAGGAGAAAAAGAGAAAAGAGGATATCAACATGGCAAATTCTGGGGTTTAATCAGCTGGAGCTACCACTCACCAGGAGGAGGCAGGGAGGCCAGGTTCCGGGCAACGATGCCTAAAACTCGGCCCCTGTGCACCAGGGCCAAACTGAATCTCAGAGACAGAGTTTTGGGTGAAGTAGAAAAGAATAGGTTTATTGCTTTGCCAGTCGAAGGGGGACACATAGTTTTATGGGGCAGGAGTCTGCTGTATCCCCCTTTGCCTGCAAGGCAATAAAGCTGTTCTCTTCTATTTCACCCAAACCTCTCTCCTAGATTCGAGTAGGCCCTGGTGCCCAGAGGCCAACTTTTCGGCATCAACAAGGCCACGAGCTCAGTCTCCAGTGGATCATGCTTGAGGTAATGGGGCTTTCTAGCCAAACATTCTCACTACTGTGGTCTTTCTACTTTTTTTTCTTTTTTGAGCACCTTGCAACTCGTGTGATCTTAGTTCCCCAACTAGGGGTCGAACCACAGGCCCACAGCAGTGAAAGAGCTGAGTCTTAAGCACTGGATCCCACCCCTTCCCCACCCAGGGAATTCCCACTTATTGTTTTTAAAAAGCCAGTTTCTGTAGGGATTTGGAAAGAGACTATATATTTTTAACTTATTTATTTTTGACTGCACTGGGTCTTCGTTGCTGCACATGGGCTTTATCTAGTTGCAGGGAGCTGGGGCTACTCTTCATTGCAGTGTGCACGCTTCTCATTGCGGTGGCTTCTTTTGTTGCTGAGCACCGACTCTAGGGCGCAGGCTCTGTAGTTGTGGCACACAGGCTTAGATGTCCCACAGCATGTGGGATTTTCTTGAACCAGAGACCAAACCCATGTACCCTGCATTGGCAGGCGGATTCTTAACCACGAGACCACCAGGGAAGCCTGAGAGTCGATATTTTAGTCTATAGTGTTAGCTGACATTCTAGAAACTCAACCACAGGGAGCAAATTCCTCTTGCCTTTGGTTCCCTGCTGGCGAGAGCTAGAGTCACCTATCTTGTCTACAAATCTTCTATTTCTTGTCTTGACAAAACTGAGTCTTCCAGATTTAGGAACCAGAGAAACTTCCCTGGGAGGACTGGTGTCTTTTCCTATTGTCAAAACTGGACCAGAGCAGGAAATACCATCCCTCTTTTGCATCAGGCCCATCCTCAGAATCTCCAAACCAGCTCTGGAGCCAGTGAGTCTTTGTTTTAATCCCAACTGTTGCCTGTGACTGGTGCTGTAAGAGACTGGATGGTCCCTAGACTTCACTGAGCCTCAGTTAGATAAATGTGACATCTCAGTTAGATAAATGTGTGTTAATTTTTCAGAGGGAGGGATGACCAATGTAGGAAGGGAAGTTTTTCTCAATCCTCCCCGGGTCTCTGGATAGGTCTGAAAATTAAACTGACAGAGATTATTAATTTTTTTGGCTTGCAGGATCTTAGTTCCCCAACCTGGAATCGAACGCACATTCTTGGCAAAGAAAGCTCAGAGTCCTAACCACTGGACCACCAGAGAATTTCCTAAACTGGTAGAGATTAACAGGAGAAAAGCGTATAAGCTTTTTCGAAGTTTTATGTGTGCAAGAGAATGGAGACCCAAAGAAGTGGCTGGAGTAGGAAGCTTTTAGACAGAGAAACAAGAAATTTGTGAAGCATTAACAAGACAAAGGTTTGGGAGCCTGGGGTTGTAAATAGTAAAGAAGTAACTACAAAGATGAAGGTTTAACAACCGATAAGGGTTTAACAGATAAGGGTTTGTTTATACAGATTTCTTGACCAGAAATCCCCTGTCTCTGGTGATAAATGTCTTCTTTTCTTCTGAAACAGCAAGGGTACCTTGCATGCGAGTGTCTCATGACCTGTTTCAGGGAAGAAGAGCAGGAGGGTTGGGAAAAGATCAGAGGGACTTTCCTTCTGCTGTTTTCTCAAAAACTCCTGTAGCTTAAAATCCCCTTGAAATTAAAAGATGTTTGCTCCTTAGAAGGAAAACTACAACAAATCTAGACAGCATATTAAAAAGCAGAGACATCACTTTGCTGACAAAGGTCCGTCTAGTCAAAGCTATGGTTTTTCCAGCAGTCATGTACAGATGTGAGAGTTGGACCATAAAGAAGGCTGAGCATCAAAGAATTGATGCTTTCGAATTGTGGTGCTGGAGAAGATTCCTGAGCGTCTCTTGGACAGCAAGGAGATTAAATCAGTCAATCCTAAAGGCAATCAACCCTGAATATTTACTGGAAGGACTGATGCTGAAGCTAAAGCTCCAATACTTTGGCCTCCTGATGGGAAAAGCTGACTACTGGAAAAGACCTGATGCTGGAAAAGATTGAAGGCAAAAGGAGAAGGGGGCAACAGAGGATGAGATAGTTAGATAGCATCATTGACTCAATGGACATGAATCTGAGCAAACTCCAGAAGACAGTGAGGGACAGGAGCCTAGAGTGCTGCAGTCCATGGGGTTGCAGACTTAGTGACTGAACAACAACAAAGCTTAAAATATTCTATCTGCCAAGGTGCCATATTTGGGGATAGCATGTCCTGAACCCCATCACCAGTCTGACCACCCATTTATCTATCCATTTATTATTAACTCCATAAACATTTATTGAGTGCATTCTACAAATTTTCAAAAAATTGAAAAAACTGTCAGGAAACAGAGGTCAACAGGTTTTATAAAACATTACTGTTGTTCAGTCACCCAGTGGTGTCCAACTCTTTGCAACCCCATGGACTGCAGCACACCAGGCCTCCTTGTCCCTCACCATCTCCTGGAGTTTGCCTAAGTTCATGTTCCTTGCATCGCTAATGCTGTCTGGCCATCTCATCCTCTGATGCCCTCTTCTCCTTCTGCCCTCAATCTTTTCCAGTATCAGGGACTCTTCCAGTGAGTCATCTGTGTGCGTCAGATGACCAAAATACTTCAGCTTCAGCATCAGTCCTTCCAGTGAATATTCAGGGTTGATCTCCCTTCAGATGACTGGTTTGATTTCCTTGCTGTTGAAGGGACTTTCAGGAGTCTTCTCCAGCATCACAGTTCAAAGGCATCAATTCTTTGGCATTCTGCCTTCTTTGCGGTCCAGCTCTCACAACCATATGTGACCACTGGGAAGACCATAGCCTTGATGATATGGACCTTTGTCTGGCAGAGTAATGTCTCTGCTTTTCAACACACTGCCTAGATTTGTCATCACTTTCCTGCCAAGAAGCAATCATCTGCTGATTTCATGGCTGCAGTCATCATCCACAGTGATTTTGGAGCCCAAGAAGAGGCGCCTATCTTGATTCTGGCTTATAGCTCATCCAGCCTGGTATTTCTCATGATGTGCTCAGCGTATAGGTTAAACAAACAGGATGACAGCTGACAACCCTCTCATATTCCTTTCTCGATCTTGAACCAATCAGTTGTTCCATACAGGGTTCTAACTGTTGCTTCTTGACCTGCATACAGGTTTCTCAGGAGACAGGTAAGATGGTCTGGTATTCCCATCTTTCTAAGAGCTTTCTACAGTTTGTCATGGTCCACACAGTCAAAAGCTTTAGTGTAGTCAATGAAACAAAGATAGATGTTTTTCTGAAATTCCCTTGCTTTCTCTATAATCCAGTGAATGTTAGCAATTTGACCTCTAGTTCCTCTTCCTTTTCTAAACCAGCTTGGACATTTGGAAGTTCTTGGTTTGCATAACGATGAAGCCTAGCATCCAAGATTTTAAGCATGACCTTACTAGCATGGGAGATGAGTGCAACTGTCAAATGGTTAGCACATTCTTTGATACTTTCCCTTTTGGGAATTAGTATGAGGACTGACCTTTTCCAGTCCTGTGGTCACTGCTGGGTCTTCCAGATTTGCTGACATAGTGAATGCAAAACCTTGATGGCATCCTCCTTTAGGGATGTGAATAGTTCTGCTGGAATTTTCATCAAATCCACTAGCTTTATTAACAGCAGTGCTTCTTAAGGCCCACTTGACTTCACACTCCAGAATGTCTGGCTCTGGGTGACTAAAATATTATATCAGAGATCTAAACTCAGAATCATAGATTTGAACTTGAGGAGAGCTTACAGCTCCCCTAACCAATTTGAAAGTCTCTTTTATTTCAAATGCTTTGTTCAAAAGAAATCGTATCTAGTATATGGAATGGAGCTAGTCTGACAAAGCACATCCCAAGCTCCCATCACCAGTGCCACACTAAGGTAGGACCTCTGAGCACAATATGAAAACTGGCCCCCTGGATCCTCCTTGTTCCACAACTGGGGACACAGCCCAGGAAGAGGAGACTCAGAAAAGAGCACATGGAAACCTCTTGATTTTAGAGTCAGATTGTGACTGTGCAAAATGGGATGTCAGGTAGAATTTTATAGGGAAGAAATAGGGAATTTCTCTGGTGGTCCAGGGGCTTTGCTGGTGGCTTAGATGATAAAGTATCTGCCTGCAGTGAGGGAGACCTGGGGTCCATCCCTGGGTCAGGAAGATACCCTGGAGAAGGGAATGGCAACCCAATCCAGTATTCTTGCCTAGAGAATTCCATGGACAGAGGAGCCTGGCAGGCTATACAGTCCATAGAGTCTGCATGGAGTTGCTTGGACATGACTGAGCAACTAACACCTTCACTGATGGTCCAGCGTTTAAGACTCTGGGCTCCCAATTCAGGGGGCATGTTTTCAATCCCTGAGGAACAAAGATCTCAAATGAAATGCTGCATGCCATGGCCAAATAAAAAACTGGAAAGAGATATAACTTCTATCTATGAAAAACAAAGTGATTGAAGTTAAAAATTCAGTGGATAGGTTAATTCATAGAAGAGATTCAACAGAGGAAAGAATCAGTAGCCTTGAAGATTAGAGGTGAAGGATGCAGCAAAAACAGGCAGAAAACAGGAGAAGTTAAACAAAAGACAAAGTCAGAAGGTCCAATAAAAATATCGTCAGAGTTTCTGAGGGAGACAGTATGAGAGAGAGGTAACATCCAAAGAAACAATAGTGGGGAGTTTTCCAAAATGGAAAGACACCAAACCCAAGATCCAGGGAGCCAAACAATCTCCAAACAGAATTAATAAAAGGAAATCCATGTTTATCCACATAATGGAACTTTGTTCACTCACTGATGTATCTTCAGCACCAAGAATAGTGCTGGCTCTCAGTAAGTCCTTTATAAAAGTTATGGAATGGGGGCTTCACTGGTGGTCCAGTGGTTAAGACTCTATCTTGCAATGCGAGGACACCGGTTTGATTCCTGGTCCGGGAACATCCCACATGCTGCCAGGGCAACTAAGCTCATGCACCACAACTACTAAGCTGGCGCCCTAGAGTCCATGAGCTGCAACAAGAGAGTAGCTCTGCTCATGCAACCACAGAAAGCCTGTGCACAGCAACAAAGACCCAGGGCAGCCAGTTAAAAAAAAAAGTTATGGAATGAAGGGATGAATGAAAACAGCAGAACGTCAAGAACAAACATTAAGATGCCAAAAGCAGTTAGATAGATATTGTCCTAAAAAGGAATGACAAGCATCAACTTAAAAAAAACGCACAGACTAACAGTGGAAAATTATGTTTTATTTGGTGGACAAAACTGAGGACTTAAGCCTCTCAGAAAGCTCTGGGAAACAGCTCCAAAGAGGTAAGTAATGGGGAAGCCAAGGTATATAGGAGTTTTTGCAACAAAAACCAGCTAATCGGAACATCAAAAGGTTACTGTTAATTAAAGAAAACCAGACATTTCAGGTAGATGCATGCAGCAATTTTCTAGGTATGCAAAGATGCAAAAGTCTGGGCTCTTTGACTCATTCCTTTGATATGCATCTCAGTTACTTGGGGCCAGTATCCTGTGCTTTCTCATTCTGAGTGTCCTCAGGGGGCACCTCAGGGGCCACTGTTATGTGGTGGCTTGACAACTGCAGCATCCATTGCTTACTCATGTGGCAGCAACATTTTTTCTTTCATAAAATTATACTGTCAGTTGATGTCTAGTGAGGTATGTCAGGATGAAATGCATATTCAGAGGAACGCCAGTGGAGATGATCACCAATAGACATTCCCTACAGAAGTGTCTGAAGAGCCTTTTTGTGGAAGAAGGAAATTTTTCCACAAGGAAGATCTGACACCCATGAAGGAAATATTAATAGTAAACATGTGGCTTAGTGTTCAAGACAATAATACTATATGTCAGGAGGACCGGAGCAGGGACAGTGTTACCAAGTCCATTTGGGGGTCTGAAGGGAAGGTAAATACTGGATTAACTTTAGACTTTGTTAAATAAATACACATATTAAAATGTTTTGGAGGACCACTGAAAGAAAAAAAATAAAATGTGTAATTTCCAAAACAGTGGTGGGGAAAAATATGAGGAAAAACGAAACCTTGATAGATTATAAAAAAGACAAGAAAGGGAGCTCCCTTGGTGGTCCAGTGGCTAAGATTCCTTGCTCCCAATGCAGGGGGGCCAGATTCGAATCCTGGTCAGGGAACTAGAGGCCACATGCTGCATCTAAGAGTTCAAATGCCGCAGCCAAAATCCTGCATACCTCAAGGAAGATCCAAGATCCCACATGTGCAACCAAGACCCAGTACAGCCAAATAAATAACTAAAAATTTACAAATAAATTAAAAAGGCAAGAAAGGAGAAAAAAAAACCATGAAATGTGACCACTAGCAAGCACCAAATAAGATGGTTTATATAAATATAGTCATACATTTGTAAACGACTTTTTAAAAAATTCCAGCCACATTGTGTTTTAAGAACCATGACTAAAATATACAGACACAGAAAGCCTGAAAGTAAATGGATGAAAAAGTTAAACCAGGCAAAGAAGGACCAAAACAGAGCTGGTAAATATAATTACCAGATTGATTTGACTTTAAGGCAAAAAGTATTACTAGAGATAAAACAGGACTTGAAATAATAACCACACTCTCCAAGAAATGCTTTAATTTAAAGGCTCTTTAGAGTACATCATGAGAAACACTGGGCTGGAAGAAGCACAAGCTGGAATCAAGATTGCTGGGAGAAATATCAATAACCTCAGATATGCAGATGACACCACCCTTATGGCAGAAAGTGAAGAGGAACTAAAAAGCCTCTTGATGAAAGTGAAAGTGGAGAGTGAAAAAGTTGGCTTAAAGCTCAACATTCAGAAAACTAAGATCATGGCATCTGGTCCCATCATTTCACGGGAAATAGATGGGAAAACAGTGGAAACTGTGTCAGACTTTATTTTTGGGGGCTCCAAAATCACTGCAGATGCTGATTTCAGCCATGAAATTAAAAGACGCTTACTCCTTGGAAGGAAAGTTATGACCAACCTAGATAGCATATTCAAAAGCAGAGACATTACTTTGCCAACAAAGGTCCATCTAGTCAAGGCTATGGTTTTACCAGTGGTCATGTATGGATGTGAGAGTTGGACTGTGAAGAAAGCTGAGTGCCGAAGAATTGATGCTTTTTGAACTGTGGTGCTGGAGAAGACTCTTGAGAGTCCCTTGGATTGCAAGGAGATAACCAGTCCATCCTAAAGGAGATCAGTCCTGGGTGTTCATTGGAAGGACTGATGCTAAAGCTGAAACTCCAATACTTTGGCCACCTCATACGAAGAGTTGACTCATTGGAAAAGACCCTGATGCTGGGAGGGATTGGGGGAAGGAGAAGGGGATGACAGAGGATGAGATGGCTGGATGGCATCACTGACTCGATGGACGTGAGTCTGAGTGAACTCCGGGAGTTGGTGATGGACAGGGAGGCCTAGCGTGCTGCGATTCATGGGGTCGCAAAGAGTCGGACACGACTGAGCGACTGAACTGAACTGAACTGAAAGGCTCTTTGGCATCACCTTGCTAAACAGCTAACTCTCACATCAAACCCGTGAAACAGTCGAGTAAATCTCATCACTCCTCTTTTACAGATGAGGAATGAGCCTGCGGTTCAGAGAAGTTAGAGACTTGCCTAAGGTCAGACAGCAGCGGAATCAATATTGATCACAAGTCTTCTGACTCCCGCTCCGTGCTCTCCGTGTTTACAAAGCAGAAAATGGGAAACAGCAGGGCAGGGCTGGGTGAGGAACAGCACATAGGCAAAGAGGCTTGGCAGGGAGAAAATGCCTGGAAAAAACTAAGACTGCGCCGAATCTGGGCCGACACACCGCGGAGGGGAGTGGGTAGAGTGGATTCCAGCCAGTTTTGAAGGGATCCAAAGCTTTGTGCAAGAAGTTTGCACAAACCCACCTACCTTGCCAGTACCCTATCGCGGAGGACCGTCCCTTGTAGCGCCCTCGAGCCCGCGCACGCGCAGACACCCGCCGTCGGACTCCTACGCAGGCGCCGCGTGCACCCTCCACAGGCAGCAGCGGAACGCTGGGCAGGCGCGCTCTCTGACGTCTCCCAACACCCATCCCACTTACCTGGGTCGTTAGCCGTCCGGCCTGAGACCCGCCTTCCGTGAAGGTGGACAGAAGGTGAAGGTGGACCAGAGGAAGACAGACACGCGGGAGGGCAGGTCCAGGAAGTCAGGAAAACAGTTCTGGTAGGAAGAGAAGAGATGCTCTGATCACCTTAATCGGCCAAGGACGGAGTGCCTGTGGGGTAGGGGGCAGACAGGGTCGGGTATGAGGAGAAGGTAGATGGGCAGGTGAGTCCAGGCACGGGACCAGGGGAGTTGGAGGTAGGAAAGGATATTGTGGATTGAGCTGTCTCAACTCTCCTTTTAAAAGAGGTAGGGGTCGAGGTGGTCCTGGTTAGGAGTATGCACTGTGGAGTTGGACCCCCCGCATAGCCCTTCTGCAGCTGCTGATCTACTTTAACCTTTGGGCTGGGCAGGCTTTAAACTCACATCGAAAACAAGGAACTACTTCTTAGAGCTGCAGAGCAGATTAAATGACAGGAAGCATCCTAAAGGCTACATGATGCTGAGTACCAGCCAGTCACTCCTTTAACACAATGTACAGGCCCCTGCTATGTGCCAGATACTGTTTATTCTATGTGCTGTGAATACAGCAGGAGAAGAGACAGTGGCTTCAGTCCACTGAAGGGAGAAGAGCAATTTCTTCAGTCTGTTAGGTGGAGAAAAGTCATAGAGAAAAATCAGGCAGGGTGAAAAGAGGGAGTAGGGAGGGTACTGTGGAAAGGGGCGGGAGAGTGGTCAGGGAAGGGCTCCCTGTGAAGTCTGAGCAAGATTTGAAAGAATGAGGGAGGGTGGGAGGGAGGGAGATAGTTCTGAGCAGAAGGGACAGCAAGTGCAAAGGCCCTGAGGTGGGAACATGCACAGCATTTTGGAAGAACATGGAGGAGGCTGATGTGTTCAGAGCAGAGAGAACAAGGGCAGGGAGTGGGGGTTGGGGGAGGTGGGGTAAGCTAAGGGTGGGGAGCAGATAGCGTAGGGCAGGGGTCAGAGAGTAAACATATACAGCCATAGACAAGCATAACCAAAGAGTGGGACTGTGTTCCATCGTCACTTTGTACATAAAAAACAAGGTCCCTGAGGTAGGGCTTCGAAGCCTTGGTTGAGGACTGAGTAGGTTGGGGAAACTTTGGCAGTCTTTGAGTTGAGTCAGGGCACACTTGGATCTCAGTGTTCACAGGTCACTCTGCCCTCCATGGGAAGGAGGCTCTTGGGTGTGGGGACAAGGGCAGAAGTGGGGAGACAAGTTAGGAGGCAAGAAGAGAGGGTGACTTGACCCAGGGAGGTGAGGATGGAGGCGGGGAGCAGCGGCAGATTCTGAGTGTCTTTGAAAGGTAGGACAGATGGGGTTAGCTGATGGATTGCATGTGAGGTGAGGGAGTAAGGAGTCAGGATGTCCCGATGGAGCCGTCCTTCTGGAAGAAGAGCGGGATGGGAGTCTGGGTGAGAAATGTCTGAGGCTGAGGTCACCTGGGGTTACGAGCATCAGGGGAGTGGGAGTGGGGGCTGGGATTGAACATGGAGAGGAGGAGGAACCAGCAGAAGAGAATGGAAAACAGGCAGAAGGGAGGGAGGAAAACTGAGAGGGGCAACCTGGAGTCAGGGAGACAGGGACTCTGAGGAGACTGAGTAACAGTGTCCTGCCTTCAGAAAACAGAGGGCTGGGAATTCCCTGGTGGTCTGGTGGCTAGAATTCCACACTTTGACTGGGTTTGATGCTCCTTGGAAGGAAAGCTATGACAAACCTCGACAGCATATTAAAAAGCAGAGACATTACTTTGTCAACAAAGGTCCATATAGTTAAAGCAATGTTTTTTTCAGTAGTCATGTAAAGATATGAGAGTTGGGCAATTAAAAAAGTAGAGCACCAAAGAATTGATGCCTTCAAACTGTGGTGTTGGAGAAGATTCTTGAGAGTTCCTTGGACAGCAAGGAGATCCAACCAGTCAATCCTAAAGGAAATCAGTCCTGATATTCATTGGAAGGACTGATGCTGAAGCTGAAACTCCAATACTTTGGCCTCCTGATGTGAAGAACTGACTCATTGGAAAAGACCCTCATGTTGGGAAAGATTGAAGGCAGGAGGAGAAGGGGACAACAGAGGATGAGATGACATCACTGACTTGATAGACATGAGTTTGAGCAAGCTCTGGGAGTTGGTGATGGACAGGGAAGCCTGGCATGCTGCAGTACATGGGGTTGCAAAGAGTCGGACATTACTTAGCGACTAAACAACAGGAAGCTAAGATCCTGCAAGCTGGGGGCTGAGAACCGGCCAGGGGTGTAGCATCCCAGAGGTCACCTAGAGGAAAGGATCTTTGGGGTGAGAGGAGCCTGAGTGCAGTGAGGTCAGCAGAGGTGAAGGTGGGGAAGGAATTGGGATTTGGGGGTGATGAGAAGGGAAGACATGGCCTGGGTCCTTCCTGGAGGCTCAAAAGGAGAATGTTGTTGTTGTTTGGTGTTTTTGTTTTTAAAGATGGAAAAAAATAACCACCGTTTAAGTGCTGATGGGAATGAATCAGTCAAGAAAGGGGAAGTGTTGATGGTGGGGGAAGTGACTTAAGGAGCGGGGACAAGGCCCTGACACACCATAGCCTGTGTCCTGCACCCCAGCTCTGTGTCCTGGTGGGGGTGGGGGGCTGAATCAGCTGTGGGGCTATGGGGATCGAAGGTGCTCTTTCTGAGTCACAGGATGGGACCTCAGAGGCCAGTGGTGGCCCCAGGTGCTGGCTTTGGGCAGGGCAGACAGGATGGCCTCTGGAGCACAGAGGAGGGTCAGGCTGGGGGTGGGACCACACAGGATGGCGGAGGGGCTGGGAGAGACTATGGATACAAAGGTGACACTTAACAGCATTTCTCTTTATACATATATATATATTTATTTTTGTTTATTTATTGGTTGGCTGCACTGTGTCTTAGTTGCAGCACGCAGGACCTTTAATTGCAGCTTTTGTTGTTGTTCAGCCACCAAGTCATGTCTGTCACTTTGTGATCCCATGAATTGCATCATGCCAGCTTCCTCTGTCCTCCACTATCCCCTGGCGTTTACTCAAAATTCATGTCCATTGAGTCGGTGATGCCACCCAACCATCTCATCCTCTGCTCATCCTCGCTCAATCCAACCTTTCATTCTCCTTTGCCTTCAATCTTTCCCAGCATCCAGACCTTCAGGTGGGATCTTGTTCCCTGACCAGGGACAGAACCCAGGCCCCTGCACTGGGAGCATGGAGCCTTAGCCTCTGGACTGCTAGGAAGTGCCAGCATTTCTCTTCTGATGTCCCTATTTGATGGATAAAATAGGAACAAGTTCTGCTGTAGGGGGTGAGCAGAGAAGTGGTGGCAGAGGCCTGAGAACAGCAGAGAAAGTGTGAGTTAGCATCGGGGAGGGCTGGGAGGAGGGGACCAGAGTCTGATTCTCCAGCAGCCTTGGGGGCCCTGCTTGAGGCTGAGGTGGTACTTTCTGAGCAAGGCCACCAGTGCAGTTGTTGGGTTTCCTTTAGTCACTTTAACCTGTGTTGTCATTTTTCTGAGTGAGTGGCAGAGAGGAGGAGCTGGGAGTGCACAGAGGGGATGGTTAGGACACTGGATGGCTAAGCTGCAGGAGGCAGGAGAGAGACATCAAGGATCAAAGGACAAAGGGTGATGAGAAGAGAGGACCAGGTCTCATGCAAGGTCCAGAGGAGGGAGCTGGAAAGATGGGTGTGGGCTCTGAAACAGAAATTAGGGAGGGGTGCAGTTATTGAGGATGACAGAGTCTGGGGGGACCCTGGGCACCGGTGGCTGAGGTTGGGTGAAGGACAAGATGGTGGGAAGCAAGAGGGTCAAGGACTTGCAGACCAGGAATTAGAGGGCTCGTCCACATGGAGGGTAAAACCACCCAGAACTTAGGTGTGTGTTGGACAAAGTGACAGTGAGCCGAAGCTGACATCTTCAAGAAATAAATTATTAGAACTTCGTTGCTGGCTCGCCTGGAGCTTAGAACCAGAACATTCTAGAGAAGACAGAGGGAGAATGGTTGGGAAGTGGCCACAGGAATCAAAGAGGGGCACTCAATCCTGCCTGGAGTTCTGAAAGAAAGAGCCCCTACCTGACAGGGCTGCTGGGGATGCGCAGTCCACAGGAATCTGTCATCAGTGTTAGAAGGAGTGGGTGCCGGAAGACACGAGAAAATGACAAGGGAAAAGGGTGGTAGGGGGCTGGGGAGAGGAGACCCAAAGGGTCCCTGAACAGGACAGCCAGGCTGGACCTCAGGTCAGCCAGGGATGCTGGTGATGGGTGGGGTTGGGGACCAGGGATGCGCATGGCTGGGTAAGAGCTGGGTACTCTGTCCTTACCCCTCAGAGCCCCTCTAATCAAATAGGACCGCCAGCTGTGGTGTGGAACAAGATCACTGCCCCCTGCCCCCAGCTTTGCCCTGGAGCACATGGAGCTGAGACCTGATGCCAGCTACAAGGAGAATGTGCCCCCCAGGCCGGCAGCCTCCCTGAGGCCAGGCAAGAGTTTCAGTGGGTCTGGGTCAGAGGTGGCAAGAGCAGGGCCCCCTTGGGTAGCCGCCCAGAGCCCCTTTTGCAGACAGGCCAGCCCAGGGCCTTGTTAATTCCTGAGATTAGCTGTTTGAGGCCAACTGGACCAGGACAAAGTCTTCCAGCCCAGGCCCCAAGGGAGGATCAGGAAGTCAGGACGTGAGGTGAGAAAGGGGGAAACAGGAGCCCCAGAGCTAGGTCTCTGCAGTGGTGGGCTGGGGAACCCTCCTGCTCAGGTGCCTGGGGATTCCAGAAGGCTACAGAGCTGTGCAGCCAAGAGTGGGAGCAACCCAAGAACTAGTTCAGATTCCAAGTCACACGCCAGTTTCTCTGTGTTCTAGCTGTGTGACCATAGGGCAAGGTACTTAACCTCTCTGAACTTTAGTTCCAGTCTGCAAACTTCCATGGCCCATTCTACCTGCCAGGCCCTCCCAGGCATCTCACCAGCATCCAAGAGGCCAGGTGGAAGGGAGGCGGGCTGGGGAGACTGGTGGCAGTGGAGAGGGGTGGGGGGGTGGTGGCTGCGTAGGGGAGGGCTCTAAGCCCCATGCCCTTGGTCCCCAGAGCAGCTCCCTTTTCACTTTAATGTGTTGGGTCTTGCTCTCACTCCAGCTGTGAGCCACCCCCTCACCCAGCACCTCTGCTCAAGCTGGACACCAGGGAGTTGTCCTTGATGCTTCTTTCCCCTTCACCCTCTTTTACGCCTTCACCTTCTCAGCAGATCTGATCTGCTTCCTCTCCACCCTACTGCCCCCATTCCAGCCCCATCACCTGTCACCTGGGACACCCCTCAGCCGCCTCCCCACTCTCTCCCTGCTTCTTGCTGCCCTCCTCCGAGCCCCTGCCCCATCCCCGCGTTGATTCCCTGCATTGATGCCAGGTTGCTGCTCTTGGGGTGCATCCATCGGTCCACCCAGGACAATAGCTGACACAGACCTCTGGACTCTGGGCTCCCTCCCTTGCCCCTCCCGAGCACTGACCACAGAGTCCTCCCCCAGCGCATAACTGTCTGTCCTTTCTTTAGAGCCATGGAGACTCCGGAAGAGCCTGGGTGTTGGCCTGGGCAGTAGACACGGCCGGTGGGTGCCCATGGGCCCGGCTGAGAGGGCAGGACCTGCTGCCACACCGTGCCTGGGGACAGCACTGTGCCAGGAACCTTGCCAAGTCCAGAGCAACCTGACCAGCCGCAACCCCAGCCCCAGCCTGGGCCTCATCCTGAGGGACACGACCGGCCGGCTGACCAACTCAAGTTTCCGGCAGCAGGTCAACCTGCAGTCCTTGGTTGGGAGACCCCAAGGGACAGCCAAAGACTTTGCGATCCAGCAAAGTAATTTATGCGCCAGGGAGACCCACACAGCTGAGTGTGGACATCTCACCAGTCCCCAACTCTGGTCAGAGCCTCAGGAGAGCTTCTCGCTCCACCTGATGCCCCAGGGAAGCCCCCTACCACGAGGGCCACTGGCTCATCCATCCTCCAATCTGAGGCGGTCCTGGCTGCTGGCCACAGATACCTCTTGCCCAGACATCAAGCTTACTACAGGGCTGGCGCCACTCAAAGGGCCCACATGGTCAGACCCCAGATCCCAGTGTGGCCTGGGGGGCTGGACCTCCAGGCTCGTGGGGGAACCCCTGACCCTGAAAGACCTGGCTGTCCCTGCCCAGATCGCGCCTCGGGCCCCATCCCAAGCTGCCATTCACCAGCTGCTGGTCTGCGTGCAATGCCTGGAGTGCGAGGCAGTGAGGCTCAGGTGCCAGGCATCCCGGGAACCCCCAGGCCCTGTGCGGCAGGAGCTCTGGACCAGAGCTGGCCAGACACTCCCTGTCTGCTCCCGGCCCTGCCAGCCTGTTCTTGATTCCTGGGATGAGAGGAGGAGACACTCCCGAGGCCTCAGGGGAACTTCCGGTTTCCCAGAGACACAGGGGGCCCAGGAGGGTCTCTCAGACTCTCAGGCAAGCAGCAAGCGTGCATCACTGAGGACCACTCTGGAGATGCTGCCTGGGGATGCCCTTGACCCTGAGCAGGTGGTCCTTTCTTCCTGCCCCCTAAGGCAAGGAGAGCAGTGCTCCCCAGGGACTACACACGGCTGGGGGCAGAGGGGGGACCCCCTGCTCCCTCCAGGGGCGGCCAGCAGGGAGGCCAGACTCTGCTTTTCAACCTCATCCAGTTCAGCCTGGGGCATCCTCCCTGGGCAGGAAGGAGGGAACAGGGCCCCAAGGGAGCGGATAAGCAGGGAGAAAGAAAGGTCAACTTCCGGGCCGCCAGACATAGCCTCCACGAGGAGTGCCCTGCAGGTAGGGGCCAGAGGAGTCTGGGAGTTAGGGGACTCTGGGTTGGGGGCTGCCCTCCCTCCCAGGAATTCTCACTCCAAGATGGCTGTCACTACCCTGTCACCCTCCCTCGAAAGGGAGGCCTTGGGCAGGCAGGCTTAGCAGGGGGTATCTAGTCCTGCTTGCTTCTCGGCCTGAGAGTGTGTTGTGTTCTTTTATTTTCCAAGAACAAACCCAGAAACACTGTGAACCTGGAGCCTGAGTTAGGCCGGTGAGGATATGTGCTGTGGTGTGGGGACCGAGGCCACGCTCTGGAAACAGCTCCTGTCCCACTTGCCTGCAGATTTGGGCCTGATGGCCATAAGGCCCGGCTGGCAGATCCTTGCAGAATTTAAGGGGGAGGGAACCTCCCAGGCCCCTAAGGACAGGAACGTGGGGGCTGCTGCTTCCTGGGATCTGAAACTTGTCAGGCTGCCCAGCACTCTTGTCAGTCAAACAGGGCATTCCCCCGCCTCCAGAAGCCCTTTTTTATGGGATTTCCAAGGCTAGCCCTCTGCAGAGCAAAGTCCTCCCAGTGTTCCGCCAGCCCTCCTGCCTTGGGGTGGAGCGTCACCCTCCATGCTGGAAAGGCAATGTGGGTGGTGCTGAGCCTCCAGCTGCTCTCTGGGGCTGGGGGCCAGGCCCACCCCTGGTCAGCTTCATCTGTCCCCAGCTGGCAGTGGCTGTCCAGATGTTTCAGAGGATGGTGGCGCTGGGCACAGCGGCAGCGGGCAGTGGCGGCGGCCGTGGCGCTGGGCCGGCGGCAGCTGTTACGCAGGGGTCTGCGAGCACTGCGGTGGGGACTGTGGCTCCGGGAGGCCCAGCTGGATGCGGCAAGGGAGCGACACACGCAGGCTCTGCTGGCCCGGACCTTCCAGAAGGTTAGGAACCTCCAGATTGGGGCATGAGGAGGTGATGAAACACCTGTGTGTCTGGGGAGGAGGTTCTCTTGGGGAACAGATTGTTCCCCCTGAGTGATTAGCAGGAGAGCGGGCAGGCATCAGCCCAGACACGTGACTGAACTCTGCTCAAGTTCAAATCCTATTTCCACCACTTTCCTTTCCTCCACATTTTCTCACTGTGTGATCTTGGGGAGGTTACTTGACCTCTCTGTGCCTTAGTCTCTTTAGCTCTGAAATGCACTCACAATAGTACATACCTCTCAAGGTTGTTGTGAGGTTGTGCTGTGCTTATTAGCTCAGTCGTGTCCGACTCTCTGCGATCCCTCGGTCCATGGGAACTCTCCAGGCAAGAATACTGGAGTGGGTTGCCATGCCCTCCTCCAGTGGATCTTCCCATCCCAGGGATGGAACCCAGGCCTCCCGCATTGCAAGTGGATTCTTTACCAGCTGAGCTACCAGGGAAGCCCTGTTGTGAGGTTAAATTAATAAATATAAGGAACTCAGAATCCTGCCTAGCACATAGCAAGCAAATAGCAAACTGCTATTTAAGTGGTTGCTTTTTTTTTTTTTTAAACTAGGGGCTTCCCTGGTGGCTCAGCAGTTAAGAATCTGCCCCTCAATGCAGGAGATGCAGTTTCAATCCCTGGGTCAGGAAGATCTCTTGGAGAAGGAAATGGCAACCCACTCCAATATTTTTGCCTGGGAAATCCCATGGACAGAGGAACCTGGTGGGCTACAGTCCATGCTGTCAAAAGAGTTGGACGCAACTTAGCGATTAAACAATTTTTTACTAGAGGTTTGCTAGCCAGGACTGGGAGGGCATTTCAGTGTTTGTCCCTCCTTAGGAAAAGTGCTTTGGGAGGGTCTAGCTCCAGGTTTTGTCTCCCAAGGAAAACCCTGCCTCTTGGGCTCCATTTCTCCATCCATCCATCCATCCATCCATTCATTCCCAAAGAGGCAGGGGCATCTAATTGGTTAAGACCACAGTGTCTGACTTTGTCTCTGCCCTTCCCGCTCAGAGCACATTTGAGGCATCAGCCAACGTCCCTCTTCCCCTTCTCTCTTGACCTAGTGGAGACACTTGATTCAGCAGCACAAACAAGGGCAGCCTCACGTCCAGGCTGGGCCAAGACCTCTGTCCTCCGGGGAAGACCAGGACCAAGGCCCCTCAGGAAGGAAGCCTGTGGTGGATGGTGCCTGGAGAAGCAGGTAGTCTGGGACACCCCAGGTTGGTCAGTGTGACCTGGACAGTGCTTGTGGCCTTCCCTTCTTGTCCCCTACTTCCCCTCAAATGTGGACAAGGATTTGTGCAAAAGGATGTCCATCGTGGCGTTATTTATACCTATGAAAACTTCACTATCCAACATCAAGTGAGAAAATTGTTATTTAACCATGTGATAAACATTTGGCAACTGTTCAATATGATGTTTATCAAGATTTTTAAAATTCCTCCCCATTCTTTTTTTATTTTTTGTTTCCATATCTTTATTGGTGTTTTTTCCTATTATAATAATCATAATAGGAATGCATGCTTGATTTGAAAAAACATTGAAGATAGTTGCAAGTATTTCAGTTAATTCAAAAGTTTCATCTCCCTCCTTATATATCTTATCCTCCTTTCTAGAAGTAGCTTTATGGGTATTTGCATATGGGTATTTTTAATGCTGGGAGAAAAAAAAAGAGGGTTAAAAAACAGTACCTAATGGGCTTCCCTGGTGGCTCAGTGGTGAAGAATCTACCTGCCAATGCAGGAGACATGGGTTCGATCCCTGATCTGGGAATATGCCACCTGTTGCAGAGCAACTAAGCCTGTGTGCCACAGGTACTGAGCCTCTTCTCTAGAGCCCAGGGAATCGCAACTACTGAGCCCATATGCCACAACATCGAAGCCTGTGTGCTCTACAGCCCGTGCTCTGCAACAAGAGAAGCCACTGCCATGAGAAGCCCGCTCAAATGCAACTAGAGGGTAGTTGCATTTAGTTGCAACTAGAACTTGCCAGAACTAGAAAAGAGCCCATGCAGCAATGAAGACCCAGCACAGCTCCCCCACATCAAAATAGTACCTAAGAAGGAATTCCCTGGCAGTCCAGTGGTTAGGATTCTGTGCTTTAAAAAAAAAATTTTTTTTTTCTATTTATTTTTAATTGGAGGATAATTGCTTTACAATAGTGTGCCAGTTTCTGCCCTACGTCAACATGAATCAGCCATAGGTATACATATGTTTCCTCCCTCTTGAGCCTCCCTCCCCATCCCACCCCTCTAGGTTGTCACAGAGTACCGGGTCTGAGCTCCCTGCATCATATAGCAAACTGAGACATAAGCATTACTGTATGTAAAATAGACAGCCAGTGGGAATTTGCTGCAGGACTCTGTGCTTTCACGGCCAAGGGCCTGGGTTCAGTCCCTGGTTGGGGAGATTCCACAAACTGTGTGGCAACAAAAAGAAAAAATGGTACCCAAATGGGCTTCCCTGATAGTAAAGAATCCACCTGCAATGCAGGAGACCCTGGTTTGATTCCTAGGTTGGGAAGATCTACTGGAGAAGGGATAGGCTACCCACTCCAGTATTCTTGGGCTTCCCTTGTGGCTCAGCTGGTAAAGAATCCACCTGCAATGCGGGAGACCTGGGTTTGATCGCTGGGTTGGGAAGATTCCCTGGAGAAAGGAAAGGCTACCCACTCCAGTAATTCTGGCCTGGAGAATTCCGTGGACTGTATAGTCCATGGGGTTGCAAAGAATCGGACACAACTGAGTGACTTTCACTTCACTTCAGTACCCAAGATATTGTTTTCTATGAATGAAAAATAGTGCATAGAAAAAAGACCAGAAGGAAAAATATTAAAATGTTGCATAACAGTGTGAATTAGTTAACACCACTGAACTGTTCACTTAAAATGGTTATTGTGTTTTAAATATTTATTTTAAAACAATCGTGTTTAGAATATTTACTTAAAATGGTTATGATGGTAAATTTTATGTGTATTTTAATTACCACTGTTAAAAATAAAAATAAGTAAATAAATCTCATTTTCCCCTGTCCCCCCAAAAAAGGTCAAATGGAAATAGTGATCATTTCTGGGGCAGTGAGATTTAAGATGCTTATTTTCAGTTCCTCAGTTTTCCGTTCCAACGATGTATTGTTTTTGTTCTTTTTTTCATTTTTAAGATTTTATTTATTTATTTTGGGCTCTGCTGGGTCTTTGTTGCTGTTTGCAGGCTGTCGCTGGTTGCAGGAAGTGGCGGCTACACTTTGTGTGGCGCTCAGGCCTCTCACTGTGGTGGCTTCTCTTGTGGAGCGCAGGCTCTAGGCTCATGGGCTTTAGTATCTGCGGCTCTCGGGCTCTAGAGCACAGGTTTAGTAGTCATGTGCATAGGCTTAGTTGCCCTAAGGCACATGGGAGCTTCCCAGACCAGGGATTGATCCCATGTTCCCTGTTGGCAGGTGGATTCTTAACCACTGGATGGACCATCAGGGAAGTCCCATTCTTATTTTTAAACAATTGTGTTTAAAATATTTATTTAAGTAATATTTATTTTAATGCATGTTTGTTGTAAAAAATCCAAATAGTATTAAAGAGAATACAGCAAAAGCAGAACCCTCCCCACAAATTACTCACATATCAGGAACAGAATGTACTGTCTGGAATAGAACAGGGGGGTGGCTCAGCGCACCTTCGCTCCTGCCAGCAAATGGTCCTTCAGGACTGGGGTGGATGGGTTGGGACTGGGTGCCCTCCCTAGGCCAGGGAGGGCATCAGTTTCTACCTGGGCAACTTCACTCTCAGTCCAGGGAGTTTGAGAGAGGAGGCGGGAGCCCAGCCGATTCCGTTGCGTTCTGGGCTGAGGCCAGATGGAGGAGAGAGGGGAGTCCCGATCCTGCAGGCTCTGCAACATCTGGCTGGTGAGACGTGGGGTTCTGGGGAAAGGGGGAGATGGATCCAGGCAGGGCAGGGCCCGAGTCCCTACACTGGGCACATGGAGCCAGGCAGGGTAGGCCCAGGCCCCCACACTGGGCAGGGCAGGGGGGTCAGGGGCTCCTCAGTGAGTAAGTGAGTGCTTACTGAGTATCTACCCTGGCAACTTCCCAGACAAGATCTCATTTAAGTTTCATGGTGACCTTGGCAAGGCATTGTGCCCATTTCACTGACGGGGAACTGAGGCACAGGGAAATTAAGTGCCCAGCTCAAGGACACATAGTAGGAGAGGGGCACATCCCGCATTTGTGTGCCATGGAAGATGGACACAGGCCAGACAGAAGCTTGTATGTTAGAACTTGGAAGTCCTTAGACATGACTCACTCATGGGGAAACTGAGGCCCAGAGATGGAGAGTGACTGACTGATCCCAGGCCACTCAGCCTGGCATCCCAGGATTCAGTGGTCCCTCCTGGCCCTGTTGCTCCCCTCCACTCACTCTCTCTTCCCGCCTTCTTCCCTCCCTTTAGTCTTCCTCCTGTGGTGCCATCAGAAGGAATGGGCCAGGCAGGAGAAGGGGGTCCAGGGAGAGGCCTCCCAGGCCACGCTGAGGACTCAGAGGATGGGGAGGCCCCCCCACACCTGGTGTTCTCCTGCTGCAGGTGCAGCCTGGGTGGCCCCACTGGACCCTCAGCATCGGAGAGCCTGGCTCTGCAGGTAGGGGGAAGAGAGGATGGGGACCACCTTCCCTGAGGCAGAGGGTGGGATGCAGCTGGGAGAGGCCTTTTAAGTCCATTTTTTACAAAATATCTATTTATTTGGTTTCACTGGGTGTTAGTCGAGGCAAGCAGGATCTTTAGTTGCAGCATGTGGGATCTAGTTCGCTGATCAGGGATCAAACCCTGGGCCCCTGCACGGGAGTGTGGAGTCTTAACCACTGGACCACCAGGGAAGCCCCTTAAGTCAGTTCTTGACTCCTGGTGTTGAGAGACCAATGAAAATAAGAAATGAATACATCCACCATTTAGTGAGACACTAAGAGCTGCCAGACACCACCCAGGGGCTGGGATTTATTTATGCATGCGTGCGCGGTTGCTAAGTCCTGTCTGATTCTTTGTGACCCCATGAACTACAGTTCATCAGGCTCCTCTGTCCATGGGATTTTCCAGGCAAGTGGAGTGGGTTGCCATTTCCTCCTCCAGGGGATCTTCCTGACTCAGGGATCAAAACACATCTCCTGTGTCTCCTGCATTGGGAGGTGGATTCTTTTTTTTTTAATTAGAGGATAATTACTTGATAATACTGTGATGGTTTTTGCCATACATCAATATGAATCGGCCACAAGTATACATGTGTTCCCCTCATTCTACCCGCCCCGCTCCCTCCTCACCCCATCTCTCCAGGTTGTCCCAGAGCACCAGCTTTGGGTACCCTGCTTCATGCATCAAACTTGCCCTGGTCATCTATTTTATGTATGGCAATGTACATGTTTCAATGCTATCCTCTCAAATCATTCCACCCTTGCCTTCTCCCACTGAGTCCAAAAGTCTGTTCTTTACATCTGTGTCTCCTTTGCTGCCCTGCATGTAGGATCATCAGTACTATCTTTCTAAATTCCATATATATGCATTAATATACAGCATTTGTCTTTCTCTTTCTGACATACTTCATTCTGTATAATAGGCTCCAGGTTCATCCACCTCATTAGAACTGACCCAAATGCATCCCTTTTTATAGCTGAGTAATATTCCATTGTGTATATGTACCATGGATTCTTTACCACTGAGCCACCTGGGAAGCCAGGGATTCAATTACAAGCAGAGCTTAAGGCCCGTGGAACCCATGACTCAGTGCAGGGTCAGATAGGAAGGAAATTAACAATCACAAAGGATGTGTGTGTGTGTGAATACCACCCAAGTTAAGTGTTGTGAAGGGAAGGAACACAGAGCTACATGAAGATTTTTTTCCCTGTTAACTATTTTATTATGGGACATTTTTATCTTACATAAAAGTAGGAAAACAGAATAAACAGCTTCAATGTACCCATCAAGAAAATCACCTCCTGAGAAAACTTGTTTCATCTGTACCCTAGCTACTTCCCCCACAAAAACCCCAGGCATCCTGTCATTTCATATGTAAATACCTCCGCAGCATCTCTAAAACAGAGTCTTTTAAACAACAGAACCACCATACCATGGGCTTCCCAGGTGGTGCTAGTGGTGAAGAACCCTCCTGCTAATGCAGGAGACACAAGAGACACGGGTTCAATCCCTGCGTTGGGAAGATCCCCTGGAGGAGGAAATGGCAACTCACTCCAGTACTCTTGCCTGGAGAATCCCATGGACAGAGGAGCCTGGTGGGCTGCAGTCCATGGGGTCAGACAGGACTGAAGCAACTGAGCACACGCGTACCACCATACCATGATCACACCTGAAATATGAATAATTCCTTAACACCAAGAAATAGCTGACCAACAGTCAAATTTCCACTTCTACTATGTGTTGTTATCATTCATTTGAATCGGGATCTAAATAAGGCCCATGTGCTGCCATTGGTTGAGGAATCGTCAAAAGTCTTTTTAGTCTATGGCGTTCCCTCTGAGTTTTTTGTTGTTTTCTTCCTGTCAGTGATCTGTTGAAGAAATCAGGTTGTTTGTCTGATAGTTTCCCACTGTCTGCATTTTGCTGATTGCATCCCCTGATAGAGTTTTCCGTGAGAACTTTTTTTTGGCTGCATGAGTCTTCATTGCTGCGAGGGCTTTCTCTAGTTGTGGTGAGTGGGGGCTACCCTCCAGTTGCAGTGTGCAGGTTTCTCACACCAGTGGCTTCTCTTGTTGCAGAGCACTGACTCTAGAGGTCACAGACTCAGTAGTTGTGTTGCACAGGTTTAGTTGCCCCATGGCATGTGGGATCTTCCCAGACCAGGGATTGAACCCATGTCCCTGGCATAGGCAGGTGGATTCTTAACCACTGGACCACTAGGGAATTTCTCTGTGAGAACGTCTAACAAAGGGAGCTGACCTCAACCGGAGTTCAGCAGAGATGGGAAGGATGCATGGTTGACTGGTAGAGGGAGAGCAGACAAGAGCTTCAGGCAGAGGGAACAACATGTTCAAAGGCCTCTGACAGGGGAACATGGAAAATTCAAAGAAGGACGGTCAAGTTGGAACCCTGTTAGTACAGAGTTGGAGGCCAGGGTGGTCTGAGATGAAGTTGGAAAGGTGTGCAATGGTGTTGGGGGGCAGATCATCAGAGAGGGCCTTGTTGGCAGTGGGGACCAGTTGAAATTTTCATCAGAGCAAGGAGACTACTGCTGGAGGATTTTAGCAAGAGAATAAGATGCCTGCAATGCAGAAGACCCAGGTTCCATACCTCGGTCGGGAAGATTTCTGGAGAAGGGAATGGCTACCCACATCAGTATTCTTGCCTGGGAAATCCCATGAACAGGGGAGCCTGATGGGATATAGTCTATCAGGGTCACAAAGAGTCAGATACAATAGAGCGACTAACACTTGAAAAATATTTCTCTAGATGTTGAGGTCCTTTAATGGACCGGAACCTGGTGGTCCGGAGTCGATCAATAAGAAAGTAAAGGAGAGAGAAAGAGGCTGATATTCCTTGGTTTACACAGAAAGCCAATAAAGCCCCTGGCACAGGGCTTGCTCTGTTCAAGGAGGCCTCAGGCACCCTCTCAATGGGGTGAAGGTGCAGAGCGCCTTCTCGAGAGGGTCTTAGAAGCCTGGGCAGAAAAGTGAACTCAGAGAGCCTCTGAGCTCTTGGAAAAGAGAGAGAGGGAGACAGAGAGAGAAAGCAAGACACTGGGACCAAAGCTCTGATGGAACAAAGGTGTTTTAATCAACATGGTGTGGGCATATATACTGTAGTTATTCTCAGCAAAGATAAAGATTAAAGTTCCAGACTTACAAAACATAGGCGATCCATATTAAAGAGAGAGAGAGTTGTAAATAATCACTTTTACCATATGGTTCACAAGAAGGAAAAGGGTACTTATCACCGTATAGAAAAACTAACGAAGGAAATGCCTGGATTCCTCAGCCCCTGGGACAGGCTTGCCTCTCCTCTTAATTCCTGAATATTCAGGAATTAATAAGGAATAGAGAATTCCTGACAGATCCAAAACAGCACACAGGAAGCCTCCTGTTAAATGCTTCCTGACATCTAGGGACTTCCCTGGGGGTCCAGTGGTTAGGGCTCCACACTTTCACTGCAGGAGGCACAGGTTTGATCCCTGGTCGGGGAACTAAGATCCCACAAGCCTTGAGGCATGGCCAAAAAATAAAAATACAATTTTTTAAAAAAAGAAAGAAAAATATTACTCTGGTTATGGTGTAGGCACTGACCAGAGGGGTGGGATGACAGTGGATGTGGGAGGCCAGGTAGGAGGCAGCAAAGAACTGCCAGGCACCCAGAAGTGGTGGTGGTGTGGCCTGAGCAGACGGCATGCCTCACTATCCTTAAAGCAGCCCCATTTTACAGATGAGAAAGCCGAGGCTTAGTGAGGTGAGTGGCTCGCCCAGGGCCTCAGTGGTGTGTCTGGCACATGGCCGGTGGCTGTAGCTGCTGTCACTACGATGAACACCAGCACTTTCTCTTGGCTATCCAGGTGCTTTGGGGCCTGGCAGCGTTTCGTGCAAAGAGGGACCCGGTACCGGGACCACGTGGCCAACCGCCAGGCAGGGACCCTGAGGACGTGCCTGCAGCAGTGGATGCAGATGAAGCAGCTCCGGGCCTCAGATGGGGCGAAGGTGGCCCAGCTGTCCCTTTGTTGGCAGAAGGCAGGTGAGTGAGTGGCTGGCCAAAGGGCTTCCCCTCCCTGCACCCAGCAAACAGCGCCACTTCAGCTCCTTCTGCAGTTGCTCTGGTTGACTTACAGATTCTCGGGATGAGAGGTGATGAGATTGGGAGCTTTCTCAAGGGTGCAGCCTGGCAGACCTGGGAGGGTCCCTGGAGCAGCAGGCCTTGGTGGGCCCCATCCTGGCCGCTGTCATGAGCTCCTCTAGAGAAGCCTCGAAGGGCTATGTAGCCCCTACTCCTGGGAAGCCCCGAATCTAAGGGGGACACACAGCCCCCGCACCTCAGACCAAACAGGATCTTTAGGTGTCCTGATGGGGGAGGGTTTGGAGGTGGTGGGAGGGGGCAGTGCCCATGAGGAGAGGGGTCCTCAGGGGCTGAGGCAGTGACCACCAATGGCTTTAGGAAGAGAGGTCACTGATTCCTCTCTTGTCCACTTCTCAGGGAACATGGCTCTCTTCAGCTCAGTCCCTGGAGGGGCCACAGCCCATGGGTTGAGGCTGATGGTTGCGGCCCGGGTGCTGCCTCAGGAGCAAGGCCAGGGCTCCCTGCAAGAAGCCTGCCGGAAGCTGGCCCTCCAGCGGGTGCTGTTGCTCTGGAGGACGCGGCTGTCCCAGCGCCAGCGGGCAGAGTAGGTGACCACAAGCTTGTGACCTGGGATAGGGTCTGGGGGAACCTAGGGTGGGCATGTGAGCAGTGCTCAGCACATGATGGAGCATTCCATAAGGAACAGGTGGCATCCTGCTCTTTCCTGTGGTCTCAGCCTGGGGCCTGGCACCCTGTGGTGCCCAGCGGGTGTGGAGCTGTGGGAGGTGACCCAGGGACACTGAGACAGTGGCTGAGCAGAGAGCTGGTGGCAGGGGGTGGGGAGGGTGGGCAGGGCGTGCCAGGGGCACAGACATGGAATCCCACCAGGATGGCCGGAACCTGATGGGAGGTTGGTTTAATGCTCAACTCCCTCCTCAGAACCTGAACCCACATCTCACCCATCTCCTAGTTAAGTGGGAAACCATGTCTGTCTCCTCACCAGTGCCTCCCAGTATTTCACAGGTGCCTGGACTGCCTATATGCACAGAGTAGATACTCTAAATGAATAAAAGTGAGCCACTTTTCCCTGACCCCAGTTGCCTTACTGGGGCTTCCCTTCAGTGGTTAAGAATCGGCCTGCCAATGCAGGAGATGCAGATTTGATCCCTGGGTTGGGAAGATCCCCTAACGTAGAAAATGGCAACTCACTCCAGTATTCTTGCCTGGAGAATCCCATGGACAGAGGAACCTGGTGGGCTAGTCCTTGGGGCCGAAAAGAGTCGGACACAACTGAACGACCAATACACAGCACAGTTGCCTTATTACACAGCTGGAGAAACTGAGGCTCAGAGGGGTCAAGCACCGTGCTCTAAATCACACTGAATCTTCAGCAAGAAAGTCCCTATAGTGAGACCTTCTTCTTGATGCTTTTATACAAGACAGGATGCTGGGATTCAGGGCCCAGGCTGATGGTTGTGGGTGAGGGGGCTGGTGGAGGTTAGGAGGGGTCAGCTTCACTAGTGGGATGTCAGGAGGAATGAAAATTAGCAGCTGCAGGGTTAAGAATTCTGTCCTTAAAAGCTGTACACCTGGCATCCATCAGCCCCACACCCACTTGGTCCACTTGGACCCTCAGTCTCTTTTAACGCTGGAACTCCAGGGAAACTCAACTCACCATGATCCTTCAGAATGTAGCCCTCCCTCTGCCAGGCTGTCCTCTGGCATTTGGGTACCAGGGCACAGTCCATATCTCCCTGCGACATGTCTGGGGTTCCCTGTAGCCTGAGACCAGTGCTAGGATCCCAGGTTTGCCACTGTTTGGCATTTGAGGAAATGACCTTTCCTCAAGCCTCCGTTTCCCTACCTTTGGAACCAAGTGAAGGCAGAAATACTGGTGTGGGCTCTTGACTCTTGGGTCTGGGGGCCTGGGCCTGGCTCCACCCCCCATCAACTGCATGTCCCCCCCACACCGGGAGTGTGGTGAGAATCAAGCAGGTGATCACAGCAGGTAGAGCTGTGCTCTTGGCCTCAGCTGCTCATAAAGGTCACCCTGGGACTTTGGGAAGCCCAGGCAGCACCCAGACCAGTAAAGCAGAATCTTCAGGGGTGGGGCCCCAGTGGACCCCGGTATCTCTTAGAGTCCCAGGTGGTCCCAGTGTGCAGCCAGTCTGGTGGTGCCCAGCTCTGTGCCTTTCCAGCAGCCCCAGCCACAGGTGACGTGTGACCCCGGCACTCCCCTGCCCCCTCCTGTAGCTCTTTCTTCAAGGGCGTGCAGTGGCGGGCACTGCGGCACATCCTGAGGGGCTGGCGCCTGAGAGCACAGGATCCGGGCAGCACCAGGATTGCCTCGGCCCCAGATCCACCACCAGGCCACAGCACACACCGGAGAAGCTCCCGGGACAAGGTGAGGGGCAGAGGGTGGGGAGGAGGACGGGGGAGGAGATGATGGCAAGCCAGGGCACCCAGGACTCCACAACTCCTTCCCCAGGCTTCCAGGGCCCCCGCCCTCCTGGAGATGCTCCAGTTGAGCTTTCTGTGGGCAGCGGGTCAGCGACAGCAGGGGCGATGCCTTCTGCTCTGGTGGGCGCGGGCCCAGCAGTCCCGGGACGCAGCGAGGTGGCACCAGAGCACACTTCAGAGGCGGTAGGGACCCCTCCCAGGGCAGGGGAGCCATGCTGCCCGCCCACCCCGCCCGCCCCCTCCCCAGCCCTGTGGATTTACTGTTTCCCAGAAATCCTTGCTTTTCCATCTGCGTCTCCCGGGTCTACATCCCAGAGGGCCCCCCTTCACTCCCCAGATTCAGGTACTGCCCTCCTACCCTGCCCTGCTGTGAGACATGAGGGGGAGGGTAGGGATCATGTAAGGGAGAGTATTCATTTCTCCCAGAAATTTCATGGCTGTGGTATCTCAGCTTTGTCCCACACCGGCTGTGTGATCTCGGACAAGTTGCTTAACCTCTCTGTGCCTCTATCTCCCCATTTGTATGGGGTTCATACTAGGGCTCTCACTGGTGGGCCTCAGTGAGGTAGGGGCACGCACATACCCTAGCAAGCACAGTACCTAGCATTAGTAAGCACTTAGTTCACAGCGCTGTTCATCACAGCAGTTGGTATCGGGCGTCTGGGGTCCCATTGTATCCTGACCACCTGTCAGCATGACCCTCAGGGTAGCGTTGAAGCCCTCCAGCCCCTAGCAACCCCTCCTCCTCCATAATGGAAACAGGAGAAAGGGTCACCCAAGCCCCTCCTTGCTGCTGAGGGGAGGGGAGGGGAGGGCAGGGCCAGGCTGGCCCAGGGTGGCAGTGACCACCTGAGGGTGGACGCTCCTGTTTCCAGCATCCTCCTTGACTGGAGCCACTGGGCAACAGCCCAAGGGGCCCAGAGAGAGCTGGCTGCCCGCTGGGCCTGGGATCGGAGGGGCAGGGCTGCCCTGGGCCTGTGGCGGCAGCGGCTGGTACAGCAGCGGGAGGTGGAGCTGCGGGCCCGGGAACGGGGCCGGAGACTGCAACGACGTGCCCTGGGCCACTGGCACTGCTACTGGCAGAGTGAGTCAGGGGCTGGGACGGGGCACCAGGGGTGAGGGAGGGGCCAAGGTCCGGCAGGGATGTCCAGGATTCAGGTCCTCTAGCACAGACTCCAGTGATGGACTGGGTGACAGATTGGGACCAGGGTGTGTGGGGCGGGGTGTGGTGTGTGTGTGCGGATGCTGTATGCTTGGGTTCACACTCCCCACTCTTCCATTCCCTGACTGTATGTACTTTAAACAAGCTACTTAACCTGAGTCTCAGCTTATTCATCCATAAAATGGGGACAGTGGTACCCACCTGCTAGGGTGGTGGTGAGGATTCTATAAGACAATCCACATGAAGTGCTTGGCTCAGAACCCAGCTCCTTGTGGGTGTTACCATCATCATCACCATCTTCATCTGCATCCTCATCATCCTCACCTGGCCTTTAGGAGTCAGGTGGTCCTCAGAGCCCAGCACAGAAAGCAGGGGTCAGTGGGGCCATTTTAGAGGCTTCTCACTCCTCCAATGTCATATCAGTGGGCTGGCAGGTGGGGACTTGGATGTTCAGAAATTTATGTCCTGTCCACTGGGGACAGCAGCTTCCCTGACCCAATTGTTGCCCAGGGATATTGACCCAGTGTTGCCAGACCTTTGTTTTTACAGAAAAGCTGGAAATCTATATTTTTGTGTGAATTCTCCTGATTCCTAAACATCATCAAGAAACTAAAAAAGAACTCTATGAGTTGGTTGGCTTAGTCACCAGTAGAACACCTGTAATGGGAGAATTTTAACCCAGTTAGCCGTTACCGCTTGGGTAGAGGGTTGAGGCTGGCGGAGCAGGGGCCCATGGTTCCCCAAGGCCTAGGCTTGAGGCTGGAATGAGCACTCAGAGGCACCTCAGCATCTCTCTGGCTACAGGACAGGCATTCCTGCAAGAGAAGTGCCAGCGGTGGGTGCAGGCCCGCCTCCAGGGCCTGCGGAGGGCCATGTTCTGGGGCTGGCAGCAGGCGGCAGCTCGACGGAGACCCGTGGTGGCCAGTCCAGAGCAGCTCCTACTGCAGAGGTGGGTGGGCCTGGGGGTGGGAGTGCGAGGGTCATCCCCACCCCAGAAGCAGCAGGGAGAGCGCCTAGGGATGGGAGGCTGGGTGGCCTCTGCAGCTCAAGAGACAGGCCAGGCTGGAGACCTGGCATCCAGGCAACAGGGGCATGAAGGGAGACCCCAGCCTGGAGTCAAAAACCACCAAGCTTCCATTCTCCATGTTGTTCACGGGGTGGGGGATAGTAAGCCCCTAACCCCTCCCAATTCCCTGACAAGCCCTGGGTCTCCACCTCCTGGCTGGGTCAGCCCTTTGGTTTCAAAGCTCACAGCTAAGATGGGGGAACCAATTCCTCAAACAGCCACTGGAACATGTGTTCCAACTCCACATCTTGTTTAATGAATCACAGCACAGGAGAATTCCATAGTCAAAGAAGAGAGTGAAATCTGAAACAGAGATGGTCTAGTGACACACATCTACAGATCATAGATGCATGTGGTTTTTAAAAAAATTATCTTTGGCCACACCCCCACAGCCTGTGGGATCCTAGTTCCCCAACTAGGGATTGAACCCAGGGCCCTTGACAATGAAAGCATGGAGATCTAACCACTGGACCACCAGGGAATTACCTGGGCGCGTGTTTAAAAGCAGAAGGGGACAGATCATGTTTTCTCCCAGGGTTGGTTCTATACAAACTCACAGGCGTTCTCAGTGCTCCCACAGGGGCAGTGAACCATTCACTGCAGAGTAGCTGATGTTTTCTTGGCCCCTCTGACCACAGTCCCCTCACTGACCTCCTGCCCTAGAGTTGCCGTGTGAGGGAAGACAGGGTGTAGCTGTTCCCCTGATGTAGGGGACCTGGACCCACACCACCAGGCTCCCACACCGTCCCAGGCAGCCTGCCCTCAGCAGCCAGGGTGCACGCATGCCGAGGCCCCTAAATGAAAGCCAGGACTTTCACCTGTCACACATCAGTCCACATTTCCTTTTTTTCCTTAAAAAAAAAAGAAATTATTGATTTTTTTGTTTGTTTTGGCCATGCTGCATAGCATTGCATGTGGGATCTTAGTTCCCTAACCAGGGATTGAACCCAAGCCCCCTGCAGTGGGTGGAAGGCAGAGTCTTAACCACTGGACCTCCAGGGAAGTCTGGTCCAGATGTTCTTAAGGCACCGAGGCTGTGTATACAAAACCGTGTATAACCTGTGATGGTTTGTGGACGAGTTTCAGGTGTAGCTTTGAATACCTGGACTGGACTGCTGCAGTCCATGGGGTTGCAGAGTTGGACACGACTGATCGATTGAACTGAACTTTGAATAAATGAGACTTCTGACTGGGAAGCCACCTAGGCTCCTCCTCTGCCCGTTCTGCAGCCACTTCCAGGCCTGGTGTAGAGTCGTGAAAGCCTCCTGGGCCAAGCATCCAGCCTTCCAAGATGATCTGAGCAGACGGATACCCAGGGCCACGTTTGCCAGTGAGGCCCCAGCGGCCACAGCCCAGCCTTGGGAGCTGCGTGTGGCCCAGGCCTCCTGCTGGAGAAGCCGAGAGCAGAGGTGCCAGGCAGACAGGCAGCTGAGGAGGACCTGGGCCCAGCAGGCCTTCGTTGCAAGGCGAGTGGCCCCAGGCCTGTGTCGCACGGCCCGTCGGCAGGCAGGAGAGAGCTCCAGGGCCCAGGCCTTTTGCTGGATGCTGTGGGCACGTGAGTCCTGCCAGCACCAGGTCATTCGAGACCATGCTGTCCCAACTCTGAGCGCCAGGTGGGTGCCCTCGACCTGAGGGCAGTCCCGTACTGTGTGGGGCCAGCTTAGACCTTGAACTTGTTTAGTGTCAGGGTACAGGGTATTTGGTGGCTAGTGGTGGGGCTCAGGGGGCTAGGGGTCATGGGATAGGACATCCTGGTCATTGCAGCTAGTCGTGGGGTTAAATGCCAGCTCTGTACTCTCCAGCCACTCCCTCCTTGGGCAAGTCTGACTTTGAAGGTCAAAGGAAGATAACAGGCCTGCCTTGCAGGGTGGTCCCAGGATTACCATGGGCATGCTCTCAGTTCAGCTCAGGCCAGACGCACACCAGGTGCTGAAAATATACAGCAGTGCTTGTGAGGGGATGGGAACAAAGGAGCAGTGGGCAGGCCCGCTTTCTGTCCCCACATGTAATATTCTGCCGCTCTCCGTGCCCATTTGAACCTGATTTCAACAGGAGAGGGATGAGGGAGGGGAGCACAGGCATGGGGCTTTGCCTGGACCCGCTGGAGAGTCCCGGCCCCGATGACTTCAGTGTGGGCTCCTCCCTCCCCCCAGGGTCCAAGAGACCTGGACCCAGTCAGCGACTCAGGGCCATGTCCAGCGAACTGCAGTCACCCACTTCCAGCAGGCTGGGCCCAGGCGCTTCTTGCGAACCCACTGGGCCCAGTGGCAGACAGCGCTGTTCAGAGTGTGGCTAGAACCACAGGCGGAGGTCCAGAAAGCCAGCAGAGCCCACCCGGCCAGGCCCAGGGCCAGCCTCCGGCGCTGGCCTGGGATGGCCACCAGAGGGCGCCTCCTGGTGCTGATGAACCCTCCAGCCCTGAAGAGCCAGGTGAGGCCGGGCTGGGTCAGGTGGGAGGTCCAAAATGACCCGAGGGCCAGTGGCCTCAGAATCTAGCTTGATTCAGCCCAGGTGGCAAGGGTGGCTGGATGCTTCTCCAGGATCCCAGTGGCCTTGTGGACACCACCCCTACTAGTTCTCAGACAGCCTCTGGTCTGGCAGTCAGCCAACTGTGGGACCATCAGCAAATACTTACTGAGCACCTGCCAAGTGCCAGGCCAGTGCAGTCTGCTACAAAGGCACACCCTGGATGGCAACTGTTAAAGAGCAGACACCTAAACTCCCAAGTCAAGGTGCAGCCTAGGATCAACATAGGTAATCGAGTTCAGTAGAAATGGTGACAAAGAGCTGGGTAGCCTAACAGGAGGGGAGAAGCCACAGTGAGAGCGTCACTCCAGGCACAGTGCCACTGCACAGCAGTCTAGGGACACTTCGTTGCAGGGCACACAGTATTCCTCTAGATGACTGGCAGCATCAAGAATCCTACTCTAGGATGCCAGGAAGCATGCCATAGCCTCTAGGAAGGTTCTAAGAAAAAAGACTCAAGTCATTTATTTTAAGTGGAATTGAAAGGGACTAGCTTTGGCTACTTGCAGAATCTGCATTTTCACCTATGCGGGGCTATGGCAACTGCAGATTTTGAAGTCTCTGGGTATTTTCTTTCTAGACCTGTGTTTCAAGACAACTTTATTTTCAGAGTATGTTTATAAACACTTCCATTCCTGTCAGCAAAGGCAGACAGGGATCCCATCTACTGATGGAGAAACTGAGGCTTGTAGAAACAAAATACAGTAGATGCCAGGAATGGCCAGTGGTACTAGGGTGAATTCCAGGCCCCCTTCTTTCTACCGAATGCACACATGTGCCCAGGCAGGCCTCACTTAACAGGGACAGGCTTTATGCCATCTCTTGGTGGCACAGGCTCCCTTTGAGAACCCCCCGCCCCCACTTGTATAGAGCAGTCACTGGGGGCTCCAGCCCTGGAGTCAAACCACTCTGGAGAGGTGGGGCCTCAAACAAGTAACTTTTAACTTTATGTCACTAACTAGGGAGAGAAATGCCCACCTCACAGGCTGTGCCTGACACAGGAAGGCTCTGAGCAGCAGCTCTTATCAGTCCACTTGCCTCCCAGTCTCCAGCCATGCAGGAGGATGTGGGAAGAGGCAGTGGCGTGTACCAAGGGCCACATTACTCTTGGCCCTTTCCTGTCTCCTCTGGAAGCCTCACAGGAGAACCTGAGGCAATGTGAACCGTCCCACTTGTGCACACACAAACAGGAAGTCCCCTGACTGGCTGGGGCAGGACAGAAAAGGAATCCTGCCAGGTCACTGGGGTTCAGGTTTTTCTCTGTTCCTTCAGACCTGCAGCTGCAGGCCATGGGCCATGGGACCCAGCCCAACCCAGCACCGCAGCCCCAGTGGACGGATGCGGGGAGAAGCGTCCTGGGCTCAGAGTAAGGAGACCCTCCCTCTGGGGATAAACGAGGTCTGAAGTGCAGCGGTGAGTCAGTTACCAGCCCTCACAGGCCTGGAAATCAGCATCGAGCTCTCTACGAACCTGTCTTTTCTATTTACTGTCTTCCCTACCCATCTCCTATTCTGGAACATTTCCCAATGTTGGGAAAACAACGACAACTTCTCCCGCCCCACCCGGTTCCTTCTCTTTGGGCCACAGGAGACTTGGGCAGCTGTGGTGGAAGCAGGGACACTGGCTTCATTCGCTCAATACCATTTCTTGTTCACCCTTCTCTTACAGTTCAACCTCCAGAAGCATCGGGGCGGTAAGTCTCCTCCCGAGTGATGTGTTAACCTCTTCCAACTCCCCTTTCCAGGTGACAGCCAGCCTCCCCTCTGCCCCACCTCCCAGCTCCAGCTGCAGGGGCCCAGGTGCGCCTGCTGGACCTCGGGCCAGCGCCCTCCCGGGGCAGGAGGGGACTGCAGCTCTGAAACCAGAGACCTCGAGGGCCAGACAAGGCATCTGGGGTAGGAGCAGAGGGTGTGCGTAGAGAGGGAGAGATGAAGATGGGGGACAGGCCGAAGGGTTTGCCTGACCCTGGCCAGACCTGGGCCCCCACCCCTCCCCGGCCAGTGCTCGTCCCACAGGATCCCAGGGGCATAGGCCCAGGCCTGGAGCTCTGCCCTTTATCCTGACCACGAGGAAGTTGTAATGGCCATCAGGACCCACCAAGGCCTCTCCCCTTAGGAGGAAATACCTGCAGTGCTGGCGACTTGAGGCCCGGCTGCGCCGGCTGCAGAGCTCCCAGCAGGCCAGCCTCCAGGCAGCCATGTGGCAGCGCTGGGTAGATGTTCAGGGGGCGGAGAGGCTGGTGCGGACTCTGGTGAGTGGGGGGCCCCTTCCCAACCCCACGCTGATTGCCCATCCCGTCCCTTTCCCAGCCCTAACCCCTGGACACGCTGTCTTTCCAAGTTTGGTCTTTGAACCTACCAAGCCTGAAACCTTGGGAACAGGCCCAGGGACCTGCACTGTTACTACATCTCAGATGACATCCCCTTGTCACACCCCCTTTCCCCCGAGCTGGGGCTTTTGGCCTGAAGCAGAGGGAATGGCCCCCTCTTCCATCAGGGCTGCAGGTGGGGAGAGGCAGCTGGGGTGCTGGGGGCTGCCAGGGACAGCGGTGGGCCCAGCTCAGGGCCTCCTAGCAACTGTCCCCACAGCTCAGGCAGCGGCACCTGAGATGGGCCTGGCGACTGTGGCGGTGGCGCGTCCTGCGGTTGCAGGTGGCTCAGCGGTTACAGAGTCAGGAGGACGGCTGGGTCCTTTCCCAGGTACCGGCAGGGGCCCCATCTCCAGCAGGCCCTTCCCAACAGGGCCACACCTGAGCATTCCTGAGCTGCACCCTCCCTGGCGGCTGTCCCCAGAGCCTCTCCGTTTTCAAGGACGGATCAATTCAGTTAGGAGAAAACAGCCTGGATTCTTTAATTCAGCTGGTGACCAAGGGCTCCGCCCAGCCCTACAGTCACTGGTTGAGAACAAGGCTTGGCCCGTGACACAGCTGTTGGTCACACCAGCCCGTGATGGCTGTGGGTTGCTGAGCGTCACCCCTTCCTGACATGCAGAGCCTAGCTTCCCTGGTCACAGATCACATGTATCCTGAGCCAGGGCTTTTGGCCTGGGGCAGAGGGAAGGGCCCTCTCTTTCCTCAGGGACAGAAGGATCTGGGCCCAGTACTGACCACACAGACCTGGAAGGGAGCCAAAGAGCACCTCCCTCCCTGATTCCAGGCCTTTAAGAAGTGGCACCAGTGTCTGGCAGCCAGGGCCCTGAGGACCAGAGCCAGCAGCAGCATGAGGCCCTGGAGCAAGGCAGGCCTCAGGAGGCCTGGAAGCAGGCTGGAAACTGCCAGAGCCCCAGCACTGGGTGGACCTGGGGCGGAGAAGGGGGCCCAGCTGCAGCTGTGACTTGTTGTCATGGAAAGGAAAACAGATCGGAGCCCCACCCATCTGCGGAGCGCAGGCTCAGGCCACAGAGAGCCCAGGCCAAGAACTCTGAAGGACAATAAAACACCCTTCTTAACCCCAGCCACTTCTCTGTCTCTCCTAAAGGGTGCCTGCCCCTGCCAGCCAGCCCCTGTGATCCATTTTCTCTGCCATCAGGCTGCTCTGTTGACACTCGCCCCCTTCTCCTGCCCCTGAGATGGTGAAGACTCACAAGAGGGACTGGGACAGGGACCAGCCTGTGTGCTTGTGTCAAGTCACAGCCCCTGGGCAGCGGGGAGCAGTGCCAGGCAGACAGCTTCCTGGACAGGGTGCTCCGAGGGGAGGAAGCAGCTGGCAGGAGGAGGGGGTTCCGCCTGAAAAATAAGCCAGGAAGAAGTCAGTCGAGCTGGACCAACCTCATCTTCACCCTTGATGGTAACAGGCAGGGTATCCTTTCACCCTTCAGGGCCAGGGGAGAAATGGGAAGGCCAAGGGTACAAGGGTTCAAACACCTTTAACCCTTAAGAGGCAGTTTCTTGAGTCACAGGGATACGTCTTTCAAACAGCAGCACTGTAGAAAGGGGAGAAACCCAGTTGAGCTCTCTGCTAAAAGGAGGCCAAAACTATTAGGTTTCAGTCCAAGGTCCGTCCAGGGGCCACCGCCTGACGGGGCAGTTGGCAGGCAGGGCAGTGGCTGCCTCTTCATTCCCAAATGGGTGGCACCCGGCTGCCAATGCCTTGGAGGTGGAAGGGTGAGGCGCTATGACCTTGCCGTGTCTCCTCTGCAGTCCCACAGGGCCTGCTGCAATGTTCACTTTGCCTGTTCTCCTGGCGCCCAGGAGCAAGGTCACTGGCAGTCAGTCCCAGGCTGGCCCCAAGGGGCTCTATTAGCAACAGCCCTTCTCGGGGTGGACGGCGTTCCGTCCATGGGGTCTTTGTGGAAGTGGCTGCTCCCCACCAGAGCACAGACTCTCAGCTGAGCAGGAACACCAGGTTCCCGTGTGGGGCGGACTCAAGTCTAGCCAGAGCCTGGGAACCTCACACCAGTCTAGCTGCCATCATTGTGTCAGAAGGTGGAGGCCAGGGCTGGGGAGAAACGAAGAACAGGGGTCTCCCAAAGAGCCAGGATGGAGATGAGGAAGGCGGGACACAGTGGCCTCAAGCTAAGGTTGTCAGGGTGCAGGGTCACAGCGCCTCTGTCTCCCTCTTGTCTTGGGGGGGCCTGCTGAGAAGCTCAAACGTGTCTTCCACCACCTGCCACAGGCAGTTGTCCAGCGGAAACTCGTTGTCCACCAGGTTGACCAGGAAGTAGTTGTCGTGGATGTACTGGATGATCATGCGGGAGGGGGACTCCTCCTCATACAGCTTGCCCCACTGCTCAATCCACAGCGCGAAGGCCTCATCCTGCGTGTGTGCACATGCAAGCACATAGGCACACACACACACACACACACACACACACACACACACACGGAGTCGCAGGCACACACGCACAGAGGGGCACAGGTACGCACAGACACACACGGAGACACGGCAAACATACAGGAAAGCACAGGTACGCATAATCGCACGTACAGAAACACACACACAGAGACACAGGCACACAGAGAGGCACAGGTACGCACAGTCCCAGACAGACAGACAGAGATACACAGACACAACAGCCAAGTTACCAGAGCTGCCCCTACGTCGGGGCTCCATGCTCAGCACCCCAAGGGCCTCTGCTGCTGCCCAACAGGATGTATTCCAAAAACTCAGCATAGCCCATTGCCAGTACCACCCCCCTCCCCGGGCGAGAGGTAAAACACCGTGAGTCAGAGTCAGGCTGCTGCCAGCCCTGGGGGTGCAGCCTCCAGCCACCTACCCAGGACCTGGCGACACGGCCCGCACAAGGCTCTGTAGGTGGGCAGGGCAGGCCTGCTCCTGGCCCCCTTACCTTCCAGAACATGAAGCTGACCGGGTCCACCACTGTGGGCTGGATGATCTCTCGGCCAGGGAAGATGCCCCAGGTGACTGCGTTGGGTTGCAGCTCAGGGGCGTTGGTGATATTTTCACCCTGGGGGAGGTGGGCAGGAGCAGACTTGGGGTGCAGACAGCTGCAGTCCTCTCACCTGGAGCGCGCACCCCTGTTCCCCTCTCCGCCCCCCAGCTCTGCAGCTCTGTGACCAGCCACAAGCCTGAAAGTCAGAAGTCATCCTGGCCTTTTCTGTCCTCCACCCGAAGTGCCAATCAGCTCCTCTTTCAGTGGTTCTGCTCACTTCCTCTCATGTCTCGCCTGGCCAGGCCTCTCTTTGCTACTTAGACCACCAGGCCTGGGGACTCTTGTCTGCCCAGCCCTGTTATCCACACAGCTGTCCACTGGGACCTGCCCCCAATCAAACACAGGGCCAAGGCTACCTCTTGCCTATAAGGGAAACCTCAAATGCCAAGCATGACAATTGAGACCCCTAAAGACCTGGGCCTGGCTAACACTTCAGCCTCCCTCTGACCCCATTCAGCAAAGAGGCCTTGGCACACCCTCGGCCCTTTCTCTGGATTGCCCTTTACTCCTCATCCTTAAAGATTCAGATTACACAGATCCCTCCCATCACCTCCTCTGACCTCTCAAGTTAGACATCCCTCCCGCATCTCCAGCTTCCTCCACTGAAGTTCACTGTTACAAAGTGCAGCAGCTTGCGCCCATTCATAATTATCCACTGATGGCCTCCTCGCTAGGCTGGGAGCTCTAGGAGTGAGGCCTGGCTCTGTCTGCTAATCTGCTTGGCATGATGCCTGGCCCAGTTGGGCACTCTGTGATTGCTGAATGGCAGAGTAAATGTGGGGCCCTTGGCCCTGGTGCTCTGGCCCTGCCGGGCGCCCTTTGACCCAGGGCTGGCCTACCTTCACATCCACGATGTGGTAATTCACCCGGAGTTCATACTTCTTCAGCACCTGCAAAAGCGCCTCCACCGTTTCTCGGGAAGTGAAGAACTCTAAGTAGGCCTGTGGGAGGGAGACAGGCACTGTCATATAACCTGCAGGCCTCGCTGGACACCTTCCACGGGCGCTGCTGAGCGAGCTCTGTGCTCTGAAACACTGGACGCTTGTCCTGCTGACCATGCTGGCGAGACACCCATGAGGACACGTGTGGAAGGACACTTAAGGTGTCGGGATGAACAGCGGCCACTGGCTAGAGTTAGCAAATACATGAATGACAGGGAGGGGAGCAGGTATGTGCAGTTTCTTGGTCTCGACGGGTCTGAGGGCCATCTGGCACCCTTCCATCCAGTGGACAAAATGTCCACGGAGAAACCATTTCAGAAGCTGTACAGGGGGCCCAGTTTGGCAAGAGAGGCCTGACACACCCTATCCCCTGTTTGCTGGGTGGAGGGCTTCTCCAGCACTACTTGGCCATCAGGAATTAAGCTGGGTTTATTTATTTAAATTTTGGCCACCATATGGCATGTGGGATCTTAGGTCCCAGACCGAGGGATCTAACCCATCCACCTGCATTGGAAGTGTGGAGTCTTATCACTGGACACCAGGGAACTCCAAAGCTGGGTTTATCTAAATTCACTTGCTATAATACTCATAAAACTGCAAAGTGGGGGCTGTTAGCTCCATTTTGTAGATGAGGAAACTTAAGTTCAGGGAAGTTAAGGAACTTGTCTGCACTAACTGTACACAGCAGAGCTGGTATACAAACGCAAGTCTGTCTAACCCCTGAGCCTTCAGGCTTTAGTTTAGAATGTAATTTTGACTCTAGCAGCCCCTGGAGAAAGGGATCCACAAGGAACAGTACTAACAGCTCCCAGTTAGGGGACGTTTCCCACGTGCTAAGCACTTTATGTGCTTTTTTGTGTTTCATTCCCAAAACACCTGGCATATCCCCATTTTACAGAAGGGAAAGTTGAGGCTCAGAGCAGCCAAGTGACCATTCTATCCAGGTCTGTCCGACTCCGAGCCTGAGCTCCCTTCCACTTTGATTTACTGCTGCTCAGAATAAAAAGTCCCCGAGAGGAAGGCCGCTCTGTCTTCAGCCCTGGAGAACCCCTGCATGCAGGTCAAGGGGTGGGTAGCCCTATGGGTCCCTGCCACACCTTCTGGAAGACATAGCCCCCACTGGGGCCCCAGCCCACGATGGGGTCAGAGGACGGCTTCCCGTTGATGTTGGGCTGGGAGTTGATGGTGAGGATGCCTCGCCGGTTCACTCTCAGCAGCTCCTCCTTCATCAGGCTGGTCTCGGCTGCCAGGGGCTCATCATTCCAGGGCAGGCAAGTCACCTGAGAAGGGTGAGCCCAGCTGGAACAACAATCCGACCTGGCGCCCTGGGTCCCTCCCTGTTACAGTCCCCATCAGAGACCTAGCCTGTCTCTCCCTCTGTAAGCCCCTTCCAGGCACCCCACATGGGGACCCCCTGACTCACCTCCTCCCTTGGCCGAGGTGCCACATCCAGACACGGTGACAAGACTCAGGGTAGGGCGTGTGGCCCACAGGATGAGGGACAGTACCCGGGGATCCCACCCCAGCCGCACTCACTTTGTAGCCATTCTGGTTGGGCTCTCCCGAGAGGTAGTGGGCAAAGACTTGGAAGACGCTTTCCTCACTGGTCAGCTCCTCCCCCCACATCTTGAGCAGCTCTTCCTTCGGGGACTTGCTCTTTAGGTAGAAGAGGTAGTAGTCCTTCAGCTCCCCAAAGGCCGGAGAGGAGGAATTGCCCCTGGCGGAGGAGGTGCCCTAGGTCAAATCATACTCCAGACAATGGCCTCCACCTGCCCCGGGGGCGGTGCATTCCTGTGAATTGTCCGAAAGGCTCCTCCACACTCAGACTCCCTCCTCCTTCGGATAAACAGAACCCCACTCACCAGCGGCCATTGGGGAACTCGTCCCACTCCTGCGTACGGTAAATGTAACTCTTTGGTCTCGAGGCCCAGAAGATGGGCCGGACATCCTCCACCCGGCGCTTGGGGTGGGCACTGAGGGCCCAGGGCAGGGGACGCCTGGGTGAGAATGGAGAAGAAAGGGTCAAGGACTGGACAGAGGGAGGGAGGGAGGCAGCACTGAGCCCAGGTTCTTCCATCGAACTCAAACACCAAGCTGGACAGGCAGTTCTGGCTGAGACTGGAGCTCTAAGACACTAGACACCGCACAACCCTCTGTGCCCCATGGCGGCTGGCACAGCTAGGGTGCGCACATTCTGGGACTTCTGACTTCCTGACCCACCCGACTCTCCTCTGTGGCTCCTGGGCCTGAATTCGGGGCCCCTGGCCTCACCTAGGGTCCTCAATCCAAAGCCCCAGGCGCTTCAGCACCTCGATGGTGGCCACCTCGCGGTTGAGGGTGTAGAAGTGGAGGCCTGGAACCAAGCCACTGGCCAGCAGCTCCTGGCACAGGCTCACGGCCTGCTCGATGCCATAGTTGCGGATGGCAGCATCATTGTCTTTGATGGGCTCGATCACATCCTTGATCTGCTGTGGCACCTCCAGTTTGGATAGTTTCACCAGCTGCCGGAGGGAGTGGTAGCCCTGCCCAAGACATGGGGGCGCTGCAGGGGCCATCTCCCAGCCTGTCTCTCACCCCCCATACTCATCCCCCCACCGGGTCTCCTGGCCCCTGTAATGTGACACAGGGTGACCCAGGACAGTCAGGCCATACAGCAAAGCACCCTTGCCTACTTCAGCTTTTTCTACTCTGCAGATGAGAGTAGCTGCCCCCAACATCCCTCGGGCTTCCCTGGTGGCTTAAGTGGTAAAGAATCTGCCTGTAACGAGGGAGATCCAGATTCGATCCCGGGGTTGGGAAGATCCCCTCGAGAAAGGAATGGCAACCCACTCCAGTATTCTTGCCTGGAGAATGCCATGGACAGAGGTGCTGGACAGGCTACAGTTCATGGGGTCACAGAGAGTCAGACATGACTAACACTTTCATACTTCATAGCATCTCAGCCACAGGCCTGAGGCAGCCCTTTGGCCCCTCGATGGATCTATTGATAGCACGGCGGGCATTTAAGCCAGTGGTTCCCAAGCCTCACCAATCACCAGAATCGCCCACCACATTTAAGAAGTAATGGACAGATTCCCAAGCCCCACCTCAGATCTACTGAACCAGAACTTCAAGGCATGAGGTCTGGAAATCTATCCTTTGAAAAAGCTCATTAAATGATACTGGTGACAGTGAAGTTTGGAAACCATTAACCAAAATTTATAACAAGAGTAATAACCCCTTTCAATGACACTTATCAGCAAGCCTCTCCAACAGATACTATTGCTATTTGAGAAGACATCAGGGGTCTGAAGTGGCTAGAAAGATAGCATTTTGCAAAGACTGAGCATCCGTTTAATGAAAATCTAATAAGCTTCAGAAAGAACTTGAGCCTGAACTTCACCCCAGAGCCCTGGCTGAGGGGGAAGTGCTAGGATGAGCAGGGACAGTGGTGGGAGTCCATTAGCCCTCCTGGGACCCTCACCTGAATTGGGAAGATGCCGGGGAGGATGGGGCAGGTAATGCCTATCTCGGAGCAAGCCTTCACAAAGCGGAAGAATGTTTCAGCCTCAAAGAATAGCTGGGTGATGATGAAGTCGGCTCCTGCAGCCACCTTCTCCTTCAGGTGCTTCAGATCAGCCTCAAAGCTCTCTCCTTCAGGGTGGCCTTTGGGGTAACCTGCCAACAGGGATACCATAGAAAGAGGCTGGCTCCACCCGCTCAAGGTGAGTGATGAAGAAACCAGAGAGCCGGCAGTGGACAGCTCCGGACCCATACCTTCTAGCCTCTCAGCACGGACAGGCTGAAGTGGTGACGGCTGCACTGCTCAGATGGGCCCCTCGCCCAGAAGGTGACCCTCGGTGAGAGCTGGATTAGAGTCAGCACCGCTCCCAAGAGTGGGGGTGGACTGCCCTCAAATTCCCACACTGTCCTGCTTCATGGTCCATGCAGTCAGGCCAAGCTGACCTGGATTTGGTGGCCACAGAAAAGAGAAAATGCTACATTCACACTGGCTGGGCAGCTTGGGAGGATGGGCTTGACTCTAGGTACCGGATGAAAACGGTGCTTTTAATTTCACATCAAAATCACTCAGTGGTTCCACACAGTACAGTCAGAACCATGTTACACAAGGAAGAAGTTAAGAGAGTGGAGGTTCTGCTTGAAGAAAAGAATGGAGAGAACATGATAATTATTCCTAAATGCCCACAGGTCTGTCACTGGGAAAACAGAGTTCCTTATTCGCTACATCTTGTGCTGCTTCTGATGGCAGAACTAGAATCAGTTTCAGAGAGCTGACTGACAGTGGAAAGAGCAGCCCCACAAAAGAACAAACTCCCAGAGTGTGCCAACGTGGGGGTGGGGGGGGGCCGGGGTGCGGCTGGCGGGGCGGGGCACAGATGTCCACATCCTGTGATGGCAGGGATGTCTGGGAGGCGGAGCCAGACCTCCCCAAGGCACATCTAGATCCAGGAACAGTATACCTCACCCCACCCCACTTCCCCAGAGGACTAAACTCACTAGTGCCTTTGCCTGCACTGAAAGACTCGAGGACCTAATGAACTACAAGCAGAGCACTGGCTTCTTCAGCCTGAGGCCAGGGCAGGACCCTAAGGAAGTCACAGACCTGAACCCATGCTGTTGGACAGCCAGGCTGCTTTGCTGTGACAAAGCAGTTTCATTCTTAAGAAAGCCCGAGTCATCAAAAATGGATAGAAGAACTACTGTTCCAGGGATAAGGGGGTGGGAGGATTAAACACCAGACTGCTACACTTTCAATAACAAGGCTATTTTTCCAGCAGGAATTTCAGAAACAGAGGTTTTAACAGCCAAAACTCTAGAAAACCTCAACAGCACCCAAGAGATCCAGCCGTTGCTGACGTTTGGGTTTTGCTACGTTCTTATTCTATGGTGGCCAGCTGGGTGCTTCCTAATCCACCCGTCCACTTTCTCATCCACTTCACCATGAGCAAGGCACCAAACCGCTCGGCAACTGTACACTCACAGCTCTGCTGGTTTCTACTTGTGACCATCCAATGCCCACCACATGTGGGCACATTCCCCAATCAACCATCTCGTGGCCCCGTGAGCAAGGACACTTGAATTCCCAATTTCTCATCAGGGCCTCCCATACTCATCCACCTCAACACCCTATTCCTAACACTGAGTGGACCTGTACACTGGGGGCCTGGGGACACAGCCCAAAGCCCTCACAAGAAGTAATTTCCTTGAAGTCACATGGCTTACTTTTTAAAGTTCAGATCACTCCGATGTTCTACTCCATCACATAACTGGGTTCGTTTTAATAAGAGTGATATAATTTTCTCCAAAATATTTGAAAAAATCATCATGCCAAGATGATGCATCAAACGAATCCCTGGACTTCCAGTGTGTCTGGCACACACTGCCTCATCATACTTAAGTCCCTATTCAAGAAGCTTAAGGCCCAGACCCCAAGAGTGAGGGCAAGAGGGAAGGCCATGCCCTTTCTAGCAGGTAAACCTCACCTCCCGGCTGTAGCTAAAGAAACTACAGTTGAAACTAGAGTTCTCTCTCCTGAGATCTGGATTTATCACTGAGGCCTGAAGGTCCATCTTGGCTACACCCAGGAGCAAGAAGTGGGTCACATGTGTACCATACATATCAGAGACAGGGCAAGTGTACATATCAGATCTACTGGGTGAAGCATGGAGCAGTGGAAGGCCGAGATGGGGCTCTGTGGCCCCAGAGAGGATGAGGGAGGGCTGTGGATTCCAGGGCTTAGTGAGGTCTGATGCCATTCCCTGACCTTATTCTGAGATTCCCTGCCCTCGGAACCTTAATATCTCTCTTTTGTTTGAGAAGGAATAGAGCTGGGGAACAGGCTAATAGCAAGAGAAGGCAGAGGAACAAAACTTTACAATTTGAAGGGATACAGGGTGGGGGGAAATCATTGGTTCTGATTCGTGTTCACCTTGAGTAAATAAAACCTCATTTTGAAACTGTTCACACCTCCCTAATACAGTTAAAAATAACGTGGCCCTTTTCCCTTTCACATGAAAACACAACATCCTTTTTTCATCAGGTCAAGAACACATACATATCTTCCTTGGAAGTCTGGGTGGTTAGATTTTGGCCACCAGGAGTTGAAGAAGAAGGGGAGAGGAAGGGGCTCCCAATGGTGGGCACAGGTGTAAGGACAGAAGAGCCCTGGCCATACGACACTGGCTTATGCCACATGAACGGAAAATCAAGTTCAGTTTTGGTACTTTTCATTCCACTGTACTCAGTTGTATAGTACTTCCAAATTCAAAATGAAAAGAAAAGTTGCTCTGTATCAAGACATCTGAGCGACATTACATTTTTAAAAATGGACGGAGGACTTCCCTGGTGGTCCAGTGGTTAAGAATCTGCCTGCCAATGCAGGGGACGCAGGTTCAATCCCTGGTCTGGGAAGATCCCACATGCTGTGGGGCCACTAAGCCCGAGCACCACAGCTACTGAGCCCACGTGCGCCAGAGCCCACGCTCCACCACGAGAGAAGCCACTGCAGTGAGAAGCCCGAGCACCACAACTAGAGAGTAGGCACCACTCACCGCAACTAGAGAAAGCCCTCGTGTAGCAATGAAGACCCAGCACAGCCAAAAAGAAATGAATGTTTTTTAAAAATAAAACTGTAAAACAAAAATTAGGGGACGGTGACACTCCCAGGAGTGTGATGTATGAGAGGAGGAGGAAACGCAGAAGACGTGGCCTGTCCAAGCCACCTCTGCACTCCATCACTCCATTCCATCACAGCACAGGCCTCCCGCCACGGTGCAGGCAGGCCCCGGGGTGCAGTGAACCTTCCGGGTCCTCACCTGTGCCTCTCCTTCCTTCCTCTCTCAGGCCCCACCCACTGGGATGCCCCAGCCCCTCACCTGCCACACAGACGTCAAAGTAGTCACCAAACTCGTTTCGGATGTGCTTCACCAAGTCCGTAGCATAGTTGAAGCCTCCTTCCTCCTCTTCCCATTGGTCACCTATGGGGTCTGCAGGGTTGGAGGTCACAGTGCTGGGTCTCACCCCACCTCCAGGAACCTCTCTGTTCCTTCTTCCCACGCCCACACCCAGGGCCAACAGAATCTCGAAGGCAGAGCCTTCCTATTGCTGAACTTGGTGTCTGCGCTTTCCACTGTAGCACTTGGTAACAGTAGGAAGGACGACAGCAGCCAAGCCAGCAAACAGTCGCCAGGCACAGATGCAGGCAGTGGCTGGCAGAGAACAGCTGCCGCTCTGCATTCAGCCTGGAGCATCTGAGATCCCCCCCACCTGCTCACACCTAGGTGTGTCCAGGCACCTCGCCCAAGCCCACTGCTCGCTCTCCCACTCCCTGGGAACTCTTGCCTCCTGGGAGAAGCTTCCACTCATCTCAGGTGAGACATGGTCCTTGGGGATAGGGAACATGAGGCCACAAGGACCCACCCAGCAGACTGCCGCTTCCCACACTTGTGTGCCCCAATGACAGCCGGGGCCAGAGGCATAATCAGCTACTCTCACTCCTGGGACACAGGTCAGAGCGGAACTCTGTGACTGGGTCAAAAGCTGGGAGCAGGAAGGGATCGATTCAGTGGTGTACATCACAACAGTGGGTTATCAGGCACCGGCCGCGGTCCTGACTGAATTCCTACTGGGAGGTCAAAAGGTCAAAAAGTGGCTCCATCTGTGTGTCGCCCGTGGTCCTCTTGACCCACACCTACTAATGCTACTGGCAGGGATGGGACCCGGTGACAAGAAAAGAACCATTGCAGGGACAGAAGAGGTCCTCCAGAAAGCAAGACCCCAGAGAGCAGGCCGCTGGCTCCACACCTCCCCTCAGCGCCAGGATGTTCTTCAGGCCCAGCTGCTTGGCTTTGTTCAGGTGGCCCGTGATCTCTTCACGGCTCTGATGGCAGCAGGTCATGTGCAGGATTGTCTCGAGGCCGCAGTAGTTCACGGCAGTGCTGGCAATCACCATGGACGAGGTCTCCTTGTCGGAGCCAGGATCCCCGGCTGGGTGCCAGGTCACGTCTACAAAGAGGGGGCCACCCGCTCCCATCCGGTCAAACCTGTAGGGAATTTCTTTCTGAGGAGGGGCTCCTGGGGGTGCACCACCCATCACCACCTTCCCATGGGGTCTTGGACTTAGAGAAGCCTCACCTGCAGGTTGGCATCAGACTGACCTGCATTCACATCCTGGCTCTGCTACTCACCAACTGTGCGATCTTGGGAGAATTATTTAAACTCTCTGCGCCTCAGTTTTCTCATTTCTACAATGTGGCAGGGCACAGTGCCTACTTCTTAATAACATTCTGAGGATATCATGACAGATGGCTTCACAACTCAAGAACAGTGCCAGGTACGCAGTGAACAAGCAATCAGTGTGCTGCAATTATGATTACTCTTATTGCGAAGATAACAACAATAAAGCCATTTTCTGTGAGAGCAGCACTTTGGACTTCTCAAAGTGCTTGCACATTTACCATCTTGGGTGAATTAAGACATTTTGATGGATAAGGGTTCAGGGCACTCCTCAGAGTGGCAAGCAAGGCCTTATTCTAGGGAAAAAGAGGGTCAGCAGACACAAGTTTCTTCCATGCTACCTGCCTCCACCACTCCCCAGCCCCCCACCACTGCCCAGTCCTGGCAGCAGCCAAGAGTCCTGCAGAGCACGGCCACATTACCAGGACTAGTATCAAGAGCCACATGGATATGCTGTGTTATAAGCTGTGAAAAAGTGAAAGTGTTAGTCGCTCAGTTGTGTCCAACTCTTTGTGACCCCATGAACTGTAGCCTGCCAGGCTCCTCTGTTCATAGAATTCTCTAAGCAAGAATACTTGAGTGGGTAGCCATTCCCTTCTCCAGGGGATGGTCCTGACCCCAGGATCGAACCCGGATCTCCTGCACTGCAGGCAGATTATCTACCATCTGAACCACCAAGGAAGCCCATTATAAGCTGTGGTGCATTTGCACATTTTTGTGCCTTCAAATTTCACAACCATGGGAATGACACATAAGAGCAAGCAATACAAAGCATAAACTTTAAAAAAAGAACTGCTATTCATAAAGCGCTAATGCAATCCAGTTGGCATTTCTCGATTTCAAGGGCATAATCCAAATGCCAAACTTGCTAAAAATGTTCTCCAAGCCACTGTTTTTCAACTTTCTAAACTCTACTCATGATCTAGCCACAAACTCCATCAAAGAATGTTGTCTGGGAGAACGAACATTTTTAACTCCTGGAAGACTGTGAATAAAAATTCCACGTGCCTGGAGAGACTTTTACAGACCAGAAAGTGGCAAGTTGTGTATCAAAGCATCTCTCCGGGCTTGTCTTCTTTCCACCCCTTGGAGCTACCATTTTTCTGCTGGGTCAAAGTGCAGCCCAGCCGCAGGGCACAGTTCACCTATTCACCTTGCCTCCATTCCCAGCCTGTACTCCTTATCTTACACCAACTCACCTGGAGATGAGATTGACAGCACCCTGGGCAGTTCGGGGAGGGAAGAACTCTAGGGAGAACCACTTGTCTCCAGAGTCCATCCTCCGCTTCATCTTCTCCCGGAGTCTCTCGCATCGCTCGGGGTCCAACCCCGGCGTGGAGCACCTTGAACTGTCCTTGGAGCTCTCGCTGCCGCTGCTGCTGCCCTCCCAGCGGGGGCCGGGGCTGCCGTTCCCTCTGGGTTCGTTCACCATGGCCGAGTTCCTGCTGCACGGGGCGAGGGCAGGGGGCGTGAGACGGCGGGGCAGGTGGCTGAGCCCCAACGTGGCAGGGTCAGGTGAGAGATGCTGTGTTTTCACGCAGGAAGAAGGCTGGTGAGGGTCTGGGTGACAAGGCCCGCACCCAGAGACTCCGCAGTAAGGACTGTCTGCGCTGCCTCGCTCCAAGCTTGGCCCTCCACTGCTGCCTGACTCCAGGGACGTCAGCCCCAACCCGGCACATGCTCCTCAGCCCCTGGGTCCTCTGTGACCGCTACCTGATGGAGGGTGGCACTGAGAGCCTTCCGCTGCCAGCCTCCGAAGCTCGCATTCCCAGGGAGGGGCAGCAGTGCCCCACTGGGAAGACCTTGGGTTTTGGGCAGTCCATCTCCGCCAGGGTAAACTTAGACCCCGGACCTCTGAGTTCCTGAGAAACGAGGAACCTTCCCCAGCGGGTGTGCCTGACTGGGCGGAGCCATGACAAAGGAAGAGCTTAAAGCTGTGGCTGGGGCCAGCGCAAGGGGGCGGGCGCAGGATTCCAGGCGAGAGGGAGGGCTGAGGCACTAAGCCGTTGAAGATGGATAGAAGGAGGGGGACATGGGGCTGCAGACCGCAGCGTTTGGGTGGAGATGAGGTCAACAGATGTTCGGGGCGACTGCAGCACTTGCCAAGAAGGAACAGTTCAGCCCTGGAAACATCTCCTGGGACTGGGAACAGTTTGTGTGCACGCAGGATGGAAGGGCTTAGGGCTTGACGAAGCTGCCAGCTTTCTCCCAAGTTTGTGCTTCTCTGACAAGTCCATGTCATGGGTTGCTAAGTCACTTCAGTCGTGTCCAACTCTGTGCGACCCCATAGACGGCAGCCCACCAAGCTCCCCCATCCCTGGGATTCTCCAGGCAAGAATACTGGAGTGGGTTGCTATTTCCTTCTCCAATGCATGAAAGTGAAAAGTGAAAGTGAAGTCGCTCAGTCGTGTCCGACTCTTAGCGACCCCATGGACTGCAGCCTACCAGGCTCCTCTGTCCATGGGATTTGCCAGGCAAGAGTACTGGAGTAGGTTGCCATGGATTGGCTGGGTTCCAAAAGTAGCCAGATCCAAGCTCTGTAAGGGCATGGATTTATGTCCAACTTGGAACAAAGACTGTCCAGTCTGTGCATGCCTTCCAAGCTGTTGTCCTTACACACATCAGTGAAGTCAGTTCAAGAAACTGCACAGCCACCATAGCTGAAGCCCTGAACCATGGCAACCACAGGCAGGCCAGGCTGACAGATGGCACAGGGCCATGGGGCAGTTTGGTGCGGAACATGGGACGCACTACTCATATAACGCAAAAGTATCCAGTGTGTGGCAACGCGGAACATTACAGGAACAACCAGGCCAAGATCGTGTGTTTCAGGGAATGCCTACTGCCAAGCCCATGTTCTTAACTAGTTTGGGGTCCTAGACTCATGAGAAACTGATGAGATCCAATACTCCTCTACCCTAAAACATACACAAGTGTCCTTGGTACATGCAGGGTCAAGGAGTTGACTCCAGACTATGCTTTCCATCCTGAGGGATGCCCATTTTGATTCTGACCTAAAGCTCTAGTTTCTCTGAAAGGGATGAACACGAAGAGTAAGAAAGGGGAGTGTGTCAAGATCAGCCAAGTCTGGCCTCTCCTCAGAAAGCAAGCGAGTGAGTGCATCGTTAATCATCTGCTGGACCAAAACAGGAGCGGGGGAAGAGGCTGAACCGCCTACAAACTAACTGCTCCTTCATTTGTTCATGAAGACTTCTTAGCTCTGACCAGGCACTAAACTCGTTTCAGCATTTTTTCACTTAATCCATTTTAAGTTAGGACCCCAAAGGACCCTTTTGCAGCTGTGGATTCACATGTTTATCTCCCCTCTTCCCAGTTCCCTGAGACCAGAGCCAAGTATTCTGCCTACGGTATCCCAATGCCTGGCATCCGGTAGTAACAACTGGCACTCACTGGGCACCAACAGGCCAGGCACTGTTACACCGTTCTCAGAACAACCCTCCACCAATGGATGTGCGTGCTCAGTCAGTCAGTGTGTACAACTCTTTTTGACTCCATGTAGCCTGCCAGACTCCCCTGTCCATGGGATTTCCCAGGTAAGAATACTGGATTGGGTTGTCCTTTCCTTCCCTAGGGGATCTTCCGGACCCAGGGATCGCACCGGTGTCTCCTGCCTCTCCAGCACTGGCAGGCGGATCCTTTACCACTCAGCCACCTGGGAAGCCCCTCTGCCATTTGATGAGCACTTACTTAATCGGTGCCAGGCACCCGCAACAGTGGAGAAATACTGGAGTCCACCACTCTTAGAGGGGCCCGGGTGGGCACTTGTGTGCAGCCCGATGCAGTGGGCGTCGGGGACAGCAGTGCCAGCGGCCCTCGGCTCTTCTCAAGGTGTTCAGCCACTCTGGCACGCTGCGAACAGAATCACCGCGTCACTGGGTCACGGGTGGGGGCGGAAACCAAGGCCCAAGTCCGGTCCCAGGGCACTGGGTCACCACCCCACCTCAGGGCCGCTTCAGCCCTTAACTCCCTCCGTCCAGGTTGGGGGCCGAAACTGATTCTCTGCTCCAGGGTTGGGGGGTCGCAAGGCAGTCAGTGGGGGCTACATTAGTCTCACCGAGGGCGCGCGCGCAGAGGGGGCTGGCCAGCCTCCACCGCTCCCCGCACCCCCCCCCCCCGCAAGAGCCCGCCCCCCGGTGGGTGGCCCCCAAGGCCCGGGTCTCCCCTGCGGGCGACGTATGCCTCGCCGTCACTCACCCTCTGGTCACTGATGACTCAGAACTAGCGGCCTCCGCAGCGGTGTGGCGGCTAATGAGGCTCCGGCGGAGGGGGCGGGGCTCGGGAGGAGGCGAGGCGCGGGTGTCAGGTTGCTAAGGGAGGAGGGAGCAGAGGACGGAAACCGCCCTCGCGGACGCCCGGAAGCCCCGCCCCCAACATGGCCGCGCCCAGAAGTCTCGTTGGAAGCCGGCCCTCCGCCGTCATGTGACGCGAGCCCTCGCCCCACCCGTCTGCAGCCACTCCCCGTCTCCATCCTCAAGCTCGAGAGGGCCACGTGACACTCCCGGGACCAGTCACGTGAGGCGCGGATCCTGGGTGGGAGGGGGGTTGGCAGAGGGGTCCAGAGTGGCAGTAAAGGAGGAAGATGGCGGGATGCAGGGGGTCCCTGTGCTGCTGCTGCAGGTGGTGTTGCTGCTGCGGTGACCGTGAGACCCGCACCCCGGAGGAGCTGGTAAGGAGCGGGTGGAGTCGGGCTGGGGAGGGGGCGGTTGCTAAGGGACTGCAAGAGGCGTTGCCGGGGGTGGGGCCGGGTCGAGCTAGGCCCGCAGGTGGCCGCGGGTGGGGCCTGGGCTCCTCACGCCGGGCTCTCGAAGCATCTGCACGACTTCACGTGCCCAAGTCTGGGGTCTTTTCTCATAAGCCCTCCCTGGAATCTGAGGGAAGATCTAGGCCAGCTCCAGTCAATCTCATCCATATTAATTTTTTAGTTTCCACCTAAAAGGAGTTTTGAATGAAACGAGCATTTTCAGAATGAGCCCCTTCACTGGACTTTGCATATCATGCCGCTGGCTTAGTTTTTCCAGCGCTCTGTCACTGTATCCTTCACCCTTTCTGGGTCACTGATAATCCAGCTTCCCTCTGCAAAGCACCCTGGGAAAACTTGAGTTGTATCCTCAGAGTTGACAAGTCTCTCCTGATGTAAGACTCCACGTGTTGTCAGAAGGAACCTGAATTCTTTCCCTCTTAAGCTGGCAGGTGACATCTTTGAAGTGTCCTGAAGATGAGTGGTGATTTGAAGAATGTATGGTAGGCGTGAAGAGCTCAGCTGATGACTGTATACCCTCACCACATCACCCCCATCCCAAAATGTTTTTGTTTGTTTGTTTTAGGTGTTCCCATTTGATGATAATGGCTACAGAGGATTTAGAAATTAGTAGCTGGTTTCAGTAAATCCTTCTGTCTCTTTCCACTTTTAAAAACATTGAAAGGGTCTCCCTGCTCTGTATTTGGTTTTCTAGACCATCCTTGGAGAAACACAGGAGGAGGAGGATGAGATCCTTCCAAGGAAAGACTATGAGGTAAGATTCTTAGATGCTGTCTGGGTAACAGAAGAAGTGAATGACCAGCTCACTTCAGACTTAAGCATTGGGATTCCAACCAGAGATGCTCTGTGACCTTCTCTCCCAGGGAGTGAGTAGGTAAGAGAGAACTTCTTTGTCAGAATGGGCTGTTTAAGAAGCCCTTTTTTCACCTTAGCTTCAAAGCAGGGTCTGAGTGTGTCTCCAGGCTTTCATCAGTCTATTGCACCTTAACCTGGTTAGAGCATGTGTTTGCCATTAGACTGTTTGCTTTTGTAACTTGTAGAGACCCAGAGTCAAAGCCACTGACAGCATTTGCTTGTAAACATGTGTGAGCCAGGAAGCCTTGCTTTTCTTCTAAGAGAACTGAGTTTTCAGATGATTGTTTCCTGCCCAAGCAGCTTCTCTCGGAATTGTCAGTTCTTGGTTATAGTTCCTGACTTCATGCACGGGACTCAGAGAGAGAGAGTGTGTGTGTGTGTTTTGTGTGGTGGGGAGCAGTAGGGCCAGTGCTGCTGCTGCTGCTAAGTCGCTGCAGTCATGTCCGACTCTGTGCGACCCCATAGACGGCAGCCCACCAGGCTGCCCTGTCCCTGGGATTCTCTAGGCGAGAACACTGGAGTGGGTTGCCATTTCCTTCTCCAGTGCATGAAAGTGAAAAGTGAAAGTGAAGTCGCTCAGTCATGTCTGACTCTTAGCGACCCCATGGACCGCAGCCTACCAGGCTCCTCCATCCATGGGATTTTCCAGGCAAGAGTACTGGAGTGGGGTGCCATTGCCTTCTCCGAAGGCCAGTGCTGCTAGAGTATACCTTTTATTATTTAGTCAGCTTATAGTGACATTTCTGTGACTTTTGAAATGGCAAAAACAAGCCATGGTTGTGATAGAGGATTTTCATATGATTTGCAAAAAGAAGCTAGGGAAAAATCTACAATCCTGTTCATGAAAAGATGACTGTTCATTTTATTAAACGTCCTTTTCCGTGCCTTCTTTTAAATAACAAAGTGAAATTTTACTAAATACACTATTTTAACATGGTTTTCCCTCCCAGTTGATAACAAATTTTTGTTTATCAATAGATACTTTTCTGTAATTCATTTTTAAATGGGGAAATAGTATTTCATTATCTATGAAATCAGATAATGTTTTTTATCTGACTTTTCTGTGTTATGAATTGCATGGTGGTGACCATCCTTTCTTGTTTATCTTTAATTGCTTTCTTAGAACTAATTCCCAAAGTGAGATTAATCGTGTCTATACTTAATGACTTAAAAAAAAATAATACCATGTACTTTAAAAATTCAATATTCTAGAGCAGTAACATACCCAGACTAATTTTCTTTCTAATATCTTATGTACTCTTGCTGTAGAATTTAGTGTATCTATTATGATTAGTAGCTTCTCATGGAACTTTTTTTAAGTTCCATGAGAAGCTACAGATCATAAATGTAGACAAATGGGCAGAATAGTACACTGAAAACCCCCCGTACTCTTCATACAGCATCGTTCAGTTGTGCCTGACCGTGTTGCATGTGTGTGCCCATCCGCTTCCCCGGTCCCCTATTATCTTGAAGGAAAGTCTATGCATCATATCATTTCACCCATAAATAATTCAGTTCGAGTCTCTAGTGGGTAAGGACACTTTTTTTCCTATCATAAGCCAGTGCCATTTTCACACCTGAGAAATTCACAGTAAGTCCTTGATGTCAAACAACCAGTGTTTGGGTTTTCTAGTTGTCTTATAAATGTCATAAGTACTTTTTCATAGTTTGTTTGAGTTGGGTTCCAAGTAAGGTCCTAACCTTGCACTTGATACATCTTTTAAGTCAAATAGGTTTGAGATGAAGTAGATTCCACCTTCATCTTTGTTTTGTTTTGTTTCATCTTTTTTTTTTCCCCTTGCAATTGACTTAACAAAATAATTTTAAGAGTCTAAAATTTGCCAACTGTACCGCAGTGGCATAATGTGTTACTCTGATGTGAGTGCTTTTAATCAATCAAAAAGCACTATATCCAATGATGTATTGTCTCATATTTCTTCTTAAAAATTTATTTTATTTGGCTGCGCCAGGTCTTAGTTGCAGCAAGCGGGACCTTGAATCTTCGTCAAGGCATGCAAACTCTTAGTTGCAGCATGTGGGATCTAGTTCCCTGACCAGGGATGGAACCTGGGCCCCCTGCTTTGGGAGCATGGAGTCTTAGTCCCTGGACCATCAGGGAAGTCCCATAATTCTTAAATACGTGTTTGCTTGTACACAGTAGAAAGATTTGCAAGAATTAGTATGATAATCCATTTCATGCTGTCACCTCGCCGTCCCTCCTTGAACCTGGTGATATCATTCTGATGGTTACAACTGACACTGTCCCAGCCTTTATCCTCCTCCTGAGATCTCAACACTGCATGTCTGCTCCATTGATCTTCTGTTCCCTTCACTCTTTTTGCTAAATTGCACTCATGTCAGTAATGCATTTCCTCTCACCTGATATGCATATTTGTGTAAATTTTATGGGTTAATGTTCTTCCGTGTGAGTCATTAATATTTCTCAATTAACCATCTTCTTGAGAGCATCTGCTGTAAGAGCAAGTTAGTTAGGCATTGATTCAGAAAAGTCAGCTCAGATTTTATTTATGAGGGATCAACTAGAAAACCCTTCTTGCTGAAGATCTTTATAAAATGTGCTACTTCCTGCCTTAGTGGGCTTCCCTGGTAGCTCAGCTGGTAAAGAATCGCCTGCAATGCGGGAAACCTGGGTTCAATCCCTGGGTTGGGAAGATCCCCTGGAGAAGGGAATGGCTACCCACCCTGGTATTCTTGGCCTAGAGAATTCCACGGATAGAGGAGCCTGGCAGGCTACAGTCCATGGGCTCACAAAGAGTTGGACACAACCAAGTGACTAGCACACACAGTTCCTGCCTTAGTAAAAGTTCATTGTATGTACTTGACTTTTTCTTTAATAAGTTGGGGATCTTACAAGATGTTAGAATCCCCGTTTGACATCCATTCTTATTATAGATGGTTTGAATAATATCAACTCCCTGTTTGTGGGATGAGACCATTCCCAAGGAGTATTGTTTTTCTGCATGCCACAGAACCTATAGTGCCCTTTTGAGGTAGAAAAAGGCACCCCCTTAGAGCTGAGGACTTAGAATTTCTAACAGGCCTCCCCTCTCTGAGTCATTTCAACGCCGACACCTCTGCTAAAGGCCCATCGGAGGTGCTTTTTGTGTGGGCCGTAAGATGCCTTCCTGAGTGAATTTGGGCTACACCTCAGTCCCCATTTGTGCCCTGTAGCCGAATGCCATGTTTGCTCATAACCATGGACATCAGCCCTGCAGCCTACCTATACAAGTTTTATTTTTAAAGAATTTTATTTTAAAGAAGTTGTTAGTTTCCCAAACCAAAGAGCAACATATACAGCAGAAATAACAGAAAATTAGTCATGACAAAGGAGAAGTAATTATCTGGTTTTAATAATAGATCATATAGTTCATGGGTACATGTTTACCAAATGTCAAATTTTCAAAGCTTAAAAAAAAAAAAGTTTGGTGTTCTTGTATTACAGTTCTTTCTAAATGCCCCTTTTAATAGCCTTATTGAGCTATAATTCACATTCTATACAATTTACCCATTTAAATTGTACATGCAGTGGTTTTTAGTATATTCACAGAGTTGCACAACTATCATCAAATCAATTTCAGAATATTTTCATCACCCGGAGAGAAAACATGCACCTGTTAGCAGTCACCGCCCACTCTTCTTGCCCCTGACCGTAGGCAAGCACTAATCTACTTTCTGTGGCTATACCTTTGCCTGTTGTGGATGTCTGCAAACCTTCTCAATGTTTATGGAGCCTAAGCATTATTAGAACCATCAAGCAAATAATTGCTAGTGATTTTTATACATATTGGGCATGAAGGATATCATATTTTTCAACATGTTAATTTTTTCCCATTTGTTCCTAGAATGTGATGTCACTTAATTGATTAAAATGTGTGTGTGTGTGTATACATACACACATATATATGTATATGTGTGTGGACATACAGTTACCCCTTGAACAACATGAGTTTAAAGTGCTCAGGTCCACTTACATGCAAGTTTGTTGTTTTTGTTTTTTCCAATAAATATTGTATTTTCATTTTATAAATCTTTAAGTGTGGGGAAGAATTTGTGTTGCATTAGAGATCACAGTGTGTGGAATCTAAAGAACTAGGGTTGAGTCCTGATTCTATCCACATTATTTCAGCTTGTTGTCCTTGGTTGAGCCATTTATCAAATTCTTCATTTTTGAGGAAGAAATAGCAAAATGTGGATTTTTACCTGTGTGGAAAGTTGCTTCCCCTAACCCCTTTGTTGTTCAAGGGTCTACTGTATGTGTGTGCATATGTGTGTGTGTGTGTGTATGTAAACCATATATGTGTATATATATTACCACTAAATACACATATGTTTAATCATTCACTGATGGGTCTAGTTTCCCAGCAGAAATATTGTTTAATGGTTGGTTTTTTTTTTCCCCTGATTGTTTTTTTTTTGTTTTATAATCAGGCAGACAATTTTGTTTTAATATAAAAAAATGTTCACCATATTTGCCAGGAAAATTTTAAGTAATATCCAGATGTGAGTGCCTACTGAAATACCACCTCAGAGTTAACCATTGTGAACGGTTTTCCCAAACGTTTTCTATTGTTTGCTGACATACAAATCTTTGTTTAATCAAAATAGGATGCTATTACAGCTTTTAATCTACATCTGCCTTTATTTATTTATTTTGCATCTTGCCTTTTTAACTTAATCTTTGCACATTGGCCACATCTGTCCTTGAAGACCTGTCCAAATTCTTTTAATGGCTACATGAATGTGTGCGTGCTAAGTCGATTCAGTCGTGTCCAACTCTGTGCAACCCTATGGACTGTAGCCTGCCAGACTCCTCTGTCCATGGGATTCTCCAGGCAAGAACACTGAAGTGGGTTGCCATGCCCTCCTGCAGGGGATCTTCCCAACCCGAGTCTCTTACGTCCCCTGTATTGGCAGGCAGGTTCTTTACCACTAGTACCACCTGGGAAGCCCTATGACTACATAGTCTTGCATATTGGGTGGATAAAAGTTGATTTGATCAGTCACCTGCTGCTACTCCAGGACCCTTTTAGAAAAGGAATTTGGACTTTGGGTAGTCACAGAAATGGAATGAACTATCACATGTCACACCTGCGTTTGTTTAGCGGCTGACTCTGAACTCCTGTGTGGGAGTGTGGCCACCAGGCCAGTGTCCCAAGTTTGTTCACTAGCTGATGTGTAGGTAGCAACAGGTTATGGGGAGAGAGCACACAGCAGACTGTTTTCCTTTGGTGCCAGACTGCTACTGCTTGTGCATGATGTAGAAATAAAATCACTTCCTTTGAATTGTTCCTCAGAAATGTCCCTGGCACACCTGCAGATTGTTTGCGAAACTGCTGTGTTCCGTGAAGTTTAAGGAACTGTTTTAGGAGCCAGGCTGGATCTGTGCCTCTTCTAACATAAACTGGAAGTTGTTTTTTTAAAACAGTCTCCACGTTTGTCTCGTGACTCACCTCTTTTTCACAGATCCTAACTGCAGAAGATACTTAAAATTAGACTCGCTAAATTAATTTGGTTCTGGTTAATGGAAGCATTTGTTCATTAATGGAGTAAGTTGGGTAACACCAGTGAGGGCATGAGGACTTTAGTGTTTGGCAGAAACAGGGCACTTAAAAATATGTAGTTTAAAACTTCTAAAGCGTAAAGTATTCACCTACAGGGGTGCTGCTGAAACGTCCCTGTAAGTGATTTTGATTAAGAAGGGCCTGAGGGCGTCCAAGAGTCCGTGTTTCTAACAAGCCCTTCCTGAGTGCTGCTCTGGCCATCAGTGCTTTGAGTGGTGGGAACTGGAAGGCTTATCCTTTCCAGGTTATGGTAATTCTTCCTATCTGCTTATAACTTTTTCTTTACTCACACATCCCTCTTTCAGAGTTTGGATTATGATCGCTGTATCAATGACCCTTATCTGGAAGTTTTGGAGACTATGGATAATAAGGTGAGTTCCTTATTGATCTTTTGGGACCAAGTAGGTTTTATGACAGCCTCTTTTTCTTTTTTTAATTTATTTATTTTCATTGGAGACTAATTACTTTACAATATTGTAGTGGTTTTTGCCATACATTGACATGAATCAGCCATGGGTGTACATGTGTTCCCCATCCTGAACCCCCCTCCCACCTCCCTCCCCATCCCACCCCTGAGCACTCTGTCTCATGCATCGAACCTAGACTGGTGATCTGTTTCACATATGATAATATACATATTTCAATGCTATTCTCTCAACCCTCGCCTTCTCCTGTAGAGTCCAAAAGGCTTTTCTATACATCTGTGTCTCTTTTGGACAGCCTCTTTTTTGTTCTAAATACTTTAGTGATTTCCTTAACCTTTGGACTCTTAACCCTTTTCATGGGATATTTATTAATACCATCTATTAACTAAATTAAATCTATTAATTCCTTAGTCCTTCAACCTGCCAGCCAGCATGTCCACTGTCAGTGCACCTGGCCTGGCCCTTCGCATTCTTCATTCTTGCATTGTAAAGCTTCCCTACCACACCAGACATCATCTCTGTGCTTGCTGTCCATGTGGAATTTAGTCTGAAACTGGTTGCCTAAGATGTAGTTCCCCGTTGCTGCCATCATAATCCTGAGTCATTCTTTTCCTTTGTGAACAGAAAGGTCGCAAGTATGAGGCAGTCAAGTGGATGATGGTGTTTGCCATTGGAGTCTGCACCGGTCTGGTGAGCAGGCGAGGAGATTGTGGGCCAAGGGGCAGCAGAGGGCAGAGGGCATGTGCCAGTCTGGCAGATAAGTCATTTGTCCTTCTAACAGAGAATGCCTTTTTTCTTTCTTTCTTTTTTAAGTATAATCCTGATACTTTTTTTATACTTTTCAATTTCTGAAATGAAAGTGAGCCATGCAACACTGATGTCCTTTAAAGCACTTGAAGTCTTGCTCAAGACCTGTCCTTTGTTATGTGGTCCCATTAGGTAGATGGCAGAGTGGGGAGAGTGCTTAGTGGATGCTGAAGTCACTGTGCAGGGAGAAAGCAACATGATGAGAACGAAGTGTGGCTATTATGCTCTTTGCTCGAGCACAGCATGCCAGTAAATAGGACATCGCGGATCTCCATGAACTCATTACGCCATCCCTCTTCCCTGAACACTGCTCATTTTACCTAGAAGGTAGAGCTGGCAGTTGTGGGTAGAGGAATACGCCTGAGTGCACAGGGTTCTGGGTCAGCACATTCACAGATGAATCCCAGACAAGAAGAAATCATGAAATATTGCCAAAGATTGTCATAGCAAAAGTCTGGAACCATAACTGCTGACTCACCGTGCTTCAACCCGGAGCAGAGAAGCTGGAAGAGTTAGTAGACAATCCAAATGATAAATGTCAAATCTGATTTTCTGACAATACATTGTTAGAAAAGGGATTGTCTTCATCCATACAGACTGCTATAGCAAAAGTACCGTGGACTGAGGGGTTTAAACAACAGGCATTTACTTTTCATAGTTCTGGGGTCTGAAATGTCCAGGCCAACAGATCTGGTGTCTGGTGAGGGCCCAATTCGTCATTCACATATGGCCGTCTTTTTGCTGTGTCTTCAGGTGGCAGGAGAGGCAAGGGAGCTCTCTGGGGTCTCTTTTATAAGGACACTAATCCTATTCATGACCTAATTACCTACAGAGGCCCCCCCCCCACCTCCTAATTAGAGGAGGTTAGCATTTCAACATATGAATTTGGGAGTGGGCAGGGGAGACCACAAACATTAGCCCGTAACAGTGTATATGTATTCTTAAGCAGTAGCCTGTTCATCACCTTTCTCTAGAATTAACCACAGGTTTCAAACTTAATTCTAGATAACGTACCCATTAAGTGTAAATGCGTATTTAAACATAACATAGCCATAGGAACTGACCACAGGTTTTAATTTCAGATTTTTACTGTAGTAAATTCAGAGATGAAGGAACATCTTACTATTTAAGATTAATAGCATTCAGGAGGCCTCTTTGATAATGTTCTGCCATTGTGGGGAATCGTGGGCTGATTTAATTGTTTTATTTTGCTTTATAGTTTCCTGGTTGCAGATTACCTTGTAATAAGCATAGTCACTAGCCATATAGGTGTTAGTCTTTCTGCAACCGTCGTGTCAAACTCTAGCAACTTTACCGAACACCCTCCTGTTCTGCCTTAAGGCAGGTCTGAAAGCAGACCTGCCTTAATAATGTAGCAACCATCTACTCTTGCTGCTGGCTCTCTTCTCCTTTGATCTGTCACTGTTTATTGTTTCAATATTTAAAAGCCCCCCAAGCACTGGTTTGTGGGAAGACCAGAGTTAAAGGCACAAAGCCTTTGATCCTGAATTCACATGGTCAGAAGTCTTCCCAGTTCTCTGTTAAGTCCTGAGCATGCCCTTCAGAGAGTGAGCTAGTGGAACAGGAGTGGTTTTCTCTTATTCACCAGGCTAATCATTGGCTATACAATGGTTATAAATCGAAGTCATGATTTATAAAATGGTAATAACAGAGTGCCAAAGAATCAATGCTTTTGAATTGTGGTGTTGGAGAAGACTCTTGAGAGTCCCTTGGAATACAAGGAGATCAAACCAGTCAATCCTAAAGGAAATCAGTCCTGAATATACTTTGGCTGCCTGATGCAAAGAGCCAACTCATTGGAAAAAATCCTGATGCTGGGAAAGATTGAGGGCAGAAGGAGAAGGGGGTGACAGGAGATGAGATGGTTGGATGGCATCATCAATGGACAAGAACTTGAGCAAACTCTGAGAGATAGTGGAGGACAGGAGCCTGGCATGCTGCAGTCAAGGTGGTTGCAAAGAGTCGGACATAACTTAGTGAATGAACAATAACATGTGCAACAGCCATATACTACTCCTGAGTAGGTACTGGCTTTCAAAGTAATATTCTGATACCCTAATGTTTTCTACACTTACCCAGCTAAGGATCACTGAAAGTGTGTTTGGCTTTCTCCTTTTGACCCTACCTTTGGGAAGAGCAGAGCAGGCCCTCACACGCCTCTGTACTATTTCTAAGCACTCTCAGTCTTCCTTGGTCTGAGGTTCTTTTTTTATTCTTATCCCTATGTGTTGTAACTCTCCTTCTGACAACTTAGCTACACCCCTTCTTTTGTCCTCAGAAGGGCTGTGGGACCAGACTCAGGTGGGGCACTCCTTGACTAAGGAAAGGCCTGTTCACACATGGCCTGTTGGTAGCATGGGTGCATGTGACCAAGGAGAACAAGCGGTAGGGGGTGGGGGGCTGTGTTTCCAGGGGAGTGCCTATGACAGTGTGGAAACTCAGGTGACAGCTCTTGTCCTCTTCCCAGGTGGGTCTCTTCGTGGACTTCTTTGCTCGGCTCTTCACGCAGCTCAAGTTTGGTGTGGTGCAGGCATGTATCCTTTACAAGGGTCACAGTGTTCCCCAACATGTGTGGTTGCTCACCCTGCTTTCCCATACAGAAATGAGTTTACAGACGTGATCTTTGAAGAGCTACTTATTGGCCACTTGTGATTAAAGTTTTGCATTATTATCAAAGGACACAGAGGAAGACTTGAATAGAAAGATGCTCATGGTCATGGTAGTAAGACACGAAGCCCAGATACCTGTTTTTTCTTACCAGTCTGTGAACTGATTGTGGTTCCAAGGAAAATCTCACTAGAATTGTTCATGGAACTTGAAAATAATTCTCTTCCTAAATTTGTGTGGAATCATAAAGAGCCCAAAGTATCTGAGACAGCTTTGAACAGCAGATGGGACTGGCCGTCCTAGATGTCAAGATTTACATAATTTAAGATATAGTAATTAACCCAGTGTCATATTGGTACAAGAACACCCAGTTAGACCAGTGGAAAGTAATAGAGAAGCAGAAATGGGCCCACACACATACAGCAATGCAGTGAGTGACAGAGTTGATATTATAAATCAGTGAGAAAGGATGGGTTTGTTAATAAAAGATGCTGGGAGATTGGTTACCCATCTGGAAAAATACAAAATTAGATTCTTACTTTGTACTATACATTAATTCCAGATGGATTAAAGATGTAAATAGGCAAAACAAAACTTGAAGAGACTGTGTAACGTCAAGACCAGGGAGTAATCTCTAAGAACTCCAGAAGGCATGAAGATCAATAAACTTGATGACATCAAAGTAAACATTCTGTTTATACACGCATCAAAAAAAAAAAACTCAGACAATAAAACTCCATAAACAAACTGAAAAACAAGTTTACAGCTTAGGAGAAGTGACTCTCTGTGCATTTAAGAGACAGATAATTAGTATCCATAATAGAGGGAGAACAGCAACTCAATTAAGAAAAAAGCCGAAACAGCTCAGTAGAAAAACATACAAAGGATGTGAGCAGACCGTTCTCAGAAGAGGAAAATGACCTGTGGAAGAGCGCTTACCTCACCACCAGCAGGGAAGTGAAAGTTAAATACACAGGACGGTGTGTGTCCCTGACTCCTGCGTTTGTGTTCTAGGCGTGGCCCTCAGACATGCACAGAGATGTTCATTGCATCTCTGGGATTGCAGAACACTGCTGTCACAGCAAGATGGGAGAGTGGGCCAGTTGTAATTTAGATGGTGTAATTTCACATAGAAGTTAAAATGAACCAGAGCTTTTAGATCAACATGGCTAATTCTCAAAAAGTGTTGAGGGAGAGAGAGCAAGGGTAGAAGGTGCATCAACCGCAACGCCACTGTTTTAATTTCAGAAACACTCAGAACAGTATGGATGCACATGGACGTGTTCCGGGGAGGATGTGCAAGGGTTCACCTTAGGGGTTTCTTCCATGAAAGAGGGAGGGAGACACAAGGGGTTTTGTTGCTGTTTTGAACGGTATCTAGTGTTTGAATTTTCAAAAAGCACCTGGAGCAGATGTGAGCACCTGAGCAGATCTTAACACTGAGATTTGTTAAGGCTCTGAGGGTACAGATGTTTGTACATCTTGTAATGTTTGAAGTATTTCATGATTTTAAAATGGTTCCTAGTGTAGGAGACAAAGGCTTCCCTGGTGGCTCAACGCCTGCCCATGCAAGAGTCGCGGTTTCTATCCCTGGGTTGAGAACATCCCCTGGAGAAAGAAATGGCGACCCACTCCAGTATTCTTGCCTGGGAAATCCCTTGGACAGAGGAGCCCAGCAGACTACAGTCCATGGGGTCGCGAAAGAGTCAGACATGACTTAATGACTGAAAACACCAATGAGAAGATATCTCAGACAGTTGTGTTTTTGTGAAGTTTATATGTGGAAAACAGGAAGATGTGCAGTAAGCAGCCCCCATGCTTCAGAGGAAGAAAAACTGCTTCATACTTAGTGGTGGCAGAACCGCCCCTACTGGCAGGCTCGTTTTCCTTAACCCCATTTCTGCAGCGGTGGAGGAGTGCAGCCAGAAAGGCTGTCTCGCGCTGTCCCTCCTGGAACTCTTGGGTTTCAACTTGACGTTTGTCTTTTTCGCAAGCCTTCTTGTCCTAATTGAGGTGAGGTGTGATGGGGGTGAGGCAGTGGGGGTCTTCTTGCTCATGAGGTTGTTGGGGAGTCCATTTTTCTCCATCTCCATTTCCGAAATGTCAAGACACTGATTTAGTGTCTTGTAGAAAAAGTGATCTCTCTTTCACTTAGAGAGGTTTTCTGAAAGTGGTTTCAGCCTCTGGGGAGATTAAAGGGGAACAATCTGGACTAGGAGGTTGCCTCTCAACCTTGACAGCACATTAGAAGAAACACCTGGGGAATTGTGAAAACACCTTAGAATAACAAATGCTTTAAACCTTGCTGCTGCTGCTGCTAAGTCGCGTCAGTCGTGTCCGACTCTGTGCGACCCCATAGACGGCAGCCCACCAGGCTTTCCCGTCCCTGGGATTCTCCAAGCAAGAACACTGGAGTGGGTTGCCATTTCCTTCTCCAATGCATGAAAGTGAAAAGTGAAAGTGAAGTCGCTCAGTCATGTCCGACTCTAGCGACCCCATGGACTACAGCCTACCAGGCTCCTCCATCCATGGATTTTCTAGGCAAAAGTACTGGAGTGGGGTGCCATTGCCTTCTCCGGCTTTAAACCTTAAAGAACTTTAAAAGTGACCAATACCCAGCTTAGACAAATGAGGTAAGAGTCTCCGGAAATGAAGGGCGGCATTTGGCTACCTGATGCGAAGAGCTGACTCATTTGAAAAGACCCTGATGCTGGGAAAGATTGAGGGCAGGAGGAGAAGGGGACAACAGAGGATGAGATGGTTGGATGGCATCACCAACTCGATGGACATGGGTTTGAGTAGACTCCAGGAGTTGGTAATGGACAGGGAGGCCTGGTGTGCTGTGGTTCATGGGGTCACAAAGAGTCGGACATGAACTGAACTGAACTGACTGACTGTTGAAAAGCCTCCCCTCGCAGGAGATGTTAAATCACCAGGAACTTGTTAGAAATGCATCAGGCCTACTGAGTGTGGTGCTGTCCAGGGTGAGCCCAGTGGGTTCTGAGTTTCTGAGTATGCCTGCTCTCCCCCTCAGCCAGTGGCAGCCGGTTCTGGGATCCCCGAGATCAAATGCTATCTGAATGGCGTGAAAGTGCCTGGAATCGTCCGTCTCCGGACCCTGCTCTGCAAAGTCTTTGGAGTGCTGTTCAGTGTGGCTGGAGGTCAGGAGGGTCTTTCTTTCTTCTTTTTTTCTTTTTTAAAAATATTTATTCGGCTATGCGGGTCTTATTTGTGGTGTGCAAGCATCCTCAGTCGTGTCCAACTCTTTCTGACCTCGTGGACTGTAGCCTGCCAGGCTCCTCTGTTCCTGGGATTCTCCAAGCAGGGGTATTGGAGTGGGTTGCCATTTCCTCCTCCAGGGGATCTTCCCAACACAGGGATCAAACCCGCATCTCCTACATTTCCTGTAGGAGGCACCATTTCTTTACTGCACCATCTCAGAAGCCCTGTTATTTGCAGCACACAGGGTCTTTTTAGTTGTAGCATGTGGAATCTACTTCCTTGACCAGGGATCAAGCCCAAGTCCCCTGCATTGGGAGCTTGGAGTCTTAGCCACCGGACCACCAGGGAAGTCACAAAAGCATCCTCCTGACGTTTATCTTTCAAGCCTTCCAGGATTGAAGGCGACAAGAATCATTATGGGTGTACATTAAGCAGATGTGGCCTTGGAAGTTTCTACCCTCAAACAGATCTCTGCACTTTTTGTTGATGAGTTAGTTTTTAAATGTAAACACTGTTAATAAGTTACCATTCAGAGCTGTCTGACCAGCGCACCATTGAGTTTCAAAGTAGAGCGACTATCTAGTTGGTTTGTGGAGTTGGCTTTTAGCAAAGTCAGCAAGATTTTTGTGCCAGATGGTAAATATTTTAGGCTTTGTGGGCCAAGTGGCAAAAAAGAGCTATTGTGTAGGTGCTTAAACTTACATAACCACTTCAGATATATCCACTCAAGAACGTAAAAACCATTCTGAGCTCTTGGGCTGTATAAAAATAGGCAGCAAGCCTGTCTTGGCCCACAGGCTACGATTTGCTGACCCCCAATTTGGAATTTCAAGGTTGCTGCCGCTGCTGCTAAGTTGCTTCAGTCGTGTCCAACTCTGTGCGACCCCAGAGACAGCAGCCCACCAGGCTCCCCTGTCCCTGGGATTCTCCAGGCAGGAACACTGGAGTGGGTTGCCATTTCCTTCTCCAAAAATTTCAAGGTTACTTTCTCTTTATTTGATAAGGATTTGACTCACTGTTAGCAAGTCACTTGATCACCTCTGTTTTATAGTTGTAAAGAGAAAGGTCTATGTAACAAAGATTGTTCTGTGCTGATAGATTGTCTTGCCTTTTTCCACCTGTTCCCAGGGCTCTTTGTGGGGAAGGAAGGCCCCATGATCCACAGTGGAGCAGTGGTGGGGGCTGGCCTCCCACAGGTAAGGGTTGATGGGCTATCGGGGGCGGATTGGCCTTCAGAGTGGGCCTCCTGGGCAGGGACGTGTCCGTAGTTAAAATCGGGAGAAAATCCATCAAGAGCACCCTAATGTGGCCTTGGGATCCATTATCAGTTTGGGTTGATGAGAAACTATGAGGTCTATCTCCCAGGAGAGCAGGTAGCTGGTACCTGGAGGTTGTATTGGGGCCCTGCAGGGTCCTGGGAGCAGAAATGGAACAGAGAGAGAGTTCAAACGAAAGTCACCCGGTGCTCCCACAGCCATTGCCAAGCGCCTGCACACAGGGTGGCTTGCAGAGCATCCCGAGAGAGGCTGGAAGCCTTGGCTATGATGGTTTCAGGCACAGGCCGATGCTGATACTGTTGGATGCGGCAAGGGAATAACAGCTGCTGATCATCAGGTGCCATCTGGGCCAAACTCTCTTGTCCCATCTCCTCTCTTCTTTAAAGCCACTTCAGGGACTTCCCTGGTGAGTCCAGTGGTTAGGACTCTGAGCTTCCACTGCCATGGGCCCGGGTCCCATCCCCGGTCAGGGAACTAAGATCCCACAAGCCATGTGGCCCAACCAGAAAAAAGCCCCCTCGGGTTTAGTTGTCCTCATCAGCATCATTCCTAGATGAGGAGCCGAGGCTCAGGGAGGCCAAGGGGCTCACTCAGGACTCCCAGACTCCCCTTCTCACAGGCTGGTCCACAGAGGAAAGTCTCAGTTCCTTGTGAACTGTCACTTGTAGACAGTTTATGTCTCACATTCTAAGGGGAGGGAGTTGCTGCGGTCGCTGTGTTGTCCAGGAGAAGGAGAGAAGACCCTGTCGCCCAGAGCCCATCTTTTGATCTCTCTCGTTACTGCCTCATCTCATCTCCATGCACTGGCCTCTAGGAAGTAAGCCGAGAGGTAGAAGGAGGCCAGGCCGGGGCGGGGCGGTAGTCTGAGATTTTGTCAGGCAGTCACTTGGCTCTTCCCTGGTGACTGCCCCGAGCAGAGCTCACGTCTTCTGTAGCAGCTTTCAGTTCCTCTCCACCCTTTACCCAGCTGTCTCCCCTTTTCCTTTCAGACTTGTTGACTATGTACAAAACGCAGTTTCTGAAGGAATCCGGGGGTAGGAAAGAAGTTCCTCCTCAAAGTCAGCTCTTTTAGCAGCTGCTGTCCTAGACTCTCCTCCTTGTGGCTCCTGCCCAGGAGCGGTCAGGCTGCAGGGACTCCCAGTGCTGTGGCTTCCTGCAGCCTCGGGCCCCTCCCTAACTCTGTTTTCTCCTGTTCTAGTTTCAGAGCATCTCCTTACGAAAGATCCAGTTTAACTTTCCCTATTTTCGAAGTGACAGGTATGGAAAGGTTAGAAATTGGGGTGTTTTTTTTTTTTTTAAACAAGCTGTTTATTGCCACTGAGACCTTGTACCTGCTCTAACCAGGCTCATAGTCTCCCTGCCTTGGGTGGGCTGCATGCAGAACCCGACCATCAGGAAGTAGGTGGGCTTTGAATTATTTTTCTGAAAATTAGGAGCACAAGGGGCAAGCAGGCATCACAGCTTCTGTTTTGCCATAACCCAGGGCCTAGAAGCATCTCTGGCAACAAAGAACATGGTCCAAGATAAAAAATACAACCAAGAAAGTCCACTGGCATATTATCAAGAATGGAGTTTATTTACTTGGTCCGCCACTTCAGGCTTGGAAGGTCTCTGCACCCTGTGCGATTTGCAGGTGTTACTGACCTGCATGCCTGGCGAGGCCCTTGCAGTCAGGGGCCCACACCCAGGTTGGGGTCCACCTTCTCACCTTCCTGCCAGGTACTGTCACCTGTCCTTCTGCTTGCAGCCACACTTGGCCATTTTCTCTGGTATTGGGCTTTCTGGAAGGAAGGTCTAGGGAGCCGGTGGCTCAGTGGTGACACCGGAAGTCTTCGACCTGCCTTCTGAGAGTTCATGCTTGGAGTTGCTAATGTCAGGGAGCCTCCCGCCTGGCGGGGTTCAAATAGGGGAGAGCACCTGGCTGGTTCGTGAACTGTGTTCAGTGCTGAGTCACTTCGGCAGAAATCGAAGCCCTTTGTGAGCCCTGACTGTTCTTGGGTCTCGAGATAATAGAATGTCGGTGCATAAGGAAGTTAGAAAACTGCCCTTTGCAGCCTGAGGACTGTTTCTGAGATAAACCATCTCTCTCTCCACCCCTTAGAGACAAGCGGGACTTTGTATCAGCAGGGGCAGCTGCCGGAGTTGCTGCGGCTTTTGGGGCCCCCATTGGGGGCACCCTGTTCAGTCTGGAGGAGGGTTCGTCCTTCTGGAACCAAGGGCTCACATGGAGAGTGGTAAGGAGGGCCTTCCCCGAGCTTAACCACCCACCCCCACCCCAGGTTTCATCTGGACAACTCTGACTCGATACATTTACCAGGAGTTTTTTTTCTCCTCTTTCGCTGTTTACCACAGACATACTTTATGTACAGTCATAAATGTCTGAAAATAAAAGGAACAGAAAAGGTAGACCATGTCAGCACTAACCAAAATAAGGCTGCTGTTGGTGGTTCCGTGGTAAAGAATCCACCTGCCAGTGCAGGAGACTTGGATTCAATCCCTGGGTCGGGAAGACCCCTGGAGAAGGAAATGGCAACCCCCTCCAGTACTCTTGCCTGGGAAATCCCATAGACAGGGGAGCCTGATGAGCTGCAGCCCATGGGGTTGCAAGAGAGTCACACAACTGAGCAACTCAACAACAAAAAGTAATTTATTAGTGTTAAAGCAGACTTTGAGACAAGGGGAATTACCAAAGTGAATAAGGGACATACAGCAGTGGTAAAAGGCTCGATTTAATGGATAGTTTCAGGCTAACCTATAGTTTTGATGAGGCCACACTGACTTCCTTTGCTCTAGATGCCTATATCCTCCTATGGACTGTTCTCTACTTCCCATATTAACTCCTGTGGACTGTTCTCTATTTCCCATATTAACATACTTCCCGTCCCCAGTGAGACGTTACCCTCTTATGACGAACTATCTGACTGGAAACGTGAGACCAGCTGTGGTCCTGACTGAGTTCCTGTCTGCTCGCTCAGGGAACACATCTTCCTCTGGTGTTTGCTGTTCCTCTTTTAGCATAGGGTCTGGTGCACCATAGACTTTAAATAGTCCACAAAAGGCTGAATGCAAACTCCTACTAGCCCGATTTCCAGCTTTTCACACTTGAGGTGAACTTACAGCCGTGGTCACCTGAGCCCCATGTCCAGACCTGGAGTTGGAGGTCTCTGTGTGGAGCAGTAGGTTTACGGGACGCATCCAGGAAGAAGAAGGACTTGCGGCTATGAGCTGTTTTGTTTTTGTCCCTGTTTCCCAGCTCTTCTGCTCCATGTCTGCCACCTTCACCCTCAATTTCTTTCGTTCTGGAATTCAGTTTGGAAGTTGGGGTTCCTTCCAGCTCCCTGGGCTGCTGAACTTCGGCGAGTTTAAGGTATGTTTTGTCCTTGCGCTCAGAATTTCTTTTTTGACCCGTGACAATTGCTGTTAAGTAAAGTATCAGAGAGAAGCTGGCAGAGGTAGGTGCACCTGGGCCCTGTAGTCTTCTGCATGCGTGTGCTCAGTGTGGGCAGGATTCCAGCACCGCTTCGGCTCTCGTCTCTGTCTTCTCTGCTCCTGCCCCTTCCTGTTCTCACAGGCACTCTGGTTTTTCTCTCTCCCTCCCCTGCCCTTTCTCTCAGTGCTCTGACTCTGATAAAAAATGTCATCTCTGGACAGCTATGGACTTGGGTTTCTTCATCGCGATGGGGGTCATTGGGGGCCTCCTGGGAGCCACGTTCAACTGTCTGAACAAGAGGCTTGCAAAGTACCGTATGCGAAACGTGCACCCGAAACCTAAGCTCGTCAGGTACCCTCGCAGTCGCCTCCCCCACCTGCTGTGGCTCCCCGGCCCTGTGTGGACCGGGCCATCTCTCCTGAGGAATAGACCCCACTTCCCACGCCAGCTTCCAGGTCATGTCTAAGACTGAGAACAGAAATGTGTTTATCAGACAGACCAAGAGACTGCGGCTGAGCTTAACTTATATCAGAGCCACTCTGGCTCCCGGCCTCTCTGGACTTGGCCACGGGACACGTGGCAGAGTCAGTATCGGCCCCGCCAAGGGTTGCGCTGTCATGAGACTCTCACCTGGGACTTAAAGTGGGAAGCCGTTCATTCCTTGGAGAGAGATGATGTGGCCGCAGCAGCCTCGCCACTACCACCTGTACAGATTTGTACATAGAGATTGCTGGAACACAGCAAGCCGCTGATACATTCTGCGCGTGTGCTGACTGCCCAGGGGCAGCTCTGCGTGCTCTGGGGCAGGGAGGGTTGGGGGTAGGCAGTTTCAAGTTCCCAAGACCAGGTAGCTTTGTGACCCATGCTAACAGCTGTGCTTGCCCCCTAGAGTCTTGGAGAGCCTCCTGGTGACCCTGGTGACCACCGTGGTGGTGTTTGTGGCCTCCATGGTGTTGGGAGAATGCCGCCAGGTGACTTCTGCGGCTCAAGTCGGGAATGACTCCATCCCGCTCCAGGTAACCCCCTGTGCACCTGCTGCCCTTGTCCTACGTCCACAGAGACGAAGCATCGAGAATGTACGACGTGCCTCTGTTGAGAGCCAGTAGGTGCATTGGTTCACTGTTCCACACCTGAGTCAGATTGCTGGGTTGGGGATGGGGGTGGGCTGGGGTTCGTAGCTGTCATTTTACCTAAGAGAGGGTGTTCACCAAACTGGCTCTTTTTCACTTTTGTGAACAGTCCTGGTCATCATAGAGGGGACTCCTGTCTCTCCCCCGACCCCCACAGTGAGGTAGGCATTGGAGCTTAGTTTATAATGTGTGTTGGGTCTAAGAGTGAACCCTAGGGTGGAGGCTGGAGGTTCTCTCAGTACATGTCTTAATGGCCCCTGGGGAGCTACTGGAGTCCCTCCGAGCCCCTTTGGGCTTTTGTCTAGAACGGCTGCATCTTCCATGTCCCCAGGAACACTAAATGGCTAGAATGTACTCAATCAGAGGTCAGCAAACTATGGTCTATGGACCACATCTAGTCCTTGGCAACTGCTTGTTATTGTGTAGCCCCCGAGCTAAAAATGGTTTTTACAGTTCTAAGAGTTGGGAAAGGAAAGCCAGAAGAACATGCACTAGAGACTGTATGTGGCTTGCAAAGCCTAAAATAGTTACTCTCTGGCTCTTCACAGGAAAAATCTGTTGATCCCGGTTGATGGTTATTCCCCAAGACCACCTCCTTTCCAGGCCAATACTTTCCAAAGTGTGTTCTAAGGAGCATTTATACACGATTCAAGAGCAAACAGATGGAAACAGATTCTGTGGTCAGATGAGATAACCAGGCCTAAGTAGGTTTCTTGAACACAGGACTTCTCCGGGCCTTTAAAGTTCCAGTAAGTGTTAGGAATGTTCAGCGTGTTCTTCGTGTGCCAGGTGCTCCACTAAGCACTGCACGCACATGACCTCACTTAGTTTTTACCATGGCCACTCTGGCTAGTATTGTCCCCACTTGACAGATGAGAAAACTGAGGCAAACTGAGGTCTTGCCCAAGACCAGTCAGCTAGTAATAGGTAGCCTGAGATAGATGTCATTCCCCTGTTACAGATGAGGAAACGGAAGCTTCACGAAATGGAGTACCTTTCCTGAGGTCATAGGAGGGTGACAGGGTGCGTGTTGGGTCTGTCTGATGATGGAGCCTGTTCCCTGCTCGTTGCAGATACACTGATTTCCAGCAAGTGCGGTGATGCTCCTCTATGCGCTTGACCACAGGACTCTTTCCAGAGCGCCTTCAGCACTGGGTTCATCCAGACCTAAGTTGGGGAAACATTGCATTGTTGGTTATTAAGCTGTTTCCTCAGCTTGTCCACCCTCGACAACTGTGCACACACATCCCAGTTGCCTTCTCCTCCATGCCAGGTTCTGCCCATAAGGGGCGCTCCCTGTTTCCTGCAGCAGCCTTCATTGGGCTGTTGCCCAGCCAGGCGCACCTCGTAGAATTATACTAGCCCATGGCCTGCTATCGTTACAGTGTCCACATAAGGGCATCTCTACAGTATCACTGATAGAATGGGATCCAGGAATAATCCATCTCCTCAGTTAGCTTTGCAGTAACACCCATTAGTTGTTTGCCCAGGGACAGGTATGAGGTTCACCCCCTGTGCTGCTGAACACCAGCAGCCAGAAAACAAACACCGCACTGATGAGTCTAGCAGTGCCAGGCTCTCATCTGCTCACACAAGATGATGAAGGGGGTAAGAGGGCTGGGATGTGAAGAAATCCCGTCTTTTCCCAACTTGGGTTTTGTTCAGCCAGGTGAGGGATAGGCAGCCAGGAGCAAGGTATCTGCAGTAGGCCTCATAGACACAGGTTTCTTCTGCAGCAAACTCGGGGCAGAGGCTTTTTCCACTTGGAACAAAGCTGGGCTTAGGTACACAGTGCCCACTCTCCTCTGCAGCCACCTGACCACTCTGGGCCTCTTGTCAAGCCTCTACCTCGTCCTCCACGGTCCGTGGTCCCCGGGGGCCAGGCTTCCCCCAGTGCCTCTGACAGAAGTAGCACTGAGCCAGACCTACAGTGAATCTTGGGTATAGTTATATTTTTGTTGCAGCTGTGGATGAATAAGGGCCGTCATCCTGATTCTTTCTCAAAATCTAAGGAATACAGTATCACAGTTGGCTGCTTTTGGATCTCAATCTACTTTTGCTACCTGTTTTATTATGAGTAAAGCTTGCATGCCAGGTTTGCTGCAACCTCTCTGGAGACGTCCCAGTTGAAATCTCAAGTGCCCTGGTCAGGGACCTGTGTTTGACTTTTTGATTCTTGTTTCTCAGGTCACATCAGAAGATGTGAATTCAAGTATCAAGACCTTTTTTTGTCCCAACGAGACCTACAATGACATGGCCACCCTCTTCTTCAATCCCCAGGAGTCTGCCATCCTTCAGCTTTTCCACCAGGATAGTGAGTCTCAGGGTTTGGGCTTTGGGGCAGGTACAAATGATTATTCACCTGCCCCTTCCGTTTACCCTCAGACACAGCTTGGCTTACCCCTAATTTTGAGCAAGAACAGGGCTTTTTGTTGGTGACATCACCCCAGACAAAGATAGGCTTTCTGCCTCCAGCACTGGAGGTGAACCGGACAGGATGCAGTAGGACCTGGTGGGAGCCGGCTGGTCTGGGAGGCCTTGGTAAGCATCTTGGTGGGCTCAGGTCAGTCTGCTCTTGCTTCGCAGGTACATTTAGCCCCGTCACTTTGGCCTTGTTCTTCGTCCTCTATTTCTCACTTGCGTGTTGGACTTACGGCATTTCTGTTCCAAGTGGCCTTTTCGTGCCTTCTCTGCTGTGTGGAGCTGCTTTTGGACGTTTAGTTGCCAATGTCCTCAAAAGGTACTCTGTGCATGTGTGTGTGTGTGTGTGTGCACGTGCGCACGTATGCACATGTGTAGGAATCATAGCTTCCCACATGGCTTCCCCGGAGGCTCAGCAGTAAAGAATCCACCTGCAGTGCAGGAGACCTGGGTTTGATCCCTGGGTGGGGAAGATTCCCTGGAGAAGGAAATGGCAACCCACTCCAGTATTCTCGCCTGGGAAATCCTGTGGACAGAGGCGCCTGGCGGGCCATAGTCTGTAGGATCTCAATAGTCCGACATGTCTTAGCGACTGAACTACCCTCACCCCACCACACACTGTGTGATTCTGAGCCATGTTCTCGATCTGTTTCTTCACCAGCTACATTGGATTGGGCCATATCTACTCCGGGACCTTTGCCCTGATTGGTGCTGCGGCTTTCTTGGGTGGGGTCGTCCGCATGACCATCAGTCTCACGGTCATCTTGATTGAGTCTACCAACGAGATCACTTACGGTCTTCCCATTATGATCACCCTGATGGTGAGCTCGCCCCTTCTAGGCCTCGTTCAGGTTCAGGGTCCAGTTCCCCCCACAGCAGCCTATTTTTAAGCCTTTCCTTTGTATTTCAGGTGGCCAAATGGACAGGGGACTTTTTCAATAAAGGCATTTATGACATCCATGTGGGCCTGCGCGGCGTGCCGCTGCTAGAATGGGAGACAGAGGTGGAAATGGACAAGTAAGGCCAGGATTTCTCTTTGTGTCCTAGTTCCAGAATTTATAAAGTCTAGGGCCCAGGAACTTTTGTATTAGGGGGTAGTAGTACAGATTCTTGGGTTGGAAGAAGGTAAGTAACAGTGGCAAGCACGTTTGTCCCCAAGTGTTTTCTGGAGAGTGGAGTGGCCCCGTGGGCTGGAGGCTGGGGTGGGCAGGGTCGCTTCATGGACTGTTCAGCCGCTGTGGCATTCTAGTGAAATAGGAAGTGTTACGATTGAATGTTTAAGCGTCCGATCCTTGTGAGTGACAGCACGCTGCCTCATGTGTGCCCAGTGAAGAGTTGTCTATCAGCGGTGACTCCTCTGGGCATAAACACCAGCTTATCCATCAGGCCTCTCATGTCTGGAATCACGTGAGGTGCTTAAAGTCTGTCCCGTAGGAGTCAGCCAGCTTCCAGAAAGGACCAGCCAGTCAATATTTCCAACGTTGCAGGCTATGTGGTCTCTATCACAGTTATCCAGTTCTACCATTTTAGTGCAGAAGCACCCGTGGACAACATGTAAATGAGCAAGCATGACCAGATTGGACCTGTGGGTGATAGTTGCCATCCTTGGTCTAAAGGGACACCCAAAGATTTTCATTTTAATTCCCGTGTCATTAGCAGTTCAATGGTGATACATGACATGTGCCATGGGGTGCTGAGGAGGGATGGCCGAAACCCTGGGCAAGCGGATGGGGTTCATGGTAAGGGGGCGTTTGTATAGAGATGAGGGTCTTGGCCCACCCATCTGACAAGGCAGGGAAGAGCATATTCCAGGCACAGGGAACAGTGCATATGAAGGGGATGGGAGTACCAAGGAACACGTGTGTTCAAGGATCGGCTGGAGGTGGTTCAGAAGAGGGACCCTGGTGGTCCAGGCAGTACGGAGAGGGAGCATGGCCATGTCACGGCTGCTCCCAGTGCCACGGGCTCCGTCGTGAGGCTGGACCACTTCTCTCCCTCCTGCAGACTGCGAGCCAGCGACATCATGGAGCCCAATCTGACCTACGTCTACCCGCACACCCGCATCCAGTCCCTGGTCAGCATCCTACGCACCACCGTCCACCACGCCTTCCCGGTGGTCACAGAGAACCGGGGCAACGAGAGGGAGTTCATGAAGGGCAACCAGCTCATCAGTAACAACATCAAATTCAAGGTAAAGAAAGTGACCCTGGAGGAGGGGTGGACCATGGACACGTGGTTCCCTGGCACACACACTGACCCCATGCTTGTCGTACCCTGTATACAGGGTGGCCCTGGTTGGCTCTTGAGAGAGTCAGCATTCTTGTCATCGTACGCGACAGTGAGTAAGGACTGGACAGGGAGTAAGGACTTCGTTAGGCCATCAGGATGTGTGTGCATTCTCACTCCAGCAAGCCTGCGGATAAGTGGTGGTTTTAATCAGCCTACCAGGCTCCTCAGTCCATGGGATTTTCCAGGCAAGAATACTGGAGTGGGGAGCCGTTCCCTTCTTCAGGGGATCTTCCTGATGGAGGGATCGAACCCATCTCTCCCACAACGCAGCCAGATTCTTTACCATATGAGCCACCAGGGAAGCCTGGTTTTAATCAGCAGTGGTTAGCATTCAGTGCAGGTTGTCCCAGAGAGGGTTCTGAATTGCCAACAGTGGGCTTTGACCTACTTAAGAAAGACGTTCGTAGGAAGCTGTGGGACAGACAGGGAAGCTGAGGAACCAGGCGTGGTGCACCCTGGATGAGCAGGTGGCTGGCGGCTCCTCTGTGGGTACCAGGAGGCATCAGCATTGAGGGAGGGTCCCGCTGCCTCACTTGGGCCACGTGCCCACCCTTGGCTTTGGAGGTTGGGGGCACATCAGTTGACAGGCCTGCAGAGATATGACGTGGGAGCACTGCCTTGCTGTCCCCACATCAAAGGAGTCGGGCCGTGGAGCCGGCAGAAACCTTGGGCTCCAGGAGGCTCCTTGAATCACAAGTCTCTGAGCCGCCATGCAGGTTTCTTGCCGTTCTGGTGTGGGCCTGTGCCTTTTGACCCTCAGGGTCACCCACCTCCTCCCCTGAGTGGATGCTAGCCCGCCCTTGAGCAGCAGTCTGTCATCACTGCCCCTTCCCATCCTCAGAAGTCCAGCATCCTCACCCGCGCCGGCGAGCAGCGCCGGCGAAGCCAGTCCATGAAGTCCTACCCATCCAGTGAGCTGCGCAACATGTGCGATGAGCATGTGACCTCTGAGGAGCCAGGCGAGAAGGAGGATCTCCTGCAGCAGATGCTGGAGCGGAGGTGAGGGGGCCCCTCGCCCAGGGCCATCCCTGGGAGTGCGGGCGGGGCTTGGGGCTGTGGACGGGACGCGGTCCTGCTGAGGGTGTCCTAGGCAGCGTCTGGTTTTTGTATAACAGATACACCCCCTACCCCAACCTATACCCTGACCAGTCCCCGAGCGAAGACTGGACCATGGAAGAACGCTTCCGCCCACTGACCTTCCACGGCCTGATCCTGCGCTCGCAGCTCGTCACCCTGCTCGTCCGAGGAGTCTGTTACTCTGAAAGCCAGTCGGTGAGTCTTCCTTCTTGTCCACACCAGGCCTCTGGAAAGCATGAGGGTGCTTGGAACCTAGTCCCCACACCTGCTGTTGAGCAGTGCGTGCAATCCCCGCTGCCCTATGCTGAGCAGGGCTCAGAGTCCCTCCAGGGCCTTGCCCCTTAGTCTCTGCATCTGTTGTTAAGTGTCTTTCTAGCCAGTAGCCTTTTAATATAATTTCTACACTTTAATTTCTGCCATGTATGCACTTTGTTACATGTGTTATCCAAAGAAATGCCTTTGTTCTTGTTCATTTCCCTGTAGTCTTTGCTTTCCTTTGGTTTATGTGTGTTCAAAGTGGTCCATATAGTGACCTGCAACACACTTCACCCCTTCAGATGGAGCCTGAAAAACTCACACAGAGACCTAGTTCCCAAACTAATTTTCCTTTGGGTCTTGCCCGTGGGCAGCCAGCCTGAGGTCACCCGTGGTCTGACTAGCCTGCAGAAGAGCAACTCACGTGGGCAGGACAGGAAGGGCCACGGATGGAGTGGCTCAGGCTTGGGGGTATGGCCTGTGGGAGGCCCAACCTCACTGGAATGGCCCAAGGGACGAGAGTTGGAGGAATGAAGCAGGCCAGACTGTACAGGGCCTCGCCTACAGACAGAAGCCACCAGTGCTGGCCTGAAGAAGCCCTGGGGGTCAGCGGTGGACAGCAAAGACCGTGGGCCAAGGGGAGGGAAGGGGAAGAAGATTGGAGAGGAGTGGTGACTGGCCTGAGAGCTGATGGTCTCGGTGCCCTGTGACGGTCAGCGGCCTTGAGAGCTGAGGGAAAGTCCAGAAGACTCAGGATGCAGGAATAGTGGTAAAGCTCCCTTGTGACTTTACTGGGCTGACTTTCCTGGGGCTGCCGTTTGCAGTCGCTGCAAACTGGGCAAAATCCCACAGGCGGGCATCTGAGGGGCAACAGATGTGTGTCCTTCCAGCAACAGCAGTGTGTCCTTGCTTGGTTTTGAAGGCCCTGGGACAGAACGCCCGGTCAGCCGGGCTGTGCTTCCTCTGAAGGCTCCAGGAGAGGATTCTTGCCTTCCTCATTTGTGGTGGGTGCCCTTGGCCTGCCCTGGCTGGAGGCCCATCAATTGTGTCTGCCTCTTTGTTACCCGGCCCTCCCTCTGTGCCCTCGCCTCTTTTAGCAGGACACCAGTCCCTGGGTTTGGGGCCCACCCTCCTCCACGTGACCTCATTTTACCTTGACTACATCTGTAAAAGCCTCTTTTCCAAGAAGGCTACATTCACAGATTCTAGACATTAGAATGCAGACGAATCTTTTAGGGGACTCAAGTCGCTACAGCTACAGCTACTATTAGCACTTTTCTCACTGAAGCTCTAGAATAGCTCACGTCTGTTCTACAGATGAAAGGGACGTTCAGAGAAGTTAGGAGACCCGCCCAGGGGACACAGCTAGGGAATTGGCCGAGAAATGGCTTTGGAGCAGGAGGTCTCACTCCAGAGCACCTGTCCTGGCCCTGCGCTGCCCGCCTGGCTCTCAGACATTGAGGGAGGGTCCCCTAAACGTGGCTCCACCGGCGGCCACATCCAGTGCAAAGGACAGTGTCTGGGTTGGGATTGCAGAGTGCCAGCCAGCCACGCCTCTCCTACGCCGAGATGGCCGAGGATTACCCGAGGTACCCCGACATCCACGACCTGGACCTGACCCTGCTGAACCCGCGCATGATTGTGGTGAGCAGGGCTTCCCTGGGGGCCGGGGCTGGGTGAGGAGGCTGAGGGCCCATCCCACACGGCCTGCTCCTCGTCTGTGTGGCTAGAGTCACATCTTGGGCAGGCAGGACTGGCTGTGGGTCACCATGTTGTCTCCTCTGCAGGACGTCACCCCATACATGAACCCCGCACCCTTCACTGTTTCGCCCAACACCCACGTCTCCCAAGTGTTCAACCTGTTCAGGACGATGGGCCTGCGGCATCTGCCAGTGGTAAATGCGGTGGGCGAGGTGAGTCAGAACCTGTGAGGCTGTGTCTCCTGGAGGGGAGCCTCTAAGCTCAGCGCTATAGGAGCAGCAGCAGAACCCCACAGGGGTGCCCCTCAAACTCAACCTGCTCTGCGCTCCCCCAGCAAAAGTGAGGGGCGGAGGGGTGGGCGGGAGAGAAGCAGCTTCCGAAACCTTCCCCTTTGGCCTCCTGGGTGTTTCCTACATGTGGTCTCCTGTGTGGCTGGCAGGTGGAGCCAGTGTCACACTGGTCTTCCTTTCTGTGGAACAGGAAAGCTTAGGCCTGGAGCTTCCCTGGGGGCTCAGTGGTAAAGGATCCATCGGCCAATGCAGGCAACGCAAGTTCAATCCCTGAGTCGTACAGATCCCCTGGCGAAGGAAATGGCATCCCACTCCAGTATTCTTGCCTGGAGAATTCCATGGACAGAGGAGCCTGGCAGGCTACAGCCCATGAACTCACAAAAGAGTGGGACACAGCTTAGCAACTAAACAACAAACCTCTCTATATCCTAAAATCTTTCTCTTCTTGTTGGACTTGGTGGTGCCTTCTTATGGGAAGGGGGTCAGTTCCCTACCTGTTACGGGAATTTATAACACTAAATGAGAGAATTTCAGGCAAACTACTCAAGAGAGTGTTAAAAGATAAACTACCTACCTAATTATTATTACAGATTTTTCCCTTTTTTTCTTCTTAGAACTTCATTTTTTTTTCTTACTACAGCAACATTGGTATTTGATTGTAGAAAAGTGTGAAACTATAGATTTAAAAAAAAAAAAAAGATCTCTATAGAGGCAGCCATGTTAATTTTTTAAAGTATCTCTTGTTTTTTCTTCTGCATCTAGGAGTAAGAGACTTTGTATGTCAAGTGTCAGTGAAAACGTTACCAGTGCCTGTACTGTTTCATATCTTAATTTTTCAATGAATCTATGGGAAATGACTTTCCATGGCAAAAAGTATTCCTTTAGGACATTTTAATGGCTCAAGAGCATTCTGTTGTACAGTTGCCTGGTCACTTACTCAGTTCTCTGTGGTGGGATATTTAGTTAAATTTCACTGTGAAAGTGAAAATGTGAGTGTGTTATTCACTCAGTCGTGTCCAACTCTTTGTGACCCCATGGACTGTAGCCTGCCAGGCCTCTGTCCATGGGATTTCCCAGGCAAGAATACTGGAGTGGATTGCCATTTCCTTCTCCAGGGGATCTTCCCAACCCAGGGCTCACACGCAGGTCTCCTGCCCCGTGTCTCCAGCATTGCAGGCAGATTTTTTTTTTTACAGTCACTGTAATGGTCACCTTTCTGAGGCTTTCAGTCAGTGCCCCCTAGCTGCCTTGCAGGAAATGACGCTTCTCCAAAATGAGGGCTACCCAGCAGAACCCCGATAGCATACATGCCCTTACATGTGTTTAGTGGCTGGAGGTGGAATCGTGTTCCTTGGAACACAGCTGTGCTGACAGTTTTGGGACACCCACCCCAGTGAGACATGAGTCACTGCAGTGACTGTGGGAACCCCCTGGATTTCTGGACTCTCCTGCTCTGCTGAGCTGCTTTTGCTGGTTTGGGGAGGAGGGTGAGTTCCCTACACAAAGCAGTTCTCTGGATACCAGCTGGGTGTCCTCAACTCAGTTCAGTCCTGACACTGTCTACCTGGGGATGGTGTCATGTCCCTTGGGTTAAGGGCTCAGCCCCAAAGACGGTTCACCGTACCCCTCCCCCACCTCGGTTCTCAATCGAAAGTCTAGGTTGTCACCTGTGCTCCTGACTGACTGGCTATAAATAGAAGGTTCCCATGACCCCCTGCTCACAGAATTCAGAGCAACAGTTACTCATATTCTTTCATTAATGTCTTTCTTCATTCAGTCATTTGTTTACTCATTTGTTCATTATTTATTGACTTATTGGCTGTGCTGGGTCTGTTGCTGCACAGGCTTTTCTCTGTCTATGGTGAGCGGGGGGCTACTCTCTAGTTGTGGTGCGTGGGCTTCTCATTACAGTGGCTTCTCTTGTGCAGAATACAGGCTCTAGGCAGGTGGGATTCAGTGGTTGCAGCTTCTGGGCTCTAAAGCACATGTTCAGTGGTAGTGGTCACAGCCTTAGCTGATCCATGGCCTGTGGGATCTTCCCAGACCAGGGGTTGAACCCATGTCTCCTGCACTGGCAGGCAGATTCTTTACCACGGAGCCACCAGGGAAGCACCCCCTCATATTCTTTTATAATAGATTGTAGTCCATAACCTGGAATGGGCAGATGGAAGAGATACACAGGGCAGGGGATGGGGGAAGGGGAGGCTGAGCTCTGCCTCCTCTCTGGCAAGCTGGGCACCCTGCTATCACCTCACGGGTTCACCAGCCTGGACGCTCTCCAAACCTTGTGGTTCAGGTTTAATAGAAGCTTCATGTCACAGGTGTGGTTGATTACATCTATGGCCATTGGCGATGGATTCAGCATTTCCCACCGCCCCCCACCCCCACCCCACTGGGTAGGTAGGGCTGACAGCTCCAATCCCTTAGTCATACACTTAGTTCCCTGGGAAACCAGCCTCCATCCTTAAAGGCTTCCCAGAAGTGATGACATTAGCATAAACTCAGCTGTGGTTGAAAGGGGCTTGTTATGAATAACAAGACACCCTTATTATTCACCACTTAGGAAGTGCTGAGAGTTTTAAGAGCTGTGTGCCAGAAACTAGGCTGATGACCACATATATTTTTCTTACTATAAATCCAATATCACAGTGACTCAGGTAGTTCTGAATGGTGAAGCCGGCTGGGTGTGGTGGCTGTGAAGCTACAGACGGTGAGCTCTGCTTAAGAAGACATTAGTGTCCACATTCCAGCTGGCCCAGCTCAAATCTCTGCGACTGAATTTGTCCCATTGGCTTCCAGCTTGCGATCCCGAGCTTTCTCTGTATCTCGTTTCCATCTAGAAATGAGGTGCCCTTCAAAACAAGCATCCTGATCGTGTTGTCGGGTCTGCCCTGGTCCTTCCGAGACCTGATTCTGGCCCTGCCGCCTGAGACAGGCCGGGCAAGCTCTGTTCACTCCTGTCAGTCAGTTGTCTTCCCAGTGGGTTTCACTCTGCAGGTGACTTGGGTCTTTTCTTCCTGGTCCTAGATCGTGGGGGTCATCACACGACACAACCTGACGCACGAGTTTCTGCAGGCCCGGCTGCGGCAGCACTACCAGACCCTCTGACAGCGGGCTCAGGCTCAGCCTCACAGCCGTGTGCCAGCTGCCCTCTCCGGAAGCCGCCTTGGAGGGCAGCAGCTCGGGCTCCGCCACCACAGCTGGCCAGACTGTTCCCGGGCACGGAAGATCCCCAGTCACCCACTCGCTTGGAAAGCCTACAGTCATCGAACACTTTGCCGTCAGAGATCCTGGGGGTGGTATGGGACCATCAGAGCCTGGACTTGTCTGACTGCTCAGCAAGTATCTTCCCGTTTTCTGCTTCCTGCGTTCCTCCATCCAGTGCCGACCTAGGCCCCAGCCCCTGTCCCTGCTAGCACCAGGACCAGAGGAGAGTCAGGCCTTGCCCGCTGGAGGGTGACCCTCAGAGCAGGTGTCCCGCCTCCTCTTTGCCACTTTCCTAGGGAAGCCAGCTGTTGCCTTAAAGCATCATGGGAGGGGCTTTGGCCAAGGCAAACACGGGTTGGGGGAGATATGCCAGTTGCGGAACTCAGTGAATGAGGAATTGGACCCTGAGAAAACCACCCACGTTTCAGAGAGCACCCCCCCCAACTCATTGAGACTCAAGTTGACACCTTCACTAGTTCATTTAAGGGAAGTTCTTCTGGGTGTGAGGTGGGGCCCCTGTGGTGTGAACCTCCCTGGAACCACCAGCTCCAGAAGCACAAAGCGTTTAAATCCTGCTCGTGGTCCCTGAACTTTATGATAAAGCTGATGACAGGGTCAGATTTCCACCTGTCCCAGCTTTGAGCATTTCGGCTTTCTCTCTAATTTCCTGATTACCCATGGTCTCCTTGTGCTGTGTTTTCACCCCGGTCCTTCTCCTCTCCATCAGATTACTAAACTTTGTCAAGTTCTACCTGCCTTTTCGTGGTGAAGCAGCCACAGCCCAGAGGATCTTGCATCACCCCTAAAAGCAGGGCTCCCTTAGATAAAACTGCTTCACTTGACCCTGGGGAACAGTGCCATTATTCATAAGACGGGAGGGAGTGAATCCTGTACCAGGAATGTGGGCGGGTCCGTGATGTGGCTGAGAAAGCCCGAGTGTGACCGCACAGCAGGTGTTCATTCGAGGAAGAGGGTGTCTGCCCTTCATAAGCATCTCACACTCGCCTGCTGCCGGCCGTCCCCACCCTCCTGAGGGGCTCAGCAGCGGCAACCTCAGGAAGGGTTAGTGGGTAGTGGGAGGTGCTTCCTGCCAGCTCACACCCCAAGGTTTTAGTGTCAGACATAGGAAGCCTCCCTCTCTGTTTCTGTGACTCAGTTTCCCTCTCGGCTGTTTGGTCATCTCTGAACAGGCACCCAGAATGAGCATCTGTGTGTCAGGCATTTGCGCTTACTTTCCTCTTTGTTCTCTCTACATTCAGCAGCATGTTTTTTTCTTTTTTAAATTGGAAGACAATTGCTTTATAATGTTGTATTGGTCTCTGCTGTATAACAGCTTGAATCAGTCATAATTATATACATATACACACAGCCCCCTCTGGAGCCTCCCTCCCTCCCATCCCTTTAGACAGCCCCACAGCAAATGTGCTTGAAGACTCAAGATGGCATCTGTTTGCATTTAGTTAGTTGTTCCCGTTTTGTTTTTTTTTTTTTTCTTTAATCATGGAAGTTGCCAGAGGGCATCAGCGCCAGGCCACAGCAAGGCTCTTCTCTCCCCTGAGCCTCCCAGCTTTGTTGCCAAGACTGCTGTTCAGCCTGGGGACGAGTACCCGCCCTGCTTTGCCAGCTCTGGTCTTGTGCTCCACGAACTCTAGGGAACAACACCCCCACCCAGGGGCTGTTTCCACATCGTCCCCAGTGACTAGGGCCCCTCTGTTCTTCCCTTTTTCTCATCTCTTTGATCAACATGACTTTGATATATAAATTTTTTGACTCCCTTGGGTGCACTTGACTTATGAAACACAGATGAACATTCCAGTAAGTAATTGAGGAACTCACCAGGAACAAAAGAGCAAGCCCTCCTAAGTGTGATGGTGTTCAGCCAGCTGCCACTGTTCTCAGGCAGCATCCGGAACTGGAACCTGCTCCCCTCTTGCTGCCTTTCTCCCCTTCCTGAAATTGGCAGGACTGAGGTCCTCCCACCTTCAGAGGGTGGGGTCATACAGCTGTCTGGGAGGCTGCCCTGGGTGAGTGTTGCTGGAATTTATCCTTCCCGCACACCATGTTGTGTTTAAGTCACCTGATATTTTGTTCCCATCGGTGCAGCCCAGAGATAGACGGCAGAATGCAGACACCTCCCTCCCCCTGAACAGATGCATCAGACCCAAACCCAGCACCTCTGGAATGGCACGTCATTGTCCTCTCCTGGCATCTGCCCTTTCCAGACAAGCCCAAAGACTAGCACAGCTCCACTTGTAACACAATTAACTGTCAGCCTCATTCCTTTGATTTCTGTTAGTTAGAAACCTGCATTTCAACATCTTGCCTGTTTGCAGCACGGTCACCTCCCAGGGATGTGGCCTCGATAGATTCTCAGGGGCCAAGCTTGGGATTGGCTAGAGGTGGTGTCATGTTCCCCAGCTGAGGTGTCAGGGGAGGGAGCAAGTCCCACCCCACTGTGGGACCTTTGTGCTCTGAGAAATAACTGCTCATGACCACAGAGGATGAGATGTTTAGATAGCATCACCAACTCAGTGGACATGCATCTGAGCAAACTCTGGGAGATAGTGAAGGACAGGGAAGCCTGGTGTGCTGCAGTCCATGGCGGTGTAAAGAGTCAACACAACTCAGCAACTGAACGATAAAAACAGCTACGTTTCATTAACAGTTCCTGGCTGGGATGGACACTTGCTTGCTTGACCCAGCTGACCATATGACATTTCTCATGCAAAGTCACGCACTGACATGGCCCTCGGGGATGAAAAAGCCTGCAGGAAGGCCAGCAGCACCCTGGCGGCCCCACAGCAGTGATGTGCAGTATTACGCCACAGCTTGTGGACCTTGATCATCTTGTCAGTAGCAGCTTCTTTCTTCTCTTTGCACTGTTTATACAGTAACGTTAGCTAATTCTATGGTGTATATAAATTGTATTTTTTTTTTAATTTGTAAAGTTCTATTTTTATTTGAACTCTTGAAACTTGGAGGTTCTCATTGTAACCGTAATGTGTCAGAATAAAACGTCTCCATCCATCTCCATCATCCTTTTGTCTCCACAGTGCCCTTTTTTTAGCGTGGTGAGGACTTGTTTTCCTTTCATTCCTCCCCCTCTCTAACATGTACAGATTGCAAAGGTAGAGAGGGGTGTGTAGCCTCAGGTCTCCTGTAGCTCTCCCAGCAGGACTCTTCATCCTCAGGGGGCCACTTGGCACCTTAATGTAAGAATCACTTAGTCCTACAGATCTCAGCAAAAACCACAGCAGTAGCCCTGCTCTGTCCCCCCTTCAGATCAACACTGCCGGGCTTGTTCACAGGTCCTTTCCACCTATAATATCGCCTGTCCTCACAGGCACTCCCTCACAGAACAGCTGGTGAATCCATTCAGTTCCTGCCAGTGCTTCATTTAGGATACAGCCCTGTGGGCAGATTCCCCCAGTGTCCAACCAGAAGAAATGGACCCGGTGCTGGGCCTAAGGACTTTCAGACCTTGGTGCCAGCCTCCATCACTGCCACCTCTCAGGGCTTTTGGGTCACATTGTGTTTTGCCTGAAATGTGATTTCTTGGTCTCTGGGTGATCTGCTTTGAGTTGCTGTCCCCCAGTGGCAGAAACACTGGCTGGGCTTTCCTGGTGGCTCAGGTAGTAAAGAATCTGCCAGCGGTGCAGGAGACCTGGGTTCAACCCCTGGGTTGGGATGATCGATCCCTGGAGGATGGCATGGCAGCCCACTCCAGTATTCTTGCCTGGAGAATCCCATGAGCAGAGGAGTCTGGCAGGCTACAATCCATGGGGTCGCAAAGTTGGCCAGGACTGAGCGACTAAGCACAGTGGCAGAAGCAGCCTCAGCCTACTCAGGCCCCTCCATGCATCCTCCCTCAGCTGTCACCCCTTCACCCATCCCTGCTTCAACCTGTCTCTCCCGCAATTCATCACCCCTTCCACCCATTCCCCAGTGTCCTCTAGGTTCCAGGGGCGTCTCATGTATTTGGCACGTTCAGTCAATCCCATCCATGAGAACCTGCTGTGTCACTGTGACACCTTGGCAGTGAGCCCAGCTCCCCCCTCCTCGCCTGCCAGCAGCCCCTGCTCCCCCAGTGCCAGACCTCAGGAGCCAGACGCTTCCTTTCTCTCCACCCTCCTGGTCCTTGTTAGTCCTCTGTTCTTAGTTTTCCACCCTCTGCATTCAAAATCCACGTAAGGAACATCTCTTTCAGAAGCAGTTACCTTAGAGTTCTTTCCCTACCTCCCTGCCTAACCATCAATTCTCTGCTGGCCTCCCCCTCACTCTACATGGAGCATATTACTACTTTACTTCCTCTTCTCTCAGTTTCTGTACAATATGACCAACTATATGTAGGGTGCCTGCTGTGCCACATGCTGCTGAAGGGGCATTTATCTCCAGGAGCTTGCAGATCAGGGACACAGACCCAGTTGCATACCCAGGCATGTTGTGGTGACTGGTAATAGTTATAAAATGCTGCCAGTGAAGAGCTTGATCTGTCCTGGGCATGTGGTATCCTGGAAGGCTTCAGGGAAGAAGTAGCATTCTTAATGAGCTTAAGAAATGAGTGTTTGGGAGAGGTGGGGAGCTCTGGATTAAGGGCATCTACATGGAAGGAACAGCATGAATAAAGGCATGGGGAAGTGAAGGTGTAGGGGTGTTGGAGGAATGTCATAAAATCTGACACGGCAAGTGTGGTGTCAGGGGTAATGGGTGGGAGGTGGCTCAGAGCCCTGCTCCCTGGTGCAGGTAAACCAGGGCAACACCCGTTTCAGAAGCAGATACAAAGAAACTACCTCTTCAGCAGCTCCCACCTCAGTAAAACATGCAAGTCCAAACACCTTGAACATGAATTTGGGAAAACCAGTGGCTAATTTTTAAATTTGGTGCCCCAAAGATGCATGAAGTTGAAGTATGTCAGCACAGCAAACATTCCTTTCTTCATTTTGCTCAGCTTTTAAGCCCAAATATTCTGCCTATTCTTCAAAGAACTGCTGAAGAAGAACGAAAGTGCAATTCACTCAGCTGCCACACTTAACTCTCAAAAGGTGTCAGAGAAGAGGTAGTGTCCTGATTTCATATATGCCTCTCTAAAAAAAGGATAACTGTAACCAAATAATACTGTGTGTACAAAAGTGTCATACTGAGGACAGTCTACCTTAGACGTGACCAGGAAAAAAACCCAAATGTTTATAAGTTTTCTTTTCAATACCTAAGTGCTCTGAATGTGAGCAAGTCTGAGTAAAGATAAAGGCCCTTTTGGTCTCCTAGGGCTTTTTCAGAATCAGTGGTGAGGCTGCAGTGTGAGTGAGAGCAAGTAGAGAGCTGCAGTTTGAGCCCCTACCCGCCAAACACACACACACTTGGAGGGAGAAATGAAAGGAAGCTGAAGCCCAAAGCCACACACCACCAAGGATGAACATGATGTGAACTACGGATGTTGGATGATTATGATGTGTCAGTGTAGGTTCATCGATGGTAACAAGTGTCGCACTCTGGTGGGGATGTTGGTCATGGAAGAGGATGTGAACAAGGGGTGGGCAGGGGTACATACGGAGACTCGGTAGCCCTGCTCCCTGGTACAGGTAAACCAGGGCAACACCCGTTTCAGAAGCAGATACAAAGAAACTACCTCTTCAGTGGCTCAATTTTGCTGTGAACCTAAAACTGCTCCCCCAAACAAGTTAATTCCTTTAAAAAAAGAATGAAAACGGAACTGAGAATTCTTCTCTCCAACAAAAGGTAAAATGACAAGGAGTATCAGGCTGAACTCCCTTCCGGAAATGAAAGAAATCACACCAACCCGAGCCTACTGCTTCTGTCCATGGTGCTGAAGTTTATTCATTTTCAAACTGATGTTGGTAACAGGTGATTAAAACTTAACACATGGGTGGGAGAGGTGGAGAAGCCACAGTTAAATCACTTTGTCTACATTTAGCATAAAATGTGAGAAATGTTGACAAGAAGCTGATGCTTGAATAGAATGCTTGTCACAGCTCAACTTGATGGCAACCAGATGCGACAAAGTTGAGTGAGAGACCCCAGGGGATTCTCTTGAAGACTGCCCAGGGCCTGGCCTGCCTTTTCCTCCCTGGCCATTATCTTCGATACTACAAGAGAGCAGAGACATGTTTGGTTTGGTGACCTGACTCCACTGGAAAAGCCAGCTTCATCAGACTGTGCTCCCTTCCCACCAGCCTCCACTCCAGCCTGATGACCCTCTGACTTCTATAAACTGGTAAACAAATTGCCCATTAGGAACTAGTAAAGTCAGTCCTGCTCAATTTCAATCCTTTGGGATCTGATGATTCTGCAAAGGACACAAACTACCAATCAGCAAAGCACAGGTTATTTGGCCCCATGAACAATTTAAGTCCCCAGTGTTCGTGGCAGTAAAGTCTTTTTTTCTTAGCATTCTCTCAGCAAACTGTAGCTGAGGTTGGTATCATTGTCCTGAGACTCAGAGCACACCCTCCTCCCCGCCAAGTTGGGGCAGAAATTTCAAAGGGGTTGCTTCTATGCTGTCCCTTTCCTACTGAAGGCATTCCCTGGCGATGTTCTTTCACAAGGCTTGAACTTCAATGAAGCCACAATTTCGTTCCTCCCCATCCCATTTCCATTCTCAGGTCCTCTTACCCGGAAGCTGTTGCAGCCCAATCCACTCTGGGCTCCAATCCTGTCCATCCTTCCCCCGAAGCAGCTGGACCTCCGCAGGCTCCGAGGGGCAGTGAGCAGTGCCCTCAGCTTGCTCTTCAGGAGGGCAGATCTATCGGAGGATTCCCAGGGGCCCCGCCCGAGGACGCCCCCCTCTCTCTGGGCTGGGTTGACCTCCCCCATCCAGGGAGGCATCTCTGAAAGGGGGCTGAGAGGGGCCCCAGCTTCTTCATTCTGCTCACTTAGTACTTGTGAGGGCACAGCCTCATCTTCTAAAGGCATCTTGTCCTCCAAACGGTCCAGCAAATTCTTTACAAAAGGAAAACAGGGAAAGGGAGAGGTCTCGCTGCCTGGCACAATGTCACAACCCCCCTCACCCCAGACCATGCCGCTTCCCTGGCCCTACCTTGAAATCCATCAGGTCTGCATTGGACACAGAACCATACACGGGATTTGCTCCTGTTTGCCCTGGGAGCTGAAATGCCAGAAAGAGGAGGAAGCTCACGGTGATGGCGGAGGAGCCCATGCTGGCGTCGGTCAAGGAATGGTCGGTCTGGTGCTTGCTGCCTCCTCCCTGTCCTCTTTGGCCTTTTGCTGTTGGCCTTTGTCCGTCTCTGTCTCCCAGCTGCCCTGAGCCTCCTCTTTTTATAGCCCCCTGGCTCTCTGGGAGCTCGTCCGGGAGAGGGACGGAACCCTCCCCATTCTGTCACTTGCAGTGATAAAGCAGCTGAGTGAGGAAGCAGCAGAAGATGCCCTTTTAAAGTTATCAGTCCAGCCTGCTTGTCACAGCCCCTCTGCCTTGAGCAGCCCCGACAACCCCCAGGACCCTCAGCTGCAGGAGCCACATTCTTGTTGATTTGCCTCAAGAGGTTCCCACTTCAAAGGTGTGAGAAGAGCAAAAAAGAGTCCTTGGTTATCTCACAACGATGCCTCCGGCTTCTTTCTCCTCGGCAACGGGACTCATGCTGGGAAGCAGAGGGTGACGGTTGGCGGACGCCCAGCTCCTCTGTTGGTTTGCCGCTCAGCTGTCAGGGCTCCAAATAAGGGCGGGAGGGGAGGATGTGGCAGGCAGCCGGCTGCTCGGCTCAGGACAAATTAGTCCAGATGCTGGTGCTGGCCTCACACCTGACTCATCAGCAGTGGCGAGAGCAGACCTCTCCCTCCGCAGGGCTTCCCCCACCCCTGACTGTCCCTCTCAGTGTCCAGGTGAAGAGAAAGTAGTTTTCTAGAGTCCTAAGTCAGCCGGAACCAAATGGGACCAATGTCCCAAGAACTCCACTCCCCAAAAGAAACACAAGACAAGTTTTGGGAACACGATCATTCCTGTGCAGAGCCTGCCCTCCTTCACTGCATGGTTCCCTCAAAGGTGTGGGGGGAACTTGACTCTAGAAGGATGCTGATATTTTCATTTATGGAAGCTTGCTGCTTCTAGAAACTCACACTCGGATGTGAAGTTTGTAACACCTCGCACCTTCCTAGGAACACTCCCGAGGTGAGGTTGGCTGATGGAGGCAGCTGTGACCCATGCAGTTTCCTTTAAGGTCTTTCATGTCCTTCTCTAAGGCCCAGCAAGCAATGAGCCATCAAGGTCTCTGTTTTTCTGGCCCCCCAAAGAGAAACACCAGGCAGTGAGCCTCTCTATCTTCAATGAATGGCCTCTTTTGGTTGTTGTTGTTGTTCATTTGTTCAGTTGCTAAGTTGTGTCCAACTCTGTGACCCCATGGACTGCAGCATGCCAGGTTTTCCTGTTTTCCACCATTTCCTGGAGTTTGCTCAAACTCTTGTCCATTGAGCCATCTTACCCATCTCTTCAGCGGCTGCCCCCTTCTCCTTTTGCCCTCAATCTTTCCCAGCATCAGGGCCTTTTCCAATGAGTCAGCTCTTCCCATCAGGTGGTTGAAGTATTAGAGCTTCAGTTTCAGCATCAGTCCTTCCAATGAATATTAAAGGTTGACTTCCTTTAGAATTCACTGGTTTGATCTCTGCAGTCCAAGGGACTCTCAAGAGTCTTCTCCAGCACCACAATTTGAAAACATCCATTCTTTGGTGCTCAGCCTTCTTTCTGGTCCAACTCTCACATCCATACATAACCACTGGAGAAAATGTACAGCACTGGCCTCCATTTACTAAGTGCCAGACCCAACGCTATACACTCTTCAATGCAATGTATCCAGAGGGGGAACACTACACTGAAGGGATGAGAACCCTCCATTGCAGCCCAAAGCAGTTAAATTGCATGCATCTTTGTGGCCTTCTTTTCCTCATCTGTGAGCCTTAAAAGAACTGTTACTGTATAAATGCATTTTGAAGTGTGAACTGACTCATTGGAAAAGACCCTGATGCTGCAAAAGATTGAGTCAGGAGGAGAAGGGGACAACAGAGGATGAGATGGTTGGATGGCATCACTGACTCAAAGGACATGAGTTTGAGCAAGCTCCGGGAGTTGGTGATGGACAGGGAAGTCTGGTGTGCTGCAGTCCATGGGGTCACAAAGAGTCAGACACGACTGAGCGACTGAACTGATCAGAAGTGTGAACTGCCATATAACTGCATGATACTCATAATGGTTATCTTTATTGTTTGGTTGAAATATGCGAGACATGGTGCTGAGAGCTTTATGTGGATTCTTCCATTTTCATCACAAGCCCCAGGAGGTGGGTTTTGTCCCCATTCACAGAGGGACAGAACTGAGCCTGAGAGCATCTGTCACTTGCCCAGTGTCACTCAGCAGGATCAGGACATGAACCCCAGATCTGACGCCAAAGCCTGTAATTTCAGCCCACTTCTCAGATACTGCTGCTTCTTAGCACAAAGTTTCCTTAACAATCCCTTTAGTCTCAGTTCCTGATTAAACACTGCCCTAGTCCCAGTCCTTTAGATTGCCTCTGAGCACCTCCTTGCCGTCCCCCTGTCCTGGGGCTGTAGCTTTGCATGCTTGGCAAGTCTGTGAATATGTGGACTGTCTCGGGAAATCAGCATACCCAAGCCCCATTAATTTTGGACGCACACAGCAGCAAGTGGTATCTTGCAGTAAGCAGCAGTAGTGAGCTGGAATCCAGACCTTAGTTCCCTGACCAAGAATCCTAACCGTTAGACCAGAGAGGCCAGCAGCTAGGGCCTAAATCCCCAGTCCTTGCCTACTGAGATAAGAAGGAATTATGATGAGGAGGTGGAAGGTAAAGAGAAAAGTAAAATGTTTATTGGAAAGGCAGAGTGCTTGCAGAAAGACGCATGGGCGAACTCTGTGAGAGCTGTCTCCAGAGTCACACCTTTGGAAAGTTTAAATCGTTATAAAGGGCCAGTTTTCTGGGTCTTTGTCTCCCCTCTGGCCAATAGTCTTGTTTTGCCCCTCCTGGCTACTTTGTCTCAAGACCCTCCCCTCCCAACCAAATAGATTTCAACACAAAGACATCTGGGAGGAAAGAAGCAAGACTCATTATGGCCTGGCATCCCCTGACTTTTGACCCCCAGGGAGACTTTCTGCACTTGTGTAGTGTCTCCCTTGCCCCAAGGAGGGGGAATATGTGATTTTTTGACCCTTCACTCAAACAAGGTTTAGCCCTTTTCTGTTCTTGCCATGATTGTTATCTTAAGGTGTGCATAAGAGACGAAGCCTGGCTATTTACCCTGTTTCTATTGTTACTTTCATTTCTGAGGGTAAACAGGAGTGAGAGAGTGCATGCGTGCTCAATCAAGTCCAGAGGGGAAACACTGCACTGAAGGGATGAGAACCCTGCATTGCAGCCCCAAGCAGTCAAATTACATGCATCTCTGGGGCCTTATTTGTGACCCCATGGCCTGTAGCCCACCAGGCTCCTCTGTCCATGGAATTTTCCAGGCAAGAATATTGGAGTGGGTTGCCATTTCCTTCTCCAGGGGATCTTCCCAACCCGAGGATCAAACCTGTGTCTCCTGCGTCTCCTGCATTGTCAGGTGGATTCTTTTCCCACTGAGCCACCTGGAAAGTGCCTAACGTGGAGCCCACCTATGTCCTGTCTCAGGCAATGTAAACAGGATGCTAGTTGTACAGGTCCAGCCTGAAGCCCCCTTTTTCTTGCCCCATGAAATGTAAACAGGAAGCTAGCTTTGAATGCCTAAACTGGAGCCCATCTATCTCCTGCCTTACCGTGACCTATTTACACACCTAACTTGTTTCAATCTACCCTCTAGAACTTCAGGAATTGCAAATGGAATGACAGCTCTGTCCTAGCCAGACCCTCTTCCACCTATGCTTAGTCCTTGGCTGCTCAGATGGAGAGGCTGTTACACAGCAAGAGGACAGGATATCAGGGCAGTACGTGTCCAGAGGACACGAGAGACATCCAGGGTAGCTTTATTCTAAAGGAGAAAGCAAACCCCTTTACTAATTTGGATTGGCCAAACTCAACTTCAAATCCAAAATGAGTGCAATTCTGAGTAGGGAGGCATCTGGGAGGAAAGAAGCAAGACCCATTATGGCCTGGTATCCCTTGACTTTTGACCCTCAAGGAGACTTTCTGCACATATATATCTCTGGGGGCCAAGAATCACCGTATCCTGACGTATCCTGGAATGCGCTCACAGCTTAATTGCTCGGGTAGCAGGGTTATTATTAGCAGAGGATTCAGTGAGCAGCCACCCTGGGGGAACTGATGCTCCTCGAGTGTGCGTCACACAGGCTGTCTCCTGGAGATGTCCTTTGAGATAGGCTTTTGATGCAGGCAAGACTTCCGGAAGGGCACCATGGTGGGTGGCCTCTGCTGTGGCTTAGCCTCTGAGGGCTGATGCTGCTCTTGCATCCAGCGCCTCTTCTGAAGTCTGTCAGTGGCTCAAGGAAAAGTGAAAGTCCCATGCAAGTTTCCAGAAGAAGAATTTAGAACTTTTTTCAGTTTACTTTTATTGTTAAAACTTTTCCCCTTCCAGAGTGAATCTGGAGTAGGGGCACAAGTGTCATTTTTTGAGTTTCTTCTTTCGTCTCTGTTTTTGTTTGTGGTTTTTTTTTTTTTTGGCAGAAGGTGGGTGGCAAGAAAAGAATACTTAGTTTCTGCCCTGAGGACTTTGTACAGAACACCACCTCCTGCACTAACAGAGCCCAGGGAAAACAGATAGTCCCCAATATACTCATTACCCCAATGCTATGAAAGCCTTTGATTTGAGCCTGAAATGGAAAATGACTTGACGTACACTTTCTCTTTCTTTCCATGCCCCTGATCCACTTCAGGATATGTGTGTGAAAGAGTTAATATTTAATGGGGTGTTTAGAAGCCAGCCTGTGGGAGTGAAAAGCAAAAGACACAGAAGACCAGATCCACCCCCCACCCCCACCTCTTCCACTAGCTGAAAAATCAAAAGCCTTTATTTCCTTATCACTGGAAAGAAGTCGTCTTAGTCATATGATGGAATGAGGGTTGCAAATGGCTAGGAGAATCCAGAATTGGGGCATCTCATCTCTAGCTGAGTTTGGTTTCATGATCCTCCGGGGAGACGCTGTGGGCCGCTTCAGGGAGCCACGAGTCCCCAGAGATGTTACACCTGTGCAGAACTGGTGTGAAAAACCCATCACATTCCTGGCATGACTCTGTCAGACCTAAAGAGCCTAAAGCAGAAGCCCCGGTTGGGAGAAATCGGTAGGACACTGGTCCGTATTTAGGAATGATTGCTTTAGACTTTGAAAATAATGTTCTGTTTCTTTGGTGCAAACTGGAGGTCACTGAAACTGGAATTTGGGGGCAAGTTGCCCAGGGGAAAAGGCCCAAGGCAAGTGTATTTGCTAAAGCTTTTGGGGCTTCTACTTAAGTGAAATAAGAGTGAGGGGAAAAGGGAAGAATTAGTCAACTATGGCTGCGTGACAAATTACCCACCTCTTAGCAACCTTTTGTTTTTCCAGCTGCAATGGCTCTTTGTTGGTGTGCACGGGCTTTCTCTAGTTGCTTCACTCTAGTGAGTGGGGTCTACTCTCTGGTTATGGTATGCTTGTTTCTCATTGCAGTGGCTTCTCTTGTTGCAGAGTATGGGCTCTAAGGTGTGTGGGCTTCAGTAGTTGCAGTGCGAGGGCTCAGTAGTTGTGGCACCACAGGCTTAGTTCCCCTCAGCATGTGGGATCTTAGTTCCCAGACCAGGGACAGAACCTGTGTCCCCTGCATTGGCAGACGGATTCTTAATCAGTGGACCATCAGGGAAGTCCCTACCTAAGCAACTTTAATCAACACATATCTATTATCTAACAGTTTCTGTGGACCAGGGATCTGGCTCTGCTTAACTGGGTACCAACTTTCTCAGAGCTTGCACTGGCTACAGTTAAGATGTTGGCCAGGGCTATGCTCATTTCAAGGCTTGGCTGGGGACCTGTTTTCAAGGTCACTCATGTGTCTTTTGGCAAACCTTGGGTCCTCACTGACTGTTGCCTGGAGATGTCATTTCCTAATGACATGGACTTCTCCATAGAGATGCAGCTGACTTCTTTTAGGTAGAGAGAAAACCGCCATCTTTTTGTAACCTAATCTTGGAAGTGGTATCCCATCATTTTTGTTGTCCTCTGTTCATTAGAAGTGAGTCACTAAGTCCAGCCCATACTCAGAGGGAGGTGATTACCAAGGGCATGAATACTAGGGGATGAGCATCACTGCAGACCATCTCAGAGGCTGCCCACCACAGGTAAGGAAAGAGAAAGAGCAAATACACAGTGATATGTTACCAAGTTGGTCACAGCTTTGAGAAAACAATTTAGCGGTAGGTTGGTTGGTTATTGGTTGGTCAGTGTGTTGGTTGGTTGTTGGTTGGTTGTTCATGGTGCACATCTCCAGAGAATTTCATGGGACCCAGCATCTTGGAACAGTCTGTGAAGAAAGAAAAGGATGAGGGCACTGCATCGGATCCTTTGGGCTGCTGTTACAAAGTACTACAAACTGGGTATCTTAAAACAACAGGACTGTATTGTCTCACAGTTCTGAAGGCTAGAGTCCAAAATCAAGGAGTCAGCAGGGCCATGTTCCCTCTAAAACCTGTAAGGTAGGATCCTTCCTTGTCTCTTGAAGCTTCTGGTAGCTGCCAGCAGCCTTTGGCATTCCTTGGTTACAGATGCATCTCTCTGATCGTCATCTCTTCCTTCTTGGGTTTCTTTCTTTTTTTCTTGTAAGGACACCAGTCAGACTGAATTGGGCTTTGCTGGTGGCTCAGACTATAAAGAATCTGCCTGCAATGCAGGAGACCCAGGTTCCATCCCTGGATCTGGAAGATCCCCTGGAGAAGGCAATGGCAACCCACCCCAGTATCCTTGCCTGGAGAATTCCTTGGACAGAGGAGAATGGTGGATGACAGTCCATGGGGTCACAAAGAGTCAGACGCAACTGAGTAACTAACACTCACTCACTTATACTGAATCAGGAGCCCACCCTACTCCAGGATGACCTCATCTTAATTTCCTCCACAGTGACCTGATTCACCACCCCCACTCCAGCACACCACCCATGGACATATCTGGGTGTATGCCCTCCAAGGAATACATGCCCTCCTTGGGGGCCTCACAGAGAGGAGGAGTCTCCCTCTGGCTAAGGCATGATGGTTCTGCTCTCCCCCCCTGATGCAGGAAGAACCAAGTAGAAAGCCTGGAACAGGGGGGCCAGTTAGGAAGCTGGTGTACCAATATGGGCATGAGTGGTGAGGGAAAGAAGGAGGAATGGACATGGTACCTGCCTGGGTGGTCCAGTCAAAGAAGGGAGTCAAGGAAGATTCCAAGGGCTGAAGTCATCAAGGGTGGGGAGCCCTGGAAGAAGGTTTACTCATTTGGGAGTGTCTTTGTTTGGGTTCTCCTGAGCCTGAGACATGTATTCAAGCAAAGTAGTTTATTTTGGAGACAATCCCAGGAAATATTGGCAGGAGACTGGGGAAGTGACCAGGGAGAGGGGTTTAGTGATCACCATGGGCAGCTGAAACTTAATCCCCATCCCCTGCAGAGAAATCTGGGGACCAGTAAAAGATGCACACTGCCTGTGAACCGAAGGCACTACTTGGTATGGGTTGAGTGCTGCTCCTGGTTCATGTCAATTTCCCAGATTCCTGCCTGCCCCCAGGAAGTGGGCTCTGGCTGCCAGAGAAAGTCCTGGGGCAGGAAAGTGGGATACTTCCAGATGGAAGCAGGGCTGTTGTGCACTGTGAGGGAAAGGATTGTGTTTGGCAGTGTCAGAGACACAATACTAGGGGCAAGAGAGTGGGAGCCACTGTCCCAGGGCTGAAATGCTATAGAATGCCCACACAGTTCCATGAGGCCTGGCTCTTCATTCCATGAGAGAGACAGGCCTCTTAGTGGAAATGCACTGATTTCATGAAAAATTCTACAGAGACAAAGATAGACAGCTGAGAACTGCAACATAAACAAGACAAATGGCCAAGTTCATGACTTCGTGCTTAGACCTGGTTCTGTGGAGGTGGGGGGAGATGCATTCTTTTTTGCCACAAATCATTCTCAAGAAGGTCAAAGCTTCCCCAAAAAGGATGGAGAGGGGAGTGTAAAATCAGTGACAAGAGATGAAGAATTCAGGTCCAACTCTGTCCTGACTTCATTCAATAGCTTTAACACTGGAGACCCAGCAGAGCAGGCCCACCCTCTACTGAAGCTCCTTTCAGCAGCAAAGCTGTGGGCTGTGAAGCATGGGTCTGTGTTCACCATGTTTTTCTGGGTAGGTTACAGTGACAAGCATCCATGGAGATACATAATCTAGCAGCTTCTTTGGAGGACAAGGTTGATCATAGGTAAGTCAGGGAGATTAAGGCCATGGCTGTAGCTCCATGGGGATGTGTTTGAAGGGCCAGGGCCACAGGTCAGGGAGGGCTGGTTTTAAAGGGCATCCTTAGACAGTTCATGTGCCATTTCACTGCCCACAAACACCAAACAGGAGGAGCTTGCTGAGATGTCATTCCGCTGGGTACATCAGACCACCAACTCCCCACCCTCCAGAAGTCACATTTGGCTCTTCGGTTTGTTTTAGAGTCCTTTTTCCTGGACAGTGGCTTGGGTGAAAAGCCTCAAGTAACAGATGTGTCTGTATCATGCACAGACTCTATCACCTGAGCCCTATTTATGGAAGAACTGGACTTACCTGGAAGACTTCTGAAGTGCTGGCTAGGTTTGTAAAGTGGGTGTTCTGGGAGGAATCTGTCTTCATCACCTGAGCAGGGGAGAGAAGTTGACAACAGGCACTGGCCCCAGATGTTGAACTGACTGATGCCATTATGAGGGGACCGTCCATCCCACCAGCAAGCCTAATTCACTGGCCTGGGAAGGGATGGATTGGTCAATGATTAGGTGTATGGATGTTGGGCCAGCCTGTGTGGGCTTGAATCCTGGCTCTGCCACTTTACCAACTGAGAGACCCTGAGCAAGATATATTACCTTTTTGTGCCTCAATTTGTAAAATGAACAATAATAAGAGTTCTTCCTGCATAGCTGTTGTGAGGGCTGATATGAGTTCATGGAACTGTGCCTGGACATTATAAGTCCTTTATAAATGTTAATTATGCTAATTACTCATTACCACCCAGGGCCAAAACAATTAGGCAAAGATGACTCACGGGTTTTTTGTTTTGTTTTGAGAATAAATTGGCCCTAAAACCTTATTTTCAAAACTTTAAACTCATTAGATACCTATCACCTCAGATGCAAACTGGGTTAAAATGAGAAATAACACAAAGATCCACTAATTCTGGTTCCCCTTCACTCAAAGAAACATCAGATGAGGACAGCAGGAAAGTCATGAGTGCAGTTAAAGGTCTGGAGCTCAGGGAAAGAGTACAGGCTCCAGATTCACAAGGATCCCTGCTCAAATTCTAGCTCTGGAACTTAGCAGCTGTATGCTTTTATGTAAGATGCTTCCCTTTTTTTGGTCTCAGTTTTCTCGTCCATAAAATGGGGATACTTATAGTCCTGTCCTCCTGCTGAGCTGGTACCATAAAAGGCATTCTTGGCAAAAGAAACTGCATAGGCTGAAAGCAAGAGCAAGTTCCATCACATGACGTGGGATGCCTGGAACCCAAGATGCAGGGGGAGGGGCATCCTGAGAGGAGAGGGCAGTGACCCCCTACCAGGACTCCCAGCTGATTAAGGCAGCACAGTAGGGTTCTGGGGCTTGTCTCTTTTCCTGCCTTAGAATAAAAATCTGTCCTCTCTAGGGCAGAGAGGAGGTAAAAATGTGGGACCCCAAGGGAAGGGCACTCTGAAATGCTGGGCCTCTTTCAGGCACTTCTATGCTTGTGGGCTCAGAAAATGAAAATGCTATTAAACTCAGGGTTTTGAAGTCACCTTTCCAGGATGACATCAGGAATTGAAGGCCTGAACCTGAGGTTGGAGGCAGGAGGGAGAACTCACTCATCAGGAATGCAAATGAGCCAGCATCCCTCTCTCTCTCTCTCTCTCTCTCTCTCTCTCTCTCTCTCTCTCATACACACACACACACACACACACACACACACACACACTGCCCTCGATCTCTGAGAGCTTCTGGAAACAACAAATATACGGAGAGTGCCTTCAGTCACAGAATTCTAGGCAGAAGGAAGGCTATTGTCAAGGGGCAAATACTTTGCCACACACCCTCATGCAGCAGGAATACATCAGGGTCTATTCAGCTCCCACGGAGAAACTGTCAGGCTTTCAAAAGTAGTTTCTGGAAAGTGTCTCAAGTGTCTGAGTGTTTAGAGATATTTCCAAACAAGAAAATCTTTCAAGAAAAGTAGTCCCCCTCCCACCACCTGCTTGATCATCAGCCCTTGAAGCTGTGTCCCCACCCCACCATTAAATGGACACCTTTGGGACTTGCAAGAAAACACAGGGTTTTTTGTTGTTGTTGTTGTTTTTAAATGATGCGTTATTTTTTTAAACACTGAGACAAATGAATTTCAAAAGGAAAAAGCTATAATACTGACTTTATTTCATCATGGAAAATTTGTGTCCAAAGAGAAGAACCATCTTATATAAAACAACCAAATAAATAAATAAATAAAAATAAATAGGAGTTGCTTCCAAGGGGATCAGGGGTTGATGGAGAATCAGATGCAGCCATATCTGCAGCCAGGACCTCTTCTTAGTACCTCCTCAGCACTGTGGGGGGAAAAGAGAGGGTGATGATGACTTTGAGGTGGGAGACAGGCAGGATCTGAGCTTGCCCTCACCCTGTGCCACCCCTGCCACCCCCCTCTTCAGTTCATCTGCATGTTTGGGACTTTGGACTAACCCATCTCCCTGGACCTCCCCTTCCTCCTTGTAAACCGGGGATTACCATCCCCCCTGGTGACCTTCCCCTCTGCCTTCGCAGCTTTAGACAGTTCAGGGGAAACCAGGAGGAAAAATGTTAACTATTCTCTGCTCCAAGGAGGGCCTGCTGAATAGTGACTGAATTACATCCTAAGGTGATTCTGCCCCTTTCAGTCAGAGGCAGGAGGTGGATAGAAGGGGCTCCCAGACATGATAATGAATGTTGTCCAAATTTAATATTCCCAGAAAGGCATGCCTTGGCCCTGAGGACTGCCAGCAAAGAAGAGTGATGTTCTTTGTTCAAAATTTGGTCTCCTGAGACATCGGACCCAGAAGTGGCTCTAATGATGTGCAGTTGGAATGGGGATAGGTGCTCACCGTTGCAGCCCAGGCCGCTGAGGGAGCCGATACGGTCCAGCCTCCGTCCAAAGCAGCCAGAGTCGCGCATCATCTTGGGGCCCCGCAGGGCCCGGAGGATGCTGTGGTGGGGCCCGAGGAACCCCGCGGGGGCTGCCGCCGGGGAATCCCAGGTTTCTTCCAGGCCCTGGCCCTGCTGGAGGGGCTCCACGCGCAGCTGCTCCGCCTGCAGCTCCGAGACCCTGTCCCGTAGACGGTCCAGCAGCTCCTGCAATGCACGGTGGGGGAGCCAGAGCTTCAGAAACCCGCACCTGGGCCCAGCCGCCCTCGACGGCGCCAAAGCGATCCAACCGCGCTGAGTACTGGCTTCCCGCACCCGGTCTCGCCATTTTCTGATTCCCTTTCTGATTCTCATATCACTAATTCCCTAGGGAGGGTGGGGACCTCTTGGGATGTAAGTAGGGGCGTGGATGGGGACCCGTTAATTGCTGCTGTCCGCGCCCTCCTGGCGAACCGGGTTTACGCAGTTCAGCAGCGCTCACCTGTAACCCAGGTAGTTCCGAGACCGGGCCGGGGCCACCCACCGGGTGCGAACGACATCCTAGCAGCGACAGGTGCAAGAAGAGGAGAAGCAGAAGCGCCCGGGACAGCGCCGTCTGGGGGTCCATGTCGCTGGCGGAGCGGATAGAGGTTGCGGCCGCGGCTGCTTCGCTGGGTTGCGCTTCACGTCTCACCTTCTGAAAGAGCCCGGTGGGCGCTCTCGCGGATCCTTGGGCAACAGCGGCCTTTTATTCCTGGTCCTGGGAGCCGGGCCGGCCCTGCCTCTCTGGGTTATCTCTGATTTATCGGCCGCATTCCGGCCCGACCCGCTGAGCTCAGGGCGGGGGAATGCACCTCTCCGCGCCGAGGGGGTGGAGGCTGGGGAGAGCAGGCCTTGTATAGAAATGGACCTGACCGGGAGCTGGAACGCGTGCCCGGGGTGGGGGGCGGCGGGGGGGGGGGGGCGGTTGGAGGGGTGGGATGCGGGAGTGGGGGCGTAGGCAGGGAGGGGTAGACACCAATAGGTCCTTCGTCTCTCTCTGCTTCCTTTCCTGCGAAACCTCCGGGGGCATTAGCGTGGATTTTTTTCTTTCCTCCCCACCCCCATTCCTGGATTGAGCAGAGAGAACCCCAGCGATCAGAGACTCGACGCAAATGCCGGGCGCACGAGGTGACTCACAAAGAACAGCCCCAGCCAACACCCCATCGCTGCAGCGCGTCTTCCCTCCCCGCCTGGAACTCGGCACCCCGCCTGAAAGCGCGCAAGCCTGCAACTCTGCCCTGCGCCAGACCGCCGGTCCCCCGGGCGCGCTGACCGCTGTCCGTGGTTCTGATCACGCTGAGCCACCAACGCAAGAGTTCTTGCTCTCCTCAACTCCCGTCTTGCCAGAAAAACAAGCACGGGGCAGGGGCCAAGAGACGCCTGAGACCCCCTCCCCGCCCTCTCACGTCCTCCTGCACTAGGATGCTAATTCTCCAGTGTCACCTGATTAAAAGTCTGGGTATGACAAGGAACTTCTGGAATGCTGACCCTTCTTCCGTCCCTTAAAGGGTAGAGCTGATTTGACAGGAATTTTGAGAGGCAAAGCCCAGAGATGAAGTCATTCAGGAATGCCTTCTATCACATCTCCTCCAGGTGCCAACACCTCCTCTCCCCCACCAAGTCAACATAACGGAAAAAGCAGGGATGACTGCAAGATGGTTATCTATTTATGGGACACTATGGGTGTGAAGGAGTGTCTTCTGCAGTGCCTCCTTCAACTGGTTGTCCAGGATCTCATTCCCATTTGCAGATCTGGTCTGCAATTTGCAGGTCTGGGCCTCCTGCCTGTGATAGCAAAAGGGGCTCCAAGGGGAAAATGGCCCTGGGAAGAGAAACAGCAGATTAAATCCCCCTTAAAGTGTGCATGACTGATGTCACCTCCCCTTCCAGATAACTTGTGTTGGCAAGCATCGGGATGAGGGAGAAGGGTTGTTCAGGAAAGGAATGGTGTTGTGACAAAAATGGAGAAAGGGGCAGAAGCTGGGACCACTAAGCAAATCTTGCCTGAAAAACAGCACCTCCCAGGTATTGAGTGAGAAAATTGTTATTATTGTTCTTCACTTTTGTGGATAAGGAAACTGAGCTCAGAAAAGTTAATGTACTTTTTTTCTTTTATTTTTTACAGCAAAATTGATTTTTTTACTTTAATCAAGGTACAATTGATTTACTTAGTTTCAGGTGTATAACATAGTGATTCAATATTTTTATAGATTATACTCCATTTAAAGTTATAAAATATTAGCTATATTCCATATACCATATATTACATCCTTGTATCATATCATTTTATACCTAGTAGTATACCTCTTCATACCCTACTCCTGTTTTGCACCTCCCCCATCCCGCTCCCTAATGGCAGCCACTAGTTTGTTCCCTGTACCTCTGGATCTATTTCTCTTTTGCTATATCATTCATTTGTTTTATTTTTTTAGATTCTACATAGAAATAAAAACATACAGTATTTGTCTTTCATGGCTGTACCAGTTTACATTCCCACTGACAGTGCATCAAGGTTCCCTTTTCTCCACATTGTCACCAACATTTTTTCTTTGTGGTCTTTTTGATGATAGCCATTCTGACAGGTGTGAGGTGATATCTTATTCTGGTTTTGGTTTGCATTTCTCCACTAGTGATGTTGAGCATCTTTTCATGTGCCTCTTGGCCATCTGTATGCCTTCTTTGGGAAAACATCAAATCAGGTCTTCTCACCATTTTTCCATCAGATTTTAAAAATATTGACTTGTATGAGCTGTTTGTTTGTTTGGGATAGGAACCTCTTATCAGACACATCATTTGCAAATGTTTCCTCCCATTCAATATCGTGAATTATAAAGTCGCTCAGTCGTGTCCAACTCTTTGTGACCCCATGGACTGTAGCCCACCAGGCTCCTCCATCCATGGAATTTTTAGGTTGTCTTAATCTATTTTCTTAAGATCACACAACTGACAAGTGCTAAAACCTGGATTCTAACCTAGGTAGTCTGATTTTTAGACCTGAAGCTCTTAATCACTGCCAGGGTGATTGTTAGGTGTTTCTACTAAAGAAAAATTAGATTACCCTATGGTCATTTCTGAAGTTACAGAAAGCTGTGCAGTGAAGTATGTGTAAATCTGGTCCCTGACACAAGGGGAAGGAGGTCAAGCAAAGGCAAGTTCAGCATTTTACAGATAAAGATGGGGGAGAGTTAAGGACTGTGTAAAGATGTCAGTCCTGGAAATATTCTGGGAGCTGGAACAGTGTGTGCGTGTGTGTGTATGTGTGTGTGTGCGTGTGTGTGCACATGCACACCAAAGGAAGAATATCCAAAAGTTAAATGGTGGAGAGAGACAACAAAAGGCAGCCAAGAGCAGAGCTGGGACTTAAGACTGGGGCTGCTGAGGGTGTAGAGAATCCCTAGAGCTGGAAGTCATGAGACTAAGGGTTGGGAGCAAGACAGAGTCCATCAACCAATACCTTTCAAGAACTGATTCTGTATCTAGCCTGAGCCTTGCTTTGCTCTTCTGCAAAATGGGCATATGCTCCCTCCTTTCACGGACTAAAAGGGAGAAAAAAGTGTCTTTGAAAGTCAATAGCAGTGTGAAAAGAGCCAAAGAATTCAGAAGACATATAAGAGTTCATCTTTGCTTCAAAGGAGATTCTGTCTCAATGGGGAGACAGAGCCATTCCAGGGGAAAATGAGTGCTGAGCACTCTGACTGAACCCCTATCTTCTTCCAGGGGAGGGGACTGTGGGAGAAGACTTTAGGGCAGACACAAGACTGAATACACACTCCAGGGACTTCTGTCCAGGGAAGGACAACTCTTACAGCAGATCATCTCCATCAACATTTATTGAATGCCTACTCTGTGCCATGCACTTTTCTACTTCTGTTTAATGGAGCTATGTCATAGCACTACCACCCAAGGATTAAATGAGATGGATATGTGGTAAGCTGAATAAGAGCCTCCCTAAGATGTATATATCCAAATTCTCAAATCCCTATGCCTTTGAGGAGCATACAGTGTAGGGAGAGAAACAGACAGTCACAGGCCCCCAGGGTAAGGTGGTGACTGATCCAACAATGAGACCTGGGTGCTCTGGGAACGTGGCAGGAACACTCAGTTGAGGAGACAGCTTCCTGGAGAAGGTGATTCTTGGCTAATGCTTGAAGAATAAGAATGGGTCAGCCATGAGAGAGGAGATGAGGAGGGTTCCAGGGAGAACTAGGGGGCTGGTTAAGTGTTCAACTACCTCTCCTAGCATCTTAGTTCATTCAGTCTGCTGTATGAACTAGGAATACCATAGATTGGGTGGATTAAACAACAGAAATTTATATCTCTTAGTTCTGGAGACTGGGAAATACAAGAATCAAGGTGCAGGCAGATTCAGTGTCTGGCGAGAGCTCATAAGTTGTCTTCATTGAAATCCCACAGGACAGAAGGGGTGGAGATATATGGGTTTCTTTTAAAGATTTTTTGATGTGGACCATTTTTAAAGTCTTTACTGAGTTTGTTACAATATTGCTTTTTCTTTAAGTTTCATTTTTTTACAATGAGGCATTTGGGATCCTAGATCCCAGATCAGGAATCGAATCCACACACCCTGCATTGAAAGGCAAAGTCCCAACCACTGGGCCACCAGGAACGTCCCAGCAGGGTCTTTTTTATAGATCCCATTCAAGAGGGCTCCACCTTCATGTCTTAATCACCTCCTCAAACCCTACCTCCTAACACCATCACATTGGGGGTTAAGTTTCAACATATGAACTTCAGTTCAGTTCAGTTCAGTCGCTCAGTCGTGTCCGACTCTTTGTGACCCCATGAACTGCAGCACGCCAGGCCTCCTTGTCCATCACCAACTCCTGGAGTTAACTCAAACTCATGTGCATCGAGTTGGTGATGCCATCCAGCCATCTTATCCTCTGTTGTCCCCTTCTCCTCCTGCCCCCAATCCCTCCCAGCATCAGAGTCTTTTCCAATGAGTCAACTCTTCACATGAGGTGGCCAAAGTATTGGAGTTTTAGCTTTAACATCATTCATTCCAGAGAACACCCAGCACTGATCTCCTTTGGAATGGACTGTTTGGATCTCCTTGCAATCCAAGGGACTCTCAAGAGTCTTCTCCAACACCACAGTTCAAAAGCATCAATTCTTCAGCGCTCAGCTTTCTTGACAGTCCAACTCTCACATCCATGCATGATTACTGGAAAAACCATAGCCTTGACTAGACAGACCTTTGTTGGCAAAGTAATGTCTCTGCTTTGGAGGGATACAAACATTCAGTCTATAGCACCTAGGCTCTTGGCAGAAGGAAAAAGATGCAAGAAAGAAAGGTTTGGGATAGCTGACCCCATCAGGGAGTGTGGCTTGGCTGTATCATGCTGAGTTACTTCCCTACAGCTTCTCTTCACACCCTACTTCTAGCACAGCCATGGGCAGCTATGGGGCAGCATAAGAGCACTGGGCACCCAGGGACAGGGGAAGGTGGGGCAAGGAGCACTGCCCCAGGAGTCAGCAGCTGGCGAGCCTCTGCCTACTGCTATCTCACTGAATAGCATTACGCAAGTCCTTTCTATGGGCTGGGATTCTGTTTCCCCTTGTGCAGAAAGATGAAATTAGACAAAAACATTATTATAGTCAACTACCCCTACCTAGTTCTTGGTTAGGTCTACTTGCCAACTCCCAGCCCCCGGCAAAACCTCCATCCTCTATGACCCTTAGACTTTCTCCAAAAGCCAGAAACCACCCACAGAGAGACTGTCAGATCCTTCACGGCAGTGGCAGCCCTGTGTGTGTGTGTGTGTGTGTGTGTGTGTGTGCGCGCGCGCATGTATGCTGAAGGTGCTTTAGAAACCAATCTGAGTGTGTAGATTGTCTCTGCTCTTGGAGTGAACTTCTAGACTTATGGTTAGCAGAGGAAGGTCTGAGTTTGGTAGCCTGGAAAAAAATAGCTATTAACTCTTCCTACTCCATGTCTAGCTTCCCAGGTGGTGCAGTGGTAAAGAATCTGCCTGCCAATTCAGTAGACAAAAGAGACATAGGTTTGATCCCTGGGTCAGGAAGATCCCCTGGAGAAAGAAATGGCAACCCACTCCAGTATTCTTACCTGGAGAATCTCACAGACAGAGGAACCTGGCTGGCTGCAGTCCACGCAGTCACAAAAGAGTCAGACACAATCGAGCATGCACCCCAAGTCCAGCTTCAACAACAATATTCAAAGCATCTGACTATGGTTGCCTGTGTGTCGCAGGGTAATAGTCTCTCTCTCTTCCCTTTTCTCCCTGTCTCTCCTTTATTCCCCTCTCTTTCTCATTGTTATAACCTCAAAAGGAAAAAAAATTCTGAAAGGGTCACTTTATCCCTCCCCTCACCTCCAAAAAGGGTTGTATTCATTCTTTGTCCCCATAGCTGACATTCCAGTGACATCACTGGGGCCCCTGGACTCAGCAAATCTTGAAGTCAATTTACTTTCAACCAATAAATATACCCCTCCTTTGCCTAGACCAATTTAAGTTAAATTTCTATCACTACTGTCTCAAAAATTCCTAACTGACATAGTCCCCAAAAGAAACGGCAAATCTTTTTCTTAGAAGTGTATCTGGAGAACAAGCTATCTCAGCCCTGGGTAACAGCCCAAGGTCTAGAGCCTGTGCAGACTAAAGTACTGAGCACTGTCCAATTTAACCCCCTCCTCTTGTAATGTGAGTTAATCCCCATGGTCAGACAGAAAGCAGAAAACACATTCAATGACTTTCCAAAAGGCTGGAAAGTCTGAGCTGTCTCAGCAGGTGGGAGGGATACAGAAGGAAGGATGAGAGAATCCACCCCAGAATCCACACCTTACAGGAGTTCTGTCCTGGCACAGTGGGGAGAGATGGAGGAATTAGAAAGTCCAAAGACTGCCTTCAAGTTGCCTACAGTCTTAACAGGCAGACAGACTTCCCCCTTCAGCAGGTTGAGGAGGGGTCCTTAAGAAGCAGGACTGAGGACATACATGTTGACCCCCACCGACCAGCTGGACATTTGTGCATCTTGTGATGCTGAGCCAGAGACATCATGGGGAAGAGGTCCCTCTGCCTCCTGAGGCGGTTTCCTCCCAAGGTTGTCTTGGTCCAGGAATCTCACCTCCTTCCCACAGGAAACAAGACAAAGGATTATCTTAGCTCAGAGCCGGGAGCCTGGAAGCGGGTGTGACAACCGTTCTCTGGCCCTGCTAATCCAGGAGGGACATGGAGTCTGCACTTAGTATTTTCTGCTTTCTGTCTGACCACGGGGATCAACTCACATTACAAGAGGAGAAAATTAAATTGGACAGTGCTCAGCAATTTTGTGTGCAAAGGTTCTAGACCTAGGGCTGTTACCAAGGGCTGAGATACCTTGTTCTTAAGATACATTTCTAAGAAAAGGTATGCAGTTTCTTTTGGGAACTGCATCAGTTAGGAATCTTTGAGAGAGAAGTGATAGAAATTTAACTTAAATTGGTCTAGGGGATGCAGCTCTTAACCTATGAGGGTGGTGGCAGGGCATTGGCTTCACCCAGCCTGTCTGGTTTGAAGGCTCAAGGTCACCAATTAAAGGACTGGTTTTGGCTTCAGGGGGAAAAGCCATATCGGGGAGCCCCTGGAGAGATGCTCCATGGCCCAAGCAGCTGACCTCACTGGGTCAGGAGCTGACCCTGGACAAGCTTGTGCCCTGTCTTTAGGTGGGAGAGGCTGTTCCCAGACCCGGGACTCCCTAATTAAACAAATGTCTCCTCCTATATAGACTGGCTGGGATAGAGAGCATTAATGAGCTGAGGAAATGGCAACCCACTCCAGTACTCTTGCCTGGAAAATCCCATGGATAGAGGAGCCTGGTACGTTACAGTCCACGGGGTCACAAAGAGTTGGACACGACTGAGCAACTTCTTTTTTTCACTTTTTTTAATGAACTGAGGCCAGGAGCTCACTCCTCCAGGACTCTTTCAGGAGGGGAATTCCTGGGGGGCACAGCTCAGCCCAGTAAACTGGGGTGTCTTTACCCTAAAATATTAGTCCCGTGTTGTCTGACACTCAAACTTATCTGGACATCCTATATTGTTCTGTGTTCAATCTGGCAACAGGACATGCGGAGAGAAGAGTGGGCTTGGGGGCTGCTCTCTTACCCAGGTTCTTCTGTCTGCAGGTAGTAGATGTGGGAATCAGGACAAAGGGGAGTTCTCCAGTTTTCATTAGCATCCCCACCCAGTTCCACCTCACTGTGCTTGGATATCCACCGCCGGCCTTCACTGTGAGGGTCTCCAGCTGTCTGTCCTCAAGAGCGCTGACATCCTGGGTCTGACCACCTCACCGCTAGTCTGGGGCGAGACAGTGCAGCCCTTGACTGAGAGGGTGGAGAGGATTCTGCTGCACGATAGCACTGACCCACAGCCCAGGGGGCTAACTACAGGACCGGACCTCTGCAGGTGCAGCAGGCCAGCATGCCTCCCCCTCATCGCCATCATCAATCAATCGGCAGGGTCCTTGCACCCCACCCCTCCTCCAGTATCAGGAGAAAGAGCACAGGCTCACAACACGACACCCCTCTTCCCACCCCCACACCGTCAGCCCTGCCTGGTCACTGAGCTTCCAGCTCTGTGGAAGCCGCATCCCCTTGGGGCCTCAGTCTCCTCATCCAACCTTCGGAGGTGGGGCAGAGGGATGGACAAGATTCCAGCACCCTTGGTGCCAAGAGCTGTGCCACCTCAGGAAAGTCACAGACTTCTCTGTGCTGCTGTTTTTCCATCCATGAAATAGGAACATGTGGTCTTGTGTGAGGATTAAGGGGCTTCCATGGCGGCTCAGTGGTTAAAAAATACACCTGTAATGCAGGAGATACAGAAGACACAGGTTCCATCCCTGAATCGGGAAGATCCCCTGGAGGAGGAAATGGCAACACACGCCAGTATTCTTGCCTGGAGAATCCCATGAACAAAGGAGCCTGGCAGGCTACAGTCCATGGGGTCAAAATGAGTCAGACACGACTGAAGGGACTGAGTACCCATGTGTGCACATGAGGATAAAAGGAGAATGCCAAGCAGATACAATCTTTCAGAAACCTTGGCTGCTGTGTTGGCTGTTTTCCAATCCCTGTGCTCTGCGTTTCCCCATAGTGCCATCTTAGACAACGGTTTTTGGAACTTCCATCCTGTCCTTGCAGGAAAGACCATGGAATCTTTCCCTAGAGATCTTTCATGTTATGACTCAACATTTTAAAACATTTATCAAACTAACTGTGTTTGGCTTATGTTAGGCTCTTGGTCTTGAGTGGTCCTTTTGCAAGCGAGCATTCTCTAAAATTCCCATAGTCAAACAGCTTAGTTTCTTCTTGGAACTTGGTGCCCTTTCTGCTCGGCATCAGATCAAGGTAGAGTCTGCTTTTCCTGCACATTTAGTTCATCGTTACCTTCTTTCTTGGGACAGAGTTCCACTCCCACTAGGCAGAGAAAGCATTTTAGGTAAGAGCAGAATAAAGAACAGAATGGAATTTAACTTCATCCTTCCTTTAAAATCCAGCCCACAGGTCACAGGGGCTTCCTTGTTGGCTCAGATAGTAAAGAATCCACCAGCAACGCAGGGGATCTGGATTTGATCCCTGAGTTGGGAAGATCCCCTGGAGAAGGGAATGGCTACCCACTCCAGTCTTCTTGCCTGGAAAATCCCATCAACAGAGGAGCCTGGAGGGCTATAGTCCATGGGGTTGCAGAGTTGGACATGATTGAGTGACTAACACACACACACACACACACACACACATCAGGTCAGGTCAGTCCCAAAGAACCAGGAGCTGTTGCTGCTGCCACTGCAGGGAAACTCTAAGCACCCCCTCCCTCCAGCTCTCTTCCTCCTCCTCCTCCTCCTCCTTTCCCCAGTGCATCTCCACTCTTGCCCTGGAAAATGCAGCCACTGGTCCCTCTCCTCATTTTACAGATGGGAAAACAGAGGCCCAGAAAGACAAAGTCCCTGTCCAGGGTCACACAGGAAGACAGTGATTCAACTGATTCAATCATGAGATGGACATGAGGCCAGTATCCGCCCTGCAGGGAGGCTATGGAAACCCATGGACCAGTCCATACAAAGGACACATCATCCCAGGTGACACCCACACTCTCGGTGTACTGAAGGCTTTCTAGGGCCAGTTGCTTTTTATTTTGAACTAATTTCCAACCTATAAGGAAGTTCTGAGAATAACTGAGAGAAGTTCCATATGCCCCTTACTCGGATAAAACCATTCTTTAATGTTTTGCCACATTTGTTTCGTTGCTCTCAGATCAGGTAAAATAGGACAACTAACACACAGGCAACTGAAGAAAAAAAGTAGACAAGTTAGACTTCATCAAAATTTTAAAATTTTGTGCATCAAAGACACTATCAAGAACATGAAGACAGCCCATATTTGAAAATAATTGTGGATCATATATTTAAATGTCCAGAATATATTTTAAAAACTCTTAAAACACAGCAACAAAAACACTAATAACCCATTTTTCAAACGGGCAAAGGATTTGAATAGATATTTCTGCAAAGAAGATGTACAAATGGCCAATAAACACATGAAAAGTTGCTCAGTGTCATTAGCCATTAAGAAAATGCAAATCAAATCCACAGTGAGATATCACTTTATACACTAAGATGCCTCCAATTTTTTTTTTTAAAAAGGAAGATAGTAAGGGTTGACAAGGATGTTCAGAAATTAGAACTCTCATATGTGGCTAGTGGGAATGGAAAATGATGCAGCTCTTTAAGAAAGCACTTTGGTGGTTCCTCAAAAAGTTTATTTTTTTTTTTTTGATTGCTCACCGCTTTTGTGTAATAAAGTTTTATTAAACTATAAAGGAGACAGAGAAAGCTTCTGACATAGGCATCAGAAGGGGGCAGGAAGAGTACCCCCCTGGCTAGTCTTCAGCTGGATGTTATATAGTCACTGCTGCTGCTAAGTCGCTTCAGTCGTGTCCGACTCTGTGTGACCCCAGAGACGGCAGCCCAACAGGCTCCCCCATCCCTGGGATTCTCCAAGCAAGAACACTGGAGTGGGTTGCCATTTCCTTCTCCACTCAAAAAGTTTAATAAAGAGTTATCATGTGATAAATGCTATACTGTTTAATATAGAGTTACCACATGAGAAACTCTATACCATTTAATATAGACTTAGCACGTGAGAAACCCTATACCTTTTTTTTGGTCAAAAGGTGAAGAGAGCTAAACAGCAGGCATGTAAGGGTGTTTTGGCTAACACAGTCTCTCCCCCAGAGTCATTCCCTAGCCTTGGTCTTGCCTCCCAAATTCCAGCCAGACAAGTGGAATGAGAATCTAAACAAACACCAGAGTATCACCCAGATTTCAAGTTCCCTTAAGAAAGAGGCTGATTAAGAGGAATGGAGAGGATCAGAGAAGTTAAATTCAACTAACAGCTATATACCATCTAATATAGAATTGCCATGTGATAAATGCTACACTGTTTAGTATAGAATTACCACATGATAAACTCTATACCATTTAATATAGAGATACCATATGATAAACTTTATACCATTCAATATAGAGTTATCATGTGACCCAGTAAATCTACTCCAATCAATATACTCTGGAAAAATGAAAATAATGTCCACACAAAAACTTGTATACAAATGTTTATATTAGAGCAGCTTTATTTATCATAACTAAAAAGTGGAAGCAATTCACATGTCCATCAACTGATGAATGGATAAACAAACATAGCCTAGCCATACAATGGGATATTGTTTGGCCGTAAAAGAATAATGATGATTCTTGCTACAATATAAATGAACCTTGAAAATAATCACACTAAATGAAAGAAGCAGAAACAAAGACCATATATTATGTGATTCGGTTTCTATGAAATGTTCAGAATAGACAAATCCATGGAGACAGGGAGGAGATTAGTGGTTGCCAGAGACTGGAAGGAGAAGGGCAATGGGGACTAGCTGCTAATGGGTACAGGGTTTCTTTTTAGGATGTTGAAAATGTTCTGGAACTAGTCGTGACGGCTGCACATCTTTGTGAATATTCTCAATGTGTGATTAAAAGATGGGATGTGAATTATATCAGTAAAAACATGTGAAATTGTCCTTAATTTTCTGTAGTCTGAAACAATGCAACAGTGGGGTTATCTTGATCCTAGAGCTGAGGTAGGATTTCCCCCATGAAATCATATGGGACTGGGTTTTTTCTGTTGTTTTTTGTTTGTTTGTTTTTGGTGTTTTGGTCTTTTTGCAGGAGTAGTTTTCTGCCTCTTCTATGGAAATAGGTTTATTTGTAAGTTCATTTTACCTCAGTCACAACTGATTTTGGAAAACCACATTCCTTAATAATTTATCTATTTCATCTAGGTTTTCATATTAATGTGTATTGGAATGTACAAAGTAGTGTCTTTTGACATTTAAACTTTCTCTCTGTTGATAGGTACTATTCTTCCCATCATACCCTCAAAATTGTTGTAGTTTTTGCTCTGCAAATAAATATATTAAATGCTCACCATCAACCTTTTAACCTACATTTCCCCAATTGCCTCTTGGTTGGATCCAGCTCATCATCTAGTTTTGTTGTTGTTTAGTCACTAAGTCATGTCTGACTCTTTGCAACCCCATGGACTAAGCCCTCCAGGCTCCTCTGTCCACGGGATTTCCCAGGCAAGAAGACTGGAATGGGTTGCCATTCCCTTCTCCAGGGGATTTTCCTAACCCAGGGATCAGACCCACATCTCCTGCAGTGCCTGCCTGCATCTGCAGGCATATTCTTTACTACTGAGCCACCAAGGAAGCCCCCAGGACAGAGTACATCAAAAACATGATTACAGGCACATTCCAGGCTGACTGTGCTATCCTGACTATTGCTGCTGGTGTTGGTGAATTTAAAGCAAGCATTTCCAAGAGTGGGCAGATCCATGGGCATGCCCTTCTAGCTTACCCTCTGTGTGTGAAAGAGCTAATCATTGGAGGTAACAAATGGATTCCACTGTGCCACCCTACAGCCAGGAGATTTCTCTGAAAGGATGCCTGTGAACTATATTCTTTGAGATCTTCAACCTTTGATACTTGAAGGACAATTTAACTAGATAGAAAGTTTTTACTTCACACTTTATTTCCTTGGCGTTTCCCTGGTAGCTCAAATGGTAAAGCATCTACCTACAATGCAGGAGACCCAGGTTCAATCCCTTGGTCAGGAAGATCCCCTGGAGGAGGGAATGGCAACCCACTCCAGTATTCTTGCCTGGAGAATTTCATAGACAGAGGAACCTGGCGGGGTATAGTCCACGGGGTCTCAAAGAGTCAGGCACGACTGAGCAACTAACACTGACACACTTATTTCCTTAGTCTCTTGAAAATGTTGCTCTGTCTGTTGTTGCCTGGCTTTGTATGTTGCTCTTGGGATGTCTGATCATAGCCTAATTTATTATCCGCATAAAATAATTTGGTATATTCTTTTAGCCTGGGTGACCTGATCATATTTTCTAATAATTTTTATCAGTGTATATCTTGGAGTGGATAGCCTCAGGTCAATTTCTCAGTTTTCTGGGAATTTGTATATATATATTTTAAATCTTTGTATTTTATATTGGAGTATTGCCAATTAACAATGTTGTGATAGTTTCAGGTGGACAGCAAAGGGACTCAGCCACACATGTACATGTGTCCATTCTTCTCCAAACTCTGTTCCCATCCAGGTTGCTATATAACATTGAGCAGAGTTCCCTGTGCTATACAGTAGGATCTTGTTGGTTATTCACTTCAAACACAGCAGTATGTACATGTCCATCCCAAACTCCTTAACTATCCCTTCCCCGCATCTTTCTCCCCAGCAACCGTAAGTTCGCCCTCTAAGTCTGTGAGCCTGTTTCTGTTTTGTAAATAAATTCGTTTGTATCATTTCTTTTTAGATTCCACATATAAGGGATGATGTTTCTCCTTCACTGTCTGACTTACTTCACTCAGCATGACAGTCTCTTAAGTCCATCCATCTTGCTGCAAATGGCATTATTTCATTCTTTTTAATGGCTGAGTAGTAATCCATTGTGTGCATGTGCCACTTCTTTATCCATTTCTCTGTTGATGGACATTTAGGCTGCTTCCATGTCTTGGCTGTTATAAACAGTGCTTGTGTACAGGACTTAGTATTCCATGTCTACTCTTTCATAAACAGCCCCTTTTATTAAACCTCCTTGAATTATTCTAAGTCTGCTGCTTTCTGCTTCCACCCTCACCAATACCTTTCATCATCATTGTCATCACCATCACGTAATGGTTTTGACCTTGGGTGTTTATGCCTCCTGGTTATGGCTGCTGTGTCTGCTCTTCAGACAAGTCCCATGGTTTGTCCAGGTTCTGTCTGGTTGAGATGAGCCCTCTGTGTGAGGGAGAGGAAAGCACCCCAGGCCTGAAAATGAGACAGAAGAAGGCAGGACAGTCACAAGGCCCTGCTGCCAGGGACTTATCTTAAGGCAGCCCTCTGGCCTGTCACCTGCTCTCAGCCACCATCTCCCACTAGGGTTTTAGGATCTGAAGGTGGGAGGGTGACAGGTAACACCCATGCATTGTACCGAGCTCTCCTCCCTGGCCTGGTAGGCTCTGGCCAGTGTCCCCCAGGAAACCACACCCTCTTCCTGATTGGATGGGGCTGGAGGGGGCTTGGAGGCTCTAGATGGCCGTGGGTCAGGAGTGACTGGCCAGTCTCCAGTTCTGCCCAGGACAAAACAACCTCAGCAGCCCGCTTCCTGCCAGGGGCGGGGAGGGCAGGCCAGGCCATTCAGACATGAGGAGCCATGTGATCTCTTTTTATAGCACCTACATTTGAACTGGGCCAGGTTCTAACTCATTCATTCAATAAACATTCATGGAATTCTTACTCTCGTCAAGGTGTCCAGGGTACAGCAGTGAACAGAACAGACAAAGCCTTATATTTGGGAAGCTTATGTTCTAATAGAAGGAGATAGACCCATAAAATGAAGTAACTAAAATATATAGTATACTGTGTGTGTGCTCAGTTGCTCAGTCATAGCCAACTCCTGTGACCCCATGGACTACAGAGCCCGCCAGGCTCCTCTATCTGTGGGCGTCTCCCAGCAAGAACACTGGAGTGAGTTGCCATTTCCTCCTCTGGAAGATCTTGCTGACCCAGGGGTCAAACCCACGTCTCCTGCATTGGCAGGTAGAATCTTTACCACTATCACCACCTGGGAAGCCCCATTTAATATATTAGAAAGTGATCATTCTAAGGAGGAAAATAAAGCAGAGAAGAGGGAGGGCTGTGTTAGGGGCTGTTGAGTTGTTGGCAGGAAGCTCAGGAAGAACTCACCAGGGAGGTGATATTGGAGCAAAGATTTGAAGGAGGTGAGAAGGTTGCTTCAATGGTTTTAGGGGAAGAGGGAGCCAGGCAACACTACAGTGAGTTGCAACATTCAAGAATGGCAAAGAGGTCAGCATTAGGGAGTGAGTGAGATGAGAGAGAGAGGAAACGGGATCAGAGAGGTGGTGAGGGCTGAACAGAGCAGAGCCTTCCGGTTCAGACTTGGGCTAACTTTACTCCAAGTAAGATGGGGCCATCAGGGTTTAAGGCCAAAGATGGATATGATCTGACTCATGACCTAACACTCAGTGTGTCCATGTCTGGTCTGAAGAGCTGGCCCCAAGGACTCTTCTGCTTCTTCTCCATCCTCCTCAGAGTTCTGGGTCTCAGCCCCATTTCTCAGCTTCTAAGTTTTAACCAATTCCAGGGGGGCACAGTTTCTTCTTTTGGTATCTCCCTCCTTGACACCTAGTTTTAACCAGTTCCGGGGGCACAGCTTCTTCATTCGGTGTCTCCCTCCTTGACACCTAGAGTTCTCATGATATTTCAGATTTTCATGGCTAATTAACAATTTTAGGGGATTCCCTGGAAGTCCAGTGGTTAAGACTCCACACTTCCACTGCAGGGGCCAATGGGTTTGATCCCTGGTAGGACTTCCCTGGTGGCTCAGACAAGCGTCTGCTTACAATGCAGGAGACCCAGGTTCAATCCCTGGGTTGGGAAGATCTTCTGGAGAAGGAAATGGCAACCCACTCCAGTATTCTTGCCTGGAAAATCCCATGGATGAAAGAGCCCGGTAGGCTACAGTCCACGGGGTCGCAAAGAATCAGACATGACTGAGCGACTTCACTTCACTCACTTCACTGGGGAACTAAGATTCCAAATGACACATGGCCAAAAATAAATAAATAATAAACAGTTTTTTAAAGGTTTACACATAGAAAAAAAAGCAAATAAAAATAAAAAATAAGAGCAAACAAGTAACTTTATGTTAAATGCTGCTGCTGCTAAGTCACTTCAGTCGTGTCTGACTCTGTGCGACCCCATAGACGGCAGCCCATCAGGCTCCTCCATCTCTGGGATTCTCCAGGCAAGAACACTGGAGTGGGTTGCCATTTCCTTCTCCAATGCATGAAAGTGAAAAGTGAAAGGGAAGTCACTCAGTCGTGTCTGACCCTCATCGACCCCATGGACTGCAGCCTACCAGGCTCCTCCGTCCATGGGATTTTCCAGGCAAGAGTACTGGAGTGGGGTGCCATCGCCTTCTCCTACGTTAAATGGTCTCTGTTAAAATAATCAACATGGTTCCTGTCTTCAGCTGGCCCTTGGCTGTACCCTCAGTGGCAGACCTTCCCCTGTGAATGAAACCCAGTCTCTAGTTCTGAGGATGACCTGAAGGTGATAAAAGGGAGATTTCCCTCATATTCACTGCAGATGAGTTTCCCAGTACTGCCAAAGCATAGTACCACAAATTCCTTAGCTTGAAACAACAGAAATTGGTTCTCTCATCATTCTTGGAAGCCAGAAGTCCAAAATCAAGGTGTTGGCTGGGTCTTGCTCCTTCTGTAGTTTCTAGGGGAGGATTGTTTCTGGCCTCTTGCAGCTTCTGGTGGCTTCAGATGTTCATTAGTGTCGTGTGGCAGCATCCCTCCAATCCCTGCTACTGTCTTCACATCACCTTCTCTTCTCTGAGTCTCAGATCTCTTTCTCGCTCTCTCTTTTTTTTTAATTATTTATTTTTGGGTTCTCCCGGTCTTAGTTGTTGCATGCAGGATCTTCAATCTTTGTTGTGGTTTGTGGGATCTAGTTTCCTGATTAGGGATTAAACCCAGGCCCCTTTCACTAGGATCACAGAGTCTTAGCCACTGGACCACCAGAGAAGTCCCTGTTGGTATTTTTAAAACAACTTTATTGAGATATAATTCACATACCATACAATTCATCCATTGAAAGTTTGTCATTCATGCTAAAGAAATCTGCAGCTAGTGGTGAACTGAAGGTGATTAAAACAATTTTAAAAATCTAATTAAATTTTTTTAAATGTATTGTTCAATAGCTTTTAGTACATTGCAGATATATGCAACCATCATCATAGACATCTTAGAACATTTTCATCACCTTATCATGCCATTACCCCCCTCCACCACCCCTATCATCACCTTCAGCCCTAAGCAACCACTAATCTTCTTTCTACCTTTATATTTGCCTATATTGGATAGTTCATATAAATGTAATCATAAACCATATGGCATTTTGTGTTAGGCTTCTTTCACCTAGCATAATATTTTCAAGATTTATCCATGCTGTAGATTTATGTATCAGTATTTCACTCCTTTTCATAGTCAAATAGTATTCCATCCTGTGGACATATCACATTTTGTTTGTTCAGTCATCCACAGATGATTGGGTTACTTCCACCTTTAGGTGATTATGAATAATACTGCCATGAACCTCCATGTACAAGTTTTTATGTGGACATATGTCTTCATCTCTCTCAGTTATATACCTAAGAGTGAAATTGGTGAGCTATTATAGAAAAACTATGTTCAGTCATTTGAGGAATTCATATATATAATTATGTATAATATTCATTTCATATATAATTTTAATATACTTCTCTATGTTGATAAAGCCACCAGGGCTTCCCTAGTGACTCAGACAGTAAAGAATCCGCCTGCAATGAGGGAAACCTGGGTTCAATCCCTGGGTCGGGAAGATCCCAGAGAAGGCAATGGCAACCCACTCCAGTATTCTTGCCTGGAGAATTCCATGGACAGAGGAGCTTGATGGACTACAGTTCATAGCATCGAAAAGAGTCAAACACAACTGAGCAACTAAGCCCAACATGTTGCTAAAGAGCTGTCATATTTATCCTTTTAAATGGCTATTTTATAGCTCACTGAATTTAATATTCTTAATATAATTAACTGTTCTAATCTGATAGTGCCTAGATTTTTCTTATTAGTTTAATTAATGCTACTATGAAAATCTTTAACTATGTAGACTTTTAGATCAATTTTCCTCAGCCTCAACCCTATAGACAATTTGGGGTCAGATAATCTTCTGTAGGGGTCAGGGGGCTTTCCTGTGTATTGCAGGGTAGTTGACAGCATTCTGGGTCTCAAGCCCCTTACCCAAATCGTGACCAAAAGTATCTCCAGACATTGCAAAAATGCACCTGACTGAGAGCCATGGTCTTAGATATTTTCTCAAGATAAACTCCCAAGGGGACTTCCCTGATGGTCCAGTGGTTAGGACTCTGCTCTTTCACTGCGGGGGTGCGTGTACAATCCCTGGTAGGTGAATGAAGATCCCACATGCTGTGTGGTGTGGTCAAAAACGTTAAATATATAAAATAACAAATGCCCAAGAATGAGATTCACTGATAGAGGCTACGAGTCTGTTCATGGGTCTCAATGCCAGGCAGTGGCCAACCCTCCAGGGATGGCAGCAGTTCACAGCCTCGTCACAAGGGTCAGGAGAAGGGGATGAAGGATCCTCGTTGGACACCTATGAAAGAGCAGACCTCACCAAGAGTGGCTGCCCACTGTTGCTCACACACTTGCAGGGGGCGCCTTTCACAGAACAGCCCAGGGACGTGTCCTAGACCGATGTCATTCATTCGGAGTACAATGCATGATGTGAATGCAGAGCCTCTAGCTCACAGTCAAGAAGAAGCACACGGTGGCTTAGATCCTGAAGGTTCTCCGCAAACAGAGCAGAGGAGGGCGGGAAGGAGCAGAGAACAGAGAGAGGGCACAGGAGAGGGGAGGGAGCCAGCCCTGCCTGGAGGGCAACACTCATGAATGGTGGAGTGGGGGACACACGTGAGGACGGGCTCATGAATGGCCAGCCCGGAACGTCCACATGAGGGATATTAATAGAGCCATTCCGGGAGAGGACACCCTGTGCTGGGCAGGGTCAGACACAGGACCAGGCCTGGGTGTACGGGAAGCAGGCCCCGTGAGAGCCCTACCACAGGAAGTGGGGGAGGCGCTGGCAGGGCTCTGATGTCAACCTGGTTGGCTCTTTCCCCTGACACCACTCCCCAGGGAAGGCAGCCACCCCCACAAGGGCTAGCCACATCCTCCTTGATGGCCTGGACCTAGAGCTGTGCTCCCCCGTTTGAATGGCTGTGTGGAGTGATGAGAAGGACCAGAAAGTAAGTCACACCTAGTAGGTGTGACTGGAAAATCAGAAAGGGGCATTGTACTGGGCTGAGCTGTGTCCCCTAAAACTCACACCACCCAGAACCTCAGAATGCAACCTTATTTGGAAATAGGATCTTCGCCAATGTCATTAGCTAAGATGAGATCATACTGGAACAGGAAGGGCCTTGAATCCAACATGACTGGTGTCCTCATAAGAAGAGGAGACAGGGACTTCCCTGGTGGTCCAGCACTTAAGAATGTGCCTTTCAGTGCAGGGGACTTGGGTTCAATCCCTGGTCAGGGAACTAAGATTCTGCATGCTTCAGGACTTACATGCACAGGAACTATTGAGCCCGTGCACTCTGGAGCCCATAGAGAGAAGTCTGTGCACCACAACGAAGATCCTGCCTGCCATAACTAAGATCCAATTTAGCCAAAAATAAATACATAAATAAATGAAGAGGAAACACACAGATACAGACAGACATGTAAGGAGAAAGCCATATAAAATCCGAGTCAGAGATTAGAGCCACATGTCTACAAGCCAAGGAACACCAAGGAATTCGTGAAACCACCAGAACTGGAAGATGCAAGGAAGGATCCTTACCTTGAGCCTTAGAAGAGAGCATGGCTCTGCCAATACCTTGGTCTCTGACTTCCAGCTTTTAGAACTGCGACAGCATGAATCTCTCTTGTTTTAAGCCACCCAGTTTGTGGTGCTTTGTTGCAGCAGCCTCAAGAAAGGACAGGGACATCTAGTATTTGCAAAGGATCTTTGATCTGATATCCTTTTGTTTATGCCTTAGATCTCTGGGGGACTTAGCCTTTATGGGGCAACACAGTACAGAAAGGCAGAGTTTGGGGTCCAGGAGTCAGCCTGTTGGCATTCAGATTTCAGTCCCACCTCTCACTAGTGTGACAGATTGAACCGTCAAAGAGGGCTGCAGGATCTCCTACACTCCATGCTCTTTCTACAATGGGGACTTGACTCTCCTCCCATTGAAAAGGGGGTCCGTGTTCCCTCCTCTTGAATCTGGACAGGCTTGTGAATAAGGCAGAATAAGCCCTGTGACTTCTCTGGCTGGGTCATAAAAGGTGGAGGAGCTTCTGTTTTGCTTGCCCAGCGGAACACTTGTACTGAAGTCCTGAGCTGCCGTGTAAAGAGTCCAACAGCCTCGAGACTGCCATGCTGTAAGGAAGCCCAAGCTAACCCACCCATCCTGAGGCCTCATGGAGAAGGATGTTCCCCACCTATAACTGCTCTGCCACCATCTGACTTCTGGGACAATCTGACTTCTGGGACAAAAGACCTTGAACTAGCCCTTCTCATATTCCTGACCCACAGAAATTGTAAGAGAGAAGAAAACACTTTTTAAGCCCCCAAGTTTCAGGGTGATTTGTCATGCAGCAATTGATAACCAGATGCTAGCTGTATTTCAGGGAAAGCCACTGCAGCCTCTCTTTGCTTATTGATAATAGTACCTGACTCATGGGGCAGTGGAACGATTAAATGAAATGTGTAGGCTGCTTATCACAGGGCCTGGCACAAAGTTAAGTACTCAATACAAATTATCAATTGTGCCCATTATTATTATGATTACTATATATAACTGCTTTATACACAGTTACTATATATACTTTCCACCAAGAAACCAGTTGTGCAGAGAAAGACAAACATCACATGATACATGTAGAGCCTTTTTTAAAATGGTACAAATAGAACAGTCTTATGGACTCTGTGGGAGAGGGAGAGGGTGGGAAGATTTGGGAGAATGGCATTGAAACATGTAAAATATCATGTATGAAACAAGATGCCAGTCCAGGTTCGATGCATGATACTGGATGCTTGGGGCTAGTGCACTGGAACGACCCAGAGGGATGGTATGGGAAGGGAGGAGGGAGGAGGGTTCAGGATGGAGAACACATGTATAACTGTGGTGGATTCATTTTGATATTTGGCAAAACTAATACAATTATGTAAAGTTTAAAAATAAAATAAAATTTAAAAATAAGTGAATAAATAAAATGGTACAAATGAAGCTGTTTACAAAACAGAAATAAATTCACAGATGTAGAAAACAAACTTAAAGTTACCAGGGTATAAGGGGGACTGAGGTGAAGTGAAAGTCGCTCAGTCATGTCCGACTCTTTGTGACTCCATGGACTGCACTGGGGTGTAGTCAAACCGAAGTCTCCTGCATTGCAAGTGACTCTTTACCAGCTGAACCACAAGGGAAGATAAATTGGGAGACTGAGACTGACAAATACATACTACTATATATAAAATAGGGATTCTCAGGTGGTGCTAGTGGTAAAGAACCTGCCTGCCAATGCAGAGGATGTAAGAGATGAAAGTTCGATCTCTGAGTTGGGAAGATCTCCTGGAGAAGGGAATAGCAACCCACTCCCGTATTCTTGCCTGGTGAATCCCATGGATAGAGGAACCTGGTGGGCTACAGTGCATATGGTTGCAAAAAGTCAGACACAACTGAAATGACTTAGCATGCACGTACACACATATATAAAATAGATAACTAGTAAGAACCTACCGTAGAGCACAGGGAACTCTATTCAATACTTGTGATGATCTATATGGGAAAAGAATCTAAAAAAAGAGTAGATATATGTATATGTATAACTGATTCACTTTGTTGTACAGCAGAAACTAACATTGTAAATCACTATACTCCAATAAAAATTAATTAATAAAAAGTCAGTTGTATCTATTCTGGGGAGCAGGAACTGATCTTTCAGCTCCAGTTAAGCCTTCAGACATTGCAGCCCCTGTTGATATCCTGGTGGTGACCACACAAGAGATGGGCCGGAACCACCCAGATTCCTGATCCACAGAACCTGTGGGATTATAATGTTTGTTTTTCAAGTCATTGCATGCATGCTTAGTTGCTTCAGTCATGTCCGATTTCTTTGTGACCCTATGGACTCTAGCCCACCAGGATCCTCTGTTAGGGTTCATTTGTTATGCAGCAGTAGATAACTAATACAGGTAGGTATTGTTCTATTTTATAGATGAGGAAAGTATGGCATTCATTCACCCCTCCAACAACTACATATTGAGTGTCTACTATATGCCAAGCACTGTCTAACCTCTGGGACCTAACAGACAACAAGGAATACAGAGCTCCCCTCCTCACCTAGCATAGGACACATGCAGGTTAAGTAATGTGGTCTCAAGTCACAGTGAAATGACACAACCAGGATTCAGCTTCAATCTACCTGTCTCTAATTCTGTGACCCCAACACCCAGGGCTTTCCTCACCCCACAAATTAATTTCTTGGGGGCTGATGACCTCATCTCCCACTGCCCACCCCCCTGGAGTAGTCTAGAGAGAGACATCCTGGTGGAGGTGCAGATCTATGCGGGGTGCAACTGGTGAAGAGGGCAGGTGGTGTGCCCTCCCTTGCCCCCTACTCTCAGAGATCTGCTGGGTGCTGGCAAGTCAGGCACTTAGGCCCCAGAAGAAACTCTGGGAAGGGGAGGAGAGTGGCAAGAATGTCCCCAGGGTGGAGCACTCAGGGAATAAAACCAACCAATAAATATAATGTCCCTTCTCGGCAATCAACTTACTAGGATCATTTTTTTACATGGGGGCAAGGTAGTTTTTGGATAGACTCCCACACCTTTTAAAGATCATTTAAAATACTCATTGTTCATGGCCAAAAAGAGATGACGCCTGCTCTCAGGGTCCACCCGTCTGTTTCAGTCTGTCTGGCTCAGAGGTGAGGCTCATAATCTTTTCTTCTAGAACAACACAGTCCCCACCTCTTCACCCCATCACCAGCATCTGAACTAAATCTCAGTTCTTCAGAGGTGTCTACTTGTGTGTGAGAGTGGGGTAGGACCCACACCTGTCTGGGTGAGTTTAAGTTTCACTGGACTCCTGATCTGCTGTGTGTGAGGACTGCCATGCTCTCAGGAAGCCCAAACTAGCCTGATACCAGTCAGGGTTCTTGACCTTCCCCAATCAATAGAAATTGATAAGAAGCCAGACAAGAAATGCAGGCAAGGCTTTACTGGTTTTTGCTGCAGCAGGGGGAAGCAAAAACAGGTAACAGGTTCCCTTGCTCAGTTCCCAAAGTGAGGAGAGCTGGTTCCTTATATAGGGTAAGGTAGGGGTACATTTAAAGAGCTTCTTGACCAGGGTGAAAGAGGAGAGTGAAAAAAGCTGGCTTGAAAATCAACATTCAGAAAACTAAGATCATGGCATCCGGTCCCATGACTTCATGGCAAATAGAAGAGGAAAAAGTAGAAGCAGTGAGGTTTTATTTTCTCAGGCTCTAAAATCACTGCAGATGGTGATTATGGCCATTAAATTAAAAGACACTTGCTCCTTAGAAGGAAAGCTATGACAAACCTAGAAAGTGAAAGTGAAGGTGTTAGTCCCTCAGTCGTGTCCAACTCTTTGCAATCCCATGGGCTATAGCCCACCAGGCTCCTCTGTCCATGGGATTCTCCAGGCAAGAATACTGGAGTGGGTAGCCATTTCCTTCTCCAGGGGATCTTCCCAACCCAGAGATTGAACCCAGGTCTTCTTCATTGCAGGAGATTCTTTAGGACAAACATAGACAGCGTATTAAAAAGCAGAGACATCACTTCACCCACAAAGGTTGCTATAATCAAAGCTCTGATTTTTCCCAGTAGTCATGTTCTAATGTGAGAGTTGGACCATAAAGAATGCTGGGCACTGAAGAATTGGTACTTTTGAATTGCGGTACTGGAGAAGATTTTCGAGAGTCCCTTGGACTGCAAGGAGATCAAACCAGTCAATCCTAAAGGAAATCCATCCTGAATATCCATTGGCAGGACTGATGCTGAAGCTGAAGCTCCAATACTTTGGCCACTTGATGTGAAAAGCCAGCTCACTGGAAAAGAACCTGATGCTGGGAAAGATTAAAGGCAAAAGGAGAAGGGAGGGGCAGAGGATGAGATGGTTAGATAGCATCACTGACTCAATGCACATGAATGAGAGCAAACTCCAGGAGACAGTGGTAGACAGAGGAGCCTGGCATGCTGTGGTCCACAGGCTCACAAAAAGCTGGATACGACTTAACAGCTGAACAACAACGACAGGGATGTGTCTAAGTGGGGCTGGAGGGGTGGCTTAGGTGGTTTGCCTACCTCCTTGGTGATGTGTGCAGGGGGCATGCACAGCACCCTGCTTTTGCTCCCAACACCCTATTTTTGCTTCCAGCTCTTCAGAAGTAGCAGTTGAAATTTTTTTTGTTCATTTTGTATCTTGTTGTCCATAACTTGCCCCCAACTGCTTGGCCACACAGTTATTTTTAGTCCCTTACAATTTGTTTGTATTTTGTTGCTCCAGGAGACATTTGTCCAGGTGCAACCACTGCAGCAAAGGGTCCCAGGTCCCAGCCTGTCTCAAGCCCACCTGGAAAAGCCCTGAGCCCATCTGAAGAGAGAGAAATGCTTAGCCCCTGTTGCTAAGACAGCTCAGCTGCTGTCGGCCTTAAAAACAAACAAACAAGAATGAAGTGGACTTTTAAAAATCATCCATTTTCCACCCTCTTGTTTAAACAGAGAAAAAACTGAGGCCCAGAGAGGAGAAGCCAGTGTCCAGGACACAGAGCCAGTTTCCTGCCTCTGTTCCCCGCTTACCTCCTGTGCTCAGACACACACACCAGGAGCCTTGAGAGCCCCGTGAACTAGTTAACATTGACTGAGCACATCCTGGGGCCCTGTGACTATGGGAAGCATCTCACTTATGGGAAGAGAAAGTGAGCAGAGCCCGGCTCTGCAGGGCAGGTGAAGGGTGGGAGGAGTTCAGATTTCATTCCTAGTATATCATCTTCCCCGCCCCTTCCCTCATTTATTTCCTCCCATCTCTCTCTAATGGGCCCCAATTATACCCCACCCGTTTTTAAATAATTCAACTTGTTTCAGTAAAGAGCCATCAGCTTTGATGTTGTACACACATTTTTAAGTCTGTGAAGGCAAGAAAAGTGAGGAACAAAGCAAGCCTCTCTGATCATCTCTTTCTTTTCCTCCTTCTCCTGCCCATCCTCTCCTCTACTGTCCCAGCAGAGTATACCTTCCACCCTGCAGCGGGAAGCCAGGGTTCTGAGCAGAAGCTGTGCTCCACCGCCGGCCAGGCTCCTGGCTGTCAGCACCCATGGCCAGCGGGATTGTTGCAAACTCTGTCACTCTAACGGCTGATAAAGACCCACAAACCACTCGCCTGCAGCCTGGGCTCCTGGTCCTGATAAGTTGGGCCTGTCAGCACTGCGTCCACACCTTCTCCTGGCTCAGCCTCCCGAGGCCCATCCCTGCTCTGGGCTTCCTGTTGCCTGTTTACAGCCAAGCCCTGGCCACCGTGCCTAGGCCAGGCCACAATCACCTTGAGATGACCCTAGGGATCCAGGCTTGCAGCAATAGATTGGGAAGGACAATTTGCTCTGGATATGGAGGGGGTCCAACTGTGATGGACACTTTCTGCCCCGAGTACTGTTCAGGCCCCTATTTCCAGACTGGGCCATGTGGGATTCTGACTGTCTAAGGCAGTTCAGCACCCTCCTAGCCCTTCCTAGGGCAGCCAGCTAGACCAAGGCTATGATCTTAACCCCCGGAAGACTTAACCACAGCTTCCCTGGTGGCTCAGCTGGTAAAGAATCCACCTGCAATGCAGAAGAACTGGGTTCGATTCCTGGGTTGGGATTATCCCCTGGAGAAGGGAACAGCTACCCACTCCAGCATTCTGGCCTGGAGAATTCCACGGACCGTATAGTCCATGAGGCTGAGTCCAAGAGTTGGACATGACTGAGTGACTTTCACACACACTCAAGGCGGTACTGGTAGTCGTAACTACGGAAGGGGCACCATCTGCTTTGAGTGGGCAGAGGCCAGGGATGCTGCAAAGCACAGGACAGCTCTATGACAAAGGATTATCTGGCCCCAGGCTTCCCTGGTGGCTCAGTGGTAAAGAATCCACCCTGTGATGCAGGAGACATGGGTTTGATTCCTGATCCGGGAAGATCCCACATGCTGCGAAGCAACTAAGCCCATGTGCCACAACTATTAAGCCTGTGCTCTAGAGCCTGGGAGCTGCAACTACTGAGCCCATGTGCCACATCTACTGAAGCCCAGATGCCTAGAGCCTTTGTTCAGCAGCAAGAGAAGCCACCACAATGAGAAACCATCGCATTGCAATTAGAGAGTAGCCCCTGCTCGCTGCAACTAGAGAAAAGCCTGAGCAGCAAGAAAGACCTAGCACAGCCAAAAAAAGAGAATTACCTGGCCCCAAATGCCAACAGTGTCGAGACTGAGAAACCCTGAGCTGGACACCATAGGGGGCAAAGCCTGGAAGTGGGGTCTGCAAATGCCTCACCCAGAGATGCAGAAGCCAAGCTCAGGCACTGTCTGGGAGCCAGGCAGAGCCCTATCCTCATGTACCAAATGACTTGGGACAAGTTAGACTAAGGCAGCATCTTCCCAAGACTGGCCCCACCAGGTCCTGTCATTCCCTCAGCCATCATATTCAGGTACATCCTGACCTTGCAGCCTCTTATCTGAGCTCATCCTAGGAAGGACATAGGAAATAATAGCAGCTGTTTTCCTGAGCTCCAACTATGATTGGGCACTGGGCCAGGAATTTTACTTCCTCTAATGTTTCTACAAGGGGCTTCCCTGGTGGCTCAAATGGTAAAGAATCTACCTGCAATGCAGGAGAACTGGGTCCGATCCCTGGGTCAGGAAGATCCCCTGAAGAAGGAAATGACTACCCACTCCAGTTTCTACACAGCAACTCCAGGAGGGAGGGGTTATTGCCAACCCCTTATAACAGACAAGGAAACTGAGGCTCAGAGCTGTTACCTGATTTACCTGAGGTCACTATTATGGCCATATTGAAGCCCCAAACCCTAGTGCTTGAGAGTTACCTTATTTGGAGGTAAGGTCTCTGTGGGTGCATGCTAGTCACTTCAGTCATGTCTGACTCTTTGCTACCCCCATGGACTGTAGCCCGCCAGAATCCTCTGTCCATGGGATTCTCCAGGCAAGAATACTAGAGGGGGTTGCCATTTCCTCCTCCAGGGGATCTTCCCCACCCAGAGATCAGACATGAGTGTCTTATGTCTCCTGCATTGGCAGGTGGGTTCTCTACCACTAGCCCCACCTGGGAAAACCCAGAGTCTCTGTAGAGGTGAACAGATGTAAATAAGGTCTTTGGGGTAGGTCCTGACCCCATAAGATTGACCTCCTCATAGAAGGGGGAAATTTGGACAGAAATGTGCACACACACAGACCTAAAGGCAGAGATCGGGGTGATGCACCTACAAGTCGAGGAATGCTAAGATTGCCAGGAAACCACCAACAGCCAGGACGACACAAGATTCCCTCACAAGCTGCTGACACTGTGATCTTGGGCTTCTGGCCTCCAAGACTGTGAGACAAGAAACTTCTGTTGCTTCAGCTACCCAGTTTGTGGTGTTTTGTACAATAGCCCTCAGGGGACTAATACAGTCGTACAGGTGCTAGGGGTGGGCCCCTGGTGGAGCTCTGAACTGTCCAACTAAAGGCAGCCTCTGACCACGTTTCTATTATTCCTTCTGGGCCAGGTGCCCTAGCACCCAGCAGGTCCTTTAAAGCAAGACTTTGGCTGACAAAGGTCCATCTAGTCAAGGCTATGGTTTTTCCAATGGTCATGTACGTGTGTGAAAGTTGCACCATAAAGAAGACTGCATGCCAAAGATTTGATGCTTTTGAACTGTGGTGCTGGAGAAGACTCTTGAGAGTCCCTCAAGACCCTCCTTGGGGTCTTGTCCCTCCTTGGGGCAAGAAGATCAAACCAGTCAATCCTAAAGGAAATCAATATTCCCTGAATATTCATTGGAAGGACTGATGCTTCAGCATCAGCCACCTGATGAGAAGAACCTACTCATTGGAAAAGACCCTGATGCTGGGAAAGATTGAAGGAAAAACAAGAAGGGGGCGACAGAGGATGAGATAGTTAAATAGCATCACTGACTCAATGGACATGAATTTGAACAAACTCCAGAAGATAGTGGAGGACAGAGGAGCCTGGAGTGCTACAGTCATGGAGTTGCAAACAGTTGGACATGACTTAGCGACTGAATAACAACAACAAATTCTGATTATTACTGTGGTATGATTCTGTCTTATGGTCCCAGGAAGATGGAGGGTCAGGCTATTGACAATGATTAGATATCATCTCTGGGCCCCCGTGCCCTGTTTCCCAGAACCCCAACATGCTTCTCAGAGGTGGGAACAAGAGGACATTGGAGATTCACCATCAGGGTGCTGGGGCCCGCCCGGCAGACTTTCCTTCACACGGTTCCCTGAGGAAGTCACGTGGTTGATCACACGCAGAGCATCAAGTGCTATCAGCAGCTCTGCCACGTTCCAGGGATTCTTCAGCCCTGTGTGGGACCCAGGGGAGTGTGCAGTCTGATGAGAGCCTGGACTGCCATCACACAGGATGGCTTTGCACCCCACCCACCTCCCATGCAGAATAACCTACCCCCATGTGGGCACATCATTCTCGAATCCTACATCCCAGCAAATGCCCTTGCCAGGCCCAGGGCTGCTCCCTCCAGAACCTGCTGCCAGATGGAGCATGTTTGCCTCCTAGTAGGAGGGCAGGGCAGCTCAGGATGGTCACCTCTAAGACATCCTCCTGGGCCTCCTGCTTCCGGGAGACAGATCAGGTCCTCCTCCATCCCTGGGACTCAGTAAAGATCTGTCAACACCCACCATGATCCTAACACTGTTGTAAAGGAGGCCCCAAATGTCCCTGATTTCAGGGAATTTGTAATCAAGAAAGAGAATGACCAATTCATTTCTTGTGGTATTTTACTTTGCTATGTTATCAAATGTGATGGCCAGATCTCACGAGTTTTCTGGCCAAAATCCAGAAATAAGTGATAGAAAAATCACCAAGGAGGGACTTCCCTAGTAGTCCAGTGGTTAAGAATCTGCTTTGCCATGCAAGGGATGTGGGTTTGATCACTGGTTAGGGAACTAAGATCCCACATGCCGCAAAGCAACTACACCCGCATGTGGAAACTACATAGAACACACACGCACTCTGGAGACCGGGTGCCACAGCTAGAGAGTCGGTGTGCTGCAATAGATGAGTAAACATTGAGACAAAAAGAAAAACAACCAAGAACTCCCTATGCCATAAAATCAAAACTAGAAACACAGGCGGCGGGGAGGGGCTGGATTGGGTGAGGGGTGGCACGTGACCAGCCTTTTGTTTTCTTTAAGTTTATTGTTTGAGAAAAAGTAACACATGCTCACTGTAATAAATAAGAAAATTGGGATAACTAGTGGGAACCTACTGTATAACACAAGGAGCCCAGCCTGGCACTGTGTGCTGACCTAGAGAGGTAGGATGGTGGGGGTAGGAGGGAGGGGACATATGTATGCCTATGGCTGATTCATTTTATTGTTTGGAAGAAGTAAATGTGTATGTGGGTTAGTTACTCATCTGTATCTGACTCTTTGCAACCCTATGAACTGCAGCCCGCAAGACTCCTCTGTCCATAGGATTCTCCAGGCAAGAATACTGGAATGGGTTGCTATGCCCTCCTCCAGAGGATCTTTCCAACCCAGGAATTGAATCCATGCCTCTTACATCTCCTGCATTGGCTGGTGGGTTCTTTACCACTAGCGCCACCTGAGAAGCCCAAATTATCAAGCTAGTCAATTAGTAAATTAAATTACTGGGCTTCCCAGGTGGCACTAGTGGTAAAGAACCCGCCTGCCCATGCAGGAGATGTAAGAGATGCAAGTTCCATCCTGAGCTGAGAAGATCCCCTGGAGGAGAGCATGGCAATCCACTCCAGCATTCTTGCCTAGAGAATCCCATGGACAGAGGAGTCTGGTGGGCTACGGTCCATAGAGTCACAAACAGTCACACATGACTGCAGTGACTTAGCGCTTATAGACCTAATGGCATAATCATGCAACATAAAGTCCAAACCAGGACGCTTTTGAGCATGAAACTTGGTGGATTTAAACCAGATGGTGAACACTGACTCGACAGCCTGGACACCCACGTCTTAGAAGGAGTCATGAGAGGGGACCAGCTAAAGCCGAGTTGGACATAGATCAACAACCGAACACATCTTTCTGTGTGTTTCGTGTATTTCCAAGCAGGTGATGGGAGGCCTGGGGCTGGGAAACACCTCAGTCCAGGCTTTGAGCTCCCCCAAGCTCTGAGCCATCAGCCTTCACATCTGAGCGACTCCTGGAGTTTAGAGAGGACCAAGTTCCCAGGCTGTGGGGAAGACTCAAGCACCCCTCTCAAGGTTGTCTCCTAGTTTTGCTTTGAAAATTCCAGCAGGACCCTGAGCAGTGATTCAAGCTCCATCTGCTTGTTTGCTCTGGTCTTAGAGATTCTCCAGAAATCCAAGCTACATAGCAAGGACAGGGCTAGGAAGGCCATGTGGGCTGGCCGGTAGGAGACGAGCCACCCCTGTGAGTGAGCCCAGCAGAAGCTGTGCGCTACCCCACTCCAATTGCACTCTCCCCCACATTCCCTTTCGGCCTCCCTCGTGGCCTCCATCCTCCTTTACCCTAGTGGCCAGTCTGCAGAGGGATATAACCAGTTCCCCCAACTTCCAGGATCCTGCTGTCCAAGAGTGACCAGGGCACTGCCCTCTCAGGTTCCACGTCAGCTTGACTACAGGTGTTTCGAGCACCTATTCTGCGTCGGACGCTGGAATCACAGCAGCAGCAGCAGCGGTACTATAGCCCAGTCTACCCGGGCTTCCATCCCCGTGGGGACCACAGGCAATGGTTTGTGATGAATGTTAGCAAAGGAGAGAGGGTCACAGAGAGAAAGGAGTCTTGAGCTAGTGTTGGGCTTTTCTGAGAAAGTAACGTTGAAATGGAATGCTTGAGGCTCAGCGGGGCAAGGAGGAGAGATGAGCCGGTAGCAGGCCCCATGGGAGGAACTCAGGGAGTTGGGGAATGGGAAAGAGGCTGTGAGGTTGGGTATGGGGTGAGAGGTAGGTGGGGCTGGACCCTGTGGGCCTTCTAGACTGTATGCCAAGAAATGTCTGTGTGTGCTCTGTTGCTCAGTCTGACTCTTTGAGACCCCACAGACTGTAGCCCACCAGGCTCTGCTGTCCAAGGGATTTTCCAGGCAAGAATACTGGAGTGGGTTCCTCCTCCAAGGGATCGCATCTCTTGTGTCTCCTGCATTGGCAGGCAGATTCTTTACTGTTACGCCACCTGGGATAGGGCAAGAACCACGAGCAATTGTTAAATGAATTCAGACAGATGTTGAGATAGGATCTAATCTTCCACCTTCCCCGCCCTAGAAAACAGCTTGGGACAAGAGCAAATGCAGGTGACAAAGTCCTGTATCCCAGGCCAGGGCACTGGGGAGGGGGTGAGAGGAACCAAGAGCCTGAGGCCCACTAGAACCCATCCCTGGCTTGCTTAGCAGCCACATCACTTAGGGTTGGAGCTAAGCCTCAGGACCGAGGGAGGAGACAAGGAAAGAAAGCTCAGAGTATGGGCTTCCCTGACCTGCAAGCCCAGGCCCTGCGTTGGCTCATACTCCCCGTCCAGGCCTGGGAGCCCCAGCTTCAAGATGGTCACTTCTGAGCACCCCCCAGTACGCTCCCCTCAACACACACCCCCAGGATGGAGCAGAAAGAACGCACTGGAGGCAAAGGGACAATCAAACAAGGAAAAATGCAGCCAGATGGCGCCGGGACTGGGCGGTTTTGCCCCCTCGCCTTCCCGCGAGTGCGCTGGGTGCAGACAGGAAGCAGTTGGAACCAGCTCCAGAATTTTGCAGGCGGGGTGGGTGGGGGAGAGATGCCCGTGACCACCAGCCGTCGGGCGGTGCCGTTGGTCCCGCGGACTGACCTCACTGCCCAGGCCCGCGGAGCCCCTCCTGGGGTCACATTCCGCGCTGGAGAGCCCCTCTCCAAGGCCTTGGATGGCGCCAATATCTTTTTAGGAACCAAGGGTCTAATTTTAGTGTCCCGGCCTTCGACACCTTCCTGAAATAGCTCCCTGTTTTCCCTCCCGGCCCTGCCCCTTCCTTGGAGAAGGTGAACCCCCTGCATCCCCGTGATCCGGCCTGGTGAGCACGGGCCCACAGCCTTGTATGGGTCTCGGTAGAGGGACTCGTGTCTCTGTGGTCTGTTCCTGGTGACCCGACCCAGAGGGCTCTACTGGGGAGGGCAGCTCAGCGCCCACCAGGCCAGGGGTCCCACAGAGCTCACTCCTGCCCTCTCCCTGTCCACTGGCCATGCTCAGGCATGTCACAGGCCTATGGGGCCCAAGTTCAGGTCCCCAGCCCACTGGAAATCAAGCCTGCTGAGCCTCAGCCTCTGCCTGTAGTAACAGTGGGTCAGCAGACACCTTGACCCAGCGGAGCTTCTGTTTATCATTCCGTATGTTCTGTGCCATCCTTGTATCAATAACACTTAGTAGTAGTATTTTCTGAGCACTTACTATGGTGTCACGGAGAAGGCAATAGCACCCCACTCCAGTACTCTTGCTTGGAAAATCCCATGGACGGAGGAGCCGTTAGGCTGCAATCCGTGGGGTCGCTAAGAGTCAGACACGACTGAGCAACTTCACTTTCACTTTTCACTTTCATGCATTGGAGAAGGAAATGGCAACCCACTCCAGTGTTCTTACCTGGAGAATCCCAGGGACCGGGGAGCCTGGTGGGCTGCTGTCTATGGGGTCCCACAGAGTCGGACACGACTGAAGTGACTTAGCATAGCATAGCACAGCATAGCATACTATGGTGTCAAGTGCTTCTCATGCATGATGTCATTTAATCCTCTCAACCACCCTGTGAGGTAGGTACTGTTACTGTCCCCAAGGTATGGAGCCACCAAGTCGGCGGGGCACCTGAGATTGGAACTCAGGAGATCTGACCTCCAGCCCCCTGCTTCATTGTTCACATGACATCTCCACGCAAACACCTCCTTGGACCCTCACAACAGCCCTGTCTCCCCTGCCTTTGTCCCAGGCCCTTTCCTAGAGTACTCCATTCAGATTCTTCTAGGCTTCCTAAGCAAGCCAGAGAGGTCATCTTGCCTGTGAGAAGTCACACAGCACACTAGTGGTGGATGAAGATTCAACCCCCAAATTCTAAGAATAACAGGGCATTTCCCAAAGGAGGCTGCAGCTCCACTAAGAGCTACAGATGTGTCAGCCGCATCCGGACAAACAAGGTGGTCCCGGTAATCGCTGGGTGTGTGCATCTGGGCTGGGATGTTTTCACCAGCAGCCTGCTCCCTAACAGGCCCATGTGCTCATTTGCAGAAATGCTTCCTAAAGGGGCCACCAGCAGGCTGAATGATGGGTGGCCAGGAAGCATGATTCAGCAGGCAACTGGGGCACGCCCCTGGGGACCTATCATCCTGCTAGGAAGTGGACACATCAAAGGAGAAAAGCCAGAGTGGCCTTCCCAGGCCTCCTCTTGCTGCAGTCAGAGCCCAAACCCCACACCCATGGGTGTCTGTGAGTGGCAGCAGCTCCCTCCTGGGTCCCCGAGGCCCAGTTCCCTCCACGGGCTCCCGCCTGCCTGCTGACCAGGCTCAGCAGTGACCAGGGTGGGGTGGAGGAAAGCAGCAGTGCAGTGAGTCAGGCAGGATGAGCTGCTCCCACGCAGGAGAGCACGTCAGGGCCTTGGGAAGTGGGAAGAACCTTCAAACCCCACACCATCCGGCTTTATCCAAGCAGCCTTTGACTGTCAGAATAGGAAATGCAGTTATTGTCTGAGTGGATAAAGAGTCGCCCTTCTGAAACCAACAACTTTCCTTACATGCTGCCATCTCCAGAATCAGGGCTTGGGGCCTGGCAGGTGGACACACACGCAGGAGGCAATGGAAGAAGGGGGCTGTAGCTCACGTGCCAGACTTTGAAATGGCCAGAGGGACTAATGATCAAACACTTGTAAGTGGGTGATGTAAGGAGTGTACGTAGCAAGCCAGGTGACAAACAGGACCTGACCTTTGAGCTAGGTGCTGAGGATGTAACAGGGCATGTGGAGGACTGTGGGGACCTTGTCTGAAGGAGAAGCTCAGTGTGCCTGAGTGCCATCTTGGGGGCGAACACCTCTATCATCCTGATGCAAAGAGCCAACTCATTGGAAAAGACCCTGATGCTGGGAAAGATTGAGGACAAGACGAGAAGAGGGTGACAGAGGATGAGATGGTTGGATGGCATCACCAATTCAATGGACATGAACTTGAGCAAACCCTGGGAGATGGTAAGGGACAGGAAACCCTGGCACGTGGCAGTCCATGGGGTCACGAAGAGTCAGACGTGACTTGGTGACTGAGCAACAACAACAACAAGCTCTATTGTCAGGTGCAGAAGTAAATTCAAAGTCTTCTGAAAAATCTGATTTTTTAAAATCTTGGCCAACATAATACCAGTAAATTGTTTTATATTTATTATATTATTAATAAATAGTATAGATAAAGTATTATTATATTTTATTTATTTTAATTGGAGGATAATTGCTTTACAATGTTGTGTTAGTATACATATATATATTCCCCTCCCTCCTGAGTCTCCATCCTGACAACCCCTCTAGCTTGTCACAGAGCACTAAGCTGAGCTCCCTGTGTTATACAGCAGTTTCCCAGTAGCTATGTATTCTACACTTGGTAGTGTATAAATTATTATTACATTTATTTTACTATATTATTAATATTTATTTGTAATGATCCCCTGAAGGTGTTAGTTGCTCAGTCATGTCCCACTCTTTTCGACCCCATGGACTATAGCCCATCAGGCTCCTCTGTCCACAGGACTTTCCAGGCAAGAATACTGGCTTGGGTTGCCATGCCCTTCTCCCGGGGAGCTTCCCAACCCAGGGATCAAACCTGAGTCTCCTGTATTGCAGGCAGATTCTTTACCATCTAAGCCACCAGGGAAGCCCATTAGTAATGATAAGAAATTATTATTGTCATTACCATTATTACCACTGAGAGTTTCTAACAACAGGTGTCTGCAGCCCTGGAGAGGGCTGGGGAGACAGCCTTTGCTGTGAAATTATGCTTTTCTTGTTTACAAAGTACATTGTCTGGTGTAATTGTCACCCCAAGCCTGGGAGCAGCCTGGAAACATCTGTTGTGCCCACCTGACAGATTAGGGAACCAAGACCCAAGAGACTGTAGCACTTTACAAGGGTCACACAGCAGTGGCAAAGTAGACACTCAGGTCTCTGATTCCCAGAGGGTGAAGTCTGTGTACTAACGGAAGGTAGGGGGGCTGCCCATAGAAATGGGGGCCACTGCCTGCACTTTTGCACCAGCTGAGCTGACCCCACCCGGTTACCTGAACTCCCGGCTCCCTGCTCTCAGCACCCCAAGTAAAGCTAAGGGTGGAGATAAGGTGGCCGAGGTGCTGATGAGCCATGTGACACGCAGATTTTTGCAGCTCCAAAGCCAGCCCCCACCCTCCCTGTCTGGCCAGAGGAATGCAGACGAGAAGGTCAGGTGATGGACAGGGCGTCCATAATGGGCAGATTCCAGTGTCAATCCCAGGGGCTCCGGGCTGAGACCTGCCTCACTTTCGAGGCCACCTCCCCACTTGTGCATTTCCTGTGTCTGACCAGCCCTGGCTCCTTGCCCTCCAAAGGGTCCTGGGGCTCGCCTGCCTCAGAGCTGGGGTCCCACAGCTCTGAGGTCCCAGATGTCTCCCACTGGACTCATCTGTCCTCTATAGCAGGAGCAGAAAGCTTGCTGTGAATCCTGCCTTCGAGACCAGATGGCATTACTGATGTCCGAAAAGAGACCCCAGAGAAGCTACTTGGAATCCCACTCAACCCATCGATGCAGGAGACTCCAGCCTCAGAACACCCAGGACATAGATATTCCTCTGAAACACCTGTCTAGCAGTTTCCCTGGTTCTCTGCCCATCCTCCCTAGCGTAATCACTCACTGCTGTTCCCCAGGTGGGCAAACGTCTATCCCAAGTGGATGGAACTCTGACTGGCCCCGGACATTCTGCTGCTCCTGCTCAGAAGCAAGCCCCAAGCCCCACGGTTTACCAGTGGGCCAAACACAGCCTTTTCAAGGGAGTGGAACTGAACCCCCATCTCTAGGACTGTTGTTTTTTCAGAAATCCCTCATCTTTGACATGTTTTAACTTCATATATTACCACTATGATGTTTGCCTTAAAACATCAAGGGTTTTTTTTCTAGAAAGCAATGATTTCTTAAGTAGAGTTTTTCCCTCCAACTTGCTGTGAGAGAAGCAAGAGTTATTGAATGGGACTTCCCTGGTGGTCCAGGGGTTAAGATTCTGTGTTTCCACCACAGGAGTCACAGGTTCGATCCCTGGTCTAGGAACTAAGATCCTGCATGCTGCATGGCCAAAAAAAAAAAAAGGTATGGAAGAGTTATTGGAAAATCAGGGTGATGCACCCAGGTCTCCCAAAGTGGGGACAGACATGAGTATGGCCAGAAGTGGGCTTGAGGAAGCAGTTTCTGGGACTTTCCTTGCTTGGCGCCTCCGTTCTATCTTACCAGGAGCTCAATTCTATCCTTGCTCAGGGAACAGCATACAGTAGCAAGAAATATAGGCCCCATGCTGGGCTCTGGCTGCTCAAGGGCCACCAACACGAGGCCTGGGAATGGAGAGAGAACCAGCTGACCACTTATTAGGATTTGGTGCTTTTGCATCCTGACCCATTTAATCCTGCCACTAACCTGAGCATTACCTCCATTCTGGGCTTCCCAGGCAGTGCTAGTGGTTAAGAACCTGCCTGTCAATGCAGGAGATGTAAGAGACGTGGGTTCAATCTCTGGGTTGGGAAGATGCCCTGAAGGAGGGCATGGCAACCCACTCCAGTATTCTTGCCTGGAGAATCCCATGGACAGAGGAGTCTGGCTGGCTATGGTCCACAGGGTCACAGAGAGTCGGACACGACTGAAGCGACTTAGCACGTACACACCCCCATTTTACTGGTGAGAAAACTGAGGCTCAGAAAGATGAAGCAAGTTGCCCACAGTCACACAGCCCATAAAATCAGAACTGGGATTTGAACTGAGGTCTATGTAACTACAAGGTCCCTGCCCTTTCAAGGCACCAGGCATGACTCTCAGGGGAGACAGAGTGAGATTGGTTTTGACTACTGCAAAGCTGATCCCTGACCAGAAGAGATGGGGCCTCCTGAACTGTCTAGGAACTCCCACAAAAGAACTAAGATCTATCTAGTTTTATATTTATTTTATTTTATTAATTTATTGGCTGTGTTGCAGTACATGGGATCTTTTAATCGTGGCATGTGGGAACTTGTTTCCTGACCAGGGATCAAACCTGGGCCTCCTGCACTGGGGACATGGAGTCTTAGCCATTGGACCACCAGGGAAGTCCCTAAAATCTCTTGTGAGTTTCCCTAGTCCGCCGGCCTTGGACAGAGCCACTGCCCTGTGTTCCTACCATCTGGCGGGCCTGCTCCTTCCCAAAGTGAGGACCAAATGAGCAGGTGAACAGAGAGCCTTCAGCGCCACCTGCTGGAGACACAGTAGCAGCATCTCTAGCGGACCCTGCATCCCCAGAACACGTCAGCCCTGGCCACTGAAGAAACTGGGGTTGGGGAGGTAGGTATGATGAGCAGCAGGGAGCAGGGCAAGACGGCTTCTCAGGAGATTAGTCCTATACTTGATCCTATAAATAGGTGTGGGTTCCTCCTGCCAGAAACTTAGCTGCATCTGGCACTCAAAATACACCTGACCTTGCAAGTACAGATGGATGGATGGAGGCATGTCAGCTGCTGAGGGCCAAGCTAGAAGGAAGGCTAGATAATTGCTGTATCATGGAAACAAGGCAATTTTAGGCAATTTTCTGCACAATGCCTTGGCTGTTTAAGTCCAAAAAAATGATTAGAGAGGCCAGCTGGAGACTCATGTCAACTCTATTTCTGATCAGCCTGAAATTTTCACAACAGTCATGACTATTAATGAGCCTGTGGCCGCTGCCACTATAAACCTTCCCTATCTTTCCTCTCCCAGCCTGAGTGTCTACAGCATCCACTGAACGGGGGGCTGGAGTGATTGGCCCCAGGAACCCGGGAGAAGCAAGCAGCTCAGCCCCAGGGAGCGGAGGGAAGAGATCCAGGCTGTTCCCCACAGCTAACATCTCTCAAGTGTGTCCTTTGTGTCAAATCATGCGCCTACACACTACACGCCAGGTCTCATTGACTTTGATTGTGACCAATGAAGAAGGGAGGTTCATACCCAGAGGTAGCCACGCTAGTCTCTGTCTAGACGGAGGTCCCCATGACCCAGTCCTGCTGATCACTTTCTGTTGTTCAAGCCACAAAGGAGGAAGCATGATGGAGTGGTCAGGAGGCAGCCTCTGGAGCCAGACTGCCAGTCCTGGTCCTCACCGACCAGCACTGTGATCTTGACCAGTTACTTGACTTCTCTGAGCCCCACATTCTCTGCCTGTGATATAGAGGTTGTAACAGCACCTACCCAGGTCTCTTTATTCCCTAGCTGGCACAGCAGGTGTCAGTTCTGACTGGTGACTCTGCCATATAGTTGTTACATTGTTTTTTTTATTAATTATTATTTATTTATTGACTGTACCGGGTCTTCACTGCTGCACAGGCTTTCTCTAGTTGTGGTGAGCAGGGGCTCCTCTGGAGTTGTGGTGTGCAGACTTCTCATTGCAGTGGCTTCTCTTGTTGAAAAGCAAGGGCTCTAGGTGTGCAGGATGCAGTAGTTATATTACAAATCCCAGGGTCTAAAACACAGGCCTAGTATCTGTGGCTCATGGGCTTAGTTGCTCCATGGCCTGTGGTATCTTCCTGGGCCAGGGACCAAACCTGTGTCTCCTGCATTGGCAGGCCGATTCTGTACCACTGAGCCACCAGGGAAGCCCTTCATCCCACATTGATGTGTTAGTTTTATTAGCATTGAGACTGCTAAATAATTCCTAATTTCCCTTTTGAGTTCTTCTTTGGACCATGGGTTATTTAGAAGGATATTGTTTAATTATCAGATATTTAGGGCTTTTCTAGACTTCAAATTTAATTCTCTTGGGGTCAGACAACGTATTCTCTAAGATTTTAGTGTTCTTCCTTTAATTCTGTCAGTTTTGCTTCATTGTACTTTGAAAGTCTATTATTAAATAATCATTTAGGATTGTTATGCCTTCCTAATAAATTGACACTTTTATCATTATGAAATATCTCACTTATCTCTGATAACATTCCATGCCCTAAAATATACATTGCTTCATATTACTATAATCATACAAACTTTATAATAAATGCATAATCTTGCATCCTTTTAGTTTCAACTATTTGTGTCCTTTTATTTTAAATGTATTACTTACAGACTTCCCTGGTGGCTCAAGATGGTAAAGCGTCTGTCTACAATGCAGGAGACCCGGGTTCGATCCCTGGGTCGGGAAGATCTCCTGGAGAAGGAAATGGCAATCCACTCCAGTACTATTGCCTGGAAAATCCCATAGACAGAGGAGCCTGGTAGGCTACAGTCCATGGGGTCGCTAAGAGTCGGACACGACTGAGTGACTTCACTTTCACTTACAGCAGCAACAAGCTGAGTCTTATTGTCTTCATCCTATTGGATAACCTCTGGCCTTTCCTTGGAAGATTTCATTCATTTAAATTTAATGTGATCACTGATATGGTTGGGTTTAAGTATAGTATCTTACTATTTGTTTTCTATTTAGTCTACTTCTTCTTTGTTACTCTTTCCTTGACTTATTTTAGGCTAATTGAATAATTTCATATTCCATTTTATTTCTTTTACTAGTTTTTTTTAGCTATACCTTTTTATATTGCTCTAGTGAATCTATTATGCATTATTGATTTTCCAGAGTGTACCTAGAATTAATATTTTAGTACTTCAAGTAAAAGGTAAATACTTTAAAACAGTATAATTCCATTTAACCTCTTCACTTGTGCTCTCAGTTTTATATATTTCACTTCTAAATATGTTACAAACTCCCCAAAACAAAATCACTAGTTTTGTTTTAAACAATTGCCTTTTAAACAAATTAAAAGATAGTTTTATGTTTGGCCCTATGTTTACGTTTTCTGGTGCATTCTTCCATGAACATCAGTGTCCAAGTTATCCCTTTCAGTTTGAAGTACTTCCTTTAGCGTACCTTGTTATGCAGTTCTGCTGGAGAAATATTTTTCTCAACTCTCTTCTTGTGTGTCTGAAATAGTCTTTATTTCACCCCCTTAGTTGAAGGATATCTTAGCTGGATACAGAATTTTGCAGTCACAACTGTTTTTCTTTCAACATTTTAAAGTGTCTTCTAGGCTCTGTTTTTTTTTTTTTTTTTTAATCTGATAAGCCCCCAGTTATCTCCAAAATGACTTTTTATCATTAGCTAGTTCAGATCACGGAGAAGGCAATGGCAATCCACTCCAGTACTCTTGCCTGGAAAATCCCATGGACAGAGGAGCCTGGTAGGCTGTGGTCCATGGGGTCGCAAAGAGTCAGACATGACTGAGCGACTTCACTTTCTCTTTTCACTTTCATACACTGGAGAAGGAAATGGCAACCCACTCCAGTGTTCTTGCCTGGAGAATCCCAGGGACGGGGAGCCTGGTGGGCTGCCATCTATGGGGTCGCACAGAGTCAGAAACGACTGAAGCGACTTAGCAGCAGCAGCAGCAGCAGCAGCAGTTCAAATTAAGATCCAAAAAGGACCCTCATATTGCATTTTGTCATTATGGGTTTTTTTTTGTCCCTTTTAATCTGAACAGCTTTGCTTCCCAACACTCTGTGTGTATGTGTGTGTGTGTGTGTGTGTGTAACTTTTGAAGGACTGGATCAGTTGTCCTAAGGAATGTCCTCATCATGAATTTGTCTGAATTTTTCCCTCGTGGTAGGTATTTCTCCCTCCAAATTTAATTTTTTCCTGTATCCTCTAAGCTTCTTGTAGACTGGACCTCAGATCTGTAAGATTCTGGACCTGACTAGATTCAAGTTTGTCATTTTTATATTTTATATTGTCTGACGTTAAATATATTGAACAACCTGTCTCCATCTGCCTCATAAGGTTGGGAGGGGATTAAAGGATCATAAAGCATTTCTCAGCACCTAGCTTAGAGCAAGTACACATAAATGCTGGCTAATGTCATTATTATCATTCAGTTAGTTACGCCACTGGCTATGCTGCTGGCAGCCCACTGATTACATGCTGACTGCAGATGTATCTGGTCTTACTTTTTAGTTTTGAATTAATTCTCAATTTTTTTAAGTGCTGGAAATTCTAAATCAAATTCTAAATTTATAGCTTCTCTTGGAAAATGAGAAATAGCAACACTGGGTCCCTCTTTCTTCACAGCCTTGATCAGTTCAGTTCAGTTCAGTTCAGTCACTCAGTCGTGTCCAACTCTTTGCGACCCCATGAACCACAGCACACCAGGCCTCCCTGTCCATCACCAACTCCTGGAGTCCACCCAAACCCATGTCCATTGTGTTGGTGATGCCGTCCAACCATCTCATCCTCTGTCGTCCCCTTCTCCTCCTGCCCTCAATCTTTCTCAGCATCAGGGTGTTTTCAAATGAGTCAGCTCTCCGCATCAGGTGGCCAAAGTATTGGAGTTTCAGCTTCAGCATCAGTCCTTCCAATGAACACCCAGGACTGATCTCTTTTATGGCGGACTGGTTGGATCTCCTTGCAGTCCAAGGGACTCTCAAGAGTCTTCTCCAACACCACAGTTCAAAAGCATCAATTCTTCAACGCTCAGCTTTCTTTATAGTCCAACTCTCACATCCATACATGACCACTGGAAAAACCATAGCCTTGACTAGACAGACCTTTGTTAGCAAAGTAATGTCTCTCCTTTTTAATATGCTCTCTAGGTTGGTCATAACTTTCCTTTCAAGGAACAAGTGTCTTTTAATTTCATGGCTGCAATCACCATCCACAGTGATTTTGGAGTCCAGAAAAATAAAGTCGGCCACTGTTTCCACTGTTTCCCCATCTATTTCCCATGAAGTGATGGGACCGGATGCCATGATCTTAGTTTTCTGAATGTTGAGCTTTAAGCCAATTTTTTCATTCTCTTCTTTCACTTTCATCAAGAGGTTCTTTAGTTCTTCTTCACTTTCTGCCATAAGGGTGGTGTCATCTGCATATCTGAAGTTACTGATATTTCTCCCGACAATCTCGATTCCAGCTTGTGCTTCCTCCAGCCCAGCGTTTCTCATGATGTACTCTGCATATAAGTTAAATAAGCAGGGTGACAATAAACAGCCTTGACATACTCCTTTTCCTATTTGGAACCAGTCTGCTGTTCTATGTCCAGTTCTAACTGTTGCCTCCTGACCTATATACAGGTTTCTCAAGAGGCAGGTCAGGTGGTCTGGTATTCCCATCTCTTTCAGAATTGTCCACAGTTTATTGTGATCCACACAGTCAAAGGCTTTGGCATAGTCAATAAAGCAGAAATAGATGTTTTTCTGGAACTCTATTGCTTTTTCAATAATCCAGCGGATGTTGGCAATTTGATCTCTGGTTCCTTTACCTTTTCTAAAACCAGCTTGACCATCTGGAAGTTCACGGTTCACATATTGCTGAAGCCTGGCTTGGAGAATTTTGAGCATTACTTTACTAGCATGTGAGATGAGTGCAATTGTGCGGTAGTTTGAGCCTTCTTTGGCATTGCTTTTCTTTGGGATTGGAATGAAAACTGACCTTTTCCAGTCCTGTGGCCACTGCTGAGTTTTCCAACTTTGCTGACATATTGAGTGCAGCACTTTCACAGCATCTGGACCTAAACTGTGAGTGCGACTCTTAGAGGGGGCCCATTTACCCCAGGTGACATTCATTGCCTCTGAGTCTATGAGGGCTTGTATTTCCTGGTCCAGGCTCATCCCGTGTCTTGTCTGAAGAGCTGGGACCATTTCTGAGGTCCTTCTCCTGTTGTTTCAGTACTCTAATCTACAGGAAGGCTGTGTCTGCCACTGCTGAGAGAAGTTCCATTTCAATTCAGCCAATGTTCATTGAGTCCTTTAACCAAGCAATTAAAATAATTAAAAGCCATTCTCAGCAACCATATTATCAATATTCCAGGGCTTTCCAAAGGTTACTATCAAGGGCCAAGTGAAATAACCCCTGGGGGAAAAATCTGACTCTATCAGTAAAGTATTCCATCTCATGCTAAAAAAATGGACAAAATTACCAGTTGACCAAAGGTGGGAAAATAGGAAGGACTTGCTATTATTCGTAGAATTTATTCTTTGTATAAAATAAGACCAAGATAGAAGTGGCATCAGCATCATGATGGAGTGAGATGCACTCTTTGTCTCTCCCCTTCAATGTGCAACAAGTAAAACATTCACAGCTAAACAGAGATGTCTCTGCCCAACTCACCTGAGATTTCCACACATTTGTACATCTAACAGGGATGGACTGGAGCACACAGAGGAGGTGGAACTAGGGGAACGGTAGAGATGGCACCTGCCATCCCAGACTCCCAGTTGGGACGGCTGAATGTGCAGCCCCAGAGAATCCAGCAGCAGCAGGGGAGGTGGTATACACAACTCCAGCCTCCTGACCCTATATGGCAACTCCCATGGCATCCCTCCAGCTGTAGAGACATCCACGACTCTGGTCCCCTGCCCCTAGAGGTGAAGCCTAAACCTGACTATATGACAAGGTATGTGTGTGTGTTAGTCACTCAGTCATGTCTGACTCTTTGCGACCTCGGACTCCTTTGTCCATGGAATTCTCCAGGCAAGAATACTGCCATTTCCGTCTCCAGAGGATCTTCCTGACCCAGGGATCAAACCCAGGTCTCCTCCATTACAGGCAGATCTTGTATTGCAGGCAGATTTTGAGCCACCAGGGAAGCCCTAGACATATGCATGACAAGGTATATGTACCCACAATCTGGGTTCCCCCCATCCTTCCCCTTTCAAGTGCAGTGAAGCCTGACTCAATGCCCACCACCCCGTGTCCCAGAAAGTGATGCCAGTGACACCAGCAGCAGCAAGGCACCAGTAACCTCTAGAGGCACAAGCAGTGATAATGATAGCGCTGGATACAGAGGCAGTGGAGGATGGAAAGTGCTGACTCCCAAATATAACCTGAGGGAGTGAAGTGAGTGAAAGTCGCTCAGTCGGGCCTGACTCTTTGCGACCCCATGGACTATACAGTCCATGGAATTCTCCAGGTCAGAATACTGGAGTGGGTAGCCTTTCCCGTCTCTAGGCGATCTTCCCAACCCAGGGATCGAACCCAGGTCTCCCGCATTGCGGACAGATTCTTTACCAGCAGAGCCACCAGGGAAGCCGTAGGGAGAGAAGCTAACAAAACTGAAAAATTAAAATAGTGCTATAGCGCCACCTGCTGCTGCTGCTGCTGCTAAGTCACTTCAGTCGTGTCCGACTCTGTGCGACCCCATAGACTGCAGCCCACCAGGCTCCCCCATCCCTGGGATTCTCCAAGCAAGAACACTGGAGTGGGTTGCCATTTCCTTCTCCAATGCATGAAAGTGAAAAGTGAAAGTGAAGTCGCTCAGTCATGTCTGACTCTTAGCGACCGCATGGACTGCAGCCTACCAGGCTCCTCTGTCCATGGGATTTTCCAGGCAAGAATACTGGAGAGCGTTGCCATTGCCTTCTCCGATAGCGCCACCTACTGTAAAACAAAAGAAAGAAAGCAAGTGAAGTTGCTCAGTCGTGCCGACTCTTTGCAATCCCGTGGACTGTAGCCTACCAGGCTCCTCCATCCATGGGATTCTCCAGGCAAAAATACTGGAGTGGGTCGCCATTTCCTTCTCCAGTAAAACAAAAGAAAGCCCTCTAATTTCTAATCTGTTCAATTGTTAGAATGATATTTTTAAAAAAGCTTTATGGGAGTTCCTTGGCAGTCCAGTGGTTAAGACTCTGAATTTCCACTGCAGGTGAGAAGTTCAATCCCTGATTGGGGCGACCTACTCCAGTATTCTTGCCTGGAGAATCCCATGGATGGAGGAGCCTGGTAGGCTGCAGTCCATGGGGTCGCTAAGAGTCAGACATGACTGAGCGACTTCACTTTCACTTTTCACTTTCATGTGAAAAGACTCTGAATTTAAGACTCTGAATTTCCACTGCAGGTGAGAAGTTCAATCCCTGATTGGGGAACTAAAATCCCACAAGTCGTGTGGTGCGGCCAAAAAAGAAAAAAGAAAAGAGAGAGAGACTGAAATGCTGTAAAAGAAGCAAACAGAAATATTGGAGTTGAAGAGCTCAATAAACGAGATAAAGAATGCATTAGAAAGCATTGGAAATGAAGAAAGCATTGGAAAGCATTTTAAATAGAGCAGACCATATGGAAGAGAGAATTAATGAGCTCAAACATGGAAATCTAGAAGCGGCACAAGTAGAAGAAAAAGTAGACCCACCACAGAGGGGATGTTGAATAACATCCTCTGAACTGAAGAGGAACTTTGAGACTGAAAAACAGAGCAGCTGCTGCTGCTGCTGCTAAGTCACTTCAGAGCAGGCAACTCCATAAAGTGCAATTATGACGTTTATTGTAGGTAACTGACACCCAGGCAGGAGATTATCTGGAGGCATTTGCAGCTACACTTTGCAGCAACAAAAGGGGCACAGGAGGATTAGAAGAGGCCAAAGCTAAAAATAGAACCATGTCTAAAATGAATAAAAATAAACATCTAGAAATAGAAACACATCTGCACTGGGAGGACCCAGGAAGGATTCCTCCCTCCCCACCCCCACCTCCCGGGGATCTTGTGACCATTATTCCTTAAGGGCCATTAACCATCTGCATCAGTAAAAGGCATTCTTCCAGTTTCCTATCAGATAAAGACAAGGATTAAAGTTGGTGAGGAGCTTATCTGACCTAGATGCATTCCTGGTGAGTAAGCCAAAGACCAGTCTTGCAGAAATGGTCTGTGGTTCTATTAATAAGGTGGAGCTGACAAAACGGAGTGAGTGTGGTTCAGCCACACAGATAGCCACCGGCCATCCAGGGTGAAGGGGCCGAGGAGGCTGGCCACCAGTAGCATGCTGGCCTTCAGGCTGACAGTAAGAAGGCAAGGCTGCCCCTAGACCAGGGCCAGGGGAGGGAAGGGTTGGCTTTTGCCCTCCAGGAAGCCTGAAGTTGCTCAGAAACTGCCAAAGTATAGCCAAAGTGGGTGGTACTATGGTACCTGGGTTCCTCCCCACCTTGGAAACAGCTGCCAGGCCTAGAGTAGGAACATCAGGGTCACCACGGCAGCCAAGCCAGAGCTGTGAGGGATTCCTTCCGGGTCTTCCAGGAGCTTAAGCAGCTCAGGAATGATGCCTGAGAAAGGCAAGTTGGGCTCAGGAGCTGTCAGGAGCCAAGGGCACATTGGCGGGGGTGGGGGTGGGGGGGTGGGGGGGTGGGTGGCCGGGGGAACAGTCCCTGCTGCCATAACCATGTGTTGCTCACAGACTAAGTCTGATTTTCCCCCACCCCAGACATGGTGTGCACGAACCCTCCCAACTCCACCTGACAGAGTGGAGTGCTTCCATCCTCTGGGCATCAACCTGCCCAGAACCAGGGCTCAGCATCTCCCAGGAGGTCCCAGCAGCAGAGGACCTGCTCTGCTTGGAGGAAACAGATCACCAAGGTTCAGAGAACAGGCCTTCAGGACAGAGTCCCCAGTGGCCTGGTCCATGGCTGCCTTTGGCCCAGGCTATTCTTCAAGTCCTCAGTTTCAAGATGACAGCCCCCACCAAGGTCACTGGAGAAACTACACAGCTGGCCAGAATCCACATCTGACTGGCTCCAGGGATGAACAGGAGGCACCTGAGGATGGAAAACATCACTGAGATGCCCAGGGATGGGCTGGTGGATACTTCAATGAGCCCAGGGAGCCAGGAGTGGAAGAAGGAGAAGCTAATGATTTTACAGTATTTTCCAGGGAGGGCAAAGATGTATGGAAAAGTCAGGAGCCCACATGAGAGTCAGCAAAGGTCACAGACCCAGGACTATATCCAAGGTGATGGCCCTGACAAGTGACATTTCCTCATCTGCAAATCCCTAATGATGGTAGCATTTATCCCATTAAGTTGTGAGAAGGAAAGGATACGCGCCATGGGAGCGGCTCAATAAATGGGAATCTGTAGATTACGATTGAGAGAGGGCAGTGTCATAGTTAGGGGATGGACTCTGGGAGTCTCCTGGATTCACATCCAGCTCTGCTACTTACCACCTGTGGGCTTTCACCACTGTGAGCCGGTTTCCTCATTTGTAAAGTGAGGATGGTACTAATAGTACCAAACTCATAGGGTTAGTTTACGGATTAAAAGAGTTAAAAGAACTCAGGATAATTAACACTCACGTGGTCATCAGAGTGTCGACTCATTCTCTCTTGATCTGAGGGTAGGAAGTTACCAGCAGCAAATTTTTTTTTTTCCTAATATTTACTTACTTTACTGAATTGAGTCTTAGTCGTTGCCTCAGGATCGTTGCAGCATGCGGGCCTTTCTCTAGTTGTGGCACGTGGGCTCAGTAGTTGCAGAGCCCCGAGACATGTGAGATCTTAGTTCCATTGACCAGGGATCAAACCCATGTCTCCCATGTCTCCTGCTAATTCCAGATTCTTAACCACTGGACCACTAGGGAAGTCTCCCAGCAGCAAATTACTAATACTAGACCCTCTCTCTCTCAAGCCATCTTCTGAGAAATGAAGAGGAATTCTCTTATCTCTGAGTAAACCAAATATAAATAGGAAACTAAACTCCTACAGGGTCACATCGTGCCCTCCCAAGCCAAGGCAAAACGGTTTAAATACCTTGAGGTTTTTGTTCTGCCTGCTGTGTCGGTGTGGGTGATGGAAAGTGACCCGGGTTAGGAGGTGGGAGCAGGGTGGAGGCAGGGAGTGGGGAAGCAGTGAAGTGGGAGGAAGCCGCCTTCCCCTGGATGCCCAGGGTCAAAGTCAGACTAAGAGAAGCACAGGTGGAGCTGCAGAAGAAGCGGCCCCCTCTCCCCTCCCCACAGCACAAGGTTTAGGCCAGAGACTTGAACTCTGCAGATTTCCCACCCTTAACCAGGTTTTTTTCCTGATTATGAAAATAACCTGGACTTCCCTGATGGTCCAGTGGTAAAGAATCCACCTGCCAATGCAGGGGACACAGCTCCATCCCTGGTCTGGAAAGATTTCAGTTGCCGCGGGGGGTAACTCAAGCCCTTGAGTTACCACTACTGAGCCTGCGCTCTTGTGCTGCGCTGTGCTTAGTCGCGTCTGACTCTTTGCAACCCCATGGACTGTAGTCGGCCAGACTCTTCTGTCCATGGAGATTCTCCAGGTAAGAATACTGGAGTGGGTTGTCATGCTCTCCTCCAGGGGATCTTCCCACCCCAAGGATCGAACTCAGGTCTACCGCATTGCAGGCGGATTCTCTACCGTCTGAGCCACCAGGGAGGACCAAACTCTAGAGCCCCAGAGTTGCAACTACTGAGCCCCCACGTGCTGCAAGTACTGAAGCCCGTGAGCCTAAAGCTTGTGTTCCACTACAAGAGAAGAGACCACAGCGAGAAGCCCAAGCACTACAACGAAGAGCAGCCCCCCACTCGCTGCAACTAGGGAAACCCGTGAGCTGAAATGAAGATCCAGCGCAGCCAAAAATCAAATAGAATTAATTAAAACAACTCTTACTTATCGCCAGAGAAGGCAATGGCAACCCACTCCAGTACTCTTGCCTGGAAAATCCCATGGACGGAGGAGTCTGGTAGGCTGCAGTCCATGGGGTCGCTAGGAGTCGGCACGACTGAGCGACTTCACTTTCACTTTTCACTTGCATGCATTGGAGAAGGAAATGGCAATCCGCTCCAGTATTCTTGCCTGGAGAAACCCAGAGACGGGGGAGCCTGGTGGGCTGCCGTCTATGGGGTCGCACAGAGTCGGACACGACTGAAGCGACTTGGCAGCAGCAGCTTACTTATCGCTGGGAATAAATTGTTTATTATTAACATTTTAATGTTTATTCTCAAGCCATTCATATACACACACATCTTTTTTCTACCTAACTGGAATATACTTTTGTATCTTTCTTTTTAACCGAATAAATGGTAAATATATTCATATATATTCTTTGGAGAAAAAATTTTAGTGGCTTCAGAATGGTGCATTTTATTGACCTACCACAATTTAGTTAATTGCCTATTGCTAGCTGTTCATGTGATTTCAAATTTTACTTTCATTGTATAAAGTACACTTTTCCCCCAGGTATAATTTTCTATATTTGATCATTTGGGCCATTTAAAAAATTCTTTTGCTTGGCAAAAATGATAAACAGAAAGAAAATATTCTATGGACGGAGGATCCTGGCGGGGTACAATCCACGGGGTCGTAAAGAGTGGAACACGACTGAACACGCATGCCCCATCCTACCTCCGCTTCACACCTAAAACAGTCTTTTTGTAGCTGAATCAGGCTCAGGTCTCTAACCTTCTAAGTCTCGCCTCGGCTCTGCCCTCTGGTGGTGGTCTCTGTCCCGCACAAGAGGAATGAACTATTTAAGGAATTTCCGGAAACAGGGGCGTGACAACTGAGAGTCATATTTGCATACCCACAATGCAGTGCACCTAGGACAATTTTTCAATCTAAAAATGGCTATATTCTTCTTTTTCTTTTGAACTATTTCCCCCCAAAAGTGAGAATACTTTCATAGAATTGTCTGAGAAAAGACAGATAAGAACGGCTCTGTCAGTTAAATAATCACTCTTACTGTTTTAGGAGTAACAGTTACCTGAGCAATGCGTGCCCCGAAGTCGAAGCATACTCTGGTTTCTCTTCAGATCGTATAAATCTTTCGCCTTTTACTAAAGATTTCCGTGGAGAGGAACAATTCTGAGTTTTTACTCAATTTTTTGAGGCCTTGCCTTTGCAAGGCTACTTATGGTGTTACAAAAAATAGACTTTGAACTTGTTAATACTGAGTTTTGAGTATAGATTACGGAGTGCTTGAGTAGATGAGTGAAATTGGGTGCATAGAAAAAACGAATCAAAAAGAAAAAAAAAACTAGTCAAGTAGCGCAGTTCAGTCGTTCAGTCAGTAATGCTACCCAGCTATTCCCCAGACTAATGTGTACTGCTGGTAAGTCACTTTAGTGCCACCCGTAAACGGCAACCCACCGGACTCTGCGGTCCCTGAGGTTTTCCAGGCAAGAACACTGGAGTGGGTTGCCATTTTCTTCTCCAGTGCGTAAAAGTGAAAGTGAAGTCCGCTCAGTTGTGTCCGATTCGTAGGGACCCCATGGACTGCAGCCTACCAGACGCCTTCCTTTGCTCGGAGTTTCCCGGCAAGAATACTGGACAGATAGGTATGGGTGCGTTTAAAATTTTAAAAACTGAAGTGTAAGCCCATTGCTTTTCTTGTAGTATATTTGTGAGGGTTTTTTAATGATGAGATAGTTTCGTTTTAAAACTGGGAGAGGAAATTTTAAACTTATTTAAATTTAGGAGTCAAGAAAGAATTTTGATGGTGCTTATAACAGATTTGACAAAACACGGCAGGAAGTAGGTTTTTTAACCTATCTCATTGGCCAGAACTGAGCTTCCTGTTCACAGCTTAGCTGCAAGGTAAGCTGGGAAATGTAGTCTTTCCCCTAGGCCGCCATGAGCTTTGCCCTGGCGGTAATAAACACGCCGGCAAATGCAGGAGACATAAGAGACACGTGTTGGATACCTGGGTCACGAGGATCCCCTGAAGAAGAGCTTGGCAACCCACTCCAATAGTCTTGCGTGGAGAATCCCATGAACAGAGCAACCTGGCGGGCTACAAGTCCATAGGGTCCCGAAGAATCCGACATGACCCAGTCGGCTTAGCACGCGCACAGGAAAAAGGGAGAATGTTCAGTCGCTAAATGGTGTCTAACTCTGTGACACCCTTCCCGCCCCCCGCCCCCATGACTGCAGGATGCCAGGCTTCCCTGTCCTTCACTGCTGCTGCTGCTGCTAAGTCGCTTCAGTCGTGTCCGACTCTGTGCGACCCCATAGATGGCAGCCCACCAGGCTCACCCGTCCCTGGGATTCTCCAGGCAAGAATACTGGAGTGGGATGCCATTTCCTTCTCCAATGCATGCAAGTGAAAGTGAAGTCGCTCAGTCGTGTCCGACTCTTAGCGACCCCTTTGCTCAGATTCATGATTGAGTTTGGTGGTACTGTTGAACCATCTCATCCTCTGTTCCCTTTTCTCCTCCTGCCCTCAGTCTTTCCCAGCTGATGTTTTTCCAATGAGTCAGTTCTTTGCATCTGGTGGCCAAACTATTGGAGCTTCAGCAACAGTCCTTCCAATGAATATTTAGGGACGATTTCCTCTAGAATTGTCTAGTTTGATGCCACTGCAATCCAAGGGACTTTGAAGAGTCTTGACCACGGCAATTTGAAAGCATCAATTCTTTGGGGATCAGCCTTCTTTATGGTCCAACTCTCACATCCATCCATGACTACTGGAAAAACCATAGCTTTGACCAGACAGACCTTTGTTGAAAAGTAATGTCTCTGCTTTTTAATATGCTGTCTAGATTGGTCATAGTTTTTCTTCCAAGGAGCAAGCGTCTTTTAATTTCATGGCTGCAATCACCATCTGCAGTGATTTTGGAGCCCAAGAAAATAGTCTGTCACTGCTTCTGCTTTCCCCCCTTTTATTTGCCATAAAGTGATGAGACAGGATGCCATGACCTTAGTTTTTTTTAATGTCGAGTTTTAAGCCAGCTCTTTCACTCTCTCTCCTCTTTCAGTCTCATCAAGAGGCTCTTTAGTTCCTCTACTTTCTGCCATTAGAGTGGTATCATCTTAGTGAATACTGGAGAAGAAAACCAGCCATGTCTGCCCCAGTAAAGAAGGGAGAGAATCCATCCCCAAGTTCATTCCTTAGGCTCCATTCCTTTGCTTTCCAGGCTCCTCCCTGTGGTCATGTGCAGGGACCCTCTCTGAGGCTGAAACAGGGTTGTGGGGATTACCCCTTCCCAGGACCTTTTGATGTTCTTTTGTAAAGAACCAGGACACCAGGCACAGGGAGCCTAAGGCAACTGCCCACAGTCTAGCCCTGCTCCACTGGGGAGGGTAACTTACTTTCCTCTCCCTTAGTCAAACTGCTCCTCTCACAACCAAATCTGTTTAAGTAGAACTAAATGCTGGTGGCCAGTGATTTCTTGGGCTCACTGGGTGTCTGGGTGTCTACCTAACATGGGGATTTTAACTTGCTTGTTCAACTTTGGCAAAAAAACAAACAAAAAACCCTGTTGTAATGAGCGCTTCTAGCACCCAGATTACATTCTCCAAACACCATTCTCGATTGAAAGCTGTCTCCTTGGGAAAATGGCCGTCTGGTTCTTGGGAGCCTCTTCAAGATGCTATGTTTCCTGGCTCATGGCTGGAGTCAGCCATGCCCAGACATATCTAGACAATCAGCTGCTAAGGTCAGAGAAAAAGAGAACTAGATATTCTATGCCCCCAGGTGAAAGAGCATTCTGCTCCCATTAAGTAATCTTGCCAGGAAAAATTGAAGTTGAACCTGATCAAGACTAGATCTGACTACCAATTAACAGAAGAACAGAGCACAGTGGAGCTTTTCTGCAGCACTGCGGGGGATGGATGCAACCAACAAAGTCCTGACTGCAAAGAGCTGTTTGGAGCAAGCCACCAGATTTCTTCAACAAATAAATTGCAAGATGAGAGAGAGAAGAAAGAGAAACTTATATGTTAAAAGAGAGTTAAAAGCAACCTGTCTCACTGTGCAGAACTTAATGGGATCCTGGTTTAAACAAACAGTATTTTCAAAATTTATTACATTTGTGAGATGTCTTTGTTTTTTAATCTTAGTGGGTCTTTGATGATTTTGGATATGATTATCATATTGTGGTTACGGTTTTTGTTGTAACCTTCTTATACTTAGAAGTACATACAGAAATATCTACAGATTATATCTTGGGTTTGCTTCAAAATTATAGGACTGCAAAAAATGTACCCCACAAAAATATTATTTATGAAAAAAGTAATAATGTGAGTGGGAGAGAAGCGGATGATGGTTGTTGGACTTGATGATGGGCACACAGCTGTTTAGTTGCTTCAGTCATGTCCAACTCTGGGGGAATCTATGGACTGTAGCTTGCCAGGCTCCTCTGTCCATGGGGACTCTCCAGGCAAGAGTACTCAAGTGGGTTGCCATGTCCTCCTCCAGGGGATCTTCCCAACCCAGGGATCGAACCCGGGTCTCCTGCACTGCAGGCAGATTCTTTACCACTGAGCCACCAGGGCACACAGAGTTTCTGTATTCTATTAGGTCTACTTATGTGTATGTTAAACATGATTCATAATTTTAAAGTTTTGAATAGATTTTTAAAAACAAATTTGTGACTGGTAACACATGTGCTTCTGTATTAATAGATGAAATACTGAAATCTAGTGGCAAATCTCATGACTACCATAATTTCAAAGTCCATAATGAACATGAACAATATTTCAAGATGCTTGCCAACCCTGGGCATGTCATGAATGTGTCTGTGATTACTGACAATGATGCAAATGCCGAAGTTAATCATGGAAGGAAAGGCTGAATTTCAGTTAGAACTTAGTGAAAATATATATATTTTTTCAATCCAGCTTTGCAGATCTCCTGAATGCTATCCCTGGAGCCCATGTTTAGAAGCCCTGATTTACATTCCCTTCTCCAGGTACACTATACAAATTATTCCCCCTTGGGTGTGGAGAAGGTTTTTAATTTATCAAAACACTTTGACATAGTCATTTATTTCGTGGGAATTCCTAACCGTCTTCCAAAGCTGGAAGGTTTATTAGACCCATTTTACAGGTGGGAACCTAAAGTGTATATACTTAACTCACTTGTTGAAGGTTACACAATGATAATGACAGACCTGGAGACCGAACGCAGGTCCCCTAACTCCCAGCCCACTCGCTACTTTTTCTACACCCAGTGCCCACCCCCCAAAATGCTGCCTAGTTGCTTTTTCTCAAAGTTTTCCTTTGAGAGAAGCCACAGCTTTTCTCTCCTGAACTCACCCACTCACTCTTGTCTATTTGGTCATCTCTCAGGAGTGTTCCCCTGCTCAGCCCCACCCCATCCCACCCTGCCCTGGCCACCAGCACTCATGTTGATTCCTCTGGTGCTTGCAGGCAACTGGGAGCTCTGATTTCCAGCACTCTCCTTCACATACTAGCAGCGGTGATAATTAACCTGCCACTGGGCGAGTGTGTCAACCCTGCAAGGTTGTCAGTGACTTCTGGCAAGTCTCTTTCACTGTGTCTCAGTTTCTACTTTTGTAAAACAGGGTCATGAACTGTCCTCCTTGGTTTTGGGGGAAGCCGTGAAGACTGGGTAAAGTTATGATGGTAACCAGGTGAGAGAAAGTGATCTATCCTTGGGAGGAATTACTGCCTGTAAAGTTATCATTGCCATGGATTAGGGCCAGAGCCTGTCTACCCCCTTGCTTTTTACAGGTCAGTGAGGTGAACCCTCCCTCCTCTGCTTCCTGTACAACATCATGAATCTCCATCCATAGTTCTTCAGGCGCTCTATCAGATCTAATCCTTTGAATCTATTTCTCACTTCCACTGTATAATCATAAGGGGTTTGATTTAGGTCATACCTGAATGGTGTAGAGCTTCCCTGTTGGCTCAGATGGTAAAGCATCTGCCTACAATGTGGGAGACCCAGGTTTGATCCCTGGGTTGGGAAGATCCCCTGGAGAAGGAAATAGCAACCCACTCCAGTACTCTTGCCTGAAAAATCCCATGGATGGAGGAGCCTAGGAGGCTGCAGTCCATGGGGTCTCAAAGAGTTAGACATGACTGAGTGACTTCACTTTCTTACACTCTGTCTTTTGAATAGTCTAGTGGTTTTCCCCACTTTCTTCAATTTAAGTCTGAATTTGGCAATAAGGAGTTCATGATCTGAGCCACAGTCAGCTCCCGGTCTTGTTTTAGCTGATTATATAGAGCTTCTCCATCTTTGGTTGCAAAGAATATAATCAGTCTGATATCAGTGTTGACCATATGGTGATGTCCATGTGTAGAGTCTTCTCTTGTGTTGTTGGAAGAGGGTATTTGCTATGACCAGTGTGGTCTCTTAGCAAAACTCTATTAGCCTTTGCCCTGATTCATTCTGTACTCCAAATTTGCCTGTTACTCCAAGTATTTCTTGACTTCATACTTTTGCATTCCAGTCCCCTATAATGAAAAGGACATCTTTTTTGGGTGTTAGTTCTAGAAGATCTTGTAGGTCTTCATAGAACCATTCAACTTCAGCTTCTTCAGCATTACTGATCGGGCCATAGACTTGGATCACCATGATATTGAATGGTTTGCCTTGGAAATGAACAGAGATCATTCTGTTGTTTTTGAGATTGCATCCAAGTACTGCATTTTGGACTCTTGATAACTATGATGGCTACTCCATTTCTTCTAAGGGATTCTTGCCCACGGTAGTAGATAAAATTTTCATCTGAGTAAAATTCACCCATTCCAGTCCATTTTAGTTCACTGATTCCTAAAATGTCGGCGTTCACTCTTGCCATCTCCTGTTTGCCTTGATTCATGGACCCAACATTCCAGGTTCCTATGCAATATTGCTCTTTACAGCATCGGACTTTACTTCTATCACCAGTCACATCCACAACTGGGCGTCGTTTTTGCTTTGGCTCCATCCCTTCATTCTTTCTGGAGTTCTCCACTGATCACCAGTAGCATATTGGGCACCTTCCAACCTGGGGAATTCATGTTTCAGTGTCTTATCTTTTTGCTTTTTCATACTGTTAATGGGGTTCTCAAAGCAAGAATACTGAGGTGGTTTGCCATTCCCTTCTCCAGTGGACCACGTTTTGTCAGGGATCAAGACCATCCCCAAGAAAAAGAAATGCAAAAAGGCAAAATGTTTGTCTGAGGAGGCCTTACAAATAGCTGTGAAAAGAAGAGAAGCAAAAGGCAAAGGAGAAAAGTAAAGACATAAGCATCTGAATGCAGAGTTCCAAAGAATAGCAAGGAGAGATAAGAAAACCTTCCTCAGTGATCGATGCAAAGAAATAAAGAAAAACAATAGAATGGGAAAGACTAGAGAGCTCTTCAAGAAAATTAGAGATACTAAGGGAACATTTCATGCAAAGATGGGCACAATAAAGGACATAAATGGTATGGGCCTAATAGAAGCAGAAGATATTAAGAAGAGGTGGCAAGAATACACAGAAGAACTGTACAAAAAGATCTTCAAGACCCAGATAACCACGATGGTGTGATCACTCACCTATACCCAGACATCCTGGAATGCAAAGTCAAGTGGGCCTTAGGAAGCATCACTATGAACAAAGCTAGTGGAGGTGATGGAATTCCAGTTGAGCTATTCCAAATCCTGAAAGATGATGCTGTGAAAGTGCTGCACTCAATATGCCAGCAAATTTGGAAAACTCAGCAGTGGCCACAGGACTGGAAAAAGTCAGTTTTCATTCCAATCCCAAAGAAAAGCAATGCCAAAGAATGATCAAACTACTGCACAATTGTACTCATCTCATACACTAGCAAAGTAATGCTCAAAATTCTCCAAGCCAGGCTTCAGCAATACAAGAACCGTGAACTTCCAGATGTTCAAACTGGATTTAGAAAAGGCAGAAGAACCAGAGATCACATTGCCAACATCTAATGGATCTCTGTAAAAGCAAGAGAGTTCCAGAAAAACATCTACTTCTGCTTTATTGACTATGCCAAAACCTTTGACTGTGTGGATCACAACAAACTGTGGAAAATTCTTCAAGAGATGGGAATACCAGACCACCTGACCTGCCTCCTGAGAAATATGTATGCAGGTCAGGAAGCAACAGTTAGAACTGGACATGGAACAACAGACCGGTTCCAAATTGGGAAAGGAGTACGTCAAGGCTGTATATTGTCACCCTGCTTATTTAACTTATATGCAGAGTACATCATGAGAAACGCTGGGCTGGAGGAAGCACAAGCTGGAATCGAGATTGTCGGGAGAAATATCAGTAACTTCAGATATGCAGATGACACCACCCTTGTGGCAGAAAGTGAAGAAGAACTAAAGAACCTCTTGATGAAAGTGAAAGAGGAGAGTGAAAAAGCCAGCTTAAAACTCAACATTCAGAAAACTAAGATCATGGCATCTGGTCCCATCACTTCATGGCAAATAGATGGGGAAACAATAGAAACAGTGACAGACTTTATTTTCTTGGGCTCCAAAATCACTGCAGATGGTGATTGCAGCCATGAAATTAAAAGATGCTTGCTCCTTGGAAGAAAAGCTATGATCAACCTAGACGGCATATTAAAAAGCAGAGACATTACTTTTCAACAAATGTCTGTCTGGTCAAAGCTATGGTTTTTCGAGTAGTCATGTATGGATGTGAGAGTTGGACTATAAAGAAAGCTGAGCGCCAAAGAATTGAAAATGGATTGTATACTCCAGACAAACTGATGTGTTGCTGTTCACTTGCCTCCCTGCTGCTGCAACTGCTAAGTCACTTCAGTCATGTCCAACTCTGTGCGACCCCATAGACATCAGCCCACCAGGCTCCCCCGTCCCTGGGATTCTCCAGACAAGAACACTGGAGTGGGTTGCCATTTCCTTCTCCAATGCATGAAAGTGAAAAGTGAAAGTGAACTCGCTCAGTCATGTCCAACTCTTAGCGACCCCATGGACTGCAGCCTACCAGGCTCCTCTGTCCATGGGAGTCTCCAGGCAAGAGTACTGGAGTGGGGTGCCATTGCCTTCTCCGTGCCTCCCTAAACTTCCCCATTTCTGTATGCTTACCCATACTCTGCCCACTGCCTGGATGGTCCTCTCACACAGCTTCACCTAGCAAACACCCATCATCCTTCAGGAAGCCATCCCTGAGCGTCTGGTGGCGGTTAGATGTGCCAGCCCTATACTTCAAAGCCCCAGTCACAGTATAACTGTCCATTTTCTCATCTGTCTCCCCTTTAGACTGTCCATTCCACCAGCTAAGGGTCTGTACCTGACCTCTTTCCAATCAACAAGATTTCTAAGGGGATTTTGTCAAATACAAGGACTGAGAGCCCCACAGCAGATAAACAGGATTGGAGGTGAGTGTGTGTGTGCTCAGTCACTCAGTTGTGTCTGACTCTTTGTGACCCCGTAGACTGTAGGCCACCAGGCTACTCTGTCCATGGTGTTCTCCAGGCAAGAATACTGGTTGGAGACAAGTACAGTTGTACCTAAAGTCCTGCCCAGAGAGACTTTTGGATTAGAAAACAAAGCATCCCTGCATAGAAGAAATCAGTGCAGCTTTGAGCAAATACTCAAGCAGTTATTTCCAAAATACATCCATTGTGACTTGGCCAACTGGTCTGGAGCTGGCAGACCTGGGACACATCCCAGACTCCACAAATTATGTGACTTTGGCCTAGTGCTTTATCATCTTGGGGCCTCACTTTCCTGATCTGTAAAATGGGAACAAAATTTGCCTTCCAGGGTAACCAGAGGCCTGTGCTTTGCTGCCAGGCATCTATTTCCCCTCCTTCCTGACAAGAAAACTCCTAATTTCCTTTAGCAAGCCATTCCTCTCCTGGGGGCTTCCCAGGTGGCACTAGTGGTAAAGAACTCACCTGCCAGTGCAGGAGACATAGGAGACGCAGGTTCCATCCCTGGGTCGGGAAGATCGCTGGAGTAGGGCACAGCAACCCACTGCAGTATTCTTGCCTGGAGAATCCCACGGACAGAGGAGCCTGGCAGGCTATAGTCCATGGGGTTGCAGAGACGGACACGACTGAAGCAACTTAACACACATGCATGTACATATGCATTATTCTCTGTGCAGTGGTTTGAGACTGACCCAGTGCCTAGCTCTGAGGTGGCCTGAATGGTCTAACCTAGTTAACATATCTCTTGCACCCTGGTCATGGTAATTGGCTCAGGCATGGGCTGTCCAATCTAGGTGAACCTCAGCACTTTGGGTAGGAATGCTGGGACTCGGACTCTGCTGGCCTCTTTAAGAGGGCAAATGGCCATAACTGTGGCCATTTTATTTCCACAAGGGTAGCCCATCTGAAGATGGAAGCCAATCAACAGGAAGTAGAGCTAAGAGATGGATCTGAATAACTGAAATTATTTGATTCCTGCATCAAGCCATTCCTGAAGTCCTCCTGGACTATACTGTTAAGGAAGCAGTACTTGTCTTTTGGTTTAAGCCAGTTAGAATTAAGTTTTCTATCACTTGCAACCCCAAAGTCTTAATTGAAACACAGGATTGAATGACATAAAGGCATACAAATGTAAGTCAACAAGTATTCTTTAAACACCCACCCTGTGCCAGGCATTGTGCTAGTCTCTGGTCCATCCAGAGTGACAGACAGGTATGGCCACTGCCTTCGTGGACCTTGAACTAGTGGGGAAGTGCCCAGCATGCAGATGTTTGTCAAAGGTAACCATTCCCCCTTTTACACCCAAGGGCCAGATATATGCATGGCCTGCTAAAAGAATCACCATGAACGTTTACTGAGTTGAATGATTTATTTGAAGCTTCCATTGGTCAAAGTCCAGAGGAGAGGCTCCAGGAAGCAGGATTGTGAGACTTGGTAGCTTATTGATGGTCAGGCTGTTTGTTCAACCACCACCTGCCTGCTGAGATAAGCCTCCTTTCTGCAAGGTGGCCAGTGCCCTCAGTAAGTGGGGTGATCAGCCCAGTCACCAGACCCCTAAGCAGATGGCAGGTCAGACCACTGCTGCTTCTTGGGGTTGGTGGGGAGCTAAAAACAAGACCCCAAAGTGCAGAGTACTTGTTCTTAAGGGTTTTTTTTTTTTTTTAAGGTCAGGAATCCTTTAAGAATCTGAGGAAAGCTACAGGAACTCTCCTCATGAAAAAAAGGAAAATATATACATATATATGTGTATATGTATATATATATATATATATATACACATGTATATATACACACATTTTGCAATTCCAGGGATTCACAGGTCCCTTGAAGCCAGGTTGCAGACTCTTAAGCAAAAATAACTCTAAAGATTTTTTAAATCTAAGATCCTATGAATATTTGTATTCTTGGCTTATTATCACCTTGAAAAGTTGTATTCCCCCACTGGAAGAATATGCCTGTCTTAGTCCATCTGGGCTCCTATGGCAGAATACCATAGACTGGGTGGCTCACAAACAACAGAAACCTATTTCTCACAGTTCTGGGGGCTGAACGTCTGAGATCAGGGTGCCAGCGTGATCAGGATCTGATGAGAGCCCTCTTCTGGGCTGGAGACAGTTGTCTTCTCTCTGTGCTCTCACTCAGCAGGAGGAGGACTGGAGAGCTCTCTGGGTCTCTGTTATAAGGGCATTAAATCCTGTTCTTGAGGGCTCCACCCTCATGACCTACTCACCTCCCAGAGGCCCCTCCTACAAACTTCATCACGTGGGGGGCTAGGTTTCAACATATGACTTTGGGGATCCCTAACACTCTGCCCATACACTCACAGGAGAATTCAACTTCCTCTTGGAAAAATTGTCCAGAGCTAATCATGGATGGTGTTCTTTGGAAAGAATGATGCTAAAGCTGAAACTCCAGTACTTTGGCCACCTCACGCGAAGAGTTGACTCATTGGAAAAGACTCTGATGCTGGGAGGGATTGGGGGGAGGAGGAAAAAAGGACGACAGAGGATGAGATGGCTGGATGGCATCACTGACTCGATGGATGTAAGTTTGAGTGAACTCCGGGAGTTGGTGATGGACAGGGAGGCCTGGCGTGCTGCGATACATGGGGTCGCAAAGAGTCGGACACAACTGAGCGACTGAACTGAACTGAACTGACTGAATCATGGACGCTAATCATGGACCTCATGGTTAGTGTCTTACTGAAGCAAAAGCTCGTGTGAAGGCAGCTTATTTAGTAAGAGTTCCCAGGGGATAGCAGAGGGAGACTGGGAGAGGGTAAAATGGAGGGAGCAAAAGCAAATCAAGGGTGTCTTCCTGAATTCTTCTCCACTGTGGGCAGCAGGGGCCTTATCCCATCTGAGAAGTGGTTTAAGAAGTCTTTCAGAATTGTCCACCCAGGGGATGGTGGAGGGAGCACTGGCTCCAACTCCCATGGGAGAAGGGCTGCCCTGAGCAGTGTTATCCTTGACCTGCTTCAAGGCTACACACATGCTGAGTGCAGAACAGCTTCCTGAGGTCAGAGAGAAGCTGAGGCCGGCTGCTGCCAGGAACCCACCCCGGGAAAGAGCTGGTGGCTGCAGCCATGGCAGGAGTGAAAAGTAGCCTACGAGGATGTGAGCTGGGGCATGAGATGCTGAGGAGCCTGTCGGTCTTCAGGGAGTTAATACATTTCCAAGCCAAAGTTTTAGCTGCTGAGAAGTGCCGGATAGTATGCGATTACATTTTCCATACCAAGTGTTTGCCCCGGAAAAGCAACTTGACCTGGCCTCTTTGGATGGCATCACCGATTCGATGGACATGAGTTTGAGCAAGCTCCAGAGTTGGTGATGGACAGGGAAGCCTGGCATGCTGCAGTCCATGGAATCACAAAGAGTCGGACATTGAGCAACTGAACTGAACTTTGTGTGTCCAGCCCAAGAAGAAAGCTCTGGTGCATTACTGGACTGTGGGAGACAGATCCACTAGGATTATAGATGGCCTGCTCCAACCGAGGCCAAACTGGAGGTACTGCAGAGGCTCATGGCAAAAAATGCATTACCCACCCCCCTCCCATCCCACAGGAGCCATCAGAGGAATTCAAAGGAAGAGATGGAGTGTAGGGGCTGAGAGAGGCTGGGCCAACAGCGAGCCCCAGCTTACATCCCTGCTTGAGCTGCACGGCCTTGAGCAAATTATTTTTTTTATTTATTTTTGGTTGCGCTGGGCTGGGTCTTCATTGCTCTACTGGGTCTGTCCCTAGTTGCGGTGATAGGGCCTACTGTCTAGTTGTGGTGTTCGGACTTCTCATTGCGGTCTTCTGATGTGGAGCTTGGGCTGTAGAGCGCAGACTCAGTAGTTGTGGCACAGGGGCTTAGTTGCCCTGTGGCATGTGGAAACTTCCCAGACCGGGGATCGAACCCATGTCCCCTACGTTGGCAGGTAGATTCTTTTAAAATTTTATTATTTTGGCTGCTCTGGGTCTTTGATGCTGCTTGGGCTTTGCTCTAGTTGCAGCGAGTGGGGGCGTCTCATCACGGTGGCTTCTCTTGTTGCAGAACACGGGCTCTAGGGCACACAGGCTTCAGTAGTTGTGGCCACAGGCTTAGCTGCTCCCCAGCGTGTGAGATCTTCCTGGACCAGGAATCAAACCCCTGGCTCCTGCATTGGCCAGCACATTCTTTACCACTGAGCCACCAGAAAAGCCCTGGCAGGTGGATTCTTAACCACTGGACCATCAGGGAAGTCCTGAGCAAACTATTCAGAGGTCATTTCCTTCTCTCTTAAATTGGCACCTTAACCCTCAGCAACCTCCTCCCCACATGAGGCTGTGTTGCTGTAAAATACCTAATACACGTGCTGACTTCAATGAGATCTATAAATCAGATACTCATCTACTGAAATTAAACTTGCTAGGTCAGTGTTTTCCAGGCACAGGTACATAGGCTCATTTTTACATGTACAGGAGCCCACACCATGCCTTGCTGCAAGTTAAACAGGAGGAATGGGAGCCATGAAGCACTGCTTCTGTGGCCAAGAAGCTTCCAGTTGAATGCAGTGACTAGAGGCCACATCACACTGTGAACTGCAGTCTACCTCGCCCCCTGCCAGCCAAGGGTCCCCTGGCTGGAATCAGGAGGCATTCAATGCTCTGCACCTTGAGAGCAGGAGAGGACGGTACTCAGGACTGAAGCACCCAGTAAACCAGGGCTGCTTGTAGAAGACCCTGAGGCACTTGTTTTTTCTCTCCCAGCTGCCTGCTGGGGGCCAGACCCCTGGGACCTTGGCACCGAAACCAACCAGCTGAGTCAAGCTGCTCAAAACACACACCTAGGAAACAGGGTGATGGTCCCCAAGGTGGACTGCCATGCTCAGCACAGCCCCTTTGCTCCATTCTCCCCATGAAGGATTCAGACCTTAGCTTCCAGAACTGGCAGGAGGCCTGCTTCCCAGGTGGCTCAGCGGTAAAGAACCCACCTGCCAATGCAGGAGACTTGGGTTTGATCCCTGGGTTGGAAAGATCCCCTGGAGTAGAAAATGGAAACTTGCTCCAGTATTCTTACCTGGGAAACCCCACAGAGGAGCCTAGTAGGCTACAGTCCATGGAGCTGCAGAGTCAGACACGACTGAGTAAATAGCAGCAGCAGTCCTATGGGCAGCAGGCTGGGGGTGAGGCACCACAGCAGGAGGAGACCTCGGTGACACTCCTGGAGCAGCCCCCTCTGCCAGGACACACAGCAAACCCTGAGGTGGGGGCAGAGGCCACATCCACATGCTCTGAGGGGCTCTTCTGAAGGGGAGAGGACGTGGGGAAAGAACACTGTCACCACGGCAGGGCCTTGTGCTTCAGATTCTCCCCACGTCTGGTGACTGAGGAAGGTCTGACGTCTCCAGAGGTTTTAACCACACACAAACCGCTCATGGAAGTTTGAAAGAGATTTATTTAAAAACAGAACGACAAAAAAAAAGCTTTGGTATTCCAAAACCCAACAATCAACAGTCACTGGAAAGTTAAACACCTCCCCTAAGGCCCAGAAGTACAAAACGGCGTCTCCACAGGCTCATGGTAAGGACACGATGTGCAAACCCGAGGGTGACGGAGACCCGCCCCCTCCACGCAGGCAGCCTACGGGGCTCCAGACCTCCTGGAAATCACCGCCAAGATTCACTACCGAAGAGTGGACACAAAAGCCATCCAGCAAATCTCAACAATAAATTATTAATAAAAATTCATTCAAGAAAAGAACACATTAAATTAGGAAAAGAACACATTTTTTCCTAGACAAGTCTTTTCAAAAGAAAGTCTATTTCCTGGGATAGAAGAAAGGGGGAAAGTGGAAGGAGTGAGTTCAATTTCAAGTATTTTCCGTACAGGTTCATTTTATTGAATCAAAAGCTTACAAAAAGTCCATCGGCCCCTCCCCTCCCCTCCCCGATGCAAACTCCTGAACATCTACACGCACTTCTGAGTCACTGGTGTCCCCCAACAAGGCACAAAAGGCTGGGTGCTTTCACAGGATCCCTTGTTCGCAGCAGCAGGACTTTCAGTGCTGGGCATCTTGTGCAAGTCGCTACTGAAAGCAGGACTGACGTCATTCAGACACTGGGATCTTCCTGTTCAACCAACAAGACAGGACGTTACTGCGCATGCCAACCCCAGGGGACAGCTACAGCAATCTCGAGGGAAGCAGGTGATAGGAACACCCTGCTGGCATCCCACCCTGGCTCGCAGCCGGCTGGGATGACAGCGCCCAGCCCAGAGACAGGCCTCAGCCATCCTGGACTCGGGGCCTGGGTGTCTCCTTAGGCAGGTGCAGCAAGTTCACAGGCTCTGCTCTGGCCAGGCCTGGCTTCAGGGGTGGGAAGTCACTGGGCAAGATCTGAGAAGACTGCCTGGCCTGTCCCCCTTATCAGGTGGGAACCATGGGTGGATGGGGCTAGGCCAGATTAACAGCAGAGAAGTCCACCACCCAGCAGGGAGAAGCAGCCTGCCCACCTGCTTCACTGAGGCTGCCAGACCCATGCAATGCAATGCAGCCCGTGACAGACACCCGGGAAGGCCATATGCACATTTGTCTTTGATCTGACTTCTATGTTCCTCACGCTTGACAAGTTCAGACCTGCCTCTGACCCTTCTCCCACCCCTTTAGGTCAAGTGCTACTTCCTTCTCTGAACCAGAAGCCACTGGGAGCACAGACCTGGAGTTAAATGTACCCTCCACCCGACTACAATCTAATGAGAGGAATGGCAGGCGGCCTCCCCCCGGGACACCCATCCTGAACTCCAAGATATGTTTCGATGAGAGTCCCACAGCCACCATGGCCCAAACCATGGCTTCCTGGGAGCAAAGATGTTTCAGGAAACAGGAGGGAAATGATCTTGTCCTGGCTGACGAGACGACTGCCTGAGGCTGGCTCACCGCAAGGGACTGACTTCTGAACTCGGTAAACAGGCTCTCAGGGGCGGGGGTGTGGGTCTCATCAGCGGTTTAGGTAGAGGCTTCAAGTCCATCTAGGGGTTTTGGCAGGTATTTTTAACTGTTGAGATTTAGGATGTGGTGACAGGACTGCCCACATCCCTGGGAGGCCAGCACAGCAGACATATCTATGCATGCCTGGATTCCACAGGTGCCCTTCCAATGGGCTCCTCTAAGAAAGTACTTTTAAATGTCCTCTCAAAGCATACCTGCTCCCCTCTGTGATGAGGACAGAGGACACTAGCTTAAAAGGACACTTCACGGGAGGGAGGTTCAAGAGGGAGGGGACACACGTATACCTATGGCTGATTTATGCTGATGTATGGCAGAAACCAACCCAACGTTGTAAAGCAATAACCCTCCAATTAAAAATAAATTTAAAAAAAAAAGGATACCCCACCACTCCCCCAGCCTCACCCTGTCCTAGACTTGGGGCAGAAATCAAGGCTGGGGCCCTGGGTGCTGCAGACACAGGGGCTTTCTACCTTATTCCTGAAGAAGGGCTTGGCGCCAGGCCCACAGTACTCATTGTAGATGAGCTTGAAGAGGAAGAGGTGGAAGAGGGTGATGAGGGAGGCCACGCTGAACCAGAAGAGGAAGGGCAGCCCCGGGTCCTGCTGGGCCATATGCTCGTCGTGGGCCAGGATGGCCTTGAGGTGCAGCGTGTGCCGCAGGTCTTGCAGGTGCGTGAGGTCGGTGGAGATGTAGAGCAGCGGCGTGATGGGCTGCGTCACCATGACCGAGAAGGTGTGGCCCTGGGGCGCCGAGGTCAGCTCCACAGGCTCATCCAGGCAGCCTGCTTCGCAGGCGTAGATCTTGACGAGCTGGCCTCGGGACTCTACAGACACGTGCAGGTACGGCTTGCCCTCAGCGTCCGCGAGCACGGCCAGGTTGATGTGGTCGTTCTTGTAGCGGATGCCGTGCAGGGCGTAGCTATTGTGCAGCACATCAGGGTCAGCTTGGAACTGGAGGTGGTTCTCGGTGAACTGCAGGCCGCCGAAGCTGAGCACCATGCCCTGAAGGATGCCAGGGGCGCCCGCCCGCACCAGCCCCTTGCAGCCGCGCTTCTGCAGGGTCAGCCTCCACAGGTCCCAGAGCTGCAGGATCTGCTGGACGGAGGACAGGCGGCCTGGCCAGAGGTTCTCAGCGTGCATGGTGGCGTGGCCGCTGAAGCAGTGATCTTCATAGTTGAGCGTCGACTCCATCTGGTCCCGTTCCCTATGGCTCAGGTCGGGGCTGAGCAGCGGGGCTGGGGAGCAGGACAGCATGTAGTACAGCGTCAGGTTCACGGTCAGGCCAGACGGAGTGTGGGCATCAGTGATCTTCTTCATCTCCACACCTGTCATGCCACAGAGGTTGCACGTTAAGGAGGACCAACACAGCTGGGAGGCTGAGGTTATGGAACAAAGATCAAGAGCAGCAGAGTCAGGGACTTCCCTGGTGGTCCAGTGGCTAAGACTCCATGCTCCCAATGCAGGGAACAAGGGTTTGATCCCTGGTTGGGGAACAGTTCCCACATGCTGCAACTCAGTGTGTGCTGCAAAGAAAGAACCCACATGCTACAGCAAAGACCAAAGATTCTGAGTGCCGCAACTAAGACCTGGTGTAGCCAGATAAATACTAACAGCTGCCGCTGCCGCTAAGTTGCTTCAGTCGTGTCCGACTCTGTGCGACCCCATAGATGGCAGCCCGCCAGGCTCCCCTGTCCCTGGGATTCTCAAGACAAGAACACTGGAGTGGGTTGCCATTTCCTTCTCCAATGCATGAAAGTGAAAAGTGAAAGTGAAGTCGATCAGTCATGTCCAACTCCTAGCGACCCCATGGACTGCAGCCCACCAGGCTCCTCCGTCCATGGGATTTTCCAGGCAAGAGTACTGGAGTGGGGTGCCATTGCCTTCTCCGAATATTAACAGCAACAACAACAAAAAGAGCAGCAGGGACACGAAGTTTTTGTCCTTAAGGATAAAAACAGCAGTTCCAGTCTCCCTAGAGCTCGGGAGAATATATCCTGCCTGGCTTCCTCACATGACCACGTGGAGCCCTGAGGGCCTGAAACCTGCCAGTGGGGCTCCTGCCAGAGTCCAGAAGAACACCGACTTAGCCAAGCCTATGACGTCAAGTCAAAAGGCCAGTCCCCTGTCTCCAGAATGGTCACCTATGCCCTGGCCAGTTGTGGGCTGCTTCTCTCTCCTGGGCTCATAGCCTCAAACTACATCTTATCAGAAGAGCTCCCAGATTTGTATGAATGCTAGCCTCAGACAGCTAACCGCACTTGTGTGTCTCTACCTGGATGTCTGACAGGCATTTTGAACTTGACAAGGTTTGAATTCAGTCCCCCACTAATCCTTCCTTAAATCATCTCCAGACACCTGCTGGAACCCTCCCCCACAAACTCAGGAGTCACCCTCATGTTCTCATTCTCCACTGCCAGTTCACTGAAAGCCCCAGTGGCTCCAGCTCCGAAAGTATCAGCGTCATCCACCTCGGCCTCCACAGTCAAAGCTCTGGTCCCAGCCACCCTCCTCTCACCTGGGCTCCTGCAAAACCTCGTGTCTGGTCTCCACACTCTACTGTCCCCCCACTCCCACTTACTGTCTGTACGCTGAGACAGCAGCCAGGGGGACCCTTAAAAACGTACACCGGGGACTCCCCTGGTGGCCCGGCAGTTAAGAATCCACCTTCCAATGCAGGGTACGAGAGTCTGATCCCTGGTTGGGGAACTAAGATTCCACATGCCACGCAGCAACTAAGCCCATGGGCTCTGGAGCCCACAAGCCACAACTAGAGAAAACTGCATGCTGCAACAAGGACCCAGCTCAGCCAAAAAATAAGTAATTTTTTTTAAAAAAAGAAGCCCAAGCCTGTCACCAGCTGAAACTGTGGGGAACTGAGGAAAGAATCCGGGGACAGGCCAGGCCCTTCATTTATCCTTTATCAATTGATCCTCCCCCACCCCCCAAACCACTCTGCTCAAACCAGGCTTCTCCTACAAGAACAAATAACAATAACACCTGCCCTTTACGCACTTCTCTCTTAAGACTCTGCTAAATGTCTTCTGAGGTAGGCGTTACTATTATTTTTGAATACAGGCAGAGAGAGAGTCAGCGACCGGTTCAAGGTCACGCAGATACTAAGTGGTGGAGCAAAAGAGTCAGCCCCAGACCCAATGCCAAGCCCAAGTATGAGCCACCCCAGGACCCTCCTTCAATGTCAGCTCTGCTGACTTTGCAGGGGCATCCCCAGGGTGGGCTGTGCTCACCCTGCTGCAAGGTGTGGACGGCAGACAAAGCTGGACCTCACCTGGACTGAAGAGCTGAGCCCAGAGGCGCTGGTGATCCTGGAGCAGCTCAGCTGCTGGCATCTCCAAGAGCTCCAGCATTTCCTTCCGAGCCAAGTCCTGGAGCACCTTGAGCTCCTTGGCTGCTTTGCTTTTGAGCACCTGGGGGTTAAGAGGGCCAGAAACGTGCACCACCCACAGCACAGTCTCGTCCAGCTGCGTCCTGGGAGCCACCTGGAGACGGTCCACTAACTTCTTGGCGGCCACCACCACCAGGTGCACCAGCCCCGTGGGAACAGGCGGGGACCGGCCAGAGTAGAGGAGGAACTGGTGGTCTCCGACCTTCTCCAGGGTGCTGGTGAAGGCCCTGGGGGCCGGGCCGGCAGTGGGCCCCACAGTCTGCAGCGCGGCCACGCGTTCCGTGGGGTTGTTGAGCTGGATGCGCTGCAGATAGACGTGGGGTCGGCCACGGTGAGCGAGAAAGTCCTCCTGCAGCAGCACGCAGTCTCGGCCGGATCCCGTGAGCAGGCCGGAGGCCGAGGCGGGGCCCGGGCCGGCGGCCGCAGGGCCGGGACCCGAGGTCCCCAGCTGCAAGCAACGTACTCGCCGCAGCAGCCCTTCCCGCAGAAGCAACACTGACTCCCCAGCTTCAGGGAGCGCGCTCAGCGGGCGCAGCTGCACGAAGGGCACGAAGTCCGGCGCCACGGCGGGCTCCCGCTCCCCAGGGGTCACCCACAGCCGGTTGGCGACCACGTCCAGGGCCAGGAAGCCGTTGGCCACCAGAGATGGCACTCCAGGGCCCAGGAGCACAGCCTCGCCCCGCTCCCGCAGGCTGCGCCAGGCGTGGGTGGCCGCCTCCAGACAGGCAGAGGGCTCGGCAGCGCCCGGCTCGCCGTGGGGCCAGGGCAGCAGCTGCAGGCCGCCCGCCGCCCGCCGCGCCCCAGAGCCCGCGAACCAGAGAAGCAGCACCAGGAGGCCGAGCAGGCAGAGTAGGCGGCGGGCCCAGCTGCTCGACAGCAGTCCCGGCAGCCCCTTAAGCCGCTGCTGCAGCCACATCGGGCCGCCAGGCGCGGGCGCGGCGCGGGGGCGGCCGCCGGGCCCGCCGCCCAGCCCACCGGCCCGGCCGCCCGCGCCTCACTCCCGGGCCCGGACCGCAGCGCCCACCCCGGCTCCAGTCGCAGGCGCCGCGGCAGCCACCACAGCGGCTTCCTCCTCCTTCTCGGCTCCCTCCGGCCGTCAAACAACACCGGCCGTCAAGCGCCGCCGAATCTTTTGCGACAGATGGAAAAGAGGCGAGTGGAGGAAGGGGAGAGAGCGAGCCCTACAGGAGGCGGGGCCACAGCGAGGAGGGGGCGGGCGCCGCCGGGGGATGGGCCACGGGTTCTTCAGCTCTGCCAAGTCCGAGAAAGAGTCTGATAGGGGCCTGTTGAAGACTGGAAGCTTCTAGCTCATGGAAAAAAAAAAGAAAAAAACCCACCGCGCTAGCCAAACCTAACACGTGTTGGGCCCCATCTGCTACTGATGGATTCAACAGCCCTAAGATTTTTTTTTTAATAATTTTAAAACTTTTTTCTGTAAAAGTGATCCTCACTGCAAAAATACTTAACTACAGTGCAGAATAGTACCCCGTCCCAAAAAAAAAGAAAGAAAAAGAAAAGAAAGTAACCATTGTCAATCAGATTTCCTAGGATATATTTTGTTGACACTTTTCCAGACCAGTCTGGCTGCATGTACAGTATATGGAACACAAACCAGTTCCAGGACACTCCATTTCTCTATCATACCAAGTCATCTTCTTTTTCTTTTAGATAAGTAACTTTTAATTATTTATTTATTTGGCATGTGTCAGCATGCGGCCTCTCTAGAGGGCTTAACTGCCCAAGGCACGTGGAATTTTCCCAGACCATGGATCGAAACCACGTTCCCTGCATTGGAAAAGAAAATGATAGTGGCTCAGTCCTGTATGATTCTTTGCCAGTCCATGAACTGTAGCCCACCAGGCCCCTCTGTCCGTGGAATTCTTCAGGCAAGAATACTGGAGTGGGTTGCCATTCTCTTCTCCAGGGGATCTTCCTGATCCAAGGATGGAACCCTGGTCTCCTGCTCTGCATTACTGTCTGAGCCACCAGGGAATTCTTAACCACTGGATCACCAGGGAAGGCCCCTGAGTCATCTTCTTGATGTCAGCTGTGAGTTTTCACTTATTAAATAACATACAACACTAAAGCTGCATGCTTTGAAAATGCTTTTCAATTGTGAATTATCAATGCAGAAGAGAAATTTTGTTTCTGGGGGAAAAAAATTCAATCTGAGCACAGGAGCAGACAAGGGGACGATTGTTTCTGTTTTACTTTCAGGACATTCCAAAGTCAGACAGTGTGCTTCCCAGTTGTTGAAAATTATATGGTCATTTGAGGTGGCTTCTTGTGAGCTGTGTGCAGATGCAGATGTGTTTGCTGAGTTCTAGGGCCAGCACCCTAAGAGAAGGCGACTCTCCAGGTGATCCTTCAGTATGCTCACCTTTTTTTTTTTTTTTAAGATCATTATCAAAACATACACACAGAATTCTTAACTCCCACAAGGATTTCACAAGCCCCACAGGACAGCTTCAAGAATGTGCAGGAATCCGTAACCTAAAGTTAGAGAGATAGAATCCATCCAACCAACTCAGCAAGGCAGAAGTACTTGGGAGGAACAGTGAAATGAGAGCAAAGGACTAAACCAGGCTTGATCCCACCTGTAAAATGGGAATGACCAGGGAACCTGCCTCTCAGATTTGTGAGGAATAAATAAGTTAATACAAGCAAAGCAAGCAAGGTGCAAGTCCACAGTACATGTAAACCCATGTAATTGTTTTTGCTATCACAAACATCTGTGTGATAGACATATAGCTTGGTCTACTTTTGAGATTGTTTCTAGGGGAGCAATTTCTGGAAGTAGATTTCTACGTCAAAGAGAAGGGTCATTGTTGGTGCTCTTAACTCCCTTGTCATTATTGTCGTTTAGTCGCTAAGTCGTATCCAACTCGACTCTTAGCCCACCAGGCTCCTCTATCCATGTGGTTTCCCAGGCAAGAATACTGGAGTGGGTTGCCATTTCCTCCAGGGAATCTTCCCCACTCAGGGATGGAATCCCCATCTCCTACATTGGCAGGTGAATTCTTTACCACTGAGCCACCAGGGAAGCCCCCCCCCTCTCTTAACTTCTTATCACTCTCAAACACCCCAGGGGAAGGAATCACAGGGTCAGCAATATAGCCATAACAAAGTCAGAAGGTCAGGAGAAAGGACCTTGGATTTCCCTGATGGTCCAGCGGTAAAGAATCTGCTGACCAGTGTAGGAAACATGGGTTTTATCCCTGGTCCAGAAGATCCTACATACTTTGGGGCAATGAAGCCAGTGAGTCACAACTACTGAAGCCTGAGGCTCTGGAGCCCATGCTCCACAACAAAAGAAGTCACTGCAATGAGAAGCCCATGGACCACAACAAAGAGTAGCCCCCTCTTGCTTCAACTAGAGAAAGCCAGCATGCAGCAACAAAGATCCAGCGCAGTTAAAAGTAAATTAAAAAAAAAAAAAGAGTGAGGACCCTGGCATGAGGCTACCTGGGTTTTGAATCTTGCTTGGCCTTGCCCCTTGCTAGCAAGTCAACTAACTTCCTTGGGCCTCGGTTTCTCCATCCATAAAATCGGGATCATAAGACAGCGCTGTATTTGTCTGAGACTTAAGCTGGACAAACAAGTTAAACATTTAGCATATTGCCTGGCTTAAAATATGTTTCCCAGTGGCTCAGCAGTAAAGAATCTGCCTGTGATGCAGGAGACACTGGTATGATCCCTGGATCAGGAAAGATCCCCTTGAGAGTGGCATGGCAACTCACTCCAGTATTCTTGCCTGGAGAATCTCATGGACAGAGGAGGCTGGAAGGGCTACAGTTCATGAGGTTGCAAAGAGTCAGACACAACTGACTGACTAACACACACACACACACACACACACAGACTCAAAAAATAACACTCATTATTTATTTATTTGGCTAGGAAACAGAAAACACACGTACATGATACAAAATTCAAAATATACAAAAGGGTGAAGCGTGGACTTTAAGTCTTCCTCTTTCCGGGAGCTCCAGCTAGTTAGTTCCTCTTCCTAGGTGGAACCACTGCTTCTTGTTCCTTGGATACTTTTCCAGAAACTCTATTCACTAACAAATATATAGACAGAGATCTATATTTTTTCCTTCACAGAAATTATAGCATATGATATACACTTGCATATTACTTTTTTCATTTACGAGAACAGCTTGGAAATTCTATTATTATTATTAAAGGGAGTGGAAGCCAGTGGGACTTAGCATATTACTTTTTTCATTTAAGGAAACAGCTTGGAAATTCTATTACTATTATTATTATTATTAAAAGGAGCAGGTACCAGTGGGACTAGCTGATGGCTGTGAAGGGGGTGGAGGCTGAGAATCGGCTGAAAACACAGAGAATAGCTGTTCACTGAGACTATCACACCTCCTCGGGTCAACAAAAGAAATGATAAAAATGGATAAAAGCAGAGAATGAAAGGGAGAAAAGCCTCTTGTGGCACCAGATCACCGTCCTCTAGCCCAGCTATCCTTTCTGTGAACGTGAACCTGAACGTGAACGTGAAGTCGCTCAGTCGTGTCTCTTTGCGTGACTCCTTGCGACTTTCTGTACCTTCTGTACCTTTCTGTACCTTCTGTATCCTTTCTGTACCTTCCCAGAAAAGCAGAGTCCTGTTCCTTTAAATGTGCACAACACGTGCAGCACGTACTGGGAGTAACATCTGGGTGGCTGCCACCCTTGGCTGCTTAAAGATACAGGCCTTCCTTTCCGATGACGCTTGGACCGAGTTCAAATTTCAGCAATTTAGTGAAGGGGGTTGTGGGGAGAGAAGAATGGATCGAAACTGGGGAAGTGGAGCAGGCTTTACCAGGGTGATCCTTTCTCCAGGGGAGGCCACCAGCCTCCAAGATTGATTTCCCCTACTGATTTGCAATGACTCTGGGAACCCCACTGCCCTAGGATTTTTTTCTGTCCAGAGTACATCACCATCATCGAGATTCTTCTTGAGCCCGAGCAAAAGGGAAGTTAGAGAAAAGTTGCCTCCCTTTCTGTGATCCCACGTCAGCTGTGTGACTTTGAGCAAGTTGCTCCACTTCTCTGAGCTCTGGTTTCCTCATTTCACAAACAGGGGCAATACTGCCCAAGTGGCAGGGCTCTGGGGAACGGGGCATGAGCCAGAGCTTTGAAAACTGAGCCAGTCAACACATGCTCCTTCTCTTCCCCTCTGCTTATCCTTCCATTTCCTCCTCGAAGGAGCTGGAATTTCAGCCTGCATCCTCCTGAATTCAAAAAACATCCGGTGGATCCTGGCATCAAGTCCTGTCCCCAGCTGCAGAAACTCCCCGCCATGGGTTCCCAGGTCCCATTTGGCTGGCAGAGGACCTGGTTGGCACGCATGCCTCCCTTCACTTGCCTTTTGACCTTGAGCTTGCTGCCGGGGCCCCTGGCCTTCATTTTTATCATCTTTACCACGAGTGAATCTCTGTACAATGAGATGATCTCCCAGGTTCCCAGGGACTGTGCCTACTTTCTAAAAGAACATGTTGGATTCCCTGGTAGTCCAGTCGCTAAGACAGAGCTCCTAATGAAGGTGCCCAGGTTCGATTCCTGGTTGGGGAACTAGATCCCACAGGCCACAGACAGAGTGCACATGCTGAAACTAGAGTGCGTGCTGCGAGAATGATCGTTGACGATCACATGTGCTGCAACTAAGACCTGGCGAGGTCAAATAAATAATACATAGATAAATAATGTGTTGACTTTGTTTGTATTGTACAAATAGTATATATTCATTGTAAAATGATTCTAAAAACAATGAAAAATATAAAAAAGAAAATAAAAACTACCTGGGAATAACATACACGTGTTCCCACAAGCTGGAAATTACGACAGTAAACGTTTGACTGCCATTTTCTTTCAGCATCATATCTGTAAGGATATATTTTTGCTGAGTGGGATCATAGTGTATATACTGCTTTCCCCTCATGACATTCTATCAGTGGTGTATTCCTCATGCTGAAGCAGTCCCACATGCTTGAAGCACTCACTTCTGTGAAAGACGGTAAACAATTTCATTCATTCATTCATTCAACAATGACCTCAGGGACAAGACCTTCCTAGGCTCAGAGGTTCCCTTTACCTCCCAGAGACAGGCAGAGTAAGTGAGCCCTCATTGTGGGTCGGAGATGCGCTTTCTACATGTCCGTCCAGCAGCCAGGAGGGTTCGCAAGGGTGTGGGTGCCTCGGAACACATTCCTGCGGGCCTCGCCTACTCCAGGCTCAGACCCTCACGCCCACTTTCGCTTTGAACAAGGACTAATGAAATCTGAAGGGCTGAGATGTACTGAGAGCTTATCACGGGGCTGTTCTAAGTGCCCCACTGATAACAATGTCACGAACCCGTGCAAGATCCAATGCATAGCGGCCATCGTAAACCCCACTTTTCAAGCGTGGAAACCGAGGCTCACATTGATCGTTACCATCAAGGCTTGGCGCAGGGTCCTAGGTATAGAAACTGTTGCCTCGCCCCGTCTCGCCTCCTTTTCCCGGTCGGAATGAAGCCCCGAGAGACGAGAAGGAGCAGAGCGGCGGCGGAAGGACCCGGGAGCCGCGGGAACAGGCCGCAGGGAGCTGCCTGGACTCGGAGAGACAGCGGGTACGGGCTAGTCTGCAGGAAACCCTGCCCCCAGGCCGCGCGGCGAGACACCGCCCCCGGGGCGGGCCCAGTGCGTGGCAGGGGGATCGCCTACCCCATCGCGAAGTTTCCAGCCTGCGAGCGCCGCTGGACCGGCTGGACGTTCCCAGACCCCAACCATGCGGCTCCTGCTGCTCCTGGCCCCGTTGGGCTGGTTGCTTCTAGCCGAAACGAAGGGTGACGCCAAGCCGGAGGGTGAGGGCTCTGGGCTGGGGAGGTGGGGTGCGGGAGGGAGGCATTAGGGGCTGGAGCGGGAGGATGGGGGCAGGAGGGCTGGTCTAGGGGCTGCCTCCGTTAGGAGCGGTCTGTAGGGAAGTCCTGGGCTTCCGAGGGTTTCTGGGTTCAGGCTGCTGGTTCCCTGACTCGCTGGTGACTTGGACAAGTCACTTCCCCTCTTAGGGTTGTGGTTCCCACTTTCATGCCGCTGGAGGGGAAGAATGGCCGAAGTCCAGACGTTCAGTACCCGAAGGGTCAAATAATAATAGCCCTCATAATAATAAGAACAGTAGCTACCATGTATGGAGCACTGGCCACGGGTCAGACATCAGTTAAGCCGATCCCAAGCTGAAGCCCATCCTTCTATTATTCCCATTTTCCAGCTGGGCAAACTGAGGCTCTAGAGTTGACTCACTTGCCCAAGGTCATTCTGCTTGTGGACTTTGGAACCTGGATTCACACCTAGGACTCACAACCATGGAGTGAGGGGCCCCTGGGCAGGGTTGGGGGTGGAAGGGGTGGCTCAAATGCCAGAACCGTTGGTACTTGCCTGTGTCCTCTGTGGTTTGCTCTGCCCCTGCCAGGTGGGTCTTAACTCTGTCTGGGTTGCCCATGAGGAAACTGGGGCCCAGACAGGTGCAGTGACTGCCCAGGGAGGTCCAGCCTTGGAGTGGTAGGTCTCAGATCTGCTGGATTCCAGGTCTAGTGCTCCTACAAAAGGCAGATTGGATTTCAAGGTGTCCCACCATCCCAAGTGGGTGCTACGCTCCTCCTCAGCTCTACCTGGACCACCTGCCCAGTGAGCATCTGAGAGCCCCCAGGAGGACACTGAAGGCTGTGGAGGCAAGCCCAGCGAAGCAGAGCCAGACTGGCCACAGCCTCCATCATCCCTGTTCTCCTTGGTCCACCCTCCAAGAGAACCTGCGAACACAGGATGGTAGTTTAGCAGACTTGGGCCAGGAGAAGGGGTGGGAACCACCGTTTCTTGACTACTTCCTTTGTGTCAGGGTCTGCCCAAGGCTGCATGTCTCCCATGGGGAAGCAGTGTTGCTTCATCTCCGTGAAGCTTGGTGTTCTAGCCTGCAAAACAGGAGTGAACATACCTCAGTCCCAGAGCTCGAACAGGGATTCCATGGGTTGAGCCCTGTTGGGGAGAGTTCAGCTCAATGCCCAGGCCATCAAGGCATTTTCTTTCTTGTGCCCAGTGCTACTTTGTGGAGTACCCAGGACAGTAAGACCCATCAAAAAATCCGGTGAGGGCGGTGCTAAGCACAGGGCTGGGCTGGTGGTATGTGCAAAGGGCCTGTGGCCGGGGTCTAATTGCTGGCCTTTTTACCCCGAGTCTCTCTTCCTTCTGCTTCTACTGATGTAGGCTCCCTCCACTTCAGACCATCCCAGGAGAGAAACCCCAGCCACCTATGATGAAGCCCAGGGGGGTGAGTTGGAGAGACCAAATTGAGGACAAGGCCCCAGCAGGAGATGAGAGGGGGCAGAGTAGGTGCAAGGCAGCCTCCACAGAGTGTGAAGGATTCTGGGTGTTGCTGAGATAATCCAGGTAAAGCACCTGGTAGATAAGCAGGTCCCCAGACATGTGGCCAACATCAGGCTGCTCTCAAGTGGCTGCCCTGTGATTCCCTTGCTCCATTCAGACCTTTTTGATAGCGTAAGTAATCATTGGGCCCATTTTGCAGTTGGAAAGACTGAGTTCCCTAAAAGGTTAGACCCCTGGTCTCAGGTTGCCGCAGCTGGTTGGAGGTGGCGTCATTGACTGCAACTCAGACCTTCTGCTTGATCCTGCTGACCCCTACTTTTGGCTAGAGGGGTGTCCTTGTTGGGAGATGCTGCTAGGAGGAGTCTCTCCAGCTCTCCCAGACCCAGCTGGTTGAGACCCCTCAGTCTGCTGGCTAAGAAGACAGCGGAGGATGGAAGTTTTTTCTCTAGGCCTTGCTCAAGCTGCCTACTGGCATCCCGTCGAGGCCAGCTCCTTCCTTCCCCTGGCTGGGCGGGGACACCCAGCCCAGCACCAGGTGGCCAAGATGGTGCAGCTGCAGAGGAAAGTTCCATGGGGCAGGCGCAGGCACTGGGCCAGATGTCCCTTGGGGGTCCAGCGAGGCCTGAAGTGGGGCCAGGAACTTGCTGTTTGGGGCTTGGGCGGTAGGGTGGAGATTCTCTCAAGAGCTTGTCCACCCTTCAAACACCCAAGGATTCGACACAGGGAGGGAAAGATGGATGGTTCTCACTTTCAGGGTGCTCCCAATCTGAGGCGGGAAGACACAGAGCTCCTCACTGCAGTGGACACCCAATCTGGTGGGGGATACAGAGCCCTCTGTGCCTGAGGGAAGAGACATTGCCCCCTCCTGGGGGAGCCCCCAGACTGATGGGGGGACCAGAAAAGGCTTTCAATAAAGCAGGATCCAAACAAGCAAATTTGCACATAGCTGAGGGAGCAGGAGAGTCCCCAGAGGCAGCCCTGTCCTTTCTGCCTTTTTTCCCTCTCCCTTCTTCCCGGGCTCACGCCTTTCCCTGCAGGCCTTCATCTGGCCACGGAGAAGGGAGGACAAGCCTGAGCCCCGTAGTCTGAGGCTCCAGGATTACCAGCTAGGCTCGGGTGGGAGCTTCAAGCCCTGCTGTGGAACAGTGGGAAATGGAGAAGCAGGCAGACCCAGCTGGTTGGTGTGTGTGTGTGTGTGTTGGGAGAGGGGAGTCTGAGGAGACCTAAGGGTGTGAGTGGGAGGCCATACCTCTGGGGAGAGGCAGGGTTGGCTCTGGCCCTGGGAATCCCCATTTCCCGGCTCTGCTTCCGTTCCAGCCTCAGGTGGGCGTTGGGGACGGGGGAGGAGTTTTCATTCATTTCCACCTCCCTAGGGAGCAGACCGGGTGTGTCCTGACCACACCTTGAAATCCAAGACACACAGACCGTCTGCCCCCTTGCCTGGGCTGGCATTGCTTGGGGCGAGGAGTTGGCATACCATGGAGCACAGCTGAACTGGCCTGAATCCTCAGCCTTCTCTTAGGATCCCAGAGAGATGTCTGCACTCCTGCAAGCCCCTGGCTCAGCCTTTCCGGTCATTCTTGCTCTCAGGAAGGCAGCTCCCCTCCATCCTGGTCCCCCCAGCACAGCTCCCTCTGTTAGGGGAGGTTCCCTATGACAAAAACTCCTGGGACTCCCCAGCCAAGCTCATTCAATCCTCACAAGAGTCTCTGGAGGAAGGTGATTTTTTTTCCTGGCTGCGCTGTACAGCTTGCAAGATCTTAGTTCTGTGACCAGGGATTGAACTTGGACCTTCAGCAGTGAAAGCGAAGAGTTCTAACCATTGCTGGACTGCCGAGGAAATTCCCTGATACTATTGTTACTACTCCCATTTTGCAGATAGGAAAACAGAGGCGCAGAGAGTTTAAGTTACTCTCCCAGCAGTCTGTCTTTCGCAGTTTGCCACTCCGCTCTGCTGTCTGGTTTATCTCTGCTGACCCTGGATCATGGGTCATCATCTTTCCAGGGAAACCACTGCTGGACTTGGAGCAGCAGGTCAAGGGGACCGAGAGCCCTGGATGGCCGGCCTCACGTGGGCCTTGGCCTCAGCCCGTGGCAGCTGGCTGGACCAGACAGCAAGCAGGTGGGCGGGTCCCTGGTGTTCATGGATGGCAAATCCTCCACGTTGTTACCCTGTGAGCTGCCCAGAGCTCTGGCTGCGCGGTGAATTGGTAAGAGACCTTACCGCGTGACTGGAGCCGGGTGCCCATGCTGGGGAGGCCTGAGAGAAGGCGGCTGGAAAGGCTGGATTCAGCCGGCAGCTGGGATTCCCAGCATTCCAGGATCTTGGACAGGGAGGTGAAGGGCATGGACGTGTGGGATTCCAGCTCATTCCTGTCCTATACTTCAAGGTTCTGTGATCTTGGGCAGGTTATGTAGCTTCTCTGTGCCTCAGTTTCTTCACCTATAAGAAGGAGAGTAGAAATATCACCTATCACATAGGATGGTTTTTTAAAAAATTATTTAATTGGCTGTGCTGGATCTTCATGGCTGCCTGTAGGCTTTTCTCTAGTTGCGGCGAGTGGGCTTCTCCTTGCGGTAGCTTCTCTCGTCATGGAGCACAGGCCCTGGAGTGCAGGCTCAGTAGTTCTGGTGCACGGGCTTAGTTGCCTTGCAGCAGGAGAGATCTTCCCAGACCAAGATCAAACCTGTGTCCCCAGCATTGGCAGGAGGATTCTTAACCACTGGACCACCAGAAAAGTCCCCGCTTAAGATGTTGATGGTTAAGTTCGGTAACAGATGTGACACGCCTCAGGCAGTTCGTGGTATTGAGTCAAGGCTCAGCTGGTGCTAGTGCCTACTAGTCACTTCCCACAGGGCTCCGAAGGCCACACTCTGCACATCAGGCCCAAGTCACACTCAGTCCCAGCCTTGGAGACGGGGAGGGGCACCGAGGAAATAGACATGTTGGGCTCAGCATGACAAAGGGAGGGTGAGCAGGTTTGTACTGGTACAGCACCTGCTGGGCATACTGAGACTGCTTGAGCTGAGGACCGATGGATAAGGGGATGAGATTGAGAAGGGCTTCCTGGAGGTGGTCTGGGGAAGGAGCAAGTTTTGCAGGCAGGACAAAAGAATAGGGTGTTGGTTGGATTCATCAGGGCAGTTTCCTGGGGATGTTGAGAGCTGGTGCCAGGGTCCCTTAGGGCAGGAGCCTGCCTTGAGTTCTCTTGCTGTGAACCACCTCCCAAGCCCCTGCACGGGAGCCTAGAGTCAGAGGACCAGGGGATGGGTGGTCCTATCCAGTCCATCCTACAAGAAATCAACCCTGAATATTCATTGGAAGGACTGATGCTGAGGCTAAAATGCCTATACTTGGCTACTTGATGTGAAGAGCCGACTCATTAGAAAAGACCTTGATGCTGGGAAAGATTGAAGGCAAGAGGAGGAGGGGAACGACAGAGGATGAGATGGTTGGATGGCATCACTGATTCAATGGACAAGAGTTTGAGCAAACTCTGGGAAATGGTAAAGGAGAGAGAATCCTGGCCTACTGCAGTCCATGGGGTCACAGAGAGTCGGACACAACTGAGCAACTGAACAACATCAGCCTCCCAGGCCCTGCATTGGAGCCTAGAGTCAGAAGACCAGGGGATGGGTGGAACCAGAGGTTTCTAAATATGGCTGACATCAGAAATCACCAGGGAAGTGGAGGATGAATCCAATCCAGCCTCCTGGCTCCATCTCAGATTGCTGGTCCTGGGACCCAGGAGTGTAGATTTCACAACCTCCTTTGTGATGCTAATATGCAGGCAAGTTTGGGACCCCCTGTATTGGGCGATCATGGCCAGGAGAGTGGACATTGTGTTGCCCAAGGAGTATAGAATTTGTAAGGTCCCCTTGCAAGACCCTGGCAAGGAAAACTGAGCAGAGACAGGCTGGGCAGGTGGAAGGGGGCATATGGGGAGGGCCTGGCTGGACCGTCTCTTTAGATGGAGACGGATGCCTGACCACAATCCAGGCCTGAGCAGGACATGCAGAGTTAAGATAGGGGCCTTTAGAGCCCGATGTCTGCGTCCACATCATTGTGCTGCCTTGGGCAGGTTACTGTGTCTGAGTCTTCCCCCCGCCCCTCCTCCTGCCGCCTGACTTCAGGAGCCCTTGCCAGTAGAGAATCCAGAATCTCACATAGATGCACACACTGGCTTTTTCCATCCATGAAATGTGACACTCTTCCTGTCCCCAGCAGTCCCTGCTGTCGACCAGAAGGCCTGAGAGCTGAGGCTTTGGCTCTCCTTGCCTGGGGGCAGAATTAACCATCCAGAGGGGTTGAGGGGAATCCTTCCCCTGAGTGTGAGCCACACCCCTCTTCTCTGGACCCCAGGGTCAGATGGTGAGGCCTCCCCTCTGCACACCTGCCTAATGAGTCCACCCTTTTCTGTCCCAGGTCTCTGGACCCACCATCAGTGGATTCTTGCCAATCTTGGCCCGGCTGCCTGGCGCCAACCCCCTGCTCTGGGACCAGCTGCCTGGTCCCAGAGCAGGGGGCTCAGCCGGCTTTGCCCCTTTGTTCTTTTAGCCCAGGCTCCTCCTGACTTCTTGGGGAGGTCAGGGTGAGAGGGCCTGACCTACCTGTGCTGGCCTGGCCACTTGGAGTGGCCATAAAAGTGCTAGGTCCTGGACCCCAGGGAAACAAGACTCACCCAGCGAATCAATGATGAGTGCTGCAGATGATGGAGTCCTGCCTCTGAGGGCAGGAGAGAGGTCAAGAGAAATCCAAGAAGGCTTCATAGACGTGGAGGTAGCGAAGAAGTGTCACTGGCCCTGAGACCGGGAGGAAGGTTAGAGAAAGGGCAGAGAGAGAAAGCCCTGGCAGGAGGGAGGTGCCCAGCAAGGTGAGGAGCAGGGCCTGCTTGGTGGAGGGAATGAGGATGTCAAAGGCCAGTGGGCAGGGACCCTGAATGCCAGAGCAAGGCGTTTGCCTCTCAGTGATCAGCACCAAGAGTAGCTCTTAGTGTGTGCCAGCATTCCAACAAGGATATTCCAGGCCTGGAAGTGAAATGAGCTTCCCTGGTGGCTCAGACGGTAAAGAATCCGCCTGCAATGCAGGAGACCTGGGTTTGATCCCTGGGTTGGAAAGATCCCCTGGAGGAGGGCATGGTAACCCACTCCAGTATTCTTGCCTGGAGAATCCCTATGGACAGAGGGGTCTAGGCTATAGTCCATGGGGTCACAAAGAGTCAGACATGACTGAGCGTGTGAAAGTGAAAAAGCGCTCATGACTGAGCACAGAAAGTGAAAAATGTGAAAGCGTTGGTCACTCAGTTGTGTCTGACTCTTTGGGTCCCCATGGACTGTGGCCCGCCAGGTTCCTCCGTCCATAAAGAATTCTCCAGTCAAGAATACTGGAGTGGGTAGCCATTCCCTTCTCCAGGGGATCTTTGCAACTCAGGGATTGAACCCAGGTCTCCTGTATTGCAGGTGGATTCTTTACTGTCTGAACCACCAGAGCCTGATCTCATTTAATTAGTCTAGCAGCCCTGGGAAGCAGGTATGGTTATTACCCCTGTTTTACAAGGGGGAAACTGCAGCTCAGAAGGTTAAGGACTCGCCCAGGCTCACGCAGTTGGTAAGGAAAAGAGCCAGGAGCCTAGCCAAGCCAGCTACAGAGTTTTTTTTTCCCCAACCATAGATTCAACCTGGGCCTCAGCAGTGAAAGCCCAGACTCCTAACCACTAGTACACCAGGGAACTCCCAGAGCCTTTACTTCCCAGAGAATGCAGTCTCAAAGTATGGTCTGGGAATGGTTTGTCCAGGGCTCCCAGAGACGGCATGTGGGAGAGTTTCCAGGAGGTTCTGTTGTAGAGATAAAGCCACCCTGCAGAGTCCAGAGTGGTTCCTTGTTAAAAAGGTAGCATAAGCAAGTTCATTTATATCACTTTTTAGATTCCACATATGAGGAATGCCATAGAATATTTTTCCTTCTTTGTCTGACTTACTTCAGAAAGAGACTCACAGACTTAGAGAACGAACTTACAGTTGCTGGGGGTAAGGATGGGAGGAAGGGATAGGGAGTTTGGGATGGACATATACCCACTGCTCTATTTAAAACGGATAACAAACAAGGACCTACTGTATAGCACAGGGAACTCTGTTCAGTGTTGTGTGGCAGCCTGGGGGAGAGGAATCTGGGGGAGAATGGATATGTTGGCTGAGTCCCTTTGCTGTCCACCTGAAACTATCACAACCTTGTTCATCAATTATGTGCTCAGTCATGCCTGACTCTTTGCGGCCCCATGGCCTGTAGCTTGCCAGGCTCCTCTGCCCATGGAATTTTCCAGGCAAGAATACTGGAATGGGGTGCAATTTCCTATTCCAGGATAATTGGTTATACTCCAATATAAAATTTTAAAAAGTGTTTTTTTTTTTTTAAAAAGGTAGCATAGCCACTCTTGGCCAAAGGCCAGGATTTCAAGTGAATTTCTACTGCAGGCCAACTCTTCTTGGTTCTCATGGTGTTGGGAGAATCCAAGGCCAAGTGAGGCTCAACACAAAAATGTGTTGAGATCAGTTAGCAATGTCTGCCCTGAGTGCAGGCAGGGAGAGTGGAGGTTGTTCCCAGGCTGATGTCTGATAGTGGCCAGAGAGGTCCTCCTGGTGTCCAACACTCAGAGCGAATCCTTTCCTCTGCCCCCAAATCCAGAGACCCAGTCCCACAATGCAAGGTGCAGACGCCTCTGCCCTGGGCGCTTCCTGCCATGTTGGTCAGTCACCAGATGGATGGAGACCCAGGTCATGTCCCACCTCTGACATTAACCTGAGGAGTGATCTTAGCTGTGCCCCTTCCTCCCTGGGCCCTTGTCTGTGATGGGTTGATGTGAAGATACATCCCGTGAGATTTGACACATCCCTTTGGGCACAGTTACCCACTTCTGACGTCACCTCTCTTCATCCTCCGTTCCCTTCTCTGTCCCTAGACAACCTTTTGGTCCTCACTGTGGCTACGAAGGAGACCGAGGGGTTCCGACGCTTTAAACGCTCAGCTCAGTTCTTCAACTACAAGATCCAGGTAGGGGGCTCCCTGGGTGGGGGCAGAGACAGCCAAGGGGAGGTGCTGGACAGATAGAAGTCAAGATGCTCGGTCTGTCAGATGCCCAGGTGGGGCTGGAAATTGAGCTGGCCAGGTTTCTCTTTAGCAAAAGCCCATGTTAAGGGGCCTGTCTCTGCAGGCGCTGGGGCTGGGGGAGGACTGGCCTGGGGAGGCGATGTTGGCAGGCGGAGGGCTGAAGGTCCGGCTATTGAAGAAAGCCCTGGAGAAGCACGCCGACAAGGAGAACCTGGTCATTCTCTTCACAGACAGGTAGGCATCTGAGAGGTAGAAGAATATTCTAGAATGAGGCCCTGCCGGGACATCAGGGATGAGGTGGGGATTACTCTAGCTAGGGTTGCCTACAGTTCTAAGGGATCTATGCACCCCAGAAAAGACCCATTTCCACTCTTGGTGAAAAGATGGGTGGGGGGACTTGCCCAGGTATGGTGAGCTATGCTTCTTTTAATGTATATATAGTATATATAATTTTATATATTTGTTTTTGGTTGCACTGGGTCTTCATTGCTGTTGCAAGCTTTTCTCTAGTTGTGATGAGCAGGGGCTACTCCCTGGTTGCATTTCACGGGGCTTCTCATTACGGTGGCTTCTCTTGTTGCTGAGCACGGGCTCTCGGGCTCTCGGGCTTCAGTAGTCGTGGTGTACGGGGCTCAGTTTTCTCTTTGGGCTCGGTAGTTTTGGCTCCTGGGCTCTAGCACAGGCTCAGTAGTTGTGGCATATGGACTTAGTTGCCCTGTCGCATGTGGAATCTTCCCAGACCAGGGATCGAACCTGTGTCTCCTGCAGGTGGATTCTTTACCACTGAGCCATCAGGGAAGCCCGCTGAGCTATGCTTTGAGTGTGAAATGGTCACAGATTATGGGGACCATGTCTCTGCCCAGGGAGGGGGTGGAAACTTGATGGGCAGGGTCAAAGGTAACAGAGCTGATCTATTTACTAGATGTGGCCCAGGGCAGGCGTGGGAGGAGGAAAGTGTTAGTCGCTCAGTCGTGTCTGACTCTGCAACCCCGTGGCCTATAGCCCACCAGGCTCCTCTGTGCATGGGATTCTCCAGGCAAAGATACTGGAGTGGGTAGCCATTCCCTTTTCCAGGGGATCTTCCTGACCTGGGGATCGAACCTGGGACTCCTGCACTGCAGGCAGATTCTTTACCATCTGAGCCACCAGGGAAGCCTGGGCTCCTCCTGCCTGTGCCCTTCTGAGCCCCTGCTCCCCTACCAACCCCGTCTCCTCGCCGCCCTGCTCCATCTTTTCCCGGCTCTGGCCACAGCTATGATGTGGTGTTTGCCTCGGGGCCCCGAGAGCTCCTGAAGAAGTTCCGGCAGGCCAGGAGCCAGGTGGTCTTCTCGGCCGAGGAGCTCATCTACCCGGACCGCAGGCTGGAGGCCAAGTACCCGGTGGTGTCCGACGGCAAGAGGTTCCTGGGCTCTGGAGGTGAGGACCCCGGGTGCACAGTGTGTGGCGGACAGGGCAGGCTCCAGAGAGGTCCATCCACTGCCTTGGGGAGGACCCCCTGGCTCGACATCCCACATGGCTATCACGAGCTGCTGAATGCAGAGTCCTCAGAAGAACTCCTGAGTTTTTAACCTTTAAATCAGCTCCACTGCAGTCTTGCTTATCTCATTCAATAGCTCCCCTGGTCTGCACAGGATAAAACAGGGAGTCACCCCCAATTCCTCCCTCCCCTCCCCCACCTCACCTTCAGCAGGTCACACCACTCCCACTCCAAGAGATCTCTGGAGTCTGCCCTCTCACATCCACACCCATGGCCACCGCCTCTCCGGGCTGCTGGCATGGGCAGTAGTCCCCTGACTGCTCTGCCCGCCTCTAGCCTCTCCTCTTCCAGTCCATTCTCCATCCAGCACAGATGCGAGTCCACACATATTGCTCAGTGACTTCCCCTTGCACAGAGAATAAAACCCATATTTTATTCTGGATTCCCCTGTCTAGCCACGAAGGGAGGATCTGCTCTAGCAACCTTGTTTCCCTATTGGCTGAGATAGCGCAGCCCAGATGGCCTGGCCCTGGCCCAGGGTTGGAGGTGTCCTCTGGGGCGGGGCCCTTTCCTGGCTGCCCACCTGCTTTTTCTCTTCCCCTCCCACCAGGCTGCACAGTAGTTAAGGAGCTATGTGGGCTTTTCCCTCTATCCCCTCCTGCACTGTGTGACCTCGGCTCAGCCTCTGCCCTTCTCTGGGTCAAGTTTCCTGGATAACTGTCGAAAAGGGGCTCCAAACCTATGCCCCACCAGCCCTTTACTCCTGGGCTTCAGTGTAACTCATTCATTCCCCTCCTGTGTGCTGCCCAGGACCTGAACTGGTGCAGGTTAATGGACAACAGTGATTTTTCTCTCTGGGCTCAGTGGGAACTTGTCACCAAGTGGCATTAACAGATAGGCTGTTTCCAGCCTATAGACAGCACCTCCCCTCAATCCAGGAGGGCTTCTGAGAGGAGGCAGGGCTTATGAATAAAGAAGTGAAAGGTGGGTGAGAGGGAAGGCTGGGAGGAGGCCCCTGACTCAGAGGCCAGAAATTGAGTGTCTGTCTATATGTCCCCCACCCCCAGGCTTCATCGGTTATGCTCCCAACCTTAGCAAACTGGTGGCAGAGTGGGAAGGCCAGGACAGCGACAGCGATCAGCTCTTTTACACCAAGATCTTCTTGGACCCAGAGAAGAGGGTAAGCAGCAGTGGGTAGGGCTGTGAGATCTTGACACTGGATCCCCCAGACTGGGCTGCACTGGGAGCAGCCCCTACCCCCCAGACTTGACCCCCTGGGCTGGGCATTGACACCCCACTTACATATTCTTTGATTCACTCATTTATTCAGCAGGTATTAAAAAACATTTTATTTATAGTATTTACCTTTTTATTTTTGGCTGTCCTGAGTCTTTGTTGCTGGACCAGCTTTTCTCTAGTTGCAGAGAATGGGGGCTACTCTCCAGTTCTGGTGCTCAGGCTTCTCATCGCAGTGGCTTCTCTTGCTGCAGAGTCTGGGCTCCAGGGCACTCAGGCTTCAGTAGTTGCAGCAAGTGGGCTCAGTGGTTGCAGCTCCCAGGCCCTAGAGCACAGGCTCCATAGTTGCGGTGCGCCTGCTTAGTTGCTCCATGGCCTGTGGGGTCTTCCTGGATCAGGGATTGAACCTGTGTCTCCTGCACTGGTAGGCAGATTCTTAACCACTGAGCCACCAGGGAAGCCCCAGCAGATATTTGCTGAGTTGTGTGTGAGACACTGTCAGATGTCAGACGTAGGTAATGAACGAGACAGTTGGGGTTTCTGCCCTCCTGAACCCTCAAACCGGGCAGAGGAGGAATTTACAGCCTCGTGGCAGGTGGTGAGGATGGTCATGAAAGGAACTGACAGCCTGAGCTGCCCCTGGCCCACCCAACTTGGAGGAGTTCTAAGGGACTGATGAGGTCTTGACTGGACCTGGGCCCCACAGGCCAGGCCTCTGAGCCTGTCTCAAGGCAGGGATCCTTGAGGGGAGTGGAGGTGGTAGAACCGAGCAGGTGTAGCCCCAAAGCCAGCCAATGTCCTCTGGGCAGGCAGGAAAGTTAGGGAACTCTTGGGGTGAGGGTCAGTATTCCTGGATTCTGCCCTGCACACCCCCTCAACCCCAATTTATGCTGTGTTGCCTGACAAAGGGTAAGTCACTTTCCCTCTCTGGGTCTCAATTTTTATTATCCATGAAATAATGAAGTGAAGCAGTTGGACTTGTGCAGTGGAAACTATGAACTTGATCTTTGTTGGCTCAGTCCTTCCTTCTCCTTCCCCTCTGCCTCCAGTGACATTGCTAGTAGAAGCCTGTGGTCTAAAATGGTAGAGCTGCTCTCTGTGGGATGAAGGCTGAGCCTAGAGTGTCACTTGGCCTGACCTAGGGCTCCTTGAGACATAGTCGCATCTGCAAGCAGTAGCGTTATGTCGTGAGCATGGACCTCAGGGCCAGGCTGCCCGTTTCCAATGCCAGCTTAGCCAGTTACTAGCTGCATGACCTTGAGCAAATTATCCAACCTCTCTGTGCCTTGTTTTTAAATCTGTGAAATGCAATGATGATGATACTTTCTCACAAGGATGTTCTGTGGATTAAATGAGTGTGCATGTAATACTTAGAATAGTGATTGGCACCCAGTTGAGTGCTAAACAAGCATCTGTTATCACAACGGCTGTTGTTGAACCAGCTGTCCCCTTAGATTCTTTCCAGTTCAGAGAGTCTCTAGTTCTCGTGAATAAAGGTGCTACAGCAGTAAATCCCAGGGGCTTGGCCACTGACTGGCTTCCCAGGGATCCTAGCTGCCCTGATGTGACGGGGAAAAGCGGATGGAGGGAGAGGAAGTGGCAGAAGTGGGAGGGCTGGCTCCCCACACTGGGTGATGGAGCCCTGTCCACTGCCAGGGCTTGTTCCTGGTGCAGTCCAATGCCCTCTTTCCTACAGGAGCAGATCAATATCACCCTGGACCACCGTTGCCGAATCTTCCAGAATTTGGATGGAGCCTTGGGTGAGCAGCCCCGACAGGGAGGGGGATCCTGAGAGGAGTGGTAAGGAGATGAGGATTCCAGCCAAGGAGGTTCCTCTCAGCTGTTGTGCTGGGATTTTCTCTGGGGGCAGAGCTATGTCTCTTTGGGGATGAAGAAAGGAGGGCCAGAAGGTCAGTCCAGAGAACCTGCGGGACACCAGGGCTCAGACTGGGAGGGGCTGGGTGATGCACTCAGTGGGTACCCCATCCCTGCCCTGCGTCCCTGGTCCTTCAAGGTGAGCCTACTTCACCTCCTTCCCCTGCTCTCCCACCTCCCAAGTGAAGACTTCCTGAGCTGGGGGCAGGGAGTTGATGGATGACATGGGAAGCAGAGAGGCTGCTTGACACTTGAAACCACAAATGCTCTTGGCCTGGTCCCAAGTCAGTGGCTGGTGATGACGTTGCTTTGCCACTATTTTGCTGGATGACCTCAGGCAAGACACAAACACATACCCTCGGGCGTCTGTTTTCCCACCCTTAGAAAAGAGAAGTTGGACCAGATCGTTGATTGGTGATTTAATGGGGGTAAATGGACCCCTTTGAGAGTCTGAGGAGAGCTCTGGGTCCCATCCCAGCGAGGTGCAGAGACATCACACCCTTTCGTCTGTGGGTTCTGGGAGTTCATGAGCCTCGGTTAAGAAGCTGGGTCCAGACTGCTTCTTGGGTGGGTCAGGGGCTTGCACAGAGGGGCTCCCCTCACATGATCACTCACCACAAAAGGCCTCCGTGCCAGGCGTCTTCTCAGGCCTCTGGGAAAAGGCCCGTCTGCATTTTATAACTGTCAGACAGAGCAGTCCTACCTGCTGTCTTATGTGCAGACTGTCTGGGTCGGAGCCCAGAACTTGGCCTCTGGGCCTGATGCTGGACAGGTCTCTGTTTTCTGACCCACAGATGAGGTCGTGCTCAAGTTTGAAATGGGCCAAGTGAGAGCGAGGAACCTGGCCTACGACACCCTCCCAGTCCTGATTCATGGCAACGGGCCCACCAAGGTAGGGAGGGGCCCCAGCCCCAGGGGAGAGTCGTGGGGGGAGAGATCCAGAATCCGGGGTTGTGCTCTCACTGTGACCCCAAGCTTCCCTTGGGTTTGGGGCCACCTACCTGGGACACGCTCACTGCCTCTGTCCTCACATCTGAGTTCAGGATGGTGCTGCCTCTCTGTACCCGCACGGCCAGTGATGCCCTGTCTGTCTGTGCTGGACCACAGAGGAGGCACTGTCTCCATCAGGCCCAGGCGGGGCTGCCTTGAGTCATCTGTACTCTGCCACCCCAGGGCAGACTTGTTCCTACATTCAACAAACATTGCATGTTTGCACCAAGGCGTGAGGCCCCGCCAGCCCTGAACAGGACAGAATGTTCCCTATTCTCCCAGAGCTGCAGGAGGGGCAGGGGTGCAGGCCAGCCTCCCCTGGCCCTTGAGGGACAGGCCCCTGGATCCCAACTGGTTTCTAGGAGTGTGGTCCTCAACCACTCCTTCAGAATCAGGTGGATGGGAGGGGAAGGGGAGTGTGTTTAAATGCAGGTTTCCTGACGCCGCCCAAGTGCGTGTGTGCTTAGTTGCTCAGTTGTGTCCCCCTCATTGTGGCCCCATGGGCTGTGGCCTGCCAGGCTCCTCTGTCCATGGGATTTTCCAGGAAAGAATACCGGAGTGGGTTGCAATGCCCTCCTCCAGGGGATCTTCCCAACCCCCAGGGATTGAATCCACGTCTCTTGTGTCTCCTGCATTGGCAAGTGGGTTCTTTACCACTAGCGCCACCCACCCAAGAGCTGCAGTTTTGAAATGTCTGCAGGGGGGGCGCCGAGGAATCTGTATTTTACACGCTCCCAGGAGGTCCACAGGGCTTTCCAGGTGGCACTAGTGGTAAAGAACCCGTCTGCCAATGCAGAAGACGCAGGAGACGCGGCAGGTTCAGACCCTGGGTTGGGATGATCCTCTGGAAGGAGGGCATGGCAACCCACTCTAGTATTGTTGCCTGGAGAATCCCATGGACAGAGGAGCCTGGCAGGCTACAGTCTATGGGGTTACAGAGTCGGACACGACTGAAGCAACTTAGCACACACAGGCGGTCACAGATGAGGCAGCACCAAAGTCTGTGTCCTCCCTCTGCCCTGCTCAGACCAGCTTTGGTCATCTCCAAGGGTGGATATACTTTCCAAGACCTGCCCCCAACAAAGCCACATTCCTGCCCTCTTTGGGAGGGCAGAGGGCTGGGGTGCAGGCCCCCCTCCTTGGTGGTGGCTGGGGCAGGAGTGGGGCTGGCCTGGTTTCAGTCATATCCCTCGTCTCCCGACAGCTGCAGCTGAACTACTTGGGCAACTACATCCCGCGCTTCTGGACCTTCGAGACGGGGTGCGCTGTGTGTGACGAGGGCCTGCGCAGCCTCAAGGGCATCGGGGTGAGGCTGCTGGGCCCCGGGGCTCTGTCCTCGGAGTGGGAGAAGGGGAGGGGTTCTGGAAGAGACTCTGTCATCTCTGGTGGGCCCTAAAGCGGTCACCTTCCTCCTCGTCCTCACCCAGGCACCTCCTCCTGAAAGCCTTCTCAGATTGCACATGGCTCTGGCTTCCTGGGAAGCCTAAGTTCTGGTTTCTTCTGCCTGGTCCTTCAGGGGCCCTTGTAGCCCTCTCCCCATCCCATGAACCTTGCTCCTCATTCATGGTCCATCTCAGACCTCATGCCAGCCAAGCTCTCTGACAGTGTGCTGTCAGCCTGTCCTGGCTAGAGTCTGGGCTCACGCTGCACCTGTCCCCTGTAGAGACAGCCTCCAGCTGCATCCCTGCTGGTCCCGTCCCTGCCCCCTGCACACGCTGCTCGGAGCTCCTGCCCAGGCCCCTTTCCTGCTAAGTCCTGCAAAGCCTCTGACTTCTAGTCCCTCTGGCCATCCTCAGGGCTCAGCAGCCACTCCATGGCTGGACATGGCTGGACTCTTGTGCTGCCCTCTCTCCCTGCAGGATGAAGCTCTGCCTGCTGTTCTGGTCGGCGTGTTCATCGAACAGCCCACCCCGTTCCTGTCCCTGTTCTTCCAGCGGCTCTTGCGCCTCCACTACCCCCAAAAACGGTTGAGGCTTTTCATTCACAACCACGTGAGTAGCAGGCTCTTGGTGGGCTCACCATGTGGTTTGGGTCGAGGGTCCACCCTTGCAAGATGCCCTGAGACCTCTGAGGAAGTGACCGAACCAGGGTTATCTGGGCCAGATGGAAGTGGGAAGTAGGCTGTATTCCCAAGCACTGGGTTGACTTTGCAGTCAGACCGGCTGGGTTTGAACCCCAATATCACTGCTTATATGACCTTGGGCATCTTATTCAACCTCTCTGGGCTTCAGTTTTCTCATCTATTAGGTCTATTCAATAGGGATACTATTAGTGCTGGCCACATAGGATTAAACAAGTTGACCTCTGAAGCGTGAAGACAAGCGCCTGATGAATAGGAAGCACATAGTAGGTGCTCTTAGCTGACGTCGTTATTGTTATTTCCCTTCCTGCTCCAGTCAGTCTTTCATTCCTCCCCCCCTTTTTTTTTGGCCAAGCTGCAGGACATGTGGGATCTTAGTTCCCCGACCAGGGATCAAACCTGTGTCCCATGCAGTGGAAGTGCTGAGTCTTAACCACTGGACCGCCAGAGGAGTCCCAGTCTTTCCTGATTCGATCTGGTGATAGTTAAATTGGTTTTCATTCCTTGAGTATAATACATTCTGAGGAGTCAAGGGGCACCTGAAGGCCTTCTACTTTGTGAATCCAGGCCTGGAATAAGTATTCTGAGCTCCCTGCCTCGCCAGCCTCTCCATTCCAGCAGGATAAAGTCCCACATCTCAGCTTTTGCTGAGAGAAGCCAAACATGCTCTTAAGTCCTGCCTGCTGTCAAAGCTCTTTGTCTTCCATAGAGTCTTAGCTGCCCTGTCTATAGTCACCCTCTTCCGAGACCTCGTGGCCCTGACTGTCTGCACCCCACCTCCAGGGACCTGTGGGCCCCGACTCAGCTCAGCTTGTCTGTCTCACAGACATTCAACTGTCCTTCCTGAAAACAGGAGGAGGTTGTAGACCCTGCCCTTGGGAGGCTCCCAGATTCCCTGGAGTCATCAAACCTCATGCGCATAAATTGTGACTTTGTGTAGAAAAAGAGAATTGTCCCAGATGGTCTTCGAGGACCTACTGTGTGCTCTTGTCTGACTTGTCAACTCCTTGCAGTGACCCCATGGGGAGACAGGATTGCCCTCCCATTTTACAAGGGAGGAAACTGAAGCTGAGACAGGTGAAGTGACTTGTCCAAGGCCATGCAGCTCACTGGAGCAGATCCAGGCTTCGCTCCGAACCCTGGGTTTGTTTTTAAACACCCTGCTCTTCCTTTTTCCCCATGCAAGGGGCTCCAGGTATAAACTTTTTCCAAGTGCCGTTTGAACATTACCTGGAGTGTTTTATAGCAAACTCTGGGCCATACCTGGGACCAGCAGAACTGGTCATCAGTGACTGATGTGGGGCCTGTGGGGTGAGGGGCGCTGTCCTGGTGACAGAGGCTTTTAAGAGGCCTGTAGACCTGGTCTAGTCAGGGGAGGATGGTCAGAGGCTGGCTTCCCAGGTGGCACTAGTGGTAAAGAACCCACCTGCCAATGCAGGAGACATAAGAAATGTAGGTTCGATCTCTGGTTTGAGAGTATCGAGGAAATGGCAGCCCACTCCAGTATTCTTGCTTGGAGAATCCCATGTGTGGAGGAGCTTGGTGGCCTATAGTCCAGGGGTCACAAAGATTCAGACACGACTGGAGTGACTTAGCATGCGCGCACGATCAGAGGCTGGCCAGGAAGGGCACTCCAGGCAGAAGGTCTGACGATGGCAGAGTTCCAGGGAGCAAGTTCCAGCAAGTGGCCGGGGATGCGCCAGCAATGAGAGGGAGCAGCCTGGGGCAGCAGAAGACGCTGTGGTCCCAGGGGGTGGAGCCTCATCCTAAGCCTCCATCCCTTTGCCCCCAGGAGCAGCACCACAAGGCTCAGGTGGAGCAGTTCCTGGCAGAGCACGGCGATGAGTACCAGTCTGTGAAACTGGTGGGCCCCGAGGTGCGGGTGGCCAACGCAGACGCCAGGAACATGGGCGCGTGAGTTGAGGGTCATGGCGGAGGGGCCAGGTAATCAGGAGCCCCGGGCGGGGAGACAGAGGTTCAGAAGGCTATGTGGTCTCCAGCAAGTCCTGCCCCTCCCTTGACCTTGGTGTTCTCATCTCTCAAATGGGGAAACCGTTGAGTCAACCTCAATGCTCCTGGGGAGGGCTGAGCAAAGGAGAAGCAAAGGAGAGACAGAGGAAGGACTGGAGGCCAGAGGAGATAAATGCTGACAATTGGAGAAACAGCCTCTGATTTTTTTCCTTTATGATGGAAATAAACAAGTTTAATTTGTGTTGACTATAAAAGAGTTAGAAAGTGCAGATCCGAGATTGGCAAACTCCTTATAAAGGACCAGCTAGTAAATCTATGTAAGTTGGCTTTGAGGGCTCTGCCGTGACCACTCAGCCTGGCTATTAGAGCATGAATGAGCGTGGCTGTGCTCCAATAACATTTTCTTTATCAACACTGAAATTTGAAGTGCATATGATTTTCACATGACTTCTTTTGATTTTTATTTTCCCCACCCATTTAGAAATGTGAAACTGTTCTTACAGATTTGTGATTGCCATGGGGTGGGAGAGGGATGGACTGGGAGTTTGGGATTAGCAGATGCAAACTGTTACATAGAGAATGGAAAAACAAGGTCCTACTGTGTAGCACAGGGAACTATATTCAATATCCTGTGATAAACCATGATGGAAAGGAATATGAAAAAATGTCTGTGTATATATATATATGTACAACTGAATCACTTGGCTCTATAGCAGAAATTAGCATTGTGAATCAACTATACGTCAATAAAGTAATTTGACAAAAGTTCCTGGGGATTCTTTTAGTGGTCCAGTGGTTAAGACTCCATGCTTCCACTGCAGAGGGGCACGAGTTCGATCCCTGGTCAGGGAACTAAGATCCCGCATGGCGCATAGCACAGTCAAAAAAGAGAAAAGGGTCAAAACCCCAGGCAGTGGGCTGGATTTGCACTGTGCTCCATAGTTTGCTGAGCCTGGCACCAGTAAACAGAAAGAACATAGATTTTTAAGAAAATTTTAACTATTACTGATTTACAATATTGTGCTAGTTTCAGGTGTACAACTTCGGATTCTTTTCTATTAAAGGTTATTACAAGGTATTGAATATCATTATCTTTCTGGCATCTGGCACCCAGTGCCCTGAAAGCCTTGGCACTGGGGAGAGCAGGCCCACAGGCAGGTTCCTACACTGCTCGGTGCTATGGGGCCATTATTTACTGTGCTGGACAGTAAATCCTTGTTGTTTATTTTTTGTATATTAGTGTGTATCTGTTAATCCCATACTCCTAATTTATCTCTTCCCCTTCCCCCTTTTCCACTTTAGTAACTGTGTTTTTATTTTCTATGTCTGTGAGTCTATTTCTGTCTTGTAAATATGTTGGTTTGTGTTATTTTTTTAGATTCCACATGCAGGTGATATCATATGACATTTGTCTTCTCTGTCTGACTGATTTTACCTAGTGTGAGATTTTTAAAGCTTTTGGTGTAGGTTGCCAGACTGTCCTCTGGAAAGGCACAGCCAGTTTACCCATAGCACAGAGCAGTGTAAGGACCTGTCTGTGGGCCTGCTCTCCCCAATGCCCAGGTTTCCAGGGCACTGGCTGCCAGATGCCAGGCTCTGGGCCTTGTCTTGACAGCTTTGTAGTCCAGGGGTTGGGTCTCAGAGTCGGGAGGGACCTCGAGGCGGCTGGTGCCAGCCTGCAGCAGGGCTGACCTGAGCTCCCTAAAGACCCTTGGCTGGTACCTGGTGATGACAGATGTGGGCAGCGATGGGGACTGCAGGTTCAGGGATCCTGGGTGGTGGGGAGGTGGGCACCAGCACCCTGACCCCAACGACCCTGTGTTCCCTCCCACAGGGACTTGTGCCGGCAGGACCGTGGCTGCACTTACTACTTCAGCGTGGATGCCGACGTGGCCCTGACTGAGCCCAAAACCCTGCGGCTGCTGATCGAGCAGAACAAGTGAGGCTGTGGGCTGGCCGCGGCCGGCTGGCAGGCAGGCCCTCAGGGCTCACGATGGCCCTGGACCCGAGTCTGGGCTTGGGGTGGGGGCCCCTCCCCTGCCTGTCTCCTCCTCCACATTGGCCTCACCTGTGACCCTGGGCTGTTCCCAGCCTGGCTATCTTGTCTTTACACACACACACACACACATTCTCTAGTTGCGGTGAGTGAGGGCTACTCTTTCTGCAGTGCACAGGCTTCTCATTGCAGTGGCTTCTCTTATTGCAAAGCACAGGCTGTAGGCGCATGGGCTTCGGTAGTTGCACCCCGCAGCCTCAGTAGTTGTGACTCATGGGCTCTAGAGCACAGGCTCAGTAGTTGTGGTGCTCAGGCTTAGTCGCTCTGCGGCATATGGGACCTTCCTGGACCAGGGATCGAACCTGTGTCTCCTGCATTGGCAGGTGGATTTCTTATCCACTGTGCTGCCAGGGAAGTCCTGGCTACCTTGATTTAGTCTAGGATGTTCTCCACCTCCTGGCTCCAAGCTCCAAGCTGTCCCACCCCCTACCCCCACCCCTCCTCCTCTGTGCCTTTCCTGGCTGCTCTGTGAGGGGCAGGGGGAGCTGGCACCAGATGGGCCAGACCCCACCCCAGGCCCTACTCCAGGGAGGTCCTTGCAGGTTGAAGGCACTCTCCCTCCCCTTCCCCACACCTGGACCTGCCCCAACCTCCCCTCAGGCAGAGGGACTCCCTCTGAGATGCTCCCTTCCCCAGGAACGTTATCACCCCATTGATGACCCGCCATGGGAGGCTGTGGTCGAACTTCTGGGGGGCACTGAGTGCAGATGGCTACTACGCCCGCTCCGAGGACTACGTGGACATCGTGCAGGGGCGGCGTGTGTGAGTACCTGCAGGATGGGGGGACACCCTCCTCTGTCTTCCACCTGGCCTCGCCTCCCCCAGTATTCCTGTCCTCGTTGTGCTCAAATTCCTGCTGAACTAAAGCAAGGAAGACTGCAGTCAGACACACAGAAGGACTTCCTGACAATTATCCTGGGGCCATGTGCCCAGAGTAGGGGAATCAAATCAGCACCATCCTGCCCTCCCAGCCTGTGACTTCCCCCTCGTCTGACCCCTGACCCCCAGCCTATAATTCCACACCATTGCCTGTGACCCCCTCCATCTTCCCCTCTCTCCCTTAGGGGTGTCTGGAATGTACCCTACATCTCAAACGTCTACCTGATCAAGGGAAGCGCCCTGCGGGCTGAGTTGCAGGAGACAGACCTGTTCCACCACAGCAAGCTGGACCCCGACATGGCCTTCTGTGCCAACATCCGGCAGCAGGTTAGCTGGGCTGGGCAGTCAGGAGAGGCCCCGTTGATGGGGAAGATGAGTTACCTTGTTCCCGTGGGCCCTGTGGCTTCTGAGATCCCAGCAGGACTGCTTACAGGCTGCCAGGCCCTGGTGGGGGCACTTGGGGCCCCAGGCATGAGGGCTGCCCCTCGGGGTCTGTAGGATCATTTTAGCAGACCCAGTTATCACACTGTCTTTATCTTTTTTAAAATTTGTGTTTATTTGTGGCTGTGCTGGGTCTTCATTGCTGTGCGGGCTTTCCTCTAGATGCAGTGAGCAGGGGCCGCTCTCTAGTTGCAGTGCCTGGTCTTCTCATTGCAATGGCCTCTCTTCTTGTGGCTCCCAGGCTCTGGAGCACAGGCTCAATAGTTGTGGCACACAGGCTTCATTGCTCCATGGCCTGTGGGATTTTCCCGGACCAGGGATTGAACCCACATCTCCTGCATTGGCAGGTGGATTCTTTACCACTGAGCCACCAGGGAAGCCCTACACAATCTCTTTTATGTACATTTTGACAGAGCCCAGAGAAAACTGAACTTTCCACCTTTACTCCAAGTAATATGCCCAAGAGATGCCCTTACTATTTCCCTGTGCCCCACTCGATACTATTTTGTGGTTATTTTTTTTTTTTAATGAGACAGCGGGATGATGTTTTCCTTGTGCCCACAACTCACTCCAGGATCAGAACTCCATCCTTTTCTTTTGCACGCTCATTCTTTCACTCCTGTTCAGTCCTCCAGGAAGTCTTCCTTGATTGCCTCAGGCCTTGGGCACTTGGGAAATGGAGTGACCCACACTGGGTTGTGAATTTAAATATGGTGGGTAGAGGAGGCTTCAGTTTTGCCCACGCCAGGGGTGGGGTGTGCAGGAGAAGGGAGGCTCTCTTCCATCCAGCCTCTTCTCCCCAGGATGTGTTCATGTTCCTGACCAACCGGCACTCCTTTGGCCACCTGCTTTCCCTGGACAGCTACCAGACCACCCACCTCCACAACGACCTCTGGGAGGTGTTCAGCAACCCCGAGGTGAGGCCCCGGGTGGGTGGGCAGGCATGGGAACAAAAGGGACCTCTAGTGATCCTGTGACCTGAGGCATCTCCCTCCCAGAGCCTGACCTTGGCTGGGCTGGGACCCCATGGTCCCCCCTGGCTCGCTCCACCCCAGAGGGCTTGTCAGGCAGGATTCCACTGTGGAGAGGAGAGTGTCTCTCGAGGCAGCGCCATCTGGTGGAGGAGGGACCTGGAGTTAGAGGCTGAGGTTTGTGGTCCATCAGCTGTGACAGTTAAACCTGTCCGCCTTTGGGGCCTCGGTTATCTTTTTTTTCCAGGCAAGGCTTTACTGGGGCCCCTTCTGCAGCAGTGGGGAGTGAGAACTAACGTCAGGCTCCCTTGCCCACTCTCTTCCTGAGGAGGGGTGAGCTTGTTCCCTGTATAGGGTGAGAGTTGGGTTGTGTCCAGGGGTCCAGGTGGAACAACAGCTTAAGTGTTTTGCCCTCTGGTGTTGAGTGCAGGGGGCATGCTCAGTACCCTGATTTTGCTCTTGGCTCTTGAGAAGTGGCAGTGGAGGTTGTTTAGTCCTTCCGTTATCTTTTGTCCAGAATCTATGGGGCCTCAGTTATCTCAGCTCTAAAATGGGCGTGCTATCCCAGCCTGCCTCACCTCTGAGGGTGCTGTGCTGATCAGAGGAGGAGGAAGTCCTGACAGCATCACTAGATGTTCAAGCCTGTGGCTGATGTGGGCACAGGCACATACCTGCAGGAGGACCTATACATGTACACTCACATGCAAACATGGACTCCCATGGACATACTTGTGCGCCCAAACAGCTCACATGACCCAGCGGGCAGAGGCGCATACAGGCTCCCCCACTCCCACCCCCAATGCTCCCGCACCCCACCGGGCCTGGGGGGCAGAACTCCCTCTTGGAACAGCCCATGCAGGTGAGTCCCAGCTGGCCCAGGCTGGCCCGAGGACCCAGCTCCCCCTCTCCCCACAGGACTGGAAGGAGAAATACATCCACGAGAACTACACCAAGGCCTTGGCGGGGAAGATGGTGGAGATGGTAAGGCCCCAGCGCCCTCTGTGAACAAAGCTGCTGGATTTACACCCTGCAGCGGCTGCAGGGGACAGACGGCAGAGCAACAAGACCAGCTGACCTGGGGGAGGAGCAGGAGCCCCCTTCCTGTGCTCTGGTGCTGCATGGGGCAAGGGAACGTGCAGTGGGGTGCCCCTGCATCTTGATGGCACTTTGCAGCTGGAGTCTTCGGGGGTGGAGGGGCCTGAGGCATCTTCCCTGGCCAGAGCAGGAAAGAAGAAAATGTCCCCAATTGTGGTCTCAGCTGTGGACTGTGGGCCTAGAATGAGAAACAGATGCTTCCTTCTCTGCTTCTCCTGGAGTCTGTGGGCCTCTGCTCCCTGGATCTGCATATTCCTTTCCAGGCTTAGGCAACTCTGTGACCTTGGCTGAGAAGGGCCAGCTCTGAGCTCTGGTTCCTCCTCCCTTCAGCAGCCTGCTGAGCTCCTGTTCCCTGGGGACACTTGTGGAGACACGGAGGGCTCACAGACTGGGGTTTGGGACTGACATAGGCCACATGAGGGGCCTTGCCTGCAGTGGGGTCTGCAGAGGGCCGTGGGGGCAGCGGGAGGACGAAGTGATGCTTCTCTGGACCCTGTGACTGAATCCCCGCCCTCCTCAGCCTTGCCCGGACGTCTACTGGTTCCCCATCTTCACGGAGACGGCCTGTGATGAGCTGGTGGAAGAGATGGAGCACTACGGCCAGTGGTCCCTGGGAGATAACAAGGTGGGGGTCCAGATGCCTGGACTGCGATGGTGGGATGCTGCCCCTTCCCCATGCCTGCCCTCGGGGCTCTTTTCTTGACAAGCTAGCCAACCTCTCTGGGACTCCTAGAGATGGGGGCATTGGCAGGGGTACCTGCAGACACTTAGGAGTAGAGGGAGTGAGAAATGGGATGGAATGTTGGTCTTCAAGTTGCCATTGCTGCTGGGTGACTTAGAGCTGCCTTTGTCTTGAATTGCTAGGTTTCCAGTTCCTGGTGTGTCATTAGAATGATTTCTCTTCCTTCCCCAGATTGGGCATGGAGATGGGGAGGAATGAGATAATGTGGGATGCAGAAGGATTTGGAAGCAACAGCAGTGTTAAGATCACCAGACACCAGTGTTAAGAAGCAAGGGGCATGGTGCATGTGATAGGCTGTGCCTTGCCTGAACGAGGAATTCATACCTGCAAGCCTCTTAGAAAGTTCAGGAACCATTTTTAAAGGCACATGAACCCCTGGGCCTATATGCCGCTGGGACCAGCTAACATCTGGGCTAGCAGCTGGACTAAGCATGGTTCATGGGTCTGCCCAACTGACATACTTGGTGCCAGAGCTCATCTCCAGAACCCAGTAACTCAAATAGCCCACATGTGGGGTCTGGTGAACTCTTGTGCTCCAGTGACCCAGCCAGCACTGGGGCTCTAGTACCCCAACTAACCTGTGGCCTCTGCGTTGGTTTTCTGTGCTGTGTAACAAATCACCACAAAGCTTATCAGCTTAAAACAATACCCGTTTATTATCTCCCAGTCTCTGTGGGTTGGGAGTCCGGCTCAGTGTCTCACAAGGCTGCAGCCCTGGTGTCATCCGGGACTGGGCTCCCATCTGAAGCTTGGGGTCCTTTTCCAAGCTCATGTGACAGAACTCACATCCTTGCAGCTGCATCATTTCAGGCAGCTTGCTTTTTCTGGGCCAGCAGGACACAAAATCTCTGTCTTCCAAACCCTCCTTGAAGGCCCACCTGAGATGATCTCCCTCTGGATGAACCCAAAGGCAGTAGACATTACATTAATTACATCTCCTGAATCCCTTCACTTTTGTCCTGTAACCTAACCTTACCCCATCAGGTTCACAGGTCAAAGGGAGGGAATTTAGACAGAGCATGTACACCAGGGGGGCTTCCTGGGTGGCTCAGGGGTAAAGAATCCACCTGCCATGCTGAAGACACAGGAGACGTCAAGGGTTCTATCCCTGGGTCGGGAAGATCCCTTGGAGGAGGGCATGCAGCCCACTTCAGTATTCTTGCCTGGAAAATCCCATGGACAGAGGAGCCTGGCAGGCTACAGTCCGTGGGGTCACACAGAGGCAGACACGACTGAAACAACACGCACTATACCAGGGAGCTGGAATTTCATGGTGTGTGTTAGGGGGTTAGATCTTAGAATTCTGCTTACCAAATTCTCCTTGGTCACGTCTAGGACAACCGCATCCAGGGTGGCTACGAAAACGTGCCAACCATCGACATCCACATGAACCAGATCAACTTTGAGCGGGAGTGGCACAAGTTCCTGGTGGAGTACATCGCCCCCATGACGGAGAAACTCTACCCGGGCTACTACACCAGGGTGGGCGCGACTGGGGTGCAACCGGGATGAGGGTGTGGGGTGGAGTGGTTGGGGGAGGGGAGGAAGGCGTTCCAGGCTTGGGGGAGAGTTTACTGAATATTTAGTCTCCAGGAGTGGCGTCTCCTCCCTTCAGAGGTGAGGCTAGGCCCCCGGAAGGTGGGGCCTCGGGAGGCGGATACTGTGGGCGGGGCCTCGGGAGTCATCTAGTTGGTAAGGGGAGGCCACTCTGCCTCCAGCCAGGACTCACTTCTTTGCATCCTCCTCTGTGTACTTAAATCCTACTCTAGAGGCTCATATAAGCCCGTGTTAGCTGGCTGGCATGCGCATTCCTTTAGCTCCCTCCCTCGTGTGTCTGGCTGCCTCTTTTGACTTTTGCCCTCCTTCACTCAGTCACCTCCTCCTTGTTTACCCTGGTTTTCTCCAAACACCTGCTTTGAGTGTGCCAGGGCCTTGCCCCCAAGGAATCACCAACCAGAAAGAGTCGTGAGGGTTACGTTTATTTCCTCTCTTCTCTTCATCTTCTTCTCCTGCTCTTCCTTCCTCCCTCCACGTCCTCCCTTTCTTTACTTTTCCTTCCCTTCCACCCCATGTTTTAATTGAGAAACTTGTCTGTGCCAGATGCTGGAGAACACAGCATAAGCAGATCTGCTGTCTTGGTCGACTTTGCAGCGATTGGATGAGGGGTCCCTTCTGTGCACCCCTGCCTCTCCCAGCATTTGGGGGCCTCTCTCTAACTCCAGTTCTCTTGTCCCACTTCCTTGGCGCAGGCCCAATTCGACCTGGCCTTTGTCGTCCGCTACAAGCCCGATGAGCAGCCCTCGCTGGTGCCACACCACGACGCCTCCACCTTCACCATCAACATCGCCCTGAACCGGGTTGGAGTGGATTATGAGGTGAGCAGGGGGCATCTTGGGCCAGGGGCGGGCCAGGGCCAGGGCTGACGGGAGTAAGCAGCTCACAGAGTGGCCAGTCAGGGTATGCCAGTGCCAGAGAACCCTAGAGAGAAGGTGCCTGGTGCGTGGAGACGGCTTCTTAGAAGAGGTGGGCTCAGAGCACAATTTGGTTGGGGGGAGAAAGCTTTAGATACAACAGAGCAAGGATTCGGGATGTCTGGGGGCCAGACTGGCTGGGCTTGGGTCCTACCTCCCTCTCACCAGCTCTGTGTAACATGTAACCAGGTATGTTTCTTAGCATTTCCCTCATATCTTAGATGGGAAAACCTAGAGGACCCCTCTGTAGAATTGTGAGAATTAAATGAGCTCATCCAGGTAATTGCTTATGTGAATCCATAATAAGTAATCAAGGAAAATAATAGCTATTAGTAATAAAAAGTTTAGGGTTTTCATCACTCTTGAAATAAGAGGGCAGCTTTGGGAATGGCAGGACAAGATTAGAGTAGGTGTGGGGCACAGGCTTGTGACCAGAGAGGGGGATGGGGAAACCAGGAAGACATGAGAGTGCGGAGGGAGTAGTTGGGGGCCTCAGGGCCCCAAGGAAGGGCCTCTAGGTGTGATCAGCTAGAGAGATAGCCATTTATTCACCATTTACTCCTTAAGCTGCTATTTTCTTTTAAGAGTCTTTGTGGAATTTGTTACAATATTGTTTTTGCTTTATGTTTTGTTTTTGTTTTTTGGCCATGAGGTATGTGGGATCTTAGTTCCCTAACCAGGAATCTAACTCACATCCTCTGCGTTGAACAGCAAAGTCTTAACCACTAGACCGCAGGGGAAGTCCCAAGTTACTATTTATAAAAGCTTCTAGGGACTCAGCCCTGGGCAGGCATTGTGAAGGACACCCATAAAACACCTATCATTTTTTTGAGAGTTTACAATATATCAGGGGTTTTCATAGGGGACAGTGATTCCCTCTCAGCAGACACTGGCGATAACTGAAGACATTTTCAGTTGTCACAACTATGAGGGTACTATTGGCATCTCTTGGTAGAAGCCAGGGGTACCCAGGACAGCTCCCCCATAAGAAAGATTATCTGGCCCATGTGATGATAACTGTACAGCAGTGTAAATGTACTTATTATCATTGTATACTTGAGAATGATTATGATGGTAAAGTTTATGTTATGTGTATTTGCCACAATTAAAAAATAATTATCTGACCCAACATGTCCATAGTGCTAAGGTTGAGAAACCCAGCCCTAAGCTAGCTCTTACTTGTATCTTCTCATTTAATTCTCACAACTCTGTACAGTTTAATGTCCATTTTCCAGAAGGGCAAACTGAGGTTCAGGTTGGTCACAGAGTCACTGCCCAGTGCTGCCTGCCTCCAAGGCCAGTGCTTCTGATTCCTTGCTCTTTGCTGAGTGTCTTCCTTAGGCAGCTCATGGCTGTTGCTCCACAGGGCATCCCCAGGCAGGCTGTACTGAGGGGCCCCTTGGCTGTGATGGCTCAGATGGGAGAATAGGGGTGGGGGTGGGGGGAGAGCCCGGTGTCCGTTGGGGAACTGGCACTTCCTGTTGGGGAATCCACACTTCCTGTCTCGCAGGGCGGGGGCTGTCGGTTCCTGCGCTACAACTGCTCCATCCGAGCCCCACGGAAGGGCTGGACCCTGATGCACCCCGGGCGACTCACGCACTACCACGAGGGGCTCCCCACCACCAAAGGCACCCGCTACATCGCAGTCTCCTTCGTCGATCCCTAACTGGCTGGGAGCGGCCACCACAGACCTTTTCCTCTTGGTCAACAACCACTGCCCAGCAGCCTCCGGCGCCTCGGGGCCCAGGGAACGGGATCCAGCCTCCAGGCTCTTGACCTCTCACTGCTTTTGAGCCACCTTCGGAAAGACGGGGCCGCAGGCCAGACAGAGGCAGAGCATAGCTCCTTGGCTGGGACCTTCCTGGTGCTCTGGATGTCTTCCAGGGAAAAACTGTTCACTTTCACTGCTTTGTAGCAACTGGTCTTTTCTCACCCATCTTCCTGAAAAACCCAGTCCCACTTCCTCTGCTTCTTCCAGGGGGCAGTGCTTGAGCACAACAGGGGCTGACCCAGCTGCCCAGAGAGACTCTAGGGGTGAGAAGTCACACCCCAGAGCTTCTCCCCAGCAGAGCTGCAGCCTCAGGGGCCTTCTGCTCCAGGGTTGATACTGAGACCTGGGTCAGACTCAAGTCCCCACATGACCGTGGGACTGCAGCAGCCCCATCCTCCCTGGCTCCTATCATGGGAGCAGAACGCTGTCCCTTGGAGATGGTGACTCAGAAAACCTCCTGGGAGACAGGAAGTGCATGGATGTCGCAGCTCCATCCTCTGCTTGACCTTTGCTGGGGGTGGGGCAGAGCAGGGAGTGGTGTATCTGCACACTGCACTATGTCATCCTGTCCTGGATGCCTCTGGAGAGAGGGACAGACAGAAACAGCGTTCCTATTAAAGGTCATTCAAACCACTGAGTGGGAGATGCTGGGGTAGGTGGGTGTGCACGTGTCAAGGCGGGTGTCTGCAGGGAGAGGTTTTAATAGTGAGGAAGGCTGGCGGTGTCAGCAGATTGGGTGACTTGTTTCTCACACCAAGTCACATGTGGTCTCTGTCTCATTTGTATATTTCATAAACCCTCCATGTGAGCCAGGCCCTGCTACCTGGGGCGCATGGTGTCATCTCCCAAGATCCAAACCAGGTGTCACTCTCCTCTGAAGCCTTTGCTGACCACCCTTCCTGCACACATGAACATCAGGGAACAGAGAACTTCTGGTGGTCCTGCCACACCCTGGGCAGATTTGTAGCATCTGTAACACATCAAGGCATTTATTAATGTTATGAAGTGTTAGTTGCTCGGTTTTGTCTGACTCTTTGTGACCCCACGGACTGGAGCCTCTGTCCATGGGATTCTCCAGGCAAGAATGCTGGAGTGGGTAGCCAGTCCCTTCTCCAGGGGATCTTGACCCAGGGATTCAATCTGGGTCTCCCGCATTGCAGGCAGATTCTTTACTACTTGAGCCACCAGGGAAGCCCATTTATTAATAAGTGCCAGTCTCTGTCCACCCCTGCTGTGGGCTGGCCATCATGCATGTCAGGCACTCAGCACGAAGTCTTCTGGGGTGGGGACTAGCATTGCCTTTTTATAGATGAGGAAATGTAGGCTTGGAGGGGCCAAGTAATTGACCTAAAGTCACAGAAGTAAGTGGTAAGGATGGGGATTTGAATATGATTTCAGTAGAAATCTGGTCCCTGCCCCACCCCCACCTTCTAGGTACCCTCTAGTCACAGATGGGGACAGAAAAAAAACAAAATGCAGTTCACTGTGAACCCAGGGTGATAAATGTCACAATGGCTGTAAGAACTGTGGGGAGCTTAGTTTTTCTAGGTGATTTTTGCCCCCCAAGGGCCATTTGGCAATGTCTAAAGGGATTTGAGGTGGTCACAACCTGGGAAGGGGGTTGGAATGCTGCTGGCAGTAGTGGGTTGGGGCCAGGAATGATCCTAGACATCCTACAAGACATCCTGGCTGCCAACAAAGACTTGACCCCAATACCAGTGGTGCTGAGACTGAGAAGCCTGCTGGTGGTGCTTTAAGTCGTTAAGTCATGTCCGACTCTTGAGACCCCATGGACTGTAGTCTGCCAGGCTCCTCTGTCCATGGTATTCTCCAGGCAAGAATACAGGAGTGAGTTGCCATTTCATTCTCGAAGCTATCTTCCCAATCCAGGGATCGAACCTGGGTTTCCTGCATTGCAGGCAGACTCCTTACCGACTGAGCCACGGGGAAGCCAAGAAGCCTGCTAGCAGATGCCATTTAAGCTGGGCCTTGGAGGGGGAGGAGGTTTCTAATAGGTAGAGACATTCTCCAGGTTAGGAGATGGAGCTGTCAAGACATAGGTGGGACTGAGAAGCAGGTTGGCTGGTATGGGTGATGTGGAGGGGATCAGATTGCAAAACCCATTTTCTGTGGCTAAGGAGAGTTGGACTTTATTTAGTTGGAATCATTCAGGGGTTTTTCATATGTGTCCTAAGGAGATAGTTTTTTTTTAATTAAAAAGTTGAAGTATAATTCATTTACATTTTTCAGGTATACAGCAAAGTGATTCCATTATATACACTTTTCCACTATAGGCTACTGGGCTTCCCTGGTGGCTCAGTGGTAAAGAATCTGCCTACCAAGCAGGAGACATAGGTTTGATCCCTAGGTTGGGAAGATCCTCTGGAGAATAAAATGGCAACCCACTCCAGTATTCCTGCATGGGAAATCCCATGGACAAAGGAGCGTAGGGTCACAAAAGAGTCAGACATGACTTAGTGACTGAACAACAACAACAGATTATAACAAGATATTGAATATAGTCCCCTGTGCTTTACAGTCAGTCCTTGTAAAAAACAATAGTTGTGTTATCTGTTAATCCCAAATCCCTAATTTATCCCTTCTCTTTAAAAATAAGTTTTTGTTTTTAAAATAACCCATGGTGAAGGGGCTTCCCAGGTAGCGCTAGTGGTAAAGAACCCGCCTGTCAATGCAGGAGACCTAAGAGACGGGAGTACAAACCCTGGGTCAGGAAGATCCCCCTGGAGAAGGGAATAGCAGCCACTCCAGTATTCTTGCCTGGAGAATCCCATGGACAGAGGAGTCTGGCAGGCTACAGTTTATAGGGTTGCAAAGAGTCAGACGTGACTGAAGCAACTGAGCATGCATGCAGTTCATGCACTGTGAATTCAAACAGTGCAAATCTTAATCTCTTTCCCACCTCTGACCCCCAGCTTTCTTGTTCTCCCCAGAAGTGACATGTCTATTCAGTTTCTTGGGTGTCCTTTCTGAACTGGTCTGTGCTATACAAGTGTGTGTCTTAGGGTTGCTTTTAAGTGTTAACCTTTTTCCAATGCCAAATGCAATTCATGTCCACTGTGGAAATGTCCGTCAAAATAGAAATAGGTAATGTGGAAGAGATGTCCTGCAATTGTACCCCACCCCTGCCCTGTGCCCCCACAATCACACCATCAGCCAAGTTGAGGGAGTCTGGTCATTGGAGGCCTCAGAGCTTGATGCAATGCTTCAGAGAGAAAGTAGGGTGCTGGTTGGAGGCTTATGCTAGAAGGCTGGGGAAGGATTCCAAGGCTTGTGCAGTGGCTCAAGCAAGTGACCAGCACCTTGGCCAGAGCTCCAGGAAGAAATGGACAGGACAGATGCTTAGGAGGGAGAACCTTCAGGCCTCCTCAAAGAAGGGAAATGGAATTTATTTCATGCCCTTGGAGAACGGACAGTTCCCTTAGCCAGGGAGTTTGGAGGAGGAAGCAAAGAGACAGCTGCTCTACAAGGTAGGAGAACAGGTTTGGAGGCAGAGGGTCTGGGTGTGGCCTCACAGTCCAAAGTCTGACTCTCAAGAGGGGAGGCTACTAGTTCAGTTAGGACAGAAAGGGTGGAAGAGCTCCTTCTGACCTCACTGGGAGCTGATAAGCTGGTCTAGTTGTTATTCAATTGCTAAGTCATGTCCAACTCTTTGCAACCCCATGGACTGCAACACACCAGGCTTTCCTGTCCTTCACTATCTCCTGGAGTTTGCTTAAATTCATATCCATTGAGTTGATGATGCCATCCAACCATCTCATCCGCTGTCACTCTGTTCTCCTCCTGCCCTCAATCTTTCCCAGCATCATGGTCTTTTTCTAATGAGTTGGCTGTTCGCATCAGGTGGCCAAAGTATTGGAGCTTCAGCTTCACCATCAGTCCTTCCAATGAATATTCAGGGTGGATTGCCTTTAGGATTGACTGGTTGGATCTCCTTGTTGTTCAAGGGACTCTCAAGAGTATTCTCTAGCACCACAGTTTGAAAGTATCAATTCTTTGTTGCTTGGCCTTCTTAATGGTCCAATTCTCACATCCATACATGATTACTAGAAAAACCACAGCTTTGACTATATGGACCTTGGTTGGCAAAGTGATGTCTCTGCTTTTTAATATGCTGTCTAGGTTTGTCATGGCTTTTCTTCCAAGGAGCAAGTGTCTTTTAATTTCAGTCCCATGAAAAGTATGAAAAACGTTGGTCCAGAGGCAAACAATTTGTCTATTGAGGTATCTGTGGCAAGATTATACCCTACAGCAGTGCAGTCAGGGTATAGTCCAGTAGAGACAATGTTGGCTTTCCATACCCAAATACCTATTTGCACATGGAGGGAGCTGTTCTATGCCATTTTATATAAGGGACTTGAGCATCTGAGGATTGTGGTACCTGAGGGAGATCCTGGAACCAATCCCCTGCTGATACCAAGGAACTACTGTATAATATGAACCATAAATCTGAGTGTTTTTCCTTAAACTCCACACAATACTCCACTTATGACACTTCTGGTCACCAAATGTGTCTGGGTTTTCCCCACACCAAGCAATCCTCCAATTCTGAGTAGACACAGAAAGGGTGTCCTACAAATTTAACTCAATTTTGACACTATAAAGAAGGCTGAGTGCTGAAGAATTGATGCTTTTGAACTATGGTCTTAGAGAAGACTCTTGAGTTCCTTGGGCTGTAAAGAGATCAAACCAGTCAATCCTAAAGGAAATCAACCCTGAATATTCACTGGAAGGACTGATGCTGAGGCTGAAGCTCCAATCTTAGGCCACCTGCTGCAAAGAAACAACTCATTAGAAAAGACCCTGACGCTGGGAAAGATTGAAGGCAGGAAGAGAAAGGGACAACAGAGAACAAGATGGTTGGACGGCATCACCAACCCAATGGATATGAGTTTGAGCAAGCTCCAGGAGATGGTGAAGGACAGGGAAGCCTGGTGTGCTGCCGTCCATGGGGTCGAAAGAGTCAGACATGACTGAATGGCTGAACAACAACAAAGCATCAGATCCCATAGACTAAGGGCTCAGTCCCACCAGACTGTCCCCACTCCAAATGCTAATAGCAAGTCCAAGTTGTCACTTGTGCTTCTGACTAACCATTTATAAACTAGATTCCCATGATCCCTCCCCTCTCAAGTATGACTAAATTTACTACATTGGCTCACAGAATTCAGGAAAATAGTTTACCTACTAGATTACTGGTTTATTATAAAAGGATATCACTTAAGAACAGCTAGGACTTTCCATGGGTTTCCCAAATGGCTCAGTGGGTAAAAAATCTGCCCGCAATGCAGAAGACACAAGAGATGCAGGTTTGATCCCTGGGTTGGGAAGATCCCCTGGGTAAGGACATGGCAGTCCACTCTAGTATTTTGCCTGGAGAATCCCATGGACAGAGGAGCCCAGCGTCCATGGGGTCGCAAAGAGTTGGATACGACTAAAGTGACAGAGCGCAGCATAGCACAGGACTTTCCTGGTGTCACAGTGGATAAGAATCTGCCTGCCAGTGCATGGGACACAGGTTCGATCCCTAGTCCAGGAAGATTCCACATGCTGCAGAGCAACTAAGCCTGTGTGCCACAACTACTGAGGCCATTCACTAGAACCCAAGAGCTGCAAGTACTGAAGTCCTCATGCCTAGAACCTGTGCTCTGCCACAAGAGAAGCCACCACAATGAGAAGTCTGCATGCTGCAACTAGAGAGTAGCTCCCACTTGCTGCAACTAGAGAAAAAGCCTGTGCAGCAACGAAGACCCAGCACAGCCAAAATTAAATAAATGAATAAAAAATTTAATAAAAAGGACAGTTGGATGAAAGATACATAGGACAAGGTATGTGGGAAGGAGTGATGAGTTTCCATGCTATTTCTGGGTGCACCCACCTCCCAGCAGCTCCATGTGTTCACTAACCTGGAAGCTCTCTAGACTGTAGTTCAGGGCTTTTTATGAAGACCTCATTATGTAGGTATTAAAGCATGCAGGTAGCTAGATATCAGCAGAGAAAGTGCGAGCCAGATGGCAGGAAACAACACATCTGTAATGGTCAGACAAAGAAAAGCAGGAACCTCCACACATTTTGGGGTGATAAGTGCACTGGAGGCAGACAAAGGTGAGAAAAGGCGGGAATCTCTGGTGTCTAAACCTAACCTGTTGCTCATTATGTTCTCATTACAATAAAATCAGCCTTGCAGACAAGAAGTACCCATTACATACTGATGCCACAACACTTTCAATCAAGGCTAAGTGAGGACAAAAATCCCTCCTCCCCTCTGGAAAGTGAAGCTGGGGTGAAAATCAGGGAATATGACCCCCAAGCCTGCAGTTCCAAATGAATATTCCACCCTTTCATTTGTATGTACCACATAACTGGCTTGCTAAGAAAACTCAGGGAAGCTACTTGCCTGTGTCTACTCTCCCTTTGAGAGCGTGATTGATGAGCCATAGTCACTCAGTCATGTCCGACTCTTTGCGACCCCATGGACTGTAGCCCACCAGGTTCCTCTGTCCATGGGATTCCCCAGGCAAGAATACTGGAGCGGGTTGCCATTTCCTTCTTGAGAGCGTACTTTTGCTTAAATAAATTCTTGCTTTTCTTTAACCTCCCTGTATCTGAATTCTTTCTGTGACGAGAATTTTTCTTTTACTGGGAATATAGACACAGTTGATTAAATCATTGACCATTAATAATCAAGTCAATCTCCAACTCCTCTCTCAGGAGGTGGAGCAGGGTGGTAGGGCTGGAAGTTTCAACCTCTCTAATCAAGTGATTGGGTTTCCCTGGCAACCAGCCCCCATCCTTAGGAGCATTCCAAAAGTTGTCTCATTAACATAAATTCAGCTGTGGCTGAAAGGTATGATTCATAAAAGACAGTCATTTCACCTTTATCTGAATAGCTCTGAAGGTATTTCAGAAACAGAGGACAAAACTAAATATAACAAATGATGCCCCTGTGGCTCTTATATAGGTAATTACCAGGTATTTAGGAGCTCTGTGGCAGGAACAGTGAATGAAGACCAAATAAATAGTTATTATTATAAACCACAATATCACAGTGAGCCAGTTGTGTAATTTTAGATTTTTTAGTAGCCCCGTTTTAAAGAGTAGAAGGGAACAGGTGAACTTCATTTTAGTCATATATATCATTTAACCCAATTTATCCAAAAATATTATATCATTACACACAACATAAAAATATGAGATGGTTGACATTCCTTTTCCTACTGAGTCTTACACATCTCAGTTTGCACTGGCCACATTTCAGGAGCTTGCTTGTGGCACATGGGTAGGGGCTACCATACTGGAGAGCACAGCCTTGGAGCCTTCTCTGCCGTCGCTGAGGCCACCAGGAGCCTGTTTACTGCTGTGTCCCAATGCCTGGCACATAATGAGGCCTAGTAAGCTGCCATATGTGAGCTGGGGTAATCTCCCCTCTGAGCCAGCTGGGGCTGCTGTGAAGGTTAGAACGATAAACCCTGGGTACCCTGCTCAGTGACTGTTGCTATTTTTACTTCCTCAAAGTCAGTTGAAGGGCGGCAGGCTCAGGCGTGCTTCCTGAATTTCTCTTGAGAGCTCTTCTCTACAATTACCAAACGCAAGCGTGGATTGCAGAGCAGACAGGCTCTGGCTCTTGGGGTCGGGCTCTAGGGCAACAAACGAAAGAGAAGAGCGGGAACCTCTAACCTACGCCCTTGGTTTCTTTTTCCCTTGACAGCTCGTGGTCCCGCCCACCCCAGCCCGGACCGGCCCCCGGCGGAACTACAGCCCCCATGATGCAGCGGGAGTCCCGAAAGTACGTCATCGGTTTGGGACGCCCTGGCGGTGAATAAGGGCGCCGAGGCGCCTCTCCTGGAGCTGAGCCACCTGACCCCTGACCCATAAGGGTTAGTAGGGTGGAACTCGCTGAGCTCGGAGTCCACCGACTCACCGGGACCAGAACGGCGAACCTGCGACGGCTGGTGACGCGCTCGCCCTCCCTCCTCCTTTCGCCTCTGCCGGGAGTGGCGCTCGTTGGTGACGTCGGGGGTATGATGGCCGCTGGGAGGCTAGGAAGGTGAAGGTGAGAGGGCGAGTGTGTCGGGTGGTGGGGCCCGACCCGGCCCAACAAGGCGAGTCCTGGATACCCCAGCGTGGGCCGGTGGGACGCCGGGTTCCCGAAGGCTCAGGATCCGGGCGGGCGGGCGTGCCCACGCTCCCGCTTCGCCGCCGGGCCCTCCGCGGCCCTTGGAGGAGGGGGCGGGACTCGGGGTTCGGGACTTGGGGGTGGGGTCTCCTGAGGCTTCTTGTCACTCCACTTTTCCCGCTTTCTCACCCTTCCCCGCTAGATTCTATTCTTGCCCTTTCCCCATTTCTTGTCCAGTTCTCTATATTTGCCAGCATTTATTCAGCACATGATAGGTGCCCATATTCATCATCGTAGGCGCCTCAGTTTGGGCACTTACTGCCCTGGCACAGTTGTCGCTGTACTTGTTTGGCTTGTGGGTGGACGGTAAGCTCCGTTGAGGGCAGGGGCTGTTTTTTATCCATCGCTAACTCTAGCGCCAGCACGCACGCACACATATGTGCACACACATGCCTGCACACACGTGCACACACACACACAAGGCAGACAGAAAATGTACATAAATAGCTGCTTGGACGCTTGAAGCCAAAACTGCCGATTCCCATTTCCATCTGTTGTAAGCCTTGATTGCCCTATTTCTTTCATTTCTCTGTCTGTTCTCTTTCTTTCCTCCTAGAAAGGGCTGTAACTGTCACCCTTGCCATCCCCAAAAGTCAGGTGAGGCCCCTCCACATAACTGAAAACAAGTGAGGCTTGCAGTCAATGGGAGGGAGGCCATATCTCAGTTCCAAGCTTGGCCTCTTAACTCGCAGTTCATAAATCTTTAAATATTCCAAGCCTGTCTTTGCACTGTGGAATTGAGAGTTAAGTAAGACATCTTACAGCATCTGACAGATCGGGGCCTTCAGTAAGTTCCACTTCTCTGTCTCAACTCCACCTTCCGGTCTCTAGTCCTCAGTGCCACAGCCCTCAAGCCTAGTCCTTGAACTGGTTTTGCCCTCTCCTGTGGTCCCTCTGGATGTGCTTTTACCAGAGTCCCTGCTTGTCACCAGCACATGGCTGAACACATGTTTGTGCGCATCCAGGCTTGATCCTGAACCCGTGGGTTGTTTTTCCCCAGGGCACTTCCTCACATACCACCCCAGTACCTCAGTGAGTAAACTTCCCTCGGGGATGAGTTTGTTTGGCTTTTTAAACCTAATTAGACTTGTTTGGCACCATTTTTCCCCCTGCCTGCTGACCTGTCTCTTTGCTTTTCTAGTAACTCAGAATTGGCGGAGTCATTCAGTAGCCATCTTCAACCTGAGACAGGAGGAAGAAGAACTCAAATTCTTTTCCTCTTTTTGACCCAGCCCGTGTTCATGATGCCTACCCTGTGAAAGTCTCTCACCATCGGAAAAGTAAGTGGTGGCCGAGACATCTGGCAGCCTGGAATTGTGTGGAGTGGAAAGGGGTGTACTCTGCTGGCCATCTAGCGCTGAATCTCTTGGACAGGGTTCTCTTGAACAGGGCTGGATCTTTCCAACCTGTGTTGGAAAAAACTGTCTCCTTTCACATGATTTTACTGGTTGCCAAGAAAGCCCATTTAAAGGTTGACAGTTAAGAAAATGGCTGGGATCTCTGGGCTGCCTGAAGAACGAGTCTCTATCTCCCTCATTTGTTCTCTGCTGTGCTGGCTCCTCTGTCCCCTTCTCTGCCCGCCGGAAGTTGGGTCACTGGCTCCTTATCACAGTTCTTCTAAGAGTCTCCTCTGCCTCTTTACTGTGTATACTCTTTTGTTTGAATTTCTCAGCTTTTCCTCTGTTCCAGTTGTACCAGCAGACGATCTGTGGATCCGTTTTATTTTCCCTGCTAGGAGTCGCTGTGCATGAAACTGGGTAAGGAGGTGGTGTGGACTCAGGGACTGTGCTTGGGATCCAAACACACCTGGGAGTGAATTTTGTGGCTGCTGTCCCTGCACCCACGGCACCTAATCCTCCTCCACTAATAGCCCAGGTTGAGGCTGAGCTTTTCAGTCCCTGCGAGTGCTAGTAGCATTTTAGAATTGCTTTTAGTTTAGTATCTGTTACTACTATGCCCCCAGCACTTTTTTGTCATGAGAGAAGGAGACTACTGGGATGAATGAGGCTTTTCCCAAAGTATGATCCTTCTCCTGTTATGTAGAAGAAGGTTTTCTTCAGCTAAGTTTGTGAAATGCAGCATTAAATACAGTGAAGTGAGAGTCGTTACAGCAAGCCTGCCTTCCCACAGTCTTTGTTGTGCTCGTGTGCTACAGTGCAGGGGGAGACTGTAGAATGTAGTGTTTTACAAATTGATTCTACTATGGAGCCCTGTGTGTATGGAACATTGGCTGCATTAGAGTTCTGTGGACTGCACTTTGGAAAATGCTAGTGTTAACGCTCTGAAACCATGACCTCGGGAAGCACTTTGAGGCGGTCACAACAGCTTGCTGCGTGCCACTTGGTGGATAGCTGATACTGGAGCTTGACTCTGGCCCAGCTGCGCCTGGGGGACCGGCTCCGCATGCCTGCTGTGAGCCCTGTGGTGAAGTAGGGGCTATCGGGGCTTTCCAGAGGAGGATCAGGAACCAGCTGCTTCCCCCAACTCTGAAAGCCTAGGAAGCCAGCTGGTGGAGCCCAGGAGGGCGGGACCCAGCCTTGGAGTTTGTGTACATTTGCAGCTGTGGTCCATTTGTGCACATACGTGTGCCCAGCTCTCTCTTGGGAAGGATTACATCCTGGAATCTGACGGATTTGATCAACTCTCTTGACTCATTGAACTCCAAATACTAAGAAACAGATGCTTCACCAAAGGCTGCTTTGTAAGAGAAAAGTAAATACATGTATCCCAGGTTTAGAAGGGTAGGAAGGTAATTCCCTTTAGGGGCACTCGCTAACTCAAACCATGTCTCACGGTTGTGGAGGAGGAAAGTAGAAATGGAAGGAGGTCATTGCTCTGTATCAGAGGCTGGCTTTCTAGAAGTTCACAAATTAGATGGTGAGAAAGTGTGATTAAAAAAATCCTGAAAGTCTGGTAAGGTTGCGTGGGCTCCATGCAGATGTCAAGGAAGGCTTCATGGAGGAGGTGACACTAGAGTTGGGTCTAGAAGGACAGGGAGCATAGGCCAAATGAATGAATAAGGGCAGAGGATTCCAGCCTGAAAGCAGCATGTGTAACACAAACATAGACTCTCAACTCAGGCATGAATAAGGGCAGAGAAATTAGCTTGGAGGGGTTGGTGGTAGGGTGCACCTGGGAGGTTCAGGTTGCAGCTGCAGGCGGGGGACGTGAACGCTGGGCAGCCCCTGGACGGGCTGCCATCTGGGCAGACCAGGTGACCTTGGAGCACTCGGCTCTAACTTACGGGCATGCTGTTGAATCTTGCACTTACTGAACACTAATGCCTCTGGTGTCGTATCCTTTGGGCTTGCAAAGAATGAGCAGAACTTGAAAACGCCTGCTCCTAAAAGCCCCGCTGATATCTGGGAACTTGCTGCCTGCAAGCAAGTCACTTCTGGGGCGGGGCACTGCTGAGCCTCACCCCTGAGCAGACCTGTGCCTCGATCCCTGTGGCAGCCATGGGGTGGCTGTGGGTGTGCTGGTGGTGGAATTGCGTCTGCTCACTCCCGAAGGCTGGCTATTCCAGGGGGAGTCCTGTGATCTTGCTGGTAGAGTTTATTACTGTTGCTGTTTGATAGTATGTAAAACTACCTTTGAGCTTGTGCCATATCATCTTTCATCTTCTCACGGACTCTGCGTGATATCTCGTTTGTGCACATGACAACTCCAAGGCTCTGAGGTTTAAACAGCCCAGAAACAGCACAATCACAATTTGAACCCAGCTCTCTCTGATTCCAGAATTTCATCTGCAGTGCCAGCTACCTTGTGAGACCCTGTTCTCCTTCCGGTGACTTTCTCTTCTGCTTACATGTATCCCCTATGTCTCTAAGGGTCTTTCCTGCTGGGCCACAGGAAGCCTGATAGCAGTGTACTCTCCGTTTCTGCTTTGGAGGAGCCAGTGGCATTTTCTTCCCCTTCTTGGAGCGATGCTGTCTTTCATTTCTTAATTCTATTTATTTATTTAGTTTTGGCTGTGCTGGGTCTTCTTTTCTGTGTAATAGCTTTTCTCTAGTTGCAGCGAGTGGGAACTACTCTAGTTGTGGCGCTTGGGCTTCTCATTACTGTGGCTTCTCTTGTCACAGGGCACAGGCTGTAGGGCTCGAGGGCTTCAGTTGTTACAGCTCCTGGGCTCTGGCTCAGTAGTTGCGGAGCACGGGCTTAGTTGCTTCTTAGCATGTTGGATCTTCCAGAACCAGGGATAGAACCCTGTCTCCTGCGTTGGCTGGTGGATTCTTTACTGCTGAGCCACCAGGGGAGCTCTATCTGCTGTCTTTCTTCCCTTTTTTTTTTTTTGACAATTATTTGTTTATTTGGCTGCATCAGGTCTTAGTTGCAGCAGTGGGATCTTGGGTGTGTCATGCAGGATCCTTCATTGCAGTGCTGGGACTCTCTAGTTGCAGCCGTGGGCTAAGTTGCTCTGTGGCACGTGGGATCGAAGTTCCCCAACTAGATTGAACCTGCGTCCCCTGCATTGCAAGACAGATTCTTAAGCACTGGACCACCAGGGAAGTCCCTGACTTTCTTACTCACGCCCTTGAAAGTAGGCACCATGCTGAGAAAATCTCGCAGCTGTGGTATATTCCGAAGGAGGAAGGCAGAAATAGACACACAGTCACTTCTCTCTCATTTTTTCCAGAAATCTTGAACATTGAAAAATAACTTGTAGGTTTAGATAAAACATGTGGGTTCCCATTTCCCTGTGGGTCTCTCTTTCTCCTCGCTCTTTGGGATGGTTAGTTCCTAAGGGCCAGTTTTCAGTTATTAGGAATGTTTGTTTTTTTTCTGCTTCTCAGGAGCTGGTTCAGCACGCTTTGGCAGTTTCTCTGTAGGTTCACTCCTAGGCAGTACCCTGTCATCTCCCAGATAGAGCGCGTGCCGGGTCGGGTGGAGAGCGGATGGCACTGTGATTAGGGTGGCAGGGGAGGGAGGGACCGACAGGGAACTGCTGAGTGTTGAGGAGGGCATATCCAGGCGTACACAGCTGTGCACACCACCCTTTATCCTTGGAAAGGCCTTTTTCCTGGGACTTGCCAGGGTTTTGAGGGCTCTGCTGAAGAAATGGCACTGTGCGTGGTGGGGACTCTGAGGAACTTTGGTTCAGGGACTGCCAGCTGCATCTGGGGACCAGCTTCTCTAGTCTGTCTGCCTCTTTTGACTTTGAGTAAAGATCTCTAGGACTCTGGAGTTAAGCCTCATGGCCCCTAACTTGTTATGGCCATGTGAAAAAACAAAAACAAAAAATAGGCCACAAAGATGTGCATGTGACTGAGGATTGAGTAAGAGCAAAAGAGCTACCACACAAAAACAGACTGGGGTGATAAGCAACTGTAATAGTGCCTGTTGTAGAACTGTGAGGTTGTGGACTTTTTTCCCTTTAGTTCCCACATTTTCTACAGTAGACACATTTATAACGAAAAGACAACAGTAAACATTTACAAGTATAAATTGTAGAAGTAGACTGCGTTCATTTGAGGATCAGCCCTCCTTGCCATCCTCCCCACTGGCAACCAAGGCAAAAATAAAAACAAAGAAACAAAACCTGATAGAATTTAGGGCCATCAGCACTGGGCAGCAGAGTGGCCAAGGAGGGTGGTGGAAGCGCCTGACCTTGAACATCACTTTGCTTTCACTGCTCTGAGTATTCAGTGCCTTTTCTCAGGGGGTGATGTATAGGAAATAAGTGCGATCTCTGTCATTCTTTTCTGGCGAAAATTCAGAGGAGGACATCTCTGTATGTTACCTTGTGGTTCCCCCATCTTTCTCTGAGGTGGGTGAGGCAGGCCTGTCCTTGTTCACCCAGAAGGGAACAACCAGAACTGGACCCAAGGTCCGGACCCTGGGTGCCCACACTGTGTGATAGGAAGATGGGCCCAGGCGGTCCCTTCCTAGCCTTGAGATGCTGGCTCTGATCTCGCTGTCTGCAATCTGGTCCTGGAGGGCCCATGTTCTGGATGGGCCTGTGAGCCAGGCCCAGTGCCCCTGCGGCTCGCACTCTTCTGCACCCCAGCAAAAGGTCCCTGGGTTCGCTCACATGTCTTCTCTCTCGCAGCGCGATGTCCCTGCTCTTCTCTCGATGCAACTCCATCGTCACAGTCAAGAAGGATAAGAGACACATGGCTGAAGTGAATGCTTCCCCGCTCAAGCACTTTGTCACTGCCAAGAAGAAGATCAATGGCATTTTTGAGCAGCTGGGGGCCTACATCCAGGAGAGCGCCACCTTCCTGGAAGGTGAGACGGGCACCCTGCTCAGCCAAGCCCGCTCCTGTCAGCCTCAGTATTTAGGGGGCAGAATTGGGGACAGGGAGGTACAGCCCTGCCCTTGACGAGCTCACGCCCAGGTGGGTTGTCACCTTCAGTGGTACTCTGCTCCTGGAATCACGTGAAACTGGGCTCCAGGGAGGCTGGGCCAGGGAAACACAGGACTCATCCTTGAGAATTGTACAGATTCTGCTCCGCTTAATCATAAGGGGTGGGTAAATCGTATCCTCACCTGAGGGACAAGCAGACTGAGGTTCTGAGAGCCGTTGATACCTTGTAAGTGACACAGCGGACTGTACCTTGGCGTCTCTTAACTCCAAAGTCCAGGTGTTTTCCTTGGCCCAGCCTGGCTGCCACCAGTCCCCCACCCTGTGTCTGGGTGTTGGTTGTTCCTGGCCAGGGTATTCTCTCTCTGATATTTTTAGATACCAGGACTTTGAATAAGACTTGCATCACCGGCACCTTTTCCTCTAGTTACTAATTTGAGCCCAACCTTAATCCTCATTCTGTCAGCAGAGAAGGGCTGGTTCCCAAGGCCCTACTCAGTCTGAGCACCAACTCCAGCTACTGTCTTCTCAGACTGTCTAGAAGGCACACCTTGGCTCCAGGCCCTGGAGTTATCAGTGAATAGCCAGGAACTGAATTTTCCTTGGCCTTGGTTTCCTCATCTGTGAAAGAGGAGCTTAGGGGGGACCGGGGGTGGGGGTTCCTAATTCTAATCTGCAGAGCCCTAGAAGTTTAGTGGGAATGCCTCGGGGACACGCCGCTCTCTGCTTGGTGCCTTCCCCTAGAGCAAATTGGCTTTTGGTTGGCTGACATGTCAGGCTGCTCCTTTAGGCTCCCTCGAAAGAAAGGAAGTAGTCCCAGTACTGGAGTCTGAACGTGCGTCCCTCTGTGTTCACGTGTTGGAATCCTCAGTCCCACTGTGATGGTGTTAGGAGGCGGGGCCTTGGGGAGGGGTTATGTCATGAGGGTGGAGCCCTTGTGAGTGAGATTAGTGCTCTTATCAGAGAGACCCCATAAAGCTCCCTCGCCTCTTCTGCCACATGAGGATATGACTAGAAGTCTCCCACCTGGAAGAGGGCTCTCACCTCACCAGGCTGGCACCCTGATCCAAGAATTCCAGCCACCAGCACTGCGAGCAACACACTTCTGTTGTGTCTAAGCCTCCCAGTCATGGTGTTTTGTGAGACCAACCTGAACAGACTAAGCAGGGACTCTTCATGCCCTGCCCTCAGCATGGTGCTTAATGCAGGAAAGGTGTTCCCAGAGAATTTGTTGAGTTTAAAGATCTGAATTTCAAGGGTGTAGGATTGGTAGTTGAAATGATTCCAGTCTAGTATCTGTTCTTTAGCAGTAGTTCTGGTGTGCAGAGATGGGACAGACCAGGCCGCTGTTCCCCCCGGAGCCAAAACTAACCCTCTGTGATGCTCTGACTCACTCCCATGGTTCTGTGGGTGAACACCCTGGTTCATAATGAAGATGTTTGTGCGATGGCATCAGGAATGGGTGTTTTGATTTCTCTTTTTGTGAAAACAGGAGGCCTCTCATACTGGTGGGCCTCCAGGGAGGGAAAAGCACTGGGGTGATCCTGAGATGTATTTGGGATTGTCCCGGCCAGGGGAGGGGAAGGCTACTGCCTGGGACTGTTCTCTAAAGGGCAGTAGTAAGAGCTTGTCAGCTGATGGCTTTTTCTTTAAAATTTTCTTTCTCTAGTCACAGGCTGGAGAGCCAGCTTCCTCTGGCGCACATTCCAAAAGCTACACCCGTGTGCCCACTTAAGGGAAGAATGTCGATGGTCTGAGAAGGGGTGACCAGTGGACATGGGGAGGCCTCATTGGCACCAGCTGTAGGGGAAACTCACTGGGCGGCTCTTAAATGCACCCATTGTGCTCTGGGTGCAATGGGACTGTTCTCAAGGCTGGGACCTGTCATCCCAGTGGTTCATAAGTGCCTTAGTCTGTTTGGGCGGCTGTAACAGAAATACCATAGACTGGGTGGCTTGTAAACAACCCAAATTTATTTCTCACAGTTTTGGGAGGCTGGAAAGCCCAAGACCAAGGCAGCAGCAGATCTGGTGTCTGGAGGCCTGGCTTCGAGCTCTCACATAGCAGCTCATGTAATCACATAGCAGAAGGGGCTGGCTAGTTCTCAGGTTTTCCTTTATAAGGACACTAACCCCAGGCATGAGGCTCCATCTCTATGTACAGTTGACCCTCAAATAACATGAGTTTCAGTTTCACAGATCCACTTATACATGGTTTTCTTCCCATAGTAAGTACTGCAATAGTACACAATCCATGGTTGAATCCGTGGATGCAGACTGTGGATACAGAAGGGCTGTGCATACAGAAGCTGACTAAATTACATGCTGATTTTTGTTCGAAGGATTGGCACCCCCAACCCCCGCATTGTTCAAGGGTCAGCTGTACCATCACACTGTCATCACATGGGGCACATAAACATTCAGTCCATGGCAGCCAGGCTGTGCTGAGGGCGGACACGTCTGCAGTCCAGCCAGCTCAGGATCTTCCTGGCGCAAGTGCTGGATGGGAAGGGGACAGGGTCTTTCTCAGTTGCTACCATCTGTCATAAGGTGTTATCCAGCCACGTGGCAAGGGCCCTGGGGAAAAGGAGTGCAGTGATCCCAGGATCTGTTCACTTAGCAAACACTGTGCACCTGCTGAACATGGGGTGTGGGAGTCAGACAGCTGGGCCCGCGTGTGGTAGCTGATGCACACAGGTGAGTGGGGCAGTTACCCTATGCTGAGACAAGGGCTAAGATGCAAGAAGTCCAGGCTGCTTCGGGGACGCAAGCCAGGAGGACCTGACTCACGTTGGTGGGATCAGGGCAGGCTAAGTGAGAATGAGCCAGAGCACCCCAAGGTGGTGTGTTAGTTCTTTGGAGGGGTGGGGTGAGGAAGCACCAAGCAAAGCCTGGAGCGGTGGTGAGTGTGGGAATGTGGTGAGGCAGCAGGCAAGGCAGAGGTGCCCGAGACGCAGCTGGAGCGGTGAGTGGGGCCAGGTCAGGCAGGGCCTCGAGAAGGTGCACAGTGACCCAGACTCAGCCCTGACCCCACTGTCTGGTAGCTCTGATGGGTACATTAAACGAGGCTGTGTTTGACCAGAACAGTGCCTGGCATATACTGAGAACTTGGTAAGTGTACCTTAAGTACGAATATATAAGTAAATGATGGCAGTCAACATTTGCATCTTCATCAGATACCTGCCCCATTCTTGGCACTTCTGTATTTTAATTCAGTTAATCCTTTCTCCAGCCACATGAAGTAGGTGCTGTTGTTATCTCTGTTTTAAGCCTAAGGAAATTAAGACCCAGGAATGTTCATTTGCCTGAGGTCACAAACCCAGGAAGAGGTAAGAACCAACATTTGCACTGGAACCCAGCAGTCTTTATTGCACTGGGGCCCACAGGAGTCTGGACCTCCAGTTGGAGAACAGAGTCCTGCGGGGGTGGGTTCCGCCATCCAGACTAGGACTCTGGAACTCTGAAACTCTGACGGTGGGCTGAACTGTTTTCAATCTGCACCTGCAGAAACCTACAGGAATGCAGAACTGGACCCAGTTACGACAGAAGAACAGGTTCTGGACGTCAAAGGTTACCTGTCCAAAGTGAGGGGCATCAGCGAGGTGCTGGCCCGGCGGCACATGAAGGTGGCTTTTTTCGGCCGGTGAGTCTCGAAGTCCTCATGCCTTCTTTCTTCCCAGCTGGGAGGGAGGCATGCTCTTTGTGCTGGATCCGACCACCCCAAGGCAGGGAAGCAGGCAGCACACCACAGAATTCGGCGCTCTCCCTTTAATTTTTTTATATTTAGCAGTGGTAAAGTAGACATAACAAAATTTCCTATTGTAACTTTTCTTAAGTGTACAGTTCCATTTTGTTAAATACGTTCATATTGTTACGCAGCTGTTACCACCACCAGTCTCCAGAACTTCCCCTGGAAAATGGAAACTTACCGTTAAGTAACATTTCCTGGTCCCTTCTCCCCCACTGGCTGTTAACCACCCCTTTACTTTCTGTGTATGAATTTGCTGACTCTGGGAACCTCATATAAGTGAAATCACGTCTTTTTGTGACTGGCTTATTTCAGTCAGTGTAATAGCCTCCAGAATCATCCATATCATTGCATTTGTCAGAATTCCCTTCGTTTTTAAGGCTGAACAATATTTCATTGCATGTATATTCCATATCTTGTTTATCCATTCATCCCCGATGGACACTTGTTGCCGTCCCTTTCTGATTACTGTGAGCAGTGCTGCTGTGAACAAATACCTGTTTGAGACCGTGCTTTCACTTCTTTTGGATACATACCCAGAAGTGGAATTGATGGACCATATGATCATTCCGTTTTTGAGTTTTTGAGAAGCTGCCCACCATATGGTTTTCCATAGCGACTGTACCATTTTAATTCCCACCAGCAGTGCACAAGGGTTCCAGTTTTTCTGCATCCTTCCAATACTTACTTATTGTTTTTTTTTTTTTTATGGCAGTAGCCATCCTAATGGGTGTGAGTTAGTAGCTTTTACGGTTTTGCTTTGCATTCCCTAATGCTTAGAGATATTGAGCATCTTTTCATGTGTTTGTTGGCCACTTGTATATCTTCCTTGGAGAAATGTCTGTTCAGGTCCTTTGCCTACTTTTAAATTGTTTGGGAGTTTTTGTAGTTGTTTTGTGATTTTTTTGTGTGTTTTTCAAGTTGTAGGAATCCTGAATTTCCTTATCAGATATATGATTTGTAAATGTTTTCTTCCATTTTGTCAGTTACCTTTCTGTTGACTGTGTCCTGTGATGCACAGTTTTTTATTTTGATATAGTCCAATTTATTTATACTTTTCTTTGTTTATACTGTTGACGTCATGTCTGAGAAACTGCCAATTCCAGCGTCATGAGGCTTCCCCCCTATGTTTTCTTCTAAACGTTTTATACTTTTAGCCCTCAGATCTCTTTGTTATGCTTTGAGGTCAAGTAGGCACCTCTGGAATGTTTCCTACAGTGCCAGGGAATTCTTCTCCAGTTCTCAGTGGGCACTGACTGGTGTCCTGCACAGTGAACTTGGTTCTGACATTCTACCAGGAGGTGGCAGACCCTATAGGATAAGAACTTGGTACCCAGATAGCCCACTTCAGATGCCATTCGGACACCTGTGCTTCTGATCGACTGGCTATAAATCAGAGGTTCCCACAACCTCCTCCTTGAGTTTAATCTGCTTGAGCAGCATGCACTTAGGTTTACTGGCTTGTTATAAAGGATATTGTGAGGGATACAGATGAAGAGGTGCACAGGGCGAGGTCTGGGAGGGTCCTGAGTGGGGGAGCTGTGTCCCTGTGAAGTAGGGCACACTGCCTTCCACCCTGAAGCTCATCAGATCTCACTGTTCAACAGATCGATGGGGCTTAATCTACAGAGCCCCCCTCCTTCCTTTTCCTGGACGTTTAGTGGGTGGGGCTGAAAGTCCCAACCCTCTGATCACTTGGTCTTTCTGGTGATCAGCCCATCCTGAGGCTGTGTGGGGGCCCCACCTTAGTCACTTCATGAGTGTAAACAGGTATGCTCAGTAGGGGCTCCTTATGAGTAACTAGGGACACTCCTATCCCTCAGGAAATTCTAAGGAATTGCCAGGAACTGGGGACAAAGACCAAATATATTTCTTCTTAAACCACCTTTAAAAAATTAAAGCCCAGTATAGGTTGCAAAGAGTCGGACACGATGGAGCAACTAAGCACAGCACAGGGGAAAAAAAAGGTCTCAGATAGGTTGGATGCTTTGCACACAGTGGTAGCCTGAGGAATAGGCACGCTGCCCCTCTGCCCCTCATCACCTTGGGGTGTCCTTCAGCCTTCTGGGTTGTCATTTTTCATCCTCGCCTCAGAACTGTGACCCTGGCTTTGGTGAGCTGGAGCTGATGAGTTTGCGGAGTGGAGCTGTTTTAAAGAAAAAGAAGGTAGAAAAGGGGGTGGCATACAGAATGCTACCATAATCTACCCTAGAGCAGGCCCTTATCAGCGGGGAGTGACGGGTGGGGCTTCATGTTTGAGAGGAACCTGGTGTGAGAAAAGCAACAAAATTGGCCTTCTGTAGAAAAACTTCGGGGTCATTCAGCTGAGGTCACTTAGACAGAGGAAGACAGCTTGGGGTGAGTCAGTGGCTTCTGGTAGAAGAGGAGAAGTGGGTTAGTCTTCCGAGTCAGACAGGTGGTCTCCTGCATGATGCTGAGAGCCTCATGTTGAGGGGGCTCACTCAAAGGCAGGTAGTGTCTGCATGCTGGCATCACGCCACGGGAGCCCCTTGTAGTTGGTTTACCGTGATGAACCAGGGCACGTCACCTGTACAGGCCACCGGGGTTGTCCGTCTATTTTCCTAAGCACAGAGCACCCACTCTGCCTGTGTGGGCACTGATGTCACTATAGAGGACAAGGCTTTGGACTTCCAGGCCGTCCCTTCTTAGTGACAACCTGAGATGCAGATGGCGGTAGCTTCAGTGGGTTTCCTTGTAGGACGAGCAACGGGAAGAGCACCGTGATCAACGCCATGCTCTGGGACAAAGTGCTGCCCTCCGGGATCGGCCACACCACCAACTGCTTCCTGAGGGTGGAGGGCACAGATGGCCACGAGGCCTTCCTCCTCACAGAGGGCTCAGAGGAGAAGAGGAGTGTCAAGGTGAGGGGGCCCTGCCGGTCTGGCTTTTGGCCCTAGTCACACTGGTGGGTCAAGTCTAGGCTGAGACCAACCAGTGGGTCTGTTGTGTCTGGACCCAAGGCGCCTCTAAGGAGGGGGCAGTGTCCCTGTAGTGGAGTTTGGGAAGCCCTGTCCTAGCCTGGCTGTTTAGGGAGTGTGAGAGCTTCAGGGAGGTTTTGGAGTCTGGAATTCACAGTCCTTGTGAATTGCTGGGCAGGCCTTTTCTCTTTGCAATGCAGAGTGTGTATGCCTTGTTCTTGGGGGTGTTGCCAGAGAGCAATCCCTGCGTTTGCTCTCTGATTCCAATGTTTCAGCTCAGGGCTCGCGTGCTTTCATTTTTCTGAGAGCCAGCTACACTTTGGGTTGGGACCAGATGCTCGTTTTGGTTCATAAAGAATTAATGCAGAGCAACATCCAAGAAAGAAACTTAACGGAAGAGTTAAGGATAGTTGGTTCTTGCTAGCAGCTCCCAATTCTTGACTTTGTATGCATGAAATGAAAGAGGGGTAGCATATTGGCCTGTGGTCCAGGCCACTATCCTGGGGCTAGGCTGCACTGGTCTCCAGCCCTGAGGCTCTTCCTTGACCCTGATTATCTTCTGCCTCCACCCCCATCAGACGGTGAACCAGCTGGCTCATGCCCTTCACCAGGACGAACAGCTGCATGCTGGCAGCCTGGTGAGTGTGATGTGGCCCAACTCCAAGTGTCCGCTTCTCAAGGATGACCTGGTGCTGATGGACAGGTAGGAGGGCAGGTGCCTCCCCAGGAGGTACAGACGGGGAGGGCCCCGGGGTTTCCATTTCTGGGTCCTCCAGGCCAGTGTCCCCAAAGTCATGTTGTTGCTCTGCTGAAGTATATTACTTTTTAAACCAGCTTAACCACATCTTCCAGCCTCGTGGATTTCCTTCAGGGTCTGGTTATTGTATCATCTTGGCAGGCATCAGGGCCCTGAAGATCTCCCAGTGGTGGTCTGTAAAGAGGGATAGGAAGGATGCTCGAAACCGGGGAAGGTTCTTGGCCTCAACCCAATGTCAGTATGTTTATTGGAGGAGAGGGTGGAGCTTGTTCTTGATGAGGTCCCTGTTGCGTTTTATTTTTCTCAAGGCAACACTTTGCTCCTGCTTTGTGAACAGGCTATAACTATACCAAGAAATTTGCTATGAGGGTGCTTGCTGGACTCAGATAAATGTAGCACTTCACCTTGATTGTATACCCGCAAAGTGAAATGCAGGGGCTTCCCATGGGTAAAGAACCTGCCTGCCAGTGTAGGAGATGCAGGTTTGATCCCTGGGTTGGGAAGATCGCCTGGAGGAGGGCCTGGCAACCTACTCCAGTATTCTTGCCTAGAGAATCCCGTGGACAGAGGAGCCTGGCGGGCTACAGTTAGTCCATGGGGTCACAAAGAGTCGGGCACAACTGAAGCGACTTAGCATGCACACGTGCATGCACAAAGTCAAATTACAGATCTTTAGGTTTTTATGTGAGTGATAGATGCATATGACAAAAAACACATTTTCAGACAGTCTGGAAGGACATGAGATGAAAAGTAAGAATCCCTCCAGGAAGGGCGATTTCCCTCTCCTCTGTAGCTTTCTCTTCCTTTGCCTGCTGCCTCAGGTCTGTTCAGAGCAGGAAGAATAGGGCCCCGGGTCTGATGATGGTTTACCCCTGTCACCTCCAGCCCTGGCATCGATGTCACCACAGAGCTAGACAGCTGGATTGACAAGTTTTGCCTGGACGCCGACGTGTTTGTGCTGGTGGCCAACTCGGAGTCCACCCTGATGCAGACGGTAACCCATTCTCTCCCTTTCCCCTCACTCCCAAGATCCAGCCGAGCAGGCGGGCCAGCAGGGCCTTGGCTGGCACAGCCCCTCCTTCACTGAGGTTTTTCCCCTCATCCAGGAAAAGCAATTCTTCCACAAGGTGAGCGAGCGCCTGTCCCGCCCAAACATCTTCATCCTGAACAACCGCTGGGATGCCTCTGCTTCGGAGCCTGAGTACATGGAGGAGGTGGGCGCCTCTTTTACTCAGCAACTTGAGGAATGCCACCCCATGCATCTACCTAGATTCTCTGTGTGCTCTCCCTGGCCGCGTGCCTGAATGAATTTCATCACCAAAGTTGTCTCATGAGGTGTTTGGGGTCACTATGGGACCGCTTCACTTCTCCCATTCACTTCCCTGGACCCCTCTCCTCTTTTTTTTTTTTTTTTTTGGAGTGTAACTGCTTTACAGTGTTGTGTTAGTTTCTGCTGCACAACAGAGTGGATAAGCTGTATGTATATGTGTATCCCCTTCCCCTCTAATCTTCAGAAGGCTTTTCTCCATGCTGAGAGGCCTCCACACCACATTAGCCGAGCCCTTGCTTGGGACCAGGGCTCTCCTTAGTTCTTGAAGAATGAGTCAGAGGCGTAGCTTTGAAAGGCATCCAGGAAAGAAGCTTACAAGAAGAGCAAAGAATAATTGGTTCTTACAGCTCAGAATGCTTTACTTTGTATGGGTAACATGAAAGAAAAAGGAGTCACAGGTGCTATGGGGCGATGATCAACTGTGTAGTCAGCAGATGCTGGTCAGTGTGACTGATAAACTCCCTAACCTACCCAACTAACCCAGGTAAATCCTAACCTGTGGGCTGGGTGTAACAGATGGAGTTGTGCAGAGGATGAGATCTGTTCACCTTGAGCAAAGGCCTGGCATGTGGAAGGTGTCCACCCGAGGCTTGTTGTCACTTTGAAGTTCCAGCAGTGGAGCCCTACGGCTTCAGAGCAAGGAAGGATTTTGGGGTGGCGCCCTCTCATTCAATAAACAAGGCCAGGGAGGACTCAGCTTGTCAGTACAGAGTCCAGGTGTGGATTTCTGTGTTTGTTTTTTTTTAATATATTTCTGATGGGGGGAAAATTGTTTTACAATGTTGTATTGGTTTCTGCTATACAACAAAGTCATCCATTATCATACATATATCAACTCCCTCTTGAGCCTTCCTCCCTGCCCCCTCACAGGTGTGGGTTTCTTGACCCCCAGCTTCCTTTCCTTCTGGGGCACCAAAGGGAGGCTTTTGTAGGCTCTTAACAAGGCAGTTTGGGGCATGTGTAAACATTTCTGCTTGTTGATGCCTCAGGTGTCTTGGACAGGCTGCACCCCATGGAACCCTGTGACTTGGGATCTGGGGGGCCCGGTGGCTGGAGGACAGATGGTGGGAAATGATCACTGCATGTGTATTGATACCTTCAGAATCCTGAGCCATGTGACTAGATTACCTGTACTCCTAGAAAAGAGGCCACCGGGGGCCATGGGCTCCTTCAGGAGGGCCCCCTCACACCCCATTTGGTCATATAATACCTGTCTGCTTGGGCTCCAGGTGCGGCGGCAGCACATGGAGCGCTGCACCAGCTTCCTGGTGGATGAGCTGGGCGTGGTGGATCGGGGCCAGGCTGGAGACCGCATCTTCTTCGTGTCTGCCAAAGAGGTGCTCAACGCCAGGATCCAGAAGGCCCAGGGCATGCCCGAAGGAGGTGATGATGGAACCATCTTCTTGCTTTTCCCTGACGCTTGAGACAGTGGGTCTTGTGCTAAGTCAGCCGGTAAAAATAGTTGTGAGAATGAGGTGGTGAGAGGAACCCTGGGTGAGAAGCTCTTGGCTGCCTGAGTTATCTCTGGACTAATGTGGTGCACTTCTCCTAGGGGGCGCTCTTGCAGAAGGCTTTCAAGTGAGGATGTTTGAGTTTCAGAATTTTGAGAGGAGATTTGAGGTGAGCATGAGCCTTTGATCCTGTTGTCTGGAGATTCTGTGCCTCCTTGGCGCTCCCCAGCCACTTCCCTGGCAATTGAATGCCTGAGCCTGGCTCTTGGCTAGTGGCCTCTGCCTCCTTTGGCACCTCTTGTCTGTTCCAGGAGTGCATCTCCCAGTCGGCTGTGAAGACCAAGTTTGAGCAGCACACGGTCCGGGCCAAGCAGATCGCAGAGGCCGTCCGCCTCATCATGGACTCTCTGCACATCGCAGCACAGGAGCAGCGGTAAGAGCCCGGGAGCAGACTGGCAGAGGGAGCGCAGCCATGACTACCTCACCCTCGTCTGAGGCTGGGCCCAGGGCCAGAGCTCAGCTGGCAGAGCAGGGTCTCACGGTTTCCACCAGGCCACGTTCGAGCCACAAGGAGCAGCCAGTGAGGAGGTTGTGGAGCATCTGTCTGTCCTGCAGGGTCTGTGCAGTGAGCTTCCCTGAAAGTCTGAGCTGGCAGCCTTGGTCCAGTGCTATGCCTAGCACTACAGCCATTCTCAGAGCCAGAAACAGAAAGCACTTCTTCAAAATACCTTTTTTGGGGACTGCCCTGGTGGTCCACTGGTTAGGACTCCGAGCTTCCACTGCAGGAGACGCAGGTTCTATCCCTGGCAGGGAATTCAGATCCCACATGCCGTGCAGCATGGCCAAATACACCTTAAAAAGAGAATTAAAAGATACTTTTTTTTTGAGAGATTAAAATATATGAGAAAGTACAGAGAATAATATACCTTGTTTCCATTGCCCACAATTGACAGTATTTGTTTTATTGTCAGAATATAACAAATAAAACACAGAAAAAAACTGTTGAATACCCTTTGATTCTTCAGTCCCTGCCCCAGTGTCCCTCTGCCTGCTCCTCAGAGGTAACTGCCATCATGAATTTGGTGTGTAGTCCTGTCATTCATTAAAAAGAACTTTTTATGTAAATCCTGAAGAATGCACGGTATTGCTCTGCGTGTGTTTCAGATGTACAGGTACGGGAGCGTGCAGCACCTGGCTTTGCTTTTCACTCAGCATTGTTTTTGTCCTCTGTCCTTGTTGATGCCTGTAGTTGGAGGTTAGGAGTTTTCGTTGAAAGAGCAGTTCTCAGTTTCCTGTAGATTGATCTTTAGATTTCATTATTTTACTGTTGTAGACCCTGCTACTGTGGACATCAGTTTATGTATCCCCTAGTGTGCATCTGCTAGAGAAGGTGGAGTGTTCCGTCTTGGGGTGTATGCATTTCAGCTTTACCCAGTTTTACCCATGGCTTTCTGAAACATCTGGCCCTGTCTGTGGTCCCACCAGCAGTATATGCTGGAACTCCCATTCCCCGACCCTGATCCGTACTTCAGACTTGGTGATTTGGGCCAGGCTTCTGGGTAGTGTTATACCTCTTTTTCTCTTTTGTTTACTAGTGGACTTTTTTCTATATGAATGGCAGAACTTGTTCTAAAGTTCCTAAAAAAGCACCCTCCCATCTGTCACCACCACATCCTCCAAATTCGGAAAACTTAAGAGCGTTGTTGGCACCGTCTCTCCCTCCTGCCTGGGAAGGGGAAGAGCAGGCCTCCATGGGTGTGCATGGAATGCCAGGATCACAGCCGGGGCCCACAGACTTCCCGGCGCCCCCTCTTGTTCCTTGGCTTAGTTGGGTAACAAGGGCTCTTTTTCTCAGGGTCTACTGCCTGGAAACACGTGAAGAGCGACAGGAGCGGCTGAGGTTTATTGACAAGCAGCTGGAGCTCTTGGCGCAAGACTACAAACTGAGAATTAAGCAGATTACAGAGGAAGTCGAGAGGCAGGTGAGAAGTGGAGAAGGAAGGACACTGGGGAGATTTGGACTTAAGGCAATGGCACCCCACTCCAGTACTCTTGCCTGGAGAATCCCATGGGTGGAGGAGCCTGGTAGGCTGCAGTCCACGGGGTCGCCAGGAGTCGGACACAACTGAGCGACTTCACTTTCACTTTTCACTTTCATGCATTGGAGAAGGAAATGGCAACCCACTCCAGTGTTCTTGCCTGGAGGATCCCAGGGACGGGGGAGCCTGGTCGGCTGACGTCTATAGGGTCACACAGAGTCGGACACGACTGAAGCGACTTAGCAGGCAGGCAGAGGCCAGGCACTCGAAAAGTGAAAACACAGACATCCTATTCCTCCAGGACTTCTCAGCCTTCCAGGAGGAAGCCATAGCCCTGATTCAAGAACGTCGTGCCTCTTGGGGTTTGCTGTTCCATCGTGTGACCCTGGGCAAGTCCTCCTCTTCTGGGCCGCCTCCTCCACAACTTAGATGAGTTTCAGTCAGCCAATCTCTAATACCCCTGAATTCAAAAGCTTTAATTCTGTAGACCATCTGTGGACACTGCAGGTTTGCAGGGAGGCAGATCCAGTCTCTTAGAGCCTGTTAGACTCTCCTGGTGCTGTGGAGTTGAACCACATTCCCTCACCAGCACACTTCCTTTGCTGCAGGTGTCAACTGCAATGGCCGAGGAGATCCGGCGCCTCTCTGTGTTGGTGGACGAGTACCAGATGGACTTCCACCCTTCCCCCGTGGTCCTCAAGGTTTACAAGAATGTGAGTCATTAAGTGGCAGGTGCTCTGGGCAGGGGCTCCCCATATTTCCTGTTGGCTATGGATGGAGTCACCGAGAGACAGGGATTCAGCCCATGCTGGTCTGAGTCAGGGCCCCTCAGCCACTTGAGCCCCAGGCTTCACTCCACCTGCCTACCACTGTCACCTGCTGGGCCTGGGCTGGCCAGCCTCTGTCTGCCTCGCCCTGGGCTCCCTGGAGGGAACACTGGCGGAAGGTGCCGCTTCCTTTTCCCTCTCTTCTGGCTGCAGGAGCTGCACCGCCACATAGAGGAAGGACTGGGCCGAAACATGTCAGACCGCTGCTCCACGGCCATCACCAGCTCCCTGCAGACCATGCAGCAGGAGATGATTGGTCAGTGCCACAGGGCTCAGGACCGGGGCTCTGGGCTGCCCGAGATCAGTTTCAGGCCAGCCTGCAGAACTAATGACCTTTCCTTATCTCCCCTCTTTTGTGATGAGTCAGCTCCATACCTTGAGGTTCTGGACATGTGTTGTGAGTTCATTCCACGCATAGACTAGGGGTGAGCAGGGGAGGGGGCGTCTTGTGTTACCACATGGGACTAGCAGAGGCTGAGAGCTTGGCCTGCTCCTTAAATCCACATAGTAACGGGTATGGAGCCTCAGTCTGCGTACCCCACCCATAGGCCGGCTCATCCCGGCCTGGTTTCTCGGTCGCACTGCCGGCATCCTTGCCAGCAGCAGGTGTGGTGAGGCTCAGCACTGGCGAGGCACAGGGCTGAGCTGCTCTGCTTTCTCCCCACTTTCTTTGTTCCCGACAGACGGCTTGAAACCCCTCCTTCCTGTGTCTGTGCGGAGTCAGATGGACATGCTGGTCCCTCGGCAGTGTTTCTCCCTCAGCTACGACCTCAACTGTGACAAGCTATGTGCCGACTTTCAGGAGGACATTGAATTTCACTTTTCCCTTGGGTGGACCATGCTGGTGAACCGGTTCCTGGGCCCCAAGAACAGCCGCCGGGCCTTGATGGGCTACAGTGACCAGGCAAGCGGAGTCCCTCCCCCTTGGGCATTGAGGGCGGCTACTCTGTGCCCTGGGCACCCAAGCCGTTCTAAATGGGGCTCCCGGAGGTCATGTCTGTGGCATGTGGGCAACCAACACAGTCAGGTTTCTGCCACAGATCAACCTACTTTTATTGTAGGCACTAATATTTGTGAAATTACAAAAGCAAGCTGTATTTTTTTTATTAAGCTTATAGGTATGTAATTATTAAATCTAGATGACCTGTCTGTCCAGATACCACCGTTTTCACGTTTAGATGTTAACCCCCATCTCTGTACCTCTAGAGGTGTCACCTGGGCTGCTCTTGGGCCATGTCCCAGGCTTGGGGACCTAAGCTGAGGCCTTCCAGGGTGGCCACAGCTCATGATCTGTGGTATCCATGGTGTTTACCTTTGGGCTGGCAGGTCTGTTAGGAAGCCGAAATCCTTGTCTGCTACACGTGGAGCTCATTTTCTATTTTGGAAGTTGAAGTCATGGCCCATGTCCCTGTTCTGGACTCTTGGCCCTGAGGGTTCCTGAGGGTTTCACGGAATGAGGGATTTGCTGCCTTCTTCTTCTTAGCACCACCCTGTTTCTCTCCACAGGTGCAGCGGCCCATGCCCCTGACCCCAGCCAACCCCAGCATGCCCCCACTGCCCCAGGGCTCCCTCACCCAAGAGGAGCTCATGGTTTCCATGGTAACTGGCCTCGCCTCTCTGACGTCCAGGACCTCCATGGGCATTCTCGTTGTTGGAGGAGTGGTCAGTGACAAGCCCAGCACAGGAAGGGTGGGGGCAGGTGGGTGGGACCGAGGGGCAATCTGGCGGTGGTCCCTGCGTCAGCCCTGCACTTTACATCCATTATGACTTTTTGCTGTGATCTCAGGAACCATGCAACCTTAGCCCTGAAATGTACATTTCTGGGCGGAAGTCTCATTCAACATAAGGTGACACTGAGGTTCCCATTTTACAGAAGAAAATCTGCAGTTGGCTTGCCAAGGATACACAGCTTGGATTTGAGCTCTGGCCCCATCTGACTCCAAGGCCATGTTCTTTCCCCTGTAGGCCTAGTCCTGTGGGTAGGGAAGTAACCTGAGAAATTGACAAACCCGGGTTCTAGAGAGGTGGGCATGACCAGGAATTTCTCATTTATACGTGAGGAAACAGAGCAGAACTTGCAAGGGCTTGAGCCAGAAAGAGGCCAGGCTGGGCTGTGAACCCTCATCTTGCCAGCTGTGGTTTTATGGCCCTTCTCTTCTGCCCCGAGGCCTGAGGTCACAGGCTGCCTTCTTGATAACTGGGGTATTCTCCATGTCTTGACCCAAGACACACTGCAGCCAGAGTGCCTTGTGCCTTGAATTTTCCTGATGATGTGGGCACATGCTCTCTGCGACGTTCATTTGAGTTGTAGAATGGTGGCAGAATGTAGCTGACAAAGCTGCTGGGAGTTGGCTTCTCAGCTTGGAAGGCCAGGGTAGGCTGGAGCTGAGGCCCCGCCCTCCCGGCCTGTAGACAGTACCTACTTTGGTTCTTTTTTTGGTAGATGGTAACCTGGTAGAAGGTCATTAGCTTAGAAGCTGACACTTGACAGTTATGTAACCCTTTTACAATTGGTGTCTCATTTTACCCAAACCACCCTGGGAATTGGGTGGAAGCCATCATTCCTATTTCAAGAGGAAACGGGTGTAAATAGACTTGCCGTGGGTCACACAGCCAGGATGGCAGGCAGCACTGGAGCCTCTGTTTCTGGCTCCACGTCCCCAGCTCTGACTGACTGTGCTGCCTTGCGCCAAAGTGTTACAAAGCAGCTCAAAAGGAGCTATCTGCTGAGCACCAGTGCTCAGAATTCCACTTGTCATCAGTGTCACAGAATGGAATGTCCCTTCTGAGGACTCTAGCATTTTTGTTTAAGATGTCTGTGTGCCTGGATCTGTGCCTCTTGGGCTCACAACCATAGCGGTGGCCCCGCCACCTTTTCACAAGTCATGTTGTGTGAGCCACACTCTGTTTCCCTCATTTTCTAGTTAGAAACAATCTAGAGACCCCTTCTGGTCTCAGTGGGGCCCAAGAAGATGTTGAGAGGAGTGTTCTGAGTAGAGGTACAAAGGCCTTTTGATGCTCCTGGGAAAGTCCTGGCAGCAACAGGCTAAGAAGCTGGGTGGTGGGACGGCAGAGGGCTGCACCTGCTGACCGCTGTGCTTCTGCAGGTGTGGAAGGCCGTGGGCTGGCGACTCATTGCCCTCTCCCTTGGCCTCTATGGCCTCCTCTATGTCTACGAGCGTCTGACCTGGACCACCAAGGCCAAAGAGAGGGCCTTCAAGCGCCAGTTTGTGGAGTACGCCAGTGAGAAGCTGCAGCTCATCATCAGCTACACCGGCTCCAACTGCAGCCACCAGGTCCAGCAGTGAGTGTCCCCATCAGCCTGAGGGGCTGGCGCTGGCTCCCATGGTGCCCTCCTACCCTGACCTGGAGACCACTGGGCCCCAAGAGCTATCCGACTCTGGCCGTCAGCTGTGCAGTGACAACATGGAGGTTGAGAGTGGGAGAGGAGCCTCTGGGGACACTGTGTGTCCAGGGCTGGGACCAAGTAGGCCTCTGGTCCCCCAGGAAGGAAGATGGCAATACGAAGGGCGTTACTTGCAGCATCTTTAGCGGGTTACCTTGAAGGACTTGCGTTGTGGGCATAGGTTTGATGTTCTAAGCCACAGCCCAGTCTTCGTGGCGTATCTTCGGGCAGGTGGGAGTGGTTGCTTGATCTGGTGGTGGTGACGAAGGTGCTGGCTGCCTGCCTTTTATTGCTACGTGGCAGGCCCTCTGCTAGGCGTTCTGCACCTAATACTTCATTTTCCCCCCAAACACTTTGAAGTAGGTGTTCTTACTGACAGTTTCTTTTTCAAAATGAGGAAACTGAGATTTAAGAGGAGTCATGGGCTCCCAGATGGCACTAGTGATAAAGAACCCATCTGCCAGTGCAGGAGACGCAGGAGACGTGTGTTTGATCCCTGGGTTGGGAAGATCCCCTGGAGGAGGGCATGGCAACCCACTCCAGTGTTCTTGCTTGGGAAATCCCGTGGACAGAGGAGCCTGGCAGGCTACAGTCCGTGGGATTGCAGAGTTGGAGACGACTGAGCAGCTGGACACACACAAGAGCCAGGTGGCTCTTGCCCTAGACTGATCAGCAGAACTGGGATCTGAATCCTGGTCTCTTGTGTCCAGGTCGGGGTGTCCTGCCCTGTGCTCCTGGTTCTCCCACTGTGGTAATACTGGTATTTGTGGTGGTTGTGACGTCCATGGTCTCAGCAGGAGATGGGGCAGATGCTGCCACACCAGGACAGGTGGTGGCCGGTGCAGGTGACTGGCAGGCTAGCGGCTGCCCTGCCCTGAGTCTGGTTTACCCTTGACACAGCCTGGTTGATTCTGACCCTCTCCCCCTTCAGGGAACTGTCCGGGACTTTTGCTCATTTGTGTCAGCAAGTTGACGTCACCCGGGAGAACCTGGAGCAGGAAATCGCCGCCATGAATAAGAAAATTGAGGTTCTTGATTCACTTCAGAGCAAAGCCAAACTGCTCAGGTGAGGTGGCAGCAGAGGAAACCCGTCCTGTGAGGTTACAGCTGACAGGCACGTCCTTAAATGCGATATCTCGGCCACTTGACATGTGCTGTCCGAATCTTCAACATTCCTGCAGGGACCTGTCGTCACCTTCACTTTATAAAAAGGAAAACTAAGGCCTGGAGAGGTGTTGAGTAACTTAACTGGGATCCCACAGTAGGTGGTTAAGTCGGGAGTAGAAGGATCCAGCCTGCTGGACACCAGCACCCTCTGAGCCTCCTCACGTTACTTGCCCTCTGTTGTCAGCAGGAACACTGGGCTAGACCCACCCCTCACTTCCACCATTTCTCTGTGAGCCCAGGGATGGTGGCCTATCAAAACCCATGCCCACAGGGGACCCAGCCAGCTAGCTGGTGGCTGGCCGAGCCTGGCTCAGAGCCCAGGTCTGCATGGAGTCTCCACTGAAAGTCAGAGCTTCGGGCAGCAGGTTGCTGGAGAGAGGGTGGGTCCCCGGAGTCAGGAGTGCTGGCTTCTGGTCCCGGCCTTCACATTCAGGCAAATCTCTGAGCTTCCCCAAGTCTCATTGCTTTTATCTGTAAGATGGAGTGAGATTTCATGACACAGCCACAGAGCTGCGTGCACAAGTGCTCTGTAGACTTCTTGGCCGCTCAGGCCCAGATAACATCAGCACATGGGAACTCGGGGCTTCCTGCCGTGCCCTGACGTCAGCACAGAGAGGGGCTACATCCAGGGTTGTCCGTGGGCCTTCCCCTCCCTGCAGTGCAGACGTGCACTCCCGCCCACTGCCCAGGGACACCTATTTTCTAGAGATACACCGCTCATCCCCAGGGGAAATCTCACGAGGCGTGGGTCTTGGGGGTGGGCATCTCTGCTGTGCGTCACCTGCAGGGCCAGGGTAAACCCAACGAGGACTGCCGCTTGCTGACAGGCAGAACACGGCGTTCCCAACAGTTTGGGAACTTGTCGGTGGGCCCAGCGTGAAGCCAACACAGGGCTTAAGGGTCAGAAAAGCCCGAGTTTATTTCCACCACCAATGAGTCGTGTGACCGTGGCAAGTTATTTAATCCCTCTGGACCTCATTTTCCTCGTCTGTGAAGCGGAGGTTACTAGAGGAATAAAAGTCAGGTGTCCGGTAGAACGCTTGGCAGGTTACGCCACGGCTAGTTATCAGCTCTTGCCACTACAAGGTAACCTTTTCTCTGCAGGAATAAAGCCGGCTGGTTGGACAGCGAACTCAACATGTTCACCCACCAGTACCTGCAGCCCAGCAGATAGTGGGCACCCGGAGCCGGACCCCCCTGTGGGGAGGACAGTGCTGCGAGCGCGGGGGGTCTGCCACCACCAGGCCCCCGTGCAGCTCCTGTCCACTGCCGCTGCCGTGAGAACGAAAGCACCCAGTCTCCCACCATCTTGAGCCCTGAAGCGCTAGTTATTTTCCCCTCCTTTGCCTGCTGTTGCAGGAAGACCTTCCAACTTGTGCCCCTAAAGGAGACTTTTTTTTTTTTTAATGAGTCTGGACAGCACGGTACTGGGGAGTTCAGTCTTTGCTTTGCTTTGTCATGCTCTCTTGATTGAGAAGCTGCTGATTGATTGCTTGATGAACTCTGGGGATTGGCCAGTGTTGCAGAAGGCCTGGTTGGACCTTTAAGGGTATCAGGCAGGTACCGCCCCTGCCCCTGGCAAACGCTTAACACCGACCCCCGCACACTTGCCCCCCATGCACCCCAGCTCCCACACACCTGCCCACCATGCACCCCAGCTCCCCTGCAGAGAAAGGCCGCCTTTGTGGGGAGGCTGCATTTTCTTCCCAGTTTGCACCAGGAATGATTCAGAGAGTCCCAGGAGGCTTGTGGCTTTTGTGTCAGTGTGGTTCTTTGGCTTTCATGCTTCAGTCTGTTTGCAGAGCCTTCCAGACCAGCCTTTCCGCATTGGCAGTGGGCTGAGTGTGGCTTGGGTTTTAGGCGGAGGCAGGCTTTCTGCCATGAGGGGCAGGAAGATAGCGCAGAGGCAGCTGGAGCGCGTGGCCGGGAGGGAGGTGGTGTGCGCAAGCTGTGTCCTGTCTGTGCTGTCTTGGGCGGCCAGTGCCATGATGGAGAGAGACTTGCCTCCCTTCTCGTGTCCCTTGTTCTGCTTTCGGTCGTTAGCCTCGTAGTCTGGCTTCTTATTGGTGAAAGATGGTTTGGTCCAGATCGTTAAAGCATGTAGTAGAAGGAAAGATGGCAGAAGATGGGGACCTTGGCGGCAGGCTGAGGGGAGTGGACCCCACCCAGGACGGCTGAAGGATCAGTAGTGGGCACAAAACAGGGCCTTCTGTTTGACCTCACTCTGGGAGGGGCTCATGGGGTCCGAGAGCCCACCCTACCAGCTTAAGGTTCCACAAGAAATGTGTTCCCACCCCTCACCCCTCCTTGGCTCAAGCCGCCCTTGGCCACCAGACCTCTCTTGTGCCAGCCATGCTGCACACGGCCAGCAGACAGCACAGGGAACCCAGCGCCCAGCCTCCCACCCTTCCTGACCCCAGAGCCTCCAGGTGGCACATGGGGCCTCGAGTTGATCTTGAAAAGTGTTTCCTATGTTGAGTGTGGGGATTGTTACCGGTCACAGTGGGGGCAGGTTCCTGTCTCCATGGTGTTAATTGTCTGGGGCAGGCAGCCTTCAGGTGACAGCCTTTGCCGGGCAGGTCAGAGAGCTTCCTAGAAGCCAGCAGTACTGCTCTCCCAGAAAGAGGCAAGCTCAGGCAGAGAGGTGGGGCCTGTCCTGCCCTTCTGAGTCCGCCTCTGACTTCAGGGAAACAGCTCAGTGGCCTCTGCTCGCTGGCGGGTATCATGCAGTTGGCATGCTCTCCAGGTGCCCACTGGTCCTTCAAACCCTCAGTCTACTCTGGTGTGTGGAACAAAGTGATGGACTTAGCCAAGGTTGTTGTGCAGCAGAGGATGGCCAAGCTTTTTGCCAGACCCGGATGGTGGTCACCTCACAGTATGTCCAGAGAAATCAGCGTTGCACAATTCCAATGAATTTTGTGCTTTGTGGGGGGAAATTATTTAAAATAACTAAACATGAATTTTTTTTTTAATGTATCCCCTGGGATTTTGAGCTTCTTACACAACAAATAAAATTGAGTTTATACCACTGAGGGTGAGACTCTGAAAGAATTGTGGCAAAAAGCACTTTAATTTAATGCTGCTAACTTTGTTCTGTCTTTATGTTCATTTGCTGGAGTGCGAGATGTGCTTGACACAGTGAGTTTTTTCTCTGATGTATTTAAGGTGATAAATTTGCCTGAATTACTCCTGTATCAGTGCTGATAATATTGGACACTAAAATAAAACCTAGTTGGAAACCCTTTGTTTTTGTGTGTCTCTTCAGTTTATTCTTATGCAAACTCTCTCTGACATGAGAAAGTCTACAGGCTGTAATTTGAAATGACCTTAACTTTACTTAGGGGAAGTTCCCACTGTAACCTGCCTGTGGGTTCCTCCTGACTCTTGGAAGGAATCTGATGCTCTCAGAAGAACAAAAGGCGTAACTGATCTTTAAGAACCAGGAAATCTAGAGTGATTTCTCTACAGATTTCACCATAACTCTAAACCATTCATTTTTCACTTAAAAAGTAATGACTCAGACTGGTCCACGCTAGTTTGCTTTCTGAGAATTTGGTTGTGACCTTTTCTTTCTTTTTTTTTCTTTCTTTTTTTTGGAAGGGCTCTCAGCAGTGGCTTGGGCATGACTAGTCAGTTTTGCTGACCCTGCACACCTGTGCCCTGGGCTTTGCTCCACCCACTGCCTGCACAGCTCATCCATGTCAAAGGCCTCCACATGGCAGTGGATGGCATCCTCATCCTTCCAGATTCCTGGGTCACCATCTTGGGGCATGACCCCAGATCACTGGTCACACATGCTGCCTCCAACCTGTCAGTTTCTGTCTTAAGAATAAACCTGACTCTCTTGTCTGCTCCATCACGGCTCTGAGCCACGTTACTGCCTCATTCCCCTGGCTTTCTCACACTTGCTTCAAAGCAGCAGGCCGATTGACCTTGATGGAGGTTTGAAATAGAACTTAGCTCATGTTTCTTCTTTGCTCAAAATACAACTCTGGCTCCCTGTTCCACCCAGAATCGAGGCCCCAGTCCTTGCGGTGGTCTTTCAGGACCCAAGCTCTGACTGCCCCCTCCCTTCTCTGCTCCCTCTGCTTCGGCCACACTGGTGCTTGCTCTTCCTTGAAACCGCCGTGCACATTCATCCATAAGGCCTTCACCAGGGCTGACCTTCATCCAGACCCCACCCCGCCGGTTAAGATCCCTGTCCCCCAGGCTCTTCTCTGGCACTTCTGAGTACCCCTCCCCCCAGTCATCATCTGAGTAATACTGTTTGTGTCTGCACCTGCTGGGGCAGAAGCCCTAAAACATAAGCAAACTACGAGATTTTTATCTATTGTGTTTATTGATAAGTGCCCAGCATCTAGACCAGTACCTGGCACAGAATTGGATCTCAGTAAATACTTGCTGAATTAGCAAATCCTGTCCTGATAACACAGTCTCACACAGTTCTCAACCCTCAGCACTGGTGGACAGAGCTAGCATGCTACTGAAAACTTCCTATAGGTAGGCACGACCGCTAGGGGCTTTCATGTGTGTTGTGTGTTTAGCGATGAGCATTTTCAACTCCAGTGTGGAAACTGAGTCTCAGAGAGGTAGGGACTAGCTCAGGCCTCAGCAGCTAGAGGGTGATAGAGACTGGGTTGGAGCCCAAGTCCTGATTCCTCAAAGCCTAATGGCTTTTGAACATTTTTTTTATCCTGACGCACTATCAGAAATCCATTGCAACTGAGTACACATGTGCAAGTGAAACCAAAAGACTTAAAGTCAGTCGTTCCCCCAACACACTTTTTTTTTTTTTGCAATACACAGGTATTTTCTCACAGAGAAGTGCTAACCCACTAAATTGCTTACCAGCCACTCTTGGGTCAAGACTGGTTGTTTGAAAAAAAGGTGTTCGCCCACTTCGCCTCAGTCAGCACCTCCCAGTTCTTTATTCCCAAAAGCCAGACTCATTCCTGTGGTTTCTCAGACTATCTCATCTGCCCACTGAGAGTTCTGGGGAATCAAAAGCCTGAGATTTTTGGCCCTTCAGTAACAATGTCCCCATTTAATCACAGTATATGTAGCCAGGAATGTACCTCTCTGTTCCAAGCACTGAGCCCTGCTCACAGATGTCAGCCAAGTTCACTCTGACCTCCAGGACAGGGTTTCCTGTCTGAGTCAGACTCAAGCTTGAGATAGGAACAGCCAACTTTTATGGAGGGCCTGGCATGTCAGACATATTTATGCATAGCATCCAATCCTCTCAAAAAACCTAGTTATCAGTTTTCCCCTTTGTACAAATGAAGTTTATTCAGCAAAATATTTGAGTGCCTGCTGTGTGGTGAGCGTGGTTCTGGGCACTGGAGACACAGCAGTGAATTTTGTTGTTGTTTAGTTGCGAAATCAGTCCGACTCTTTTGTGGCCCCATGGACTGTAGACCACCAGGCTCCTCTGTCCATTGATTTCCCAGGCAAGAATACTGGAGTAGATTGGCATTTCCTTCTCCAAGTGAACAGGTGGATGAAAAAGCCCTGCCTTGGTGGAGTTCATATGCCAGTAGGGAAAGGCAGACAGCAGGCAAAACTGTTGTGTAAAAGACGTAGTATATCAGAAGATAAGAGTTACAGGGGAAAGGAAGCAGGGAAGGTCCAGGAAGGTATAACAGGAGTGTGGCTGGGGTAGGCCTCTCTGAGAAGATGATATTTGAAGAAAGACCTGAATGAATTCGGTGGGGAATGAAGCCCTGGGGATACCTGGGACAGGACTTTCCAGGCAGATGGAGCCACATGTGTAAAGGCCTTGGGGTGCAAGTATGCCCAGTATCTTCAAGGAACAAAAAGAGACTAGTGTGACTGGAGCAGAGTGAGGAAGGTGGAGAGTAGTCAGAGTTAGGTTGGGAAAAGGACCCAGGGGAGCTTGGGGTCTTGCCAGACATTGGACCTTGGCTTACCTGTGAGCAAGGAAGATGCCGTGGAGTGTTCTGAGCCAAGATTCTGGGCAGCTGTGGGGAGAGCAGACGGCAGAGAGTGAGGGTGGAAGCAGGGGGACTGGTCAGGAGGAAACTGCAGTGTTCCAGGGAAGAGAGGACACTGTCTTGGACCTGACCATTGTAATGGAGGCTGTGGAAAGTGGTCGTTTCTGGAGACCTTTTTTAAAAACCTTAAAAAAAAAATTTTTTTTTTCTTTCTTTCTTTTTGGCTGTACTGGGTCTTCACTGCTCTTTCTCTCCTTGTGATGAGCAGGAGCTATTCTCCGTTGCAGTGCGAGGGTTTCTCATTGCGGTGGCTTCTCTTGCTGCAGAGCACAAGCTCTAGGTGCGAGGGCTTCAGTTGTGGCTCCCGGACTCTAGAACACAGGCTCAGTAATTGGGGCGCATGGGCTTAGTTGCTCCACTGCATGTGCAATCTTCCCTGACCAGGGATCGGATCTGCGTTCCCTGTGCTGGCAGGCGGATTCTTAACCACGGCAGCCCAAGGGAAGTTCTGGAGACCTTTTGAAGACAGAAATGATGAGATGTGCTGGATGAGTCATGGCTGACTCAAGTTTTGTCCTAGGTACGTGGTAGGATGGGGAAGCTTCAGTGGAGCAGGCTTGGGGGAGAAGATCAGGAGTTTCATTTTGTTGAAATTTGGGTCCCTCTCCCATAGTTGCATATGTGAACTCAGAATTCAAGGCAAGTCTGGCCCGGAGATGCACAGTGGGGAGTCAGTGTGTGATGTTGCCTTGGCTGGGGTCCCCAGGATGCAGAGCCTAATGCAGAGGACCTGTGTACCCTCATCCTAATGTACAGAATGACCCCAGAGAGATGCGGGTTGTGGGGGAGTTGGAAGGAGGAAGAGCCAGCAGAAGTGTGCGTGGTGGGGTTGTGTGTGTGTGTGTGTGTGAAGTACTCAGTTGTGTCCAACTCTTTGTGATCCTATGGACTGTAGCCCACCAGGCTCCTCTGTTCATGGAATTCTTCAGGCAAGAATACCTGGATCGAAACCTGGGCTCCTGCACTGCAGGCAGATTCTTTACAATCTGAGCCACCAGGGAAGCCCTTGGCCACCACCAAATGTGACCCTGAGGAACCATGTGATGAGTCTCAGCACCATTTCTTGGTTGGGAGGAAGGGGCAGAATTTATCTGCCATCTCCCTCTTCCAATTGGTTGAAGATTTGCCCCAGGGGAGACTGACTGTGCATTTCTGGGTTGTGTATGAAATCACCTGGGCACCAAGCTGGGCCCACAGGAGTGGTGAAGGTGAGAGGGGCAGGGCTCAGGCAGGGAGTATGGTCTGGCAAGTTGTGTTTGCTTCAGATCACTCAGCCCAGGCAGAGTCAGAATAAAAGACAAGCAAGGCCAAAGAGGTCTGAATGGGTCACCCCTCCAACCACTCAGATCTGCTCTTGCCATCCTACCCTTCCCTGAGAGGGGTGGTTTAAGTCCCACCGGAGAGTCACTTCAAGATGATACAGCCAGTCCCTCATCTGCCCCAATTCCATCATCCTTTACCTTGGCCAAAGCTGCAGCTGGTCTGGTTATTTCCTGGTGGGGTCATCCAGACCTTCATCCCGAAGGGGTCTGAACCTTTGACTGTCTTGCCCTGAGAGGGCTGTGGATGCCACAATTGCAACTTCCTGTCATCAGTAAGTGTGGAGACACCAAAAGACACCCAAGGAGATTCTGAACAAACCCTCTGCCTCATTTGGTACATGCGGTCCTGACTCCTCATCCCGTGCCACCCTGCGTGGCTTCACTCATTTCTTTGTGACCCCATGGACTGTAGCCCGCTAGGCTCCTCTGTGCATAGGATTCTCCAGGCAAGAACACTGGAGTGGGTTGCCATGCCCTCCTCCAGGGAATCCTGACCCAGGGATCGAACCTGTGTCTTTTATGTCTCCTGAATAGGCAGGCGGGTTCTTTACCACTAGCGCCACCTGGGAGACCTCTGACTCCTCATGGTGATTGAAATCTATCACCCCTGGCAGTATAGAAACTCTCTTTGCCTGCTGGTCCACCAGCAGGGAGGCCTGAAGACCAGGTGATGGTCATGTCTTCAAGTTCATTGGAACCCCAGGTACTCAACTGTATCCCCTGGTGGAAGTTTCCCAGCCCTGGGCACTGGGACCTTCAACCTGTCAGAGTTAATGTTTGCAGGGATAGGAAACACAAATTTTACCAGGGAGTCACTATGAGTAGTAGTAAGTTTGCTTCCCGTCCCCATGTGATCTAGCTTCAGGGGACACAGCGACATATGTCAACATCCTGAAGAACAGAGCTGCAGGGTATGGTCCTTGAATGATACCTCATGCCACTTGGGTGTAGGGGTACCTGGTAAGACCAGTGGATCTTTTTGTCAGATTCCCATTGTCCTACCAGTTTTGCCAAGAAATGGGTCCCTTGGTGAGACAATGTGGTGTGGGGGACCATGTCACTGTATCAGGCAGCCTGAAGCCCTCAGATGTTGGTGCTGGTGATGGTCCCAAAGGCAGGTCAAGCAAGCCCATATCTGGAACAGCATCGATTTCAGTTAAGTACAGATCACTTTCTTCAGAGTCAAAGGTTTCTGATGTACTTGATCTGCCACCTGAGCAGTGGCTGGCTGGTCTCTTGGAGATGCAGTATTGAAGGCTCAGCTTTGGTTCTGCAGACCAGGTGTCCAGCAGCAGCAGGACCCAGCCTTTAGGAAAAGGAGCCCAGGTGACTTCACACCTTCATGTTGCCTGCTCTGTCCCTGGGCTTTTGCATCCTCACTGGGGAGGCTGAGCAGAGAGGCTGGCTGACATTTATGAGCCACCTAGTCCCTTCCAGCTGATTGTGGACCATCTCGCCAGCAGTGGACATTCTCTGATGGACCTGAAATGTGACACACAAAGATTTAATCCTTTGTGCCCCCACATACTGGCCATCATTGACACATCTTCCATTAAAATTTTTTTTTAATTTACTTATTCAGCTGTGCCAGATCTCAGTTGCAGTGTGCGAGACGGTCGATCTTCTTTGCAGCATAACATGTATGCATGCTCAGTTGTGTCTGACTCTTAGCGACCCCACTGACTGTAGCCTGCCAGGCTCCTCTGTCCATGGGATTCCCCAGGCAAGATTACTTGAGTGGGTTGCCATGCCCTTCTCCAGGGGATCATCCTGACCCAGGCATTGAATCAGTGTCTCCTGTGTCTCCTGCATTGGCAGGTGGGTTCTTTATCGCTGAGCCCCTGGAGAAGTACTTCCATTGTACGGATACCACATTTAGTTTGTCCATTTGTGAGCTGATGGACATTTGGATTATTTCCCCTTTTTTTGTGACTATGATGAATAATGCTGCTAGGAACATACTTACACAAGGCTTTGCATGGACATATGTTTTAATTTCTCTTGGATAGATACTTAGCACAGGAATTGCTGGGTCTTACAGTCAATTTATATTTAACTTTTTAAGATACTGCCAAACTGTTTTCTAAAGTGGTTGTACCATTTTACAGTCCCACTAGCAGAGCCTGTGGGGTCTATTCCCCATCTTTGCTAACACTGGCATAAAGAGTCTTTGATTTTACATGCCATCATTTTAAACACAGAAAGAGTTATGCAGTGATGTCACATTGTGGTTTATTTTATTGGGTTGGTCAAAAAGTTTGTTTGAGTTTTTCCATAAGATATAACAGAAAAACTTGAATAAACTTTTGGGCCAACCCAATACATCTATCTGGTGAATGGAGCCTAGAACAATAGAAGACTCTAGAAAGCCAGACTGGGATGAAAGCTGGTGCTACAGGTATTCATGGTGGGTAAGGATGCTGTGTGGAGTCTTTGACTAGCCTCAATAGCAGAGTTCTGTGACGTGGAGCATATTTTATGTGCTTAGTTGCCATCTGTATGCATTTCTTCTTTAGTGAAATGTCTATTCAGTTCTTTTACTCGTTTTAAAAATTGGGTTGTTTTTTGGCCCTGAAATGGAAGCAAACTAAGAATCCATCAACAGATGAATGGACAAAGAAGTCCATTTGATATATATATGGAAAAATGAGTCACTCAGTTGTGTCTGAGTCTTTGCAACCACCAGGCTCCTATATATATAGCAATACTACTCAGCCATAAAAAGAATGAGATATTGCCATTTGCAGCAATATGGATGGACCTAAAGAATATCACACTAAGTGAAGTGATATCATTTATATGTGTGATCTCAAAAACAATACAAATGGACTTCCCTGGTGATCCAGTGGCTAAGACTCCATGCTACCAATACATGGGGCCTGGGTTTGATCCCTGGTCAGGGAACTAGATCCCACATGCCACACTAAGACCCAGTGCAGCCAAATAAATAAATTAATAAATATTTAAAAATGAAAACTAATACAAATGAATTTATTTATAAGACAGAAACAGATTCATAGACAGAAAACAAACTTACAGTTACCAAAGGGAAATGTTGGGATGGGGGAGGGATAAATTAGGAGTATGGGATTAATAGATACACATGACTATATATCAAGTAGATAAACAACAAGGATTTACTGTATAGCACAGGGAACTGTATTCAATATCTTATATTAATGTATAATGGAAAAGAATCTGAAAAATCATACATGTATAACTGAATCACTGTACAAAAGTAACACCGTATGGTAAATAAAATATACTTCAAATTACTGGGTTGTTTTCCTATGAGTTGTAAGAGTTTTAAAAAATATTTATTTGGCGGTATCAGGTCTTAGTCGCCACATGCTGGATCTTTTGTCGTGGCACACAGACAGTCTTGCTGTGGTGTACAGGTTCAGCAACTGTGCTGTGCGGGCTTAACTGCACCATGGCATGTCGGGTCTTATTTGCCCAACTAGGGGTCTAACTCTCTTCCCCAGCAACTCTCCTGCATTTGGATTCTTAACCACTGGACCACCAGGGAAATCCTGAGAATTCTTTATATAATCTGGATACAAGTCTTTATTATGTGATCTGCAAATATTTTCTCCAGTCTTATGGCTTGCATTTCCATCTTCTTAACAATGTCTTTCAAAGTACAGAAGTTATTAATTTTGACAAAGTCCAATTTATCCATTCTTTCTTTTAGGGGTTATACTTTTGGTGTCATATCTAAGAAATTTCTGCTTAATCCAGTATCACAAAGATTTTCTCTGAGGGTTTCTTCTAGAAGTTTTACAGGTTTTACAAATAGATCTATGATTCATTTGAGTTGTTAATTTTTACATATGGTACAAATATGGTACAAAGAGGGTTTTCAGAAATTTGTTTTGTTTTGTGGTGTGTGTGTCTTGGGCGTCTGAGTATCCAGTTGTTCTTGTACCATTTGCTGTAACACCTGTCATTTCTCCACTGAATTGCCTTTGCATCATTATCAAAAATTAATTCATCATTTATGTGTGGGACAATTTCTTGACTTTCTATTCTGTTCCATTGATCTATTTGTCTACTTTGATGGCCGATACTGCTCTTTCTTGTTTTCTGTAACTTTTATCGTAAGTCTTGATGCAGATAGTGTAAGTCATCTGACTTTCTTCTCTGGATATGTTGGTCTTTCGCATTTCTGCATGAACTTTAGAAATGATCAATTTCAACAAAGAAATTTATCGGGATTTTGATTGGGATTGCATGAATCTTTCAAGCCATGAACACAGTTTCTCTAATTGTTTAGTCTTTAGTTTTTCTCAACACTGTTTTATAACTTTTAAAGTATACGTGCACTTTTTGGGTCATATTTATTCTTAAATATTTTATTTTTATAGATGCTATTTTAAATGATATTTAAAAATTTTTTAATTTCTGATTTCTTATAGAAATAGAACTGATTTGTGTATATTCATCTTATATTTTTGACACTTTGCAAAGCTAAGAATTCTAGTAGGTTTTTTTGTAGACACCATGAGATTTTCTATTATCATGCTGTCTGTGAATAAAGAGTTTTTCTTTTTCCTTCCCATTCTAGATGTCTTTTATTTATTTTTCTTATTGGACTGGCTAGAACTCTAGTGTAATATTGAATTGAAGTGGTAATAACTCTAAACTCCAATGTTTTGGTAATGTTTGGCCTGATTGTATGTCAGGCACATGATTTGCATTTAGTAACATATATAACACACTTTCTGTATCCATTCATCCACTACTGGACACTTAGATTGTTTCCATATCTTGGCTACTGTAAAGAATGCTTCATTGAATATGGAGGTGCATAAATCAGTGTTCTTGTTTTCCTCAGATAAAAACCCAGAAGCGGAATTGCTGGAAAATTGGTAATTTTATTTTTTTTAATAAAAAAATTTTTTTTGGCCACATGCCATGTGGGATCCTAGTTCCCTGACCAGGGATCGAACCTGTGGCCCCTCCATTTGAAGGGTGGAGTTCTAACCACTGGAATGCCAGGGAAGTTTCTATTTTTAATTTTTTTGAGGAGCCTCCATACTATTTTCCACAGTGGTTGCATTGATTTTCCACCAACAGTGCATAAGGGTTCCCTTGTCTCCACATCCTTGCAAACACTTATTATTTCTTGTCTTGTTGATAATAGCCAATCTAACACATGTGAGGCAATAACTCACTGTGCTTTTGATTTGCATTTTCCTGATGATTATTGATATTGAGCATCCTCACATGTACCTGTTGGCCATCTGTATGTCTTTGGGAAAATGTCTATTCAGATCCTCTGCCCTTTTTAAAATTATTTGGAAGATTTTTTTTTAAAAAGTCAGACATGAATGTTAGATTTTGTCAAATGCTGGAACACTGCTTTAAGTTACAATATCATAGCACTCCACTTCCAACTACTAAGAAAAAGGGACAGCACTTGGTGGATTTTTCTGAATCTAATGAGATGGCTCTTCTTTCTTTCCTTTCCTTTCCTATGTTAATTGGGGAATTACACCGATTGCTTTTTTTTTTTTTAACTTTTTATATTGTATTAGGATATAGCCGATTAACAATGTTTTGATAGTTTTAAGTGAATAGCAAAGGGACTCAGCCATACATATACGTGTATCCATTCTCCCCCAAACTCTCCTCTCATCCAGGCTGCCACATAACATTGAGCAGAGTTCCTGTGCTATATGAACTGAGGCGAAGGTGGTAGTCACTCAGTAGTGTCTGACTCTTTGTGATCCCATGGACCATAGCCCACCAGGGTCCTCTGCTATATGGTAGGTCCTTATTGGTTATCCATTTTGAATATAGCACACTGATTGTTTTTAAAAGTTCTGGGCAAGTCACTTCATCTTTCATGGCCTTGTTTTTTTTTCTTTTTGCCTGTAAAATGGGACAATAATACTCATCTTAAAGCACATTTATGAGGTTGGTTGGCACGCATTGGTATATGGAAAATACCTGTCATAAAGTAGACACGCCATATAAACTTGCCCATATTTTACAGACTAGATCATAGCTATCTGTGTTCATATCTTACCCACAGGCTATCTCTCCCTCCTCCAAGCAGAGACATCTCATAATTCTTTCCTACTTCCAGATGAGCTATTTCAAATCCTAAAAGATGATGCTGTGAAAGTGCCACACTCAATATGTCAGCAAATTTGGATAACTCAGCAGTGACCACAGGACTGGAGAAGGTCAGTTTTCATTCCAATCCCAAAGAAAGGCAATGCCAAAGAATGTTCAAACTACTGCACAATTGCACTCATTTCACATGCTAGCAAAGTAATGCTCAAAATTCTCCAAGCGAGGCTTCAACAGTATGTGACCTGAGAACTTCCAGCTATTCAAGCTGGATTTAGAAAAGGCAGAGAAACCAGAGATCAAATTGCCAAATCTGTTGTATCATAGAAAAAGCAACAGAATTCCAGAAGAATATCTACTTCTGCTTCATTGATTGCTGTAACGCCTTTGACTGTGTGGATCACAACAAACTGTGGAAAATTCTTCAAGAGATGGGAATACCAGACCACATTACCTGCCTCCTGAGAAATCTGTATGCAGGTCAAGAAGCAACAGTTAGAACTGGACATGGAACAACAGACTGGTTCCAAATTGGGAAAGGAGTACCAAAAGGGTGTATATTGTCACCCTGCTTATTTAACTTATATGCAGAGTACATCATGCAAAATGCTGAACTAAATGAAACACAAGCTGGAATCAAGATTGCAAGGAGAAATATCAAAAACCTCAGATATGCAGATGATACCACCCTTATGGTAGAAAGCAAACAGGAACTAAAGAACCTCTTGATGAAAGTGAAAGAGGAGAGTGAAAAAGCTGGCTTAAAACTCAACATTCAGAAAGCTAAGACCATGGCATCCAGTCCCATCACTTCATGGCACATAGATGGGGAAACAATGGAAGCAGTGAGAGACTTTATTTTCTTGGGTTGCAAAATCACTTCAGATGGTGACTGCAGCCATGAAATTAAAAGATGCTTGCTCTTTGGAAGAAAAGCTATGACCAACCTAGACAGCATATTAAAAAGTAGAGACATTACTATACCAACAAAGGTCCGTCTAGTCAAAGCTATGGGTTTTCCAGTAGTCACGTATGGATGTGAGAGTTGGACTGTGAAGAAGGCTGAGCACCGAAGAATTGATGCTTTTGAACTGTGGTGTTGGAGAATGCTCTTGAGAGTCCCTTGGACTGCAAGGAGATCCAACCAGTCCATCCTAAAGGAGATCAGTCCTGGGTGTTCGTTGGAAGGACTGATGCTGAGGCTGAAACTCCGATGCTTTGGCCACCTCATGTGAAGAGCTGACTCATTGGAAAAGACTCTGATGCTGGGAGGGATTGGGGGCAGGAGGAAGAGGGGACGACAGAGGATGAGATGGCTGGATGGCATCACCGACTCGATAGACGTGAGTTTGAGTGAACTCCGGGAGATGGTGATGGACAGGGAGGCCTGGCGTGCTGCAATTTATGGGGTCACAAAGAGTCGGACACGACTGAGCGACTGAGCTGAACTGAACTGAACTGTCCGGACCAATCGGAGCCCGTCTTCTGGGGACCCGCCCCATTCCGACAATCGTACCAGGTCTCGGAATTGACCAATCAGCATTGAGCCCCGCCCCAATGTTGAAACTGCAGCTTCTGAGGCGAAGTAACGGCTCCCAGGAGCGTCTCGGCTCCGCTCCACGTCTGGCCAATCAGGGCGCCCGAATCAGGCTCCGCCCCCAGTTGGTGACGCGATGGGTGGGCCTGGCGGAACTCTCGGCAGCGCTGGCTGTCGCAGGCAGCTTGATTCCCCGACTTCCCAGCGGTGAGTGCGGAAGTGGCAGGCCCCGGGGTTGGAGAGCAGTGGTTCGACGGATTGCTCCACGTGCACTTCCACGAAACGTCCTGGTCCCGTGATGGGAAAGAAGAGGGAGGCCGAATCTCCCATTCCTGGGAGGGGACCTTCCGCCCCTGCGTTCCGCTGCACTGCCGCTGCCCCAATGTGTGTCTCTTCAGAACGTTGCCTTCCTGTCGCCTTGGCGCAGCTATAGCTTTCCAGAGAGCCTCCAGAGCCGGAGGTTTTCTCTCTTTAACGCCGTGCGAAAATGGAGGCCCAAAGTCGTTCAGTTAGATGAGGGCGGGGACCGGAATCAGGCTGTCTTCCCCACTTGTCTGCACCACCCACCACTGTACTCGCATCTCCATTGTCCTCCCTTCCCTGGGTGGGTGTATGTGGGGGGCGGGTCTCTCTGCTTTAGCACTTGCAACCGGGCCTTGAGGAGGGGGCCCCAATGTGGGTGGTCCACAGGTGAGGAGTGTGGGTGGAAGGGCTGGGGTCAGGGCAGGATTTCTGACAGCAGGGTGTCTGACTGGACCCAGTGTTAGAAAGGGATCGTGTGTACTGGGGGAGACTGAATTTGTAGTTGGAGGAATCGGCTTGGAGCTCAAGAGAGAAGATGAAGCTTCTTCCCCTAATCGGCTGAAGTCTCTTCCAGAGGCATCAGTGTGTCCTTGAGCCCAGATCCCTGGGAGGCCAAAGGCTGGAGAATGAGGAGGTGGCTTCCTAGGCCCCCCTCCACACTTTGGGGAAAGGTTATCATAACCATGGACTCTGGAGCCAGATTTGGGTTCAAATCCTGGCTATGCCACTACAAACAGTGTGACTTGGGGCTAGTATTTTAATTTCTCTGAACTTCTTCATTTGTTAAAAAAGAAGAAGGGAGGGCAGGAGAGAAGGACGAGTCCCTTCAGAAATCTGATTTGTGTGAATTTGAAAGTTATAATGTTTTACATTTGTAGACTTGCCCTAATTGTCCACTACAAATTAAGGTGGTGGTGTTCAGTCGTTCATTCGTGTCCGACTCTTTGTGACCCCATGGATAGCAGCATGGCAGGTTTTCCTGTCCTTCACCATCTCCCAGAGTTTGCTCAAACTCATGTCCATTGAGTTGGTAATGCCATCCATCCATCTCATCCTTCTCCTGCCTTCAATCTTTCCAAGCATGAGGGTCTTTTCCAGTGAGTTGGCTCTTCGCATCAGGTGGCCAAAATATTGGAGCTTCAGCATCAGTCCTTCCAATGAATATTCAGGGTTGCTGCTGCTGCTGCTGCTAAGTCACTTCAGTCGTGTCCGACTCTGTGCGACCCCATAGATGGCAGTCCACCAGGCTCCCCCATCCCTGGGATTCTCCAGGCAAGAACACTGGAATGGGTTGCCATTTCCTTCTCCAATGCATGAAAGTGAAAGTGAAGTAGCTCAGTCGTGTCCGACTCTTAGTGACCCCATGGACTGCAGCCTACCAGGCTCCTCTGTCCATGGGATTTTCCAGGCAAGAGTACTGGAGTGGGGTGCCATCACCTTCTCCGATATTCAGGGTTGATGTCTACAAATTAAACTAGTCATAATTTCATAGTTAAGGTTGTTAGAGGAGAGAGATTAATCTCTTCTGACATGTCAGGAAACATGCTCTGGCTAGTTTAACAATAATAAGCATTTATTGAGCGCTCATTGTGTGTGCCAGGTATTGGGCTAAGATTTTCTTTTAATTAAAAAATATTTTGGCAGGTCTGAGTGTGGCATCTTAGTTTTCTGACCAGGGATCGAATCTGTCCATGCCCCTTGCATTGGAATTGTGGAGTCTTAACCACTGGACCATCAGATATAATATGCATTACCTCCTTTAGTCCTTACAACATATTTATGAGGTTCATGCTGTTATCATCTGTTTGGCAGATGAGGAAACTGAGGCACAGAGAGGTTAATTAACTTGCCTGAGGTTTCCCAGTTAGGGAATATCAGAGTGGGGATTTGACTCTGGCTCCGAAGGGCAGCCTCCTCAGTGCTGTCATGCTCTCTGTCTTGGCTTCAGGTAGGAGAACCCAGCCCTGAGGGCAGTCTGTGGTCCAGGAGTCGGTGACATCTGTCGTGGAAAGCCCAGGATGGTGGAGACCAGGGACCTAGTGCAGCTGCGGCAGCTCAACCTGGAGCTCCTGCGGCAACTGTGGGTCAGGCAGGATGCCGTGCGGCAGTCCGTGGCCAAGGCAGCCTCAGAAGTAAGCACCTTGACCAAGTCCCAGGGGTGAGAGAGGGGCTGCCTAACCCTTAAGCCAGAATCCAGGCCTTCCAGGTCCTCTTATGCAGTGCACCCATTTTACTGATGATGAGAAAACTTGAGTGAGTTCCAGCATGGGAAGGTACGGCCTGGGACACTGCAGAGGCTGAGCCTCTGTGTTCAGCCTCTTGGTGACCAAGCCTCTCTGTTCCAGTCGAGCCTGGACTCGAGCAGCAGCTACGACTCAGAGATGCCATCATCCCAAGAGATGTCCTCAGTTGCCTCGAGAGCCTCCTGCCCACAAGATGCCCACCCTGGTGACCCCTGTGGTAGGTACTGGCCTGGCGACGCCAGCTCTGGGATGAACTCTCTCCTACCTGCCACATGCCTATACCGGGAGTCCCTGGGCCCACCGAGGCCCCACTCAGCTCCCTTACTGGCCATCTCAGACTCAAGTGACCCAGAGCTTTCAGCAGAGCTGGACAGTCCAGGAACCCAGGAGGCCCAGGCCCTGAGGTCCATCTTGGCTCGACAGGGCAAGTTGTCCAAGGTAATGTGGGAGAGTGGGGCAGCCATTGATGGGGCTTCCTTGAACCTCAGTTTCCCCTTTGACAGATGCACTCACAGGCAGCCTCCCTTCCAGGGTGAGAGGCTCCTGGGAGGTGCTGTGAGTCATGTCCTGCTCAGCCTGAGTGCTTGATAAGTTGTGGCCATTACTTTTTCAGAGAGCACTTTGGGAATTGTGCAGATGGAAAGACCGAGGTTCAGAGGACAGACTTGTTCATAGTCCCACATGGTGGGGGGAGTGGGGGGTCAAACTCTTATCCTCCAGCCCCCAAGCCCTCAGCTGAACCCTGGGGCCTACGTCAGAGTGTAAGTTAAGACATAGCCCCTTTCCTCCCCTCAAGGTGGGGCCTCCTTTGGGCTGGGCCTGCTGGCACAACCTTGCCCCTCTTTGCCTCCCTCCTCAGCCAAGAGTGACCAACAAGGAGTCTCCAGTGCCTGAGAAGAGCTGGCGCCTGAGACCCTACCTGGGCTACGACTGGATTGCAGGTGTGGCCCTCCCCAGGGCCTGGAGATTGGGGGTGGGGGCCCTAGCTTGCTCATGCACCTGCCTGAGCCCCCACCAGGTGGGAGCATCTTCAGTACCACGTCTCGTGCCTCAGCCCTTGGCACAGTGAAAAGCAGAGACGGTGTTCACCGAGTGTTTGTTGCATGAATGAGAGCTGCCTTATTTTTTTGGCATTTATTGTGTGCCAGGCCCTGGGAAACTGTATTGGTATCATCTCTTTACGTTTCCCCCCACTCCCCCAGCAGCCTCAGTTGCTTCCTGGCTGAACACCCTCTGGCCTCTTTCCAACCCCATTATCATCCATTTTTGACTCAACAGCCAGAATGAATTTTGAAACCTGGGAATCAGATCATGTCATTCAGAATACTTAGCACTTAGTGTGTGCGCTAAGTCACTTCAGTTGTGCCTCGCTCTTCGCGACCCCATGTAGCCCGCCAGGCTCCTCTGTGCATGGGATTCGCCAGGCAAGAATACTGGAATGGGTTGCCATGCCGTCCTCCAGGGGATCTTCCCAACCCAGTGATCAAATCCAGGTGTCTTACATCTCCTGCATTGGGCAGACGGATTCTTTACCACTAGCACCACTTAGGAAGCTAGCACTTAGAGTAAATCCAAAATTGTTATCTAGACTTCTGAGGTATGATCTGGCCCCTACTGGCCCGGTGACATAACCTCTAACCACCTACCGTCTGACTCTTTGTCCCAGCCTCATGGGCCTCCTTGCTGGTCCTTGAACCAGCTGTGTGCTCATGGCCACCTGCCTTTGCACTTGCCGTTGGCTTTGCTTTGGTGGTGTTGTGCAGCACATGGGATCTTAGTTCCCCGACCAGAGATTGAACCCATGCCCCCTGCATTGGAAGCATGGAGCCTTAATCACCAGACTGCTATGCAAGTCCCTCTTCCCTTTGCTTTGAATGCACTTCCCCAGATTCACACCTGCTGGTTCCTTTTCATCACTGAGCACTCAGCTCAAATGGTAGGCGCCTTGCACGAGCACAAGGTCGGAGGACCGCCGCCCCTGCATCCTTGCCTGTAAGCATCAGCTACTTTTGTGTTCTTCCTTCATTCATTCTCAGAAATCATCTTGTTTGCTTGTTTCTGGTCTGGCTCATGAGCTCTGTTGGAGCAGGGGCCTGGCTGTCTTTTTGTTGCTGTGTTCCTTGAGCCTAGAACAGGGCCAGCACACCAACACTGGTTGAAGGAGTGAGTGGACAGCCTTCAGAGCTCGGGCTGTTGGATCCTCACTTTCATGAAGGAGGAAACTGATGCTCAGAGAGGTTGAGTTCCTGCCACAAGGCAGGGGCTCTGTGGGGCTGCTGGGCCCCTGCAGAGGGGACATAGTCCCTGTCTGCCAGCTCACTGCCTTGCTTCCTGTCTCTGAGAAAGCAGAGGCGCCTGCCCTGTTCCTGCCCTGTGTCCGTGTGCACCTCTCTCCTTTCTGAGCTCCTGTCTCCAGCCTGTCTGTGCATTTGTGTGCTTGGCCCCGTTCCTTCTTGATTCCCAAAGCTCTTGCTTCCTGTAATTCTCTCCTGTCCTCCCTCCACCATCATTCTGCTCTGTCAGCATATGAACACTGGGAAGTATTAATGAGAACTGATTTCACGGAGTGCTTGTCCTGTGCTGGGCCCTGTCCCAAGAGCTTTCCTACCATTAACTTCTTGACTCTTCACAATCATCTGATCAGGTGGATACTATTACTGTCCCCATTGACAGATGAGAAGGCTGAGGGCCAAGAGACTGAAAAGCGTAGCAAAGTCTCACATCTGGTTGGGGTAAATCTGGGAGTATTAATGAGAACTGATTAAGTCTGTGACTTTCCCTCCTGTTTCTAGTTAATACCCATGTTCTCTGCTTTTCTTTATCATGAAACTCTAAAGGCCATCTTGATTCACCATCTCCAGTTTCTCTCCCTGACTTTTTCTTAAAATCAGGCTTTAGTCCCTGACACCACCCCAGGTTAGCTGTGACCACTGTGTTACCAGCTCCCAGCTGAGTTCTCAGTCCACACACTTTTTGGCCCCTGAGTAGCATGGACACAGCGGCCACTCCCTCTTCCCTTCCCGAAGCTCTTTCTTCCCCTTGGCTTCCAAACCTGGGCACCCCCCTGGCTCTTCCCCACTTCCCTGGTAGCTCCATCCAGTTTCCTCTGCCGGATCTACTTCCTTGTTCCAACCTCCAAACCCCCTAGACCCCGTCAGTGTTAAGATTCTCCTTGCCCTCTTCTCACCCACTTAACCCATGCTGCTCCTCCGAATTCCAGACTTGTGTATCTGACTTTCTTCTCTGCCTGGCTCACTAGGTGTCCTAGACTAATCTCGGGTCCAAAATCAAGGTCCTGACTTCCACGGCTCTTGGTCCACCCTCCTGCAGTCTTTCCTATCTCTATTGGCGGCAGCTCTGTTCATGGTGCTAATGGACATAATCTGGAGATCAGCCTTGATTTTTCCTCTCCTTTTCATATATACATCCTGGTAGCCCTGCCTTCAACATATTTCTAGAATTCACCATCTTGTCTCCCCCAGGATGCCTGCAGTAGTCCCCTAACTGGTATGCCTGCTTCTTCTCACCTTGCTGCAGCCAGAAGAGGAGTACTCTAAAAGCACATGGCTGATGTGATCATATCACTCCTTGTCCCCAAACCCATCAGCGGTTTCCCAGTCACATCTCCTCTACTCTCACCGCTCTGCCCATTCCACCTCCTGAGTGTAACTCCAGTGTACCAGCACACACCTGCCCCACGGCCTTTGCATTTGCTCTTCTGTCTGCCTGGGATGTCCCCATGGCTCCCTCCCTCCCTCATCAGGTCTCTACTCAGGTGTCACATCCTCAGCGAAGCTCCCTCTGGCCCCTCTGCCCTCCAAGCTCAGTTTCCTGACTCTCTTTCTCTCTTACTTCCTGATAGGTGTCGCCTTTCCACTTTGTATCTCAGGTTTCTTTAGCGACTGGCTTGTGGCCACATTAGAATGTAAGCCTCAAAAGGGTGGGGGCTTTGTCTAGGTTGCTGTTCTTTCCCTAGCACGTGAAACAGTGTCTGGCTTGTAGCAGGCGCTCTATAAATACTTTTTGCATAGATGATTGGGTATGCATGTGTCACGTGAGTTGAGGGACCCCTCCAGGTCTGTACGCGACTCAGTGGCCTGGATCGCCAGTGCCGAGCACCCCCTGAGTCTTGGCCACACAGCAGCTCCTTTGTGCGTTGTCCCCCCAGGGTCCCTGGACAATACCTTTCCCGTCACCAGCAAGCCTGAGGCCTTCTTCTCGAAGCTGCAGAAGTTCCGGGAAGCCAACAAGGAGGAGTGTATTTGCAGTGGCCCTGAGTGAGCACGGGCAGGCACAGGGTGGGCAGGGAGGCTCAGGCCTGCTCGCCCTCATGCTCTGGCCTGCTCACCCTCTCGCCCTCACAGACCCCAGTTCCTAGGCCTGCAGGAGAGTGATGCTGTGGAGGGGGACCACGAATGTGAGTGTAAACACTTGGTTACCCCAGAGCCCAGCCAAGGCCTGGGGGCCTGGGGGCCTGGGGAGGCAGCTGAATGTTGAGGACTCAGGGAGGGAGCCTGGTGTCCCGACAGGGGATGGTGAGCCCTGGGTAGGGGGTGGGGGTGAGCTGAGGCCTGGCCTCATGGGGAGTAGGGCCAGCCCTGTGCACTCACTGCCAGCCTCTCCCCTGCCTTGCTTCCCACATGCCCCCCACCCCCTTCCTCTCCTCTCTGCCTGTGGGTCATCTGAGGTGGGGAGTCCGGCTCAGTCACGTGAGCATCTGAGTCTATGTTGTGGGTTTGTACGTACAGCGTAGTGTTTGTATCCATGTATGTGTATGTGTGTGTGAGGCGTATTCATGCGGACATATGTGTGTGTGCGTAATTACAAGTATAAACACACCGTACATGTCCACAAATGTGACTCCATGAAGCAGCGCTCTGCGTGTGCACAGATAACATTTGAATGTATGAAGATGCCAGCACGTGTGCACATGTGTGTCATGCTTGAGTAGAAAGCAGTGCTCAGTGTCGTGTGTGAGCACGTGTATGTGTGCACGCTGCATGTACATGTGGGCGGGCCTGTGAATGTGGCCACTGGGGCTGTGCAGGGGTTGGTGGGCCTGTTGGTTGGGGTCCGGGGGGTCTAGGTTCCCCAGCTGAGGAGGGACTTCTGCTCCTCTCTGGTCTCACAGGTGTGTACTGTTACCGTGTCAACCGGCGCTTGTTTCTGGTGCCTGCAGATCCTGGCACCCCCTGCCGCCTGTGCAGGAAGCCACGGGACCAGCGGGGTGCGGGGACCCTGGCAGAGCCAGCGCAGGTCAGGTGAGTGGCCTGAGTGGGCAGGACACCCAGGGGAGTCGCAGGGGCAGCGGCAGAGGGGAGCAGCCTGGGACCCGTGGTCTTGAGGGTGCAGGTCAGGCTATTGAAGCCTGGAGAGACCTGCAGGAGTGCCCCCACTGTCACCACCCCCCAGGGTGAGCATCCCACTGTCCGTCCTGGATCCCCCACACCGGCACCGCATCCACCGGCGGAAGAGCTTCGACGCCTCCGACACGCTGGCGCTGCCCCGGGTGAGGATGGGGGTAGGGCTGCCGCCTGTCTGGCCCAGTCCTCAGATGTGTCCTGAGGCCCAGAGAGGGCCAGGGACTGTCCCAGAGCCACACAGCGACGCTGGGCTCAAGGACCCCAGTCTCTGGAGTTGAAACTGGGCCACTCACGTCACCTGTGCTGCACCTGTTCCCTGATGGAGGCCAGGCTCCCCACCCACCCGCTGTCTGCCCATGAGCTGGCATAATGCAGAAGGGTCTGATTTCTCATGCTTTTGTGTGCTGTGTGCACAGTCCTCAGGGGGTTTATCTTGTGGGGTCAAGCAACAGAGAGTGCAGTGGTGGTGGTATAGTCACTAAGTCGTGTCCGACACTTGTGACCCCATGGACCATAGCCCGCCAGGCTCCTCTGTCCATGGGATTCTCCAGGCAAGAATACTGGAGTGGGTTGCCATTTCCTTCTCCAGAGAGTGCAGGTCCTGCTGTTATTCCAGTTTACAGATGAGGAGACTGAGGCAGAGGGGAGGTGCCTTTTCCATGGTCAGCCAGGTGGAACTTGGGGTCTTATACTTCCATGATGCCTCCCCCATAGAGCCACCCTTTGTGTCTCCTGGGTAGGACAGGGGTCAGTGGGGATCCCACTTACTCCCAGTTGAGGCCAGGGATGCTGGAATGGAAGCGAGGAGAAGGAGTACTGAAGAAAGTCAGTTTGCTTATCTGTAAAATGGGTCCAGTGTACTGTCCTCAGGCTTATGGGGTGGGCGGGGGCCAGGTCAGTGAGTCAGTACTTGTTAGGGGCCTGGAGCAGAGCCTGGCACACAGGATGTGCTCCATCAGCATCCACGGCCTTCCCTCCACCCATCTGTGGTCTGGGTCCGCAGGATAGGAAAGGGAGGCCCGGGGGGACAGTGGTGGACACAGACCTCTGCCCTGGGGGAGCCTCAGTCATGAGGGACACTGTGATTATTTGTGGGGGCGGGGGGGTCCCTCCACCCTCATGGGGGACACAGCCCTGTCCTAGAGAAGGCTGCCAGTCCCGGAGGAGAGGTGCAGCCCTTCCCTGGGCTTGCCTGGTCAGTGAGGAGTGCCGCCCCCAGCCAGGCATCTTAATCCCTTGCTCTCCACAGCACTGCCTGCTGGGCTGGGACATTATCCCTCCGAAGTCTGAGAAAAGCTCAGCCCCCAAAACCCTGGACCTCTGGTCCAGTGTCTCCTCTGAGGCCCACCATCAGAAGCTGTCAGCCACCAGCTGTCCTCACCTGGTAAGTCCAAGGTGCCCTGGGAGGGGCAGACACCTTGGAGTAGTCTGGGGACTGCAAAGTCTCTGGGGGAGGGATTGGGGGTGGGGGAGAGCAGAACCTGGAAACCTCTCTCTGTGGGCTCCCGTCTCCCTGGCCCTGACCCCCAGCACCTCTCCAGTCTCCACTGCTCCCCACTGGCTACCCCACCGTGCCCTGGAAGCTGACCCCAACTCTGAGATCCAGAAGGGGATGAGGCTGCATATGGGGGGAACCCATCCCAAAGAGGCCCCCTCTGACACCTTTCTCTTCATTCCCTAGGCTGTGCCAACACGGGTCCCACCCCCGACCCCAATCTGGTCAGAACCCTCCTCCATGCCTCGGCCCCGCTCCCCCAAGCCGAAGCCCTGAGGACTGGCCACTTGGAGGTGAACGGTGCTCCTGCCGTCATTTCAGCTTCTCCCCTCTGGCAGGGGTGCCCACGAGAGGGGAGCCTTGCCCAGTCTTGGCTGGAGGTGGACTCAGGCCCCACCTTCCTTCCTAGGCTGGGGGCCCTGGCCTGTCTCCTTCCTGGGGACACAGAAGGGGACTCTGGGGTTGGGGTGAGGGGATTCTGTGACACGTTTGTGAGTAAAGCTCAGTGCTCCCTGCAGCCCTAGATTCCCACATGTGCCGGGTCTGTCCTGCCGATGCCCTTAGAACCTCGGAGGTGTCCTGGCCTCAGCCTGGCCCTCCTCATCTGAGGAAGGACACCTCTGACAGCGTGTGCCGGGTGGGGTGGATCCAGCACTGAGTGTGGCTGTTTTGGGGGTGAGGGTCCCCCAAGCAGGCTGGGGTCAAGGTCAGCATTAAAAGGCCCCCTCAGCAAGGGGCTTGGGGTCTCAGGCCGGCCCCTGTAGATGAGGCTGAAGCTGTGACAGTGGGGAGTGAATGAGCCCTTCCCCTCTTGACCCCTGACACCGGGATTCAGTGATAAAGGAATGCTCTTAAAGTTCTTGGGTCCCCTGGCTCCTTTATTTCCATCTCAAGCCCAACCCTAGAAACCATGGATGATTCAGAGCCCCAGCAGGGACACCTGGGAAACCAAAGGCCAGGAGGGTTCAAGTCAGAGGCAAGTGCTCACTTCTGCCCTCCTGAATTAGTAAGTGGCACCTGTCTTTCCCCCTATATGTTGAATAATATGAACTTTCTAATTTGTAGGATAAAAATGGAATACCTGGGGAACCTAAGGCCAGGGAAGGCATGTGTTTTTTCTGAGGTTTCTAGCTTAGAGGGGTGGAACTAGGGCTGTGGCCTGTGGCTCCCACCTGGAGCTTGTGAAGCTGAGAAAACCTTTCCCCGCCAGTCACAGCACACATATTAGGATAAGTGAGGTTATGCCGCAGCAACAAATTAACTCCCAGATTATGGTGGTCTGACATAAAGACTTATTTCTTGCTGACTTGCTCACACTACCTGTTCATCATGGGTCACAGTGGGACCTCTATTTTGACATTGTCTTTCGGGGACCCAGACCAATGGTGGCTCCACCAGTGGCTTCAGCCCACAAATGACACAGGTCACTTCTGCTTGTGGTACATTGGACAGAACTAGTCACGTGGAGTCGAGACATGAAGGGGCGCATGGTATACTGGGTGAGTGTTACTGTCCTCCACGTCATGACTTCACCAGCTCTATCCCTGCAAGATGGACACACAGACCTCCCAGGCCATTGGCAACAGTAACAGGCAATACAAACTCTGGCCTGAGTCTTCCCTCAGGTAAGGTGACTGGGAGTGGTAGGCACAGGGCTACCTGGCCAGCACATATCCTTTCCAGAGACTCTCAAGTCCAAATGTGTCTGTGATCATGCATACGTGTCTGTGGGCACTTTGAGCAGCAGGTCATGGTTTGCCACTTGATTCCAGTATCTGAAGAAACGAAGTCTCTTCCACATGTAATTTTTTAAAATTAATTTTTTAAAAATTTATTTTCAGTTGTATAAAATGTAACATAATAGGAACTTCCCTGGTGGTCCGTGTGTGTGTGCTAAGTTGCTTCAGTTGTGTCTGACTTTGCAACCCCATGGACTGTAGCCCGCCAGGCTCCTCCGTCCATGGGATTCTCCAGGCAAGAATACTGGAGTGGGTTGCCATGCCCTCCTCCAGGGGATCCTCCAGACCTGGGGGTCAAACCCACATCTCTTAACGTCTCTTGCATTGGCAGACAGGTTCTTTACCACTAGCGCCACCTGGGAAGCCCCTCTGGTGGTCTAGTGGATAAGAATCTGCCTGCAAATACAGGGGTCATTGTTCGATCCCTGCTCCTGGAAGATTCCACATGCCCTGGAGCAACTAAATCCATGCACCACAACCACTGAGCCTATACTCTAGAGCCTGGTGCACCATAGAGCCCACGCCCTGCAACAGGAGAAGCCGCTGCGAGGAGGAGCCTGAGCACCGCAGCGAAGAGTAGCCCCCGCTCGCCACATCTAGGGAAAGCCTGCGTGCAGCAACAAAAATCTACTGCAGCCCAAAAAACCAAAAACACAAGTTTCCCACTTTTATACATGCAATTCAGTGGCCCTAAAGTCCATTTATACTTTTTGCAACTTTCACCACCAACCATCCCCAGAATTATTTTTTTCTTGCGAAACTGGAAAGTGAAAGTGTTAGTGGCTCAGTTGTGTCTGACTCTTTGCGACCCCATGGACTGTAGCCTGCCAGGCTCCTCTGTACATGGAATTCTCCAGGCAAGAATACTGGAGTGGGGTGACATTCCCTTCTCCAGGGGATTTTCCTGACCCAGGGATCGAACCCAGGTCTCCTGCACTGCAGGAAGATTTCTCTACCATCTGAGCAGAGCTCCAATTAAACACTCTTTCTCCATCCTACCTCCCAGCTTCTGGCAACCATCATTCTTTTGCATCTCTATGAATTTGACTAGGTTACCTCATCTGAGTGCAATTGTGCAGTATTTGTCTTTTTGTTCCTTTTTTTGGCGTCTTTCTTTTAGCGTGATGTCCTCGAGGTTTATGTTGTAAAGTGTCAGAATTTCCTACCTTTTTTAAGACTGCAAAGTACTTAGTTGTATGGATGGACCACATCTTGTTTATCCATCCATCTGCTGATGTACCTTTGAGTCCCTTCCACCGTTTGTTATTGTATATAATGCTGTTGTGAACATGAGTGTACAAATGTCTCTTTGAATCCCTGCTTTCAATTCTTTGGGGTATAAACCTAGGAGAGGAATTGCTGGATCGTAGGGTCATTCTGTGTTTAATCTTTTGAGGACCTGTGATACAGTCTTCAGAGGAGCCGCTACACCATTTTATGTTTCCACTGGCGGTGCATAAGGGTTCCAATTTCTCCACATCCTCACTAACAGTTATTTTCTGCCTTTTTTTTTCTTATAATAGCCATCCCAATGGGTGTGATGTATCTTGTTTATTGTAGTTTTGATTGCATTTCCCTGATGATGTTAGTGATGGTGGGCTTAGAGGCCATTTGTCTGTCTTATTTGGAGAAATGTCTATTCAAGTCCTTTGCCCAGTTTTGAGTTGGACTGGTTTTTTTTTGGTTCTTGTTTTCACACATGTGATTTTAATTCAAGAAAGCCTGTGGGATTTCCGTGGTGGTGGAGAATCTGCTTTGGTCAGGGAACTAAGATCCCACATGCCGAGGGCTAACCAAGCCCGACAGCTGCACCTCCTGAGCCAGAAGGGTGCAATGAAAAGATTCTGCATGATGCAATAAAGATCCTGGGTGCCACGACTAAGACCCAACACAGCCAAGTAAATAAGCAAATCATAATTTTAAAAAATTAAGCACCAGCTTGGACATTATGCCACCTGGTGAAACCCAGAGTTAGACATTAGAGTGAGGCAAGTAAGGTACTCATCTGGTGCAAAAGTTAAGAAATTCAGTAATCGAACTCATCATTTAAAAAGAATAGAGAGCCTGTGGGAGTCAGCGATTTTGTTAGAAATTCTTTGGCAGGAGGCAGAAGAGAATCTGGAAACCTTCTGTCAAACAAAATGACAGCATAGACAGCTGAGATCACCTTCTAAGTTTAGCCAACCCAGAAGAGCAACAGCTTGAATGAGATAGAAATATTTCTCTCGCATAAAAGTCCAGACTGTAGTGCTAGGCCATTAAGTCACCAAGGCCAGTGGTTTCTCTGGAAGGACCATTCCTTTGAACATTTAGAAGATTTCTGGCTTCTATCTTGCCCACGCATCCGCTCCAGATCCACTCTGAATGAGCAGGCTGGGGAACAGGCTTTTTCAAACCTGAGGGACCCCAAGGATGAAGATCACAGGGAGAGAGGCCCTGCACAGAGCATCACGTCTCCAGCTCTGCCTCACTCACCTGCACCCCATCATGGTCACTTCTGCCCTCCCACGAACAGGCAAGCCATTCCTGATTCTCCCAGGCTGTCCCTCCCTCCCTAGGGGATGTCCAGATCTCTTCTTGCCCCGCTTCCTCCACCCCTTCCAGGTGTGCATCTCAGCTGGAGAGTCTCTTCTTTCACGAGGGCCTTCCCTGAATCCCTGGACCCCTCAGATGCATCCGCCCCATCACACACTGCACTTCCCTGAACTCCTCCATCCCAGCCCGTGTGTGTTTTCCTTTAAAAAAATTTTTTTGGCCATGCTGTGCTGTACAGCATGCAGGATTTTAGTTCCCCGACTAGGGATCGAACTCATGCCCCCTGCCATGGAAGCATGAACTCCTGGACTGCCAAGGAAGTCCCCTTTATATGTTATTAAATTACTACCCATGAGGTTCATTGCTTTAGTGTCTCCCTCTCCCCTGCTAGAATTAAAGCAGAGGTGGTATTTTTCTCTTAGTTGGAACTTTTTTTTTTCCTCCTGTTTTCTCAAAAATAGTGACTAAACTGTATTTCAGGATTTGGCTTTTCCCTCTAGCCTGAGCTCCCACTTGCATCATGAAGGTGATGGGAGAGGAGAGGAGTTGTGTACTCAGTTGTGTCTGATTCTTTGTGACCCCATGAACTGTAGCTGCCAGGATCTTCTGTCCATGGGATTTCCCAGGCAGGAATACTGCAGTGGGTTGCCATTTCCTTCTCCAAGGGATCTTCCAGGACACCCAGGGATCAAACCCAGGTGTCCTGGATTGGCAGGCGGATTCTTTACCACTGAGCCACATGGAAAGTCCCTAAAGGCAATGGGAAGGGTGCTTTCATTTCTCCAAACCAAAGGACTCTTGTGGTTGGACACCTTACATGCTTAATAATAGTGTCATTGTTTGTTGGCATAAATCCCAAAAGAAAAAAGCAAGATCATCTTTTTTGTTGTTGTTTAGTGGCTCAGTGGTGTCCAACTCTTTGCGATCCCATGGACTGCAGCACTCCAGGCTTCCCTGTCCTTCACCGTCTCTTGGACTTTGTTCAGACCATTGAGTCGATAATGCTGTTGTGAAGGTTCTAGGCCCCACATCAGATTTCAAAGTCACACTCCCTGGTGAGTCCCAGTCCCTTCGCTGGGTCTCCAGGTTGGGAAGTCTGAAGATCACTGGCATCTTCCAAAATTGATGTCAATCATTTAGAAATAGGAACAAGGGAATCTGGCTGTGTCACAGCAGAGACACAGATTCTCACTGGCCATTGGTTCATTCGTTCTCTCATTAATTCACTCATCACACATACATTGAGCTCCTGTGCTAGGCGCTATGCCAGGCTCTGAGGATGCAGTGGTGAACCAGACAACAGGTCACTTCCCACGGAGCCCCCCTCCCTGTGCTGGGACTGCGAAGAGCCCGCACATGGAAGAAGTGCTGGGAAGAATGCTGGAGCCAGGCCTGACCTCTGCTTCCCTCTTCTCTGGCTCACATCCCTCCCATGTGAGGCTCCAGCCCTGCTGAAGCTTTTTTTCTGGCTCTTAAACCTGTTGGCTTCTCCTGGGCCTTCATCCACCCTGTTCTGTTCCCTCTGCTCAGAGTTCTCTCTATCCTCCAAACTCCTACTCAGGCCCCAACTTCCAGGTCCGCTCCTCAGAGCCCTTCCCTGAGCCCACGGGATTGGCCGAGGCACCTGAGTCAGGTCCCACCTCTGTGTCCCCATACCTATCCCATTACACTCAACTGTAAAGTTCCTCGAGGGCAGGAGCAAGGCCTGCCTTGTTTTCAGCTCTCTCCTAGCTTGGTATGTGGCATATGATGGGCATGCAATAAATAGGTATTTGATGAATGAGTGAATGAGTCCCCAGGTCTTAGGAAAATGGAGACCATGCAGCACAGGGATGTGGAAAGTGTCCTAAGAATGTGGCACCAGAGGTGCTCGGTAGCTTCTGTAACTGCTCCTGGTTTTCTGTACACCATGTTGTCCTATGTCCCAGGCAGACTGTCATAGGTCTTGCTTAGCAACTGCCCCCTCACCCCCGTCGGGTATCTGGCTTCCTGAATGGGAAGTAGGGAGTGACTGGGAACAGCTGTGACATATTCCTCAACCACCAGCAGCCGTGGGTCCCAGGCCCTTGGTGAGAAGATTAGGGAGTGTGTGGAGACAAACGAGCCCCAGCTGGTTCCCCAAGGGACCCTTCCAACTTCCCAAAGAACAGAAACATCTCCTGGTTGCCTTGTAGGAGATGGTTCTCCTTGATGGGATGAGAGACCACTTCTGCTTCTCCAGCCTCGTGGAGGTGGACCTTTCATGGCCCAAGAAACACAAAGCACAGGATTTTCCAGGATCATTTCTCCAGGTGCCTTTTGAGCATAGCATCCTGACGTTCTGAGGATGTACATTTTATTGCAACCAAAGTTCCTACTTGGCTTGCCCCAGTCTTGTGGGTCAGACCTGGTCCAACTGGGGAGCTGCATTGAAAGACTGACCTGGAGAGGGGCACAGAGCGTGGCTTCAAAGAGACGGCTTCAGACAGCCCCTCCAACTCCCATTTGGGGCATCTGAGTTGGAAAGGAAAAAGTAAAACCGTCTCTATTTGCAGATTTATAGAATATATATAGAAAACCCTTAAGCCTCTACAAAAAGGCTGTTTGAACTATGAACAAATTCAGTAAAGCTGCAGGATAGAAAATCCTGCTTCCAAACTGTGTGAAAAACCTAGACAGCATATTACAAAGCAGAGACGTCACTTTGCCAACAAAGGTCCATCTAGTCACTGCTATGGTTTTTCCAGTAGTCATGTGCACATGTGAGAGCTGGACCATAAAGAAAGCTGAGTGCCGAAGAATTGATGCTTTTGAACTGTGGTGTTGGAGAAGGCTCTTGAGAGTCCCTTGGACTGCAAGGAGATCCAACCAGTCCATCCTAAAGGAGATCAGTCCTGGGTGTTCATTGGAAGGACTGATGTTGAAGCTGAAACTCTAATACTTTGGCCACCTGATGCGAAGAGCTGACTCATTGGAAAAGACCCTGATGCTGGGAAAGATCGAAGGCAGGAGAAGGGGATGACAGAGGATGAGATGATTGGATGGCATCACCAACTCAATGGACATGAGTTTGAGCAAGCTCTGGGACTTGGGGATGGACAGGGAAGCCTGGCATGCTGCAGTCCATGGTGTCGCCAAGAGTCAGACGTGACTGAGTGACTGAACAACAAGCGTGTGACTTTGGGCACTTCACCACACCTCTGGCTCATTTTGGCATGTGTACAGGGTGATAGTCCCAGGGAGAGAGAGGGACAGAAGATTAGACAGGCGGAGGGCTGCCCATGGGCTGGCCCGAGAAGAGGTTGATAAGACTCATGATTGTCATCAGCTCTTCCTGTCCCCCACCCCACCCTGTCATGAGACCAACATCATTCTAACGGGTACAGGGGCCTGCCCTCTCTGAATTCACTCTGTCAGGCTCACCCCTTCCCCTGGGAGGTTAGAAGGAACCAGGAATAAAATAGCAAGTTGGTTGATTGAAAGACTGGCTCTTCCCTCTGCTTCTTCCTTCTGGGCTCAGAGCACGTGCAGCGAATGTGCGGTGGTCAGCTCTCCAGGTTGAGGGTTTTGCCCACCGGGAGGCGGAGGGCTTAAGTCAGCCACGGGGCTGTGGCGACCAGCGCCCTGCCCATGGCTGACGCCTCAGGGTGTGACGGTGGTGGGCTGTGACTGTGCAGGAAGTCAGGAGGGGAAGCCTGGGCCCCAAGGGACCATGTTGTGGCTGGTGGGGGTGGCATGAGGTTGGTCCCAGTGATGAATATAGGTGCCTGCCAGTGGCTTAGGTGGTCTTTGGGGACATCCCCCTGTTGTGGCACCAGGCTGAGCCCTTACCACAAGGTGTTCTCCCTCAGGTCCTCATTGTCTGTGGCCAGAGGCCACGAGGCTTCTCCCTCCCTCCCTAGAAATGCCCCCTCACACAGCTCCTGAAACTCAAGAGATCCCCAGGCCCCATTGTGTGGTAAGACGCTGGAAGGACCCAGCTCTCGAGGTGACAAGACTGTTCTAGGAGCCGTGACATCTCAGCGGGAGGGAAGGGGAAGCAGGGAGCTTTGAGAATTTTCCAGGTCCCAGATCTGGTGCAGAGCAGGGGGAATCCTTCCTGGGAGACCCAGCTGCCCATCCTTCCCACTCCCAACGAACTCAGATAAACTTCCCTGGCTCCTGTCGCTAAAGTCTACCTGCAGCGTGGAGGAGCACTCTCCTGGGTCTATGTGGAATCAGTGCCGGCTGCATGGACAGAGCACTGGACCTAAAGCTGAGGCCTGGAGTTCAGGGCAAGCCAGTGAGCCTCTCTGAGCCTCGTCTGTACAATGGAAGTTGTAGGGTTTCCCTGGTGGCTCAGTGATAAAGAATCTGCTGGGTGATGCAGGAGACATGGATTCGATTCCTGGTCCAGGAAGATCCCACATGCCTCAGAGCAACTAAGCCAGTACACCGCAACCACTGAACCTGTGCTCTAGAGCCCACAAACAGCAACTACTGAGCCCACATGCCTCAACGACTGAGGCCTGGGCGCCCTAGAGCCCGTGTTCCACAGCAAGAGATGCAACTGCAACGGGAAGCCCATGCCCCGCAGCAAAGAGCAGCCCCTACTTGCTGCAACTGGAGAGATGCCCACGCAGCAATGAATACCCAGCACAGCCAAAAATAAATAAATAAATAAAAAATATATATATGGTTGTAATGCTACCTACATTACAGGGGTGTGTAGAGGAGTAAATGAGACAGTGGGGTAATGAAATGCTCAGCATAGTAACTGGCACTTAGTAAGTGCTTCATAAATATGAGATAGTATTATATGAAAACAAGGGCTCATTGTATACTGTGAAATAGAAGTCCTATTTGGGGGCAGTCTGCTTCACCTGGCCTGAAACACAGAATTGACAGAGGGTGAGAGGGGAAATTCTAGGGACTTCCTCCAGTGAATGACTGATAAAGATCTCTGCCCGAGTGTCCCTGCTGGCGTGGGCTCCTGTAGGCCTGCAGGTCCGGGAGAGTTGGGTGGGTGGTGGGTGAGAATGCTTCTGCAGAAGACTCAGAGGCCTAGAAACCATTAAGGCTTCCAGGAATCCTTGGGTTCAAAGTCTAGGGGCGTGGGATGGTATGGGACACAGCCTGGAAGATAGTGTCTGTGGGCGTGGGGTTTACACAAGCCTCCATCTGCCTCCTCCTTCAGGGATTATTGCCCAAACTTGGCTTGTCCTTGGCCTTCCTGCCTGGCCATGGGCTCTCCCTGACCCTCACCACCCCTGGAAACCAGCTTTCAGGGAGCCAGCTTCGGCCTGCACCTTCCTGTGCCTCTCAATGAGGCCCTGCTGGGCTCATTGGATCTTCTCGCCTTGCTGGGCTGGGGGCCTGATGAAGGGCAGGGATCCTCCATCTGCAAGCCCAGGAGAAAGGCCTGATAAGGACCCAGCCTGACTCACACACCTCAGACTTCCAGCCCCCTGGACTGTGAGACAATATGTTTCTGTTGTTTAGGCTGCTCAGTCTGTAAGCCTTTGTTATGACGGTCCAAGGAGACCAAGACACACTTTGTGCCAGGAAACTCCTTGCTGGGCTTGGGGAGGTGGAAAGGAGCTGGCGTACCTGTCTAGCCCCAACCTGTGAGCTCTGCATCCCAGAGCTGTTCTTGCTTGGGCTTCGTTTTTTAAAAATAAATTTTATTTATTTATTTTTGGCTATGCCGGGTCTTCATGGCTGCATGGGTTTTCTCTAGCTGCGGAGAGTGGGGGCTACTCTTTGTTGTGGTGTGTTGGCTTATTGCGGTGGCTGCTCTTGTTGATGAGCACGGGCTCTAGGGCGAGAGGGCTTCAGTAGTTGTGTCTCCTGGGCTCTAGAACTTAGGCTCAGTAGTCATGGCACATAGGCTTAGTTGGCCCAAGACATATGGAATCTTCTTGAACCAGGGATCAACCCGTGTCCTCTACATTGGCAGATGGATTCTTATCCACTGTACCACCAGGGAGGTCTATTGTTCAGTCGCTCAGTCGTGTCCCACTCTTTGCAACCGTGACCTCATTTTTCTGCCTGGAAATTCAGGTCACCTTCCCAGACAAAAGGGCCTCTCTCGGGCGATGTGTGGAGGAGAGGAGGAAAGATGGGGACTTGGGGAGTGAGCAAGCAGAGAGCCCTGGAGACAAGGCTCCCCACATACCTCTGCCTCAGTCACCACCACACTGAGACCCAGCCTGGCCCACTCTTAGTTTCCAGTCATTCCAGCCCCTGATACATCTGTGGATTTTATAATTCTGAGAGTCACCTGTCTGCAGAGCTTATTAAATGCAGGAGCTCGTTGCTATGATACAAGCTGGAATCAAGATTGTCGGGAGAAATATCAGTAACCTCAGATATGCAGATGACACCACCCTTATGGCAGAAAGTGAAGAACTAAAGAGCCTCTTGATGAAAGTGAAAGAGGAGAGTGAAAAAGTTGGCTTAAAACTCAACATTGAAAAAATGAAGATCATGGCATCTGGTCCCGTCACTTCATGGCAAATAGATGGGGAAACAATGGAAACAGTGGCAGACTTTATTTTCTTAGGCTCCAAAATCACTGTAGATGGTGACTGCAGCCATGAAATTAAAAGACGCTTGCTTCTTGGAAGAAAAGCTATGACCAACCTAGACAGCATATTAAAAAGCAGAGACATCACTTTGCCAACAATGGTCTGTCTGGTCAAAGCTATGGTTTTTCCAGTAGTCATGTATGGGTGTGAGAGTTGGACCATAAAGAAAGCTGAGCACTGAAGAATTGAAGCTTTTGAATTGTGGTGTTGGAGAAGACTCTTGAGAGTCCCTTGGACTGCAAGGAGATCAAACCAGTCAATCTTAAAGGAAATCAGTCCTGAATATTCATTGGAAGGACTGATGCTGAAGCTGAAGCTCCAATACTTTGGCCACTCCTGATGCGAAGAGCCGACTCACTGGAAAAGACCCTGATGCTGAGAAAGATTGAGGGGAGAAGGAGAAGAGAGAGACAGAAGATGAGATAATCGGATGGCATCATTGACTTGATGGACATAAGTTTGAGTAAGCTTCGGGAGTTGGTGATGGACAAGGAGACCTGGTGTGCTGCAGTCCATGGGGTAGCAAAGAGTCGAACACGACTGAGCAACTGAACTGAATTGATTGCTATGATATGAAAAGAAAGATTTCTGTAGCATTTGTTATATGCCAGATGCTATTCTAAGAGCTCTGCATCTCTTAACCCTTTGAGTTCTTACCACCTTATGAGGTAAGGTTATTGTTCCCATTTATGGGTGGAGATGTTGAGGTACAGAGAGGATAAGTGACATTCCTAAGGCCACACAGCTAGCACATGACCAAGTCGAGATTTGAACTCAGACCATCATGAACTCCAGAGTCCATGCATCTAACCTGTACCATGCCTCCCACAGGGACAAACATCCTGTGTATCTTGCCTCCAGGGGGCTGGCTTTGGGATGGACTCTAGTTTTCCTTGAGAGGCAGCTCAGTAGGGAGCAGTGTCTAAGCTTGGGTTATGAGTGTGGTCCCCAGGCTGGGGAACATGCGCAAGTGACCTCCTTGCCCTGAGTTTCACTTTCCTCCCTGGGTGATGGGGGCGTCTCTGCCGGGGCTGCTGTGCAGCTGGAGAGGATCCTTAATGTTCTGCTGACTGCATGCCCCTCACACACCTTTACTCACCCAGCCTTGAACACACACTCTCATGCCCCGCCACACAGTGTCCACATACCTCACACATCCCTGTACATACACATAATCTTTTTTTTTTTGATCATATGATATTACTATTTTTATTTGTTTTGAGGAGCCTTCATACTGGTTTCTGTAGTGGCTGCAGTAATTCACACTCCCACCAATAATGCACACGGATTTCCTTTACTTGACTCCACATCCTCCCCACACTTGTTACCTCTTGTCTTTTTTTTAATTAAAAATTTTCATTCTTATACAATTTTACTTTCCATTTGTAGTTACTTTGCACTATTGGCTCTATTCCTTGTGCTGTACAATAACATATCCCTGTGATGCTGAAGCTGAAGCACCAATATTCTGGCCACCTGATGGGAAGAGCCAACTCATTGAAAAAGACCCTTATGCTGGGAAAGATTGAAGGCAGGAGGAGAAGAGGGAGACAAAGGATGAGATGGTTGGATGGCATCAGCGACTCGATGGACATGAATTTGAGCAATTTCCGGGAGTTGGTGATGGACAGGGAAGCTTGGCATGCTGCAGTCCATGGGGTTGCAAAGAGTCGGACATGACTGAGTGACTGAACAACAAAAGCCTATCTTAAACTCCCCCAGATAGCGTCCCTCCCCCCACTGGTAATCACTAATTTGTTCTCTGTGCCTATGCACACACATAATCTTCTGGGCGCACAGCCTCACGCACACACCCTCACACACACCCTCACACACCCTCACACACACACACACACACACACACACACGTGCTGCAGGAGGCCCCATCCATGTCACTGTGGGCCCAGCACTTAGTCATTTAACAACCCACTGCGCCGAGTTCCTTTCATGGAAGCCGACGTTTGGCTTTCCGTTTGCAGAGATCTCACTCAGTTTCTCTCAGTCTCACTTTTCATTCTGACTGGGAAGGAGTTTTTTTTCAATCTCTCTTGTGGTTTTGACAGCCAGTGCCTGTGGCTCATGCCCCATAACTCCTCAGAGGCGTTGGGCCTCTCCAACGTGTCCACTCTGGGGTCAGGCCCTGGACTGCCGTGTCATGACCCCACCACTGCCCGGCCATTGGGGGAGTGGTGGGTGGTAGTGGGGGGGCCGGCTGGGGAAGAGAGAAGTGATGTCATGGGATTCCTGGGATGCAGACGGACCCCAAGAGCTCAGGCCCGTCATCCCACCTCCTCAGCTGTGAGTTTCTGTGAGAAGTTCTCGGGGAAAGGGAGTTCCGAGGTTATCGCTGATGTGGCTGGGGTCACCACCTGATCGTAGAGCTCTCCTGGGGTTGCTGACACCTGCCTGCCGCACGTGTGCTGCCCATCTCCCAGCCGTCACACTTGGGGGTCCCTGAGCTGGCCTCCCACACTTCCTGCATTCCAGTCTCCTTTGCCAATGCTGGCACAGAAAGTCTGGGCCAGGCACTCATGCCCCCACTGCCTCGGACCTGGCAAGTACAGGAAGTCTAGAACAGTCTCTGGGAGAAGTCAGCGTCTTCCTGCTTTGAGATTTTCAGACCCCAAATTCCCTGACTCTTTCTTCAGAGTTATTTGAATCTGGGGGGAGGGAGGAGCACGGAGAAGTGTTATTCACTCCACCAACAGGAAATTGTGTTTTCCTGACGTGTTGTTGGACACTCACTTCTTAACTCAATTTCTTTCTTTTTTTAAACATAAATTTCTGTTCTATTTTTTTTAATTATGTATTTTTGGCCGTGATGGGTCTTCACTGCTGTGCTTGGGTTTTCTCTAGTTGTGGTGAGCGGGGTGTTGTGATATGTGCACTTCTCATTGTGGTGGCTTCTTTTGTTGCAGAGCACAGACTCTAGGCATGTGGGCTTCAGTAGTCATGGCGCATGGGCTATAGTTGCTCTGTGGCATCCATATGGCATCCATTCCTAGTCCAGGAATCTTCTTGGACTAGGGCTCAAACCTGTGTCCCCTGCATTGGCAGGTAGAATTCCTATCCACTGTATCATGAGCGAAGTCCTCAACTCAATTTCCTATCTATAAATTTGCTATTATAATGCCTATCTTGTGGATACAAGAGAGAATAAATGAGCTCATGCAGGTAAACGTGATTGAGTTGTGTTCCCCTCAAATCCATATATTGAAGTCCTAACCCCCAGTGTTACTCTATTTGGAGACAGGCCTTTTAAAGAGGTCAATTAAGGTTAAATGAGGTCATAGGGTGAGGCCCATATTCAGTAGGACTGGTGTCCTGAAAAGAAGAGGAGACAGGCGGTTTCCTGGTGGCCTACTGGTTAGGATTTCGGCTCTTACTGCCAAGACTCAGGTTCAGTCCCTGGTCGGGGAACTAAGATCCTGCAAGCCTTTGTTGTTGTTCAGTTGCTCAGGTCTGTCCGACTCTTTGTGACACCATGAAGTGCAGCATGACAGGTTGCCCTGTCCTTCACCATCCCCCAGAGTTTGCTCAAACTCATGTCCATTGAGTCAGTGATGCCACTCAGCCTTATTGCATGGCAAAAAAACAGGAATGGACTCCAGGGACGTGCACACATACAGAAAAGGTCACATGAGGACATGGTGATAAGGTGGCTGACTGCAAGCCAAGGAGAGAGGCCTCAGGAGCAGCCAAAGTTGCCGTCACTTTGATCTAGGTCTTCCAGAACTGTGAGGAACAAATTCCTGTTGTTTAAGTCACCCAGTCTGTGCCATTTTGTTACAGCAGCAATAGGGAGCGAATCCAAGGGCCAGTCTGGTGAGCTCTGACATACACATAGTGATTGCTCAGTAGATGGTAGTCAGTATTATTGTTGGGAGATATTAACAGTTCTCTCTGGCGTTTCTGCACGTTTCATGTCAGCTTCTGACCTGGACAATCTTCTTAAGGACATTTGCACAGAGATGGTGTCTTCTAGCCGAGGTCCTGAGATGCCAGGGCCAGTGCTCCGGTGTTGAGGCCCAGGGGACTGGGGGGCCTTTGGAGAGAACAATGGCCCCATCAGTTCATGTGGTTGGGGCCTGACTAGGTGGCCACATATTTAGAAGAGATCCCTGTCTTTGTAGTAGTTGGGCAATGAGTATTCAAGAGCTTCCTGTGTGCCCAGCTCTGTGCTAAGATTTATCGTCTCCTTTAATCTTTGCACAACCCTATGAAGTGGGTGAAACAGAGGCCTCAGGAGGTTAACCAACTTGTTCCAGGCCGCCCAGCTGTGGCTGTAACAGAGGTGGGATGGGAACTCGGGCCTTGTCTGACTTTTCGAAATACTTAAAAACAAAACAAACAAACAAACATCTGAGTACTTCCAATTGTATTTTATTTGTACAAGGATTTTCTTTCTATCCTTTTTTTTTTTTTAATATGAACCACTGGTGGTCTGAGAAGGGTTTTCTGTGTGCTCTCCATTTTGATCTGAGTCCCAAGGATGGTGATAGGGGCCCAGTTCTTGCAAGAAGAGCTGCCTCACCGCCTGGGGTTTTGCAGGGGTGAGCTCCCGGCAAAGGGGGCCCTAGGGGCTCAGCTCTGCCTGACCTGGTCATTCTGAAATCAGGGGCCCCTCCCGGGAAGGATGCAGGCTGGGGAGAGCTGCAAAGCGGGTTTAGAATTGGGGCTTGAGATGACTCATCTGTGGCTATTTATTACCCATTTCCATTTCTCGGTCTGATTGGGCTGCTCGAAGGCCAAGCCTCCTTTCTTCTGGGTGCTGAGTAAGCAGCCTGGCCAGTCCTGCCCACCTCTGGCCTCGTCTGGAGCTCGCTCTCCTCACCCTTGGCAACACTCGGGCCCCTTGGGGCTGCTGAAAGTTCCCCCTAACTGCCCTCATCAAGGCCTTCCCAGCAGCACCACTCTCTGCCGGTCCACCCCAGCCTATTCGTTCTTCCTTCAGGTCATAGCTTAAATGTCACTTCCCCCAGGAAGCCCTCTCTGACCACCATGCCCACCACATCACAGTCTGGTTACGTGGCCCTTGCCATGTGCTCCTGCAGCACTCGCCTTCCCTCCTAAGTCACCGGTGGGTGACTAATTTTCCCATTCTCCCATCTTAGCGAAAGACAATTCCATCCTTCAGGTTTCCCAGATTCCCATGCGTTGTCTTCAGTGCCTCCGTCAGCAAATCCTGTCCATTCTCCCTTCCGAAACTGGCCCCCTTTCAGCTCTCCCACTGCTCTCTCCTGGTCTAAGCCTCTACCACCTCTCCCCTGAAGGCTGTGGTTGGCCTCTTCCATGGTCTTCCTGCTTCCATTCCTCCACCCACCCCCTGACCCTATTTCCAACAATGGCAGTCAGAGAGAGACCCCAGAAGAACCCAAGTCAAAGTCATACTTCTCCCCTGGTCAAAGTTCCTGAGTAGCCCCCGTCTGAGTAAGGGTGCAAACCAAAGTCCTTACAGTGACCACAGGCCCTGCAAACCTTGTATTGTGCCTCTGACCACACCCCACCAGCTGCTGGGGCTATCTCACCCTTACCTCAGGGCCTTTGCACTGGCTTCTCTGTGCCAACCACCCCCTACCCCCACCCCATCTGCCTGGCTCCCTCCCTCTCAATCTTTCTTCATGCCTTTGCTCAAAAGTCAATTTCTCTGTGAGGCCTTTCTTGATCACTTGATTTAAATGTGTACTTCTCCACCCCAGCATACTCGCTTTTCGTCCTTTCCCCTTACTTTTCTCTATAGCATGTCTCCCCTTCAAAAATCCCATGTGCTTTACTGATTTATTTTATGCGTTGTCTGCCTTCCCCTCACTAGAATGGAAACTCTTCAAAGGCAGGACGTTTTGACTGTGTTCGCTGCTGTATCCCCAGCACCTAGCCTAGAGGTATACTACCCACGCGCCTGTAGCGTTTGTTGAATGAATGAATGACAGTTCCCATCACTCAGTCCCTCAAACAAGCAGAAATGTGTTGCTTTCATCCAAACATTTCTGTTCCTGCAGGCGTTAGGTCTGCGGTGCTGGTCGGTCCCATGGGAGGTGGGCCTGGGGCAGTTCCAGGTCTCGGTGGGCATCCAGCTCTCCTTGACATGCCCCACAGGCCTGGATGGCCAAGCTCTGACCCCTAGAGCACAGCGTGGAAGGGGCCTCAGGGTACTGGGAACACAGTGATGGCCATTGGTACCTGTAGGTGCTGATAGTTTCTTCACATGGCTCAGTTCAGTGGCTCCTACAGAGCTGGAAGGCCATGGCTCAGGAAAGTCCTCCGACCATCTAGCAGGGTCCCTCCTGGTAAGGGCAGTAGCTGCTCTCACTGCTTCTAAGCACGAGGGTGGGTGCTGGCAAGTGGCTGGACTTTAGGCCTCAAGGAACACAGGACAGGCTGCCTCCTTTGGGCTACCACAGCCAAGCAGTGGGCATTTGAAATGCAGTGTCAGCTCACCAACACACAGGCCCCTGGGCAGTGGGCATGGGGCAGGCAACATTCCCCCTTCTTATCCTTGGCATAGGGCTTATTTCCCCAGCACCAATTTGGACAGACACCAGGACCACTTCCGGACAGCAGATGGCTCAGCTTCTAAGATGTCTGGGATGGTGGGTGTGCCAGCACGGGTGTGTCGGGTGTGCATTAGTGGCTGCAGCATTCTAACAGGCCGACAGTCCCCCAACCCCTGATACTCCAGCAATTTCTGCAGGCATCAGACTCCCTGCCTGCCTCCTTTGCCAGGGTTGAAACGCTGGGGTCAAGACATTGCTCCCAGATGGCAGGCCTGGAGAAGGCAGATGACACAAAGCAGCAAAGAAACACGACAAGGCAGGTGATGGTGAAGGTGGGAGATTAGAAGGCTGGGTCTAGGGGCTGTCCCTGCACTGACTTGCTGCATGATTTTGGCCTCAAGGTCAGTGTAAATCAGTTAGGGGAGGGACTCTTACTCTCCAGATCGCCTGTTTCTCACACCTTGGACCAGCTTCTTATGCAAACTAGAAACTAGTTCATGATGAGTAGCTGGGGGTGTGGATGACAACTGTTGGTTTTCCGTAACACAGAACACGTCCCAGTCTCCAGCAGGAACCCCATGAGTTCCAGATCTAACAGGCCTGAGTCAGGGCCAGGCCTTAGTTTCCCCAGATCTCTGGGATTTCGTAGCTGGTGAGCCCCAGGCCCCACCAGGCCTTAAGGCCTCATAGCTCCTATTTGGAGAGAGGGAAGGGCCTGGGGGGGCCAACCCTCCCCCAGTGGCGTGGACGGACTGATGAGGAAAACCCCAGAGGGTTTTCTGAATGAACTCTGCACACCTATGGGCCGCTCCTGCTGGGAACAGGGTCCCTCCTTTCAGGGAGTGTGGCCCACCGCCCGCCTGCAGTGACTGCATGGATGATGATGCGGACTCAAGAGCAGAGGCTCTGTTCCGGGTTTCACTTTCAGAGCAGAGTCTGTCTTTCTCAGCTTCCATGCCGCAGGAGCCCGGGGAGGCAGAGCAGATGCCCGCCATCTTCCCAGGGCCCCGGGCCTTGGCCATTGAGTCCTCCGGAAAATACTCATTAAACCAAGTCCTTCTTTCACATCAGATAGTCTCTGAGCCTATGAGCACTCATCCTAGGCGGAAAGTCAGGCCACTGGCAAATACGCCATTTCAGATGGTGGTATGATCCGTCCCTGGAAGGGAATAAACAGAGTGAGGGGACACAGAGCGGCAGTATCAGCTTGTGTGGTCAGGGAAGTCTTCTTTGTAGAGTCTTTGTCTCAGCCAAGACCTGAAGGGTGAGAAGGGGCAGCATAAAAAAATTATTGACAGCTTTATTAAAGTGTAACTGACACATGATAAACTTTACCTGCTTAAGGTGGTGGTGGTGTTTAGTCGCCCAGTCACGTCCAGTGCTTTGTGACCCCATGAACTGTGGTCCTGCCAGGCTCCTCTGTCCATAGGATTTCCCAGGCAAGAATACTGCAGTGGATTCCCATTTCCTTCTGCAGAGGATCTTCCTGATCCAGGGACTGAACCCGCATCTCCTGAATTGCAGGTGGATTCTTTACCACTGAGCCACTGGGGAAGCCTTGATAAATTTTGGCATCTGTATTCATCTATCACTACAACCAAGATAGGAACATATCCATCACCCTGAAAGTTTTCTTGACAGGTCAAAGAGCTAGGGGAAGAGGGATTCAGGCAGAGGAACTGGCAAGTATAAAGGTCCTATGGCAGGGATAAGCCTGGTGGCCCCAGGAACAGAAGGGAGGCCAGTAGGGAATGTGACAGAGGATAAGATCAAGGGGGCAGGAGCCCTTTTGGGGTCCCTTTTTGGCCATGCTAAGCTGGAGTCTGAATCAGAGCTTCCTCAGACTGCTGAGTGAGCAGCACATTATACTTGGCCATCAGACCCTCTGGCCCTGTTCTCCTCCCAGGATCTTCTGAGCAACCAGCCCATGTTGGGTGGTGACACCGTTAATGACTTACCGAGTGGCTTCCCCAAGAATGATTTACATTTTTACTAGGGACTTCGATCAGATCAGATCAGATCAGTCACTCAGTCGTGTCCGACTCTTTGCGACCCCATGAATTGCAGCACGCCAGGCCTCCTTGTCCATCACCAACTCCCAGAGTTCACTCAAACTCACGTCCATTGAGTCGGTGATGCCATCCAGCCATCTCATCCTCTGTCGTCCCCTTCTCCTCCTGCCCCCAATCCCTCCCAGCATCAGAGTCTTTTCCAATGAGTCAACTCTTCACTTGAGGTGGCCAAAGTACTGGAGTTTCAGCTTTAGCATACCTTAGCCCAAAGGAGTGAGTAATGGTAGAATTTCAGGCTGAGGGGCAAGCAGTGGATAGAGCCTTGGTCAGTCCCTCCTCGGGTCTCTAAGTTCTCAGCCTTCAGGAAAGTGAAGCTGGCTTCTGGAACCTTCTGTGTTGTAAGTCCCAGTTGGAGGATGGGGTGCCTTTGGCCCCCTCAAGTCCAGGCCCTGGAGAGTCTTCCTCAGCCTGACTGCCAGAGACCTGGCCCCTGTGGGGAAGGAGACGGGTGACAGGAAACCGAAGGCCAATTCCTGTGGAGCAAATTCCTTTACAATATACATCCCTGGAAGCCAAGAGCAGATCCAGGGTGATGAAGGGGAGCAAGCTGACCATTGGCCTCCAGGACAACAAGATGTAGAAGTACAAGTTACAGCAAGGAAAACCACCACCCTAGAGAGGGGACTCACGGACTGGGGTTTGAATCATGGCTCTAGAACTTACTAACTGACTGACTTGAGTAAACAACTTCTCTGAGCATCTTTTTTCCCATGGAATTTTTTTTTTAATTGTCATTTTGCAGGGCTGCCGTGCTGAGTATCTGGTAATCACCTTTGATTCATTCAGTCTGCCTTGTGTGCTGATGACAGGCACTGAATTTTATGACAAAAATCCCTGCCCCAGGAGATTCTTTTCCTCCCAAGAAGCCAACAGACCCTGGCCTCAATGTTTCCTCCTGTACGGTGGGGATGGTGCTTCTGAAGGGAGTATGGCTTATTGGGATAAGAATGGCCCTGTGAGGTGTGGTCCTCTCCTCCTTGGGCCTTCTGGTCGGGGCACACGGGTCTGGGGACCTCCATGTGGGTATGCGCTCATGAGTACACACTCTTCACCTGCACCTTCCCCTGAGTCGCCACTACCATCCGTTGCTTCTGTTTCCTTCTTGTACCCGATGTCTCTGATTCCGTGATTAATATTGGACTGGGTTTGGTTTCCTGAGTCTAAATGACTCACCCCCATTCACAACGGCCTCCCTGAGCAGGAAGGTCTGGGGAAGACGGGGACTCTGTGATGGACAGTCTCCGCCCAGGTCATCCCCGACATGCTGTGGCTCTTGGCCAAATCTCTTTCCCTCTCTGGTCTTAGCTTCCTTCTCCATCTCTTTGGAAGTTAGAAGGAAATGATGGTACAAAACAGGAAGTCCTCCCCATCTACCAGTCCCAGGAGTTCCTGAGAAGTAATGGCCACGAGGCTGCGGATGAATGAGAGGTGCCTGAGCCTACAGGCTAGACTGTCACTGAGGACAGATGCCCCTCCTGGGCTGGGAGAGCAGAGATTCCTCTTGGTGCCATTCGCCTTAACCTGTTTAATCCTCACTTCAGCACTTCTGGGCTTCCCTGGTGGCTCAGTGGTAGAGAATCCAGCTACCAATGCAGGAGATATGGGTTCAATCCCTACATCACAAAGATCCCCTGGAGGAGGAAATGGCAACCCACTCCAGTATTCTTGCCTGGAAAATTCCATGGACAGAGGAGACTGGTGGGCTACAATGCATGGGGTCACAGAAGAGTCAGACACAACTTAGTGACTAAACAGCTGAAACAGCACTTTACAGTAGACATTGTCATTCTCATATTACTGATGAAGAATCTGAGGTTCAGAGAGGATGAAAACCTTGGCCAAATATACACAGTTAGTAAGTGGCAGAGGTGGAATTTGGCCGGGCTGTCTGGTTCCAAGGCTTGAGGCCAGCCTAGAAGAACAGAGCTGGAAACATCCTCCAGGAGCCCTCAGGCCCAGAGGGGGATCCAGACCTCCTATTTCTCTCACTCTCCCTGAAGCCTTAGAACAAGGGGCCTTTAAAACCGGTCATCATATCCCAGCCCCTCACTTCACAGATCACAGTGCAGAAGCCCAGTGAGGAGAAGTCTTGAGGCTGGAGTCAGGCCTGGGCTCTTGACTCTCCATGTAGTCTTCTCACAGCAGAGCTGATACCTATCAAACTGGAGCCATAACTGAGGCCATCCCTGGGTCCCAGGGGCCTAGGGAAGTATCCCCACAGTGCCTGTGTGACTAGCTGGCTGGCCTGTTCTGAGGCAGCCACTTGGCATCACCTGAGAGGTGGGAAAGACCTCTGACCCCTAAGGTCCTTGCTGTGGGCCTCTGCCTGAGTCACCTCTTGGCTGGAATGGTGAATGCCACAATTAACTCACCCCTAGGGAAGGGGAACCCCAGGCCATGGGCCTTTCAGCTGTGATCCAGAATGGAGAGGTCTGGGGCCTCAGCAGGGCCCTAGGTACCTGGTGGGTGTAGTGAAAGGACAGTGAAACCTTACATTTCTCCCCTCTAATTCAAAGCGCTTTCAATGTCCTTTTTTTTTTTTTCAGGGCTCCTTGCAACCCTTAGAAGGTTGCCTGGTAGCACTCAAATCCACATCTGGCAGAGAAGGAAACTTGCCCAGATGATCCCCGCCTGCCTACAGGTCCTCCCGCCCCTGTGCAGACCCTGCACACCTTGAGGAGAGCCAGGCTTGCAGTCAGCAAAACGCCATGGGGATGGTGAAGTGTGATTTCTGAGGCTCCATCATAAAAGACAATGTGGCTTCCATCTTGCTCCCTTGGAACCACTTGCTCTGGAGGAGGCTGGCCGCCATGTTGGGAAGACACCCAAGCAGCCCTGTGCGGCTGAGGCTCCTGCCCACAGCCATGTGAGTGGCTCATCTTGGAAGCCTCAGTCAAGCTTTTCAGATGACTACAGTCCCAGCTGACATTTGATGTTAGAAAGTCACCCTGTCCGGTCTTTCCCAAATTGCTGCCCCCCAGAAATAGTGGGATGCAACGTTTGTTATTTTCAGCTCCTAAGGTCTGTGGTACACTGAGATAGATAACTATAGAGAAAAGAACAGCATGCCCACAGTCACATGGGCAGGTTAGGACTCCCGTTACCAGTGCTCTTTCTGCTGGAGAAACAGGGGCCTAGAGAGAGAACAGAGGGCAGCGGAGCCTTGAAAGTTAGAGGACTGGAGCCAACTTTCAGCCCTGCCAATCTCAAGCTGTGTGATCTCAGGCAAGTTACTGAACGACTCTGTGTTTGTTCATCTGTGAAGTGGAGATAGCAATATTGACTTGAATAAAACCTTGCTGCCAGGCTTAAATGTCTGGCCAAGGGCCTGGGTATCCTGCCTGTGGTATGGGTTGCTGGGGTTCCCCTAGCCAGCTGGGAGCCCCTACTATTTTCTCCCAACACTGAGGCCTGAACTCCACCACTTCTTACCACCCTCTAAGGGGCTGGAGCTGAGCCCCCAGGGTCTAGCTAGTTCTGAGCCTTTAGGAGGACAGAGCTCTGGGGGCTTGAGTTCAAGCAAGGCAGCTTGACATGAAGGTCCCGCCAGAGAAGCCCCCAAGTGAAGCCCCACCTTCACCACTGCTCTCAAGAAAGGGACTCAGAGAAGTACCTGTGCCAGTCAAAGAAAGGCCCAGACTTTCTACCCCTCCCTTGGCCCCAGCTTTCAGCCTTCTACCTGCCTGCTGCTGCCTGCGACAGAAAGAATCCCTTCATCTGCTGAGGGTATTTTGGGGCCATTTGGGGCTGGGGTTCCCAGCTGTTGGGGAAGTCCCTGACTTTCCTGAACCGAGTCGGAACCTTGTGTCTTGCTCAGCATCCCTTTGGTGACACAGGTTCCCGGTCCCTTGCAGAGAGCTTCCTGCTGCACCTGCCTCCCGCCCCCTTCCTCTGAGATGAGATGGTCCTGGCAGCGCTGTGCACCTTCCTGCCTCCTGCAGGCCTAGGGGCCTGGCTTCCACAGCTCAATCTGGTGGGGCCGCCCCCCAGCCCTCCCCGAGATCCCACAACAGGACCCGCTGTTATGCCTCGCCTGGGCCCTCGGGACTTCCCCTCCTGCTCTTCAAAGCACTTTCACACGCGTTCATGGGTTCGCGAACCGTCTAAAACCTACAGAGGACAGGGACTCAGGTCTGGCCAATGCCTGCTCACCAGAGTCCCCCAAGTTGCCATTTTCCTAGGGGGCTGCAATTTCTCCCCTGACTCCCCACTCCACCCCCTCCTGGGACCCAGCCTATTACCTGGCCACAGATTGTGCTGTTCCCTGGGCTGGCTGGTCATTGGCTGGCAGCCCTGGGCTTGGCTCTGTATTAGGTTTCCCAGGACATCCTGGTGCTCTGGGAGCCCCCAGTGTCCTGGGTCAGATGGATACTCGAATCAGTCATTACAGTCATGACACAGTGAGATCAGTTCTAGAATTGAGATACCAAAAAAACGACAGAAACCGCCTTTGTGACTGGGAAGATGGCTGGGGGAGGGGAGGGATCAGTGCCAGGAAAGCTACAAAGAAAGGGTGGTGGCACTGGAGCAGGTTCTGAAGACAGACATGAGTTGCACGGAGGTGTGTTCCAAACCTTAGGACCAAGTCAGTTGGGGCAGGGCCGTGAGCACTGTTGGCTCCAGGGAGCCCTGGCTTCATGGATTCACTGCTCTTGTCTCAGTTTCTCACCCGCAGAATGGGCACAAACACTGAATCTTCATGAAGTTTCCCTGAGGATTCAAGGAACAGTCTGAAAACTCTTAGCAAAAAGTAGTGCTCAAAGACAGCTATTATTATTACAATAAGTAAATGACGCAATTTGAGAAGCACCCCTTCCACTCTGAGGAGGAGACTTGATTAAGGGTCCCTTTCTCTCCAAGGAGGGGAAGGACAGGAGGGAAAGACATGCTTCCACAGCGTCACTATAATTATCATTTTTGATGGACTTGTCTTTTTGCTCAGGCTTACAGTTTTTTTGATGGGTGTGTAGTATTCCATTAAATGTGTAGACCACAGTTTCCTTAACCATTCCCTGTTGTGATTACTAGGGTATTTCCAAGATTTACAAATAATGGTTTAAGAAAAGTGACCGTCTTTATAGTTTTTTTATTTTTATAGTTCAACTATTTTCTTAGTCTTTCTTTACTAGAATTAAATTACTGAGCCAGAAGTTGTAAACTTTTTGGGGGGAGGGTGGCTTTTGTTAAAGCATTGTCATATTGCTTTCTGAAAGAGGTTGTAGCATGTACTAGCAGAATATGAATGTGTATTCTGGTTTCACCACAACTTTGGGGTTGGACTTTACCAAAGTTGTTTTTATAAAGGAGAAAAGAAAACCTGGATGACTTAATAAGTCTAAAAAAGTATCCAAATTTGCTTTGATTTGCATCTCTGCAATTGCTAGAAAGGTGGAATTTTCAAGCTTGTAATTAACGTTCATTTGTGTTTCCCTGAATGTCAGCTGTTCTGATGTTATTATTTGTGCATGTGTGTTTAACAAGTATTTATTTATTCGGAGCACCAGCTCTTCTACATAGTGAGTTCTGGACTGGGGAGTAGGCGTCCTGGGTTGCTCCTGCACTTGCCTGGTTCTGTGAATGTCATGGGGTCACTTTCATAATTTTTTACTTAATCGTTTAACACAATCCCAACTCAAACATCCCAGGACACTGGGCCCAGTGTATCTGGGGAGAGCCCAGAAGTGGGTCTCCAGGGAGGGGCACAGTATAGGCATTCCTATCCCCTTTTTGAAGGGGAATCCAGGAGTTCAGGGAGGGTTGTGGGGACTTTGTTGGGAGAGTCCTGATGGGACATGACTGTTGGTGGGCCAAGGAGATGGAGGTATTTCTGGAAGACAGGGCCTTGTGCCTTGCAACACAGAAGCCCTGGAAGGGAAAATCAACTGCTGCAAATGAGAACTTATTGGAATGAGGTTTGCACATTGTCTTTCTTTTAGGGAAGAGTGCTAGGGTCCTCCTCTAGGCAGAAAACTCTCAGGGGGCAGGGAAACACCTGCGGTTTGATAACTGAATGTCTATTCTTTTCTCCATCAGCCCCTCCAACCATCAGTCCGTCTAAATAGCCATCTATACACCCACAACCCACCCTCCCACTCAGCCACGCATCCACCCATCCTCCCACCCACGCATCCGCCCATCCATCCTTTTACTGATTCATTTCCCAGCGAACATTTATGAATGGTGGTGAACGGTTAACGGTGGCTTTCTGTGCAGCTTCCAGGGCTCCTTTCCAAAGAATTCCCAGGTCAGGAGAGAAGGTCTGGGTTGATTAGAGTGTCCAGAGCAGGAGCCTACTCGGTTTCGCCCTTCTCTGGGACGCTTGAGACCCACTGGAGCCTCCCAATCTCCTGAGTCCCTACCCCCACCCCCCAGCCAGGGGCGGGAGCCGCTCTCCCCGCCCCTCAGCCCAGCTGGGCTGGGCAACACCCCCTACCCCGAAGCAGCAGGATGCCCAGGGTCTGTCAAATCCGGGGCGGGCCATTCAAACAGCAAAAGGCGAGTGTGGCTTTCTTGAGTCATCTCTGCACGTGTGTTCTCCCATTTGTCTTGACCGCTAAGTAGCTGCGTTCCTGGAAACAGGAACTGGGTACCTAGTGCGCCTCGGGTGGTGGTGGAAGGGAAAGGTTAAGGCTGAAACTTCGGAGAAGGAGCGTCCTCTTTTGAAGTGACTTCGCAGCGTGCGGTTGGGGCCTGCGAGGTGCGCCGAGGGTCTGCGAGGTCCGCCCGCGCTTGCGCGGCTCCTGGTCTCTGGCACCACACGTGGGCGCAGCGCGCCACCCAGGCTGAGCTGGTGGGCGCAGGCTGCGAGCCCAGTCCTCCGCCCCGGCCCCGGGATGCGCGCCCTCCGCGCTGTGCTTGGTCTGTTGCTCCTGGGGGCGCTCCGAGCCTTCCCGCAGGTAAGAGGGTGACAGGATCCTGGAGAGGCGCCAATGAGCGACCCGGAGCCCCTTTCTTGCCATCGCTGCCCTGAGTCCGGACAGTGTAGGGCTGGTGGGACGAAGGGGGAGAACAGGGGCGCGCCACACCTCATTCCCTGACCAGGCGGGGTGAGGGGCCACAGGTGATAATGGGGGGGCGGCGGGGGGTCCGGAATCTGCAAGTATTCATAGGTGAGTGGTTGGCTGACAGGCTAGTGGGGGCGTTTTCTCCTACCCTTCCAGGGTGCTAGGATGGTTCATTCATTCATTCATTTAATATAAATGAGCAGAGGAGACTGCCTGCAGGAGATGGGTTGTTTGTGAGTGGGGGTCCTGGGTAGATCAAGTGAGGCCTGTGCGGGTCTGGGCAGGACAGGTAGGGGTCTCCTTTGACCAGAAGAGGTTGGTATTCAGTCTCTTTATGGGTCTAGAAAGGGAGGGAGAGTTGGGTGTGAGTGAGAAGCAGGCGGAGGGGGTCAGACCAGCCAGATCAGCTTTTCCTGCACTTGTCCAGCCAACCAACTCCCGTGGATTTCTCACTCTGGAGCATGTGGTGGGTGTCCATCCCTGGAAAAGGGTCAGAAGTGGAGCAACCGTCTGTTGTGGGAAGCCCCAGTACTGAATTTGGGGGCTGCTTTAGGAAAATTGAGCACTTACCAGTGGCCAGCACCCAGAGAGGCACGAGGTGGGGGAGAATTCAGATTAATCAGACGTGGTCTGCCACCTAAGCACTGAGTGCAGGGTTTGAAGATGAGACAGAGGTCCTAGTGGACTTCTGCATAGAACACAGTAGGTGTTGGTGAGTGCATGCTGTATATTGGTACAGAGGGCAGAGGCAGAAGCACCAACAGTGTGTTGAGGGAGGGGCGAGCCCCCACGTTAATCCTACAGGAGGAGGGATGTGGAGTGGGCATCAGGCTGAAGGAGCAAACGTGTAGGTGGGAAAGTGCACAAGCAGCTGCCCCCTTAGATCTTCAGTAGGGCAATGTGAAACATTTCCCCTCCGCCACACACACACACACACATCAGAGGGCAGAAGCATGCAGCTGACAGCATTATACGTTATGCTAGCCAGAGGCCCTGGCTAGAGAACCCCGTCCCAGCCCTCCAAGTCCTCTGCTGATAACCTGGGGGAGGGTGAAAGTCTGGGGCGTTAAGGTCTTGGCGAGGTTAAAAGGAAGGAAGGACTGTGAGAAGGGCTGGGGGAAGTTGCTAGCCATTTGTGGCTGGCACTCATGTCTTCCCTTTCTATAAAGTGAAATCACCCTTTAAATTAAAAAATAATAGGTATTTAATTACACAAGGGATAAATGAATATATCCTCAACGCAAAAAAAAAAAAAAAGCATACTGTTCATGGGGTACCCTTGGCAAGAATACTGGAGTGGTTTGCCATTTTCTCCTGCAGCGGACTGTGTTTTGTCAAAACTCTTCACTGTGACCCGTCCATCTTGGGTAGCCCTGCAAGGCATGGCTCATAGTTTCATTGAGTTGCACAAGCCCCTTTGCCATGACAAGGCTGTGATCCATGAAGGGAAAATCTTACAGATAAAGCTAAATTACTGGGCATCTCTTTATCCTGATTCCTTTGAAGATGTAGCCACCATTATGGCTTTGGTGTTTCCTCTGCGAGCTGTGTATGCATGCTAAGTCACTTCGGTCATGTCCAACTCTTTGTGACTCCATGGACTGTAGCTGGCCAGGCTCCTCTGTCGATGGGATTCTCTAGGCAAGAGAATCTACTCAATGCTGGAATGGGTTGCCATGTCCTCCTCCAGGGGGTCTTCCCGACCCAGGGATTAAACTCAAGTCTCTTAGGTCTCCTGCATTGCCAGGTGGGTTCTTTACCACTAGTGCCACCAGAGCTTTATAAATGCATGTCCCCATTATATCTATTTTATAAAAAATATCAGGTTTCCCATATATATTATACCATATGGAACATTTAGCTCTTTCTTCATTTGGCTTTTACCATGTCTGCAGTATATGTCTTGGAGAGCTTTCCACGTGAATACTTACAGATCCTCCACTTATCTTTCAAAATGCCATCTAGTATTCTACCAAAAGGGTAGGGGGCTCCATAGTTTATTAACGTCTGTCCCTGATGGATGGATAGTAGGGTTTCCATCATTGTTTTTTTTTGTTTGCTTGCTGTTGCAACATACAGCCCCATGTGGATGCTTTGGGGAACGTGCGTGCTTCTTACTCAGAGAAGAAGCTGAGAAGAGTGTATTGAGGCGCAGGGTGAAAATGCATTCAAATGAAAAGATGCCACAGAATTGCCTCCCAGGGTGACTAGACACTTTGGTCTCCCACCAGCAGGGTTTGAGAGTAGATTAGTGACTTCCCCACATCCCAACCGACTTTTGATCTTATCAGAGTTTTTATTTCTGTCACTGTGACCGGTGGAGAGGGCCATATCCTTGCTGTGTTTATTTGCATTTCCCGCCGACCCAGGAGGCTGAGTGTCCCTGGTCTGTCGGGCACTCAGACATGGGTCATTTCTGGGCAGGATTTGGGGTGCCAGTGGGGGCAGGGCTGCCTGCCCATCTCAGTACTCCCCCCACCTTCTAGCCTTCTTCCACCTCTGTTGCCCCAATAAAAACTTGGAAAGTTCATTATTTAAAAGGGCTTGAATCAGGGCTCAAACATTAAAGTCCTTTTTTTCTTTGCCCTCTGGTTTTATGAGACCCCATCATTTTGTGGTTGGATCTCTGAGGCAAGAAGGCTTTCTTGCTGTGTGTTACCTTCTGAGAAAAAGATTTAGCCTCTGATGCTTCACCCTAAGGCCTCCCCACATGCGATTTTGTAATGTGATCCAGGATTATTCTGGTGAGAGTACAATTCATTACCCGGAAAGCCTCCCCAACTTCTCTATCCTTTCATCGAGGTGTCAGGGGAGGGGGGCCAGGGGCAGGGAGGTCCAAGGCCTTTTCAGGAGCTTTGCCTCCCCCATCCTCCTCCAGGCCAGCGCTGAGGCTACAGCCAGCCTCCCTCCCAGACCTGTACTTCACCATTCCAGCTCCTTCGGACCTCTGCGCTGACTTAGCCATCCTGCTGAGGCAGGTTCTCACGCCTCCCATTGGGGTTTCCAGAGTTCAGTTCGGACCCCATAGAGGGGGTGCTGACCCAGGTGTACCAGCAGGAGGTGGGTGCAGGACAGACTTTCTGGTTTTGTCTTGGCAAGGGCTGTACCAGTTCTGCCTGGGGGGCAGAAATCCACTCTCTACCAGGAGGAGGGGAGCCGGAGAGGGGGCCCCTGATGTGAAAAAGTGGAAGGAGATGCCAGCTGGTCTTCCTCAGAAGGAGGCCTGGGCTGACAGGAGATGGTGGGGGAGCTTTACTCAGCTCGAGAGCCGTCAGTGCTGGGAGAAAGAGAGCGTTTACTGTAAGTTTCTGCTTCTGCTCCCACTCATATCTGACCTCGTCTCGTTTCTTGAGTTGTGATTCATGCTTAGACTTATACACATCTTCCTCAACCCTCCCTTCACCTCCAGGAACATTATTAGAAGGAAAATGAAGCCAAGGGATGTCTTAGGGGGGCCCCGGGAGGCTTGAGGGTCCTTGGCACGGTTGGTTAGTTAAGTCCAGCTTGGACCACATGTGGTCTTCTTTGGTCCTGGGTGCCCTGACCCTGCTGGTGGCTTGTCTGGGACCACGGTCCCCATTTTCCAAACAAGGATGTGGAGGCTCAGAGGCAGGGGAGGGTCTTGCCCACAGTTTCAGGACTGGTCAAGTCAAAGTAGGACCAGAGCCCCAGACGCTATGGACAGACGATCCAAAAAGGCAGCTCCAGGCAAAGCTGGTCCTCCAACTTCGCTCTCTCTTCCCCTTCCTGCCAGGGGCTGTTGGGATGAGGGGAGGAGCTTCGTTCTAGAGTCTTCGCTGCCTAGGGTCGAGAACCTAGGCATTCTCAGTGGCCTTGCTGGTGGAGAGGGTCTTTAATATGCCAATCAGTCCAACTACCCAATAAGTGCCTAACTCTTCAGGCCCATCCAAGTATTCACTCATTCAGAAAAATCTTAAAGGAGCAGCTGCTTGGTGCCAGGCCTGGCTCCAGGGCTTTTGTCCCAGGCTGTTCCCAGTAATCACTCAGCTTCTCATAGGCCTCTGGGGACAGGGTGCTCCCTTCCTTCCTCCCCAGGCACCTTATGCCACCCCGGGTCACTCTGGCATTGAGAAGTTCTCTAGGATAAGCTGAAGTCTATCTCTTCAAAGTGTTTGCCCATCGATCCTGGTTCTGGAAGCTGGGGCTATGTAACCAAGATGTGTCCACTTTTCTCAGAAATTTCTTCCAGTGAGATGAAGACTGCGACCCTGGCCTCTGAGGTCTCCTGGTCAGTCACTCCACCCAGGGCCTCCAACGTGTATTTCTCACATGGTATGGGCCCCAAGCCCGCTTTTAGCAATTCATCCATCCCACTAATATTTATAGTCAATCCTAAAAGAAATCGACCCTGAATATTCATTGAAAGGACTGATGCTGAAGCTCCAATAATTTGGTCACCTGATGCGAAGAGCCGATTCACTGGAAGAGACCCTGATGCTGGGAAAGACTGAAGGCAAAAGGAGAAGGGGGCAGCAGAGGGTAGAATGGTTAGATAGCATCACCAACTCAACGGACATGAATCTGAGCAAACTCCGGGAGACAGTGAAGGACAGGGAAGCACAGTGTGCTGCAGCCCGTGGGGTCACAAAGAGTCGGACACGGCTTAGCGACTGAACAACTGTATGCCAGCGAGTGTTCTGGATGCTGCAGGCGCCTCCGGGTCAGCTCCGCAGGTCTCTGCCTCCTGAAACTAACATTCCACCAGACTGACAGACAGTGACCAGACGGTGCCCCTTGCAGTGGAGAGAATTCTAACCTTAGAGTGAGAAGGGCAGCTACCCCAGTGGGGAAAGCAGGACGGTCTCTCCCTAGGAGGTGGGGTCACATAGAGGAGGGAAAGTTGGAGGAACAGGAAGGAGGCCACGTGTGTGGCAGGGGATGGCATGGGAGGGTGGTGGGGAAGTAGAGGATAACACACACCTCTGTGGCTGGAGGGTTTTGCGGGGTGGAGGAATGACATTGCGTACATTTTAAAGTTCCTTCTGGCTGCTGGGGGTGGAACAGAAGCCAGGCTGTTGCTGTGGTCCAGGGGAGATGTGCAAACAAAAATGTACTTTGGAGCTAGAATCCATAGGAACCACAGATGGACTGGGTGTGAGTGCAGAGGGCAAGATGGGAATGGGGAGTTCTGTCCAGATTTGCAGGCTCCATCCCTGGTTGAGTGGTGGTATCGTTTATGGAGTTGGGAAAACTGGACATGGATAGGGAAGAGTGTTTTGGAGAGAAGCAGGAGTTCTGTTTTGCCCACATCCGAGCGTCAAATGGGAGTTGAGGGTTGGAATCAGGAGCTCTGCAGAGCTCAGGCCCCTGATCTGGGGCTCTGGCACCAGAGATGACTTCACAGTTCCCGCTGTTGCCTGGGCTCAGGGGGACCTGGGAGCATCAACCCTCCTTCTGTGGAGCTGCCCTGCTTCTCTACTGATGTGGGCTAAGACCCCACATCTTTTGGGGGCCGCTATGTTACCCTGTTGATTCATCCCAACCCAAAGGTAGGGTCTTCCATTTGTCTTGTTAGCTGCTCAGTCAGTCTCTTTTGTGACCCCTGTGGACTGTAGCCTGCCAGGCTACTCTGTCCATGGGATTCTCCAGGCAAGAATACTGGAGTGGATTGCCATTTCCTCCTCCAGGGGATCTTTCCCACCCAGGGATTCAACCCCGGTCTCTTGTAGGGCGGGCAGATTCTTTACTTTCTGAGCTACCAGGGAAGCCCATTCATCTTGGTTACACTTTATTTTTTTGACTGCTCTGTGTGGCATCTGGAATCTTAGTTCCCCTACCACGGATCAAACTTGGCACCTCCTGCAGTGGAAGCGATGGACATTTAAGTTGTTTGTGCAGGACATGGACATTTTTGAAGATCATTATTTCACCTACCGCATCCTTCATGTCGTCTTTTTAAAAATTGAAGTATAGTTGGCATACTATATTTTATTAGTTCCAGGTATACAACATAGTGAGGGCTTCCCTGATAACTCAGTTGGTAAAGAGTCCACCTGCAATGCAGGAGAGACCCTGGTTCGATTCCTGGCTCAGGAAGATCCATTGGAGAAGGGATAGGCTACCCATTCCAGTATTCTTGGGCTTCGCTTGTGGCTCAGCTGGTAAACAATCCGTCTGCAATGCGGGAGACCTTGGTTCAATCTCTGGGTTGGAAAGATCTTCTGGAGAAGGGAAAGCTACCCACTCCAGTATTCAGGCCTGGAGAATTCCATGGACTACATAGTCCATGGGGTCACAAAGAGTCGGACATGACTGAGTGACTTTCACTTTACTTCATACAACATAGTGATTTGACATTTATATACTTAATGAATCAAGAATCACAATATCTAGTAACCATCTGTTACCAATATTACAATATTATTGACGAATATTGACAATATAGTCCCTATGCTGTACATTACATCCACATGGCTTATTAATTTTATAACTGGAAGTTTGTACTTTTTAATCCCCTTCACCTATTTTACTCAAACTCCTAATCTGTCAAGTCTTTTTTGGGAGGCAATAGAGCATCATGTTTGAGCTTCCCTGATGGCTCAGTGGGTAGAGAATCCACCTGCAATGCAGGAGACCGAGGAGACGCAGGTTCGATCCCTGGGTCAGGAAGATTCCCTGGAAAAGGAAATGGCAACCCACTCCAGTGTTCTTGCCTGGAAAATCCCATGGACAGAAGAACCTGGCGGGCTACAGTCCATGGGGTCACAAAGAGTCAGACATGACTGAGTGACTACACACACACACACACAGAGCATCATGGCTAAGGGTCAGCCTGCCAAGTTTATATTCTGCTTCTGACACTTACCACATGATGCTCTTGGGCAGGGTAAGTCACTCATCTGGGCCTCAACTTCCCTATCCGTAGAACTGGGATATTCTATCTAGCTATCTTGTAAGACTGTTGGAAGATTATACGGGATGGTAGAGGAGAGGTGCTGAGAGCAACTCCTGGAATGTGGTGAGGCCTTGTGAGAGGTAAGCCGTTATTAAGTGCCTGTTGTATGCTAGGCATCATGGGTGCAGGATGAAGGTGAACCAGTTCCAGTCCCTGCCCTCCAGGGCGGCAGCGTGAGAAGTGGGACATGGGGCGGGGGAATGCCATCAGTACTGTGTGAAGAACTGTCCAGGTCTGCGAGAGCCCACAGGGGCCCGTCCTCACCTCCACCTGGATTGATGGGGAAAAGCTTTTGGAGGGAGGGAGGAGGTGGCCAGGCCGCAGAGCCTGGGACAACAGGTTCTGCCCCATGGATGATGTCAATGTCCTCACAAACATCTGGGTCAGATGGCATGGCCGCATGGGTGTTCAGGGTGGACTTGCTCTTAAAGCTCCATCAGCAGGTTTCATGTGGGGGCCTTTGAACCCCTGGGGGCTGAGGACTCCCAAAGGCATCATCCACGGCCTCATTTCACTACCTGCTGCAAACCCCATGTGGTTCAGGGGAGGGCATGGTCCCCTGAGATGGTTCCAATCCTGCAGCTCCATGAAACCCATAAACCAAACCTTCACTTCCCACCCAGGACATGTGCTCTCTCTACTGCTGAGTCAGGTCAGGGGCACCAAGGGTTCTCTCTATCCCAACAGTCAGTGGGGGCTGGCACTGGCCTCCCCCACATGTAAGCTGGTAGGAAGCAGAAGGGCAAGGAAACCTGCTGGCCTCTTCTAGGCAGGTAGGCTGATGCCAGGGTAGGGCACCTCCAAGAAGGGGAAGAAAGCCAAAGTACCCCATCTTTGACCCTCACCACCATCACATCCTTCCTCATTAACACCATTGAAGTTTCCTTGGCACTGCCGGTGTCACTTGGTGGCTGGTGCTTCTGAGGACTGTTATTCCAGGGCTGAGGTGGATCTTATCATGTCTTAGGTACAGCCGAGTGTGCATCTCAGACACTTGCTGCAGCCCCAGAACTTTCAGGAAGGCTCTCATCTGAGCAACAGGCTCACCTGGCTGGCCTGGGGCTTCACTTGGGCAGGAGGAGCATCAATAGGAAGTGAAGAGTAAGACGTTGCAGAATTGGGACTCCAGGCCAGATCTTGGTTATGTTACTCACCTCTGCCTTGTCCATCACCTTGCACATTAGCTGCTCTGCAACCTTCAGTGGCTCCCTATTGCCCCAAGGCCACATTTCCCTAAGTCACTTCCAGAGAATAGTCGTCCCATGAGGCCAGGGTTCTATAGCCAACTGAGTTTGGGAAACAGTTTGTCTCTCTGCACCCATCTCTCCCCACTCCTGTTCCCAACCTTTCCTTGGAGAATCCGAGAGCAAGTCAGGAGATAAAAGGCTTGGAGAGACATCTCAAATGGAGTGCAGTGATTCTCTGCATTTTGGTTTTGATTTTTCTTGTACCCTGCTGACATCCCGTGGAAACAGTGTTTGCTGGAACGCAATGTGGAAAAGGAAGAGTTCAGTGCAGATATCTGGTCCTGAGTTCCGGGCCTCCCGTCCTTCTGCTCCCACTGTCCAGCCCATCGAATCACTGAGTGCCCCACAGCTCTGCTCCTTCCAGCCTTGGTACTTTTGCTTCTGTGAAGCCTTTTACTTAGGATGGCCGCCTGTCAAGAATCCTTAAAAAAAAAGTAAAACCCAAAACTAAAAATGGAAGTTCTCCTCTTCCAAAAAGTCATCATGGGGACTTCCTTGATTGTCCAGTGACCACAACACCACACTCCCAGTGCAGCTATGGGGCCAGGATGCATGGAGCCATACACACTCCCCCTCAGCTCCCTGGAGACCAGAGGTAGGAACCAGATCTTGTTCTTAGATGTGACAGCTGTGAGGAATAGTGCCAGGGCCAGGGCAGGGCCAGACTGTGGGTGTGTTTGAGGTCCGGGAGGAGGATGACTGCAGTTTCACGTGGTCTCTTGGTCTGGACCTCACATGAACCTTCAGGGTCGAGGGAAGGGTTTAGGGCACCCAGGATTGTTGTTTTTCAGTCACTAAGTTGTGTCCGACTCTTTGCGACCCTATGGACTGCAGCACGCCAGGCTCCCCTGTCCTTCATGATCCCCTGGAGTTTGCTCAAACTCATGTCCATTGAGTCGGTGATGCTATCTAACCATCTCATCCTCGGTCGTCCCCTTCTCCTTTTGCCTTCAATATTTCCTATTATCAGAGTCTTTCTCAATGAGGAGTCGGCTCTTCGCCCCCAGGACTAGCAGACTTACAAAGCTCAACCTGTTGGCAGAATAGCATAGTGGTTACTTAGGAGCAGGGCTGTGGTCAGAACACCTGTAGCCTAATCCCTGGAACCTTATATAGCAAAAGATACCTGTGTTCAACCCCTGGGTCAGGAAGATCCCCTAAAGGAGGGCATGGCAACCCACTCCAGTATTTTTGCCTGGAGAATTCCATGGACAGAGGAGCCTGGCAGGCTACAGTCCGTGGGGTCGCAAAGAGTCAGACACGACTGAGAGACTAACAGATGGCAAAGAGAACTTTGGAGATGTGATTAAGGGGACAGACCTTGAGATGGGGATTTTCCAGGTGGGCCCAGTGTCCTCACATGCGTCCTTAAACGCAGAGGAACTTTCCTGGCTGCATTAGAGGTAGATGACACAGAAGGAGAGGCGTATGTTACAGGAGAAGGACTTGACCTAGCATTGTGCACTTTGCAGATGTAGGAAGGGGGCCATGAACCAAGGAATCCAGCAGCCTTTAGAGGCTGGGAACGACCTTAGTTGAAAGTGTGCAAAGAGACAAGTCCTCGGTCTTTAAACAAATTTTTTTAATTTTGGCTGAGTCAGGTCTTAGTTTTAGCATTCTGGATCTTTGTTGCATCATGCAGGACCTTTAGCTGTGGTGCACGGACTCTCTAGTTGTGGCACATGCGCTCAATAGCTCAATGGCGTATGGGATCTTAGTTTCCCAACCAGGGATCAAACCCACTTCCCCTGCATTGCAAGGCAGATTCTCAACCACTGAACCACCAGAGAAATCTTGGGCCCTCAGTCTTAACTATTAACACAGGGAAATGGATTCTCCCCTAAAGCCTCCAGCAAGGACACAGACTTGCCCACATCTTGTTCTAGCCTGCAGAGACCTGGCCTGGATGGGGGTGATCAGGGAGGGGGTCCTCTGGGAAGAGGCATGCATGCGTGAAATCTGAAGGAAGAGTCGAGGTGTGCTGGACCCAGGGGAACAGCATGTACAAGGCTGCTGGAAAGACGGAGGGAGTAGGCGTGCACACAGGCCAGATGGCCAGGGCTGGTCCAGCAGTGTCTCTTGGGCCCCTGTCAGGACTCTGGGCTTTATCCATAGTTCAGTTGGAAGCTTTCTACTCATCTTCAACAGGGTGTAAGGGAGAAGACCAGATCTGTGTTTGGAAAACATCGCTCTGGCTTCTGAACTATGAGTGGGGGATGAGGGATGGGGGGGATGTAAGGAGACCCTGGCCTGCCATTCGCAAGTCCAGATGGGGAAGAGGTGAGGAAGAGCTGGGGTACTGAGGGTAGAGCTGGAGGTTAAACAAACAGGACTCGGGATGCAGAGCCTGGTGGATAAGAGCCTGTGCCAGATAGCCAAATTCTGGCTCTAATACTGCCTAGCTGTGTGACTTGAGGCAAGGTTCTTAACCACTCTGTGCCTCAGTTTCCCCATCTGTAAAATGGGATAGATGGTAGGTCTAGGTGAGGCCTGGGATTCTGCATTTCAAGCAAATTCCCAAGTGGTGCCCATGCTGCTGGGGTCAGGCACCTCACTTTGAGTAACAGAGGTGGAGAGCTCCGGGGTGGGGGTGGGGCACATCTCCCAGCTCTGCCCTGCTCCGGCCCTGTGGGTATTTTGCATCTTATCTGACTCCTCCACCTCCCATCCCTCCCGCCTGCCACCCAGCTGTGGACTCTCGGCTCCTACAGGTGTGGCCTGCCTCTTGTTTCTGCAGCTGTGACCAGGTGGGGCTTTCTGAAAGTGAAATTTACCAGGTTTTGTAGGGAAAACCAAACCAACCTGAAAATAGATCTAGAAATGGGAAGGTTTCATGCCACTCTTTATCTTGATGCCACTAAGCCTGAGCCACACGACTCTGGTTACACAGCTCATCACTCTGTGGACATCTTGCCCTGCCTCAAACCTGCCGGGGAACCCCACCCAAAAGCCCCCCTCCCAGGCCTTGGGCTTCCCCCTCCCACTCTCCCCTTTCTGACAACCCCTTCCCTCCCAGAGCACGGCCTGGCTGTCGCTCCCCCCTTCCCCGGGGGGCAGCAGGAGCCGATGGGCCATCCAGGGTCTGGGCCTGTGGCCAGCCGAAACTGGCAGCCTCTCAGAATTCAGAGACTGACATAGATGACAAGGCTGCTGTGTTCTGTGTTCTACGCCAGGAGCTGGTATGGGTGGAGGGCCCAAGTGAGCGGGTGGTGGGAAATGACTGGGGTGGGGGGCAGTGTGGCAATGAGGAGATGGCAGAGGGGGCAATGAATGGGGCCAGAGGGTGAGGACTGAGACTAGGGTGTGAGACAGGGCCAACTTTGGCGGGGCGGGGGTGGGGGGGGCTCAAGGACAGCTCTGCAAAGGCAAAGCTCAGGGCTTTGATTCCACCCCTTTCTAGTTTCTGGGCTGGGAACACCCTGGGAAGATGGGGTTGCCTCTTGCACAGAAGCGCCAGCCCTGGAGGGCGTCCTGGCGCCCGTCAGCCCTCCAGCACAAGGTGGGTTTCTGGGGTAGCCCTGGAGTTGCCAAATCAGCTGACTAGACTCAGAGCCTGGGCAGGCTCTTCACTTCTCACAGATGGATTTCTGTGGTAATAGGGTTTCACAGGGCCTTTGGGTTGCCAGTGCTGTTGTTTGTTCTGCAACAGCATGTGTACCTTGCACTGACCCATTTTCTCGGTGCTTGTAAAACCATTACATCATAGGCACAAAAAGTCCCCAGTATCTTTTCCAGAGAAGGCCAGCCACAGGGGCCTGGGGACGTTTAGGGTGAAGGCTAGGGGACAGGGTTGAGCTATGCCGCAGCCTGGACTCCACCTGTCTCTGGCAAGGGGTGAGGGGAGTGGGGATCACCCCTCCATGGGGTTAAGGGGATCAGCGCCTTCCCGCATAAGCCCCACATGGCGAACAGAGGCCCCCAAGTCCTCTGCTGTCTTGAAGGGACTCTGATCGCTCCAGCTGGAAATCCTGGCTGAAATCCCACCACCCCTGGGGATGGCGAGAAGATAGCACCCCCTGGTGGCAAGCTGTGTATTTACACAGATTTCCTTGAAAAGAAGGCCCTCCTAGATGGCTCAGTGGTAACGAATCTGCCTGCTGATGCAGAAGACCTGGGTTTGATCCCTGGGTTGGGAAGATCCCCTGTGGCAACCCACTTCAGTATTCTTGCCTGAAAAATCCTGTGGACAGAGAAGCCTGGAGGGCTACAGCCCATGGGGTCATGAAGAGCCAGACTCAACTGAGTAACTGAGCACCCATGCACGCACGTTCCTTCCTGAGCACTTAGAACCCTGGAGGCGCTATTATTTACACATGCTGTTTTGTACAATTGCTTTAGTTTTGTCTCTCTTTATGTATATATGTATTATGATGACGATGATGGTCATCATTTTTTACTGTTTGCTAGTTAATTGCAGACATGTTGATCCTTCACTCCTAAATATTTCAGCATGTTTCTTCTATAACAAGGACACTGTTACAGAAACAAGCTTTTGGGAATTCAACATCGATAGAACATAATCAGATAAAAAGCCTGTATTCAAATTTCACCAGCTATCTCAATCTTCTTTACAGCAATGTCCCCCTTCCCAGCCTGATTCAGGATCCAATTCAGACATTGCATTCAGTTCTCTTATCTCTTTAATGTTCTTCTTTTTTTTTCTGAAACATTCCACAGTTCTTCCTCATCTTTCATACACTGGCATTTTAAAGAGTTAAGGCCAGCAGGTTTGTAGAATGTCCCTCAGTTTGGGTTTGTCTAATGGATATCTGGGTTTGTCTCATGATATGATTCAGACTATGGACTTTTGGTAGAAAGACCACAGATGTGATGTGATGTCCTTCTCAGCACATTGGACCTTTTTTTTCATTTTTAAGATTTACTGCTCTTAAAAAATTAATTAATTTTTGGCTATGTTGTGTCTTAGTTCAGCCCATAGGCTTCTCTTTAGTTGTGGCCTGGCCATAGCTATCCCAAGGCATGTGGGATCTTAGTTCCCTGACCAGGGATCAAACCTGAGTCCCCTGCATCACAAGGCAGATTCTTAAGCACTGGACCACCAGGGAAGTTCCTGGACCTTTTTTGTTTTCAAAATGGGCAGCCTGAGGACCAGATACTGGGAGAGAAGTGGGGACACAGTGAAGCTCAAAATCTTCTGTGATTAGTTGCTGTGTGACTTTGGGCAAGTAACTGCACTTCTCTGAGCTGAAGTTTCCTCATCTGTAATGTGGGGTAGTGATATGGCCCCAAAGGGCTGTGTGTGCTTAGTCCCTCAGTCATGTCTGACTCTTAGTGACCCCACGGACCGTAACCCACCAGGCTCCTCTGTCTGTGGGATTTCCCAGGCAAGAATAACTGGAGTGGGTTGCCATGCCCTCCTCTAGGGGATCTTCCCAACCCAGGGACCGACTCATGTCTCTTACATTTCCTACACTGGCAGACGGGTTCTTTACTACTAGGGCCAACATTCACATGTGTGTGCTAATGCTCAGTCGCTCCAGTTGTGTTCAACTCTTTGTGACCCCATGGACTGTAGCCTGCCAGGCTCCTCTGTCCATGGGATTCTCCAGGCAAGAATACTGGAGTGGATTGCCATGCCCTCCTCCAAGGGATCTTCCCAACCCAGATCTCCTGCACTGCAGGTGGATTCTTTCCCATCTGATTCACCAGGGAAGCCCCCCAGAGTGCTAGGGGTGGCCTAAAGGAGGTGATGTGTGGCTCATAGTTGGGGAAGAGTGACTTGTAATGCCATGGATGCCCTCTCCACTGACCCAGGGTGAGGTGGCGGGAGATGGAGGATAAGCGTTTGTGCTCCCCTCCGCTGTGCCCCTGGGCCCTGGGGAGAGTGAGCAGGGCCACGTCCCCCTGAGTCCATAGCTATCCGTGAGAGGAGCAGGCAGGCCAGGAGGGGAAAACCCAGACCAGGGCCCCAGAATTTCCCTCACACTCAGCAGACTTGGCAGGGCTGAACCCTCAGCTCCCCACTGCCCGCAGCTCCCCGCAGCCATAGGCTTCCAAGTGCGCACGGGTCAGGGAGAAGCTTGGGCTGTCCTGGCAGGTTTCGGCCCCTAGAGAGTGCCTGGTGCCCCCAGTTTACTTGAGAAGAATGAGATTCTGCTGGAGCAGAGGGCTGGGCACAGGTGGGCACACAGAATGTCCCCAAGGCCCTGGGCTTTGGGTAACATGAGACAGACAAGTACCGTGTGACTGGTGTTTGCAAATGTAGGTTATGTTTATTATTTCAAATTTATGTGGCAACACTTCAGATGTGCAAATAAAGAAGAGAAGAACATAATTGACGTTCCCTGTGTCCGCCTTCCAGCCACACTGCCTCCTTGCTGCTCTGTGCCCATAGCAGAGTGTTCACATATTATTTCATTGTTCCCTCAGGTGGAGAGAAGAGTAGGGAATCCCCTTGGGCCAGCCAGGCCTCTCCCGGCAGGTCAGTGGTTTCTGCTTTCTTCCCCCAAACCAAGAAAGCCCCTGCTTAATCCATCCCATGAGTGGCCACCTCCTGTCTGCCAGCCTCCATCTCCTCAAATGTTGAAGATAAAGAGGTGGGACACAGCTCCCTCCTTCCCTGTCTCCCCCACCTCCCTCCCACGCTCCCTTCCTGGAGCTCCTCATTTCCCAGAAACCTGCTTCATTCTCCCCTCTCGTTCACCAGGAAGGACGATGGTCATTCCTCCAAACTTTCATGAACACTGCCTAATGAAGGGGCTTAGCTTTCAAGGAGACCTGGAAACATGTGGAAGAGCATCGTGAAAAACGCCTATTCCTAAGAATTCCTTGGTGGTCTGGTGGTTAGGACTCAGGGCTTTCATTGCCGTTGGCCAGGGTTTGATTCCTGGTTGGGGAACTAAGATCCTGCAAGCCGTGTGGTATGGCCAAAAAAAAGAAAAAAGCCTATTCCTGAAAAAAGTAAATCTTGGTCCCTACTTCACACCATGCACCAAAATGAAACCCAAATAGAAAAGGTTAAGTAATACCATCCAGAAGACAACGTAAAAGAATATCTAACTGGGGACTTCCCTGGTGGTCCAGTAGCTGAAATCTCTGAGCTTCCAATGCAATGGGCCCAGGTTCGATCCGTGGTCTGGGAACTAGATTCCCATGAAGCAACTAAAGATCTCACGTGCTGCAGAGAAGATTGAAGACTCTACATGCTGCAACTAAGACCCAACACAGCCAACAAACAAATGCTAAGAAAATACCCACTCCAACCCTTTAAAAAAAAAAAAAGAATATTTAAATACATTGGGCAGGCAAATGCTTCTCCATAGGACATTAACAATAAAAGAAAAGATTGATAAATTGTACTTCATTGAAACTGAGGACTCTATTCATCACAAGACTCCTTTAAGAAAGTGGAAAGGCAAAACAGAAGGTAGGAGAAGATATTTACAGCACATGTATTCAGAAAAGACTTGCATCCAGAATATATAAAGAACTCCTACACATCAGGAAGAAAAGTCAGATAATCCAATTAAAAAAAAAAATGGCCAAAAGACCCGAATAGGCATCTTACAGGAGAGAATATTCAAATGGCTGATAAACATGTGGCAAAGTACCCAACATCATCACTCATCAGAGAAATGCAAATAAAAGATCAATGAAACGCCACTATAGGCTCACCCAAATGGCTAAAACTTTACAAACTGACAATACCAAGTGTTGACAGGGATGTGGCGCAATTGGAACACACACACTGCCATGAGATGTCAGTACAACTTAGAAAACTGTATGGAGAACCAATCAATGCTGAGTGACCCAGCAATTCCATACCTAGGTATGTCTTCAGCAGTAATGTGTACACAGGGCTTCCCCTGTGGTTCAGGGGTAAAGAATCTGCCTGCAATGTAGGAGATGTGGGTTTGATCCCTGAGTCAGGAAGATAACCTGGAGAAGAAAATGGCAACCCACTCCAGTATTCTTGCCTGGGAACTCCCACCAACAGAAGAGCCTGGCGGACTGTAATCCATATGATTGCAAAAGTGTTGCACAGTACTTAGAAACTAAAAAACAGCAACACAACATTGTGTACATATGTGCACCAAAAATATCGGTATAAGAAAGTTCCTAGCAGGGTTATGCATAATGATCAAAAAGTGGAGACAACCCAAAGGCCCATCAAGAGTAGAATAGATAAAGTGTGCATATCCATAGGTTGCAATAGTGCAAGGCTGCTGGAGTCCAACTCCAGCAGCCAGGGATTCAACCTGAAAAGAGGAACGGTGTCAGCGAGAGAAATGAGGCAGCCTCTCAGTTTTCTTTTGGACTGCCTGTTTATTTCAAGTTTAAGATTCTCTTTTATACTTTTACAAAAACATTAGGCCAGAGGTTTGACATTTTCAGTTCCCCCTCTCCCAGATTTATTATCTCCATAAATCTTGTTGCTCTTCAGATTTCCTGCTTCAGTGATTCTCTCAGAATCAGCCTTATCATCTATTATCTACCTCTTCTAATGTGTCATATAGTTAACTTGTGATTACACTGTAACTCATGCTACATTCCTCAGTTTACTACTTATCTTCTTAAGTCCTGTTTGCCCCTAACATCCTGAGCTCACTATCTCTTAAAAAAGGCTTCTAGCTATAGTGTCTCTAAAAATTCCTAACTTCTATAAGCTATAGTAAAATATGCTAACTTTACAACATTCCTTAAATCTTTAACTTCTAACTATTTTAATTATTTCTAAGCCCTAAATTCAGTAAACTCCTTTGCCATAAACATTCTCCTCACAAATAGGCTTCAGATATCAATCCCTCCCATGGCCTCAAGCTTACGGCCTATGTGCTCATCCTGGAACACTCTTTTGTAAAAGTCCTTGAACAAATGTCAATGATTAACTTTATGAATTGTTTTCTGAGCACAGCTGCAGAAGGCTTTGTGCCTTCTCATGCTCCTTTCAAGAACAATAAGCACCTTAATATTCCTTTTCAGTCAACTCAGCCGAGGAGAGGAAAGGACAAGTCAGAATTACAAGGCCTAACTCCTTCATCCCGGGATCCGTGCCTGCAGAATGAGTAGAGGGGGCTGGGAGCTGTGCCTCCATTTTGTCAGTAATGCCTAACGCGGCTCCCGACGCAAGGCAGTGAACTTGAATGAATGGTTACTATTTGCAATAATGCGAGTGATTCCCACATTAGAATTTTGAATTAAAGAAGCCAGTTGTCAGGGTGTGTGTGTTTCTATACAGGTGAAGTATAAAAGCAGACATCATGTGTCTCTGGGTGTAGAAGTCAAGGTAGCGGGGGGCCTTCTGTGGTGGGAAGGGGCAGGAAGGGGTTCTGGGTACTAGTGTCTTGTTTCTGGATCTGGGAGCTGGTGGCAGAATGTGTCTATGCTGTAGAAATTCAGTGCATATGTACTTGAGACCTGTGTGATTGTCTGAATGAGAGTTAGACGTCAACAAGCAAGTTTACCAAAGATTATTTTTTGAAAGGATATATGTTTTTATTTCCCTGGAGGAGAGCATGGCAAACCACTCTAGTATTGTTGCCTGGAGAATCCCATGGACAGAGGACTGGCAGGCTACAGTCCATAGGGTCTCACAGAGCCAGACATGACTGGAGCGACTTAGCGTGCATGCATACACATGTTTTTGTTTTTGTTTTTTAAATGTTTATTTTAAAATTTATTTTTGGCTGTGCTGGGTCTTCGTTGCTACTCAGGCTTTCCTCTAGCTGTGGTGAGTAGGGGTAACTCTCTAGTTGCAGTCTGTGGGTTTCTCATTGCAGTGGCATCTCTTGTTGCGGAGAATGGGCTCTGGGGCACGTGGGTTTCAATAGTTGCGACGTGTGGCTCAGTAGTTGGGGCTCCCGGGCTCTAGAGCACAGGCTCAATAGTTGTGGCACATGGACTTGGTTGCCCTGAGGCATGTGGGATCTTCCCAGATCAGGGATCGAACCCATGTCTGCTGCATTGGCAGGCAGGATTCTTTACCAGGGAGCCACCAGAGGAGCTCTTACCAGAGATTCTTATTGCTGGGCCCATGCTGGAGGCCAGGAAGGAGGCGAGTGAATTATTCTCTGGGAGAGGGGATAGGGACTGGGACCTGGTGGAGGAGGTAGGGATACTGGTCCAAAGAGGCCGAGAAAACTTGCTGATGGGTTGGGTGTGAGCACTAGAGTAGAGGGTCAAGGAAGAAGTCAAGGTTTGGGGTCTGAGTTACAGAAGGCTGGGGATGCCCCCATCGCTCTAGGGAAGACCAAAGGTGGAGCAGTTTCGAGGGAGTTTCTGTCCTGACTACTATAACATGAGGTTCCATTTCAGGCCTCGTCTTGACAGCAACTGGATACCAGGCCTCCTGGGACCTGAGGGGCAGGAGGGAGGGTGGGGGTCTGGGACCCTCCTGGACTTACCAATGTGTTTCATGCTCCAGAGGCGAGCCCCTGAGGATGACTGTCTTGGAGACCTCAGCCGCTACTATGACAAGGCTGCCAGGAAGTGCTGTCACCGCTGTCGTGAGGGTGAGTGGGGGTTGCTTTGGTGGGGACGAGGGGAATTTTGTCCTCAAGTTACAACTCTCTGGGGAGACTGGTAAGTGGGAACTACCAGAGTCAACATCGTCATTGTCATTGACTGTGGGTTTCTGAAGGCCGTCCCTTTGTAAGTTTTTGTTTTTAATGACTGTGTGCATGCTAAGTCACTTCAGTGTTGTCCGACTCCTGGGGACCCCATGGACTATGGCCCACCAACTTCCTCTGTCCATGGGATTCTCCAGGAAAGAATACTGGAGTAGGTTGCCATGCCTTCCTCCAGGAGGTCTCTTAATTACTACTCTTTATTGAACATTCTGGCTTCCCTGGTGTCTCAGTGGTAAAGAATCCACCTGCCAATGCAAGAGACGTGGGTTCTGTTCCTGGGTCAAGAAGATTCCCTGGAGAATCTTCTACCCACTCCAGTATTCTTGCCTGGGAAATCCCATGGACAGAGGAGCCTGGCAGCTTACAGTCCAGGGGGTGGCAAAGAGTCAGACATGACTGCGCAACTAAACAACACTTAGACGCTCGCTGCACGTGTACTGGTCTGGGGCCTCAGGTGTGTTGCATCATCTTATCAGCTCCTCATGGTTATCCTTTACTGTTGCCATTTTGCAAATGAGGGTGGGGATGCTGGAAGGTTAAGCAAGTTGCCCAAGGTCACAGAGATAGAAAACAAGGGAGCTGACTGCGGCCAGATCCCAGGGTTTTGTGAACCCCAAAGCCTGGGCCATCAACACCCCCTGACCACCCCTCATTTCCAGGCCTACAAGCCCTTTGCAGGCCTCATCTTTCCTGCTCTGGGAGCACGTTTGTCCAGGGCTGCCAGGACTACAGCTCTCTCGGGGGCAAATCTCCCTGCCCAGAGCTCACTTCCTGGAAGGCTTGCACCATGCCCCCCCCTCAACACCCTATCCCCAGCACAGTGATGGGCATAAAAGGTAGATGACAGGCACCATCAGGAAATCCTTCTGGAACAGAGATGAGCCTGTTTGCCCCACTCTGCAGATAAGTCTAAAGGTCACAAGGTCATAAAACATTCCCATCCTCTGTGGTTATCACAAGTCCCAAAGCATATCCAGTGGCCTTAGCTAGGTGGAGTCATGAGATGAAGTTCAGCCATGGTCTCTGATATCTGGGAACAGGGACTCATGGGGGAGGAAAGATATTCATTGTTATGTCAGCAGAGGGCATGAGGGGCAACTGCACCTACACTCTGAGGACAGCAGGCTTACACTCCACCCAGTGCAGGACAGGAAGTGGGCAGGGGTCTGCGGGACAGGTAGAGGGGCCAGCATTGCTGTCTGGAGGATGGTGACAGGCCATGGTGCCCAAGATCACCAAGGCTGTGTGCCCTGAGCTGGCAGTAACCCTGCTCAGTCTGTTCCCTGTGGGCTCTTTGCCGCACCAAGAGGGCAGACTCAACCTGTGCTCAGGCCACCCAAGGACAGAGAGAAACGTTGTGGGAAAGAATCTGATATTTTTTATTTCTAAAACATGATTGTAAGAAATCATTGTAGCAGAAAAGTAGAACTCAATTGGACTTTCTTGCCTTTATTTTATGGTTCAGTGTTGTTTTGGAACATACATAACAAGTGGGGCCCCTTGCTTTTCAGTACTTGGAACTTCACCCACATAGCCACAGATGAGGGGTCGCATATGGCCGGTCAGCCACACAGCCACCCGCCCATGTACATGCTATCGTTTCACCCACTCACTAACCTGTCCATCCCTTCCTCTTCTTGTCTCCTTCCTCCTATCCTCCCCCTTCCTATTTTTGCTGCCACCTATCCTACATACATCTACCCATCTGTCTCAGTCTGCTCAGGCTGCCATAACAAAATACTGCAGACTGGGGACTTAACAACAGACATATTTTCTCATAGTTCTGGAGGTTCTTAAGTCCAAGATCAAGGTTCCAGCAGGGTTTGGTTTTGTTTCTGGTGAGAAATCTCTTCTTTGCTTGCAGACAGATACTATCTCATGGCAGAGAGGGAGGGAGGGAGATCTCTTCCCCTTCTTACAAGGCCACCAATCCTATCTGATCAGGGCCCCACCGTGTTGACCTCATTTAACCTTCATTACCTCCTAAAAACCCAATCTCTAAATATTGAGTTGGCCAAAAAGTTCATTTGGGTTTTTCCACAACATTGTCAGAAAAACCCAAATGACCTTTTTGGCCAACTCAGTACATTGGGGGGTTAGAGATTCAGATACGGATTAGGGGGTTAGAGATTCAGATATGTATTGGGGGAGTACACAGTTCAGTCCATAGCACTGGACACCCTCCGCATCCATCCCTGATCTATCTCCCCACCTTCTCCCATCCCGCTTTTATCCACTCTTGCACCCACATCCATCCAACAGTTATTTATTGTTCGTTCTTACACTGATGTCACTTATCACCTTTCCAGCTTTTTCTCTCTTGGCCTTTCTACAGGAACTGCTCTGCTTGGTGTCCTCTGAACCTACTGTATGCTTTCAAGTTCTGGGCCATTGTACATGCCTGTCTGCACCCAGGACGCCCTCCCCGCTACCTCTAGTCTGCCCTCCTGGCACCCTTCCCTCCACAAAGCCTTCCCCACCAGCCCAGGTTATGTGGCTGGCTGTACACCACATCTTCCCAGGGGAGCAGAGGTCAACGTTCCAGGGTGGTGTGGCCCACAGGGCTCTGATTTTCCATAAGACCCACAATCCCAGCTGCAGGGAGAAAGACAGACACTTCCTTTCCATGCCCTTCATTCCCTTTGGCACCAGCCTGGCTGGGCTTTGATGAGGAGTGAGTGGAAAGAGCGGGTGATATCCCAGTCCCTGGCTCCCTCTACTTAGATGCTGTGGAGGGAAGAGGGGTGCTCCCTCTCCCCACATATTCCCTCTCTGAGGCCCAGTGACTGGGGTGACTGAGCACCTGATGCTGGTGTGGTGGGCGGGGCATTTTGCTGGAGTTTTATTGACCTTGTGCTTCCGGGCATGCAAGAGAGGAAAAATGAAAAACCCACAAAAACCCCTTCCTCTGTCTCTCGGGGAAATTTCTGACATTTTGCCCGCCGCCTGCAGTCTGCACTCAGCTGTGTATGGGGGCAGCTTGGTGGAGGAAGGAAGCAGGGAGACCTTTGAGACTGAGAAACGATGTCATCAGGTCTCTCCTCCCACCCAGGCCTGTTATGCTCTTTTTAGCATCCTCGACAGTTGATCCCCAGCCCTCTGCTTACACACTCCCCAGTGGCAGGGAGGTTATTCACTTGATTCATAATAACAGCCACAGTTATCACTGATGAAGCATGTTCTGTGCCAGTGCTGAGCCCGGTAACCATCTGAGCTCACTGAGCCCCGATAGGAAACCCAAAGAGGAAACTTGCACGTGGCGGGGGAGGCAGGGTTCAGGGATTTGCCCATGGTCACATGCTGGTAACTGGCTCAGGCGGGGTCATATAGCTGACTAACTAGAACCCTGAGCTCTTCCCTCCTATTTGGCACTGACCCTGAGGCATTCACTGAGGGGAGGAGGCAGCGTAGGAGTTGGCCAAGGCCAAGGCCAAGGTGGGGAGAGGGTGCGCTCTGGTTAGAGGACAGAGAATATGCCAAATCCTGGAGTGAGCGAGAATGGGCATTCAGGAACTGGGAGGGGGGCTTCCCTGGTGGCTCAGTTGTAAAGAATCCACCTGCCAGTGCAGGAGACACAGGTTCCATCCCTGATCCAGGAAGATCCCACAGGCCATAGAGCAACTAAACCCCTGCACCACAAATACTGAGCTTGTGCTCTAGAGCCCGGGAGCTGCAGCAACTGAAGCCTGAATGCTCTAAAGCCCATGCTCCACAAGAGAAGCCACTGCAATGAGAGGCCCATGCACGGCAACTTGAGCCTAGTTCCCGCTTGCTGCAACTAGAGAAAAGCCTGAGCAGCAACAAGAACCAACACAGCACGAAAATAAATAAATAAAATCATTAAAAAAACAACTTGGAGGGGCTGAAAAACTGAAGAGCCCACGTGGGGGCTACCCGCTTCCTATTCTGCATCTTGCTTTCTGGATCTCTCCCCTTTTGTGCCCAGGCTAACCTCTTCATAGGAGGCGCCTCCCCAGGCTTGGGGGAGCGGGGACGATGTGAAGCCAGGCCTGGTGTTAGGCAGAGAGCAAGGTTTGTTTGGGGCTGGGTGGGTGAACCCCGTCTTGTCCTGGGGGAGCTGAGGATTTCTTCAAGGAGGAGGCAGCCTGCCCTCCCTACTCTGGCTGAGCCTGGCTGGCCCTCAGTCCCCTCCCCATTTGGGCTTCTCCTTCAGGGCAATGGGGGGATGCCCGACAAACATCTTCCTGCTCCAGTTCCAAAGCACAAGAAAAAAGCATCTGATGGCTCAGATAAGGCCAGAGTCCACCTCTGCTCTGGTTCCCCAACGACAGAACTGCCTTGGACCACTGCTAGCAGGGCACGGAGTGGGGGAATGGGGGCGGTTCTCCAAGAAAGGCAATCTGTGGGCTGAAAAGTCATCCGAAATGTGTCTCTGCTGCACCAGGCAGTTAGCATCTGGGAGCCCTGAGAACACATTCCAGGGGACCTGACTTGGTTGGAACATGCAGGGGGTACTTCCTGGAGGAGGGGTCCTGAGGATGAGCAGGAGTCGACCAAGGTGGGGAGTGGGTATGTTCTGATTAAAGGACAGAGAATATGCCAAGACCTGGAGTGGGCGGGGATGGGCATTCAAGATCTGGGAGGGGCTCCATTTAGCTTGTCAAGGGTGTAGTAGCTCAGTGGTAAAGAATCCACCTGCAATGTGGGAGACGTGCATTCGATCCCTGGGTTGAGAAGATTACCCTGGAGTAGGAAATGGCATCCCACTCCAGTATTCTTGCCTGGGAAATCCCATGGACAGAGGAGGCTGGTGGGCCACAGTCCATGGGGTCACGGAGCCTGACGTGACTTAGTGACTAAACAACAAGAGTGTGAAGGGGGCTGGGGGAGGGGAGGGCGGAGGGACTGGCAGCCCAGACTCAGCGAAAAGCGGTTCTCTGTGTGGGAGTTTCTGGGGCCAAAGCAGCTGCGGCCGGGGTTGCCTGACGCTGAGCCAGAAGTGAGAGGCGGTGACGGGAAAGGGAGGACAAACACTGAGAACATCTGGAGTCAGAAAAGCGCCGTTCAGAGACTGGGAGTGTCAGCACAGAGGGACACTTGGGAACCAGTTCTAAGAGCCAGAACAACGCCAGACGCTTTCTTAACCATTTGGTTTCTTTTTTTCAACTTATTTTTTAGTCGGAGGAAAATTGCTTTGCAATGCTGTGCTGTGTGCATGCGTGCTAAGTCGCTTCGGTCATGTCTGACTCTTTGTGACACCATTAGAAACCAAATGGTTGAGAAAATAGCCCTGGCATACATACACCGTGCGTGTGCCTGCTCGGTCACTCAGTCGTGTCCGACTGTTTGCAGCCTCCTGGACTGTAGCCGGCCAGGCTCCTCTGTCCATGGGGTTCTCCAGGCAAGAATACTGGAGTGAGTTGGCATTTTCTCCTCCAGGGGATCTTCCTGACCCAGGGATCAAACCCACATCTCTTACGTTTCCTGCATTGGCAGGCGTGTTCTTTACCACAGCACCACCTCGGAAGCCTTATGTTGGTTTCTGCCATGCTGCTGCTGCTGCTAAGTCGCTTCAGTCGTGTCCGACTCTGTGCGACCCCAAAGACGGCAGCCCACCAGGCTCCCCTGTCCCTGGGATTCTCCAGGCAAGAACACTGGAGTGGGTTGCCATTTCCTTGTCCAATGCATAAAAGTGAAAAGTCAAAGTGAAGTCGCTCAGTTGTGTCCGACTCTTAGCGACCCCATGGACTGCAGCCCACCAGGCTCCTCTGTCCATGGGATTTCCCAGGCAAGAGTAGGTTTCTGCCATACAGCAGTGTAAATCAGCCATCAGCATATATATATATGTCCCCTCCCTCTTGAACCTCCCTCCCGCCCAGCCCCATCCCGCCCCTCTAGATCCTCAGAGCACAGGCTGATCTTCCTGAGGTACACAGCAGCATCCCACTAGCTGTTTTACACATGATAGCTTCCCTGGTGGCTCAGTGATAAAGAATCCACCTGCCAGTGCAGGAGACGCAAGAGACACAGGTTCGATCCCTGAGTCAGGAAGATCCCCTCGAGTAGTAAATGGCAAACTGCTCCAGTATTCCTATCTGGAAAATTCCATGGACAGAGAAGCCTGGCAGGCTACAGTCCAGAAGGTCGCAAAGAGTCGGACACGACTGAGCGACTGAGTGTGCACACACACGCAGGGTATATGTATCAGTGCTGCTTTCTTAACCGTTTGATTTTGTATTCTAAAAGTGGTGCTCAGGGGAGAAGATCTAAGTGGAATATGGGAAAAGAAGAAACAAAGTGAATAAACACGCATCATTCTTCTGCTGCCTGAGCTCCAGAAGCTCCAGCATCATTTCTTCAGCCCCCGTGGCCTTTCTGATCTCTGTACCAGCCTCGTCTGTGCCCCCCATAGGGCCTCTGCCCTGGCGGCTCCCTCTGCCTGGAATGCTGCGCACCCCCCCACCCCCACCCCCGCCTCCTTCAGTCCTCTGGGACTCAGTGGGGCCCCTCCTGCTGTCTCATGCTATCACTCCTTCCCCACTGCCTTCCTCTCTTGGAGCTCCTGTTCTATGTTCTTCCAAGGCTGTCTCCACATTGGAAACCCACTTTCTTTAATTAAAAAATTTTTTTATTATTTTTTGGCTGCCCTAGCTTTTCGTTGCTACACTCGGGCTTTCTCTAGTTGTAGGGAGGAAGGGCTACTCTCTCGTTGCGGTGCGGGGGCTTCTTATTGCGGTGGCTTCTCTTGTGATGCAAGGCCTCTAGGTGCTTGGGCTTCAGTAGTTGTGGCACACGGCCTCAGTTGCCCCATGGCATGTGGGATATTCCCAGACCAGGGATCAAACCCATATCCCCTGCATTACAAGGCAGATTCTTAGCCACTGGACCACCAGGGAAGTCCCTAGTCTAGATTCTTTTGGTTGTAACAAACAGCAGCCTAACTCACTTAAGCCCAAACAAGAGAAAAGAGAAATAATTGATTCAATAACAGAGGGGTCTGTGGTGCCATAATTCAGGTCTGAATGATGACCTCAGGAGTCCTTTTCTCTCTGTCGATGTCACCTCTTACTCACCTCCTTCTGAGGCAGGCCCTGCCCGTACCCCAGCAGCAATGACCCTCCAAGGTGACCTGACCAGGAGCATCTCTGCTTCTCTTCCCCAGGGTATTCCCCAAAGCAGCTGTGCCCAGAGGGGTCCCACCACTGCGAGAGGCAGTGTCTGCACGATTACTACTTGGACAGCAATGACCGCTGCACAGCTTGTGTGAGCTGTTCTGGAGGTAAGGGCTGCACCTCTCCTCCCTGGCTCCTTCCAGGGAGGCTGGGGGGCCTTGGGGGTGGGAGGGAGGCAGGGGAGGCGGAGGACCTGGAAGGTGGGAGGTGGCAAGAAACAAGATTTGGTGCTTGTCCTTTGAATCAGCCCCCTGGTGCTTCAGTTTACCTCTCTGCATCTATGAATTGATATCAGCTGTGATATTTTGCATCCATACTTTTTTTTTAATTGGAGGATAATTGCTTTACAATGTTGTGTTGTTTTCTGCCATTGCTGTTCTTCAGTCATTCACTCTTCTTGACCCCACAGACTGTAGCATGCCAGGCAGATCTGGCTTTCACCATCTCCTGGAGTTTGCTCAAACTCATGTCCATCGAGTCGGTGATGCCATCCTACCATCTCATCCTCTGTCGACCCCTTCTCCTCCTGCCTTCAATCTTTCCAAGCATCAGGGTCTTTCCCAATGAGTCAGTTCTTTGCATGGGTGGCCAAAGTATTGGAGCTTAAGCTTCAGCATCGGTCCTTCCAATGAATGTTCAGGGTTAATTTCCTTTAGGATTGACTGGTTTGATCTCCTTGCAGTCTAAGGGACTCTCAAGAGTTCTCTATGGCCACAATTCAAAAGCATCAATTCTTCAGTGCTCAGTCTTCTTTATGTCTAACTCTCAAATCCATACATGACTACTGGAAAGATCATATCTTTGACTCTATGGACCTTTGCTGGCAAAGTGATCTCTCTGCTTTTTAATACGCCACCTAGGTTTATCATAGCTTTCCTTCCAAGGAGCAAAGGTCTTTGAATTTCATGGCCTCAGTCACCATCTACAATGAATTTGGAGCATAAGAAGGGAAAATCTTCACTGCTTCCACTTTTTCCCCTTCTATTTGCCATGAAGTGATAGGACCAGATGCCATGATCTTAGTTTTTTGAATGTTGGGTTTCAAGCCAGCTTTTTTGCTCCCTCATCAAGAGGCTCTTGAGTTCCTCTTCATTTTCTGCCATTAGGGTGGTTTCTGCCAGACAGCATTGCAAATCAGCCATAAGTCTATACATATCCCCTCCCTCTAGAGCCTCCCTCCTGCCCTCCTGCATCCATGCTTTTTAGAGACTTAATTATTGATACCATGTTTCCTCAATGGAGGGATGTACAGTTACATATTGTGTTGACTCTGCTAAACCCCAGGGGAATATTCTTTTCTTATCTCAGCTTTACAGTGAGAAAACCAAAGTTTAGGGAGGTTAAGGGCCTTTCCAAAATTACAATGCTCTGGTTAATGGGAGCGCTAGAGTTTCAGCTACTGGTTTGACACCAAGGGCTGTGTTCTTTCCCAAGACGACAGCGCTTCCAGGAGAACATTTTCAATAAGTGCTTTTATTGTTAGTTTCTTATTAAGGGTAGTGAGTGTGGTTTGTGTGCTATCTCATATTTGTTTGTTGGGTTTTTTTTTGGGGGGGGAGGATGGGGAAATTTGTTGAGATTTCTTCTGGCCTAATACATTTTTGTGGGCTTCCCTCGTGGCTCAGCAGTAAAGAATCCATCTGCCAATGCAGAAGACGCGGGTTCAGTCTCTGCGTCAGAAAGATCCCCTGGAGAAGGAAATGGCAACCCATTCCAGTATTCTTGCCTGGGAAATCCCATGGACAGAGGAGCCTGGTGGGCTACAGTCCTTGGGGTCGTAAAGAGTAGGACACGACTGAGCAACTGAACAACAACAAATAAGTTTTCATACTGTTTAGTACGTTTAGTGTGTTTGGGGAGAAACGCGTATTCTGTTTGTTGTGTACAGAAGTCCACGTGTACCTGTCTGATCAAGCTTCTTAACACTTATGTTCTTTTAATAAGATGCGTCCTCATTTATTTTGTCACTTTCACAAAGGTTGGTTTCTGAGACAGATGTGTTACAATCTGCCTCCCAATATGCTTGTTTTTCATCAGATTTTCATAGTGCTCTGTCTGTTTTTGCTTCATAAGTGTCAAAGCTATGTTATTAGGTACAGTGTGCATGAGTATCATATTATCCTCGTGGGTTGGACCCTTTATCAACATGAAATACACCTCTCTGTTTCTTATAATGTGTTTGCCTTAATTTCTGTTTGATATTAAGATTGCCATTCTTCGTTTATGTTACCATTTCTCTGATATAGCTTTACAGTTTTTAAAATTATTGACCTCATTTTATTAAACAACAGTTATATGCACCCATCATAAAAATTCAAGCAGGAACTTCCCTGGCGGTCAGGAGTTATGACTGCACTTCTAGTACAAGGTCATGGTTTCCATCCTTGGTTAGGAAACTAATATCCTTCATGCCATGGGTGTGACCAATAAACAAACAAAAACTCCCCCCAAAACAGGAAACAACATAAAAATTCAAGCAGTACACAAGAGCAAGGAAGAAAGCCAGTCAGCGGGTGACTGACACCTCTCTCCCTCTCTATAGAGAGAATGGGTTGGTTCGTAGCCAGACAAATTATACAAACACAGAAAGAAGGAATCTTCAAGAGGATGAGATCTTACTGCTTATGGAATGAAAATGATTATCATTAACTTTATTCAAATATTTCAGAGGAGAAAGGAAAGGGAAGAAACTAGACTATCACAAGAGATATTACAAGGGTTTAAAAAAAAACCCTCTGAAATTAACAGAAGAGGTTATGAAAATCAATAAGCGGTTAGGAATCATTGAAGGAATGACTGTCTCTTGTGGTAAAGTCATATTCTACTTGTTTCAATTTTGGGGTAGCAGAGAGTTGCTTGACTCCCTGTAGTGAAAATGAATAACTTGTTGGCCTCCGCATCCTCTTCCTGACTTTTATAGCTCACATTATTTTTGCTCTGCATAGTCTATGATGTTGATCTTCTTTTCTGTAGCCCTAAGTCCACGCTAGCTTTACTTTGTTATTTAAATTTATCCATTGTGCACGATGAGTCCATTTATCACAGCTTCTCATTCCTGAATTTTTCATTTTGATGTATCACTTGATTGGTTAGGTTTCACTGGCATGTGGACTTTTCAGGGATTCTTTTGCACCTTCCTTGACTTCTTTCATGTTTGAAAATATCTGTCTCTAAACTGGAATGACCACCTGGACAGGTATAATATTATCCTGGGATATATTTTCTCTAGAACTTGGTAGGATAGGTAGGATAGGTGTCTTCTTGTGGTAAATAGTGCTATGGAGGCATTGCCCTTAAAAATATGTGAGCTATTTTCAATTATCTTTTGATATTGATTTCTGATATAATTCCATAGCGATAAGAGAACAGACACCTTTAGACCATGAAATTTTTGCACCTTGTTTTATGTCTCTGGATATATTTCAGTGCCTCCTAGTTTATAGTCTATGGGAGCTCGAATAGAATTTATATCCTACTGTTGTGTGAAAATTGTATAAATCTTAATTATGTTTGAAGTGGTTCATGGTGCTTTTCAGGTCTACTATATCCTTCTATTTCTCTGTATAGTCATTCTATTAATTTTTGAGAGTTTGATATTGAAACTCCTAAAAATCTTAATTAAAATCTACTTAAAAAGTATTTATAATATATAGTGGAACTATATAAAAGACAAAGACTCTTTGAAACACAATGTAAAAAAAATATTGCCGTGAAAGATTCTGCAGTCAGCTTTTTCCTCCCACCTTTGTAGGTGACTCCGAGAATCATTCTTTCTTTACTCTTAAGGATCAAAAACTTAGCCAGAATATGCCGTGATATTAATTGTTTGCAAACAATTCTTCCTGGTATCTGGTATGTCTTTTCTATCTGCAGATTTAGTTCTTCATTTCAGGGGAATTTACATAGATTTTTTATTTCTGCTCAAGAGATACATCTCAGTGTTAACTTGACGGATGCCAGTTGTTCTTATGTTTGATTGTTTTGCTATTCCTCCTTGTCCATCATCTTCATCCATTGCATTAATGTCTGCCTTTTTACCTTGCATTCATTGGTGTTTTTTCCATCTTTTCTCTATGCCATTAACTCAATTATCCACCTGATCTTTTTTATTTCTTGCTGCCCAGGTATCATAGGGCCCCCAGGATACTGGTAGTCCACTTACTGAATTTCTAATGATGGTGCTGTGCACCTCAGTTTATTTTCTTTTGCACTGCAGTCTTCCTTCTTATCTCATCCTTTTAAAAAAATCATCTTTTTTTTTTTTTTTAAAAAAAAAAAGCTCTTCCTTTCTTGAATTTATATTCTTATTGTGTGTTAGTTGCTCAGTCGTGTCCGACTGTTTGTGACCCCAAGGACTATAGCCTACCAGGCTCCTCTGTCCGTGGAATTTGCCAGAAAAGAATACTGGCGTGGGTTGCTATTTCCTTCTCCAGGGGATCTTCCTGACCCAGGGGTCAAACCCGGGTCTCCTGCATTGCAGGAAGATTCTTACTGTCTGAGCCACCAGAGAAGCTATATTCTGATCAAGTTCCTTGATAGTGTGACGCACTCCTGGGATTGCTTATTTGTTGTAACTGGGTTCTTTGTCCTTGCAAACTATATTCCTATCTTTTTTAGCACTTCCTCTCTTTCTTGTCTTCTCTCCTCCCTCCCTTCTGTCGTCTTTCCTGCTATAGCACATTCACATAGTTGCCATGTTACATTTTTCCTTCTTGCTCAAGCTTAGCCATGGCAGCAACTCTGTCCCTGACACAGTGTGAGGGATCTCTCCTGCACACCTGCCCCACCTCACTGGGCTCGTGTGTCCTCCCAGCTCAGAGCTTCAGCTGAGCTGTGTGTGCTTAGTTGCTCAGTCTTCTCTGACTCTTTATGACCCCATGAACTGTAGCTTGCCAGGCTCCTCTGTCCATGGAGTTTTATAGGCAAGAGTGTTGGAGTAGGTTACCATTTCCTTCTCAGGGGATCTTCCTGACCCTGGGATCAAACCCGCATCTCCTGCATCACAGGTGGATTCTTTACCCTCTGAGCTATCGGGGAAGACTGGGAGTTAATTCTGGCTTTTTTTGGCTGCACTCTGTGACTTGCAGGGTCTTAGCTCCCCAACCAGGGATTGAACCCAGGCCATTGCAGTGAAAGCATCGAGTCCTAACCACTGACCACTAGGGAATTCCTGAGGGTTACCTAAAAATAATCATGGTAAAATATACATAAAACTTCTTAGTTTAACCATTTAAAAGTATACTGTTGAACACTGCTGTATTTAAAATGGATGACTAACAAGGACCTATTGTATAGCACCTGGAACTCTGCTCAATGTTATATGGCAGTCTGGATGGGAGGGGGGTTTTGGGGAGAATGGATACATGTATATGTATGGCTGAATCCCTTAGCTGTTCACCTGAAGCTATCATAACATTGTTAATCCGCTATACCCCAATACAAAAAAAAAGTTTAAAAGGAAAAGAAAAGTGTACTCTTCAGCAGCATGAAGTACATTTATATTTTTGGGTGGCCATCATCATCACCTAGCTCCAAAAATGTTTAATCTTCTGCAACTGAAACTCTGTCCCCATTAAATACTAGCTCCACATCACCCCCCAACCACAAGCCTTTGGCAACTACCATCCTACTCCCTGTCTCTATGAATTTGACTACTCTAGGATGCTCATAGATGTGGAATCATACAATATTTATCCTTTGTGACTTATTTCACTTAGCGTAATGTCTTCAAGGTGCATCCACATTATGATATGTCAGAGTTCCCTTCCTTCCTAAGGCTGAATGATATTCCATTGGACATATCTACCACATTTTGTTTAACTGTTGATGTCCACGGACATTTGGGCTGTTTCTGCCTTTTAGCTATTGTGAATATTGTTGCTATGATTTGTACAAATATCTGTTCAAGTCCCTGCTCTCAGTTCTTTGGGGTCTAAATTCAGCAGTGAAATTGCTGAATCATGTGGGAATTGTATGTTTAATTTCTTGAGGAATCTTGAGTGTTACTTTTGAAACTCATTTTAAGAGCTCCAAGGACCTTGGTGGGGGGTCAGAGAGCAGCCAGAGATAGGTATTGTCTGCTAGACAGGCAGGGGGTCTGTCTTCCCTTCTGTCAGAATCTTTATCAGGCTCCTGCTGCATAGAAAGGGGTGTATCCACTTCTAGGGCTTCTGCTCATTCTTCCCACTTGGCCTGGTTCCTGGAATTGGCAAGTCCAGACAGTCTTTTCCGCCTCTGCCCAGACCTGTGACATGAACGGGCAGGCAGCTACTCAAATAGTTTTGTTTTTTCTTTAGTTTTCCATGGATGTCTACTCACTGCCTTTAGTTGGCTTCTCCAGATTTTTGAAAATTGTCAGGATTTTATTCTTTCCTCAGTAAAGCTTCTGGGGTTCAAGTGAGAATGAGGGGCTATACCCGCATCATTGCAACAAGCAAGAGAAAGGAAAGTGTCCTGAAATGGTTTTAGGGGCCAGGTGTAGGGGAGGGGATTTTTTTGTCATTGTTTCCCACATCCCATTGGCCAGAATGAAGTCACATGACCACCCATCCAGCCTCAAGGCAAGCTGGGAAATGTAGTCTTTCTCCAAGCCCATTTGAAACAGAAATTGGGAACACAGTCATTGTGCCCTAAGAGGATTCCTTGTCATAGCTATAATTTCCTTTTGTCTCTCAGAGGATATTAAGTGTATCTATTCCAAAGGCGTGTTCTGTTTTCTCTTTTATCTGTTTTCTTGAGTGTTAGTTCTGTTTGAGTGGGGCTCTTTTTTCTTGGTGCTGGTTTTCTTTGATTTTTGTTGACTTCAAACTCTGCACCTGTTATCTGATGACCTGGATAGGGATGGGAGGTGGGGAAGGTGGGGTGGTGGTGGAGGGTGAAACCTGCCTCCAAAGGCAGTGAAGGTGAGCGAGGTGCTGGGCAGGGTCTGCCAGAGGCTGCTCCTCTGGGTCTGCAGGGTCCCTTCCTCCCACCAGGGCTGATCAGCTCACCTCACCTGAGTCTCCTTGGGGAGATGCTTGGCTTCTTAGCTCTGTGGCATGAATGGATGAGGAGTGTGGGGTGAGGGACCTAGCTGGGTAATGCTGTTGCATTGCTTGTCAGATTCCTTCCCTATTGCCCCGGCCATGCACCCACTTGGAGACAAGCACCAGAGCCTTTTCCAGCATAATCCTCTTGGGTATATTTTGGGCTGTGGTCTCCTTTTTTCCATCCAACCCCATCTGCCTTCCTTGTTCCAGGAAGTCCTCATCATTTCTGGTTGACCGGGGATGCCCCTTCTTGTTTTCTCAGGGATATTTGCATTTATTATTATTTTTACCAGTGATTTTTTTTTAAAGATAAAACTCATTATTTAAAGTGTATGGTGCTGTGGTTTTATATTCACAATGTGCAACCACTACCACTATTTCCAGAACATTCCCTCCCCCCAGAGAATTCCTTTGTGATAACCATAAATGGATTATATCTTTTCAAAATTGTGAATCACTATGTTGTATCCCTAAAACATATAATATTGTATATCAGCTTTATTTCAATAAAAAAAGAAACCCCTTAGCTCCTAATTCTCCCCTCCTTCCATCTCCTGGCAATCACTAATCAACTGTCTGTCTCCATGGATTTGCCTACTCTAGACATTCCATGTAACTGGAATCATGCGGTTTGTGGCTTTTAGTGTCTAGCTTATTTCACTTTATGTAGTGTTTTCAAGGTTTATCCATTTGTAGTGTGTATCAGTACATCATTCCTTTTTTATGACTGAATAATATTTTATTATATGGCTATAGCACATTTTCTTTATCTGTGTATCAGTTGATGAATATTGAGTTGTTTCTACTTCTTGGCTAGTATGAATAATGTTAGTATGAACATCCACAGACAAGTTTTTGAATGGACATATGTTTTCAGTTGTCTTTGGTATGTATCTAGGAGTAGAATTGCTGGATCATATGATAAATCTATATTTAACTTCTTGAGGAATTGCCAGACTCCTTTCCACAGCTCTGTCCTACTTTATATTCCCACTAGTATTCTAAAAGGATTCCAATTTCTCCATATCCTTACCCGCTAGTGTCACTGTCTGACATGTATATTCTGTTGTCCTGGTGGATACAGTGTGGTCTGTCCTTGTGGTTTTGGTTTGATGACTAATGGATGGATCTGATGACTCGTGACGTTGAGCATCTTCTTATGCGCTTTCTGGCCACTTGTGTATCTTCTAGGGGAAGGGTATTCTCCATTCCTTTGCCCATTGAAAAAAATTTAATAGACTTGTTTGTTTTTTTTTTAGTTTTCAATTTATAGAAAAACTGAACAAGAAGTACAGAGATTTCCCACTACTCCCCAGTGTTATTAACACCTTGCGTTAGTGTGGTACATCGTTACAACTGATGCACCAATGTTGGTGCATTATTAACTGAAGTTCATAGCTTACATTGGGGTTCACTCTTTGCATTGTAGATTCTAATTTTTGACAAACTTATAATGTCATCTATCCATGGTTGCAGTAGCATACAAAATAGTTTCACTGCCCTAAAAATCCTTGGTGCTCTGCCCATTCATCTTCCCCTCTCCCACCCCGACCAAACACTGACAACCACTGATCTTTTTACTGTCTCCCTAGTTTTGTCTTTTCACAAATGTCATGTAGTTAGAGTCACAGTAGGTAGCCTTTCCAATTGGCTGCTTTCACTTTGAAATATGCATGTAATATCCCGCCCTGTCTTTTTTGCCTATTTTAATATTGGGATATTCATTTATTTTTAATATCATTTTTGTGATCTCCAGGGATGTGGGCTAGGAGGTGGAGGCTACCTCATGCAGCCTTCTTGCCCTCATCTCAGGAACAGTCTGGAAGGAAGAGCGGGGCATGCCAGCTGCCCTGCCCAGCAAAAGACCACAGCAGTGTCTTCCCTCATGTGCTGGACTGTCCATGGTGCTTTCTGGGTCCCTTCCCTCACCCTCTTTGAGTCCCCAGTGACTTTTCTCTGTGTCCCTTAGACCTCGTGGAGAAGAAGCCGTGCTCAAGGAACTCCTCCCGTGTCTGTGAGTGCCGGGCCGGCATGTTCTGTGGCACATCAGTGGTCAACTCCTGTGCCCGCTGCATCCGCCACTCTGTCTGCCCAGAAGGGATGGTTGTCAAGTTGCAGGGTGAGTATCCCCACCTCCCAGGACCACGATCTGTGCTGATGCCACACCCCCCCCACCCCGACCTCCCACCTCCTCCTTCCTGAGGGACAGAAGACATCTCCTATCATGATGATGCCGAGGATGCACCCAGAGGCCCATGTGGTCCCTTCCCTGCACCTCAGGTGCCAGGCTCAGAAAGAGTTCCAGGCACTGCCCTGGCTGGAGGAGGTCTTGGGTTGGCTTGAGGCTCGGGGCAGAAATTCTCTGATGCTTGATAAGCAAGAAAGAAACCTGAAGTTTCTGTCCTGGCGTTTCCCAGAAGATCAGAGCTGGTTTCCCCGTTTTGGTCCATGGATGTGCCATGCTTCTTCCTCTACCAGGCCTTCGCACATGCGAAGGGTGGGACACCCTTCCTTCCCTGTTCACCCAGTGAACTCAACTCTGCCTTCAGGTGTCCGTCCAGACATCACCTCCTGACCTCTCACAGATCACGTCTCCTTCCCAACACAGATGCGAACACTGGCCTCTGTCTCAGTGTGGTCAGTGCTCTTCTCCCTCTCTCCCAGTAGCTTCGTGAGGGCCAGGACCATGCCCAGCACATTCACAGTCATCTCCCCATGAGGCGCGGCATCTGCTCTTCAGAGATGTCTGTCGACTGATGTGACGGGGAGATCAGAGCTGGGGGTGGGTGGAGTTCAAATCTGGTTGGATTCACCCTGCTCATGCAGAACCCTCAGTAGACAGATCCTCAGAAGCCTGCCACCTGCAGGTAGGAGAGGTGCAGGTATGCATGCCAAGTCACTTCAGTCCTGTCTGACTCTGTGCGACCCTATGGACCGTAGCCTCCCAGGCTCCTCTGTCCATGGGATTCTTCAGGCAAGAATACTGGAGTGCGGAGCTGTTCCCTTCTCCAGGGGATCTTCCCAACCCAGGGATCGAACCCGCATCTCCTGTGTCTTCTGCAATGGCAACTAGTGCCACCTGGGAAAGGGTTCTGAACTGGGCATCAGATACCTGGGATTTTGTACAGCTTTGCATCTGTGGGGTGTATTCCCAGCCCTCTCTGGGCCTCGGTCTCACCTTCTGTAAATGAGGAAGTGTAACTGGAAGGCCTCGCATGGAGGCTTTTGTTGCTTAGAAGCTCTTCCCTAAGAAAAGCTGCTGTGAGTTCTGTTGCTGCTGCCTGTGGACCAGCTCTGGCTCTCTCGACGGCATTCCTACATCTGCCACACGGTGGCGCCAGAGGCCTCTCTTTCCTGCCCCCGCAGACCGCTGCCCAAAGCCGTACCACTGGCCATCTGTGGTCACTGAGCACTTAAAATGTGGCCAGTCACTTGAGATGGGCTGTCAGTATAGAATATGCGCTGGATTTCAAATACTTAGTACACAGAAAGTATACATTTCGTTATTTCTTATGTTGATTTTTGTTCAGTCTCTCAGTCGTGTCCGACTCTGCAACCCCATAAACTGCAGCACGCCAGGCTTCCCTGTCCTTCACTATCTTCCGGAGTCTGCTCAAACACATGTCCATTGTGTCGATGATGCCATCCAACCATATCATCTGCCCTCTTCTCCTGCCCTCAGTCTTTCCCAGCATCAAGGTCTTTTCCAGTGAGTTGGCTCCTCACATCTGGTGGCCAAAGTATTAGAGCTTCAGCTTCAGCATCAGTCCTTCCAATGAATATTCAGGGTTGATTTCCTTTAGGATTAACGTACTCTTGCCTGGAAAATCCCATGGCTGGAGGAGCCTGGAAGGCTGCAGTCCATGGGGTCGCTGAGGGTCGGACACGACTGAGCGACTTCACTTTCACTTTCCACTTTCATGCATTGGAGAAGGAAATGGCAACCCACTCCAGTGTTCTTGCCTGGAGAATCCCAGGGACGGGGAGCCTGGTGGGCTGCCGTCTATGGGGTCACACAGAGTCGGATACGACTGAAGTGACTTAGCAGCAGAAGCAATTTATGTTGATTATCTATTGGCATAATTTGTGTCCGACTCTTTGTGACCCTTTGGACCGCAGCCCTCCAGGCTCCTCCGTCCATGGGATTTTTCAAGCAAGAATACTGGAACAGGTTGCCATTTCCTCCTCCAGGGGATCTTCCTGAGCCAGGGATCAAGCCTGCATCTCCTGTATTGGCAGGCAGATTCTTTATCTGCCAAGCCATTGGGAAAGTTCATATTTTAGATATATTGGGTTAAATGTATTGCTTAATTTCACTTGTTTGTTCTTTACTATCCAAAATGTGGCTACTGGAAAATTTAAAATGGTGACTTGTGATCCACATATTTTATTGAATAGCACTACTTGTAAAGCACTCCATCCTTTGGCTGCCAAACCCTGGCTCGATTCCTCTGTGAGAGTTCCCACCGAGTAACTCTCAGGGCCTCAGTCTCTCCAGCTATAGAATGGAAAGTAATTTCTGCCTCAGGTGGAGCTTATAGCTCAGTCTTACCCTAAGACCTTGTACTGACTTTCTCCTCTGAAATTCTCCAGACTCCATAAGGCTGTATTAGCCCCATTTTACAAGTGAGGAAATTGAGGTTCAGAGATGGCCGGTAATTGCTTACGATCACAGAGCAGGGAATATCTAGTTCAACGTTGAACGCTCAATTCTTGTCACCCCACCACAGTGCAGGTAGATGAGATGAGTCAGCCTCGCTCATAGCCACTGCCACCAAAACGCTCAAACTCAGGTCCACTTGATTGAAAGCACTCTGTTTTCTTCTCCACTGTGCTTCCACCCAGTATTCTTCAGAACTCTTCGGTTTGCAAGTCACAAATTATTTGGTTCATGTAATTGAAATTTTTCTTTGCGGAACTTCAGGTATGGCTGGATCCAGGAGCTCTGTCTTTTCTCCGTCTCTTATCTCTACCCCTCTGTGTGTTGTTTTTCCTGTAAAATATCTACCAGCAGCTCCAAATTTGCTCTCTACTCAACTCCAGTGGAAAATCTGCTTCTCCTTCCCTTATTCTCAACAACAAAAACAAAACCTTGATGTTGCTTCTCATAGACATGGCTTGGGTCATGTGCCCACCCCTGACCCAGCCCATCATGGCCACAGGAATGGGATGGATTGATTGGTGCAGCCTGTCCCATGGCTGTTCCTGGAAGTGGGAGTGGGGTGGTCAGTCTGTCCCAGCTCCTTACCACAGACACTGAAATTGGGAAGTGTAATTCTCCCGGGAAAACTGGGCTACTTTACCCCAAAGGTGAATGGCTGCTGGGCAGGCACAAAGATCAGATGGCCGCTGTGTTTCCCTGGGTTGTGGTGGCAAGAGGTCTGCTCCTGGAGTCTCTGGCTCCTCAGCACCAAAGCTGAAGGCATCGCTGTCCTCCCTGCAGGCACAGCACAGAGGGACACCGTCTGTGAGCCGGCTCCCCCAGGGGCCAGCCCCAACTGCAGCGCCAGCCCGCAGGACTGCAAGGGCCCCACCAGGTGACTCTCAGCCCCGCGCTATCCAGCTGACCCTTGTGTGGGGCTGTCCCACCTGATAGGAGACCCAGGGCATTGTGGGCTGGGGATGTGGGTGGGGGTCAGTCCAGGGTGTCAGGAATCCAAGGGGCCTCTTTGCTGAGCAGAAAGGTCATTGAGGCCCTACTGTGTGCCCAGCCTGCCCTGAGCACACAGGAGACCCAGAAGGACAAGAAAACACAGCTCTTGCTCCCAGGATCTGACAGAGGGCCTGCCAGAGGCTGTGGGCAGAGTCTGGGGGCCCCTTCTCTATAGAAACGGCCATCCCTAAGCACAGATTCCCCCTGCACCATCAGAAGAATTGCCAGTCCCATCTCTGGCTTCCTTCCCAGTGGCACCATCCCCCAGGCCAAGCCCACCCTGACCTCCCCAGCAAGCCCTGGTGCCAGGACCATGCTTCTTGGAGGGGACATCCCCCTCGCCCCAGAAGATGCTTCTAAAATGACTCCCAACTCCAGCTCCTTCGTGGTGAAACTCAATCCAGATCCAGGTAAGCTCTCCAGAGGAGCCAGGGGCAGTCTCCAGGGCAGTGGTGTCCAATGGGTGGAGTACGGTGTGTGGGGTGGTCGGGGCAAACAGTCACTGAGCCAGTATGGGGAGAAGATCTCAAGGCCTTCTGGGACTGAGACCTTCAGGGGCCAGAGTAGAGAATGGAAGGACTCACTTGTTTCCTGGTTTGGGTACCAGACACTGAGGCATGCTGGGGCAGCAGAGCAGGCCCGTCTCTGCAGGTATCAATATGATGCCCGCCTCTAGTTCCCATGGCAACAGATTAGGGTCCCCATTCACTCCTGTTTATTACCCAATAGTCTTCCATTGTACGTGAATGTATAAGAATATTACACTTTGTTTAACAGTTTTTGGATATTTGGGTGGTTTCTCCTTTTTGGCTGTAGTGAATAATGAAAAACAAGTCTTTGATGAATATGTTTTCATTTCTCTTTGCTTTTTTGAATTGATCTCTAGGACTTCTTATAATTCTGGGTTTGAGCCCTTTGTCTTATAGTTGTGTTTAAAATCTCTTCTCCCACGCTGGGGCTTGCCTTCTCATCCTCTTTATGGTGTCTTTTGATGAAGAGGTGTTTTTAATTTCAGTGTAGTCAAATTGATCCATCTTTTCCTTTATGACTAGTGCTTCTCATGTTCTGCTCCGCAAGGCTTTTCCTCCACTGAGGTCTCAACATCATCCTACATTTATTTCCTAAGGTCATTACTGTTTTGACTTTGTTTAAAGTGTCCCTATGAATATCCAGTTGAATCCACACCATTTATCAAATCAGTTGTCCTTTCCTCACTGTTTTACATGCCATCTTTGTTGTAAATCAAGGGTCCATATTTGTATGGGTAGGATTATCTGTTTTATATGTAGTCATGTGTGTACGTTAATCCCAATAGCCTAATTTATCCCTCTACCCATTTGGGTCTTCTTTAAATTCTCCCAATAATGTTTTATTATGATTTGTGTAGAGATATTTACATCTTTTTGTTAGATTTCTACATCTTTGGTATTTTTGTTGATAATACAAATGATATCTTTTTTCAATACTTCATGTGCTAACTTTTTTATTGTTAGTACTAGTTTGAACTGTGTGAAATGCCAATATTTGATTATTTCTGTCCTATCTAAACAGCAATTTCTGTGGTTCAGTGCAAATATATAAACATTCAATTGATTTTGATATAGTGACGTTATATCCAACTATCTTGCTAAAATCACTTATTCCTTCTGATAATGTATCTACAAACTCTCCAGATGCTCTGTGCAGTCCGTGGTATCATCTGTCCATAAGTGCTTGATGTCTTCCTTTCTAACCTTGCTCCTTTTGATTCTTTTTCTTGCCTCATTGCACTGCCTATGATCTATGCGACCAAACTGAATAGAAGTTGTGATGGTAGGCGTCCTTGTATCCTTGTTGAACTCAAAGAGAGAGTGGCTACCAAAGTTTTGAGCTGGACAGTGACAGAGCAATGAGACTGGGGAGAGGACTCTGGCAAAGGGGAGGGGCCAGAAATAGAAGGGTCATTTTGGGGGCAGTTAGTGCTCTTTTCCTGTGTGGCGTTAGACACATCCCTTCCCTCTCTGAGCCTGAGGACTCCCTCTGGAGGACTACTTGACATGTGCAGAGTTTGGGAGCTGGTCATGGAGTTGGGGGGCTTCAGTGATGGAGGGTGGGATAGGGTGAGGGTGAGGCCTCCGCCAACAAGACTTGGCCTGGAGCTTCTTTGCTTCTTTTCCCAGGGCTGACCCTGCAGCCCCCGTGCCCTCGGGGGTCTGCTGACTGCAGGAAGCAGTGTAACCACGACTACTACCTGGACAGGGACGGTCGCTGCAAGGCCTGTGTGACGTGTTCAGGAGGTAAGGGCCGTGTCTCTCCTCCTGGGGCCTCTTCCAGAGAGCAGGGATGGTCTTGGAAGGAGAGGCCAAGAATCTGGGGGTGGGAGCCCTGAGTTGGATCTTGGATGCTCAGTCCTCGGGAGCCTGGTTCACTTCACTGGCATTTTTTGAGCAATTGGCTTCTAGTGACTCCCACTGATGATTGTGGGTTTTGATAGCCGTGACCCCCTTTCAGAGAGTTTCCATTCACTCACTCTGTCTTGCAAGGAAGCATTTGTTAATCAGCTACCTGTTTCAAGCTTGTCTCATTATTTTTTGTACCTATCCTATGACGCCCGGATTGAGATTGCCCCCATTTTACAGAAGAGGAAACTGGGGCTTGGGGAAGTCAGGGGACTTCCAGGGCCACAAGCCCTCACAAATGGCAGGGCCAGGATTTGAACCTAGGGCACCTGCTACCAGGTTCTGGGCTCATCACTCACTCCACTGCCTCTCCACTGCCTCTCAGAGCACCACTGTACAAGCCCTTAGAGACTGAGTGCTGGTGTTCTCCCTGCGGCCAGCTGCCTGCAGCACCTCCAGCCGCCCTGTGAAGTCCATGCAGCTGCCCAGGTCCCAGACTGCCATGGCTGTAGCCCCAGCCCAAGACAGCCTCCACCACCAGGGGGAGGTGTGATTCTGTCTCTGCAGCAACATGGACTGGAGTCAGGGGAGGCCATGTGGGGGAAAGGACATTCTGTTTGTGGTCATTGGAGGTCACTGTTCTGTTTACTAAGGCCACAGAGCAAATTTTCTCAAATCTGAGTGGCAAAAAGCAAACCATTCATTGTAGTCGTGGAGTCTGTGGGTCAGAATTCAGATGTGACCCCAGAGGGCCAGCTGGTGTCTGCTCCATGAGGTCTGAGGTTTCAGTTGGAAAAGCTGAAGCTTGAGAGCTGGAATCATCTGCACCTTCTTCGTTCATGGGTCTGGGGTCGACGCCCTCAGATTCTTTCCATGTTGGCTGCTATTTGGGCTTCCTTTGGGTGCTGAACCCAAAGATGAGTTGGTAGTAGAATAGATACCATACTCATTTTTATGACCCAGCTTCAGAAGTTACTCAGAAGGTAGAGAATCTATCTGCAATGCAGGAGACCCGGGTTCCTCTCTGGGTTGGGAAGATCCCCCAGAGAAGGAATGGCAACCCACTCCAGTATTCTTGCCTGGAGTATCCCATGGACAAAGAAGCCTGGCAAGCTAGAGTCCATGGAGTTGCAGAGAGTCAGACACAACTGAGCAACTAACAGACTTTCAGAAATTACATGGCGTAACTTCCACTGCATTCTGCCTCTGAAGGCAGGGGGACAGGTTCCCCCTGGAGTCATGGAAGGGGAAAAAAGTCGAGTTTTTGGATGAGTAAGTGGCCAAGCTCTTGAAGAGCAGACAGACTGCGAGCTATTGCTGTGGCCATTCCTGGAAAAAATATAATCTATCACAGCTGCTGTGTCAGATGAGGAAATAAAGAGATGACTCTGGGCCCCAGAATTCCTTCAAATTGCGTAAATGAAGCCCTGCGAGGCCGTGGAGTAGAGCCCAAGTGCCTGGGGTCAAATCTTGGCTCTAGTGCTTGGGAGCTTATAAACTCAAGCAAGTTTCTTAACCTCTCTGGGCCTCTTTCCTCATCGGTAAAATGGGCATTATAAGAGACCTCTTTCAGAGAGGTGTTCTGAGAGTTAAATAGTTTAACTGAGTTAATCTGGATAAAGTGCTAGAAACACTGCCTTGAACAGGCTTGGTTGTGTTAATACAATGTTATAATCAACAGTGCAGTCCCTTGTCTTTATCATGCAGGGCTTCTAAACCTCTAAGTATCCCACCAGTGTCTTTATTGAGCAAATTGCACTTATCTAACCCACTGATACAGTAATTCTATTTTCACCCGTTAATAAAGCATGCAGAATATCCCTAAACATGTATAATGCATTATAACATTTGTATTTTATAAAACCACTAACGATTTCTTTTTATTTTGGAGAAAACCCCACTTTTCATCATTAGAATTTTCAAACATCCTCAGAAGTAGAGAGAATCAGAAGTGGTTATGAACTATCACCCAATTTTAAAGAATTATCAAGTCATGGCCAGTCTTGATTCATCTTTGTAGTAAATTGCTAGATACAGATACATACAATAAATACAGTTGACATACTAGATACAGATAGATAGATACAGTTGACATACAATAACAGTCACATGTTTAAAGTGTGCAGTTTGATAAATCTTGAGATGTGTGTGGCTGTGAAACCATCACCACAATCAAGATAATGAACTGTCTGTCCACCTCCCAAAAGGTTCCTTAAGCTCCTTACCATCCCTCCCTCCATTCCCTGCCCCTACTCCCATTCCCAGGCATTTGGTATGCTGTCACTATGAAAGAGTTTGCATTTTCTGGCTTTTTCTAGAAACAGAATTATAGAGCATAGACTCTTTTTTTTTTTTTTGGCTGCACTGAACGGCATGCAGGATCTCAGTTCTCTGAGCAGGGATCGAACCTGTGCCCCCTGCAGTGGAAGCACGGAGTCCTAACCATTAGACTGCCAGGGGAGTCCTTATATACACCTTTTTTGGGTCCAACTTCTTTCATTCAGCATAGTTACTTTCTGCACCAAAAGATCTGCTCAACAGAATAATCGAATAAGCATGTGTTCCTGGGCAAATCCGTCTCTGCCCTCCGGGGGTTCTCTGGATTCCTGCCCTCTTCATTCCAGTTCTTCCTCAGGACCCTTCTCTGTCCCCCAGATGGCCTCGTGGAGAAGACACCTTGCACATGGAACTCTTCCCGAGTCTGTGAGTGTCAACCTGGCATGTTCTGCGCCACACCAGTCACCAATTCCTGTGCCCGGTGCGTCACCCGCCCCAACTGCCCACCAGGGATGGTCACCAAGCTCCAGGGTAAGCGGTTCACATCCCCAACCAAGGGGCTGAGCTCTGTTTCTCTACAGCTGTGCCTCTCCCCTCCTCCAACCAACAAAGGACCTTCATTTCTAGCTATTAACTAGGTCAGATTTGGGCTATGGTTTCTCTTTGAATAGTTAGATCCAGGAAATGGTAAAGAATCCAAACTTGGCATTTTGGCAAGAGTTTCTAATCATTGTTTTAAATTATTTAAAAGTTTTGTTATTCTTCTCTTTGAAATTATTGGGCTGGTAAAATCTTGACTTGCTTGCAAGGTTGTTTTATTGACTCAAGATAGATCAATATAAAGCTTATGAGGAAGCTTCCAATTCAAATGGTGGACATTTGCCAAAGTGAGAAAAAGTATAAACCCTCGACAGCAGACAAAATAACAAACAAAAAAGAGTTCATCAGCAGATGAGAGAGTTCAAGGACTTTTTAGAAGGTGGAAAACAGATGGCAGGGTGGTAACAAATGTAACCCAAGTAGAGGAAAACCCACCGCAGAATTCACTCCTTGAGGCTGGCAGAAAAGTGAGGGTAACCTGCTCATAAGACCCCCCAGGGAGGCTCTGGGCTCAGACCAGGTAAGTAAAATGAAGGATAGGGGTGCAGCAGAGAATTAGAAAGTGCAGTAAGCTGCAACTTCATCTCCAACATAAAAATTAAAAATGTGTAACAATCTGCCTGCAAAGCAGGAGACCCAGCTATGATTCTTGGGTCGGGAAGATCCCCTGGAGAATAAACTGGCAACCAACTCCAGTGTTCTTGCCTGGAGAATTCCACGGGCAGAGGACCCTGGCAGGCTAAGCCCATGGGGTGACAAGAGTTGGATAAGAAAATCCCATGGATGGAGGAGCCTGGTGGGGCTGCAGTCCATGGGGTCACTAAGAGTCGGACACGACTGAGCGACTTCACTTTCACTTTTCACTTTCATGCATTGGAGAAGGAAATGGCAACCCACTCCGGTGTTCTTGCCTGGAGAATCCCAGGGACGGCGGAGCCTGGTGGGCTGCTGTCTATGGGATCGCACAGAGTCGGACACGACTGAAGCGACTTAGCAGCAGCAGCAACTAAACCACCAACAATGCAAAACCAACCAGCCAAAGTGCAATCTAAAAAATAAATGAATGTAACAACAATGACAAAACACGCAGCAATGATATACCATGGGCTCTGACCGGTCTGAGAGATGGTGCCTGAGTTTTTATATCCTGGTGAAAATGGTCAAATTTTTGTCTAACAACACTGAAGGACTATCTGGCGATAACTAGGTATTGGCCACTCTGGTGCTAAGCCCTCTCTGCTTGTGTCTTTGGAAGTACACCCTGTCAGTAGGCTATTCCTGCCCAGTCACCCTGAGTGAAAGCCTTGCAACTCACACTCCCCACCCATGACCCCAGAGTTCCCAGGCAGGCCTCCTGCTGAGAGAAGAGACCCGTGGTGAAAAGGACATACTAATAGCAGAGTCGAAGAAACCCCACCTGCTGCTGGAATGTTCAGCGCTATTCTTTTTATAAATATGAATGAGAAGTATAGATCTTCCGACTTATAAGGAAAAACAGCAGCGTGAAGGAAAATAACAGGATACACAAACAGAAAAACTTACTACCAATGAAGCAATGATGAACCCAGGAATGGAAGAGAAAATAATTAGTGTCCACAGAAAAATTCGAGAAGTTACAACCACAGAGTGATAACAGAAGGCAATGAAGAAGGAACAGTAAGAAAGTAGAAGACAAGAAATGACTTTTAGAAAGTGTTACCAATCTTGCCTCTCAGGCCCCAATTCACCTATGAACCTTGCTATGCAATAAGAGATTAGTCTCTTCACACATTTTCTCCTTGTGCATGTGATTCTAGTATACGACAGTAGAGGGCACAAGAGGACCACTGCAGAAGAAACGAGGTGTTTCTTGACTGCCTTTGCTTTCTCTTGTTCTTGCTAGAGAGTCTATTTCCAGGGCCTGTGGATGGGGACATGTGGTGGTGCCCTGACCCGGTCATCCTTCCAGAGTAGGCAGTCTCTTGGCAACCTCACGATGGGACTTAGATTGAAGTGACCTACCAAGAGCAAAGCAGGATGAATGAAGAGTACCACACCTAGACATAATGGATACACACACGTGCATGCCTAGTTACATCCGACTCTGCGAGTCCATGGACTGTAGCCTGCCAGACTCCTTTATCCGTGAGATTTTATAGGCAAGAATACTGGAGTGGGTCGTCATTTCCTTCTCCAGGGGATCTTCCCAACTCAGAGATAAAAGCTGCGTCTCTTGTGTCTTCCTGCATTGGCAGGCAGATGCTTTACCACCAGCACCACCTGGGAAGCCTGAACTAAAGATGTACCACCATTTATTTATCCATCCACCAGCTGATGGACATTTTGCTTGTTTCCAGTTTAGGGCTACTATGAATAAAGCAGCTACAAATGTTCATGTATGGGTTTTTGTGTGGACATGCATTTTCATTTCATGGGTAAATACCTAGGAGAGGGATGCCTGGGTCATTGTGCTGGCCTACACAGAATGTCTTTTCGGGTCAGATCAAAGCTGGCCACCTGTGATCTGACCCAGCCACCTCTTTTTACGGGTGGAGGGAACCATGGGTAGAGCCAGAGGTAGAGCTGGGACACAGAGATCCTGAGTCACCCCCAAGTACTCTCCACTGGACCACACCAGCTCCTTCCTAGTTGACCAGAGAATTTTTTAGCTTAAATGCAATTATGTTTGAAAGCAGATTAAAAATATTTTCATGGAATTCCCTGGTGGTTCAGTTGCTTTGGACTCAAAGCTTTCACTGAAGGAGCCCAAGTTCAATCCCTGGTCAGGGAATTAAGATTCTGCAAGCCACACAGCATGGCAAAAACAAGAGAGGCATTTTCAGACATAAAAGGGCAGTCTGCTTCCCCACAACCCCATGTATCCTTTCTTAGAAAGTTACTTGAAGATGTAATCCGGTTAAATGAGGGGCAAAAAGAAAAGCCATGAAATCTAGAAAACAGTGGCTGCATCCCAGGAGAGCAAAGAAGGGAAGTCCCAGAATGACACCGGTGCTAAAGACATGACAGCATCTGATTGAGCCTCATCAGAGCAGGAAAGTGAGGGGTGGCAGTGAATCGTCTGCAGGAATAGAAGTTAGAATGGCGGTCAATTTCATGAGTAGTAGAGCTGAACAACTTGAGGATATGGTAAAGGCACATTATTCTTTCATCAACAGAAAAGAAAAAAGGCAATTGAAAACTCTAGGGAAAGTAAAAAGCTGACAAAAAATGTGCAGCTCAAGTATGAAGATGAAAATTTCATCTAATTTTAAGCCGTTTCTGGGTGTATGGGGACAGATTCCATTTGACCTTGATGCTAAGACCGTTCTCCTTTAAATGGCCCAAGGATCAGGTTTGGATTTAAAGAGAAGTATTTAAGTCTGATAAACAATATCTTTTTTTGTGTGTGTAATAAAGTTTTATTAAAGTATAAAGGAGATAGAGAAAGCTTCTGACATAGGCATCAGAAGGGGGCAGAAAGAGTACCCGCTTGCTAGTGTTAACAATGAGGTTATATAATCCAAAGAATGTCTGGAGGTTGTAAAGACCTCATCAGACCTACTCCCATAATTTACGTTTTAAGATAACACTGTCCTCAGGCAAGATACATCCTTGTAAAGACCAGGTCTACTCCCATAATTAACATTTTAAAATAACAGAAGGTTGAATCCAAAGACTGTCCTTAGGCAGGATACATTATTGTTATATAATCCTAAGGAATGTGGAGAAAGAAAAAAAGTTTGTCCTTTTTTCCTCCTTGAGAATTCCAGACCCCTCTCTCCTTGGGGACCCCTAGACTCCCTATCAACCTGCCTAGGAACTGACTCTCTCATTCCCCCTTTTCTTTTAGGAGAATTATGTTGCCTAGGGAAAAGGGGCGTCGTTCTCAGTCCATAACTACTTCCGAGCTGACAAGGGGCGTTGTCCCTAAATTGGTGAGGCAACATATTCTCCTAATCCTCATATTGAGGATATCTGATCCAGGGGCCCCAAATAGTAGCTGGAGGAAGCTACAGCAGTAGCAGGAGTTTGAGCAACCATTTGTAACTTAAAAGCTTTCATGCGGCTAGAAACAAATCCAGTTATACAGTTACAGATGCAGGGAGCAAACAGCAAGAACAAAACAATCAGAATCAAAACTAAAAGTCACATTATGTCCATAGTTAAAGTACAAAGTGTTGCACCAGTCCATTTTAGGGTTGGTAGATGTCATCAGATGAAGAAGAGGCATCACATGTGATTGTTGTCGAAGGTATTCACAGACTTGGAGAAAGTCTTTTCCTTGAAATGGGGATGTCCACCACGGGAAGCCTTCCACTGACAAAGAGGGGAGCACTCCACAGACCCAGCAGTTTATCCTTTAGATCCTCCCGAGCATGGCCATGCAGTATCACATAGGAAGACCAGGTGTGTCTTCTTTAAGCCCTGGGGATCAAATCTATCCCAGTTTTTCAGGATACAGTTCAAAGGAGTGAGGCTGGAATTGTTAGCTCCCATCTTGTCCTGAAGGATCCCGGACGAGCCCCCAGGATGAAAGGTTGTTGTTCAATCACATGAATACACCGGGATTCTTGGCCCCCGGAGGAGAAGAATTCAACCCGGGGCCAGAGCCAAGGCTTGATCGCTCAGAGCTTTTGTGTAATAAAGTTTTATTAAAGTATAAAGGAGATAGAGAAAGCTTCTGACATAGGCATAAGAAGGGGGCAGAAAGAGTACCCCAACAATATCTTTTTTTTAAGTTTCTAAGTGGGTCTAAGAGCAGGCATGTTCCTTCCTGCTCCTTCTCCCTACCCCCAGCCCCACTTTCCAGTGAGCCTTTTCCAGAGAACACAGGCAGATTAAGTAGGGGCTAAATGATGTCTTCTGTTGACCTTCAGATCCAAAGGAGGAAAAAAGGGGAGAATCAGTAACTAACTCATGGAGGAAGGAGGAAGGTTACGGCGAGGTTATGGTAAATACATACAGAGAAGGGATGAGAGGCACCCAGGAGTGCTGGGCCCAATTTCTCTGCTTAGAGGAAGGACAGCATTTCTATTTCTGGGTTCTGTTGCAGGTTGCCTTAGAAGGGAGGCTGCCTTGAAGGGAGGTCAGAGGGTGCTAACTGGGTGGTGGTGTTGTTCAGTCAGTCACTCAAGTCGTGTCCAACTCTATGCAACCCCATGGACTGCAGCACACCAGGCTTTCCATCACCATCTCCCAGAGTTTGCTCAAACTCATGTCCTTTGAGTCGGTGATGCCATCCAACCATCTCAGCCTCTGTCTCTCCCTTCTCCTCCTGCCTTCAATCTTTCCCAGCATCAGGGTCTTTTCCAATGAGTCAACTCTTTGCATCAGGTGGCCAAAGTATTGGAGCTTCAGCTTCAGCATCAGTCCTTACAATGAATATTCAGGACTGACTTCCTTAAGGATTGACTGGTTGGATCTCCTTGAAGTCCAAGGGACTCTCAAGAGTCTTCTCCAACAGCACAGTTCAAAAGCATCAATTCTTCAGCACTCAGGCTTCTTTATGGTCCAACTCTCCCATCCATACATGACTGCTACTGGAGAAACCATAGCTTTGACTAGATGGAGCTTTATTGGCAAAGTGATATCTCTGCTTTTTAACATGCTGTCTAGGTTTGTTGTAGCTTTTCTTCCAAGTAGCAAGCGTCTTTTAATTTCATGGCTGCAGTCACCAGTTGCAGTGATTTTGAAACCCAAGAAAATAAAGGCTGTCACTGTTTCCATTGCTTCCTGGGTGTAGCTACAGTTAGTGTTCTTGAGCAAAAGAGCTCCTCCAGTCCTCTCCAAGTCAACTCTCACTGAATCCCCAGGACATCTCAGATACAAGTAGAAATTATCATAACAATTGCATTATTTGCCTCATAGCCCAAGGTCTCCGGGCTTCAACTAATTCAGGTAATAGTCTGGTGACTGCATGGAAAGACACAGTGTCTTTTTTTTTTTCAATGTTTTTTAATTTATTTTTTTTAAAAGAAATAATTCTGTTTATTTATTTTTGGCTGTGCTGGGTCTTTGTCGCTGCAAGGGCTTTTCCCCTAGCTGCGGTGAGTGGGGGCTACTCTCTAGTCGCGGCATGTGGGCTTACTGCAGTGGCTTCTCTTGTTGCAGAGCACCGGCTCTATGGTGCGTGGGCTTCAGTAGTTGTGACTCGTGGGCTGTATAGCACAGGCTCAATAGTTATGGTGCATGGGCTTATTTGCTTCGCAGCATGTGGAATCCTCCCGGATCAGGGATCCAACCCGTGTCTCCGCATTGGCAGGCAGATTCTTTACCACTGAGCTACTAGGGAAGTCCCAATTTGCTGATTTTTAATTGCTTTACAATATTGTGTTGGTTTCTGCCGTGTGTGTGTGTGTGTATGTGTGTGCGTGTGTCAGTCACTCAGTCGTGTCCGACTCTTTGCAACCCCACAGACTGTGGCCCGCCAGGCTTCTCTGTCCATGGGATTTTCCAGGCAAGGATACTGGAGTGGGTTGCCATTTTCTTCTCCAGTGGATGTTCCTGACCCAGGGATCGAACCTGGGTCTCCTGCATTGCAGGTGGATGCTTTTCCGTCTGAGCTACCAGGGAAGTTTCTGCCATGTATCAACATGAATTGGTCATATAGGTACGCCCCCTCCCTCTTGAACCTCCCTGCCACCTCCTACTGTCTATGTGAAAACCTCCAAAAAGCGGAGGGTTCCTCAGTTCAGTTCAGTCGCTCAGTCGTGTCCGACTCTTTGTGACCCCACGAATCGCAGCACGCCAGGCCTCCGTGTCCATCACCAACTCCCGGAGTTTACCCAAACTATGTCCATCGAATCGGTGATGCCATCCAGCTATCTCATCCTCTGTCGTCCCCTTCTCCTCCTGCCCCCAATCCCTCCCAGCATCAGGGTCTTTTCCAATGAGTCAGCTCTTTGCGTGAGGTGGCCAAAGTACTGGAGCTCCAGCTTCAACATCTGTCCTTCCAATGAACACCCAGGACTGATCTCCTTTAGGATGGATTGGTTGGATCTCCTTGCAGTCCAAGGGACTCTCAAGAGCCTTCTCCAACACCACAGTTCAAAAGCATCAATTCTTCAGTGCTCAACTTTCTTCACAGTCCAACTCTCACATCCATATATGACCACTGGAAAAACCATAGCCTTGACTAGATGGACCTTTGTTGGCAAAGTAACGTCTCTGCTTTTCAATATGCTATCTAGGTTGGTCATAACTTTCCTTCCAAGAAGTAAGCGTCTTTTAATTTCATGGCTGCAGTCACCATCTGCAGTGATTTTGGAGCCCCCAAAAATAAAGTCTGCCACTGTTTCCACTGTTTCCCCATCTATTTCCCATGAAATGATGGGACCAGATGCCATGATCTTAGTTTTCTGAATGTTGAGTTTTAAGCCAACTTTTTCACTCTCCTCTTTCACTCTCATCAAGAAGCTCTTTAGTTCTTCACTTTCTGCCATAAAGGTGGTGTCATCTGCATATCTGAGGTTATTGATATTTCTCCAGGCAATCTTGATTCCAGTTTGTGCTTCTTCCAGTCCAGCGTTTCTCATGATGTAATCTGCATAGAAGTTAAATAAGCAGGGTGACAATATGCAGCCTTGACGTACTCCTTTTCCTATTTGGAACCAGTCTGTTGTTCCATGTCCAGTTCTAACTGTTGCTTCCTGACCTGCATATAGGTTTCTTAAGAGGCAGGTCCTCAGGACCCTACTAATCCAAGAAGAAAATTAATCCTGGCCTTACTTTCTCTTCAAAATGTTAAAATCAGAAAAAAACTGAGAGGCATAATGAGAGCTTTTTATAAGAGAAGCATGGGTAGGTGGGGGGTTTGCTTTGTATCACTTAAGGGAAGGGGTGCCCCCCACCCCCCCGTCAGGAACGTAGGAGTGGAGAGGGCTAGTAGCCAGCCTGGACCTACTTCAAATATGGGCCATTTCCTTCTGCCCTAGTAAAGTAGTTAATCATAAACTTGTAAGAAAATGCTCAGTCCCCAGTAGGAAGCAATGTGGTCCCATGAAAAGTGCTCAAGGCTGGGACTCAGGAGCCCTGATTTCTGGTTTGAGTTCGGGCTCTGTGGTTCTCTCCGTCTGTGAGAAGGGGTGGCTGGGTCACATCAGAAGTGACTGTGCTTGAACTGCTCCTCAAATGCATTCTGTCAGCACAGTGACACAGCCTTCCCCTTCCTAGGTACTCAAGTGAAGTGAAATTATGTTTTTGCAAAGGCTTGTACACAAATACTCATAGCTACCCAGGTGGTGCTAGTGGTAAAAAAACCCGCCTGCCAATGCAGGAAGCTTGAGAGATGTGGGTTCGATCCCTGGGTCAGGAAGATCCCCTGTAGAAAGGAATGGCAACCCACTCCAGTATTCTGGCCTGGAAATTACTTTCTGTTACTCTAGATTAAGTTTTTGGGGATATTTCCATAAAATGTATTCTTCTGTGTCTGGCTTCTTTCACTGAGCTTTTGAAGTTCATCCATGTTATAGCTGTATTAACACGCTTAGGCACTCCGTGGTGTCCGACTCTTTGCCACCCCATGGACTGTAGCTTGCCAGACTCCTCTGTCCATGGGATTCTCTAGGGAAGAATACTGGAGTGGGTAGTCAGTCTCTTCTCCAGGGGATCTTCCCGACCCAGAGATCGAACCTGGGTCTCCTGCATTGCAGGCAGATTCTTCATTGTCTGAGCTACCAGGGAAGCTCCCAGCTGTGTTAGTAATTCATTTCTTTTATTGCCATACAGTATTCCAGCATTCAGAGATACTACATTTTACCATCCAATGGGCACTGGGGTCATTTCTGCTTCTTTGATGACTCCATCTCCTCCCTCCCATCTCCAGGGCTTCCCCACCTTTTGTTTCCTCTGCTTAGAAACTCCCGCTCCCACTCACATCCTAGCACCTCCCTCCTCAGGGAAGCCTCCCTAGTGAGACGAGATCGAGCCTGCCATTACAGGGACCCCACCTGCCTTCATGTGACACCGAGTCTATGAACCCCACCAGCCGATTGGCCTCCAAGGGTGCAAATCTTTTCTGTTTTTCTCACAGCTCTGTCCCAATTCCCAGCACGCAGCAGGTGCTCAGTAAAGAGTTGTTGCATGGAGGGAAGGGAGCAGAGAGGGAGGAAGCAAGGAGACAGCCAGGACACAGACTTGGGTCTGCCCGGCTGCCGTGTCCTTCCGGCCCCACGGTGCTGCCTCCCTGGAAGTCAGCAGTCCTGATGCGTCAGGCTCTTTGGCACTGATTTTTTTTTTTTAATTTAATTTAAAAATTTGAAGTATGGTTGATTTACAAGATATTAAATATAGCTCCTTGCTATACAGTAGGTCCCTGTTATTTATCTCTTTTACATATAATAGTGTGTATATCTGTTAATCCCATTTCCCAGTTTATCCCTCCCTCCCCGCTTTTCCCTTTGGTAACCATCCTTGCCACTGTTTCTAACCCACTCCCTGCAGGTATGGCTGAGACAGGCACCACCTATGAGCCACTTCCACCAGGGAGCCCTCCTGACTGCAGCACCAGCCCGGAGGACCGTGAGGCGCCTGCCAGGTGACTCCTTGGGCCCCTTGGGCCTGGGGGTGGGGGCAGCCGGCTAGGGATGGCAGTGGGGCTTGGGCTGGACCTTTAGGCCACGCCCGCAGGTCATTTTGGAGAATGTGAGTCTATGTCTGTGCTGGCACCGTGGAAGGCCAGAAGGCCTAGAAACCCAGGCCCTGCCCTCGAAGTGCCTGGCGGACACTGTTGGCAGAGGAGCTGGGGTCTCAGACCTCTGTTTCCATCTCAGCCGTCCATCTTACCTCTGGCCTCTCTCTCTGCAGCCCCACCCCCTCCTTGGTCTCCCTGGCTGACTCCTTGACTGGTAAGGAGCATGGAGGGGGTGTCACCCACGCCTGGGAGGACACCCCAGGCTCAACCAGTGCTCCCATCTCCTTCTCCTCCACGGGAAAGCCGGCTCTGGTTTCAGGTAATGATCACCCCCATGAAGCAGGGCCTTCCTCCCTGGGGACCACAAAGAGGGAGGCTTCTCACTGGGCAACAGCGTCACTTGGTGGGGGAGGTGGGGCTTGGGAAGTCCTGGGAACAAAGTTGACCCCAGGTCTTTGGCTTCTTGATCTGGAGCTGTGGCTCTGTCACTTGCTACAGATTATTCCTTGATTCTTCTGAGCAGGGATTTTATTCTCAGCTTCTTCTCCACGGCCCGTAATTGCTACTCATGAAATATTTGGCGACTAATCTCATGACCTTGACTGGGCTTCCCTGGTGGCTCAGTGGTAAAGAATCCGCCTGCAGTGCAGGAGATGCAGGTTCAATCCTTGGGTCAGGAAGATGCCCTGGAAAAGGAAATGGCAACCCACTCCAGTATTCTTGCCTGGAAAATTCCATGGACAGAAGAGCCTGGCGGGCTACATACAGTCCATGGGGCCACAAGAGTCGGACACGACTGAGTGACTAAACCACCACTACCTCATGATCTTGACTAGTTTTTTACTTCCTTTGAGCTTCAGCTTACTCACCTTTTAACGTTGTAACAGCGTATACCCAAAGGGCAGTAAGCAGAGAGTGCTATACAGGGGCATTACCGGCTCCCGGCATGCGATTTTAAGGACTTGCAGTTCTAGTGTTGGACACTAGGCGGCGGTAGTTCTCAGCCAGCAGCCCTCCGCGAGGTCCTGGATTTGGCAGTTTAGCAACTTGTTAGAAAAATAAATTACAAGTCTCCCCCAGCCAACTGAATCAGACTCTGCATTTTAACATGGTCCCCCGGAGATTCATAGGCACAGGAATGTCTGAGAAGCACTTATCTCGTACGTGTTGTTACTGTTCGTTCGCTAAGTCATTCTTAGCGGGCAAGGATCCTGGAGTGGGTAGCCATTTCCTTCTCCAAAGGATCTTCCCTGACCCAGGGACAGAATCAGTGTCTCCTGCATTGGCAGGTGGATTCTTTACCACCGAGCCACCAGGGAAGCTATTGGGTACATGCTACTTTTTTAGCACCTAAACATGGATTTAAAAAAATAATAACTATATGTTGATTTTCATAAGTGACAAAGGGGCAAAAAAAAAAAAAGAGGCAAGTACTAAGAGATAATGAAATACATCCAGATAGTGGTTAACAGCGTGGGCTCTGGAGTTGCGCTGGCCTGGCCTGAGCTATGATTCCTACCCTCTGGGTGACCTTGGGCCTGTTAATCTTTGCAAACATCAGCTTCCCTCCATTGTAAAATGGAGATGGTCATGGTGCCCATGGCATAGGGCTGTTGACTCCTCATTCAAGGAGCACTTGCTGAGCGTGCTTATGTGCGGAGTAGATGTGCCTGCCCTCGTGGAGTTTCCAGTCTAGAGGAGGGGCTGGGAGTTGTGCCAGACTCCTAACTTCACCCTCTCGGTTGCTCTGCCTGCCAGCCGCCCGGGACTGGGCCTCACACACGCCTTCCTCCCCAGTCCCCTGATGTCATCCTACTGGACCTCAATTCCCTCTTCATTCTGCCTCCTTGACTCTCCATTTCTCCCCCACTAGCAAGGGTTTGTGCATTCTTCAACTCTTTAGCTCCCCCATGGGCTTCCCAGAGCCAGACAAGAAAGGACAGGTGGGTGAGGGCTGGACCAGATAGCTACAGATAGGATCTGGGTTTCTCTTCTGGCTTGGGAAAGGACCAGGTCCTGTCAGCAACAGTGGAGTCTGTGTCCAGAAGGAGGAAGCAGGCCGGGGTGAGGGCTGTGCTGTGTGGTTGCTGTAGGGCCCCTGGCTCCCTGCCAGGATGTCAGGGTGCGAATGCAGGGCACCTCTGTGTTCCAGGACCTGTGCTCTTCTGGGTGATTCTGATGCTGGTGGTAGTCGTCAGCTTCAGCTCCTTCGTCCTGTGCCACCGGAGGGCCTGCAGGAAGTGGATTGGACAGAGTAAGTGCCTGTATCCTTGGGGCCCTGGGAGGGCAGGGGGCCCTGTGCTAGCCTGGCCTGGGTACTTTTCCCGTCCTGCCCGCTGAGACCCTCTGAGGCTGGCACCCCAGTCCTCCTGCTGCTGTCATTTCAGAGCTGCATCTGTGCTACCCAGTCCAGACCTTCCGGCCCACGCTGGAGCCTGTGGGTGAGTGTCCAGGGGTCCAAAGGGCTGTGCGTGGCTACACCGCAGCTCTGCACGGTGGGCCAGAACTCCCTTGGGGCTCCCTCTGTGTGTGGGGGTTCCCACAAGCTGTCCCTCCTTTCTGTGCAACCTCGTATGTGATGGGAATATAATGTGGGTGGAAACTGTGACATGTTCCCTTCAGCGTCGGATGTGGTCTGGGCCCAAAGCTTCAAAAACTCACCTTGTCCTTCGTTCTCTCCTTGGCCGTGCCCTCAGGAGAGGCCTTCCCTTCCTCTCTTCTCTCTGTCCCTCCTTCCCAGCCTCCTTGTCATTTCCCCCGCCCTTTCCCTCCTGCTGGTGCCCAGGGTGTAGGGGTTGGGGTAGAGGGAGCAGGCTAACAGGGCTAGAGTCTGATTCTGCACTATGAGCTACATGACTGGGTGAATTACTTAATTCCTCTGTGTCTCAGTTTCCTCATCTGTACCAAGTCACTCAGTCGTGTCCGACTCTTTGTGATCCTATGAACTGCCAGGCTCCTCTGTCCATGGGCTTCTCCAGGAAAGAATGCTGGAGTGGATTGCCATACCCTCCCTCCAGGAGGTCTTCCTGACCCAGGGATTGAACCCATGTCTCTTCTATCTCCTGCATTGGCAGCTGGGTTCTTTAGCACTAGCGCTGCCTAGGAGGTGGGGTCTAATTCAGAGAGTGGGTGTGTGGGTCCATTGTGGCGGGGCTTGTTGAGCGCTGTGTGCAGAGCCTGCGCGCAGTCAGCATTCGCAGATTGTGGCTGCTGTTTGCTGACAGCTCCCCTGTGTCTGGGGCCTTTTTTCTCACCAGGAGTCCAGGCCTTCCTGAGTTCTCGGTTGATCTGAACTCTTCTCTCTGATCCCTGGCCAGCCTCCAGACCACCTCTTCTAGGCAGCCTTCCATGCCCCACCCATTCCAGGCAGCAGACTCAGCTCTCACCTGGCAGGGGGCTGGAGGGGCGACGCCAGCCATCGTGTGCCAAGTATCTCTTCTCCCCTGGGTTACATCTTTCAAGGCAGGACAAGGTCCTCCTCAACATGCCACAAGCATTGATTGAGCACCTGCTGTGTATGGGCCCTGACCACAGGGGAAGGAGCAAACACAAACGGTTTGAGCTTCCTTTCTGGTTTCAAGGCAGTGTCCTATGACGGTCTCACAGACCCAGAAGCCCCACGGGAAATGGGTGATGCTCTTCATTTCGTAATGAAGAGATGAGACCCATGGCCACGCTGTCTGTAGTTGCCATAGCCAGACTCAGGAACTGGTCCTGGAGCCGGCAGGCCTCATTGGCAGAGGTCTCAGTCCTTTACCCTCTTCCTCCCCACCCCACCCCCCGCCATGGGCTGTCCACCACCCAGTGCCCAGCCTGACACCCAGCGGTCAACTCAGACCTCCTCGCCCCCCACGTCCCCAGGCCCCACGGAAAGCTTTGCCCTAGCCTGGCTTCTGACTTGGGCCCCTGAACACAGTGTGTGAGGCGTGTTTTGGGTTTGGTGAGTTTCACAAGCAGGTGCTTGTGTTCTCTTCGCAAGGGGGCTTTTTGTGTTTTGACAGTTTCAAGCCTTTTTCCATGAGCTGTCAGGCTCAGTGTCTCATTGAAACCTGCGTTTGCTTTCTTGACATTTTTCTAGTATTAGAGTTTCCATTGCTGTCAGTTTATTTTTTTCTTCAAACCTCCATGATAGCAGTTTTGTCACACACATACAAAAAAAAAAAAGAGAGAGAGAGAGAAAGAGAGAAAAGACAAAAAGCACCTTCTCTTAAAAAGTCAGACTTACCAGGAACTGAGCCTGGGGCTCAGTGGTGTCCACCCTGTTTGGTGCCATTTCTGGCGCACTGGCTTCCGATGGGTCCTTGGGGGTCTGGTTCCCAGGGAAGGAGGTGACGAAGGATGCAAAATGTGGGTGGACTGAGCAGGGTGGGTGCAGTGGGAGCTGGAGGGGTGCAGGAGTCTTTCTGCACTTGTCCGTTCCTTTGTGTATCCGCCCTGCACTTCCTAGTGGCCCTGTGCTGGGTCCGGCAAGTGGCCCTCCCAAGCTTTCTGACCAGCTCAAGCTGAGTGGGAATAATCTGGCCTCAGTCCCCCTGGTCTCAGAACTCCAGGGCTCAGGGAGCCCAGGTGTGGTTAGCAGTGATCCGGGCTTGTGGATTTAGCAGGTGGATCTGACTTGGTGGCGTGTGTCCTCGGGGGCAGGCATCTCCATAAGTACACGTGTGTTCTCATCTTATTCCTCCCAGAGGCCTCTTATACCCATTTCTCAGATGAGAAAGCTGAGGCATGGGAAGATGAAGAAGCTTGTCTAAGGCCACTTGGTTAATGAGCAGTACGACCGACCAGGATTTTGTTGGTGGTGCTGGCTAGATTTTTGCTTAAAGGGTACCCTGGCACTGTTGACACCTGCCCGGGATCTTCCTTTGCTGTGGGGATTGTCCTGTGTGTTACAGGATGCCAGGCAGTCCTGGTCTGTAGACCCACCAGATACTAGCAGCACCTCCATCTGTGACAGCCAGCAGTGTCTCCAGGTACTGCCACATGTGCCCTGGAGGGGAAACGTCTCTACTGGTTGAAAAACACTGGCTGAAAGTCTCTTAACCCTTCATTTAAAAAGACACTGTCATCATTACTTTATCTGTTACTTCAGGCAGTTTTAAGTTGGAAACATTGCTTTGTTTTGAAACAACTTCAAACAAACAGAAAGGTACGGTGAACGTATTTTTCCTGAACTATTTGAGAGTAAGTTACTGACTTCATGCGTTTTTACCCCTGAATACCTGAGTGTGTATTTCATACAGCCGCAGGGAAATCATCAACATCAGAGAATTCGCTTTGCTGTATCTCCACCAGCTAGGTCTCAGACCCCAGTCTGGTTTCTTCGAACATTGATAATAATACTTTGAATGCAGTCCAGCCTCTCCTGTTGCATTTGGCCACCGTGTCTTTGTCCCCTCTAGTCTGAGTTTCTCCCTCCTGGTCATGACCTTGCCATTTTGGAAGACTGTACCAGTGATTCTGTGGCTGCCCCTCAGCCCGGGTTTGCCTGACTCTGGAGTGAGGTATCTGCCCCATCCTCACTCCCGCCAGGTTTCCCTTTGTCCCTTCCCCTGCATGTTCACCACAAGCCCTGGATGAGCGGGTGTCTGCCAGCCTTCTCCACCATGCAGTCCTATTTCCTCTGTGGTCATCGCTAAGGGGAGGGGAGGTACTTTGAGGCTCTGTGAATAACCAGTGCATCATCAGCCTTTCCTCTGTTTCTGTATGTTTGTCTGTCTGGATGTGTGATTCCTTTCTTAGTCTGCTGTCGTTGTTACTTAATTTGATGTTCAAATTGTCCCGGGTGAGGCCAGTGAGGGCCCCTTCAAGCTGGCTCCTGTGTCTTTTTGATTCCATCTTTCTGTGTTTGGGGCTCATCTCTTTTTAAAATCTGTGTTTTTTTTTTTTTTTAATTTTTCAATTGAAGGAAAAAAAATTTTTCTTTTCCTTTTTTTTTTGGCTGGGCCATGCGGTCTGTGGGATCTTAGTTCTCTGACCAAAGATCAAACCCCAGCCCTTGGCAGTCAGAGTGCTGAGTCCCAACCACTGGACCGCCAGGGAGTTCCCTGGAGCACTCCATTACCATGTTCCCAGCTTAGCTTGTAATAATTCCCTGCCCCTTCCTGGACTGGAATCTAAGGCTGCCTGTTGCCAAACTCCTTCCTTGGGTCTGTTCCACTTCCCATAGCAGCCAGAACCCCAGGCCAGACAGGGGATGGAACTGACAGCAGAGAGCAACAGGGATGGAAAGGATGGATAACTTGTCAGAACCCATGTGCTTGGCTTGAGCAGCCCTCAGAGCAGCTCTGGGAAGCCAAGCACTTATCTATGGGGACGAAGGGGGCCGCCGATGCCCAGTTTGTCCTTGGATTTGTGTCCTGGGACGCTGGACACATTTGTGAGAAGATTGCGCTTATTCCAAAAAAGCAAGATTACCAGTGAATGAAGACAGGGAACTGAAGCAAAATTTTTGAGGGAAAAAGCCCTTACGAAATCTGACCTCTGCACTTGGCACCGTTCGTTCTAGGTCTTATTAAAGAACACAGGCGGGTTGTAACACGGCTATAGGCCGAGGTTGATACCATCTGGATTCTGCCTTTTCACCTTGACATTATTTTATGCTGGTTTCTGAGAGACAGTATTGAAATCTGGTTTTCTTTTCGGTGTGATGGAGTGTCAAGCCACGGGAATATCCCGGGGCTCCCCTGGTGCTAGGGAGCATTTTAGCCACCTTCCTTTTTGTTTGTCTCCTTCCCTTTTTAATGTTGTAATTTAAAAAATCTAAACAGACTTCATTTTAAAGAAAAGTTTTAGACTTACAGAAAATTTGAGAAGTTAGTGGAAATATAGCCCACACCCAATTTCCTCTATTATAAACATCTTATTCTACTGCAGTACGTTTGTCACAATAAAAGCAATACCGATACACTGCTGTTCTCTGCAGCCCGTACTCTGCTCAGATCTGCTTGACTCTGCTAGCATGCTTCTGCTGCTCCAGGATCCCGCCCAGGACACTGCTTTGCATTTGTGCCTTAGGCTCCCTTGGCCTCTGACAGTTTCTGGCCTCCCTAGCTTTTGGTGACCGCGGCAGTTTTGAGGAGTGCTGGTCAGTTAAGTTATAGGATGATCCTCTGTTGGAATTGGTCTAGTGTTTTTGTCCTGATTAGATTGAAGTCAAGGATTTGGAGGAGGAAGACCATATGAGTTCTGTGCCATTTTCATCACAACGTATCAAGAGTATGTGCTCTCAAATTAAAATTTGAAAACAATTATTTTTTGGTTTAGTAGACAGGATAGAACTCCAGTGTCCCTAGCCACAAGGGACTAGTTCCACTGTGAAGTAAACAGTGGGGCCTCAATTTTGAAGACATTTGGGGAAAGGGAAAATTGGCTTTCTGTTAACTGGCAAAATGTTCTAGTGGGACTCTGTTTATGTTAAAATGTGTTATGTTTTGTATGTGCACATATACGGACCAGGGGGCTAAGATGGTAAAGGACCTGCCTGCAATGCGGGAGACCTGGGTTCCACCCCTGGGTCGGGAAGATCCCCTGGAGAAGGGAATGTCTACCCACTCCATATTCTTGCCTGCAGAATTCCATGGACAGAGGAGCCTGGTGGACTGGGCTGTATAGTCACAAAGAGTCGGACATGACTGAGCGACTGATATTTTCACGCTTTCATATATGGACCAGAGTCTCTGCTGAGTTTATACATTAAGAAATGATGGTTGATGGAATCTTGATTTTTGTTAACTTATCCCAATAAAGCCTACAGAAACTCAAAAACATAAGAAAGAGAGAATATGCTCTCAACATGATTGCTTCCTGGGCACCTTCTCTTCTGAGGTCTCATTTAATCTTCATAAAAACCCTCTGAAGGGGCATGATCTTGCCCCTTTTCCAAACGAGAGAACTAAGACCAGGAGAGGTGAAGGACTGTGCTGGGGTTGCGTGGCTAGGCAGGCCTCCGATGCAGGACCACTAAGCTGCTGCTTTGTTTGGCATCTGGCTCGTTTTCAGTTTTTTTGCTTATTATAGGCTCCACTGCTGTGCACAGCCTGGTTACTTTCCTTCAAGTTATTTCCTGAGGGTGTGTCCCCAAAGAGGGATTACTAAGTCAAAGTGTGTGAAGTTTTCACTGCCAGATGGTTCTTGAGAAATGAGAAAGAGGGAACCAGTTCACAGGGCATGAGCAGCTGTGTTCCTGTTTACCCACATCCTCTCCAGGACTGTGTCTTACCAATTTTGTTTATTCTGTCTTTTTACTTTGTCACATATTTTCTCCCCTCAATGACTCTCTGCCAAATGACAGTTGGCTGTTTGCAGAACTCAGACATCACTCTCAAAGGATAAAGATTTGGCTTCTCTGACTTCATTTAAAAGAATGTGCCTCAGGCCAGACAACATTTCTCAAAATGCTGGCTCGGGCTCTGGACAGTGGCTACCTTGTGGGAGAGAGCCACGAGCCTCCTAAGGTGACTGCTTTGCTGGGAAGAGCAGTTCCCAGATTTGTTTGTTAACTCAGTAATCAACCATTGTGTCATTTTACACATGTGTTCTTTTGACCATGATTCTGATCCATTTCCCCTTTAGACACTTTACCTGCGGACGGTCATTTAAAATGGACATGGAAGATTGTCCCCCAAAGTGACCTGGTGTCTACACAGCAGGTTCAAATTGCCCATCATGTTGTTTTATCATGGCTGGTTGGCCCCCAGTGTGCATTTCCGCTAGGATTTCAGAAGGCTGGTTCCCCAGAGCAGCTGAGGTCAGACAGAGTTCCCGAGGTGACTCAGCTGGCTGGCCTCCTTATATGCGAGTTCTCTGGTCAGATGTCCACACCTAAAGGCAACAAAAGTTAAGACCCTGTAGGTGGTCCCCTTGGGAGTATAAGGGGCCGTGCGCTCCCAGAGGACTCAGCGCCTGGGAGCTGACTCACCCCAGTGTAGACACGTCTCGGTACCATCTCTAGCTTTTCCAGTTGGACATCTGGTTGTGGTTAAGGGTCAACATATACTTGGCCGTGACCTGATGCCCTGTTTAAATCGAGAGAAAAGTTGGAGAGGAGGGTGGAGTTTAGGGTGAGAAGTTGAAGGTTGTCCCCTGAGGATCACTGTGGCCTGAGCCCACACTATCGGAAGTGTGATGACCAGTGAGACTGGTCACGTGGACTGTTTCGGGCACACGTGATAGAAGGCTGAATTCATGCTGGCCGGAGCCTAAAGGGCTCTGTGGCCATCTGGCTTTAGGCATGCCTGACTCGGGGGCTCAGAAAGGATCCTCAGGACCTGCCACCCTCTCTCTATCACCATGAGGTCCTCCTGTGTGGGTTGAGTTTCACATGTTGCTCCGGGGGGCTCTGGCCTCTTCTGCCCCTGGAGGCCACCAGGCGATGGCAACAGCCACAGACCAGCTTCTGACCCTGCCAGAGCCTCTTCGGCTCCAGCTTCTGACCCTGCCAGAGCCTCTTCAGCTCCAGCTGGGTGCACACTGGTCTTGAACCACTCCTGTGCGTGTGTAGGAGTGGGTGGATGGGGAGGGGTCCGGTGTGCTGAGGGGCTTGGTGGCTGGGAGAGAGATGACTGCCCTGTTCTCTGGCTGCCCCTGGGAAGTGAGGCCCTGTGCCCCGGGCCTGAAACCCATCCACTGTTCTCCAGAGTGAGGTCTGAGGAAGGACCAACTTCCACCCTGGGGGCAGTGGAGGAGGCACTTGCCTGCAGTGGGGTGGGGCAGGGCCAGGCAGCTGCCAGATGCCCCTTGGTGAAGTGACTGCTCTTTGTCTCCTTGCAGATTCCAAGCCGGGGAGGAACCCGATAGTAAGTAGCCTCTCCCTTGCCCCCACCCCAGCTTTGTGCCCCTACATGTGACTCCTCCTCCATCAGAGCTGCTGGTTCTGACAGTGACTGGGTGGGTCCTTTCCCTCCCACGGCCCAGGTGCAGGTTCCCCTGCAAGTTCAGGCTCGGGCTGCCCCACGCAGGGAGCTCTGAGCGCGGTGGGGCCTCAGCCAGGCCCTGGCCAGGGATGCGCAGCTCCACCCCCACGGCAGCCTCAGCTCCTGGCTCATCCCACCGGGGACTTCCAGAAGGGCCTGCCAGACAGCAGGTCTGATTTTGACCATTTGGGTGCCAGGTGTGGTCTGAGAGAAGGCTGGGTTCATTTTCCCCTTTGTCCTTCAATCCTCTGTGAGTCTCAAAGCTGGGATGTCAAGTCAGTAGCACAAACTTTTGAAACTTTAGCTAGCATATATGGAGCACCTGGTGCTCCCAGGTGGCGGAGTGGTAAAGAATTCGCCTGCAATGCAAGAGATGCAGGTTTGATCCCTGGGTCGAGAAGATCCCCTGGAGGAGGAAATGGCAACCTACTCTAGTACTCGTGCCTGGAGAATCCCATGGACAGAGGAGCCTGGCGGGCTACATGGGGTCGTAAAGAGTCAGATGTGACTGAGCACATGTGCATGCAGGGAGCATTTTCCGCGAGCTAGGCTTCTGGCTTTCTCCAAGTTGTTCCCGTTTGTCCTGGCAACACACTGAGGTTGGTACTGTTGTCCTGTTGTATAGGAGAGGAAACAGAGGCCCAGACAGGAAAGGTGATTCCGCAGTTGGAAAATAGATCAGCTGGGATTTGAGGGCTGGTGTGCGTGACTCCAAAGCCAGTGCTCTGGGCTGTTACCCTGAGCTGCCTCCTAGCAAGGCTATCATCACCCGCCTTTTATGATGCTCTCGCTGTGCCAGGTGCTGGGCTGGGGGCTTTGCACATGTTACCGCCGAGCCTGCGGGCATCCTGCGTGGGCCATGTGCACCAGGTCCTCTCCAGGCTTCGCTTGGGCCCTGCTCTGTGCCGGCCTCTCAGGGGCAGCGCAGGGACCAGTGAGGGGGCGTGGGGAGAGGAGCGGCCCTGCTTTCCACAGCTGAGAGGGGCAGGACGAAACATACCATATGACCAGGTCTCAGATGTGTATGGTTTGCCCACTTCCCCCCCCACACTTATCAGTTCTTCCATTCCTTTCTTTTTTTTAAATAGTATTTTTAAGTTTTATTTATTTGGCTGCCCTGGGTCTTTGTTGCTATTATGGGCTTTTTTGAGTTGCGGTGAGCAAGGGCTCCTCTCTAGCTGTGGTGCACAGGCTTCTCATTGCAGTGGCTTCTCTTGTTTCCGAGCACAGGCTCTAGAGCACGCAGGCTTAAGTAGTTGTGGTGCCTGGACTTAGTTGCTCTGTGGCATGGGGAATATTCCCGGACCAGGGATTGAACCTGTGGCCCCTGCGTTGGCAGGTGGATTTTTTACCATATCACCAGGGAAGCCTCCATTCTCTATTTTTAAACATAATAGATGGAACCACAATACAGGTTCAATTTCAAATCATGAGAGATCACAGTCAAACATGCTTGAGTCAGATAAGTTGCTGTTATGATATCAAGAAGTTTCATGAAAAAAGTATTTAATGATTTGTAAGATACGAACAAAGCTAGTGGAGGTGATGGGATTCCAGTTGAGCTGTTTCAAATCCTAAAAGATGATGCTGTTAAAGTGCTCCATTTAATATTCCAGCAAATTTGGAAAACTCAGCAGTGGCCACAGGATTGGAAAAGGTCAATTTTCATTCCAATCCCAAAGAATGTTCAAACTACCACACAATTGTACTCATCTCACACGGTAACAAAGTAATGCTCAAAATTCTCCAAGCTAGATTTCAACAGTACGTGAACCAAGAACTTCCATTGGATTTAGAAAAGGCAGAGAAACCAGAGATCAAATTGCCAACATCCACTGGATCATAGAAAAAGCAAGAGAATTCCCGAAAACCATCTACTTCTGCTTTATTGACTATGCCAAAGCCTTTGACTGTGAGGATCACAACAAACTGGAAAATTCTTAAAGATGGGAATACCAGACCACCTTACTTGTCTCTTGAGAAACGTTATGCAGGTCAAGAAGCAACAATTAGAACCGGACATGGAACAACGGACTGGTTCCAAATTGGGAAAGGAGTACATCAGGCTGTATATTGTCACCCTGCTTATTTTACTTAATATGCAGAGTACATCATGTGAAATGCCGGGCTAGATGAAGCACAAGCAGGAATCAAGATTGCCGGGAGAAATATCAATAACCCCAGATATGCAGATGATACCACCCTTATGGTAGAAAGTGAAGAAAAACTGAAGAGCCTCTTGATGAAGATGAAAGAGGAGAGTGAAAAAGTTGACTTAAAACTCAACATTCAGAAAACTAAGATCATGGCATCCGGTCCCATCACTTCATGGCAAATAGATGGGGAAACAATGGAAACAGTGACAGACTTTATTTTCTTAGGCTCCAGAATCACTGTAGATGGTGGCTGCAGCCATGAAATTGAAAGACGCTTGCTTCTTGGAAGCCTATGACAAACCTAGATAGCATATTAAAAAGCAGAGACATTACTTTGCTGACAAAGGTCCCTCTACTCAAAGCTATGGTTTTTCCAGTAGTCATGTATGAATGGGAGAGTTGGGCCATAAAGAAGGCTAATCACTAAAGAATTGATGCTTTTGAGTTGTGGTGTTGGAGAAGACTCTTGAGAGTCCCTTGGACTGCAAGGAGATCAAACCAGTCCATCCTAAAGAAAATCAATCTTGCATATTCATTGGAAGGACTGATGCTGAAGCTGCAATACTTTGGCCACCTAATGCAAAGAGCCGACTCATTAGCAAAGATCCTGATGCTGGGAAAGATTGAAGGCAGGAGGAGAAGGGGACAACAGAGGGTGAGATGATTGGATGACATCACCGATTCAATAGACATGAGTTTGAGCAAGCTCTGGGACATGATGAAGGACAGGGAAGCCTGGCATGCTGCAGTCCATGGGGTCGCAAAGAGTCATATACAACTGAGCAACTGAACAATAACAACAGCAAAGATAATCAAATATATTTTGGCCACATGGACCAGTGCATAAATAGTAACTTCTTTAAGACTACCATCTTTTAAACTTCAAATTATTTTAAAAGAATATGAAGGATTATGTAACTGTATTTTTGGAATTATTCAAACTCATTCCCTTTTGAAGCTTGAAGGTAAATGGTATTTACGTTAGAACATTTCATGAGACCACTTCTCCTTGGCACTTATGGAAAGGTCAAAACTGAAACCAACATTTTCCTGAAACATATCTGTTTTTAGTACATTACTGTGATCATAAAAGACTGCTGTCCCAGGAGCAGGGGAGTTGGGGTGGGCCTAGAGCTGACACTTGTAGACTGAGCAAACATGTATGGATTCCAAAGGGAGACACTGGGTTCTAGTATTGGCCGGACACTTACTAACTAACCCTGAGCAAGTTACTTGACTCTTCTGTGCCTCAGTTTCCTGATCTGTAAAATGGAGAGATATTAACCGCCTTGTAGACTAGTTGGGCTTCCCAGGGGGCACTAGTGGTAAAGAACCACCTGTCAATGCAGGAGACATAAGAGACTCGGGTTCCATCCCTAGGTCAGGAAGATCCCCTGGAGGAGGGCTTGGCAACTCATTCCAGTATTCTTGCCTGGAGAATCCTATGGATAGAAGAGCCTGGCGGGCTACAGTCCTTAGGGTCGCAGAGTCAGACATGACTGAAGCGACTTAGCATGCACTCATGCAGAGTGGTTGTTAATGATTAGCACGTGTTGAGGGCCACATACACGGTAAGCATTGTATGCGATGCTCCACTATCCTTATTTAGTGCCAGTTAAAAACGATGTGCCTTCACAGGGTCCCATATGCAGGAACATCAGGTCATCCATGCTGAGAAGCCCAGGGTGAGCGCATGGTGGCTTTAAAGCAGAGAAGGAGACTTGCTGGGGGTCTATGGAGATGAAGAAATGCATTTTCCAGCACAGAGACTGGGGGAGGTTGGGGTACCCTGCCTCAGCACCATTTCCTCTGCCCACTGCAGCTGACCAAGAGTGTATCAGTGGCAGACCCAGGCAATGAGGAGCAGGGTTTACTGAGCCGCCCAGCCATGGAGACCTGCCTGGAGAGCCTGCGGCTGCTGGAGGCCAGCCCAGTCAGCAGCCCCCCGTCCCCCACAGACCTACCTGAGCCCCGAGGGACCATGGAGCATACCAACAACAGGATTGGTGAGTCGGCCTGTTTGGGGGGGTCCTGGAGTGCTTAGAGGGCAGTGGGAGATGGACCCTGAGCCCCTAACGAGGGACCAGAGACCCTGGGGATGGAAAGCTCAGCAAGGAAGAGGCAGGGGCTCCCCAACCGGCTTTTATAAGTAGGAGATGCTTTTCATGAAGGAGTTAAGCCATTCTCAGGGATATCTACAGCTTGCTCCGCCTCTTCATCCCAATTTAAATTTCTGTAAACTAGAGGAGCCTGGCGGGATACAGCCCATGGGGTTGCAACATTCAGATATGACTTAGTGACTAAACCACCACCACCAAACTAAGAGTAGTCAATACTTCTGACTTCCCGGGGTCATTGTGGGAACTTGTGAAATGATGCTCGCAAAGTTGCCCTGGTGGCTGCAGGGTTCCCTCTGCCTGGTGCCTGCTCTTATTAGAGGGGAAGTAAACACCATCCAGCCCCCAGCACAGGGCCTCTAAGATGGGTGGAGGGAGATGTCAGGAGAGACATCAGCCAAGAGCTGCCTCTTGGCTGATGCGTTCACATTTGGCCACTGTGCGCTGGTCACCTCTCCTTCTGAGGCTCGAGTCAGTCCCTCCGTTTTACAATTGGAGAAACATCGGTTCAGGATGAAGTGATTTCCCTGGTGCCCCAAACTGCAGCCTCCCTCCAGCCAAGGCGAACCTTCCACTCTCAAGTCTTCTTCCTCCTCCTCCCCTCACCCTGGTACACCAAGAGCGCTTCTACCAAAACGCATACTTGCCCATATTATACCCCTGCTTTAAGCCCTCCAGGGAGTCCCTGCTCCCTGCAGTGTGAATTCCAGGCTGCTGCTTCTCCTTCCCACCAGGCTCGCCTGCCTCCCAACCCTGCAGGTCTGCTCCCCCTTCTCAGTGGCAGTGTTCTAGTTTTTGGAGCCCTCTCTCACATCTGAGCTTCTCCGTGGGAGCTTCTTCCTCACCTGAAATAGTCAACTCCACCTCCTTGAATCTAGTCAATTCTTTTCTTCTTTGGCTGCACCACATAGCCTGTGAGATCTTAGGCTGCAGTTTGGGGAACCAGGGATCGAACTCATGCCCTTTGCAGGGTAAGTGAGGAGTCTTAATCGCTGGACCACCAGGGGAAGTCTTGAATAAATTCCTGATGTCCCAGGACCTTGCGTATTTGCCTCCTCTCCAGGAAGCCTTCCCCGCCCTCTCTACTCTCCTCTCTAGGAGACACCCTCTGGGTACCCCCAGAACCCAGGCCTCTCCACCTTGTGTCCTCAGCTCCCAGCAGTATGACTGTGTTTGCAGCTTCCTCCCCGCCCCACCTGGCTTTAAGCTCCCCAAGAGGCAGTGTCTTAATGGGTTCCATCTCTGTCTTCTCTGGAGAGTTAACCATCACTGAGATCATTCCGAAGAGGCATTTGTGATCATCCTACATATTTCTGTAGCAGGGGTTGGTGGATGGAACTCTGAGGGCAGAACCGTTAGCGCCAAACTGAAACTTTTGGAATTGCAGCTTTCAGCAAATTTTATTCAGAGAAGGCAATGGCACCCCACTCCAGTACTCTTGCCTGGGAAATCCCATGGATGGAGGAGCCTGGAAGGCTGCAGTCCATGGGGTCGCTGAGGGTCGGACACAACTGAGCAACTTCACTTTCACTTTTCACTTTCATGCATGGGAGAAGGAAATGGCAACCCACTCCAGTGTTCTTGCCTGGAGAATCCCAGGGGAGCCTGGTGGGCTGCCGTCTATGGTGTCATACAGAGTTGGACACGATTGAAGCGATTTAGCAGCAGCAGTAGCAAGTTTTATTGGAAAAGGATGTATTTTGGGAAATACTGCTGAAGACATTTTTTGCAAATTTCCTAAGAAGTCCTAGTTTGAATGTTTGAGTCCTTGCTGAGCACAGTGCCTGGAGCCACAGGGCTGGGGCTCTGGGAGTGTTTGGCAGGGGTGGGTAGAGGGAGGTACCAGGCTCCCAGCAGGGCTGGGCCATGGGCAGCCTGGTCTATAAGCCTGGTCTGTAAGCTTGGAGAAGGTCTTCCTGGAACATTCAAGAGATGGTGAGCCCTCTGTTCTTCTGACATCTCCTGAGAGGAGTAACCCCTGGTCCAGTCCCAAGGGGACCACACTCTGGTTACCCCTCTACCCCTGGGCACCAGGCACAGGGAACCCTGTCCTTTCACCTTCACCACCACCACCCACTCACCCCCAACCAGCACAACTTCTTTGGATGCTGGAGCCCTGAATGGGGCAGGAAATCCAAGCAGCTTCTGGAAGACCCTCTCCCGCAGGCAGCCCTGTGGTGGTCGGTAGACAGAGCCCAGGGAATCAGGACCTGGGGAACGTGAGGGGGTGACAGCCTGGCCCCCCAGCTTTGGCTGCTTCTACCTGGACAAACATACCCCGCTTCATTCACACCCCTCCTCCTCTATGTCTGTCTGTCTCTCTCATCTCTGGCCCTGCCAAGTTTCTTCTGTGTTCTCCCTCACCTCACTATCACTGGCTTCTATCTTTTGCCAGCCCTTCTGGTCAGGTTCTGCAGGCTTTAGTGGACGGTGTGTGACTTGAGGCCATGCTCTCTCTTTTGGGGGGTAGGGGGCTCCCAGCCTACAGCTTATTTCATTCTTGTAACCTTCTCTCTCTCCTAGAGGTATCAAAGACCAAAACAGAAAAACTGGATTATGCAATGGGTTGAGGGTGCAGGGGCCCCAAGAATCTTTGGGGGGCTCCTGAATCAGAGGGGTGTAACTGGGTTTCCCAGCAAGGCAGGCATCCTGAACCCCACCCTAGCTCTCAAGTTCCCTCTTGATAGCTTCCCCATTCAGACTCCAGAGAGAGAGTTCTAGGGCTGAGGGGCTGGGAGCTGGCACCCTGCCCTGAGCTCAAGGCCATCAGAAGCTGGGCTACTGGAGTTTGCAGTTAGCTGATCTGGGTGAAAGCCAGGCTCCCTACTTCCCAGCTTCTCTGGCAGCTTACTTAGCTCCCCTGAGACTCCAAAGCCCTGGAAGCAGGAGGTCAGTGGCGGGGGGTGCGGCGCGGGTAATGCAGCTAACAGGCTGGGCTGGTTATTCATCCATGCAATTCACACAGGCAGCCCTCCTGTTTGCAAGGCAGGCACACAGCAATAAGAAATAAACACCAAGATATACAGGCCCCTGCAAAGCTGTCCAGATCTCAGGCTCTTGGCAATTATTAACAGGGTTGAGGTTTCTGTAGGATGTGGTCTGGGTTAGGCTGGACTGAAGAGGTTCCTGGGACGCAGAACTTTGAAAACTGGTAGCATCTCAGGAAAACCAGGACATGTTGCCGCCGCCCGCTTCCCCTCCTCCCGCCCGCACAGTCCCCAGATTTCTGCTTTAGGCACGTGAATAGGTGCTGAAAGGGAAGCTGGGCATGGTGGAGTTTCTTTGGGGATTTCTACTGACTACCTGGTGCCTTGGGCAGGTCATTTAACATCCCTGAGCTCCATCTGTAAATGGGGATCGTATAATAATCGGCCATCTATCTTGTGGAAGTGATGCAAAGATTCGGAAGCTAATGTGTGGAAAACATCCAAGGCGGCAGGCTAAGCTCTGCCAGTGTTCAGTGGCGCTCTTGATATCAACATCGTTGTTCCCTGATTTCCCCCCACTTCTTGCTTTCTCTCCTAACCCTGTCCTCTCCTTTCCTGCCCCATCCCTGCAGAAATGTTGAGAAAATCAGGAGCACCTCCAGTCCTTAACCCCTCTGCAGGCAACTGCTAGCTGTTTTATCTCCTTTGAAGCCCCAAGACACCTGTGAAGTCAGCAGGGTTTATTGTGGATCAGAGTGGCTGTGCGTTCTCCCTGAGGCCACACAGCAGGAGTGGCAGAGCTGGTATAGGGACCCTCCTCTGCCTCCTGGCTTCTGTACAGCTGGGGCCCTGGTCTCCTCACCTCCCCCACCCTTTTGCCTTGCAGAGAACATCTACATCATGAAAGCCGACACCGTGATTGTGGGGACTGTGAAAGCCGAGGTGCCTGAGGGCCAAGGCCCAGTGGGGCCAGCCGGGCCCGAGCTCGAGGAGGAGCTGGAGACGGACTATGCCTCCCACTACCCGGAGCAGGAGACGGAGCCACCGCTGGGCAGCTGTGGGGACGTTATGTTCTCGGTGGAGGAGGAAGGGAAGGAGGACCCCTTGCCCACGACTGTCTCTGATAAATGAGGGCTGGACTGGGGCTGAGAGGGCAGCTGGGTGCCTCTGGAAGGCCATGGTGGCCCTGGTGGCACCACACCGGTGGCAGAGGCCTGTCTGGCTTGAACTGAGGTTCCAGCATCCAGCGGTGGGCCCAGCCTGTCAATATGGGAGGTCCCGCTGTTCTATACTTGTATCCCCACTCAGCGCCTCCCAACCCGGACCTTGGGGAGCCCAGGCCTGTGCGGCAGAGACAGACAAGGGGCTGGATCTGAATGACCAGGAGGGCCTGGGCCCCTTGCCTTCTGCTGCTGCCAAGAAGATGCCCAGAGTCCTGGGTGTCAAACACACACCCCAAGCAGAGGCTGAGGCCACGAGGCACATCCCCCCAGACCCCGCTTTCTCCATCACCCTGGCCTCAGGAGTGATGCCCTCCAGGCCTCACTGCTGTGCGAGCCACCCCTAGTTACTGTGAGTGGCCCTGTGGGCATGGAGCCAATGCCTCTGTTTGTTTCTCCTGAATCAGAAGGGAAGTCAAGAAATGGGGTGTTGTCTGCCTGCCCCGTTTTGGCCGCAGCCACAGCACTGCACTCTGCGGACGTGAGTCCCCAGTCTGGCCTCCAGCCCTGCCTGGGCCACTGGGGCCCTCCTAGCCTTGCCAGTCTGTCAGTGTCCTATAGCCTGCTCCACAGTGGGCCCAGGGCCCAGCGCATGTCACCGTTCCCGAAGCAAGAGGCCTCCGGGACCCAGCCACCTGAAGATTCTCAGCAGCCATGGTGCCCTTGCCCAGATGGAGGCCCTGCCCACCAGCTGCTGCCTGGAGAAGAGCCTGCTCTGCTTCACCCAGGCGGCTTCCTTGCTAAATGGAGAAGGGGAACTGTGGGCCCTTCTTGGGTTCTTGCCTGCTCTGTGGACACCATGGTCTCTGTCCTGGGTCACGAAGATGCATCCTTCCCAGATCTGCCAGGTACATAGATCCTGATGGTCCCAGGCCCAGCCTCTGGCTCCAGCTGCTCAGCGCCCGTGAGACTGGGTGATTGTGCTCAGTCGTGTCCGAGTCTTTGCCATCCCATGGACCCCACAAGGTGCGACCCCACCAGGCTCCTCTGTCTATGGGATCCTCCGGGCAAGACTACTGGAGTGGGTTGCCATTTCCTCCCCCAGGGGATCTTCCCCACCCAGGGACTAAACCCTCATTTCCTACAGCTCCGGCCTTAGCAGGTGGATTCTTTACCACTGAGCCACCTGGGAAGCCCAGAAGGCGATTTGGGTGTTTGTGCTCCTGTGGATGTCAAAAAGCTCCCTGGTCTCCCATTCTGCTGGAAAACAAAGAACATTTTGTGGTTCAATCTGGACTTCAGGAATTTTGCATTTCACAGTAAAGATCGAGTGGCCTGATTTGGGCCTGCGGTGTCCTGCTCTCCTTGGGGCTCTCAGACTCAAGTCAGCAAACAAGCGGCCTTGGAAAAGGAGTATGGGCAGATGCTAAGTCTGCTGTGGCCCCAGGACACACAGTCCAGGCAGCCTGGAGGCTGTTGGAATTACCCGCTGGAAGGCAGGCCGGGGAAAGCTGCTGTTTACTCACCAGCCCACTCAGTCTCTGGAGGAAGTTGAGGCTGGGTCAGGCATCACAAGGGTAGTTTCTGAAACCACTCAGATGTTTTGGGGAAAGTTGGAGAGACGCTGGACGCTGTGAGAGACAGTTTACATCAGAACCTGATGTTTATATGGGCTGGACAACTGCCAAAATGCCCTTTGCAAGGACAGTATGGGTGCTCTGCAACCTCCTGCCACTCTCCCCACCCCCCAACCCCAAAGGGCTCTGTAGCTATGACTTGAGGATATTGACATATGCTTCATGGAATGACAGGCTCCCTCGCTGGAGGGCCTGTCACAAAACTTTGATCCTTTAGAAATTCATAAGTTCCCTTAGAAAGCAATCACAAGGCTCAGGAAATTCTCCCTGAGATTTGAGTATGTCTGAGTAGAAGGGTCTGAGCGATCTCTCTCCAGTCAGGACAGGGGTTCCCCCTTTCTCTCTGCCCCCAGACACCTAGGCTGTCAGCCTCTGGGGACAAGGAGCCCCCTGTCTGCTGGGACAGCCATTCCCACTGCTGGAGGTTTTTCCCTGTGGATGGAGGCAGACTATTCCTTGTGTAACACCCACTCCCTGGTCAGTCCAAGGCCCAGCCTTTGAGGATACTCAGAATAAAGCCCTCAAGTCCTAAGGTTCCCTTTGGGTAGGAGAGATGCATGGTTTCCCCATGATCCTTCTTCCCTCTGGGCTGAACCCAGCAGCACTCCAGCTTGGGAAAGGGAGTCACTTAGTAGCAGCACGAATGCCCCAGCCTTGGGGAACCCAGAGAGGACCAGGAGTGAATGTAAGCCTTGGGCTTAGAGTCAGAGCTAGGAAGTCAGTCTGCCTCCCTGGTGTCAACAAAAATTCATCTGTCTAAGAAAGAATTGGAAGACTTCATTTGAGCCAAATGTTAGGATTATAACCTGGAAAGAGTGTCTCAGAAAGCTCTGAGGACTATTCCACCCATTAGAAGTCAAGACACAGTTTAAGTTTTTTTTGAGACAGAGGGCTGTACATTAAATGACATATTATTGACCGGTTTACATCATCCAGATCTAAGTGCCATCGTGGTGGGTCATGTGACCCCTTATAAGACCAAGAAGAAATGCCGTGTTTTAATGAATTGTCTTGTTGATGCTATGAGTACATGACTGGTTGAGCCGGTGTTCCTGCTGATAGAAGTCTGGTTTGATGCATATTAACAGATACACAGTGCAGGGGGAGGAGTTTGTTCAGTTCAGTTCAGTTGCTCAGTTGTGTTCAACTCTTTGCAACCCCATAAATTGCAGCACGCCAGACCTCCTTGTCCATCACCAACTCCCGGAGTTCACTCAAATTCACATCCATCGAGTCGGTATGCCATCCAGCCACCTCATCCTCTGTCATCCCCTTTTCCTCCTGCCACCAGTCCCTCCCAGCATCAGAGTCTTTTCCAATGAGTCAGCTCTTCGCATGAGGTGGCCAAAGTACTGGAGTTTCGGCTTTAGCATCATTCCTTCCAAAGAACACCCAGGACTGATCTCCTTTAGAATGGACTGGTTGGATCTTGCAAGAACACCCAGGACTGATCTCCTTTAGGATGGACTGGTTGGATCTCCTTGCAGTCCAAGGGACTCTCAAGAGTCTTCACCAACACCACAGTTCAAAAGCATCAATTCTTCGGCGCTCAGCTTTCTTCACAGTCCAACTCTCACATCCATACATGACTACTGGAAAAACCATAGCCTTGACTAGATGGACCTTTGTTGGCAAAGTAATGTCTCTGCTTTTCAATATGCTATCTAGGTTGGTCATAACTTTCCTTCCAAGGAGTAAGCGTCTTTTAATTTCATGGCTGCAGTCACCATCTGTAGTGATTTTGGAGCCCCCGAAATAAAGTCTGACACTGTTTCCCCATCTATTTCCCATGAAATGATAGGACCAGATGCCATGATCTTAGTTTTCTGAATGTTGAGTTTTAAGCCAACTTTTTCACTCTCCTCTTTCAGTTTCATCAAGAGGCTTTTTAGTTCCTCTTCACTTTCTGCCATAAGGGTGGTGTTATCTGCATATCTGAGGTTATTGATATTTCTCCTGGCAATCTTGATTCCAGCTTGTGCTTCTTCCAGTCCAGCATTTCTCATGATGTACTCTGCATATAAGTTAAATAAGCACGGTGACAATATACAGCTTTGACATACTCCTTTCCCTATTTGGAACCAGTCTGTTGTTCCATGTCCAGTTCTAACTGTTGCTTCCTGACCTGTATATAGGTTTCTCAAGAGGCAGGTCAGGTGGTCTGGTATTCCCATCTCTTTCAGAATTTTCCACAGTTTATTGTGATCCATACAGTCAAAGGCTTTGGCATAGTCAATAAAGCAGAAATAGATGTTTTTCTGGAACTCTCTTGCTTTTTCCACGATCCAGCAGATGTTGGCAATTTGATCTCTGGTTCCTCTGCCTTTTCTAAAACCAGCTTGAACATCTGGAAGTTCACAGTTCACGCATTGCTGAAGCCTGGCTTGGAGAATTTTGAGCATTACTTTACTAGCGTGTGAGATGAATGCAATTGTGTGGTAGTTTGAGCATTCTTGGCATTGCCTTTCTTTGAGATTAGAATGAAAACTGACCTTTTCCAGTCCTGTGGCCACTGCTGAGTTTTCCAAATTTGCTGGCATATTGAGTGCAGCACTTTCACAGCATCATCTTTCAGGATTTGAAATAGCTCAACTGGAATTCCATCACCTCCACTAGCTTTGTTCGTAGTGATGCTTTCTAAGGCCCACTTGACTTCACATTCCAGGATGTCTGACTCAAGGTGAGTGATCACACCATCGTGAGTATCTGGGTCGTGAAGATCTTTTTTGTACAGTTCTTCTGTGTATTCTTGCCATCTCTTCTTAATATCTTCTGCTTCTGTTAGGTCCATACCATTTCTGTCCTTTATCGAGCCCATCTTTGCATGAAATGTTCCCTTGGTATCTCTAATTTTCTTGAAGAGATCTCTAGTCTTTCCCATTCTGTTGTTTTCTTCTATTTCTTTGCATTGATCGATGAAGAACGCTTTTTTATCTCTTCTTGCTATTCTTTGGAACTCTGCATTCAGATGCTTCTATCTTTCCTTTTCTCCTTTGCCTTTCACTTCTCTTCTTTTCACAGCTATTTGTAAGGCCTACCCAGACAGCCATTTTGCTTTTTTGCATTTCTTTTCCAGGGGGATGGTCTTGATCCCTGTCTCCTGTACAGTGTCACTAACCTCAGTCCATAGTTCATCAGGCACTCTATCTATCAGATCTAGTCCCTTAAATCTATTTCTTACTTCCACTGTATAATCATAAGGGATTTGATTTAGGTCATACCTGAATGGTCTAGTGGTTTTCCCTACTTTCTTAAATTTAAGTCTGAATTTGGCAATAAGGAGTTCATGATCTGAGCCACAGTCAGCTCCTGGTCTTGTTTTTGCTGACTGTATAGAGCTTCTCCATCTTTGGCTGCAAAGAATATAATCAAGCTGATTTTGATGTTGACCATCTGGTGATGTCCATGTGTAGAATCTTCTCTTGTGTTGCTGGAAGAGGGTGTTTGCTATGACCAGTGCGTTCTCTTGGCAAAACTCTATTAGTCTTTGCCCTGCTTCATTCCATATTCCAAGGCCAAATTTGCCTGTTACTCCAAGTATTTCTTGACTTCCTACTTTTGCATTCCAATCCCCTATAATGAAAAGGACATCTTTTTTGGGTGTTAGTTCTAAAAGGTCTTGTAGGTCTTCATAGAACCATTCAACTTCAGCTTCTTCAGTGTTACTGTTTGGGGCATAGACTTGGATTACTGTGATATTGAATGGTTTGCCTTGGAAATGAACAGAGATCATTCTGTCATTTTTGAGATTGCATCCAAGTACTGCATTTTGGACTCTTTTGTTGACCATGATGGCTACTCCATTTATTCTGAGGGATTCCTGCCTGCAGTAGTAGATATAATGGTCATCTGAGTTAAATTCACCCATTCCAGTCCATTTTAGTTCGCTGATTCCTAGAATGTCGACATTCACTCTTGCCATCTCTTGTTTAACCACTTCCAATTTGCCTTGATTCATGGACCTGACATTCCAGGTTCCTATGTAATATTGCTCTTTACAGCACCGGACCTTGCTTCTATCACCAGTCACATCCACAGCTGGGTATTGTTTTTGCTTTGGCTCCATCCCTTCATTCTTTCTGGAGTTATTTCCCCACTGATCTCCAGTAGCATATTGGGCATCTACCGACCTGGGGAGATCCTCTTTCAGTATCCTATCATTTTGCCTTTTCATACTGTTCGTGGGGTTCTCAAGGCAAGAATACTGAAGTGGTTTGCCATTCCCTTCTCCAGTGGACCACATTCTGTCAGACCTCTCCACCATGACCTGCCCATCTTGGGTGGCCCCACAGGGCATGGCTTAGTTTCATTGAGTCAGACAAGGCTGTGGTCCTAGTGTGATTAGATTGACTAGTTTTCTGTGATTATGGCTTCAGTGTCTGCCCTCTAATGCCCTCTAGTAACACCTACCATCTTACTTGGGTTTCTCTTACCTTGGACGTGGGGTATCTCTTCATGGCTGCTCCAGCAAAGTGCAGCCGCTGCTCCTTACCTTGGACGAGGGGTATCTCCTCACTGCCGCCCCTCCTGACCCGCGCAGCCACCACTCCTGGGGCATGGGGTATTAGGTAGTTAGAATAGGGAAAAGGAGTCCAAAATGGCGGTGGCTGACATCTATGGTATGGTGACTCAGATTTAACCTGGCTGAAACTGGGGGAGGAGAGAGGAAGCCAAATGGCAGAGAAGAATTCTTATGTTTAAATTTCTCTTGCCTTGCCATAAAAGATGAATTTTATTTCACAGCTTGTCACACTCAGGGGCAGTCTGGGGCCTCCTCTCCACCACAGGCAGCCAGCCAGAAGCCCCCGTCTGACCATGTTTTCCCTGGGGGCTGGAGGAAGGCGACCTCGCCCACCCCACCTCCAGGACTCCAGCCCACACCCAGCTCTCACAATCAGCCTGGCCACTGAACCAGCCACTGCCTGTCACGTGGTCCATCCGAGAGCCAGAGAGCATTTCCCTGCCCTGATTGCCCAGCGATGAGGGACCCCGCCTTCACTTCTGGTCATTCTGATGTTCAGGTGGGCAGATGGACAAGGCCCCTGCTGCCTAGAATTGCAATTCCCAGGCTCTGAGGAGTCAGCCCACACGTGCTCACCCCTCTTCCTGAACAGTTGTAGTCAGGGAGTGACAGTAAGTGATGTGTATTGCGGAAACTGTTGCATCAAAGAAGATCCGTTGTTTCCCAAGGCGGTCCTATAGGCTGCAAGCTACTATAAGGTTCTTAGAATCTCTAAGGCCAGGGTCAGTCCCTAAGAGAGAATAAAGGACTGAATCTCTAGAGCATCGCTCCAGCCACAAGAGCCTAAAGGAGGTGTCTTAGGCGTCCTCTCTGTCCGTGGTCACTACTACCTGATTTTAAATAATAATCTATGCAGAGATGAGTGGAGGCTCTGACCAAAGTTCCTTGGGTGCCTTCTCTCTTCCACCCCTTCCTTGACCCTCCCTGTCCTCTAACATATAGCAGTGGGGGAAGTGCAAGGTAGGAGGTGCTGGGGCCAGGATGAGTGGGGGAAGGGATTCACAGTCAGGGCCTGAGAGAAAAGCTATAATGTGTCAGTACCCTCGACTGGGCTTCCCAAGTGACTCAGTGGTAAGGAACCTGCCTGCCAATGCAGGAGATGAAAGAGATGCAGGTTTGATCCCTGGGTCAGGAAGATCCCCTGGAGTAGGAAATGACAATCCACTGCAGTATTCTTGCCTGGAGAATCCCATGGACAGAGGAGCATGTCGGGCTGCAGTCCACGGGGTCACAAAGAGTCGGACATGACTGAACATACACCCTTGACTGGAAGCCGAAGTGAGCATATTGAAAGCTCCAAGGGAAGCTTCTTGGACCCTAGGGAGAAGCTGGCCGAGCCCACCTTGGGCTCCTGCACCCCACCCCTCTGGGATCCCATAACCAGGTCAGTGAACAAAGTCATTCTTGAGTCAGATCATGCTCTGTGCTACCTAACCCTAACCCCTAATCTGGGGACTGGTAGAAAGTCCGGAGGGCATGGCCACCTCTAGCCAGGTGGTCTGGGAGGGCTTCTTGGAGGAAGTGCCTTTTAAGTTCTCCCTGAATGTGACCTGCAAATATCCCAAAGAGGCAGACGGGGGATGGCAAATACCAAGGTCCTGAGGTGGGAATCCTGGCCCCAGGGTTCAGGAAGCACACTCCCTGGTGGAAGCTTAGTGATCAGGGCAGAGAGGAAAGGGAGGTAACAGGGCAGCCAACTGGGCCAGATCCTGGAGGGCCTGGTGGGCCATTGTAAAGCCCTTAGATTTTATCACCAATATGGTTAAGAACACAGTCTGCATTTCTTTCTGTTTTCCTCCTATTAGAACAATAAACATCCTGGTATTATCTCAGCCACAGGCATGAAAGGCAAACGAGGGGCCTCAAAGGTTGTTTTGACCTACTTCAGAGGGAAGTCGGGGAAGGAGGCAGCAGTAGCTGGTAGCCAGGAAGCAATTGGATGTGTTTTCTCAGAAGGAGCAGAGAGCTGAGACCACATTCCCGGTTAACTTCGCAGCAGCCGTGCACCCTCGGCTGATGTCACCGCGGGGGGAGGGTGAGGGGGAGGTAAGGAGTCTGTCCAGGTTCCCCTTTCTCTGGGTGTCTTCCAGGAGAGGAAAAACCAAACCAAAAGACCCTGGGGAGGCTAGAGGCATTTGTGTTTTGGTGTGGGGCATGGGTCATCTTAGCATGAGGCCCACCCTTTCCTCCCTAGCCCTCCAGCACTTGCCTCTGTCTCATTTCATTACCCTGGCTGCTGATGCAGCAGAGGGGAGGGGCCCATCAGCCTTCAGCCTCCAGCCCAAAGCAGTTCCCAGCTCCTTGGCCTCTGGGAAATCTCTCAAGGGCTTTCAGCTTCAGTTTCCTAACCTGCAAAATGGGCATAATAATTATTTTCCAAGTGGCTTAGATGGTAAAGAATCTGCTTGCAATGTGGGAGACCCAGCTTCAGTCCCTGGATTGGGAAGATTCCCCTAGGGAAGGAATGGCTACCCACTCCAGTATTCTTGCCTGGAGAATTCCATGGACAGAGGAGCTTGGTGGGCTATAATCCATGAGGTTGCAAAGAGTCAGACGTGACTGAGTGACTAACACACACACTCAAGATGGTTGTGAGCTTCACCAGTAAGACAGGTAAAGAGCTTGGTGTGGTGCTGGGCATACTTCCTGTTCAACAAATGATATTCATCATATGCAGCATTGTATGAGCTTTAGAGATTACCCAAGACTCTACATTCTTTACATATGGGCTTTGTAGTGATGACTGAAAGATAAAAATTGGCTGAGTATCAGCACTCTGTTTTATGAATTGAGGCTCAGAGAGGTTAAGCCACCAACCCACTGTCACAGCTGGGAAGTGCCAGAGCTGGAATTCAACACTTCAACTCTGGCTGCCTCTATGGTTGGGGCTATGTTCACATTACAGTTACCATCTGGCAATACGTCCTCTGGACCAGTTTCCTTTAGAAAGGTCAATTTTATTCCTCTTTATGGGGAGGCAGAAACAATTGCACTTCCCTGGTGGCTCAGACAGTAAAGAATCTGCCTGCAATGCCAGAGACCCGGGTTCAATCCCTGGGTTGGAAAGAGCCCTTGAAGGAGGAAATGGCAACTCACTCCAGTATTCTTGCTTGGGAAATCCCATGGACAGAGGAGCCTGGAGGGCTACAGTCCATGGGATTGCAAAGAGTTGGACATGACTGAGCGACTGACACACACAGGGACAGTTGCAAAAGACTGGGTAAACCTTCCTGAGATTAAGTGGCTTTCTGATGCTTCTGACCAGGCAGAAGGGAAACAGAGCTGACCTAGTTGGAGTCTTGTTTCTTGAAGATGCTGTCTTTAAGGGTGGTCTGATTCTGAGGTCAGGGTTGACCTAAGGTTGGGACAGAAGGCTGGGAGGACAGGCAGAACAGAGAACCTGTGCTGGAGAGCTGTGTACTTGAACAGTAACCCCTTGTATCCACACTCTGCCCCATCTCAGGATCCCTGGAAGGGAGGCAGATCAAGAGCAAGCCTTCCCATTTTACAGATGGGAAAACTGAGCCCCATAGAGGTAAACAACCTACCTACGGCCCAGCTTGGTACTTTTTGGTGGAGACAACTTTAGCTGTTCATTGGGACTTGGTGCAGGATCTTAATCCAAATGAACAGTAAAGATCATTTGATGATTTTCATTCTTTTTATTTCTTTCTTTCTTTTCCTTTCTCCATCCATCAGTCCCTCCTTCCCTCCCTCCCTTTCTTTCTTTCTTTTTTTAAAAAATTAGTGTTAAAATGAAAGTAACTGTGGTAAATGACTTAGGTTCTTATTTATAAGACAGGTTTGCAGGAGCCAAAATGTTTCTCATAATCAGACAAGAATATTATAGGCAAAGGGCTTTGCAGCTTTGAGGGTATCTGGACTGTGCACAACCCTACGTTTGCTTTAATGCTCTGCTATCCCTGTCTGAAAAATTAATAATTTTTGAAAAGGGGCCCAGTGTTTTCACTTTTCTCTGGGTCCCCCAAATTCCATAGCTGATCCTACCTAAGGGGCAGGGAAACTGTCTGTTAGGAATTGACTCTATGCCAAAACGTTTTATATACATTACCACTTAACCTCACAGTGACTGTTCTTATAGATGAGCTGGCTGATCCCCATTTCTCAAAAGTGTTGACAGGCTAGTAACTGACCTTAATTGTCCTGGTTATCTCTTACTACATCATGAACCACTTTGAAACTTAGTGGCTTAAAATACCACCTGTTGTTTATCTTGCTCATAAGTCTGCAGTTTGACCTGGGCTTGGCAGGGGCAGCTCAGCCCTACTCACGACAACACTAGCTGGCACGGGGAACACACTTCTGAGACGGCTGGAGGCTGGTGCTGCCTGGGGGTTTTTCTCCATGGGCCTCACCTGGAGCTGCTTGAACTTCCTCACAGCATGGTGGCTGGGTTCCTACAGCAAACAACTGCCAGTAGCAAGTGGAAAACTGACATGTTCATAAAATCTGGGTCCAGAAATGGGTATAGCATCACTTTTGCCACATAATATTTTTTTAAAAGCCTTTATCAAACTTGTTACAATGTTGCTTCTGTTGTTTCTATATTTTTTTCTGTTTTTTTTTTTTTTGCAAGGAGGCATGTGCTATCTTAGTTCCCAGACCAGGGATCGAACCCACATCCCCTGCACTGGAACATGAAGTCTTAACCACTGGACCACCAGGAAATTCACGTCACATACTATTGGTCAAGCAGTCACAGAGACCAGATTCAAAGGGAGGGAATGTCAACTCCTACACCCTGATAGGAGTTCAGGGATCTTACTATGTGCCAGGCTGTTGCTGCTGCTATTTAGTCACTCAGTTATGTCTGACTCTTTGTGACCCATGGACTGTAGCCTGCCAGGCTCCTCTGTCTGTGGGATTCTGCAGGCAAGAATACTGGAGTGGGTTGCCATTTCCTCCTCCAGGGGATCTTCCAGAACCAGGGATCGAACCTGCATCTTCTGCATTGGCAGGCAAATTCTTTACCACAGAGCAACCAGGGAAGCCCCATGTGCCAGGTACTGGGCTAAATTTGATCATTACTGTTCCCAGCATTGCCTCAAGGAAGCTAAATAACCAAATCCAAGTTTGTCTGGACTGTGGGGCTGACCTGTGCATTCAGGATCCATGCAATCAGAATGTATCAGGGCCAGAAACTGTCTGACTCCAGAACATTTAAGGCTTTTGAAATAATGGTTCCCCAGATGGGAAAGCCAAGGCTGCAAGAGGTCTTACTGGGCCTCGCCCTCAGGGTGGGTGCGGGGTATGGCACCTTCTAGGGCAGGAAGGGGCCTCCTGGGGCTGCACAGAGCCTGGTCAGGAAGTCACAGAGGGCTGTGGGCAGATTATGCAATAACAGGCTGTCGCAGGGACATTGTTTTTCACTGAGATGACACTTCACTCAGGAAATACCCACAGCCTTGGCAGGTGTCGAGGGAGGGTTCCTCACTCGTGGTGGAAGACCCCCAGTGAACGAACACGGCGGGTGCGGGGACTCTCTAGGTGGACCGGGTCCCCTGGGCCAGTTGCATTCATCAGAAGTTCCCTGAGAGCTGCTCTGAGTCCCTGTGAGCTGGGCTCAGACAAAAGAGATTTAAGATGCCCCATCCTTACCATCCAGGAAGTTGCACATTTGTTAGATAACTTAATTATTGAGGTTTCTGGGGCTATCTCATTTAAACCTCACAATACTCTAGGAAGTGGTAACTATTATTATCCCTATTTTACAGGTGAGAAAACCAAGGCACAGAGTACTTAAGTCACTTGCCCAAGGTCAAACAAGGGCTATGGTTAGAGTCTGAGTTTTCAACCACTGGGCCATGCTGTTCCATTGTAGCTCAGACTAGCGTCACCACTGTGCTGGGGCCCCAACCCCGAGTCCCAGGCACTACAGAACTCTGTTTAGACATCTTTGTTGTTCAGTCACTAAGTCGTGTCTGACTCTTTGTGACCCCATGGACTGCAGCCCGCCAGGCTTCCCTGTCCTTCACTGTCTCCCGGAGTTTGCTCAAATTCATGTCCATTGAGTCGGTGATGCTATGTAAACAGCTCATCCTCTGCCACCCCCTTCTCCTCCTGCCCTCAATCTTTCCCAGCATCAGGGTCTCTTCCAATGAGTCAGCTCTTCACATCAGCTGGCCAAAGTATTGGAGCTTCAGCTTCAGCATCAGTCCTTTCAATGAATATTCAGGGTTGAATTCCTTTACAGTTGACTGGTTGGATCTCCTTGCAGTCTGAGGGACTCTCAACAATCTTCTTCTCCAGCACCACAGTTCAAAAGCATCAATTCTTCAGTGCTCAGTCTTTTTTATGGTCCAACTCCCACATCTGTACATAACTACTGGAAAAACCATAGCTTTGACTAGACGAATCTTTGTCAGCTAAGTTATGTTTTTGCTTTTTAATATGCTGTCTACATTTGTCATAGTATCTTTAGGGCTCAGTAAACGTACAGAGAATGGAGTTTGCCTCCTGGCTTCTGTCCACCTTTCCTTTTCAAAGCCCAGCTCCAACCAGGTCATTCTCTCACAGAGCCTTCGATAATTCCCCAGTACCTACAGGCCAACGTCTGCCAGTCTGGCCCTCCAAGGCATGTCCTGCTGCCTGTCACAACTCCTGTATCCAAAACTCCTCTGAAACCCAACTGTGTTCCTCCCAAGTCACCAAATATGGAGGTCACATCCCCACCAAGCAGTCTCTTCTCAGTGTCCCAACTCCCAAACCTCCATCCTCAACTTTCTCTTCTTCCTTCAGAAAGCCTTCCAAGACCACCCAGGACAGGGACATCTGTGTCCCTCACGTTCCCCCAGCACTGACTATGAAGAGGGTTGGAGGGCTAGTTCCAGAGGGCACACACGAAATATTTCCAGGACTTCCCTGGTGGTCCAGTGATAATGGACCACCTGCCAATATGGGGAGCAAGGGTTCCGTCTCTGATCCGGGAAGATTCTACATGCCTTGGGGCAACTAAGCCCGCGAACCACAGCTACTGATGCCCACCCACCCTAGAGCCTGTGCTCTGCAGAAAGAGAAGCCACTACGATAAGAAGCCCATGCGCTGCAACCAGAGTTGCCTGCACTCGGTGCAACTAGAGAAAGCCTGCTTGTAGCCAAAAAAGAATAAATAGATAAATAAAAGTTTTTCAAAGTACTGAAAATTTTAAGAAATTTCTGTATGAAAAGATGAGTTTGTTCGTGGATTCGTTCACTCAGCCCCTCATTTACTCACTCAAGCAACAGATCTGTGCAGGGCACCTACTGGGCATCAGGAGCCGTGCTGAGGAATACAGTGCGGCTGGGAGGGGATGGGGATCCAGGGAACTGCTCTCAAGGAGTCAAAACCTGACTGGGGAGACAGGTCTGAGGTCAGGTGATGGCTGTGGGTGTGGTCCTTGCTGTGACAGAGGTAAACCCAGGGCTCTAGTACCTACTGTGGCCTCTAACCCAGATGGTGGGTCTCCACTTCCTCCTCTGTAAATTGGATTGAATAAGCACCTATCCCAAAGAGAAGTTGCAAGGATTAAATTTATTCATTAGTTTGTTAAATAAATATTTATTGAGCTCAAACTGTATGCGCTGCTGTTACGTGGGGACCAAACCCTGCTCTCATGGAGAAGGACAATAAAAAGCATATGAGAGGACTTCCCTGGTGGTTCATGGTTAAGAATCCACCTGTCAATGCCAGGGTCACGGGTTCGATCCCTGGTCTGAGAAGACTCCACATGCCACCGGGCAACTAAGCCCATAGTGAAAGTCACTCAGTTGTGTCCAGCTCTCTGCGACCCCATGGACTGTAGCCTGCCAGGCTTCTCTGTCCATGGAATTCTCCAGGCCAGAATAGTGGAGTGGGTTGCCATTCCCTTCTCCAGGGGATCTTCTCAACCCAGGGATCAAATCCAATCCCTGAATTGCTAGCAGATTCAAGAGAAGCCACTGCGGTGAGAAGCCTGCACACTGCCAACTAGAAAGTAGCCCCCACTCCCGCACCTTGAGAAAGCCTGTGCAGAGCGACGAAGACCCAGTGCATCCAAAAATAAATATATTTAAATTTAAAAAGTGTATAAGATACGTTAGTCAGTGGTAACCGCTAGAAAGACCAAAAGCTCAGTGATACGTGGGATCCCTGTGGGCCAAGTGTGCAGTCAGAGCTGGGGGGCTTGGTAGAAGTCGGACAAAAGTCTAGAAGGTTGGAGAAATTAGGGGCATGCAAGTGAGTAGGTGTGACTGGGGTGTCAGAAACGAGGGTGTTTGTGAGTCTGCGAGGGAGACTGCTCTACCCCTGCATCCGGATTACTAGGTCTCTGAGGAAGAAAGAGGTGAAGTGATGAAGATGCTTTCATAGGCAGAAATTATTATGCAAGAGCTGGATGGGAAAGTTGAAGGGCTGGACTGGGTGGTCAGTGGGAAGTTGCAAAAGCCTCGAGAGGGTTTGGAAACTGTGGTGGAACTGGGGGCCCCCAGAGGTTTCCTTTGGGTGTCAAAGGGAAGAGGGAGGGTGAGTACTTTGGGAACTTCACAGGGACACCTTCCCCTGCACAGTGGGGGAGACCCAGGACTCCAATCTGGGGAGGCATTAAGTTCTGAGTCTACATTTACTGAGCACCAACTATGTGGTGGACTCCCACACCTGGGTCCTTACAAGATCCCTACAGGGGACTTACTCCCCCCATCATTGTATGCGTGTCCCTAGTCACTCAGTCGTGTCCAACTCTTTGCAATCCTTTGGACTATAACCCACCAGGCTCCTTTGTCAGCTGTCCGGGATTTCCCAGGCAAGAATACCAGAGTGGGTTACCAATTCCTCCTCCAGGGGGTCTTCCCAAGCCAGGGATCAAACCCGTGTCTCTTACATCTCCTGCACTGCAGATGGATTCTTTACCTGCTGAGCCATAGGGGAAGCCCCCATTCTAATAGAAGAAATGGAGGCTCAAGGACATGAAGTGATTTGTCCAAGGACAAAATCACATGCTGTACGTGGTCTGAGCTAGGACTGGAACCCAGGTCTAGGGAGTGGCAAAGGTGATGCCCTCTTGGTGCTTGAAATGCCACCATTCATCCCTAGGAAGTAAAGGGTCCTAGGATCCTCCTTTGGGTGCACAGCTGGAGCAGGGTCACCATGACCTGTGGGTTCAGGGGCAGGAGAATGCTGCCTGGAACACAGTAGGTGCTCAATGCTTACATGTGGTGTCTGCAGGACAGGGAGGACTGGCCTGGGGCAGGGGAATGTGGGGCTCTGGTTCCCCAGGAGTGAGGTCTTACAGACATATTTCACATCAGAGATGAATTAGAGGGGGCCACTTACTTCAAGAAGCCCCTCAGGCCCCTCCATCTTTCTCCAAGTGCTTGGCCTCCACCCTCCCAAGTTCCTGCAGGGGTGGAGCCCACACTGAGTCACCCATGCCCAGCCCTGCTTGGCTCTGGTCAGTAGACATATACTCGTAAATATCCAAGTGAGTGAAGATTGAGAAATTGTAGCAGGGGAAAAATTACTTATTTCTTCCTCTTTTTGAATTGAGCAAGGGAAAACTTGCCGGGGAAATGAGGTCAGTGACTTGGGCATTGCTGATGAGCAGGGTCTCCTGCACTGCATCTCCCAAAGGGAGGGCTGGGTATCGGGTCAGGGAAATGGACCCAGAACCATCCTATGTCCAGCCTGGCAGGCCCCCAGCCCTGTCACTCCCTCCTGGCTCTTGGCCATTCCTGTTTTCAGCCAAGTTCTCCCTAATGAGAAAAAAATGTTCTCATTCATGTGTCTGACGGCATCTGGGTGGGCAGGTCCAGGTGGGATGTGCAGATGGCTGATGTGATGCGCTGATGTGCAGGAGGAATTTGTGACCCCCAGATCTTATTCCCTCCTTCTCAGAGTTGTTGTTGCTGTTGAGTCACTAAGTTGTACCTGACTCTTTTGAGACCCCATGGACTAAAACTCACCAGGCTCCTCTGTCCATGGGATTTTCCAGGCAAGAGCCCTGGGTTGCCATTTTCTTCTCCAGGAGATCCTCCTGACCCAGAGATTGAACCCGCATCTCCTGCATTGCAGGCAGATTCTTTACCACTGAGACACTGAGAAATAAGGAGAAAGCTCCTTATAAATAGAGAGGTAACTGCAATTTTTGAAAAATAAAGCTTATAAAAATAGAAAAAAGTATAAGGAAAGTAACAAAAATTATGCATGATCCCAACACCCATTATAACCACTTCAAATATTTTTGCTTCTTGCCTTCTCCTAAATAATTTTTAAAAATCATCTTCAGCTAATTATTATTAAAATAAAACCTCCCAACTTATGGTTATAATTGTAATGGATGTTAGTTCATAGCTTAACTCACATTGGTAAAACCATTTTCACCCTACAATTACAAGAAATCCATAGCTTAGACTGTCAGCCTGAACCCCATCTCCATGGAGGCCCCACTGAGGGGATTTGCTTCTGGTGGTTATGAATGAAATGCCTAGAGGCCTCCTGCTTTTAGTTCTTGTCCTCTTATTTGATCTACAAGACCTGCTCTTTCTCAGCATCTGTGCTTATTGTTGTTGTTTAATCACTAAAAAGTCTTTGTGACCCCATGGACTATAGCCCACTAGGTTCCTCTGTCCATGGAATTCTCCAGGCAAGAATACTGGAGTGGGTTGCCATTTCCTTTTCCAGGGGATCTTCCTAACCCAGAGATCGAACCTGTGTCTCCTGCATTGGCGGGCGGATTCTTTACCACTGAGCCACTTGGGAAGCCCAACTTAGTCAAGCCAGTGGAGAGCAATCTTGCCCCAGCCACCTTCAGTCAAAGAAGCAACTCTTTGATTTGTTTTATAAACTGGATTTCCATCCTAATGGTCATCATTATTGAGAGCTTACTATGGTTGTTGTTGTTCAGTTGCTAAGTCGTGTCCGACTCTTTGTGACCCCATGGGCTGCAGCACACCAGGCTCCCCTGCCCTTCACTATCTCCCAGAGTTTGCTCAAATCCATGTCCATTGAGTCTGTGATGCTATCTAACCATCATGTATCATAGCATTTACTTTTCAATATCAACCTTGGGAGGCAGCTATAGTTATTATTGTCATATTACAGATCAAGAAACAAAGGGCTCAGAGAGGTGTAGTTATCTGTCCAAGGTCACACAGCCAGTGAGCGGCAGAGTTGGAATGGCCAAGCAGTCTGAGATTGCTAAGTTGTCTTTTCTTCTAAGATTCCATCTGAACAGAGTTTTATGACCAAAAAAATCTTTGAGAACCTCTGGTTTAGCCCATTCCAGTGCTTTTTCTTCAATGTCAGACTCCATGTGGAGAAGGCAAGAGATCTCTGTGAACTGGAGAGATCCTGGAGGGGTTCAAGAAGGAGATAGAGTTGAAGTGAAGCCAGGAAGGATGGCTTATATCAGGAGCAGGAAGGCATCATATTTTTAAAAGTGTTTATTTGTTTATTTGGCTGTGCTGGGTCTTAGTTGAAGCACACAGGGTCTCTGATCTTTGTTGTGGCATGTGGCACCCCACTCCAGTACTCTTGCCTGGAAAATCCCATGGATGGAGGAGCCTGGTGGGCTGCAGTCCATGGGGTCGCTGAGGGTTGGACACGACTGAGTGACTTCACTTTCACTTTTCACTTTCATGCATTGGAGAAGGAAATGGCAACCCACTCCAGTGTTTTTGCCTGGAGAATCCCAGGGACGGGGGAGCCTGGTGAGCTGCCGTCTATGGGGTCGCACAGAGTCGGACACGACTGAAGCGACTTAGCAGCAGCAGCAGCAGCAGCAGCAGGGTCTTTAGTTGTGGCCTGTGGGATCTAGGTCCCTGACCAGGGATTGAACCTGGTTCCCCTGCATTGAAAGTGTACAGGCTTAGCCAGTGGACCACCAGGGAAGTCCCAAGGCATCATATTTTAATGTGAGATTGTTTATGCCTGAGAGGCCTGAGGTCCAAGTGGGAACCTTTTGGGGAGGCACGTTAGAGGAAGCCTTGGAGTAAGGTGAGGTGGGGACAGGGTCAGGAAAGCTGTTTTCCCTTGGAAAAGTCAAAAAGAAGTGACAGGTATGGCCTTGTCTCCTGACAAAGGTTGTTCTGAAGAACTGAGGCCACTGATTCCGAGTAGGTATAGGCTTCTGGCGATGGAGTGGGATGAGTCTGGTAATTCCATCTCTCCCTGGTTTTCAGCCCTGTGTTCAGAGCACACGAAGAACCCCAAGTTCTCCATCTGTGAAGTCAAACCTCTTTATGACACGTAGAATAACTTAGAGGCCATTGCCTTGGGGTCTGGCAAATTCTTTATGAAACAGACTTCACATGTTAATGAGATTTGCTATAGGGAGATGTGTGCTGTATGAGGTGTCCACACAGCCTATTAGTTTAGGATGAACGGCTTAAAATCATCTACAGAGCTGGGCTATTAGGTCTTGCCATTCAGCTTGCCCGGAGTTATTGCAAACATCAACTGGGAACCCAGGTGCAGAAGGTGGTGAGTTAGGGAGAGGTGCTGACAAATTTCAACCTGCCACACCAAATGCTCAGAGAAGGGGAAAAAACTATTAAAACCATAGAAGAAGTCCCGAATAAAAGAAGGGTATACATATCATGTTGATAACGGAAAAACTTAACACTGCAAGGATGTCTGTTCTCCCCCAAATTCACCTATCAATTCAGTGCAACCTTAATTAAAATCTTAGCTGGAATTTGAGGAACTTAGTTCTGTTCAGTTCAGTCACTCAGTCATGTCTAACCCTTTGTGACCCAATGGACTGCAACACGCCAGACTTCCCTGTCCTTCACTATCTCCCGGAGTTTGCTCAAACTCATATCCATTGAGTCGGTGATACCATCCAACCATCTCATCCTCTGTCGTCCCCTTCTCCTCCTGCCCTCAATCTTTCCCAGCATCAGGGTCTTTTCCAATAATTCAGTTCTTCGCAGCAGGTGATCAAAGTGGCCAAGTGTATTCTAAAATGTGTATGGAAGAATAAAGAACCTGTAGAATAAAGTGAATTTTTAAAAAGAGCAAAGGAGATTCACTTTACCAGGTATTAAACATTCCACAGAGCCCTCCAATTAAAAAAAAAAAACAACTGTGGAACAAGCCCATCAGCAGGAATGAATGGAACAGAATGAGTCGTTCAGTGACAGACCCATGTAATTATGATCAGTGATTAAAGAATGGACTATTTGGCCAAAGATATAGGAAAGACTGGCTCACTCTGTAGAGAAAAAATGAAGTTGGGTCTCTAGATCTTCTATACCACATATCATTTGGGTTGTATTAAAGACCTAGATGTGAGGTATAAAATCATAAAACTGATGAAAGAAAATATAGGAAAATACTTTTACATCCATGGTGAGGAAGGACTTTTTGACTAAGATCCAAATGGCAAAAAATTTATGGATTTGATTACATTAAAACTAAGGTTTTGTTTTTTTTTTTAAACCAACAAAGGACAGTATAAACCAGGACACCAGATGGATGACAGAATGTAGAAGTGTTTGTGATATCTAAAAATGGCAAGGAATTAATATCTAGAATATACAAGGAATTATTGCAAAGCTACAAGAAAAAGACAGGAAATAATAGAAATATGGTCAAAGGATATGAATAGGCAGTTCACAGAAGGGGAAACCCAAATGACTAAGTAGTGAAGAGGTGCTCAGACCCACGAATATTCAGAGAAATGCAAATGAGACAACGGTGACTTCTACTCTATACCCATCAAATTGGCCCAAATCAGAATGTTGGCTAATAGCCAGTTTGAGGGAAATGGAAGAAAAGGGAACCCTCCTACCCTGCTGGTGGGAAGGAGTGTGGCTGATGTGGCCATCCCAGAGGACTTTCTTGAAATAGACACACGATGACCCCACGATCCGGCAGTCCCACTTCAGAGAAATTCAAACACCCACAGACACCAGCATGTGCTTTACAAGGACCCATGGACTGTTTATGGTGGGCGCCAGGGGCCAGGGGCTGGAGCGGGGGAAACAAAGCCAGATAGGGGGCTTGTAAGGCTAGATCTGAGGAGTATGATTCACCGAATCCATTGTACCTGAGAGTGAGAGAAGTTACGCAAAAAAAGATTCCATTCACACCAGCGACCAAACTCTCAAATAGCTAGGAATCTCTTACCCAAAGGGGGAGGGGCTGAAGGAGGGGCTGGTGGAGCGGCTGGTGGAGGGGCTCGGTTCCGGCCCAGGCTGGGGGTGGCCCCGTTTGTAATGGGTGGAGAACTCAAGAGGAGGAAGGGAAACTGAGGCCAGAGTGCGTCTGGGAGACATTCTTTGTCTCTTGAGTCTTTTTTTTTTTTTGGCTGCGCTGGGTCTTCATTTCTGTGCTCAGGCCCTTCGTTGCGCATGAGGGCTGTCTCTAGTTGTGGCTCGAGGGCTTAGTTGCCCTGGGACATGTGGGATCTTAGTCCCCCCAATCGGGGATTGAACCGGCGTCCCCTGCATTGGAAGGTGGATTCTTAACCACTGGACTACCAGGGAAGTCCTTCTCTTTCTTTCTTTCTTTATGACTGTGCTGGGTCTTCATTGCTGCACACGGGCTTTCTCTAGTTGCAGCGAGTGGGGGCTACTCTTCGTTGTGCTCGGGCTTCTCACTGCGGTGGCTTCTCTCGTTGTGGAGCGTGGGCTCTAGGCACGTGGGCTTCAGTAGTTGTGGCTCATGGGCTTAGGCGCCTGCAGCATGTGGAGTCTTCCCAGACCAGGGATTGAACCCACATTGCCTGTACTGGCAGGCGAATTCTTTACCGCTGGATCACCAGGGAAGTCCTTGTCTTTGCTTCTTTAACTAGAAAGTGGGGATCTGCTGCTTCTTGACTCCTCCAGGGCCTGAAGGAGAGACAGTGAGGTTTGGAGAGTGGGGTGGGTGGATGGGTGGCAGTTGGGAGAGTGGAAAGGGTTGGTGCGAAGCAGGAATGAGGGTAGAGGGTAGTGGGGTGAAGGTTTGGGGTTGGGGGAGGAGAGACTCATCCTTCAAAGGAAAGGAATATGGGTAGTGCCTTGATGAGGCTGAAAGGAGGTAGGAGAATTGAAAGCTTTTTGAAAACACAAAGGGCTGTAAAAAGAAACCCGCTGACAAGATGAAAAGAATTGGGCACGCGGAAGGGAGTCTCCTCTTGATGCTGGTGGGAGTGTAAATGGTAAGGCCTCTTGACCAGGACCTAGCAAAAATGAAAATGTGTAAACCCCACTGCCTGGCAGTGCTATGGTACTTTTTAGGTTTACGACCCAGAGAAACCTTCAATCCAGTGCTTCAGGAAACAGGCACCAGGATGTGCCTTGGGCCAGAAGTGCAAGCACCCAACAGTTCAAGGGCAGCAGGTAAACAGAGATGGGGGAGGGCAGGGGCAGGCGGCGTGCGGGGCAGCGCCAGGTCTGAACTCAGCAACACGGAAAGTTCTCAGAAACATGGCCGAGGGGCGGTGGGGGGGAAAAACCAAGGGGCAGAAGAGCATGTGCCTGGTAGATTGATATAAACACAGAAACGTGCATTTAATAATCCTCCCCATCATCCAGTCACATGAAAAGGCAGAAAAAAGATTTGTGAGCAACATGGCAGACTCAGAGGAGTCTGAGCTGTCCCCCAATGGCTGCCTTTACAGGGAAAGAGAAGGGGCTAGACCAGGGGCTGGGGGTCAAGATGGACTTTGGTTTTAATGACCAAGCAATTTGAAGCAAAAAAATAATTCAACAAAAATGTACTGAGAGACTACCATTAGGAAAAAAAAAAAAACCCAAAACAATTGAGTCCACGCCAGTGCTGCTTACTTAGTAGGGGTTGGAGAGCTAGGAGAGAACAAAAGTGACCCGGTTCCTGCCATCACAGGTGAGACAGACAAACAAGTAGAGAACTTACACCAGTTGCCATGAAGAAAAGTAACTTCAGCGGACTTCCCTGGTGGTCCAGTGGCTAGAAATCCACACTCCCAATGCAGGGGCCCCCAGGTTCCCTTCCTAGGCAGTGAACTAGGTCCTACATGCTGCAATTAAGAGTTTGTATGCCTCAACTAATGGTCCCACATGCTACAACCAAAGATCCTGCATGGCACGATGAAGAGGGATGATCCCTTGTGCCATAACTAAGACCAGGTACAGTCAAATAGATAAGTAAACATTAAAGAAAGAAAGACAAGCAGCTTTAGCTAGGAGGGTCAGAGAAGCATCTCTGAGGAGGTGGTGTTGGAGCAGACTGGACCAGAGTGAGGGCATAGGCACTCAGGCATCTGGAGGAAAGGTAATATGAGTGTTTTGCATGTTCAGGATCAACCAAGAAGATAGAGGATCAAGCGTTAGGATAGAAGGTCAGTGAGGAAAGAGGGCAGACCTGGTTGTTAACATTGGTCAATCCTGGGTAGTGGGAATATGGGTGATTTTTATAATACACTCTGAGATTTTTTTTTTTATTAAAAAAAATAAAACAAAGACACTGTAAGGTTAAAAGACAGATGGATGTAAAAGGCAGCAGCTTGGTTGGCAGAAACATGAAAGGGAGACCTACCCATTGTGGAAGGCCCTGTGTGGGATCAAGGTGGTCATTCCTGCAGGATAGGTATGTCCCCTCTATACAGTTGAAGGCAGGGGGTTAGAATCCAGCCAACATCTCATGGAAGTCAGAGTACTTGAATCAGTCAGAATCAGGACCGGAGGGCCGCTAGGACCTCGTCCAGAGATGGCAGAGGCCAGGTGATCTGCTGAGGCTGCGTCTCCCCACCCAGTGCACACCTGGCTACTTGGTTAAGCATCCTTTCATGCAGAGTCCACGTGCAGGCTCCAAATCCTTTTCAGGAACTTCCCTGGTGGTCCAGTGGCTAAGACTGCACACTGCCAATGCCGAGGGCCTAGGTTTGATTCCTGGCCGGGGAACTAGGTCCCACACGCTGCAACTAAAAGATCCTGCACGCCACAACCAAGACTTGGTGCAGCCAAATTAATTAATTAATTTAAAAGAATCCTTTTCAACATGAAGCCCTAGGCAGCTATCACCAAGCTGAGCTGGCCTTTAGGCTAAAAGCAGCCTGCCTCCCGTGCCCTGATCTAATCCAGCCCCCTCATGTTCTAGATGTTCTAGGCCCTCACACAGGGTTGGGGCTAGGATGGAAATTCCCCCAAGTCTGAGCTGGCCTCCACCTGCTGGGCTTAGAAACTCAGGGTCTTTAAAAGGTTTGGGGTCAATCTGGGAACCGATTCCTGGGAAGAGGCCACTCAGAACAGGGATGTTGTGGTGGAGCAGGGGAAGGAGGAGGCCTGTGGGCTCCCTTCTCCAAATTGCCTGGGGTCTTCTTTGAGGGTCATGGGGAGGGACAGCTGCCCTCCTCTTCTTCAGGAGGAAATGGGGAGGGGAGCAGTGTCCCCAGCCCCCAGCTTGGTCTGGCCAGCTTCACCCCTGTCCCCGCCAAGATGTGGCCCTGAGGTAGGCGGGAAGGCAGGTGGGAGGCCTCGACATCGAGAGGAGGCAGTTGCAGAGCTGTGGCTCACCCCAGTGCTACTTCCTTTTTGAGATTTTGGGACATGAGTCATCAAGGGGCTGGCCCTGAGCATCCAGGGCGCTGAGACAAGCAGGACAGTGGCATAAGAGAAAAGGTCGCCTGCTCAGTCTGTGGGCCAAACTGGGTGAGGCTGGCAGTGGGGTCCTGCTAAGACAAGATCCCAGTGGAACCCGCCCCAGACCAAGTCCCACTGAAGGCCAATTCTGAGAACTCCCCCGTAGTGTAAACCACCCCTCCGAGCCTACCCTCAGCAATACCTTCTGAAACACCCTGACCACCTATGCCTTCTAATAGCACCTCTTGCTGCTGGCTGAAGCTGCAGAGCTGTTCCTCCAAATGCAAACACCCAGTACACAGTAGGTGCTCAATAAATATTGGTGGACAAGCTGGCTGTTCTCATGCATGATGCCTGCTGGGCTGAGCCTTCCTCTATACAGCTTGTGAAACACAGGCATTGGCTTTCGGGGGTGGTGTGTGCAAGATGGCTGGGGGCTTTCTGAGAGCTACTGGCTGCACTGGGAAGTGGGGGAAGCTCCAGGGAGCCCCAGGGTTCAGACACTGCACATGCTGCCCCTGATTTGGGGACCAGAGGGCCATGGTTCTATGTTCTGGAAACCAGCCTGCCACCCTTTACCGAGGAGCAAGTGGAGTTTTTCTGCCTTGTGGGGCTAGGGGTGTCTGAGGTACATGGTCTGGTAGACCTGGTTGAGTGCACAGGGCCTGGGAGTGATCGGACTGGACTGGATTCTGGGGCATCGACCCTGACAATCACTCAACGGTTCATTTGCTGACTTACTTCTTCACCCTTCTCTTGTCTCCTGCACACGCTCATCCTGTTTGCAGCCTTCATCTACTTCAACTGTACTGAGCCCCCACTCCAGGTATCACCTGGCCACTGGGGAAATAGAGGGGACTGTGACCAAGTTGCTCTGCCCTTGAGGATCACACAGTCCAGCAGTGAGAGGCAGTCAGCTGAGCAGAGCTCCTTGGCTATGTGTTTCAATCCCCGTGCTTGACATGGCAGGCGATTAGGGACCACAAGACTGATGGAGATGCTCATCTGCTTCCACCCTCAGCGCCCAGCTCCCTAGGGCTGCACGCAGCAGGTGCTTCATACAAGTCACAACACGAGTTGGAGCCTATGGCTGGATGTGTCTGAGGTGCTAGAGCTGGAGTGAGCCAGGGTGCATGGGTGTGAGCTGGGCTGCTTCAGGTATAGGGTGAAGGGCAAGGGTGGGCTCCTAGGAGGAAGCCAGTCTTGGGTCCTCTCTGATCCATAGTGCTTGCTACAGGGAGCAAGCCCTGGGTGGAAGGCAGGAGGCCACCACTCATGTAGGAGACAGAGAGATACAGAAAGTACCCCTTACTGGCCATATAAGCTGGACCTCTCTGTTGCAAAACAACATGTGTAATTCATCTGGCCCAGAGAAGACTTCTAATAACTACTAGTATCACAATTACTAAGAAAGGAGAGGAGACATGTAAGCGGCTAACCATACCCAAGTGAGTGTCATGCTAAAGGTCTGTGGAAGGACCAAACCCTGCTTGGCTTGGTGGGGTGTGGTTAAGGGCAAGTCTCACCAAGAAGAGAGAGCTGTGCTTTGACTTGAAGGACAAATAGGTGATCATCCAGCAAACAGGAGGGAAAAACATCCCAGGCAAAGGGACCCAGGTGGACAGAGGCATGGAGGTGGGAACTCAGGATGCTTTAGGGAGTCCAGGGTGGTTAGAGTCCAGTGTGGAGATGGGGGTCATGGTGCAAGAGATCCATCTGGTAGGCAGGCTGGACCAGAATGTGAAGGTCTCCAGCATCTCACCAAGGAGGCTGAGCTCAATTCTGCTGCAGGGAGCCATGGGTTGCACTGGTTTTCAGCTTCACCATTACCAACATTTGGGCCTGGAAGACTCTCTGTTATGGAAAACACCATTGCAGGGGGCTGTGCTGTGCATAGTAGGGTATTTAGTAGCTCCATTTTGGTCTCTAGCCACAAGATACGAGTAGTCCCTGCCCCCTGCAATGGAGACAACCCAAAATGTCTCCAGGCATTGCCAAATGTCCTCTAAAGGAGGGGGCAAAATCACCCCTTGGTTGGGAATGACTAGACTAGAGGGAATTATATGACTGCCTTATGCTTTTGACAGCTGACCCTGGCCACACTCTGGCTAATGGAAGAGAGGGACAGAGCCTGAAGGCCAGGGGATTGGTTTGGAGGCCATCAGAGCATCACAAGTGAAAAATGGCCAAAGTCAAAGCCAGGGCCAGGCTGTGGGGCAGGAGGAGAGGGGCCAAGTGATTCAGTTGGCAGGGTATTCCAGGCGCCTCCCATGCTGTCGTGAATGTACCAATGGCATGTACAATATGCTGGGTTCTAAGATCAAAACCCCATCTGGAAAAGAGAGTCCTGGACCACCAATACAGGTCACGCTAAGAGACTGAATGTCAAATGCAGAAATCGGCCATTGCCTACCCACTGCTGAAACAAGATGTCCGATTGGAGAAGCCAAGAGAAAGGATTGGGGGTGGGGCGGGGGCAGGGGGAAGGAGTCACTATGGTGACGAGTGCCCCCTGCTGCCTCTCAAGGGAGAGGGGAGGGTGCTTCCCCTTACCTCCAGGCAAGCAGGAGGGGTACCAGGCCCACTCTAAGAGCTTGACATTGCTGGCGTTTAGGGACCAGAAGACTGATAGGAGACTGTTTTATTTATTTATTTTTGGCGGTGATGAGTCTTCATTGCTGGGAGGGTTTTTCTCTAGTTGTGGAGAGTGGGAACTATTCTCTAGTAGGATTGTGCAAGCTTATTGTTGTAGTTTCTCTTGTTGCAGAGCAGGGGCTGCAGGGCATGTGGGCTTCAGAAGTTGCAGCACGTGGACTCAGTAGTTAGAGCTCCCAGGCTCTAGTGCACAGGCTCAGTAGTTGTGGCGCATGGGCTTAGTTGCTCCGTGGTATGTGGGATCTTCCCGAATTAGAGATTGAACCCTGTGTCTCCTGTGTTGGCAGGCAGATTCTTTATCATTGAGCCACCAGGGAAGCCCCTGATGGGAGACTATTATTGCTTGTGTACTACTAAGCACCCAGAACCCCAGGTCTGGCACACAGCAGATGCCTGATCAAGATGATGATGTGAGTTGGAGCCTGTGGCTGGAAGGGCCTAAGGTAGCAGAGCTGGGATGAGACAGGGTGCATGGGTGGGAGCCAAGCTGCTCCAGTGTAGGGCGAAGGGGCAACAACCGTGGGCTCCAGGGAGAAAACCACCCTTGGGTCATCTCTGACCCATAGCACTTCCTGTGGGGAGGAGCCTTGGGCAGGAGAAGCCTGGAGACCACCACTCATGTAGGGGAAAAGGGGGATATGGTAAGCTGTGGTCAGCAGGAGACTCAAGCATCTCTGGTGCTGGGGAGCTATGGCCAGAGCAATCAGTAAACAGGTCTCCTAGAAACCTGCAAGAGTGCCCCAAGAGAGAATGAGCCAGAAACTGCCTCCCAGAGGCCCCAGTGTGTTTATGTGTGGGGTGGTGGTGGTGGTGTTGGTGGTAATTCTAGCTGCCATGAAACACTGCGCCCTTTGCTTCCAAAACCTTTCTCCACAACACGCTTGGCAGGGTCAAGAGAGAAGTCGTTGGGTCCTCCCACTCCTAGGCAGGTTCCAGCCAGGGTTCAGTTAGACAAAGGGAGAAGCTCCACCCTAGATAAGAGACTGCAACTCTGTCAAGTCCCCAGGGCAGGATTGGACTCATCTCGTGACTTGCCTGGAAGTGCCTGGAAAAGCTCCAAGACTTGCCCAGGATTCCATGCAGAAAGAATAGGTCCCCAGAACAAACCTAAGAAGGAGTGAGACTTTCTCCTTAGACCCTCACCGGTTATCTGCCTATGCTCAGCTCCAGGCCCTGCTATCAAGCCCCTACTCCCACCCCACCCCCATTGTAGTGTTGTTGTTGTTCAGTCGCTAAGTTGTGTCCAACTCTTTGTGACCCCATGGACTGTAGCATGCCAGGCTTCCCTGTCTTTCAAAATCTCCTGGAGTTTGCCCAAATTCCTGTCCATTGAGTCGGTGATGCTATCTAACCATCTCATCATCTCATCCTCTGCTGCCCCTTCTCCTTTTCCCTCAATCTTTCCCAGCATCAGAGTCTTTTCCAATGAGTTGACTCTTCACATCAGGTGGCCAAAGTATTAGAGCAACAGTATTTCCAATAAGTATTCAGGATTGATTTCCTTGAGGTTTGACTGGTTTGTTCTTGCAGTCCAAGAGACTCTCAAGGATCTTCTCCAGCACCACAATTTGAAAGCATCAATTCTTCAGTGCTCAGCCTTCTTTAGGGTCCAACTGTCATGTCTGTGACATGACTACTAGAAAAACCACAGCTTTGACTATATGGACTTCTGTTGGCAAAATGATGTCTATGCTTTTTAATATGCTGCCTAGGTTTGTCATAGCTTTCTTTCCAAGGAGCAAGCATCTTTTAATTTCCATTGCAGTGGGATGATCTCAACAAACTACATCTCTCAGGTTCCTTTCCTAAATGGCTCCTATTTTAAATTTGGCCAATGGGAGGCACTGGTGGGCAACTGGAGGGTGAGAGGATGGGGGAAGCCAGGACCCTCTGCTCATGCCCTGTCTCTAACAGTGACTCTGTCTCTGCCATGTTCCCAGATGGCTCTAGATGCCCCAGCTCCTGGCTTTGGTAATGCCACTTTCGGCCCCAGAGATGGTGGTGGCTTCTTGTAGTTGCTAAGCTTGGAATAGTATCCCTTTCCCCTAATTCTTTTAATTTCTCTAACATCTTTATAACCAATTCCTCTGTATTAAGTACCTTGTATAGCCCAGCCTTAAGTTTCCTGGTGGCTCAGATGGCAAAGAACCCACGTGCAATGCAGGAGGCCTGGGTTCGATTCCTGGGTCAGGAAGATCCCCTGGAGAAGAGAATGGCAACCTACTCCAGTATTCTTGCCTGGAGAATTCCATGGACAGAGGAGTATGGCGAGCTACAGTGCACGGGGTCACAAAGAGTCGGACACGAGGGAGCGACTAACACTTTCACTTTCATAGGATCACTAGATAGAGGGTTTGCTTTCCTTTTGGGTTGGCTGTCATCCACCTCTTGGAGTCCAGCTGGTAGAGTTGAGTTGGAAGGTGGGATCCCTGGAGGTTGGGGTGGTGGTGGTGGTACTGCTCCCTGGCATGGGGAGCTGTTGGAGGGAATGAGTCAGGGGGACCCACTGGATTTGGGGTGTGCAGGGGACATCCACGGAGGTGTCACTCCACTCCTGGTCTTGGCTCTCTCTCAGGGATAAGGAAGTCCTTCAAACTGCTCCCAGACAAGACTTGTAAGGGCCAGAAGAAATCTTCATGCCAGTTTTAGAGGCTGACCCTCTCTACAGAGTTAATGTTGTGGGCTATGCTAGCCTCGTCCTCAGTGTGGCCCATGTCTCAGAAATGTGTGGGAACCAGGTAATTTCCCAGTCTCCTGATCAGGAGGTGGGATTTTCCATCCCCCAAGGGTCACTTCCCAGTTTCTCACTCAATGCTTAGAAGCATCATCCTTACCATCCCTGGGGTTGGTGGCCAGAGCAGGGGGTCCCCTGTCTTGCGGCAGTCAGGGAAGAGAATAAAGTCCTGCCCACCCTGCCCCTGCCGAAATACCCTGTGTGCTAGGGGCAAGGACTCCTGGGGCTAGTGGAACTTTTTTGTCACTTAGGGCTGGTCCTGGTATTAGAAGCCCTGGCACTCAGAGTGGCAGCTAGAATGGATGCTCAGATGTAAACTCCAGGGAAACCAGCCTTTGTGGCCCTTGGCCTGGGCCAGGCCCCTCTGGGCCCCCACAGCTTCCTGGACAGTTTTCTGTCCCAGTCTCTGTTTTTTTTTTTTTTTTTTTATCTCATAGGCTTTATTCAAGTAAAACACCGACAAGATCTGGAATGCCAACAGTGTATCGTGAAACAAATGTGACACTTTAATAATAAAAAACACAACCACGAAGAAGCACTATACTTTCCCTCTATTACATTAGCAAATACACAGAAGAACAACAAAATAAATGGACCTACTTCCAACCACTGGTTCTCATACACCCATGAATATTTATCAGAATTACTTGCGGAGGTATTAAAAAATATACTGAAGTCCAGGTAGGCCTCACTCTGAGGTTGCAGCAGGGGTCAGAGTCAGAACCCAGGTATTTTTTTTTACAAGCTCTTCGGATAGCTGAGTTTCCTGCTGGTTGAGTCTCTGATTTTAGGTTGACTGGGGTACTTTGGGTTTTTTGGGTCGCTGTGTCAGGGTACGGGGGGCTTTTTTCACAGAGCTACTAGCAGTGGTGAAGAACTTGGCCTCTGGCTTTTTGGGAGTCTGTCTTGGGTCTTTTTTCCCCAGGGAAGAGTTTCTTTCTTTCTCCACCTCTTCTTTGACTCTGGCCTTCTTCCCTGGGCCTTTCCCTGGGGTCTTGGGCTCCGCAGCTATTGGGGTCTCCAGGGCTGGGGAGGCCTTTCTCTTCTTCCCACGAGCTGTGTTGGGACCAGGACTCTTTTTCGGAGACTTCTTTCCTATTGCAGCCTTTTGTATCTTGGTGCTTCCTGCAGCTGGAGTTTCCTTCAATGGCACCAGCAATGGGATTTCATCTTCAGAATCATCTTGTGCTTTAGGAAGGGCGCTCACCCCACTGGTTTCCTCCTGGGGTGCAGGGTCCTGGGTTGGAACGCCCCCAGTTTTGGGGGCCACTGCATCGGTTGTTGGGGCAGGTTTGGCCTTTGCAGCCTGCTTCAGAAGCTTCTTTTCTTTCTTCTCCTGCTGTCTTTTAAGAGCTCTTTCTGTCTTCTTCCGGCTTTTCTTTGATACCTTTTTCAACAGGTCTCGTGTGCGGAGTCCCTTGGCTTCACCCTGACTGCTGACAAAGGAAGAGAAGACAGGCAGGGAAACCGACCGCTCAGTCTTCACGAACAAGAGCTTCACGCTCTCCCACTTCTCTGGCAGTTTCTGCGAGAGACTTTTCGCAACAGCAACGACATTTTCAACGATGTGCTGAATGGGCATCCCTGTGTGACCGATGCGGATAGTGCTGCAAGAGCCGCTCTTAGAGATGTTTAAGACAGTTCCCCCAATGCAGTCGTTGATCTCTCTAGATAAAGTCTTGGACTGAAGGTTTACAGATACTGGAACCTTCTTTCTGTTGTAGAAATGCCTCCCCAGATGTGAGGGCAAGAGCCGCCTGATTCTGGCATCTGTAATGAAGAAGTCAAAACTACCCAAGAGGCGGAGCTTGGCTTCATAGGCTTTATATTCCTTTTTTAAAGTTCGGAAGGGGATAATCTGAGAAATGGTTTTGATCCCATGGGTGTTTAGAAGCTTCTTATAATAACGTTCTGTCTGTTCAGAGCTTAAATTTGGTTCATCTTTGGTAAATAAACAAACGTCTGCTAAATCTGATCGAATACCATGAGGCAAAGACAATCTGACCCTCAGTTCTTTACTTGGAATTTTCCATAATACCACCATTAAAAAGAAATTTTCATTCTCATTCAGAAGTAATCCATTTGCGTTTTTCCTGGATCTGGAATGTGCCAACAGAGCCTCCACTGCCTTCTTAACCTGCTCTTCGTCCAGCTGCTCCGGGCCGGGCGGGGTCTCTGGAGTCGAAGCTGAAGTCTCGGGTGAGGTCGACGGTGGGTTAGAAGCCGAAGCCTCCATGTCGCCCTCACCGCGTGGAGACTCGCGTGCCGACCCGGGAACTCCCAGTCTCTGTTTACTCGTTTGCTACCAGGACTGGGGACTCAAGGAGGTCAGGGAAGGGCCAGGCTCACTCTGAGGAGGATATGAAGAATGTTTAAGGATAAACGAGCAGATGAAGAATAGAAGTAACAGCTAATATGCACACAGAGCTTACTAAGTTACTTAGATACTTACATTATAAATTTACATGCATATATAATATATATATATAGTTGCTCAGTCCTGAGGGACTGTATGCAACCCCATGGACTGTAGCCTGCCAGGGTCCTTCTGTCCATGGAACAAGAATACCGCAGGAATACTGGAGTGGGTTGCCATTTCCTCTCTAGGGGATCTTCCTAACTCAGGGATTGAACCTGTGTCTCTTGCGTCTCCTGCATTGCCAGGCAGATTCTTTACCGCTGAGCCACGAGGGAAGTCCAATACATACTATAGTATGTTTACTCCATAACTTTCAATCTTCAGACTATCTCTTTGAGGTTAATGCAGAGATTCAGACTCAGGTGGGCCGACTCTAAAGTCTAAATGAGCGAATAATCTAGGACGCCCCTAGCTGAGCTCGTGTCAGTTTTGTGCGATATTTTCCCCCAATTGTGCCCCACTCCTCCACGAGAGTGGAGAGCCTGACGCGGGTGGGAGGGGTAGGTGGACGAGGGCAGGTCGGCAGGCAAAGCCTCGGGGCAACCACAAGCCTGGTAGGAGCCTGTCTCCCGTGAGGGTTTCCCGCGCCACCTCTGGGAAGCTTGATTCTAACAGGAGGGGATGTTAGAAGGAGATTGCAGGGTCTCGGCGGGCGGGGAGTGGCTGGCGCTGGAGGTCCGAACCCAGCGCCGAGGCGGGCAAACTCCGGTGAGTGTCCGGGCTGTGGTGCAGGGCGGCCGGCGCGGGGCGGGTGCAGGAGGAGGGCAAGGAGGTGTGTCCGCGCGCGGTCCCGCCCCCCGGCCTGTCTGGGGCCGCGCACCGGCTTTCGCTTTCAGTCAGAGGCGCCGAGGCAGCGGAGCGGGAGCGGACGCTCAAGGGCGCGAGGGCTTGGCCAACCCGCCCGCACCTATGGCGCCCACCGCCTTCTGGGCCGCGCTGGCGGTCGGTCTGCAGTTCTGGGCCGCGGGCCGCGCCGTGCCCGCCCAGGTAGGTGACTCGCGCGCCCCCGCGGGAGGCGGCATCCCACCCACCCCCGGGTTGGCGCGCGTCCCCCGCCCCCGGGGTGCCCTGACACAGGAGCTGGACTCCGGGCCGTGGAAACAGGATCAGACGCGCGCGCCTTTGGAGACCTTAAGGGGACCTCGGGTTTGTCACACGTGCGCCCGAGGTCCGAGGTCTGGAACTCTGGACACCGCGGTCGGGGATCGCACCCTGGTCCCTCCGTCAGCGCAGCCCAGGGCGTTGGTGGCCAGCCAGCGGGCTCTGGACAGATCCCAGACAGACTCTGGACCCCAGCTCCCGTTACCCCTGCGACCCCTGCCTTCCCCAGGGTGGGTTTGGGGTGAGGGTAGGCGGTGAACTGTAGTGGGGCGCTGTCCCCACTGCAGATGCCCGGCACCTTCTTCAGAAGACTTCCTCCTCTTCTGGGCAATGCTTTTATTTTTTCTTAGAAATACTGGGGCTGTGCCTCTAAAAGAATAGGGCAGGTGTGCAGTAAGTGCCTAATAAGGGCACATTCAGACTATGGGCTGTCTTCCGAAACCTTTGCCCAGACCCCACTTCAGAGTCTGCCCTGTCAGGAAGATGCTGTCCTAGAGTTCCCCTGGTCTGACCTCCCTGAGGATCTGGGGACAAGGGTGGACTTCTGGGCTGGTTGTCAAGACTGACATGATCTCTAAGGGGCTCCAGGAAAACAGAGAGAGCAGAGACCTCAGAGCTGTTATTCAGTACTGACTGCACTCACCAGACAGCAAGGGAGAGTGTGCAGAGGACTGCTCCTCCTTTGCCCTTTGTGGCTGGTAAGACTGAATGGCTCCATTTTGCAGAGAAGGAAAACTGAGGCTCAGCAAACTCCTTGTATTTCATAGAAGGGCATGGGAGGGTGCTCTTCCCTTAAAAAGGACATCTCTTCCTTTCCCTTCTTGGCAAATGAGCAGGTGTGCCTTCATCCCTTCTCACGATCTTATGGATGGGTGTATACTGACCCGTCTGGACATCTTTACCAGGGAAGAAAGTAGGAGGTGGTATTGACTCATGTGAGGTGACTCACAGGCTAAGGCTAAAGATACCTTAGAGTCCAGTTCTCCAGGGCAGAGGATGGAGGCTGTCAGATCAGAACTGACTCACATTTGGTGTGGGGGCGGGTTGCTGCCCCAGAGATTGTTGTGTAAACAGAGGAGGTCAGGAGAGTCCCAACTCTGAGACCTGAGTATGGATGCCCATGGCTGTGGTCCCCAGCCTGCCTGCAGGGTACCAAGACTAGGGGCATTGTCTGCCTCACCAAAACTGGATCATGGGAGCTCCTGGGGGGAAAGGGCGTGGGGCTTCTCTTCCGGACAGTGGCCACTCGTCCTGGAGTTGTTAGAGGGCTTTGCCTGAGTCTCTCGCTTCCCTCCCCTGTGACCTGCTCCCATATCAGCTTGTTCCCTCCTTCCCAGGATTGTCTCATCGCTGGGGCAACCATCCTCAAAGTAGAGCACCTCTCTCCTTGCCTGAGAAGCAAAAGGCCCCCAGTAGCCAAGGCAGAAACTGCTCTCCCCTCCACCCGACCTGCTGCCCCTGTGTCTCAGGCCAGGGCGAGTGAGGCATCTGGGTATTTCATGGTCGTTGTGTATCTTCACACTCCGTGCTGTCCCCTCTCCATGGTAACCCCTACCCCATCCTTCAGGGTCTTTTACACATTTCCCCCTATCCCTATCCCAAAGCCTTTCCTGAGTTTCCCAGTTGAATTTGATGAACTGCTTTTAGAACTCCCAGCCCTTCATCTCCCTTGCGGAGAGACGTCATTCTATTTTTTAATCTGGTGTTTTATCCACCTCAGTAGATGGAATGTTCCTTGAGGACAGGTTCTGTGCAATCTTTCTCCTTATTATTAGCACCACCACAACACCTTTTTTTCGAATACCCACTGAGTGCCAGGTACTAGGCTTTGAATTTAATTGCAGAATCTTGCTGAAACCTTCCTTATAGCAGCTCCTAAAAGGGGGTCTTCCCATTTAGAGATGTGGAAACTGAGTCTCCGAGAGGTTATGGCATTTCCCAGGATTGTAGAACTGGAGGGTAGGGGGTGAGGAGATTTGAATACAGGTCTCTCTGATTCCAAAGCCCTTCTCACTCTACTCTCCCTGTGCCTGTGTCCCCCTCCTGCCCCCAGTCGGGTCCCTGGCACTCAGTGATGTCCAATTATATTGGGTGTAACAGAGGGAGTTGCAGAAAGAGCCCCAAGGAGACTTGAACTGACTGCAGGTGCAGGAGAATCACTTTGCCAGCTGGGTTTTTGCTTCCTTTAAAAGCTGTATATGCCAGCTGGTGTGAAATGCATCATTCATTCATCTAGTCATTCATTCATTCAACAAAGAAATGCCAGTAAAGCTGACAGGTTAGGTGGGTGATTGGTGCCGACTGATGGGGGTGGGCAGGACCCCAGCTGTCTAGCTTTCTGTTGTTGCTGGGAGGGGGCTGAGGGGACCTCTACCTGCTGGGTGACCTACCTTCCCCTGGAAGTCCTGAGGCTGAGGGGTCTCTGTTTGCCTTATTATTATTATTATTATTTGCTTGGGGCCAGCTTGAATTAGGGGAGAGGTTGGGGGCCCCCAGTTTGGCCTAGAGATATCAGCCTTTGGTGGCGATGGGTGATCCAGGGTACCTGCTGTCCTAGGATGTCCCTTTGCCCCTGTCTGAGATCCCAGAGGGGAACCTGCTTGCTGGCTGAGGATGTGGCCCTCACTGGTCCTGGGGCCTGGCCCAGTGGCTCCTGGAACACTCTTCTTTTCCAGGGCTGGGAGACATTTACGGTCTTGACCATCAGGGCTTCCTGGAGGAGTAACCAAGAAGAATGGAGGGGGAGAGTTGTACTGCCATCCGTTGGGTGTTTGCGTGTGTGTTACCTTCAGCTCTACATATCAGCTTGGTTCTAGCTTTATACAATGCTGGCTGCTTTTCTGTTGTTCAAATGTGTGACACACACACCTGCCTGAAGCCCTTTGCACTTGCTTCCCCTTTACCTTGAATGCTTCCAGTGTTCTCCTGTGGTCTCATTCCCGTACTTCCTTCTGCTCAAATGAATTCTTCTCAGGGGTGCCTTTTCTGGCCAACTTACATACAAACTCCCCTCCAGATACTCTCGCTCCCATAATCTGCTTTGTTTTTTTATATAACACTCCTGGCCTATTAAATTTCTTTCACTTGCATTGTGTCTTTCTACTCGAATGTTAAGTCAGGTGTGGGCAGGGACTTGTTCACTACTGTAGACTCATAGCCTAGAAGAGGATTTCTCATTCTCAGTGCTCTTGACATTTGGGCTAGGTGGTTCTATGGGAGTTGTCCTCTGAGCTTTAGGATGTTTAGCAACGTCCTTGACCTCTACCCTCTAGATGCCAGCAGCACTCACCCTTCAGTTGTGACAGTTGGAAATATTCCGATAGGGTTTCCCTGGTGGTCCAGTGGTTAAGACTGCGCTTACACTGCGGGAGGCGCAGGTCTGATCCCCGGCGGGGTGACTTTTGCCTGCTGTGAGGCTCAGCCAAAAAAAGAAAAAAAAATGTCTCCAGATACTGCAAAATGTCCCCTGGGGGAGAAATTACCCCAGTTGAGAATCACTGGCTTAGAACACTGGCTGACATGTAATTAGTGCTAAAAAATATTGACTTAATGTCCGAAAATATTCCTCTGACCTTTGTAATGACCCTGTGTTTTGAATGAGATGGCTGAGTTTGAAGAGCCAGTGGTGGCAGGCGGGGCTGGGCTCCAGTTCGTCTCCTCTCTGGGGTGATTCTCTGGGCTTTTCCTCTGCTAGGTCTGCTGAGGCTAGCAGTGCTCTCCCCAAAGTGCTCACCTGCCCACATCCCCCTCTCGGCTCGTGACAGGGCCACCCACTGGCAGTGACTCAGGAACCCAGGAAGCATGTGATTTGCCCGGAAGCAAGCAGGGAGGGAAGCCAGGGGTTTAGGATAGAGAGAGGGGTGCTACCAAGGGAAACAGGAACAAAGCAGAGATGCTGTGACTCCTGCTTCCGGACATCCCATCAGGCCCCACGAAAGCAATATTGATGACTTAGCAGAAGGGCCCCGGCCTCAGAGGTGGACAGACCTTGGCTCACCCGTTACTTTGCTGTTTATAGACTGTGTGACCTTGACGTATCTGTCCATCTATGGACGCCTGCCTTTGTATTCCCATCTGTAAAATGGGAATGACCCCCCACCTCTCTGGCTGGTTGTCAGGATTAACAAGTGCTTTCTAAGTTGTGCAGCCCATTGGCAGTTGTTAGAGCATCTGTGGCTTTGCTGGACCTGGGAGTCCCCGTGGAGTCAGATTCCCAGGATCCCGTGGTAGGGATGGCAGACCTCCATGTGCCCAGAGCTCCTGCCCAGAAAGAACAGTTTCCCTCCTGCCCGCCTTCTAGCTATGCTTCCTGCTCAAGACCCCCTTCCTGGGGCTCCTCACACCACCTGCCCAACTGCCTGGCCTCAGGAGCCCGGTGTGTGGCAAATGCTATGGGGTCAGGAAATCCTCCCCACCCCCTACTCCTTTCAGTGAGTGACAGGTGCTGGATCTCATTTGAGGGTGAACAAGGGGGACATGGGGCATAGAATAGGGGAGTCTTATAACCTTGCTGTGGAGAGGATGCAGAAGGCCTCGACTTTCTCACCATCAGCAAGATGGGCATGGGATGACTCCAGACTGCCTTTAAAATCTCTTCCATCTCTGACCTCTGCAATCTGGAAGATTCTGTTTACTTGTAACCCTGAGAATGGGAAGCCCTGTGAAGGCTCTTCTACGGTCATGCTGTCCACGACTGCCATTCTCCAAGTGGCTTCTGAGGTAGCAGGGCCCTGATAAAGGAGCACTGGCCTGGGGGCCAGGAGACCAGAGTTTCCATCTGTGCACTGAAGTACCAGCTCACTATGTGACCTTGATCGGGTTACTTAGCCTCTCTGGGCCTAAGCACCCCTATCTCTATAAAACCTAACAGCACTGATCCTAACACACTCTTGGAGTGCTGGAGAAGCATCAGCTTTGTGCTTGACACAGGCCACAGACTGGGGGTGAGGAGGTTTAAGAGTTTTCCCAGGAAGGAGAGTTCTTCCCTGCCCACCATTAATATCTCTGCTTCTCAATCTCTCTTCTTGCTGACCTCAATCCCACTTGCTTTGGCTGGAATGATTTCCCTGACTCAGGCCGCAGTAGCATCAAGGCTGCTGGTCAGCTTGCAGCCAAGACAAGATGCACAACCCTCAGGCAGAGTAGGCTTCACGGGTTTCTCACCTCCCTACCCCTTACGACCTAGTTAGCCCCTCTTAATGTTCAGGCACTTCGGGGATGAAAGTCTGTGCCGTGGGCATCACTGTGGACCTGCTGCCTGGGAACCTGCAGGTAAAGGGAAGCCTTGAGTGGGGAGAGGGCGTTCCTTGCAGAAGCCTTTGTCCTTGCGATGCCTCTGCACAGCCACCCCCCGGCTCTGAGTTCCCAGACTTTGGGCATGAGCACCCCTCTGCTGAGATGCCAGTTGTGGAGTTGGGACTCTGGAGCCCACAGTTTCCACCGTGTCACGTCGTGAGGTCACAGGTGGTGGTGACATCACTGTGGTTTGGGGCTCTCGAGGTGCGTGCACAGGAAGAGGAAGTGTCTGTTCACGGAGAGGGGTTTGCAGGAGTTGATTTCCGACTGCCCCAAGTTTGAGCAATGCTGGGGGAGGTGGTTGGGGCAGGGCAGCTGTCCAGGAGGCCCCAGCTCTGTCTCTGCCCTGGTGTTGATCGTGTCAGATCGCCCGACCTCTCAGCTTCTGTGTCCTCTTTGCAGGGGAGGAGGGCTTGGAACAGGCTGCATCTCGGTTGTTGCCTGCGGAGGTTGAGGATCACAAAACCACCTTGTGTTACTAGAACAAGACCTGTTAGCTAGCCCATGAGGCTGCAGAGCTCACCTCCCTGGCCCCGGGCAGACCAGCTACCCTCCTACTCTTGGGAGCAGACACTGAGTGGGCATGTGTGGGAACAGTTGGCAGCCCAGGGTGACTTCGAGGGACACAGGTGGATCCCTTTGGCCAGCAAATTGCTGGTCCGTCCCCGGCTTCGGAGCCGGGACCCTAGGTTGATTTAGTGCTCTGACTGAAGATGGGGCAGAAATCCCCAGGGACTTTTGTTTTCCTCTGCCGTCCAGACAGCAGCCCACCTGTCTGTTTCCATCTGAGCCCGGCCCTGTGGTGGGTATGGCTGATGTGGCCACAGGTTCAGGGAATTGAGTGGGCTGGAGGGTGAGAGTGGCTCAGGGAGGGAGTTGGGGCAGGGAGGCTGTGGACAGGCATCTTCCAGGCATTCACAGAAAACCTTCTCCAGTGCCGTTCAGGAGAGATGCCCGAAACTGTGGAAGTGAGCAGAGCGTGGAGCCGGGAGTGGGGGTCCTGGGCCCAGCCGTGGCTTGGCCTCCAGTTTCAGAGGGCTTGGCCAGTTCTCTTCTCCTCTCCGACCCTCAGCGGAGACCAGCACACCTGGCTCAATCCCACTCTAGAGTCCTTCAGTGCTGACTGTTAGATGGGGAAGAGGGGAGATGGTGGGGAGGGTCGGTGACTTTGGGCAGGAGGTGGCCTGCCACTCTGGCTTCCGTTAGGCTCCTGCTCAAATCCAAGGTCTGGACTTGACAGTGACTCTTGAGGAAGGGCCCCAGCATGTGGCTTCAGTTAGCAGGACCCCTGCCAGCATCCAGGGCACCCCTCCCTGCCCTCTCCTGCCGACCCAGAGTCCTGCGTCTGTCTGTCACGCATGCGCAGAGGCTCCAGGTTCATTCAGGTTGTCCCTGGTGAGCCTGTCCCCTCCTGCTCTGCATTCACAAGCCCCCAGTCCTGCTGCTTCCTGTCCTGTCCTCCTGGCTCTCTCAAGCCCCCATCTCCCACCTCATGTCATGATCCCCTATCCTCTCTCCCCTCCTCCATCACCCCATGTCTTCCTGACCTGGCCCCTTGGTCCCTCCCATCTTTTCTTGTCACCTTCCTGACTCTGTCCCCCACATTCCTCTTCCTGCAGTGACCACATGGGATCTTTCTAAAAGCTGAGCCCTGGAGGGTGGGCAAGATTGGGCTGAGTGGATAGTTGGAGGATGGATAGCAGGGAACAGTGGCTAGACCATCCTCAATTAAGCAACAGCCTTGTTAGACTCAGTGATGGTACTTGAGGCTATAAACTCGTGGTGGTTTAGTCACTTAGTCGTGTCCAACTCTTGTGACTCCCATGAACTATAACCCACCAGGCTCCTCTGTCCATGAGATTTCCCAAGCAAGAATACTGGAGTGGGTTGCCGTTTCCTTCTTCAGGGGATCTTCCTGACCCAGGTATCAAACCTGCATCTCCTTTCTTGAAGGCGAATGCTTTATTGCTGAGCCACTAGGGAAGCCCGAGGCTATAGGCTATTCAGGATCAATTGTACAAAATTTAAAAATTTAAACATTGTATCAGCTATAATTTTTGGAGTATTTACTAAGCACTTTACATGTGTTATCTCATTTAATTTTCACAGATGTCCCTTGAGGTATATACTGAGGTTTTTAAGCCTCATTTATTGGGGAAAAAAAAGCAAAACACCTTTGATGCTTCCCTCCAGTAAGGAGTCTGGATTCAAAGTCAGGCATCCTTATCCCAGTGTCCATGCTTTCAGCTACCACATTCATTTTGAATCAGGAGTTGAGGCAACTGGGAGCCACCGAGAGTTTTTGGGTAAGGGAGTGACCAGAGCAGAGGGTGTATTAGGAAGATCACTCAGGCCTCAAGGGAAGGACAGGCTGTTACTATAGTTTAGGCAAGAACTCTGGGCTGATGGAGTGGCAGCAGAACAGGAAGGAAGAATCGAAGTCTTCAGGGAGGAGGTGGGCTTTGGGTTGGACTAAGACCTAGGGTGGAGGCCGAGGACTGGGGAGGAAGGGGAGCTGGCCCTCCCCACCTCATCCTGCAACATGAGGCCTCTCTGGCCTTAACCGTTCCCCTGAAACCTGACTGTGGACCATGTCAGCCCCCTGTGTTCCTGGAGCTCTCGTGGTCAGCCCCAGGTGAGCCTGGCTTCAGTCACGGTGGCCGCCGCTGGGGTGGCCCTAAGCCTGGGTAGGGCTGGCCTGAGCATCTCTGGTATGAAATATGATGAGCCCCACCATTGACAGAGGGGCAGGACTTCTGGGGGCCTGCTTTGCTTGCCTCTGCTGCCAGGACCTCGGGACCTTCTCCCTGGTTTGGTTTTCCTCTCTGTGGTGAGGTGGGGAGAAAAGGGACCCGCCCCTCTGTCACTTCCCTTTGACGACTGGGAGAGTACAGTGAACCCTGAGCTAGGACTGACGGCCAGTGGGTGCTTCGTTGGTGCCAGGCAAGGGTCTAGTGCATCATTTGCCCCCATTGACGTTTGTCCTTGAGGCCACCAGGGGAGGGGTCATCAGTATCATCCCCATTTGATAGGAAAGTCAGTCAAGGCACAGAAGTTAGGCTCTGGGCTCAGGCTCTCAGCTCACTAGAGGCAAAGCCAAGAGTCCACCCCAGATGGCTCCCTCCAAGCCCAGCTTAAACTACCACCTGGATGTCACAGTGGTTGCAGCAGCCATGAGGGGCTCTGCCAGCCTGAGGACGCCACCCTCTCTCTCTACATATATGCCCATTTCCTGCCCAGTTCTCATGCTGTAGCCCCAGCTCATTTCAGCTAATGGGAAACGAAAACTTTTGCTTCTGTTAAACAATTCAGCATCTATTAGGTCCACCCTTCCCACACCCCACCCCACTGTGGGCTGTGCGCCGGGCTGGGCGTAGAGCCATGAGTAATAAAAACCTAACGAGTAATGCTCAGTTTTTACTGCTGCTGGGCACAGTGCTGAGCACTCCACACGCCTTGGCCCAGTGAATCATAACAGTCCCATGAGGTGGGCACTGCTTTTGTTCCCATTTCAGAGATGGTGAAACTGAGGCTGGTGAGTGACAGGGCTGGGACAGAAATCTGATATCTTGCTCAGAGCTCACACTAGAGGGTGCAGACACAGTGGGAAGATACAGGGAAACAAATAATTTAACCAAGAAGTGGTCTGGGCAGTAGAGAGATAAACCCAGGTTGTCACTGGAGCCCTCAGGGAACCTCTGACCCCCAGAGAAGGTTTCCTTGAGAATCTGATAGTGGAGAGGACTTTTTTTTTCCTGGAGTGTCAATTTTACTTTACAATTTTGAGGAAAAGCATTATTTTCACATTAAAACTAATCTATAGCTAACACAGTGCTGTAAATCAACTGTTCTCCAATAAAAATTTTAAAAAACCAAAAAACAAACATATGTATTATGGCATGACATAGAAAAGTTTCATGGTAAAACATAAGACTTAAAAATTTCATCTTGTTAGAGCCAGCATATTTGAACCCCTTCCTTAGATTACTTTTCTTTCTTTTCCATCAAGGTATCCTTTGATGGAAAAGTCTGAGTAGTGTTGATATAGTAGGCTTGGCAGTTAAAGAGACCTGATTTTTAGGCCTGACTAGTGGAGAGGACTCTTGAAAGAAGCCCAAGAGTTGGCCCTGCACTGGGGGTGGGCAGGATCCTGGGGCAGAGGGAGCAGCAGGAAGGGGCATGGAAGACGGGGAGGGAGCCAGAGGGGACAGTGCGGGGTGAAGACTGGGTAGGAGATATTGTCATGGCCTGGGCAGTGACCCCCAGACACCAGGCTGAGAACATTGAGCTCGGGCCAGACTTGGCGTAGGAAGGTGACATCGGGTCTGTCTGGAAAGCCTGGGGACCAAGAAAGAGTAAGGAGGTTGTAGGTGGCAGAGAGATGCTGAAGGCGGGGCCGAGAGAGATTGAGGAGGTGATATGGCCTGTCCTGGGGGGTGTGTGTTGGGGGGATGGAAAGGGTTGGGGGTGCTTTCTGCAACTAGACTGAGGGTTCCTTAGAGGCAGGGACCACACCCTGGTATCTTTCTACCCTGGTGCTTAGCACAAAGCGTGGCCCCAAGAACCGGATACCAGCCTGGGCTTCCTGTCTGCCCCCAGCTCACTTCTAACGCGACATCACAGGCAGTGGGCCAGGAGTGGGATGTGTCACCCGGGGCCGCCGCCTGTGATGTGGTCGGTCCTCCTGACGCAGGTGCCCCGTGTCTCCGTGACGGCAGACGAGCCTCCACCGCCTGGCTCCGGCGTCACCGCCCTGTAGGCTGCACCCCGAAGTCCGCGGGGCTCCTGAGCATCCCCTAAGATCTAGGCCCAAATGGCTCTGCCGTGTCTCACTGTGCATCGAGGCCCCCAGGGACCTGCCATGGAAATGATATGGTTTCTTTATTGGTTGAAACCGGTTTCCATCTGTGCGCGGATCCCTGGGTCCTGGGGCAGATACTTCCTCTGTTCCCCAGGCTGTGCTGTCTGCCCTGGGACCCTGGAGACCCTTTTGCCTTGCTCACTGTGTGTTCTCTGGAGAGTCACTCTCCCTCTCTGGGCCCCTCCTCTGTAAAATGAGGCAGCAAGAGAAGATGCCGGGGCTCAGACTATCTGAGGACACTGAGGGAGGTGTGGCTGAAACTAGCTCCTGTCTGCTTCTTCTTAGCTGCATGGTCCCAGACATGGTATCAAATCTCTGGAAGCCTCTGTTTCTGCATCTCTAAAATGGGGTGATGCTGACCTCATTGTGTTGGTTCAGAGATTAAATAGTGCCTGGGAATGTCCCCAGCACTGTCTGCACACAGTAGGTGTTTCTCCTGGGTCTGAACAGCCTCTTGTTCTTCCTGCTCTGTGAAAAAGAGAAGTTTTGAGGGGCATGTGCTACTCTGCAAGCCTGAAGCTTCCTCTGTGGCTTCCTCCCCCATCACGTCCTCTTCCTGGTCTCACTGTGCCCAGGGATGCTCCCGGGGGAGGCTGGGAGTCAGACCCCTTCGCAAGGGTACTGGCATTTAGGGTGAGGGGGGGGGTCTCCAGAAAATCAAGAAGGCTTGGAGACCCCCACAATGCTGCATCAGTATGCTGGCAGGAAGGGCCGAGTGTCTGTAGATTTTGTGCTTTCAGATGACACAGTCTTGGTGGCAGCCTCTTCTTCCTCTTCCCCAAGGCCTGTCCTTCTCTGCCTTCCCCTCTCACAGTCTATTTATAAATAGGAGAAGGAGCTGGGGGCCCCCACCTTGGGGTGCCTACAGAGTCTTGTTCAGGGAGCAGGGAGGCAGGAAGTCAGCTGGTACAGGGTTGCCCAGTTCCCCAAAAGAGCGCGCTGACTCAGGCTCCAGAATCAGAGGGACCTGCCTGGTGCCCTGGCCCTGATGTTGCTGGGTGGGCCACAGTGCATTGCCCGTCTTGCCCTGGTCTCCCTCCTCAGGCCCGGCTAGCTGCCATTTCTGGTCCTCTAGGGTGAGAGTGGGAAGGAGTAGGGAGGGGAGGGAGCAGAGTGGAGAGAATTCATGCCTCACTCACCAGCTAAGTCTGGTCCTTCTCTAGCTTCGCCCTCCTGCACACCTCTGTAGCTTGCCTCCTTTCAAGGACTCACAGCCACATCCCTGTCCCTTAGCCTGGACACTGTCCTCTGGCCACTTAATGGGCCCCTGGGCTTTGGCCACTTGCCCAAACTCTTTATTTTGGGGTCCCCTCACTGCTCCAGGTGAGGTCCTCTTGAGTAATGGCCCTTGGAGGCCACCTACATCGAGCTTGCCTTCTCCTCCCTCTGCCCCAAGGAGGCTCACTCCACTGTCCCACAGCTGACCTGCTATGGTCTCCTGATCTTAGGCTTCTTGAGGAATGGGCCAGGGCCAGCCTGAGGGTGACCACAAAATTCCAAGGGTCACAGGTCTACTTCCCCAGACTTCCCTTCTAGGAGGGAAGGAAGCCCACATGGGCTGCCCAGCACTTCACCCGAACTGGGTAGCCTGCTTCCAACAACTTGTCCTTGCCTTGCCTGATCTCAGCTGAAACCAAGGCAGAGAGTGCCCACTTCCAACATGCCATCTGACACAAGTCCACACTGTGTGCAGACCCTGAGAGTTTCCCCTGGGTCTCCTGGGAGTCTGGGAGAAGATGATGGACCCCAGTTAAGACCCCCTGACCTGTATGCCTATGATAATCCAGGGAGGAGGAGACAGGCAAGGTGTTATGTCAGCATTTTACAGATGACAGTGTTGAGGCTCAGAGAGAGTAAGTGATGCTCCTAGGACCAGCTCATGCATCCAGACCCTCTGAACTGAGGCCACTATTACTCCTGTGATGCTAGGTGTCTGTGTGCCTGGGAGGATGGACATCTCCAACTCCCCTCCTTCCAGAGGCCACATGCTCAAGCTGTCCTCACCTGGGAGAGAGTTTGAGGGACAGAGCTGGGCTGGGAAGCCCACCTCCCAGCCCTCAGTCTTGCCTGATATCCCAGCCCCTACATCCCAGATCGTTCAGTTTTTCCATCTCTCACATGGGTGGCCCACCCACCCACCCCATCCTCCTGAGGTCTTGGGAAGAGGCTGAGCTTTTTGACACCCATCTTTAAGAAAGCAGAGCTAGGGCTTCCCTGTGGCTCAATGGTAAAGAATCCGCCTGCCAATGCAGGAGACATGGGCTTGATCCCTGGTCTAGGAAGATTCCACATGCCTCAGAGTAACTAAGCTTGTGTGTCATAACTAGTGAGCCTGTGCTCTAGAGTCCGGGAGCCGCAACTGCTGAGCCCACATGCTGCATCTGCTGAAGCCCGAGGGCCCTAGAACCCGTGATCTGCAACAAGAGAAGCCACTGCAATAAGAAGCCCACAAACCACATCTAGAGAGTGGTCCCTGCTTGCCACACTAGAGGAAAAAGCTTGTGTAGCAACAAAGACCCTGCATAGCCAAAAATAAATAAAAAGTTAAAAAAAAAAAAAGCCAGAGCTGGAAAGAGCTTAGAACTTCAACTAGGCCACACAGCCGTTTTACAGATGAGGAAACTGAGGCACAGAGAAACCTGTTACCACCCAGAGTAGGGGAGCTGCCTGAGTGGGGGAGGGAATACCTTTGGGGTGGGCCCTGTGGCAGGGAGGGTTAAGATCCAGTCTTCCTGGGGTGGGGAAGAAACACATGGCTGGAAGTTAAGAGACCTCTTTGAGGCTCAGTTTTCTCATCCGTGGCTTGGGAATAATAATAGTACTGACCTCACAGCGCTGGGCAGAGGAGTCAGAGGGACAGCTCTACACGAGGCAGACTTTCAGGACCAGGTGCTGCTGTATCTGTCTCCTAGCGCCCTCGCCCCGTCCACCGTAGTCTTGCTGCCTGGCCCTCTGGCTGTGCATGGAACACACGGAGCACGTCCTCGCTGGAGCCCCTCGTCTCGCCTTGCTTTCCCTTCTCCTTAGCTCCTGCTACCACTTCCCATTTTCCTCCGTGCATGTCTGTGTCTCCCCCACTAGAGCCCAACTTCCTGGGGCAGGGACTTGCATGTGTTTGATGCTGAGTGCCCGCCACCTAGAACCACCTGCGTGCCATGTGCTTGTTGAACGAATGAACGTTTCCTCCTTGGCCCATGTCTTTCTCCACCAGTAAATGGGAGGTTGTCTGAGATGATCTCTAAGGTTCCAGCTCAGTCCATCCTGAGCTGCTGTGCCTCCATCCTGCCCCCACTTCTGGGTCCTGTTCCCCTCATCATTGGCTCCCACGTGTCCCTCTAGCACCTGGCAGAACCGTGGATTAGCGGGGCCAGCCCTCCCTGCTCACAGACTCTTACCTTTGAGCGTTTGGTGGCCTTGCTCCTGCTTGCTCCTGAGAGATCAGAAGCCCGATGACTCAGGCAGGTCTGAGCAGCGCCCAGTCTCAGATGCTGGAGGTCCCTGCCTGCTGCCGGAGACTGGCTCTTCTGAGGTTCCTGCGTGGTCACCTGGGAAACCAGCTCAGAGCTGAAGTCAGAGGATGTTGGCCTGAAGCTGAGGGAGGTCCCCTGCACTGGTGTGTGTGTGTGAGAGAGAGAAAGAGAAGGACTGAGAGAGAGAGAGTGCCCATGTGAGCCAGCGCCCACATGAGCCAGCGCCCACGTGAGCCAGTGCTTCAGGCTCTGCTCAGCATGAAGGTGGATGAACAGGAGCTGGTGGCACGGTGGTGACTCAGGGCAGAGGGCAGATCCCGGGAGCTGGCCCCTTCAGCTGTCCTGAGGAGGGGACCAAAGATTTCTCCAGTGGGACCACAGCAAGGGTCACATCGGATCTCCACCTCTCCCCTCCCAAACCTCAGACATGTGACTGCATCTCCCTGAGCTGTGAAATGGGCACACACCTGCTAAAGGGTGGGAGTGGGATCTTAAAAAGTGCCTGCAGCCAGGCCTGACAAATAGTTCCTAATGAGTATCCAGTTTTTTCATGTCAAAAAGCTGAGAACCTGGAGGAGTGATGGAGGCACATGGTGGGAGAGGGTTTGGGTGGTGCTTGGAGTCTTGGGTCTGTGTCCAGGAAAGCGGAGCTTGGGCCCCCCAAGAGAAGGGAGGCAGGTTGGGGGTGGCGGGCATGTGGCCTTGGGTGCATCACTTCACCTCTGGAGCATCTGTGAAGTGTTGGGGAGGAGTCTCTCTGTGGGTGGAGCATGTGCAGTTGCTCCTGGGACGTAGAGGAGATGGAGCTGCAGACCCCGATGTGAAGCTGCTCTGAGGCCTGAGGTGGATGGAGTGTGGGCCCTAATGGCCCCTTGTGCACAGTCCTGCCACCAGCCAGGCCCTGGCATTTCCTTTGGGAAACCCTGGGAGGTGGGTTTGCTTCTGTCTCCATTTTCCCATCTGTGAAATGGGTACAATCAGATGTGCCTTACACATTGGATGTTAGATTCATCCTTCTTTTCTTCCTTCTCGTTCTCCTTCCTCCTTCCTTCCTTCCCTCTATCATCATCTCTCCCTCTCTTATCTATCTATCCATCATCCCTCCATCCATCATCCATTCATCATCTGTCTTCTCCAATCTCCCCCTAAACACACACACACACACACACACACACACACACACACGGTCACAGGTCACCCACCTGTTAAATGGGTGGTTGATCCTCATCAGTGAGGTCCAGGTTTTTACTCGGGGACACAGTATTTTGAAAGGTCAAGTCTGCTAAGCATGCTGAGTGAATCCAGTACTAGCCAATTCATTTCCTCATTTTAAAATGTCAATCAGGCTCTCCTGTGTGTGGATGTTGTGTGGCTCTGAGCCTCCCCAACCCTAGACAAAAGAACTGGAAGCTTGCATAGCCCTAAGTTTCCCAGAGGCTGCTCACCATGTTCTGGGGGCCTCCAAGGACCCTCAGCTTTTACAGCTGCTTTGCTGACCTGAGGCCCAACTTGCAGGGCTGTGCTTTGGCCTGGCCTCTGCTCTAGTGAGCAGGGCAATGGAGGGAGTGACCTTTTGTCCCGCTCTGCAAGGGGCTTTCTGTTCCTCATTGTTTAGCCATGACATGGCAGTAATTTTTTTTTTTTTTTGTCCAAGAGAATAAACAGGCGTCAAGATGACTTAAAGGAGAGCTGACCTCCTCTGCCCGCTCAGGCTGGAGTCAGAGAGGCAAGAGGAAGTGTAGGGAAAATCTTTCATAGCAAGATTCAGACAGGAAAAGACCTGGGATGAGAGGCCTCAGGGAGGCCACTCTGGGCAGTGACCTGGGGGCCCAGGGGGTCCAGCTGCCTGCTTTTGTCCCGGAACCCTTGCCCTGTGGGTGGAGAGAGAGACCAGACTTGGCCGCAGCAGGGCCCTTTCCCGTCAGATCCTCTGGGCCCTGACAGGAAATCCTCCCCCAGGGAGGGCAGGCCTCCCTGGGCTGCATCTTGGGGAGGAGTCCTTCCCCGCTAGAAGCTGCAGGGCCTGTGGCTCTCAGGGCCTGCAGGGGTGAGGGGCTCCCCTAGTTACACTGAAAGTACTTGTAGGGAGGAAGCCCACTGGGTGCAGGGTCCTTGAGACCTGTGCCCACCCCCATGGGGGACAGGGGGCTGGAGGGAAGGAGCTGTGGCTGCTCCCTTTCTCATGGGGGAGGCTGCTGCCTGGGGTGTTCAGTCTGAGCCGGAAGAACAGCAGGCTGCAGTGAGGGGTATGGCGGGGACAGACCAGCCCTCCCATTCCATGCAGTGAATGCACAGGTGAATGTTGGAGTGAAGAGGGCTGCGGGCAGCACAATTCTGTGGTTTTGGGGCTCTCGCAGCCTTTGATCACTGCTCTCCGCCGTGACCCACCCCCGGTCATCTTGCTCCAGCCTGTGTGCCAGTCAGGTTTGCTCAGCTGTGGAGCATCAGAATCACTTGGGCAGGTTTTCTTTTTTTTTCCACAGTACAGCTTTCTGGGTCCACCCCTGGGCGCTGACCCTTTGTTGGGGAAGGAGTTGGCATTATAATAGACCCTTCCAAGGTGCTTTGGAAACATGCAGTGCCATGCAGTCCCCCAGCCACCTCTAATAAGTGGGAGGAGCCCTGAGAAGGAGGTTTGCTTCAGGACCAAACAGGAAAGGGAGAAGCACCAGGACTCTGTGTGTGTGTGTGTGTGTGCGCGCGCGCACACACACGTATGGGTATACACACGTGTACGCACAGGCATCAGAGCAGGCTGGGAGGACAAGAAGGTACCTCATTTCAGCCCAATGAGATGATTGCCAGAAGGGGGCATATTCAGTGTTTAAAGAGAGCCCAGAGCAGGAGGAACCTGAATCAGCCTGGGGGAGTCAGGGAAGGCTTCCCGGAGGAGGCAGTACTCAGCTGGAAGGACGAAGGGATGATTACCAGGTGCAGGAAGAAAGAGGGCAGAACCTAGGCATGGGCACTTTGTGCTGAGCTCTGTGATTCCTTGGAGAAGGAAATGGCAACCCACTCCAGTATTCTTGCCTGGGGAATCCCGTGGACAGGGGAGCCTGGTGGGCTACAGTCCATGCAGTTGCAGAAGAGTGGGACACGACTGAACGACTGAGCACTATGGTTCTCTGTGACCGAGGCCACCACCTTCTGGGAGGCTTCAGGGCCTCACATCTGCCGAGTGTAGGGTTAGGAGCCAGCCCCACCCTCTGGCCAGCTGCCTTGGTGTCTCTGCCTGCAGACATGAGTGTGCTATGCTGAGTGGGGTGAAGGGGAGGTTAAAGAAGGCATCTCTTTTACCTTTATCTGCCCCCCTCACCAAAGGGAGAAGTCCCCACATGGATAGAACTCCAGGAGGGAGAAAGGCAAACACTTGCCGGGCACAGATGGGGATGTGGGAGTCCACGCTGATGTCTGTCCTTCCCTTCCTCCTTCCAGGCTGTGTTTACCCCCTACATCCCAGAGCCTGGAAGCTCATGCCGGCAGCAAGAATACTACAACCAGAAGATCCAGATGTGCTGCAGCAAATGTCCACCAGGTAAGGGGTGGCCGCTGGGGCCCTCGCCCTCAGCCTGGCTGGGTCCCTGGGTGCCGGTGCCCTGAAGAGAGTCAGTGTGTTCGGGGCTTAGGGGGTTAGGGTCATGGCCCTAGACTCTTACTGAGCTCCCTCTGGTTCCATGAATCGACCCCCACGATCGCTCTTGCTTCTGGGCCATTGCACATGTCGTTCTCTCTGCCTTCCCTGGGTGTGCTCCCGTTGATCCTTTAGACCTCTGATGGCCCCCTACTTCAGGAAGCTTGCCCACACTGCCTGGCCAGATTGGGCTCTACTTTTGAGCTCCCACTGGCCCTTGGCAGCCCCCATGGCAGCAGCTCTTTTTACACTGTGATCATGGCCTGGGTCTCCTCTATAGCCCCCACTGTGCACTACTTAGAACAGGGACTGTGTGGCTTGTTCTCTGCTGAATCCCCAGCACCTGGCGCAACACCTGACACATAGAGGTGCTCAGTGCATATTTGATTAAATCAGTGACTGCTGCCCATTTCATAGGTGGTGGACCTGAGGCCTAATCCCAGTTGAGAGAGCCAGGCAGCCCAACTCTGAGGGCTGTCCATCTACTCGTTTGTTTATATATTCATCCCTGTAATGTTTATAAAGCATCTGCTAAGTGTCAGGCACTGAATGCTGGGAACATGACAGAGAGCAGGGCAGGCAAAGTCCTCACCCTCATGGATTTTGCATTCTGACAAGAGCATAAGGCAGATAAACCAATAGAGGAGATAGACGTGTGGTCTGTGAAGGAAACGAGAGGGGAGGGCAGATGGAGGCAGAGTGGGACATGCTGGTCATGGAAGACCTTTCTGAGGAGCTGACTTGTGGGCAGAGATGTGCAGGAGGTGAGTCATGCAGATATACAGGGGGACAGAGGCCCTGAGGTGTTAGCTTGTTTGGTGCACATGGAGAACAGGCAGGCCAGTGTGTGGCCCCAAGTGAGTTAGCAGGGACCATGGTAAGGAGTTTAGATTTTATTCTGCAAGATCTAGAAAGCCATGGGAGAGCTTTGAGCCACTAGCTTGAGATGTGGGCAGGCACAAATGCATCTTTCACCATGGCCATTTTAAGAGATCCCAGGGAAGTGACTTTTCTTTCTTCTATTAACTGGCAAGGTCTCTGTAAGAAGGCACTCGAATAGCACAACAGTGAAGGTGCAGGATAGGAATGGGGCTCAGAAGAGAAACTTCTTCACGGTTTGCCTGGGTGTTCTCAATCCCCAGGCACATCTTCTTTGAGGCCCCCAGGAGTCCCATGGCCTCATCCTTGATAGAATACTAGGGATGGCTGCTGCTGCCTTTTTTTTTTTTTTTTAACCTTTCTCAGATGAAGAATTTCGCCAATTATAAAGAAGAAAAGATAAGACTTCCCTGGTGGTCCAGTGGTTAAGACTTTGCCTTCTAATGCAGGGGTTGTGAGTTCCATCCCTGATCAGGAAGCTAAGACCCCACATGCCTTGTGGCCAAAAAGCAAAGCATGAAACAGAAGCAATATTGAACAAATTCAATAAAGACTTTAAAAATGGTCCACATCAAAAAAAAAATTTTTTTTAATAAGAACTGGTAAACCAGTTCTTACTAAAGTGTTATTGACTGATAATCAGCAGTTCCAATGGTGGAATTCCAGGCACCTGAAAAGAGCAGAAAAGGAAGGGTTAGTCACTTAGTCATGTCCAACTCTTTGTGACCCCATGGGCTATAGCCCACCAGGCTCCTCTGTCTATGGAATTCTCCAGGCAAAAATACTGGAGTGAGTAGCCATTGCCTTCTCCAGGGAATCTTCCCAACCCAGGGATCGAATCTGAATTTCCTGCATTGCAAGCAAGACTCTTTACCATCTAAGCCACCAGGCAAGCCCTAAAAAAGAGCAGAGGGGAAGATATTTTAGGAGCACTTCAGGGTTCAGAGATGGAGTGATGGCTGGCACACGCTAGATGGGAGATGATGCAGGAGTTGAAACTCTTATCAAAGAGCTTCCCAACCAGGCCTCAGAACTCTGGGGCTCTGGAGGACAGAGGATGAGCCTGGGTCCTGTCAGAAGCCACCCCCTGCCCCACTGCCCTCCTCCACCAAGACTCCTGGCCTTCACTTTTTCAGGCTACCGTGTACAGTCTTTATGCAACACGACCTTGGACACCATATGTGCCTCCTGTGAGAGCAGCACATACACCCAGCTCTGGAACTTGGTCACCGCATGCTTTAGCTGCAACTCGCGCTGCAGCTCTGGTGAGTCGGCTCAGAGTAAGGGGTGGGCCCGGGCCTCCTCTCCTGGCCTCTTTGCCCTTGAGCTGGCTGGGCTTATTCTAGACCTTTGTTTTCATGCCCGAGGGCACATGTACAGTATAGCACTTCACTGTTTCTCGTCTTCAATAGCTCCTTGGGGCAGGCAGGCCAAGAGCAGCAGTGGGGGAACGGTGCCCGTTGTTAGAGTTGAGGACATTGTGCCTGAGAAAGTAGGTGTGCTTGTTCATACTGTGACGGAGACTCTGTGGCCAGCAGTCTTTATGCCCCATCTCGAGGCCGGTGCAGAGGTCTGCTGTCTGTGGGTGGTAGGGCTGAGTGGAAAGACAGAGTGAGCGTGGCTGGTGGAGGGAGGCGTGACCCTCGGCCGTCTTCTCCTTTCTAGACCAGGTGGAAACTCAAGCCTGCACAACGAAACAGAATCGCATCTGCACCTGCAAGCCAGGCTGGTACTGCACCCTGGGGAGGCAGGAGGGCTGCCGGCTGTGCGTGGCGCTGCGCAAATGCGGCCCTGGCTTCGGCGTGGCCAAACCAGGTATGGGGCCAGGGCCAGAGGTCCTTGGGGTACCCCCTTGGGTCTCTCCTTCCTAGGAACATCATCAGGGCGGCCGGTTACCCATCTGTCCACTTGTCCCAATTCATTCTTCCCTCCAGCCTTCCTGATCAGGCACGTCCTGTGTGCTAGGCCCTGGGGATCCAAAAATGATCAAATTAAGCCCCAAGCTACTGGAAAGTCAGGTGGTACCCCAGGAAGACAAAGTCACTAGAATTAGTTAAGGACAGACCACCCAGGGGTGTGTGTGTGTATGTGTGTGTGTGTGTGTGTATGTGTGTGTGTGTGTGTGTGTGTGTGTGGTGTGAAGGGGTGGAGGTGCAGACAGAATCTCTTGCCTCCTCAAACCTCCCCGGGGCTCCATTTCCCTTAGGGCCAAGGCCCACCTTTTCCATGGCATATCTGAATTGGTGACAGTTTCCAATTTTTTGTGAAGGAACTGCAACAACAAACGTGATATGCGCTCCCTGTGGCCCGGGGACATTCTCAGATACAACATCATACACGGATACCTGCAAGCCCCACCGGAAGTGAGTGGTTGCATCCTCTGGTTCTGGAGGAGCAGGGAGGGGCTGTTCCCGGGGTGATCCTGAGGCTTCCAGCACAGATCATCTGGGCCACAGTGCCTGGGATCTCCCCAGTTACTTCCTTGGGAGGAGGCATTGCCGAGCCTGCTCCAATGTTAGGACTGGTTTATCTGACAGTGGGTGGGTGGGTCCCTGAACAGCCTGGTGAACTGGAGTTTTGTCCTAGAAGTCAGGGGTGGGGAGCATGGGGATAGGTTGGGTGGGGACAGGAAGGGACAGTCTTGAAAGCGGGTGTGGCATGCAAACTCCCTCCCCTATCCCAGTTGCTGCCCCCTTGCATGTCAGCCTGGCTCCCACAGGTGAGCCCAGCTACCCTGAGTCATTCAGTCCCAATCACGCCTTCTCCTCCCACAGCTGCAGTTCTGTGGCCATTCCTGGTACCGCATCGACAGATGCAGTCTGCAGCTCTGTGCTCCCCACCCGGAAGGTGGCCCGGGGCCCAGCCACCACAAGATCCCAGCACATGGAGCCGACTCTGGGGCCCAGCACAGCTCCAAGCACCTTCTTCCTCCTCCCAAAAGTCCCAAGTCCTCCAAGTTCCCCAGTGGAACAGCCCAACGCAGGGAACATCTCTCTTCCCATTGGTAAGTCTCAAGAGGTCCCGTTTATCCTTGCTCCCTCCCTTCTGTCTTAGCGCGTGTGTGCTAAGTTGCTTCATTCGTGTCTGACTCCTTGCAACCCCAAGGGCTGTAGCCTGCCAAGCTCCTCTGTGGGATTTCCCAGGCAAGAATACTGGAATGGGTTGCCATTTCCTCCTCCAAGGGATCTTCCCGACCCAGGGATTGAACCCGCATCTCTTATGTCTCCTGCATTGGCAGCCGGGTTCTTTACCACTAGTGCCACCTGGGAAGCCCTCTTAAGAGTCTTACTGAGAGCTTGTTATGGGCTGGACCCTGTGGTCCATCCTGGGATGCAGGTAGCATTGAGACTTGCTTTCTTCCAAGATTTAGTGATGCCACTAAGAATTCCTGGATGGGGAGACATAGGGTCCCTGTTTTATCTCAAAATGGAGATGGTCTTCTGGTTGCCATTTCTGATGAAACACTAGGCTTTGACAGTGGGCTGGGCCAGGTCGCTGTGTTGTGGGCTTCCCTCCTGGACTACACCAGAGGGCTCAAACTCGTGGTCATCAGGCTGAGTGTGGCCCACAGGTGTGTTTTCTTTGGTGCATGGATTTTGGTTTGTTTGCTTTGTAATCACATTTCAGAGTCTCTGCCCTGGGCTTGTCCCTTGCCTGTGACAGCCCCAGTCATCCTTGGTCATTGACTGACCTGGTACATTAGAGTTTCCTTTAAAAAAAATTAATTGATTGATTGATTTGGCTGGGGCTTCCCAGGTGGCGCTAGTGGTAAAGAAACCACCTGCCAATGCAAGAGACGTAAGAGATGCGGGTTCATTCCCTGGGTCGGGAAGATCCCCTGGAGAAGGGCATAGCAGTCCACTCCAGTGTTCTTGCCTGGAAAATCCCACGGAGAGAGGAGCCTGGCAGGCTATAGTCCACAGGGTCGCAGAGTCGGACACCACTGAAGCGACTTAGCACACACGCATTGGGTCGTAGTGGCAACCCTTCGGGCTTTCTAGTTGTGACACGCTGCCTTAGTTGCTCCAAGCCATGTGGGATCTTAGTTCCCCAACCAGGGATCCAGTCCACGTCCCCTGTTTTACAAACTAGGTTCTTAACCACTGGACCCCCAGGGAAGTCCCAAGTTTACTTTTTTGCAGCTGTTTTGAACTTCTCTTTTCCTTCTAGAACTGATTGTGGGTGTGACAGCATTGGGTCTGCTTCTGATAGTTGTCGTGAACTGTGTCATCATGACCCAGAAAAAAAGTAAGATTCCATCCTTCCTTCCTTTCTTCATCCGTTTATTCCCTCATTTGTTCGGGAAGTTTTTCTGGGGGCCTCCTATGAGTCCAGCACTGGGCACAATTTTATGGGTCAGACAGAGCTGGGTCTGGTAGACCCTGTTCTTAGGAGCTTAGAGCCTGCAGCAGAGGGCATTTCCACTAACTCATCTAGTAAGAGCTGAGATGCTATCAGGGCTATCCAAGAGGTGGGAGTCCAAGATTCTTGTCTAGGAATTCTGGGGGATTCAGCCCTTATGGAGCAGGTGGCATCTGAGCTGGGCAAGATTTTGATGGAGACATGAGTACAGGAGAGAAAGGGCATGCAGAGCAGTGGGGTGTGGAATGGACAAAGTGGGGCAGGCTGAAGAATGGTGGGTGTGAGGGAGGGGAGGGGAGCGATGTTAGGCCGGCTGGAGGCTTGGGTTTAGGGGCTTCTGTGTACCTTGTCTGGTAGGTAATTGCTCCCCCTAGGACTGAGCCTACTCTGAAAGCTTCCGCTTGGGCCCCATGCTCCCTCTTAGTTAGAAAAGATGTGACCTAAGGAAGTTGCTCGCTGACTGGTCCCTTTTCTCCTCTCTGCAGAGAAGCCCTTCTGCCTGCAAGGAGATGCCAAGGTGGTGAGTGCCCCTCTGCCTGCCCCCTCTGCCTCCATGGTATCCTTCCTGCTGGGCCAGGTTGTCCCATAGGAAGTGGTGAATTCTCTAGGTTGGTCTGTCCAGCCTCAGGCAGGATGCAGAGCCCCAGGAGGCTGCAGAAGGACCGGCCAGGGTCTGTTGTGGGGGCTGATAAAGGTGGCATCTGGACTGGGCAAGATTTTGATGGAGACACGAGTGGAGGAAGGAAAGGACATGCAGAGCAGCGGGGAGTGGTATGGACAGAGCAGGGCAGGCTGAAGAATGGTGAGTGTCGGGGAGGGGAGTGGAGCAGTGTTGAGCCCAGATGACTGAGTGTGAACGGCCACATCAGGGAACAGAAGGGTCAGTGGGGTCAGTGGCAAGTATGTGGTCGTGGACCCATGCTGTGACCTTGGGCCTACGTGAAATTGCTCATGGCTGGTTCCTCACCATTAAGTGTGGACAGTGTCTCAGCCCTGCTTGTAGGACTGTGCCTTTCACCCAGTTGGCAACAATTCTCAGCATCTCCGAGATGTTTACAAAGCACTTCCACATGTACAGTGGTTTTCAAACTGTGTGCTAGGGTACCCCCGTGTTCCACAAAGGGTCCTGGGGCAGTGGAGGGGGGAGTCATCTTTGAGGTTGAGATCAAGGCTAGGGGACTGGACCCAGGGCCTCCCCCAACTTCAACCAAAGCAACTCATTTTTGATCATTTTTATGAAGTAGGATCTGTGCAGGATTTTTGCTAGAAACAGAGCACTGACATTGTATTTCACCAGTTTTCCATCAGGAGGGCATTTGGCTGCAAGTAACCAAAAGCTTAAGGGTGACTTCAAGGTGCTGTATTTTCTGTCGGGGTGTTGGTGATTGCTGGAATGATTCAGTTGCATCCTTCTGTGAGGCCAGCCAGGACCCCAGGCTCTGCCATCTTTAGTGTGTTGGCTTTTATTCTCTTGCCTTTGGCCTGTGTCATAAGATGGTGATCACCACTGCATATGTGACCTCCAGTCTGAGGCAGGAAAAAGAGGGGAAACAGCCAGATGCCATTTACAGGAAATCAGACACTTTCCTAGAAGCCCTGGGTGCATTTCTTCTTTTGTCTTATTGGCCAAATGGTATCACGTGACCACCTCTAGCTGCAAGGGAGGCTGGAAAAGGTGGTGTTTAGCTTTTCTAGCCTTTATGGTGGGGGAGAACTAGGGAGAGGGCTTGGAAATGGGTGAGCCAGAACACGGTGTGTACTGCAACCCCATGCCAGGTAGGCAGGCAGGGTTTTTTTTTTTTTTTTGCTTATTTGTTTGTTTTGGATGTGCAGGATCTTAGTTGTGGCCTGCAGGGTGTTTGTTGTGGCAGCACGTGGGATCTAGTTCCCTGACCAGGGATTGAACCTGGGCTCCCTGCATTGGGAGCACAGAATATTAATTACTGGACTACCAGGGAAGTCCCTAGGGCAGGTTTTTTACCCAAATTTACAGATGAGGAAACAAGACTCCAGGAGTTCCCTCCATGTCCCCTGTCCTGCTGGGGCAGGGCTTCTCAAACCTGCCTGCTAATTCTTTGTCATGAGGGGCTATCCTATGTATTATAGCTTTTTCAGTGAAATCATTGGCCTCTCCCTACTTGATGCCAGTAGCATTGCCTCTAAGGAGTGAGAACCAAAGTGTTTCCAGACATTGCAAAATGTTCCCTGGATGACAGACACCCTCCATTGGGAACCACTGTGCTAGGGGGCAGCTCAGCCCTGAGGTTTACACAGGGTTTTGGACTTGGTAGGGACCAGACTGATTTCATCTCCTGATTGTCTCAATAAGAAAAGAAGTACAGAGAGGGAAAGTGACTTGCCCAACGTCACACAGCATTATATCTCTGGACTCCTGGCTAGTGCTTTTTGACATGCCCTACAGTAAAAGTGAAAGTCGCTCAGTCATGTCTGATTCTTTGAGACCCCACAGACTATACAGTCCATGGAATTCTCCAGGCCAGAATACTGGAGTGGGTAGCCATTCACTCCCTTCTCCAGGGGATCTTCCCAATCCAGGTCTCCCACATTGCAGGCAGATTCCAGCTGAGCCACGAGGGAAGCCAGACAGAAACACTGGTTTGGAGGTACAAACCATTTCTCATTCCTCCAGTGTGCCAATGCCATGCCCTCCTTTTTCTAGCTTCAGTTCAGTGACGCTGGAAGCTGAGACCTGGTGGCCCATAGAATAAGCATGCCCTCTAAGCTCCACCCCAGCACCTAACTGCCAACTTCCCTGGACTGAGTATTTCCCAATCTTTGGTGCAATAAAGCTGCCTCAGGAGTGGCCCAGAGCCCCACCTCCCCTTTCTGTTTGTTCAGTTTTGTGTTTACAGTGTAAACGACTCCACTGCTGTCTGTTGAGTGCTATTGCCAGTGGATCCCAGGGGTGTGCTGGTAATTGGCCCTCTGGGTGGGGGAGGACCCAAATCCTGATTTGTGGAGTTTGCTCATTTCTGAGTTATAAACATTCCCGTTGTGACTGATTTCAGGAAGCTACTTAATGTAAAGTTGGGAAGAAACACGCATAGGTCTGGGCTGGTTCCAGCACCCCACTGGCTGAGCCCCAGGCCGGGCCCTGCACCTCACACACAGCCCTGTGAAGTACAGGATGTCATCACCCCACTTCACAGGTGAGGAAACTGAGATTCAGGGAGCTTCAGGTATCCGCATGAGGTTAGACCACTAGCTGAATGGCAGAGCCCAGGTTTGAAACTCATTCTGAATCTGCAGGGCTTGTATTTACCCACCCTCTTGTTTGCCCAGAGCAGACATTCAGAACTGTTCCAGGCATCCCTGTCCCCAGCAGGGACTGCCCTTAGAGGTTGATCTTCAGTCCCTTCAGTCCCTGGGTTCGCACCCCTGCCCTGACCCCTGTGTTCAGCCTGCACTCCACTGCATTTCTCAGCCTCCTGGCAGTGGTCCTGTTAACAGCTGCCTAGTAACGCTCCAGACCAGTGGGGTTGAGGGCACGGTGACTCAGCACTGCCCTGGCCCTCCTGGTAACGCCAATGCGTGGTGAGACCATAGCTTCCCTTTGTTCAGAAAAGACCAGCGTAACCACATGTATGAGCTCAATCACCCCACAGACACGCTCATCCACAGGCTCTCATTTCATAAAGAGGGTGATGTTTATGAGGTGCTAAGCGTGGGCCAGGCACAGTACTGAGCGTTGCTTAGCCTCACAGCTGTGCTGCGACCCAGGCAGTGCGGTTATTGCCCCGGTTTTACAGCCCAGGAATCTCGGGCTCAGAGAAGTTAAGTAACTTTCCCAAGGTGACACAGCAAATGAGTGGCCTGAGACACAGACCCAGGAGTGCCTCTTTTCACCACCTCCAGCACACACACTAGTTGCACCATTCACACTCATGCATACGTGCTCCCCACACATAGACACACACATGTGAACATGCTTCAGACATTTTCCCTAACCTATACTTATGGGCATGGGAGCTTCAGGGACATACTCTCACACATACAGACAGACACAGGCCAGCCAGCAGCTCTGCCAGGGTCTCTGCTCCTGCCCATGGTAGGGCCAGGCTGGGACATGACGGGGAGGCTAACTGGGATCCTGTTTGTTGAATGACTCACCTCAGTACCCACCCCCCATACCTCCCTGGGGTGCCAACCCAGGACTCAGAATGTATCCGCACCACTCAGAGCCTGCCTGAACTTTGCATCTCGTGGCTTTGAGGGGAGGGAGGCAGGCTGTGACCTTTGGGGGTTTCTGTTCTGCCTGGCCCTTACCACCAACAGAAGGGCGGGACGCAGGCTGAAAAGCCCCTTCTTTGGGGGATGTGAGGGATGACCTTTGGATGTTTCTTCTCCCGTTCCTGCTCCCCCGCCTGTCCATGCTCAGAGCAGGGTCAGGGGTGGGGACCAATACCAAGGTCAGACCATCTGAGCAAAGAAAGGTTCAGGATGAACTTTAAATGCCCTCCCTTCCTCCACAGTCAAGGGCGGTGAGTCAGGGAGGCAGGACTCAGTCGGAAGCAGCAGCTGTGGTACACCAAGCGGGGCTCTCCGTGCCCCTGCCCTGGACCTGCTGTGGGATACTAAGAAAGGACTCACCCATTCTGGGCCTCTGTGGCCTCACGGGGACTGCTTTCAAAGGATCCTCCCTGCCTGAGAGTCTGTGAGCTGGCCTTCGGATATGCAGGGCTCAGGGGGCACTGGGGGCCTGGGGCCTGCAGAGATTGGCACCTGAGTCCTTCCTGTGTTCTCCACCTCTGACCCCACCTCCCCGACCCTGCCAGGCTGCAGGGTCTAGCACTCATTCGCCTCAGTTCTCAATCTACCCTGGACCCTCTCATGCTGGACAGGGGGTGAGAAGGTGGCCCCTCGGTCTTTTTCTTTCTAGAATCCAGTGATCGCCCAGAATCCTAAGGCAAGGGCTTGTGCACCTGGTCAGTTGTAGACAGGTATGGCCAACCACCTCGGAGTGACATTTCTAGCACAGGTGTCTGAAAATGGGGCACCTTCTCTTGAGCTTCCAGGGACAGAACCCCAAACACCCAAGAACGATGTAGGTTTTAGCCCAGATGCGCCGTGTCCTAACTGTGTGACCTTGGGCAAGTAACTCAACCTCTCCGGGCCTCGGCTTCTATATCTGCAAAGCGAGGATAACTTTGGGCTGTATAGATAATGTCTGGAAGGGCTTCAGCACAGTGCTTGGCATTGGATGGATTCAAGTGTCAGCTAATGGTTTATTACGGTTGTCGTTGTGACTTGTTGTGTTTTAAGAGAAAAAGATGGAGAATCACACAACAGCTTGGGCAATGGAATCTGCAAAGTGTCGCTGAGACAGCAAGACTGAGAGCCCTAAATGAGAGGACTGTCTACACTGGATTGAGGGCCAGCAGACTTTTTCTGTAAAGGTTCAGACAGTCAATATTGTAGGCTTTTTGGATCCTCTGGCCTCTGTTATCACTTCTCAGTTCTGACATTGCAGTGGGAAAGTAGCCACAGACATGACATTAACAAATGGGGGTGGCTGTGTGCCAAGAAAACTATATTTATGGACACCAGTGTTTGAACTTCATGTAACTTCGTATCATGAAATATTGTTCCTTAAATATTTTTTCAACCATTTAAAAATGTGAAAACCATTCTTAGCTCAGAGCCTGTACAGAAACAGCAGCAGACCAGACTTGGCCCATGGCAGTAGTTCGCTAAGCCCTTTTATTTTACGACTATGCTGGTCTTCGTTGCTATGCACGGGCTTTCTCTAGTTGTGGAGAGTAGGGGCTGCTCTCTAGCTGTGGTGTTCCGGCTTCTTGTTTTGGTAACTTCTCTTATTGTGGAGCATGGGCTCTAGGCACGTGGGCTTCAGTAGCTGTGGCTTGTTGCTCTGTGGCATGTGGAATATTCCTGGACCAGGGATCGAACCTGTGTTCCCTGCATTGGCAGGTGGATTCTCAACCACTGGACCACCAGGGAAGTTCAGAGCCCTGATTTAACAAACCCTTGATGGGTGCTTCATATGGAACAGGCTCTGTTAGTGCTTTACGAAACTTCAGTTATTTAATCTTCCCAATAACCCTGGGAGGTAGCTTTATTATTCTTTCATTTCTAGAGGAAAAAAAAAAAACAACAGAGGAACAGAGAGGTTAAGTAACTTGTTCAAGTTTGCAGAGCTAGTCAGTGGTGGAATCATGGTTTGCACACTTATGGTCTGGTTCCAGGGTCCATGCCCTTGGCTGCTGGGCTGAGCCACATCACCCCATGACCTTAGGAGAGTCATTTTCCTTACCTAGGCCTCTGCTTCTTTATGCAAAATGAGGATGAAAACCCTGCCTCACCTCTCAGACTGTTCAGTAACAGGGCCATGTGGCCCCTGCCCTCCTAGGGCTCACACTCCAGAGGTTAATCACAGAAGCCACAGAGAATTGCACGTCCTAAAAGTGCTGTGCATGAGAGAAGGTGCAGGAATGCCGGGTACACTGTGAAGTGCTGATGGTGCTGAGAGGTGAGGGGGCGAGGAGCCAGCTGATGGCTTCCCCACCCCCTCCTCCCCATGCAGCCACACCTGCCTGCCAACAAGGCCCAAGGTGCCCCAGGCCCTGAGCAACAGCACCTGCTGACCACGGCGCCAAGCTCCAGCAGCAGTTCCCTGGAGAGCTCGACCAGCAGCACGGACAAGAGGGCGCCCACCAGGTCCCAGCTACAGTCGCCAGGCGTGGAGAAGGCCAGCACGTCGGGGGAGGCTCAGCCCGGTTGCAGTAGCTCAGGTAAGAGGCAGGAGCTCCCTCGCCCCTGCCCCCGGCTTCATCCCCTGCGGGCACACCCCTACCTACCCCCCTCATCTGCCACCACCCCCCCACCCCCGCCACCTGCCCCCCCCTTCCCTCGCCGCAGCCACCTGCCACCCGCCTCCCCGCCCCCCCCCCCCCCGCCATGTTTCTTCCTGGTTTCTATCTGAGCCAGTGAGCCCTGGGCTGCCCTGCAGGACACTGGATGCCCTCCCCTCCAGCCTCCCTTCCACCACCCTCTCAGGTGCAACTGAACCACAGGCTTCTTTCTGTTTTTGGAGCCCACCAAGTACCTCCAACCCTTGCCCTGTGTGTTCTTCCACACACAGAAGAAGCACCCTTCCTTCTAAACCATTTCAGATTATCCTTTGAGTCCCTGATATCCAGGCAGGGAGTCTTCTTGTAGAATATGTATAATATGTAAAATGTCATATAACAATATTATATTTCAATGCTATGTTCTGTAAATATTGCATATCATATATTAAGAAAATATTGATCTATATTAATGTTATATAAAATATATTATATATAGCATATAATATAATATTATGGCTTCCCAAGTGGCTCAGTGGTAAAGAACCCTCCTGCAAAGCAGGAGACACAGGTTCAATCCCTTGGTTGGGAAGATCCTCCTGGAGAAGGAAATGGCAACTCACTCCAAGTATTCTTGCCTGGGAAGTCCCATGGACGGAGGAGCCTGGTGGGCTACAGTGCATGGGGTCCCAAAGAGTTGGACATGACTTAGTGACTAAACAATAACAACAACAATAATATGATATTATATATAGATATTGTATTTATATGAGGGTTATATCACTATATTAATATTTTAGATTAATGCTGTATAATGTATAGCATATAGCATAAATTACTATATTAATATTATAATGTCTCAATTATATAATATCTGTTGTATATTTGTTATATGATATTTTATTTGGATATTACTATATATGGTATATATATTTATTAATACATAATAATAATATTGCATTTTAATATATCATTATATTATGCATGCTAAGCCACTTCAGTCATGTCCGACTCTTTGCCACCCCATGAACTGTAGCCTGCCAGGCTCCTCTGTCCATGGAGTTTCCCAGGCAAGATTACTGGAGTGGGTTACCATTTCCTTCTCCAGGGGATCTTCCTGATCCAGAGATCAAACCTGAGTCTCCTGCTTGGCAGGTGGATTCTTTACCACTTAGCCACCTGGGAAGCCCCTATTATATATTATAGTTATATTATTACTACATAGTACACTGTGTTTCCTCATCCTATCAGATGAGGAAACTGAGGCCCAGAGATTAAACAGCTTATTCAAGGGCACACCTGATAAAAAGAAGAGCCAGAAGTCACCCCTGGGCTCTTGGGGGACAGGGTTGGGCTGAATGAGTAGATGATACCCCTGGTCTCCACCCACTATGCCTGTTGTCTGGTCCCTTTGGGACTGAGGCATCAGGACCTTGGAGCCTGTGTGGGGTCTGGAGAAGCCTGTGCCCTGCTTACAGTCTGCATTTTGCCCTGGGCCTGGTCTGTGACTACTGTCATCCCTAGTGGGCATTGGCAGTGCCCACATTGGACGAGGCCCCTGGGTGGAGTCCTGCAGAAAGCCTGGGGCTTCCTTGGGCATGTTTTGTACTGAGAGGCTAAGCCCACTGGCCTGCATCTCCCCTCTCACCTGGCAGGGCTGGCTGGCAGGTCAAGGAATGACCATGAACTTGGGTCATTCCTAGATGCCTTCCCAGCAGTTCTGGTGCTGAGACTCTGAGCAGTTCCCTTAACCCACCGAGGCTCAGTTTCCTGGTCTAGAGGTGAGCATGGCATCTCCTGGGCAGGACTGCGACAGCCTTCCCTCCCTGCCGCCTGACTTGGGGACTGGCTGGAAGCTTCTAGTTTCCCATCATAGCCCACCCTCATCAGTGTGAGGTCTCGTCAGTGCCCCCACCACAGCCTGAGAACTCCCCAGTGAAGGACCGGGTCAGTGCCTGCAACGTAGCCAGTGGCCCGAAACGTTTGTCAAGTGAATGAATGAGATCCAAACATAAACTCGTGGTCTTTGCCCACCTCTTAGATTCACCTTCCTGCTTTCTCAGCAACACCCCTTCCACACCCAACACGGTGTGGCTTCCTCTTTGGACACCTGTGTCTCTGTCTGCCCACCCCATCTACCCTCTGTCTCTCCTCCGTTCCCCTCCTGAGTCTCTGGCCTCTGCACCCCGCTTCTCTCCCTCTCACCCAGCACCTCTCCCCACTGTGGGAACGGGTAAACCTCAGGTCTCTGCCCCTTCCTGCTTCCCCGTCTGCCCCCGCAGTGTCTCATTCACGGTATGCAAAGGCCATGGTGACGCTGGGTGACATTTGGGTGCCATGAAGGCACGGTGTGGAAATTTCCTTCCATCCGGTGATTTCAGCTCCCCATCCCCACCCTTGCTTCTTTGGGGTTGCATTTTTTTGTTTTCTGTTTTGCTTCGTTAATGCTTTTTATTTGATATTTTTATTTTTTTTGTCTCTTTTTGTTGTAACGAATTAAAAAAGATTTTTTTTAATTTAAACTTTTTATTTTCTATTGGGGGTGTATCAATAGGGATACTTTTCATTTCTATTGGGGTATCACAATGTCATGATAGTTTCAGGTGAGCAGTGAAGGGACTCAGCCAGACATATACGTGTGTCCACTCTCCCCCAAAGTCCCCTCCCATCCAGGCCGCCGCAAGTTCAGAATCTCTGATTCTTTGTGGGGAGTCTGTTTTGTTCTTCAAACACCTTCACTTGCCTTATGTGGTTGGCGCCTTCCATCTATGGGGTAAATCGGGCAGGATATTTTATTTGACAAGTGAAGAAACTGAGGCACACGAAGGTTCAAGCAGCTTGTCCAACAGTACAAGCAAAGCTGGGCTGGCACAGGGCCTGTGCTCCTGGCCTGGTGCTCTTTCCCGCGTGTCTGAATCTGCCTCCTGGGCAGGAGACAGGCTGTGAAGACGCTTCTCTCTCTAAGAATCCCCCACCGACCGCCCTCTCCTGTCTTGTGTTTAACAGAGGCGTCTTCCGGTGGCCACGGGACCCAGGTCAACGTCACCTGCATTGTCAATGTTTGCAGCGGCCCTGATCACAGCTCGCAGTGCCCCTCCCAGGCCGGCTCCACGAGGGACACAGACGCCAGCACCCCCAACTCCCCGAAAGAGGAGCAGGTCCCCTTCTCCAAGGAGGAACGCCCCTTTCAGTCCCAGCCGGGGGCTCCAGAGACTCTGCTGCAGGGCCTGGAGGAGAAGCCCCTGCCACTCGGTGTGCCTGATGCAGGAATGAAGCCCAGTTAACCCGGCTGGCCGTGGGCTGTGTCACCGCTGAGCGGGGGCCAACCTCTGGTGCTTCTCCGCCCCTCCCTTCCCCCAGGACTCTGGCTCTTTCTGGGCCAAATTCCTTTGTGCACAGCCTCAGCCTTCATCTCACCTGCAGGCAGAAGAATGAGGCAGGGAGAGTCCTGATGGGTCCTGTCTTGGTGTGTGTCTAACTTGGAAGGCTGGCGGACGCAGATGTGCTGGGCAGCCTGGGACAAGCCCTTGCCTCTCTGAGAGCTGCCCCCCAGCCAGTCCTGCAGTCTTGGCTTCTGGAGCCCTTGTTGTTTTGGGGTTTTATTATTATTTTTTTTTAATCCCTGGACTGTACTCCGCTCTGGCTTCTTGTCAGAGAGGAAGGATGCTGTGTGTATCAGTGGAGAGAGATAGTGGGGAAAGGACAGGCCTTTAGCCTGAATGGGAGACTGTAGGATGGTCCCAGTGAGGGTGGCCATGTGCCATTAAGTCAGATGGTTCTATGCGGGGAGAGGGTGGTGACCCCTATAAGGGTACCCCAGTTAGCTCAGGACCCTGGGCAGCACCACCTCCAAATCCACTCCTGCTATCTCCATCTCATACCATGGGCTAAAAACTGGATGCCCAGAGGGCCCAGGCAGGCAGCCTTCTGAATGAGTGCTTTGACCTGGTTAAGATGCCAAACCTCTAACCGGAAATCTTCCAGTTTAAACTTGTGGCAAAAAAAAAAAAAAAAGCACTATGGTGCAGACAAACAAGTCACAGTGTAACAAAGCCAGACTCAGAGTTTGCATCCTCTGCCTTTGACCTTCACTCCCATTTACCCACAGTGCCAGCTTCCCCTCCCCCACTGTCTGGTGTGCGGCTCCAAGGCCACACCTTTTCCTATCAGGGAATTTCAGGAACTGGAGATGATTGAGGCCCCGCAGCCATCTCCTCCTACCTCAGCCTGGACCTTCCCCTTTTGCCTCCTGAAGAGGTGTACCTATTTCTCTCGATACCCCTTCCCGCTGTGCCTGAAGTCCCAGGTCCCAGCGGAGCCTCAGAGCCGCTTTGGTACTGGGCCCGCTGAGATCCTGGGTGGACATGAGATGCTGAGAGCAGGTCCTGTGTCTGCGTGTCTGTGTTGTATGTTGTGGTTCTGTGACCCGTGTTGTCTGTCAGGTCAAATGGCCTTCCGGGAACTGAATGAAGTGCTGAAGCCAACACTTGGGCCGATGGATTCTTCCCCATTAAGGAGTCCCCCCACTCCCCAAAATATATGCCCAGGCCCTGCAAATGATGGACAAGTGAGGCCTTAGCCACATTCTGGAAGGAAGCGGGATGGGGGCCTCCTTGAGAAGACAGCTGGATCCCATATACTTGGATCCCTTGTTGAAAAATTCCACTGAACTTGAACTTGGCAGCTGAACTTTTAGAGGGTAGGAAAAGCCCAGCCATTACCCTGGAGTGAAGAAAGGCTTCCCACGCTGGGATCAAGATGTCCCCGTGCCTGGACTGGCCAGAGTCTCCAACCGCATTGGATGCTTTACAGCCGTGGAGCACTTCTGCCCCCTGGTGGACTGTTCTGGGAGGACCTGAGGCTTCCTTGCTGTCACCCCCACAGAGCGGGGATGAATTAGAAGGAGACTCTGGGTGTGGCCTCATTTTGTTACCAGAGTGGCCACTACACCCTTGGTCAAAACCCATCGATCCCCTCCCTTGAACAGGAACTCACATATACCTTTAAGTCACAGGGTCGGGACACGAAGAAAGAAACTCTAGGAAGAGAAAAATAAAAACTGGATAGAACCAGCTGAAACCAAGATGGAGATGCATCTGACCTCCAGCAGACCCCGAGTCTCAGTTGACACTGAGTGAACTCCGGGAGTTGGTGATGGACAGGGATGCCTGGCATGCTGCAATTCATGGGGTCGCAAAGAGTCGGACATGACTGAGCGACTGAACTGAACTGAACTTACTACATTAGCTACTAAATGACATACCTACTGGTCTCCGTGACCAGGAATCACTGACCAAAAAAGGACAGAAAAGAGGTGGCACCTCATTTCTAGGAAAACCCTGCCTCTTTCCCAGAAAACGAGAGCATTTGCCTCCCCATCATTCCTCGCACTCTTCCCCCCATTGCTCTTAACAGCAAATCTGGCTCCACATTAAGGCGAGAAGTTTGTTTATGAACGGTTAATAAGTTCCCACTTCTCCATTCTCTGACCAATGAATAAAGCTTGTGCTGCTCTAATCTCAGCTTCCATTTTGGGTTTGGTTGTGTGAACCCAAACAGAAAAAGAACCTTCTCTGCCAAGGAAGGGGGCCTTGGCCAGGCTAGGGCCCAAGTGCTGGGGGGAGTCCATTTGACCTAACTGATAACAATTTTCCTGGCTTGTGGGCTTGTGTTGACCCCAAGGACAAGGAGTTTGCACTGTATGTATTCTGGACAGCATTCCTGCTTATGAATAAACCTTTTATTTGTTTTTTATTTTCACTGATGGCTTTGTCTTCAGGTCTGAGCTGGGGTGTGTCCTTGGTCCTGGTGCCTGTCACCAAGGTAAGGGGGAGAATGGGTCTTGGCCACTGGAGTCTGATAAGTCCATTCTGTGCCAGACCCTAGAAGCACCCGCATTACAGCTGCCCTTGCTGAGAGCCTGGCCACTTCCTCAGGCATGGAATGGACAATGCTTTTTGTCCAGAACCACCCAGCTGGCCTCCAAACAGGCCCTCAGCACACATCCCATCTATCGCCTTGGTCTCCTCAGCCTGCCCTTGGGTTGGGGTGATCTCTGCAGGTCTGCTCATGCATGTGCAGCCCCGTAGTCACTCAGGGGAGTGACTCTGGCCTCCAGGAGGCCCCAATCACTGGGTATTCCAATTGTAAGCAGATAAGTTAGAGCTCCTTGGAGAAAGAGAACCAGGCATGGCTTTCTTGACAGAAGAGAAACCATTTTGTGAGCTTAAGTCTAGCCACAATGCTTGTGCTTGAACCGGCCTCAGTAACTACTGACCTTAAGGGAACAGAAGAATGGAGAAACAAAGGACTGTTGTAGGGCAAGAGAAGTGACACTAGCAAAGATGATGTACCAGTTCTAAAGACCCCCAGTTCTGTTTCACTGGTAAAGATTAGCCAGAAATGCTCAACCACCAGATCAAACGGAACCTTAGGGATGATGATGTTGACCTTTTCTGACCATTGTGACTTCAATCAACTTAGACTCAACTTAAAAACTTCGACTCTGCCTACAGCTCAGGCCCCTTCATGACTATACTTGTGATGTTAGCTTAAAACTTCCCCAAGTTTTCTATTCAGAGGGACATTACTTGTGGAAAGATCTCTGGTGTTCTCCTTACTTACTGCAAATAATCATAAATCCTTCCTGAGACTTCTCTGGTGGCCCAGTGATTAAGACTTCTAACTCCCAATGCAAGAGGTGCAGGTTCGATCCCCAGCTGAGGAACTCAGATACTGTATGCCACTCAGCACAGCCAAAAATGAATAAATAAATAAAAATGTAAATACATAAAAGGGAGAAATTGAAGTAATAATAAATACTCCCTTCTCCTGATCTTTGACTTGGTTGTGTCTTTTGGTTCAACACTCACCAAGAGGCAAACTCAGTTTTTGGGTAACAAGCAGAGCACAGGGGCTGAAACCAGAGGAGGGCCCTGGCCACAGCCAGGGGCTCAAGGGGAGGGCTCCTAAGACATAAGTAGTTTTCCAGAATAAAGGATTCAGAGGTGGTTGCCAGCAAAGGGGTTTCCTTATGTCAGGGCATGAAGGGGAGAGAGACTCTGGCCCATGAATTCATTCAGCCTCCTTCCCTGCTCTCTGACACTCCCTCACCAGCCCCGTTTTTATTGGTGATTTCTTGGACTTCCTGCTGCTGCTGCTGCTAAGTCGCTTCAGTCATGTCCGACTCTGTGAGACCCCATAGACGGTAGCCCACCAGGCACCCCCGTCCCTGGGATTCTCCAGGCAAGAACACTAGAGTGGGTTGCCATTTCCTTCTCCAATGCATGAAAGTGAAAAGTGAAAGTGAACTCGCTCAGTCGTGTCCGACTCTTAGTGACCCCATGGACTGCAGCCCACCAGGCTCCTCTGTCCATGGGATTTTCCAGGCAAGAGTACTGGAGTGGGGTGCCATTGCCTTTCTGTTGGACTTCCTACTGATGCCAAAAACTCAGCCTCTGTGCACCAGTGCCAAATCAAATCTCAGAGTTTTGGGTGAAGTAGAAAACAATAGCTTTATTGCTTAGCCAGGCAAAGGGGGACACAGACAGCTTGTGCCCTCAAAACTGTGTGTCCCCACGGTGTGGGAGGGATTTGGTGAGGAGTTTATAGCAAAGGTTCAAGTGTGGGGTTGCTAATAAAGTCCAGGGTATGTGAAGGGCCTACATTCCTTTAATTTGACCATTGGTGGTCTCCTGATAAACTCTCATTCTCAAGGTTATCAGACTGTGACCTTCTGTGGAATGAAGAATGCTTCATCAAGTGAAAAGTGAAAGTATTAGTTGCTCAGTTGTGTCCGACATAGACTGGAGCCTGCCAGGCTCCTCTGTCCACAGAGTTCTTCAGGCAAGAATACTGGAGTGGGTAGCCATTTCCTTCTCCAGGGAATATTCCCAATCCAAGGATAGAACCTGAGTCTCTAGCATTAAAGGCAGATTCTTTATCATTTGAGCCAGCAGGGAAGCCCTCATCAAGTAGTTAACATCTTCCATTTTGGGGAGTTTTAGTTCTGTAGAAGGGCTCAAAATATTGTTATGTGTGTCCCTTGAGGTGGAACCAGGACTCTGCTCCAAGGCTGCACTAGTGTTTCTTGACTACTCCTCCCTTGTCTCTGCATCCTCTCCCTTCCTTGATCAAAAACTGAACCTGCCCTTTGGAACTGAGGGAAGGTCGTGGAGGCTGAAGCATGTTCCCTATAAACAGGAAACAGGGGACACAGAAAGGTTTTTGTGCCCAGGAGCCGCACAGGTTTCTGCTCGGTTGGGATCTGTGGCCAGGTCCCACTCTGTCTCAGAAACTCTTACCCCAGAACAGGGCTAGGCAAACTTTTCTTATAAAGCACCACATGGTAAATATTTTAGGCTTGGGGAGGGGGTGGGCTTATGGTTTCTATCACAACTGCTCAATTCTGCTGTTAAAGCATGGAAACAGTCACAGATGTTACATCAAAGAATGGGTGTGTGGAGTGTTCTCTGTTACTGAGTCCAAGCTCACTCTGCTCACTGCATATGTGCATGCTCAGTTGCTCAGTTGTGTCTGATTCTTTGCAACCCCATGGACTGTAGCCCACCAGGCTCCTCTGTCCATGGGATTCTCCAGAAAAAAATACTGGAGTGGGTTGCCATGCCCTCCTCCAAGAGATCTTCGTGATCCAGGGACTGAACCCATGTCTCTTGTGTCTCCTCCATTGGCAGCCGGGTTCTTTACCACTAGTGCCACTGGAAAGCTCCTGCTAACCAGGCAACAGATCAGTTAACTGAGGAAAGAGGTGTTGAGGCAAGGAGTAAGACTCCATTTGGAAAGCTTGCTGATTAGGAAGATGGCAGACTAATGTCCCAAAATAACCATCTTCTCAGGATCTGGATGCCAGATTCTTTTATAGAATAGAGATGGGGGTGGGGAGGTGAGGAAGTAAAATAAAAAGGCCATTAATCTTGCAATCTTGCAAATATCTCCTGGAATGGCCAGCCCTAGGGAAAGAATGTGTTAATCTCTTTCTTCCTATAGCCATCAACAGGTGGATAGGGTCCTGAACAAAGGCAGTTATTTTCATATTCAGGCAGAGGGTCAGGTTTCCCTGAAGCAGGTCATTATGTATAAACATTATCCTTATAGTGAACAAAAGCAACCAGAAGCAAAGGTTAAAGTGAAAGAAACAGATCCAACATGGAATCAGTTCTTCCCTATAACATTTCCACACCCCCAAGCAGCTCCCCAGTTCTCAGTGGATCAATGAGGTGTTCTACAAACTGAGCTCAAATCTGACAGTCTCTGCCTGGAGGTAGTTCAGACCCCATAAGGTTAAGAGTTCAGTCCCATTAGACACCCCCCCACTTCAAATGCCAATCTCAAGTCCAAATAGTCACCTGTGCTTCTGTCTATCGGCTCTAAGTCACAGGTTTCCACAACTTCCTCTTTGGGTTCAATCATTTGTTAGCATAGCTCACAAAGCTCAGGGACCATTTTTCTTATGGTTCCCAGCTTATTATAAAGGATACAGATGCACAACTAGATGAAGGGGTACACTGGGTGAAGTCCAAGGGGTCCTGACCCAGGAGCTTTTGTCACCTTGGAACTGGGGATCCATGGCTCCTGCCTGGGTACCAAATTGGAAGCTTATCAAGTCTCATTTTTCAAGAGGTTTTATGGAGCTTAATCTGTAGACCTCTTTTCATTTCCAGAGGTCAGTGGGTGGGGCTGAAAGTTCCAAGCCTCTGGTCTCTTGGTCTTTCTGGTGAAAGCCCCAACCTGAGGCTGTCTAGGGACCCCACTGTGAGTCACCTCATTAACATAAACTCAGGTGTGCTCAAAAGGAGATCCTTGGGACTGCCAGCTTAAACAATAGTCACAACCTAGAAGCTGAGAGTTATGTTTTATTCGGCAGAAATTTTTAGGACTTAAGCCCTGAAGGCAGCATCTCAAGTAACACTGAGCAAATCTCTCTAAGGAGATGAGGGGAGGAGCCAGGTTATACAGAAGCTTTGCAATAAGGGGCAGGTAGTTTGAACATCAAACAATTATTGTTAATTAAAGAAAACCAAATATCTCAAGTTAAGGAATTTAGTGATTTTCTAGGTAAGGAAAGATGAGAGAGTCTGGGCTCACTGAAATCATTCCTTTCATATGCATCTCAGCTATCTGGGATCAGTATTCTGCATTTTTCACATCCTGAGTTCCTCAGTGCTCACCGCAGGGAGTGGCTGCAGCCTGGTGGCTGCCAGATCCCGCAGGTATTCTTCTCCTTCATGGGGGCCCTTGCTGCTGCTGCTGCTGCTGCTAAGTCGCTTCAGTCGTGTCCGACTCTGTGCGACCCCATAGACGGCAGCCTACCAAGCTCCCCCGTCCCTGGAATTCTCCAGGCAAGAACACTGGAGTAGGTTGCCATTTCCTTCTCCAATGCATTTAAGTAAAAAGTGAAAGTGAAGTCGACCTTCAGCGACCCCATGGACTGCGGCCTTTCAGGCTCCTCCGTCCATGGGATTTTCCAGGCAAGAGTTCTGGAGTGGGGTGCCATTGCCTTTTCCTCCTGGGGGCCCTTAGGTCAGGAATTCACACTTGGAGCGCTGGAATTGCTGATGACTGTCACATCCTTGTTTACTGATATGGCAGGAAGTATTCCATTTCTCAGGATTTCCCTGGGGATTCAGTGGTTAAGATTCCCTGCTTCTAATGCAGAAGGCACAGATTCAACACCTGGTAAGGGAAGATCCCACATGCTGTGCAGCCAAAAAGTAAATGAATAAATACCTTTATAAAAGGTGGGGGAGGCTCCTTATGAGTAAATAAAGATGCTTCTATTATTCAAGAAATTCCAAGGGTTTTAGGAGCTCTGTGCCAGGAATCAAAGGCCAAATATATTCCTTATTATATCACAAGTGTGACTATATTCCAATAAAACCTTATACTATTTGGCCTGTGGTTTGTGGTTTGCTAACCCTGCCCCAGACCTTGTCATTATGGATAGCCACAGCCACAATCTCAATTTCAAGCATCCCACTCTCCCTTGCCTCCACCCCACCCCCACCCCCAACCCCACCACTGTTCTCTGTCTTTTTCCCTCCTGGAACCTGCCCTCCATTAATCCCACCACCCCTCATCCCCTCCTGTCTTATTCAGCATAAGCACTATGGTCAATTATTTAGTCCTTTGTATGCAACCTTGTTACCCAAAAACTGGGTTTGCCTCTTAGCTCTTGACACCCATCCAGCCAAAAGACACAATCAAGCCAAAGATCAGGTGAAGGTAGGATTTATGACAACTTGAAGTAAGTAAGGAGAACATCAAGGATCTCTCCCAGAGCAATGTCTCCCAGTATAGCAAAATTGGGGAAGTTTTAAGCTAAAGGTACATGCATATCAGGCAGTAGGCAGAGTCCAAGCTTTAGCAGTTCTAAGCCACTCACTTTCAGAAGGAGAAAAAAAGAAGAAAGGAAGGAAGGAAGGAAGCAAGTATAGGGGAGGATGTGGAGAAATTGGAACCCCTTTGCACTGCTGGTGGGAACTTAAAATGGTACAGTGCTAGGAAGTACAGTATGGAAGTTTCTCAAAAAAAACCCAACAACATAGAATTGCCATATGATCCAGTAATTCCAATTCTGGTTATATATCCAAAAGAACTGAAAACAGAGACTCCTATGCCAGCGTTCATTGCAGCATTATTCACAATAGTCAAAAGGTGGCAGCAGACCAAGTGTCCACAGGTGGATGAGATATGATGGAGTATTGCTGCTGCTGCTAAGTCGCTTCAGTTGTATCCGACTCTGTGCGACTCCATAGACGGAAGCCCACCAGGCTCCCCCGTTCCTGGGATTCTTCAGGCAAGAACGCTGGAGCAGGTTGCCATTTCCTTCTCCAATGCATGAAAGTGAAAAGTGAAAGGGAAGTCGCTCAGTCGTGTCCGACTCTTAGCGACCCCATGGACTACAGCCTACCAGGCTCCTCCATCCATGGGATTTTCCAGGCAAGAGAACTGGAGTGGGGTGCCATTGCCTTCTCCGATGATGGAGTATTATTCAGCATTAAAAAGGAAAGAAATTCTGACACGTGCTACAACATGGATGGACCTTGCAGAAATTATGCTAAGTGAAAGAAGTCTGTCACAAAAAGACAAATACCGTACGTAGGATTCCATTTATATGAGATACTTGTGTGTGTCTAAGTCGCTTCAGTCATGTCAGACTCCTTGTGATCCTATGGACTGTAGCTTGCCAGGCTCCTCTGTCTGTGGGGATTCTCCTGATGAGAATATTGAAGTGGGTTGCCATTCCCTCCTCCAGGGGATCTTCCCCACCCAGGGATCGAACCCATGTCTCCTGCGGCTCCTGATTTCCAGGCAGATTATTTACTGCTGAACCACCAGCGTGGAGAAGGCAATGGCACCCCACTCCAGTACTCTTGCCTGGAAAATCCCATGGACAGAGGAGCCTGGTAGGCTGTGGTCCATGGGGTTGCTGAGAGTCAGACACGACTGATCAACTTCACTTTCACTTTTCACTTTCATGCACTGGAGAAGGAAATGGAAGCCCACTCCAGTGTTCTTGCCTGGAGAATCCCAGGGACGGGGGAGCCTGGTGGGCTGCCGTCTACGGGGTCGCACCGAGTTGGACACAACTGAAGCAACTTAGCAGCAGCAGCAGAGCCACCAGGGAAGCCCATGAGATAGCTAGCATAGTCGGATTCATAGGGATTGAAGTATGATGATGGTTGCCAGGGGCTAGAGGGAGAGGGGTATGGGAAATTGATGTTTACTGGGTACTTGTGTGCATGTGTGCTCAGTTGTGTCGGACTTTTTGCAACCCTATGGACTGTAGTCCGCCAGGCTCCTCTGTCCATTGAATTTTTCAGGCAAGAAATACTGGAGTGGGTGGCCATTTCCTACTCCAGGGGATCTTCCTTCCTGGGTACAGAATTTTCAGTTTTGTAAGATGAAAAGAGTTAGGGAGGTGGATGGTGGTGATGATTGCCCAGCAAGGTGAATGGGCAGGCATACCTTGGAGACAGTGCAGATTTGATTCCAGACCACCATGATAAAATGAGTCACATGAATTTTTTGGTTTCCTAGAGTATATAAAAGTTGTGTTTGGACTATACTGTAGTTTATTAAGTGTACAATAGCATTATGCCTAAAAAAAACGATGGACACACCTTAATTAAAAAATACTTTATTGCTGGGACTTCCCTTGTGGCCTAGTGGCTAAGATCCTGCACTCCCAATTTGCTCCCTCAAATACCGGGTTCAATCTCTGGTCAGGAAACTAGATTCCACATGTTGAAACTAAAGATCCTGTGTGCCCAGTGAAGATGGAAGATCCCATGTACCACAACTAAGATGCAGCACAGCCAAATAAACAAATATTTTAAAAAATACTCTATTGCTAAAAATTGAGCCTTTAGTGAGTTGTAATCTTTTTGCTGGTGGAAGGTCTTGCCTTGATGTTGATGGCTGCTGACTGATCTGGATGGTGGTTGCCTAAGGTTGAGTAGGCAATTTAAAAAAAGAAGATGACAATGGAGTTTGCTGCATTGATTGACTCTTCCTTTTATGGTCAGTTTCTCTCTAGCATACAAAACTGTTTGATAGCATTTTAGCCACAGTAGAAATTCTTTAAAAATTGGAGTCAATCCTATCAGACCCTACAGCTGCTCTATCAACTATGGTTATGTAAGAGTCTAAGCCCTTTGTTGAAATTTCAGTAATCTTCATATCATCTTCACCAGGAGTAGATTCCATCTCAAAAGACCACTTATTTGGCTCATCCATAAGAAGCAAGTCTTCATCCATTCAGGTTTCATCATGAGATTGCAGAAATTCACTCACATCTTCAGGCTCCACTTCTAATTCTAGTTCTTCTGTTACTTCTACCACATCTGCAGTTATTCCTCCATAGAAACCTCAGATCCCTTGAAGTCATCCATGAGCACTGGAATCAACTTCTTCCAAAGTCCTGTTAATGTTGATATCTTGACCTCGTCTTGTGAATCATGAAAGGTCTTAATGGCCTCTAGAATGGTGAATCCTTTCCAGATGGTTTCTTAGCTTATTTTGCCCAGATTCATCAGTGGACTTACTATCTATGGCAGCTAGAGCCTCACTTATTTCCAAAATAATAGGACTTGAAAGTTGAAATTACTCCTTGATCAGCAGGCCACAGAATAGGTGTTCTGTTAGCAGTCACGAAGACATTAATCTTCATCAGGGCTCGTGGGTGACCAGGTGCATTGTCAATGAGCAGTAATATCTGAAATGAATCTTTGTTTCTGAGCAAGAGACCTCAACATTGGGCTTAAAATATTCATAAACAATGTTTAAACACATGTGCTGTCTCCAAGCTTTGTTGATCTATTTATAGAACACAGGCAGAGTAGATTTAGCATAATTCTCACTGACTTTAGCCTAAAGTCATCAGTTATGTTAGCCGCTAACAAGAGAGTCCAGAGAAGGCAATGGCACCCCACTCCAGTACTCTTGCCTGGAAAATCCCATGGATGGAGGAGTCTGGTAGGCTGTGGTCCATGGGGTTGCTAAGAGTCAGACACGACTGAGCGACTTCACTTTGACTTTTCACTTTCATGCATTGGAGAAGGAAATGGCAACCCACTCCAGTGTTCTTGCCTGGAGAATCCCAGGGGCGGGGGAGCCTGGTGGGCTGATGTCTTTGGGGTCGCACAGAGTCTGACACGACTGAAGTGACTTAGCAGCAACAAGAGAGTCAGCCTCTCCTTTGAAGCTTTGAAGCCAGGCACTGACTTTTCCTCTCTAGCTATGAAAGTCCTAGATGACATCTTCTTTCAGTCCATCCATCCATCCATTTATCCTTCACATGTGCAGTTGCGTCTGACTCTTTTGTGATCCCATGGACTATAGCCAACTAGGCTCCTCTGTCCATGGGATTTTCCAGGCAAGAATACTGGAATGGGCTGCCGTTTCCTCCTTCAGGGGATCTTCCCGACCCAGGGATTGAACCTGTGTCTCCTGCATTGCAGGCACATTCTTTACCGATTGAGCCATCAGGGAAGCCCCTTCTTTCAATACAAGGTTTTTTCATCTGTGCTGATAATCTGTTGTCTAGTGTAGCCATCTTCATTTATTATCTTAGTTATATCCTCTGGGTAATTTGCTGCTTCACCTTGAACTTTTATGGTATAGCAATGGCTTCTTTCGGAGAAGGCAATGGCACCCCACTCCAGTACTCTTGCCTGGAAAATTCCATGGATGGAGGAGTCTGGTAGGCTGCGGTCCATGGGGTCGCTAAGAGTCGGGCACGACTGAGCGACTTCACTTTCACTTTTCACTTTCATGCATTGGAGAAGGAAATAGCAACCCACTCCGGTTTTCTTGCCTGGAGAATCCCAGGGACGAGGAAGCCTGGTGGGCTGCCATCTCGGGGGTCGCACAGAGTTGACTGAAGCGACTTAGCAGCAGCAGCAGCAGCAGCAATGGCTTCTTTCTTCAACTTCATGGCCCAGGCTCTGCTGCCTTAAACTTTTTTTCTGTAGCTTCCTCACCTCTCTCAGCCTTCCTAGAATTGATGAGAGTTGGGGCCATGCTCTGGGTTAGGCTTTGGCTTAAGGGAATGTTGTGGCTGGTTTGATCTTCTATCTAGACCACCAAAACTTTCTCCATTTCAGCAATAAAGCTGTTTCACTTTCTCCTCATTCGTGTATTCACTAGAGTAGCACTTTTCATTTCCTTTAAGTATGTTCCTTTGCATTCACAACTTGGCTAACTGGCACAGGAGGCCTACCTGCCTGTCTCAGCATTTGACATGACTTCTTCCCTAAGCTTCATCATTTCTAGGTTCTGTTTTATAACGGAAGTGTGGGGCTTCCCCGATGGCTCATTGACCTGCCAATGCAGGAGATGCTGGAGATGCCAGTTCGATCCCCATGTCAGAAAGATCCCCTGGAGAAGGAAATGGAAACCTACTCCAATATTCTTGCCTGGAAAATCCCATGGACAGAGGAGCCTGGCGGGCTGTAGTCCATGGGGTCACAAAAGAGTCAGACACGACTGAGGGACTAAGCATGGAGCACCAAGAGACGTGTGACTCTTTCTTTCACTTGAACACTTAGAGGCCATTGTAGGGTTATTAACTGGCATGATTTCAATATTGTTGTGTCTTAAGGAATAGGGAGGCCCAGGGAGAGGGAGAGAGACGGGGGAGATATCTGGTCAGTGGAGCAGTCAGAACACACACAACATTAAGTTTGCCATCTATACAGGCACAGCTTGTGATGCCCCCAAGAACTACCATAGTAACATCACAAATCACCTTTCACTATTACAAACATAATAATAATGAAAACATTTGAAATATTTAAAGAATTTTATTTTATATTTTTAGCTGCGCTGCATGGCTTGTGGGATCTTAGTTCCCCAACCAGGGTTTGAACCCAGGCCCTTGGCAGTGAAAGCATGGAGTCCTAACCACTGGACTGCCAGGGAATTCCCGAAGTATTTCAAGAATTATCCAAATGTGACACAGAGACATAAAGTAAGCAAATGCTGTTGGGAAAATGCTATGGATAGAGTTGTCGGACACACAAGGTTGCCACAAATCTTCAATTTGTAAAAAATTCAGTGTCTGTGAAGCGCAATAAAATGAAGTGCAATAAAATGAGGTTGCCACCGAGCTGTTCACTTGGAAATGATTACAATGGCAGATTTTATGTAATGTGCATTTCATTACAATTAAAAACAGCAAAAACCTTCTTGAAAACAATTCTCTCTCCAGTTACTGTCAGATTTCCCAGTTACTTCTTCTTCTTCTTTTTTTGTTTTTTTTAAAAAAAAAACCTTTTGTTTTATACTGGACTATAGCTGATTAACAATGTTGTGAGTTTCAGTTGGACAGCAAAGGACTCAGCCATACGTATACATATATCCATTCTCCCCAAAATTGTCCTCCCATCCAGGCTGCCACATAACATCGAGCAGAGTCCCCTGTGCTATACAATAGGTCCTGTTGGTTATTCACTTTAAATATTTCAGAGTGTACATGTCCATCCCCAAACCCCTAACTATCCTTTCTCCCCATCCTTTCCATTGGCAACTGTAAGCTCTCTAAGTTTGTGAGTCTCCTTCTGTTTTGTAAGTTCATTTGTGTTATTTCTTTTTAGATTCCACATATAAGGGATATTATATGATATTTCTCCTTCTCTGACTTACTTCCCTCAGTATGACAATCTCTAGGTCCATCCACATTGCTATAAATGGCATTATTTCATTCCTTTTAATGGCTGAGTAATATTCCATTATATACATGTACCACATCTTCTTTATCCATTCCTCTGTCAATGGATATTTAGGTTGCTTCCATGTCTTCGCTATCATAAACAGTTCCCAGTTACTCTTAACAGCAAGACATTGTTTATTGACAATATTGAAAATGTCTATTGACATTCACTGTCTCCAATTTATCTTCTCCCATTTTCTCTTGAGCTTATTCCATTGAAGCTGTGTCCACCTCATCACTAGAAATCTTAACGGCCAGGTCGTTGCTGACACTAACCCTGATGCTCAATTCACAGAGACTCTCAGGGCTCCTCTCACTTCCTCTGTGGGCAGCATTTGATCCAAGTGACCAGTTCCTTCCATGAAACATGCTCCTTGCCTGCTTCCAGGAGCACACACTCTCTTGGCTTTCCTGTCATCTCAAGGGGTCCTTCTGCCTCCTTTGCTGCTCCCTCCTCGTCTCAACTCTTTGTATCTTCTCCATCTCCCACTCCCTCCCCTGCAAGCCCCACACAGCTTCACGGCTTTAAATACCACAAATGCATCCTGCCAGCTCCCAGAGTTTGAATGGATAAGTGTTTCCTGGGCTCCTACTTCATGGCAGGCTGAAGATGCTCTAGGTACTGGAATACAGCACCTACTAAAGCAAAAGTTTGGGAAGAGAGACAATAAGAAAACACACACACAATACCCCTACAAAGATTAGGAGTATTAGAGTATTAGATGTTTCTTAAGAGCATCTAATCTACTTTTTCTTTGCACCAGTCAGCATTCCAGGATAGAGCTCTTATTCCCACTCATGTTTTTTGAGTACTGCTCTTAAGTACAGGACACCTGGCTCATTAACTGTAGCTGGGCCATAATTAATGGGTAGCAGTGTTTTCTAAAACTGGATTCATGCACACATCCAAGCCACATTAAAATTTCAACGGAGAGAGGACTTCCTTGTGGTCTAGTGGTTGAGACTCAGTGTTTTCAGTGTGGGCGGTTTGGGTTCAACCCCTGGTTGGGGAACTAAGATCCCACATGCTATGTGGTACAGCCAAAATAATATAAAATAAAATAGCCTATTCCCAAACTTTCTTTAAAAATTTCAACTTAAAATCTCTACAAAGTCTTTTTCCTTTCTATCTGAAGAAAATGAAGCTGGTCACAGAGAATAGACAGATGGGGGGTTTCCACTGTCCTGCTAAGGTGGGCAACGGGCAAAGGGACTCATGAAAACTCATAGCCAGTACAGAGACAGGGCCAGACCAGTCTTTTGGAAAGACGTCTCCAGGTGTTGGGGGGAGCGGTAAGTGGAAAGTCGGGCTGTCAGGACTGGGATGCTAACCCTGTCCATGGCTCTCATGTCCTTTGGTTACTGGGAGGTGGGCTGATCCCTCCTAAAGTCCCCTGGTTCTGGCTACGTTGGGAAGATGACTAGGGAAGGGAAGATTGGAAGCAAAGACACCAGGGATGTTCTGGTTGTGTAACAGGGAAGAACAAATCTGATTCCTTAATTGGATCTGTTTCTTTAACTTATTTATTTTATTGCTTTTGCTGTAAGTTGAGAATGTTGTCTACTGAAATATACATGACAGCGCATTCTCAGGCTGTCATCTTTAATGGTATAACTCTTTTCCATTCACATAGAGATAAAAAGTTGCAGAACACAAAATAACATTTGTCTCATTGGAGGTTTATAGGAACATTGTGACAGGACCTACATGGACAGCTGCAAGAACACAGGATTCCCGCACCAAGAGGTTTGCAACAACCAACCATACTCCCTCCCCTTTTAGTATAAAGGAGGCCTGAGCCTGAACTTGGGGAAGATGGTTCTTTGGGACACTAGTCCACCATCTTCTTGGTCTGCTGGCTTTCTGAATAACGTTGCTATTCCTTGCCCCAACAACTTGTCTCTCAATTTATTGGCTTGTTGTGCAATGAACACTATGAGCTTAGTCTGGGTAACTGTTGTTCTCCACCCTCTCCTCCAGTCCTTTTTCCACCCAGCTCTGTATCCTCTTCAGACTGAATCGCCAGACCCTTGCCTTCCAGCTTCCCCCAGGGTTTGCCCTTGTGAAGGCAGTAGCAGGAGCAGAGTGGGAGGACAGCACTGGCCCACTGTATTCCCTCCTCCACACACCTTTCCAGTGGCTTCTAACCGTATCCAGTCTCTCAGCTTGCTTTATGGCGCCACTCCCTCTCTGTCCCCACAGCTCCTCCCCGTGTACTTAGCCAGCTTCCTGGATTTTCTTACTGTTGCCCTCTGCTCTGCCAACTGCCCTTCCCTTAGTGTGCCCATGCCCTGTTCGCTTCCAAGGGGCACCACAGCCCTGACAGCTCTCACTGCACATTTCTCAGGCCTCCGCCATGCAGGAGCCTCCTAAGTTCCCATCCCGGGTTCAGTTTCACTCTCTACACAATGTGGGTAATAACAGGTGATGTGATATGAGAGGCATAAAGGAAAACTCTTCCCACATGTTGCCTCTACTCTCAATACTCCTGACACGGTCACCAAATGTGGGTTTTTTTCCCTCCCCTACACCAAAAAATTCAGTGACACCAGCTGGGTGTGCTACAGTTTAACTCAATTCCGACATTGTCTACAATGGGAAGTAGTACTAGAGCTCACAGGTTAAGGGCTCCCTCCTATAAGACTGCCTTAATTTCACATACCAGTCACAGGTTCAGGTGTTACCTGTGCTTAAAAAAAATTTTGTTTTATTATTTACTTATTTTTATTTTTGGCTGCGCTGAGTCTTCGTTGCTGCGTGTGGGCTTTTCTCTAGTTGTGGTGCGTGGGCTTCTTGTTTCAGTGGCTTCTCTCATTGCAGAGCATGAATTCTAGGTACACGGGCTTCAGTAGCTGTGGCACACGGGCTTAGTTGCCCCAAGGCATGTGGGAATCTTCCTGGATCAAGGACTGAACTGGTGTCCCCTGCACTGACAGGCAAATTCTTAACCACTGGACCACGAGGGAAGTTCCCCTGGAAGCTTTCTGAATCCCATCCTTTTGAGGTTTTATGGAGACTTCCTCAACAGGCATGCTGATTGAATCATTGGTCACTGGTGATTGATTCAACCTCTAGCCCCTCTTCCCAACCCAGAGGTAAGTGGTTGGAATTGAAAGTTCCAGCCCTCTAATCACATGGTTCATTTCCCTGGTAACCAGCCCCCATTCTTGGGGTCTTTCCAAAAGCCACCTACTGACAGAAACTTGGGTGTGACTGCAAGGGATTTGATATGAATAATAAGACACAGGTTTTGCCTTTATGGCTCTGGAGCTTTTTCAGAAGTGAGAACACAAGAACAGTTATTTGAACAAAAGATGCTCCATCACTCTTATCATTTAGGAAATTTCAAAGATTTCTGGAGTTGTGAGCCCAGGATGGAGGATGAAGATCAAATGTATATTTCTTATTATAAACCACAACATCACAGTGGGGAAATTTGAAGCAACTGAAGGCAGCCACCGGCCTGATGATTTAACTGATCAAAATGGGCCACGTGAAGCCCCTCCTGCCTCTTTCTTTTCTTTAACCCAGATGGAACAAGTGCTTTCTCTAAAGTAGGGCCAGCGCGGATGGGAGGAAGAATCTTTTGGATTCCTCTCCATCTAGTTTGCATTCAGGCATCGTTGTTAGGGAGCACCTTGATGGACTAGCACAGAAGTCAAGAAGTCCAGAGTTGTGGGTGCTAGAAGTCCACCTTTCCAGGTGTGAATCTCGGTTCTGCCACTTTGTTTGTGTAACCTCAGGCAAATTAATAACCTTCTCTGTGCCTCACTCTCCTTACCTCTAAAATGGGGTTAAAATATCTCCATCAGAATAAGGGATTACATGAACTACTATCTATAAAATACATGAGACTATGTCTGGCACATAGTAAGTGCTCAATAAATATTAGTTGTTGTTGTGTGTGTGTGTGTGTGCTGGGGATGCAACAGAATGCAAGGCAAGGAAGGTTTCTGCTAGAGCTGCCATGCTAGGTGGGGCTATGTGTAGAAATATGCGTGAGTGCTACGCCACTGGTGATTTTAAGAAGAAAAATAAAACAACATGGGAAACAGACAGAAGTAGGGGTGCTGCTAGTTTGCAAGGCGAGTTCAGGAAGGCTTCTCTGAGAAGCTGGTATTTGAGCTGAGGCTTTGGTGAAGGGAGGGACAGCAGCTGCTCCAAGTTCACACAGCAGGTTATAGGTGAAGCTAGGGTGCAATCCCAGGACTCTTTTAAATTACAATATTGTGATGGTTTTTGTTATACATCAACATAAATCAACCATAGGTATACATATGTCCCCTCCCTCTTGAACCCCCTCCCACCTCCCTCCCTGCCCCACCCCTCTAGTTTGTCATAGAGGCTTTGTGTTCCCTGCATCATACAGCCAGCTCCCACTGGCTATCTATTTTACATATAGACTCTTAACCTTTAGGTTTGCCCCAAGCAGCCCCCTGGCTTTCCAGACACTACTCTACTTTCTGGTTTCTGAATATGGAACTCCAGGCAGGGCAGAGAAGTCCCTGGAGAGAGAGGAAATTCTAAAGAGCTGGTTATCAGGAGTCCCCTAAAGTAAACAAACTGTTTACCCAACTCAACTCCTCAGATGAGTATCAAGCCCAGCCGGCTCAGCGCCTCCTCTGCATGGCACAGATAATGGGTACCTTGCCTATCTCCCAGGGCAATTATAGAGAGAAAATAACTGAAGCTCAGTTTCCCAACTCTCAGGCCAGGCCACACTCAGACCCTTGCCATCATTCAGGAAACAAACCCCAACATCTTCCCCTGACTCCTGAAGCCACCCTCCTGGCCGCACGTCTTGTCCCTAGGGTCCCAAAACTGTCCCACCCTCCCTGTCTGCACCCGATCTGGTCTAGATGATCTGGAGGTCAGGTGGGGAGGGGGCTTTATTGGGATGTACTGAGCAGGGCCTCTCAAATCTGCCTACCCCAGAAACCTGCCCCCTTGGACCAATATGCACCCCAGGGTCTAGCCCAGATGGTGATTAGGGGGCACCCCCATCTCCTGCAGTCCTTCACCTGTCACGTGTCTGAAACTTGCAGCTTTGGGGGCCACAGCATGGGTGGGGACCATGGGAGGTCCTTCCCTGTGGCCAACACAACCCTTTCCCCTCTGCTAGGCCAACCTTTGACCGACCTCTCTGTTCCCTGGATCCCCCATAACAAGCAGAGGGTGGGTGGAGGGTGAGCTGCGGTCCTCATGCAGAAGGTTTCAGGCTGGCAGCAGAGTCCAGCATTGTCCTGTGGTCTCTCTGTGTGATCTTGAGTAAGTTCCTTCCCCTTCCTAATCCTCTGTTTCCCCTTCTGTACAATGTGGGCTTTAGACTAGCTCTATATTTCCAAACTCATCACTTGGGGAGCTGGGTCCTCCTCCAGACTCCCTGAATTTGTATCCCTAGGGGCCAGTTCTTTCCACTAAGACCTCCAGCTAAAACTGTACACCCCTCGATTCCACCTTGCTTCCCTGCATTCTTTCTTTACTGCCTATCACCATCCCACCCCCTGCATGCTTTACGCTGACTTTGGTTTTTGTCTGTGTCTCTTCACCTGCTGGTATGTAATCTCCAGGAGGGCAGGGATATTTATCTATTTATTTGGTTGTGCGGGGTCTGTTACTGCACTCGGGCTTTCTCTAGTTGTGGTGAGCGGGGGGCTACTCTTCATTGCGGCACAAGGGCTTCTCATTGCGGTGATTTTTCTTGTTGCGGAGTATGGGTTCTAGGGCTCCTGGGCTTCAGTAGTGGTGGCACATGGGCTGAGTTGCCCAAGGTGTGTGGAAGCTTCCCTGACCAGGGATTGAACCTCATGTCCTCTGCATTGGCAGGCAGATCGTTAACCACTGGGCAACCAGGGAAGTCCCCACATGCGCTTTGATTTTCTCTTGTGTAAATACTCAGGACTGAGATGGCTGTGTGGTAAATGTATGGTGCGATGGATGATTCTCAGTGACACTGGCTGAAGGAATGGTGTCCTGGCATAAACTCCTCAGGTACAGCCAGGTGTCTCTGGGCTGAAATATCTGGATCCTGAGATAAGTCCTGAGGGGTGCCTTCCTTTCTGCCTTCTGTGGAGTTTGGGGTTTTACACCAAACCTCAGCCTCTGAGGACACCCAGTGTTGAGATTCTGACGGGTTGACCCCACCTCACAGGAACCCAGGCTTTCCTTAGGAGTGAGTCAGCCCACAAGCACCTTCATTAGCTTAGCATCCTGAAGGTTGATAATTATTATGGTGAACAGATACCCGCAAACTTGCCAGCCTGCGTCCTGCATCTTCTGACTTTTTATAAGCCTGAGGTGTGTTTCCTGTCCTTCTGGTGATAATCCAAGATGAGTTGTTCATTTGTTCATTCATTCACGGCACCTTCATTGAATCCTTCCCGTGTTAGGCCAAATCTAGGTACTGAAGAAACATCTGTGAAAAAGACACAATTTCTGTTGTCAGGGAACATTTAGGGTGAGGGAAGAAAAGATGTAGGTCAGTCAGTTCAGTGGCTCAACTCTTTGCTACCCCGTGGACTGCAGCATACCAGGCTTCCCTGTCCATCACCAACTTCCAGAGCTTGCTCAAACTCATGTTCATGGAGTCAGTGATGCCATCCAACCATTTCATCCTCTGTCACCCCCTTCTCCTCCCACCTTCAATCTTTCCCAGTATCAGGATCTTTTCCAATGTGTCAGTTCTTTGCATCAAGTGGCTAGAGTACTGAAGATTCAGCTTCAGCATCAGTCCTTCCAATGATATTCAGGACTGATTTCCTTTAAGTATAAACAAGTAAATAAAATAATCTCATTTCAAGCAGCATTAAATTTTGTGAAGATAATATAACAGGATAATGAATGAGGGGAACTTAAGATAGGACATCAGGAAAATCCTCTGAGATGAAATGTTTGAAGCAGAGTGGGCTATATGATTATTCAGAGTTGCCCTGTAGCCGTATACATCTCTTGAGCACTTGAAATGCAGCATTTATATTGTGATGTGCCGTAGTGTAAAATACACACAAGACTTAAAAAACTAATGTCTTTTTTTTTTGACAGCGGTTCTTTTTTTAAAAAAAAATTATTTATTTATTTTGTTTTACCAGGTCTTAGTTGCAGCATGTGGGATTTTTAGTTGTGGCATGTGACTTAGTTGTGGCATGTGAGATCTAGTTCCCTGACAAGAAATCGAACCCAGAGCCCTTGCACTGGGAGTGCAGCCTTAGCCACTGGACTACCAGGGAAGTCCCCAAAACATCTTAATAATACTTTTCCTGTTAGTTATAGGTTGATCAGTCCTGAATATTCATTGGAAGGACTGATGTTGAGGCTGAAACTCCAATACTTTAGCCACCTGATGCAAAGAACTGACTCATTTTGAAAAGACCCTGATGCTGGGAAAGATTGAAGGTGGGAGGAGAAGGAAACGATAGAGGATGAGGTGGTTGGATGGTATTACTGGCTCAAAGGACATGAGTTTGAGTAAACTCTGGGAACTGGTGATGGACAGGGAGGCCTGGAGTGTTGCAGTCCATGGGGTCTCAAAGAGTCGGACACAACTAAGCAACTGAACTGAACCGAACAGGTTGAGATGACATGTTGGATTAAATAAAATATATTATTTCACCTTTTAGTTTTCCCTTTAAAAAATGTACCAACTAAGTAAATTTAGTATGCAGTTTAGCATCGAAGAATTGATGCTTTCGAACTGTGGTGCTAGAGAAGACTCTTGAGAGTCCCTTGGACTGCAAGGAGATCAAACCAGTCAATCTTAAAGGAAATCAACCCTGAATACTCACTGCAAGGACTGATGCTGAAGCTGAAGCTCCAATACTTTGGAGCTGATGTGAAAAGCCGACTCATTAGCAAAGACCCGGATACCGGGAAAGATTGAAGGCCAAAGGAGAAGAGGGGTGGCAGAGGATCAGATGGTTGGATGGCATCACTAACTCAATGGACATGAGTTTGAGCAAACTCTGGGAGATAGTGGAGGACAGAGCTGCCTGGCATTCTGCAGTCCATGGGGCTGCAAAGAATTGGACACGACTTCACAACTGAACAACGACAACTGCATTATACTCCCACTGGACAGCAATGGTTTCTGTAAAAGCATCCTAAGCAGAGAGATGTGAAATCAAAGGTCCTAAGGCAGGAACTGGAGGATGCTGGGGCAGAGCGGGCCCAGGAAAGAGTAGCAAAAATCGGAGTGGAACAAATTCAGTAGGATCTTGGTTTCAGCTCTCTGAGGAATGGGTTTTACTTTAGGTGTAGTGGGGAAGCAGTTTCAAGCAGGCAAGTGGCAAAGTCTGAAGTACGTTTTAACAGACCCCTGGACTGCTAAGTGCCGAACCGACTGCAGGCCAGTCTGTCCTAAATATTATCATCTCAACCTGTAGCCTTCCCCCGGACTCGGTTTACCCACATGCTGTAAAATGAGGCTGTTATGGCTTTTGTCCCCATTCTGCTCCAGCCCCTGCAAACTCTGGAGGGAGCGGCCGGCGGCGCCTCCTCGATGACTCGGCGCTCGGCTGGCCAGGCGCCGGCGAGTCGCTCGCTCGATTGGTCGGGTCGGGGCAGGCCTGAGTGCGGCCGGCCAGCGCCATTGAGGAGCCGCGGAGAGGAAGCGCCGCGCAGTGCCGGGCTGGGGCGGGCGGTCCGGACACCGACAGGTACGGGCCGAGGCGGGGCGGCGCCGGGCGGCGAGCAGGGCCGGGGGACTCAGGGCGGGCGTGGACCAGCGGTCGGCTACTCGGGATCTGCTTCAGACCTAGAGGCCCGGGCCTGCCCGCGGGGAGCGCGGCGCGGGGAGCCTGGGGACCCCACCGTCGGGCCCTCCGAGCTCCTCGGTGAAGTCCTGGGGCGTCCGAGCCCCCGACATCCCCGAGCGCCCCGCCCTCATCGGGACCCTCGCTTCCGAGCCTCTGCGGGCACCCTAGCCACACGCTCGGAAGTCCTGAGCTTCTCGGGACTCCGGCGTCCGTGTCCTGGGGAGTGCGAGCCCCCGCCAGACCCTGCATCCTCTCCAGGGTCGGGGAAGCTTGGTGCCCGGGGATGAAGAGGGTGTCAACCCGCGTCTCCCCGCCGGAGCCTTGGTCTCCACACGAGAGCCCAGTGTATGAGCCTCGCTACCTGTTCCTAAGAAGGATCTCCAGTCAGGGTTCTAGAGTGTCTTAACCACCCCCTTCTCCAGCCTTTGGGGTCACGGTCTGGGCTGCGGACATCAGGCCTCAAACCTCTTTGCCCCTCGCCCTCCGGGGTCATGCCCTGGCTGAGCCCCTCCTTCCCGGGGCTTGGGGACACCTGGACCTGTTCCCTCCTGGCTCTATCTGGTACGTGGGGTCTCCGTCCCCTAGAGCAGGGCGTAGGGTTCTGAGCAGAGGGGAGGCGCACGGTCTGGAGGGAGCGTCGCCTCCTGGGTTGTTTCCTTCCTGCGGGGCCTGGCTCCCCGGGCCTGGCTCCCGCCCCTCTCCTGCCGCTGGTCTCCGAGCTCCTTGTGCCGGCAATCCTCCGCCCCGCCGCCTCCGCTCCTGTCGCCAGCCCTTCCTACTTAGGACTCCAGCCGCCCCTCAAGGGAGGGGCCTGGCTCAAGGTCATGGCCAGCTGTCTGCCCGCCGGTGGGCTGAGCACTGATCTCCAGTGTCACCTGCCCCACCAATTAGGGGAGGCCAGGTGGGGGTTAGTGCCAGGCAGCTGCGGAGAAGTCCTGATGGACAGGAGTGTAAGCACTTTGGGATTCTGGCCAGCCTGGGGGCCCTTCCTGACACCGGATTCCTTAAGGGAATCCTTGAAGTGGCCTCAAGCCTGGTTTAGATGCTTAGCAGAGTTAATGGATGCCGTCTGGCTTGGGCCTTAACCTATTGGCCAGGGCGTTTTATAGTGCCTCTCACCCCATCTTCTTTTAATCTGGGCTTTGCCTTCCTCCACCTTCAGGAGAAGTAGATCTTGTGTACAAACTGATAGTTGTTTCCCTTTATTCCTACTCAGAGAGTACTTGTAGTTGGCACTTTAGAGTTTGTTGGCATTTACGGCCAGAATCAATGGCAGTTACTTCAAAAATCAAGAGTACTCCGGCTTTGGCTCTTTGTTTAAGTGTGTTTGGAGTTTGCATAGTAAGACTAGATTAGTCAGATTTATGTTTCGTTTTCAAAGATTTACTCGTTTAAAGTTATAATGAAGTGTTTCCTTTATTCTTATTTTAAGAAATTTGTTCTTGTAATCTCTTCTTTAAATAAATGTACCCCATAATTTTTAGCAGATTCGTAATTTTACATAAAATGTGCTTTACAGAAGATCTTTGGAAAGAAATTAGTGTTCCCAGGTGGCTCAGTAATAAAGAATCTGCCTGCCAGTGAAGGAGACTAAAGAGACTCGGCTTTGATCCCTGAATCAGGAAGATCCCCTGAAGTAGGAAATGGCAGCCCACTCCAGTATTCTGGCCTGGAAAATCTCATGGACAGAGGGGCCTGATGGGGCTGCAGTCCATGGGGTCACAAAAGAGTCAGACATGACTTAGCAGCTAAACAACAACAAAGCACTTATTTTCTTATATGTTTTTACTGTCATTGTTGACAAATAAGAATTTAATCTGGAAATGCAGAACACTGTTGACGAATAAAAAACAATTTTTCCTGCAGGTTAACTCTTAAAGAGTTTTGTGTTTGGGGGGTTTTGGTGGGTGGAGGCCTCTCAGTTGGCCTAAGAGTGTCTTCTGGCACTAAGATGAATCACTGGAGGTGGGGCAGAGTGCTTGGAAAGGATTCAGAAAGGGCCAGTTCCAAGTGGGATGCCTGCCACAGCAAACCTGGAGCGGCAGGCTTGGTGGGTTAGTGTCCCACATGCTTGGCTCAGACCAAGATGTGGAGCCCACATCTAACTGGGATCTGCTGCTGCTGCTGCTAAGTTACTTCAGTCGTGTCTGACTCTGTGCGACCCCATAGATGGCAGCCCACCAGGCTCCGCCGTCCCTGGGATTCTCCAGGCAAGAACACTGGAGTGGGTTGCCGTTTCCTTCTCCAATGCATGAAAGTGAAAAGTGAAAGTGAAGTCACTTAGTTGTGTCCGACTCTTAGCAATCCCGTGGACTGCAGCCTACCAGGCTCCTCCATCCATGGGATTTTCCAGGCAAGAGTACTGGAGTGGGGTGCCATTGCCTTCTCCGAACTGGGATCTACTAGCTGAGAAATCTTGATACCCGTTTAAACTTTTGTGTCTCAAGTTCCCTATGTTAATTTTATGGAATACTAAAAATAATTTATTTTTTGTAATGCTAAGGGACACCAGTCATTATGGTGGACAGTAATAAATCAGTACTGGATGTGAATACTATAGCTGGAACCAGAAGATTTCTGGTGTTTGTAGTTACTGAGTAAGGTATCAGCATCAGCTGGTGTCCAAATACCAGTAATGCAGTTCTAGGACATTTAAGAACAGTGATAAACCACTGCTGTCTCCCTTCCACTTATATCATTTTACAAATGATCCTGATAAACAAATTTGCAAAATTGATTTCAGGAAGGTTTAAGAGGATCATTGCAGAATATGAAGTTCGTTGATACAATCTCTTAGGCCATTTTTCTTTTTTTTGACTGTGTTGGATCTTTGTTGGATTTCTCAGGTGGCACTAGTGGTCAAGAACCCACCTGCCAGTGCAGGAGACATAAGAAACTTGGGTTTGATCCCTGGGTGAGGAAGATCCCCTGGAGGAAGAAATGACAATCCAGTCCGGTGTTCTTGCCTGGAGAATCCCATGGACAGAGGAGCCTGGCAGGCTACAGTCCGTGGGGTTGCAAAGAGCTGGACATGACTGAGGCAACTTAACACACGTGGGTCTTCATTGCTTTTCTTGGGCTTTCTCTAGTTGTGGGGAGTTGGGGGCTACTCTTCATTGCAGTGTGAGCGCTCCTCCTTGCGGTGGCTTCAGTTGTTGAGCACAGATTCTAGGGTGTGGCAGTTCAGTAGTTGTAGCGCACAGGGCTTAGTTGCCCTGAGGCATGTGGGATCTTCCTGGACCAAGGTTTGAACCTGTGTCTTCTGCATTGGCAGACTCCCATCCAATGTGCCACCCGGGAAGTCCCTCTTGAGCCATTTTTGACAGGGTTTCTCATCCTTGGTACTATTGGCATATTGGGCTGGATAATTCTTTGCTGTGAAGGGCTATCTTGTGCATTGTGGGGAGTTCAGCAACTTCCATGGCCCGTCTCCTCTCACAGGGTACCAGTGGCAAAATTCCAGCCCCGCCCCCGCCCCCTGCCCCAGCCCCCAGTCATAATATTCAGAAATATCTCTAGATGTTGCCAGGTCACATGTGGATAGAGCCTCTGATCAGGACAGCCTAATGCCCAGGTCAGTCATCAAAAGCAATCAGTTTAATGATCAGTTACATCAAAAAGATGCACAACTTTGAATTGTAGGTAATTTTTGGTTAATTTATAAGTGACCATTCTTTGCAGCTGCATCAGTATGTAATGTATTGGTTTGGCCCTCCATTTCCTAGTGGTGGCATCTTAACAGTGCTTCCCATCCATCGTTCTTTTTTTTATATTGAAGTTAGTTTCAGGTGTGCAGCAAAGTGATTCAGTTCTAAATATATATATTTCAGGTTTATTTTCCTTTATAGGTTATTATACAATATCGAATATTGTTCCCTATGTTACACAGTAGATCATTGTTGTTTAAATCTATTTTATATATAGTAGTGTGTGTCTGCTAATCCCATACTCCTAATTTATCCCTCCCTTCTTCCCCCTTTAGTAACTGTAAGTTTATTTTATATGTCTGTGAGTCTGTTTCTGTTGTATATATAGATTCATTTGTATTATTTTTTTAGATTTAACATATAAATGATATCACGTAGTATTTGTGTTTCTTTGTCTGACTTCACCTAGTTTGATATTCTCTAGGTCCATGCATGTTGCTGCAAATAGCAATATTTTCCTTCTTTTTAAAAAATATTTATTCATTTGGCTTCATCATGTTTTATGGCACATGGCGTCTCCATTGTGTTGTTCGGGGTCTCTTGTTGAGACATGTGGACTTTGTAGTTGTGGTGTATGGGCTCAGTAGTTGTGGCTTGGGGACTCCAGAGCACGTGGGCTTCAGCAGTTGTAGCATGTGGGCTTAATTGCTCTGAGGAATGTGGGGTCTTAGTTCCCTGACCAGGAATTGAACCTGCGTCCCCTGCATTGCTTAACCTCTAGACCACCAGAGAAGTCCCTTTCCTTCTTTTCTTTATGGCTGAGTAGTATTCCATTGTATATGTAAACCACACCTTCTTTATCCAGTCATCTGTTGACAATACTTGCGTTGCTTTCATCTCTTGGCTATTGTAAATGGTGGTGCTGTGAACATTCACCCCATCTTTTCTTAAATCTGTGCTTTGTATCCATCTACTTTCAGGACAGATAGAGTAGGATATCATCTTGGAAAAATTGTTTGGTTTTTCTGTTCATTTCTTTTTTTTTTTTCTTCTTCCATAGATTCTTCTGTGACCATGAGAGAGAGAAATAAAGAATAATCCATGAGTTTTAAACACCTTGTCTTGAGGATATAGTCATGTTGGAAGGTCTTGTAGCCTGGGTTCTTAATACCTACCTGGGGAAATATGTCAATAACCTGAACACTGACCAGCTCTCCGTCGCGCTTTTGAAAGGTGAGTGAGTATATGTGTCTCTTTTTGGTGAACTGTGCTTTGCAGATTGGATATCTATTTTTTATATTCTTTTTATTGTATTGAGAATAATAAACCTTAATGGCCAGACAGCTTTGTTACAAATATGTGCAAAAGAAAATAATGTTCCCCCATAGGACACCGATTATTATTATTATAGAGTAACTTAAGTAGGTAGCTGTATTGTCATAGAGTTTAGGGAAATATTACATAATAATAATAATTTTAAAAAGACCATACTACTGGTGACTATGCTTTGCCCCAGTTAATGTTTTTAGTTTTATAGGGCTTTATGGAAGCAGCCAGGATGTAGTGACAGTGGTACTTCAGCTTCAAATCCTGCTGTTACTTGTTAGCTATATGAACAAGTCATTGCAGTTCTGAGCCTCAGTTTCTTTCGATTAGTGGGCAGTATACCTCTATGGGTTGCTGTAAGGATCAAGTGGAGTGGCCTTTGAAGCTCCTTTCCTGCTGGTGTGTAATAGATACCCACATGTTACTGTAGGGTCTTCCGACAGAGTTTATGGGATCTGTCTTGCTGACTAGTAAAATACCTAAAGCTTGAGACATTTTCACCTTGACAAGGCTATACTTCCTAAATACAGCCCAGTGGTTTGATGAGGGGATTGGGAAATCCTTCCTTGCCTTAAGTTCTCTTTGCTCAACTCAAAGTGGAACCCTGTAACACGTCTAGGAAAAGAAAGAAGATCAAATCAGTTTGCAAACATGTAGAATCTTAGAAAGGGGAAAGGGGGCCTCAAACATAGTGGAAACCTCCTGGGCTTCCTTGGGAGTGTGAGTTTTGGCAAGTGTACTGGGGCAGGTTAGGGAGGCTGGCCATGAAGCAGATGTGCGGACAGCCTGAGCACAGGTGCAGTGATTTACTATTCCCAGAAGCAGCATTCTCCGGGGTTTCCTGACCCACCCAAGCCAGGGGAAGGGTCACGGCAGTGATAGGCCACAGGGAGCTCGCAGGGTTGCACCTCCCTGCTCCCTTCCTTTCATTGGAAACAGCAGTGGCTTCTTTCCTCTTCTTTTTTTTTCCTCTGCACTTTCCTGGACGGGAGCTTCTTGATGGGAAGTGAAAGTGACCTGTTGCCCAGGAAAGGGCTGTGTTTAAAGTATAATAGTGGTGTCGAGTTTATATCTTTGGTCACGTATTGAAGTTCTCAGACACACTGTGAAGCTAACGGGATGAACGGAGGGTAGGTTACTGGGCCCAGAAGGAGCCCTGCAAACCACAACATTGCTGACAACAGAGCTGGCTTTCTCAAGAGGGATGTGGTAAGAAGGATGTTTGCTAAAGAAATTAATGAATAGAAATTGGTACCTGATCAGTTATGGCGTCTCCACTGATAATAGACTTTGAACCTCAGCAATTTTATTTATTTATTTTTTAAAGTTATTATTCCTTATTTATTTTGGCTGTGCCAGGTATTAGTTGCAGCATATGAGCTCTTAGTTGTGGCATGTGGGATCTAGTTCCCTGACTAGGGATTGAACCCGGGCCCCCTGCATTGGGAGCATGGAGTCTTAGCCCCTGGACCACCAGGCAAGTCCCTGAAATGGATTCAGCCTGCATGTGGACTGTGCATGAAAGGGTGCTTGACCAAGTAGCCAGGTGTGCACTGGGTGGGGAGGGGGGCAGCCTCAGTGGATCACCTGGTCTCTGTGATCTCTGGACTAGGTCCTAGCACCCCTCCATCCTGATTCTGACTCTGTTCTGACTCTGATTCAAGGACTCTGACTTCCATGAGATGTGGGGGATGGGATGGAGCTGGGCTGGGCTGGACTCTAACCCGCTGCCTTCTAGTATACAGAGCGGACATACTTGTCCTGCAGGAATGTCCACCTTGATCCCACACAGCGCCTTCCACAATGGATAGATCTCCCATTTATCCTTTTGCCAAGCAAGCTGCTACATTTGACATCCATCTGTCTTTGTTTCATTTTTTTCTTTTAATTAAAAAAAATCCAGACCATAAGACACACCCACTACCCAGAATTGACCAATGTTAACAACCAGGTCCACCCTCCTTCTCTCTGACCTTCGATCCTAACACTTGACCTTCTGTCCTCCTGGCTGGTCCTGAACATGCAAAACACCTGGATCACTTTTCCTCTGGATGCCTGTGTGACTCTGCCCTCACTCTGGTCCAGTCTGCTCAAACGCCACCTCCTCAGAGATGCTTCTCTGACCCTCCTAGCTAAAGTTGCATTTTTTAAGAAATTTTTTAATTTGCTTATTTGGCTGTGCTGGATCTTATTTGTGTCATGCAGAATGTTCTGTCCTCATTGTGCCAGGCAAAATCTTTAGTTGCAGTATGTGGGATCTAGTTCCTAGACCAAGGATTGAGTGCGGGCCCCCTGCATTGGAAACTTGGAGTCTCAGCCACAGACCACCAGGGAAGTCCCTCTAATCTCAGCAATTTCAGACAGAATATATCTTGTAAGGACACCTGTGGGTATCTTTGAAGCTTTCTGCCCCTTTTCTGTGCCTATCTTTTCTTAAAGAGTGTTCTCTATGGCTTTTAACAAGCCTACGGAGTTTGAGGAATGTGTCTCTGCAGAATAGAAACATGCTTTTTCTTTTGTGACTGATGTAGTTACTCTATGTTTATGGACCTGGAGCTTGCCATGGTGCTTGGCTGAAAAGTTTTAGAGCATCACAGTGCACTGAGAGAATGGCTTTGTAAAGGAGTTGAAAACTTTTTTGTTGATCTTGATGACATGATTAAGGAGGGTTTGGGGGCAGAGAATATGAGAGAAGAATGAGAGTGTTATTTCAGTTTGTCTAGAGATATTTACCCGACCAGTAATGCTGAAGATCATGATCATCAGATCATGAACTCCTTATTGCCAAATTCAGACTTAAATTGAAGAAAGTGGGGAAAACCACTAGACCATTCATGTATGACCTAAATCAAATCCCTTATGATTATACAGTGGGAGTGAGAAATAGATTTCAGGGACTAGATCTGATAGACAGAGTGCCTGATGAACTATGGACTGAGGTTCGTGACATTGTACAGGAGACAGGGATCAGGACCATCTCCAAGAAAAAGAAATGCAAAAAAGCAGAATGGCTGTCTGAGGAGGCCTTACAAATAGCTATGAAAAGAAGAGAAGTGAAAAGCAAAGGAGAAAAGGAAAATACCCATTTGAATGCAGAGTTCCAAAGAATAGCAAGGAGAGATAAGAAAGCCTTCCTCAGTGATCAGTGCAAAGAAATAGAGGAAAACAATAGAATGGGAAAGACTAGAGACCTCTTCAAGAAAATTAGAGATTCCAAGGGAACATTTCATGCAAAGATGGGCTTATTAATAAAGGAAAGAAATGGTATGGACCTAACAGAAGCAGAAGATATTAAGAAGAGGTGGCAAGAATACACTCAAGAACTGTACAAAAAAGATCTTCACAACCCAGTTAATCACGATGGTGTGATTATTCACTTAGAACCAGGCATCCTGGAATGTGCAGTCAAGTGGGCCTTAGGAAGCTTCACTACGAACAAAGCTAGTAGAGGTGATGGAATCCCAGTTGAGCTATTTCAAATCCTGAAAGATGATGCTGTGAAAGTGCTGCACTCATATGTCAGCAAATTTGGAAAACTCAGCAGTGGCCACAGGACTGGAAAAAGGTCAGTTTTCATTCCAATCCCAAAGAAAGGCAATGCCAAAGAATGCTCAAACTACCGCACAATTGCACTCACCTCATACACTAGTAAAGTAATGCTCAAAATTCTTCAGGCCAGGCTTCAGTAATATGTGAACCGTGAACTTCCTGATGTTCAAGCTGGTTTTAGAAAAGGCAGAGGAACCAGAGATCAAATTGCCAACATCTGCTGGATCATGGAAAAAGCAAGAGAGTTCCAGAAAAACATCTATTTCTGCTTTATTGACTATGTCAAAGCCTTTGACTGTGTGGATCACAACAAACTGTGGAAAATTCTTCAAGAGATGGGAATACCAGACCACCTGACCTGCTTCTTTAGAAATCTGTATGCAGGTCAGGAAGCAACAGTTAGAACTGGACATGGAACAACAGACTGGTTCCAAATAGGAAAAGCAGTATGTCAAGGCTGTGTATTGTCACCCTGCTTATTTAACTTATATCCAGAGTACATCATGAGAAATGCTGGGCTGGAAGAAGCACAAGCTGGTATCACGATTGCTGGGAGAAATGTCAGTAACCTCAGATATGCAGATGACACCACTGTTATGGCAGAAAGCAGAGAAGAACTAAAGAGCCTCTTGATGAAACTGAAAGTGGAGAGTGAAAAGTTGGCCTAAAGCCCAACATTGAGAAAACTAAGGTCCCATCACTTCATGGAAAATAGATGGGGAAACAGTGGCAGACTTTATTTTTTTGGGCTCGAAAATCACTGCAGATGGTGATTGCAGCCATGAAATTAAAAAGAGGCTTACTCCTTGGAAGGAAAGTTATGACCAACCTGCTGCTGCCAAGTCACTTCAGTCATGTCCAACTCTGTGCGACCCCATGACGGCAGGCCATCAGGCTCCGCTGTCCCTGGGATTCTCCAGGCAAGAACACTGGAGTGGGTTGCCGTTTCCTTCTCCAGTGCATGAAAGTGAAAAGTGAAAGTGAAGTCACTCAGTCATGTCCAACTCTTAGTGACCCCATGGACTGGAGCCCAGCAGGCTCCTCTGTACATGGGATTTTCCAGGCAAGAGTACTGGAGTGAGGTGCCATTGCCTTCTCCTAGATAGCATATTAAAAAGCAGAGATATTACTTTGCCGACAAAGGTCCGTCTAGTCAAGGCTATGGTTTTTCCAATGGTCATGTATGGATGTGAGAGTTGGACTATAAAGAAAGCTGAGTGCTGAAGAATTGATGCTTTTGAACTGTAGTATTGGAGAAGACCCTTTAGAGTCCCTTGGACAGCAAGGAGATCCAACCAGTTCATCCTAAAGGAAATCAGTCCTGAATATTCATTGGAAGAACTGATGTTGAAGCTGAAACTCTGGCCACCTGATGCGAAGAACTGACTCATTTGAAAAGATCCTGATGCTGGGAAAGATTGAAGGCAGGAGGAGAAGGGGACGACAGAGGATGAGATGGCTGGATGGCATCACCAACTCAATGGACATGAGTTTGAGTAAACTCCAGGAGTTGGTGATGGACAGGGAGGCCTGACGTGCTGCAGACCATGGGGTCGCAAAGAGTTGGACACGACTGAGCAACTGAATTGAACTGAGAGATATTTACAGTACTTTGGGAGATGCAAAGGAGACTGAAATAGTTGTCAAGGGTATGAATTTTGTAGTCAGACTGGGTTTGAATCCCAGTTCCTTCACTTAGACCAATAACTTGGGCAAATTACTCAAATTCTTTTTTTCTTCTTCCACTTTTACTGAGAAATAATTGGTACAGAGTCCTGTATAAGGTAAAGGTGTACAGTATAATGATTTGACTTATATACATCATGAAATGATCATCAGTAAGTTTAGTGAACATGGATCATCTCATTTAGATATAAAATTAAAGAAATAAACCTTTTTTCTTGTGATGAGAGCTCCTAGATTCAATTTTGATATACAACATATACATTAACTCTTATTGTGTTATACCTTACATCCCTAGCACTAAATTACTCAAATTCTTAATGCTTCAGTCTCCCTTTCTGCAAATTGGAGAGAATATTCCCTGTCTCATGCAGTTCTAAGGACTGAACCCATTAATGTGGGTCAAAGAGCTAGAACTATTCTTGGCATTCAGTGGGCCCTAAGTCAGTGTTAGTTATCATCACCGTTTGAGCATCAGCATTATGACTGGCTGGTGCATTGGACTTCAAGGATAGACTGCACACATGCTCAAAGCAATAAAAATGCAAAATAGCATAGGAGAAGTTGAAGAACAGAGACAGCCCTTGTATAACATTGCATTTGTTCAGTCATTCAACAAACACTGAGCACCTGCTTTGGGTAAGACTCTGTAGTAGGGAATGACACAAAAAGGGGAGACAATAGAAAATACTTGGAGCTCAGGCATAGGGTCTAACCCTAGTTCCACCACTTTACAGTTGTTTGTAACTGTGAGCAAGTTACATAAAAGCCTCTTCTTCACCAGCAACCCCTGCCCCCTGCCCCCAACTCCCACCTTTTCTTTTGCTGTAACATGAGGCGTGTGGAATTTTAGTTTCCTTACCAGGGATTGGACGTGGGCCCTCAGCAGTGAGAATGCGGAGTCCTAACCACTGGACTGCCAGGGAATTCCCACCTTCTCTCCCTCTTGCCACCAGAGATCGGCCAGGCCTGGTATGAACTCTGGGACTACCGCTGACCAGCTCTGTTATTTGTAAGCAACTGCTTATCCTCTAAGCCTCACTTTTCTTATTTTAAAAGTGAAGAAAGTAATACTTCATTATATTTTTGTGAGGATCAAATTAAGAAAGGCATATGAAGTGCTTGGTACATAGTAGGATCTCAGGGTACTATCATCATCATCATTATTAATATCATCATCCCAGCTCCCTCCTTTATAGTCCCTGTTCTAAGAGAACCGTTAACCTGTCTGGGAGGCAGAAATGAGTGTACAGTAATAGAAGCAGTATGTATTGTGTTGTTACACTAGAGATCCAACTGTAATGCAGTGGGAGGAGGATCATTCATCCTGTCTGGAGGAATCTGAGAAAGCTATTCTGGAGGTAGCTTTTGAATGGGTCTTGCAGGGTTTTGGTAGATGGCCTGGATGGGGTGACCACCTTCCAGCAGAATGAGGCCTGTGGGTAGAGGCAGAAGGTGGACACCTGCAGGGCATGTTCAGATGCTTTGAGGCCAGAAGGTAGCAGCTGCCAGTGCTGAGTCAAGGAGTTTGAACTGTGGGCTGTGGGCATATGTTTAGATTCCCCCCTCCTTTTCTGTTTTATAAGCTCTGAACCTCAGGTTGGCTCTTTAAATGAGGTTGACTTTCCTAGAGCCCAGGGAGGAGGATTGAGTAGTCATTAGGTATTTACTCTAAATTCACCCTAGTTCTGGCTTCCCAGGTGGCCCATTGGTAAAGAATCCACCTGCCAATGCAGGAGACCTGGGTTTGATCCCTGAGTTGGGAAGATCCCCTGGAGTAGGAAATAGCAACTCACTCCAGTATTCTTGCCTGGGAAATTTCATGAACAGTCCTCTGTAGCCTGGCGGGCTACAGTCCCTGGGGTTGCAAAGAGTTGGACACAACTGAGTGCACATGCACTACACACTAGTGACTAGATTTCTTATTAATCTGAGCTGAGAAATTTTGGCATGAGAGAGCCATCCATAAGTAAGTCTGCAGACTTTCTGCCTGGAAATCAATGAACATTATCATCTATAAGGTGCTCACCTATGCTGGGTGCTTTGTGGCCTGGTTCCTTGGAGGGACCTTTCCCAGCAGGGCCAGTTGTGGGTAGGGAAGTAGGAAGCCTTTGATCTGTATTTTGTCTGATTCCCTTGTTTTGGACTCTGTAGGCTGCCTTTTCTCTTCATTTTTGCCTGTGTCTTCTTTCGAGACCACTTCCTTTGCTCTCTTTGCTTCAGCTTCTTTAATTGTTACCATTGCATGGATTGCCTGCAAGTCCAGTTCTCCATGTGGCACAGCAGCCATGGAAACCTGGGGCCGTCTGCCTTTGTGACAGATTTGGGTGTTGAAAAATAGGGCAAGTGAGTCAAATTGCAAATGTTGCTCTTTAAAAGAAGAAAATGTATGGTTTCCTCCCTTTAAGTCAGTTTCAACTGATAAGGGATGTGTTTCACATCTTTTTCCCCTAATGATCATTTTCTCCCCAAATGTGGATATAGGATTGTTTCTGGGCTCTCTGGGGCAATTAACTTTTCCTTTTGGTTCGTCTTAAGGTGTGTGGAACCCTATGTGGACAAGTGTTCCTACAAACATCTGAAAAATAAGTTGGGTCCATTTGCTCAGAATCTGCCTAGATGCTATAGCTTTGAATACTTCTTTAGATGCCAGTAAGGCACATCTTAATCATTCAAAGGGGGAAGTAATCAGGTTTCTTGTATTAGTTTGTCTTTGGAGGAAAAGACTTGCTTTCCTTTCTTCTGAGTTCTCTTGCCAGCTAATGGTTGCTAGTTGTTGTTGTCTGTACTTTCTGTTCTTGAAAATGTATTTCAGACAGATTTATATGACTCAGAAATCAACTTTGTTGCGCAAACAACTTCATAAAATGAGCCTGTGTCCCCAGCTTTTTGGGGGTGGGGACCCTGCCTGCCTTTGTTTATAATCCCAGTGGCCAGCACCGTGCCTTAGGCACAGGGGAGGGTCACTTCTGTAGCTTTGGGAGTGAGTGTCACCCCCATGACTGTCCCTTCAGTCTGCTTTGGAGACATCTAGTACTTTTGGGTTTAAGTGATGGTAAAAGCTGGGGCTGAAAAGGACCTTGAGCAGTGGTCCAGTTCATGTCTTTGCTCATTACTCTGCAAGTGAGGGTGGGAAGGAGAACCTGTGGAGGTTGGCTTTCCAGAAGAGAGAGTGTACTTCCTTCTGATGACCAACTTTACTGAACTCACAGGAGCTCTTAGACATGGTGTGGAATATATCATTTTAGGAGGGCGGGCAGTGGATGAAGAGAGCTTGTTAAAAATGGCAAATTTCTGTTTCAGTTTCAGAGATATCTGGGTGGGGAAACCAGGATCTGTGTTTCATCCCAGGTGATTCAAATGTTAATGGTCCTTGGGTGAATATTAGCCTAAACTTGGGGCCTGTAAACTGGCCACCTGGCCAGATCCCTCTGCGAGCTGAGAATGGCTTTTCCATTTTTAAAGACTTATAAAGAAAAAAAAGAGAGAATGTACAATAGACCCTGTAAGGACTGAAATATTTACTCCCTGGCTCGTTAGAGTCTGATCTCTGCTCTAAACCCTTCGTCTGCTGGCAGGCTTACATGTCAGATTAGACAGGTCAGGACATCAGTACAGATAAAGCACAGTGGTAGGTACAGCCTGGGCCTCCATGGGAAACTCTCCCTTTACTCTTCACTGATTTGCACACAGTAGGCGCCTACTGCATCTATTGGATGAACATGTTATGGTGTTTTTATTTTTTAGGTGCTGTTGAATTAGAAAACTTGCCTTTAAAGAAAGATGCCTTGAAAGAACTGGAATTACCATTCGAGGTCAAAGCTGGTATGTGAAACAAGGGAGAAGGAGACAGTATTACATCGTTTGGGACGTGAAAACTGAGAACCCTTGCGTCTGGCTCTGTTGGACCAGGAAGAGGCAGAATAGGAGTTTCGATCAGTCTTCAAGTGTGGTCCCTAGGCTGCTCATGTCAGGATGCTCTTGGGATGGTTGTAGCCCCCAGACTTACTGAATTAGAGTCTCTGAAGAAGTGTCATTGAACCTGCATCATTTATTTATTTTTTTGAACCTGCACCTTTACTAAGCTCCCCAGGTGATTCTTAAAAGTCTGGGACCTTCTGTCCTAGACATGGGAGATTCTTATTTTCAGAGAATTCATTATACATTTTGGGCTTCCCCAGTGGCTTAATGGTAAAGAACCTGCCTGCAATAGAGGCAAAGGAGGCTCGAGTTCGATCCCTGGGTTGGGAAGATCCCTGGAGGAGGGAATGGCTACCCACTCCAGTATTTTTGCCTGGAGAATCCCATGGACAGAGGAGCCTGGTGGGGTGCAGTCCATGGGGTCACAAAGAGTTGGACATGACTGAAGTGACTGAGTGCAGCACACACATTTTACATATTACTGAGAGACAGTTGATTCTCTTGAATGAAAGGTGGGCTTAGGAACAGTATGCTTGGGTTTCTATTCTGTATCTGCCATTTTTTGGCTGTGTGACTTTGGGCCAGTTCCCTCACAACTCTGTGTGTGCTTCCTCATCTTTAAGATGGGATGATCGTAGTTACATCGTAGGGTTGTTGAGAGGAATACCTGAGTTAATGCATTAAAATTACTCAGTACAGTGCCCAGCACACTCAGTTAATGTTTGCAAGTATTATTGGAGTTTTGCAGTTACTAGATTTGGTAAAGAAACAAGAATTGTCACAGAATAAAAATATTCTGTATTAAGTGACCACGCATAAAATTAGTCCCTCTTTAGACACTGCTTGTCATTGACCAGTAGCCTGTTGATGTCAGTCAGTCTTTCCCTTATTTTGAGGGTACATATATTATAATAAAGTGTACGTACAATGCAAATCAGTTGCTAGGTGAAATAAAATGGAAATTTTGCAAGAGATTTAGGCTTTCTTGAAGTCAACTCAAGTCATGGGTGAACTGCCAGAGTCACAAGCAAAGGCAGTGAATCTGAAAGAAACTCTCAAGAATGATGACATGGTGGATACTGCCAAAGAGTTCTTAATTGAATATCAAAGGATTAAGAGAGGCTTTTAGGGAATATTGATGTTTTCTAATGTTTTGGCAAAAATGACCCTTGTTATGCTTGCTCTGCCAAAATGGAATGTAGCAGAAGTTATATTTTGCTGTCATATAATTGTCCTCCCAATTAATTAAGATTAGAATTGCAACTGTGCACTAATTATTGTTAGAATTCTTTGTTGTGAACATTGGTGTATGGTTTCAGTTTATAATATAAATTTTATTAAATGTAAGAACTGACTTTCATTTTTCTAGATAAAGCCAAAATTATTTTTTCATTATTTGTTGTGACATATATCTTCATTTGTTACTGGATTACACAGCTGATCACTTGGTGTCAATGATACTCTGTTATCTTAAATATAACAGATTGCTCCTGCTTGAATTCTAGATCTTAGGCAGGGATGATCACAATCTGCTAACGTTCTACTTTCCGAGGTAGACTGTTAGTTGGGCTGTGTGGATCTCTGAGAAATCCTTTAGGTCAGACGGTTCACATGCTCTCATGCTTTACTCCTTGGTGGTGATTTGCCTCTTATTAATTGAAGTGAAAGAAGCCTTGTGTTCTGGGAGGCTTGGCTAGAAATGGTAGAACTCGGGAAATATGTATCATGGTTCTCCCAGGCCATTTAGCTCTCCCATCAGTCTGAGATCTCATGAAGAGTCAGAATTCCTTCTCGATAGAATTCCACAGCAACATGACCAATGTTTCAGTCGCCGTGTTTGAAACTGGGTATATTGTAAGTCTGTTAACTCCTAGTAAGTACCTATCAGCCAACTAATTAATAATGAAGAAGAAATGAGTTGTGTGCCCACAGGCTTGTGCAAGTGCCATGGGGAGAAAGAAGCCCCAGGGAAATTTATGGGGTAGTCCCATTGGGGAAGAGGTAATTTCCAGAGCGGAGGTGTTGCATTTGATATGAAAAAGTTACACTGACCTTGTTCCAGCTTCTACTTTTTATGCCTTTGTTCTTACGGCTTTCAGCCTAGTAGCGTTTGTTTCACATGTAGGAAAACTGACTGCTTGTCTTCTTAAAAAGTAAATGGTAAAAACAATAATACTCCTTAAAGGACAGTAGAAGAATACAGATAAATAGAATTATACACTTGTCAGACATTTAACAAGACTTTCCTCTTCCCAGGCTTAATTGGGAAAGTGACCCTTCAGATTCCCTTCTACCGCCCCCATGTGGACCCTTGGGTGATCTCCATCTCCAGCCTTCATTTAATTGGAGCCCCTGAAAAAATACAGGATTTCAATGATGAAAAGGAGAAGCTGTTGGAAAGGGAGCGCAAGAAAGCTCTCCTTCAGGCCCTGGAGGAAAAATGGAAGGCAAGGCAGAAATCCTCTTGGCCTGAGAGCGGTGGTGGTGGTGAGACTCGAAGTCAGCAAAGCCCTGGATTCTAACACCAGCTCTTTCCTTTGTAGAACGAACGCCAGCAGAAAGGGGAGTCTTACTGGTATTCAGTCACTGCGTCAGTAGTTACGAGGATTGTGGAGAACATTGAAGTAAGTCCTAATGGCTTTTATAAAGTATGAGCATGAAAGGGGACCGCTCAGGCTTAAATGTGTTTCATGTCATGGTTGCTGGTTTCTCGTGGGTGTAACTGATCACAGAGTGTCTGCAGAGAATGCTGACTGCTCAGGTGTTCCTTTTCCTAGGTGGTGTTGGAGGGAGAACCTGAAAAGTGAGTCCCACACAGGTTTTTCTTGCTTCAGTTAGTGTGAGTAGGTGTTTTAATATCACTGACATTTCACTTCATTTTCTTTTTGAATATGGGAACGCCACTTGCTGAAGGATATACCTCCTGAGAAGACAAATCCTGTCTGATTGCAGGGCAAATCACTTTTCTTCCTCTGGACAAGGAGAGCTGTTGGATATGGTTTCCAGTTGATTATATAGTGTGTTGTGAACAACTCTCTTACCGCCGCGTCTGGGGCTGTGTGATGAGTTACAGTGCTCGAGCCGCTGGCCATATTTTCTGCTTTAATTATCATTTTGTTTTGTCCTTACAACCGAGAATAGGGTTCACACTAATTTTCAGGAATGTCATAAGAATCAGCCCATACTTACCAGCTCCAGGGTTTTCATGCGGTGCCATGTGACAGGCCACATTGTTTTTTAAGGTGTCCCACTCCCCCCCAGAATACAGTCTGAGGTTGCTGGAGTCATAACTTTGGTAATGTTGGTAAAAAGATAAGTACATTTGAGGTGACTGCTTTGAATTCTTTTTCATGCAGTTATTTATCTCATTGATTTTTTAGATATTGTCATTATTTTAACTTTATTTTTAATAATAACTTTGAGATTTAGTTCACATACCATAAAGTTTACAATTTTAAAGTGTACAAACTAGTGTTTTTTGATATATTTACAAAGTTGAACATTGATCACCACTGTCTAATTCCAGAATATTTTCATTATCCCTCAAAGATGCTCTATACCCAACTAGCAACCACTTCAAATTCCCCTCTCCTCCAGCCCCCTGCAGCCACTAATGTACTTTATGGGTTTGTGTAGTCTGGACATTTCATATCAGTGGAGCTGTACACTACATGGCCTTTTGCATCTGGCTTTTTAGCATAACGCTCCCAAGGTTTATCCATGTTGTAGCATGTATCAGTACTTTATTCCCTTTATGACTGAATAATACATTCCATTGTATGGACTGCCAAAGATGAACAAAGCTGGAGTGAAGTTAAAGTTGTGAAAACAGACTTTATTCAGTGACTCCTGACAGTAGGGGAAAGAGCAGAGCTCCATTCCAACTTGTACAGAGGTGACCAGGTGTTTTAAAGGGAGAATGAGGGTGTGTGTGTGTGTGTTGGTGAGGGTGGGGTGGGCATAGCTCAGGAGGAAAATTACAAAGGGTTGGTCAATGTGGATGTGATTAGGTCAGCTGTATCTGCTAGCTGGACTTCTCTTCTTCCATAGAGATGGGTGACAGGAGCCCCTTTCTTCCTGATGATTGCATTTCAGGGGAGTGGCTCTTAGGTCCTTGAGTTGTAGGAGATACATCACATAGGGACAGCGAAAGGATTCACAGCTGTAAACCCTTTTTGATAAATGCTCTAAGAAAAGGGAGGGGTGGGGGTGTATGCTATTGTCAGATGTTGGCTGACCAGACAGCCGTGAGCTTTTCCACATAGGAACTCAGGAAGGGGATGGACTGTCTGTCCCAGGGACACAGCCTGAGGCTGCTGGAAGCCTTCTTTAAAGTTTCAAGTCTTTTAGTGGAGGTGTTTGAATGGAACGTTCATACCTAGAGTTTTTGCAGTTCTCAGGGTGGACCACATTTTGTTTATCAGTTGATGGGCATTTGGGTTGTCTCCACTTTTTGGCTCTTAGGAATATTGCTGTTGTAAACATTCATGTATCTGGTTTTGTGTGAACATGTTTTCATTTCTCTTGAGTACATACCTAAAAGTGGAGCTGTTGAGTCCTATGGTAACTATATGTTAAATTTTTTGAGGAACAGTTTTATAGTTTCACTGGTAATGTGTGAACATTTCAGTTTTTCCACATCCTGACCAGCACTTGTTATTGTTTGTTTTTTAATAATAGCCATATTAGTGGGCACAAAGTGATACCTCAGTGTGATTTAGATTTGCATTTCCTTAATGGTTAATGTTGTTGAGTATCTTTTCAGGTGCTTATTGGCTTTTTGTTTATCTTTTGGAGAAGCGTCTATTCAAACTCCTTTTCCATTTATAAAAATGAATTCTTTACTGTTGAGTTGTAAGAGTTCTTTATATATCCCGGATTCTCGTCCCTATCAGATACACATGGCTTGCAAGTGTTTTCTCCCATTCTATGAGTGGTCTTTTCACGGTCTGTTATTTTTTAATTCATTGAAGCAGAGTGCTTTTTCAGTAGCCCTACTGTAGAGGCACGGGGAAATAAATAAGGTCAGAGTGGAAATGCCCTGCTCGTATTCCTGTGTCTAGGTTTGAGGGCACAGGGACCAGATGAAGATATCGTAAGAGAGGGATGGCCATTTGTCTAGATACAGTGGTACTACTTTCCTTCAGTGTTTAAGGTGTTTTCTGAAATGATTCCATGGAAGTACCATTAACTCTCTTCTTGAGTTGGGACTAATCAAAAGAAATGTCATTCATGTCCAGTTTGTGTTTCTGACTCTTAGGAACTTAGAGTATTGGGTGTATTTACCCAATATTGGGTTTGTTTGTGTAAAATACCTGCTGTTGGTTTACTTAAGTGGCTCAAGCACAGTTTGACTCCTGCTTATAGTACTCTACCTGCTGCAATTGTCTAAATGTGTTTTTTTCCCTCCTGCAGTTAAAAATTCAAGATGTCCATTTGCGCTTTGAAGACGGTGTTACCAACCCTTCCCATCCTTTTGCATTTGGCATCTGCATTAAGAATGTATCCATGCAAAATGCCATGAATGAGCCTGTGAGTATGAAATACACCTGCAAACCAGGAAGAAAGCACCAGGTCTGGGGCATTTGGGGCTGTGCCTTGAGTCCTTTCATGTTCTGTGAGATCACCATCTTTTTCTCCATGTTCTTTGACAGGTGTGGATGTCTTTTGTGTTAATTTCCTCTGACCTGTCATAATTTCACTCATCCATCAATGTTGGCACATTTTACATGTGAAGAAACTGAGGTGCAGAAAGGATCTCATTATTTATTTTCTTCTGTCCTTACGTGCACTCTCGGGATACACTCACTCTGTTCAGGGTTTTGTCAGCCACCTGGGAATATGTGCTGACGGCATCCACATCTTGAAAGCCATTCTGCACCCCTCTTCCAGTCTTCAGATTCAAGGTTTTTTCCTATGGGACGCCTTTGTGGTATTTTGTTTAGTCACTCAGTTATGTGCGACTCTTGCAACCCCATGGACTGTGTAGCCCACCAGGCTCCTCTGTCCATGGGGTTCTTCAGGCAAGAATACTGGAGTGGTTTGCCATGCCCTGCTCCAGGGGATCTTCCCAACCCAGACATCGAATCTGTGTCTCCTACATTGGCAGGAGGGTTCTTTACCGCTGGTCCATCATGGAAGCCTGTGGTATTTTCGGCTTGTTATAATCAAAATGATCCCATTATATTCCAGCTGCCCATTTTGCTTCCCTGAAACCAACTTTTTTCCTTTTTTTCTCTAACATGTTACTGCATGTTAGAAACAAACACATGAAAACTGACTTTTGGGCCCTTTTTATGCCAGGCACTATTCTTAGTGGTTTACTTGGTCTTCTGCATTGAATTCTCGTTACTCTTCACTACCACTGTTATCCTGTACTACGGCCGAGGACACTGGGGGCCCCACAAAGCCTAAATATCTGCTCTCTCCGGCCCTTTACAGAACAAGTTTGCCTCCCTTGCTTCAGACCACGTGTTCTCACCCATGACACTCGTCTTTAGACGCCTGTGCTCACTTCTTCACTTCTTATTCCTCAGCTTCTGTATCCGCTGGTCACAGCGTCCTGCCAGTTTTCCCTGCAAGGTGTCTCAAACATGGCTCTTCTACTCCCCCTCACTTCGACTGTCTGACTTAGGATCCTGTCAGCTTCTGCCTGAGTCAGTAAGCTCCTGACTTCCCACCCCGCCTCACTTCTGTCCCAGGCTCTTGCTTCGCCCTGTGTCAGGGCTTCTCAGCCTTTCCCACGTCCCAGCATACAGAGGAGGGTGATGGCATTTGTACGGGACACAGGGGCAAGTGGAGGTGGCTGCTTGGGGCTGGAGGTGCCCTGCTCAGAGCAACCAAGTGCAGTGGATCCTCCAACAAGATGGGCTTGAACACTGCAGGTCCACTTGTCCAGACTTCTTTTTAAAAACATAACCACAGTATCACATGATCCTCCAGTGCAGAACCATGAATAGGAGGGCTGAGCAGAAAGTTATATGAGGATTTTTGACTGCCAGGAGGGTTGACACCCGTAACTCCCAAGTTGTTCAAGGGTCACTGTATTCCTGAATTGTAGCTTGATTCTGCAGACTTGCTTCTTATCTTGACAAACAAGATCTTGACTCCATTTGGGGTAGAGGGGAGCTCCACCTTGCACTGTTGCCAGAATTCCCTTTCTAAAACACACAGCTGGTCCTGGCACATGCCTACAGCAAAGCCCTCAGTGGTTTCGTGTCCCTTCACGTGTGACATCCAAACTCCTTGGTGTGACAGACTTCTTACTGTATTGGTTTCCTAGAGCCAGATAACAAATTAACCAGAAACTAGATGGTTTCTTCAGTGCTGGAGACCAGAGTCCAAGGTCAAGGTGTTGGCAGAGTTGGTTCCTCCTAGAGACTCTGAGAAGGCAGTGGCACCCCACTCCAGTACTCTTGCCAGGAAAATCCCATGGACGGAGGAGCCTGGTAGGCTGCAGATCATGGGGTCGCTAAGAGTCGGGCACGACTGAGTGACTTCACTTTCACTTTTCACTTTCATGCATTGGAGAAGGAAATGGCAACCCACTCCAGTATTCTTGCCTGGAGAATCCCAGGGACAGGGGAGCCTGGTGGGCTGCCGTCTATGGGGTCACACAGAGTCGGACACGATTAAAGCGACTTAGCAGCAGAGACTCTGAGGGAGAAACCGTCCCCTGCGTCTCTCCTTGCTTCCTGTGGTTGCCTTGGCTTGTGGGTACATCACTCCAGTCTCTGCCTCTGTCTTCACATGGCCTTCTCCTCGTGTGTCTGTTTCCTCTTTTAAGGACACCAGTGATTAGATTAGGGCCCACCCCAATCCCCTATGACCTTTTTTTTTTTTTCCCCACAAAGAATTCGACAGTTTTAATCATATAAAATAAAATACAATGAAAAAACATATTGCTCAGGGTCTACCCCAATCTAGATGACCTTATTTTTTTTCACAAAAAGTTCAGTTTTAATCATATAAAATACAATAAAAGCCATATTGATCTTCTTTCTCTAGTTGTTTTAGGTGTGAGGTTAGGTTGTTTATTTGAGATTTTTCTTGTTTCTTGAGGTAAGATTGTATTGCTGTAAACTTCCCTCTTAGAACTGCTTTTGCTTCATCCTGTAGGTTTTGGATTGTTGTGCTTGTATTTTCTCTGGGTATTTTTTGTTTTCCTCTCTGACTAGTGTGACCTTATTTTAATCTGATTATATCTGCAATGACCCTATTTCCGGGTAAGTTCCCCCACTCACAGGTTCTGGGACAACATGAATTTTGTGGGGTGCAGGGGGAGCTTTTCAACCTAGTACACCTAGTAACACTCCAACCTACTTTTCTCAATACTCAAGTAACTCTCCACTCCTTGTGTGTGTCGGTACACGTGTCCAGTACTGCCCCAGCCCTGAACATGGCGCTTCTGTACACGTTTCCCAATACCGGCCCCACCCCTGAACACAGCACTGGCCCACCCCTGAACAAAGTGCTTCTGGACAACGTGTCCCAGTACCGGCCCAGTACCGGCCCCACCCCTGAACACAGCGCTTTCTACACGTGTCCCAGTACTGCCCCACCCCTGAACACAGCACTTCAGTTACACAGATGTAGTCTCTGTCCTTTGAAGCAATGGGGCCTATTGTGTCATTGGCCCCATTCCTTGCAATGTGTCCCACACCTTCCCTTCTACCCTCTGTCTGAAACATATATATATATATATATAGCTTTTGATACTTATCTGCCCAGTGGTATGTTTTAGTTGTTTGCTTGTAGCATCTTATATATTCTTTCTCTGCTTTCCTCTGTTTAATTACATTTGTTCACATGTTTGTGTTTCCATTTAGCTAGATTCTGAACTCTGTAAGAGCAGAACCATGTTTTCATTGTTTTGTAACCTCAGCACCTTGCAAAGTGCCCTATGCGTGATTCGTCACTAATGGCCTGTTGAATGAATGAATAGATTCGTGAATAAAGAATCATGCTTTCTTCCCTGTCTTCCCTCAGGTACAGAAATTAATGCGGAAAAAGCAATTAGATGTGGCAGAGTTTAGCATCTATTGGGATGTCGATTGCACTTTATTGGGGGATTTGCCTCAGGTGGAGTTACAGGTATGATTCTTGCAGGGCTGTCTTATAACAGAGCACAGCAATAAAGTGTGTAGGATCATGGCCATGTAGGGTTTTGTTCTCTGTGTCTCTTTTCCTGTTCCCACCTGCTTTCCCTCCTTGGCATCCGTTCTTCAGTATGTATGAGTATGTTTTATTGAGGTACTTGCTATGTCTGTAACTCTAAAAAATATATAGGGATTTTTGTATGTTTTACATTTATAATGTATTATAGATTTGTTTTCTTTTTTTCCTTTAAAGCTCCGTTTTTAAGATTCATCAGTGTTGCTGCTTATACTTCTGGTTCATTGCTTCTGTTGGATGGTATTCAGCTGCATGCACTTAACGTATTATTGTTCTCTGGTCTCTTGGCCACCATTGTACACCCAGGTTTTCAATGAATGAAGCACCACATCTGACTCTTAAGAAGAGATTTCTTACTATGTTTTATGTTGAAATTTCACCTTTGATGGCATTCCTTTAAGAATACTTAGAATGTCATTGTAAATCATTGGATGTAAAATATTACCATTTGTGAAGGATATTTAGAAAAATCTCAGTTTAATCTTTTTGTAAAGAAATTGTAGGTGGTTTTAAGTGAAATGGAGAGCAAGTTCTCATATTTTCCTCAACCATGATTATCCTTACATGCTGTTGTACAGAATGGTTTTTGTTTTGCCAATTTGATTAAATAAATCCTGTGCATTCATACAGTAGAAGAGTATGCAGCTATAAAAAATAAAGGGCAGAGATCTTTGTAATGAATACATAATAGTCTCTAAGACACAGTATTAAGTTTCAAGAACTAAGGTAAAAAAGCATGTGTACCTTCTGTGTAAGACTGGTTTTAAAAACCGGAAAGTTATGCATTTGCCTGAGTCTGTACAGAATGCTTCCGGTGGAATATGTAAGAAACTGGTGTCATTGGTTGCATCAGAATAGGGTAACTGGGTGACTGAAAGAAGGAGTAGGAAGGAGAGATTTCACTTTTTTTACCTTTAAAATTTTAAACTGTGTGAATGTATTACCTGTAAGAAATACAAATACAAATTTAAAAATGCTGGAGAGCTTTAGATTCCCAGTTTTCTCCTGCCTTTGGATTCTGATGTCATATGCTGTAGATTAGACAACATTGCACCAGGTGACTCGATCTGGGAAACATCTGCTGTAATGACAGCCATTCTTGTGACACTCAGGAGGCCATGGACAGGAGCATGGAGAGTCGTGACCATCACTACATCTTGGAGCCCGTGTGTGCATCTGCTCTTCTGAAGAGAAACTGCTCCAAAGAGCCTCTGCGCTCTCGGCACACTCCCCGAATCGAATGTGATATTCACCTGGAGACCATTCCCTTGAAACTCTCTCAGGTACCCTCCTCCTTCCTGTCACTTCTGCTGGTAACTGGGGTGTTGATGAAGGGTCCCCTCGTGGGAAAGGAAGTGCGCATGAGACCAAGCTATGGTGGATGCAGAACCCACTGTCTTTGTATACATGGGTTGGATGTGTCTCAGGTTAGTTTGATTTGATGTTTTTAAGTGCTGAACGAAGAACATAAGAGAGACAGTGAATCTGTGTACTTAGCTGATAGTGTTCAGAGAGACATTCTGGATAGTGTTGGAGTTTGGTCTTGCAGTTGGCACTGGATTTCAACTCACTGGGTTGACTAGTATGACTTGTCCCTGTGATGTGTAATGTCTTTACTGAGCAAAAGAAATTAACCGGTTCTAACCTTGTACTGCTTAACTTCTAATAAAAAGCTGCAGTACCGGCAAATCATGGAATTCCTCAAGGAGCTGGAGCGAAAGGAGAGGCAGGTGAAGTTCCGAAAATGGAAACCCAAAGTGGCCGTGTCTGAGAAGTAAGGCTTGTCAATTAAGTGTTGTGTGTGGAATGCATTTTCTAGAATGTTCTTTTTTGTATATAGATCAGAAATGTGCCTCACTGTCTTTTTCACATGGTTGAAGATAAAAGTATAGTCGATTTCTCTGGTTTTTAAAATGCCATTTCTGTTATCAAACTATCGTGTATCTCGGGTTTACTCTTCAGTCAAGCATAAGGGAATTTAGAAGGTCCTCTCAGTCTCAGGTGTGTTTCCTTGGTGGTTCAGTGGTAAAGAATCTGCCAGCCAGTGCAGGAGACACAGGAGACTTGGGTTCGATCCCTGGTCCAGGAGAAGGAAATGGCAACCCTGTCTAGTATTTTTGCATGGAGAACTTGATGGACAGAGGAGCCTGGTGGGTTACAGTCCATGGGGTCGCAAAGAGTGAGATACAACTTAGCAACTGAACAACAGCAACAACAACTCAGTCTCATGTAGCAAGGAGACTAGCCTTGCTCTGGTGGGATCTGACTGTCTGGTAAATATTTTGTAGCACTCTTGAACCAACTCCCTTATATCTTTTCTCCTAACCAGTTTGGTCAGCATTTATGTAATACACTTGATGACATGTATAACGTAAATGTCCAAAGCATCACAGAGTCAGACATGACGGAAGTGACTTACCAAGCACATAGGATGAATAAATGTTTTCATGTAGATGTGCTCAACTTGACCAGTCAATATAGTAAACCTTTTTTAAAGACCTATGTATTTCCAGTCTTTCCTGAAGTCTTCCATTTAAAATCTTTAACAGTCAAATCCTTGCTGATTATCTTACAGTGGTGTTTACTGTAAAGCCATCACTTGATTATCTGTCAGTGGGAGAGGCTGATGTCATGGGTCATTCAGACCAATTGAGTAATGTATTATTATCAGTGTATCTATCGAGGATGCAGTGGATTAGCTTTTCCCACAGGTTGAAGTTAGCCTAATATTATTTGAATTTGAGGCATAAAGTGATGGCCGACAAGAGATGTCCAGAATAGGAGTAGTGTGCTGTGGATCGCCCTGGGTCGATAGCATTTTCATCTTTTGCTGTAAGTAACTAGATGGCTATGAAATGTTTCAGCTGCCGAGAGTGGTGGTATTTCGCTTTGAATGCCAACTTGCATGAGATCCGGGAGCAGAGAAAGCGCTGCACATGGGGCTTCCTGTTGGGCCGGGCCCGTGATGCCGTGTCTTATACTGACAAGTACTTCACCACGTTGAGAGGAGGCTTGCTATCTGCAGACGACAAGGTAAGGGGCGTTGTCTCGTGTTTCTCGTCTCCACTCAGAGGTTAAGAATGTCTCTTCAAGACTGAAAAAAATGGAATCTGTGAAGAAATAAAAGTCTTTGTTCGGGATCATAGTTTTTTAGGATAAAATTGGCCTTACTAGGGTGAGAGCTTCTTGGAAGGCCAGGTTTTGCCTCTCTGCAGGAAGCTTTCTCCACCTTCTGTTGCTAGAGGGGAGCTGGCCCATGGGCTGGGAGGAAGGAAAAGGGGCCGTGGTCCCACCAAGTCCCCTGGCTCTCTGTGCAGGGCCCAGAGAGACTTTGCATCTAGTCACTTGTGTCGAACACCTGATCCTAACTCTTTTCCTCACATTTTCCCTAATCCCGACTGACTTGATGGACCCTGGAGTTTTGGGGGTAGAGCCTAGGCCGAGGGTGTGCAGTGAGGGGAAGGCCAGCTCCAGTTTCAGTTACCTGCAGGACCAGAGACCTTTGGAGCTGGCAGTCCTAGGGTCCTGGCCTGGAGCTTCCTCTAGTTCCAGTCTGTCTCCTCGGGGAGGGCAGTGGAGAGTGTTTTCCTCCTTGATTTGTTTCGGTTTTGTGAGCGTCAGTTTTTGTAATAGCAATTTAGACTAATTTCGGCCTGGGGATTGTCTCATTTTACTCTCTCTAGTAAACACTTCTAAGCGTCCCTTTAGCACCTGTCTTAGCTTGGGCTGCTATAACAACATTCCACAGGCTGGGGCGCTTTACACGGTGGATGTTTACTTCTCACAGTTCTGGAGGCTGAAATTCCATGATCCAGGTGCCGGCAGATTCGGTTCTTGGGGAAGACCATCTTCCTGGTTTATGGGCAGCCGCCTTCTCCCTGTCTGCTCACGTGGCCTTTCCTGGGCAGAGAGAGAGCTGTTTGTCTTCCACTTCCTACAGGGGAACTAGTCCCATAATGATGGTCCTGTCCTCATCACCTCATCTAAACCTGTTCACCTCCCATGGGCTCCATCTTCAGATCCTGTCACGTTGAGGGTCAAGGTCTCAGCATGCACATATCGGGGGGACACATTCAGCCCGTGAGAGCACCCCATTGTGAACCAGTGGCAGTGCTGCATCCTTGGGTGTTCTCACCTGTCTTGCTGGCACCCTGAGGTATGACCACTCTGCTAGTGCTTCTTTCATGAGTGTAGGCATGGTTACTGACATAGAAGCCTTAATAAAAGGATGGAATAAACCAGACCTTTTGTTTTGGATAGTTTTCTTAAAGGCATAGGGAAAGATACGGAGCAAGGGAAAAATCTAAATTACAGCTGAGGTGAGCAAGTAAACATGTATAATCTCCTTTTCCTTAATGGCAGAGTGTAAGGCTTCCCTGGTGGCTCAGATGGTAAAGAATCCACGTGCAGTACAGAAGACCCAGGTTCCATCCCTAGGTTGGGACGATCCCCTGGAGAAGGGAATGACAACCCTCTCCAGTCAGTATTCTTGCCAGGAGAATCCCATATACAGAGGGGCCTGGTGGGGCTATAGTCCATAGGGACGCAGAGTCCGACACCACTGAGCGACTAACAGCTTTCAAGAAGCAGCTTAAGAGAGCTGACTCCGCTTTCTTCCACATCTTTGTATGTCGCTGGCCACTGTTGTTCTTTCCTAACTAGCATGAAACGAATGAAAATGACCATTTCCTTGCTAATGTCCCACATGAAACATAAAGAAGCTGGAGGCCTGCACACTTACTCTGTAAACTAGGTCCTCAGTTTCCTCCTCTGACTCGGGAAGATTAACAACCAGCCACCGACTTGAATCAGTTGAGGTAATGCATGTGAAAGCATTTTGTAAACTGCCTTTGCTGAGCAAAGATGGGCTAGTCCAGCAACACCTGTCCTGCAACACTTGTCCTTCATGTACCTGTTAACAACTCAATACCACTCTGCTCTCTCTGCACTTCCTGTTAGTCTCAGGGTACAGGTAGGATCTACCGGGGTTATACGGAAAAGCTGTTTGAACCAGAAGCTTAGCAGTTATGGAACTCACTGTTTATCTTCATGGTTTCTGGGTCTTGGAAACATTGGGGGCCAGGTGGGTTCCTTTAGTACTGGACGGGTTCGTGATGATGTCCACTTTCTCTACAGCCCTGACACCTGTTTTGTCTGTCTTCACCCGAACAGGAGGAAATGTATCGGATTGAAGAGGAGCAGAGCTTTGAGGAACTGAAGATTTTGCGTGAACTGGTGCATGAACGGTTTCACAAGCAGGAAGAACTGGCAGAGGTAGGAGATCCTCCGAGAGAACCTGTGTTCACACCCAGCATGCTGAGTGCTTCTGGGGGCACAGAGAATGAGGAGTGGCACCTCATGCCCTGTCTCTGTCTTTGGTCCTCACGTGTGCTCATTTTGATTGACACAGAGCCTACGGGAGCCTCAGCTGGATCCTCTGGGAGACTCTCCTGGAGAGCCAGGCCCCGGGGGAGGCAGCGGGATGCTGCAGTACCTTCAGTCCTGGTTTCCCGGCTGGGGTGGCTGGTACGGGCAGCAGAGCCCTGAAGGGAAGCCAGTGGAGGGCCTGATGGCAGAGCCGCAGGAGCAGTGGACTCCCGAGGAGATCCTGGGTAAGGCGGCAGCTGGCTTTCATGTGCCCTTCTTGATTACAGTGAAGGGAGACACTTGGTTCACGGTTCACCTATTATTTGTGAAACTGGCCCATGGTATATTTCAAATTAGAAAAAAAAAAAAAGGTAGACATTTGTAACAGTTTGTCTCATGTTTATAGAGGCAGAGAGAGGTTTTTTAAAAAAATAATTTTCTTTATTTATATTTGGCTGTGCTGAACCTTTGTTGCTGTGTGGGCTGTTCTCTAGTTTCAGCTCGTGGGCTTCAGTAGTTGTGGCATGTGGGCTCGGTAGTTCCGGTTCCTGGGCTCTAGAGCACAGGCTTAATACTTGTGGCCCATGGGCTTAGTTGCTCTGCAGCATGTGGGATCTTCCTGGACCAGGGATCAAACCTGTGTCTCTTGCATTGGCAGGCAGATTCTTTACCACTGGACCTCCAGCGAAGCCTGAGAGTAGGTTTTAAGAGATATTTCATTTACAACTCCATTACTGAATTTGAATATTTACATGGTTTCAAACAGATCTGAGTGGCAGTGACTGTAAGAGAATTAAGTCTGAGCCAGTTCAAAAGTTTGAAACCCTGAGGACTTGAATACCAGTCCAGAATCACCCTTTAGACTCAGGCTGTCCTGTGTGGTAGCCACAGTCACAAATGGCTATTTAAATTTATTCAGATAAAATCAAAAATTCACTTCCTCAGTTGACTAGCCACATGAGCCACAGTGCTCAGAGCCTCCTGTGGTTAGTGGCCACCATGTGGACAGTGCGGTGTATAGAGCATTGCACTGTGTTGGGCAGTGCTGCCTTATACTGTGGTTTATCATGAATTTGACATTGCCCTTCGTTTGACAGTAAGTTGATCAGAGCCCTTGTAAAGGCAGTTAGAGTCATTTCATGTTGGTGAATAAAAGTCACCCATGACTTTGGAGTTCTTTCCTAAAGGGCAGATAATAGTTATATCATATCATTGAGACTGCCATCAGTGCTTTTTAAACTTTCCCACGTGTTTTCTTAAAGCCTCTTCTTCCTCATGTTCAGGCTCCGAGGAGTTTTTTGACCCTACTGCGGACGCCTCTTGTATGAACACATACACAAAGCGAGACCATGTCTTTGCGAAACTGAACTTGCAGCTGCAGCGAGGGACTGTGACTCTGCTGCACCAGGAGCAGGGGGCTCCCCAGATGAACCAGAGTGCTTTCATGCAGCTTGAGTTTTCAGGTGCTGCCCCCAAAATGCTTCCTGATGCTCTCTATCTCCCCAGACACCAGTGTCCACTTGAGTCTTGGTATTTGTGGTAGTTCTGTTGTAGAAAGTTGCCATGAGTACTGAGTCATGGCCCCTAGTGGAAACACAAGGTTAGGTGTCTGTAAGCATTTGGTGATCACATTCATCAGTAGATAAATACATTGTTCTCTGTGTCTGTGTGTTTAATGACACCTTATTTAATACATGTTGTTAATTCATTAATGGATCTCATGGCCAGCGACACTGAAACTGTAACTGATGTCTGAGTGAAGGTTATCTACTACATGTGTTTCCTCTGTAAAACACAGTGCTCCTGCACTGTGCTTGGGGGCCCTTTTAAACAGCGAAATCCCCAAAAAACAGCACAAAAATGCCAAAAGCTGGCACTAATTAGATCATGATAAGGGCACTGCTGTGAGCTGAAACAAGAAGGCAGATTGTTGCCTTGTTCAACTTCAACTAGAAATACGCACTTCAGGTGACTTGAATGCTCTGCACATGTCTGCAGAGCACTGTGAATGTGTTATTTTTGGGGTTACAGTAAATTTTAGTGAGTAGGTGAATTTGCAAATATGGAATCTGCAAATAATGAAAAATTTTTGACTTCTTTTTGTGAATTTGAATTGAAGGTATATAAATAAATGCCCAGATGTTAGTTATGTCTTCTCACAAATAGATTTATTGTAGTTCATAAAACAGCCACTTATCTGAGGTCTGGCGGTAGTTTAAAGGCAAGTGACCAAAAAAAAAAAGCCAGTTTTTGACTGGCTTTGACTTTGTAATCTTGAGAGCTGAGAAGTCATAAACTTAGTGTGAACTAGCAGATTGCTTGAACTGAATTGTGAAGTGCTCTGTTTAAAATTCATTGTGTTAGAAAGCTTCTGATATTCCTCACAAATTTACATCAGTGGACAGGAAAGCCTGACATGCTGCAGTCCATGGGGTTGCAAAGAGTCAGACATGACTGAGCGACTGAACTGAACAGAAGTAGACATATAGATATGTAGATAGGGTTATTTTGTTCCAGTTCGAAGGAGAAATAGTTCATGATATCTGATAGTTCACTCTAAAATCTAATATTTTTATATTAGATTTTATAATATTTTTATAAAGTATCTAATACTTTGAAAATACTTAAGGCTATGGTGGCATAGTATCAGCTCTTAACATTTATCTTCTGTAGGTGTAAAACTTCTAGCAGAATCCCTTCCTCGAAGAAACTCCTCCTTGCTCTTAGTCCGGTTGGGTGGACTCTTTCTTCGAGACCTGGCTACGGAAGGAACCATGTTTCCTCTTCTGGTCTTCCCTAATCCAGTACGTATAGCTGTATGATTCGTTCAGGGTGTTGGTGAATTGCCATCAGTTTTAGGCAAGCAATTAGTAATATTAACTTGATTTGTTCCGATATTTGATCATTTTGAGAGAGACACGATGATCAGACTATAACTAGAGTTAGATAAGTTTTTTGATTTTGTTACCATGTGTTGGTGGGATTTATGGCAGTGGCTTCCCCCCACCTGGTGTTGTAGCCACCTTAGAATAGTTGCCTGGATTTGGAAGAAAATGCTATCAGCACGACTATTTCCTGCATTTCAGGTTCAGTGTTTGAATTTCCTCTGTATCTTGACAGTGATTTTCATGCATTCTGATCCTTAGTCACTGATAGGACTTCTCATCTCTCTAGAGTTACAGAAGAACCACTTCAAGTTTTCTCTATATGTGTACTTTTTTATATATAATATTCTTCTTAGACGAGAAGATCTTTGATCTTACTGAGTTGGCAAGGATATGATCAGAAGAGTTGAATCTTTAGCTCCTTATTATGCTTCCCATAACTTTTTGGCTTAGGGGGTTGGTGATAGGGTGGGAGGGCAGAATCAAAGTGTGAAAAGCTGTGCACGTCCAGTCCTCGTTGAGCAGTAGTTCATGTAGTGCCGAGTGCAGAGCAGCAGCTGCCTGTACAGGCTGGGGAAGGCACAGACTGGAGGGCTCGGCCTCCAGGTCTGCATCCCCTGATGTCACGTGAGTTTTGATTCGACTGTGCTAAGTGAGAGTGACGCCAAAGGGTAAGATGAGAGAGAATGTGTGCACGGTGAATTGGCCCCTATCACCCTGACCTTTATGTGTTTTGTGTGTGTTCATCAGCAAAAGGAAGTTGGCAGAGTCTCCCAGTCTTTTGGACTCCAAACAACGTCTGCAGACAGAAGCCATCATTATCCTGGTAAACTGTCATGTGTTCTTAAATTCAACCTTAAAAATGCAGTGATTACAGATCAGTAGTCTTCGTCAGAGGTCAAAGAGGGAGTGAGTCCTGTTTTGTGCCCATGGGTTTGCTGTGTGGATCCTTATCTGACTTGGAGATGCCCCTGTGCTCTCCCTTGACTGGTGAGTGACTGGAGCAACTCACAGGGCCTCCGGGTCTGGGGTTCCATGATGGGAGTGAATACAGCAACTTGGTCTTGAGGAGTCCTGTTGATACCTAGAGGCAGTCCTTATTGGGCTCTCTATTTTATAAAGTTTTTGAAAACGAGACTTAATTGGAAAATAATTGAGGAAATGTCTTTTTTTCCCCCAGAATTCTTTGCCAGTTATAAAGAATAAGGTGATTGTTTTGCTGTGTTCTATTTATTTTTTTTCCCCTCTGGTTCTTTTCCTCTAGCTGCAGACCCAGATGACCCGGTTTTTGAGATGCTGTACGAGAGAAATCCAGTGCACAGCCATTTTGAGAGGCGGCTGAATGTCAGCACGAGGCCCTTGAACATCATATATAATCCCCAGGCTATTAAAAAAGTGGCAGACTTTTTCTACAAGGGAAAGGTTCATACCTCAGGTTAACTTTTTTGTTTGATTATGTTACTTTCTAATGACCTCTTTGTTGTCGCTTCTGGGACAAGGGTTATTATACATTCCGGTGACCTGGTAGTGCTAGAAAAGGCCTGACAGTAAGTGGAAGGGTTGTCCTTCGATACTGAATCAAAGTGAATATCCTTGGAAAGTTGCTCTTCCAAGGGGAATCAATGACTTAATATTTTTTCTTTCTTTGCCTTCATTTAGCATGCATTTAAAATACTTTCCAACTATTACGACAGTGGTTTCCTTGGCTACCCAGGATATTTTAGGCCAGAGAATTTAGGAGGAATGTTCAAGAATTTTCTGCTAGATGAGAGTGGTCTGTTTTACTTGTTTGGTGCAGCGATATATACTGCAGAGGTTGTCATTGGACTCTTCTGTGCACTGGTATACATATGTCTGCCTTTGTCTCCCAAAAAGATTTGAGACAGTATATGCAAAAAAAGCAATTCTGTTGATAGAGAAATCGATAAAACGATAGTGCTTTCCTAAATATATCCGTCACTCCTCTTTCATAAGAGTTGTTTTAGTTTTTGATCCAGTTTTTGAGTCTTTTCATGCCTGGAAAATCCCACGGATGGAGGAGCCTGGTAGGCTGCAGTCCATGGGGTCGCTAAGAGTCGGACACGACTAAGCGACTTCGCTTTCACTTTTCACTTTCATGCATTGGAGAAGGAAATGGCAACCCACTCCAGTGTTCTTGCTTGGAGGATCCCAGGGACGGGGAGCCTGGTGGCTGCCGTCTGTGGGATCACACAGAGTTGGACACGACTGAAGTGACTTAGCAGCAGCAGCAGCATGTACATGAATGTGTGTGCATGCTTAGTTGCTCTTTGCGACCCCATAGACTGCAGCCCACCAGGCTCCTCTGTCCGTGGAATTTTCCAAGCAAGGATACTGGAGTGGGTTGCCATTTCTTCCTCTAGGGGATCTCCCCCACCCTGGGATTGAACCCATGTCTCCTTCATAGGCAGGTGGGTTCTTTACTACTGAGCCCTCTGGGAAGCCCCTTTCATGTAGACGGTGACCATAAATGTCTTAGCTTCATTGCTCTGACACTGATGGAACGTAGAAGGCAAATCCTCCTAAATTCCAGTTTCCCTTTCAGTAATGATCATGCTTTTAAGGATTTTGAAATATAATACTTTAGAATCTTTCAGAAAATGATTCTAGAAATTCTGATAACTTAGATACCCACCTCTTATGTACTACCTTTCTCTGCATGGCTGTCCCTCACTGTCTTTGCCACTTTCCTGTGACCCCAGCTCAGGCTGGAGTAAGGAACTCCTGTTGTACAGACTGTTTTTTAGCTTTGGTGGAAATTCCTGGTGAGAGTAGATGTTGCAGCGCTTTCTTTCACCCAACCATAAGAACATTCTGACTCTTGGATATTTCCAATCTGGCAGGTTTTGGTTATCAATCTGAACTTGAGTTGAGAGTGGCTGAAGCTGCGCGAAGACAGTACAACAGACTGAAGATGCAGACCAAGGCAGAAATCCGACAGACTCTTGACCGATTGCTAGTGGGTGATTTCATTGTAAGTGGACATAACGAATGCTCCTTTTGGGGGTGGGGGTGGGAAGAGGAAGGCATTCTTTTTGGGAAATTCTTTATCTATAGTAGAGAGTCATGCTTGTATCAATTACACTAATAAGTAAGCAGAATCTATGAAATACTTATCAGCTAGCAAAAAGTAAAATCCCATGTCTTTTACAGTCAGGGTGTAATAAATAAAAACAAATGACTGAGACTAGATCATCTATTATTTCTTCCTTGTTTCTGTCTTAGAACATTCTCAAGACTTGTCTTTGTTCCATTTTCTAGACCTGACATTTTGTAAATATTTCAATTAAGAACACCCCCTTTTACTTACTGTTATCAGAAGAAAAACTATTGGAATGATGCCCCAGTAACTTTTTGTTTTAAAGATTTGTTTGTTTACTTTTTTGGCTGTGGTGGGTCTTTGTTGCTGCATGTGGGTTTTTCCGGTTGAGGCGAGCAGGGTCTACTCTTTGTTGTGGTGCACGGGCTTCTCAGTGCAGTGGTTTCTCTTGTTGTGGAGCATGGGTTCTAGGTGTGTGGGCTCAGGAGCTGTGGCTCGTGGGCTTAGTTGCTCCGCTGCATGTGGGATCTTCCCGGACCAGGAATTGAACCAGTGTCCCTTGAATTGCAAGGAGGATTCTTAACCACCGGTTCACCAGGGAAGCCCGATACCTCCATTTTGATTCCTGGGAGTGATGATCACTTTGTGATGCCGAATGCCCAGCTGACATGAGGACGCTTGTGCACAGGAAGAGCCAAGAAACATCTCAACAGTCCAGCTAAACTGAGTTTCTGACCCTGTGGCCTGGGGATGTGCTGCTCAGATGCAGCAGTAGGTGTACCACTCAGAGGGTAGCTTGTAGTTGGTGCAGAGCCAGCTGGGAGTGTAAGGGATGGCAGAAATGTTCAGGGGCAACACTTAGGGGTTTGTAGTATGGGATGCAGAATTTGTTCTGTTTTTTGTTTTTGCATGTGTTTCAATACAAATAACAGCATTTAGTACTTCTGATTATCTTAGACCAAGAGGTTTCTCTTTCATGGCATTTATATAAATTATCTTTTACTACTACATATAATTTACCAAATGTTACTATTACTACATGTAGTTATATAAATTATATTTATATAGTATATATAAAATGTATAAATTATATATTTACAATACTAGGATATGGAAGCAACCTAGATGCCCATTGACAGATAAATGGATAAATAAGTTGTGGTACATACACACAATGGAATATTACTCAGCTATGGAAAGAAATGCATTTGAGTAGTCAGTTCTAATGAGGTGGATGAATCTAGAGCCTATTATACAGAGTGAAGTAAGTCAGAAAGAGAAAGATAAATACCGTATATTAAGGCATATAAAGGCAAAGGAACCAGAGATCAATTGCCAACATCCGCTGGATCATCAAGAAAGCAAGAGAGTTCCAGAAAAACATCTATTTCTGCTTTATTGACTATGCCAAAGCCTTTGACTGTGTGGATCACAACAAACTGTGGAAAATTCTTCAAGAGATGGGAATACCAGACCACCTAACCTGCCTCTTGAGAAACCTATATGCAGGTCAGGAAGCAACAGTTAGAACTGGACATGGAACAACAGACTGGTTCCAAATAGGAAAAGCAGTATGTCAAGGTTGTGTATTGTCACCCTGCTTATTTAACTTCTCTGCAGAATACATCATGAGAAACGCTGGTCTGGAAGAAACACAAGCTAGAATCAAGATTGCCAGAAGAAATCTCAATAACCTCAGATATGCAGATGACACCATCCTTATGGCAGAAAGTGAAGAGGAACTCAAAAGCTTCTTGATGAAAGTGAAAGAGGAGAGTGGAAAAGTTGGCTTAAAGCTCAACATTCAGAAAATGAAGATCATGGCATCTGGTCCCATCACTTCATGGGAAATAGATGTGCAAACAGTGTCAGACTTTATTTTTCTGGGCTCCAAAATCACTGCAGATGGTGACTGCAGCCATGAAATTAAAAGATGCTTCCTCCTTGGAAGGATAGTTATGACCAACCTAGATAGCATATTCAAAAGCAGAGACATTACTTTGCCAACAAAGGTCTGTCTAGTCAAGGCTATGGTTTTTCCAGTGGTCATGTATGGATGTGAGAGTTGGACTGTTAAGAAAGCTGAGCGCCGAAGAATTGATGCTTTTAAACTGTGGTGTTGGAGAAGACTCTTGAGAGTCCCTTGGACTGCAAGGAGATCCAACCAATCCATCCTAAAGGAGATCAGTCCTTGGGTGTTCATTGGAAGGACTAATGCTGAAGCTGAAACTCCAATACTTTGGCCACCTCATGCGAAGAGTTGACTCATTGGAAAAGACTCTGATGCTGGGAGAGACTGGGGGCAGGAGGGGAAGGGGACGACAGAGGATGAGATGGCTGGATGGCATCACCAACTCAATGGACATGAGTTTGGGTAAACTCTGGGAGTTGGTGATGGACAGGGAGGCCTGGCATGCTGCGATTCATGGGGTGGCAAAGAGTTGGACACAACTGAGGGACTGAACTGAACGGAACTGATGGCATCTGGAAAGATGGTACAGACAGTTCTACGTGCAGGGCGGCAAAAGAGACACAGACATAAAGAACAGACTCTTGGACTCAGTTGGAGACGGTGAGGTAGGATGATTTGAGAGAATAGTATTGAAACATACACATTACCATATGTAAAATAGACAACCAGTGTAAGTTTGATGTATGACTCAGGGCACCCAAAGCTGTTGCTCTCTGACAACCTGGAGGGATGGGGTAAGGACGGCAGTGGGAGGGGAGTTCATGATGGAGGGGACACATATATACTTATGGCTGATTCACATTGATGTATGGCAAAAACCATCACAGTATTGTAATTGTCCTCCAATTTAAATAAATTGAAACAATATATAAATTGTTTTTTACTGTATATAATCCTCTTTGATAGCATTTATATAAATTAGCTAATTTATATAACAAATTCATGGGAAGAGCCATTAACAAATTAATGAATTGTCCCTTTTTTATATTTAAAATGTCAAAGCTTATGTTTTTCAGTAAGATATTTTGGCCTGAAAGTTCGTGCTTAGCAATGTCCATGAATAAATAAAAATATTTAGATTTCTCATTTATTTGAATTCCATAATTTCTACAATACTTTTAAAGTATTAAGTCTTTAGAAATAAGACCTTTCTTAAACCATCGATCATCAGAATCAAATAGCAAGCAACGCCCAAACCAGTAATTTGCACATTTTTCTTGCCCACTTCAGCCGTTTTCCTGTGGTAATGTCTCATATCCTTAAGCATTTGGATCCACTTTTATTTTAAATGTTTTGCTTTAATACCATAGACCATTAGGTCATCCTGTGATCCTAGTGTGACCTTCAGGGAGGCTTGAGCTCCAGCTGATAAAAGTGCCCACTCTTAGCTGTTGTAGTTCAAGGCTATTTAATTGTGGTTGATTCTATTTTTATAGGAGGAGAGTAAACGGTGGACTGTGAGACTGGACATTTCTGCCCCTCAAGTGATATTTCCTGATGACTTTAAGTTCAAGAATCCCGTGTTGGTTGTTGTGGATCTAGGAAGAATGCTGTTGACCAACACCCAAGGTACAGTGTGAATGTGAAGTAATAAAGGCATATCTTGGCAGATTGATCTCTCTCTCTCATTGAACCAAGTAAAGCTTAAATAGAGGTTTATTTAACGTTTCTAGGCTCCAAAGTTAACTTGTTACTTTTTTATATAGTAGTTTTATTGAGATCCATTTGAAAATGTACAATTCAGTTGTTTTTGGTATATTCATAAAATGGTACAGCTCTCACTGTTATCTAATTCTGGAACATTTTCTTTGTCCCAAGAAGACATTCTAGACCCATATTCTCTATTACCACCTCTCCTAGCCTTTGCTAACCACTGATCTTTCTATCTCTGTTTATTTGCCTGTTCTGAACAGTTCATGTAAATAGAATCATGTAATATGAGACCTTTTATGTATGACTTCTTTCACTTAGTGTTTTCAAGGTTTATCCATTTTGTGAAAAAAGGGAAAGTGAAAGTGTTAGTCACTTAGTTGTGTCTGACTCTTTTTGACCCCTTGGACTGTAGCCCGCCAGGCTCCTCTGTCTTTGGAATTCTCCAGGCAAGAATACTGGAATGGATAGCCATTCTGTTCTCCAAGGGATCTTCCCAACCCAAGGGACTGAGCCCTGGTCTCCTGCATTGTAGGTAGATTCTTTATCATCTGAGCCACCAGGGAAGCCCTGTAGCATGTTATCAATACTTCATTTCTGTTTGCAGCTAAATGATGTTCCCTTGTATTGATATACTACATTTTATAATATTTATCCACTCATCAGTTGGTGGACATTTGGTTGTTTCTACTCTTTGGCTGGTATGAGCTTGGCCCTAAGGGGATGTGTAAAGGGAATTACATCCGAAGAAAAGGATCACACAACCTCAGAAAGTACCTACTTGGATTTATAAAACACTAACATGGGACAGAGACACAGGTGACCAAACCCAGGGACGTGTTTTTGTAGTTGTCGCGACACTGCTCAGGTGCCGAAGAGAGGGGTTGAGTGAATTTGGGGCTGGAAACTTGACATATTAAGCAATTACTGCTCGCCAAGTGCTGATCTAAAACTCGGGTATTGTGTTGAGGAGGCAGAGGAAACCTCTGTTCTTTTGGAAACTTCTAGTTGGGGGGACAAAACAAACACATAGATGAATACAGGAAAAAGTAAACAAATAAGGAGGGTTGGTGATGGCAGCTCATGCAGTGCAGCTCAGATGTTGGGGGGCGGGGGGACAGTGTCTAGAGGGCATTGTTCGTTTCTGCACCCTGACATGTGTTCCTGTGTTAGCAGGTCTCCATCTTTCCTCATGTTCCATGAACTTTTACTCTTTGTGTTTTGATTTCCAAATCAGTAGATAAGTTCACTCTGAATACATGGGAAATACAGAATACTATGCTAAGAGTTTTCATCCGTTTATTTTTTAAATCAGGGCTCTTGATTCTTTCGTGTTGTCGTTCAGCCTCTTAAGTTGTGTCCGACTCTTCTCTACTTTTCTTAATTATTACATTAAATGGGGGAGGAAGGCAAGAGCCGACATGTACTTTAAATCTTCTGTTTTCATCTGCAGATGACTCCAAGAGGAAGAGTGGGGACGGGTCAGCATTGGAAGAGAATCAGTTCAGTGATGATGAATATAAGACCCCTCTTGCCACACCTCCCAATACCCCACCTCCTGAGACTAGCAGCAGTAATGGGGAGAAAACACCTCCATTTTCTGGAGTCAAGTTCAGTGAAGAGCAGCTTCAAGCACATCTCATGAGCACGAAGATGTACGAGAGGTACTCGCTGTCCTTTCTCGACCTGCAGATCATGGTTGGACGCGTGAAGGACAACTGGAAGCATGTCCAGGATATTGATGTGGGACCGACCCATGTGGTCGAGAAATTCAACGTTCACCTCCAGTTAGAACGTCGATTGATTTATACATCAGATCCCAAGTACCCTGGAGCCGTCCTCTCAGGCAACCTACCAGACCTGAAGATCCACATCAATGAAGATAAAATATCTGCTCTGAAGAATTGTTTTGCTCTCCTGACCACCCCAGAAATGAAGACTTTTGACTCTCAGATGAAGGAGAAGATTTTTCCCCAAGGGGGACAGCGGGGAAGTTTGCAAGACTCTGTGATGAACTTGACCCAGAGCATTGTGATGTTGGAGCAGCATACTCGGGAGGTCTTGGTGGAGTCACAGCTCCTCCTGGCGGAGTTTAAGGTGAATTGCATGCAGCTTGGTGTTGAGAGCAACGGCCGGTACATCTCTGTGCTCAAGGTGTTTGGCACCAATGCTCACTTTGTGAAGAGGCCTTATGATGCTGAGGTCTCCCTCACCGTTCATGGTTTGCTCCTGGTGGACACCATGCAGACGTATGGCGCTGATTTTGACCTTTTGATGGCCTCCCACAAGAACTTGAGCTTTGATATCCCGACAGGAAGCCTCCGGGACAGCAGGGCCCAATCTCCCGTCTCTGGGTCCAACGTGGCCCACTTCACGAGTGCTGCCACACGGAACAACCAGTCAGCCACTAGTATTTCTCTGGACAGAGTTCTCACCAAAGAACAAGAGTCCCTCATAAAACTGGAATATCAGTTTGTGAGTTCAGAGTGCCCGTCCATGAATTTGGATAGCACTCTTCAGGTGATTTCATTGCAGGTGAATAATTTGGATATCATCCTAAATCCAGAGACAATTGTGGAGCTGATTGGTTTTCTTCAAAAATCTTTTCCCAAGGAAAAAGATGAGTTGAGTCCTCAACCTTTAATGACTGATTTTGAAAGAAGCTTTAGGGAACAGGGAACTTACCAATCTACATATGAACAAAACACGGAGGTTGCGGTGGAAATCCACAGACTTAACCTGCTGCTCCTTCGGACGGTGGGAATGGCAAATGGAGAGAAGTATGGCAGAAAGATTGCAACAGCGAGTATAGGTGGCACCAAAGTTAATGTCTCCATGGGCAACACATTTGACATGAATGGTTCTCTCGGCTGTTTGCAGCTTATGGATTTGACACAAGAGAATGTTAAGAACCAATATGTTGTCAGCATTGGAAATTCCGTAGGCTATGAAAATATCATCAGTGATATTGGCTTCTATGAATCTGTATTTGTCAGAATGGAAGACGCAGCCCTCACTGATGCTCTGAGTTTCACCTTTGTTGAGAAATCTAAACAGGAATGTTTTCTCAACCTCAAGATGGCCTCCTTGCATTACAACCACTCCGCTAAATTCTTGAAGGAGCTGACGTTGTCCATGGATGAGCTGGAAGAAAATTTTCGAAGTATGCTGAAAAGCGCAGCCACCAAAGTCACCACGGTCCTAGCCACTAAGACAGCTGAGTACAGTGAGATGGTATCACTCTTTGAAACTCCCAGGAAGGCCCGGGACTCCTTTTTCTTAGAAGAAAATGAACCATATGGGTTTGGCCTAGGTGCGTCTCATTCTGACACCGTAAAGCTCATCTTGAACATAAACATTGAATCGCCAGTGGTTTCCATCCCTCGGAAGCCTGGGAGTCCCGAGTTGTTGGTAGGACACTTGGGACAGATCTTCATCCAGAATTTTGTGGCAGGAGATGATGAATCCAGAAGTGACCGTCTGCAAGTAGAAATCAAAGACATTAAATTATATTCTTTGAACTGCACCCAGTTGACAGGCAGAGAGGGCCCCGGGCCGGAAATGAGCCGGGCGTTCTGCCCTCTGTCTGGGTCTGCCAATGCCAATAGTCAGGAAGAAGCTCACTTCACCCGACATGATTTCTTTGAATCTTTGCATAGAGGTCAAGGTGAGGCATGGGTATCTTTATTCTCATTTTGTTTAGATTCCAGAGCCAGCTATGAAGGTAGTACCTGGCTTAAACTAACAACAAAAACCTTTCTTTTAGAATTACCCTGAGTGAATATTTAAGAAGTTAAAATAGAATTTTAAGAGAATGCTTTCATATTACGTTTGAATGTTTGCACCTTTTCCCACTGAATGCCATTTTTGGCAAAATAAGGATTTTTTAAGTGGCCCCCTTGGGTGAGTGTTCATTCACTGGGATTCAGTGGGTGGATTCTGTTAGAGTATTATGTAATTTAGTCAGATGCATCTGACTTTTTCATTCCTAAGCTGTAGATCTTTCCTAGTTAAATATTGTAGTCTAAGATAGCTGGAGGGATTGACAGAAATAGAATGTGCAATTTAGTCTGTGGATGTTATGGTCTCTGTTGGCTATCCTGCCATCTTGTGTAATGGTTTGGTGCAGGGTTCTAGGAAGCTTGTGTTTATGTATTCTCAATCTGATCTGCTAAAACCAAGCAGTTCAATCTGTTAGTCTTGGCATCTATAGAAATCAGCTAAGCTATATTGATTGGTGAAGATATTAATGCCTTTGAGAACTCCTATGGTTCTCAGATGTTAACACACTGATTCCTTTTTACATAGTTACCGAAAGATTGCTTTCTCTGCTTGGGTTAAAAGTTGTTCACTTAGAGTTCTCTGTTGTCCTTGATTCTGAGTTAGGCCCAATAAGAGGGATCAATCTAAAGCTGATTGATGAGCAATTTTGTTTGGAAAATGCCAGCTTGGGAGGTTAAGAGAAGCTTACTGAGGACCCTTGCCTGGGTTAATGTTCACTGCACCGTATTTTGAAACCATCAAATGGAGCCTGTTATGAAAATAGCTGTAACATGCTCTTTATGTGTAAATTTATCTTATACCCTTGCTTGCTGTGAGTTTTGGTCTTGGAATAGTTGCCAGGGTTTGTACTCAATCGCAGACCCTCGGCGCCAGGCTAACCTGCCTTCGTGGTCAAAGAGCAACTCCTGGCTTGTTATAGACCCTCACTTGGTCAGCAGCGACACAATCAGTCTGAGTGTTTCTAGTCGGTCATTTCTTCTCTCTTACGCCAGCTTTTCACATCCTCAACAACACGACCATTCAGTTTAAACTGGAGAAGATCCCTATAGAGAGAGAATCTGAACTGACTTTCTCACTTAGTCCAGATGACCTGGGAGCTTCTAGCATCATGAAGATTGAAGGAAAATTTGTTAATCCGGTTCAAGTAAGCACGCTATTGATTTTTATGTCAGGACAGTTGAAGTCATGTAATGATTTTATATTTGTTATATACATGTGTTATATTTATGTCTTGTTATATTTTGTATATATAAAATGTTGGAAGGAAAATATAAATTCAAAGAGATATTGTTGATGCACATTATTGTCAATAACTTGTTCTAATAAGCATGGTATCCTTTTATCATGTCCTTCTATCACTGAATCAGTCTTTGTTAGCTTCTTCATGTGGAGGGGTGAATTATAGAGTGGAAGAGGGCAAATCGTTAATTCTGTTGCCATTAAGAAATGAGGAAAATTATTGCTTAAAAAGTCAGGATCCCTCTTTCCCAGAGTGTTATAATTCTTGTCACACTTTTGGCATATGTGGCCCACCTATAAAACAATCTGATTATCTGAGCTGTTGACAGATCCTTTCAAGGGAGAATTAGTCTTGCCCTCATTGAAATGAAATGGTCCAGGGTGTGTGTGTGGTATGTATGTATACATCTTTCATCCTTTTTCCTTCAAAAGTGTCATTTTTCCTGCTTTCACAGGCCAGAGAGCAAAAAGCATAACATTATAAAACAGCAAGGATAGGCAGGACCTTAGGACAGTGCACAGGATCTAGAGCAGTGACTGGTCATTAGTTTGGCAGCTGCTCTGCAGTAACCCAGGGGTGCTGTTAACAGAACATGTGTAGCTTTTGACATCAGTACTTTCTGGATATGGGTCTCTGGTTGAGAGAACTTTCCCTGAATCTTTTTCTTTTTGGCTTTTAAGGTTTTTCTCTTTTAAACTTTTCCTTCAATTTCTGTAGTTTTGTGGGGTTAGAAAGAATGATTGTGCAGATTCAGGCCTACATTTACCAGCACTTATTGAACATTTATTGTGTGAAGATTATTCCGTGAGGTACTTGGGGACAGCCTTGTCAATGGACACAGGTCAGAGAGAGGCAGAGTGTAAGGACGAAAAAGAAAGAAAGAGGGGATCCTTGCTGTCAACTAATTTAAAACATCTTGGAGAGTTGATATATAGCAGAAACCAAGGCGATATTGTAAAGCAGTTATTCTCCAATTAAAAATAAATAAATTGAAATAAAATATATCTTATAAATTATATTTTAAAAAAACCACTTGGGTAAAGTCATACAAAATTTGTGGGCAGTGCATATGAATGCATTTGACAGTAGCAGTGGAATAACTGAATTTTTCTCTTCGAATGCAGGTGGTGTTAGCAAAGCATGTATATGAGCAGGTTTTACAAACGCTGGACAATCTGGTGTATAGTGAAGATCTGAATAAGTTTCCAGTCAGTGCAGCCTCCTCACCCTGCCCTAATTCTCCTCTGCCTCCCCTCAGTACCTGTGGAGAACCTTCCGCTGAAAGGAAGGAGAATGGATTGTTCAGCCACTCCAGTCTTTCTAACTCTTCTCAAAAGTCCTTGTCTGTGAAGGAAGTCAAATCCTTTACCCAGATTCAAGCCAACTTTTGTATATCAGAGCTTCAAGTTCAGCTAAGTGGAGATCTGACCTTGGGGGCCCAGGGTCTTGTGAGCTTAAAATTTCAGGATTTTGAGGTGGAATTCAGTAAAGACCACCCCCAGACTCTGTCCATTCAGATTGCCCTGCGCTCTCTGCTGATGGAGGACTTACTGGAGAAAAATCCAGATTCCAAATATAAGAACCTGATGGTGTCTCGGGGAGCCCCAAAGCCATCTAGTTTAGCACAAAAAGAGTATCTCTCTCAGTCTTGCCCTTCTGTGTCCAACGTGGAGTATCCAGACATGCCTCGGTCTCTCCCTTCTCATATGGAGGAAGCTCCCAATGTATTTCAGCTGTATCAGAGACCCACCTCGGCCTCCCGGAAGAAGCAAAAGGAAGTCCAAGACAAGGACTATCCCTTGACCCCACCTCCTTCTCCAACGGTAGATGAGCCCAAGATACTTGCGGGAAAGAGTAAATTTGATGATTCCTTGGTCCATATCAATGTATTCCTGGTGGATAAGAAGCATCCAGAATTCTCTTCCAGTTACAATCGAGTTAACCGGAGCATTGATGTTGATTTTAACTGCTTGGATGTGCTGATCACACTGCAGACCTGGGTCGTGATCCTAGATTTTTTTGGAATTGGCTCCACTGCAGACAACCATGCGATGAAGGTGCCGCCTGAGGACGTCCTACAAAACGTAAAGTCAGAATCAAGTGCGTTAGCAGAGTCTGAACTTCAGGAGCCAGTTAACACCAAACTGGATCTCAAGGTATCAGTTCCCTTAGGCTCTTGTTCTGAGTATGAAGGTGGGCTTGTTTACTTAGATGCTCTCACTGTGTATTTATGCCAGAAAATCGATACCTCACAGAGGAGATACGTGGTCTTTTGGATGTCTATTCCTAAAGGGTAGACGTTAATATCTCAGAAAAGGTTTTAGCATTAATCCCATCTGGAGGCAGGGGAAATAAATGGTTTCAGTGACTTCTTGTCTTTCCTTTGGGCTGTAAAATTCAGTGGAATTATTTAGCTTCTTTATGCCTCTGTTTCCTTATCTTCCATTGTCTGATTATGGTAACTAAATGAGGAAATTGCTTGAAGCACCTGGCAATGTGTCTAGCACATAGTAACCATGTTACTATGTAACTAGTAACTAGTACAGAGTAGCTATTTTTAAATGTGCCTTTTATTATCATCTCCCTCTCACTCAGAACATTATTGGCTTTTAGTGAGAGCAAGAGTACAGGTGTCTTAAATGTCAGACTGCCTGGATTTGAAAGCTGGCATTTTTGTTGTAACCACACAGATGTTTGGCTGTGGACAAACCATTTAACCTCTTTCTCCCTCAAGTTTTTCATCAGTAAACAGAGATTGTTTAATGGTGCCTGTGTCATTGGATTGTGGAAGTTCAATGAGATGACCTAGGTATGGCCCTCCTCACGTTCGTGACAGAAATGATCATTCAGTGAATGGTACCTTCCATGCTTCTTCCTCCCATGCAGTTGTCTATAGAAGCCAAGTTAGGGTCTCCTAGAGTGTTCCACATTCTGGATTTGTCTGTTTCTTTATGGTACATTTGACTCCTCTCATCCTCTAATTTTAGAAATGGAAGTTAGCTCTAAAGACTTGATCAGATCCAGGTCCGACACTTCATAGGTGGTGCTGAGTGCTTCCTGTTGCGTTATACCAGGAGGTCTACAACACCCAGTCATCCCACTTTCAGTGATGCTAGCTAGGATCCATGCTGAGAGTGGGCTCAGGTGCTGACAGCTGGATTCCTCCAAACAAAGCGTATTTGCATTATTTTGGTGATGAAGTGACTAGAGGTTTGTTTTTTTTTTCCACTTCCCCCTTCATGATAACTCATTCCCTTGAGATCCTTCTGTCATCCATGTCCAGAAGCCACTGCAAAGGGACCCCTCATGCCACTGGAGTGGCCCCCATGGTCACTGCTCCATCTGTAATAATTCCCTCCTTTTTTCTCTTCATTCCTTGAATGTTTTTTCTCCTTCCTTTTCTCCTGCTATTTTCTTTCCTTTTCCGTTGTTTTTTTTTTTTTTTTCATTTATCAGACGTATGCTGAACACCTACTTTGTTGTTGTTCAATTGCTAAGTCATGACCAGCTCTTTGCAACCCCACGGACTGCAGCACGTCAGGCTTCCCTGTCGTTCACTATCTCCCGGGGTTTGATCAAACTCATGTTCATTGAGTCGGTGATGCCATCCAACCATGTCATCCTCTGTCATGGTAGGCATTAAAGATAAGGGGTGCATTTCACCGGCTCTGCCATTCGGGAGCAGAGAGTGTGAACTGGGATGTGAGCTTCTGTCCTTCTCTTCCCTCCTTTCTTCTCTTCAGCCGATGCCTTACCCAGTGATGGCACTCAGGGGTATCTGCCTCCATAAATCGTAGACACAGAGTCCTTTTTGTAGCTAAAATGACAGAATTATGTTACTGGATTTATTTGTTTCCAAGAATGCTGTTCCTAAAACAGGATTTTGGTTTTCTTCTATTGGTGGTTGGCTCTGGGGAAGAAAATCTTTGATTGTGCTTCTAAGTGAAGTCCCAGTTGGTCACCAGGGGCTTCTACTAAATATTAGTCTGAAGACATTAAACATTAAGTGTATTTATCACTTCGCTTTGACAAATTCTTAGGGTACACTTAATGAATCTGTATGAGTGATTACAGAATAGTGCAATATTAGAGATAAATGCTGAAAGGGGAAAAATTGTTTTATAATGTAAAACATTTTACTGACAAACAATAGATGAAGCCCAAAGAAAGCATCCCCCCCCAAAAACCAAAAAGCCAACCAACCAACATACAAAACAAAAAAAGAGAGAGAAGAAAGAAAAAAAAAAAAAATTTAAAGAGAACAGACGAGGCGACCACAGAGAAGACACCACAGAACCTGGGTTTTAGATTGCCCAGTCAAGTTCTTTTCCTATCAGCTCTCTCCTCTTATGTGGTTTGACTGGCTAAGAAAAGTTGAAATGAATTTGGTATCAGTTGGACAAAAAGGTTTATCTTCAGCTTTCCCGAGACTTGTAGCATCTTTCTTGATGCCATTTGTCTGAAAGGTACCTTTTCCTCCGAGTAACATTCGCCTTGCCTTACCTCCTGTGTTCTTAGGTTCATTCGCTTTCTCTCGTGCTGAATAAGACCACCAGTGAGCTTGCCAAGGCGAATGTGTCCAAATTAGTGGCACACCTGGAAATGATTGGTAAGTGGAGAAAATCAGACTTGGGGAATCTGGGAAGAATTTGAACATCCTGCTCACAAATCTAATTGTCTTCACAGATGCTAAGTAAGGTGTGGCTCAGTGGCTGGGTTGTGGTTGCTGGTCTGGCCAGGACGGGTGGTGGTGGTTTCTAGATACTGGTTTATGGATCAGAATCATCTGCTAGAAATGCAGCTGTCTGGCACAGCTCCCTTCCCATCCCAAGACTCTGATTCTGTGGGTTGGGATGGGACCCTGGGATCTATCTGAGTTTTAAAAAAGCTCTCTGGATGACTATATAATTTCTTTGTCTAAAGTTTGGACATGTTGGAACGTGAAAGGGGGCATTGTTAATAATTACAACTGGGAAAACGGCATATAACAGGGGCTGCCTCTGGGAAATCAGGCCATATGTTCACTCTGTTGCCATAATTGGGGGGAACACCTAAGAGGGGGTGGGCTTCCCTGATAGCTCAGTTTGTAAAGAATTTGCCTGCAATACAGGAGACCCTGGTTTGATTGCTGGGTCAGGAAGATATACTAGAGAAGGGATAGGCTACCCACTCCAGTATTCTTGGGCTTCCCTTGTGGCTCAGTTGGTAAAGAATGCGCCTGCAATGCAGGAGACCTGGGTTCAATCCCTGGATTAGGAATATCCCCTGGAGAAGGGAACAGCTACCCACTCCAGTATTCTGGCCTGGAGAATTCCATGGACTGTATAGTCCATGGGGTCGCCAAGAGTCGGACATGACTGAGCGACTTTCACTTTACTGAGAGGGGGTGGTTTAAGCAGGGAGATATTGTAGCAAAGCTGGCATTCTTCCTAATGGGATGCAATAGGCTGTAATCCTTAGTAGAACACAAGTGAAGAGCTACATTAAGCTCTAAAGTGGAGGAATTTACAAAGTGAGCATAAAATACTGCTCCTTCCTTAAGCAACTGGTGATAAAATAAGAAGACTACAAAGCTCAAATGTTGACTCTGTAGTAAAATAAGAATGTCTTTTGGGGAAATGATGAACTAAAATTGGTTTCATTCCTGGTATAAATTAATTTATAAAAGGTTCCTAGAAGAGATGAGTCCTTTGAATTGGGAGAAGCTTGGGTAGGATAAGTTTCCCTGGTGGCTCAGAGGGTAAAGCGTCTGCCTGCAATGTAGGAGACCTAGGTTTGATCCCTGGGTTGGGAAGATCCCCTGGAGAAGGAAATGGCAACCCACTCTGGTACTCTTGCCTGGAAAATCCCATGGATGGAGAAGCCTGGTAGGCTACAGTCCATGGAGTCGCAAAGAGTTGGACACAACTTCACTTTTCTGAGTGACTTCACTTTTTTTGGGGGGCGGGTGGGTATTTTTGTTAGAGGACATTCGGAACCAAAAATAAGTATGTGTCTTCATTGGGAGCAGAACTAGCCTGCCAAATACATACACCTCAGTCATTGTTTTGTTGTTAATTATGATGACAAAATTTGTTTTACATAAGCAACAGTTCAGAATATTCCTTTTCAGTATCTACCCCATGTTAAGAATGATTCATATAGGTTCATAGCCCAGGGGTGCATGTTTTAACATTTCCTCTTTCTTATGCCCACCTTCCAGGAGCTTCACTTGTGTAATATTGGAGTAGTTTCAAATCTGTGTCTTCAGTGTCTTATTTTATTAATGTCGCCTTTTAATTAAATATCACTAAAACCCATTTAATACTGCCTGATTAATACATCTCTGAGATTTTTTCCTTTATTCTTTTATCTGTAGTATAAAATAGACCTTATGCTGTTTTGCTAATTCTAATTAGTGGTCTGATCTCAGAAGAGAGCATGTTTCTATCTGTATTTGTAAATATTTTATCCTTTAATTTATGTTTACCCTTAATTTCTTCCCCCTTATAAGTGTTAAAGTGTGATACTGTGGTATTATTTCAATCCCTTTGGACTTCTGCATTGAGGCTGTTGGAAATAGTGCATAAAATATCGTTCTGGGTGTGTTAAAATATGAATATTCACTTTTGACATCTCGTTTTATTAAATGATGTAAAGTCTGAGGCATGTGTATATCAATTTTTGTTTCAGGCAGAGTTAGGGTGTGTGACAGAAAAAAGACCATAAGAATGCATTCTGATTTTTAATCTTCCTAGAGGGAGACCTGGCCTTACAGGGAAGCATTGGGAGCCTATCTCTAAGTGACCTTACCTCGCATGGAGAGTTCTACCGAGAACGGTTCACTACAAGTGGAGAAGAAGCCCTCATCTTCCAGACTTTCAAGTAAAAACATCAAGCTTTTCCATCATGATGGTTTCCTGTTTCAAATTCTTGTCGGCTAAGCAATGAGGAAAAGTTTTAAAAAAACATAGCCTCTTATGTAGAATCAATTTGATCTAGTTGTGAGGAATCTTGATTTATATTCAAATGGATCTGCATTGAAGTGGGCTACTCAGGCTTTAAGAAATAAAGGGGGTATGGTTGAAATAATTGTGGTTATCATTATAGTCTGGTTTCACAGCAATGTGTTGTGTGACTTGAACAAGTCACTTAATCTCCTTGTATCCGTTTTTCTATTGAAATAGTGAGGAGACTGTGTTAGATCAATTTCCATTTAGCTCTGAATGATCTGGGATGATTTCAGCCTGAGAAAGTTGTTGAAGATAATGGGTTTTAAATTGCATTAGGTACTTCTTCCAGTATAAATACAATCTGTATTCAGTTTTAGAATTTAGAAGGCATTTTTAGGCCTATGTAGTTATTAAAGAATAGTTTTCTCAGAAAACAGAAATTTTAAAAGGTGGTTTTTCAGCCTTTTGGAGAGCTGTCAGAATGTATGGATATTCATCTCTGCCCCCAAGTATTCTGGTCTGTGGTAGTGTTGTGTTCTTTTTTTTTTTTAATTATCCAAAGTGATTTTAATGTTCAACCAGAGTTGAGAAAAATGGTCCCTAAAGATGTCTAAGAAGTTTTTCTTTCATTTCCAGAGGGAGTATATCATACTCCTCTGAGAAGTTAGATTGATTTATTTGTATTGTTACCTACCACAGTGGCATGGTTCTTTAATAAATGAGATAATTAATGTAAAACTCTTAACTCTCTGCCTGGCAAAATAATAGTTGCTCAGCTAATATGAATTCCTTTCCCCAGTGACTATGTCTTGTATAATAACTTATTATTGTGGCATCATGTCCCATTAAAACCATTTGTAGAAGTTTTTAAATTTATCAGTGAATGTGGATGCTAAAACTCTTTGGACTGCATTTCACTGAAGTAAAAAGACTTCTTTCAGTTTCCAGAGACAGATTGCCTCAGGAGCATTGGTTCTGTTGCCTAATTTTCTTTACCAGTTGTTTCACAGTGTAGTTTTTGTTACCCCAAGTTGTCACAGTCTTTGCTAGAAGAGTGAGCAGGAATATTCACTTTTCCTTAAAGGCAGGGGCAAAGAGGCTCAGGTAAAAGGTCTGAACCACAGTGGCTTCTGAGTGAGTTCTGGAATCAGGAGTGATCGCAGCCCCAGACCTGTCCCTGTGTTTATAGCCCTGGCCGTCAAACCAGACTTTTATTTAACATCCTCGACGTGTGGTGGAAGCTTAGAAAGAAGGTAGTTATTGGAGTTTGCTTTCTAAAACCTGGTTGTGGATTTCCTTTTTTTTTTTTCTGGGTTTCCATTTTAACAGTTAAAGCTGTTTCCTAGGGAAGCCCCTAAATGAACCCGAGTTTTCTTCAGACGCTCATTTGCATCCTGCCGCTGTCTCCGAGTCACACTGCTGCCCTTCCTCCTAGGTATGGCCGGCCCGACCCTCTCCTCCGGCGGGAGCACGACGTCCGAGTGAGCCTCCAGATGGCGTCCGTGCAGTACGTGCACACCCAGCGCTTCCAGGCAGAGGTGGTGGCCTTCATCCAGCACTTCACGCAGCTGCAGGATGTGTTAGGGCGCCAGCGAGCTGCCATCGAGGGGCAGACGGTAGGTAGTGCCTGGATCCAAGACACTTCTCCAGTTTGACTCATCAGCAGAACTTTTAAATCTCTAGGGATAAAGCTGGAAAGTGTCACTGAGAAAAGTGAAGGTAATCAAGTAATCTTAAGCTTTACTAATGTACTCCATGTAGCTGATTAGCTACAGCAATCTTACTGTAATCGGAGAGCTTATATTCCTTGTTTCTTGCATCGTGTTTTAATTTCCTTTTAAAGTTTAGCTTTGGCTTGCTCTAAAAAAGATAAACAAGTTACTTCAGTGGTGATACTTCTCCTGGAAAGTGGTTCCAAAGACGGTATCTGTTACAAAAAGAAGGTTTCTTTCAAATGTAGTTCTCAAACTTCTTAGCTCATGGCTCCCTTCTTGTCTTGGGAGTTTTTCCGAGACACATCTGAGGCCAAAAGAAACACCTAATGGTCTTTCCATTTCCAAAGTAATTAAGTCCAAACAACTTCATAATTACGTTTGTCCAACAATTTAGTAGCTGTTTGAAAACGTAAAAACATAAGTGAAAGGTGATATTTTTATTTCATTCTTAAATCACCGTAATTGCTTCCTAGTAGGATGTATGTGCCTCTTGGGCACTGAACAGCTCCTCAGACTTGGAATTGGGTTGAACGTCACAGTCCTCATTTCCTTTTCCACATTTATTTTCTCATGGTACTTGTTTCTTATCTCAGCAAGTGCTTAAGACCCAGCTTTGCAAAGACGTGACATCACTGGAAGGAATGTAGCATGACCTCACATTGAGTGTAGACCACCTCAAGCTGGTGGTGTGTGCTGTGTCCAGGTGACATCACTGGAACGAATGTAGCATGACCTAACATTAGGTGTAGACCACCTCGAGCTGGTGGCGTGTGCAGTGTCCAGCCGATGATGTGTTTATGTGAAGGATTTAAGATGCCCTGGCAGCGCACCTCTGAGTGTGAGGCAGCCTCCAGTGTTGTCTTGGAACCACAGAAAGCAGTTACAGTGTGGTTCTTTGTAAAATGTATTGGCTATTTATAAGTTTTATTAGGTAAAAGATTGTAATTTAAGTTCTTTGTAGTGGCAACGTTTAAAAATTTTGTTTTAATTTAAATAAAATTTTTTTTTAGTAAGTTGTATATTGTTTTAGTACAGAATCAAAGCCAAAAAGAGCATTTGGAGAAAAGTCTCTTTCTCGGCTACTTTTCCTCAGCCACCCAGTTTCTGTCCTTGGCAGCAGCCAATATTAGTGGTTTCCTGTGTACATTATAGAGAATTTATTTATTTTTTAAAATATAAAAGTAGTACAATCAAATGACAGGGAATCTGGAAGAAAATAACTTAGTTTTCTAGCACCATAGGTATATTTTATTTATTTTTTTTCCCCATACATGTTTCCATAGATATATGTAACTTTTTTCTCTCCTTTTAGAAACTTATAAAAAACAGTTTAGTATTTGATACATATGAAAGAATATCTGTAACATGTATATAAACTTCAAAGTGTGGTAATAGAAGGAACATCCATGAAACCACCACCAAAATAAAAATTAAAACATTACTAAGATGTCGCATGTAGTCCTTCCCTATCTCATTCTGTTGATGCCTCAAGAAACCACTCTCCTGACTAATCTGTAGTCCATTTAAGATTAAAAGAAAACTTTGTATACCATATCTTTTGCTCATCTCATTTGCATGTTATAAAAAGGGTATGAGGTTTGTGTCCCTTTGCTAATGGTCTCCCAGCCCTAATCCCTGCTTCCTGGTAGCCACCGGCCAGCTTGCTGTTAAAGCAGAATGCAGCCACATTCATTCATTTCCGTATTGTCTGGATGCCTTTACACTTTTCTTAATTTGCTGTGATGTTTTAGGGATTTTTGTATCTAAGCTCCTGAGCGTTACTAGTTTGTAGTTTTCTTTTCTTGAAAAGAAAAATGCCTATTTTAGTTTTGGTAACTGGGCCATGCTGTCCTTTTGTAGGATGAATTGGGAAGTGTTCCTCTTCTATTTTCAGAACAGTTTGTGTAGAGTGACATCAATATTTCTTCCTTTATATCTTCCTTAATATATTCTGGATAGAAGACCTTTGATATATTTATTGCTAATATTTTTTTCTAGTCTATGGCTACCCCTTCCCCCATTTTCTTAATACTATTTTTTTTAAAAGCAGAAGTCTTTCGTTTGATGAAGTTCAATTTTTTAATTTTATGGTTAGTGCTATTGTTTTGTCAAAGAAATCTGCCTACCATCAGGTGGCAATAAATCTCTCCTATTTTCCTTTTTTAGAAGTGTTATAATTTTAGATCTCTTCCATTTTGAGTTAATTTTTGCATATTTTGTTAAGTGACTCTTGAGGTTTTTTTCCCCCAAATATCTATCCAGACTGTTCTTTTCCCACTGAATTACCTTGACACTTATGTTGAGATCCACTGATCATATATGTATGTGTATTTCTTTATTCTATTTTTTGATTTATATTTAGTTGTACACCCCCTTGTCTTTCTAAAAAAATACTATTTATTTGTTTCTCGGCTGTGTTGAGTCTTTGTTGTGCTGTGTGCAGGCTTTCTCTGGCTGCAGCAAGTGGGGGCTTCTCTTGTGGAGCAGGGGCTCTAGGTGTGGGGGCTTCAGTATTTGTGGCTTACCAGCTTAGTTGCCCTCTGGTATGTAGTATCTTCTTGGACCAGGGATTGAACCTGTGTCCTCTGCATTGGCAGGTGGATTCTTAACCACTTGACCATCAGGGAATACCTTCCCCTGTGTCTTTTTTTTTCTTCTTTTTAAACTTATTTTTAAAAAATTTATTTAGATGTCCCAGGTCTTAGTTGTAGCATGTGGGTTCTTTTAACTTCGTTGCAGCATGTGAACTCTTTAGTTGTAGAATGTGGGATCTAGTTCCCTGACCAGAGATCAAACCCATGCCCCCTGCATTGAGAGTGCAGTGTCTTAGCCACTGGACCACAAGGAAGTCCCCCCTCTCCCTTGCCTTGATATCTGTTGCCTTATGGTATGTCTTGAAATCAGATATTCTAAGTCTTCCAACTTATTTTTCAAAGATGTATTGGCTCTTCTAGGTCCTTTGTTTTTCCTCTATAAATTTTAGAATCAGCTTGTCTGTTTCTATAATAAAGTCAGCTAGGATTTTGATTGGGACTGTCTGGCATCCATATATCTGGAGAATTGACATCTTAACAATATTGAGTCTTTGGATCCTTGAATATGGTCTATATTCCATTGAAGTAGGTCTTTAGTTTCTCTCAGCAGTGTTTTGTAGTTTCAGGTATACTGTTCTTACACATTTTTTGTTAAACTTATCACTAGGTATTTCAGCATTTTGATGCTATTCTAAATTGTATCAATGAAAAAAATTCAGTGTCCACTTGTTTATTGAAAGTTTAAGAGATATAATTGGCTTTTGTTTACATAGATATTGAGCTCATATCCTGTAATCTTGCTAAACTTACTTATTCTGAAGTGAATTGAAAGTTGCTTGTCATGTCCGACTCTGCTACCCCATGCTATACAGTCCATGGAATTCTCCAGGCCAGAATACTGGAGTGGGTAGCTGTTCCCTTCTCCAGGGGATGTTCCCAATCCAGGGATTGAACCGAAGTCTCCTGCTTTGCAGGCACATTCTTTACCAGCTGAGCCACAAGGGAAGCCCAAGAATACTGGAGTGGGTAGCCTATCCCTTCTCTAGCATATCTTCCTGACTCAGCAATCAAACCGGGGTCTCCTGTATTGCAGGCAGATTCTTTACAAACTGAGCTATCAGGGAAGCCCTCAATTACTTATTCTAGCTCCTTTAGATTCTTAAGGGTTTTCTACGTAGATGATTATGTTGTCTGTGAATAAGAAAGTTTTCTTTTTTCCTTCCCAACCTATATATCCTTTGTTTGGACTAGGAGTTCAGCTACAGTGTTGAATAGAAATGGTGAGAGTGGGTATCCATGCTTTATTCTTTATCTTAGAGGGAAAGCATTGTCTTCTGCAGATGTTAACTAATATGCTATTAGCTGTAGATAGTTTGTGTTTGTTTTTAAAGAATCTGTCTACTTCATCTGAATTGTCAGTTTGTTGGCCTGAACTTGTTCATAGGTTTCCACATCTCAATATTTTTAAGTTTTCTGTAGCAATGTCCCTGACTCTTCCGGTTGTGGTGATTTTTGTTTTCTTCCTTTTTTCTTCATTCATATAGGTAGAGGTTTTATCACGTTCATTAATCTCTTTAAATAATCAACTTATTGAGGGCTGTGTCAGGCCTGTGCATACTCTTAATAAGCATGTGTGCGCTTGTAAAGAACGTAAAGTGGTAGTTGGGTAGAGTGTTCTATAAATGTTCAATTGATTTTCCTCTCTTATCTGTTTTCTAAATAACTGGTTTCTGCTCTTTATTTTTTCTTCCTTCTCCTTACTTACGTTTATTTTGCTTTTCTAGCTTCTTAAGCTGGAAGCTTTAGATCTTTCTTTTATATAAAGTAAGCATTAATGCTAAACATTTTTCTTCAAGTACCTTCCCCCTCCCCTTTCTTCCTTCTTTCTTTTCTTTAGTTAATTTTTATTAAAGTGTAGTTGCTTTACTATGTTGTTAGTTTCTACTGTACAGCAAAATGAATCAGCTATACATATACATATATCCCTACCCTTTTGGACTTATATTCCATTCAGGGTCATTGAAGTCTTTAAGTACCTTTTTAAGTGCTTTAAAATTCATTCCATTTTGATGTGCTGTGTTTTTTTAATCAGTAAAGTCAAGATGTATTTTTTTTAACTTCCCTTGTGATTTCTTCTGTGACCCATGGGTTATTTAGAAGTGTGTAGTTTAATTTCCAGATAGTTGGGAGTTTTCCATTATCTTCTTGTTACTGTTTTCTAATTTAACTCCTTGGTGTTCATAGAACATACTCTGTGTGATTTTAGTTGTTTTAGATTTATAAATTCATGGAACTTTTGGGAACTTGAGGTTATTTGATTGTAAAATGAGGGAATGAACTGAATGTCTTACTCAATTTTCCTTCTTTCAGGTGAGAGATCAAGCACAGCGCTATTCACGGGTTCTCCTGGATATTGAGGCTGGTGCTCCTGTTCTTCTTATCCCAGAAAGTTCCAGATCAAATAATCTGATTGTAGCAAATTTGGGAAAGTTGAAAGTCAAGAACAAATTTCTCTTTGCTGGTTTTCCTGGGACCTTTACCTTACAAGATAAGGTGAGCAGTCAGCACCCATTCCCTTCTCAGTTTACCTGGCGTTGGAATACCAATCAAAAAATTCAGACGCTACCATAAGATTATTCCTAACCACTGTACTTTTGTAGTATACGTGGCTTGAAGAATATGTTTTTTTGACATTTTATTAGCATTTCAATTAACCCTTAATAGAGGTAGTATAAATTATAACTTTTACTAACTGTATGTAATAACTTACTTTAGCAAACAAATCAACAGAACCATCTTTATAATGTTCTCCTCCCAGGCTGAATTCATATTTATCAACTTTTTACATTGGGTAGCTTTTTTTTAAGAGACTTTGGCTCAAGGCTTATCTGAAGCCATTTGAAAATATTTTAATAAAATCTTATGGAATATATCTCTTAACAGTTTAAAACTGCATTAGCACTTATTTCTTATAATATGTTTGGAGGTAATTGGGATGAAGACTGCTTTTTTCATTTTACGTTTAGAAAAGCTAGAATTCATTGAGAATAAATGATGAAAATGGGAAATATTTGTGAATCACAGACTTAGCAGTGATGGGACCTTGGGACCTCCATGTGCTGAACGTTGCCTACCTGCCCCTTGCACACAGGCACAAACCAGGCCACATCCTCCCAGCGTTTCACTGCTGTCCTGAGACACTAACAGAGGCTAAAGGGCTTATGACTAAAAGGACTTAACATGCATCCCTCCCAAGAAGATCCCACAGGGGTCTTGTGTAGAGATGATGTTACCCAAAGGTTTACAAAACTTTCCACAGCAAAGTGCTTTTTCCAAACAAATATCACACGTAACCATTTCTACTAGCGCCATCTAATCCAAACCACCACCGTTCTTGCCTAGACCACCATAAACTCCCCTCCAACATACCCATTCCATTCTAGTCTGCCCTCACAAAGCCATTCTGCTCGCAAAATACCTCAGTAATCCTTAAAAAAATGACTGAGACCAAAACATTCCCTTCCTTTATATGCTTTGATGACTGAGTTTAATCCACAGTTCTTCCTGTGAAACTCTCCTAAATCCCTTGAAAGCCCCGAATAAAAAGCCCACTGCCTACTTTTCCAACCTCATCTCAACCCATTCTATACCTTGCCCATGAAGCCGCCGGCTCACTGGTCTTTGTTTTCCCCCACGTGCCAGGCTCTTCACTGTCTGAAGTCTTGCCCATTGCATCACCCTCCTCTCTCTTCACATTAGGTGGCCAAAGTATTGGAACTTCAGCTTCAGCATCCGTCCTTCCAATGAATATTCAGGGTTGATTTCCTTTAGGATTGACTGGTTTGATCTCCTTGCGGTCCAAGGGACTCTTAAAAGTCTTCTCCGGCACCACAATTTGAAATCATCAATTCTTCGGCATTCAGCCTTGTTCATGGTCCGACTCTCACATCCATACATGACTACTGGAAAAACCATAGCTTTGACTATACGGACCTCTGTAGGCAAAGTAATGTCTCTGCTTTTTAATATGCCTAGTTTAATATGTCTAGGTTTGTCATAACTTAAACTTTGGTATATCTGCCTTTAGTACTCCATGCTCTTAACTGTGGTATTATTTTACCTCCCAGCATTGGTGGCGGTAGTTTAGTCACTAAGTCATGTCCGACTCTTTGTGACCCCCTGGACGGTAGCCTACCAGACTCCTCTGTCCTTGGGCTTTCCCAGGCAAGAGTACTGGTATGGGTTGCCGTTTCCTTCTCCAGGAGATCATCCCGACCCAGGAATCGAACCCACATCTCTTGCATTGGCAGGTGGATTCTTTACCACTGAGCCGCCTGGGAAGCCCCTCCCAGCATTAGGATTTGGTTTATGTAGGGTAGGGGAGAACAGACTGACAAAGGTTATTCCTGTCTTAGTATCCCTTTCCCAGATAACTCTGGTTCTTTGAAAATTTATAAAGGATGTGGCAATGAGTTCGTTAAAATAATTTCAGTGGAAGAACTCCAGAGTTTTTCACAGAAAAGATACAGATTTGAGCAGCTGCTGTTTGCCTCTTTAGGTGTAGGAAGAAAAGAAAATGGAAGAGAGTGATTAGGGAACTAGTCTTGCCAGACCTTTGCCAAGGACCTCAAGTTGAGTTGAAAGTAACAGGAAGACTGCATTCGTTGTTTATGTGTAGACTCAAATGGTGTTACTCTTTTCAAATGACTGTCTCTATAGTTTTCTTCATTGTTTTACTTCTCACTCATCCAGTTACTCACTACTACTAACCCAAACACCCCGAACTGAAAATACTTGATTCATTGAGTGGGAATGACTGGAGTGAGGAGAGTGGAGATGAGACAGTGAGAACCATGGGAACCATGTTCAAGTGTCATACCCTTGGGCTCAGGGCCCAGAGTAGGGGTGTTTGGATGGTGGGTTAGAGGGCAGGTTGTCTGTATCTTACCTCACTGCAGCTGTGGAGACAAACCAGATATAGCGATTGGAGCACAGGGTGAAACCAGCACAGAATAGAAGTGATAAGCAATGCAGACGGAAGTGCAGCACCAGGTTTACTCATCCACACGCCCCACATTCAGACAGCTGATGGTTGAGGACTTGCTGGTTCACCTTGCTGTTGGAAGCCCCTCCTGTTGGAATAATAGGCCTTCTTTCCAGATGGGGCTTCCCTGGTGGCTTAGCTGGTAAAGTATCCACCTGCAATGCTGGAGACCTGGGTTCGATCCCTGGGTTGGGAAGATCCCCTGAAGAAGGGAATGGCTACCCACTCCAATATTCTGGTGTGGAGAATTCCATGCCATTGTATAGTCCATAGGGTCACAAAGAGTTGGACACAACTGAGCGACTTTCGCCTTCATTTTCCAGAGTGAGGAATAGGCCTCCACTTACGTATATTTTTTAAGACAGTAAAAAAAACAAAATCACCACTGACCTTTCATAGTAGGCCTAGTAGAGAACTAGTAACCTTGGTGTTAATGAGGAAAATCTTTTTTCATATTTGAGTCATAGGCATTTTGCTGTTTTCTGGCTCGAGCCTCAAAGAAAATAAAGAAAAATCCATTTATAAAAAGAAACATTGATAACTGCATCTAAAATTTCTTTTTTTTTACTGTGCGATGCTTATAATTAATGCAACTGGGTATTGAACAAATGTCTCAGAGCTGGTGTTGGCATATGACTGTTGTCCCCACAGTGACCTCAGGGCATTTGCCTCTCTTATCCACCTCTACTGCCCTAGGGAGAGCTGAATTCTTCCTCGGAAACTGTCTTCTGAGACTTTAGTTAGTTCTTTGAAATATATTTGTTTGTGGGAAATCGTTGGTTTGAGGCCCAAGTTTTTAGGAAGAGATCCCTTAGAGCCAGAATGGGTGATCAAGTTCAATGATACCATTTTTTTTCCTCTCTCCCTCCTGAAAAGATAAAGGGCTTATTTTTCTGTGTCAAATATATCTGTATATGGGCTTATGAGCTGACTCTGAAGTTAGCTTCTAAAGAAGAATTGCCAAAGTATCTCAAGAAAGTTTTGCAAAAGGGTTTCTGTTTTGTTAAGTACACCAAATAACAAGTGCATAGTTTGTAGCATTTTAATGAAAAAATTTCCCTGTATTTTGTTTTCGAGGATTTGATTTTAAGTAGCAGCACATACAAGGATCGCTTTTTCTTCAAGGTATAATATGCTTTCTTTGCCTCCTGGTTATTCGGAAAAACCCTATGGGATTCAGCAGTCAACTCCCATTCATTTGCTTAAAAAAGAAAATCTTGAAAACCAATCCTTTAAAATATTTCATTACTTGGGAAAGCCTGCTTATCACCCCCCCCCACCCCCGCCCCCAACTTTGACGAATCACTTTCCACCTGTGCAGAGGAATCCTTCTTAAGGATCATTAAAAGTAATTCCTTCTTCCCTGCTTCCCTCCTTCCTTCTTGATGACCTTATTTTATTTCCTTCAATCCTAAAAGACTTTATCTTGTTACGTGCCAGTGGGTTGTTCTGTGAAATTCCATAAGGTTTGCTTGGAGTGTGTTTCTTGTTAAAGTATTTAATGCAATTAATTCATCTGTGCAACTTACCTCTCCACATGTACAGTCAAGCTCCATGATCTAGGCCTACGTGAAGTGAGTAATTACTTTTCTTCTCCCAAAAATCACTTTGCATTTACATTTGCTCTTTAATGCATCTGCCCATGTGAGGTTTGTCTAGTATGCATTCCAGTGGTTAAAGAACAGGAAATAGTCCTAGAATCAAAGCTTGCAGAGGGGTCATTTGCCTTTGAGTTCAACGACTCCCGTGTGTTTGGAATTGTTTTACATAAGTCCATGTCTTAATGAGGGCAGGTTTGAATTTTTTGCATATGCTTTTTCTTTCATTTTTTTCAACCATAGTTTGTGCTTAAACTTAATTACTAAGTATTTCAAAAGCTTTGAGTTAATCCCCTCAAGCCACCGATTTATTTAAACCAACTCAGAGAGGATGGAGAGATGAATCAAATGAAAGAGCAACAAATACTCTCAGGCGTTTAAATAAACTAAGCAAGAGGGAAGGTTTTTAATGTTGAAATACTTAAATGATAGCATTTAGCTAGTCATTTGCCTTGCAAAAAGGAAATGCAAAAAAAATAACTGGTTTCTTTCACAGTTACATGTAATTACTACTCAAGATAACTGTGAAGGTGAATAGTACTATCATCTCCCTTTCGAATGCTGAGAGGAATATACATATAAAGCAGTCCTTGGGAGTCTTCCTCTCCTTCCAGCTTACTAGTGAGAATGGATAGATGAGAACAAACTGATGCTGCAGAAACTATAAGGATATGTAGCTCTGAGTCTTGAGGGAAGGAACCATGCAAAGTTTAAATGTCAGTTATTGAACCATTCTGGTGAAAAAGATTTGCCCTGTTAGCAATTAACTGAAGGTACTAGATATGTAGGAAAAGCATGTGATATTTTCAGTAGAGTTACAGAATTAATTTTATTCTGTATTTGCCCTTAATTTTTATGCCCTTGAACAGAAACATGATAGGAATGGCTTGCCTGTGTTTTCCATTTACAGTTACTTAGATGAGAAATGTAAACCTGAGAGGGGAGACTTCTAGAATGTACAAACACATTAGAGGGGCTTCATTCCATATTGCTATTAGATGCATTTTCTTAGGAAAAAAGAGTCCCTCCCCTCCAGCAAATCATCAGTATATTGTATGGCTGAGAGATTTGCCTTTGTTGTATTGACCTAGATTAAACCACCAGTAATTAGTATCTTGACATTTACTCTTAAGCCAAAAGATAACATGTTCCAGTTGCCAAGTCGTTGCTGACACTTTGCAGCCCCATGGTTTGTAGCCTGCCAGGCTCCTCTGTCCGTGCGATTTTCCAGGCAAGAAGACTGGAGTGGGTTGCCATTTCCTTCTCCAGGGTCTTCCCAACCCAGGGATCGAACTGTGTCTCCTGCATTGGCAGGCAGATTCTTTACCTCTGAGCCACCAGGGAAGCCCAAAAGATAAAATATATTCCTGCAAAATTGGCAGAGTTTTCAGCAGGTACTGAATTATATGTAATGTCTCTGCAGAGAATTACACATAGAGGAAAGAATCATGACCCTGTGGCCCTTTTGTTTATGGGATCTGGGGTACTTGGGAAATATCATGTGGCATAGAGTCTTTGAAGAGTCCAGGACTGGGAAGGAACTTCCAGGATAGTAGATAGAGTTACCACCCCCATTCCTGCTGCTAGTTTTCTTTTCTTTCCTCCCAGGAGTCTGTGCCTTCATCTTCCCCAACTGGTACTCCCAAGCGCAGTGTGAGGAAAATGACAAGCATGGAGGACCTGAAGGGGACCCACTCCGAGGGGCTGATCATGATGCCTCCTGCTGGAATGAGTCGAGGCAGCTTGAAGAGTGAGTCTGTGCCCAGCACCTCGACCAAGCAGCAAGGGCAGCCAGCCACAACCTCTGTCGGCCGAGCTTCCAGCAGTCCAGGTAAAGGAGGAGAGAGGAGCTGCATGAGGAAGGAGGGGAAATTCACGAGACCATTGCAGGATCCTAAGGGGCGCTGCATCCTGTTCAAGTAGATGCTAACAAAGTGGTAGTGTGTCTTTAGTAATCGTCTGATTCTGATACTCATTTAGAAGGCTTTAGAGTTTTAGGATGTAGATTAGGATTGGGTGACTTCTAAAGTAGGATTGTTGTTGTTCAGTCACTCAGTCATGTCTGACTCTGTGCCACCTTGTGGACTGCAGGATGCCAGGCTTCCCTGTCCATCACCAACTCCCCGAGCTTGCTCAAACTCATGTCCATCGAGTCGGTGATGCCATCCAACCATCTTATCCTCTGTCATCCCCTTCCCCTCCTGCCTTCAATCTTTTTCCCAGCATCAGGGTCTTTTCCATTGAGTCAGCTGTTCACATCAGGTGGCCAACGTATTGGAGCTTCAGCTTCAGCATCAGTCTTTCCAGTGAGTATTCAGGGTTGATTTCCTTTCAGGTTGACTGTTTTGATCTCCTTGCACTCAAAGGGACTCTCAAGAGTCTTCTCCAGCACCACAGTTTGAAGGCATCAGTTCTTTGGTGCTCAGCCTTTTTTATTGGCCAGGTCTCACATCTGTACATGACCACTGGAAAAACCATAGCTTTGACTATATGGACCTCTGTAGGCAAAGTAATGTCTCTGCTTTTCAATATGCTGCCTAGGTTGGTCATAGCTTTTCTTCCAGGGAGCAAGCGTCTTTTAATTTCATGGCTGCAGTCACCATCTGCGGTGATTTTGGAGTCCAAGAAAATAAAATCTGTCACTGTTTCCAATGTTTCCCCATCTGTTTGCCATGAAGTGGTGGGACCGGATGCCAAGATCTTTGTTTTTTGAATGTTGAGTTTTAAGCCCGCTTTTTCAGTCTCCTCTTTCACCTTCATCAAGAAGCTCTTTAGTTTCTCTTTGCTTTTTGCCATAAGTATGGTGTCATCTGCATATCTGAGGTGATTGATATTTCTCTCGGCAATCTTGATTCTAGCTTGTACTTTATCCAGTCTGGCATTTCGCATGATGTACTCTGCGTACAAGTTATAAGCAGGGTGTCAATATATAGCCTTGATGTACTCCTTTTCCAATTTTGAACCAGTCTGTTGTTCCATGTCTGGTTCTAACTGTTGCTTCTTGACCTGCATACAGGTTTCTCAGGAGGCCAGTAAGGTGGTCTGTTATTCCCATCTCTTTAAGAATTTTCCAGTTTGTTGTGAACTACTCAGTCAAAGGCTTTAGCATAATCAATGAAGCAGAAGTAGATGTAAGATTAAATTAGTAAAATATAGGACTTCCCTGATGGGCCAGTGGTTAAGAATCTTTGCAATGCAGGGGATGTGGGTTTGATCCCTGAACAGGGAACTAAGATCCCACATACCTGGAATCAACTAAGCGCACATGCAGGTACTCAGCCCATAGGCTTTGGAGCCCATGCACCACAATGAGACAGACCCGGAGCAGCAATTAAAGCTCTCACATGATACAACGAAAGATTCTGTGTGATGCAGTGAAGATCCTGCATGCAGCTAAGACTCGACACAGCCAAATAAATAAATTAAAAAAAAAACAGTTTAAGAACAAAGCAAATAGTAAAATGCAATATAAATAAAGAGATTTTGGTAGTCTCTAAGAACTTGTCAAGATAGTTGCCACCAGATGGTGGTAGTATACCTAGAGTAATTCCGGCATCCTTAGGCACATCCTTGCGAGTGACCTTTTAGACACTATCCCTTCAAGTCACTGGTTAATTCTGGAGAAATAAAAATCCTGAAAAATAGGTAACAGCAGAAATACCCTAAGTAGCAATTTTTGAAAGACATGAACCACCCAGTTATTGGTGTGCTTCTCTTGAATTTGACAGTTAGCCATTCCAGATGAGAGTCTTGATTTTGACCTTTTGGTTTTCCCAGACAGTGTGGATTGGATAAGTGAGGTGTTGCTCCAAGGAGTTTGGGAAGCAGAATATGATTTACCACCAGAATCCACTGGTGAAGTCAGTCCAGTGTGGTTGAACTTTGAGAGATGTGGGACGCTAACTGAGGGATATGTTGGATGGATATTAAAGAATGGTTAATCCCTTGTGGTACCTTGTTGTCCCAGAGAAGACAGTGAAGGGGTTTATGGTTACATTGATGATTCAAGGAGATTATTGTAATCCTCATCAGAAGACTGGGTATTGAACCTTTACTACATGCCAGACATTGTGGCACATTTTTTCATAAATGTTTGCAGTTTATCCTCATGATACTCCTCTAGGGTTTTATTTTTATCCCCGTGTTATGGATAAAGAGACCAGAATTTTTGAACTAGTAACCAAGAGACCCAGAGAGATTGGGTAACTTGCCCATAGTCATGTCAATGTACGTGGTAAATGGTACTATGACTCTAGGCAGTCTATCTCCAGAGCCTGAAGTCTTGACCTGCATGATATCACCAACCAATCTATATACATAATGGACACTCACAGCATGGGGTAGGGGGGTGGGGCAAGCTGGGTGTGTACATAAGGCCAGTCAGTACGTGAATCTTCTGTTGTTGCTGTTCTGATAATAGTGATGATTAGGAATTGAGGCCAAAGGTACATGGGCCAGCAGTAAAGAATCCACCTGCAATGCAAGAGATGTGGGTTAGATCCCTGGGTCAGGAAGATCCCCTGGAGAAGAAAATGGCAACCAACTCCAATAATCTTGCCTGGGAAATCCCATGGACAGAGGAGCCTGGCAGGCTACAGTCTTTGGGATCGTGAAAGAATCAGACATGACTTAGCGACTGAACAACAATAGTACATATATTTGGAAGCCTATTAGGAAGTGATTTGGAATTTTTTTTAAAATTAATTTCTATTGGAGTATAGTTGCTTTACAATGTTGTATTAGTTTCCACTGTACATCAGAGTGAATCAGCTCTATGTATACATATATCCCCTCTCTTTTGGATTTCTCTCCCATTTAGGTCACCACAGAGCACTGAGTAGAGTTCCCTTAGCTATACTGTAGGTTCTTACTGGGGTGTTTTGTAGAAAGATCTCTTTCCTGACCATATTTCACCTCCCAAATTGCTGTTTGTTTCTGGAATTCTGTCTGTGATTAAGATGGGGTTAAGGCAGTGGTTTTCATATTGCTTCTATATCCCTAGGATTCCATGACAACCCTTGGGAATTATGAAGCCCTTTGTTCCTGTCCCTTATCCCCTTCTATGAGATCAGTTCTACTTTTGTCTCTTTCACTTATTTATCCATACAGTAATGAGGCAAGAGCTAATTTAATTAGTGCCTGCCTAATCTAGGTGTTCAGGGTTTTGTTCTCCTGTATAGTAACAAGCTATTAGACATAGGTCCTGCCACCTTGTGAATGATATGAGAAAGCCAATAAGCATCTAAATAAGGACAGATTAAGATAAATTAAAAGCAGAGCCATTACTTTGTCAACAAAGGTCCGTCTAGTCAAGGCTATGGTTTTTCCAGTGGTCACGTATGGATGTGAGAGTTGGTCTATAAAGAAAGCTGAGCGCTAAAGAATTGATGCTTTTGAAGTGTGGTGTTGGAGAAGACTCTTGAGAGTTCTTTGGACTGCAGAGAGATCCAACCAGTCCATCCTAAAGGAGATCAGTCCTGGGTGTTCATTGGAAGGACTGATACTAAAGCTGAAACTCCAGTACTTTGGCCACCTCATGCGAAGAGCTGACTCATTTGAAAAGACGCTGATGCTGGGAAAGATTGAAGGCAGGAGGAGAAGGGGACTACAGAGGATGAGATGGTTGGATGGCATCACCGAGTCAAAGGACATGGGTTTGGGTGGACTCCGGGAGTTAGTGATGGACAGGGAGGCCTGGCGTGCTGTGGTTCATGGAGTCGCAAAGAGTTGGACATGACTGAGTGACTGAAGTGAACTGAAGATAAATGTCATGGGAAAGACAGAATGGTAAGAGGGAAAGAACAGAGAAGGAGAGAGGAGGGTGATGCAATGGGCAAGACTTCAGACAGTGAAGAGCCTGGCACGTGGGGGAAAACAAAGACCAGTGAGCCGGCGGCTTCATGGGCAAGGTGTAGAATGGATTGAGATGAGGTTGGAAAAGTAGGCAGTGGGCTTTTTATTCAGGGCTTTCAAGGGATTTAGGAGAGTTTTACAGGAAGAACTGTGGATTAAACTCAGTCATCAAAGCATATAAAGGAAGGGAATGTTTTGGTCTCAGTCATTTTTTTAAGGATTACTGAGGTATTTTGCGAGCAGAATGGCTTTGTGAGGGCAGACTAGAATGGAATGGGTATGTTGGAGGGGAGTTTATGGTGGTCTAGGCAAGAATGGTGGTGGTTTGGATTAGATGGCGCTAGTAGAAATGGTTACGTGTGATATTTGTTTGGAAAAAGCACTTTGCTGTGGAAAGTTTTGTAAACCTTTGGGTAACATCATCTCTACACAAGACCCCTGTGGGATCTTCTTGGGAGGGATGCATGTTAAGTCCTTTTAGTCATAAGCCCTTTAGCCTCTGTTAGTGTCTCAGGACAGCAGTGAAACGCTGGGAGGATGTGGCCTGGTTTGTGCCTGTGTGCAAGGGGCAGGTAGGCAATGTTCAGCACATGGAGCGTTGAGGAGGGAGGTCTTGGTGCCAGAGTGGAGACTGATCTAAACATTTTCCAAAGACAGAATGAACATTTCGGGGCTGTTTAGTTTTTTTCTGGACCAGCCACTTCTGAGTCCCATCTTCTGCATTGTCTCCCTTTCCTTGGTTCCATGTAGAAGACCACGTGTGTCTGCTGGATTGCATTGTTGTCGATCTCCAAGACATGGACATCTTTGCTGCAGAGAGACACCCACGAGAGTATTCCAGGGTCTCAGAAGACAGCAGCGGAGACCTGATCTTCCCCTCCTATTTCGTGCGACAGACAGGAGGAAGCCTCTTGACCGAGCCCTGTAGGCTGAAATTGCAGGTGGAAAGGAATTTGGACAAGTGAGTGGTTTATTTTCAAATAACTATCTATTGTAAGTAGAACTGTGATAGCTTAGAAATCAGTGCTGTTAGGTCTGGAAGGGCATGGGTATTCACTTACATTTTCATCTATGTAACAAATATATGTTGAGTCTCTACCATCTGCTAGACATGAGGGCTCCTATGATGAAAGAAAAAACTTCTCCCTTTATGGAGCTTGCATTTCGTTGAGGGATATAGGAAGTTGAGTATATGATTCTAATTTCGTGTTTGATTCAATTTTAAACGGTATTGTAGGATGACAGTAGGTGCCTTAGAAACAAAGAGTAAGGGACCTGAATTTAGCATGGATTTCGATGGCAGAAGGGAGGTAGTGATGGCACGGAAGAAGTAGTTGGAAGAAGTGACATTTGGATTCTGTGTTTCAAATGCAGTAGATTCTGGACCTGCTATTGATATTTACCCTGGAGCGCCACTGAATCAGAGTAACTGTTTAGATGCTGTTTTGCCCATTTTACTCCAATTAGCCATCTGAAAGTGCTCCACAAAGACCATTGAACTGACTGTAATTTCCTTCTTCATCGGCTTCAAAGCACAGGATGCTTAATTTCTGTAGTTTGGAGCATGGCCTCAGTTAGTTCTATATCTGACTGGGAAACTTACTGAAAAGGAATGCACTCAGACCCCATCTGAGACCAGCAGAAGCTGACTCTCAGGGCCGAGCCTCAGGTGCATATTAACAAGTTCCTCTGGTAGCGCTTATGCTCCGCTGGCCCCAGCAGTGGACTGGGACTGCTGGTTACAGTGTATGATGCCTGTTCAGTTTGGGGCATTAATTTTGGAGAAAGCAGCAACACTCAGATCTTAACCTCAGGGAGAGATGAGGCGTGGCTGTGAAGTAATGAAAGCAAATGATTTTCATTTGCAGCATTTTGAAAAACAGTGTCACGACTTTTCCAGAGTGTGATTTTAATCCCTCTTGGGCCCCTCCCTTTGCAGTTCATCGGTTTGGGCAAATCATTTAGTGTCACTGTTTTGTTTCTCTCTGGATTAATGATACAGCATAGCCACTCTCACTGGGATTTTTGTGTTTCATTCTTACTTGTTATTCAAGTGCTCTCTGGCTGGTGTTCAGTTATGGTTGGCATGGGCTGTATTTGATTTTACTGGCTTAGACGTCTTAAGAGGAGCTTCATTATTTAGAAATTGAACATTTTGTTTTCTTTTCAAGTAATGCTTTCCAAAAAAAAAAAAAAATGTGCTTTACTGCTCTGCTTATCTAAACTTCACCCACTTCCATCAATGTTTATGTGCGGGTAATTATGCCCTGTTAGCCCAGATAGAAGGGGATGACTAAACACAGGGTATCTGATCAGCTTCTCCTGCCCTGGACCTGGCAACCCAGGGGGTTCTTGGTAATCCTTTCCAGCTTTTCCTTGTTAATTGCATGACTAGTCTTTTTTCACCTGGTTGTATGAAGGTTTTTCTCCATAGACAAAGTAGTTTTTAATATTTCTCTTCAACTGCAAATCCTGGCCCTCTGCTTTATATACTTGGAGCATAGCATCTGTAGGATCCATGATATCCACTTCACCTTTAGGAGGGTAGAGAAAAAGCTCTTCAGTGTTGGGATGAAGTATATTCCCCCTTCCCTGGGCATTTTTTCTTTTTTTAAGATTATTTTTTGGCTGCGCTGAGGTGTTTGTGGTATGAGGGATCTTTAGTTGCGGCAGGCAGAATCTAGTTCCCTGAGCAGGGATCGAACCTGGGCCCCCTGCATTGGGAGCGCAGAGTCTTAGCCACTGGACCACTAGGGAAGACCTCCCTGACATGGGCATTTTCAACATCATTCCTGCCTGCCCATCTCAGCTTGAAATGAGTGACTGAGTCAGGTTTTATCCTACTGTCCCATCTTGGCTCGTTATGAAACACTGGTTCCTTTCTTTTGTTACCACTAAATGGATAAAGAGCTTGTCATTTTTTCTTTTTTATTAGAATATACTTGTTGTACAATAATGTGTTAGTCTCAGCTATGTGGTAATCTGACATTTGCACACATTATGAAATGATCTCTGCTATGAGCCTCATAATCATCTATTTCCACACAAAGTTATTGCAGTTATCGTTGGCCGTATTGTTCGTGCTGTATAGTATATCCCCATGGCTTGTTTATTTTATGGCTGGAGGTTTGTACCTCTTAATCCCCTTCACCTATTTTTGTACCACTCCTCTGTTCTCTGTACCTGTATCTTTTCCTTTTGTCTTTTTTTCTTTTTAATTGCTCTCCCAACTATAATGTGTAAGTTGTTTCTGAGTCTTATGAAATTTTTCTTTATTCATCAATTAGTTAACTCAGATTTGGGGACTTTATAAATGTATATTTGGGGAGAAAAATGGCCTTTTGTAGCTGAAAGATGACACTCAGTTGTACTAACCTGCTTCACTTGGACTCATGAAATTTTTGTCATTGAAGATTAGAAATTAATTGGTTGATAAGGGAGGTGAGTACATGTTAGCACTTATATTTGGGTGTGAGCTGTGTCAATGTTAAGTTCGTGATTTTTTTGTGGAAGTGACCTTTTATGTTTTTCCATAGAGAAATAAGTCATACGGTGCCAGACATATCTATCCATGGCAATCTCTCCTCAGTCCACTGTTCTCTGGATTTGTGCAAGTACAAGCTGATCCGGGGTTTATTGGAGAACAACCTTGGAGAACCCATAGAGGAATTCATGAGGCCTTATGATTTGCAAGACCCAAGGATTCACGTGAGTGTGACATTAGGTTCTTCTGTAACTCTCGTGGTCTCATGATCATCATCCTGTGTATCTGTTCCTCAGAGTCAGCTGGCGAAAGAAGATGGAGCCACAAGCAAATTAGATTTCATGACATTAACTCCATTTTTAGATTGACAACTATGAATTGATCGACATTTTCCTTTTCCAGACTGTTCTGAGTGGAGAAGTATACACGTGCATGTGTTTCCTCATTGATATGGTAAATGTAAGTCTGGAGCTGAAAGATCCAAAAGGAAAAGAAGCTGCTGGGTCCCTAGCCAGGTATGGCTGTGATTATATGGTTTTACTATTAGTAATGGTAATAGAAATCCTGTACACCTTGTGCTATCGTGTAGAGCAGAGTGGCCGAGTGGTGGTTCACAGCTGAATGTGGTCTGCCTGCAGGATGCTTTTTGGTTGGTCTGCACAATGCTTTTTAAAAGTTTAAATTCATCTGTCACTCAAGACAGCTGAGGTTATGCTGCGGTAATAGGCACTCCAAAATATCAGTGACTTAGAAGATTAACAGTGTTTTTCTCCTCGTGTTTCCTGTCCATTATGGTCGTGGGCTGCTCTGCTCACTGTAGTTACCCTGGCTGACAGAGCAGCTTCCTGTGCCAGTGAGAAGAGCCCTTGAGTGGTCTTGAATGGCAGTGGGATCCTGGTAAGCCCTGTGGTGCTAGAACATGGTCCCACGTGAGTGCAGAGTCAGGAAGCAGTCTCCCTGTGTGTCTGTGTCGAGGGAGTCCAGAGCTATCTGGTGAACACCAGTGTTGATGGCCTCGCTGGCCAGAATTAGTGAATTGTATGTGAAAAAGTTTGGATTTCAGCTTCCTTTGAAGAATTTTAAGTTTTGGCAGCAGAGGGCCAGTGTTCTCAATTAGAAGCATCTGGGAGCTGAGTGGAAGCTTGGGCAACCTTTAGATAAGGCATGTGCTCACCGAGCAGTTCACTAACTTATGTCTTCTTGGTTACTATAGACCAGGAATTTGTGATTACTGGTATAGAACCCCCAAAAGTGCATTGTATTTTCACACTTGACAACATTTTCATCTCTTGGCAGTCAAGTAAAGTTGAGCAGAAATTACTCCTGTTCTCCAGATAGTTTTTGACTAGTGTAAGATCATATGACTGGAAAAGTGGTTCCGTATTTAAAAATAGCACTTCAAGGCTAGTAATTTTTCTATGGGACACACACTGTCTTCTGTTTTGTTTTTCCCTTAAAAATTCATCCAGCTATCTAACTCAACTAATGAGAACATGATATGATGGAGTTGGGGTCCCAGATTGATTATCTTGTGAACCGGCAGTTTTTTCTGATGACTGGTTATGCCCTTACTTTCTTCCAATATGGGGTCATTCTGTCTGGATTGTCATGATGGTACTGAGTGATTAAGAGCTGCCCATTGCAGCTCTGCCTGTTATTTGAAAAATGGCAGTTGCAGATGCATTTTCTGTTGGTAGATGAGCTGCATTACTTCTCTCCATGAAAAGTGTTATTGTTGTGGTGGTTCCCAGGAACTTCTTGCATAAAAATTCAGCAGACTGTGGAGACAGACTCTTCCATGCAGGCCAGGAGTCGACAGATGAAGGACTAAAGGGACCCTCACCCTTGGGGATTATTACGAATATATTGTCTTACTAAACTTAGGTGAGAAATGAGAATGCTAACGAACCAAGCATGCAACACATATGTGGTATTGTTATTCCCCATGAAGTTCCCATGGGCAAGAGTGTCTCCTTAGAAATGGAAAAGAAGGTACAAGGCAAAGTGACACTTCGATCCATTTTGTGGAGACTGTTAAAATCAGTGACAGATCTCAGAGTGAAGTTATCTCCTTCATAGAACTGAGGCATATTTATGGTTTTGTTCTTTTATCTTAAACATACATAATTTTGAAAATGGAAGCGTTCAATGTCTTGACTGCTTTCTCCCGTAGATTTGACTTCAAGAAGTGTAAACTGCTCTATGAGAGCTTTTCCAACCAAACCAAGTCCGTTAACTTGGTTTCCCATTCCATGATGGCTTTTGACACCCGCTCTGCTGGGCAGAAGACCAGTCCTGGTGTGACCAACGTGTTCACCTGCATCTTTCAGCCCTCTAAAAGCAGCAGCACCACCCAAGGCTCCATTCAGATTGAACTGCATTTCAGGTGGGAGATCCAGACCCTGACCTTGCCTTTCTTTATCATGACATATGCCCTTCTGTGGCCTGTGGGCCAACCCCATGTAGGCTTTAGAGCATCAAAGGACTGAGCAATCTTTGAGAAATAAATAATGGCTTATTAGTGCAGTGTACTGTATATTAAGTGTTCCTGCAACCATGCAGTTTCGCTGACTGGCCAAAAGATGTCTCTGTTGCCTTAAGGAAAGTAGTTAGGATTAAACCAGATTCTTAAAATCAACCTCCCTATCAGATGTGTGTGCACGTGCATACCCAGTCCCTAAGTTGTATCCAACTCTTTGCGACCCCATGGACTGTACCCTGCCAGGCTTCCCTCTCCATGGGAATCTCTTGGCAAGAATACTGGAGTGGGTTGCCATTTTCTCCTCCAGGAGATCTTCCCAACCTAGGAATTGAATCTGTGTCTCCTGTATTGGTAGGTGGATTCTTTACCACTGTGCCACCTGGGAAGCCCCCCTATCAGCTGTAGACTTTTAATATGTAAAGCGACTTGGGGAAGGAAGGAATTATACTCATGTAAGGGGAAAAAGTCTTTTGGTCTATAGAAATGATAGAAGAGAAGTGGTGTTGACTTACATTATCGAGTTATCTGTGCAGGTCTTAATGACTGACTTCTCCATGTAAAATGAGCTTTAGCCTCCTTGAACTAGATTATGTTTTTCTTCTTGGTATTACGGGAGGCACTGTTGTGTGTGAAAAGAGCATCGGTTTTGGGATCACATAGACCTGGGCTCAAAACCTTTATCTACCACTTCCTAGTAATGTGTCCAAGGACAAGTTTTTTCATCTCCTTCACCTGCATTTTCATCTACTATAAAATAGGAAAGAGTTACTGTACCTACCTCATAGGGAGGAGGTGATAATTAAGAGACAGAGTGCCAAAGAATCGATGCTTTCAAACTGTGGTGCTGGAGAAGACTCTTGAAAGTCCCTTGGACAGCAAGGTGATCAAACCAGTCCATTTTAAGGGAAATCAACCCTGAATACTCGTTGGAAGGAATAATGCTGAAGCTCCAGTATTTTGGTCATCTGATGTGAACAACTGACTGATTAGCAAAGACCCTGATGCTGGGAAAGATTGAGGGCAGGAGGAGAAGGGGGCAACAGAGGATGAGATGGTTGGATGACATCACTGACTCAGTGGACATGAATTTGGGCAAACTGTGGGAGATGGTGGTGGACAGAGGAGCCTGGTATGCTGCAGTCCACGGGGTCACAAAGAGTCGGACATGACTGGGTGACTGAACAACAGCAATAATTAAACATCACTCTGTGTAGTCAAAGCTATGGTTTTTCCAGTAGTCATGTATGGATGTGAGAGTTGGACCCTAAAGAAGGCTGGGCAACAAAGAATTGGTGCTTTTGAATTGTGATGCTGGAGAAGACTCTTGAGAGCCTCCTGGACATCAAGGAGATCAAACTAGTCAATCCTAAAGGGAATCAGCCCTAAATATTCATTGAAAGGACTGATGCTGAAACTGGAGCTCCAGTATATTTTGGCTATCTGATGCCAAGCGGCAACTCACTGGAAAAGATCCTGATGCTGGGAAAGATTGAAGGCAAAAGATGAAGGGGGAGGCAGAGGATAAGATGGTAAGATAGCATCATGACTCGGTGGACATGAATTTGAGCAAGCTCTGGGAGATAGTGAAGGACAGAGGAGCCTGGCGTGCTTAGTCTGTGGGGTTGAAAAGAGTTGGACACAACTTAGCAACTGAACAACACCAACATATAATTAAACAAGATATTCTGGCTACTGCTTGGCATAGATGGGAGCTTTTACAATTATTCCTGATGTAGCTTAGGTTATTTTATGATACACTACTGTAAAATTTTTTGACTAAGTGGGCATAGACCTGAAAACTGAAAAGTTAGGTACGATCGATAGAAATTCAACAGGAGACCTTTGGAACTGATGTCAGTTTCATTCTATTAGTGCTTAATGTCATCAGATAAGTTGTAAATATATAAACCAGTAAGTAAAAAGGCTGGGAAAAACTTCTTGGTTAGGCAAGAGAGGAAAAAAAAAACTTACCAAAATTGTACTTTTATTTGTATATGTGTGACATTGCAGTGTGCTGTTCAGTGAATTCCTTAGGGTTGAGTTTTCCTAGGGAGGGGTCGTGATCTCCATATGTGTTTAGGAATTCTGCCTAATTAGATACTTAAACTTTTGCATGAGCTTTTAAAAAATTGTATTAATTATTTTATTTTTGGTTGCACTGGGTCTTCGTTGCTGTGTGTGGGCTTTCTCTAGCTGCCATTGGGGCTAGTAGTTGCTCTAGGGCTAGCTCCTGTTCATTGCAGTGAGTGGGCTTCTCATTGTGGCGGCTTCTCTTGTTGTGGAACACGGGCTGTAGATGTATGGGCTTCAGTAGTTGTAGCACAGGGGTTCAGTAGTTGTGGCTCGCAAGCTCTAGGGCATGAGCTCAGTAGTTGTGGTGCACAAGCTTCGTTGTCATGTGTCACGTAGAATCTTTCTCGATCAGGGATTGAACCGTGTACCCTGCATTGGCAGGTGGATTCTTCTTCACTGTACATGAATTTTAAAACAGTTTAGTAATGGGAATGCTAGTTGCCTCTTACTGAGCCTTACCACTCCAGTGTTCTTGCCTGGAGAATCCCAGGGACGGGGGAGCCTGGTGGGCTGCCGTCTATGGGGTCACACAGAGTCGGACACGACTGAAGTGACTTAGCAGCAGCAGAGCCTTACCAAGGGCTAGGCACTTTACTTGCCTTTATCTTAATTCTCACAAGTTTGTCCAGTGGGCGACTTCTTCCCCATTTTACAGATACAGGCATAGAAGCTTGGAGGGGATTAAGTAACTCTTCTGAGGATACACAGCCAGTAAGTGAAGTAGTCAGAACTCAGGCTTGGGCCTCTGATTTTAAAGCCTGTGTCTTGTCTAACAGTTGTCAAGCCCACCACATTTTAGTGACTGGGCTGATTGCAGTCAGATGATAAGCTGGCTGTGATTTGCAGTGCCTTTGTTGGAAGATGATGTTTATTTGAACAGAAGGCTTGCATACATTTGGTCCATCTGCTGAAACAGTTTCTTTTTTCTGTTTGCTTTGTTATTGAACCGGCTTCCTCAATATCAACTAGTTGTCCCACCTATTATATTTTTAATATACAAGAAGCCTTAAAATATTAATAAATTTATATACTAAAGATGTATAATTTCTCAGAGGCTAATAATAAAGTCGTCCACCTTGGTTCTTGCTAACAGAAATACCGTTGTTAGTGAGAGGGTTAAAATGTTCTCTTGATTGGAACTTTTGAACGCTTTCTGTGTCTCAAGAAGAATTGCTCTTCTGTTGGGATTTTGTGTGTCAAATATAAATCACTTTACAGTGTTTAAAGGCTTGAAATATTTTCCAGAGAAGGGATCAGACATACTTTGACTTTCCAGTTAGTTCATAACGCTGATGATCTGTGTTCAAAATGGGGTGGAAAAATTTTACTGAGGGCGACATTTTTTCTCCATTACAAAAGGGTGAAGTGTTTCTGTGAAAAATGCTATGTCTGTATGAAGGAGGCATGCACCACAGTGCCCTTTTTCTAGGGGCAGTGAGCCAGGTTTAGGAGAAACAAGAGACTAGAGAAGCCAGCCTTAAAAAAAAAAATCTCCGAATCAGCTTTTCCTGAATAGAAGCCCCTTTTAGGGCCGTGAAGCAGGTATGTGTAGTAGCCAGAGCCCCAGAATCGATTTTGGGCTCACAGAACAAAGTTCAGTCCCGAAAACTATAGGGGCGTCCTTGCCCATTTTTCTTGTCTTAGCTATCTCTGCCCACTAATATACTGACGGTGCCTGGCCCTGACCACACCATGGCTTGAAGCCAGGCTTGAGAGTCCTTCTAGGGTTTTCACCTCAAATATAGAATTGAGGGTAATGATGGCAATGAACCAGTACCCCCTCCCCCTCCCCTGCAGCTCTACTTCTAGGGTGCTTGGGGTGTCAGCCACAGTAAACATCTTATTTGTCCTCCCTCTTTGGCTAAAAGATCTGGGGTCTCAGGCTAGTTCCAGCTAGAGAAACCATCATGTACTAGCATGTAAATTTGATGTTTATAAAGAAGTGATCTTAACGTTGAAGAAAGAGTGCCTGCCTCACTGATCTTTTAGAAACAGCCTGTAGTGGAGGGAACTGACATTTATCAGACCTTTTATGTGCCTGGTGGTTTCTCTCTTACTGTTTTATTATTGCTCGGTTTATAAGTGAGAAAACAGAAAGATAAATATATGATATTATTTATATGTGGAATCTGAAAAAAATGGTACAAATGAACTTATTTGCAAAACAAAAATAGAGTCACAGATGTAGAAAACAGTCGTCTCATTACCAGGGTAAAGGGGGAGGAGTGGTAAATTGGGAGACTGAGATTGACAGGCACACACTACTGTATATACAATAGTTAACTAGTGAGGACTTTGTGTATAGCACGGGGAACTCTGCTCAATACTCAATACTAACGACCTATATGGGAAAAGAATCTTAAAAAAGAGAGTGGATTTATGTATATGGAGAACTGATTCACTTTGTTCTACAGCAGAAACTAACATAATGTAAATCAACTGTTTTGTTATTGTTCTTTAGTTGCTAAGTCATGTCCCACTAAGTCAGGTCCAACTCTTTTGCCTCATGGACTGTAGCCCGCCATGCTTCTCTTTCTATGGGATTTTCCAGAGAAGCATACTAAAGTGGGTTGCTGTTTACTTCTCTAGGAGATCTTCCCGACCCAAGGGTTGAACCTGCTGATGACTCAGTGGTAAAGAATATGTCTACTCATGCAGGAGATGCAGGTTCAATCCCTGGGACAGGAAGATCCCCTGGATAAGGAAATCAGCTGCCGCTGCTGCTAAGTTGCTTCATTCGTGTCCGACTCTGTGAGACCCCATAGATGGCAGCCTACCAGGCTCTGCCATCTCTGGGATTCTCCAGGCAAGAACACTGGAATGGGTTGCCATTTCCTTCTCTAATGCATGAAAGTGAAAAGTCAAAGTGAAGTCACTCAGTCGTGTCTGACTCTTCGCGACCCCATGGAGTGCAGCCACCAGGCTCCTCTGTGCATGGGATTTTCCAGGCAAGAGTACTGGAGTGGGGTGCCATTGAAGAAATCAGCTATACTCTGATAAAAAATTTTTTTAAAAGTGAGGAAAGAGGCTCAGAGAAGCTAGACAACTTACCCAAGATAACACAGATTTTAAGTGACATGATTTAAGCCCATGCTTTTTCTACCACACCAGGATTTCTCAAACTCAGCATTATAGGTTAGATCATTTCGTGTTGTGAAGGCTGTCTTGTACATTATGGGTTGTTTAGCTGCATCCCTGATTTCTACCCACAAGATGCCTACAGGAACCCCTTCACTTGTGACAAAAATGTCTCTGGACATTGCCAGATGATTGCCAGGGGATGGAAACACCCGAGATGGGGATGTCTGAGAACTGCAGGATGACATACTTGCTACTGCTTTCTTGTAATACGTCCCTTCTTGTTTAAAAATATGATTGACTTTTGAAAATGTATACTGAATGTTTTACTAGACTCGGGCTCAGAGTTTATTGATATTCAAAGCTTAGTTTAGAAGATGCTGGAGGGCTTCCCTAGTGGCTCAGTGGTAAAGAACCTACTTACCAATGCAGGAGACATGAGTTTGATCCCTGATCTGGAAAGATCATACATGGTGCAGAGCAGCTAAGCCTGTGTACCACAGCTATCGATCTGTGCTCTAGAGCCCAGGAGCAGCAACTACTGAGCCCGCCTGTCACAACTATGGAAGCCTGTGTACCCTAGAGCCCATGCTCCACAACACGAGAAACCCCCACAGTGAGAAAGCCAAGTGCTGCAACTAGAGAGTAGCCCCTGCTTGCCGCAACTAGAGAAAAACCCACACAGCAGCAAATACCCGTACAGCCATAAATAAATTAAAAAAAGAAAAGAAAACGCTAGAGTATCACCTGCCCAAATTGAGTAATATATTTGCAGGTTAGTGAAATGTCATGTTCCTCTTTTCCTATTTTATTTTTATGATCTTCTTTCTTGTAGGTCTACAAAGGATTCCTCCTGTTTCACAGTTGTTCTCAACAATCTCCGTGTGTTTCTCATATTTGACTGGCTGCTGTTGGTGCACGATTTTCTCCATACCCCCAGTGATATTAAGAAGCCAGCTAAAGTTACTCCTTTTCGCCACCGTAACTCTAGCAGCGAATCTGCTGTAATTCCCAAAACTGTGAAAAGTGGAGTAGTTACCAAACGGTCTTCCCTTCCTGTGTCCACCGAAAGGCACCTGGAGGTCAAGGTCAACGTAACAGGTAAGTGTATGTAGTTGTGAGTCACCTATTCTTGGTTTGGATTTTAGGCTAATTTTGTGTCTTACAGTATGACTTTTCTGTTGCCTCTGCATTTTGACACGAACACTTACGTGTTTCCACGTTTTGCAGACTAACAACTGTTGACATTCTTGACCTCTGTTTTCAGATGGGAATTGCCTGGCCCACAGTGAAGCCTGCAAGATCTAGTCCCTCTCCTCTGACCTCCCCTAATGCATGTGCCTGGCCTGAGTACCCACCTGGGCAATGATCTTTTTTCCCAGTGTTAAATCTGGCTTCAGTTTTCTGTTTGATCTCCAGGGCCCCAACAAATGTGCCTTACTGAGTTTAGGCAAAAGTGGTATGTGAAAAATCTCAGTTTAGAAGATAAATAAATGAGGGGATTGGTGCTGTCTTTACACAAAGAATATTTTCCTTTATAAACAGATTTACCATGGTTTTTGTTAACTAGCAGACTCTCATAGCACATCTGTACATATATGTGTATTTATTGTTATGCTTGTGATATATCCTATCTCCTGCACAGTGATTTGAAAGAAGCTGAATAGCTCATGGCATTTAAAATAGATTTAGTTTCAAAAGTTCAGTTTATACATGTTTTTTGATGAAAACAAAAAGTAAACTTGCCATGTCCAGATGAATAGAAAACTGTCTGTGCCTACCAATTTAAAAAGCAAAAAAAGTGGTCCGCATTCTTTGTAAACAACCCTGAATATATACACAGATGACCCAGTGCTCTTTGCTGCCTGACCAACATCAGTATCTGAATCTGCTTCCTGGGAACTTAAATCAGATCGTCGCTTGGAGAAGGGGTGGTTTCCAGAGCTTCTCAGTGTCTGTCCTGCCTCCCAGGAGACCTAGCGTACAACTACATTCTAAAAAGAGAAAGTGCGTCCCGGTCTTATGCCTGTGCAGGGCTCTTTTGGCTCAGCTGCGCCTGGCCAGATCTGCAGGACCTGCTGAGGGTGTCGGCAGAATGTCGACATACATCCTAGACATCTGATCTTTCTGGCTGACCTGTCGGCCCCCCACCCAGTAGATGTGCTGCCTGGTTTACGACACCTGCTGCTTTCACTTCCCAGCTTTGGCCTAGTTGATGATACTGTCCTTTCCAGGCACGGAGTTTGTGGTCGTTGAAGATGTATCCTGCTTCGATACCAACGCCATCATTCTCAAAGGCACCACTGTGCTCACCTACAAGCCCCGATTTGTTGATCGGCCCTTTTCAGGAAGTTTGTTTGGCATTGAGGTAAGAAGTCTTTGTGTTGATTGAAGCACTCAATGTTTGGCTTAAGAGAAAAGCATCTGGAGAATAATTTTACCTCCTAAACTTTCCTTCAGGGTGATAATTAATGGGACCAGAGGACCCTTGCCCTCTTCTCTTCATTTTCTCTTCATATCTACCAGGTTATTCTAATGTGTGAATTCAGGCCCCCAGGGTCAGGCTGTGAATGTGTGGAGGGACTGTACCTCTTTCTCTTAGACCCAGCCCTTCCTCAGAATGTTCAAGGAAGCTCTTCCAATCCCCCTTTCCTCAACAGGCTCCTTGTCATGTCCTCCTGGTTCTGTGGGTCTAGGCCCTGGCTAATTTGTGAGGGTGAGGAAGGGGTCCTTGTTTCTCCTGCATCCCCTTCTACACATTGAGTGCTTGTCCTCGCGAAGACCTAGAGCTTTCTGGTTATAGAAACGTGATACTAAAGTGTTAGGGACTTTCCATGTTATCCTTCCAGGAATATCTGATCTATTAAAGGGCACCTCTGGAGAGTTGGCCCTGACCTCAAGGGCTGAATCTCTAATTGTGATGCTCATGGCTCTGATTCAGTCTCATGAAGGAGATAATTTGCATTGGGATGGCTTTTGTAACCAGAAGATTACATTCTACAATATTATGCAAAAACTGCTCTGTCTCTTCTTAAGCCAGGATGTGTGGAGACAGGAGGAGAAATGAGGCAGATTATTATCTCCTCTGGCAAATATTCTTAAGTCACCGATCTCTGCTAATATTCCTCTTGTTAGAATACTAGAATATTTGGTCAGAGTTACTCATCATTTGCTTCCCATTTATGATTAAACTTTTTCATGCTCAGTTCTTCCCAGTGATATTTCAGAGATTGAGGGAACAAAAATTGCTTCCACCCTCAGCAGCAGATAGTACTTTTTTTTCTGGTCAGAAATAGCTGAATAAAACCTGTGGAGATTTTACTTCCCTACCACTTGTATCTCTCATGTAAAGAAACCTCAGTGTGAGAGGAAGGATTTGCCTGCTCGCGTGATGTGACTTGGTCCTGAAATTGCAGTTCGTCTGCTTTCCAAGCCTCCACAATACCAGCTTTGAACGAGAAAGTTTGGTGATTGATTAATGAACTGTCAGGTACAATTGGGTTTTGTGTAGCAGACGCCGGGGAAGAAAAAAGGAAAATGGAACTTTCCTGCTCAAGAATCTTAGAAAAACTCCATGGCAAAATATTCGAGCTTCCTGGAAACTCCTTTCAGTCTTGTTCTTAAGGTGGCACAGTTGGATCTGAATTTTAAGACTACCCTGATACATCCTTGGGGGAGAATTTGTAAAGAAGGCAAAATGAGCTAAGGTTGAATACAGCAGAGGACCTTGGTGTCATATGCTTTTCAATAGTTCTAGAAAATGCCAGGCTTCCCTGGTGGCTCAGACAGTAAAGAGTCTGCCTGCAGTGCAGGAGACCTAGGTTTGATCCCTGGTCGGGAAGATCCCCTGGAGAAGGAAATGGCAACCCACTCCAGTATTCTTGCCTGGACAATTCCATGGATGGAGGAACCCGGTAGGCTACAGTCCATGGGGTTGCAAAGAGTTGGACATGACTGAGCAACTTCACTTTCTTTTTCTTTCTTTAGAAAATGCCAGAAAAGAGGAAAGAGCAGGGGAGACTAAAGCGATGCTTTCTTCTTCCTCCTCTACTCTTGCTGAGCATGCAGCATAATATGGTCCTGGAATGAGCGTCCTCCGTCTCTATTCTCTCCCCATAAATATATTTTACTTTATTTTTATTAGAATATCTCAAACATACACAAAGTAAACAGAATAATATAATGAACCCCTATGTACCTTTCACATAGCGTCAGTGATTAATGTATTTATTTTCACTTCTGATAGTAACAACTGTATTACATGAAATTAGGGAAGGGGCGGGAAAAACCACTTATTCCCACCTATCTCACCTACATAATCTCTCTTGACATTTTGAGGTATTTCTTCCCCTGTAGTTTTGGCGTAATATTTTGATTGGGCTGTTTTTTCACAACCAGTATTGTAACTGTTTTCCTACCTTTCTAGGTAGTCTTTTAAACTTATTTTTAAATGGCTGCAAAATACTCTGCTGAGTAGATGGGGAATATCTTGAAAACATTGATTCTCTTAATTTTTTTTTTAAAATTTAGCATTAAATGATGTTTTGGTTAATTTTTCTATATTTTGATTACTTCCTTGGACTAGTTCCCATCAAGAGTAGGATTATTGGATCAAAGGGTGTGAGATTTTTAAGTCTCTTGTTATGTATTGCCAAACTGCCTTTCCCACGAGTGAAGCACTGTGCTGCTGGCAGTGGGTGAGGGCACCAGTCTCCCTCTTAACAGTGTTCATTCCAGTGGTTGTTATGGGTCTTTTATAGGAGAGGACTGATGGCTTCCAAGATGGCCCCCTTTTCTCCTGGTGGTGAGACTCTTCCTAAATCAGACATTAATTCACGCCATATTGCATTTCACCCTCTAGGTGTTTTCGTGCCGACTGGGGAATGAGCATGACACAGCTCTTTCAATCGTCGATCCAGTACAAATTCATGTGGAGCTGGTGGGAAATTCTTCTTACCAGAATAGTTCAGGATTGATGGATGCATTCAATAGTGAAGATTTTCCTCCCATCTTAGAGGTAATGATGACAAGTCTGGATAACACACCGAGGCTCTCCCAAACACTTCCCTTTACTTGAACTACTTATTTACTCTGCCAGCCTCAACAACAGTTCCACTACTTCAGCAAATACAAAATATATATGACATTGTCTCTGCCCTAGAAGATCTTTGTCTTGAGGATGAAAGACCTTTTGATTGTTTGGTATGATCTTGAAGTTCTATGATAGTTTATAGAAAGCAGAGTTCAACATAGTTAAGGATATTGACTGTGAGTGAAACAAAAGAAGAGTCTGATCAGGGGGTAGGATGTAAATAGGCTAAGAAGGAGAGCAGTTCTGAATTAGGAAGCAGCAAAGTCAGGGGTAGAAGTGGCCCAGCAGAGCTGAGACTGAGGGAGGTCTCACCGCAAGAAGTCTGGGGACGTGGGGAGGAGGGAGAGGAGAAGCAGAGCAGGTGAAGCCAGGCCAGGACCAGTTAAGACTTGGATGTTTTATTTCTTTGGTAGAGAGGGAGTAATTAATTCATAATCCATTTGAACTGTAGCAGGTTTGAAAGAGAAAAGCCATTCTGATTTTTGGGCTTCAAAAAAAAAAAAAAAAGGTAGAAGCAAGTAATAAATAAAGCACTATACCCAGACTTCAAGCAGACATCCCATTTTAAAGTGGTCTTGTGTCGGTGTCTGTACAGCTTTTTCCACTGGTAGCTGAATTGCTAACGACTGAGGAACACCAGATTTTTAGAAATATTACTATAGAACTTGACTCATTTAAGGGTCTGTTTGAATAAAGCAGAGAGAAATTTTGGAGGGGGGTCAGTTGGCTTCCGAAATTTAAAAAATTAAATAGATCAAAGCAAAATGGATTAACAGAGTGTTACAAATTGGCTCTGGAGGAGGCAAGGATCGCCTTCCTCTGATTCTCTGCTTTGATGATTACATATACTTGTAAGAAAATCATTCTACCAAATTATTAAGTGCTCTAGTAATTTGCCCTACATAGTAGTTTTTGTTTGGTACAGTTTTGTGACATTGGACTTCACATCTGAGACATCTTACCTCATGGCTATTAGTGCTTGATTTAAAGATCTCCCCAGTCTTCAAAATGAGGAAGTGTCTGTTGTATTTCTAGAACCAGAGTTAGAATGGTACCTCTGAGAGGTGTGGACACAGAAGCCACTGCAGCTTTAAAAACTGCCACCTTTTAAATCTTGTTAGATTCAGTTACAGGCCCTGGATATCAGACTCTCCTATAATGATGTTCAGCTGTTTCTTGCCATTGCAAAATCCATCCCAGAGCAAGCTAACGCTGCGGTGCCAGACGTGGCGGCCTTGGAGGCCAGCTCCGTTCACAGCTACCTTCCCGGTGCTTCTCGAGGGGGAGAGGAAGTCAGAGAAGGGACAAGACACACCTTAGACCCTGTTTTGGGTAGGTATTTAACCATAAAACCCATTCAGCCTTCTCCCAAACTCCCCTTCTTCTTAAGATTTTCTTTTGCACAATTAGATTATTCAGGGTATAATTGTTTGTCATTAAGTATAATTGTTATAAGTATAATTGTTATAAGTATAATTAGTCATAAGTATGACTAATTCTTATTTTTAAAATAAAGAAAACACCCCAAACCAACTATTCTAACCTACAGTATTTTTCCTTTTACCATTTCTTCTAGAGATACGGATAATGCTAAGATTTAGTTTTAAACTTTGTTTTCTTCCAAAAGTATATGGATAATACTGAGTTTCAGTTTTAGGCTTTTAAAACACAGCCAATATAGGGAAAAGACTTAAAAACTTCAGGGTATACTTGATAACTTCCAATTAGGAGCTTATTTTTGCCTATAGAAGAGAAATGACTGAGTCACCAGTTTCTGATTTCTTTTTTTGCTTCAGTTAGTCTGTGGGTTAATTTACATTAAATTACTTATAAAAATATATATACCATTTCCCCCCGTAGAATTACAGCTGGCTAGACTGCAGGAGCTGGGGTTTAGCATGGATGACTGCCGCAAAGCTCTCTTGGTGTGTCAAGGTAATTTGAATAAGGCTTTTTCCTTTATCTATTATCTTGATAAACAATAATGTTTGATAATGTTTATCTTTCCATTTCCTCCCCTACTCCCATGGATGCCTTAGTGAGCTGGAGTGTGTTTTGAAAGCCCTCTGTGGTTTTCTGTGGGCTGAGTATAATCTTGGGCCAGTAATAATGGGATGCAATATTTTATGGTGGATGTAAATGTGGGCTCTGGAGCCGACTGCCTGGCTTCAGATCCTTGCGCTGTCCCTACTGGCTCCTTGTTAGTGACCTGGGCAAGTCTGAGCTCTCTGTTCCAGTGCTTCCTTACCTGTACAAGTGAGGATTAGAGGACCTCCCTTGGTCCTTTGTTGCTGAGAAGCACTCTATGCAAAACACACAGCATGTGCCCTGTAGACATTAGCACTGCTGCTACTGGGAGTAGTAATGGTGGTGATACCGATCAGCTTGGCCATTGATCGAGCTCCTCTGTGCCTAGTCATGTTTCTTGTCGAATCCTCATTCCCTTGGTGGTGGCATTCTTAGCCTCACTTCAGATGGGGAAACGGGCTCAGATGGTTTGGTAAGGCTATGGTTTGGTAAGATGGTTTCGTCTCAGGCTATGTCTTAGCGTGGGGCTGGAATGGTTTAAAGCCAGGTGTGCCCCTCTTCCTTCCACTGTGTCACACCACCTCTCCACCTCCCTCTGTGCTCTCCTTGTCCTTAAATCAGAGACACAACAAAAGCTGTATTTTTTCCTAGTCTTGATACTTGGATGTATATCCTCCCTTTTTATTTCTCTATGTACTGTATACAGACGTACCTTGGAGATATTAGGGGGTTGGTTCCAGACTACCACAATAAAGAAAATACTGCAGTCAAGCGAGTCACACACATTTTTTGATTTCCCAGTGCAAATAAAAGTTGCTTTTACACTCTACTGTAGTTGGTTGGGTGTGCAGTACCATTATGTCTATAAGAACAATGTATGTATCTTTATTAAGTAATGCTGTTGGGAAAATAGTGCTGATAGACTTGCTCGACACAGGGTTGTCACACATCTTCAATTTGTAAAAACTGCAGTATCAGCAAAGTGCAATAAAACAAAGTATGCTAATGTGTCCAACACACACACACATCCACATGTGGTATTTATACATGTTGGTAGATTGTATTGCAAATACTTTATAGAATTACAGTTACAATTTTATTATAATAGAATACTGGCATCATCCCTTGTCATTAAAATTATTTGTAAATGATTCTTTTACATTGATCTGAGGACATATTATAATTTAGTCTTCAGTTGTTTTTCATTCTTTCATCATTATACACAATTCTGTTATTAATATTTTTGTGTATGAACTTTTGTCTACATCTTTCAGTTTCTTTGGTAGTGAGACTTTAAAAAAAAACTTATCTGTTTATTTGCACCAGGTCTTCATTGTGGTACAAAGGGTCTTCGATGTTTGATGTGGCATTTGGGACTTTTTAGTTGTCACACGTGGGATTTTTAGTTGCAAACTCTTAGTTGTGGCATAAGGAGTCTTAGTTGCAGCATACAGGATCTAGTTCCTTTACTAGGAATTGAACCTGGGCCCTCAGCATTGGGCACTCGGAGTCTTAGCCAGTAAAGCACCAGGGAAGTCCCGCTTTGGTAGTGAGACTTGAAAGTGAAAGTGAAAGTCTCTCTGTTGTGTTTGACTATACAGTCCATGGAATTCTCCAGGCCAGAATACTGAAGTGGGTAGCTGTTTCCTTCTCCAGGGGATCTTCTCAACCCAGGGATTGAACCCAGGTCTCTCACATTGATGGTGGATTCTTTACCAGCTGAGCCACCAGTGAGACTTAGTATTGTAAAAACTGGATCAGAGGATATAGATATTTTTTGAGGCTCTTTACTTGAATTGACAAATCTTTTTCTGAAAGAATTGTACCAGATTAAACTTTGACCACTTGTGTGGTCTTATCACATGATTGTTTGCATTACCTATCCTTTATCTCTGAAAACAATTGGAAGGTAGGCCTAATTATCTTGTGTGCCTTAATTTCGTTTTTTCCTAATCATCATTGCTTTTGGTGTAGTTAACTTCATATCCCTTAATGTTTACATTTCATTTTTTTTTTTTTACTCTTTAACAATTCAAACACGTTAAAAAAATTTCTAAGAGCCTTTTGGATTTTTGTTACTCTTTATTTCTTTAGTAACTGAGGTTTAGTTCCACCAATAATAAAGACAATAATACCAACTAATGTTTATAGAGCCTCTGTTATATGCCAGGCTCTGATCTGAGAACCTCCCAGGTGCTCACTTGTTTCCTCCTCATGGCAGTCCTGTAAGTGGGTGCTGTTGGGCAGAGAGAGACCAAGCAACTTGCCCAAGAGCCAATATCTAGTCAGTGCAGGATCAGAAGCCAGGCCATCTTGCTCCAAAGCCTATGCCCTGAACCACCCACCATGGTCACATGCACTGGCCTCTGGTAATTTCTAAGTATAAGGCTGCATTGCTTTGCGTTTCGGTTCTGTTCTTTTTTAGCTTTGGCAATCTGGTTGTGTTCAGGGGGCTGTTGTTTAATAGTTTTACAGTACACACATGGTTGAGAAGAGCAAGTATGTACAACCTAAGACCTTTGAGAACAGTTACAAAGCAGCACATCAGAATATGCAGAACTACATAGTGAAGATTAAATGCTTGAGTACCGAGTGGCACCTGGAAGTTGGAGCCTGTCCATTCCTCTTTTCTCCTCTCCTTCAGCAGATGTCACTGTAGAGGAAGGATGGCTTCCTGCAAGCATTTTGAGCCAGGTCATGTGGTAAACTTGAGTAGAGGTGTGTAGTAAAGAGGGCCTTGTTCTGTTGGCTAAAAAAGCAGGATTCCTATTATTGTGCTTCGTTTTCCTTGTTCTGTCTCAGACTGCAATCTGGCATCAAGGTTCTCTTGGGCTGTCTAGTAGGTCCCTATCAAATGTATTTTTCTGTTTCCTCTGTGAGTTGCTTGAGTAGCCATGTGAACGGGTCCAACTGATCACCTTTCGATTGCTTTGCAGGTCAGCTGAAAAAAGCAGCCAGTTGGTTGTTCAAGAATGCTGAACCCCGGACATCCCTTTCCCTGGCTTCCAACAGCCAGCAGAGCCAGGGGGCGGCACCGGCCTGGTTGATCTCGGGTGTGGAGATGAAAGCTGAAAGCGTATGTATCTGCTTTATCGATGACTGCATGGACTGCGACGTGCCTCTAGCCGAGCTCACCTTCTCCCGTGAGTACTCGCCCAACCCTTAGGTTCATCTCCAAGATCAGCAGCGACTGCTGTCTTTTCTTTATGTTACTCATGCTCTTCCATACCTAATAGCATGGGAGAGATTTAGATAATGATTGTACATGTGTTTTCCATTATTTGTATTTTAAAGACATGTATTTATTTGCTATATGTGGCCTTCAGACCGTGGGTTGGGAATAATAGAAATTGTCGTTGATGAAATTTCTGTTCTGTTAACATGTGTGTGTGCTCAATCCCTAAGTCATGTCTGATTCCTTGTGATCCCATGGAGTGTAGCCCACTAGGCTCCTCTGTCCATGGAATTTTCCAGGCACGAATACTGGAGTGGATTGCCATTTCTTCCTCCAGGGTATCTTCCTGACCCAGGGATCAAACACGTCTCTTATGTCTCCTGCATTGACAGGTGGATTCTTTACCACTATGCCACGTGGGATGTGCCACATGGGAAGCCATTGTTCTATAAACAGCCCTAGTTAAATAATTCCTGATCTCTCCATTTTGTTTATGTTTTCATGTATCTTAAGATTGTAGTTGTTGTTTAGTTGCTGAGTCGTGTCCAACTCTTTGCGACCCTATCGCTGTAAGCCGCCAGGTTCCTTTGTCCATGTGATTTCCTAGGCAAGAATACTAGAGTGGATTGCCATTTTCTTCTCCAGGAAGGTGGGTTGCCATCTTCTCTGAGCCAGGGATCAAACCCATGTCTCCTGCATTGACAGGTGGATTTTGTACCTCTGAGCCACATCTGGCTTCAGGGAAGCCCAAAGATTGTAGGGAGTACTGTTATTAAAGGGATTTATAAGATAAGCGTAGAAAATAGGGTTTCCATGCTATATGGAAAATTAACAAACACAGAGGCTTGTTAAAACGCTTACCCCATTGTCTCCTCCATAGGGCCAGATAGGAAGAGAAACCCTTTTCATCTGAGAGCTGTCCCTCAACAGAGTGGAGATGATTGTAGAAGGGCTTTATCCTCAATCACATCATTGTAAGCCATGTTAGATGCAGCTACTAAAGAGAGTAAAGGAAAATCTCACTTCTGTGTTTACTTTTAATTTTCCATCATTTTGGTCTTGTAAGTCACTTTTCCCTTCAAGGAAAATTCGATTCTGGGGATTTAGTTCAACCTTTTACACACTGTGGGAGTTTTCCTTTTCTCTGTGTTTCTAGGCACCAAAGGGCCACTTGATTAAAACTAACAATGGGAATTTTGACTGTTTGCGTGAGTGTCTTTTCTGTAGAAAATAATTTTTATTTTTCTATGGTAATCTTAACATTTTGAGCTAATATTTAGGAGGGCATGACTGTTCTCATTACACTACCTTCTTTTCAGATATTCAGGAAAAAATGTGTTTTTTATGTTCCCTGGTTGCTGGGGCTGGGATTGGTGGGGAGGCAAATGAGGCATTTACCTCATTCACAGCATTTAAAGGGCAACCACGAAAATCAGTGATTAAGATAAATGATACTTTAATGCAATATTTTTAAAAATCAGAATTTATTAAATAAAAATCCCATGATGAACAAAATATCAAATTTTTGTGTGTTCTCCTATAAGATCACTAGTATTAATTATAACTAATAGCTCTTTGGGCTTCTCAGGTGGTGCTAGTCATAGAGAACCGCCTGCCAATGCAGGAGATTTAAGACACAGGTTCAGTCCCTGGGTCGGGAAGATCCCCTGGAGGAGGAAATGATAACCCACTCCAGTTTTCTTGCCTGGAGAATCCCATGGACAGAGGAGCCTGGTGGCTTATAGTCCATGGGATTGCAAAGAGTTGGACACAACCGAAGCGACTGGGCACAATAGGTCTTTATTTTTAAGATAACATCAGTTTATAACATACAACTTTCTTGTGTACAGCCTTATATTTCCACTTCTGTATACCCTACAGTATGCTCACTACCAAAAATTTAGTTTCTCTCCATCACCATACAGTCGAACACCCTTGCTCCCACCCCTGTCCCTGCCCCTCTGGGAGCCCTTCCTCTGTTCTCTGTATCTTTGTGTTTGTTTTTCTAACATCTCTTTAATATGCTGTGTCAGCAACAGAAAGTTTTGGTTGTTTCCGCCCCACACTGCAATAAGATTTGCTTTCGTTGCAGGTCTGAATTTTCTGCAGCATGTAAGAACTAGCCCTGAAGGCTACGCCCACTTCACCCTTTCTGGAGATTATTATAACCGTGCTCTGTCAGGTCAGTATAATTATCATGGGATTTAAAACATACACTTTAGCATTTGCCTGGGCCTATCTCTACATAAATCTTACATGAAGCAAAGGAGTGGGACAGGACAGGGAAAGATGAAAAATAAGGGCACGAGCACAAAAGATACAGATTTTTTTTTTCATATTTCTAAAAATATATTTGGTATGTCACAACGGAATTATTTAAAGTTTTCATAGTTAATTCTTTTTGATCCTGGAGTTTGGCTCATTTCAGAACATGAAATTGCTCAGTAGTGAAGGATCACTCGTCTGGCCCTGAGAGTAGCTAACTTTCAAGCGAGATTTAAGCCCACACACATTCTAAACTTAAGGCCTCCTCCCTTCCTACTGGGCTTGTCTCATTAGAAGAGCACTGAGTCAGTAACAGCAAATAACCTGCCTTGCGTGCATACGTACTGTTGCTTCAGTTGTGTCTGACTGTGTGATGCTATCGACTGTAGCCTGCTGGGTGCCTCTGTCCTTAGGATTCTGGCTAGAATCCTAGAATACTGGAGTGGATTGCCATGCCCTCCTCCAGGGGATCTTCCCTGCCCAGGAATTAAACCTGAATCTCTTATGTCACCTGCGTTGGCAGGCAGGTTCTTTACCATTAGTGCCACCTGGGAAGCTGGTAAATGATTATAACCTGCCTTATTTATTCCCTAAAGTAGAACGTGGTTGCTCAGGGCAAGATGTTCTTCCAGAGACATAAACCTGGATACAGTGCAAGTCATTTTCATATTTCTTTCCTTCCACTGGAAAGACCAGGGTAAGGATCTATACAGATGGACATTCAAGAACAATCCGGTAACAGGGCTGAACAGTTTGAGCTGTGACATTCTTTACCTTAAAGAGATTCTTTGTAGGTATGGACAAAGTAAACCAGGGAGTGTTGAAGAGCGGTTGCTCCCTTTGAAGTCAGGGGAAAATTAAGCTTCCAGTGTGTTTTGCTGCCTGCTAATTGTTCTAGAGTACGTGTCACATTCAATATTATATGTTAGTTAACATTCTCCCTTCTCTGTTCTGGATTCACTTAAAGGCAACACTCTTTTTTCCTAATTGTTCAAAATGTTTAACTTCAGAATAATAGTCCCAGCCCTGCTAGTTGAGAGAAAGTTTTACAGGGCATATGGTAGCTATTTTTTCTGAGAATCATTTATTTTCCCAGAGCAAATATTGCTTACTTTTACAGTTGCAGGAACACATTCAGGTCACTAAGCACTAAACGGCGTGAGGAGATGAACGTACCAATGTTAAGCTACATGTTAGATTGGATTTGTATTAGTAAATCACCTCATCTATGGCCGGTGGATTGTGTTTAGGGAAAAATTAACTGGCCTTGAAAAGCCATCTTTAAAACCACAGTAAGATACCATTTTTCTCATCCAACAGATGGGCAAAAAGGAAGTGTGACAGACCTAAGTATGGTGAAGATATGAGCCATAGAAGTGTCATTTCCTACGGTCAGAATTGTAAATTGGGACAACCACTTTTGAAAACAATTTGACGTGACCTACAAGCATACTTGGCAACCCTTCAACATACTTCTTGTAGATCTGTGCCCTTGAGAGTCTCCTATGTGTCCTAGGAAACAAGTGAAAAAAGACCGCTTCTGGTAGTGGCCTTCCAGATAGCAGCAAAGCTGGAATCAAGTGCAGTGTCTCTTAGCAGTAGAATAGATAAACAAAGTGGTGTGTTCATAAGTGGATTGGAACTCAGTGGTGAAAATAATGTCCCACTGATATATGGCATCAATGTGAGCGGATCTCAAAGACATGTTATTGATCAAAAATAGAAACTTGCAAAAGAATACACACAGTTGGATTCTATTTATGTGAAGATCCCCTACATTAGCAGGACACACTAATGTATTTATTCTTCAGAAATGTATACATGGATGGTAAAACTACAAAGAAGGACACAGGAATGATTAAAAATTCAAACTAATGGAGTTGAGTGGGAGAGGTTTAGTGGGGAGTGTTACTCAGGAGCTTCAAAAGCATGTGTAATGTTCTCTTTCATAAGCTGAGTAGAGGGTACATGAGCGTTTGCAGTGATTTTATTCTTTAAACCATACATAAATGTTGTTTAAATATACCTTCTGTACATATGACACATTTTAAGATGAAAATTTTGAAAAACTTAACGAACTGCTGAATATACCTATTTATTCAACCAATGGTTCTTGATGTAAGAGGGTAGTTAAATTTAATAGTTACTTCAGCCACTGACACTGACACTGTTTTCCCAACCTGAGTCTGAGACACTTTTTTCCATCTTGAGTGTATCAAAAACAGGGCTTGCCTGCTCTTTAATAGAAGAGGGCACGTCCCGCCTGCCTGCCTTCCTCCCACCTTTGGAAGACCATGGTTGGGGTGCACGTATGCTGTGCTGCCCATGTCCTTGAGACAGCACAGACATCTGTAGGATAACCTGAAGCTAGAGAGGGTGCCTTCTGTGTGAAATCAAGTTGGAAATAGAAAGCTGTTATCCATAGTATGTCCTTGCTGAGCATTTGTGAACGGTGTTCCCCTGTAAACTCTTGGTATCTGCTGAGCAGATGTCTTATTTCCTGTGTTCTGCTAGGCTGGGAGCCATTTATTGAGCCCTGGCCATGCTCCGTATCCTGGCAACAACAGGCTGCTAGTCGTCTCCATCCTCCTCGACTGAAGCTGGAAGCCAAGGCCAAACAGCGCTTGGATGTCAACATCACCTCTGTGCTAATTGGTGAGTGGAAAGTTGTCTTTCGAACACTGGTACCCTTCTGTGCATACGTCCCTTGTCTGGAAGGCTGTTAATTCTGGTTTAATAATTGCTCAGGCCTGTACCAGACATCGCTTACTCCTCACAGCTGCTTTCCTGATAAACCCTAATTTGGCCTCATGGTGCTCCTTACCCCATTGCTCCAGAAGTGGCATCCTATGCTGGTGTTCTCGGTGCTTAAGCAAGAGCTTAAACCATGTGGGAAATACCCATGTCCATGACGAACTTTCTCCCCATGATGATTGGTCCCTGGGGTTTATTATGTCCTAGAAGTGAGTTTAAATTCATTTCTCTCACACTATTCACAGAATAATTCTTGAAATGTATGATTTTGATTGTCTTTAGAGAAAGGTCAGTTGTCTGTGCTGTTTCTCATCAATTATCGTGTTGACGTAACTCTAAAAATCACTGGGTTAACGGGTTGTCAAGCTCATGGCGTGAGCTCTGAAAGTGTCTTTGACAACACTGAAATGTACACTCCTGGGTTCAATATAGTGAGTCAGAATCTTGTCCCTATACTTGTCCTTGTATCAGAAGAATAGTAACATTATCACACAGTGAGATAGTGCCTTTGTTCACCATGAAGCCTACACTCACTGTTTGAGTTACTGATCCGTAGGCTCTGATTTTCGGTAACAATGTAGTGTCTGAGTGATAGTAACACATGCTACAGTTGTGCCTCAGTATCCAAAGGGATTGGTTCCAGCACCACACTCCCTACCCCTCACCTCCCCCGCCCCATCCACATCTGTGGCTGCTCAAGTCCCTTGTGTAAAATAGCCTAGTTCATTGAATATGGTTGGCCCTCTGTATCTGCCTGCAGAGCCCACAGATATGGAGGGCAGACTGTCCTGCAAATCTGTGAACTTTGTTCAGGGTATGTGTTGGGTTGAGTCTCATACAATATCCATTGGCTTATTCCATGTCAGAGTTAAGAGAATGTGTAGTGAAATGAGACTAGAAGTTTATTGATTCCTAAATTTTAAAAACACTGTTTTAGATTTGTAGGTTTCATTAATATCAGCAATGTAATGGTAAATAGATCTCATGATTCTTCTATATTAATTTGGCTTCTCTGTTATTTCTTATATAATCTGTTCATCTGGAAGTTTAGATAAAGTTTGGGACAGTGTTTTGAAAAGCCATGGTAAATAAGAGCTTACCTTAAATAAAAAGAGTTCTATTGATATATTTCTTATTAGTATTTAATTTAAAATGTTAACAGTCTTATGGACTCTGTGGGAGAGGGAGAGGGTGGGAAGATTTGGGAGAATGGCATTGAAGCCTGTATAATATCATGTATGAAACGAGTCGCCAGTCCAGGTTTGATGCACGATACTGGATGCTTGGGGCTGGTGCACTGGGACGACCCAGAGGGATGGTATGGGGAGGGAGGAGGGAGGAGGGCTCAGGATAGGGAACACATGTATACCTCTGGAGGATTCATTTCAATATTTGGCAAAACTAACACAATGTTGTAAAGTTTAAAAAAAAAAAAATGTCCTCTAAAAAGCATTCTTGTCATTGGTAAAGCTGTTTTATTTTTTTAACCTTTAATTCCTTATTTCTAAAACTGTGCTGAAACCCAGAAACATTGCTGTGACCTATTAGTGTTTAAAGAAATATAATTTCTGTAGCCAAATACTAGAACTGAAAACCAGGAACTAAACATCCTTGTTTAAAAAAGTGTGATATTTTAATTAGTAAAGAAGGTCTTTATCCAAGTGTGGTGTGTAATAATTTTGTTAACCTGCTCTTCCTGTTATAATTATCCTGTTGAAAAAGTAAAGCCACTTGTGGAGAACTGTCCGCTGGATTTCAGTCTCCTGAGTTTGGTGGCCTCCTAGCTGGTCTTTCTGCCTCCAAACCCTGCCCCTTAGCATGGCATGCCACGCTCTTCACAAAGCAAGTTGTTCTCTTGCCTAGGCTTCTTTGCTATGTCCCCTGTACCCCAGCATGTTGTACCAGAGTCACACCGCAGTATTCTGTGTTCCCTAAGTGTGACGTGTGCTTTCATATCTTAAAGTCTTTACATGTGCTGTTCTTTCTGCCTAGAATATCCTGTCTAGTCCTGTTGGTAACCCTACCTGCTTCAAGACCCAGAACAAAGGTCCTCACGTCTCTGGTGATTGCCATGCACTTGGCCGTGTGCTCCTCCACTTCTGCCAACGCAGAATAAACCTTCCCCTGTTACATGCTCCCATAGCATTTTGTTTGTATCTTTCTTTTAGCTCCTTTCACATTGTGGGAGAGTTTTGTGGTGATGGTTGTTTTGCTAACGTTCATTTCTTCCAGTGGAGCATGAGGTTCTTCAGGGAACCAGTTTTCTCAGAGTCTAGCATAGGGCTCCACATTTAGCCAGGCATTCGATAAAAGCTTGTTTTGCTGAATTGAATTGATGTGACTTGAACTCTCAATCTTTACTGTTTGTGTTCTCAATATCTTTGGGGAATTTTTCCTAGACCAATACATAAGTACCAAGGAATCATGGATGGCAGATTACTGTAAACAGGACAAGGAAGTAGACCCCACCCCATCTGAAGACTGGATGGGCTCGTCAGTGGATCCTCCATGCTTTGGACAAAGTAAGGTTTTTCTCTACACATGTCTGACTAAATCACCTTTGACCTACACAGCCATGTTTCAGTGAGAAATTCAAATAGAACCATCATTTTCTATGGAAAAACCTACAGGAAATTCCGATTGCCTTCTACAACTGTTTTATTCTGTGGAAGGGACATTTTTCTTTTTCTTTCTGGCATGACACACTGAACTTTTCCTCTCAGCTCTCATTCCACCATTGTGGGAGGAAAAGGACCTGCTGTGTGCTGTTCCTCAATTCCGGTCACGTGGCGCATAAACTGGGGCACCTGGAAATGCACTGGGGTGGCCATTGGTCAATTTGTGGTTTGCTCAGCAGAACAGTTTAATTGACTGGATTTTGAAGAACATCTTTTCAGGTGTCTGAATCTAAAGATTAGAGAGTTTGGATATATTCTTGAAGAGAGGGAGGGCGGGCTCCCATGTGGAAGCAATTGTTTCACGGGGGGGCCTGTACTATAAAGGAGAAAATAATTGAATGCCCAGCCTCTGAAAGATAGAGAAGTCAGTGTGTTCTCTGTTAACAGTGTTTTCTTTCCTTATTTAACGCTTTACCATGGAGCTCTGATTTCCTCAGAGCTGGGGAGGTTGTGATGGCCAACGGCATGGTCCTTAGTTGTTCCACAAGCCATTGTCATCCAAATTCAACTCAGCCCAGCTCTTTCAGTGTGGTTTCTTTGGGGAGTCTTGGCCGGACTTAACATGGCTCATGAATACTTAACTATTCCATCTGGTCTGCAAACGTGTCACGGGAAGATGGATTTTCTTAGTGTACGAAGTATTTGAACTGGTTCGTCTCTCCTCAGGGTGTATAAATGGATTTTCTATCTGCCTTGTACTTCTTGAAGGAGGAACAAGGCCACGTCAGCTCTGTTTGCTCTGTGTGTTCCCAGGCTGTTGCTTCTGAGTCTCAAGGCCATTGCTTGGAAGCCAGGGCTTCTCAGATATCATCAGTTTCGATTCTAGCTCCTCCTCTGACCTTCCCCATTTGTGTGTTGAGAGAATGTAACGGAGCCTTCGTCTACCCAGAAGGCTCTAAATAATCTTTGTAATATGTAATGTGTCCTAAAGAGTGTGTTTCTAAAAACATTATTCATGCAGAGGGATTTTAAATCCAGACTCAGTGCAAACACTAAGAAGGCTGAATCTTTACGATTTTGTGAAGGACTTTCTTTTGTCCCTCTGCCACCTCTCCCCCTTTTATTTTAACATCTCCTCTTTCTTTATAGTTAATAAGCTACCGTATGTATGGTAAATGCCTGTGCTAAATTAAAGCTAGATTTTTATTTACTTACGGATTTTTGTGGTTACTTAGGCTTATAAAGTTTTAATATATCTTTTTAATTAGGCATGAGTGAACATACCTAAATTTCCACACTCTCTTCTTATTTAGACTTCTTGGATGATAGAATAGCAAGTGGGATTGCATTCTTCTACTAGGCCTGCTAAAGTAATTTTTGGGCATTTGTTTCCAAGGTCAGTCGGTTTGGATCTTGTTGAACCAATCACAAACCTTCAGCTTTTACTCTGGAATATTTAGTAATGATCCCCCCCAGATTTGTGCATTTTATTCAGGCCAGCTTCAAAATAAGCCCTTGAACTAGAGGTTCTTAGTATGAAGTTCAGCCTAAGGGAGCCGCTGATTTCTTAACTGTTTCTTTGGCTGGGAAAGAAAATAACGGCCTCTTTTTTGATATTATCATTGGCTTTGTTCAGTAAGGGCTGAGATTCCGTAGGTAAACCTGGATGGCATGGCATCTTAATTCATTAGTTTTGTAATCAGGGACCCTTTATGGAAATATTAAAAAAAAAAGTGTTCTGGAAATGTCCATGGTTAACATGTAATGTAAATAAGACCATGAGGTAACTCCTCAACTGAGACTGTAGGCTTGGAACACAGGCTGATTATTCCCCTTGAATTTTTGAGACCCGTTAGGGGCTAGCATTCTACTGCTACCGCCGTTTCCAATTGGAGCGGAGCAGCTCCCACTAAAATCTGTACTGCTTGTTCTTGGTAACTTTTCTATGCCATGTGAGAACAAGCATGCTTTAAATTAAAAATCCTCAAAAGGCTGGTCATTCTGTTCCAGTAAATGTGAGTACATTTTCTTTTCCCAACAGAGAAAAAAAGGAGCATGCTCTGTTGACACAGGCTCCACAGTAAAAGCCAGCATTAAAGTTGTCTGGCTCACCTCATCAAGTACCTCATGAGCGCCTAGTGATCACCAGAGGAATGAGCCAATAAGTGCATGATGCTTGCTGTGCTTGTAATGTACACTGTTTGCGCTAATGTTTCAGAGACGAATCTTCTTTTATGCTATATTGATTCTCACCCTCTAACTTTGTCTCTCCTGTCTACCAGGCCTCCCCCTTGTCTACCTTAGAACTAGGAGTACAGCCAGTCTGACTAACCTAGAGCACCAGATCTATGCTAGAGGTACAGTACAGCCAAGCGAGGGCTTGCTTTATTTTCCTGTTTTGAGAACTGCCTTGTACATCTTATTTTCTGTGAACACGGGAGCCAAATGGGGGTATACCCAGTTATGAGTACTTTGTTTTAATAACAGGAAAGATCATTTCCAACTAATGGACAAAGTGCTGTCTTGTATTAGAAGGAAGTGACGTGCTGATTCTTATTCTGTCTCTTGCATCTGCTTTTTAACCTTTAGTGGAAATGAAATCAGCTCCACAGTGTATGACGCAGAAGCATCCAGTGTCAGTTAGAGGTGATGTCTATACTGAAAATCAAGAAAACCGTCCTCCATCAAGCCCTGCAGCAAGTCTTTGTTTATAGACTACTCTGTGAATGTTTATTCTCATGGTAATGCAAAGGGCGGTGTGGAGTAGGAGCTATGATGATCAGGAATGGAGCTCAGAAAAAAATTTCCAGTAAATGATTGCTTAGACACAAATCTTAATTTCCTTAGAAATGAATTGAGGTTCTTAGGAGGTAGAAAAAAGAATGTTTTTTGTTTCTATCTCTGATCCTTTAAGGGTTCTTGAGAATTTGACTGGTAAGTGAATATGAGAGGAAGACATCATAAACTTCAAGGAATTAGAATCCCAAAATGTTCAGTTCTTCTTTTGTGTGAAGGAGTGCAGTTTAATGTGAACGATTTATGTTTGTCCTTGGCTACCACCACCAGATCCTGGGTCATAGTGTATTTTGTAAAAATATACCTTCTGAGCTTCCTCTACTAGGAGTTCAGAACAGGGATATTAATAAATGAGGGCAGTACTATGTTTTTTTTCTGAAAGGTTTTGCTAGGATTGATGTTCGTGAGGAGGGCTCCCAAAGCCCAGGCTTGATTCTTCATTGTTTCATGAATTTATACTTCTTAGTTTTTCTTTATTTGTTATTTCATCTTTTGGGCTAAGCAGAGCATTATTCCTGTGTAGTCCATGGGGACAAGAGCTCAGAGAGAATAAGTAATTTGCCTCCATTCACATGAGAGGCCTGGGACTTTATTTCGCATGATTTACAAGCCAGGACCTTTCTGATAGGCTGAGCTCCTTACAGAGCATAAGAACCCGCACTGTGTATAATGGTCACATTTCCCTGGGCATCGGGTCCACAGGGCAGACATTTCCTCAGCTGGAGCTATTTAAGGTAAATGTGGATGTGAGGAGCTTGGGGTTCTTTTAGCCTATGAACCAATTAGGTCTGGTCACCAAAGGAGGTTTCTGAGGCCACCAGGGAATCCTGTTCTCTTTGGTGAGCTTGGGGCTTTTGTCCTCTGGCGCTATGCCCAAGGCAGGTACATAGCTGAGCTGGACTCTAGTGTGGAAGATGTCCGCTCCTTCCCCTGTGAGTTTAGACTTGTGAGCCCCTCCACGTATTTTTATCTTCAGTGAGGCAGGCTGTTGAAGTCCCTGTGGGTATGTGCAATCCGCACAATCAGCTTGGGGACCTTAGCAGTGTGCCTACCTAGGCTATTTAATTTCACAGCCATATACTCATGAATACCTTTATATGGGTTCCTAGCACTTTATTCCATGTTACAGTGTGATCAAAGCTACTTGCCACCTGTTCTTTTTAAATCTAATTTGCAAATGGAAACTTAGCGTCTGGCTCACAGTGGGATATGAAAGCACATCTGGCTGCTTTTCCTCCTGGGCCCTTTATCTCCTTCAGTAAAGCTGCTTTCTGGCTCAAGGAGAGGGAGGCTCCTTTCAAGGTGCCACAGTGAGTACTGTTTACCCTGCTGACAGCTCTTAAATTTTTTACTCCCCCTCTGCTCTTGTCAGCAGCCTCACAGCTACTCCTTAATTTTCAACTTGTTGAACACTGATTTTTTTTTTTTAAATCAAGCCTTGGGAACTAAATGAGGCCATTGGGATGAGAAATGAGCATATTCTAGGTGGAGATTATATTTAGATGCATTTGAGGTGTCTCTAAAAAGCTAACCACTAAGTTGTGGGAACACGCTGGAGCCTACTTACTTACTTAGACTCCCCTGAGCCATTGTTCTTACCAAAACAGAACTTGTCTTAACCTGAAATGGCTTGTTGTGGCGTGTGTAGAGCACTAACTTCTGAAAACTTAAGAAGCTACAAAGGGAAAAGGAAACAGTGGTTACTTTTTAGAAGATGTGACACTGACTTAACCATACTGCCCCTGTGCCGTACCTGAGAGGTGGGAGAAGCAGGCTTTGATGGGGTTGGCCTTCTTGATTTTGCTGGCAGGAAACACACGGTCCTAGAAGATGAATTGAATTTTGCTGTAGTCTTCTCAGCCGGCAACTGCAGGCACCTCCAGCTGTCATTTTCTCCACAGCTGCAGACCACTTGGATCCTGGTCTTCCGAGGGCTGTCTTTGTGCTTTAAAGCCAGACACAGAGTAAGACTGGGCCTCGCCCGTTTTTGTCAGCCGGGTGTGTGTTGTTGAGCACGTCAGCCTGGAGGCTCCCAGCCCTGGGCTGGTGCTGCCTTTGTAGTTCCTGCTCCCACCTCGCTCTCTCTTTGTGTGGCCAGTAGAGGAAGCACAGGCCCTGGTAGGAGCCAGGGCCTCTCTGCTCCCAGGAGTGCGCAGCAGGCTGCAGGGGCACCAGAGAGCCTTCCTTAGTCTGTTTCCAGTGTTCATCGTCAGGTCCAGCTCCCCCTAGAACTGGATCATATGGATCCGTTTCATATGGATCAGTGTTTCTCTCCAGTTTCCCCGATTAGAAGCTGCTTTGTGAAGGAAACCATATTTTGTGTTCCTCTTGGCATCTCCATAGAACCTGCCTTATACAGATGGTGAGGATATCTGTGCAAGAAAAATGAGCTAAAAACTTCATTTAAATAGCTTTGGGATAGTATCTTTTTGAATTTCCAGGGAGGAAAACCCACAACTGCATATGTAAGAGAACAGGAAAGGATGTTTTCATTTTTTTTATAAATGTGCTTAGTATGACTCAAGGGTAATTGTTATGCAAAAGAGAGCTTCCTGAAAGTACAAGTGTTTTGGACAAAGTGATACAAGTAACATGTGTTCTGTCTTGCTGCAGTTCAGGTTATCCATTTAGAATGGCTTTCTTGGAAGCAGTAGAGGTTCATGTCTGTCTGTCTTGATGCCAGCCGTGGTAGAATCACGGGAGAATTGTGAGGCGAGAGTTAAGGCCCATAAGAATCACGGGAGAATTGTGAGGCGAGAGTTGTCAACCATCACAGTCAGTTGTGGGGGACGGAGTCATCTCACAGTAGGCGGCAGAGTACATGGAGATGCCCTGCTTGGCCTGTCAGCACAGTTGTGGTGCTTCGTTCATTTTTCTCTCCACTATCAGCCTCTTTGCGCAAGAGGCCATGGTGGGCACTGCCTCCAGGTTCCGGGAGGGTCTCTGCCACACAGGTCAGGGCGTGCGCTGACGGCCTTCTGTTTGCTCACAGCAGAGATGAAAGCCCCCAAGCGCCGGCAGCCGTTTGTCCCTTTTGCTCTGAGGAATCATACAGGCTGCACTCTGTGGTTTGCCACCCTGACCACCACGCCCACCAGGTAAGGAACACGGGATCTGTCACCTGGTGCCATCTCTCTCACCACAGGCTCCTGTGTACCAACCCAGCAGAGCAAGCCGGGCCCTCTGTGAGGCTCTTGGGATCCATTGCATTTGAATCAATAACATGATGTCTTGCTGAGGCTAATGATGGAGGTTCTGGTTCTACGTATAGTCTGTAGTCAGAGAAGTAGATTTTGAGTCTGAAATATCCAAACTGTGATCTTGATGCCTGGGCATCCATTGTTTTTAAAGTAAAAGTTGAGTAGTTTAAGGATTTGAAAGAAAAGTCACTCCATCCTTTCTCCTTGGTCTTCATTCTACTTCCCTCTTTAAGAAAAGCTGTATGCTATTATGAAATCAAATGGTTTGCCCATTTTTCTTCCAAAACTGCTTGAAAATACTTCTCATATCCCTCACCTCCACCCCGAATTATCTTCCAAACCTGCAGCACACTTGAGACCAGGTGGAACTGGGTGGAGTTGGGAGAACAAATGAGTTCACCTAAGCCAAGTGAGAAGGCTCTCTAACAACTTTCTGCGGATTTAGACCTTGGCTCAACTCTCCAAATGCAGACTGATCTTCCCAATTTAGTAGTGAAGTATATGAAATGAGGACCAGAATCAGTTTATTTGAGAACGTATTTCTCTTGCCTCCACCAAGTATGGTAGTGCTCTAGAAGAAACTTTTTTTTTTTTAAGTCAGTTTTTTTAGTCACTTAAAAAAAAAAGTCACTTAAATATTAGGTTGGCCAAGAAATTCATTCAGGTTTTCTAATACTACAGTTAAAAGTCACAACTAGCTTACATAACTCCTTGGGTACCAAACTCTACTGCTGGCAGCAGGTGCTTCTGCAGTGATTGCTTTCTAGCTATTTGTAAAGTTTCAAATGTTGTGATTGATCATGAAGTTAACTTGAGTTACTGACCTGTAAGGTCCTCTTTTGCAGCCAGGTTATATGGCCTTATTGCTGCGAATTGCCTCCTGAGAGGGTTCCTGTTTCCAGCCCTGAGTTCTGGGTGAGAGAGGGGTGGAGAGAAAGAGGGACCAGCTGATACTGTCTGCTTTGGTTCCAGGGCTGCACTGTCTCACAGCGGGAGTCCAGGGGTGGTTCCGGAAGGGAACGGAACGCTTCTTGATGATGCTCACAACGTTAGCGAGTGGCGAGAAGTCCTGACGGGTGAAGAGATTCCCTTTGAATTTGAAGCAAGAGGAAAGCTAAGACACAGGTAAAATGTGGTTTTCTTTTTGCCTTAAAAAAAGGGGGGGAATATATATATATATAAATAATCGTCTCTAGTGTTTTGCCTCTTCACTTTCCTTTGTTAATGACTTTACTGTTTTATTTTTAAAAGGCATTTAGAAAACCAGTGTTTCCTTTTTAAAAAAATACAAAGACTATTTGGGAATACGTTTCTTTCCATCAGTTATCCCTATATTTGACAGGTGAGGTGGTAACTGGTATGTTCCATGTAACTACTTTGGTTGAAGCATAGACAGATCATAGCTCTCCAGTTCATTGCATCCTAGCTGGTTTTCATGATGGAGTGGTGACATGGTCTTATGAAAAACATTATCAAAGCACAGTGAGTTTTAAGCTACACATGTGCCCTTTCAGCAAGCAGATGGTTTCAGGAAGCAAAGCTGATAAGATGCTTTCATTCTTTTTTTTCTTAATATTTATTTATTTGGCTGTGTCAAACCTTAGCTGTGGCACGAGGGATCCTCACTGTGTCATGTGGGATCTTCCGATCTTCCATTATGGTGCACGGACTCTCTAGTTGCGAGGCTCAGGCTCTTGAGTGTGTGGGCTCAGTAGTTGAGGCTTATGGGTTTAGTTGCTCCACAGCATGAGGGATCTTAGTTCCAAGACCGGGGGTCAGACGCATGTCCCCTGCATTGGAAGGATTCTTAACCAGTGGACCCCCAGGAAAGCTGCATAAGATACTCTCATTCTAAGAATAACTCACTTAAGGAGACCACTTACTGATGCACTCAAAACCACCAGTTGAAGGCCGGGAATAAATGCAAAAGAACATTGTGCCTGGTAACTGAGAGGGTGTAAAATGTGTAATAAAATCTTCTTTTACTTGCCAACATTTTTAAGTAGAAGGGCTGTCTGGTGGATACTGAATAGTTAAGATTTTAGCGTTTGAGCCTCATCATCTATAACTTAAGAGGTTGGCTTCAGCCTTCTGTGGTCATGTGTGTTCTTGGTGCGTTGATTCTTTGTATGCTCAAACACTTCTTCCTTCCATATAGCTCTGTGCCTGTGCACATTATTCCCTAGTGGCAAGAGTTCTGAACTTGGGTGCCTCCAGTGATTTTTAGGAAAAAAACAGTTTATAAAAAAAATCACTGCACTGGGCACATGTACCTGGAAACCATGTTAGAATTTCCAGGGAAGAGTGGTGAGCATTTTTCTGTTCCACAGAGTTCCTGGAGAAGCTAATTATAGAACCATTTGCTGTATTTCTTAATAAGCACTGCCTCTGTTGTAGGAGCGGTTTGGCTTTTTTGTCATTTCCGTTTCCATGTTTTGTAACTCATTTTAAGTCCCACCTTTCTGCTTGAATTCATTGAAAAATGCCTTCTCTGGCATTTCCCCCTTTGGCATCCTGTCCCCCACTCCCTGCCTCCCTCCCCTCTTCCCTTCCTGTCAGCCTCAAGTCCAATTCCTCATTTCAGGCTTCTGGCTTGAATTAGGCAGAATCTAAAATAGAATTAAATGTGCAATTTCCTCCCGTTCCTCCTGTTCTGCCCACTGCCTTCTACTGCAGTTTCAGCAGAGCACTTTAGCCCTAAAACCCTGCGGGCTCTGTGTCTCATTACCCTGTCTGTAAGCTTCTAGGACTGGAGCCCAGTGACTGAGTGTGGTTCTGAGAGAAGCTGGAGATTCCACAAAAGAACCAAGGAGAAAATGTCGTTTTAGGCATTTCCAAGAGTGTGGTTATGTGATTACATTGCTAGCGCAGCATTTTCACTACCCCACTGTCCCAATTTTAGCTGATGTTATCATTTCACGAAGGTTGAGGTGTAGGGGTGGGTGGAAGATAGACCCTAGCTAGTTCACCTGGTTTGTACAGAGGGAGGGCAGCTGCCACTCTTACTCAAGCTCTGTACATCTTGCAGTTTTGTTTTAAGCATAAGACACAGTTAAAAATATCCTCTTGATTTCCCTTGCATTAGGTAATCACCAAAAAGTTTGGCCAGCTGGGTTTTTATGTCATTATGCAGTAAATCCAATTTCAGGCTTTGCTTCTACTCCTCCCTTGATAGGATTGTGCTTAATGTCTTTTTCCGTGTTCTGCCTGACAGACACACCCATGACCTCCGGATCCATCAACTGCAAGTGAGAGTGAATGGCTGGGAGCAAGTGAGCCCAGTGTCTGTGGACAAAGTCGGGACCTTTTTCCGATACGCTGCACCAGATAAGAATTCCTCATCCTCTACGGTGTGTGGCTGTGGCAAGGGTGTTCAGTGGCAGGGTTGTGCCTTGGCCACACACCCTCAAAGCCAGGCAGTCAGACAGGCCTGTAGTAGCCTTGCTCTAGTGAAATTTTCTTTCTTTTTTTAACTTTTTATTTTATATTGGAGTATAGCCTGATTGACAATATTGTAATAGTTTTAGGTGACAGCAGAATGACTCAGCCATACATGTCCATTCTCCCTCAAACTCCCCTCCTATCGAGGCTGTCATATAACACTGAGCAGAGTTCCCTGTGCTGTACAGTGGGTCCTTGTTGGCTATCCATTGTAAATGAAATTTTCTCGTTCTTCATTTTTCCTAGTGCTGGGAAGAATATTTTGGGTCAGTCATAGGCTTTGATAATCACCATATAGATAAGCCAGCCAGTGGTCAGTTTTAGTAGAAAAACAGGACCTAAAATTAGCATCAACACATATTACCCTACCTGTGCAACTCCATTTTATCTGGCCAGAATGTGCAGGTGGGGGCTGCCATCCCAGCTGATACAACTGCCATGGGTGCTCTTGCCAGACAGTCACACTTCGAGGGGTAATGATGTTCCTTGCTGAGTAGCCAGTGGTGACTAGGAAAGCACAGATTGACGGAGATGTGGGAGCTTTCCTCATGCTCTCTTGCTTCATGAAATATGTTCTTGGAAGACACTGATGTTTTCATGGTCTGTCTCGTGCCCCAAGTTTCTTAGAAAAAGAAGCTTTCTTTCAAGATGACTTTTTTTCTGCCCAAGTTCACATTCAGGAACAAAAGGACTAATTTCCCCCAGAGACACCTTTCTATTGTCTTGATGTATCCTGGAGAATTTTGTATATATTGAATGATTGTAAAATGAATATTGCTTTTCCCATATCTTCCAAGATGCTTTTTCTTCATAGTAGACCGTACTTTACCTAAGAGTATGTATAAACATCGCCCTTGCAAACAACTGAAGTTTTTGTTGAATTTAACGATGCCTGTGCCTTAGCTCTGTACTGATTCTTTGACTTTGGGGATCTTTCTTAGATCGGCAGCCCGAGCAGCAGGACAAATATTATCCATCCCCAAGTTTATGTGAGTATGATTTTTCTGGTCACTGTGTTTACTGAGTGCACACATAGCTCCTGATGACCACTGGACTCTGTGGTTGGAATTTATCTTTTTCATTCTCTGTTAATGATTTCCTTCCTTTTAAAAGAACTTGCAAGGAAATGTTTTCACCTAACTTGGTATATGAGACTGAATATTATAGGGAAGGAGAAAAAAAAAGGGCAAATGTTTTGGTCCAAGGTCTCTTTTTCTAAATTAAATATAAATTAACCTTTGTACAGCTATATGTATTTTACAGGTTTTCCCCCAAAGGTCAACATGAAAGTAATTCAGAATGAAAAATAGTAAGATTCCCTCCCCTATTTGATTTTTGAAACATCACCGCAGGATGACATTAAAAGGCTGTCTTGTGGTTTTTGCTTATAATTTCTTCTCCTTGAGGATAGTAAGTTTCAAAATGTGAAATTTCAGATAAGCATAGAGACAACAAGATCGAGATTTAAGACAGGTGTTACTGGGCCCTCGTTCTCCCGGGGCTTTGCTGGGCTGGGTCAGCGGAGGCTTTCATGATGATTGTGTCCTTCTGATAACACTCTAGGAGGCTGTACTCCACCTTAAAAATTTTTTCGTTTTTAATTTAAAAAATTTATTTATTTTTAGTTGGAGAATAATTGCTTTACAATATTGTGTTGGTTTCTGCCATGTCTCAACATGAATCAGCCATAGGTATATGTATGTCCCCTCCCTCTTGAACCTCCTTCCCAACCCTCATCCCATCCCACCCCTCTAGGTCATCACAGACACCGGGTTGAACTCCCTGTGTTACATAGCTCCTTCCCGTTAGCTGTGTATTTTATACATGGCAATGTACATGTTTCAGTGCTACTCTCTCAATTTGTCCCACCCTCTCCTGCCCTCGCTGTGTCTTTAAGTCTGTTCTCTATGTCTGAGTCTCTATTCCTGCCCTGCAAATAGGTTCATCATATTAGGTTCTAGATTCCATAATATGTGTTGTTTGTTTTTCTCTTTCTGACCTACCTTACTCTGTATAACAGACTCTAGGTTCATCCACCTCACTAAAACTGACTCAAATGCAATCCTTTTAATGGCTGAGTAGTATTGCATTGGAGAAGGCAATGGCACCCCATTCCAGTACTCTTGCCTGGAAAATCCCATGGACGGAGGAGCCTGGTAGGCTGCAGACCATGGGGTCGCGAAGAGTCGGACATGACTGAGTGACTTCACTTTTACTTTTCCCTTTCATGCATTGGAGAAGGAAATGGCAACCCACTCCATTGTTCTTGCCTGGAGAATCCCAGGGACGGGGGAGCCTGGTGGGCCGCCGTCTATGGGGTCGCACAGAGTCGGACACGACTGAAGTGACATAGCAGCAGCAGCAGCAGTATTGCATTATATATATATGTACTCCAGCTTCTTTATCTATCCCTCTGTCAACTAACATCTAGGTTGCTTCCATGTCCTGGCTATTGTAAATAGTGCTGCAGTAAACATGAAGTTATGTTTATCTGTACTCTTCCTTTGCTTTGGAACTACCTGGAAGTTTTGGTTTAAAACATGGATCTTTTCCTTTGGTTGTTTATTAGGTTGGTTTTCACATACTGTTTGTTTTAATGAAAAACTAGCAGTATGGAAAGCTTAGATGTCGTGTCATTTGTTTCTCCAGTTAAAAAAAAGCAGTATCAATATATTCTGAGTACTCAGAGTAATAGTTTTAAAAACCTTCTGTTTTACCTAATGTGAAATTTTATATTTAAAAAAAAAACCAAAAAGCCGTAAATTCTTGGCACATGGTAGCAGCACAAAGTGTGTGTTAAATGTGTGCATAGACACATGAACACAAATAGGAAACAGTGGCTGCACCCATAAGACCAGAAATAAATCAGTTTCCTCTAGTATCTTGGATGGCATCATTGACTCAATGATGCATATCCCGGGTTTTAGTGAAGGACAGGGAGGCCTGGCATGCTGTAGTCCATGGGGTCGCAAAGAGTCAGACACGACTGAGTGAGTGAATAGCTAGTATCTTGAGTTTTATGAACCTTGGTGTCCTGTTAAAAAAAGAGTAATTATTGAGCAGAACTTAGACAGTTATCATCGTGAAGAAGTTTTTTTTTTAAAGTTCTTTGAAATCCAAATGTTGGCTTTTTATAGGCATGTCAACAAACAATGTATGGGTATATTGAGTAAATTTCATCACATTTAGGAAAAAACGTTATTCTTCCTATGAAAGGCATGCCAGTACAAACAGCTCTTCAGAACTGGCTGTTATAATAGTGGGTATTAAAGGATATTCACTCCTATTAAAGCAGAGTGGTTTTAGAGCTTAATGACTCATTTCACTGAAGATATATAGTCATAGTAAGACGCTTTATGTAGGCCTTCTGACCGGTGTTGTTATAATTTGCGTGATTTTTAAAAGCCACACTTTTTTATAATTTCTCTCTTTTCCATAGTTCTCTTCACTCCCACCTGTCCGGGTTGTCTTTGCGGTAACAATGGAAGGCAGTGCTCGGAAGGTGATCACGGTCCGATCAGCCCTCATTGTGAAGAACAGACTTGAGACGCCAATGGAACTGAGACTGGACAGCCCGTCAGCTCCAGACAGTGAGTTCTGACACTGCCTCCTTGTACCCTGAGCTGGACTTCAGGGTGGGAGACATGCCTGAGTGCTAACATGTGTTTCTGTGGCAGAGCCCGTGGTCCTTCCCGCCATCATGCCAGGAGACTCTTTTGCTGTGCCTTTACACCTTACTTCTTGGCGACTGCAGGCCCGGCCCAAAGGACTGGGTGTGTTTTTCTGTAAAGCTCCTATTCACTGGACCAATGTAGTGAAGACTGCCGAAGTTAGTAGCAGCAAACGAGAATGCCACTCCATGGACACGGAGAAAAGCCGGTTCTTCAGGTAAGCATGGTGCAGCAATGCCATGTAGATTTTGCCATTTTTTTTCCCTTTATGCTTTCTCTGAGGACTCTTAGTGATTCAGTTGTGCTTATTGAAAACCCTAAAGTTCTTACTCCTTAAGTGTTAAAGTTCATAAGAATTCAAGAGTTAACCCTGGGCAGGAGAGTGGCTGTTACTTACCACCTAATATTCATGGGAGAAACAACCACAAACCCAGTACTCACACATATGCGATTAGAAAGTGGTCTGTCTGCATCAGCTTAAAGAGAAGACATGTAAAGGGACTTCCTTGTGGTCCAGTGAGTTCTGACACTGCCTCCTTGTACCCTGAGCTGGTCCAGTGGTTGAGTCCACCTTGCAATGCAGGGGATGCAGGTTTGATCCCTGGTCCAGGAACTAAGAACCCACATGCCTCAGAGCGACTAAGCCTGAGTGTCTCAACTAAGACCTGATGTAGATAATAGATATATAATAAGTGTATGTATATATATATGTGTGTATGTGTGTATTTATTTATTTACTTTAAAAAGAGAAGATATCTGGAGAGGGAAGAAAAAACAATGACAAGTTCTCATCCCTACATTGGGGAGCAAAATCCTAGAGGTGGGAATTTTTCAAATGACACATTTCAAAGGAATGTGGGTAAAGGTGCACCTAATACTGACTTTTCTTGGGGAGTTTGACAAAATTATCATGTAGACTCCTCATTTCCTCTTCTGAAGAGTACAAGTAATATGATACTAGATTCAATGTTAGAAAAAATACTGGATTGCTATTGTGAGATCTTTCCAAACTTAGACTTTAAACTTGTTTAAATGAGAGATGGTCAGCTTTAGTTTCCTTTATAGCAAAGACAGGCATTTACTTAGTGAAGATAAAGGAGAACAAGAAGAATATAGAGAATGCCAGTATACCCTTTATCCAGATTTGCCAGTTGTTAACAGACTACTTCTCTTTTGGTGATTTATAAAACAAAAAACAATAAAGATATAAATGGTTTTGAACAGCACTGTTAGGCAGCTTGTCACAATTGGCATTTATGAAACACTTTAACCATCAATTCCAATTGCATTTTTATTTCAAGTGTCTGCGGACATTCATCAGAGGTGACCATCTCCTGTGCCATAAAACAAAGATTAACAAATATTAAAGAATTGAAACCCCTCACAATGTATTTCATTATTATGATAGTTATTAAGTTAGATGCCAGTGACAATAAGGTGCTTACAAAACCCCAAATATTTGCAAATTAAGCAGTACATTTCTAAATAACCTGTGGGTTCAAAAGACATCACAAAGAAAATAATATTTTTAAATAAATACTAATGAAAACCAGACATATTAAAATATGGGGGATGCAGCAAAGGCAGTCCTAAAGGGAAATGTGTAGCTTTTAATGCTCACATTAGGAAGTCAGGAAGACGTAAAATCACTGCTCTAAACTTCTTCCTTAATGCAGAAGAGCAAACTAAACACAGAGAAATAGGAAAAGAAAAGTATGAAAATCAACAAAGTAGAAAATAAACAATAGGAAAAATCAACAGTGTCAAAATTGGCTTTTTGAAGATTCACAAGCTTGATAAACCTCTAATAAGACCAATCATGTTGTGAGGCAAGAAAACACAAATTGCCCGTATAAGGAGTAGAGAAAAAGGAGAACTGCTGTAGACCCTACAGATATTAAAAGATTTGTTATAAACAATTTTATGTAAGTAAATTCCACACTGGAAGGATAAATTTCTTGAAAGATACAGATCGCCAAAACTAACACAAAGAAGAAATAGGAAACTCAAATAACCCAATATCTATTGAAGAAATTTAATTTGTAATACAGAGGCTTCACACAAAGAACATTTAGGACCATAAAACTTCACTAGTGAATTCTACAGACATTTAGGGAAGAAATCATATAAGCTCTTTGCAGACTCTTTCAGAAAGAAGGGGAGGAGGGAATAGTTTTGACTCATTTTAAGAGGCCAATATTCCTGATACCAAAAGTGATATAGTTATTATTAAAGAAAGAAAAAAAGAAAACTAGTATTCCACCATGAAGAGATGCAAAAATTCTTAACAGGATACTCCCCAATAGAATCCAGGGAGTGAAGTTTATCCCAGTAATATAATAAGTTTAACATTCAAAATTGATAAATTTTTTTTTTTTTAAAGCATGTGTGTGTTAACTGCTTAGTCATGTCCGACTCTTTGTGACCCTATGGACTATATAGCTCGCCAGGCTCCTCTGTCCATCGGATTCTCTAGGCAAGAATACTGGAGTGGGTTGCCGTTCCTTTCTTTATGGGATCTTCCCCATTCAGGGATTGAACCCAGGTCTTTAACCCAGGTCTTTTGCATTACAGGCAGATTCTTTACCATCTGAGCCATCAGGGAAGCCCTTTAAAAAGCATGAGACTTAATAATTTTATCAAGACTTCAGAATTCCAGATCAACCTATAGAAATCAATTATATGCTTATACTTTAGCCGTGAACAAATGGAAAATGTGATTTTAAGAACACCGTTTACAGTAGCACCAAAAATTTTTATTATTTAGGAATCAGTCTAGGGAATGATATACCAGTCTTTTACCCTAAGAATTACAAAGCTTTGCTGAGGGATAGTAAAGAATCTGCCTGCCCGTGCAGGAGATGTGGGTTTGATCCCTGGATCAGCAAGATCCCTTGGAGAAGGAAATGGCAACCCACTCCAGTATTCTTGCCTGAAAAAAAATCCCATGGCTAGAGGAGCCTGGTAGGCCTCAGTCCATGGGGTCGCAAAAGAGTCAGACACGATTTAGTGACTAAACAGCAACAAAATTAATGAAAACCTATTAACTAAATGGAAAACAATCAGGTTCATGAATTGGATTGTTAGGATTTCCATTCTCACTAAATTGATCGGCAGATACAACCCAGTTGGTTATCACTAGAATGAGTTTTTAAAAAAATGGCATATGAACCAAATACGGACACATACAACAACATGGCTGAATCTTGTTAAAACTTAATGCAAAAAAAAAAGAAATCCAGACACAAAGACTAAATACATCCTGTATCATTCTATTTATGCTGTTCAAGAACAGACACAGCTAATTTATAATGATGACTATCAGAAATTGGTTGCTTGAATGATGGTGGAGGTTATTGATTGGAAAGGGATATGAGGGGACTTTCTGGGATGAGAGAAATGTTCTGTAATTGGTTTCGGGTGATGCTTATAGGGGTGTGTATAATTGTCAGAATTCATCAAACTGAACATGTAAAATCCATGTGTTTTACTGTGATTTGATTATGCCTTAGTAAATGTGTTTGGATTGAAACTTGCAAATATCTTACCAAATTATTGAACCCTTTGAATGTTATCCTGTCTCAGACTCATCTAAGGAGAAAAAATTCAAGTTCTTCATTCAAGCTGATGATTTTTACACCATTTTGTCATCACAGGTTTTGTGTGGCCATAAAGAAGGAGAATTACCCAGATTACATGCCCTCCAACATATTTTCTGACAGTGCAAAACAGATTTTCAGACAGCCTGGGCATACCATATACCTCCTGCCGACAGTGGTCATCTGCAACTTGCTCCCTTGTGAACTTGATTTTTATGTTAAAGGAATGCCCATTAATGGGACACTGAAACCTGGCAAGGAGGTGGCTCTCCACACAGCTGATACCTCCCAGAACATTGAACTGGGTAAGGGTTTAGTCAAATAATTATTTGTAATTATTCTGTGAAAGTGTCAGTGGATATCTTATGACTATTTGGCATACATTTTGGGGAAATCGTAGCACATATAATACTGCAGTGAGTTGGCTCAGGGACTTCCCTGGTGGTCCAGTAGTTAACACTTCACGTTCCAATGCAGCGGGTGTGAGTTTGATCCCTGGTCGAAGAGTTAAGATCCCACGTGCTTCCAGACCAAAAATCCAAAACATAAAACAGGAAAATATTGTAACAAATTCAATAAAGACTTTAAACAATGATCCACATCAAAAGGAAAAAAATGCGCCAGCTCAGAGGATTTATGCAGTTAAAAAAGCAAAACTTCTAACATAGAAAATCATTGAAACAAAAAAACTGAACAAAACTAAAAGATCTCAGGGCAAGCACTCAACATCGCCTTTTTTCTTGTGTTGCTCACTTAATATGTGACTAAAGGAAGTCTTTTTGTCTTTTCAAACCTTGCTTTTTACCAGCTGTAGAATGAATAAAATCTTCTCTCTCTCCTCTTTCAGGAAAGGGGAAAACATTTTCCAAGCACTCTCGGTACCCCAGACAGTATGTCAAATACTTTGACACACATGTTCTCGTGTAATCCTTACAGCAGTAGTTATGAGTCCCATTTTACTGATGAAGACATTGAGGTTTGGAATAGTTAATACATCGTCATTTTCAGTTGTAGGGATGAATGAAGTGAAGAGAGTCACTATGTTAATCTGTAGCTCTTGTAGCAAGAGGGTCCTTCCAGATTTGGGACAGAAAGAATGTTTCTTTAAGGCTGCTGTAGACATGTTGAAATAATAAGGATGTAGATATTTACCTTTTTTACAGTTTTGTAAGTGATTTCATTCTGTCATCTCATTTGATCTTCACAACAATGGATGTCTCAGGCAGAGAGACAGCTGTGGCCCCCATTTTACTGATGAGGAACCTGAAACTCATTGAACTTCAGCAGCGTGTCCCACAGGGAAAAGCTTACATTTTTGAATACGTAAATCCTTGAGCTTAATCTCGAAAAGAAAAAATACTGCAACCCTACTTGTCTGTTTAAAAAAAAAATAGGTCTTTGCTCTGATATTTAAATGTTTCTTCAACAAATGTTTACTGAGCCCCTGTATAGAATGGAAACGCCCTCCCACCCTCCATCACTGTGTGCTCTTTGAGCACTCCTTGTCTTCACTCTCATTGTTTACAGGGAGCATCACTTTTAATAAGAAGCTCTTGAAGTAGATACTGTTGTTATCCCTTTTGGCAGATGGACACAGTGAAGTTAAATAGCTTGTCCCATGTCATACAGCTGTGAGGACAGACTGGGAATTTGAAGCCAGGCAGCGAGGCTGCAGTAAACCTTAACTCTTACCCTATACTTGGCGTTTATTGGGTTTCAGACACCCAGCTGAGGGCCTGTATAGTCAACTCTTGAATAACCAGAGCTGTGACTGATGACTTTCATTCTTCTAATTATTACACGGTTCAGACTCTCTAGTGTGACTTCTAGACCATATTTATTCTCACCCCAGCTAAAGGGAGATGTCCATTCTAATAAGGTTTCTGCCAGTTGAATACTGTAGTTACTGACTTTTCCAAGAGGAATCAAATTTAGTTTGGCTGTGGGCTATTTTGACAAACTATAAAGTGAAACTCAGAAAGACAGTAGTTTTATCTTTCTTTAGGGGTGTCCCTGGAGAATTTTCCACTCTGCAAAGAATTGCTCATTCCACCCGGAACCCAAAACTATATGGTAAGAATGAGGCTCTATGACACCAATCGGCGGCAGCTGAACCTCACCATCCGGATTGTGTGTCGAGCAGAAGGATCTTTGAAGATCTTCATTTCGGCTCCGTATTGGTTGATTAACAAAACTGGTATGTACAGAGGCTGCTCTAGTCGGCCTTTGGAGTCGGTCATGGGAATTCAGATTTATTTGCTCCATGCACTAAATGGAGCCAATGCAAACAGATTACCTCAACAGTGTAAGCTGCTGAACCTTTCCCACTCCATAGAAGTGCTTTAATCATGGTCAAGACTGGCCTTTTGGACAATGACTGAGTCCACTGAATAAATTCAGTCATCACTTTCTTCCCCCTTGATGATATTTTTTCCTTTTATTATTTGCATCTGTCTTGGATACACTGGGTGGGATTGATACAAACATTTCCCCTCCTTCCTAAAGGGCTACCACTGATCTTCAGACAGGACAATGCAAAGACAGATGCTGCAGGCCAGTTTGAAGAACACGAGCTGGCCCGGAGCCTGAGCCCTCTCTTATTCTGCTATGCTGACAAAGAGCAGCCAAACCTGTGAGTACAGTTATTTATGGGAAGGGGAAATAAGCTCCCAGAGAAGGGAAAAATTAGCAAAGGCTATACTATATCCGTGTAAGTAGAAATAGACTGTAGATAACCATCCTGACTTGGCAGGGGGACAGCACCATGACTTAATGGGATTTTTTTTGGATCTAATTTCTGTGTTATTCGATATGGAAAATAAACCATTTGGTTTTGGTGTATAATGAAAGCCAGTTTTATTTTTCATGTATTGAAGTGGTTCTATTCATAACTGCTGATGGTGAGAGACCCACACGGTCTCTTTTCTGCGCAGTTTCTCTCCCCTGGAAGCACTCAGCACAAGCAGAGGAGCTGGCTTCAGAGGGAAGACAGGTTGGCCTGTTGGTAGAGAGCCTGCACCCCATTAATCCAATCCAGGCCATCTTGTATTAGATTCTGAAATCCATCTCTTTCTGTTGAAATAAAGTGTGCCATTTCAAGATCTCAAAGCACTCATTACCTGTTTAAACACAGGAAAAAGCAACAATTGTTAGGATTAGCGGACATGTCTGTCTTAATGTATGGTAGGGCATTAAGGAAATGACAACCCACTCCAGTATTCTTGCCTGGGAAACTCCATGGAGGAGCCTGGTGGGCTAAAGTCCAGTGGGTCACAAAGAGTCAGACATGGCATTAATTCACTTTATTTATTTTTTCTTGGATTTGACATTCTGCTTTTACAGTGGTCTTCTGATATTTAGCCTTAATCCAAAAATATGTAGGTGAATCTGACACTGCTAAAATGCCATACCCCATTATCCATAGAAGGATGCTGCAAACTTAGAGGAGGGCCACTCCAGTGGATATAGATGCATCTATCTACCTAGAGGTTGGGCTGGAGTCAGGAAAGGACTGACCAGGGTTCTGGCCAGTAGGAGACATAAAACAGCCGCTTGACATAGTCAGCAGGCCCAGGCTCACGGTTTCCCTGAATGGATTTTGACAGTTTTAGATCCAGGACTTGAAATTCAAAACATAGTTTTGTCCGTCAAATTCACAGTTTCCAAAGCCTTTCCACATAGATGATCTCATTTGATTCTCCCAACATTTCAGTGGATTAGGCAGCACAGCAAAGGAATGAGGAAACTGAGGAAGATGAGGAAACTGAGGCCCAGGGAGAGTTATCTGCCCAAAGTTACGTAGCTTGTTAGTGGCCGAGCTGGAACACACATCTGGGAATTATGTTTCCAGGATCCATGACAGGATGCTGGCCAACTGCATGGTGCTTTGCTATTATAATAGCACCAGGCCCTTGAATGAATGTACCATTAGCTGCATCTTCTGTACGTACTTTTCTCATATGTTCAGGGTATTTCATGAACCCTTGAAACAACGGAGTCAGGAAAGTATCAGTTTGCTTTGAATCTGTTTTTTCAGATATTGTAGCATTTTCCTCATGCCTTATGCTCCCAGAATCGATGTTTTCCCCTAAAATGTCTAGTTGTGGAGGTCAATACATGTCACACGTTGTTGAACTGTGACTACCTCTCAGATTGAGTTTTAACCACTGATTAATTGCCTCTCTGTGTTTGGGAATAATATGAGAATGAGGAATAGTCAGTGTTAGAGTTCTAATTTTGGCCGACAGCCACAGCAAGGCTTCCTGATTAGAACAGGTAGAAAAGATTTGCTTACGGATGAATGTCTATATACGTCTTTGCTTTTCTGCCCCACAGCTGCACGATGAGAATCGGAAGGGGGATTCACCCTGAAGGCATGCCAGGCTGGTGTCAGGGCTTCTCCCTGGATGGTGGTAGTGGCGTCCGAGCTCTCAGAGTCATCCAGCAAGGAAACCGCCCAGGGCTGATCTATAACATTGGTGGGTTATGTTTTGGGGAGGGGGAGAATTTAAACCATGGGCCAACGACTTCAGGCTTGGAGGGATAAGCTGGCCCTACATTTTGGTCTGTCTGCAAGTGCTGGTTTTCTCATTTGCCATTGGGTCAGGTATCCATTCTCTGAATGCTAGATTGATATCATCACAGACCTATTCTCCTAGGGATCCAAGGAGCTACCTAAACACTGCCCCTTTGAGGTCTGAGGCTGTTCAGTTTCAGACTCACCTGTGTCAGGAAAGTATCAGTTTGGCTTGAATCCTTATTTTTCATGGAAATAATAGGAACACTTAGAATGCTTTTCATCCTCCATTTCCCACGCGTTCATTGAAACCTGCAAACCCTAAGAGGGTAAGAAGCATTGTTCTCCTTGAAATTGAAGCTGAGGGGTTAAGTGACTTGTCCAGATATAAAGGGGAAGTCTGGGTTGGAATTAGGATTATGACTGAGGTGTCCACATTTGAGGCAAAAAATATAAAATGCACTTGGTGGTTATGATAATTAGAAATCCCTAAGCTAGCTTAGAGGGCTTCCCAGGTGACTCAGTGGTAAAGAATCTCTGCAATGCAGGAGACACAGGTTTGATCCCTGGGTTGGGAAGATCCCCTGGAGAAGGAAATGGTAACCCACTCCAGTATTCTTCCCTGGGAAATCTCATGGACAGAGGAGCTTGGCAGGCAATAATCCATGCAGTCACAAAGAGTTGGTCACAACTGAGCACACACAACTAGTCTAGATTAGTGCTTTAACACTTTACACGCACAAGCTTGCTTAGATTCTAGAGGTGGGGAGCACCAAGGGAAGATGTCCCTATGCCTATGTGCCTCAAAAGATGTCGCAAAAGATTAAGACAAACTTGATTTAATTATGTCTCAGATTTGAAGTGTTAGCAGTGCATCCTTCCTTTCCTATATAACTTCTGGGCTCTCAAAGCATTTTTTACTCTTGAATATTGGGAAACCATTGAACCCTCTGTGGTAATAGAAATGCTCTGTCTTGTACTGTCCAGTGTGGAGGCACTAGCCGTACATGGCTGCTGAGCACTGGAGAGTGCATTACTAAGAAATGTGGTGAGTGTGTGACAAAGAAACTGAATTCTTTGTTTTTTTAATTTTGGTGCATACGAGTGGTCATGTATGACTAGTGGCTACTGTTCTGGACAGTGCTGATGTAGAGAGTCATGTTACAGAAGGAAAAATTGAGATGGTATTACTTAGCTGTTTACCTTGACTCCCATGGAATCAGTGCTTTGTTTAAGTGTTGGAGAAGTGAAAGACTCTCTTCCAAGTATAGTTTGCTTTTTGTTTTTTTAAAAAATTTGCATGCATTCTTCCTTGACATGGAAGCTGTCTCCTTTAAAGTTGACAAGAAGACTTTTAATAGAATAGAGAAACTTTTATCTGATCCTCCAGCTGAGGATCACAATTCTCATGTTTGTTCGCTCCATCCCTTTAGGCAAAGTCCACTTCATGCCGAGTTTGGCTTTCTGCTAAAGTGTCTGGTCCTTGATAGAGTTTCCAAAGCAAGCCCCTGCAGGTTGGCCAGAAGCCATAGTTGGGACAAATTGAAGGAAACATGGTGGTGCCTGCGCCTTTTCAAGCAGCTGGCGCTAAGGAAGCACACAGAATTCTGGCAGAGAGGCACACTGAGCTGTCCGGTGGAAATATGCAGTGAGTGCACACAAACTTAGATGCTAAGTGCATTCATTAGAACATGCACTTATGTTTTTAGGGACAAGACTGTGTTTCACATTTCATTGTTAGACTAAAGAAAGGAAGAAGTTTGAGCTAAGATGAGATTTTATATGAGATCTTGGCATGTATTAAGAGAATTTGTGAAATCTCTTATATGACTATTTTTGAAGAATTGGATAAATAACTAGCTTCCTATCAGGAAAGTTGAAAGCCCAGACACAAGTGGAAAAGCCAGGCAGGGCCTGACCAGGTAACCTTAACATGTACCTCCCATAAGGATGATTTTGTATATTTTGATCTTATCAGCTGTTCATTTGTTAAGGGTTTGCCACGGCAATCTGAGATAAAAGGGAAACAAAAAACTTTTTTTTAATTGAGTCTTATGCTATAGAGTCTTTCTGTGATACCAAATATACCTCTTATAGGTATATTAGTTGAGATCAGGCATCCGGTCCCATCACTTCATGGCAAATAGATGGGGAAACAATGGAAACAGTGGCTGGCTTTGTTTTTTGGGGCTCCAAAATCAATGCAGATGGTGACTGCAGCCATGAAATTAAAAGATGCTTACTCCTTCGAAGGAAAGTTATGACCAACCTAGATAGCATATTAAAAAGCAGAGATATTACTTTGCCTACAAAGGTCTGTCTAGTCAAGGCTATGGTTTTTCCAGTGGTCATGTATGGATGTGAGAGTTGGACTATAAAGAAAGCTGAGCACAGAAGAATTGATTCTTTTGAACTGTGGTGTTGGAGAAGACTCTTGAGAGTCCCTTGGACAGCAAGGAGATCCAACCAGTCCATCCTAAAGGAGATCAGTCCTGGGTGTTTATTGGAAGGACTGATGCTGAAGCTGAAACTCCAATACTTTGGCAACCTGATGCAAAGAAGTGACTCATTTGAAAAGACCCTGATGCTGGGAAAGATTGAGGGCAGGAGGAGAAGGAGACGACAGAGGATGAGATGGTTGGATGGCATCACCGACTCAATGGACATGAATTTGGGTAAACTCCAGGAGTTGATGATGGACAGGGAGGTCTAGCGTGCTGCAATTCATGGGGTCACAAAGAGTCGGACACAACTGAGTGACTGAACTGAACTGAACTGTTATATGATAAGGTTGATTTCTGACAATTAATGCTTTTCTGTATGTCATAGAAGAGTGATGGGGGTATATCTCCCTATCCCAGTATTACTGAACGTTTCTTAGATACAGAGTTTTAGTGTTGAAAATATGTTAGTCACTCAGTTGTGTCTGACTCTTTGTGACCCCATGCACCATTGCCTGCCAAACTCCTCTGTCCATGGAGTTCTCCAGGCAATAATACTGTAGTGGGTAGCCATTCCTTTCTCCAGAGGATCTTCCCAACTGTTCCAGTATTACTGAGCATTTCTTAGATACAGAGTTTCAGTGAGTGATTTTTTGTGATTTGCTCAGTTTTTCAGCTATTTTTGAGATTTACATTAAAGAAACACTAGTACAAGTGAATTAGGGAGTTAACAGATCAGAATATTTATAATTGAAAGTATGTTGGGACATCTAGTTGTCATATCCTAAGGTCACTTCTCTTTTTATGGTCTCTTGATACTTGTCTTTAGTAGGGTCCTTTGTGTATGTCTCCAAGGCAGGCTCCCTGGGTTTAATCCAGCTGCGCCACCTACTGGCTGTGTCACTTAAGGACAAGTCACTTATCTTTTCCTGCCTTAGTTTCCTCATCTGCAAAAATGAAGGAATGAAAATATCTAACTCACAAGGTTGTTATAAGAATTAAATGTTGAGCCTTTGGTAGAGGGTATAATGTGTACTAAGAGTTCAATAAATATTATTATTTTTATTATTTTTTTACCATAAATATTATCATTGTATAACCAGAGTTCAACCCAAGGCCTTGAATATAGTTACTTTATTCATTGTCTGAATGAGTGAATGAACTCGTCCATTGAATTTTGGATTTTTAAAAGTTATTATCAGAGTTTTTGAGATAATATGGTGTTATTTCATTTTTCTTTCTTTGGAACTTGGTGTTTTGAGATTTCCTTTTGATTGACCATGACTTTCTTTCTTTGGTATGTTTTTTGTTTGTCTTTTTTCCCCACAGTAACTATTAGGTGCTGAAAACATTTATTTTATGAAGGAATAAATTCAGTAGTATTTAGCATTATATTTGAGCTGGATTCTTGGGCTGACAGAAAATACTAAGAGTCAGTTGAGTTTAGGGCAGTTGCAGAATGCAGTTAAGTAATACGCAGATTCTCCTCTATGTTGTAAAAGGGGCATGTTCTTTAGGAAGAAATTTTGTGTCCCGTATGTAAGGAGAAATATGTCACATAAACCATGTTAGTAGTCAGCTTCATAAATGTAAACCAGGCTAAACACCTGTTTGTTTTAGTTGCTGTTACAATTGTATGCACTTTATGAAGAAGCTGGGAATTATGGGGATATTGATGTTGCCAAGACTTTTTAAGGTCTAAATGGGAATAAAGAATAATACTTTGAAGATAGTTGCTGTTTTCGTTCTATTCTTAGGAGACCTCATAGCCTCTCTGGATGCTACAATCATTATCTCAGAGAAACTAAGTAATTGTGAAAGCTATTTACTTTTTTTAGACCATAATTTTTTTCTTTCTGATTAATTCATGGAACTGGTTCTTGTTATTCATAGGTATTGATGTCAAGAAAGGCCGAGGCCGATATATTGACACCTGTATGGTCATCTTTGCCCCCCGTTACCTGTTAGATAATAAGTCATCCCACAAGCTTGCATTTGCACAGAGGGAATTTGCCAGGGGACAGGTAAGCAGCTTGCTTTTGAAGAATGATGAGTGCTTATTTAATAGCACAGTGAATTTTAATGTCATTTTAATTTGAATGTCACATTTAATTTTAATGACTTATCTCCCTGTCAACACTAAGTTTTTTGATGTGAGTAAACAACAGAATGATCTCTGTTCACTTCCAAGACAAACCATGCAATATCACGGTAATCCAGATCTGTGCCCCGACCAGTAATGCTGAAGAAGCTGAAGTTGAAAGGTTCTATGAAGACCTACAAGACCTTTTAGAACTAACCCCAAAAAAGATGTCCTTTTCATTATAGGGGACTGGAATGCAAAAGTAGGAAGTCAAGAAACACGTGGAGTAACAGGCAAATTTGGCCTTGGAATACAGAATGAAGCAGGGCAAAGGCTCATAGAGTTTTGCCAAGAGAATGAATTGATCATAGCAACACCCTCTTCCAACAACACAAGAGAAAACTTTACACATGGACATCACCAGATGGTCAACACTGAAATCAGATTGATTATATTCTTTGCAGCCAAAGATGCAAAAGCTCTATACAGTCAGCAAAAACAAGACCGGGAGCTGACTGTGGCTCAGAACATGAACTCCTGATTGTCAAATTCAGACTTCAATTGAAGAAAGTAGGGAAAACCACTAGACCATTCATGTATGACCTAAATCAAATCCCTTATGATTGTACAGTGGAAGTGAGAAATAGATTTAAGGGACTAGATCTGATAGACAGTGCCTGATGAACTATGGATGGAGGTTCCTGACATTGTACAGGAGGCAGTGATGAAGACCATCCCCAAGAAAAAGAAATCCAAAAAATCAAAATGGCTCTCTGAGGAGGCCTTACAAATAGCTGTGAAAAGAAGAGAAGCAAAAAGCAAAGGAGAAAAGGAAAGATATACCCATTTGAATGCAGAGTTCCAAAGAATAGTAAGGAGAGATAAGAAAGCCTTCCTCAATGCAAAAGCCTTCCTCAATGCACTTTCTTTGCAAAAGTGCAAAGAAATAGAAATAGAAGGAAAACAATAGAATAGGAAAGACTAGTGATCTCTTGAAGAAAATTAGAGATACCAAGGGAACATTTCATACAAAGATGGGCTCAATAAAGGACAGAAATGGTATGGACCTAACAGAAGCAGAAGATATTAAGAAGAAGTGGCAAGAATACACAGAACTGTACAAAAAAGATCTTCACGACCCAGATGATCACAATGGTGTGATCACTCACCTAGAGCCAGACATCCTGGAATGTGAAGTCAAGTGGGCCTTAGGAAGCTTCACTACGAACAAAGCTAGTGGAGGTGATGAAATTCCAGTTGAGCTATTTCCAATCCTAAAAGACGATGCTGTGAAAGTGCTGCACTGAATATGTCAGCAAATTGGAAAACTCAGCAGTGGCCACGGGACTGGAAAAGGTCGGTTTTCATTCCAATGCCAAAGAACGGCAATGCCAAAGAATGTTCAAACTACCACACAGCTTCACTCATCTCACATGCTAGTAAAGTAATGCTCAAAATTCTCCAAGCCAGGCTTCAACAATATGTGAACTGTGAACTTCCAGATGTTCAAGCTAGTTTTAGAAAAGGCAGAGGAACCAGAGATCAAATTGCCAACATCCACTGGATCATCGAAAAAGCAAGAGAGTTCCAGAAAAAACATCTATTTCTGCTTTATTGACTATGCCAAAGCCTTTGACTGTGTGGATCACAATAAACTGTGGAAAATACTGAAAGAGATGGGAATACCAGACCACCTGACCTGCCTCTTGAGAAATCTGTATGCAGGTCAGGAAGCAACAGTTAGAACTGGACATGGAACAACAGACTGGTTCCAAATAGGAAAAGGAGTACGTCAAGGCTGTATATTGTCACCCTGCTTATTTAACTTCTATGCAGAGTACATCATGAGAAACACTGGGCTGGAAGAAGCACAAGCTGGAATCAAGATTGCCGGGAGAAATCTCAATAACCTCAGATATGCAGATGACACCTTTATGGCAGAAAGCGAAGAATTACTAAAGAGCCTGTTGATGAAAATGAAAGAGGAAAGTGAAAAAGTTGGCTTGAAGCACTACATTCAGAAACTAAGATCATGGCATCTGGTCCAATCACTTCATGGGAAATAGATGGGGAAACAGTGTCAGACTTTATTTTTTTGGGCCCCAAAATCACTGCAGATGGTGATTGCAGCCATGAAATTAAAAGATGCTTCCTCCTTGGAAGAAAAGTTATGACCAACCTAGACAGCATATTAAAAAGCAGAGACATTACTTTGCCAACAAAGGTCCGTCTAATCAAGGCTATGGTTTTTCCAGTGGTCATGTATGGATGTGAGTGTTGGACTGTAAATAAAGGCTAGCACCGAAGAATTGATGCTTTGAACTGTGGTGTTGGAGACTTTTGAAAGTCCCTTGGACTGCAAGGAGATCCAACCAGTCCATCCTAAAGGAGATCAGTCCTGAGTGTTCATTGGAAGGACTGATGCTGCAGCTGAAACTCCAGTACTTTGGCCACCTGATGCAAAGAACTGACTCATTTGAAAAGACCCTGATGCTGGGAAAGATTGAAGGCTGGAAGAGAAGGGGACAACAGAGGATGAGATGGTTGGATGGCATTAGTGACTCAGTGGACGTGAGTTTGAGTAAACTCTGGGAGTTGATGATGGACAGGGAGGCCTGGTGTGCTGCAATCCATGGGGTTGCAAAGAGTCGGACACGACTGAGCAACTGAACTGAACTGAACTGAACCATTTTGTGCCTTTAGTGCCCTAAACAGCTCCTGGTGGAGGGCAAGGCTCAGAGTAGACAGATTTCTCAGTAAACATTTACATCTTGACTTGACTTTTGACCCAGTGATACCGTGTTTTAGGGAACAGCCAATCCTGAAGGTTACATTTCCACGCTTCCTGGTTCCAGTGTGGTGTTCCATTGGCCTCGGAATGACTACGATCAGCTGTTATGTGTCCGACTGATGGATGTTCCCAATTGTATTTGGTCTGGAGGCTTCGAAGTCAACAAAAATAATTCCTTCCATATCAACATGAGGTGAGTGCAGAGACTATATTTAGTCAACAAGTAGTCTTGTTTGAGGTACGGCAATATAAATAGTAAGCTGTAAATACCATATAAATTTCAAATATTTATAAAGTTGTAAATAGCAAGTAGTTACTTTTAGTAAGACTACTCTTGATGAAATGGGCACATATGTTTCTGACTCAAAGGTCTTAAAACTGCAAAGACTAGGCAGATAGGAATGAACCTTTTGATGGAATGAGCTAAAAGGGGGTGTTGACAATTTTGACCATTGTGCAGTTGTTGCCGTCTGAGGTCACATGTCCAGGGAGTAGCACTGAGCTCATGGTCGCCCGCCACTCTTGTCTGCATTCAGATGGCAGCTTTGATGATGTTTTTGTCTATTCTTGCACACTGTACAAGCTATTCTCTCATTAGATGCCATTCCAGTAAATCCCCTAGTCTTCTTTGCCCAACCCAGTGACCCTTAGATCCTTATTAAAAAAAATCAACAAAAGTCAGGGTCAGTTAGCACAAGATGACTCTTTTCTGTCATCCAATGCTTTTTTTTTAATGTATAAAACTTTGAAAAGATTGTAGTAAAATGCACATACCATATGGGAAAGATAGCATAACATAAAGACCCAGGCATTATTTCGTGTGACTCAGGTACATAAAGTAAAATTTACTGTCTTAGCCATTTTTAGCTTTACTGGTGTTAGGTACGTTCATGTTGTGCAGTCTCCTAAACTCTTTTCATCTTGCAAAACAGAAACTCTGTACCCACTAAACGAGAACTCCTCATTTTCCCTTTCTTAATCCCTGGCAACTTCTGTTCTCCTTTCTCTATGAATTTGACTACTCTAGGTACCTCAGAGAAGTGAAATCATATAATATTTGTCTTTTTGTGACTGGCTTATTTCATTAGCATAATGTCCTCAATGTCATCCACATTGTAACATGTGTCAGAACTCTTTTTTTTTGTGTGTGTGGCAACATTTAGTTTGTTACTTTTTATTTCTCTCTAGTGCAGTAAAATTCTGTTTCATTTTTTCAAGTATAGCTGATTTACAATGTGGTGTCAATTTCTGCTATACTGCACAGTGATTCAGTTATATAAACAAGATATATATGTTCTTTTTCATATTCCTTTCCATTATGGTTTATCACAGGATACTGAATATGGTTCACTGTGCTATACAGTGGGACCATTTTACATTCACCATTTATATTTCACCATTTTACATTCTTGTAAAGGGCACACAAGGATCCAGCTTCTCCACATCTGTACCAACGCTTGTTATTTTTCCTTTATGGGTGTGAGGTGGTATCTCATGGTTTTGATTCTCATTTCCTTAATGATTAGTGATGCTGAGCTTCTTTTCCTGTGCTTGTAGGCCATTTGTACATCGTTTTTGACATGTCTGTTCAGGTCCTTTGCCTGTTTTTGAGTTGGATTTTTGTTGTTGTTGAGTTGTAGGAATCCTTTATATATTCTAGACACAAACCCCTTATAAGATATATACAAGCATGCATTCCAAGTGTCTGACTCTGTGCAACCCTAGAGTCTGATATAAGAGATATATAATTTACATATATTCTCTCCCATTCATATGTTGTGTTTTTACTCTGTTGATTGTATTCTTTGGTGTATCGTTTTTAATTTTGTAGAGTCCAGCTTGCCTATTTTAACTTTGGTTTCCTGTGCTTTTTGTGTTGTATGGAAGATCATTGCCAAATCCAGTGTCTTGAAGCTTTCCCCTATGTTTTCTTCTGAGAATTTTATAGTTTTAGCTCTTCTATATAGGTCTTTGATCCGTTTGTATTCACATAAGGTTAAGAGTCCAATAGAGACATCAGTTTGCCAACAAAGGTCCATATAATCAAAGCTATGATTTTTCCAGTAGTCATGTATGGATGTGAGAGTTAGCCCATAAAGAAGGTTGAGCGCTGAAGAACTGATGCTTTCAAACTGTGGTGCTAGAGGAGACTCTTGAGAGTCCCTTGGACTGCAAGGAGATCAAACCAGTCAGTCCTAAAGGAAATCAACCCTGAGTACTTATTGGAAGGACTGTTGCTGAAGCTGAAGTTCCAATACTTTGGCCACCAGATGTGAAGAGCTGATTCATTGGAAAAGATCCTGATGCTGGGAAAAATTGAGGGCAAGAGGAGAAGGGAGTGACAAAGGATCAGATAGTTGGATGGCATCACTGACTCAATTGACATGAGTTTGAGCAAACTCAGAGAGATAGTGAAGAACAGAGAAGCCGGGTGTACTGCAGTTCACGGGGTCACAAAGAGTCAGACAGGCTGACTTAGCGACTGAACAAGAGTCCAACTCTGTTCTTCTGCTTGTGGATATCCAGTTTCCCAATACTACTTGTTGAAAAAATTTTCTTTTCCCTATGGAATGGTCTCTACACTCTTGTCAAGAATTATGTGACCCTGTATGTGAGGATTTATTTCCAGGCTTTCTAGTCTGTTCCTTCATATTTTGTCTTTTTGCCAGTGTCAGACTGTTGTGATTATAGTAGCTTTGTAATAGGTTTTGAAATTAAGAAGTGTGAGACCTCCATCTTTGTTCTTTTTCAAGATTATTTTGGCTACATGGAGTTCCTAGAGATTCCATCTGAATTTTAGGATAAATTTTTCTGTTTCTGGAGAAAAACAGCTGGAATTTTGATGAGCATTGTATTAAATCTCTAGATCCACTTTGTGTAGCACTGACATCTTGACAATATTAAGTCTTCTAAATCTATGAACGTGGGATGTCTTTCTGTTTGTTTCTGTCTTCTTTAATGTTTTGCATCAAATGCTTTTGAAGCCAAAGAGACTGAAATCAGTGCTAATTCAACACATTTAGAAGCAAAATTTAATTATTTATATCTTATGGTGAGTTCTCTTTGGAGAACACTACTGTAAGGAAACAAAAATGTCTAATTTATTAATAGATGATTCAAAATAATATTTATATTTGACTTTTCTAAAAAAATGCATTATCTGAGGTTTTTCTTTGATTTTGTTTTTGTTGATGATGTGCCTTTCTTATGTATCTTTTGCCCTGATCCTTATTAGAGTTAATTGCATCTGGTATAAGCGTCTGCCTGCAATGTGGGAGACCTGGGTTCGATCCCTGGGTCAGGAAGATCCCCTGGAGAAGGAAATGGCAACCCACTCCAGTATTCTTGCCTGGAGAATCTCATGGACGGAGGAGCCTGGTGGACTACAGTCTACGGGTTCGCAAAGAGTCACACACGACTGAGTGACTTCACTGTCCTTTCCTTTCCTTTCATAGTGGTTTTCAAGCTGTGTTCCTAGAATTCATAGGGGTCTAAGGAGGTGACTTTATAGGCCAAGTGAGTGAAGTGGACAGGGCCCCAGTGCCCTCATCCTGACTTCAACCAGAACTCCTGTCTCATAGTGTCATATGTTCCCCACAGGTTGGGGTGAGGGCGGGCAAGGTGAGGAATTTGCAGCTAAAACCACCATTGATTTATACGCTGCTTTGGTGAAGGCAGCCCAGGTCTGTTGTGTGGTATGAAGCCAATTCAGAATTAAACAGAAAAGTTACTCATGATTACTTAAAAGAAGAAGAAAAGAAAGGTGTGGAGCATGGGGGTGGATGATACCTTTGTTAATCCTTTTGAAATAGTTTCAGTGTGTGGCCCTAAACTACTGAGCAAGGACCTGGGCCAGATGTTTCCTTTACTTTCCTCAAGTTTTCATTTTGAAACAATTTAAACCCACAGAGAACTTGTAGGAGTAGTACAAAGACACCCCTTCTTTACCTACATTTCCTGCTTTTCAACATTTGCTCTGTTCTTGTTCTCTCTCCACATGTACTCATATGCATAGTTTTTTCCTAAACCATTTAAAAGTAAAATGAAGTCATCATAATACTTCAGACATAAAAAATTTGTCACCCATCACTACACACTGAAGAAATTTAATATTATGTTTTTAAATGTATAAAATGTCCTTTTAAAATGTTCTTCACAGTAACCCTGCTCCCCAGATCTGGGGTCCAGTGAAGGATCATGCATTTTATTTGGCAGGTGTGTCTCATCTGCTTTAATCTAGAATGGTCATTGTCTCAGTTTTCCTTTTTGTCTTTATTTACATTGACATTTTTGGAGTCCAAGCCAATTTCATATAGAATGTTTGGTTTTCTGGACTTTTCTGATGGTTTTCTACATTTAAGTTTGGGCCTGACATTTTTGGTAAGAACATTACCTCTGTGGTGGTGTATGTTTCCCATTGCATCATGTCAGGAAGCCTGTGATGTCTGTTGGTTCCATTATTGATGTTGTTAAATTCGATCATCATTTGGTTTAGGTGCTGTCCACCAGGTCTCTCTATTGTAAAGTTACCTTTTCTTTGTAAACAACATTAGTTCATGGTAGGGATAATTTGAACCTTTTTGTATGTTCACTTTTAACAAAACCTTTCAGTCAGTGGTTTGGTGGTTCTCACCTGAATCAGTTATTACATTAGTTATTGCAAAATGGTGATTTCTGGTTCTTATATGTCTTCTACATTTATTAACTGATATTCTTCCATAAAGAAGAGCTTTCCATTCTCTACAGTGGTTTGTCTATGTTTAAATACACACACACACACACACATATACATACACACACACACACATACACATTATGATTGCATCTGGTACCTCCATTCCACAGGATTCTTCCTCATCTTCCCTTATTCTACAGTGTGAACGCTGTTCATCAATAACATCAACATATTAGTTTGAACCATATGAAATTCCTCTTTTCTAGGTCAAAAGTAGTCTAGTGTCAACAATTTTATGTGGTTCAACCAATATTTACTCACTTGTTGCACTGACACTATGACCCCAAACAAACCCAAAGTAAAATTTGTAGATATCATATAGTTATGGCCTGCTGTTCGAAGTTGCTTGAATGATTTCTTTTTTATTTTGTGATTGTACTGTCAGTTTCTACTTTTTAAATGCTGTCAAAGAACACACAGTGGTAATTGTGAGAAGTATGAGAAGAAAGTGAGTTGGGAACTTGTTCCCTACATTTTATGCAGCCTCCATGGTTTCCTTTTGCTGCAGAGATACTCTGGGAAAATGCTTCTTTCTGCGTGTGGAAATTACTCTCCGAGGAGCTACCTACAGGATCTCCTTCAGTGATACAGATCAGTTACCCCCTCCTTTCCGAATTGACAACTTTTCTAAGGTATCAAGGGGAGTTGAGAGCCAGTTTGGCTCTTTCATATGTGGGAAAGTGAAGTACATACTACACTTAAGATAATGATAAAAAGCATTGTAAACTTGGGTTTGAAAGAAGCTACACAGGGGTCTCAGAAATCCTTACCATTGGGAGGTAGTCTCTGCTGGTTATTTTGATTGCTGGGCAGCCTTGTCCAGAAATGACTTCTCAGCTCCCAAAAGTTAACTTTGACCAGATGGTTTGGTTAGCATGGGGCCCTCTGCAGACATTCCATACAAACAGAGAAATCAGAATCAGACTGACAAATGCCCAGTAGAATGGGCAGTTCTACTGTTCCTTAGTAACAGTGAGCTCCTTTCTGAGTCTTCCAAGTGCAGCCAAGATGGAGGTTGTTAGATTCTATTTTGAATTATGCCTTAGGCCTTATAATTTGTAACTTTCCATAGCTGAATCCAAGATTTTTGTTCCTTTCTTTGTTCCTAGTGTATCCTGGGCATGGTGGGGTGAGACTAGATGCCACTGAAAGAACATGCTTTCTCTAGGTATTTGGTATGGCAAAGCTTCTCAAAACCTTTTACCCAACAGACTGTGGCCCATGTCCTCTAACTGGTGGACTCTTTGCAATTTTGAAGATGATTAGAAAGGCATTTGAAGAGGCCAGCTGTTGAGCCTTACTTGTGGTTTTGTACCCTGTATAGCATTCATTTGGGAAAGCTCTGGAACCTAAGAGGCACTGAATCACTTTCCAGCATCACCCCTCTGAATGAAGGTTCTCCTTATTCTCTGCCGTTGCTATAGGTCCCAGTTGTCTTCACTCAGCATGGCGTCGCTGAGCCCAGGCTCCGCACTGAAGTGAAGCCCATGACATCCTTGGATTATGCCTGGGATGAACCCACCCTGCCACCTTTTATCACTCTTACTGTTAAAGGGGCAGGTTCCTCTGAGATCAGCTGCAACATGAATGATTTCCAGGATAACCAGCAGCTTTATTATGAAAATTTCATTTACATTGCTGCTACATACACGTTCTCTGGGTAAGTCTGGGTTAAATTACTGTTCTTGTAAAGCAGAAAGCTCTAATTATTAACTGGTTTTAAACTTTAATCAGTTCTCAGAAGGCTGAGGGATGAAGGAAGATTCCTTCCATTCTTTACCAAATCCTAGGCTCAGACTTTATCTTGAGAGCTCTTTTGTCTAAGCCCTTGTCTTCTGGCTAGAGTAAAATTTATCCAAAGAGGCAAGACTCTTCTCTTTTTAAAGAGCTTCCCAATAATCCATTCTAGTATTTAACAACTCTCTTTGGGCATTGTTATTATAATAGCTTCAATTTCTCTTGCTTTATGATGATATTTCTTATGCATTTTTTAAACTTCTTGCTGCTTTTTTTAATTTGTTTTACCTCTTTCCTTATTTGAAACTGACTAATCTTCAGACTCTGTGCGACCCCATAGACGGCAGCCCTGGGATTCTCCAGGCAAGGACACTGGAGTGGGTTGCCATTTCCTTCTCCAATGCATGAAAGTGAAAAGTGAAAGTGAAGTCGCTCAGTCGTGTCCGACTCTTAGCGACCCCGTGGATTGCAGCCTAACAGGCTCCTCCATCCACGGGATTTTCCAAGCAAGAGTACTGGAGTGGGGTGCCATTGCCTTGTCCTGAAGGATCCCGGACGAGCCCCCAAGATGAAAGGTTGTTATTGAATCACTCGAAGACACTGGGATTCTTGGCCCCCGGAGGAGAAGAATTCAATCCGGGGCCAGAGACAAGGCTTGATCGCTCAGAGCTTTTGTGTAATAAAGTTTTATTAAAGTATAAAGGAGATAGAAAAAGCTTCTGACATAGGCATCAGAAGGGGGCAGAAAGAGTACCTTCTTGCTAGTTCCATGAACAGTATGAAAAGGCAAATTGATAGGATACTGAAAGGGGAACTCCCCGGGTTGGTAGGTGCCCAATATGCTACTGGAGATCAGTTGAGAAATAACTCCAGAAAGAATGAAGGGATGGAGCCAAAGCAAAAACAGTACCCAGTTGTGGATGTGACTGGTGATAGAAGCAAGGTCCGATGCTGTGAAGACCAATATTGCATAGGAACCTGGAATGTCAGGTCCATGAATCAAGGCAAATTGGAAGTGGTCAAACAGGAGATGGCAAGAGTGAATGTCGACATTCTAGGAATCAGTGAACTAAAATGGACTGGAATGGGTGAATTTAACTCAAATGACCATTATATCTACTACTGTGGGCAGGAATCCCTTAGAAGAAATGCAGTAGCCATCATGGTCAACAAAAGAATCCGAAATGCAGTACTTGGATGCAATCTCAAAAATGACAGAATGATCTCTGTTCGTTTCCAAGGCAAACCATTCAATATCACAGTAATCCAAGTCTATGCCCCAACCAGTAACGCTGAAGAAGCTGAAGTTGAACGGTTCTATGAAGACCTACAAGACCTTTTAGAACTAACACCCAAAAAAGATGTCCTTTTCATTATAGGGGACTAGAATGCAAAAGTAGGAAGTCAAGAAACACCTGGAGTAACAGGCAAATTTGGCCTTGGAGTAGGAGTGAAACAGGGCAAAGACTAATAGAGTTTTGCCAAGAGAATGCACTGGTCATAGCAAACACCCTCTTCCAACAACACAAGAGAAGATTCTACACGTGGACATCACCAGATGGTCAACACTGAAATCAGATTGATTATATTCTTTGCAGCCAAAGATGGAAAAGCTCTATACAGTCAGCAAAAACAAGACCAGGAGCTGACTGTGGCTCAGATCATGAACTCCTTATTGCCAAATTCAGACTTAAATTGAAGAAAGTAGGGAAAACCACTAGACCATTCAGGTATGACCTAAATCAAATCCCTTATGATTGTACAGTGGAAGTGAGAAATAGATTTAAGGGACTAGATCTGATAGAGTGCCTGATGAACTATGCACGGAGGTTCATGACATTATACAGGAGACAGGAATCAAGACCATTCCCATGAAAAAGAAATGCAAAAAGCAAAATGGCTGTCTGAGGAAGATGTGAAAAGAAGAGAAGCAAAAAGCAAAGGAGAAAAGGAAAGATATAAGCATCTGAATGCAGAGTTCCAAAGAATAGCAAGGAGAGATAAGAAAGCCTTCCTCAGCGATCAATGCAAAGAAATAGAGGAAAACAACAGAATGGGAAAGACTAGAGATCTCTTCCTGAAAATTAGAGATACCAAGGGAACATGTCATGCAAAGATGGGCTCGATAAAGGACAGAAATGGTATGGACCTAACAGAAGCAGAAGATATTAAGAAGAGGTGGCAAGAATACACAGAAGAACTGTACAAAAAAGATCTTCACGACCCAGATAATCATGATGGTGTGATCATTCACCTAGAGCCAGATATTCTGGAATGTGAAGTCAAGTGGGCCTTAGGAAGCTTCACTACAAACCAAGCTAGTGGAGGTGATGAAGTTCCAGTTGAGCTGTTTCAAATTCTGAAAGATGATGCTGTGAAAGTGCTGCACTCAATATGCCAGCAAATTTGGAAAACTCATCAGTGACCACAGGACTGGAAAAGGTCAGTTTTCATTCCAATCCCAAAGAAAGGCAATGCCAAGAATGCTCAAACTACCGCACAATTGCATTCATCTCACACGCTAGTAAAGTAATGCTCAAAATTCTCCAAGCCAGGCTTCAGCAATATATGAACTGTGAACTTCCAGATGTTCAAGCTGGTTTTAGAAAAGGCAGAGGAACCAGAGATCAAATTGCCAACATCTGCTGGATCATGGAAAAAGCAAGAGAGTTCCAGAAAAAACATCTATTTCTGCTTTATTGACTATGCCAAAGCCTTTGACTGTGTGGATCACAACAAACTGGAAAATTCTGAAAGAGATGGGAATACCAGACCATCTGACCTGCCTCTGAGAAATATGTATGCAGGTCAGGAAGCAACAGTTAGAACTGGACATCAGGAAGCAACAGTTAGAATTGGACATGGAACAACAGACTGGTTCCAAATAGGAAAAGGAGTACGTCAAGGCTGTATATTGTCACCCTGCTTATTTAACTTCTATGCAGAGAAATGCTGGGCTGGAAGAAGCACATGCTGGAATCAAGATTGCTGGGAGAAATCTCAATAACCTCAGATATGCAGATGACACCACCTTTATGGCAGAAAGTGAAGAGGAACTAAAAAGCCTCTTGAGGAAGGTGAAAGAGGAGAGTGAAAAAGTTGGCTTAAAGCTCAACATTTAGAAAACTAAGATCATGGCATCTGGTTCCATCGCTCATGGGAAATAGATGGGGTAACAGTGGAAACAGTGTCAGACTTTATTTTTTGGGGTTCCAAAATCACGGCAGATGGTAATTGCAGCCATGAAATTAAAAGACGCTTACTTCTTGGAAGGAAAGTTATGACCAACCTATCAGATCAAATCAGTCACTCAGTCGTGTCCGACTCTTTGCGACCCCATGAATCGCAGCACGCCAGGCCTCCCTGTCCATCACCAACTCCCGGAGTTCACTCAGTCTCATGTCTATCGAGTCGGTGATGCCATCCAGCCATCTCATCCTCTGTCGTCCCCTTCTCCTCCTGCCCCCAATCCCTCCCAGCATCAGAGTCTTTTTCAGTGAGTCAACTCTTCGCATGAGGTGGCCATAGTACTGGAGTTTCAGCTTTAGCATCACTCCTTCCAAAGAAACACCCAGGGCTGATCTCCTTCAGAATGGACTGGTTGGATATCCTTGCAGTCCAAGGGACTCTCAAGAGTCTTCTCCAACACCACAGTTCAAAAGCATCAATTCTTCGGCGCTCAGCCTTCTTCACAGTCCAACTCTCACACCCATACACGACCACAGGAAAAACCATGGTCTTGACTAGATGGACCTTTGTTGGCAAAGTAATGTCTCTGTATTCCAACCTGTCCATTCTGAAGGAGATCAGTCCTGGGTGTTTATTGGAAGGAGTGATGCTAAAGCTGAAACTCCAGTACTTTGGCCACCTCATGCGAAGAATTTGATTCATTGGAAAAGACCCCGATGCTGGGAGGGATTGGGGGCAGGAGGAGAAGGGGACGACAGAGGATGAGATGGCTGGATGGCATCACCGACTCGATGGACATGAGACTGAGTGAACTCCGGGAGTTGGTGATGGACAGGGAGGCCTGGTGTGCTACGATTCATGGGGTTGTAAAGAGTCAGACACGACTGAGCAACTGAACTGAACTGAATCTTCATCCATAATTACCCGAATCACTGTTCTGATCCTCCTCTCCCTTTGAGAACACTGATTAACACTTCAGGGTCTTCTTAATAGTCACCTAAAAGCAAGCACGGAGAAGGCAATGGCATCCCACTCCAGTACTCTTGCCTGGAAAATCCATAGACAGAGGAGCCTGGTAGGCTGCAGTCCATGGGGTCGCTAAGAGTCGGACACGACTGAGAGACTTCACTTTCACTTTTCTCTTTCATTCATTGGAGAAGGAAATGGCAACCTACTCCAGTATTCTTGCCTGGAGGATCCCAGGGATGGCGGAGCCTGGTGGGCTGCGGTCTATGGGGTCGCACAGAGTCGGACACGACTGAAGCGACTTAGCATTAGCAAAGGCAAGCAGAGGAGTTCAACTTGACAGCAATTACAGTTGGCTCAGAATTATGATCTTATGATCTTCATTGTTTGTCTGATTAGTTAGTTGTATTTAGAAGAAAAAAAAGCAGGGAATAGTCAGCTTGTTCTAATTCTGTTAGATTGATACATTGATAGGTACATAGAGATTCAGAATATTAGGCTTTCAAGAGTAGTCATTCCCCCACACATACATACAGTTGTTTTGTGCTAATCACAGGGCCCGTTTTAAAGTTGATCCATAAAGAAACTGGGAAAATACCCGAATCTTTAGCATTCGAAATATAAGTCACCTGGTGAACAGTACATTTAAAGTTGTATTTATTTCCAAAATGTCCTGAATAGTTTTGCTTATGAAATATTTTTATACGTGCCTGAGGCCCCCAAGAAAATGTCTGAGTCTGTGCAACATCTCTTTCATTTGCTTAGACCCCAGATTTCACTAATAATGATATGAATGGGCATGTTTGCTTTGATAAGGTTTTAGTGCCTGAAAAACCAGTCCTTAATCTGGTTGCTATGCATGTTTTTCTCCATACTTCCTTATGTTCCAGTAGTTACTAAGGTCTTTAACTGAAGAATCCTAGTGGAGACTTAGGAGTGTCACAGGTTGAGCAGATATGAATAGATAAAAAGAGAAGTTTCTGGGAATCTAGTGTGCTGAGAGGTTGAACTATATTTTGGAGTGTAGTGAATCCTATTTCTTTGCATCTTTGAGAACTAAATGATGAGAAAAGAGACTAGGATTTTTTTTTTGAATTGAGGTGAAGTTCATAAACTGTAAAATTAACCATTTGTTAAAGCGATGAGTTTGGTGGCATTTAATGTATTCATGATGTACAGCTACCACCTCTAATTCCAAGACAGTTCCATCACTCCAAACCCTAAATAGTTACTGCCCAGTAAACCTTTTCTTCCAGGCCCTGAAAATCACAGATCTGCATTCTTGTCCTAAGGATTTACCTATTCCAGATATTTCACATAAATTATCATAAAATATCTGACCTTGTGTGACTGACTTATTTCACTTAGCATAATGTTTTTAAGGTTCACCCACATTGTAGCATGGGTCACTTTTCGTTCCTGTTATGGCTGAGTAAATATTCCGTTGTACGTCTATACCACATTCTCTTTGTTCATTCTTCCTTTGATGGCATTTGTGTTGTCCCTACTTTTTTGCTATTATGGACAGTGCTGCAATCAACATGCCTGTACATGTATTTAAGTACTTGTTTTAATTCTTTTGTGTGTATACCTTGCTTGGGGTGGAATTTCTGGGTTCTGTGGTAATTCTTTGTTTACCTTTTGAGGAACTGCTGTACTGTTTTCCACAGCAGCTGAATCATTTTATATTCCTGCCAGCAATGTGTAAGGGTTTTGTTTCTTCTACATTTTCCGCAATGCTTGTTTTCCACTTTTTTTTTTATTTTAACAATTCTACTAAGTAGTGGTATCTAAGTAGTGGTAGTGGTATCTCAGTGTGGTTTTCATTTGCATTTCTATACTAGCTAATGATATTGAAGATCTTATCATGTGCTTATTGGTCAGTTGTATATCTATTTTTTTTCCATGCTACATAGCTTGTGAATCTGAGTTCCCCCACTAGGGATCAAACCCTGGCCACTTGGGCCATAGCAGTGAAAGATCTGTGTCCTAACTGCTGGACTACCAGGGAATTCCTCATTTGTATATCTTTGGGGAAATATCTGTTCAAATCCTTGTCCTATTTTTACATTTGACTTTTTTTTTTTTTTTTTGCCTTTTTATTCTTGAATTTTACAGCTCCTTATGTAATATGGGTGCAGATCCCATATCAGATACATGATTTGCAACTATCTTCTATTCTGTGGGTTGTGTTTTTACTTTCTTGGTAATGTCTTTTGGAAGGATAAAAGTTTTTAATTTTGTTGAAATCAACTTTTTTATTTACTTGTGCTTTTGATATCATAAAAGCTAATTTTTAACTGAATTTTTCAGTCCCTTTTTAATGATAGAGATTAATGGAAATAGGAGACTAATTTAAATAAAATCTCATCAAAATACCCTAAAATATAGTTAGTTCAGTTCAGTTCAGTCGCTCAGTCGTGTCCAACTGTTTGCGACCCCATGAATCGCAGCATGCTAAGCCTCCCTGTCCATCACCAACTCCCGGAGTTCATTCAAACTCATGTCCATCGAGTTGGTGATGCCATCCAGCCATCTCATCCTCTGTCGTTCCCTCCTCCTCCTGCCCCCAATCCCTCCCAGCATCAGAGTCTTTTCCAATGAGTCAACTCTTCGCATCAGGTAGCCAAAGTACTGGAGTTTCAGCTTTAGCATAATTCCCTCCAAAGAACACCCAGGACTGATCTTTAGATCAGACTGGTTGGATCTCCTTGCAGTCCAAGGGACTCTCAAGAGTCTTCTCCAACACCACAGTTTAAAAGCATCAATTCTTTGGTGCTCAGCTTTCTTCACAGTCCAACTCTCACATCCATACATGACTACTGGAAAAACCATAGTCTAGGCTGCAGCAATTCCATAAAACTTAGGATTCTTAAGCCCAGAGAAACACAACAGGGTAGAATTGGAGGAGGCGATTATGAACCCTTTGTTTTCTTTTCATCCTAAAGGAACTTCTGATTTCTTGCTAAGATGTGAGGATGCAGTAACGCTGATCATCTTCCTGGCAAACAGTAGAGCCAATTCTTGGACCTTTGGAATGTCTGGATTGGTTTTTGCTTTTTTTTTTTTCCCTCTAAAAATATATAGTCATCCTTTTATGTCAGAATTTCACTTTTATATATATCTTCTGACAAATGAGTCTTTGAACTATGCAGGAGAACAGCACAACCTTTATCTTTCTTCAGCTTGAGTCAAATTTTTTCTTCCATGATTAAAAAAAAGTTTTCTGTGTAGTGGAGGTTTAGGCATCTGCTTATAAATACTTGAATACATGTGTGTGGGGTGGGGAGGGTGTGTGTGTATCGTGACTGTTACTGTTTTTTCAGTTCTAGTTTACAGGAGGGGACAGGACGGCCTGTGACTTCCAACAAAGCCGTTACTTGTGCTGAGCTCGTTTTGGATGTCTCACCAAAGACGCAGAGAGTCATTTTAAAGAAGAAGGTAAGAGAGCCCAGAACTTTGAGTTTAGAATAAAAGAGTTAGAATAAAAGTTAGAATAAGAGATAGGCCACCTGGCCCATCCCCTCCTTTTGCAGATGAACAGGTGGAGACTGAGGCCTGGGCTCAGGGTAGAACTTGGGTGTCCTGACAGCTCCAGTTGGGGTTCTCCCCTCTGTCCTGCGATGCCTACTCTAGGAATCCTAAGTCCCTCTCCTCTTTGATACCTTCTTGGGGAACTCAGTTCTTGAATTTTTTTTTTTCTTTTCCAAATTTGTGATTTGTCATTTTCCTTACTTTTTTTCTGTTGTAACACTCCCCTAATCTACTTTTCCCTGAACTCAATGGAAAAGTGATCACAATGACAGTTTTTTCCCTATTTATGGCAACATTCTTTTCCAGTTTAGGAAAATGTTTATGCTATTAGATCTAGATATTGAGAGAAAGAATAAACTCTGACCAGAAATATTGTGGCTGACAAAAGGACTAGAAAGAAATAGTTGAGGCTTCAAAATGAACATTGTTTGAGAACAGAGGTGCAGAAAATTACTGTAAGAGGAAGGAGATCACTAACTATTTGAAACACACTCACCCAAGGAGTGTGTTCCAGAAAATTTTGCATAATGTAAGTTATATAATCCAGAAATAACCCTGACAGGAAGTGTGTTCACCATGTAAGTGGGCCTCATACTGCCGGAGAATGTGCCTTTATCACCTGAAGCAGCGTCAGCTGTGGCTGTAGGTCGTGCAGCTGGTTGGTGACTCGTTTGGCTCTGAGGTTGTACAACTCTTCTCACATCTTTAATGACGGGGAGAGGGGGGAGAGATTCAAGTTATTTCACGTTTTGCACATCAAATGAAACTTTAACACATGGATTTTTAATTCAGTTTTATATTTTTCAACAACTTTATTGATACATAATTCATACACCATACAAATCTCCCACTTCAAATATGTAGTTCAGTGTGTTTTAATATATCCACAGTATGTAAAACTATAACCACAGTCGATTTTAGAACATTTTCATCACTCAGAAAAGAACTCTATATCCTTTAGCTATCACATGCACATTCCCTTTATTTCCCAGCCCTAGGCAATCATTAATCCACTTTCTGTCACTGTAGACTCCCCTCTTCTGGACTTCCATGTGAGTGGTCTTTAATGAGGAACTTCTTTCACTTATCCTGATGTTTCTAAGGTTCATCCATCTATCAGTCTACCAGTACTTCTCAGATTCCTTACCTATCTAAGCCACTAGGGAAGCCCAGTACTTCTACATGTATTTCTATATCACACCATTTGAGTGTCACATAATTCAAATTTGCTTAAAATGTTATCATACTCTTTTATATAAGACTGTTAGATACATTTAAAAGTAAGACTTGGGAATGGTGATGAGTAAACAGAGCATGTGCCAGAGGATGTTTAATCTACTGTACAGTTGTGCTCATTTCACATGCTAGTAAGGTAATACTCAAAATCTTTCAAGCTAGGCTTCAGGACTATGTGAATCAAGAACTTCCAGATGTACAAGCTGGGTTTAGAAAAGTCAGAGGAACCAGAGATCAAATTGCCAACATTCATTGGATCATAGAGAAAGCAAGGTAATTCCAAAAAAACATCTATTTCTGCTTCATTGACTACATGAAAGCCTTTGACTGTATGTGCTGTGTGCTTAGTCACTCAGTCGTGTCCCACTCTTCACAACCCCATGGACTGTAGCCCACCAGGCTCTTCTGTCCATGGGAATTCTCCAAGCAAGAATACTGAAATGGGTTGCCTTGCCCTCCTCCAGGGGATCTTCCCAACGCAGGGATCGAACCCAGGTCTCCTCATTGCAGGCTGATTCTTTACCATCTGAGCCACCAGGGATCACAACAAACTGTGGAAAATTCTTAGAGAATGGGAATACCAGACCACCTTACCTGTGTCTTGAGAAACCTGTATGCAAGTTAAGAAGCAACAGTTAGAACCTTACATGGAACAATGGACTGGTTCCAAATTGGGAATGGAGTAAGACAAGGCTGTGTATTGTCACTCTGTTTGTTTATGTACTCATGCAGAGTACATCATGTGAAATGCCAGGCTGGATGAATCACAAGCTGGAATCAAGATTGCAAGGAGAAATATCAACAACTTTAGATATGCAAATGTTACTACTCTAATGGTAGAAAGTGAAAAGGAACTAAAGAGACTCCTGATGAGGGTGAAAGAGGAGAGTAGAAAAGCTGGCTTAAAACTCAGCATTCAAAAAATTAAGATATAGTGTTCAGTCCCATCACTTCATGGCAAATAGAAGGGGAAAAAGTGGAAGCAGTGACAGATTTTCTTTTCGTGGGCTCCAAAATCACTGCAGATAGTGACTGCAGCCATCAAATTAAAAGACTCTTGCTCCTTGAAAGGAAAGCTATGACAAACCTAGGCAGAGCCTTTAAAAGCACAGATATCACTTTGCTGACAAAGGTTCGTATAGTCAAAACCATGGTTTTTCCAATAGTCATGTATGGATGTGAGTATCGGGCCATAAAAAAGGCTGAGTGCTGAAGAATTGATGCTTTCAAATTTTGGTGCTGGAGAAGACTCTTTGAGAGTCCCTTGAACTTCAAGGAGATCACACCAGTCAATCCTAAAGGAAATCAACCATGAATATTCACTGGAAGGACTGATGCTGAAGCTGAAGCTCCAATACTTTGGCCACTGGATGCGAAGAACTGATTCATTTGAAAAGACCCGGATGCTGGGAAAGATTGAAGGCAAAGGAGAAAAGGGCGACAGAGGATGAGATGGTTAGATAGCATCACTGACTCAATGGACATAAATTTAAGCAAACTCTGGGAGATAGTGAAGGACAGGGAAGCCTGGCGTGTTGCAGTCCATGGCATTACAAAGAGTCAGGCATGACTTAGCAACTGAACAACAACAACAACAACAAAAAGAGACCATGAGATGTAGTAATTGAAAGTAAACAATTTTCTTCTATTGAAAATTTTGAAAAAGGAAATTTTGAAAGGTCGTAATTTAAAAATAAAAGTCTGACAGAAATCAAGGAATTGGGGGGGGGGAATGGGGAAGAGTCCTTGGAGGTGATTCAGATGACTTCAGAAGATGTCAACTTCAAAGAAGTTGACATTGATGAGGATGATAGAGTGAATGAAAGTCAACTCAGGAGAAAGATGATTTTTCAAGTGGGATATGATCACAGATGTGATCAGAAAACACGAATCATGAATATACTGGTTATTTCCAAGGCCTACGTGACTGTTAAGTAAACAAAACCAAAAATTTTAAATTAAATAGCAAAAGTATTTTAAATAAAAATTGTAATTTATACACTTTCACGTTTGTTATTTTACTTGATGAAGATGAAAACTGGTAAGTGAGAGGGCAGGTGATAAGTGAGTTACATTGACATCTAAGACTAGATAGTTCTTTGAGTAGGTGCTAGGAAATGGATCTATGCATTTAAATTAGAAACCAGGAGTAGGAGGTTGACATCTTAGGTTTTTGTTTTTTTACTTTTTATTTTGAAAGTGTCTCAAATTTGCAGGAAACTTGGCAGAAATTCTGTAGAAGTGGAGTCCTGTTGCTGGTGATTTTAATGTTAACACTTGATTAAGGTGGTGTCTGCCAGTCTTCTCAACTGTGAAGAAAGTTTTTCTTTTTCCTTGTATTTAGTAAATATAAATACTTTCGAGAGGTACTTTGAGACTCTGTAAATATACTGTTCCTCATCAGGTTTCCTATGTATGTACGCATGCATGCATGTGTTTTAGCTTGATCTTCCAAACAGGACACTATAAATGATGGGAATTTATTTCTCACAGTTCTTCTGGAGGCTGGGAGGTCTGAGATCAGGGTGCTGGCCAGTTCGGTTCCTGTAGAGAGCTCTCTTCCTGGTTTGTAGACTGCTGCCTTCTCACTCTATCCTCAAATGGCAGAGAAGTACTGGGCAGGGGCGAGGGGAGAGGGGAAAGCAAGCCCTTTGGTGTCTAAGGGCACTGATCTTGACAGGAGACCCCCACCGTCATGACCTCATCTAAACGTAATTATTACCCAGAGGCCCCATTTTCATCACAGCTGAGGGTCACGTCTTCAGCATAAGGGGTTTGCAAGGAGTTTGAGGGCACAGTTTGGGCACAGCTTTATGTGTGTCACCATGGTTTCCTGTCTTATTCAGTGTGTTTTCTGTTAGTGTTAGGATTTATTTTTACCCTCAGTTCTCCTGTTTGGCCAGTGGGAGTGCCTTTAACCTTGTGTCCTTTGACACAGTGCCCCCCTCGTTCCTTGAGCACTGTCATACTTTGTGACACAGCAAGTTATTTGGGGCTCATTTTATACTTTCCCTGCAGCATTCCTGGAATTTGCTACTTCTTGAAGGAACCCTGTGGAGAAGGCAATGGCACCCCACTCCACTACTTTTGCCTAGAAAATCCCATGGACGGAGGAGCCTGGTAGGCTGCAGTCCATGGGGTTGCTAGAGTCGGACACAACTGAGCGACTTCACTTTCACTTTTCACTTCCATGCATTGGAGAAGGAAATGGCAACCCACTCCAGTGTTCTTGCCTGGAGAATCCCAGGGACAGGGAAGCCTGGTGGGCTGCCATCTATGGGGTCACACAGAGTCAGACACGACTGAAGTGACTTAGTAAGGAACCCTGATCCTTTTTTATCAGAGAATGGAATTTAGAAACTTAAGATACGTCCAGTGGTGCCCTTGTTGCTGTTGTGTCACTGATCCCAGGCCCTCTCAAGGGACAGACCTAGGGGTTGTATGCATACACGACATGTATATGCACACACAGGCACATAAATATGTTAGTATGTGCATAACATATGTGTGTATGCATACATATATCTTATGTGTGTATTTATATATTAAACAGGTTTCTCTTTCTCTGTATATTAAAAACCAGCCTTTCACACTGATAGTTCTGATTCCAGTCTAGCATCACAAAGCTCATTGTAATTTTTTCCCTTTTCATATTTGTGACTCCCTTGTCCAGTACTAAGAATGTACTTAATTTGATCAGTTGCCCTGAATGTAACCCATGCTCTTTAACCACAGTTGTGGCCCTGCCCCTCCCCTGTGTGGATGCACCTTATTACCTGGCATGGGCTCTGCTCTCCACATTCTAGGCAACTCCCCTACCAGCCCCTACCCTTCGCAGGAGTACCCACCTCACCTCACAACCCATCCTAGGCTCACCTCCCCAGCCCCATTATAACCCATCGGTGACGTGGATTATCAACCACATGTGTTTTTGCCCACTCAAGGTTGGGCCACCACGGTACACCCACCCACCATCACGTGTCTGCCAGCCTTCTCCTTTATTCTAAAACCTAAAAGGTTTTAGGACTAAATTGTATGGGAAGAGGGTGGGAGAAGGGAAGTGGAAGGAGAATGATGCATCTCAGATTTTTAAATGAAGGTTTGGGTAGTTTCCAACGATGATGAGCCTGTACATATGGGCAGGCAATAGTAGAATCCATATATGAAAACTTGACTCCACCTGGGCATTTGGGCTTTGATTCCCAATCTGGAACACCTCCAGGAAAACTGAGATGCTCCATGTGGTTTTGGTGCTCTGGATAGATGTGTTCCCTTACTGTGAACAGAGAAGTAAGCATGTGGGGATTGCGGGTGGAGACGTGCAGCTGAGTTCTATCTGTGTTCACAGTTGCAGGAGGTAGTAGCACACAGTAGAAAGAATGTCATATCTTCTAGATTTGAGTTCTGGCCTTGCCACATAAAGGTGATGTCTGCTTTCTCACATTCCTTCCTGAGCCTCATTTTCCCATTGATCTCCCAGGTTTATGAGAAGGATCAACTAAGGTACTATACATAGCGTGCTGTGTAAAGAGATGTAATCATGATAACATTGCCAACATTTATTGAGACGTTACCCTGTGCCAGGCATGTACACTTATCACAAGAACCCTCAGAGGTAGCTTAATATCCCTGTTTGAAAAATCAGGAAAGACAGGCTCTGAGAAATTTAGTAACTGAGCCACGGTCACTTAGCTAGTAGTGAGGCAGCTGGGTTTCAAATCCTGGCATTCGACTCCAGCATTCATATTACTTTCTCAGCTTTTACTTTGGATAATGTAACAGAAAAGCTGTTTTTCCAGTGTGAGGCAGCATGTGGATGCATTTGTGGAACCCAGAATGTGATCCTGACAGGTCTAGCTGGAGTATTCATTCCCATAGAAAGAGTCTTCTCAATGGTTTGGTGTTACTGAAATGGAATTCTATGGGTTGTTAGAAAGGTAGTATGGCAGAGTGGGTAAGCGTGTCATCCCTCCACTTACCCTGTGGGAATTCAAACCTTCACTCCGCCACCTACTAGTTATGTGACCGAGCTGGAGTTTCTTTATCTCACTGAGACTTAGCTTCTTCATTTGTAAGTCAGGGTAATAACAGTATATACTTCACTGGATTGTTCTGAGGTTTAAATGAATTACTGTGTGTAAATCACAGTGATCAATCAGTGGCTGACACGTAGTAAATATTCAGTAGATGTTATTACTATTATTATTGCTTCTCATGGATTGGCCTGGAAGTCCAAGTGTTGTTTCTAAAATATAGCTAAGGAGAAAATATATTTAGAATTAGTAGCAACAATTTAGTATAATTTCTTAATATAATCAGCTTAATACTGAACGCAGTTGACTTGAGAATTGGAAACCATCAGTGTTGTAGGTATCGCTTAGTAGCTCAGTCTTGTCTGACTCTTTGTGACCCCATGGACTGTAGCCCACCAGGTTCCTCTGTCCATGGGGATTCTCCAGACAAGAATACTGAAATGGGTTGCCATGCCCTCCTCCAGGGGATCTTCCTAACCCAGGGGTTGAACCCAGGCTTCACACATGCAGGCAGATTCTTTACCATCTGATCTACCAGAAAAGCCCTCAATGTAGTATGCATCCATGATAAACATGGGATGAGGGAGAGCCCTGGTAAATTCTTGTTGTCTGCCAGTCACGAGCATCACAAAAGACCAAGTATTGAGAATATTGTATATATTTTATATAATTGGATCTCTCTTCCACATAAGGACATGGAGGGTTACTATCAGGAAGAGCAGTTAACAGCTACTGGAGGGAATTAGATTGCACCTCAACTCACTAGTTTGCTCAGAAAGTAAAATTTTTAAGTTTAGATTATTGGGGTTTTTTTTTTTTTTTTTTTTGATTCAAGTTTCAAAGAGTTTAGCAGATTTCATCCAAACTGCAACTAGGGATTGACAATAATGCAAGTTTGAATTAAGCATTTATTAGTATCTAATGTGGAAAATGTCCTTTTTAGTACAGTTCTTCCTTGAGAACTCATCCAGCCTTTGTATGGAGCTGTGTCTGTGATGTGAGAGCTGTGATGGCTCTTTCTGTCTCTGCCCGACAGGAACCAGGGAAGCGCTCTCAGCTGTGGAGGATGACTGGAACAGGCATGCTGGCCCACGAGGGCTCTTCCGTGCCTCACAACCCCAGTGAGCCCTCGGCCGCCCGCTCCGCCGAGGGCTCTGCCATCTTGGATATAGCTGGTCTCGCTGCAGTCACTGACAACAGGTAACTTCCTAGGCAGCTTCTGATTCAAGTTCACTGCTTTCAAATTCAGACTCAGAGGAAATGTATACCCAAAAGCTATAGTTTAGAAGTGAAATAAGAATTTGCTTTTTCTTCCACAATAGAATTTTATTTCCAAATATGAGTATTGGGTTTTTTGTTTTTAAAAGTTATTATGGAAATGCCCATGGAGACGTTAAAAAAAAAATCAAACAAGAAGGATATGTTATGAAAAATGAATTTATTTTCAGCCAAACATCTATCTGCCATTGCTCCCTAGAAGTGAACGTGCTCAGTCACTTCAGCCATGTCCGACTCTGCAATCCCATTGACTGTAGCCCGCCAGGCTCCTCTGTCCATGGAGTTTTCCCAGCAAGAATATTGGAGTGGGTTGCCATGTCCTCCTCCAGGGGATATTCCTCACCCAGGGATTGAACCCACATCTCTTGCATTGCAGGTGGATTCTTTACTGCTGAGCCACCAGGGAGGCCCCAGATGCCTTTGGCAAGCACCAATTTGTAGTTGACAGGGTCCCCTCATGGTCATAAATTCAACCATACTTTGGGAGGCATTTCATGACCAGCGCTCCCTAGAAGGGAAAAATTTGGTTTTTAATCTAAGAACTTTGTTAAATCTTATGAAAGCAGAAATAAATTATTAAGAAAATAATCAAATGTGTTTTTATGACTTAACTCCTTGAATTCAAATCATCTTTTTAACTTTGAATAAATTATTAGCCTATACCTCAGTTTGCCCATGTAGTCAGTGTATGTTTTCAGGTAATACCTTGTTTACTTCCAAAATCACTTTATAGGACTTACAAGTTAAAACTCAATATAAAATAAAGTATTGAAAATAAAACAGAAAAGATTTTTGAAAATATTTTTAAAACCCTTTGCATACTGCATGAAACTGCATGATAACTTGTCATTGTGAGAAAGTAAGAAAACTCATATTGCATTTATTAAATTATGAATCCCTAAGTATTCGTATTTTTTGACCTCACTGCTTTCCATTTTACTTTATTCTTCTTTCCTCATCTAGAGATAACCTAATTGCCATAGGATTCAAGCAAACTGTTAGATTTCCAGGGCAGAAGATATTAGAAGCAAGAAGAGTAAAACCATCATCCTGATATTCTCTTCAGACCTGAAGTGTTTGATTCACAGGACTCATTGCTTTTTCCTTTCTTCCAGATACGAGCCACTAATGCTTAGGAAGCCTGACCGTAGGCGGAGCACAACCCAGACTTGGAGTTTCCGAGAAGGGAAGCTGACCTGCGGGCTACATGGGCTGGTGGTCCAGGTCAGTAGGTTTTGACATCCTCAGTTGCAACAAGCAGTGGTTGAGCCTTTTTTTTTTTTTTGAAACAGAGTCTCATTTAGGATATACATGAGATGTTGTTGAATGGGGGGAAAAATTGTAGAGCAAATATGTATTATTTCATTTTAATCAGGAAAACCATGAAGCTTAGTGCCTCTGTGTGTATTTACCCAGGAAATGTTCTTGAAGGTGACATACAAGAAATGTTTTGGGAATGGTTGCCCCTGAGTGATTGCCCCCACCCCTTGGCTTACCTGGATTTTTTTTTTCCTTTGATGAGATAAATTAGCTATGAAGTTTTAAAAAGAGAGAGAGAAAAATGTCAGCTAAAAGCTCACCATAAGTTAGATGGATTTGTTTTAGTGAAGTTAAAACTGCCTTTTATAAAGTGTTCTATGAGATGGTGAATAATTATCAAGTGCTCTGCAAACTCTAGATTCTGTTTACTTGTGCATTCTTAGTAGTGACCAAATAAACATTTAATTATAGCAAATGTCAGAATTAAGATTACTGGTCAAATCTCCCCTATCTTCAACTCAGCCAGTTCACTGCATGTAAAACTCCTGGGTACTTTATAAGCAAATGTGTGTTTGGACAATTACCAGGAATTTGGATTTTCTCTCCTTCTGGCTTCAGGCCAAGAATGGTACCATGGCTCTGAGATGGGTAACTGGGAAGATATATGACAGATTTGGGCATAAAGCAGAACAATACGTGTGACTGTGTATGCAGTTCTGCCTCAGTTTTACCCAAAAGGCAAACGCTAGAACATCAGGCCCAGGCTAGGTCTTAGTGTGTTTGACCTGGGGGAAGCCTGGCTGTCCTTCCATAATGGGAGCTTGTTCTCCAGGGCAGTAAGCGAAACTGTAAGGAGCCTCTGACTGCTGTTTGGTGAGATTTATTTTCTTTATCTCTATTGCCCTGAGCTTTTTTCATCAAAGACAAGCTGCTTATATGAAACACACATCTGGAATGGATTTGTGATTTTCAATTAGCAATACAATTCAGACTTCTAGAGGCAAAAGAAGGCTTGTTATAATTGTTGGATTCTGTGTCTGACCCCGACTTTACTTCTGGTTTGTTTCTAAAGCCCTTGTAATTCCAGTTCTTTGAGAGCATCCTCCCGCCCTGCAAATCCCTTTCTGGTGTTTGTTGTTTCTTGAATCTGTTTCATCATTTCTCTGGTTGTGAGTGACCCTATAACCACGTATTCAACAAAGCAGAATGTGTTTTAGTTAGGGAAATAAGCTTGTTTCAATCTTATTCTGAATAAAGTAACTGAAGGCATTAAAACATTTTCTGACACTGCCCTTATAAGGTTGTATGCACATTCTTCTAAACCTGAAACAGTCGTAAAAGGTTCTCCATGTTGAAATCTGTCCAATAAACCCAGCTTAAATTTTCCTTCTCATTACTCACCGTTTAAAAACTAACAAGGGGGAATCTAGACACTTTTGCTATCATTTTCTCTAGCCCTGTGTGTACTCTCCCAAAGGCATCCTATAGACTTTCCTTTTTTACTTGTGGCATGTAGCAAGAAGGTGCTTTTCTCCAAAGGCCCAAGTAACTGGCAATGACATTCACAATTCCCTGTTTCATTTTAGAAGAGGCACCATCTTTGATATTTGATGGTCCAGCCATATGCTTGTTGGAGGAGATTTTCAATTCAGAATTTGCTTTTTATTGGAAAGCTGAGTGATGATGATAATTTTTAAATTTTCAGAATGTTTCAGATTTTTAAGCCAGCCCTAGGGAGAACACTCAAAGAAACAGGACTTTTGGTTTTTTTATTTTTTATGCTCATCTAAGTTTCACTAAACTAATACACTGCTGTATTTGTAGAATTATCTTACCCAGAATTCCCTAAATTCATGCAGTATAAGTTTCCATCTTGCCCTGGTAAGCCTACTGTTTTTTTTTAATCAACTCTAAGGCTGAAAAAACAGTACAAGTTTTGCTGTATGTTGACCTTCACCCTTCAGAAGTGAGTTTAAATTTGGTGACTTGTTTCAAATGACATGTTAAATTGTCAAAGTTAGTGCCTTTGCCTTTGCTCATACATCTTTCCTCTGTCCTTTAGGCCAAAGGAGGGCTCTCTGGCTTGTTTGATGGAGCTGAAGTTGTTCTTGGTCCGGACACTGCCATGCAGCTTCTGGGGCCAGTTCCACCTGAACAACAATTTATTAACCAAAAAATGAGGCCTGGTTCTGGAATGCTGTCCATCAGAGTTGTTCCAGATGGACCAACTAGAGCGCTCCAGGTGATACTTTATTGTAAGAAATGACATGAAACTCAGTGTTCTCCCCGTGAGTCATTCAACAAATACTTATTGAAATATCTATGCTGAACCTGAGGATATCGTGTCCTTATTTATAAAGGCAGGGGATAAGACCTGCCTCACAAAGTTGTTATAAGAATTAAAGTGTAAGTAAGATACAAGATGGTATTTTAAAAAGTATAAGAATTAATTTATTGTAACTTATAAGGAAATGCGGGAGACCTTCGTTTGATCCCTGGGTTGGGAAGATCCCCTGGAGGAGGTCATGGCAACCTGGTCCAGTATTCTTGCCTGGAGAATCCCCATGGACTGAGGAGTCCATTGGGTTGTAAAGAGTCAGACATGACTGAGCGACTAAGCACAGCACACAGCACAAGGAAAAATAATCTGAAAAAAAAAAAAGATAAATATATATGTATAACTGAATTATATGCTATATGCATGAAACTAACATGACATTGTAAATCAACTATTTATGTCATTTAAAAAAAGGATGAGTAAAAACAAAGTATGAGAATTAAGATACTATCAAGAATAGTGCATATTATCCATCATTATATATGTTTATTATATATTTAAATAATTGATATATTAATAACAGTAACAACAAGAAGATCTATGAGGTCTGTAATCAGACAATTTAAAATGTTATGTTTTGAAAGTAGGAGTGGAAGGTGTTATGAGTAGTATCTAGAAAGGATTTGTACACCCAGATTTGGAGAGGGGCTTTCTAAGCTAAGTGATACTTCAGGTGAGATCTAAAGGTTAACTGGAAGGAGTTAGCCAAATCAAGAAGAAAAGACAGGGGACTCCCTAGCTGTCCAGTGGTTAAGACTAGGCACTTCCAATGCAAGGGTGAGGGTCTGATCCCTTTCAGGGGAACTAAGATCCCACATGCCCTGTGATGTGGCCAAAAAAAAGAAGGAAAGGTAGGGGCACTGTGCCCTAAGAATGAGAGTGTTAACTCACCAGTTATTTACTGAGCACCTGTTAGAGCCAGGCACAGTTTTACGTACTGAACCTAGACTAGTGAACAAACAAAGTTCCCTGCTGTGTTGGAGCTTACATTGTAGTGGAGGAGATAAACCATAAGCAATAAACAAAGTAAGTACATTATAAATATTTGGGAGGTTAATAAGTGAAGGCCTGGAGATAGAAAAGAGTGATCTGACTGGCACATAGAATGTGCTAAGAAAGAGGCAGGAGACCATAGAAGGGGCCAGAACATTAAAAAAGCCTGAGACATGCTAAAGATTTTGTGTTTTTTCTGTGGCAACAAAGAGTCAAGACGGTGACATGATCAGAAATTTATTTTGACTTGCTCACTCTGGCTGCAGTGTGGAGAGTTGGAGTGGAATGAAATTGGAAACCGAGAAAAAGCCAGTTAGGAAAGACCTGGATGAGAGATTGTGGTGATTCAAACCAGAATACACAGCAAGAGATGGACATGAGGAGACTGAAGAGAAATGATTAGAAATGAAAGCTTATTAAGGAGTAGAGTTGGTCAGATTGACTGTGGGGATGAGACAGAGGAAGGAGTCAAGAGTGGCCTTCAAAATTTCGATTTGGGCATTTAGTTCAGTTCAGTTGCTCAGTCGTGTCCGACTCTTTGCGACCCCATGAATCGCAGCATGCCAGGCCTCCCTGTCCATCACCAACTCCTGGAGTTCACTCAGACTCATGTCCATCGAGTCGGTGATGCCATCCAGCCATCTCATCCTCTGTCGTCCCCTTCTCCTCCTGCCCCCAATCCCTCCCAGCATCAGAGTCTTTTCCAATGAGTCAACTCTTTGCATGAGGTGGCCAAAGTACTGGAATTTCAGCTTTAGCATCATTCCTTCCAAAGAACACCTAGGACTGATCTCCTTTAGAATGGACTGGTTGGATCTCCTTGCAGTCCAAGGGGCTCTCAAGAATCTTCTCCAACACCACAGTTCAAAAGCATCAATTCTTCGGTGCTCAGCTTTCTTCACAGTCCAACTCTCACATCCATACATGACCACTGGAAAAACCATAGCCTTGACTAGACGGACCTTTGTTGGCAAAGTGATGTCTCTGCTTTTGAATATGTTATCTAGGTTGGTCAAAACTTTCCTTCCAAGGAGTAAACATCTTTTAATTTCATGGCTGCAATAATATAAGAGGATGATAATCTACATCACAAAGATGTATGTAGAGTAGACTTCTGAGGGAAAATGAGGAGTTAAGTTTTGAACTTATTAAGCATATGATATCTACATGAAAATATCCAGAAGTCAGTACAGGTTTGGGTCTGTAGCTCAGGGAGAGGTCTGTGCTGGAAACAGAGATTTACCAGGGCTTGATGAATTCAAGATAAGGAAAAAGAAAAGATGTTGATGATACGTAACAGTGAACTCTCTGAGACAGCACACCCTAATCCATAACACTTCTTTAAAAAGCACCCTTCTCTTAAGGCAAAAAACGAATGCTGTGAGCCTGAGCTTTGCATATTTTGACTTGAGCTATAATTCTGGATCACCTACAGATGCCTATCCCACACTATATGAAACTCTCAAGATCCACAGCTTGGTGTTAGTCATACAGACTCAAAACCAAGTTTGCTTCATTATTATATAAATCTTACTTTAGCAGTGCTTTGGAAACCATTAACTTCCATAGGATTATTGAGTGCATAGTGACTTTTGACTCATACAATTGGTGTGGAGTGTGTTTCGCAATGGAAGTATGAGCCCTCTTAATAAGTACAGTGTTTTATTTGACCTCAGATAACAGATTTCTCCCAACGGAAAAGTGACCGTTCATCATATGAAGTGGATGAACTTCCTGTTACTGAACGAGAGCTGCAGAAATTAAAGAATCCAGACACAGAGCAGGAATTGGAAGTACGTTTGAACTCTTGCAAGGTCACATCTTCATTATAAATTTGTTTGGAATTTTGCTCTTTGATTTTCTCAGTTGAGACCTTCTTTTTGTTTTTTTCTTTCTGCCCTCTATGACTTCTAAGTATCCTTGTTACTTCACAGTACTTAATGTTATCGCAACATCAATGTGTGAATATGTTCGTTAAATAACAGCTCAGGTCAAATCAGAATGTAACAAACATTGCTAGAGTAAGATAAATAAATAAAGAATTTGAACAGGACTGAAGATTGAGAATAAGCAAACTAGATCTTATCTTTTTTTGGCTCCAGCTGACTCTGACACCTTCCTTCCTCTGTCCCTGTTTGGGCATTGGAAAGAAAGTGACAAGTTTAGAAAGGAACATGAGATGAGTGTGATAAAGCACACTTATTCCTCATTTATTCAGTAATCTTCTGAAAAAACATAAATGCCTTTATGTACAGCACTAGATTGGATGTTATGGATGTTCAGTGAATGATTTAAGGAGAGCTTGCCTCCCAAATAGGGACAAAGATTCTCAAACAATTATTTTCCTGTAATAAAATGCAAAATGTCATCAGTCCTCCAGCAGAGGTCTTATCATATGACTGCTGAGTTCTGGTTGGGGTGAGGAGTATGCCTGGAGAGGAAGGCTTCTAGTGAGATGATGAAATTTGAGCCATCTAGGTGAGAATTGGAGAAGGAAATAGCAACCCACTCCAGTGTTCTTGCCTGGAGAATCCCAGGGATGGGGGACCCTGGTGGGCTGCCGTCTATGGGGACGCACAGAGTTGGACACGACTGAAGAGACTTAGCAGCAGCAGCAGGTGAGAATTAAACTCGTCTTTAAGTGGTGTTCATTGGCTCAGAGGCAGAATAGAGGGACTTAAAGCCATGTGTTTCCTTGTACTCTCCTGGCTACCTTAAGCTCTGATTTAAATCGCCAGTGTATCATATTTTGGTTTTCTTTCAGGTGCTTGTGAAGTTAGAAGGTGGAATTGGGTTGTCTTTAATTAATAAAGTCCCAGAAGAACTGGTCTTTGCAAGTCTTACGGGAATCAACGTGCACTACACACAGCTGGCCACCAGTCACATGCTTGAACTTAGCATACAGGATGTACAGGTGAGTGGGGGAGGCTCAGAACTTGTTGGTTTTTTTTTTCTTCCTGCTGAACAGCTGACCAGATCAGTGTTTAATGTTCTAGGAACTTTAGTGCTCTGGTGCACATTTCTTGTGTCTTTCAAAAAATTGTCCTATGAAAAAAAACATTTTTACCTACATTTGTCTTTACTGATTTTTCCAGACAGCAGAATTCTGAATTATAGTAGCTAGTCTATCAGTAACTTGGAGAACTTAGGGTGGCACAGAGGAAGGTGACTGCTGGTTCCCCATCTTGCAAACAGAGAAAACAATGAAAATCGATCTAACCATCATTTAGAGGAACTGAAGTTCACCACAGGGAGAAAAGAAAAAAGCTAGGGAAGTGAATTTGTGCTTCTGACCAAGACGGAGTACAGGGATCTGATTTACTGTCCTACCTGAAACACCCCCCAAATCCAGATAAAATAGAGACAACAGATGCAAGACACTAGACACCAGACAACAAAGGACAGTGGTCTCGGAAAGGTGGGAAACAGAAGATGTGAGGCCTGCAGTCATTCCAACTTTGTTGTTGTTGTTTGGTTGTTAAGTCATGTCTGACTCTTTGCAACCCTGTGGACTGTAGCCCCCCTGGCTCCTCTGTCCTTAGGATTTCCCAGGTAAGAATATTGGGGTAGGTTACCATTTTCTTCTCCATCACTCCAGCTTGCTGCCTTGAAAAAGTTTTCACGCCCGGCACCAGGTGGAAAGACTGAGACAGAGCCCTAGAGTGGATGAGCTGAACAGAATTGAGAGTCCTAGGACCAAGGCAGCCAGAGTTCATAGGACAGCAGACCTGGGAGGGGCATACTGCACAGGAGATCTCCAGAGATCAGCAGAGGACACAACAGATCAGAAGTGTACATGAGGAGACTACCTTCTGAAAAGCTCACAGGGACAGTGCTTGCAGCTCAAGCCCAGCTGCAGTGGGAAAACTAATAATTACGGGGCCCTGGGAAGAGCCTTCCAGAAGGTCTTGGGCCTCCGTGGTGCATGTTGAGGCCTAAGCTGAGCACTGCTCCAGACCTCCTAACAAATCAGTCGTATAAAAGGAGGCTCTGAAAGGATCAAGCTGTTTCCAAGTAAATTAACCGTATCCTGAACAAAGCTCCAGATTCAGTGGAATACAGAAACATCCAACACCCAGCAGAATGAAAACCACAGTGTCTGACATCCTGTCAGAAATCATCAGGTGTGCCAAGGGGTAAGGAAACACAATACATAATGAGAACAGTGATCATTCCAAACCAACCCAGAGTTAACACAGACATTAGGATATTCAAAGAAGGACATTAAAACTTTCTATAACTGTATTCTATTCCACATGTTCAAAAAGTTAAGTGGAGACCTGGAAGATAGTCAAAATCTCAAACTTCTAGAAATTAAAATGAAATGGAAAAAACACTGGATTTGATCAGAAGCAGATGACACAGTGAAGAAAAAAAAGATAAGTGAACTTATAACAAGAGAAACTGTCAAAATAGAAATACCCAGAGAAAAATAATCCAAGGGAAAAAAACCTAGAAACCCACAGAGAGACCAGCATCAGTGACCTATGATAAAATTTCAGTCAACCTAATATCAATACTATATAGATAATTGGAATCCCCAGAAGAGAGAGAGAGGAGAGGACAGAAAAAAATAATTGAAGAAATTTTGACCATAAAATTTTCAAACTTGGTGAAAACTATAAACTCACAGAAGCAGCTCAGACACAAAGCCACATTCATACCACCCCCCTTGCCACACACACACATAATGGAAGCTATCCCAAGGTACATTATAATCAGTTACTCAAAACCAGTGATAAAACATCCAGATTAAAAAAGCATGTTCCTTCCAAGGAACAAAGGTGAGAATGACAGCCAGTTTCTCATTGTGAACAATACAAGTGAGAAGATAGTCAGCAACGTTTTTAAAGTTGCTCAAACTCATGTCCATTGAGTTGGTGATGCCGTCTAACTATCTCATTCTCTATCTCCCCCTTCTCCTCTTGCCCTCGGTCTTTCCTAGCATCAGGGTCTTTTCCAGTGAGTCAGCTCTTCACATCAGGTGGCCAACGTATTGGCGTTTCAGCTTCAGCATCAGTCCTTCCAGTGAATATTCAGGGTTGATTTCTTTTAGGATTGACTGGTTTAAGTTCTTATTCAGGGAATTTGGAACGAGAGAAGCATCAGTAACCTGTTGGCTGAGAGTGTACGCTTTGGGGACAGAGAGAATTGGAGTCCAGTTCTTGTTTTGTCACTGACTAGGTGTACAGCTTCCAACAGGGGTGTCTCTTCTCGGTGTCTTCATCTGTGAGGTGAGGACAGAGATGGTCCCCAGGAGGTTGTGGTGAGAATGCAGCTTTAATAACTCGGACAGCCTGGCAGTCGTGGGACTTGCTGAGATGATCTTTGTGCGGGGACTAGCTCAGTGCTTGGCACATGATGTTGTTTACTCGCTCAGTCATGTCTGACTCTTTTTTGACCCCATAGATTGTAGCCCACTAGGCTCCTCTGTCCAAGGGATTTCCCAGGCAAGAATAGTGGAATGGGTTGCCATTTTCTTCTCCAGGGGATCTTCCCGACCTGGGGATCGAACCTGCCTCTCTTGCATTGGCCAGCAGATTCTTTACCACTGAGCCACCAGGAAAGCACCCTTGACACACAGTACTCACCAAATAAAGTATATAGCTCCTGTTACTGTTACTATTACCATTATTGTTGCTGGATTTAGTGGAGGTATGTTTTTCCAAAGGTACTTTCTGAGTGACCTACATATTTTGAGTCAAAGGTAAAAATGAAAACTGAGAAACTTGTCTGTTTTTGTCACTGCTTTTTCATGTCCCAGGTGGACAACCAGCTCATTGGCACGACTCAGCCCTTCATGCTCTACGTGACCCCTCTGAGCAACGAGAATGAGGTCATTGAGGCGGGCCCAGCCGTGCAGGTGAACGCAGTGAAGTTCCCCAGTAAGAGCACGCTGACCAACATCTACAAGGTAGGCTGATGGACTTGCTTTGTCCTTTCATAGCCCAGGCTCAGAGCAGCAGTGCAGGCTGCAAATGGAAATAGTCCAGGGGGTAAAGGCACAAGCAACTCAACAAGTTGTGTAGCTGGACTGATGGAAGTTTCTCTTTAAACTTTATATTCTCGGTTGTGCTATTGATGATTCTCAGGTGATAGGACTGAACCATCAGAGTGTATATTTTTCACCATGAAATCTCTGCAGGAGAGTATAGCATCTTCTAGATTGATCATGACCAGGCATGGTCTAGATATATTATTAATATTATAACCCATAAATTAATACACAGCATTGTAAAACAGCTATACTTCAACAAAATAAATTAAAAAAACAAAATCTCAGACTACTGGACAAGGGGTAGGAGGGGCCTGACTTGGGACAGACACCTTGAGCTGCCACGGTGTTTACTAAAAGCAGATCATACTAAAAGTGGCTCATTCCAAAAACGATACCCTTTCTTCCCTGGAGAAGTCTTCGTGTACAAGCTAGTGTTCCAGTGCTGGCTTGTCGGAAAAACGGGGGCTGAGAGGTTGCTCCTCGTATTTCTGGTCCTTTGTTCCCAGGGCCAGTGGGGGCCGTGCCTGCATGTGGCCTCACATTCACAAGTCCAGGGCTACTCCTTGAACTAGACCCACGTGAACTCAGTAGCATGGTGCATCTATAAACGTTATCCTGACTGACTGACAGGTGAATTGTCAGTTAAACATGGTGGATCGTGAATTCACCATGGTGGATCGCCTGTTAAACATCTTCTGGAATTTGGGGTTCATTATAACAATGGAGAGAGATGAAGCAGAAGAAAATTGGCAATATGATTATGAAATCACATTAAGAGACCATGCTGTACCATTGGGGCCTTCTTAGGTTGCAGACGAAAGTTCCTCTGACATTCACACTGTAAATCAGAATTTCTTTCTCTCTAGCACCTGATGGTCACGGCTCAGAGATTCACAGTACAAATTGAGGAGAAACTGCTCCTCAAGCTGCTGAGTTTCTTTGGCTACGATCAAGCCGAATCAGGTAATGTCCAATGTTCCAGGTTTGTATCTGGGAATTGGCCCTAGGGTGGCGTTTTTTAGTCTGCTTGTGAAAATAGGTAGCCTCTAGATGCCTGCCGAGCTCCCTCCCCAATTCGTGGTCTGAGTGGGGAAGCTAAGGCTTGGGGTCCCGTTCTCTTTCTCAGTGTTGCCCGTTGACAGGCAGTGAGGTATACCTGCATACGGAGGGCCTTCCAGAACCCAAGCATACTCAGGGCAAGCCTTTGGGAAGCAGTCTTTTGTTCCTCTTTGTTTCTTGTTTGTTTTTATTTTTTTTGACACATCTGCTTTAGGATGGCAGAAATGATATTATTCATTTAGCAGAGCACTTTGTTTCCTAACCTTTGTTTATTAAACAGACTCAGGGTCAAGAATCAGAAATCCCTTCAGCAGTTCCTTTGGTTTAGCTGAGGAAGAAAATTGGCCAGCCTCAACCCCTTAACTTTATATTTTTCACATCTATACCCTTATGCCTTAATTTAATTACAGAGGTTTCCAGTTATTTTACTATTTTTGGAGAGGGGAGTAAGATAAGCTATTAAAAAAACTAAATTTTCCAGTGATGCTCCAAAAATTATTTAGCTGTCGTCTCTTTGTTTTAGATCCTCACCATGGCCTTTCAAGACTGTTTATACAGCTTAGAAAGAAGTCAGTAATGCTTAATCTTTTGAAGACTAAATATTAAGCCTAAAGAAGTGATAAGATTGAGACTTTTAATGTTTATCTGCCCATGTTGGCTAGGGGGAAGAAAATTCCTGGGGATCTGTGAAATAGGAACATACATGCACACAGTGCAATAAAAATGTTTTTGCTCTTTTTATCCCAGACTTAGAATTTAAGCTTTAAGCGTACTTGGGGTCAAGAGCGAAATCCTGTCTGTCTAATGCTGCGTTCTCCACTTTGGGTGGAAACGCCAGTGTGTGTTTGTATTCAGAAAGCCACTTGAGCCTGCTGCCAGGTATCTGCTCTCTTCGGGTAACTTCCTGGGAAGTTTTACTTTAAATTTGATTGGACATGCTCTTCTTGTAAGTTGCTCTAAATAAATTTCTCCCCATGCATTGTCTAGTGGATTTAGACTTTTATAAAATCCTTGTCTGCCTTTCACTGAGGAATCTTCTCCACTTTCTATAACTATTCCTGTTCCCTGAATACAGATAAGCCTGTCTTTGTTGTGCTACCTTTTTTTTGTTGTTGTTAAACCTATTCCCCTCTTTCTATAAATAGAACTATAAAAGCTTCCAGTGTAAATTTGTTTGATGTGTAGCTATGTATAGTCCCTTTGGTTTTATTTCTAAGGCGCATAAATCCAAGTGCAGATGAGCTGCCCACACAGATGTGGGGACCAGCATCGAGCTGAAGAGCACACTGCTGTGTGTTACTCATGTTTGTCCCTTTTACTTCATGAGATAACAAGTGACTAATCTGCTTCCATGTGCTGGTTAAGTGATGTCCGATGGGAATTCCCTGGCAATCCAGTAGTTAGATCTCTACACTCTTGCTACCAAGGGCCCAGGTTTGATCCCTGTTCAGGGCAGTAAGATCCCACAGGCTTCACAGTGTGACAAAAAAAATAAGTAAATAAATAAATAATGTCAACTCTTTGGGAGAGAGAGCATCCCTTGTGCCTATGTCGGTTCTTTATAGCCTGCAGCCTGTTTCTTTTTAAGACATTATGTTTTGCTCAGATTCATCATTTAATTGGTCATGTTCATTATGAGGAATGAAACTACGATCCAAGTACTTATTTTGATATCATTTTCTGAAATAAATTCAAATAATCTGGGTCATTTATAGTAATAATAATGATAAGGACAGGGTTTCTAGAAAGTGTGGTGCCCCATGACCTTTGACTTTCCCACCTGGATTATTTTTTCCAGAGATTATATCTGCCAGGTGGTGCAGAGTCGGAAATCAGTAGTTTAAGCTATTGTACTTTTTTGATAAACAGCGTGAACCAGATCTGCTTTTATATAGAAGTGATATCAGGACGCTGTTTGTATTACTGAACCCTGAAAAGCTAAATTTAGAGAGAGAAATGTTTTCATCTTCCTATGAGTTTCTTTTCAATGTGCCTGAAGTATTTGAATAATGAGACTTTTAAGGAGACTTATTTTTTAAAAAAAAAACAATTCTGCCTTTGTGCCAGAGGTGGAAAAATATGATGAAAACCTCCATGAAAAGACAGCTGAGCAAGGCGGGACGCCAATCCGATACTACTTTGAGAATCTCAAAATCAGTATTCCCCAGATCAAGCTGAGCGTGTTCACCTCCAACAAGCTTCCGCTGGACCTCAAGGTGAGCTGCTCACCGGGGAAGTTCTGAAAACCACTTTTCCTGGGAAAAGAATGGATGTGCTTACTACCTGCCTTTTCCTGTCCAGCCTTATCATCTGTAGCAGATACTTTTACAGGTTTCCCTTTTTAAGACAGTTTATCAACTCGTACATGTATTTACAGTTGACCCTTGAGCAGCATGGGGGTTAGGAGCACCCATCCTCCTTGAACTTGAGAATCCACATAGAAGTTATCATTGGCCTTCTGCATGTGCGGTTCTGCAGCCAAGTGCATAGCACTGAAAAAAACCCACGTGTAAGTGGACGACGCAGTTCAAACCCATGTTGTTCAAGGGTCAGCTGTATCTTTTTTTTTTAATGTTGAAGTATAACTTTACTGAAGATTAAAGAGTAACAAAAGAATAAACACAGAATTACATAAAAATGCATCTGCCCTCTGCTTAGCCCTTGGCTTATCTCAGTGAGGCAAAAGCCCATTTCCTGGGCTGCCCCCAGACTCGAGACAAAAGCTGCAGCCCAGACAGTATCTTCTTTTCATGCCCAAGACCCACCTGCTCTCCTCCTCTCCTCCTAAGTATTCATCCCTTCTTGAATGGTCCACAGCAGAATTGTCTACCACCTTCAGGGACGACATGGTCACATACCCACTGAGATGTGGGGCCCCCACCTCACCGTACCAGCATGTGACCCTCCTACAGAGCATCTGGATGTGCACTTGACAGATGCAGTCTGTCTTTATTTTCTATAGTAAAATAAAGACAGATGCAGTCTGTGTTTATTTTCTACAGTAAAATCTATTAAAAATTAAGGGATGTTCCTCAAATTCTGATACAATATTTGACTCAAAAGTCCATATACATTTTCCCCCTATACTGAGTCGCCCCTTAGTGTATAAGAAATCAGAAATTTTAGAGATCCATGTGTCCTTAATGATCCCCTGCTTGATAAACAAGGATTTTGGAGTTCACAGGGCTTTGTCATTGAAGATAATATAGATAGGTGATATAGAAATAGATAGGTAATGGTAGGAGCAGGAGGAGAACTGGGTGAATGTTGAAAAGCCTTTCCTTGGGTGGAGTCTCCATCTGCCTTCCTGCAGCTGGCACCCGTTACTTCTGGTTCTTTGTTCTCTTGCTCTTAAAGATGGTTACGATGGTGTCTGCCTCCTCACTAACCACCAGTCTAAGAGTCCTGCTGCCCCGTGCTGCCTCCTTGAAGATGCTGCAAGGTGGTTTCTCTTTCTGAGCAGAAGGAGATAGAGACATGAACAAATAAGTAGTAAAACTGAAGTCATAAATATACACACCTCTGGGTCTGCCCACGTCGCAGGCAAGTGAAGCAGCCCAGTGAGGGACGCAGCCCTCAGCGTGTACACAGCCCTCAGCGTGTGCACACTCCGTCTGAAATGGGCAGTGCAGCTCAGCTCCAGCCTGTTGTCACGGGGTAATGTGAACCCAGAGCTGCCAGATCTTCGGAATTCTTAAAGTGAAGCCGGAAATCTGGACTTTTATGTGGAATCTCCTGGTCTTTAAGTGTTGGCAACCCATTTGAATTTTTTTGTTTTTGTTTTTCAACATTGTGGGCCTAACAAAACACATGTGCAGACCTCATGTGCCCCACGATTTGCCTGCTCACAACTTCCAAAATAGACTTAAATAGAAATAGGTAATAGGACAGTAGCCTGGTCCACATCAGGTCCTGTTTGGATCAGGACAGGACCAGGGTGATAGTTTCATTAAGGCAGCAAGTGGAGTGAGTGGGTTGGGAGGGCTGGTTGGGAACCAGGAGCTCCTGCAACCACCCTGAGAACAGCGCCTTCTCGATGGACTGTCCTGTTGGCTTAATTTGCTTTAACTTCATGTTCCCCAGGAGACTGAAGATACTTATAATCAGCATGGGAGTGGGGGAAAAACCGTGGGAAAACCACTATCTTGCTCATATTCACAAGTATCCACTTGACTTATGTGACCCTTCGGAATGGGTTTGTTTGATAAAGTATATATTCCCCCAGAACACTTGGCACTCGCCCAGCAAACCAATGTCAACTATTTCCTGAGAGTTAAGGACTTCTTGTTTTTTAAATCATCTTACTAAGAAACACAGACACCTAACTGTTCCCTTTCAGATTGCTCCCAGTAGAAAACTTCCCCCAAGACTGACAAATGCCGTGTGATTTTCTCCAGTTGAAGTGACTCCAGACCCCAAGTTCCAGGGTATTGACGCTCACCAGTTTGCTTTGGATGCAATAAACTAGGAATCATCGAGGTCTAATGTTTCATTTGACACTATACTGAAGGCCAAAGTTATGAGGTGTGGGCAGGGGACACCCTGAATGTGGTACGTTAATGTCTCACACCAGGCGGTGGGAATTGGGACATCAATATTAAATCCTCAGCTTGTGGAAGTCACCATTTCACTGTGTCTTGAGTTCTCCTCATGGAGTCTGGGACCCATAAAATAATGTCATTTATTCAAAGAGTTTTCTAACAGAGTAATATCCCTTGATGAGCAGCTCTTGGGAAGTGCAGTCCTCTCTTTGAGATGACTAGATAACGGCTAAAAGAATGGAGTACCGTCCCAGAGCAGGAATCATGAGAGTCTGACTAAAAGGTCTTTGGTATTGAAGGAATAATTATCTTGATTCTCTTGACTCCAGACCAGAAATGAGGCTGTCAGAAGTCTCAGAGGGAAGTCTCTCCAGGTTTACAGTGAGGGTACATTATTGCCAGATAGAGTGTCTGTTCAGAGGACTCAGAGCAGTCTCACAGGTGCTATCTCGATTGGATTCCTTGCTCTGCGATGGAAGAAGGGGGAGATAATAGCTCCATCTCACAAATGCAGAAAGGAGAGCAGGGCATTCCCCACCCCCCATTCTCCATTATTCTTCCGAGTTTGCATGTTAGAGAGCAGCAGAGTGATATGGAAAATGCCAGGTAGTTTATGTGTTCTTTCGCCTTTTTTTTTTTTAAGATCAAAAGAGTCCAGGAACCTTTAAAAGGTTTCACAAGGTGGCCTACAGCAGTCCTTTTCCCATTTAAAGCATTGGGGTATTACAAAAGAAGGGCTTTAATTGAGCAATCTAGTTTGGAAGAAAACCCACATTTTAATGGTCAGAGAGCAAGAGGGTGGGGGTAAGGGGGAATTTCAAACAAAGACACTATTTAAAAAGCCTAAAACTGTCTTCTCAAAGGCTTGAAATAATTTGTTGGGAAACTTCAGACCCTTTACTTTTTTCCTCCCCTCCCTAAATAAAAACCAGATTTGTTAAAAGGAAAAAAGATCCAGTATTGTTAATTGTATTTCAGAAAGTGCCAGAGAGGGAAATATCCCTGTAGTTTTTAAACACGGTCCCAAGAGGAAAATGGGCAAATACCCTGCTTCACATAAACAGTCTCTGTGTACCATAAATAAACCTTTAAAGAATGAATTCCAGACAGTTTGGTTTAGTGCAGGATAAACTGAGAAAGGAAAGGACGTGGCCCAGGGACTTGCTTGTCATCTGAGACCTTATGGCATATGGACAGGTATTTCTTCTTTAACTCTAAAGTTCCTGCAAGACTTCAGCAGGTTTTTTTTTTTTTTTTTTTGGGGGTCTGGCGAAGGTAGGAATGGACAGTTTCCTATTTTTATGAGGAACTTATGAGCACAGATTGCCTTCTCCAGTGTCCATTTTATAACGGGAAACTGTCTGCTACTTGAGTAAATAAGCATCAACTTTGTACACTACTGTATTTGATTAGTCATTTAGTTACTGCAAGAAAAAGCCCCGATGGGCTCTTGCCCTCCAGTCTCCTGTGCTTTGACTCGCCAGAGTGACCTGAAGGTGGCAGAGTAACTCATACCAGTGTGCCACAGAGCAGCTTTCTCCACTGTGGGAGGCCCCACAGCAGTACCAGATAAAGATTACATTTTACTCAAAGGCCAGAATATTTCCTTGGTTCAGACCAAGTGTGTTAGCCACTCAGAAAGGGGATAGTGTCTCTCATGAAGGTTTTGACAGCTTAGTAGAGGTATTAAAGTCTTCTATGTATCAATATCATCTGTGGTTCTTCAGTGTTTGGCTGCAGTGAGGAAGTTGGGGTATAAAGCGTTTTGCCATCTCCTTTGTTTTGATCTCATTTCCTGTTCTCTGAGAAGAAAGTGAGGCTCAGAGTTGTATTACCAAAACAGAGTGCTGAACTGATGTTGGTACCTGGCTTTCCCAGCGTATTTATTGTTTGGTTCTGAGAAAAATGGTGAAGCCTGCTGGGCCTCAGTTTCTTTGTCAGAGAAATGGGGAAAATAGGGCCTGCTCACTTCATCATCACCGTGTGGATGCGCAAGGTGTGCGTGAATGAGGAGCAGAACGTTTTTCAGGAGAAATAAAATAATCCCCTATTCTGGTCTTCATGCTTTCTACCAGATAGTCACAGTTGTGAAAATGAGCATGCTCAAATCTACGACCTACTAATTATCGGCTTCGGGAGTTTAGGCCACCTACTTAATGTTTCTTTGGGGGTTGTTTTGTTGTTGTAGAGTGTTAGGCTGAATTAAAACTTGAGGATGCTCTTAATCTCCGAAATGTTTTATCCTGAAATTTTTTAGTAGGCTACTAGTGACTTCCCAAGGCACCAAGTGCGGTGGTACTCTTTCCTGTCCTATCTCTGGAAGGCCCTCTGCCATGTTCGATACTATGGACTGCCCTGTTCTTGACCATGTCCTTTCTGGTTCTCCTCTGACTCTTCTGTTTGTTTCATCTCTTCTCCCAACCCTATGTTTATCGAAAAGGGTCATTTTTTACCTAGTGGACTAAACTCTCTGGTCATATCACTTGTCCATTTTAAAAATAATTTTATTGGTCTTTTATCACTAATAATTTTAGAAGCTCTTTGTAGAAGTTTTGTATTTGATGTAAGTTGCAAATATTCTTTCTCAGGTTTTTCACTTGTCTTTTTCCTTTGCTTTTGGTGTGCATATTGTTTTTTAACCATACAAAAGCTTTTTACTTTATGTTGTTGAATTTGTCAGTCTTTTTTCTTTTTGAATCTGAATTTCAACCCACTCTCTGGTTTTAAAAAATTGCATCTCGTTTTTCTTCAATTATATCATTTCATTTAAGCATACTCCTATTCCAAAAGAATTTAAGATAGACTCTGAAGATACATGCTGAAGGATTAAAAAATAAGAGAAAATGAAGTATAAAGTCCACTACATTGCATATGAGATTTTAATATAAAGCAGTTTTAATTCAATGGGGAATATATAGGTGTTCTAAAATGTTATTAGACTATCCAGATAGTGATATGGAAAAATATGAAGTTAAATTTGTTATCACAGTCTACATAAGAATAAATTCCAAACAGATCAGAGATTTATTGACATTATTAGCATGAATGAAAAAGTGTTTTTATATTAAAAAAGGAGAGCACTTGGCCTCCTCTCTAAAATCCTTAAATGTCAATCATGTTAAATAAAAATATAATTGGAAAACAGACTATATCCAGAAATTGTTAACAGGCTTATAGCAGACCCAAATCAGCTGAGAACTACAAGAAAAGCTAGACAGAAAAAAGCCCAAAAGTCTGTTGAAGGTATTGGAAAGTTACCAAGTCAGTACTCGAGGGTCCACAACTTATGAGAGGAGAGAAACTCAATCAGGTGAGCTAAATATTAACTCTGGTTTTATTTTTGAGACAATTCTAATTGAGAAAGGTAGAGAAGTCAAGCAGAAAGCAGCTCTCAAAAGTCAGAGAATCGGAGTAAAGCTTTAGACAGTCTCATGGGGCTGGTCAAGCAAAAGCGAGACTCCGTTGCTACTAAGAGAGTTAGTTATTGAGGGCCTTGTATCTTTTTTTTTTTTTTTAATTGACATATAGTTGATTTACAATGCTATGTTAGTTTCACATGTAAAGCAAAGTCATTCAGTTATACATATATGTATTCTTTTTCATCTTCTTTTCCATTATAGGTTATTATGCGATATTGAATATAATTCCTTGTGCTATGTAGTAGAAACTTGTTTATTTGTTTTATATGTAGTAGTTTGTATCTGCTAATCCCAAACTCCTAATTTATCCTCCCCCAACCACTTTCCCCTTTGAGAACCACAAGTTTGTTTTCTATGTCTTTGAGTCTGTTTCTGTTTTGGAAATAAGTTCATCTGTATCGTGTTTTAGATTCTATGTGTAAGTGATATCATATGATATTTGTCTTTCTCTAATTTACTTCACTTAGTATGATAAGCTCTAGGTCCATCTATGTTGCTGCAAATGGCATTATTTCATTCGTCGTCTTCTTCTATTTTTTATTGTTGCTGTTCACTCAGTTGTGTCTGACTCTTTGCGACCCCATGTGCTGCAGCACGCCAGGGTTTGCTGACCATCACCAACTTCTGGAGCTTGCTCAAACTCATGCCCATTGAGTCAGTGATGCCATCCAGCCATCTTGTCCTCTGTTGTCCCCTTCTCCTCCTGCCTTCAATCTTTCCCAGCATCAGATTGAATTTTTTTTTATAGCTGAGTAGTATTCCATTGTATGTGTGTGTGTGTGTATATATATATATCTTTATCAATTCATCTGTCAATGGATATTTAGGTTGCTTCCATGTCTTGACTATTGTAAACAGTGCTGCTGTGAACATTGGTGTGCATGTATCCTTTTCAATGAGTTTTCTCTGGATATATGCCCAGGAGTAGGATAGCTGGATCATATGGATCAAAAAACTAAAACTCTATTTTCAGTTTTTTAAAGAACCTCCATGTACTCTTCTCCATAGTGGCTGCACAAATTTGCATTCCCAGCAACAGTGCAGGAGGGTTCCCTTTTCTCTACACCCTCTCTAGCATTTATTGTTTATCGACTTTTTAATGATTGCCATTCTGACTGGTGTGAGGTGGTATCTCATTATAGTTTGGATTTGCATTTCTCTAATAATTAGTGATGTTGAGCATCTTTTCATGTGCTTGTTGCCCATCTGTATGTCTTCTCTGGATAAATGTCTGTTTGGGTCTTCTGCCCATTTTCTGATTGGGTTGCTTGCTTTTTTGTTATTGAGTTGTATGAGCTGTTTGAATATTTTGGAAATTAAGCCCTTGTTGGTCTCATTGTTTGCAAGTATTTTCTCCCAGCCCATAGGTTGTCTTTTCATTTTATTGATGGTTTATTTTGCTGTGCAAGTTTGATTAGGTCCCATTTATTTATTTTTGCTTTTATTTCCATTGCCTTGGGAGACTGACCTAAGAAAACATTGCTACGATTTATGTCAGAGAATGTTTTGCCTATGTTCTCTTCTAGGAGTTTTATGGTGACATGTCTTATATTTAAGTCTCTAAGCCACTTTGAGTTTATTTTTGTGTATGGTGTGAGGGAGTGTTCTAACTTCATTGATTTACATGCGACTGTCCAGCTTTCCCAACACCACTTGCTGAGGAGACTGTCTTTTTTCCATTGTATATTCTTGCCTTCTTTGTTGAAGATTAATTGACCATAGGTGTGGAGGGGCTCATATCTTACACAGAAGGGACAGGCAGAACAAGGACCCCAATAGTCTTGAGCTGTTTATTTCTTGAAGCAGATGCCAATTTCTAAGTAGTCTAGGAGAAGCTAAGCAAAAAACAGCAGTCAAGAGGCTAACTAAATAGATCTTTTAGCAGTTTTATGGTGCTAGGGAGATTAAAAGTGGAGGGATGGAATTGGTTTTCAGTTGAGACTGCTGAAGGACTATACCAAACCTTATAAAGATGGAAACAGACCAAGATTATCTTTACTGTTGTTGTTCAGTTGCTCAGTCGTATCTTTGCGATCCCATGGACTGCAGCATGCCAGGTTTCCCTGTCCTTCACCATCTTTACAAAGACTGAAAGCCAGCCTTGAAAACACCAGTTGGATTAACCCCCTTTAACTGCCTTGTTGTTCAGTTGCTAAGTCATGCCCTGCTCTTTGCAACCTCATGGACTGCAGCACACCAGGCTTCCCTGTTCTTCACTATCTCCTGGAGTTTGCTCAAGCTCATGTCCATTGAGTCAGTGATGCCACCTAACCATCTCATCCTTTAATTGCCTACCAAAGCTAAAGACTCATTTAAAATCTACACGTTTTTATACAAAAAGCATTCAGTCACAAGTTACCAGGCCTACCAAGAGGAAAAATAGACACTAGAAACAGATAAATCAGATGTTGACATAATTAGACACATGATTTAAAATATTAATAATTATAAATGTGTTCAAGACACATTGGACAAAATATCATCAAATTAAATATAGCAGTGTATAAGAAGAAAAATACAGGTGACCCTTGAATTACATGGGTTTGATCTACATAGGCCAATAATATACTGATTTTTCCCAATCAATACAGCACTACACGATCATGGTTGGTCAAGTCTGTGGTTGTAAAACTGTGGATGTGGAAAGCTGACTATAAAGCTGTATGAGGCTTTTTGACTGTGTAGGGGATTGGCAGTCTTAACCCCCACATAATTCAAGGACTAATTGTATGAATATATTATAAGCAAGTCATATTTATTCCAGGAGTATAAGTTAATCCATCTGCCAATGCAGGGGATGCAAGAAATGCTAGTTGGATCCCTGGGTCAGGAAGATTCTTTAGAGGAGAAAATGGCAATCCACTCCAGTATTCTTGCCAGAAGAATCCTATGGACAGAGGAGCCTGGTGGGCTACAGTCCATGGGGTCACAAAGAATTGGACATGATTGAGCAACTGAGCACATGTGCTCACAAGTTAACATTTCCAAATAAATCATGTCATTCACCACAGCAGCAAAATGAAAGAATTAAAAAAATGGGCATATCTCAATAGTTGCACCAAAATCTTTTGACAAAATTCAGCATCCATTTATGAGAAGTCAGCAAGCAAAAAGTAGACAGGAACTGCCTTGATCTGACAATGTGTCTCCATGAGAAATCTACCCCAAATATACTCAGTGGTGGTCTGTTGAAAGCAAAAAGGGATGGCTATTATCCCCACTTCTGTTCACTGTTTTGCTAGAAATTCTAGCCAGCAAGATAAATAAATAATAGGTACAAACACTGGACAGGAAAATGTAAACTTTATTATTTGTAGAGAACATGATTACCTAGAAAATCTAAAACAATGTACAACTAAGTTATGAGAATGGATAAGTAAATTTAACAAGGTCCCTGAAGAAATTGTCAATTGTATTTCTAGTCAGCAGCAATTAAAAAGAAAAGGAAAATTTGAAGGATGCTTTTACAACACCATATAAGAAAACATCAAATACAATATCATCTATTAACTGTGGAATGAATCAGGCCAAAACTGAGTAGTTTGAAACAACCATTTTATTTGTTCTCAACTCTGTGAGTCAGCAATTTGGACCGGACTTAGCTAGGTGCTGTGTTTGCTGGGCTCGCCTGTAGTTATTGATGTAACTGCAGTCACCTGCCAGTCAACTGAGACCAAACAGTGTAAGGTGACCTTACGACCATGTCAGGCGCTTGTTGTTGGCTGTCAACAGAACCCCCTTCCACGTGGTCTCTGGTTTTCAAGGAAGCTAGACTTGGCCTCCTCACATCGTGGAAACATCAAAATGGATGAAGGAGATGCTCCAAGATTTCTTGAGGCCAAAGCTCAGAGATTGCTCAGTGTTACTTAGGTGGCATTTTATTGTTTAAAGTAAATTATAAGGTCAATGCAGATTCAGGTGAAGGGGAAATAGACTTCATTAATGGTAGAAGATGCAAAGAATTTGTGGCCATTTTTACTGTACCACTTGATGCCTAGGAATAAATCCAACAGTGTATACAAGACCTCTGCACAGAAAGCAATGAAATATTACTGAGAAAAATTTTTTAAATGAATAGATAAAGGGATGTACCTCATTAATACACTGGAAGATTGAATATTGTAAAGTTGTCATTTCTCAAATTGATGTATAGATTCAATACAATCATTATGAAAAATCTAGCAATTTTTTTTTTTTGTGGCAGATTGACAGGCTGATTCTGAAATTTACCTGGAAAGTGTAAAATGTAGCCAAAAATTCTGAAGAAAAAAGAACAGAGTTGAAGAGCTTACTATTAGACTTCAAAATTATTATAAAATTACAGTAATTAAGACAGTGTGGTATTGGCAGAAGACAGGGCAAAATGAGAATCCAGAAACAGACACATGAGTACAGTCACTTGACTTATGACAAAATTGCACTGTACCACGATAAGGGCAAGGGTGACCCTTCAATAAATATTATTAAGATGATAAGATACCTCCCTGGAAAGAATGCTTCTTGATCTCTGCTTTCAATATATATATATATTGTCATGTTCAAGTAGGTTGTAGATTTGATGTGAAGAGTAAAACAAAATTCTACAAGTAAATATATGCAAATATCTCTGACCTTAGTGTAGATAATTTCTTAACTACCAACATAGAACGTTCCCATCATAAAGGGAAAGATTGTTAAGTTGGATTTCATTAAAACTAAGAATATTTGCTGTCAAAAAGCACCAAAGAGTGGTAAGACAAGTCACAGAATGGGAGAGGATGTTTGCAATGCATTCATGAAACAGACTTGTATATAGAATGTATAAGAAAAACACCTACAAAACTATAAGGAAAAAACAGACAATCCACTGTGCAAATGAGAAAAAGCCTTGAGTAGGCACTTAACAAAAAAGTATATCCACAAGGCTGATGTGTATATTATCAGGTGCTTAATCTCATCCTTGAACAAGAAAATGGAAGTTAGAATCACACAGAGTTAGCATTACTCACCCATCAGAACATTGTTTTTTTAAAAAGCTTTCTATACCAAGTGTTGGCGAGGATGTCGCCTAACAGGAAATTTCATAGGCTGCTTCAGGGGAGCCAAACTAGTTCAGCTGCTTTGGAAAACTGTTCGGCAGCATAGGCTAAGGTTGAACATGTATATTCTTTATGACCCAGCAGTTCCACTCCCAGGTAGATATTAAAAAAAAAAAAAAAGATGTGTACAAATGTGCCCCAAAAGACACATCCAAGAATGTTCATAAGAGCGCTATTCATAAAAAAAAAGTTGGAAACAGCACAACTGTCCATCAACAGCAGTGGTTGAATAAATTGTGTTTTATTCACATGTTGAAATAGTGCATAGCACTGACAGTTAGATTTAAACTGCAGCTGTGTACAACAACCTAGTGACTTGCACAGACTTAACGTTGATGACAGAAGCCACATGCAACCACGTCCATACTGATGATTGCATTCAGGTAAAATTCAAAGCAGGAAAAACTCATCTGTAATGATAGAAGTCAAGACACAGTTGACCTTAGGGAACGAAGGAGTCGTGACCAAGAGTTCACAAGGGGGTGGTTGCTTCCAAGATAGGGATAATAACCACCTTTCTGGTCTAGGTGGTGGTTACTGGGTTGTGTTTCTGTTCAGTCGCTCAGTCGTGTCTGACACTTGGTGAACCCATGGACTGCAGCACACCAGGCTTGCCTGTCCATCACCAACTCCCGGAGCTTGCTCAAACTCATGTCCGTTGAGTCAATGATGCCTTCTGTCTTGTCCTCTGTTCCTCTTCTCCTCCTGCCTTCAATCTTTACCAGCATTGGGGTCTTTTTAATGAGTCAGCGCTTTGCATCAGGTGGCCAAAGTATTGGAGCTTCAGCTTCAGCATCAGTGCTTCTAATGAATATTCAGGATTGATTTCCTTTAGGATTGACTGGTTTGATCTCCTTGCAGTCCATGGGACTCTGAAGAGTCTTCTCCAACACCACAACTCAAAAGCATAAATTCTTTGGTGTTCAGCCTTCTTTATGGTCCAACTCTCACATCTATACATGACTACTGGGAAAACCATAGATTCGACTATACAGACCTTTGTCAGCAAAGTAACATCTCTGCTTTTTAATACGCTGTTTGGATTTATCATAGCTTTTCTTCCAAGGAGTAAGCGTCTCTTACTTTCATGGCTGCAGTTATCATCTGCAGTGATTGTGGAGTCGAAGAAAATAAAGTCTGTCACTGTGGTTGTGTTTACTTGGAGAAACATCATTGAAACATTCATTTGATGAGTACACCTTTCCATATGAGTGGTATATTTCAGTCAAAAAGTAAAACATGGGACTTCCCTGGAGGTCCAGTGGTTGAGAATCTGCCTTCCAGTACAGGGGGACAAGGATCGATCCTTGGTTGGGAAGCTGGGGTCCCAGATGCCTCATGGCCAAAATACCACAACATAAAATCAATATTGTAATAAATTCAATGAAGACTTTAAAAATGGTCTACATTAAAAAATCTGGAAAAAAAAAGAAACAAAGTAAAACATGACAAACATATAGGTCCAAAACAGATCATAAAGAATTATGCTGTGAAGCTAAAGTATTTATTTCTATGTGAATAATATGTTACTTTGGATGATACGTGTGTGTGTGTATGTGTGTGTGTGTGTAGTGTGTTTCTTCCTAATGTTTACCTGGAAAATCCTTATTTATGAATATCATAATCTTGACTCCCATTGGAAAGTTGACATGACTTGTAGCTTTCATGGAATCCAGAATTACAGTACTGTGGAAGGCCATCGTATGGCTGAAGTGTGTTGTTGCCTTTCTTCCCTAACTAGGCCCTGAAAAGCACCTTGGGATTTCCATTGATTCGATTTGAAGACGCTGTGATCAATCTGGATCCATTCACTCGAGTGCATCCCTATGAGACCAAGGACTTCATCATCAATGATATCCTCAAACATTTCCAGGAGGTGAGCTTTGGAGTGGTACTCGGTGGCTGGAAGCACGAGCAGAATGCTTCTTTTAGTAGTTTGGGAATTCTGGTTACTGAGACGTTATTGCCAACAGCCCAGCTGAACATTTCAGCCCTGACCATTGTGTTATGGGGTCAGGTCACAGCCCACGAAGTCCATGCACATCATGAAAATACCCAAACAGTGCCTCTGACTTACAAGCTGTTAGTCTTGTTTCTTAAAACTAGTCTCAGGACCTTCCACTAGATCAGTCACAACTCTTACCAAGAGTTTAATTGATGCTTTCATGATAACACAAGACTGTGAACTCTGTTTACCGGGCATGGGCTTACTTTCAACAACCACACCAGTGTTCTTGGAACATATGAGATCCTGCCCTAGAGATGAACTTAAATTTTTTTTTAATCAAGTTGGGCATTTTCCATTTTGCATTTATTATCCTGACTGCAAAGAACAAAATGCAAAGCCAACGCATACATACTCTTCAATGACTAGATAGGTCAAGATCATATCAAACTTATTAGCTATCAGAGGTGAAGTATGTCCTGTTCTTGTTGCCGCCTCTCCCTCTCCCTCTTCCTCTCCCTCCCCCTCCCTCCTTCCTTCCTTCCTTGACCTCGCTCACCAGTGATGTTTCTACTGCACTGTGAGGAGTATGGGATAGTGGATGTCACTGGACAGTGGAGTCAGGCTGTGGAGGTCCAGGAGGTTGGGGGGTGTGGAGTAGGTCTGAGCTTGCCTGCTCTATGCATACCGCCTGCTCCACAGACTCCGAGGGGCTCCACATCCCTCCCTCACTTTCCTTTTAAAATTCTCTCTGCTGCTTATTGATTTCATATTTATAGAACGATGGAAAGGAGAGTGCGATGTGCATACTAATAAATACTTGTAGAGTCTTTTCCTGTTTCATAGCTTTTTTCTTCTAAATGGCTTTGAAGAGTACATATGAGAGTATTGAGGATAACCTCTGGGATGTGTATTGGGAGAGGTTTAGGGTGGAGCTTAGGAAGGGCAGGAGCTCACAGTTGATGAGAAATAAAGAGCAGTTGGTGGTGGGAATGGAGGGCAGGACTGATTTATAACCTTTTTGCTTGGGACACTCAACCTGCAGATGTAAAAAGAGGCTGGTCTTTTCTTCTCTCCCTGCTGCATTTGACAGGAACTCCTCAGTCAGGCAGCCCGGATCTTGGGGTCGGTGGACTTCCTTGGCAACCCCATGGGGCTTTTGAATGACGTTTCTGAAGGGGTGACTGGACTGATAAAGTATGGAAACGTTGGGGGCCTTATAAGAAATGTTACCCATGGAGTATCAAATTCTGCTGCCAAGGTAAGCAAATGGAGGTGTAGTTCCACTGGAATCAGCCTCAAGAGTCCTCTCCATTACTGTGGTTCTTTTATAATGAATAGGTTGTGAAAGTTGCGTGCACGGCCTGGGCTTCACTGCCCGCATGCCCTGTCTTCCCCTCACCTCCTGTAACCAGGCCCCGGCCCGCCGAGCACACCTCTGCACTGCCTCTGCTTCCTCCTCTCCGTCCCCACTGCCTCTGTCCATATGCTGGTTGTCTGTTTCCAGGGCCACTGTCATAGCCTCCTGGCCCCGGACTTCACCACAGCTTTCACAGTGCTGCCAGCATGAACTCGCTTCTTATTTTATTTATGTAAGGATTTTTTGATGTGGACCATTTTTAAAGCCTTTATGGAATTTGTTGCAATACTGCTTCTGTTTTGGATTTTTGACCTCGAGGCATGTGGGATCCTAGCTTCCCAATGAGGATCAAACCCTTGCCCCCTGCGTTGCAAGGTGAAGCCTTAAACACTGGACCACCAGGGACATCCTTGAACTCTCTTTTTAAAACATAGTTTGATTGTGCCATTCTTCTGCCTAAAATCTACCAGTTATTCCGCACAGCTCACCGGATAAAATCCAAACTGAGGTACAGCCTTCCAGAGTGAAGCGAGCCTGTAAGTCCCCTGCAGGATGGCAACAATGTGATTCTCCTGTGTCTTGTGCTCTACTTGGCTTTTTTGTGCATTGGCCTCCTGTTTGGTGGCCATCTTGTTATTCCACAGTTTAATTTTTGGCGGAAGCTGACGTTACATGTGAAGCTGGAAAAGGTGAAGGTAGTTGAAGGTGGTGGGGAGGGGGGTTGCCATTTCATAACATACTAAACGCATCTAAAGACTCTGCTTTCCTCCCCTTCCTGTCAGCTCACCGTAGAGTCCTTTTAGAGACCGTCCTTTTCATGAATGAACGAGCGTTGGGAAAGCACCTGTACTCCCCACTTGTTTACTGTAGTGCGTTGCCGTGGCAAAGTCACAGGCCCATTTGTGTCATGACCATGAGGATGGTGGCTTCAGTGTAGAGAGCCATTCAGGTGCCACATGGGAATTCGTGATTACAAGCAGGGAAGGAGATGGAATTGAACAGCCAACATTTCTGTGTTGCGAAACACTCTTGGTAACAGTGTATGCAAGTTGGAAATTTATTCCTGTTTTCCACACGCTTTCCTAGGGATGATGGTCCTTTAATCAGATCAGTTTCTTCAGTACCAGCAGATCTCTTTTTATTGCGCCTCACAGATTGTTTACAGTTGTTTACAAATTGAAGGCTTGTGGCAGGCCTGCGTGTCCAGCAAGTCTGTCAACACCATTTTTCCAACAGCATCTGCTCACTTTGTGTCTCTGTCACATTTGGTAATTCTTGAAATATTTCAGTCTTCTTCATTATGATTATATTTGTTGTGGTGATAAGTGATCTTTGATGTTAATTTTGCAAAAAGATTATGATTCACTGAAGACTTGGATGGTGGTTAGCATTTTTTAGCAATAAGGTATTTAAAAAATTAAGATAGGTGCCTTATATTTTTAGACACAGTGCTGTCGTGCACTTGATCAACTGCACTGTTGTATAAACATGACTTTATGTTCATTGGGAAATCAAAAAATCTGTGCAACTCACTTTATTGCAATATTTGCTTTATTGTGGTGGTCCAGATCGAAACCCACAGTCTCTCTGAGGTATGCCTGTGCTGGACTTAGAGTTAAACCAGAACAAAATGTACTGTTTGACTTGTGGTTCAAAACAGGCAGTACTCTTACTTTTAGAGAAAGGGTGTAATGTAGAGAAGCAAGAGACTTTCTAAATCGTGGTTTAGAAACACACTCAGGGTCAAAGTCGGAATGAGTCTGCACATTTCTGCCTTGAATCGTTGCCTCTGCTTCCCTTGGACCTTCAACCCTGAAGCAACATAAAAGTGGGACAGGTTCCTCAGTGTTCTCTTAGCTACTGAACCGGTTATAAAATTATGCACTTAACATATTTACTTCTGTGCACCTGTAGCTTATATAACTTTGTGCCTCAGCTATACTTCAAAAAAAAAAATTTAATGTAAATGCTTAGTTTAAGGATCTTACTTAATTTTTTAAAGCTAATTAACATAGGACAGTGTCTTTGTTTTTATACTTAGTTTTTTATTTTTGTTCCCCTGGGCTTTGTTTTCACTTGAAAAATACAAGACACATCATTTATTTAGAGGTCTTCCTTAACCTGGAATATGCCCTGACATTATGGCTTACTGTGAAAATAAAGTTAGGTATGACATTACAAAAATTTTGAAAAACACAGACTGAACAAGAGAAAGGGGTTTTCATTTTGACTCTTTGGTTTGCATCAATGTAAAATCTTTAGACTTTGGTCACCAGGAAACCATTGTGCTGTGCTAAGTTGCTTTAGTCATGTCTGACTCTGTGTGACCATAGCCCATGAGGCTCCTCTGTCCATGGGATTCTCCAGGAAATAATACTGGAGTGGGTTGCCATGCCCTCCTCCACAGGATCTTCCCAACCCAGGGACTGAACCCATTGTCTCTTAATGTCTCCTGCATTGGTAGGTGGGTTCTTTACTACTAGCGCCACCTGGGAAACCATTAATGCCCTTGAAATGAAAACCAGTGTCTTATGGTCTACGGGGGGTGGGTCTCAGGCTCTGGGAGTGGGAGAGCCACACTCCGTTGGGCCAGTTTGGCCATTAGGACCCTCTGGCTACCTTGTGGTTGAGAATGAAGATGTGGGGAATTTGCCCCAACTCTTCTTGCCTGGAGAATCCCAGGGATGGTGGGGCCTGGTGGGCTGCCGTCTATGGGGTCGCACAGAGTCGGACACGACTAAAGCGACTTAGCAGCAGCAGCAGTAGCTCCACAGGTGAGACTGGGTGCCTTTTTCCAGAGTTTTTCTGCAACATCCCCATGGAAAGGGTCGGCCCTTTCTTTAATTCTCTCTCATTCAGGGGCATCTCATTTATCTCCAGGTTCCTCTGTTTCCCCTGGAAAAACTTTTTGAAGCTTGAGGGTCAGAGTAAGAATATAACTTGAGCAGAAGGGAAGGCAGAATACTTCTTGCCTCTGTTCTCACCCCTAAGTCCATCCAAAGGCCTGGGTGGCAGTGTGCCTGTGTTTGCTGGATATCGTGCTTTATCTTGTTGTTGGATTTGCATAAGGGTACTTGAGTGGGAACCCTGCCTCCCAGAGGGTTGGTGTCCTTCTTCATGTTTTTTCTTGCCTTTAGTGAGCTAATCAGAGTGGGCATCACAGACTGCTACTCAGAGGAATAGCTGTGTAATTTATTTTGATACCCCAAACCCTGGATGTGCTATAGCAATTAGTCCACATTATCTATCATGAGAAAGCAAAGAAACTTAAAATTACCACTTCCTTTTGGAAATGGTAGCGTCAAAGACCAGGTCTGTCCGCTGAATGCCCATTCAGGTCATCTGTGATTCTGCATGTATGCAATTTGGCTGCAGATCTCCGTTTTCTTGTAGTTTTGTGGGTTGCAATCAGACCTTTCATGTTGCTTTGGGGGAATGTTTTGTTTGCTTTTCTGTGTATACAAGAAGAGTTTAAGGAAGTGCAAATGACCACAGTAATCAACTGTTGGCCTGTGGGAAGTATTCCTTTAAAGAGTGCCTGAGTTCCAGTGATTAAAGAACGGGGTCAGACAAGGCAGAACTGCACCTCACCAAGCCCCCTCCCACCAGCCCCTCTTGGCTGCAAAGTCCAAAGGGCTTGGTTTAGTCGGCTTTGGATGGAGTGGAATAGCCCCATAAACCTCTTAAAATTAATTATAAATATTGTGTGTGTGTATTTTCTTGGAACAAAGATCTGAAGTTTTTATTGGATTGTCAGAGACTTCATGCCTCTTGAGATCATAAGTCACTATTGCAGACATAGGGTTGAGTGCTGAAGGCACCTAGTAGTCAAAAACCTGGGTTCTGCCCATTCCTGCTTTTAAATAACCTACCTGTCTGTCTCAAGAGATTTTAGTCTTTTGTTTTTGTTTTGTTTAACCTGTAAGAAGGTGTTGGTACTTTGCCTTATCTCCACTGACCCGAGGAGCAAAGGAGATGAAGAGGTAACAACCCTCTCCCTCGAGTTAAAAGGAAAACCATTCTGTCATAAGAAGGTAATAGATCTGCAAGTCTTAGTTGTCTGTGGGTAGATATGAATTCTTCACAGAACATTTTTAATCTCCAGTCTATCATGTCCACTTCTGGAATTTCTTATTATATTTTAAACTTTTGTTTACCTTATTTACTGTTAGCATCAAGGAGGTACAACTAGGAGGTAATCTCTGCCTTGTATCCCCTTTATTTCTCTTAGCCTCTTCTTCTGGTCTCCAAACCCCCAGAAATCACCTATGGATTCCAGATCAAAGGTGATATGATTTAGGGTTAGCCACCAAGCTGTGAGCATCTGTCCATGATCCCTTTGCCTGGATCTTGACAAAAGAACTCACACCCTTTGAGTAGAACTCAGAGATCTGATCCTGTTCCTAAGGCCATGACAAGATGGTTACTCCTGGAATCCTTTCTAGGAATATGATTTATTTAAGAAAGGCACAGCATTTCAGATTCTAAAACCTTGTCAGAGGAGCAGGTTTCTCTCTGCAACATGAATGAAAAAAGCATACTTTTCCCTTGTTGGGTGTCATTTGAATATAAGACCCTCTAACCTCTCTGAAAGCCAGAGAATTCACGGCGGGGGGACATCCATTGAACAAATTTCCTCTCTTAGACTCTCATTCCCTTCTCTCTGTAATTATTTTGTGATTATTTTCATTATTTATAGGAAAATTGCATAGTTATTCTTAAATTTTTTTTTTAAGTTCTTTGTAAACTAAGAAAGTCTCAGATGTTAATAGTAGAACAAATGATTCCATTCTCTTTTCTGCCCCTGTAGAAACTCAGTGTTTTCTCTGCACAGCTGTCATCTGGTCTTCCTAAGGGAAGAAAGCCAATAGCATAATTTCTTCCAGCAAAGGAGTGGAGTACTTTTGATCATCATCATCTGCTCTGTCCCACTTTCCATCCCTCTCTTTGTGTCCTCATCAAGGCAATATAAGACGCTCTTCATCTTGGGTACTTTTCTGATCCCAGTAATGTTTTGACTCTACACTCATGAATGCAAATATTTTAATAACTTTCTCTGTAAAAACATTAATTTATATATTTTTAATTGGAGGATAATTTCTTTACAATTTTGTGTTGGTTTCTGTTATACATCAACATGAATCAGCCATAGGCATACATATGTCCCCTCCCTCTTGAACCTCCTTCCCACCTCCCACCCCATCCCACCCCGCTAGGTTGTCACAGAGCACTGCGTTGAGCTCCCTGTGTCGTGCAGCAAATCCCCACTGACTATCTGTTTTACATAGCGTGATGTGTATGTTTCAATGCAGCTGTCTCAGTTTGTCCCACCCTCTCCTTCCCCCACTGTGCACAAAGACTGCTCTCTATGCCTGCATCTCTGTTGCTACCCTGCAGATAGGTTCATCAGTACCATCTTTCTAGATTCCATGTATATGCGTTAATATAGAATGTTTGTTCTTCTCTTTGTGACTTCTTGTTCAGTCGCTAGTCATGTCTGGCTCTTTGTGACCCCATGGACTGCGGTATACCAGGCTTCCCTGTCCTTCACTGTCTCTCAGAGTTTGCTCAATTCATGTACATTGCGTCAGTGATGCTATATAACCATTTCATCCTCTACTGCCCCCTTCTCTTCTGGCCCTCAGTCTTTCCCAGCATCAGAGTCTTTTCCAATGAGTCAGCTTTTTGCATCAGGTACCCAGAGTATTGGAGCTTCAGCATCAGTCCTTCCAATGAATATTCAGGGTTGATTTACCTTAGGATGAACTGCTTTGGTCTCTTTTCTGTCCAAGAGACTCTCGAGAGTCTTCTCTGGCACCACAATTCAAAAGCATCCATTCTTCAGCGCTCAGCCTTCTTTATGGTCCAACTGTCACATTTGTCCATGACTACTGGAAAAACCATAGCTTTGACTACATGGACCTTTGTCAGCAAAGTGATGTCTCTGCTTTTTGATACACTGTCTAGGTTTGTCATAGCTTTCCTTTCAAGGAGCAAGTGTCTTTTAATTTCATGGCTGCAGTCACTGTTCACTGTGATTTTGGAGCCTCAGAAGAGAAAATCTGTCACTGCTTCTACTTTTTCCCCTTCTATTTGCCGTGAAGTGATGGGACTTGGTGCCACGGTCTTAGTTTTTTGAATGTTGAGTTTTAAACCAGCTTTTCCATTCTCCTCTTTCACTCTCATCAATAGTTCTTCTTCAGTTAGTTCTTCACTTTCGGCTTTTAGAGTGGTATCATCTGCATATCTGAAGTTGTTGGTATTTCTCCTGGCAATTTTGATTCCAGCTTGTGATTCATCCAGCCCAGCATTTCACATGATGTACTCTGCATGTACTTTCTGACTTACTTCACTCCATAATAGGCTCTAGTTTCATCCACCTCATTAGAACTCACTCAAATGCATTCCTGTTTATGGCTGAGTAATATTCCATTGTATATATTTAACACAACTTCTTTATTCATTCTTCTGTCAATGGACATCTAAGTTGCTTGCATCTCCTTGCTGTTGTAAATAGTGCTGCAGAGAACATTGGGGTACGTGTGTCTTTTTCAGTTATAGTTTTTGCCTGTTTTTGACTAAGAGTTTTTTCATCAAAGTCAGTTATTGTTCATGGAATTTAAATTTTTGTTCCATATTCACTAAAGGTTAGTTTTACTGATAACTTTTAGAGTTGTGTGATGGGTTTATTTCTCTCTTTGACTTTGGAGCATTTAATTTCTACCAAGCTCAGACTTCCCAGCTCAAATTCTACAGATCTAAATTTTTGTCAAGGAAATATGAAATTTCTCTTAGTTTTAGTTAATAACATTTTATTCTATATAGCTTTAGCCATTGTTTTATTGTTTTAAATCAGTTTTGTTTGTTGTGAATTGGATAAAGACCTAATATGTTTCTTGGTACAGGCAGCATTAGTAGGAAAAAGATGCAGGAACAAGGTTGAAACTCCCTGTCTCTTTATGGAGAACATACTCACTCATAAACATTAATTGAACATCTTCTCTTTGTCAGGCCTTCTTCTAGGCTTCTTATATACATTGTCTTGTGTATGTTAAGCTCTATTCTTCAAATCAGGAAACTGAGACTTAAAGAGATTTTTTCAAGGTCGTGCAACTAAAAATGGCAGGAATGATATGAAACCAAGTCCAGCTAATTCTAAAGACCTTGTTTTTTCCCCTGTATGTTGTTTCTCCTTTGTGTGTATGAGGCTTTCTTCCAGGCACTAGAGAGACCATGAAAAATTAATTACTGTTAGTTTTCCACCAGAAGCTTATTACTTGACATCACTTGGTTAGCTTGTAAGATGACCGCTGTCACATCACCTCTGTCATAAAGCAGGCTCTCAGGGAATGGTGCTGGTTGTGGCCATTCTTGGGGCTACCCTGATGGCTCAGTGGTAAAGAATCCGCCTGCCAGTGCAAGCGATTCAAGTTTGATCCCTGGGTTGGGAACATCCCCTGGAGGAGGAAATGGCAGCTGATTCCAGTATTCTTGCCTGGGAAACCTCATGGACAGAGGAGCCTGGCGGACTACAGTCCATGGGGTCGCAAAGAGTCAGACACAACTGAGTGACTAACACGCATGAAGCAAGTGAAGCGGGAAAGAGAGAGTGGGAAATTGAGACTGTTTGGATAGTTCAGTGGGAAACCTAGCTAGCACTTTAGATGGTATTTTGTTCTTTGGTCTTTTCTTGGGGTACCGTGTGTGGAGGAGCCACTTCCCTTCTAAGAGAGCCTTTCACTGGCCTTTTGTGCCTACAAAACCAGATCTGGGCACAGCAGTGATCCAGTGGAAACCGGCTTGTGTCCGTGCACCCAGAGATTCTCAGCCAGCCCCTGCCACTAGCCAGCCTTCTATCATATATACTGTGACCTGATTGAGGGCAGAGAGGTCCATCTGCCTTTTGTTTAAGATAAACAGCATTTGTTTGTATTTGTTTTGTAGGCAGTCTATTTATAAGGCTCAACTGAGACTAAGCCACTGTTTATTCAAGGCAAAAGTTTTATCTTTGCACAAAAGAATGTACTAGAGTGCCTGCCTGCATGGATTCTGAAGGGAAAAAGGCAATTTATGACTTGTATCTGTTTTTGTCATTATGTATGACTGCTCCATTTTATAGTTGAGCTGATTATCCCCATAATAGCTTTTCCATGTACCTATAAGCAAGGCAGAGGTGAATGCCTTCTTATAAGCATTGGGGCTTTCGTGTGTTTAAGTTGGCATAAAACTTTAGGTTAAATGAAATTCACTTCAGACAGTGATCTATCCCTTTGAGAATGTAGAGTTTTCTATTTTCAAAACGACTTTGATCCGAAATAAGTCACCCAAGGGATTTCTTTTCCAGCCAAGAGGAGGTGCCTTGAAGTTGTTGTATGTAGAGAAATGACTCAAATTCTTGGCAACAGAGCTTTTGTTTTATTTTCCTCTGATAACCTTGAATACTAAAATGATTCCCTTAGTCTGAGCTCTTTTTGGTTAGAGGCAAATAATTTTAGATGCTGAATGACCCAGCAGTGACCTATCCTACTTGGTCAAACCTCAAATATTTGTGGGAATTGGAAGTGTGTTGGGTGGGGATGGGCAGGTCTGGTGGAGGCATGAGAATCCCACGAGCGGCCAGAATTCCCAGACCATCCCCACCTGCCCCATTGAGCACCCTTGCGCCTAAAGGAGCCTGGTGAGTGGGGCTTAGCCTTCCTCTTGGTCCACCCTCATCAAGCAGCTCAGCCAGAAGTAGGAGGGAATGACACCACCACTGATGCTCTGTTTTTGAAACAGGAAGATTGGAAGAGTTTAAAACTTGTCTTCATTTCTTGGTCGTAGTTCAGTTAAGAGTCAGGTCGTTAGTTATCTTCTTAGACCAAACATCTCATGTTTCAGAGGAATTCACTCTGTCTTCCAACACTGTAGTCTATGGTGGTGGAAAAGTCTGCTCAGTTGCTGAATTGAAAAGAGAGGAAATATTTGTGGCCCCCAAAGAGTAGTGGTTTTCTACCCTCGTGTAAACATGGTGAGTAAAAGAATAATATGTTCAGGCTTTTCTTAGGTTGACCGGTTACCCCCAGAGAGGTGGTAGTTCATCTCTTTTCTGCATTTCAATCAGTATTTGGCCCCTCTTGAAAAATTGTGACGAACTGAAGATGAGACAAACTATAACCCATTTTTTATATATATAAACACATGACCATAGAACAAATCAAATTCTAATTCTTGGCAGTAAAAATCTGAACACTCACTCCGTTTGGAAGATCCCTTTGGTTTTCTTTCCCTCTTTCTCCCTTGTAATTGTTATGTCTCTCTCCATTTTTGAAGAAAAGTTAAATCAAAGTGTTTTCTTAGGAGAAAGAGAGGATACTTTGGAATGCCATCCTTAAGAGTCAGAAAAGTATGTGGATAATGGAGCCATCATTTATTGGGTGGCTCCAGTATGTCAGGTAAGGAGAGACACTATCTCATTTAATTTTCACATGTACCTTCTAAGAAGGCAGGGTTATCTCTGCTTTACAGATAAGAAAAAGTAAGGTAAAGTCAGTTACCTTAATTAAAGTTTAATAATTAAGGAGCCATAAGTTTTAGGAAAAAGTAATTTGGGAGTCCGCATATTTTTTCTCCACAGGATGCAACTTCTCAGATACAACCCTCTACCAAACCCAACCATTGTAGAAGCTAAAACACCAGCAGTCGAAATAGCATTTTAAAGTAAAGCTCAAACAGTTCTCCATTCATTCTCAACTTTTCCCCTCTGTATTGGACTTTGAGATTTTTCAACTGTGATTTCCAGGCTTTCTGAATTAATCTTTACTTAAATTGAGGAATCCCTATTCTCGAGTAAAAGGATTGAAATGGGACAAAAAGATTGAAAGAATTTTCCGTAACCAAACAGAAAGTGACTTAAAAGCATTTGCGGAAGCTGACTTTTACTGTCTGGCACACTCCATGTGCTTCATTTAAGATTTATTCAGATTTAAATAATTCAGTTTACACACATAGGCCTTTCCTCTGATTTGCTTGGAGAGCAGACCTTTAGGCCACCTCAGCGTGTGCTCCAATAGCCAGTTTCCTCTAAATGTACATGTGAAATTGTACTTTTGTTAAGCCATTTACTGAACTTTACTACTATAAGTATTTCTAAACAAGTAGGCTGTCACTTTAAGATATTTGGTTTTCAGCATAGAGGTCATGAAAATAGGGAGATTGTGCTTTCCCACTATCAATTGAGGGCTTCCCTAGCAGCTCAGTGGTGAAGAATCTGCCTGTCAATGCAGGAGACACAGGTTTGATCCCTGGGTTGGGAAGATTTCTTGGAGGAGGAAATGGCAATCCACTCCAGTTTTCTTGGCTGAGAAAAGCCCATGAACAGAGGAGCCTGGCGGGCTATACAGTCCATGGGTCACAAAAGAGTCGGACACGACTTAGCAACTAAACAACAACTATCAACTGAAGGCAGAAAATAAACCCACTCTCTCCAACAGTCCTTTTCTTTCTTTGCTCACTTCCCTTTACTCCAAAGAACAGCTTTTCACGTTTTGTAGAGGTGTTTATGTCTCTGAGTTCTGCTGGCACATTGGCTTTCAGATGCTTAGTGATAAACCATTGCTGCAGTTTAGAAGCCAGTGGAGAATACTGGGGGAGGTATGTTGTCCTGAGAGTTTTATGGTTGGCTAGTTCTATTGACCTGATCTGAGCTTTGCTTCTTGGAGGAAAGGAGAAGTAAGGTTCCTTACTGGAATAATAATAATACCGCATTGTATTTGTCATGATTTTTAATTGTTGATGAAGGATTTATAGATATCTCATTCCATCTCTGGGCTTCCCTGGTGGCTCAGCTGGTAAAGAATCGCCTGCAATGCTGGAGACCTGGGTTTGACCCCTGGGTTGGGAAGATCCCCTGGAGGAGGGCATGGCAACCCACTCTAGTATTCTTGCCTGGAGAATCCCCATAGACAGAGGAGCCTGGCTGGCTACAGTCTGCAAAGAGTCAAGCAACTAAGCACAGCACAGCACATCCCGTCTCTGAGCCTGAAAGCAAGCAGGTGATGTTTTCCACCACTTCCACCACAACCTCCACCACCACCACCACCATGAAGAAACTGAGACTCAGCAAAAGAAAATGGCTTTCCCTAGATGGCCAGAAAGAAAGTGGTAGAGCTCTGGGCTTCTTTCCTGGTCTCTGACTTCTAGAACATTGCTGGGCAGTTATTTCTGGAATCTTACCAGACACCATAGCCACCAATATCTCCTTTTGAGACTTGGGTGTTCAGTTATCGGAGTTGTTGAGCATTGGTAGAACGCCTCCCCTGCAGAAGGGGTTTCAGAGAACATGGGGGGAGGGAAATGTATCTTTCCCTAAAGAGGCTTCTTGACTCATTCATTAACCATGTGCCATGTGTGTGAAATATGTGGGAGCTCACAAACAGGAAGTGTGATGAGAGCAGTTCTTTAGAGCACAGTGTTTTGTGGAGCGGAGACAGTGAAAGAAAATTTTCAGCTTCTGTCAGGAACAGAAATTACTTATAACATGAAGTAATTTCTGCATTGTTGGAGGTGAGTGGAGATAAGAGAGACCATGAAGAAGACATGATGGCACTTCCAGAAGGGGAGAGAGTCTGGCTGTGCCTTGGCTTTGCTCAGAACCAAATGATGATATGTCCAGGCTGGACTCTTCAGGGAGGCTCAACATGCCCTCCAGTGGCAGCTTGGAGGCCCAGGTGGTCAGTAAAGAGTAGCAGAGACACGCTGCATGTAGGTCACAGGCAAATGGCAGTGACGGCCTCTCGTTTCTTTTCTATTAAATGCCAGCAGGGAAACCCTTCTGTTCAATTTGTAGGAACAAGGACATTTCCTAGTTAGGCATGTGAGGAAGATGGAGATAATGTGAAACTCAGAGCCAACTGGGGAAGTCAAGTAATGTGAAGAGAAAGCTGGCCACTCGGGTCATTTTCTGTTCTCCCACTCCTACGTGTGCACACCTCATCTTTGCACTGTTGTTCATGACTCTTCTTCTGTTTGGAATACCCTTCTCCCCAGTTTCTGGCCAAATGGCTCTGAGTGTGTAAGGTCCAGTCCAGATGCCCTCTGGATGGCAAGGTCCTCTCTGCCCTGAATTCCCAGGGCACTTTGTGCTTCCATGAAGGCAATGGCTGTATTTTTTCTTGGAAAAAAACTAACCATTTGTGCACATGTCTTCAACATCCATTTAACGTTTATCATTGTCAATCAGGTGCTCGGTCCTGTGGCAAATACTTAGGAAAGTAAGATTAAAATTTTTTTTTTAATGGATATGAAGCAGGTAAGGCAGATAAGAAGTCAGTAAGCATAATACAGAGGGAATAAGTTTTGCAGCTGGGATCTGGGCAAAACATTTGCAGTTTTGTGAGATAAGTGCTCTGGAGGTGAAGGGAAAAGAACACTTTATTCTGAATCTCAAGGATGAGATTGGCTTGAGATGAAATGTTTGACACAGCTGCGTATTTATTCATTTGCCTCCCGCAATAGACATAAAGCTCCCAGAAGGCAAAGGTCTTACTGTCGTCAACTGTTGCCAGTATCCCTGAGACAGCCTTAAATATTTATCGTAAGAGGGTTGAGGTGATCCCAGTGGTAACCATGTGGGCTCTCCTTTATCTGGCGTGGCATTTTCACATGGTGTACTTTCAACAAATTAACTTCTCTGGTGGCTCAGCAGTAAATAATCCACCTGCCAGTGCAGGAGATGCAGGTTCTATCCCTGGTCCAGGAAGATCCCCTGGAAAAGGAAATGGCAACCCACTCCAGTATTCTTGCCCGGCAAATCCCATGGAGAGAGGAGCCTGAAGGGCTACAGTCCCTGGACTCACAAAAGAGTCGAACACATCTTAGTGACTAAACAACAACACTTTCAACAAATTGTTATGAAAATAAGTGAAACACCTGCTGGATTTTTAAATACCTAACTATTTTATGCTTTCATGTGGAGTAAACAGAAACTTTGGAAACGTTTGTGTATGACTTTCCTCTCAAACATGTCTGTAAGCTGACTGAGATGCATGGTGATTCTCTATGTATAGAAATACAGGAAGAAAAAGGCTGCTGACTTTTAGGATCCTGTTTCTTCTCCTCCATTTCCCACCACTCAGGTCTGGGATACGACCTGGATGGAAGGAGGCCAGGTGCGCATTATTGGATCAGGCCCAGTCTCCACAAGGTAGCAGGAAGCCTTGGAAAACTGTTACGGGGGAAGAAGGGAAACCCCAGTTCCTCTTAATCTAACGAATTAAAATATTTATGGAAATATCTGTTTGCTTTATTAGAGGAAAATGTTTAAACATTTCCTGCGAGATCTTGAATTTATATAACAACACGTTGGTTTGGAAACGATGGTTTTCAGTATTTTCACTGAAATGAAAATTCAGCAGAGCATGCTTCCCAAAACAGCCCATTGTTTCAGCTTTGCTGCCTTTGTCGTGTTTCAAAGCAGGATATTTTGGCCAGCTGGGGTATTTTCTCTTTATCGGTAACTTGGAAATTGGCATGGATGATGTCAAAGTTAGTTATAAAAAGGCTCCTGACTTTCAGGATCCTGTTAACTAATAGCTCCTGGTAGTTTTATAGAAATGTAACCTTTGTAGCATACTCCTGTTATTGTTTGATCTTCACAAACATAGTGTAAAAAAAACAAGTATTATTATTGCCACGTGAGTCACAGCAAGGGTAATTAACTCCTAGGGCTCAGCAGGGAGCTTGTGGAAGAGGACAGGACTCAGGACTCTGTGGCCCCCAGGCTCTTTCCCATAGACCACTTTGCTGCTCTAGAAAGCACCCTTTCCCTCTCAGGAATTAAAGCGCTTTCATGTCAGTGAAAAAAACTTAACCTTGCAACATCCCTAGGGGGCCAACAGGGCAGGTGATGGGAAATTCAGCCACACAGGTTGAATGATTTTGCTAGAATCATACAATCAGCATTGGCACCAGTGGCTGGTGCTCAGGCCTCACGGTGCTAAGCTCACTGCTTTTCCCAACAGAATACGTCTCCTGAGCAGAGGGCCAGAGGAGCTTTCTGACATGGAGAAAGTCTGTGGGAAAGTCTTTTTTCCAAGAGAGGGCTTCACTGTGCTGGCTGGGTTGTGTGAATGGTTGGTTCTAAAATCTCAGATGGACATGCAAATCTCTAGTCACAGAATCACTGAGAAGCAAAGCAAAAGGGGCAAAGCCAGGTAGATTTTTTTCAGGCTGATTCTAGAAATGCTTCCTACCTCTTTGGAATTTGTGTCCATTATTGTTAGCAAGGAGCCTGGTGTGCTGAAACCCAAGGAGTCGCAAGGAGTCAGACATGACTTAGCAACGGAACAACAATTGTTAGCAAGGAGAGTTTTGTAGGATTGCTATAGGGTGGCTGTTTAGAAATCAATTGGCAAGACAAACAGAGGTGCCTCAATGGCTGTTATATATAGTGAGAGAAAAATTCTCAGGACTGAACACAATGAATTTGCCATTTGTTTCTCTTTAAAAGTTAAAACACAGCAATGAAAATGTCTAACCTCAGTTTTTTGTTTTTTTTTTTAAATTGAATTCTTTGAGAAGCCTCATTTGAGTAACACTTCATGTGGTAACAGCTCTAGCCACTCCTTTTCCATCGAAGCCCAGCTGATGTTCTTCCTAAGAGAGATCTCAAATCGAAAATTCCTCACACTCTTTCCAGATCAACATGGCAAAGCTGGCCCTTCCTGGGTTTGGAACCTCCACACACCCTCTGATACCTGTAGAAACACAGATCTGGGAAGGGATGTGACAATCAGCTTCTTGCCCTCTCAGATTACAGTGGGAGTAATCTGTAGTAATCTGTGAGGCCCTCTCAGCTAATTAGCTTCAGGGCCAGCTCTAACACTCTGGCCACCAGGCTACAAGTCTGGCCTTGTCTCGGAGACAGGGTAGGCAGCTGTGGATATCCGCTTCTTCTCCTGCTGAGAACGAGGGAGAGAGAAGTAGTAGTGGGGTGTCCTTTTCTCACCATCCTTTATGTTGATTTCATCTCTTTGTATGTCTTTCTCCACACTGGACTGAGCTTGAGAACAGGGGACTAAGTCATAGTCACCTTGGTATTTTTAACCCCAAGCACTGTGCCTGGTAAGAAGAAAGTCCCTGAGGGCTTGTTGAGCTGAAGGATCTGTTTTGTGTAAAGGTCACCTCACCTGAATGGCGGGGAAGGATGGGCTTTTTGAACACCTCACTTCACTAGTCCTTCACACGTCTCATCCAGCGAGTAAACCCCTGCAAAACTGTATCTCATCTGAAGACGAAACAAGACCCGCCCCCCCGCTCCAAAAGAAAACCCAAATAGGGGAATCCCTCTGTAACTAGATTGAGAGAGCAACTATTGAGATGAGATAGAGATAAAACTTTGATAGACACATTGTCTTTGATTAATACCAAAATTAACATAGCTTTGTTGGTTAAAATGAATTTTTTAAAGTTTCCCATATGCTTATCTGCATGTTAGTAATTATGATTGTTGTCATTGGGTTTCCTCTAAAGTTGTATGTAAGTTAAGAGAAAAAAGAAAAACGGAGGAATCCTCCAGTACTGGGTCTTAACCTAGAGAAGGCCGCCCGTCAAGCCCCTGGATGAGCCCTACAGATGCCTGGTTCCCTGGCCACTGGCCCAGAAGAACTTGATGTCAGGACACTCTAGTTTGAACTTGTGTCTCTTCTGATTCCTCCTCCAGAAAGGCTCTAACTGTGCAGCCTCTGGCTGCTGTTGGTACAATGGCTTGCATGCTGGCCCCGGTGGGTGACCAAGTTTGCCTGGCTGGCTCCCCTGCCCTCTCCTGTGCGTCTGAGTGGGGTGCGGGCCAGAGGACAGGCCTGCCTGGTGCGGGCTGGCTCCGTCCTCTCTAGAATAGGTGCCTGGAACCTTCGCTCTGTGCTTTTTAACTTTAATCTGGGACATTTTAACAAGACAGTCAACCAAATGGTGCCTGAGTTGTGACCCCTTGGCTGGGCTGGATGAAACCACTCTCTTTCTGTCTCCAGATGTTGGGGTTCAAGCCCTCAGTCACACAGTGCAGCCCCTCCACTCGCCCATCGGAGCCGGAGCAAGATCGCAAAGAGTTAACACTTGTGCTTTTTCGGAAAGTTATCTGTGAAGAGTATTAGTTGTTTAATAAAGCGTGCCTGCCCTCCGGATGAACCCGCCAGTGACTCTGCAGCTGGGGTCATTCCAAGTTCACGCGGTGGACTTTTGACTGCCTTCTGTGTCTGTGAAAACAGTCGGCAGCTCCTGCGGGGATCATTCATTCAGGCCTGTAACACAAAACTATTGCCAATGGGCACCTGCTGGGGCAGCTTCCCAGGAGGCCTGGGAGGGAAGATACCAGACTCTTCAGGCTTCTGCGGAGATAAGAACTGTGGGGGCTCCCAGGGAGCCTGCTAATCGGGCTGTGCTCAGACCCCACTGCCCGGCCCGCAGGCTGGTGTCAGGATGTATTAGGGAGCCCTGGTCCGATAGGATGTGAGCTAATTAAAGGCCTTCTACAAAGAGGAGAGGAGAGGGAGAGTGTGTGAAGAGGAGGAGGAGGAAAGGAGGAGACTTGGAGCACATTCCCCAGATTTCTAGCACATTCTTTATTCCCTTCTTTTGTCCCTCAGAACAGAAGAAAACAAAACTGGAGAGTCTGGACATTTGGTTACTTCTAATCTTAAATCGTCATTCATTCTACCTGATCCTGTTTTGGTTTTAGTTGTTGTTTCTATGGAATGACACGTGCCATCAAAGATATTTTGCCACATTTTCCCAGGAGACATTCTGCCCTTGAAATATTCTAGGTGGTTGGCTTGAATTTTGCCCCTTGCCCTGAATTGATTCCTCTGGGCAGTAAGTACCTATTGTGACATGTCCTAGGTTTTTTCCACTTTTCCTTGGCAAATCCACTTGCCAGCTGTAGGGGGTACTGTTGGGAGAGTTATATAAATTAATACACAATAAATGCTCTGATTGAATTTTAGATGGTGAGATGGTGGTGATGTGGTGTTATGGTTTGCATTGTCAGAGCAAACATCATCTCAAAAAGTACCAGCATAATTGTTGTCAATAATTATGTATTGGACTTCCCTTGTGGCTTAGAGGGTAAAGCATCTGCCTGCAATGCAGGAGACCCGGGTTTGATCCCTGGGTCAGGAAGATCCCCTGGAGAAGGAAATGGCAACCCACTCACTCCAGTATTCTTGCCTGGAAAATCCCATGGACAGAGGAGCCTGGTAGGCTATAGTCCATGGGGCTGCAAAGAGTCGGACACAACTGAGTGACTTCACTCGGATAATTGTTGTCAATAATTATGTATTAGAGTCATTATGTATAGACTCAATTATGTATTAGAGTACATAATTATCTAGTCATAATTATGTACTAGCATAGTAATTCATTTTATACTCACACTGGCCTCAGGAAAAAAAATCACCTCAAAATGTTTGGTTTACTTGCACTTTTATTTATTTAGCCTATATATCCCTCCTCCCTCCAGCAAACAGTAAACTAATTTTATTCAAGTGTGGTTGATTTACAGTGTTGTGTTAGTTTTAGTCTCAGGTATACAACAAGGTGATTCAGTTACATATATTCTTTTTCATATTCTTTTCCATTATAAACTAACTTATTTATCCACCGGAGGGTACCTTCAAGTCTGTGTTATTTTCTTAATGGGTCTGGTAATGATACATTTCTTGAAAGCACTTTTGTTCACATACAAACCCAAGCCTTTATTCTGTCACTTCTGATACATTTCACATAAGCTTGACTGTGTGCAAAGAAACATTTAGATTAAGTTTGTACTACATGGTAACAATCCGAGGAAATTCCAATCAAAAGCCAGCAACCTGTTTCCTTCATTCTGGGCCGTTGGTGTATCTGCTTTGTCTGTGTTCCGTTGGCAGTATCTGGCTTTGTCTGTGTTCTGATAAGCAGTAACCACAATGTTAATTTTGTATTTCCTTGCCTTTTGTCTCATGTAATCTGTTCTCAAAGCTGACCAGGGGCTTGTTCACTGTCATGTGATTAGTGAAACAGTGGGATAATGAGCTTGATTGTGTGGAATATGTTAGTATATTATGTATAAGTGCTTTTTTGTTTGTTTTTAAATGATGAATAGATTTATTTAAACAATAGTACATACCATCATCATCTGCAAACTTAAATTGTGCAATCGCTAAATCGTGTCCAACTCTTTTTGCGACCGCATGGACTGTAGTCCACCAGGCTCCTCTGTCCATGGGATTTCCCAGGCAAGAATACTGGCGTGGGTTGCTATTTCCTTCTCCAGGGGATTTGCCTGACCCAGGGATGGAACCCATGTCTCCTGCATTGGCAGACGCATTCTTTACCACTGAGCCACCAGGGAAGCCCTTTAGAAGTGCTACTAGCTCATATTAACCAACTGCTTCACTGAGTACCAGGTACTGTTGTAAGTCTTCACACGAATGGACTTGTTTAATCCTCACAATGACCCTGTGAAATGCTGATCCCCAATGAAACAAGAGGACACTGAGGCTCAGAGAAATTAAGAACTCGCCCAAGGCTATGCAGAGAGCTGGGCTGGGACCCAGGTTCTCTGACTCAGAGCCTACACTCCTGGCCCTGCCTAGTCCAAAAGTCACACCTGTCTGGTGGACTTCATTCATGGACACATCTGCAGTGTCAGATCTGTAGGAATTAACCATGTTAGGCTGCATTCTCAAGGAGGTGCCAAGAACCTGAGTCACAGCTTAAAGTCCTTCCCTGTAGTACTGTCTGTCATACGATTAGCTCTGGTAGGTGCTACAGCATTCAAGCCAAAGAGTGTGACTGAGAACAAGGAAATGCTCTAACCCTGTCCGAGATACTTAGTGAAGGCATTTCAACTTCAGTCTAGCTCCACACCCAGAGCTGACTAAATACAGATTTATGTGCAAAAAACATAACCTCCTATTAACGAATCTGTTATTTATCGTGTCTACACAGTAAGTTCACAGTGTCTTTGAACAGCTTAAAAACGCAAGGCTGTGTATGAGGCACAGAGGAAACAAACGTGAATTAAACAAGTGTGTCCCCCCTGCCCCACCACCACCCTGGGTCACAGTCCAGCACAGGAGACTGGAGGAGGAATTGTGTGCCTGCAAGCGTTCAGGTGCCAGGGCAGAAGTCTGGGGGGGGTGGGGCACCAACAGGGCAGGGAAGCTGGGCTGCGCTGAATCTTGAAGTCAAGGAGATGTTGGCCACGTGGACAGGAGGCGGCAGGCACAGGAGAACATGGGGGGCAGCCCAGTCAGGAGGGACCCAGGAACACTGAGCAGCTGCACCAGTCCCAGGGCGGCGGGCCCCTGGGACCTGAGAGTGTGTGCTTCGTCAGCCTCTATTCCGAGAAGGCTGCCCTGCCATTTTACTTCTTCTGTTTTCCCTCCTCTCCTCTTGCTGATTATAGATGAATTTAAAGGGGAAGAGACCTAACTGAATTTTTCACTCTTTAAACCTAGTATTGTTGTCATGATATGACTGTAATTTGCATACACAAAACTTTAGCTATTAACTTTTTGCAAGTATTTTTATATGTGTAAGTAGAATCTTTATGCCTTTTGGCAGGGGGGCAAGAACAAAATCAACAGTCCTCACACCTTCCAGAAAAAAACAAAAAACATTACTTGTTTTTTATATAATTTGAGCTAAAACCAAATCATAGCCCATTCACAGCGGGTAGATTGCAAATCCAGCCAAAGCTGTTCTTTCTGGCCCAACTGACTCCGTCCAGGGCTAAGTCATGGACTGCCTCTGGCATTTCCGGTTACCCTAATATCTCCATCTAGATGTAGCAGAAAATCAGCCTCCCCAAAGCCCAAACAACTCAGGGTCCTTGTTAAAGGAAAAGGAGGCATTTAGACCTCACTTAAAACAACTGGGCTAGAAAGGCAGAGAGGCGGTGGGCTGGTTTTTAAACTGTGTTTTGGGAAATTAACTTCTCTGACCCCATTTGATCAGTCCATTAAACTGCTTCACCATTTTTTTTTTTTTAAAGCTAAACAGGCATGACCTTAATTTGTGAGGCGACAGCACATTATACACAGGAGTGTGTACCCTCAACCTTCCGCTGCCTCCATCCACTCCAGTCAGTAGGCCTTGCTCTGGAAATCCCTCCTCTTCCGTTTCCACTCAGGGCAAATGACAGTGTCCACATTTTGACTCGGAATGTTTTGGTTTTCATGTGGGATTCAAAGGGGACATTTATCTTGAGGTAGGAATGGCTGCTCTTTCTGCCCCAGTGTTCAGACTAAGGCTGATGCGTGCGTGCGTCCGTGTGCACTCATTCGTGTCTGACTCTTTGTGACCCATGGACTGTAGCCTGCCAGATTCCTCTGTCTGTGGGATTCTCCAGGCAAAGACAGAGGAGTGGGTTGCCATTTCCTTCTCCAGGGGATCTTCCTGACCGGGGATTGAACCCAAGTCTCCTGCATCTCCTGCATTGGCAGGTGGGTTCTTTACCAGCTGAGCCACTGATTGATCAGTCTCCCTGTGACTTCTTGGAACTCTGGGCCTCAGTGTTCTCCCTGCTGCTACAGAATTGTGGTCCTGGATGGCATCTGCCAGGCTCTTGGGGTGGGAGACAGATTGGGTCTTTGACTCTCGAGGTTGAACTCAGGTTAAGCTGCCTGGCAAAAATGATCAAGGAAAGATTCCTTGAGTAAACCTGATAAAATGTCTATCAGGAATGGACTCTCCTGTCTTTCCTGATTCACCTTGGTGCCTGTTCTGTGGTTGTTTTACTGCCCTCATCACTCAGAGCTTGAGCATTTGTGAGTTGCCTCTTGTACCCTTTGACTGGGTGGACTGAATCACTTTCCATGGAGTTGCAGAAATTTACACATAACAGAATGCTGCTGCTTGTTGCTCTTTTCCATGAAATCTTTGTTTAGTGGGGAAACTTGGTGCTGCATCCAGCACTCACTCACCACATGAGAGTCTGCATCTCTCCCCCTCCTCTCTGACAGATAGATGATTAGAGCATGAGACACATTCCGTCTTTTGATGGAAGTTAACCACTCAACCCTGAATATTCATTGGAAGGACTGATGCTGAACCTCCAATACTTTGGCCACCTGATGCCAAACTCATTGGAAAAGACCCTGAGGCTGGGAAAGATTGAAGGCAAAAGGACAAGTGGATGGCAGAGGATGAAGTGGTTAGATATCATCACTGCCTCAATGGGCATGAGTTTGAGCAAACTCCAGGAGATAGTGAAGGACAAGAAGCCTGTCATGCTGCAGTCCCTGGGATCACCAAGAGTCGACACGACTTAGTGACTGAGCAACAATAATTGGGGTGTTAGCACTGCAGAGCCAACTGCTGAGTATATTCTCATTTGACTCTTCTTTCTACAAATATTTCTTAGCTTTCACATGGCCTACTAACCCCATCTTGGGTGCCTGGGCTCTGAACCAGCACCGAAAGTTTTAAATGTAAAGAACTAATATTTGGTCATTTTGCATGAGCCCGGCGCAGCGCTTGGTGCTTCATAGCATTTTAAGCTTTCTTCTCCATCCGCCTCTCCTTCAGTGGCTCACGTACCTTGGGGTCATCCTTGACTCAGCGCATCCTGTCAGCTATACTGCCCCTTCTGCCTGCTGCTTCCCTGTTGTTGATCTCAGCACACAGCACTGCCCCATCTACTGTGGTGGCTGCTGTGTCCTCCCTTCCTCCCGCCTTCTCACCACGGCTCTCAGTACTTCAGTACAGCAGACGGAACACAGATTGGGTCCTTACTCCACTCAGCCTCTCCAGTGGCTTCCCATTTCACTCTGCAGAGAAGATGAAAGCCTGTGCCATGATTTATAAGGGACACGTGGTCGGCCTCCCCTGTACTTTTCTAACCTCGCGTTTCACCCGCTCATCACTTCCCACCCGACTCGACTGCATCGTGCTGACCTGCCTGCTGTTGCTGAGCCGTCCCCCAGAACTCCTGCCTCAAGGTCTCTGCACCAGCAGTTCTCAGCCTGGAATGTTCTATAACCCCATGGTCTTCACCTACATTTTCTTTATCCAAATGCCACTTTGCCAGTGAGGCTCTTCCTGGCGCCCCTTCTCCATCTAAAATTGCATCCCCCTCTATCAGCACCTCTTGTCCTCCCTCCCTGCTTAATTTTCCACTTACCATTGATTAGCGCTTTCATTTTGTATAGTTATAATGTTTATTGTCTATACAACTAGATTATAAATCCCAAGAGGGCCACAGATTTTGTCTGTTTTCTTCACTGCCACATCCCCAACCTTTAGAACAGTGCCTGGCACATAGTTGATGCAAAGTAAGTTTTTTGTAGATAAGAGGGAAGAAATGAAAGGAGGAAGTGAACGGAGGGACCCTAGAAGTTAGATGTTATCTCAGCTTACAGATAGGGCACTGAGAAGCCAATAAATGAAGCCAAAATTGACCCAGACGTGTGACTCTAGAACATCTCTGGTTCCCTTTACATGTCTCAGCCTCACCTGTGACTGCTGTAAACGTAGCTGCACAGGTGCAGCTATATGAACACGTTAAAGTGCCTTAAAGAGAATGGTTGGCCAGGATCCCTTAGTCTTATTATACCCTGGAATTCAATATAGAGAACAGATTAAAAACTTATCAGCAAAGTTTGAAACCAGGTGCCCCTCAACATAAGAAAAGTGATTAGCATGTAGAACTTAGAGAGATGAAAAAGAACACATTTTTGAAAACAGACTTTCAAGTCAAACCAATGAGCAGTCTTTCTGGTCATTTATTCCCAGAGTTCCTGTGGGTTCATTCCAGGCTCACGAGGGAAGAGCACTTGTCTGTTCCCGAGTTACTCTGTTGTGTGTGCATCCATGCCCAGTGCCTGGCCCTGTCGTGCACCTTGGGGACACAGGTGGACCAGACGTTCACAGGACTGAATGTGCCTTCAGCAAACATCTCTCCCCTTTGAGTTTAAAGGGCTCCTTTCAGTGAATTCCTTGAATTAGTTTTCTCCCAATTTTATTTTCTCATCTTGTTCCATGACTTCAGGTGTTCACCTTAAGTCCACTTGGAGCTCTTCTTTTGCTAACATAGGAAGTTGGGGCACTTATCTGAAGATTGAGAAACATCCAAGGCAATGAAGCCCTGTTTTCCTGTCTGTCTGACCCTTTGGTAGACTTAACAGCAGTCCTTGAGGGTTAGGGTTAGAGATTCAAGATTCTCTCAGAGCCCCCCTTCCCATCCATCAGCAAGGCCACAGGCACCCTCTGAAAAAACACGGTAGGGGTTCTGTCCATTTCAGGGAGCTGTTTCTGTCTTGTTTCCCGCCTTGTGCCTCGAACTCCAGGCAGTGTTTCTTTTCTTCCTTAGATGATGCCTCGTGGTTTTTACACCTGCAGTCCAGGAACACGCCTGGGCTCCCACTTACCTGGGAGAAACACTGAGGAAACTCAGTAACTGTGACTAGACATGCTCCCTTATGTTTCCAGTTATGCCCAGACTTACGGGTATTGAGGGGCGCCGTTATGTGTTTTGACCCCTGTTTGGTATTATTTTCTATAGATACATGCCTTTACAACCTTCATTTAATAGAGAAAGAGGCAGTAGCTCCATATCTGTAAGAGATATGGCCACAAAGGGAAGAAAATGGGTGAATAATAACTTGAAGGGAAAGCTAAAGGAAGGTATTTATAAGATGGAGCAGATTCAATTGTATTTGTCATTCTGAGAAGAGGCCAGAAAAGACTGAAGGTAGGACAGAGAATTGGCTGAGCAATATCCAGGACAGGGTCTTCTAGAAGCACAGAGGAAGAGTCTAGATTTAGGAAATAGTCAGCTCGCGTACTCAGTTTAAGTTTAAGGTGGCAGGATGGTGGGGGCCGGGGGAGGAAGAGATTTTATTTTTTCCTGTCTTAGTGAAGTAGAACATTTCTGTTAAGTGGGACTGGGGTGAGGCCTGATGAGTTGAAAAGAAACAGAAAGCATGTCTCTATTTTGCTCCAGTAGTGTTCCAGGGTGCTGTCTGAGTGGTATAACACAAAGATGACCAAACCTTCTTGGCTCCCTGTCTTTGGAGCATCACTCCAAGCCTTTCAGCATTGATGCTGCAGCCGTGTAGCCTTGTGAGAAAAACAGATACAGCATGTTTACCTGACAGTTCAGATACTCATAAAACAAAGCTACAAAGGAGTACGGGAGTGTTAACCCTGAAGGTTTGTATGCAAGGAGAGGCCACACAATGGCATCCATGGCGGCTGACCTGGAGTTGAAAACTCAGTCTTGGAGCCATTCCTGCAGAGTAGGGGAACGATTAGAGAAGTAATTGATGTGGATATGTCCCATGGTTAACTTTCTGCCACCTTCCCACTAGATATTTCCATGTTGAGTAACAGAGGTCTTACTTCCTAAATGCAAACCAGTGCCTTCCATCTGTTATTTTCTGCTCAAGTGAATAGCAGCTACTTGCAACACATTATTGATTATTGAGGAATTTATTGAAGTTTAAGACTTGATTATCTTTTGAATTTAATTTTAATTTCATAAGCTGTGTCCTTAAACATTTTGAGAGTCAGGCCTCTAAACCAGCACCCTCTGACTGAAATTTGTGAGCCTCACTTGTAATTAAACTGTTCTAGTAGTCACATTAAAAAAGCAAAAGAAACAGATGAAGCTATTTTTAATATTTTTACTCAGCCCATTATATCCAAAATATTATCATTTCAGTTTGTAATATGCTTAGTTGTTCAGTCATGTTCTACTCTTTGCAACCCCATGGACTGTAGCCCACCAGGCTCCTCTGTCTGTGGGATTTTCCAGGCAAGAATACTGGAGTGGCTTGCCATTTCCTCCTCCAGGGGATCTTTATTTCACCTATCTCTTTGGAAGATATTTTCACTGAATTTAGGATTCAGGATTGGCAAGTTTCTTTCAGCCTCTGAATAGTATCATTCCATGATGCACCATCATTTCTGTTGAAACAGCTGCCAGTATTACTGCTGCTCTTTTGAAGGTGATATATCTTTTATCCTGTGACTCTTTGTCTTTAGTTTTTAATGATGATTGCCTAGATATGGTTTTCCTGCCTGGGATTTGTAGAACAGATTGAATTTGTAGAGATGTTGGGAAATTATTGCATCACTTCAGGTAGCGCTTCTGCTCCTTTCTCACTCTGTCCTTCTGTGACTTCAGTTAAATGGAAGTTGGACTTTTAAAACCATATCCCACATGCATCTTATGCTCCCATTTTTCTTCGTGCTTTGATCTGGCTATTTTCTGCTGACTTATTTTCTAGCTCACTAATCTCTTTTGGTCCTCTGTCTACTTTCCTGGTTTCATTCATCTATTAACATCATAATTTGAGTTCCCTGGTAAAATTCTCCATCTTTCTATGAATTTTTTGAAGATTACTATCATTCTATTTTAAACTTAAGCTGTTAAACTATTTTAAAGTTATTAGTGTGTCTAATAACTCTAATACCCAGATTACTACTGAGTGATCTTGTCTGGGATTTTTTTCTTAGTTTTCAGTCATTTTGTTTGACTTCCATATCTGGTAATTTTTATTGAATGCTGGGTGTCATGTCAGAAAAGTTTTAGAGGCTCTGTCTGATGTTATTTTTCTCCAAAGAGGGTTTATATTTCATCTTCCTTCTACTTTCAAGTGCCCAGTGCTTTGATTTTCCAGCTTGTGTACCTCCCTGCAGAACTTACGTTCTGAGCTTTTCATTTGCAGTGAGGGGTATATAACAGCAAGAATTTTCCAGTGGGACTTATATTTCAACACAGATCAGAGCCTGATGCCCCAGAGTAGAAGGGTGGGGGAGGATGGACAGTGGAAGGGAATGTGTGTTGGGGGGTAGAGACCCTATCAGCTGTAACTCCTGAAATGATAACAAACCCTTAAGGAAGCTTAGTCCTCAAGAGTAAGTTCTGTTTAGGCAAGAAAATGGGTGAAACTTCCTTTACAAACAAGGGTTAATTAGCTCTCTTCCATGTTGAAAGTACAGTGAACCAGAGCCTCTATTTTTCTATCTTTCTCGTAATTGAAGGTTTTCTTTTAAAAGCAACACAAGACATTAGAGTAGGCCCATTAAGTCACCTTTGAAAGGGCAGCTTTCGGGTTAAGTGGATTGTGTTTTCTTCCTCATTCCAGGACTTGTTTTTTAGACCTGAAATCTGTTAACCTGGGAATGCCTCATTCAGCGGGCTTTAAAAACACCAGATCTGCAGGAAGTAGATGGGTGTGAATGCTGAGTGTCCTCTCCCGGGTCGTTTTTTGTGTATGGGGTTGAAGGATAGTAAAGTTAGGAATGCCTCCTAAAAGGCCACTGAGGAATCCAAGGGACATCCCAGGCAAATACCAGAGGTTTCTGAGGAACCAGACTGCAGTTTTTAAATTTTAGTCCTTCTGAAGGGTGGGAATCTTTGCTTGTTTTGTAAAAAGAACCTTATTGTGGACTTTCATTTGAGCCTGGGATCAAGCCAGGTCTCAGGAAAAGTGAGCTAGGACTGAAGTACCTTGGAGCTGAGCTGCTTGCATCCACCTCCTCCCCTCCCAGAGGCTCACCTCCCCATGTTCTCCTAGATGCTGACGCCTGGTTCTTCATCCGTGGTCTTCTCTCGCATCCATCGCACTTGAGGTTGAAAGACCTCCCTGACGAATGAAGAGTCAGCCTCTGTTATCTCTGGCTCCATCCCCCCACCACTCCCATATAGTGTAGTTAATTGGAAGAATAAGTACCTTGGTGTCCGCTGTGAATGCTGGGTTAGGTCGGGGAACATGGGCCTGGAGAGGAGCCAAGCAAAGATGGAGAGGCATGAAGCCCGAGCTGGATGGACCCTTCTTAATAGAGCATGGCTGGGCTTTGCTGCTTCTCTCCCCATGGCCCCCTTTGCCTTTGCACCCCTATCATCCACCTCCACATGTCAGTTACTGATAAACAAAACCATCCTTGCCTGAGCGATAACCTTTCTGCGGTTAGATCTGCTTGACCAGACCAGCTCTGATGGAGCAAATCTGTTCGATTTAGCACTCCACCTTCAGTACATCCTTCTGTGAGCAGATGGGTGGAAGAGCAGGCCTCTCCAGAAGTCAGGAAATCTTGCAGTCAGTGGTCCCAGTCCCCATCCCAGCTTGGCTTCTGTCTTTCCTCAAAGCTGTAAATGGTGCACAAGCAGTGTGACCTTGGTGTAATGTGATCCACACAGTGGACATCCACTGAACCTCCTCTTTATCTGGGGCTTGTTTCAGATGTTTGAGTGAGAGCGTTGGGGAAATGAGGGGCTGGGCAAAGTGTGGGTGATGGAAAAGGATGGGGTATCAGAGTTGGGGTTTGATCACGAAAGGGGAGTGGAGCCTGACCCTCTTGCACATCCAGGGATTTACATGTCATTTTTGGGAAACTTTTACACTTCCTTCCTTTGTCACCAGCACTGCTTGGAAAAGAAAAGATACCTATCTGGTGTGTATAAGATTTTCCCTAGTGATCAGGGAGAAATTTCCCATGGAGAAAATAACAGAAATCAGAGTTGGGTTTTCTCCATAGATCATCAAGTTTCAAATATATGTGGATACCTAGTAGAGAAGGCAGTGGCACCCCACTCCAGCACTCTTGCCTGGAAAATCCCATGGACAGAAGAGTCTGGTGGGCCGCAGTCCATGGGGTTGCTAAGAGTCGGACACGACTGAGCGACTTCACTTTCACTTTTCACTTTCATGCATTGGAGAAGGAAATGGCAACCCACTCCAGTGTTCTTGCCTGGAGAATCCCAGGGTCGGGGGAGTCTGGTGGGCTGCCGTCTTTGGGGTCGCACAGAGTCAGACATGACTGAAGCGACTTAGCAGCACCAGCGGCTTCTCAGGCTATTGTTGGAGGTGATCATGGTCTTTCCAGTTTCTTTCTTTTTTTACTTCCAGTTTTATTGAAATATAATTGACATGCAGCACTATGTAAGTTTAAGGTATACAACGTAATGATTTCACTTTTTCACTTAAGTATTACATATATCATGAAGTGATTACCGGGTAAATTTAGTGCACATCTCTTATCTCATATAGATACAAAATAAAAGAAATAAAAAATATTTTTTCCTTGTGATGAAAACTCTTGAGATTTACTTTCTCAGTAACTTTCGTATTTCTTGGCTGCAGTCACTGTCTGCAATGATTTTGGAACCTAAGAAGAGAAAATCCGTCACTGCTTCCACTTTTTCCCTTCTATTTGCCATGAAGTGATGGGACTGGATGCCATGATCATATTTTTTTGAATGTTGAGTTTTAAGCCAAACTTTTCACTGTGCTCTTACCTCATCAAGAGGCTCTTTAGTTCCTCTTCACTTTCTGCCATTAGAGTGGTGTTATCTGCATATCTGACGTTGTGGATATTACTCCCAGCAGTCTTGATTCCAGCCTGTGATTCATCCAGCCTGGCATTTTGCATGATGTACTCTGCATATAAGTTAAATAAAAGGGTGATAATATACAGCTTTGTTTTACTCTTCTCCCAATTTTGAACCAGTCAGTTGTCTGGTATTCCCATCTCTTTTAAGAGTTCTACAGTTTGTTGTGTTCCATACAAAGGCTTTCATGTAGTCAGTGAAGCAGAAGTAGATGTTTTTCTAGAATTCTCTTGCTTTCTCTATGATCCAGTGAATGTCAGCAATTTGATCTCTGGTTCATATATATATCCTCCAGCAGTATTAAATATATTAATCCTGTTACATCTCTGTTACTTACATATCTTTATAATTGAAACTTTGTACTTTTTGACCACTTTTGTCTAGTTCCTTCTCTCCTTCCTCTCTGCTTCTGGTAAACACACGTCTAATCTCTTCTCCCACAGATTTGCTTGTTTTTTGTTGTTGTTGAAGTATAATTGACTCACAGTTCCTGGTATACAACATAGGGACTTGATATTTCTGTATATTTCAAAATGATCACATTCAAGTCTAGTTATCATCTGTCACCATTCAAAGATACTACATTATCGCCAACTGTATCCCCCAAGCTGTACATTTTATTCCTGTGACTCGTTTTTTTTTTGTAACTGGAAGCTTGTACCTCTGAATTACCATATCCTATTGCACTCATTCCCCCATCCAGGGTCTTTCCAGTTTCCTCTGTACAACTGGATAATAATAGAGTCCGATTCATGGGGTTATTATGAGGATTAAACCAATAAATGATTTCATAGATGTCAAACCTTTAGAACAGTGCCTGATATCCAGTTAACATTGCTGGCCAGTGTTTACATTTCTAAAAGTTACACTATGCTTTTTAGCAGTTGGAAGCTCTCCTTTGCATATTCTGCTCATTTAAAACTTCATTTATTTGAAGAAACCAGTTGGGGACTTATTTCTTTCTTAAAAAAAAAAATCTCAATATGTTTCAAACCCCTGAAACACACCTGACTTTTTCAGTGAGAAGCTCAGCTTTTACTGGTGCCTAGCATCTGGTATTGTCCTCAAGGATGTCACCCAACTCCTTTCTTCCCAAGCTTTTGGCTTTAAAGAGAATATATCTATTCATTTGAAATACAAAGTACTTTACAAGAATGAAGTCCTTGTAACTGGGAATGAGATAAGCTCTAGCTTCTTTTCTATTATGAAATGTTCTGTTTCTGACTTTATGCATTTTGAGGTTTTAGTCTATTTATAATTGACTTCTTGATGCTTTCCATTGTTCCATAACGGGTATAAGGTGACTTCTATATCACAGGATGAGACATGCAGGGTTCAGCTGGGGAGGAAGGGGGAGTGGAGTGTGCATTAGAAGAAAGAATTGGATTTGCATTAATAATCCTTGCCATTTACACATTGATTTGTGTTTCTTCCCCACCCCCCACCATGTACTTTGAAAACGAAGGTATCTTTGGATTAACCCAGCAACCACGTGGGCAGTGTCCTCCCTGTTTTATTGATGAAGACACTGATCCATAAAGAGAGTATGTGTTTTGCTCACACTCACCCAGCTGACACTAGTGACAGAGTTGGGATCCTTGCTACCCAAAACCTGTGTGCTTTCCTGGTGTTGAAATAATTTATCTGCCAAGTCAGCTATTATGGAGTGCCCACCTTGGAGAGATTTTTTTCCCCTATGTCACAATCTCTCTCTTGGTTCAGTACTGAGGTGTGGGCCATTTGCACAGATTGAAAAACTTTGTCGGCGTGGCAGATGGAGACCTCATGGCCCATTCCAAGGCGTATTCCCCTTGACTAGCACTAACTGTAGGGAAACCCAGCCCTGGCTTCCCTCCATGTGTACTTCAAGTGATTTTCAGCAGTAGATGAACTGATGCCTGGCTCCTCGGTACAGTCCTCCACCCCTTCTCGGAGGAAGCCTGTGACAAGGCCTGGCTGATGGAGGGCTAAAGCTGTGATGCCATCCCACCCACAGCTGGGTTTAGAGATTCATCCTGCCGATATGATTGATGTAGGAAAAACCAGGGAAAGTTGGACTTGACAGACATAACACTTGTCTGTTATTGAAAATCAGTTTTCCTGATGCTACCTGTGGTATTCTTATTTCTCTGCTTTTAGCCTTGTAATAAACTCTCCTGATCCTTTGTAAAGAAAAAGCAAAATCCTATTATGTGAGAGTGCTCCGATCCACTCCGAGCATCTAGATTAATCTGAAACAACCTCTGAGTTCACAACTGGGTCAGAGTTGCGGAAGAGCCGGAAAAGACTTGCCAGTTCAGCAGCAGCAGGCGTGTGTCTCGGGCCAGTTAAGAACCAGGACAGTCTTGAGGTCTGACTTTGTTGCTTATGTTTAGGCCTTGTGTGCTGAGATAATTCTGGGTGGCTTTGGATAACTCTGTTTCTTAACTGAAAAGGAGTATCTGTTGCCTGATAAGTGCTTACCCATGAAATAGCAACATGGTGTATGTCTTAGGGTAGGAGGGCCTTTAGATCTCCAGAGCTCGCGCCCGTCTCCCCATCCCCCCCCCCCCCAAAACCCAAGGTCATTGGCTTAAGCATGTTAACTGGAGTAGCATGCCAGCCCCAACTTTAAAATGTCTTTCTTATTCAGGGTCTCTTTTCTGGATTCTTTCCCCTTTCTCTTTTTGCCTTAAGGGCTACACATAATCATAACCCAATAGAACTGAAAGTAGACAAAGCCGCCCCACTTTTAGTAGGTAGAGATCTGGGGTCCAGAAATACCTCTTTCTTGCCAAACCTCAGCTTCGCTGATGCCTTTTTTTTGTTTTTTTTTTAATGCCAGTCCCCAGTCCCAGCCCACCCTCTCCACTATTTGGCCAAGTGAGGGCTGGCTCTTACCCTGTGTCAGTGACAGACACCTAATGCTTGTTGGATCACTTTCTCCTTTACTTCTGCCCCATTCACAAGTCTCACAAAAGGGTTTTTCAATGTCAAGGAAAAACTCAGGCCAAGAATCGTTTTTAACTGTGGATATTTTAACAATATGAGTGAAGTATGTGAAGACCTTAATTTTGAAGTGACTTACAATCTTACATGACTTGAAGGTGGTTTTCCTGCTAGTATTCTGGCAGAGTCAAAAATGACTCTGAAGTTTAAGCCTCCAGATTGCTTGTAAGAAACTTGTAAAAAGTGATGACCTCCTGTGTGCCAGACTCCGTGCCAAACACTTTGCATTATCTCCTTAACCCTTCAAAGTAACCCTTTAGACTAGCTTTTTGCAGAACCAAGCTGAGGTTCCAGAAAGCCTTGCACCAACATGTATGTTTAGTAAGTGGCAGAGTAAGAACTTGACCTGTTCGCCTCTGCCTTGTGACCATGTCATGGCAGCCTTCCTCCAGGCATGATATACTGGGCTCTAGATTTCCACGGTCCAGCCTAACTTGTGGCAGGCAATGCTGATCAGAGTTGGAGCTGGGATGGTGGCTGAGACCTGTGGCTGTACAACCTGATGCTGAAAGAAGGCCCAACCCTCACTCACACACAGACTCCTGTCACTTCTCTCCCCTTTCCTATTATACGTGGTCACATTGGCCCTGGTGACAAGAAAGATGTTGTTACCAGCAATTACTCAGTGGAGCAAGGATACTGAAGAGGAAATTTCCATTAGGTAAATAACTGTGAAAGAAAAACCCCAGAGCAGGGGGAGAAATTCAAGCCCTGGCTCCTGTTACACTGGCCAAATATCCTTGGCATCCCCTGCTTGCTGAGCCTCCTGAAAGGGACAGGAATGCTGATAGGACGAAACAGAGGGACACAGTGTGAATTTGTTCTCTTGCATCATTCCAGCATCTACTTGAATTTCAGTTTTATAAAATCAACTTTTCTGAGCCCAGCCCCAAATGCAGGCTAATTTGTTGTGGCTCCATTGCTGGAGACAGTGGGGTTATTTTTGAAAGGTGGGATATTGACGTGCCGTGTGTCTGTGTCAGCTACTCTATAGAACTGGCATCTTGAAGTGCTTCTGAGATTTTTACCCGCCCTGGTGAAAATATGGCTGTGTAGAAATTAGTGGTTTGGGGCTTGTCAGAATTCACAGATGTGGCTTGTGCTGGAGCATCCTTCAGTGAAAGATGGGGGGAATCATTGTCGTCTTCGCAAGGGTCATAGCAGCTTTTCTCAAGGACATCCTATTCGTTCGGAATCTTTGATTTTAGCTAGGACAGTATCCTGGTAGCTCAACTGGTAAAGAATCCACCTGCAACATAGGAGACCTGGATTCGATCCCTGGGTTGGGAAGATCCCCTGGAGGAGGGTATGGCAACCCACTCGAGAATTCTTGCCTGGAGAATTCCCATGGACAGAGGAGCCTGGCAAGGCTAAAGTCCACGGGGTCATAAAGAGTCAGGTATGACTGAACGACTAAGCACAGCACAGCAGAGCAACAGAACAGTATTCGCGTGTAGCCTTAAGTTTTTTGTGGACTTCAAATTGCTACCAAATGAGCTATATTGGCCTGTTGTTGTTCAGTCACTAAGTCTTATCTGACTCCTTTGCAACCCCATGGACTGTAGCCTTCCAGGCTCCTCTGTCCATGAGATTTTCTAGGCTGGAAAGAATACTGGAGTGGTTACCATTTCCTTCTCCAGGGGATCTTCCCAACCTAGGGATTGAACCCACTTCTCCTGCATTGCAGGCAGATTCTTTACCTCTGAGTCCTTGCAAATGCCCCTTCTGGTGTTGAGGTGTAGTTTATACTGGATGGAGTTAAAGTGCGAGCACAGTCTCATTTAATCCTTACGACAGCCCTGTAGAATCTGATTATACCCATTTTGCATAGGAAGAAATTGAAGTTCAGATAACTCAGTACTGTTTTTATTTAGTGTTCCATGTATTAGGCTCTGTGCTAAGTGCTTTACATGTTTTATCTAATCCTTGCTGTATCCTCGTAGATGGCTATTCTCATTCCCATTTGAAGATGAGGAGACAGAGAGGCTCACAGAGGTGAAGTTACTCATCCATGGTCTCACAGCTATTAAATGTCACAGAATTCAAACTCAGGTGTGAATGTCCTGTCTTTATGCCATATACCTGCCTCCTTGGAGTTTTCCTTTGTCCGAGTATCTGCCACCAAGACTTCATTTCCATTTGAAGCATCATCAATGAAAAAGTTTCAACGTGAATTCAATTTTCAATGTGTCTGGCTTTTCTTTTTAAAATGTGGAGGCAGAGCTGGGGCGGGCAGTGAAAGATTTCCTACACCAGTCACTCCTACGTTATGTTGTAGCTCTCATGGGCATCTCTGCTCTGTTTGAATGGTCATTTTCAAAGTCAAGGACATGGATGAAACAGTACTTCCCAGCCTCAGAAAAGACCAGTTCCAGAGGGCACCCATAAAGAGTGCCCACTGCAATTTCCTCCCTCTCCAGCCCATGTGTCCTCACCCTGTCTTTTAGGGAGAAATGAGATATAGGGTGTGATTTACTTTCCCACCGAGGTGGGGAATGAGAGATGGAATTAAGGGTGACTCAGTGCTCCCACAGTGGGAGAAGGCCACAAGCTTTGTGGTGCCGTGGATTCGACTCTCAGAAGACCAGTGGACTGGCCCAAAGCCCAGCCTTTGATCCTTCATCTGGCTGGCTTCAGTTTAGTTCCTATAAATGTTTCTCCCTGCAAAATCTTATTAAGCTCTCATCAGTATGGGTTTGGTCAGATCATGGATTCCTACAATGGCACAAGTTTTCTGAGTTCTCAACATCATATTTCTAGGGGTGAAGACTTTGGTAGTCATTTCCTGTTAATAAAATCTCTTTGTATCCTTTCTGTCCATTCACAAGTGACAAAGGACAAGCCCAGCTGGCCTGCACAGTGGTTTTTTAATAGAGAAATGGACATTCAGATGGAAGCCCTGGAGTGTGCAGAGTATAGGCACCTTTCCATGGCAGTGGTAAGGCTCCTGAGAAGCACAGGGAAGAATCCAACATTTAGAGGGAGGAAGGGATCTCTTAGGTCATCTTGTCCCACCCTTCTGGGGTCAATGTGGTGTTTCTGTACAGAGAACACCCCAGGCCAGTTGGTGCTAGGGTTGCCAAGGCTGCTGCAACAGAATCAATTGGCAGTTAAGCTTTGACATAGCCTCCCTCATAAATCTTGGCTATTATACTTGTTTTATTGGAGGATGGGGGACAGTTAAGGGAAAGGGGTTGGTATTGGGCTATTTGCCTAGATTATTACCCCACATTCTCTAAGGGGGGAAAGTATTATGGGGTTTTTAACTTCTAAGTCAGCTGCCAGAAATATGTAGACAGGACCTTAACTTACTATCTCTTCCAGGAAGATCTCTCTTTTTAGGAAAGTCAGAGTTGAACCATTCTTTCCTTCTTCTGTGACATCAGGGAGAGACATTTTTGTCCAGACCCTGAGTGAAGACCACTGGCAACCTCTGTAATTCCAGAAGATAGCAAGAATGCGCTCCAAAACAAGGGTCACATTTCTCTCTCCTCTCTCAATTCCCAAGTGCAAAGAGTTTTTGTTCCAGGTTCTTGTTGCTGGCCGTGTCACGTGTAGAACTGTTGTCTTCCTAATGAGACTGTCACTTTTGAGAGTAGGTCCAAGGCCGCTATTCGCTTGCCTCCTTAGCAGGACCTAAATCTGTGCTGGGCCCAGAGTAAGTGCTTAATAAAGACATCCTAACTTGGATCATAGATCACAGACTGTCAGAGCTGGAAAGGATTTTGGAAACCACCAAGTCCAACACTCTAATTTTATAGATGGTACCACTCCAAAAATTCACTTTGGAGGCTGGTGTTTATCTGCTGGGAAGAGAGTTTCGGTTTTTTCCTTTCAATGTTAAATTCTCGCGCAAGTGACCATCATTCTAAATGTTTGAAAGGCTTTCTTTAGACAGTGTGGGATGTTCCTCCTTGGACTAGTAGCTGACTAATAATAACCTGATAACAGTAAGAGTGCTGACCAGATTCCATACCCTGAGCAACTGTCACTGATCCTGTCAGCCACAGGACAGCATCAGGACTATCTCCCTCCTACAGATCCTGGGAGGGAGGCACAGCGGTCAGGCCCCTGGCTCAGGGTCACGTGGCTACCAGAATGGTTGAGACTAGAATCTGGTTTGGCCAGACCCTCGAGCTTATGGCTCACAGTGGTTCTAAGTGGGGTCGCTGGAGAAAATCCCCACTTAATAAGAAATCCCACAGTGTCTCTGTCCTAAAGGAAAGTGTAAAATTACTTTTCATTAACTTCAGCTCTCTAATTAGACAGGGAGTGACAGGGAAGGTGAGGCAGAAATCAGTCATGACAGAGGTTGCATCTCCGGAAAAGTCCATGAGGTCATAAAAGCTTTTGGTCAAGAGTGCAAGGAGTTCATCCATACCGTTTCTCCATTCCATACATGAACCTGTTTGCAGGGGATGAATGGAGACATAGATGTAGAGAACGGGCTTGTGGACACAGTGCGGAAGGGAGAGAGTGGACAAATGGAGAAGGTAGTATCAACATGTATGCGCTGTCGTGTGTGAAATGGGTAGTTGGTGAGAGGTTGCTCTGTAACACGGGGAGCCCAGCCTGGTGCGCTCGTGGTGACCTGGAGGGGTAGGACGTTGGGAGAGGAGGGGGGCGATATATGTATAATTCTGGCTGATTCATGTTGTGGTACTGCAGAAACCAACACAACATTGTAAAAATTCAAAAACAAAAGAGTACAAGGAGAAAGAGCAGTCAGATCTTGCTCCAGGAACCATTGCTTTACGTGGAATCGCTGCTTCTTCCTCTGGTCTCTCCTGTGCCCAGAACTCACCTTCCCTCATTTCTCAGTGTCAGAAGCCTCAGGATTGATGGCTTCCAGGGCAGATCTGTGTGCCCCACCTCGCCAAACCAGAATGCAGTGGCCTTGTGGTGGCCAGGAGGCCAGTGTACTGCGTCCTCATGTCAGGCTGTTTGCCTCGAGCCTTTCCTCTGAGCTTTATATCTAAATAACATTCCTGTGAGTTTTCTAAAAGGTTAGTCCTGGGTCATTGGCACTTAAACCACTTGTTTTGGTAGATCCTTCCCGTGAAGCTTCATTATATATTTGATATCCTTCCTTTTTTATGCCTGAATGATGAGGATAAGTACCCTGTGGTTTATTAACTGTCACTTTAAACCTTTTCAGATTGTCTTGTGACAAAACAGAGTTTTATGTCCTTTTTATCCAGCTTTGATGGGTGAGACAGTTCTCTGGGTAAAGTATGCCAGGATAAATAAAATCTCACTCTGATTTGTGGAGAAGGATTTTGCATTTGAAATCATGAGTTCAAGTCTGCCACTTCATAAGAAAGGTGATCTACCCCTGTTCACCTTTCCCTAGACTTTGTTTTCCTCTTGACAGATGGGACTGGGCATTCAGTAATTGTGGAATAAGTGGAAAAAAAGGCATTACTTTGGGGCAGTTGATCTCTCTTAAAATGTGGATGTCAAATCCTCAAGCAACAATTTGCCACATTTTTATTTTGAATCCCACTGATCCTTAGAGCAAACAGCCTCTGTCCTTATCAGTGGAGTTGTCGTTGTTTAGTCACTAAGTCGTATCCAACTCTTTTGTGACCCCATGGAGTGTAGCCTGCCAGGCTCCTCTGTCCATGGGATTTCCCAGGCAAGAATACCAGAGTGGGTTGCCATTTCCTTCTCCAGGGGATCTTCCCGACCCAGGGATCAAACCCGTCTCCTGCATTGCAGGCAGATTCTTCACTACTGAGCCACCAGGGAAGCCATCCACACCATTATGGAATCCCAAAGTTCCCCTCTCCTCCCCCAGGCCATTTTGTTACACCTTTAGTCTTTCTGTAAGTTTGCAATAGGATTGTGAAAAGTAAATATGATTATGGAAGTTTAGTAGTTATTTAAAAACCTTATGCCCACCAGTGTAAATGTCCTACAATTCGTTATATGTCCAGTGCTTGAAAATATTCTTCTGGGACACACACTACATGTAATTAAGCAATTAATCTCTCTCTCTCTCTGTCATTCAGTATTTACTGAATCCCAGTTAGGAACAAGGGAAGGTATTTTATTTAAAATAATAAAAACAGTTAAAAAAAAAAAAAAAGAGTGCTGAGGCTTTAAAACTTGTTTCCTTCTGTTTTGTATTCATTCCAGTTTGCGGGGACATTATCAGATGGCTTAGGGAAGACGATGGATAATCGCCACCAGTCGGAGCGGGAGTACATCAGATACCATGCGGCCACGAGTGGCGAACACCTTGTAGCTGGCATCCATGGCCTGGCTCATGGTGAGTCATGTGATATCAGGCTGTAGACAGGGGGCTCTTCTGCCTCAGCTCCCTGGAGGTGCCTTTTGCTTATCCAATTGCAAGAAGAAATGATGGCTTGGTATCTGAGTGTGCCTGAATGCTTCCAGGCTCTCTGGTTCTGTCCTCCTTGGGTCAAAATGTTACAGCCTGTGAGAACTCTTCATTCATTTTCAAAATGTTGTACACATTGCAGTTCCTTCTTGTTCTCTGGCTTCTGTCTCCCAAGTGTCCTAGGATGTAAGTGTCCAAACCCCTTTTTAGAACACAGGACTACTGCTTCAAGACTTGCCTTCTGCTCACTGATTATTCCTTCCAGAGGTAGTGAAATGTGAATTGGCTGCCAGGTTTGTGGCCCAGATGTTTTTGAGTCATAAATGCACATTCATAGGGATTGTAGATTTATGTGCCCAAGAGATGTGGAACACAGCATGAATGTCTCTGAACTTGCTTATGGTTCTGATTTTTAACGTTTCAGTCTGACTCATCTGTTGCGTCAGTACCTTCTCTGCATGACGTTGAAGGACCCTAGGCAAGTAGACCCAGCCAGCTCTTCCCACCACTGTCCGCAGCCACACTGTATTTCAGCAACCCAGACTTATATCCTGCTCTCCAGACATGCCCCCGAGTCCTTGCTCACTCATGTTTCTTCTGCCCTCCCCTCCCCAGCCGCACTTCCTTGCCCATCAAAATCGTTCTCTACCTGCAAGTCCCCACTCAGATGAGGTTTGCGCAGCTCCACTGTCCCCAGTTAGAATCAGTGTTGATTAGAGCAGACCTGGCAGTCTGAGTTGTGTGTGTAGCCAGCTGTGTGTGTCTTGCTTCCCTGATAGGCTTTGAGGGCAAGGAGAGGATAAAGACCCTCTCGTGGTCACCTTTATACCTGCAGTGCCTCACACGGCACCTGGTGTACAGCTCGTGCTTAGTGATGGTTGTCGGTTGAACTGCTTGTACCAGATTCTTAGGAATAGTCTGAAGCTCTCAGTAACAATTGGAGGAAAAACAAGGAATATACCTAGTAAAAAATCATATTTTTCTTCGTTTTTGTTTATCAAGTTTCCTAATGATAAGGTTTGGATCAAAATGCCTCTGCCCAGCTGGAAAGCAAGCAGCCCCCAAGGAGACATCAAGCTAGCAGTGAACTTTGGCTGAAATTGATCTGTTTATGGACTTTAAAAGTTGATTGTTGGGCAGTCTTTTGGGGTTAAAGATTTAATCATTGTTTCTAGTCACTGTAATGATAGTGCACCAGACAATTTTAAGACTTTATTTTTTTAATGAATATAAAGTGCTTTGCTATGTGTACTTGTCTTTATCTATCCAGCATCCTTGAGATGCAGAGAGAAACCATGCCTGTCCTCACTGTTTAGATGGGTGTTCCAGTGTGCTGAGAAAATGAGTGAGTGGTTCACAGTAGCAAAATCCCTCCAAGCCAGGGATCCTTCAGATAATATGTGCAACACCTCCAGAAGCCATTCGGGCCAGTCTGAGACCAAGAACCAGTGGCCTCCTCCAAGGGGGACCCATTAAGCTCTGGGATGTATGAAAGCAGTAGAGTGAGATCCTTCCTCCTGATGAAAAAACAAAACAAAAAACAACCCTTAAACGATAACAAGAACCAGAATCAAAACCGTCTCCTTGGTTTTTAAACCAGGTTTTTAAACTGAGAGTCAGGCTCAGTTCCCCCTGTCGGCCCCACTCAACCCAGGTTCAGTCATGTTCTGACTCTGCCATGAGCTTTGTTCCAAACTTTGGGAAAGGCCTGTTGCCTCACTGGAGCAAGTGGACCCAGAATCCAGAAGAAATGCCGTGAATTGTTAGTATATTCTCACCCAAGGAACTTCCTATACCAATTTGTCTCACTAGAGCTGAAGAGTCTAGAGAGAGTGTCCTCATACCCCCTCCATCAAAGGGTAAACATCTGTGAGTGTCCCTGGCACAAATCCTGGAGACGATTCTTCCTAGCAATGCCTGCGTCCTCTCCAGCCTCTGCCAACTTCTGGCCACTTGGGAGGCTCTTTAAGGTCACTGCCATCACCTTTCAAAATGTTTGGAATGTCTTTTTGACCTCGGTCAATCTTTTGAACTGATGGCATCTAGGGTTCCAGCTGACACTGGCAGCCTTGGGGATACCCTTCATCCAAGCTTCACCCTCGACTCCGATTGCATGCACCTGTTTCAGCAACGTGTTCAGGAAGGAGTTTTGACCCCATTTCAGGCATTCAGTGGTGCTGCTGCTGCTGCTAAGTCACTTCAGTCGTGTCCAACTCTGTGCGACCGCTTAGATGGCAGCCCACCAGGCTCCCCTGTCCATGGGATTTTCCAGGCAAGAGTACTGGAGTGGGTTGCCATTTCCTTCTCCAATGCGTGAAAGTGAAGTCGCTCGGTCATGTCCGACTCCTAGCGACCCCATGGACTGCAGCCCACCAGGCTCCCCTGTCCATGGGATTTTCCAGGCAAGAGTACTGGAGTGGGGTGCCATTGCCTTCTCCGGTGGTGCTGGCTAGTCAAATAGTATTCTTTGAAAACTGAGGATTTATATTTGGTTCTTGCTCCACCTTACATTTTAGAGGATCCCAACTTTCCCCAAGGGCCCAATTTGCTGGTCCGTTGATTTAATCCTCTGTCTGCACCCTTTCCTGATTGCCCATAAGCTATTCAAGCTCTGGAATTAAAAAGTAGTCACTGGTAATCTCTTCACTTTCCTTTGTTTTTTCAAAACTGAAACACGCTGTCCTTCTCACTGACGTGTGATGCATGTTCTCTGACTCTCAGCTCCGAGGGCACACCTGCTGCCGCCCCATCTTGATGGGCCTCCCTGTTGCCTGTCAGGAGGTTGGCATGATGCCCATATGTCTGCCTCGCCAGGTGCATGAAATTGAGGGGTTTGCCTTTAAATGCTTTTGCTTTTGTCCTTGGCCAGGTTACCACAGCCCTTGTCTCTTTTGCTAGGTATCATTGGTGGACTGACCAGTGTTATAACCTCAACCGTGGAAGGTGTGAAAACAGAAGGGGGTGTCAGCGGTTTCATATCTGGCCTTGGGAAAGGGCTTGTTGGCACTGTCACCAAGCCAGTGGCAGGCGCCCTGGATTTTGCATCAGAAACAGCCCAGGCGGTGAGAGACACAGCCACCCTTAGTGGCCCCAGGTCAGTGGTTGTGGGGGGAGTGGCTTTTGCAATTTCCATCCCCGGTCTGCTGCTTCTGCTGAGCCATAGTGATATGTTTGATCATACACTTTCTGCCTTAATGAAATGATTTTTAAAAAACTGAATACACGTAACTAAAATTTCTGACCTGCCTAATACAAATACATGAAAATGAAGTATAAACATCTGGCATAATTTTCTATATATCTGTATCTATCTATCTATACCTGCATATACTGGATGTGTATGTGTGTGTGTGATTTTTTTTTTAATTAGACTAATCAGAAACACAGTGGCATCCTTACACACATCCCCTGTTCACCAAACTGAGTAGACCCCTCCAAACACCCGTTAAGAAAACTTGGGCTGTGTCTTGCTCCAAGGCCCTGTGGCATGGTTGGAGAATCCAACAGTTGCAGTTCACCACATGTAGTCTGTCCCTTCTTAGTTCTCCCTCCATTTGAAAGTGCCAGCCGGTCCCCCAACCTTACAGAGAAACTTCCCAAGGAAGCTGGCAGTTCTTCTGTGGGATGCCGTCTTGCCTTGACCCCAGCTGAGACAGGAAATCAGTGACAGCCCACACAGTTCCAAATCCCATAGACTCCAACCACTATAACTTTGCTATTCATGTTAGTGGCCGATTTTAGCCTCCCTTGTCCAGAGTGACTAATTGGGGATCTTATCAACAGAGGGTGTAATGAATGTTACAGTTCCCAGCCAAGCTGGACTCCACTTAAGCCCAGAAGATTTTGCTGCTGCCTGGTTAATAGATATCCCCTGAGTGGGTTAGTAGGCCCTTAGAACGCCCAGGGCCTGGGCCACGTCCACACCCTGTCGCTCCTTCAAATAGGATTTGAAGTGAAATCGTCCCCAATTAAAATGAATCCATTTTCTGTCACCAGGAAGCCTTACTGATGACACATTACTGCACTAGGGGAAATGCTTCAGATTGTAGACGGGGACCACGTCATGTGTTCAGCTAGAATGTCTTCCATCTGGAAACAGCTGCTCCTTAAAAAAAGGATCTGTGGAGTTTAGTCCTTTAGTGAAGTTACAGTCTATTCTCAGACACAAGGCTGAAACAATCCTTGAGTATCTCTCAAAGGATGTAGGAAGCTGGGGAAGGGGGCAGGAGGGAGGCTTCAGAAGGATTTTCCAGTTAGTTTCTCCATATTTGCCCGAAGCCCAAAAAGTCTCTGTCCAGTTCTTTGTTAGGACAGTAAGACCCAATGAAGCCCAAGTTAAGTGGAAGGCCCTGAATAATTCCAGAAGACCCATTCTTATCCTTAAAATCCTAGAGTGGTCAAGGGACAGAGTGATTTGTTTCCGAAAGAGTCCGAGGTATATGTGTTAAATTTAGAAACATTATTTTGTGCTGCGAATTCTCATGATGTTGACCAGAAAGAAATCACTTGCATTTTATACAGTGTCAGTTTGGAAAGCTTGATGAAGTTTCACATTCTTTTTAGGAGGTCAAGAAAGGCACAAAATGCTTGCTGCAGAAAGGTGGTGGTGTCATTTTTGCCAGTTGTCTAGCTTGATTGCAGACGGTTCTATTTAGTGTTAGTGGCGTGTATGTATCACTCATTCATTGTTTTGATGAGTAAATATTGATTGAAAATTGCCTGAAAACTGAAGGCTGGGAATATAGCAGAATGCAAGGCTGAGCCTAGTCTCAGAGGACTTACAGTCAAGCAGGGTAGCAAACATAAAACAAATAATCATAGGAGTAATTATTTGCTAAAATTGTGATAAATGACACAGGAAATTTACAGAGTGCTGTGGGACTGTATAATTAGAGGAGGCAAAGAGTCGAAAGAGGCTTACTCATGTGTGGTAAATGGGGTCAAGAAAGGCATATCTAGGGAAGTGATACTTGAGGTGAAGCCTAACGTAAAAGTGTGACCTGGCCAGGTAAAGAGAAGGAACAGTCACCTCCCAGGTAATGGGGGACAGGGAACCTGTGTGCTTTGCCTCAAAGCAGATAGCAGTTAGTTGGCCAGTCCAATTGAATTGCCCAGAACAGCTATCTTCTAGTCACTCACTCCTCCTAGAAACCAAAGCTCTAGTGATAAGTGAGGAGCAGCCAGGTAGCCATGGGCCCTTGGGCATGGAAGTTCAGAGGGGACGTTGAACTGCTGCCTCTCTTCTCTGTTCCTGGAGGAGCCAGTAGTGAGAGAATCATGGCCACAGTACCATGCTCTAGACCCATGCTAACTTAGGGCCTCAGAGAAACTTGGCCCTCCACCCTTCATTGCACTGAAAGACATTACAGATTCTTCTGGAACTCTGGAACCCATTTCCCTTGGTCCATTTGTCTAGATGGAACCATATGGTTATTAATGAGGAGCCATGTGTTAGAGAGAAAAGATCCCTTAACCTGGAAAACAATAGCACTGGGTCCCAACCCCCTTCCCTACCAGTTTTGGGCCCTTGGTCAAGCCTCTGAGCCCCCTTGAAGCCTCAGTTTTTTCCTCTCTGAACTGGGGATAAAAATACCTATTTATTCTCTCTCAGAGGTTTGAAACCCAACCAGAGTTATTTTAATGTGGATGTTGTAAAGAACTATAAAATGCTGAGTGATACTATTTTTGAAGTCACATTAAAGGAGCAGAGAGGTTTTTGCAGGTGGAGAAACATTTGAGTGCCTCAAGGGTTTGTTCTGATGACACTGTGATCTCTTAGGAACATACTAGTTCTCCCAAGGGATAAATCACCCTGATTTCTTGGAAGTGAGTTGTAACCATCTCCAACCATCCCAGTTGATTGAACAGGATCCAGGGGTGTTACTCAGGGTTTTTCCCCACTGTTTAGACAACAGGGACTAACAAATGATTTGAAGGGATTAGAAGTGAGATTCTGACCGAGAGCTGACCTGAGCCCAGGGACCGAGCCAGCAGTAGAACCCAGGAGTCCAGGCGCTCTGCCTCTGAGTCTGCTCTTGGAATGAGACTTTCTGCTTCCTTTGTAATATTTCATCCAAGGGAAGGCTTAGATCTTAGCATCTATGTTTTAACCGACCCAAATTTCAAGCAGATGATAGCAAAGTAAGCCATAAAACTGTGAAAGAATATTCCTTCCAGTAATCCATCTGAAAAGTGGCCTTACAGGAAATATTGGCTCCTTTCTGTGTTTATTTGAACATGATTTTATTTATAGGGAACCCCCTCCCCCCCACTTGAGTTCCTTGAGATTAAAATACTTCCAAGTTCCTCTCCCTGTTGGCGTGTGCAGGCGTTCCAAGAAGGCAGCCACCTACCTTTTCCCTGAAATTTCCATGCAGTCTCACAGTTCCTGGGAAGGCAGGTGGGGGTGGGGGAGAGGGGAGGGCGGAGGACAGCAGAGCCTCTGGCCTCAGCATGAATGCTGTGGGCCAGTATCCCCTGCTGCATTTGTTAACTGCACAAGTATGTGTGGTTTGGAACTGAAGAAGAAAGCCTCTTCCAGGGCCACGTTCTGCTGGCTCAGGTTGCATCTTCTCGTCTCCGTGTGTTGAGCCACATTTGTCCATTCCCAAGTAAAGTTTACGAAAATGGCACTGAGGCAGCCACACTTGCAATGCCACTGAAGCCATGTGGACAAGTCTGCCACCCTTCAGGTGGTGGTGGTTTAGTCACTAAGTTGTGTGAGGCCCACCGGGCTCCTCTGTCTGTGGGATTCTCCAGGCAAGAATACTGGAGTTGGTTGCCATTTCCTTCTCCAGGGGATCTTCCCGACCCCAGAATCGAACCCGGTCTCCTGCATTGCAGACAGATTCTTTACTGACCGAGCTACAAAGGAACACTTCATGGGACCAGGCCAAAGCCGAGGCATGTCCAGTTCTCTGTGTGTGGGGTGGAGTTTGCTGGTAGCATTTAAAAAGGTACTTCAGTAGAAAACCTCAGAGACCCAGCAGCAGCAAAAAAAAAAAAAAACACAGAAAAGAAAGGAGGGTGTGACCTTGAGCTATTTATTTACTTGTTTATTTCTCTGAATACTGCATGTTGTACACATGGGGTCACAGGACATTTCGAGAAAGCAGCAGCTGGAGGTGTATTAAACTGAGCCCCTGAGGTTTCCTCCAAACTGTTTCTTCACTTTTTCTGTCAAGACCCAGAACCAGGGGGTAGAGGTGGGAGTTGGCAGAACTTAAAATATTCAAACTAATTTAGCAAAGCTCAGGAGTGTTGGCGCTTATCTCATTATTTGTCAGATAAGGAAGAAGGGGGAATCCGAAGGATAATGACAGATCAGCATTTAAGGATCTCGGCATCAGGACTCTGATAACGTTCTGGAATCCCGGGATCCTCGTACTGTGCACATAGATGCAAACTCCAGTTGCTCAGAGAGTTTTTGAGTAACCTTTCAGTTGATTTCACAGGAAAGATTCATGGTGGACTTTTTTGACTTCTTTAAGTGAAAACACTCCCAAGATACCACCTAAAATTCGTTAAAGATACTTTACGTGCATGGCCTCTTAGATGTGAAATGGAAATGGATTTTTTTTTTCTTCAGGAAAAGCCCTTTCTGTTAGTATTTGCATCCTAACCCACAACTCTCCAGGATAAATGGGTTAAGACCCTCATGGGTCATCAGAGCCTGGGTGCAATCAGGGTGGGCAGGTGTGAAGAAAGTAAGCAAAGGGGATTTAGGAAGTGCTTCTCCTGCTCTTCCAGTCCAGTCTGGCAACACTACTCGTAATCGCTGTGCTCAGAATGCAGCCGTCTGCCCTTTGTGGTGTATTATACATAACACATCAGGCTGAATTGGCTTGCATTAAGCCTTTAGGAAACTTCCAAAGGTAAAAATCTAATAAAAATGTAAACATTCATTAGTATATACCATGCATGCATCAGTGCATGCCCAGTCCCTCAGTCGTGTCTGACTCATTTGCAACCCCGTGGACTGTAGCCTGCCAGGCTCCTCTGTCCATGGGATTTTTCCAGGCAAGAATATTGGAGCAGGTTGCCATTTCTTCCTCCAGGGGATCTTTCCAACCCAGGAATTGAACCCGCATCTCTTATGCATTGGCAGGCAGATTCTTTACTGCTGAGCCACTGGGGAAGCCCAGGATATACCAGTGCTCTCAGTTTTTTCCACCATGTTCCCTCTAAGGCAGAGGATGGTGGACCGATGCCCCCTGAATCTGGAGGCAGAGCAAGTCCAGCACTTCTTGCAAAGTTTCTGTTTTATCTTGAAACTGTAAATGGAGTTTACAGTTTATCCCATGTTTGTTTTAAATAAGGTAATGTTTTTACATTGCTACCCAGTAAAATCAACTGTTCAGAAAGATACACCATGTCATCCTATAGCTACTGCCTCTTGCTCATTTAAGAAGTACAGGATACTCCTTCCAGATGAACCCTGCAGACCCTCAGAGCGTCGATATAAAGCCATGGTTACTGTTCTGGGTGAAAAGCCAGCACCTAGGACAGGTTTGACCCGAGGCTCTGTTTCTCATCTTTGGGCGTATCTGTCTATTGGCTTGGTAACCATCTGCTGGGGGCAGCCAGGTCGTTTGTCGACATGTCAGTTTTATCATGAGAAGGAATTCAGTTTCGGTGAAACTGAAAAATTACTGTTGCATCTGGCTGAAAGGAAGGGACTGTTCATATCTTTCCGGTTTCCAAAAGTGGCCCCGTGGCTCTAGGGGCACCCCTGTGTCTGTCTCCTGCTTATCCCTGACTGTGAGGTAAGAACTCTGTGTCCTCACTTCCTGATCTTGCCACACCAGGCCTTTCCCGAGAATGCTTGAACATCGATTGGTCCTTCTCTCAATCCTCCTGAGCACACCCAGAAGAAGGAACAACACTCAGAACTATGCTAATGACATGTGATGTCTCACTCGGGTCTGAAATTAAGCTGATGAAGTTACAGAATAAGATATTTTTAAGAAACATCTTAACATGCCTTATAAGTTAAAATTTCTCTCCCAGGAACACAAGCAGAGAGCTCTTATTTTCTAAGACAGACTTCTTCCCTCTTGCTGAACTCCAAATACTGTACTCCCCTTTCACTCAAAGGCTCCAGACGATCCATTCTCATTGTAACATAGCTTATGGAAAGCTCAAATCTGTTGATGGAAAAAAAAGAAGTGTGTGTGTTCCTGCACACACATATTTGAGAAAAGCCTTTCCATTTATGAAATCCCATGACTCATTTTTATGCGAGATTATCTGTTAAGGGAAAAACCACTTTTTTGGTCATGGTACATTATTATCATTTCTAGAAAGGAGAGTGTCTATTTTTTGCCATTTTTGGCTTGCAGAGATGACTGACTTCATGGAAACGGCACTATCCTGCTTCCAAAAGTAAAAATAAATTGAATTCAGGCACGTACGTCTTTGATATATAGTCCTGGTGTCTCAACCAGCAGGTCTTTGCTCAAAGAAAATAGAATGGAAAGTATGATTGCTTTCTGATTCTGGTTTCTTCCATTTAAAAATTAGTCTGAGGCATGTGCACGCACGCACGCACACACACACACACACACACACACAAGTCCTTATATATGTAGTCCCTTCCTTGTTCAGAGACTTGATTTTTAAAACTCTGGAATGACCCCCAGTCTTACATACATAAGATATGCATTTGAGGTTTTTGCTTTTAACTTCAAAAGAAGCAGAAGTGTATTTCTTCCTGAAAAAAATTTGTATTCCCTGTATCAGAAAAGAATTAAATGTCATTTAACTGTTGGTGGAATTCCTCTGCCAAGGCATGAGGTTTATTTATTTTTAGATTTTGATGGCCATCTTCTGTCTTTCATGGTTTTCCCTTCCAGAATCATCCATCTTTGCCCAGGATGAAATTGGAGTCTCCCTGAAAAAAAGGATCCAGGTTTGAGTTCATAGCCCCTGCTCCCAGAGAGCTTTAGTCAGTAGGATAATTCTGAAATAAATAGAGGCCACATGGGCTAGCAGAGAACTGAAGAGTGTAGTACTGTTTTAGAAGTAAAGGCCTGTAGCCATTGGTGGAAGAAAAGGCAGCCTTGGGTTTTATTAACTCCAAGTTCCCTTACTCTGAGACCTTTTTTGAGTACTCTTTTTGTCAGACTGCCTCTCAAAGACAGACTTGTGCTAAGTTTCTCACTAATTTGTCAAATGGCAGGGTCGGGGAGGAGGGAGAATGAGATTGAATTAGTGTAACATTTTAATCACAAAGAAAATTTTATTATATTTATTATATATGGGTGGGGCTTCCCCAGTGGCTCAGCAGTCAAGAATCCATCTGCAATGCAGAATATGCAGGAGAAACAGGCTGAATCCCTGAGTCAGGAAGATTCCCTGGAGGAGGAAATGGCAACCCACTCTGGTATTCTTCCCTGGAAAATCCTATCGACAGGGAAGCTTCGTGGGCTACAGTCTCTGAGGTCACAAAGAGTCAGACACTACTGAGGACTGAACACACACACACACATATTATATATAACTCAAATCAGGTTAACAGTGTTACTAACCTGTATCCTTTGTGGATTTACTTTAATCTGTAGAGAACACGGATTTCTAATTAGCACATAATTTATACATATGGGTCCTTTTAGGACAGAGGTTCTCAAAATATAGTCTAAGGACCCCTGGGGGACCCCCCCTCAATACTCTCCATGGGATCTGTAAGGCCAAACCTATTTTTGTATATTTACATATTCATATATAGATATACGGAGGGAAAAAAACTATTTTTATAATAACATTCTCTAATGAATGAACAGAGGAGTTTTCCAGAAGCTATACAATATGCGATATGGCAACAGGTTAGCTGTGGAAGCAGATAAGAGAATGGCAGCTGTTTTCGATTAAGCAAGAGTTATAGAGATTTGCAGAAATACAAAACAATGCCACTCTTTGCACCTTCTGTGACTTCATGAATATGTCACTGGCCAACAAATACCTCTACCTGGTTTATTTCTTTGACAAGCTATTTTGTTTGAAAATATGGTGATGATCCATCAGCTGCTGATAAATAGTGCATGTTGGTAACGATGGATTAATGTGGATTAAACTGTAGGAGCCACTGTAATGCGATGCTTCACTTTGGCTTCCTGCCAACAATTGTCAGTCCTGGTTTGCTCCTGACTTTTACTGGGTTTCTTGAAGTAAGAATTGGGAAGATTTTACCACATATCAGAAGGACCTCTCACAATAATTTACCTAATTTAGTCCTTCACCTTAACCTACCATCCCAATAAATTCTAACTTTAGCAGCATGGTAAGTGCTCAGCAGAGGACTTCAAAGTGCAAGGTCCATCTTGTCAAAAGGCCACTCGGTTGTGTGAGCAGTGCCCTGAGCTCATTCAGGAAATCAAGAGGGTACCTCTCTGTCATAGTTTACTTGGCAAAACCTCAGTTTTCTGCCCTGGCAAAGTTGATGGAACAGGACAAACCCACAATATTTGGATAAGTTCCTTTGAACTCCTTGCAGAGAGCAGTTTTTATGAGGCCGTTGTTCTCCGTTAACACCAGAGACAGCTCCTAGTAGATTTTCCCCAAACATACTTCAAACATAGATAATGGCAGGGGTGACCCAGGCTGTATCATAAAATCCCAGGGGCTGCTGAAAACTTCAAAGGGAAGTCAGCACAGAGCTTCACCTCTCGTTAGGAGGAGGATGGATCACCCTGGTGGGTTGGGACTAGCTGAATGTAGTGTAACCTCACTAAGTACCTCCAGGATGGACAGAGGACAGAGCTCGTCGGTCCTCTAGACTTGACTGAGCTACTCTGGCAGCACAGTTAGGGTAGTTAGACTGGCACCCGGCCACCTCCCAGGGCATCAGCATGTCAAATTAGCATGTGTGGGTACCTTCATGTCTTCTAGTGAAAAGATGCGAGCCTCAAAGAGTTTCTGTGTTCTTGTTTGAACTGTTGAGGGGCACTGTAAATTTAGTTAATGAACTTGTGATATTCTAACCTGATTGCTTAGAGAGTGCTCTGGTTCATGTGTAGGCGAACTGACAGTAAAAATTCATCAGGTGGTGAAGTACTGACCTCCTGCTATATTCCAGGCATATAATAGGTATTAAGTACTGAGAATATTTAATACTGGAAGACAGACTGCTTTGAAGAATCTTCCAGATTCCTGAGAATCATCAAAGTGTCTGTGGGTTAATGTTCTTGAATTAGTCTTACATGTCCATTAAAGCAAGTTTCCTATAGCTTTCTTGAAGTACCCCTTTATTAGTGATTTGACTTGCTATTTGTTCTTGGCAACAAACTGCATTTGTGTGTCAGTAGTCTATATTTGGTGGTGTGTATTGGTGTATATTTGATAGTTACAAGCATTTTTTTCCACATTATCAGGTCACCACAACCCTTTCAAAATGAATTGTTATCGTTTTACTAATTGTTTACAATTGGATAATTATCTCTTAATTTTCCAATTGTTCTTTCCACCTTAGGCATATTTATTAAATATTCTTTAGTTTCTACAATTAATAAGAACAGTGTTTTTAAAAAATATAATTTTGACCTTAATGATCTCTTTATGACAATTTTTTTAAATCTTTTCAAATTAGAGTTTATTTTATCAAAGTAAGTAGCATACCCACACTTTCAGAAGTCAAAGATTTCTTCCTGTGAGAAATAAACCATCAGTTAGCTGCCCCGTTTTTCCCCAACCCCTGATTCCTGTTTCTTTAGAGGCAGCCACCTCCAATACTTGGGGCTGTATTTTCATTTTGGAGGTACTTAACCTCCATGTTTCTAAAGGAATAAAAATGAGAATAGTGCATTTCTTGATATCATTGACTTCTTATTGCTGTCTATACATGTTCCCCGCACCCCCCATTCCATTTTTCAGTATACTGTACTTATATCATTTTCTGGTGAATCAGTAATTCCACTTTTACATTGTTGTTGTTCAGCTGCTAAGTCGTGTCCAACTCCTTGCAACCCCATGGACTGCAGCCTGCCAGGCTCCTCTGTCTTCCACTATCTCCTGGAGCTTGCTCAAATTCATGTCCACTGAGTCAGTGATGCTACCTATATGTAAAGAATATTCCCAGTGAAGCCATGTAGGTTACTATGATTATGTTTCCAGTTTGGTTTAACTTTGTAGTTTGTTTTTTTTCTCCCTGGAGCCAATAATCACTTTTATTATTTTTGCTTAGTTTTATATAGACATATTCCCAGTTTATCCTCAAATTTTTGTCTACTTTTGACTTTTTCACTCTGAGATTAGTAACTCCTTTTTAAGATATTTTTCCTATCTGCCTATTACTAATACATCCATACACTATCCTCTTGTTGTTGTTCAGTCACTATGTCCGACTCTTTGCAACCCCATGGAGTGAAGCACGCCAGGCCTCCCTGTCCCCCACCATCTCCTGGATGCCTGAGTTCATGTCCATGGCATCGGCGGTGCCATCCAGCGATCTCATCCTCTGTCATCCCCTTCTCCTTCTGCCTTCAATCTCTTCCAGCTTCAGGGTCTTTTTTCAATGAGTTGGCTGTTTGTATCAGGTGGCCAAAGTATTGGAGCTTCAGCTTCAGCATTAGTCCTTGCAGTGAGTATTCAGGGTTGATTTCCTTTAAAATTCCTCCTGTCCATGTTTAAAAATGTACTTAGTAATTGATCAGTTACATTTTTTCTCTGGAAAGCCTTCCCCTAGCTGCCTCCTGCTCCTGTCCTCTGTAGAGTGAAGGCCCTCATTCTCTCCTGAGTTTCTTTCTCCCGGTTGCTTGTTTTGGCCTTTTTCTTTCATGAATAGACAGTTCCCAGATGTTTGATGATTCTTGACAAGGTGTTCTATCTTGAGAGGAGGTGCTAGTCTGCAGACTGGGGGCTCTCTGTGTGGGGCCCGGGGCCTCACCATGAAGCATCAGGTGGGGACCTGCTGGTGCCCATCTTCTGCTGAGGAGGAGCGGGCTGGCTGTGGGTGGGAGAGCCCTGTGGTCTCACCGCTTCTTATCCAGACTTCTACCCAACTTTCCTGTTTTCACCATCTTACAGACAGGCCTCCCTGTTCCTCCCTGATGCCCCAAGCACTCAGAGCTCCTTGGTGCACCTCCGTCTTTATGAAATTCAGCGGTTAATACACTAATTAGCTCACTGCTTTGTGGCTGCTACTCCCTCGGGCTTACATCTCAGCACCACTTGTCCATCTGCTCTTTAGCTTCTAAAATGTTGTTGACACCTTCTCTTTATCCTTTTGGATCCTTGCCACTTGTATCCCTTTGCTTTCACTTTAAAGGGGTCTCTGGACTCAATCTGTCATAGTTAATCAGAAATCCTATAATTTAGGTTTTTTTCACTAGTTCATTCGTCTTTTCTTGATGTCTTTTCTCCTCCACATCCAGCTAGTAGCTCTGAATTAATGTAGTTTTACTGAAATCCATATACATTGTTTCTGCTAAAACAGTCTTTTAAGTTTGGTGATATCAATAAATAAAAATACTGTTAACATTTTTAAACCTTTCCTGTGGATGTTTACTACGTCATATGTATTTTACATGTATTATCTCATTTAATCATCATGACAGCTTTTGAACACCATCTGCTTAGGGCGGTCAGCAGCCCTTCTTTCCCAGAAAGATTTAGAATGCATCTGGAGAGAGATCGTTGCTAGTCCCAACCCCAGCTTTACGTCTGGTACTGGTCTTTAATCTCTCATTCCGTGTGTTGTAAAGAAACAGGTTGTGGAAGGCTCTTGTCAGATCCTGGGAACATGAAAGAAACAGCACACCCCACGGTAGTGACACGGCCCTGTCACCACCCCTCACTGAACCATAAAAGCTATTCAGAGGGGCTGGCAGCTGGTGAGCGACTGTACTTAGATCCTGGGTGCTGATGGGTGTTTTGTAGTTTCCAAGGGAAGTTGCTGAAAGTTTTCTTATCTTGACACTCCAAGGGCAAGAGGTCTCTCTTCAAAGAGAAGCGCCTGTTTCAGAAAGAGACATGGAAAGAACATAAAATCTCAGATCTTCCCCAGTCCTGGAGAAGACGTGGGAAGGAGTGCTGTGGTGGCCAGTGTGAGATGAAACTGAGCATCTGCAGAGATCAAGAAAGGGCTCCCAGAGCCCTGCCTGGTTCCCACGTCTGTACCACAAGGTCAGAGGGCAGCCCTGAACGTGAGTCATCTCACTGCTGCTGCTTAGCTGTGGCCCAGAGCAAGTTTCTCCCCCTCAGTATCTCTGGGGTGAGATTCCTCTGACTCATGGAATAGGACTGATAATGCCTGCCTCGGCGGGTGGTTATGTGCCTTAGATGACATAAGGTTTATAAAGCGCTTAGCTGACTTGGGACGTGTATAATTAGGGCTCCAGAAATGGCATCTGAGTCAGTATATACCTCTCTGAATATGGGATGCTAAGCATAAGTGATGCGGGGGTTATGTCTTCACCTCTTACTTGTTCCCTGTCCCTGAAAACTTGCCGACCACTTGCTATGGTGGTGAGACCAGAAAGTCATACGCTATGCTGGGTTTTTGTCTCTCCCCTTCTCTTTCTTCACACAAAATAGTTAAATTCAGGCCCACAAACCTGTGCTTGTCACACGGTTGGAATTCTGGGTGGATGAACTCACCTGGGCTCTCAGTCCTTGTGTACCAGAAACCCCACTGGAAAAGGTGTGCAGAGGCCACGAACTTGCTCTGAACCCGCCTGTGGAAGAGCAGGTGATCCCAAACTATTGTTAGTGTCTGCTGTAAATGATATGCCTCTGGGTTCGAGCAGAGTTCAGCCAAAAGCCCCACATGACATGGAAATCTGTCCTGGAGCCAGGTTTGTCGGGTAGAAGTTATGTAGCAAATGTCTCCAAACTTTGGCATCTGTCGTCTGCCAAGGGTAAGACAGCCGAGGATGATGGAGGGCTTACAGGAACGCGGACAGGGCATGCGACCCTGTGACAGCTGACACACTGCTTCAGGCCACTGTTGCTCATCCAGCTCTCCTGATAAACAGCTTTAAAAGCATTACGTGGTTTGGAAAGCATTCTTCAAAAACAGTTATATTTTCCAGACGCATGCCAGTCCACTGTTTAGTATTGTTGAAGGGTTTTGAGTTGTACAATCAGATCTCCCTTCAGTGGGGCTCTTGGAACTGTGAAGGACTTATCTGTCTGACTCCTGCCAGGGCAGTCTCACAACAGTGTTATCATGTTGGTCGAGTTCCCCCAGGTCTCTTTAAAAAAAAAAAGTGCTCTTGGGTTCAGGACTAGAGTTTAAAAAGAAAGACTCTTTCATCTCTAGCTAGGCGTGATGGGCTCTTTAAAAAAATACTGCTTTCATCGTGCACCCCTTGGTTCATGGTTTCTGCATAATGAAAGTAGGAAATAACTTTAGATATTATAAAGCTTTGAGCCTTTGAGAAACTAGCTTTCTCTAGAGTATAAAGATTCATTTCATAATTCATTTCAAAACTCATCTTCCCAGTGCCCCTATTTCCAGAAATTTAGCTCCTTTAGGAAATTCTGGGTGTCACTGGGCAGGGGAAGTGGTTCATAGGGGAATGGACAGTGCCAGGATTAGGCAGTGCATATTGATCTTGAGCTGACATTGACCATGCTGTTGTTCACTCAGTCGTGTCTGACTCTTTGTGACCCTATGGACTGAAGACCACCAGGCTCCTCTGTCCGTGGGAATCTCCAGGCAAGAATACTGGAGTGGGTTGCTATTCCCTTCTCCAGGGGATCTTCCCAATCCACGGACCAAACCTGGGTCTCCTGCATTGCAGGCAGATTCTTTACCATCTGAGCCACTAGGGAAGTCAAAGTCTAATATACCACAGGGTTGTTTTTTTTTTTTTTTTAAGTTCAGTGAAAAGATTCATAAGATTTTATTCTTATTCCAAAAATGCAATAGTAGAGCTGACAGAATGGCCTCGAACATTATTCTGATTTATTGTGTTGAAGTGGCAGCAACTCACATTCTTTTACTACGTCAGTGTAGGATCAGTTCTTCCTTGATTCATGTCTCTGTGATCAAAATAACCGATCTGGATGTTCCCTTTGGGCGCTGGAGGCAGCATGCCCTCTTGAAAGAGAACAGGATTGCGAAGCATGAGACCAGAACCCCTATTGCAATCCTGACGCTGCTTTGCTTGGTGGCCTCGTGCTGCTTTTCATCCCCTTCTCAGGTCGGTCCTCCCTCTTCCAAGGGAGTGAGCATCAGCCCTGCCCTGATCACGTCTGCACAGTTGAGGGGTAACGCCCTGGAAGAATGGCACAGAGGGGGCTCTCTTAGGGCCAGAAACTGGGCACTGGAACGAAGAAAGCCCAGGAAGGACATTTGAGAGGCTGATAATGTTTTCTAAAAATAAAAAGGCAGTAGGTGAATGTGAGGCCACGTGTACCTAAACCATCCCTGAGCAGCCCTGGGCCAGCCCGAGCCTAGCAGGCTTAGCACTGCTCAAGTCGGTTACATCTCATCTCCTGTGACTTGAAACCTGTGGCCGAGCCTGCTCTGTCACCACTTCAGCCCCCTTCTGATTCCACCTCTGGGGACATGCAAGTGCCCCCAAGTGATGGGCCAGGTCATGTGTGGGTGGTGGTGGTGAGGGCAGCCTACAGAGAACCCCTCGTGAACAGACCACTTGCTACCTGTTTAGTCATCATCAAGGTACCTGAGTATTCACAGTTTCTTTTAGCTGGTGGCCAAGAAATCAATGTTTAAAAAAAAATACAAAACCAAAACCCCTCAACAGAAGCCATTTTGCCCCAAGAATGGATGTATATGGTGTGGGAAAGCAAATCTCAAAACATATTTCCTTTTTAGTTTCTAAACTAGTATCAACCTAGTCCTCCTTAGCTCTGTCCACGACACTAGAATAAACAGTCCAGAAAATACAAAGGAGAGAAGCGTGTAGAGCCGGCTGTTGGCCGATGGCAGCTCTAGGCATGCGTATTGGCTGTTCCTGCTGCATCCTTTTTGTAAGCAGCTGTGTGCCTGCATTTTTCCCAATCTGGCCTTGTTGTTTACTTATGATTTGTCTGTCCCTGAAATCTGGTCATCAAAGTGACCCTGAGATGGAGAAAGTCCAGCAGGAAGTAGGGGCGTCCAGGTCACTGTTGACAAGTTCTCAAAGTCTGTCGTGGTTCATAATTGGGTCTCATTCTCAGGAATGGATCTGGTTTTCCAAATTTTAATATATCAAAGAATACTGATGCATCTGGGCTCATGATGGGCCAAAACGAAGCCTTCGGGAGCCCTTCTGTCATGCACTGATACCTGATGGAAGCTGGATTCTTTTATGAGTATTTGTGTAACCTGTGATAATGTGTGTGCAAGTGCTCTGTAGGTTGTCTTGGGAGATGTGAGGTATTATTATGATGAAAGATTTAATTGAATCCTGCTTTTGTATATGAATAAGTAGAGACAGATTAAATGGATTACCCATTTTTCTCAAGAATTTCCTAAACAGCCTACCTAGCTTTTTCTTGCCTTTTCTTTTCCTGACTTCAGTGGTTCTCTATAACCTTTGTTTTTAACGAACCAGAACAAATAGTACTCAGTAGAAAAATTACCACTGCGAAGAGGGATTCTCAATAGCAACAGTTTTCTGTGACCCATTCATTCCATGGCACTTCCTGTCTACTCAGAAAAAAGGTGCTGGAGGCTTTGGAATGACAAAGTCATTAGCTCATCTCTATACACCAACATAGTGAATAAGGAAGCATTGTGAGAAAAGTGCCAAGACTGCAGTTTCCATTCAGAAACACATGGTTACCTTGAATCAAGAAGCACAACTTTCACCTTCAGATTGAATCAGGGTCTGATGGGAAATAGGCCACTAGCTTCAAGAGACTCTGTTGAAGACATCTGCCTCTACCCAGAACTGCAAAGTGCTTTAGTGTCTGTCTTGCTGGTGTGGGATTTCGGGGTTTATTTTTAAACAAACTTGGGCCCTAGACTAGTGTTGTCTAACGATGGCTGAAAGGACAGAACTGGGCTGAAAGCACTGATAAAGTCCCCTCAAAGGCTTTCCTACCTGAACCTTTCATCATGTCTTCATGTGGGTTTGAGTTTGGGATTCCTTCTCTCTCTGCCTCTTACTCCTCCTCTCTCTCTATTATGCTTGGACCTTGGTTAGGAGAGTTCTATTGATCAGCTCGATTGCCTCCTTTTATAGGTGGAACAACTGAGACAGAGACATACACGATGAACCGTGGACTCACCTGGCTCATCCCTTGGAGAGCCTGGTTCAGCCTGGGGATGACTGACCTTCCAGTCATTAGATGGTATCCTCTAGAGACATTAGGGGAGTGCACTCCTCGTGGGTTATGCTCTAAAACTTGTTGAGCTCACACCCTTCGTAGTAGTCAGATATTGATGATCACAGATAAGAGCAAATGGGCAGACTCCATGGGTTTAACACAGGGGACCTTCTCCTGCTTGATTCCAGGAGACCCCATCCAGGGTGGGCACAGCCGCTCCACACGCGCATGCGTGCACACACATTCTCAGATAGTGCGCCCATATCCCGCCATGGTAGCCAGGGCCTGAAACATACGTTTACTTTTTCCTGTTTCAACCTTCAAAATCAGACCAGCTACTTCTAGTGTTTACGTTCCCGCCCCCCATGGGACCTGGCAAGCCCGGAAGATGCCCTGGAACCGGGGCTCCTTTTGATGTCTGGGCTGTGTGAGGGGCCCACGCGCTCCGCGGTACCCGGGTCCAGGGCTTCCCGGGAGGGGCGCCACAGGAGGGCTTGGCTGCCGCTTCAGAGAAGGGTTATCAGAGATCAGACCGCAGATTTTGCTTTTGTGAGAACAAAGTGCGACCCTCCATTCAGGAGCAGCGCGGGGCCTGTACGGAGGGGCCCAGGGCCCGCTGGGATGGGGTTTTACACTTGGGCTGTCCTTTTGCCCTTCCACTGAACTCTTTTCATTTCAGTCATGAGCAAACAGTCAGTGCCTGAACTAACAACCCCGCAGTCCTCCGGAGCACGGCTGGCTTACAGTACCGAACAAAGGGAGGGAGGGCCGCGTGGGCCGGCCCAGGCCGAGGAATGCGGCTTCAGGGTTCTGCTCCATAAATTTAACCAGCACGACGAAAAGGAGATAATATGAGCCTTCGTGATGATCTGAAGGGGGAGGTTCTGTGTCCCATTGATTGCGGTCTGGCCCAGGGCCAGGCCCAAGCCTGACCGACAGTTGAACCGTATCGTTAAGGCGTGTAATACAGCTTGTACTACCGCCAATGAGTACATATCCACAGGGCAAAAGTTTATAAAGAGCTGAGGCTGTCCTGTTTAACCCTCTCACACGGCATGTAATAGACCCAGCTGCCATTCAGAACTTGCCCATCTGAGGTCAAGCAAGAAAGCCAGCACGTTTCTTTTCTCCAAGCAGGGCTTTTCAGGACTGGGGAGAGGGAAGAGGCACTCTCTAGAGAGGGTCCCGGCACCCGATGCTTCTCTCTGGAGAAATGGAGCTGCCTGCCTCCTCACCTCCTCCCCTCCTCCCCTCCTCCCAGGCCAGAAATGGGACACCTTAGTGCTTTATTCAAAGTAGCTCTCTGTTTGCAGGATAATGTTGCCAAAGGAAACGGGGCTGACACAACAGGAAACCTACCCGTCTCCGAGGAGGAGGCTGCGCCGGTGGCAGAGGCCGTCGGATGCCACCGGTGTGGGGTGGAACACTCCCGTGGAGTCACTGAGACTCGGGATGGTTCCGTTTCCTTTCCCTGCCTCCCAGCCTCCTTTAAGCCTACTGACAGCCTCACTTTCTGGCTCTCTACTCCCGAGCCTGATCGCTAAACCAGAGCAGGTGGGAGGCTGTCCCATGAAAAGCTTGTTAGCCCAGCCTGCTGCCTGTCAGCTGCACACCACCCTCATCTGGGAGAGCAGGACCTGGAAAAGCCTGGTCCTTGCAGTAATGCTGCCCTGAGTCGATGCACAGACCAACAAAGCACTGGTCTAAGTACAGTCAGAAAGGAAGGGCTGTCTGTCTTCAGACACCCGAGGAGAAGCGTTAAGGGAGTAGTAGTTTAGTCCTAGCCATCAGCCGTCACATCCTTTGGCTATACAGGGAGCCTGCCTGTCCTTTGTCCATACCATCCAGCAAGACATGCATTTCTGTCCTTCCAGAGAACTACTGGTCTGCAACAGACAGGGCATCATCAATGGATACAAGTGGGTAAATTGAGGGTGGCTTAGTGGCGAAGAACCCACCTGCCAATGCAGGAGATGCAGATTCAATCCCTGGGTTGGGAAGATCCCATGGAAAGGAAATGGCAACCCACTCCAATATTTTTGCCTGGGAAATCCCATGGACAGAGGAGCCTGGTGGGCTACAGTGCACAGGGTCACAAAGAGTTGGACACGACTGGGTGACTAAACAACAAAAACAGCACAATGAAGTTGAGGCACAGAGCATTTACACAACTTGTTTAAGATTTCAGAGGTAATGAGAAGGGGAACTAGACTTGAAAGGCTGAACACAGAACACACGTTTCTAACTTCTGTGCTACTTCTGGATCATTTCGTGGTCTGTCCCATCAAAAAGTCCTATGATTTAAACCTGAGTCCTCTTACCCAGTCTCAGATCCACTTCCTGCTGATTCCTGAATGTGGAGGGTAGGAACTGGATACTGCCTATAACCCAGAATATCTGGGGAAAGACACTATTGTAGTTAGTGGGGAGGTGTTCTTTACGCTAGGCTTCCCAGGGCTACCCAAGTGGCGCAGTGGTTAAGAATCTGCCTGCCAGTGCAGGAGCCTCAGGAGATGCTGGTTCAATCCCTGGGTCAGGAAGATCCCCTGGAGAAGGAAAAGGCAACAGTATTCTTGCCAGGATAATTCCATGGACAGAGGAGCCTGATGGGCTACAGTCCATGGGGTCTCAAAGAGTTGGACTCAACTGAGCCACTGAGCATCTGCACACATGCTCTTTACCCTGGACCTCATGGCCTGAAGTGTGCTTGTCACAGTCTCTCACCCCTACCAGCTTAACGCAGAGGTGGCAGACGGCCTGCCTGGAGAACCAGGCAGCCAAGTGTTGTGTCCAGGACCTGTGCTGCCCTTGGTCCTCTCTTCTGCATATCAGGCCTCCCCAAATGATGAACCACTGTATCCTTCCAAGTTCAGAATTCTCTACTTTCACAACATAGCACTCACACGTGCAAGTTCCAACTTGTCTTTGCTCTGCCATCCAGCCAAGGCCATCTTCACCAGCTGGTGGCCTGGGAACTCTTGACTGGGACACAGTACAGGAAGCCATGGAAGGAGATGAGAATATCTAAGTATGTGCACAGAGTACTGTGACCTTCTTTTGGTGGCCAAAGATAACTTTTGTTTATTTTGGTGTTCAGGGTCCTGAAAAAAGGTTTCTAGAAGTAGAAGAGACTATGGGGCTGGCCACCTCTGAGTTGGGCAGACAGCCATCCTATCTAGTTAGGTTTCTGTAGTCAGGGTGCTTTAAAAGCCTAGAAACAGGCTCTGGTAGTCCCTGGATGGAGCTAACTCCATGGTTTGGATTCCGTGAAATGATCGCTAAACCCAGGGCTTAGCAGACCTTGGTACTGGGCTGGATGTCTTTTAATGGGCACATGTTTGGGGGTTCTTTTTGTCATGTACTTGAGCTATTATGGCATCCAGGAGCTATGCTATGGCTGGTCTTTGGGAATATGAAGAGAGAAGTCCTAGGGGGTAGGGAGTGCTAAAACTACTGCACAATTGCATTCATCTCACACGCTAGTAAAGTAATGCTCAAAATTCTCCAAGCCAGGCTTCAGCAGTACGTGAACTGTGAACTTCCAGATGTTCAAGCTAGTTTTAGAAAAGGCAGAGGAACCAGAGACCAAATTGCCAACATCCGCTGGATCATGGAAAAAGCAAGAGAGTTCCAGAAAAACATCTATTTCTGCTTGATTGACTATGCCAAAGCCTTTGACTGTGTGGATCACAATAAACTGTGGAAAATTCTGAAAGAGTTGGGAATACCAGACCACCTGACCTGCCTCTTGAGAAATTTGTATGCAGGTCAGGAAGCAACAGTTAGAACTGGACATGGAACAACAGACTGGTTCCAAATAGGAAAAGGAGTACGTCAAGGCTGTATATTGTCACCCTGCTTATTTAACTTATATGCAGAGTACATCATGAGAAACGCTGGGCTGGAAGAAGCACAAGCTGGAATGAAGATTGCCGGGAGAAATCTCAATAACCTCAGATATGCAGATGACACCGCCCTTATGGCAGAAAGTGAAGAGGAACTAAAAAGCCTCTTGATGAAGGTGAAAGAGGAGAGTGAAAAAGTTGGCTTACAACTCAACATTCAGAAAATGAAGATCATGGCATCTGGTCCCATCACTTCATGGCAAATAGATGGGGAAACAGTGTCAGACTTTATTTTTGGGCTCCAAAATCACTGCAGATGGTGACTGCAGCCATGAAATTAAAAGATGCTTACTCCTTGGAAGGAAAGTTATGACTAACCTAGATAGCATATTGAAAAGCTGAGACATCACTTTGCCAACAAAGGTCCATCTAGTCAAGGCTATGGTTTTTCCAGTGGTCATGCATGGATGTGAGAGTTGGACTGTGAAGAAGGCTGAGCACCGAAGAATTGATGCTTTTGAACTGTGGTGTTGGAGAAGACTCTTGAGAGTCCCTTGGACTGCAAGGAGATCCAACCAGTCCATTCTGAAGGAGATCAGCCCTGGGATTTCTTTGGAAGGAATGATGCTAAAGCTGAAACTCCAGTACTTTGGCCACCTCATGCGAAGAGTTGACTCCTTGGAAAAGACTGTGATGCTGGGAGGGATTGGGGGCAGGAGGAGAAGGGGACAACAGAGGATGAGAAGGCTGGATGGCATCACTGACTCGATGGACGTGAGTCTGAGTGAACTCCGGGAGTTGGTGATGGACAGGGACGCCTGACGTGCTGCGATTCATGGGGTTGCAAGGAGTCGGACACGACTGAGCGACTGAACTGAACTGAACTGAGGGAGTGGTTCAATTATAGGAAGAAGTTCTGTTGCTCTTTTGAATTATTTTGTTCCGTTTAGAGTGATTAAAGATGCCATGAGGTGGCCAGATGATCCACGAAGTGAAATTTATAGAGATTGTTATCTGCAGAGATCTTAAGACAGAGCACTAGAAAATTCCAGTGCTTTATGTAGCATGCAGAAGGAAGCCTGGTCCGAGCAGCTTGCATCTGAGCAATCCTTCGAAACGGCAGCAGCACAGAGCAGCGACTCAAGAGTCACCTCTTGGCTTATGTGTGACTCACCTTCCTTTGGCAGCATTAGGGGTGTCCCAGGCCTACCGGCTTCTCTTCACCCCAAGGAACTTGTTCTTCAGAAAGCCACATGCCTGCCCTCTCTAACTGCCTCTGCCCCAAGGTCCAGAGGGAGAAACAGTCCCTCGGTGGACAGGAGCGGCTAGAAGAGGGGTTGTGTTTTTGTGTTAGCGTGGCAGGAAGCAGTGCTGTAGCCTCTGCTTCTCTGGACAAGCCCCCTGATACACCTGCTCCTCTCAGAGGCTCAGCAAGGCCCAGGCAGGAGGGCCAGTGCCCACTGCTCACTGGTCTGGGCTGCTGGCTGGCTTGTGTTCCAGAGCCCAAAGAGGCCAACTGCAAATGTCCGTGATGGAGCATAAGCAGTGGCTGGCCCCAGACTGGGGTAGGAGGGCTGTTTATTCTGCTACCCGCTCTGTCTGAAAGGGTCTAGCATCTTTTCCCTCTGCCTCCTTGGCTCTCAGCAAGTTCTAGCACATTTTCAATCCACACTTTTTCCACTCCTGTAGAGGAAAGCCCCAGGCCAGTGACTCACGTGAACTCGGTCTCATTGGCTCTTGTTTCCTAGGAGAGCAAATGCTCTGAAGGTGCGGTGCAGCTGTGACCCAGGGCATGGGTCTGAGTTTTATGAAGGCTCAGAAACACACCTGAGACAACCCCATGCCCTTTTCTTTCTTTCATATTTTTGATTTCTCACCACCGGGACCGTTAAGTCTGCTTTCAAAGGGGGAATAGGAAGAGGAGAGGAGAGCATTTCAAAGGAAAGCTGATTTGGTCTCTGAACCAGCTTGTCTTCTAGGTTGTACTTCACCCTGATGAGAATCAGAAAGGACAGTCTGTAAGCCCCTGAAATGCAATTTCCAGTGAAACACGAACTTCACTCTAGTGGCTCTGCAGCTGGAGAGCCTCAAAACTAGGTCCAGATGTTCTCTCTCCCGGGTTAGCAGGAAGAAGGTTTGGGGCAAGCTGTGGGGGCAGAGTGCTTTTGCTTTTACCCATTCTTGGAGTGCCTGCTTTGCAATTGGTGTCCTGCCTTCTGGGGCTCTTTAGGGTAAGTGCTTTGAGCACCTGGGTCTGTTTTGGTCCCGTCTAACCCACACACCACCCCCTGCGCCCCCACCTTCTTACTCTGAGCTAGCCATTTACCACAAGCAAGAGTGACCTCTCTCCTGCTGCTCAGGTTCAGAAAGCAAGACAGTGCTGGAAAAGTGAGTGAGATGTGCTAAAAAGGAAGTCCCCTGCAGAGGACCCTCAGGTCAACAAAGCAACATCCACGGCCCCTACCACCATCCAGTATAGATAGCTCAGGGCCAGGCCTCCCGGTCCAGAGAGAAGTGATAGTAATGGCTAGTTCATGGCCTTTCCTCTGAAGAAATCTTCACTCAGAAAAAAAAGCCATTCCAGACGAAGACGGGCCAGTCTCACTCCTTAACTAGCCTGTACCCAACCCATGCTTGTCTACAATATGTGATCGTTGCAGTTGGTACTCATGCTTTGCTTCTTGAATGTACTTTAGACATTTTGGTGTTTGTGCCTGACTGCTCCCTGAATCATCTTTTTAAAAAGTATTTCTATCTTGTGAGTTTAAAGCTATATACAAACCTGAGCTATTCTCATATCCAAACAGTATATGAGCCTTCATAGTGTATGAACACTTCCAAGATAATTCACCTTGTGTGAATTACTTCTGTAATTCTTACAGCAAGTCAATGAGATAGGTACTATTATTTCTGTTTTTAAAAAGAAACATAAAATAACTCAATCCTGCTGCTGCTGCTGCTAAGTCGCTTCAGTCGTGTCCGATGCTGTGCGACCCCATAGACGGCAGCCCACCAGGCTCCCCCGTCCTGGGATTCTCAAGGCAAGAACACTGGAGTGGGTTGCCATTTCCTCCTCCAGTGCATGAAAGTGAAAAGTGAAAGTGAAGTCATTCAGTCATGTCCGACTCTTCGCGACCCCATGGACTGCAGCCTACCAGGCTCCTCCATCCATGGGATTTTCCAGGCAAGAGTACTGGAGTGGGTTGCCATTGCCTTCTCCGAACTCAATCCTACTTGGCTGTTAATAATCACCAAAAGGCTCATAGTGGTAACCCTGCCAGATACCTTAGTATGTATGTATGTACATGTGCACACACTCACGTACAAATACGTATGTATATGTGACATTAGATGAACCATAGAAGCACAACTGTTGATGGCCTAATAAGTAAATTGTTTTTAACATTATGTAATATTAGTAAGTCATTTTCAACATTTTCATAATACTAAATTGCACATATACAACAATATATTGGGCTGGTCCAAAAATTCATTCATATTTTTCTGTCAGGTGTCATGGAAAAACCCAAACAAACTTTTTAGCCAACCCAGTACTCAGCTAGTCCTTTCTTGATGGATGTTTCTAATTTTTTTGCCATCATAAGCATCTTTTACATGTATATTTTCACATGTGTATAATTCTCTCTTTTAGGGTAAATTTCTAAAAATAGAATTGCTGGGTTAAGGGTAAATGTATTTTCTCCTTCGGAACGCATTACCAGATTGCCTTCTAGGGAACTGAAACACCTGTATTCCCACCTTGTGTGCTTGAGAAGACCCTTCTCTCTGACCCTCCACAAGCTTTGGCTGTTCATTCATTCATTCATTCAGAATTCTTTTGAGAAGTTTATAATGTAGATGCTGTATTACAAGCAAGGCACTGTTAATGTTTGAGTCTCTGCTGATCTGAGAGGGAATGTTTTCGGTGATACTACTTGTATTTCTTCCATCACTAGGGGTATTGCATCATCTTTTCATCTTTCATTTGGCCACTTAGAGTTCTTCCTTTGTGAATTATACTTGCATATTCTTCACCCCAGTCCTTTTTAAACACTTGAGGTCAGAATTTGTCTTCCTTTTGAATATGTTTGTTTTTGTTTATTTGCATCCTGTCTCGATCCTACCCTTCCAGTAGTAGTCATCTTACCAGTTTATCATTCACATTGGTATATATCTTTCTTCTAAATATTAATAAAATTTAGATTAATCACTTGGCAAATTCTATTAATGAAGTTAAAGTGTGCATCATGACTATAGAGAACTGACACTGCTTACTGTTCTTCAGTCCATTGCTTTCCCATTAAGAATGAGGCATCAGCCAAGCTACTATATAGGGCAGGGAACTCAGCTCAGTGCTCCGTGATAACCTAGAGGGGTGGGACTGGGGGGAGGTGGGAGGGAGGATCAAGAGGGAGGAGATACATGTATTCTTACAGCTGATTCACATTGATGTACAGCAGAAACTTAACACAACAGTTATATTCCAATTAAAAAATAAATTTAAAAAAAGAATGAGGCTTCAATCAGATGTTTTTAGATTTTACGTGGGGTGGTCTACTAACTGACTTTTGTCTCATTTATTTCCTCTTTCTTCTTAGTATTGGTTTACCACCAGTTCCTGCTGTAAAACTTGGCAGGTTGTTACTGATGCTTTACATTGCTGTATTAATAAAAACCTTGCTCTGCCTTTGGTCAGGGCCCTACTTGAAGACAGGGGCCTTGCCAGGAACCATGTCCTCTGCAGTGTGTAGAGCCAGGCCTCTTTAGCTCTCCCATCACTGATAATGTGGTCTAGGTACAAACACCTTATCTTCCCAACTGGACTGTATTATTATTGAGATCATATTATTGCCTTCTTTGGTGTCGCTCCAGGATTTTCAGATTGCTTAACACAGTGATGAACTCAGAGTATGTATTAAAGAGATTTCACCAACAGTCATGCTGATAAGAAGTTTACCGTGTCTGAGACTAATATAAAGACCCAAGATCAAGTTGGATTTTGCCACTTACCAGCTGAATGGCCTTGGACAAACTGCATAATCTCTCTCAGGCATGGTTTTCTCCTCTGTGAAATGGACTGCTAATAAAACACATCCTTAGAAGAATCTTGTGAAGCTTAGAGTCAACACTAAATAAATGCAGCCATCGAGACAAACTGTGGACCCCGGGGGTCCAGCACTGTTAGTCTTAGTGTCTTCTCACCTAAGATCGAAGGGGAAACGTGGATGTAAGAGAGCAGGTGGAGGTGGCAATCCGCTGTTTTTCCAAAGGGTACCCTTAGAGGTTCACATGCTCCTCTGCTTTAAGACCCCATGTTGAGTCTGAATGTGGTTTTTTCCCCCAAACACAGAGCCTTGCAATCATTCGGGGACTCACACGATGCCACAAGTTTAAAATGTGCCAGTTTCTTCTTATGCTCTGCCAGTTTTCTTAGTGGTAGCACAAGTGCCTGCACGCATGCCTACAGATGTGTGTGTATACATAAGCATGCGTGTGTGTAAAACGCTTGGAAGAAGTAAAGATGGGATCAGATTTTGCCTGGCAGAGCAACTAACATCTCTAGTAGCCTCTAAGCGTTTTCCCAAATGGGCTTTAATTGGTTTCCTTCTGTTCTATTTTTATTTTGTAGTCATCTTAATGTATAGGGAGCCAGCTCCTTCAAATGAGACATTTTATCATTAAAACGTGTCATTTCGTTTAACCGCCATGCACCCGGCTTCACCAGTACCGATGGACGACTGGCAAGGAAGGGTTCTGAGTGGTGGTTCTCCTATGACCTCACCGCAGCTGTGACCCACCAGTCTGCGCTGCACATGGACCCAGACCAGAGCAGGCTGGTGGCCAAGTGTCAGACTGCACTGTGGGCTTGGCCCCTCCTCACCTGCCCCCAGTGGCCCTCGGCCCCACTGTGGCCTGTGGCATGAAGGCCCTCCTGGCCCACGTCGGCCTCGTGTGCTGATTAGACAGGAATCAGCAGATCTGTTGAGTGCGTGTTTAATGTGACACAGATGTGAAACAGGCTGCAGATCTTTCTGCTTTACAAATTTTCAGCTTTTTGCATTTCATCAGTGTTGCTTATTATTTACAGAATGTAACTTGAGACAGCAGAACAGATTGTAATTTTTAAAAAAGGTTTGGGGTGGGGGGGGGGGTGGGTGATGGGGCCGCAGGGGATCTGGGAGGAAAAAAAATAATCCAGTAGTGTGGAATGTTGTTTGCTGTCCAGACCAAACAAACCAGTTTGCCAAGGGTTGATGGACTATGGCAATCCGTCCCATTCATGTTCACACCGGCAGCACTTAATTATAAGGCAGCTTGACCTTCTTATCACCAAATAAAGAAGAATCTTTTGTTACCAGGTTGAACGTCATGGGAACAGGCAGAAACATACCCCTTGTCGAGGGCACCGAAGGCAATCACTTCGCTGCCAGCTTGGGTTCTGTTTTCTTCCTGTCCAGACAGACAGGACACCTTTGAACCGAATCCCCATTTGGACACATATATGTTCTCCTTGCCTCATTCCTGCTCTGGCTTTATATTCAGGCATTGTAACAAGAGCCAGAACAAAGAACAGCGTCTTCCTCAGCCTGAGAAATCCATGAGTGTCTTGAGGGCACAGCGTTCCACCCAAGTTGAAAAGGAAGGTGCTGTCTCTTGTTCGCAGAGGGTGGGTTCTCCAAGAGGTAGCCTTGATTCTGAAAAAGCTCAGGTTAAATTTGAAGACAAACCATAAAAAAATACCCACTGGTCAGAAGGAAGATGAGAGAGAGAGTAAGTGATATGTTTCTAGGTCAACAGAACCTAAGACTTGGGACTGAAATAATGAAAGCCACACAGTAAAAACTGCTTTGGAGAAGATCTCCATGGAATTTGAGCTGGTGCACAGAGTTGATCGCCTTGGTCAGAAGGTTCTGAGCTGCTTCAGTGCTGAATGTCAACCCTGGACTGGACCATCTGTAGGGAGCCAGGTCCCTGGCCCGTTTCCAGAGTTCCAGGCCCCACTGCTCTTTTCCTTCCTGGAAAAGTACAGATGGTGCCTGGTCCCCCAGTACAACCAGGCAGCTGTCCAGTTGTCACTTCCCTCCACCCTGGGAGAACATGACTTGGTCAGTAACTTTCTAGTGTCTGTCCATGGGGAGATGATCAGCATTCCTGTGCCAGGAGTTCCTGGGTTATTACCAACTCCCAGCCCTTCCCCTGGCTGGGCGAAGAAGAGTCCCCCATTGGGCTGCCCCTTCTCAACCCCCCAACCCCCTTCAGAAGCAGCAGCTCTGGCTCCCCTGCTCCCGCTCCTGCACGGGCTCATGCCTTCAGTCTAGTCGTTTAGCGTCTGTGTGTGTGTTGAGCTGGGGTACAGCGAAGGGGCTGGAGTACGACTCACGGGAGAGACAGAAAGCTCTGGTCACACGGGGCTTCCATTCAGGTCTCACCACACTCTCCAGACCATGACTTGTTTCAAGCAGGAGGCTCCTCCCCAGAAAGGTTGGTGCCTGGAGAAGAGGGTATGTTCTGGCTGGCTCTGCGACCCTTTCAGGGTCTCAAGTCCAACCTCAGGGCCTGAAACACACCCTGTTTATCCCTGTGAGTGAGGAAGCAGTACGTAAACTTTCATTCTCATGAGTTGCTGATCTTCAGTGTCCTCATCCTTTTTTGAAGCATCTTTTCCTGGTCCCTCTTTCTCCTTTTCTACTTCACCTCGACCAGTACTCTCTGTTCAATAGTAAAAGTTTGTATGAAACTTCCAGTCTGAATAAACAGTTTGAAAGCAAACAAATCAGGGACTTCCTTGGTGGTCCAGTGGTTAAGAGTCCACCCTGCAATGCAGGGGATGCAGGGTTGATTCCCGGGTCGGGTAACTAAGATCCCACATGTTGCAGAGCCCATGCACTGCAACTCCTGAGTCTCCATGTCACAGCTAGAGAGTCCTTGCATCTCAACCAAAGGTCCCGATGACTCAGTGAAGATCCCATGTGCCACAACTAAGACCCAGTGCAGCCAAATAAATAACCAAACAAGTCACAAAGCAGGTCCTCAGAGGCTGCAGCACCCAGACCTGCTTGGTTTTGATCACAGGAGATGGAGGCCCTTCATGCAACAGAGGGTGGAGACCTGGGGTTAGAGGTGGGAGTGGAGGCTAAGGACACAGCCTCCATCACCACCCCCTTCAGACACGGCCGTTCACTTTTCAGGGGTTGGATGCATTCAGGCAATCTTACAGACTTCATTTAGATAAAGTGTTCTATTTCTGAAAACCTCAGTTATGACTTTTATTAATGGCAATATTCTAAAACTATTCATTCCAATTCTAAAAATTTGACATTTAGTATAATTTACTGAGCTGCTAGATTGATTAGCTCTAGCTGCTTTTAAAAAGTTCTTTAAACAGATAAGGTGCAGATAGAGTAAGTCAGGTGAGTAAACACTTAAGCAGTAGTTCCTGTGGAAAACATGTATGCATCCCAACATTTGCTATTCCCCTTATGAATCATTCTTGCATATTCAGTAAGCCATGTTTTCCATAGTGTGCTGTCAGGCTGAAATTTCAAATCTGAGTTTTAAAAGTGATGTGTTTCGGTATTTCACATTGACTTCAGTTCAGTCGCTCAGTCATGGCCAACCCTTTGCCACCCCATGGACAGCAGCACACCAGGCTTCCCTGTCCATCACCAACTCGCAGAGCTTACTCATACTCATGTCCATTGAGTCAGTGATACCATCCAACCATCTCATCCTCTGTCATCCCCTTCTCCTCCTGCCTTCAATCTTTCCCACCATCAGGGTCTTTTCTAGTGAGTCAGTTCTTCACATCAGGTGGCCACAGTATTGGAGTTTCAGCTTCAGCATCAGTCCTTCCAATGAATATTCAGTACTGATTTCCTTTAGGATGAATTGGTTGGATCTCTTTGTAGTCCAAGGGACTCTCAAGAGTCTTCTCCAACACCACAGTTTAAAAGCATCAATTCTTCGGGACTCAGCCTTCATAATGATCCAACTTTCACATCCATACATGACTGCTGGAAAAACTGTAGCTTTCACTAGACAGACCTTTGTTTGCAAAGTAGTGTCTTTGCTTTTTAATATGCCGTCTAGGTTGATCATGGCTTTTCTTCCAAGGAGCAAGCGTCTTTTAATTTCATGGCTGCAGTCACCATCTGCAGTGATTTTGGAGTCCCCCCAAAAATAAAGCCTGTCACTGTTTCCGTTGTTTCCCCATCTATTTGTCATGAAGTGATGGGACCGGATGCCTTGATCTTAGTTTTCTGAATGTTGAGTTTTAAGCCAGCTTTTCCCTCTCCTCTTTCCCTTTCATCAAGAGGCTTGATGCCATAAGGGTGGTGTCATCTGCATATCTGAGGTTATTGATATTTCTCCCATCAATCTGATTTCAGCTTGTGTTTCATCCAGCCCAGCATTTCACATGATGTACTCTGCATATAAGTTAAATAAGCAGGGTGACAGTATACACCCTTGACATACTCCTTTCCTGATTTGGAACCAGTCTGTTGTTCCATGTCCAGTTCTAATTGTTACTTCTTGACCTGCATACAGATTCCTCAGGAGGCAGGTCAGGTGGTCTGGTATTCCCATCTCTTGAAGAATTTTCCACAGTTTGTGCTGATGCATACAGTCAAAGGCTTTGGCATAATCAATAAAGCAGAATTGGATGTTTTTCTGGAACTCTCTTGCTTTTTTGATGACCCAACGAATGTTGTCAATTTGATCTCTGGTTCCTCTGCCTTTTCTAAATCCAGCTTGAACATCTGGAAGTTCACGATTCACATACTGTTGAAGTCTGGCTTGGAGAATTTTGAGCATTATTTTGCTAGCGTGTGAGATGAGTGCAATTGTGCGATAGTTTGGACATTCTTTGGCATTGCCTTTCTTTGGGATTGGAATGAAAATTGACCTTATCCAGTCCTGTGGCCATTGTTGAGTTTTCCAAATTTGCTGGCATATTGAGTGCAACACTTTCACAGCATCGTCTTTTAGGATTTGAAATAGCTCAACTGGGATTTCATCACCTCCACTAGCTCAGTTTATAGTGATGTTTCCTAAAGCCCACTTGACTTAATATTCCAGGATGTCTGGCTCTAGGTGAGTGATCACACCATTGTCATTATCTGGGCCGTGAAGATCTTTTTTGTATAGTTCTTCTACGTATTCTTGTCACCTCATCTTAATATCTTCTGCTTCTGTTGGGTCCATACCATTTTTGTCCTTTATTGTGCCCATCTTTGCATGAAATGTTTCCTTGGTATCTCTAATTTTCTTGAAGAAATCTCTAGTCTTTCCCATTCTATTGTTTTCCTCTATTTCTTTGCATTGATCACTGAGGAAGGCTTTCTTATCTCTCCTTGCTATTCTTTGGAACTCTGCATTCAAATGGGTATTATTTTCCTTTTCTCCTTTGCCTTTAGCTTCTCTTCTTTTCACAGCTATTTGTAAGCCCTCCTCAGACAACCATTTTGCCTTTTTGCATTTCTTTTTCTTGAGGATGGTCTTGATCACTGCCTCCTGTACAATGTCATGAACCTCCATCCATAGTTCTTCAGGCACTCTATCAGATCTAATCCCTTGAATCTATTTGTCACTTCCACTGGATAATCATAAGAAATTTGATTTAGGTCATACCTGAATGGTCTGGTGTTTTTTCCTACTGTCTTCAGTTTAAGTCTGAATTTGGCAATAAGGAGTTCATGATCTGAGCCACAGTCAGCTCCCCATCTTGTTTCTGCTGACTGTATAGAGCTTCTCCATCTTTGGCTGCAAAGCAAATAATCAATCGGATTTCGGTATTGACCCTCTGGTGATGTCCATTTGTAGAGTCTTCTCTTGTGTTGTTGGAAAAGGGTGTTTGCTATGACCAGTAATTACCCAGTAATTCTTAATAAGGGCATGGGAGACAGACAACTTTTGTGAGTACCTACTATGTGCCAGGGGCTTCTCTGTTGGCTCTGTGGTAAAGAATCCACCTGCCAATGCAGGAGATGTCGATTTGATCCCTGGGTCAGGCAGATCCTCTGGAGAAATATGGACAAAGGAGCCTGGTCGGCTTCCTGCATGGGTTGCAAAAAAGTTAGACGTGACTTAGCAACTAAACAACAATAGCTATGTAGCAGACACTGTGCTATACACTTTTCATATATTAACTCAACAGTCGTAACCAAGTAAGTATTATATTCCCATTTATTGACAAGGAAACAAGGGCTGAGAGCAATCTGGTAACCTCTTCAGGATCACTCCGCTAATAAGTGACTGGATAGGGATTCAGGTCTGTTTGTCTTTTTCCAAAGCTTCATGTTCTTCCCTGTACCACCATGCTCCTAAATTTCATCCCTCTCTTAAAAGGGATCCAGCTTTTGGGAGAAGTTTGGTCATGTAAAGATTAAAAGAAAGTAATTATGTAATTATTTGCTAGAAATCAATCTGAAAGCAATATGCTTTGTTTAATCAACTTCTTATCATTAATATTTGTACTTAATAGCTACAAAATAAGTTTACCAGGAAGTGTATTTTAGGCCCATGTGAAGCACCTTGGGATTGGCCTTAGAAGTGATAGGTTAGTAATGAAACTGACCATAGTTAGAGATTCCTGTAAGCCTTACACTGAATCAGAATGCTGTGCTTAAACATAAATGAAGCTTGTGTTTATAAACACCTTGTTTTTGTAGTGAAGATGTTGAAAGTTGCAAACTGCTTTGTAAGTTGTCAACTGCTTTTTGAAAATCAACCCCAGAATGCATGCAAAAGTTAGTCATTTCAGGACATCCAAGGCTATCAGGCTGTAATCTCAGTATCATATTGTCCACTTGATTGAAATTCTTTGTAGATTGAGTTTGCCTTACTCCTCCCCGCAGCTTAATGAACAGGTAGTTAGTGGACTAGGAGTAAAAGCTCTGAATTAGTCTCATTCTTAGAGTTTAAATCCCAGTCGTCATCTCTGTTGGCATTAGTCCTACCAGCTGTCAAAGTTGCAGTGTCATGGAGTCCCCCAAACATGTGTTAGGTTACAGGAAGCCTTGACCCCTATAAACAAGTCAGGTGTGAATCCCACAATGGGAGAAAGCCCGGCCCAGGAAACGTCGTCCCCACTGCAGGATGTCAAGTCACAAAAAACTTAACAGCGATGGTCGTGTAATTTCTAACAATTCCATGAATCAGCATCTTTCCCGCATTTTTGGTTATAACAATACAATATGGAATTTTATGTGTTGTTACACACATGATTTCAGAGCTCTAGGGAGAGGTAAGTAGAATGTTGACAAGAAAGCAGAGGGAAAGGGGAATATTTCCATTTGAAGCGGTTTCCCCAATAAGAAAACTAAGAGAGAAGGACTGGATGTTGGCTCCCGGCCCATCTTGGTTTCAGCCACCGAGGCTAAGCTAAGTTAGGGCCCCTCTCGTGCACGCATGGCACCCTCTGCAGATACTCCATCATCATCATCATCAGTAGCATTTTATTGAGCACTTACTCTGTACCAGGCTTTTTTATAAGCACTGTACACATATTGATTGACTTATTCCTCACAACAGCCCCATTAGTATCCGACTTTACAGATGACGAGTCCAAAGCTCCAAGAGGTTACACAGCCTGCAGTAGGTCACACAGTCTGTAAACGCTGGAACTGGGACTTGAACCCTGCTACCATGTTACACGCTCTGTCCTCAGGCTCCCCGGCCACATTATAATTGCTTGTTTCTGTTTCTCTTCCGTTAGACTCCAGGAAGCTCCCTGAGAACTCCATTCATCTCTGTATTCCTAAAGGCCCAGCACGGCCTATGCTCAGGAAAAGTTCATTAACTGGGATGATGGTGAGGGGCAGAGGCAGGTAGAAGTCATTCTCAAGGCTCTCAGTTTGGCTTCTCAGTAATTTCATTTAGGAACCAACCTCTACTGACAGAGGGTTTCTTTCTGCCCAACTGTTGTTTTTTTTTTTTTTTTCAATGTGTTCAAAATCCAAACTGTCATTGGGTATTTGGTATAATTTCCTCAGTTCAAGACTTAACGCAGCCAGAGCCCAGTTATCATTAAACTTACGGGTAGAATACTATCTCTGAGTACATTCTAGAAAGTAGAATTCTGTCTGTCATGCAACTATGGGGAAGAGTTTCTCCTGTAAACTGGCCAAACTTCAGAGGTCTCCACCCTATAGTAGAGTCTTCTTTGATTACAGTTTGTACTGAAGGGAGTAAAATGAGTTAGTGGAGAAGTCCTTTTCTACTTAGTCTTTGGAAGTGGATACAGTTATGAGAAGAAGGCTACAGGTCAGAGGTCAGATGTCACCCCTGGCATAGCAGGCTTGGTGATCGGTCTAGACACTGTGCTGCAGTGGATATCAGAAGTTTTAACCAATTCATACTCTCTAGTGTGGAGAATACTGTTGAGACAGACTTGAATTCCTTTTAGAGAACTGATAGATGTTTAACCCATTCAGTCAAGAATTCTAGTACTTTGTAGCTGGCATTCATTTGTTGTTCAGTCGCTAAGTCATGTCCAACTCTGCAACCCTGTGAACTGCAGCACGCCATGCTTACCTATCCTTCACTATCTCCCAGAGTTTATTCAAACTCATGTCCATTGAGTCAGTAATGCTATCTAACCATCTCATCCTCTGCCACCTCCTTCTCCTCTTGCCCTCAATCTTTTCCAGCATCAGGGGCCTTCCAATGAGTCCATTCTTTGCATCAGATGGCCAAAGTATTAGAGCTTCAGAATCAGTCCTTTCAATGAATATTTAGGGTTGATTTCCTTTAGGACTGATTGGTTTGATCTCCTTGCTGTCAAAGGGACTCTCAAGAGTCTTCTCCAGCACCACAATTCAGAAGCATCAGTTCATTGACACTGAGTCTTTTTTATGGCCTGACTCTCTCATCCATGCATGACTATTGGAAAAACCATAGCTTTGACTATACGAACCTTTGTTGACAAAGTGATGTCTCTGCTTTTCAAATCACTATCTAGGTTTGTCATAGCTTTTCTTCCAAGATGCAGGAGTCTTTTTATTTTGTGGCAGCATTCACCATCCACAGTGATTTTGGAACCCAAGAAAATAAAATCTGTTACTGCTTGCACTTTTTCCCCATCTATTTGCCATGAAATGATGGGACCAGATGCCGAATACTAGACTGGATACCCATTCCCTTCAGGGGATCTTCCTGACTCAGGGATTGAAGCTGGGTCTCCTGCATTGCAGGCAGATTCTTTACCGTCTGAGCCACCAGGGAAGCCCTGTCATTCATTAACAGCTAGTATTTAAAGAGAGAGTCTGGGTTGACCATCTCAGCCTAATTGTTTGTACTCAGTCTAGCACAAGTATATACAGGTAAAATGTTTAATTATAACAAAAGTTTCAGACACACACATAAAGTAAATGCAAGCACAATCCATCATCTTGCTGAGGTCCGTTCACAGTCCCTAAGGAAGATGGCAGTCATCAGTTGACTAAACATTCTCTTATGCTAGGAAGTCACATGTTTGACACACACACTTTGTCCTCATTTACTGATTGTTTTTTGAACTTCATTTGGTTGATAGACATGGGCCATGACAGATTCTTCAGCCAACTAATATCTTAACTCAAGCTGTACAGGGGTGTGTGTATGTGTGTACAACATCTGTCTTCAACTAATAGAACTATGACATGGTTACTCATCATAGAAGCGAAGAACAAATAATAGCTGGCCAACCGTTGACCCTCCGGCTGAAAGGCAGGATCAACCCAGTGGATGGAATTGGTTAGATCGCCCCATGTCACCTTGTTTGGATTTACTGCTGCTTCAAGAAAATGACAGGGATTGTTTTCATTACTCTGATCTTTGGCTTTGGCTCCAGTGAACGTCAGAGAGCAGTGGCCAGATGCAGAGCTGCTCTGCATTGATCTCCCCCTCTAGGTGGGTATCTGCAGTGTATCAGCCACTGTATCAGCAGCCCCTTCTCCCCCAGGGTGGGGAGTTGGGGGGAGAGTCGTCCATGCTGTACAGCCGGCGCTCTGACATTTCCATGGAGTTCAAAGCCCAAGTTCGTTTGGTGCTGACATTTTGGATTAACTGGTTGACTGGAACGCCTGCTTCTTTCTATACACTGTGAAATTTCTAAACCGCAGCAGCCAAGGGCTTAAAATGGCCGACAGACCCCCAGCTGGCAGCAATTAAGTGCACCACGGCCCTTGGGCTAAACAAAGGTTTGTGGAGGCAGAGCTGCTGCCTTTGCACTAAGCCAGCTCCCGCTGTAAGCTCTCTTCTGTGTGAAGTGTTTGTCAGTGAGAGATGCCATCCCCTTATGAGAGATGAGCGGGTGGAGTTGTGCCACCTCTTGTGGAATAATTCGTTAACCCCAGGATGGTGGTACCAGGACCCTGCCCAAGAGGCATCATGTCTTACCAGCAAAGGTGATGGTGAGCGGGGAAGCCAGAAGACAGTCCCAGGACGTCCCAGCCCTGACGGGCAAGAGCAGCCCTGACGGGCAAGAGCAGCCTGGAGGCTGATCCTTCTGCTCTGCTCCACATCTGCACCTCTTTTCTTAATGGAATCCCTTGTGCTGTAGGTTGAAAGGGGAAGATGGGCATGAGAAGACAAGATGCTATTTGAAACCCATTCAAGCAGCAAAAAAACGTTAGAAGCTAGACCAATGCTATCTAATACGCTATTTAAATTTGAGCACATTTAAAGGAAAAAATTTAAATTCCGTTCCTCAGTCACACTGGCCACATTTCAAGTGTCAGTAGCCACACATGGCCAGTGGCTGTGTGCTGGACAGTGCTCCCCTGGACAGTACCAAAAGTGCTGGAAAGGATACAGGTTACTAGGCTCTCTGAAACGCATTGCTGGTGGGAGTGTAAATTGTTTCAGCCTCTCTGAAAACAGTTTGAATTATCTTGTTAGCTGAACATTCATGCCCTGTGGTCTAGCAAACAGCTCCTAAGTATGTACCCAAAGAAACTCTTGTCGAGGTTCACCAGGAAACAGGTATAGGAATGTACACAGCAGCATTGTTTGTAGTAGCAAAACCTGGAAATACTCCATGTGCCATCAACAGGAAGCTGGATGAGTGATGGTCTGTTCATACAGTGGAATAATTATAAGCCAGTACAATAACTGAATTATAGCTGCACACAGAAGAGTGATTGAATCTTAACAATAGGACTTCAAGGAGGAAGAAGTAAGTCTGCAAACATAAGAAGGTAGTGCCATCCTTTTTCAGAAGCCCCAAACAATGAAAACCAGAAAATGTAACAAGACTATACCAGAGCATACTTTGAAATGTGATACGACTCCATGCAGAAGGAAAGTAAAGGAATGGTAAGTGCAAAATAGAGAGTAGTGGCTATCTCAGAAGAGGAAAAGGAAAGAGGAATGGGGAGGGGGAGGAGAGGGAGAGGACCACACAGATAGACTCAAGGTATGGTCAGACAATGAGGTTTTCACACAAGGGATAGTGGTTTCACAGATGTTTATTATGTCATTTAAAATAAATAAAAAGCCAGTGATGATAGTGGGCCCTAAACTGAGGATAATGATGCGTCTAGTCCAGAAGTCCAGTTTAAAACAAAAAGAATGGAGTCCTTTCCTTCCAGATGCTAATAGGTTCATGGGAACATACAGGCAAGTGACTTAGGAACAGTGATCTAACTGGTTTTTTTGAACACCACTGAAGAACTATGGACAGAGTTTCGTGACATTATACAGGAAGCGGTGATCAAAACCATCCCCAAGAAAGAAATGCAAAAAGGCAAAATGATTGTCTGAGGAAGCCTTACAAATAGCTGAGAAAAGAAGAGAAGCAAAAGGCAAAGGAGAAAAGGAAAGATATATCCATCTGAATGCAGAGTTCCAAAGAATAGCAAGGAGAGATAAGAAAGCCTTCCTCAGTGATCAATGCAAAGAAATAGAGGAAAACAACAGAATGGGAAAGACTAGACATCTCTTCAAGAAAATTAGAGATACCAAGGGAATATTTCATGCAAAGATGGGCTCGATAAAGGACAGAAATGGTATGGACCTAACAAAAGCAGAAGATATTAAGAAGAGGTGGCAAGAATACACAGAAGAACTATACAAAAAAGATCTTCATGGCCCAGATAATGACAATGGTGTGATGACTCACCTAGAGCCAGACATCCTGGAGTGTGAGGTCAAGTGGGCCTTAGGAAGCATCACTATGAACAAAACTAGTGGAGGTGATGAAATTCCAGTTGAACTATTTCAAATCCTAAAAGATGATGCTGTGAAAATGTTGCACTCAATATGCTAGCAAATTTGGAAAACTCAACAATGGCCACAGGACTGCAAAAGGTCAATTTTCATTCCAATCCCAAAGAAAGGCAATGCCAAAGAATGTTCAAACAATCGCACAGTTGCACTCATCTCACACACTAGCAAAGTAATGCTCAAAATTCTCCAAGCTAGGCTTCAATAGTATGTAAACTTCCAGATGTTCAAACTGGATTTAGAAAAGGCAGTGGAACCAGAGATCAAATTGCCAACATCCGTTGGGTCATCAAAAAAGCAAGAGAGTTCCAGAAAAACATCCACTTCTGCTTCATTGACTATGCTAAATCCTTTGTGCGGATCACAACTGTGGAAAATTCTTCAAGAGATGGGAATACCAGACCACCTTACCTTCCTCCTGAGGTCTGTATGCAGGCCAAGAAGCAACAGTTAGAACCGGACATGAAACAACAGACTGGTTCCAAATTGGTAAAGGCTGTATATTTTCACCCTGCTTATTTAACTTATATGCAGAGTACAGCATGTGAAATGCCGAGCTGGGTGAAGCACAAGCTGAAATCAAGATTGCCAAGAGAAATACCAATAACCCCAGATATGCAGATGATACCATGCTTATGGCAGAAAGTGAAGAGGAACTAAAGAGCCTCTTGATGAAAGTGAAAGAGGAGAGGGAAAAAGTTGGCTTAAACTCAACATTCAAAAAACAAATATCATGGCATCTGGTCCCATCACTTCATGGCAAATCAATGAGGAAACAATGGAAACAGAGAGACTTTATTTTCTTGGGCTCCAAAATCACTGCAGATGGTGACTGCAGCCATGAAATTACAAGATGCTTGCTCCTTGGGAGAAAAACTATGATCAACCTAGACAGCATATTAAAAAGCAGAGACATTACTTTACCGACAAAGGTCCATCTAGTCAGAGCTACAGTTTTTCCAGTAGTCATGTATGGATGTGAGAGTTGGACTATAAAGAAAGCTGAGCGCCGAAGAATTGATGCTTTTGAACTGTGGTGTTGGAGAAGACTCTTGAGAGTCCCTTGGACTGCAAGGAGATCCAACCAGTCCATTCTAAAGGAGATCAGCCCTGTGTGTTCTTTGAAAGGAATGATGCTAAAGCTGAAACTCCAGTACTTTGGCCACCTCATGCAAAGAGTTGACTCATTGGAAAAGACCCTGATGCTGGGAAAGATTGAAGGTGGGAAGAGAAGGGAACGACAGGATGAGATGGTTGGGTAGCATCACTGACTAGATGGACATGAGTTTGAGCAGGCTCTAGGAGTTGATGATGGACAGGAAAGCCTGGCGTGCTGCAGTCCATGGAGTCACAAAGAGACATGACTGAGCGACTGAACTGAGCTGAACTGTATTCCTGAATCCCAGAGTGAACAGATTTAGGATTGTGACATGTACAGTCATCCTGATCTCAAAGGGTTATGCTCGAATTTTTAGTGCCATGGTCAATATATGAATAAAGCAGTTCCCATAACACATGAGGGCCTGCACTGAAGATGTCTCTTTAAACTTTCTGTTGGCTGAAATCTGGAACTAAATTTTTTCACATGCAAATGGTTTTAACTCCTCCACTCCCCAGCCTCCCAACTTGGACCTCAGGAGGTTAACACTTTAATTAGGTTTCGGAGAAGTAGGAATCCTTTCTTGCCTACCAGCAATGATAAGGACGTAGGAGACTGTGGAAAGAATGCCTTTAATCCATCTCTGTTTCTAGTAAGAATATATGTCTAGATCGCCTCTTATGAACGGGACCTTCAGGAGACCACAAGGGTGACTCCGTGTCCTCCCTCCTGTGTCTGTGTGGACAGTGAGCCTTGAATGCCACAGCAAGCAGCTCCAGGCAGCAGGATCTGAACACTCCACAACAACCTTCCCTTGGTGTTTGGTTGATCATGGAGTGAGGACCTATTGGGGAGACAGATAAGAAAACTTAACAAACAGGCAGTGCATACCCATGAGGGAGCACATCTGGCATTCAGGTGTGTTTAGAGTTTGAAAGGTAGAAGATAATGCACTGGGCGTAGAGGGAAGAATGGATCACAGAACTCTGGGGACGGTGTGGAGGGAGGCTACCGAATCAAGACCATCTGTAGGCACCAGAGAGCTATTTGGTGACAATAGAGGGCCACTTACTTACATTCACAACTGTTCTGTGGTTGTTATTCATGGGATGTGGTTCTCAGAAGCGCAGATCCAGAAACGGGCCACCTCTCCTTGCCTGCTCTGGCTTCTTGGATCTCACCCAAGGAGGGCAGGACTCTCACTGAGTTTTCTCCTTCTTGGTAGCATGTTTTTTCCCTGCTTTGAATACTCATGAAAAGAATGTTTCTTCTAAGGAAAACATGTGTCAACAGAGATGTTACTGTCATGTCTCTGCCTTCATGCGCCTTCTTTGTTTTGACTAGTTGACTGGCCAGACACACCCTTGACCTTTCCCTCAGGAAGTTGGGATTTGAGCTGGTTCATATTCTGCTTTAATTTTGTTGGCTTTCAAAGCTGAGCATTCATGGTCTGTAATCTCTTCAGCAAAGTTTGCATATCATCTCTCGTTTTTAGCTCAGTAGTCAAAATGGCCTTTATACCTCTTCCCACCCCCACCTCCAAATGCCTTCATTCATCTATTCAGTTAATACTGCTGCTTCTCTACCACGAACCCAGGAATAAAACAAAATCCCTCCTCTCATGGAGCTTACATTCCAGGTGGAGAGCCAAGCAATAAGCAAATATTTTTATTTAAGTGGGATGTGAAGCAAATATATTTTGAGCTCATGGCCAATTTAACCTGACTTGTTTTTGAAACAACTTGCTGTGAGGAGAAGGACAGGAGTGGAAACAGAATAAGTTACAAAACTACTGGAGCAATCCATTCCAAATCCAGAGATCATTTATCAGTTACAAGGGCGATAGAGAAAGAGAGAGATTTGGGGCATGTGTGAAAGTTGAGCCTTCGATCCTCCCAGTAGATCCAGAAGGATGTAGGGAGAGGAGTCAGGATGCAGCCTTATACTGAAAGACGTAGATGAGCACGCCTAGCAGGCCTCCTGAGGGCCTTTGGGCTTCGGCCACGGCACCCAGGCCTCTTCCAGGAGCTTCAGGGGTGATAGGATAGGAAGCCTGACTTGAGGAAAAGATGTGTTTTTAGCCTGTCCTAGACAGTGTTTGAAACGACGGTAGATGTTTCACTGGACCAGGAGATAAGAACAGAACTCAATTACCTGGAAAAGCACTGCACACTCCTTCCCCTGGTTTCTCTCCCACGCAGTGTTTTGCCAGCATCCTTACAACAACAGTTGTCCGGCGTCTGTGTGAAGGGTTAATGGCAGCCCTCTCTGCTGCCCTCCATATTTTCAGTCAGTTGCATGCTCAGTCACTCAGTTCATGTGTGACTCTTTGTGACCCCATGGACTGCAGCCTGCCAGCCTCCTCTGTCCATGGGATTTTCCAGGCAAGAATACTGGAGTGGGTTGCCATTTCCTTCTCCAGGGAATTTTCCTGACCCAGAGATCGAACCCCTGTCTCCTATGTCTCCTTCATTGGCAGGAGTCACCTGGGGAGCCCCCTTCAGTCAGTTGTTGGGATCTAAATAACCAGCAGTGGGCCTCAGTCTTAAAGAAGGAATTGAGACTGTGCACAGCAGGAGTATGTGAATATATCTTGTAATTAAAATTGGGTGTGTTTTTTTTTTTACCCATTCCCTTGGTGCAGATGATCAAAACTTCTTTTTAGTTTCACTCGGAGAACACAATTAGTAGTGTATTCTTGGGGCATCCTTTTTACTGAACTTTTTATAAAATTAATCACTGGATTTCTGGTTTCCAAGCCCAAATCAAGCATTACCCAGGTATGGAGCTTGAGCCCACGTGGCCTGGTAGGTGGAGTGTTGGCGTGGGCCTGGGAGGGCTTTTGAGTTGTCCTATCTTTACATCTCACCCATGGTGTGGCCTGTGGCAAATTTCTGCTTCTGTCCCTGTGTTTTTACCCTGATTTGCCTACCAGGCACTTTCCTGCCCCTGCAAGTAAGTCTCTTAGTTCATGATTCAGGAGTGGCAAGCCTCAGCCTCTCATTTAGATGTGTCTAGAGAGGGGTGTTTTGCTTCACTGGAATCCAGGAACAAATAATGAAAAGTACACCAAGTACAAGGCCGAGGACAGACCAGGCACACTCTTATCAGTCATCTGAAATATGCACAGCCTTTCCAAGACAAATATGGACTCCTGTTTCTAGGAAAACACCAGAAAGTACTTATCAATTACCCTGTATATGGTTTGTGGAAAAAGACAACACCAGCCTACCCTGAAAGCCATAGCAAAGCAGATTCCTCTGGGCAACCGACAGCTGAAGACCGTGAGTTGGAGCCCAGCCTGTGGCCTGGGACTGGTCCACGGAGTCTCTCTCCTCCCTCCTGCGATGCCTGTGTCCCTCCCCGACACCAGGCAGCTGAGCTCCTCCTAGAAGATGGGGAGCCTGATGTGTTCTCACTCACAGTCAAACCTCTCACACTTCTTCCTGACCTTTTCCAAGTCCAGAGGTGTCTCTCCAGAAGAGATCCCTAGAAAAACAGGGTGACCCAGAGTAAGTCCAATAATAATAACAGTGACAAGAGTCACCATTGGTGGATAGCCCACATTCTGTCCAGCCCAGGCTTGATGGGCATAGTTTTGTTTGATCCTCGCAGCCATTCTGCAAGGTAGGTACTGTCATCCCATTTTACAGAGAGAACTAGAACTGGGGGTTGAAGAAGTGAACTGACTTGCCCATGATCACGTGTCTAGGAAATGGCAACGGTGAAGTTCTTGTTCAAAACTGGAGATTTTAACCACTTTCTTCCAAGTGCATTCACGGTGGGTACTGAATGTGGGTTTAATGCTGGTCAGCAGATTTATAGCATGTCCTGTATGAAGTGGCGTTTTTATCTCAGACAAGGAAGGAAGGGAAGTCATTTTAGCATTAGCATGTAACCTCTTTGCTTTTCTGTCCACCTTCCCACCCTAGGACTCAAGCACAGAGGGTACGGAAGCCACGCTGCTGCACAGGGCCCCAGGGCCTGCTTCCTCGCTACTCGGAGAGCCAGGCAGAGGGCCAGGAGCAGCTCTTCAAACTAACAGACAACATACAAGATGAATTGTGAGTTGCGTCCATGGGAAACCAGCCTTTTTGGTTCACCAGGTCATCTTCTCTGTCTCTGCGTCTGAGAAGTTTCTGTCCATTTCTGAGTATCATCATGACTCTGAGGCCTGGGAACTGGTCAGAGATTCCTTGGCCCAGATGGGTTTTTGTTTTGTTTTGTTTTCCTGCCACACCAGACAGCATGTAGAATCCTAGTTCCCCAACCAGGGATTGAACCCATGCACCCTGCATTGAAAGCAAGGAGTCCTAGTCACTGGACTATCAGGAAAGTCCCAAGCCCAGATGTTTTATACATTTAGATGTAACAGTGCTTCTCAAACTGAATTCCACAGCAGGACCTTAATGTTGGCATTCTCTTTCTAATTAGTTCAAAGAGAGAAGATAAAATGTTCTCAATCCAAAGATTTTTTCTTGCCCTGTAAAATTTTCCTAAACTTTGGTGTGCTGTTGTTGGCAGAAGAATGCTAGTTAAAACAAAACAGATTAACAAATAACAAACAACTAGTAGCTGAAAATTTTGGAAATGCAACGTTCTTAAGGTTGTTTTGCTACTCTTGAATGTGGAACCTTATATACTTAGGATCTTGTTATAATTTCAGTTAGTGAAGTTTTTCCTAATTGATATGTTTATTGTTGTGGAGTCGCTAACTCATATCTGACTCTTTGTGACCCCATGGACTGCAGCACACCAGGCTCCTCTGTCCTCCACTATCTCCTAGAGTTTGCTCAAACTCATGTCCATTGAGTCAGTGAGTATGCTGTTTAACCATCTCATCCTCTATTGTCCCCTTCTCCTCTTACCCTCAATCTTTCCCAGTATCAGGGTCTTTTCCAATGAGTCGGCTCTTCACGTTAGGTGGCCAAAGTATTGGAGTTTCAGCTTCAGCCTCAGCCCTTCCAATGAATATTCAGGGTTGATTTCCTTTAGGATTGACTGGTTTGATCTCCTTGTGATCCAAGGGACTCTCAAGAGTCTTCTCCAGTTGATATGATAGAATTCAGTATATCACTTTTTTGCAATATTCTTCCTTTAACATAAAATGCTCTATAACCTAAATAGATGTTAGAATCACCAGTCCAAAGAAAGCAGTTAGTTCTGCCCTAATAAATAGCAAAATGCTAGTTTAATTTCTTTGAATGCTTATTTATCTCAGGATAAACAAGGTAAGGAGGGTTTAGGACCATGAGGGATTTTGGGGGGTTTTTTTGGTTGATAAAAGGGTATCTGAAGTAGAAGTTAGCTCTTCAAAGAGTCTTCAGTGTCGTTGTTACCGATGTGTTAAGCTGACCTCATCTTATAGTTTCGTAGCAGTATTTGAATGGGAATATCGAAAGTCAAATCCAGAATTCATGTGTTGCTTACTGCATAGGATGGCATCTTCCTGGATGTGATTTTTTGTAATTCAAACTCCCTTTGTTACTGGAAGGTCTCTCAGTGATGGAGATGTATGACATTATGGTAGTCAGCTCAGGCTGCCAAAAACCAAATACCACAGACCAAGTGGCTTAAACAACAGAAAGTTGTTTGTCATAGTATTGAGGCTGGGAAGTCCAAGATCAAGGTGCCGACTGATTTGGTTCCTGGTGAAGGCTGTCTTTCCAGCTTGCAGATGGCCACCTTCTGGCTGTGTCCTCATATGGCAGAGAGAGGCTGAGCCAGATCTCTGATGTCTCCTATAAAGACACTAATCATAGAGAATCAGGGCCCCACCCTTATGACCTCATTAAAAGAAAAAAAGAACCTTTATTTTTTTTAATTATTTATTTTAGTTGGAGGATAATTACTTTACAATATTGTGATGGTTTCTGTCATACATTAATATGAATCAGCCACGAGTATACATGTGTCACCCCCATCCTGAAACCCCTTTCCATCACCCTCCCTACCCTATCCCTCTGGGTTGTCCCAGAGCACCAGCTTTGGGTGCCCTGCTTCATGCATTGAACTCACATGGGTCATCTGTTTTACATATGGTAATGTACATGTTTCAATGCTATTCTCTCAAATCATCCCACCCTCGCCTTCTCCCACTGAGTCCAAAAGTCTGTTCTTTACATCTGTGTTTCCTTGCTGCCTTGCATGTAGAATTGTCATTACCATCTTTCTAAATTCCATGCATATGCATTAATGTATAGTATTTGTCTTTCTCTTTTTTACTTACTTCATTGTATAATAAGCTCCATTTTTATCTGCCTCATTAGAACTGACTCAAATGTGTTCCTTTTTATAAATGAGTAATATTCCATTGTGGGTATGTGCCATAACTTCCTTATCCATTCATCTGCTGATGAACATCTAGGTTGCTTCCGTATCCTAGCTATTGTAAATAGTGCTACTATGAACGTTGGGGTACATGTGTCTCTTTAAATTCTGGTTTCCTTGGGGTGTATGCCCAGCAGTGGAATTGCTGGGCCTTATGACCTCATTTAACCTTCATTCCTCCCATGCTTCATACAGTCACACTGGGGTGAGGTCGTCAACATGGGAACTTGGTGGGGACATAATTCTGTCCATAGCATATGTCTCTCTACTCTTTTAGTCCAGCCTTAGCTCTGGCCATCGTGCCAATAGCCAAAATCCCCTGCGTTTCACTCCAGAAAGGACTTTATATTCCTGCTCTCCTTGGGTGAGTATCTGGTGCCGTCACTGCCCTTTATACACTTTACTGATGGAACTTTTCACCTTTGGATTGGAGGCTCAGAGAGTCATTCCTCAAGTCTAGTGAGACATGGTACAGAGTCTACTAGCATGGTGGCCCCATGAGGGCCTCAGTTTCTGTCTGATCCATTCACTGAAGAATCCTCAGTATGTGGAACAGTAGATGGCACTTATTAGGGACTCAACAGATATTCGCTGAATGCATGAGAGTTGGATGGTTATTGTACATTGTGCTTTTAATTTTCTCTCCTGCTTACCCTTCCTCAGGCTTCCCTGATAGCTCAGTTGGTAAAGAATCTGCCTGCAATGCAGGAGACCCTGGTTCAATTCCTAGGTCAGGAAGATCCACTGGAGAAGGGATAGGCTACCCATTCCAGTTGTTCTGGGCTTCCCTTGTGGCTCAGCTGGCAAAGAATCCACCTGCAATGTAGGAGACCTGGGTTCGATCCCTGGATTGGGAAGATCCTCTGGAGAAGGGAAAGTCTACCCACTCCAGTATTCTGGTCTAGAAAATTCCATGGACTGTATAGTCCATGGGGTCGCAAAGAGTCAGACATGAGTCGACTGAGCAACTTTCACTTTCACTCACCCTTCCTCAAGTCAAACCGTATCTGGTCCTCATGAAATTCATTTTCAATACAATGATATATGCCAGAAACATAAGGAGAAATTGTGTAGCATGGCTAACATAGGATTGCTCCCAGTGAAATACAAGCATTGAGCACAGAGCCATGGAAAACTGGAAGCCGGAATCAAAATGAAGTCAGTAAAACAGATTTCATGAAACTCTTGGAATTCATAAGAACTCAGAGAAGATGTTGGCATGAATGACTTCTGACTCTTAAGATGAAAACCATGTGTTGCTACCCCAGCTTGTGTTAAATCTTGCCCATGTACACTGGAGGAGCCACGTGACCATAGTCTTCCGCAGTGTACAAGGCAGGAGTCATCGGGAAACCTGGCACATATTTCTCTGAAGTGTCCTCAGTGGTCAGGCTGGGTCTTCATGTTGGAGGCATCACTTTGCAAAAAAAGGGGTTTTCAAGAAAAGCACAGGAGCGCCATAATATACCTCTGACTTTTATCCTAGAATCCTAATTAAAAACATGCTTAAAGACCTAATTATTTGCATATTTTCCTCCAGAGTTAACCCCTTAAAAGGATCTTTAATACCTTGCTCTACTGTTCTAACTAAATGTTTCCACATTTTTTTCCAGTTAGACTCACTGTTTCACTTCTGGAAAATATTGTGTAATTACTTCCCGATGCCATGAAAACCCCACAGAGTCCACAATGCTGTGGTTACTTCAACTTTGTTCTCCCAGATCAAGTTGCATTTAATTTTTTATTTTATTCAATTAATTAGTATTAAAAGGATAGTTGCTGACATATGATTTAAGGTCTGGTTCACTGTAAAGGCTTGAGTTTCTAATGAATCCAGTATTAACTCTGATATGTTGCAAAATTGCCATCACTTTCCATCTTTCTTAATTTTGGTTCTGAAATCGGATTCTGGGTTAAAATGATGGTAAAGGCAAATTTGTCCTATCAGATTACATTAATTTTTCTCTGTAACTGGTGTCTAGTATGTAGCCAGACACCTCATTTTCATTAAAAGAAAAAGAAAAAAGTACCTATTTTATTTCCAATACACCATCACAGACCAGATTCCATACTAGCAATGTAAGCACTAGGGTAGTTCTTCACCTTTTCCAAAAACTAAGTAGTTGTCATCACACACTGTTTTCTTGAGTTTATTTGACAACTTGATTGTATTTTTTTAATGTAGTTTTAGGAAATAATATTTGTGAGGTTTTTTTTTAAGAGATTATTCAGTGCTTTAAAGAAAGAATATTTAAGTTCTCTATCTCGGTTTTAATAGTTTGATAGATATACTTAAATATATTTGATTTCCTTTGTAATCCTAAGCATTTTATGCGTTTAAAATCAACATTATCCTTAGAAAGGAATTGTGGGCCTCCCCACAGTGCCAACAGGGGGAAAGGAGGGTCCATGATCCAAAAATGTTAAGAACGCCTGTTCTGATTAGGAGCCTTTCTAGATGTTTGAAATTTTTAACTATTCAAAATTATTAATTATTTGAGTGTCAGTAGGTTGCGCATAGGTAAAGAATCCTCCTGCCAATGCTGGAGACATAGGTTCCATCCCTGGGTCGGGAACATCCCCTGGAGAAGGAAATGGCAACCCACTCCAATTATTCTTGCCTGGAAAAACCCATGCATGGACAGAGGAGCCTGGCAGGCTGCAGTCCATGGGGTCGCAAAGAGCTGGACATGTTTGAGCACAACACAACACAACATGTGTGTTCCATAAACGTTAAAAGCTCCTGTTCTAATTAGAAATTAGGAGCCTTTCTAGATGTTTGACATTTTTAATTATTCAAAATTATTCTTTATTTTTTAGTATTGTGACACTGCTAACAAAGAGAGTCCTTATCCTTTAGACAAATACACAGGTTTATTTACAGAGAAGAGGAGAAGTAAGGAATTAACAGCAACAATTAAGCATCCTCAAGGGGCAGCTAGACCTGGAAAGTGGCTCCACATGACAGGGTTCCTGTATGTGACCTTGAAGGTGGTGTTTGTCTTTGGGGGAAACTTGAAAATCATGCACAGGAGGCCCCTTGAATCTAAGCAGCACCTTGGAGACTCACCCTGTGTCACTTGATCTCAGCTGAGTCAGGCTGCTTCCTTGTCCCTTTGGGTTATGCACTCAATTCTGTTTGTCTACTCCTCCTCTTTTTTTTTTTAATTCAAGAAAGTATAAAAAGGAAAACAAAAATAGCCTATAAACCCACTGGCCAGATTAGTCCTTTCTCTTTCTGATGAAATAAACTCATGTGCACAGTTATTAGCAAATTCAAAGAGTACAGAAAAAATCAAGAATAAAATTCTCCTTTCTTGCCCCCTTTGTATGCATACTGTGATATTTGATATATATACTCTTCTTAAGAAACTGCATATAGAAATAGAAGTTAGAACACTTTTATCTGAGCACAGGTTATATTGTTTATTCTAATAAACAGTATAATTTAATTTAACAGCATATAATTATAAATAAAAACCATAAAGTAATATATGCAATCTCAAAACAAAAATAAAAAGATCAGACATTTTGAGGAGTGGGATAGAGTTCATTGCTTGCATTTTCTAAACCAGGAAATTATCTGTCAATAATCATTGACACTCCTGGAATAAGACAGCTCCCAACTCTTCTGACTGTGAAATGCCTGTAAAGTGTGGAATAAACAGATATATAAATATTAAAAAAGTTGATAAAACAAAAACAAACAAAACCCCAAGAGAGTGGGAAAAAAAAGAAAGAAAATCGGTTGAAAAAGGTAATTGAATCAACTGGCAAATTTCTCTCCCCCTAAGGAGCAAATCAGTTGGTCATGAACCTCTTTCCCCTCGGCCTCTTAGAGGGACACAACATTTCTCCAACCTGCCGAAGTGAGGACTTGTAGACTCGCAAGGAGACCTTCTCCACAGGATCAGGATAACCTGGCGTTGTTGTCAACAGAAGAAATAACAACAGCCACCCTGGTTGGGCATGTAGATTGGTTCTAGTCATCACGGTGGCCCCTGAGAGGAGGTATGGTGATCCTCACTCTACACATGACAGCAGGCAGCTCTGAGCCAAGCCTTGTGGCTGGTGACAGGCAGAGCCAGCTGTCACTGAGGATCGGCCGGTCCCAATGGCACACTGGCCACCGTACTTGGAAATGACATTACTACCTGCCACATAGTGAGAGGGCTGAAGCTGTTGTTGACAGCAACTTTGGTGTTTGTGGTTTGGGATGCTGTTCATCATAGCGGAGCTGCTTCTGCAGTGTTGAACCTTGCCGGGCTCGCCCACTATTAGAACCCGTCATCTTGGAGAGGTGTAAGCCACGTGTCACAGCCTTCCTTTCTCTGAGAAGAAACTTTCTGAAGTTGGTCCCAAGGTCAAAACATCCTCTTTCTTCCCTTAAAGGAGAGTTATAAGTGAAACTTTTAACCAAAGTCTAAAAATCCTGATTTTCTTTTTTTTTATATAATCGTCCCTAGTGTCCACAGAACACCAGATGTCTTTCTGGTTCTCCGTATTTGAAGGGTACGACTTACCCAGAGGCTGTGTGTCTCTGGCCACAGTTTTTCACCCTCCCTCCTTCTGAGTTAATAACAGGTCAGAGGGTAGAAGGACACACTCAGGGTCCACCTGAGGCCACATGGCTTTTCTTCCCACGTCATCCTACAATGGTTTGTAATAGTCACCCATTCATGGGCCAAGAGCAGCCTACGTGAAGCGAGGGGAGTGTGGGTGTGTTTGGACTTGGCTTGTGTGAGGCCTTTGCCTCTCGAGTGACACAAAGGAAAGGAGCTCAGGCCTTCTGCAGGGGACAGCCAGGCAGGGAGGGGGATGCCACGCTGTGACAACGAAGTGACAGAGGTGGTGAATGAGACGAGAAGTGCTGGGAGCGCTCATGGGTTCAGCTTCTCTTGTCCCCTCGAGTTTTGGTTCCTCTCTCTCCATGACAGATTTGGGGTTGGTCTCCCTTACAGGAGGGGACCCATAATCTGGAGCTCAGTTTTAATTATTCTTTGTTGTGGTTTCTAGACTTCGTGTGTATGTGTGTGTAATATATGCTATTATGATGAAACCTAAAGTGTTAGTTCTTGGTTGTGAAAGTTCCAGGGAAGCGTTGAGAAGAAAATGGAGGGAGATACGGCTATTGGCTAAGTCGGTGTCCAGGTTCTTGCTCAGACCGAGGGCTGTGACCCTGGCACTCTGGCTGAGTCCCCACTGTCTCCCTCTCCCCTCCTCTCAGTTATACCCTTGGCTCCAATCTGCTTTTGGTTTGAAAAGACTAGAACACGTCATGTAAATGTCCAGAACTTACTGTCTGTATTAGCTGCGGGGTATGAATGGGCTCCTGGGCTCACAGAAGAGAGATATGTGCGGATTTACAAACCGTTCCCCTCCCCTCACATTTCTATAATGGACATGAATTCTTTTGACGTTGAATTTTGGCTGTGAATTTACTGACTTTGTGATGGAAGCTGGTGGGTAGCATCATCTCTCTCAGATGAAGAAACTGAGACACAAAGACAGCAGCTGGCCCTGCCAGAGCTGCCTCACCCAGAGGGTCTCCCTGCCCACTCAGCATGTGTCCCCTCCACCGTGTGGGATGGCTCTGAGTCAAGCATCCCAGCTCAGAGCCACCCTTCCTCCTCCCTTCCACCCAGAAGTTGTGCTGGCTGGACAGAGGACTTGCACCATCTGTGGCCTCTTAGAAGGAAATCTGTTTTAAAGAGGCCCACTATGGAGAGGGCTCTAATAATGTCAACCACCCAGGTGAGGGGTATCAGAACAGCTGCCCCGATGGAAAGACCTCAGCCCTCTTAGAGGCTGTGCATAAATGTCAGCATCAGCAGGTACCAAACAGGAGAGGGGAGACGTGGACGATGGGACAGAAGTTCTGCCTCCTGTGCTGGACCAGATGAAAGAGAACAGTCCTCAACTGGATTTTTAATGTCCATCCTGCCCTCGCCCTAATCGTGGTGGCTGGCTCTGGGGAGCTCCCCTTAGAACCTGTTCCAGCCTCAGTCGCCACGTGCCCAGCCCACCCATGCTCAGAAGCCCTGGGCCATTTTCAGTTTTTAAGCTAGTTTTCTGGCAAGTTCCAGCCAGCCCCCAGTCCTTCCCTTCTGTGTCAGGAAGCTTTTATCATCTCTGTCTGTCTCTCTCCCACCCTGTCTTCCACTGGACAGCCATCTGAGGTTTCACTCGGCCTCTGTAAGTAGTGCTGTTGCCCCCTGGACACCATCCGAGCCTGGGACGTGGGACATTCTCTGCTGAGTGGCCTGAACACCAAAAGCTGCTGGGTATTTCTCCTTTTGGCATTGAGACTTTACAAGTCTACATTCTTGGCATTGCCAACCAGTCAGAATAGAACAATAAACCCCAATTTTTTGTCATGTGAGGCTACAATTAAAATGGCAGCTGGAACCAGGCAGAATTTTACTGAGTGCTAAGGGGGTGGCCGACTCAGTGGTGGGTGCTCAGGGAGACATGGGAGGGGGGTGGACTTTAAGAATACATCAGCTTAGCCAGAGAGCTGCATACTTATCCAGGACACACAATGAGAACAAACCAGTGCTTAGCAGTGCTCTTGAAGGTAAGCAAGGAAGCATTCAAAAGTGGGAGTGGGGTTGAGTGTTTCTGGGGAAGCTTCAGAGAGACGTTGGAACTCGTGAATCCTCAGGCTTGAGGAGGAGGTGGAAGGGATAAGGGATGAGGTGTGTTCAGAGTCGGGGGCTCTCTGAGCCCAGAGGCGAGCGGGCGCCTGGAGCCAACTTGGGATGGAGAGGGAACCAGCCTGTCCAGCTATGGGCAGGCCTGCTCTGTCCCATCAGAGTTTGGCGACCGCTGACCCCAGAACAAAGCCATCCTGGGACCCAGTCCCCAAGCCGTTCCAGGGGAGCTGTGGCTCCGAGCAACTGCGATGTGGCAATTCCTCTCAGGACATCGGATCCCAGGGGGCCAGGGCCTGACAGCCAGCCTCTCGTCAGCTCTTAGTATTCCTGCCGTCAGCTCTTAGTATTCCTGCCGTCTTTCCCTGTTCCCCAAAGTGGCCGCTCCATTGTGGAAGGCTGTCACAAGAGGCGGAGGAGGCAGCCAGGCCTGGGAGGGCTGTCACAGCCGTTTCCAAGGGTCACTGCTCTTCATTGTAGCCCAGCTGAGAGCTTTGACGCGCATAAATTCCCACTTTAAATCCGCGGCTCCAGGGAAGGAGATTTCTTTTATTTTTTTCCTGAGTGGCCTCGAAGCCTCTAGAATTGATGGCTGAGAGTTATGAAAATCAGGATTATAGCTTTCCCTGAGAAGCACACTTCCTAACAACTCATGAAGTTCTGAGAACGTGGCGGTGGTCTCACCAGTCAGCCCCCTGTCCCTCAAGGTGTTAGGCTGAGACCAGGCCACCTCCTATTAAAACCATGACAGAAAAGCAGCAGACATAGATGTGCAGATAGAGAGGGCATGGCATCCTCTCACTCGTCCAGTTTGCTGACCCATTTAATGCTGCTCCCCACTTCCACTTCCATCACCCCGCCCCTCCCCTACCCTGCCTTCACAGCAAAGCTTCTCAGCTGCTATTTCATCAACAGACCTTTCAAAGCATTGTGTTTTCTTCCTCTCTTTTGCCCAACAAAGCACTGTTATGGTTTTCTTTAAGCTTCGTCCTATGAAAAGGCCATAAAACTATTTTCTCTCATTGATACAGTTGGTCCTGTTCATCGAGCCCCCTGTGTAAGGGCCCTTTGCTATGCATGCCGGCCTCGCAGCAGCCCTGAGAGGCCAATGCCACTTTTATTCCTAACTGACAGACAAGGAGACGGGGGCTCAGAGTGGGTGAGCCACCCACCCATGGGGCATTGAGCAAGGGAGCCTGGCTGTAAGGTCTGTCCCCAGAGACCAGGGCCCACACGGAGCCTCAGCCCTGCCTCGAGGAGCAGCCCTGAAGTCCTGCGTGCCCTCCTCACTCCCCCTCTCCCTCCACAGCTTCATCGCAGTGGAGAACATCGACAGCTACTGCGTGCTCATCTCCTCCAAGGCTGTCTACTTCCTGAGAAGCGGGGACTACGTTGACCGAGAGGCCATTTTCCTGGAGGTCAAATATGACGATCTCTACCACTGCCTCGTCTCCAAAGACCACGGGAAAGTGTACGTGCAGGTCACCAAGAAGGCTGTGAACACGAGCAGCGGCGTGTCCATCCCGGGCCCTTCTCACCAGAAGCCTATGGTGAGTGCACACCTGACCCGTCTCCCAGGCCCGCCACTGCCCTGCTGATGCTTCTCAGTGGAAAGGCGTTTGCAGCACCTGAGGCTTAGGCCTGGCTGCTGTGAATCCCCAGGGGTCCTGCTTCTTAGTCCCGCAGACAGAAGGTGCTCAGTGTGGTAGATGCGGTGGTGCTGCCCTCTCAGCTTCACTGCTGCTGACCCTAGGCAGGTTGCTCAACACTTGAGCCCTGGTTTCCCCTCCTTACGGTGCAGGTAGGATTCCTGCCTCTGAGCAGCTGTGAGGACCAGCTGATACAATGCATGCGGCTGTTTTATTCCTAAAATGGGCCTCTTCAGTGCATCGGATCTAAGATGTTAGAGCACATGCTGGCTTCTTCCTAACTTCCCCTCTAGAATAATTGGAAGCTAACTTTTTTCGTGCACCAAGAAGCAATATGTAGCATAGGTCCCTGCCCAGGGTAAAGCTCAATAAATATTCATAGACAAAATTTACACTTTGCCTCCAAAGGCTACAAGATACTGTTATGGCAGGACTTTATTAAATAATGCCATTCCTATTAATAACCAACATTCAGTAAGGGCTTACTATGTGCCAGGCTGGATTCTGAATACTTAAAGATTATTTAATGTTGTACTGTTATTTCCCCCACTTGACTGGTAAGGAGGCTTAGTTAGGACAGGTGGCTTGCTCAGGGTTATCTGGCCAACACCAGAAGGAGCTGGGGTTCAAAGCCACGTGCCTGCAAGTCACCAGAGCTGGTGGCCTGGACCAGGTCACTGCTTCTGCTCAGAGCTCGGCAGAAGCCCATGTGAGGGGACCCCATCTCCAGCCATGTTCTCACTTGGAATCTTTTCAGGAACCCCAGGTGTTAGCTCTGCTCATCTTTCACCTGGAATGCTAGGATTTTCAAGCCTGCATTCGAGAATGACATACCATTCAAAATGGCCCTGCTTATCTCAGTCTTTCTGTGATCAGAAACCGCAACCAGCCTGATTGGGCCTCTCTCCCTTGACCTTCTCCCTGCCCAGGAATGCGCTTGGGTTTGGTTTGGCTTGTGTGGGCTCCCCTGGGGTCATTGGCTTAGGTTAGGGCTGGTAGATTAACTGAGTTAACACCCAAAAGCCTGAGTATTTCCACAAGTTCCTTTTGGAGGTGGGGAGCCTTGCCCAGCTGCCCTTTCACCCTTTCAAGGCAAGCAAGCTTGCTCCATAAGAAAGGCCTCAAGGCGTTTGTGTGCTTTGAACATCAGCAGACTTTATTTTTTTTTTCTTCTTTATTTTATTTTTAAACTTTACATAATTGTATTAGTTTTGCCAAATATCAAAATGAATCCGCCACAGGTATACACGTGCTCCCCATCCTGAACCCTCCTCCCTCCTCCCTCCCCACACCATCCCTCTGGGTCGTCCCAGTGCACCAGCCCCAAGAATCCAGCCCCAAGTATCGTGCATCGAACCTGGACTGGCATCTCGTTTCATACATGATATTTTACATGTTTCAATGCCATTCTCCCAAATCTTCCCACCCTCTCCCTCTCCCACAGAGTCCATAAGACTGTTCTATACATCAGTGTCTCTTTTGCTGTCTCGTACACCGGGTTATTGTTACCATCTTTCTAAATTCCATATATATGCGTTAGTATACTGTATTGGTTTTTTTCCTTCTGGCTTACTTCACTCTGTATAATAGGCTCCAGTTTCATCCACCTCATTAGAACTGATTCAAATGTATTCTTTTTAATGGCTGAGTAATACTCCATTGTGTATATGTACCACAGCTTTCTTATCCATTCATCTGCTGATGGACATCTAGGTTGCTTCCATGTCCTGGCTATTATAAACAGTGCTGCGATGAACATTGGGGTACACGTGTCTCTTTCCCTTCTGGTTTCCTCAGTGTGTATGCCCGGCAGTGGGATTGCTGGATCATAGGGCAGTTCTATTTCCAGTTTTTTAAGGAATCTCCACACTGTTCTCCATAGTGGCTGTACTAGTTTGCATTCCCACCAACAGTGTAAGAGGGTTCCCTTTTCTCCACACCCTCTCCAGCATTTATTGCTTGTAGACTTTTGGATCACAGCCATTCTGACTGGTGTGAAATGGTACCTCATCAGCAGACTTTAGATTTGAGTCCCAAGTCTTTGTTCTCACTTGCTCTCACCTCAGCTGATCCTCACACCTCGGAGCACAGCGGTTTCTCAGTTACAGGGAGTCCTGAAGGTCGGGGGATTGTGGGTCGACTGCACAGGCACCCCGGGGTCCACCCCAGACCTCAAGTCGGCATAAACTAGGAGTAGGGCCCTGGGGATCTGTTTCTTGGAACTACACCCACGCTGTTGAGATCCACAGTCAGGCTGGGAGCTGCTGCCTGGGTGGATTTCAGTGGCTCGTGTCCTGTACGTCTGTTTGGTTCCCCACTGTGGGGGCGAGTTACTCATTCTGTCCTCTTCCTCAGGTCCACGTGAAATCAGAGGTCCTCGCTATCAAGTTATCACAAGAAATAAACTATGCAAAGAGCCTTTACTATGAACAGCAGCTGATGTTAAGACTCAGTGAAAACCAAGAACAGTTGGAGCTGGACTCCTGAGAAACCCCAGCTGCTGGAGGGACATTCCCAAAGACAGACCCCCCACCAATCAGGAGGAGAGAGGCCCATGGGCTTGGCTTCAATTTGAGGAAACCAGAATAAGGTTTGGGGGATGATATCAAGAGGGGAAGTAAATACTGATGAGGGGGTGCAGATGGAACTGTATTCATTTGTGGGGCAAGGGATTGCTTTAGATTATGGGGAGGTAATTTGTAAAAGACATTGGTTGGATAACGTTTGAAAAAAAAAAGCGTACCAAGATCAATCTAATTTTTAGATTGCCCTGTATTTTGTTAACATGTATATATTGATAAATATACAACTGTGTGTTTGTAAATATATAGAAGTGTTTCTGAACAGGGACTATGATGTGTGTAAAGGATTGTTAACTGTAAAGTAATATAAAATTATATTGGATCTTCTATTGCACTAATTCTACATGTCTAATTCAGGGTACTATCCATGAAGAGGGATTCTTGCAAGTTGCAGAATGTTATGTCTTAGTCTGGGAAACGAGGGTATTCACAGTCGGGTGGGCTGAGGTGAGGTGCCGGGTACGTCGAGTGACACCTTTGACACCTGCATGCGTCCAGGCAGCAGCAGCGAACCAAAGTGTCCAGACCTAGAGCTGGCCCTCAAAAAGGCCTAGGGGAGTGACTCAGATGCATCTTTTATTGATTTCTCCTCCAGTTTAAAGATGGTTCTTAGAGTGTCACAGATTATTTTTATCTGCCTAAATCTCTGGCTCTCTCCTGACTGGTCTTGCCAAAGTTTGCGGTGTGTTCTGTTAGCACACGTGCACACACACCAGCATTGCAAGTTTTTCTTGGGTTATTATCATAGAGGCCAGTCTGAAACATTGGTAGACTCTGGTAACTTAGAAGGGGGAAAAGCCCTGCAGAACTGGGTGGACAAATCAGAAGTCCAGAAACTTAGCAAAACCCACAGTAAGAATGTCTTCCCTCCTGAGCAGCAGTCCGAGGGGAAGGACCTAGGACTCTCTTCTTCCTAATAAAGCCGCAGGCAGACTCTCAGCTCTGCAGTCCTGGGGACCTGGTGACAGTAACACTGAGATGAGAAGGAGAGAGTCCAAAAAGGGAATGAAATCTTGAGTATTAAAAAGCTGTTTTTGTAAGTTTGAGGCCAAGATTTGGCCAAAATAACTCTTGCCCTTGGTTTTAAATTCCAAACAGTGGCAAGGCCTTGAAGTGAGTTCCCTCTTCTTCCTGGGTCTTGTTTGCAGGGTTTTCTCTTTTCTGTATGGAATAACCAAGTTGGGGAGGGGTAGGCTTCACTCTGGAATGAATGACTAGACTTGTGATTTTTTAAATTTTTATTTTAATAAATCTACTCAGTCTGTACAACCATGTCTAACGTAGCTGAGATCTAAAAAGACCAAGGGGATCAGTGGATGTGTGGAAGGTTTTGGGGTTTATAACTCATGACCCAGATCCTTCCAAGACACAAATGAAGCTAATCTGTCTTTCTTCCCCCCGCTTAGGGTGTGTGTGTGTGTGTGTGTGTGTGTGTGCGCGCGTGCAAAAAAAACAGGAAGGGAGCTTTCGTCCAGTGCTTAGTGCTTTGGCAAAGCAGTGTCTTCAAGGCTCGTCTTGAGCACCAGGATTTATATGTGGTCTTCACTGAACTCTGTCTTCGTGGCCAGCAGGGTTGAAACCTGGCTCTTGAAGGAGGTGCGTTTTTGGTTGTTCGGTTGGTTGGTTTTGCCAGGCGGCCATTGTGGCACCAGGTGCTGCCTCCTGCAGGTTTCTCATCCTCTTCAACAGCCTCGTGCCCTGCACCCCACAAGTGTGGCTTGTGGTTTTTGTCACCAGTCACCCACTGCCTGAGATGATGATCTCCTAAGAATGAGACTCTCGGAGGATTGATTATTTGCATCAGTGAGCCTTCTGTCACTTTCTGGAGTGAAGTCACTTGGAAGTTCTGTTGGATTGAGGAGCTTGGTGTTAGGATTATAAAGGAAATTTGCCTTGGGGCCCAGTGGCACCCAGCATCCTCTGCCCATGGGAAGTTGGTTGAGGGCTGCGCTGTGGAGCGGTGCTTCCCAGAGACTCCAAGAGGGTGCTCAGATGCCCTCCTCCCGGCCGCTTTCTGATCTCATCAACCCTTGAAACAGTGGCTCAGCTCCTAATTGCACAACCTCCTCTGACATTGTGCCTTAGAAGAGGCAGATGTTAAAATGGGATCCGAAGACCAAACGGGGTGAGGTTGGGGTTGGTGGGTGCCAACTTAGCTTCTCAAACTCCCTCTGCCCTCTCAGCCCTCATGCCAGGCGTGGGGTAAGGTTTCAGGGGCTCTGGAGAGTTTCCTGGTTTGCCTGGAAAACATCCAAAGCTTTAGAGGAAGCAGGCCCTGGCTATGGCTGCTAAAGGCCCCCATTTCCTTTAAAATCAGTGTTTAGCCAGAGATGGCCGAGACTTTGTTACAATAATTTTCTACCGATTTTCTTGCTGCCTCAAGTACCCAATTCCACTCCCAGGAAGAAAAATAAATTGAATCAGGAGAAACCAGACCAGCAGAAAGCAAACTCCCCTTGATGCCCTAACCCAGCACATCCAGCTACATCGCTGCCTGATCAGAGCTGCTTTTGTTCGCCCACCAGAAAGGTTGACCAGTCAGTGCTTCCTGCACCCGGGCCCGCTCACTGCCAACCCAGAAACGGAAACACGGCCTCTCATCAGTTTGAGCGCCTCACCCGCCTGGTGGTGAGGATGCAGCTCAGAGTTCGGACGACTCCTGGGCCACTTTGTTTGTAAGCCTCATCTGTGCCTCAAAATAGCATAGCAGCTGCTTATAAAATCCCCAAAATAAAGTTCTGGGTCACCGCTGTGTGAGCACCCTCACAGCCACCAATCTGTTGCGACTCTAAAATCTGTTCATGTCAAGTCGTTCTTTCTCTTCCTGTGGAATAAAATGCTCTGTTGACTTCCAAACATGTTGTTTCCTTCTAGTTTCTTGCTGTCCCGTAGATTCTAGAACTGTTGCCGATGACAAATGCCAAACATCTGAAGGTGTTCACAAGCACACGCAGCCTCTCCCTCACTCCAGGGAGGCGCGTTCCCAAGCCAGCCCTGCACCTTGGGCCTTTGCCTAACTTCCTGTCTGCCGGGCCCAGGCTTGGTGCTGACCGCACTCTCCCCACCTCTGTGAGGTAACCGGTCCAGGCCCTGGCAGGATGAAAGGTGTCATGTCCTAGAAGGAAACTGCAGGAGGAGCAGGTTTGGTCATGTTCACGGTGCCTACTTGGGCTTCCCTGATGGCTCAGTTGGTAAAGAATCCACCTGCAGTGCAGGAGACCCCGGTTCAATTCCTGGGTTGGGAAGATCCGCTGGAGAAGGGATAGGCTACCCACTCCAGTATTCTTGGGCTTCCCTGGTGGTTCAACTGGTAAAAAATCTTCCTGCAATGTGGGAGACCTAAGTTCAGTCCCTGGGTTGGGAAGATCCCCTGGAGAAGGGAAAGGCTACCCACTCCAGTATTCTGGCCTGGAGAATTCCATGAGCTGCGTAGTCCATGGGGTCGCAAAGAGTCAGACACGACTGAGTGACTTTCACTTCATAGTGCCTACTTGGTATTACTGGACAGGCCAGGAAGGCAGCTGAGCAGGCACTGGAGTGTGGAGTTCCAGAGATGAGTGCAGGCCAAAAGCACAAGACTGGGAGTCGTCGTGCAAGTGACAAGTGGAGCCTGGATGGAATCCTCAAAGGAGTGGGTGGAGGGTGGGAAGGGCAAAGAAAAGAGACCCTGATCTGAGTCCCGGCGTCCCCGAAGTTTAAGAGTTTAGGCAGATGGAGAGGAGCAGCGCCTTCCAGAGACGGATGTGCAGCTGGGAGGGTGTGGGTCCTAGAAGCAATTGTAGACACCAAAAGAAGAAGAGGCTTCCCAGGTGGCTCAGTGTAAAGAAACCGCCTGCCAATGCAGGAGCCGTGGGTTCAGTTCCTGGCCTGGGAAGGTCCCCTGGAGAAGAAAGTGGCAACCCACTCCGGTATTCTTGCCTGGAGAATCCCATGGGCAGAGGAGCCTGGTGAGCTACAGTCCAGCGGGTCGCAAAGAGTCAGACACGACTGAGCGACTGAAACAACAGCAAAAGGAAGAAGAAGGGAGCCTGCTGCAGAATATGCGTGTTGAAACTTTTAAACATCAGATTTTAAATGTTTGCAAACATACAAATACAAAACAAAAACATAATCTCATATCCATGTTATAGCATATAAGGATAACCTCATGGATGGATGTTCTCATGTGATTAGATACAGACACGGAACACAGACAGATACAGTCATATATCATTCCCAACATTTGTTTTCATGAAGTTGAAATTGTATACTTTTCTGCACCTTCTCAGTGTTAGCTTCAGGTTGGTATATTGCTGTTTTCTTAAATGCAGCACAATTGTTGGTGTAACTGTTGTGTGCGAACTCAGAGATTCCCATATTGGAGGGCAATCACTGCATTCTCAGGCTACCCAGCCCACTAAGAACAGCCTACGAGAGACACCCTTCTACTTAGGTGCTTATGCACTAGTCTTATTTCTGGGCAGTAGATTGCAAGCAGCCAGTGGTCTCCATGGATACACACAAGATCACTTTCCAAACCTGTTGCTGGGGATGTGGAGGGCTGTGGCCCATCTAAGTGCCCTCTCCTGGCACTCCTGCCAGAAATGTTAACCAGTCTGAAAGGGGTCTCAGTCTCATCTCATTCTTTCTTTAGTGAATTACCAGCAGTGAACCTATCTTTTCAATTTTTGTAGGAATTTAAGTTAGGAATGGCTGTGGAATTATAGCAAAAGTCCCTTCACAGCATCTATTATTATGACCATATTGTTTCTTCTCCTTTAATTTTTTAAAAATGGGATACATTGATAGATTTCCTGGTATTATACCACCCTTAGTCTCTTGGAATAAGCCCCATTTGGTCATAATGTTATTGTTATTCTTTTGATACATTCCGTGATTCTTTTTGCTAGTATTTTGAGTCTTTGCATCTTTATAGTGAGAGGAGGGTCTCTAAGTTTCTCTTTTCATAGCATCTTCATCAGATTTTAGAATTAAAATTGTGCTCCTTCCTAAAAGGAGGACTTCCCTGGTGGCTCAGATGGTAAAGCGTCTGTCTACAATGCGGGAGACCTGGGTTCGATCCCTGGGTTGGGAAGATTCCCTGGAGAAGGAAATGGCAACCCACTCCAGTACTCTTGCCTAGAAAATCCCATGGATGGAGTAGCCTGATGCAGGCTACTCCGTCCATGGGGTTGCAAAGAGTTGGACATGACTCAGCGACTTCACTTTCCTTCCTTTCCTTTCCTAAAAGGAGAACTCTCCACCATTTTCTGTGGCTTGCAATACTTAAGTTATGATAGAATATACAGTTCTAGTTTTCCAAAAATTAGGTGCAAGTCGGCTGCAAACCCTTGTGCTGTGCTATGCTCAGTTGTGCCCAACTCTTTGCGACCCCATGGACTGGAGCCCGCCAGGGTCCTCTGTCCATGGAATTTTCCAGGCAAGAATACTGGAGTGGGTTGCCATTGCCTTCTCCAGGGTATCTCCCCAACCCAGGGATTAAACCCGTATCTCTTGGGGCTCCTGTACTGGCAGGTGGATTCTTACCACATGCCATCTGGAAAGCCCCAAACCAAACCCATCAGTCTCTAGAAGCTTTTTCAGTGGTTCCCTTTAATCTTCATTCCCCACCCCACCAACGTGTGTGCCCTCTGCTAACTGGAGTATTCAAGGTTTCTATTGCTTCATATGTCAGTTTTGGTAGCTTATTTAAAAATCATCCAATTCTCTTATGTTTTTTACATTTGTTGCCAGACATTTATATGTATTCACCAAAGATTATTGTAATACCTCTTGTCTCAGTCATTTCTCCTTTCTCATTCCTAATCTTGCATATTTTTACTTTTTTTTTCACAACTAAGTTTTTGAGGAAATTGCTGTTCTTTTCAAAGGAGGGATTTGGGGCTGTTTTCTCTTTACTTCTTTGTTTTTATTATTCTATTGATTGTACCTTTAATCTTTTGTTCCTGCCACCTGCTTGTTTTGGTTTATCTTTACTGTTCTTTTCTTGCTTTCTAAGATAGGTTTTTCATTTCGTTTTTTTTTCTCACCTATCTTCTTGAATAATGATGACATTTCAGGGTTATAAATTTTTTTCAAAATGCAGCTTTATCCCATAAATTTTGATATTAAGTGTTCTTAAGTTGCTTTCTGTGTAGTTTTTAATTTACTTTTGATTTCTTCTCTCATCTAAGACCTACCTAGGAGTGTGTTTTTAATTTTTAAATATTAAAGAAGTATCCTCCTTAAATTAGCTATTTTAAATTTTACTGGTTTATAATCAGTGAAAGAGGAGAGTGAAAAAGTTGGCTTAAAGCTCAACATTCAGAAAACTAAGATCATGGCATCTGGTCCAATCACTTCATGACAAATAGATGGGGAAACAGTGGAAACAGCGTCAGACTTTATTTTTGGGGGGCTCCAAAATCACTGCAAATGGTGATTGCAGCCATGAAATTAAAAGACGCTTACTCCTTGGAAGGAAAGTATTGAAAAGCATATAGCATATTGAAAAGCAGAGATATTACTTTGCCAACAAAGGTCCGTCTAGTCAAGGCTATGGCTTTTCCAGTGGTCATGTATGGATGTGAGAGTCAGACTATGAAGAAAGCTGAGCACTGAAGAATTGATGCTTTTGAACTGTGGTGTTGGAGAAGACTCTTGAAAGTCCCTTGGACTGCAAGGAGATCCAACCAGTCCATCCTAAAGGAGATCAGTCCTGGGTGTTGATTGGAAGGACTGATGCTGGAGCTGAAACTCCAATACTTTGGCCACCTCGTGCGAAGAGTTGACTCACTGGAAAAGACCCTGATGCTGGGAGGGATTGGGGGCAAGAGGAGAAGGGGACGACAGAGGATGAGATGGCTGGATGACATCACCGACTTGATGGACATGAGTTTGAGTGAACTCCAGGAGTTGGTGATAGACAGAGAGGCCTGGCATGCTGTGATTCATGAGGTCACAAAGAGTCTGACACGACTGAGTGACTGAACTGAACTGAATCAGCAAATATAACCTTAAGTTTTCTACGTCTAAAAAAAATCCGTTGTGGTTTCTTTTTGTCCAATTACTTGATCAGTTTTTATAAATGTTCCATGAGCATATGAAACAAAAATATCCTCTTTGAGGCTTGTAAAGAAAGATCAGTAAGTAGGTAGGTAGGATAGAAGGATGGATGGATGGACAGACAATGGGAAGGACAGATAGGTACATACACACTTACCGATAGAAGTTTACAGACTATATTAATCAAAACCTGTAAGACTTTATTTATTTTTCTGTAAGAGAGCCCTGACCTGTGTCTTGCGAGTGGCCCAAGAAGCAAGTTCTGTGTAGTCCTCCCAAACAGCAGTGAGAACTTAAACAAAGCGAGCAGAAAGGAGAAAGAAGAAAACACAGCATCCTCATTTAAGCTGCCTCCAGGTAATCCTGCTGGAACTGTAGAAGGATTTGATGCTGGAACAATGGTCCTGGGCCTGCCTACCTCATGCTCTCAGGCCGGGCCCCCTTGTCCCCACTAGTGTAACAGGCCCCGCTGTGTCCTTACTGGTGTAAACAGTTCCCAGCCGGTAGTGAAACTTCACACCTCAGGCTTACTCTGGTCTGACTCCAAAGCACAAAAAAAGTCGTGGGTACATTTTATCTTGGAGGAAGTGTGCGGATCTCGGGCTGCAAGGCCCTTGGAAACCCCGGAAGGGGGTGGTGTGGGGAGGAGAGGGAAGGGGGAGGAGAGTGCTGACTTGACTCCCAGGGCATTTAGGGGGAAAAGCGCTGCCTTTGGGGCATGTTTTCCTGGGACACCTTACCTCAGGGGTACACAGAGACTTCTAGGAAGTTGGGCCAAGCCTACAGAAAGGCACCTCTCCATTCTGCTTGATGGTTTGTATACAGAGACTGCCCATCGCCAAGTATGTTCCCAGACAACACAGGTAACTGTTGCCAAAGTCACTAAGTCCCTGTCCCTCCAACAACAAGAAGGCACTGCCAGCCTTCCTGGGGCCAGAGATATGCAGCGAGTGGGGCTACAGTCCACGGGGTCATTGAGAGTCAGACACGGCTGAAGTGACTGAGCACTTCATGTAAGATTAACATCTCCAGAAATACTTCTCTGGCTGCAAAATGGAGAATGAGTAGCATGATTGAAGAGAGGAAGGAAGGCCACTGCAGCAGTCCAGGTAAGAAATGATGACAGCGGGGAAGGCGCCAAGAGGGCGGAGGAGTAGGACGGGGAAAACACTTTCTCCCCCACAAATTCATCAAAAGAGCATTTAAACGTCGAGTAAATTCCACAAAACAACTTCTGAATGCCGGCAGAGGACATCAGGCACCCAGAAAAGCAACCCAACTCCTCAAAAGGAGGTAGGAAAAAATATTAAAGACAATAAAAGAGACAAAAGAGGGAGGGACGGAGTTCCGACCCGGGAAGGGAGTCTTAAAAAAAGAGAGGTTTCCAAACACCAGGAAACCTTCTCACTGCCGAATCCGTGCCGAGCTTTGGAAGCACAGAGGACAACATAACAGGGAGAAAAAATAAATAAACAATTAAAACTCGCAGATTGCGAGCCCTACAGTAACTCCTCCAGCGGAGAAGCAGCGCAGACGCCTGCATCCGCCATTAGCAAGCGGGGGCTGGGCAGGGAGGCGCGGCGCGGGCTGCACCGCTGAGAGTAAGAATCTGGCCTGAATACCCTGAGCACTATCTGAGCGAAATAATTTGGGCTAGCAAACCAGACTGTGGGATATCTACCATGCGAAAAGCCAGCCCTAACCTAAGACACCGCCAGGCCCGCCTACGGAACAAAGGACTAAACAGAGGTAGCCGGCTGCAAACCTTCCCCCTCCGGTGACAGGCAGCCAGAGCCGGAAGGGGGCAATCGCAGCCCCAGAGAGACATTATCTATAAAACTGGCTTCTTTGCTAACTAAAACTTATTGGGGGTCTGGACGGTCAACATCTGCCTGAGAAGGTGCGCCGGTTTTACACCCAGATAACCAAGTGGCGGGGAGGCGATAAGTCGCAGCATTGGCGCTCGCCAAACACCTCATCACCTGAGCTGCTCGGACCTGGGAAGAGCACAAAACGCAGCCCCAACTGAGTCTGCGCCTCTGAGGACTACCTGAGTGCCTGAACCTGAGCGGCTTGGACCTGGGAGGTGCATGCAACCCAGGGCCAGCCTCGGATTGTTCCCGGCGGAACAACCTAGAGCCTGAGCAGTGTGGGCAGGGAGGCTACACGCGCCGTGAGCGGGGGCAGACCCAGTGTGGCTGAGGCACTGCGAGCGCACGCCAGTGTCATTTGTTTGCAGCATCCCTCCCTCCCTCCCCATAGCACGACTGAACAAAGAGAAGAAATACAGCTCCACCCACCAGAACACCGACACAAGCTTCCCTAACCAGGAAACCTTGACAAGCCACCTCTACATACCTACACACAGCGAGGAAACGCCACAATAAAGAGAACTCCACAAACTGCCAGAATACAGAAAGGACTCCCAAACTCAGCAATTTAAACAAGATGAAGAGACAGAGGAATACCCAGCAGATAAAGGAACAGGATAAATGCCCACCAAACCAAACAAAAGAGGAAGAGATAGGGAATCTACCTGATAAAGAATTCCAAATAATGATAGTGAAATTGATCCAAAATCTTGAAATTAAAATGGAATCACAGATAAATAGCCTGGAGACAAGGACTGAGAAGATGCAAGAAAGGTTTAACAAGGACCTAGAAGAAATAAAAAAGAGTCAATATATAATGAATAATGCAATAAATGAAATTAAAAACACTCTGGAGGCAACAAATAGTAGAATAACAGAGGCAGAAGATAGGATTAGTGAATTAGAAGATAGAATGGTAGAAATAAATGAATCAGAGAGGATAAAAGAAAAACGAATTAAAAGAAATGAGGACAATCTCAGAGACCTCCAGGACAATATTAAACGCTACAACATTCGAATCATAGGGGTTCCAGAAGAAGAAGACAAAAAGAAAGACCATGAGAAAATACTTGAGGAGATAATAGTTGAAAACTTCCCTAAAATGGGGAAGGAAATAATCACCCAAGTCCAAGAAACCCAGAGAGTCCCAAACAGGATAAACCCAAGGAGAAACACCCCAAGACACATATTAATCAAATTAACAAAGATCAAACACAAAGAACAAATATTAAAAGCAGCAAGGGAAAAACAACAAATAACACACAAGGGAATTCCCATAAGGATAACAGCTGATCTTTCAATAGAAACTCTTCAAGCCAGGAGGGAATGGCAAGACATACTTAAAATGATGAAAGAAAATAACCTACAGCCCAGATTATTGTACCCAGCAAGGATCTCATTCAAGTATGAAGGAGAAATCAAAAGCTTTTCAGACAAGCAAAAGCTGAGAGAATTCTGCACCACCAAACCAGCTCTCCAACAAACACTAAAGGATATTCTCTAGACAGGAAACACAAAAATGGTGTATAAACTCGAACCCAATACAATAAAGGAAATGGCAACTGGATCATACTTATTAGTAATTACCTTAAACGTAAATGGGTTGAATGCCCCAACCAAAAGACAAAGACTGGCTGAATGGATACAAAAACAAGACCCCTACATATGTTGTCTACAAGAGATCCACCTCAAAACAGGGGACACATACAGACTGAAAGTGAAGGGCTGGAAAAAGATTTTCCATGCAAACTGGGACCAAAAGAAAGCAGGAGTCACAATACTCGTATCAGATAAATTAGACTTTAAAACAAAGGCTGTGAAAAGAGACAGAGAAGGTCACTACATAATGATCAAAGGATCAATCCAAGAAGAAGATATAACAATTATAAATATATATCCACCCAACATGGGAGCACCGCAGTATGTAAGACAAATCCCAACAAGTATGAAAGGAGAAATTAACAATAACACAATAATAGTGGGAGACTTTAATACCCCACTCACACTTATGGATAGATCAACTAAACAGAAAATTAACAAGGAAAAAAAAAATGTATCTATAAAGTTCACTAAAGCAAAGCACAGTAAAATGAGGTATGGCAATAAAAGGCGTTAAATTTATCAAATAAAAAAAAAATAAAGTGCTGAAAAATTAAAGCTGTCAATTCTGTAATAGATATTCATTGAAAGTATCTTTTGAAATGGGGGTGAAAACACCTTCAGAGAAATGAAAGCTAAGGAAGCATGCACGAGCTATAAAAAATGATAAAGTCCTTTATGAATGATGATAATATCAAAACAAAACTTGGAAATACAGGAAGGAGTAAAGAGCACTACGAACAGTCAATACATGGATAAACATTAGAAACTATTCTCTTTTCTTAATTTCTTCATGGTAAACTATCAACATTATATTGTGAAATTTTTCAGAAAAAAAAAAAGAATATGGTATGACATAGTTCTGTCTTAGATATTATGCAAGTGGGATGAATACTGAAAATAACTAAAGTATCTCATGGTACATATTTTCACTTATAAATTGATTTCATTTAATTGGCTACTTGATAGTGTTATATTAAGCTTCAAGCTGAGTCAAAGATTTCCTTCAGGAAGCAATTCTTTTTTTAAAAATAGTTATTTATTTGGCTGTGCTAGGTCTTAGTTGTGGCATGTGGGATCTAGTTCCCTGACCAGGGATAAAAGATGGGCCTGCATTGGGAGCTTACAGTCTTAGCCACTTTAAAGGAAATCCCAGGAAGCAATTCTTTACTAGTAGCCCTTCCAGGGATCATAATATTTTTCCTCATTAAAAAAAAATAACACACGCTAGTAATGGAAAAATAATCAGTTATCCATAATCTTACTACTCCTAAGGATTATCACTATTAATATTCTGGTGTATTCTTTCTCAATCTTTTTTTCATATATATGGATATCCATTCATGTATTAACTTTGAAAAACAAATTATCCCTATCATATATAGTTTTGTATCCTGCTTTTTCATTCTTGTCCTAAGTATTTTATTTCATTAATATTCTGTATATGTCTTTGAACACATTTCTGATTTTGTCCAAAACATACATTTCAAGAAACAAACAAACAACAACAACAACAAAACAGAGTTTGTTGTTTATAGACTGCTGGGACTTGACCCTGGCAGTGGCAGTTCTAAGTACATATTCTAGTTGCTAGGCTTACAAGGCCTGTTGTAAATACTTGCTTGTCCCATGTTTCTCTCTTAGAAGGAAAGAGCTATAAAAAAAAATAAATAAATAAAGAGATCCCTATCAAATTACCTATGACCTTTTTCACAGAACTAGAACAAATAATTCTTACATTCATATGGAATCATAAAGGACCCAGAATTGCCAAAGCAATCCTGAAGAAAAAGAACAAAGCTGAAGGCGTAATGCTCCCAGACTTCAGACTACACTACAAAATTAAAAAAAAAAAAAAAAAAAGAAATGATGACAGCTTGGACCAGGAGCAGGCAGTGGAGATGGAGAGAGGTACAGAGACCTGGGACATGTTTTCAAGGAAGAATAGATGAGAGAGGGATTGATTTAATGTAGAGGATAAGAGGGAAAGAGGTATCAAGGGTCATTCCCTGGTTTCCAGCTTTAACCAGGTGGGCAGTGATGTGATTACCAAGGTGGGAGAATACTGGAGAAAGAGCTGGGATGTTTATGACTGCTGTCCATTTACTGACAGTTACATATCTGTTGGCTTAGTGGTAAAGAATCCGCCTGCCAGTGCAAGAGATGCAGGAGATGTGGGTTTGATCCCTGGGTCGGGAAGATCCTCTGGAGGAGGAAATGGCAACCCACTCCAGTATTCTAGGAGGATTCCATGGACAGAAGAGCCTGGCGGGCCACAGTCCATGGGGTCGTGAAGAGTTGGACATGACTGAGCACACACACACATATCTGTTCAAGGTCAATTGAATAAATGAGTGTCTTAGGTTGTGGGTATATTTAGTTTGTCAGTGGCGTGTTGAGCACAGATGGAAAGTAGGCAGTTTAGAACTTGAGAGAGGGTGACTCACCGGTAAAGTGTGTTTGGTGTGATGGGAGTCAATTCGATTCCAGCGAGCATAGAACAGGAGAGAAGAGATGCTGGACCAGGCCCTCAGGACACCAACGTTTAATGGGTGCATGTGCGTAGGAAGGTGACCCAGTAAGGGAGACTGGGAAAGAGTGACTGGACACATGGGAAGAAAAGTACGTGTTTCTGGAAAAAGTACAAAAGTACTTGTTTCTGGAAACAAGAAGAATGTTTCCAGAAAGAAAACATGGTCAGTTGGTTGGATGATGCTGAAAAGCCCAGTGAGATGTGTGCTGGATTCGACAAAGTGGAGGACACTGTGGTAAGAAAAGATTTTTGGGAGCAGAAGCTAAGATGAGAGGGTGAGGTGTGAATGGTGGGTTGAGTAGAAACAGCGAGTGTCCTTTCTTGGACCGAGCAGCTGGTGAATGGTTGGCCCATGACCGTGACACATTAAGGTGGGAGTGGCTGCCTGGCCATTTAATACCGACAATTAAAGAACAATCAGGTAATTAAGACTAAAGGCCAGTCGGTTTTTTTCTCACCATGTACTTGGCGAGATCTGTGATAAAATTCTCCTTCTCTTAAACATCTTCAGTGGGTCTAAGTTCTGTTGAGTTTTGATGATACATACAAAAGCTTCAAATTATCACATTTATCTTACTTGTCCTTTAATACAGCTTGTATTCCACATGGGAATTAATTGAGAGCTCCCAGGTGTGCAGTGGGCCCCCAACACACACAGACTCAGCTTCACGTCTTCATTTAGCGATGAAGTTTACTGTTTTCGAATCATTCAAGCCTACTGGGGCACAGTTCACATCTCCAACCCCTGTGTTTCTCCATATCCCTGCATTTAAATAATATATTTGAAGTAAATGATAATGGACAGTGATTGTAAAGGTAAAGCAAAAAGCTTGAATGGCTCCAATTCTGTCATTCTGTGTAACCACTTACAGTTTTTATTGGTGTTTAAAATTTTAAGCAGTGAAACAGTGCAGACTATGAAGTGTAACACGTTTGGAAAGAGAAAATTTTAGTTCACTAATGAAACATAAAATCAAGCATTATCAATTGTGGTTTATTAGTTGTTCAAAGTTTACTTTTGGCAGATGTATTGATTTTATTAAAATTCACTTACTAGTTACTGGACAATTATTTAAATAAACATTTTTATATACACCTATAACCAAAGTAACCAAAGTTAAAATCATTAAGTAAATATATAAATATTCTATACATGTAAAAAGATTAAGTAGTTGTGCTCTATTTTGTCCTATGATACTTATTTAATGTGACTGGCATAATTACTTTTAAAATTCAATAAAATATTTTCACTGTCTGCATTTCTTGACTTCATTCATGATTATTACTGAAGATGATTTTGTCATATTGAGGAGGGGAGAGTTTAAAAGATGATCCTCTGGACTTCCCTGTGATTACAGGAGATAAGAATCCTCCTGCCAATACAGGGGACATCAGTTTAATCCTTTGTCCAGGAAGATTCCACATGCCTTGAAGCAGTTAAGCCCATGTCCCACAACTACTGAGCTTGCAGCCTAGAGTCTGTGAGCTGCACCTACTGAAGCCCATGTGCCTAAAGTCTGTGCTCCACAAGAGAAGTCACAGGAATGAGAAGCCCGGGCACCACAACTAGAGCAGTCCCTGCTCTCTGAAACCAGAGAAAGCCCACGCACAGCAGCGAAGACCCAGTGCACCCAAAGATAAATACATGAATGAATTTAAATTTTAAAAAATGATCCTCTGGGTTTCAAGAACACCAGGTACACCACTGGCCAAGGTAAGGATCCTTGGGGATGTCCAGGTCTGCCATCTCTGCAAATAGGATAGGAGTTGGGTCTGACAACCGGGGAAACCAGAATGAGCCAAAGCCCTTAACAATGCTAACAAAAGGAGCATCTTATTACTGAGGGACTGAAACAAGGAGCACATCTTCAGTGCAGCCTGAGTTGTGGGAGGGAAAGGAAAAGGAGAGAGGAAAGATCTAGAATGAAATAACCCTGAACTTGAACTTGTTTAGAATGAATTGCTTTCTGTCCTTGGCCACACCATGGTCCACCCCACACTAAATCCTGTCCACAGGGGCAACTGTTTTCAACTCTTTTCCAATTTCTTCTTCTTTTTACCTCTGTTTTTTTTAAATACCATATTTCTACCACCTATTCTTGATTTCTCAGATTTCTTTCCATCCATTATCTACTTTTTTACTACTGTGGAAGATTAGAATCTGGCTCTTTTCACTGCCCCAAATACTTCACTGTGAAAAGGGGGACATCATTACAGATCCTATAGACATTTAAAGGATAATAAGGAGATACTATGAATAACTTTGTGCTTTTAAATCTGAAAACTCACATAAAATGGACACATTTCTTGAAAGGCACAAATTATCAAAACTGACAGAAGAAATATAAAATCTGAATAGCCTTGTATTTATTAAAGAAACTAACTTTGTCATTAAAAATCTTCCCAGGAAGAAAACTCCAGACCCAGTTAGCTTTACTTGTGAATCCCATCAACCATTTAAGGAGAAATTAATTTCAATCCTATACAAATCCTTTCAGAAAAGAGGAAAAAGCACTTTCCAAATCATTTTATAAGGTTAGCATTACTCTGATACCAAAAATAAATAAAAATTTTATAAGAAAACTAAAGACTAATATTCCTCATGGACACAGATGTGAAATTAATTTCTTAAGTTTTTAGCAAATTAATTCAATAAGTCATGAAACACAATTGAAAATAAGCAAGTGTCTCAACAAACATTTCACAAAAGAAATATACAAAAGGCCAAAAAGCACATGAAAAATCTGCAATATCCCACTCTCAAGGAAATGCAAATTAAAACCACAATGAAACGCCACTGCACACCTGTGGAATAATGTTAAGAATTATGATGATAGCAAGTATCAGAAAGGATGATTGCAAGGATTGGCACATGGAATTCTCATACGTTTGCCAGGGGGGATGTAAAATAGTGAAACTAGTTTGGAAAACACCTTGGCAGTTTCCAAGAATTAAAACTTCCAAAGAGTTAAAATATACACTCACCACAAGACTCTTCAGTTCTACTCATAGGTATCTACTCAAGAGAAATGAAAATACATTCACACAAAGATTTGTGCACAAATGTTTAATATAGCCAAGTCCTGGAAACATGTCTGTCAATCAGATCAGATCAGATCAGTCAGTCGTGTCCGACTCTGAGACCCCATGAATCGCAGCACGCCAGGCCTCCCTGTCCATCACCAACTCCTGGAGTTCACCCAGACTCACGTCCATCGAGTCAGTGATGCCATCCAGCCATCTCATCCTCTGTCGTCCCCTTCTCCTCTTGCCCCCAATCCCTCCCAGCATCAGAGTCTTTTCCAATGAGTCAACTCTTCGCATGAGGTGGCCAAAGTACTGGAGTTTCAGCTTTAGCATCATTCCTTCCAAAGAAATCCCAGGGCTAATCTCCTTCAGAATGGACTGGTTGGACCTCCTTGCAGTCCAAGGGACTCTCAAGAGTCTTCTCCAACACCACAGTTCAAAAGCATCAATTCTTTGGCACTCAGCCTTCTTCACAGTCCAACTCTCACATCCATACATGACCACAGGAAAAACCCTAGACGAACCTTTGTTGGCAAAGTAATGTCTCTGCTTTTGAATATTCTATCTAGGTTGGTCAAAACTTTCCTTCCAAGGAGTAAGTGTCTTTTAATTTCATGGCTGCAGTCACCATCTGTAGTGATTCTGGAGCCCAGAAAAAAAAAGTCTGACACTGTTTCCACTGTTTCCCCATCTATTTCCCATGAAGTAATTGGACCGGATGCCATGATCTTTGTTTTCTGAATGTTGAGCTTTAAGCCAACTTTTTCACTCTCCACTTTCACTTTCATCAAGAGGCTTTTGAGTTCCTCTTCACTTTCTGCCATAAGGGTGGTGTCCTCTGCATATCTGAGGTTATTGATATTTCTCCCGGCAATCTTGATTCCAGCTTGTGTTTCTTCCAGTCCAGCGTTTTTCATGATGTACTCTGCATATAAGTTAAATAAACAGGGTGACAATATACAGCCTTGACGAACTCCTTTTCCTATTTGGAACCAGTCTGTTGTTCCATGTCCAGTTCTAACTGTTGCTTCCTGACCTGCATACAAATTTCTCAAGAGGCAGATCAGGTGGTCTGGTATTCCCATCTCTTTCAGAATTTTCCACAGTTTATTGTGATCCACACAGTCAAAGGCATTGGCATAGTCAATCAAGCAGAAATAGATGTTTTTCTGGAACTCTCTTGCTTTTTCCATGATCCAGCGGATGTTGGCAATTTGATCTCTGGTTCCTCTACCTTCTCTAAAACCAGCTTGGACATCAGGAAGTTCACGGTTCACATATTGCTGAAGCCTGGCTTGGAGAATTTTGAGCATTACTTTACTAGCATGTGAGATGAGTGCAATTGTGTGGTAGTTTGAGCATCTGTCTGTCAATAGATGAATGGAAAAACAAACTGGAGTATAACAAAGATGGACTCCTGGTCAGCAAAAGACATGAACAAACTACGAACATGCAAAACCACAGGGATGAATCTTGACATCCAATCCAAGCTTTAAAAAGATAACTGTGTCAGTGGTGTGGATGGTGGATGGAATGGAAGTAACTGGAAGGAGAAGTTCTCCTTAGGGAAATATTCAAACAGTCCAGACAAGATAAGGAGTTCAACTAAGGAAATGGAGAGAAGACAAGAGACACACACAAAAATCTACCCAGTATATTAGATAGGTACTTCCGTGGCGGGGGGAAGGACCACTTTTGCCTGACCAGAATCAACTCTTCCTGGATTGTATATAATCCAATTAAATTGCCAATCAGTGCAATCTTATCCCTAGATACAGGGATTGGTTCTAGAATGGATATGTGATCCAGTCAAAGGGAATCCAGGCAACTGGACAGAAGTTACCAAGAAGAGATGGTTTCTTTCCACTGGATTTGAGCCTGGAAGCTGTGAGCCTGAAGCTGCAGGGAACAGGGTATGGGGAGGGGCTGCCCCAGAGTGAAGCAAAATGGAGCGAGGCCAGATCATGAGGGCATCCCTTGAGGCCCTGGGTTTTGCTTACATCTGTTCAAAGGTCCATTTACTTGTGTAAGTCACTTGGAACAGGAAGGGTCTTGTGGGAGAGAATGGGCAGGTGATGAGTTTCATTTTGGACACACTGAACCTGGGACCCTGTGGAACCTCCAGTGAGCAGTGTTGGAAAGATATCTGAGAGTCATTCCTTTGGAGATGATGGTTGAAAAATACCTTGGAGAAGATGACAGCGCTCAGAGAAGGGTGTAAAGTGAGGAGGGACATGGGCTAAGGTCAAATCCCAAGGAAGACCTAATGGAGGGACTGGGAGAGGAAGAGGAACCAGGGAAGGTCAACAGAGGGGTGATGATGGCTGAGTGAATGTTCTGGAGGGAGAGACTGGGCTGTGGTGTCAGCGCTGTTCGGAGGTCAGGCTGGGCAGGACTGAAAAGAAGCCAGTGCATTTGGAAACTAGGCCACAAGCAACTTGCACCTGGTGGTTCTAGGAGTGGCAGGTGTTGAAATAGGATCCAAAAGTGAAGCAGCGAGTGTAGATCTTGTGTTAAAATTTGTAGGAGAGAAAGAGGGAGGGTGTTTGAATGGTGGTCCAGTGGTTGAGAATCCACCTTGCAATGCAGGGGACTCGGGTTCGATCCCTGGTCAGGGAACTAAGATCCCACATGCCTTGGAGCAACTAAACCCACATGCTGCAACTAGAGAGTTGTGTGCAGAAATGAAAAAATCACGAATGATGCAATGAAGACCTTGTGTGCTGCAACTAAGACCCAACTTGGCCAAATAAATAAAATTAAAAAAACAAGACAGCAGGGAGGTGGCATGCTTGTGGGTAGGAGAGGAAGATCTAGGGGAAGGGGGATGCTAAAGGGGAAGGGAACCTGACTAGGGGTGAGTGGAGAGGGAAGAAACAGGATCTTAGAGGCCTGGGCAGGAGGCCTGATAGCCAAGAGCTAGCCTCTTGCTTGAATCCTGTCCAGTTGTACTTTGTCATGTTAACCAAGATGTTTGATGTTCTCTAGTTTTCTGTTTTGAGGTTTTAGCTCCCAGTAGGCTATGAGGCCTCAGCGGTCCCTGAAGGGTGGAGAGCCATCTGGGAAGCAGAACCTCAGGGGTCACCAGGGAATCCCGTGGTGTTATGGGAGTCAGACCCGTCATGGTGGTGGAATGAAGCGTAGGACTAGGGAAGGGCCCAGGGTAGACGTCTTTGAAAGGCTCTTGGCTCTCTGTGACTGTCCTCTGAGGGTTTGCGTGTAGGTCAGCGTGGCTCGCCCTCAGGGATAAGAGCTTCCTGTGGGACAAGAGCAAGAACCCACCCTAACCCACCAGCTCCCCACTGTCTGTCTCCCACTGCCTCAGCCTAACAGTGACCTTGAAAACACAGTGGCTGCTGCTCACTTGTGCCTCCCAAATTGCATGCACCTTCCCTTTGGGCAACTTTGCCTTGGAATCATACAGGAGAGAGATCCTGAGACCTGTAGCACTTAGCATTACCAAGCAGACCAGCGCCATTCCATAGAAGTAGACAAGTCATACACATAACTTAAACTCTTCTATGAGTCACATGTTACAAAAAAGAAAAAGAAATTGAAAACGAATTGTATTGTATTAGTACTATTGTTGTTCAGTCGCTAAGTGGTGTCCAACTCTTGGCAAACCCATGAACCCAGCACGCCAGGCTTCTCTGTCCTTGACCATCTCCCAGAGTTTGCTCAAACTCCTGTCCACTGAGTTGGTGACGCCATCCAACCCTCTCATCCTCTGTTACCCCCTTCTCCTCCTACCTTCAGTCTTTCCGAGCAAAATATTATCATTTACTGTGTAATCAGCAGACCAATTATTAATGAGATATTTTGCAGTCTTATTCTGCACTGCATATTCAATGGATAGGAAATCCAAAATTTTGATAACTGAAAGTCACCAACCATTTTGCAGTGCTTGATTATGTTGGGTCTTTCTTGGGCTTTTATTTAGCTAATGAGTGAATACCTTTGACCTTTGGGGTTTTAATTGGGATTTTACATAGCTGGCATCTTAATTCTTCAGTTCTTCACTGTTTCTATTCACCCATAGCATTATTCTCCAATACTTTAGCCACCTGTTCCAATAGCAATCTGTTCCAGTACTTTGGCCACTTGATGCGAGGAGCCAACTCATTGGAAAAGACCCTGATGCTGGAAAAGATTGAGGGCTGGAGAAGAAGGGGACGACAGAGAATGAGATGGTTGGATGGCATCACTGACTCAATGGACATGAGTTTGAGTAAGCTCTGGGAATTGGTGATGGACAGGGAAGCCTAGCGTGGGGCAGTCCATGGTGTCGCAAAAGTCAGACATGACTGCACAACTGAACTGAACCGATAGCATTATTTTAGTAAATGTTATAATACCAATCTACCCAAAAGAATGTCTGGTGTGTGTTGTACACCCAGCCTCCCAGTTCAGATGAGGCACTCACTGTTCAGTGGTCATGTGTATCTTGGCGGCTGCCACACAGGACAGAAATAGAAGGTAGCACAATGCACTGTTGGTTGTTACACAGAAACACAAAGAAACCGGAAGTGTCCTGGTCCCGGGCCCTCGGGGACTGCAGGCCTGAGACTTGATGTGAAGAGCGGATTCCTGGAGCCCATGCCTGGCCCAGCTGAGGAGCAGCCTTCATCCTTCTTGGCAAATATATCACCTGTTCCCTGCCTAGCATGATAGAGTCCACAGGGGCCCAAGACTGTGATTCCACCTGACTCCCCACCTGGACATCACCTTTTGGAATGGGTCAGGACACTCGCAAGCCCCCCAAGATGGAGGCTGTGAGGGACTGTGGCAGGGTGGCCAGAGGTGGTACCAAAGGCCACACTTGCCCTTCCCTGCACTGGATGAAGCTGAACCAGTCGGAGCAGGGGTGGGTGCCAGAGTTTCGACACAATCACTTTTGAAGGCTTCTCTGCCCCAGGCCCTCCTGAGTCCCTAACTGTGACCATAAAGGCCGCCATGAAGGTTCATGTCTCTGAGTTAAGGCCTTGGCATTTGGGGAGATTTTGGTGGACAAAAAGCAGATTGTTGTTGCTCAGTCACTAAGTCGTGTCCGACTCTGTGACCCCATGGACGGCAGCATGCCAGGCTCCTCTGTCCTCCACTATCTCCCAGAGTTTTCTCAAATTCACGTCAATTGAATCGGTGATGCCATCCAACCATCTTGTCCTCTGTTGCCCCCTTCTTCTCCTGCCCTCAATCTTTCCCAGCATCAGGGTCTTTTCCAATAAGTCAGCTCTTCGTATCAGGCGGCCAATGTATTGGAGCAGATTGCTATCAGATATTCAACCTTGGCTTGTGGGGGTCCTGAGTCTGTTTCACTCAGGGGCTCTTTGGGAACACACATCTGGAAGAGAGAACAGTGAGGAACAGTCAAGAAGGGAAGCAGGGCTGCCATGGGAGAACCAAGGCCATGATCTCCTTTTTGCCAGAGAAGCAGATGACATCAGAGGGGGAGGATAAGGAGGTGACATAGGCAGCCTATCCCCAGCCCACAGCTTGCCCAGGCCGGTCCAGGCAGGAGTGACCAGTTTTCTTATAGCTGGATGCCCAGGGTGGAGTGGCCTGGCCCCTCTGAAGACTCCCTATCAGCCTTAGGGAAGGTTAGTTCAAGTCTATTTAACCACAAAACTTTGGGAGCACCTCATGGTGCGGTCCACTGGGGCTCACAAGAGGCTAGAGGGCCTCTGTTTCTCCCTTGTTTGGACTCCAGGAGCCTGACTCTGTTTCTAAACACCAGTATCAGATTAGGCAACTCTGCAAACAAAACCAAGGCCCCTGGCCAGCTGCCGAGGGTGTATAAAATGCCAAGCACAGAGCCCAGAGGTGAGCATGTGGACACACCGTGAGTGGAACAGAACAGGGGCGGAGCACCCCAGTCAAAGGCCTGGGGCCAGGTCTGACCTGAAGCCTCCCCTGGGCCCGTCTGTCCTGGGGTACCTCAGTACATGACTTTCTGGCTACAAACTTCATCCAGTTTATGTCAGAGGATGACTCCTGGGAAAGCAGGGACCCTGTCAGTTCACAGCTCACATTTTGGCCCTTGGCTTTGTTCCGTTAATCTAGTTCTCACCTCAAGACAGGCCTCACAAATGACTAAAGAGAATGGCTGTGAATATTAGTGTTCTAAAGTCAATAATTTTTAATATGTCAACAGACTGAAATGGAAATGATGAAGCATTGGTTGTAAACTGTCTTTGCCGGTGGGGGACAATGTTTTCATCTTAAGAACAAAATAGGCACTTTGCAGATGTGACAGGCAGAAAGTGAGAGTCACTCGGTTGTGTCTGACTCTTTGTGACCCCATGTACTGGAGTCCATGGAATTCTCCAGGCCAGAATACTGGAGTGGGCAGCCATTCCCACTGGTGGCTTCCCTGGGGGTTCAGCTGGAATAGAATACACCTGTAATGTGGGAGATCTGGGTTCAATCCTGGGTTGGGAACATCCCCTGGAGAAGGGAAGAGCTACCCACTCTAGTATTCTGGCCTGGAGAATTTCATGGACTGCATAGTCTGTGGGGCTGTGAAGAGTTGGACACAACTGAGTGACTTTAACTTTCACATAGCCTAGTTTATGGTCAAATTGTTGGGTTTCCATGGTTTGGGTATTTTCTTGATGGGACTGCTCAAACAAATCTGTCTAGATGATAAAATGTTGTTCAGTTGCTAAGCTGTATCCAACTCTTGGTGACCCCATGGACTGCACCACAGCAGGCTTCCCTGTCCTTCACTATCTCCCAGAGTTTGCTCAAATTCATGTCAATTGAGTCAGTGATGCCATCCAACCATCTGATCCTCTGTCACCCCCTTCTCCTCCTGCCCTCAATCTTTCCCAGCATCAGGGTCTTTTCCAATGAGTCAGCTGTTTGCATCAGGTAGCCAAAGTATTGGAGCTTCACCATCAGTCCTTCCAATGAATATTCAGGACTGATTTCCTTTAGGATTGACTGGTTGGATCTCCTTGCTGTCCAAGGGACCCTCAAGAGTCTTCTCCAGCAGCACAGTTCGAAAGCATCAATTCTTCAGTGCTCAGCCTTCTTTATGCTCCTAGTCTCACATCCATACACGACTACTGGAAAAACCATAGCTTTGACAAGATGGACCTTAGTCAGCAAAATGATGTCTCTGCTTTTTAATATGCTGCCTAGGTTTGCCATAGCTTTTCTTTCAAGGAGCAAGTGTCTTTCAATTTTGTGGCTACAGTCACCATCTGCAGTGATTTTGGAGCCCAAGAAAATAAAATCTGCCACTGTTTCCACTTTCCCCCCCCTTTTGTTTGCTGTGAAGTGATGGGACCAGATGCCATGATCTTCGCTTTTAGAGTGTTGAGCTTTAAGCCAGGCTTCTAAACTCTCCTCTTTTACCCTTATCAAGAGGTTCTTTTGTTCCTCTTCCATTACTACCATTAGAGTGGTATCATCTGCATATCTAAAGCTGTTGATACTTCTCCTAGCAATCTTGATTCCAGCTTGTGATTCATGCAGCCTGGCATTTCACCTGATGTACTTTGCTTACACTTGTACTTGGCAGAAAGTGAAGAGGAAATAAAGAGCCTCTTAATGAGGGTGAAGGAGGAGAGTGAAAAAGCTGGCTTAAAACTCAATATTAAAAAAACTAAGCTCATGGCATCTAGTCTCATCACTTCATGGCAAATCGAAAGGGGAAAGGTGGAAGCAGTAACAGACTTCCTCTTCTTCAGCTCTAAAATCACTGTGGATGGTGACTACAGCCTTGAAATTAGAAGACAATTCCTCCTTAATGGGAAAGCTATGACAAACCTAGATGGTGTGTTAAAAAACAAAGACATCATTATGCTGACAAAAGTCCTAATAGTCAAGGCTATTGCCTTTCCAGTAGTTATGTACAGGTGTGAGAACTGGACAGTAAAGAAGGCAGAGTGCTGAAGAACTGATGCCTTCAAACTGTGGTGCTCGAAAAGACTCTTTAAAGTCCCTTGAAAAGCAAGGAGATCAAACCAGTCAATCCTAAAGGAAATCAACCCTGAATGTTCACTGGAAGGACTGATGCTGAAGCTGAAGCCCCAGCACTTTGGCCACCTAATGCAAAGAACTGACTCATTGGAAAAGACTTTAATGCTGGGCAAGATTGAGGGTAGAAAGAGAAGGGTGGGTGACAGAGGAGGAGATGATTGGATGGCATCACCAACTCACTGGACATGAGTTTGAGCAAACTCTGGGAGATAGTGAAGGACAGGGAAACCTGGTGTACTGCAGTGGGGTCCCAAGGAGGGGACACAACTTAGCAACTGAACAACAACATTCTTCTTTGGTCAATGGTTGTTTAGCAGTTAGCTGGGATATTGGTGTTTCCATGAGAGGAAGTAAGCTGAAGTCCTTCTACTCTACCATCTGAATCACTGCAGAAACATTCTGGAAATCAAGCATGCTAATCTCCTAAGCCCATTAAAAAATACCTTGGAGAAGAAACATGGAGTTCCCACAACCTAGTTTTCCTTTATCCTTCTATTTTGTGGTGCTCCAGCCAGTTTGCCATTTACCTTCCACGAGGATTCCTGCTTCTTATCTCACTTCCTTTGATTTTCCACTTTGTGGAGAAGCATTCATGTCTTTTGGGTCCTTTCTCAAAGGACCAACATCTGCTAGATCAAGACTTCTCAAAGTTTCAGCTCCATAAGTCTTCTTTGCTTTTTTATAACATCTTGAACATCATTCCACATCAACACATAGAGAGCTTTCTAATTTCCTTAGATAGCATAGAGTTCCACGGTACAGGTGTACTGTAATTTATTTAACCTTCCCTCACTGATGATCATTTAGGTTGTATCCCAGATGGCAATAGTGGTAAAGAACCTGCCTGCCAATGCAGGAGACATGAGATGCGAACTTGACCCCTGGGTCCAGAAGATCCCCTGGAGAATGAGATGGCAACCCACTCCAGTATTCTTGCCTGGGTAAATTCCATGGACAGAGGACTCACAAAGAGTCGGACGTGACTGAGCGCACATGCATTCTGTGTAAACAAACTCCACAAAAACTCTAGTCTTCTTGCGATTACAAACAAAGCTGTGATGAATCACCTTGTACAGTCCTCATTTTTTGACGTGTAAGTTAAAGTTCAAAAGTGGAATTACTGGACTTTTGCACAATTTTAATTTTGGTAAATATTGCCAAATTACCTCTTTTAAAAAATTTTTGTGTATCTGACATAACAATACTATATTAGTTTCATTTGTACAACATAGCAGTTAGTCATTTGTAAATAGGCACACCTCTGAGATACTGTAGGTTCAATTCCAGACCATTAAAATCAAGTGAATATTGCAATAAAGTGAGTCACATAATGTTTTTTTGGTTTCCCAGTGCATATAAAAGTATGTTTACACTCTACTGTAGTCTATTCAGTGTGCAAAAGTGTTACATCTAAAAATGATAATGTACATACCTTAATTAAAAAGTATGTTGTGTTAGTCATTCAATCATGTCCACCTCTTTGCAACCCCATGGACTGTAGCCCATCAGGCTCCTCTGTCCATGGAATTCTCCAGGCAAGAATACTGGAGTGGATTGCCATTTCCTTTTCCAGGGGATCTTCCTGCCCCAGGGATCAAACCTACGTCTCCTGCATTGCAGGCAGGAGCTGTCAGAGCCACCTTTACTGTCAGAGCCACCAGAGAAACCCTTAATTAAAAAGTACTTTACTGTTAAAAAATGCTAGCAATCATCTGAGGCTTCAGTGAGTCATAATCTTTTTGCAGTAGTAAGATCACTGATCATAGATCACCATAACAAATGTAACAATAATGGGAAATTTTTAAGTATTGTGAGAATTACCAAAATGTGACACAGAGACATGGAGTGAGGAAATGCTGTTGGAAAAATGGCACCAATAGACTTGCTCAATATAGGGTTACCACAAACCTTCAGTTTATAAGATGTGCAATATCTGTGAAGGGCAGTACAATGAAGTGTGCTTTCTGTTGAGTTGTCATTGAGTTCACAGAACCTTTTAATTCTCATGTCCAAATTTTATTAAGTGAGTCCAAAGAATTCTTCATTTCAGATACTATATTTTTCAGTTCAAGAATTTCCATTTAAAACATTTTATTTCTAGGGTGAATTTCCTCATTTGGGCAAATGTTGTGTTCACCTTTTCCTTTAAATCCTTTAGTACATTTATATATTTCCATCTTTCCTTGCCAATTCCAACACCTGGAGTTTACTGCTGTTGACCGTTTTTTCTCTTGACAATAGATCACATTTCCTGCCTCTGTCTTTGTCTAATAATTTTTAAAAAATATGTTGGACATTTTGAATATTTCATTGTGGAGATTCTGGATTATAACATCATCCTCTGAAGAGCGTTTTTTTTTTTTTGTTTTTTTGTTTTTTTAATTCTGGTAGGCAGCTAAGTAACTGGAGGATTACCTTGATCTTACTGATAATTGATTTTAGACTTTGTTTCAGCTTTCTCTATTGTCCTAGGGTGAAGCCTTTACTTCTAGGCTGTAGCCTTTCTGGATTTTCAGCTGTATTCTTAGAGCATTCACTAAGATCTCTCCCCTATGGGGTGGCTCAGAACTCCAATATCACTCCCGCACTGAAACCGCTGAAATCTCTGTTCAACCCTCAGCCTCCAAGCACATTTTCTGCTAGGCCTTGTGAAGTCTTGCCATCTGCGTGAACACTTTAGGATTTAGCTATGGACCTTAGGAAATCCATGTGCAAAATTTGGGACTCCATTTCTGCTGCTTTTTCTCTGTGGTTCTTTTTTCTTTGGTTTTCTCCCCACAAATTCTTACTGCCTTAACAACCCTAAACTCTGAACTCTCTTGACCACCCAGTAAGACTCTTAACTCTTTGCTTGGAATTTCCTTCCCTTTGCCACAATTTAAAAGCTACTCCTAGGCAAAAGGTCAAGGTGAATGTGGAGGTCAGCTTCATTTGCTTCCCTTCTCTTAAGGATCATAGAGAGCCTTGCATTGCCTGTGGTCCAGAGCCTGATAATGTTTGTTTCACATATTTTGTCTAGTTTGTTTTGTACTTATTTATGTCAGATTAAGTCCAATACCAGCTACTCTGCCATAGATAGAACCAGAAATTTCTCTATTCTTATCTAATCCCTTTCCAATTAAGTTTTTACCCTCCAGACTCTACCGTTTTCAAGGTCATAACTGAACTCCACCATGTCAATCTAGTCTTCATTATAAGGCCTCATCTAACCTGAACAAGCAGCATCATTTTCTATGGACGATCACTCTCTTCCTCTTGAAATGCTTTTTCCCTGCTCATTGTTGTTGTTCAGTCACTAAGTCACGTCCAGCTCTTTGTGACCCCATGGACTGCAGCACACCAGGCTTCCTGGTCCTTCACTGTCTCCTGGAGTTTGCTCAAACTCATGTCCATCGAGTCAGTGATACCATCCTACCATCTGATTCTCTGTCTCCCCCTTCTCCTCCTGCCTTCAGTCTTTCCTAGCATCAGTGTCTTTTCCAATGAGGTGGCTCTTTGCATCAGGTGACCAAAGTATTGGAGCTTCAGCATTAGTCCTTTCAATGAATATATTTTCCCCACTTGGTATCCAGGAGACCACTGTTTTTTGCTTCTTCATCTACTTCAGTCGTCTTTGCTGCTTCTTCCTCATCTTCTTGGTCTCCAAATGTTGGGAAACTTCAGAGATCACTATCAAATCTCTTCCTATCTCCTTCCATACTCTCTTTGGTTAACTCATTGAGTCCCAAATACCCTCTATGAATTCATAATTCTTGAATGTATATCTCAAGCCTGGATCTCTGCCCTGGAATGTGGCCTTGGAGTTCCAACTGCCCTTTTAACATCTCCACTTAAATCTGAAAAGTATCCCAAACTTAACAAGCCCAAAACAGAACTCATTCAAAAGCCTGCCTCTCCCTTAGTCTTATCCATCTTAATGAGTAACTCCAATCTTCCAGTTATTAAAGCCAATAATTTTTGATTCATCCTGGGAGCTTCTCTTTTACTCAAACTTCACAAACTGTGGTTTTGGAGAAGACTCTTGTGAGTCCCTTGAGATCAAACCAGTCAATCCTAAAGGAAATTAACTGTGAATATTCATTGGAAGGACTGATGCTGAAACTGAAGCTCCAATTCTTTGGCCACCTGATGCGAAGGACTGACTCATTGGAAAAGACCCTGCTGGAAAGACTGAAGGCAGGAGGATAAGGGGATGACAGAGGGTTAGATGGTTGGATGGCATCACCAACTCAATGGACATGGGTTTGAGCAAGCTCCAGGAGATGGTGATAGACAGTGAAGCCTGGCATGCTGCAGGCTGTGGGGTCGCAAAGAGTCAGACACAACTGAGCAACTGAACAACAGCAACAACCACATCCAATCCACCAGAAAATCTTGTCGCTCAACTCAAAAGTATATCTTCTCTATTTTCTTCTGGATTATCGAAATAGCTTCCTAAACAGCCTTCTTGCTTCCACTCTTGCCTCTGTATCAGTCAGGTGCACAGAAGGTAATAGATGGTACATTCAGAGGATATGATTACACAGAGGTCATCAAAGGAGCTGATTACAAGTTGTGGATAGGGTCAAGAGTACCAACAAGAGATGGTGAAATATCTCACCCCTGGGACAGGTAGAGAATTATAAGTGCTAAAAAGGGCTACCTGAAAGAAACCATAGCCTTTGGCAGGAAAAGTAATTTATTATCCAACTATAGGCCAATAGAAAGAGAGCCAGGGAAGTCTCTAACTTCCTGCCTTTGTCTCCTATTGGCCGCATCTAGTCGGAAGTCAGCATGTTGGGAATCCTTTGGAATAGTCCATGGAGGTTGAGGTTAGCCTCACAGTGGCAGATAGAATGGTGGGGAAAGGGACAATGGATGTAGAGGGCAAATGGGGAATATCCACCAAACCCCATCTCCATCCCCCATGTGCCCACACCATGGCCTGTTCGCATAACAGCCAGAATGATCTGTTCAAACCAGAGGGCACAGCAGAGCCACAAGCTGGATGGAGCCTGGGTCTGTGAAACACTAAATGGAGCACAGCTGCCTGCCAACCACGAAGCCTCATCTTGGTTACATAAACAAGAAACAAACCTCTATCATATTTGGGTTAAAAACTTTTTAGGAATCTGTTTGTTACAACAGTTTAGCCCACGTAACTGATACTTCTGTAAAACAAGATTCACAATGTCATCTCCATAGAGTTGTTGGGAAAATTCAATAAGATATAACTGCTTAGAGCTATGCTTGGCATATTATTAAGCAATGTAACAGTTATGTAATATTTAAAATGAATACAAAATCATGCTATTAATCATTTTTTTTAAAAAGACATGTCATTATAGGATTTGGGAGATTTTTCTAGGTGAACTGTGGAGAGAGTGAACAGTGGGAAGGGAGAATTACAGCCTCTCCTCACCAAGAAGCTCTTGGTCCCCTTGGCCTCCAGGCAAAGAACACAAGAGAAAAGAAAATTTGTCTCACCCCTCTGCTGAGCAAAGCACCCCCAATGTGGATCACACTGAGGTAGCCAGTCTGGCCCCAAGAGACCATACTTCCCATCATCCACTCCCCTGGGTATCCCCTCCCACACTGAATCTGGCCTGGCACATGGCTCACCTTAGGAAATGGTTTACCCGCTCTAGGTCAATGCCTTTAGAAGGACCAGACTCTCTACTTTGGGGAGCCCTAAGTCATGGTAAGTAGAGTGGCTACCCTGTGGAAGAGACCACATGTAGGGGTCACGTGGTCATGGAGAGACCCCGAAACTCTGTAGGGATGGAGAGTGAGTCACCCAATCACCCCAGTGAACCAGGTGAGTCCCCAGGTGTCTTCACAAAGATACCAGACTTGTGCATGAACTGGACAGAAGCTCTCCAGCCCAGTGGCGCCCTGGATGGTGGCTACTCCCGCTGACATCACACAGGGCAGAAGATTCACCTCGCTGAGCCCAGTCAACCCTCAGATTCAATCAATAATAACATGGGGGTTGTTTTAAGCCACTAAGCTCTGGGGAGCTTGCGACGTGGCAGCAGGTAACCAGACAGCCACCCAAGCCACAGGAGTAGTTTTTGCTGCCTTGAATTTCCAGCTCCCCCAGCTGCTCTCATTGCAGGGGAAACCAAGGGTGGTGTTGCAACCAGAGGCTCGGGCTGGGGTGGAATTCTCCAGGCGCTCTTGGGTGGGGGGTGGGGGGAGTCTGGATCCTGCCCCCTCACCGCCAGGGAGGCTGAGCTCCACTGCTTGTCGCCATTCCTCTTCTTGATTGGCACTTTAATGAGGGCAGAAGGGGCTGACCCCCTGCCAGGGGGCCAGTTCATGCCCCGTTTATCTCACAGCTCCGGGCAGACTAGAACAACACTGCAGGCGAGCGGCCGGCCAGGAGCCCCCGCCCTCAGTGATGGATTGAGTGACCGCGGCGAGTTGGCAGCTGAAGTGTGTGGTGGCTGCACCGTCCTGTCAGCGAGCAACAATGGAGCCCGGCCTGGCCCGCCTGCTCTTCCCGGGGGCCGGGAAGAGTGACAGCAGCTCCCGGGGGCCCAGTTCCCTCCTCTCACCCTCCCCCAACGCCAATGCCAAGTTTCAAAGGACAGACCTGGGGACAGAGCCCAGTAGACTGGAGCAACCGTCCTGGGGACCAGGGGGCTGGTGCATTGGGGTGGGGCGGGGAATTCTGGGCTCGCAGGATTGTGCAAAGCGGGTGCACAAAGCTTCATCCCTTCTTGCTCCTTGCTTCAGGGTCCCAGACTGGCTTGGGTTCTCAGCAAATGCCCCTCCTGGCTGTTTCAAAGATGGATTCTGGACTGCTGCAACCTGTGGAGGATCCCAGCTGGGTCTTTTGCCCAGCTGTGCAGCCTTGAGTGAGTTTGACAACCTTTCTGAACCTTAAAGCCCTCATCTGTAAGAGGCTAATACTACTTCTGCCTCCATCACCACCAGGTTCTTGTGAGAATGACATGAGACTTGCTGGCAGAGCCTCCCTCCCTCTCAGAAGGCAGGATCCTACGAGCAAAGCCTCAGTTTACCTGATTGTCTTCAACCATCTCCATGGCACCCAGGCCAGTGCTGATGACAGACTGAGTGCAGCCACTAGTGGCAAACCCCCCTCCCTCCCCAGCTGCTGTCAGGATCCGTCACCAGGGGCCACACTATCAGCACCACGCCCTGAAGGGCAAGGGTAAACCCATTTTACAAGTGGGGAAAACTGAGGCTCAGTGAGGTAAATCTGCCCAGGATGCTATGGAGCACAGAGACAGATCAGGGACTCTGACCCAGAATTGTCTGGCTCCAAAGGCTATGGAGACATCCCCAAGGTCCCAGGCGATGGGGTGAAATTTCCCGGCAAGGATGGGTGGAGAGCCCGTGACAGCCCCCGGGCGTTTGCAGAGCGTTCAGAGAACACACACCAGATGGTTGTGTGCCCAGTGGGATGGCCATGCTCATCATCCTGGGACCACAGAGTGAACTTGAGCTCTGAGCCCCTCTCTGCACTTCGAGGGGAGCAGTGGCCACCTAGGGAAATACAGTCTCTCCAGCTTGGGGAAGTCACAGTGACCTGGCCTGAGCCCTAGGGTCCCCAAGTCAGGGATCCTTCCACTAAGCCCATGGCTAGGACAGGACAGTCACAGGAGCCCCTGCTGCCTGGTCCCTAGAGCTGGGGAGGGGACAGGACAGAGCTGGAAGGACGATTCTTCAGATCCTAGCGAGCCCTGGAAGGGGAGGAAGGGGCCTTCCTGGTCCTCCCTGGAGGAAACTTCACCTCCCCGTGAACTCTGGACGGCGGGAGGCCAAGCCCCAGCCGAGGTCAGAGAAAGTAGCAGGGTGACAGTGAGGCCATATGGCCCTCCCTGCTCTCTGCCTCCTGTCCTCCCCAAATAGGTTCTGCCCCTCAACTCTCCTGACACCTCTCCCACCCATCAGATAAGAGATGAGCTGCTTGGGTGGGGCAGGGGCAGATGGGACCCTGAAGGTGGGCCAAACCAAGACAGGAGTCCTTTAAACGCTGGCCCAGCAGACTGGGAGGGACCCTGTCTTACAGCCCAACTCTAGACCCGGCTGAGTCGGGGCTGGAAACTGCTGCTTCCTTTATCATCGGCCATCTCTTGGTGTGGTTATTTGGTTAAGAATGATGAGGGTCACCACTACTCACTCAGCTGGGTGTCCCCAGTCTCCGGTAGACAGCCTGACACACAGTAGATGCTCAATAAATACTCTTTAACTAGATGCTGTTTGGCCAGTGTACATCTCCCAATAGACTGCGGGCTCTACTGGGGCAGGGATGTGTCTGTTTCACTCACCATTATATCCCCGTACCCAGAGTCTTACACACAGAAGGCTGGAAAGTCAATAAATAAATGAATTTCCTGCAAAAGGAAAAAGAAAGCAAAAATAGCAGCCACAACAAAATCAAGAAAACTGAATTAGATTGAGGCAAGAGCCCTCAGAATGAGGAGCTTCTGAGCCCTTTCGTTTCAAAGGAATTATGACACATGCTTCAGTGAGCCCAGTCCCCAGGGAACCAAGACATCAGGAAAGCTGACTGAGCCCAAGACAAAATCAACTAGATCACCCTGACCCGTAAACCGGCAGACTGGCATGTCTGCCCGATTTGTTCCCAGACAGTGCTGGAGGGAAGGAGGCCCTAATGCCACCCAGGACAGCTCTGGGAAGGAACAGACATCAAAACCCACCAACTTTACAATAGTCTAAATTTTGTGAACAAAGTAAAATGTCAGGAAACGTGAGGTTAATGTAGAATGGCTGCAATATATAAAGAGTTCATAAACAAGAAAAGAAGGGGCTTCCCTGGTGGTCCAGTAGTTAGGAATCCACTTTTCAACACAGGGGATGCTGATTTGTGTGCCTGCATGGGGTCGCACAGAGTCGGAAACGACTGAAGCAACTTAGCAGTGGTAGCAGCAGCATGCTCTGTTGTGTCCAATTCTTCTGACTGTGGACTGTAGACTCCTCTGTCCATGGAATTATCCAGACAAGAATACTGGAGTGGATTGCCATTTCCTCCTCCAAGGATCTCCCTGACCCAAGGATCAAAACTGCGTCTCCTGTACTGGCAGGCAGATTCTTTACCGCTGAGCCACATGCTGTAGGGTGACTAAGCCCATATGCCGCCACTACTGAGCCTGCATGCTCTGGAGCCCTCAGGACGCAACTAGAGAGTAGCCTGTGCGCTGAAACAATAAAAAGATCCGGCATGCTGCAAGGAAGATTCCACGTACTGCAACTAAGACCTGAAGCATCCAAATAAATAAATGGTTTTTAAAAAGAAGAGGAAAAACACCGAGAGTCCAATACATGTGAGCAAAGAACAGAGAACGATCATTGGCACACAAAGAAATCAGAGTCAAGCAGCTGGTGTTCGTTAGCCTGTGGTAAGTGCTGCCTTAAGAAGTTCACATTAAGAAGTACAGCAAGAAAATCCAACCAACACATGTGAAGTCTGGGGACAATGACATGTTCCTAATTTTTTTCTATATTATCTATGAAATGCCATAATCCTTTTGTTTGTCCCAAGAAGACTCAAGCATTCCTTTCTTAATTAAATCTCTTAAACCAAGTAGGTTCTGCAAGATGTAATTCTTGCATGCAGGTGTGAAAGTCTGGAAACAATTTACATATTCACAACCCTGACAGCTGTGTCTGGGATAAAATTAATTTCTTTCTGGGTTGTCTGGGTTGCTCAGGTAATGTAATTACGGGCACATCTTGTTTGTTATGCTTTGCTTTATTGCACTTAGCAGATACTGAGGTTTTTAACAAACTGAAGGTTTTTGGCATTGCTGGGTTGTCAGGTGATGGTTGGCTTTTTTAGTAATAAAATGGTTTTTTGGTAAATTTTTTATTTTGCTTTTCATTGGCGTATAGTTGATTAACAACATTGTGTTCTTTCTGCTGTAAAGTAAATCGGCTATACACACACAATAATCAACACATTTTACATTATTTTTCCATGGGGGTCATTACAAACTATAAAACGTTTATAAATAAAGGTGTGTACATTTTTAAAAGACATAACGCTGTTGCGCATGGGGTAGACTATAGTATGAAAGCGAAAGTCACTCAGTCGTGTCCGACTCTTTACAACCCCACAGACTATACAGTCCATGGAATTCTTCAGGCCAGAATACTGGAGTGTGAAGCTGTTCCCTTCTCCAGGAGACCTTCCCAACCCAGGGATCCAACCCAGGTCTCCTGCACTGCAGGCGGATTCTTTACCAGCTGAGCCACAAGGGATGTAAACCTAATTTTTATATGCACTGGGAAACCAAAATTTCGTGTGACTCACTTTCAGTGGTCTGGAACCAAACCTGCGTTATCCTCGACGGGTACCTATGCTGTTGGATAGTCAAGTTACCCTTAAAAGACTCATTTAGGGCAGTTCTGAGAAATACTGGAAATATGAAAACATTGTAAGGTCTCAGGTCAAAGCTCCCAGGTCAAAGCTCCCAAGTCATGCTTTGATTTGGGTACTTTGAAAGTACTGCCTATACCCGAGGCACATAAGTATGCAAATAAAAATCAAATGATTGGGTAAATTAGAAAAAAAAAAATCACAATGACACCATGAGCAGTGGTATCATACCATTTCTATCTGACAGTCTGGGGCTCTGAGATTTGTCAAGGTCCCTGGCCCTGAACCACCATGTTGGAAAGGCTTATCACTGCTTATCATCTAGGAAGAGCTGATTAAGGCAGCACCAGGAGGCCATATTTACTAAGTTGGTAAAAAAAAAAAAAAGTGTTTTTAAAGCCACACCCAGCCTTGGCAAGCATTCAGAGAAGTTCATATCCTTACCCTGCTGCTGAAGGCACTGCAAATTGGTGTCACCCTTTCGAAAAGCAATGTGATAACACCCAGGAAAAAAAGTCACAAGACTATTATGTTCTCAAGATATGTAACTTCTACTGGAAGTCATCCCAAAGGAAAGGTTTAAGAGATGCAAAAGCCGCAGCTGCTAAAATATTCACAGTTGCATTGTTGTCAATGGAGAAAAATTGGACACAACTTATACGTCTATTAGAAAAAGAACTTACCACAGTATGGGAGAACCACATGAAGTAATGGTATAAAGTCATTAAAATGATCTTTTTAAAAATAATTTTATTTATTTGGCTATGTTGGGACTTTGTCGCTTTTCTCTCTCTAATGGTGACGAGCAGGGGCTCTCTCCAGTTGCAGGGCACGGGCGTCTCATTGTGATGGCCTCTCTTGTTGTGGAGCACAGGCTCTAGAGCGTGTGGACTCCAGTAGCTGTGCACATGAGCTCTGTGGCTGTGGCTCCTAGGCTCTAGAGCACAGGCTCAGTGGTTGTGGCACATGGGCTGAGTTGCTCTGCCGCATGTGGGATCTTCCAGGAGCAGAGATTGAACCCATGTCTCCTGCATTGATAGACAGATTCTTTACCACTGAGCCACCTGGGAAGCCCTAAAATGACCTTTGAAGTGAGAATATTAAAGATTATGTTGAAATTTTAAAAATCTATTGAACTGCTAAGTAAAAATTGTAAACCATAAACATAATTTAAAAAACTGTGATGACAGGCAAATTTATTTGTGCTGGCTTCCAAGGACCATCTGAGGCAAGAAAACAGTACTTGTTAGGCAGTTGGTAAATGCCCTACATATGTATATATTTTTCCATCTTTTTCTTTCTTGTCACGACACCATCTTTTTAATAATACTAACTAAATATTTTAAAACAATGGTCCCATGGACAGACCATCTGCTCTGGGAAGCCCCTGGCCCAGGAACTGTGGGAAAGGCAGGAAGCAGAGAGGTCACCAGGCCCTAGGGAAATCCCACTGTTTGGCAGGCCTGGCCTGAAGGGGAACCTGTTTTCAGGGGGTGTGAAGGAGGTGGGCAAATGCTGATGGCCACAAGAGCCCATTTTAAAGTAGTTAGCTGTCTCTGAAGGATCACGTGAGCATCTGCTGTCATTCATTCATTCATTCATTCACTGACTCACTCATTCAACGTAGCTGAACGGGGCATGTCCCCTGGGACAAATCCAGCTGTCAGGGAGCCATCAAGGGAAGGCAGCCCTGATGCAGGGAGATGTCTACTGAGACCTAAATGCCTTTTAACATTATTGTAATTTTTAAAAATAATGATGAGGGAAAAGGAGAGGGTGGGATGAATTGAGAGAGTAGCATTAACATATATGCACTGCTGTGTGTCAAATAGATGGCTAGTGGGAAACTGCCTTATGGTACAGGGAGCTCGACTCAATGTTCTGTGATGATCTAGGGAGCATGGAATGAAGGCTCAAGAGGGAAGGATATATGAGTACTTGTGGCTGATTCATGTTGTTGTATTGCAGAAACTAACACAACATTGTAAAGCAATTATACTCCAATTAAGTAATAAACTGCCATTTCTCAAGTGGTGCAGTGGTAAAGAACCCTTCTGCCAATGCAGGACACACAAGAGACAAGGGTTCGATCCCTGAGTCAGGAAGATCCCCAGGAGGAGGAAATGGCAACCTGCTCCAGTATTCTTGCCTGGAAAATTCTACGGACAGAAGCACCTGGCAGGCTACAGTCCATCGGGTCACAAAGAGTCAGACATGACTGAGCACACACACACACCCACACACATGCATAAATAATACATTTAAAAAAGAAAACAAAAATAATGAGCATTTTGTACTTTGTAGTTAGGAAGCACAGCCAATTTCATGTTAGGAGACACAAGTAGGGTGATGGTTGATGGAATCCCAGGAGGATTCCCTGAAATGGGGGAATCTCTTCTTAAGAAAGACACATTTCCATCCTTCCTTCCCTGGGCTCAGTTATCTGGCTCGGGTCCTGAGGCCCTGGTCTAGGATTATGGGAGTGATGCCCACGGGCTCCATCCCCAATAGTTCCCCGTCCACTGCCTGCCAGGCTCCCAGTCCATCCCAGAAGGACCAAGCACGAGGGAATGACTCTAACTGTGAGCAGAGTCCCTCTCTTAGGACCACAACATACGGGGACCATCTTCGTGACGTGCTTGGGCTGAAACTGAATATATTTGTTTCATAGGAAGGGTGGTTTTGGGTCCAACAGAAGAGCAGGCAGCTTCTCAGGGCCCACAGCCGTGAAGAGATGCCCATTTTCCCTTCCTACAGATGTCTCGGGCCCTTCAGCCCTGAACGTTGGTGGAAATGAAGCTCCCACACGGCAGGGACCAAAGCACTCAGGTCTCCACTTTCTCCTCGCAGCATTCGTGCTAAGTCGTTTCAGTCGTGTTCAATTCTCTGTGACCCCATGGACTGTAGCCCTCCAGGCGCCTCTGTCCATGGGATTCTCTAGGAAAGAATCCTGGAGTGGGTTGCAATGCCCTCCTCCGGGGGATCTTTCTGACCTGGAGATCGAACCCGCGTCTCTTAGTCTCCTGCATTAGCAGGCGGGTTCTTTACCACTAGAACCACCCTCGCAGTGTGGGCAGCATTCAAATGTCTGCAGCAGTGAGAAGGGGGCCAAGTTCTCAAGCTTTTCTGCAGAGCTGCAATTCACGTCTTCCCCTCCGCCTTCTCCCTAGGAGGGAGGCTTCCTTTCTAGGCTGATGCATTCTTAGACTCTTCCTCAGTCTTTGGGAAGGTTGGTACTGAGTTCCCATTTTACAGAGACCTAAACTGAGGCTTAGAGGACTGAAGTCAGGTACCAACATTGCTCAGATGGCAAGTGACAGAGCCTAGGCTCTATCAAGATCACCCATCTCCCACTCGGCCCCTCTGTAGTGGGTAGGATCACACGGTTATCATGTCAGGGAAGCAGATATAGAGAGGATAATCCACCAGGAGAGCCAAGGGCAAATCTAAGGTCTTGACCTCCATCTGAGTTCTGACACTGCCCCTTGGCCCTCTGCTTCAGGTTCCCAGCTCTCCGCCTCACCCCACACCCTTCCCTTTCTTAGGTTGTCCCCTCCTTATCTTTCCAACCTCAGCTCAGCTGTCACCTCTTCCTTAAGACCATCACTGAGCAGCCCAGTCACTGTCAGATATCTGCCCTGAGGTTGGTCTGTGTACCTGCCCGTCTGTCCATCCACCTCCAGACATATCTCAGTCTCTCTCACCTGCTGTCCCCTCCCACAGTAGCCCCCCAAGCTCCCACCCCTGCCCGGCTCACTCTCTCTGTATCCCTGGCACCAGGGCCAGTGCCCAGCACTCCACAAGCATTCAGTCCTGATGAACGGAGAGAGCACCAGGCCACCTCCTGTGCCTTGTGCCCACTGAACCACCTGCCTTTCGCCTCCTGGCCCTGGGCACCCATGCCGTCGGGCCATGCATTTCCTCTGGGCACCATCCATGTGTCCAGGCTGGGCAGCCACCAGTGAACCAGAAAGTGGGAGATGCTGGGTAGCTGGGCCTCGGGACCCCTCAGCTCTTCTGCAAACTCCCTTCCTGTGACATCCCTGGGGTCTGCCTGATCATCGCGCCCTCCTCATCACACGCTCTGTAGCCTGATGGCCCATGGCCATTGCTGTCCTCAGGCCTGGCTCCGAGAATGCTCCAGTGACTGGCTATCGCTTGAGGGGACCCCTCAGACCCGCTCTACCAGAGGGAGTGCCTCTTCCTTTGCTCGAAGATGGTGCCGGTCCCTTGACCAGTGGTTCAGGCTAGAAAAAAAGCAATGAGAAGGTAGGTGGGCAGAAGGCTCCTAAACCTCCCGAGCCACCCCCAGTGAGGACACTGAGCAAGGGGAGGAGAAGGTGGGTGGTCTGTCCAGACTGCCCAAGTCTGAACTTCAGGCTGACGGAGCCCTGGTTCCCGAAAGGATGTCGGCAGCTCCTCGCAGGGCCTGCGGCCCAGACCCTGTCCTGGGTGGGCTCCACCCTCAGCCTCTCACCTAGGGTGGAAGTGGTGGTGGCTGGGGAAGAGGCAGGTGACAACCCCCCCCCCCCCCACGAGGTGACAGCCTCAGGGCGCGAGCCGCCGCCACCTGAGAGTGGGCGAGGAGCAGGTTCGCTGGGTGAAAAGTTCACCGTGAGGGGAGCTGTCTGTTTCCCTTGCTTAATTTATCCACTATTTGGCTAACCTTGCTCTGAACCCAGGCCCCGAGACCCCTCTCCTCTCTCCCCCGCCTCCCCACTGGGCTTCCGAGCCCTGCCACCAGACCTTCTGCCCTGCGCCCAGAGGCGGAGGCCTCGCTGGCCTTGAAGAGGCCTCGGGCCCTTGGGCTGCCCTAGGGGGGAGAGGCTGGTAGCCTGGCCAGATGGTTATTTACGACCTGAAACTTCCCATCCTTAGTAACCAAAATAAAGTCCGGTTGCTGGCGAGGTCCAGGCCCCCAAATACCAGACAAGGGCCCAAGGAGCGCTCAGAAGGCGTCCCACCCCACCCGCCTCTGCCAAACACACAACTGCTCTGGAGACGGTGACCTTTCCTTGGGGGGCCATCTGTCATTCTGGCTCGGGGCAGGAGCAGGATGCAGGGACCAGCCAGTCGCACAGGGGAGGCCAGCCTCCTTGCTTGGCCCTGGGTGGCCCCTGGTCCCGACCTTCTGCCTGTCCTGGCCATGCTGGTCCTGTAAATGCTTCCCCATCCCAACCTCCTTCTTCTGTGGTGTGGGGACGTAGGGGCAGGAAATAAGAGGGAGATAGATGAGGGTAGGGAAAGTTAGGGAGGGTGGGGGGAAACAGGATGGCCATCACGGCAGCGACAGCCACCCCCCGGCGCTGGCAAGAGTGACCCCCTGATGTCCACGTGGCAGCCCCACTCACAGCTGAGAAGATGGGCCGGGGGTGGCCAAGGCACCCTCCTCGGGCTCCAAGTCATTCATAACAGGACGAGGATTCCAACCTGGGTCGCTCTGACCCGAAAGCCAGGCTCTCAGCCACTGTCTTCTCTCCGGTTCTCACTTTTCATACTCTCATTAAGATCCCTTTTTAGCAACTATAAAAGCAACACATGTTCCAGCAGCCAGTGGAAGCACAAAGATGCATAAAGAGTGAGTTATCCCACCTCACACTCCTCCATCCTCACACTACAGGGGTTCATCCTCCACTTTCTCCACTGCATGCCCAGATGCACACAGACTCACCAGGCACTCATGTGTGTGCACACATGGGCTGTGAGCAGACAGGGAGTCCCTCATCCGTGCAAGGATGGTGACATCCCACATCCACATCCCTCTGCAGCTGGTGTACTAACAGTGCATGGAGGCGGCTCCCAGCCTATCTGTCCTGCCACCCACCCCAGTGTTACTTCAAATCACCCTCTTCTCTACATCTGCCCCCTCCTGCCCTGGGTCACCTCTGGTTCTCAGCCTGATTACTGAACTGTTCCCAGCTTCCGCCTGTGTCCTCCATAATCAGATTTCTCTGGGTCCAGAATGATCTTTCCAAAATGCAAGTCTGGGGCTTCCCTGGTGATCCAGTGGTTAACAATCTGCCTGTCAATGAAGGGGACATGGGTTTGATCACTGGCCCGGGAAGATTCCACGTGCTGCGGGGCAACTAAGCCCAGGCACCAAAACGACGAGCCCGTGTCCTAGAGCCCATGCTCCGCAACAAGAGAAGCCAGCGCAATGGAAAGCCCACTCACGGCAACTAGAGAGCAGCCCCTGCTTGCCAAAACCAGAGAAAGCCCATGCACAACAATGGAGACAGCGCAACCGTAAACAAATAAATAAAAGTCAAGTCTGCTCGTGACACTGCCCTGCTCAAATGCTTTCTCCCTCAGGAGAAGGTCCTAAACCCTCACCAGGGTCCGTCATGCCCCCTATGATTTGGCCTCCTTGACTTTGCGGACCCCTGTGGCCCCTCACCCGAGCATCCTTCACTCCAGCCTCTGTTCATTGCCCTAAGCTCTTCTTTACCTGAGTCTTCCCTCTCTGCTCCTCCTGTCGGGGTCTCCCTGGGGTCTCAGCTTACGCGTCAGCTCTCTGGACCACCATCTCCATCCTGTCTAACAGGTCATGACTCGAACCAGGCTCCCTCTCCCTGATGGGCTGAAAGCTCAGTGAGGACAAGCTATATCTGTTAAGTTCACTGCCACCCGCCAGGGCCTGACCCAAGCCAGCCTTTCAGAGCTATCTGTTGGAAGTTGAGTGACACCAAATGAATAGGGGAAAACCACATATCCATTCTAACATTTCCTGAATCCCCTCATTCCAGGACCACTCTACCCTGGCTCCCAGAGTGCACAACTGGCCCCAAATGGCCTCTTACTGCCACTGGACAGGGGCTCCTCTGAAAGCCTTTGTAAGCAGCCTCAGCCTCCCTCTCCCCGGTGGGGAGAGATGGTGCTGGGGTGAGCCTGGGTGGGATGGTATGGACCCTGGAGATCTCACCTCTGGACCCAGGACAGCCCCATGAAAGACTTCCAGACAGGACTAGTCACTTGCCAAGCAGAGTCAGCCAACTGCTCACCAGGTGGCCCACTGACTGCCAGTCAGAGGGGCCAGCGTTGGAGAGTGGGGCTGCCAACTGCCCGTCACCACTTAGGCCAACTGTCAGTCAAGAAAGGCGAAAGTGCCACTCTGGTATCTCAGGACTGTCCGGCTGGACATGGCCAGCTGCCACTCCAAAAACCCAGGGGCAAGCCGTGGAGTCCATCAACGGTCATCCTAGTGACAGTTGTTTTTGCTACCCAGTATCCTTTCTCTCTTCTTCTAGCCAGGGCACTCCATTGGACCTTTGGGGAACCACCCCTCTCCAATTCTCAGCGCATGTGTTTCAATCGGTTACATTCCCTCCCTGGCTGTAAAGATGGATCACGTGACTTAGGACTGACCAATCAGAGCACTACATTCCTCTGACCACTGTGATTGGTTCATGTGACTCAAATCAATCCAATGAGAACCAATCAGAGCTAACTCTTTGGACACAATCTCTCCTTTTTTCTTCTGCTATTTTTTTTTTTTTAATAAATAAGATTTGTAAATTTTTGGTTATTTATTTAACTACCTATTTTTTGATGCACTGGGTCTTCATTGCTTTGCCTGGGCTTTCTCTAGTTGCAGCAAGTGGGGGCTACTCTGTCACAGTGCACAGGGTTCTCATTGTTACGGCTCCTCTTGTTGTGGAGCACGGGATTCAGGTATGAGGGCTTCAGTAAAACTGGGGCACACAGGTTCAGTAGTTGTGGCTCACAGGCTTAGTTGCTCCATAGCATGTGGAATATTACCAGATCAGGGATCGAATCCATGTCCCCTGTGTTGTCAGGCAGATTCTTATCCAGCATGCCACCAGAGAAGTGCTTCTTCCTGCCTTTGAATCTGGGAGGGTGTGAGGATGGAACTGAGGAGCCGGCTTGCCATCACTAGAATAAGACAACTGAGAATCAAGCCAACAAAGAAGATACGGAATTGGAAGACACAGAAATTGAGCCCTAAACCAAGTACTGGAAGCACTGCTCACACCTCTGGATCCAGCCATACCTGAAACCGACTGTCAGTGGGCTTTTTACTTATTTGAACCAATTTCACCTTTCGCCTAAGCAAAAATCACTGTGAGTGGGACCCGTAGCCACTCAGGGAGTCTCCCAGTATCCAATGCTGGTCAGGGCACCAGCTCTTGTCTGAAGCTCAGGGTGGTTCTAGGGGAACCCCTGACTGAAAGCCACAGACAAGCAAGCTCCACATTTGCTTTCCCTGCTCCTGGCTCCTGAGGTTTGCACATGCAATGATGGCTCCACCAATCAGATATTCCCCCTTCCTGTGGCCCCCAGCCCATCTGTATCCCATGGACTCTGCCCAGTTTTCAAGTCCTATTTTTGGTAGCCCAGGCTACTCTGGGGCTTCCCAGGTGGCAACTAGTGGTAAAGAGCTTGCCTGCCAATGCAGGAGACCTAAGAGATCCAGGTTCAAGCCCTAGGTAAGGAAGATCCCCTGGAGAAGGGAATGGCTACCCCCTCCAGTATTCTTGCTTGGGAAATCCCATGGACAGAGGAGCCTGGCAGGCTATAGTCCATAGAGTCACACAGAGTTGGACACTACTGAAGTGAGTTAGCATTCAGGAGCACTCAACACGCACACAGGCTGTTCTGAGCTCCCAACACCCACTCTAGAAAGTCTGCAGATGGATTACGTGTCTGCTGCTGAAGCCAGCAGTCCCCTGTGCTCTCAGGGAGGGGCTGGGGTAAACACAGACGGGAACAGCTCTGGGCATGTTAGACTCCTGCCTGGGTCGCCACTGTTCATGCCCTGAGCTGGCACTTCGTGAACTGTTTGGTGTTCCTTGGAGCACTTGGCAGAGTGCTGGGAACATTTTAGGAGTTCAGAAGTCAGTGATGGGGCGCAGTCTATCCATGGGCATCAGCTTTGTACCTCGGGAGCCTAAAGAGGGTGTGTCTGAGGAGGGGCTGGGGCACTGAAATAGTAGACACTCCCTCCCTCCCAGGCCATTGTCAAGAGAGCAGGGCTGACCCCAGCAAGCTCTGGAAGGAGCCTGCTTGTGTGCTAAGTTGCTTCAGTTGTGTCCACCAGGCTCCTCTGTCCATGGGATTCTTCAGGCAAGAATACCAGAGTGGGTTGCCATTCCCTCCTCCAAGGGATCTTCCCGACCCAGGAATCAAACCCATATCTCTGGCATCTCCTGCATTGCAGGCAGGTTCTTTACTACTAGTGCCACCGGGGAAGCCCTCTGAAAGGAGACTCACCTTAAATGTGTCTGATCACAGAAGAACCTTAGATGCCCACCTAGGCTGGTGTGACTTGGCCTACCTGCTATGGGAGCAGGGCTCACAGCTGGGCCGGAGGTGCTGGAATCTGACAGCGACGTGGATGTGGATCAGCCAGATAGCGATGTTAATGAATAATGGCAAGTATTGTACTCCACTCGCTTTACACATAGCCATCCCTTGGTATCCACAGGGGAAGTAGTTCCAGGACACCTGGATACCAAATTCTTGGATGCTCGAGTCCCTTATATAAAATGGTGTAGTATTTGCATGTAACCTTAGCACATCGTCCAGGCTTCCCTGGTGGCGCAGACGGTAAAGAATCTGCCTGCAGTGCAAGAGACCCAGATTGGATTCCTGAGTCGGGAAGATCCTCTGAAGGAGGAAATGGCTACCCACCCAGGATTCTTGCCTGGAGAATCCCATGGACAGAGCAGCTTGGCAGGCTACAGTTCATGGGGTCGCAAGGAGTCAGACAATACTATTAATAGATTACTTATAATACCTGATACAATGTCAATGCTATGTAAATAGCTGTAATAGTATTTATAGATTAATACTATTTATGGGACCAATAGCCCTGCTCTCCAGTGAGCTGTTTGTGACAAAGGAGGAAAACACATAATAATCAATGCAACTAATACTATTAATAAATTACTTATAATACCTGATACAATGTCAATGCTATGTAAATAGCTGTAAATATAATGTAAATACTATGTAAATATTTGCTTGGGCAGCAAATTCAAGTTTTGCTTTTTGAAATTTCCTGGAATTTTTTTAAAAAGTACTTTTGATCCACAGTTGGTTGACTCAACAGATTTGAAACCCATGATTATGCAGGGCAAACTGTTCTAGGCTTCTTATTCAAGAAGCTGTGAAACCCAGGGGTTAAGCACAAAGGCTTTGCAATTAGACTCTGGGGTTCAGATCCCAGGTCTGCTGGTCACTATCCAGGTAGCAAGCCTCAAGTGATAACTGCATCACTCCCTGCCTCTGTTTTCTATGTATTGGAATATTTAAAAATGCCTGGAGAATCCCATGGACAGAGGAACTTGGAGGGCTACAGCATAGGGTCACACCGAGTCACACACGACTGAAGCAACTTAGCGCTCACACCATTATTAAATACGTATGAAGCACTGAGGGTCTGTCATGTACTAATCACAATTAATTTATTACTTTTGTTATAAAATATGTATGATCTAAATGGATTAATTTATACCATGCTTGGTATTTATTAATTTACTTGGCATTTCATTATAATTACCTGAAATTTAGTAATACCAAACACACATGCATTGATTATTATGTGTTTTCCTCCTTTAATTGTCACAAACAGCTCACTGGAGAGCAGGGCTATTGGTCCCATCCTACAGACAAGGAAACTGAGGCTTAAGGAGGTTAAGTTACCGGCTCAAGATCCAAGGATTGGAATCTCAGCCCCAAGGACTGAGATCCTAAGTCCAGACTCTCCCCTTCTCTGCAGGTTACATGGCTCAGGCTCCTCCAGCCCTGAAGCTGGCCCTCAGCCAGTGGGGCCCAAGTGTGGATGTGGGTCAGGCGAGAACCCACAGCAAGAAGCCCATGCTACGTGGCATTTGGGAGACGCTCTGCCTCGTGTCATTCTGCACGGGCCAGAACTGTGGACAGAAACATGGCCCCGGGCAGCCTCGGGCCTTGGCTCTGCTCGTGGTCCCCGGTGTGACCTCCCCAAGCAGGATCCTGTTACATGGAAGCAGCAGCAAGGAACAAACACAGCTTGTGCTTCCTTCTGAGTGCTTATTTCCTTTGTCTTGTGAACACTGAAAAATGAAAAGAATGATAAGGATTTGGCTGGGGGGGGTGGAGTGGGGGTGGCAAGTAGGCTGGCCCAGAAAATTCTGCAGCCTTGGCTCAACCTACCAAGAGGGCGGTGTGAGGGAGGTTTTAAACTGAGTCCAGAGAAAGAGAAGGTCAAGTGGTGGCCTAGCTGGCCAGAGGAGTCTGAGGTCTCCTGGGTCATTGGGTCCCGCTTGGGGGCCCAGGACCCACCCCTGGGGGCAGAGGCTTCAGGCCCCAATTCTACTGCTGGTATCTCTGTGGTCAGACCACCAAACTCTGGGTGTCTCCTCAACGGCCAATATTTCTGGCTCCCACTGTTCCAGGTTGTGATGGAAAAGAAATGGAGAAAATGTGGGCAGACCAGTGTTTCTCTGCTGGGGGTGAATTATCTCCCTGTGGACATTTGCAGAAATGTTTCTAGTTGTCACAGCTAGGAAGGGAAAGCGCTCCTGGACTCTAGTGAGTAGAGACCAGGTGTGCTGCCAAATGGCCAGTGGTGCACAGGACAGCTACCGACAGAGAGTCATCCCGACCAAGATGCCAGTTTTTCAGTCGCTCAGTTGTGTCCGACTCTTTGCAATCCCATGGACTGCAGCACACCAGGCTTCTCTGCCCTTCACCATCTCCTGGAGTTTGCTCAAATTCATGTCCATTGAGTTGGTGATGCCATCCAACCAGCTCACCCTCTGCTGTCCTCTTCTCCATTTGCCTTCAGTCTTTCCCAGAATCAGGGTCTTTTCCAATGAGTCGGCTCTTCGCATGAGGTGGCCAAAGTATTGGAGCTTCATCAACAGTCCTTCCATATGAATATTCAGGGTTGATTTCATTCAGGATTGACTTGAGGATTGATGTGGAGGGTGCCATAGGGAGAAATCTTGGGGTGGCATCTGAACATGTAATCATAAATGTTGGTTTTATTACTCAGGGGACCTATGTGGATGTATCCAGAAAGGTGACTGGGAGGACAGGGTGTGTTGGTTGCCTCTGACAAAGGTTCTGTCCCCTCTTCACTCAGACAGCAAATATTTACCAAGTGTCGCCTGCGTCTTGCACTCTCCTAGGTCCTGAGAGGTGGACCTGCCCTTGGGCTCCTGGGGTGGATGGTCGAGAGGGCCAGACAGACCAAGAGAGCAAGCAAATAATACTGACCCCGATATCCTTGGAAACAACTGTGGTAAACACACACAGTCTACACACAGATTTTTTTTTTTAGCCACACAAAGGCACAAAGTCCTGCCACAAGTTACGACTTGGAGGATGAACCCTGGAAACGTTATGCAAAGTAGAACCAGACACAAAAGACCACATCCTGTGTGTGTGCTCCCAAAGTTGTGGTGACAGTTGCACAACCCTGTGACTACACTAAGCACCATTGAATTGTATGCTTTCAATGGTGAATTATGTGGTCTGGGAATTGAACCTCAATAAAGCCATTCTATATGAAAGTAATAATCATAACGGCAAAATGTGAGATGGGTGATGAGGGAAGCAAGTGAAGGCTGAGATGGAGCAACGTAGACCACGGTGGGCGTGCAGGCGTCTCCCAGAGGTGACGTCAGCGGAGGTGATGTCTGAGGCTGGCAGGCAGGGATGGGAGGTGTGTGTAGCTGCCCAAGGGTTTCTGGAGGCCAGTCTGTATGTCCAGGCTAGAGAGGGCCTTCCGCCTGATCATGCAGGTTGGATTTTGTGTACTTGGCCCCCTGACACCTGGCCTCCGGGCCCTGCAGAAACCCTCAGTCACAGCAGCTTCAGTCCAGAGAACTCTGTGACCCCCCAGGTCACAACTGTGGAGGAGCACCCTGCTCTCCTGCCAGCCAGTCTGGGAGGGTGGCTCTTTGAGGGCTCAGCCCTTGAGCCTGTCCACCCGAGGGGACCTGAGCACCCAGAGCAGCTTCCCAGCAGAGCCTGTGGGACTTCTGTGTTTATTTTCTTCCAGAACCATGGAGAGACTTAGGCACAAAGGGCCAGCCCAGAGCCAGCAAGGCTGGGAGGTGCCAGATAAGTGTCTCCCTCATCCCCTGCCACACCCCGTGTGCAGGGGGATGACAGCTCCTGTGTGAAGAACCTCCCCACCAACCCCTGTCGGGCTCCTTTGCTTTGCCCTCCCCAGGGCCGTGAGTCTGAGCAAACTCTGGGAGATGTTAAAGGACAGGGAAGCCTGGCGGGCTGCAGTCCATGGGCCCCCAAAGAGTTGGACACAACTGAGTGACTGAACAACAGCCACCCCAGAGCCTCCCTAGCCTCTGCACCCACTGCCTTGTTGGGGTCTTCTGAGCCACCCTTTTCCTTTTGAGCCAGGCCAGGCCAGGCCAAGACGGTGGCTCCCAGAGTCCTGGTGGGGGGTGTCCGGATCCTGGCTGGGAGCTGCCAGAGCTGAGCTGCCGACATCGCATTGTCTGCTGGAGTTTCCCAGCCCAGGAGGCAGGAGGGGAGGAACGTCTGGGCCCTTCTGCAGGTGGGAAAGGTGACATCACACACAGGAGATCTCAGAGCCAGTGGGGCCCCGAGTCTGGATTTCTCTCCCCAAACACCAGCGCCTCCCACCTCTCAGGGAGCCTCCTGCCTCACACTGGGCTGTGAGAAGCTGGGACCCAGGGGTCTGCCGCATTGTTAGAAGACAAGGGCCTCAGGGGGGCCATGAGGGAGGTAGGGGGCGTACAGCTGGACCCCTCATGGCTGAAGGACAGGGCTTCCCAGGGCCCAGGTCTGGTCCACAGCAGGAAGCCCTCGGTTTATGAAGAGAAGTGTGTTAAGGAATGTTAATAAGTGGAATTGTAGTATAAGAGCCCCACTCACAAGGAGTGAGAGCAGTGACCAGGGTGCCCACAAGCCGCTCCCAGCCTTCCTTCTGTGTCAAGGGACACTGTCACCTCCTGGCTTTGACAGAGATGAGGGGTGTCTGTGTACAGATTCTTCTCATATAGACTTCTGGGCTCTTATTAATAAGCCCCTACCTTCCATTTTGGAAGGCCTTTCTGGAAAGTGAGAAGAAATCCAGAGGTGCGGTAGTAGGGGGGTGAGGGAACCGCCCCCAACAGGAGCTCTGAAATGACCTTCATCCTCCCCGGTCTCAGCCCCACCCCTCCCCGCCACCAGTCCTGCGACTGTTCTCATCTCTCTGTGCTGCTTGGCACTTCGGCTGCAGACTTTGTATACTTGTGACCTGGTTCTTTTTTGTCCCTTATCAACCTGAGGTGTCCCCTGAGGCATGGCTGTCCGCTCCATCAGAAGGTCTCTTAGTGGGGGCTGGACTGAGCCCTGCGGTCAGGCCAGGAGCGTTCTGTCACCTTAGTCCCTCCCGACCATCAGTTTGGCCCAAGGAGAAGAAAGCCCACTTTTTCCAAGCCTTCTGGCCCCAGAAGCAGGATGGTGGGCACAGGACCCAATTCTTGACCCCTTGCCAGACCAGAGAGCCTGGTCCCCCTGGAACCATGCCAGGATGGGCTCGCGTCTGGTGCCTCCCCGTACCCACCTCCAATCTGGTTCTCTTGGGAGATGGGGAGGAGCCTGGGGCAGGGCAACTGGGTCATTTCCCAGGGCCCAAGTCTTCTCTGCGGGGTTGGCACACCCTGTCCTGCCCCTCGGGAGATTCCAGGAGCCAGCATTCAGTGCTTGTCACTCTCCTTCACTTGGCTAAGCCAAGGGACAGAATTAGCTCTTTGCTTCAACTCTCAAAGCTCTCCAAGTGTCCACTGGGGGAGCAAGGAGGACGCCGCCTCCTGGGAACCTGCCCAAGGCTTTTTCCCTGGTTCCTCTGGGAAAAGATCCAGAAAAAGAAAGTATCTCAGCTGAGAGGGAAGGGGTAGGGTGGGACTGGGCCTGGCTGTCAGGAGCCTGTGGGGCTCTGGAAAGATGCGACGTCCTGGTGAAGCTAAGACAGCGATTCTGTTCTCAGTGGGCCTTGGGGAGGGCCGGTTGGGCCTCCTCACCCCCAGATCCACTCAGACCCCTGGGGTCCTCCCTGCATTCCTGGCCTGCAGGCCAAGTGCAATTTCATGGAAACCTCAGGAGTTGAATCCTTTCTGAAATGCCTTGAGTCCAGAAATGAGTCTGCCACTCAAGGTTGCTCAGAAAAGTCGGGGCTCAACAGACTGAACTCCCACTCCTTCCTCATCTGTCCTTGCCCACTGAGCTGTGTCAGCCCGGGCCTATCTCCTGGGGTGACCAGCACCTGGTCGGTGGCACCAGGACTGCGGAGGCAGGCCACACCCAGCACACCCACCCACATTGTATTCACATGCCAAAGCGGGGCTACAGCGCAGGCATGGGCCTTCCAGGCCTGACATCTGCAGGCCAGACCCCTTCATCAGCTTCTCCCCAAAACACACTTCAGTGACACAGATCCTCAAGGACCAAAGTGAAAGTGGTGCCCCCCCCCCCAACTTGCTATGGTAAGCCAGGGGGTCAGGTAGACCTGGGTTCAAATTCTGGCTCTGGTGTTCACAAGCGCTACAAACTTGGGCATGCTATTTCCCTGCTCTGAGCCTGTTTTCTCACCACTGAAGTGGTCTTTCTAATACCACCCTCCTGAAAGGTCAGTGCTTCTTTGGGGTTCTGCTCAGAACCTGGTGTGTAACACCTAGAGAGCCCCAGTCCCAGGGCTCTCCACCCTCTGCCTGAGTGTGTGTGTGTGTGCTAAATCACTCTAGTCGTGACCGACTCTTTGAGACTCCATGGACTGTAGCCCGCCAGGCTCCTCTGTCCATGGGATTCTCTTGGCAAGAATACTGGAATGGGTTGCCATGCCCTCCTCCAGGGGATTCCCAGCCCGGGAATCGAACTCATGTCTTTTAGGGGTTGTGTCTTTTGCATTGGCAGCCGGCTTCCTTACCACTAGTGCCAGCTGGGAAGCCCATCCTTTGCCTACATTTCCATTTTTTTCCTTAAGTTCCTACAGACAGCTCCTTCCACAGTGTGGTAGATTGCAGTATAGTTCAAAATCACTGACCATTCCTCCAGGGGGATTGTATACCCAGCAGCATCCTCACTGTGTTTGACCATATGACCTGCTCTGGCCAAAGAAATGTGAGCAGAAGTGGTGTGCATTGTTTCCAGGCAGAAAATTTCAGAGCCAGTGCATGGGTTCCCAGGTGTGTCTACTTCTGCCCCAAGATGACATCATCCCAGAAGGAGGCTTCTCTCTCAGCTGGGGCCCCAGAGTGAAGAGGACACAGAACAGAGCTGCATCCACCATCTATGGACAGAGGCAATGTAACACAAGCTCTGTTGTTGGAAGCCATGGACTTCTGGGGGTCATATTTTGTCTGATATATATTGTGGCTCTTGAAAGTCTTTAAAGGGGTTCCTGAGAGCTGATTTTTGTCTTGACCACTGTTGGATACAGTGGATAAATAACACTTAAGATGTTAAGCTTTGCAGCTTGGCCGCTATTTGGTTGGTGCTCAATAGACAGTGGATGTGATCGTGACTTGGCATCTTTGCACACAGACCAGACTGATGACTGTTGAGCTGCAAGACTGCTCTTCCTCGCATGTGAGTTGTGTGAAGGTACATGCTTTGTGCGATGCTCCAGCAAGCTCCTCCACTGAATTTTTGCCTGTGATTTTCTCTGTCATCTCCTGGAACCACTGCCTGCTTCTGTCCCCGACCCTGCCAACCACCTGCAAGAGCTGTGTAGATGGAGGTGCCTTAGATGAGATTCCATTGTCCGCCAGTCCCCTGGCAGTAACAGAGAACACACACAGGAGGAAACTCTCCCCATGTCTCCTTGGCTGTCATTTTCCCCATTGCCTGAATCCACATCAAACCCCTCTACCATCCCAGACTCCTCATTCTCCTTTGCTATTTCACTTCTATCCCCTGCGATCAGATTGCAGACCTGGGGGCCCACAGCACCCCCTTAGCACTGGCCTTGTTGTGCTGGTGATCTTCAGAGTTTTGGCTTCTCAGCAACATTCCCCTCTCAGCACATGCTAGGTAGACAGAAGGGGCTTGATAAAACCTGGTTCTTCTCTCCTGAGTTGGTGGCCTGGAGGCTGGTGGGGCCATGGCAGGGCAGAGGGCATGCCTCTGTAGACTAATTCCTGCTGGTCTTCCACGGATGCAGGTGGGAAGGCAAAGTGCCCCCCAACCCATGACTGTTGGGAGAGCCCTGAAAGAGCTGGCAAGAAACCAGTTACTCCCTACCCCCACAGGCCTGGATTCCAATTTCTCTCCTGATCTCTGCCTCCTTCTTGTCTACTCCATCCATGGCAGCTGGGGACCCTAAGCAGACCAATTCTCTCTGAAAGGGTTGGGTGTTATGGTTGGGATTGGTCCCCTCCCCACTGCCCACCAAGGACCAGAGGTCAAGGATTTCAAGAAAAACACTCGCAAAAGCTTTCTCTCTTTATTTTATATATTCCTGCCGTTCAACCAGTTTGCACAAGCTGAGGATGAGTGAATTTTGGAGGCGAAGGAGGAGCATGTGGGCACAGACCATCCCGGAAATAGTCTATGCACATTGCCAAGGCTGGTTAGACTTGAGAAGCGATTTAACAATAAACTCTACAGAATCAGAAATGTACAAAAGTGTCAAGGCAGCTGCTGGCTGATTTCTTGCCTCCCCATGGGGGTCAGAGTTATGCCCATCAGTCCTGTGCAAAGGTCCTGGGGCTGGCTAGGGGGCAGCCGGATTCTTCCCCAGGATAGAAGCAGTCCTGCTCACCCAGCAGAAGTGTGCTGAGGGACAGGCGTGTAGGCGTGTGCCCAGGTGCCCGTGCCCCCTCAGGTTCCGTGGCTTTGAGCCTGTTTCTCCGTCCTGTCTTTATGTCCGCCCTTTGAAAGTGTTCATGCAGGTGTAGGTTCCTGAGAATTTGTGGATCTCCTCGAGGGCAGCCTGTGGGAGTATGCTGAGGGAGGGAGAAAGGGAAAAAGAAGACGGTCAATGGGGGACCAGCGGACTGGTAGCCAAACAAGATATGTAGTTGAGTAGTGGTTCCCATAAGCTCTCCCAACCTCTTCTCTCCAACACACACTAGCTCCCCCAACAAGCCAACTCACCCACCCCTCCATGGAGGAAGGGCTTTCAAGTAAGTAGATAAATAAAAGTGAAAGTGTTAGTCGCTCAGTTGTGTCCAAATCTTTGCGACCCCGTGGACAGTAGCCCAGCAGGCTCCTCTGTCCGTGGGGATTCTCTAGGCAAGAATACTGGAGTAGGTTGCCATGCCCTCCTCCAGAGGAGCTTCCTGATTCAGGGATTGAATCCGGGTCTTTTGCATTGCAGGGAGATTCTTTACCATCTGAGTCACCAGGGAAGCCCAGTATAAATAGTTTTTAGAAGGCAAAGGGTAGGTATAAACAAATTTTCAAAGCCACATTCCGAGCATTTTAGGGTCCATAATTATCTCAGAAATCTATGAACTCCAAATGCCACTTATTCAACAAATATTTACTGTGTGGGGCTGAAGAGTTAGGGAGTTGGACTGTGAAGAAGGCTGAGAGCGGAAGAATTGATGCTTTTGAACTGTGGTGTTGGAGAAGACTCTTGAGAGTCCCTTGGACTGCAAGGAGATCCAACCAGTCCATTCTGAAGGAGATCAGCCCTGGGATTTCTTTGGAAGGAATGATGCTAAAGCTGAAACTCCAGTACTTTGGCCACCTCATGCAAAGAGTTGACTCATTGGAAAAGACTCTGATGCTAGGAGGGATTGGGGGCAGGAGTAGAAGGGGACGACAGAGGATGAGATGGCTGGATGGCATCACTGACTGGATGGACGTGAGTCTCAGTGGACTCCGGGAGTTGGTGATGGACAGGGAGGCCTGGCGTGCTGCGATTCATGGGGTCGCAAAGAGTCAGACACGACTGAGCGACTGATCTGATCTGATCTGATCTGATCACCTTCTTGTTCCCCCCACTCCATGTGTTAACTTATTTCTTAAGCAGCCACACTGTTCCTGATACATTTGCTACCAAAGTCTGTCCTATCTACCATTTCAAGATTCTCAGCCAAGTTTGCTTCACTCCAGGACGGTGTCTTCCTTTAGATGGGACCTCAGGTTTTACTTCTCACCCTTTATTTCCCTCCAGATAATAAAACACCTGCATATATTGGGTTGGCCAAAAAGGTCCATTCGGTCCCCATATGAAAAACTCAAACGAAATTTTTGGCCAGCCGATACCTTCAGGCCTTGACCTTCAGCATGACACAATTTCCTGTTTTGTGGGAAATTTCCCAGACTCACCTTAGGCCTTTCCCCGGGGCTCCCTATAGCCCTGTGCTTCCCCAATAAGGCCTGGAGTTGTACTTGCTATTTCCTCGTTGGGCCCCTGGGTGTCTCTGTGGTAGATATTTCATCTCTGATCCTGGCACCTGGCACAGAGGACCCAGCTTAGAGATGCCCTCAGTTCATCTGTTGAATCAAGTTTGAAGGGCTCCAGCCCATCCTAGCTGCAAGATGGGAAAGCCTCATTCCAGCTGGAGCAATCGGGAAGGCTTCCTGGGGATGGTGGCAATAGAGTTGAACCTGTGAAGATTTCTCTTGGGGAAGGTGAGAGAGGTGTGCAAGTGCAGGGAATGGGGAAGGGCTGGCCTCTGCTTTTTGTGGGAAAGTAGTGGGGGACAGAACAGGAAATGTAGGCTGGGGGCTTACTGTGGACGGTGCTGAGGTGTTCTAGACAAATTAGCTTTTTTCTAGAATGTCTCCAAAAGCTTCTAAGAAGCTCCCTGAGGTGGACAATCAGCTTGGCTTTGGTGAGGATCCAAGTCCCTGGACTCCTAAGGCTCATGGAGCAGCCAAGGAGCAACTCAGAGCAATAGTCAGCATGGACTGAGGGAGGCTGAGGTGGGGCTTGCCTGCCCCCCCCCCACTCTGTGTCCTGGAAGGGCTTTGAATTTGGAGAAGGGATGGACTGATGTGTCCCCCTGGTCCTGAAGTTACAGCAGCTACTCAGGTGCCCACTGTGTCCACGGTAGCCAGAGGGGGACCTGGTTTCCTGGGGTTGGACATCTGATAAAGGCACTTGGGTGTTTCACTTCCCAAAAACGCCTTTCAGGAAATGATATAAATGAACTTACTTACAAAACAGATACAGACTTCCAGAACAAAGGGATATTTAGGAAATTTGGGATGGACATGTACACACTGCTATACTTGAAATGGATAACCAACAAGGTCTTATTGTACAGCATAGGGAACTCTGCTTAATGTTATGAGGCAGCCTGATGGGAGGGGAGTTTGGATGCACGTATGTGTACGGCTGAGTCCCTTTGCTGTCCACCTGAACCATCTCAACATTGTCCATAGGCTACGTGTGCGTGCGTGCTAAGCTGCTTCAGTTGTGTCTGACTCTTTGCGACACTGTGGTCTATAGAACACCATGCTCTTCTGTCCACGGGATTTTTTATGCAAGAATACTAGAGTGGGTTGCCAAGCCCTCCAGGGGAATCTTCCCGACCCAGGAATCGAACCTGCATCTCTTACATCTCCTGCACTGGCACATGGCTTCTTTACCACTAGAGCCACCTGGGAAGCCTGTTCATCGGCTATACTCCAATATAAAATAAAAAGTTAAAAAAGAAAGAAAGAAAAGGTCTTTCAGGTTAGAAGGGTTCAGTCAGTGGGGGGCTGGGGACCCAGAGGAGCCAAGAGTCCATGGTCACTTGGGGCTCCAGGGTGGAAGCTCTCTCTGCAGCAGGAGAGGCTCATGAAAACTGTGCTGAATGCGGCATGTGGAATGGCCTGTGTAGTGTGGGACTGGGACAGGAAGAGTTTTCTGCCCAGAGTCTGGAAAGTTCTAGAATGTGATGCTGGGCAAATTCTGGAGGAGCAAGTTCTCTGTAAAGCCCACCTCCCAAGGTGGTCTCCCTGGTAAATCCCACCTAGTGAGCACTGTGATGTTCCTATGAATCTCAAGCCTTAGGCAAGGAGATTCCTGTCTTCCCTGTTAGGGTGAACTCCCTGAAGGCTGGGGCCAACATTTAGTCTCTAGACTGGCAGTTCTCAAAGTGTCGCCCAGGAACCCCTGGGCATACCAGAGATCTCTTCAGAGGTCTGTCTGCAAGTGCAAACTATTTTTATTATAGTACTGTGGGAGGATTCGACTTTTTTAATGCTCATTCTCTCATGAGTGTACAGTGGAGTTTTCTGGAGGCTACATGACATGTGACATCACAAAAGATGAAAATCAGAAGCAGATACAAGTATCCATTTGTCTTCAATTAAGTCAGATAATAAAGAGCTTTGCAAAAATGTAAAACAATGCCATTCTTTTTACTCTATTCTTTTTTTTGAAAATATGCTTACTTTTCACAAAAATATTGTTTATGTTAACACCAAATGGATTTTTTATTGCTATATATAAATGAATACGTGTATAAATCCCATACTTTTTTCCCTCAGTTTTAATTCCTAAAACAACAGATACAACTCACATAAACAAAAGCACTTTAGGTTCTTCAACAACTTTTAAAATTGTAAAGGGTTCTTGAGAGCAACAAGGTTGACTACCCTAATCTGTAGTAAGTATTCAGTCATTCAGTCGAGTCCAACTCTTTGTGGCTCCATGGACTGTAGCCCGCCATGGAATTCTCCAGGCAAGAATACTGGAGTGGGTTGCCGTGCCCTTCTCCAGGAGATCTTCCTGACCCAAGGATCAAACCTATGTCTCTTACGTCCCCTGCATTAGATGGGCGGGTTCTTTACCACCAGTGCCACCTAGGAAGCCTATATTAAAGATAATAACTCCATGACCTATATGCCACGACTCTCATTTTCACACCCACAGCAGACATGACTAATCGATCATGTGGGTTCTTTCTTTTGTTTGAGGCCTCTTCACCACCAAGGTCCCCTGGGAGGAGGGGACACGGCCCACAGGAGCCTGACTCTGAGCTTCCTCCCACAGCCCTGTACCTTTTCAAGATAATGAGGGCATGCATTGTCCACGGCAACAGGAGGAGGGCCTGGTTAAGCTGCACAGCTTCCACTGTTCTCCGGGCCACCGTCTCCGGCTTCAGTGGGGGGAAGAGGTTGGGGAACCTGCATGCAGGAAGAGACAGTGTGAGTTTCTCCTGAAAAGCAAGTGCTACTGCTAAATCCCCTTCCTGCCCCTTGTCTCCATTTCTGTCTCTAACATGTCTGTCCATGGGATTCTCCAGGCAAGAATACTGGAGTGGGTTGCCATGCCCTCTTCAGGGGATCATCCCAACCCGGGAAGCAAACCCAGGTCTCCCGCACTGCAGGCAGATTCTTTGTCGTCTGAGCCACCGGGGAAGCCCAAGAATACTGAAGTGGGTAACCTATCCCTTCTCTAGGGGATCATTCCCGACCCAGGAATTGAACCGGGGTCTTCTGCATTGCAGGGAGATTCTTTACTAGCTGAGCTACCAGGGAAGCCCCTTCTCTAACATGTCAGGGTCATCCCTTTGGCTTCTCCTGTCGGGGGAGACTCAAGACCTGTTTGAAATACTCTCTCTGCTTCCCTGCCACCCCGGATGCATCAGGAGTTCCGAATCCCCTCTCTCCTCCCAGCTGGTCTCCTCCTGCCCACCTATACCCTGGGACTGATTCTCAGAGCATGGCAGAGAGCTCCCTAAAATCTCACCCACACTCTGTCACTGCCCTGCTTGAGCCCTCCCAGGGCCCCAAAGCTGTCTTCAGCCCTACCTCTCTGGGCCCACCTCTCCTCCTTCTCTGCCCAGCGATCCTGGCCAATCCTCTCTCTTAAGATCCTTCCCATCTCAGCCATCCCATCAGCAAGGCTCCCTCCTTTTGCCCCTCAGAGTGGCCTCTGATCTCGTCCCCCTGACTGAATGTACCCCATCGAGAATGGCCTGTCTCTCTTCCTCCACCATTGAAGTCCCCAAGGGCAGAGGTCTGGTGGGTCTTGCTCCTCGCTATCTGCCCTGAGTGCAGCATCAGGATATCGTAGGTGCTTAATAAATGCTTGCTGCGTGGGTGGACATTGAATGACATGACATTCCCCGGGTGTGTCCTGTGCATCCTGTGCAGAGACAGGAGCTCTGCCGCACTTGCTGGTCGACTCCTTCAGCTCTTGATTCATGGATACACTCACTAATCCATTCAAACAGCTACAGATCGGTCTCATGGGGTTGATAAATGAATGGCTGAATAAGCAAGCATCAGGGGCTTCTTATGATTGTTCAGAAGCATCGGACCTGAGACCCCTAACAGTAGTGATGCTCCCTAAGTGCCAGACCTGTGCTGAGTGATCAACAGGCGTTATTCACTCCAACCGACAGAGAAGAAAGCTGGGGCTCTGGGGAGCTGGTTGGGGCCTGGAGATTCAAGCCAAGCCCCCAGAAGCCCCAGGCAAGTGCCCTGCTTGCTGCTTGTCCCATCTCTCCTGGGCCTATAGGCGTAGGGCTGCTGGTGCTACTGGCTTTGACCTCACTCCCACAGAACGTGTTGCTCCAGCACCAGGAGGACTGAGGGTGATAAGCCAACTTCTATCCATGTGGCCTTGGGCAAGTACTTTCCCTTCTCAGTCTCAGTTCCCCCATCTGGGAAATGGGCTTAAGAGCTCTCACAAGCTTGCAGAGGGCCACATGCAGCAGCATTTATAAAGTGTCTGGTGGCTCAAACAGAAAAAAATAAGTAAATAGCAATTTACAAACAGCAGCACTCACCTATATGGTGACTCTTTTTTTTTTTTTTTTTAATATTTATTTATTGGGCTGTGCCAGGTTGTGACTGAGACCACATGGGATCTTCCATCTTTAGTTGCAGCATGTGTGATCTAGCTCCCTGACCAGGGATTGAGCCTAGGTCCCCTACATTGGGAGTACAGAGTCTTAGCCACTGGACCACCAGGGAAGTCCCTGTTATGGCTGCTTTTGCCAGAAAATCCATCAGTTCCGTCCTAAGCACCTGTCTCCAACCTTCCACCCTGAGAAGTTGTTAAACATGGTTGGAGAGGAAGCCAATGCTTTTTTTTTTTCCTTTCAAGAAACAGGGCTTCCCTTGTGACTCAGACAGTAAAGAATCTGCCTGCAATGCAGAAGACCCAGGTTCAATTCCTGGGTTGGGGAGATCCCCTAGAGAAGGGAATGGCTACCCACTCCAGTATCCTTGCCTGGAAAATTCCATGAACAGAGAAGCCTGGCAGTCTACAGTCCAAGTGTTTGCAAAGAGTCAGACATGACTGAGCAACTAACCCACACAAACTAGGTACAAATTAGACTTTTACTGCTCTTCTCCTAAGCCCTCTGGAGAAGGAAATGGCAACCTACTCCAGTACTCTTGCCTGGAAAATCCCATGGATGGAGGAGCCTAGTAGGTTACAGTCCATGGGGTCGCGAAGAGGACACGACTGAGTGACTACACTTTCACTTTTCACTCTCATGCATTGGAGAAGGAAATGGCAACCCACTCCAGTGTTCTTGCCTGGAGAATCCCAGGGACGGGGGAGCCTGGTGGGCTGCTGTCTATGGGGTCGCACAGGGTCGGACACGACTGAAGTGACTTAGCAGCAGCAGCAGCAGCAGCAGCAGCAGCCTAAGCCCTCAGAGCTCACCTGCTGTCCACAGGTAATGAAGCTCCACCTAGTGCTTCCTACTTGCCAGCCAACTAGTTGATTCACACATGGGAGCTCATCTAGCCTTTGAAGTCAGGGTATCACTATCAATCCCTTCTCATGGACTAGAAAACCAAGGCACAGGAAAACTAAGTAACCTGCCTGAGATCACACAAAGCTGGGGTTGCATGCTAAATCGCTTCAGTCATGTCCGACTCTATGCCTGCCAGGCTCCTCTGTCCATGGGATTTCCCAGGCAAGAATACTGGAGTGGGTTGCCATGCCCTCCTCCAGGGGATCTTCCTGACCCAGGGATCGAACCCGCATCCCTTACATCTCCTGCATTGGCAGGCAGGTTCTTTACCACTAGCATTACCTGTCTCTGCAGTTTGAGCCCACACTCTGAACCACTGTGGAAAAATGACTTGAGAGAGGCCTTGGATTTCCTTCTTAAAGTGATGGAGAGGAAACCTTGCCAGAAGGCAAAACAGGCACAGGAATGCACGGTCTGTGAAAGTCCTGCTCACTTCTGTGCTCAAGGCGCCCAGTTAGAACCATGAATCGTTGCTGCTGCATTTCCATCCAGTATGCATTTATTGTTTCTCTGGTGGCTCGGCTGGTAAAGAATCCACATGCAGTGTGGAAGACCTGGGTTTGATCCATGGGTTGGGAAGATCCCCTGGGGAAGGGAACTGCTACCCACTCCAGTATTCTGGCCTGGAGAATTCCATGGAGTGTATAATCCATGGGGTCTCAAACAGTTGGACATGACTAACGACTTTCACTTTCACATATTTATTGAGCACTTCCTGTATACTCAGATGAGAAGAAACTAAACCAAGACACTGTAGGAGGGAAAAACCAATATGGAACATTCATAGTCATTATTCCAGCATCCTCTAAATTCAGAATCTATGATAATTTGCATATAAATCAGCTGGAAATTAGGCTTCCCTGGTAGCTCAGCTGGTAAAGAATCTGCCTGCAATGCAGGAGACCCCTGTTCGATTCCTGGGTCAGGAATGATCCCCTGGAGAAGGGATAGTTTACCCACTCCAGTATTCTTGGGCTTTGCTGGTGGCTCAGACGGTAAAGAATCTGCCTGCAATGCAGGAGACCTGGGTTTGCTCCCTGGGTTTGGAAGATCCCCTGGAGGAGGGCATGGCAACCCACTCCAGTATTCTTGCCTGGAGAATCCCCAGGGACAGAGGAGCCTGGCGGGCAAAGAGTTGGACACAACTGAGCAACTAAGCACAGCACAGCACATAACAACTAAAGTCTGCTAGAAAGATTAATAGCAGATGCACTTATGACGATGTTTATTGTTAGAAAAAATAATAATACTGAGCATCTCATATGCCCCAGGCTTTACACTAGATACATTACATATGTTATTTCTAATTTTCCCAATAATCTGACAAGGTAAATATTATTTCCACTGTTTGACAGATGAGCAAAGTAAAGCTCAGACTGGTAACAAAACTGGTTAAAGGTTTCACCACCATACAGGAGCTGAGGTGAAATTCAAAATCAGGTTTTTCTTTTTAAATTTTATTGTTATAGTTGATTTACTATGTTGTGTTAATTTCTTATATACAGCTAAGCGACTCACTTAGTCGTGTCTGACTCTTTTCGACCCCATGGACTGAAGCCTGCCAGGCTCTTCTGTTCATGGAATTCTCTGAATAGTGGAGTGGGTTGCCATTCCCTTTTCCAAGGGCTCTTCCCCACTCAGGGGTCAAATCTGGGTCTCTTGTACTGCAAGCAGATTCTTTACTGTCTGAGCCACCAGGGAAGCCCTAAGTGACTCGGGTATACACACACACACACACACACATATATATTCTGTTTCATATTCTTTTCCATTATGTTTTTTACGGGATATTGAACATAGTTCCCCGTGCTACACAGTACATTATTTATCCATTCTATATATAATAGTTTGCTTCTGCTAATCCCAAACTCCTACTTCTTCCCTCCCCTCACCTCTCCCCTGGCAATCAGAAGTCTGTTCTGCATGTCTCTGAGTCTGCAAAGCCAGGTGTTTGGATTCTTGCTTAGCAAAACCACCCCTAGTGATAATCACTGAGGTCTTCTGAGTGATTCCCACACCACATGAATGCACTGTGCTCCATGCCTTCCACGATCTCATGCAATCCTCACAATGACCCTTCCATGGTATCCTCATGTTTGGAAGAGGGTGATACATGTAATTTAGAAGGCAAAACTATCATTATATGTTGCTTTGCAAAAAAACAAGGAAAATAGTTTTTGGGTGATTCCCCATTTTCATTTCCCTACAACCTTGTGTCCCTTCATAAGTGCACATCAGTGTAACACCATTTACTGGGCACTTACAATGTAGCACATAGGGTATTCTGTGCTAGATCCCATTTTATTTTTATCACAGACTCCTACTCCTACCATCCCATTCTGCAGATTAACAACAGAGGCTGGAGAGTCACACACATCCTGGGGGTCTGGCTCCAAAGTAAGCTCTAAACCAGTGGTACCCATTTCCTGTTGATTTAATTGGTCTGGAGGAGGGGTGGTTGGGCTTCGGTATTTCTTTAAGCTATAACTTATATACAATAAAAGGCATAAATCTTAAGTGTCCAGCATGATCAGTTTTTACCTGTGTAATCCCTACTCAGACCAAGAAGAGAGAACATGGTTAAAAGCCCAGAAGGTTCCCTGGTGCTCCCTGCAGGCTGTGTCCCCACCCCTCTAGGACTGCACTGTTCTGATCTCCATCACCTCCACCCAGCTTTGCCTTCTCTAGAACTGCAGAAAAATTGAACCATGCAACATGCACTCTTGTGTCTCTGATTTCTTTCATTCAACATAATGCTTTGGAGATTCATCCATATCATTTGCGTAATTAATACTTTACACCCTTTTTATAGTTGGGTGAGGATTCCATTGCATGCGTTTAGCATGGGTACTCTGTGAAGCCCCTGACCTGAGAAGCAGGACCCTAAACCACTATAGAACCCCACTGCCTTGCAGATGGAGACTCAGATATGAGACCAAAAAGCCAGGGAAAAAGCACTTCTGGGTTATTTTAAAATTTTGTCTCTCTGGGTATAATGAGTCCCCTTGTCCAATTGACTAGAGGGACTTGGCTCGGAGACAGGGTCCCCTGCCACTGACCTGACCCTCATGCCCTGGAACATCTCGGTGCTTGTGTGGAAGGGCAGCACGGTGGTGGCGCTGACGCCCGGACAGTCCAGCAGCCCCAGGGTCAGGCTCTCCATGAAGGCGAAGGCTGAGGCTTTGGACGTGCAGTAGTCGATGGCGCCAGGGATGGCGGAGAGTGCCAACACGGAGTTCAGACACACGATGTGGCCGTTCTGTAGCTCCAGCATCCGCGGCAAGAAGGCCTTGGTGGTCTGAGGGTGGATGGGGAGGTTAGTGTGCGGCAGACACAGCTTCCAACAGCCCCTCGACTTACCCTCTTGGGGAGAACAGACTACCCTTGACACGGGCACCCCTCCAGCCACCGGGTTTTCCTGCGATGGGGAGGTGATGGGGTGGAGGCTGAGGGCACCAACCCCCACATTTCAGAAAGTCCAGATGACTCCTGGAGAGCCTGTCATTCTTCTTGTCCAGCCACCCTCTAGACCCAAGCCCAAGCCCTGGTGAGCCTCTCCCCACTCCCCTATAGCCCCAGGCTCCCTGGAAGGGAAGACCATGTCATTGACATGCCCAGCACTGGCTCTGGCTCAGGAAAACCTTACCCAGAACTGGCCCAGGGTGTTGATGTGCTGGGACTTGAGAAGGGCATCATCGTCACTGTCCATCAGGCTCTTCCCGTGGACCACAGCGGCGTTGTTCACCAGGATGGTGATGTCACCCACCTGTGGGCAAGAAGGGGCCACTGGGCCATTAGGGCAGCCAGCCCCAGTGGCCTATCCCTGGAGAGGAGGGACCTGGCCCTGGGCAGCCACATCGCCTCTCTGAGCATTAGTCTTGATTTGTAAGATGGGGCTAATAACCATACCAGGGTTGCTCTGGGGATCAGAAATAATTTATGGCACCTAATATACCCACAGAGCACACCTATAATAAATGAGGTTATTGTGACATAGTTAACATTTGCCGTGTGCCAGATACCTAACAGGGTGGTTTCTGCTCTCTTGGACCTCACTAATACACTCAGTCTAACTAGATGTCTGGAGTCAGGGGTATTTTCCCAGACGACCATGAGACATTTGCACCCCACCCCCACCCCACTACCCCAGGGTTTAGGACAGACACTCACAGGCTTAAACTTCCAAAGGGGACAACAGGTGATTCAGTCAGTCTATGTCCCTAGTCCCTGCTCTCTGCAACACACACACACACAGGACCAGCTTCACAGGAGAGTCCTCCGAGATGCCCTGCAAACAGCCATTCCACCATAAGCAAGCTCTCTCCAAGCCCCGTGAGACTGTCCCCTTTGGCTAGGATTCTGACAGAGCTGAGGCCAGTGCCTCCCAGGCCGCTCACCTTCTCCCGCACAGCTTTAGCTGTCTGGTACACCTCCTCCCGGTTGCCCACATCACAGATGAAGTAGTGGCACTCGGTGCCCATCTGCCGAATCTCCTCTGTTGTCTCCTTCAGGCATTTTTCAGTCCGGCCCCACAGAACGATCTGGAAGGAAGACAGTGGTCTGAACAGGTGGTCGCTAAGGAAGCCATCAGAAATTCAGTAGGTAATTTACCCCATGACTGCCATGATTCCATTTGAAAAGAGCGTGCAAAGTCACAATATGACTTATTAAAGGGAGATCGCCTACTCTGAAGGGAACCAAGAGTTTCTGAGCCCACTGATGCCCCACCGATGGATGCATGGTTCGCAAGTCTTCCCTTTTAAAAATTGATTGCACTTTTGACTGTGCTGGGTCTTCATTGCTGCATGCAGGCTTTGTCTAGTTGTGGTGAGCTCAGGCCCCTCCTCATTGCAGTGCGGGGCTTCTCACTGCAGTGGCTTCTCTTGTTCCAGAGCATGGGCTCTAGGGTTCTTGGGCTTCTGCAGTTGCAGTACGTGGGCTTCAGTAGTTGTGGCTTCTGGGCTCTCAGGCACAGGCTCAATAGTTGTGGCCCACAGGTTTACATGGGGCTTCCATGGTGGCTCAGATGGTAAGAACCTGTCTGCAGTGTGGGAGACTGGAGTTTGATCCCTGGGTCAGGGAGATCCCCTGGAGAAGAGAATGGAATGGCAAACCCACTCCAGTGTTCTCGCCTGCAAAATCCCACAGAGGAGCCTGGCAGGCTATAGTCCATAGGGTCACAACAAATTAGACACGATTGAACAACAACACTTTCACTTTTCACAGGCTTAGTTGCTCTACAGCATGTGGGATCTTCCCAGACCAGGGATGGAACCCATGTCCCTTGCACTGGCAGGCAGATTCTTAACCACTAGACCATCAGGGAAGTTCTTCACAAGGGACTTTCTTTCTTATGTATTCCTTCTAGGAGGACATCTCCTGCCGGCCCCATTCCACTAATCCTATCCAGTTAAATGTAGCAGCAGAGTTCTTCCTGTACACTGTTCCAGAACGCTTTCGGCTAGGAGCAAGCTGGTCTTCTCACCTGAGGTCTAGAGCCTGGTGGGTGAATGGACTGCAAGGTTCTGGCCGTAAGGTACCAGGAGACTAAGCAAGGCCTTCCCTTCTACCCAGCTGTGGTCCCAGGTGGAAGGAGGGCAGGGAAGACAGGCAGCCAAGAAAGAAACACGACCTCACCCCACAGGTAATAAACGTGGGACTCATTATGCCAGAAGATGACCCTGGCAGGACCAAGACATGAATTCTTAAAGGGAATTGGACAAATTTATGAATGGCTGGCCATAAAAGGCTCAGAAGAGAGGGTGGGCTAATTCTCAACCTTGACCTACAGGAGAATGACACTCCTTTCCATGACACATTGTTGAGTCCAGAGGGGCCCCTGTTGGTAAAACAGGGCTGGGTGACAGGGAGCTAATAATCCCAAGATCCAGTGTAATCAGCACAAAGGCAGAAAGGCTGGGGGCTGGAGAGAATCAGAGAAAAGAAGAGATAAAAGGCTCCTTGGGGATTAATCTAATGGGTTTCTATTTTTGTTTCTTCTCTTTCAAATTATCAATGAAATTCCTCCTTTAAAAATAGAGCCCAACACGGAAACCCCATGTGTGAAACCAGTAAAAGGAATAAATTACACGTCCAACTCCATGTTTTCTTACTTGAAAAGCCACACATGAGAGCAAAAAGGCTGAGCTGGAAAGGTGAACGTTTTCAAGTGGGTGATGGATGTAACCTGAGGCACACCAGACCAGAATCTATTTGCTCTGCAACTCGGTACGGAGGAAAGTCACACAGACAAGTAGTCGTTGGTGATAACGGTTTATCAACTGTTTACCTTGAAATATCAGAACATTCACAATACCACACAGGGTGCAAAATGGCTGCAAGTGGTGGGACACACAGATGTGTTGATGGCTCCCATGGATTCGACTTTTTAAAAAATATATATTTATTTATTTATTTGGCTGTGCTGGGTCTTAGTCGTGGCATTTGAGAACTTTAGTTGCAGTGTGTGGGGTCTAGTTCCCTACTCAGGGATCGAACACAGGCCCCAGGCATTGGAAGCATGGAGTCTTAGCCACTGGACCACCAGGGAAGTCCCCTTTATTAGAGTTTTTAAAACTTTCGAAATATTTCTTGAAGGAGAATAAGAGTGTTCTTTCTACTCCTGCAACATCTCTGGGAAAGCCCAGTTTGAAAACCCCACCTTGTCCAACCACTTTATTTATTTTAATTGAAGTCTTGAAATACAGGAAGGGCTTTAAGAGGAAGAATTCCATCAGCCACCCTCCACGATGACAAAAGTCCTCCAAGAGCAAATGGACTGCAATTAGACAGGCTCCAAGGGACATTTTCTTGTCTGTTGAACTAAAAACAGACTTCAAATATGCTCCTCCAGGAAAGGCTGGAGAGATTTCCTTTGTGAAGAAGAAAGAGATCAACTGTTCAGCGTGTTCCGTCATCTTCCATCATGTCAGACCTCACCGCCGTCTTGTAGTCACTGTCACCCTAGCTTCTTCCCACCCTCCCTTGTCACCCCATCCGTCTGTCCATCCGACCTTCACATTCATCCACCCACTCATCCACCCACCCATCCTTTCTTCTTTCTACTCACCCCATGCCACCCCACTCCATCCATACATCTAATTTCTGAGCACGTCAGATCCAGGTGGAAGAAACCCTTGGCCTCCTTTCTTCTGCCCTGGTCCCTGCCTAATGCCCTCCTACCTCCAGCTTGTCTGGGGAACAGGACCCGGGGGCTTGCACAGTTCCCTAGTGTCTGGCTGAGGACAAGAGCGGTACTTCTGGGACTCTGAGAACTTCTGGACTAGTTGGCAGGGCAAGGAAGCTCAAAGCAGGGATGCGTACAGGTTAGAAGGTGCAGGGGTCCAGACAGCTGGAAGCACAAGGAAACCAGCAGAGAGAGAACCAGGGAGGCAGCACTGTCTGCATGGCTGGAAGGACACCCTGGAGAGGAAAACAGGGACTGGACCGAAGGAGGTGAAGCAAAGGCTGTGCCCCACTGTCTTCCGTGCGTGGGGGACACACCCAGGTGGGATGCTGAGGTTTGGCCATTTCTTTTCAGGGGTCTGCTGAGGATGCCCCTGTTGGATTGGGAGACTGGCCTCCTCATGTTCAGAGCCCCCATCTCTGACAGACAGCTGGGAGGGGTTTACTTTCTGTCCTCCTCACCCCATCCCTCTGAGCCAGGAGCTCCCTGAGGGCCTTGATTCTGCCTTGTTCATTTCATATCTCAGTGTCCGGCAACGCAAATGCTATTTGTTGAGCGAATGAATGAAAGTTCAGGGCCGCAGGTAGGAAGGGTTGCAAGGTGGTTAAGTAGCCTCTCTGAGGCTGAGATGAGCCCAGCTCCCTTGACTGAGCTGTTTAGGGTCCCAGAAGCTTCTACCCACAGGCTACTTAGACCAAGAGTCAGCGAGACCTGGGGTTCCACTCAGAACCACCCTGGACTGAGCTGCGAGGTGAGGCCCAGGCCAGTGTGTTGCCCCTTGCTACGTGTCCCTGTGCACATCTAATTGAATGTGTCTCTCTCTGCATGGGTTGTTTGTGCAGCCTCTGCACTGCTAGGTGCTTCCTTGGGCCCATGGTGGATGCTCAGAGTTCCTGAAAAGCCAGGGACTTTTTTTTAATATATATTGTTTTTTGTTTATGAACAAATTAAAAGAAGTCCAGATGGCAGTGGGGGCACCTGAGCTGCTGACTTGCTTACAAAGGAAGCCTGTGGACAGGAATGGGTGCAACCAGACTTCAAGCCTAGAGACCCTTCTCTCCCACCCACCTTAGGGCCCTCTTGGCCTAAAATCATTGGTCCCGACCTTCTTTGACAGCAATTCTGCCCAGGGCAAGTTGCTGTGGTGCGGATAGTATAGGGCAGGAAATCCCATCCCCACAGGTGAGGCCGGGGCTGCAGAAGGCCCAGGGCAGAAAGAGAGGAAAGGGGACAGGGACCCTCCAAGCTGAATGATTGGTCAAGGTTTGATGGGCTGACCATCAGGCCATCAGGCTGGGCATGTTCCCATCTTAGGACCCAGGCGCGTCTCCATGGTGATGGGGAGCAGGGCTGGTCATCCTGATGGAGACTTCAAGTAACTGAGCCACTGCGAGTGGGAAGGATGGGGGTTCCTCCTGGGCAGGTGCTGCCCGGTGGGCACACCGCAGCTGCTGTCCCTCCTCCTCCTCCAGCCCCCTGCAGAGACCCCTCTGGGACCCCAGAGTCACTGACCAGGAACCTGGCAGGTACAGTTCGGTGGTTGGCCCAGGCAGCTCCTCACCAGAGTCACCAGGGGTGACCCCAGACACCTAACAGGACAGGGGTCACACCAGGTGCCCGAATGAGACTGAGGCCTGGGTAGGTAGGAGGTCTGAGAGGAGCGTGGGGTAAGCTGCCCGGGGGAGGGGCAGATTTATGAGCCCTGGGAACCCAACATGGCCTCCTCTGAATTAACTTCCAGGACAGAGAGCAGCTGGGGAGGGTCAGTGGCCCAGGATTTACTCCTAAGCCGGGTTTACAAAATAAGAGCTCAGAAAGGCTCGACACCTTCTGGCCTCCCCTCCCCTTGGGGCAAAAGGCTAGCTTCTGTCCGAGAGAGGAGGAGGGAAGCAGGTGAAGACCCCTGGCCTTCCAGGCCTCAGGGTCCTGCCCTTCTCTCCCTCAGCTCTGCCCTTACAGTGAGGCTGAAACCCCCCAGCAGTCCCCAAAGCTGATGGCTACCATGATCCATTTTTTATGGCCGAGAATACTGGCTCAAAGGTGTTAAGTTAGCTTGTCCCAAGTCATACCCAGTGAGTGGTGGGGGCAGGATTTGAATCCAGAGCCTTTGTCCTCTGCAGATGCACCCCTGAAACCCAAGGCATGGGGTGGGGGGAGGTTTCTGAGCTTTGAAGATTCTGCTCCCAAATCCCATGTGTCCTCATACCAGTGTTTCTTCCCACCAAGCCCTCAGATTCGTCTCCCCCGACGTCCGCACCCCATGAGTCTACTCACCAGGACTGCATGGAGGGCCTGCTGAGGGCTGGGCGCTGCGCCCGCAAGGGGGCTAACAGAGCAAATCAGACATGGTCCCTGTCTCAAGGAGACAGCTGGGAAATGAGAAAGCAGCTGGACACAAAGTGCCATGAGTGGGAAAAAGAATAAGCTGAGACCTTGATGCTAAGATATTGGCTTTTTTTTTTTTTTTTACCATTCTCAAGTAAACTTTATAACAAGTGGAAAGCAGATGCCCATGAAAATCTAGATGTTTTAATAAATAGATTCAGGACTTCCCTGGTGGGGCAGTGGTTAAGAATAGAGGGGACGATGGGTTCAAACCCTGGTCTGGGAAGACTCCACATGCCACAGGGCAACTAAGTCTGTGTCAAAACTACTGACCCACGTGGCCTAGAGCTGGTGTTCTGCAATAAGAGAAGCCACTACAACGAGAAGCCAGAGCATTGCAACTAGAGTGTAGCCCCCGCTCACCTCAATAGAGAAAAGCCCTTGCAGCAACAAAGACCCAGTACAACCAAAAAAAAAAAAAAAAACCCAAGAGATCCATGTCAGTTTCTAATGTATTCATGAATTATAATAAAGATGACTACATATTTACATTTAAAAAAATAAAAGAGGGAACGTCATTTAAATTGGGGCATTTCTGAGGTTGCTGTATTATGCCCGTTGTTATCTAAGGCAACTGCAACTCAGAGAGGCTAAGCAAGTGATCTGAGGTCACACAGCAACCAACAGGACAGAGCTGGGATTTGAGCTGAAGTTTTTCACCACCATTCCCTGTCCCAGTAGGAGAAAAGCTATTTCTTCTCTTCATGTGGTCTCATGGGGATTAAGCATGCAGAAACTGGCAGCCACCAAGTGTTCAGCCCATTCTCTATTTCCCATGGAGAAGAGCTGAGAAAGTCACAGCACTGCCTCTTGATACACTGTCTTCTGCAGCCAATAGAATGAAGAGAGTTCACATCATGGAAAAATGCTCAGGATTAAAGGCTGCAGAATTACCACCCGTATAGGATAATCTCATCTCTAAAAACATAACAAGTTGATGGACATCACCAGGCTACGTAGGAACAGGGGTGGTCTTGGGTAGGACCTTCGGTTTTCTTCTTTGTGCTTGTCTATCTAATGCTTCTAAAAGACAAATATCATCATTTATGATCTTCAGAAAAGGAGGACAGAATAACAGCTTTCCCATACATCATTTCCAAAACAGGCCATTTCACACAAGTGACGCAGCACAGCTCGTCCAACCTCTTCTGGGCTCCCATCCAGTGTGAGGTGACTATTTGCATGTCTCTTCTCCCCACTGCTGAGTGAATACACGAGGCTACAGTGAACACCTCACACTCACTCATTCTGCACTGTGTGCTGTCTCTCCATTTCACATCTGCGTATGATCTCTTGGAGGGCAGGAACTAAATCTCACCTATCCTGGGTTCCCTGAGACCCTACCTAGTGCGCAGCACAGACTGTTTTAAATGCCAAGGCTACTTGTGAAATCCTATTCATCCTGCAGAACCCTGCTTGAATGGCCCCTCAAATCTGAAGTTCCCTGGCTCTCTTCCTGTCATCCCTACAACAACAACAACACCACTATACACTGGCTAACATCTGCTGAGCATTTTTCATGAGCGAGATACTGTGCTGAGTACATCCAAATGTTTCCTCCTTTCATTCCCATAGTCCCACCTGTAGGTAGGATTTCTCTCCCCCTTCTACAGGTGAAGTGAAGACAGGTAAAATTACTTGCCCAAGGTTATACTACTTATAAACAGCGGCATAGGTGACTCAGAACTCATGTTCCTGATGTTTTCAAACTGTGGTGCTGGAAAAGACTTTTGAGAGTTGCTTGGAAAGTAAGGAGATCAAACCAGTCAATCTTAAAGGAAATCAACCTTGAATATTCATTAGAAGGCCTGATGCTAAAGCTCTAATATTTTGGCCACCTGATGCGAAGAGCCAGTTCATTGGAAAAGACTCTGATGTTGGGAAAGATTAAGGGCAGGAGGAGAAGAGGGCAACAGAGGATGAGATGGTTAGACAGAATCACTGACTCAATGGACATGAATTTGAAAAAAAAATCCAGGAGATAGTGAAGGACGGGGAGGCCTGGCATGCCGCAGTCCATGGGGCTGCAGAAAGTCAGACAAAACTTAGCAACTGAACAACAGCGAAGCACACAGATGAGAGTGCGCTGGGCCTATTTGTGAACACCCTGCCTCCCCTATGAGCTTGAGAAGTCCTCCGGGGAGTCCTTAATCAGCATCCAGCATGGGCCAGGTACAGAGTAAAAACCAAGTGCTATCACGTGACACTGGCCCCAGGAGGGCTTGAGAAAAATCTGCTGACCAGAGAACAGTGAGTGCCTCTCCTCCACCCAGGGCTCACAGGAATGCCTGGCCTTGGCGTTCATAGCTGGAGTTCAGCTGGGGCGCATGGTCCCACCAGAGACGTGAGCTGGGTGGTCTCCGTGTGGCTCCCAGGAGGAGCATCTGTTTATAATTGGCAGATCCAAGTCCCTGGGCAGGTCTTTGGCAGACCTGCTTGTGTCCCATGGGCCCCGGGTTTTGGAGCAAAGTAGTGCTGAGCTGGCTTCTCAGAAGGAAAGAAAAGACCCATCGGAGACCCCAAAGCGTGGCAGGGTGGGTAGGGGTGGGAAGGTCACGATGTGAAGAGTACATAGCTCTCCCCCAAACTCAGCACTTCCAGCAGGAAGATGTGAACAAAAATCCACCCTGTGGCCAAATGAGAAGAAGCGAGCAGCAAAACCGAGTGTGTGATGCAGAGCAGGGCGCCAGCAAGGAGGGGCTGAGTGGACGTGCCTGCAGGCTGGCAGGTAGTATTTGAAACACTGACACACACTCCCAGTAGGTACGTATATAAAGCAAGTTACATTCTGAGTTTTCTGCTGTTTCACATCCCTCTCTATTTTCAAAAACGGACCTCTCTGGTGTTTTTTTGTTTTTAATTTAAAATTTTTATCTCATTTATTTATTTTTTGGCCACATGGCATGCAAGATCTTAGTTCCCAACCAGGGATCGAACCTGTGCCCCCTGCCATGGAAGTGGAAGTCCTAACCACTGGACCACCAAGGAAGTCCTGAGACTCTTTCTTGGGCAGAGGAGCCTAGAACATGGGCTCAGGAGCAAGAAAGGCTGGGTTCAATTGTCTGATCTACCACCTACACAAACCTGGAAAACCCACTTAACTTCTCTATAAACTAAAGTTGGAAAGCATCCACTTGGAAAGGGGCTGGGAAGATGATGGAAGGACTTGATAAATGCTGGCTATTATTTTTGTCATTGTTATTGTTCAGCCACTAAATTCTGTCCGACTCTTTTCGATGCCGTGGACTGCAGCAGGCCAGGCTCCCCTGTCCTCCACGATCTTCTCTAGTTTGCTCAGATTCCTATCCAATGAGTCAGTGATGCTATCTAACCATCTCATCCTCTGTGCCCCCTTCTCCTTTCTTATTACTATTACTACTACTATTATTATTAACCCAGGAGCAGAAATAGATCCTCCTTGCTCCCAGAAGTTTCCTTTATCCTCCTCAAAGTTCTTTTCTGGTGGCTCAGATGGTAAAGAATCTGCCTGCAGTGGAGGAGACCAGGGTTCAATCCCTGGGTGGAGAACATCCCCTGGAGAATGAAATGGCACCTTATTCCAGTATTCTTGCCTGGAAAATTCCATGGGCGGAGGAGCCTAGCAGACTACAGTCCATGGGGCTGCAAAGAGTTGGACATAACTGAGTACATGAGCAATGCATCCTCCAGAAAACTGGAGTCATGGGGTGATGGATACCTTTGTTATTGCTGTTCAGTTGCTCATTCATGTCTGACTCTTTGCGACCCCATGGACTACAGCACACCAGGCTTTCCTGTCCTTCGTCATTTCCCAGAGTTTGCTCAAACTCATGTCTATTAAGTCGGTGATGCCATCCAACTATCTCATCCTCTGTCATCCTCTTTTCCTCCTGCTCTCAATCTTTCCCAGCATCAGGGTCTTTTCCAATGAGTCAGATCTTCAGGTAGCCAAAGTATTGGAGCTTCAGCTTCAGCATCAGTCCTTCCAATGAATATTCAGGACTAATTTCCTTTAGGATTGATTGGTTTGATCTCTTTGCTGTCCAGGGGACTCTCAAGGGCTTTCTCCAATACCACAGTTCAAAAACATCAATTCTTTGGCTTTTTTTATTGTCCAGCTCTCACATCCATACAAGACTACTGGAAAAACCATAGCTTTGACTATATGGACCACTGTAGGCAAAATGATGTCTCTGTTTTTTAATATGCTGTCTATATTCATCATTGCTTTTCTTCCAAGGAGCAAGCGTCTTTTAATTTCATGGCTGCAGTCACTGTCCACTGTGATTTTGAAGCCCAAGAAAATAGTCTGTCAATGTTTTCACTGTTTTCCTGTCTATTTGCCATGAAGTGATGGGACCGGACGCCATGATCCCAGCTTTTGAATGTTGAGTTTTAAGCCAGCTTTTTCACTCTCCTCTATCACCTTCACCAATAGGCTTGTTAATTCCTCTTCACTTTCTGCCATAAGGGTGGTGTCATCTGCATAGCTGAGACTGTTGATATTTCTCCCTTCAAACTTGATTCCAGCTTGTGCTTCATCCAGCCCAGCATCTTGCATGATGTACTCTGCATATAAGTTAAATAAGCAGGGTGACAATATACAGCCTTGACGTACTCCTTTCCCAATTTGCAACTAGTTCACCGTTCCATGTAAGGTTCTAAATGTTGCTTCTTGACTTGCATACAGGTTTTGCAGGAGGCAGGTAAGGTGGTCTGGTATTCCCATCTCTTTAAGAATTTTCCACAGTTTATTGTGATCCACACAGTCAAAGTGTAATCACTGAAGCAGAAACAGATGTTTTTCTGGAATTCTCTCACTTTTTTATGATCCAGTGGATGTCGGTAATTTTATCTTTGGTTCCTCTGCCTTTTCTAAATCAAGCCTGAACATCTGGAAGTTCTTGGTTCACATACTGTTGAACCTAGCTTAAAGGATTTTGAGCATTACTTTGTTAGCTTGTGAAATGAGTGCGATTGTGTGGTAGCTGGAACATACTTTGGCATTGCCCTTCTTTGGAACTGGAAAGAAAACTGACCTTTTCAGTTCTATGGCCACCTTTTCTTGTCCTGAGTTTTCCAAATTTGCTGACATATTGAGTACAGCACTTGAACAGCATCATCTCTTAGGATTTGAAATAGCTCAACTGGAATTCCATCACCTCCACTAACTTTGTTTGTAGTGATGCTTCCTAAGGCCCACTTGACTTCACATTCCAGGATGTCTGGCTCTGGGTGAGTGATCACACCATCATGGTTATCTGGGTCATGAAGATCTTTCTTTTATAGTTCTTCTGTGTATTCTTGCCACCTCTTCCTAATACCTTCTGCTTCTGTTAGGTCCATACAGTTTCTGTCATTTATTGTGCCCATCTTTGTGTGAAAAGTTCCCTTGGTATCTCTAACTTTCTTAAAGAGATCTCTAGTCTCTCCCATTCTATTGTTTTCCTCTATTTCTTTGCATTGATCACTGAGAAAGGTTTTCTTATCTCTCTTTGCTATTCTCTGAAACTCTCCATTCAGATGGGTATATCTTTCTTTTTCTCCTTTGCCTTTAGCTTCTCTTCTTTTCTCAGCTATTTGTAAGGCCTCCTCAGACAACCATTTTGCCTTTGGCCTTTCTTTTTCTTGGGGATGGTCTTGATCCCTGCCTCCTGTACAATGTTACGAACCTCTGTCCATAGTTCTTCAGGCACTCTGTCTATCAGATCTAATCCCTTGAATCTATTTGTCACTTCCACTGTACAATCATAAGGGATTTGATTTAGGTCATACCTGAATGGCCTAGTGGTTTTCCCTATGTTCTTCAACTTAAGTCTGAATTTTACAATAATAATAATGGTGGATGTCTAGAAGACTCCAACTTGGGGTTCTTTGCCTCTTTGCTTCACCTGTGGACACAGCCTTGACCAGGGCTGAATCCCCAAATCTTAGAAAGTGCCCGTTCCCATCCTTCTATCAGACTTAGAGGACCCTCCCGAGTTCACACTCCTGACCAAGACCTAGGAAGGAGACCAGGATGAAAAGCATCCAGCTGCGAAGCAGGCTGCCCGTCACCTGTTAGGAGGATTTCTTGAAGGAGAGGTGTTCAAGCTGAGCTCTAGGGACCCTGGGGGTTCTAGTGAGGAGCTTCAGGGGTTGCTGATGGGTGGGGAGCTTGATAGACACAGTTCCAACCCACCACCCCCCCCCCAACCTCCACCCCGCAGAGCAGTGGCACTTTCATTAGGCTTCCATAATAGCCATTTCCACAAAGATTCTGTTGCTAAAAAGAATAGAGTTTGAATGTTACCACTCTGGATTATAGCCTTTTTGCTCCCAGGATGGACTTTTTTTTTTCACTAGAAATGAACCCAGGTTGGAAGCCTCTAGCTCTCCCTTACTGGGACTGCCAGCCTGCCACTCCTGCTTCCCCAACAAGCCAGGAGCCTTTCTTCTTCCAAAAGGCACCCCTTCAAAATTGACAACGGAGATTGTGTAGCACTTCCAGGTGTCTCCTTCCTGGATTTCAAATTAATTAAATAATCTATTTTTGTTCACACCCTGAGGCATGCGCAACTTCCCTGACCAGGGATCGAACCAGTGCCTCCTATATTGGAAGAGAGGAGTCTTAACCACTGGACCACCAGGAAAGTCCCGGTTCCTGGACTTTCTTTCTGCCATTCCTCCTGGGAGCCCTGTTTCCAGACTCTACAACCCCTGACTGCACCCTGCTCTTTAAGAGGCCTCGAGTTCATTACCTGTGTCCCACTGTTGACCTGAGACCTTGGCAGGTCACCACTGGGCCTCTCTCTTAAGGACTTAGGCCACAGCCTGCCTTCCCCTCCCGCTCCGGCACCGCTGAGCTCCCAGAGCAGGCCTCCCACGGAGCTGCGCGTGGTCGGATCGCACAGGCTCGTCCCCTGCCCGGGCCTGCCGAGAATGTTCTGGCTACTGCTGGCTCAGCTGTTGGAGAGGATTGTTTTGATGCTCCTCAAATTAGATCGCCCAGCGGTGTCCTCCTCCCACAAGTCGCTGACCACAGCCTGGAGCCGGGCAGAGACTTCCTCCCGGCCGCGGTCCAGCCTGGAACGGGTCCCCTGGGAGGCACAGGGATGACCACTAGGGCTTGCGCCAAGCTCAACACCTGCCGTGGTCTCTCACCTCGCCCTCTGACAGCTCTGGCGGGGGAGGGGGGGTATTGCACCCATTTCGTCCAGGAGAAAACCTAGGCACAGGGTTACAAGACCGGCTGTGCGATATACCCAAAGTTACTCAGCTGGTAGGAAGCTGAGCTAGAACTCCAACCTACACACCCCATCCTGAGCCCTCCTCCTCTGTCCTTCACCTGCAGGTGCGAAGGGACCCCCTAAAAGGATGGGTCCAGTCACTGCACAGGTGTCACCGAGCACATCCAAGGGGCGAGGACTGGACAATGGGGAAAGAAGGAAAGACGCTGCCTTGTCCTGGTACAGTGCCTGGCCTTGCTGACCAAGTACTTGCTCAGTGATGACAGTGATGATCCTCGCCCTGCTGTAAGGACACTGGGGGTCTTTAGAGGCTGAGATGGGAGAAGGGGACAGGAGCTGCTCCCCTGAGGATGGTGCCCAGGGCTGGTGGTTGGGAGCATCCTTGCTTCTGTCGCCTCCTCCCCTGCTGCCACTCTGGGCTGAGCCCCGTCATCCCTCACTTGGATCACAGCCATGGCCCACAGAGGTCTCCCAGCTTTGACCTTTGCCGCCGTGCTCCCACCCCTGCCTCAGTCTATCTCAACACAGCAGCCAGAGAGATCCTTCCAGAACTGTCAGACCCTGTCACTCTGCTCACAACTCCCAGTGGCTCCCTGTGTCACCCAGAGTGAAACTACAGTATTCACTATAGAACACTAGTTCACTAGTTTCCCTGTAGTGAAATCTACAGTGACCACAAGTCTCTCCTGCTCGGATGTTCCCCCACCTCTCTGTCCTCAGCTCTTCCCCTCTCAGGGCTGACTGGTCTCTACCACGTTGGTCTCCTTCCTGCATGACCACCCAGCCCGCTCCTACCCCAGGGCCCTTGCACCAGCTGTTCTCTGTCCTCTTCGCCCAAGTAGCCCTCTTCTCACGCCCTCTCTTCTTACAGATTCTGCTCAAACATCTCTTTACATGAGGGACCTTCATGTAAAGTCCTCCTGATCCCCAAAGACTCGCTCCCCAACACTACCTCTGCTTTTTTAGAATAGTTTTTTATTAATAGTCTTTATTTCTTAGAGCCTTGAGATTTCCTACACACTCTTGCCTGCATATATGGACAGCCTCCTCCACCATCAGCATTACTCACCAGAAGGGTACCTACATTACAGTTGATGAACGCACACTGACATATTATTATCACCCAAAGACCATAGTTTACAGTGAGGTTCACTTTTGCTGTTGTATTTTCTGAGTTTTGGCAAATATATAATGACATGTATCCACCATTGTAGTATCAGAGAGTGTAGCTTTGCTGCCCTAAAAATCCTCCAGGGTTTCCTATCTTTCCCCCCTACCCCTGGCACCACTGATCTTTTTACTGTTTCTATAGTTTGGCCTTTTCCAGAATGGGATATAGCTGGAATCATCTAGGATGTAGCCCTTTCAGGCTGGCCTCCTTCACTTAGTAATATGCACTTGTGGTTCCTCCGTGTCTTTTCATAGCTTGATGGTTTATTTCTTTTTGATGGTTCATTTCTTTTCAGCACTGAATAATATGCCCCTGTCTGAAGGCCCCACAGTTTATTCACTCATTCACCTTCTGAAGGACTTCTTGGTTGCAAGGTTTGGCAATTAGGAATAAAGCTGCTATAAATATCCCTTGTGTATGTCCCCGCTTTTTTAACTTCCCAGATCTCTTTTTTCTCAGTCCCTGAGACACATGATGTATGCCTCCACGTTGAATGCCTCATGTCCCTGAGGACAGAGGGCGCCCTTGTCAAAACCTAACACGGCCACCTGCCAAGAGCTACAGTTCAGAAACCAAGTGTGACAACTCAGTTAAGTCCCATCTCATCCCTGAGTGTGATTCTCGTGAACCTTTCTGGTTCTGAGACCACTGGGAAAATCCTCCAGGGAAACCAAGACTGACTCTAAGGGAAAGCCGAGTAACGTCTCACTTCCAGCCAGAAACCCAAGGGCTGTGCCTCCCCACTGTCTGCCCTCGGCCCACACGTGGCAAAACTGAGTGGGTGGGGAAAATCAGGCCAGAGTCACTGGCGGAAGCCCCATGACCACTGTCCCAGTTCCTCCACTTGGACTTCCTGATGGTGAATGCCAGGTGACCTTGGGGGCGCTGCCAAGAAGGGGAGAAGAGGGGCAGCATTTGCAGACCACTCTCCAACCCAGTGTATGTCTTCAGTATTACCATCCTGAGAAATGGGGCCATACTTCCAGTGCTCAGGCAGGCTGAGTAACCCTTGCAGGCTGTGACGCCAGAAGTTTCAAGGCAATACTTGAGCCTGAACTCTGAAGCCAAGCTTTTTCACTATTCCCCGTCCCGCCTCATTCACTCATTTGTTCTTTGACTCACTCATTTGAGGCATAGTTATTGGATGCTAGGCACTGTTGGAGGCTCCGAGGTACAGTAGGAAAGAAATTCACCCCACTCTCCTGGTGTTTGCTTTCAGGTGTGTATGGGGAACAAGCGGACCAAGAGACAATCAATGATGGACCATACAATATATAAAGGTGGCCAAAAGTGAAGGAAAGGAACAGGAAGCTTTGTAGGGGGGGTGAAGAGAGTGATCATGCAGCGGGAGTGGTATTTAGCCAGGAATGGGGACAGGGAGGGGCTTCCCAGGTGGCTCAGTGGTAAAGAACCTGCCTGCCAATGCAGGAGACATCAGAGACATGGGTTTAATTCCCGGGTATGGAAGATACATGGCAACCCACTCCCATATTGCTCGTATTATCTCATGGACAGAGAAGTCTGGCAGGCTACATAGGGTCTCAAAAGAGTCGGACACAACTGAAAGTAACTTAGCATGCATGCAGGTATGGGGACAGGGAGAGCCTGTCTGATAAGCTAACATCTGGGCAGAGACTCAAGGGAAGTGAATGAGGAGGCCATGCAGACATCTAGAGAAGGAGCATTCCAGGCAGAGGGAAGAGCCAGTGCAAAGGCCCTGGGGTAGGAATAAGCTTGATGTGTTCAAGGGACAGCAAGGAGGCCGAGTGGAAGAGCTGAGTGGGAGACATGAAGCTGGGGCTTCCTAGTGAGGTCGTAAGTCCTTCAGAGGGTTGTGCACAGAGAGTGGACAGCTCCACCTGGACTCTGGAACAAGTTTCCACTGCAACACTGGGGGGTTGGAATGGGGTCGAGAACCAGGGCAGTGACCACAGCCACGAGATGGATGGAGGGGAACGGGGCCGAGGGGAGGGGGTGTGTGCTTAGGTGAAGGTGATGGAGGAGGAGGATTCAGCAAGACTGCAGGTTTGGGCTGCCAGGAGAAGAGGGGTGCCCAGAGGACCCTAAAGGGTTTGACCTGAAAAAATGGAAGGGCAGGGTTGCCATGAATTGAGACCCCAGGCCTCCCTCTCCTGGGAAGGCCGGCTTTGGCAAGTCCCAGGTTCGGAGGAGGAAAAGAATGATCCCCAGGTTCCTTCCGCTTCCAAAACACCCAGCTTAAGGAGGGGGAGGAGGGGGCGGTGACGGAGGAAACAGTTCCAGGTGGCCAGGCTCCTCAGGAAGAGGGTGCCTGGGGCGGTCCACGCAGGCCAGCTACCCACCTAGCGTGCCCGGGTAAACACGCCAGTTTCCAATAACAAAGTGGCGGGCCACCCCAGCCCGCTCCGCGCGCAGGGAGGCGGTCCGTGCTCACATGATGGAGTGAGGGGGTGGCAGGAGGAGCCGCCGGGGGGAAACCTCAACGAATCTGGCAGGAGGCTCCAGGAAGTCCTTCTGAAAGTGGGCCCCGAGCCGGGCGGAGGGTGGGGCCCGCGGGGGTCCCGCGAGGGGGTGGGTGGGGCAGGGCTGCAGTCCTCCTAGGTGGGGATGGGGCTGGGCTCCCAGCAGGCGGACGGGGAAGGGTGGAAAGGGGAAGGGAGGGGGCTGGGAGGTAGATGGGGAGGGTGTGGGGCGGGGCTGCGTCCCGGAGGTGCCGGGTGAGGAGGGGCTTCGCAGGTGGGGGCTCGGGAGGGTTAGAAGGGGCTTCGCGTTGGGATGGGGTTGGGGATACAGAAGGGGCAGGGGACAGTGGGGAAGAGAACGGGGTTGGGGTCGCGGCGTGGATGGGGAGGGGGCGGGCGGGAGGCGGGACGTGGACGGGATGGGGCCAGGGCGGAGGGGGAGGGGCCAGGTTGGGGTCGCACGCGGTGGGGGCGGGGTAAGGAAAAGGTCCCCTCCCGCTCCAGGGACCGCCCGCGCTTCCTCCCTCCGGCAGAGCGGTAAACAAACGCCGTGATGTCACCCGCGCCGCTGACCTGCGGCTGAACCCGGAGCTGTAAATGAGATGCAAGGTGCCAGCAGCCTCCGGGCCGCGCGGCCTGCGAGCCACACACGCTCCTCCGCGCCGGCCCGAGGTTCCCCCAGCTGCACACACGGACAGGATGCTGCAAACGCCACCAGACATTGCAACACGCAGCCAGTCTGCTGGCCGCGGCGTGAACCTTCCCGCCGCCTCCTCCGCCGCCCCCCGGCAGGCACCGGCCCAGCTGGAGCGCGGCCTCCCTCCTCCGGAGCACGCCTGGGGGCTGGCAGCTTCCACTCAGTGGGGTCAGCTCTCCGCTAGGCACCCCACCGTCTGCCTCCCCAGGGGGCTTCCAGACCAGAGAGCTGGGCCTCGACTTTGGGCTTTTTGCCCAACAGGTCGGAAGTGCCTGCCTTTGCTCTCGGCTCTCTGGGAAGCTCATTCCTTCTACGCGAGGCCGGGGGCGCTGGAGGCCCCTTTTCCAGGTGGAAGCCCATGCCCAAGTGTCCCCTGGCTGCCCACCAGCTTCTCCCTCACTCTACAGGGCAGGGGGCCACCCTTTCGGCCCCGGACTGCCTACCCTTTGCAGCCCCCTGGCTCTTAACTGCCCTTGGGGATGGAAATCTGCCTGGCTGGGGCCAGGAAGGCCAGTACTCTGTTCTGGAGTTGATTTGCTGTGTGACTTTGGAATGAGTCACTTGGCATCTCTGGGCTTCACCAAATTCCACTGGGGAAGTGGGGAGGTTTGAAACCTGCCTCCCTCTGCTAGTGTGGGGAAGGTCAAAAGTGCAAGAAACCCTCACCAGGCTGCCAGGGCTGGTGAGAAGCCTCAGGTGCAGGGGCCTGGCCTGTTGAGAAGGTAGAGCTGCTCAGGGAAATCGGGGCCAGCCCTCCCTGCTCCCTAACTCAGGCTTCCGCCTTCACTGTGAGAAGATGGGGCTGTGGGGACATACTGGTAAACAGTCTCCGGGGCCCAAGGAGCCCACACACTGGCTCCCCTACGTGGACCCCACTAACTCAAGTCCTTTAAGAAGTTGGGAGAGCCTAAAATGACCGTAGATCTTTCAAAAGCATCCCAAGAACCCAGCTCATAATGCCAGAGCCCATTCTAGCTTCTCTTTTACTGAAGTTAATATTTGGGGTTCCTGGTGGCTCAGCTGGTCAAGAACCCACCTGCAATGTGGGAGACCTGGGTTCGATCCCTGTGTTGGGAAGATCCCCTGGAGAAATGAATGGCTACTCACTCGAGTATTCTGGTCTGGAGAATTTCATGGATTTAATAGCTAAATCCCTGTCTCTCGCATCACCCTGTTTTGTCTTTCCAGCATTTTGTCACTATCTGAAAGTTTAGTAGTTATTTGCTTGCTTGCTTCGTCTGTCCCCCTCCCCCAATGCGCACTCAACAATGTAAGCTCACCATGCACTCGCCCGCACCTGGCTTGGTCATCAGGTACCTGGTGAATATGTGAGTGGAATGAATGAAATCATCTTGCCTCACGCGTGATATGGGCACTGACATCCCTGGAGGGGACCTTGGGAGGAATAAAGTTGACAGCCCAGGAGGTATGGCTATCATGAGGACCAGTCACACCACTTGTTGGGCCTGAGAAAAAAAGAAACTGTGTGGCTGTCAGGTGAAAAAATTATTGAGAATTTCAAGATGGTGACAGCAGGGTACTGACAAGTCCAGGGCCCTTGTGAGCCAGGGGTCGTGTGTGACAGCTAGGGTCACACACCCAGGAATCCAGACAGGGTGTTCATACATAGGCGGGGAGTGGGGAGGTGGGGGGACTGAATGCCAAGTCTTGGGCTTTCCACACCTTCACTGGGCTGCAGGAAACTCAATCCAATAGTTTCTCCTTGTTACAGAATGGATGACACTTCCCACACAGAGAGCTGACAACAGCTAGCTAATTGAGGGTTGTCTGTGCTCCCAATGGAAAAGCAAAAGCAGGCAATATGGAGGCATGTAGGATTTAGGGGCAACGGTAAGCATGTAACGGTCATTGCCCTGGTTAGCATTTAGTCAGGAGCTTCTCTAAAGTGCTACAGTGAGGCCCACAATCCAAAAAGCTCTAAAATCCTTTATCCCCCCTTAATTAGACCCATACATTTAGGCAAGTCCACAAGGGGCTGTGGACCTGAGCTGCTGGCCCACTAAAGAGATAAGGCACCAAGGTCCTGGCAATATCAAGGGCGTGGCCAGGAAATGGCTGAGCTGGGACCCTGGCATCACTTCTGGGAGCTGCTGGTGAAGGTGAGAATACAGCTGTTGTTTAGGGTAGAGAATGACGGCCTTTTTATAGGGGCAACTCTTTCAGCATCCCCTTTCCGACCCCAACCTGAAGCCTAGAGGCCCTTGAGCTGGTGTGTCCTAGGGAAGCCTCCAGCTAATTAAGCATTATTTATGGACTGGCCTCCTGAAGACAAGCTTTAAATTACTTGCAGGCTGTGCCAAGGTAACTGTCTATCCTACCGGCTATTAATTAGGAATCAGTTTAATCTCTGCTGGACGAAGGTCAAACACTATGGAGTTGACCCGGCTGGCTGGCGTCGCACTATCAGACTGAGGATCTGGGCCTGGAGGGCTGGGGGACTCAGGGGAAGTGGCAGGACATTGCAACGGGAAATGACCTGGTCAGCACATCCTGCAAAGGCCAGGATGCTGACAGCAAAGCCACGTGGGCCTCGGCCCAGGAAGCCAGGCAAGGTGGGGTTTCCCTTTAGCACCAGCCCTGCAGAAAGTGGATTTCATGGTCCTCAGAGAGTGCCCCAGCCCTCCAACAGCAGAGAATTCTGCTGGAAATTCAGGCTTCCCTCACCTGCCTGGTCATGCAACCTGTAGAAACCCTTCTGTAGCTCCCTAATGCTCTTCTAGGGCCTCCCAGGTGGGTGAGTCATTGGTAAAGAATCCACCTGCAAGGCAGGAGATATGGGTTTGACCCCTGGGTTGGAAAGATCCCCTGGAGAAGAAAATGGCAACCCACTCCAATATTCTGGCCTGGAAAATCCCATGGACAGAGGAGCCTGGCGGGCTACAGTCCATGGGGTTGCAAAAGAGTCAGACATGACTTAGCAACTAAACAGCAACAGTGCTCTTCTAATCAAGCCCCGATTCCAGCCCATGGCCACAGGGCTCTACGAGCTCTGCCAGGCCAGACTCTCTTATCTCCTGCTTTCCAGACATGCTCATCCCCTCTGCCTGGAATGTTCGCCTTCCATGGCCTCCACCTCAGTCTTGATGCCTCACTTTAGACCCTGCTCCTAGCCGTTGCCAGCCTTCCTTCCCCAGAAGCCAGATTGCCTGGATACAGATCTCAGGACTGTGTGTGCTGTTAAGCAAGCATTTAACTTCTGTGAGGCTTTGTTTTCTCATTTTTAAAATAGGGACACAGGACTTCCCTGGTGGTCCGGTGACTAAGACTCCACGCTCCTGATGCAGGGGGCCGGGGTTCCACCTCTGGTCAGGGAACTAGATCCCACATGCCGCAAGTAAGAGTTTTTATGCCACAACTGAAGACCTCGAGTGCTGCAATGAAGACCTGGCATAGCCAAATACATAAATATTTTTTTAATTAAAAAAAATAAAATAGGGACATAGTTCCTCCCTCATTGAGTTGTTCTGAGGAGCAAATCAGATTGTTCCTGTAAACAACTTAATGTGTTGTTGTTGTTTAGTTGCTAAGTTATGTCCAACTCTTTGCCACCCCATGGACTGTAGCCCCGCCAGGCTCCTCTGTCCATGGGATTTCCCAGGCGAGAATATTGGAGTGGGTTGTAGTTTCTTTCTCCAGGGGATCTTCCCAATCTAGTGACTGAACTTGTGTCTCCTGCATCGGCCAGTGGGTTCTTTACCGTTTGAGCCACCAGGGAAGTTCCACTTGGTGTGTAGGAAGAGTTTTATTAACAATGGCAAAGACTGATTGGAAACCCCTCCCTTTGCTCAGAGCTGCATCCCACTCCATCAAAGTGTCTATCATGCCTCAGTGTCACTGAGAGCCATGGGTCCGTTCTCCCAGCTAGCCAGAAGAGGGACCTGTGCTTTTCCCCTGCGATGCCCACCTGGTCCCTGTGACCTAGGAGAGCCCCCTGCACACCCTTCCCCACTGTCAGATCCACCCCCATAAGAAGCCTTCCAGGATGACCCATAGTTTTCTTTTCTGTGGAGCAGCTGCCAACCCAGCGTGGGGTCAGTTCAGATCCCCTGTTGCCGTTTTGTCCTCCAAGGACAAATCCCACAAATGACACTCTACTGCCCTAGCCATACTGCCAGCCTCTCTGTGTGCCTGGTGAGGGTGGATGGCACCTGGAAAAGAAGTTTGCATTCGGCAGGTATTCGGGGCATATCCAGCCAGTGTTTTCTGAGCCCCTGGCTGGCAACAGTCTCCTGGGAGGTTGAGACTAGCACTGTCATATAATAGATGAGAAAACTGGGGCTCAGAGAGTGTAGCCAGCAGAATAATGACTTCCTCCAGAACGTCAAAGGCTTCCCAGGTGGCTCAGTGGTAAAGAATCTGTCTGCCAATGCAGGTGATGCAGGAGATGCAAGTTCAATCCCTGGGTCGGGAAGATGCCCTTGGAGGAGAAAATGGCAACGCATGCCAGTATTCTTCCCTGGGAAATTCCATGGCAGAGAAGCCTGATGGGCTAGTCCATAGGGTCGCAAAATAGTTGGACATGACTTAGCAACTGAGCACACCAGAATTTGTTTTTCAGTCACTCAACTGTGTCTGACTCTTTGGGATCCCATGAACTGTAGCCTGTCAGGCTCTTCTGTCCATGGAATTCTCCAAGCAAGTATACTAGAATGGGTTGCTATTTCCTTCTCCAGGGGATCTTCCCAGTCCCAGGGGTTGAACCCACATTTCCTGCGTTGCCAGGTGGATTCTTTTACTATTGAGCCACCAGGGAAGCCCTGAGCATATCAGGATGCCCATATCCTAAACCCCAGCACCTGGGACTATGTTAACTTACACAGGAAAGGGAGATTTAAGGCTGCAGATGGAATTAAATATGCTAATCAACTGGCTTTAAAATAGAAAAACTGTCCTGGATTATCCAGGTGAGCTCAGTGTAATAACAAGGGGCCTGAGAAGTGGCAGAAAGAGACAGAAGAGAGAGGGAGATGTGACCACGGAAGCCGGGTTAGGGTGATGCAATCTTGACGGCTTTGAAGGTGGAGGAAGGGGCCATGAGCCAAGGAATGTGGGCAGCTTCTAGAAGCTGGAAGATGCGAGAACATGGATTTTTCACTCCAGCCTCCAGAGGGCACATAGCCCTGACACCTTGATTTTAGCCCGTGAGACCACTGTTGGACTCCTGACCTCCAAAACCGCGAGAGAATGAACGTGATTTTTAAGCCGCTGAGTGTATGGTTTGTTTAGCACAGCTGCCGGAAGCTTAGGCAGAGAGGTGGAGAGCCGGAGAGCTGGGTCTGAAACCGGAGTTTGTCTCCCAAGTCTGTGGGCTTCCAGTGGCACAGCAACCCCTCCCTCATGCTAACCTGTCAGCATCACTTAAAACAAACCCTCTATTGGACTTCCCTGGTGGTTGGGAAATCCCATGGGCAGAGAAGCCTGGTGGGCTAGTCCACTGGGTGGTAAAAGAGTTGGACACGACTGGTGGCTCAGTGGTCAAGAATCTGCCTTGCAGTGCAGGGGACACGGGTTCAATCCCTGTTCTGGGAAGATTCCACATGCAGCTGCGACTAAGACCCAATACAGCTAAATAAATAAATAAATAAATATTTAAAAAAACAACAGCAACAACAACTCTCTGTCATAAAGATATGCCCCAGAGGCTTTTGTAGAGGGTGCACGAGAGGGGTTGCAAGGAACAGTCAAACAGGAGCCACAGCCTCATCTTCACGACCAGGACTTTTCATACAGTATCTCATTGAAATCTCCTTTTATAAATGAGGAAACTAAGGCTCAGAGAGGTCTAATAACTTGCTTAGGGCCACTCAGCAAGTGAGTGGAAGAGCATGCATATGAATTTTGGTTTGTTGACTCCTGAGCTCAAAATCTGAATCACAACTGTATACCAGCTCCTTAAAAAAGAAATAAAGCTAAACTTAGGTGCACACACACGTGCACTTATGCACACACACACACATACCTGCCAACCTGAAGGCTCAAGAGCTGGCCCCCAAACCAGCACAGCCAGTCAGGAGGAGGAGGAGGGCAAAGCTGTTCCCAGCCCACACTGCCCCGTGACCCTGGCAGGAGGACCCCTACTGCCTCGCTGTGGGTTCACCAGAGAAGTGGCCTGGGGAGGTGAGGCAAGGCTGCCCCCTCTGCCAAGTGAGACATGAGGACATGGCATGTGGGAGTCGAGGGTGGCCTGACTCCATGTGGGTGTGTCTGCCTGCCTGCAGGAAGGTCACGCTGCCCTTTGTGGTCACGCTGGCTCCAGCCCCAGCTCCCCATGATGACCTGGGATGGGGCCTGTGAGAGCTCAGGGCATGCTGGACCAGCCAGCTGAGTTTGACACTGTCCCCAGGCCCCTGGGAGAGATCTAAAGGCACCCAGAGACTCTGCTTCCAACCTTGGAAGGACTCTGCATCAGAGAGCCGGCTTCTCACACCCGGGGAAGAGTGAGTAGAATCAGTAGCAAAGGGGCCTCCTTTACTTTCCTGTCCAAGTGGCCTTACATCTTCCAGAAAAGGATACCAAGAAAGTTTGTTGACAACCTGCTGGACCACCGTAAGTGGCTGCTCAGAAGGCTTCTTTGAGCTGCAAACTCCCTGAGAGCAGACAGGTTTCAGTTCAAGCCAGAAAAGTCTATCCTGTCTTTTTTGTTGGTAAGTGTCAGTAAATGACCTGATAAGGTCTGCAGGACTGGTGGCTCAGTGGTAAAGAATCTGCCTGCAGTTCAGGGACACAGGTGACTCGGGTTCAATCCCTGGGTGCGGAAGATCCCCTGGAGCAGGAAATGGCAACCCACTCCAGTATTCTTGCATGGCGAATTCCATGGACAGAGGAGCCAGGTGGGTGACAGTCCATCGGATCGCACAGTTGGACATGACTGAACGACTTAACACGCATGTCAGTAAATGACCTGATAAGGTCTTCAGGACTAGACCTGGGAGGACTGGCTAAGAGATGCCTGGAGCTCCTGGACGTTTGTGCCTGAGATGAAAAACTGAATTGGTTCCTCCTTAAGAAGGAATACTAGACATCCACTCCTGATCCCCTTGCTCCTGGCAGCAGCAGCCCCATGTCCCCCACAGAAGTCCATCTCCACACTTACATGCTGTGGCTTGGTTGTTCCTCTAGCTCAGAGTCACGCCCGAGACCCACAGCTGGCCAACTAGCGATTACACCATTGCCAGTGTCTGCTTCAGCCCAATCCAGCCACAATCAGAGAGACTCAACTCCTGGACCCTGGAAAAGTTGGGAGGAAGATACTGATCTGCTTGCTCCACTGGGAGCTGAGGGGGTTTAAGGCAGCAAGGGGCAGATGTGAGCAGTCCCAGGGTGGGGAGGGCCTGCCTAAGGCGAGACTGAGTCCGGACAACACTGTTTGATCTCCGGGAGCCAGGCTTGTGCTCATGTCCTTTAGACCCATTTAAATTCCCAGCAGCTAAAAGCACACGTTGCATGGACTCTGCTCAGGGCTGTCAATGTGATCTGTTCTGTAAAATGATTAACTGAGAGGCCACAAAACTCGCTGGTTCAAGAGCAGACGCCCAGAGTTCAAATCCCACGCGGTCTGTCACAAGCTGTGTGATCTTGCTGTGGACCCTCAGAATCTGGACCAGTGAAAAAGATGATAGGGCTTCCCTGTTGGTATAGTGGTTAAGAATCCACCTGCCAACGCAGGGGACATGGGTTCGATCCCTGGTCTGGGAAGATCCCACATGCCTTGGCACAACTAAGTCTGGTGCACCACAACCACTGAGCTCTAGAGCCTAGGAGCTGCGACTTCTGAAGCCCGCGTGCCCTAAAGTCCATGCTCTGTAACAAGAGAAGCCCCTGCTCACTGTAACTAGAGAAAGCCCGTTTGCAGTAATGAAGACCCAGCACGGCCATAAATAAATAAAAACAAGGGGGCTACCAATTGGGAAAAAAAGAAGACAGCACTGCCCACACTAGAGCTCACTGTGAGGAATAAATGACTTTATTACGTGTCAGGTGCTGGCACATAGTAGGTGCTCAGTAGACATGGATTCTAACTCGCTATGATGGATCAGTCATGCTTTCACGCAAGCAACAAAGATTTATGAAGTGCCTGCTGAGTCCCAGATACTGCTGGGTGCTCAGGACACTCAGGGAGTAAGACGACACATCCCTGGCCTCCCAAGGATCTCACAGCCTTTTGGAGAAGACACATGGCAACAAGCAGCCACAAGCATGGGGAGTTGCCATGGTAACCCATGACTTTGGCCTCACCGCAGCCCAACCCTGACCAATTGAGCTACTTGGACACAGAGGTGAAGATGACTAATGGGGAAGCTGGGTGGCTGTCTGCGGAGTGGGCAGCCAGGACCAGAGCAGAGGCCCGGCCTTTGACCAGCCTCTGTGCCTGGACTGGAGAGGGGCCTGTATTGGACCAGCCCTTGAACACGAGGAAAGGGGCCTCCAGTATGAGGGACGATGCCAGGCTCTGAGCCCTCCCTGGGGAAGAGTGATTCATTCTTACTGACTTCTAGAAAGGGTCAAGAGCTAAAATTCCCAAGGGCTTCTGTGACAGGAGCAAATTTCTCCCTTTCCTGCCGACTCCCAGAACCAGACTGAGTCTGGCCAGCGGGCTCTTTGCCTCTGTGCCCAGCAGAGCACTTGGGCCAACAAGCCAGGGCTGGGGGTGTCCGCTTTCTCTCCGCCCCCATGCCAACCAGAAGGAGCCATCATTTCTTGCAAAACCTCTGGTGCTGAACTAGGAGGTTTACATATATTATTTCACGGAATCTTCATACTTTCGTTTTTCAGATGGGGGAAGCCCAGAGAGATGGTTATTACCCAGGGTCACACAGCAGGTTGCTGGGAGGCTTCCTAGGATTTAAAGGATTAGGAACTGGCTCCCAGCAGCCCTGGCTAGCATCATGAATGGCAAGAGTGCTCTGGCCAGTGGGCTGGTCTCCACAACTTGAAAGACCTCAGCAGCTGTGACACTGTCCACGGGCCAGTCCTTGGCTTTGGGGCTGGAGTGGCCAAGTCGCATTCCTCCAGGCTGGGAGCTGAATGTGGGCTGGGTTCCCTTCGGAGGCTGGCTCAGTCCTGGTGGAGTAATTAGGGCTTCTAGCTCCTGGGTTGCTTAGTGGTGGTGTGGGGGGCCTGGTTGAGGGCTGAGCAGGGCCTGGGGTTCCATATGCCTGGGCGAGAAGAGGGAACCCTCCCTTGAGGGGCAAAGGCACAAGCTAGAAAGGCATGCTTCTTCACCTTGGAGTAAAGAACCCAAAGTTGAGGACCCAATGAAATGACACATGGCAGATTCCCATTATACTGGAGTGGGTAGCTGTTCCCTACTCCAGGGGATCTTCCCAACCCAGGGATTGAACCCAGGTCTCCCACATTGTGGGTGGATTCTTTACCATCTGAGCCACCAGGGAAGCCCAAGAATACTGGAGTGGGTAGCCTATCCCTTCTCTAGCCAACCTTCCCAACTCAGGAATTGAACTGGGGTCTCCTGCATTGCAGGCATATTCTTTACCAGCTGAGCTTCCAATGAAGCTCCAAGTAAGGAGCAGCTAAGAGAAAAGACCCTGATGCTTGGAAAGATTGAAGGCAAAAGGAGAAGGGAGAGGCAGAGGATGAGATGATTAGATAGCATCACCGACTCAATGGACATGAATCTGAGCAAACCCCGGGAGATACTGAAGGACAGGGGAGCCTGGCGTGCTGTAGTCCATGGGGGTGCAGAGTCAGGCAGGACTTAGCGACTGAACAACAAGAGAAGTGTGTCCTAAGTAACTTCCCGGAATAGTTCCTTTCAAGCCTTATGTTTTCCTTCTAAGTAATGGCATCCTTTCAAAATACACACAAAAATCTCACACAGAATTCTAAGCTACAAGACCTAAGGAAGCTGAGTGAGTTAAACGGAGATGAGGACTCCTGGGAACCCCATCTGCTCCACCTCCCATGGGGTCCCACCTTCTTGGAATCCCTTGGGTGCTTTGGAACCCAGTTTGAAAACTCGGTCCTAAAACCTCAACTGGTGTTGGGGTCTGTCTTGAGGCTGCTGGGGTTCAGATGGCCCAGAGCTCTGTAGAAGACTGAAATGCAGACAGGTATCTGTAAGCACTTCCCAGGAGTATGTTTCGATGTGGACAAAATAATCATATGGTTCATTGCTCAAAGTGCTTTCTTAGCCCCTTCCTTGAAAGGCTACTGAAAAGGGGTTTCAAAATCGACTTCCCCAAAACAGGATGTGGCCAACAGAGTCAGGAAAGCTTGAGCCCAGTGACCTTTGCCAGGCTGACTCTTGTTGGCATTAAGTATTACCGGGCCACAAATCTGTATTGTCCACTCTGGCTTGACCTTGGCTTTGGGTTGCAGTACTCCAGAGTTTCCTGCCTCTGACATAGGCTCCAGTTCTGGGCCCTGAATCAGAGCCTCAAGTTGTTGGATGGGTTTTGATTGGATCCAGTCCAGAGGTTCTTAACCTGGTGTCTGGAACAGGCATCAGGGGGACCCAATGATCTCTTAAAAGTATAAAAATTTGTCTCTTTGTGCATTCTTCTTCAGACTGGGTTTATATTACTTTCTCCAGATTCTCAAAGGGCTCCACAACCAGCAAAAGTTTAAGACTTACTGCAAACCCTTTAGTTGCCACCTCCTTCAAGAAGTCTTCTGAGATTTCCTTAATTTACAGTGATCTCTCCCTTCTCTGAATTATCAGAGCTCTAGGTCACTTGGGAGGATCCAGCTGGGTGACCTCGAGTTTAGATGGAAGAAGCCGGCACTCACTCATTCCTCAAAGTTGGCTTCCAGCTAGAGGTGCCACCCTGGCTGTAAATGCATGAAATACAACTGTGCTGCTTTCCTGCTTCTCAGTTACGTGTTCAAAGCAAACCCTGATAACCAATGACTACCTTAATCCTTTGGAAAGTAACCCACTCATTGTATGCAAATACTGCTGCTCAGTGCTTAAAAAAATGTTTTGGTGAGGTCAAACTTAAGTACATCCTGTTGACTCCTGGACTGCTCATCAATTCTCTTTCCAGAACCCTCTGTGTACTAGGTAGTTCCCATTATTGAACAGCTTGTCTCTTGACCTCTCCATAACCCTGACTGGGGTGGGCTGGGCCAGGCTGATAATATTTGACCCAGAGGGAAAGGGCCTAGTGTTGAAGCTAAAATCCTGGGTTTGAAATCTGCCTTAGGCCAACCATCCAGGGCAACTCACTTCACTTGCTGATGGCCATTGTGGAAAACAGGATGGAGGTTTCCCAAAAAACTAAAAATAGAACTACCCTGCTGCTGCTGCTGCTGCTAAGTCGCTTCAGTCGTGTCCGACTCTGTGCAACCCCATAGACGGCAGCCAACCAGGCTCCCCTGTCCCTGGGATTCTCCAGGCAAGAACACTGGAGTGGGTTGCCATTTCCTTCTCCAATGCATGAAAATGAAAAGTGAAAGTCAAGTCGCTCAGTCGTGTCCGACTCTTCGCAACCCCATGGACTGCAGCCGACCAGGCTCCTCTATCCATTGGATTTTCCAGGCAAGAGTACTGGAGTGGGGTGCCCTATCAGTCAGCAATTCCCCTCCTGGGTATATATCTGGGAAAAAAAAATCAAGGACACTAATTCGAAAAGGTACATGCACCCCAATATTCATAACAGTGTTATTTACGATTGCCATGATACAGAAGCAACCTGAGTGTCCATAAACAGAGGAGTGGATGAAGATGTGGTGTATATCTATATCTATATCCATATCTACACACACACACACACACACACACACACACACTGGAATATTACTCAGCCATAAAAAAGAATGAAATGTTCTCACTTGGAGGGCATTATGCAAAGTCAAATAAGTCAGAGAAAGACACACACTATATGATATCACTTACATGTGGGATCTAAAAAACACAACAAACTAGTGAATATAACAGCAAAAAGCAGACTCACAGATATAGAGAACAAATGAGTGGTTACCACTGGGTGGGAGCAGCAATATAAGGATGGGGGAGGGGAGGTACACGCTATTGGGTATAAGGCAGGCTCAAGAATGTACTGTGTAACACGGGGAATACAGCCAACATTTTGCAATAATGGTCAATGGAAAGTAACCTTTAAAAAGGATATAAAAATTTAAAAATTATTTTTTAATTGGAAAAAAGAAAAGAAGAAAAGCAATGGGTTGCTGATCACACCTGCCTCTGGGCCTAGACAGGACAATGAATGTGAAAAAGCCCTGTGGAGTCAATCCTGTAGGCCACCACAGTCACACAGGGTATGCACCAATGTCTCAAGCTGTCTGGGGAGCCCAAGGAAGCCCTCAGCATCCATTTCGGGTCTAAGTTATGACTGATGGCCAGAATGAAGGATGTGAACACAGGCCTGCACCTTCCTACTCCTCCTCTTCTCTCTCCAGCATCCTGGAAAAACCCCACCAAAGGAATGACCCAGCCCCTGAAAGACTCTGCTGAGGTCAGGCTGAGAAGGGCTGTCTTCTTTTAATTTTTGAGCATTGGTCGATTGAAGCTGGTGGCCTCTCTTCCTCCTGGCCCCTGACTCTGTCTGGGTCACTGACATCACTCTAGTAACAATGGTTCACAGAATCAATGGGGTGGAAGGGACCCAGGTGATCATCCAGAACCCAACCTCTCCTGATGCAAGAATCCACAGTTCCCTCACTGCAGCCTGCTGACCCCAGAAAAGCTCCAGAGGGTGGGAAGGTGCTCCCGGGCCCCAGCCTCGTATGGACCTCCATCCACCTGGAAGGCAGCTGATACTGTCTCCAGCCCCTGAAGCAGTCAACCAAATGCTTCTGAATTGGCCATCCCACCTAAGTCATGGCTTCTGGTCCTTGTCATTTGGAGCCTGCTCCCTGGGTGCCCCCCAGTTGCTCAAGGACCTTCTCAAAGTGTTGACCGATACTGCCCACAATGCTCCTGGGCTCCCTTGACATAGTAGAACTGAAAAGTGTCTCCTTTGCTCAGGGCACCAATACAGTTGCTTTCATTTTCTTTGCAGAGGGAGTTAAATTTCTGTTGCCATTAAAGTCATCTTACTGAAGCTGACTCCTCTTTCCAGAGCATCAGGGGCTTTATTGGAGATGATCATCACACCAGGACATAAGTGCCACCAGAGAAAACCTTGTTAATGTGGCTCCCTGTGGCAGCCCTAAGCCCAGCTGCCTAAATCGAGGAATGAATTTGACATAGTCACAGTTCCCCAAGAGCCGTGTCACCATTTTCCACCCCAGGCATCCGCAAGCACAGATCACGGCTTGCTGAGCGGAGCTTTCCCCAGCAGACTCTGAGGCCTGGATCCCGGAAGACTCGCACCCATCCCTCCAGGGGTACACCAGCCTACCCAGATCTCCCTTCAGCCCACATACTTCCACTGGACTAAAGATATCAACAGCAGTGTCTTCTCAGATCCAAGCACCAAGCTGAGAGCAGACTCAAGCTTTAGAATGCCCTCAAAAGGGAGCCAGGCAAGTCTGGTCTCAAGTACTTAGAGGAGCCCAAGAAGCACCCCAACCCCTCTCCTGCCCTTGGCCTGCCACCCCCTCCACCCCCCCGACCCCACCTCCCTAAGTGACCTGGCAGAGACTTGGGTTAGATCCTGTCACTTCTACTTCCCTTTGCAGAACAACAGCTCCCAGCTTGACTTGGAGCCAAAGCCAGAGCCGGTTCTAGAGACTGCTGGCCCTACCTGCCCTGCCCTGCTCCCCCAGCCCGCCCCCTGCCCTGCTCCCAGTCTCCTGCCCTGCTCTCCCACCCCACCCCTTCCTGTTCTGCTCCCTGACCCCCCATTACTGGCCCATCCCCTGCCCCCTACACTGCAGCCCTCATTACTCACTCTGCTCCAGCCACAGTGGCCCCCTCCCAGCTCCCCAGATATCCCAGGTACATTTCTTTGTCTGTCTCTTCCCTCTACCTGGAACGCTGATCCCTCCATTCCCGTCAGGTCTGTCACTGGACCTCATTTGTTTCCTCCTTACTGTGATGTAACGGGCTGTTTTCTGTATCCTGTTTTTATCTGTCTCCCTCACCAAACTGCCGACTCCACTCGGGTGGGGACTGGTGTCTGCTTTGCTCACCGCTGCCATATCTCTATGCCTAGAACAGTGCTGGGCACACCTAGGGTGCACCACAGACTTGTGGAATGAATGAATGAGTTCCCACCAACCACTCATTTGTTAAACTATTCTGGTATTTGGCATTTAAAAAAATTTTGTAAATTTTAATTATAATTTTTTAAAAATTATCTTTGGCTGTGCCGTGTAGCACAGGGGATCTTACGTCCTAGACCAGGTCGTGCACCCTGCAGTGGAAGCACGGAGTCTTAACCACCAGACCACCAGGGAAGTCCCCTAACACTTTCTTTTCGAGAATCCAGAACTTTAATAAGACTTCATGCCTTTTAAGGGACCTCACTCATCTCACGGCAGACGAGTGTGCATTTGGGAACGCTAGTATCTAAACAGATTTGCTTGTCTCCTTTTCATTTGGCTTCAACTCTTTCCCAACCTTCTTGGTTCATCTGAATAATATGTTTCAAATGTCTCCCTTTCAAGCATCGTATATACTTGGGGTTTTTTTTGAGTGTGTCTTCTAAAGGGAGCAAGGAGAACATCTTACAACATTCTAGGTAAGGTTGTGCTTCGGCCTGAGGATACAGAAGAACAGGTTGGGTCTGGAACCATTCGAGCCCAGGTGCCCATAACTATGTGGGCTTTTGAGAGTGGCAGGTTGGGATGAAGACTCTAGGGACAAGTTGTAGTGAGGACAACAACTGGATCTCTTTCCTTGGGGGAAAGGATGGCTAATGGCTCCCTTCTCATCAATATGGCCAAGATAGTTTTCTCAAAGTGGTAAGGATCGTTTCTCAGCAAATAACAAGATAAAGATGGTACAGAGAAAGTAACTATTTTGATACAGAGACTGGAAGGGCTCTGGGTGGGGGATAAACCAATGGCCAAGGCTCTGAAATGCAGAAAGTTCAGAAGAACTTGGAATCTGCCCAAGAATGAGCAGATGCCCAGGTAGATGGACGATGGACATCCTGACCCAGGGTCAGTATTTCCAGGTTAGGGAGCATGCTCTGATTTTAGGATATACCCTGCAAGTTCCACTTGACGTGTTAATTGGGAAACTCGGGCCCTTCGTTCTCTTGGAAGCCACAAGTTGAAAACACTAACATTTCCTGCAAGAGTTGAAATAAATCACAGAGTCGGCTACCTGGTGGCTGTTAAAGGGGTTTAGAAATGGACGTGAGGCTGTCTACAAACTGAGGGCACATTTTCCAACTCTGAGCTGCTGCTTTTTCATTCAGTGGGATCTGATGCACAGCACAAAAGGCTCAGATCTGCAGTGATGAGGACAAATGTCTTTTGCAGAGAACTTGGCACGAGGTTGCTTCCCGGGGATGGCTGAGCCATGTGTGTGTTAGTTTCTCAGTCGTGTCCGACTCTTTGTGATCCCATGGACTGTAGCCTGCCAGGCTCCTCTGTCCATGGGCTTTTCCAGGCAAGGATACCTGAGTGGGTTGCCATTTCCTTCTCCAGGGGATCTTCCCAACCCAGGATGGAACCCAGGTCTCCTGCATTGCAGGCGGATGCTTTACCATCTGAGCTACTAGGGAAGCTACTAACAGGAGCCGTAACAGAATTTTAGAGCATGCCAGGGTCTTAGGGATCATTGCGTCCCCTTTCATTTTTACAGGTGTGCTTCTTAGCTGCAGCCTGGAGAAGGGAGTGACTTTTTCAGGGTTGTAGCAAAGTCAGGTCTAGAACCCAGGTGAGCCTGGTCACAAGGGGCGTGGTCCCAGATGTGGGCACCTTTGTTCCCCAGGGGAAGTGGGTGGGGCAGTAAAAGGGAGGTGTTTGTCTATTCAGCTGACAGTCCAAATTGTAAAGCCCATTGTTTGAAACCCAAGGACCAGACGCTGCATGCTGAAAGAATTTCCTAGATGCCACAGTTAGGACAGGTAGCCTACTTTCCTGCTCCCAAACTGCATTAGATGAGAACCTGGTACTTTTCCTAGAAATTCTTGGCAAAGGCTGCATTCTGGGTGAGAAGGGGAGAAGTAAACCACTGCTGTTTCCCATGTCACCCTAGCTGTGTGACTTTCATGACATATCAATTGTTTAATGCATCTACTTTGGCCTGATGACTCTGGATTGCAAGATTACCTGTCTGGACCCTTCTCTCCCCTTTCTCCTTTTTCCTAATCTCATCAGTACTGGCCTAATTCAGAGTGTGAGACACAAATTATTCCTCCCCCTAATCCCTAGTCCATGCAACATTATTTTTCTTTCATTCCCTTCTGCCTCCCATCCCCAGTTTCAGCCAGGTGTACAATCTCTCATCACTGGTTTCTTGCACGTGGGTTACCCTTCCCCCACCTCTGCTGGTTGAAACTCTTGATGTGCTCTAAGCCTCACTCAAATGTCACCTTCTTCAGGAAACCTTCCACGCACTCTTGTTATAGATGAATGGCTCTGGGTTTCTCTGTGTAGTGTGCTGTACCGTGCTGTGCTGAGTCGTGTCTGTCTCTTGCGACCCCATGGACTGTAGCCGCCAGGCTCCTCTGTCCATGGGATTTCCTAGGCAAGAATACTGGAGTGGGTTGCCATTTCCTCCTCCAGAGCATCTTCTCAACTCCAGGATCGAACCTGCGTCTCCTGTGTCTCCTGCATTGACAGGCAGATTCTTTACCACTGAGCCACCTGGGAAGCCTTCTGTGTAGTGTACCCCCCCAACTTTGTGTCTACCCAGGACCTCAGAATGTGATCTCATTTGGAAATAAAGTCTTCAGAGATGTAATTAGTTAAGGATCCCAAGACAAGGTCATACTGGATTCGAGTGGGCCCAAATCCAATGACTGGTGTTTTTATGAGAAGAGAGGACACACAGACACAGACAGATAGCAGACAGTCACGTGAAGAAGGAGGCAGAGATGGGAGTGATGCTGCCACAAGCCAAGGAATGCCAACCAGGAGCCACCAGGAGTGCGGAGGGAGGGGGAGGGAGGAGGAAGAATTCTCCCCGGAGTCTTTGAATGAGGGGGGCACCACCAACCCCCAGATTTCAGATTTCTAACCTCCAGATTAGAAATAGAATACACTTCTGTTGCTGCAAGGCACCAACTTGGTGGTCGTTTGTTACAGCAGTTACAAGAAACATACGCTATAGCTTGTGCCTTGACAGTTAGCACCTGGCCATGTCTCTGAGCCTTCTTTGCTCTACCCACCCCTCTCCAGGCCCAGTGCTGCACTGAACACTTGACAGACACCTTGGGCAGGTTTGTTGGACTAGGTCTCTCTGAGGTGGTCATCAAGGGGTAGTTGGGCCTGGGCCTGGCCCAGTGCCAGGATGGGAAGGATTTGCTGAATGGATGTGATTCACCAGACTAGGTGAAGGGTCTATTCCTAGTGAGCTTCTTTAAGAAAAAGGCTACAGACCCATGGACCATAAATTCAATAACAAAGCAGGTGCAACTCTGAACCAGTCCTCAGACTGGGTCTGCAAAACGCGTCCCGGAGTCCTGGCTGGCTCTCTCTTCCATGAAGGGACTGGGTCCCTGCTCAAGGGTTCTGCCATCATGGCCCAGGACTCTAATCCAGCCACTTGCCTCCTACTGGGCCAGAGGCTGGAACAATCCCTGCAGATACTTCCAAACAGTTCACTTCTGTCCTTCAGGGGGCTGTTGCTAAAACCAGGTCAAAGCCAAAAAGCAGAGGCTAGGTCTACCTCTAGCCTACCCAGACAGAGCCTTGGAGGTGTAGGGCTGAGCCCAAGCTCTGTGAATGCTTCCATGGAAGGAGTTCCAGAAGGACACAGCAAGTATAAAGGGGTTGTAATGGGCAATTACCCAGCAAGAGTCTTTGCCTCGGAGACCTGGGCCATGACTGGCCCTGTCCGGGTGAACCTCGTACAAGGTAGTTAAGCAGAGATATCTCAAGGTGAGGAACTTTCCAACTTTCGTGCCTTTGGGTCTCTTTAAGAAAAACCCTTATTTGGGTCATCTCTGCAGCCTAAGGGCACCACTGCCCCAAAATATTACCAAATCATTTGACTCAAGGTCGTTTTTTGGAAACTGGGTTGTTGCCCGCCCCCCAGAAGCTAACAGACCTTTCTCAGACATGCAAGCAATTTGCAGACTCTGATTCTCCTCCCTTCTTTCTCTTTAGGGGGGCCTTTCCCCATGGATCCTGCCTCTCCTTCCACCCAGGGGAGGAGGGTCACGCAGGCCATGGAGGTGGCCTGCCTAACATTGCTGTAGGCTGTGGGTGGGCACCATGCTCCCCAGCTCTCTCCAGCTGCTCCACGACCACCCTGAGCCCACCATCCACTTAACTCTCTCAGCCATCTGCCCCAAAGTCCCCATTCCACAACACTCAGCCCTGTGTCCCCAAGCCCACCAGCCCCCTAAACACTCCCAGCTCTGGGAGTGGTCCCAAGGCCCTTTCACTGGGCCCCAGATGGATTCAGGCAAGAAACCTTGATTCTAAATTCCCAGCCATGACAGCGAGCCTAAGGCTCATTAAAACGCAGCTCCAGTAATTGGTCTGATAATTACAAGTTATAGGGAGGGCTCTTGGTCGTTCTGACTGGCCTAAGGACTGAACCCGCGGTGAATGGCACTGGAAGGTTCATAGGGCCTCTGGTTCCTGTTTCTGGTGACCAGATACCAATTAAGCCATATCACTCAATGGTCCTGGCTTTATTCTTCAGAAGATACCCATTTCAAATTCAGTGGGGCATGGTTCCCAGTGTATGGTGCCGCTCTGCCCCTCCCCCACCCCAGTGCCATACACTTCTTTCAATTTAGGCTTGTTTATAGTCAGTCAAGTTTTTCCAGATTGACTAAAAGAGTTCTTCATATGCCTACTGCAGCCAGTTACAAGAGCAGTGAGAGACCCAGGATTTGGGCCAGCTGGAAGAGCCAGAAGAAAAGTTTCTGTGGGATGCAGACAGCTAGGGAATGACAATCACATGCGATTGTCCCAAACCCTCCAGGCTCCCCCTCCCCACAAGGGCACCCTCATCTGCCACTCCTCCATAACAGATGTGGGGGGGGGGGGTGGAGGGCATCACTCCCAAGGAAATGAAACTGCTGAGAGCAACTTCTGCTTCTCCTTTTCGGTGTGTCCAAGGGTTAAAAAACACTTCTGAACTCCTCTTCCAACTGCAAGGTCAAGCAGCTGTCCAAGCCACCCAAGGAGAAGCAGGAGCTGGGAGACAGTCGACCCCAGCTAACTTACTCAGCCTTGACAGCCTCCAACCTACAGCCACCACCTCCTTCTAAACGCCACCCAGGGAAGGAAGAGTTAATCGGCAATCGGCTTTGGCTGATAGTTCAGGCTCCAAAGTTCAGTCCCAGTCAGAGCCACCCCGGAGGAATTGTAAATCTCAGGGCAGTATTTAACAAAACAAAAGCAACCTGGAATTACATGCAGGTTTGGTTTTCTACAGTACATATTTACTTAATCCCCTAGGTATGTGGCTCCATGTCAGATCAGCTGGCTTTGCCGGCCCTTTCACCCCCCTCGCTCACAGCAGTTTAAATTTCAAACTAATTCCCTGTTTTTGCTCTTCCTCTTCACAGGGCTGGCTGGAGACAGCCCAGCCTGCTGGCCTCAAATCTCTCTCTCTTATTGCTCTAGTCACTGGGTGAGTCAGCCTGGCTTGGGTTGGCGTTGGGTGACAGCTGGCTCAGCCTCCCCACTCTTAGGCACCAGGTCTGGGAAAACTGGAGGAAGAGGTGGTGGAACTAGCAAAAAGTTAAAGGCAGGGCTTGGGAGTTGGAAGGGGGGAGGGGTGGTTCACCACAGTGCCACCTCTCCTCTTAGTGGGGAGGGATCCCCTTCCGGGCTGTATTTGGGTGGTGGTGGGGGGGTGGGTGTGCGGAGGCAGCACTGAAGCTAGAACAAGAACTCTTGATCAGCTGCTGGTTAGCCTGTCCCCTCTCTCTAGATTTCGGAACACCTGGCTTCCGAGTGCCTATCAGGCTAGGCTAGACATCCACCACCGCTTCCCGCTTTTCAAACCACACCAAGTACCCCCTCTTTCCTAGCTTCCAGAGCCGCAGCCGTCCAGGTTGGGGCTGGGAAGCGGGTTGCCAAGGAAAATACGAAGCGCCAGCTAGCAGGCGGCTCCCCGCTCTACCCAGGAGCGCACACACCCTGCCTTACCAGGGTGGCGGCAAAGAGGGAAAGCGAGGGGAGGAAAAAACGCAACACCTTCCTTTGGGAGGGAAGAATGTGGGAAATGGGTGGGTCTGCTAAGTTTCGAGGTGGGGGTGAACAGCCAGCCACAGATCCCAAAGGAGAGGGGCAGCTCCGGACCTGCCAAAAAAGACAGACAGTCGGCTGCCCGGGAAATGTACAAGGTGAAACTAACTAGCTCAGCACTCGCGGGTGGCGCAGAGAAGTAGGGTGGTCGGCGACTTTCAGACCCTGGGCGCGGGTTCCGGCAGCGGCAGCAGGTGGGCGCACCCCCTGTCCCCTGGGCCCCCCTCGCCTCCGGCCCCCACCAGTCTGGATTCGCGGGGTCCCGGTACCTTTCTGGCGCCGCGCTCTGCGAACTCGCGAGCTAGCTGGCGCCCGATGCCTCTCCCGCCGCCGGTGATGAGGACGTTCTCCCGGGACAGGTCCCGCAGCTTGGCGGGCAGCACCAGTCCGACCGCAGCCTTCACCACCAGATAGATCATCTGCAGAGGGAACACCACCAGCGCGCCCAGCCGTTTCCACACCATCCTCCGCGCCGCGGAGCCGGGCGGCGGGGGCGAAACTCCCCGGACCGAACAAAACAGGACTTAAAAAAGAAAACACCCCCAAACAATAATAAATAAACCGAATAAGGGGGCAGAGAGGCGTCCCACCTGGCCACTCTTGAAATCACCTCTTCCCAAATGCAAAGCAAGCACCCGGTGAGAAAAAGAGGGGGGAGAAAAAAAAAAAAAGATAAATCCTCCGGAGGAGAAAAAGCGTCTCCGAAGGTTGGGACAGTAAGAGGGGTGGAGGGGAAGCCAGAGGTGGAAAGTTCTAACAAGAACTTTCTTGCCCCGGCAGCCAGCCGTTTCGGCTGGGGAATTCTCAGGTAATGTTTACAGGCTGACAGAGGAGTTTAGGCAGGGGAAGGAAAAAAAAAAAAAAAGCACCAACCACACGCGCGCACCCTGCTACAGTCCCGCGGTTTCAAAGTGCAAGATTAAAAAAAAAAAAAAAAAAACCGTCTCCAAATTGTAGCGCCCCCCCCCCTTTTCCAGGAAAAAAAAAAAAAAGAAAGTAGGGGGGAAAAGTGCTTGGAGCTCCCAATTTCAGCCCGCGAAAGTCTCCAGACTCATTGCTATTCTTGGGCTCAGGAAATTGCTTAAACGCGATCTGATTGCCAGCAACGTGCAGGAGAAGTGGGGGGTCCGGGTGTCAGTTTCTTTACGTGCATGGCTCGCCCTCGCGCGCGCCCGCTCTCTTCGGCTCCCTCCCTCCCTCTCTCTTCCAGCGGAGGCTGGGAGTTGCCGCTCGATCCGGCTCCTTCTCTCTCCCTTGTTAGCATTTATTGCCTTCTTTTTGTCCTTTCCAACTTGGAGAGGGCCCGGGTGCGGAGCGCGAGTGGATCGGACGATTGGGTCTACGCCGCCTTATCCGTTCGCTCCCGGGACAGCCGCGGCTCAGAACGAGAGGGCGGCCCTTTTCCCCCCATTTTTTTTTTATAATACCCCATTAAGTCTGATTGACAGTTAAAGTTGTTCTGAGGCTTCGCCACGGTTCCTCTGAGTGGCTGCCGCGGGCTCCCCTCCCCCTGCGCAGTGGTGGGGTGCGCGCCCGGGCGCGCACACGGGCTCTCAGAGACTCCGCTCTCCCCGGGCCGGCTCCCCTAGCTGCAAGCAGGGGCTTGCCGGCTGTGTCCCTGAGGGCTCGCCGCAGTAACTCGCACACGCTGGAACCGACTCCAGCGAACCGGCTCCCTCCTCGAGACATGCCTTCTGGCCTGGGGCTCGGTCTGCCTGAGCAGGGAAGCCTGCGGGCCAGGTGACCGCCAGTGTGCCTGCCGGGGAGACCCGGGGGAGCTTACGCTCGCCTTGATCTATCAGGTCGCCCAGGGTTTATTTCAGGTCATTTGATCATCCCCTGCCTCCAGGTAGGACCAGGAAGCCACTTCTGACCCTTACTCAGAAGCCTCCTGTCTTCACTTAGAGAGCACTTTCTAAGTCTGACCCAAGTCCGTCGTGTTGTAAGGGCCGGGGCGTTGGCGTGGGGGCGGGGGGGAACAGCTGGGTAGCAGGGTTTTGCTTTGAGGGGTGGCGGTGGGCAGGGTAAGGGAACCTCTGCCCCCGAGGTGTCAATAAAATCCCCATAAGATTAGCTGGAAGCGTATTTATTGCTCATCTGGGCTAGAATTACCTTGACTGACAGCAATTTCCTTAACAAACGCCTGTAAACAAAACTTGCTAAACCTGACCCCCCTACAAGCCCCCGCCCTTACCCCCCCCCACCCCCCACCCCGCCAACACCCCGCCATGCTGTGCAGGGGACTTCTCGCTTTGGGTCTCCCTGGGCTGCCCTCCGCGGGGTTGGGTGGGCCCACCTTGTAACCTCTTGCTTTCTCCCAACCAGAATGTCTCCCCTGCCGGAGGGTGGGACCCAGCTATTTAGAGTTGTCTGTTGCAGAAAGTCTGGGAGGTGAGTCACGAAAGAGCAGAGCCAGAGAAAATGACTGATCGGACTTGCCTCCTGCTGCCCCTGATGGTCCCAGGCCTGGAGGAAGAGAGGAGGATGAGCCAGGGAGCTTGCCCTGTAATCTGGGCCAGCGGTTCTCCAGAGAGAGGCTTGTTCAGGCGAGGAGTGCAGGGCCTCACCCCCAGACCTTCTGATTGAACAGGGCTGGGTGTGCTGGAATCAGTGCCGTTTAATGATCTGCTGAGGATCCGGGGAGAATGTCACTTTGAGAAAAGCTGGTTTGGGGAGGGGGTGGCTGGGGGTTTAACTCCGCCCGGGGCTGCAAAGACCCTGTAGCTCTGGAGGAAACTCCTGCCCGCGTGGATCTTCCTTCCAGGTGAATTTGGGAAGTCATTATGTCACCCGCTGGAAGAGCAAAAAAGGGTAGGAAGAGTGTGGCTGGATGACAGACTATCCTACACTGAGGGCTTCAAATCTGAAACTGAATCCTCCCACTGACCTTGCAAAGGCGGGTATCATTATCCCGGTCTGCCAGGTAGCGCAGGAGGGAGGGCTCCAGATCAGACATGATTCCTTTTCCTACCCCATCCCACCCCACCCTATTCTGGCAGGAGGAGAGGACCAGGCTCCCTCCTGCCTCCATCCAACCCTCCAAAAATAGGATCCCAAGGCAGGCCATTGCCTTCCTAGACTCCCAGGCCACGGCTAAAGGCAGGACTTGGTCAACATGACGGCCTCCTCCCACCTAGGAGGTCTGTAAAAATGGGAAAGAAATCCCAGCCCTGGAGAGGCTCTCCCCACCCAGAGGTGGCGGGTGTCTGCGGGGCCTGCCAAGACAACTGGGAAAAGTCTGGCGCTGAAACCCCTGCGCGCAGCCTGTTCTCATCTGTTATCCTCGACGCCGCCTAGTGGTATGGATGCGATACTGTAGTGTTCCTTCTACCCTACCAGGCACCCTTTTCCTTCCAGGCTTTTCTCCCTACCTAAGATGAATACTTCAAGCCTAAAAAGGCTTGCAAGTATCATAGCTCCACTTCCCCACACACTCGCTGTTGTGTGGAGTAGGTTACTGAAACACAGGGATGTGAAGCAACTCTTAAACCCAGCAGTGTGTTCACTGAAATCCACTGATGCTCACCAGCCAGCCAACCCTGTTCAGATACCACATCAGCTGGGAGACCTCTAGGTCCCACTTACATTTGCCTTGGGTGTAAGTTTGAGTGGGAAGGGGGTTGAGAACCCAAATTAACCTTCAGCGTATCAGGACCGTTACACGTACTTTGGCTTCATCTCTGAAACAGTCTCCAGGGGTGGGCGTCACGATGCCACTGTGTTAACACTGGGCTCAGCAATGTAAGTGACTCATTCAACTCAAGGCCACACGGGGCTTCCCTTAACCTCTCCCAAACGTCAGGTTTAGAGTGAAATCACAGTATAAAGGAATATGTCGTGTGTGCATGCTAAGTCGCTTCAGTTGTGTTCAATTCTTTGTGAGCCTATGAACTGTAGCCTGCCAGACTCCTTTGTGCATGGGATTCTCCAGGCAGGAATACTGGAGTGGGTTGCCATGGCTTCCTCCAGGGGATCTTCCTGACCCAGGATGGATCCAATGTCTCTTTTGTCTCCTGCAGGTCGATTCTTTACCACTAGCGCCACCTGGGAAGCCCATAAAGGAACATGTCAGGTAGCCCTAAAAGATGAACTGTGGTTGGGAATAGGACACCTTTTTTCTACTTGTTCCACCTTCAGGATGTGAGTTTTACTAGCCTTGCATCCTGTGGACTCAGGCCTCTTCCATCATCAGCTTCCCAGAGAGGTTCTGTCTGTCATCTCCTCTATGTCCCCCAACTTCCCAGGGAAGATGGAGGCAAGGAGGGTACTGGGCTGGGGGATGCACAGTCCAGTGGGCTGGTCCAGAGGGTCCCCGTGACCTGGCTTCAGTAGGAACTAAATGGGACACAACCCCTCCCCCTGCTCTCCCACCTCCTCCTACCTGTGTTTTTGGCTCTTGGTACCCCCTCCTCCCTTACTTGGGAGCAGGGGGTAGGGAATTTAACTCCAGGGTGAAGTTTGAAATTTCACATCCCAGCCTGGGAGAGGGCCCCACAGTTTTCTCTCCACTCCTGGAGACGTGAAAGGAGCCTTTGTAGGCTTGATGGAGGAGGGAGGTAAGCTGCAGCCCAAAGAACTAACTTTTTCCATGACTCAGCTCTCCCGGTGTGGGGCGGGCACAGGAGGTGCAAGGACCCAGCAGGGCAGGCTGGAGCCGCCTTCCAACCCAGAGCCAGCAGCTCACGGGTAAAGGTGGGCCCCCCCAGAGAGCCAGCCCTGTTACCTGCAGGGGAACTTGCTGGCCCTGGATGGGCCACCACACTGTACACGCCCCATGCTCCCAGGGCTCTGTCCCATTTTTTCCCCCGGAGAGGCGGGAAAAAAGCTATGCTTTTTTTTTTTTTTTAAAGCATAGTTGATTTACAATGTTTCAGGTGTACAGCTAAGTATTCTGTTTATATATATATATATTCTTTTTCAGGTGGTGCTAGTGGTAAAGTACCTGCCTGCCAATGCAGGAGATGCAAGAAACACAGGTTTGATTTCTGGGTCGGGAAGATCCCCTAGAAGAGGAAATAGCAACCCACTCCAGTATTGCCTAGAGAATCGCATGGACAGAGAAGCCTGGTGGAGTGAAGTCTATCGGGTCTCAGAGTTGGACACGACTGAAGCGACCCAGCACACATGCATATTCTTTCTCAGGTTCTTTTCCTTTATAGGTTATTACAAGATGTTAAATATAGTTTCCGGTGCTATACAGTAGGTGCTTGTTGTTTATCTGTTTTCTATATAGTGGTGTGTGTCTGTTAAGCCCCAGTTCTGAATTTACCCCCACCTGCATTGCATCCACAGTGCCAAGCACATGAATGCTCTTGTGTAGTCCTTTAACCAGGAACTTCCCCTATCACCATCCCAGCTGAGAGCTAGAAAAACAAACAGGGTTCAAGCCTTGCCTTCTACTTATCTGAGGCTTACAGGGTTAAGAAAGTCACTTAAGATCATGTAGCCCAGAGCTGGAGGTGGGATTTGAACCCTGGTCAAGTGCTCAGCTCTGTTGGATTTATCTGTGGATGTCTTCCAGAATGTATAAGATCTACTGGGGGAGCTTGTCAACATGCAGATTCCTGGGTTCCCAGCCTAGATGTCCCGGGCCAACATCTTAGGGCGGGAGCCCCAGAATGTGTGTGTTGGCCAGTGTTTGGGAACCGCCCAGGGCTGCCTCTCAGCTGTTGTTCAGTCACTAAGACTCTTTGCAACCCCCATGGGCTGCACTGTGCCAGACCTTCCTGTCCTCCAGTATCTCCCGGAATTTGCACAAGTTCATGTCCATTAAATCAGTGATGCTAACTGTCTCACCCTCGGCCCCCTCTTCTCCTTTTGCCTTCAATCACTCCCAGCCTCAGGGCGGCCCCTGGTTGGTAACAGCCCCTTCACGAAGCCTTTCTCACTTCTCCCACCACCTCGCGAGCTCTTCTCTCCTTTGTCATTAGGATGTGTCATGGCACTGAACCCTCACCCATGGCCTGTTCTGGGCTGGTGGCTCCACAGACACCTAACAGGGAAGCCACCAGAAGCTGGAGGAGCAGAGGGTGCCTTCAGTTGGTTAGCCAGTCAGCCACTGGTTGTGGAGTCTCTCCCTTTTGGCCACCACCTGTAGGGGCCACGGGGTTGGGGGTAAGGCCGAATGTGTCAGAGAGGGGCAGTAGGGTGATGATGCTGGCTTTGGGGTCTGGTGGTCTGGTTCAGATTGCAGCTCTGCACTCCCCACTTCCTGTCTCCAGCTTCTTCATTTGAAAAGGGAGGACAGCAGCGAGGCTGGGATTAGGTCTCATAAAATCCCATACAAGAGCCCAGTAAATGCCAGCTCTTGTTTCTATGGGGGTGCTGCCTGCTTGCTGACAAGCCAGTTCAGCCACAAACAAGATGCAGGGCTTCCGTTAGCGGTGTTCCTGGATGGCCCCAGAGTAGGGCTTCTGGACGGGCCTTGAGGACTGGCCTCTGCTGGGTGTTTCCTCACCTCACCTGGTTACCTTCCACCCCACCCCCGCCAGCACACTTGCTCCAGGACCTTTCCTCTTTGGCTGAGTAAACCCCTATTCATCTTGTACGGTTTCCTTTAGCTCATGCGGTATGTTTTCCAGAAAGCTCTATCCACTGCCCCGTTCAGTCCCTGGTGCCCCCTTCCCCCAGCCAAGGCTGGCCCAGGGGTTTCTGCTCTTGGCCCCTATATTTTCCTACCTCCCCACACAGTGACACTGCACTGTAATTGCTGGTTTCCTCTGTATCTCACAGCACCCTGGGGGCTTCTCAAGGGTAGGGACAGGGCCTGGCTGGTAGGCGTGTGATCTGTGCAGTGGAGCATGCGCTGAGGCTCTGCTGTCCCCACCTTCAAATCGGTCATTTCGTCTTGACCCTGTGTTTCATAATAAAACACAAGATGACCTGCTGCCCACCAATAAGGAAATAGAGTTGCTGGGACACAACCTCGGGAGCAAAAGCGGTGAAAGATTTCAGATGTGTGCCTTCCTTCATGCATTTATTCATTCATCCACTTATTCATCCACTAGATATTTATTGAGCAGTGACTGTGTGCCAGGCTCTGCTTCATGGGGCTGGCATTCCCCCACTGCTAGGTGAAGAGTGCCATGAGGAATATAGGCAAGGTGGGGCACAGAGCGATGAGGGCAGGTGGGAGACAGGAGAGAACGGGTTGGGAACAGACAGATGCAGGAGTTCACAGCTGTTCATGGAGTGGCTGGGAAAGCCACTCTGAAGCGGCATAGGGGCAGAGACCCTGTAGGAGTGAGGAGTGAACCCCAGGGAAATCTGAGTGAAGAGAATATCTGTGACGGGAGGATGCCTGCTGGGCTGGAGCAGCCCTGGAGGTCTCTGTGCTCACTGAGTTCCTAGACCCGCAGCCTGGTGTTGCCTGGGTGCTCGTGGGAAGCGCAGATTCCCAGGCCCCACCCCAGACCTCCCGAAGAGATTCTGCATTTTACTTATGGTGATCCCCATGTCCTTTTTGTGTACATCTGAGGAGCGCTGAGTCAGGGTCCCCTAGCATAAGGGTGACTGCGGGTTCCATTTTCAGTGTGACTGGACAGAGAGAGACATGATGGGCCCTGCGGGGAACCACGAGTGGGTGCAGGGTGACTGGTGAGCAGGTTGTGGGATGCTCAGGTGTGAGGCGGCTCCAGGTGCCAGGTAACTGGGAGCTCTGCTGCCACGGGCGCCCAGTGCGGGGACCTTCAGGGAGGTCCCCGCTCTGAGAGGGACACGCCTCTGAGCAAGGCTTCACAAACTGTAACTTGTTGCATGGATGTGTGGACACAGAGACACACATATACAGAGACACACATACACAGAGATACACACAGGCATTCAGACACAAAGATAAACATGCACACACACAGAGACACACACAGACACATTAATACAAACACACAGACACAAACACACAGACACAAAGAAACAGACACACACAGAGACATGCAGACACTCATACACAGAGACACACACAGACACATACAGACACACACAGACAGACACAATCACACACAGACACCAAGATAAACAGACACACACAGAGACATGCAGACACACCTGCACAGAGACACACACAGACACGTACAAACACACACAGACACACTCATATGCAGACACAAAGATAAACAAGAGACATATTCAAATAGACACACAGACACACTCACACACACACTCAAATGGAGACACACACAGACACAATCATGCATAGACACAAAGATAAACACACACACACACAATCATATGCAGACACAAAGATAAACAAGAGACATATTCAGATAGACACCCAGACACACTCACACACACACTCAAATGGAGACACACACAGACACATACCAATACATACACAGACACAATCATGCATAGACACAAAGATAAACACAAACACACACACAGACACACTCATATACAGACACAAAGATAAGCAAGAGACATATTCAGATAGACACACAGACACACTCACACACACACACTCAAATGGAGAAACATACAGACACAATCATGCATAGATACAAAGATAAACACAAACACACACACAGACATATACAAGTAGACACATACAGACACACACAGATGCACATACTCCCATGGAGACACACACACTCACACACACACGGCTCTCTTTGGCAACTGGAGACTTTGCCCCAAGCAGAACAGCTGGCAATGTTGACTGAGGAGTCGGACTGAAGAACCTCTGGTCGAGCGGAAACCAGTGTTCCCTGAAGGGTAAGATGGGCTGCTTTGGGGGGCACCTCGTGGGGACAGACTCTCAGGAGGACAGGAACGGGGCAAGATGGCCCGCGGTCTGCCTGGCCAGAGGAGACCGAGAGTGGAAAGTAGGCTTTAGACAGTCGAGATTCTCGGTGGGGAGAGGACACCACAGTCTCCAGAGGCTGGAGACCTCATAAAATACCTTCTCTTTCTAATGCAGAATGTGTGCCAAGAGGGCCCCTTTTCTCCTTGGTGAGGCCTGGCTAATAGGACAGGATACATTTAAAAAAAAAAAAAAGGGCAGGTAGAATGGCTCGTTTCAGTCCAGGAAAACCACCACACACAGGTAAGCGTTGTCCGTGGACTCACGTCTCCTGGCCGGTCCAGGGCCGCTGTCCGCACGCACCCGCAGGCTGTCCTTTGCCTCGCTGTCCTGAATCCCAGGCTGTGGTCCAGGGAGGTGGGCTCTCGGGCTCCGTGTGAGTGGACGCTGGGGCAGGCCGTGTTTATTCTGGCTGCCAGGGTTGGGTGGAAATGCAGGCGAGAGCCAAGGCTGGGAATATGGCAGGAACACAGCTGGGGTGGGGTGGATGGGGTGTAACCCAAGAGAGCTCGGGTGGAGGCCCGGGGTGAGGGTAAGGGTGGGAGTGGGGAGGTGGGGGGGTACCCAGCAGTCATCACCTGCCTCCTTCTGCCTTCTGGTTGGTCAAATAATTATAAACCAGGGTGTGGGTATTGTTGTCAGGATGGTTCTGGACTTGGCAAGGCTGTGTTCCAATCCAGGCTGTGCCACTTACTAGCTGTGCAAATTTGGGCAGATTATTTCCTTTTCTGAGCCTCGGTTTTGTCATCCTTGAAATGGGAATTTTGCCACCCACTGGATGTTGTCTTTGTTTTTTATATTTTTTATTTTGTACTGAGGTATAGCCAATTAACAGACAATGTTGTGACAGTTTCAGGTGAACAGGGAAGGGATTCAGGAATACATATGCATACACATGCACCCATTCTCCCCCAAAGTCCCCTTCCATCCAGGCTGCCACATAACACTGGGGAGAGTTCCCTGTGCTATACAGTAGGATCTTGTTGGTTATCCATTTTAAATACAACAGTGTGTGCATGTCCATCTCAAACTCCCTATCCCTTTCCCCCAGCATTCTTCCTCCCCAGCAACCGTAAGTTCGTTCTCTAAGTCTATGAGTGAGATCATGTCTTTAAGTGGGCCGATGTCTGGCAAGAAGAGGGTGCCCATTAGGTGTTCTTCCTCCTGGTTTCATGTCCCCAAAGAACACACTATCTAGGGTGAGTGGGGTTATCCATTTTAACCCTGTCTGGGGCAGGAGGTGGGGGAGGTAAAAAAGGTGAGGGTAACTGAGTGGCCTATGTGTAAAAACTCTTCCCTGGAACCAGAGCAAGGGCCATAGGAATGCTAACTCCTTACCCTGGGCCAGAAGCTGTTGAACCTTTTTTGTAAAGGGCTTTGCAGAACATAAAACATCTGTTGTAATATCAAATCTGCTGTGGTAGCAATAGATGATATGTAGATATAAACAATATGTAAATAGATGACATGTAAATAGTGTGTAAATAGCTTTTACTATACATACTATTATATGTATCATGTATATTATATGTTAATATGTATTATACATATAATGTATATGTGTGTATAATAATGCAATAGTAAATATGTTATAGGTATTATAGCTCCTTACAGGTAAATAGACAACATGTAAGGAGCTATAATATACCCTCTCTAGTGAGCATGGCTGTGTTCCAATAAAACTTTATGTAAAAAACGTTTATTTATTTTTGGTTGCGCTGGGTCTTTCTCTAGTTGTGGCAAGCAGGGGCTACCCTTCGTTGCAGTGCTTGGGCTGCTCACTGCGGCGGCTCCTCTTGTTGTGGAGCACAGGCTCTACGCATGCAGACTTCGGTAGTTGCAACACTCGGGCTTGGCAGTTGCAGCTCATGGGCTTAGCTGACTTGTGGCATGTGAAATCTTCCCGAACCAGGGATCGAATCCATATCCCCTGAGATTCTTAACCACTGGACCACCAGGGAAGTCCAAAACTTTATTTATGGACACTGAAATTTGAATTTCACATACCTTCACAAAGTATTCTTGTTTTGATTAATTTACAACCATTTAATAATGTAAAACTATTCTTAGACTTGCAGGCAGCACACAAAAAGGTAGGGGCCAGACCCTGTCTGTAGACTGTAGTTGACTATTTCCACCACCATCAAGCAAACATCAATCTCTCAGGACTCCAGAAATAAATGAGGTGTGAGCAGAATCTGTGTTTTTGGCCTCTTTCTGGAAGTGTATTCATAGGAATTGACCCAAGTTAATGTCCTCTGTAAAGAAGTAGAGGGCCACTGGAGAAACCAAGTTCACTGATTTTTTTTTTCATTAGGAGGAAAGCAAAGTTCAATATTTATAAGAAGTAATTAAAATTTATTTAAATAAGTGAAAGCAAAGTCAATTCAGTAAATAATAGTAAACACAAAGTATAAAATAATTCAATGTATTAGATCAAGGTATTACTGAAAAATTGTTTTTAAATTAAAAAAATTTTTTCCCTTCCAGATTGAGTTGGTGTCGTGTATTCTTGGTTATCAAAATACTCATAGCTTTGGGACTTTGAAATGGTAAATATTCATCATGTGTGAAACAGTATGATACTTAACTGTATGACTTTAATTACATAAAAATGGGTGCTTAGTTGTGAAATACACAAATGAGACCTAGAAGGACACATCAAATGGTAAACTGCTTGTGATTATAAATGACTTTGTTTTTTGCTTCTTGTGTTTTTTGGTTTCCTATTATGCACATGTTAACTTTTAAGAAATAAATGTTATTTTTAAAACTTAAAAAAAACAAAAAACCACTAAGACATGAGAGTCTAATGATAGATGGAAATCATCACAACTCACGGACGTTTACTGAGTGCCTGTCACACCCTGGTGCTATTTCTGGCTCATTCAGTCTCATCAAGTAGGGCACGGAGACCCCAAGTGTTACGTCGCCTGAGACCACAGGATGATAAACATTCCAGCAGAAGGCAAACCCTGCAGGGTCTAAATCGGGATCCTGGTGACTACCCTTCATTCTCTCTCAGCAACGAACTTCCTTTGAGGTTTATTACATCTCTGCCATTTATCCTGAAGACGTCCAAAGATGACAAAGAAAGCTCAGATTGTGTTTTCAGGTGGGGAGAGAGAGGAGAGGGCCCGTGGCTTTGCACATGTGTCCAGACTAGCAGGACCTCTGGTTCCTTTGCCGCGTCTGGTCTGCTGTTTGCGCAGAGAGGATGCTGACAGCCCTAGCTTTGTAGTTGAAAATCCCTGCTTGGGCAGTTATTTCAGTGACCTATTGCATGCTGCCCTGATTAGTTTATAAAAAAGGGAGAAAACAAACAAATGGAAGTATATATATTTACTATCTGAAGATTGAGTGTGCATGTGTGTGTGCTAAGTCGCTTCAGTCATGTCTGACTCTTTGCGACCCTATGGACTATAGCCCGCCAGGCTCCTCTGTCCATGGGATTCTGTAGGCAAGAATACTGGAGTGGGTTGCCATGCCCTCCTCTGGGGGATCTTCCCAACCCAGGGATCGAATCTGCATTTCTTATGTCCCTTGCATTGGCAGGCAGGTTCTTTACCACTACTGCCACCTGGGAAGCTCAATCTGAAGATTTAGTTCAGTTTAGTCACTCAGTTGAGTCTGACTCTTTGTGACACCCGTCCATCATCAACTCGCAGAGCTTACTCAAACTCATGTCCATTGAATCAGCGATGCCATCCAACCATCTCATCCTCTGTCGCCCCCTTCTCCTCTCACCTTCAATCTTTCCCAGCATCAGGGTCTTTTTCAATGAGTCAGTTGGCCAAAGTATTGGAGTTTCAGCTTCAGAATCAGTCCTTCCAATGAATATTCAGGACTGATTTCCTTTAGGATGGACTGGTTGGATCTCCCCGCAGTCCAAGGGACTCTCAAGAGTCTTCTCCAATACCACAAAAATCATCAATTCTTCGGCACTAAGCTTTCTTTATAGTCTAACTCTCACATCCATACATGACTACTGGAAAAGCCATAATTTGACTAGACGGACGTTTGTTGGCAAAGTAATATCTCTGCTTTTTAATATGCTGTCTAGGTTGGTCATAGCTTTTCTTCCAGGGAGCAAGCGTCTTTTAATTTCATGGCCACAGTCACCATCTACAGTGATTTTGCAGCTCAAGAAAATAAAATCTCTCACTGTTTCCATTGTTCCCAGTCTATTTTCCATGAAGTAAAGGGACCTGATGCCATGATCTTAGTTTTCTGAATACTGAGTTATAAGCCAAACTTTTCGCTCTCCTCTTTCACTTTCATCAAGAAGCTCTTTAGTACTTCTTCACTTCTGCCATAAGGGTGGTGTCATCTGCATATCTGAGGTTATTGATATTTCTCCTGGCAATCTTGATTCCAGCTTGTGCTTCATCCAGCCCTGCATTTGCGCAATGTACTCTGAATATAAGTTAAATAAGCAGAGTGACAATATACGGCCTTGATATACTCCTTTCCCTATTTGGAACCAGTCTGTTGTTCCATGTCCAGTTCTAACTGTTGCTTCCTGACCTGCAATTAGATTTCTCAGGAGGCAGGTCAGGTGGTCTGGTATTCCCATCTCTTGAATAATTTTCCACAGTTTGTTGTTATCCACACAGTCAAAGGCTTTGGTATAGTCAGTAAAGCAGATGTTTTTCTGGAACTCTCTTGCTTTTTCAATGATCCAGTGGATGTTGGCAATTCGATCTCTGGTCCTCTACCTTTTCTAAATCCAGCTTGAACATCTGGAAGTTCACGGTTCATGTACTGTCAAAGCCTGGCTTGGAGGATTTTGAGCATTACTTTGCTAGCATGTTAGATGAGTGCAATTGTGCAGTAGTTTGAGCATTCTTTGGCATTGCCTTTCTTTGGGATTGGAATGAAAACTGACCTTTTCCAGTCTTGTGGCCACTGCTCTGTTTTCCAAATTTGCTGGCATATTGAGTGCAGCACTTTCACAGCATCATCTTTTAAGATCTGAAATAGCTCAACTGGAATTCCATCACCTCAACTAACTTTCTTTGTAGTGATGCTTCCTAAGGCCCACTTGACTTCACATTCCAGGATGTCTGGCTCTAGGTGAGTGATCACACCATCATGATTATCTGGGTTATGAAGGTCTTTTTTTGTATAGTTCTTCTGTGTATTCTTGCCACCTTTACTTAACATTTTCTGCTTCTGTTAGGTCCATACCATTTCTTTTTTTTTTTTTTTTTCTGGAATTGAGCTGTAGGAGTTGCTTGTATATATATATATATATTTTTTGCTTTTCATTTTGTTGATCATTTTATTTGCTGTGCAGAGCTTTTTAGTTTGGTATAGTATTACTTGTTGATTTTTATTTATGTTGCCTATGCTTTTAGTGTCATATTCAAAAAATTCATTGCCAAGATGAACATCAGAGAGATTTTCCCATATGTTTTCCTTTAGGAGTTTTGCAGTTTCACCTTACATTTAAACCTTAGATCCATTTCAAGTTAATTTTTGTGAGTGGTATATGACAGGGGTCCAGTATCTTTATTGTTATGTGAATATACAGTTTTTTCAGTATCATTTATTTAAAAGACTATCCTTTCTTAATTGAGTGTTTTTTTTTTTTTTTGTCACCCTGCTTATTTATTTATTTTTTTTTCTGAAAAATTTCACAATATAATGTTGATAGTTTACCATGAAGAAATTAAGAAAAGAGAATAGTTTCTAATGTTTATCCATGTATTGACTGTTCGTAGTGCTCTTTACTCCTTCCTGTATTTCCAAGTTTTGTTTTGATATTATCATCATTCATAAAGGACTTTATCATTTTTTATAGCTCGTGCATGCTTCCTTAGCTTTCATTTCTCTGAAGGTGTTTTCACCCCCATTTCAAAAGATACCTTCAATGAATATGTATTACAGAATTGACAGCTTTAATTTTTCAGCACTTTATTTTTTTTTATTTGATAAATTTAACACCTTTTATTGCCATACCTCATTTTACTGTGCTTTGCTTTAGTGAACTTTATAGATACATGTTTTTTTTTTTTTCCTTGTTAATTTTCTGTTTAGTTGATCTATCCATAAGTGTGAGTGGGGTATTAAAGTCTCCCACTATTATTGTGTTATTGTTAATTTCTCCTTTCATACTTGTTAGAATTTGTCTTACATACTGCGGTGCTCCCATGTTGGGTGGATATATATTATATAATTGTTATATCTTCTTCTTGGATTGATCCTTTGATCATTATGTAGTGACCTTCTTTGTCTCTTTTCACAGCCTTTGTTTTAAAGTCTAATTTATCTGATACGAGTATTGTGACTCCTGCTTTCTTTTGGTCCCTATTTGCATGGAAAATCTTTTTCCAGCCCTTCACTTTCAGTCTGTATGTGTCCCCTGTTTTGAGGTGGGTCTCTTGTAGACAACATATGTAGGGGTCTTGTTTTTGTATCCATTCAGCCAGTCTTTGTCTTTTGGTTGGGGCATTCAACCCATTTACGTTTAAGGTAATTACTAATAAGTATGATCCCGTTGCCATTTACTTTATTGTTTTGGGTTCGAGTTTATACACCATTTTTGTGTTTCCTGTCTAGAGAATATCCTTTAGTATTTGTTGGAGAGCTGGTTTGGTGGTGCAGAATTCTCTCAGCTTTTGCTTGTCTGAAAAGCTTTTGATTTCTCCTTCATACTTGAATGAGATCCTTGCTGGGTACAATAATCTGGGCTGTAGGTTATTTTCTTTCATCATTTTAAGTATGTCTTGCCATTCCCTCCTGGCTTGAAGAGTTTCTATTGAAAGATCAGCTGTTATCCTTATGGGAATTCCCTTGTGTGTTATTTGTTGTTTTTCCCTTGCTGCTTTTAATATTTGTTCTTTGTGTTTGATCTTTGTTAATTTGATTAATATGTGTCTTGGGGTGTTTCTCCTTGGGTTTATCCTGTTTGGGACTCTCTGGGTTTCTTGGACTTGGGTGATTATTTCCTTCCCCATTTTAGGGAAGTTTTCAACTATTATCTCCTCAAGTATTTTCTCATGGTCTTTCTTTTTGTCTTCTTCTTCTGGAACCCCTATGATTCGAATGTTGTAGCGTTTAATATTGTCCTGGAGGTCTCTGAGATTGTCCTCATTTCTTTTAATTCATTTTTCTTTTATCCTCTCTGATTCATTTATTTCTACCATTCTATCTTCTAGTTCACTAATCCTATCTTCTGCCTCTGTTATTCTACTATTTGTTGCCTCCAGAGTGTTTTTAATTTCATTTATTGCATTATTCATTATATATTGACTCTTTTTTATTTCTTCTAGGTCCTTGTTAAACCTTTCTTGCATCTTCTCAATCCTTGTCTCCAGGCTATTTATCTGTGATTCCATTTTAATTTCAAGATTTTGGATCAATTTCACTATCATTATTTGGAATTCTTTATCAGGTAGATTCCCTATCTCTTCCTCTTTTGTTTGGTTTGGTGGGCATTTATCCTGTTCCTTTATCTGCTGGGTATTCCTCTGTCTCTTCATCTTGTTTAAATTGCTGAGTTTGGGAGTCCTTTCTGTATTCTGGCAGTTTGTGGAGTTCTCTTTATTGTGGCGTTTCCTCGCTGTGTGTAGGTATGTAGAGGTGGCTTGTCAAGGTTTCCTGGTTAGGGAAGCTTGTGTCGGTGTTCTGGTGGGTGGAGCTGTATTTCTTCTCTTTGTTCAGTCGCGCTATGGGGAGGGAGGGAGGGATGCTGCAAACAAATGACACTGGCGTGCGCTCGCAGTGCCTCAGCCACACTGGGTCTGCCCCCGCTCACGGTGCGTGTAGCCTCCCTGCCCACACTGCTCAGGCTCTAGGTTGTTCCGCCGGGAACAATCCGAGGCTGGCCCTGGGTTGCATGCACCTCCCAGGTCCAAGCCGCTCAGGTTCAGGCACTCAGGTAGTCCTCAGAGGCGCAGACTCAGTTGGGGCTGCGTTTTGTGCTCTTCCCAGGTCCGAGCAGCTCAGGTGATGAGGTGTTTGGCGAGCGCCAATGCTGCGACTTATCGCCTCCCCGCCACTTGGTTATCTGGGTGTAAAACCGGCGCACCTTCTCAGGCAGATGTTGACCGTCCAGACCCCCAATAAGTTTTAGTTAGCAAAGAAGCCAGTTTTATAGATAATGTCTCTCTGGGGCTGCGATTGCCCCCTTCCGGCTCTGGCTGCCTGTCACGGGAGGGGGAAGGTTTGCAGCCGGCTACCTCTGTTTAGTCCTTTGTTCCGTGCGCGGGCTGGCAGTGTCTTAGGTTAGGGCTGGCTTTTCGCATGGTAGATATCCTGCAGTCTGGTTTGCTAGCCCAAATTATTTCGCTCAGATAGTGCTCAGGGTATTCAGGCCAGATTCTACTCTCAGCGATGCAGCCCGCGCCGCGCCTCCCTGCCCAGCTCCCGCTTGCTAATGGCGGATGCAGGCGTCTGCGCTGCTTCTCCGCTGGAGGAGTTACTGTAGGGCTCGCAATCTGCGAGTTTTAATTGTTTATTTATTTTTTCTCCCTGTTATGTTGTCCTCTGTGCTTCCAAAGCTCCGCACGGATTCGGCAGTGAGAAGGTTTCCTGGTGTTTGGAAACCTCTCTCTTTTTAAGACTCCCTTCCCGGGACGGAACTCCGTCCCTCCCTCTTTTGTCTCTTGTATTGTCTTTAATATTTTTTCCTACCTCCTTTCGAGGAGTTGGGTTGCTTTTCTGGGTGCCTGATGTCCTCTGCCGGCATTCAGAAGTTGTTTTGTGGAATTTACTTGACGTTTAAATGCTCTTTTGATGAATTTGTGGGGGAGAAAGTGTTTTCCCCGTCCTACTCCTCCGCCATCTTGGCGCCTTCCCCTATACCATTTCTGTCCTTTATTGTGCCCATCTTTGCATGAAAAGTTCCCTTGGTATCTTTAATTTTCTTGAAGAGATCTCTAGTCTTTCCCATTCTATTGTTTTCCTCTATTTCTTTGCATTGATCAATGATCACTTTCTTATTTCTCCTTGCTATTATTTGGAACTCTGTACTTAAATGGGTATGTCTTTCCTTTCCTCCTTTGCCTTTTGCTTCTCTTCTTTTCTCAGCTATTTGTAAGGCCTCCTCAGACAACCATTTTGGCTTTTTGCATTTCTTTTTCTTGGGGATGGTCTTGATCACTGCCTTCTGTACAATGTCAGGAACCTCCGTCCATAGTTCTTCAGGCACTCTGTCTATCAGATCTAATCCCTTGAATCTATTTGTCACTTCTACTGTATAATCATAAGGGATTTGATTTAGGTCATACCTGAATGGTCTAAAGGTTTTCCCTACTTTCTTCACTGTAAGTCTGAATTTGGCAATAAGGAGTTCATTATCTGAGCCACAGTCAGATCCCCATCTTGTTTTTGCTGACTGTATAGAGCTTCTCCATCTTTGGCCACAAAGAAAATAATCAGTCTGATTTCAGTATTGACTATCTGGTGATGTCCATGTGTAGAGTTTTCTCTCATGTTGCCGGAAGCAGGTGTTTGCTATGACCAGTGCGGTCTCTTGGCAAAACTCTGTTAGCCTTTGCCCTGCTTCATTTTGTACTCCAAGGCCAAATTTGCCTGTTACTCCAGGTGTTTCTTGACTTCCTACTTTTGCATTCTAGTCCCCTGTGATGAAAAGAACACCTTTTTGGGTGTTTTTTTTTTTTTTTCCTAGAAGGTCTTATAGGTCTTCATAGAACTGTTCAACTTCAGCTTCTTCAGCATTACTGGTTGAGGCATAGACTTGGATTATTGTGATATTGAATGGTTTGCCTTGGAAATGAAGAAAGATCATTCTGTCGTTTTTGAGATCGCACCAAAGTAACGCATTTCAGACTCTTTTGTTGACTATGAGGGCTACTCCGTTTCTTCTAAGGGATTCTTGCCCACAATAGTAGATACAATGGTCATCTGAGTTAAATTCATCCATTCCAGTCCATTTTAGTTCACTGATCCCTAAAATGTCAATGTTCACTCTTGCCATCTCCTGTTTCACCACTTCCAATTTACCTTGATTCATAGACCTAACATTCCAGATTCCTATGCAATACTGTCTTTACGGCATTGGACTTTACTTCCATCACCTGTCACATCCACAGCTGGGCGTTGTTTTTGCTTTGACTTCATCTCTTCATTCTTTTTGGAGTTATTTCTCCACTGTTCTCCAATAGCATATTGGGCACCTATTGACCTGGGGAGTTCATCTTTCAGTGTCCTATATTTTTGCCTTTTCATACTGTTCATGGGGTTCTCAAGGCAAGAATAGTGAAGTGGTTTGACATTCCCTTCTCCAGTGGGCCACTTTTTGCAGAACTCTCTACTATGACCCATTCATCTTGGGTGGCCCTACATGGCATGGGTCATGGTTTCATTGAGTTAGACAAGGCTGTAGTCCATGTAATCAGTTTGATTAGCTTTCTGTGATTGTGGTTTTTATTCTGTCTGCCCTCTGATGGATAAGGATAACAGGCTTATGGAAGCTTCCTGATGGGAGAGACTGACTGAGGGGGAAACTGGGTCCTGTTCTGATGGGCAGGGCTATGCTCAGTAAATATTTAATCCAATTTTCTGTTGACAGACTGGGCTGTGTTCCCTCCCCGTTTTTTGACCTGAGGCCAAACTATGGTGGAGGTAATGAAGATAATGGTGACCTCCTTCCCCCGACCCTGCACCAGGCCACTGCCGACCTCTGCCTCCCCTGCAGACTCCTGGACACTCAAGGGCAAGTCTGGGTCAGTCTCTTGTGGGGTCACTGGTCCTTTCTCCTGGGTCCTGATGTGCACAAGGTTTTGTTTGTGCCTTCTAAGAGTCTGTTTCCCCAGTCCTGTGCAAGTTCTGGTGTCTCTACTGCTGCTGCTGCTAAGTCACTTCAGCCGTGTCCGACTCTGTGTGACTCCAGACAGCAGCCCATCAGGCTCCCCCGTCCCTGGGATTCTCCAGGCAAGAACACTGGAGTGGGTTGCCATTTCCTTCTCCATCTGGTGTCTCTATGGTGGGGTTAATGGAGACCTCCTCCAAGAGGGCTTATGCCACACCCAGGTCTGCTGCACCCAGAGCCCCTGCCCCTGCGGCAGGCCACTGCTGGCCCATACCTCCTCAGAAGACACTCAAACACTCAAGAGCAGGTCTAGCTCAGTCTCTTGGAGTCTCCTGGTGTGAACAAGGTTTTGTTTGAGCCCTCTGAGCACCTCTGGTGAGTATGGGGTTTGATTCTTAACAAGATTTCGTCCCTCCTACTGTCTTGCTGTGGGGCTTCCCAGGTGGCACTAGTAGTAAAGAACCTGGCTACCAATGAAGGAGAACTAAGAGACACTGGTTTGATCTCTGGGTTGGGAAGATCCCCTGGAGGAGGAAGTGGCTACCCACTCCAGTATTCTTGCCTGGAAAACCCATGGACAGAGAAGCCTGACCAGCTACAGTCCATGGGTTCACAAAGAGCTGGACACGACTAAAGTGACTTAGCACAGCACCATCTTGCTGGGGCTTCTCCTTTGCTCTTGGGCATGGGGTACCTTCTTTTGGTGGGATCCAACATTCTCCTGTCAATGGTTGTTCAGCAGCGAGTTGTAAGTTTGGACTTGTTGCAGGAGAAGATGAGTGCACACCCTTCTACTCTGCCATCTTAAATGTCCTTTACTTTGGAGCCAATTTCCATTCATGGAGCTGCGGGGAGTGCTTCACATGAGAAGTGCCCCTGCCACTGAAGGCCAGGAGGTGGTGCAGGGGGTGACACGGCGCGACAGGAACCCTGACTCGGCCCCGAGGCGGCATAGTGATGGCTTCTCCTCAGCCACCGCACTCCAAAAGCTCTGGTCAGGAGGAGTGCCTGAAGAGGGCCAGCCTCCTGGTGTGTCAAGCTTGGACCTGTGGATTATGTCTCTCAAATGTAAGAAACTTATAATATGTATTATCATTTTAACTTTTGCTGAACACTTAGTAGGCACCAGGTCTCCTGCCTCATGTAGATTCCTTGGTGTAGCTGTCACAGCCACCTGCTCTCTGTGTGTGTGTGTGATCATTGCATCCCCATTTAACATATGAGAAAACAGAGGCCCAGAGGAGTAATTTGTCCATATCATGTGGTTTTAAGTGTTGCTGGGACATAGACTAAATAATCTAATCTTCTGAATGTTGAGAATCTGTGGCCTCAGTCAGATGCTTGCTCAGCATGTGCTGAATGGTCAGTTAGAAGGAAAAGATAAAAAATAAAGCCCGCAAAGCAGGATTTCCCTGGTGGTCCAGTGGTTAAGACTGTATTTCCAAGGCAGGATTTGAGGGTGTGATCACTGGTCAGGGAACTACGATCCCGCATACCTTGGGTATTGCCAAAAGAAATTTTAAAATCCTCCAAAACATGTGCACAATATTGACTCTGTGTGTGTGTGTGTGCAAGCGCACATGTGCACACTAAGTCCCTCAGTTGTGTCCAACTCTTTGTGACCCTATGGGCTGTAGCCCACCAGGCTCCTCTGTCTGTGGGATTCTCCAGGCAAGAATACTGGAGTGGGTTGCCTGCCCAAGCCCTCCTCCAGGGGATTTCCCATCCCAGGGATCGAACTCACATCTCTTATGTCTCCTGCATCGGCAGGCTGATTCTTTACCACTAGTGCCACCTGGGAAGCCCAATATTGACAATATACCACATCATGAAAAATTTGGCCTAGGGACCTCCCTGGTGGTCCAACAGTTAAGAATCTGCCTGCCAACGCAGGAGACATGGGTTCGATCCCTGGTCAGGAAAGATCCCACATGCTGCGAAGCAACCAAGCCTGTGTCCCACAACTACTAAGCCTGAGTGCTGAGGCAAGAGAAGCCACTGTATGGGAAGCCTGTGCATCACAACTATAGAGTAGCTCCTGCTCAACACAATGAGAGACAGCTCGCACAGCAGTGAAGACCCAGGGCAGCCATAATACATAAATAAATAAAATTGTTAAAAAAAAAATTAGCCTGAAGAGCAGGGTGTGACTGGGGAGTTTATACTTTTTTGGTATTGGTTTTTTTTTTTTTGGCTCGATGGGAACAGAAGTCTGTTTTCCCACAGTTATATTTAAAAAAAAAAAAAAACTTAAAAGTGTTAGGATACAAATTTGTGTTGCCAGGATGATTCCACTTTTGGAAAGAAAAACCCTGAAGTCCATGTTCATATTTATTTAGTTACCATTCAGTCGGGATTTACTGTGTGTCAGGCAAAATATTAAATGCTTTGTATTCATTTAATTTAATCTCATTTAATCAAAACAGTTCCCTTGAGGTAGGATCTATATTCCCCATGTACATCTGTGGAATTGAACATCAAGCAGCTTGGCCAAGGTCAGGGGACCCGTGAGTGGCAGGTATGGAATTCAAATTTAGCTCAGTTTTACTTCAAAGCCATTCTCTTTGCTTATTTCTCTTTCTGCTCTGGACATTTGTCTTTCTTTCTCTAAACACACACAGACACACACAGACACGCACGCATGTGGACACACGTGCAAGTATGCACACACAGAAAGAAGGCAGAAAGGGAACACAGAAGAGTCACAGTGACTGTCTCTGACTCATAGCAGCACATGTCATTTTATCTTCTTTTATGTCTTTCTACATATTCTCAATGTTCTAGAATGAGTTTATATTAAGAAAACTCTATCCAGTGATCTTTTTTTGTACAAATACGCATGTTTTCGAGTCAGCAGGATATTCAAGTTCTGGTGTCAGGCTTCAGAGCCTCTGGCTGTGGGCCTCTTTTAAAAAATCTGTTAAAAAATAAGACAGAGGAGCCAGTACCTTTGCTTCTTGGAGCTCTCTAATCCGTCCTATAATACCGGGCTTTGTAGGAAAGTTCTGCACATAAATCCCATAAAATCCCATAATGTGGAGCTGACACTGAGCCTACCCAGAACAAAATCTGCTAATGATCACAGCTTGCCAGGAGCCTGCAGAAGGATCAGACCTGTCACAGCCCCCATGCCTGCCTCCCACCTAAGCCCTTTCTAATAAGGACTCTTTTCATGAGTTTATAAAAAACACTTTGTTTGGATCACGTTGGGCTTCTATTTCATCTTACTTGAATGGTGAATGGCTGGAGGCTGGAAGGGGCTGAGGCTGGTCCTGGAGTTTTGGGACCCAGAGAAAACCACAGGTTTGTAAATCCAGCAATGGTGACCTACCTCCCAGCTCCAGCCCTCTGCCTCCCTGAGAGACTGGACCTTTGCTGCAACTGCTCTGGGTGATGCGGGTGACAAGAGTGGGCTGGAGTGGAGTAAACATTGGCTGCCCCCTGGTAGTGGTACTGGAGAGAGGGTTCTCCCCTATAAAACTGACACAGCTTTGGGCCAGATAGATGAGCACTCTGTGCCTCCACTTCCTCAGATTGAAAGGGAGGGTTGTATAAACCACCTTTCTGGGCTGTTGTAAAACCACTGAGGCTGCCTGACACTTGATTGGTGACCTTCTTTCCCTCTCTTGTCCCCCCCACCCCTGCCAGACCATAAAGAAGGCTGAGCGCCAAAGAATTGACGCTTTTGAACTAGAGTTGAAGAAGACTCTTGAGAGTGCCTTGGACTGCAAGAAGTTCAAACCAGTCAATCCTAAAGGAATTCCACTCTGAGTATTCATTGGAAGGACTTATGCTGAAGCTGAAGCTCCAATACTTTGGCCACCTGATGCGAAGAGCTGACTCATTTGAAAAGCCCCTGATGCTGGGAAAGATTGAAGGCAGGAGGAGAAGGGGATGACAGAGGATGAGATGGTTGGATGGCATCGCTGACTCAATGGACATGAGGTTGAGGGAACTCCGGGAGATAGTGAAGGACAGGAGAGCCTGGCGTGCTGAATCCATGGGTTTGCAAAGTGTTGGACGTGACTTAGTGACTGAATAACAGCAACAGCAATGGTTGCTTTACAACCTTGTGTTAGTTTCTGCCGTATAGCGAAGTGAATCAGCTCTGTGCTTACGTTTATCCCCTCTTTTTTGGAGTTTCTTCCCATTTAGGTCACTAAAGAGCACTGAATAGAGTTCCCTGTGCTATACAGTAGGTTCTCATTAGTTATCTGTCTTATACATAGTATAAATAGTGTACACATGTCAATCCCAATCTCCCAGTTCAGCCCTCCGCCCCCTTGGTATCCTTAACGTTTGTTCTCTACATCTGTGTCTCTATTTCCGCTTTGCAAATAAGATAATCTTTACCATTTTTCTACATTTCACATATTAAAAGCTTTTAAACTGTAAGTCTGAAAAGACTTACAGGAAAGTTGCAAAAATGGAACCAAGAATCCCTGTGTAGCCTTTACTATATGTTAACATTGGAAAAGAGTCAGACACGGCTGAGCGACTGAACTGAACTGGACATTTTATATTTGCATTATCTGTAAGTCCATCTGTCCGTTCATCCATCTATCTATCCATTCTCTATACTTGTTTCAGGAGAATATGCTGTGAACCTGATTGCCTAAGAGTCTCAAATATTTTAGCATATACGTCTTAAAAACAAGACGTTGCTATTACATAACTACAGTTCTTTTAAATCAAAATCAGGAAGTGGACGTGGATACAATACGATTATGTAATCTACAAGACTTATTCAGATTTTGCCAGTTGTGTCACTAACATCCTTTATAACAAAAGAAAAACAATCTTTCTGGTCTGGGATCCAGTCCAGCGGCACACATGGTACTTCCTTGCCATGTCTATTTGGGCTCCTTCAGTTTCTGGTCTTCTGCTTCTCTTTGTCTGTCATGACCTTGACATTTTTGAAAAGTACAGGTTCTTCTGGACTGACTTGCGTCTTCCCTAAATAGATACATTGGAGCCCTAATAACCAGGAACTCAGGATGTGAACTGCGTTTGGAAGCAGAGCCTTTCATGAGGTGATTACGTTGCAATGAGGCCGTGAGGTGAGCTCTGATCCAGTCTGGCTGGTGTCTAGAAGAGGAAATCTGGACAGAAAAAGGGACTGTAGGGATGTATTTGCATGGGGGAAAGACCACACGAAGACCCAGGGAGTAGGTGGTCATCTGCAAGCCAGGGAGAGAGGTTTTGAGAGAAACCACACCTTGATCTAGGACTTCTAGACCCCAGAATTTTGAGAAAATACATTTCTGTTGTTTAAGCTGCCCAGTCTGTGGTGTTCTATTATGGCGGCCGGAGCAAAGTATTTTGTAAACATAAATACTTAATATGGCGGCCGGGTCAGTTATTTTGTAAACATCCCTCCACTTGGTTGTGCCTCATTCTTAGTCATTTCTTCTTGTCGTCAGGGATATCCCTAGATGGTTTTCACTCATTTTGACTCATTCTGCCATATTCAGGCAAATAAGGTAGAAACTGGGCTTCCCTGCTGGCTCAGTGGTAAGGAGCCTGCCTGCAAAGCAGGAGCTGCAGGTTCAATCCCTGATCAGGAGGATCCCCTGGAGGAGGGCATGGCAACCCACTCCAGTATTCTTGCCTGGAGAATCCCATGGACAGAGGAGCCTGGTGGGCTACAGTCCAAGGAGTTGCAAACAGTCAGACACTGAAGCGACTCAGCAGGCACACACGTGCAAAGTAGAAACTATGCCTGTATGTGCCATCTTCTTAAGGAGATACTTTTTTTTTTTGTAGAAAGTGCTGAAATACATGTTTCATATTTTTTGTATTAATAACTTTTCTTTCCTTTGTACATGAAGAAGTCCTACTTATTGGAGCTAAATCACCCAATGAAAGTACCAGCATTCACACAGAAGTAGCAGGCAAACAGTGTAAAGATGAATGGCCTCGTCTGATGGTACCAGCCTGATACCTCCTACTCACTCCAGGGACATACTTCATACAGCAATATGGGGACTTTGTATTTTAGCTATAAGCAAAACCCTGAAAATACTGCTATTTCATTAAATTTGGAGTGCTGTTAATAAATTATTTATATCTGGAAAAAGAAGCTCTTCCTATATGCCAGGCTGTGCTGAGGGCTTTACTTTCACGGCCCTCAGAACAACTCACTGAGGTGTGGGTTGTATTGTACCCACTTTACAGATAAGGAAAATTGAGCATGGAAGAGTTACAGCCACATGTTACAGCCACATAGCTAAGAGGTGGAGGAGCCAGGCAATTTGGCCCCAGAGCCTGTGGGTCAGAAAAAATGAGTCCAGGAAATGTAAGACTAATTCAACTACATGAAGCACAACCAAGAAGGTGAATTCACAACCACCAGAGTCCTGTAGGTCAAGGGCAGAAGCCATGGAGTCTGCCTCTGTTTGTAGGGAACTCATATTTAGGTGTGTGTATCTCAAGGCTCAATTGACCCAACATCACTTCCAATGAAGCTCTTATGGCAGTTTCGCCCCTTCCACCCACCAACTGACCCTTCTCCCCTTTTTGAACCTATAGGAACAATAATAGCTGTTATTTATTAGGTATATATCATACGCTGTTTTTTTCCCCCTAGTACATTTATCAATAGAACTCATTTGTCAAAGAGAAAACCACAGGCCTCAAGTTTCATCACTTGTGCTAAAACCTGTGATGCTAAACCTAGACTTAAAATCTGACTTAGTTGCAGTTCTGACCTTCTCCAGAGATGTAACCTTAATCGGTCAGCTTGAAATCCTCTGGACAGGGCCAATGAATCTGTCATGTGGGCCGTCTCTACTCCCCGCCCCCACCAAGATCAGACAATCAATATGATAAAAACCCTGCTTCCCCAAAAGAAGATGTCTTGACCCCAAATATAGCTTTTTTTCCTCTTTAAAAATATATTTTGAAAACATTCATTTATTTGTTTTTGGCTGTACTGGGTCTTTGTTGCTACGCGGGCTTTTCTCTAGTTGCAGAGAGCCTGGGCTCCGCTCTAGATTTGGTGTGCGGGCTTCTCATTATGGTGGCTTCTCTTGTTGCGGAGCCAGGCTCTAGGGCACATGGTCCAGGGATTGAACCCATGTCTTCTTCATTGAAAGGCAGATTTTTTACCACTGAGCATCCAGGGAAGCCCCTTTTTATTTCCTTTTGCTAATGACTTCCTTGCCCCAGCCTTCTCTCTATAAAAGCCTTCCACTTTGTACCACTCCTCAGGACCCCCTTATAATTTTTATTTTATATTTTAAAACACCTAGTCTTTTTCTTTTGGCTGCACAGTGTGGCATGTGGGATCTTAGTTCCCTGACCAGAGATCGAACCCATGCCACCTGCATTGGAAGTGTGGAGTCTTAACCACTGGACCACCAGGGAAGTCCCCCTTCTAGTTTTTAGATGCCTGAATCATGAATTGGTGAATTAAGTCAATTAGATCTTCAAATTTACCAGTTACAGTTTGTTTTCATAATAATTTAATGCTCACAGCAACCCAATGACAGAGGTGGGCACAAACCCAATTTACAGATATAGAAATGGATGACAGGTGAAATAACTTGTCTAAATCTTCTGTCAAATTGAGAGCTCTTTGAGGGTCTGGGTTGGGCTGGCTTTGTGGGCCTGTGACCTGTGCAAGTCACACGAGGTCCCACACTTGGTTGAATGCTTGACCCTGGTGGCTCAGAGGTTAAAGCGTCTGCCCGTGATGCGGGAGACCCGGGTTCAATCCCTGGGTCGGGAAGATCCCCTGCAGAAGGAAATGGCAACCCACTCCAGTATTCTTGCCTGGAGAATCCCATGGACAGAGGAGCCTGGTGGGCTACAGTCCACGGGGTCGCAAAGAGTCGGACACGACTGAGCGACTTCATCACTTTCATTACCATCTTTAAATTCTTAATAGTTTTTGAACAAGGAAAATAAACTTTACATTTTGCACTTAGCCCTCTAAATGATGCAGCCAGTCCTGTGTCTGGCTCTGGACACCTTGCACAGCTTCTCTGTGCCCATTGAAGACAGCTATCAGAATACCAGAGACAATTTCCTGCATGTGTTCACCTACACATTGGTCTCCATCCCCAGCCTGGGGACCACGAGGGGCCTGGGTGGTGTCTTAAGCACCCAGCACAGAACCTAGCACAGTGGATAAGTGAAGGAAATGTTTGTTGTGCAAACTGACTAATAGTCTAACAGGCTATAGATTCAGCTCTAGAAAAGGAATATACAGAAACTTCAGTTGCATAGAGCCAAGAGACCAGAAGGGGGAGCGCTCACGCCCTGTAAAGATAGCAGAACGCAATAGGAAGAAGACTCTTCTTTCCTGGGGCCAAATCAGCTGATGAAAAGCCATGACTCTTCATTTATAATGCATGTGTGTTAAGTCACTTCAGAGGCCTCTGACTCTTTGTGACCCCATGGACTGTCCGTGGGGATTCTCCAGGCAAGAATACTGGAGTGGGTTGCCATGCCCTCCTCCAGAGGATCTTCGCAACCCAGGGATCGAACCCATCTCTTACATCTCCTGAATTGGCAGGCAGGGTCTTTACCACCAGCGCCACCTGGAAAGCCCCCCTCCCAGCTTCCTCTTCCCTTCAATGAAAGCATCTCCTTCCCTTGAAGTGAGGGGACTTGTATGTCGCCCAGCGAGCTTGCAGACCTTGACTTGCTGTTCTCTGCTCATCCCGAATAAACCATCTTTGCTGGAGGAATAGCTGATAGTCTGTTTTGGGTCAACACAACTGAGATGAAAGAGGGCCAGGTGCCCAAGATGGAGGTTTCCCCCAGGGCGGTCCTGGCAGCTGAGCAGCAGCTCATCACGTTCTGCCTCCTTCCTGCCCCCAGATTCAGACTTTCAAATTAGCCCCTTGTCTGTGACTGTGGCAGGCTGGGGAGGAGGGGGAGGAGAACCAGCTGGAAAGAAAGACTTCACCCCTGAAGGAAACAAAGACCTCTGTTGTAGACAGGGGAAGGTGTGGGGTAGGGAAGTGCCTGTTGCTTTGCATAAAAACTCAGTTCACCTAAACCGCAGTCACTCTCCAAAGGCTGCCTGGATTCAGAAAGCCCAGTCATTCACCAAGGACTCACACAGATGGTCCTTTCAGAAGGTGCAGAAGCCACCTGGAGAGTTCCTGGAGAGCCGCCAGTCCCTCATTTCTACCCACCCCTCAAGCCCCAGTTGAATGCCACCTCTTCCCAAAGTCCCCCCTCCACACACCCCCCCCAACACCCCGCCGCCCCAGATTGTCCCTGGGCGGAGTAGTTCATCCCAAACTGTGTGTTCACACGTTGGGTTTCTAATGAATTTTAAATTATGGTTTGGGGTTCCCTTTATAGGAACTGATCCCCAAGACTGTGAGAACATAAGGATTATTAATCAACATACTCTATCTGTATCCTCCATCTTTGAAACCTCAGTCCCTCATTCCCTCTGGATTTTTACTCAATGTCACCTCCTCAGTGAGGCCTTCCTGGAAGCCCCTTGACCCTGTGACATCAACTCACTCTCATTTTACACCCCCCTTCACCCTCTATCTCCCTCTCTTCCTCGTTTTCCTCACTAACAATTCTCATCTGGCCTGTTTAGCATCTGTGTCCCTCCTTTGGGTATCAGCTCCCTGACCACAGGAATTTGTCTGCTCATCTCTGTTGTGTCCCAGGACCAGAACAGGGCCCAGCCCCTAGTAAGTTTCAATAAATGTTTATGGGGTGGGCTGATTCCCGTTTTACCAGTAAGAAAACTAAGGCTTGGGAAAGTCAAGTCACCAGGCCATGTGGCTGGTGAGGGGCAGTCAGTCTTTCATTAGAAACCCACAGGGCTTCAAAATGTTAAAAATGGCATTCCCTTATGACCAGCAATTCCACTCTGGGCATATACCCAAGATAAATGAAAACATACACACTAAGTCGCTTCAGTCCTGTCCGACTCTTTGGGACCCCATGGACCGTAGCCCACCAGACTCCTCTGTCCCTGGGATTCTCCAGGCAAGAATACTGGAGTGGGTTGCTGTGCCCTCCTCCAGGGGATCTTCCTGACCCAGGGATCAAACCCACATCGCTTATGTCTCCTGCACTGGCAGGTGGGTTCTTTACCACCAGTGCCACCTATGTTGGCACAAAAACTTTTATATGAATGTATGTAGCAGCACTATTGACAATAGCCAAAAACTAGTGTCTATCAACTAACTGATAAGTGGATAACACAAATGTGGGGTGTCCATACAATATAATGGTATGCAGCTATAAAAAGAAATCAAGTACTGATACATAACGCTACAACATCAGTTCAGTTCAGTTCAGTCGCTCAGTCGTGTCCGACTCTTTGCGACCCCATGAATCGCAGCAAGCCAGGCCGAGATGCTTTGCGACCCCATGAATCGCAGCAAGCCAGGCCGAGATGAATCTTAAAAACATTATGCCAGAGTGAAAGAATCCAGACACTCTTCAAAAGTGACAGTTGGGTTTTTTGGTCTCTTTGTATCTTTTTGTCCAGAATTTGCCCCAGCCACACCTGTTGGAAGTTATTTTCAGTCCTATACAGTTTCTTTGTATTTTGTTGCTCAAGGAGAGGTGTGTCCAAGTGCAAGCACTGCAGCAAAGGGTCCCAGGGTCCCAGGTTCCCAACCTGTCTCATTCCCTGCTGAGAGACTCTACATCCTTATTCTTAGGGGATAAGGCGCTGAAGGTCTCTTCTTCTGAGACTTCTTCCTGCTGATCAGGGGCCACAGACTTAGCCTACCCTAGATGTGTAGAAGTCCCTTGCTGACTCTTCCAAGGACCTATAGTGACCAGGGTCACTTTCTGCTGGGATGCTCTGAATTCCTTGAGCCACTGTGAGCCTTACTTCAAACTGTTGAAACTGGCCTGATCCCTGGACATACCCTTACTCTCACCTGATATAAAGAACAAACTTGCCCCCTGACCACAGGAAGTGAGCAAGCAAGGGCACCTGTTGTTTACTCTCATTGCCACCTCCCCCAGTAAAGGCTTGTCTGGAAAAAAAAAAGAAGAAGTCAGACACTAAAGACCACATATTATACGATTTCATTTGTATGAAGTGTCCCAAGTAGGCAAAACCATACTGATAGAAAGTAGATTAGTGGTTGCTGGAGATGGGGAGGAGATTGAGTGAAGTGGCTGCTACTGGCACAGGATTTTTGGCAGCGGTGGGTGATGAAAATATTCTATGAAGTTGAGTGTGTTGATGGTCGCACAACTCTGTGAATATGCTAAACACCACTGAATCTTATATTCTAGGTCACGTATGGATGTGAGAGTTAGACCATGAAGAAAGCTGAGCACTGAAGAATTGATGCTCTCGAACTGTGGTGCTGGAGAATACTCTTGAGAGTCCCTTGGACTGCAAGGAGATCAAACCAGACAATCCTAAAGGAAATCAACCCTGACCATTTGTTGGAAGGACTGATGCCTTCAGCATGTACTTTGGCCATCTGATGTGATGAGCCAACTCACTGGAAAAGACCCCGATGCTGGGAAAGATTGTGGGTAGGAGGAGAACAGGGAGACAGAGGATGAGATGGTTGGATGGCATCACTGACTCAGTGAACATAATTCTGAGCAAACTCTGGGAGACAGTGAAGGACAGAGGAGCCTGACGTCCTGCAGTCTATGGGGTCACAAAGAGTTGGACATGACTTAGCAGCTCAACAACAACAACAACAAAATGAATTGTACGGCATGTGAATTATATCTCAGTAAGTGAAAGTTGCTCAGTCGTGTCCAAGTCTGTGTGACCCCATGAACTATACATTCCATTGAATTTTCCAGGCCAGAATACTGGAGTGGGTAGCCTTTCCCTTCTCCAGGGGATCTTCCTAATCCAGGGATAGAACCCAGGTCTCCTGCATTGCAGACAGATTCTTTACCAGCTGAGCCACCAGGAAAGCCCAAGAATACTGGAATGGGTAGCCTATCCCTTCTCCAGCAGATCTTTCCAATCCAGGAATTGAACTGGGGTCTCCTGCATTGAAGGTGGATTCTTTACCAACTGAGTTATCCGGGAAGCCCATGTCTCAATAAAGCTGTTATTTAAAAAAGAAAAACCCCATGGGGGCTCCATACCGGGTGTTGGAGGGATAAGATGTCCAGTGAAAGTAGGCATGGATCCTGCCTCTCTCATCATTAGCAATGGGGAGGCAGAAAGAAGTCATTGGTCACAGAAACAAATTCACATTTGTGGAGATGTCCCAAAGGAGGAGGAGATGCAGGGTGCAGAGTGCAGGGCAGGTAAGTGGGAATTTGCCCAGGGCAAAGTCAGAGCTCCTATACCTTGGCCACCTGATGCAAAGAGCCGACCATTGGAAAAGCCCTTGATGCTGGGAAAGATTGAGGGCATGAAGAGAACGGGGGAACAGAGGAGGAGATGGCTGGATGGCATCACTGACTCAATGGACATGAGTTTGAGCAAACTCTGGGAGACAGTGAAGGACAGGGAAGCCTGGTGTGCTACAGCCCATGGGGTCACAGAGTCAGACACGACTGAACAACTGATCAACAACAAAGTAGATGAGGTTGGGGAAAGTTTACTGGAGGAGAGAAGACCACCCAGGCTCCCTGTCCCAAACACTTGGAAGGCCTAGGCCGTACTGTTGCCAGGCATACTGTGTACTTGAAGCTCCACCTGGGGCAGGCAGGAGCCCCTCCATAGGGGATGGCACTTGTGAGGATGTTTTATTGTATTGTATTGCCTTGTCACTAAGTCGTGTCTGACTCTTTGCGACACTATGGACTGTAGTCTTCCAGCCTTCTCTGTCTGCGGGATTTTCCAGGAATAATACTGGAATGAGCTGCCATTTCCTTCTCCAGGGGGTCTTCCTGACCCAGGGATGGAACCTGGGTCTCCTGTATTGGCAGGAGGATTCTTTACCACAGGGCCACCTGAGGATGCCTTATGCTTTTTAAAACCCTGGGTGGTAGCCAGACTGGTTCAAATTCTGCTGTAGTGAGTTGATAGGTGGCTCCCTCAAAAGACACGCTGGACTTCCATGGTGGTCCAGGAGATAAGGCTCTGCCTGCCAATGCAGGGCACACGGGTTTGATCTCTGGTCCAGGAAGATTCCACACGCCATGGAGCAACTAAGCCCATATGTCACAACCCCTCAACCCACGAGCCTATTGAGCCATTTGCTGCAACTACTGAAGCTCAAGTGCCTAGAGCCTGTGCTCCACAACAAGAGAAGCCATCACAACGAGAAGCCCCCGGACCGTGACTAGAGAGTATCCCCGCTTTCCACATCATGCTACTGAAGTGAAGTCGCTCAGTCATGTCCGGCTTTTTGTGACCCATGGACTGTAGCCTACCAGGCTCCTCAGTCCATGGAATTTTCCAGGCAAGAGTACTGGAGTGGGTTGGCATTTCCTTCTTCAGGGCATCTTCCCAAACCAGGGATTGAACCCGGGTCTCCTGCACTGTAGGCAGACGCTTTACCATCTCAGCCACCCTTCAGAATTTGTAAATGCATAGACTGGTGCTAGAAGATGTTGAGTGCTGGTTAACTAAAGGACAGACTCAATTAGGAGGACATTCCTTTGGATCTGAAAACTAACCAAGTTTCTACTTGAGGCAAAACTGCCTCTTTGCTGCTTGCCCCGACCCTGCCTCCAAGTGGAGGCTCGCCCCCAGGAGAGCTCTCAGGCAGCACGTTACTCAGGATTTTCCCAGGTAACACTTCTGAAGGCTGGGAGGGTGGATGCGTGCCTTGGCTCTTGGCCCTGTGTGTCTGGGTTTCTCTCTGGAAGACGTATCCAGCTTCGCACTGTGAGCCCTCTCAGGCCACGAAAGAAATGCTGCTGCAGCTGCTGCTAAGTTGCTTCAGTCGTGTCCGACTCTGTGCAACCGAAATGCCGCATCAACCCAAATAACACATCACAGGGCCTGTTTCCTCAAGGGCCCTGCCCTCCGAATTCTTGGAATTCTTGGCTAATGGGAGTATCTTCCAAGGGCTCTGGGTCAGCTGGGCTGATTCACCCAGCAGGGAGCTCGGGCTGCAGTCTGATGGGATGTGGACTTTCCCACTGTCCCGTGAGGCTAGGTGCATCCTGGTGAGGCTCAGGCCCCACCTCACCTTCCCCAGCCAGCTAGCATCCCAGAATTTTGTCCTTTGCAGAGGGTGGAGGGGCTGGCAGTACCGCATTGCATGCCCCAGAAAATGTAGCATCCCTCTCCAGGTACTCAGCCTGAGATGGGAGGGACCCTGAGCCCTTCAGGGGGGCACCTAATGCCTCTCACACGATCTGGGTAGGTTTCAGTCTCCCTGAACTCATTTTCTCACTGGTAAAATGGGGTTCCTAGCATTTACCTAACAGCGTGGGGTAGAATTCGGGGCTACCGCCTTGCCGTGCTTGGTGTCCCCAAGAGACGGAGGGTGATCCGAGCCCAGTCTGGATGCCATGTCCTCACGGCTCATGGGAACCTCAGGTGGCTGAATACAGGAGCCACTAGTTTGCCACCCAGAGTGCCCTCAGTTGTTTTTCCTCACTGGAGTCCTGTTTCAGAAACTTGGTTCAAAACTCTGCTGTGACCAGTGATGCTCCACATGCCTCCAGATTTCAAATTCCAGAAAGGCACCCATCCATCAGTTCAGGTGTGTTGAGCAAACCTCTGAGCACACACTGGCCTTGGGAGGCACGAGGGCCCTGGAGGGTGAGCCTTCTTCTACATGTCTGTCCATCAGTCCATTTGTCTGCCAGTCTGTCTATCCATGGTGGATTAGATGGGCTGAGTCCTCCTGCTTCCTGGCTCTGTAAACACAGGCAAGTTAGGTAATCTTGTGCTCATCTATATGGGGATGATCCCAGTACCTATCTCTTAGGTGGTGACTGGCATTAATAAAATTTGCACAGGTAAGGGACTTAACAGGCTTCTCTGGTGGCTCAGATGATAAAGAATCCTCCTGCAATGTGGAAGACCTGGCTTCGATCCCTGGGTTGGGAAGATCCCCTGGAGAAGGGAATGGCAACCCACTCCAGTATGCTTGCCTGGAGAATCCCATGGACAGAGGAGCTTGATGGGGTACAGTCCATGGGGTTGCAAAGAGTCAGACACGACTGAGCAACTAAGCACAGCACAGCAAGGGACTTAACAGCTGTGCCAGCTCACGGTAGGCACTAAACCAGTGTTGCTGCTGTTGCTGCTAAGTCGCTTCAGTCGTGTCCGACTCTGCGCGACCCCATAGACAGCAGCCCACCAGGCTCCCCCATCCCTGGGATGCTCCAGGCAAGAACACTGGAGTGGGTTGCCATTTCCTTTTCCAGTGCATGAGAGTGAAAAGCGAAAGTGAAGTTGCTCAGTTGTGTCTGACTCTTAGCGACCCCACGGGGCTCCTCCGTCCATGGGATTTTCCAGGCAAGAGTACTGGAGTGGGGTGCCATTGCTTTCTCCAAAACCAGGGTTGGACCATATTTGGACCATATTTATTACTGTTTTTGGTATCGCTGTTCTTATTAGGACGTTATTGGAATTTGCATGAAATTAACACCCAGCCTCACACGATTGGCAGAAACTCCTTCACCTTTGGCAGTGATCTTGGGAAGATGTTGAAGTCTTGCACCAGAGTCTGTTTCATGTTTGTGCACTTATTTCAGTTGGCTTTTCGTAGGGCACCGGTTTGGCAGGTCTCAGTAAGTGGCAACTATTTCACAGCTGCATTATTGCCTTGAGCACCTAGAGTTTCAGCCACAAGCAGCTCCACGGAATATGCCCAACAGCATTTGCTTTTTAATCTCCTCTGCCTTTGGAATTTCAGGATGACTTCAAATACTCACAACATTGTCCTCACAGCTCCCCAGGGTCTGCAGCCCCATTTCTGCCAAGATAAATCCATAGTCTCATTGAAGTCACCTGGGGGTGAAGGGCTTGGGAACAGAATGGTCTGGGAGTTAAAACCCCAAAGCTCTGAGCTCTTCTTGTCCTGTTTGTGCCCCAGAGATCCTCCATCAGGAAGAAGGAATGATACTGGTTAAGATTGTGGACTCAGGATTAAACTGCTTAAATCAAACCCCTGCTCCAGTGCTTGTTAGTCTAGGGCTTCCCCTTTATGAGTCTCAGTTTCCTGGTCTGTGAAATGGGGATAATGATACTACATTACTTATGGGCTTCGGTTAAAGAGTGAATGTGACAATATTCCTAAAGCACCTGGTGTCTGGCACATAGTAGGGGTGCAGCAAATATGATTATTCTCCAGTAAGTTTGACCCCTCCCCTTTCCCCTCTGGGGGGATGACCTGGCTGAGGTTTTGCAGTCTGCTGGTCCCTCCGGATCTAGTTTCTTGCCTTTTCTACTTCCTGACTTCTCTTCTCTGCCAGATGAGAATTAATACCTGTGCCAGTGTTGCCAAGAGTGGACTCCAGTACCATGCCCCTCCCGGGCCTTTCACCACCCACAACTGCTAAATCCCTCTGCTTGCATGTTGGAGGTTATTTGTTCATCTAGTTAACTACATGCAAACTCAAGTGGTTGGTACAGGAGCTCAGAGAAGTAGGAGTGTAAGTACAGTGTTTCCCATTGTCTTTTGCCTTATTTGATACAAGGCACCTTTATCCCCACTTAACAGATGAAGAAATTAGGCACAGAGGGATCCAGCAGCTTGCTCAAAGGCTCAAATAGGGTCAGAGGAGGAGTCTGACACAAACCCCATGCTCTATCCCCAGACCTCTCCTTCTTCATAAACACCAGGTTACGCTGAGTGGCCTCTGCTCTCTGACAGCAGAACTGTGGGCCGTTGTGAGGATTTGCTGGGAGAACCCATGTCCACTTGTGCTTCAGTTCTCGTCACATGAATACATGCTCAGTAGAACTTAACCCTATAATGACAATAATACTGCTTTTGTCTCTTTCCTCACCCACCAACTTGCAATAATGTAGGAGCATCAGTCACAGGACCTGTATATTTTAGATGTTTACTCTTCCTCTCCAACCCACTGCAGCTGATAGTAAAACCCAAGAGAAATGGGCAGGTGTTGGAAGCCTGATTGTAATGCAGAGCTGGAGAGTCCCACTGAGTATAAGAAAATCATAAAATTCTTCTCTTTTTTAAAAAATTATTTACTTATTTGTTTTTGGCCGTGCTGGGCCTTTGTTGCTGTGTGGACTTTCTCTAGTTGCGGTGCATGGGCTTCTCTTTGTGGCGGCTACTCTCTAGGTGTGAAGCACGTGCTCTAGGGTGAGAGGCCTTCAGTAACTGCAGCACATGGCTCAGTAGTCAGCAGCTCCTGGGCTCTAGAGCACAGACCCAATAGTTGTGGCACATGGGCTTAGTTGCTCTATAGCATGTGGAATTCTCCTGGACCAGAGATCGAACCCGTGTCTTCTGCACTGACAGGTAGAATCTTTACCACTGAGCCACCCGGGAAGCCCCATAAAATTCTTTCATGATGATAAGTTATAATCCTGTGGTTATTGTAGTACAGTCAGAAAAACAAAAACATGCCATCAGATGGAGTCAGTTTAGGTCCCAGGGTTTCAGGGTGGGACTGAGAGGTCAGGTCCACCTGGTCATTCAGGTCAGAGTGAGGGTTGGAGGCTGGGCATGGGGAGGGTGCATATAGGGGAATGGAAGGGGCCACAGACTGTGGGAGGCCACAGATGGGGTGGGAGCGGCAGGACCCTCCTTCTCATCTGCTGTACTCCATGAAGTTTCTGAACTCAAAAGATGCTGATAGTGACTGGGTTTCATGTGGCAGAAATCACTGGAGGCTGAGGCAGAGCTAAGTCTGGACAACATGATCCAACACATGCAGGAGGACTAGAAAGAAGAAGAAGGAAAAGTCAAGGTTTTAGGAAGTAGGGGTTTTACCCTGAATTGGGTGCTGGCTCTCAGGAAGCTGGGCGATTCTTAATAAACCTTATTAAGAGGCAGAGAGGCTAGACAGAAACTGAAGCTATACTTGCCTAAGCAGCAGCAGTCACTCATGTGAGCCATTATTGGTCATTACTGTGCCTTGGACACTCCTCTAGGCCCAGCTCCTGAGGAGTGCTTGGCTTCCCCAGAGCTCAGATCATGCTACATGTGTGGCTTTATCAGCTCCAACTCCTGCTGTTCAGATGGCTTCTCCTGCAGTAGCTTTGCCTTTCAGGCCCTTGGGTGGTTTCATTGCAGAGTGCCTTCTGCCAGACACCTCCCTGTGAACAAAGGCCTTTCCCTGGCACCCAGGAGGATAGATTTCCAGCAAGATTTTTGGGTGAGGGTTGGGGTAGACGCCAGCCAGTCCTGCTGGTATAGCAGCAGAGCAACTATTAGCCAATTCAACAAGGCCCTCTTGCTAGCAATTTCTGGACCTCAAGCCAAAGCGGTGAGAGGTGGGTTTTTCATTGGGTGTGCTATCTCAGCCCTTGGGTAAGAGCTGATCCTTATATCTGCAACTGTTTTGAGCTTTATTTCTTGCCCGTCAATCTCGTATGACTCCTATATCCTGTTATGGTTAACGTACCTACGTGCTAATTCGCTTCAGTCCTGTCTGACTCTTTGTGACCTGTTGGACTGCAGGACCCTGGGCTCCTCTGTACATAGGATTCTTCAGGCAAGTATACTGAAGTGGGTTGCCATTTCCTTCTCCAGGGGAATCTTCCCAACCCAGGGATTGAACCGCCAGGCAGTCTGCAGGATACTGCAGTGTGAGTACCTAGAACTAGGAAGCAGAGTCCTTCTTATCTGAGATGTCTCACAGTACTCTTTCTTGACAGTGCTTTGCTGCCAGTGGACAAAGGAAAGATGTTGAAAGGTTCCATCCCATTTTCAAAGAGCAGGCGAAAATTGTGAGTTTGGAGTTATGAGGCAATGCACCGACAACTGGCAAAAATCCAAATGTCATTTAGCAGCAGAAAAGGTAAACAATTGTGGTATATTCATACAATGGAATGCTATACCAGAATGAGAATGAATGAACTGATACATACAACACAAAGATTACATACAACATGGTGTTCAAAGAAAGAAGCTGCATATAAAGGAACACTCATGATTCCATGTATACAAAATTCAGAAACCAGACAAATGAGTCTTGGCTGTTAAAGAAGGATCGTAGTTACCTCTATTGGGTGTAGTAACTGGGGGAGGGGGCATGGTGATGGGGAGAAGAGGCTCTTTATCCCCGTTTGGGTGCTGGTTACCTGGGTGTGTTAAGTCTTGTGAGAATTCCTCAAACTGATCCTTATGAATGAAGCACATTTTTGTATGCCTATGTATGCATATATTTATTCATTATAGCTCAGCAAAATTGACTTGACAAATGAGAGGATGTTTACACACCCATGTTCACTGCAGCACTACTCACAGTTCCTCAGTTAGGTTCTCTAATTACCCCTCCTTACAGGAGAAGAAGGGTTTCCCTGATAGCTCAGATGGTAAAACATCTGCCTGTAATGCAGGAGACCAGGGTTCAATATCTGGGTCAGGAAGTTCCTCTGGAGGACGGCATGGCAACCCACTCCAGTATTCTTGCCCGGAGAATCCCCATGGACGGAGGAGCCTGGAGGGCTACAGTCTATAGGGTCACACAGAATCAGGCATGACTGAAGTGACTTAGCATGCATGCATGAGCAGGAAAGGAAATGGACATGCAGAGAACAGACTTAAGTGACCTAAGACAGAACCAGTAAGTGGAAAAGTCAGGATTCAACCCAGGAGGGCTGGCCTCTGAGTGGGTCTTTTTAATTTTGGGCTGTGCTGCTTCTCCTAAGGTAAACTGGAACATCCAAGTGGGGTCAGGGCAACCACCTGGTGTACGATGCATTTTGCCCACCCTGACCAGATGCCCATGAGGAAGATTGGCCACATGTGTCCTGTTTGACAGTGAAAAGTTCAGGCCACAGACTCCTATGCAGCCTGTAGGCAACCCCTCCCTTGGGGCCCAGATGCAGGTGCTGTTTGAGCCTGATCTTTACTGAGCATTTGGGAAGCCCCTCTCCTGAGACTCCCCGCTGCCCCGACAAGCGGAATTAGTTTTCCTGGTCCCTGTATTCCCTGAGGAGGTGGGTCACTCTTGCTCCCATTGGTCATGCCGTGAGTGTCTCAAGTCACAAGTGAAAGTTAATCCAAGAGTGGGAGGAAGGACAGAGCCCGTGTGACTGGCTCAGGTCCTGCTGAGCGCCAGACCCAAGCTCCTCACAACCTTGGGAACATGGTTGTCCTGTGGCTGGTGCTTCCAGCTGCGCTAGGCACCTTTTTCCTGGGGGTCTTTGTCTGGGCTGTCTTTGAGCACTTCCTCACCACTGATGTCCCCTCTGCTTTACGACATCCTGCCAAGTTCCGATTTCTGCACTGCATATTCGTCTACGTGGTCACTTTGGTGAGTTGGCACTCAGTACCCTCACGAGTTGGAGTGAGCTTTCTCTCTCTCTCTCTGTTCCTCTCTCTAGGTCCCTTGGAGGGACAGGAGGGCCTGTTCTTCTTTCATTTGCTTTCTCTCTCTGTCTTCAGACCCTCCCAAGAAAGACAGACTTTGCTACGCAGTGGGCTCTCCCTGTCTGCAAGTCCTGCATCCGTGGAGGAGGGGGGTCGACTACAAGAGATTGAGCATCTAAAGATGTTGGTATCGTGGGGGTCCTGGAACCAAGCCTTCGTGGACATTGAAGGACAGATGGGAGACAGCCCTCTCTTTTGTGTCTGCTATTCTGTTTCTCTCCCTCCTCCCTTCCCATCCTTCCTCTCACCACCCCCCCCCCACCTCTTTTTCCTTCCTTCAACAGCATTTACTGAATGCCAATCAGCGGGCTCATTTCTGAGGCTTCCCAAACTATCCCAGTCCCAGCCCCTCCCCTGAAATGGCTCGGAGCCCGACAGAACGAACCTGCTTCACCTACAGCATCTTCCACTTCATAGCACACAGGTGTCCCCCACCCCCAGCAAAGATTGCAAGCACCTGGAAGGCATGGCCCACCTTATCTATCCCAGGACCTGGCACCTAGCACATGCTTACTTACCATGTGCTGATCAATCCAGGGAATTCACCCAACATTTAAGAGTGGCCACCCCAGCTGGGCTCACTCTGAGCAGGGGTTTGAGATTTGGGATGAAATGGCACATGCCTAGAGCAGCAGATTTGGGAATAATTTGGCATCTAGTAAGAGGCAGGAAACTTGATTTAATTACAATGTCCCAACCATGGGTGGAGATCAACCAGTTCACACTGATGACCTGCGGGGAGAACAACTGTTGAAGGAAGTGAGAGCTACTCCCTGGCTGTGTGATTTTGGGCAATTAACTTCACCCCTCTGTGCCTTAGTTTCATTATCTCTGAAGCGGGAATAATTGTGTTTCTTCCATCAGGTTGGTAAGAAGATTAAGGTACCAGGTGACAAGGGTTTGGTGATATTTGGCAAATAATGGGCTTCCCAAGTGGCCCAATGGTAAAGAATATGCCTGCCAACCAGGAGACGTGGGTTTGATCCCTGGGTTGGGAAGATCCTCTGGAGTAGGAAATGGCAACCCACTCTGGTATTCTTGCCTGGGAAATTCCCTGGACAGAGGATCCTAGTGGGCTCTAGTCCATGGGGTTGTAAGAAGTCAGACGTGACTGAGCACTGAGCGCATTTGGTAAATAAGTCAAATGTGTTTCTTGGGCTGTTGGGCTGTTTCACCAAGGATACAGATGACTTTCAGAGAAATGAACAAGTCTAGTTTATAATTAGGTGAATGCTACTGCCCCAAGGAGACAGGCTGAGGAAGTGGTATGCACATCTCTCGTATTAATCTTGGCCATGCACTTTGCTGGAGGTCAGGTTGTCTCAAGCCAGCAGCTGCAATCTGCATGAAATTCCAGGCTAGTCTGAGGCCCTTGGACTGAAAACGATGTCCAAGTGGCCCAGAAAACCTGCGATCTTTCCAGCCTTTGGTGATTCTCCTCAGGCGTAGTCCACAAGCCAAACATCTCCTGATGACATCTGCTCCTGGGAGGTTCTGAGATGGGTCTGAGCTTGGCTGTGGAGGCTGAATCCAGCTTGTGAAGTTCCATCCTGGTCCCCCCAGCCCTGAGCCCTCCTAGAACAGACTGCTCACCGCAGGTGACAGGGATAAGCATGGTGATATCCAAGTGGTTCATTTTGTTCCAGAAGACAGATAGATACAGAAGGCAAACAAATTTTAAGGAGAAGGAGGCAAAAACCTAAAAGACTCTACAGCCCAGAAATCAGGTGCATAGTTTTGTAGTCAGACAACTTTGGGTCTGAGCACTGAATCTCCACTTGCTAGTTTTGTGGACTGATGTCTTTGAGACTCTATTTTCTCCTCTAAAATGGTGAGGGTAGCTGGAGATGCTTTTTATAGGGGTGAGGTGGGGAGTGAGTGAGAAATGCATTTAAGGTGCAGGGTATAGTGCTGGGTGCTTAGAAAGGACTCCATAAAAATAGATTATTAGCATATATATATATATAAAATCTTTGAAGGCAAAGACACAGCAATTGCTAAAATCATTATCGATTTGAAGGCTATAATGATGACTTCATAATATGAATGGAGAAGGAAATGGCAGCCCACTCCAGTATTCTTGCCTGGAAAATCCATGGATGAATTTTCCATGGTTGGAGGAGCCTGGTGGGCTACAGTCCATGGGGTTGCAAAGAGTCGGACCCAACCCAGTGACTAAACCGCCACCATGAGTGACTTCGGGCTTCCCTGGAGGCTCAGGCAGAAAAGAACCCACCTGCAGTGCGGGAGACCTGGGTTCGATCCCTGGGTCAGGAAGATCCCTGGAGAAGAGAATGGCAAACTGCTCCGATATTCTTGCCTGGAGAATTCCATGGTCAGAGGAAACCAGTGGGCTACGGTCTATGCAGTTGCAAAGAGTTGGACACAACTGAGCGACTAACACACACACACACACACACACAAATGACTTCGGCCTTCCTATAAGATATGAGGATTAATATAGAAAATGCTATAGGGTTCATTTTAAAAGTTAAGCTCTGCTAGAATATTTTGTAAAAGAATCTTAATATTCATCTGAAGTTCTAGACCTCAGGTGTTCCTAAACTGCTGATGGTCCCATTTGCAATACTACTAACACATTCCATTTATTTACTTATTTATTTGTGGCTGCACTGGGTTTTCGCTGCTATGTGTGGGCTTTCTCTAGCTTCAGGGAGTGGGAACTACTCTCTGGTTTGTGATGCTCGGGCTTCTCATTGTGGTGCCTTTTCTTGCTGGGGAGCATGGGCTCTGCAGGGCTCTCGGGCTTCATGGTTGCAGTGTGCAGGCTTAGCTGCCCCGAGGCATGTGGAATCTTCCTGGACCAGGGATTGATCCCGTGTCTCCTGCATTGGCAGGTGGATTTCTATCCACCACACTACCAGGGAAGTTCTGATACATTCTTATAAATAGTATTAGATGGGCCAAAAAGTTTGTTTGTGTTTTTCCAGACAATGTTACAGAAATAATATATTATACTTATAGTATTTATATATACATATAACATTTATGCAAACAATATAATATAGATATATAATATTTGTGTACTTATGTTTATATTATATGTATTATATACTTATATAAATATAAAGCCTATTATAAATATTATATATTTATAATGTTATAAATAATAATAGACAGTAATCAATCTTCCTAAATTGCCTCTGTCCTAAATGACTAGCTCTGGCAAATGTGAACTCATTTCTGGGAAAAACAAACCAAACCAGACTTCCCTGGTGGTCCAGTGGGTTAAGTGTCCACCTTGCAATGCAGGGGACCTGGTTTTGTCCCTGGTGCGGGAAGATCCCACATGCCACAGAGCATCGAAGCCCATGTGCCACAACTACTGAGCCCGTGCCCCACCACAGGAGAAGCCACCACAATGAGAAGCCCTCACCGCAACTAGAAAATAGCCACTGCTCTCTGCAGCTAGAGAAAGTTCATGCACAGCAATGAAGACCCAGCACAGCCAAATAAATATTAAACAAAAACAAAAACAAATCTAACTTCCTGGCCGTATCTAGTGACCTTTCAGAATGTGGTGCTAAGAAATGTTTATCACCACTTTGCATTGTTCAAAATCCCTGAACCATTTACGCTTCAAGATGCTGGGATGGGCTCCTTGGATGTGGGCCAAGTGGTGGGAAAGGAGGTCATCTTCATGGCCCTGGGAACCTTGCTCTCCTCCAACTTAAGCAGAAAAGTAGTGGTTTTGTTGGGAGTTCCCTTTTGAGAAACCTTAGCCTTGGCAGTGGGGCAGCTGGCGTAGGGGTGGGGTTGTCTCCATGGAGGGAATGCACTGGGGCATCCCACAGACCTTGGGCAAGGTCACACCAATGGGTGTGAGCTCACACTTGCCAGAACCCACCAGTGACACACTCCCCATGGGTGGTCACATCTGATTCCCAAGCTTCATCCTCTGGGACTGTAGACCCAATTCTTTTATTTTACAAACGAGGAACACTGAAGCTCAGAGAAGGGAACGCTTGAGGTCTTTCAGTGAGATAGCGGTAGGTACAGCTAAGTCTCAGAGAAAGCAATGGCACCCCACTCCAGTACTCTTGCCTGGAAAATCCCATAAATGGAGGAGCCTGGTAGGCTGTGGTCCATGGGGTTGCTAAGAGTCAGACATGACTGAGCAACTTCACTTTCACTTTTCACTTTCATGCATTGGAGAAGGAAATGGCAATCCACTCCAGTGTTCTTGCCTGGAGAATTCCAGGGATGGGGGAGCCTGGTGGGCTGCCATCTATGGGGTTGCACAGAGTTGGACATGACTGAAGCGACTTAGCAGCAGCAGCAGCAGAGCTAAGTCTTGAATTCGAATCTGCTTGATTCCAGAACCCAAGCTGTTTCTAGTTTAGTGATTGAGAACATAAATTCTGTATCTTACTCATTGATGGGCAAGGCACTTGACCTTGGTATGCCTCACTTGCCCCATCTGCAAAATGGAACTGATAATTGTGCTTGACTTAGAAGGGTTGCTGAACAGTTTGAGCCAGTTAATAACCTAAAGCCCTTGGACCAGGATTGGCATGTCGCAGGTGACAGGTGAGTGTCAGCTGTTCTTACTGTGTTCAGTGTTATCATCCCTTGCTATTTTCTTTCTGACACAGACACATACATATTCCATGTGAGGTCCATAGAAGAGATGATCTGACATGGTTGAAATGCATTTATTACATGTGATACAATACCATGTAACTACATCTCATGAAATATTTCACTATTTGTTTGCTTATAACCAGAGTGACCATAAGTTTAAAAACAATGGACTTCTTTTCACATTTGGCAGATAGATGGCCCTGGTACCATTGATCCCTCCTCCTGAGCCCATGGACTTCTCTGATAGGTCAGTTGGTAAAGAATCCACCTGCAATGCAGGGGACCCCAGTTTGATTCCTGGGTTGAGAAGATCTGCTGGAGAAGGAATAGGCTACCCGCTTCAGTATTCTTGGGCTTTCCTTGTGGTTCAGCTGGTAAAGAATCTGTCTGCAATGTGGGAGACCTGGGTTTGATCCCTAGGTTGGGAAGATCCCCTGGAGAAGGGAAAGGCTACCCACTCCAGTATTCTGGCCTGGAGAATTCAATGGAGTGTATAGTCCATGGGGTTGCAGAGAGTCGGAAACAACTGAATGACTTTCACTTTCTTTCCTGAACCCATGGCTGCTGCTGCTGCTGCTGCTAAGTCACTTCAGTCGTGTCCGACTCTGTGTGACCCCATAGACGGCAGCCCACCAGGCTCCCTCGTCCCTGGGAGTCTCCAGGCAAGAACACTGGAGTGGGTTGCCATTTCCTTCTCCAATGCATGAAAGTGAAAAGTGAAAGGGAATTTGCTCAGCCGTGTCCGACTCTTCGTGACCCCATGGACCACAGCCTACCAGGCTGTTCCGTCCATGGGATTTCCCAGGCAAGAGCACTGGAGTGGGCTGCCATCGCCTTCTCCGCAGACATCCCTAATTGGTCCCATTACTTTTTTCTGTTGAACACAAATGTGGCTTAAGCATCTGTCCTAATCCACGGGGGCAATGATGGTGTTAACCCAGGTGTTAACCTGTCTCTGCCATCTCAAGCTGGGGGCCAAAGAGAGCAAGGTTGCCAGTCATCTTGCCTTGGACATTGGCTTTGATGAGCTCAGTGCCCAACCACTCAGCCCAAACGTGGGCTAGCTCTTTGGCAAATTCTTACCACTGTTCAACCAAGAGCTTTTGGGAGGAAATTCTGCAAACCCGACCCTTTATCTGGACACGCTCTGCAGAGCCTGTCGCTTGCTGATGAGCCCTGGGGCCATGCTTTGAGGCACACGAGAAACTGCAAGAACATCCTAGCAGTTACAAGGAGCAGGAGTCATCTACCATTCAGATAGACCCTAACCTCCCTAATCTCTCCCTCTCTTTCTCTTACCTCTAACAGGGGAATATATTTAAGAAGATAGGGGTTTGCTCCCTGCTCAGATTTCTCCAGTTTTTGCAGAAGAGTGTGAGAATCAAGGAGGATCCTGCGCTCGTGGTAACCAACCTGCGTTTTGGGACCATACCAGTCAGGCTGTTCCAGCCCAAGACACCCTCCCGCAGCCCCCAGCGAGGCATCATCTTCTTCCATGGAGGAGCCGCCTTAGCGGGGAGCCTGGGTAAGATCCTCTGCTGTGGCTTCACCAAGGAAGAGCCTCATCCACACACACAGCTTTGCCCCCTACCCCTCCTATGGGAACCTTGTTGGAGTTTCTCCAAGAAATCAGAAATGGATTGCCATTTCCTTCTCCAGAAAAAAAAATCAGCAGTTGGAGATTTTTATTGGGAGTCCAGACTATGGGCTTTGGGCTCAAGTCAGCAGATGGTGTGGAAATGTTCTTTTTTATACTGTGATAGTCTAGGTCAAGGAGAGGGTGGTGAAGTGGCTGGGGAGGTGAGGGGGGTGGAGATGGCATTTATGGCCCTGCAGTATTGACTCTGCTCCCCTCGCCCTGCTCACCACTCACAGCTATTGCTAGTCCTATCTGTTCTTCCCCCACAATATTTCTCAAATGCACACGTTTCTTGCAGGCTCTGCAAGATCACTGTGATCTTTCTCTTGCCACATCCCTTTACTCCCACATCTCAGCAACTGCTCTCCCCCGTCACTCCTGGCCCTTCATGGTCTCATCCTCACCCAGTAGCCAGAAGGAGCTCATTAAAGTATAAGTTGGAACTTGTCTGTCTTGCACTGAAACCCTTCCTGTGGCTTTCCAGCTGTTTTGTTTTGTTTTTAATACTTTTATTTATTTTTGGCTGTGCTGAGTCTTCTTTGCTGCTCGGGCTTTTCTCTAGTTTTGGTGAGTGGGGGCTACTCTCTAGCTGTGGTGCATTGGCTTCTTACTTCAGTGCCTTCTTCTTCTGGCTCACTGGCTCTAGAGAGCAGGCTCAATGACTACGGCACACAGAATTAGTTGCTCAACGACATGCAGGATCTTCCCGGACCAGGGATCGAACCCATATCTCCTGCACTGGCAGGTGAATTCTTTACCACTAAGCCACCAGGGAAGCCCTAGGGTCTTTTTTCAAAAGATAAGTTTATTTGTCATTTTTGTCTGCGCTAGGTCTTCATGGCTATGTGCGGGCTTTCTCTAGTTGCAGCAAGCGCGGGCCACTGTGCTGCAGTGTGCAGGCTTCTTTCTGAGGCGGCTTCTCTTGTTGCAGAGCACAGACTCTAGGGCACTTGGGCTTCAGTAGTTGTGGCACATGGGGTTAGTTGCCCTGTGGCATGTGGGATGTTGGTTCCCAGACCCGGGAACGAAGCCACATCCCTGCATTGGAAGGCAGATTCTTAACCACTGGCCCACCAGGCAAGACCCCTCCAGAGTCTTTAGATGAAACCTGAACTCCCCCAGTAGCTGGTGCTGGCCCTTCAGACCTCTCCTGCCTGCTCACCTGGGCCTCCCAGCGGCTTGGAGCGATCACTCTGTGGCAACCACACTGCTTGTGCAGCAGACAGTCCAGGCTCCTTCTCTCGGAATCTCTCTCTCTTGCTGTTTCCCGACCTCCAGAGTTGTCTCCCTGCACTCCCTCACTTTGCAGGACTGGTGACCCCTTCTTTATTCTTCCAGTTCGATCTCAAAAGTCCCTCCCCAGAGTGGCCTCCTGGACATCTTCTCTAAAGAACTCTCCCTACCCACTCTAGTGCCCTGCACTATGCCCAGGGTCCATCCATCCTTGACATCATCCTTTAACATTTTCTTCATGGCAGTTGTCACAATCTGAATGTATCTCCTTCCTCCAGGTGTTTCCTTATTTACTGTCTGCATCCCCCAACTGAGAATGGAAAGTCTGAGAGTGCAAGAAAGACTTCTGTTTTGCTTGTTGCAGGACTCCAGGGCCAGACCCATGGTTTTATTTTTTGAATGAATGTATAAGCATAAGATCTCTTCAAGAAAATTGGATATAGCAAGGGAACATTTCACGCAAGGATGGGCACAATAAAGGACAGAAATGATAAGGACCTAACAGAAGCAGAAGAGATTAAGAAGTGGTAAGAATACACAGAATTATATAGAAAAGGTCTTAATGACCTGGATAACCATGGTGGTATGGTCACTCACCTGGAGCCAGACATCCTGGAGTATGAAGTCAAGTGGGCCTTACAAAGTATTACTACAAACAAAACCAGAGGAAGTGATGGGGAATTCTAGCTGAGTTATTTAAAATTCTAAAAGATGCTGCTGCTAAAGTGTTGCACACAAATTTGGATAATTCAGCAGTGGCCACAGGACTGGAAAATGTCAGTTTTCATTCCAATCCCAAAGAAGGGCAATGCCAAAGAATGTTCAAACTACTGGACAATTGTGCTCATTTCACATGCTAGCAAGATAATGCTCAAAATCCTCCAAGCTAGTCTTCAATAGTATGTGAACCAAGAACTTCCAGATGTACAAGCTGTGTTTAAAAAAGGCAGAGTAACTAGAGATCAAACTGCCAACATCCCTTGGATCATATAAAAAGCAAGAGAATTCCAGAAAAACATCTGCTTCTTTGACTATGCTAAAGCCTTTGACTGTGTGGATCACAACAAACTGTGGAAAATTCTTAAAGAGACGGGAATACCAGACCACCTTACCTGTCTCTTGAGAAACCTATATGTGGGTCAAGAAGAAACAGTTAGAATTGGACATGGAACAATGGACTGGTTCAAAATTAGGAAAGGAGTATGTCAAGGCTATATATTGTCACCCTGCTTATTTTACTTATATGCAGAGTATATCTTGGAAAATGTCAGGCTGGATGAATCACAAGCTGGAATCAAGATTGCTGGTAGAAATATCAACAATCTCAGATATGCAGATGATACCACTCTAATGGCAGAAAGTGAAGAGGAACTAAAGGATTTCTTGATGGTAGTGAAAGAAAAGAATGAAAAAGCTGGCTTAAAACTCAATGTTCAAAAAACTAAGATCATGGCATCTGGTCCCATCATTTCATGGCAAAAAGAAGGGGAAAAATTGGAAGCAGTGACAGGTTTTATTTTCCTGGGCTCCAAAATCACTGAAGATGGTGACTGCAGCCATGAAATTAAAAGATGTTTGCTCCTTGGAAGGAAAGTTATGACAAACCTAGACAGTGTATTAAAAAGTAGTGACATCACTTTTCTGACAGGGGTCCATATAGTCAAAGCTATGGCTTTTCCAGTCGTCATGTACTGGATGTGAGAGGTGGACCATAAAGAAGGCTGAGTTCTGAAGAATTGATGCTTTCAAATTCTCCAGGTGCTGGAGAAGAGTCTTGAGAATCCTTTGGCCTGCAAGGAGATCAAATCAGTTAATCCTAGAGGAAATCAGCCTTGAATATTCACTGGAAAGACTGATGCTGAAGCTGAAGCTCCAATACTTTGACCAGCTGATGCGAACTGACTCACTGGAAAAGACCCTGATGCTGGGAGATTAAAAGCAAAAGAAGGGGGTGGCAGAGGATGAGATGGTTTATAGCATCACCAACTCAATGGACATGAATTTGAGCAAACTCTGGGAGATAGTGGAGGACAGAGGGCCTGGTGTGCGACAGTCCTTGGGGGTCCCAAAATGTCAAACACAATTTAGGACCTGAACAAAAACAATGAACACATGGATACATAGATGGATGGATGGGTGAATAACTGGGTAAAGGGATATAAACCAACCAACAAACGGGAGGATGGAGAGATGGCCACACAGGGGAAAATTTGCCCATGTGAAGAGATTAGCTGTCCCATTACATGTTCCCTGAGATTAGGCTGTACCGCCACCTGGTGGTAGAATATAATATCTGAACTTGCTGCCTGGATGCCGAGTATCTGCTTTGTGGGACTTCACTGGTGGCTCAGTGGTAAAGAATCTGCCTGCAATGCAGGAGACACTGGAGATGACGGTTCATTCCCTGGGTCAGGAAGATCCCCTGAAGGAAATGGCAACCTGGCAACCAACACCAGTGTTCTTGCCAGGAGAATTCCCTGGACAGAGAAGCCTGGTGGGCTGTAGTCTGTGGCGAGCACACATGCACACATCTCCTTTGCACTGGCCCCCTTGTCCAAGATCACTCTTCCCTTTCAGAGGCCTCTGGGAGCACTCCATTTTTTGTCTGTGACTGTTCCTCTTCCTCTGCAGAGGAATGACATTACTGCCAAAAGTAACAGCAGGACTCACTCAGCAAATATTTTTTAAGGACCTACTATGTGTCAGACCCTCTTTGAGGCCCAGGGGACATTGTGGAGAACAAGAAAGGTCCTCATGGAGCTTACCCAAACAATGGGGCCGAGCAGTGAAAGAAAAACAAGTGTGTGTGTGCTCAGTCGCTTCAGCCGTGTCCGCCTCTTTGTGACCCCGTGGACTGTAGCCCGCCAGGCTCCTCTATCCATGGGATTCTCCAGGCAAGAATACTGGTGTGGGTTGCCATGCCCTCCTCCAGGGATCTTCCCGACCCAGGGATCGAACCTCATCTCCTGCATTGACAGGTGGATTCCTTACCACTGAGCCACCTGGGAAGCCCACATATATATATGTATATGTATATGTATATATATATAATTATTATTCACATTCCAGGGCAGACATGCCTGCCTTCCCTCATCTTGGCTTTGTCTGTTTCAAAGCACCAAGCCTTCTAACTCCAAGGTTTCCCCTCCCGTCAAAGAAAACATTGTGGCTGGTGAGCCCCAAGGCATATCTGCTCCCCGACATTCAGGAGACTTGGGTGGATTCAGGTGTCTGATTTTAAGCTTTTTCTGTTGTCCAGGCAGAGGTGGCCAGAGTCACTTCAAGGGAAGCAAGAACGGGAAGAGAGGGGAGCTGTCACACCTAGTGCCAGCATTGCTGGTAGCTCTTCCTGTGAGCTGGGGGGCAGTGCTGGGCCCCGTGGGCACCAATCCTGGGACAGGCTACTCACAGGCAGCTGCTGCTGTGTTGGTTTTGTCTTGCAGACATATACCACAGCCTGTGTGGTTCTCTAGCCCGGGAGACCGACTCTGTGCTGCTGGCAGTTGGGTGAGTTGCTGGAGAAAGTTAATGGGTGTTACCTGGTGGCAGAAGGTAGGGTGAGGCCCCAGATGATTTGCAGAACAGAGGTCCTAATCCTGGAGAGACATTCTTGCACATGCGTCCATGGAGACAGGCACGGTAGCATTCAAAACAGCCTAAACCAGAAACAGCCCAAAAGCCCATCAGCAGGGAGTACATGAATCAACGGTGGCGCTGTCAGCATCACGTTACACTCACTGAGGCATTATGGGATATGGTGGAGCTGTTCAAATAAGTGAACCAGAAGGCACACCCATAATGTGGATGAATCTTGGAAGTATAAAATTTAGTGAGAAAATTTTCAAAAAATTACGTAAAGCGAGATACTCTGTCTACAGAATGAAAAACAATTAAAATCAGAGCAACACTTTTAAGGAATATGCATAGGCACAATGAAATTATGTAAAAAGGGAAGAAAAAGAATGATGGTTATGTGATTCAGGGTAACCATTCCCTCAAATGGGGCAGGCAGTGAGATGGGATGGTGCTGGGGGTATTAGAGGGTTGGCTGAAGATTCTGAAGGTTCTGGTTAATATCCTAGCTGTTCTCTGGGGCAATGATGCTTTTCACATTGTTAAAATGAATAACTAATGAACTTATGAACTAACTAGCTAGCTAATTAACTCCCGACCATGAAGGGACTAATGTTGGAAGCATCTCAAGGAAGCCATAACTCTGGGCACCTGGAGTTCTTTGAAAATAGGAGAGGGCTTTTGAGTGAATGGAAGGGGCTGTGGGGACCACTCACCAGAATTCTGGTTCTTAATCCAACAGATCACAAGTCATAGGGAAACTATTTAGAGAACACAAGTGAGAGAAGCTAAAAATGCCCCCTTTAGATTCAACCTCTAAAACAAGCCCCCTCAAACAAAGCAACTTCCTCAGTATCTCTGGTTTCCTTGATGAGATGGAGGAAGATAGCATCTTTCCGGTCCTCATCATCGTACCTCCCGGCCAGATGAGCCTCATGTCTGACATTCCACAGTTAGAGTGTCCACCAGACTCTACATCTCTGAGGGCTTAGTGATAATAAAAACATGCCTTGAACACATAAAGGTGTTAATAAGCACCTCCGCTAATACCTTGTAGGAAATTGCTGAGGATGTTATTCTTGGGCTTCCCAGGTGGCACTAATGCTAAAGAATCTGCCTGCCTATGCAGTTCAGTTCAGTTGAGTCGCTCAGTTGTGTCGGACCCTTTGTGCACACTAGGCCTCTCTGGCCGTCACCAACTCTCGGAGTTTACTCAAACTCATGTCCATAGCGTTGGTGATGCCATCCAACCATCTCATCCTCTGTTGTCCCCTTCTCCTCCCACCTTCAGTCTTTCCCAGCAACAGGGTCTTTTCAAATGAGTCAGTTCTTCACATCAGGTGGACAAAGTGTTGGAGTTTGAGCTTCAGCATCAGTCCTTCCAGTGAGTATTCAGGACTGATTTCCTTTAGGATGGACTGGTTGGATCCCCTTGCTGTCCAAGGGACTCTCAAGAGTCTTCTCCAATACCACAGTTCAAAAGCATCAATTCTTCGGCACTCAGCTTTCTTTATCGTCCAACTCTCACATCCACACATGTCTACTTGAAAAACCATAGCTTCAACTAGACAGATCTTTGTTGGCAAAGTAATGTCTCTGCTTTTGAATATGCTGTCTAGGTTGGCCATAACTTTTCTTCCAAGGAGCAAGCGTCTTTTAATTTCATGGCTGCAATCACCATCTGCAGTGATTTTGGAGCCCAAGAAAATAAAGTCTGTCACTATTTCCATTGTTTCCCCGTCTATTTTCCATGAAGTGATGGGACCAGATGCCACGATCTTAGTTTTCTGAATGTTGAGTTTTAAGTCAACTTTTTCACTCTCCTCTTTCACTTTCATCAAGGGGCTCTTTAGTTCTTCTTCACTTTCTGCCATAAGGGTGGTGTCATCTGCATATCTGAGGTTATTGATATAATCTCTAGATTGGGAAGATCCCCTGGAGGAGGAAATGGCAACCCACTCCAAAATTCTTGCCTGGAAAATCCCACGGACAGAGGAGCCTGGTGGACTACAGTCCATGGGTTGCAGAATCGGACATGACGGAGCACACTGTTGTACTGTATATTGTACTGTTATTCTAGACAGCTGAAAAGGCTTGGCATACAGGTTTTGATAAGCTAGGCTGGGGGAGGAAGAAAGGCAGGTAAGGTTCTTCAGGTTGCCAGGGGCTGCAGGTGGATGGTGCCTGGGGGGAAATGCCCCGAGAACCCTAAGGGAGACATGATCATGGTCTGGGTGCTCCCTGATTTTTTGTCAAGACATAATGGAGTGTCTTAAGTAAGATCCTGGAGAATATGTGTTTGAAAGAGTTGTCTTTTAGCCATCTGGCTCTGCAGAGCCTTCATCCCTGAAGGTGGGCGGGCAAGACAGAGTCCAAGGAGGTGTAGGCATTTCTGTTTCCTACTCTAGCAGGCCTGGGGTTCTGCAATAGAAAGCACATGCTATTTCATGACGTCAGGTTTGTATGTTTGACATTTGATGAGTCACATTCACTTCTGGGGCTTCCCTCGTGGCTCAGTGGTAAAGGATCTGCCTGCAATGCAGGAGACCTGTTTGATCCCTGGGTCGGGAAGATCCCCTGGAGGATAGCATTGCAATCCACCTCAGTACTCTTGCCTAGAGAATCCCATGGACAGAGGAGCCTGGCGGGCTGCAGTCCATGGGGTCACATAGAGTTAGACACGACTGAAATGACTAAGCAGCAGCATTCACTTCTAGGCGTGGCAAAGTGCAAGCTGAAGCTTGTGCTTGCTGCTTACAGGTGCTGGGGCCATCTCACCGTGAGGACTCCACAGAGGTGCATGTGCCTTGCCTGCGTTTAAGTGGGAACCCATACTGATAACACTGAATTATTCATCACTATATAGCTTATTGCGGAAATGTGGCGAAGTTATAAGCAATCAACCCACCCTACTCTTTATTTTTTTTTAATATATTTATCTATTTGGCTGCTCCAGGTCCTAATTGTGGCATGTGGGGTCTATTTCCCTGACCAGGGATGGAACCTAGGCCCCCTGAACTGGGAGTATGGAATCTTAACCACTGGACCACGAGGGAAGTCCCAAAATTGTATTCTTAAAAATGATGCTTTAGGAAACCTTTCATACGAAATAAAATCCAAGGTCAAATAGAAGGTAGTGGTTTTCAAACTGGGTTCCGTGGAGCACTAGGGCTTCCCTCACTGTCTCAGAGGTGGGTCCGGAGGTCAAAGAAGAAGAAGTAGTGGGGGATTCAGGTGTCTTATCTTTGGGCAAAACCAGAACAACTGCATCTACCTTTTTTATTTGGTGGAGCTCCAGGTATCATTTTAATAAAAAAATAATTTTTTTTGTTCTAAATAAGTTTGAAAGTCACTAGCCTAAGGTGTCATTTTTCCTTATGGAATTCTCAATTTAATCTTACAAGTAGAATGAGGTTTTTTTTTTTTTTTTAATGCTTTTAAGTGATCGGTTGCAAGAACTGAAAAGACAACTAGCAACAGCCTCAAATAAAAATTTAAGATAACAACCATATTTTAAATAAGTTCTCTAATCCTAGTTTAGCTAAGCTGTTAACTGGTTTAGCCAAGCTGTTTCTATTTTTTAAATGTATTCCTTTCCGTTATTCCAGTCTTGATTCATGTGTTAGTTAGCTTGTGTTAGGCCGGGGTTCGATCTCTGGGTAAGGAAGATCCCCTGGAGAAGGAAATGGCACCCCGCTCCAGTACTCTTGCCTGGAAAATTCCATGGATGAAGGAGCCTTGTAGGCTACAGTCCATGGGGTTGCAAAGAGTCGGACATGACTGAGCAACTTCACTTTCACTTTACTATTTTTAGAAGTTCACCTGCTCTCCCAGCCTTATTGAACTATAATGATATGTGCATGATGTCAATTTAAGGTGTTCAACATGTTGGTTTTGATATACTTACATACTGCAGTATGACTGCTACCATCATATCACAGAATTGGCATTTCTTTTCATGGTGAGAACCTTTAAGATCTACTCTCTTAGCAACTTTCAAGTATATAAAATATTATTGTTAACTATAGTCACTATCCTGTACTATAGATCCCCAGGACTTGTTGACCTTCTAACTGGAAGTTTGTATCATTTGACCACCACCTCCTCATTTCCCTCACCAGCCCAGAGCCCCTGGTAACCACCACTCAACTCTCTGTCTCTCTGAGTTTTGGCTCCTTTAGATCCTATGTATAAGTGATGTCATACAGTGTTCGTCTTTCTCTTCTGACTTATTTCACTCAGTATAACATCCTGGTTTCATCCAAGTTGTTGCAAATGGCAGAATTTCCTTCTTTCTTATGGCTAAACAATGTTTCAATTTATATGGAACATCTAGATCAGATCAGATCAGATCAGTGGCTCAGTTGTGTCCGACTCTTTGCAACCCCATGAATCGCAGCACGCCAGGCCTCCCTGTCCATCACCAACTCCCGGAGTTCACCGAGACTCACGTCCATTGAGTCAGTCATGCCATCCAGCCATCTCATCCTCTGTCGTCTCCTTCTCCTCTTGCCCTCAATCCCTCCCAGCATCGGAGTCTTTTCTAATGAGTCAACTCTTCACATGAGGTGGCCAAAGTACTGGAGTTTCAGCTTTAGCATCATTCCTTCCAAAGAAATCCCAGGGCTGATCTCCTTCAGAATGGACTGGTTGGATCTCCTTGCAGTCCAAGGGACTCTCAAGAGTCTTCTCCAACACCACAGTTCAAAAGCATCAATTCTTCGGCGCTCAGCCTTCTTCACAGTCCAACTCTCACATCCATACATGACCACAGGAAAAACCATAGCCTTGACTAAATGAACCTTTGTTGGCAAAGTAATGTCTCTGCTTTTGAATATGCTATGTAAGTTGGTCATAACTTTCCTTCCAAGGAGTAAGCGTCTTTTAATTTCATGGCTGCAGTCACCATCTGCAGTGATTCTGGAGCCCCAAGAAATAAAGTCTGACACTGTTTCCACTGTTTCCCCATCTATTTCCCATGAAGTGATGGGACCGTATGCCATGATCTTCGTTTTCTGAATGTTGAGCTTTAAGCCAACTTTTTCACTCTCCACTTTCACTTTCACCAAGGGGCTTTTTAGTTCCTCTTCACTTTCTGCCATAAGGGTGGTGTCATCGGCATATCTCAGGTTATTGGTATTTCTCCCGGCAATCTTGATTCCAGCTTGTGTTTCTTCCAGTTCAGCGTTTCTCATGATGTACTCTGCATATAAGTTAAATAAACAGGGTGACAATATACAGCCTTGACGTACTCCTTTTCCTATTTGGAACCAGTCTGTTGTTCCATGTCCAGTTCTAACTGTTGCTTCCTGACCTGCATACAGGTTTCTCAAGAGGCAGGTCAGGTGGTCTGGTATTCCCATCTCTTTCAGAATGTCCCACAGTTTATTGTGATCCACACAGTCAAAGGCTTTGGCATAGTCAATCAAGCAGAAATAGATGTTTTTCTGGAACTCTCTTGCTTTTTCCATGATCCAGCGGATGTTGGCAATTTGATCTCTGATTCCTCTGCCTTTTCTAAAACCAGCTTGAACATCAGGAAGTTCAGAGTTCACATATTGCTGAAGCCTGGCTTGGAGAATTTTGAGCATTACTTTACTAGCGTGTGAGATGAGTGCAATTGTTCGATAGTTTGAGCATTCTTTGGCATTGCTTTTCTTTGAGATTGGAATGAAAACTGACCTTTTCCAGTCCTGTGGCCACTGCTGAGTTTTCCAAATTTGCTGGCATATTGAGTGCAGCACTTTCACAGCATCATCTTTCAGGATTTGAAATAGCTCAACTGGAATTCCATGACCTCCACTAGCTTTGTTCATAGTGATGCTTTCTAAGACCCACTTGACTTCACATTCCAGGATGTCTGGCTCTAGGTCAGTGATCATACCATCGGAACATCTAGAAGTCCATATTAAAGCTCCTTCTCTGTGCCCTTGAATTCCTGTGAGGAGACACATTTGGGGGCTTAGACAGACATCCAGGACGCTGACCATCAGTCTCTGGCACTGGGTCTGCCACAGCCCCAGTTGTGTCTGTTTTCTGACTGCCTACCTTCGCTATACCTTCAGTGTCAGAACAGTTCCCAAACCCCTTCTTCCCTTCCTGCAGCCCCATAAAAGAAGGCAACTCTGAGTCATTGGTGGGAACAAACCTTGGTCCATTACATTTTTCTTTTAAAAAAAATTCTACCTGAAAGAAATTTGCCCTTGACTTTCATTTTGGTTTCTCCTATCCTTTTCTTTCATGAGTGGCAGCAGCTTCATCGGCCTTTCTCGACACTGCTGGTCGTTTTACTTATGATGTGAACAGCTTTCTAAGTTGCACGTTTTTTTCTTGTTGTTCAAATCTCTTATTTTTTTAAATGGAGGAAAATTGCTTTATAGTATTGTGTTGGTTTCTGCCATACAACAACCTGAATCAGTCATAATTATATATATCCCCTCCCTCTGGAGCCTCCCCCCCTGACCCCCCTACCCCCATCCCACTCCTCTAGGTCATCATAGAGTGCCAGGCGGGGCTCCCTGTGCTGCATAGCACAAGCTGCACATTCTTGTATGGAGCGTTTCCATCTATGGAAAGTAGACAGAGCATAGTTTTGGAATCAAGGATCCCTGCCCACAAGTTAAGGAAAGGTTCTTCACATCCTCATATGCAAAAAGTAGGGGTAAGCACCCTTACCTCAGAGGGTCATTCTGAAGGTGTAATTAGAAACACCATTGCAAGAGGGAGTGGAAAGTAACATGGCTTCCCAGCGACCCCTGTTCACACAGATGTGCTTCTGTCCCCTGCTTACTCAGGTACCGCAAGCTTCCTGATCACCATTACCATACCATTTCCAATGATTGCCTGAATGCCTCCATTCACTTCCTGAAGACCCTGGGAACATATGGGGTGGATTCCTCCTGGGTTGTGCTCTGTGGAGACAGTGTTGGGGCAGGAGTAGCGGCCTTGATCTCCCAGATCTTGGTGGGCAGGTTGGATCTTCCTCAAATCCGGGCCCAGGTCCTGATTTATCCTCTCCTCCAAATCATCAATTTTCAACTGCCATCCTTTCACCAGAACTCATACATTCCATTCCTCACCCAGAAGTTCATGATAACTTGCATGTTTAGATACCTGCTTATCGACTCCTGGTGGGATGCCATCGTGACCGGGGCTTTTATTCCCCCCAAAGTCTGGAAGAAGTACCGAAAGTGGCTCAGCACTGACAACCTACCCAACAGGTTCAAGAAGACAGGCTGCCAACCTGTGTTTCCTGCCCCTTTTAATGAGGCTGCCTATCTAGAAAACAAACACTTGTTAGATGTGGAAAATTCACCCCTTGTAAGGGATGATGAGATCATAGCCCAGCTTCCGGAGGTCTTCCTGGTGAGCTGTGAGAATGATATGCTCCGTGATGACGCCTTGCTCTATAAGAAGCGTTTGGAGGATCAGGGGGTCCCTGTGAAGTGGTGCCATGTGGAGGATGGCTTTCATGGATCACTGATGTTGTTTGATAAGAAGTCGTTCTCTTTCCCATGCTCCCTGAAAATTATGAATGCTATAGTCAGTTATATAAAGAGCATAATGTAAGGTTGCGGCTCTGAGTAGGGCATAGCCATTATGGATTCTGCTACAAGCTGAGTCCTTTGACGAACTGTATATTAATTGATTAAGGAGATTCTCAGTCAGTGCTTACTCTGCAAGGGAAGGGTGAGAAGGAAGCTAAGAACAGTCATGCTTAGTATTTGAGAAAATCCAAATTGGTTCCTTTCAGTGCCAACAGTGTTCAATTCTGGATCTAGCAACATTCTCTAACCTTCTCATTCAAGTGAAATAAATACTCAATGGAGAAAAAAAAAATGCCTTTAAAGTTTCTCAACACTCTGACACACAAGACCTCTGCTGAATGAATGTTGACAACTGTCCGTGATGGGTATATACCCATAAAGCTGAAGTATTGCTTGGGGCTAACATCTCCTTTGGAGGAGGGGGCAACTAATTGTTCCTGGGGCCAAAGGCTCATCAGCCAAATTCAAACATTTTGTTTACAGATTGATTCCAGTTGGCCTGAGAGATGCTGTTGCAACAAAACTCTGCCCTCATCGTAACCACATTTGATCTGGACTAATCCCAGGGACGGAGGAGCCTGGTGGGCTGCCATCTATGGGGTCGCACAGAGTCGGACACGAATGAAGTGGCTTAGCAGCAGCAGCAGCAGCAAAGGGACATTTTAGAGGAGCTTATGAGAAAGGGAGAGGTGAGAAGAGGCAAGAGGAAGGCAGTGAGGAAAAGGGTGGGCTCTGGGGGCGGGGGGCTTCTCCTGGGCTTAAGTCTTTGATCTGAATTCCAAAATTAGGTCACTAGCTATCAAAAGGCAGGGTCTTAGAGCCAGGGCTATCTTGGGAATCTCTGTATGCCATCTGAGATATGGAAACTGCATTTCCTAAAGCAGTAAGATGTCAGCCTTCTTTCTCTACTGAACTTATATCTTGGTCTCACTTTTACAAAGAATCTTGCCTTCACTTAGCCCACACCACTTTCTCTGCTTGCAGGGAAAAGAGGAAGAGAATAGGAAGAGAATATTTGTATTGCATGTTGGGGGCAGTCCACATTAGTTTGGGTTCGTGTTTCCTAGCCATATCTGTAATAGCACTGGGCCTCCCTGCTGTCTGGTCCCATCCAAGTGCTAAAGTTGAAGAATCCTCTTCTCTGCAGCCATAGCATCTCTTGGTGTCAAGGACCTCAGCTATGACTGATGGAGGTAGGAGTCTTATTGGTGCCTTGGATCCTTGCAAAAGGTGCAGATATCTACACAGGCAGTTTTGGACTGGGCTCCTGGGAGCATGGACAGGTATCATGATCTATGTGCTATATGTAAGTAGCTTTGATGGAAAGGTGTGTTAATTACCTACTGCTGTGTAACAGCACTGTCATGAACTTAAACAACACAGATTTATTATCTTCCAGTTTCTGTGGGTCAGGACACTGAGAATGGACACTTAGCTGCAACTGAGGTGTTGGGGCTGTCATTTCATCTGAGGCTCAAGTTTAGTCCACTTGTTAGCAGAATTCAGTTCCTTGAAGTTGAAGACAGAGAGCTTCGGTTTCCTGCTAGCTGTTGGCTAGAGGCCACTATTGGCTTCTAGAAGCCACTCACAGTTTCTTTTGCACGTGAATTTTCCCCAAATGGCTGCTTTCTACCTCTTTTTTAAAAAAAATTGATTTCTATATTATATTTTTTGGCTCTGATGGGTCTTCGTTGCTGCATGCAGGCTTTTTCTAGTTGTGGCAAGCAGGGGCTACTCTTCACTGTTGTGCGCAGGCTTCTCACTGTGGTGGCCTCTCCTGTTGCACAGCATAGGCTCTAGGTGCGTGGGCTCAGCAGTTGCTGCTCTCGGGCTCTAGAGCACAGGCTCAGTATTTGTGGCACACGGGCTTAGTTGCTCCAAGCATGTGGGATCTTCCCAGAGCAGGGAAGGTACTCGTGTCCCTTGCACTGCAGATTCTTAACCACTGGACCACCAGGTGGTCCAGAAAGGTCTGCTTTCTTCCTTAAAGTGAGCAAAGGAGAAAGACTTAAGCAAGATAGCCATTAAATTCTAAAGTAATGTAATCACAAAAGCTATCACATATATGCTGTGACCTTTGCCTTATTCCGTTGTGTGCATGTGCTCAGTCAGTCATGTCTGATTCTTTGTGGCCCCATGGACTGTAGCCCGCCAGGCTCCTCTGTCCATGGAATCTTTCAGGCAAGAATATTGGAGCAGGTTGACATTTCCTACTCCAGATGATCTTCCTGACCCAGGGATCGAAACCTGCGTCTCCTAAGTCTCCTTGCACTGGCAGGTAGATCTGCAGTGCTTGGGAACCCCACCCCCCCCCCCACCTTATTCTGTTGCTCAATCATGTCTTGCTCTTTCATCCCATGGACTGTAGCCCGCCAGGCTCCTCTGTCCATGGGAATTCTCCAGGCAAGAATACTGGAGTGGGTTGCCATGCCCTCCTCCAGGGGATCTTCTCAACCTAGGGATTGAACCCAGGTCTCCCACCTTGTAGGCAGATTCTTTGCTGTCTGAGCCAGCAGGGAAGCCCAAGAATACTCAAGCGGGTAACCTATCCATTCTCCAGGGGAACTTCCTAACCCAGGAATTGAACAGAGTCTCCTGTATTACAGGCAGATTCTTCACCAGCTGAGCTACCAGAGAAACCCTCTTATTCTGTTAGTTAGAAGCAAATCATAGGTCTTGCCTGTACAAGGGGATCACACAAGCATGTGAACACCAGTGGGTGGAGAGCTTGGGGGCCCCTATAGAGTCTGTCTACCACAAAAGGTATATCCAGAAGGGGATGGAAAGAACAGTCAACACAATTTCTCTGCCTAAGAAATACAGGATGCTCTGCAGCCATTGGCTTGAATTTCTGGTGCTAGTGATGACAGTTCTGGACTGTATCTTGAGACTCTTCCCCATAGGGTTCCCGAGGAAAGGTCCTCATTTCTCCCTGGTCCTAATTCCCACCACGTAACTATCATTTGGTTCCCTAGAGGGCAGTAATTTGGACCTGTCTTTAGTCTATTCTTAGTCTATTTTTATGGTGAACTCTATGCTCTTGTATTAATCATGGTCCAATAAGGAGAAGGAAATCATACCACCAGACTTTTTTTGCAAGTATTTATTAACTTCAAGAACAATAAAATCTTCTGAAGACATTTTGTGCCTTTAAGGATCTACCGAAAAATTACATCCAGGAGCACTTACAGGATATTGTGGGCATACAAAGGATCCAGAGAGCTAAACACATAACAACAGAACATTTGATAAGTAAAAAGTCAAAATTATTGATTCTGTCATGCCAGTTTATTTCTCTTCCTTGGTTCTTGTCTCATTGCAACAAAAATCTAGAGCAGTGGGTTGAAAGGTTTAAAATAACAGACAAGGTACAGCTCAGTTCAGCTCAAGCAGACAGATCTTTTATTAGACAGACAGTCCTGCGACATGGGAGCAGGCTGACCCCAAACAAGTCCTACTCCTCCCTGTTGGCTTCCCCCTTTTTGTAAGTTTCTTCCTCTTGGTTATGCCCTGTGCATAATAGGATTTGTACCCACTACCAGTCAATGAAAGGGAATGCAAATGGACATACGCTCAAGGCCAATCGACAACTGCAAATTATATAACAGCAGGCAGTGTTGTATATGTCTTCCCATAATTCAGTCTGTTATAATCAGAGGTAGAATCTTTATGAAGGCTTCCCCGATACCTAAGTTGGTAAAGAATATGCCTGCAATGCAGGAGACCTCAGTTCAATTCCTGGGTCAGAAAGACCTGCTGGAGAAGGGATAGGCTACCCACTCCAGTATTCTTGGGTTTCCCTTATGGCTCAGGTGGTAAAGAATCTGCCTGCAGTGCAGGAGTCCTGGATTCAATCCCTGGGTTGGAAAGATTCCCTGGAGAAGAGAAAGGCTACCCACTCCAGAGAATTCCATGGACTATACAGTCCATGGGGTCATAAAGAGTTTGGACACAACTGGGCTCCTAGATGCGTAAGGTTACTTAAGAAGCTCCTTGGTTATTTTGTGCCTACGGGGCATGTACAGGAGTTGGAAAAGCCTCTGTGGTTATTTTGTAGCTTATCTGTGAGCTCTCCTGGATGTGTCTGGGATGGGTTTTAGAGATCATCCCTTTCATCCAGGCCACCCCTCATTGTTCTACCCAACAATTTGTTTAAAGGCTGGGCAAAGACACTGCTCTTCTAGTCTAGTGTGAGTGATAGTCTCTCAGTCATGTTTGACTCTTTATGACCCCATGGACTGGAGTCCACCAGGCTCCTCTTCTTCTTTGAAGAAGGTATAGGGCGAAAATTCCTTACCTATAGAGGAGCAAAGATAGGAAGTACATCTGATTTCTCTTAAGAAATCATGTAAACAAAGGGAGAATGCATTAAAATATTTAAAGAATTAAGAGAAAAAAAAAACTCCATCTACCTAGAATTCCATACTCTGAAATTACCTTTCAAAGGTGAAGGAGAAGTAAAGACTTTCTCAGACAAAAAAAAAAAAAAGATGGGATTTGTTGCCAGTAGACCTGCCTTATAAGAAATATTAAAAGAAGTTTTTTGTTTGTTTTTGTTTTTTAATTTTGAGAGAAGAAAAATTATACCTGTAAGAAACTCAGATCTACATATAGAAAGGAAGAGACTTGCAGAATGAATAAGTGAGGGTAAAATGCCTATTTTTCTTAATCATAGTTGATCTAACTGATAACAATTTGTTCAAAATTTAAAAAGCGATAATATATTTAATTACATATGCTTATATGCTATGCTATGCTATGCTAAGTCGCTTCAGTCGTGTCCGACTCTGTGCGACCCCATAGACGGCAGCCCACCAGGCTCCCCTGTCCCTGGGATTCTCCAGGCAAGAATACTGGAGTGGGTTGCCATTTCCTTCTCCAATGCATGAAAGAGAAAAGTGAAAGTGAAGTTGCTCAGCCGTGTCAGACTCTTTGCGACCCCATGGACTGCAGCCCACCAGGCTCCTCTGTCCATGGATTTTCCAGGCAAGAGTACTGGAGTGCGGTGCCATTGCCTTCTCCGACATATGCTTATATGTAAGTGAAATGAATGACAGCAATGATACAAGGGACAATAGAGCATAATTAGAAACATTTGTAAGGCACTTGCCCATGGAACATTCACCAAGATGGTCCACATCCTGGGCCATAAAACACACCTTAACAAGTTTAAAAGAATAGAAATCATACACTGACTGCTCTCAGACCACAATGGAATTAAACTATCAATCAGTGACAGAAAGACAGCTGGGAAGTCCCCAAATACTTGAAGATTGAAGACATGTTTATAAAGAATATCTGAGAACAGTGGGACAACGGCAATGAATATATGTGTGATGGGAAGGCCAGAAGGAAAAAGAGAGGGAAGGAAGCAAAATTTGAAGCTATAATGACTAAAAAATTCTCCAAAATCCTTTGACATGGATCAAAGGATCAATCTCAAGACAGATTTTTAAAGTACTTTGAAATAAATGAAAATAGCAATACAATTTATCAAATATGTGTGATGCAGTGAAAACGGTGTTTAGAGGGGAATTTATACAATCGAATATGCATATTAGAAAAGAAGACCTAAAATCAATAATCTAAGATTCTGCCTTAGGATATTAGGAAAGGAAGAGGGAATTAAATCCGAGGTAAGAAGAAGAAAAGAAATAATAAAAACTAGAGCAAAATAAATGAAATTGAAAGTAGGCAATCAACAGAGAAAACAAAAACTAGTTCTTTGAAAAGATAAATAAAATAAATAAGCCCCCAGCCACACTAAGAAAAAAAGAGGTAGGACACAAGTTCCTAACATTAGAAAAGAAAGGGGATATTACTACAGATTCCACTGATACTAAAAGGATGAACAACTATGGCTTCCCTTGTGGCTCAGTGGTAAAGAATCTGCTTGCAATGCAGGAGATGCAGAAGTTGCTGGTTGGATCCCTGGGTCAGGAAGATCCCTTAAAGGATGAAATGGCAACCCACTCCAATATTCTTGTCTAGGAAATCCCATGGACAGAGGAGCCTGTTCCTGGGGTTGCAAAGAGTAGGACATGACTTAGCAACTAAACAACAACAACAAATAAACAACTATATGCTGACAAATTTGATAACCTGATGAAATGAATTGAATTCCTTTAAAGACGTAAGCTGCCAAAACTCACACAAAGAGAAATAGAGAAATAGGCTATCTGAATAGGCTAATATCAATTAAAGAAATTGAATTAAATTAATAACCTTTCAAATAGAAAGCACCAAGCTGAGATGGCTTTACTGGTGAATTTTATACAACATTTAAGTAACAAGTTATACAGTTCACTACAATTCCTTCCAGAAGATAGAAGAACAAGAAATGCTTCCTGTTATTCTGTGAAGGCAACATTACACAAGAAATACTTCCTAAGTTATTCTGTGAAGCCAGCATTACCCTAATACCAAAACCAGATAAAGACATTACAAAATTCCCCCTAATTCCCCCCAAACAACTACTATCTCTTATGAACTCAGATGAAAAAATCCTCTACAAAATATTATAAAATTGAATCAAAAAATGGGTAAAAAGAATTATACACCAGAATTGAGAAGCATTTTTCCTAGATAGAGGCTAGTTCAACATCCAAAAGTAAATTATTATAATCCATCACATTAGCAGGATAAATAAGAGAAATCACATGATCATATCAATAGGTGCATAAAAAGCATTTGACAAAATCTAACACTCATTCATGAAAAAAGACTCAGCAAACTAGGAGTGGAGAGTAACATCTTGTAGATCTTGATGAAAATCTTCAAAATATCTACATCTAACATCACACTTAATGGTGAGAAACTTGAAGCTTTCTTCATAAGATCTAAAAAGCCAAGAACATCTCACCATGGCTACTTGACATTGTATGGGAAGTCCTAAAGCAAATGCATTATGATAATAAGAAGGAGATAAAAGGGGCATAAATTGGGAAAGAAGAGACAGAACTGTCTCTGTACACAGATGCCATGATTCTCTATGTAGAAAATCTGAAAAAACTAACTGAAAAAACCTGGAACTAATAAGCAATTACAGCAAAATTTCAGGGTAAACATTAATATATAAACGTCAATTGCTTTCCTATACATCACCATGAACAAAGAGGAATTTGAAATAAAAAGCATACTACACTTTAAATTACTCCCCCCAGATGAGATACATAAATATGAAAATAACAAAATATGGACCAAATCTATCTGAGGAAAATTTCAAAACTCTGGTGAAAGATGTCAAAGAGCTAAATAAATGGAGAGAGATATTCCATGTTCATGAATAAATAGAAAGACTAAATATTTTCAAGATACCGGTTATTTCTAACTTGATCTATAGGTTCAAGGACAACTCCAAAAACGTATGAGCAAGTTACTCTGTGTATGTCAACAAATTGATTCTGAATTTTATATGAAGAGGCAAAAGTCAAAGAATAGCCAGCTCAATGGGCTTCCCCAGTGGTTCAGCGGTAAAGAATCTGCCTGCAATGTCGGGGCCGCAGGAGACGCGAGTTCGATCCCTGGGCTGGGAAGATCCCCTGGAGGAGGTCATGGCAATCCACTTCAGTATTCTTGTCAGGATAATCCCATGGACAGAGGAACCTCCTCCGCTGCAGTGCATGGGGTCGCAAAAGAGTTGGACACGACTGAGAGCGCGCGCACGCGCGCGCGCACACACACACACACACACAGACTCACATACACCCCCACACAGGAAACTAAGATCCCATATGCCCTGTGGTGTGGCAAAAAAAAAAAAAAAAAAAAAAAGAAGGGTACAGTAAAAGTCTTTGAATTGAGCAAGGTATCCTAGGTTTTCTGACAGCGTCCATGAAATGGGGGCAGGCTAATTTGTTGATTTGAGAGTAGGATAAAACCTCAAATAGGATAAAACCTATTTCACACTTCTTAACATGCCCTCTACCTGTTTCTCCTTTGCCGTCTCTAACAATGTTAATATTTGTCAGTAGAGGGCGCTGGAGGAATAGTGAAAAAGAATGAGTCCTTTCCTGGTTTCAGTGTGCTCTTGTTAGCCAGACTTCCGCGGTTTCTGGCTTCTCTAGCACTGGGCTCCTGCAGCAGTTTCTCCAGCAAAGGGGTTCTGCAGTGAACGGCTTTTCCAGTGCCTGGCTCCCACAGAACATAGCAGCCATCACACCCAACAAAGGACAGCAGATCCTTTGTTACAATTCAGGCAGTTTACAGCAGGATGCTACTAACAAGGCACTTTCCCATGGTTGTCTTCCATGGCACCCCTTCCAGTTAGCTAAAGCTATGGCTCTAAAGCAAAGTCTGGATCTTGCCTTAGGGGTGATGGTGGTGGTTTAGTTGCTAAGTCATGTCCGACTCTTGCTACTGCACGGACTGTAGCCTGCCAGGCTCCTCTGTCCATGGAATTCTCAAGACAAGAATAGTTGCCTTAGCAGTAGCAGTTGTTCATTACATCTGTGATTCCTTGTCTCTGTCTCCTGGTTGGACCCTGACTATGTGTGGGTTCTCATGTATGCTCAGCTGTATCTGACTCTTTGTGACTCCATGGACTGTAGCCTGCCAGGCTCCTCTGGGTATCATTGATGGGATTATCCTGGCAAGAATACTGGAGTGGGTTGCCATTTCCTCCTCCAGGGGATCTTCCTGACCCAGGGATCAAACCTGTGTCTTCTATGGCTCCTTCATTGACAGGCGGATTCTTTACCACTGAGCCACCTGGGAAGCCCTGACTAACCCTTACTAACACAGCATATAAAGTCTTACGTGCTGCTTTCTGCCCAGATGGTCAAATCAGTACAATGTCGTCAATGTAGTGGATCATGATCATAACTGTCATGATCGTGATCTCTGCACACTGTATACCTTTGCAATATATATCTACCCGCATGCCATGTGCTTTCCTGCAAAAGTAGATTCGACAAAGCCCTGAAGGGAGACCATGAAAGTATACTGTTGACACTACCGGATAAAGGTAAATGGCTCTGGTATCCCTTACAGACCACTATGGAGAAAAAGGTTGCATCCACACGAGGGGCTGCATTGATGTGCTCCAGTACAGAAGAACAGCTGGGAGAGCAGCTGCAACTGGAGTCACCGCATGAGGAAGTTTAGGATCATCCACTCCCCAAATCTTTCTGGGTTTGTGAATTTAACTGGGGTGTGATAGTGCTTCTTTCATGTCTTTTATGGATCCAGTTCCCTGTGGGATGTGGTTTATTATCTTGATAGGGAGATGAAGACCCAAGACCTTCCAACGAGCCTTTCCTATCCCTTGACCCCCTCTTTTTGGTCAGAGAGCCGACATGGGGACTCTGTCAGTTTCCTAGGGAGTTCATTCCAATCAAACATTCAGGAATCAGGGATACAAGTGCCGGAGTCTGTGGACAAATGGGGCTCCCTGAGAGCTGGACTTAAGGCAAGGCTTTATTTGTCAACTGGTCACAGTGGGCCCCACTCTGTGTGGGGGACAAAGTAGTGTTTTTGGTCCACATGAGGAAGCATTGGTATTGGTGCTTAAGGTGGGAAGATAGTGGCCCCTGGAGTGTGACAGCTGGATCCGGGTTTGAGGGGGTGGGTGTTGATCAGGAGGCAGAAGGAGATGGAGGAATGATGAGCCAGAGCCTTTATTGTGGTTTTCATGGGAAGGAACAGGTCAGGCCAGGTGAGCAGGTTTAGAATTGGCTATTTTGAATAATTTCAGTGGCCTCTGGGGCATAGGGGCTTCCCCTAGTTGTTTGGTACCCAGCACTGGGTGGGGGCAGGAGGACAGTGGTCCAGACCCTGAAGCTGTTTTGAGGAGGTGGTTGGTGGGTGTGGGCTCTGGATGGGCTGGTTTGCATCTGAAAAGCTTGCTCACAGGGGAGTGTTTACCATCTTTTGCAACTGGCTAACTTGGGGGCTGGGCTCCCTGTTGGGTCATCAGGTCCCATTTGGGGACCTGTTGGGTCAGAGGTCAAAGCATCAGCATACAGAAAATAAAATACCTGGTTAATATAGAAATAAGTGGGAAGCAATTCCTTAACCCAAGAAGATCAAGTCAGTGGGACAGGAAAGGTGAGAATGGGGAAGTGGAATGCATCACCAGGGTTTGCTCCTTCTTATTCAGGCTGAACTTGGCTCTCCCATCTCTGATTTGACAACTGAGTAAAGAGTCACAGACCATCTGATGTAACTTTTACAAGGTTTCCCAATCTTCCAGGCTTTTCACCCCCTGTAGCCATCTCCTGACCAGGATGGTGTGATTTAGCACGCCTCCCCTGGGGACAAGGTGACAGGACTCCACTCCTGCGGGGACGGGATCTCCTCAGGTATGAATCTGACACTTAACATGGGGACACTTTGAATTTGCCAAAGCCTCTGCCTGTAAGGCAGAGACAAGCCTTGGAGACACCCTACAAATTATAAGGTCAGGGATCTGCAGGGGAGAGAGTTATACCAAGGCTGCTCCTTTCTCCAGGTGACAGTTTTTCCTTGGTCATCATCAAGGAACAAGACAACAATATCTTTTATCATAAACAGATCAGGCTTCCCAAGTGGAGCTAGTGGTAAAGAAAGTGGAAGTGAGAATCGCTCAGTTGTGTCCGACTCTTTGCATCCCCATCTTATACAGTCCACGGAATTCTCCAGGCCAGAATACTGGAGTGAGTAGCCTTTCTCTTCTCCAGGGGATCTTCCTAACCCAGGAATCAAACTGGGGTCTCCCGCATTGCAGGCAGATTCTTTACCAGCTGAGCCACAAGGGAAGCCCAAGAATACTGGAGTGGGTAGCCTATCCCTTCTCCAGGGGATCTTCCTGACCCAGGAATTGAACGGGGGTCTCCTGAATTGCAGGTGGATTCTTTACCAACTGTGCTAGAACCCGCCAGCAAATGCAGGAGACGTAAGAGACACGGGTTCAATCACTGAATTTGGAAGATCCCCTGGAGGAGGGCACGGTAACCCACTCTAGTATTCTTGCCTGGAGAATCCCATGCACAGAGGGGCCTGGTGAGCTACAGTCCATGGGTTTGCAAAGGGTCAGACACAACTGAAGCGACTTAGCACGCATGTATGGATCAGGCACCTGTTCTTTGCAGGGGCACTCTGCTGAATGTAGGGCACAGTGAAGGGTAATCTGGAAATAAGTGGCAGGAAGGCTGAGGCCTCAGTAGCCCAATCCTGGGACTAGGTGTAGGAAATCCTCTGTCCTCAGGACAACCTGAGAAAGAAAGTGAAAACACGGACCATTTTCCTATTTTTTTTTTTTTTTAGTGAAAATGAAGTTGCATATTTCCTGAGCCAAGGTCAGTGCTAAATGCAATCCTCACAAAGTTTCCAGGATATGAATGTAGAGCAGTTGAGTTGTATATCATTTGACAAATATGTATAGAGCCCATACTCTGGGCCAGACCCTGCTCAAGGTGTTAGGGACACAATGGTGAATGAAAAGGATACAAGTCTCACGGAGCTTACCTGCTTGTGATAGATGGACAACTAATGGGTGCTCTCCGAAGCCAGCTAAGGGAGACCATGGCCCATGTGCTGGGTGGGGCCAGGTGCCGTGGAAGAGAAAAGGCAGGCGGGGGACTGCAAATATGTGGCCTGTGACAGCCTTGATGAGGAGTGGCACTTTGAGGGATTGCCAGAGGAGGTGGAGGAGTGAGGCTCATGAGCATCTTGGGGGAAGAGTGGTCCAGAAGGCACATGTGTGTTTGGGGAACAGCAAAGAGGCCAGCTTGGCTAGGACAGAATCGGTCCCAGAGTAGGGGGCAGGGAGGGAATGATGAGAGGGTGGGGAATTGTGTAGGGCCCTAAGGCTATACTAGGCTTCCATGGTAGGTCAGTTGGTAAAGAATCTGCTGCAGTGCAGGAGACCTGGGTTTGATCCCTGTGTTGGAAAGATCCCCTGGAGAAGGAAATGGCAGCCCACTCCAGTATGCTTGTCTGGAGAATTCCATGGACAGAGGAGCCTGGTGGGCTACAGTCTGTGGGGTTGTAAGAGTCAGATATGACTTCGTGACTAAACCACTACCACCTGAGTATATCTAAGGCATTTGGTGTTTCCTTGAGTGAGATGGGAAACCACGTGAAAAGTTCATGCTCATACACAGTGGCTCAACTTGTCTGACTCTTTGCGACCCCATGAACTGTAGTCCACCAGGCTCCTCTGTTCATGGGATTATCCTGGCAAGAATACTGGAGTGGGTTGCCATGCCCTCCTCCAGGGGATCTTCCAGACCCAGGGATTGAACCCCTGTCTCTTAGTCTCCTGCATTGGCATGCGGATTCTTTACTTCTAGTGCCACCTGGGAAGCCCAGGAATACTGGAGTGAGTTGCATTTCCTCCTCCAGGGGATCTTCCCGACCCAAAGACTGAACCCGTGTCTCCTCAATCTGCCTCAATCTGAACTAGGCAGTACAAGCTGAGTGAAGAGAATCCTTCATCCTGCAACTAATTGACAGTCTGTCTCTGTCCTGCTTTCAAACAGGGACATATTTTATTTATTTTTTAAATTTGTTTTTAACAGAGTATAGTTGGTTTTTACAATGTTGTGTTAGCTTCTACTGCGCAGCAAAATGGATCAGCCATATACGTATATCTCTTCCCTTTTGAACTTCCCTCCCATTTAGTACACCACAGAGCATTAACTAGAGTTCCCCTGCTATACAGTATCTTCCCCTCAGTTGTCTATTTTATTCTGTTGTTATTGTTGTTTAGTTGTTTAGTGTCTGACTCTTTTGCGACCTCATGGACTGTAACCCACCAGGCTTCTCTGTCCATGAGATTTCCCAGGCAAGAATACTGGAATGAATTACCAATTCTTTCTCCAGGGGATCTTCCCAACCCAGGGATCATTGGCAGGTGGATTTTTTACCACTGAACCACCAGGGAAGGCCTCTGTCTATTTTACACAAAGTATCAATAGTGTATATGCGTCAATCCCAAGCTCCTCCCACACCACCCATTCTCCCTTTGGTGTCCATATGTCTGTGTCTCTGTTTCTGTTTTGCAAATAAGATGATCTATACCATTTTTCTAGATTTCAAATAGGGGTATATTTTAGAGAAGTTGGGAATTCATTTCATGCCCAGATTTGTCCATTTTGTACATGACAGTGTGAGAATAAAAAGGACCCTGTACTATACCCATGAGGCTGTTCCCACCCAAGGTCATGTCTCCCAGACCCAGAGAAGCAACTTCTTCTATTTCAGAGGGGAGGGGGCATCCTAGAGCCTGGATAGGGTGCTTCCCTTTCTCAGCTTCTTATAGAAAGAGGCTCCCTTGCTGGCATATAGTAGGTACTCAATAAGCATTTTTCCAACAGATGGAAAAGAGAATGAATGAACAGCGTCTTCTCCAAGTTTATCTTCTTTACTGTCTATTGATTCAATTCCAGTGATGCCTTAATGGAATTAGGCCATTTAGGATTATTTATTAACAGGTCCAAAATTCCTTATTTGCAACTCCAATATCCAGACAGTTGGGAAAACAGAATTTTTTCACAACTTGTTTGGTATTTATTTGACCTCAGCTTATTTATTGCAGAGAAGAGCCAATTCTGACTCCAGTTAGTTGTTTCTTTTACTTTAACCTTTGCTTCTGGTTGCTTTTGTTCACTAAAAGGATACTGTTTATATATAATGGCCTGCCTCAGGGAACCCTGCCCCTCTGCCTGAATATCAAATCAAAGTGGTTTGTTTGGGACCCTGTCCACCTGTGGGTAGCTATAGGAAGGAAGACATTAACATATCCCTCCCTAGGACTTTCCATTTGAAGAGACATTTCCAAGATTAACAACCTTTTCACTTTATTTTCTCACCTCCCCTATCTCTGTTCTATAAAAGAACCTAGCATCCAGACTCCCATAGGGTGGTTATTTTGAGCCATTAGTCTGCCATCTTGGTCAGCTGACTTTAAAGTTGTATATCTGTTGCTGGCCAAAATCTTGGCTTTCTCTGCCCACCAAAGCCAAATAAAAATTATAGAGACAGAGTTTGGAGGAAATAGAAAGGTGGCCTTAATTCTCAGCTGGTGAAGCAGGGAACACAATAAGCTTATGCCTCAAGAATTGTGCTCCTCTTCATGAGAGATCTAGGGGCTTATGTAAGCAGGGGGCTCACAGTCAGGAGTTGGTGATGAGGAACCAAGGATCTTGTCAAAAACAGTCATAGGTTGGCATCAGTAACCCATTAATTCAGTCTGGCAGTTCAGTGGCTCTTGACCTTCTTTCTAATATGTAACTACAAGTGGAAGGGTGTTGTAAGGGAACACATCAGATACAGGATATATTTTGCATAGAGTCAAAGGAAAATAGGTGCAAAGTGTAGCTCCTGCAGAGTTAGGGGGCAGAAAAGCATACTTAGTTGCAGACATTCAGAGTTAGGAGCAGTTAAAGTGAAAAAAAAAAAACCAAGAAAGTTTCTTGCTCACTGTTCTCTTTATCTTCTTTGTTCTCAGGAAAGGGAAAAAAAAACCTCATTTCTCTTTTTTTCTTTTCACTGCAACACTTCTTGCCTCAACACCTTGTTTCTCAGTTAATTAACTTGTTGTGCAACGAGCAGAACAAACTTGTACTAGGTAAACATTCATTTGCATATTCAGATTGAAATTAGGATGAGAATCCTTATTACATTGTTTACTGTCTTATGTGAATGTTCTTAGGTTTGCTGCAGAAGTATTAATATGTGTAATGGTGGTGGTTAGGTCACTAATTTGTGTCTGACTCTTGTGACCCTATGGATTGTAGCCTGGCAAGCTCCTCTGTCTATGGGATTTCCCAGGAAAGAATACTGAAGTGAGTTGCCATTTCCTTTTCCAGGGGATCTTCCCGATGCAGGGATTGAACCTGAGTCTCTTGCATCGCAGGCAGATTCTTTATTGACTGAGCCACTAGGGAAGCCCAATATGTATAACAGTGGAATTATTTGCCTGTGTCCTCCTGGGATGATGTACTATATATACTATATACGCACCTCTTATTATGTCATGGCTGTTAAATGAGCAGAAACACCTACAAAATCACAATGAGCTATTACTATACTTCCATCATGTTAGTTAAAATAAAAAATGGTGATAAAATCAAATGTTGCCAAGGATGCAGAGGAACTGGATTACTCATTCATTGCTGGTGGAAATGTAAAGTGTAGCCACTCTGGTATATCTAATAACAGAGGTCTTCAAAAACAGATAGCTTCAAACATACAGCTCTAAAAACCTGGACTTGCTGACAGAATCAGCTTTTGATGATTTTGGCTTTTGGATCTTTCTTTCCCCTGTCCCCACCAGCAATTAGCAAAGTTACTTTGAAATTCTCATCAGCTTTTAAACCTTTATTTTAACAATCAAGCTCTAAGCAGCTCTAGAAAGGGCTGTGTCCTACGAATACAGAAAGTCCCGTACAAACGAACCTTCAAGCTGAGAACTTTCAAAGATGGAAACATGCATCTGGTTCCAACAAGGACATTGTGTCATCATCAAGCATGCATGAAATTGCAACATGCCCTCTGTCTCCTATTGCTGATGATCCTTCAACTCCATCATCTCCCTCATCTCCCTCCTCCAGTCAGTAACTCGATGCCAGCCTGTATATGCCAGCTGTGGTACTGTACTATTATACTTCTCAAGGTATTGCACTATAAGATTAAAACTGTTGATTTTTGTGCTTGTTTTTATGTATTATTTGCGTGAAAAGTATTATGAGTCTATTATAGTACAGTGCTATGTAAATCGACTCTGTTAGTTGGGTACCTAGGCTAACTTTGTTGGATTTACAAACTGGACTACCGAACACACTCTCAGAGTGGAACTCTTGCGTATGTTGGGAACTTACTTTAGACCTTTTTCCTTTACCTAGCGCTGGTTCCTCCATCAGTTTGTATTATAACCATCATAGGTCTGATGTTAATTCTACACTCTCATTAATGAATGCAATGGAGCCCATTGAAGTTGTAAAACATCTTCTGGAAGAGGAAGCCTAGATGTGGTTCTGCTCAGATACTTATGCAAAAAGCTCAAAGGCAGAAAATAAATAGAAGCTTTGACAGAAGAAAGAAGCTATTTATTTTTGCCCTCTTTTCAACCATACAAATATTTATGGACTGCATGTGGTATGTCAGGTACTGTCCTGGTTCTAGGATATAGGGCTGAGTCTACCGATTGTTGTTGTTCAGTCTCTCAGTCATATCCGACTCTTTGTGATCCCATGGACTGCAGCATGCCAGGCTTCCCTGTTCTTCACTGTCTCCCTGAGTTTGATCAGATTCATGTCCATTGAGTCAGTGATGCTATCTAACATCTCATCCTCTGTCACCCCCTTCTCTTCCTGCCTTCAATCTTCCAGGTCTTTTCCAATAATTCAGCTCTTTGCATCAGGTGGCCAAAATATTGGAGATTCAGTTTCAGCATCAGTCTTTCCAATGAATATTCAAGGTTGCTTTCCTTTAGGATTGACTAGTTTGATCTCCTTGTTGTCCAAGAGACTCTCAAGAGTCTTCTCCAGCACCACAATTTGAAAGCATCAAATTTGTTGCTCAACCTTCTTTGTGGTCCAACTCTCATATCCATACATGGCTGATGGAAAAACCACAGCTTTGACTGTATGGACATTTGATGGCAAAGTGATATTTCTGCTTTTTAACACACTGTCTAGGTTTATCATAACTTTCCTTCTAAAGAGCAAGTGTCTTTTTGATTTCATGACTACAGTCACCATCTACAGTGGTTTTGAAGCCCAAGAAAAGAAACTGTGTCACTGTTTCCACTTTTTCCCCTTTTATTTGCCATGAAGTGATGGGACCGGATACCAAGATCTTAGTTTTTTTTTTTTTTCTTTTGATGTTGAATCTATTGATTATTCTTTGTTTTCCAGAGTCTACCATGAGCTAAGTGGTTATTAAGGAGTGTGACTCCCTACTTCTATTTATTGAATAAGAGAGGGAGTGCGTTGGGTGAGATGCTGATGAGCTAGGAATGCGTGGGAGGGAAGAAAGGGCTCAGGTCTTCCTATTTGAGTTTCATGCTAAGTTGAACTGACCTCCATACCTTGGAGTCAACAGCAGCAGACCAAATCATCAAGAAAGGGAAATTAGGAAGGAATAGTTAGCTCAATTCAGAGCAAGAAGAGTAAAGAGGAGGGATTTTTCCTACCTGACCATAACAACCTACTACAAAGGAAGGACATAGTCATACAACCAGCGTGACACCAGTGTAGGAATTAATAGACCCATGGGGCAGAGTAAAGGGCTTAGAGAAAGACTCAATAGGTGACTGTGTGTGCATGTGCTAAGTCATTTCAGTTTGTCCAATGCTAAGTCATTTCAGTTTGTCCAACTCTATGTGATCCTATGGACTGTAGCTCACCAGGTTCCTCTGTCCATGGGATTTTCCAGGCAGGAATACTGGAATGGGTTGCCATGCCCTTCTCCAGGGAATCATCCTGACCCAGGGATCAAACCCATGTCTCATATATCTCCTGCATTGATCGGCAGATCCTTTACCATTGGGGGCACCTGGGAAGCCCCAGTAGATGATTGGTGGTTGTGGTGGTTTAGTCGCTCAGTTGTGTCCAAGTCATGCGACCCCATGGACTATAGCCTGCTAGACTTAAAGGACAAACATGGTTGCTGGAGGGAAAGGATGGAGGAGGCGACAGTTAGGGAGTTTGGAATGGACACATATACATTGCTATATTTAAAGTGGATAACCAACAAGGACTTATAGCACATGGAACTCTGCTAAACATTATGTGGCAGCCTGGATGGAAGGAGAGTTTTCAGGGGAATGGATACATATGTATGGTTGAGTACCTTTCTGTTCACCTGAAATGATTACAACATTATTAATTGGCTATACCTCAGTACAAAATTAAAAGGTTTAAAACATTTAAAAAAAATATTTAAAAGGTATACAGTAAGATAGTAACTGTATACCATATTAAAAAAAAGAGTAGGCAAATAAAACATTTGATGAAACAAATGTGGTATTAAGGAGTACTTTAAGAGTACCTCTTAAAGAAAGAAAGTGATGCAAAGACTAAGTCAGAAGGCATGAGCACGCTATGTGTACACAGCAGCCATGTCATTCTAAACTGATCACCCATTGGTAACACCTAGTATGGCCCCATTCTGGCCCTACGTGTCATTTCCCAAAATATGCAGATAAAATTTAGATATCTAGCAGGCTAATAGGTGAGCTACTGCTGTGGCCAGGTATACATGTTCCTCTGTCTCTCTGATGAAGCAAGTATGTGAGTTGGTTCCAGATACCCTCTATCTGTTGGAACCTCTCTGGTCTTCTTGGCCACATTACAGAGGGGAAGGTGCATGCAACAGAGAGAAGACATGCCAATATTGCATAATCCAGTATGGAGCAAGTATGAACTTTCCATCCTCTGGCACCTTTGTGTGTGTGCTAACTCACTTCAGTCGTGTCTGACTCTTCACGACCCTATGGACTGTGGGCAGCCAGGCTCCTCTGTCCATGGGATTCTCCAGGCAAGAATACTGGAGCAGGTTGCCATGCCCTCCTCCAGGGGATCTTCCCGGCCCAGGGATTGAACTCGCGTCTCTTATGTCTCCTGCACTGGCAGATGGGTTCTTTACCACTAGCACCACCTGGGAAGCCTGGGAACTTTAATTTACATGGGCTAATTTACTCCCCATGCTTCTTGCTGCTTTTTTAAATGGACTTAAGCCTTGGAATTAGACCATCTTAATTTGGTCTGTGACCCCTTCTGTTCAGTGTCCTTCAGAATTCCTTACCTGGTAATATTTGGGCCTACTTTTGCCTCAGGATAATAACCCACTGTACTCGTGGCTGATATTAAGACTGTGATTTACAAACTTGTCTATGAACTTTTTCACTTGCCTTCTTTCTTATGCTTATATGCTGCCCCTTAGTCAGCTGGGTTCCCTCCATCAAAGTTGGCCCTTTCCTCAGGTGATGAAATTTTCTTTCTTCTATACACTGTCTCCTTTGCCAAAACTTATCTGTTTGTGTCTCATTCTATCTATCATCTTGATGCTGTTATCTCTAGTTTAAGGTTGTAGACTCAACCTTCAAAAATGTGCTGCTTAGCTATTTAACGGAGAAGGCAATGGCACCCCACTCCAGTACTCTTGCCTGGAAAATCCCATGGGCAGAGGAGCCTGGTAGGCTGCAGTCCATGGGGTCTCTAAGAGTCGGACATGACTGAGCGACTTCACTTTCACTTTTCACTTTCATGCATTGGAGAAGGAAATGGCAACCCACTCCAGTGTTCTTTCCTGGAAAATCCCAGGTTCGGGGGAGCCTGGTGGGCTGCCGTCTATGGGGTCACACAGAGTCGGACACGACTAAAGTGACTTAGCTTAGCTTAGCTTAGCTATTTAAACCTGTTGTTTGGAGTACACTGCCACCAAGTGGCAGTGGAACCTCAAGTGTGACTGTCTATCCATCCATGAAGGAGTGAAGAAAGGGAGATGACGGGGGATCTAATGGTAGAGCCAGAAACTCTTGGCCAGTAACTGATTAGATAGCTACAGAGAAAGCTGGTGGCAACGAAAGCTCAAAGGCAAGGACCCAAGACTTAAACAGAAAAGAACTTTGGTCTTCTATAAGTAGACATGGAAATAAATGCCACCAGCTTCACCTTGTCCTTGACAGCTGTTTTTGATGATTATAGACCATGGGTTCAAGGCAGATGCTAAGTAGATAGACCTTCTCTCTTTACTTCAACCAGACAACTGTGCTTTTCTGTTTTATACATTAAGATGCCATATACATTTTCATTTATTTAAAAGATTCTATAATTTTTAAAGGGACTGTTCTGTTCAGTTCAGTCACTCAGTCATGTCCAACTCTTTGTGATCCCATGGAATTCAGCACTCCAGGCTTTCCTGTCCTTCACCAACTCCTGGAACTTGCTCAGACTCATGTCCATCGAGTCAGTGATGCCAGCCAACCATCTCATCGTCTGTTGTCCCCTTCTCCTCCTGCCTTCAATCTTTCCCAGCATCAGAGTCTTTTCCAGTGAGCCAGTTCTTCCCATCAGGTGGCCAAAGTATTGGAGTTTCAGGTTCAGTGTCAGTCCTTCCAATGAATATTCAGGACTGATTTCCTTTAGGATGGACTGGTTTGATCTCCTTTTAGTCTAAGGGACTTGTGAGAGTCTTCTCCAACACCACAGTTCAAAAACATCAATTCTTCAGTGCTCAGTTTTCTTCATGGTCCAACTCTTACATCCATACATGACTACTGGAAAAACTATAGCTTTGACTAGATGGACTTTGTTGGCAAAATGATGTCTCTGCTTTCTAATACACTGTCTAGATTTGTCATAACTTTCCTTCCAAGGAGTATGTGTCTTTTAATTTCATGGCTGCAATCACCATCTGTAGTGATTTTGGAGCCCAAGAAAATAAAGTCTGTCACTATTTCTACTGTTTCCCCATCTATTTGCCATGAAGTGATGGGACCAGATGCCATGATCTTAGTTTTTTGAATGTTGAGTTTTAAGCCAGCTTTTTCACTCTCTCTTTTCACTTTCATCAAGAAGGTCCTTAGTTGATCTTCACTTTCTGCCGTATCCCCAGGTGGCTCAGTGGTAAAGAATCCACCTGCCAATGCAGGAGAGAAAAGAGACTCAAGTTCAATCCCTGGGTTGGGAAGATCTCCTGGAGAAGGAAATGGCAATCCACTCCAGTATTCTTGCCTGGGGAATTCCATGGAGAGAGAAGCCTGGAGGGCTATAGTCCATGGAGTCTCAAAGAGTTGGATTCGACTGATCTACAGAGCACAACTTCTTCTGCCATAATGGTGATGTCATCCTTAAGGGACTGTTACTATGTTTCAAATGCTTCTCAGAAGTTGTCTCTTCCATACTTGAGATATTACTATTAAAATTATAAATACTAGCTTATCCCTATTGACTCAACTCTGTGGAGGGTGGCCTACTGGACAGGGAGAAGGAGAGGCAAAGAGTTTGGAGACTGAAAATGAAGGAGAGGACATGGAAGACCCCCAGGAGCAACAAGAAAGTGCTAGAAGGAGGAGCTGAGAGTAAGGACAAGCACCACGGGAGGCCCTGCACTCTTCCATTTGAATGAACATAGAGTTTTAGGCACACCTAAAACTCCCTGGAATTTGTTTGGCTTCACCCGTATAACACAATAAAGATCCTAATGAATTCAAGGGAAAGTCCAAGTTAAATGATGATGTCAATGATGACGAAGCTACTATATTGATGACTCTGACACTTAACTGAACGTGTACAATGAATTAGGCATTGCTTTCTCATCCTAAGTTAGATCCCCAGAACCAACCATCTACCTCCCATGGTGGAGGCCTAGTGATCAGGGCCAACAAACTACACGCTTCTGGTTCAAAGAATGACTTAACAATGGTGTCTTTCTTCAAAGAAAATATGCAAGGATAAATGTCAGAAGAACTGTTTGGCTTGAGCAAATGAAGAAGACCAACTGCTCCCAAGTCAGAGGGCCAGGGATGGCTCTAACAGATATCCCAAATGGCTAGGTGAGCCCCAGGAAAGCTGGCCAAAACCTAGGAGGAAATAGTGCTGTCCAAGTTAACAAAGAGGTAGGTTTGGGGCAGCAAATGTCTTCAGGAAACTAGGTGTTGTCAAGTTAACGGGAAAATGTCAACTCATGGGACCACATCTGTAAAGGATTTGTAATTAAGATCAAAAGCCACCAGTGACTAATTCAAAGTCATTGCCACATATTCCTTGGCAGGTAAGTGTCTAGTCCAGGAGACACCTCCAGGCACTCAGTGTCCAACTCCAGAACTTGAAAAGGTATCCCCGACTTGGGATAGTTCCATGTGAACCAACTGTTCAGGAACCTGCTAGAATGGGAGCTTTCACAGGGCAAAGGAGTTTTTGTTGTTGTTAGTGTTGGCTTCATTCACAGATGCATGCCATGTGATAGGATAATTCCTTGTGGGTGACAGGTGTTCAATACGCATTATCGAGCCAGGTAGATCATTGCCCAAGGCCACCTGTGTTTTACAGTAAAACTAGTACTTAACCACTGCCCTGCATAGATAGTGCCGCCATCATATTTTTTTACTGTGTCACATCTCAGTACAGATTTGCCAGCAAAGATGTTCTACTGCTGTGTGCCTATTACTTCAATCGATATTATTGGTTGCTTTGCTTATTTATTAATATAGTCCTTGGTGGATTATTAGCCCATCTCACCATTGCCAGTTACTCTTTTAAGCAGCCATGGGGCTGTCTATGTGGTTAATACATCCACCATCCTTAAAAGTAGGGAGACAGAGAATTGCCTCCAGCATCCTTCTGCCTCCATCCTTATGAAAGCATTCCCCTGTGGCTGAAGAGATGAAGTGCAGAAGCAGTGGGAAGCAGAAGCTGGCTTCAGGTCCTACCTTTGCCACTCATGGGACCCTTAAGTCCCCAGATCACAGACACCTTCTGGGAAAAAAAGGCGGTTAGACCAAGCAGTTTCTGAGAGTCCATGATTCATCGCCCCCCATCCTGATGTGCCCCAGCTTCACGTGCCCCAGGTTCCCATCCAAGGCTGGCCATCCTGCTCAGAGCCTCCTGACCCTCACGAAACTCAGCTTCCTGCTTGCTACATCTAAAGAATGTTTTCAGTTGGAGACCATGCTCACAGCTGGAGAAGGAAATGGCAACCCATTCCAGTATTCTTGCCTGGAGGATCCCAGGGACAGAGGAGCCTGGTGGGCTTCCGTCTATGGGGTCACACAGAGTCGGACACGACTGAAGCAACTTAGCATGCATGCATGCATTGGAGAAGGAAATGGCAACCCACTCCAGTATTCTTGCCTGGAGGATCCCAGGGACAGAGGAGCCTGGTGGGCTTCCAGAGTCTATGGGATCTCACAGAGTCGGACACGACTGAAGCGACTTAGCATGCATGCATGCATGCTCACAGCAAACCATCATCCATCCTTACATGGTCTCCTGCTTGTTTTATCTATTTGTTCCCTTTTACTTCTACTATTCCCCGTTTCTATTTCCTCTCCCATAGGCACTCACCCAAGTATTTTGAAATATGTCCATGAATACATATTTTTATGCCTTATAAAACACATTGTATTGTTTGTGTATTTTTATTTATTCATGGCTGTGCAAGGTTTTCATTGCTGCACACAGGCTTTCTCTAGCTGCAGCAAGGGGACTTCTCATTGCACTGGCTTCTCTTGTTGCAGAACACAGGCTCTAGAGTACATGGGCTCAGTAGTTGTGGCACATGGCCTAAGTTGCTTGGGCATGTGGGATCTTCCCAGACCAAGGATCGAATCCATGACCCTGAATTGGCAGGTGGAGTCCTAACCACTGGACCACCAGGGAAGCCCCATTTTTAAATTAGCATTAATTTTATGTTTTTGTTTTCACTTTGTTATATTTTTAAACTCTCACTGAGTTTTTTTTTTTTTTTTTTAACCTCTTTGGCTGTGTCTTGTCTTCGTTGCAGCAGGTAGGACCTTTACTGCATCATTCAGAATCTTTTCAAATTGGTGCATGGACTCCCTAGTTGTGGAGTGCAGGCTCAGTAGTCATGGCTCGAAGGCTTAATTAGCCCATGGCCTGTGGGATCTCTGTTCCCCAACCACGGATCAAGCCCTCATTCATTGCACCGAAAGGCAGATTCTTAGCCATTGGGCCACAAGGGAAGTCCCTGACTATTGTTTTAATTTACATTTTTTATTTATGGATTTGAATATTTTTTCATATACACATAGCATTTATATTTTCCATTCTGTGAGTCACCCATGACATCTTTTACCCATTTTTAGGCAGGTGTGTTCTGTTTTTTCTGATGAGTTTCAGGAATCCCTTATGTATCCTGGACAACTCCTGTTATTTTCAGACATCAATGTTTTTTTCTCTGAGACTATTATCTTTCTGATGATTTTTCTATGGTGTCTCTTTTGAGCAGAAATTCTCCATTTCTATGTAACCAGTACGTACCATTTTTAACCCTGTGGCTTATCCTTTTCTATGTTTTATTCAAGTTGTTTGCCAATTCTATACCATACAAATATCCTTCTACATTTTCTTCTAGTAAGTTTATGGTTTCACCTCTCCTATTTGCATTCTTAGGCCATCTGGATTCCACCTCTATCAGTTCAGTTCAGTTCAGTCACTCAGTCGTGTCCGACTCTTCGAGACCCCACGAATCGCAGCACGCCAGGCCTCCCTGTCCATCACCAGCTTCCGGAGTTCACTCAGACTCACATCCATCGAGTCAGTGATGCCATCCAGCCATCTCATCCTCTGTTGTCCCCTTTTCCTCCTGCCCTCAATCCCTCCCAGCATCAGAGTCTTTTCCAAGGAGTCAACTCTTCGCAAGAGGTGGCCAAAGTACTGGAGTTTCAGCTTTAGCATCATTCCTTCCAAAGAGATCTCAGGGCTGATCTCCTTCAGAATGGACTGGTTGGATCTCCTTGCAGTCCAAGGGACTCTCAAGAGTCTTCTCCAACACCACAGTTCAAAAGCATCAATTCTTCAGTGAAAGTGTTTATAGTGTAAAGTGCTAGCCAATCTTTATTTCTACCCATGACTTGAATGAGATGTCCCAACACAATATCCGAAACAATCCATCTTTTCCTCATTGATTTAGGGTATCACCAATCACCTATCACCTGGAGAAGGAAATGGCAGGTGAGTCTGTGAGTCTCTTTCTGTTTTGTAAGTTCATTTGTATCATTTCTTTTCAGATTCCACAATAAGGATTGTCATACAGTATTTCTCCTTCTCTGTCTGACTTACTTCACTCAGCATGACAATCTCTAGGTCCACCCCTGTTGCTGCAAATGGCATTAGTTCATTCTTTTCTAATGGCCGAGTGATATTCTATCGTATATATGTATCACACCATCTTTATCCATTTCTCTGTCGGTGCTTCCATGTCCTGGCTTTGTAAACTTACTGTATAACTTAATGCATAATATAATCTGTTTCTCTGTCTCCAAACTCCCTGTTTACCCATGATCCATATTTGATACTTCCTATGTGTTTTGTCTACATCTTGAGCTACCAGCTTATTTTACTTCTATGCTTAACACTTCTTATGGGTTCATTCATCCTGCTTTTCTTTTTTTTTTAGGATTAGACTTTATTCTTAAATAATTAAGCAAGCACCCATTACCACAGACGTCTGCTTTCCCATCTTTACAATGAGTAAGAAGTTTTGCCACACTTGTCACTCAGGAATTCAGCTTCAGGTATTTTCAAGAACCACAGGATTGGAAATCATTGAGATGTGAGTGGGTTAAGAGAAGCAAAGGGAGAGATATTCAGTGGTTGCTATAAGCTTTGTAATACGTGGACTGTGGCAGTTTGTTTAAAGAGGGATGAATTTGGCCTTGGAGTCAGATTCAAACTCACTTGGATTCAACTTGAATTAGAACCTTGACTCTATCTGCCACTAAATGTGGGCAGACTGTTTAATTAAATGCAGCTTCTTTTCTTCATCCGTTAAAAATAGCACCAATAGTGTTTTTGTTTCTGGAACTTTCTTGGAACATGGGGTAACATAGCAGAGACAGAGGCAATAGAACCCAAAAAGATTGGAGTCTGAATGTTTCAAAGAAAAGAACTTCACACAGATGTCGTGTTTAATGGTTCCAAAGCTTTTGAAACTCCATCCCCTCTCATTTCCACCAGCACCTGTATCCTACAATTGTTGACATTCGGCTGCTAAGTCCTGTCTGATTCTTTGCGACCCCATGGACTGCAGTATGCCAGGCTCCCCTGTCCTTTACTATCTCCCAGAGTTTGCTCAGATTCATGTCCATTGAGTCAGTGATGCTAGCTAAACATCTCATTCTCTGCATCCCTCTTCTCCCTTTGCCTTCAGTCTTTCCTAGCACCAGGGTCTTTTCCAATGAGTCAGCTCTTTGCATCAGATGGCCCAAGTATTGGAGCTTCAGCTTCAGCATCAGTCCTTCCAATGCATATTCAGAGTGGATTTCCTTTAGGATTGAGTGGTTTGATTTCCTTGCAGTCCAAGAGACTCTCAAGAGTCTTCTCCAGCACCACAGTTTGAAAGCATCAATTCTTTGGCACCCAACCTTCTTTATAGTTCAAAGAGATCAAATTGCCAACATCTGCTGGATCATTGAAAAAGCAGGAGAGTTCCAGAAAAACATCTACTTCTGCTTTATCGACTATGCCAAAGCCTTTGACTATGTGGATTGCAATAAACTGTGGAAAATTCTGAAAGAGATGGGAATACCAGACCACCTGACCTGCCTCTTGAGAAACCTGTATGCAGGTCAGGAAGCAACAGTTAGAACTGGACATGGAACAACAGACTGGTTCCAAATAGGAAGATGAGTACGTCAAGGCTGTATATTGTCACCCTGTTTATTTAACTTATATGCAGAGTACATCATGAGAAACACTGGGATGGAGGAAGCACAAGCTGGAATCAAGATTGCCAGGAGAAATATCAATAATCTCAGATATGCAGATGACACCACCCTTATGGCAGAAAGTGAAGAGGAACTCAAAAGCCTCTTGATGAAAGTGAAAGAGGAGAGTGAAAAAGTTGGCTTAAAGCTCAACATTCAGAAAACTAAGATCATGGCATCTGGTCCCATCACTTAATGGGAAATAGATGGGGAAACAGTGGACACAGTGTCAAACTTTATTTTTCTGGGCTCCAAAATCACTGCAGATGGTGACTGCAGCCATGAAATTAAAAGATGCTTACTCCTTGGAAGGAAAGTTATGACCAACCTAGATAGCATATTCAAAAGCAGAGACATTACTTTGCCAACAAAGGTCCGTCTAGTCAAGGCTATGGTTTTTCCAGTGGTCATGTATGGATGTGAGAGTTGGACTGTGAAGAAAGCTGAGGGCCGAAGAATTGATGCTTTTGAACTGTGGTGTTGGAGAAGACTCTTGAGAGTGCCTTGGACTGCAAGGAGATCCAACCAGTCCATCCTCAAGGAGATCAGTCCTGGGTGTTCATTGGAAGGACTGATGTTGAAGCTGAAACTCCAATACTTTGTCCACCTGATGCGAAGAGCTGACTCATTTGAAAAGACCCTGATGCTGGGAAAGATTGAGGGCAGGAGGAGAAGGCGATGACAGAAGATGAGATGGTTGGATGGTATCACCGGCTTGATGGACAAGGGTTTGGGTAGACTCCAGGAGTTGGTGATGGACAGCGAGGCCTGGTGTGCTGCAGTTCATGGTGACGCAAAGAGTCGAACATGACTGAGCGACTGAACTGAACTGAACTTCTTTATGGTCCAATTATAACATCCATACATAACTACTGGAAAAACCATAGCTTTGATTATATGGACCTTTGTTAGTGAAGCAATGTCTCTACTTTTTAATACACCATCTAGATTTATCATAGCTTTCCTTCCAAGGAGCAAGCATCTTTTCATTTCATGGCTGCAGTTACTGTCTGAAATGATTTTGGAGCCCAAGAATATAAAATCTGTCACTGCTTCCACTTTTCCCCCTTCTATTTACCATGAAGTATCCTGCAATACACACAACTAAAGCAGCAAGAGAATGAGTTTTCCATATAACCTTTTTAAAAGAAATGAATAAAGAGATATCTCAAGTAAATAGAGTCAGGAGACCCTGTGATGATAGCAGAAACCATTAGGAAGAAGAAAGAAAGACTCCTTTGCTCTTCTGGTAAGAAGCCATGAACTGCCTGCTTACTGTAGCCCTCTCAACTTTCCTTTCCCCACTATAAAAGTGCTCTCCTTCCCTGGCTGTGTGGAGACTTGCTCATGGCTCACTGTGGTTGCAGACACTGAGTTGCAATTCCTTGCTAATCTTCAATAAACCCACTTTTCCTGCAAGAAAAAACTGGCAGTCTATTTATTTTAGGTCAACATTTTGATGGCCAGTATGGGGATCCAGAGAAGAGCCAATGATTCTGTGACTGGTGAGTAAACTTGTGCAGTATTCACCCTGAGCTCATTTTGCTCCTGCTTTCCACACTAACTCTGGAGTTGAAAGGTTCATCTTTTTCCTGAAGCTGAGCATCTGGCCTCTTTGTGTTTTGAATTCTCCAGGTTTAGATTTCATCTTCTGGTTAAGGCTAGGTTCTGTATGTGAGTACATGTTTGGCAATTTGGTCTGATTTTGAAATCAGACTGTTTCACTGGAACTGGCTAGCCTTTGACCCATTCCTTCAGGAACAGAGGCTATTTCATTGGAACTATGCAACTTCAGTCTCGGGCCTATTCATTTGTAATAGGGGCTGGTCTATGGGAACCAGGCTTAGAAAACGTCAGTCTGGCTCTGGGACCAAGCTGTTCCCTTATAACCGGCTGGTATTAAGCCTGAAGTGTGTTTGAACTATTGGAGTTGCACAGTATTTTCCCTATTTGAATTGTTTAAACTGAGATTAAGCTATTTAATCTGTTTGAAAATTATTCTTTTACTGAAGAGAAAATCTGCTGAAAATGGGATCCTAATTATCTAAACATTTTGAGGGCACCCCCTTCCACAGTTACCCTTGTCATTGTTCAGTCGCTAAGTCATGGACTGCAACATGCCAGGCTTCCTTGTCCTTCACTATCTCCTGGAGTTTGCTCAAACTCGTGTCCATTGAATTGGTTATGCCATCCAACCATCTCATCCTCTGTTGTCCCCTTCTTCTCCTGCCCTCAATTTTTTCCAGCATCAGGGTCTTTTCCATGAGTCTGCTCTTTGTATCAGGTGACCAAAGCATTAGAGCTTCAGTTTCAGCATCAGTCCTTCCAATGAATATTCGGGTTGACTTCCTTTACAATTGACTGGTTTGATCTCCTTGCAGTCCAAGGGACTCTCAAGAGTCTTCTCCAGTACCACATTTTGAAAGCATCAATTCTTTGGCACCCAGCCTTCTTTATGGTCCAACTATCACATCCATACATGACTACTGGAAAAGTCATAGCTTTAACTATATGGCTCTTTGTTGGCAAAGTGGTGTCTCTGCTTTTTAATATGCTTTCTAGGTTTGTCATAGCTTTTATTTCAAGGAGCAAGTGTCTTTTAACTTTATGGCTGCCTACTCCAGTACTCTTGCCTGGAAAATCCCATGGATGGAGGAGCCTGGTGGGCTGCAGTCCATGGGGTTGCTGAGAATCGGACACGACTGAGTGACTTCACTTTCACTTTTCACTTTCATGTAGTGGAGAGGGAAATGGCAACCCACTCCAGTGTTCTTGCCTGGATAGTCCCAGGGACGGGGGAGCCTGGTGGGCTGCCGTCTATGGGGTCACACAGAGTCGGGCACAACTAAAGTGACTTAGCATAGCATAGCATTAGCATTATATATTTAATAACCACAATCTTTCTAATGCACATTTCTAATTAAATGGACCACCCTAACATATCAACGGCCATTATGGAGAAATTTCCAAATCTCCTAAACTTACTTTTCTTAAAGTTGAATTGGACACCATAGTTCTAAAATTTCCAAAACTGAATGGAGTACCTATTTAGATTGGTATTTTGAAAATTACAAACTTATCTAAAGCCTAAAATTGCCTTTATGCAAAATAAAGTTTTAAGATTACCTGAGACAAACTAACAAAGGTAAGTGGATCCTGAAACCTCAGACTGTTTCGTTAGCTTCTTTGTCTAAGGATCCATCTCTGGTGCCATCTTCTTTGTTTTCTATGCTGCCTAACCCTCCTCTATACCTTTAGTTCCCCCTTACTAACTCTCTCCCTGAACTTTTTATCTGAAATTCTTCCCACTTGCAAGTCCCCTGAATTTATCAGAGACTGTCATTTAAAACAAAGACTTCTGAGGATCCAGAAGCTGAACTCTTGATTTCTTATACTCAGGACTAAAGCTAAACTCTAGCCATGGTCACAATTTTCCCCAAAGTAACAAAAGATCCTTACAGATTTACTGAGGAATTTAATATAGTTATTCAGGTTTATCAACCTGGTTTCTCGGACATATATCAGCTAGTTTATATGCTTGTCAGTGAAGGCCAGCCAAAGTAATTGATGAAAACCACTAATGGGGATTTCCTGGTAAATCATGGTAAAGAATATGTGTGCCAATGCAGGAGACACGGGTTCAATCCCTGGTCCAGGAAGATCCCACATGCCTCGGAGCAACTAAACCCATGCACCACAACTACTAAGCCTGTGCTTTAGAGCCCGGGAACCACTACTACTGAGTTCATGCACCACCACTGCTGAAGTCCATGCACCCTGGAGCCTGTGCTCCACAAGAGGAGCCATTGCAATGAGAAACCCGTGTACTGCAGCAAAGCATAGCCCCTGCTCTCTGCAACAAGAAAAAAGCCCTCGCGGCAACAGAGACCCAGCACAGCAGTGAAGACCCAGCGAAGGCAAAGATAAATAGGTACATAAAATTATTAAAAAAAAGAAAACCACTAATGGTGAATATCATGAAAGGTCTAGAACTACAACCAAAAGACCTGCCCGCTAACTTTTATGATGAGGCTCAAGCGACCTCACTGGGCAATTGCTGGGATTTTCCAAAGCCTGTGGATCGAAACAAAATTTAGACTTCTTCACAAAAATATGACGAGCCTGTTCATGGCAGATAACCTCTGACTCCTCATGGTGATGTACAAGAGGCTTCTGTGGATGACAGTGACTTCTCATGGTTCACTGATGGTTCTTATTTAAAGGAACAGTACTGGGCAAGGGATGTTATTATAGCTCCTTTTGATGTTGTTGAGGCTGCATTTTACCTATAGCTACTTAAGGCCAACAAGCTGAATTATACATTGCTATACAGGCTTGTGGGCTCCCCTGGTGGCTCAGTGGCAAAAGAACCCACCTACCAAAGCAGGAGATTTACAGGAGATATGGGTTTGATTCCTGGATTGGGAAGAGCCCCTGGAGAAGGAAATGGCAACACATTGCAGTATTATTGCCTGGAAAATCCCATGGAGAGAAGAGCCAATTGTCTACAGTCCATGGGTCCCAAAGAGTCGGACACAACTTAGTGACTAAATGACAAAAACAACAGCACAGGCTTGTACTTTAGTGAAGGACAAAACTGCCAATATTTATACTGATAGTAGTTATGATTTTGGAGTACCTCAGGATTTCAGAATATTGTGGAAACAACGTGGTTTCCTTACTTCCAGAAGAAATAAAATTAAAAATTGTTTCTTTGGTCAGGAATTATTAGATGCGATATTTTACTGAATGCTTTATCCAGTATTAAGATTCTGGTGAATTCTAAACTTGGCTCTCTGAAAGCTAAAGGAATATGCCTTGCTGATATTTTCACAAGGAATGCTATCTTTAAATGGATCAACATCAGGAAAACCTGTCATGGTGCAAAGGGATATTTCTTTAAATGATAACTTAGAAAAACTGGCTAAAGAAGCCCAACAGTTGGCCTTAGAAAAGGAAAAACAAGATTGGAAATTCAATTGTTGGTTTGATAAAAAGAGAAAACTCAGGTTTGAACCAAAAGGATCCACTCCTAACTGGAGACTCTAAAATTCTTGTTTCTCACCATTTTATGTGCATTAAACCATTGGTCTACTGACAAAATGATAGCATTCGTGAATTAGTATTGCTGAGAGAACATTAAAAATGACGCAAAAATGACTTATCTCACTTGTTCAACAATACAATCCAGGGAAGGCTGTTTCTGCTACTCCTGGACATTTAAAATTGCTTACTTAACCATTCATAGTCTGGCAAAAAGATTTCATACAACTTTCTCCATCTTATGGCTACAAATATGTTTTAGTATCATCTGTACATTTTCACGCTGGACTGAGAAACCTTTCCTTACAGAGAGGCTATTGACTCTTTTGTGGCTAAAGTCTTTTCAGAAAAGATTAGCCTTACTTGGGAGGTCCTCTCAAACTTCATAGTAAATGAGGAAACCATTATATTTGTCAAATACTTCAATAAGTCTGCACTGTTTGGCTGGTTATCGACATTTTCAATGTGCTTCCCACCCTCAATCCTCTGGTTTAGTTTTACACACTAATGGTGCTATTCACACATTTGTCCTTTCCTTTAAGATCTGGAACAAGACAAGAATGTCCACTCTCTCCAGTTTTATTCAAAATAGTTTTGGAAGTCCTAGCCATGGCAATCAGAGAAGAAAAAGAAATAGAAGGAATCCAAATTGGAAAAGAAGTAGAACCATCACTGTTTGCAGATGACATGATACTATACATAGAAAATCTTAAAGATGCTACCAGAAAGCAAAGAGATCATCAATTAATTTGGTAAAGTTGCAGGATATAAAATTAATACACAGAAATTTTCTTGCATTCCTACACACTAAGAATGAAAGATCAGAAAGAGAAATTAAGGAAACAGTCTCCTTTACCATCACATCAAAAATAATAAAATACCTAGGAATGAACCAACTAAGGAGGCAAAAGACCTGTACTCAGAAAACTATAAGGTGAAAGCAATCAAAGGTTACACAAACAGATGGAGACCTACATCATGTTCTTGGGTTGGAAGAGTCAATATTATCAAAATGACTATACTACCCAAAGTAATCTACAGATTCAATGTAATTCCTATCAAATTATCAATAGCTTTTTTTTTTCCCCAACAGAATAAGAACAAAAAATTTTACAATTTGTATGGAAACACAAAACATCCTGAATAGCCCAAGTAATCTTGAGAAAGAAGAATGGAGCTGGAGGAATCAGGCTCCTTGCCTTCAGATTATACTACAAAGCTACAGTAATCAAGACAGTATGGTACTGGCACAAAAACAGAAATATAGACCAATGGAATAGGACAGAAAGCTCAGAGATAAACCCATGCACTTCTGGCCAACTAATCTATGACAAAGGAGGCAAAAATATACAATGGAGAAAAGACAGTCTCTTCAATAAGTGATGCTGGGAAAACTGGATGCTGCTGTTGCTGCTAAGTCGTTTCAGTTGTGTCCGACTCTGTGCGACCCCATAGATGGCAGCCCATCAGGCTCCCCCGTCCCTGGGATTCTCCAGGCAAGAACACTGGAGTGGGTTGCCATTTCCTTCTCCGATGCATGAAAGTGAAAAATGAAAGTGAAGACGCTCAGTCGTATCCGACTCTTCGCGACCCCATGGACTGCAGCCCACCAGGCTCCTCCATCCATGGTATTTTCCAGGCAAGAGTACTGGAGTGGGGTGCCATGGCCTTCTCTGGGAAAACTGGATAGCTACATGTAAAAGAATGAAATTAGAACATTCTTCAGTACCATACACAAAAGTAAACTCAAAGTGGATTAAAGACCTAAATGTAAGGCCGGATACTACAAAAGTTAGAGGAAAACATAGGCAGAACACTCTCTGACATAAAGTGCAGCAAAATCTTTTCTGATCCACCTCTGAGAGTAATGAAAATAAAAACAAAAATAAAAATACTTGAAAGCTCTCGTACTGCAAAGGAAACGCTAAACAAAATGAAGAAAACAACCCATAAAACTGGAGAAAATATTTGCAAATGAAGTGACAGACAAAGGATTAATCTTCAAAATATGCAAACAGCTCATGAAGCTCAATATCAAAGAAACAAATGGGACATCCCCTGGTGGTCCACTGGGTAAGATTCCATGCTCCCAGTACAGGGGGCCCGAGTTTGATCCCTGGTCAGGAAACTAGATCCCTCGGGAATGCTGAGACTAAGGAGTCCACATGTCATGATGAAGATCATGCTAACTTCAACTAAGACCCAGTGCAGCCAAAACAAATAAATAAATAAAAACAAGTGTCACTTCTCCAGTACCTAGTGTAAAATCTTCCTTTTGTGGAGTTGTTTGAAACCAACAGTGTTTCTCATCTTTTAAAAACACAAAAAATTAATTTTGCATTTCATGTATTTTCAAGAAAACCATTATACCCTTAAGCCTGGGCTCAGTGGACAGCAGTCAAGGAGTCCACACACTTGGATGGGGAAAGAAATCACAGTGTTGTTTTCACCAATGTTTAATGGAAATTTAGAGTTTCTTTCTGGTACAAATGTGGGCCACGAACCATAGTGATATTACCTGTACATGGAACCTAGTTGTTGCAGGAAGGGAGATCCTTTCCAGGGCCAGAGAATGGGCTTCTGTCTAACACTTGGAAATGAACTGTCTGAGGGAAGCACATGCTGACAAAGCAAAAGACTTTTTTGGGAAGAGGTGCCCAGGCAGAGAGGGAAAGGGAACCCAGGAGAACTACTCTGCCCTGTGGCTCGAAGTCTCAGGTTTTATAGTAATGAGGTTAGTTTCCTGGTTGTCTCTGGCCAGTCATCTTGCTTGACTCATATTTAGTCTGACTCAGAGTACTTTCAGGTGACACACATATCTCTCAGCCAAGATGGATTTCAGCATGAGGATTTCTGGGAGGTAGGCAAGACATACCTTCTCCTCCCTCCTCCTTTTGTCCCCTCTTGAATTCTCCTGGCTGGTTTTCAGTGGCAGCACCTTTGACCATTTCTGTCACTGGTTCTCTGACATCACCATTCCTTATGGCTATGGCCACCCTACTGTTGTTGTTGTTCAGTCGCTAAGTCATGTCTGATTCTTTGCAACCCCATGGACTGCAGCACGCCAGCCTTCCCTGTCCTCCATTTTCTTCCAGAGTTTGCTCAAATTCAAGTCCATTGAGTTCATGATGCTATCTAACCATCTCATTTTCTGTTGCCCTCTTCTCCTTTTGCCTTCAATTTTCCCCAGCATCAGGGTCTTTTCCTATGAGTCATCTCCATATCGGGTGTCAAAATTAATTGGAGCTTCAGCTTCAGCATCAGTCCTTCTGATGAATATTCAGGGTTGATTTCCTTTAGGATTGACTGGTTTGATCTCCTTGCAGTCCAAGCGGCTCTCAAGAGTCTTCTTCAGCACCACAGTTCAGAAGCATCAATTCCTCAGCACTCAGCCTGCTTTATGACCACCTCTTTATATATAAATATCCCAAGTTCCTCACTTTCAGAGAGGCAGATCTGAAACTTGTTCTCCCTTCTTCTCACTTGGTTGCCTTGTGAATAAACTCTTTCTCTGCAGACTTCAGCATCTCAGTGTTTGGCTTGCTGTGCATTGGACAAATGAAACTAGTTTGATAACAAGGCATGCTGGAATCTGGTCCAAGTGTAAATTCATGGGCCCTCTGCTTTCTGGTCCCCTGAACCATAACACCTGAGTGTTTTCCCTTAAATTTCCCTGAAACAGAGAAATAGACCCAAAGAGTCATGTCATCAGATACAGCCTCCTCAGTGTCCTGTGCAGCCCAGCCCTCTCACAGCAGATACTCAGGCTGGCCAACCTTCAACACCATCCTTCAGAGCCCTTTGTTTGGGACCCAGGTTTGTGTTAAGAACTTCCACCTGGAAGTTTCTGCCTCTGTTTCTTCAAGTGCAGGAATATGTCTTCAGAAAGCCAACTTTCAGCTTATTTTTCTCTTAAAACACACACCCTTTCCATTTCCAACTTTTCCATCCTTACCTCCTTCCCTTCTCCTCCTCATAGCTCCTTTGAATTTTCCTAAGAGATCAGAAGATGAGATGGCTAAATAGCATCACTGACTCAATGGACATAAATCTGAGCAAATTCCAGGAGATGGTGAAGGACAGGGAAGCCTGGCATCCTGCAGTTCATGGGGTCGCAAAGAGTTGGACATAACTTAGCAACTGAACAAGAACAAGAACCACAACAATGAAGAGATTAAGAGCCTTTTCACTATAGTGAAGAATGGGGAAAGCATAAAAATTTCCCTGGTATCTACTTATGTGCAAATTCTGACAGCAGAAGCTATACTAAAATAGATAATCTATTAATTTTTTTCATACCTACCACCTATATTTACTTACAAGATGAAAAAAGTCAAAGATGGTTCTTTTCACACAGGATTTGTGATTGCTTACAGCAAAAGCACAAGCAATGCAGTAAAAATAAAATATGCACAGATGTGGGCTCATGATCAAAAGTTGGAAGATGGAATTAATGAAAATAAGGAGGCAAATATGGGCAATAACATACCATACCTGAGACTGGTAATTATTATTTTTAGATGAGACGTAATTGACATGCAACATTGTATCAAGGTTAGATGTACAACATTGTGGTTTGATATATGCATATATTGCAAAATGGTCACCATAATAACTTTAGTTAACATCTATCACCACAACTACATTTTTGTGTGTGATGAGAACTTAGCAACTACTTTCTTAGCAACTTTCAAATATACAATGCAGTATTGTTACTATAGTCCCCATGCTTTATATTTACATCATGCGTGCATGCTAAGTTGCTTCAGTCATTTCTGACTCTTTGTAATGCCATGGATTGTAGCCTGCCAGGCTCCTCTGTCCATGGGATTCTCCAGGGAAGAACACTGGAGTGGGTTGTCATGCCCTCCTCCAGAGGATCTTCCCACACAGGGATCAAATCTGCATATCCTGCAGCTCCTGGATTGCAGGCAGATTCTTTACCACTGAGCCACTGGGGAAGCATATTTACATCACTAGGAGTTATTTATCTTATAACTGGAAGTTGATCACCTTCACACATTTCACCTACCCTCTACCCCTGCCTCTGGCAATCACTAGATAATTCTTGTCTTCAGAAAGGAGAGAATTCTACCAAGTCTTTAGATGATGTCCTGAAAACCAAAAGAAAATTTTCAGGTGACAGTTACATTGGTGACATTAACTGGTATAGCAAAAAGTTCTTACAGATATATTTATTGCAACTGCCAAAGCAAATCTCATGTGCCTATTCTCAAAACCAAAGAGTATGAAGGGGTTAGTTGCCCCCTCCTCTGTGGTAGACTGAGTACCCCTCACCCATCAAAGGGTTTTCATATCCTAATTCCCAGAACCTGTAAACATGTTGCCTTGTGTGATGAAATGTACTTCACTGATGTGATTAAACTCAGGATTTTTCAGGTGGGGAGGTTATCCTGTGTTATCCAGGTGGACCCAGTGTAGTTCTGTAAGGATGATGCAGAGGGACATGACTCAGAGAAGGGAATGGGATGACAGAAGCAGACGTCAGAGTGAAGCTAGAGAGGAATCATGAGCCAAGGAATGCAATTGGCCTCTAGAAAAGGGAAGAAAATGGATAGGAGCCTCCAGGAGAGATGCTGACAGCTTAATTTCAGAGCGTCTCACCTCCAGAACTGTGAGGCAATGAACTGGTGTTGGTTTAAGCCCTTACATTATTACAGTTTGTTACAGCAGCTGTAGGAAACTAGCACATCCTCCTCCCTTCCTTCATGTGAGCTCAAGACTAACTGGGAACCAGAATAGGAGTCAAGAAATGGGAGATGAAAATACCCCTGTGCTGGAAATTTTCCCTTTGTCCCTCAAGCGTGCCCCACTATCCTCCACCCACTCTGTGCCCTGGGAAGCTGACCTGTATGGATCTCACCAACAGCATCCTCTTCCCTCTGCCTTCCTAAGGGCCTGGGCAGAGTGGGACCTCACATGAGAGCTTAGGGAGAAGAGTGCCAGTGGAGTATTTACCTTTCACCTCAGCTCTGTCCCTGTGGGATTGCAATGGGTAAGCCTGTGCTTTCAGCTCTGCTCCTGACCAGCAGCCTCTCTGCACAGCCCAAAGCTCACTGTGTTCCCTCCCCCGAGATAGTGAGAATGGAGCCCTGTTGTTACCAGCTTTGTTACCTTGTGGGTCCTTTGCACAGTTTCTCAACGAACTCTCTGCAAGCTGTCCTAATGTGCATGTCTTAGTCCATTTGGGCTGCAGTGACAAAACTACCATACTCTGGGTGGCTTATAGACAACAGAAATTTATTTCTCACAGTTCTGGAGGCAGGAAGTCCAAAATCAAGGCATCAGCTGATTCCGTGTCTGATGAGAACACACTTCTTAACTCATAGATGGCTGTCTTTTTGCTATGTACTCATGTAGAAGAAGGGGCGAGGGAGCACTCTGAAGCCTCCTATAAGGGCACTGAGCCCATTCACAAGAGCTTTGCTCTCACCACCAAATCACCTCCCAAATGGCTCTCTCCAAATACCATTGCACTGGGGGTTAGGTTCAATGTATGAATTTTTGTTGCCCAGAAAATCCCATGGACAAAAGAGCCTGGAAGGATACAGTCCATGGGGTCACAAGAGAGTTGGATACAACTGAGTGGCTAAACAACAACAATGAATTTTTTTATAGTGTGAATATGACATCTGTTTCTTGCTGGGACCCTGACTGATACATCCCCTTTCTTTCTTATAAAGCTCATTATCAGAGCATATTGCTTGGGAGTGTGGGGAGGGGTGCTGGCTGGTATTAGGAGCTGGGTCCCAGAAGGCACTAGACAGTCTCGCACCTGTCTCTGTAGGCATCTGGCACCTGCCGCTTCTCTGCAGGCAGATAGATCCCACAGCCAGCTGAGCCTACCCTGTTCCTTCTCTCAAGATCTCCATTTGGAAAAACAACATCTCCTCCCCTTGGAGGAATGAGTGTTGAAGTGGAGGGAGTATGGAGTGTTACTCTTCTAGAAATGCCTTTCCCCAATGGAAAGGTGTAGTCTGATACCTCCCAGCTTCTGCCTATGGGAAAGCAGAATTCAAGGAAGGAAACATTACATCATAAAAGACTACCATTCGGTATTGATAACTATGGGTTGAATTGTGTCACCCTAAACTCACATATTGAAAACAATGCCCAGTACCTCAGAAGGTGATCTTGTTTAGGCATAGGTTCTTTGCAGAGATAATCAAGGTAAAATTAGGTCATTAGAGTGGACCCTAATCCAATACGATGGGTGATCCATGAAAAAGGGCAATTTGGACATAGAATGGTGCATAGCATGAAGACTACGTGAAGAGACCCAGGGTGAAGATTGTTGTTCATTTGCTAAGTTGTGTCCGACTCTTTGTGACCCTATGGACTGCAGCACACGAGGCTTCCTTGTCCTTCATCATCTCCCAGAGTTTGCTCAAACTCATGTCCATTGAGTTGCTGATGCCATCTAACCATCTCATCCTCTGTTGTTCCCTTCTTCTCCTGGCCTCAAGCTTTCCCAGCATCGGAGTCTGTTCTAATGACTCAGCTGTTCGCATCAAGTGGCCAAAGTATTGGAGCTTCAGCTTCAGCATGTCTTTCCAATGACTATTCATGGTTGATTTCTTTTAGGATTGACTGGTTTGATCTCCTTGCTGTCTGGCCATCTGAAAACCAAAGAGTGAGGCCTGGGTCACACCCTTCCCTCATAGCCATTCAAAGGAATCAACTCTGCTGACACCTTGATTTTGAACTTCCAGCCTCCAGACTGTGAGACAATGAATTATTGATTAAGCCCCACAGTCCTTGGTACTTTGCTATGGCAGCCTCAACAAACCAATACAGGCAACATTCACAAGTATGTAATTCTGTGCCAAATAACATTGTGACAATATATATAAAGGAAAAGACCACTAGAACTTCCTTAATGAATGCACAGAAGTACTGAGTGACACTGAGAGGGTACGTACCAGGGAGACTTGGCCTAGGGCCTCAGACACCTAGGCAGTTAATGGTTGGGCTTCAAGGTGTCTGAATGTCGTGATCAAGCTAACATTTACATCTGGTGTCAGATGCTGGCACTCAGCAACCTCCTCACACTTCTAAGCTCTCTCTTGTGTCCAGGGGGCTAGATTCAGGGAAATGGCATTTCCTAGACTCTCCTTCAGCAATGCTCCAGTTTGCCAAAGAGAACCTTCCTGTAAGATCTAGAAGGCAGGTAGAAGCCATTCTTCTCAGAGGAAGTCAAGTACAGGCACCTGAGAATCAGCAGGTAAAAGGCCTGTTTTGCCTGTGGCTCCAGGTGACCTCCAGAAGGTCAATCACTTCTACACTGCAGAAATCAACAGCTGTGGTTTCCTGTGACACCTGCAGTTTGGTTTACAGAAAGCCTCCCCCTCCCCTGACCTTTGCTCCCTTGACCCTCCCAACAGTTTCCCAAATGTCCAATTTCTTACATTAAATCTCTTCCTCTTGGGGGAAGAAAGGCTGTGTGGCAGAAAAAAAATCCCATGAGTTTGCCAAACTTCATTTTATTCTCATCCTAGGTGTGTGGAAGGTTTGCACTTCCCAGTCTCACGTGCATTTATGTGGGACCATGTGAATGTGTTCTGGCCATTGGAATGTATTTCCATGCCTGTCCCTTAAATTCTTCTCCATGAACATCCTCTTCTCAGCCTCCTGGTGAGGTAGAGAGCATGCAGTGGAGGGTGAAGCAGGGTAAGAGCCTGGGGATGGTAGACAAATACATGTAGGGCATGTGGATCCTACAGTTACCATGCAGTATGGCTGTTCCCCAGACATCCAAAGGTCTAGGCTGTGAGAGGGAAATAAGTCTTTATCAAGATCTGAGATATGAGGGTCATTTGTTAAAGCAGCTAATATTACTTACCCTAGTTAATATATCCAGGAAATGTAAAATGATTCTATATTTATTCTTATCTATCCCCTCATTCTCTGTACTTTTGTATGATTTCCAGACAAATAAGGGAAAGAATATATAAAATACACTGCCATGTTCATGCCATAAATTCTGCATCTGTATTAAATTTTTTTGCCATCAAATGTTTTAATGTTTAAAAACATCAATGGTAACAGAATTTTCAATCTCTCTCATAAGAGTCAAAGTATTTGTATTTTCTATTTTTTGGGTGAAATTCAGGTGTTTATATTTTGACAGGGATGTCCTCCATTTTCAAAATCGTTGCCATACAGTTTCCTGTATTATAAGAGGAACTTTCTAAGAATAAGAGAATAGATGACAAATTTCACTGCACAAAAATTGTGGACATCAGCATAGAAAAATGCCATAAAGTTAAAAGGTAAACAACCAGAAAAAAAAAATGTCTGCAAGCATAAAACAATGGCACGACTCTTGCAACCCCATGGACTGTAGCTTGCTGGGTTCCTCTGTCCGTGGGATTTACCAGCCAAGAACACTAGAGTGGGTTGCCATTTCCTTCTCCAGGGGATCTTCCCGACTCAGGGAAGCGAACCCATATCTCCTGCTTGGCAGGCAGATTCTTTACTATTGAGCCACCTGGGAAGCCCCAACAACAACGTATCAGTTCAGTTCTGTCGCTCAGTCATGTCTGACTCTTGGCAATCCCTGACTGCAGCACACCAGGCTTCCCTGTCCAACACCAACTCCCAGACCTTGCTCAAACTCACGTCCATCAAGTCAGTAATGCCATCCAACCATCTCATTTTCTGTTGTTCCCTCATCCTCTGATGCTGAAGCCGAAGCTCCAATGCTTTGGCTACTTGATGTGAAGAGCTGACTCATTAGAAAAGACCCTGATGCTGGGAAAGACTGAAGGCAGGAGGAGAAGATGACAGAGGATGAACAACAACATATAGTAAAGTAATACAAAGAATATGTGTAAGTCAATGCAAAAAGATAAACATGTATCAACAGGAAAATATATAAAGGGTAAGAACACACAAAATCGATTCATTATGAAACCATAAGAAAAGAAGTCAACCAATAAAATACAAAACAATGCTCTATTTCATGAGAGTCAAAGAAATACTAACTAAAATAATGCTGAGAGATAATTTTAAAAAGATATCAAAGTTGACCAAATTGAAACATAGTGATAATTTGCAGTATTGGTGAGAGAACTGGAAAAAATATCATTCTGGGGTTTAGTTTGGATAGGAGTGTAAATTGATACAATTTTTCTGAAGGGTAATATGTTCAGTTCAGTTCAGTCCAGTCCCTCAGTCATGTCCGACTCTTTGCTTCCCCATGAATTGCAGCACGTCAGGCCTCCCTGTCCATCACCAACTCCTGGAGTTCACCCAAACTCTTGTCCATTGAGTCAATGATGCCATCCAGCTATCTCATCCTCTGTTGTCCCCTTCTCCTCCTGCCCCCAATCTCTCCCAGCAACAGAGTCTTTTCCAATGAGTCAACTCTTTGCATGAGGTGGCCAAAGTACTGGAGTTTCAGCTTTAGTATCATTCCTTCCAAAGAACACCCAGGACTGATCTCCTTTAGAATGGATTAGTTGGATCTCCTTGCAGTCCAAGGGACTCTCAAGAGTCTTCTCCAACACCAGAGTTCAAAAGCATCAATTCTTCTACGCTCAGCTTTCTTTACAGTCCAACTTTCACATCCATACATGACCACTGGAAAACCCATAGCCTTGACTAGATGGACCTTTGTTGGCAAAGTAATGTCTCTGCTTTTGAATATGCGATCTAGGTTGGTCATAACTTTCCTTCCAAGGAGTAAGCATCTTTTAATTTCATGGCTGCAGTCACCATCTGCAGTGATTTTGGTGTATCGAAAGTCTGAACATGTTTTTATATTTGACCCATCAGTTCCACATTTAGAGATTTATTCCAGAAAAATAATTGACAGTTAAAAAAAGATTTAGGAAAAACCACAGACAATGTAGATATCTAACAATAGGGAGTTGGTGTTAAATTAGAGTACATACAAAAGATGGAATAATGAAATATTCTATAGCCACTGAAAATTATGTCACAGAATTACTTTTATTGGCATGGAAAATTATTGAGTGAAAGAACAGTTTCCAAAGGACATATCCCATCTCCCATTTAAACATGCACACACACACACACACACACACACACACAAGTTTTGTGGGGCTTGGGCAGTTTTCAGTTTTCTTAAAAAAATGCAATACTGTGAATACAATTCAGATTTAAAAGTATATTTATATATATATATATATTTATATATATATATTTATATATATATATTTTTATATATATATTTAGAATGAGAAAAGAAAGAAGAGCAAACTACAAATTACCACCAACATCACAAAAATCCAGAGAGTATTTTTTAAATGTCTACATATTTTTTTCCTATGAGCAAGTGACACGGAAGCTTAAGCTGCTAGTAGGAGAAAAGTCAGAATGGTGTTATATCGAAATGAATGTGTATTACTTGTGGAATTAAAACAAAAAAGGATGTTTTAGAAATCAGTAATTCTGAATAGCTGATAGACTACTTTTTACCACCCCAGGGGGTTGGGGAGCGGTGGGGTTTCCCATCCAGGCCCTGCAGTGACTTGACTGAACAGGAACAACTCAGCAGGCACTCCCAGCTCATTGCATAACAGGCAGCCGGCTTACAAATCTGTGTCAGGCCTAAGATTCACTTTATGACAAAGGTAAAAAGTAGTCTACCAGCTATTCAGAATTACTGATTTCTAAAACATCCTTTTTTTTTTCTTTTTTAAATTGCACAAGTAATACAGGCTCTGCCATTGCAAGGCTTCACCATTAGGAGTCCCTCTCTTCCTTCTGATGAGAGCATGGAGATCACGTGGACAATCTACGACTGGGTATGAAAGTGATGGGAGCATGGCGGCTCACACTGCCTGGCCAGAACACATCATGTGGTCACTCCAGAAGCAGCAGGGGCTAGCTTGAGTGTTATCACCTTACCCTCCACAAGGAAAGTGAAGAGGTTTGGAGAACACATAGAAATGTTTTAAAGTCTACTTTGTTTGATATGAGTATTGCTGCCATTGACAGAATGTGGTCCACTGGAGAAGGAAATGGCAAACCACTTCAGTATTCTTGCCTTGAGAACCCCATGAACAGTATGAAAAGGCAAAATGATAGGATACTGAAAGAGAAACTACCCAGGTCAGTAGGTGCCCAATATGCTACTGGAGATCAGTGGAGAAATAACTTCAGAAAGAATGAAGGGATGGAGCCAAAGCAAAAACAATACCCAGCTGTGGATGTGACTGGTTATAGAAGCAACGTCCGATGCTGTAAAGAGCAATATTGCAGAGGAACCTGGAATGTCAGGTCCATGAATCAAGGCAAATTGGAAGTGGTCAAACAAGAGATGGCAAGAGTGAATGTCGACATTCTAGGAATCAGCGAACTGAAATGGACTGGAATGGGTGAATTTAACTCAGATGACCATTATATCTACTACTGCGGGCAGGAATCCCTCAGAAGAAATGCAGTGGCCATCATGGTCAACAAAAGAGTCCAAAATGTAGTACTTGGATGCAATCTCAAAAACGACAGAATGATCTCTGTTTGTTTCCAAGGCAAACCATTCAATATCACAGTAATCCAAGTCTATGCCCCAACCGGTAACGCTGAAGAAGCTGAAGTTGAACGGTTCTATGAAGACCTACAAGACCTTTTAGAACTAATACCCAAAAAAGATGTCCTTTTCATTATAGGGGACTGGAATGCAAAAGTAGGAAGTCAAGAAACACCTGGAGTAACAGGCAAATTTGGCCTTGGAATACGGAATGAAGCAGGGCAAAGACTAATAGAGTTTTGCCAAGAAAATGCACTGGTCATAACAAACACCTTCTTCCAACAACACAAGAGAAGACTCTATACATGGACATCACCAGATGGTCAACACCGAAATCAGACTGATTATATTCTTTGCAGACAAAGATGGAGAAGCTCTTTACAGTCAGCAAAAACAAGACCAGGAGTTGACTGTGGCTCAGACCATGAACTCCTTATTGCCAAATTCAGACTTAAATTGAAGAAAGTAGGGAAAACCACTAGACCATTCAGGTATGACCTAAATCAAATCCCTTATGATTATACAGTGGAAGTGAGAAATAGATTTAAGGGCCTAGATATGATAGATAGAGTGCCTGATGAACTATGGAATGAGGTTCGTTTGTGACATTGTACAGGAGACAGGGATCAAGACCATCCCCATGGAAAAGAAATGCAAAAAAGCAAAATGGCTGTCTGGGGAGGCCTTAAAAATAGCTGTGAAAAGAAGAGAAGTGAAAAGCAAAGGAGAAAAGGAAAGATATAAACATCTGAATGCAGAGTTCCAAAGAATAGCAAGAAGAGATAAGAAAGCCTTCCTCAGAGATCAATGCAAAGAAATAGAGGAAAACAACAGAATGGGAAAGACTAGGGATCTCTCCAAGAAAATCAGAGATACCAAGGGAACATTTCATGCAAAGATGGGCTCGATAAAGGACAGAAATGGTATGGACCTAACAGAAGCAGAAGATATTAAGAAGAGATGGCAAGAATACACAGAAGAACTGTACAAAAAGATCTTCACAACCCAGATAATCATGATGGTGTGATCACTGACCTAGAGCCTGACATCGTGGAATGTGAAGTCAAGTGGGCCTTAGAAAGCATCACTACGAACAAAGCTAGTGGAGGTGATGGAATTCCAGTGGAGCTATTCCAAATCCTGAAAGATGATGCTGTGAGAGTGCTGCACTCAATATGCCAGCAAATTTGGAAAACTCAGCAGTGGCCACAGGACTGGAAAAGGTCAGTTTTCATTCCGATCCCAAAGAAAGGCAATGCTAAAGAATGCTCGAACTACTGCACAATTGCACTCGTCTCACACACTAGTAAAGTCATGCTCAAAATTCTCCAAGCCAGGCTTCAGCAATATGGGAACTGTGAACTTCCTGATGTTCAAGCTGATTTTAGAAAAGGCAGAGGAACCAGAGATCAAATGGCCAACATCCGCTGGATCATTGAAAAAGCAAGAGAATTCCAGAAAAACATCTATTTCTGCTTGATTGACTACGCCAAAGCCTTTGACTGTGTGGATCACAATAAACTGTGGACAATTCTGAAAGAGATGGGAATACCAGACCACCTGATCTGCCTCTTGAGAAATGTATTTGCAGGTCAGGAAGCAACAGTTAGAACTGGACATGGAACAACAGACTGGTTCCAAATAGGAAAAGGAGTACGTCAAGGCTGTATATTGTCACTCTGTTTATTTAACTTATATGCAGAGTACATCAGGAGAAGCGCTGGACTGGAAGAAACACAAACTGGAATCAAGATTGCCGGAAGAATATCAATAACCTCAGATATGCAGATGACACCACCCTTATGGCAGAAAGTGAAGAGGAACTCAAAAGCCTCTTGATGAAAGTGAAAGTGGAGAGTGAAAAAGTTGGCTTAAAGCTCAACATTCAGAAAACGAAGATCATGGCATCCGGTCCCATCACTTCATGGGAAATAGATGGGGAAACAGTGGAAACGGTGTCAGACTTTATTTTTCTGGGCTCCAAAATCACTGCAGATGGTGACTGCAGCCATGAAATTAAAAGATGCTTACTCCTTGGAAGGAAAGTTATGACCAACCTAGATAGCATATTCAAAAGCAGAGACATTACCTTGCCAACAAAGATCTGTCTAGTCAAGGCTATGGTTTTTCCTGTGGTCATGTATGGATGTGAGAGTTGGACTGTGAAGAAGGCTGAGTGCCGAAGAATTGATACTTTTGAACTGTGGTGTTGGAGAAGACTCTTGAGAGTCCCTTGGACTGCAAGGAGATCCAACCAGTCCATTCTGAAGGAGATCAGCCCTGGGATTTCTTTGGAAGGAATGATGCTAAAGCTGAAACTCCAGTACTTTGGCCACCTCATTCGAAGAGTTGATTCATTAGAAAAGACTCTGATGCTGAGAGGGATTGGGGGCAGGAGGAAAAGGGGAGGACAGAGGATGAGATGGCTGGATGGCATCACTGACTCGACGGATGTGAGTCTGAGTGAACTCCGGGAGTTGGTGATGGACAGGGAGGCCTGGCGTGCTGGGATTCATGGGGTCACAAAGAGTCGGACACGACTGAGCGACTGATCTGATCTTTGATTGCTGCCATAGCTTTTTTTCCATTTCCATTTTCACGAAACATCTTTTACTATCCTCTTACTTTCAGTCTCTGTGTGTCTTTACCTCTAAAGTGGGTCTCTTACAAACAGCATATAGATGGGTCTGAAAAAAAAAAATTCCATCAGCCACCTTATGTCTTGATTGAACCATTTAGTCCATTGACATTTAAAATAATTAAAAAACAATAAATAAAATATTCTTAGGCATGTACTTACTGTCATTTTGTTACTTGCTTTCTGGTTGTGTTTGTTGTCCTTTTCTTCTTTCAGCTTCTTCCCTTGTGATTTAATGATTTTATTTAGTGGTATAGTTGTTTTCTTCTCTCTCTACTTTTTGGGTATTTTGTAGATTTTTGTTTTGTGGGTATCATGGGGTTTATGTATGAGGACCTATAGCTGTATCTATTTTTTTTAAATTAATAATCATTTAAGTTTAAAATAATTCTAAAATATCTACTTCTCTTTTCCATGTTTTGTGCTTTTGATATCGTATTTTATATCTTCATGTCTATCCCTTGATTGTTTATTGTAGTTATAGTTGATTTTACAATTCTTGTCTTTTAATCTTCATATGGGTTTATTCAAGTTGTTAATTCACAGCCTTTACTATATATTTGCCTTTACTAGTTCGATTTTTCCTTTCCTATAAATTCTTACTCTTGTTATAGCCTTTTCTTTTTCACTTAGAGAAGAGCCTTTAACATTGCTTGTATGGTTGGTTTAGTATTGATGAACTCTTCTAGATTTTGCTTGTCTGAGTTCTCTTTCCTTCAATTCTGAGTCATAACTTTGTTGGTTAGAATATTTTAAGTTATAAGTTTTTCTCTTTCAGCACTTTAAATATGTCATGCCATTCCCTTTTTATCTGCAAAATTTCTGCAGAGAAATCAGCTGATAGCCTCATAAGAATTTTCTTGTGTATGCATCTTTATCTGCAAAATTTCTGCAGAGAAATCAGCTGATAGCCTCACGGGAATTCTCTTGTATATGGTTTTCTTCTACTGCCTTTAGAATTTTCTCTTTATCTGTAACTTTTGCCATTTTAATTATGCTATGTCTTGGTGTGGGTCTGTTTGGGTTCATCTTGTTTCACATCCTCTGTACTTTCTGTACATTATCTGTTTCCTTCTAGGTTTGGGAAATTTTTAGCCATAATTTTAACACATGTATTTTCAATCTCATTCTCTCTCGTTTCTTTATGGGATATCTATAATTCAAGTGTTGGCATGCTTAATATTATCCCAAAGATTCCTTAAACTTTTAATTTTTTAAAAAATTTGACCATGCCACATGGCTTATGGGATCTTAGTTCCCCAACTAGGGATTGAATCCACACCCTTGCCAGTGAAAGCACAGAGTCCCAACCACTGGGACACCAGGGAATTCCCTTAAATTTGTTTTTATTTTTGCTGTTCTGATTGTGTGTTTTCTAGTATTCTATCTTCCAGGTTACTTATGCCTTCTATTACCTGTTACTTATGCCTTTGTATTAAGAATGAAATGTTCTCTTCATTTCCTTGTGGAAGTTTTTCACTTCAGTTATTGTATTCTTCAGTTCCAACTGGTTCATTTAAAATTTTCGAGTTTCTCATTAAAATCCTCACTGTGCTCGTCTATTCTTTTCCCTAATTTAGTTAGAATTCTTATTACTAATGTTTTGGGTTCTTTATCTAATAAATTATTTATTTCTGTTTCATTAGTTGTTTTTTTTCAGGATTTTTCTACTGCTCTCTCAGTTGAGACAAATTCCTCCATCTCTCCATTTTCCTTGTTTCTCTGTCTCTAAGGAATTAGGTAAAACAGTTACCTATAGTGGTCTTGAAACTGTTCTTATGTTGGAATGTCCCTATACAATCTGTGCAGTCCTTGTAGCTTGGTGAGAGAGTTAGATTTGATGTGAACACAAGTCACATTTTTCCTCGTGATATACTGGCCACTACCCACTAGTCGGGAGGTGGGGCTGGAGAAGGAGGTGGGGATTTACTTCTGGTCAATGCCCGTCACTGCCCTACTAGGGGTGGGGTCAGGTCCCAAGTTACTGCAACAGAAGCTTGAGGGTTAGGTCCAAGCTGGCTTAGGTCCCTTTAAGTGTGTGCTCTTCCCCTTTCTGGTGCTGGCATCCTCTGCCCCGATGGGGAGCAGTGCTGGGAGGGCTGGTGTGGGTTCAGTGAAGTTGGGGCACAAAGTGTGGTGGTCTGGCCACTATCAGAGATCTGCTCAACCTCTGAAAGGCCTCCTGTACAGTTGCCAGTAGTGGCTATTCCCTCCCTGTTCAGATGATGCTTATTGTTTGAGCCACCACAAGTATCTCTGCTTTTGGCAGTGGAGGAAACCTGTATAGCTATTACATGATGAGACCAATAATATTATAGGCATAATGTTGAGCAAAAGAAGCTAATAACAAAAAAGTACATACTACATTAAAAAAAAGTATGACTGTTTGATTCCATTAAGTTCAATAAGGGAAAAATTAATCAATGGTGATAGAATAGTGATTACCTTTGGGAGTATATTGACTGGGAAGGAGCCATCTGAAGTGCTAGAACAATTCTATGTTGTTATCTGTTGGTGAGTATATTCATGTTGAGTTATGCAATTAAAATTTGTATTCTTTGTGACCTTAATAAAAAAATAAAATATAAGGAAAAGTAACGTCTGACTTAAAGAAAGCACTTTGTAAATGCTTAAGACACAGGATATTTCCAGGGAGTCTGTCTGTTCAAAACTGCTTTGGTCTAAATTGAATGTTTGTGCCCATCCACCTACACACACCACACCACAAATTCCTATGTTGAAAACTTAATCTCCAAGATGATAATATTAGAAGATGGAGGCCTTTGGGAGTTAAGTCATGAAGGCAGAGATTTTATAGACAGGTTTAGTACCAGTTATGAAACTCCAGAGAGCTAGCTTGGCCCTTCTAAATACAACCATATGTCTACAAACCATACATCTACAAAACCAGGCCCTCATCTGACCATGCCTAGCACCCTGATCTAAGGTTTTGAGTCACCAGCACCATGAGTGGTTGTTTATAAGCTTCCCAGTCTATGGTATTTTGCTGTTGTTGTTTAGTTGATAAGTTGTATCTGACTCTTTGGGATCCCATGGACTGTAGCCCACAGGCTCCTCTGTCCATGGAATTTTCCAGGCAAGGATACAGGAGTGGGTTGCCATTTCCTCCTCCAGGGGACCTTTCTGACCCAGGGATCTAAACTGCCTCTCCTGCATTGGCAGGCAGATTCTTTACCATGGAGCCAATAAGGAAGCCAGTATTTTGTTCAATTCAGTTCAGTCACTCAGTCATGTCCGACTCTTTGCAACCCCATGGCCTGCAGCATGCCGGGCCTCCCTGTCCATCACCAACTCCTGGAGCTTACTCAAACTCATGTCCATTGAGTCGATGATGCCATCCAACAATCTCATCTTCTGTTGTCCCCTTCTCCTCCTGCCTTCAATCATTCCCAGCATTAGGGTCTTTTACAATAAGTCAGTTCTTCATATCAGGTGGCCCAAGTACTAGAGTTTCAGCTTCAGCATCAGTCTTTCCAATGAATATTCAGGACTGATTTCCTCTAGGATGGACTGGTTGGATCTTGCTGTCTAAGGGACTCTCAAGAGTCTCCTCCAATGCCACACTTCAAAAGCATCAATTCTTCAGCACTCAGCTTTCTTTATAGTTCAGTTCTCACATCCATACATGACTACTGGAAAAACCATAGCTTTGACTAGACAGACCTTTGCTAGCAAGTAATGTCTCTGCTTTTTAACATGCTGTCTAGGTTGGTCATAGCTTTTCTTCCTAGGAGCAAGCGTCTTTTAATTTCATGGCTGCAGTCACCATCTGCGGTGATTTTTGAGCCCCCCTCCCCCCAAAAAAAAATCTGTCACTGTTTCCATTGCTTCCCCATCTATTTGCCATGAAGTGATGGGACCAGATGCCACGATCTTAGTTTTCTGAATGTTGAGTTTTAAGTCAACTTTTTCACTCTCCCCTTTCACTTTCATCAAGAGGCTCTTTAGTTCTTCTTCACTTTCTGCCATAAGGGTGGTGTCATCTGCATATCTGAGGTTATTGATATTTCTCCCAGCAATCTTGATTCCAGCTTGTGTTTCATCCAGCCCAGCGTTTTTCATGATGTACTCTGCATATAAGTTAAATAAGCAGGGTGACAATATACAGCCTTGACGTACTCCTTTTCCTATTTGGAACCAGTCTGTTGTTCCATGTCCAGTTCTAACTGTTGCTTCCTGACCGGCATACAGGTTTCTCAAGAGGCAGGTCAGGTGGTCTGGTATCTCTTTAAGAATTTTCCAGTTTGTTGTGATCCACACTTTGGCATAGTCAGTAAAGTAGAAGTAGATGTTTTTCTGGCACTCTCTTGCTTTTTCAATGATCAAACAGATGTTGGCAATTTGATCTCTGGTTCCTCTGCCTTTTCTAAATCCAGCTTGAACACCTGGAAATACATTGTTCACATGCTGTTGAAGCCTGGCTTGGAGAATTACTTTGCTAGCATGTGAGATGAATGCAGTTGTGTGGTAGTTTGAGCATTCTTTGGCATTGCCTTTCTTTGGGATTGGAATGAAAACTGACCTTTTCCAGTCCTGCAGCCGCTGCAGCCTCAAGGAACTAAGATGATACCCATACCTGGAGAGGCCCATTAACTTTGTATTTTACAAAAGTAAAAATGGATGTGTTTCAAAAATTAGATTCACAATATGAAATTCAAAAATTGTACTTAGTAGTGTCTTAATTAGTAAGGTTAAAAACCATGAAAATTATTCATGAAACTTGATATAAACTCCCAATTTTCTCTCTCTGAATGTCTGGTAGGAACTGTCTTCAGTGTGGCTAGGGAAATAATCTCCAATCTGGTCTGATCTAATCTGTAGTCCTTTTTTTCCTTTGCCTCATTTAGTGTCTGCTGATTCTGTTTTCCTGCCATGATTTAACTGTTTCCTACCATGGACACTATGGATGTCTGAATTCTTACATTCCAGTCTCGTCTCCATTCTTTGCTTATAGATGTTGCCTTCTGTGACCAACTCTGTACAGTTCAGCTGCTTCTATACCTGTCAACCTAGAAATAGATGTCTTGTCGCTTCTCCTCCAGTCTTCCCAAACTGTGCCTTCCAAGTTCATTCACTCACTTAACAAAGTCAGTGTGTTTACTCTTTGTGGACAGGTTTTTTTTTTTTTTTAAGATTTTGGAGGTCCTGTGTCATTTCAAATTAATTAAAATGTCTTCATAACCCATGTAAACTATTTGACTATAAATTTTTAAAAAGAATTTGTTTTTTTGCTTTTTAAACAGCTTAACTGCAAATAACTTTCTTAAAATGCTACTAGCTATGATTTCTTGTGGATATTGGAATATGATAAAATGTAACATAAAAAGAGTTTTCAAATTTAATGATATTTTATGAACACTAAGTTTAGTAATTCCTAATAACCTATTAATTAGTAGATAGTCATTAATTTAATAACCAGTGTTATATATTCTTTTGTATTTTAACTTTTGTTAATTTTACTTTCTGTGTTTAGCTTTTGGAGTCAGTAAATATATTTTAGCTCTCAAAAAATTTTTGTAAGTCCTGGAAATGCCTGAAATTTTTTTTTTTTTACTGATCCTGTGATGTTTATAGTGGATAAAAGAAGCCTGATTGTGTAGTCTTTCTATACATGTTTTCTTTCTGTGTGTTTGTTTTCTTCTGTAATTTGTGTACTCTTAGTTGTGCCAATGGGAGGAGTATTTTTGAATTTTTTTTTGACTGAAAGAATGAAAGCCTCCATTGAGTTGAGACATACATGCCTATGTTAGTTGAAGCACTAAATATATTCTTACCTTACCCCCAGGCTGCCTGAAGACCAGGATAGGGGGTGTGGCAAACTGTTAAGATCAGGAACCGAGAGTAAATATCTAGAACACTACAAAGATAATTTGAGAATGTAAGTTTATTCTGTGGAATTTAATAATAAAAAGTTGAGCTTCCTTGTTTGATGTTATTTTGTTTAGTAACTTACTCTTGGAGAAGGCAATGGCACCCCACTCCGGTACTCTTGCCTGGAAAATCTCATGGACAGAGGAGCCTGGTGGGCTGCAGTCCATGAGGCAGCTGGGAGTCAGACACGACTGAGCGACTTCCCTTTCACTTTTCACTTTCATGCACTGGAGAAGGAAATGGCAACCCACTCCAGTGTTCTTGCCTGGAGAATCCCAGGGACGGGGAGCCCGGTGGGCTGCCGTCTATGGGATCGCACAGAGTCGGACATGAGTGAAGCGACTTAGCAGCAGCAACTTAATCGTATTATATTTTCCAAAAATCATGATGGATTAGGGGAAAAAAATCCTCCTCTACCATAGATGGTTTGAGAAACAATGCTGTACACTACACCTTAGTATATAATAGTAAGTTCTTGATATAAATTTGTTTCAACAAATAAGTAAACTGATTATCATGTGATTTGGCAGTAAGTTTACTTTACAAGTTTCCTTCTATTTGAAGTTTTCTCCCTTGGAAGAAGTCTCTTCAGAAACATCTAATATAATCTGTGATACTGAAGAACTTCTGAGTACAAAATATTTTAGAGAAAACTGATAAAACCTTGAAAAGCTACTCAGTGATAAGACAATAAGTTTAAATATATCTCATTGTAGGAAGTTATAAGTGTCTTCTTGCTCTGGAAAATTTGCCAAAGAATCAGTTTTTGCAATGAGTAGACTCCCTTTCATCATGTGCCTCTATAATTTAGGATTTACTCAAGTGATACATGCATTTTGCCTCCACATATGGCTGCAGTGTAATTTCATGGGGTTTTCTAAATTCCCAGTAGTCTTTTCCTGAAGCGGTAGGCTGTGGTTAAACACAAATCGGTGAAGAACTCCCCTGTGATATTTAAGTGATATTTTTTATTGCTTGATGACTAGACTGTTTACCCTTAAAGATGAGAATTTTACCCTATAAGAAATACGAATGTATTCATTTAATCTATTAAAGCAACTTTTTGGGGATTGAAATACAGAGGGATTGAAATGCCAGACTAATTTTTAAAAATCCTCTTACTAAGCATGTGACTATACTGAATTTTCAAATATGCTAATTGAGCTATCTCAGCAAGTATCTAGACTGGTTAGAGCTTTTGTTAAGTATTCACAGTTTTAAATCACAGCTGAAGAGCACAGAGAAGGTTTATATAACCATGTAAAAAAAGATGGGATACAAGATCGTCAACTTCTAATGACCTTGATTCTTTAAAAAAAAAATTTTTTTTATGTATGCATTGCCCGTTTAATTTTTTTCTTCATTGTTTTTTTAAATTGAAGAGTAGCTTATTTACAGTATTGTGCCAGTCTCTGCTGTAGAGCAAGTGACTTAGTTATACATATATGTATAGCTGATTAACAGTGTTGTGATAGTTTCAGGTGAACAGCAAAGGGACTCTGCCAGACATAATATATGTTATCTCTTCTCCCCTGAATTCCCTCCCCCTCAGTCCAGACTGCCACACAACATTGAGCAGAGTTCCCTGTGCTATACAGTAGGTCTTTGTTGATTATTCATTTTAAGCATAGCCACGTGTATATGTCCATCACAACTCCCTGTCTCTTCCTCTTATCCTTCTCCCCCAGCAATCATAAGCTTGTTCTCTAAGTTTGTGAGTCTCTTTCAGTTTTGCTTCTGATCTCATCCTTCATCCTTCCTATCCCTCTTCTTTATTAGTTACTGTTGAACACTTCTGCTGTCTTGGATACTTTCTCTCATTTGAGTTTTCATATGTCGATTGACCCTCCTGCCTACTTCTCCTCCTTGTCATTCCACTCTCCTCCCATTTAACTGTGGACATAACACATGTTTGTTGCTCAGCCTTCTTCTCGATTATACCTTACTTGGAGAGTGTGGCTTTGACTATCTTGAAGGAGTTGTCCTGTTTCACAGATGGAAATCATTATTGATTTTGATCTAGAAATATGAGCTTAAGTATATTTATTTTAATAACTATTATGTAGAGATGACAATAGGATAAATAGGACGAGTAAATATTTAGTAATAAATTTACTGGTCAACAGGACTAGTAAATAAGTATGACTAGTAAATCACTAGAAAAGAAAATAATAGGTAAAAGAAACTAACAATAAAAGTCAATGAAACAAAAGTTAGAATTATAGAGAAGGAAAGGGAAATAGCAAGAAGCATAAAAACAGAAAGCATATAAAATGATAGTAATCAGACATATCACTTAGAGTAATTATTATGAATGCTGCAAATGTCCTTGTTATATGACAACATTCCTGGGCTGAGCCCTAATTAAAAAATCTGAATGTTGCTATTTACATATAATAGATACTCCTAAACCTAAATGACTAGACAGTTAAGAATACAGGAATGAGGCTGACTTTTCTATATAAGTATATATAATGTGTGAAGAGAGAAGATATAATTTCTATAATCAATGAAAATTGACAAGTCTTTAACAGAAGTACTGATAGTCTATAAAAATATACTGGATCCTAGGAGAGATCATCTAAAGGGAGTACACTTTCTTAAAAGAGAAGAAAAACCCAGAAAAAATCAGAAGCATTGGGAAAATACCATGAAAATCATATCAGTCTTGTATGTTCTTTGAAAACATAGAGATGTGATGTGGCACTAATAAATGAGAGATGATAAATATAGTGTTACAATTAAACAATTTACTGCTTGCTAATGCTAAGTCGCTTCAGTCGTGTCCGACTCTGTGCGACCCCATAGATGGCAGCCCACCAGGCTCCGCCATCTCTGGGATCCTCCAGGCAAGAACACTGGAGTGGGTTGCCATTTCCTTCTCCAATGCATGAAAGTGAAGAGTGAAAGTGAAGTTGCTCAGTCGTGTCCGACTCCTAGCAACCCCATGGACTGCAGCCTACCAGGCTCCTCTGTCCATGGGATTCTCCAGGCAAGAGTACTGGAGTGGGGTGCCATTGCCTTCTCCACATTACCATTTTCTCTTCTTCCCAGAATCCTGATATAGGCCATTAAAATAGAATTTTCAACTGTGTATTAGAAAAATGAAAGAAATTTCTACACTACCTTCTGTCCTTCTCAAGGCTTCGGTGACATTGAGAGAAAGAATTAGGCATGAAGGGCTGCCACCTGACAGGGCTGTCCACCTGTGCTGATGGTGACAGGGTCTGAAGTCCAGCTGAACTTTCAGGCCTTGTGCCCCGGAAGAGAGCTGGGTTTACCTGGAGGAAGGATTAATTCCAACAAAGATATTGTGGAATCAACCCTGTTTCCAGAGGGTCTAGATCTACCTAGAGAAGGTGTCTCTCTCCAGACTTGCCATTTGTGCTGTCTGGAGACTGTGTGGACGTGTATGGCTTAGCCTCTTCTGGGTTCTGTTCTCTTTTCGATCTGCCTACCCCAGAGCCAGGGTATTCTAGTCTCCTTTCCTCCATTTGACAAGCTTAATGGGGGAGATATTGTCTCCTGAATTGAGGCCTACAGTTTATGCATGTACTGAAGGGAGAAACTGGTGTTAAGTCTGATTAATTCAGGAGCCATGTTTTAGGAATATTGATTAGCATTTGGTTTCTGCATTCTCCAAATTATCATTGTCAGGAAGAGAGCTTATAATTAGATTTGACTTCTGTATTTTGAGTCTGCTATTCCTCCTGATTAAATTTAAGATATGCATTCACTTGGGCTTCCCAGGTGGCGCTAGTGGTAAAGAACCTGCCTGCCAATGCAGGAAACATAAGAGACATGGGTTCAGTCCCTGGGTAGGGAAAATCCCCTGGAGGTGGGGATGGCAGCCCACTCCAGTATTCTTGCCTAGAGAACTCCAAGGACAGAGGAGGCTGGGGGGCTGCAGTCCATAGGATCACCAGGAGTCTAACACAACTGAAGTGACTTTGCACACATGCATGCACGCATTCTTAGAAGGCATACTACGTTAGTGATGCTTGTCTTTCTCAATGTATCAACAGTAACATAAAGGACCCAGCATAAAGTAGATAATCATTATACCTCACTGATGGTTATATGTTTCATTGTGAGCAATTTCTCAGCATTTTTTGGGGGAAAGTAGAGAATGAATTGATTTACTAATAAAATTTTATATGTATTTGAATCACCTTGCTGTACATTTGAAATAACAATTATTGTAACAATAATTTTTGAAATTAACAATTATTTATTATTGTAAATTAACCATACTTCAATAAAAAGTAAAACTAGCTATAAAGATAATGGTAAATTCATGCTAGAATTTAAATTTTTGTTTATGTAAAATGACATTAAATAGAAAATAAAAAGCACTATGGCACATAGAAAAAAATAAATAAATCCTTCTTTTCTTTTTTAGCTTTTTGTGTATGAATGTGTTTGTCTTAAAGTTGATGGTGAAACCTGAAACGGAAGTGAATGTGCCTAAGACTAACCGTTCATTTTAAGAGGCAATTAATGAACTACTGCTCTCAGATCTAGTGATGATGCTTCTAGGGAATTACTTGGAGAGTTTTTGACATGTTCCCTGACATTGGAGGGATGCAAGAACTCAACTCTGACTCATACCTACAAAGTCCAAAGGGGAGAGTCGGTGGCCTGAGCTCTGTTGACTTGGAGCAGAGTGAGGGGAAAGGGCTCTATCGAAATCCACCACAGCTTCTAGCATCTGGTGTGACAAAGGATGTTTGAATTTCCCATGAACTGTGAGGCTCCTGAGGTGGGAATGTATCGGGTTGTTTTGACTGGGACTCCACACAAGAGGAGTGAATCTGATGGAGGCGTGGACCACAAAAACCAGTGGCTAGAGGGGAAGTTGTAAGAGGCCAGCCGGAGCGGGTATAGCGTACGTCAGAGGAACTATATATGGGTGAGAGATCCCCAGTGATGGAAGTTGTCTCTGAAAAAGCCACAAAACACTCCAAGGAAGAAAGAAGTGACATTTAGAACATCCCTCACAGAGAGAATACCTATACCGGAGTATAGCTGTACTGGGAAATAATACTTTATTTACTTTTACTTCTTTCCGTCTCTTCACTCCAGTCCCTGCTGCTGCTGCTAAGTCACTTCAGTCATGTCCGACTCTGTGTGACCCCATAGACCGCAGCCCACCAGGCTCCCCTGTCCCTGGGATTCTCCAGGCAAGAACACTGGAGTGGGTTGCCATTTCCTTCTCCAATCACTCCAGTCCCTGAAAGGTTCCAAAGCATCAGCCAAGTAGTCAAGTAGAAGGTGAAGTGAGAGCTGAAGGTGACTCTAATTATCCCCATCTTCTTTCATTACAGGCTTCCAAGCCTGGAGTAGCCTGGAGATCACAGGAGAGAGAAGTTTTACATTTGATGAGAATCAGGTTTTGATTATTATACTAACTATATTCTTTAATACCTGGCAAAAAGAGATTATTAAATTTCATTGAATCAAAGATGCCATTGATTATAAGATGTTCCCTTATTTTATATATCAGAGGGAAAAATCCCTTCCAATTATGACTACATGATGACACTGAAATTCAGAGATGGGATATTAAAATGGAAAAATATGTTCATCTTAGAGTAGATGAAATAGAGTAATATTTTATTATCTGAGGGTGATTAAAAAAGCTATTAGATCTGATTGAAATTTCACTGAAGGGAGGGTAAATGAATTAATAATATGGCATTCAGAGGAGGACAACTGTGATAAAAAGTAAAAATTTTTCCTGTCTGTACCTGCAGTGTCCAGCTGGTGCAATAAACTAGTTAAGCAATGTAATTTATTTGTCTAATTTCAAGCAAACACACACACACACACACACATACACACACACACACACACACACACACACACACGAGCTGAACCTGTCTTTGACAAAAGCCTGAAGATAAAAGAGGATCAGTCACTCAAAGGTTTATTTTAAGGTTTACTTTCTCCACCTAACATGTATGTAATCCTGCCCATAGAGAGCAGAACACACTTCCTGAGGGCTAACATAGATGCCAGGTTTCAGTTGAGATTTAAAATGGGGATACGTGAAAACAATGAAGTATTTTGGATGTTTTTACAATTTCTGAGGACTAACAGGAAAGAATTAGATCTCATGCTCTCAGTAACACATTTGATAACATGGAGAGATGAATAGCATAACTAAAATATCATCTGGCCACACTGCCTCTCAGATGTCTAGATAAACTAAACTGAACCCTCCCAGTTCTATGGACTGTGGAAGCCTGAAGAGCTCTTATTTGCTTTTGTGAATTACTAGAGAATTTTATGTCTTATAGTCCCCTAAGCCTCTGGATCTCATCTATATCAATCTGGATTCTAAACTAGACTCCTGTGGTGGTTTTAAAGTATGTCCAAAAATTCTTTGACATTTTTCTCTTCAAGAGATGACACTTTATTCCTCTTCTATTGAGTGTAGGATGGACTGACTGGCTTTGTTCTAATGAAATGAATAATGGACATATGACACCGTGTGACTTCTGAGACCAGGTGGTAGAGCACACGGCTTCCTTCCTGCCCTCTGTCTTGGATTGCTTGCTCTGGAGAAAGCTAGCTTCCATGTCATGAGGACACCCAAGCAGCCCTCCAGAGAGAGAGGTACATGTGGTAGAAAACACATTTCCAGCCTATAGCCATGTAGTTGTTGCTGTTTTTCAGTTGTGTCCGACTCTTTGCGACCCCATGGATTCCAACATGCCAGGCCTTCCTGTCCCTCACCATCTCCTAGAGTTTTCCCAAGTTCATGTTCATTGTATCAGTGATGCTGTCCAGCCATCTCATCCTCTGAAGCCCTCTTCTTCTCCTGCCCTCAATCTTTCCCAGCATCAGGGACTTTTCCAATGAGTTGTCTGTTTGCATCAGATGACCAAAATACCAGAGCTTCAGCTTCAACATCAGTCATTCCAGTGAATATTCAGGGTTTATCTTCCTTAAGATTGACTGGTTTGATCTTGCTGTCCAAGGGACTTTCAGGAGTCTTCTTCAGCCCCACAGTTTAAAGGCATCAATTCTTTGGCATTCTGCCTTCTTTACGGTACAGGTCTCACAACCATACATGACCACTGGGATGCCATGTAGTTAAGCCATCTCAGAAGTGGAAGTTTTTGCCTTCGACAATTTATTGAAGGCAAAGGACATTTTAGAAGAGGCCAGAGTTTGTATTTGTCCTATGGTGGAGGAAGAGAATTTCCTCTGCACTTCTAGGTTCTTCAGGCTGGTCTAAGAATGACATTGACATGAGACAGATTAACAGGAGAAAATCACACAAAAGTTGAACAACATGTATACATGAGAGAGACTAAGAAAAACCAAATAACTTGCTAAAATGGCCAAAGGGCATGGGTGTGTGTTCAGTTGTATCTGACTCTTTGCGACCCCATAGACTGTAGCCCATGAGGTTCCTCTTTCCATGTAATTCTCCAGGCAGGAATACTGGAGTGGGTTGCCATTTCCTTCTCCAGGGGATCTTCCCAACCCAGGGATCGAACTCATGTCTCCTGCATCTCCTGCTTTGCAGGTGGATTCTTAACCACTGAGCCATGTGGGAAGCTCTAAAATGGCCAAAACCGTCACCTTAAATATCATCTTCAGCTAAAGACAAAAGAAGATACGAGGGGTAGAGTTTGGGACTTCACAGGGCAGGAATGCAATAAACTTGGAGATGGAAAAGCAAATGTTTGCTGGGCCAGTTAGAAATAGTGGGTCATGGTGAGGAGTTTCAACGGACTTTGCTAGGTTCGTTCCTGTTCACAAATGTAGCTCATACTATAATTATCTATTGTGACTGCTCCCTTCCTGGAAAAAGGCCTTTATCTACTATCTTCAGGCAGTTTGAAGAGAAAAGGTCAAAGTTACTTCCTGTATCTTTTGGGTCTTGATTATTTTTAGTTTGAAATAATCCACGTAGCAGAGAGACATTTTTGAAGTGTCATGTTTTGCTCCCCTACAATATTTCTGTCAGCAGTGATTACATCCAGGCTCAGAATCAACTTGCCCCTGTAATACTTAATATCTTAATAACATAAATGAAGTATTATAATATTTTGAAAAAGTGAAATAAAGGTAAAGTACGGACTGGTGGCACAGAGGGTGAAGAGTCTGCCTGCAATGCAGGAGACCCGGGTTCGATCCCTGGGTTGGAAGATCCCCTGGAAAAGGAAATGGCAACCCACTCCAATATTCTTGCCTGGAGAATCCCCATGGACAGGGGAGCCTGGCGGGCTACAGTCCATGGGGTTGTGAAGAGTCAGACATGACAGAATGACTTCACATTCATGTTCATGAACAAGGTATAATTCTTAATACTGTTAAACTCCATACACAAAAGTAAACTCAAAATGGATTAAAGATTTAAATGTAAGGCCAGAAACTATAAAGCTCTTAGAAAAAAAATCTTTGTGTACACTCCTTGACATAAATCACAGCAAGATCGTTTTGACCCACCTTCTAGAGTAATGGAAATATAATCAAAAATAAATAAGTGGGACTTAATGCTTTTGCACAGTAAAAGAAGCAATAAACATGATTAAAAGACAACCCTCAGAATGGGAGAAAATAATTGCAAATGAAAAAAATGACAAAGGATTAATCTCCAAAATATATAAGCAACTCATAGAGCTCAATGTCAGAAAAACAGCCCAGTCAGAAAATGGGCAGAAGACCTAAACAGATATTTCTCCAAAAAAGACATACAGATGCCAATAAACACATGAAAAGACCCAACGTCATTCATTACTAGAGAAATGCAAATCAAAACTACAATGAGATACTACCTCACACCAGTCAGAATGGCCATCATCAAAAAAATCTACAAACAGTAAAGGAGAGGATGTGGAGAAAAGGGAACCCTTTTGCACTGTAGGTGGGAATATAGGTTGATAAAGCCACTATGGAGAACAGTATGGAGAGTCCTTAAAAACTAGGAATAGAACTGCCATATGACCTAGCAATACCACTACTGGGCATATACCCTGAGAAAACCAAAAATATACAAGCAACTCCTACAGCTCAACTCCAGAAAAATAAATGACCCAATGAAAAAATGGGCCAAAGAACTAAATAGACATTTCTCCAAAGAAGACATACAGATGGCTAACAAACACATGAAAAGATGCTCAACATCACTCATTATCAGAGAAATGCAAATCAAAACCACTATGAGGTACCATTTCACACCAGTCAGAATGGCTGCGATCCAAAAGTCTACAAATAATAAATGCTGGAGAGGGTGTGGAGAAAAGGGAACCCTCTTACACTGTTGGTGGGAATGCAAACTAGTACAGCCACTACGGAGAACAGTGTGGAGATTCCTTAAAAAACTGGAAATAGAACTGCCTTATGATCCAGCAATCCCACTGCTGGGCATACACACTGAGGAAACCAGAAGGGAAAGAGACACGTGTACCCCAATGTTCATCACAGCACTGTTTATAATAGCCAGGACATGGAAGCAACCTAGATGTCCATCAGCAGATGAATGGATAAGAAAGCTGTGGTACATATACACAATGGAGTATTACTCAGCCATTAAAAAGAATACATTTGAATCAGTTCTAATGAGGTGGATGAAACTGGAGCCTATTATACAGAGTGAAGTAAGCCAGAAGGAAAAACATAAATACAGTATACTAACGCATATATATGGAATTTAGAAAGATGGTAACAATAACCCGGTGTACGAGACAGCAAAAGAGACACTGATGTATAGAACAGTCTTATGGACTCTGTGGGAGAGGGAGAGGGTGGGAAGATTTGGGAGAATGGCATTGAAACATGTAAAATATCATGTAAGAAACGAGTTGCCAGTCCAGGTTCGATGCACGATACTGGATGCTTGGGGCTAGTGCACTGGGACGACCCAGAGGGATGGTATGGGGAGGGAGGAGGGAGGAGGGTTCAGGATGGGGAGCACGTGTATACCTGTGGCGGATTCATTTTGATATTTGGCAAAACTAATACAATTATGTAAAGTTTAAAAATAAAATAAAATTAGAAAAAAAAATAAAAGTGAGATTTCATGTTAATTAAAAAAAAAAAAAAGAAAAATACTCATGTACCCCAATGTTCACTGCAGCACTATTTACAATAGCTAGGACATGGAAGCAATCTAGTTGTCTACTGACAGATGAATGGATAAAGAACCTGTGCTAAATATATAACATGGAATATTAGCCATTAAAAAAGTATGAATTTGAATCAGTTCTAGTGAGGCAGATGAACCTATAGCCTGTTATACAGAGTGAAGTAAGTCAGAAAGAGAAAAGCAAATATTATCTATTAAAGCATATATATGGAATCTAGAAAAATGATATTGATGAACCTATTTGCAGGGAAGGAATGGAGACACAGATGTAAAATGGACTTGTGGACACAGTGGGGGAAGGAAAAGAGTGGGACGAATGGAAAAAGTAGCATCGATTGTATGTCTATATAGCATCAACTATATGTCTATATGTATAGCATCGATTATATGTCTGTTTTACACTACTGTGTATAAAACAGATAGCTGGTGAGAAGTTGCTATATAACACAGAAAGCCCAGTCTGGCACTCTGTGATGGCCTAGAGAGGTGGGATGGGATGAGGGGAGGGAGGCTCAGGAGGGAGTTGATATATGTATAATTATAGCTAAATTGCATTGCTGTATGGCAGAAACCAACACAATATTGTAAAGCAGTTTTTCTTCAATTAAAGAATAAATTTTAAAACCTAAAAAAAAAAGAATACTGTTACTAAGCCATGAGCTCTCTGCCCAATATGCGCAGAAGCCAATACTATGGCACTAACTTCTGAGAAAAGAAAAAGCTTTAGTGAAAAGTTGACCAGCAAGGAGAGAGGTGTCAAGGCTCTTGATCTGTTTACCAATCTAGGGTTCAGTCATATGTTTATGAGTTAAGAGGATGGATTGGTATGTGGAAGCACTGGCAGGGCAGGTTAAGGTTGGAGGGCTTTGGAACTTGGCCATGGATGATAAGATATGGTGAAGAGACTTTAGCACCAAATCTTCCTAGACAACAAACCCTTCGCTTCTGAAAGGGCCCTGGCATTCAGGTTCTGGTCATATCCTGGTCTTTTGGTTCCATGGAGGGAAGACACTTTGGTTCATGGTATTATTTAAAGACCAGTATTTCTCCTCTGTGCATTCCTTTACTGCATGATTCAGTTTTGCTCTGCTGTCTCTGAAAAGCAATTTAGTCTGGTTAAGAGAAAGATTGGGTCAGTTTGGGCTGTTTTTGGTTATAAAACCTGAATAAAGACTTTTCATTCATGATTAACTGGGTCTCCTTGCCCCTGGATTTCCCCTATTCCAAACCATTACCTTTAGTTAATGAGATCTTCCTGTATTATTTATCTGATCATGGTTTCCCCCAGTTAAAAAATGCATTCATGCTCCACTGATTCCCATTGCCTTCAGAATAAAATCCCAATTCCTTTACTTGGTTTATAAGAACTCTAAGTACTGCCATGATATTGAGATTTTGGTCACGTCTTGGCCATGGGATATTAATTCTGAATCTCATGCAATAAAGATTTTATCTTTTGTAAATTCTGTGTGAAGCAGAAGATACCATAACCTTTACCTAGAGAATTTTTTGTTCTAGAAATGAATACTTATTTCATGTCAGTATTTCTTACATACACAGAATTAGTGGACCAAGTGACCAAACCTTCTGGGAAAGAAAGAAATGACTGTTTTCACACCTATAAAGTAGGAACAACTAAAACTCTGTGGGTGGTTGAAACTGGACAGGAGACTAAAAAGAAATTGGTGAGCAATCTGTCTTTCTTCTGAAAATATCACTATATTAAATTCTTCAATAAAAAATATAATGATTATGGTATGTCCACAACTGTAAAGAAAAAAGTAGATTTCTCTTTTCACCTGGAACATTGTCCATCATAGAGTGGAAAAAATGGTTAGAGAACAGTATGATCACATTTAGGTAAAATAAATACAGTAAAGACAGTACCATATCCAATTGTTAATGATGATTGTCTCTGGGGAAAAGGCTTCTGAGTGGAATTTGTGGAGTACTTATATTGATATCTAAATTTTAAAAAATGTAATAAAAACAGATCCTTTGTAATTTAAAAAGACAGTTCCATTTTATAAAGATCAACAATGACAACAAGATACTTTAACATCCAATCCTTTCTCTTAATACAGATTCTCATTCAACTTTTTCTGGAATGAAGGTTCACTGGTAGGGTTTAATCAATCTTAAAGCTATATTCCAACAATATCCCCATAACCTCATTAGTGGCTAAAATACTGTATCTGCTATTAAATTCCTCACAGCGAATCCTCATGCCACTCCATATACATTCCCCACCCAAAACTCAGTTAAATCTGGGAAAAAAGAGAGAGTTGATAATTCTCTTTTGTTTAAAAATGATTCGGTTCAGTTCAGTTCAGTCGCTCAGTTGTGTCCAACTCTTTGCAACCCCATGAATCCCAGCACGCCAGGCCTCCCTGTCCATCACCAACTCCCGGAGTTCACTCAGACTCACGTCCATCGAGTCAGTGATGCCATCCAGCCATCTCATCCTCTGTCCTCCCCTTCTCCTCCTGCCCCCAATCCCTCCCAGCATCAGAGTCTTTTCCAAGGAGTCAACTCTTCGCATGAGGTGGCCAAAGTACTGGAGTTTCAGCTTCAGCATCATTCCCTCCAAAGAAATCCCAGGGCTGATCTCCTTCAGAATAGACTGGTTGGATCTCCTTGCAGTCCAAGGGACTCTCAAGAGTCTTCTCCAACACCACAGTTCAAAAGCATCAATTCTTCGGTGCTCAGCCTTCTTCACAGTCCAACTCTCACATCCATACATGACTACTGGAAAAACCATAGCCTTGACTAGACGGACCTTTGTTGGCAAAGTAATGTCTCTGCTTTTGAATATGCTATCTAGGTTGGTCATAACTTTCCTTCCAAGGAGTAAGCGTCTTTTAATTTCATGGCTGCAGTCACCATCTGCAGTGATTTTGGAGCCCAGAAAAATAAAGTCTGACACTGTTTCCACTGTTTCCCGATCTATTTGCCATGAAGTGATGGGACCAGATGCCATGATCTTCGTTTTATGAATGTTGAGCTTTAAGCCAACTTTTTCACTCTCCACTTTCACCTTCATCAAGAGGCTTTTTAGTTCCTCTTCACTTTCTGCCATAAGGGTGGTGTCATCTGCATATCTGAGGTTACTGATATTTCTCCCGGCAATCTTGATTCCAGCTTGTGCTTCATCCAGCCCAGTGTTTCTCATGATGTACTCTGCATAGAAGGTAAATAAGCAGGGTGACAATATACAGCCTTGACGTACTCCTTTTCCTATTTGGAACCAGTCTGTTGTTCCATGTCCAGTTCTAACTGTTGCTTCCTGACCTGCATACAGATTTCTCAAGAGGCAGGTCAGGTGGTCTGGTATTCCCATCTCTTTCAGAATTGTCCACAGTTTATTGTGATCCACACAGTCAAAGGCTTTGGCATAGTCAATAAAGCAGAAATAGATGTTTTTCTGGAACTCTCTTGCTTTTTCGATGATCCAGCAGATGTTGGCCATTTGATCTCTGGTTCCTCTGCCTTTTCTAAAACCAGCTTGAACATCAGGAAGTTCACAGTTCACGTATTGCTGAAGCCTGGCTTGGAGAATTTTGAGCATTACTTTACTAGCATGTGAGATGAGTGCAAGTGTGCGGTAGTTTGAGCATTCTTTGGCATTGCCTTTCTTTGGGATCGGAATGAAAACTGACCTTTTCCAGTCGTGTGGCCACTGCTGAGTTTTCCAAATTTGCTGGCATATTGAGTGCAGCACTTTCACAGCAACATCTTTCCGGATTTGAAATAGCTCCACTGGAATTCCATCACCTCCACTAGCTTTGTTCGCAGTGATGCTTTCTAAGGCCCACTTGACTTCACATTCCAGAATGTCTGGCTCTAGGTCAGTGATCACATCATCGTGAGTATCTGGGTCATGAAGATCTTTTTGGTACAGTTCTTCTGTGTATTCTTGCCACCTCTTCTTAATATCTTCTGCTTCTGTTAGGTCCATACCATTTCTGTCCTTTATCGAGCCCATCTTTGCATGAAATGTTCCCTTGGTATCTCTGATTTTCTTGAAGAGATCTCTAGTCTTTCCCATTCTGTTGTTTTCCTCTATTTCTTTGCATTGATCTCTGAGGAAGGCTTTCTTATCTCTTCTTGCTATTCTTTGGAACTCTGCATTCAGATGTTTATATCTTTCCTTTTCTCCTCTGGTTTTCACTTCTCTTCTTTTCACAGCTATTTTTAAGGCCTCCCCAGACAGCCATTTTGCTTTTTTGCATTTCTTTTCCATGGGGATGGTCTTGATCCCTGTCTCCTGTACAATGTCACGAACCTCATTCCATAGTTCATCAGGCACTCTATCTATCAGATCTAGGCCCTTAAATCTATTTCTCACTTCCACTGTATAATCATAAGGGATTTGATTTAGAGGATTTTAATTCTTTTCATGGCATATTTATCTTTTGCTAAATTTCTTTCCTTTGATCATTTCTTGGATGCAACGTGGTAAAAATGAAGAGTGTGGGGTTTGAAGTTGGAGAAACTGGCTTCACAGCCTGTCATCTTTATTTTCTAGTAGGCTACTTGTGGGTAAACCATTACCTTAATTCTCTGTACTTCGGTTTCCCCATCTATAAAATGGGATGAGAATGACTGAGAGGATTACAGGAGACAACGAAAGTGGGAGTGATGAACAAGAGCGTCTTGTGAAGATGCTGCTTGACCCTTCTCTCTCCACCCACCCCAGCCACTCCTCTCTTTTTCTTGCTTCTTTTCTTACCAGAGTCAAAAGAACTCTCTAATATTAGTATCTCCGGTAAAACAGAATGAAAGTAGTCCCTTCCTTCCGTACTTCAAAGGGTCACTTTTGTAATATTCAGTAGGGCAAATGCATGTAGAGCATGTTGTAAAGGTTTGGATCCAAATGTAGCTATATTTGTTTTTTGCCACACGACAGCTCTATGAATGGGTTTGTCAGAGTGGACATCATCCTTTCCATTTTACATACAAGGACATGTTTGGAGAGGCTGTGATTTCCACATGGTCACATAGCACCTGAACCCAGGCTTCTAGACTATAAAAGTCCATCCTAAAAAAAAAAAAAAAAAAAAAACGCTTTTCAAAATATTTATTTATTTGGCTGGACTGGGTCTTAGTTGCAGCATTTGGGATCTTTCAGCTTTGTTGCAGCATGCAAGATCTTAGTTGCATGTAGGATCTATTTCCCTGAGCAGGATTGAACCTGGGCCCCCTGCATGGAGTCTTAGCCACTGGACTACCAGGGAAGTCTCCAATCAAAGGCCATTTTAAAAGTTTATTTCTCTCCTGTGAGTTAAATGATTTCAATTCTTCTAGCTTTTCTTCATAAATTCCACACATCAACCTAAAACAAATGAATTGCTCAAATGATTTTCTTCTCCAGAATTTTGCTATGAAAGTTGGGTTGAGTTATGTGAGCACTGAGTGAGTAATAGCCAGCACTGTGTAGGGAACACAGTGGTAAATGATAAGTCATGGTCCCTGCCTTTATAGAATGTGTGTTCTGTGGGGGTTGGGGTGGAGTGAGTGGAGTAAGCAAACAAATTAACAACAGAGTTTTGAGTAGTCATAACCATTTTTGACTCAAATAAAGTCTAGTGACCTGAAGGAGTGACAGTGTGGTAGTGGTGTTGGTGGACGAGGAGGTGTGACTTAGATTAAGTGTTTGGGAAGGGATCATGGCATCCGGTCCCATCACCTCATGGGAAATAGATGGGGAAACAGTGGAAACAGTGTCAGACTTTATTTTTCTGGGCTCCAAAATCACTGCAGATGGTGACTGCAGCCATGAAATTAAAAGACGCTTACTCCTTGGAAGGAAAGTTATGACCAACCTAGATAGCATATTCAAAAGCAGAGACATTACTTTGCCAACAAAGGTCCGTCTAGTCAAGGCTATGGTTTTTCCAGTAGTCATGTATGGATGTGAGAGTTGGACTGTGAAGAAGGCTGAGCACCGAAGAATTGATGCTTTTGAACTGTGGTGTTGGAGAAGACTCTTGAGAGTCCCTTGGACTGCAAGGAGATCCAACCAGTCTATTCTGAAGGAGATCAGCCCTGGGATTTCTTTGGAGGGAATGATGCTGAAGCTGAAACTCCAGTACTTTGGCCACCTCATGCGAAGAGTTGACTCCTTGGAAAAGACTCTGATGCTGGGAGGGATTGGGGGCAGGAGGAGAAGGGGAGGACAGAGGATGAGATGGCTGGATGGCATCACTGACTCGATGGACGTGAGTCTGAGTGAACTCTGGGAGTTGGTGATGGACAGGGAGGCCTGGCGTGCTGGGATTCATGGGGTTGCAAAGAGTTGGACACAACTGAGCGACTGAACTGAACTGGAAGGGGATGACTGTGGAGCTGAGGCTTCAAGGAGAACAGGGACTTTGCCTTCACTATTGCATCCCCATTCCCAGTAACCTGATCAGTGCCCAACAAACAACATGTTCAATAGATACTGGGTGAATGAATCAATCAATGGATGAAAAAGGCATTCATCCAAAGATCAGGGAGTGTTTGGAAATGCTTTTGCATGGCTAATACTAATAGCTGCTTTTCACTTGGCTCGTTTTACGTGCCAGGTACTTACACTTAGTGATTTACATTTATTTAAAAGTGGAATCCTCACAACAACACACAGAATTAATGAGATGGTTACCCCATTTTTCAGATAAGGGCTATAATGATATTTGTGATAAAGGGAATAGAATTTTATATTTCAAAGTCTTTAACTTTCTTGTCACTCCTTTTAGTCTCAAACACTTTAAGACCATAGTTTGGTCACGTTTTTACTAGTCAAATGCTGGTAAAAATGGTGGTGTTCTGATTCACCTAATTTTCTATCAAAGCTAGTTTGTTAAAGTTCTATATAAAAATGAGAGTTGCTCTGTTTCATTCACATGCTAGTTAAAACTGAATCATAGAAAGTCTGAGTTGAAAACAGTAGAATTCAACTTGTCCAATAGTAGTACCGCCCAGGGGATTCTCCAGGCTAGAGGGTTGCCATGCCCTCCTCCAGGGGATCTTCCTGACCCAGGGATCAAACCTGCATCTCTTATGTTTCCTGCACTGGCAAGCGGGTTCTTTACTGTTAGCGACACCTGGGAAGCCCCATTATAAATAAAGGGACTTAGGCATCAAGGATCTTTCCAAATTTTTTTTTTTAATGACTTGAATTTTTTGCAGTGAGTATTTGGAGTGAGCAAAATGATATAACAACAAGATTGGCTGTCATCTGTTAAGCACACGAATCACGTGTTTCAAAACCAGTTCATTTGCTCTTTAGAATTGCAATGATATAGACATTAGAATCCTCATCTTGCTGATAAAAGTGTACCTGAGGCCCAGGGGCCTGTGTAACTTGCTCAACGTCACACTGACCTTGGGATTCAGTCAGAATTCAATACACCGTGCTGCTTCTTCCAAAATAGGATCACTTCATAGTAAAAATTTAGAAAGAGAAAGTGAAAAGTGAAAGTGAAAGTTGCTTAGCCATGTCTAACTCTCTGTGACCCCATGGACTGTAGTCCATGGAATTCTCCAGGCCAGAATACTGGAGTGGGTAGTCATTCCCTTCTCCAGGGGATCTTCCCAACCCAGGGATCGAACTCCAGGTCTCCTGCATTGCAGGTGGATTCTTTACCAGCTGAGCCACCAAGGGAGCCCCTCTGTCCCCCTGGCCAAAAAAAATTAGAAATTGATAGCAAAAATTTTAGCAGTTTTGATTGACATTTACTCACCCAGGACACTAGAAATTCTTTGATTTTGTTTTTCTTTTTTTCAGGGGAGGGGACAAATTTTTCTCCACCTGAAAGTAAAGGGTAGAAAAAAATTCCACTTACTTGTATTTTGAATTAATGCATGTAGTTTCACAGGTCCAACGATCAACAGAATACAATTCATTTGTACATTCAGACCGTTGGCTTTTGGCAACTACAGAGAGGGAAACTTGACAGAGACTCTTGGGGAAGTCCCTACCCTAAGAAAATCCCTCCATGACAACAAAGTGCCCCAGGGGCGTTTGAGTTCTCTAAGGGCTGATAAAATGCAATCTTAACACCAGTGGCAGATTTTATCTTTCATCTTTCTCTGAATGACTAAGGATTTCTGTCTCTGATCTTCTTTTCCCCTCCTCTTTCTCATAGGAAGTTCCTGGCTGGAGAAACCCCCAATATGGGTGGGCTAAAGATAAAGGACTTTGGGGTTGCTTGGTCTTGTCCAGAGACATGAAAGATAATCATCAGCTTTTGGGCTTCCCTGGTGACTCAGGGGTTAGGAACCCACCTGACAATGCAGGAGATAAGGGTTTGATTCCTGGGTTGGGAAGATCCCCTGGAGAAGGAAATGGCAACCTACTCCAGTACTCCTGTGCCTGGGAAATCCCATGGACAGAGGAGCCTGGTGGGCTACAATCCATGTGGTCGAAAAAGAGAGTCAAACTTGACTTAGTGTCTAAACAACAACATCTATCTATGTATCTGCCATCTGTCATTACTTATTTTGGAGGTGTATGTTGTTCATTCAGTCATGTCTGACTCTTTGCAACCCCATGGGGTGGAGCCCACCAGGCTCCTCCGTCCATGGGATTTTCCAGGCAAAAATACTGGAGTGGGTTGCCATTTAAGGGATTATATTAAACAGCCATAAAAAAATCAGTAGTGCAAGTGTGTGTGCTAAATCACTTCTCTCATGTCTGACTCTCTGTGACGCTATGGACTGTAGCCCACCAGGCTCCTCTGTCCATTGGATTCTCTAGACAAGAATACTGGAGTGGGTTGCCATGCCCTCCTCCAGGGGGATCTTCCCGACCCAGGGATCGGACCTGAGTCTTTTACATCTCCTGCATTGGTAAGTGGGTTCTTTACCACAAGTGCCAGCTGGAGAAGTCCATCATCACTTATTTTGGAGGAGGTAAGGGATTCTGTTGAGCAACCATTAAGAAGTCAATAGAGCCTAGTGACTTATTGAGCTCATAAAACAAGTCAATAAAACATGCCTTACAGAGATTGGGAGAAACCAGCCTAAAAGTAATTTCAGTCATTTGAGAATTTTGGAGGATGAGTTTAAACATCACTTAGACTTTAGAGTTGAGCAGTCCCTCAGCACCAACTCTGTACTTCCCTATCCCCCACCTTCCTTCACACCTATATGCTTTGGGGGCATGTTGGAATCCCAATTTGTCTAGTCATCACAGACTCAGAAACAGATAAACTCATAATTATAAATTTAAATTATTTCTGAAATATCATTGTTATGTATCACCCCTTCAAAAGCCTTAATTTCAGGAGCATAAATCCAAAAGTCAATACAAAAAGCACTCTAAGTTATTTGCTGTGACTCTTTTGATAAAACATGGTGGAATTTAAGAGTAGGGTTGTCCTAAACCTGTAGAAAAACATTTCAAGGAAATAGGCAGAAAAAGTCCTAAATTCCTTGAAGTTACATAAATGTCAAGCCTTGATCTCATTGAGGTGGTCCTCTAGGATTTTCTGCTAATATCTACTTGACATTACTTTCCCAAATGGATAGCCTTCTTGGTCATCAGAACTAGTATAATGAGACAAGAACAAAGACCAGCAATATTTTATAACTAAAAATATGAGGGAATATGCTATTTTCTGTGACTAAAATCTATTACCACCCCTGCATCCCAACTTTATCCCCAGGATATATTGCTGTATTGTAGACTTATCACCCTGTAGTGTAATTACCCCTTTGCTTTTCTTTGCCTCCCTCCCTCTACCAAGTCCTTTAAAGGCAGCTCACAGTGCCTGTCTCACTGTGCTTATCTTAGATAGGCATCCAGTGGAAAACTTCCACAGGAGACTGGGATCTGTGTGCAGGGATATGTTCAAAAGCAACACCTTTTGAAAAATGTGGGGTGGGGAATGAAGGAAGTAGGATTGGGCAGAGGGAAGAGTTCACACGTGAAACCATCACAATGAAGGCCTCACAAGATCCTTGGGTAACTCTAAAACTGGGATGATCCCTTCAGAATCTCCCTTGAGGCAAGGGACCTGGGCCTTTACTGCTTATTCACTAGTTATTGGATGCAGGTTGGCTCTCCTAGTGGGGCATGACCTTGAGCCAGGCAACTTTCACGCATTTACTGAGGGCATTTCCCAGAGAATGACTCAGCTCAGTGCTGTCAGTTACTACCAATATTCGCAGAAGCCTGTGGAATAATGAGTGTGCTTCCGTTCTAAATGCAGGGATCTGAATGCATACAACAGCATCCACTACAATCCTCAGAAACTATTATTAAGTAAGTGATATTACGTAGTTCAGCCATTTATCCAAGTGACTGGCATTTTGGATTCCACATATGTAAGAGGAATATTTTAACCAACTGGGGATGTAATTCACATAGTTATTAGTTTGGAAGCACCACTTTTAGGTATATAGCTACTAGGTTTCAGCACAAATTTACTTTGACATAAAATCCATTTTATTTCTCCAGTGTGGTCTGCTTGAAGAAACTCTGAAACTTGAATTAAAAGACTTGGATTCCTATTAGAACTCTGTCACTCATTGTCTGAGTCATATTGCTTCTTTGTTTTCAGTTTTCTCATCTGTAGAGTGGCAAAAATTATATTTGGGGTAACTTTTTCACAGGGTTGTAGTGCAAATAACGGAAAGGATGCTTGTTAAAGCCCGTTGTAAATGGTGAAGAAGGGAGTGAGGATGAAGTGGGAGTCCTCCATTAGCATGAGGAACAGGAAAGGAGATTGCAAAGGGGAGAGGTGAGGTGGAATTTTCCTGAGATGCCCCAAACCATCTCTTCACTTCACCATTGCAACTCAGGCCTGCTCAAGTGAAGTCAGTTGAAAACAGAACAAAAGAGACAGACAAATCATCTGACTGAATTATACACATTAAGTAAATCTTTAAGTATTTTAGAACTTTTTTCTCCCTGTCTCCCTACCAGGCAGAGGCTGCAACAATCATCCTCTTGGGAGGAAAGGAAAACCACTGTATTTGTTTAGTTCTGGGGGTTCTTGGCTGCAATATAGGATCTATCACCTCAACACCACTTTGACTCAACTTGTTTATCTGAAAGCAAGTGGGTGTTCATTTCTAAGTCTCTCTTTATCTCTCTCTCTATTTTTGTTGTGGTCGTGGTTGCTTTGGTCTCATTTTTGAACTTTCCCCGTGACAGACCTTTCTTAGTCCCTGTCCTGAAAGTAAGTGATCATCCTTCAGGTCAGGTTAGAGTTAGCACGGACTTCCCCACAGCAGCGGAAATGTTTCCTTTGAATTTTAAGCTTTTTCGACCTTGATGGCATGATCTTGGTTTTGGTTGAAAACTGGAGATGAATGTCATGTTGTCAACTCCAGGGAGGTGTACTCAGCTTATTTCTAATCAGAGGCATTTCCCAGTCCTCTGCCCACATGAAGCTGGTTTTCCCTTCTACTTCAGAGATTTTCTGTTGCACTTTCTGTTCTCTTCCCTCTGTTCTTCTTTCTATTAATCCATCCGTTTATCCATCTCCCTCCATTCCTTCTGGTTAAGAAGCCAGCTTGGGCTACAATGCACATTTCATATTCCCTTTTGCAGCCTCCTTGCTTTGGTTGGATGTGGATAAACCCTGACTTCAACTTCAGTGCTGTCCTCCTGGGACCCATATATATATATAATTTTTTTTTTTTTTTTTGGCTTGGCTTCCATCTCTGGGAACTCCCGATTAGTCAGGAAAATTTCAATGAAGCAGCAGGGCAGATCAGGGTCTGGCAGACCTTGTGCTTCTTGGCATTTCAAGGTTTATGGGTTGGATGAGTTCTTAAATGCAACCCTGGCTTTATCAACAACATATTTGTTTTTATCCCTAAGGTATTCTGGTAGGAGACCACACTGATGCCTGGGAAACCTGACTTTACTTGGACTGTGATGGATTTGACCTCCATCCCAGTGTTTCCTTTCCTGTGTAGCCAGGTGACTCTCCCCTTACCAGATTTCTTAAATGAACTATGGTGTTCACATATCCTTAGATGGTGTATGGATATAATGGAAGCATTTTTCTCATGGAAGCCTGTCCTGAGCCCCCCAAGTGTAGACTAGGCATCCTTGTATAGCACCATATACTTTCTCCTGTGTTTTCTTTTTTTATTTAAAATAATTTTAAATACTTTATTACTAAAAAATGTTAATCATTATCTGAGCTTTCAGTAAGTCATAATCTTTTTTCTGGTGGAGGATCTTACCTCTATCTTGGTGGTTGCTGAAGGTTGGGGTAGCTGTGGCAACTTCTTGAAATAAGATAACAATGGAGATTGCCACATCAATTGACTGTCTCTTTAACAAACAATGCTCTGTAATAGATGATGCTGTTTGACAACGTTTTACCAACAGTCGGGCTTCTTTCACGATTGAAACCAATCCTCTCAAATCTGATTTTATCAACTAAGTTTATATAACACTCTTTTTTAAAAACATTATTTTTAATTGGAGGATAATTGCCTTATAATATTGTGTCAGTTTCTGCCATACATCAACATGAATTAACCACAGATTTACACATGTCCTCTTTCCCCTGTATTTTCTTTAAGAATCTCTTGTTTATCACTGTATCTCCAGAGTCTGGAACACGGAAGTGTCAATACACATTTATTCTCTAATTAACGGAACTTTGGAAAGTATGAAACATCCTCCAGTTTCCTGACAAGGAAGAGGAGTTAACAATATCTGCTTCTCTGAGTCCATTTACCCCAGGCCTCATGGCCCACTGAGAGGCAGTGCTGAGGGTAAGTGGATGTTACCTTCTTATACGTGATTTTATCTTTTTATCACTTATTTCCATCGAGACCATCCTCTTTGTTATACCTAGAACTTGTCAACCACCAAGGGAGAAGCATGGTTGGCAATGGGTACAGGTGGTCAGGAGGAAATAGCAAGCTGCTGATAAACAGACCATTTTCTTCCTGCCTACCCCTGTTCATTAACATGGTAAAGATACATTTAAAAAAAATCCATTCTGTAAAGATCCTTTTCAAGCCTCTATTTTTCCTCTTCAAATATCAAATCTATGTTTGGTAGAATTGAAATTTAGGTGGTTAGACATCTAGCTTGTGATGGGCAGATGAGCTTGATAACATTGTCTTTTGTCTCCAAGGGGTCAGGGCTTCTAGGTCTTCTTCTGGCTAACTCATACTTAACTTAAAAATACTTTGCTCTAAGAAGGCCTTTAGGGCAATGCAAATTTGGGCTTACCATTACGGGCTTTCCTATTTCATTGGAGTGTATTATAATTTTATCATATCAAAATTTTTTCTATGATTTGTCTTTTTTACTCATAAGAACAAATATTTCTTGAGGGCAAAGACCTTGTACGTGTCTTTTCTGTGATTAGACTTGTTTAAATAGTGCTGTCCAAGAGAACTTTAAGCAGTAATGGAAATGCTCTATTCTGCTCAGTCCAGTGAGGTTGCCACTAGCCAGACGAGACTGTTGAACACTTGAAATGTAGCCAGTGTGACTGAGGAACTACCTTAATTGTATTCATAATTTTAATTAATGTGTATTTACATTTAAATAGCCACAGATGAATAATGGTTAAGTATTAAACCCCATGGACAGAAGTTTAACTATTTCTACTAATCTTTTTAAGGAACAAACTTTTGGCTTTGTTGGTTCTCAATTTTGTTTCTTTCTTTCCTATTTCAGTAAATTCTGGTCTTTATCATTTCCTTCTACTCCATTTCCTTCCTTCCTCCTTCTTTCCTTCCTTCCTTCTTTTTCTAGCTTCTTAACCTGGAAGCTTATATCATTAATCTTATCATTTCTTATTTCTAATGTTACCATTCAAAGATGTAAAATTTCAAACCATAATGGAAAAGAATATGAAAAAAACATGTATTTGTAACCGAATCACTCTGCTATACACAAGAAACTAACCCAACATCGTAAATCACCTATACTTCAATTAAAAAACGTAAATTTTTCTTAATGTGTTGCTTTACTATATCCCACAAATTTAATTTATAGTATTTTTAGCTTTATTGAGATTTAATTTATACGCATTAAAGTACACCCTCTTAAAGAGTACACTTAGATGAATTTCAGTAAATGCAGACACCACCTATTTTACTACCACCACAATTAAAATGTGGACTTTTCCATTCCCAGAGTATACTTTTATGTCCCTTTGCCATCATTCCCTATCCCATTAATCTACTATCACCACAGGTTAGTTTTGCCTATTGTAGAATTTCATGTAAATGGAAACCAAAAATCATGCATTCTTTGCTCTGTTTCTTTAGTTCAACAGAATATTTCTGAGAGTTATCCATGTTGTTGTAACAGGACTTTCTTCCTTTTTTATTGCAGATTAGTATTCCATGGGATGGTTAGGTCACAATTTGCTTATTTATTTATTTGGATATTTGAATGTTGGTGTTGTTTTCAGCTTTTGGCTATTAGGAATAAAGCTGCTTTGAACATGTATGCACAGTGGAGATACATTTTCATTTTTGTGGGTAATTACCTATGTGTAGAATTGTCCATTCTGAAGGAGATCAGCCCTGGGATTTCGTTGGAAGGAATGATGCTAAAGCTGAAACTCCAGTACATTGGCTACCTCATGCGAAGAGTTGACTCACTGGAAAAGACTCTGATGCTGGGAGGGATTGGGAGCAAGAGGAGAAGGGGACGACAGAGGATGAAATGGCTGGATGGCATCACTGACTCGATGGACGTGAGTCTGGGTGAACTCCGGGAGTTGGTGATGGACAGGGAGGCCTGGTGTGCTGCGATTCATGGGGTCGCAAAGAATTGGACACGACTGAGCGACTGATCTGATTTGATCTGATGATGATTGGAAGATTAACTCTATAAGAAACGGCCCAAATGTTTTAAAAAACATAGTTGTATAATTTTCCAGCCACTGTGGAGAACAGTATAGAGATTTCTTAAAAAAAATCTAGGACTAAAACTACCATATAATTCAAAAATCTCACTACTGGCATATATCCTGAGAACACCATAATTGAAACAGACACATGTACGCCAATGTACATTGCAACACTATTTACAACAGCCAGGACATGGAAGCAATCTAGATGTCCACTGACAGATGAATGGATAAAGAAGTGAGGTGCATATACACACACACACACACACACACACACACAATGTAATATTACTCAGATATAAAAAGGAATGAGTTTGAGTCAGTTCTAGTGAGGTAGATGAATGTAGAGACTATTATACAGAGTGAGGTAAGTCAGAAAGAGAAAAACAAATATCATATATTAATCCAACGGATGTTGGCAGTTTGATCTCTGGTTCCTCTGCCTTTTCTAAATCCAGCTTGTACGTGTGGAAGTTCTCAGTTCACATACTGCTGAAGCCTAGCTTGAAGGATTTTGAGCATAACCTTGTTATCATCTGCATATCTGAGGTTATTGATATTTCAGGTTGCCGGAAGAAATATCAATAACTTCAATAACTCTTTTGGCAGAAAGTGAAGAGGAACTAAAGACCCTCTTGGTGAAAGTAAAAGAGGAGAGTGAAAAAGCTGACTTAAAAACATTAAAAAAACAAAGATCATGGCATCCAGTCCTATCTCTTCATGGCAAATAGGTGGGGAAATAGTGATAGACTTTATTTTCTTGGGCTCCAAAATCACTGCAGATGGTGACTGCAGCCATGAAATTAAAAGATGCTTCCTCATTGGAAGAAAAGTTATGACCAACCTAGACAGCATATTAAAAAGCAGAGACATTACTTTGCAGACAAAGGTCCGTATAGTCAAAGCTATGATTTTTCCAGTAGTCATGTATGGATGTGAGAGTTGGAGACCATAACGAAAGCTGAGTGCCGAAGAATTGATGCTTTTGAACTGTGGTGTTGGAGCAACTCTCGAGAGTCCCTTGGACAGCAAGGAGATCCAAGCAGTCCATGCTAAAGGAAATCAGTCCTGAATTTACATTGGAAGGATTGGTGCTGAAGCTGAAGCTTGAATACTTTGGCCACCTGATGTGAAGTCCTGACTCACTGGAAAAGACCCTGATACTGGGAAAGATTGAATGCAGGAGGAGAAGGGGACGACAGAAGATGAGATGGTTGGATGGTATCACCGACTCAATGGACATGAGTTTGAGCAAACTCCAGGAGACAGAGAAGGACAGGGAGGCCTGGCATGCTGCAGTCCGTGGGGTCGCAAGGAATCAGACATGACTGAGCAATTGAACTGAACTGAACAGAACGCGTATATATAGACTCTAGAAAAATGGTACTGATGAACCTAGTTTCAGGGCAAGAATAGAGACACAGACATAGAGAACTGACTTATGGACACAGGGGCAGGAGAGGGTAGGATGAATTGAGAGAATAGCATTAAAATAATATATATTGACATATTAAAATATATAGCTGATGGGAAGTTATATTACAGGGAATTGTATAACACAGGGAATTCAACCTGGTGCTCTGTGACAACCTAAAGGGTGAAATGGGGTGCAGGATAGGAGGGAAGTTCAAGAGGGAGGAAACATATGCATACCTATGGCTGAGTCTTGCTGCTGTATGGCAGAAACCAACACAACATTGTAAAGCAATTATCTTCTAATTAAAAATAAATTGAAAAAACAATTGTATCATTTTCAATTTCTACCAGTAATATATGAGAGTTTTAGGTGCTCCATATTCTCACTGATACTTGTTATTGTCAGTCTTTTAAATCTTAGCTGTTCTAGTGGGTGTGTAGTGGTATCTAACTTTGGTTTTATATTGCAGTTCCCTGATGACAAATGATGTTGAGTATGAAGAAGGCAATGGCAACCACTCCAGTACTCTTGCCTGGAAAATCCCATGGACGGAGGAGCCTGGTAGGCTGGAGTGCATGGGGTCGCTGAGTCGGACACGACTGAGAGCCTTCACTTTCACTTACATTTTCATGCATAGGAGAAGGAAATGGCAACCCACTCCAGTGTTCTAGCCTGGAGAATCCCAGGGACCGGGGAGCCTGGTGGGCTGCCGTCTATGGGGTTGCACAGATTTGGACAAACTGAAGTGACTTAGCAGCAGCAGCAGCAGCATGTGCAATTTTTGTGACATGTGTTTTAAAATATTTTCTCCATTAAAATATTAGGTTGATTATCTTCTTAATATCATTTGTAAGAATTCTTTATATATTCTGGATACAAAATTTTTTGTCAGTTATTGTTCAGTCGCTAAGATATGTCTGACTCTTTGTGACCCCATGGACTGTAGCCTGCCAGATTCCTCTGTCCATGGGATTCTCCAGGCAAGAGTACTGGAGTGGGTTGCCATTTACTTCTCCAGTTCTTCACCTGTGAATATAGCCAATTACTTTGATATTTGAATGTTAAACTAATCTTTCATTTCTGAAATTGACCCCACTTTATTTAGGTGTTTATTAGTGTGTATTGATTGTCCTTTTTATACATGGTTGAAATGTTAACATTTTGTTAAGTATTTTTGCATCTATGTTCACAAGGAAAATGCATTTGTATTTATTTACTTATTTTTGTGAAAAGTTTGTTTGGCTTTGGTATTAGGTTAGTGCTGGCCTCATGAAAGGGGTTGGGAATCATTCCCTTCTTTATTTTTAGAAGGGATTTGTGCAAAATGTGTATTTTTTCCCTTTTTTAACATTTCATATAATTCATTAACTGTATTGGGTTATTAAAATTTCCTGCTCCCTGCCCCCCCCCCTTATTTTTGGTGTGTGTGTGTGTGTGTGTGTACATGATCTGTTGTGTCCGACTCTTTGCAACCCCATGGACTGTAGCCCTCCAGGAACCTCAGTCCATGGAGTTTTTGCTGGTTTTGCTAGGTTTTGACTTTTAAGAAATTTGTCCTTTCTAATATGCTTGTTATCTTTTTAATGTCTGTTGGCTCTTTTGAATCCTTGAATTTCTTATATTGATTTTTGTTGTTGTTCAGTCACTAAGTTATGTCCGAATCTTTGTGACACACATTGATAATCTTTGTCTTTTCTCTCCCTCTTTTTTCTTAGTCATTTAGTTTATCAATTGCATTGCTTTTTTAAAGAACCAACTTTTAGTTTCATTGAATTTGCTGTATTGTTCATTTAATTTTTATGTTACTGAGTCTACATATATATTTTCTATTTTGCTCTTTAATAGGAGAAGAGGGTAACAGAGGATGAGACAGCTGGATGGCATCACTGACCCAATGGACATGAGTTTGAACAAACTCTGGGATATGGTGAAGGACAGGGAAGCCTGGCATGCTGCAGTCCACGGGGTTGCAAAGAGCTGGACACAACTTAGCAACTGAACAACAATATACTTTGGGCTTGGTCTACCTTCCTTTTCAGCTTTCTAAGATTGAAGCTTAGATGACTGATTTTAGAATTCTTTCACTTTTCTTAAGGAAAACCCCGTAGGTTTTTCATGGGATAACTGACTGAAGGCCAAAAACTCATCACAGAGAATTTAGTCAAGAGATGAGGAGGCCTGTGTAATATAGCATGAGTCAAGTCCATGGAGGAAATATCTTGGTTAAAGTTAGGGGCTGCCATCCATTGATATCTTTTTAAAAAGTAAATTGGTCAATCACTGTGTTTTATCTGATTTCTTAGCCATCCTCCAGAAACATGAAGCAGGAGACATTTATCCATTAGGCACAATAGGTGAGATGCCTAAACCCCATGATCTAGGGAAAATGGTTTAATTTATTTCATAAAATGATGCCAAAAACAATGGTGCTTACCATGTTAAAAAACAATAGGATAAATCATGTATGGTACAAGCATAGGGCCCATTATGAGAAGCTATTTTCAATATCTGAGATATGAATACTTCCCAGAGCATCTATAAAACACTTCCTGAAGGGAGAACCATAGAGTCCTCAATCTGGCCTTTTCTTTTGTTTGAGAATAAATAAAATTTAATTCTTTTCTGAGCAACTGATCAGGATATTATTTCTAGAGAAAGGGAGGGAAGAGGGTGAAAGGTAGAAATTCAACTGCCTTAACAGCAGGAGTCCAGCACAGGACCACCTGAGCTTGTGTGGAAAACCTATAACCAGAGATACTGGGGTGGAGCACAGCAGAAGATGTAGACTCTGCTGTGCTGTATGTGCAATGCAAACATTTTTGGATGCAGTAAACCCTGGGCTGTGGGTTGTGTTTGCTCTCTGACGTGAATTCACTACTAAGAATCTGGAGTGCTCAAACTTTCTCAAGAGGGGGATTGAGTTTCTTGCAGAGTTTATCTGACCCAGAGTGCGTTGCAAACTCAGCCCCAAGTTCCCTCTCTCCCTGCCCCTAGTATGGTGGGCTCTGTAGAAACAGAGCAAGCAGCACCCTAGTTAACCATTTCAGCTTAATTACTAGCCCAAGGACTGTACAGGCTGCCAAGTATGAAGGGCTGGACCATGTGATGGCCTCCAAACTTTTCCACAAGGGCTCCTGTAGTTCGTGTGAGATCGTCTATACTCCCTCTCCACCCCAACGCCAGCCTCCTTCCCACAAAATCAGCTTGCATAACCTAGTACAGCCCCTTCCCCAGGTCAGCCATTCTAACTTGAGAGCAGAGTTCAGTTCAGTTCAGTTCAGTTCAGTCGCTCAGTCGTGTCCAACTCTTTGCGACCCCATGAATCGCAGCACGCCAGGCCTCCCTGTCCATCACCATCTCCCGGAGTTCACTCAAACTCACGTCAGTCGAGTCGGTGATGCCATCCAGCCATCTCATCCTCTGTCGTCCCCTTCTCCTCCTGCCCCCAATCCCTCCCAGCATCAGAGTCTTTTCCAATGAGTTAACTCTTGAGAGCAGGGTAGTGAGCTGTAAACCCAGACCCACCATTCCGCCAGTACCCACTCTTCTTTCCTAGAGTGTGCCTATTTTTGGCCATGCCCCCCGTGCCGGTGCCCTAAGCAAGTGCCCCCCCCAACCCCCGCCACGACTGGTGGTAAAAGGAAAGCCAATAGCAATTGTGGACAATAGCAGATGGCCAATAGCAATTGTCCAATAGCAGAGCACGTAAGTGAGGCACCTACGGAGACCGTGGAACCCTGTGGAGGCGTTGGAATCCATATTAGGTACCAGAGAGAGTGCCAGCCTCCACCTCTGCTTGTCAAGAGTGTTTGCAGAGCTTGTGGAGACACAGGGCTTGCTAGGCATGCATTCTCCGCCCAGGGGCCATTACTGTTACTGCCTGGGAGTATATGAAGTGGAGATAAGATCTAAACTGTGCAGTATCCAGCACCGGAAGTCAGAGAACGCTACGCTGAGGAAGGAATTCCAGGCTTCGTGGACCGCGTGAGGCACGAGGCTGCGGCAGTCAGGAGGGCTGCGATGGCGGCCAGGAGCCCCAGGACCAGTCACCTGAGGATCTAAGTCGTGCTGCCGCCGAGGCCCCACAGCTCAGAAACAGGTTTCTCATTTGTTTTAGTGTATTTGGAGCTATACATCCCTTCAAGGTATTGCCTTGTTCATGTTCCACAAATTTTATTATGGTGTGTTTTAGTTTGTATTTAATTTAAACTATTTCTAATTTCTCTTGTGTGTATGTGTTTTGTTTTTTTGATACATGGACTGTTTAGAAGCACATCTTTTAATTTCAAATTTTGCATTGCTTTCCCAGTTTCATTTAGGTATTGATTTATATTCCTTGTTGTTTATTTTTAACTTTAATTTCTGTTGTTTCAATCTGCCTGAATTTATCAAGACTTGTTTTGTGGAAGAGCGTAGAGTCTGCTTTTCTCAGTGGTTGATACTTGTGTACCTGAAAAGAATGCGTGTTCTGGTGTTGGTTGTAATGTTCTCTAAGTGCCAGGTAGATTAAGTTGTTAACAAGTGTTGTTAAATTCTTCTATATCCTTATTGATTTTCTGATTGTTCTATCACTTATTAAGAGAACAGTATTGAAATTTCCAATTACATTTGTGGACTTACGTATTTCTCCTTGAATTTCTGTCAGTTTTGCTTCATGTATTTTGAATCTCTGTTGTTGAGTCTGTATATACTGAAGGTTGTTATCTTCCTAATGATTTGACCACTTTTTCATTATGAAGTGCCACTGTTTGTCCCTGATAACTTTCCTTGAATGATATGAATAAAATAATTTTAGTTTTTTATGGTTAGCTTTTTTAATGTTATCTTTTCACCCTTTTGCTTTTTCTTAACCTTATTAAAAAATTAAAGTTTAATTTACAGTGTTGTGTTAGTTTCAGGTATACAGCAAAATGATTCAGTTTTGTATATATTCTTTTTCAGATTCTTTTCCATTATAGATTATGAGGTATTGAATATAGTTTCCTGTGCTATACAGTAGATCCTTATTTTTAATGTATTTATATATATAAAATATATACATATAGTATATGTATGTTAATCCTAGACTCCTAATTTATGTCCTTGCTAACACCCCCTTTCAAAACCATGTTTGTTTTGTATGTCTGTGTCTGTTACTGTTTTTATAAATAAGTTCATTTGTATCATTTTTTTAGATTTCACCTATAAGTGATATCATGTGATATTTGCCTGTCTGACTTACTTCACTTAGTATGATAATCTCTGGGTCCATTCATGTTGCAGATGGCATTATTTCATTTTTTATGGCTAAATAATATTCCATTGTATATAGATACCACATCTCGTATATCATTTCTTCTGTTGATGGGCCCTGAGGTTGCGTCCATGTCTTGGCTGCTGTATAGTGCTGCTGTGAACACTGGGGTGCATGTATCTTTAGGGTTTTCTCTGGATATATGCTCCATCCTTTTGCTTTTAACCTGTCTATGTGTTTATATTTGTGCTTCCCTGGTGACTCAGTGGTAAAGAATCTGCCTGCCAATGCAGGAGACATGGTCTAAAACTCAGGTCAAGATCATCCCCTGGAGAAGGAAATGGCAACCCACTCCAGTATTCTTGCTTGGGAAAGCCCGGGGACAGAAGAACCTGGCAGCAAAGGTCCAGGGTCACAAAAGAGTCAGATGTGACTTATCAACTGAACAACAGTGTTTATATTTAAACTGTTTCACACAGACAGCATAAGGTAGGCTTTCCTTTCTACCTAACCTGACAGTATCTGCCTTTTAAGTGAAATGTTACAAATGTTTACATTCTTTATAATAAGCAATTTGATTAGTTAGGTATAAATCAACTGTTTTGCTACTTGTTTTCTATTTGTCCCATCTGGTTTTTTGTTTTGTTTTTTACCTTTTTTCCTGCTTTCTTTACATGCATTGGATTAATTAAGCATTTTTTAGTATTCTTGCTTATCTCCATACTGGCCTCTTAGCTCTCCTTTAAGTGGTTGCTCTAGGGTTTCAATTTTCATCTTTAACTTACCATCATGTATCTTCAAATAATATACCTGTTCATATGTAACATAAAAATCTTTCAACAGTGTGCATTCACTTACCCTTTTATAGTTTGTTGTACTGTTGTTATATAGCTAATTTCTATGTAAGTATATATATATAAACCATACTACTTTCATATTATATTTGTTACAACACTCAGGTCTTTCAAAAATGGGGAAGCAAGAGAATTTTTTGTATTTACCACACACTTACCATTTCTAAGTCTCCTCATTCCTTTGTGTAGATCCAACTTTCTATCTGATACAATTTTTTTTCAATGTGAAGAACTTCTTATAATATTTCTTTTAGTGTATATCTGCCAGTGACAGAGTCCCTCAGCTTTTGTTTCTGCAAAAGTCTTTGTTTCCCTTCATCTGAGGGATATTTTTTATGGATATAATTAATGTTGACAGATTTTTTTTTCAGCATTTTAAACATATCATTCCCTTGTAGTCTGGTGTGCATTATTCTGACAGTCTTTAGTCATTCTTATATTTGTAATGTAATGTCATATCATATCTTGTAACTTGTATTTTTTTCTGACAACTTTTAAGATTTCCTCTTCATTAAAATTTTTAAAAAGCAATTTTATTGTAATATGCCTTGTAAGATTTTTTGTGCTTTCATCCTGCTTTTGGTTCATTGAAGTTCTTAGGTCTATGGGCTCAATTTTCATCAAACTTGGAAAACCTGGTGGGCCGCTGTCTATGGGGTCACACAGAGTCGGACATGACTGAAGCGACCTAGCAGCAGCAGCAGCAGACTCCTGTTAGACTGCTTAATATTGTCCTAGAGATTCTTAAGGATTTGTTATTTTTTTACATTCTTTTTTTTAATATCTGCTTTAGTTTGGATGGTTTGTATTATATATGTTCAGTCTCACTGGTTCTTCTGCAGTGTCTGATTTACTGTAAGTACATTCAGTGAATTTTGCAGTTTAGATACTGCTTTTTCAGTTCTTGACGCTCCAGTCAGTTCTTTTTTAAATCTTGCTGTTTTCACTCTGATTATGTTTGTGTTCTCACTGACACCCTTGAGCATGTTTTTAGTTGTTGTTTTAATGTGGTTGGTTGCTATTTTTTTTATTACTGTCATGAAATATACTTTCATTACTGTACTGTTTTTTACTGATTTTTCTACATTTTCCTGATTTTTGCATGTCCAGTAATTTTTAAAAAGTAATTTCCAGGTGGCTCAGTGGTGAATCCGCCTGCAGTGCAGGAGACATGGGTTTGATCCCTGAGTCGGGAAAATTGCCTGGACAGAGAAACGGCAACCCACTCCAGAATTCTTACCTGGAAAAATCCCATGGACAGAGGATCCTGGCTAACTATGCACTCCATGGGGGTTGCAAAAGAGTCAGACACTACAGCTAAACAACAAAGTTTTTATAGATACTAGTCATTATGATTGTTACATCGTTGAGAGTCTGGGTTTGGTTGTATTTTTTTTTAAAGAATATTGGAGAAAAAATTCTGGCATGCGGTTGTTACATGTGGCTATGCTTCTTCATTTTGAAGTTATTTTAAACTTTATTTGGAAGAGTTTAAAGTAGCCTTCACTAACTCAAACATCCCTCCACTTCATGTGAGCTTTGAGAATTTTTCATTTTGGAGCTCTCCTGTAATTCTTTCCCCAGCCTTACAGCATTTCACTGTATGTGGTGGTGGTGGTGGTTTAGTCACTAAGTTGTGTCCGATCTTGCAACCCCATGGACTGTAGCCTGCCAGGCTCCTCTGCCCATGGTATTCTCCAGGCAAGAATACTGGACTGGGTTGTCATTTCCTTCTCCATTCACTGTATGTATACATGGCTTTGGAGAAGGAAATGGCAACCCACTCCAGTGTTCTTGCCTGGAGAACCCCAGGGAAGGGGAGCCTCTCGGGCTGCCGTCTATGGGGTTGCACAGAGTCGGACACGACTGAAGCGACTTAGCAGCAGCAGCATACATGGCTTACTCTTTAGCAGTGGACTAGAAGGGACTGCTCTACATATTTCTAGAGCCTTTTCTATGCATCTTTTCCTTTTCTCTCGTACTCGACTTTGAACAAATATGCTCTCCTTAGCACCTCTACCTACTACAAGAACTCATTTTTGTGTCTCCTGAACTCATTGGAGGATGTGGGCTCTGTTGTGTTCTCCCTCTCTGTACTATTGCCTGGAAATTTCTCCAACAGAAAGCCAGCATGAACATAGACAACCCTATGTCCTATTTTACTTCTTTCTGTGAAGGATCTTTTTTGTAGTACCTGTTGTGTTGAATACAGTTTCTTAAAATGTTGTTTCATATATTTTGTCCAGTTTTACAAGGGTTAATAGTAGGAGAAAAAGCTTGGTTCTGTTTATTCCATCATAACTGAAATGGAAGCCCTGATCTGTGATTTATTTTTGCTTTGTTTTAAACACTGTTATGATTTAACTAATGAGTTATTCACAACTGTGTTTTAAAATTTCCAAAATGTATGAGTTTTAACTTTTTAAAAATGATTTCAAACTTAATTGCATTATTCCCTGAGAATATATTCTATAGAACAATAAATACCTGAAATTTCTTGGAGTTTGACATATAAATATTTCTTGTGTATACGAAAAGAAAGAGTATTTTCTAATTGCTAGGGACTGTTTCTACATATGTCCATTAAGTCAATATTGTTAATTATATTCAACATTTTATATCTTTATTACATTTTTGGTCTGCTTGGCTATTTAGGAGAGAGGTTTATTGGAATCTAATACTGAGATGGTTGAGTTATCAATTTCTCTTTATAGTTTCATCAATTTTTGTTTTATGTATTTTTACACTTTAAAAATTGAGGTAAACAGTAAAATTATGCAGATCTTAAATGTGTAGAACAAATAATTTTTATACCAACTCATCTACCCATATAACTACCACTTAGCTCAAGATGTGGAACATCTTCTGAACCATAGAAGTCCAGGAGTAGAATTGCTAAGTCCCAAGTAGAATTTTAAATATGAGTTTTATCTTGGTAGATAGAACCAAAAAGTTTTGTAAAATAATTGTACTGATTTACTCTCCCACCAGTACTGTATGAGAATTCCAGTTGCTCTACATCCTTACAAACACTAGTCTGTATTTTAGTTTTGGTAATTCTGGTAGGTGTATAGTAGTATCTCATTGTGGATACAGGATTTGCATTTCTCTGATGACCAGTGATGTTGAGCAGTTTCATATGTTTATTCACCATTTGGGTGTCTTTCTTTCTCCTTATTAAGTGATTGGGTTTTGGCTCCTTGCCCCCCTCCATTGGGTTGTCTCTCTTTTCCCTATTGATTTATATAATTTAACAAATATATTCTGGATAATAATTCTTTGTCAGTTGCATACATTAAAAAAAGTCTCTGTAAGCGATTTGCCTTTTCATTATCTTAGTAATGTCTTTTGATGAACAGGAGTTCTTGATTTTAAGGAAGTCTAATATATCACTTTTTTCTATTATGGTTAGTGCTGTTGTGTCCTTTTAAAGAAACCTTGTCTTTTCCAAGTTCAAGCAGATATTCATCTAATTTTTCTATTAGAATCTTTATTGGTTTGGTTTTCATATTTAAATTTGTGATCCATTTGAAATAGAGTTTTGCATGTATCATAAGGTTTGAGTTAAAAATTTTAATTTTTTTTGAGTTAAGGTTAACTTTTAAAAATGGGTATCCAGTTGATTCATCACTATTATTGATTTGATTATACTTTCCCAATTAAATTGGCATCTTTGGTACTAATCAGGTGACTATATGTGTGTGAATACCTTTCTGGATCTCTGATCTCTATTCTGTTACCATTGCTCTATTGTTGTGCCAATATAATGGTGTCTCAATTTCTTCAGTTTCTTAAAGTCATGATGTGAAATAATGTAAGTCTTCTACTGTTATTCTTCTATAAGGTTGCCTTGACTGTTCTAGGTCCTTTGTGTTTCCATATAAATTTTAGAATTAGCTTGTCAAATTCAAAACAAAACCTCTTCTGAGAGTTTAGATTGGGATTGAACTGAATGTATAAAACATTTTGGGATGAAATAACAACAATTTTGACTTTTTTAATCCATGAGCATAGTATATTCTTCTATTTAGTTATGTCTTCAATTTCTCTTGGCAATGTTTTGTTGTTTTTTGAGACTACTGTTACAGTTAATTTTAAAAAATACCTTCTGGTTTAACTGAGTCTTTTAACTTTTCCATGTCTTATTGTTTTAGGTGAGATGTCAGCAAACCTTTTTCCATAAAATGCCAGTTTGCAGACCATGTGATCTTATTGCAGTTACTTGAGTTTGCTGGTGCAAAGTGAAAGCAGCCATAGACAACATGTAAACAAATGGGTGTGTCCATGATCCAATAAAGGTTTATTTACAAAAATAGCATAATTTGGCCTATAAGCCATAGTTTGCTGATTGACAGTTCTCTTGTAAATAGACTATAACTGGCTCTCTTGTAAATAGGATATAACTGAATTTTAAAAATCTAAGTGAACAAATTGTATCTTTTAATTGTTGGCTTTAGTTTATTATATTTAAAATGATTATTTTTCTCATATATATTGGCTGTTTTCCTCTATCATGTTACCTTTTCTTTGTTCTACTTTTTCATACTTTTTTGTGTCTTTTTATTAACTGAATATTTGTGTTTTCTTCCAGTGTCCCCTCTTTATTTCTGTTGCTTTTAGAAATACTCTTTAAATTTTACCATCATATTTACTAAAGTCTATCTTTTAAGAGCTGTAAAAAGTTGAGAATATTTTAATTCCATTTACTTTTCTGTTAACTTTATTATTGTCATGCATTTATTTAGGTCCTTATTTTTTGTTAGGTCCATCTCTTAGTCTTTGTTATTAAGTTTATTATATAAATAAAATATTTATTTAGGTTCACCTATATGTTTACCATTTTCCATGCTCATAATTTTTTCCAGCATCTTAGACTTGCTCTGTGGCTTCCCCAGAGGTGGCTAAGTGGTAAATAATCCATCTGCAGTGCAGGAGACTCAGGTTCACTCCCTGGGTCAGGAAAATCCCCTGGAGGAGGAAATGGCCACCCACTCCAGTATTCTTGTAGAGAAAATCCCATGGACAGAGGAGACTGGTGGGCTACAATCCATAGGGTTGAAAAGAGTTGGACATGACTGAGTGACTGAACATACACACAGACTTGCTCTAGCGAACGTTTTTCTTACTGCCTGGAATACATTCTTAGTAGTTTTTTTTAAATGAAGATCTCTTGTTGGTGACTGCTGGTTTTTATATATCTGGAAATGTCTTTATTTCATCTTCATTTTTGAAAGGTAGTTCTGATAGTGTACAATTCCTGGTTGACAGTAATTACCTCTCAACTCCTTAAAAACACCAGTACGGCTTCCATTGTTACAGTTGAAAAGTCAGCCGTCAGTTTAATCTAATTTTTGTTCTTTTGTTGGTGATCTGCATTTTTTAATTTTAAAATTAAGTCTAATTTTATTTTTTTATTTTTTATTTTTATTTTTTTTAACATGACAGGATCAGCATGAGGAATAGTGACAAAGCAGCCGATTCAATTACCAAACATCCTTACCGCATGAAGTGCTATGAGAACGCTAAGTAATAACATTATGGCTTCATCTGAAAGATGTGTGTGTCACCCAGGAGCGTCCCCTAGTCCTCATCCTTTCCATCTTTCACGTCATTTCCACCAGAGTCTGGGAGATTCTAAAATTAAGTCTAATTTTAAAAACTCCTGTTCAACAATTAATACTTTCTGTTTCTAAGAGTTCTGTTTTTCACATCTCGCTGCCCACTTTTGTTAATCTTTTGATTAACCTGGTGTAGAGGTATTTCACACATAGTTATTCTGTATTATGTGTAAGCTAATACTAGAATTTTAAGTAGTTTGTCCTCTAAATTTGCTGGGTTCCTCCCGCCACCCAGTCATGGTGCTTTTTGGTGACTGGGAAACTAAGCAATTTCCCATAGAGTTCCTAGTTGGTTGAAATTCATCTGTGAGGATCCTAGGCCATACACTGGAAGTACTTTTGTCTAGAGTGGATTTTCAGTTGTTTCTACTGGCTGTCAGGAGGTACTACCAAACTGAGACCGTTTTTACCTCTCTCTAGATTTCTGACTTTCTGTGGAAATATTTGATTTAGATTGGCCTACTTTGAAGCTTGGTTTCTCTTTCTTAACTGCAGTACTGAGCAAAACAATCTGCAAGAAAATCTTGTCTTCTTCTCTCTTTTTACTCATTGATTTCCACTCTCGTTTCAGTGCCTTTTTTTTTTTTTTGATTCTGTTTTTGGGGGGTGTTGTTTGTTGGAGCCTTCAAAGATATCCCAAAAATACACTCTAAGGCTGTTTTGAACTAAAAAGTGAAAATGTTGTTCAGTCATGTCTGACTCTTTGTGACTCCATGGACTGCAGCCCGCCAGGCTCCTCTGTCCATGGGATTTCCCAGGCAAGAATACTGGAGTGGGTTGCCATTCCCTTCTCCAGGGGATCTTCCTGACCCAGGAATCCAACTCAGGTCTCCTACATTGCAGAAAGATTCTTTACCATCTCAGCCACCAGGAATTCATGTTTGAACCAGGTTCTAGTTATCTTATAGCAGAAGAGTCCTTTAGATTATGTAGTTTTCCATAAGGCAAAAATGGAGGTCTTCAAGAACTGTGTTTTGTTGAACCCAGTGCCTGTTACAACTAATTGTTGAATGAGTAACTCACATTTGATAGAAATAGAGAAGGTAGTCATCAGTATCATATGTCTTGATAGATTTGGAACAGATTTGCAGCTGAAAGATATCTACGCATTTGATGCCTACAGTTCTGTTTCAAAATGAGCTTACTTTCTTTCATAAATAAAGCAGTTATTACTTAATGATGGCAAGTGTCTACTCAGTTGGTCACTGCAGGTGACAAATCAAGCTTTTTATTGATCACTTATGACCTCAGTTCAGTTCAGTCACTCAGTCGTGTCCGACTCTTTGCGACCCCATGAATCACAGCATGCCAGGCCTCCCTGTCCATCACCAACTTGTGGAGTTCACTGAGACTCACGTCCATCGAGTCAGTGATGCCATCCAGCCATCTCATCCTCTGTTGTCCCCTTTTCCTCCTGCCCCCAATCCCTCCCAGCATCAGAGTCTTTTCCAATGAGTTAGCTCTTCACATGAGGTGGCCAAAGTACTGGAGTTTCAGCTTTAGCATCAATCCTTCCAAAGAAATCCCAGGGCTGATCTCCTTCAGAATGGACTGATTGGATCTCCTTGCAGTCCAAGGGACTCTCAAGAGTCTTCTCCAACACTTATGACTTATACCTTAGTAATACTTTATTATAGGCATGAAATCAAAGCTTACATGTTCACACTAAAATGAACCTTAACCTCATGGGATTTAATGATTTTATTTTGAATATTTATATTCATATAATTAATAACCAGGCTTTCCTGGTAGCTCAGCTAGTAAAGAATCTGCCTGTAATGCAGGAGACCCCGGTTCAAATCCTGGGTTGGGAAGATTCCTTTGGAGAAGGGATAGGCTACATACTCCAGTATTCTTGGACTTCCCTGGTGGCTCAGACAGTAATGAATACACCTGCAATGTAGGAGATGTGGGTTCCATCCCTGGGTTGGGAAGATCCCCTAGAGGAGGGCATGGCAACCCACTCCAGTATTCTTGCGGGGAGAATTCCTGGACAGAGGAGTGTGGTGAGCTACAGTCTGTGGTGCAAAGTGTTGGACACCACTGAGTGACTCAGCACACACACAGTTCATAACCAGGGAGTTTATTTTTTGTTGAAATATAATTGTTTTACAATGTTGTGTTAGTTTCTGCTGTACAGTGAAGTGAATCAGCCGTGTACATATATATATCCCTTCACTCTTGGACCTCTCACTCTACCTGCATTCACCTAGAGAGTTGGAGCTCTGAGCTGCACTTCCTATGCTTTTCAGCAGTCCCACTGGTTATCTGTTACCACATGATAATATATATGTTGATCCCAATCTCCCAATTTTTCCCACCCTTCTTTCCCCCACTCTGTGTTCACATGTGTCTGTTGTCTACATCTGCATCACTATTCCTGCCTTGGAAATAGGTTCATCTGTGCTATTTTTCTAGATTACACATGTATGTGTTAATAGTCAATATTTATTTTTCTCTTTCTGACTTCACTGTGTATGACAGATTGTGGATTCATCCATGTCTGTACAAATGACTCTCTTTCATTTGTTTTAGAGGCTGAGTAGTACTCCATTGTATATATGTACCACATCTTCTTTATCCATTCATCTGTCATTGGGTAACCAGGGAGTTTAAATGTCTGGCCTGAGATCCTGAAATTGACTCCAGAATCACAAAGAAAAAGCATTTTTCATAAGATTGAGGTGGAGAGTGGGCATGAGAAGACTTGGAGTCAGATACGTTTGGCTCTGCGATTTAGTCATCTGTGAGTTGCAAATTCTCATAATTTCTATGCCTTAATTTACTTTTCTCTGTAAAAGGAGTAATTTTATTAACTCCATCATAGAATTGTTGTGAGTATTAAATGTAATAAAGTGTGTAAATCTCTTAGGAAATATCTTAGGCATAATAAATTCAATAAATGTCATCTATAGATGTTACAATTACCCCATTCCTCTACTTGCAGTCCTAATCCAACAGAAGAGAACTATTGATGTGTATTTATTGATCACCTTGAGCCATCAGAAAATATCTAAGTGGAAAGAGTCATAAAGAGTCAGCTTTGTCATGTAAACTGATTTTAATAATAATATAATATTAATAATAATGATGAAATTTTGCAGTTTAAATTTTGTCTGAGAATTCCAGTCATGCATAAGTGCTTATTCAATTTCTGGTGAGAACGTATAAATAAGATACGGTGTGTACCCACTCTGCCAAATTCCCATGTTCTTGCTCTCATTTTAAGAGTGAGGATATTTAGACTTAGGAATATGAAGTAACTTGCCTTAGGTAAAAAGCCCAGAATTTTACACCAAAGCATTCAGGATGTTAAGCATGATATTTTTCCATTTAGAGCATAATATATCCCTCTATAGGGCTTCCCTGGTGACTCAATGGTAAAGAATCTGTCTGCCAATGCAGGAGACGTGGGTGCAGTCACTGGATTAGGAAGATTCCTTGGAGAAGGAAATGGCAAACCACTCCAGTATGCTTGCCTGGGAAATCCCATGGACAGAACATCCTGGTGGGCTACAATCCATGGGGTTGCAAAGAGTTGGACACAACTTAGTGACAAAGCAACAGCAAAATATCCCTCTGTATCTTGATTCTCCCATACTGAAAACAAGAAACAGAGTGCCTTAGAAACTAGGGAAAAAAAGCCAAGAAAAATACTGCCTCAAATTATGAGGAGAGGATTTTGTAAAGGAAGAGTGATCAGCAGCACTGAATGTCACTGAGAGATGAAAGAAGGATGAGAAATGTAGATACACGTTTGATTCTGAAATACGATGTTCCATTAGTCACCATTAAGTCCTTTAAAACAAAACCAAACAAAACAAAACCTAGAAGTGATTTTTGACCTAGAATCTGCTATAAGAAACTAGTTGGCTAACTTTTGAGAGTCACCAAGTGATAATTGAGTGTGTAGGCAGAAAGAAATAGAATTTCTGGTATTAACAACCTTTGTTCATTTGACAAGGCAGCTACTGTCTTGTATGATAGGAAGCATTTCTCTTGAAATATAAAGTTAATTTTACATACATGGATTACAAATATGATTTTCCTGAAGTTTTTTTTATTGGCAGTGGATAGCCACTGTGACTGGTCTTACATTCTTATGAGGCTTTTGGTGGTTTTAGTGGAAGTTCTGGCCTTACCTTTCTTCTTGATGAATTGGTCAAATTGTATCATCATATCAATTTATTCTAAGACTACTTCTGGTAGCTAGGACATATATCTTGGAAATCTCCCCTTACTGTGCCTCTTGTTTGCTCAATTAGAATTGAAACACACTGGTATGGAAAATTGGTTTCTCCATATTTATACAGTCACTTATATACTAGCTGTGCTCTGGGATCATATTTGATTGTTAAGATGTTAAGTGCAGTTTTTTCATGCCTTTATGTTATGGGGATGATGTAAATAATGCTTCCATCCCCGCTGGAACATTCAATAAATGGTTGCAAAAGAAGAATAAAAATATTTTTTGCCAATTTCAGAGAGGCTAGAGATAACCAGAAATGCATCATTTTGAAATATCAACAAAAAGAGTATGGGAGATACATAAATGTATTTATTCAGTCATTAAATAACTAACTAAACATCTATACTAGGCATTCGGTAAAGAATCCACCTGTAATGCAGGAGACCCCAGTTTGATTCCTGGGTCGGGAAGATTCCCTGGAGAAGGGATAGGCTACCCACTCCAGTATTCTTGGGCTTCCCTTGTGGCTCAGCTGGTAAAGAATCCGCCTACAATGTGGGAGACCTGGGTTTGATCCCTGGGTTGAGAAGATTCCCCGGAGAAGGGAAAGGCTACCCACTCCAGTATTCTGGCCTGGAGAATTCCATGGACTGTATGGTCCGTAGGGTCGCAAAGAGTTGGACACGACTGAGTGACTTTCACTCACTCACACTCTAGGCATTATATAGTGCAAGGTGCTGGTGATATAGCAGTTAACAAGATAGTCAGAATCTCTGGACACATGTAATGGGAGAACATAGGAACGTATCCTTAATTTCAGGTTGTCTAGGAAGGTGAGGGACACTAAGAATGAGATTTGGGGTCTCCTACTTAAGTAGGGGACAATTTAGGTGACAATTTTCTTCAATGGGCAAAGCTCATTGGGTACAGAATTTAGGTCTGGTACAAGAAGGATCCAGACCTATACTCTCATTTATATACTTGCTGGGATTTTTGGTGGTATCATTCTTCCCATAGTGTAATTGTTCCTCTTACACTCATGCTCTTTCTACCAAAATTTTTTTCTTAGAACTTGTTCATATAATAAAGTGGTTAAGAACGTGAGTTTTAGAATCACACTAACTAGGGCTCCAGTTCCAGTTTGTCATTGGTGACATGTTATCATTAATTAGGGTACTTAATGTCCCTAAGTTTCAGTTTCTCATCTGTTAATTGGGGGCAATAACAACACATATTTCATATGACTGTTGTGAAGATTAGATGAAAATCTTTTAGTGTAATGTCTGGTTCATAGTATCTTTCATTGTTGGAATTGTTCTTTATTCATTTATTAAATAGTTAATATGCCTCAGCTTTATGGTAAGTAGCTTACTCATGAGTTGATAGTATCTTTTCTGTCTTATCACTTTTCACACCTCATTTTTTTGTTCCTACTGTTAAAATTCCCAGGAGGCCTAGAAATAGAATATTCTCTAAAAATTGAAATGAATATATTAGAAGGGCTACCTAGATCAGACCTACCAGTCTCTGACCCACCTGCTCCTGGTTTAAGACTCACTTTCCCTGTTTGTGGTTATTCTCATGGTTGAGACATCAGAAGTTGGTTGGGCAGAACAGATCTGGAGCAGTTAAATCGATGACAGGTAGTAACCGCTACAAATTCCCCCATGTTCTTCACCCTAGACAGGTTTCTGTCTCATCACTGTGGAAGGTGGTAGGTTGAATATCATGAAACTATGTGCTGCTTTCTTTTTTACCACAGGCAGAGTTTCACTCTGGTTGAATGCGTTCAAAGAGAAGGTTTCAGTCTAACTGATGGACTTACACCTGGAACGTTTGAAACATGATTATTATGGCTGATTTATTCTGAAGAACTAGGGCTCTTCTTCCTTTAAGGACTATAGTCGTGTTTTCTTGTATAAAAGGGAGAGAAAAACTGCCTTTAGAAATCAATGTTCTGTCACAGCATCACAATTAGATGTCAACTTAACATCCAGCAGCAGAAAATGTAGCAGCAGTACTGGGCGCCCCTTGGAGGCTGAGGGACTCGGGAGCCTGTTCTTGGGTTGAAATGGCTGGAGATGAGCAAATTCTTCCTTTGAGTCCTCTTTGGTTTTATCCAGTGGCCTTCATCCAATCTCCCTTTCTAAAATGCAGGTAAATGTCGATTTTCTTGTCAATAATATTTTTTTTTTTGCAAATTTGAAATCTAAAATAGGAAATATCTGCCAAGTTGAGTTTAATAAATTAATGACGGCCACAGAAGTTAATCAGGAATGCAATTGGGTTGTTTCATAAAACGATTGTCACTGGCCTCTTCTGTTGTTTCTCTCTCTTTGGCATAGATTTAACACAATTATCCTTTTCTATTTTTAGGTATGAAATTGATGGTTGGTTTGAAATCTATAATTCTTTGTCATGGTAAGGAAACATCTATTATAAATTAAAATTTTTTTTAAAATTTATTTATTTTAATTGGAGGCTAATTACTTGACAATATTATTTTGGTTTTGCCATACATCAACATGAATCTGCCATGGGTGTACACGTGTTCCCAATCCTGAACCTCCCTCCCACCTCCCTCACCATACCATCCCTCTGGGTCATCCCAGTGCACCAGCCCCAAGCATCCTGTATCCTGCATTGAACCTGGACTGGCGATTCGTTTCTTATATGATATTATACATGTTTCAATGCCATTCTCCCAAATCATATTATAAATTTTTAAAGAGTTCTTTTAAATCGAGTAGCATTCATTTTATCAAATTTCTTTTCTAAATGATCAGTTAAGCTGCTTTTATTATTTCTCTTATTTAATAAAATGGCAGTATTGTCAACCACACTGTTGTAAGATTTGAATGGGTCAGGGAACTTATGTAAAGATCTTAGAAACATGTCTGATATTAATAACAACAGTGTCATCGTTTATTGTGATTGATCTTAATCAATTACAAATATTAGTCTATCTTTAATTCCTTGAATAAAACCCAGGAGACACTATTAACCTTAGTCCCATGACTGATGTATTTCCCACTGGGGTAAGGAGGGATCCCCAACAATTTGAAACACTTTTTTCCAATAGTTGAAACCACTTTTCCAGGGGCACAATGTATGCTCTTGTGTGTAATTATTGTCTCTCTCCCAGAAAACACTGGTCCTAAGAGATTTGCAAGTGTTTACAGTTGAGCGAATTTGGTCTCATCCCATCAATCAGATTAATTAGAGGCCCATCAGAGTGGTGTACTTATAAAGGTCTGGAGTGAGAGGTGGATTTGTTCAGAGGCAGTTCTCCATCTGCCTTAGAGTTCTTACACATCTTGTGTCAATTGCAAAACTGTAGTTAACTTTTGATGCTGGTGAGACAATGAAGAAAATAGGTACAGGGTACAAAGGAGTACGTCAAGGCTGTATATTGTCACCCTGCTTATTTAACTTACATGCAGAGTACATCATGAGAAACGCTGGACTGGAAGAAACACAAGCTGGAATCAAGATTGCCGGGAGAAATATCAATAACCTCAGATATGCAGATGACACCACCCTTATGGCAGAAAGTGAAGAGGAACTCAAAAGCCTCTTGATGAAGGTGAAAGTGGAGAGTGAAAAAGTTGGCTTAAAGCTCAACATTCAGAAAACGAAGATCATGGCATCCGGTCCCATCACTTCATGGGAAATAGATGGGGAAACAGTGGAAACAGTGTCAGACTTTATTTTTCTGGGCTCCAAAATCACTGCAGATGGTGACTGCAGCCATGAAATTAAAAGACGCTTACTCCTTGGAAGGAAAGTTATGACCAACCTAGATAGCATATTCAAAAGCAGAGACATCACTTTGCCAACAAAGGTCCGTCTAGTCAAGGCTATGGTTTTTCCAGTGGTCATGTATGGATGTGAGAGTTGGACTGTGAAGAAGGCTGAGTGCCGAAGAATTGATGCTTTTGAACTGTGGTGTTGGAGAAGACTCTTGAGAGTCCCTTGGACTGCAAGGAGATCCAACCAGTCCATTCTAAAGGAGATCAACCCTGGGATTTCTTTGGAAGGAATGATGCTAAAGCTGAAACTCCAGTACTTTGGCCACCTCATGCAAAGAGTTGACTCATTGGAAAAGACTCTGATGCTGGGAGGGATTGGGGGCAGGAGGAGAAGGGGATGACAGAGGATGAGATGGCTGGATGGCATCACTGACTCGATGGATGTGAGTCTGAGTGAACTCCGGGAGTTGGTGATGGACAGGGAGGCCTGGCGTGTTGCGATTCATGGGGTTGCAAAGAGTCGGACACGACTGAGCGACTGAGCTGACGGAACTGAACTGACGTTGTTGAGGGTGAATCTTACTGTATTATTTTCTCTTGTTTTATAATGCTACCACACGTTTAGTGGCTCATAGCAACCCAAGTGCATTATCTCACACTGTCTGTAGGTTAGAAGTTCAGGGACAGTGTGGCTGGTTTCTCTGCTCAGGATCATAGTGTTTGTCAGAGGCACAGCTCTTAATCCGTGGCTCTTCCAAGCTCACTGGTTGTTGACAGAATTTGTTTCCTTGAAGTTCTAGGACTGCGGTCCCCATGTCCTTGCTGGCTGTCAGCTATAGGCCACTCTCAGCAAGCATAGGTGTCCATATTTCTTGCCATGTGAGCCTCTCCATCTTCAGGCCAGTAATGGCAAGCCAAATTCTTTTTGTGTTTCAAATCTCTGACTTCCTTTTTTATATTCAGCTGGGGAAAACTCCCTTATTTTAAAAGGCTCATGTGATTAGGTCAGGCCTAAATGAAAAAAATCTCTTAAGGTCATGAAACTAACATGATCTGGGAATCTACAATATTCATAGTACTGGGAATTGCTGTAAGATGTGTACATGGTGAGGAGAGGGAGGTCATCTTAGAATTCTGCCTACTGTAGTTAATTTGAAGAAGTGTTCTGGAAATATCTTTTGCAGCTAAGCATGCATATACCTTTTACTTCTGTATTCTATTTTTAGAACTCCATTTTATAGAAACAAGTACATCAGCATATAAGGATAAAAGTCTGGAGATGTTTATTGCATTGTTTGTAATAACTCCTAACTGGAAACTCATTCTTCATCAAAAGGAGGCTACGTAAAAAAACTATGGTTTATCCATCACATTCCTAATATCTTAGATTATTATCTATTAATTTGGATACTGAAAGAGCAAGTAGTTGAGTAAAGCGTACTTAGCAATATAATCATATTTTGAAAATAAAATCATAAAATTTACTTGTGTGTGTGTGTTTCGTTTGAATATGAAGAAGGATGGACACCAGGCTGTTAATTTGATTACCTTACATGTCTAGGAATGGTAAGAGATGGAGTGGATGATGGGATGAGGTTTAGTATTATATATCTCCGCATTATTTGACTTTTGGCAAATATATATTGTTATAAATATATTATGTGTTTAATTAAAAATAGTAAATATAAAAGCTAAACAAAAGTTAATACATGCTCCTTGTAGAAAATTTGCAAAATACAGTAAAGCTTACAGAAGCATATACAATTACTCACAATACAAATATCCAGACATATCTCTTACTAACAGTTTGCTACATTCTATGCCCTTATATCCAGAGGTTCACAATGTAAATACTACTTTGAAACTTGATCTTTTTCACATGCATATATCATATATGCCTTATCCTACCTTATGTACATGATCATGAATATTTTCTTCTGGGGTCACTATTGATCTAATTCTTAAACACTTAAATCTTTAATTCCTTTGGAATTTATTTTGGTGTACAGTGCTTGATGAGAATTAATCAATATATTTTTAAATTGGTTAGCTATTATCCCTATGCTGCTGCTGCTGCTGCATCACTTTAGTCGTGTCCGACTCTCTGCGACCCCATAGACGGCAGCCCACCAGGCTCCCCGTCCCTGGGATTCTCCAGGCAAGAATGCTGGAATGGGTTGCCATTTCCTTCTCCAGTGCATGAAAGTGAAACATGAAAGTGAAGTCGCTTAGTTGATAACATTTATCAAATAGCTACCTCCAATGATTAGAAATGCCACTTTTATTGTATACTAAATTCTTACATGTATTTCTGAAAATTCATCTCTGCTCCACTGGAAACTCTGTAATCTGACTTTGCCAGCACATTTAAAAAATGTTTTATAGTTTTATAATATGCTTTAATATCGGGTATGGAAATCTTTCTGCTACTTTGCATTTCTAACAGTTTTTGTTTTATACTTCCTTTTATACATCCTCAGCTTCCTTGCTATTTTCTCATTTGTTTGGTTTAATTCCAGTCCTATCTAATTTGTCCTCACCCCTGCACAGCCCAGTGTAGTTGGAAAAAATAATGTACAGCACATGTTGACTCTTTTCAAATTTATGATCATTCAGCATAAGCTGACCTGCCTCTTGAGAAACCTATATGCAGGTCAGGAAGCAACATTTAGAACTGGACATGGAACAACAGACTGGTTCCAAATAGGAAAAGGAGTACGTCAAGGCTGTGTATTGTCACCCTGCTTATTTAACTTCTATGCAGAGTACATCATGAGAAACGCTGGACTGGAAGAAGCACAAGCTGGAATCAAGATTGCCGGGAGAAATATCAATAATCTCAGATATGCAGATGACACCACCCTTATGGCAGAAAGTGAAGAGGAACTCAAAAGCCTCTTGATGAAAGTGGAAGTGGAGAGTGAAAAAGTTGGCTTAAAGCTCAACATTCAGAAAACGAAGATCATGGCATCTGGTCTCATCACTTCATGGGAAATAGATGGGGAAACAGTGGAAATAGTGTCAGATTTTATTTTTCTGGGCTCCAAAATCACTGCAGATGGTGACTGCAGCCATGAAATTAAAAGACGCTTACTCCTTGGAAGGAAAGTTATGACCAACCTAGATAGCATATTCAACAGCAGAGACATTACTTTGCCAACAAAGGTTCGTCTAGTCAAGGCTGTGGTTTTTCCAGTGGTCATGTATGGATGTGAGAGTTGGATTGTGAAGAAGGCTGAGCGCCAAAGAATTGATGCTTTTGAACTGTGGTGTTGGAGAAGACTCTTGAGAGTCCCTTGGACTGCAAGGAGATCCAACCAGTCCACTCTGAAGGAGATCAGCCCTGGGATTTCTTTGAAAGGAATGATGCTAAAGCCGAAACTCCAGTACTTTGGCCACCTCATGTGAAGAGTTGACTCATTGGAAAAGACTCTGATGCTGGGAGGGATTGGGGGCAGGAGGAGAAGGGGACGACAGAGGATGAGATGGCTGGATGGCATCACTCGATGAACATGAGTCTGAGTGAACTCCGGGAGTTGGTGATGGACAGGGAGGCCTGGCGTGCTGCGATTCATGCGGTTGCAAAGAGTTGGACACGACTGAGTGACTGAACTGAACTGAAGGATCATGCTGCCTAGCAATATGTTTCTCTAGTCTGTTCCTCTCCCACTCTCCTAGATGGTTATTTTGTAGCATCTCTTCTCTCCTCCAATCTCTCCTTCTCCTACTCAGTTGCAGATCCTATTTCCTTCTTGAGTCCCTGAGTTCTAAGCACTTAAAACCTCAGATCTCAAGTCTGTGGACCAAGATTCTGTATTTATAGTCATTCCTTGGGTGAGCTTATGTAGTCCCAGGACTTTAAATGCCGTTTTCATGTTAGTAATTCTCCAGATTATAATCCCAGTCTGAATTTCAGAGTCTGGCATCTAGATGGTACCTTACTTTAAGGTATAATTGAACTCCTAAATATTTCCGCCTCAGCTGGCTCTGCTCATAGTCTTTCCCCATCTTAGTACAGGACAACTCTTAATTTCTAATGACTCAAGTCAAAACTACCTTAGAAGCATCTTGACTCTCTCTTGCATAGCACACATCTGTTCTGTCAGTAAATCCTGCTGCATTTACTTTCAGAGTATATCCAGAGTCTGACCTCTTCTTCCACTTCTGCTTCCATCAGGTTTGAAGCACCATTATTCTTAACTGGGTTACTGGATTATTCAGTAGCCTCCTGGCTGGTCTGTCAGCTTCTTCTCTTGACAACCCCTTAAGTCTGTCCTCAGCAGGGAGCCACTGTGATCCTGTTAAAACATAGATCAGATCTTGTCATCCTTTGACTCAAGCCACAACATTCTGCCATTTGTATTTCATCTACCCCTATACCTATTCTCCAGACCCCTTTTGGAATAATATGTTTTCAGAAATTATTTTTCCAGACTAGAACTGGTAAATACATGTAAATATTAATTTGTTCCACTTAATGAGCTGCGTGCGCATATTTTGATATGTAAAAGTGAATTTTATAATCAGGAGAGTAAACATTGTATCCTATCTAAGCTGGAGGCCATATCATCAGTGATATGAAAAATGACATCACATGTTTTGATGTTATGTATTTACAACTGTGGGAGAAGGCAATGGCACCCCACTCCAGTACTGTTGCCCGGAAAATCCCTTGGATGGAGGAGCCTGGTAGGCTGCAGTCCTTGGGGTCGCTAAGGGTCAGACACGACTGAGCGACTTCACTTTCACTTTCCACTTTCATGCATTGGAGAAGGAAATGGCAACCCACTCCAGTGTTCTTGCCTGGAGAATCCCATGGACGGAGAAGCCTGGTGGGCTGCAGTCCATGGGGTCGCACAGAGTCGGACATGACTGAAGCGACTTAGCAGCAGCAGCAGCATTTACAACTGCAGCCTTTATTACTACCACTGAAGATTTCAAACATAGTAGCTGCATAATGTTAAGATGGTAAGTCACTTTTGGTCCTTGATACTTTTCTTGGCTCTCAAGTCTACCTTATTGGGTATCAAGTAGCCATTCCTGCTTTCCTTTTTGATTTTTACTTGATATCTTTCCCCACCTTCTTACGTTCAACCTATTATCATTCTGTGTGAAATTAATTTCTTGCAGAAAATATATAGCTGGATTGTGTTTTTTAAATCCCCACTAATCTCTTTAACTGGTGTAAGTGCCATTTTGTTGTTTTCTGCTCATTCTCTATATCTTATTCCTTATCATCACTTGTCATTGTAATTTGAACATCTTTTAAGAGTTTCATTTTGATATCTTTATGGCATTTAAAAATTATATCACACTGTATATGTCTTAGTGGTTGCTCTAGATATTTCCAAATACCTATGTAACTTTCAGCCTACTGGTGTTGGTGGTGTCGATGTTCTACGCTTCTAGTTAAGTCTAGAAACCATACTTTATTTGAGTTCTCTTTAAATCTCTTCATCTTTAAGTATAATTATCTTAAGTATTTTCTCTACATACATTGAGCACCACATCAGATGGTATTGTAACTTTCATATCAAGCATAAAATATTAAAGAGCCTCATGAAGTAAAAGATAGTTTATTGTATTTTTCACTATTTTTGCTCATTCACCTGATCTTTTCTGTCAGGAGGACCCATCCTTCTACCGTTACCATTTTCTTTCTGTATGGATTTTTTAGCCGTTCTTTAAGGGTAAATCTGCTAGCAACAAGTGTTCTTAGTTCCCTTTAATTTAATGAGAATGTCTTTGTTTTCCCCTTCATTTCTGAAGAAAAGCTTTGTCAGATAGGGATTCAGAGTTAACAGTTCTTTAATTATGCATTTGAAAAACATTGTGTCACTTTTTTTTAACCTCCATTGTTATAGATGAGAAATCTGGTGTTATTCAAATTGGTGTTCCTTTATAGGAACCTTTTCTTCCTTCTCCTTTTTACCCCCTTGTTTTCCTTTGCCTCCTCTCTGAAAAGTAGATTCTGTAGTGTTGGCAATCTGGGGACTGACTGTTGGGTGATCTTGGAAGCAGGTCCTTCAGTCCCAGTCAAGCCTTCAGATGACTGTATCCTTGGTTGGCAGTTTAACTACTACCCCACGAGAGGCTGTCAACCATAACCATTTGAGTAATTCCTGACCCACCGAAACAGAACTAATAAATGCTTGTTGTTTTAAATCACTAAGTTTTGTAGTAATCTGTTATGCAACCATGGATGACCGATACAAAATCCCACTAATAATGTCTCACCTTTGCATGAACAGTCACTGTTACATTTACAGTGTAGCACATATTTTGTTTTCATAATTTGATGGACTTAATGGTGCACGCAGAGTAGGAATCAGCATTTGTCATATGTGCCGTACATATTTGAGGGAAAAGTGCAAAATGGCTTCTTTTATTCATCACTTAAATGTTATAGGGAAGATATTTTTCTGTTTGTTACTGGTGATTTCATAAACCGTAATATAGCCTGGTAAAGGTATGCTAAGTCCCTTCAGTCGTGTCTGACTCTGTGTGACCCCATAGACGGCAGCCCACCAGGCTCTGCCGTCCCTGTGATTCTCCAGGCAAGAATGCTGGAATGGGTTGCCATTTCCTTCTCCAGTGCATGAAAGTGAAACGTGAAAGTGAAGTTGCACAGTCACTTCTGACTCTTGGCGACCCCATGGACTGTAGCCTACCAGGCTCCTCCATCCAGGGGATTTTCCAGGCAAGAGTACTGGAGTGGGGTGCCATTGCCTTCTCCAGGTAAAGGCATATCGGGATACATAATTCTAAGATACTGTTTGCAGCATGAATGGATGTTTCCCTGCTAATAAGAGATATTAAGTTCTTTTCCAGATCTTATTTATTTTTTTGCAGCGAATAATTGGTCAGTTATAAGTCTCTTGATCTTAGTTTATATTAAAGGAAATAGTGAAAATAGTGTGTATAATAGTTAACAGTCACTGACTTATCTTTTCAGTGCTGTGTAAAGAAATGGATAACATGTAAATATAAAACTGTTCTTTTCCACACTGGGAACTGTAGATATCAAGAGTAAAGGTGTATACTTGAGTTTTTAGAATAGCAGCTGAGTTTAAAATATTTCTCAAGTCACTGTGGTAATGAGTGAAAGTAATGAGCATTTCTCTGATTCCGTATGGTTTGAACTCCTATTAAGTAGTTCCTAGATCCTAAACATTTGAGAAACACTCATTGGATGTATGGTAGACAGTAAATGACAGTTACCATTTTATTATTTTTTGAGAGCTCCCCCAAATGTTTTGCTCTAGATAAACACTGTGATAGACACTAGGAATATAAAAATAGAAGTGACTGTCACAGAGACTTGAGTCTAGAAAAGGGAGTAAGGTACATAAACTAATCATGTGAATGCCAAGGCATTGGTACACTGGAGGAATTCACAGGAAACACAGAGAAGGGCACCGAGTTCACTTTAGATGGAGGCTGAGAAAGCTTTCCTAGAGGAAAGACATTTAAGTAGAATTTTAAAAGACGAGTAATAATAGGGGTTGTTATTGGTTGAGGGTTGACTTGTGCAGAAACCTGGTGCAAAGTCATTGCATTTCTGTACAAAGTTGTGCTCTATTTTCTTGGTGAACTATATATACCCTTCTTACAGTAATTTGCCTTGTTTTCTCAAACTGTATTTTTGCAGCTGTTTCTTCTATCTTGAACACACTTTACTACATCACCTGTTGAATTCACACCCATCTTTCAGATACTCATCCTGTGTCCTCTACTTAGAAGAATTTCACATTTTCCTAGGTTGAATTGGGTATTATCTTTCCATGCTCTTCTGCATATTCTTTATATTCATTAATGGTTTTTTGATGTGTGTTCCAGTACAGTTTTAGCTTTCAAGAAATAGTTTATGTCCTATTAGTCTGGCTTTATTATTATTCTGTTTTATTAATCCAACAAACAGTCATTCAGTTGAGTTCAGTTCAGTCAATCAGTCGTGTCCAACTCTTTGCGACCCCATGAACCGCAGCACGCCAGGCCTCCCTGTCCATCACCAATGCCTGGAGTTTACCCAAACTCCTGTCCATCGAGTCGGTGATGCCATCCAGCCATCTCATCCTCTGTTGTCCCCTTCTCCTCCTGCCCCCAATCTCTCCCAGCATCAGGGTCTTTTCCAGTAAGTCAACTCTTTGCATGAGGTGGCCAAAGTATTGGAGTTTGGAGCTTCAGCATCAGTCCTTCCAATGAACACCCAGGACTGATCTCCTTTAGAATGGACTGGTTGGATCTCCTTGCAGTCCAAGGGACTCTCAAGAGTCTTTTCCAACACCACAGTTCAAAGGCATCAATTCTTCAGCACTCAGCTTTCTTCACAGTGCAACTCTCACATCCATACATGACCACTGGAAAAACCATTAAGACCTACTTACTATATGCCAGAAACTACTGGCCATTAAGAGTAAAAAAGTGATTAAGCCAGACTTCAGTCATCAAAAGTCCACAGTTTAGCAGGAGAAACAAATATTTAACATATTCTAGTTACAGACACAAGAATTATGATGAAGTTTTATAATAGCTCAAGGAAAAACCTAATCAGTGTTGTGGGGCTTTTAGAAGGCTTTCAGATCAGATCAGATCAGTCACTCAGTCGTGTCCGACTCTTTGCCACCCCATGAATCACAGCACGCCAGGCCTCCCTGTCCATCACCAACTCCAGGAGTTCACCCAGACTCATGTCCATCGAGTCAGTGATGCAATCCAGCCATCTCATCCTCTGTCGTCCCCTTCTCCTCCTGCCCCCAATCTCTCCCAGCATCAGAGTCTTTTCCAATGAGTCAATTCTTCGCATGAGGTGGCCAAAGTACTGGAGTTTCAGCTTTAGCATCATTCCTTCCAAAGAAATCCCAGGGCTGATCTCCTTCAGAATGGACTGGTTGGATCTCCTTGCAGTCCAAGGGACTCTCAAGAGTCTTCTCCAACACCACAGTTCAAAAGCATCAATTCTTTGGCGCTCAGCCTTCTTCACAGTCCAACTCTCACATCCATACATGACCACTGGAAAAACCATAGCCCTGACTAGACGGACCTTTGTTGGCAAAGTAATGTCTCTGCTTTTGAATATGCTATCTAGGTTGGTCATAACTTTCCTTCCAAGGAGTAAGCGTCTTTTAATTTCATGGCTGCAGTCACCATCTGCAGTGATTTTGGAGCCCAGAAAAATAAAGTCTGACACTGTTTCCACTGTTTCCCCATCTATTTCCCATGAAGTGGTGGGACCGGATGCCATGATCTTCGTTTTCTGAATGTTGAGCTTTAAGCCAACTTTTTCACTCTCCACTTTCACCTTCATCAAGAGGCTTTTGAGTTCCTCTTCACTTTCTGCCATAAGGGTGGTGTCATCTGCATATCTGAGGTTATTGATATTTCTCCCGGCAATCTTGATTCCAGCTTGTGCTTCTTCCAGTCTAGCATTTCTCATGATGTACTCTGCATATAAGTTAAATAAACAGGGTGGCAATATACAGCCTTGACGAACTCCTTTTCCTATTTGGAACCAGTCTGTTGTTCCATGTCCAGTTCTAACTGTTGCTTCCTGACCTGCATATAGGTTTCTCAAGAGGCAGGTCAGGTGGTCTGGTATTCCCATCTTTTTCAGAATTGTCCACAGTTTATTGTGATCCACACAGTCAAAGGCTTTGGCATAGTCAATCAAGCAGAAATAGATGTTTTTCTGGAACTCTCTTGCTTTTTTGATGATCCAGCGGATGTTGGCCATTTGATGTCTGGTTCCTCTGCCTTTTCTAAAACCAGCTTGAACATCAGGAAGTTCACAGTTCACATATTGCTGAAGCTTGGCTTGGAGAATTTTGAGCATTACTTTACTAGTGTGTGAGATGAGTGCAATTGTGCGGTAGTTTGAGCATTCTTTGGCATTGCCTTTCTTTGGGATCGGAATGAAAACTGACCTTTTCCAGTCCTGTGGCCACTGCTGAGTTTTCCAAATTTGCTGGCATATTGAGTGCAGCACTTTCACAGCATCATCTTTCAGGATTTGGAATAGCTCCACTGAAATTCCATCACCTCCACTAGCTTTGTTCATAGTGATGCTTTCTAAGGCCCACTTGACTTCACATTCCACGATGTCTGGGTCTAGGTCAGTGATCACACCATCATGATTATCTGGGTCATGAAGATCTTTTTTGTACAGTTCTTCTGTGTATTCTTGCCATCTCTTCTTAATATCTTCTGCTTCTGTTAGGTCCATACCATTTCTGTCCTTTATCGAGCCCATCTTTGCATGAAATGTTCCTTTGGTATCTGTGATTTTCTTGAAGAGATCCCTAGTCTTTCCCATTCTGTTGTTTTCCTCTATTTCTTTGTATTGATCACTGAGGAAGGCTTTCTTATCTCCTTTTGCTATTCTTTGGAACTCTGTATTCAGATGCTTATATCTTTCCTTTTCTCCTTTGCTTTTCACTTCTCTTCTTTTCACAGGTATTTGTAAGGCCTCCCAGACAGCCATTTTGCCTTTTTGCATTTCTTTTCTATGGGAATGGTCTTGATCCCCGTCTCCTGTACAATGTCACAAACCTCATTCCATAGTTCATCAGGCACTCTATCTATCATATCTAGGCCCTTAAATCTATTTCTCACTTCCACTGTATAATTATAAGGGATTTGATTCAGGTCATACCTGAATGGTCTAGTGGTTTTCCCTACTTTTGCAATTTAAGTCTGAATTTGGCAATAAGGAGTTCATGGTCTGAGCCACAGTCAGCTCCTGGTCTTGTTTTTGCTGACTGTATAGAGCTTCTCCATCTTTGGCTGCAAAGAATATAATCAGTCTGATTTCGGTGTTGACCATCTGGTGATGTCCATGTATAGAGTCTTCTCTTGTGTTGTTGGAAGAGGGTGTTTGTTATGACCAGTGCATTTTCTTGGCAAAACTCTATTAGTCTTTGCCCTGCTTCATTCCATATTCCAAGGCCAAATTTGCCTGTTACTCCAGGTGTTTCTTGACTTCCTACTTTTGCATTCCAGTCCCCTATAATGAAAAGGACATCTTTTTTGTGTGTTAGTTCTAAAAGGTCTTGTAGGTCTTCATAGAACCGTTCAACTTCAGCTTCTTCAGCGTTACCGGTTGGGGCATAGACTTGGATTACTGTGATATTGAATGGTTTGCCTTGGAAACAAACAGAGATCATTCTGTCGTTTTTGAGATTGCATCCAAGTACTGCATTTTGGACTCTTTTGTTGACCATGATGGCCACTGCATTTCTTCTGAGGGATTCCTGCCCGCAGTAGTAGATATAATGGTCATCTGAGTTAAATTCACCCATTCCAGTCCATTTCAGTTCGCTGATTCCTAGAATGTCGACATTCACTCTTGCCATATCTTGTTTGACCACTTCCAATTTGCCTTGATTCATGGACCTGACATTCCAGGTTCCTATGTAATATTGCTCTTTACAGCATCAGACCTTGCTTCTATCACCAGCCACTTCCACAGCTGGGTATTCTTTTTGTTTTGGCTCCATCCCTTCATTCTTTCTGGAGTTATTTCTCCACTGATCTCCAGTAGCATATTGGGCACCTACTGACCTGGGTAGTTTCTCTTTCAGTATCCTATCATTTTGCCTTTTCATACTGTTCATGGGGTTCTCAAGGCAAGAATACTGAAGTGGCTTGCCATTCCCTTCTCCATAGGACCACATTCTGTCAAATCTCTCCACCATACCCGCCCATCTTGGGTTGCCCCACGGGCATGGCTTAGTTTCATTGAGTTAGACAAGGCTTTGGTCCTAGTGTGATTAGATTGACTAATTTTCTGTGGGTATGGTTTCAGTGTGTTTGCCCTCTGAAGCCGTCTTGCAACACCTACCGTCTTACTTGGGTTTCTCTTACCTTGGGCGTGGGGTATCTCTTCACGGCTGCTCCAGCAAAGCACAGCCATTGCTCCTTACCTTGGACAAGGGGTATCTCCTCAATGCCGCCCTTCCTGACCTTCAATGTGGGATAGCTCCTCTAAGCCCTCCTGTGCCGGCGCAGCCACCACTCCGGGTAACTCCTCTCGTTGCTGCCCCTGGCCTCGGGGGTGGGTTGCTCCTCCCGGCCACCGCCCCTGGCCTCGGGCGTGGGGACGTGGGTAGCTTCTCCCTGCCGTCGCCCCTGGTCTGCAGCTTAGGGGCGTGGGGTATCTCCTCCTGGCTGCCACCCCTGACCTCGGACTCTGGGTAGGCCGTTCCTGTGCCGTCGCAGTCTGGTACTCTCGGCCACTGCCCCTGACCTCGGATGTGGGGTAACTCCTCTTGGCCGCCGCCCTTCGGGCATGGGGTCCTCCCAGCTTCTGCCCCTGACCTCAGACGTGGGGTGGCCCTTCTCGGCTGCGCTATGGCGCGCCCGTCGCAGCCGCTTTAGGTAGGTGGTAACACTTGAATTGGTTCCTGAAGGATAATTAAGAATTTCTTTGAGGGGGCAAAAACAGTTTCAATTGAAATAAACATTTTGTTCAAAGGTGTGCATAGCCATTTGGGCATTTGGAGAAGCAGTGCTATCAGTGTATCAGTGGAGATTGTGAAAGAAGAGGAACATCCGTGAGAGATTGAGCTAAAAGTGATTTTCAGGGAAGGGCCTTGTATATCAGCTTAAATAGCTTATGTTATCCCCAAGCATTGAAGAATGAGGGTTACAAGAAGGTAATTCTGTGACTAATTTTGCCATTTAGAGAGATGACATTTGCAATGACACCCCACTCCAGTACTCTTGCCTGGAAAATCCCATGGGCGGAGGAGCCTGGTAGGCTGCAGTCCATGGGGTCGCTAAGAGTCAGGAATGACTGAGCGACTTCACTTTCACTTTTCACTTTTCACTTTCGTGCATTGGAGAAGGAAATGGCAACCCACTCCAGTGTTCTTGCCTGGAGAATCCCAGGGACCGGGGAGCCTGGTGGGCTGCCATCTATGGGGTCACACAGAGTCGACACGACTGAAGTGACTTAGCAGCAGCAGCAGCATTTGCAATAGGATGGAGTAGAAGAGAAGGTAATAAAGTCAGAAAGGCTACTTAGGAGGCTATTGGTACAGGAGCAAATGTAAATAAGAATTTTTTTTTTAAAAGCTAGAAAATTTAGTGGAGAAGGGATCTAGTTTCCAATTAAAATGAAAAGTATCTCATACCTAGTAAAACAATCCAAAGAAAACAATATTAAGAAAGATGACTGTGTAATAAAACATACTTTATTTCTGATTAGATGATCTCTATAGTTAGGAAATAGATGGGGGAACAGTGGAAACAGTGTCAGACTTTATTTTTCTGGGCTCCAAAGTCACTACTGATGGTGACTGCAGCCATGAAATTAAAAGACGCTTACTCCTTGGAAGGAAAGTTATGACCAACCTAGATAGCATATTCAAAAGCAGAGACATTACTTTGCCAACAAAGGCTCGTCTAGTCAAGGCTATGGTTTTTCCTGTGGTCATGTATGGATGTGAGAGTTGGACTGTGAAGAAGGCTGAGCGCCAAAGAATTGATGCTTTTGAACTGTGGTGTTGGAGAAGACTCTTGAGAGTCCCTTGGACTGCAAGGAGATCCAACCAGTCCATTCTGAAGGAGATCAGCCCTGGGATTTCTTTGGAAGGAATGATGCTAAAGCTGAAACTCCAGTACTTTGGCCACCTCATGCGAAGAGTTGACTCATTGGAAAAGACTCTGATGCTGGGAGGGATTGGGGGCAGGAGGAGAAGGGGACGACAGAGGATGAGATGGCTGGATTGCATCACTGACTCGATGGACGTGAGTCTGAGTGAACTCTGGGAGTTGGTGATGGACAGGGAGGCCTGGTGTGCTGCGGTTCATGGGGTCGCAGAGTCGGACATGACTGAGCGATTGATGTGATCTGATCTGATAGTTAGGATGTCAGATTGTCTGTAAATTACTGTATAAAGTTAATGCTATCACAATAAAAAATCACAGTAGAACTTTTGAACTTGACAGTAGGGATGTAGATTTGGAGAAATACAGATAGTCAAGAAGTGCTTGCAAATAACAGTACAAATAAGGAAAAAAGACTTGAACTACTGGATATTAAAAACTAAAATGGAAACAAATACAGGCACTGGTATATAGAATTAAGAGAAGACTTAGATACAAACATATTTAAGAACGTAGTATGTAATAGAGGTGGCAGTTCCAACCAATGGAAATTATTTAGACAACGAATTAACCGTTGTAGGGAAAATACATTTTAACACTCACTTCACTCCACTTTTAGAATATTCTGGAAGAATTAGACACACATATCAAAAATGAAGTCATGGAAGTACTGGAAGAGAAAAATACTGAATATTTACATAATGTTGTAATGTGGAAGCCTTCTAAGCCGAACACTAAATGCAGAACTCATGAAGGACAATATTCCAACTGGTTTAGAGTACATATTATTTGAGGATGAAATCTAAGTGTAACTCTTGGTTTCCTTTCTCAGAAACATAGCATGGTGGCTATTGCTAGAAGAATATGGAGAGAGGAGTCCAGGTGAAACTTGAGTCCAGAATTAAAACCTTCTTCCACTATAGGAGAGTTGAATTCTGAAATTTTTCATGTTTTGAAAGGTTTGCCAGTGTTAGGAAACAGAAGGCATTTTTTCCAGAAGCAACTAGACATACATAACTGAAGTAATTAAAGTAAATAGAAAATTTAGAAGCAAACTCAGACATATTAAGAGCATATTATGTAATAAAGGTGGTATTGACTTTATGTGTCATGTCATGAATCATTTAGTCATGTTCACGCTCCTTTTATGAAATATTAATAGTAAAGCGAGACTTTAAAATGCATAGCATATTCTCTGATAGTCCCACCATTTAGGGACAGTCCAACTAAATATGAAAAACATTTTTATTTATATATTTTTATTATTATTATTTTTACTTTACAATATTGAATTGGTTTTGCCATACATTGACATGAATCTGCCATGGGTGTACATGTGTTCCCCATCCGGAACCCCCTCCCACCTCCCTCCCCATCCCATCCCTCTGGGTCGTCCCAGTGCACCAGTCCCGAGCACCCTGTATCATGCATTGAACCTGGACTGGCGATTCGTTTCACATATGATAATATACATGTTTCAGTGCCATTCTTCCATATCATCCTGCCCTTGCCCTCTCCCACAGAGTCCAAAAGACTGTTCTATACATCTGTGTCTCTTTTGCTGTCTCGCATACAGGGTTATCATTACCATCTTTCTAAATTCCATATATATGCGTTAGTATACTGTATTGGTGTTTGAAAAACAATGTTTAAAAAGTATTCATTAAAGGAAGTATGGTGTAACCGATAATCACAATGGTGTGATCACTCATCTAGAGCCAGACATCCTGGAATGCAAAGTCAAGTGGGCCTTAGGAACCATTACTATGAACAAAGCTAGTGAAGGTGATGGAATTCCAGTTGAATTATTTCAAATCCTAAAAGATGATGCTGTGAAAGTGCCGCACTCAGTATATCAGCAAACGTGGAAAACTCAGCAGTGGCCACAGGACTGGAAAAAGTCAGTTTTCATTCCAGTCCCAAAGAAAAGCAATGCCAAAGAATGTTCAAACTACCCCACACTTGAACTCATCTCATATGCTATCAAAGTAATGCTCAAAATTCTCGAAGCCAGGCTTCTACAGTATGTCAACCATGAACTTCCAGATGTTCAAGCTGGATTTAGAAAAGGCAGAGGAACAAGAGATCAAATTGCCAACATCTGTTGGATCATCAAAAAAGCGAGAGAATTGCAGAAAAACATCTGCTTTATTGATTATGCTAAAGCCTTACACTGTATAGATCACAACAAACTGCAAAATTCTTCAAGAGATGGGAATACCAGACCACCTTACCTTCCTCCTGAGAAATCTTTATGAAGGTAAAGAAGTAGCAGTTAGAACCAGACATGGAACAACAGACTGGTTCCAAATTGGGAAAGGAGTACATTAAGGCCGTATATTGCCACCCTGCTTATTTAATTTATATGTAGAGTACATCATGTGAAATGCCGGACTGGATGAAGCACAAGCTGGAATCAAGATTGCCGGGAGAAATATCAATAACCTCTGATACGGAGATGATACCACCCTTATGGCAAAAGATGAAGAGGAACTAAAGAGCCTCTTGATGAAGTAGAAGAGGAGAGTGGAAAAGCTAGCTTAAAACTCAACATTCAGAAAACTAAGATCATGGCATCTGGTCTCATCACTTCATGGCAAATAGATGGGGAAACAGTGGAAACAGTGGGAAACTTTATTTTTTGGGGGGCTTCAGAATCACTGAAGATGGTGAATGTAGCCTTGAAATTAAAAGATCCTTGCTCCTTGGAAGAAAAGGCAGAGGAACCAGAGATCAAATTGCGAACATCTATTGGATCATCAAAAAAGCAAGAAAAGTTATGACCAACCTAGACAGCATATTAAAAAGCAGAGACATTACTTACCCAACGAAGGTCCATCTAGTCAAAGCTATGGTTTTTCCAGTAGTCATGTATGGATGTGAGAGTTGGACTGTGAAGAAGGCTGAGTGCCAAAGAATTGATGCTTTTGAACTGTGGTGCTGGAGAAGACTCTTGAGAGTCCCTTGGACAGCAAAGAGATCCAACCAGTCAATCCTAAAGGAAATTGGTCCTGAATATTCATTGGAAGGACTGATGCTGAAGTTGAAACCCCAATACTTTGGCCACCTGATGAAAAGAACTGACTCATTAGAAAAGACCCTGATGCTGGGAAAGATTGAAGGCAGGAGGAGAAGGGGATGACAGAGGATGAGAAGGTTGGATGGCATCACCAACTTGATGTACATGAGTTTGAGTAAACTCTGGGAGTTGGTGATGGCCAGAGAGGCCTGGCATGCTGCAGTCCATGGGATTGCAGAGAGTCAGACATGACTGAGTGACTGGACTGAACTGTAGTAACAGAAGGAGCATGGCTTTGGAATCAGATTTTGGTTTTATTACTTCCTGTGTGACTTTGGGTAAATTAATCATTAAGTCTTCATATCTGGGAAGTAGAGATAATACTCTCTACCCAGAAGATCTGTGTTTCGGTCAGTCAGTTCAGTTCAGTCGCTCAGTCGTGTCTGACTCTTTGCGACCCCATGAATTGCAACACGCCGGGCCTCGCTTGTCCCTCACCAACTCCCTGAGTTCACTCAAACTCAGGTCCATTGAGTCAGTGATGCCATTCAACCATCTCATCCTCTGTCATCCCCTTCTCCTCTTGCCCCAATCCCTCCCAGCATAGAGTCTTTTCCAATGAGTTAACTCTTCGCATGAGGTGGCCAAAGTATTGGAGTTTCAGCTTTAGCATCAGTCCTTCCAAAGAACACCCAGGGCTGATCTCCTTTAGAATGGATTGGTTGGATCTCCTTGCAGTCCAAGGGACTCTCAAGAGTCTTCTCCAACACCACAGTTCAAAAGCATCAATTCGTCAGTGCTCAGCCTTCTTCACAGTCCAACTCTCACATCCATACATGGCTACTGGAAAAACCATAGCCTTGACTAGCCGGACCTTTGTTGGCAAAGTAACGTCTCTGCTTTTGAATATGCTATCTAGGTTGGTCATAACTTTCCTTCCAAGGAGTAAGCGTCTTTTAATTTCATGGCTGCAGTCACCATCTGCAGTGATTTTGGAGCCCAGAAAAATAAAGTCTGACACTGTTTCCACTGTTTCCCCATCTATTTCCCATGAAGTGATGGGACCAGATGCCATGATCTTCGTTTCCTGAATGTTGAGCTTTAAGCCAACTTTTTCACTCTCCTCTTTCACTTTCATCAAGAGGCTTTTTAGTTCCTCTTCACTTTCTGCCATAAGGGTGGTGTCATCTGCATATCTGAGGTTATTGATATTTCTCCCGGCAATCTTGATCCCAGCTTGTGCTTCTTCCAGCCCAGCGTTTCTCATGATGTACTCTGCATATAAGTTAAATAAACAGGGTGACAATATACAGCCTTGACGAACTCCTTTTCCCATTTGGAACCAGTCTGTTGTTCCATGTCCAGTTCTAACTGTTGCTTCCTGACCTGCATATAGGTTTCTCAAGAGGCAGATCAGGTGGTCTGGTATTCCCATCTCTTTCAGAATTGTCCACAGTTTATTGTGATCCACACAGTCAAAGGCTTTGGCATAGTCAATAAAGCAGAAATAGATGTTTTTCTGGAACTCTCTTGCTTTTTCAATGATCCAGCGGATGTTGGCAATTTGATGTCTGGCTCCTCTGCCTTTTCTAAAACCAACTTGAACATCTGGAAATTTTGATCTGTGCTTAAGATGATAGATAATGTGTCTAAAGTTTCTCTTGTGGTGCCTTAAAAAGCACCTTCATTTAAAAAGCAGCTATTATTCATCCAGTATATGTCTATCATTCATCTAAGCTAGACAGAAGTCTCATTTATTCATAGAACAAATATTTCCTGAGTTCACACCCTTTGTGCTGAGGATTGCAAACTCTAGAGCCTAAGTCTTTCCCTTTTAGGAGATCACAAGGCCTGGCAGTAAAGAAGACAAGTGAGTAGTCAAATAGGACAGTACAGAAGAATTTAAAACATGACACTTTGCCTCAGGTTGTTCTTACTCTGTGACACAGGTCATAGCCAGGGAGTTTTGAAGAGATGGAAGTAGTGATACTGTGAGTTATAATAAGAAATTTGTATTTGGTCTCTGTCCTTCTTTCTGGCACAGAAATCCTAAAGCTTTTGAAACTGTGAAGAGAGTGACAAAGGAATCTTTTATTATGTTAGTGAGGTGACTTTGGGGCTACACCTAGGAATGGGGATCAGGGTTGGTTGCCAGGAGAACCAACTCTGTGATTAGAAGGTTAGAATTTTCTGCCCCATTCCCTGACCTTTTGGAGAGGAAGGGGCTGGAGTTTGAGTAGATTGCCAGTATCCATTGCTTTGATCAGGCCTGTCTAGTAATGAAGCCACCATAAAAACTCAACAGGATTAAGAACTTCTGTGTTGTTGAACACATGGAGATTCAGGGAGTGTGACGCTTGGCAAGGAGCTGGAAGTGCCTCACCCTTTGCCCTTACCTTGCCATATGTGTATCTTCAATCTGGTTATTGTTTGGTTATATCCTTTTATAACAAACTGGTGATCCAGTAAGTTTCTCTGAGTTCTGTGAACTGCTGTAGCAAATTAATCAAACTCAAGGAAGGGATTGTTGTAACCTCCAATCTATACAATTGATCAAAAACACAGGTGATAACCTGGACTTTCAGTTGGTATCTGAATGAAGCAGCGTGTAGTCTTGTAGGACTGAGCCCTTAATCTGGGGAATCTGTCTCTAGGCAGTGTCAGAATTGAGTTGAATTGTAGGATACCCAGCTGGTGTTTGAGAATTATTTGGTGGTGTGGGGGAAGCTCTTCTGCCCACCATGATGGAGTTGGTTCTAGAACCTTCAGAGATGAAGGAGGAAGTCATGTGGTGGGATATGAGCTGTCCTTTGGAGAGTGAAAAGGATTTGGATGGGCACATTGGGTGGGCAGTCACTCACATAAGAAAATATGAGCACGTGCTTGTGTGTGGGAATGATGACTGATGGGAATAAAAGAGTAACTTCTGTCTAAAATTTCCTGCCCACATATATAGCCATTGATACAGCATGGGTCTCACAAGCACCTTATCTCCTGTTTCTTATCCTAAAATGTAGCCTGTGAAGATTTCCCCTACGTCTCTTAATTTGGCTAATTCCTATTTATTCTCGGCTAACCTTTCAGCAATCTATGAATGGTGTATATGTACTCCAGAGGATAAATGAAGACTTAGGCTCACAGATGGTTTTAAGGAAACATGTTTCTAGACCCTCAACTTCCAAATACATTCTTCCTTAAAATTAACTTGTAAAAGACCACCACCTGGGTGAAAGAATATTCTGGATTCCTTTCCCAGCTCCTTTTCATGATTGGCCTTTCCCTCTTTTACAAAAGCAAGTCTTACCTCTAACTCATCCTCAGTTTTACTATGCTACATTGACCTGGGGATAAGAACTGGAGACCATTTGAAACATTGGTATTGGAGATGTCGCCTTTGGTCAAGGTACTATAAAGTTTTTTTAGTTAGTTTGTTATACTCTCTTTGCTTTACACATATTTCCATGAAAGGCAAAGCATGCATAGAAATAAGATATTTTGATTTGTTTTGTGGTATTATGAATTCAGATTTGCTGTAGAGTGGTGCAGTGAAACTATGACAGTTTTCACTCAGCAATTTGTCCCTCGTTCCTCCCACAGTGCCACTGAATGCAGTAACCCTGAAGTACCCTATGGGAGTGTTGTGAGCGAATAGCAGATTTTTATAAACAGATAGGGAGAGAGGTCAACCTTATTGTATTCATTAACAAACTTAGGGTAGGTTTCAGTCCCTCCTCTCTCTTTCTCTTTCTCAGAATTATAATTCAGAAGGGAGCTGGTTATTACAGAGATGAGTATTAATATGCTTTATTTTAATTGAAAAACTGTCAGAATGTAAGTCTGATTTGATTGATTGGTTTGGCAATTAAGTCTTACTTTGTTCATTAGATTGTATGGCAGACATTTTGCATAAATAGCCTCTGCTAATCTGCAGCTTAAGGATTTGATAGAAAGTATATTTAAATATAGAGATAAGTTGAATATTTACCGAAAGTCAAATGTTTATATGTAAATGTAATAACATGAAAACATTGTTGTATATTAATTGAGGTTCTCCTGAGAAACAGAAGCAATAGGATGAAGATATTTATTTATTTACTTATTATGTGTAATTGGCTTATGAGATGCTGAAGGCTGAGAAGTCCCATCAGTTGCAGTCTGCAGGCTGGTGACCCAGGAAAGCCCGTGGTGGTATTCAGTCTAGTCTGAAGATCCGTGACCCAGGGAGCTGGTTGTGTAAATCCTGGTCCCAGAGAAGAGAAGATGAGATGAGATATCCTAGTTTAAACAGTTAGGCAGGAATAAAAGAGGTAAATTACTCCTTCCTCCATCTTTATTCTGTACAGGTCCTAAATGGATTGGATGATGTCAATCCACTTTTTCGGGGGGGTCATAGCTGGGGTTGTTACTCAAATATTGAGTCCATGGATTCAAGTGCTGATCTCATTCACAAACACCCTCCTAGACACAATCAGAAATGTTTAATCTGAGCACCTCATGGCAGGTTACGTTCATACACATAGTGAACCATCACAAAGTGATTGCTGTGGTAGGCTTCCCAGATCCTTATTTTAGGACCTAGATACTGATTTCCTGGCTGCTTATAATGATGACTGCTCACGACCCTGCTCCCAGCATGGTAACTGTTCACAAGTTCTCTGGGAATTACCCTCCGTTATAGGGAGCTGCCCTTCCCAATGCTACAGCCCTCTTTGGGGTCAGCCTCTATGCTGTGACTAGTTTGATGCAGGCATATAAAGGCTACACCACTTGCCTCCATTGGAACATCTCTGAAGGGCCATTCCTACTTTGAGTCTCAAACTAAAGAAGTGCCTCTCCATGAGAGAATAACAGTTACTACTTGTAAACAATTAGTAAACTGAAACTTCAGTTAAATAGAGTTGGGAGATCAGAAGAGGGAGCTCTCAAGTGCTGTGACGATAGCTGAGCCCAAGAGGAAGAAGAAAGACTCCTTTGCTGGCAAGGATTCAGCCAATAAAAGTCAAAGACTTTTTTTGTTTACTATAGCCCTTTCAATTTCTTTTTTCCCTCTATAAAAGCATTTTCCTTTCCTTGCAGTGTGAGAACTTGCACATGACTCATGTGGTTGCAGATCCTGAATTGCAGTTCTCTGATCTCCAAATAAACCCATTTTGCTGGAGAAATATCTGGCATTCTAGTTGAGGTCAACAAAGTAATAATCATTTGTTAAGCATTGGTAATAGCCCTTTTCTAGTTTACTTCTGAGAAATTGAGAAAATGAATAACTGTATTTGCTGGGAAATAAACTCTCTAGTGAGTTAGGTGGTTTCCAATTATTTGCTTTCAACAAAATTGCAATAGGCTCAAATTAGGTTGTCACAGGATGCATACTAAATATAATTTCTGATGATAACTTATTATCTGATTTCTAAATGTAACTTGGAAGAAGTTCAAAGAACTGAGTAAATTGCTACAGTAAAGTTCCCATGTTTATATGAATAAGGTTTCTCAGTTTAGATTATAAAAACTAAAACAAAGATAATGCTAAATCTTTTCTCATTTAGCATAAAGTATTATTCATCTGAGGATAAAAAGAAACATGTTTTCTTAAAGCTCCATTCATGTTAGTAAGAAATGCTCTTCCAATTAATTTTTGTTAGAATTTAATCCAGGAGAAATTTTTAATAATTAGTCTTATAGTTCCAAGAAGCAAAATAAAAAAGAAATGTCAATAGATATATGTATTTTATTGAAGGAAAATATGATGATGTTGCTCGGTTGTGTCCAACTCTTTGCAACCCCATGCACTGTAGCATGCCAGGCTTGCCTGTCCTTCACCATCTCCTGGAGCTTGCTCAAACTCATGTCCATTGAGTCAGTGGACATGCCATCCAATCATCTTATCCTCTGTTCCCCACCTCTTCTTCTGCCCTTCATCTTTCTCAGCAGCAGGGTCTTTTCTAATGAGTCGGCTCTTCGCATCAGGTGGCCAGAGTATTGGAGCTTCAGCTGAATATGATAGGATAATAATTAAAAGTATTTTAAATATTAAAAAATTTAGATAAAATTCTGTGGGAGAAATGGAATGGAAATATGATTTAAAGGAGAAAAAGAAATGATATAAAATTTCTCACCATTGAGGTAGTGCTTATCTTGTACTTTAAACAATGATAATAGCAAGTATCAAGTTTCTACTCTTATCTTTGGACGAACATGAGAGTTTCAGTGTTACCTGAAAATGTTAGTATTTACAATATCATGGGGATTATATGGGCTTCCCCGGTGGCTCAGTGGTAAAGAATCTGCCTGCTGTGCAGGAGATTCAGGAGACACAGTTTCCATCCCTGGGTTAGAAAGATTCCCTGGAGGAGGAAATGGCAACCCACTCCAGTATTCCTGTCGGGAAAATCCCATGGACAGAGGAGCCTGGCAAGCTACAGTCTATAGGGTTACAAAGAGTTGGGCACAACTGAGCACAAGCAGGGATTATATAATTTTTAACTCTTTAAACATCAGAAAAAATTTAGATATAAACTTCTTTTAGAAGAGCCTTCTATGTTGCCTGATACAGAGCAACTCAATCATTTGTATCCCTAAGCATCAAAATGTTCTTCAAAGTAGAATAAAGCTGAAAACAAATAGCTGTTGGTAGGGAAATAGTTAAATGGTATATCCATATGTTGGAGTACTGTGGATTTACTTTAAGAAATCATGTTATCAAAGAATACTTAATATCAAGGAGCCCAGTCAGAGTGCCAGTCTTGATTCTGGTTTGATCTGCCATGGAATTTTCCTTAATGAGAGAGAGAGAGAGAAAAAAAAAAAGAGTCTATGATCCCATGTTTTGCAGAAGTCTCCCTCACAGGTATATGCTGCTGTAATAAACCATTGAGCTGGCCTTTGGCCTTGTTCCTGAGAGAGAGCCTGTAAGCCCTTGGAACAAAATTTTGGCTGGATTTTATCCCTGGTTCCTGGAAGTAGCTTTTAAATCCTTGGGATTTCTCAAAAAATATTTGTTACTCATGGTGGATCCTGATAGTTTGTGCTGGTGAGATGACTCAGGATAAGAAGCTGGCCAAGTCAAAAAGACCCACCGAGTGAATAGAGGTTGGAACTTTGAGCCAGCAAGGTATCAGCCTGACATCCAGGGAGGTAATGTTGAGCCTGGAGATTGAATTCAACTTCATAGACTGTAATTTGATCAATCATTGCCTATGTAATGAAATCTCAATTAAAACTTCTAGACAATGAAGCTCAGTTTAGCTTCCCTGGTTGGCAGTACTCTGTGTCAGTGGTCCACAACCTTTTTGGAACTAGGCACTGGTTTCATGGAAGACAGTTTTTCCATGGTTTGGGGCAGAGATGGTTTCAGGGTGATTCAAGTGCATTACATTTTTTGGGTACTTTAGTATTATTACATTGTGATACATAATGAAATAATTATACAACTCACTGTAATTAGATTATACAACTCACCGACATTAGATTTTCATCAGAAGTGTGCAACCTAGATCCTTTGCACACACAGTTCACAGTGGAGTTCACACTTCTATGAGGATCTAAAGTGGAGGTCAGGCAGTAATGTGAGCAATAGGGAGCAGCTATAAATACAGATGAAGCTTCACTTGCTCATCTGGCACTCACCCCCTGCTGTGTGGCCTGATTCTTAACAGGCCACAGACCAGTATTCATCCATGGCCCGGGACTTGGGGATGCCTGCTCTTCATATTGTCATAGATGATGTGCTGGGAAGGCAGTGCTGCAGTTGATGTCAAGGGTATATCAACTCTCCAGCACTGTATCATAATTTAGTTCACAGAGCTCTAGATTGCTTTTCCTTCTGACTAGAATTCACACTGGTCCTTTATATTGATGACATTATACTAATTGACTTAAGTGAGCAAGAAGTATTATTAATAACAACTACTCTGGACTAACTGGTAAGATATTTGCATACCAGTCTGTGGGAAATAAATCCAATAAAAGTTCATGGGAAGTCAACCTCCGTGAAAATTCTAAGGGCCCAGTGGTGTGGGGCATGTCAAAATACTCCTAGGGTATTAAATAAAATATAAGTTGTTGCATCTTTCTTGTCCTAAAATCAAAAAGAGGCACAGTGCTTAGTGAGTCTCTTTGGATTTTGAAGGCAGTATACTCCTCATTTGGATGTGTTTCACTGACCCATTTACTGAGTGACTCAAAAGGCTTCTAGTTTTTAATGGAGCCCAGAATAAGAGAAAGCTCTGCAACAAATACAGGCTGCTTTGCAAGCTGCTTTACCACTTGTGCTGTTTGATCCAGTGGTGCTTGAAGTGTCAGGGGCAGATGGGTAGCCAGATTGGAGCCTTTGGCAGGCTCCTAGGATCCCTGGGTTGGGAAGATCCCCTGAGAAGGAAAGGGCAACCCACTCCAGTATTATTGCTGGGGAAATCTCATGGACAGGAGAGCCTGGTGGGCTGCAGTCCATGGGGTCATAAGAGTCAGACATGACTTATCAACTCAACCACTATAGGTAAATTACAGCTAGTTCCTTAGGATTTTAAAGCAGAGCTGTACTGTCCTCTATGGATAACTTATTTCCTTTTGAGAAATAGACCTTGGCCTGCCACTTGGCCTTAGTAGAGACTGAACATTTAACCATGGGCCATCAAGTTACCAAGCTGCCCACCATGAATCTGATCCACTGGGCTCCAAAGTGGGGTATGCGCAGCAGCACTGAATCGTTGAGTGGAAGTGGTATATATGTCACTGGGCCTGAGGAGGCCCTGAAGGCATAAGTTATATGAAGAAGTAGCTCAATTTTCCATGGTATCTACTCCTACTCCACTGCCTTCTCTCTCCCAGCCTACACGTATAACCTCCTGGGGAGTTCCCTGTGATCAGTTGATGGAGGAAGAAAAGACTTAGGCCTGGTTTACAGAGGGTTCCGTATGAAACACAGGTAGCATTGGAATGTGGAGAGCTGTAGTACAGCTGCTTTCTGAGAATTCCCTGAGGTGCCATGGTGAAGAGCAATCCTCTGAGCTTTCAGAACTCTGAGTAGTGTATCTAGCTGTGAACTTTACTTAGAAGGAGGAATGGCCAGATTTGCAATTATACACTGATTCATGGACTGTGACCAGTGGTTTGGCCAGATGGTCAGGGACTTGGAGTAAGCATGATTAAAAAATTGATGATAAGGAAATTTGGGGGAAGGTATGTGGATCGACCTCTCTCCGTGGGCAAAAGACATGAAGATCTTTGTGTCCAGGCAAATGCTCGCAAATGCTCATCAAAGGGTGACCTAAACAGAGTTTTTTTTTTTTTTTTTTTAAATCATCAAGTGGATTAATGGTGACTCCCTCAGAGAGGGCTTATGTCACGCCCAGGTATGCTGCACCCAGAGCCCATGCCACAGCCACTGATGACCCATACCTCCACAGGACACACTCAAACACAGGCAGGTCTGGCTCAGTCTCTGTAGGGTCTCCTGGTGCACGCAATTTTTGTTTGAGCCCTCTGAGCGTCTCTGATGGGTATGGGGTTTGATTCTAAATGTGATTTCGCCCCTCCTATCATCTTGCTGGGCTTCTCCTTTGTCCTTGGATGTGGAGTATCTTTTTTGGTGGGATCCAGCATTCTCTTGTCCATGGTTGTTCAGTGAAAAGACTCTTGTTTCTGGAGAAACAAGAGTTTCTGTGTTGTTCTGGGGAAACAGACTCTTGGAGGGCACAAACAAAACGTTGTGTGCACCAGGACCCAGGAGAAAGGAGCAGTTATCCCACAAAAGACTGATCCAGAGTTGCCTGTGAGTGTCCAGGAGTCTGGTGGAGGCGTGGGTCGACGGTGGCTTGCAGGACTGGGGGCACTGAGTGCAGCAGTGCGTGCACAGGACCTTTTGAAGGAGACTGCCACTTTCTTCATTACCTCCACCATAGTTTGGTCTCAGGTCAGACAACAGGGAGGGAACAGAGCCCTGCCCATCAACAGAAAATTGGATTAAAGATTTACTGAGCATGATCCAGCCTGTCAGAACAGATCCAGTTTCCCCCACAAGTCAGTCTGTCCCATCAGGAAGCTTCCAGAAGCCTCTATGCCTTATCCCTCAGAGGGCAGACAGAATGAAAACCACAGTGACAGAAAACTAATCAAACTGATCACATGGACCACAGCATTGTCTAACTCAGTGAAACTAGGACTACCCAAGACAGATGGGTTATGGTGGAGAGTTCTGACAAAACGGGGTCCACTGGAGAAGGGAATGGCAAACCAATATCGTTGCCTTGAGAACCCCATGAGCATTGTGAAAAGAGAAAAAGATATGACACTGAAAGATGAACTTCTGAGGTCCTTAGGTGCCCAAAATGCTACTGGAGAAGAGTGGAGAAATAACTCCAGAAAGAATGAAGGGATGGAGCCAAAGCAAAAACAACACCCCGTTGTGGATGTGACTGGTGATGGAAGTAAAGTCTGATGCTGTAAAGAGCCGTATTGCATAGGAACCTGGAACATTAGGTCCATGAATCAAGGTAAATTGGAAGTAGTCAAACGAGATGGCAAGAGTAAACATTGACATTTTAAGAATCAGTGAACTAAAATAAACTGGAGTGGAGAATTTAACTCAGATGGCCATTATATCTAGTACTGTGGGCAAGAATCCCTTAGAAGAAGTGGAGTAGCCCTCATAGTCAAAAAAAGAGTCTGAATTACAGTTCTTGGGTGCAGTCTCAAAAATAACAGAATGATCTCTATTCGTTTCCAGGGCAAACCATTCAGTATCACAGTAATCCAAGTCTATGCCCCAACCAGTAATGCTGAAGAAGATGAACAGTTCTGTGAAGACATACAGGACCTTCTAGGACTAACACCCCCCAAAAGATGTCCTTTTCATTATAGGGGACTAGAATGCAAAAGAAGGAAGTGAAGAGATAACTGGAGTAACAGGCAAATTTGGCCTTGGAGTACAAAATGAAGCAGGGCAAAGATTATCAGAGTTTTGCTGAGAAATGCAAAGTCATAGCATTATGACTAATTCGCCATTAGTCATAGCAAACATCCTCTTCCAACAACACAAGAGAAGACTGTACACATGGACATCACCAGATGGTCAACACCGAAATCAGATTGATTATATTCTTTGCAGCCAAAGATGGAGAAACTCTATACAGTCAGCAAAAACAAGACCAGGAGCTGACTGTGGCTCAGATCATGAACTCCTTACTGCCAAATTCAGACTTAAATTGAAGAAAGTGGGGAAAACCACTAGACCATTCAGGTGTGACCTAAATCAAATCCCTTATGATTATCCAGTGGAAGGGACAAGTAGATTCAAGGGGTTAGATCTGATAGAGTGCCTGAAGAACTATGGACAGAGGTTCATGACATTGTATAGGAGGCAGTGATAAAGACCATCCCCAAGAAAAAGAAATGCAAAAAGGCAAAATGGTTGTCTGAGGAGGCTTTGCAAATAGCTGAAAGAAGAAAAGAAGTAAAGGCAAAGGAGAATAGGAAAGATATACTCATCTGAATGCAGAGTTCCAAAGAATAGCAAGGAGAGATAAGAAAGCCTTCCCAAGTGATCAGTGCAAAGAAATAGAGGAAAACAACAGAATGGGAAAGACTAAAGATCTCTTCAAGAAAATTAGAGATACCAAGGGAACATTTCATGCAAAGATGGGCACAATAAAGGATAGAAATGGTATGGACCTAACAAAAGAAGAAGATATTAAGAAGAGGTGGTAAGAATACACAGAAGAACTATACAAAAAAGATCTTCATTACCCAGATAACCATGATGGTGCGATCACTCACTTAGAGCCAGACATTCTGAAATGGGAAGTCAAGTGGGCCTTAGGAAGCATCACTATGAATAAAGCTAGTGAAGGTGATGAAATTCCAGTTGAACTATTTCAAATCCTAAAATATGATGCTGTGAAAGTGCTGCACTCAGTATGTCAGCAAATTTGGAAAACTCAACATTGGCCACAGGACTGGAAAAGGTCAGTTTTCATTCCAATTCCAAAGAAAGACAATCCCAAAGAATGTTCAAACTACTGCACAGTTGCACTCATCTCACAAGCTAGCCAAGGAATGCTCAAAATTCTCCAAGTCAGGCTTCAACAGTACATGAATCGTGAACTTCCAGATGTTCAAGCTGGATTTAGAAAAGGCAGAGGTTCCAGAGATCAAATTGCCAACATCCATTGGATCATCGAAAAAGCAAGACAGCTCCAGAAAAACATCTATTTCTGCTTTATTGACTACCCCAAAGCCTTTCACTGTGTGGATAACCACAAACTGTGGAAAATTCTTCAAGAGATGGGAATACCAGACCACCTTACCTTCCTCCTGAGAAATCTGTACACAGGTCAAGAAGCAACAGTTAGAACTGGACATGAAACAACAGACTGGTTCCAAATTGGGAAAGGAGTACATCAAGGCAGTATATTGTCATCTTGCTTATTTAACTTATATGCAGAGTACATCTTGTGAAATGCCAGACTGGATGAAGCACAAGGTGGAATCAAGATTTCTGGGAGAAATGTCAATAACCTCAGATACGCAGATGACACCACCCTTATGGCTGAAAGTAAAGAACTAAAGAGCCTCTTGAAAGTGAAAGAGCAGAGTGAAAAAGCTGGCTTAAAACTCAACATTCAGAAAACTAAGATCATGGCATCTGGTCCCATCACTTCATGGCAAATAGATTGGGAAACAGTGGCAACAGTGAGAGACTTTAGTTTTTTGGGCTGAAAAATCACTGTATATGGTGACTGCAGCCATGAAAAGGACGCTTGCTCCTTGGAAGAAAAGCTAGACCAACCTAGACGGCATATTAAAAAGCAGAGACATTACTTTGCTGACAAATGTTTGTCTAGTCAAAGCTATGGTTTTTCCCATAGTCATGTATGGATGTGAGAGTTGGACTGTAAAGAAAGCTGAGTGCCAGAGAATTGATGATTTTGAACTGTGGTGTTGGAGAAGACTCTTGAGAATCCCTTGGACTGCAAGGAGATCCAACCAGTCAATCTTAAAGGAAATCGGTCCTGTATATTTGTTGGAAGGACTGATTCTGAAGCTGAAACTCCAATACTTTGGCCACCTGATGCAAAGAACTGACTGATTGGAATAGACTCTGATGCTGGGAAAGATTGAAGGCAGGAAGAGAAGGGGATGATAGAGAATGAGATGGTTGGGTGGCATCACCAACCTGGTGGACATGAGTTTGAGCAAGTTCTGGGAGTGGTGATGGATAGGCATGCCTGATGTGCGGCACTCTATAGGGTTGGAAAGAGTCAGACATGACTGACTGATCAAGGGATGTGTTTGTTAGTCTCTCAGTTGTGTCTGACTCTTTGTGACCCCGTGAACTGTAGCCCTCCAAGTTCTTCTGTCCATGAAATTTACCATGCAGAAATACTGGAATGGGTTGTCATTCCTCTCTCCAGGGGATCTTCCCGCCTCAGGGATTGAACATGTGTCTTCTGCATTGCAGGCAGATTCTTTACTGTCTGAGCCACCAGGGAAGTCCCTATCAAGTGGATAGGGTGACCCATTCTGTGGATAACCGTCAGCCTCTTTACCTTGGAAGTCTTGTCATCTTTCAGTTGACTTATGAACAGTGTGGTCACGGTGGCAGGTTGGAGATATTACGTAGCTCAGCAGCATAGACTTTCACCCACCAGATATGACCTGGCTATGGTCACACCTAACTACAGTGGCCAACACTGAGTCCCTATATGACATCATTCCCCAGCTATATTGGACCTCTCCCATCATGCAAAGGGTAATGTTTTGTTCTTATTAGAATAGACACTTACTGTGGATATTGATTTGGCTTTCCTGCACACAGTGATTCTGCCTAAATTGTCATCTGTGGAATTACAGAATGCCTATCCATTGTCATGGTATTCCACACAGTATTACTTTTGTTTAAGAAACTCATTTCACAGAAAATTAATTGTGACAATGGGCCCATGTTTATGATATTCAGTACTCTTTAACATGTTCCTCACTATCTTGAAGTAGCTGGCTTGAGATAATGGTGGAATGGCCTTTTAAGAACTAGTTATATAGCCCTAGCTAGGTAATAATTCCTTGGTAGGCTGGGTTAAGGTTCTACAGAAGATTATATATGATCTGAATCTGATATATGATGCTGTTTCTTCCACAGCCAGGTTTCACAATCCAGGAATCAAGGGGTGGATATGGGAGTGGCATTAGTAGTACCACAGAATGGTCCTTTTTTTTTTTTTTCCCTGACATTTTTGTTCCTCATAGGGTGAGAGAGAGAGAGAGACATCTAGATTCAAACCATGTATGGATTGTTGCAATCCCCCATTCAGACCATGTGTGTACTGTACTCATTTAATGGAGGAGGTGGCTACCCCAAGTGAATGCACCAGGAAACCTACTCAGTGATTCCAGATACCTTCCTGAAATGTGGTTCTTCTGATGGGTATTGACATGTCTTACTTTAGTGTACCCTCAAATTGCCATAATAATTTCCAGAGGGGCCCTGCCCCATGTGAGCATTCCTTAATAGCCAAGTTTTCCATTTATTTTCTGCCTGACCATCTAGTCAGGCCATTGATAACAACTGGTGGGGTTCAGGGCAGGCTGCCCAAGATGTACCTCTTGGCATGTGGATTATTTTAAGCTGGAAACAAGCAAGGCCAATAAGACTCAGGAAGAATCTTTGAGCTTCTTTCCCCTCACTGCCTAAAAGAGTTTAAAACAGGACTATCCCAGGAAGGAGCTATCACTATAAATAACTATAGAAAAGTATGAACTAGGTGTGATAGACAGGAGGAACCTAGCAAGGCCTGTTTGGTCAAAGTTCTCTCTGTGCCCCATTGTCTCCATCAGCTCAGCAAACATTTATTTCAGTTCAGTTCAGTTCAGTCACTCAGTTGTGTCCAATTCTTTGCAACCCCATGAACTGCAGCACGCCAGGCCTCCCTGTCCATCACCAACTCCCAGAGTTTACCCAAACTCACGTACATTGAGTCAGTGATGCCATCCAGCCATCTCATCCTCTGTCGTCCCCTTTTCCTCCTGCCCCCAAACCCTCCCAGCATCAGGGTCTTTTCTAATGAGTCAACTCTTTGCATGAGGTGGCCAAAGTACTGGAGTTTCAGCTTTAGCATCAGTCCTCCTTATGAACACCCAGGACTGATCTCCTTTAGGATAGACTCGTTGCATCTCCTTGCAGTCAAAGGGACTCTCAAGAGTCTTCTCCAACACCACAGTTCAAAAGCATCAATTCTTCGGCGCTCAGCTTTCTTCACAGTGCAACTCTCACATCCATACATGACCACAGGAAAAACCATAGCCCTGACTAGACTGATTTTTGTTGCCAAAGTAATGTCTCTGCTTTTGAATATGCTATCTAGGTTGGTCATAACTTTGCTTCCAAGGAGTAAGCGTCTTTTAATTTCATGGCTGCAGTCACCATCTGCAGTGATTTTGGAGCCCCCCAAAATAAAGTCTGACACTGTTTCCACTGTTTCCCGATCTATTTGCCATGAAGTGATGGGACCAGATGCCATGATCTTCATTTTCTGAATATTGAGCTTTAAGCCAACTTTTTCACTCTCCTCTTTCACTTTCATCAAGAGGCTTTTTAGTTCCTCTTCACTTTCTGCCATAAGGATGGTGTCATCTGCATATCTGAGGTTATTGATGTTTCTCCCAGCAATCTTGATTCCAGCTTGTGCTTCTTCCAGCACAGCATTTCTCATGATGTACTCTGCATAGAAGTTAAATAAGCAGGGTGACAATATACAGCCTTGACGAACTCCTTTTCCTATTTGGAACCAGTCTGTTGTTCCATGTCCAGTTCTAACTGTTGCTTCCTGACCTGCATATAGGTTTCTCAAGGGGCAGGTCAGGTGGTCTGGTATTCCCATCTCTTTCAGAGAGATGTTTTTCCAAACATTAACTCTGTTAATCTTCCTATGAATTACCTTATTTCCCTTTGAAGTCCCAGACCCCTGCCTCCTTAGACTTAGTCTGTAGTATATACACCTCATCTTGCCTTACTGTCTTTTGAATTCTTCATGCTATTTGATTTTCTCCTGTTAACCTGGCTTATGTCATTTTAATTGCCAGCCAAAAGAACTAAGAGGAAAAAGGGGAAATTCTTTCCCCCACAGTTGGTGGAGTCAGGGGAGTACTTCACTACCTGGCAGAATCTGGCTGAGAAACTGCTTCCTCCTGAAGACTGGTATGGAGAAAGAGATCTTGGGGCATCTGGCAAGCACTGGCAAAAGGTAAAATCTCTTACCATGTCAGTCTCCCAGATTTTCAGTGTGCAAGGTCTGATGGAATGAAAGTGGTGAGGATCTTATTTCTCTCTCTAAATTTAGATTAGCAGTTGAAAATATTTGTAGAGCTAGTTCCTTGGATTCAGCAACTCTTTGGAAATTTGATAGCACACTCTTTGTTGGTTGATATTTTCCTCTAAGAGATAGTCACTTTCTTCCTTTATCTCTGTCTATTGTGTCATTTGTCATAAGAAGGAAATTACGTAGGGTAGGATGCAGGCAGAGGTTCTACAAGCCTATTGTCTGGACTGGCCCTGAAGTCTGGTGAGTTTGTTGATCTCACCAGACTGGCATCTGTTTAGACAAACTTTGCTGTGGATTAATATATACGTGAAGTAAAAGCTATGCTAAGGGATATCTTGGAAGCCAGAGCTATACACTGGTGGTCACAAATTGAACATTTGACGGCCATTAGGGTATTCACCTGAGTATTGATTGGAAAAGACCCTGATGCTGAAAAAGATTGAAGGCAAAGGAGAAGAAGGTGGCAGAGGATGAGATGGTTAGATAGCATCACTGACTCAGTGGACATGAGTTTGAGCAAACTCTGGGAAATAGTGAAGGATGGGAAAGCCTGGTGTGCTGCAGTCCATGGGGACACAAGAGTCAGACTTGATTTATTGACGGAACAGCAACAACAACAAAGAAGGCACCGCCTCAAGAAGGCACCCATAGAAGATAAGTTGGTCAAGGTACGGGTTAGATGGTTTACCCACCAAGTTCGAGAAAATGACCATGTCGTGAGATACTCTGTAAAACACCACACACTCCCCTACCCTGCTACTCATTAGTGTAGCTCCAAAAATCCCAGTGCTTAGCTAGATCTGTTAATGTGCATAGAAGAAAAAAACAAAAAACAGATGAGGTTTTTCTTTCTGTCTTGCTGTATGTCCCAAAGAGCTTGGTGTGAGAAAACCAAGAGAAAACCCTCTCTGGTCTTTTCCATCTGGTAGGTGAATTTACTGAGGTGCATCGGGTGGCCAGTTGAGGAGCTTGGGGTTTTGGGACATGAAATAACAAGCAGCAATCTTTGCCAGCTATCCCATTCCTCAGGGCAGTGTGTCATAGGGGACCTAGTCCATAAAGGCCTCTGTTGTGTCAGCCTTTGTTGCTTGTTAGTGTTGGAATTGTCCATTCCAGTAGAATCTTCCTGGTGCCATAAATTAGTGGGTTTGTGACTAGAGGTGCCCCACATTTTTGTGGGAGACCAGAGACACCATTTTCATTACACCATACTTAATGCCTGTACAACAAAAGTTTTTACTTCCTTAGACTGCTTTGGGGAGTGAACCTTTGGATCATGGCGACTACATCATCTGTGTTCCCACCAGGGATAGCTCCTGTGTCCATGGTAAAATTTACTCAGCCTGGTAGGTACTTCTTGGACTTTCCATAAGTAGGCTTATTGGATTGAGTCACTACTGGGCTACATACAATAATGAAGATCTTGCTCATTGATGGCCAGATTATAGATCTTTTGAATTGGAAAATCTTCCATATGTGAAAAAATTTTTAGAGAGCTTTCAGTCCTCACAGCTGCCTTATTGGTATTTATGTCCTCACAGTTGCCTTACTGGTATTTATGGGAAGATCAGATTGAAAACCCAAAGAAGTAGAATGGCTACCCTTAGGGAATCCCTTAATAAAATGAAAGAACAAAAGTCAGAATAAAAATTAAAAGCCAAATATCATATAAATTCCCCCTTTCCTCTCTCCTGAACTCCCCTATATCCCCACCTTCCTAATCCTGACCCTCAGGAAGATCTGGATCTCTAGTTTCCTGTATCTTACTTCAAAGATCAGATCAGATCAGATCAGTCGCTCAGTCGCTTTGCGACCCCATGAATCACAGCACGCCAGGCCTCCCTGTCCATCACCAACTCCTGGAGTTCACTCAGACTCACGTCCATCGAGTCAGTGATGCCATCCAGCCATCTCATTCTCTGTCGTCCCCTTCTCCTCTTGCCCCCAATCCCTCCCAGCATCAGAGTCTTTTCCAATGAGTCAACTCTTCGCATGAGGTGGCCAAAGTACTGGAGTTTCAGCTTTAGCATCATTCCTTCCAAAGAAATCCCAGGGCTGATCTCCTTCAGAATGGACTGGTTGGATCTCCTTGCAGTCCAAGGGACTCTCAAGAGTCTTCTCCAACACCACAGTTCAAAAGCATCAATTCTTTGGCGCTCAGCCTTCTTCACAGTCCAACTTTCACATCCATACATGACCACAGGAAAAACCATAGCCTTGACTAGACTGATTTTTGTTGCCAAAGTAATGTCTCTGCTTTTGAATATGCTATCTAGGTTGGTCATAACTTTCCTTCCAAGGAGTAAGCGTCTTTTAATTTCATGGCTGCAGTCACCAGCAGTAGTGACTTTGGAGCCCAGAAAAATAAAGTCTGACACTGTTTCCACTGTTTCCCCATCTATTTCCCATGAAGTGATGGGACCAGATGCCATGATCTTCGTTTTATGAATGTTGAGCTTTAAGCCAACTTTTTCACTCTCCACTTTCACCTCCATCAAGAGGCTTTTGAGTTCCTCTTCACTTTCTGCCATAAGGGTGGTGTCATCTGCATATCTGAGGTTATTGATATTTCTCCCGGCAATCTTGATTCCAGCTTGTGTTTCTTCCAGTCCAGCGTTTCTCATGATGTACTCTGCATAGAAGTTAAATAAACAGGGTGACAATATACAGCCTTGACGAACTCCTTTTCCCATTTGGAACCAGTCTGTTGTTCCATGTCCAGTTCTAACTGTTGCTTCCTGACCTGCATATACATTTCTCAAGAGGCAGATCAGGTGGTCTGGTATTCCCATCTCTTTCAGAATTGTCCACAGTTTATTGTGATCCACACAGTCAAAGGCTTTGGCTTAGTCAATAAAGCAGAAATAGATGTTTTTCTGGAACTCTCTTGCTTTTTCCATGATCCAGCAGATGTTGGCAATTTGATCTCTGGTTCCTCTGCCTTTTCTAAAACCAGCTTGAACATCAGGAAGTTCACGGTTCACATATTGCTGAAGCCTGGCTTGGAGAATTTTGAGCATTACTTTACTAGCGTGTGAGATGAGTGCAATTGTTCGATAGTTTGAGCATTCTTTGGCATTGCCTTTCTTTGGGATCGGAATGAAAACTGACCTTTTCCAGTCCTGTGGCCACTGCTGAGTTTTCCAAATTTGCTGGCATATTGAGTGCAGCACTCTCACCGCATCATCTTTCAGGATTTGGAATAGCTCCACTGGAATTCCATCACCTCCACTAGCTTTGTTCATAGTGATGCTTTCTAAGGCCCACTTGACTTCACATTCCAGGATGTCTGGCTCTAGGTCAGTGATCACACTATCGTGATTATCTGGGTCGTAAAGATCTTTTTTGTACAGTTCTTCTGTGTATTCTTGCCATCTCTTCTTAATATCTTCTGCTTCTGTTAGGTCCATACCATTTCTGTCCTTTATCGAGCCCATCTTTACATGAAATGTTCCTTTGCTATCTCTGATTTTCTTGAAGAGATCCCTAGTCTTTCCCATTCTTTTGTTTTCCCCTATTTCTTTGCATTGATCACTGAGGAAGGCTTTCTTATCTCTTCTTGCTATTCTTTGGAACTTTGCATTCAGATGTTTATATCTTTCCTTTTCTCCTTTGCTTTTCACTTCTCTTCTTTTCACAGGTATTTGTAAGGCCTCCCCAGACAGCCATTTTGCTTTTTTGCATTTCTTTTCTATGGGAATGGTCTTGATCCCTGTCTTCTTACTTGAAAACTTCAGGCATTTCCCTTAGATCCTAAGACTCTGGCTTCTCCAGAAAACATCCAGCTGCCTATTTTAGCTTCGTTTTTTTTTTTTTTTTAAGAAGACTTTAGAGAGGGCACTCAGGTGTGACCTCCAAGATAAGGGTATACAGGTCACATGTGTAAGTGCTAATAGCCAGGAAGTCACTTTTGTAGATACAACCAGGAAGGCAGGAAGACTCATTTTATGTCCCTTATGACTCTTCCTACTTCCCAGGGTTCTATAAAGCAGGCTCTGCCAACTCCAGAAATTCATGTACAGTGTCCCTTTCTGATGTATCCAGAGCCCTGCCACAGAGAATTCACATCCCTTGAACAGAAACTGATCTTTTACATTGTAAAATGATCTTATCTCCAGAGAGATTCAGAAAGGTTAGTGGCTATTCTTAAACTCGCTCACAAAGACTTTGACTCAACCTCAATTGGTGGTGGTGGTGGGGAAACCCACGGCCTAAAACTTTAAAATTATATTTTATTCAGGAACCTTACTGAAGACTATAGCCTGGGATGGCGGCCTCTCAGATAGCTCTGAGGTACTGTTGCATAGAGGTAGTGGAGGTGCCAGGATGTGTAGAAGTTTTGCTGGGGGAAAAAAGATTATTGCTAATTACAAATAACAGACATCTCAAGTCGATGATTTTAGTGCTTTTCTGTGTATGGGAAGATTATTGAAATTACTGAAATTATTCCTCTGATATGCACCTTGGCTATCTAGGACCAGTATCCTGGTTTTTCTCCAGTCCTGAATCCTCTCTGGTGCACCATGGGGAGGGCTGTTTCGTGGTTCATGGCTTCATGGTTGCAACATTGTTTGTTTACTGAAATGACAGGTGACATTCTTTGTCTACACTGCCTCCTTTTAGTCATAAATTCAACCAATGTTTGGGAGGTAGTTCAAGACTAATTTTGTCCCACAGTGCCAGGAAGGCTCATTTCTAGATCAGTGGAAGATTGTCTTGATAGGTGACTCAGTGTGTTAATTTTTGAATTAGACCCTGTGGATAATCTAAAATTCTCTGAATTGCCTCTTTTACTGACTAGTGGCTTGTAATCCAGGAAATGTTTTCCTTTGTTGCTTCATCCCATATCTAGAGTTGTACTATTACCATTATTCTATGTAGAGTCATATATATGATCAACTGCCTCAAAATAGTTAGCCATAATTAATTTTGTCAGAGGCTTGATTATTCATTAGTAATGCAAGAGACAATAATCTTATGACATAGCATATAAGTAATACAGCTGCTGCTGCTACTGCTGCTAAGTCGCTTCAGTCGTGTCCGACTCTGTGTGACCCCATAAACAGCAGCCCACCAGGCTCCCCTGTCCCTGAGATTCTCCAGGCAAGAACACTGGAGTGGGTTGCCATTTCCTTCTCCAAGTAATACAGCTAGTAACATTAATAAAGTTCAAAAGTAGAGATTTAAACCATGAGCCTCCAGAATCAAACCAGCTCCCTAAGAGATCACCAAGACTAAGAAGTGGATCTCTTAAGGCTGCTGCTGCTGCTAAGTCACTTCAGTCGTGTCTGACTCTGTGTGACCCCATAGACGGCAGCCCACTAGGTTTCCCCGTCCCTGGGATTCTCCAGGCAAGAACACTGGAGTGGGTTGCCATTTCCTTCTCCAAGTAATACAGCTAGTAACATTAATAAAGTTCAAAAGTAGAGATTTAAGCCATGAACCTCCAGAATCAAACCGGCTCCCTAAGAGGTCACCAAGACTAGGAAGTGGATCTCTTAAGGCAGGAATCTGATTTTTCATGGAAGTCATTAGATGCCTTATATTGGAGGATTTGCGTGGTGTGCAGTAGAGTATTCAATGTGAATTTCGTATGTCTCCTACATGTGAACTGTCAAGGTGTGAATTTGGAAAGATGTGCACGTGTGTTCCCATGTGTGATCCTGTGAGCTAGTTCATGTGTCTGGTGTACACTGCCTGTGTGTGCATCCTCTACAAGTGCTTGTGCTTTCTGGTACTTTACTGTGTAGAGTACAGTAGTACAGTATCTTTATGTCAAGCCCAGGATGTCTGAAAATAAGCATAAAAGCAGTGGTGATGTAGCTGGTCCTGCTAAGAAGCACCAGGTGATAATGATGGAAATAATTGAAAAAAAAAGTGAAAACAATTGAGAGTAGACTAAAGTGAAAAGATGTACTGTACTACTGTATTTTTCAAGGTACTTTAACATTAAAAATGTTCTATTCTTTGTTTATTTTTTATGTGAAAAGTATTATAAACTATAGTACTATTTAGCTGATTGTGTTAGTTGTATACTTAGGTTAACTTTGTTGGACTTAATGAACAAATTGGACTTAGGAGTGTGCTCTCAGAATGGAACTCATTCATATGTTAGGGGACTTACCATATAGTACAGGTGCCTCCTTGAGATGCTGTAAGAATATTGAGGGCAAAGTGATTTTGTAGCCATTTTCCTCCTCGTCATAGAGATCTCAGAATTCACTTAGTTAATAGTCTGGTTACTACCATTTAAGGCCTTTTGGGTGAATTCTGTTAAGGCTTTGCTGTGGGCAATTACATCTTCCAGGCCTATTGAATGCACAAAAATGTCTCCTAAATGATCACACCAGTCAAATACAGATCTCTTTATCTATTGAGTTTATATTAATGGGAAATTTTTTGAGGTCATGTCTGAATTGGCATGCAGGTGGCCTTGAGCCCAAAGGAATTCTAAAATATATCTTTCTATCCACCCTGGCAGAAGCCAGGGCCATACATTAGTGCCACAAAGCCATTAAGTTCCGGTGGGTGCAACCTGGTATATTTCTGGTTGCCTGACCCAATCTGTTCCATGCCAATTGCTATCTTTAAGGGAAATGATGTATTGGAATTTTTCATAAGGTACTTAGCATAATTTTCTAGTCTTATTAGGCTATCTTTAAAATGATTTAATAGTTCCCAACATAGGGAGGCCTTTAAACTTAAATGACCATAGTCTGGTGTTAGCTATATAAATCCATCCCATAATTGAGGGAGGTCCCCTCCTAATAAAGGGCTTCCTAGGTACGTCAGAGGTAAAGAATCCACCTGCCAATGCAGGAGATCCAGGAGATGTGGATACAATCCCTGGGTTGGGAAGATCCACTGGAAGAAGAAATGGCAACCCATTCCAGTATTCTTGCCTGAAAAAAATCCCATGGACAGAGGAGACCGGTGGGTTATAGTCCATGGGGTTCCAATGAGTCAGACTCGACTGACTCATTGTTACAACCCTCCTAATAATTGGAAGGTTATGTTTTCTGTTTGCTTGTTCTCATTCAGCTTGAGTAACTTTAAAGAAAAACTCATATTTATGACCAGAATCAGAATAAATGTGTTTGATTGGCCAAGTGAGGGGGGTCCCATCTAGTATGAGCAGTAGAGGTCTGGATAGTGCTTTAATTTCTTTCTTTTAAAGTAATTTTTCTAAGGGCTGTCCAATCAGAGCCTTGGGAAGAAGAAACCCACAAATGTAAACCAGAGATAATGGATGTAAGTAACTGACCACAAAGCCAACAATTGGATTGATTTCTGAAATCGTGCTCATGAACAGAAAAACATTTGAGTTGTGTGCAAGAGTCCAAGAATCAAGAAAATGTTATAATCATACAGGTAGGATTCAGCATCTTGGGCTAGCTGTCTGCCTCTGATATCGTCTTCTCATCCTGGTGTGGGTGTTTCTTTTCTGTTACAGCATTGTTTTTAGGTAAGTTTGAGGTCAGCTGTTGTCTCTACAGACCAATCTGGTGCAGCGGCCCTTTTTATGTGGGAAATATGAATCCAGGAATCAGTTCCCTTCAGTTTTTCTTTGTGTGAGCTAGTTAGAAGAACTAAGCTCCCTTCCATTTAGGTTAGAGAGAGTCCTTTAAAAAATGCCTTTTCTAGTATACATGGTTTCTTAGTTATAGGTCATGGACAACTGATCTTCATTTAAAGATAAGTTACTATGACAAGCTTCAGACACAAGCTTAGAATGTCCCGTTAATAATTCAATTAAACACTTTCAATAATGTAACATATCCCCCTTTAATAATATAGTTTCATATAATTCTTCTTTCAGTCTCATTGGTCTTTCTGTGATAATCTAGAAGGGAGACAAATGATGTTTGCCAAAAGAGGTGGAAATAAGCATCTGTCATTTTAACTAATTAAGTTTTAAAAAAATTTTTGTTTATTTTTGGTTGACTGGGTGTTCATTACTTGTTCTTTCTACTAAACCAGAGGCCTGGGGGTGATAAGCATAATAGAAATGCTATATAATTGACCAAATCTTACAAATGTTTTAAACAGTATGTCCAGTAAAATGAATTTCTTTATCACTGTGTAGTTCTGAGGGAATTCCCCAAATGGGAATAAATTTCTAAATCAGTTTACCCATTGATTGCCTTGTGGCCCCTATGCATGGGAATGCCTCAACCCAGTGTGAAAACATACAGATCATAACAGGAACGTATTGATTACCTTGAAAGGGAGACGTTTGTATGAAATCAATCTACCAAATTTCAAAGGGACCTGCAGATATTGGAAAATCTCCTTGAGGACTGTGTAATGGCTTCTTCGGGTTATATTTTGGACAAGTGGTACATCTTAATAGACCTCCTGAGCTACTATAAACGAAAGCTTCGAGAAATATTGTTTATCCCATAATACCATCTTATCTGGGTTCCAGTGAGTTTCTAATGAATGATTGTAAAATAGTATATTAAGCTCCAAGTATTTGAGAAGTGCTGACTGCTTATTGAAAATAAGATTTGATCTAATTGGTTATGTCTGGGAGTAATGACGGAGAAAGCAATGGCAACTCACTCCAGTACTCTTGCCTTGAAAATCCCATGGACAGAGGAGCCTGGTAGGCTGCAGTCCATGGGGTCGATAAGAGTCGGGCACGACTGAGCGACTTCACTTTCACTTTTCACTTTCATGCATTGGAGAAGGCAATGGCAACCCACTACAGTGTTCTTGCCTGGAGAATCCCAGGGACATGGGAGCCTGGTGGGCTGCCGTCTATGGAGTCGCACAGAGTCGGACATGACTGAAGTGACTTAGCATCAGCAGCAGCAGAAGGATAGGTGGGGCTTCCCAGGTGGCGCTAGTGGTAAAGAACCTGCCTGCCAGTGCAAGAGGCAAAAGAGACACAGCTGCAATCCAATGGGTCACAAAGGGTCGGACACAAGTGAGGTGTCTTAACAGCAGCAAAAGCAGCAGCAGGATAGGCTTCCTGTATGGGCCTGTCCACAGCTCTTTGTTGAAGTTGAGTCTTCCTCCCTTCTGTGCTCAAGTGTTTTTTTCTTTTTCTGGCACCATTCCCTGACTTCTTTAAGAGTATGTCAGTGTAAGTTTACTGGGAGGCTGAAAGGAAAGGCAATGGTTATTTGGTGGTGGTTGTTATTTTGTAAAGCTGCTGTCTTGGCACCATGATCGGCAAAAGTTTCTTTTTGCTTCTGCAGTCTCAGCCTTTTGGTGACCTGATACCTTAATGATAGCAGGTGTACTCATAGCAGAATTGCATATAGTAATTCTACTACTTGTCTTATGCTTTTGATAGGCTGTCCTGAAAATGCTAAAATCCTCTTTACTTCCAAAGGATACCAAAATCATGTGCCACCCCAAAGGCACAGCATGTATACGTTAGCAGATTTTCCTTTTGACTGCTGGCAGGCTCTTGTTAGTGCTGTATATTTAGTCTGTTGGGCAGAAGATATATTAGGCAAGGAAACGTTTTCAAGGATAGACACTGGAGTAACAGTGGCAGAGTCAACCTGGTACTTTCCATTAGATTCTTGCAGATTTGAACCATCAGGGGATAATACAAAATCAGAATTATCCATAGGGATTTCTTGAAGATAAATTTGAGGAGATAAAAAATTCAAGGAGAGAGTGATTCATGACTATCTCTTCTGTGGTCTGACCCAGCACAGCTGTTGCTGTGACTGCCCAGAGATAAGGGGGGTGGCCCTTAGTCATCGAATCTGGCCGTTGGCTGTGATGTGACTCAGACAATAAAGAATCTGCCTGCAAGGCAGGAGACCAGGGTTCAATCCCTAGATTGGGAAGATCCCCTGGAGGAGGGAATGGCTACCCACTCCTGTATTCTTGCCTGGAGAATTCCATGGACAGAGGAGCCTGGTGGGCTATAGTCCATGGGGTCTCAAAAAGTCAGACACGACTGAGCAACTAATACAACCATTGTGTTGCTGGGTTAATACTCCTGTGTAGGGACACCTTTGTTTTCATGTACAAAGAGAAAAAAGAGTAAATCATAATTTGGATGTCCCAAGGCCAGGGCTTTTGCCAGGATTTTTTTTTTTTTTTTAAAGGCCTCCATGGCTTCAGAATGTTCTGTTTCCCAGAAAAAACACTGAGGTTGGTCTTTTTAAAGCAAATTACGTGATGGTGGAGCCACTAAAGAAAAATTTGGAATTCAGTTCCTTCAGTAAACTGCAAGGTCTAAGAATTTCCTTAAGTGCCTTTTTGTCTTTGGAACAAGGAATGCCAGAATGACTTTTACTCTAACTAGATCAATTAAAGGGATTCCCAGTATTTTTATTCCCAATAAAAAAATCCACCTGCCAATACAGGAAACACAAGAAACGTGGGTTTGGGTTCGATCCCTGGGTTGGGAAGATCCCCTAGAGGAGGAAATGGCAACCTGCTCCAGTGTTCTTGCTTGAAAAATTCCATGGACAGAGGAGCCTGATGGTCTACAGTCCATGGGGCCACAAAGAGTAGGATGAGACTGAGCACATGCACACAGCGATCAATTTAAAGTCCTTCTTAAATATCATATGACCTAAATATTCCACATTATCTTTATAAAACTTTAATTTCTCTTTGGACACTTTATGTCCCTTTGATAGCTTCTGAAGTAACTCCAAAATAGTCTTGTTGACTGTTTATCAAAGAATTTGAATACAACAGCAAATCATCTACATATTATATCAAAATTGGCTTATGAGGGAAAACCAGATGGTCTAAGTCCTTTTTTATATCTGAGAAAAGTAAATGGGGTTTTCAGTATAACCCTGTGGCATTACAATCCATGTATGTTGCTGCTCATTCCAAGTGAAGGCAAAGAGATATTGGTCATCAGGCTATACAAGGATATTATAAAAAACACTGCAGAGATATTTCCCTGAAAAGAAGTCACTGCTTTTAGGACTATTGGGACAGCAAGGAATGGGGCTTTGGCACTACAGAATGATAAGCAACAGTTATAGCTTTGATAGAGCTCAAATCTTGAATGAATCTCCAACCCTTGCTGTTAGGTTTTTTAGCTGGCAAAATGGGGCTTGTTATAAGGACTAATGCCAAGGCACAGTATAAGCCCTTTCTTATTATAAGCTGTTATCAAGGGTTTTATTCCTTTATGGTTTCCTGCCTCAGAGGGTATTGACGAATGTTGGGTGGGGTTTATTTTGGCCCATAGTAATTTTAATGGGTGATGCAGACTGTACTTTTCCTGTATCTGTTGGGTCAAGTACCCATAATTCTTCGGGTACTACCTAACAGTTTTTCTTGTTCTATGTCACTCTCCTCATGGATCACAAACATTATTTGATAAAGGCAATTTGATCTTTCAAATTTAAAAGTGTTTCCCCCTTCAGAGTTAAATATGGGCTTCTTAACTTTCTAATAAATCATCACCTATCAGGTGAATAGGGATACATTTTACTAGGAAAAAGGAGTGCTTTCCTTTAAGTTCTCTTAAGTAAAAATTTGAAGATAATGATTTAGAATGCACATTAAAAACCCTATCATTTGCTTTGAAATATTACTGCAAGAGAGGGAACCTTTGATTTTGGTAAACTTTGAAGCTGAAAAGGTGGCCCCTGTGTCTGTTCAGTTCAGTTCAGTTGCTCAGTCGTGTCCAACTCTGCGACCCTATGGACTGCAGCACGCCTGGCTTCCCTGTCCATCACCAACTCCTGGAGTTTACTCAGACTCACATCCATTGAGTCGGTGATGCCATCCAACCATCTCATCCTCTGTCATCCCCTTCTCTTCCTGCCTTCAATCTTTCCCAGCATCAGGGTCTTTTCAAATGAGTCAGCTCTTCGCATCAGGTGGCCAAAGTATTGGAGTTTCAGCTTCAGGATCAGTCCTTCCAGTGAATATTCAGGACTGATTTCCTTTAAGATGGGCTGGTTTGATCTCTTTGCAGTCCAAGGGACTCTCGGGAGTCTTCTCCAACACCACAGTTCAAAAGCATCAATTCTTTGGTTCTCAGCTTTCTTTATAGTCCAACTGTCACATCCATACATGACTACCGGAAAAACCATAGATTTGACTAGATGGACCTTTGTTGGCACAATAATGTCTCTGCTTTTTAATATACTGTCTAGGTTGGTCATAGCTTTTCTTCCAAGGAGCAAGCCTCTTTTAATTTCATAGCTGCAGTCAGGTGGCTCAGGTGGTAATGAATCTGCCTGCAGTATAAGAGACCTGGGTTCAATCCCTGGGTTGGGAAGATCCCCCAGAGAAGGCAGTGGCTACCCACTCCAGCATTCTTGCCTGGAGAATTCCATGGACAGAGGAGCCTGGCAGGCTACAGTTCATAGGGTTGCAAAGAGTAGGACATGACTGAGCAACTAACACTAAGAATCTAAACCTTTTGTAATTCCTCAATTCCTGCAAACACAGCAGGAATTGGTTTCTAATAAAGTTAGCTCTGTTTAACCTTTTTCTCAATCCCATTGCACCCTGACCCATAGTTTCTTTTTGCGTAACTGTGTAAAGCAAGATAATTCACTTGAACTTGTGGGCTGGGATATTGTGAATCTCCCTCAATATTTCCTTAGATCCTTAAAGTAGACTTAATTCTGTAGCATTTACCCAAGACTCCACGCTTATTTAGTATGTTGATGACCTTTTGCTTTGTGATCAAACTAAGCAGGAGGCTCTTACAGATTGCTTCATCCTCCTAAAAGAACTAGCTGAATGAGGCCAGAAGGCCTCCAGATATAAACTTTAGTGAGTCCAAATGACTGTTACCCACTTAAGACATAACTTATCTCAAGGCATTTGGAAGCTCACCCCCAAATGTCTTAAGTCAACTTTGTCCATACTTCTCCCTCAAATGAAGAGGCAATTACATAAAGTTTTAGGGGCAGCTGGCTGTTGCAACTAGTAGAGTCCAAATTTTGTAGCCCTGCTAAAAGTCTGAATGCCCTTCTTCCAGATATTATCCCAGAACTTATTTTCTGGCCTTCAGAGGCATTTACCTCCTCTGAAGCCTTAAAATCAGCTTCATGTACACTCCTGGCTCTTTGTTTACCTAGCTTTGACAAACATTTTAATCTATAATGTCATGAAAGTAATGGGATTGTTTCAGACATTTTAGTCTTTTGTCTCTCAGACATGGTCTACCATTTCTCATGTCGTTAGACACTGTGGGATCAGGAATGCCCCCAGGCTTATATGTGGTGTGTGCAGCAACTGCCTTGATTGACATAGCTTCTGTAGCACACATGCACATGCTAGTCTTATGTTAGGCTCGCCATTCATCTCTTTGGTCCTGGTGCTCTATCTTGCTGTTCAGTCGCTAATTTGTGTCCAACTCTTTGCAAGCCCATGCACTGCAGCACGCCAGGTTTTCCTGTCCTTCACTGTCTCCTTGAGTTTGCTCAGACTCATGTCCATCAAGTCAGTGATGCTATCCAACCATCTCATCCTCTGTTGTCTCTTTCTCCTTTTGCCTTCAATCTTTCCCAGCTCTTTGAGTCAGCTCTTTGCATCAGGTGGTCAAAGTATTGGAGCTTCAGCATCAGTCCTTCCACTGAATATTCATAGTTGATTTCTTTTAGGATTGACTGGTTTAATCTCTTTGCAGTCTAAGGGACTCTCAAGAATCTTCACCAACACCACAGTTCGAAACCATCAGTTCTTCAGTGTTCAGCCTCCTTCATGGTCCAGCTCTCACATCTGTACATGGCTGCTAGAAAAGAACAGCTTTAACTATATGGACCTTTGTCAGCAAAGTGATGTCTCTGCTTTTTAATATGTTTGTCTGTATTACAAATCCATAGGACATAGCACTTTATACAGTGACAAACCACTTATGAGCAGGCTTTTTTACCTAAACCTCCCAATCATCTTAAATTGTTACTGAGTCCAAGCTTGGTCTGCTTGCCACACAACAGGACAATAATTGGGAGATGAGGTGTCGAGATAAAAAATAACAACTTTATTTGAAAAGCCAGGCATCTGAGAAGATGACAAACTAGTGTCCTAAAGTACCATCTTATCAGAGTCAGGATACTAGTTGCTCTTATAGAACAGAGGGGAAGGAGGTGAGGAAGTAAAGTAAAAAGTCTGTAAGTCTTGCAAAATATCTCCTGCTTGGTCACCTTAGGGGAGCAAAGGTTAATGTAAAAGAAACATATCCAACATGGAGTCAGATTCTATTCTCCCTTGTTACAAAATCATTGTAACATTTTGAATCTAGCTTCTTTATTACCCCTCTGGATGATATAGTCTGTAGGGGGAGGATAGTTAAGGAACTGAAAGACCATTGGTTTTGCCCTGGCATGCACAAAATTTCTGACCAAATTATTTCTCAGTGCGCTACTTGTAAATCTTAACCAAATTTGTAGGAGAACTCTCCATCACCCCACATTTTCCTTTGTGGTACTCCAGATGGATTTAATAGATTTGCCCCCAGCTTTACGCTGTACTCACTGGTTGTCATTTACATGTTTAGAGGATGGACTGAACACCATCTGATTACATTAGTTGTTGCCACAATAGTGGTAAAGAAATTAATAACTGAGGTTATCCCTTGTTTTGGCATTCCTTTATGGATTGAATCAGACCAAAGGACTCAGCAGAAATAAGCCATTTCCTTTTGAAAGTTTGATGTACTCATTAAAATTTCATACCAGATAACATCTTTAATCATCAGGGCAGTGGAGTATAAAAATCTAACAGTAACCACCCCTGGAGCCCACCCCACCCATCCGCCCCGCCTCCAACTCGCTGGAGCAGGGCTAGGCTAGACGGGCGCGTTCTCGGGGGCGGGGAGGAGGGGGGGCAGTCCCGGTCCTGGCCTTCCGCGCGGGTGGGCTCGGAGCAGGCCGCGCTGGGCAGCAACCCCACTCTCACCCCGGAGGCCCCCTGCCCTTTCTCCCCCTTTCCCCCCGGCCCATGGTGCGAGGCTGGGAGCCGCCGCCCGGGCTGGACTGCAGGCGGCCGCCAGAGGAAATGCCTCCTTCTCCTGTGCCACCTCCGGAACAAGTTGGTCTTGGAATAGTGCCCCTGACTCTTAGCGAGCCCACCCAGATGAAAGGATTGAAGGTAGAGCCTGAGGAGTCACTGAGTCACCAGAAAGCAAAGGAGCCCTTGATGGTACCTGGCAGTGGGGCATTTCCCCACCAATCACAATTTTGGCAGGATCATCAATGCAGTGGCCTCTCCAAGGAGCAGGCAGGCAGGTGTCCCGACCAGTCACACAGCCTAGCTACTGCTTCCTGGAACCACGCCACAGCTGTCCACCAGCCCCGTGCTCGGGATAAGCCTCAATCCATCTCATTACTTGCCAGTAGTTGTAAGAAGGAGTCAGCATCTAATGTGACTCCTCCTTCCTCTACCTCTTCCTCTTTCCAGGGACTGGCTATGGAGCTCCTGCCACCTCTAAGCCCCTTCAGCCACTGGGCTGTGCCCCACAACCATTGTCACCCAATGAACAGGCACTACCCCCACAGCTGGAGCCAGCCTGGCCCCAGGGGCTAAGGCATAACTCAGCATCAGGTAGGGTTGGCCCTGCAGAGTATCTTTCCCCAGACATGCAACGCCAGCGAAAGACCAAGCGCAAAACCAAAGAGCAGTTGGCTATCCTCAAATCGTTTTTTCTACAGTGCCAATGGGCACGGCGAGAGGATTACCATAAATTAGAGCAGATCACTGGTTTACCTCGGCCTGAGATTATTCAGTGATTTGGTGACACACGCTATGCCTTGAAGCATGGGCAACTAAAGTGGTTTCGGGACAATGCAGTACCTGGTGCCTCTAGTTTCCAGGATCCAGCAGTTCCCACACCACCACCTTCAACCCGCTCCTTGAATGAATGGGCTGAGACACCGCCTCTGCCAAATCCCCCACCCCCACCGGATATACGACCCTTGGAGTGGTACTGGGCAACCCACCAACAGCTCCGGGAAAGTGATATCCCTCAACTGAGTCAGGCATCAAGGCTTAGCACCCAGCAGGTACTGGATTGGTTTGACTCTCGATTACCTGAGCCAGCTGAAGTGGTGGTCTGTCTAGATGAAGAGGAGGAAGAGGAGGAGGAGGAACTGCCAGAAGATGGTGAAGAGGAGGAGGAGGAGGACGACGACGATGATGACGATGATGTGATCATCCAGGACTGAGTGGGAGGCTGGGGGAGGGGAGGTCTGTTACTAAAAGACAAACCAACTGAGTAACTGTTTAAACAAAGAAACCACATTTTTTTTTTTTTTAACTTACCTTGTGGCAAAAAACTGAAAAACGTTGTGTTCTTGAGGATGGGGGACAGGGATATAGTAAGGGTAGACCAGGGAGGATGACCATGGAGTACAGAACGAGGTGGGGATCGCATGGGCAGAAATCTAGGCCTCCAGGCTCAGTGAGGGGCTTGCTATGGGTCTGGGAAAAGGCTCTTGCTCTTTTCATATCCCTGTTCTTTCCCCTTACTGTTCTACAGAGAGGCTAGGCTTTGGCCCACAGCCATGGAGTTCTGTAAAGGAGGAGTAAAGTTTCTAATACGACTCCAGTCCCAGCATTTTCCCGGCATATAAGGCTGCCTTGCACCCCATTTCTCTCTGAACACAAGTTCATGCATAATGCAAAAAAAAAAAAAAAAAAAAAAATCTAACAGTAAGAAGGATTTTAGGGAAGGTTTGTCAAGAAACTCTATTTAAGTAGCTAGACTTTGCCTTAGACTCCTAATATTTATGGAGAAGGTACTTAAGATTTCTGTTAGTCTTTTGCTACACCTTTTCCTGAAATTTGCATTTTAAAGAGATAGCAGAAATAAGAGTTCCTGGAGAAGATCAGGTAGAATATTTGCATCTCAAAAGTATAGGAGGAGAAAGGCAAGTCCCTTCTAGGATGACTGCTGCCTACCCTCTCTCCTCCCTTTCCCTCAATACTTATAGGTCTCTTACAATCAAATAGGAGAGGTTTTTGGAGTGTTAAAATTGGTGGGTTTGAATTATTTTTGGAGCTACACCTCTGATCCTGTAAAGACTAGATTTATAAAACAAGGGCAGTTGTTTTTATTTTTTCAAAGAATCGGATGACCACCTCAGTGATATCAAAGAGCTGACATACCATATACCTATGTTGAAATGTTTTACTTTCTCTCACCTAGCTTAAGGAAGAAGCTCCCCTTCTGTTATTCAAGTCCAAGCTCACTCAGCTCATGGGACAATGGGCCAGTAAATCCTCGAGACAAGGCGTTGGGGCAAAGAAGAGACTTTGTTCATAAAGCCGGCTGACTGAGAAGATGGCTGGCTAGTGCCTCAAAATAAACATCTTGTTGGGGCCTGGATGCCAGGTTTTTTTTATGGATCAGAGATGGGGGGAGGTAAGGAAGCAAAGTAAAAAGACCATTCAGTTATTGTAAATATCTCTTAGAATGGCAAGCCTCAGTCATGGGGATGTGTTAATTTACTTACATCTCTTCACAGGTGGGCAGGGTCATGCTATCTCCCTGTGAGCCAAAGGCGCCCTAGCCCAAAGGTCAGGCGGAGGGGCCAGGCAGGGATCCCGAGGCAGGCCATTGTGTGTGCATGCTAAGTCGCTTTAGTCATGTCTGACTCTTTGCAGCCCTATGGACTGTAGCCTGCCAGGTTCCTTTTCCATGGGATTCTCAAGGCAAGAATACTGGAGTGGGTTGCCATGCCCTCCTCCTGGGATCTTCCCAACCCAGAAACTGAACCCATGTCTCTTACAGCTCCTGCATTGGCATGTGGGTTCTTTACTTTAGTGCCACCTGGGAAGTCCAAGGCAGGCTATTATGTGTGCCTATAATAACAAAAGTGGCAAAATAGGAATTAAGGTTACAGAAGCAGATCCAGTATGGATTCAAAAGAATGAAATTAGAACACTTTCTAACACCATACACAAAAATAAACTCAAAATGGATTAAAGATCTAAACGTAAGACCAGAAACTATAAAACTCCTAGAGGAGAACATAAGCAAAACACTCTTCGACATAAATCACAGCAGGATCCTCTATGACCCACCTCCCAGAATATTGGAAATAAAAGCAAAAATAAACAAATGGGACTTAATTAAAATTAAAAGCTTCTGCACAACAAAGGAAACTATAAGCAAGGTGAAAAGACAGCCTTCAGAATGGGAGAAAATAATAGCAAATAAAACAACTGACAAAGAATTAATCTCAAAAATATACAAGCAACTCCTGCAGCTCAATTCCAGAAAAATAAACGACCCAATCAAAAAATGGGCCAAAGAACTAAACAGACATTTCTCCAAAGAAGACATACAGATGGCTAACAAACACATGAAAAGGTGTTCAACATCACTCATTATCAGAGAAATGCAAATCAAAACCACAATGAGGTACCATTTCATGCCAGTCAGAATGGCTGCGATCCAAAAGTCTACAAGCAATGAATGCTGGAGAGGGTGTGGAGAAAAGGGAACTCTCTTACACTGTTGGTGGGAATGCAAACTAGTACAGCCACTATGGAGAACAGTGTGGAGATTCCTTAAAAAACTGGAAATAGAACTGCCTTATAACCCAGCAATCCCACTGCTGGGCATACACACTGAGGAAACCAGAATTGAAAGAGACACGTGTACCCCAATGTTCATCACAGCACTGTTTATAATAGCCAGGACATGGAAGCAACCTAAATGTCCATCAGCAGATAATGGATAAGAAAGCTGTGGTACATATACACAATGGAGTATTACTCAGCCATTAAAAAGAATACATTTGAATCAGTTCTAATGAGGTGGATGAAACAGGAGCGTATTATACAGAGTGAAGTAAACCAGAAAGAAAAACACCAATACAGTATACTAACACATATATATGAAATTTAGAAAGATGGTAATGATAACCCTGTATGCGAGACATCAAAAGAGACACAAATGTATAAAACAGTCTTTTGGACTCTGTGGGAGAGGGAGAGGGTGGGATGATTTGGGAGAATGGCATTGAAACATGTATAATATCATATGTGAAATGAATCGCCAGACCAGAGTTGATGCATGATACAGGATGCTTGGGGCTGGTGCACTGGGATGACCCAGAGGGATGGTATGGGGAGGGAGGTGGGAGGGGGGTTCAGGATGGGGAACCCATGGCAGATTCATGTTGATGTATGGCAAAACCAATACAATATTGTAAAGTAATTAGCCTTCAGTTAAAATAAATTTATATTAGAAAAATTAACCCTTAGGGTTAAAACTCAAAAAAAAAAAAAAAAATTCTATTAACTTCTTCCCTTGTAGCTCAGCTGGTAAAGAATCAGCCTGCAGTGCAATAGACCCAGGTTCAATCCCTGGGTCAGGAAGACCCCCTGGAGAAGGGATAGGGGCTTCCCTGGTGGCTCAGATGGTAAGGAATCTGCCTGCAGTGTGGGAGACCTAGGTTTAGTCCCTGGGTTGGGAAGATCCCCTGGAGAAGGGAATGGCTGTCCACTCCAGTATTCTTGCCTGGAGAAGTCCATGTACAGAGGAAGCTGGAAGGCTACAGTCTGTGGGATCACAAAGAGTCGGACACATCTGAATGACTTTCACTTTCAAATATCAGCTTTGGTTAGTTTAGTCAGACTGGTGGCCTCTCATTTTGGTAATCTATTTATAAACACTTTTGAGGATCTTCCCTGGGTTAAGAAATTCTTTAATTATGATGCTTGGTTCAGCCTTTGGTCTAAATAGGCTTACCTACAGCCTCAGCTGGTCACAATTCTAAAGGTAACTGTTTAATAGTGTCTTCGGGGTAGAAAGGCAATTCAGATTACTAGAACAAGTACTCAAATTAAGGAGAAAAGAGGGGAGCAGTAGTTAAAGTTTTAGATACCTTTTATATCATTAATCTTTCATTGCTGCTGCTGCTAAGTCACTTCAGTCATGTCTGACTCTGTGCAGCCCCATAGGCAGCAGCCCACCAGCCTCTCCCGTCCCTGGGATTCTCAAGGCAAGAACACTGGAGTGGGTTGCCATTTCCTTCTGCAATGCCTGAAAGTGAAGAGTGAAAGTGAAGTCGCTCAGTCGTGTCTGACTCTTAGTGACCCCATGGACCGCAGCCTACCAGGCTCCTGCGTCCATGGGATTTTCCAGGCAAGAGTACTGGAGTGGGGTGCCATTGCCTTCTCCGAATCTTTCATTAGCCTTTTACAAAAAACTTTTCTTTTTACGTTGGAGTATAGTTGATCAGATATACAGCAGAGTGATTCAGTTATGCATATTCATGTATCTATTCTTTTTAAAATTCTTTTCCCATTTAGGTTGTACATAATATTGAGCAGAGTTCCCTGTATAGGTCCTTGTTGGTTATCCATTTTAAGTATAGCAGTGTGTACAGTCACACTTCCTTTTCTTTTTTTTCCATTCTTTTTTCTTTATTCTGTTCCACACCAGTGATTTTCACCACTGTGCCTTCTAGGTTACTTATCTGTTCTTCTGCCTCAGTTATTCTGCTATTGATTCCTTCTAATGTATTTTCCATTTTAGTCATTATGTTGTTTATCTCTCTTTGTTCTTTAGTTCTTCTTGGTCTTTGTTAGACATGTCTTGCATCTTCTTAATCCTTGCGTCCATTCTTTTTCCAAGATCCTAGAGCATCTTTAATATCATTACTTTGAATTCTTTTTTTGGAAAGTTGCCTTTCTCCACTTCATTTAGTTGTTTTTTTTCTGGGGCTTTGTCTTGTTCTTTCATCTGGGGCATACTCCTCTGCTGTTTCTCTTTATCTAACTTTCTGTGATTATGATTTTTATTCACAAGCTGAAAATTCTTCTAAGTTCTGCTGTCTGTCTTCTAGTGGATGAGGCTGTCTAAGAGACTTGTGCAGTCTTCCTGATGGTAGGGGCTGGTGGTGGGCAGGGCTGTTGCTCAGTAAAGGGCTTCTCTGGTGGTCCAGCTGGTAAAGAATCCACCTGCAATGTGGGAGACCTGGGTTTGATCCCTGGATTGGAAAGATCCCCGGAGAAGGGAATGGCTATCCACTCCAGTATTCTGGCCTGGAGGATTCCATGTACTATATAGTCCATGGGGTCACAAAGAATCAGACATGACCAAGCTTAGTAAAATTTTAATTCTCTTTTCGGCTGATGGTTGGGGCTGTGTTCGCTCCCTGTTGGTTGTTTGGCCTGAGATGACCCAGCACTGGAACCTACAAGTTGTTTATTGGGGCTAATGGCAGCCTCTGGAGTCTCCTGCCAGTGGGTACTTTCCAGAACTGTTGATGCCAGTGTCCCCTCCATGAGCCACAGCTGCTCTCCCATCTCTGCCAGAGACCCTCCAATGCTGGCACGCAGGTCTGGCCCAATCTCCTGTTGGGTCACTGCTCCTTTCCCCTAGGTCCTGGTGCACAAAGGACCCTGTTTGTGCCCTTCAAGAGTAGAGTTTCTGTTTCTTCTAGTGCTGTGGAAGTCCTATAATCTAATCCCACTGGCCTTCAAAGCCAGACCCTCTGGGGCATCCTTAGCCTGTTGCCTGACCCTCCAACTGAGTTGCCTGATGTGGGGCTCAGGACTTTCATTGCAGTGGCAGAATTTCTGTGGTACAGTTGTTCTTCAGTCTGTGGGTTCTGCACCTGATGGGTATGGAACTTGGTTATATCACACTTGCACTCCTCCTACTGTCTCACCCCTCTTTGTCTTTAGATGTAGGGTATCTTTTTTGATAGGGTCTGGTGTTTCTTTGTTGATGGTTGCTCAGCAGTTAGCTGTGATTCCAGTGTTCTCATAAGAAGGGATGAGGGCACATCCTTCTACTCTACTATCTTGAGCTAATCTTTCACAACAAATCTTTCAATGAGGCTTTTTCGGAATTCTGAAGCCTTTTGGTGCTTCCACATACCAATTAAAATAGATAACAGTAGTCTAAGATGAGAGCTCTCTAAAATTTTAATGATTTAGAAGTTTCTCTAGTTCAAAGGATCCAAGGAGCTAGCCCTACAAATATTTTCCCCTGCTAATATAATTTTAGAAAAGAGAAAATCACTTAACCACTGTTTTTTCAAGAAGACTCTGCAGGGCACAGGTCGAAAAAACTACTGTCTTTAACTGCATGCTCAAAATTGTTCTGGAGTACCCAAAGAACCCCATCTTGGCCATTTTTAGGGCCTGATTTCCTTTAATTCTAAGTTAAGTACTTGTAAGCATACATAAACCCAGCTGGTATTCCCATAGGTGGCCGTTTGCAGGGGAGCTGCTTGGCCTTTGAGGTACAATCTCCCAATATTAATTTCATAGCCTAATTCAGATGTGAGATACAAGATATAATCTGAACAATTCTGAGGAGAGCCTGGTGGATTGCATGTGTGTTGTTTCTGAGTCTAGTTCTTTTTTTTTTTTTTAAACTTTATAATATTGTATTAGTTTTGCCAAATATCGAAATGAATCCGCCACAGATATACCTGTGTTCCCCATCCTGAACCCTCCTCCCTCCTCCCTCCCCATACCCTCCTTCTGGGTCGTCCCAGTGCATCGGCCCCAAGCACCCAGTATTGTGCATCGAACCTGGACTGGCGTGAGTCTAATTCTTTAAGGAGTTATAGTTGGGTCAATTCTACTCTTGTTTACATGGCTTGTTTTCTCCCTGTAACAGTTGAAAACCCTCATGGGTGCCTGAAGTCCTGGATTATCAGCCTTGTGGTGTTGCCCAGAGGAGAGCAATTAGTTAATGGTTGTAGTCGTGCTCATGCTCAGTTGCTAAGTCGTGTCCAACTCTGTGACCCCATGGACTGCAGCCTCCCAGGCTCCTCTGTCCATGGGATTTGCCAGGCAAGAATACTGGAGTGGGTCACCATTTCCTGTTCCAAATGATTGTAATGGGTGTCCCTTATTCTTTGGAACTGAATAATTGTCTCTCATTTCACTAGCGACAGTTGTGTTCAGACCATATATCAACTCATTTTTAAAAAGAATTTAAGCCAGATTTAATAAAAACTCAGCCACCTATGTTTCCATGGGCTTCTTGCCCAGATCCCCTAAGGATCCTGGCCTTGGAAATGCACCAGTGCCCCTTAAGACACCACATCTTAAGCAAAACAGGTTGAATAACATTTTTAGGTTCATCACTCAAACAACGAGATCTGGATATCAGGAGACTCCCCAGAGTACCTGAGGAGTACTGAGAAATGAGTGGGGCTCCATGGCCCATGCTGGTACTGAACCCTGGTTCCAGTGGATGCCAGATGCCTTCTAGTAGGTATTTCTGATACCCTGTTGACTACACTATGCATGTTGACAAAAAGTAGATCTGATAAAGGAATGGAAAATTTTACTTGAGCCAAACTGAGGATTACAACTTGAGAACAGCATCTCAGAAAGCTCTGAAAACTGTTCTGCCTATTAGAAGTCAAGGCACGGTTATATAAGTTTTTGAGACAGAGGGCTGTACATTAAATGACATGTTATTGATAGTTTACATTTTCCAGATCTAAGTGTCATCATAGCTCCTTATAATATCAGAGAGGAATGTTATCTTTTAAGGAGTTGTTGATGGTAGGAGAATATTACTCTTTAGGGTTAAGCAGGTCTTTCTGCCAATGAGGGGGGATTGGTTAATACCTAATTCAGATATGCAGTGCACAGTAGAGGGCAGAGAATATGAATTTTATTTCCCAGACCTGGCCATGTGCATCTTTCTCTGACTGGTTCTGATTTGTATCTTTCTGCTGTAATAATACTTTAATCATAAATATAGTGGTGTTCTCAGTTCTGTGAATTGTCAAGCTGAGAGGGTAGTAGGAATCACCAGATTTGTAGACAGTGGGTCAGAAGTGAAGGTGGCCTAGAGACCTCTACACTTACAGCTAGTATCTGAAATGAGGACAGTCTTGTGAAGGACCGTGCCCTTCATCTGTGAAATTTGGTTCAGTTCTATGTAGTTGATGTCAGAAGCTGTTGCAGGGGACTTTGCTGGTGGTCCAGTGGTTAAGAATCTGCCTTGCAATGCAGGGGGCACAAGTTTGAGCTCCAACATGCTGTGGAGCAGCTAAGCCCATGTGCCTCAACTTCTGAAGCTCCTGTGCTGTGGATCCAGTATACCACATTTCATAGCTCCATGACTAGAGAGTCTGTGCTCCACAACAAAAGATCCAATTAAGACTTGAGGCAGCTAAATAAATAAGTACATATTTTTTTTTTAAGAAAGAGAGAAACCATTGCAATGCTCTCTACCACTTGATTAATTCTGGTTGAGCACATTAATAAAGTACTATTTAAATATATTACTCTCAATGTATCAATAGATGCAGTATATCCAAAACCAGTTACACTGAAAATGAGAGTCAATCAAGAGGGACTAAATTAACATCAGAATCCTGGCTGTACAATATTTGCACTTTGAAGAAATTATGTATGCTGAAGTTAAAGTGGAGCTATCAGTGCATCCGTGTTATTTAAAGCAATTGGACTGAATTAATATCCATGAGAGATAGGAGATTCTCAGATGTCTTAAGGTAGAAGGGATATATGGTGTTTTCTCCCCAGGGAGAGGAAAATCTGGCCTCATTTAATCACACCAGCCACATGGGCAGTGAGTTCAAAAGTAGAGAAGTGATCTAAGGAAGAGCAGGCATCCAAGATGATTTTAATCTTTTTGCCTCATCTACCAAAAGCTTCCATGTAACCTTTATATTTGAACCATATATTTGAACCCTTCTTTGAAGGGCTATGTATTCAAGTGTGCTACTGCTAAGTCACTTCAGTCGTGTCCGACTCTGTGCGACCCCATAGACGGCAGCCCACCAGGCTCCCCCGTCCCTGGGATTCTCCAGGCAAGAACACTGGAGTGGGTTGCCATTTCTTTCTCCAGTGCATGAAAGTGAAAAGTGAAAGTGAAGTCACTCAGTTGTGTCTGACTCTTAGTGACCCCATGGACTGCAGCCTACCAAGCTCCTCCATCCATGGGATTTTCCAGGCAAGAGTACTGGAGTGGGGTGCCATTGCCTTCTCCAATGAATTCAAGTGTAGGGGTTGTGTTTAAACACTTGTGTATTCTTTAGAGATGTGTGGTTAAAAGTAGAGCAGGAGGAATGTACCTGACATCCACCTCACAGGATCTTCCCCCAAGATAGGGGAATATCTGTTCGTTGTTGCAATCATGCTTCTAAGGAAAAGTATAGTGCAGTAAGAGATGTTGGAAGCCTTATTCTGTCTTTGTTTTATCCAAAGTTACTCATTTCCAGGGTTAGAAGTTAGATCAGGCAATGAAAGTTCCTCAAACTGACCCTCTCTCTTCTATGGTTGCTATATGCTCCCGTCAAATTTGTCTGTCAAAGCCTTCACCCCCAATATGATGATATTTCAAAACAAGGCCTTTGAATACAACTGGGTTTAGATGGGGTCAGGAGAGTGGGACCTTCATGGTGGAACCAGTGTCCTTAATAGGAAGAGACATAGAGTACTCTCTCTCTCTCTCTTTCTCTCATGTGAGGACACAGTGTGAAAGGCACTGTGTGCAAGCCAGAAAGAGCTCTCACCAGGACCCCAGCTGGCCAGCATCTTGATCATGAACTCCCCGAACTCCAGAACCAGTTGCTATTGTTTAAGCAACTCAGTCTATTTTATTATATTATAGCAGCCCAAGTAGACTAAGACAATGGCTTCTGGTAATTTTGCTCAGAATCTGGTAAATCTTCTATTGCATATTTTATGTTGTAGTATTTTTCTGTCTGTGTGCTTGTGTTAGTCTTCACAGATGACGTTGAGGGACAGTTGAGACAAAGTCAGGCACTGTTGTTTTTCTCTTATTTAAACTAAGTTAAGCCTTGATACTTTTGGCTTTTCTTCCCAATTTATCTCTCTTTTAACAAAACTGAGGGTGGGGAGGAGTAGGAAGATGAGGAGAGAATGAAAAACTGACAGATGATGAAGGTTAAACAAAATTAAGCAAAGAAATCTTAGGTTAGCTCCTAAGCCTAAAGCAGGAAGTTTCAATGGACCCCTGAAAGGACTTCTTTTTGCTCTGCTAATATGCAACTAATTAGCTGAGTATGTCCATCTAGTCAAGGCTATGGTTTTTCCAGTAGTCATGTATGGATGTGAGAGTTGGACTGTAGAGAAAGCTGAGTGCCAAAGAATTGATGATTTTGAACTGTGGTGGTGTAGAAAACTCTTGACAGTCCCCTGGACTGCAAGGAGATCCAACCAGTCCATCCTAAAGGATATCAGTCCTGAATATTCATTGGAAGGACTGATGTTGAAGCAGAAATTCTGATACTTTGGCCGCCTGATGCGAAGAACTGACTGATTGGAATAGACCCTGATGCTGGGAAAGATTGAAGGCAGGAGGAGAAGGGGATGACAGAGGATGAGATGGTTGGATGGCATCACCGACTTGATGGACATGAGTTTGAATAAACTCCAGGAGTTGGTGATGGACAGGGAGGGCTGGCATGCTGCAGTTCACGGGGTCATAAAGAGTTGGATACGACTGAGCGACTGAACTGAACTGAAACTATTTCTGTTTCCCAAACAAAAACCCAAGTACAGATCTTACCTTCTTCCCCTCAGTTTCCAAAGAAACAGGTAATCCAAAATAGGCCACACCCTCTTTAGAAAAATTGTTAACTTGGCCGTACCATTTCATCCAATATCAAATAGTAAGATCCTGAACTTAAACCTAAATGGTATTTCTCCATGGGTATTGGAAAGGAGGTGGGAAGAAGGAACCTTGAGCTCCCTCTAGAGGTTGGCAATAATATTCCTATAAATTAGTTTTTACATTATAAATTGACCTTTATTTTCTTACATAATTAACTGTTCTGGCACCAGTCATCCTGCCAAAGTCCGTTCACAACTTTGAGGAGCGTTAAAGTAATTAACAAATTGAAAAGAAGGCACAAGTAAAGCACATATGCTAAAAAAGGCAGGAGGGTGTGCTGTCCTTTATGTCTGTTCTTTTTGACCCTTGTTGTGAGCATCCTAGTAACGGACATGAGTGTCGAGATTCAGCAGATCTTGATTAGCAGCTCAGTCAGACGTGACTGCAAGGTGTGCTTGAGAAAGACCTTTCTTACCTCATTTCCCAGGCTGCTTCTCAGACCAGTTAGTTAATCAGAATCTCTGCAGGTAGAACCCAGGAATTAGTATTTAATAAAAATTCTTAGGTGACTCTTAAGTGTAGCCAGGTTTGAGAACCGGTACTAGCGCAAAGATGTGCTCTTCAAACCTAGTTTCTTCCTTCTGAGCCCCAGGCTGCTTCTTTTTTTTTTTTCTTTACCTTTTGTATTTTATGGTTCCATTTTCTATGGTTACATTTTGTTGCAGACAGTTCCTTTTTTGATGTCTTTTGTATTTGAATTTTGGCAATATTATCCAAATGATGCTTCTAAACAGCATTTAATAAACCCATGGCATTCTAGGTTTGCCCCGTCATCCTTGATCTAGTAATTCCTACTCTTCCAGGACCTTAGACCTTGTTAATGAGATATAAGGTAAATGTCTATATTCAGGCACAGGGCCTCATGTAAAGAATTTGGGTGTTAATGATTTTTCTGCATTCACCATACTTTTATCCTAGGGTTATCTTTGCATTACATCCATTCTTTAAAATTTTTCCATTTAGAACTTGGTTCTTCAGTGGAACATAAATGAGTTAAAAGTCTTATGCTGAAGTCAGACAACCATAACTCTAAACTCAGTACTAGACCTAAAGCCTCCGTGTCCTTAGTTCTGTATCTGTCATTCTGTGATGCCCTTCAGAAGACCTGGGAAGATAAGACTGACGATTGCATGTTGCTTTGTTAACTACTGCACCCAGTCTCTTCTTACAGCTATTGTTTAGCCATAACTAAAGTGACATGGAAGATTTGGAGGAAAACTCAGCTCACTTTGCAAAATGCTGGGCTGGATGAAGCTCAAGCTGGAATCAAGATTGCCAGGAGAAATATCAATAACCTCAGATATGCAGATGACACCACCCTAATAGCAGAAAGCAAAGAGGAACTAAGGAGCCTCTTGAAGAAGGTGAAAGAAGAGAGTGAAAAAGCTGGCTTAAAACTCAACATTCAGAAAGCTAAGATCATGGCATCTGGTCCCATCAGCAAAAACAAGACTGGGGGCTGACTGTGGCTCAGATCATGAACTCCTTGCCAAATTCAGACTTAAACTGAAGAAAGTAGGGAAAAGCACTAAACCATTCATGTATGACCTAAATCAAATCCCTTACGATTATCCAGTGGAAGTGACAAATAGAGTCAAGGGATTAGATCTGATAGAGTGCCTGAATATCTATGGATGGAGGTTCATGACACTGTACAGGAGGAAGCTCATTAATAATTATTGTTTCACCAAGACATTTTGCACCAAGACATTTTGGAGGAGGAGAAGGGGACAACAGAGGATGAGATGGTTGAATGGCATCACTGACTCAATGGACATGAGTTTGAGTAAGCTCTGGGAGTTGGTGAAGGACAGGGAGGCCTGGCATGCTGCAGTCCATGGGGTCGCAGAGTCGGACATGACTGAGTGACTGAACTGTTCATGGGGTTCTCAAGGCAAGAATACTGAAGTGGTTTGCCATTCCCTTCTCCAGTGGACCACTTTTTTTCAGAACTCTTCCCCCATGACCCATCCATCTTGGGTGGCCCTACACAGCATGGCTCATAGTTTCATTGAGTTAGACAAGGCTGTGGTCCCTGTGGTCAGTTTGATTAATTTTCTGTATTGTAGTTTTCATTCCGCCTGCTCTCTGATGGATAAGGATAAGAGGCTTATGAAAACTTCCTGATGTGAGAGTGACTGAGTGGGTTTCTGGGTCTTGAATACTCATACTCCTAAGTATCCTATGAGAACTCTTTGCCAACATAGCCAAGAGAAACCACTGGTCTGCTACCTATTCCTATTCTTCAGCTTCTTCTGACCCTTTTTGAATGTTCTTCATGCTGCATTCTTTTTAAATGAGTTTGTTCACTCCTGTTTCAAGATCCTTGCTCTTAGCTTTCCTTCTGGACAAGTGGAGATCTTAGAGCTAAGCTCTTGTATTTGGAATGTATGTGATTGGTGGACAGATGTAGGATTTAAAAGAAAGCTGATACCTGAATACTAAGGAAGATTTGGCTGTGAGGGGAGATCTGAAATATCAGGATCAAATGAGCAAGGGAATAGCAAGATGTTGATCAAAGTTGAAGGGTTGGTAAAAAAAAAAAAAAAAGCTGATAAAACAGAGTGAGTGGGTGCAAGAGAAATAAAAAACTTGAACATATTCCCCATTGCAAGGAAGTACAGAGGATCAGAAGCCTTTAATAGTTGTCCAGGGACAAGAGATGTAGAAGGGAGTTGTGAAAGAGTCCAAGGAAGTTCTGAAACTTATTGTGCTGCAAATAAGCTGATAATAATTTCATCTGCAACTCCTAAAATGCATTTTAAGTAGAACTTCTACCAAAAATTTTGGTGGAGACTCACTCTTCAAAGTATTCTATGAAATACTTGCTCTAATACCTTGTCCACCTGGGGAGGTCTCTCTTGGTTTCACCGGGATTGGTGATCCCTCTGGTGCCTGAGTTCCTGCTTTCTCTCTGTGTTCAGCACTGGTTTGCTCACAGTGATGGAGCACACATCCTCCTCTGATGGGAAAAACTGCTTCTTGATTGGAGACTAAGTCATCCTGCAGGAGATAGCAATGTAGATATCAAGATACTCCTGGGCAAGGCCAAAAAAAAAGAAAAAAAATCATTTCCCCAACTGAGACTTCGGGCAGAAACGCAGGGTATATTTAACCTTTCAGTGCCTCGTATTACACAGAGAATTATCCCAAAGGAAGAGAAAAATGAGATGTTCCATGCTGGAAGGGCTTCTTAAGTAATTCCATATATTTATTTTCAATGAATAATTTTGAATTTCTGCAACTTCAGCAAAGCCTCAAATCTCTGATTAGTCTTGTATAAAGATTTTATGAAGATACATCAAGAGATCTGTAATTAAGCTGTTAAAATCTTAGTCCAGCATTTCTCCAACATAATTATTAACCACTGGACTTGTCCTTTAAGATAGATTTTCAGGAGAATTTTTATTTCTTCCTTCCCTCCATTCTTCCCCACCCTTCTTACTTTCTTTTCTGTTTTCCTTTTGTATTATGAGAGCTAAGAACTGGAAATAGCACAAAAGTAGACAAACCTATAGTCTGGCAGAGAATCTTTATAGTCCTAAAATATTTTGACCTTGTTAGTTAACTGAAACCTGATGAAAACTCAAAAGCCAAACAATAATAGGACATTTACATTAGTCTCTGTATTTTTCTGCCATCTGTAAAGGAGTTCAGTAAAGGACAAGTCCCTATGTTGCTTTTCAAGGAAAGCATGTTACCATGTTCAGTTCAGTTCAGTCACTCAGTCGTGGCTGACTCTTTGTAACCCCATGAATCGCAGCACTCCAGGCCTCCCTGTCCATCACCAACTCCCGGAGTTCACTCAAACTCACGTCCATCGAGTCAGTGATGCCATCCAGCCATCTCATCCTCTGTCGTCCCCTTCTCCTCCTGCCCCTAATCCCTCCCAGCATCAGGGTCATGTAGGGTAGGCTTAAAACCTTATAATGTAAATAAACCATATGATGTAAATTAAGTGAGATAGAGGCTTATTCCTAAGCCTCAACTCATTCAAAGTAGTACCACTGTAATAACAAATAAGATTAAAAAAAATAGCTATAAGAACTGACATTATAACCTGACAGTTTCCTATTTCCCCAGGCCCTCTCCTATGCCCTTAACATGTGTTTTCTCTTTTAATTCTCAGAATAACTCTAGGAGATAGAGACTGTTATCATCTCTATTGTACATATAAGGAAAATAAAGCTTAGGGAGATTAACTAGTGCAAGGTTGCACAGCTTCAAGGACTGGAACTGGGACTCAAGCCTCAGTCTTTATCATCAACCTCCTATTCAGACTGTCTTGAGGGACTATCTTGGTCAGTGCTTCTGTCATGCAAAATGTTTCCATTCATTCAACAAATAGGTTTCAGGTACCTTTTATCTGCTAGTATTCTCATAGAAAATGGAGTTTCAGTAATTTGGAAAAACATTTGTCTCAGTCCTCAAAGAGTTCCTAGATTAATTCAATTTTTCCCCACTTCATTCTATAACAACATTCCTCTTCAAATCTCTCTGTTGGGCAGTTAATCAGTAGTGGAAACTCAGAAGCCTCTGTAGAATCTGCAGTTAATTTAAATGGTGTGAAGTATGCCAGGTGAATGTAGAATTCTGGGACAAAGCTGCTTGAATTTGACCAAGATCTACATATCCATCTAGTATTTTCCATTTTAACACTTAGCAATTCTGTAAAGCCCATGACCTACTTTGTGCCCTGCACCTCAATATTTCCAAAGTTGAGGTGTGTCAGAATCATCCAGAGGGCCTGTTAAAACATTGCTCTGCCCCACTCCTAGTTTCTAATTCAGTGAGTCTTAGGTAGAGCCTTAGCATTTGCTTGTCTGAAAAGTTCCCTGGTGATGTGGATGTTCTTGTGTAAGGATCACACTTTGAAAACCTTTGTTAAATCATCCATGCGTAATTTCAGCCTTCCTAGTTATGTTATGAAATAATTCTGGTGTGATCCCTGATGAGTTCAGTCTCGTCACAGCCTTTTCTTTTTGTTGTTGCCCTCTGTCTTCGTTGCTGTGCACAGGCTTTCTCTAGTTGCAGAGAGCGGGGGCTACTCTCCAGTTCTCATGGTGGTGGCTTCTCTGGTTGTGGAGCACAGGCTCTAGGCACCTGGGCTTTAGTACTTGCAACACTTGAGCCCAGTAGTTGAGGCTCACGGGCTCTCGAGCATGCAGACTTTAGTAGTTGTGGCGCATGGGCTTAGTTGCTCCCACGTCATGTGGAATCTTCCTGGACCAGGGACCAAACCCATGTCCCCTGAATTGGCAGGCAGATTCCTATCCACTGTACCACCAGTGGTACCACTGTACCACTGAATATCTTAAACACCTCAAGTCTCACTTTAATTATCTCTCTTACATCCTTCAAAAAATATTTATTGAGATCTGTATTGAGAAACTGGAGATTCTGAAGTGAATAAGACCCTATGACTGGAAGTTTTCTATAAATACATTTATATAAAAAATCTATCTCTTAACCTCTATCTCAGTGTAAGCCACTAATTTTTAAAAATGAGCATCTTCTCTCTAATGTTGAGAGTTTGTTTCAAGATGATCAGCTATATCAAAAATTAAAGTTCATCCAAGTTTTATGTGCTAAAATGATCAAAATTAGTTTTCATAAAACAAACCAATTAGCAAATTAAAATAGAGACCTCAAGTTAGCCACTAGATGCCATGTACATAGAATAGTTCTATATGGAAAGGTTATATTTGGGTTCAGTTCAGCTCAGTCGCTCAGTCGTGTCCAACTCTTTGCGACCCCATGAATCGCAGCATGCCAGGCCTCCCTGTCCATCACCAACTCCCGGGGTTCACTCAGACTCACATCCATAGAGTTAGTGATGCCATCCAGCCATCTCATCCTCTGTCATCCCCTTCTCCTCCTGCCCCCAATCCCTCCCAGCATCAGAGTCTTTTCCAATGAGTCAACTCTTCGCATGAGGTGGCCAAAGTACTGGAGTTTCAGCTTTAGCATCATTCCTTCCAAAGAAATCCCAGGGCTGATCTCCTTCAGAATGGACTGGTTGGATCTCCTTGCAGTCCAAGGGACTCTCAAGAGTCTTCTCCAATACCACAGTTCAAAAGCATCAATTCTTCGGCACTCAGCTTTCTTCACAGTCCAACTCTCACATCCATACATGACTACTGGAAAAACCATAGCCTTGACTAGACGAACCTTTGTTGGCAAAGTAATGCCTCTGCTTTTGAATATGCTATCTAGGTTGGTCATAACTTTCCTTCCAAGCAATAAGCGTCTTTTAATTTCATGGCTGCAGTCACCATTGGCAGTGATTTTGGAGCCCAGAAAAATAAAGTCTGACACTGTTTCCACTGTTTCCCTATCTATTTCCCATGAAGTGATGGGACCGGATGCCATGATCTTCATTTTCTGAATGTTGAGCTTTAAGCCAACTTTTTCACTCTCCACTTTCACTTTCATCAAGAGGCTTTTTAGTTTCTCTTCACTTTCTGCCATAAGGGTGGTGTCATCTGCATATCTGAGGTTATTGATATTTCTCCCGGCAATCTTGATTCCAGCTTGTGTTTCTTTCAGTCCAGCAATTCTCATGATGTACTCTGCATATAAGTTAAATAAGCAGGGTGACAGTATACAGCATTGACGTACTCCTTTTCCTATTTGGAACCAGTCTGTTGTTCCATGTCCAGTTCTAACTGTTGCTTCCTGACCTGCATACAGATTTCTCAAGATGCAGGTCAGGTGGTCTGGTATTCCCATCTCTTTCAGAATTGTCCACAGTTTATTGTGATCCACATAGTCAAAGGCTTTGGCTTAGTCAATAAAGCAGAAATAGATGTTTTTCTGGAACTCTCTTGCTTTTTCCATGATCCAGCGGATGTTGGCCATTTGATCTCTGGTTCCTTTGCCTTTTCTAAAACCAGCTTGAACATCAGGAAGTTCACGGTTCACATATTGCTGAAGCCTGGCTTGGAGAATTTTGAGCATTACTTTACTAGCATGTGAGATGAGTGCAATTGTGCAGTAGTTTGAGCATTCTTTGGCATTGCCTTTCTTTGGGATCGGAATGAAAACTGACCTTTTCCAGTCCTGTGGCCACTGCTGAGTTTTCCAAATTTGCTGGCATATTGAGTGCAGCACTTTCACAGCATCATCTTTCAGGATTTGAAATAGCTCAACTGGAATTCCGTCACCTCCACTAGCTTTGTTTGTAGTGATGCTTTCTAAGGCCCACTTGACTTCACATTCCAGGATGTCTGGCTCTAGGTCAGTGATCACACCATTGTGATTATCTGGGTTGTGACGATCTTTTTTGTACAGTTCTTCTGTGTATTCTTGCCATCTCTTCTTAATATCTTCTGCTTCTGTTAGGTCCATACCATTTCTGTCCTTTATCGAGCCCATCTTTGCATGAAATGTTCCCTTGGTATCTCTAATTTTCTTGAAGAGATTTCTAGTCTTTCCCGTTCTGTTGTTTTCCTCTATTTCTTTGCATTGATCGCTGAGGAAGGCTGTCTTATCTCTTCTTGCTATTCTTTGGAACTCTGCATTCAGATGTTTATATCTTTCCTTTTCTCCTTTGCTTTTCTCTTCTCTTCTTTTCACAGCTATTTGTAAGGCCACCCCAGACAACCATTTTTCTTTTTTGCATTTCTTTTCCGTGGGGATGGTCTTGATCCCTGTCTCTGGTACAGTGTCACGAACCTCATTCCATAGTTCATCAGGCACTCTATCTATCAGATCTAGGCCCTTAAATCTATTTCTCATTTCCAGTGTATAATCATAAGGGATTTGATTTAGGTCATACCTGAATGGTCTAGTGGTTTTCCCTACTTTCTTCAATTTAAGTCTGAATTTGGTAATAAGGAGTTAATGATCTGAGCCACAATCAGCTCCTGGTCTTGTTTTGGTTGACTGTATAGAGCTTCTCCATCTTTGGCTGCAAAGAATATAATCAATCTGATTTTCGTGTTGACCATCTGGTGATGTCCATGTGTAGTCTTCTCTTGTGTTGTTGGAAGAGGGTGTTTGCTATATTTGGGTAGGTGGTTCAAGTGCTAAAGAATCTGCCTGCCAATGCAGGAGATATGTGTCAGTCCTTGAGTCAGGAAGATCCCCTGGAGTAGGAGATGACAACCCACACCAGTATTCTTGCACAATTAGTGTTAAACATAGTTAATACTAGTAAACTGAAAAGTTTCCATGGACAGAGGAGCCTGGTGGGCTACAGTCCGTGGGGTTGCAAAGAGTTGGACATGGCTAAGCACACACACACACACACATTGATGAACAGGGAGTTTTCATGTATGGATTATCAGTTTTTAAAAATAATTTTGGCTGTGCTGGGTCTTTGCTGCTGCATGGACTTTTCTGTATTTGCAGCAAATGGGGGATGTTCTGTAGTTTTGACACACAGGTTTCTCATTGCAGTGGCTTGTCTTGTTGGGGCTCCCAGGAAACAGGCTCAGTAGTTGTGACAGGTAGGCTTAGTTGCTCCTCAGCATGTGGGATCTTCTTGGACCAGGGATCAAACCCCTGTCTCCTGCATTTGCAAGTGGATTTTGTCACTGAGCCTGAGAGTCCCTTGGACTGCAAGGAGATCCAACCAGTCCATTCTAAAGGAGATCAGCACTGGGATTTCTTTGGAAGGAATGATGCTAAAGCTGAAACTCAGTACTTTGGCTACCTCATGTGAAGAGTTGACTCATTGGAAAAGACTCTAATGCTGGGAGGGATTGGGGACAGGAGGAGAAGGGGATGACAGAGGATGAGATGGCTGGATGGCATCACTGACTCGATGGACGTGAGTCTGAGTGAACTCCAGGAGTTGGTGATGGACAGGGAGGCCTGGCGTGCTGGGATTCATGGGGTCGCAAAGAGTCGGACACGACTGAGTGACTGAACTGAACTGAACTGAACTGAACCAGGGAAGCCCCTGGATTATCAGTTTTTAAATGCTCAGAATGCAATTAAGGATTCTTTGCACGATACATGAAAATAAGGTGGTTTGATGATTTAGGCATTTCAAGATCTGTAATGCTTCTGATAATCAACATGGCCACCACCGACACTACCACTGCCCCCCGCCCCGCCCCAATACTTACTGGGTCCTTCCTGCGTGTCATGTACTATGTTTAACACTAATTGTGCATTTTCTCTTTACTCCTCACAAGATCTGTGAGGTACTGTTATTGTCTCTATTTAACTGAGGCTTGGAAAGACTCAGCACTAAGTGTTGGTACTAGGCTTTGGTGTTACTGCTAAGGGCAGGAAGCTTTGGTGTCCAGGTGCACAGCTTTGACCTGGGGGGAGGGCATGTATTGTGAAATGAGTGGGTAGACTCAGGCTACTTCTCAGCAGTCACATGTGCTCTGCCCAAGTCCTCCCACTGACTTAAAACCCAGCTAAGTTTTGCCCTTTTCCTGTGTCCTCCCACACAGGAGTGCAGGATGGTGTGCAGGATGTGGCATTGTTATAAGAGTGACATCATAAGGACTGAGACATGTAATCCATCCTCAGACACCAGGAGGCTAGCTCCCCCTTGGTAGGCCATTTTGGAGAAATTAAATGGGCAATTTTGTCTTTGGATATTTTCCTCAACCTTGCATTTTGATAATGTGAGAGAGTCCTCAGATACTAACAAAGACCTTTTCCTTGACATCTAGATCAACTTTTCAGCACTCACAGATCTTCTTGCTGTTTTGAAATATATCTCAGTTTTGCTCTGTTCAAAACAACTAACTATCCTCTGTTCCCTATAAACACTCACCAAGCCCCTCTGATGTTTCTGGCCTTGAAGAATGGCCCTGTCATGCTCCCAGTCATCCAAGCCAGAAATCCATCCTTCACTGTGGTTTCGTCCACCTACCTTCATCCCAACTAATTAATAATCTTGTCAACTCTAATTCCTAAAAGATTATCCATTCTTTCCCCAACCCACTGCATTTACCCTCCTTGTTCTTTTTATTTGCTACTCTTTCAGCTTTTACTTCTGTTGTCATCAAAGTGATCCTTTTAAAACAATTTATGTCTCGTTCTTACTTAACTACCCTCTAACTATTTCTCATTGCTATTAGCATAAGCTTTAAATCTCTTACTGTGGCTTATAGGATGCTTCATGACTGGACCTGTGTACCTCTCTTCTTGGTCTCTGACCACTTACAGAGCTATCATGATGAATGCATTTTTGCTTCTTGAAAGGACCACACATTCTCTCTCATCTGGGCCGGGTTATATGCTGTTCTCTATCTAAAATACTCTTCCCCTCAATTCCTACTTACACCTCTGACATCAGCTTGATTATTTCTTTATCTAGGAATTTTTTTTATTATTATTCTTTTTCTATTCTTCTACATGAAGGAAGGTGTGATGTACTAGTGTCTTGAACTTCTCTGTAACATGTTCACTTTATTATAAATTTTTGTTTAATAATCTGTCTTATCTGTTAGTATATAAGCTCAGAGATGGTAGAGACCATATTCTGTTGTTCATAAATGTATCACATGGCTTTGCACACAGAAGGGGCAAAATAGAGCTAATAGTTAATTAAATAAAAGACTTAAGTAGGGGAGGTGTACCTTCCTAAGTCGCTGAAAGCTGTGTATACAGAACTTTCATCTCTACCAGCCTTTGCTTTGCTTGTTGGTTTTAAAAAATAAAAATTTAAAAATTCCCAAAGTGTGTTGGAGGTGTCTGTAACTTTGGTTTATCTCTACCAGAAACTGTGAAATGGAGAAAAGATGAATTCAGTAGTCCATATTGTCAAGGTGACTTAGGTTAAAATTTCTTTCCCTTTTGCCCAGTGGTCTCAACTGAAAATCTTGGTAGGCCTCATTACCTTTAGAATTTTAAGTTTTTCCTATTAATCTTTTTTTTAAAAAAAGTCACCTCAGCTGTATCCTTTCCTTCTCTTCCCCTCCAGAACACATGCTATGTCCCACTTATCATAGAGTCATTGAATCATAGGTTTGGAAGAAACCTCAGGCAACATCTGATATAGCTCACCATTCTTTACTTTAACTCTTTCTTTTCATTTTCATGTCAAAGGTTATCCAGCACCAGTGGCGTGAAACTCCCTACCTCCAGGGATAGCCCATGCAGATGGTACAACTTGGTCAGAAGCCCCTATTGAAAGAGCACCATCCCTGGGAGGGAGGAGACATTTGTTCTCACTGCCAGTGTAAACTTTGAAGGAATTTATCCATCTTTTTCTGAGACCAGGTTTGATAGGGGATAAGATAAAATAACATTTAAGGCATTGGGATTCTTGGGGGAAAGAGGTTAGAAGGAAACCCAATAGAAATAGGAAAAAGGGATAGAAATTGAGATCTGGCACTTTGAGGAAAGTGAAGCTACTTCCAAGTTGACTTAAGTTCTTGTCTTAAGACTTGGGAATGCTTGAAAGATAGGAAGGATGTTTGGAGGACAAGGGATACAGAGTGACCCTCAATGGTATTATGGTGGTGGTAGTGGTGGTGTCTGTTTTCGGGGGTGGGTGAGCAGTAGGGAATGGAGGTTGCAAAGTTATTATTTGCACACATTTTATTGTAAATGGCTCTTAGTTTCTAAGAGGGGAAAAAAAAGATTTTTGTGGCTAATACTTCACAGTGTGTTTTCATAAATGGAATAAAATAATTCATGTCAACACTGTTGCCAAATACATACAGCAAATTTACGTTCAGTTTTTCCTAAGAAATTCTTAAGAATCTGTCATTTTTAAAGATAAACTGAACATTCCGAATGATGAGGAAAATCAAGGAAACTCAGAATGTCTTCAAAAGCAAAAATTGCTTCCATGGAAAATGAAAATGAGGATAAATAATAAATATTGTCATTATCAACATAATTTGTTTGTATCTAGAGGGTGAGATAGTTGGATAGCTTCATTGACTCAGTGGACTTGAGTTTGAGCACACTTCAGGAGATAGTGAAGGACAGGGAAGCCTGGTGTGCTGCAGTTCTTGGGGTCGCAAAGAGTCGGACATGACTGAGCGACTAAAGAACAACAGCAGTAATACCATGGATAAAAGCCTTTACTGATCACCTAGTCCAGTGGCTTTAAAACTTTTATAAAGAAAGCCGATCTTTGTTTTATTTTTACCTCCCAAATGAAATATCATGCCAAAACTAAATAGAAAACAGCTGAAAGCAAAGCTGTTTTGATTAAAGTTGGGGTGGGACCCTCTAAGTTCTGTCCACTGGTTTCCTCTTCCTCTCTGTAGAAACTGAGAGCTCTTCGGAATTTAGTTTGAAAACTACTAATTCTGTATAACCCATCATCATATAGGTCCAGTTAAGACCATGCCAGGCTTTTCTTGCTATATCACATGCCCTTCTGAAATAGCATAAGCAGGAAAAGTTCAATTACAGAGGAACAGAACTAAGAAGTAACACCTCCTGAAAGTGAAAGTGTTAGTGGCTCAGTGGTCGACTCTTTGTGACCCTGTGGACTGTAGCCCACCTGGCTCCTCTGTCCATGGAATTCTCCAGGCAAGGATACTGGAGTAGGTTCCCGTTCTCTTCTCCAGGATCCCAACCCAGGGATCGAACCTGGGTCTCCTGCATTGCAGGCAGATTCTTTACCATCTGAGCTACCAGGGAAGCCTCAACACATCCTATAAACGTGTATTAACTATAGACACACAGTCTTTGTCTCTGTCTCTAACATACACACACATGGTGATATAGACACCTGTGCAAAAAGACATTAAAGTTATATGAAGTGAAGTGAAGTCGCTAAGTCGTTTCCTACTCTTTGTGACCCCATGGACTGTAGCCTACCAGGCTCCTCTGTTTGTGGGATTTTCCAGGCAAGAGTACTGGAGTGGGTTTCTATGTCCTTCTCTGGGGATCTTCCAGACCCAGGGATTGAACCCGGGTCTCCTGCATTGTAGGCAGATGCTTTACCATCTGAGCCACCAGGGAAGTCAAAGTTATGTAGTACAAAGTAATGAACATGCTATATATGCTTATCCAGACATTGCCTGGACACCTTGACTATTAAGGAAATAGGACATGCTATATTCCATGTACTCCTCAAGATTTTTACTAATTCCAGGGCTTATGTTTTCATAGTCATTTCTGATTCAAAACTTCTGTTTAAGTGGAATTAACCAAATTTATGAACTGTTACACTGTCTAGCTGATAATTTCCCTCCTTTGTACTGTGTCACATCAGTTATGGGACTGAGCCCTAAGGCTTAAAAAATAATCCTCTTTGTTTGAAATGTCTTTATTTGATTCTTTTATTAAAACTCCAGAGACAGTTTTATCTTCTAAATGCATCATTTTTATAGTTTGGGCTTTATGGTTTAAATGTTTATTTACTCCTTACTGTTTAAACATTTAAAAGATCAGGGTAAGAAGGAGCAGCTTTGACAGGGCCGGTAAAAACTTCAGTGCACTGACATTATTTGAAATTACAAGTGGCTACTACCAGTTCTGGAGAACTCCCAGTGACTTATCAGGACAAATTTTGCATAGTCTTTTCTAAGGAGGGATAGATGATTGAAACTGTTGTGGAGTAGAAGGGAACAAACATAAAAGCATAAAAGAAGGAACTGTAAGAGATGGAGATGCCACCACTGTGAGCTGATAAGTGAAGTGTGAGAATGCAGTGGGAGAAGGCCAACAATGAGAGGGTGGTGATAAAAAAGGGGAAGTCATAAGGAAATGGAAAGATTTTTATCTTTGACTTTTCCTGTTCTGTTTCGAGGATGGCTAGATGACTTTTATTTTCATGCTTGCCAAAATTAGAGATGTGTGTTGGTTTTCTATTGCTGCTATAATGAATTTTCACAAATGTAGTGACTTAACCCAAATATGGGTTTTTATATGGGTTGGAAGTCTGATAGGAGTTTTACTAGGCTGAAATCAAAGTGTCAGCAGAACTCTATTCCTTCTGGAGACCCTAGGAGAGAATCCATTTTCTCACCTTTTCCAGCTTTCAGAGGCTGTTCACATTCATTGGCTTGTGAACCTCTTTCTCTATATTCAAACCCAGCAATATTGTATCTCTCTGACCATTCTTCCATGGTCTCTCATCTCCACAGTTTATGAAAGATCCTCTGCTTTTAAGAACTTGTGTGATTAAATTAGGCCCACTGGATTAATCCATTATCATCTCTCAAGGCCGCCATTGACTTAATCACAGCTGCAAAATCCCTTTCGCTGTGCAAAGTAACATTTCATTGGGCATTATTTTGCCCACCCCAGGATAATTCCTTCTCTGGCCTACTCTAGTTCTTTAATCAAAAAGGACACTAGTACTAACACTTAATACTAGCCACATGAATTCTTTTCTTTCTCTGTTTCCTATAAAATTCATTGTTAAGCAATATCTATGTCTCTTCTGTCTTGTCTAAAGATTGTTGTTGTTGTTCACTTGCTAAGTTGTGTCTGACTCTTTGCAACCCCATGGACTGCAGTATGCCAGGCTTTCCTGTCCATCATTATCTCCCAGAGTTGTCTAAAGATGGGAGTCTCTAAATAACTGAACGGTCAGTCCCAGGACTGACTGAATTTCTTGGTGTTTGGAGGGTAGAGTATGAAGCAGGAGTAATTGTGACTAGGAAGCCTTCTGTCAGCACAACCAGATTATTCCAAAAGGAGAATAAGTATTTTGATCACTATCATTTTTTCCTTAGGGAAGATATAGTGGCCTGTAATCTGTCCAGTTATGACACTCTTATCTCATTTTGGGCTTCCCAGGTGACACTAATAGTAAAGAATCCACCTCTCAATTCAGGAGACATAAGAGACACAAGTTCAGTCCCTGGTATCAGAAGGTCCCCTGGAGGAGGGCATGGCAACCCATTCCAGTATTCTTGCCTGGAGAACCCCATAGACAGAGCAGCCTGGGGGTGCTACAGTCCATGGGGTTGCAAAGAGTCGGATACGACTGAGCACGTATGCACACCAAGTATGATTAGTAGTGGGAAGGGGCTTCTCATTGTAAAACTACAAACCTTACATATTGTAAGACCTAAAATTTAAGTGTTGCTTTGACATTTTTTAGCCTCACAGAACCCTAAAGGATGAGGCATGAGTTACCCTGCTCTTGCCAAATCTGTCCCCAGTCTAGCAAGAAAGGCTTTCCACCTGGCTAGTTCTCATAGCAGCCAGACCCGCTTCACCCCACCTAGTCTTAAACCTAATTGGATTCACCTTCCTGCCAGCCCATAGAATTATTCAAACAAGTGAATCACATCCTCCCACAGGAACCAAAGCTCACTGCTTCCCACAGTCCCTGCTGTACTCACTCCTCTGGGCTGTGAGTATATGTTCCCTAATCACCTGTTGCCAATCTCATCTGTCCAGTGTCAGGTGTCAAGTGTTCAGCCATCTTGTACTTTTTAGGGAGGTCAATTCCTCCTTTGCCAACTGAGTGAATAGGGAGTGATCATAACATGTTTCCTTTCCTTGTTGTGAATCTGTTCTCTGGAAAGAGACCCATGAATGCTCCCAGCCTGTAACTAAGAACCATACACAGTGAGATCAGAGGCTCTCGGGACTTTTCTAGGGACTCCAGTAAGAGTGCTAAAATGTGACAGAGGACAGAACATTAGTTGGTTCTCACACAGCTCATTAGTTTCTTTTTGCCGTAACCTTTCAGACACTCACTAAGTTAGTAGACATTGGAACGCGTTGGAGAGACATTGATTCTTGGCAAGACAAAGCCCCATTCCATCTCACTTTCCCAATAAAGTTTTTGATCTTGACTTTTGTATGTGAACTGTGAACTTCCTGATGTTCAAGCTGGTTTTAGAAAAGGCAGAGGAACCAGATCAAATGGCCAACATCCGCTGGATCATGGAAAAAGGAAGAGAGTTCCAGAAAAACATCTATTTCTGCTTTATTGACTAAGCCAAAGCCTTTGACTATGTGGATCACAATAAACTGTGGACAATTCTGAAAGAGATGGGAATACCAGACCACCTGACCTGCGTCTTGAGAAATCTGTATGCAGGTCAGGAAGCAACAGTTAGAACTGGACATGAAACAATAGACTGGTTCCAAATAGGAAAAGGAGTACATCAAGGCTGTATATTGTCACCCTGTTTATTTAACTTATATGCAGAGTACATCATGAGAAACGCTGGATTGGAAGAAGCAAAAGCTAGAATCAAGACTTTGGGGAGAAATACCAATAACCTCAGATATGCAGATGACACCACCCTTATGGCAGAAAGTGAAGAGGAACTCAAAAGGCTCTTGATGAAAGTAAAAGTGGAGAGTGAAAAAGTTGGCTTAAAGCTCAACATTCAGAAAATGAAGATCATGGCATCCGGTCCCATCACTTCATGGGAAATAGATGGGGAAACAGTGGAAACAGTGTCAGACTTTATTTTTCTGGGCTCCAAAATCACTGCAGATGGTGACTGCAGCCATGAAATTAAAAGACGCTTACTCCTTGGAAGGAAAGTTATGGCCAACCTAGATAGCATATTCAAAAGCAGAGACATTACTTTGCCAACCTAGGTCCGTCTAGTCAAGGCTATGGTTTTTCCTGTGGTCATGTATGGATGTGAGAGTTGGACTGTGAAGAAGGCTGAGCACCGAAGAATTGATGCTTTTGAACTGTGGTGTTGGTTTAGTTCAGTCGCTCAGTCGTGTCTGACTCTTTGCAACCCCATGAATTGCACACGCCAGGCCTCCCTGTCCATCACCAACTCCCAGAGTTCACTCAGACTCACACGCATCGAGTCAGTGATGCCATCCAGCCATCTCATCCTCTGTCATCCCCTTCTCCTCCTGCCCCCAATCCCTCCCAGCATCAGAGTCTTTTCCAATGAGTCAACTCTTCGCATGAGGTGGCCAAAGTCCTGGAGTTTCAGCTTTAGCATCATTCCTTCCAAAGAAATCCCAGGGCTGATCTCCTTCAGAATGGACTGGTTGGATCTCCTTGCAGTCCAAGGGACTCTCAAGAGTCTTCTCCAACACCACAGTTCAAAAGCATCAATTCTTCGGTGCTCAGCCTTCCTCACAGTCCAACTCTCACATCCATACATGACTACTGGAAAAACCATAGCCTTGACTAGACGGACCTAGGTTGGCAAAGTAATGTCTCTGCTTTTGAATATGCTATGTAGGTTAGTCATAACTTTGCTTCCAAGGAGTGAAAGTGAAGTCGCTCAGTCGTGTCTGACTCTTCGCGATCCCATGGACTGCAGCCTATCTGGCTCCTCTGTCCATGGGATTTTCCAGGCAAGAGTGCTGGAGTGGATTGCCATTTCCTTCCCAGGGGATCTTCCCAACCCAGGAATCTTATCCAGTCTCCTGCATTGCAGGCAGATGCTTTACCGTCTGAGCCACCAGGGAAGCTCTTAAGCATCTTTTAATTTCAAGGCTGCAATCACCATCTGCAGTGATTTTGGAGCCCCCCAAAATAAAGTCTGACACTGTTTCCACTGTTTCCCCATCTATTTCCCATGAAGTGATGGGACCGGATGCCATGATCTTCATTTTCTGAATGTTGAGCTTTAAGCCAACTTTTTCACTCTCCACTTCCACTTTCATCAAGAGGCTTTTGAGTTCCTCTTCACTTTCTGCCATAAGGGTGGTGTCATCTGCATATCTGAGGTTATTGATATTTCTCCCGGCAATCTTGATTCCAGCTTGTGCTTCTTCCAGTCCAGCGTTTCTCATGATGTACTCTGCATATAAGTTAAATAAACAGGGTGACAATATTCAGACTTGATGTACTCCTTTTCCTATTTGGGACCAGTCTGTTGTTCTACGTCCAGTTCTAACTGTTGCTTCCTGACCTGCATATAGGTTTCTCAAGAGGTAGGTCAGGTGGTCTGGTATTCCCATTTCTTTCAGAATTGTCCACAGTTTATTGTGATCCACATAGTCAAAGGCTTTGGCTTAGTCAATAAAGCAGAAATAGATGTTTTTCTGGAACTCTCTTGCTTTTTCCATGATCCAGTGGATATTCGCAATTTGATCTCTGGTTCCTCTGCCTTTTCTAAAACCAGCTTAAACATCAGGAAGTTCACAGTTCCCATATTGCTGAAGCCTGGCTTGGAGAATTTTGAGCATTACTTTACTAGCGTGTGAGATGAGTGCAATTGTGCGGTAGTTTGAGCATTCTTTGGCATTGCCTTTCTTTGGGATTGGAATGAAAACAGACCTTTTCCAGTCCTGTGGCCACTGCTGAGTTTTCCAAATTTGCTGGCATATTGAGTGCAGCACTTTCACAGCATCATCTTTCAGGATTTGAAATAGCTCAACTGGAATTCCATCACCTCCACTAGCTTTGTTTGTAGTGATGCTTCCTAAGGCCTGCTTGACTTCACATTCCAGGATGTCTGGCTCTAGGTGAGTGTTCACACCATCGTGGTTATCTGGGTCATGACAATCTTTTTTGTACAGTTCTTCTGTGTATTCTTGCCATCTCTTCTTAATATCTTCTGCCTCTGTTAGGTCCATACCATTTCTGTCCTTTATCGAGCCCATCTTTGTATGAAATGTTCCCTTGGTATCTCTAATTTTCTTGAAGAGATCTCTAGTCTTTCCCATTCTGTTGTTTTCCTCTATTTCTTTGCATTGATTGCTGAGGAAGGCTTTCGTATCTGTTCCTGCTATTCTTTGGCACTCTGCATTCAGATGCTTATATCTTTCCTTTTCTCCTTTGCTTTTCTCTTCTCTTCTTTTCATAGCTATTTGTAAGGCCACCCCAGACAGCCATTTTGATTTTTTGCATTTCTTTTCCATGGGGATGGTCTTGATCCGTGTACAATGTACAATGTCACGAACCTCATTCCATAGTTCATCAGGCACTCTGTCTATCAGATCTAGGCCTTTAAATCTATTTCTCACTTCCACTGTATAATCATAAGGGATTTGATTTAGGTCATACCTGAATGGTCTAGTGGTTTTCCCTATTTCCTTTAATTTAAGTCTGAATTTGGCAATAAGGAGTTCATGATCTGAGCCACAGTCAGCTCCCGGTCTTGTTTTTGCTGACTGTATAGAGCTTCTCCATCTTTGGCTGCAAACAATATAATCAATCTGATTTCTGTGTTGACCATCTGGTGATGTCCATGTACAGAGTCTTCTCTTGTGTTGTTGGAAGAGGGTGTTTGCTATGACCAGTGCATTCTCTTGGCAGAACTCTATTAGCCTTTGCCCTGCTTCATTCTGTATCCAAGGCCAAATTTGCCTGTTATTCCAGGTGTTTCTTGACTTCCTACTTTTGCATTCCAGTCCCCTATAATGAAAAGGACATCTATTTGGGGTGTTAGTTCTAAAAGGTCTTGTAGGTCTTCATAGAACCATTCAACTTCAGCTTCTTCAGCGTTACTGGTTGGGTCATAGACTTGGATTACTGTGATATTGAATGGTTTGCCTTGGAAACGAACAGAGATCATTCTGTCATTTTTGAGATTGCATCCAAGTACTGCATTTTGGACTCTCTTGTTGACCATGATGGCTACTCCATTTCTTCTAAGGGATTCCTGTGCACAGTAGTAGATATAATGGTCATCTGAGTTAAATTCACCCATTCCAGTCCATTTTAGTTCACTGATTCCTAGAATGTCAATGTTCAGTCTTGCCATTTCCTGTTTGCCCACTTCCATTTTGCCTTGATTCATGGACCTGACATTCCAGGTTCCTATGCAATATTGCTCTTTACAGCATTGGACCGTGTTTCTATCACCAGTCACATCCACAACTGGGTATTGTTTTTGCTTTGGCTCCATCCCTTCATTCTTTCTGGAGTTATTTCTCCACTGATCTCCAGTAGCATATTGGCACCTACCGACCTGGGAAGTTCCTCTTTCAGTATCCTATCATTTTTCCTTTTCATACTGTTCATGGGGTTCTCAAGGCAAGAATACTGAAGTGGTTTGCCATTCCCTTCTCCAGTGGACCACATTCTGTCAGACCTCTCCACCATGACCCACTCATCTTGGGTGGCCCCACAGGGCATGGCTTAGTTTCATTGAGTTAGAGCAGGCTGTGGTCCATGTGATTAGATTGACTAGTTTTCTGTGATTATGGTTTGAGTGTGTCTGCCCTCTGATGCCCTCTTGCAACACCTACCATTTTACTTGGGTTTCTCTTACCTTGGACATGGGGTATCTCTTCATGGCTGCTCCAGAAAAGCACAGCCACTGCTCCTTACCTTGGACGAGGGGTATCTCCTCACAGCCGTCCCTGCTGACCTTGAACGTGGAGTGGCTCCTCTTGGCCCTCCTGCATCTGCGCAGCCGCTGCATCAATGATCAAGGAAATGCAAATTAAAATAACAATACTACTTTACAGTTATCATTTGGCAAAATTAGAAAGTCGGATAATATCAACTGCTGGTGGGGATGTGGAGAAACTGAGTTTCTCATGCACTCTTGGGGACAGTGTAAAGTTGTGTTGCTATTCCAGCATATAGTCTGATATAGTTAGTAGAGAAATTAAGCATGCCTATACTTGGAGAAGGCAATGGCACCCCACTCCAGTACTCTTGCCTGGAAAATCCCATGGACGGAGGAGCCTGGAAGGCTGCAGTCCATGGGGTCGCTGAGGGTCAGACATGACTGAGCAACTTCACTTTCACTTTTCACTTTCATGCATTGGAGAAGGAAATGGCAACCTACTCCAGTGTTCTTGCCTGGAGAATCCCAGGGACGGGGAGCCTGGTGGGCTGCTGGTCGCATGGAGTCGGACACGACTGAAGTGACTTAGCAGCAGCAGCATATTCTGCAGATGGCGACTGCAGCCATGAAATTAAAAGACGCTTACTCCTTGGAAGGAAAGTTATGACCAATCTGCTGCTGCTGCTGCTGCTAAGTCGCTTCAGTCATGTCCGACTCTGTGCGACCCCATAGACGGCAGTCCACCAGTCTCCGCCATCCCTGGGATTCTCCAGGCAAGAACACTGGAGTGGGTTGCCATTTCCTTCTCTAGTGCATGAAAGTGAAAAGTGAGAGTGAAGTCACTCAGTCATGTCTGACTCTTAGCGATCCCATGGACTATAGCCTACCAGACTCCTCCATCCATGGGATTTTCCAGGCAAGAGTACTGGAGTGGGTTGCCATTGCCTTCTCCATGACCAACCTAGATAGCATATTCAAAAGCAGAGACATTACTTTGCCAACCTAGGTCCGTCTAGTCAAGGCTATGGTTTTTCCTGTGGTCATGTATGGATGTGAGAGTTGGACTGTGAAGAAGGCTGAGCACCGAAGAATTGATGCTTTTGAACTGTGGTGTTGGAGAAGACTCTTGAGAGTCCCTTGGACTGCAAGAAGATCCAACCAGTCCATTCTGAAGGAGATCAGCCCTGGGATTTCTTTGGAAGGAATGATGCTAAAGCTGAAACTCCAGGACTTTGGCCACCTCATGCGAAGAGTTGACTCATTGGAAAAGACTCTGATGCTGGGAGGGATTGGGGGCAAGAGGAAAAGGGGATGACAGAGGGTGAGATGGCTGGATGGCATCACTGACTGAATGGACGTGAGTCTGAGTGAACTCTGGGAGTTGGTGATGGACAGGGAGGCTTGGCGTGCTGTGATTCATGGGGTCGCAAAGAGTCAGACATGACTGAGCAACTGAACTGAACTGAACTGATACTCTCTAACTTGGAGGAGGGCATCCCCTCTCCAGTATTCTTGCCTGGAGAATCCCTTAGATAGAGGAGCCTGGCAGGTTACAGTCTATTGGGTCGCAAAGGGTTGGACACAACTGAAGTGACTGAGCATGCACACATGCATACTCTATGACTAGCACTTCTGCTCTTAGGAATATATCCCAGAGACATCCTCAGGAGATATTTATGAGGGTATTTGGTCAAATGGTATTTGTGGCAGCAAAAAACTGGAGTTAAACTAAATGACCACTGATTTCTAAGACAATGGATAAAGAAAATTTGATTAGAAGATCAGATTCTCTCAGTCAAAAAATATAGATTTCTATTTTAGCAACATTGCTAGATCTCACAACATAATATTGAACAAAAAATAACTCAAAAACAGGATGACAGTTTTAGACAGTCCTCTTTATGTCATTTAAAACTCAAATACGAAACGTGCTATGTGTTTTAAAAACTCACGTCTCTAATCAAATGTATTAAAAGTGGATTGGAATGAATTATTTGTTACTGGAGTGGGGGAGAGAAATGGGATTGTGGATGGGGCATGGAAATGAGAAAATAATAAAATAAGATACAATGGACAAAGGGCATTGTCCTAACTGAAATGATAGTGAGCCAAAAAATGGGTGTTATGACTAGCTCAATTATGTATACTTGATTTCAGAGAAATAAGGAAGGAAGAAAATAAGACACAGAATATGGAGGCCAGAAACCTGACTTTCGGGGAGTGAGTTTTCAACTACTGAGCCAATTCTGTTGTAGCCACTTTGGGCTCCTCCCAATGAGGAAAAACAGGAAAGTCTTCGGGTTTAGCAGAAAGGATATTGGAGTGGAAGACAAGCTGGTTGAATGATTTTTGGTAGGTCACAGATACTCCCTTCAGATGGGGAGTAATGGACCTTCCTACGTATTCTGTGGGGTCCTTGGGAGAATGAAATTAGGGGAAAGCGTGACAGGAAATGGGGAAAGATTTTCATAAACATCAGATGATGTGTCCATTGTTAGACTGGAGGTAGACTGGTGATTCTAGTTGAGAGAAGGGAAGTAGAGCTGTTTCACATGCTCTCAACTTGCTGGAGTCTTTGTCACCCTGAAAGAGGGAGAGGACAAAAACCAAATCTAAGGAAGTTTCTCAAAACTGCCTCTCCTACCCTGATGCCGTCCCTCCTTTTCTTCCTTCTCCCCTCTTCTTCTCTTCCTTGTTAGTGCTGTTAATTTGGGGTGTCAACAATTAGATCCTTGATTCACCAGGTTTGTATTCTGGGACACATGAGGGTGGCTTGACTCCTAAGCAAATTAAATATGCTGGATGACTAGGGGAATCACTGAAAGGAGGAAGAAAGAGAAAGTTGCATTGCCTGATTGCCAAAAATCAACACTGGAGACATTATGTAATTATACTATAGTCCAGTGAGGTCACGATCATGGTCCTTATCTTAGAGACAACAGGATTGGAAGCTTAAAATGTGTTCAGTGCCACACAGTATCACATGTAAAGTAACAGAATTGGAATTTGCAGCTGCTTGATACTAAAGCCCATTGTTTTGTTCTATATCCTCTGGGGACTTAGAGAATCAACCTTCTCCTCCTCTACTACACCTCCAAGTATTTTCAGATGTGAAAAAAGAGGTCCTCAGAGATGACCTGTGTTGCTCTATGTCACATGCTCAGATCAGATCATATCAGTCCCTCAGTCGTGTCCAACTCTTTGCGACCCCATGAATCGCAGCACGCCAGGCCTCCCTGTCCATCACCAACTCCTGGAGTTCACTGAGACTCATGTCCATCGAGTCAGTGATGCCATCCAGCCATCTCATCCTCTGTCGTCCCCTTCTCCTCTTGCCCCCAATCCCTCCTAGCATCAGAGTCTTTTCTAATGAATCAACTCTTCGAATGAGGTGGCCAAAGTACTGGAGTTTCAGCTTTAGCATCATTCCTTCCAAAGAAATCCCAGGGCTGATCTCCTTCAGAATGGACTGGTTGGATCTCCTTGCAGTCCAAGAAGACTCTCAAGAGTCTTCTCCAACACCACAGTTCAAAAGCATCAATTCTTTGGCACTCAGCCTTCTTCACAGTCTAACTCTCACATCCATACATGGCCACAGGAAAAACCATAGCCTTGAATAGACGAACCTTTGTTGGCAAAGTAATGTCTCTGCTTTTGAATATGCTATCTAGGTTGGTCATAACTTTCCTTCCAAGGAGTAAGCGTCTTTTAATTTCATGGCTGCAGTCACCATCTGCAGTGATTTTGGAGCCCAGAAAAATAAAGTCTGACACTGTTTCCATTGTTTCCCATCTATTTCCCATGAAGTGATGGGACCGGATGCCATGATCTTCGTTTTCTGAATGTTGAGCTTTAAGCCAACTTTTTCACTCTCCACTTTCACTTTCATCAATAGGCTTTTTAGTTTCTCTTCACTTTCTGCCATAAGGGTGGTGTCATCTGCATATCTGAGGTTATTGATATTTCTCCCGGCAATCTTGATTCCAGCTTGTGTTTCTTCCAGTCCAGCGTTTCTCATGATGTACTTTGCATATAAGTTAAATAAACAGGGTGACAATATACAGCTTTGATGTACTCCTTTTCCTATTTGGAACCAGTCTGTTGTTCCATGTCCAGTTCTAACTGTTGCATCCTGACCTGCAAACAAATTTCTCAAGAGGCAGATCAGGTGGTCTGGTATTCCCATCTCTTTCAGAATTGTCCAGTTTATTGTGATCCACACAGTCGAAGGCTTTGGCACAGTCAATAAAGCAGAAATAGATGCTTTTCTGGAACTCTCTTCCTTTTTCCATGATCCAGCGGATGTTGGCCATTTGATCTCTGGTTCCTTTGCCTTTTCTAAAACCAGCTTGAACATCAGGAAGTTCATGGTTCACATATTGCTGAAGCCTGATTTGGAGAATTTTGAGCATTACTTTACTACTGTGTGAGATGAGTACAATTGTGCAGTAGTTTGAGCATTCTTTGGCATTGCCTTTCTTTGGGATTGGAATGAAAACAGACCTTTTCCAGTCCTGTGGCCACTGCTGAGTTTTCCAAATTTGCTGGCATATTGAGTGCAGCACTTTTACAGCATCATCTTTCAGGATTTGAAATAGCTCAACTGGAATTCCATCACCTCCACTAGCTTTGTTCATAGTGATGCTTTCTAAGGCCCACTTGACTTCACATTCCAGGATGTCTGGGTCTAGGTAAGTGTTCACACCATCGTGATTATCTGGGTCGTGAAGATCTCTTTTGTACAGTTCTTCTGTGTATTCTTGCCACCTCTTCTTAATATCTTCTGCTTCTGTTAGGTCCATACCATTTCTGTCCTTTATCAAGCCCATCTTTGCATGAAATGTTCCCTTGGTATCTCTAATTTTCTTGAAGAGATCCCTAGTCTTTCCCATTCTGTTGTTTTCCTCTATTTCTTTGCATTGATCGCTGAAGACAAGGCTTTCTTTTTTTTTTTTTTTTTTTTTTAGATTTTACAATTTTTTTTCTTTTTTTATTTTTAAACTGTACAAAATTGTATTAGTTTTGCCAAATATCAAAATGAATCTGCCCTAGGTATACATGTGTTCCCCATCCTGAACCCTCCTGCCTCCTCCCTCCCCATACCATCCCTCTGGGTGGTCCCAGTGCACTAGCCCCAAGCATCCAGTATCATGCATTGAACCTGGACTGGCAACTCGTTTCATATATGATATTTTACATGTTTCAATGCCATTCTCCAAAATCTTCTCACCCTCTCCCTCTCCCACAGAGTCCATAAGACTGTTGTATATATCAGTGTCTCTTTTGCTGTCTCATACACATGGTTATTGTTACCATCTTTCTAAATTCCATATATATGCATTAGTATACTGTATTGGTGTTTTTCTTTCTGGCTTACTTCACTCTGTATAAAAGCTCCAGTTTCATCCACCTTAATTCCACTGCTGGGCATATACACTGAGGAAGCCAGAAGGGAAAGAGACACGTGTACCCCAGTGTTCATCGCAGCACTGTTTATAATAGCCAGGACATGGAAGCAACCTAGATGTCCATCAGCAGATGAATGGATAAGAAAGCTGTGGTACATATACACAATGGAGTATTACTCAGCCATTAAAAAGAATACATTTGAAGCAGTTCTAATGAGACAAGGCTTTCTTATCTCTTCTTGCTATTCTTTGGGACTCTGCATTCAGATGCTTATATCTTTCCTTTTCTCTTTTGCTTTTCACTTCTCTTCTTTTCACAGCTATTTGTATGGCCTCCCCAGACAGCCATTTTGCTTTTTTGCGTTTCTTTTCCATGTGGATGGTCTTGATCCCTGTCTCCTGTACAATGTCACGAACCTCATTCCATAGTTCATCAGGCACTCTATCTATCAGATCTAGGCCCTTAAATCTATTTCTCACTTCCACTGTATAATCATAAGGGATCTGATTTAAGTCATACCTAAATGGTTAGTGGTTTTCCCTACTTCCTTCAATTTAAGTCTGAATTTGGCAATAAGGAGTTCATGGTCTGACTCACAGTCAGCTCCTGGTCTTGTTTTTTGCTGACTGTATAGAGCTTCTCCATCTTTGGCTGCAAAGAATATAATCAGTCTGATTTTGGTGTTGACCATCTGGTGATGTCCATGTACAGAGTCTTCTCTTGTGTTGTTGGAAGAGGGTGTTTGTTATGACCAGTGCATTTTCTTGGCAAAACTCTATTAGTCTTTGCCCTGCTTCATTCCGTATTCCAAGGCCAAATTTGCCTGTTACTCCAGGTGTTTCTTGACTTCCTACTTTTGCATTCCAGTCCCCTATAATGAAAAGGACATCTTTTTTGTGTGTTAGTTCTAAAAGGTCTTGTAGGTCTTCATAGAACTGTTCAACTTCAGCTTCTTCAGTGTTACTGGTTGGGTCATAGACTTGGATTACTGTGATATTGAATGGTTTGCCTTGGAAACGAACAGAGATCATTCTGTCATTTTTGAGATTGCATCCAAGTACTGCATTTTGGACTCTTTTGTTGACCATGCTGGCTACTCCATTTCTTCTGAGGGATTCCTGTACACAGTAGTAGATATAATGGTCATCTGAGTTAAATTCACCCATTCCAGTCCATTTTAGTTCACTGATTCCTAGAATGTCGACATTCACTCTTGCCATCTCTTGTTTGACCACTTCCAATTTGCCTTGATTCATGGACCTGACATTCCAGGTTCCTATGCAATATTGCTGTTTACAGCATTGGACCTTGCTTCTATCACCAGTCACATCCACAACTGGGTATTGTTTTTGCTTTGGCTCCATCCCTTCATTCTTTCTGGAGTTATTTCTCCACTGATCTCCAGTAGCATACTGGGCACCTACTGACCTGGGAAGTTCCTCTTTCAGTATCCTATCATTTTTCCTTTTCATACTGTTCATGGGGTTCTCAAGGCAAGAATACTGAAGTGGTTTGCCATTCCCTTCTCCAGTGGACCACATTCTGTCAGATCTGTCCACCATGACCCACCCATCTTGGGTTGTCCCACGGGCATGGCGTAGTTTCATTGAGTTAGACAAGGCTGTGGTCCTAGTGTGATTAGATTGACTAGGTTTCTGTGAGTATGGTTTCAGCGTGTTTGCCCTCTGATGCCCTCTTGCAGCACCTACCGTCTTACTTGGGTTTCTCTTACCTTTGGGCGTGGGGTATCTCTTCATGGCTGCTCCAGCAAAGCACAGCCATTGCTCCTTACCTTGGACAGGGGGTATCTCCTCACCGCCGCCCTTCCTGACCTTCAACGTGGGATAGCTAGGTAACAGAAAAGTGTGGGTTGGTACCGTGGTGCTCTGCATTCCACCACCTGCCACAGTTATGCTCCCATGGTTACAAAATTAAATGTAATCTAGTTATGGTCATAAGAATCAACTGATATTTTGTTTAATGACAGTTATTTCTTAATGCCTTTCTTTCCAGATCTTCTATCTCTGTTTCACCACTACAGCTTGTGATATGCCCTCTTTTTGGAAATATCTGTTGCTGCGTAGACAGTCTCAGAATGCACTTGTGGCTAGGAATTTCTAGGCACTCCATCTAGAAATATGAAAGAACTAAGGACTAGAAGTTGGATTTGGAGGCACCCCTACGAAGGCATTTATTACAGAGTATACACAGATAGAATCCATTCTTTAGGACAATAATGAGTCCTATCCATTCAGGTTGTTGAAGCTGAGCCTGGGACACTCTTGGTAGGAATACCCAAAGTTTACACAAAAATAAATAGGGACTAGCGGGATGGATATTTGTTAAATGATTGACTTCAAGGCTTATAGTTAGTTTCTAACCTAAATGGCTCTTCAGTAGGAAAATATAGGTTCCAACAAGCCATTCTACATTTTATATAAATCCTCTATCCTTCAAAGGGGTTTGAAAGTGCCAGAAGGCTGCACATGATTGCTCTGTGCTCCATCAGAGGAGGTCTGAAGTTACCTGTCTCATTCTCCTTTTTCCTCCTAATCCAGGCTGTTCTTTCAGGATCATATGAGATTCTAGTTATTATGTCAAAATCTACTAGCCTCCCTCATCAGGGGAAATAGATGTGATAACAAGTTCCTGGGAGTGTAAGTTGCTCTTGAGCAGAGGGGTTTATGAGGATGGTTTGGGAAAAAAGGGGTATGAGTATGAGACAAATCATACATTCTTAAGAAGGACAGATAAAATTATAACAAGGTAAACTAGGTGAAGGGATTGGAAAAGAATGATCAGCCTAGAAAGATCCATGACTCGGCCCTGGTGTGGACGGACGTGGGATGAGGACAGCTGTATGCATGCAGGAAGGGTGACTTTCAGAGAGGGGGGTGATAGTGTTTTGCATCTTCAACAGGACTGGCTAGCAGGCTCACAGACATGCCATTGTTAAGTCTGTATTATGCATTAGAGCTTTAGCAGATCGGTTTTGAACAAAGTTGTGAGTCGAGTGGTTTTTTGTGGCGGGCAGATGGTATGGTTGATGTATGGGGGCTGTATTTCAATGGAATATTATCATAGAAAAGTCCTTTCTAAACCTGAAATGATTCTCTGATGCTGAAAGTAGGAGTTAAAAAGCAAGTAATAATACAGAGGTCCTTTAACAGCTCTCTTCTGTAACACCTCGTCTTTACTGATGTATTCATTCTGTATTCTTTTCAGTATGTCTTCTGGAAGAGATAAATTTTGCCATTAAATTATGAGCCTGAAAGCCATAAGGGTGGGAGCACATTCTCACCTACGCCAACTGTCGATTATACTTGGCAATCCCTTTTAACAGAAGGTGCTTCTACGGCCCATTCTGGAAAAATTTTCCTCACTTTTAACTATTAATGAAGCCTTAGAGGCCCCTTTTTCTAACTTGATGTTTTTGATAGAATACACATTTTGTTTTTCTTAAGATATTTTGAGATTTTTATCCTCACAGCCTGTTCCACAGAAATCAATTAAGCTTTGTTTTTTGACATGATAGAAACGCATGGACTTTGCATGTCACATAGACCTGATTTTAAATCCTAGCTCCGCTGCTTAGTGGCCACGTTTCCATCTCAGCAAGTTGTACTTGCTCTTTTTTTCCACTCCAAATCTCTGTCTGGTTCTTTTCTTCATATCATGCATGTGTGTCTATTCACTTCCTAGCTTCCTACCCTGTTTAGGTTTCTTCCTAGTTCTTACCATACTTGGTACATTATTTGTTGTGTTCGTTTTTTGTACTCTTTTATTGTCTATTCCTCCCCTAGAATGATGTCTGCCATGAAGCACATGCTCAGTTCAGTTCAGTCACTCAGTCATGTCCAACTTTTTGGACCCCATGGACTGCAGCACATCAGGTGTCCCGGTCCATCATCAACTTGCTCAAAATCATGTCTCATGTCCATCAAGCCGGTGATGCCATCCAACCATCTCATCCTCTGTCATCGCTCTCTCCTCCTGCATTCAGTCTTTCCCGGCTTCAGGGTCTTTTCCAGTGAGTCAGTTCTTTGCATCAGGTGGCCAAAGTACTGGAGCCTCAGCTTCAGCATTGGACCTTCAAGTGAATGTTCAGGGTTGATTTTAAGATTGACTGGTTTGATCTCCTTGCAGTCCAAGGGACTCTCAGGTCTTCTCTAATACCACAGTTCAAAAGCATCAGTTCTTTGGTGTTCAGCTTTCTTTATGGTCCAACTCCCACATCCATACATGACTACAGGAAAAACCATAGCTTTGACTAGACAGACCTTTGTTGGCAAAGTAATGTCTCTGCTTTTTAATATGCTGTCTAGGTTGGTCATAGCTTTTCTTCCATGGAGCAAGCATCTTTTAATTTCATGGCTGCAGTCACCATCTGCAGTGATTTTGGAGCCCAAGAAAATAGTCTGTCACTGTTTCCATTGTTTCCCCATCTATTTGCCATGAAGCAATGGGACCAAATGCCATACTCTTTGGTTTTCTGAATGTTGAGCCAAGTTTCTCAGTCTCCTCTTTCACTTCATCAAGAGGCTGTTTAGTTCCTCTTTGCTTTCTGCCATAAGGGTGGTGTCATCTGCATATCTGAGGTTATTGATATTTCTCCTGGAAATCTTGATTCCAGTTATGCTTCATCCAAGCAGGCATTTTGCATGATGTACTCTGCATATAAGTTAAATAAGCAGGGTGACAGTATACAGCCTTGATGTACTCTTTTCCCAATTTGGAACCAGTCTGTTGTTCCATGTCTGGTTCAAACTTTCTTCTTGACCTGAATACAGATTTTTCAGGAAGCAGGTAAGGGGGTCTGGTATTCCCATCTCTTGAAGAATTTTCCACAGTTTGTTGTGATCCACACAGTCAAAGGCTTTAGCATAGTCAATGAAGCAGAAGTAGATGTTTTTCTGGAATTCTCTTGCTTTTTGTATGATCCAGTAGATGTTGGAAATTTGATCTCTTATTTCCTCTGCCTTTTCTAAATCCAGATTGAACACCTGGAAGTTCTAGGTTCACATGCTGTTGAAACCTAGCTTGGAGAATTTTGAGCATTACTTTGCTAGCGTGTGAGATGAGTACAGTTGTGCGGTAGTTTGAACATTCTTTGGCATTGCTTTTCCAGTCTTGTGGTCACTGCTGAGTTTTCCAAATTTGCTGGCATATCAAGTGCAACACTTTCAAAGCATCATCTTTTAGGTTTTTAAATAGCTCAGCTGGAATTCCATCATCCCCACTAGCTTTGTTCATAGTAAATCTTCCTAAGGCCCTCTTGACTTTGCACTCCAGGATGTCTGGCTTTAGGTGGGAGATCACAGCATCATGGTTATCTGGGTCATGAAGATCTTTTTTGTATAGTTCTTCTGTGTATTCTGTCCTTTATGGTGCCCATCTCTGCATGAAATGTTCTCTTGATATCTCTAATTTTCATGAAGAGGTCTCTAGTCTTTCCCATTCTATTGTTTTCCTCTATTTCTTTGCATTGATCACTTAAGAAGGCTTTCTTGTCTCTCCTTGCTATTCTTTGGAACTCTGCATTCAGATGGATATATCTTTCCTTTTCTCCCTTGCGTTTTGCTTCTCTTCTTTTTTCAGCTATGTGTAAGCCCTCCTCAGACAACCATTTTGCCTTTTTGCATTTCTTTTTCTTGGGGATGGTTTTGATCACTGCCTCCTGTACACTGTTACGAACCTCCATCTGTAGTTCTTCAGGCACTCTATCAGATCTAATCCCTTGAATCTAATCCCATGAATCAAATCATGAGGGATTTGATTTAGATCATACCTGAATGGCCTAGTGGTTTTCCCTACTTTCTTTAACTCTGAATTTTGTAATAAGTTCATGATCTGAGCCACACAGTCAGCTCCTGGTCTTGTTCTTGCTGACTGTATAGTGCTTCTCCATCTTTGGCTGTGGAGAATATAATCAATCTGATTTCTGTATTGACCATCTGGTGATGTCCATGTGTAGAGTGTTCTCTTGTGTTGTTGGAGACTCTAAATTTGCTCACTAAATCCTTATTAAATAGATAGATAAAAGAGTGAATTGATGACTTTGAGCAACTTAGAAACTTTCTCTGAGCCTCAGTTTCTGTTTTCCATTCATCAAAGGAAATTTAATATTCCTCAAAGTATTGCAGTAAGGATTAAATGACATGCTTCAGTGCACCTAGCATAGTGCCTGGCACATCATAATATATTCAGGACAGTTTTTTCCTTCCCCTGGTGATAGATGATTCCTTTACAATGTTTATATAATGGATGCTTGAGAATCTTTATTACTGAGAATGAGATGGATGAAACTGGAACCTATTATACAGAGTGAAGTAAGCCAGAAAGAAAAACACCAGTACAGTATACTAACGCATATATATGGAATTTAGAAAGATGGTAACAATAACCCTGTGTACGAGACAGCAAAAGAGACACCAATGTATAGATCAGTCTTATGGACTCTGGGGGAGAGGGAGAGGGAGAGGGTGGGGAGATTTGGGAGAATAACATTGAAACATGTATAATATCATGTATGAAATGAGTCGCCAGTCCAGGTTCGATGCACGGTACTGGATGCTTGGGGCTGGTGCACTGGGACGACCCAGATGGAGGGTAGGGGAGGGAGGAGGGAGGAGGGTTCAGGATGGGGAACACGGGTATACCTGTGGCGGATTCATTTCCATATTTGGCAAAACTAATACAATATTGTAAATTTTAAAAATAAAATAAAAAAAAAACTGATATCTGATGATAGCAAAGGACCAAAGTCATTAAAAAAACCAAAAATCTCAATGGTTCCAGTGGGTCATCAAGCAACAGAAAGAAAAATAGCTCAATGAAAATTGGCAGGAATATTTTGCAAGATATGGCTACTGGGAGAAAACTTCATGGTCTTTGGTTTTCAGATTTCCTCCTGTTATGATTCAGGTAAGATTAGTTCAGAGAGGTTAGGTCACTTGTCAGGTTATTAGTAGCAGAGTTAGGGCTGGAACATATATGCTTGAGACTTGGTTTGTGCTCTTGCCTCCTACACGTCACTTGCCTCCAAACACAAATTGATTCAAACTAGTTTCAGAATTTAGAAACTTTGCAGATGGAAAATGTTAATCACTGGTTTCAGATTCTTGGCTGATTCCAGCTTTCTAACTCTTCAGTTATAAACATGTCTTAACTTTTGTCATAATAGCACCTTAATAAAAATAAAGAGTTGAAAACATATTTTCTTTTACTAAATTAGGTGACCTCTTCAAAATGTTATTTGTAGATTTAAATTTATTTTGTGGGAAACAATAAAGAAGACATATGAAAATAAGGAGAAAACATGCAAGATGAAACTAACAACATAGTGTTGGAAATGCCTTAAAATCAAATTTAGTTTCAAATCAGAGACTTAGAGTCTGAAAGTGCCAACACCAATCAGTAAATGTGAAAAGATGAGGTAAAGCTATATGAATAGGATCTGAAACTGTGGTAGAAAATAACCTCAATAATAAAAAAGTGTGATTTAAAATCTCACTTTTAATTTTTTAGAAATGGATAATTTTCTGTTAAATTTGATTTGTTCTATAATAAAAGCTTATTTAATAAGTTTAAAGTAATTAGTCATGGTTTGGCTAAATCAGCTTTACAGAAAGATTAAAAATGTATATTCAACAGTCACATTTTCCATGCAGCTTATTCTGGGTGGACTCATAATAGATGTTTTTTTTAAACCTAGTTCTTAAGAATGAGCTAATTTTTTTTTTTTTCTAATAGGCTTCTAATAGCTTTGCTGGCTGAAGTTATATTTTGATGAGGTTTCTCCAGGAACAAATTTAGTCATTAAATTCCTCCTTACATCCCTTCTCCATCCCTCTAGTTTTCCCTTCTCTTTCATATCTGTCTCTTTTTCTTGCTCCCTCTCTTCTCTCTCTCCTTTCTCTTTCTTCATACCTCCTCCCTCTCCCATGCCATGCTTCCTTCCATTTCCATAATCATCTCATTGCCTTTTCTTTCTCTCTCTCTTTTTTTTCATGGACCCAAGTGAACTTGAAAAAATTATATAAATAAGAGTCTCGACCTTGAAAAAACTACATTGGCAAGCCTTGTGATTTGAAATATGCTGTATTTTTTATGGGCTTCCCTGGTGGCTCAGATGGTAAAGAATCTGCCTGCAATGTGGGAGACCTGGGTTCAATCCCTGGAGAAGGAAATGGCAACCGATTCCAGTATTCTTGCCTGGAAAATTCCAGGAACAGAGGAACCTGGGGGGCTACAGTCCATGGGGTTGCAAAGAGTTGGACATGACTGAGCGACTAAGCACAGCACAGCACATACTTTTTATTAGAGATGGGTGTGATCTTAGATACAAAGTATAGTATGTTACACGAATGGTCTTGGTTCTTCTCTGTAGCTACATTCTTTGCCTTGTGACTATAAAGTTGTATTCCTTGAAAAGGTAGAGATATATTCCCCACCCTTTTACTTTATTTTGGCCATGTGACTTTCTCTGGCCAATAGAATGAGGCTGAGATGATGCTATACCACTTCCAAGTCTGAGACCTAAGAGGCCTTAGATGTTTCTGTTTTGCTTTTTTGTACCTCAGTCATTACCAGAAGATAATACCCAGACCGTTCTTTTGGTCCTGGAAAGAGGATGAGAGACATGGTGGAGCATAACTGAAACTGCTTGGTGGTGTTTCAGAGGGCTCCAAGGAACTCCAGGCCTTTTTGTCTCAGTGCAGAAAGAATTCAGTGAGAGGCAAAGTGATGAATAAATGATTTATTGGAACAGGGTGCTTGTGAGACTTACAAATGACCAAGGGAGAGGGTGCTGTTCACAGAGAGCTTAGTGGGCTACAGTTTTATACTCAAAGGAAAAGTGGGGAGAGGGAAAAGGGCACCTCCTTCCTCATTCTTGAGTAGATAATCATGCCTCCATCATCAACTCCTCCTCCAGGTTGGGCATGGGAGTTTCCTTGTACATACATGAGATCAAGCCAGAACTATCATGGCACTATGGAAAAATTATTTCAGGTCTCAGTACAGTGAGGGTCTTTACTTTGAAGTGTCACCTTTTCATGTATTATTATTCTTTTATGTGTGCAGAGAGCACATCCTAAGAGTCATTAACTTACCGAGCTCACTGGGCAGGATGTAGGTCTTATATCACCGATGTTTGATTGTTTGGGGGCATGTCTCGTGTTTCTGCTGCATGGGTTTTGATGCTGAGCTAGCCTGCTTGGTTTTGTGGTTAAACTAACCTGCTTTCTGGAATAATCATTAATTTACAGGGGTCTCCCATGTTTTTTCTTTATTTACAATTCTCTTGTAGGATTAACTACTTAATCATCTACTTTGCCCCTTTTCTCTGTCCCTGTCATAACCACCCAAACAAGTCAAGCCTCAGTCAGCTGACCCCTCAGTTGACACACAAATATTTGAGCTAAACATATGCTTATTGTTATGTACCTCGGGTATTTGGTGGTTGTTTGTTACACAGCATTATTGTAGTAACGGGAAATTGATAGACTATCCATCTCAGTGTCTTTCATTTTGAACATGTGGAGACTGAGACCCAGATAAGTCTAGTGTTAAAGTTGTAGTAACATGTCTGAAACTAGAACTCAGAACTCCAGGTAGCTAGCTGGACCTATGCTTGGCCAATAAATTGTGTCTTGCTACAAAGTGAATTTACAAACTCCCCGAATTCTTAATGTAATACCTTTTTACTAAACTTCTGTTAGCGCCTCCTTATTATTTATTTAACTAATTTGAACTGATCATTTCAGCAGTAAGTTGGGTTAACTGTCAATTTATTATAAAAGACAGAAAACAGAAAGCAGTATCATATTGTTAAGGCTTGTCAATCTTGCTGTGGGGGGTGTGTGTGTGTGTGTGTGTGATAAGAAAACTTGTCACCATAGCTATCATTAGCTGAGTAATTACTATAATTAAGTTGTACTCCAAGAATTGTGGAAAGTACTTTTAATTCATTATCTCATTTGGTTTATACCATAGATTAACAAATTATGGCCTGCAACCAACTCCTGTCTGCTGCCTGTTTTTGTAAATAAAGTTTTACAGGAACATAGTCATGTTCACTTTTTAATGTGTTGCCTACATCTACTTCTGTGCTACAGTGGCAGAGTTAAGTAGTTGTGGCAGAGACTGGCCTACAAAGTTGAAAATATTTGCTGTCTGGCTATTTACAGAAAAAGTCTGTTAACACATGGTCTTGAGTGCGTGCATCTATCTGACTCTTTGCAACCCCATGGGGTGTAGCCTATCAGGCTCCTCTGTCCATGGGATTCTCCAGGCCATGGAGCGGGTTGCCATGGCCTCCTCCAGGGGATCATTCCAACCCAACCCAGGATTGAACATATCTTCTGTGTCTCCTGCATTGTAGGCAGATTCTGTACTGCTGAGCCACTGCAGAAGCCCAATAATTTTTTCAAGTGTGATCTGTGAATCCTAGGGTTTCCTAAGTAGGTCTGTGAGGTCAGAGTTATTTTCATGACAAACTAAGACATTCTTGCCTTAGTCTCTGTGTTGACATTTGAACTAATGGCAGGTATAATTGCTGTCACTTTAGGGTCAATTGAGGTACTGGTGCTACATTGTAATAGTCATCATATTTGTCAAGTACCCACAGTAAACAGAAAAGTCAGTTTTACTTCAGATGTCTTGATGAAGCAACAGAAATTAATTTTTATTAAATTTTGACGAAGTAAACATCGTTTTACTCTTCTAGGTAGTGAAATGGGATGTGTGAGTAAAGTGCTTCTGTTGCACACTGAAGCATGATGTTTGTCTGAAGGGAAAGCCCTTGTGTAACTGAGTTGGGAGCTAAACTCACTGTTTTTTTTTTTTTTCACAGAACACAAGTTACTTGAGAAAAAGTAAAAATTTTTACTTTTACTTGAAAAGAGTTGGTCTTACTGATTTTTCCAGCTGAAGTATTTGGCAGACATTTTCTTTAAAATGGAAGAAGTGAAACAGTTCTTGAAACTGTTTCAAGAACAAATGACAGTATTTTTTGTCAATGATGAAAGTCAAGCTTTCAAGTGAAAGTTAACCTTGGGAAAACTTGCCTCTGCTACCTTGAGACTGACAGCTTTCTAGTCCTTAAAAGGCTTTTATGGTGAGCTTAGTGGTGATGTTAATGAATGTGATTTATTTATTTGTTATTTATTTAGCCATAGCAAAAGGCAATGGGTCAGTATTTGAAAGATCTGTGTAACTTAGTAAACTAGTATTTTAAAATGACCCATGAATAATGTTACAAATTCATACATGAGTAAAAGATCTTTTCAAAGTGTAAGATATTCCAATGTATCCTCAAGTAACAGAATAATAAGTTCATTGGTGTGATTTTTGATTCTACATGATGACTAACCTTTAACAAACCACCACTTTTGAGTTTTGGTGTGTAATCAAATGACAAATCCATGATTATCTGAAAAGAATATTAAGATACTCCTCTCTTTTCTAACTACACATTTGTAGTTGGTTTTATTTTCTTCATATACATCAACCAAAGTAGCATGTCACAACAAATTGAATGCAGCAGATATGTGAATCCACTTATTTTTCATTAAACCAGACATTTAAATAATTATAAAAATGTAGAGCTCTTCTCACTTAATTTTTTTTTTTTTAATCCAATAGCATTGACTTTTATTCATTCACGTTAAGTCACCTGAAATGGTATCTGTTGCATTTAAATGCTCATTAATGTAAATGGCTGAACAAATCCATTTTAATGGATATTCAATCCATTAAAAAAACTCAATATCCCACATGGTTAAAGTCACTTCAACATAGCCTCATGACAACTCCCACACCAAAACAGTACTTTATTTTGTAAATTTTGACCCATTATTACTCCCATGTTATGGTCTTTTCAGCTGTCAAGCGTACAAGGTGAAGAAAAAATTTAGTTAGATGGGGGTTGCACCTGGAAAATAAATTTCTTAAACTCCATATACATGTTTCAAATCTGCTGGGTCCCAAGTCCATCTATGAACTCCCAGGCTGCCAGTATCATGTGCAGCATACTAAAGCTACACTATCTGAATAGCTTATTAATTCTGCATAAATCAGGTCAACCAATGTGTCAACCTGTAACAGACTGCGCATTTTTAACTGAACATGGCAAAATATTCACTCTCTTGAACTTTACATCATCTTTGATGTCAAACAATGAGGCAAATCCCAACAGTATATACAAAAAACAGCTTTGCGTTTACAAAAGATTGTTTCCCATACTGATTAATCCAGGCAGCTAACTCATTGGTTTATGCAACTTTATTGAAGAAAAATAAATCAATTACTAGCAGAGCTATTAGTTGGTCACTCATCCATTGACAACTTGCATCATTTATTCAGTGCTATATTAAACAGTGTATTGGAAGATAGATTAACTAATAGCTCCAAGCCTCCTAACAATTTAAATGAAAATTACAAAATGTTTTGAGACCCTATTTTGGAATACAAAGGGTGTTTGACTTCCAATTTCCATTCTCTGTAGAACAAGAACAGGTCATTCCTTTATTGACATGCATAAAATACATCACATTTTCTGTTCTGCTGATGCTATAAATTCAATACCAATTCTCCAGCCATATCAGTTATGAGCATAAAGTATATCATGTAACCTCAAATCTCTAACAGTGGAAGGCTTAAAAAAGAATGGACGCTGTTAGAATAATGCTGCTTCCTTTGATGTGACAACTCAGCATCCATCTCCCTCCCTCTCAGATGATTCTTCAGCATGTTAGAGCAGTGAGGAATGGTTTTAGTCTCATAAGCAAGTTAGAGTGAAGACATTGGCCACATAATACACATGCTCCATTTTTTTAAAAAAATTCTGAATCTTGGGCAACTGTTCTCTTGTAACTACTTTACAGTTTCTAAAAGCAGTTATTGTCCAAAGCTGGAAGAACTTAAGTCTTCTCAGATGAGCATGTGAATGAATGGAGGGAGGTAAACAAAAAATAAAATTAAAAAAGATGAGGTCTGATAGGGGAGCAGCCGGATAAGAAAATCAAAAAAGGAACAGTAATTTAAAGTTTATTCCAGCTATAATGCAGGTTATTCTGACTTTAAGGTAGCATCACATGGCATACTTCTGAGTCCATTCCCGAGATATTCTGTTGTACTTATCTCTGTCTGTTTTATACATCCGTGCAATCTCTGGCACTAGGGGGTCATCTGGGTTTGGATCACATAGCAGTGAACAAATGGATAAAAGAACTTTAGAAATAGTTAAAGCAGGAGACCACTGTGATCTTAGAATATCGAGACAAATGCTGCCATTACTGTTAATATTTGGATGATAAATTCTTGTTGTAAATGCAACCTTAGGTGGTTTGAAGGGGTAGTCTGTAGGAAAATGAATTGTCAAAAAGAATACACCGCCTTGATAAGGGCTGTCATTAGGTCCCATAATTGTGGCTTGCCAATGAAACATATCATCCCCAACTGGACCTGCAGAACATTGTGCTGGAGGGTCACGGGCCAAATCACTAAGTTCCTTATTAATCCGTTTCAGCGCCATAGTCTGTGCTTTTCATCTGGCTCCTCACTATTTCGGTGTGTGCTTGAAGGTCCCGCCAAACTCTTGATTATCCCGGTGGCTGGGAAGGATTGACTCTTCGTCTCACACCAGCTCTGCCAGACACAGGCGCTTGGTATTGAGGAGGCGGATCTCGCGAGAACCTCGAGGCTGGTAACCCTTACTTAATTTTTTGAAGATACAGTTTTTTTTTCCATAAAAACTTCTTTATGTTCACGTGTAATAGGGATAATTTTAGTGAATAAATAGTTTTTTTAAGAGAAGGTTTATTCCGAGAGGAAACATACTCCATAGACAGAGTGTGGGCCATCTTAGGAGGCAGGGGAGGCCTAAATGTCTTTTAAATGCTCAGCTTAAATTTTTGTGGTGGTAAGGATCAGTAGATGCACGAAACATAAATAAAAGCTCTTAAGAATTCTTAATAATTTTTGAGTAAAAAGAGGTCCTGATATTAAAAAGTGTGAGAACAAGTGTAACATATGTACAGCTATTATCCCTATTTTATGGATGATGGAACTGGCTTAGAGATACTAGGTAACTTGCTCAAGGTCAAATAATTTCTGTAGAGCTAAGATTCAGACTCCAGAAGAATGACTCCAGAACTTATATTTGTCACCACTGAAAATGCCTTCTGGTATTTCAGGATTTAGAAAGCTCAGGAAACTCAGGACAGTGGTGTCTCGCCCCACCACCACTGCCCGCCCCCTCATACTCACAGAACGGGATTTTCTAAGCTCACTTTTTTTTTCATCCTTGTTTCTTCTCAGTTCTGAAAACATGGGCCAGTGTATCTGCAAAACTGCATTTAATAAAGTTAGGTAAAACACAGTCCACGGAAAGAAAATGTGGAGAGAAAATGGCTTTAGACCTAGCTGGGTAAGACTTTTCACTTGCTGCTTTAAAAGGAGACAGAAAGAAGGCATAACTGGGGAGTCTAAGGAAGGTTGGCTGAGTTAACCAGAGTAGATGGCAGGAAGATTGACCCAAGGACTGGATTTTGTCCTCATCCACCTCTTACATCAGGAATAGCCCAGAGATGATACTTCTGCATCTTGGTCCATGGCAAACCTTGGTAACTGGTCAAAACTCTCTTTCTCATTGAGTTTAGAGGAAGCCCTGGTTTCCTTCTCAAGACCAAGTCCTACACACTCACTCCTTTGAAAGGATGTGGCATATATTATGAAACCTTACCACAATCCTAACTTTATGTTGTAACCTCATCTCAAACACAGAACCTGTCAAGAAGTTTTGTATGGTTCATTCCTAGTCCTAGAAAAACAACTGGCATATCTGTGAAGTTTTCACTGGTTGCATTCACTAGAAAAGGTTTGCATAGTTTTCCTCCTATACATGTAAAATTGAACCCTCTTTTTTCATCTAAACCTTAAAGACACAGAATATGTAATAGTTATTAGGTTGGTACAAACATTGTTGCAGTTTCAGATCATGAATTTTAAATCATTATAACTAGGCTCATTTTTATTAATCAAAATATGAACCACTACAGTCAGCACATTTTTGCCAATGAGAAGTACGTTTGCTTATTCCCGTGGTGCATAAATCTGTGCTTTGGTACTCAGTGAACTCTCGGAAAGCATCTTCTGCCTCCTGCTGGTTGTGGAAGCATTTTCCCTGCCAAAAGCTGTCAAGATGCTTGAAGAGGTGGTAGTCGGTTGGCGAGAGGTCAGGTGAATATGGCGTATGAGGTAGAACTTCATAATCCAACTCTTTCAACTTTTGAAGCGTTGGTTGTGCAACGTGCCATCAAACTTGTCATGGAGAAGAATTGGGCTCTTTCTGTTGACCAGTGCTGGCTGCAGGCATGGCAGTTTTGGGTGCATCTCATTGATCTGCTAAGCATACTTCTCAGTTGTAATGGTGTCTTTGGGATTTAGAAAGCTGTAGTGGATTAGATGGGCAGTAGACCACCAAACAGTGACCAGGACATTTTTGGGTTCAAGTTTGGCTTTGGGAAGTGCTTTGGAGCTTCTTCTCAGTCCAGCCACTGAGCTGGTCATCACCAGCTGTCATATAAAATCCACTTTTCATTGTACATCACAATCTGACTGAGAAATGGTTCGTTGTTGTTGCAGAGAATAAGAGAAGATGACAGTTCAAAACGATGATTTTTTTTTTTTTTTGGTCAGCTCATGAGGCACCTACTTATTGAGCTTTTTCACCTTTCCAGTTTTCTTCAAATGCTGAATCACTGTAGAATGGTTGATGTTGAGTTTTTCAGCAACTTCTTGTGTAGTTGTTAGAGGATCAGCTTCGATGATGGTTCTCAGTTGGTCATTGTCAACTTCTGATGGCCAGCCATTATACTCCTCATTTTCAAGGCTCTCATCTCCTTTGCAAAGCTTCTTGAACCACCGTTGCACTGTTTGTTCATTAGCAGTTCTTAGGCCAAATGTGTTGTTGATATTGCAAGTTGTCTCTGCTGCTTTATGACCCATTTTGAACTTGAGTATGAAAATTGCTCGAATTTGCTTTTTGTCTAACATCATTTCCATAGACTAAAACAAATATAAAATACATAGCAAGTAATAAAAAAATCATTAAAATGATATATAAATGCACATTTATTTAGGAATGTATTCAATAGCAAAAGGCAGATTTCAACAATGCAAAACCACAGTTACTTTCCCACCAACCTAATAATAGCATGAGTTATGAATTCAGATTATCTGGATTTGATGTTTTAGTGATATTGTTAGGATTATTTGACTTAATAAAGTAAAATGCATCTAACGGTACTCAGCTTATAGTAATGTGTAGTGAATATTAGCTATTTTTGACTATTACAATGGCAGGTTCCTTATTTAGGAAAATGGTAATTGTTTAAAATGAGGGCTTACAGATTGCCAGCTCCAGCAGCAGGAGGATCAGGTATCCTGAATTATCCCCTGGTTGAAAATAACCAAAATAGATGAATGGAATATAAAGAATATTTAAAAACCACTTCTCTGAGCAAGAAAGGAAGGAAGACATTTGCAGAAGTTGAAAATTAACTGAAAGTGGGAACCTTGAAGGCAAATGAATACCGAGCAGATTTCATTTGAAGTTATTTGACAAACCTTGATGACCCTGAGGTTTTATTTTGATGGATAGACAGGACTTAGAAGGCAAGAGGTAAAGTGTAAGATTGGCTAACTTGGGGGCTCTCATAAGAAACCCAAAGCTCAGTTTGAGATTAATCTCAAAATGAACCTGCCATGTGGAATGGAACAATAAGGAAACTTGTCTGATGTGACCATGATTTGAATGGAGGGAAAAAATTCTCTCTTAAGATTTTATAGCCATAAGCCAATCTTTTATGGGGTTTGAGTGTGAGTGAAAAGTCTGAGTTGCAAAAAGAAATGGTGAGCAAATAGATTATTAAATAAGAACAAGCATCGTATAAAACAGCAACAATAATAATAATGTCTAACTGGTTAGACAAATACAAGATAGGACCAAAATACTAGATAATCATAGAATTTAAATTCAAGGAGTGATGCTGGTAAAGGTTGAAACATTGTAGGATACATGTAGTGTTCCTGAGAAGGCTAAAGTATTTATTAAATTCAGAGCTTGCTAAGTTTGCATGTTAAAAAAAATCTAGATTAACCACAAAAAGAATAGATACCAAAACATTCTCCCTTTCTTGAATACTTCTTGAAATTCTTCTCAGGTATGATAATTTGGCACATAAGTATTACTACCCAAGTCCCTGCAGTTAGATCATAGGGAGAAACAAAAGTTTTCACAGCATAAAATATTCACTAATGAATTGGCTAATAGTGGAAATAGTCCACACATATATATCCTTCCTCGTCTTTTCTAAGTCCATGATTGTGAATATTTGAATGCAGAATAAACTGATGAGTAAAACTGCAAATCTTGTAAGAGAGTCAAGATACTTAAGAAGTCTCTGTCAACTACAGATAGGCATTTGCCAAGGGCAGTTGTCATCTGCCTCTGTGGGGATTGAATCCGGCACTGCTGCAGCTGTTGACCTTCAACACGCCATGAAAGGAGTTCAGTGTGGAGAGCTGGAATGAGGCACTTTGTGCTCCAGGAAAACTGGCGGGACAGGTCTTTAGACAGATATTTTCAGGAACTTATTTTATGAGCCCAGTCCTTGCCTCTCTTCATATCTAGAAAAGCACTACATCTTCATGGTGGCATCAGCTCCTTGTGACTAGCAGAAAACCTTTTGTAAGGTAAGAGATTAATTGCATGAACTTCCTCTTCACCAAAATCACATGTATTGACCTTCCATCCCTCTACCTCTTTGGAGCAATTTCTCAGAGCTGTGTGAGGTGCTGTCTCCTGGACTGCAGTCCTCATTTCCCCCCAAATAAAACTTAACTCAAAACTTTCACATAGTGCATTTAAAAAAAAATCTACATGTGCAAAAATGCATGGGAGAAGCACAAAACTTCTGAAGAAGGAGGCTCTGGCAGATTCAGATCAGTTGACAACTGAAGTTCAGTTCAGTCACTCAGTTGTGTCCTGCTCTTTGCGACCCTATGGACTGCAGTGCACCAGGCCTCCCTGTCCATCACCAACTCCCGGAGTTCACCCAAACTCATGTCCATCTAGTTGGTGATGCCATCCAACCATCTCATCCACTGTTGTCCCCTTCTCCTCCTGCCTTCAATCTTTCCCAGCATCAGGGTCTTTTCAGATGAGTTAGCTCTTCACATCAGATGGCCAAAGTATATGAGTTTCAGCTTCAACATCAGTCTTTCCAGTGAACACTCAGGACTGATCTCCTTTAGGATGGACTGGTTAGTTTTATATATAAAATTTAGTTTTATGTTACATATATGTAAAGTTTTATCTTTGCATATTATGTTTTATATTATATATGTAATATATATGTTTTATATTATAGTTTTTATATGTCTTGGTTTTTTTTGTTTTTGTTTTTGATTTAATTTATTTTTTAACTTTACAATATTGTATTGGTTTTGCCATATATCAACATGAATCCACCACAGGTATACACGTGTTCCCCATCCTGAACCCTCCTCCCTCCTCTCTCCCCGTACCATCCCTCTGGGTCGTCCCAGGGCACCAGACCCAAGCATCCAGTATCGTGCATTAAACCTGGACTGGTGACTCGTTTCATATATGGTATTACACATGTTTCAATGCCATTCTCCCAAATCATCCCACCCTCTCCCTCTCCCACAGAGTCCAAAAGACTGTTCTATATATCAGTGTCTCTTTTGTGTCTCGTGTACAGGGTTATTGTTACTATCTTTCTAAATTCCATATATATGTGTTAGTACATTTGTGTTTTTCTTTCTGGCTTACTTCACTCTGTATAATCGGCTCCAGTTTCATCTACCTCATTAGAACTGATTCAAATGTATTCTTTTTAATGGTCTTAGTTTTATATTTTATATATATATATATATATATATATATAAAGGAAAATTATCAGGTGTTAATTAAAAGACACTTACTTCTCGGAAGGAAAGTTATGACCAACCTAGATAGCATATTCAAAAGCAGAGACATTACTTTGCCAACAAAGGTCTGTCTAGTCAAGGCTATGGTTTTTCCAGTGGTCATGTATGGATGGGAGAGTTGGACTGTGAAGAAAGCTGAGCACCGAAAAATTGATGCTTTTGAACTGTGGTGTTGGAGAAGACTCTTGAGAGTCCTTTGGACTGCAAGGAGATCCACCAGTCCATTCTGAAGGAGATCAGTCCTGGGATTTCTTTGGAAGGAATGATGCTAAAGCTGAAACTCCAGTACTTTGGCCACCTCATGCGAAGAGTTGACTCACTGGAAAAGACTCTGATGCTGGGAGGGATTGGGGGCAAGAGGAGAAGGGGATGACAGAGGATGAGATGGCTGGATGGCATCACCGACTCGATGGACATGAGTTTGAGTGAATTCCAGGAGTTGGTGATGGACAGGGAGGCCTGGCATGCTGCAATTCATGGGGTCGCAAAGAGTCAGACATGACTGAGCGACTGAACTGAACTGAACTGAACTGAAGAGACTGGTGATCTCTCATCTTTTAGGAATACCATATAATAACTTGTATAAGATTTGTAAAGTAAGATCTTTAAGTTCTTTTTCTTACAACATATTAGTCATATGTACATGGGCATTTTTTTTTCCTCAACCACAATACATAAAACAAAAATCATATCTTGAAAATGAAAAAATGTAAAGATTTTAAGGAATGGATGAAAAAATGTGTATATATAAAATACATATTTATATGTATATTCCATATACATGTACATACATACATATGTAATATTTAATACACACATGTAATATGTATGTATGTGTATGTATATATATATATATATATATCAGTGTAATATTTTGCCATGTCAGTAAGTCTGTGTAACTCACTTCAAAAAATATTTTGGTCATTTCCAGTTTCTTTCTCTTTATTTTTAGAGCAGATATAATGGTGTACTGTAATCCATAGACTTCTAATCAGTCCTCTAATAATTTCTTTTTATGTTCCTGTTTCATAGGCACTAGGCTCAAACTTGTATTTCTATATGATTGCATCATCAGATCTGTACTCATCATAAAAGAGGACTGATACTCATGATTTGAGGTTGAATAGTCTGGTAGAGATAATGTGGGTTCCAAAGTCATACAGGCCAGTGCCCACTCACTGGGTTTGGGACCAACAGTAAGTCATTCGCATCACTAAGCCTAAATTTCCTCATACGTGAAGTGGGGATAATCATTTATTTGCGAGATTCTTGTGATGTTTACAACATATGTAAGCTGCCTTGTAGAGTACTTCTGTAAACACTTCTGGAGTGGGCAGATGAACTTAGAGATAGGCACTTGTCCATCCTCATGGGGTGACAACTGAAGAAGAGTTGATAAAGATGGTAACATGATTAGCTGATTCAAAGAAGAATGGTTTTGGTACACAAGGATTAAGGGAGCTCTTAAGATAGATAAATCTCTCTCAAATTCTATTAGTTAAGGAAAAAGCTGGGAGGTATGGGAAAAGGGACTCCAAAATACAGTGACTTAAAGCAGAAGTCATGTCTCTCTTATGTGAGGATCCTGGCTCCTTTCACCTTGTTTCTTTGCCTTCTACGAAGTAATGCTTATTTGCATAGACAAAGCTAAATCATGTGGTCTATCCATGTTTTAGTTCAAAGGAGAACAGAGAGGAAGCCTAAGGCAGGCTGTTTCTTTTTAAGCAAGTGATATAGAATATATATTATATTTATCACTTTTTGTTGTTGTTCCGTTGCGAGATTTTGTCCGGCTCTTTGGAGCCCCACAGACGGCAGCATGCCAGGCTCCTCTGTCCTCCACTATCTCCCGGAATTTGCTCATGTCCATTGAGTCAGTGAAGCTATCTAACCATTGCAACTTCTGCTGTCTCCATTCTCCTTTTGCCTCCAATCTTTCCCAGGATCAGGGTCTTTTCCAGTGGGTCAGCTTTTCACATCCAGTGGCCAAAGTATTGGAATTTCAGTTTCAGCATCAATCCTTCCAATGGATATTTAGGGTTGATTTCCTTTAGGATTGACTGGTTTGATCTCCTTGCATATTTATCACTTACTCTCATACTTTATTATGGAGAATCAAATCACATGATCACAAATGCTAGTGAAGCTGGAAAATGTAGTCTCTACCTGGATGACAGAGCTCAGGAATAAGAGGAGGGACGACTAGTCATCTGCCCCACGAATATTTGTGCAAAACTGACTCTGATCATACTCTGAACAATATGTGGTGTAAGGGATGATGTACCTGTAATTAGGTATGCCAAATTATGCCCCAACCAAATCAATACCTGATTTGTTTCTTTAAGAAAGATCATCAGATCAGATCTGTCACTCAGTCGTGTCCGACTCTTTGCGACCCCATGAATCGCAGCACGCCAGCCCTCCCTGTCCATCACCAACTCCCAGAGTTCACTGAGACTCACGTCCATCGAGTCAGTGATGCCATCCAGCCATCTCATCCTCTGTCATCCCCTTCTCCTCCTGCCCCCAATCCCTCCCAGCATCAGAGTCTTTGCCAGTGAGTCAACTCTTCGCATGAGGTGGCCAAAGTACTGGAGTTTCAGCTTTAGCATCATTCCTTCCAAAGAAATCCCAGGGCTGATCTCCTTCAGAATGGACTGGTTGGATCTCCTTGCAGTCCAAGGGACTCTCAAGAGTCTTCTCCAACACCACAGTTCAGAAGCATCAGTTCTTCGGTGCTCAGCCTTCTTCACAATCCAACTCTCACATCCATACATGACCACTGGAAAAACCATAGCCTTGACTAGACAGACCTTTGTTGGCAAAGTAATGTCTCTGCTTTTGAATATGCTCTCTAGGTTGGTCATAACTTTCCTTCCAAGGAGTAAGCGTCTTTTAATTTCATGGCTGCAGTCACCATCTGCAGTGATTTTGGAGACCAAAAAAATAAAGTCTGACACTGTTTCCACTGTTTCCCCATCTATTTCCCATGAAGTGATGGGACCGGATGCCATGATCTTCATTTTCTGAATGTTGAGCTTTAAGCCAACTTTTTCACTCTCCACTTTCACTTTCATCAAGAGGCTTTTGAGTTCCTCTTCACTTTCTGCCATAAGGGTGGTGTCATCTACATATCTGAGGTTATTGATATTTCTCCCCAAAGTCTTGATTCCAGCTTGTGCTTCTTCCAATCCAGCGTTTCTCATGATGTACTCTGCATATAAGTTAAATAAGCAGGGTGATAATATACGGCTTTGACGTACTCCTTTTCCTATTTGGAACCATTCTGTTGTTCTAGGTCCAGTTCTACTGTTGCTTCCTGACCTGCATACAGATTTCTCAAGAGGCAGATCAGGTGGTCTGGTATTCCCATCTCTTTCAGAATTGTCCACAGTTTATTGTGATCCACACAGTCAAAGGCTTTGGCTTAGTCAATAAAGCAGAAATAGATGTTTTTCTGGAACTCTCTTGCTTTTTCCATGATCCAGTGGATGTTGGCCATTTGATCTCTGGTTCCTCTGTCTTTTCTAAAACCAGCTTGAACATCAGGAAGTTCATGGTTCACATATTGCTGAAGCCTGGCTTGGAGAATTTTGAGCATTACTTTACTAGCATGTGAGATGAGTGCAAGTGTGCGGTAGTTTGAGCATTCTTTGGCATTGCCTTTCTTTGGGATTGGAATGAAAACAGACCTTTTCCAGTCCTGTGGCCACTGCTGAGTTTTCCAAATTTGCTGGCATATTGAGTGCAGCACTTCCACAGCATCATCTGTCAGGATTTGGAATAGCTCAACTGGAATTCCGTCACCTCCACTAGCTTTGTTCACAGTGATGCTTTCTAAGGCCCATTTGACTTCACATTCCAGGATGTCTGGCTCTAGGTCAGTGATCACACCATCGTGATTATCTGGGTCGTGAAGATCTTTTGTGTACAGTTCTTCTGTGTATTCTTGCCACCTCTTCTTAATATCTTCTGCTTCTGTTAGGTCCCTACCATTTCTGTCCTTTATCGAGCCCATCTTTGCATGAAATGTTCCTTTGGTATCTCTCATTTTCTTGAAGAGATCCCTAGTCTTTCCCATTCTGTTGTTTTCTTTTATATCTTTGCATTGATCTCTGAGGAAGGCTTTCTTATCTCTTCTTGCTATTCTTTGGAACTCTGCATTCAGATGTTTATATCTTTCCTTTTCTCCTTTGCTTTTTGCTTCTCTTCTTTTCACAGCTATTTGTAAGGCCTCTCCAGACAGCCATTTTGCTTTTTTGCCTTTCTTTTCCATGGGGATGGTCTTGATCCCTGTCTCCTGTACAATGTCACGAACCTCATTCCATACTTCATCAGGCACTCTATCTATCAGATCTAGGCCCTTAAATCTATTTCTCACTTCCAAGGTATAATCATAAGGGATACATACCACTGTTACTCACATTTTGTAACTTAGGTAAAATAAACTTGTTTTGAGGATTTACTAGATTACCGGGTGCCTAATAGTCTTTGTTTCGTTCTTTCATTTTCTAGTAAAATGACTAGAAGATTCTGATTCCTCCTCCACATCTGTAGCTGATAGGAGTCTTCTTGCACAATCTCTGTGTTCAAGAATTGTAACCAACCTAATTTCTATTTTTAACCTTTACTTATTTTTGCCCAGGCATGGCCACTTAATTTCAATTCATGGTTCCTCTTTTTGCTCAGATCGAACCTAAATTCTAGGGGCTTACACAGCACACAGAAATTATCGGGGCTATGTCTAACCTGGTGTTTGTTAAAACAGCCATCATCCATTTGGACCTTATTCATTTAAAAAATTTGTAAAGTACCTACATGTCAGGCACTGAGAAACACGAGTCCTTCTCCTTTTGGAACATATCATCTAGTGAATTTTGGTGCATTTTGAAAAATATCTGGCCCAAGAGCAAGGTCAAACTTGGGTTAAGCATGTGTTAGAGACAGAAGTCACTTTGAAAGATTGGTTCAAAGTGAGGAGGAAGAAATTAATGACTAAAATTAATGACTAAAAATCTGGGGGTTATTTATATTTTTCATTTTGATGAATTTGTCATTCCATCATGGTCTTTGAAAATTAAGAGTTGGTGATGTTTAGAAGTCAGAAGAGACTTAGAAGAGGATGTGTGTGTGTGAGAAAGGGTGGCTTCTGTTTCTCCTGGGGAATTCCTCTTTCGATGTTGGGGTCAGGGGAGGAAGAGCACTATAAACACGCGGCCTAATGCAAGAGGGTTTAACCAATCTCTCACCACATGACGGTAGCCTTCTAGTCACTCTGGGATGACAAAGGGACCAAGAGCCACAGTTGTGAAAGTCGCTTAGAGTCTATCCAAAGAAAGGTTTCAGCCTGCAGAGACCAGCAAGAAAGAGAGCATACTGGTAAAACACTGTGATGCAAATAAAGTATAACTATGACAAAGGCTAATTTATAGATTGGCAGAGAGGAGGGGGAGATGGTTATAAGTGGGAGAATAGTGTGGCCAATTAATTGCAAAAGGGGCAAGGACCCTGTGTACAGGGGGCCGAAGTGTCAGGGAGGACAAGCCTGGCTCGAGCCAAAGACTGGGTGGGAAGGTTTGCTTTTGCAACCATGCTCTCTCTATCTGCTTGTGCTGCACAGGCCTGCAGGTCTGCTCTTCCACTCTCAGTTTATTCCCATTACTGTTTACAGCCTCAGGAGCTTTGCAGCCAGAAAGACCTGAGTTTCAGTTTTGGCTTCACTACTTACCCCTACGTGGCCCTTACCTCTCTGAACCTAGGTTTCCTTATTGCTTGCAGGGTTTTGATGATTGTAATGAGCCACCATATACAATGTATCCAGTAGAGTTTTCGAAGTACTCAGGAGGACTAGATACTATGGCCATATACAGCCTGACAGTGCGATGATGAGTACTGGGACCCAGGTGGCAGGATGGAGCAAGAAGGGGTAAAGTGTTTTAACCTCAGACAGTCCCGAGTTCACATTCCAGCAATATCATTCCCCTTAGAGTTCCCACACTGCTGGGATTATGTGAGATCATGAAGTTGCTCCACAGAGGCCTGGTACACCAGCAATGCCTTTAAAAAATGTTTGTTTCCAAAAACCTGAAAAAAAATATACATATATAAAAAAATGTACAAATATATTGAAAACTGAATCACCTTGCTGTACAGTTGAAACTAACACATTGTAAATCAACCATATTTCAATAAAAAGTTGTTTTGAAAAAATAAAAAGGAAATGTTTGTTAACTTCTACATATCCACTTTTTTGGAAAAAAATTATTTATTTTTAATTGGAGGATAATTACTTTAGAGTGTTGTATTGGTTTTTGCCATACATAGGGCTTCCCAGGTGGCGCTAGTGGTAAAGAATCTGCCTGCAATGCAGTAGACACAAGAGTTGCGGGTTTGATCTCTGGGTTGGGAAGATCCCCTGGAGTAGGAAATGGCAATGTGCTCCAGTGTTCTTGCCTGGAAAATCCCATGGACAGAAGAGCCTGGCCGGCTGCAGTCCATAGGGTCACATAGAGTCAGACACGACTGAGAGACTGAGCACACACACTGCCATAAATCAACATCAACCAGCCACGGGCGTACGTATGTCCTCTCCTTCTTGAACCTGCCTCCTGCCTTCTACTCTTTTTCTTTGTTCTCCAACATTCAGCTTCTAGATTTCTAGTTACATGTTTGTGCAGAGAGTAGGACAATGGATGTTGATGAGGGCTTGTCTTGACTTGCCCTTGGTATGAGCTGTTGAGCAGCATTACTTTGAGTAGTCTTTCTTTTCCCTCACAAAGAATCTTGTTTTGGCAGTAAGTTACCCTAGTACTGCCATTACCTTCCTGCCCTCCAGTCTTAGCTTTCTAGCTATGATCCCACGCTGCCCTTTCTGGGGAGGAAATCACCTGGGGGCTTTGGACTGGGGCATATCCCTCCAGAGAAGCTGGGGAGTTGACAGGCATCCCCCCAGGCAACCACCTCGTTTGTGTCTTTATTGTCAGGGGGTCCCCAGGATTGACTGGCTGGCTGTCTGCTTTCGGTCACCACTTACTCTTTCCCCTGGGGTTTCTGTCCTCCTGGAGCTCTTACTGAAACAAGATAAAGACACATTATAGTTTCTCCCCTTGCCTTTCATATTTGCTTCCAGCCAACACAGCTTTTCTGGTTGCCTGGGTTTCCTCTGATATGTTTGGGAAAAGAAAGAAGAAGAATAAAAATAATTTACAAGAGGAAGTCACGATTCTTTACAACAGATTAGAAATGATCTTAACCTTCATAGGCATGTAAAAGTTGGCCTTTCTTACCCCTCCTCACTGATTCTTCTTTTTCAAAGAACTCATGAAATACACTTCTGTCCAGTCTTCCTGTCTCTGTTTTTTAAATTTTTGGGACTTTAAGTAATGGTTTCCTACTAATTTTTTAAAGCAATTTTGGAGTGGCCCTTAGTGAGTGCTCAATAAATATTCGTTTCTAGAGTGGTGGCAAGCCACAGAAGTGGACTGAAAAGGAACAAATTCTTGACTTTTTTATTTTTTAAGACTTATTCCTACTGAGAAATCCTGGTTTAATCAGAATGAAACCACAGATAATGATATAATAATGTAAATGCCTATTAAAAGCTATGTGCCAGGTACTTTACATGCATTACCTCACTGACATCTCACAGCAACCTTGCAGAGTTAGATACTAGATTCAGTCACTGTATCTTTCCCTCATTTATTATTGAGAAAAACAAAGGCTTTAAAAGGTTAAGTAATTTGTCCAGTTACTCCAATAATTCTTCCATTATGACTATAAAGCTTGAGGCAAGCTGGAATTCAGACTCAGGCAGCTTGCCTCCAGAACTCTTGCTCTTAATAGTTCTACTAGACTGTCTCCCCAGACTGCAGGCACCAGAGACCCACCCAGAGGTGTAGCCAGGATCCAGCCTGGAGGAAACCTGCCTGGGGTGGGGTGGACCCTATACTTCTGAAAAAAGGCATGACACACCAGCCATTTTCACTTGTCTCTTTGTGGTCTTGCTTTTGCCCTACTTCCTCTCATAGCTTTTCATACCAAAATTAATACTCGATTTACTTTTCTAAGTTATTGAAAAGGCACCATTTTGGTGACTGTGTAGTGGGTCATTCCCCTTCCCTATCCCTGCTCTCCGTTGTCACTGATTTTTTACTGCTGGTGTTTTTGGCCGTTGATGGAGAAGTGATGATATCACTGAAAACATTCTGGAGTTAGGGTATCCATTGGGATGGTGGAAGAGGTTGTTACTCAGGGAAGGAATTTTCCAGGCATTTAAACTAGAATGTCTCAATCTTGCTAATTTTGAACCAGTTTTTCCTGTGAGGTCAGACTAGGGGACAGGCTCTTGAATACTCCTCACCTTTGGTTTTCCAGTATCAAGATCTCTACTGCATGATTGTATCGTGTGTGTGGTTATTTTTTTTTCACTGATGCAACTAACTTTCCCTGATTAAGGTTGGGACTTTTTCTCTTTGGTCATTTCAGACCTGTTCAGTGGAGTTTTTGTATCTTGTCTTTTGTCTCTGATGTTTCCTTTACTTAGTCAGGCTTTATTTCAGGTTTCATTTAGTACATCTCTGTCCCCTTCCTCCCACCCCACCTAATTTTTAGATGTTAGAATATATACATCATAGGCAACTAAGTTGTCATTCTGGTATGTAGTCTTCATAATGAGTCATAACCAGTCTTCAGCTAGTGCCAAAGCTGAAGGACAGTTGGATAGAGAAAATATACCTCCTACTGCTGCTACTGCTAAGTCACTTCAGTCGTGTCTGACACTGTGCGACCCCACAGACGGCAGCCCACCAGGCTACCCCATCCCTGGGATTCTCCAGGCAATATACCTCCTAGATGGGTCTTTTTAGTTGGAGTACACCCAAGATCATAGTGCTGCAATATTGCTGACTTTGAAAGCGACCAACTATAGTATTCACTAATGTTTAGCCAACATTTATTGTATGCTGTGTCTTGCACATTGCTTGTCTTGTCTCACTTAACCCTCACACGGATCCTGAAACTCTCCATTTTCATGAGGACAAAAATCACACCTCAGAGAAATTAAATGCCTTGTCAGAGGGTCGCACGACTAGTATATGGTGGTACTGGGATTCAGATTCAGCAATCTTAACCTCTGGGCTGCTGTGTAAAGGGAAATATCACATGGAGTGAGTTAGCCAGATGATCTTGGTCAAATTACATAACCTCTCTGTGATTTATTTTCCTCATCTGTAAAATGGGGAAAATAAAATGAGGCCTGGAGTCCTTTTAAACACCTTTCTAGTGTTTGAATGAGGAACTGTCCAAAGCAGAGTTCCTGACTTGCAAACTGCCTCCCTTGTCTGCTTCTCCTGTCTTCCTCTTATGCTCAGTTAATGATACCACTGCACAACGACTCAGCCAAATCACTCAGAAATCACCTTTGAGTCCTTGATTTCCTTCACCTACCATATCTAATCCTGTAAGCCTTAGTGTTCTGCCTGCAGAGTCTAGCCCACATCTGGTCATTTGTCACCATCTCTATTACCATGACCCAAGTAGTCAAGCCACTGCACATCATACCTCGACTACTGGGTCTTAACTGCTTCTATAAGTATTAATAAGCAGGTAAAAAAATAAAGAAGTAAATCTTTCTCCCTCTTATTTATCTAAGCAGTAACTAAAAGACTCAGGAAAAACATTATTTTTACTAAACTTTCAATAACAGAACCTCATATTTAAAACATTATGAAGCAGCTTTAATGAACAAGTTAGAGGTGGGGGCAGTAGTTAACATCCAAAGTAGTGTTTTGTATGTTAGGGTAATTTTGTCCCTTGTGGAATTTTCTCCTCTCTCTGGGCCAGGAATAGATCATGAGGTCTCAGTAACTGGGGAGAGAGTGTAAAAGAAGAAGGGACTTATGTGTATAAGGAGCCTTAGGATTTTTTCTGGAGAAGGCAATGGCATCCCAGTCCAGTACTCTTGCCTGGAAAATCCCATGGACGGAGGAGCCTGGTGGGCTGCAGTCCATGGGGTCGCTAAGAGTCGGGCTCGACTGAATGACTTCACTTCCACTTTTCACTTTCATGCATTGGAGAAGGAAATGGCAACCCACTCCAGTATTCTTGCCTGGAGAATCCCAGGGACAGAGGAGCCTAGTGGCCTGCCGTCTGTGGGGTCGCACAGAGTTGGACACAACTGAAGTGATGTAGCAGCAGCAGGATTTTTTCATTGGTGGGCACTGAGTTGTCTCTTACCTTGCCACCTGGAACTGTGATGAAGTGGATAGAGACCCTTAAAATAGAGATACTGGGCTCTTGGGTCCTGTGAGTAGACATTTCTAATAACTATGGAAGGGACCTAACCCACAGCAAATTGAACAAGAATATAGAGAGATCAGTCTGGAATGTCAAGGTGATTGGATGATGACTCAGGAAGAACAATGGTTCACAGACAGAACTGCTGATAAAGGTGGCAGATATCAACGTGGACCATTTTTTGGAGCACCTGCACTCTCCCTGGATGCCCCAAAATACCTGGGAACCACATTCTGGGGTGTTGATGGGTTCATGCTAGCATGTGGGTAAGGGTCTGTATAGCCCAGCACTATCCAAAAAGAACATCGCAATGTAATCTAAAATTCTTTAGTAGCCATATTTAAAAAGTAAAAAGAAACAAGTGAAATTAATTTTAATAATTATTTAACCTAATAGATCAAATATATCATCATTTCAATATACAGTACTAGCCTAATGGTGTGCTGGTAAAGCAGCTGTCTGAAAAAAAAAAATCCCAAGTGTTAACTAATTTCAGTGATATAAATACTCTCACCATGGCAATTTTCAAGTTACAATAATGATACTAACAGTGACAATTAACAATTGTTGAATGCTAACTTAGATACTCACTCTGACCTGTAGTAGATGAGTGCATGAAGGCTGGGAGGTTAAATAACTTGTCCAACGGCAAGTAGCAAAGCTTTGATTGCATACAGGTCTTCTGACTTTTGTCCAAAGTGTCAAGAATAAAAGCAAAGTGGAATCAAAGAAGAAGCTAGAAGGATAGAAGAAAAGAAGGCTAAAAGCTCTAAAGAGCTGGAGTACAGTTGTAGCCCCAGTTCAGTCTGATTCACCTACAGTTTTGAGCACAGCCATGGACAGGTGCTGGGGGAGCAAAGGCATATGAGAATGAAGAGGGCGTGGACTCTCTTCCATGTGGCAAGACAGGCACACACACGCAGAACTCTGACATAGGGCAGACTGTGATGTGTGATAAAAGAAGAGCCTAATCCATCTTCCCCAGACTTAGCCTAGAGCAGGAGGAAGGTGGTGTGGTGAAGAACCGCACACTCGGGCAGAGGGATTGGAGGGACCTGGAGCATGAGCAGTTCCTAGCATGACATCCTTTGGGACTTCAGGATCAGTTATAAAACAGGAAGTTGAGATCTAGGCCCCAAGTTTAACCAAGATAAGTTTGAGCTAATGCAGGAAGAAAAATGGAAGGAACTGCAGAAAGCACCAAGGAACACAGCAGAAAGTAGGAAGGGGAGGCCTGGAGGAATTCCCTAAGCTGATTTGCATAAAGCTGTAGGGGTTTTTGTGTGTGTGTGTGTGTGTGTGTGTGTGTGTGATTTTTGCAGAAAGATATACCCCAAGGGCTTACCAGTACAGTTTAGGGAGGCAGAAATGAGTGAACAAACCATATACAGTGGTATTGGGGATAGAGACATAGGGAGTACTACATTCACAAAGAGAGAAACTGCTGATTGAACTTTCCAGAAGCTTTAAAGAGTGGTTAATGTAAAATATCAGTGAAAGGATAAACACTGAAAAGCACTTACAGGTTTAAAAAAACACAAAACAATACCGGCTATTTAGGGCCTACTCTGTCTAGACATATTGCTTGGTGTATTGTATAGCTTATTTCATTCTAGCTACCACATAGGAGAACATTCAGAAAAGAATTCTTAGAAGGACATTGAAGATGACAGGGTGAAATTCGTTAGAGTGGGTATATCTAAGGGTAGAAACGAGAGTTTAAGAAACAATGCTCTTCTGGTACAGTTTTTATTATTTTCAGCTGTCTTGGTCTGGTTGGGTTGCCATAACAGAATACTGTAGAGTGGGTGCTTAAACAACAGAAATTCATTTTTTTTTTTCACAGTTTGGAGCCTAGAAGGCCATTAAAGAGCCAGCAATGGTCAGCTTCTGATGAGAGCTCTCTGCCTGGCTTGCAGATGTCTGCCTTCTCACTGTGGCTTCGCTTGGCAGTAGAGAGAAAAAGCAACTGGTACTTCTTCTAAGAGCATTTATCCCATCTGATCAGGGTCCTGCCCTCAGGATCTATTACCTCCCAAAGGCCGTATATCAAAATACCATCATATTGGGGGTTAGTGCTTCAACATACAGATTTTGGAGGGATGCAGACTTTCATTTTAAAATACCAACTATTGAGGGTTTGGTACAATTAAATGAACAGACAAACCCAGATGATCTTGGTTTAAATCCCAACACTGTTGTGGTTAATTTTCTCTGAGACTCTGGTTCCTCATATTAAAGATGTGGTTAGTAATTACCATGCACAGTGTTCCTAGGAAGATGGAATGAAGAGAGGCTTTAGTGCTATGTACAAACAAGACATATAAGAACATAAGATATACTCCCATTCACCAATAATTTGAAAATAATTGAAAAAAAAATCTCTGATAAAAAGAAGTTATTTTCTCTTATTGAATAGTGGTTGTATACATTTGGCATGTTAATATCTGTTTAGATGTATTGACTGTTTACTGAGTTGAGACACAGAGCTTATATCTTTATTTAGAAAAATCAATAGTGTTACAAAAATAAATAGTGGAATTTAAGAACAGGCTCTGGAGTAAAAGAACCAGGTTTCAAATCCCAGCCCTGCTACACACTTATTGTGTGACCTTGACCAAGTTAGTTCACCTCTCTAAGCCTCAGTTTCTTTCAATTATAAAATGGGGAAGAAAATAGTGCCGTCTTCATAGGTTTGTTTTTGGGCATTGGAGAGACATTTAAGGCAGGACAATAAGCAAATGTAAAGACTCAGAAAGTGAATATTGTATTGCCTCATTTAATCAGTTATGGACATGGACATCTATACTAGGGTTTCTCAACCTCAGCATTACTGATATTTTAGGCCAATAATCTTTTGTGGTAGTGGGCGCCGTCCTGTACATTGTAGGATGTTAGCAGCAAGCATGCCCAGCCTCTAACCACTGGATGTCAGTAGCACCCACCCCAAATCCGGGTAACAAAAACCATCTCCAGATATTGCCAAATGACTCCTCGGGTGGAACAGTTAAAATCACCCAGTTGAGAATCACTGGTTTACACAATTTATACCCAATTTAAAATATTTTGGAAAGAGAAGGGAATTTCTTATGTATTCAGTTTAAATTTGTTTGTGGAATGATTGTTATTTAAAGAGAATTTTCTTTTGGGAATGAGTAAATGTTCTGTATGTGACGGTGGTTTTCTTGAGAGTGTACAACTGTCAAAATTCATCTAATTGTTAACTTGAAGTAGATACAGTTTTATCTGTAACTATTTCTGTAAAGTTGATTTTTTAAAAATGGCCTATACTGTTATTAGTTGAAAGATTTGCTTACAATTTTTTATATATTCTTGGCATTGCATACATATTTTAAATGCACAGCTTAAAATGTAATTTTATGAGCCAAAAATACTGTCTATATATTTGCTTTCCATAATGGTGTAGTACTTCACGGGGATATTTCCATAGAGAGAAAAAGATTCTGCAGCAGTTCTCTGCCACTAAGTTTTAGAATCTATCATCACGCCCTAAAATAACTTCCAGTGGTCGATTCAAGATAAAGAAAAGGAACAAACATGAAGAATGAAAGGGAAAATCAGTATCGGAAGAAGAGAAGTTGACAAATAAGGGGCTAATGAGTCTGAAACCCAACGGAATATCATTATACGAGTTCACATGTACATTCGTACTAATGGTGTGCATCCGGTTTCAATGAAAAGTACACATTTCAGGTTTGCTAATCTTTCACATCTAAGATCAAAGTCCACTTATCAGGAGACTTCTGTATTTAATCGTGCCATTTTCAGTTTTGTTTAGACTCTCATTCTTCTTTGGTCCTGAAAATAGCATACTTCACATCTGTTGCAAGCAAATTTAATTTAATTTGGCAAATCTTTATAGAAAGACTATACTACTTTGGCCATGTGAGTGTGTGCAATAGAAGACTCTTGACCTCAAGATCTTTCAGTATCATGGAGGCGGGGGCGGGGGGATGGAAACAGATTTGAATAGTTGTGTAAGACAAGACAGAGCATGAAAAATGCTGTCTACACAGGAGCAGGAACAACCGCATCCTTCTGGGAGGCCCTGAGCAAGGATTTATATCATAGAACTGTAACAATGAAACAGACTTTAAGTAGTCATTTGGGGAGATTCACAATTTTGGCTCTTATGGAAGCTTTTAGAAATACAGATTCACAGGCACTATTCCAAACTTATAGAGTTTCTAGAGATAGGGATTAGGAATCTGACTTTTTCAAAAGCTCTCCCAGTGATTCTGATGATCAACTAGGCTTTGCGAACTTCTGATCCTACAAATCCCCTACTCAGTGCCAGAATTCTGTGACTAGTACTCATCCCTTCAGGATTTTTGTTTAGACCCTTTGGAGTACCATAAGCTCACTACCTACAAGGCAGCTAGTCCTTCATGGAAAGTGTGTAGGGTGTAGGATTTTGATCATCAGAGATGGAGGATAAGGATATTTGAGGCAAAATGATCATCAGAAATAAACAGAAAATGGAGATAAATTTGGAGACTTGGGGTTTCATTACAGAGTAACTTGAGTGTTGTGCTAAAGAATTTCAACTTAATCCTCTGTGAGATAGATACTGATCCTGTCAAAGTAGTGTGGATTAGACATCAAGGAGAATGGAAGTAGGGAGAAGTATGGAAATAGGGAGAGAATGGAAGTAGCTGTAGGTTTAATTCAGAGATTCAAATGAGATGTAATACGGACTTGGGACAGAAGCAAAGCTTAGTTCAGTAAATATGATCTGTATTGCAAGGGTTAGGCCTAGAAGTCTGACTGATTGAGGCAAGGAGGAATGAAAGCTGATTCTGGCGTTTTGAGATTTTGGAGTGCTAAGTTAACGTTAAGTTAACTAGAATGGGAACATTAAGATCAAGAGAAGATTGTGACAGCAGATGGCAGATCAGGTGTTTCTGATATTTGAAATGCATTTGTTTCTATCACCTCCCATCTTACTCTGTCACCTGTCCCAGGTCAGAGCTTAGTTATGACTCCCTTTGTACACTTTAGGGTAGCACAAAGTAAGCGCTGAAAATGTTTGATGAATTTGTATATCCGCTGTGAATATCTTCTCTCTTAATCTCTCTGCTCTAGACCAGGACCTTGTAATATTTCTCTTGAATAATTACAGGCTTGAGGACCACCCCTGCTCTTACCCTAGCTCCCATTCTTTGGGTGAGTTAGAACAAGGAGCCCTGTCTGAGTTTATGAATTAGAGAAGGGTACAGTTATATGTGTGGAGGCAACTCTTTGTTCAGGACTTGGGAAGCAGGGCACACCTTTGTGGGAAGGTAAAGGCTCCCCTTCATAGAATGAAACCTCCTATTCTAGGTCAGCAGGCATGGAGAGCCGAGTGCAGAGGTGGGCTTTTAGGCTTACCCATCCCCTCAACTGGCACAGAACACCCTGGAAAAGTCCCCCAGTTGATCTTATGGATCCCACCCTGCCATTTCTGTTTCATTCAGTGATTTTTTCCTAAAATGTAATACTGTTGTGTCCTGCTTTCCATATTTCCCCAGTGCCTTCAGGATACAGTTCAAAGTTCTTAACCCAGCCCTGTAGAACCACCTTGGACACAGTCCTTTCCTGACTCTGCTAGTTCTCCCTTCCTTTTTGTTCATTTATTTTCCCCCAGCACCACAGTGTAGGCACCTGGCTCATGCTTGTCAAATAGACTGATGACTTAAGAAACAAGTGAAAAGTGTGGATTTTACCACCCCCCCAAATCAAAATAGTTTTCCCCCAAACTAAACAACAAAAAAGGCAGACACCACCCTCCTACACAAAAAAGTTTTGCTGCTTCCTAAACACGATGTATTCTGTCAGTTATCAAAGCTTTTTCTTAACCCCTTCCGCTATACTTTTATGTAGTCTTGAAGTGGCTGTTTATTTGGAGATTGAAGATCTGTGAGAAGATAATTGCTTTGAATGAAATCTGAGGCTGCCAATCCAAGGCTGATTTGCTCTGGCGGGTCTGTGTATTGGATCTTTGTGAAATGCTTTTAAAAAATTGCACACAGATTCAGGTGACATCAGTTCAGTTCAGTTCAGTCGCTCAGTCGTGTCTGACTCTTTGCGACCCCATGAATCGCAGCGCGCCAGGCCTCCCTGTCCATCACAAACTCCCGGAGTGCACCCAGACTCACATCCATCGAGTCAGTGATGCCATCCAGCCATCCCATCCTCTGTCGTCCCCTTCTCCTCTTGCCCCCAATCCCTCCCAGCATCAGAGTCTTTTCCAATGAGTCACTCTTCACATGAGGTGGCCAAAGTACTGGAGTTTCAGCTTTAGCATCATTCCTTCCAAAGAACACCCAGGGCTGATTTCTTTTAGGATGGACTGGTTTGATCTCCTTGCAGTCCAAGGGACTCTCAAGAGTCTCCTCCAACACCACAGTTCAAAAGCATCAATTTTTTGGCGCTCAGCTTTCTTCACAGTCCAACTCTCACATCCATACATGACTACTGGAAAAACCATAGCCTTGACTAGACAGACCTTTGTCGGCAAAATAATGTCTTTGCTTTTGAATATGCTATCTACATTGGTCATAACTTTCCTTCCAAGGAGTAAGTGTCTTAATTTCATGGCTGCAATTACCATCTGTAGTGATTTTGGTGACATACTTGACCTCTAAAAAACATGTCAACTTTGGAGATAGAGGAGTGTGTCCATCTGCCCAACACTGATCTCTGATTGATGGCTTCATTTGTTCCAAATGTTTAGACCAGCCTAATGATGAACTTTTGAAATGCTTTCATAATCTTGTCAAAAGTTCTTGCCCAGAACCCCCAGCCCAGTTGCTATTTATCTTTCCATGTGTGTTTCTCCTCTTTCCACAAAGAATGTGAAAAGGTTGTGAGAATGTATTCAGTTTAAAAAGAAACAGTTAACTGTAAAACATCATTTAAGTGTCAATAAAAAATTGTAAGTAGGTAAAACATGGCAGGTAGGAGATGGGAGGTGTGCCTCAGGTGTGCAGGCCCAAGTGTTGGTATAGTTGGTTTAACTTTCCTGGGACATCACCAAACTGGAAATTCATTCTGTTGCAGAGTTTTCATTGGTCTGTAAAGACAGTAATTTGTATATCAGTATTGTCCATTTTGCTTCATAGAAGCCAAGCTAACGTTAACAATGAGAAAACATGCTGCTTAGGCCACAAGGGTGAACTCTGTAAATACTTATTTTTTTATTTAAAAATACTTTTTAATTTTCAGCCTTAATAGTTTTCACTATTTATTTTTCAGATGGTCTCTATTGTTTCCAACAGTTATATTAGGCTTTTTTGTTGTTGTTATTGCTGTGGCTTTTCTAGTCAGTTTTTGAAATAGTTACCAATTTTAATGTTTATTTATTTAGAACTATTAACTACTACTCAAGAATTAGACTCTCATAGGAATAACTGTTTAGAATTAAGTTTAGATGGAACTTGACTTCCAGTTTTGGCTTGGAGTATGTAGTGTAGTGTCTTAGTCACCGCATAATTCAGACGAAAACTTAAAGACCAGTATGTTCTGCAAATGCAAGGTAAGATGATTATAATGAGGGTATCAATTCATATACTAATTGATTCAAACTGTTATTGTATTAATAAATGTACTTTCCATTTCCTATAAGCTGTTTCCCTTTTGATTGTGCCTCATAACCAATTTTCTATAAAAATAGGTTGCATATGACAGCTCATTTATTTTGTTGATATTAAAAAATTTTTCTCCCTTCCCTTCTTTAAATATCTGTTGAGTAGCTGTTGGGGAGCTCAGAGAGACATACTGGCCCGTGGAAGAGTTGTTGTATCTTAAACAGCCCCTTCCAGTGTACCTGTGCTGTCCAGTATAGCATAGCACTTACTGTGTACTCAGTAAATATCTATTAATTTGAACTTGCCATTATCAATAATTTTATCATTTATTTCATTTAATCATTCATTTCAGTGGTAAAGGGTAAGTAGTGCCTACTGGTAGGGTACTCTTACTTTCCAAATTCTAAGTCTACCCCTGGCCTCAAAGAAAGATACAACCTTCAAAGCTTATTTGAAGCTATTCATTTGTTCATTCACGCAAAAATTATGTATGAAGAAATGTAAAGTAGAGAAGAGGGGAAAAAGTCAGGATACTCTTCTGCTTCTTTCCTGCTATGCTTAAAATTAGTCATATAAGTATTTACTGAATTTGCCTCAAAGATGAAATGAGAAAAAGATAGTAGACTGTTTAGCACAGGGTCTGACACATTGTATATGCTCAGTATATACTAGTTTATTTATTATAATACCTTGAACTAAAACTAGAGGATCGCACTCCTTTATTCTGCATAATTTGCCATCCTATCTTCATCTTTTCTTTTTCTTTTTTTCACTTCAAGGATGGTCTTTGTGTGCCTTTTTTTCCTGAATCTGTAGAATGGGTTCTATGCTTAGTTACCCAATGAAGTTCAGGCAAGAACTTAAGCTAGAATTTTCCTTAAATTTCTTCTATGATTTAAGACACCTTGGGGAAGAGATAGGTGAGCTTCTACATCAACGGATGATGATTTTTATCTTTATCAAGTGACCCACAATTTGGTTACTGGTGCAATGAGAAATTAAGAAAATAGCACACTTTTATGACTGTCTTTTCACAGTCACTCAAATCAGAACTGGAATGCCACAAAAACAACTCCCTGTTAGCCCAGAGAAAAAAAAAGAAAGAAAGTAAAGGGGAAATTCAGATTAGTCACAAAGAAGTTCCCCCGCCTGCCTGCAAAAGCTGAAGCATTAAAACTGAGAGAGTCCTCTCTGCTCTTTCAATCGCCTCTTATCTCTGGCCCTGGGACCTCTGTGTGTCTTCTGATTGATACACCTTGTGTTGGCTTCATCTCCTTCTTTGTGGGGAAGAAGTCGGTTCTCCCTCAGGTTTCCCCCTGTCACGGTTTTCATCGTCCCTGCATCCAGATTATGAAGATGGAAGGGGTCCAACCCCTGGACGAGAATGTGGGAAATGTACCAGGCCGGAGATTCTTGAGGAACAAGCTATTGCTGGTGGCCTCCATAATTCAGGGGCTGGGGCTTCTCCTGTGTCTCACCTACATCTGTCTGCACTTCTATGCTCAGGTAAGATGCACCAACCAACATGTCCTTTCCTCCAGCTCAGGCTGATGGCAGCTCCAAATGTCACTTGGAAATAGTCTGACACCAAAATTGTTTTCCCTTTTCTGCTCAAATATTGTAAAATGTGGTCAAGCACCCTTGTGTCTCTCTTTTCCTTCCTTTTTTTCAGCAGTGGCCGTGGTGAGGCACAGTGGAGATAGGGCAGGGGCACTGCTTCTGAATTAATCTTTTTCTTTAAAACACAAAAATCCTGGTATTCTTTTGTGAACTATCACTTTGAAGCTTTGAGTCCCTGACATACCTACTTGGTTTATCTGTTCTGCTAGTAAGCGACTGATCAGGGAATTAATGTAAAAAGGAAATAATAAATTTTTTATTTCCTTTTTACATTATTATACTTTCTCATTGTATTCATAAACACCATAGACTCAAGGAGATATGCTTTCTGAAGAATGCTGAAGGTATCAATATTAAGTTCTTTTAAATAGCTAACCTGTATATATTTAAGAGCAGAGATATATATGTTCATGTCTGTATGTGCACATGGCTGAACGTTTATCCCAACAACTTAATCAGATATTGTTTTTCAGTATTTCTCTACCAATCACAACTTACTGACATCACTTTGTCCAATACATTATGTAGTGGAGGATCATCATTTTAGTATTCCCTCCCACCCCTTAATGAAGAAATTCTTTCCATTTTTCCATCTCTTTATTCTGGTCCCGTTTACATTATTATTTTTTTCATAGTTGTTCATATATAAAAACATTATTAGCTTTTTAAGGATGTTCTTGACTGCAGGAGATTCCACTGAAAAAGAAAATAAATGTGTAGTGGCCTTGTGTTCCCTTGTTGGGGCTAGTCTGATAATTCTTGTTTGCCTGGTGGTTGCTCTTGGTTAGAAAAGACTCTCACTGGTATAGGTCAGACAATGAGAACTTTCATTTCTGATGGCCAGGTCAGAGACTGGGTACCTCAAATTAGATCAGGATAAGATGAGCAGAGTCCTAGAAGATGCCTGGGCTTGTCTCTGTCTACAGGAAACGGGTTTTCGGTTCCTGCAGTCTAATGGGGGTGCGGTCGTGATCACTGTCCCACAGAGGGTGCTCGTGTCTCCAAATTCCCGAAGGGTTCTAGTGTCATGCTCAAGTCTGCAGACCAGTGAGCACCCCAGCACACCCATACTGTCTTCATCACGCCACACATTTCCTTCTCTGCGCAGAACCCTTTGGGTGAAATTAGAGTAGGTGATTTTGGGGAGAGGGTGTCGGGGGAGGAGCAAAGTGTCCATGGCAGGATGCCCAAGACAAAGACCGGAATTAGGCTCTTCCGAGAAGAAAACAAAGAGAGTAACCCAAAATAGAACAGCTGAGTTTATTCACCAGGTCCGGGAGCCCTGAGACTGCTTTTTGAAACAACCGCAGTGTTACATATTTCCTTGCACTGTGGGATGATTAAAAAAAAAACAAAACAAAACAGAACAGATGGCCCCAGTCAAGTCTCAACAGTTAATTGCACTAGGGCTCAGAGAATGGGAGAGAGCAAAACATGAAACAGATACAGATGTGTAGCTAGCTGGTGGCAGGGGGCCACCCTGGAATATCAATACCCAGAGGAGGCAGAGGAGAGGGGTTCTTTCTAGCAAGTCACCCAGCAATTCTGTGCTAGATCATGGAAGGACAGCTGAATGCTGGCTTCTAGGATACTGGAATTCACGGTGAGCTGATCTTTGGGAGAGAATTAGCTTTCTCTGGTCCTGGCACAGAAATGGAAGCAAAGATGGAAGAGGTACGTTTGAGCTGTTTGCTCAAAAAATGTCTTCTTATATACTCTAGATACAAAATTTTCTGTGGCTCAGATATTTGAAATTGTTCACTTGACATTAATTATTTTCTTATTTCTCACTAGACTGTTTTAGCTAACACAGTTTCTTATACTATTAAGGAGACCCAAGGCAGCACGATGTGTCCTTAATCGTAATCTCATACACTTTGTTAAGGGAAAAAATAGCTTAGAGAGGTCATGTGTGTTTTTCCCAGAACTTGATCAGTCATGGTGGCAGCAGTGTGTAGAGGAGAGAGACTGAGAGAAAAGGGTATAAAGTAACTGCTGAAGAAGGAACATAGACTAGGAGGTTTTCTAAATTCATGGGTAAGATTGTTTTGGATTTTGGTTGAAGGATAGATAGGTGGGGATGCCTATCAAAGCTCTACTTTTATAAGACATTGTATTACAGTGATCTATAGAGGAGGTGAAATAGAGCTGAAATACTCATCATTTACCTAGTTAAATTGGATCTCTTTTATTGTAGGAGAAAGATATTTGGGGAATAATCATGATTTTTCCTCATTTCTTAGATTTAATTTTTAACTTCATAAAAATTTTCCTGTGTGGATGACTCTGTGAAAAAAAAAAAGATATGTAACTGTTAAACTCCATTTGGCAGTCAGCCTTCCTTTCAATCAAGTTTATTTAGTAATCTTTGTTTTCTTACGACTTGGTTAAGTTTTACTATGTGAAAAGCAGAAGTTTTTGTTTTTGAGATGGCAGATAAAAAGACCTTACCCACTCCTTATATAATTCACTTCCCTCTTTGGACCCTGATTTTCTCATCTGAAAAATGAGGCAGTTGGATCAAATGGTCAGAAATATCTCTTCCAGGTCAATATCCTGTGAATACTCATAAAATGGGTATGAGGATCTGAGAAATACAAATCTAAGTGGACAGATTTTTGTGCCTAAGCTTATAGAAACCCTGGTTCCTAAGAAGGGACTGGAGGAAATCAAATTTGTACATATACATGTAATCTGTATTTATTCATATACTATGCACATTTCTAAATAACTTATTCTGGATTAGCAAAATACCTTATTTAGAAAGGGGAAAGAAATAGACACTAGAATAATATCCATGATGCAAGTTACAAAATTGAGTCACAAAAACCAATACAATTATTGGGGCTGCCGCTTAAAGTATCAGGCTTCCAGGCTTCCCTGTAACTTCAGCTGGGAATGATGGCAGAAAAAAGCTGATGTATAAGGTGAGAAGCTTTTGTAAATTATACCCATGTATCTCAGAGCTATTGAAGCTGGGCTCTTCCAAGATCTGTATCAGAGCACTTGAAAGATGTGCTTTTAGTGATTATTTGTCAGCAAATCCCACCCACAGTTAAAAGTTTATATTCTTACCGCTTTTATTCCTGGAGAAGACAGAAAGGGATGTCATTGAGCTGACCAGTTCTGTATCAACAATGGCCAGAGTTAGAATTCAGTTTCTTGGTGAAGTTTCAGACTATAATTTGGACTTTATATCCTTTAGAAAGAATAAGAGGCATTTTTGCTTAAAAATTTTTGTCTCAGATTTTAGGTCAAATTAAATGTGTCCCCATGTGATTTTAACAAGTTTTTAAAGACATTTTTAATGATAGACATGGAAATAAATAATTTTCAGTGCAATTGAATTTGCATTTTATAAGCAGTTTTATGGGCTTCCCTGATAGCTCAGTTGGTAAAGAATCTGCCTGCAATGCGGGAGACCCCGGTTCAATTCCTGGGTTGGGACGATCCCCTGGAGAAGAGATAGGCTACCCACTCCAGTATTCTTGGGCCTCAGAAGCCTGGCACAATGTAGTCCACAGAGTTGCAAAGAGTCAGACGTGACTGAGCGACTGAACTCAACTGAAGCAATTTTATGGGCTTCCCTGATGGTTGAGATGGTAAAGAATCTGCCTAAATACAATACAGGAGATCCAGGTTCGATCCCTGGTTGGAAAAATCCCCCTGGAGGAGGGAATTAAAAAGAAACACCTGAAGTATTGAACTGATTTGTCATTAAGTATTTTGAGGCTCTTAAAGGAGATACTACTGAAAATGTATAGACTTATTAGGTTGAACAGACATTAGACACAGTCCACTTGCAGATAGGAAAACAGAAACTCAGGGAGGATAGAAGCTGGAGAAGGAGGTGATGCTTCAGCTGATATTAGGAGTAGAGGGACTTCCTGGTGGTCCGGTGGTTAAGACTTTGCCTCCCAATGTAGCGGGTGCAGGTTTGATCCCTGGTCGGGGAACTAGGATCCCACATACCTTGGGGCCAAAAAACCAAAACATAAAGCAAAGACAGTCTTGTAATAAATTCAGTAGAGACAAAAAATGATCCACATCAAAAAGTCTTAAAAAATAGTAGAAATTCTTTAAATAGACAAGAGGAATGATGGTGGCTGGGTAGGGGCAGAAAGCTTTCTAAGTAAAAAGGCAAGTTGTTCAGAATGGTTGCAGGTGAGTGTTCATTGGAGAAAGTGGACGAAGATGAAGTTGAAAATCTAGGTGGAGACAGGACACAAAGGGTCTTGTGACGTGTGCTAACGGAACAAACGGCATTCCATTCTGTATAAAAGAAAATACAGGAAAAATTACCCAAGTTGTTGCTTCTCCAGATTTCACTTCTTTTGCATGGTCTGCTGCTGCTGCTAAGTCACTTCAGTCGTGTCCAACTCTGTGCGACCCCATAGACGGCAGCCCAGCAGGCTCCCCCGTCCCTGGGATTCTCCAGGCAAGAACACTGGAGTGGGTTGCCATTTCCTTCTCCAATGCATGAAAGTGAAAAGTGAAAGTGAAGTTGCTCAGTCGTGTCAGACTCTTTGCGACCCCATGGACTGCAGCCCACCAGGCTCCTCCGTCCATGGGATTTTTCAGGCAAGAGTACTGGAGTGGGTCGCCAGTGCCTTCTCCGCTTACATGGTCTACATGCAGGCAAATACAGAAAATGTGTCTCATCTCACGTAGCGCTAGGGGGCACCACAGTAAAACTAACAGTTCTCAAATAACTTTTAAAGAGAACCCACTTTTTTTTTTCCTGAGGAGTTAAGATTAGAACACTTTTCTCAAGAAGCCAAGTGCTCATCCATGTGTAAGAGGATGGACAATATCAGGAGGACCTAATATTGTTCACTGTTTATGCAGTGATGATATTTTCTACAAGAAAAATTTAGATATCGGTTCTGACCCAAGTACTCAAAATAGGACAGAGATTGGACAGGAATCATGCTGGAAAATGTCAAGTATATACACATGAATAGAAACAAATGCACAGACTCAGAGGAGAGATGTAAAGTGAGCAGAGAGGCTCTTGGTATAGACCTTGGAATATAACCTCCCTATTCCTCTGACATCAGCTCCTAGCTGCTAGCCCTGAGTAGACCTAGCCTTGCCTAATGGCTGACCACATTGCCCTTCCAATTCTGTTTCTTTTAATAGAAATTATTTCTGTATCCCTCACTCTCAGAGAACCCGCAGGTTCCCACCCACTTCAGGAATTTTGCATTCATGGCTAATGAATGTTAATCTTCTGGGACCATTTAGGTTGAGGGAGCCATGTACAGTATTCAGTTCAGTTCAGTTCAGTTCAGTCGCTCAGTCGTGTCCGACTCTTTGTGACCCCATGGACTGCAGCATGCCAGACTTCTCTGTCTATCACCAACTCCCAGAGTTTACTCAAACTCACGTGCATTGAGTCGGTGATGCCATCCAACCATCTCATCCTATGTCATCCCCTTCTCCTCCCGCCTTCAGTCTTTCCCAGCATCAGGGTCTTTTCAAATGAGTCAGTTATTCGCATCAGGTGGCCAAACTATTGGGAGTTTCAGCTTTAGCATCAGTCCTTCCAATGAATATTCAGGACTAATTTCCTTTAGGATGGATTGGTTTGATCTCCTTGCAGTCCAAGGGACTCTCAAGAGTCTCCTTCAACACCACAGTTCAAAAGCATCAATTTTTTGGCACTCAGCTTTCTTTATAGTCCAACTCTCACATCCATACATGACTACTGGAAAAACCATAGCTTTGATTAGATGGGCCTTTGTTGGCAAAGTAATGTCTCTGCTTTTTAATATGCTGTCTAGGTTGGTCATAACTTTTCTTCCAAGGAGCAAGTGTCTTAATTTCATGGCTACAGTCACCATCTGCAGTGATTTTGGAGCCCCAAAAGTTAAAAATCTGTCACTGTTTTCATTGTTTCCCATCTATTTGCCATGAAGTAATGGGACCAGGTACCATGATCTTCATTTTCTGAATGTTGAGTTTTAAGCCAACTTTTTCACTCTCCTCTTTCACTTTCATCAAGAGGCTCTTTAGTTCTTCTTTGCTTTCTTCCATAAGGGTGGTGTCATCTGCATATCTGAGGTTATTGATATTTCTCCCGGCAATCTTGATTCCAGCTTGTGCTTCATCCAGTCCAGCATTTCTCATGGTGTACTCTGCATATAAGTTAAATATGCAGGGTGACAATATACAGCTTTGATGTACTCCTTTCCCAATTTGGAACCAGTCTGTTGTCCCACATCTGGTTCTAACTGTTGTTTCTTGACCTGCATACAGATTTCTCAGGAGGCAGGTACAGTGTTGTTATTCCTATTTAGGAAATGAAAGGATAGCAGCTGAATAGCAAAGTAGAAAGGTTGTTTCTCATAGTCACAGATAAAATATATGGTAGTGTTGGGATGGAATTGGATTCCCCAATATCTCATGGCTTGTGTGTTTTGTTTGTAGCTAAATGAAGGAATTAAAACACTTTTTATAAAAAAATGCAACATATCTTCTCAAAATTTTAGGGAAGTCATTGAGGTATAGGAGAGAATACATTGGATCAGGAACTAGAAGATTCAGTCCAGTGTTTTAGCTTTGTGACTCTGGGTAAATTCCCTGAAATTCCCCAAGTATCAATGTAATCATCTCCAAAACTGGAATTTGATTATTGTGAGGAACAAATCTGTTACAGAGCTTTTTAAATGTTAAATTTACTATTATTTATAAACATGCTTCTATAAGCATAACACCCACTAAAATGTTTACCTTGTAGCACACATGCAATGCCATAACTCAGATCTCAGAAAGCATATCATAGGTAGGGTCAACCTTAACTTCATGAATTTGGCTTTCCTACTGTAATTTTTAAGATTAAGAAAAACCCCTTGAAATAATTTTAGTTTATTTGAATTTAGATGTCTAATTAAGATGGCCATGGCTGTATTAGCAAAGTAAAAATGAAGGGGAGAATTTATGAGCATATAAAATATTATCAGGTTAGTGTCTGAAAGTGGCTCAGAAATCTAAAATGACACACTTGGAACACATGGCCCAGATGGGTTCCAGCTCCCCTTACATTAATGTAGTTCATCCAATTCTCTAATAACTTGGTTGCCAAGTAAGGCAAGTTTGATGTGTTATTAATTTGTATAAATTTGTCTCGCTTTGATGACATTGAAAATGCTAGTTAAGAACACACTCTGACAGAAAGAGCAGCAAGTAGACCCAAACTTTAGTTCTTCCAGTACTAATTGAATAAGGGCTATGGATAGAAAGCTTCACTCCTAGGATGTTATATAGGTGGGTATCTGGGGGGATGAGTGTAAATGATATACCCTCCGGCTGGGCTGTCCTGTAGGTCACATAGCATGAGCCTACAGAACCTAAGATCAAAATGAAAATGACAATTAACATTGCAAAAAATTATAAGCATCAAAATAGTCACCAAGGGAAATTATAAAATCTTTACTGGGTTATAAAAGAAGTCGTAAAAGACATGTTTTACTGCTCAGTAATGTAAAGTATATTTTGAGTTAGCAGTGTGTTGGGTGGTTAATGTTTTTAATTTCCAAGGCCTGTAAAAATCTTAATCTGGCCCTGAATGTGGTATGATGAAGGCTGGAAACCCAGCTCTTTTTAGGGAGAGGTTGACAGGCATCACTCCTGGTGCTACTTGCAATACCATCTCTGGTTTTGTGATCTTGTCCCTGCATTGTCCTTACTTCTTCACTCTGACCTTGGATGGTGATAGATATTCGTAGGCAGTTTTACAATGAGGAAATCTGAGGCATAGAGACTTGTCTAGGTCAATATAGGAAGGTCTGGTTATAAATCAGGACTAGGTTTAAATTCTAGTCCTGTCTCTTTCCATTACACCTGGCCAAGACTCCGTAGCTCTAAGCTGTAAGCATTTTACCTGGCTGTTTTAAAATTTTTTCCTTTCCTGACATTAATTGCTTATGTAGAAAAACTGGGGGAAGATTTATAACCTGGAATCAAAGGGAGAAAGATTCTTTTAAAAAAAGAATCTCCTGCCACAAATTCAAATAACACAATCAATGAAGCTTTAACAAATGTGTGATACCTTATAGGTTAGTTTGATAAAACAAATCATTGCCATGTATGATTCATTCATAGAAGAGAAAGGGGACTGGGATTGGGGCATTGGCTCAGTCATTTATCCACTCCAAGCTCTACTTTTTTTTTTTAAACAGGAGATGAGACTATATAATCTCCATGGGCCTTTATAGTTCTGTCAGACTGATTTGAAGAATTATTTTAATGTTGTAAGTGTGATTTTACACTATATGCAAATATCTTTTCAACCAGGGTGGCACTGCAAATTTGGTGGCTTAAAAGAAATGTAACCTTTCACAGTTTTGGAGGATAAGTATTCAAAGTCAATGTGTCAGCAGTACCCTGCTGTGTCTGAAGGCCATAGGGAAGAATCCTCCAGGATCCTTCTGTGCCTCTTTCTAGCTTCTGAGGGCTCCCAGCAATCCTAAGCGTTCCCTGGCTTGATAGTACTGGGTAACCTAGTTGAATACAGCTCTTCAGTAAGAATTTCACAGAGGGCTAGATTCAATAGCTAGTTTCTTGATTGGGATTATAAAGCGAGCATACTTTGATTTTTGCATCAGGTGCTTCATTTCTCTTCCATTATTTAGCAGGAAGGCTTTAGTTTAAAATGTTATTATCATTATTGTTATTGCCACCACCATCATCGTTCCACTGCTGTTCTGTGATGATTTTTACTAGTCACCAGTCTTAGTTCACACCATAATGTAGCTTGAGGATTATTTAGCTTTACTGCAAATGAGGCTAAGAGCCTCATTGCATAAACAATACAAAAGATACTCATGATTCTTTATTAACTATCAGAGGGAGCCACTTGGGGAGAAAACCTGTTCTTTTGTTACGGCTGAGGGATTTATTATCGTGTATTATTGTGTTGAAAAGATCTTGGGTTCAAACGATCTTCTTATCCACCAATAATTTGGTTTTTTTCTTTTGAATGTTATGATTTTCCTAATCTCTGGTATTGAAAAAGTCCTTAGATAGTCCCCATTCCACTCTGCTTATTCAACCATCTTAATTGAGAGTTAAAAAATGAGGACATAAAAATAAGGAAATTCAAAACTGAGAAAAGGAAGGACTTGTTCTGGCTTACGACCAGACCTGAGTGTTCCATTCCCAGCCCAATGCCTGGTCCATTTCTACTAGGTTGCCTTTCCAAGGCAACAGTGCCTACTCTTTTATACGGCCAATGAGATGGGGAATGAGTAACTTCAGAATAGAAAGATACTGATCATAATAATTGTGCTATCCCCTTTGTACTCAAGGATGAATGGGGCAGTTTAAAAAAAAACCTCGAGCCACATATGGTTTTGGCTAGTGTCCCCTGGAAGAGGGCATGGCAACCCACTCCAGTATTTTTGCCTGGAGATTTTCCATGGACAGAGGAGCCTAATGGGGTACAGTTCATGGGGTTGCAAAGAGTTGTACATGACTGAGTGACTATGCATAGCACAGAGCAAGTATCAGGGTACAGTCTAAGGGACTCAGTAACCACTTATTTATAAATGCCATTATGTTTAAGGCATTGTAAGATTTATGATAATGCAGTGGGTACGTTGTAAGCCAACTTTTCCAGTTGCTTTGCTGCTGCTGCTGCTGAGTCGCTTCAGTTGTGTCCGACTCTGTGTAGCTCTATGGACTGCAGCCTGCCAGGCTCCTCTGTCCATGGGATTCTCTAGGCGAGAGTATTAGAGTGGGTTGCCGTGCCTTCCTCCAGGGGATCTTCTCGACCCAGGGATCCAACCTAGGTCTCCTGCATTGGAGGCAGATTCTTTACTGCTGAACCACCAAGGTAAAGACTAGGATATTTTGAAAATTACCTGATTCCCAAGGTGAGGAAGGGAGTTGTTTCTTTTTTTTCAATTTAATTTTTTAAAATTGAGGTATAGTCAATGTACAAGATTATGTAAGTTTTTTCAGGTGTATGATAGTGATTCACAATTTTTAAAGATTGTATTTCATTAATTGTTATTATAAAATGTTGGTTTTACTCCTTGTATTGTATGGTACATGCTAGTAGCTTATTTTACACATGGTAGTTTGTACTTTACAGTTCCTACTTCCCTCTCCTCTCACTGGTAACCAGTTTTTTGTTCTCTATATTTGTGAGTCTGTTTCTTTTTTTTTGTTATATTCACTATTCTATGGGAGTTCTTAGAAATGTTTTGGCAGACCCCTCTGTTAGTGTACTTGAGGAATTTACAAGCAAATGTGGAAAGGGAAACCCAGATAAAAGAAAATCTTCCCCTTGAGGATATGCAGAATTGCAAATCACAAAATTTTGAAGGTGCGTTCATGTCACGTGGATGCTTTTGGTTCATTTGGTTGTTTTTCTGAATACCTGATACTCCTTTTAGCGATCCATTAATTGCTAAGCGTTTGGGACAGTGAAACCACAGTTCCTGTTCTCTGAGATAGAGAGGAGAGGGTCAGTAAGTAGAGGCTGGCCATTACTAAATAAATTTGACAAGAAAAATGCAAGTGGTTAGAGAGAGGGGGCTATATTAGAATATCACATGGGCTGTGTAGTAGAGAGTATAGTAAGAATTTAAAAAGAGGGATTACAGCAAAAAGGTGCTGGCAGCCATGGTGAAGGGTGGTGATAGAGAAAAGAAAGTCTCGAATGACATTTAAAATGGCTTTTCTTTGTGTTCTTTCATCTTAATAGACTCTTTATTCAACATGATTTTCAAAGTCACACATCTTCATGTCTAAGAAATATCACTTTGAGGATAAACTTTCCTGATTATGGAAGACTGGTCAAATAACCAGTTTTTGTTCATTTCTATTCCTTTCTCTGAGTTGGATTCTGAACTTTCCTGATCAGAAGTCGGGGCCCTTCTCTTTGTAAGGGAGTTTCCATCGAGTATGCACTAAATCCACCAGGAGAAGAGTCTGCCTTCCCAACCCACTGTAATGGGTAAATATGGAAAATTCCATCTTCCTCTTCGGAGGCTCATTCAGAAACACCCTCAGAGCCTATAAGACTTTGCTTTCACAATCTCTCAGGTCTTCTCTGATTGACGTGAAGCCCATTGCTGGGGGAGGAGACATTCATATCCCTGTGAAGTTTGCATGCTGAACCACGATTCCCATCGCATATCTGTTTCTGCACTGTCCTCCACTGACTCACATCTCATCCCACTCCAACCTGGGATCTTGACTGATAGCAAGTGAGGAAGGGCAAGGCCCACATAGTGAATGCAGAGCCCACTTCCTGGTTTCACATTTGATGAGTATCATTCCCTCCTGCCACAGATACACCCCCTCCAGGACAAATGCCACATGAGTATAAGGCAGCCTCATGCCACATCCCAGTGAGTCAGAATAAGAAATTCACACATTCTAGAGATGAGCTCATGAAGCAAGCAGCACCTTTTGGGGAACATGGTACAGGCTGCTGGATAAATGCTGTATATCAGACATTTCCCATCTTTGTTCTCAGATAGTTCAGTGTTTCAGGTACTGAGAGAGGTCAGGAAAAAGGACATTATTCTGACTCTTCTTTGCATCACCTACTTGCTGCCTACTTTATTTGTCCTGCTGCCCCTTGCCAGAACAGATGCGTCTAATTAGAGTCCAGCTAATGGCTTTGTCAACCTGAACTATACAAACAACCTTGGAGAGTTGACTAAAGAGCTCTTTTCTGAAGAATGTTTAGATACTTTGAGATACATCTGAGTATTTTGACAACTATCAAAAACCTAATCTTTTAATCTTGTTTAGAGTTTAAAATTAAAAATAAATTAGTCTTGAACTCTCAGAAAAATGTTTTCATAGGGGTTTTTTACTCTTAAGATAGAATAGAATAAAGGGAAAGGATGTTATCATGAACTTGAGGTTCAATCAAACTCAAGTTAATACCTGTTTATTCCTGAGCAAGTTCTTAACAACACTGATTCTCATTTCTTTCTATCTATAAAACATGAGTAATTATTATTTCTGCTTAATGGTATTATTTTGAAAGCAAAAGTTAATGAGTTTCAGAAAGAGTAATGCACTGCATGGCGTGTTTTAAGTTCTGAGTAAGTTTTTACTGTTTTTCTTGAATATACCAAAAATGGTCTAATTTCTAGACCCTTCCTCTAGGCAGTGCCTTTGGATTCTCTGGGTCCTCTTTCTCTTTCAAGGCCTAAGCCCACATCTTTCCTCCTTGAGCTGCCAAAGCCTGTAGTGGTTTTTTCTGTTCTCTGGAACCTTGTGGCATAAATTGCCTATTGGTCTTTACCAGTGGTTTTATGTGGAGGAATTATCTCCCCAATTGACATACAAGTTTGTCAAAACTAAGGACTGTGTATTCTTTCCCTTTGTGTTCTTAGAGTTGAATGTAATATCTGCCAAATAGTAGGTACTCAATAGTTATCAATGCTATTTCAAGTCACCAGTAATATGACAATTATCTAATCTATTCAATCAACTATTAAATAATACTGATAGTTGAGCACCAGCTTTAGGACAGGCATGATTTTTGCCAAGGGAATGGTTGAAGATATATTTTCTGGATTTGGACCTTCAGGAGTTCACAGTAGAGTGTAGTAATTCTCAAATCTTGAACCTTGGGTGTTTGTAAAAATGAGATTACTGCGTCCATCTAGACCTTTTGAATCAGAATCTTTATGAATAAACTGGAAGTCTACACATTTTTACAGATTTCCCAGGTGACTCTAATGTAAAGGATAACGCTGGACCAGCTGAACTTCAGTTGCATCATCAGCTGCTCCTAGACAGGGCATACACATTACTCAGGCAGTTGGTCAGATAGCCCATGTATCAGCTGCCTCTGAGTACTCTGTGTTCTTGGCTTTATTTATGACAGCCCGCAAGCCTAGGAGGGAAGCCTAAACTTTTGGATTCCCATGATGAGCTCATCATGAGACCATCACCCTGCCAATCTGCTGTGCATGATCACATCTTCCTTCCTCCAACCTGGCACTGAAGTGGACACAAGGAATGGACTATTAGTAAAATCTTCAAAGAAATTTCCCTCCGCTTTAAATTTGCATGAGGAGAAGAAAAACTGTTGTTGTGTGAAACAATGAAAGTTGTTCTGGATTCCAGGGGGCTGGAGTTGAATCCCTTTCCTTCTGTGGGTCTCATTTTCTTCATCTGTAGAATAGTGTTCAGTTGGAAGATGACTTCTTTTATACTCATGCTTCTGAGGCCATCTCACTGAAACTTCAGGACTGTACTTTGATCCTGGTGTACTGACTTACAAGAATTTCTAGTCCCCTTTGAAGATAGTATGAGCTCTTCAGACTTTGCAGATTGAAGAAACTTTGTTCTGTAGCTTGTCCTTACATGAAAGTCCTTTGGGATCTTTGATATAGTCCATTTTTTTCTATTATCTGGTGAAGATATGAGGATTTTTATTTTCTTGATATATATATATATATATATATATATGTATAAAACTATGCCTGTGGGTAAAATTAATATTATCTGATTTTTTTTTTCTGGTAATTTTTCTTATAAAGCCAGAATCATTTTGTGGTGTTCTTCTGGGCTACAAAGAGCTGGTATTTTAGGGATTTGGTTGTACTTCCTTTCTTTTTTATTAGTTCTCTCATTCTGTAGTCATATATAAAGCTAAATTAGTGTTATATAGGCTAAATTAAGAACATGACATGGATCTTGTCTCCCATGAGCATCCAAGAATAATAGCTGACATTTATCAGCTCCTTACAGTGTTCCAGGTCAGGTGCTAAAAATTTACGTATGTGATCTCATTCACAACAACCTTCTGAGATACTGGGTTTACTCTTTCCATTTTATAGATGAAGGAGCTAAAAGTCAGCAAGGTAATGACATTTTCCCAAGAGCACACAGCTAGGTAGTCTTGCAGCGGAGAGGAGACATGTATCTGGTGGTGGTAGAATGAAAATCAGTAGAGTGATTTAAGTTTTTTTCTTACATCAGGGTTCACTCTTGGTATTATACATTTTATGGATTTTAACAAATGAACAATAACATGTACCCACCATTAGAGTATAGTGCAGAATAGTTTCACTGCTCTAAAAATCTTCTATCTTCACCTATTCATCTCTCCCTCCTGCCTCACCCCTGGCAACCACTGCTCTTGAACTGTCTCTGTAGTCTTGCCTTTTCCAAAACATCACACATTTGAAATCATACATTATGTAGTCTTTTCAGATTGTCTTCTTTTACTTAGTAATATACATTTAAACTGTGTCCATGTCTTTCCGTGGCTTGAAAGCTCATTTCTTTTTAACACTGAGTGTTACTCCATTGTTTGGATATATCACAGTCTGTTTATCCATTCAACCTACAGAGGGATATCTTGATTGCTTTTCCTTGACAAGTTTTAACAATAAGAAACAAAGCTATTATAAACATCCATGTGAATAGAGTAATTTTTAAGTACTTGTTATGGGAGACCAGAAGCCAGGGATTTGATTTAGGCCTTGAAGTTGATATTTTCATGGGTAGACATAGATGAAGGGACATTCTTGGTGGAGAGAACAAAGGAAGCAAGTATTTTTTTAATGCTTACCACGTGCCAGGCAAACTCCTGAGTATTTTCACATATGTTAACTTATTTGAGCTTTACAGTCATCTCCTTGAGCATTCCAATAATAATATTCCTTATTTTTACAGACGTGAAAGCTAAAGCTCAGAAGTGGTATATAACATCCAAATTCAACAGAACTAGAGAAGTTACAATTTGAACAAAATTTTATTTCCAGGCCTGCACCCTCTTGTTTTGTCCTACCAGGCTTTATTTAAAGGATTAGAGGAAATAGTTGATTCGAGCATAAAGCACAGAAAGGATATAGGTAGCAGTAATGCTTGACAAGGAGGTTGGCACCAGGCCATAGAAGGCCTTGAAGTGGGCACTGTGGGGGTATTTCTGGGCAGTGGGGTAGTCAGCATGAAGTAATCAGGTTTGGAGGATGAAGGGCAAGGTTGTGGAAGGTCATGGAACAAGAGAAAGAATCATCTTATTTCACAAAATGGCCAAGGCCTGGTGGTGTTGACGCTAGGAAGATGAGAAAATGTGAATTTCTAATTCTGGGTAACCTTCAGGAGGAAAGGAAGCCTGGGGTCGAGTGAATCTACCTAAAAGAGGAAGTCCTATGTACTTTCCTTGCTGCCTGTCAGCATCTTGGTCTCAGAATGTCTTCTTGATCATTACTGCTCTGACTTCTCCATCACAGTATTTCAGAACATTGGGAAATGTCATTGTTTTGCAGGAACCTTATGGAAAGTTTACACAGTCAGTCAAATAATCAGATCATGAGGACTTTTAAGTCAGAGAGTTTGACGTAAATTTGGGATGAAGAGGCTTCCTGTTTCTCTCTTTCATTGAAATTGGTGTAGGGTTGCAACTTTTAAAATTCAAATCGTTAACAGTGGTAAAAGGGATGTCTCTGATCTTTGAGGAATTTCTAAAGATGGAAAAAACTGACACCCAGAGGTTATGCAACTTGCCTGAGTACTTGCCTGGCTGGTGTTAGGACCAGGTTGCTGCATGCTGAGCGCTGTGCTCTTTGTGCAGCTGCACAGGCTGTTTCTAACTTCAACAAGGTGGCCAAGAGACCAGCCTGCCCAGAGAGCAGTAGGGGCATTCATTTACCCAGGGAATTATGGTGTTTGGGTAATGTACCTTTTGAGAGGCCTTCTTCTAGAACATCGCTTTAAGCATGAAGGACACTAGTCCAGTCTCACAAACAGTCCACAGAGGGGAGAGAGCCAAAGACTGTCGTCCTGAGTCAGCACCTCTCTGTGTGCTCACCACTGACTAATATTGCTCTAGGGGCCCAGCCACTGGCAGGGCTCAGCCAGGCTCTCCCTTCTTCCTACACCGCCTGTTGGTTTCAGCTTGATGAGGCTTGTGACTTTACGTACAAGGGAAGTAGGGGATTCTTCATCCGCGTGGGCAGGCCCCAGTGGACTCCGTTTGACTGCTGCTATGAGTGTGCCAGAAAAGTGGGAAGCAGGGACTCCACACCCCAGAGCATGAAAACAAATTCCTCCCCAGACCTTTGATCCGGACATCTTGCCAAAAATAACCTGGTGGGAGGAGCTGCTGTTCTCTGCAGGCACAATAGGTGGTAGGTTTTTCTGTTTGTTTGTTAGTTTCTATTTCCCTTCTTAGTAGGTAATGTAAAATTTTAAAAATACAAGAAAGTAAGCCATGGAAAATACATGTGCCTCCCACTCCTGTCCTCAGGCTTCTAGTTCCTTTCTCCAGAGGCAGCGCTTTATTCTTCTAGATAAATTCTGTGCCCTCACAAAAACTTTTTTTTCTTTGAACACAAATGGAAATGTACTTTATTCTCCCCTTTGCTTTGGCTTTTTTCACTTAATATATTTTGGAGTTTGCCCCATATTGAAGTTTGTTCTTTTAACCACCAAATTTCCACAGATGTTTTATCTATTAACTTTTCTTTCTTTGTTGCTTTACTTCTTTCTTGCTTTCGAGTTCAAGTTAGGTTTTACACACGACTAAAGAGTAGAGAAAGATCCAACATTTAAAAAATTTACACACAGATCTACTCATCTCTGAAGGGTTTGAAGAGTTTTTATTGCCTGTGAGCCCTGAAGGTAGGACACTCTTAATCCTGTTTTACAGTGAAAAAGAGAGCAGCCAGGAGGCTCCCAGACTTCACTCCTAGTCCATTCTGGGAGTCTGTGACCATGAAGGATTGACTGGTCACAACCTTGTCCATGAAGAATCTCTATGACTGAATGGGTTTCTTAACAAGATAACTTTTAAGTGCTCTATTATCTAAAATGGGAAATTGGGGCTCAGGGAGCCAAAATAATATACCAAGGAAGAGTTTGGCAAGTGAGGACAGATCTTACTTAGATGCTTGCATGAAAGAGCAGAAGACTCCTAACTTACCTTATGAGATGTTACAGAAAAGCAATGGGGGCAGGCGGAAGGCTGCGTCTAACTCACATAGAAAAAGGCAAGTCTCTTCTCAAGTCAGTCCCTTTACCTGCTGCATTTCTGCTTCATAGGATGGATGTGACTCGTCAATTCTACTTGTTCATTTTTTTTCCCTAAAAATATATCCTTTTTCTTTCTTTAGGTGCCATCTCAGTACCCTCCAATCCAGAGTATCAGAGTACAGTTTACCAGTAAGTATTGTCAAAAGTTTAGTTGGTTCATAGTTTTAAAAGAATCTTCTCTCCAGCTTCTTAATTTCCCCTAGAACATAAGATCTCTCCATTTTCTTAGGGAAACATTAAATCCTGAAATTGTTGGGGCCTGCATATTATTTTCATTAAGGTCAAAGAAGAAAAGGGGAGTAATTAGTTAACAGATAAGTGCTTGTCACTATACAGATTACATTATATTCCTCACTTAATCCTCCTAGGAACCCTTTGAGTAGAAATTACTCTCACTTTTTTTAGGTAAGAAAACGAAGGCTTCTTACAAGTCTGTCTGGCTGTAAGATATGTCATTCCCCAGTAATTCTATTACAGGACAAAATTTTACCTTAATGAGAGTTGGGGGACTTAAAGGCAATGTGATAACTCTAACAAGAGAACATTATTTGGATCCAAGATTAATACCTGGACAACCACCAGTGGTTTATGTATGGATATTCATTTATTAAGTCCTCTTGAGCCAAAGGAAAGTATATCTTGCCTTCTATAAGTGATCCTCGTTTTCAATTCGAAGTATTTCTCAGGGACTTGATTCACAGCAAGAATTACTGAATTGTGCCCAGCAGTGGGAACTTACTCTTTCCTATCACCGAGGGACATGGTCCAGAGTGGAGATTTTGAAGTGTCGTTACTTGACCATTCCGGGTGATACTGAGGCTGCCATGGAAATGGAAGACATTTAGTTTTTGATTTATGCTTGAAATGGCCCCACACAAAGCTGTTAAAGTTATCATTCTGTGTTCTGCTGCTCTTCCTTTTCTTTTTCCTGTGGCAACCACTATTCCCAAGGCACCTTCCAGTAAAAACTGACAATAAAAAGGTAGAAGGGAGAAATAAGTCTATGTTCTTGAGCTCTTATATCAGAACCTGAACCCACAGACTAAGCTTTACTTAGTATTGAAGCATAACTAAGCTTAAGTGATTGTTGACGAAGGCCAGTAATACATGTTGTTGGGAAGTCTAGTTGCCAGGGCATGTGAAGAATTTTCATTTCATGGTGACATGGAGAGAAGAATAAAAGAAAAGTGAAAGTGTTATTCACTCTGTTGTGTCCAACTCTTTGCAACCCAATGGACTGTAGCCCATCAGGCTCCTCTGTCCGTGGAATTCTCCAGGCAAGAATACTGGAATGGGTAGCCATTCCCTTCTCCAGAGGATCTTCCCAACCGAGGGATCAAACCCAGGTCTCCTGTGTTGCAGGCAGATTCTTTACCATCTGAGCCACCAGGGAAGCCTGGAGAGAGCATAAAGAGTTAAAGCGATTACTTTGTGTGGACGGGGTGTGCAGGACCCAGGCAAGAGGCACTTCCACCACCCTTTGCCCTAATCAATCCATTGAACAAAGAAGGCAGCACTGAAGTTGCCAATACCTCCTGATTTTGAAAAAATCAGGGAAACCTTGAGAGTCCATTTCCTGCCACAGGTGTGTTGTGACAACTGCCAGTTGCTGTAATCTTTCCACTCTTGAATCCCAGCCCCCTCTGAAACTCTCTTGGCTACTAGTATTAGCTTTGCCTTTTCCATTCCACAGGGAAAGTGGATTCCAACCCTCATGTAGAAACATAGTCTTCTCTTACTTTTATTCTTTTCAAAATCTGTCCTTATCATTTTCTCTTCGTATGTTTCTAGACATATTGGATGATTGTTGCTTAATGCTGAGTTAAGGAGTCATTCTTTGTTTTTTTTTCTTTTACCCTACCCTCCTTAGAGTGTGAGAATGAGAACGGTTTCATCATCACATCCCCAGACGCGGATGGAACCATGAAGGTGCAGAACAACTCAATCATCATCACCTGTGATGGGTTCTATCTCATCTCTCTGAAGGGCTACTTCTCCCAGGAACTCAGCCTCAGGCTTCTGTACCGGAAGGGTCGGGAACCTCTCTTCTCCCTGAACATGGTCAAAATTGTTGACTCTGTCACAGTGGCCTATCTGCGTTTTAAGGACAAAGTCTACCTGAATATGACCACTCAGAATGCCTCCTGTGAAGACATCCAGGTGAATGGTGGGGAGTTGATTCTCATTCATCAAAATCCTGGTGGATTCTGTGTCTACTGAGGACCTGATGGCTGCACCCAAGCCAGGAACCAGCATGAAGGCCACACTGGGGGTGGACAGGACCCTGATTCTTCCTTGGGAGTGGAGGTGTTGTCCCAGCTCAGCCCTCATATTTGGCCACGTGAGATGTGACCAGAAGCAGATCACTCCTACCCCCACTCAGGGATATTTAAAACTTATTTTTACATACCAATTAACTTTATGTATTTATCCTGTATCTTCTAAATCACCTAACCCTCCTCATCCCTCAAGATTGCCTCAAGCCTGTTAGGCACCTCCGCCAGAGTGAGAAAAAAGGTGCCTCTTCCTCAAGATGTTGTTCCTTTGGTCAGGAAATTATCGTAATAAACTTTCATTATTGAAAAAGACACTTGACTACCATTTGTCATCTGACACTGTCAAAATGAAGAAGACCAGGGAGAGGGGTTTTGAATCTGCCAAAGCCAGTGGACTGCTTGCAAGCAGAGGTGCCTCTCCAAGGTGAGATTTGTTGTAGTCTGCATAGTGCCCCAATCTCTGTCTCATGTGGAGGAATTCAAAAGGAAAATCACCTCATCAACAGCTGTCAGGACTTGATGAAGATAGCTGGCTAAGTAATACTCCGCTCTGGGCTTTTTTTTTCCCCCTTGTTTTCTCCATTTTGCTCTCCCAGCCTCCAAATGTTCTTGATAGAAATTTACCTTCAAAGAACCGTCTCGGGGGTGTGATGCTTGAAAAACCTAATCAGTGATTTAAGGAAAGCTGATGAGACTTTTCTAAGCTGGGAGAGTGAGATAATTTATTGTGAGGGTTATCTTTATCACACCGGAGTGCAGTGAAACCGCACCTCTCAGGATAAGTCAGTGGACATTTGAATAGTCTGGGGAGGAAATCACGTTTGCCACAGAGAGGCAGTGTAACGCATGCCTAATGCTGAGATACATACTCAGCCCCACATCTTGTGCTCAGGTACCACCTTGCTAGTTTCAAAAAATTGCTTTCGGTGAATTGTCCCCCCACCCTTGGGCTGTGCTGCATGGCTTACAGGATCTTAGTTCCTCAACCAGGGACTGAACCCAGGCCCACAGCAGTGAAAGTGCCAAGTCCTAACCATTGGACTGCCAGGGAGGTCCCCGACATGAATTGTTCTGAGCAAGATATTCTATGATACGTGTCTTGACTACTTAGAGGATTTAAATGTGTGTGTGTGTGTGTGTGTGTGTGTGTCTACTTGTTTGTTATTGACTGTTCTGCAAAGTCAAAGTTATTCAGAGTGGTTGCTAATAAGTACATGTTTATCACTGTAGATAATATTTAAGAAAATACATGTTTTTTAAGTTTAGAGTTTCTGACTGTATTTTTTCTGGACATATGCATTCCAGGCCAAAGCTTAATTGTTTTGTGAGTTGGCTGTCTTTTGTGCTATGGCCTCTCCTCACAGGTGCCCCCTCCTTTTAGGTACACATGGCCTGCTTCTCCCATGCTGGCCTCCTTCAGCAACACAGGGACACTTCTTCCAGCTTCCACCCATCAAAGTACATGTGTCCCATTTAAATCATTCAATCAAAGGGATAATAAACCTTTTTCTGAAAACAGTGGAGTTTTGTGTAAATGAAAAGTCAGGAGATTGGAATTCTAATTTTGACTCTGTTGCTAACTGGCCACAGGACCCTGGACCCTGGACAACTAATTTCCTATTTTGGGATCCTGCTTTTTTCTCTTGTCTCTAAAATGAATGATCATTTTAGAATCTTATGCTCATAAAGCTAAATGTGAATGTACATAGTAAATTCCTATGTACTGGTCGCTGTGAGTCAAGATGTATAATCTCTTTTAATGTGTGGAATAATTTTTTTTTTTCTCAACAACCTAGTATTTTCCCTCAGCGTTTTTGGTGATTTCTGTGAGCATGCATGCATGCTGTCGTGTCTGACTGTTTGCAACCCCATGGGCTGTAGCCCGCCAGGCTCTTCTATCCATGGAATATTCAAGGCAAGAATACTGAAATGGGTTGCCATTTCATTCTCCAGGGAATCTTCCCAACCCGGGATCAAACCGATGTCTCCTGTGTCTTCTGCATTGCAGGCGGATTCTTTGCCCGCTGAACCATCGGGGAGGCCCCGATTCCTTTGAGAACAGTTGCCAGTTGTTACTTAGTGACTTTCTGTTTAGGGAATGACTGAAAGGATTCCAGTCTTGATTCAAATCATAATTTGTTCTTAAGCATATCGGGCAGGTCCCCTATTTTAAATCATAGTTTTGTATTTAGTGCTCTCCTGGCTCTCAGAGAGTGTTAATATTAATATTAATAATATAGCTAATAATAATATTGATATTTACATGGAAACAAATAAAAGATCTTAGAATTCACTACTGGTTAGAGTGTTGAGAGTTTTTATTTATCTTTTTCTTCCTTTCCATGTTCTGATCAGCTAATTCCCGGAATAGGGGAGGACAGGGCAAACTTTCTGGTTTCCTATCTGCCTCCAGTTTCAGCCATTGGAATTATATCCAAGGGATGGTTGACCTGCCAGACTCCGCCTTTGCTTTTGAAAACGTATTCACCATAAGTTCTCAGGGCTCCTCTTCCTGGTTCAAGAGGTGGATTCAAATAGAATTCTATTTACTGTTACCCTTTCCCTCAGTACTGCTTGTCTTGTTTCTAAGTCTGGGATGATCTCCGTGAGTATTACATCCCCTCTCCTTCAAAGTCATTGCATCTGCAGTCTTAAGCAGAGGTCCCAGCTCTTAATGAGTTTGTGTGCACAGTCTGGTCACAGTGATCCCTGTGCCACCTGCGATGGTGTTAACTCCTCTTCTTCCTGAATGCTCCTCTTCCTTGACTTTCTTTGAATTAACCTCTTTCCAGGCCACTCTTTCCATCTCTGTTCTCTGCCTGTCTGATCTCCTTTTACCCCTCCTCTTTCTCTGCCTATCTCTTTTGTGATAATGCTCTATAGAGCTCCATCCTCAGCCCTCTTTCTCTACACAATGGGGGTCACAATCTGGCAGCTGACAAGCCACAATCTAGCTTATGTATGTGTTCAGTTTACTTATTAAGTTTGAATTTAGTCACCAACACTTAAACACTGGGAAATTTTTGACTTGTTTTGACAAAACAATGCAAAACAGAAGATCTGGTGATGCTGGGCCCAATTTTGACATGACAGAAATCATCTCAGTCTGGGTAGCAGCCTCCCTCTTTAGAGAAACTATGCACTCTCCATTTCTCTAGAGTCCCCCCAGTTCATTCTGTGTGCAAATATGCTTACACCAACTCACTTCACTCACTTTCTGGCCATGGGGCATTCGAGTTGTGATCTCTGCTTCAACGACTTGCCTGTTTCATTGATTCTTATGCCTTCAACCACTGCTCCTACACCAATGACACCTCCATTCATTCTCCAGCTCAGATGTTTCCCACTCCAGGGTCACACTTACTTTAATCATCTGTATAATTGTAATAACATATAATGAGTACGTATATGCCAGACATATTAGCCATTTTATATGAATTATTTTTTTAATTGGAGGATAATTGTTTTACAATATTGTGATGGTTTCTGCTGTACCTCAATGTATATCAATTATAACAATATATATATCCCTCCCTCTTGAGCCTTCCTGTCCCCCCAATCCCACCCCTCCAGGTCATCACAGAGCACCAGACTGGCCTCCCTGTGTGCTATACATCAACTTTCTGCTAGCTATATGAATTTAATTCTGTCTTTCTAACAGCTCTTTGTGGTAGGTATTATTCCTGTTTTACATATGAGAAACAAACCCTCAGGGGTGAAGTAATTTGTCCCAAGACATGAATCTAAGAAGTGGTGGAGCTCAGATTCAAGACCAAGGCTGGTTGACACCAAAGACCATGCTTTTAACCACTGTTTCCCTGCCTCTGGGCAACTCCATATGGAAGTAATGGGTACTTTACTCAGGATGCTCACAAAAGAATGTCCTCTCCTTTACAAAACCCACTCCTCTTCCTAATTCATGCTGTTGTTTAAAGGCATCGTAACCAATACTGAAGCCAGAAGCCCCGGTGTCATCCTATTTTCCTCTTTTTCCCAGCCCCCACCCACAAGCTTGTGGTCTTTGGCTTCTCCTTTTGCAGTGACCTCTCACAAGGCCTGCATGTCTCAGTGAGTTCTCATTGGATTAAGAGAATGATATCCTCTGTTTCAATAAATGAATGAAATCAATGGACAAAATGAAGCAGAATGCCATGGTGGAAAGCTTGTGATATTTGGAGCCTAGTTTTAAATCCTCACTCTGCCATTCACTAGCTGGCTGACTTTGGCAAGTGTTTTTTTTTAAACTCTTTGAATCTTCACTTTCTTTATCAATAAAAAAGGGATGTTAACACATATCTCGAGCTATTTTGAGTATTAGAGTATCTAGTATATTGCCCGGAACATAGTTGGTCTCTATAATAATTATTAATTTACAAAAGTCACATCCACAAGACAGAAAGTGATTGCCAAATGAATAATGAAATTTATCTGGTTTAGAGATGGAGAGATCACTCAAGTAAATGGAAGAGCTTTGCAGAGTTTAGATTGGAGAAGAGGAAAGGAGAAGATAGAGGAGAACAGTGTATGTGAATGTCTCTGAGGTGGGAATTCTCATGGTACTTTCTGGGGACAGGGAGCTTTCACTGTGCTTATGACATTCATTCTCTCATTTTTTAATTTGAGCATATTCTATTTTCCAGGATAGAAACCTGTGTTTAGTCATGGTTGAAGGTAAGGATTAATGAGTAATTTGAGGATAAAATATTGGAGGCATTAAAGACATAGCTAAGAATTTTGGATCATGGCCTATAAAGGGAGACACTCAGTGTTTTTGAATAAAGAGAATTTATCATGATTTGGGGACAGAACCTAAGTTCTTGTCAATATCACTTTTCATTTTGACCCAATTTATATGAATACCTTATTCTCTGTCAATTGAACAAAAGCTTTGAATTACTTCTAGATGAAAATAAGAAAAACAAATGTCATAAAACCCAAGTTTTTAATACTTTTGGCAAAAGATTACAAATTATTGTTTAATAAAGACCATAATGGTTTTTAAAATATTAATTAAAATTTTATAAGTCATATATTAGGATATCAATGAGATATTATGAGCACTAAAAAAATAATCACTGAAGAATTCAAGCACCATGAACATTTTTTTGTTTATAACTTAAACTATTTAGTTTTCAGCAGTGCTTTGGAATTGCTTACCATCTGTCTACCTATCCATCTATCACTCATCAGTCATCTAACTATTGTACTTTCCCCCTGAAATAGCCTACCTCATAGAATGTGTGGGTAGCTTGGAACCTTTCTCAAGAACATCCTTAGTAATTAGTCATTGTGGCTGTTATGGCCACTCATTCAATGCATAATCCATGGGATCAAGACATGGAAGGATTTGTTAAAATTTAAGTGTAAATATTACTTAGGAGAGCTGATATGTGAGCCTGTTAATGCTTTATCACCACCACTTTACCCCCAACCAAAAGCTGGTCATATGATTCATTCCAGTCTTGAGGGTGTGGGATGTAAGGACCTTTAGCTCTGACTGATGCCTGGGGGACAACTAGGGTAGCACTGAATCCAGAAGCAGTCAGGGAATTGCCTTAGGAAGAGAATGTTGAACTTCAGGTTATCCTATCATTCTGACATAGCCTTTCAGAAATCTGAAGCCACGGTGCCTAGGGGTGTGTTTAAACATGGACCTTGACCAGCATTTTGATTAATGGAACTTGTTGACTTTGTTCATCTTTCTATGGTCTGTCTGTGAGAGGAACAGAGGAATGCTAGGACTGAAACAGACCTCAGCATTTGGGTTTTCTTGGAGTCATGCCAAGGCTGAAAAAAGACTTTTACATTCACATACATACTCTTTATTGACGATAGATATAAAAGACCTTTTATTTTTCTCCTGATTTATTCAGTCTTGACCTTTAGTTTTTGAGGTTTGAGGTTAAAAGTAGAACAGTAACAAAGTAATATGTTTCTAGAAATACAAGCAGGAAATAATTTCTAAAGGTCATTTCAACCCAGCTCTTTACGTTTATTTAGGGTGTACTATTTATTAGTAAGGACATTTATCATCTTAGTGATTTTTAAGATATGACAATCTATATCCACCCCCTATAATCAATTTTAAGAGTTAATATTCTGCTATCATTTGACTGTTCTTTAAGTAAGGCAACTTGAAACTTTGAATTTATAAAAATCTCATTCACTATTATAAATTAAGCAATAGGCAGTCAGTATAAATGTGCTCTACTACTACTATATACCACACATTGTACTTAGCATTTAGTGATACCTTTCTTCTCGAACCCAAACCAATAAAGTAAATGGCAACGGGGTCATACTTATCAATAATTACCTTAAACATAAATGTGTTGAATCCCCCAACCAAAAGACAAAGACTGGCTGAATGGATAGAAAAACAAGACCCCTACATATGTTGTCTACAAGAGACCCACCTCAAAACAGGGGACACATACAGACTGAAAGTGAAGGGCTGGAAAAAGATTTTCCATGCAAATAGAGACCAAAAGAAAGCAGGAGTAGCAACACTCATATCAGATAAAATAGACTTTAAAACAAAGGCTGTGAAGAGAGACAAAGAAGGTCACTACATAATGATCAAAGGATCAATCCAAGAAGAAGATATAACAGTTATATATGCACCCAACATAGGAGCACCTCAATATGTAAGACAAATGCTAACAAGTATGAAAGGGAAATTAACAATAACACAATAATAGTGGGAGACTTTAATACCCCACTCACACCTATGGATAGATCAACTAAACAGAAAATTAACAAGGAAACACAAACTTTAAATGATACAATAGACCAGTTAGACATAATTGATATCTATAGGACATTTCACCCCAAAACAATGAATTTCACTTTTTTCTCAAGCACACACGGAACCTTCTCCAGGATAGATCACATCCTGGGCCATAAATCTAGCCTTGGTAAATTCAAAAAAATTGAAATCATTCCAAGCATCTTTTCTGACCACAATGCAGTAAGATTAGATCTCAATTACAGGAGAAAAACTATTAAAAATTCCAACATATGGAGGCTGAACAACACGCTGCTGAATAACCAGCAAATCACAGAAGAAATAAAAAAAGAAATCAAAATTTGCATAGAAACAAATGAAAATGAAAACACAACAACCCAAAACCTGTGGGACACTGTAAAAGCAGTCCTAAGGGGAAAGTTCATAGCAATACAGGCATACCTCAAGAAACAAGTCAAATAAATAACCTAACTCTACACCTAAAGCAACTAGAAAAGGAAGAAATGAAGAACCCCAGGGTTAGCAGAAGGAAAGAAATCTTAAAAATTAGGGCAGAAATAAATGCAAAAGAAACAAAAGAGACCATAGTAAAAATCAACAAAGCCAAAAGCTGGTTCTTTGAAAGAATAAATAAAATTGACAAACCATTAGCCAGACTCATCAAGAAACAAAGGGAGAAAAATCAAATCAATAAAATTAGAAATGAAAATGGAGAGATCACAACAGACAACACACAAATACAAAGGATCATAAGAGACTACTATCAGCAATTATATGCCAATAAAATGGACAACATGGAAGAAATGGACAAATTCTTAGAAAAGTACAACTTTCCAAAACTGGAAAACAGAAACGAACCAAAAAGAAGTAGAAAATCTTAATAGACCCATCACAAGCACGGAAATTGAAACTGTAATCAGAAATCTTCCAGCAAACAAAAGCCCAGGTCCAGACAGCTTCACAGCTGAATTCTACCAAAAATTTAGAGAAGAGCTAACAAACTCTTCCAGAAAATTTCAGGGGAAGGTAAACTTCCAAACTCATTCTACAAGGCCACCATCACCCTAATACCAAAACCTGACAAAGATGCCACAAAAAGAACTACAGGCCAATATCACTGATGAACATAGATGCAAAAATCCTTATCAAAATTCTAGCAATCAGAATCCAACAACACATTAAAAAGATCATACACCATGACCAAGTGGGCTTTACCCAAGGGATGCAAGGATTCTTCAATATCTGCAAATCAATCAATGTAATACACCACATTAACAAATTGAAAAATAAAAACCATATGATTATCTCAATAGATGCAGAGGAAGCCTTTGACAAAATTCAACATCCATTTATGATAAAAACTCTCCAGAAAGCAGGAATAGAAGGAACATATCTCAACATAATAAAAGCTATATATGAAAAACCTACAGCAAACATTATCCTCAATGGTGAAAAATTGAAAGCATTTCCCCTAAAGTCAGGGACAAGACAAGGGTGCCCACTTTCACCATTACTATTCAACATAGTTTTGGAAGTTTTGGCCACAGCAATCAGAGAAGAAAAAGAAATAAAAGGAATCCAAATTGGAAAAGAAGAAGTAAAACCCTCACTGTTTGCAGATGACATGATCTTCTATACAGAAAACCCTAAAGACTCCACCAGAAAATTACTAGAACTAATCAATGAATATAGTAAAGTTTCAGGATATAAAATCAACACACAGAAATCCCTTGCATTCCTATACACTAATAATGAGAAAATAGAAAGGGAAATTAAGGAAACAATTCCATTCACCATTGCAACTAAAAGAATAAAATACTTAGGAATATATCTACCTAAAGAAACTAAAGACCTATATATAGAAAACTATAAAACACTGGTGAAAGAAATCAAAGAGGACACTAATAGATGGAGAAATATACCATGTTCATGGATTGGAAGAATCAATATAGTGAAAATGAGTATACTACCCAAAGCAATTTATAGATTCAATGCAATCCCTATCAAGCTACCAACGGTATTCTTCACAGGGCTAGAACAAATAATTTCACAATGTGTATGGAAATACAAAAAACCTTGAATAGCCAAAGCAATCTTGAGAAAGAAGAATGGAACTGGAGGAATCAACCTACCTGACTTCAGGCTCTACTACAAAGCCACAGTCATCAAGACAGTATGGTACTGGCACAAAGACAGAAATATAGATCAATGGAACAAAATAGAAAGCCCAGAGATAAATCCACACTCCTATGGACACCTTATCTTTGATAAAGGAGGCAAAAATATACAATGGATTAAAGACAATATCTTTAACAAGTGGTGCTGGGGAAACTGGTCAGCCACTTGTAAAAGAATGAAACTAGAACACTTTCTAACACCATACACAAAAATAAACTCAAAATGGATTAAAGATCTAAACGTAAAACCAGAAACTATAAAACTCCTAGAGGAAAACATAGGCAAAACACTTTCCGACACACATCACAGCAGGATCCTCTATGACCCACCTCCCAGAATATTGGAAATAAAAGCAAAAATAAACAAATGGGACCTAATTAAACTTACAAGCTTCTGCACAACAAAGGAAACTATAAGCAAGGTGAAAAGACAGCCTTCAGAATGGGAGAAAATAATAGCAAATGAAGCAACTGACAACTAATCTCAAAAATATACAAGCAACTCCTGCAGCTCAATTCCAGAAAAATAAATGACCCAATGAAAAAATGGGCCAAAGAACTAAATAGACATTTCTCCAAAGACATACAGATGGCTAACAAACACATGAAAAGATGCTCAACATCACTCGTTATCAGAGAAATGCAAATCAAAACCACTGTGAGGTACTATTTCACGCCAGTCAGAATGGCTGCTATCCAAAAGTCTACAAGCAATAAATGCTGGAGAGGGTGTGGAGAAAAGGGAACTCTCTTACACTGTTGGTGGGAATGCAAACTAGTACAGCCACTATGGAGAACAGTGTGGAGATTCCTTAAAAAACTGGAAATAGAACTGCCATATGACCCAGCAATCCCCCTGCTGGGCATACACATCAAGGAAACCAGAATTGAAAGAGACACGTGTACCCCAATGTTCATTGCAGCACTGTTTATAATAGCCAGGACATGGAAGCAACCTAGATGTCCATCAGATGAATGGATAAGAAAGCTGTGGTACATATACACAATGGAGTATTACTCAGCCATTAAAAAGAATACATTTGAATCAGTTCTAATGAGGTGGATGAAACTGGAGCCTATTATACAGAGTGAAGTAAGCCAGAAGGAAAAACATAAATACAGTATACTAACGCATATATATGGAATTTAGAAAGATGGTAACAATAACCCTGTATATGAGACAGCAAAAGAGACACAGATGTATAGAACAGTCTTATGGACTCTGTGGGAGAGGGAGAGGGTGGGATGATTTGGGAGAATGGCATTGAAACATGTATAATACCATATATGAAATGAGTTGCCAGTCCAGGTTCGATGAACGATACTGGAAGCTAGGGGCTGGTGCACTGGGATGACCCGGAGGGATGGTACGAGGAGGGAGGAGGGAGGAGGGCTCAGGATGGGGAACATGTGTATACCTGTGGTGGATTCATGTTTATATATGGCAAAACCAATACAATATTGTAAAGTTAAAAAAATAATAATACAAAAAAAAGAAATGAAAATAGGCCATTATTTTTGATCTTTTACTCTCAAACCCCAAATACTTGCTGCTGTTCTGTCTATTGTTTATGCCTCTCCTAGCACTCTTGTTGGAGAAGACAATGGCACCCCATTCTAGTACTCTTGCCTGGAAAATCCCATGGACGGAGGAGTCTGCTGGGCTGCAGTCCATGGTGGCTGCAGTCCAATAAGAGTCGGACATGACTGAGCTACTTCACTTTCACTTTTCACTTTCATGCACTGGAGAAGGAAATGGCAACCCACTCCAGTGTTCTTGCCTAGAGAATCCCAGGGACGGGGAAGCCTGGTAGGCTGCCGTCTATGGGGTTGCACAGAGTTGGACGTGACTGAAGTGACTTAGCAGTAGCAGCAGCACTCATATATTATCCAGATGCACTGTAGAATATTATTCAGTCAATACAAAATTGATAAAGTATACATTATTTGTATATTTTTCATTTATACTATTTCTCTCCATTTAGTCATGTTGATACTATTTTAAACTCTTAAAATCTATGCAAACACACTCTTTTAGGCAATAAGCAATTCTCATTCCATTTACAATTAAATCTTACTTTATTAGAGATCAAATACATAGCATTTTTGAAAGAGCAGACATCTGAAAGTTCAAAATAAGTTTGTCTATGAATTTTCATTTTTAGAATGTTGAATTATAAGATAAAGAGACTAGAGACTGAGTTAATACATTTCTTATATGCATGCATGCCTGCTCAGTTGCTTCAGTTGTGTCTTTGTGACCCTATGGACTGTAGCCTGCCAGGCTCCTCTGTCCATGGGAGCCTCCAGGCAAGAATACTGGAGTGGGTTGTCATGCCCTCCAGGGGATTTCCTGATCCAGGGATCGAACCTGCATCTCCTGCATTGCAGATGGATTTTTACTCCCAGTGAGGCAGCGGGGAAGCCTGATTTCTTATATAGCATTCCTTAGTGTTCTTGCCTGGAGAATCCCAGGGATGGGGGAGCCTGGTGGGCTGCCGTCTGTGGGGTTGCACAGAGTTGGACATGACTGAAGCGACTTAGCAGTAGCAGCAGCAGCATATCATTATTATTATTATTCATCTACAGATAATTGTTGAATTCCTACTTTGCATTATGGTGTGCCTACTATGCTAGGTAGTCAAAATATAAAGAAAAATACAGAATCAGTTCTTTCCAGTAAGTATTGAATATAGTATGTAGCACTAAGTGGAGTGAGGAGAAGCTAGATATCTGATATCAAGATGTCAGATAAAAACTGATGTTGATAACTATAAAGAAAGGAATCGATTTGAAAGATATCAGGAATGAAAACTAATAGGACCTGTTGATTGGTAGGATGTAAGTGGTAGATTTTGTGGTGAGGAATTCATTTGTTCATTCATTAAAACTAATATTTTGAGAGTCATGAAGAAATAAGAAACAAGTGAAAACAAAAGAAATAAAAATGTTAATGCTATGAGAAAAAAAGTGTGAGGTTATTGACTTTAAATGGGGAAGAGACCTTGTTGAGGAGATGCCATTTAACTCAAGATCTGAAAATCTGAAGAAACTAGCTGTTTGAAGCAAAACATGTTGGTAGGGGCCAATGAGGTGGGGGTGGATTATGAAAAAGGAAGTTAAAAAATTGGTCACTTCTATGACCATGTGACCAACTTTGTAAATAAGAACTATAATAATTATGAGTATTTCTCTTATTTTGATATGACCATGTTTATGTATATATTACTGGAGGAGGACATGGCAACCCACTCCCGCATTCTGGCCTGGAGAATCCCCATGGACAGAAGAGCATGGTATGCTACAGTCCATGAGGTCGCAGAGTCGGATATGACTGAGTGATTAAGTACAGCACAGCACACGCATAAATTAACCACTCTTTTCCTTCCACTTTCCCATTCCTTCCACTGTGAACACTGTAGCTGTGTTCACAGTGTTAACTTTATATATTAGTGTGACTCAGCTGGAAGAGCAATGAACATCATCCAAAAATGAATAAGTGAACTTTGTATCTTATTTGTGGGAGAGAGTTAACATGCTTTTGGTTATACAAGGAATAGATCCATCATTGGGTGGAAGCATCATTTTGGTATTCTTTTTATTTGGAAGTTACTATGATTGAAAGATGCTGTGTTGACACTGGGTGAACTGTGGAGGGTTTGTACTAGTACAAGTTAGCTAACCTTGAAGTTTAATTCCTCGCTTTCTTTTTCCTGTGTGCTTGCAGGGAGAAGACTGCGTGAAATTTAGAAGGTGGAAATGAAGGAGCAGCTATTTTTATACTCAAAGGTATAAAAATGTTATCTTTCTGGGTCCAGTATTCAAGGGAAAGTGACAGCATGGAGAAAAGGCAAGGAAGCTCCAATATGTAAGATAATAGGAGTCCTTGAGGAAGAAACCAATTTTAAAAACAGAAAAATGTGTCCAAAACTATAGTTTAAAAAATCTCTTCTGAAATGATAAAATTTGAAACCGCATATTACATGCATGGGAATACTGACCCTGAAGGACCAATACCAAGACATAGTAAAATTACTGAATGTAAAAAAGAAAATAATAGGCATCTAGGCAAAAATGTTTTCACCAGACTCTTTGAGACTAACACTTTATTCATTTTCTTTTTCTGCTGTAAAAGATTATCAGAAACTAGTGGGCTTAAAACAACGGAAATCTATTCTCTTAACAATTCTAGAGGCCAGAAGTCTGACATGAATCCTATAGAGCTAAGATCAAGATGGCAGAAGGGCTGACTCTTCTGGAGGCTCTCAGGGAGAATCCATTTCTTTGCTTTTTCCAACTACTAGAGGCTGTTCTCATTCGTTGGTCAGTAACCCTGGCTCACTTCACATTTTCTCCCCTTGCTTCAATCATCACATTGCCTTCTCTCTTTTTTTGTAGTCAAATCTGCCTCTGCCTTCCTCTCATAGGATACCTGTGATTACATTTAGGTCCATCTGGAAAATCTAGGGTAACCTCCCCATGTCAAGACTCTCAATCACATCTGCCACATCCCTTTTGCCATATAAGTTGACATATACACAGGTTGCAGATATTAGGAAATGGAGATTTTTGAGTGGGGAGAGGCATTATACAGTCTACTAAAAACACACAGCCAGAAGAAAATGGAGAACATTTAAAATACTCAAGAAAATACAAGACAAAAATTTTATATCCAGCAAAAATAACATTCAAGTACAATGGGCATAGAAAAATTGCTTTCAACTTTAAAAACTCAGGAAATATTGTTCCCATGAACCCTTCTTGAAGAATCTATTAGAAAATAAACTATAATAACTAGATAGACTTTGACCTAGGGACTTGTGATCTGAGAAACCAAGTTTTTTTTTTTTTTTTTTTTTAATTAATTTTATTTTATTTTTAAACTTTACATAATTGTATTAGTTTTGCCAAATATCAAAATGAATCCACCACAGGTATACATGTGTTCCCCATCCTGAACCCTCCTCCCTCCTCCCTCCCCATACCATCCCTCTGGGTCGTCCCAGTGCACTAGCCCCAAGCATCCAGTATCGTGCATTGAACCTGGACTGGCATCTCGTTTCATACATGATATTTTACATGTTTCAATGCCATTCTCCCAAATCTTCCCACCCTCTCCCTCTCCCACAAAGTCCATAAGACTGTTCTATACGTCAGTGTCTCTTTTGCTGTCTCGTATACAGGGTTATCGTTACCATCTTTCTAAATTCCATATATATGCGTTAGTATACTGTATTGGTGTTTTTCTTTCTGGCTTACTTCACTCTGTATAATAGGCTCCAGTTTCATCCACCTCATTAGAACTGATTCAAATGTATTCTTTTTAATGGCTGAGTAATACTCCATTGTGTATATGTACCACAGCTTTCTTATCCATTCATCTGCTGATGGACATCGGAGATAAGACTTGAAAGGAGGAGGTTATCCTATACAATGGCTATATCCTCTGACACCATAACTTTAAAATGGGAAGGGGAAGATATATTAAAAATATATTTTAAACTGATCTTATTAACTGTATTGGTGGTAGTTATATTAGTATTTTGAAACTGTTGTGGAAATGTGGAATAAAATAAAGGTACAATCATCATTTAAGAATTAACTCAAAGAAAGCTCCTCTGTTAAGTCCTCCTTTAATTCTACTAGGAAGAAGAGCTCTTTTCCTTTCTTTAAATTCTCATTATACAATTATTTTTATGACACATTATTTAAAATTTTTTTGCTATAGTGATTTGAAGCAAGTTTTTTTCTCAAGCAACATAATGATGAGTTTCTATACCTGGCACAGTGCTGAGTATATAAGGTTGGCCAGTGCATAATTTTTTGTGAGTACATAAATGATTTACCTGGAAGAAACAGCAGATACAGAGATAATACATTGATATTGCTAATAAAATGGGTCCACATTTCTTGCTTTCCAAAATGTTGCAATGTCTGAACAATAGAGTATCTTTGTTAATAATGTCAGTTTATGAAATAATGAAATGTTTCTTATATAAGCCTGAATCCTGCCTCCAAGTGATTTGTTTTTACTTACATTGGTAGTATGGAAATAGGTCCCTAAGGACCCATACTTTTATTGTTTTCTGAAGGTAGTTAGTTCCTATGGATACAATTTGTTAGACAAGTCTCATAAACCATAATTAGCTACCCACCCCCACACAAAATCATACCATTATTACTCACCTGCCCACAGCATCTTTGTGCATAGAACAGGTTACTTTATACAGACTGTAAAGTAGCGACAGAATTCATTCTAAGTCTGTAGCCTGGTCATGTGCTTACACTCAGAAGACAGTTGTAACAGGAAGCTTCTGCTGGCTGCTCTTAGACTAAAGGCAAAAAAAAGATTTTCCTCTGGCTTGGCTGACTTCTCTATTAATTTCGTGTCAATTGAAAATATAACTCATTTAGTATGCAACAGGAATATTTCTGGAAAAGGAATAAATGTCTAGCTAAGGAGACAAGGAACTGAATGATCCAAGCTAAGTCTAGACAAGCAGACAGTTGAGTCTAAATCCACATTCCACTGAATTAGTTTTTCCCATAAAGTTAAATAAGATATGAAACTTTCTCAAATTATTGTAAGTCACACTCTTCATAAGACTTTTGCCAGAAATTCTTGAGTGGCAAAGTGGCAGTCAGCACAATGTATGATATAACTTCCTAAATAAAAGCTTACTTCTTAGAAAGGCTTAAGATGGCCCTTGGGGGCACTGAGAAAGGGAATGAGGGAATGCAATGAAGTAAAAGCAAATATAAAACTGGCATGGAGAAGACAAAAAAATCTAGGAAGGGACAGTGTAAATGTCCTTTAAGAGCATAGATTTATAATAGAGGCTTATTAAACTTGAGGTTTACAATAAAGGTTTATTATTATTTCAATTCAGTTTATTTGAACGGGTATTTGTTCAATTTCTTTCACTAGGTGCCTGACATTTGTAGGTATTCTGGAAAATCTGAGAGAGATATATAAAAAGGAAGCAGAGTGATTTTATTGGTATAAACCCAAGATTTGGAATCAACAGAGGCTTAACTTCAAGTTGAGATTTTACCTTTACTTATGAGCTGTGTTCTTTGGCTATTATTTAGTTGTAGGTCCCCTACTCGTTGCCTCCTCTGCTCTACCACTGTACAAATAGGGATAATGAAACCTATCTGACTGGATTGTTGTGCAGGTGAAATGAAGCCCTAAGCACAGTTCAGTTCATGACATTTTCAAGATATTTAGTAATCTTTAGTCACTACCTGTAGTGTCTTATGTAACAGAAATCAGAGATATAAGAGCTTCTTAAATAAGCAGAGAGAGAGAATAATTTGTGGGTTTGCAAGAAAGATGAATAAGATAAATTGAATATTTTGCATCACTGGCAAATAGCAAAGACTTTATGATCTGTATGAAGCAGTGGGCCTGTAGCTTTTTGTTTTATTATTGAAAATTATATAGGCTTAAGCTTTCCTGAAGGCTTCACTTGTGGCTCAGATGGTAAAGAACCCTCCTGAAAGGTGGGAGATGTGGGTTCAGTGCCTGGGTTGGGAAGATCCCCTGGAGAAGGGAAAGGCTACCCACTCCAATATTCTGGCCTGGAGAATTTCATGGACCCTTTAGTCCACGGGGTCGCAGAGAGTCGGACATGACTGAGTGACTTTCATGTCAAGCTTTCCTGATAGCTCAGACAGTAAAGAATCTGCCTGCCATGCAGGAGACCTGTGTTTGATCCCTGGGTCGGGAAGATTCCCTGGAGAAGGAAATGGCTATCCACTCCAGTATTCTTGCCATGGACAGAGGAGCCTGGTGGGCTACAGTCCATGAGGTTGCATAGAGTCAGACACAACTGAGCAACTAACACACACAAATAGGCTTAAGAAAGTTTTAAAAAAAGACAGATTTATCATTTTACAGATGAGAAAACAAAGATTTACCTTGGCAGAGGCTACTAACTAATCGACAAAACTGTCTTCTTTTCTCTCTGGTACTCTCAGCCCCCTCACAGCTGGAGGTGGCCATGTGACTGAGTTCTGACCAATGAAATGTGAGTCATAGCCCTTCCTACTTGGCATCATCCATGTTCTTCTTGTATATACGGACTGGATATTGATCTCCAGGGCAACTTTGAACCCTGTTCAGCCTAGGTCTGTAAACTACATGCAATAGAATATCTTTCCCCTTTCTCATCACCAATCAGAAACACCTTTTTGGTCTACACACACAAGAAATTTCCACTGCTTTAAGTTATTGAGCGTCTGGGTTGTTGTTTTTTTTTTCTTTTTTTTTTTTTTCACAGTAACTAGGATTGCTCAGCTAAAACAGTTGGAGAGAATAAGAAATTGACTGCATAAAGAACAACTCACAGAGCCATGTTAAAAACCTCAAAATATCAAGGAATCAGCTCAAATCTACCTTTATCATTTTTACACCTATTATATTTTTAGACGTAGCTTGAAACTTATAAAACTGTGCTTGGTCTGGTTTCTAATTGTGCTGAGGTTAATGCATGTTGGTGGGGAGTAATCATGTTTATATTTGTCTTAAAAATACAAGTGGTCAAATGCAAGCTTTCCATCACTCTTGTAGTCAAGTGATGCTTTGTTTTGTGTAGTTTCTAATGTCATTATACAGATTAATTCATGCAATATGGCAGTACTACAAATTATTCTTCAGAAATCTAAATATTTAATACAACTATTAAAGTCTTGAATACAAACAGCAGTGAGATCTTCAAATTAATTATTTTCCAAGGGCCTTTTCCTACTTTGAAATCATAGAATAGTGGTTATGATGTTAGCAATTGATTTTCATGGAACTTATACTTCATGGAACAGTGCAGGCACTGTTTTAGGTGCCTGGAGTAGAACCCTATCCACCACTACCCCAAAAAGATCTGAGAGTCCACATCTTTGCTCCAAAGAGATTTAAAATGACTCACTTGAAATTTTTACAAATATAATATCTCTAGATTCCTTGCAGTAGTGATCAAGCAGAGAGATGAAAACTTCACCATTGACTTTTCTGGTTTAATTCATTACTTGTGCTTTATTTCCAAGTCAAGAGTTAAGGTATCCTGTGAAACCTAGCCAATCTGGTGTTCTAGAATGAGTGATGTACTTAAGGTAAGATCCTCCGGTTCCAGAACAAAGTCTGCCACTCACTTCACAACCATGGACCTTAGATCTATAATTTCTCATCCTAATTCTTATTGTCAAGAAGTTCTAAATCTATGGGACGGATGAATCTGTTGATATATTCCCTCAAACTTTGAATCTAACGTTCTACTAGAGGACCAGCCATATTTAAGAGGAAAAGTTACCACCAGCACTGCCTTCAGCACCATTGCCATCATCATTATCACCTGTCTGCAGCGGTGGGATAGTGTGGCTAGAACAGACTCAAAAATCAGATGACCTATTTGCATCTTGGTTTTACTCTTCACTAGCTGTGTGACCTTGGGCAAAATACTGGACTACTCCATGCCTCAGTTTGTTCTCTAAAATAAGAAGGAGGGTGGTAATATTTACTTCACAGAGTTACTGAGTAGATTAAGTTAATTCATGTACATAAAACATTTAGAAGATTGCCTGGCATACAGTAAGCACTGATTATGAATCAGGGTAACCAATGTTACAGTTTTTATCTTTATGGTTTTATTGTTATGGCTTTTGGGTAACTTATGGCACTGGGGGAAATATGAGGCCTTTGAGGTCTCATATTGCTGTCACCTCTTTCTATAAAGAACTGGTCATAGGTAAGCAAGAAGCATGGATATTTTGACTGTCTGTGGGTGAGGGCTCTTAAACATAAGGAAGTATTGCTAACATTCTGATTCTTAAGTTGGATAGGGAGTAATGAGTATTTTATCACTATGTTCTATAATGTATATATTATTTTGCATGCATCAAATACCTCATCGAAAACAACAGGATTTGTGAAGTCCTATTTACAAATTTATATAAAATTATATAAATGGATGTGCATATATAATTAGAATGGATTCATAGCATTTCAAAAATCATGGGATAAGCACTCCAACTTCCTCAGTTGTAGAGTGACATCCAAAGAGTTGAGTTACATGCAGTGTTGACTTGATTTGCCCAGATGTTGACTAGCTGATTCCAGGAAAACTTCCTTTTCATTCTAAGTCTAGACAGTTACCCTTTCTATTTCCATTAAATGCTGTACTTTTTGTCTTGTCTGGTGACAACTGGAAGTGATAAACTGCTTGTCTGCTTTCTTTACTAGGTTTTAGGTCAGTGAAGGCAAGAGTTATGTCATGTCTACAGTTCTCTTTCTAAAATCTAGCAGCAATCCTGGCACCTTTGAGGCAATCAGTAAATGTGTGGTGACTAGTGAATGAATGAATGAATGAATTCATACCAAAATGAAAATGTTTGATTTATCTGAATGAACTTCTTCTAGTTGGGCTATTTTGACTGTAAAAAGACGTCAGAGTTTAGCTCCTATGTAAGAACTTGGTGGTCCTTTTTGGTTCCCCTGATATCACATGATACAGCCTCTTGTCCCCCAGGAACAAGAGAAGACAGCAGATTTCCACTTTTGTCTGTAATTTGCCTTTATCAATATGAACTCTTTGCTCTTCCTCCTCCTCTTCCCAAATAGCATGGTTTAGGGGAAAATTTAATCAAGGATGACTATTTCTTCAGAGAAAAGACCATCTCTAATATAAATCAAACATAACCTAAGGAATCAGACTAGCTGTTTTCAAATTAAGTAATGGGTTTAGAGGAGAATGTCACCATGTGTACAGTGCTGCACAGATACCATTGACTCTTTGTGTAAGATTGACTTTTCACCCCAGTTTTTGTTACCCACACTTTCATGATCTTTGTTTCCCTCCTGAAGAGATAATTTGCCAAATGTTAGCCCTCCTTGGGATCTGTGTCTTGGAGAGACCGAAACCTGGCTGGGAGTATTTGTTAGCCAAGAGTGAATTACATTGCTTATGATTTTTTGGAATGATCTTGTGTCTAAAATAACTAACACAAAATTGTTATGCAAAACAAACCAAGTTCTCCAACACAAAGATGAACAAAAACCTAAGGAAATCCCACAACATGAAAAAAGAGGCACCAAACCCAACAAACAGAACCATTTCCTCTGGTTAGGAAACACAGTGTTAGAAGAAACTCATATGAGGAAGAAGGCAGGAGAACATCTGATGCTAATGCAGACCCAGCTATTTGTGAGGGCTTGTGTAGGTCTTAGAAGCTCTTCAGGAGACACTGACCTACAACTTCTGTCACACAGCTTATTTATGACATGTCCTCATTTTTCATACTTTGGTACCATAGAAACTTTCTTTGGAGAATTGTGAAAAAACAGCGTGGAAGCCAGCAGTGCTTCTGATTGACACTGGAGTGGACAGAGACACTGAGACAGGGGTGACGGGCAGCAAGCACTGAGTTGGGTACATTCCTTGGGCAGGATCCTAGTAAGCCACTAGGTAGGGCTGGGCGCATGCTGGGAAAGTGGTGAGACTCTGATCACATGACTGGATTGTTTTTCAGAAGCTTACTACCCAGTGGTGTCCCAACTTCTAAACGTGATGATTATACAAATATTTGCTGAGTGTTTCTCAGGTATCAAGCATGGGAGGTGTATGTATGAATGTCTGTGGCAAATATCCCCAGGTGGAGTTCTCTTCCCTCCACTCCAGTTACTTTTACAAATAAGACAATAAACAGCAAGATAGTAGAAGATTCTATGAGTGCGGTGAATGGGATGGACATGGACTACTGCTGTATTGGCAAAAGAAGTCATTGTGAGCTGGAGCTCCTTGAGACATCTTCATGGGTGTGGTAAGCTATAGTTGAATGTTGAGATTTCTGATTAAGTAGCAGAAAAAATAAATAAAATGCTAGGCAGCTTGCCCTATGACTTGTAATCTTCATGAAGCCTAATGGGAACAAAACTTCTATTGCCAAGAAAAGTTACAAAACCTAGACATTCCTTCAGGCTTCCGGAAAAAAGACAAGAATTACTCCACAGTGCAAATAAACAGGATGGGAAGCCAGAATAAACCATAATAAGGATATCTGTCATTTGTGGCTGTCCAAAGTCTTAAATAGACCCTATACTTCAACTGTTCTGTTACAATTCCCACCTTTGTTGAATAGAATGTTGCTGGCATGTAATCTAGATTCCACCAATCAGACATGCAACTTTGGAGTAAATAATGTGAGGAACAGGGCTGGGTATGGGTGGTAATGGCTTGGTTCTGCGACCTGTGATGGAAGAGCTATTCTGTGGTGAAGTTCTCGGAAGAGTTTTTGGAATCTCAGCCATAAGTTTATTTCTCTGGCCCCTTGAGCTACCCAATATCCCATAATAAATTCCCTTTCTGCTTAAACTAGCTACTAGAGATCCTCTTTTTGTAACTAAGAGAACTAGTTGCCTTTAGATAACCTTTGTGGGTCTTGGCTTTAGAACTGCCCTTCATCCCTCACTGGTTACCAAGTGGATCACAGGAAATCTAAGCAGTAGAGTGACCATGTATAATTCATGACAAGTACAAGTTCATTGTCTTTTAATGACATCCTTTTAATGTTTATTTTAATTTATTTAAATTAGTATTAATGATATTAAATTAATACTAAAATAAATTTAATATTTATTCAGAAGAAGAACTCTTTCCTATTCTCCAGTGAAAACTGGTGGAACCCAAGGCTTTTATGTTCAGGAGGTAAGTAAGTAACAAACCCATTCTGATGTCAGTAATTAGAATATCCAGGAGAAGATATTAAATAGATATCAAAGTGTGATTTAATGGCTTATCATCTCCTACTCCTGAATCAGCCTGTTTTAGCCTAGAAGCTTCTGGAGGGAAAGAGGAATGTGATTGGCTGCATCTCCATCTGCCTATCTTCTCATCCTTCCCCAACTTGCTGGTCACAGAGTATAAAAGGGATAGAAAAAGCATCAGTTGAACTGACTAAATAAAGTCAGTTTAAGTATGTCAGCTGTTTAAAGCAGAGTCTTTCATGAAGCACTTTGGTGGCCAAGATCAAGTCTCTCAGACTACAAATTCTCTTGTTCTAAGAAGATACTTCCCTAATCTGGATTGTTGCTTGTGCATCCTCTTGTTTCTAGTAATCTGGCTTTCATCTCCAGCTTTTTGCTGCTGGGGTTCTGCTGCCTCTTTAGGATGCTATATAGGACAAGCACCCAAGATGAGCCCTCACACCTGGTTCCCATCAAAATGGCTTGCCCTGACAAACTCCAATAGTGTTGGCTAATATCAATATAGAAGTTCTTCCCCTGACCTTGCCACCAGAGCACTTAGCTTGTATTTTGAGCTGAGATTCTCTGGGTGGTATTAGACTACAAACCCTTAAGACCTCTAGTGGTCAGATGTTAAGCTCTTTCAGTAGCCCCATGAAAGCCCACACCCCTCTTATGAGTGAGGTGAAGGGGCAGGAATCTCTTTCTAACATCTTGTTATAGAAGTAAAAGACAGATATGTGTTTTGTTAAAGATGAAAATAAACTAAATTCAGCAAGCATATGTACAGTGGGTAGTGAGTTAGCCCCTGGGGATGCAACAGTAAATAAAGCATGTTACTTCCTCCCCATGTAGAAGATCTATAATTGCAAACAAATTGCAAAATGGAATGTACCAAGGAGAAATTGGTGATGTAAGTCACTCTGCTGGAATGATCTGGTCAGAGGAATAGATAATTAAGGAATGAGTAATGACATAAAGAGAGAGTATACCACACAAACTCAATGGAAATGTCTGGATGTGTGAATGATATGGAAACTTTGAGAGAGATTATGCTAGGAATTTGGCTCATTGAAGGGGCAGTTTCCCTTTCATTTCCTGAAGAGAAGTTTTAGATTCCACTTCAGGTGACATCTGGGAGGCTCATGGCTTCAGATAACTGCATACTTTGCTCAGTTTGAGGTGTCTACATACGTTTGAGAACATTGACTGAGAACATCAGGAGTACTAACCAGACTTTTGCTTCTTAAATTTTCTCAGGGAAAATAAAAGACAAGCACCAGGAATTTCTTAATGAGTAAAATTATTTTCCTTGGACCTGAATAAATTAGCAATAGAAGAAATTCTCCAGGTTATATTCTCTGGTCACTGTATAATAAAGTAGAAAACATATTAGTAATACTTTATTGTTATTATTGTTATTGAAGTAAGAATTCAAACGAATAACAAGAAACCCATATGGCAAATGTTTATAAATCTCCAATGTAACTGCTAAAATAAGACATAAGCCAATTACTTAATAACAGATCTTGAAGTAAATAGCAATAATTAGAACTTGTAATACAGAAAATCCTGGGGATGGAGTCAAGAAATACTTTGAGGTCAGTTAATAGTTTTAAATGCTTTCACTGTGAAAAAAAATAATGAGACAATAGTTATGGTTACATAGAGGGAAACACACATTAAAAGTCCTAAGAAAATCAGCAGACATGAAGTAAAACAAAAGCCAAAAAAATTAACCGTTAAGCAAAAAATATTAAAGTAGAACCAACAAACCCAAGAGCTATAATTATACTTATAAGACTGTAGATTTTGTAAAGGAATAAGAAAATGAAAATGATAGGCAGAATAAACATTGTAGGAGAGGCTGGGGTTCCCTGAACCAAGAGAGAGGAAATCACCAGAGGCAACAGTGGCAGAATCTCAGCATTTCAGGCAAATGATGCAGGTAATCAGATGGCAGTGGCCGAAGCAGAGCTTCTGGCCTTTTTGCTGATTAGTCTCTGTTCTTAGGCAGACACACAGACTAGGGAGCTTCACCCGAGACAGAGGCAGAAACACGAAAGAAGTGGCAACAGCTCCCAGAATGAACCTCATACACTTAGGTGTGATGATTTTCTGTATTTTTTCCATTTCTTCTCCAGTAGTTGATGGTCTGGATCATGGAGGCCCATGCTGTCCTCCTCAGAGAGGAGTGAGGAGAGTGAGACTTAACACAGGTAGGTTGAACACCATTTAACATGGTGAGAGGCAGGACTGTCCTCATTCCTGGGATGAGGGCACGCCTCTGTAGCTACAGTGATAAGTCAGGAAGCTCCATGAGGCGGGTGACCAGACAGAGGAATGGTGCGTGCATCAGCCCAGATGCCTCAGTGCTTATAGTCTCACCATGCTGCTGGCTGCTGGATCACTGAGTCCAGTTACTATCACTGCCCTGAAACACTCATATGTCTCAAGACTGCACTTGACAGACAAAACTGTAGCAGGAAGATAGCCTCACCTCCTTTTGGCCTTTCAAGTTTCACGGGAGGGCACAAGCAAAAGTTGAGTCCCATGCAGGACCTCAGCTGAGAAACAGTCTGGGAAATGTAGTCCATCGTTTTTCAGATTACCAACCAGTCCATGAGCTTAGTCACTCAGTCGTGTCCAAATCTCTGCAGCCCATGGACTGTAGCCCACCAGGCTTCTCTGTCCATAGAATTTTCCAGGCAAGAATACTGGAGTGGGTTGCCATTTCCTTCTCCAGCAGATCTTCCTGACCCAGGGATCTAACCTGCTTCTCCTGCACTGCCAGGTGGAGTTTTTACTACTAGCGCCACCTAGGAAACCAACCAAAACACAGAAAGGGATTGGAAACCAGTGTCAAGCACTGATGATCATATTAGGTTTCCTTTCAACAGCTTTGTTTGGGGGCTTTCTGAATCTGAGAGTAAATGGCTTTATCGATTCTGGAAAAATCTCAGGCATTATGCACTCACATATTGCCTGACTTCTCTAGGTTCCCACTCTTTTGGTTTTGGCCCCTAAAGATTTGTCATAACTTTCTCTCCATTGACTCACTGGGAAAAAAAGGGGAAGAGTAATTTACCCAAAATGTTAGATTGTTTTCAACCTTTCATTTGGATTCTAATGAGTGATATAAGTAATACAAATGGTCCTGAAGTGAAATCTAATGTATGTTTCATCACATGCTTGGTTTCCTCTCCCCTCAACAATGAGAGTTCTTTAAAGGCCAGGAGCTGAGGGACCATGGGGCTCATGGGGCTGTCTTCATGGATTTTGTGGAAGCCTAGGGCTGATCCACACTTGCTGGCTGAGGGTAACACTCAGGTCCAGCAAGGATGCCTTCAAATAGTCTTCAGGTAAGGCCAGATTTCTTAGACAAATTGATCCATGGCATATGTCAGAGTTTATTTTTCATTAAAGAGGAAAACAGATAATTAGGATATCAGTTCTCAGTGACAGGAGAGAGAAGCAGGTTTACATTCAGCATTTTCTAACCCTGTCAGTGGTGTGGTTCAAGAGTGGTACAGACGATTCAAGTTGCTCTCGTCCTCAAGTGGCTAGGCATGAACCATTAATCAGAAATAACAGTAATATTTCTGAGAAGAAAGCAGCCAACAATCTGACCTACAGCAATTAGACAATGTAAATGACATGATTCTATTCCTCAAGAGGCCACATTAGGGAAAAGGTGCAAAACAGCCTCCCACAGAGGTTACTGCATGGAATTCAGAACTCATGACTCTGAACATGGTGCCTTGGCTTATCAAATATTGGAAGCTGGAGGAATTTGAGAACTGGCTGGTGCAGGGAGAAATCTGCATACCCCCTTCTCCCCTAAAGCAGCCCTTTCTCTACCTGGAAGAAAAAGGAATTCTTATTTCCAAAGATGGAGGGATGCTGAGAGGAGCCCAGAGGAATATGTCTTGCTAAGTTTCTCTGTTTACCACCTTTAGCTCATGGCCCTTTAAAATGTTATGTTTCTCCATGACTTTCCACTCCTCATCAAACCTAGTATAGGAAGACTCAGGCTGAACTATTTCTACAGGTTTTCATTTTCATAAAAAGGCTCGCTCCAGAGTCATGTAAAACTTACATTCAACAAATGTGTATAGTTTTTTTCTCCTATTAATAATGTCCTTGTGAGTTTACTTTTCAGGCCAGCCAGGGAACCTAAGAGGGTGGATGAACACTTTTCCCTCTCCTACACTTCCCTCTCCTGCAATAGTTCATAAACATGCAATTAAAAATAATTTCCCCCCTCATTTCAGGGCCTTGATGATTCCAGCAAAAGATATGAAGGCTGCCCTCTAGGACCTGACCCCCTTACGTGCATTCTCTCACAGCTAGCAGAGGGCAGAGGGCAGAGGGCAAAGGGCATGGTGACAGAGCCTCCTTTGGCTCTGAACCCACAGACAGTTTCTCCTTATCTCCTGGGTTGGGAATATATGTACTTCACTAGATTCTGCCTGCCCAGTTAAAGCAGAAAGTTTCTTCAAAAAAAGAAAGAAAAGTAAAGAGAAAAAAGATGAAAGAAAGAATCAGTGGTTTACCAGACTTATGAGATGTATTAATCGTCATAGTATATAGATCATATTTGGACCCCTATTCAAAAAAATGAAGCAGTGTAAAATAAAATCAGAAACATGAACAGTGATAAAGACATTTGATGATATTATGGAGTTGTGAAATAAGATTGACCATATTATGAAAATTGTGACTGGAAGATGGGTGCATGGTAGTTCGTTATACTGTTTTCTGTACTGTCATAAATGTTTGAAAATCTATTTTGCAAACTTAAAAATAAATTATTGAAAAACAAAAAAAAAAGCAGCAAGCAGCTTGGCAGTTGATCTGGCCAAAGGCAAATGCTGGGGCAGATCATGGCTGCTCTGGGCCTGCATCTTACATGAGACACAGATGAGTAGAAGAGAGACAAAATCCGCTGGTAATGGCTGCATTGACTCAATCCCTTCCTAGCTCTCTCTGCCCCATTACAGTGTGCTCATTAAAACATACTCTTGTCCTGCCACTACCCTGTTTAAAATCCTTCAATGACTCCTTCATTACCTTCAAAGTAAAACTCAGGTCTGCTGTGGAAGACAATTCATGATCTTAACCACTGCTTACTTCCCCATTGCAACCACTCAAAACATTTTGGTTGACCATGACCATCGTTCATTGTTCCAAGTGTCTGTTCAGAGTAGACCATGCTCTAGTCTCCTAACCTGAATCAGTGAATTCTTTGCCCAAGGACTTTTGGGCTTGAGGGGAGAAAGATAGAGATCAATTAGACCATCTCTGGTAAAAGAAGTTGCAAGAAGTCAAACTCAAGAAGTCAACCCAAATGTGGAGAAAACCACTCATCAATGAGAGAGGGTGAGGTTCTTTCAGTCTCTGTCGCATATCTCTGCACATGGACTCTTGGCAGCAGTGAGTACCCAGCTCCGGGTGGGTTTTATTACATTGTTGAACTGGCTAACTCTTATCCTTAAGTGTTGTGTGGGAGAATTTCACAGAAATAAGGATGTGAGTTTCTGATCTCCAGTGAGGGTGCCATAAAAAGCGTGCCACCTGGAGCACTCCCTTCAGTTTTGTCGGCTTGGAGTAGCATATGCCTGAAGGACCTGAAGACATCCAGTTATTTTTAATTTTGTCCTTGACAAAAAAAAAAAAAAATGCTCAAAGAAAGTTATTTTTTTTAAATTTCTTGAGACTTTTATTTACTTTGCAAATATATATATATATATATATTTATATATTGAGGCTAATTCTTCTTAGCAATTAAGATAAGACCCTGGGCTTTAGGAAAATACCTGGTAACTTGAATTTGGAAAAAGTGACATGTTGGAGCATTCAAGGGAAAAAACTGCTCCTTAGGTCCAAGTCCAGGCTAGCAATGTTTGGAATGCAAGAAAGAATCTAAGGAATTAAATTAGACATCATTGATTACCTACAAAGCATGCCTGTTAGGCTTCAGGATTAAGCAAGCTTGTGCTGTTTGAAGTGGGAGTGTGGAAACATACACCCAGGAAATTTCTCTTTCGTTGTCAGCACAAGTTATTACCTGGGAAGCCGGTTGAGAAAAGGTGCAGAGGCATGCCTGGTGACGATTCCTTTCTTTTCATTCATAAGAACCCGACTCTGCTCTCCCCACCTCGGGGCAGGAGGTGACTGAGGAGTCTGTACAGGGCCAGCATACCCAGGCAGGAAGTCGGTGACGTAGCTCCACAGAATGCAGCTGAGAGGGGAACCATTAGTTCAGTAGAACCAAACCCGAAAGAGAAGTGGGCAGAATGAGAGGATAGGGGCAGGGCGCTGGATCAGTGTCATAGGATGTTTAGGGCCAACTCTTCAGACTGGAGTCCCCCTCAACCTACAGGAACACCAAAGGTTAAGGAGAACATGCTGGGTTCTGGGTTCCTTTCTTCATTAAAAAAAAAAAAAAAAGTCCTTCTCAGCCTTTACATAACAAAGAAATAAAAAAAAGGGAAGGGGCAGACTCAGTACCTGGAAGTTCAGTTCAGTTCAGTCGCTCAGTCGTGTCCAACTCTGTGACCCCATGAATCGCAGCATGCCAGGCCTCCCTGTCCATCACCAACTCCCGGAGTTCACTCAAACTCACGTCCATTGAGTCGGCGATGCCATCCAGCCATCTCATTCTCTGTCGTCCCCTTCTCCTCCTGCCCCCAATCCCTCCCAGCATCAGTCTTTTCCAATGAGTCAACTCTTCGCATGAGGTGGCCAAAGTACTGGTTTCAGCTTTAGCATCATTCCTTCCAAAGAACACCCAGGGCTGATCTCCTTCAGAATAGACTGGTTGGATCTCCTTGCAGTCCAAGGGACTCTCAAGAGTCTTCTCCAACACCACAGTTCAAAAACATTAATTCTTCAGCTCTCAGCTTTCTTCACAGTCCAACTCTCACATCCATACATGACCACTGGAAAAACCATAGCCTTGACTAGACAGACCTTTGTTGCAAAGTAATGTCTCTACTTTTGAATATGCTATCTAGGTTGGTCATAACTTTCCTTCCAAGGAGTAAGCGTCTTTTAATTTCATGGCTGCAGTCACCATCTGCAGTGATTTTGGAGCCCAGAAAAATAAAGTCTGACACTGTTTCCACTGTTTCCCCATCTATTTCCCATGAAGTGATAGGACCAGATGCCATGATCTTCGTTTTCTGAATGTTGAGCTTTAAGCCAACTTTTTCACTCTCCTCTTTCACCTTCATCAAGAGGCTTTTTAGTTCCTCTTCACTTTCTGCCATAAGGGTGGTGTCATCTGCATATCTGAGGTTATTGATATTTCTCCCGGCAATCTTGATTCCAGCTTGTGCTTCTTCCAGCCCAGCGTTTCTCATGATGTACTCTGCAAATAAGTTAAATAAACAGGGTGACAGTATACAGCCTTGACGTACTCCTTTTCCTCTTTGGAACCAGTCTGTTGTTCCATGTCCAGTTCTAACTGTTGCTTCCTGACCTGCATATAGGTTTCTCAAGAGGCAGGTCAGGTGGTTTGGTATTCCCATCTCTTTCAGAATTTTCCACAGTTTATTGTGGTCCACACAGTCAAAGGCTTTGGCATAGTCAATCAAGCAGAAATAGATGTTTTTCTGGAAGTCTCTTGCCTTTAATTAGGCTCAAGTCAGTGTTCCACTGGCCTATTTTGCATGATTTCAAGGATCATTATTCCAAGTCCTCAAGGTGCTGGAATCACCCTGACACCAAAACCCTGGGGTCTACTTCCAGCCCCTCAATCTCTCCAGGAACAAGGCTCAATCTCCTTATTCAGGTATTAAGGAGGCAGGACCTCATGGGACATCTGAAGAACCTGGCAGTGGAGGGGATAGAGGCAGGTAAATGAAAGTCTGAGACAGGACTGAGCTCTGAAGCATGAATGGAGGAGTCTGGCCATGCTCTGAGCCTGAGGCTCCTGCCTCACCCTGGTTCTTCTAGCAAGTAGCTGCAGCTCCTCTAGAATGTGCTAAGTGAAGGAAGCAGATATTTGGTTTCACTTTTTGAAATAATAACAACTTAGAGAAACTGGCAGCGATAAGATCCCTCCGGGGCTTCTGCTTCAATGATGCAACTGGGGCTGAGACAGAGCAGCTGTGATGCAAATAGCTTGGGCCAGCCCACAAGGAATCTCTGGTGGGTGGAACCGTCTTTCCTTTCAGAAAGAAAAAAGTGGCATCCTTGTCCAGGGGAGGAGTAAGCATTCAGACTTTTGCTTTCTTGAACACCCACTGAATGGAGACACAGCTGCAGGGGATGAATCCACGTTTGCCATCACTCTGCTCCTCTGACTTTAAGGAGTAGATTCCCACCCCCCCCACTCTATGGAAGATTTATTTTTTTTAACCACCTTAAGCAAAGGATAAAATCGCTTTTTCTCCTCAGGGAAGAAAATTGATCCTCTGGATCTGTGCCATCACCTTTATTTCACGTGCCTGATTTGTGACCCACCTGGAAAGCAGGGATGCTGCAGCTCACAAGAGGCTCATAGTTACAGAAAGTAGACAGCCCAGACTAAACAAATGCCAGCCCTTAAACTGCTTGTGCAGGAACTGAAGAACAGACTTCCTCAGGGGCTTACTCTGTCCTTCTGTGTCAAAACAGAACTGCTGACTTCGGTGAAAAGGACACGCACTTTGCAAGATCATTTCCAGTAGTGATGACAGTTACGATGGACCATGGGGCCTCATACTTTCCTTTCCTTAACTTATAAATCACATCCTGCCTTCTCTTCCCTCTTGGAAAAAAAATCTTTGGTCACCTATTAATTACAAAAGCTAATAAAATGACCCATCCATGTTCACCTCCAAATGATCACAGTAGAAACAAGATAAGACAGGTAGAAAGACATGTTTGGTTGGTAAAAATGCCAAAAGGAAAGTCAATATTATTTCCGTGAATTGCACATTCAGGGAGCTAAAAGAAAGCGGTCAAAGAAAATAGCCAAATAGCCAAAGAAAGAAGGAAGGAAGGTATATGTTCAGGCCACTCAAGATGGTTGCTCTCTTGCTCTCTGTACATCCCCCACAGACTAGTCCTGCTTCACTTACATCCGACTCACATGACTGACCTTCCTGTTGATACATGCTTACCTCAGACCCCAGCTGATAATTGTTCTTATCAAAGGGGTAAGTGAGGGGCCTGCTCCTCTGCTAGTTTCCCTGGTAACTGATGAGCCAACCTGACCTCAATTTCACTATAACTGGCAGTCTCCCCTTCTTCTCAGGAAAGAAGCCTGCTGCCATGTCCTGCTGGTCGCTGGGGGAGGTTGCTCCAAGGTTTTGCTTTAAATGTGTAAGTTCCGCCATCCATGAAACCATTGATGTCTCTGTTGTTGTCTCTAGGTTTTCTGTAGTTTTAAAGCTTGGCAGGTACCAGCTTTATAGGCCTGAGGAGTGTAGCCCAACAGAAGGAAAGAGGGAAGAGAGGAACCAGCACTTACTGGATACCTAGCAATGCTGTCATGTGCTGGAGACTTATCCTATTTTATTTCCTCCAGTTCTTAGAACAGCCCTAGGAGTGGTACTCTTTCCTCTGTTTTATAAATGAGGACAAAGGTTAAATACATCAGCCCAGAATTGCAGGACTAGAAGATAGGCTTAGGATACAGCCTTTTCTTTCCATGCCCAGTGAGGATCCAGGAAGACAGAGCGGCCCAGTGCTTAAGACTGTGTCCTAAAGAACCAGGCAGCTGGGTTCAAGTCCTGGTACCATCAAGTACTACCTGTGTGCCTTCTGGTACATTCTTTAACCACTTCCTGCCCCATCTCTGAAATGGGTATCAAGAAGATTGCATGAGGTAATTTATAGAGCAAGTACGCTAATATCTGGAATATCAGATCAGATCAGATCAGATTAAATCAGTCGCTCAGTCGTGTCTGACTCCTTGCGACCCCATGAATCGCAGCACGCCAGGCCTCCCTGTCCATCACCAACTCCCGGAGTTCACTCAGACTCACGTCCATCGAGTCAGTGATGCCATCCAGCCATCTCATCCTCTGTCGTCCCCTTCTCCTCCTGCCCCCAATCCCTCCCAGCATCAGAGTCTTTTCCAATGAGTCAGCTCTTTGCATGAGGTGGCCAAAGTCCTGGAGTTTCAGCTTTAGCATCATTCCTTCCAAAGAAATCCCAGGGCTGATCTCCTTCAGAATGGACTGGTTGGATCTCCTTGCAGTCCAAGGGACTCTCAAGAGTCTTCTCCAACACCACAGTTCAAATAGGGAACACTTAAAAACTATTAACAGTTATTATACAGAAACTAAGAGAAGGCAATGGCAACCCACTCCAGTACTTTTGCCTGGAAAATCCCACGGACAGAGGTGCCTGGTAGGCTGCAGTCCATGGGGTTGCTAAGAGTTGGACACGACTGAGCGACTTTACTTTCACTTTTCACTTTCATGCATTGGAGAAGGAAATGGCAACCCACTTCAGTGTTCTTGCCTGGAGAATCCCAGGGATGGGGGAGTCTGGTGGGCTGCCGTCTATGGGGTCGCACAGAGTCAGACATGATTGAAGTGACTTAGCAGCAGTACCAGCAGCATACAGAAACTGGTAGGAGTGGGTGTTTTATTTTTATTTTTTTATTCCTAAGAAATCGTACTAAGATTTCTTCCTTAGTCTGTTCAGACTCCTATAACAGAAAACCATAAACCGCGAGGCTTATAAATGACAGACATTTATATCTCACAGTTCTGGAGGCTGGGGAGTTCAAGATTGTGGCACTGGCAGATTTCGTGTTTGGTATGGATTTCTGGTTCACAGACAGCTGTCTTCTCTGTGTCTTCACATAGTAGAAGGGGTGAGGGAACTCTTGTGTGTGCTAAATCGCTTCAGTCATGTCAGACTCTTTGTGACCCCATGGACTGTAGCCTGCCAGGCTCCTCTGTCCATGGGATTCTCCAGGCAAGAATACTGGAGTGGGTTGCCATACCCTTCTCCAAGGGATCCTCCTGACCCAGGGATCAAACCCATGTCTTTTTTGTCTTTTGCATTGGCAGGCAGGTTCTTTATCACTACTGCCACCTGGGAAGCCTGAGGGAACTCTTGGAGGGGTGGGGGGGTCTCTTTTATTAGTGCACCAATCCTGTTCATGAGGGCTCCACCCTCACGACCTAATCATCTCCCAAAGGCCCCACCTCCTAATACCATCACATCCAAGCTTAGGATTTCAGCATGTGAATTTTGAGGGGACACAAATCAGTATATAGCAATATCTCTTTAAACATGAGATTAAAACAGTGTCTGTCTTACATTCCTCCATTAGTATCTCTACATGAGATGCATACTCTATCATCTCTTTCTGCTAAGTATTATTGATAGTACTCTCTATAGAGAGAATAGAAGGACAATTCAATCTTTTTCTAGCATGGCAGATCAAAAAAAATTTTTTGGCTTCTCTTTTGTCTAGATACTTTTAAATTATAGACTACTTTTTAGAGCAGTCTTATGTTCATAGCATACTTGGAAGGAGATTTCTATATATTCCTATATTCTATCTACCCCTACATATGCGTAGTGTCAACCATTATTAACAACCCTCACCAGAGTGATACATTTGTTATAATTGATGAACTTACACTGAAATATCATAATCACCTCAAAATCATAGTATACATAAGAGCTTGCTCTTGGTGTTGTATATTTTATGAATCCTTTGTAATAACTGAAGTGTACAGAGTAGTTTCAGGACTTCCCTGGAGATCCAGTGATTAAGACTCTACGCTTCTACTACAGGGGGCATGGTTTAGTCCCTGATTGGGGAACCAAGATTCTGCATGCCATGTGACACGACCAAAATAAAAAAATACAGACACAAAGTAGCTTCATTGTCCTAAAATCCTTTGTTCCCCACTAACCCCTGGAAACCACTGACCTGTTTGTTATCTCTATGAAGTGAAGTGAAGTGAAAGTCTCTTAGTCGTGTCCGACTCTTTGTGACCCTATGGACTATACAGTCCATGGAATTCTCTAGGCCAGAATACTGGAGTGGGTAGCCTTTCCCTTCTTCAGGGGATCTTCCCAACCCAGGGATCAAACCCAGGTCTCCCACATTGCAGGTGGATTCTTTACCAGCTGAGCTACAAGGGAAGCCCAGTCTTATGTATACTATGATTTCGGGGTGATTATCTCTTTAGTTTTGATTTTTCCAAAATGTTGAGACCATACATTATGTAACTTTTTAAGATTGCTTATCTGACTTAGTAATGTGCATTTAAGTTTCCTCCATGTCTTGTCCTGGTGTGATACCTCATGTCTTTTAGTGTTGAATAATATTCCATTGTCTGAATGTACTACAGTTTATTTATTCATCATCTTCCTGGAAGGTATCTTGGTTACTTCCACATTTTGGCAGTCATGAACAAAGCTACTACAGGCATGCATGTGTAGGTTTTTGTATGGATATAACTTTTCAGTTTTGGCAAGAAAATACCAAGGAGTGCAATTGCCTTGAACAGCAAGGAGATCCAACCAGTCGATCCTAAAGGAAATCAGTCCTGAATATTCATTGGAAGGACTGATAATGAAGCTGAAACTCCAACACTTTGACCACCTGATGTAAAGAACTGATTCATTTGAAAAGATCCTGATGCTGGGAAAGATTGAAGGTGGGAGGAGAAAGGGAAAGTGTAGGATGAGATTGTTGGATGGCATCACTGACTCAATGGACATGAGTCTGAGTAAACTCTGGGGGTTGGTGATGGTCAGGGAGGCCTGGTGTGCTGCAGTCACAAAGAGTTGGACACGACTGAGTGACTAAACTGAACTGATGGCAAGAGTATGTTTAATTTTGTAAGAAACTGCCAAATTGTATGTCAAAGTGGCTGTACCATTTTGTATTTCCAGCCACAGTAAATGAGAGTTCCTGTTTCTTCACATCCTCGTGAACATTTGATGTCAGTTTTTCTGAATTTTGGTCATTTCTCATAGGTGTGTCATACTCATTTAAAAAAGAATTGTGTTTTCCTGATGTAATATGAAACATTTTTCCATGTACCTATTTGCCATCTGTATATCTTATTTGGTGAGGTATCTGTTGAAGTGAAGTGAAGTCGCTCAGTTGTGTCCGACTCTTTGCAACCCCGTGGACTGTAGCCTACCAGGCTTCTCCGTCCATCGGATTTTCCAGGCAAGGATACTGGAGTGGGTTGCCATTGAGGTATCTGTTAAATGGCCTAGTTTTAAATTGGGTTTGTTTTCTTATTGTTAAATTTTGAGTTCTTCGTATATTTCAGATAATAGTCCTTTGTCAGACATAACTTTCGCAAATATTTTTTTTCCCAGTCTGTGATCTATCTTTTCATTATCTTGACAGTATTTTTCACAAAGCAGAAAATTCTGGTTTTAATGAAGTCCAGTTTTTCAGTTCTTTCCTGGATCATGCCTTTGGTGTGGTACCTAAAAAGTCATCACCAAATCTGAGGTCATTTCTCTTGTGTTTTCTGTTATCTTCTAGGAGTTTAACAGTTGTTCCTTTATCATTTAGATCTGTGGTCCACTTTTAGTTAATTTTTGTGAAGAGTGTAATGTCTGCGTTTATATTTTATTTTTTGGGGGGTGGAGGCATGTGGATGTCCAGTTGTTTCATCACCATTTGTTGAAGGTACCCTCTTTATTCCATTGTTCCACTTTTACCTTTGTCAGAGGTCAGATGGCTGTATCATGTGGGTCTACTTCTGGGCTTTCTATTATGTGCCATTCATCTATCCTTATCCCAATACAAAATTTGTTTTTTATTAATAGAAGCTGGAAAAATTTCTTTCATTTTCACTATTTGCTATTAAATGCCACAGCTATAACCTCTTGTCCCAAGATAAAGAGCTACAGCCCTGAGATTTAGACGATCATGTCTTCTCAATAGCTGATGGCTGTTGCCTCAGCAGATAGTCTGAATTGGTCAAGCTTTTCTGCGTCCAGTTTCCTGTCCCACTAGATGAATTTTCAGGGTATAAGAAGGTCATGAAGCCTGAATAATAGTGACTCAAAAAGCAACATTTCATTCAGATGCTGCTCCTTGGGGTCAATGATATAGTTCAGATGCCTGACACGGGCCACAGAGGGTAGGTTGTTCTTGGGAGCCAGGTACATGTGTAGTAGTACTGACAGGTCAGGGGCCATGTGCTAGCCTTTCCTTGGCTGCACCCTTTCCTGGTGAGGAGCTGGCAGGGCCAAGTGGATATGTCTACCTAGAGCCTGTGGACTATACCTGCTTCCAGGCTTACTTGCCTAGGCTTTTCCCTGGACTAGTCCTCCAGTGAGTGAACCATGCTGGTGGTGTGCCTTTTTTAGGTCTCTGAGTGATCAGGGCAGCAGTTTGCATCAAGGATGGGAACAGGTAGGGAGTGTTGCGGTGGGGGGATGTGTGGACATATCTCAGATGTGTAATTTAAGGTGTCAGCACACGTGTGTGAGATCCCTCAATGTGTAGGAAGGAGCCTAGGGGTGAAAGAGCAAGGGAAAGGGTACAGGACAAGGGGCGGCTCTGGGCACCATTCTTTTCCACACCAAATTTGAAGAGGCCAAGAATTCTGAATGTGTGCCTGGCCTTCCAGATAATTATGAAGGCATATTTGTCAGACTGATAGGATAGGACATATTTAACAGTTAAATTGTTACTTGAGTTTAAGTTTCACATAACTAGATGTGTAGTGTGAGGATCATCATTTTTACTCTTTCCCATGACGCCACAAATCTGGGGGATGGACCTGTGATGAGTGATAGATGTGGGACCACAATTCAGTGTTCTGAGTTTCCATAGTAAAGTTCTTTCAACTCTCATGGAGCTTGACTCATCCTTACTAAAACAACTGTTTATCCTGGACTTCCTCTTGTTTCATCCTCTTGTTTCATCTGGTCATGTGTAAAATCCAAGGCTGAATCAAAGAAAGTATTCTCACCCTAAATTTAATTAAAACATAGTGTCCCTTGGGCACTCATTCTCCCCTGACACTTCTCTTCACAGGCACAGTACCTTGTGCTGTGGCTCATCCTCTTCCTCCCTCTTTCTCTCTCTAAAATTCACCCAAGGGATGACTGAAGCCTAGGCCCAAGGGCTAGGCAGAGAATCGTTATTCGTAGTGGGTACAGAGAGAGCTGTGTAGGCAGGCTGGAGTCCTCACATGTGCTCATGGCTCATCACCTTGTGGAACAGAACCAGAGGTGGAATGGGGGAGCTGACTGTGGTCCAGGGACCAGCTCTGTCATGCTACCACATTCAAGAGTAAAACTGAGCAGAGTCTGAAAATCTGGATTTTGAACTGGTTTTCCAAACTATTCTAATCCTCATAAGATGATAAAACATATTTAATGTAAAAGCCTCTACTTTGAACTCTCAAGTATGTAGAATGTGGTTCGTGAGTCTCAACTTATGTTTTCACATCTGGACTTGAGACTATTAGGAGTAGACATCTGCTTAGAAAGATTTTCTCCCCGTAGGCTATCCTTCTCTTCTTTCTGAATAAAGGCCTGGTGATTTCCAGCATAAAGTCCACTGTCTGAGGTGAACAGAGACTTTCAAACCTGACCACTGGCTGACCTTTACTTTCTTGTTGGTTTAAGGCCAGGGGGTCTTATATAGGTTTTCATATTGGGCCTCAGCTTGTATCTGACCTCCCATGTTTTCTTATGTCCTTCCTGAAGTTTTCCCCTGTCCTGGGTGTGTTGAGAATTAAGAGAGAAGGATAAAGCCCTCTGCACTCCACCCTCTCTGTTTTCTATTCCATCGTCAAAAAACACATGCATACACATGCACAGAGCCACACAGGATTCCTGTAAAAACTGGAACTCCTGTTCTCATCACTGAGACTGTCTGGAGCTTCCTTCCTCCTCTTACTGCTCTAGGGTGTTTTCCACTCAAAACCATTGACTTGGAAAAAAAAAGAGAGAGAGAGAGAAAAGGGAAGGGTTTTTGTCAGAACATGAGAAACAAAATTCTAAAAATAGCTCATATTCTTATATTCTCCTGCAGACATGATGCAAGTCTTATTAAGTTGAGGAACTGTTGACACCAGTGGTATGATTGTGGGTCCTTTGACCTTATTTTTTCCCCATCAATGTTTCCTGAAATCTTGATTTTGGGCAGTGACTCTTAAATGCAAGCTTGTAAACAATCACCCACAGATGCTTACAAGAAAATCTTAGAGCTATAGGCTCCTTTAAACTTATGTTTAAATATATTTGTAAGTATAAATATATTTTAAATGTATTAAATATGTGTATATTTAAATAGATTAATACATATGATATAAATTTTTATAGAGATATATACCAAGTAGGGGACTTCCTTGGTGGCTCAGATGGCAAAGAATCTGCCTGCCATGCAGGAGATTTGGGTTCGATCCCTGGGTCAGGATGATCCCCTGGAGAAGGGAATGGCTACCCACTCCAGTATTCTTCCTTTGAAATTCCACAGACAGAGGAGAAAAGAGTCAAACACAACTTAGTGACTGAACAACAACATACCAGTTGGGGGCTTATTTGCTATAAGTATCTTTAAATTTTCCTGGTGTGGTGAAGGGGATTTAAGGAGATAGAGATGGGATAAGTGCAATCAGGATAAAATTTAAAATTTAGGGGTTGGCTGGATGATGTTGATAAAATTGGATACAACTCAATTTGGGCTTCCCTGGTGGCTCAGATGATAAAGAATCTGCCTGCAATGCGGGAGACCTGGGTTCAATCTCTGGTCAGGAAGATCACCTGGAGAATGGAATGGCTATCTACTTCAGTATTCTTGCCTGGAGAATTCCATGGACAGAGGAGCCTGGCGGGCTACAGCCCATGGGGGTCACAAAGAGTCAGAGATGACTGAGCAACTAACACTTTTACACTTTCAGTAGGTTTTAGGAGGCTCAAGATATCAAGATAATTCATTGGTCCATTATTTATTCAACTAATACTTCTTTCTCCTCTAACAGAAAGGGTTAAAGCAGCTGAATTGTATTTATTGTGTTTACTGGCAAGGATTATATATACTATTCTGGAAAACATAAGATTGTGTCACAACTATTCACAAGTTCAAAGCTCTTAGGGAAGGAGAACATGTACCTGAGAAAGTTAAAACAATATAAGGCTTTATCAGAGATACTGGCTCTGAGTTTTACCTCATTTCCCCAACCCATATGTTATGATATGACCAGCATTTGCTTTCTAAAATGAAAATCTCATCACATAAATCTGCTTTAAACTATTTGTTGGTTCTTGGTTACTTACTGGAGAAAGTTGAAGTGCCTTAGCATTGTACAAAGTGTCCACAAATTTGTTCCAAACTACTTTTCTAGACTCATCTCCAGTCACCACTGTTCCTTCCTGGGATGGGGTGGGAGCTTCCTGAGAATCATGACTAGGTCTTACTCATCTTTGACCTCCCAGTATCATGGTGGAGGCTTTGGGAGCACTTTACTTTTAATTAGTAGAGCCTTTCCCATACATCAGTCTCTTCTCTAAACTATATTATTGTGGTACTTAACACATACAGAAAACTTCATAAAACAAATGAAAACCCATGTATTTTACCACTTAATTAAAAAACTAGAACTTTGCTGGCTCACCAGAAGTCCTTTTCACACCCTTTCCTAATCACGATCCATTTTCTCTCCCCAAAGATAACCACTCACCCCACCTATTCACCTGTTCTCAGCTCAAGTCATAATCTCCACACCCCACCTCACTTTTGGGATATTCCCCTGACCTCATATAGACCTCTGAGAACTTCCTTTGTCTCTGATCTTTAAGGCACCTATTGTATTAGCATTCATTTGGCATTTAGTCACCTCAGTTTTGGAGAAGGCAATGGCACCCCACTCCAGTACTCTTGCCTGGAAAATCCCATGGCTGGAGGAGCCTGGTAGGCTGCAGTCCATGGGGTCACTAAGAGTCGGACACAACTGAATGACTTCACTTTCACTTTTCACTTTCATGCATTGGAGAAGGAAATGGCAACCCACTCCAGTGTTCTTGCCTGGAGAATCCCAGGGAAAGGGGAGCCTGGTGGGCTGCCATCTATGGGGTCACACAGAGTTGGAAACGACTGAAGTGACTTAGCAGCAGCAGCACCTCAGTTCATTTCAGTCACTCAGTCGTGTCTGAATCTTTGTGACCCCATGGACTATAGCACTCCAGGCTTCCCTGTCCATCACCAACTTCTGGAGCCTACTCAAACTCATGTCCATCGCGTAGGTGATGCCATCTAACCATCTCATCCTCTCTCGTCCCCTTCTCCTCCTGCCTTCAATCTTTCCCAGCATCAGGGCCTTTTCCAATGAATCAGTTCTTCGCATCAGGTGGCCAAAGTATCTGAGCCACAAGGGAAGCCCTCTAGTCACCTAAAGCATCTCAAATAAACTATTATGTATTTTGTGAAGTTACATTTATGGTGTTTTTCTTGTAGTGTTTGTATCACTTTGCTTTCACTGTAGATATCATCATCTGTTCAGGTACTTTTTGATGTCTAACTCTCTATTGCTATTGTCTATGTTCTAAATTTATAGTTAAGATCTCATTATAGATGATTAATGAATATTTATTAACAGATATCAAAGCCTGTAAGAGAGATTTACTCAACCTGATAAAGAGCCAAAGAGAGGAAGAAAGCATGATATTGTTCTGATGTAGTGTACATAAGTCTTCAAGAGTTTCACACACTGAAAATCATAATTTCTCTATGCCTTATTATTCATTTCCTCAAACCAGAGAAAGTGTTAGGAAACCCAATATTCTTCTGATATATTCTTCATACAGATTAAGGTTTTGAGTAAAGAAGACCTTTAGGATCAAGCAGTACCTGTCCTCTTTAGCATTTTACTTGAGAGGAAATATCACTAGAATATGAGCCAGACTATCGGTTGAATTCCTGACATGGATATTCCAGGAAGATTAATGCAGTGATTAATTGTGAGTTAATACCTTCTTGCTTTGCACATACTGTCAGTGACCATCCTCCTCCTACCCCCGCCATTGTCACCTATAAAATGAAAATTAGAGAGATCATGAAAATTAGAGAGATCTCTCTCATGAAAATTAGAGAGATCAAGGTAGACTTCATATAGAAATCTAAAGGCTTCGTTTATTCTGTCCGACAATAATTTTTTTCCCTTAAAATACTCAACACATTGTATTTCACTGTATTTATCTGCCACACAGAATTATAAGCACCTCAGCTTAAAGGGTTGGGTTTTATTTAGTCCTAGTGACTTCACTTTCACTTTTCACTTTCATGCATTGGAGAAGGAAATGGCAACCCACTCCAGTGTTCCTGCCTGGAGAATCTCAGGGATGGGAGAGCCTGGTGGGCTGCCGTCTATGGGGTCGCACAGAGTTGGACATGACTGAAGTGACTTAGCAGCAGTAGACCTATCGTAGGTGTTTAATAATTTGAATAAAAAGTACAGAGTAGTAAAATTTGAGACAGAAAATCAAAAGTAATAAACACTCAGTGCCAGAGTTAATACCTTCTGTTTTCCCATGACTAGGTTAGATTCTGAGAACAGGCAAATAAAAACACAGAACAGGCATTCAGGAGCTCATAGTCCAGTAGGGAAAGGAGAAAAGTAAATGATCACATGCAATATTGTTTGCAGGAGGGAGATGGAGATGGATAGGATGCTGTGGGAGCCCAGAGAACTGCTGTGTGACTTAGGAGGGAGAGTAGGAGACAGATGTTCAAGCTGATTTATTCAGGACAGGTAGTGAGTCATATGGAGAAGGGGAAGAGGTAGAAGGCATTCAAGGTAGAGGAACCTAAGCATTGGAGTTCTCCATCTTAATGGTCATATGACCTTACATGGAGCTTCCTGGTGGTGAGAATAAGCACAGAAATCTGCTTCTGTCAAGTTGACCATAGCCCTAGCACTTCTATTGGGTGTACCAGAGAGGAAAAGAGAAAGAAGAGGAGAACAGGAGGGAATAGCTGAACTGTGTTCAACTATAAGGGAGAGTCTCATATTTCTGTGTGACTGAGAAAAAGTAAGATGATGCAATCGGATCACAAGTGAACTTGTACTAGTACTTAGATGTATAAAGAAACTTAGCTTCTTTATTTTCTAATACATGACTGATCTTTATAGTCTCCTCACATCCCATCAGGAGGGGAAGGCTTTCAGCTTCCTATTTCTTGCATGATAGGCTATACTGGTTTGAACAGTGTATTTTGAATGACTGAGTCTCTTTTAGATAAATACTTTTCAAATTTCCTCTCCCCATCTCTACTCCTGCCTCCCTTCCTTCTCCACTGTCCCCCCGGCAAGGGCAACCTCAGGGCAACACAGAAGACAAATGACTGGAAATCATATAGAATTCTGTAGCATCTTACTGATCTCTTCTGGCTCCTGTCATGGGGCAGTCACTCAGTCTTTCAGGTATAACTTGTTATGTCTGACCTTTTGTAGGATATGCAAGCATCTGTGACTAGAATACACAGTCTAGGGCATTTATATGATATTTTGGGTGTGGCAATCCCTTCAATCAGACCCTGGGTCTTAGCCAATATGCTGCTCCAATTAGTACCTTAATATCAAGTCACAGGAGAAGGCAATAGCAACCCACTCCAGTACTCTTGCCTGGAAATCCCATGGACGGAGGGGCCTGGTGGGCTGCAGTCCATGGGGTTGCTAGGAGTTGGACACGACTGAGTGACTTCACTTTATTTTTTCACTTTCATGCATTGGAGAAGGAAATGGCAACCCACTCCAGTGTTCTTCCCTGGAGAATCCCAGGGACGGGGGAGCCTGGTGGGCTGCCATCTATGGGGTTTCACAGAGTCGGACACGACTGAAGCGACTTAGCAGCAGCAGCAGCATCAAGTCACATGTTTGAGTCCCAAGTACAGGCCTTGGGGGAAAAAGGAAAGATTCTTTAAGACAATCTTTCTGGGCACTCTTCACCATGATCTTCAGGCATATGCATCTGGATCTTTCTACTGGGCCCTTTCCTTGGGGGTTATCTTGAGTGGGAGAAATGAAGAAATGAAAGATCTCTCCATAGTACTTAGTCAGCTCACTTTTCTTTCCCATCATCTACCAGGACAGAAGGGGCAATTGATCTACTTCTTCCTGGCACAGATTTCTCTTATATAATATCCTTCTTCTTCTTTTTTAGTAGAAGAAGGAGTATTTCCATATATGGGAGAAACTATAATTTGAAAAGAAACTCTAAACTCTGAGTTGGCCAGGTCTGTTTCTTAATAAAGCACAAGGGGACATTGTTTTAACACTCTCACATATGATTCTAAATAGAAGGGCACAACCAGGATAAAAAAGTAACAAAATAGAAAAGCGTTCTGGAATGGCAGAGTGAGATAGTTGGTGAAACTCTCTACTCACAAAAACAGAAGATACTGGCAAAACAACTAAAATCATTTTGTAACTTTAGAAATTAACCAAAACCACAAAACAAGCTGAAAATTGTCCACACGAGTTTAGTCCACACTAAACTTCTGTAAGGAAGCAGTAACTATGTTATTTTAACATGAGCTATTCCTAGTCCCCTTTCCTCTCCAATCAGGTAGAGGGATAGTCATGAAAAGCCAGAAGTCTTGCAGCCAATGGAGAGGAATGACCATTTCTGGAACTTGATTAAAAGACTCATCTATATAGTACCATCAATATTTTGTCTGTATTTGAAGCTACCTGGAAAATTTTCATTCCCAGGGTGTTGGGCTGTTTTAGCTCAGAGCTAGCTCAGCAACAAATAAAAGCTCTATTCCCAGGATGTTACCTGCTAGTAATCTGCTGGCAACATCATAGCTGTTGGTCTAAGGCTATGATTTCAGTTGAGACAAGAAAAGAGTATGACCAGAATTCTTACAGGAAGTCCTGGAGCTAGGTAACTAGAACTAAGGAATTCAAAAAGCTCCATACTTCTGATAATCTAGAAGACAATGTGTGTTCAGGACTTGGCCTGGGAAAGGAGAAGACTCCCGCTATTCTAGTCCACATTTGTCTTACATTTACATTCTGCACAAGCAGGAAGTTAAATCTAACACTGCTTCATAAACTGTCTGAATTTTGAAGGCATGCCTTCACACACAGATCCCTTTGGCCAAAGGTGAAAGACATGTAGACAAAGCATTTAAGAAAATCTCTGATAGATAATAGGTTGGCCACTAAACAATGCTAACTCAAGGGTGACTCCTAGGAATCCAGATTAAAAATAAAAACAAAAATTTAAAAGCCTAGGAGAGAACTCATTGGCCACATATTTCAAAATACTAGCAACAATAAGAAACTTTGGGGAGGGTGATCTGATACCATAGTTGTTATATTATTCAATATACTATCTAAAGTCTCTAGTTTCAGAATTTATGAGACATGCACAGAACAATAAAATATGGCACATATACAGGAAAAGAAAGGAAGCCAAGGAAAATGTCCCTGAAGGGGAAGTGTTGGTGGACTTAGTAGCCAATGACTTTAAACCAATCATTATAAATATGTTAAAATAACAAAATAATTAAAATAAAGCATGACAATGATATCAATTAGAGAATATCAATAGAGAGTTAAAAAAAAAACTCAGTAGACATTCTGGTGTTGAGATGTACAATTCCCAAATAATAAATGTTTACTAGAGGTGCTAAAAAGTATAAATTTGAGCTTACTGAAGAAAGAATAAGTCAATTTGAAGATAGGTGAGTTGAAATTATCCAGTCTTAGGAACAACAACAAAAAGAATGAAGAAGAAATAAACAGCACCTCAGAGAGACTGTATCCACAGGGACACAATCAAGTATATGAACATATGCAAAATGAATATCTCAGAAGGAGAGATGGGATAAAGGGACCAAAAGAATATTTGAAGAAATAATGGCCCCAAACTTCCCAAATTTGATGAAAATCATCAATCTACACATCTTAGAAGCTTGATGAACTGTAAGATAAACTCTAAATGATCTACACAGAGACACATCATAATGAAACTTTAGAAAGACAAAGAGAATCTTGAAAGCCCAAGAGAAGTGACTCATAACATATAAGGAATTCTCATTAGAAACCATGGAGACCAGAAGATGAGGTGAGATGATATATTCAAAGTACTGAAAAAATAGACTGTCAATGAAGAATTCTATATCCAGCAAAACTATTCTTCAAAAATGAAGGAGAAATAAAGATATTCCCAGATAAACAAACTCTGAGTCAATTTGTCACTAACAGAGTTATTTAATAAAAAATACTAAAGGAAGCCCTTCAGGCTGAAATAAAAGAACACTAGATTGTAACTCAAACCCACACAAAGAAATAAAGAGCACTGGAAAAGGTAAGTACATAGCTAACTATAAAAGACAATATAAACATATTTTTTGTTTTTATACTTTTTTCTTTTATATTATTTAAAAGACAGCCACATAAGGAAATAAGTATAAAACTATTTTATTTGGAATGTGTAAATATTATCACTTCTTGGTCTTTTGGCTAAGATCAAGTGTGGAATGTGTATACGTATAATTTGTATAAAAGAAAGAATAAAGAAAGGGAAATAAATAAGCATAAAGAAAGGGAAAAGGAGCAGAGGTATTTTGGAGCAAAATACCATTGAAATAAAGTTAGTATTAGCTTGATCTAGGTTGTCTTAAATTAGTTTATGTCCTGCTGAAGCAAGCACATATCGTTTTAAATTTGAATGCTAATTTTAATCCCTATGACACCCACTATTAAAATAACTTAAAAATACAGAAACAATAGGAGACTCAAAATGATATAGTAGAAGGTATGTATTTAACACAAAAGAAGGCAGTTACAGAGGAAAAGAGGAACAGAAAGACATAAAACATATAAAAAATAGGTAGCAAAATGGCAGACATAAATCCTACCTTATCAGTAATTACAATAAGTAGATTAAACACTTCAATCAAAAGGCATAGGTTGACAGAATATTTAAGAAAACATAATTGATTTATGTATTATGTATAAGAAATGTGTTTTAGATTCAAATCAAATAGGTTTGAAAGTTAAAAAATGGAAAACAATATACAAAGCAAAGACCAGCTAAAAGAGAGCTGGGATGGCTATATAATATCAGACAAGTAAGATTTTAAGACAAAACTTGTTACTGAAAAAAAGGACATTTTAGAGTAAAATCATCAATCTATTAAGACATCACAAAGAGTAAAACACTCAGGAATAAATGTAAGAAAAGAAGTACAGGAATAAATCTAACAAGAAGTACAAGACTTGTACATTGAAAACTACAAAACATTGTTTAAAAAGCTGTAAACATTTAGATAAATGGAAAGACATCCTATGTTTATATATTGGAAGAATTAATAGTGTTACAATGGCAATATAAAAATGGGGACCATCAATATTTGTATTGATCCACAGATTCATTACAATCCCTATCAAAATCCCAGATTCCTCATTGCAGAAATTGGCAAGGTGATGTGAACATTTTATGGAAATAAAAGGGTTAGAATATTGCCAAAAGAATCTTGTAAAAAAAGAACAAAATTGGAAAACTCATAGTTTCCTGCTTCAAAATTTACTTCAAAGTTACAGTAATCAAGATAGTATGGTGCTGGTATAAGAAAAGAAATATTGATTTATTATAATTGAGAGTCCAGATATTAGCTCTTATGTTTATGATCAGTGATATTTTTCTTTAAGAAAGGTGCCAAAATAATTCAGTAGGAATATATAATCTCTTCAACAAATGGTTCTGGGACACCTGAATATTCACATGGAACAGTGTAAAGCTCGATCTCTGCCTCACATTGTTATAAAAAATGAACTCAGAGTGGATCATAGAGTTAAATATGAGCTAAAACTATAAAGCTTGTAGAAAAAAACTTAGAAGTAATTCTGTGACCTTGTGTTAGACAACGTTTTCTTAGATATGACACCAAAAACCATAAATAACAGAAGAAAAAGAAGATAAATGGGATTTCATTAAAATTAAAAACATTTACTTCAAAGGACATGATCAAGAGAATGAGGACATCCCACAGACTGAAAGAAAATATAAATTATATCTCTGCTAAAGGATTTGTATCCAGAATATATTTTTAATAAAGCTTACAACACAATAATAAAAAGAGAAATAAACTCCCTAATGAAAAGAGAAACCAATTATAAAAGAGCACAGGATTTGGATAGACATTTCTTCAATAATAATATACTAATAACCAACAAAAATATGAAAAGATGCTTGACATCAGTAGTCATCAGGTAAATGTCAATCAAAACTATAATCACTTCATACCCACTGTACTGTGAAGTTGCTCAGTCGTGTCAGACTCTTTGCGACCCCATGGACCATAGCTTACCAGGCTCCTTCTTCCATGGGATTTTCCAGGCAAGAATACTGGAGTGGGTTGCCATTTCCTTCTCCAGAGACCTTCCCAACCCAGGGATTGAACCTGGGTCTCCCACATGGTAAGCAGACGCTTTTACTGTCTGAGCCAACAGGGAAGCCATACTCCCTAGGATGGTGAAATTAAAAAAGACAAATAATAGCAAATGTTTTGCTAACAGGAATGTAAAATGGTGTACCTATTTTGGAAAACAATTTGATAGTTCCTCATATTATTAATCAGAGTTACAATACAGCCCAGCCATTTTGTTCTTAGATATAGACCCAAGGGAAATGAAGAAGGAAGACATATGTCCTCACAAAAATGCATTCACGAATGCTCATAACAGCCAAAAAGTGGAAACAACTCAAATGTTCTTCAACTGATGAATGGATAAACAAATGTGGTATATCCATAGTGTAATATATTTAGCCAGAAAAAGGAATGAAGTACTGATATATGCTATAAAGTGGAAGAATCTTGAATAAGCATTAAAAGAGCTAATCACAAAAGACCAAATACTGTATGATACCATTTATGTAATGTCTCCCTATAAAAAGCCAGAATCCAGTTCAAGAGGTAACGTGTTTATTTGGGATCAAAGAATTGCAATTCGAGGTACATAGATTTAGGTAAAAACCCAAATGGTATTCTGATTACAGGCTAGGGGATCAGAGTTTTTATGTGGAAAAGAGAGGAAGATAAGGTTTTTTAAGTTTGCAAATTTTATTTTTTATTTATTAAAAAAAAATTATAGTGTTTTAAAAAAGTTAACTGGTGCAAGATGAGGTAATTAATCAAAGTAAAGTCTTATTTGGTAAAAGATGATTTGTACTTTGTTGATTGGTCAGGTGAAAGGCACTAAGCAAAAGTTCATTTTTATCAGTCCTTTCAAGGATATTCTTGTTCTTGCTGATTCTTGGAACATTGGTGCTCTGGTCTAGTTCAGAGTTTCAGAAAACAGGATGTACAACGCAGGTCTTCTGGAATGGCTCCTCCAGCTCTACTTTAAATAGCTCTGCTTATATTGTGTGGTTTAGTCACCAAGTCATGTCTGACTCTTGTGACCCGTCAGGCTCCTTTGTCCATGGGATTTTCCAGGCAAGAATACTGGAATGGTTTGCCATTTCCTTCTCCAAAAGTGAAAGTTGCTCAGTCGTGTCCGACTCTTTGTGACCTGAATTCTCCAGGCCAGGCTACTGGAGTGAGTAGCCTTTCCATTCTCCAGGGGATCTTCCCAACCCAGGGGTCGAACACAGGCCTCCCACATTGCAGGTGGATTCTTCACCAGCTGAGCCACAAGGGAAGCCCATTGTATGTATTGTGTATATTGTGTAGTAGGATGAAGATGGTGTGAAATGAGATTTTGGTGGTGGTTGCACAATTCTGTACTATACAAAAGACCACAAAGCTGTGTACTTTAAACTAATGGATTTTATGGTATGTGAATTATATATCAATCATGAGAAATGCTGGGCTGGAAGAAGCACAAGCTGGAATCAAGATTGCCAGGAGAAATATCAATAACCTCAGATATGCAGATGACACCACCCTTATGGCAGAAAGAGAAGAGGAACTAAAAAGCCTCTTGATGAAAGTGAAAGTGGAGAGTGAAAAAGTTGGCTTAAAGCTCAACATTCAGAAAACGAAAATCATGGCATCTGGTCCCATCACTTCATGGGAAATAGATGGGGAAACAGTGGAAACAGTGTCAGACTGTATTTTTTTGGGCTCCAAAATCACTGCAGATGGTGACTGCACCCATGGAATTAAAGGATGCTTACTCCTTGGAAGGAAAGTTATGACCAACCTAGATAGCATATTCAAAAGCAGAGACATTACTTTGCCAACAAAGGTCCGTCTAGTCAAGGCTATGGTTTTTCCAGTAGTCATGTATGGATGTGAAAGCTGAGCGTGGAAGAATTGATGCTTTTGAACTGTGGTGTCGGAGAAGACTCTTGAGAGTCCCTTGGACTGCAAGGAGATCCAACCAGTCCATCCTAAAGGAGATCAGCCCTGGGATTTCTTTGGAGGGAATGATGTTGAAGCTGAAACTCCAGTACTTTGGCCACCTCGTGTGAAGAGTTGACTCATTGGAAAAGACTCTGATGCTGGGAGGGATTGGGGGCAGGAGGAGAAGGGGACGACTGAGGATGAGATGGCTGGATAGCATCACTGACTCGATGGACGTGAGTTTGAGCGAACTCCAGGAGTTTGTGATAGACAGGGAGGCCTGGCGTGCTGCGATTCATGGGGTTGCAAAGAGTTGGACATGACTGAGCAACTGAACTGAATTGAAAGTTAAGAGAAAGAGATAAGTGTGTCACAAAAATGTGATAGATTGTAGGGGGGGAGTCATGAAATCCCAAGCCATCATCTCAGAGATACACAATTCAAATATTCGTAAACATATTTTAGGTGACCCAGTTTCCAGATCTTTTCAATTAGGAACAAGTTGAGACAATCAAATGCAATTAATTAGGGTTCTAGCAGCTGCAGCAGAGAGGAGCCAGGGACATGTGTATGAAATTAAGATCTCATCTGAGAAATCTGAGTGTAAGAAATTGTAAATTTCCCCTTTTAACTACTGGGAAATTATAAAGGCATTATAAATCCCTTCTTAAGAAATGTACAAGTGACAGTAAACTACTATACATTTAAGTACAGCGGTAGGTTGGGCAGGATAAAGTTAAGGCTAGAGGAAATGGCAACTCACTCCAGTACTCGTGCCTGGAAAATCCCACGGACGAAGGAGCCTGGTAGGCTACCGTCCATGGGGTCTCGAAGAGTCTGACATGACTAAGTGACTTCACTTTCACTTTTCATTTTCATGCATTGGAGAAGGAAATGGCAACCCACTCCAGTGTTCTTGCCTAGAGAATCCCAGGGACAGGGGAGCCTGGTGGGCTGCCATCTATGGGGTGGCACAGAGTCGGACATGAGCGAAGCGATTTAGCAGCAGCAGCAATAGAGCAAATTTGAAGATAAAAGGTACTATCCCCAAAGACAATATTAAAAGTCATGTCTTTTCCTATTGTGTGTGTGTGTTAGTTGCTCCAGCACATCCAACCCTTTGCAACCCCGTGGACTGTAACCTGCCAGGCTCCTCCATCTGGAGTTTTCTAGGCAAGAATGCTGGAGGGGGTTGCCCTGCCCTCCTCCAGGGGATCTTCCTGACCCAGAGATCAAACCCAGATCTACATTGCAGGCAGGTTCTTTACTGTCTCAGTGACCAGGGAAGCCCAACTTTCCTATTGATTCTTATTAAAAAAATCTTCTTTACACTTAACATTCTTTACTATAAAAATTTCAGTTTCATGTAAATGGAATCAAACAATACGTATGTAGCCTTTTGTGTCATTATTTCACTTAGCATAATATTTTCAAGGTTCATCTGTATTTTAGCATATATTGGAATTTCATCCCCTTGGAAGCCCGGATAATATTCCATTGTGCATGTATACAGTCTATTTTGTTTATCCATGCATTTGCTTATGGACATTTGAACTGTTTCCATTTTCTGGTCATTGTGCATAAAGCTGCCATGAAAATTGGTACACAAGCATCTGTTTGAATATCCGCTTTCAATTCTTTGGGGTATATATTTAGAAGTAGAATTGTTGGATAATATGGTAATTCTATGGTTAACTTTTTGAGGAACTGTCAAACTGTGTTCCCACACCACCTGCACCATTTTACATTCTCACCAGGAAGGCACAAGGCTTACAATTCTTCCATATCCTTGCTGTATGATCAGGCTGCTCAAGATGGCTATTCCCTTGCTCTCTGTACACCCCCTGCCTGACCAGTGTCTTCTTTATTTACAGGCTACTCCCCTGACTGACCTCCCTACATACTTGTCCCTGCTGCTGCTGCTAAGTTGCTTCAGTCGTGTCCGACTCTGTGCGACCCCGTAGACGGCAGCCCACTAGGCTCCTCCGTCCCTGGGATTCTCCAGGGAAGAATTCTGGAGTGGGTTGCCATTTCCTTCTCCAATGCATGAAAGTGAAAAGTGAAAGTGAAGTCTCCAGCTAATGATTTGTTTAACTTTAGCTGCCATGATAGTTTATTAAAGGGGCGGTGAGAGGCATGCCCCTTTGCTGGTTTCCCTGGTAACCAATGACCCAACCAGATGTCAATTCCCCTTATAAACAGTACACCACCCCCACCCCTCTCCCTTCAGCAGAAGCCTGTTGCTGTGTTCCGCCTGTCTGCTGCAGGCTCTTGCTCCAGGCATATAAGTTTCTCCATCCATGAAATCGCTAATGTCTCTGTCACTGACTCCGGGTTCTTTCTTTGGTCGCAGGATAGGCAAGTAGGCTTGCAGGCTTGTGGGGTGCAGCCCAACAACTGGCAGTGCCGGCAAGGAGATGGAGAAAACTCCTGTAAGTGCTGAGACATTGGTTGGGTAACGCAAAGTTTTGGGGGCTATTCACTAACATTTGGGGCCAAAAGTTGTGTGGGAAATCTGTCTACCAGTGTGTGGGGTCCTGTGGTGTCTGTCCTTGATGAATGGGGGCCTCCAAGGGAGTATGGAGGACTCATAGACAACCCCTAAGGCCACTGCAGAAACATTGGCTGGCTTTTTGGTTGAGGGGAAAAAGTGGCCCCAGCTGTGGGCTGGCCATTGCTCTTTATATTAAGAAAGGTCACAGAGGCTGAGCTAACAGCAGAGGTGAAGATTAACTAAATGCTAGTTCTTGGTCCTCTGAAAGCGAGGTGAATGAATATGTTTTATTGTCCATTACTTTTTTGTTTGTTTAAACTGTAAAAAATTTCTGAAAATTCCAAGATGGGACTCTTTTTTGATATTCTAAAATTGGTTTTTGTATGTGTCTTTAGAGGAAATTACCTATCTAGATGGAATTGGTATTTCTCTTCTTGAGCCTTTGAGATGTAAATAATCTACTTGGGCTCTCAGAAATTTAATCCCTGAGAGTGAAGAAAAAAAAAAGTCCTTTTAAAACTCTGTAAGAATAATTGTATTTTGGGTGTGTCTGTCTAAAATAACCTCTCCAGATTCTGGTAACTTGAAACCAAACTAAGTTAAATAAAGAGAATTGACTATTTGGGTCATTTCGAGTAGTATAAAAAGTTGGAACATTAATTTGTAGTGTAGGTTTATCTGCCTTTACTTTCTTAGGAAACTAAAGCGTAAGTTTTCCAAATAGTAAATGCAGGTATGACAAACAGTGTACAATCACTTGCTTCTTGGTTTTTGCCAGATTAAGATTTTTAAGGGTTAGGATGATGATCAGTCATAATTCTAATTATTATAACAACCACATTTCTTTATTGATTGCATTGTAATCAGATGTTTAACTATGTCTTTTGAAGTCTTTTGTCATTTATAGACAGTTATGGTTGTACTCTTGATGCTGTTGCAAACATGCTTCATCTTTTTTTTTTGGTTCTCTTTTTTAATGTACATAATTACAGAATTCAGACATGAAATTTATGCATGGAGTTTTCCATTTTTAATATTTGGTTAAACAAAATACATCATTTGTAAAAAAAAAAATAAAAAACCAGCACAAGGCCAACAAAATGGAATAAAAACAAGAAAAACAAAAAGCCTACGGTTGCCCCTTACTGGGCATCAGGGTCAGGCCTGCCTCCTTCACTAAAGGAAGTGCAGCTTTTTGCCCTGGGACATCAATATGGTCCCTGTTCCTAAGCACCAGAATTGGATATGAACAAAGAAACCAGTCCTGACATGTTTAAGCATAACAGTGCCTCACCTTTAAGAAGATTCACAGGAAGGACCTTTTTTTTTTTTTTTTTTTTTTAATTTGGTTGCACCAGATCTTAACTGTGGTCTGTGGGATCTAGTTCTGTGACCAGGGATTGAGCCCAGGTTCACTGCACTGGGAGCTGGAATTTTAGTCACTAAACCACCAGGGAAGCTCCAGGAAGGACCTTTTGACAAGGACAAGTCTCTGATAAATTTCAGATCATACTGCTGAACTGAGTAAGAAATTAAAGAATTTAAGTGAGAGTTCTTGGCTTTATACAACAAAGAATTCAAAAGCAAGCCAGAGGAAGGTGAAGGTGAGTTTATTTAGAGAGCTACACACTGCATAGGCAGAATGTGGACCATCTCAGAAAGTGAGAGCCTCCCCAGGGCCTGGAGTCCTAGGTTTCTATGGATTAAGTAATTTCATATGCTAACGGGTGGAAGAAAGATTCCTGCTATTTTGGGCAAAGGTGGGGATTTCTCAGGAATTGAATCACTGTCCACTTTTGGGCTTTAGATAGTCCACCTCAGAACTGTCATGCATAAGCAGGAGTGATTTTTAGTTATACAGTGAAGGTACAGTGAGCTAAAGATCAATGATCAGACTATTCACAAAGCCACTTTGGTTTCTTTATCGCATACCAACTGCTACGCCCCTTCTTCATTATCTAGGTGTTTGTGTCCTAACCCCTTTCCCTCTTGCCTCATTCCCCCCGTGGATATTTTTTTCCTGTCCCTATGGGAAGCAGAAGGACAATGTCTGTCTTCTGTAGCTGCCTCAGGGCTGGGCAGTGGTGTTGACACTGCCTATCAGGGAGTACAAAATCTGGATGCCTGGTGTAGGGGCATCCAGAGGCAGGGCAGCTTCTTTAAGTCAGAGGGTGCTCTGGGCTGAAATCCTTGCATAGCCATCGTTTTGATGTGAAACTGTTGTAACCTAGAAGACATGAACTTTACCAAGAGGTTAAAGAGGCAGGGTCAAAGAGGACAAGTTGGAGTATGGCCATTACTGGGCCCGGGAGGAGCAGTAACTGGGTAAGGCTAGGGAGGATGCTTTTAATGGTGGGCCAGACAGCACCAGCATCTGACCCTGGTGGCAGTGGTGTACCCATGATGCTTGTTCATAAATCTTTTTGAGGTCCATCTCCATCTGGCCTGAATTATTGATGTTGGTACAGCAGGTTTTATTTATGACCACACAGACACCACCCTGCTCAGCCAACAAGTAGTCCAATGGCAATCTATTGTCCATAATAGACTGGACAGCTTAACCACTCACTTAACGGGAGTTTAAAGAAGCTGAAAGTCTATTTAGGGCATATCCAGTGGTCATGGCTAGGTCCTCTAAAGTGTTGGTTAGATTTTCTAGGATCACCTCATGGTAGGCAAAGCCTCTCTATGGAGTGGCCAATCCCTTTGCCAGTCCTATTCCTGCCCTCATATTAATCCAGTGGCCCACCTCGGATGGTATTGAGTTTATCCTGTATGGCTATTTCAACTTAGCTCAAGCTGACAATGTGGGAGACCAATTTGTGGGTCTGTTTTTTTGTTTTTCTTAGTTTAAATGTTTTATTATCAAAGTAACATATTTTAGTTGTTAAAAAATTGGAAAGTAATTTGTAGGCTTCTTCATCAAACAAGACCCAAAGTCAAAAAGGGCTTCCCATAGGTCATTTCAAATGGGCTTAGTTTTAAAATTCCCTTTGGCACCGTCCTGTTCCACAGAAGGGCTATAGGGAGGAGGGAGATGATGCAAATTTCTGAAGTCTCTTGGCACAGCTAAACAGTTTGTGGTTGTTTTTTTTTTTTTTTTTTTTTTTTTTACCTTGCCTGAGGCCTCCAGGAAGAGTGGAGGTGGTAATTAATACCTAGAGCTGAGGAAACCTGTTGGGTCACCCTGGCAGTGAAAGAAGCTCCATTATCACTCTGTAAGCTTTTGGGGAACCAGAATCTCAGAATTATCTCTTTAAGCAAAAATTTGGATACTGCTATTGCCTTTGCAGTTCTGGAAGGGAAAGCTTCTATCCACCCTGTAAAGGGGTCTATGAATACCAATAAGTATTCCATCCCCTACATGAGGGCATTTAGATCTATTTGCCAATCTTCCCCTGGATAGGTTCCCCAATGTTGTATGGGCTGAGTTAGGGGTGGAGGTATGTGGTGGCTTCCTGGGTACAAGGCGAGTTACCAAAATGACTAGGGAGTCCTGCCTGAAATGGGAGGAATCTTGGAAGTGCTTAATAATTTTCCACTGCTTAGCCTCAGGAATGAGAAGCTCGTTATCTTTTGTCAGCCACCCTAAATAGTCTCTTTTCACTCCCCAACATTCAGCCCATTTGATTTTTGTAGGTGTATAAGATGGTACAATAAAGGACAGAAATGGTATGGACCTAACAGAAGCAGAAGATATTAAGAAGAGGTGACAAGAATACACAGAAGAACTGTACAAAAAAGATCTTCACAACCCAGATAATCACGATGGTGTGATCACTCACCGAGAGCCAGACATCCTGGAATGTGAAGTCAAGTGGGCTTTAGGAAGCATCACTACAAACAAAGCTAGTGGAGGTGATGGAATTCCAGTTGAGCTATTTCAAATCCTGAAAGATGATGCTGTGAAAGTGCTGCACTCAATATGCCAGCAAATTTGGAAAACTCAGCAGTGGCCACAGGACTGGAAAAGGTCAGTTTTCATTCCAGTCCCAAAGAAAGGCAATGCCAAAGAATGCTCAAACTACCACACAATTGCACTCATCTCACATGCTTAAAGTAATGCTCAAAATTCTCCAAGCCAGGCTTCAAGAGTATATGAACTGTAAACTTCCAGATGTTCAAGCTGGTTTTAGAAAAGGCAGAGGAACCAGAGATCAAATTGCCAGCATCTGTTGGATCACTGAAAAAGTTTTCTCCAGAAAAACATCTATTTCTGCTTTATTGACTATGCCAAAGCCTTTGACTATTTGGATCACAATAAACTGGAAAATTCTTCAAGAGATGGGAATACCAGACCACCTTACCTGCCTCCTGAGAAATCTGTATACAGGTCAGGAAGCAACAGTTAGAACTGGACATGGAACAACAGACTAATTCCAAATCAGGAAAGGAGTACATCAAGGCTGTATATTGTCACCCTGCTTATTTAACTTACATGCAGAGTACATCATGTGAAATGCCAAGCTGGATGAAGCACAAGCTGGAATCAAGATTGCCAGGAGAAGTATCAATAACCTCAGGTATGCAGATGATGACACACTTATGGCAGAAAGTACAGAGGAACTAAAGAGCCTCTTGATGAAAGTGAAAGAGGAGAGTGAAAAAGTTGGCTTAAAACTCAACATTCAGAAAACTAAGATCATGGCATCTGGTCCCATCACTTCATGGCAATAAATGGGGAAACAATGGAAACAGTGAGAGACTATTTTTGTGGGGCTCCAAAATCACTGCAGATGGTGACTGCAGCCATGAAATTGAAAGTCGCTTGCTCCTTGGAAGAAAAGCTATGATAACCTAGACAGCATATTGAAAAGCAGAGACATTACTTTGCCATCAAAGGTCCATCTAGTCAAGGCTATGATGTGAGAGTTGGACTATAAAGAAAGCTGAGCAGCGAAGAATTGATGCTTTTGAACTGTGGTGTTGGAAAGAATCTTGAGAGTCCCTTGGACAGCAAGGAGATCCAACTGGTCCATCCTAAAGGAAATCAGTCCTGAATATTCAATGGAAAGGACTGATCCTGAAGCTGAAACTCCAATACTTTGGCCACCTGACGCGAAGAACTGGCTTATTTGAAAAGACCCTGATGCTGGGAAAGATTGAAGGCAGGAGGAGAAGGGGACAATAGAGGATGAGATGGTTGGATGTTATCACCTACTGAATGGACATGAGTTTGAGTAAACTCTGGGAGTTGGTGATGGACAGGGATGCCTGGTGTGCTGTGGTCCATGGGGTCACAAAGAGTCAGACATGACTGAGTGACTGAACTGATTGACTGAAGATAGCACCATTGGGCAGGGTGGGGTGTCAGGTAGAAGAGCTCTGGCTGGGTTAGGGCTGGCTATTCTTGGGCTGAAGTCTAAGTACCCCTGCAGCCAGGACATTTCCCCTTATAAGGGATGTACTGCCCCTTTGGCCTCTGTAGGGAATGACTTCAACCTCCTTTGGAAGCTGGGCTGTTTCTAGAAGTTCTAGAACTTCTGTCTAATGTTTCATAAGGGTCCCTTTGGCTGTTAATAGTCCCCTTTCTTTCTTAGCTGGAGTGCTGTGGTCAAGGCAACTGACTTGGCCTCTTGGGTGGAAGTGTGAGAGGGCAGAACTCCAGGCTCAGCTGACTTGGCACAACCAGCCTTTCTTACCCCTTCATGTGTAAATCTGCTTCCATGGGTAAACCATTCTGCATCAGGATTGGTCAGGGGCTCATCCTTGAGGTCAGGCCTCCTGCAATAATCTTGTTCAATAGTCTCCACATAGGAGTGAACAAGGGACCCTTGGGGTGGGTGGTCCGGCATCAGAGTAGCTGGGTTCAGACTATGCAAACCTTAAGAGTTACACCTGGGGTGTCATATAAGAGAGACTGGTACTTAAGCAAACATGCAGCCGTCAGCTACTGCTGTCCGTTTGCTTCTAGGGTTCCTTATTCCTGGTGAGGAGTTAGGACTTCTGGTGATTGTCCCACCTCTTCTACTAGCAGAGCAGTGGCAGCCACTACCCTAAGACATCCTGGTCATTCAGTGACTAATTGATCAAGTTGTTCTGAGAAATAAACTATCAGTCTAGGGAGATACCTGAATTTTTGGGTTGAGGACACCCAGGGCTACCTCTTGTCTCTCAGCTATATAGAGGGCAAAGGGTTTTTTTCTAAGTTTGGGAGATCTAATGCAAGGGCAGTCCCTAATTTTTGTTTTACAGGCTAGGAATGCCCATTTCATCCCAGTTGAGGGGTTTGCAGTGTATCGTTTTAGGGCCTCATGGGCTTTGCTGTGAGCTAGAATCTAGGTATCCCGATCCTACAAGAAATGCCATCCCCAGAAATGTCCTCAGTTGCCTTTTATTTGGGAGTGGGGCTTAAGGATTATGATGACTTCCTTTTGGTTCTGGGCTAGAGACCTCATTCCAGGGGTGAGCCCACATCCCAGATTTATAACCTTTTGGGTGGAAATCTGGGCCTTGTGAGGAAAGACTCAATATCCTCATTCCCTCAGGAAGTCAAGGACCTGAATGGTGTGTTTGTTTATTTTATTGAAGTACAGTTGATTTACAATGTTGTATTAGTTTCATGTGTGCAGCAAAGTGATTCAGATATATCTACCTCTATATATATATTCTTTCCTAGATTCTTTTCCCTTATAGGTTATTACAAAATATTGAGTATAGTAACCTGTGCTATACAGTAGGTCCTTGTTTATCTGTTTTATGTATAGTAGTATGTATATGTTAATCCCATCCTCCTCTAGTTTATCCCTCCTCCACCTTCCCCTTTGGCAACCATATGTTTGTTTCATGTGGCTGTGGATATATTTCTGTTTTGTAAATAAGTACACTTGTATCATTTTTTTTAGATTCCACATACAGGGAATATCATATGACATTTGTCTTTGTCTGACTTCATTTAGTATGATAATCTCTAGGTCCATCCCTGTTGCTACAAATGGCATTATTTCATTCTTTTAAAAAAAAATAATTATTTTGGCTGTGCTGGGTCTTCCTTGCTTTGTGTGGGATTTTTCTAGTTGCAGAGAGCTTGGACTATTCTTCATTGTGGTATATGGGCTTCTTATTGCTGTGACTTCTCTTGTTGCAGAGCACAGGATCTAGGTGTGTGAGCTTCGGTGGTTGTGGTGCTCAGGCTTTGTTGCTCCGAGGCATGTGGAATCTTTCCAGTCCAGGGATTGAACCCATGTCCTCTGCACTGGCAGGTGGATTCTTATCTATTGCCTCACCAGGAAAGTCCATTTCATTCTTTTTTAGAGCTAATATTCAGTTGTGTATTGATACCACATCTTCTTTACCCATCCATCTGTCATGGGACATTTAGGTTGCTTCCATGTCTTGGATCTTATAAATAGTGCTGCTACGAATATTTGGGTGCATATATCTTTTTTAGTTAAAGTATTCTGTGGATATAGGCTTAGGAATGGGATTTCACGATGATATAGTAACTCTTTTAGTTTCTTTTAAGGAACCTCCATACTGTTCTCCATGGTAGATATACCAATTTACAATCCCACCATCGGTGTAGGAGGGTTTCTTTTTTCCACACCCTCTCTAGCACTTATTTGTTGACTTTTTGATGATTACCATTCTGACTGGTGTGAGGTGGTACCTCATTGTAGTTTTGGTTTGCATTTCTCTATTAATTAGGGATTCTGAGCATCTTTTCTTTTCTTTTTTTTTTTTTTTGGCCATCTGTATGTCTTCTTTGGAGAAATGTCTACTTAGATATATTTTTTAAATTGGATTTTTTAAAATATATTGAGCTGTGTGCCTATTTGTATATTTTGGATATTAATCCCTTGTGGGTCACATTGTTTGAAAATATTTTCTCTCACTCTGTAGGTTGTCTTTTCATTTTATTTATGGTTTCCTTTGCTATGCAAAAGCTTTTAAGTTTAATTAGGTCCTATTTTTAAATTTATCTTATTTCTATTTCTCTAGGAGATGGATCCAAACAGATATTGCTGTGATTTTGTCAAAGTGTGTTCTGCCTATTTTTTCTTTTAGGAGTTTTATAGTATCTGGTCTTACATTTAGGTCTTTAGTCTATTTTGAGTTTGTTTTTGTGTATGGTGTTAGAGGATATTCTAATTTCATTCTTTATTATCCAGTTTTCCCAGTACCACTTAATGTAGACTGTCTATTCCCTACTGTCTATTCTTGCTTTCTTTGTCATAGATTAATTGAATGTAGATATGTGGATTTATTTCTGGGCTTTCTATCCTGTTTCATAGATCTATTTTTCTATTTTTGTGAGAGTGCCATACTTTCTGATTACTGTAGCTTTGTAGTATGGTCTGCAGTCAGGGATCCTGATTGCTGCAGCTTTGTTTTTCTTAAGATTGATTTGGCTATTTGGAGTTTTTATATTTCCATACAAATTAAAAAAAATTTTTTCTAGTTCTGTGAAAAATGCCATTAGTAATTTGATAGAGATTGCATTGAATGTGTAGGTTGCATTGGGTAGTATAATCATTTAGACAATATTGATTCTTCCAATCCATAAACAGAGTATATGTTTCCGTTTGTGTCATCTTTGATTTATTTCATCAGTGTCTTATAATTTTCTGAGTACAGGTATTTTGGCTCCTTAGGTGGGTTTACTCCTAGGTTTTTGTTCTTTTTGATGTAATGGTAATGAGATTATTTCTTTTATTTCTCTTTCTGATTTTTCATGGTGAGTGTATAGAAATGCAAGAGATTTCTGTGCATTAATTTTATATCCTGAAACTTTACCAAATTCATTGATTAGCTCCATTAGTTTTCTGGTAACATATTTAGGATTCTATATGTATAGTGTCATGTCATCTGCAACATGATACTTCTTTTTCAATTTGGATTCCTTTTATTTCTTCTTTGGTTGCTGGGGCTAGGACTTCCAAAACTCTGTTGAATAAATGTGGTGAGAATGGACGTTCTTGTCATGTTCTTGATTTTAGGAAAAATGCTTCAAAATTTTCACTGTTGAGTATGATATTAGCTGTGGGTTTGTCATACATATTGCCTTTATTATGTTGAGGTATATTCTGTCGATTCTCACTTTCTGGAGTTTTTATCATAAATAAATGCTGAATTTTTCAAAAGCTTTTTTTGCCTCTATTGAGATGATCATATGGTTTTTATTCAATTTGTTAATGTGGTGTATCATACTGATTGATTTGCAGATACTGAAAAATCCTTGCACCCCTGCAGTAAATCCCAGTTGATCCTTTCAATGAATTGTTGGATTTGGTTTGCTAGTATTTTGTTGAGGTTTTTTGTGTCTATATTCATCAGTAATATTGCCTGTAATTTTCTTTTTTTGTGTGATATCTTTGGTTGTGGTATTGGGGTGATGGTGGTCTCATAGAATGAGTTTGGAAGTGTTCCCTTGTCTGCGATTTTTTGGGAAGAATTTCAAAGGATAGATGTTAACTCTTCTTTAAAGGTTTGATAGGCTTTGCGTGTGAAGCCATCTAGACCTGGACTTTTTGTTTGGAGTTTTAAAATCACAGATTCTGTTTCATTTCAGTACTTGTAGTTGGCCTATTCACATTTTCCTTTTCTTCCTGGTTCAGTATTGGGAGTTTGCACCTTTCTAAGAATGTGTCCATTTCATCTGGATGCTCCATTTTATTAGCACATACTTGCTTGTAGCAGTCTCTCATGGTCCTTCCTGTGGTGTTGGTTGTAACTTCTCCTTTTCATTTCTAAATTTATTAATCTGGGCCCTCTCCTTTGTTTTTTTTTCCTTGATGAGTCTAGGGAAAGGTTTTTCAATATTGTTTATCTCTTCTAAAATTTAGCTCTTAGTTTCATTGATCTTTTCTATTGTCTTCTTAGTCTGTATTTCAATGATTTATGCTCTAATTTTTATAATTTCTTTCCTTCTACTAACTTTGGGTTTTGTTCTTTCTATAATTTCTATAGGTATAAAGTTTAGGTTGTTCATTTGAGGTTTTTCTTGTTTCTTGAGGCAAGACTGTATTTCCATAAAATTCTTTCTTAGAACTGCTTTTGCTATGTCCAATAGATTTTGGATCCTCATGTTTTTGTTTTCATTTGTTTCTATTTTTTTAAATTTTATTTTATTTTTTAACTTTAAAATATTGTATTGGTTTTGCCGTATATCAAATGAATCTGCCACAGGTATACCTGTGTTCCCCATCCTGAACCCTCTGCCCTCCTCCCTCCCCATACCATCCCTCTGGGTTGTCCCAGTGCACCAGCCCCAAGCATCCAGTATCATGTATCGAACCTGGACTGGTGACTCATTTCGTATATGATATTATACATGTTTCAATGCCATTCTCCCAAATCATTCCACCCTCTCCCTCTCCCACAGAGCCCAAAAGACTGTTCTAGATACTTTTGACTTGTTTAGTTTCTTCAGTGATCCATTGCTTTAACAGCACATTGGGTAGCCTCCATGTGTTTGTGTTTCTTTTTGAAGTTTTTTTTTTTTTTTTTTCTTGTAGCTGATTTCTAATCTCATGGCATTGTGTTCAGAAAAGTTGCTTGAGAGGATGTTAGTTTTTTTATGTCTACTGAGACTTACCTTAAGGCCCAACATGTGATCTATCCTGGAGAATGTTCCATGTGTACTTGAAAAAAAGGCATATTCTGCTGCTTTCATGTGGAATGCTCTATAAATATTTACTCCATTTGATCTAAAGCATCATTTAAGGCCGGTGTTTCCTTATTGATTTTCTGTCTGGATGATGATGATCTCTTCAACACTTCAATAGTGTAAAGTCCCCCACTATTATTCTGTTACTGTCAATTTCTCCTTTTATGTCTGTTTACATTTGCCTTATATATTGAGGTGCTCCTATGTTGAGTGCATATGTATTTACAATTGTTATATCTTCTTCTTGGATTGATCCCTCTGGATGGTGTTTTTATCTGAGTTATCCCTAGTGGGACTAAAAAGTAGGATGTGGCCCACATACTGTAGGAGAGATCTATTAATCAACTGCAATTCTCTTAATTTCTTTGCTAATTTGTTTCCACACAGGAGGGTGTACCCCTGTAGCCTTAGGGTAGCACAGTCAACTTAGCTGGGAAGTGTTATGACTATCTGGATCTGTCCACTCAAAGATATATCGAGAGTCTCGGTGCAGGGAAATGCAAAAGAAGGCATCCCTTATGTCTGTCACAGTAAACCAGTTTGCATTTTCTGGAACTTGGCTCATTGTGGTATATGGATTAGGGACTATCAAGTGAACAGGAATTACTGTTTCATTAACTGCCCTCAGATCTTGAACAAGTCTGGATTCTCTACTTTGCTTTCTTATGGGGAGAATGGGAATATTGCCCAGAGATTGACAGGGATATAATAGCCCATATTTTAAGAAGTTGGTTATTAAAGTCTTGATAACTTCTTGGGCCTTGGGCCTCAAGGGATACTGTTTTTCCCATCAGTAATCAGCACTAGGTTTTAATGAAATCTGAACTGATGGACATTAGGAGTTCCGCCAGGAACTTCGGTGTCCTAGTCAGTGGGGTCTACTTGAGAAACACTATGGGGTGGAAAGGAGATGGCCTCTGATTTGTGACTGAGACAGGCTCTATGGCTAAGAGCAATTGTTTCTCTGAGGGTATCTCTGATTGAACTATTGTCTAGAATTTAGTGCGCAAATCCCTTCCCAACAATGGGACAGGGCACTTAGGTGTAAACAAGAATTGGTGTGCAAAGGTCAAATTCCCTATTATGCAGCTGAGGGGTTGTGGTGAATCATTTGGCTTTGTGCCATCCATTGATCTCTGTTACTGTACAGCATTGGGAGAATAAGAGTCCAGGGAAATCAGCACAGAATAGGCAGCCTCTGTATCTAATTAAAAAAGCAAAAACTTTCCACTGTATGAATGTTAATTATGTTGAATTGGTTTGTAGTGCTTTTCAGGTCTGTTATATCCTTCTATTTTTCTATTCATTCTGTTAATTTTTGAGAGTTTGATATTGAAACCCCAACTAAAAAATCTTAATTTATCTACCTAAAAGAATAATCGTAACATACAGTGGAACTATACGTAACTTTGTTCTGCATTTTCCAAGTCTCCTATACATATGTTATAATATTTTCATAACTTAAAAAATTAAAAAGAAACAAAACAACTTTCCTACATGCCATGTTCTGGGTTACCTGAGTGAGGCTCCTCCAGTGAAATATCTAGGTGTCCTTTGGGAGCCAGGGAGGGTCCAGGGCCCTGTCAGTCTTCCATCTTCTTGGCCACTCTCAGGTTGAGAGCCTCAAGCCTCCTCTGGGATTGGGGGCAGTCTCACTGTCAGCGGCCCTCTAGTTTGTAGTGTCTTGGTGGACTTCTTCCATACATGGGGGCCTCGTCCTTTCAATGGCCCTCCTGGCTGCATTTGAAACATGTTCCTTCTTGGCAGAGCAGTGGCTCTAATCTAGATTTTCTAGATCCTACCCCTCCTGTTGGCTTTTGCAAGGTGGGTGGGGGTGGGGGAGATTAACCGTGAGGTGGTGCAGGGGCTAGGGTTGCCACCAATAAGTGTGCCTTTTGTTGTTGTACCTGGCAACAGTGTTGCTTCCTGCTGTGTCCTCACCCCGGTCTCTATTGTTAAATACTCCAAAGACCAAGTCTATGAGCTGATTCATGGGGCTTTGGGGTCCTATAGCTGTCTTCTGTGATTTTTTCCCCTAATGTCTGGGGTAGACTGAGTGATAAAGTGATTATTTACTAGTACTTGCACTTCAAGGCAATGGCACCCCACTCCAGTACTCTTGCCTGGAAAATCCCATGGACGGAGGAGCCTGGTAGGCTGCAGTCCATGGGGTCGCTAGGAGTCGGACACGACTGAGTGACTTCACTTTCACTTTTCACTTTCATGCATTGGAGAAGGAAATGGCAACCCACTCCACTGTTCTTGCCTGGAGAATCCCAGGGATGGGGGAGCCTGGTGGGCTGCCGTCTCTGGGGTTGCACAGAGTCAGACACGACTGAAGTGACTTAGCCATTAGCCATTAGCACTTCAAGGCAGAGAAGGCAATGGCACCCCACTCCAGTACTCTTGTCTGGAAAATTCCATGGACGGAGAAGCCTGGTAGGCTGCAGTCCATGGGGTCGAGAAGAGTCAGACACGACCGAGTGACTTCACTTTCACTTTTCACTTTCATGCATTGGAGAAGGAAATGGCAACCCACTCCAGTGTTCTTGCCTGGAGAATCCCAGGGATGGAGGAGCCTGGTGGGTTGTCGTCTATGGGGTTGCATGGAGTCGGACATGACTGAGGCAACTTAGCAGTAGCAGCAGCAGCAGTGCTTCAAGGGTGTTGGGTTTATTATTGGTATACTTTCTAAAGGGTTCCACCAGGCAGTCCTAAAAGAGGGGTCGAATTCTCACCTTTTCCGCATGTTATTTCTTTGGGTGTCCTAATTAATAGGCTTAACAACACTTTTCCACCCCTTCTATGCGGCAAGTTATGATGTGGTTCTTGTATTCAAACCCTCTATCTCCCTGTTAGTAGTCCCCAGTGGATTGTATCCCCTCCAGTAAGGTAGATTATATGTCCTTGATTTGGGGCTACCAGTTCACTGGCAGGCATGTACTAAGGATCTGGCTTTTTTCTTTAAAAGTGCAGCAGGTGGAAAGGAGGACTTGTGGACACCCCCAAGCAAGTTCATAGGACATTGTCAGTTTGGTGAATTACTCTGTGAACTGATTGGGGTCCTCAGAAAAATGTCCAAACTAGCAAGCTTAGCCATAAGAAAAGGGATGTGGACTCTGTGGATGTGGAGGGGATGTGGAAGTTAGCACTTCCTTTAAGGGCCAGAGTTTGGTATTGGGAGGCTGGTAGGTAGACCTGCTTCATGTTGTACTAGCAGGACTCACCTCCAGTAAAAGAATATACGACAGGGCTGGAGGAATCAAGTGGTGGGATTCCCAGTAACCCAGGTGGGGCCCTAGGGCCAGACAGCCGGGAAGACTGTCCTCCCCCCACCCCCACCTCTGCCTTAGAATTGGGATGGGTAGAAGTTCCCAGTTGGGAACTTTGTGGGCTCATAAGGGATCATCTAAAACATCAGGCTCCTTGGGGGTGGAGTGGGGGTGGAGAAAAAGGCACTTTGAAGGGATGTAAGCCAGGCACAGCTCAGCAGGAGCTTTTTTAGATCTGGATCTTAGGAGTAGGGTTATGAACATTTGTGTATTTGGGACTTCTTCCATTAGTTGCAAGATAGTATTGTAATTTAATGACTCATTTTCTGGCCAGATCTCTTTGCTTCCCTCATTTATACTGGGGCTGTGCAGTGTTGCAAAATAAAATTAATTTTCTTTTTTAAGCTATCTTTTCTAAGTTTACTCCAATTAGCTAATGTGCATCCTAAGCACCACTGTGTTTGTAGTGGTCCCTATTATTGGCTAGGATGCTGTGACGAGAGAGGGGTTTTGTTAAATGGTAGTTATCTGTCCTGGCACTCTCCCAGTGTCCCTAGTATTCCAAAAAATGTAGGCAGGGGAGTGTGCAGCTAGGGACTTCAGAGGATGGATCCCCAAAAGGGAGTGTTACAGAATCAAGTTCTGATGGCAATGAAAGTAGTAGTGTGTTACTGGAGAGTAGGGTCTTTCTTGTCCCATCACAGAGAGAATTCAGAGACAAGACACAGAGTTCAAGAGAGCAAAGCGAGAATGTAGTAAGCTATAGTACGCTCTCAACAGGAGACTCAGGTGAGTAGGTACCCTGAGTTTTCTTTGGGAAGCTGGTTATATTGGGTTTGAAAATTTGCAGAATATTCTTTAGGGAGGGAGGGCTTTTGGGTCATATTTCCAGATTATCATCCTAGTTTCACCTTTCCTAAAGGAGGAAAGATTTTTGTTCTTATTTAGGCTTTAAAAAAAAATTATTGAACTGTAGTTGATTTACTATATTGTGTTAGTTTCAGTACACAGCAGTGATTCAGTTATACATATACTCATCCTTTTTCAGATTCTTTCCTAATGTAGCTTATCACAGAATACTGAGTAGAGTTCCCTGAGCTATATAGCTGGTCCTTGTTGGTTATCTATCTTATATATAGTAGTGTATGTATGATAACCCCAAGTTCCTGATTTATACCTCCCCTCCATGTTTCCCCTTTGGTAGAGATGTTTGTTTTCCATATCTGTAAGTCTGTTTTTGTTAATAACTTCATTTGTATCATTTTTCAAAAATTAGATTGCACATATGAGTCAAATCATATATTTGTCTTTCTTTTACTTGACTTGGTATGCTAATCTCCACCCATGTTGCTACGAATGGCATACTTCATTCTTTTCTGTGTCTGAGCAATATCTGTGTATATATAACATATCCTCTTTATTTGTTTATTGGTGGACACTTAGGTTGCTTGCATATCTTGGCTATTATAAATAATGCTGCAATGAACATTGGGGTGCATTTATCTTTTCTAATTATATTCCTAGGAGTGGGATTACTAGATAATATGTATTTTTTGTTTTTTAAGTAACCTCCATACTGTTATCCCTAGTGGTTGTACTAACTTACATTACCACCAACAGTGTAGGAGGGTTCCCTTTTCTCCACATCCTCTCCAGCATTTATTGTTCATAGATTTTTTTTTATGATGGCCATTCTGACCATGTGAAGTGATATCTCATTGTAGTTTTGATCTGCATTTCCCTGATAATTAGTGATGTTGAGCATCTTTTCATGTGCCTCATGTCCACTGTGTGTCTTCTTGGGAGAAATGTCTATTTAATTGGCTGCCCAGTTTTTGATTGGGTTATTTGTTTTTTTGACCTAGAACTGCATGAGTGTATGTTTTGGAGATTAATTTCTTCTAGGTTGCTTCATTTGCAAGTATTTGCTCTCATGCTGTGGATTGTCTTCATTTTGCTTGTAGTTTGCTTTGCTGTGAAGAAGCTTCATTGCATCCTTGCATGCTAAGTTCTTCTTATCTGCAAGGTTAATTTTACTGTAATGAGAACATAATGAGCAAAAGGTTACATCCAGATGCCAAAGATCCTGTCTTTCCCCACATTTCTGTTTGCATCTGGGGCCTTTGTCATCCCAAGATGTGTGGTTTCCAGTCATTCAGAGGTTCCTGCTTTTCTTTGTCTGCCCAAAGGCCCCCCATTGTTCATAATATGTATGGTTTCCTGTCATTTGGCCTGTGTCCCCCTTTCTCTGCTCATATCTAGCTATCTATCTGTTCTAACAGTATAATTGGCTTATTATACCTGATCTGTGATGGTCCCTGACTCCAGGCCAGGGAATTCAGCAGAAGAGGCATTTATTTATTTATTTTAAAATATAAATTTATTTATTTTAATTGGAGGCTAATTGTTTTACAATATTGTATTGGTTTTGCCATATATCAACATGAATCCGCCATGGGTGTACATGTGTTCCCCATCCTGAACCCCCCTCCCACCTCCCTCCCCATACCATCCCTCTGGGTCATCCCAGTGCACCAGCCCCAAGCATCCTGTATCCTGCATTGAACCTGGACTGGTGATTTGTTTCATATATGATATTATACATGTTTCAGTGCCATTCTCCCAAATCAACCCACCCTCGCCCTCTCCCACAGAGTCCAACAGACTGTTCTATACATCTGTGTCTCTTTTGCTGTCTTGCATACAGGGTTATCGTTACCATCTTTCTAAATTCCATATATATGCGTTAGTATACTGTATTGGTGTTTTTCTTTCTGGCTTACTTCACTCTGTATAATAGGCTCCAGTTTCATCCACCTCATTAGAACTGATTCACATGTATTCTTTTTAATGGCTGAGTAATACTCCATTGTGTATATGTACCACAGCTTTCTTATCCATTCATCTGCTGATGGACATCTAGGTTGCTTCTATGACCTGGCTATTATAAACAGTGCTGCAATGAACATTGGGGTACACATGTCTTTTTCAGTTCTGGTTTCCTCAGTGTGTGTATGCCCAGCAGTGGGATTGCTGGGTCGTATGAAAGTTCTATTTCCAGTTTTTAAGGAATCTCCACACTGTTCTCCATAGTGGCTGTACTAGTTTGCATTCCCACCAACAGTGTAAGAGGGTTCCCTTTTCTCCACACCCTTTCCAGCATTTATTGCTTGTAGACAGAGGCGTTTAATTAATCAGGGAAAAGTGGGCTGTGGCCATCCAGCCTTAAGAAACGGTTCGTTTGGCAAAGGCAGCAGTGAGGTCTTTGTGAGCACTTGAATGTCTGCCTATTCAGTTAGCCTAATGAGCCCCCCTATGTTAGTTAAGGAATGAGAGCCTGCAGAAGAAAAAGCACCCCAAGTGCAAGGCCTAAACCCTTCAGAGAGGGAGGGATGGAGGAGACATAGGCCCTGAATTGGCCAAGTGAATAATCTTTATTATCACATGAAAGAGTAGAAACTAACACATTTTAAATCAGCTGTGCGTGCAGTTGGCTTCAGTCGTGTCCAACTCTTAGTGACCCCATGGACTGTAGCCCACCAGGCTCCTCTGTCCATGGGATTCTCCAGGCAAGAATACTATAGTGGGTTGCCATGCCCTCCTCCAAGGGATCTTCCTGACCCTGGGGATGGAACCTGCATCTTTTAAGTCTTTTGGGTTGGCAGGCGGGTTCTTTACCACTATATCCCAATTAAAAAAAAAAAAAAAGAGAAATATTAGATATAACATGAGGCTCTGTATGATTTGTTTTTTAACTAATGAACGTTTATTTCAAGAAGAAAAAAAGTGTATAGAGCCTGGGGCTGGAGTATATAGAGCCACAAGGCAATGTGATGATCATAATACAAGGAAAATGTTCCCTTCAGGATGTGACATTTAAGATGTTTAGCATAACAGTGGTGGATCAAGCAACCAGTGGAGGGGCCATCAGCTGGGGACTCAGAGTAATAGTAGGTCTTGACCCGAGGGGATGCTAGAGAGGTATACCTCTGTGTGGCCATGAAGCAGATGCGACAGCCAACCTGTTGGCACAGTCAGCTGGGGAGCTCAGGTTCAGTAGACAGTCTAGGAAGTAGGAGGGGTTTGAGAGAAGGAAGAGGAGGAAGGGGAATGGATTTTGTGGCTCCTAACTAGGCTAGGAAATATAAGTCAGCAACTCCTGATAGGAAAGTGCCTGCCCGTGACTTCCATTTAGAAATGCAATGAGGCTGTGAGCCCCAAGAAGCACTCAGGAAGGACCGGGCCTCAGATCTAGTGGAGGACCACCACAGTCCTCCTACCTGAGCACCTTAACACAGTTCTCAGTCCTGGAATTGGACTGAGACTGGGGAAAAGTATGGAGGGGGAATAGTTGGGCTCCAGGAGCCATGGAGGGGAAAGTCACCCAATCAAGTTGCCAATTATTTGCTGTGGTCTTAATTTGAAAGTCTGGATGGTTGTCTCATGGATCTTCTTTGCTCAAAAGAAATAGAGTGGTATAATCTGAAGGCAGGAAAGGAGGAGAGAGAACCAGTGAAGAGCAGGGGATTCAAGGGGTTCCTTCAAGGCTAGGCAGCTGGTGTCTACTAGATCCTGTGGGCAGTATCAGCTGTCAGCTAAGCGGCTACTTGGTCTTCACAATGTCAACTACAAATTGGCACTTGCCATGGGTGCTTGCCATCTACCTCTACAATGATTAAATCATATACTGCATAACTTTCAACACTCCCTGAAGGAGTTAAGGATGGAGAGTAGAAATGAGGTGCTCTGGGAAAAACTAGCAGGACAGGTCTTCAGATAGTTGGATATTCTCAGGAACCAATTTTATGAGCCCAATTCTTGTATCTCTTCATATCTATTCTAGAAAAGCACTAAAGTCTTTCATGGTGATGACTGTTTCTTGTGACAAATAGAAGCTTCATGATACTAGCAGAAACTTTCTACAAAAATATGTGCTTGACGGCATGCACTCCCCCTTTACCAAAATCACATATGTACCATCCTTTCTTCGTACCTCATTGGAGCAGTTTCTCAGAGGTATATAACCACTAGGCTGCAGTCCTCATTTTCCCCCACATAAAATTTAACTCATAACTATCATATTGTGCATTTTTTTAAAAAGTCGACAACATCTTGGGACCCCTTGTCCCAGCAACTCTCCATGGAGGTGGGGAGCTCTAGCCGGAAAGGTAGATAGAGATTATGCCCTTTGAGGTCCCTGCTGTGGTTGCCACAAAAGATGTTGCTGAAGTGGGAAATGTCACATCCTGGGACCTACAGGAATCCTTAGAATATATTGCTAAGTGAGGGTTCTTGGCTTCAGGTACAAAATAATTCAAGAGCAAGCCAAAGAAAAAGCAAATGTGAGATTATTTAGAAAGATACAGACTCAATAGGCACAATGTGAAGAGTCTCAAAGTGAGAGCTGGCCCAGGCCATGGAGTTATGGGTTTTTATGTGTTAGGTAATTTCATATTTTAATGTTGTTGTTCGTTGTTCAGTTGCCGAGTCATGTCTGACTCTTTGCGACCCCATAGACTGTAATAAGCCAGGCCTCTCTGTCCCTCACCATCTCCCAAAATTTGACCAAGTTCATATCCATTGAATTGGTGATGCCATCAAACCATCTCATCCTCTGTCACCCTCTTCTCCTCCTGCCTTCAGTCTTTCCCAGCATTGGGGTCTTTTCCAATGAGTTGGCTGTTCACATCAGGTGGCCAAATATTGGAGCTTCAGCTTCAGTCCTTCCAATGAGCATTCAAGGTTGATTTCTTTTAGGATTGACTGGTTTGATCTTCTTTGCTGTACAAGGGACTCTCAAAGGTCTTCTCCAGCACTACAGTTCAAAAGCATTTGCATTCTTTATGGTTCAACTGTCACATCTGTACATGACTACTGGAAAGACCATAGCCTTGACTATACAGACCTTTGTCGGCAAAGTGATGTCTTTGCTTTTTAATACACTGGCTAGATTTGTCAGAGGTTTCCTTTCAAGAAGCAATCGTCTTCTAATTTAATGACTGCAGTCACCATCTGCGATGATTTTAGAGCCCAAGAAGAGGAAATCTGTTACTTCTTCCACCTTTTCCCCTTCTATTTGCTGTAAAGTGATGAAACTGGATGCCATGAACTCAGTTTTTTTTTTTTTTTAATATTGAATTTTAAGCCAACTTTCTCACTCTCCTCTTTCACTGTCATGAAAAGGCTCTTAATTTGTCTTCACTTTCTGCCATTAGAGTGGTATCATCTGCATATTTGAGGTTGTTGATATTTCTCTCAGCAATCTTGATTCCAGCTTGTAACTCATCCAACCTAGCATTCCACATAATGTGCTCTGCATATAACAGCCTTGTCATACTCCTTTCTCAATTTTGAATCACTCCGTTGTTCCATACAAGATTCTAACTTGCTTCTTGACCCACATCCAGGTTTCTCAGGAGATGGGTAAGATGATCTAGCATTCCTGTCTCTTTGAGAGTTTTCCACAGTTTGTTATGATCCACACAGTCAAAGGCTTTAGTATAGTCAATGAAGCAGAAATAGATGTTTTTCTGGAATTTTCTTGCTTTTTCTATGATTCAGAGGGTGTTGGCAATTTGATCTCTGGTTCCTCTGCCTTTTCTAAACTTTCCAACTTGTACATCTGGAAGTTCTCGGTTGATGTGCTGCTGAAGCCTAACTTGAAGAATTTTGAGCATAACATTACTAACATAGGAAGTAAGTGCAATTGTCTGGTAGTTTGAACATTCGTTAGTACGGTCCTTCTTGGAAATTAGGAATGAAGATTGACCTTTTCCAGTCCTGTGGCCACTGCTCGGTTTTCCAAATTTGCTGACATATTGAGTGCAGCACTTTAACAGTATCATCTTTTAGGATTTTAAATAGCTCTGCTGGAATTCCATTCTGCTGGAACTCCATTAGCTTTCCTGGCAGCAGTACTTCCTAAGGCCCACTTAACTTCACACTCCAGAATATCTGGCTCTAGGTGAGTGACCACAACCTTGTGGTTATCCTGGTCATTAAGATCCATTTTGTACAGTTCTTCTGTGTATTCTTGAGATTTCTTCTTGATGTCTTCTGCCTCTATTAGGTCTTTACTGTTGCTGTCCTTTATTTTGCCCATCTTTGCATGAAATGTTCCTTTGATATCTCCAATTTTCTTGAAGAGCTCTCTAGTCTTTCCCCTTCTGTTGTTTCCCTCTATTTCTTTGCATTATTCATTAAAGAAGGCCTTCTTGTCTCTCTTTGCTAGTCTCTGGAACTCTGCATTCAGTTGGGTATATCTTTCCCTTTCTCTCTTGCTTTTCATTTCTCTTCTTTCCTCAGCTATTTGTAAAGCCTCTTCAGACAACCACTTTGCCTTCTTGAATCTCTTTCTTTGGGATGATTTTGGTCACTGCCTCCTACACAATGTTACAAACCTCTGTCCATAGTTCTTCAGGCACTCTGTTTACTAGCTCTAATCCCTTGAATCTATTCATCACCTCCACTGTATAGGGGATTTGATTTAGGTTGCACTGTCCTAGTGGTTTTCCCCACTTTCTTTAGTTTAAGCCTGGATTTTGTAATAAGAAGCTGATGATCTCAGCCACAGTCAACTCCAGGTCTTGTTTTTGTTGGCTGTAGAGCTTCTCCATTTTCTGTTGCGAAGAGTGTAATCAATCTGACTTTGATATTGAACATTTGATGATGTCTATGTGTAAAGTCATCTCTTGTGTTGATGAAAAAGGGTGTTTGTTATGACCAGTACCTTCTCTTGGCAGAATTCTGTTAGCCTTTGTCCTGCTTCATTTTGTACTCCAAGGCCAATCTTGTCTGTTACTCTAGATATTTCTCGACTTCCTACTTTTGCATTCCAATCTTCTATGATGAAAAGGACATCTTTCTTTTTGGTTTTAGTTTTAGGATGTCCAGAATCATTCAACTTCAGCTTCTTCAGCATCAGTGGTGGGGCATAGACTTGGATTACTATGATGTTGAATGGTTTGTCTTGGAAACAAACCGAGATTATTCTGTCATTTTTGATGTTGCACCCAAGTACTTCATTTGGACTCTTTTGTTGATTATGAAGGCGACCCCATTTCTTCTAAGGGATTCTTGCCCATGGAAGTAAGTATAATGGTCATCTGAATTAAATTCACCTATTCCTGTCAATTTTAGTTCACTGATTCCTAAGATGTCAATGTTTACTCTTGCCATCTCCTGCTTGACCAAGTCCAATTTACCTTGATTCATGGACCTAACATTCCAGGTTCATATGAAAGCTGTTCTTTACAGCATCAGATTTTACTTTCATCACCAGGCACATCCACAGCTGAACATAATTTCCGCTTTGGCCCAGCCGCTTCATTCTTTCTGGAACTATTAGTAATTGTCCTCTGCTCTCCCCCAGTAGCATATTGGACACCTTCCAACCTGGGGAGCTCATCTTTTGATGTCATATCTTTTTGCCCTTTTATACAGTTCATGGGGTTCTCATGCAAGACTACCAGGGTGATTTGCTATTCCCTCCTCCAAGTGGTCCCCGTTTTGTCAGACCTCTTCATTATGACAGGTCCATCTTGGGTGGCCCTGCACGCATGGCTCATAGCTTCACTGAGTTTTGCAAGCCCTGTCGTAACAAGGCTGTGATCCATGAAGGGGAAGGCTAATGTGTGGGAGGAATATTTCTGCTGTTTTAGGATAGTGTGGGAATTTCCCAGAAATTGGGCCATTGCCCACTTATGGGCATTTTATGATCTATCTCCAAACTGGCATTGTGTAAGAGGGTGTGATTTTTAGGATCATAATGAAGATACACTAAGCTAAAGTCAATGATCAGACTATTCTCAAAGCCACTTTGGTTTTAGCTGGTGCTAACCAATCTTTACTGCATTCCAACAGCAGTGTTGTTCCTTCTTCATTATCTACTTTTGTGTCCTGCCCCTTTCCCCCCGCTATTTCAACTTCATAAAAGGTTAACATAGGCAGAACACTCTGACGTAAATTGCAGTCATATTTTTTTTTGTCCATCTGCTAGAGTAATAGAAATAAAAGCAGAAATAAATAACAGGACCTATTTAAATTTGCAAGTTTTTGCACAGCAAAAGACACCATAAACAAAATGAAAAGATAACCTATGGAATAGGAGAATATTTGCAAATGATGCTACTGACAAGGGATTAATTTGTAAAACACACAAGTATCTCTTATAGCTTAATATCAAAAAAACAAAGATTGAAGAAGGTCCAATACTTTGGCCACCTGATATGAACAGTCAACTCATTGGAAAAGATCCTAATGCTGGGAAAATTTGAAATCAAAAGGCGAAGAGGGCAGCAGAGAATGAGATGGCTAGACAGCATCATCGACTCAATGGATATAAATTTGAGCAAACTCTGGGAGAGAGTGAAAGACAGGGAAGCCTGGCATGCTGTAGTCCATGGGGTCACAAAGAGTAGGACATGACTTAGTGACTGAACAACAATGGAAAAATTGACAGAAGACTTCAATAGACATTTCTCCAAAGAAGACAATACAGATGACCAAGAGGCACATGAAAAGATGTTCAATATCATTAATTATTTGAGAAATGCAAACCAAAACTACAATGAGGTATCACCTCATCAGTCAGAATAGCCATGAACAAAATGTCTCCAAATAATAAATTCTGGAGATAGTGTGAAGAACAAAGAACCTTCCTACCCTATTGGTGGGAATGTAAATTGGTACACTTACTACGAAGAACAGTTTGGAGGGTCCTTAAAACACTAAAAATAGTTACCTGATGATCCTGTAATCCAATTCCTAGGCATATATCCACAGAATACTCTTACTCAAAAATATACATGCACCCGTGTTCATGGCAGTACTGTTTACAATAGCAAAGACATGGAAGCAACCTAAATGTGCATTGATAGTGGAATGGATAAAGAAGATGTCATGTATATGTGTGTATTATTCACTCAGCCAAAAGGAGAGTGAAATAATGCCACTTGTAATAACATGGATGGACCTAAAGATTATCATATTAAGTGAAGTCAGACCCAGAAACACAAATGTCATGATATTGCTTATATGTGAAATCTAAAAAAAGAAATAAATTATTTATAAAAGAGAAATAGACTCACAAACATGGAAAACAAATGTATGATTACCAAAGGGAATTATTGGCAGGTGGAAACAAATTAGAGGTTTGGGATTAACATATACATACATATATAAAATACATATATAAAATATATAACAATGACATATATAACATAGATAACATATATAACATGCATATATAAAATATGTAACAATGACCTGCTGTATAGCACAGGGAACTATATATTTTGTAATAACCTATAATGGAAAAGAGTATGAAAAAAGTATACTGTGTGTAACCAAATCACTTTGTACACTTGAAACTAACATCATTTTATTTACTTATTTTAAATGAAACAAAGATGAATATTTTAAATCAGGGATTGAACCAGTGTATCCTGAATTGGCAAATTCTTAACCACTGGACCAACAGGAAGCCTGGCTTTCCTGGTCTTAAGAGACCTTTGGGGAATTCAGTCTGACTCCTCCTGAGTTGCTCCACAGCTAGTTTGGAGGAACCTGTGTGGTCAATTGACCAGACTTATTTTGTAAACAAAAATTAGTCTTGATTTGCCTGTGTTTGGTAGAGATGAGGATAATTTTAGAGAGAAAAATATGTTTTGATGGTTATTAAATTCTAGTTATGCTAATTGAGGTCTGTATTTATAAAAGTTACTATGTTAGTCATACTTTTGCCCTGATGTTCAGGATGGAAAGAGAATTCTCTAGTGAGGTTGTCACAGAGTATACCTACTCATGCTATGTAACACTACTTGCTTGAAGTCTGCTACTAAAAGCACAGAAACAGTTTTTTTTTTCTCTAACAATTTGGTATAATGTATCGTCTCTAAAATGTTTCTTTATTAACATACCTCTAAATGTGTTCACAATATCTGATCAGTTCTCCACTCTCCCCAGTATGGATAACTAGCAAGTATAAAGGAGGACTAGTACTGGAGGACATGATCTAGACACAGGGCAGGCAACATTCACCCTGGTTTCGAGAGACATATACTTTGATCTATCAAAAGATTTGTAATCAAAGGGAAAATAATGGAAAAACGTGCACATATTAAAATATGGAGAAGTCATTCTGGCATATGCATGGTTAACTTAAACTTTTTTGACCAGAGTGGCCTGTTTTGTGGCCCATCAGACATGCATTGTGGAGAAGGAAATGGCAACCCACTCCAGTACTCTTGCCTGGAGAATCCCAGGGACCGGGGAGCCTGGTGGGCTGCCGTCTATGGGGTCGCACAGAGTTGGACACGAGTGAAGTGACTTAGCAGCAGCAGCAGACATGCATTGTATGTCTGCTTTGGCCATTGAAGAGGGGAGTGCGTTTGAATCTCAAATGGAATAGCTGTGGTTCAGACATTCAAGTGGCCATTGTAGATGTAATTTTTAGACATGCTCTTGTATTACTGAAACTTGATTTCTGAACCGTATTGCACACCAGGGTGTAAAAACAGAGGCAGATGTGATACTATCTCTGAATGTGGTTGCTGCTTGTATTTTGCTTAACTATCTCATCTCCCCTGTATTGTGCCTGTCAGATGTCTTACATTTCATCCCTAGCCTGAGCAGAGGAAGTCTATTTTAGGACCGAGCAGCAACAATGGCCTTGCTATGAAATGAATCTAATTGCTGGTTCTACAGCAAGATGCTGCTGTTGTCTTCCTCTGGGCTTCTGTCTTCCTTCTGGCTAATGGGACCAGGTCGGGAGGATTGACAGTGGGAGGGAAGACTCTTACCATCTCCCTGTCCTGCATGCCAATATGTCAGAAACACCCCATCCACAAATATTATCATACACTTTGTCAGGGTGGATTCCCATCAGCCCCCTTGAGCAATGTTGTGTGGAATGGAATAGGCTGGCAGCTGGACACACAAGTGGGATTTTGTTCAGAAATGCGTAATGCATCATACCCCTAATGGCTCCCAAATCACAGGGGTGACAGACTTGTACTGTGACTGTTGACTCCTTGGTAGGTCACTAGAATGTTCCTCTTAGAGCTGAGGCCTTCCCCTCCTCTTAGGGGTGGCTCTGAGTGTGTGAAAACCGGGGGTGGCCTGACCTTTCTTATAACTAGTCAGAGTGCTCCTGCCCTTGACTTCCTCTCCATTCACCTGGAAAGTTCTTGGCTCCAAAATTAACCCAGATATTGGCAAATGACTGTTTTTTAGTGCACTAGGTACCTTATTTGGATACTCTTTGGCTGCTGTTGTCTGTATTGTGTATGTGACACCTGGTGGCAGTGCCCCTACTACATACCTGACCCCAGGGATATCAAAGAAAAGGGGCAGACCAAGATTATGAGGGTCGGGCAATGTATGTAGGGGTGGAATATATGATCAGGTCACCCAAGATGGGGCTGTTCTTACGTTCTCTATACAACCCTGGTTGGACCAGTGCCTTCTTCACCCACACCCTACTCACATGACTGACCTTCCTATGTACTTGCACCAGGTCCCAGCTGATGACTGGTGTAACTTTAGTCACCAGGATAGCTTATCAAAAGGGTGGTTAAGAGTACCCATCTGCTGGTTTTCCTAGTAACCAGTGAGCTAACTTGATGTCATTTCCTATTGGTAACTACCCCCTGCCCCTGGAAGCAAAGCCTGCTGCCTTGTCTTGTCCCTGCTGCCTGCCATACCCAGTGGGGTTTTGCTCTAGGACCTTGCTTTACACACATGAGCGCCTCCTATATGTTAAACCATTGATGGCTCTGTTGCTGACTCCAAGCTCTTTGGTCTTGAGGATGGGCAAGTATAGGGCTTATAGGGCTGTGGGGTGTAGCCCAGCACTTGCCAATCCTTTTTATTCTCCTCCCCCTTTGTTGGATAATTGGTATCCTAATGGACATGTGGTGGCACCTCACTGTTGTTTCAATTTACATTTCCTAATGGCTAGTGATACTGAATATCTTTTCATGTGCTTGTTGCCCATTCATATATCCTCTTTGAAGAAATGTCTATTTAAGCCCTTTGCCCATTTTTGGATTGTTTTTTCCTTTTTTGTCTGTAGATCATGGGAATTCTTTATATATTCTGGATATTGATCCTTTATTAGATATATGCTTTGTCAATATTTTCTCCTATTCCATGAATTACCTTTTCATTCTACTGACAGCATCCTTTGATACAGAACAGTTTGTAATTTTGATGAAGATCAGTTTATCTATTTTATTTCTTGTCTGGACTTTTGGTGTCATGTCCAAGAGATCATTGCTAAACTGAGTATCAGGAAGATTTTCCCCTGTATTTTCTTCTAAGGGTTTTATTTCTTATGTTTAGGTGTTTGAGCCATTTGAGTTAGTTTTTGTACATGGTAAAGTAAGCATCCAACTTCCTTGTTATTCACATGGATATCCAACTTTCCTAGCACTGTTCATTGGAAAGGCTGTCCTTTTTCCATTGAATGGTCTTAGTATCCTTGTTAAAAATCAAGAGACTGTGCAACAGTTTAATTTTGGACTCTATTCTGTTCTTCTGTCTACATTTCTGTCCTTTTGTCTACATTTCTGTCCTTATACTAGTACCATAAAATTTTGATGACTATACTTTTGCAGTAAGTTTTGAAACCAGGAAATATGAGTTCCTCAACTTCATTCTTCATTTTCAAGATTGTTTTTTGGTTATTCTGAGTCCCTTGAGATTCCATAGAGGTTTTAAGATGGGTTTTTCTATTTATGCAAAAATCCCACAATTGGGATTTTGATAGGGATTGCATTGAATCTGTAGGTTGTTTTGGGTAGTATTGTTGTCTTAACAAAACTAAATCTTCCAGTTCATAAACATGGGATGTCTTGCATTTATTTGTGTATTCTTTAACTTCTTTGAGTAATGTTTTACAGTATTTAATGTGCAAATCTTTTGCCTCCTTAGTTAAATTCATTTGTAGATTTAAAACAAATTTTGATGCTATTGTAAATACAACTGTCAATTTCCTTTTTTGATTATTCATTGTTAGTGTATAAAATTATAACTGATTTTTGTGTGTCAAATTTGTATTCTGGAACTTTCCTGAATTCATTTATTAGCTCTTTTTTAAAAAATATAAATTTATTTATTTTAATTGGAGGTTAATTACTTTATAATATTGTATTGGTTTTGCCATACATCAACATGAATCCACCACAGGTAGGCATGTTAACAGGTAGGGGTGTGTGTGTGTGTTTAGATTTTTCTATATATAAGATAGCTTCATCTTTGAATAGATAACATTTAACTTTTTTCTTTCCAATTTGGATGCCTTTTATTTCTTTTTCCTTGCCTAATTGTCTCATTGCCTTAGCATGCATGCTAAGTTGCTTCAGTTGTGTCCAACTCTTTGTGACCCTGTGGGCTATAGCCCACCAGGCTCCTCTGTCTATGGGATTCTCCAGGCAGGAGTACTGGAGTCGGTTGCCATTTCCTTCTCCAGGGGATCTTCCCAACCCAGGGATTGAACCCACATCTCATTATGTCTCCTGCATTAGCAGATGGGTTCTTTACTGCTAGTGCCATCTCATTGCCTTTAATCAGTACCAAATAATTCCTTTCTCCAAAGCCTTCTAAAGACATTTCAGATTCTATTTCTGTATGTCCTTTTTCATCTCCACAGGCCTTTTCTTTGTTGCCTTAGATATAGCTGCTCAAAAATCTTTAAATTCAAAACTATAAAATGCTTTAGCTGAACAAAAAGGAGCTTCCTTATCTTCCTGGGAAGTGTTAAGACCACTTCTCTGGGTCCAGATTGAAATCAGTTATTTCTATTCTGGAATGAGTCTGAGTAAAGTTCTCTTGTTCAAATATTCTCTCTTATTGCAGAGTGCCAAGTGTGATGGCATGAGTCCTATATTTGAAATAAAAAAATCTGGGTTTATGTCCCGTTCCTTCTCTTACTAGGTTTGGGTGAAGTGGAGAAGGCTTCTCTTCGGACTGTTGGCAGCTGTGAAAATGGGGTTCGAATAATATCTACCTTACCTAATAGTATTTTGAGGATCAAATAGAGTATGTATCTAAATACACTGTGTAAGCACTAAAGTTGGAGAAGGCAATGGCACCCCACTCCAGTACCCTTGCCTGGAAAATCCCATGGAAGGAGGAGCCTGGTAGGCTGCAGACCATGGGCTCGCGAAGAGTCGGACACGACAGAGCGACTTCACTTTCACTTTTCCCTTTCATGCATTGGAGAAGGAAATGGCAACCCACTCCAGTGTTCTTGCCTGGAGAATCCCAGGGATGGGGGAGCCTGGTGGGCTGCCATCTATGGGGTCACACAGAGTCGGACACGCCTGAAGCGACTTAGCAGCAGCAGTAGCAGCAGCAGCACTAAAGTGTCATCCAAATGTATATTATTATTGTAAGTAAAATTGTAAAATACTATATCTAAGTAAAACATTATTATTTGTTCATTGATTTATTTTACAAAACTTACCAAACTTTTGTTATGTTCTATGAGGGAGAAGAGGGAAATTTCTCAAAAGGAAATAAGAGGAGTCTCTTTCTCTGGGGTCCTCATACTTCAATAAGCTAGATAATGTGCATAAACAATTCCAATTCAGCATGACAAATGGTTCAGTAATGGTGTGAACAACTGGTGCACTAGAATACCTGGTTCTTTCAGGAGATATTTGGAAAAACTTAACAGGTTGTGCATTTGAGCTGAGTCAGAAAACATTGATGTGCTCACCATGGATGAAGGAAGGGACCCTAGAGTGCTGTAGAGGACAGGGCTATCTTAAAAATGAAGCAGTCATTGCCCCTTTGCCTGAGATTAGAACCCCTGGCATTCCAAGAAAGGAAGCACGAGAAAGCAGCAGGGAAAGCAAATTTTGAAGACTTTCAACCCCTTTTTAGTCTCTACGTGAGTTTAATTTCGCTCAGTTTGTCATTTAATAATAATATAAACAGTTTGTCATTTTATAATAATATTATTATTATAAATAATAATATAAATGACTTTGTCATTTAAAATATAAATTAGAGTTAGGGTTAGGGTGAAGCAACTTCCTTCCAGTCATGAGAAACAGTAACAGTGATGATAAAAAGCAATGAGAAGGTCACAGGGTGGAGAAAAAGGCATTTTCACAAGTTTAGGCCATAACCCTATCTGAGCTGGCTTTGGACTTGCTCCTGGGTCCCACATCTTAAAACTACCAGCTAACAACATTGCACTGACCTGGAGTGCTCCCCATCCCCCAAAATCATTCTCAACTGACAGACCACCTGAGTCATTAACTAAATTCCCTGGAGGTTGGAATGCAATGGTCCCTGCAGCTAGATCAGGGTATCTTGGGAAAAAAGCTTCCCTATTATTAGAGACCTATGATGTGGTGGAGCACTCCAAGAAAGATGACACTAAGTTTTTGTTTTTTATTTATTTTTTAATTGAAGGATAATTGCTTATCAGCCATAGGCACACCCATGTCCCCTCCCTCCCACCTCACTTCCCATCCCAGCCCTCTAGATTGTTACAGGGCTCCTGTTTGAGTTCGCTGAATCATACAGCAAATTCCCGTTGGCTATTTTACATATGGTAATGTAAGTTTCCAGAATTATTTGCAGGGTAGTAATGGGGACACAGACATGGAGAACAGATTTATGGACACCGAGTGGTGAGGAAGGAAGAAGGTGAGATGTATGGAGACATGGAAACTGAATTTTATTCGCCAAATTTCTTCAAGCAGAGAGTCCCTGATAGACTGTTGACTTAAAGATGGCTCCCCTGATATTCTGTTGTATCTCTAGCATCTAGCACAAAATCGGGTGACAAAAAATATGTGGTGTTGTCAACCGAATGGTCCAGAGGATGCTTCTTCACCAAAAAAGCACCAAACTGGAAGTGAAATTCTGGATGTGAATTATTAATAGAAAAACTTCAGCTCTTGCCCCTTTCTCGTGCCTCAGAAAGGAAAGATGGGAGCAAGTAGGGCTGCCTTTCCTTGTGCTGTCTTCTTGTTCCACAACATTTTTGTTTTTTCTCCCAGACCACGGTATACCAAGAGCTCTCCCCACATTTTCTCCTGATAGAGGACTGAGATTGCTTAAGTCTTGACTTTTTATCCCCCCTGCCTTTTCCCTTATATTCCAAGAAACATAGTCTCCACAAAATTTTGCACGAAAGGATACCATGGTCAAATTATACTCAAAGATGCTTGGTCACAAGCACAGTCATGGAAGACAGCTAGTTTGGCCCTGTGCTGAGGAATCCTGTTTTCTTTCATTCCCTGACTCTCCTCCTGGGCCCATTAGCAGCCTCGCCCCTCCACCCCTCCACTCTCTAATAACAGCACATTTCTTTCGCCACACTTCCTCACAGAGTGTCTGTTAGTCACTCAGCCATGCCCACCTCTTTGCAGCCCCATATACTGCAGCCCATTAGGCTCCTCTGTATGTGGGAATTTTCCAGGCAAGAATACTGGAGTGGTTTGCCGTTTCCTTCTCCAGGGGATCTTCCCAATCTAGGGATGGAACCAGATCTCCTGTACTGCAGGCATATTATTTACTGACTGAGCTACCAGGGAAGCCCTTCTCACAGTGTAGGAAACCTAATTCTGAAATGCCCTCTAATTTAGGCACAGCACTGCCCTGGAGTCATATTCTTGTCTGGTCTGTTAGTCGTGTTTCTTTCCAAGGATTCTCAGTTGCACTAGCATGTTCAAAATATTTAAGACCCTACATTTCCATCTGAATGGGTAAACCTCTATCCCTTTGGTGGGGTTTCCTTCTATACATTTCTTGGGGAGTTGGTTGTTTTCCCAAAAGGCCAGGGCTTTGTAACGTCACTAATTGGTTTGTATCCTCAAATGCTAAGTAAGGAGGAAAATACTTTATGAATCCCAAATTAGTCGCTGATAGATCTCTTAAGAGAAATTAGTAAGGTTGGAGGTGATGATAATGTAGCCCAGGACAATGGGCTTCTGGAGTGGCCTAGAGGGCTTAGAGTCTGCCATTCTTTGCTTGTGAGGAAGCTATACCATTGGCTTGAAACTTCAACATTGATTGTGGAGGAAAAGCTTTGGCAGAAAGTTTGGTGTCCTTGTAGGAAAGGAAGGGAGGAAATAGGGCTATGTTCTTATTGGTATTTGTGGTCCAACTCTTGGGTTATAAGTGAACGTCAGCCCATGAAAGAAAACCCACAGTCACATCTTTATGAGCTAATGTGAATGTTCCAAAGTGGTATTGTGGTTAACAAGGCTCTACTTCAAGAATAAATGGTCCTTTAGCTGTGCAAAGCTCTTCCTGATAAATAATAAACAGAAAGTTCTGGAGTGGGGCCTTCAAGTCTTTGTTCCAGAGGAAGAAGCCATTTGTCTGGTCTGGCTCTGCTCCAGGTGGATTCTGTGTAATTTAAGTAATTCTGGATTCTGAGCCCACAAAAGCCTAAGCAATAAAAATGAGGGGACACACTACTCACAGAGTGCTGAAGAATTGATGCTTTTGAACTGTGGTGTTGGAGAAGACTCTTGAGAGTCCCTTGGACTGCAAGGAGATCCTACCAGTCCATTCTGAAGGAGATCAGCCCTGGGATTTCTTTGGAAGGAATGATGCTAAAGCTGAAACTCCAGTACTTTGGCCACCTCATGCGAAGAGTTGACTCATTGGAAAAGACTCTGATGTTGGGAGGGATTGGGGGCAGGAGGAGAAGGGGATGACAGAGGATGAGATGGCTGGATGGCATCACTGGCTCAATGCACGTGAGTCTGAGTGAACTCTGGGAGTTGGTGATGGACAGGGAGGCCTGGAGTGCTGCGATTCATCGGGTCGCAAAGAGTTGGACACGACTGAGTGACTGAACTGAACTGATGGGTTTCAGTGCAGGGTCAAGAGGCCTGTTTTCTCAGCAATACTTGTACTTGTTATTATAATATTTAATTCCCCTTTGCAAGCACTGAACATCGGAGAACTTGAGAGCAGTGTTTAATGCTTCCAGTAGAGCACTTTATGTCTAAGCATTTATCCATACATATTTTTTAGAACTTTAGGCCCCTTGGATAGATGTCCCTCCATGTCTTCCTCTTTCTCTCCAGCCTCCATTTCTCTCCATTCATGTCCTTTTAACACCTTTGCAGAAAACCTCTGATTGCTTTCCCAATTGGGAGTTTGACATTCTCCCATAGTCTTACAAATTTGTCCTTCTTGAGAGGTATTTTGTTTGCTTTCCCCTGAGTGTATAAGAAAATTCACTCAGAGACTTATGTAAGTAAATTTAAAATAAGTAAATTTTATTTAAATTTAAAATAAGTAAAATAAATAAAATTTTAAATTTAAATAAATAAAATTTTCAAATAAGTAAAAGTAAATTTAAAAAGGACTTCCCTGGTGGCTCAGCTGGTAAAGAATCTGCCTGCAGTATGAGAGACCTGGGTTCAATCCCTTGGCTGGGAGGATACCCTGGAGAAGGGAACAGCTACCCACTCCAGTATTCTGACCTGGATAATTCCATGAACTGTATAGTCTATGGGGTTGCAAAGAGTCGGACATGACTGAGCAATGCTCCCTCACTCAAATTTAAAATATATACATACTGAAAGCACTGGCTTGTACACACTCTGGCACTCTCTCTTTCCTCTTTATGTAAGATCGTGGTCGCTGCAGTGTGGAGAATAAATTGGAGGAAAGAAAGACCAGAGGTTACTGCCATGGTAATTTGGGTAATGATGATGGGGCCAAAGAAAATGGTATGGACTCAGGGGTTATTCAAAATATGAATGGAGAGGGGTGAGGTAATGAGGAAGAAAGAGACATATAGAATTGGCTTCTGACTTGATTGGGTGTGGAGTGATGAATTCAGGGAAAAAGAAACTGAAAGGAAGGAAACAGCTGAATGGACATCAAATGAATTCAATTTTGGACACACTGATTAATCGGATTTCCAGATTAATCAGAAAGAAGTTGTATATGTGCGTTTGGAGCTCCAGTGATATCTGTCTGGAGACACAGAGTTGAGATTCCTCATCAAACAGGTGTTAATTGATGCCCTTAGAGTGGATAACATAGCCTACTAACCTATTTAGAGTGGCTATCAGTTCAGTTCAGTTCAGTTCAGTTGCTCAGTCGTGTCCAGCTCTTTGTGACCCCATGGACTGCAGCACACCAGGCTTCCCTGTCCATCACCAACTCCTGGAACTTACTCAAACTCATGTCCATCGTGTTGGTGATGCCATCCAATCATTTCATCCTCTGTTGTCCCCTTCTCCACTTGCCTTCAATCTTTCCCAGCACCAGGGTCTTTTCCAATGAGTTGGTTCTTTGCAACAGGTGGCCAAAGTATTGGAGTTTCAGCTTCAGCATCAGTCTCTCCAATGAATATTCAGGACTGATTTCCTTTAGGATGGACTGGTTGGATCTTCTTGCAGTCCAAGGAACTCTCAAGAGTCTTCTCCAATACCACAGTTCAAAAGCATCAATTTTTCAGTGCTCAGCTTTCTTTATAGTTCAACTGTCACATCCATACATGTCTAGTGGAAAAACCATAGCTTTGACTAGACAGATCTTTGTTGGTAAAGTAATGTCTCTGCTTTTTTAATATGCTGTCTAGGTTGGTCATAGCTTTTCTCCGAAGGAACAAGCATCTTTTAATTTCATGGCTGCAGTCACCATCTGCAGTGATTTTGGAGCCCCACAAAAATAAAGTCTCTCACTGTTTCCACTGTTTCCCCATCTATTTGCCATAAAGTGATGGAACCGGATGCCATGATCTTAGTTTTCTGAGTGTTGAGCTTTAAGCTAACTTCTTTATTCTTCTCTTTCATTTTCATCAAGAGACTCTTTAGTTCTTTTTCTCTTTCTGCCATAAGTGTGGTGTCATCTGCATATCTGAGGTTATTGATATTTCTCCCAACAATTTTGATTCCAGCTTGTGCTTCTTCCAGCCCAGCGTTTCTCATGATGTACTCTGCATATAAGTTAAATAAGCCAGGTGACAATATACAGCCTTGATGTACTCCTTTTCCTATTTGGAACCAGTCTATTGTTCCATGTCCAGTTCTAACTGTTGCTTATTGATCTGCAATTAGATTTCTCAGGAGGCAGGTCAGGTGGTCTGGTATTTCCATCTCTTTAAGAATTTTCCACAGTTTGTTGTGATCCACATGGTCAAATGCCTTGGCAAAGTCAATAAAGCAAAAGTAGATGTTTTTCTGGAACCCTCTTGTTTTTTCAATGATCCAGCAGATGTTGGCAATTTGATCTCTGGTTCCTCTGCTTCTTCTACATCCAGCTTGAACATCTGGAAGTTCACGGTTCATGCACTGTTGGAGCCTGGCTTGGAGAATTTCGAGCATTACTTTGCTATATGTGAGATGAGTGCCATTGTGCAGTAGTTTGAACATTCTTTGAAATTTCCTTTCTTTGGGATTGGAATGAAAACTGACCTTTTTCCAGTCCTGTGGCCACTGCTGCATTTTCCAGATTTGCTGGCATATTGAGTGCAGCAATGTGAAAAAAGATGTTCACGACCCAGATAATCATGATGGTGTGATCACTCACCTAGAGTCAGACATCCTGGAATGTGAAATCAAGTGGGCCTTAGGAAACATCAATACGAACAAAGCTAGTGGAGGTGATGGAATTCCAGTTGAGCTATTTCAAATCCTGAAAGATGATGCTGTGAAAGTGTTGCACTCAATATGCCAGCAAATGTGGAAAACTCAGCAGTGGCCACAGGACTGGAAAAGGTCAGTTTTCATTCCGATCCCAAAGAAAGACAATGCCAAAGAATGCTCAAACTATAGCACAATTGCACTCATCTCACATGCTAATAAAGTAATGCTCAAAATTCTCCAAGCCAGGCTTCAGCAATATGTGAACCGTGAACTTCCTGATGTTCAAGCTGGATGTAGAAGAAGCAGAGGAACCAGAGATCAAATTGCCAACATCCGCTGGATCATGGAAAAAGCAAGAGAGTTCCAGAAAAACATCTATTTCTGCTTTATTGACAATGCCAAAGCCTTTGACTATGTGGATCACAATAAACTGTGGACAATTCTGAAAGAGATGGGAATACCAGACCATCTACCAGACTCTTGAGAAACCTATATGCAGGTCAGGAAGCAACAGTTAGAACCGGACATGGAACAACAGACTGGTTCCAAATACGAAAAGGAGTATGTCAAGTCTGAATATTGTCACCCTGTTTATTTGACTTAGATGCAGAGTACATCATGAGAAACGCTGGATTGGAAGAAGCACAAGCTGGAATCAAGATTGCCAGGAGAAATATCAAGAACCTCAGATATGCAGATGACACCATCCTTATGGCAGAAAGTGAAGAGAACTAAAAAGCCTCTTGATGAAAGTGAAAGTGGAGAGTGAAAAAGTTGGCTTAAAGCTCAACACTCAGAAAACTAAGATCATAGCATCCGGTCCCATCAATTCATAGCAAATAGATGGGGAAACAATGGAAACAGTGGCAGACTATTTTGGGGGGCTCCAAAATCACTGCAGATGGTGACTGCAACCATGAAATTAAAAGACATATTCCTTGGCAGGAAAGTTATGACCAACCTAGACAGCATTTTGTTTTTTTTTAATATCAGTATAAGAACACTTTTCTATATTAAACTTTAATGAGACTTCCACCATGAATTGACTTTAAATACTTTAGATCAATGTACAAAGTATTCTGTTAAGGCTTATCTGTATCAGTACTAAAATTCAAACACCATGAGCTCAAGACCAATGGCAGTGCTGCCACTCTATTTGGTTTTGTCAAAGTCCATTATGGCCTTTAGGACCAAGGCCATTCACCTACTTTTGTTCAGTTTATTTATTTATTTTTTACATTAATTTTTTTTTCCAATTCAAACTTTATCTATTTAAATGCTGTATTTGCCTCCCACTAACAAATCTTTATTTCACTCAAACTTGTAACAATAAATCTTCCACACTGATGTATCTTACTTGCCTAATTAATTCAAAGGAAAAAATCAAAATCATTAGTAAAGAAAAATGTACGGGTTAATACACCTTTTTAATTTTAAATATTTTTAAGGTTTAAAAATTGCTTAAAGTTTTACATTTCTAGTAGGAAAACATTATCTGAATGAATACCCTAATGGCAAACTGCTGTAAAATGTTTTCAGCTGCATTTGGGGCAAAGGGGTAGGGATTATCTTCAAAGCACCCCAGCTTTCTTCATGAGAAGGTCAGAGGTACACTGGTTTGTATCATTGCAACATCCATTAGGTGATCTAAGTTGCTTTTCCTCCAGCAGGGCTTTATGTCAGAAGGGCATTATGCTTGACCCCCAGATTTGGCCGACAATTTACTGATGAGATTTATAACCTTTGGATTGCTCTGATATTTTGACATATTTGCCGGGTTCTGGGCCACATCCTGGAAGGCCACCATAACTTCTGGATCCTGCATGGCTGCAAGGACCTCTGGATCACTAAGAATTTCATTGAGGCCAGGCTTTCCCCCTGCCATTCCAGGCATTCCCCCAGGAAAGCCACCTGGAAAAGAGCCATACTGAGATCCTGATTGTCTTCTGGCTTCTTCCTCCCTCTGGGCTCTCTCATGTTCTTCCCGAGCCTTCTTAACCCTTTCTATTCTTTCTTTGATCTCACGCTCTTCACGTTTTCGCTCATACTTTCTCCAATGTTCAGCAATTTTCTGGGCCCTTGGTTGAACTTCCTTCAGCATTGCACTAGCATCTTCATCATAATCCAGCTTACATGCAAGGGCAAGATCATGGGCAGCTTCTTCCCAATGGCCCAGAAGTCTGTGCGCTTTCCCTCGCCACTTGTATGGCTGAGCTAAATCAGGATTTATTTCAATAGCTCTGTCACAGTCTCGGATGGCAGCATTTGGCTTCTGTAATTTGATGAAGACACTGGCTCTCTTGGCATACAGAATAGCCAAACGAGGGTTTAGCTTAATGGCATCTGTGAACAAGTCAATGGCTTTCTGTAGTTCACCATCATTTAGGGCATCAATGGCAGCCACTTTTTTATCATTTGCCTGATCCATCATCTCCTCAGTTATCTCTACATTTTCATCTCCCATTTCTTTTTTTTTTCTCCCATTTCTTGAGGTGCATCAGTGTCTGGTTCAATCACACCTTCATTGTCAATTTCTAGATCACTTTCCTCACTTGATGGTTCGTCTGTCTTTATGTTTTCCTCCGCCTTCTTACTATCTGTTTTTTCTTCCTTGGTATTTTCTTCCAATTTAGTTTTATGAGCAGCAGGTGGTAGTTTACCCCCATGCTCTCCACCCACTCCCTCAGGAAGCGCATTTCCTCAGTGTGCAGAACGCTCGGGTCCTGCTTACACATTTTCACGAAGGCTCGAAGCTCGCTCACTTTGCGGGGGTCCATAGTTTAGCAGTGGCGGGAGGCGGCGGGCGCGGTGAGGGCGGCGGCCCGATTCCAGTAAATTAATTTTTTTTAATTTTTAAAAAGCAGAGACATTACTTTGCCAACAAAAGTCCATCTAGTCAAAGCTATGGTTTTTCCAGTAGACATGTATGGATGTGAGAGTTGGACTATAAAGAAAGCTGAGTGCCGAAGAATTGATGCTTTTGAACTATGGTGTTGGAGAAGACTTTAAGAGTCCCTGGACTGAAAGGAGATCCAAGTGGTCCATCCTAAAGGAAATTGGTCCTGAATATTCATTGGAAGGACTGATGTGAAGCTGAAACTCCAATAATTTGGCCACCTGTTGCGATGAGCTGACTCATTGGAAAAGACCCTGATGCTGGGAAAGATTGAAGGCAGGAGGAGAAGGGGATGACAGAGGATGAGATGGTTGGATGTTATCACCTACTGAATGGACATGAGTTTGAGTAAACTCTGGGAGTTGTTGTTGGACAGAGAGGCTTGGCATGCTGTAGTCCATGGGGTCCCAAAGGGTCTGACACAACTGAGAGACTGAACTGAACTGAACTGAACTTTCACAGCATCATCTTTTAAGATTTGAAATAGCTTAACTGACATTCTGTCACCTCCACTAGCTTTGTTTGTAGTGATGCTTCCTAAGGCCCACTTGACTGCATATTCCAGGATGTCTGGCTCTAGGTGAATGATCACACCATCATGGCTTTCTAGGTCATGTAGATCCTTTTTGTATAGTTCTTCTGTGTATTCTTGCCACCTCTTCTTTAATATCTTCTGTTTTTATTAGGTCCATACCACTATTTTCCTTTATTGTGCCCATCTTTGCATGAAAAATTTCCTTGGTATCTCTGATTTTCTTGAAGAGATATCTAGTCTTTCCCATTCTATTGTTTTCCTCCATTTCTTTGCACTGACCACTGAGGGAGGCTTTCTTCTCTCTCCTTGCTATTCTTTGAAACTGCATTCAAATGGGTTTATCTTTCCTTTTTTCCTTTGCCTTTAGCTTCTCTTCTTTTCTCAGCTACATGTAAGGCCTCCTTAGACAACCATTTTGCCTTTTTGCGTTTCTTTTTCTTGGAAATGGTCTTGATCACTGCCTCCTGTACAATGTCACAAACCTCTGTCCATAGTTCTTCAGGCACTCTGTCTATCAGATCTAATCCTTTGAATCTATTTGTCACTTCCACTGTATAATCATAAGGGATTTGATTTAGGTCATATCTGAATAGTTTAGTGGTTCCCTCTAGTTTCTTCACTTTAAGTCTGAATTTGGCAATAAGGAGTTCATGATCTGAGCCACAGCTCCTAGTCTTGTTTTTGCTGACTGTATAGAGCTTCTCCAGCGTTGGCTGCAAAGAGTGGCCATAAAGGAAGAGAAAAGGACCGTGGACCAAATATCAATGAATGCCAGTATTGTAGGCATGGCTAGGAAAGAGGAACCCACCTTAAATAATAAAGCGGATGAAAAAAAGATGTGAAGTAGGACAGAAACTAAGAGAAGAATTTTTAAAGAAGGAGGAAATAATCAGTCATGTGAAAGCTCAGAGACATGTCTGGAAATGGTGCTCTTATAAATTACATTTCCCCAATTTGATTACAAACTTCTTGTGTCATTGTTGAAGAAAACATGGGTGGAACACTCTCGAACATAAATCATGGTAGTATTTTTTTGTATCTGTTCTCCTAAGGCAAAGAAAACAAAAGCTAACGTGAACAAATGGGATCTAATCAAACCTAAAAGCTTTTGCACAGTGAAGGAAACTATCAACAAAACAAAAAAGACAACCTACCGAATGGGAGAAAGTATTTGTAAATGCCTTGTCTGATAAGAGGTAATATTCACAATATATAAGGAACTCATATAACTCAACATAAAAAAAAAACCCAAATGATCTGATTAAAAAATGGGCTGAGGACCTGAATATACATTTTCCAAAGAAGACATACAGATCACCAACAATCATGCACTTCTGGTAGGAATGTAAATTGGTGCAGCCACTATGGAAAACAGTATAGGAGTCCCTCAAAAAATGAAAAACAGAGATACCATAGGATCCAGTAATTTCACTCTTGAGTATTTATCTGAAGACAATAAAACCACTAATTTGAACCAAACAGTTCATGTTTTTCTGATAGCACACTGTTTACCTTTGTGGGAAAAAATAAACAAAAGCAGTCTCAGTGAAAACTGTAGGAAATCTGGAGTTGAGTCCTTTCTACAGATAAATACGCAGTAATTTCTTGGCATGCCATCTCATCACATGGGAAATACTATGTGCTTTATTTACAAGAATGACTTCTCTCACTTTCTCTCTTACTGCCTTCTAGGTTACTGCCGGAACCTCTTATTTTCTAGGGCAATTAAACATGTACATAATTTATTCCTTGTTGATAAATATAGGAAATGGGCACTGATATGTGATGTAAGGGGAAGATCCTTTATATTGTGTACTGCAAAGAGTGTCTGGTGTCACCTGATTTTCTAGAGCTGGTACCAAGAATTTATAAATGTTTGATTTCTGTGGTCCATAGAGCAGTTTCCACTTGCACCCAGTAGCACTGTGAGTCAGATGACTTTATCAAGTCTTGTCACAGTTCTGGAAATTGGGTATCCCATCAACTACTCAGAAAGGAAAAATATTTCTTATAGTTAAAAACAGGAATAAAAAAAGCTTTCACTTCCTTCAGTTAGTGTGAAATTTATTTACTCAGGCTTGTGAATGCTTGGAAATTGTCTACTTCTTTTTTTTTTTTTCCCATTTAAGCTAGTTATGATTCAGAAAAACATTTAAAAGCCAACTAGAAAGTCTGTGGCTTTGGAAGCCATACTTATACTTTCCCACAAAGGGAAATAGATCCCTATTAGTTAAAAGTCTAGCTTAGAAATGATCACTAGACTATAGTATATTTGTTTGCTTACCTCATTGTCTTTCAGATGCAATAAGATGAACAAAGTACAGTTCTCCCCTTTTTATATTTCTCACTCACCACTGAGTCATATGTATATACAAAATGACCTAATGCAATTTGTCAGCACAAGAGTAGGCAGGCCTTCAACTTTTCTGGCTTTTATCAAAGTGTAGATTCTTTCATTTTTTTCCTGGGAACTAATTCACTTGGATCCCACTATCAACTTCAGTAGAATGGCTTTCATCTGACATTTTATACATTATACTTCTGCCTTTATAAAGAGCCATTATGTACATTTGGACAGCATTTTATTATTTTTTCTTAATTTTATTTTTGGTAAAATAAACTTATAGCACCATGGAAACCTTTCAACATGTACAATCACATATTTTTACTATGTACAACTTCCAAAACAAGTGCTTTCAGCTCCAAGTAAAGAGATGTTAAAACATCCTGACAATACTTAAACTGTAGGAAATTTCTTAGATGGCCAATATTTTCCTTAGCTTAGAAAAAAAGTTATACAATTGAAAAATGTAAATAAGACCTTCAGTCAGTTGAGAATTATAAAAATGTTTTCTGAAGTTCAGTCACCTGGATCTTAGGGAATATGGAGTAGTTGTGAGTATTCAACAAGCAAAATGAAAGCTTGTGGATATTAAAACTTGAGTATTTCAGATGAGGTCCTATAGGTTTATGATCAGTCAACCGAAAATAAAAGGTATTCTTATTATGGGAGAACTTGGTATCTGGCTCATATACCATTCTTCTTGGACTCCGTTCTCATCAGTGATTAAAGGTGCATGGAATTCTCTCTCTGTCATATAACTTTTTGGTCCTTCTCCAGGATAGGAAATAAGAGGAGAGATTTTACATTGGATTGGTGCATCATTGGCACCCTTCAAGTGGGGAATTGCTGGGAGGCGAGAGCCAACTTCATCTATGACGTGGCCTCTTGCATTGAAGACCCAACAATGATGGAGGGACATCAAAACATGCCTTGCAGTAGTAGAGATGTCCATTCTGACTGTCTTTGTCCTTCAGTGGGGAAAACTCATCTTCCCCTAATACTTCATATACCATAAACTTTGTGGATTCCATTGTTCTTTCACTGGTTATTATATACCGCAAAAAGATGAATTTGTTGCCATGATATTATTCAACTAACTATTGAAGCCTCAGGATACACTCTGATTGAATCTGGAAAAGTGTCTTACAGGATGGCAGACCAACATCATACATCCCGTAGGGACATGCAACACTAGGCCTTGTCCCCTGCCCACCAGCTAGAAGAACTGCCACTTTGTTCCAAGAAATCTGGGAAAGTCCTTGTCCTTCAGTTTCCCAGGCCTGCAGCTGATTTGGATCCCTGGTATCCCTGCCCAATACCTCTCAAGGGACAGGTTCCATTCGAGCATCCACTTTCTCTGGAAGAATGATTAAATCAATCAGTCATCTTTTGGTAAAAGAAGTTCAGCTCCTCAAATTTCATGGCCTGGAGCTCTGCATAAAGTTCTACCTGTTGGGCTTTTTTCCATCTCCTTCCAGAAGTGTAGCAGGTGTTTTTGTCCAGCTTTGGACATCCTGAGTTTGAGGTCATTAACATTCATCATGTTCTGGGAGTCAGGTTTTTTGATAACTGGGGTATAGTTTCTACAGCTGTAAACCTCCCTCAGCCTGAGGCGGCTCCTCCTGGCTCTGGCTCCTTTGGCATGGCCACTCATTGGCATCCAGTGCCAACTCCCGCTCCAAGTGTATACCCTCATCTGGGGCCGGGGCAGCAGGGCAGGTTGGAAGCTGGGGGTGAGGGGTGGATTGACAGCCCCAGTCATTCCATCCACCCTTTGCTGCAGTGAGTGGTTGCCCTGGACAGCATTTTAAAGTCATATGTAAAAACAGTAGAAGTTATTGTCAGATGTTATCTACATGTCACTCATAGAGATGGGTCCAGGAAATGATTTCCTTTCTTTTTTCTTTCTTGCAGATGATTTGGTGTCTTAAATACAAGAAAATGAAAACTTCATCACTTAACACATTTGCTTCCCTTTTGCAATGGCTGTCAGAGTTTAGAGCCAAACACATTGCTCAAATATCATCCTCTATCTGATAATGCCCATCTTTTCTGTTTGGTGTCCTAATGACTCTTGAACTGAAAGTAGGATGGCCTTTGTCCACAGTCATACTAGAGTTCCAATTTCAGCTCTTCCTCTTGCTACTTACAGGAAGCTACATGACCACTTGTCAATCCATTTGACTTCTATGTGCCTCACTTTGCTTATGTACAAAATAGATAAACATAATCCTTGTTTCATCAAATTGTGAAAATTAAATGAAAATCTGTTTTTTTATCCTTCAAGATTAGTTTATTTCTTTAAGATGGACCACTTTGAGTTTTTAATCCTTAAATACTCTTCTGAGTTTGAATCTGTTTATGGTGAGTTGCTGACTGGAAAAAGTGCATCTTTGAAGCTAGAGCTTAAAGGCCCTTCATACAGAGGAGGAAGAAAGCCACTGGGAAGTCAGAAAGTTGTTTATGGTTTTCTGAATAATTTAAAAATTAAACTTTCTTTTGGTAAAGAAAATGGCAGCCCACTCCAGTATTCTTGCTTGGGAAATCCCATGGACAGATGAGCCGGGCAGGCTATAATCCATGGGGCTGCAAAAGTCAGACATGATTTAGCAACTAAGCCACTACTACCCTACTTATTTGTAGCAGAATAGGGTTTTAGAACCTGTTCAGCATACAGCTCCAAGAAGCCAGTACCAATTGATTGGCGTTAGAATGAGAACTAAATTCACTTGGCATCTCTGTGTTTATTGCTTAAAAACATGGGCATATCTTTATGAATTTTTTTTCTGAAGTAAGAAAGTAATCCATGTGGGTTCTTCTATACTTTCTCATCTGATTTACCCTATAATTTAGAAGTAGTATAGAAATAATTTTCAAATGGAAAAATCAAGATTGTCTCTGACCATAGAACGGATTTTTAAAAAGCAGATATAATAGACCCAAGGCAAGCAGGACAATTAATCCTAGGTTATAATCTCAGTGTTATTATCAATCTCTTGACTAACAAGTAGGAAGTACAATTCAGTTTACCAAAGGATTATTTTTGTAACAAAAATAGAGATGGTTTAAAGACTCAATACATAGACTTTTAAATTCATACTATTGAAATTGGGTCCTGCTTTGCCACTAACAGTCTGACTCTGGAGAAACTAATTTCTTTGTTTCAGTTTTCTCACCTATAAAGTGAGATCTTGAATTTTCTGTCTCAGTTTCTTCATCTGTAAAATGTGACCAGTAATGATACCTCACCATCATAAGATTCAATGATTTAATGCTTGCAGAGCACTTAGAGAAGTGCCTAGCATACAGTAAATTCCTTTTAAGCATTAGTTGCTCAGTCGTGTCTGACTCTTTGTGACCCCACGGACTGGAGCCTACCAGGTTCCTCTGTCCGTGGAATTCTCCAGGCAAGAATACTGAAGTGGGTAGCCATTCTCTTCTCCAGGGGATATTCCTGACCCAGGGATTGAACCTGGGTCTCCTGCTTTACAGGCAGATTCTTTACTGGCTGAGCCACCAGGCATGTGTTAACTAAATATAAGCCAGTGAACAATGAAGAAAGCATGGGTAGGTATGTAGTCAGGTTGTTATGAACAAGGAGCACAGCAGAGTCTTTGGAGACAGTCAAGTTGAATTTTGACTTTACCGCTTTCTCATTGTGGAGGCTTGGACCAGTCAGTTTTTTCCATCTGAAGAATAAACTTAGTAGGCTCTTGGGCTCCCCACTTAAGTGAAAGCCCAATTCCATGATGATTAGGCATCTGGATCCTTTGATTTAGTAGGTTATAGACTCTAGAGGCATATTTCTGATATTTCTTCCTTTCCTAGCCTTCTTCCTCCTTCTTTCCTCGTGCCCTCATTCACTTCTCTTCCTTTCTTCCACACTGACTGAGTGCCTACCATGTGCCAAACATTATCCCAGGTCATGGTGGCAACCATAATCCACTTCGCCTCTTTCAGGGGGTCACTATCTAGTACTTGTGTTTTATAAAGCAAGAAATTTTGCTGGTGCTAAACAGGAACTGCAGATATTAAGTCAACTAGGCCAGTTATAGTAATACAGCTCTTTATTTCTACACATCACTTTTCTTCTCTCAAGTCTTCCAATCAATGAATTAAGATCTCTGAACACTTATTGTGTGTTAGGTGATATAATGAGCCCTAGGAACATATAGCTCATTAACACAGATTGGTGCTCACATTCTGTGTTACCAGGTGCTCCCAGGGCCATGGGAGAGAGGCACACCCATCCAGAGACCTACCAGGCCTCACTGATGTGTTGGGATAGAGACAAGAGAAGAGAGTTATAGAAGTCTGGAGTAGGAAGTGTCAGTATATTCCTAGGAACATCAGGGACGACTTCAAGGGTGAGAAATTTTTATTTAATTTGGGCTTAAAGGAGGAATGGATGTTTCTTAGAGGAGGGAGAAGGTTTTCAGCAGAGATAAGAATGTGAAGGACTGAGTGTGCATACCTTTTGAAGGAAACAGAGATACTCAGTGACCAGTAGGCCCAAGGAGACTCGTAGGCTGACAGTATAGGATAAGGATCCAACTTCCTTATTTCGAATGTGAATGTCCAGTTTCCCCAGTACCATTTGTTGAAGAGACTCATTTCCCAATTGTGCAGACTTAGCACCCTTATTAAAAATCATTTGATTACATAAAGTGAAAGTGAAAGTGAAGTCGTGTCCGACTCTTTGCTACCCTGTGGACTTTACCCGCCAGGCTCCTCTGTCCATGGGATTCTCCAGGCAAGAATACTGGAGTGGGTTGCCATTTCCATATGCTAGGGTTTATTTCTGGGCTCTCTAGTTTATTCCATCACTTTGTGTATATACAGTGCCAATACAGCACTGTTTTGATGTCCATAGCTGTGTAATAAATTTTGAAATAGGAAGTGTCTGACCTCCAACTTTGTTCCTTTTCAAGAGTGTTTTATCCATTCTGGGTACCTTGAAGTTCTAAATGAATTTAAGATACATTGTTCTATTTCTGCAAAAATAAAATTAAAAAAAACCATCATTTGGATTTTGATACAAATTGTATTGAATCTGTAGATCTCTTTTGGTAGTTTTCACATCTGAACAATATTAAATTTCCAGTTCATGAATATTGAATATCTTTCTATTTGTTAGCATCTTCTTTAATGTCTCTAAGTAATTTTGTAGTTTTCAGTGTACAAATTTTTTATCTCCTTGGTTATGTTTATTCCAAGTATTTTATTCTTTTAGATGTTATTACCTGGAATTGTTTTCCTTATTTCCTTTTAGAATTGTTCTCTGTTAGTGTATGGAAATGCAAATGATTTTTGTGTATTGATTCTGTGTCCTGCAATTTTGTTTTCTTCTATCAGAACTATTTCTTAAAATTTATTTATTCTACAAGTTAGGATATGTGTGCATAATCTTTAAAGATTTCTGTAAAATAAGATCATGTTGTCTGAGGACAGATAATTTTACTACTTTCTTTCCAAATTGAATGCCTTTTATATTTTTCTTCCTTAATTGCTCTGGCTTGAACTTCCAGTATTTTGTTGAATAAAAGTAGTGAAAATGGACAACCTTGTTTTGTTCTTGATCTTAGATAGAACAGTTTGATTCTTTCACTGTCGAGTTCGATATTAGCTAGGACCTTTCGTATATGAATTTTATGATGTTGAGGCCGTTTTCTTCTGCTCCTAGTTTGAGTGTTTTTATCATGAAAGGACTGAATTTTGTCAAATGCCTTTTCTGTATCAGTTGTAATGATCATGTGCTTTTCCCCCTTCATCCTGTATTACATTGATTGCTTTTTATACTGGAATAATCCTTACCTTCCAGGAAGAAATACCACTTGATCTTGACATGTAATTATTTTAGTAACTGGTGAATTCTGTTTGCTAGTGTTCTATTGAGGACTTTTACATTGCTGCTCATCAGGAATATGAGTCTGTAGTCTTGTAGTGAATTTGCCTCGCTTTGATAGCAAAGCACTGCTTCCCTCTTTAAATGAGTTGGAAATGTTTCCTTTTCTTTAGTTTTCTGGAAGAGTTTGAGGGGGATGGTGTTCATCATTTAAATGTTTGATAGAATTCACCAGTGAGGTAATTTGGTCCTTAGCTTTTCTTTTGGAGAGGGTTTTGACTATTGATTCAATCTCTTTACTAGTTACCAGTTTGCTTATATTTTTCTATTTCCTCATTAGGCTGTGTGTTTCTAGATTTTTGTCCATTTCACCTAGGTTATTCAATTTATTTATGTACAATTGTTCATAGTACACTCTCATAATCCTTTATATTTTCTATAAAATTGGTAGAAATGTCTGATCCTTCATTTCTAATTTTAGTTATTTGAGTCTTTCTTTTTTTTAGTCAACCAAGATAACAATTTATCAGTTTTGTTAATTTTTTAAAATGAACCAACTCTTGGTTTCATTTTTCTCTATTGCTTTTTTATTCTTTATTTTGCTTCTCTCTGCCCTAGTCCTTATTATTTCCTTCCTTCTGCTAACCTTGGGTTTAGTTTGTTTTCCTTGTAGTTCCTTAAGGTATAATTTTAGATGGTTGATTTGGAAATTTTCCTTTTTTAATTTGCTTACAGCTATAAATATTTCCTTTAAGATTGCCCTTTTCCTGATCACATATGTTTTGGCATGTTGTGTTTTCATTTTGTTGAGAATTAAGCATTTGAAACAATAGTCACAACTCCCTGTCTTTGGGGACTAACTCAATGCCAAGACCTTTGCCAATCAGCCTGGCATGAAGACTTGAAGTATTCTCAGACTGTGCATTCATCTTTCCTGAGTCTGTGCATGGACTTTTTCTCTTGTATGTATGGGTGTTTTTTAAAAATACTATTTTTTAGTGCAGTTTTAGATTTACAACAAAATTGAATGGGAGGCACAGAGATTTGCCATATGTCACCTGTTTCCACCCATGCATATCTTTCCCCATTATCAAAATCACTCGTTAGAATTACAGATTTTATTTATTTAAAAAAAGTTTATTTTTAATTGATTTACAATATTGGTTTGATTTCTGTCATATATCAACTTGAATTAGCCTTCAGTTCAGTTCAGTCAGTCAGTCGTGTCCGACTCTTTGCGACCCTATGAATTGCAGCACGCCAGGCCTCCCTGTCCATCACCAACTCCCGGAGTTCACCCAAACTCATGTCTATCGAGTCAGTGATGCCATCCAGCCATCTCATCCTCTGTCGTCCCCTTCTCCACCTGCCCCCAATCCCTCCCAGCATCAGGGTCTTTTCCTTTTTTTTTTTCTTAGACAACTTTAATGTTTATTATTAATATCTTTCCCACATCTTACCACCTCCTTGGGTGAAGGAGAATCCCATTTGGCGGCTATAGAGATCAAAGCTATAAAGTCAGCATTTCTATTTTTCTTGGGTCTTTTCCAAGGAGTCAACTCTTCGCATGAGATGGCCCAAGTATTGGAATTTCAGCTTTAGCATCAGTCCTTCCAAAGAACACCCAGGACCGATCTCCTTCAGAATGGACTGGTTGGATCTCCTTGCAGTCCAAGGGACTCTCAAGAGTCTTCTCCAACACCACAGTTCAAAAGCATCAATTCTTCAGCACTCAGCTTTCTTCACAGTCCAACTCTCACATCCATACATGACCACTGGAAAAACCATAGCCTTGACTAGACGGACCTTTGTTGGCAAAGTAATGTCTCTGCTTTTGAATATGCTATCTAGGTTGGTCATAACTTTCCTTCCAAGGAGTGTCTTTTAATTTCATGGCTACAATCACCATCTGCAGTGATTTTGGAGCCCCCCAAAATAGTCTGACACTGTTTCCACTGTTTCCCCATCTATTTCCAATGAAGTGATGGGATCAGATGCCATGATCTTAGTTTTCTGAATGTTGTGCTTTAGGCCAACTTTTTCATTCTCCTCTGTGTATGTATATCCCCCTCCCTCTCGAATCCCCCTCCCACCTCTTGCTCATTCCCACCCCTCTATGTTATTACAGAGCCCCATTTTGAGTTCCCTGAGTCATACAACAAATTCCCATTGGCTGTCTATTTATATGTTAGTGTATATGTATCCATGCTACTCATCTCCATTTTTCTCACCCTCTCCCTATACTCTTCCACCCTTGTCCATGTCCATTCTCTATGTCTGCATCTCCATTGCTGCTCTGCAAACAGATTTGCAGAATGACAAATTTTAAAATGAAAGGTGAAAAAAAAAATAAAATGAAGGATGACCCTACATTGACAGAATGTAATTACTCAGAGTCTACCTTAGGTTTTATTCTTGGTGTTGGACAGTCTCTGGATCTGGATAAATGTATAATGACATATATCCATGATGATAATATATTTTATTTTTGCTGTCCTGAGAATCCTCTGTGCTCTGCCTATTTTTACCTCCATTCCACAGCCTCCTTGACAACCACTGATGTTTTTAGGGTCTCTGTAGTTTTACCTTTTTCAGCATGTTATTTACTTGAAATCATATAGTACATAGCTTTTTACAGCTAGGCTTCTTTCATTTAGTAATATGCATTTGAACTTTCTTCATGTGTTTACATGGTTTGATAGTTTCTTTCTAGTGCTGGAAGTAATTCCATTGTCTGGATGTACAACAGTTTATTTACCTATTCTCCTCTTGAAGGACATCTTGGTTTCTTCCAAGTACTGGAACATCCACATGCAGGTTTTGGGGTGGATATGTTTTCAATTCCTTTGGATAAATATCAAGGGGTGCAATTTCTGGGTAATATGGTAAGAGTATGTTTAATTTTTATGAGAAACTGTCAAACTGCCTTTACATGACTTTTTAAAATGTTTGAATTTCCCTGAGACGCCTTTGCTTTTTCTTGGAGTCTTAGACCTTCTGTGATATTACTTTGCTCATAATCTCTTTCTTCTGCCATCTGTGAGTTTGCAGTCCTCTCCATCTCTTGTGTACTAAGGTGCCTGCTACAGCTTTCAGTGGCCTTCAACTTGATATCCAAGTATGCTTCTGTTTCTCTCTGAGATTTATGTTAGGTAAGATAGAAACTTATCTTTCAGGAACTCTCAGAACATTGCAAACATGTTCTACTTTTTAAATTCTGTCCCAAAAGAGGAGAGAGGGATTGAAGTGATGGCCTTCTGAATGCATGCATTGGTGAATGGGAGAGGATGGGACAAAGAGTTAGCAAAATACCACAAAATTTTGTATGTTAAGTGTATAACTTTTGAGTCTTTCCTTGATTGCTGTAGATATTTGACTCATTTCTATAGATCCAATAAAACTATTTCTTATCAGTCTATATTTGTCTACTTGGTTCTGCAGGGGAATGAGAGCTTGGAGCTTTCTAGTCTGCCTTCTTGCTTGACATCACTTTCTTTAGAGACATCTTGTAATCTGAAAAGAGACTTTAGGACTGAATCCCAATGAACCCTAGTTTTAAAGAGAAATCAAAAAAGAATCCATGAAGATGAGACAAAAGGCAAACAGCAAACCAGAAGTGAATGGTAGCCTAGAAACCAAGAGGGTTTTGAATTTGGGTTAATAATGGTAAAGTCTATGAAGATGTCAAATAAGATAATAACTAAGACAAGATAATTGAACTTTGAATGATAGAATGATGGTGTAGAAGCAGTATTACATGTGGCAACAGAGAGTTCACCTGAACAGAGAAACTGTATGGAATGACAACTCTGGGTTTCAAAACAGTGAAAATTGAATGATAGTTCACCAAAGAACTTAGCAAAGGGCTGAAACATTCAGGCTTTATGAAATCATATTTGAAGAGTTGAACAGAAGGAAAATATTCCTGCAAATGTTATCTTCAAGCTGGTTTTTCTCATTTCTTAAAATGTGTATCTTCTAGCCATGTTTCTGTCACCTTTTGTTTACTGTTGCAGTTTCAAGTGATGCTTTAATGGCTAAGAAATTGAAGGCCAGAATTTCCCCTTTTTTCATCATATGAATTCCATTTAGCTTTGTTTTTTAAACTTCCTTTTGTATTCAATCTTCCATCTTAAGGGTATTAGAGATTTCTGCCTTGAAAATATATTTTCATGTTTTTATCTAAATCCAAATTTGTAAACTCATGTTTATATACTTTATCAGTCAGATTTAAAAGAATCAAGCACAGAAATGGTTCTAAGGAGATCAAGATGTTGGATCTGACTATAGAAGGAGCCAGTTAATGTTGTTCTGATCCAAAACTAGAGAATGTACTTACCTTACAACCCAGGCCTATCACCCCCTCAATATGTTTTGGCCATTAAAGAATAAAGGACAGAATGTGTAAAAGCTTGTGGGCATGCTCATTCCTAGTTGGAAAGATAATTCAGATATATGAAATATTTAACTCAAAGAAGATCAATATATTGTTTCACTTACTTATTCACTCACTCTTCCTATGCACATTTACTGAACATCTACACCATGCAAAACACTGTAGATATAAACACTGTCCAAGCCCCTCAGAGGCTTGCAGTTTAATATAGAGACATAAATAGTATTATGGGAAAAAGTACAACACCCCAGGTAGGTAAAAGGAAGGAGTAGGCAACACTACAATTATAAACTGACAACAAACTCAAGAGTTGCTTGGAAGTCATGCCAGATGCTCATTCCATTAGAGAAGACTTGATCATGGTCATCCATCTTGGTAAGAATCTACTCTGTGTTTACTTCTTTAACAAGGATGTGGTTTTGTGGCAGCATTCACATTACAACATGGTTTGATATACATCAGGAAACAGATGTACAGTGTAATCAGTCAATGTCTACAGGGTGTCTAGTAAGATCCTTTTAATTATAAATCATAGGAAGAGTGTACAGTTTAGACAAGACCAATGTGAGTCATGCTGTTTATACGACAAACTTTAGGTAACCTGATAAGCACAGGCACTGTTCTGCTTCCTTTTCTTGGCACTCAGTATCTCAAAGGCTAGAGAGGCCAGCCATGGGCATTACTGCCAGCCATAAGACCACCAGATCTTAGCTTGAAAAACAAAAATGTTGTTATTGGTGTCACCGGGCTAAGGGGAAAAATGATTAAGCAAAATGGGAAGTGGACATTTCAGCATAGATTTAGCCCTAGTCATAGCTGATTCTGATTCGTGGAGGTAGAATGGGATGAACATGGTACTTACTGTTGAGGTCCTTTAATGGACTGGAACCTGGTGGTCCGGAGTCAATGATAAGAAAGTAAAGGAGAGAAAGAGGCTGATATTCCTTGGTTTACACAGAAAGCCAATAAAGCCCCTGGCACGGGGCTTGCTCTGATCCCGGAGGCCTCAGGTGCCCTCTCGATGGGGTGAAGGTGCAGAGCGTCTTCTCGAGAGGGTCTTAGAAGCCTGGGCAGGAAAGTGAACTCAGAGGGCCTCTGCATTCCAGGGGATCAGCCTGAAAAAGAGAGGGGGAGAGAGAGAGAGAGAGAGAAAGAAAGAAAGAGAAAGAAAGACACAGGAACCAGAGCTCTGATGGAGCAAAGGTGTTTTAATCAACATGGTGTGGGCATATATACTGTAGTTATTCTCAGCAAAGATAAAGACTAAAATTCCAGACTTACAAAACATAGGCGATCCCTATTAAAGAGAGAGAGAGTTGTAAATAATCACTTTTACCATATGGTTCATAAAAAGGAAGAGGGTACTTATCACTGTATAGAAAAACTAACATAGGAAATGCCTGGATTCCTCAGTCCTGGGAGAGGCTTGCCTCTCCTCTTAATTCCTGAATATTCAGGAATTAATAAGGAACAGAGAATTCCTGACAGATCCAAAACAGCACACAGGAAGCCTCCTGTTAAATGCTTCCGGACACTTACAAAATCAAGCCTTAGGATCAGAGTCTAGTCTGGTTGCTACTCTGTGATGGTCTAATGTTAGTAGAGCTATTCATCTACCCATCCACTAATCCATCCAATGTTTTTTAAGCATTGTCTGTGACCCTGACCTTGGGTAGCTTTTGGATGTAAAGAGATTAAAAAAAATCACCTATAGAGTCCTACATTCCAATGGAGAAGATGTATAAGTAAGCAGATGGTTATACTGTGGGGTGGTAAGAGCTAAAATGTGGATAAATATGATGAGGTTTGGGAACAAATGGAAGAGGCACTTAACTAAGGTGAAAAGGTCAAGGGATGATTTCTCTAGGAAGTTGTGGTTGGTTAAATTTTAGAGGATGCTAAGAACTGGCTAACTCAAAATTAAGAAAGGGAAGAACTGAAGGGTGACTTTTTGTCTAATACTGACCTCTCTGATATTGGTACTGCTGGTAACCAGATTCCTGTCATAAGCTAAGACCTGTAATAGCCTATTTTGGGTTAAAAGCTTCCCCTGAGCAGGAAACCAGAACATACTGAGATGCTTTCTCAAGTACAAAGAAGAAGAACTGTAACTTGTAATAATTAGACCTTGACAGCAGCAGAACAGCCCTCTTCATATAATCCTTAGGCAGTTTCCCTCTCAGCTGTAGAAACTTGCAGTGTATCAAAAGGAAGTCTAGTTAGAGCTTACACATCTGTTCTAAACAAGCCCTCTTCTCACATTCGAATAACCATTATGTCCAGTTTGGAGCACAGGTAATAATATTATATATTATTAGTATAAATAGCAGTCATTTATAATGGCAGCAATAGGAAACTAATACATATTCCAACCATTAACAAGTAACTCAAAGGGATTATAGCCCAACAAAGTAATGCCAGACTTCCACTAATGACCTTGTCAGTTTTCCCTCCTCACCACTTCACATGTGTCCTCTCTGTCTTCATGCTGAACTGGTGGGCCAAGGCCCAGGGAATGTGAAATGGAGAGAAAGTAGGCAACATGTGTACCACCACTCTTCCAGTTGACACCACTTACATGTATAGGTATGTGGGGTAGGGAGTGGTGGGTAAGTGGGTGAGACTGCAATAAAGGGCAAATTTAAGCAATATTTATTGGAAATATAAATCTTTCTTTGTGTGTAAATTGTTGTGTTTGGACTGTCAATCTTATTTGTTTCACAGATACAGAAAAAAAGAGTAAGAATAAAATCTACATGTTAACAGTGGTTATGTTTAGGTTATGTGTGATTTTAACTATTGTATTTTTCTGGATTTTCAAATATTTCTACTGTTATATACTGTTATTTTAAAGAAAGTATATTTATTAAGGGATTTCAATTATTGTTCCTTCTAAGGGTTTGTACACTTTGTTAAGTCTACATTTTTTGCCATTTAAAAAATTTCCAAAGTATCTACTGAAAAACTTTCATATTTTAAAATCTGTGGAAAATTAGCATTCATATTTTTTTTATAACAGTAAACCTTGTACATATCAATTACCATGGTGATGTTATTGTGATATTTATTTGTGACCCTTAAAAATTTTTTTTAATTAAGTTTTTGGGCCGAGCTGTTCTTCATCCCTGCATGGGTTTTTCTAAGTTGCAGCGAGTATGGTCTACTTTTTAGTTCCAGTTCGTGGGCTTCTCATTATGGTGGCATCTCTTGTGGATCACAGGCTGTAGGGCATTCAGGCTTCAGTATTTGTGGCATTTGGGCTCAGAAGTTGAAGTTCCAAGCCCTAGAGCAAGGTTCCACATCTGTGGTGAATGCGCTTACTTTGCTGTGCAGAATGTGGGATCTTCCCAGATCAGGCATGGAACTGGTGTCTTCTGGATTGGCAGACAGATTTTTAAAATACTGAACCACCAGGGAAGGCCTGATTTGACTCTTGATTTTAATTTGCCCCATTGCTAAAAAAAAATGTAACTGTCAATGAAATTTGTGTTTTTCTAGGTATGACAAGATGTAAGAATCAGGGCTCATAAAGTCTTCTCCAGAAATTATCTATCTCTTGGCCTGCTCTTTCAGAATTCCAGATAACAGAATGCCTCAATCCGGATGTCCACCCAGACTCCTTTCAGGGGTTGTTGAAGTTGAGCAGCTGCAGTGGCCATAATTTAATCTTTGTAGAGGTACACGGCAAGTACCTATTTTCAGGCAGCACAGACCCTTCAGTGTTAGATATTTGACTATGGTTTGGAGGCTTTTCATGACCATTTAGTTGTTTGGTGCTATAAATGCTCATTCTTAGGTTTGGGGAAGATTTTCATTGATTGGCTAATTAAATGGGCTGTTCCTGAACCTTTCCATAAAGGAATATCCAAAATTCTCTGGACCCTCTGTCTTTATTAAACTCTTGTGGTCCAGGAAGTGTTCCATCTTGTTGCTTCTTCCCATATCTACAGTTATACCAGTATCATCATTGACCTCATATGGAATTACATATCATGTAAAGAGCAGTAAGAGAATTATTGAAATTAGGGGTCAAAGCAGGAATAAGAAGCAAGTTCTTTTGCATAACCATTTTGTTTGTGGACAGTAGAGGGTCAGTGAGTGGGTGTTCTTGTCCAATGGAATGAGGCCATCTGCACTCAGTTCTTAATAGAAGTTGTTGAGGAGTGACAACTTTAATGTTATTAGACTAGGGAAATCCTCCTTGTTAGAAAAATAAGCATGCATCCTAATGTAGACTTGACACTGTCAGGCGACTTGTACCCCGGAACTCAGGTATCTATGCTTATAGAAGTAGGTTTTAACCATTAATGGGGTATTGGTCATTACACAAGTGTTTTCTCTCTTTATTAGGATATGGTTTAGCAATTTCATTGTCTAAACATAGGAGTTATGCGAGGGGATCTTTAGAAATAAGGTTGTTGTCACCAGGTGCTAAGTAAGAGCCATTGTTTGAGAATGGCTGTTATCATGTCAAATCTGACAGAACTCAGAAAACTAAATTTCTTTTCTGGCAACAAGGACATGTCAGATCACACCCCTGTTGTCTCCTAAGTTATTTCCTTGGATGTCTGAACCACAGCTACTCTTTTGTGACTCTTTGCTAAGAAAATTTTATTAATATTTTTGGCTGAGCTGCTCCTCATTCCTGCGCTGGTTTTTCTCTAGTTGCAGTGAGTGGGGGCTACTTTCCAGTTCCAGTGTGTGAGATTCTCACTGTGGTGACTTCTTTTGGTGTATAGCACAGGCTGTGGGACATTCAGGCCTCATATTTGTGGCATTTGGGCTCAGAAATTGAAGCTCCAAGCCCTAGAGCACAGGTTCCACACAACAGTTGTGGCGAATGGTTTACTTTACTCCAGGGAATGTGGGATCTTCAGAGACAGGCAAAGAACTCATATCTCCTGCATTGACAGGCAGATTCTTTTACAACTGAGCCACCAGGAAAGGCCTCTTTTGATTAAAAAAAAAAAATTTCCCCTTCATAACCAAAAGAAGTGTCACTGTCAAGGAAATTAGTATTTCTCTGGGTATGAGAAGGTGCAAGAATCAGGGCTCCTAAAGTCTTTTTCAGAAATTGTCTATCTCTTGGCCTATTCAGTCAGAATTCAAGATCATAGAATGCCTCATTTGTGATGTCCAGCCACTACTCCTTTCAGGGGTTGTTGAAGGTAAAAGCTGCAGTGGCCATGACTTAATCTTTGTAGAGATACATGGCAAGTGCCAATTTTCAGTCAGCACAGCCACTTCAGGATCATATATGGACTATGGTTTGGAGGATTTTCATAATAATTTTTTACCTTGGTGCTGGGAATGCTCACTCCAGGACTTGGGGAAGATTTTCAGTGACAGATAACTCAATGGGCTGTTCCTGGAGATTTCCATAAAACAGTATTGAAAATTCTCTGGACTCCCTGTCTTTATTAAACTCTTGTATTCCAGGGAAGTATTCCATCTTGTTGCATCTTCCCATATATAGAGTTACAGTGGTCTCATTGTTGATCACATGCAGAACTACATAATTTGTACTGATGAGTAAGAGAACTATTGTAACTAGGGGTCAAAGCAGGAATAAGAGGCAAGTGATGTTGCAATACAATTTTGACTGTAGACAATAAAGGGTCAGCACATGGGTGTTCCTATCATATGGAATGAGGCCATCTGGACTCAGTTATTAATAGAAGTTGTTGAGTGACATCTTGAATATTAATATACCAGGGAGATCATACTTGTTAGTAAAATAAGCATGTATCCTAATGTAGAGAGGACAGTGTCAGGCATTTGTACAAGCTGGAATCAAGATTGCCAGGAGAAATATCAATAACCTCAGATATGCAGATGACACCACCCTTCTGGCAGAAAGTGAAGAACTAAAAAGCCTCTTGATGAAGGTGAAAGAGGAGAGTGAAAAAGTTGGCTTAAAACTCAACATTCAGAAAACGAAGATCATGGCATCCGGTCCCATCACTTCATGGGAAATAGATGGGGAAACAGTGGAAACAGTGTCAGACTGTATTTTTGGGGGCTCCAAAATCACTGCAGATGGTGACTGCAGCCATGAAATTAAAAGACGCTTACTCCTTGGAAGGAAAGTTATGACCAACCTAGATAGCATATTCAAAAGCAGAGACATTACTTTGCCAACAAAGGTCCGTCTAGTCAAGGCTATGGTTTTTCCAGTAGTCATGTATGGATGTGAGAGTAGGATGGTGAAGAAAGCTGAGCGCCAAAGAATTGATGCCTTTGAACTGTGGTGTTGGAGAAGACTCTTGAGAGTTCCTTGGACTGCAAGGAGATCCAACCAGTCCATTCTGAAGGAGATCAGCCCTGGGATTTCTTTGGAAGGAATGATGCTAAAGCTGAAACTCCAGTACTTTGGCCACCTCATGCAAAGAGCTGACTCATTGGAAAAGACTCTGATGCTGGGAGGGATTGGGGGCAGGAGGAGAAGGGGATGACAGAGGATGAGATGGCTGGATGGCATCACTGACTCGATGGACATGAGTCTGGGTGAACTCTGGGAGTTGGTGATGGACAGGGAAGCCTGGAGTGCTGCGATTCATGGGATCACAAAGAGTTGGACATGACTGAGTGACTGAACTGAACTGAACTCAGAAGTCTAGTGTTATTCAAGTAGGTTTAACCATTAATGGGGCTATTGCACAAGGGATTTTTCTGTTCCTTAATATACGGTTATAGAAATTTCACAGTCTAAACATACAAAAGTTCCAAGAGGAGACCTTTAAAAATAAGGTTGTTGTCACCAGGTGCTAGCAACCATTGTGTTGAGAATGGCTGTTATCATCTCAAATCTTCCAGAGCTCAGAAAGCTGAAATTCTTCACAATACAAGAGTTTGTCAGAATCTCATCCCTATTGTCACATAGTTATTTCCTTGGCTGTCTGACCCACAGTGACTCTATTATGACTCTTTTCTAAGAAAATATTATGAATTTTTTTGGGTGGGCTGACCTGTTCTTCATTCCTGCACTGGTTTTTCTCTAGTTATAGTCAGTGGGGGCTATTTTCTAGTTCCAGCGCGTGGGTTTCATTGTGGTGGCTTCTCTTGTTGTGGAACACAGGCTGAAGCATGTTGAGGCCTTAGTATTTGTGGTATTTGGGGTCAGACGTTACATGTTCTGAGTCTTAGAACATTTGTGGCGAACGGGCTTATTTTGCTCCAGGGAATGTGAGCTCTTCCCAGATCAGGTAATGACTCCTATCTCCTAAACTGACAGACAGATTCTTTTACAACTGAATCACCAAGGAATTTCTCTTTTGTCTTTTGATTGTAATTTTCCCCTTTATAGCCAAATGAATGTCACTGTCAAAGCATTTCCCTAGCTATGAGAGGATGCAAGAATCAGGACTCAAAGTCTTCTCCAGAAATTATCTATCTCTTAGCCTGCTGCTGCTGCTGCTGCTAAGTCGCTTCGGTTGTGTCCGACTCTGTGTGACCCCATAGACGGCAGCCCACCAGGCTCTGCCATCCCTGGGGTTCTCCAGGCAAGAACACTGGAGTGGGTTGCCATTTCCTTCTCCAATGCAGGAAAGTGAAAAGTGAGAGCGAAGTCACTCAGTCGCGACCGACTCTTCGCGATCCCATGGACTGCAGCCCACCAGGCTCCTCTGTCCTTGGGATTTTCCAGGCAAGAATACTGGAGTGGGGTGCCATTGCCTTCTGAATTCCACATCTCAGAGTGGCTCACTCCTGATGTCCATCCAGAACTCCTTTCAGGGACTGTTGAAGGTGAGCAGTTCCAGTGGCCATGATTTAATCTTTGTAGAGGTACATGGCAAGTGCCAATTTTCAGGTGGCACAGCCCCTTCAGGGTTTGACTATGGTTTGGAGGATTTGCATGACCATTTTAGTCATTTGGTGCTGGGAATGCTCACTCCAGGGTTTGGGGGATATTTTCATTGACAGGTTACTCCGTGGTCTGTTCCAGGACCTTTCCATAAACAGTATCCAAAATCCTCCATACTGCCTGTCTATATTGAACTCTTGTGGTTCAGGGAAGTATTCTTTCTTGTTGCTTGTTACCCTATATAGAGTTACACCATTATCATTTATCCCATACAGAATGACGTATCTTGCAACCATCAATTAAGGGAATTATTGTAACTAGGGTTCAAAGCAGGAATGAGAAGCAAGTTATGTTGCGTAACAATTTTGATTGTGGTAAGTGTGTGGGTTTTCTGTCCGATGGAGGCCATCTGGATTCAATTATTATTAGAAGTAGTTGAGGATTGACAAGTTGAATATTATGAGACTAGGGAGATAAAACTTGTTAGTAAAAAAAAGCATGTATGTTAATATAGACTTGAAAGTGTCCAGCGACTTGTACCCTGGTACTCAGAAGTCTAACTTTATCCAAGTAGATTTTAACACTTTTGTGTTATTGGTAGACAAGAGTTTTCCCTTTTTATTAACATATTGTTATAGAAATTTCATTGTCCCAACATATAATAGATGCAAGCAGAGACCTTTAAAAATAAAGTTGATGTACCAGTTGCCTGCAGCCATTGTCTTGAGAGTGCCTGTTAGCATATCAAATCTGACAGAGCTCAGAAATCTGAAATTCTTAACAACACAAGGACTTGTAGAGCTCACACCCCTATTGTCACCTAGATAATTCCTTGGATGTCTGAACCTGAGCTACTCTACTATGACTCTTAGAAAATTTTGTTAATTTTTTTGTGCTATGCTGTTCTCTATTCCTGCATGGGTTTTTCCACTAGTTGCAGCAGGTGGGGGCTAATTTCTAGTTCCAGTGTGTGGACTTCTCATTGTGGTGGCTTCTCTTGTTGTGGAGCACAGGCTGTAGGGCATTCAGGCTTCAGTATTTGTGGCATTTGGGCTCAGAAGTTGAAGCTTTGAGCCCTAGAGCATAGGCTCCACAGTTGTGGTGAACACACTTAGTTTGCTCCATGGAATGTGGAATCATCCCTGACCAAGCATGGAGCTGGTGTCTCTTGGATTGGCAGACAGATAATTTAAATACTGAGCCACCAGTGAAGGCATATTTTGGCTCTTAATATGAATTTACCCTTCATTGCCAAAAAAAGTGTTACTGTCAATGAAAACATTCATAGTGTTTCTCCAGGAATGAGAAGATGGGAGAATCAGGGCTCATAAAGACTTCTCTAGAAATTGTCTTTGCCTTGGCCTGCTCTGTCAGGATTCCAGATCAGAGTGCCTCAATCTAATGCCCAATCAGAACTCCTTTCAGGGGGTGTTGAAGGTGAGTCAGAATTTAATCTTCGTAGAGGCACATGACAAGTGCCAATTTTCAGCCGTCACAGCCCCACAGGGTTATATGTTTGACTATGATTTGGAGGCTTTTCATGACCAGTTTTTCGGTGCTGGGAATGCTCATCCTTGGGTTAGGGGAAGATTTTCATTGACAGATTTCTCAATGGGCTGTTCCTGCACCTTTCCATAAAAGAGTATCCAAAATACTCTGCATGACCTATCTTTATTAAACTCTTCTGGTCCAGGGAAATATGTCATCTTGTTGCTCTTTCTCATATCTAGAGTTACATTGTTATTGTCATCCATCACATACAGAACTACATAACTTGGAATGACCAGTAAGAGAATTATTGTGACCTGGAGTCAAAGAAAGAATAAGAAGCAAGTTACATTGCATAACAGTTTTGATTGTGGTCAGTAGAGGGTCAGTGCTCGTTGTTTCTGTCCAATGGAATTTGGCCATCTGGAGTCCATTGTGAATAGAGTTTGTTGAGTACTGAAAACCTGAATATTAATAGACCAGGGAAATCTTCCTTCTTAGAAAACCAAGTGTGCATCCTAATGTAGACTTGATACTGTCAGATGACTCGTACCTTGGTACTCAGATGTCTAGGCTTACCAAAGTAGATTTTCACCATGAAAGGGGTACTGGTCATTATGCAAGTATTTTCTGCCTTTATTAATATTTGCTTATAGCTATTTTGTGTTTCCCTGGTGGCTCAGCAGGAAAGAAGCCACCTACAATGCAGGAGATATAGGAGACGCAGTTTCGATCCCTAGGTGGGCAAGATTCCTGGGAGGAGCGAATGGCATACCACTCCAGCATTCTTGCCTGGAGAATTCCAGGCACAGAGGAGTCTGTTGGGCTACAGTCCATGGGGTCACAAAGAGTCGGACACAACTGAATCGACTGAGCACGCACATATAGCAATTTCACTGTCTAAACATATGAGTTCCAAGAGAAGACCTTTAAAAATAAGGTTGTTGTCACCAGCCATTGTGTTGAGACAATTCTCAAATCTATTATCATCTCAAATTTGACAGAACTCAGAAAGCTGAAATTCTTTACAAGACAAGGACTTGTCAGAGCTCACACCCCTACTGTCACCTAGTTATATCCTTGGATATCTGATCCACGGTGACTCTATTATGACTCTTTTCTAAGAAAACTTTATTAATTTTTCTGGGATGAGTGCTTTTCATTCCTGCACCTTTTTTTCTCTTAGTTACAGCCAGTGAGGGCTACTTCCTAGTTCCTGTGCACCAGCTTAATTATGGTGGTTTCTCTTGTTGCTGAGCACAGGCTGTAGAGCGTTGAGGCCTCAGTATTTGTGGCATTTGGTGTCAGATGTTGAAGCTCAAAGCTCTAGAGCACAGATTCCACAATTGTGGTGAACGAGCTTATTTTGCTCCAGGGAATGTGAGATCTTCCCAGATCAAGCAAGAACTGCTATCTCCCACACTGGCAGGTGGATTCTACTATTGAGCCAGCAGGGAAGACCTATTTGACTTTTGATTATAGTTTTCCCCTTCATAGCCAAAAGAAGCGTCACTGTCAAGGAAATCAGTGTTTCTCTAGCTATGAGAAGATGCAAGAATCAGGGCTCATAAAGTCTTCTTCAAAAATTATGTATCTTGCCTGCTGTATCAGAATTCCAGATCACAAAGTGACTCACTCCTGATGTCCACCCAGAACTCCTTCCAGGGGGTGTTGAAGCAGTTGCAGTGGCTGTGACCTAATCTTTATAGAGGCACATGGAAAGTGCCAATTTTCAGATGACACAGACCCTTCAGGGTCATATATTTGACTATGATTTGGAAGATTTTCACAACTATTTAGTCATTTGGTGCTGGGAATGCTCATTCCAGGGTTTGGGGAGTATTTTCATTGACAGATCACTCAATGGGCTATTCCTGGACCTTTCCATAAACAATATCCAGAATTCTCTGTACTACCTATCTTTATTAAACTCTCATGGTTTAGGAAAGTATTCTTTCTTATCTCTTCTTCCCTTATCTAGAGTGACACCATTATCATCATTGATCACATACAGAATGACATAACTTGCAATGATCAGTAAGAGAATGATTATAGCCTTGGTCAAATCAGGAATGAGAAGCAAGTTATGTTGCAAAATGATTTTGATTGTGGACCATAGAGGGTCAGTGCATGGGTGTTCCTATCCAATGGAATGAAGCCATCTGGACTCAGTTATTAAAAGAAGTAGTTGAGGATTGACAAGTTGAATATTAGTAGACCAGGGAGATCATACCTTTAGTAAAATAAAATAAGCTTGTATCCTAAGGTAGACTTGACAATGTCAAGCGACTTGTATCCTGATACTCAGAAGTCTAGCTTAATCCAAGTAGGTTTCAACAATTTTGTGCTATTGGTAATTACAGAAGAGTTTTCTCACTATATTAACATATGGTTAAAGCCATTTCATTGTCCAAACATATAACAGTTCCAAGAGGACACCTTTAAAATAAGGTTGATATCACTAGGTGCCTGCAGTCATTGTGTTGAGAATACCTTTTAGGATCTCAAACCTGCTATACCTCAGAAAGCTGAAATTCTTCACAATACAAGGACTTGTCAGAGATCACATCCCTATTGTCACCTAGATATTTCCTGTGATGTCTGTACCTGAGCTACTCTACTATGAGTCTTTTCTTAGAAAATTGTATTAATATTTTGTGCTGAACTATTCTTCATTCCTACACAGGTTTTTCACTAGTTGCAGCAAATGGGGGCTAATTTCCAGTTCCAGTTCACGGACTTCTCACTGTGGTCATTTCTCTTGTTGCAGAGCACAGGCTGTAGGAAGTTCAGGCTTCAGTATTTGTGGCATTTGGGCTCAGAAGTTGAAGCTTTGAGCCCTAGATCATAGGCTCCACAGTTGTGATGAACACACTTAGTTTGCTCCGTGGAACGTGGGATCATTCCTGACCAGGCATGGAACTGGTGTCTCCTGGATTGGCAGACAGATTTTTAAAATATTGAACCACCAGTGAAGGCATATTTTGACTCTTAATATGAATTTTCTCTTCATTGCCAAAAAAAGTGTTACTGTGAATGAAATTAATGTTTCTCTAGGTATGAGAAGATGGAAGATTCAGGGCTCATAAAGACTTCTCTAGAAATTGTCTGTCTTGGCCTGCTCTGTCAAAATTCCAGATCACAGAGTACCTCCATCCTGACATCCATCCAGAGCTTCTTTCAGGGGTTGCTGAAGGTGGGAGCTGCCCTGGCCATGATTTAATCTGTGGGGAATATTTTCATTGACAGGTCACTCAATGGGATGTTCCTGGACCTTTCCATAAACAATTTCCAAAATTCTCTGTACTACCTGTCTTTATTGAACTCTTGTGGTTCAGGGAGGTATTCTTTCTTGTTGACTCTTGCCCTATCTAGATTTGCACCATTATCATCATCGATCACATAAAGAACTATATAACTTACTATGATCAGTCAGAGAATTATTGTGACTCGGGGTCAAAGCAGGAATAAGAAGCAAGTTACGTTGCATAACATTTTTGATTGTGGACAATAAATGGTCAATGCATAGGCGTTCCTGTCCAGTGGAATAGGCCATCTAGACTCAGTTATTAATAGAAATAGTTGAGAAGTGACATCATGACTATTAATAGACCAGGGAGATCATACTTGTTCTAAAAATAAGCATGAATGTCAGGCAACTGGTACCCCAGTACTCAGAAGTCTAGGCTTATCCAAGAAGGTTTTAACAATTTGGTGCTATTGATAATTATAGAAGTGATTTCTGTCTTTAGTAACATATGGTTATAACAAGTTTATGGCCTAAACACACGAGTTTCAAGAGGATTAAAATAAGATTGTTGTCACCAGGTGCTAGCAGCCATTGTGTTGAGAATGAGTATTATCATCTCAAATCTGACAGAGCTCAGAAAACTGTAATTCTTCACAATACAACAGTTTGTCAGAGATCACACCTCTATTGTCACCTAGATATTTCCTTGGATATCTGATCCACAGCTACTCTATTAAGACTCTTTTTAAGAAGACTTTATTAATGTTTTTGGGCTGAGCTGTTCATTCCTGCACAGGTTTTTATCCAGTTGCAGTGAGGAGGGGGCTGCTTTCTATTTCCAGTGTGCAGACTTCATTGTGGTGGCTTCTCTTGTTGCTGAGCAGAGGCTGTAAGGTGTTGAGGCCTCGGTATTTGTGGCATTTGGGGTTAGACTCTCAAGCTCTGAGCATTAAAGCACATACTCCATATATGCAAACAGGCTTATTTTGCTCCAGGGGATATGGGATCTTTGGCGATCAGGCAAAGAACTCATATCTTCTTCATTGGCAGGTGGATACTTTTACTACTGAGCCACCAGGGAAGGCCTATTTGACTTTTGATTATAATTTTCCCCTTCATAGCCCAAAGAAGTGTCATTGTCAAGTAAATCAGTGTTTCTCTAAGTATGGGAAAATGCAAGAATCAGGGCTTAGAAAGTTGTCTGCAGAAATTATCTGTCTCTTAGTCTGCTCTGTTAGAATTCCAGATCACAGCATGAGTCACTCCTGATGTCCACCCAGAACTCCTTTTAGGAGTTGTTGAAAGTAAGCAGCTGAAGTGATCATGATTTAATCTTTGTAGAGGTTCAAGACAAGTGCCAATTTTCAGTCAGCACAGCCACTTCAGGGTCATATATTTGACTACGGTTTCATAACCATTTAGTCATTCGGTGCTGGGAATGCTCTTTCCAGGCTCTGGGGAATGTTTTCATTGACAGATCACTCAATGGGCTGTTCCTGGACCTTTCCATAAAACAGTATCCAACATTACCTGGACTGCTTGTCGTAAGTAAGCTCTTGCTGTCCAGTGAAGTAGTCCATGTTGTTGCTTTTCCCATATATAGAGTTACACTGTTATCCTCATTGATCTCATACAGAACTAAACAAAATGCAAAGATCAATAAGAGAATTACTGTTATTAAGGGGTCAAAGCAGGAATAAGAAGCAAGTGACATTGGATAACATTTTGATTGTGGCTAATAGAGGGTCAGTGCATGGGTGTTCCTGTCCAATGAAATAAGGCCATCTGGATTCAGTTATTAATAGAATTAGTTGCCACAGTATCAACCTGAATACTAAAGCCAAGAGTAATCATCCTTATTAGAAAAATAAGCTTGTATCTTAATGTCAACATGGCACTGCCAGGCAACTTGTACCCCGGAACACAGCTGTCTAGGCTTATCCAATTCTGTGTTCCCCATATTGTGGCTATATAGGTCATTACACAAATGTTTTATTTTAATTTTATTGTCTAATCTATGAGAGTTAGAAGAGGAGAACTTTAAAAATAAGGTTGTAGTCACCAGATGCTAGCAGCCATTATTATTTTTTTAATTAATTTTTTTATTGAAGGATAATTTCTTTACAGAATTTTGCTGTTTTCTGCCAAACATCAACATAAATCAGCCATAAGTATACATATATCCCCTCTTGAAGCTCCCTCTCATCTGCCTCCCCATCCCACCCCTCTAGGTTGATATAGAGCCCCTGTTTGAGTTTCCTGAGACATATAGCAAATTCCAGTTGGCTATCTATTTTACATATGCTAATGTAAGTTTCCATGTTACTCTTTCCATACATCTCACCCTCTCCTCTCCTCTCCCCATGTCCATAAGTCTTTTCTCTATGTCTGTTTCTCCATTGTTGCCCTGTAAGTAAATTCTTTGGTACCATTTTTCTAGATTCTGTATATATGTGTTAGAATATGGTATTTATCTTTCTCTTTCTGACTCACTTCACCCTGTATAATAGGTTCTAGGTTCATTCACCTCATTAGAACTGACTCAAATGCATTCATTTTTATGGCTGAGTAATATTCAATTGTGTATATATATCACAACTTCTTTATCCATTCATCTGTCAATGGACATCTAGGTTGATTCCATGTTCTGGCTACTGTAAATAGTGCTGCAGTGAACAATGACATACATGTGTCTCTTTCAATTTTGGTTTCCTCAGGGTATATGCCTAGAAGTGGGATTGCTGGCTCATATGGTGGTTTTATTCCTAGTTTTTTAAGGAATCTCCATACCATCTTCCATAGTGGATGTATCAATTTACATTCCCACCAACAGTGCAAGAGGGTTCCCTTTTCTCCACACCCTCTCCATCATTTATTGTTTGTAGACTTTTTGATGATGGCCATTCTGACCAGTGTGAGGTGATATCTCATTGTACTTTTGATTTGCATTTCTGTAATAATGAGTGATGTTGAGCATCTTTTCATGTGTTTGTTAGCCATCTGTAGGTCTTCTTTGGAGAAATGTCTACAGAGTCTTTTTCCCACTTTTTGATTGGGTCGTTTGTTTTTCTGGTATTGACTTGTATGAGCTGCTTGTATATTTTGGAAATTAATCCTTTGTCAGTTGTTTCATTTGCTATTATTTTCTCCCATTGTGAGGGCTGTCTTTTCACCTTGCTTATAGTTTCCTTTGCTGTGCAAAAGCTTTTAAGATTAACCAGGTCCCACTTGTTTACTTTTGTTTTTATTTCCATTACTCTAGGAGGTGGGTCATGGAGGATCTTGCTTTGATTTATGTCATGGAGTGTTCTGCCTATGTTTTTCTCTAAGAGTTTCTAGTTTCTGGTCTTACATTTAGGTCCTTAATCCATTTTAAGTTTATCTTTGTGTATGGTGTTAGGAAGTGTTCTAACTTCATACTTTTATATGTGGCTGTCCAGTTTTCCCAGCACCATTTATTGAAGAGGGTGTCTTTGCTCCATTGTATATTCTTGCCTCCTTTGTCAAAAATAAGGTACCCATAGGTGCATGGGTTTATTTCTGGGCTTTCTATCTTGTTCCATTCGTCTATATTTCTGTTTTTGTGCCAGTATCATAGTGTCTTGATGACTGTAGCTTTGTAGTATAATCTGAAGTCAGGAATGTTGACTCCTCCAGCTCCATTCTTCTATCTCAAGACTGCTTTGGGTATTCAGGGTCTTTTGTGTTTCCATATGAATTGTAAAACTTTTTGTTCTAGTTCTGTGAAAAATGCCATTGGTAATTTGATAGGGATTGCATTGAATCTGTAGATTGCATTTGGCAGTATAGTCATTTTCACAATATTGTTTCTTCCTACCCAGGAACATGGACTATCTCTCCATCTGTTTATGTCATCTTTGATTTCTTTCATTGGTGTCTTATACTTTTCTGTGTACAGTTCTTTTGTCTCCTTAGGTAAGTTTATTCCTAGATATTTATTTCTTTTTGTTGCAATGGTGAATGGGATTGATTCCTTAATTGCTCTTTCTGATTTTTCATTGTTAGTATATAGAAATACAAGTGATTTCTGTGTATTGACTTTGTATCCTGCAACTTTGCTAAATTCACTGATTAGCTCTAGTAACTTTCTGATACTCTCTTTAGGGTTTTCTATGTACAGTATCATGTCATCTGCAAAGAGTGAGAGCTTTCATTCTTCTTTTCTCATCTGGATTCCTTTTATTTTTTTTTTTTCTTTTCTGATTGCTGTAGCTAAGACTTCCAGAACTATGTTGAATAACGGTGGTGAAAGTGGACACCCTTGTCTTGTTCCTGATCTTAGGGGGAATGCTTTCAGTTTTTCACCATTGAGAATAATGTTTGCTCTAGGCTTATCATATATGGCCTTTACTATGTGGAGGTAGGTTCCTGATATGCCCATTTTTTGAAGAGTTTTAATCATAAATAGGTGCTGAATTTTGTAAAGTCTTTTTCTGCATCTATTGAGATGATCATATAGTTTTTATATTTCAATTTGTTAATATAGTATATCACACTGTTTGTTTTCCATATATTGAAGAATCCTTGCATCCCTGGAATAAGCCCAACTTGATCAAGGTGTATGAGCTTTTTGATATGTTGCTGAATTCTGTTTGCTAAAATTTTGTTGAGGATTTTTGCATATATGTTCATCAGTGATATTGGCCTATAGTTTTCTTTTTTGTGTGTTGTCTTTGTCTGGTTTTGGTATCAGGGTGATGGTGGCCTTATAGAATGAGTTTGGAAGTGTTCCTTCCTTTGCAATTTTTTGAAAGACTTTTAGAAAGATAGGCATTAGCTGTTCACTACATGTTTGATAGAATTCTCCTGTGAAGCCATCTGGTCCTGGGCTTTTGTTTTTTGGGAGATTTTTTTTATCACAGCTTCAATTTCAGTGCTTGTAATTGGGTTGTTCATAATTTCTATTTCTTCCTGTTCAGTCTTGGAAGATTCAACTTTTCTAAGAATCTGTCCATTTCTTCCAGGTTATCCATTTTATAACCATTTTGTTGTTCATAATAGTCTCTCATAATCCTTTGTATTTCTGTATTGTCTATTGATACCTGTCCTTTTTCATTTCTAATTTTGTTGATTTGATTCTTCTCTTTTTTTCTTGATTAGTCTGGCTAAGGGTTTGTCAATTTTGTTTATCTTCTCAAAGAACCAGCTTTATTAATCTTTACTATTGGTTCTTTCATTTCTTTTTCATTTATTTCTGCTCAGATCTTTATGATTTCTTTCATTCTACTAATTTTGGGGGTTTTTTTGTCCTTTTTTCCAGCTGTTCTAGGTGTAAGTTCCAGTTGTTCTAGGTTGCCTATTCGATGTTTTTCTTGTTTCTTGATATATATATATATACAACCCTGTATTGTTGTATTGCTTTTGTTACAATTATAGGATTGTATTGCTATAAACTTCCCTCCTAGCACTGCTTTTGCTGCATCCCATAGGTTTTGATTCCCTGGTGACTCAGACGGTAAAGCATCTGCCTACAATGTGGGAGACCTGGGTTTGATCCCTGGGTTGGGAAGATCCCTTGGAGAAGGAAATGGCAACCCACTCCAGTACTCTTGCCTAGAAAATTCCATGGATGGAGGAGCCTGGTGGGCTACAGTCTATGGGGTCACAAAGAGTCGGATATGACTGAGCGACTTCACAATAGGTTTTGAGTTGTCATGTTTTCATTGTCATTTGTTTCTAGAAATTTTTCGATTTCCCTTTTGATTTCTTCAGTAACCTGTTGGTTATTTAGAAATGTGTTGTTTAATCTCCATGTGTTTGTGTTTCCTACAATTTTTTTCTTGTAATCGATGTCTAGTCTCATAGCGTTGTGGTCAGAGAAGATGCTTGATATGATTTCAATTTTCTTAAATGTACTGAGGTTTGATTTGTGACCCAAGATGTAGTCTATCCTGGAGAATGTTCCATGTGCACTTGAGAAGAAGGTGTATTCTTCTGCATTTGGATGGAATGTCCTGAAGATATCAATAAGATCGATCTAGTCTAATGTATCTGTGTTTCCTTATTAACTTTCTGTTTTGATGACCTGTCCATTGGTGTGAGTGGGGTGTTAAAGTCTCCTACTGTTATTGTGTTATTGTCAATTTCTCCTTTTATGTGTGTTAGTGTTTGTCTTCTGTATTGAGGTGCTCCTATGTTGGGTGCATAGATATTTACAATTGTCTGTCTTCCTCTTGGATTGACCCCTTGATCATTATGTAGTGTCCTTCCTTATCTCTTGTAATCTTTATTTTAAGGTCTATTTTGTCTGATATGAGGATTGCTACTCCAGCTTTCTTTTGCTTTCCATTCGCATGGAATATGTTTTTCCATCCTCTCACTTTCAGTCTATATGTGTCTTGAGATCTGAAGTGGGTTTCTTGTAGACAGCATATATATGGGTCTCATTTTTTTTAATCCATTCAGCCAGTCTGTGTCTTTTGGTTTGGTTACATTTAAAGTAATTATTGATATATAAGTTCCTATTGCCATTTTCTAATTGTTTGGGGTTGATTTTGTAGATCCTTTTACTTTTGTTGTATTTCTTGACTGTATGAGTCCATTTAATATTTGTTGTAAAGCTGGTTTGGTGGTACTGAATTCTCTCAACTTTTGCTTGTCTGAAAAGCTTTTTATTTCTCCATCAATTTTGAATGAGATCTTTGCCAGGTACAGTAATCTTGGTTATAGATTTTTCCCTTTCAGTACTTTAAATATATCCTGCCATTCCCTTCTGGCCTGCAGAGTTTTTGCTGAAAGATCAACTGTTAAGCATATGGGGTTTCCCTTGTATGTTACTTGTTGCTTCTCCCTTGCTTTTAATATTCTTTCTTTGTGTTTAGTCTTTGTTAGTTTGATTAGTATGTGTCTTGGCATGTTCCTCCTTGGGTTTATCCTGTATGGAACTCTTTGTGCCTCTTGGACTTGATTGGCTATTTCCGTTTCCATGTTGAGGAAATTTTCAACTATAATCTCTTCAAAAGATTTCTCATACCCTTTCTTTTTCTCTTCTTCTTCTGGGACCCCTGTAATTCAAATGTTGGTTCATTTGATATGGTCCCAGAAGTCTCTGAGACTGTCCTCAGCTCTTTTCATTCTTTTTACTTTATTCTGCTCTTCAGAAATTATTTCCACCATTTTATCTTCCAGCTCACTGATTCATTCTTCTGCTTCAGATATTCTGCTATTGATTCCTTCTAGAATATTTTTAATTTCAGTAATTGTGTTGTTTGTCTCTGCATGTTTATTCTTTGATTCTTCTGTGTCTTTGTTAATTGATTCTTGCATTTTCTCCATTTTGCTTTCAAGGTTTTTGATCATCTTTACTATCATTATTCTGAATTCTTTTCCAGGTAATTTTCCTATTTCCTCTTCATTTATTTGGACTTCTGTGTTTCTAGTTTGTTCTTTCATTTTGTAGTATTTCTCTGCCTTCTGATTTTTTAAAAGTTATTGTTTTTGAGGTCTCATTTTCCCAGGCTTCAAGGAAAATTGAATTCTTTTCTTGAAGAAGGTTGAATTCTTTCTTCCTTTTGGTTTCTGCCCTCCTCATGTTGGTCCAGAGGTTGGTGTGAACTTCGTATAGGGTGAGATTTGTGCTGGGTTTTGTTTGTTTGTTTTTCCTCTTATGAGCAAGACTAAGTGAGGTGGTACTCCTGTCTGCTGATGATTGGGTTTGTAGTTTTGTTTTGTTTGTTTAGATGAGGTGTCCTGCACAGGGTGCTACTGGTGGTTGGGTGATGCTGGGTCTTGTATTCCAGTGGTTTCCTTTGTGTGAGTTCTCAATATTTGATACTCCCTAGGGTTCGTTCTCTGGTAGTCTAGGGTCTTGGAGTCAGTGCTCCCACTCCAAAGGCTCAGTTTTTGATCTCTGCTCAGGAATGAAGATTCCACAAGTGTTTTGTTATGGCATTAAGGGAAAGTAAAGCAAATATCCAAAAGTGAGAAACCAAAGATGAACCCCAAACAAATGGCAGTTACAAAATCAGGCAATAATTAAAATAATGGAATATACACATATTCATATACACCCGTGAGCAAAGTGAAAACAGTCCAACAAAAATAAAGTACAGTAGATTGATCCAGCAAACAAAGGAAATCAAAAATTATATTTACCAGTTAAGAACAAAACTAAGTTAAGCACAAACTGGAAAATAAAGCTAAAGCAAGGTGCCAAGTGGGGAATAAAGCAAAGAAAACAAAACTAACAAATATGTTGAGAGGAAAGGAAAGAAAGAAAAGAAATAATAGATATGCAAAGTTAAGTAGAGGTAGATGAAGAAGATTTATATACATTAAAGATTAACTTCAAGTGGAAAAGAGCAGTAGGAAAGGCAAATGAAGGAATAAATTAGAAAAAATATAATGTTTTAAAAAATTAAAATTATAAAAAAAGAGAAAGAAAACAGAAGAAGAAAGAAAAAAGGGAAAAAGAAGGAAAACTCCACAGAACTGCAAAAGCCTAATGTAGAGGCAGTGGTTTATAACAATAGAAAGTGTGACTGAATATACATATACACCCATAAGCAAAATCAAAACAGTCAAACTAAAATTAAGTACAATAGATTGACCCAGCAAAGAAAGGAAACCAAAAATTATATCTACCAGAACAAAACTAATTAAAGCACAAACCGAAAAACAAAACTAAAGCAAGTTTCCAATTGGGGAATAAGCAATGAAAAGAAAACTAACAAATATGTTGAGAGGAAAGGAAAGAAAGAATAGACATGCAAAGTTAAATAGCGGTAGATAAAGAAGATTTATATATGTTAATGATTAACTGCAAGGGGCAAAGAACAATAGGAAAAGCAAACAAAGGAATAAATGTAGAAAAATAATAGTATGTTTAAAAAATTAAAAATTAAAAAAAAAAAAAAAACTCCACAGAACTACAAAAGCCCAACATGGAGCCAGAGGTTTATGACAACAATAAAAAATCCAACTGAAGAAAAAGAACAACAACAACAAAAAGCTGAAAATGTTAATTGGATTTCTTAGTGCCAATAAAATCAACAACTACTACAGAGGAGGGGAAAAAGGGAAAAAAAAGAGAAAAAAAATCCAAAAGAATCTACAGAACAAGTCAAAAAATAAGAATAATAAATGTTTTTCTTGAGTCTCTGGTGTCAGAGTCCTTTCCTATGCTGGGAATCACAGTCCACCTCACCTCCCTAGGATGCTCTCCAAAACTGTACTGATCTCTAGACCTGCTGTGGGAGCTGCTCAGATTCTAATCTGGTCCTACCCCACTGTGTTCTTGCCTCCAGTGTCCACAGCTATCAGAGCTAGTGTGTTTTCTTTTGTGGGAGCTCTCAAAGTCCTTTTATATATTTCATAGACATAGAGTCTGCCTAGTTAATCATGTGGATTTAATCTTCAGCTTGTACAGCTTGCGGGAAGTTTTTGGGTCTTCTTCCTTAGCCACACTGCCCCTGGGTTTCAACTGTGGTTTTATTTCCATCTCTATATGTGGGTTGTCCGCTGGGTTTAGCTCCTGAGGCTGCCCTGGAGGGCTTGGGTTTGCCCCTGTAAGGGCCAGGTGTGGAGGTGGTGCAGCTGCTTCGATTGCCGGGCTTCTGGCAGCACCAGGTACTCATGGGGGTTGGCGGCTAGGGTAGCAGGAAATGTGTTCTAGAAGGGTATGGCAGCCAGTGTTGGTCAATACAGTCAAGTATTCTTGCCTGGAGAACCCCTTCTCTGACAGAGAAGCCTGGCAGGCCACAGTCTACAGGGTGGCAAAGACTCAGACAGGACCGAAGTGACCCTGCGTGCATAAACACAAGATTTTTTTTTTTTTTTTTTTGCCTGTGGCAGCTCTGCCCCAGTGAGAGGTGAGTGTGAAGGTGATGCAGCTACTTGGCTTGTGGGGACCCTGGTGGTGCCAAGTGTGCAGGGACACAGACTTCCTCCTCGGCAGGACTTATGGCCTTATCAGAGTCTTTTTTTGAGCCTCTTGTAGCTGGCAATCAGAAGGCCTCTTTGGCCAGTCTTTCTCCATAGTGCCGCCTGTTCAGACACTTAGAGGGATCCCTTGTCTGAGGTCCTTCTCTGTTGTTTGGCGCATCAGGCACATAGAGGGGCCCATGGCTGCAGTCCTACTCTGTAGTTTGGTGCATCAGTCACTTAAAGGAGCACCCTGGGTGGGGTCCTACTCTGTAGTTCAGTGCGTCAGGTGTTTGATGGGCCAGCCTCTCCAATTGTTCACCTGCCAATGCTGGTGTGTGGGGAGAGAGAGGCTATAGTGATGGCTCCACCCTCTATGCATGACTCAGCAGTACTGCCTTCCTTCCATGGCTGCCCGGCCTTTCTTCCACAGGCATTTTCCACCACGATCTCCTCCCTCATATCCCCTCAATCTGTCTCCCCACAGTCAACAGCAGCCCTTGCACTAGGATTGTTTCACAATCCCTAAACTCTAGCTCCCAGCCACTGCCCCTTCCAGGAGACCTGTGTTCTTGCCTGGCATATGTATGGCTGTAGCAAGGACAGTCTGATTCTCATTCCATTTATGCTGCCACAGATCAGCTGTTTCATTATCAGCCTTAAATGTTTCTCCTCTGACTCAGACAATTGCCCAGCTGTGGGGATCGGACCCCTGCTTCAGTTCCCCCACCTGCTGAGGGTAGGTCCAGTCCTACTAATACTCCTGTTTCCCCCCCTAGTTTCTTCATCCTACTGAGTTTTGTGTGGTTCTATGTATTCTTTTCCACTGGTCAGGTCCTCCTGTCTGCTCTCAGCTGGTGTTCTGCATGCACTTCTGTGTCTGAAGGTGTATTGCTGATGTATCCATGGAGAGAGATGTACTCCACATCCACCTACTCCTCCACCATCTTGTTCTCTTCCATAGCCATTGTTCTAATGCCTTTTGCCATCCCAAATCTACAGAACTCAGAAAACTGAAGTTTAAAAAAAAAATTAATTTATCTTAATTGGAGGATAATTACTTTATAATATTGTGATGATATTTTTGCCATACATTGACATGAATCAGCCACTGGTGCAATGTGTCCCCCCATTGTGAAACCCCCTTCCACTGCCCTCCTACCCTCTCTCTCTGGGTTCTCCCAGAGCACCGCATTGAGTGCTCTGCTTCATACATCAAACTTGCACTGGTCATCTATTTTACATATGGTAATATACATGTTTCAACGCTATTCTCTCAAATAATCCCACCCTTGCCTTGTCCCACAGAGTCCAAAAGTCGTCTTTTCATCTGTGTCTCTTTTGCTGCCTTGCATATAAGGTCGTTACTGTCTTTCTAAATTCCATATATATGTGTTAATATACAGTATTTGTGTTTTTCTTTCTGACTTACTTCACTTTGTATAACAGGCTCCACTTTCATCCACCTCATTAGGACTGACTCAAATGTATTCCTTTTTATAGCTGAGAGATCAAATTGCCAACATCTGCTGGATCATGGAAAAAGCAAGAGAGTTCCAGAAAAACATCTATTTCTGCTTTATTGACTATGCCAAAGCCTTTGACTGTGTGGATCACAATAAACTGTGGAAAATTCTGAAAGAGATGGGAATAGCAGACCACCTGAACTGCCTCTTGAGAAACCTTTATGCAGGTCAGGAAGCAACAGTTAGAACTGGACATGGAACAACAGACTGGTTCCAAATAGGAAAAGGAGTACATCAAGGCTGTATATTGTCACCCTGCTTATTTAACTTATATGCAGAGTACATCATGAGAAATGCTGGGCTGGAAGAAGCACAAGCTGGAATCAAGATTGACAGGAGAAATATCAATAACCTCAGATATGAAGATGACACCACCCTTATGGCAGAAAGTGAAGAGGAACTCAAAAGCCTCTTGATGAAAGTGAAAGTGGAGAATGAAAAAGTTGGCTTAAAGCTCAACATTCAGAAAACAAAGATCATGGCATCTGGTCCCATCACTTCATGGCAAAGAGATGGGGAAACAGTGGAAATAGGGTCAGACTTTATTTTTTTGGGCTCCAAAATCACTGCAGATGGTGACTGCAGCCATGAAATTAAACGATGTTTACTCCTTGGAAGAAAAGTTAAGACCAACCTAGATAGCATATTGAAAAGCAGAGACATTACTTTGCCAACAAAGGTCCGTCTAGGCAAGGCTATGGTTTTTCTAGTGGTCATTTATGGATGTGAGAGTTGGACTGTGAAGAAGGCTGAGCACTGAAGAATTGATGCTTTTGAACTGTGGTGTTGGAGAAGACTCTTGAGAGTCCCTTGGACTGCAAGGAGATCCAACCAGTCCATTCTGAAGGAGATCAGCCCTGGGATTTCTTTGGAAGAAATGATGCTCAAGCTGAAACTCCAATACTTTGGCCACCTCATGCGAAGAGTTGACTCATTGGAAAAGACTCTGATGCTGGGAGGGATTGGTGGCAGGAGGAGAAGGGGACGACAGAGGATGAGATGGCTGGATGGCATCACTGACTCATTGGACGTGAGTCTGAGTGAACTCTGGGAGTTGGTGATGGACAGGGAGGCCTGGCGTGCTGGGATTCATGGGGTCTCAAAGAGTCAGACACGACTGAGCGACTGAACTGAACTGAATATTCTGTTGTGTATATGTACCGCAACTTCCTTATCCATTTGTCTGCCAATGGATATCTAGGTTGCTTCCATATCCTAGCTATTGCATACAGTGCTGCAATGAACATTGGGGTACATATGTCTCTTTCAATTCTGGTGTATTGAAAGAGGTGTGTGCCCAGTAGTGGGATTGCTGGGTCATATGGCAGGTCTAGTCCTAGTTTTTTTAAGGAATCTTCACACTGTTCTCCATAGTGGTTGCACCAGTTTGCATTCCCACCAACAGTGTAAGAGAGTTCCCTTTCTCCACACTCTCTCCAGCATTATTGTTTGTAGACTTTTTGAAGATGGCCATTCTGATGGTGTGAGATGATACCTCATTGTGGTTTTGATTTGCATTTCTCTAATAATGAGTGATGTTGAACATCTTTTCATGTGTTTATTAGCCATCTGTATGTCTTCTTTGGACAAATGTCTGTTTAGTTCTTATGTCCACTTTTTGATTGGGTTGTTCGGTTTTCTAGTTTTGAGTTGCATGAGTTGCTTGTGTGTTTTGGAGATTAATTCCTTGTCAGTTGTTTCATTTGCTATTATTTTCTCCCATTCTGAGGGCTGCCTTTTCACCTTGCTTATAGTTTCCTTCATTGTCCAAAAACTTTTCAGTTTAATTAGGTCCCATTTGTTTATTTTTGTTTTTATTTCCATTTCTCTGGGAGGTGAGTCATAGAGGATCTTGCTGTGATTTATGTCAGAGAGTGTTCTGCCTATAGTTTCCTCCAAGAGTTTTATAGCTTCTGGTCTTACATTTTGATCTTTAATCCATTTTGAGTTTATTTTTTGTATGGTGTTAGGAATTGTTCTAGTTCATTCTTTAGAGGTGGTTAACCAGTTTTCCCAACACCACTTGTTAAAAAACTGAAGTTCTTAACAATATAAGGACTTGTCAGAGATCACACCCCTATTATGACCTAGTTATTTCCATCGATGTCCGAACCATAGCTACTGTATTTTGACTCTTCTTTGAAGAAGATTTATTAATTTATTTTGGTTGAGCTGCTCTTCATTCCTGCACATGTTTTTCTCTATTTGCAGCAAGTGGGAGCTGCTTTCTAGCTCCAGTATGCAGGCTTCTCATTGTGGTGGCTCCTCTTGTTGTGGCACAGAAGCTGTAGGGCATTCAGGCTTCAGTATTTGAGGGACTTGGGTTCAGCAGAGGAAGCTTCAAGCCCTAGTGTGGTGACCCTGCTTAGTTTGCTCCTCGGAATGTGGAATCTTCCGAGATCAGCCATGGATCCCATGTCTTCTGAATTGGCAAGCAGATTCTTTAACCACTGGGCCATCTGGGAAGGCCTATTTTGACTCTTGAGTGTAATTTTCTCTTCATAGCCAAAAGAAGTGTTGCTTCAACAAAATTAGTGTTTCTCTATGTATGAGAAGAGGCAAGAATCAGGGCTCAGAACATCTTCTCCTGAGATTGTCTATCTCTTGGCCTGCTCTGTCAGAATTCCAGATCACAGAGTTCTTCACTCCTTGGTATCCACCCTGAACTCCTCTCAGGGGGTGTTGAAGGTAAGCAGCTGCAGTGAAGGCAATGGCACCCCACTCCAGTACTCTTGCTTGGGAAATCCCATGGATGGAGGAGCATGGTGAGCTGCAGTCCATGGGGTCGCTGAGAGTTGGACACAACTGAGTGGCTTCACTTTCACTTTTCACTTTCATGCATTGCAGAAGGAAATGGCAACCCACTCCAGTGTTCTTGCCTGGAGAATCCCAGGGACGGGGGAGCCTGGTGGGCTGCCGTCTATGGGGTCGCATAGTGTCGGACACGACTGAAGCGACTTAGCAGAGGTAGATGGCAATTGCCATTTTTCAGTTGGCAGAGCCCCTGCAGGGTCACTTATTTAGCTATGGTTTGAAGGCTTTTCATGACCATTTTGTCCTTCAGTTCTGGGAATGCTCATTCCCAGGTTTGGGGAAGAATTCCATTGACAGGTCACTCATGGGATGCTCTTGGACATGACCATGAAACTGTACCCAAAATCCTCTGGACCATCCATCTTTATTAAACTCTAGAGGTCCAGGGAAGTATTCCATCTTGCTGCTGCTTCTCTACAGTCACACTGTTACCATCACTGATCTCATACAGAACTACATATCATGCTACAAGATCAGTAAGAGAGTTACTGTGACTAGGGCTCAAAGCAGAATAAGAACCAAGTTATAGTGGATAATAATTTCGATTATTATCGAAGGGTCAGTGCCTGAGTGTTCCTGTCCAATGGAATGAGGCCATCTGAACTCAGTTATTGATAGAAGCAGTTGCCGAGTGACTAGTTGAATGTTAATAGACAAGGGAGATCAGCCTTGTTAGAAAAATAAGCATGTATCCTCATGTAGACTTGACACTCTCAGGCATCTCATACCCTGTGCTAAATTGTCTTGGCTCATCCAAGTAGGTCTTAACCAGTAATGTGCCTATTTGTCATTATACAAGTGTTTTTTTCTTTATTTACATATGGTTTTAGCAATTTCATCATCTAAATATATCATCCTTGGAAGAGGAGACCTTTAAAAAATAAAGTTGCTTCACCAGGTACTAGCATCCATTGTTTTGTGAATCGCTTTGGCATATCATATCTGACAGAGCTCAGAAAGCTGAAGTTGTTAACAATACAAGGAGTAGTCAGAGCTCACATCCCTGTTGTCGCCTAGATATTTCTTTGGATGTCAGAACCACAGCTACTCTATTATGACTCTTTTATTAAATTTTATTAATTTTTTTTTTTTTTGGCTGAATTGTTCATTTCTCCATGAGTTTTTCTCTAGTTGTAGCGAGTGGGGGCTACTTTCTGGTTCCAGTGCCCAGGCTTGTCCTTGAGGTGGCTTCTGTCACTGTGGAGCACAGACTGTAGGGCATTCAGGCTTCAGTATTTGTGGCATTTGGCCTCAGAAGTTGAAGCTCTGAGCCACTGAGCACACACTCAACAGTTGTGGTGAACGGGCTTATTTTGCTCCAGGGAATGTGGGATCTTCCAGGATCAGACAAAGAACGAGTGTCTCCTGCATTGGCAAGTGGATTATTTTACTACTGAGCCACCAGGGAAGGCCTTTTTGACTCTTGATTGTAATTTTCCCATAGTAAAATCAAGTGTCAGTGTCAATGAAATTAGTGTTTTTCAAGGTGTGAGAAGATGTAAGAATTAGGGGTCATAATGTCTTCTTGTCTACCTATCTGAAGGCATGCTCCATCTGATTTTTAGGGCACAGAGAGCCTCATTCCTGAATTCCAGTCTGAACCCCTTTTGGGCGATGTTGAAAGTGAGCAGCTGCATTGGTCATGATTAAATGTTTGTAGAGGTAAATGGCAAGTGCCAATTTTCAGCTGGCAGAGGCCCTTCAGGGTCATCAACTTGCCATAGTTTGGGAGCTTCTCATGCCCATTTTTCCATCAGTGTGGGGATCATTCAATGCCACAGATGAAGATTTTTGTTGACAGGCTACACAGTGTGCTGTTTCTAGATTTGGCCATAAAACAATATCCAAAATTCTCTGGACTACATGTCTTTATTAATATCTTGTGGTCCAGGGAAGTATTACATCTTGTTTCTTCTTCCCATATCTAGAGTTACACTGTGACTCTCATTGATCTCATATGGAACTACATATCATCCAAAGAGCAGTAAAAGATTTATTATAACTGAGGTCAAAGCAGGAGTAAGAACCAACTTATGTTTGATATCTAGTTTTATTGTGATCCAAATAGGGTTAGTACTTGTGTTATTCTGGGTAAAGGAAGGGAGCCTTTTGGCCTCAGTCAGAAGTAGTTGGCAAAGAGACCACCTGAATATTAATAGACAGGGGAGGTCTTAGTAGTCCTTCTTACAGAACTACTCATGTATCCTAATATAGACTTAACGCTTTCTGAAGATTTGTACCCAGAAACTCAGTTCTCTAGGCTTATCCAAGTAGTTTATAACCTTTAATTTGGCTAGTGGTCATTACACAAGTGTTTTCTCTTTTATCATATGATTTAAAGCAATTTCATTGTCTAAACTTATAACAGTTACAAGAGGAGACCTTTAAACATAAGGTTGTAGTCACCAGGTGCTTGGAGCCACTGTTTTGAGAATGGCTGTTGGCATCCCAAGCTGACGCGTATTAGAGACGTCAATTTCTTTACAATTCAAGGACTTTTCTGAAATCGCACTCTACTGTCACCTAGTTATTTCCTTGGATGTCTGAACCACAGCTACTCTATTTTCACTCTCGATTGTAATTTTCCCCTTCATAGCCAAAACAAATGTCACTGTCAATGATGTTAGGGTTTCTCTAGGTCTGAGAAAATGCGAGAATCTGGGCTCATAAAGTCTTCTCCTGAAAGTGTCTACATACCTGAAGGCCCGCTCTGTCAGATTTCCAGAGCACAGAGTGCCTCATTCTTGATGTCTAACCTGAACACCTATCAGAGTGTGTGGATAGTGCACAGTTGTAGTGGCCATGATTTAATCTTTGTAGAGGTACATGGCAAGTGCTAATTTTCAGTTGGTGGGAGCCCTTCAGGGTCAGAACGTTGGCCATGGTTTCAGGGCTTTTCATGACCCTGTGTTCCTTGGTGCTGGGGATGCTCATTCCCAGATGTGGTGAAGACTTTTGTTGATGGGCCACTCAATGTGCTGTTACTGGACCTGGTCATAAAACAGTATCCAAAATTCTCTGGATTACCTGTCTTTATTAAATTCTTGTAGTTCAGGGAAGTATTCCATCTTTTGCTTCTTCCCATATCTAGAGTTGTGCCATTTTCATCACTGATCTCATATAGAACTACATATCATGCAAAGATCAGTATGAGAATTTCTGTAACTAGATGTTGAAGCAGGAATAAGAACCAAGTTTGTTGGATAACAATTTTGATGTGACAATATAGGGTCAGTTGCTGGGTTATCCTGTTCAGTGTAATGAGTCCATCTTGACTCAGTTATTAATAGAAGTAGTTGCTGTAGTGACAACCTGAATACAAATAGACCAGGGAGATCACACTTGTTAGAAAAATAAGCGTGTATCCTAATGTAGACTTGATACTCTTGGGTGACCTGTACCCCAGTACTCAATTGTCTCGGCTTATCCATGTAGGTTTTACTCATTAATGTGGCTACTGGTTGTTACACAAGGGTTTTCTCTTTTTATTAACATACAGTTTTAGCAATTTCATTGTCTAAACATATAAGAGTTATAAGAAAAGTGAAAGTGAAAGTCACTCAGACATGTCGGACTCTGTGTGGCTCCATGGATATATAGTCCATGGAATTCTCCAGGCCAGAATACTGGAGTGGGCTGCCCTTCTCTTCTCCAGGGAATCTTCCCAACCCATGGATCGAACCCAGGTCTCCCCCATTGCAGGCAGATTCTTTACCAGTTGAGCCACAAGGAAAGCCCAAGAATACTGGAGTGGGTAGTCTATCCCTGCTCCAGCAGATCTTCCTGACCCAGGAATTGAACTGGTGTCTCCTGCATTGCAGGCAGATTCTTTACCAACTGAGCAGAGTTATAAGAGGAGACCTTTAAAAATAAGGTTGTTGTCACCAGGTGCTAGGAGCCATTGTTTTGAGAATGGCTTTTGGCATCCCAAATCTGACAGAGCTCAGAAAACTCAAGTTCTTAACAATACAAGGATTTGACAAAGATCCTATTGTCACCTAATTATTTCCTTGGATGTCTGAACCACAGCTACTCTATTTTGACTTTTAAAAAAAAAATTTGTCTTTGCTGTTCTTCATTCCTGCATGGGTTTTTCTCTAGTTGCACAGAGTGGGGGCCACTTTCTAGCTCTAGGACATGGGCTCTTCATTGTGGTGTCTTCTCTTATTTCGCACAGGCTGTAGGGTGTTCAGGCCTCAGTATTTTTGGTTTTTAGGTTCAGTAGTTGAAGCTCCAACCCCTAGAGCACAAGTTCAACAGTTGTGCTGAATGGGCTTATTTGGCTTATTTTGCCATATGCTTCTGTATGAGATCTTCCTGACCCAGGGATCAAATCTGAGTCTTCAGCATCTCTGGCATGGCAGAGGGATTCTTTACCACCGAGTCACTAGGGAAGCCATAGGGGGTTAATCTTTGTGGAAGTAGAATGAGCTTTATCTACATGTGTGATAAACTTCATTGGTCATTTTGAAATAATACCTGTTTACTTTACCAAAATAGCAGAGAATTTTAACAACAAATATAAATCATAAAGGCAAAGAAATTTGCATAGTCTGTTATTAAAAGCAGCCTTCCAAGAAAACTGTGTTCTCTTAACAAAGAGAGAGAACCAAATTTCCATCTGGTTTCAATGAACTTGGCCTGAAGGTTTATATAACTGTAATTGATCTTGTGGCTTCCCAGGTAGCACAGTGGTAAATAATCTGCATGGCAATGCAAGAGATGCAGCAGACTCAGGTTAGATCCCTGTGTTAGGAAGATCCCCCGGAAGAGGAAATGTCAACCCACTCCAGTATTCTTGCCTGGAAAATTCAATGGACAGAGAAACCTGGCAGTCTAAGGTTCATGGGGTGGCAAAGCGTCGGACACAACGAAGCACACACACACACAACTGATTATATAGGCTCTTGCTGAAACTTTAATAAGGAGTCTCAAATTGAACTTTTAAAAGAACTCTTAGGTCTGGGAAAGCCACACCAAGGGCTTGTAATAGATTTTGCTTTCCAGATCTAGGTGAATTCCTCCCTTTTTAAGGTCCCTAAAGTACCTTGAAATTTTAGGTACTTGTAAGTGAGATAGCCTTCCCAATTTACCTGATAAGCTGTTGGGAACCTAAGCAGTCCCTGTCTCTAGAAAGAACAGACAGAGAGGAAAAGAGAAATGTTTCAGTTTTGCTTACAAATATATAATTTTCCAAATTACTGTATAGTTACTTTGGGGGGAAGATTTCTGATACAGTTGGAAAACACAAATTTAAATCAGTAATTTTTCAGATGTTGATGTTTTTCAGTCACTAGTCACTCTTTGTGATCCCATGGACTGCAGCACGCCAGGCTTCCTGTCCCTCACCATTTCCCAGAGTTTGCCCAAGTTCAAGTCCATTGAATTGGTGATGCCATCCAACCATTTCATCCTCTGTCATCCTTTTCTCCTCCTGCCTTCAATCTTTCTCAGCATCAGAGTCTTTTCAAATGAGTCAGTTCTTCGCATCAGGTGGCCAAAGTATTGGAGTTTCAGCTTCAACATCAGTCCTTTCCAATGAATGTTCAGGACTGATTTCCTTTAGGATGGACTGGCTGTATGTCCTTGCTGTCCAAGGGACTCTCAAGAATCTTCTCCAACACCACAGTTCAAAAGCATCAATTCTTCAGTGCTCAGCTTTCTTTATAGTCCAAGTCTCACATCCATACTTGACTACTGGAAAGACCATATAGCCTTAACTATATGAACCTTTGTCAGCAAAGTGATGTCTTTGCTTTTTTAACACACTAATTTTGTCATAGCTTTCCTGCCAAAAAGTGATCATCTTCTAATTTTATTACTGCAGTCACTATCTGCTGTGATCTTAGAGCCCAAGAAGAGGAAATATGTCACTGCTTCCACCTTTTCCCCTTCTATTTGCCATGAAGTGATAGGACTGGATGCTATGATCTTAGTTTTCTTAATATTGAGTTTTAAGTCAGCTTTTTCACTCTCCTTCTTCACCCTCACTAAGAGGTTCTTCAGTTTCTCTTTGATTTCTGCCATTAGAGTGGTATCATCTGCATATCTGAGGTTGTTGATATTTCTCCCAGCAATCTTGCTCTCCCAGCCCAGCATTTTGCATTATGTGCTCTGCATTTAAAATAAACAGGGTGACAATAAAGAGCCTTGTACTCCTTTCTCAATCCTGAACCAGTCAGTTGTTCCATACTTTGTTCTAACTGTTGCTTCTTGACCTGCAGGCAGGTTTCTCAGGAAACAGGTAAGATGGTCTGTTATTCCCATTTCTTTAAGAGTTTTCCACAGTTTGTTATGATCCACACAGTCAAAAGCTTTAGCGTAATCAATGAAAACAGAGGTAGATGTTTTTCTGGAGTTCCCTTGCTTTCTCTATGATTCAGTGAATGTTGGCAATTCTGGTTCCTCTGGCCCTTTCTAAACCCAGCTTGAGCATCTGGAAGTTCTTGGTTCAAGTAATGCTGAAGCCTAGCATGAAGGATTTAGCGTATAACCTTACTAGCGTGGGAGATGAGTGCAACTGTCTGGTGGTTTGAACGTTCTGTAGTACTGCCCTTCTGGAATTGGAATGAAGACTGACCTTTTCCAGTCCTGTGGCTAATGCTTGGTTTTCCAAATTTACTAATATATTGAGTGAAGCACTTCAATAGCATCATTTTTTAGGATAGTTCTGCTGGAATTCCATCACTCCACTAGCTTTATTGGCAGCAGTGCTTCCTAAGGCCCACTTGACTTCATACTCCAGAATGTCTGGTTCTGGGTGAGTGACCACACCATCATGGTTATCTGGGTCATTAAGATCTTTTTTGTGCAGTTCTTCTGTATTCTTGCAGAAACCATAAAATGATAACCTTATTCATCAGTTCATTCAATCCTTTTGTTTATATCTTATGAAATCATCACGTTTTCTACTAGAATTCTCTGATATCTTACCCAGTTCAGCATTATAATCTGAAGGTCAGATACTTGTATTTAGCTAAAAGCCCTTCTTTAAATCTTCTTGAAGAGGAAGCATTTTTCAAAGGCATTAGAGTGAAAGCATGAGTGTTCTATGACTTCCCTGGTGGCTCAGGTGGTTAAGTGTCTGTCTACAATGTGGGAGACCCAGGTTCGATCCCTGAGTCGGGAAGATCCCCTGGAGAAGGAAATGGCAATCCACTCCAGTAGTCTTGCCTGGAAAATCCCATGGACAGAGTAGCCTGGTAGGCTACAGTACATGGGGTCACAAAGAGTCGGACATGACTGAGCAACTTCACTTTCACATGAGTGTTCTATAATGACAAAAAGTTTAAGGCATGTTTAAAATCTGATTACAATGCAATTGACAAAGTAACTTGGTTATTGCTGTGATATAAAACACTTGAAGATAATAACTAGAATTATGATTGACATTTTAGCAGGACATACAAGAATGTTAGGAGTTCCATATAATTTTTAGAGAATCTATTTTAGTAATAATATTTACCATATGACATAACCTTAGAAGATTTATTACTCATTTGATACTTCCCATGTAATTTACACAGTTTATTATGATTCACACAAAGGCTTTAGTGTAGTCAATGAAGCAGAAGTAGATTTTTTTTTTTACTTCCCTTGCTTTTTCTATGAACCAACAAATGTTGGCAATTTGATCTTTGGTTCCTCTGCCATTTCTAAATCCAGCTTGTACATCTGGAAGTTCTTGGTTCATGTACTGCTGAAGCCTAACTTAAAGGATTTTGGGCATAATCTTGCTAGCATGTGAGTTGAGTGCAATTATATGGTAGTCTCTAATATTCTTTGGCATTTAATTTCTTTGTGATTAGATTGAAAACTGACCTTTTCCAGTCCTGTTGTCATTGATGAGTTTTCCAAATTTCCTGGCATATTGAGTGCAGCACTTTCACCGCATCATCGTTTAGGGTTTGAAATAGCTCAACTGGAATTCCTTTACCTTCCCTAGCTTTGTTTGTGTTGTTAATGCTTCCTGAGGCCCACTTGACTTCATATTGCAGGATGTCTAACTCTAGGTGAGTAGTCATGCCATCGTGGTTATCCGGGTCATTAAGACCATTTTATAGTTCTTCTGTATATTCTTTCCATCTCTTCTGCTTCTGTTAGGCCTTTGCCATTTCTGTCTTTTATTGTGCCCATCTTTGCATGAAATATTCCCTTGGCATCTCCAATTTTCTTGACTAGATCGCTAGTCTTTCCCATTCTATCATTTTCTCTGTTTCTTTGTTTTGTTTTCCTTGCTTTTCTCTGGAACTCTGCATTCAGTTGGTTATATCTTTCCCTTTCTCTTTTGCCTTTCACTTCTCTTTTCTCAGCTATTTGTAAGGCCTCCTCAGACAACAACTTTGCCTTCTTGCATTTCTTTTTCTTGGGGATGCTTTTGATCACGGAGAAGGCGAAGGCACCCCACTCCAGTACTCTTGCCTGGAAAATCCCATGGACAGAGGAGCCTGGTAGGCTACAGTCCATGGGGTCGTGAAGAGTCAGACACGACTGAGCGACTTCACTTTCACTTTTCACTTTCATGCATTGGAGAAGGAAATGGCAACCCACTCCAGTGTTCTTGCCTGGAGAATCCCAGGGACAGGGGATCCTGGTGGGCTGCCGTCTATGGGGTCGCACAGAGTCAGACACGACTGAAGGGACTTAGCAGCAGCAGCAGCAGCTTTTGATCACCACCTCCTGTAAAATGTTACAAAACTCTGTCCATAGTTCTTCAGACACTCTGTCTACCAGATCTAATCCCTTGAATCTATTTGTCACCTCCATGTGTAAACGTAAGGGTTTTGATTTAGGTTATACCTGAATGGCCTATTGGTTTTCCCTACTGTCTTCAATTTAAATCTGAGTTTTACAATAAGGAGATGATGATCCGAGCTATAGTCAGCTCCAGGTCTTGTTTTTGCTGACTGTATAGAGCATCTCCATCTTTGGCTGCAAAGAATATAATCAATCTGATTATAGTATTGACCATCTGGTGATGTCCATGTGTTGAGTTTTCTCTTGCGTTGTTGGAAGAGGGTGTTTGCCATGACTAGTGATAATGAAGGTAGGGAAGCCTGGTGTGCTGCAGTTGATGGGGTCTCAGAGTCAGATATGACTTAGTGACTGAAGAACAATAACAACATGTAATTTAACCTGCCAATCTATTGAATTTAATATTTCCCTTTGTGGTGTTTCAGGGACCCTCTGAAGCATCCCAAAGTAAGCTAAATGTCAAAGAAGCTTCATTACGATTTGACTTGAGAAGTTTTATCGTAAAAATAACTAAAAGGGTTTAGAACAGTCAGTCAGATAGGATCACAGGTCACTGTGAGACAGCTATCCATTGAGGTAAAGTAACAATACAAGATTTAAAAGGCAGATACAGAGCAGATTACTTAAAAGGTAAAGAACTTAAAATCTGTTATCAAAGGCAGTTCAATATTTTAAAAAATATTGTCCTCTTAATGGAGGTAAAAGCCCAAATTCAAGTTTTGTACCACCTTATTTTTCAAAATTTATTTTCTCAATTAAACTTATTTTAAACTTTGCCTATCCTGGCCATGCACAAAACTCTTAGGGTCCCTTTTCTACAAACATTTTTATCACTTTCTATACCATCACTTCGGAGAAGGCAATGGCACCCCACTCCAGTACTCTTGCCTGGAAAATCCCATGGACAGAGGAGCCTGGTAGGCTGCAGTCCATGGGGTCGCTAAGACTGAGCGACTTCACTTTCACTTTTCACTTTCATGCATTGGAGAAGGAAATGGCAACCCACTCCAGTGTTCTTGCCTGGAGAATCCCAGGGACGGGGGAGCCTGGTGGGCTGCCGTCTATGGGGTCGCACAGAGTCAGACACGACTGAAGCAACTTAGCAGCAGCAGCATATAATACATTGGTAAACATAAACCCAAATAATAATTTCTTAAAAAATGTTCTTCTTACAGAAAATAGTGTGGCACCAGCCACATTTATTAATGTGTTTTTGTTTCTTTGTAAAAGGAAGCCAGTGTCCAGTAATTAATGTTTCAGTATCTTATTTAGCAATTGTCTCATTTTTCAATAAACTTCCTTCATGTAAATTTATTTAGCACAGCTCTAAATTTTAAGTTGTTAAATACTTGAAGAGATTATTCTTAAGTAGACATTCCTGCTGCTGCTGCTAAGTCGCTTCAATCCTGTCTGACTCTTGCAGCCCACCAGGCTCCACCTTCCCTGGGATTCTCCAGGCAAGAACACTGGAGTGGGTTGCCATTTCCTTCTCCAATGCATGAAAGTGAAAAGTGAAAGTGAAGTCACTCAGTCGTGTCCGACTCTTCGAGACACCATGGACTACAGCTTACCAGGCTCCTCCATCCATGGGATTTCCCAGGCAAGAGTACTGGAGTGGGGTGCCATCACCTTCTCCAAGACATTCCTAGACTTCCCAAAAAGTTCACCTAAAGCTCTTATTTGTATTTTTTTCCTTAAAATTTCTTCATATCAAGTTACTTTCCCTTGCTGACAAATTTGTAGCAGATAAAACAAGATTTTATTTAGCTTATATTAAACCTTGGCATAATAAGATGTGTTATACTTAAGGTTGATGATTCTAAGGTATGTCTATACTAATTAGATTAACAAACTTACACAGTCATATTCAATATTTCCCAGTTCACATGAACCTGAAATTTATTTAGCTTAGTTTCTCTTGTATTTAGAATTTGTTGATTTGTAAGCACTTACATTTCTTTAAGCAAGTTAAATAGAGCTCCTTTACAAATTAACTGCTTGAACCTGCTCCTTTGTGACTCAAGGATGCCTGGAAGATTTTAACTTTTCTACAAAGGAGAGGCAGGGGACACAAAAGGGCCTTTACATTATACTAGGTGGTGTCAGCGCCGAGCGCTGGAGGAATAGGGTTATGCTTGGTTTCAACTTCAGATTCAAAAGTGTCCAAATTTTCTGCCATTTTCATTGTGTGTGAACATAGCAACTAAATAAGTACTTAAGAATTTTGGCTACTTTATTATGTGGTGGGAAATGAATAGAACTATAGTGTGCGTGTGTGTATCTGTGTGTGATGGGGGGTGGATTCTGTGCAGAAACACACATGAAACTAACAGAAAAAATAAGTCATAAAGTATGGAGTAGCAAAGGCATGAAAGCTTACCAAGTATGTCACATTTTTATAGGGTTTTAGAGTTTGAAATGCACTTTACAATTTTTTTAACAGATGAACTAATGCCCAAAGAGGTCTTTTTTTTTTTTTTTTTCTCCATATGTTCTATATCACATATGGTAGCTAAGTGAAAAGAACCAAACCCAGAATCTGGAAGCCTTGACAGCTTGGCTGAGCTCTTTCTGTCTCACCAAGGTGCTCTCCTGAAGCTTTTTCCTACCTCAAAATGTTTCAGGGAAGTATAAGCTGCGAAGTTTTTGCCTCTCCCTGTCCACTAGCTTTAAGTCATTGTATGAGACTGAGGTAAACAAAGGCAGGCTGGACTTGGAAAGACAGTAACCATTTCTCCTTTCCTTAGCTCACTGATTTCAGAAGCCCATGCCATGTTAGTTTTCTTGTTCCTCCATTCACTTGCAAACCACAAGCTTTATGTGTTCAAATAAATACAATTTTGATGATGTTTCCCACTCTGAACCTAAAAAGTGTCATTCACCTTGGTTGACTTCAAATTAGGATGGTCAAGTAGTTATTATGGGCTGATCAACTCCTTTTCTCCTTTGCTTTTCGCTTCTGTTCTTTTCACACACATTTGTAAGGCCTCCTTAGAAGCAATTTTGCTTTTTTGCATTTCTTTTCCAGGGGATGGTCTTAATCCCCATCTCCTGTACAATGTCACGAACCTCCGTCTATATAGTTCATCAGGCACTCTGTCTATCAGATCTAGTCACTTAAATCTATTTCTCCCTTCCACTGCATAATCATAAGGGATTTGATTTTGGTCATACCTTAATGGTCTAGTGGTTTTCCCTACTTTCTTCAATTTAAGTCTGAATTTGGCAATAAGGAGTTCATGATCTGAGCCACAGTCAGCTCCCGGTCTTGTTTTTGCTGACTGTATAGAGCTTCTCCATCTTTGGCTGCAGAGAATATAATCAATCTGATTTCAGTGTTGACCAGATGGTGATGTCCATGTGTAGAATCTTCTCTTGTGTTGTTGGAAGAGAGTGTTTGCTATGACCAGTGTGTTCTCTTGGCAAAATTCTATTAGCCGTTGGCCTGCTTCATTTTGTACTCCAAGGCCAAATTTGCCTGTTACTCCAGGTGTTTCCTGACTACCTACTTTTGCGTTCCAGTCCCCTAATAATGAAAAGGACATCTTTTTTGGGTGTTAGTTCTAAAAGGTCTTGTAGGTCTTCATAGTACCATTCAACTTCAGCTTCTTCAGCATTACTGGTTGGGGCATAGGCTTGGATTACTGTGATACTGAATGGTTTGCCTTGGAAACTAACAGAGATCATTCTGTCGTTTTTGAGATTGCATCCAAGTACTGCATTTCAGACTCTTGTTGACCAAGATGGCTACTCCATTTCTTCTAAGGGATTCCTGCCCACAGTAGTAGATATAATGGTCATCTGAGTTAAATTCACCCATTCCAGTCCATTTTAGTTCGCTGATTCCTAGAATGTCGACGTTCACTCTTGCCATCTCCTGTTTGACCACTTCCAATTTGCCTTGATTCATGGACCTAACATTCCAGGTTCCTATGCAATATTGCTCTTTACAGCACTGGACCTTGCTTCTATCACCAGTCACATCCACGAATGGATATTGTTTTTGCTTTGGCTCCATCCCTTCATTCTTTCTGGAGTTATTTCTCCACTGATCTCCAGTAGCATATTGGGCACCTACTGACCTGGGGAGTTCCTCTTTCAGTATCCTATCGTTTTGCCTTTTCATACTGTTCATGGGGTTCTCAAGGCAAGAATACTGAAGTGGTTTGCCATTCTCTTGTCCAGTGGACCACATTCTGTCAGACCTCTCCACCATGACCCGTCCGTCTTGAGGAGCCCCATATGGCATGGCTGAGTTTCATTGAGTTAGACAAGGCTGTGGTCTGTGTGATCAGACTGGGTAGTTTTCTGTGATTATGGTTTCAGTGTGTTTACCCTCTGATGCCCTCTCACAACACCTACTGTCTTACTTGGGTTTCTCTTATCTTGGACGCGGGATATCTCTCCATGGCTGCTCCAGCAAAGCACAGCCGCTGCTCCTTACCTTGAGTGAGGGGTATCTCCTTACAGTTGCCCCTGCTGACCTTGAACGTGGAGTAGCTCCTCTTAGCCCTCCTGTGCCCAGGCAGCCACCGCTCCTTGGAGAAAAGGAAAGATATTCCCATCTGAATGCAGAGTTCCAAAGAATATGAAGGAGAGATAAAAAAGCCTTCCTCAGTGATCAATGCAAAGAAATAGAGAAAAACAACAGAATGGGAAAGACTAGAGATCTCTTCAAGAAAATCAGAGATACCAAGGGAACATTTCGTGCAAAGATGGGCTTGATAAAGAAATGGTATGGACCTAACAGAAGCAGAAGATATTAGGAAGAGGTGGCAAGAAAACACAGAAGAACTGTACAAAAAAGATCTTCACGACCCAGATAATCACGATGGTGTGATCACTTACCAAGAGCCAGACATCCTGGAATGTGAAGTCAAGTGGGCCTTAGGAAGCATCACTATGAACAAAGCTAGTGGAGGTGATCGAATTCCAGTGGAGCTATTTCAAATCCTGAAAGATGATGCTATAAAAGTGCTGCATTCAATATGCCAGCAAATTTGGAAAACTCAGCAGTGGCCACAGGACTGGAAAAGGTCAGTTTACATTCCAATCACAAAGAAAGGCAATGCCAAAGAATGCTCAAACTACCGCACATTTGCACTCATCTCACATGCTAGTAAAGTAATGCTCAAAATTCTCCAAGCCAGGCTTTGACAGTACATGAACCATGAACTTCCAGATGTTCAAGCTGGTTTTAGAAAAGGCGGAGGAACCATAGATCAAATTCCCAACATCTGCTGGATCATGGAAAAAGCAAGAGAGTTCCAGAAAAACATCTATTTCTGCTTTATTGACTATGTCAAAGCCTTTGACTGTGTGGGTCACAATAAACTGTGGAAAATTCTGAAAGAGATGGGAATACCAGACCATCTGACCTGTCTTTTGAGAAACCTGTATCCAGGTCAGGAAGCAACAGTTAGAAGTGAACATGGAACAACAGACTGGTTCCAAATAGGAAAAGGAGTTCGTCAAGGCTGTATATTGTCACCCTGCTTATTTAACTTATATCCAGAGTATATCATGAGAAACGCTGGGCTGGAAGAAGCATAAGCTGGAATCAATGTTGCCGGGAGAAATATCAATAACCTCAGATATGCTGATGACACCACCCTTACGGCAGAAAGTGAAGAGGACCTAAAAAGCCTCTTGATGAAAGTGAAGGAGGAGAGTGAAAAAGTTGGCTTAAAGCTCAACATTCAGAAAATTAAGATCATGGCATCTGGTACCATCACTTCATGGGAAATGTGGAAACAATGGAAACAGTGTCAGGCTTTATTTTTTTGGGCTCCAAAATCACTGCAGATGGTGATTGCAGCCATGAAATTAAAAGAGCTACTCCTTGGAGAGAAAGTTATGACCAACCTAGATAGCATATTTAAAACCAGAGACATTACTTTGCCAAGAAAGGTCCGTCTAGTCAAGGCTATGGTTTTTCCCGTGGTTATGTATGGATGTGAGAGTAGGATGGTGCAGAAAGCTGAGCACTGAAAAATTGATGCTTTTGAACTGTGGTGTTGGAGAAGACTCTTGAGAGTCCCTTGGACTGCAAGGAGATACAACCAGTCCACCCTAAAGGAGATCAGTCCTGGGTGTTCATTGGAAGGACTGATGTTGAAGCTGAAACTCCAATACTTTGGCCACCTCATGCGAAGAGTTGACTCATTGGAAAAAACCATAATGCTCTGAAGGATTGGGGGCAGGAGGAGAAGGGGACGACAGAGGATGAGCTGGCTGGATGGCATCACCGACTCTATGGACATGAGTTTGGGTAGACTCTGGGAGTTGGTGATGGACAGGGAGGCCTGGCGTGCTGAGATTCATGGGGTTGCCAAGAGTCGGACACCACTGAGTGACTGAACTGAACTGAACTGATCAATTCCTACTTAAAAGAGAGAAGGTGCTCAATCAAAGGCAGCTGTTCTTGATGCTGTGCTTGCTGTCAACATTGTTACTACCAGGAGAACATGCACACCAGTCTTTGTGTTTTCAGCATATTCATTAATGATTCTAATGGTTGTTGAAATCATCTGTCACCTGTACCACAATTACTGTCCTATCTATCTTCTCTTTAAGCCTTCTGGGACTTCTATTTTCTACATAGAAACTCAGCTATCCCATCCTTGGGTTCTCACAACGTGACTTGGCTCTAAATTTCTCTTTTAATTAATATTCTATCTCACTCTATTATTACTCTCATCCTTCGTTAATACAAAGGATAAAATTAAAAATAAATGTATGCTATATATATATGTGTGTGTGTGTGTGTGTATATATTTGTATTGAAGTATAAAGGGCTTCTTTTTTTCTTTTTGCTAAGAAAAATTGCTTAAGGAAATTTTTGGCTGGAAATAGTGTGGAAATAGCAAGTTCTATTTTTATCCTAATTTAAAATTTCATTTCAACTCCTGCTCCATCTGGAAACCTGAGTCATTTTGAGACTAAGAAGGAATAAAAAGAAAGAATTTGAAATTGAAGACAAAGCAAAAAATTGTGCCTGTTTGAAAAAGATAAGACAATTCAGTAAGAGCTTTTTCTTCAAAAGATGTATTAGTAGATATCATATTCAGAAATGAAGCACGTAAGAATCCTTAACATTGTAAATCGTTTCTCACTGTGAAATCCTTCCACTACTAAAGCCAAGTTCAGGTACTTATTGGTGCATCAAGACAGAATGAAAAAAATAGGTTTTAGAATTAGATTCGGATTTGAATTTTAGTAGTTTTGTGATTGTTTTGGTTTCGCTTGGTTTTGTTCTTTATACTTTTCTTTTTTATGGTTTACATTAGAAACCGACACTCGAGCAGCTGATTCATGACATAATCTAGGAATTCATGAGATGAGGAACCAGGAGAGGATGTAAGAGGCTGTGTACGTGTTGGGTGGAGAACATCCCTACTTTCAGCCAAAGAGATTTCCCTGAGGCTTGCTGGATGATGAAAGATCTGAAATAATTTAAGCCTTATCTTTCCTAATGCTCATAGCTAACTCTTCAGGGATGTTTACTCTTTATTTAGCAAATGGAAACTGCTTGCTACCTTAGCTGGCACCATTTCATCAAACAGCATTCCACAGCATTGTCTATGATTCAGGTTTTTTTCCATTGGTGTATCAGCCTGAACTTTCCTCTTTATAGTGGGACATCCTACTGTATTCAGTCAGGGCTCGAGTCATCAAACAAGATGGATGAGTTTCTTGGCCTGAGCAACTCCAGATGCCTTGGAAATTCTCACTTAGGAGATTGGGAAAGTTATATAAAATCATTCTCTGAAAAAGCAGTAAGTGAAACTTGTCTTGAAATTGAAACCTGTTTTCCATGGAGACTCAAATGTTAAAAAACCAGCAATTATCAGACAATGAATTTTTTAAGATCGGAGGTCTTATCATATTCTTTCTGATTTCTCCATTGCCAAGTAAAGTGCCTGAAACGCTGTCAAACTACACAGACACATATGCACACAAAATCAATATTTATACATTGTACTATATAGCATACATAATATATACGTATCTATTATACTATATTAAATATAGCAAATTATCAGTATATAACATATTAGTAAATTAATACAAATTTACTTAGCTTAGGGGAAGGGGATATTATGAGGTTTTTTCATCTGGTAATATCTCTTTAGATGTACCAGCCTAGGCACTGACTCCTTTATAAACTTGCCCTTAACCTGAGTGAGGTCGGGTATTTGGTTCTTATCCTCCTACATACTTCTCCCCATGTTGCTTTGTATATTGTCTCTTTCTCTAGCTACCTGTGAAAACCAAACCAAACCAAAAAGCAGCAAGAAATTTGAAGATAAGGACTGGCCCTTTTCTATCAGTACTAAGTTCTTAACATACTTGGTACATAGAAGGCAGTCAATGATGTTTTCTAAATGAGTGAGGAGGATAACATCCTTTTGCTGTATTTTGGATTCATTTCATATATAAAAGTCAAAACCTGCCTTTACTCATGTAGGTTCTCAGTGCCAAAACCAACAAACCAAGCCTTGAGCCAGAGAATCTGAATTGGATGGTGTAAGACCAGGATTAAAAATGGGAAACCGGAAGAGGAAGTATCTCATTGATTTCTGTATGAACACGTTACAGTTAGGTGTTGAGTGCAGTGAATGTGCTGATTGTTCTTCACTGGTGGAGTGTGTATGTGGTAGCTTGTCAAATGAAGAAAATAAGTTGAATTGTAAAGGGAAAAATACCTCCTCACTCCCTCCTCTGCCAGAGCTGCCCAAGAAATCCAGGAGATTTGGTGATGCTTAGTCTCAGGAATATTAAGACCCTTTTATTTCAATTAGGTTGATAGATGAAATAGAGTTCTCTGGTGATCCATTTGATATTGAGCAATATAGGCTTTAATACCAAATCCCTTCCATTATGGCTTCTGGGGTGGTGGTTAATGGTTTTAAGTAGGAAGTATCATGCCATACTACATAATGGAAAATTTATTTTGGTCTAGTTTCCAAGCAGGAAGTAATCCTTCCCATCAAAATGTGCTTAAGATGCTTCTCTTATGGCCAAGACACTGACACAATACTGGTTAGCCTAGAGAGAACTGCCCCCCGCCCCTTACACAAACACACACACACACACACACACACATGAGACAACAACAAACCACTCACATAAAAGACTCAGGCTAGATAGGCACCTACTGCCTGACACAGCCTTTCTTAAAGATTAGTGCTTAGGCAGGAAACTAGCACAGGAAGGCTTCCATGGAAATTGATCAATAGACTTGCTGCTTAAAGGCTGCACTTGAGTCAGTAAAACATAGACAAACAATGAAGAATTTGGTAAGGACTCCAAAAAAATGGACATGTAAAACAGCACAGAACAAGATAATATGGGGTACAGAAGAGGGTCCCCAAGTCATGGAAGAAAAACATAGTTTTAATTAAAATTGTTTCCTAGGCCACCCTGGTTAGAGTTGTTATTAGTTCCTTAGAGAGGAACTAATTATTTATTAGTTCCATAAGAGATCATACTCTTATGATCTGGAGATTGACATGTATCTTGTAGAATTTATTGTACATATAATATGTAAACTTGTATATATATGTAAACATGTATTTCTATATATGTATTCATTTATGTATAGTGTTGTTGCTGTTGAGTTGCTCAGTTGTGTCCTACTCTTTGTGACTCCATAGATTGCAGCATGCCAAGCTCCCATGTCCTTCACCATCTCCTGAAGTTTGCTCAGATTCATGTCCATTGAGTCGGTGATACCATCCAACCATATCATCCTCTGCCACCCCTTTCTTCTTTTGCCTTCAATCTTTCCCAGCACCAAGGTCTTCTGTGCAGAATTCTTTACAGAGTAGACATTTACCAGTCTTAACAGAGACTTGTTGTCTTCATAAATTCCAAGTTTAAAACCATATTTATGTATCATGTCTGTTTATTTTCTATCATATATCATCTATGTGGAGAAGGAAATGGCAACTCACTCCAGTATTCTTGCCTGGGAAATCCCATGGACAGAAGTGCCTGGTGGACAACAGTTCATGGGATTGCAAAAGAATATGACACAATTTAGCAACTAAATAACAATTCAGTCATCTATTTATGTAGTATCTTCAAGTCAACTGGGCCTTATTTGTCATAACAGTAAATACTCTGAAATCCACAGTAGACAAAATCAGTTGTGCAGTTGTGAATTCTGGCACATGGAATATTTCTGATTAAATATGCTACACCATACATTATCACAAGCATAAAAGCCATGGCAAAGAGTGTATTGGCTTCCCTGGTGGCTCAAATGGTAAAGAATTCACCTGCAGTGCGGGAGACCTGGGTTCAGTCCCTGGGTTGGGAAGATCCCCTGGAGGAGGACATGGCAACCCACTCCAGTATTCTTGCCTGGAGAATTCCCGTGGACAGAGGAGCCTGGTGGGCTACAGTCCATGGGGTTGCAAAGAGTCAGACATGAATGAGTAACTAAGCATGGCTTGGTGTATAGAGGGCATGTGGTAGGGAGTGCAGACCTCAGTAATACAGGATTTTGGAGAAATCTGATGTCCATATAATACTCTCTCACAGATTTCAATATGCATCCCACGCGGTTTACACAGCAACTACTGGATAAATTTCAGCACCAAGAGTGGAAAAAGTGTTTTGGAGTCCAATACCTGGGGATTCAATCCCTGTTCTACCAGTGTGGGCAAATGATTCATGCTCTCGAATGTCAGTGTCATTATTTGTATATATGGTGATGTCAACACAGGGCTGCTTGTTATTCTAATGTAACTGTGCACAGAGAAGGCACATCCTAGGTGCCCAATTTGTTTTAGTGTGATTCAGTCAATGACTGAACCATAGCCAAGTTTCTATGTATCTAATTCATTCTGAATTCAAAAGAACTGTGAATACAAAGTTGCTTAATCAGTCATAACTTGTATGCTGTTTCTAATCTGAAAAATATAGAAAACATTTTTTTACTTGTTTTTCTGAAATTCCTCATTTGTCAGCTCTTGAATCAGACTACCAGATCCATTCAAAAGTTTGGTCTGCTGTCACTTGTTCACATTTAAAAATTTCTAACATTTATGTAATGCTCATACCTCAACTTTTACCACTCTCTCAAGAAAGAATTCCCTCTTTTCTCTGGTCAAACAATAATTTCCAACCTGTCTTCTCAACTATTTTAGCTCCTTTAGATCTGTGTCTGCTGATGCTCTGTATTCTAGCATTCACTTGGGTTTCTGTCTCCCTATATGTACGGTTTAAATCCAGTTGGGCAGCAAATTATTTGACAGCTGTGCCTTTTTTTAAATACCTCTCAAAGCTCTTAGCACAGTAGTTGGCTGAGAGTAAATATTCAGCATAGATTTGCTAATTGAACTTAATTTAAAAAATTCATTCCAAGTATCTGAGCCAGTGTCAGGCCATAAATACAGAAGCTTCATGTGTTCAGTGTTCATTTCCTTCTTGTAGGATCCTGACATGTCAATTCTGAGAGTGTGTAGCCAAAAGATACCAATGATGACTCATTAATTTAGAGTTCTGAAAGTCTTCCCTACTGCCACTTGTCCTAACCTGAAAGGTATTCATTTTGGAAACTGTTTCGTGGAAAGAAGTCCTGGAATGTATTCTTTTATTTTTTCTTTTGGAAGGAACAGACTGGATTCTACTTTACTTCTGTCACTGTTTTGTTCTGTGACCTTGTGTATGTCTCCTTCTTTCTCGGGACCTCATTTTCTCCTCTGTGGAATTAGTTGACCGAACTACCCATACTGGGTAGTTCTTTATAGCTCTCTTCTTTTAATATGTCTCTTGCTCTTTTCTTGGTTCCAAGTTTAATTTCTTTATTTAAAAAATTGCATTGAAATATAGTTGATTTACAATGCTGTGTTGGTTTCAGCTATACAATAAAGTCATTCAGTTACACATATATATACAAATATTTATATTCCATTTTTTAAACATTCTCTCTTCCATTATAGTTTATTACAAGATATTGAGTATAGTTCCTAGTGCTTGGAATATATTCTTCTTGAGATAAGCATGTCATACTTTAAAGATATGTTTAGAAGGTTGAAATAGTCAGGATATTTGAGAGCCTAACCTTGGTTAAAGGCAGAAGGAGCTGGATTATATTTGGAACAGTTCCTCATTTAAGGAAATATTTACTGAATTGAGTAAGCAGAGGCAATTCCAATTAAAATTTGGAGAGGAATCAGGAGAAGGAACAAATCAGAGAAGCAGGAAGGAAATAGTCTGCCTTTTCAGTAGTCAATTTTAAATTCTGTGCTGGTGTTTATGCCTTTCAGACATGATAAAGAGAAGAGTTATGGGTAGAATGAATCAATTTCTTCTAGGGTCAGTTTATTATTCTTCTCTGAATCACAGCATCCTAGACAGAGCCACAAAACATTGCAGTATTGAAAAATTATTCCCATGTGACTCGGTGACTCTTCTTCAGAGATATCTGGGCCAAGTTAAATTTGATAACTCAGTGAGAAATATTGCTGCAATTAGTGTGGTAGTAAAAAAAAAAAAATGGGTTATAAGACAGTATCTCTAGGCCCAGGTCCCCACTCCACTGTCATCCAGTCATTAATGGTGTGATACACCTTTCAAAGGTTTTTTTTTTTCCTTTTTAAATTTATTTAGTTTTTGGTTGTTCTGGGTCTTTGTTGCTAAATGTGGGTTTTCTCTGGTTATGGTGACCAGGGGCTACTCTCTGTGTTACACAGTTTTCCCATTGCAGTGGTTTCTCTTATTGTGGAGCTAGGCTCTAGGCACACAGGCTTCAGTAGTTGTTGCTCCCAGGCTCTACAGTGTGGAGCACAGTAGCTGGAGCACAGAGGCTTTGGTTGCTCTGCAGCATGTAGAATCTTCCCAGACCAGGGATTAAACCCATGTCCCCTGCATCGGCAGGTGGGTTCTTATCCACTGTGTGTGTTAGTTGCTCAGTCGTGTCCGGCTCTTTGCAACTCCATGGGGTGTAGGCTGCTAGGCTCCTCCATCCATGTGATTTTCCAAGCAAGAATACTGGAGTGGGTTGTCATTTCCTTCTCCCTTATCCACTGTATGACCAGGGAAGTCCTCAAGTTCTCTTATCCTTAGCATCTTCTTTCAGAAATGAGGATGTTCAATAGGCTTTTCCCCTAATTAAAAAAAAAAAAAACAACTTTGATTCTTAGAAATTTTTTCTTCAAAATACTTTACCTACTTTTATTTGAAAGAACATCAGATGAATTACACCCTATGGTAAATATTTTAAAAATCATTCTTTTCTAGGATTTCATAATTGATTTCGTCTTGACAACCTCTCTCAGAAGGGTGAAGAGAGAAGCACTTATGGAACACTTCTTAGCCAAAACTTTACATCTCTTTCATTCTCAGAAAAGCATTATGAAGTGGAAATTTTCTCTAATTTTACCACGAAGGAAATGAAGAATATGCTGATGGCCACTGAGCAGATAAGAACTGCCTCTCTCAGGTCTGTCTGATTTAAAAACGCTTATTCCTTCTAGCACATAATTCTGATATTATGTGTGGGGCTGCAGGGGAAGAGGTGAGTGGAGAAGGCAGGTATTCCATTTAACAGATGGAAAGATTGAGTACAGCGAACCAGGAGACTTCCTCAATTTTGCAATAAATCAGTATTTTTGATTCCAGGATGAAAACTTCAGGTTTTTGGAATAGAGTGTAAGCTCAGACTGGAGGACAGGGTGCAATAAAATATCTTTTTATGATAATTTTATTTCTATTTGATGCCAGCATTGAATTTTCAGAGTTTCAAAATGGTGAGATATAAAAGAATTAAGCTTGTTGTGTTGACATTTTAAAAATTAAATTCTAGTAATACACTTGGTGTTTTCTAGAGATTATCTTCGAATGAACACATTTTATGCCCTAGAAATCCATGAAACTATTTTTTCCAAACCTTGCATCCCAGTCTCCCTAATCTACTGCCTCACACATATACATTTGGAGTATAATAGGGCTTAATCTTGAACTTTATTTTTTCCTTACAAAAAGTAATTATCTGGAAATAATTTGTAATACTGCCCAGTTCCGTAGTTGTTCTTGTTTTAGGAAATAGTTTTTTCCCCTTTTAACTTCCCTTGTTTTCTTCTTTTAATCCTCTGTGTTTGTATTGGCTTTTAGCCCTGTGCATTGGGCCTAGTGCCAAGTGAGAGTCAGCACTTAGCCTAGAAGTATCATTTTCCAACACACAGAATCAGGAGGAAAACCCCGCCTCTCACACCCACTACTAATTAGCATACTACTCTACAAAACTGACTAGTTGCACCATGTGCTCATCACTCCTGAATTTCTGCTTTCCACAGCTCTCATTCCTGCAGACAATGAGTTTGAGCCACATGGAGAATATGCCTTTAAGCCATTCAAGTCTTCAAGGAGCACAGAGACCATCCTGGAAACAATGGCTCCTCTACTCAACAGTAATTATTGTGCTATTACTTTGCTCCTTCAGTGCACTAATCTTTACTTTTCTTCCACTCAAGGTAAGGAGACAACAGAATCTAAGGTTACAATTTATTGTACTCCTCTTTTCTTTTGTTAAGTCTAGTTGTTAGCATTGTCACTCAATATTTTTAGAGCTTTGAAAGAAAGAGACAAGTAAGGTAAGTAATAGATGGTGTAGTCTATCTTTGAGAAGAGAAATGCACTGAACTAGGAGTAAGAAGATACGAATTCTGGGTTTAGGTCTCTCAATAACTAGCTGTATGCATTTGAAAGACATTTAATCTTTCTGGTTCTCAGCTTCTTCATCTGAAAAGTAGTGGTAGGGAAATGGATTTGTTCATCATCATGTCCCTTCTAGCCATAAAATACAGTGATTAATACTTTATCTAAGTGTGGTATAGAACATAAAGGGAGTCAAGAGGGGGGCAATGACTTCGGGCTAGGTTGATCAGGGAAGGCTTCACAGAGGAAGGAGGAAGTACTTTCTTTTTTGGGAAGCCCCTGATGCTTATCGGGAATTTCCCACTGAGCTCTACTCCAAATTATGGGTCTAGGGGAGAGAATGGAGATCCATTAGATTCTTAGTAAAAGTTTTTTTCTGACTGTTGTTTACATAGTGTTGATCAGAAAGAACATAAATGCCTTATTTAATTTAGGATTTAGCCAATTCCTGGGTACATCTGAAAACAGTGACTGCAGAAACATTTTTCTAAGGGACAGATTGACCAGTTAAGATTTCAAAGATATGGTTCTACTACTAAAGATATTTGAAAGCAACTGAGAAAAGATACAGGAGGAAACAGTACAGAGAAGATGCTGATGTTAACCTAGGGCAAGCAGAGCTTTGGCCAAGTTTTTACACAGTAGCCCATTAATTTGTATTTTGTAACTGTACACAATGGTGTACAAGAAAGGAATTTGTGACCACATCCCCCAGTGTCTCAAGGAATGTTTCAAGCAGACCTCTGAACTCTCTGGACAGTGAAGCTTTGAGCAGGGGGAAGAAAAGTCATTAGGAATTCTTTGTTTCAATTTCTGAAGAAAGGGAAGGGTGAGAATAGCAACAACTTAAATTTGGAAGTGCCTTTTCCTTCTCAAAACCACTCCACATGCTATTAGCCTGATGACATTGAAAAACATAGGGTAGGTTTTCCGTGTCATCAGTTCCTGCATGTGACTGGGGACTCTGCCTGGGAGAGAAGAGAAGTGTCTTTCTCAGAGGCACACAGCTGCTCTTGCAAAGGGAAGGAGGAGGTCTCATACTCCCAGAGGCATTTAGGACACCTCTTGCCAACGTTGAACTTGATGAGTCCCCTGTGTCTGAGCTCTTATTCTGGGATTCCCTCTCCTAGACAACATGCAGCTACCCAGTGAAAGGTTCTGCTTCTAAAGAAACAGCCCAGAGTTTGTTCCAAATTTGGGGAATTTTGAAAAGTTTTCAGGATATTGTCCTGACAGGGTGCCATGGAGGCTTTGTTCCCATGGGAAAAGCCAATGACTGGCTGATGGTACAATGATATTAGCTTCCATATTCCACTTTCCCGCACTTCTCTTTCCCTGTTGGCCACAGGTTAGTATTTTTGGAAAAGACGACTGAATGACTGTGGGTGATGAGTCATTACTAGGTAGCCACTTCCACCTCCTTATAATGCTCTATGACCTTGGAGTTTACATTGTTTTCATCTCCACTCTGGTTATTGTATACAAAATCCCACTTTCCAACCTCTCTAGGCACTAATTCAAAAAGTGTTAGACAGGAAGACTCAGATCTTTTTAAACCAACAAAAACTTCCGTGGGAGGATTCTTTTTTCCTTTCTTCCCTCTCTTTCAGAAGACATCTCACTGAAAGAATCAGTTATGAGCCCAAGGAGATGGTTCCCCCACCCCCTACATGAAAATAACCTTACAGAAATTATCTCTTAAGAAACCTAATGTTCACCCATCCAGGTTCGATGGATGAGACAGGTGCTCAGGGCTGGTGCACTGGGATGGCCCTGAGGGATGGGATGGGGAGGGAGGTGGGAGGGGGATTCAGGATGGGGAACACATGTACACTCATGGCTGATTCATGTCAATGTATGGCAAAAACCACTACAATATTGTAAAGTAATTAGCCTCCAATTAAAATAAATAATTTAAAAAATAAAAAATACCTTCACAGCAAAAAAAAAAAAAAGAAGAAACCAAATGTTCAGGAGAGTCCCCTGCTTCAGTGAAACGAAGGATACTTTCAAAAGGGGAAGTTTTGCATGTATTTATAAGCATAGTAGATTCTATTTCCAAATGATTATTTGATTAGAGTTGGTTTGGAGAAATAATTATTAAGTTTACTTATTAACCCAATTACATAAATCTGAGCTTAAATCAAAATGGGGTTACAAGAGCCACTGATCCTTCTAAGCAAAGATGAATTAACTAAACAGGACTCATATACTGCTTTATAAGTGGATATTTACTCCTTCCAAACATCACCAGGATTAGAAATACAAACTGCTCTGGAGCCGTAGGGGTGAGACTTTTGACTCAGACAGGCTGTTTGGATCTCAGCCTGGCCTTTTTTCAGCTGCGTGACCTTGGGCTAGTTACATAATCCTCCTACTTCTCATTTCCTCTTCTGCAAATGAAAATGTTATCTCATAGAGTTGTGGTAAGAATTAAGAGACAGTACAATCCTGACCCATAGTAGGCTCTTAGTAGATAGTAGTGATTCATATTTATACCATTATTATTAATGACTTTACAATGAAGATAAAGACTTAACAAAATGGGTATTCCTTGCTTATCTATTCTACTTCCTCAACCAAAGAGTGTGTCTCACTGCCAAATACAGGATTTTAGTGATTAGACAGATTTTCACTTGTGACAATAATGACAGAATATCACAATGGTGGTTTCTGTAGTTCTAAATGGACATTAAAGCAGCCCACCATGCAACATCCAAGATTTCTCCAATTAATTTTTCTGTGGCCTTAGGTTTCTTCACACACTCTTTGTACATGACAGAAGACAACATAGCTGTTATCAATGGCACATTTTTTGGCATGCTTTTATATTTAGATCGTTACTCAGTTGCTTCATGTGTTGATTTGTGTCTTTCTAGAAAGGTGATAAACTTCTTAAGAAGCAATGACCATAGATGACATTAGTTTCTCTTGCTTACAATGCTAGTATAATATATAGGTACATAAAGTTTGTTTCATTCTTCATTATAATCAACATCATTATCAAAACACTAATACTTAATAAGCAGGACAAGACAGAATATCTGGGCAAAATCCTTTATGAGACTTAACTCATTTAAGCACATGAACAACCTAAATGGACTCGGTGCTGCGATTGCCCCATTTTATAAATGAGAAAATTGAAGTTAAGGGAGTCCCTATCACATGGGTTAAACAAAATGGAATTTCAGCATCTCTTCTAAGAAACTCTATCAACAAAATATTCTTGACTACAATCCCAATATATGCTAACTGCTAAGTCTTATACAAATTATAATATTTTGTATATTAAAAAGATATGCAATATAAGTTTATAAGGATAAACCAAGTGATATGCTTAATGTGGTTTATTCACAGTGCAAAAACATTTTGCTTTTACCAAAATATTGTATTTGTATAATATGCAATTATATAATATAAACACTTATAAAACAATTGAAATAGTATTTTAGTAATTTGATAAATGTTTCTTTTATTTTCTTAATCTTAGTTTAACACATTTTAATACAAGAAATTGAAAGTTATCGTCTAATTTACCTTGATTCATGGTCTTGACTGTCATAACTGAAAAATCACCTCCTGAACACATATAAATCAAAATGGAAGACTGTGTCTTTGAGTACGCTTACCATGTTATGACACTAAAATTTAAGTCCATCATTCAATAGTGCAAAGTTCCTTTTTAAAGAACTTAATAGTCCCTCACTCCATTCATGATTTTTTTCCCTTCCTTAGACAACTTAAATTCCATAGTTCATAATTAAAATCCTTACCAAGGTGGCCTTTCCTTCTGAGCCTCCTCTGTGGGTTCTTTCTTATTCCCTGACCCCTACACACTGCAATATCTCAATACTCTTTCCTATCTATAATCACTGATTTGATGCTCTTATATAGATTCATATCTTAACTCACCATGCAGATGCTGAAGGCTCCTAAATTAATTTTTTTTTTTTTTTAGAACTCCTTAAATTCCATCCTTATAGATCCAGTCGCCTTCTTGACACTCCTACTTGGGTATCTAATACTCATCACAAATCTGACATGTCCAAAAAATGAACTCATGATTCTTTTCCCCCAATTTACTCCTCTTAAATCTTGCTCATTTCAGTCATTAACAGTGTTATCTTTCTAATTGCTCAGATTTTGGTGTCATCTTTGTCTCATTTTCTTATCCATATCCATGTCAGGAACTCCTGTTTACTCAATTTCCAATCACTTGTCACCATCTCCACAGCTGGTACCTTGGTCAGAGGCACCATGCTTTCTTGCCTAAATGCTTACACTGATCTCTTACCTTGTAACTCTTGCCACTCTTTAATGTATTTAGCATAGCAGCCAGAGAAATCCTATTAAAAAATTGGCATCCTGTTTAAGCTCAAAAAGTCTCTTAAACAGTTTGCTGCAAGAAAACCAATGCACTGTTACATGGCCCCTGCAAAAAATGTTTGTGGATATACCTTATCTTACTACCAAGTATCGTAAAGCCTTTAGTATTTAAATATCTGTACTTATAAAATCAACCACACTGATAGCTTTCTGTGGCATGTAATTTGTGTTGCAAGATTTTGAAACTGAGATCTCCTCAGGGTTATCTCAATTACTATGTGTGATGCATGATTATCTAAATATTAAATAGGGGAGACTTTATCACTCTGATACATTAATAAATATTTCTATAGCTTAATTTTCTATTTAAAATAAATATAAATGGGAATTGTTAGTTTCTTCTCACGTGCCAGTGGATCATCTTATGCAGTCACTGGGGCAGAGACATATAGAAAATTTCTATAGCCCAAGAGAAGGAGCATCCAAGATCAAATAGGTGTCCTGTAGGTGGAGATTAGGTGGATAGAAGGAGTTCTTAACTTCCTCCTAGAAGACCCAAAAGGTAGCTGTGTAGTGAAATGTAGAGGAAGGAGCCAGTCATCTGTAAAGGAAAGCAGAGAGATCCAAAACAGGGTGGAGGGAGGGATTTTTTTTTTTTTTTAAATGTGGTTAGGGCAGAGAAGTCTGCTTCATGAATCTGAGCCTCTAAATAATCAAGAAAACTGTGACACTGTCACCATCCTGACCAATTCCTCTTCTTCCCCTACAGACTGCCCAAGGACCCTGTGTAGCGAAGTTTGGTGAGTAACCTGTCTCACAGAGGATGAGATGGTTGGATGGCATCACCGACTCATGAGTTTTAGACATGAGTTTGAGTAAATTCTGGGAGTTGGTGATGGACAGGGAGGCCTGGCATGCTGCAGTCCATGGGGTCGCATAGAGTCAGATACGACTGAATGACTGACTGGACTGAACTGTCTTATAGGCCTCCTTTTTACTTTTCTTACTATTTGCTGCAAAAGGCAAGCTCCAGCGCTAAGAAAGGATGCATTCTATTTTAGTTATCCTACAACTACTGTTTTTAACTGTTAATCATGTAGTTGTCTAGGAGCTGAGGCTTCAGCTCTGTTTTTAATTGTTTTAATAAGCACAAGTTTCAGATTTCTACGACTTTTCCCTGGGACAGACTCAGAGAACTTCTCACATTTCCCATATTGCTAGTGTCCACTAGAGTGAGTGTAGGGTGCAATTTTTGTTTCCAAGTGTAAAGATGAGAAACGAGAGGGGAGTGGTCCCTTCTCTGCTCCTTTCACCTCTCCTCTTAGCTCCTGAGTCACTTTCCTTTATAGTGACCTGGTACTTGCTTAGAAGACACAGTAAGGTTTACAGTTGAGCCTTTGGGTATTTTTTTAGAATACATACAAAATTAAAAATGAATACATTTGGGGTTGTTTACTGGTTTAAGATCAAACACCCATTTTCTGCTGAGAGCAGACTACTTCTAGAGTCAACTTCAATTCCTGTTTTACTGTACAGCACAAATAGCCAGGCTTCCTTGACTTGAGAGGATAGGGAATCTCATTTTACTTGTCTCTGCCTTTTTGATTTGTTGTTTTTTCTAGTAAATGGAGTGAAACTCCTCATGATATGTTTGAAATACCCTCTTGATGTGGTAAAAGTTGAGAACCTCAACTTTAAGGTTGAGGCTCCCGCCATCACAGAATTAAACATGAAAACCAGTGATACTTCTTCCTGGTGACTTGCCTATTATCTATAGCATGGTCAAGCAGGAAGAAATTTACTGGGCTCTGGATTCAATGGAGAAACAGGGAGACTTTGCTTTCTGCTTTGATGATCTCTCCTTCATTCTCCTTCAGACCCTTCTATCAGTTATTTATATATAAAGAAGAATTTAAGTCAATGTGTTATCTCTTTTAGTATATTTTTAATCAAGGTTTCTTTCTAATTATTTGACAAAGGCTTTGCCCCCATAACAAAAATTATGGAGCATTAGAGAACACACCAGATAATTATTGCACATTCTGGGATTCTGAAATTACATCTTTGTGTAAAAACAATGAACATTAGGAAAATGTGTAAATTCCATAAAAATCAAAGTTTTGATCCTTTTCACATCCCCCATGACAGCAATAACCTAGGGATACTTCTATTTAAACAGTCAAATAATTTCCATGTATTAACTAGTTAATTTACCAGTAGCTATTTGCTAAGGATTTGGATAATAGTATCTCAAGTGAATCTTGAATGACACATACCTATAAGCTGAAGCACCATTATTTAGACACAGTACACCTAATTCAGCATATACTGGGTAGTAGGAAGTCTTTTTGGTGTTGAAGATACAGCTATGGACAAAATAAAGGAATATTTGATTTCCCTGGTGGCTCAGACGGTAAAGCGTCTGCCTACAATGCAGGAGACCCGAGCTTGATTGCCAGGTGGGGAAGATCCTCTGGAGAAGGAAATGGCAACCCACTCCAGTACTCTTGCCTGGAAAATCCCATGGATGGAGGAGCATGGTAGGCTATAGCCCATGGGGTCACAAAGAGTTGGACACGACTGAGCAACTTCACTTTTCCTTTGTCCTCAAATGTTATATTCAAGTAGGTATAAGATTGATAAATAAACAACTTAAATTATAATAGGCTAGATGGTGACAACTTCTATGAAGAAAACTAAAACAAGATAAAGAGAGAGAGTGACAGGAGAGCACTATTTTAAACAGATTGATGAGCAGGCCTCATTGATAAAGTGATACATGATAAATAGTATTGCTACAGAAAAACATGAATATACATTTCTGGACTGCCAACTCTTGTCATCACCATCCTAGTGTGCCATTCCTTTTTTCTTTTTATTTCACAAATACTGATTGATAAATGATACAGTGCTATTTCCCTATTCCCTAACCCATTTCCCTATTCCAAACTTATTTTCTTAGAGCCCCCCAAGCAAGAGATAAACTTAGGCAATTTCTTCAAAGTAGGGAGTGGTAGATACTTAAAATTGTGGTTGGAGAGAACTAGTATAGACCTTTCCTATAAATAGGAAAGAAACTATTATCAAGAAGATGATGAAATAATTAAATAACTATGCTTTTCTTTTTGTTTCTCCCCCCATTCCTCCCTTATAAATATCTTGTAGGACCATTACCTTCAAAATGGCAAATGCCTTCTCCTGAGCCTTCTTGTGTGAATAAGACAGCTGACTGGAGGCTGAAGATACTTCAGAATGGTTTGTACTTAATTTATGGCCAAGTGGCTCCCAATACAGCCTACAAGGGACGAGCTCCTTTCGAGGTGCAGCTGCGTAAGAACGAAGACCCCATACAAGCTCTAACCAACAACTCTATGATCCAGAATGTAGGAGGGGCTTACGAATTCCACGCTGGAGATGTAATAGACTTGATATTCAATGCTGAGCATCAGGTTCTGAAAAATAAGACATACTGGGGGATCTTTTTACTTACAAATCCCCAATTCATCTCCTAGAGACTTGATTCGGTCTCCTCATCCTCTTCAGCACTTGCAGAGACATCAGTGCATAGGCTGGACAAGGAAGATTTTCAATCTCTGCAGTTCATCTGAGTATACAAATCAACAGAAACAGAACTCCTTGCATGTGAATTTTCTTTTCTCATGCCTGTCTGAATGAGACTCAGAAGAAGGACAAAAGGCATTTGGTAACCCTTGATGTTAGATCAGCAAAGACAGTTTTGTTAGTTCATGAAATGAATATGGGTAGCTAGAGGACAGAATCTTCTCCAAGTGTCATTGTTTAACCCTTGAATCTCTGGGTGGAAAAATGAAGTCTTATTCCCACAGGAGTCTTATCTTGTATGCAGAAAAGATCCAGGGCAGTAGTCTGCCCTTGTTCTCATATTCCTGGACTGTGGACTGCTTGACTTCATTCTTCCCATATTCCTATCTTCTGAGACCCTCCTAATAAAAAAGTAGTCAGACTTGGAGGGTGGCCACTGCTATGCAAGCATTACCCCACTTTACATTTGATGGCATGAGGGGACAGAGACACAGGTGGCATTGGTGTGGGATGCACTTTATTCTGGAATTTTTCTTAATTTAATCACACTCAGGATGCTTGGTGCTTTATAAAACCAGCTGGTCAAAAGGGTCATTCTGAACCTTTACATAGGGCTTCATGAGAACTTGTTTGTCTATGTGCCTAAACATGGCCGATGGTAAAGAAAGAGTAATCATTACTAATCATAAGATTTAACCACAGAAATTTATATTACCAGTACTGTATTTTTTCATGTCATGATTCCGTATTTTTAGCTGGCTAGGCAGTTTGCAAAGTATTTTCATATATCACATGGCAACTCTAGAAAGTTAACGGGGCAGGTATTTTGGCACAATTATAACACTGAGAATATGGAGGCAGGTGGAACATAGGTAACTTGCTTCACCCCACAGAACAAATGATTAACAAGGGGCCATGGGCTTCCCACTGTATCACACTATTATAGCTTTAGGGTTGGTATTTCTGCTCTCATGTGGATGTCTATAAAGTTTAGCAGATTAGATCTTCAGGGGGTATATATTCTCTTGGCAGATAGAGGGAAGCTACACCAATGCCTTCCTTTTTCAAAGACTTCTTTTCCTTTCCTTACCTGGACCAGGGAGCATGGGCTATTGTTCAGGACTGACTTCAACTGAACTCCCTTCCTCACTTAGTAGAGACTGTCTTGGTCAAATGTATTAAGTTCCAAAAAGAATGAATAGCACTCAACTCAATAATGGTCTGCTAAAGTTTTGGACTCTACAAAATTAACTAGCTGCTTATGGGTTCTTATTGAAAGGTATGTAATATGATTACATGATAACCCAATTTAAGATATTTATGGATATTTGTAAAAAGCTACAGTGTGTTAATAATATCACCGTATAAAGCTAATTTAAAAATATTTGTATTGTCTGCTTAGGAGCAAACTAAGCCTGAGGCCAAGGTGCTTCTTAGTATTTCTTTTTTTGTTGTTGTTGTTTTTTTTAATGCAATCTGTTGGGCCAAAGACTTGGATGCCTGGTTCCTCTTGCATTTGTGTATTTTCTCAGGAAATTAAAGTTATATGACATATATTTATGGAAACTTGCCGGTGTTAATCATTGTTGAGTTATAAGCAGCAGTGTGCAGGAGTGGGCCAGCACTAGCTCATAAGAAAGTGAAGTTGCTCAGTCGTGTCCAACTCTTGGTGACCCTATGGACTGTAGCCCACCAGGCTGTCTGTCCATGGGATTTTCCAGGAAAGAATACTGGAGTAGGTTGCCATTTCCTTCTCCAGGGGATCTTCCTGACCCAGGGATCTGACTCAGGTCTCCCGCACTGCAGACAGACTCTTTACCATATGAGCCACTAGGGAATCCCTGCTCCTAAGAACTGATTGTTATATTTTCAAAAATTGCACATTCTGGCTATGAAATACAGTCATCCTTGAAATTGGCTATGGTGGGACTATTTATACCATGGGAATTGGCAATCAGGGCTTTTCTTTTTGGAAAGTCTATTCACCAGCACACCACTGCTTGTAAAACTCTCCTCAATAAAGCCTCTCAGTTCCTGCCTTGTTCTTGGAACAATCAGGATAGGCAAGGGAGAAAGTGAAATTGTCATAGTCCTTACAAATAGCCCCACCTATTAGTTATTTCTCAGGGCAAGCAGAGGTCTCCACAGTTGCAACCAAAAGCTACCAACAGATGACCTTTAAATTTCCCTAGTGTTGTGATTTCAGGGTTTTTTTTTTTTTTCCAATGTATACTCTGTTTCCTTGTTTCTTCAAATAGTTGTTTAAATTTTATACCTATAATAAAGTATATGTTGGTAAGTAGGCTATAACTGACATATCTGTGGGTTACCAGGCTAGTGTTTGTGATCTAGAGAATGTAAGTATACATCAAAGATATTGTTGCCCATATGAAACACTTATTTTTTAAAAGTTTTCTACTTGAGATACAGTTTGATTTACTGTGTTACTTTCAGGTGAACAACATAGTGATTCAAAATTTTTATAGATTATAGTCCACTGAAAGATATTATATTGGCTAAATTCCCTGTGCTGTACAATGTATCCTGTTAGCTTATTTATTTTATACATAGTAATTTGTACTTGCTAATCTGGTACTTCTGTCTTGCCCCTCCTTCCCTCTTCTCACTGGTAACCACTAGTTTGTTCTCCATATTTGCGAGTCTATTTCTGTTTATTCATTTGCTTTTTATAAAGATTTTATATATAAATGATAACATACAGTATTTGTCTTTCTGACTTATTTCACTAAGGATAATGGTTATGTTATTATTTTATTCTTTTTGACATCCGAGTAATATTTCACTATATATAAACCACAGCTTTATCCGTTTATCCATTGGTGGGCATTTGAGTCACTTCCATGTCTTGGCTGTTGTAAATAATGCCGCTATGAACATTGAAATGATACATGCACTCCAAATCAGTGCTTTTGATTCTTTAGATGTATACCTAGGAGAGGAATTGCTGGATCATACTGTAGTTCTATGTTTAGGTTTTTGAGGAACCCCATACTGTTCACCATAGTGCCTGCACCAATTTACATTCCCACCAACAGTGTAGGAAGGTTCTTTTTGCTCCACATCCTTGCCAACGTTTGTTATTTGTGGTCTTTCGATGATAGCTATTTTTATTACTCCCTCTTTATAAATTTTATCATAATCTCTCCTCCTGACTCTGACCTCATTTACATCCTTGATCTTCCTAAAGTGTCTAAGAGGAGTGGCACAGGGAGTTTACCTTCATTCCTTTTATAAATTCTGCATATTTGCAGTGACAATTTGATATTGTCTCACTTTAATATTGTCTCACTTTGATATTCAAGTAGCAATCATATTACCATCCAGTTATACTCTCGTGTGTCAAAAAGGGATCTAGGAAAACTTTAATAAAACACAGAAATACAAAAAGTCCCAACATCATCACAAAGAGCAATAAGAGTTGAATAAAAAGGCAGATGATGAGGAAAATCACTGCTCAGAGAAGTTAGACTTAAGAAAACTGTTAGAAATGAAAATAGTCAAGAAAAATTAGAGAAGTATGATGGAAATAGTTCAACTTTTATAGAAAAAAAAAAAAAACAGTGCTGAGCTCTAAGCAGGCTCTATCTACAGTTCTAAAACAAATGCTCAAGATAGTAAACTGCAGACTCTTCCATTCATTTTATCTTAATCTGATTTCTGTTAGCAATTAACAACTTTAAGGAGTTCAACACACTTTGGATGAGCTATTACTCTGAAATACAGCAGTATTAGTGAATCCCATTACATTGCTTGGAGAAGCAGGCTTGAGGGTTTATGGGACCTGCTTCAAGGAATTCAGGAAGTGTTGGACAATAGAAAAATGAAAATTCAACAAACAGGCCCCATTAGAATAAACCAGCCTTCTCATTTCTTCAGTTGCATGTGGAAATCTCAGATTTCAGCATCCAGGGTGATTGTTTCTACCCAGCTTTGGTATTGTCCAGGGATATCGGACATGGCTTAGTAACTAAACCACCACCACCATGCGCAGGGGGTGGTGGGATGGTGGTGGAACGGAGATGTTGTTCACAATGGGCCTCAACACAGAATCAGACTGTGGTGTACCGGTGGGTTTAGAATGGAAATCTTCCCTACCTACTTTTGGACTGTTCCTCTTATCCAATGGGCTGGTCTCTGAGAGGAATCCAGTGACTAGAGTCCAAGGTCCGCCGCAGTGCCTGGGCCATAGTTCTTACTGTCTGCTGAATGAACAAATGAATCACAAATTTGAGTGTTGGTGTGAATTTAGCATTATCATGTGTACTTTGGATGACAGACTCCAGTGGGCAAAGCCTTTAGGCTCCCTTTATTTATTGTCTTCCATTTCATCACCTACTGTTCTTAAATGCTGCCCTTCGCTATCAACCTGTTCTTAGGAACATTGTTAAAGTAATTGAGGAAATAAAAGAACCTTGTTAATTAACTTGCACTAAGGGTAAAGGGTCAATAAGCTACCTGTCTCACATCACCAGAACTGGAAAAATTCCTATTTGGTTTAATGATTGCTGGGCAGATGCACCAAGAGCAGCTATCTTTACAATACTAAGACAGAACAATTTGTTCAGTGAGCAATAGCGGAATTTTTCAAAGTCAGGTCTATAAACTTTACATCAGATTTATCCAGTAAGCTTAAAAAAATCCTTAGTCCCCATTCATATTCCACTGAATAAATGTTTCTAGGAATGAGCCCTAGGAATCAAATTTTTAACTAGCTCTGATCCATTGGTTTTTCTTATGTACATTTGATAAGGTACATAAGAACCACTGCTTTATGGCATACAACTTTGCATCTCAGCTGAATATTTCTCCAAGTATTTAAAGACAGTCAAAGCTTCTAAATAAATACAATTTAGAAAGTAAAACAAACAAACAAAAAAAACCTAAGTTTTGTTGCCCATGAGGCTTACCATAATCCATTTCTCATCACAAAATCACCTGAACTTCTATCCTCTGAGTCTGAGAAAAGGTCAAGATCTTCACTTTTTATAACCTAGTGACAACTTTGCCAATTGAATGCTGGCAATCTATAGCATACAAGCTTTGCCACAATCAATATTACATTATCTACCTGTATGCTGTCAGCTCTCAAATATTTATCTCTAGCACAAGTTGTTCTCCTTTATTTCAGACTTGTAAATTCACGTGTCTACTTGACAGTCTCACGTTGCGGGTATAATATCTCAAATTCAAGTTTACCAAAATGAATCTTTACCTTCAAAAAGAATCTTTACTTTCAAAAAGAATCTGACCTCTTTTCTGCTATGGCTCTTGTCTGTGGACCAAGATTATTTCACTAGCTTCACATACTTTTTTCAAAATCCCAGTTTTGCCATTTACCAATTACTTGGATTTTGGACAAATTTCTGTCTTTTCTGAGACTCAGTTTCTTGTTTGTTTACTGTCATTTATCCAATGTCTGATATATAGTTGGAATTTAATATTTGTTGAATCAAAAATAAATTTATGTTTACAATACTAATTAATATATGAAATGTTCATGATACATAGTGATACTAGAAGGGTGGCTGCCATTGATTTTAAGAGCTAGATTTATTCCTAAAATTTTAACCTGTTTATCTAACATCTATCTTATTATCTTTCCTCTCCAAAAAGGTAAGCCCCAAGATAAAAGCATTTTATTTATTCAATGCTATATCTCCAGCACCTAGCACCTAAAACTGTTCTTGGAACATTAAAAGAACTCAACAAATTGAAATGAATGAACAAAAAAGATGGTACCTAGCTCTTGGTTAGAATGATTAGCAAGATAAAAGATATATATGTTGCAAACAACCTCTCAAAATAATCTAATATCCATTCTTCTCCATTTTTAAAAACTTAAGTAAAATAAGCCATGCAAAATTCTAAGTACATATATAACAAGTGCTCCATGAAAGTTGGCTACTATCACATACCACTATCATGAAAGTCATTTCATTATCCTATTTCCCTAAGAAACAATACCCTAGGGCACATTAGCTTCCTTTACCATAGTAATGCTTTCACCACATCCTTAAAAGTAAGCTTGTGCTTTGGCGTTTATTAAATATATGTATTAGAAAAAGTAATGTATATCTTCTCCAAAAATGACTCTTTAGTTCAACCGTTCAGTCATGTCTGACTCTTTGTGATCCCATGAACTGCAGCATGCCAGGCCTCCCTGTCCATACCAAGACCTGGGGTTTACTCAAACTCATGTCCATTGAGTTGGTGATGCAATCCTACCATCTTATCCTCTATTGTCCCCTTCTTCTCCCACCTTAAATCTTTCTCAGTATCAGGGTCTTTTTTAAATAAGTCAGTTTGCATCACGTGGCCAAAGTATTGGAGTTTCAGCTTCAGCATCAGTCCTTCCAATAAATCTTCAGGACTGATTTCCTTTAAGATATACTGATTGGAATTCCTTGCAGTCCAAGGGACTTTCAAGAGTCTTCTCCAACACCACAGATTTCAAAAACATCAATTCTTTGGCGCTCAGCTTTCTTTATAGTCCAACTCTCACATCCATACATGACTACTGGAAAAAACATAGCCTTGACTAGATGGACCTTTGTCGGCAAAGTAATGTCTCTGCTCTTTAATATGCTGTCTAGGTTGGTCATAATTTTTCTTCCAAGGAGCAAATGTCTTTTAATTTCATGGCTGCACTAACCATCTGCAGTGATTTTGGAGCCCCCCAAAATAAAGTCTGACACTGTTTCCCCATCTATTTGCCATGAAGTGAAGGAACCAGATGCCATGATCTTAGTTTCCTGAATGTTGAGTTTTGGGCCAACTTTTTCACTCTCCCCTTTTCACTTTCGTCAAGAGGCTCTTTAGTTCTTCTTCACTTTGTGCCATAAGTGTGGTATCATCTGCAGATCAGAGGTTCTTGATATTTCTCCCAGCAATCTTGATTCCAGTTTGTGCTTCATCCAGCCCAATGTTTCTCATGATATACTCTGCATATAAGTTAAATAAGCAGGGTGACAATATACAGCCTTGACGCACTCCTTTCTCGATTTGGAACTAGTCTGTTGTTTCATGTCCAGTTGTAACTGTTGCTTCCTGACCTGCATACAGGTGTCTCAGGAGGCAGGGAAGGTGGTCTGGTATTCCCATCTCTTTCAGAATTTTCCATAGTTTATTGTGATCCACACAGTCAAAGACTTTTGCACAGTCAATAAAGCAGAAGTATGTGTTTTTCTGGAACTCTTGCTTTTTTGATGATCCAGCGGATGTTGGCAATTTGACTTCTGTTTCCTCTGTCTTTTCTAAATCTAGCTTGAACATCTGGAAGTTCATGGTTCACATACTGTTGAAGCCTGGCTTGGAGAATTTTGAGCATTACTTTGCTAGCGTGTGAGATGAGTGCAATTGTGTGGTAGTTTGAGTATTGTTTGGCATTGCCTTTCTTTGGGATTGGAATGAAAACTGATCTTTTCCAGGCCTGTGCCACTGCCATGTTTTCCAGATTTGCTGGCATATTGAGTGCAGCACTTTCACCGCAGCATCTTTTAGGATTTGAAATAGTTCAACTGGAATGCCATCATTTCACTAACTTTGTTTGTAGTGATGTTTCCTAAGGCCCACTTGACTCTGCATTTAAGGATGTCTGGCTCTAGGTGAGTGATCACATCATCATGGTTACCTGGGCCATGAAGGTCTTTTTTGTATGGTTCTTCTGTGTATTCTTGCCACCTCTTCTTAATATCTTCTGCTTCTGTTAGGTCCATACCATTTCTGTCCTTTATTGTGCCCATCTTTGCATGAAATTTTCCCTTGGTATCTCTAATTTTCTTGAAGTGATCTCTAGTTTTTCCTATTCTATTGTTTTCCTCTATGTCTTTGCATTGATCACTGAAGAAGGCTTTCTTATCTCTCCTTGCTATTCTTTGGAACTCTGCATTCAAATGGGTATGTCTTTCCGTTTCTCCTTTGCCTTTTGCTTCTCTTCTTTTCTTAGCTATTTGTAAGGCCTCCTTAGACAAATATTTGCCTCTTTGCATTTCTTTTTCTTGGGATGGTCTTGATCACTGCCTCCTGTATAATGTCACGAACCTCTGTCCATAGTTCTTCAGGCACTCTGTCTATCAGATCTAATCCCTTGAATCTATTTGTCACTGCCACTGTATAATTGTAAGGGATTTGATTTGGGTCATACCTGAATGGTCTAGTGGTTTTCCCTACTTCCATCAATTTAAGTCTGAATTTTTCAATAAGGAGTTCATGATCTGAGCCACAGTCAGCTCCTGGTTTTGTTTTTGCTGACTGTGTAGAGCTTCTCCATTTTTGGCTGCAAAGAATATAATCAAGCTGATTTCAGTGTTGACCATCTGATGATGTCCATGTGTAGATTCTTCTGTTGTTAGAAGAGAGTGTTTGCTATGACCAGTATGTTCTCTTGGAAAAACTCTATTAGCCTTTGGCCTGCTTCATTCTGTACTCCAAGGCCAAATTTGCCTGTTACTCCAGGTGTTTCTTGACTTCCTACTTTTGCATTCTGGTCCCCTATAATGAAAAGGACATCTTTTTTGGGTGTTAGTTCTAAAAGGTCTTGTAGGTCTTCATAGAACCACTCAACTTCAGCTTCTTCAGCATTATGGGTCGGGTCATAGACTTGGATTACTGTGATATTGAATGGTTTGCTTTAGAAATGAACAGAGATCATTCTGCCATTTTTGAGAATGCATCCAAGTACTGCATTTTGGACTCTTTTGTTGGCTATGATGGCTACTCCATTTTTTCTAAGGGATTTCTTCCCACAGTGATAGATATAATGGTCATCTGAGTTAAATTCACTTATTCCAGTCCATTGTAGTTCCTGATTCCTAAAATGTCGATATTGACTCTTGCCATCTCCTGTTTGACCACTTCTAATTTGCCTTGATTCATGGACCTAACATTCCAGGTTCCTATGCAATATTGCTCTTTACAGTATCGGACTCTACTTCCATCACCAGTCACACCCTCAACTGGGTGTTGTTTTTACTTTGGCTCTGTCTCTTCATTCTTTCTGGAGTTATTTCTCCACTATTCTCCCATAGCATATTGGGCACCTACTGACTTGGGGAGTTCATCTTTCAGTGTCCTATCTTTTTGCCTTTTCATACTGTTCATGGGGTTCTCAAGGCAAGAATACTGAAGTGGTTTGCCATTCCCTTCTCCAATGGACCACATTTTGTCAAAAAATCTCCACCATGATCCATTCATCTTAGGTGGCTCTACACGACATGGCTCATAGTTTCATTGAGTTAGACAAGGCTGTGATCTTAGATCTTCTCTATAAACATCATCAAATGGAGAGTATACTTTATTTAAATACATCTTATTTAAATTACTAACATAATAGTGACTCAATTTGTATTATATAAACATCTAATCATTCATTCACTAATTCACTCATTTATTCCACTAATCTACACCAAGGTTTTTTAGGTACAAAATGCAGTCAGGTGCTACAATCAATGTGAAGATTTATAAGACATTGTGATTTAAGAAACTACACCTAGTAGAAGATAGATGGATTCAAATCACAAATATATAGTTCTGAGGAGTTATAGAGCTAAAAGGTATCTTATACAAAGATGATCAATGCCCCGTCAGTTGCAATTGGAAAATAGACACAGTGAAGTTAAGAAGATATTCAAGAATTAGAATCTAGATTATCCAAATCCTAGCCAAGTTTTTTTTTTTTTTTTCCACTAGATCATCCAATACAATGAAACAAGTGCTATGAATAAGCATAAGGGATAACACATTCTAGCCAAATCAGAGAAGGGGGAAATATTTGAATTCTCATATGATGAAAGGGTTGAAGGTCTCTAAGCAGAGATGAAGTGTAAGTAAATGCATGGTGTGTGAAAGAGAGCATGTGTGAGCCCCTTGCTCAGTGAAGGTCATAGATGGAGATATGAGTTGGGAACTGACATGGAATGCAAAGGAAATCAAATCCCAAACAGCTAGAGTGTTAGTTCAAGGAATCTTTGCTTTACTATTTATGGGCTTTTTGTTTTTTATTTTAGAAGTTTTTGGCTTGATGGGACCTTTTTCAGAGATGGTAGCTCAGGTACCATGGTGAAGGACGTGTTGGAGAGGCAGAGCAAGACCACCTGAAAGGCTACTGAGACAGCCCAGGTGAGGAGCGGTCTGTAAGAGACAGCAGTATCAGAGAGGGGAGGAGCTCAGACAGAGAAGCAGTAGTAACAAAATAGGGATCTTGGACAAGAAGACATGGTTGTAAGGATGATTTTAGTGCTAACTGAAACAACTGTCTCAGTATTTTAAACAGTTTTGTTTAGCAATAAATGGACAGAATTTTTTCATTAGTATAATCAAATGTGTCTTGAAATTTTGGCAGTTTAAATAACAAAGTGTTTCAAGCCTCCCAACTAAAATCTGGAGCAAGAGAAGGATGCTCAATTAAGAGAAGGATGCTCTTCTATTAAACATAATATTGGAAGTCCTATCCACAGCAATCAGACAAGAAATGTATGCAAATTAGAAGGGAAGAGGTAAAATTGTTATTATATGCAGAAAAATAAGATACTGTATATGGAAAACACTAAAGGCTCTGCTCAAAAAGTACTAGAACTAAAAACAACAAATTCAGTAAGGTAACAGGACATAAGATTAGCACGCAGAAATCTTTGCATTTCTTTACAGTAACAATGAGATATCAGAAAGGGAAAGTAAAAAAAAAAAAAAACCCTCTTAAAATTATATTTAAAAACCTAGGAATAAACCTGACCAAGGAGGTAAAAGACATATACACTGAGAACTATAAAACATTGATAATTAAAGATGATTCAAAGAAATGGAAAGATATCCCATATTCTTGGATTGAAAGAATTAATACTACTCACACAACATACAGATTTAATGTGATCCCTATCAAATTACCCATGACATTTTTCACAGAACCAGAACAAATAACCTAAAATTTACATGGAACTATAAAAGACCCTTCCCTGATTTTCCCTGGTGCCTCAGATGGCAAAGAATCTGCCTGCAATGCAGGAGACCCAGGTTCAATCCCTGGGTCAGGAAGATCCCCTGAAGAATGGCAATCCTCTCGCATATTCTTGCCTGGAGAATCCCATGGAGAAGAGCCTGGTGGGCTACAGTCCACGGGGTTGCAGGTCGGACACAACTAGTAAACAACACATAAAAGACCTAGAATTGCCAAAGCAATCTTGAAGGAAAAGAACAAAGCTGGAGGCTATTTATGTAAAAAATAAAATAAATGTAAAATATACTAAAATAATTTAGAGGTGAGTACAAAACCCAAGTGAAATATAAACCAAAAAAATAAAAATCTGCCTGGCTAGAGAAAGATTCCCAGAAAGAATGGCATTTAGACTGAGGCATCTCAGTCAATGAAATGCTGTACAAACTGAAAAAGATAACACAGATGTAAGATAATAAGTAGTCAAACTTCCTGTTATTCTGAATGAGTTTAGCCTCATTGACCCTGGTGAAGCCTTTCAGTTTGCTAAAAAACATTTACTAAGGTTTCATAGTACCTGGCAAATTTTAGAGAACCAGAGAAATTCCAGAAGACTGAAAATTGATAAATATTATTTAGATTTTCAGTTTTAAGAGGAAAGATTCAATGGCAGACAGTGTTGTGGATTATTTGAAAGAACAGGCTGTGAATTTAGATTGCTAAGAGATTCTGGCTTTGCTCCTTACCTTGGTCAAGATTGTGTGACCTTAACCAAGCTATCGAGCAACTCTGTCCTTCAGTTTCCTCATCCATAAAATGTGAGACTAAGAGGTTATACTCAAAGAAATAGTAGTGAGCATTACAGGAAAAATGGTTGGAAGAATACCTAGCAGATGGTAAGTTCTCCATATTAGGAGCTGTTTTATAATTCTACAAACTAGACCAAACTGGTAGGCCTTAGTCACACCAAATATTCCAAAGTAGAATGCTTAAAAGACTCAACATTGGAAAAGAAGAGGTGATATTTTAGGAAGTGGGTTGGGAAGTGGTGTTGCGAAAGCTGGACAGCTACATGTAAACCAATGAAGTTGGAACATACCATCACACCATACACAAAAATAAGCTCAAAACAGCTTTAAGACTTAAGTATAAGACATGACACTATAAAAGTCCTAGAAGAGAAGATAGAACATTCTCTGACATAATTCATAGCAATGTTTTCTTGGATCAACCGTCCCAGGAAATAGAAATAAAAGCTAAACTAAATAAATGAGACCTAGTCAAACTTTTGCATAGCAAAGGAAGCCATAAACAAAATGAAAAGACAACCTATGGTCTGGGAGAAAATGTTTGCAAACCATGTAAATGACAAGAGCTTAATTTCCAAAATATACCCACTGCTCATACAACTCAATAACAATTTAAAAAAAAATCATAAAGTAGGCAGAAGACCTAAGTAGGCATTTTTCCAAAGAAGACATTTGTATGGCTAATAAGCACATGAAAACATGTTCAGCATCACTAGTTATTAGAGAAATGCAAATCAAAACTACAATGAGGTATCACCTCACACCAGTCAAAATGGCCATCATTAAAAAGTCCACAAATAACAAATGTTGGAGAGGGTGTAGAGAAAAGAGAACCCTTCTATGCTGATGTTGGGAATGTAAATTGGAATAGCTACTCTGAAAAACAGTATGGAGGTTCATTAAAAAGCTAGGGTTGCCATATGACCCAGCAATCCCTCTCCTGGGCATATAACTGGGAAAAACTCAAATTTGAAAAGCTACATGCACCCAATGTTCACTGCAGCAATATTTACAACGGCCAAAATATGAAAACAACTTAAACTTCCATCAACAGATGAAAGAATAAAGATGTGGTATATAAATACAATGGACTACTACTCATCTGTAAAAAAGAAATAATGCTATTTGCAGAACCATATATGGACCTAGAGATTATCATACTAAATGAAGTAAGTCAGAAAGAGACACATACCAACCATATCACTTACATGGGGAATCTAAAATATGATACAAATGGACTTATTTACAAAACAAATAGACTCACAGACATAGAAAACAAACTTACAGTTACCAAAGGGGAAAGTAGGGGAGGAATAAATTAGTGGTTTGGGATTAGTGGATACAAACTGCTATATATATATATACATATATATGTGTGTGTGTGTGTGTGTGTGTGTGTGTATGTATATAAAGTAGATAAACAGCAAGGTCCTACTGTATAGCAAAGGAAACTATATTCAATACCCTGTAACGAACCGTAACGGAAAAAATATGAAAAAGGATATATAATCACTATTCTATATACGAAGAACTAACACAAAGCTTTAAAACAACCATGCTTCAATTAAAAAAATATTCTTAAAGTATTTCTTCAAAATCATTTAGCGAGGTAAAAAAACCAGCCTTCAAAACTAGTTCAAGTATCTGCTTCACTGGGACCTCTTTGCCTTCCACAATCCCTAAGCAATATAGTACTGGATATATATTTGTTATTTTAGTGTGTATATAAGTATGTATATGCTGTTATTAAAGTATATGCATAGTATATACAGACACATTGTATATTATAGTATTGTATAGTATACATATGCTGTTACAGTATTTGTGTAAGTATTTATTTTCCCTAATCTACTATAACCTCCTTGAAAATAGGAATATACTTTTCTTGCTTCCCCAGTGTCTCACATAATTCCTCCTCCATGAGTATACCAAAGCCTTCTGTGTGTATCTCCTTTCCTGGTAATTGGTAAAGTTCTTTAATCAACACTTAGTTGTGGATTAAAGGATTAAAGTCCTTTAATCAACACATGCCTAATCAGAAGATCAATCAGTATCCCTGTCTGCATTTTCCTACCTTTTTTTACAAAGATGGCAAAATTCCTTGGTAAAATCCACATCCTAGGTCTACAAAGTCCCTTTCCCTTGTCAGCAAAACACATATGCCAAAACAGGAAATGTGTGGGGGTCCTAAGGAACATATTATCAGTGAACCCACCCTGGTCCCCAAATATCACCACTTCTTTTTCAATGATGAGTCTTTTAAGCATTCTACTTTGGAATCTTTGATGTGACTAAGGCCTACCTTGGTCCGAGGTCAGGGTGGGCGGCCGGGAGGAGATACCCCACGCCCCTACGCCCCCACGCCCAAGGCCAAGGGCTGCGGCCAGGAGGAGCAACCCACGCCCGAGGCCAGGGGCAGTGGCCGGGAGGACCAACCCCACACCCATGTCGCAGGAGGGCCTAGAGGAGCTATCCCACATTGAAGGTCAGGAAGGGCGGTGGTGAGGAGATACCCCTCGTCCAAGGTAAGGAGCAATGGCTGCATTTTGCTGGAGCAGCCGTGAAGAGATACCCCACGCCCAAGGTAAGAGAAACCCTAGTAAGACGGTAGGTGTTGCAAGAGGGCATCAGAGGGCAAACACGCTGAAACTATACTCACAGAAAACTAGTCAATCTAATCACACTAGGACCACAGCCTTGTCTAACTCAATGAAACTAAGCCATGCCCGTGGGGCAACCCAAGATGGGTGGGTCATGGTGGAGAGATCTGACAGAATGTGGTCCACTGGAGAAGGGAATGGCAAACCACTTCAGTATTCTTGCCTTGAGAACTCCGTGAACAGTATGAAAAGGCAAAATGATAGGATACTGAAAGAGAAACTCCCCAGGTCAGTAGGTGCCCATATGCTACTGGAGATCAGTGGAGAAATAACTCCAGAAAGAATGAAGGGATGGAGCCAAAGCAAAAACAATACCCAGCTGTGGATGTGACTGGTGATAGAAGAAATGTCTGATGCTGTAAAGAGCAATATTGCATAGGAACCTGGAATGTTAGGTCCATGAATCAAGGCAAATTGGAAGTGGTCAAACAAGAGATGGCAAGAGTGAATATCGACATTCTAGGAATCAGCGAACTGAAATGGACTGGAATGGGTGAATTTAGCTCAGATGGCCATTATATCAACTACTGTGGGCAGGAATCCTTCAGAAGAAATGGAGTAGCCATCATGGTCAACAAAAGAGTCCGAAATGCAGTACTTGGATGCAATCTCAAAAATGACAGAATAATCTCTGTTCGTTTCCAAGGCAAACCATTCAGTATCACAGTAATCCAAGTCTATGCCCCAACCAGTAACACTGAAGAAGCTGAAGTTGAGTGGTTCTATGAAGACCTACAAGACCTTTTAGAACTAACACCCAAAAAAGATGTCCTTTTCATTATAGGGGACTGGAATGCAAAAGTAGGAAGTCAAGAAACACCTGGAGTAACAGGCAAAATTGGCCTTGGAATACGGAATGAAGCAGGGCAAAGACTAATAGAGTTTTGCCAAGAAAATGCACTGGTCATAACAAACACCCTCTTCCAACAACACAAGAGAAGACTATACATGGACATCACCAGATGGTCAACATCGAAATCAGATTGATTATATTCTTTGCAGCCAAAGATGGAGAAGCTCTATACAGTCAGCAAAAACAAGACCAGGAGCTGACTGTGGCTCAGACCATGAACTCCTTATTGCCAAATTCAGACTTAAATTGAAGAAAGTAGGGAAAACCACTAGACCATGCAGGTATGACCTGAATCAAATCCCTCATGATTCTACAGTGGAAGTGAGAAATAGATTTAAGGGCCTAGATATGATAGACAGAGGGCCTCATGAACTATGGAATGAGGTTCATGACATTGTACAGGAGACAGGGATCAAGACTATCCCCATGGAAAAGAAATGCAAAAAAGCAAAATGGCTGTCTGGGGAGGCCTTACAAATAGCTGTGAAAAGAAGAGAAGTGAAAAGCAAAGGAGAAAAGGAAAGATATAAACATCTGAGTGCAGAGTTCCAAAGAATAGCAAGAAGAGATAAAAAGCCTTCTTCAGCGATCAATGCAAAGAAATAGAGGAAAACAACAGAATGGGAAAGACTAGGGATCTCTTCAAGAAAATCAGAGATACCAAGGGAACATTTCAAGCAAAGATGGGCTCGATAAAGGACAGAAATGGTATGGACCTAAAAGAAGCAGAAGATATTAAGAAGAGGTGGCAAGAATACACAGAAGAACTGTACAAAAAGGATCTTCACGACCCAGATAATCACGATGGTGTGATCACTGACCTGGAGCCAGACATCCTGGAATGTGAAGTCAAGTGGGCCTTAGAAAGCATCACTATGAACAAAGCTAGTGGAGGTGATGGAATTCCAGTTGAGCTATTCCAAATCCTGAAAGATGATGCTGTGAAAGTGCTGCACTCAATACGCCAGCAAATTTGGAAAACTCAGCAGTGGCCACAGGACTGGAAAAGGTCAGTTTTCATTCCAATCCCTAAGAAAGGCAATGCCAAAGAATGCTGAAACTACCGCACAATTGCACTCATCTCACATGCTAGTAAAGTAATGCTCAAAATTCTCCAAGCCAGGTTTCAGCAATATGTAAACTGTGAACTTCCTGATGTTCAAGAGGAACCAGAGATCAAATTGCCAACATCCGCTGGATCAAATTGCCAACATCCACTGGATCATGGAAAAAGCAAGAGAGTTCCAGAAAAGCATCTATTTCTGCTTTATTGACTGTGCCATAGCCTTTGACTGTGTGGATCACAATAAACTGTGGAAAATTCTGAAAAAGATGGGAATACCAGACCACCTGATCTGCCTCTTGAGAAATTTGTATGCAGGTCAGGAAGCAACAGTTAGAACTCGACATGGAACAACAGACTGGTTCCAAATAGGAAAAGGAGTTTGTCAAGGCTGTATATTGTCACCCTGTTTATTTAACTTATATGCAGAGTACATCATGAGAAACGCTGGGCTGGAAGAAGCACAAGCTGGAATCAAGATTGCCTGGAGAAATATCAATAATCTTAGATATGCATATGACACCACCCTTATGGCAGAAAGTGAAGAGGAACTAAAGAGCCTCTTGATGAAAGTGAAAGTGGAGAGAGAAAAAGTTGGCTTAAAGCTCAACATTCAGAAAACAAAGATCATGGCATCCGGTCCCATGACTTCATGGGAAATAGATTGGGAAACAGTGGACACAGTGTCAGACTTTATTTTTCTGGGCTCCAAAATCACTACAGATGGTGACTGCAGCCATGAAATTAAAAGACGCTTACTCCTTGGAAGGAAAGTTATGACCAACCTAGATAGCATATTCAAAAGCAGAGACCCGTCTAGTCAAGGCTATGGTTTTTCCTGTGGTCATGTATGGATGTGAGAGTTGGACTGTGAAGAAGGCTGAGCACTGAAGAATTGATGCTTTTGAACTGTGGTGTTGGATAAGACTCTTGAGAGTCCCTTGGACTGCAAGGAGATCCAACCAGTCCATTCTGAAGGAGATCAGCCCTGGGATTTCTTTGGAAGGAATGATGCTAAAGCTGAAACTCCAGTACTTAGCCACCTCATGTGAAGAGTTGACTCATTGGAGAAGACTCTGATGCTGGGAAGGATTGGGGGCAAGAGGAGAAGGGGACGACAGAGGATGAGATGGCCGAATGGCATCACTGACTCGATGGATGTGAGTCTCAGTGAACTCTGGGAGTTGGTGATGGACAGGGAGGCCTGGCGTGCTGCGCTTCATGGGGTCGCAAAGAGTCGGAAACGACCGAGCGACTGATCTGATCTGATCTGAAGGCCTACCAGTTTGGTCTAGTTTGTATTATTATAAAACAGCTCCTAATATGGAGAACTTACCATCTGCTAGGTATTCTTCCAACCATTTTCCCTGTAATGCTCACTACTATCCTTTGAGTATAACCTCTTAGTCTCACATTTTATAGATGAGGAAACTGAAGGACAGAGTTGCTCGATAGCTTGGTTAAGGTCACACAATCTTGACCAAGGTAAGGAGCAAAGCCAGAATCTCTTAGCAATCTTAAATTCACAGCCTGTTCTTTCAAATAATCCACAACACTGTCTGCCATTGAATCTTTCCTCTTAAAACTGAAAATCTAAATAATATTTATCAATTTTCAGTCTTCTGCAATTTCTCTGGTTCTCTAAAATTTGCCAGGTACTATGAAACCTTAGTAAACGTTTTTTAGCAAACTGAAAGGCTTCACCAGGGTCAATGAGGCTAAACTCATTCAGAATGACAGGAAGTTTGACTACATTATTATCTTACATCTGTGTTATCTTTTTCAGTTTGTACAGCATTTCATTGACTGAGATGCCTCAGTCTAAATGCCATTCTTTCTGGGAATCCTCCTCTAGCCAGGCAGATTTTGATTTTTTTGGTTTATATTTCACCTGGGTTTTATACCCGCCTCTATTAATATAGTTATTTTAGTATATTTTGCATTTATTTTATTTTTTACATAAATAAAAATATTTACACTTTAAATTTATTTATTTGCATGCCTATTTCCTACTGGACAGTCAAAATCTCCATAGATGAGGTTATATCTCCTTAACTATGAAAGGCTCAACGTTTGGTACAAGTGTTCCATAAGAGGTCCTAAGAAACTCAGGTTTCTCCCATAAAATTCATCATGACACTTTTATCCCCCCCAAATCAGGCTCTTATACTTTCCTTCTTAGTCTTCTTTAAACAAACAAAACCCCAAAGCACAGTCTTTTTCTTGTTTCAGATTTTTTTTTCTTTTTTTCCCATATACTTTAGCTCATTCCAGGCTATAGATTTCCTGACTCTATTCTGGGAGGTTTAGGCCACTGTTTTAAAATTGTCTTGAAAAAAAAAAAGGGTGGGGGGGATTCCCTGCTTGTTCAGTGGTTAGGATTAAGTGCTTTCACTGCCATGGGCCTGTGTTTGATCCCTTTTTGGGGACCTACGATCCCACAGGTCTCATGGCATGGTCAAAAATAAGCTAAACTGTCTTGGTTATGTGCCCCATCTCTCATCTTTTATTCATACACTTCTAGGTCTGAGCCCATTAGAAAGACTATTTGTATAGTCACATACATCCATCTATATGCCTTTCTTTCTTTACTCATCTGAGTGATATGCTACTGCAGTGTCAAGGTCTTTTCCATAGCTTCCCATCTTTACTGATCCACTCCCTGTCCTCCTTCCAATTTTACTCCATTACATTCCATCTAACTTTGTTTAAAGTTTTTTGAAATCTGCCTTCTCCAAAATATAGATTACGACCAGTGACCTACTTCACTGGTGTGTGTGCTTAGACACTCAGTCATGTCCAACTCTTTGCGACCCCATGGACTGTTTTCTGCCAGCCTCTGTGCATGGGGATTCTCTAGGCCAAGAATACTGGAGTGGATGGCCCTGCCCTCCTCCAGGGGATCTTCCCAACCCAGGGATTGAACCCAGGTCTCCTGCATTGCAGGCAGATTCTTTACCATCTGAGCCACCAGGGAATCCCCCCTTCATTGGTAATTTACATAATTATATCACATGCATTTTCATATCCATAAACTTAGCATATGAAGGAACTGAAGTTAGAGGGACTTCTAAGTGGCAGGGAACTGCTGAAAATCAGGTCTATCTGATGCTAAACAGGCATGTACACTTAATCCATTTTACATAGTATATGCTCATAAATTCTACATGAGGTGCCACAGGCCTGAAGAGTCATACTAACATAAACCTGAGTGCAAGCTCGCCCAAGGCCAATAAGAAAGTACCCAGCAGAACTGAAATTAGAAGCCAAGTTTCTGATTGCCTGTTTGGAGCTAGGTAGAGAGGGCATACTGACTTGGTATTTTACATATTTTGAAGAATTAGAAAGTATTTGAAGAGTGTGGATGGATATAGCACCACTAGATCCAAATGTTATCCTATAAAAGGTTAGCCTTTCATCCTTCACTCTCTGTCATTATTCACATGAATTTGGAATGATTGGGATGTCCCATAAAAGGCTTTGTGGATGCGATACTACAGTTTTAGGCAGATGGCATATCAGTGGTTCCTTTTCCAGAGTCATTGTTAATGCATCCTCCTTCTCATTTTTCCACTTCTGCTTTCATAATAAAAATAGAGGTTTATTTAAAAAATGAGAGTAAAGGAAACATTTGCACAAACTCTTATTCAGGAATTTTCACTGAAGGCTATAAATAACTCAAGATTTATTAGGAAATTCATTTTATTCTACTGACTCCTTTTAGCTCTATTAGCTTTGTCTTAAATTCTCCATCAACTTCCTACTCCTTCAGTAATAGTCACCTAGGCTTTGCTAACACTCGGTTCTCTTAACATCTATCTGCTGTCTCATTCAAGACTAAATCTGCATGGATGGACCTAGAGATTATCATGCTATGTGAAATCAGGCAACAAGTATCATATGATATCTCATATGTGGAATCTGAAAAAAATGATACAAATGAACTTATTTACAAAACAGGCTCACAGACTTTGAAAACAAACTAAGGTTACCAAAGGGGAAAGTGGGTAGAGGAGTGATGAATTAGAAGTTTGGGATTAACATATACACACTGCTATATATAAAGAAGATGACTAGTAAGAACCTGCTATACTGCCAGGGATGGCAGAGCCTGGTGGGCTGCCGTCTATGGGGTTGCACAGTGTCGGACACGACTGAAGTGACTTAGTAGCAGCAGCAGCAGCAGCAGCAGCATACTTCACGGGGGAATCTACTCAATACTCTGTAGTGGTCTATATTGGAAAAGAATCTAGAAAAAAGAGTGGATGTATGTTTATGTATATCTGATTCACTTGGCTGTACACCTGAAAATAACACAGCATTGTAAATCAACTATACCCCAATAAAAATTTTTTAAAAAGATAACCCAAAAGGACCTACTATATAGCACAGGAAATGATATTCAATATCTTATAATAACCTATAATGAAAAATATATGTCTATATAATTATTACCTATATTCTTATATATCTATATATATACATATAACTGAATTACTTTGCTATACTTTGAAATATCAATACCCTCAGATATGCAGATGACACCATTCTAATGGCAGAAAGTGAGGAGGAACTAAAGAGCCTCTTGATGAAAGTGAAAGAGGAGAGTTAAAAAGTTGGCTTAAAACTCAACATTCAAAAGATAAAGATTATGGCATCTGGTCCTATCATTTCATGGCAAATAGATGGGGAAACAATGGACACAGTGACAGACTCTTTTCTTGGGCTCCAAAATCACTGCAGATGGTGACTGCAGCCATGAAATTAAAAGATGCTTGCTCCTTGGAAGAAAGGCTATGACCAACCTAGATGGCATATTAAACAGCAGAGACATTGCTTTGCCAACAAAGGTCCATCTAGTCAAAGCTATGGTTTTCTCAGTAGTCATGTATGGATGTGAGAGTTGGACCATAAAGAAAGCTGAGCACTGAAGAATTGATGTTTTTGAACTATGGTGTTGGAGAAGACTCTTGAGAGTCCCTTGGACTGCAAGGAGATCCAACCAGTCAATCCCAAAGGATATCTTAATCCTGAATGTTCATTAGAAAGACTGATGCTGAAGCTGAAATTCCAATACTTTTGCCATCTGATGCAAAGAACTGACTCATTGGAAAAGACCCTGATGCTGGGAAAGATTGAAGGCAGGAGGAGAAGGGAACAACAGAGGATGAGTTGGTTGGATGGCATTACTGACTCAATGGACATGAGTTTGAGCAAGCTCTGGGAGTTGGTGCTGGACAGGGAAGCCTGGCATGCTGCAGTCCATGAAGTCGCAAGGAGTTGGACATGACTGAGCGACTGAACTGACTGAACTAACTTTACTGTACACCTAAAACTAATACAACATTTTAAATCAACTATACTTCAATAAAAAAAAAATTTTTTTAAATATAGTCTAATAGCTTTCTCAATAGCTTCCAATGTTTGAAGAGTATTAACAAGAACCACCAAGTCTTATCTCCCTCAGTCAAACATCATGGTTTATTATAGGATGATACAGATGAAAGAATGGAGGTCTAGGAGTCAATGACCTGGCTCTACCACTTAGTAACCATGCTACCTTGATCAAGGCACTTAATGCCACTCAATTTCAGCACTATAATCTATTAAGACTGGTATAACAATATTTATCTCATAGGATGATTATGGGGATCAAACTCAGTATTATAGTGTGTGACAAAGACTTGCACATTGTAAATTTGTATGTAAATCTGATCATGGATGCCTCTACTTGCTCACAGTTGAGTAGTTATCCTTACACTGGAATAAAGCACTTCAGAATTGGGGTTGATCTGTAAAAAGTAAAAAGATATAATTTACTCTCAGTGAAAACACTCTTCTCCTTAATCATGCCTAAAGTGGCATTAGATGTCATTATTAGCTGTGCTGGCTCATCTTAAAGTCACAGTCAGTTAAAAAAAACCCAGATTTTCATGTCTGTTTTTTTTTCATGTGCACTCATAGTATTTAACCTAGATGAAAGAATTAATCTTTCTCAAAAAAGTTTAAGTATAGTTGATTCATAATATTTATTATATAAGTTTCAGCTGTACAACATACTAATTCAATATTTTTACATATTACTCCACTTAGAGTTATTAGAAAATTTTGGCTATGTTCCCCGGGCTGTATAAAATATTCTTAAAGCTTATTTATCTTATACATTGTAGTTTGTACCTATTAATCCCTACTCTGAGGAATTAATCTCGGTACCTGTTAAATTTCACACTGTTGGTCTTGGCCCAGTGCTTGAGAATGTTGAGGATATTTAGAGTATTGAATGAAGTTTCTGGATGAGGTCTACTGCCCAGATTTGCAGTATCTACAACCAGTTTTCTTTCCAATATCTTTTTTCGTGGCCTGCTAAAGGCACAGATTTAATCTCTACTTTTCCATTGCAGGACTAGAAGAATCTGTATCTAAAGATGTAGGAGGTCCTGAAATACTTTGAGATGGCATCTTCCAGGGTATCTGACTCCATAATTCCTTGAACATTGTAACACTTAACATTGTAATACTGTACAGGAGGTGATGACCAAAACCATCCCCCCAAAAAAGAAATGTAAGCAGGCAAAGAGGTTGTTGGAGGAGCCTTACAAATAGAAGCAAAATGCAAAGAAGAAAGGGAAATATATACCAAATTAAATGCAGTTTAGGAGATAAGCAAGGAGAAATAGAAAGATTTCTTAAGTGAACAATACAAAGAAATGGAGGAAAACAATAGAATGGGAAAAACTAGAAATCACTTCAAGAAAATCAGATACCAAGGGAATATTTCATGCAAAGATGGGCACCATAAAGGACAGAAATAGCAAGGACTTAAAAGAAGCAGAAGAGATAAAGAAGTGGTGGCAAGAATACACAGAAGAACTGGACAAAAAAGATCTTAATAACCTGGATAACAATGATGGTGTGGCCATTCACCTAGAGCCAAACATCCTGGAGTGTGAGTTCAAGTGGGCCTTAGGAAGCATTACTATGAACAAAGATTTGGGAGGTAATGGAATTCCAGCTGGACTATTTCAAATCCTAAAAGATGCTGGTGTGAAAGTGCTGCACTCAATATGCCAGCAAATTTGGAAAACTCAGCAATGACCACAGGACTGGAAAAGGTCTGTTTTCATTCTAATCCCAAAGAAAGGCAATGCCAAAGAATGTTCAACTTATTGTACATTTGCACTCATTTCACATGCTAGCAAGATACGCTCAAAATCATTCAAGGTAGTCTTCAGCAGTACATAAACAGAGAACTTCCATAGGTTCAGCTGGATATAAAAAGGCAGAGGAACCAGAGATCAAATCACCAACATTTGTTGGATCATGGGCTTCCCTTGTAGCTCAGTTGGTAAAGAATCTGCCTGCAATGCAGGAGACTCAGGTCTGATCCTGGGTCAGGAAGATCCCCTGGAGAAGGAAATGGCAACCCATTCCAGTATTTTTGCCTGGAGAATCCCATGGACAGAGGAACATGGCAGGCTACAGTCCATGGGGTCTCAAGAGTCCAACACAACTTAGCAACTAAACCACCACTAGTTGGATCATAAAAAAGCAAGGGAAAAAAAAAAAAATTCACTTCTGCTTTATTGACTATGCTAAAGCCTTTGACTATGTGGATCACAACAAACTGTGAAAACTTCTTAAAGAGATGGGAATACCAGACCTTCTTACCTGCTTCTTGAGAAGCCTGTATTCAGGCAAGAAGCAACAGTTAGACATGGAACTACAGACTTGTTCAAAATTGGGAAAGGAGTACAACAAGGCTGTATATTGTCATCCTGCTTATGTAACTTACATGCAGAGTACATCATGTGAAATGCCAGGCTGGATGAATCACAATCTGGAATCAAGATTGCTGGGAGAAATATAAACCTCAGATATGCAGATGATACTAACTTAATGGAAGAAAGTGAAGAGGAACTAAAGAGCCTCTTGATGAAAGTGAAAGAGGAGAGTGAACACACTGGCTTAAAACTCAACATTCTAAAAACTAAGACCATGGCATCTGGTCCCATCATTTCATGGCAATAGAAGAGGGAAAAGTGGAAAGCCGTGACAGATTTTCTTTTCTTGGGCTCCAAAATCACTGCTGACAGTGACTGCAGCCATGAAATTAAAAGATGCTTGCTCCTTGGAAGAAAAACTATGACAAACCTAGACAGTATATTAAAAAGCAGACATCACTTTGCCAACAAAGGTCCATATAGTTAAAGCTATGGATTTTACAGTAGTCATGTTATGGATGTGAGAATTGGACCATAAAGAAGGTTGAACACTGAAGAATTGATACTTTTCAAACTGTGGTGTTGGAGAAGACTCTTGAGAGTCCTTTGGACAGAAGAAGATCCAACCAGTCAATCCTAAAGGAAATAAATCCTTAATATTCACTGGAAGGACTGATATTGAAGCTCCAATACTTTTGTGCCAGATACAAAGAGGCAACTCTTTGGAAAAGATCCTGATGCTAGGGAGGATTGATTGAGGGCTAGAGGAGAAGGGGACAACAGAGGATGAGATGGTTGGATGGCATCACGAATTCAATGGACATGAGTTTAACCTAACTCTGGGAGATAGTGAAGGACAGGGAAGCCTGGCTTGCTGCAGTTCATGGGATTGCAAAGAGTTAGACCCAACTTAGCAACTGAACAGCAAATCCCTTGAAATGTCTAAGAAAAGCCCCATCACCCCATTTTTGTTAGGTTGATGGCATGGGAAAGGAGTATTAAGTGGCTTCATTTTCTTGCCAGTGCTTGTAAGAAGCCTCTACTTTTTGATGAAAGGTTGATGATGTCCTAGTAGAAGATGATGATCTGACAATTTTCCATTTTGGTTGCTGCAGTGATGATGAAAATGATCTGACTCATCTCACTTCAAATTCTGGAGACCTTTCCATACCCATTTATTGCATATGAGCACTTCCTCTTATCAGGAGAATGGAAAATTAGCCATTAGCCAAAATTCATTTTTGATGTTATCTTTTCATGTGCTAAGGATATGTGACTTAGCAATTCTTATATTATCTTAACATCATCTCAAAGATGCAAGTAAGTGAATTTCCAACAGAAAAGTGTCCCACTACAGATAGACCAAGTGATAAAAAGACAAAACTTTCCAGGAATTTTATTATTAGGTTAACTAGCCAGGGAAGGGCAAAGAGTAGGATTGGCTTTGGTACTTGGGCTGTAAAAATATGCACACAGATCTTTTTTCTGAGCCTTCTTGCTTAGCTAAGCATTTCATTATAACTCTTCTTGTATATCTTACTTCCTTAATTTTTAAAAATTAAGATTTAATATACATATAACATTATATTCATTTCAGGCCTACAGCATAATGATTTGATATTTGTATATAGTACAAAATGATTACCACAAGAAGTCTACTTAACATAACAGTTTTCTGTGATGAGAACTTTGAAGGTCCACTCTCTTAGCAACTTTCAAATATGGAATACAATATTATTAACTGTAGTCACCATGCTGTATATTACTACTTCCTTAATCTTTAATGAGTTCATCATATCTTTAAGTTCTACCTTTATATACAGTCTTTCCCCTATGTCTTCAAACATATTTAAAATTTTCTATCTTGAAAAAACTTTCTTTGACCCTTCTATCAACTCTAGTAAGAGAGGGATGAACTTTTCAAACCATATACATACCCTTTGCCTCTATTTACTTGTCATTTAATCATACATAGGGCTTTTGTTACACCTCTACCATCAAACTGAAATGTTTCTATCATCTATAATATCTCAAATGACCTCTTACTCTTTGACTCCTTTGTAGGGCTATTGTGATTGACTATATTCCTAAAATTATCCCTTCAAAATATTTTACTATCCTAGTTTTTCATGCTGCCCTAATTTTTGTCTTATCATTGTCCTTAAAATAAACTACAAGGTCTGATATGACTTTGGTCCTTTGTCTAACTCTCTAGCCTTATCTCTTTCCCAGCTTACATTTTACACAATCATGCCAAAATTTTTTTTTCTTGGTTCCTTGATAAGTGCAATTTGTCTTCACTTAATTCTGTTTCTTGGGACGTGATATTCTGTCCCACAAGAGTACTCAACCCTACTTCCCTTTCATCAAGCTAACTCCTCATCCCTTATACATCTGCTAAAATGCAAATTATTTAAGGAGGTCTTTTGCAACTTTTAAAGTAGGGCTACCTGTTCTTTGATCTCAGAGATCCATATCACAGCACTTACATTATTTTATTGTTATTAAATCAATTGTCAGTCACTTTCATAAAGTTATAGGTTTTGTAAAGATTTGGTCTGTTGCTATATACTCCCAGAGATAGGCACATGTGGTTATTCACTAGTGATGTATAAATGGATGGTGGATATTCTTTGTAATCCCTACTGATTCCTCTTCTTCTTTCTTTCCTCTCATGCATAAAATTGAGGTAATTATGTCTCCCATAACTATTTCACAATATTGTGAGGATTAAATAATGTATGTAAAATAACTTATTAATACATTACAAATGGATATACTTGCTATTGTGTTTACCAGATGGCTCCATGGTAGAGTCCCCCTGTGAAGGCAGGAGATGGAGAAGACAGGAGTTCGATCCCTGGGTCAGGAAGATCCCCTGGAGGAGGAAATAGCAACCCACTCCAAAATTCTTGCTTGGAAAATTCCATAGACAGAGGAGTCTGGAGAGCTACAGCCCATGGGGTTGCAAAGAGTCAGACATGACTGAGCATGCACACATACTTGCTATTATTATTTTTCCCTTATTAGCAAGACAGTCTCTTGTCTATGGTGAAGAATGCCCTCAGAAATATTTATATTAGGACAAATGTTGTTTAAGGGTACAATTGCAACAAGTAGCAAACAAGCCTTAGACGTCTAATGCACAACATAGTGAATACAAACAACAATATTGTATTGTAAGCATTAAACTTGCCTGGCTTTCCTGGTGGCTCAGACAGTAAAGAATCTGCCTGCAATGCAGGAGACCCAGGTTCAATCCCTGGGTCAGAAAGACCCCCTGGAGAAGGAAATGGGTACCCACTTCAGTATTCTTGCCTGGATAATTCCACGGACAGAGGAGTCCAAAGGGTCACAAAGAGTTAGACATGACTGAGAGACTAACACTTTCACTTTCAAACTTGCTAAGAGACTAGAACTTAATAATTCTAATCACTAGAAAGAAATAATAAATATGTAACAACATAGAGATCTTAATTGTTGTTACAATGTCAATTATAGTAGAGTATATAAATGTATCAAGTAATAATGTTATATGTCAAATGCAGTTCAATAAAAAATATTTGGAAGATGGTGGAGGAATAGGACAGGGACACCACTTTCTCCCCCATAAATTCATCGAAAGAACATTTGAACACTGAGCAAATTTTACGGAACAACTTCTGAATGCTGGCAGAGGACATCAGGCACCCAGAAAGGCAGCCCATTGTCTTTGAAAGGAGGTACGACAAAATATAAAAGATAAAAAGAGACAAAAGAGGTAGGGACAGAGATCTGTCTTGGGAAGGGAGTCTTTAAAAAGAGAGAAGTTTCCAAACACCAGGAAACACTCTTTCCAGCCGGTCTGTGGTGAGCCTTGGAATCTCAGAGGGCAAAATAACCGGGAGGAAAAATAAGTAAATAATTAAAACCCACAGATTACGTGCCTAACAGCAACTCCCAGCAGAGCAGCAGCCCAGACGCTTGCATCGCCCACTAGCAAGCAGGGACTGGACAGGGAGGTGCAGGCTGCATGGCTTAGGGTAAGGATTCAGCCTGAATGCCCCGAGGGCAATCTGAGGAAACTAGCTTGTGGTAGCAACCCAGACTGTGGGATAGCTATCCTGCAAAAAGCCCTAACCTAAGACACTGCCAGGCTCACTCACAGAACAAAGGACTAAGCAGAGCTAGCTGGCTGCGGACCGGCCTATCCCCCACTGGAGACAGGCAGGTGAGGGCAGCCAGAGCCGGAAGGAGGCAATCACAGGCCTAGAGAGGCATTCTATACCAAACTGCAAGCAGACTTCGTTGCTAACCAAGACGTCTTGGGGTTCTGGATGGTCAACATCTGCTGGGAGGGTCGCAGCCAGAGATCAGCTCCCCAGAAGAGACACATGGCACACATGAGAAGGCCCGCCCATTGTACACCCAGAAAACTGAGCCGCTGGGATGGGGGAGGTGATAAGTTGCAGCCTTCAACTGGGCGCAACTGTGCTTGCAAAGCACCTGGTCACCTGAGCTGCTCGGACCTGGGACAGGCACAAAACACAGGCCCAACCAAGTCTGCGCCTTTGTGGAGTACCCGAGAACCTGAACCTGAGCGGCTTAAACCTGGGGAGTGCATGCAACACAGGGCCTGCATCAGACAGTTCCAGGCAGAGCAACCTAGAGCCTGAGCAGTGTAGACTGGGAAAGCACACATGCCATGAGCCGGGGGGGGGGGGGCAGAGGAGGGCGAGGGGGGAGGCAAACCCAGTGTGGCTGAAACACTGTGAGCGCTCCCCACACATGCCAGTGGTATATGTATGCAGTTTTCCTCCCTCCCCACAGCACGACTGAACAAGTGAGCCTAAAAAAAAAGTGACCACCACTGCCCCCCTTGTGTCAGGGCAGAAATTAGACACTGAAGAGACCAGCAAACAGAAGAAGCTAAAATAAACAGAGGGAACCACTTTGGAAGTGACAGGTACAATAGATTAAAACCCTGTAGTTAGCACCAACTACATAGGAAGGGGCCTATAGACCTTGAGAAGTATAACCTGGACCAAGGAACTATCGGAAAATGAACTGACCCCACACTGTCTGCAACAGCTCCAGAGAAAGTCCTAGATATATTTTTACTGTTATCATTTTTTAAATTAAAAAAATTTTTTTAATTTTTAAGTCCCTTATTACTCCTTTAATTTTCATTTTTATAACCCGCTATTACCTTGCAAAAAAAAAGACCCTATTTTTAAAGCAAAATTCATATTATATATTATAATTTTGTGACTTTGTTTTCTTTTTCTTTTTTTAATATTGTATTTTTGAGAATCTAACGTCTACTCTAGATTTTTAATCTTTCTTTTTGGTATTTGTTACCAACTTTGTACCTTTAAGAACCCCATCTTCAGTACCCATTTTTACTTGGGAGCAAGATCACTGGCCTGATTGCTCTCTCCCCTTTTTGACTCTCCTTTTTCTCCACCAGGTCTCCTCTATCTCCCTCCTCCCCTTTTCTTCTCTACCCAAGTCTGTCAATCTCTTTATGTGTTCCGGGCTATGGAGAACACTTAGGGAACTGATTACTGGCTGGATCTATCTCTCTCCTTTTGTTTCCCCCTTTTATCCTCCTGGCCACCTCTGTCTCCTTCCTCCCTCTTCTCTTCTCTGTGTAACTCCATGGACATCTCTGAGGGATCCAGACTGTGGAGAGCACATAGGGAAGTGATTACTGGCTAGCTTGCTCTTGCCCCTTTTGATTCCCCCTCTTCTTCTCCTGCTCACCTCTATCTCCCTCCTCCCTCTTCTCTTCTCCATGTAACTCTGTGTACCTCTCCGAGTGTCCCTCACTGTGGAGAAACTTTTAATCACTAACCTAGATGTTTTATCATCGGTGCTGTAGAGATGGAGAAATCTTGAGGCTGCTGTAAGAATAAGACTGAAAACCAGAGGCAGGAGGCTTAAGTCCAAATCCTGAGAACACCAGAGAACTGAATCCAGGGAACATTAATTGATAGGAGCTCATCAAATGCCTCCATACCTACACTGAAACCAAGCACCACCCAAGGGCCAACAAATTCCAGAGCAAGACATACCATACAAATTCTCCAGCAACACAAGAACATAGCCCTGAGCTTCAATATACAGGCTGCACAAAGTCACACCAAACCCACTGACATCTCAAAACTCATTACTGGACACTTCATTGCACTCCAGAGAGAAATCCAGCTCCACCCACCAGAACACCAACTCAAGCTTCCCTAACCAGGAAACCTTGACAAACCAACTGTCCAACCCCACCCAAAGTGAGGAACCTCCACAATAAAGAAGAACCACAAACTTCCAAAATACAGAAAGGCCACCCCAAACACAGCAATATAAACAAGATGAAAAGGCAGAGAAATACACAGCAGGTAAAGGAACAGGATAATGCCCACCAAACCAAACAAAAGAGGAAGATATAGGGAATCTACCTGATAAAGAATTCCAAATAATAATAATGAAAATGATCCAAAATCTTGAAAACAAATTGGAGTTACAGATAAATAGCCTGGAGACAAGGATTGAGAAGATGCAAGAAAGGTTTAACAAGGACCTAGAAGAAATAAAAAAGAGTCAATATATAATGAGTAATGCAATAAATGAGATCAAAAACACTCTGAAGGGAACCAACAGTAGAATAAGGGAGGCAGAAGATAGGATAAGTGAGGTATAAGATAGAATGGTAGAAATAAATGAAACAGGAAAAAAGAAAAAAGAATTAAAGGAAATTAGGACAACCTCAGAACCTCTGGGACAATATTAAGCACCCCAACATTCGAATCATAGGAGTCCCAAAGAAGAAGACAAAAAGAAAGACCATGAGAAAATACCTGAGGAGATAATAGTTGAATAGTTGAAAACTTCCCTAAAATGGGGAAGGAAATAATCACCCAAGTCCAAGAAACCCAGAGAGTCCCAAACAGGATAAACCCAAGGCGAAATGCCCCAAGACACATATTTATCAAATTAACAAAGATCAAACACAAAGAACAAATATTAAAAGTAGCAAGGGAAAAACAACAAATAACACACAAGGGGATTCCCATAAGGATAACAGCTGATCTTTCAATAGAAACTCTTCAGGCCAGAAGGGAATGGCAGGATGAAAGAAAATAACCTACAGCCCAGATTACTGTACCCAGCAAGGATCCCATTCAAATATGAAGGAGAAATCAAAAGCTTTACAGACAAGCAAAAGCTGAGAGAATTCAGCACCACCAAATCAGCTCTCCAACAAATCCTAAAGGATCTTCTCTAGATAGGAAACACAGAAAGGGTGTATAAACTCAAACCCAAAACAATAAAGTAAATGGCAACGGGATCATACTTATCAATAATTACCTTAAATGTGAATGGGTTGAAGGCCCCAACCAAAAGACAAAGACTGGCTGAATGGATACAAAAATAAGACTCCTATATATATTGTCTACAAGAGACCCACCTTGAAACAAGGGACACATACAGACTGAAAGTGAAGGGCTGGAAAAAGATATTCCATGCAAATAGAGACCAAAAGAAAGCAGGAGTAGCAATACTCATATCAGATAAAATAGACTTTAAAACAAAGGCTGTGAAAAGAGACAAAGATGGATACTACATAACGATCAAAGGATCAATCCAAGAAGATAAAACAATTATAAATATATATGCACCCAACATAGGAGCACCACAATATGTAAGACAAATGCTAACAAGTATGAAAGGGGAAATTAACAATAACACAGTAATAGTGGGAGACTTTAATACCCCACTCACACCTATGGGTAGATCAACTAAACAGAAAATTAACAAGGAAACACAAACTTTAAATGATACAATAGACCAGTTAGACCTAATTGAGATCTATAGGACATTTCACCCCAAAACAATGAATTTCAGCTTTTTCTCAAGTGCACACGGAACCTTCTCCAGGATAGATCACATCCTGGGCCACAAACCTAGCCTTGGTAAATTCAAAAAATTGAAATCATTCCAAGCATCTTTTCTGATCACAATGCAGTAAGATTAGATGTCAATTACAGGAGAAAAACTATTAAAAATTCCAACATATGGAGGCTGAACAACACGCTGCTGAATAACTGACAAATCACATAAAAAATAAAAAAAGAAATAAAAATATGCATAGAAACGAATGAAAATGAAAACACAACAACCAAAACCTATGGGACACTGTAAAAGCAGTGCTAACAGGAAGGTTCATAGCAATGCAGGCTTACTTCAAGAAACAAGAGAAAATCAAATAAATAACCTAACTCTACACCTAAAGCAACTAGAAAAGGAAGAAATGAAGAACCCCAGGGTTACTAGAAGGAAAGAAATCTTAAAAATTAGGGCAGAAATAAATACAAAAGAAACAAAAGAGACCATACCAAAAATCAACCAAGCCAAAAGCTGGTTCTTTGAGAGAATAAATAAAATTGACAAACCATTAGCCAGACTCATCAAGAAACAAAGGGATAAAAATCAAATCAACAAAATTAGAAATGAAAATGGAGAGATCACAACAGACAACACAGAAATACAAAGGATCATAAGAGACTATTATCAGCAACTATATGCAAATAAAATGGACAACTTGGAAGAAATGGACAACTTCTTAGAAAAGTACAACTTTCCAAAACTGAACAAGGAAGAAATAGAAAGTCTTAACAGACCCATCACAAGCACAGAAATTGAAACTGTAATCAGAAATCTTCCAGGAAACAAAAGCCCAGGACCAGACGGCTTCACAGCTGAATTCTACCAAAAGTTTAGAGAAGAGCTAACACCTATCTTACTCAAATTCTTCCAGAAAATTGCAGAGGAAGGTAAACTAAACTCATTCTATGAGGCCACCATCACCCTAATACCAAAACCTGACAAAGATGCCACAAAAAAAGAAAACTACAGGCCAATATCACTGATGAACATAAATGCAAAAATCCTTGACAAAATTCTAGCAAACAGAATCCAACAACATATTAAAAAGATCATACATCATGACCAAGTGGGCTTTATCCCAGGGATGCAAGATTCTTCAGTATCCACAAATCAATCAACGTAATACACCACATCAACAAATTGAAAAATAAAAGCCATATGATTATCTCAATAGATGCAGAGAAAGCCTTTGACAAAATTCAACATCCATTTATGATAAAAAAAACCCTCCAGAAAGCAGGAATAGAAGGAACATACCTCAACATATTCTCCAGGCAAGAACAATGGAGTGGGTTGCCATTTCCTTCTCCAATGCGTGAAAGTGAAAAGTGAAAGTGAAGTTGCTCAGTTGTGTCTGACTCTTAGAGACCCCATGGACTGCAGCCCACCAGGCTCCTCCATCCACGGGATTTTCCAGGAAAGAGTACTGTAATGGGTTGCCATTGCTTTCTCCGATAATAAAAGCTATATATGACAAACCCACAGCAAACATTATCCTCAATGGTGAAAAATTGAAAGCATTTCCCCTAAAGTCAGGGACAAGACAAAGGTGCCCACTCTCACCACTACTATTCAACATAGTTTTGGAAGTTTTGGCCATAGCAATCGGAACAGAAAAAGAAATAAAAGGAATCCAGATTGGAAAAGAAGAAGTAAAACTCTCACTGTTTGCAGATGACATAAGCCTCTGCATAGAAAACCCTAAAGACTCCACCAGAAAATTACTAGAGATAATCAATGAATATAGTAAAGTTTCAGGATATAAAAACACACACAAATCACTTGCATTCCTACACACTAACAATGAGAAAACAGAAAGAGAAATTAAGGAAACAATTCCATTCACCATTGCAACAAAAAGAATAAAATACTTGGGAATATATCTACCTAAAGAAACAAAAGACGTATATATAGAAAACTATAAAACACTGGTGAAAGAAATCAAAGAGGACACAAATAGATGGAGAAATATACCGTATTCATGGATCAGAAGAATCAATATAGTGAAAATGAGTATACTACCCAAAGAAATCTATAGATTCAATGCAATCCCTATCAACCTACCAACGGTATTTTTCAGAGAACTAGAACAAATAATTTCACAATGTGTATGGAAATACAAGAAACCTCTAATAGCCAAAGCAATCTTGAGAAAGAAGAATGGAACTGGAGGAATCAACCAGGCTCTAATACAAAGCCACAGTCATCAAGACAGTATGGTACTGGCACAAAGAGAGAAATATAGGTCAATGGAACAAAATAGAAAGCCCAGAGATAAACCCACGCACCTATGGACACCTTATCTTTGACAAAGGAGGCAAGAATATACAATGGAGAAAAGACAATCTCTATAACAAGAGGTGCTGGAAAAATTGGTCAACCACTTGTAAAAGAATGAAACTAGAACACTTTCTCGGAGAAGGCAATGGCACCCCATTCCAGTAGTCTTGCCTGGAAAATCCCATGGACGGAGGAGCCTGGTGGGCTGCAGTCCATGGGGTCACTAAGAGTCAGACACGACTGAGCAACTTCGCTTTCACTTTTCACTTTCATACATTGGAGAAGGAAATGGCACCCCACTCCAGTATTCTTGCCTGGAGAATCCCATGGACGGGGGAGCCTGGTGGGCTGCTGTCTATGGGGTCGCACAGAGTTGGACATGACTGAAGTGACTTAGCAGCAGCAGCAGAACACTTTCTAACACCATACACAAAAATAAACTCAAAATGGATTAAAGATCTAAATGTAAGACCAGAAACTATAAAACTCCTAGAGGAAAACATAGGCAAAACACTCTCTGACATAAACCACAGCAGGATCCTCTATGACCCACCTCCCAGAATATTGGAAATAAAAGTAAAAATAAACAAATAGGACCTAATTAAAATTAAAAGCTTCTGCACAACAAAGGAAACTATAAGCAAGGTGAAAAGACAGCCTTCAGAATGGGAGAAAATAATAACAAACGAAGCAATGGACAAAGAATTAGTCTCAAAAATATACAAGCAACTCCTGCAGCTCAATTCCAAAAAATAAAAGACCCAATTAAAAAATGGACCAAAGAACTAAACATACATTTCTCCAAAGAAGACATGCAGGTGGCTATCAAACACATGAAAAGATGCTCGACATCATTCATTAGCAGAGAGATGCAAATCAAAAGCACAATGAAGTGCCATTTCACACCAGTCAGAATGGCTGCAATCCAAAAGTCTACAAGCAATAAATGCTGGAGAGGGTGTGGAGAAAAGGGCACCCTCTTACACTGTTGGTGGGAATGCAAACTAGTACAGCCACTATGGAGAACAGTGTGGAGATTCCTTAAAAAGTTGGAAATAGCTGAGTAATACTCCATTGCGTATATGTACCATAGCTTTCTTATCCATTCATCTGCTGATGGGCATCTAGGTTGCTTCCATGTCCTGGCTATTATAAACAGTGCTGCGATGAACAGCAGAGTACCCGTGTCTCTTTCCCTTCTGGTTTCCTCAGTGTGTATGCCTAGCAGTGGGATTGCTGGATCATAAGGCAGTTCTATTTCCAGTTTTTCAGTTCTAATGAGATGGATAAAACTGTAACCTATTATACAGAGTGAAGTAAGCCAGAAAGAAAAACACCAATACAGTATACTAACACATATATATGGAATTTAGAAAGATGGTAACAATAACCCTGTGTACGAGACAGCAAAAGAGACACCGATGTATAGATCAGTCTTAAGGACTCTGTGGGAGAGGGAGAGGGTGGGGAGATTTGGGAGAATAGCATTGAAACATGTATAATATCATGTATGAAATGAGTCACCAGTCCAGGTTCGATGCACGGTACTGGATGCTTGGGGCTGGTGCACTGGGACGACCCAGAGGGAGGGTAGGGGAGGGAGGAGGGAGGAGGGTTCAGGATGGGGAACGCGGGTATACCTGTGGCGGATTCATTTTGATATTTGGCAAAACTAATACAATATTGTAAAGTTTAAAAATTAAAAAAAAAAAAAGATTAGCTATTAAAACAAAAAAAAGTTGGAAATAGAACTGCCTTATGACCCAGCAACCCCACTGCTGGGCATACACACCGAGGAAACCAGAATTGAAAGAGACATGTGTACCCCCAATGTTTATAGCAGCACTGTTTATAATAGCCAGGACATGGAAGCAACCTAGATGTCCATCAGCAGACGAATGGATAAGAAAGCTGTGGTACATATACACAATGGAGTATTCCTCAGCCATTAAAAAGAATACATTTGAATCAGTTCTAATGAGGTGGATGAAACTGGAGCCTATTATACAGAGTGAAGTAGGCAGAAAGAAAAACACCAATACAGTATACTAATGCATATATATGGAATTTAGAAAGATGGTAATGATAATCCTGTATGCAAGACAGCAAAAGAGACACAGATGTATAGAACAGTCTTTTAGACTCTGTGGAAGAGGGCAAGGATGGGATGATATGGGAGAATGGCATTGAAATATGTAAATTATCATATGTGAAACAGATAGCCAGTCCAGGTTCGATGCATGATACAGGGTGCTCAGGGCCGGTGCACTAGGATGACACAGAGGAATGGGATGGGGAGGGAGGTGGGAGGGGGGTTCAGGATGGGGAACACATGTACACCCATGGCGGACTCATGTCAATGTATGGCAAAATGAATACAATATTGCAAAGTAAAAAAAAAAAAAAAAAAAAAAGTACTGGAATTCTCAGGGACTTCTAAGTTTGGACAAATGTGTGTTATACTGATTAGCCAAAGATTTGAATGAGAGTTAGGAAATCACTGACAGCCTTGTGGAGGGTTCTCAGGATAATTTGAGATTTACATTTTGAAACCTTAATTCAAGTCACAGCAAAATTTTAACAAAATAACGCCCACCTAAAGTTATCCTATCCTGAAAGTAATTCCTTATTAAACAACATCATTCCTCATACAATAGGATCATCTTTCCAAATTTTTTTTTTGATGCCACAAGTTCATCCAAATTCTCTATTAATTAGTTTATCATGGAAATACAGAAAGATAGACTTGAGAAGTTGCCAAATCAGGGAACATGTTTATTTCCTTGCACCCACCTTTTGTTTGAGGGGTGGGGTGACTCTTGCCATGTCTTTAGCCCATCTCTGATAGTACAGTAGGAATGAATATTATTTTTCAGAGATTATTCTGGGGAAGGCCCAAATTCAAGAAGGAAGTCATTTGCCTAAAGTCCTCCAGCCAGTGCAGTCTCAGAATCAGCGACAGAAATAAGACAACAATTTCTTAACACTCAAGAAGTTCATCTCGAAGCTGTTTTCACAGGTTATATTGGACACAACACACTGCAAAACACTATGGAATTTCCAAATATTTGTACTAACTTTGATCTGATCAGGTAACGTTTAAGAAACTAATCATCTTTATGAGGCCCTAGAAAATATCTTGTTATACCATGGTCTGGTGTGGACTACTGATTTACTGAAAAGGAAGCAGTGAGGAAAGAGGAAATCAAAGCAGACTGCTGACTTGTCATGGAGTGTGTCTGGGATCAACGATGTTTGTTTGAATTCAGTCAAGTTGGCAGCCCTGGGCCCCATGCACTGCTTCCTGCTCCAGCTCCACAGCACACAAGATGTTCAGCATCCATCCACATGAGGTCATGGAGGAGGGAGCTCTGTTGACCTTCCTGAGGTAGGTAAGAGTCTCTGTTTCAGGGTGGAGGGCCCAAATTCAGAGTTGAGAGAGAATGTGTCCAGAACTCCAGGTGACTGACATACCCTCTGGAGCTAGACAAGGAGAATAACTAATAATAAATAGTATCTACTGAACATTAAGTATACCAGCAGCTTTTAAAAATACTTTATGTGGATCAGTTCATTTAATCCTCTTAACAAATCCATGCCAAATAAGGAAACTGAGACGTGGAGAAGATAAGACACTTGCCCAAGTTCATGCAAGAGATAAATAGCAAAGGCAGACAGCAAGTTCAGGTGGTTGACTTTGAGGCTAAACTCTCCATCATTCTGTCATATTAGCTCACTCCTCAATGCAGATCATAAGCTCCAGTTAAGGGACAGAATTCTTCCAAGACACCATGTTAGTGGGAAGGGAGTTATTGCTTAGATTAACTATTATGATGTATACCATATTTCATAACATAATTATAAAATGTATTACATAATTATTATGAAGTAAAAATCACAAATGAAGGTGTCATTTAATCAGGTATATTGAGTACTACAAAACCAATCTCTAGGAAAAACTGAAAAAAATTGGGAAATGGGCTTAGCCTGAATGAGCTTGCATGCAGAAGGTGTGTGTGTATGTGTGTGTGCACTCAGTTGTGTCTGACCCTTTTGTGACCCCCAGGGCTGTAGCCTGCCAGGCTTTTCTGTCCATGGGATTCTCCAGGCAAAGAATACTGGACTGGTTTGCTCTTTCCTACTCCAGGGGAATTTTCCCAACTTGGACGTTGAACCTGTGTCCCTTGCATCTCCTGCATTGGCAGGAAGGTTCTTTACCACTGTGCCAATTGGAGGCCCAATCAGAAGGTACTACAACTGATATCAAAGAGGCAGAAATATCTTTTGGAAACCTGCCATTGAGAAGCATGTCTGTTAATCACCAGGAAATGGAGTGCCCACATGATTTCTGATGCTGAGGCTTCCCCCATGGGATTAAAACCAGAGCTGTTGAAGAAGAACATCTGTTTTCTATTTTCTTGTTTTTTCTAAAGTTCTAGGACAACTTCCAAGCCCTTTGTGTCTCACTGACACAGTTGTCGCATGACACAGAAGATACATTTTAGTAAGGGAAATAAAATCAGATGGGAAACCTCTGCATAACTCCACTGTGTATAATTTGTTTTGTCACCTTTTCTTTGGCTGCATTAGGGAAAGTGGTAGTAAATTCTCCAAGCTGTTTTCTCTCAGGGAAACTAGGAGACATTATATCTAAGAAATTTTCACTTAAGATAAGGATGTGAAACAGACCTGCAGAATAAGAGGCTTCATCTAAAACAATCCATCAGTCATTACCTTCATGTACTGAAAAGAAGTTCAACACAATACAAGGACCAGGTAAAGGTCCCAAGGAAACTGTTGTATAATCACAGTCACTGATCCTCAAGGACTTTGCAATTTGGTTAGAGACAGAAAGTTCTATATGACACTCTAGAAGACTGAGATAATAAAATGCAAAGTGGGAATTGCTATCTATGGGTGTTTAAAGAAAGGAGAGGTGACAGAGAGCTGGGTAACCAAAGAAGGCACTGATAAGGAAATAGAGATGAGGGTGTGTGAGTGCACTCCGTGTGTGTGTGTGTGTGTGTGTGTGTGTGTGTGTGTATGGTGGGGGATGTGAGTACTAAAGAGCATGAGGTTCAAGGCTCTGTTGTGGTGTGAGAGCCAAAGCAGGCATCTGTGTTCTCCATCTGTGTTCTCCAACTATAGGAATTTATTTTGCCATTGTGACTATATCATTCCACCTCTCTGCTCTTTTCTTTGTTGAATTGCCAGCAGACCTAAATACACTGCCAGTGGATGCTGTGTCCTCTTAAACACTGGGCAAGTTTGGACAAGCTAATTTTTGGCTAGCCCTTGAGTTATTAAAAAGACTGAGGTCCAAAGAAAACTAAGGCATATTTGAAAGACACCAGGAAAACAGATCTTAAAAATTCTCATCATAAGAAAAAAAATTGTAGCTAGGTGTGATGATGGATGTTAATTAGACTTCTTGTGATCACTTTTTAACATATACAAATATCAAATCACTATGCTGCATATCTTAAACTAATATGTTATATGTCAATTACACCTCAATAAAAATTAATTTAAAAGTAGATACCTTTAATATTTGCTGATTATAAAAATGACAGAAGGTGTCTTTTAAATGAATTAATTTTACAGTAAGTCCCCTACATACGGACTTTCAAGTTGCAAACTTTCAAAAACGTGAGCATGTCCAATCACGTAAGCTAGTTCATCTGTCATGCCATTGTCGTGTGCTTGCACACTCTACAAGTGTACTTTTCTGAGTACTTTACAGTTTTCTATAGAGCACAGTCGTGAAATGTCTCTATTTCAAGCCCAGGATGTCTGGAAGCCAGTGTAAAGGCAGTAGTGAAGTAGCTGGGACTACTATAACTTTCAAGGTACTGTACTGTAAAATTAAAAATGTTTCCTTTATTTTTTGTGTTTTTCATGCGTTATTTGTGTGAAAAGTATTATAAAGCTTATTACAATACTATATAAACAATTTTGTTAGTTGGGTACCTAGGCTAACACTGTTGGACTTTTGAACAAATTGAACTTACAAATATGCGCTTGGAATAGAACTCATTCGTATGTAGGGGACTTACTATACACTATCATGGCTTTTTCAGAAGTATTTGTGATGCATCTATATGTAGTGTACAGACAATGTTCGGTGGGCATGAGAATTCAGTGACCGCCCAGGAGAGATGACGATGGTCCTGTATGAGATAAGAACCAGTACTTTAACAGACACAGAAACAATGATGCTCAGGAAAATTTCAAGAAAGCAGTCTTAGTTTGTGTACTGGAAGGAAGGAAGGAAGGAAAGAGGAATAGAAGGGAATGGCCCAGTAGGAGAAAGTTGTGTCAACAGCGTGGGGTGTTTTCTCAAGATTTACACAGTGGGCCTCTAGAAAAAGCCACAAATTTGTCAGCTTTATTCTAGCTACTTTTTAGAGACTTTGAGGAATTTTCTTTTAAGACAATACTAAAGTTTCTTAACAACTAATTTATGACACATATTTTCTTTAAAAATCCACATAGTGCTTTGTTCTTTTCCTCCTTTGGCTCCCCATCTGGTTTTAGAACGCTCATGGCTCTCTCTTCTCTATAGAAAGGGGTGTGTGTGTGTGTGTGTGTGTGTGTGTGTGTGTGTATTAGAGGGAAGGAATGGTTTCCTAGCGATCAGAACAAGGTCTCTTGAACATGGCAAAATTGTGCAACCTGCTCAATTGGTGGTGGTTTAGTCGCTAAGTTGTGTCCGACTTTTGTGACCACATGGACTGTAGCCTGCCAGGCTCCTCTGTCCATAGGATTCTCCAGGCAAGAATACTGGTGTGGGTTGCCATTTCCTTATCCAGGGGATCTTCCTGACCCAGGAATTGAACCCAGGTTTCCTGTATTTCAGTCAGATTCTTTACCAACTGAGCTACAAGGGAAGCCCAATTATAGGTCATGAAGCCAGTAATGTGGTCTTTTGCACACTTTCCTAGAATCTGGGCCCTTCACTCAATCATAAGAAACATATAAAGCCTTTCCCCGGGTAGCATCAACATCTCCTACTTTCCTAATAAATACCCGAAACTCTGTATCCTAACCCCCAGTCTCTTTTCTGGCAAAATTGCCCTGTGTGATCATAAGACCTTGCTTATGGCTAGCTGCCACTTTGGAAAAGATCTGATGATTTACTGGGGCCATCTGATCTTTTTCCATTTAAAGGAAGCATTAACCTAAATTTAAAGAGTTTAATGGCCCTGAGTTGGGTGGAGTGTGCATGAATACAAGTATTCATTCATGAGCTGGTTTGTCTTAGAAAAAATTTCAGGACAATGTCTAGAAACTCTTATGGGGTCTTTTCTCTTTTTCCAGTTGATAAATACTCCATAGGCATCAGCCAGGCTGTTGAACACTGGGGTGAAAAGATGAAAGGGGCTCGTGTAGCATAATGTCTTGTCCTTGGGGAGATCACAGTTCAGTCAGAGAAATATACATATAAACCTTGCTACTGACTTATATTAGGAATCAGAAGTAGGTGAGAAATTGTATTCTGGTTGGTGAGGGAAGAAAAAGGGCCTGTGTGCTTTCGTTTGAAAGAATATTGAGAAAGAATTCTCTCCTTTACCTCCTTCAGGGAAGCATTGGAAGAGAACTAAAATGAAAGCCCAGAGGGGTGAATGCTAGTTTTACTATCTTGAAGCAGAAAAGCAACTGGTGAAAGCTTTCCTAGAAAGCAGCCTCCTTTTGGGGCCTGAGGCCAGGATGGCAGATGCTGTGCACTTAACACATATGGGTGTTTGAGAGTCTGAGCCATTGTTCCTGGTCTGCACCATGCTGGGTTTGCCATACCTGCCTTGCTGTGAACAGCTCTTCCTGAAGATGGATGTTGGCACTGGTGTGGGGCAGGGATGAGAGAGACAAATATGGGAAAATGGGAGTTCCCTCAGCACAGCCCTAAGGACGAAAAGGAAAATGCAGTACATAGTTCCCTCTGACTGCAGCTCCCTAAACCATACCTTCAGTTGTTTCAGTTGCCTCTTTCAAAACAGGTCCTGAGATTTACAAGTGGACATAAGAAAGGATGGCTAGATTCCAAGGAAGGCCATTTAACTTTCTAAAACATTCTGCTCTTCTCATTTGGTCTCACCCCTCCCTGGTTCCCCTGTCCCAGTTCTCAATACCTACTCTGCACACTTTGGCCTTTGTGTTTTTAGCTCCCACTGTTTGGAACACTGGTGCAATGGCTTCCCTGGTGGCTCAGATGATAAAGAATCTGCCTGCAACACAGGAGACCCAGGTTCTATCCCTGAGTCAGGAAGATCCCCTGAAGAAGGGAATGCAACCCACTCCAGTATTCTTGTGTGAAGAATCCCATGGACAGAGGAGCCTGTCCATGGGGTTGCAAAGAGTCCTACACGACTGAGAGACTAATGTTAAGTTGGTGCAAAAGTAATTGCAGTTTTGCATTGTTGGACTTTGCTGTTTGATATTAGAATACATTCTTAAATAAATGTGGTCACAATGAAATGTGGTTAAAATGATGTTCTACATCAATCATTTTAAAGTGCATTTCTTGTTTTATTTTATTTATTTTTTTGCTAATGACATTACTTGCTGTTTATTTTATATTTATTTTAGACTAGGGAAATGTTAGGAAAAAAAGCAAACTTATGTGATTTTCTTATTTGAGTTCAAAATGATTGTAAAACAGCAGACAACCCACAATATCAACAATGGTTTTGGACAGGAACAGCTAAAGAACATGCAGTGCAGTGGTGGTTCAAGAAGTTTACAAAGGAGATGGCAGCCTTGAAGATGAGAAGTGCAGTGGCCGGCCAACAGAAGTTGACAACCAATTGAGAGGATCACTGAAGCTGATATTGTTACAACTACATGAGAAGTTGCCAAAGAACTCAACATTGACCATTCTGTGGTCATTTGGCATGTGAAGCAAATTGGAAATCTGAAAAAGCTCAATATGTGGGTGCCTCATGAGCTGACCAAAAACTTTTAAAAATCATCATTTTGAAGGGTCATCTTTTCTTATTCTATGCAATAACAAATTATTTCTCAATCAGATTGTGACATGTGACTAAAAGTGGATTTTATATGACAACCAGTGATAATCAGTTCAGTGGTTGGACTGAGAAGAAGCTGTAAAACACTTTCCAAAGTCAAATTTGGACCAAAGAAAGGTCATGGTCACTGTTGGCGGTCTGCTGCCAGTCTGATCCACTACAGCTTTCTGAATCCCAGTGAAAACCATTACATCTGAGAAGTATGCTCTGTAAATCAATAAGATCCACCAAAAACTTCAATGCCTGCAGCTAGCACTGGTCTACAGAAAGAGCCCAATTCTTCTCCACAACACCTGACAGCACATTGCACAATCAATGCTTCAAAAAAGTTGAACGAATTAGGTTATGAAATTTTGCCTCATCTGCCATATTCAACTGGCCTCTCACCAACCAACTACCACTTCTTGAAGCACCACAACAACATTTTTCAGAGAAAAACACTTCCACAACCAACAGGAGGAAGAAAATGCTTTCATCAAAAAGTCTACAAACAATAAATGCTAGAGAGGGTGTGGAGAAAAGGGAGCCTTCTTACATTGCTGGTGGGAATGCAAACTGGTAGGGCCACTGTGGAGAACAGTGTGGAAATTCCTTAAAAAAGTGGGCATACAAATGCTATGCAACCCAGCACACACCCTGAGGAAACCATAATTGAAAGAGATACATGTATCCCCAATTTTTTTTAATTTAATTTTTTACTGAAGGATAATTGCTTTACAGAATTTTGCTGTTTTCTGCCAAACATCAACATGAATCAGCCATAGGTATACATATATCCCCTCCCTTTTGAACCTCCCTCCCATCTGCCTCCCAATCCCACCCCTCTAGGTTGATACAGAGCCCCTGTTTGAGTTTCCTGAGACATACAGCAAATTTCCGTTGGCTATCTATTTTACATATGCTAATGTAAGTTTCCATGTTACTCTTTCCATACATCTCACCCTCTCCTCCCCTCTCCCCATGTCCATAAGTCTATTCTCTGTGTCTGTTTCTCCATTGCTGCCCTGTGAATAAATCTTTCAGTACCATTTTTCTAGATTCTGTATATGTGTGTTAGAATATGATATTTGTCTTTCTCTTTCTGACTCACTTCACTCTGTATAATAGGTTCTAGGTTCATCCACTTCATTAGAACGGACTCAAATGCATTCCGTTTAAAACCTGAGTAATAGTACATTGTGCATATGTACCACAACTTCTTTATCCATTTATCTGTAGATGGACATCTAGGTTGCTTCCATGTTCTAGCTATTGTAAATAGTGCTGCAATGAACAATGGGGCACATGAGTCTTTTTCAACCCTGGTTTCCTCAGGGTATATGCCTAGGAGTGGGATTACTGGGTCATATGGTGGTTTTATTTCTAGTTTTTTTAAGGAAATCTCCATACCGTCTTCCATAGTGGCTGTATCAATTTACATTCCAGACAAAAGTGCAAGAGCATTCCCTTGTCTCCACACCCTCTCCAGCATTTATTGTTTGTAGACATTTTAATGATGGTCATTCTGACTGGGGTGAGGTGATATCTATTGTAGGTTTGATTTGCATTTCTCTAGTAATGAGCGATGTTGAGCATCTTTTCATGTGTTTGTTAGCCATCTGTATGCCTTCTTTGGAGAAATGTCCATTTAGATCTTTTCCCTATTGTTTGATTGGGTTGTTTGTTTTTCTGATATTGAGCTGTATGAGCTGCTTGTATATTTTGGAAATTAATCCTTTGTCAGTTGTTTCATTTGCTATTATTTCTCCCATTGTGAGGGCTGTCTTTTCACCTTGCTTATAGTTTCCTTTGTTGTGCAAAAGTTATTAAGATTAACCAGGTCCCACTTGTTTACTTTGGTTTTATTTCCATTACTCTAGGAGATGGGTCATACAGGATCTTGCTCTGATTAATGTCATTGAGGGTTTTTCCTATGCTTTCCTGCAAGAATTTTATAGTTTCTGGTCTTAGATTTAGGTCTTTAATTCATTGTGAGTTTCTTTGTGTATGGTGTTAGGAAGTGTTCTAATTTCATTCTTTTACATGTGGCTGTCCAGTTTTCTCAACATATATTGAAGAGGCTGTCTTTGTCCCATTGTATATTCTTGCCCCCTTTGTCAAAAATAAGGTACCCATAGGTGCATGGGTTTATTTCTGGGCTTTCTATCTTGTTGCATTGATCTATATTTCTGTTTTTGTGCCAGTACCATACTGTCTTGATGACTGTAGCTTTATAGTATAATCTGAAGTCAGGAAGGTTGACTCCTCTAGCTCCATTCTTCTATCTCAAAACTGCTTTGGCTATTTGGGGTCTTCTGTGTTTCCATATGAATTGTGAAATTTTTTGTTCTAGTTCTGTGAAAAATGCCATGGGTAATTTGATAGGGATCGCATTGAATCTGTAGATTGCATTTGGCAGTATAGTCATTTTCACAATATTGATTTTTCCTAACCAGGAACATGGACTACCTCTCCGTCTGTTTATGTCATCTTTGATTTCTTCATTGGTGTCTTATACTTTTCTGTGTATAGTTCTTTTGTCTCCTTAGGTAAGTTTAGTCCTAGATATTTATTTCTTTTTGTTGCAATGATGAATGGGATTGATTCCTTAATTGCTCTTTCTGATTTTTCATTGTTAGTATATAGAAATACAAGTGATTTCTGCATATTGATTTTGTATCCTGCAACTTTGCTAAATTCACTGATTAGCTCCAGTAACTTTCTGATATTCTCTTTAGGGTTTTCTATGTACAGTGTCATGGTATCTGCAAACAATGAGAGCTTTACTTCTTTTCCCACCTGGATTCCTTTTATTTCTTTTTCTTCTCTGATTGCTGTAGTGGACCTCCAGAACTATGTTGAATAATAGTGGTGAAAGTGGATGCCTTTGTCTTGCTTCTAATCTTAGGGAGAATGCTTTCAGTTTTTCACCATTGAGAATAATGTTTGCTGTAGGCTTATCATATATGGCCTTTACTATGTTGAGGTAGATTGCTTCTATGCCTAGTTTTTGAAGAGTTTTAATCATAAATGGGTGCTGAATTTTGTCAAAGGTTTTTTCTGCATCTATTGAGATGATTATATGGTTTTTATCTTTCAATCTGTTGTTATGGTGTATCACATTGATTGATAAGCATATATTGAAGAATCCTTGCATTCCTGGAATAAACCTAACTTGATCATGAGTGGTTTTTATTTTTCTTTTTATTTTTTTGACATGTTGCTGAATTCTCTTTGCTAAAACTTTGCTGAGGATTTTTGCATCTATGTTCATCAGTGATATTGGCCTATAGTTTTCTTTTCGTGTGTTGTCTTTGTCTGGTTTTGGTATCAGGGTGATGGTGGCCTTGTAGAATGTGTTTGGAAGTGTTCCGTCCTCTGCAAATTTTTGAAAGAGTTTTAGAAGAATAGGCAATAGCTCTTCTCTAAATGTTTGATAGAATTCTCCTGTGAAGCCATCTGGTCCTGGGCTTTTGATTTATGAGAGATTTTTGATCACAGCTTCAATTTCAGTGCTTGTAATTGGATTGTTCATAATTTCAATTTCTTCCTGGTTCAGTCTTGGAATACTGAACTTTCTAAGAACCTGTCCATTTCTTCCAGGTTGTCAATTTTATTGCCATATAGATGTTCATAATAGTCTCTTACAATCCTTTGTTTTTCTACATCGTCTGTTGTAGCCTCTCCTTTTTCATTTCTAATTTTGTTGATTTGATTCTTCTCTTTTTCTTGATGTGTCTGGATAAAGGCTTGTCAATCTTGTTTACCTTCTCAAAGAACCAGCTTTTAGTTTTATTAATCTTTACTATTGGTTCTTTCATTTCTTTTTCATTTATTTCTGCTTGGATCTTTATGATTTCTTTCCTTAAACTAATTTTGTGTTTTCTTTTTGTTCTTCTTTTTCCAGTTGTTTTAGGTGTAAAGTAAGATTGTCTATTTGATGTTTTTCTTGTTTCTTGAGGTAAGATTGTATTGCTATAAACTTCCCTCTTAGAACTGCTTTTGCTGCATCCCATAGGTTTTGAGTTGTTATGTTTTCATTGTCATTTGTTTCTAGAATTTTAAAATTTTTCCTTTTGATTTCTTCAGTAACCTGTTGGTTATTTAGAAATGTGTTTTAATCTCCATGTGTTTGTGTTTCCTACAATTTTTTTCTTGTAATCGATGTCTAGTCTCATAGCATTGTGGTCAGAGAAGATGCTTGATATGATTTCAATTTTCTTAAATGTACTGAGGTTTGATTTGTGACCCAAGATGTGGTCTATCCTGGAGAATGTTCCATGTGCACTTGAGAAGAAGGTGTATTCTTCTGCATTTGGATGGAATGTCCTGAAGATATCAATGAGATCCATCTCGTCTAATGTATCATTTAAGACTTGTGTTTCCTTATCAATTTTCTGTTTTGATGATCTGTCCATTGGCGTGAGTGGGGTGTTAAAGTCTCTTACTATTATTGTGTTATTGTCAATTTCTCCTTTTATGTGTGTTAGTGTTTGTCTTCTGTATTGAGGTGCTCCTATGTTGGGTGCATAGATATTTACAATTGTTATGTCTTCCTCTTGGATTGACCCCTTGATCATTATGTACTGTCCTTCCTTATCTCCTGTAATCTTTATTTTAAGGTCTATTTTGTCTGGTATGAGCATTGCTACTCCAGCTTTCTTTTGCTTCTCATTTGCATGGAATATATTGTTCCATCCTGTCACTTTCAATCTATATGTGTCTTGAGATCTGAAGTGAGTTTCTTGTAGACAGCATATATATGGATTTTGTTTTTGTACCCATTCAGCCAGTCTGTGTCTTTTGGTTGGAGCATTTAAATCCATTTACATTGAAAGTAATTATTGATGTATATTGCCAACATCCACTGGATCATCGAAAAAGCAAGAGAGTTCCAAAAAACATCTATTTCTGCTTTATTGACTATGCCAAAGCCTTTGACTGTGTGGATCACACTAAACTGTGGAAAATTCTGAAAGAGATGAGAATACCAGACCACCTGACCTGCCTCTTAAGAAATCTGTATGCAGGTCAGGAAGCAACAGTTAGAAGTGGACATGGAACAACAGACTGGTTCCAAATAGGAAAAGGAGTACGTCAAGGCTGTACATTGTCACCCTGTTTATTTAACTTATATGCAGAGTACATCATGAGAAATGCTGGGCTGGAAGAAGCACAAGCTGGAATCAAGATTGCCGGGGGCAATCTCAATAACCTCAGATATGCAGATGACACCACCCTTATGGCAGAAAGTGAATAGGAACTAAAAAGCCTCTTGATGAAGGTGAAAAAGGAGAGTGAAAAAGTTGGCTTAAAACTCAACATTCAGAAAACGAAGATCATGGCATCTGGTCCCATCACTTCATGGGAAATAGATGGGGAAACAGTGGAAACAGTGGCAGACTTTATTTTTTGGGGGGCTTCAAAATCACTGCAGATGGTGACTGCAGCCATGAAATTAAGACGCTTACTCCTTGGAAGAAAAGTTATGACCCACCTAGATAGCATATTCAAAAGCAGAGACATTACTTTGCCAACAAAGGTCCATCTAGTCAAGGCTATGGTTTTTCCTGTGGTCATGTATGGATGTGAGAGTTGGACTGTGAAGAAGGTTGAGCGCTGAAGAATTGATGCTTTTGAACTGTGGTGTTGGAGAAGACTCTTGAGAGTCCCTTGGACTGCAAGGAGATCCAGCCAGTCCATTCTGAAGGAGATCAGCCCTGGGATTTCTTTGGAAGGAATGATGCTAAAGCTGAAACTCCAGTACTTTGGCCACCTCATGTGAAAAGTTGACTCATTGGAAAAGACTCTGATGCTGGGAGGGATTGGTGGCAGGAGGAGAAGGGGATGACAGAGGATGAGATGGCTGGATGGCATCACTGACTTGATGGACATGAGTCTGAGTAAACTCCGGGAGTTGGTGATGGATAGGGAGGCCTGGCGTGCTGTGATTCATGGGGTCGCAAAGGGTCGGACACGACTGAGCGACTGAAGTGAAGTGAACTGAACTGATCTGATGTTCCTATTGCCATTTTCTTAATTGTTTGGGTTTGATTTTTTAGATCTTTTTTCTTCTCTTGTATTTCTTGATTATATGAGTCCATTTAACATTTGTTGTAAAGCTGGTGTGGTGGTACTGAATTCTCTCTACTTTTGCTTGTCTGAAAACCTTTTTATTTCTCCATCAATTTTGAATGAGATTCTTGCCAGGTACAGTAATCTTGGTTGTAGATTTTTCCGTTTCAGTACTTTAAATATATCCTGCCATTCCCTTCTGGCCTGCAGTTTCTGCTTAATGATCGGCTGTTAAGCATATGAGATTTCCCTTGTATGTTTTGTTGCTTCTCCCTTGCTGCTTTTAATATTCTTTCTTTGTGTTTAGTCTTTGTTAGTTTGATTAGTATATGTCTTGGTGTGTTCCTCCTTGGGTTTATCCTGTATAGGTCTCTTTGTGCCTCTTGGAGTTGATTGCCTGTTTCCCTTTCCATGTTGGGGAAAATTTCAACTATAATCTCTTCAAAAATTTTCTCATACCCTTTCTTTTTCTCTTCTTCTTCTGGGACCCCTCTAATTCAAATGTTGGTTCATTTGATATCAATTGATTCCAGAGGTCTCTGAGACTATCTTCAGTACTTTTCTTTCTTTTTACTTTATTCTGCTCTTTAGAAGTTAATTCCACCCTTTTATCTTCCAGCTCACTGATTTGTTCTTCTGCTTCAGATAGTCTGCCATTGATTTCTTCAAGAATATTGTTAATTTCAGTAATTGTGTTGTTTGTCTCTGCATGTTTATTCTTTAATTCTTCTGGGTCTTTGTTAATTGATTCTTGAATTTTCTCCATTTTGCTTTAAAGGTTTTTGATCATCTTTACTATCATTATTCTGAATTCTTTTTCAGGTAATTTTTCTATTTCCTCTTCATTTATTTGGACTTCTGTGTTTCTAGTTTGTTCCTTTGTTTGTGTAGTATTTCTCGGCCTTTTTGTTATTTTTTTTTTTAAGTTATTGTGCTTGAGGTCTCCTTTTCCCAGGTTTTAGTCTTGAATCCTTTCTTCCTTTTGGCTTCCGCCCTCTAAGGTTGGTCCAGTGGTTGTGTAACCTTCTTATAGGGTGAGTTTGTGCTGAGTTTTTGCTTGTTTGCTTGTTTTTCCTCTGTTGGGCAAGCCTAAGTGAGGTGGGAATCCTGTCTGCTGATGATTTGGTTTGTAATTTTCTTTTGTTTGTTGTTTAGATGAGGCATCCTGCACAGGGTGCTATTGGTGGTTGGGTGATGCCAGGTCTTATATTCCAGTGGTTTCCTTTGTGTGAGCTCTCCCTATTTGATACTCCCTAGGGTTAGTTCTCTGGTAGTCAAGGGTCTTGGAGTCAGTGCTCCCACTCCAAAGGCTCAGAGTGTTATCTCTGGTCAGGAACAAAGATTCTACAAGTGGCTTGTTATGGTATGAAGTGAGATTAACATAAATATGCAAAAATGAGAAACCAAAGATGAACCCCAGGCAAACTGCAGTTACAAAATCAGGCAAAAAATAATTAAAATAATGGAATATACACATATACATATATACCCAAAGCAAAATCAAAACAGTTCAGCAAAAAGAAAGTACAATAGATTGACCCAACAAACAAAGGAAGCCAAAAATTTTATCTACCAGTTAAGAACAAAACTAACTAAAGTACAAACTGCAAAACAAAATTAAAGCAGGGTGCCAAGTGGGGACTAAAGCAATGAAAACAAAACTAACAAATATGTTGAGAGGAAAAGAAATAAAGAATAGATATGCAAAGTTAAATAGAGGTAGAGGATGAAGATTTATATAAAGATTAACTGCAAGGGCAAAAGAGCAGTAGGAAAGGCAAATGAAGGAATAAATGTATAAAAAATATAATAGGTTTAAAAAATTTTAAGTTAGAATGATAAAAAAGATAAAAGAAAGAAAAATATGGAAGAGGAAAGAAAAAAGGAAAAATAAAGGAAAACTCCACAGAACTGCAAAAGCCCAAAGCAGATGCAGAGGTTCATACAACAAGAAAAAGTGTGACTGAATATACATATACACCCATAAGCAAAATCAAAACAGTCCAACAAAAATAAAGTACAATAGATTGACCTGATAAACAAAGGAAACCAAAAATTGTATCTACCAGAACAAAACTAACTAAAGCACAATTGGAAAACAAAACTAAAGCAAGGTGCCAATTGGGGAATAAAGCAATGAGAATAAAACTAACAAATATATTGAGACTAAAGGAAAGAAAGAAAAGAAAGAAATAATAGATATCCAAAGTTAAATAGTGGTTGATAAAGAAGATTTACATATATTAAAGATTAATAGGAAGGGTAAAAGAACAGTAGGAAAAGCCAGCAAAGGAATAAATGTAGAAAAATAATAATAGGTTTAAAAAATTAAAATTAAAAAAGAGAAAAAAATAAACCCTCCCCAGAACTGCAAAAGCCCAACATAAAGCAGAGGTTTATACTAAAAATGAAAAATGTGACTGAGAAAAAAATGAAAAAGAAAAAAAAAACCCTCAAAAGCTTAATTAGATTTCATACTGCTGCTGCTAAGTCGCTTCAGTCGTGTCCGACTCTGTGCGACCACAGAGATGGCAGCCCACCAGGCTCCCCCATCCCTGGGATTCTCCAGGCAAGAACACTGGAGTGGGTTCCCATTTCCTTCTCTAATGCATGAAACTGAAAAGTGAAAGTGAAGTCGCTCAGTCATGTTCGACTCTTAGTGACCCCATGGACTGCCACCTACCAGGCTCCTCTGCCCATGGGATTTTCCAGGCAAGAGTACTGGAGTGGGTTGCCATTGCCTTCTCCTAATTAGATTTCATAGTGCCAATAAAATCAACAACTACAACAGAGGGGGGGAAAGTAAAGAAAAGAAAAAAAAATCCAAAAGAATCTACAAAATAAGTCAAAACATAACAATAATAAATGTTTTTCTTGCGTCACTGCTGTCAGAGTCCTTTCCCTTGCTGGGAGTCACAGTCCACTTCACCTCCCTAGGATGCCTTCTAACACTGTGCTGATCTCTGGACCTGCTGTGGGGGCAGCTCAGATTCTAATCTGGTCCTACTCCTGTGTGTTCTTGCCTATGTCCACAGCTATCAGAACTAGTCCATTTTCTTTTGAAGGAGCTCTCATTGATCTTTTAGATATTCCACACCACAGTCTGCCCAGTTGATCGTGTTAATCACATTTAATATACAGCTTGTATATTAAGTGCGAGGGTTTTGGGTCATCTTCCTTAGTCACACTTGCCCTGTGGATTTCAAGTGTGGTTTTATTTCCACCTCTGCATGTGGGTCATCCACTGGGATTTGCTCCTGAGGTTGCCCTGGAGGACTTGGGTTTACTCCTGTGAGGGCCAGATGTGGAGGTGGTGCAGGTGCTTGGGTTGCAGGGGTTCTGGCAGCACCAGATATTCAGGGGTGTTGGCGGCTAGGGCAGCAGGAAATACTGTGCTCTAGAAGGGTATGGCAACCAGGATTGGCCAATATGCTCCAGTATTCTTGCCTGGAGAACCCTTCTCCCTGACAGAGAAGCCTGGCAGGCGACAGTCTACAGGGTCACAAGGAGTCGGACACAACTGAAGTGACCCTGTACGCATAGGTGCAAGACATTTTTTTGCCTGTGTCAGCTCTGCCCCAGTGAGAGTTGAGCGTGAAGGTGATGCAGCTGTTTGGCTTGCAGGGACTCTGGCAGCACCAAGTGTGCAGGGACACAGACTGCCTCCGCTGCAGGAGTTATGGCCCTATCAGAGTCTTTTTTTGAGCCTCTTGCAGCTGGTGATCAGAAGGCCTCTTTGGCCAGTCTTTCTCTGTAGCTCTGCCTATTCAGGTACTTAGAGGGCTTTCTTGCCTGGGGTCCTTCTCTGCTGTTTGGCGCATCAGGCACATAGAGGGGCCCGCGGCTGCGGTCCTACTCTGTAGATTGGTGCATCAATCACTTAAAGGAGCACCCTGGGCGGGGTCCTACTCTGTAGTTCAGTGTGTCAGGCGTTTGATGGGCCAGGCTCTCTATTGTTGAGCTGCCAATGCTGGCATGTGGGGGGAGAGAGGCTATGATGTTGGCTCCACCCCCTACACGTGACTCAGCAGTATCGCCTTGCTTTCATGGCTACCTGACTTTCCTCCACAGGCATTTCCCACTACAATCTCTTCCCTCACATCCCCATGATCTGTCTCTCCGAAGTCAGTAGCAGCCCTCACCCAGGGATTGCTCCACAATCCCTAAACTCCAGTTTCCAGCCACTGTGCCCTCTAGGGAATGTATGGCTGTGGCAAGGACCGTCTGATTCTCATTCCATTTAGGCTACCACAGATCAGCTCTTTCACATTCAGCCTTAAATGTTTCTCCTCTGACTCAGACAATTGCCCTGATATGGGAATCGGACCCCTGCTTCAGTTTCCCCACCCACCGAGGGCAGGTCCAGTCCTACTAATACTCCTGTTTTCCCCCCTAGTTCCTTTGTCCTACCGAGTTTTGCATGGGTCTATATATTCTTTTCCGCTGGCCAGGTACTCCTGTCTGCTCTCAGCTGGTGTTCTGCATGCACTTCTGTGTTTGAAGTGTATTGCTGATATATCCATAGAGAGATGTACTCCATGTCCACCTACTCCTCTGCCATCTTTGTACCCCAATGTTCATTGCAGCACTATTTACCATAAGTAGGACGTGGAGGCAACCTAGGTGTCCATTGGCAGATGACTGGATAAGGAAGTTATGGTATATATAAACAATGGAATGTTATTCAGTTATAAAAAGGAATGCATTTGAGTCAGTTCTAATGAGGTGGATGAACCTTGAGCCTATTACACAGAGTAAAGTAAATCAGAAAGAGAAAAAACAAATGCAGTGTATAAACTCATATATGTGGAATTTAGAAAGACAGTACCAATGATCCTACATGCAGGTAGGATGACACAGATGTAAAGAAAAGACTTTTGGACTCAGTGGGAGAAGGCAAGGGTGGGATGATTTGAGAGAATAGCATTGAAACATGTACATTACCATATGTAAAACAGATGACCAGTGCAAGTTCAATGCATGAAGCTAGGCACCGAAAGCCCATTTTCTGGGACAACGCAGAGGGATAGGCTAGGGAGGGGTTCAGGATTGAGGGGACACGTGTATACCTGTGGCCAATTCATGTTGATATATGGCAAAAAACATCACAATATGTAAAGTAATTATCCTTCAATTAAAACAAATAAATTTTAAAAAGAAAATGCTTTCTAAGACACAACACACAGACTTTAATGCTACAGGAATAAACAAACTTATTTCTCATTGGCAAAAAATATGTTGATTGTAATGGTTCCTATCTTGATTAATAAAGATATATTTGAGCCCAGTTATAATAATTTAAAATTCATAGCCTGAAACCGCAATTACTTTTTCACCAACCTAAACACATCTCTGCCTCCCTTCTCTAAATGTGCTGATCCTCCATGGCTCAGCTGAATTCCTATTCCTTCCTATTATTCCTCTTCTGGTCACATAATTATAGTTAACTTTGAACTCCCTTGTTTTGGGACTCCCATTTTGGAGGTTTGCATTGTCATTTAGATATCTTATGGTTTTTTAGTTGCTCTGCATGTGCTTACTTTGTCTTTCAGACTGCACAGAAAGGGACTAATTACAGAACTCTTTTATGTGCACGATAAGGGGCTTACCTGGTGGCTCAGATGGTAAAGAATCTACTGCAATGCTGGAGACCCAGGTTCCATCCCTAGGTTGGGAAGATCCCCTGGAGAAGGAAATGGCAACCCACTCCAGCATTCTTGCCTGGAGACTTCCATGGACAGAGGAGCCTGATGGGGTACAGTCCCTGTGGACAGAAATAATCAGAGGTAGCTGAGCGACTAACACTTATTTACACTTACAGAAAGTACATAGTGATCAGCCCATCTTTGGGCCCTTGAGATAGAGGCTTGCTTGATTGACTCTGTGACAGCCTGCAGCACCAGACAACTAGAACGGATGGAGTAGTGAAGACTCAAGACTGAGGGAAAATGCAGAGATGATGAGGATGATGATGAGAGTGTAAATTACTAGGCAGGTGGATAAGAAATCTGTGGTCCCCAAGGAGGAGAAAGGGATCTGGGGCTCTTAAGGAGAAGATAGGGGTCTGGAATTCTCAAGGAGGAAAGGACAAATGTTTTTTTCCTACATTCCTTAGTAAGGATTATATAACAATAATGTATCCTGTTTGAGGACAAGTTTCTCCTTCCTGAAAACCTTCTGACTAATCCTGCTATCTTAAAATGTATATTATGGGAGTGGGTCTAGTAAGATCTTTACAACCTTGAGACATTTTAATTTACTGTAATAACCAATTAAAAAGTATATAATTCTCTTGCTAAGACTAGGGATTGGGGCACTCTCCATCCCCCTTCTGATGTCTATGTTGGAAGCTTTCTCTGTCCGTTTTTATACTTTAGTAAAACTCTGCTACACAAAAGCTCTTGAGTGATCAAGCCTGGTCTCTGGTCCTGAAGCTAAATCTTCTTCGGAGATCACAAATCCAACACCCTTCCCGTAAGCTATCAATGATAATGGTGACTGGGACTCCAGAGAGTGTCCTGGTAACTACAAGTGCATATCATAGCTTGCTTATGGGTTTCTTGTTGAAGTTTCTATTTCTTGTGATTGCTAAGAAAAAAAAAAAGTCCATGCTCAGAGGAATGAGCATAAATGAGCTATGAAGTTCTCAGCCAGACAGTCTGGATATCAAAACATGCTGTCATGTTTGGCCCTTGGCTGGTTCATTCCATCCTCGCCTATAGCTCAGTTGGTAAAGAATCTGCCTGCAATGCAGGTTCAATTCCTGGGTCAGGAAGTTCTCCTGGAGAAGGGATAGGCTACCCATTCCAGTATTCTTGGGATTCCCTGGTGGCTCAGCTGGTAAAGAATCTGCCTGCAATGCAGGTTCAATTCCTGGGTCAGGAAGTTCTCCTGGAGAAGGGATAGGCTACCCATTCCAGTATTCTTGGGCTTCCCTGGTGGCTCAGCTCGTAAAGAATCTGCCTGCAATATGGGAGACCTGGGCTTGATCCCTGAGTTGGGGAGATCCCCTGGAGAAGGGAAAGGCTACCCACTCTAATATTCTGGGCTGGAGAATTGAATGGAGTATGGCTGAGTGACTTTCACTGGGATCTTTAATACTTCATATGAAAGCACAACGTCAGTCTGTTTCATTCATATGGATCTTGGTAAACCTTGCAAAAGAGTGAAGCATGTTTTCTATTCTTTCCCAGTCTACAATACACTTGTGAATTTACTGGAATGCTCTGGGCCCACCCAAGACAGGAAATAAGTTTAGTGTTGGTACATCATAGTGTTATTTCTGGAAATGAGATGTTCTGTGGCTCTAAGTACCAGAAACATGCAGACAGCCACACAAGGAGCTCACATCTGGAGAAGTAAGAGCTGCTGCCAGCATTTCTCTCTGATGTGATAAACCTGAGGATGTGGGCATGTGGCAAAATATTTTCCGTTTAGCAAAAAATTAAACCATAAGCAACAGAAGGAAGGAAAAAATTCTATAAATCTATCATTTCCTGATCACCCATAGGGAGTACAAAGGTAAAAATACTGCAAGCTACACTCTCTAGAGCTTGACATCAAGGCTGGAGGCTTCTTGAGACTTTGTGGCTTAGTGTAGGGGTTCTATCACAGGCCCTGCAAGCAGTGTCATTCAGCTGGACCAGAGAAGATAATAGGAGTCCTGGGCAAAAAAATTCCAAGAAAAAAATCTCTTTCCTTCTGGTGACAATATTAATAATGATAATGATAAACACAATAGAAACTAATTGAGCAACAGCTATGTGCTAGTAATCTGGCCTTGGTGCTTTATACATTCTAGTTCACATTATCTTCATGAAAGGTCCCTAAGGTAATCACTAGCATTATCTCCATTCTACAGATAAGTAAACAGAGACATAGGCTTCCCTGGCAGCTCAGTGGTCAAGAATCTGCCAATGCAGGAGCCATGGGTTTGGTTCCTGGGTTGAGAAGATCCTCTGGAGGAGGAAATGGCAACCCACTTCAGTATTCCTGCCTGGAGAATCCCATGGACAGAGAAACTTGGTGGGCTAGAGTCCATGGGATCACAAAGAGTTGGACATGACTCAAGCAACTGAGCATGCAGACACTCAAACAGAAGTACAGAGTGGACAAAAGACTTGTCTAAGGTTAGAGCATAAAAAGTCAAGGAGGTAAACTCCAGTTTCTAGTCTCTATTCAAATAAGTGAAATATAAAGATAGTCCTACTAAGAGATACAAACATTTATGTTTTTAGTCATCATGTCTAATTCTGTGGTTGTGTGATTACACACACAATATCTCTAAGAAGGTATAAAGACACATAGCTCTAAGTCCTAATCTAGTTCCCAACTTGAGCATATTTGGATTGAGGCAAAGGCAGCAATGGAAGATCCCTGGAGAAGGGATAGGCTACCCACTCCAGTATTCTCGGGCTTCCCTGGTAGTGCAGATGGTAAAGAATCTGCTTGAAGGCGTGAGACCTGGGTTTGATCCCTGGGTTGAGAAGGTTCCCCTGGAGAAGGGCACAGCAAACCACTCCAGCATTCTTGTCTGGAGAATCCCATGGACAGAGGAGCCTGGTGAACTACAGTTCATAGGTTCACAAAGAGTCAGACATGACTGAGTGACTGACTGAGTACACATGCAAAGATAGCTAATCATAACTCTAAACAATCTCTTTAACTTGTAAACTAGTATCATTTGATTAGGTTTAAAGCACTTAACCTGAGTGAGAGACATGATGTACCTGAGGTGAAAGTATAAACAGACACAAATATAGTAACTAGATGGTTCTGGAAGATGTGTCTTTTGGGTTTCTGAGATCATCTATGACATATCCTTGTACACAAGATATTGCCCATGTTAGAAGTATAGACCTCACAATAAAAGACTACATATTTTTCATAAAATCCTGCTTGCTATATCCTCTATATAGTATAAAATGCAGCAAAATTCTACATATAAACAATAGTGTATCTGAGAATATGAGAAAGGCTAAATTGGATGGACACACTTCTGCTTAAAAAGTCTTATCTTCTCAGCTCCTATGCTCCCTTGAAACTGCTCAGAGTCCAGTCACAGGTTGTTCAGTCACTCAGTCTTGTCCGGCTCTTTGTGACCCATGAGCTGAAGCACACTTCCTTTTTCTTCATTATCTCCCAGAGTTTTCTCAAACTCATCTCCATTGAGTTGGTGATGTTATCCAACCATCTCATTCTCTGTTGCCCCCTTCTCTTCCTGTCTTCAGTCTTTCCCCACAAAATAGAGTAGAAAGACATGCACTCATCTTCTCTGAGAACACCAAAATCATAACTGTTGAATAACCATCAACAGGAGGATGTTGGAACCCACCAAAAAAAAAAAAAAAAAAAAACCCATGTTGAAGAGCAAAGGATAAGCCACAACAAGATGGTAGGAGGGGTGCAATCACGAAAAAATAAAATCCTGTAATCACTGGGTGGGCGACCCACAAACTGGAGAACAATAATACCAAGAAATTCTTTCACTGCTGCAAAGTTTCTAGGCCCCACATAGACTTCCCAACCTGGGGATCCAGCAAAGGGACTGGGAATCCCCAGGGCATCTGACTTTGAAGGACAGCAGGATTTAATTACAGAATGTCCATAAACTGGAGGAAACAGAGACTCTGTAGGGCACAAACAAAACCCAGGGGAAAGGAGCAGTAACCTCACAAGAGACTGAGCCAGATCTGCCTGTGGGTATTTGAGGGTCTTCTGCAGAGGTGTGGGTTGGCAGTCGCCTGCCATGGGGAAAGGGACACTGGAAGCAGCGGTCTTGAGAAGCATGTATTGGCATAAGTCCTTTTGGAGGTGACCAGTAGCCCTACCATAGAGCCCATAGATTCCAGGACTGAGCCAATCAGTTATCAGTTCAATCACTCATTCATATCCAACTCTTTATAACCCCATGGACTGCAGCATGCCAGGCCTCCCTGTCCAACAACAACTCCCAGAGTTTACTCAAACTCACGTCCATTGAGCTGGTGATGCCATCTAATCATCTCACCCTCTGTCGTCTCCTTCTTCCCTCGCCTTCAATCTTTCCCAGCATCAGGGTCTTTTCAAATGAGTCAGTTCTTTGCATCAGATGGCAAAAGTATTGGAGTTTCAGCTTCAGCATCAATCCTTCCAATGAATATTCAGGACCGATTTCCTTTAGGATGGACTGGTTGGATCTCCTTGCAGTCCAAGGGAATCTTAAGAGTCTTCTCCAACACCATAGTTCAAAAGCATCAATTCTTTGGTGCTCAGCTTTCTTTATAGTCCAACTCTCACATCCATACATGACTACTGGAAAAACCATAGCCTTGACTATACACAGCTTTGTTGCCAAAGTAATGTCTGGGCTTTTTAATATGCTGTCTAAGTTGGTCATAACTTTTCTTCCAAGGAGCAAACATCTTTTAATTTCATGGCTGCAGTCACCATCTGCAGTGATTTTAGAGCCCCCCAAAATAAAGTCTCTCACTGTTTCCACTGTTTCCCCATCCATTTGCCATGAAGTGATGGGACTGGTTGCCATGATGTTAGTTTTCTGAATGTTGAGTTTTAAGCCAACTTTTTACTCTTCTGTTTCATTTTCATCAAGAGGCTCTTTATTTCTTTGCTTTCTGCCATAGTGTGGTGTCATCTGCATATCTGAGGTTATTGATATTTCTCCCGGCAGTCTTGATTCCAGGTTGTGCTTCATCCAGCCTGGCATTTCACATGATATTCTCTGCATAAAATTTAAATAAGCAGGGTGACAATATACAGCCTTTGTGTACTCCTTTCCCAATTTGGAACCAGTCTATTGCTCCATGTCCAGTTCTAACTGTTACTTTTTGACTTACATAAAGATTTCTCAGGAAGCAGGTCTGGTTGTCTGGTATTCCCATCTCTTTAAGAATTTTCCACAGTTCGTTTTGATTCACACAGTCAAAGGCTTTGGCATAGTCAATAAAGTAGAAGTAGATGTATTTCTGGAACTCTCTTGTTTTTTCAATGATCCAATGGATGTTGGCAATTTGATCTCTGGTTCCTCTGCCTTTTGTAAATCCAGCTTGATAAACTACTAGAATTTCATGATTCATGTACTGTTGAAGCCTGGCTTGGAAAATTTGGGTATTACTTTACTAGCGTTGTGAGATGAGTGCAATTGTGTGATAGTTTGAACATTCTTGGGTTTCCCTGGTGGCTCAGAGGGTAAAGTGTCTGCCTGCAACTTGGGAGACCTGGGTTTGATCTCTGCATTGGGAAGATCCCCTGGAGAAGGGAATGGCAACCCACTCCGGTATTCTTGCCTGGAAAATCCCATGGACAGAGAAGCCTGGTAGGCTATAGTCCTTGGGGCCTCAAAGAGTAGGACACGACTGAGAAACTTCAATTTTGAGCATTCCTTGGCACTGCCTTTCTTTGGAATTGGAATGAAAACTAAACTTTTCCAGTTCTGTGGACACTGTTGAGTTTTTCAAATTGTTGTCATATTGAGTGCAGCACTTTCACAGCATCATCTTTTAGGATTGGAAACAGCTCAACTGGAACTCTATCACCTCAACTAGCTTTATTTGAAGTGATGCTTCCTAAGCCCCACTTGACTTCGTATTCCAGGATGTCTGGCTCCAGGTCAGTGATCACATCATCGTGATTATCTGGGTTGTGAAGGTCTTTTTTTGTATAGTTCTTCTGTATATTCTTACCACCTCTTAATACCTTCTGTTAGGTCTATACCATTTCTGTCCTTTATTGAGCCCATCTTTTCATGAAATGTTCCCTTGGTATCTCTAAATTTCCTGAAGAGACCTCTATTCTTTCCCATTCTATTGTTTTCCTCCATTTCTTTGCATTGATCACTGAGGAAGGCTTTCTTATCTCTCCTTGTTATTCTTTGGAACTCTGCATCCAAACGGGTATATCTTTCCATTTCTCCTTTGCCTTTAACTTCTCTTCTTTTCTCAGCTATTTGTAAGGCTCCTCAGCCAACCATTTTGCTTTTTTGCATTTCTTTTTCTTGGGGATGGTCTTTATCACTGCCTCCTGTACAATGTCATGAACCTCCAACCATGGTTCTTCAAGCACTCTGTCAGATCGAATCCCTTGAATATATTTGTTCCTTCCACTGGATAACCATAAGGGTTTGATTTTGGTCATACCTGAATGGTCTAGTCGTTTTCTCCACTTTCTTCAATTTCAGTCTGAATTTGGCAATAAGGAGTTCATGATCTGAGCCACAGTCATCCCCTGGTCTTGTTTTTGCTGACTGGATAGAGCTTCTCCATTTTTGGCTGCAAAGAATATAATCAAGCTGATTTCAGTATTGACCTTCTTGGTGATGTCCATGTGTAGATTCTTCTCTTATGTTGTTAGAAGAGAGTGTTTGCTACGACCAGTACGTTCTCTTGGAAAAACTCTATTAGACTTTGGCCTGCTTCATTCTGTACTTCAAGGTCAGATTTGCCTATTACTCCAGGTGTTTCTTGACTTCCTACTTTTGCATTCCGGTCCCCTATAATGAAAAGGACATCTTTTTTGGGTATTAGTTCTAAAAGGTCTTGTAAGTCTTCATAGAACCGTTCAACTTCAGCTTCTTCAGCATTACTGGTCGGGTCATAGACTTGGATTACTGTGATATTGAATGGTTTGCTTTGGAAATGAACAGAGATCATTCTGCCATTTTTGAGAATGTATCCAAGTACTGCATTTTGGACTCTTTTGTTGGCTATGATGGCTACTCCATTTCTTCTAAGGGATTCTTGCCCACAGTGGTAGATATAATGGTCATCTGAGTTAAATTCACCCATTCCAGTCCGTTTTAGTTCCTGATTCCTAAAATGTCGATATTGACTCTTGCCATCTCCTGTTTGACCACTTCCAATTTGCCTTGATTCATGGACCTAACATTCCAGGTTCCTATGCAATATTGCTCTTTACAACATTGGACTTTACTTCCATGACCAGTCACATCCACAACTGAGTGTTGTTTCTGCTTTGGCTCCATCTCTTCATTCTTTCTGGAGTTATTTCTCCACTGATCTCCAGTAGCATATTGGGCACCTACTGACCTGGGGAGTTATCTTTCGGTGCCCTATCTTTTTGCCTTTTCATATTCTTCATGGGATTCTCAAGGCAAGAATACTGAAGTGGTTTGCCATTCCCTTCTCCAGTGGACCACATTTTGTCAGAACTCTTCACCATTACCTGTCCATCTTGGGTGGCCCTACATGGCATGGCTCATAGTTTCATTGAATTAGACAAGGCTGTATTCCATGTAATCAGATTGGTTAGTTTTCTGATTGTGGTTTTCAGTCTGTCTGCCCTCTGATGGAGAAGGATAAGAGGCTTATGGAAGCTTCCTGATGGGAGAGACTGACTGAGGGGGAAACCAGGTCTTGTTCTGATAGATGGAGCCAAGCTCAGTAAATCTTTAATTCAATTTTCTATTGAAGGGTGGGGCTCTATTCCCTCCCTGTTATTTGACCTGAGGCCAAACTATGGTGGAGGTAATGAAGATAATGGCAATCTCCCGGTGCCCCCAACCCTGCAGCAGGCCACTGCCCACCCATGCTTTTGCTGGAGACTCCTGGACACTCACAGGCATGTCTGGGTCAGTCTCTTGTGGGGTCACTGCTCCTTTCTTCTGGGTCCTGGTACACACAAAGTTCTGTTTGTGCCAGTCCTGTGTTAAGTTCTGGTGGCTCTATGGTGGGGTTAATGGTGACCTCCTCCAAGAGGGCTTATGCCATACCAAGGTTCACCGGTCCCAGAACCCCTGCCTCCACAGCAGTCCACTGCTGACCCATACCTCTTCAGGAGACACTCAAACACAGTTCTGTCTCAGTCTCTGTGGAGTCTCTGGGTCCTGATGCACACAAGGTAGGTATGAGCCCTCTAAGCATCTCTGGTGAATATGGGGTTTTATTACAAATTCGATTTTGTCCCTCTTACCATCTTGCTGGGGCTTCTCTTCCCTTGGACTGAGTCACCTTAGGCCAAACAATTAAATCTGCAGAAAATTGGATTCAAGATTTACTAAGCATGGCCCTGTCCACCAGAGTAAGATCCAGTTTTCCCCACAGCCAGTCCCTCCTATCAGGAAGCTTACACAAGCCTCTTATCTACATCCATCAGAGGGCAGACATAAGAAGCAAGAACTATATCCCACAGTCTCCAGAAGGAAAACCACATTCATAGAAAGCTAACCAAAATGATCACAGCCTTGTGTAACTCAGTGAAGTTAGGAGCCATGCCACGCAGGGCCATCCAAGACAGACGGGTCATGGTGGAGAGTGCTGACAAAACATGGTCTGCTGGAGAAGGGAATGGCAAACCACTTCAGTCAGTATTCTTGCCAGTCACAGGAGACATCAAAATAGTCAAAAAGGAATATTTTATAATCTTTATCTTACTGACCTAACACGAGGTACTTCGTGCCACTGACAATAGCTCGGTTTCTGGTACACCACTCTTTCATAATTCCTCCTCCATCTCTCCAACATCTCCTTTCCAGTTCCCATTACAAGTCTACCTCTTAGATGCTGTCATTCTACAAAGTTTTGTCCTTTATTTTCTCTTCTCACTCCATACCATTTCCCTGAGTTATCTCTTCCACCTCAAAAGCTTCTGGCATTCTCTTATAATCCAGTTCAGTTCAGTCACTCAGTCGTGTCTGACTCTTTGCGACCCCATGAATTGCAGCACGCCAGGCCTCCCTGTCCATCACCAACTCCCGGAGTTCACTCAGACTCACGTCCATCGAGTCAGTGATGCCATCCAGCCATCTCATCCTCTGTCATCCTCTTCTCCTCCTGCCCCCAATCCCTCCCAACATCAGAGTCTTTTCCAATGAGTCAATTCCTGGCATGAGGTGGCCAAAGTACTGGAGTTTCAGCTTTAGCATCATTCCTTCCAAAGAAATCCCAGGGCTGATCTCCTTCAGAATGGACTGGCTGGATCTCCTTGCAGTCCAAGGGACTCTCAAGAGTCTTCTCCAACACCACAGTTCCAAAGCATCAATTCTTTGGCGCTCAGCCTTCTTCACAGTCCAACTCTCACATCCATACATGACCACAGGAAAAATCATAGCCTTGACTAGACGGACCTTTGTTGGCAAGGTAATGTCTCTGCTTTTGAATATGCTATCTAGGTTGGTCATAACTTTCTTTCCAAGAAGTAAGCGTCTTTTAATTTCATGGCTGCAGTGATTTTGGAGCCCCCAAAAATAAAGTCTGCCACTGTTTTCACTGTTTCCCCATCTATTTCCCATGAAGTGATGGGACCGGATGCCATGATCTTCATTTTCTGAATCATGAGCTTTAAGCCAACTTTTTCACTCTCCACTTTCACTTTCATCAAGAGGCTTTTTAGTTCCTCATCACTTCTTTCTGCCATAAGGGTGGTGTCATCTGCATATCCAAGGTTATTGATATTTCTCCCGGCAATCTTGATTCCAGCTTGTGCTTCTTCCAGTCCAGCGTTTCTCATGATGTACTCTGCATATTAGTTAAATAAGCAGGGTGACAATATACAGCCTTGACGTACTTCTTTTCCTATTTGGAATCAGTCTGTTGTTCCATGTCCAGTTCTAACTGTTGCTTCCTGACCTGTATACAGATTTCTCAAGAGGCAGTTCAGGTGGTCTGGTATTCCCATCTCTTTCAGGATTTTCCACAGTTTATTGTGATATACAAATCTGGATCTCCTGATCAGCCTTTAGTCAGAAGTGGTAGAACTATCTAACTGACTGCCACTGGACATCTCCACATCAGTGTGCATAAAATCTTCAACTTAAAATTTCCCTGAATGAACATACTTCTTCCCACCCCCTATATTTATCTCTTCTTGGATTCTCTCTTTTGGTTAACCAAAAAACCACTCAACCTAAAACATCAAGCAAGAATGCTAATCATTATCCCTGAATACCTCCTCCTCCCCTTCACACCTCTTACTTAGTTGACTACATTTTCAATCTTCCTCAAAATGGATTCTTTCCACTCAAAACCACTAGTATTGCCTTAGTTCATGTCTTTCTGGTGTCTTATCTAGATTTTCATACTAGTTTTATAACTAGGTTCCCTGACTATCCCTACTGTTACTCATTCTCTACATAGTCACCAGCGTACACTTTCTAAAACACACATCTAGTCATTGCTCCAGACTTATCAAGGACCCTCTTCATTACCTGTATAATAAAGTCCAATGTGCTAAAAATGGTTGTGTATCAGGATTGTCTTCATCATAAGTGATGGACACTCAATTTAAAGTTGTTCAGGTAGAACCCAGGTAATGAGAGTGTACAGGAATTGATCAAAAGCTTTGGGCACACTACTCAAGTGATATCACTTGGGCTTCATCTTTCCATTTCTTTTGATCTCTCTCACTGCATCCTTGGATTCTGCCTTCTTTAGTGTGTTTGCTCCCTACAACTTGCATGCAGCAGGAAACAGTAGCTGCTATCTATACAGTTAAAGATTCCAAAGGAAGAAGACTATCCCAATTGCCATACATCAAATCTTAGAGAAAACTCTTATTGGCCTGCTTGGGTCATGTGCTTTGAATTAATCACTGTAACCAACAGAACCCTAAACTGGGTAGTTTTGAGTCATTGTCTGTCTCTAAGAGGTTTCCATGAAAGATAGCCCAATCAAGATCATAAAGAGTAGGAAAAGTGTGGTTCCCCAAAGAAAAGAAAATCATGGTGCCATCATCACTTGAAGGGGAAAAAGATACTGATCAGAAAAGAATGACATAAGTCATGACACACTGTCTTGCCATGATCTTGATCACTGTCAGTCTGTCCCATCACTACTCTTTCTTTTCATCACTGGACTAGTTATAGTCTCTTGAGTGTGCCAACTCATTTCAGACCTTCCTGCTTTTGCAAGTGCTGTTTTTCTCTGCCTGGAATGTCTGGCAGGCTAAGTTTTATTCCTCTTTACAGCTCCAGCTGAAATATCTTCTTTTCTGAGAGCCCTTTGCTGACTTCCAGCTCACAAGGGAAATACTTCCTCTTTTGTACCACTATTACACATAGTACTTACCAACATTATTATGCTCTTTTTCACCCTATATTGTAATTCTTCACTTTTTTTTGGCTGACTAGTCCAACAACCTTGAAGAGTACTGCTAGATCCTTAAAACATATCACAGATGCAGAGTAGATGCTCAGTATATTGTTGCATTAAGTGTTACATGAATAAATATATGATTGGCTGTGTTTTCCAGTGGTAGAAATAACATATAAAGGTTATTATTTTTACTAGATATCAGGAACATCTTTTGACTCATCTTTCTGCTCCTTCAACCTACCTCTTGAGGCATGTGCATGTTATATATACATGTATGCAAAAATTCCTCCAAAAGGATAAAGAGTGCTCCCTCCTTGGGATGGATACACAGGGGTTATCCTTACTGTCCTTTTATGTACTTTCTACAGCCAGAAAAATAGCACACTGATCTTTGAAATTCTTTTTTCTTTCTGGATAAGTGGAGAAGTATGAAACAAGTAGAAGGCTAAAGGGTACCTGAAAGGGAGAAGGGGAAGCCAGATGGAGATGAAAGGATGAAGGAGAATGATAGAATCCCAAATGACAAACTTTCTGGACACTTCACTTTTGCTCATTGTCAGCCAAGTTTGTTTTGATGATGAGAAAATGGTATGTGAAACTATTTGTACCCATATCACATGACTTTGCAAGTTTAGTTTTGCTTAATACAGCTAAATTCCTCTCAGAGAAGTGTTGTTCTTGGAAAATGCATTAGTGGTATAAGACTTGGATTTGCCCAATGGAATCTGTGTCATCTTAGATCATTAGTCACCATTCTACATCTATTTAATCTCTGGAAAAATGGAAATCATTAATCCTGCTTTGGCTTTCAACCCTAAGGGCTATGTGAAGTTCTCAAATGAGACTTCCGAGAAAGTATTTTGTATGATATTAAATCAATATGTGTGAGAGAGTCATTAACATTCAGTTCAGTTCAGTTGATCAGTCATGTCCGACTTTTTGCAACCCCATGCACTGCAGCACACCAGGCCTCCCTGTCCATCACCAACTCCCGGAGTTCACTCAGACTCATGTCCATTGAGTTGGTGATGCCATCCAGCCATCTCATCCTCTGTCATCCCCTTCTCCTCCTGCCACCAATCCCTCCCAGCATCAGAGTCTTTTCCAATGAGTCAACTCTTCGCATGAGGTGGCCAAAGTACTGGAGTTTCAGCTTTAGCATCAGTCCCTCCAAAGAACACCCAGGACTGATGTCCTTTAGAATGGACTGTTTGGATCTCCTTGCAGTCCAAGGGACTCTCAAGAGTCTTCTCCAACACCACAGTTCAAAAGCATCAATTATTTGGCGCTCAGCTTTCTTCACAGTCCAACTCTCACATCCATACATGACCACTGGAAAAACCATAGCCTTGACTAGACGGACCTTTGTTGGCAAAGTAATGTCTCTGCTTTTGAATATGCTATCTAGGTTGGTCATAACTTTCCTTCCAAGGAGTAAGCGTCTTTTAATTTCATGGCTGCAGTCACCATCTGCAGTGATTTTGGAGCCCCAAAAAATAAAGTCTGACACTGTTTCCACTGTTTCCCCATCTATTTCCCATGAAGTGATGGGACCAGATGTCATGATCTTTGTTTTCTGAATGCTGAGCTTCAAGCCAACATTTTCACTCTCCTCTTTCACTTTCATCAAGAGGCTTTTTAGTCCCTCTTCACTTTCTGCCATAAGGGTGGTGTCATCTGCATATCCAAGGTTATTGATATTTCTCCCGGCAATCTTGATTCCAGCTTGTGCTTCTTCCAGCCCAGCATTTCTCATGATGTACTCTGCATCTAAGTTAAATAAGCAGGGTGACAGTATGCAGCCTTGATGTACTCCTTTTCCTATTTGGAACCAGTCTGTTGTTTCATGTCCAGTTCTAACTGTTGCTTCCTGACGTGCATATAGGTTTCTCAAGAAGCAGGTCAGGTTGTCTGGTATTCCCATCTCTTTCAGAATTTTCCACAGTTTATTGTGATCCACACAGTCAAAGGCTTTGGCATAGTCAATAAAGCAGAAATAGATGTTTTTCTGGAACTCTCTTACTTTCCCTATGATCCAGAAGATGTTAGCAATCTTATTTCTGATTCCTCTGCCTTTTCTAAAACCAGCTTGAATATCTGGAATTTCACAGTTCACGTATTGCTGAAGCCTGGCTTGGAGAATTTTGAGCATTACTTTACTAGCGTGTGAGATGAGTGCAATTGTGCAGTAGTTTGAACATTCTTTGGCATTGCCTTTCTTTGGGATTGGAATGAAAACGGACCTTTTCCAGTCCTGTGGCCACTTCTGAGTTTTCCAAATTTGCTGGCATATTGAGTGCAGCACTTTTACAGCATCATCTTTCAGGATTTGAAATAGCTCAACTGGAATTCCATCACCTCCACTAGCTCTGTTCATAGTGATGCTTTCTAAGGCCCACTTGACTTCACATTCCAGGATGTCTGGCTCTAGGTGAGTGATCACACCATCATGATTATCTTGGTCATGAAGATCTTTTTTGTATAGTTCTTCTGTGTATTCTTGCCACCTCTTCTTAATATCTTCTGCTTCTGTTAGGTCCATACCATATCTGTCCTTTATCAACCCATCTTTGCATGAAACATTCCCTTGAGAATAGTTAAAATTCCTCCATAGAAGGGTGTTAAAGTAAAAGCAAACCACCTTATTTTGAAGTTTAACTTTTTTAAATATTATTTTCTATAATTGGATTTTAAAGATACAGTAATATGATTGTGAATACATTTAGAAGGATTTTCCTTAATTTGGCAGACAACATACAAATCTGTCTTACCTGAAAGAAAAAAAGAAAGGAATGGAGGAGAAATAAAGAAAAAATCTACAGCCAAATTTGTTAAGGTGGAGATGCTTGTTAGAAGAGCTCAAGAGTTCTGATAATCTAAGATCACAAATAGCTGCAGGGTGACCTTGTCAAGAGAGGACTCAAGTGGGCTTGTTCAAATTCCAGTGTTTTCTGAAGCACTATGGTATTGTGGGAACATATTTCTTTGCCTTCTATTTGGAAGTGCTGGGGAAATTTCCAGTTGAAAAAGAAAATTATATGTATAAAATAGATAACTAATGAGAATTTACTATATAGCACAAGGGAAACTCAATGCTCTGGGGTGACCTAAATGGGAAGGAAATCCAAAAAAGAGTGATATATGTATACACAGAACTGAAATATCAATAACCTCAGATATGCAGATAACACCATCCTTATGGCAGAGAGCAAAAAAGAACTAAAGAGCCTCTTGATGAAAGTGAAAGAGGAGAGTGAAAACGTTGGCTTAAAACTCAGCATTTAGAAAACTAAGATCATGGCACCTGGTCCCATCATTTCATGGCAAATAGTTGGGGAAACAATGGAAACAGTGAGAGACTTTAGTTTTTTGGGCTCCAAAATCACTGCAGATGGTGACTGCAGCCATGAAATTAAAAGATGCTTAATCCTTGGAAGAAAAACTATGACCAACCTAGATAGCATATTAAAAAGCAGAGACTTGACTTTGCCAACAAAGGTCCATCTAGTCAAGGCTATGGTTTTTCCAGTAGTCATGTATGGATGTGAGAGTTGGAGTATAAAGAAAGCTGAGCACCAAAGAATTGATGCTTCTGAACTGTGATGTTGGAGAAGAGTCTTCAGAGTCCCTTGGACTACAAGGAGATTCAACCAGTCCATCCTAAAGGAGATCCATCCTGGGTGTTCATTGGAAAGACTGATGTTGAAGCTGAAACTCCAATACTTTGGCCACATGATGCAAAGAACTGACTTGTTGGAAAAGACCCTGATGCTGCAAAAGATTGAAGGCAGGAGGAGAAGGGGATGACAGATGATGAGATGGTTGGATGGTGTCACTGACTCAATGGACGTGAGTTTGAATAAGCTCTGGGAGTTGATGATAGACAGGGAAGCCTGGTGTGCTGCAGTCACAAAGAGTTGGACATGGATGAATAATGAACTAAACTGAATCGAGAGCTGATTCAATACTTTGGCCACCTGATGAGAAGAGTTTACTTAATTGAAAAGACCTCAATGCTGACAAAGATTGAAGGCAGGGCGAGAAAGGGGCAACCCAGGATGAGATTGTTGGATGGCATCACCGACTCAATGGACGTGAGTTTGAGCAAGCTCCAGGAGATAGTAAGGACAGGGAAGCCTGATGTGCTGCACAGTCCATGGGGTCACAAAGAGTCGGACACAACTGAGTGACAGAACAACAACAAGAGCTGATTCACTTTGCTGTATAGCAGAAACTAACACAACATTGTAAAGCAGCTATACTCTAATAAAAATTAACTTCAAAATTAAAAAATAAAACAATACCATGAAGCCACAAGATAAGATTCAACTGAAAAATATACTGTTTTTAAGACAATAAAGAAAGCTGAGTGCCAAAGAATCAGTGATAATGGAAGATGGAAAAGTAAAGACAAGATCAAAGTAACACCACCTTCCATATGCAGGCTTAATATTTTTCTAAGTTCTTTTATGCGCACCCTCTTATTGAAACTCACTGACAAGAGATTATGGGAATTTTATAGGCACAGTGTTTAAGCATACATAATCAGTTGTTTCAGAGAAGGCAATGGCAACCCACTCCAGTACTCTTGCCTGGAAAATCCCATGGATGGAGGAGCCTGGTAGGCTGCAGTCCATGGGGTCGCTAAGAGTCGGACACGACTGAGCGTCTTCACTTTCAATTTTCACTTTCATGCATTGGAGAAGGAAATGGCAACCCACTCCAGTGTTCTTGCCTGGAGAATCCTAGGGATGGGGGAGCCTGGTGGGCTGCCATCTATGGGGTCACACAGAGTCAGACACGACTGAAGCGACTTAGCAGCAGCAGCAGCAGCAATCAGTTGTTTTCCCTCTTGCTAATAAAACTGATCTCCTCCACCCCATCCTCTCTCTCTCCTGCTCACTATGAGATTTCAAGCAATGATGCCAGGTTCCATCCACAGGTCTAGTCACCTGAAACAAGTGTGGGCAGCTGGCAAGGTCAGATCCTTTGGGAATTAAGAAACCTACCCTGACTTACTGACTCAACAGCACGGACAATGACCTAAAGAAACTCTTTCTTCAGCCTCACCCCTCTCTCGCTTACTTTTGCTGTGGTGTAAATGGTATTGCCTGAAGAATAGAAGTACAAAGAGGTAAATTCAAGGTGGAGATAAACTCAAGTAGAGAAAGTACCAGGAGTTCATGCCATAGCCCTGAGCTAAAGCTAAACACTCCTATATTCACCTCAACATCACTGTCAATCAGAAGGCTGCCCTTATCTAGCTTCAGATTACCACATGGGAGAGGGAGCCTCAACTAACAAATGCTCATGGGAAAAAAGATTTTACTTCCTTTCACCATGTAAAGTGTACAGAGTTGGGTGAGCACACACTTAACAAGTTTTACCACAACTTTTTGAGCTTTATCTTTAGAACTGTTGAAATCCTATCTTTGGGATTCTTTCCTCAATATCACAAAGAGGAATCTGGAAATTCTTGCAAACTGGGCTGTGGATATTATCAAAAGAAGAAATTTGGAAGACTAGCATCTTTGGAAGTAGAGCACAGCATGGTTTATCCATCTTCTTCATTGATGGCATTTTGCCAGATACAACTAACCACATTCCTATTTTTTTTAATGTGCTCACCTCTATTCCTTACCTCAACCAACAGAGTAATTATGCTTATGGGCAACACAGAGGCAAAAATAATCATCTCTTCAAGAGATAGCTTTAGAGTCTCTCTCAATGTTCCCACTCATTGAGAACAGAAACTGTGTTTGAACAACAATGGATGCCAATTTCTCCTTCATTAAGAGGCCTCTTGGTTTATGCAAAACAATGACTAAGAACAGTAGGCACCCTCCTACCAAGGTAGAAGATACCAAACAAGAACCAATACTGATTTGAAAAAGATAAATCTTCTCTTTGGTAATGTAATAAAGTCTGTGTCTTTCCAGAGATCCCAGACTGCCCATATTGGAAAGAAACCCTGATTTGCCATTTGATTTCTAACTTACATTTTTCCAGATAATAGGGAAGGAGTAATATTGCCTACCTTGTTTTATGAGCTTAGTGTAGTCTTGATTCCAAAAGGAGATAAGAATGACTCAACACTTATTTATAATTAAAAACAAAGTCTTAGAAAACTGGGACTAGGAATAGCCAGGAAATTCCTTAACTTGGTAATAGTTATATACCAAAAATCTAGAACAAACATTGTGGTCATTGGAAAAACCTTAGATACATTCCTTTAAATACTGGAAATAAGACAAGTATACACTGTTACTATTTCACTCAGTACTAGACACACTGCTGAATGTTACCTGGAATGAAAAAGAAGTAAATTCAATGACTGGAAGAAAAGAGATAAAACTTGACATGCAAGTGATATGGTTATTTACCTAGAAAAATCAACAGAGGGACAGACTAACTCTTTTTTGTGTGTGTGTGTGTCACTTCTTTTTTTTTTTTCTAATTTTATTTTATGTTTAAACTTTACATAATTGTATTAGTTTTGCCAAATATCAAAATGAATCCGCCACAGGTATACATGTGTTCCCCATCCTGAACCCTCCTCCCTCCTCCCTCCCCATACCATCCCTCTGGAGCCTATTATACAGAGTGAAGTAAGCCAGAAGGAAAAACAGACTAACTCTTAGAACTATTGAGTTCAATGTGTTTGCTGGGTCCAAGATCACGTCACAATAATAAGAACACATTTCTTCATCAGTAATAAAATAGAAAATACTATTTAAATAAAAGATGTCTATCTCAATCACAACAAAAAGTTATCAGAAATTAACTTACACAAGATTTCTAGAAGATACCCTGAACAAAGGGAGAGGAATTCTATTATCTTAGATATGAGGACAATGTTATGAAGAAACCAATTCACTCCACATTTATCTATAAATTCAGGGTAAACCCAATTAAGCTTTAATCTACACCTTTGAAGAATCAAACACACAATTCTAACATCTCAGAAAAGGCTACAGAGAGAAGACTTAACCTATCAGTTATTAAGAATAATAAAAAAAAAATCAGAGTCATAAAAATAGTTTTAAGAACATGGATCCCAGAGAGACAGACTCATGTATATACAGCAAAGGCAGTTCTGCAAATCAATGGGCAAAGTGCAGATGCTATAGTAGATGGTGCTAAGAAAACAGGCTTACAACATGTAGAATAAGGAAACTGGATTCCTTCTTTAATAGTAAATGCAAATGGTAGATTGCAGATGGATTCAGACTCAAGTGTTAAAACAAAATTTATAAAAGTACACACAAGAAAATGTAAAAGAACATGCTTATGACCTAGAAGTTGGGGAAACTATTCTTAAACAATGCTTCCCTCTAAAATAATTCTACAAATCATTAACAAAATAATTGATGAATTTGATTATATAGTAATTATATCTTTCTGTTCAAGGATGCACAACATAGATGAAGTATACAAAAGCCTTATATTTAAGAAAAGAAGCACATGAAAATTAACAAGACAAGAACCCACAATCATGAGATGGGCTAAGGACATGATGAGGCCATTTATAAAAGAGGGAATCCAAAGGCTAACAAGCATATGAAAAGATGTCCAAATTCAGCAATAACCAGGGAAATGCAAATTAATCAATGAGACACCATTTTGCATTTGTTAAACTGGCCAAAAAAATAAAGAGGGAGAAAGCTGGACATTGCCCAGCCATGATGGAGATATGGGGCAATCTTTCCAAGAGAGTAGAGACTGGGGCAAAGACCACTCTAATAGAACCTGGTTCAAATAAATATCCCCATATTTTATGACCAAGCAATCATACTTTCGGATGTCAACACAAAGACATTCTCACAGTTTCACAAGGGAACATTTTTTAAAAAGCTCATCAGTGTCGCTTTTGGTGGTATAAATTAGAGGCAATCTTGGAGTCCAATCTTAGGAGAAAGATAAGTTGAAGGTGAAGAATTCCCAGTGAAGGACTGCGCAGTGAAAGAAATAACAGATAACGTATGCCCACAGCTCCATGTGCTCAATCTTGTGCTCAGTTGCTAAGTTGTGTCCACAAACGAATGCTAAAAAAGTTATGGCTGAGTTTTTAAAAAGAAAGAAAAGATAGAAACAGGAGTGGAACCTGTAAATAACTAACTAGCATAAGTTGAAAATTCATGCTAATAAAATGGATATTTTGTAAGAACAATACCTACAAAAAGATAAACATTAAACACTTTTGAATACTAGGGATGTAGAACTGGTGTGGAAAAGGGATGAAAGAATGAATGAAATTAAGCAAGAGACTATCATGGATCTATGACAATAATGTACATTCTGAGGAGTATAATTAACTCAAATACATCTATCTCTATACATTTCTATGCTTATCTATCTATCATCTATCTATTTAGAGACATGGGAATTTCTACCACAAGGTTGGAGCACAGACTAACATCCTTATTGGAAGGGGCTACTCAAGATTGAATTTTATATATTCTTCTTCTCTAGGAAGGCCTTCTTCAAACTCTAGCTTCATAAAGGAGAGTTCATGTCAGTTCCCAAAGAAAATAAAAAAAGAAGAGGAAAGGAAAAAATGCAGACAAACAGGCTCAGAAAACCATGATTTAAGTATTATTGATATAATTAAGATTATGAAGTGAATCTCAGAAAAGAAAAAAAAAATAAAAGCAAGTGCAAGATTAAATAATATATTTGCCATATCCTCCCTCAAACAACACAATTTTTAGGAAAATCAATTAATTTGGCCCAAGTAGTCATGCTTTTCTATGATCATTGTGGAGACTAAACAGCATGACAGACTAAATTTCAACTGAATTAGTGAAATATTTTGTTGTCAGGCAGAAACACCCTTAAAGTGCTGTGGTATGTTCCTGGTTCACAGTTCGTGTAAATATTTGAAACCTAACAGAATGTAATTGTATGCTTTATTTAATGTAAATTGCACCTATTTTCCCATTTGGGGTACACCTAAGCAAAGAAAGGTGATCTTTTAGTAGTTAAAATTCTAGGGAAGGGAAATAGTTGTTTATGTAATGAATTTTACAGAACACCAGCTGCATTTGACATAAATAGGCAGACACCCATACTAAGTGGATGGATTTTCTTTGGGGAAATGTCATAAACAAACATTTTATCTGTGGAAATGTTATGAAAAAAGCACACTTCCCGCACAAATTAAAAAAAATTTTTTTCCTTTGGTATTTGCTTAATATCTTGGTTGAAAATGTGGGTCACACGAAACTCTATGTCCAAATTGGAGAAACAGAGTATAAAAATATGAGAAACATTAGGTGGAGATCAGGGCCCATTCACCATAAGGGGGCTGAGATTAGAGGTGACCACAAGTGACTCTCCACTGTCAACTGAAGCAATAAGTGCTCTGAGGAAACACTTAGGGCTTTCATTCATTCACCCAAAATATGTCAAAGAGTAACTCATTCTGTTTGCACTGTTCTCAAAATTTTGAACGATACCAGCAAAACCCTTTATATTCTAATGGGATCAGAAAGACAAGAAGTCTATAAACAGGTGATTACTAACACAGCTTATGTTGTGTTAAGCACTGGGAAGAAAACAAATATGGAAAGGTAGCAATAGGAGAAACAGTGAGAATGGGAAAATATATTTTGTCAGAGGTGGCTCTTCTCGCTGAAGTGATTAGAGGAGGTCCATCTGAGAAGCTGGCATTTTAGGTGGACCTGAATGGTGAAAGAATGGGATGATGGATAGCCAAAAGTGTTGTAGGGAGGGGGAAATAAGTGAATCAGGAAAGAGAATGGGATAAATGGGCATAGAAATAAAGCCAGTGTGGTTGATGCACAGTGAGAAAGTGATCATGGAAAGGAAGATGGGATTAAGTTATGAAAAACTTTATGGGCTATGAGAAGGAGTTTAGATTTTTATTACAAGTACAGAGTATTGTCAGTGGGGAAAGGAGTGTATGCATAATCCATCGTGTCAGACTCTTTGTGACCCCATGGACTGTAGCCCAGCAGGCTCCTCTGTCCATGGAATTTTCCAGGCAAGAATACTGCCGTGGGTTGCCATTTCCTACTCCAGCAAATGATGCTGTGAAAGTGCTGCACTCAATATGCCAGCAAATTTGGAAAACTCAGAAGTGGCCACGGGACTGGAAAAGGTCAGTTTTCATTCCAATCCCAAAGAAGGGCAATGCCAAAGAAGGCTCAAACTACCGCACAATTACACTCATCTCACACACTAGTAAAGTAAAGCTCAAAATTCTCCAAGCCAGGCTTCAGCAATATGTGAACCATGAACTTCCAGTTGTTCAAGCTGGTTTTGGAAAAGGCAGAGAAACCAGAGATCAAATTGCGAACATCCACTGGATCATTGAAAAAGCAAGAGAGTTCCAGAAAAATAGCTATTTCTGCTTTATTGACTATGCCAAAGCTTTTGACTGTGTGGATCACAGTAAACTGTGGAAAATTCTTCAAGAGATGGGAATAGCAGAACACCTGACCTGCCTCTTGAGAAATCTGTATGCAGGTCAGGAAGCAACAGTTAGAACTGGACATGGAATAACAGACTGGTTCCAAATAGGAAAAGAAGTATGTCAAGGCTGTATATTGTCACCCTGCTTATTTAACTTAGATGCAGAGTACATCATGAGAAACGCTGGGCCGGAAGAAGCACAAGCTGGAATCAAGATTGCCAGGAGAAACATCAATAACCTCAGATATGCAGATGACACCACCCTTATGGCAGAAAGTGAAGAGGAACTCAAAAGCCTCTTGATGAAAGTGAAAGAGGAGAGTGAAAAAGTTGGCTTGAAGCTCAACATTCAGAAAACGAAGATCATGGCATCTGGTCCCACCACTTCATGGCAAATAGATGGGGAAACAGTGGAAAACAGTGTCAGACTTTATTTTTGGGGGCTCCAAAATCACTGCAGATGGTGACTGCAGCCATGAAATTAAAAGACGCTTGCTCCTTGGAAGAAAAGTTATGACCAAACTAGAGAGCATATTCAAAAGCAGAAACATTACTTTGCCAACAAAGGTCAGTCTAGTCAAGGCTATGGGTTTTCCAGTGGTCATGTATGGATGTGAGAATTGGACTGTGAAGAAAGCTGAGCACCAAAGAATTGATGCTTTTGAACTGTGGTGTTGGAGAAGACTCTTGAGAGTCCCTTGGACTGCAAGGAAATCCAACCAGTCCATTCTGAAGGAGATCAGCCCTGGGATTTCTTTGGAAGGAATGATGCTGAAGCTGAAACTCCAGTACTTTGGCCACGTCATGCGAAGAGCTGACTCATTGGAAAAGACTCTGATGCTAGGAGGGATTGGGGTCAGGAGGAAAAGGGGACGACAGAGGATGAGATGGCTGGATGGCATCACTGACTCGATGGACATGAGTCTGAGTAAACTCCGGGAGTTGGTGATGGACAGGGAGGCCTGGTGTGCTGCGATTCATGGAGTCACAAAGAGTTGGACACAACTGAGCAACTGAACTGAACTGAACTGAACTCCAGCAGATCTTTTCAACCCAGGGATTGAACCTGGGTCTCTTGCATCTCCTGCATTGGCAGCGGGATTCCTCACCTCTGAGCCACCTGGGAAGCCCACATAGTAGGTATTAATGTGTAATAACATTTTTGAAGATTGAATTCTGGTCAATGTAGATCTATAATAACAGTAAGGCAATCCAAGGAATTGTGTACCTGAGTTGAAAGGGCTCCAATTGAAACTGCTTCAGGGAAGGTATCATTTCAAGAAATAATACACAGTAGACTAGCATTTCCTTTCAGAATCAAGAAAATATCTTCTAAGTAACCTGTGCTTTATTTAATCTTTGACTTGTATCGAATACCTGTATTATTGGCTTCAAGAAGTCCAACGCTAACCTGTGTGGTTTTTTTTTTTATTAGTCACAGTTTTCCAAAGAAACAGAATAAAATGCAGGTTTTTATCTATATGTATACCTTTACTTTATCTATCTATGTGAGAGAAATTTATTTTATGGAGTTGGCTCATATAATTGTGGTGACCCTGCAAGTCTCAATTCTGCAGGTTGGGCCAGTAAGCTGGAGACCCACAGAAAGTTTGATGTTACAGTTCAATTCAAAAGGCAGTGTGGAGACAGAATTCCTTCTTCCTTAAGAGAGATCAGTCTTTTTTTTTTTTTCTTTTTCCCCTAAAGCCTTCAACTGATTAGATGAGGCCCACCCATATTGTGGGGTATATTCTGCTTTACTCAAAGTCTATTAATTTAAATACTAATCTTACCTAAAACATAACTTCATAGGAACATCTAGACTAGTGTTTCACCAAATAGCTAGGTACTGTGGGCTAGTCAAGTTAACACATAAAATTGACCATCACTGTTTCCACCCTTAGAGTTTAATAAAGATGGTACTGCTTATTTTGTATGGCAGAAAAAAAAAAAATCCTTAGCAACTTTCTCCTTAGTGAGAGAAAGCTATAGCTATTAAAATCTCAAAGTAAGGCAAACTCATTCTACATCGGTTTCTTCAGTTTTTTTTTTTCCCCCAGTATTTTCTGACCAGGTGAGAGTCTACTCTATTATGGGGTTGTCTTAATACTCTAAGCTTCCTTTTTACCTACTTCTCCTTCTTCCCTGCTCCCTTTCTTATCAAATATTGCTGATGAAATACAGATATAATAAAAAAAATTTAAGTGTCTTTAAGAAAGAAAACAGATTATAGGCAGAAAAGAGACTGTATTTTATGACTTATAGCTGAGAAATGACTGTGGGAAGTAAGAGTTTCAGTTCTGCTCCACTGCATGAAAGTCTACAGTTATTTTCTTCTCAATGACGTGGGAAAAAATTGATTCATTTAAATGAAATTTAGTACACAATTGCCCAACACCTCTTTTTAATTTATTTTCAAAGCAGGATATTTTTAAGATTTATAGAGAGATGTTTGAGGTTTATAGGACATACTCTGGCTATGCTTACTTCCCAGATACTTCCAAATATTTCCAATTATCAACCATTAATAAACCCAAGTTTATTTCCATTAATCTTGTGAGGAATGTAAGGATCTTAAGAGATGGTGACAAATATTTAAGGTCAGCAAAAGTTCACCTCTAGTTACCTAGGCAGGAAGTGTGGGCAAACCAGTTTGGTCCAGTCGTGCTGATGGTAGATAGGAGAAAAATCACAGTGCAGGAGTTTCAATATGCCCTAAGGGTAATATGCATTCTCACACATTTGAGGGAAATTCCATTCAATCAAGAGTATTTTTTGAATTTCAGCCATGTTCAAGGCACTGGATTAGGTGGACATAGTGGTAGGAGGGAAGATTTAGAGATGGGTAAACAATAGCTTCTATTGTCCTCATTAATTATAATCTAAAGGGAAGAATGGGGCTTCCCAGGTGGTGCTAATGGTAAAGAACCCACCTGCCAATGCAGGAGACATAAGAAACACGGGTTCAGTCTCTGGGGTTGGGAAGATCCCCTGGAGGAAGGCATGGCAACCCACTCCAGTATTCTTGCCTAGAGAATCCCATGGACAGAGGAGCCTGCTGGGCTATAGTTTGTAGGGTCACAAAGAGTCAGACATGACTGCAGTGCATATATATCCATCATACAAGGTAAAACATAGTAACTCAAGAATAGAAATATTTATGTAGGGACTTCCCTGCTGGTGCATTGGATAAGAATCTGCCTGCCAAGGCAGGATACACATGTTCATTCCCTAGTCTGAGGAGATTCCGCATGTGGCGGAGCAACTGAGCCCATGTGCCGCAACTACTGAGGCCATGTGCTACAACTACTGAAGCCCGCACACCTAGAGGCCATGTTCCACAGTAAGAGAAGCCATGGTAATGAGAAGCCTGAGCACCACAATGAAGAGTAGCCCCCATTTGCCACAAATAGAGATAGACTGCGTGCAGGAGCAAAGTCCCAGTGCAGCTAAAGATAAATAAATGAATAACTAATTTTTAAACAGAAACATTCATGTAATGGCTTGTTGGCCAAAATATCTTTTTGTACTTCTGGAGGAAGAGAGTTGGGCCATGAGCTGACATCTACTACCTTTGAACAATTTGCCTGATAGCCAAGAATCTGAGGAAGAATCTGCCTATTTTGGAAATAGTCTCCAGCTTTGACAGCAAAGCTTTCCACCTCCCTTTATTCTGTTCTTGGTCTTCAGATTTAGGTTTCCAGTGAGGATTTAGGAATATGCCTCTGTTGGTGGCATCCAGCCAACACAGCACTGGATACCACAAAGACCTTTGGGAGATCCAGGCTATAGATCCCAGAAGCCAAAAATGACTGCTAAATGTCACAATTGTGTATGCCTTCCACTTTGTTCTTGACTTGTCATGGGCTTGCATCTCTCACTTGTATTCTAATCTCTTGGCGTTCCCTGGGTCAAAGTCCAGAGATCTCAGGAATTTTTTGAGAGAGGAATTTCTAAATGCACTGATTTGGCCTTTCTTTGTGCTAAACTTGTTTGAATGTTTGTTCTGGCCACAGAGACTTCGTCCAGCTTACTAACTACTTTTGTTTTACAACCTAGAATTTAGTCCAGATTGTTAGCTGCCTACAGCTGTGTGTGTGTGTGTGTGCGCGCGCACACACACGCTCAGTCTTATCTGACTTTTTGCCACCCCATGAAATGTAACCCACCAGGCTCTTCTATCTATGGGATTTCCCAAGCAAGCATACTGGAAGAGGTTGCGATTTTCTTCTCCAGGGAAATCTTCCCAACACAAGAATCGAACTTTTGTCTCTGGCTTTGGCAGCAGGTTCTTTACCAGCTGACCCAACATGAAAGCTCCAGCTGGCTTCAGTTATGCCCTAGCTACCAACTGAGAAGCTGTCATGTTCCAATGAAGCTTCTGGTAGAGGTGGATAAAGAGACATAACACTATGCTGCCAAACCACACCCATCCTCAGTTTACATTGCAGTGTAAACTGATTATGCAGTTGTTTCTGGTGCTTTCCTTTGAGTCATCTTGACACTTGCCACAGATGTTTTTAAGGATTTGATTCCTCTCTACTAGACAGACCTTTGTTGACAAAGTAATGTCTCTGCTTTTCAATATGCTGTCTAGGTTGGTCATAACTTTCCTTCCAAGGAATAAGTGTCTTTTAATTTCATGCCACTCATAAACTCAAAGGCACCTGCCTTTAAAACTTGAACTCTGGTGACACAAGTCATACCGTCTAGAGTGTACAGGTCCAAATAGGGCTCTGTCTGTAATAGTCACTCACTAAATATTTCTTGGGAGAATGTATTTTTCCAATGCTTCTTACCATTTCCCCTCTATTGCTTCATTCACTCAGTCCATCACTCAGTTATTCATCAAGTACTTATTAAGTACTTGCTATGTGACAGAGACTGTCCTAGATATAGGGAATATATCAAAGGAACAAAAGAGGCAAGAATTTCTTTCCTCCTGGAGCTTTCATCCCTTATTATGATAAGGCTAAAGCAATAAATACCTTGGCATGCTATATATATTATAAATGGTCATAATTAATATAAACAAAAATAAAATAGGGAAAGGGGGTGAAGGAGGTTGGCGTCAGAGGAGGGATGAAGTTGATTAGGGTACTTCTGTGTTAAAACGATGGGAGATTAGGAAGAACTGGCAAAAAGAAAGACTGATAAAGAATAGCCAGTGGGGTAGAAGGAAAACAAAGGATGCGTGATTTGGGGAGTTAGTCAGTTTAGTAGCTCAGTCATGTCCAACTCTTTGCGACCCCATGAACCGCAGCATGCCAGGCCTCCCTATCCATCACCAACTCCCAGAGTTCACAAACTCATGTCCATTGAGTTGGTGATGCCATCCAACCATCTCATCCTCTGTCGTCCCCTTCTCCTCTTGCCCTCAATCTTTCCCAGCATCAGGGTCTTTTCAAATGAGTCAGCTCTTCGCATCAGGTGGCCAAAGTATTGGAGTTTCAGCTTCAATATCAGTCCTTCCAATGATATTCAGGACTTATTTCCTTTAGGATGGACTGGTTGGATCTCCATGCAGTCCAAGGGACTCTCAAGAGTCTTCTCCAGCATCACATTTCAAAAGCATCAATTCTTCGGCACTCAGCTTTCTTTATAGTCCAACTGTCACATCTATACATGACTACTGGAAAAACCATAGCCTTGACTAGACAACTTGACCTTTGTTGACAAAGTAATGTCTCTGCTTTTCAATATGCTGTCTAGGTTGGTCATAACTTTCCTTCCAAGGAATAAGTGTCTTTTAATTTCATGGCTGCAATCACCATCTGCAGTGATTTTGGAACCCCCAAAAATAAAGTCAGTCACTGTTTCCACTGTTTCCCCACCTATTTCCCATGAAGTGATGGGACTGGTTGCCATGATCTTAGTTTTCTGAATGGTGAGTTTTAAGCCAACTTTTTCACTCTCCTCTTTCACCTTTATCAAGAGACTCTTTAGTTCTTCACTTTCTGCCATAAGGGTGGTGTCATCTGCATATGTGAGGTTATTGATATTTTTCCCGTCCATCTTGATTCCAGCCTGTGCTTCCTCCAGCCCAGTGTTTCTCATGATGTACTCTGCATATAAGTTAAATAAGCAGGATGACAGTATACAGCCTTGATGTACTCCTTTTCCTATTTGGAACCAGTCTGTTGTTCCATGTCCAGTTCCAACTGTTGCTTCCTGATCTGCATATAGGTTTCTCAAGAGGCAGGTCAGGTGGTCTGGTATTCCCATCTCTTTCAGAATTTTCCACAGTTTATTGTGATCCACACAGTCAAAGGCTTTGGCATAGTCAATAGAGCAGAAATAGATGTTTTTCTGGAACTTTCTTGCTTTTTCGATGATCCAGGGGATGCTGGCAATTTGATCTCTGGTTCTTCTGCCTTTTCTAAAACTAGCTTGAACATCTGGAAGTTCATGGTTCACAGATTGCTGAAGCCTGGCTTGGAGAATTTTAAGCATTACTTTACTAGCATGTGAGATAAGTGCAATTGTGTGGTAGTTTGAGCATTCTTTGTCCCTGCCTTTCTTTGGAATTAGAATGAAAGCTGACCTTCTCCAGTCCTGTGGCCACTGCTGAGTTTTCCCAATTTGCTGACATATTGAGTGCAGCACTTTCACAGCATCATCTTTCAGCATTTGATATAGCTCAACTGGAATTCCATCACCTCCACTAGCTTTGTTGAAAGTGATACTTCCAAAGGTCCATTTGACTTCACATTCCAGGATGTCTGGCTCTAGGTGAGTGATCACACCATCATGATTATCTGGGTCGTGAAGATCTTTTTTGTATAGTCCTTCTGTGTATACTTGCCACCTCTTCTTAATATCTTCTGCTTCTGTTAGGTCCCTTCTATTTCTGTCCTTTATTGACCCCATCTTTGCATGAAATGTTCCTTTGGTATCTCTAATTTTCTTGAAGAGATCTCTAGCCTTTCCCATTCTATTGTTTTTCTCTAGTTCTTTGCATTGTTCACTGAGGAAGGCTTTCATATCTCTCCTTGTTATTCTTTGGAACTCTGCATTCAAATGGGTATATCTTTCCTTTTCTCCTTTGCTTTTCACTTCCCTTATTTTCACAGCTATTTGTAAGGCCTCCTCAGAAAGCAATTTTGCTTTTTTGCATTTCTTTTTCTTGGGGATGGTCTTGATTCCCGTCTCCTGTACAATGTCATGAACCTCCATCCATAGTCCATCAGGCACTCTGTCTGTCAGATCTAGTCCCTTAAATCTATTTCTCACTTCCACTGTGAGGGGTTTGATTTAGGTCATACCTGAATGGTCTAGTGGTTTTCTCCACTTTCTTCAATTTCAGTCTGAAAGTGGCAATAAGGAGTTCATGATCTGAACCACAGTCAGCTCCTGGTATTGTTTTTGCTGACTATATAGAGCTTCTCCATATTTGGCTGCAAAGGATATATAATCAATCTGATTTTGGTGTCGGCCATCTGGTAATGTCCATGTGTAGATTCTTCTCTTGTGTTGTTGGAAGAGAGTGTTTGCTATGACCAGTGTGTTCTCTTGGCAGAACTCTATTAGCCTTTGCCCTGCTTCATTCTGTATCCAAGGCCAAATTTGCCTGTTACTCTAGGTGTTTCTTGACTTCCTACTTTTGCATTCCATTCCCCTATAATGAAAAGAACATCTATTTTGGGTGTTAGTTCTAGAAGGTCTTGTAAATCTTCATAGAACCATTCAACTTCAGCTTCTTCAGCATTACTGGTCAGGGCATAGACTTGGATTACCATGATATTGAATGGTTTGCCTTGGAAATGAATAGAGATCATTCTTTTGTTTTTTAGATTGCATCCATGTACTGCATTTCAGACTCTTTTGTTGACTATGATGGCTACTCCATTTCTTCTAAGGATTTCTGCCCACAGTGGTAGATATAATGGTCATCTGAGTTAAATTCACCCATTCCAGTCCATCTTAGTTTGCTGATTCCTAGAATGTCGACGTTCTCTCTTGTCATCTCCTGTTTGACCACTTCCAATTTGCCTTGATTTGTGGACCTAACATTCCAGGTTCCTATGCAATATTGCTCTTTACAGCATTGAACCTTGCTTCTATCACCAGTCCCATCCACATCTGGGTGTTGTTTTTGCTTTGGCTCCATCTATTCATTGTTTCTGGAGTTATTTCTCGACTGATCTCCAGTAGCATATTGGGCACCTACCTACCTGGGGAATTCATCTTTCAGTGTCCTATCTTTTTGCCTTTTCATACTTTTCATTGGTTCTCAAGGCAAGAATACTGAAGTGGTTTGCCATTCCCTTCTCCAGTGGACCACATTCTGTCAGACCTCTCCACCATGACCCGTCTGTCTTGGGTGGCCCCACATGGCATGGCTTATAGTTTCATTGAGTTAGACAAGGCTGTGGTCCATGTGATAAGAATGGCTAGTTTTCTGTGATCATGGTTTCAGTCTGTCTGCCCTCTGATGCCCTCTCATGCCCTCTCTCAGTGCCTACCATCTTACTTGGGGAGTCAAGAAGATAAGAACTGAGAACTAATATGGAGGCCATTTGTTACTTATCAAGAGCAGTTCCACTGGTAATGGAGAGAAAAACCTGATTGGAATTATTTAAAATAATAATTGGAGAAGCATATGAAAAGTTTCAAAATCATCAGCCTTCAAGAAATGGCAAATTAATACTAAAGAGATACCAGTTTCTCCCACTAGACTGAATTAAATTAAAAGGACAGTAAAATCAGATGTTGGTGTGAATATGGAGATTTACATTGTTGGTGGCCATATAAATTGGTAAAGCCAGTTTGGAAAATTAACTGGCAATATCTTTTGAACTAAACATGATCCTACCACAATTCCATTCCAGGCTATATATCCAATAGGAATGAGTGCTGTGTGTAGCAAAATATTTTAAGAATGTTCAAAGTAGCTTTATTAATGATAGCAAAAAGTTGAAAGCAATTCAAATATTCACCCATAGAATAGATAATCTGTGGTATGTTCATACAGCATACAAGAAATGAAAAAGAATGAACCACTGCCATCCTTAACAATACAAATGAATCTCACAGACGTAATATTGCATGAAGAAGCTAGACATGAAAGAGTATATACTGTGTGATTCCATTAATATGACATTCAGAAATAGGCAAAAATTAATCTATGGTGATAGAGTATAAAATTGATATTATCCTTGAGATAGTGATCAGAAAGGGGCATGAGAGAACCTCTCATGAGGACTGCTATTTATTCTAGTTTTAATCAGAGTTATGCTTAAATGTTATACACTTAAGATCTATGTATTTCATTCTTTGAGTGTGTCTCTCAGTCCGAGTCTTTGTGATCCCATGGACTATAGCCCGACAGGCTCCTCTGTTCATAGGATTCTCCAGAAAGGAGTGGGTTGCCACTCACTTCTCCAGAGGATCTTCCAACCCAGGGATCAAACTCACATCTTGCACATTACAGGAAGATTATTTACCATCTGAGCCATGAGGGAAGCCAAGTGCTTAAGTGCTATACACTTAAGATCATGTATTTCATTCTATGTAAGTCATACATTAATAAAAAGTGTTTAGACGTAGAATTAAGAAAAGATAATAGGGACAACTTTTTATTTTCTTTCCCTAATACTAACATGGGGAAGTTCTAAGCACATAGAATCTTAGAATGGGAAAGGATTTAAAGATCGTCCTGTCCGAACTTCTTCCACAGTACCCTATGAAGCATACCACTTTCCTGCAGGCTGGTGTCTGGAATATGTGCCTTTGAGTACTGATCACTTTTCTACATGTCTGGACATCATTTTGGTTGACTCTCTTGATTATCATGGTATGTCAGTCAGGAGAAAACATAGCAATATAGATTCAGGGTAAACTTAAGGAATGACTCCTATAAGAATCAAAGATACTAAATGTCATGTTCTGTATGGAGATGAGTAATAGTGACCAACTCCTACCTTATATTTTATGAAGAGAAGCACCATCTCTCAAGTTTAGAAGGCATATTTCAGGTGAAAGGAAAGGTGTGTGCCAGTGCAAATCCCAGGTTATTCCAAACTGGAAGTTTCTCCACATATGAAAAATACACATAAATCTTTTGAGCTTCAGTGGGATCAATTTAAATGCTTTTAGGTAAGCTGCTATAAAGATAGCAAAGACAAGAATGATCAAAGTAATGTCAGACCCCCAGCTGAACTGCTTGACTTGTTCAGAGGCTGCCTTTCAGCTTGTCCGAGTGAGGAGCTTCACCCTTTGTATTAATTTGGAAATAACTCATGACACAGCATAGACCAAATCCTCCCTCTCTTGAAGCCCAGCCAACTTCCGGGGCTATAACTTTCCTTGGTAAAGAGCACACCCTGAGCCTTGGGAAGCTTCCTTGAGAGATCCTCAGCAGTGAGATGTGGCAACAGCAGTAGGGACAAGAACTGATAAACTGGGAGAAGGAGTTTGCTGGGCTAGTGGGAATCTTTCTCCTGCTTTCTACCCTGGGCACACCAAAATCATGTAGTAAAGGAAATCTACCCTTCCCTGTGTGCAGGCTGCGTGCTAAGTTGCTTCAGTCATATCCGACTCTTTGTAACCCTATGGACTGTAGCCTACCAGGCTCCTTAGTCCCTGAAGCAAGTACAAATTTGAAGAGGGTGGAAACTGGCTGTGGAGCAGTTAGCATGGCAGGGATAAAGCTGTTCGTTTTGTGGGAACATTTTGTGGGAAGCAGTTGAAGCAGGGAGTGGAGAGCAGAGTCATGAAAACCTGTCCTGCTGACTGCAATCTGTGCTACAGGAAATTGCATAATAGAGGTTTCATCAGCATCTAAGTTGCTGAAGCCAATGTTGTTCACCTCTTAGGACATGAGTCATGACTGTAAACACTCACTCACACAAATACACATATACTGATCTGGATGGTAATATCCAGTGGGAATCATGTGATGAAAATAGAAACAATCAAAAGATCATATAGTACCTTCATTATCAACCACTCCCACATAGGTGCACAAAAATATTAATTTAGAGACCAAAATGATGCTCACATGCAGTATACACTGTAAGTTCTCATTAGTTGTGTTGACTGAGAAACGAATGGATGTTGGCTAGTTCAGTTTAGTCACTCAGTCATGTCTGACTCTATGCAACCCCATGAATCACAGCACGCCAGGCCTCCCTGTCCATCACCAACTCCCGGAGTTCACTCAAACTCACACCCATTGAGTCAGTGATGCCATCCAGCCATCTCATCCTCTGTCGTCCCCTTCTCCTCCTGCCCCCAATCCCTCCCAGCATCAGTCTTTTCCAATGAGTCAACTCTTTGCATGAGGTGGACAAAGTACTGGAGTTTCAGCTTTAGCATCATTCCTTCCAAAGAAATCCCAGGGCTGATCTTCTTCAGAATGGACTGGTTGGATCTCCTTGCAGTCCAAGGGACTCTCAAGAGTCTTCTCCAACACCACAGTTCAAAAGCATCAATTCTTTGGTGCTCAGCTTTCTTCACAGTCCAACTTTCACATCCATACATGACCACTGGAAAAACCATAGCCTTGACTAGACGAACCTTTGTTGGTAAAGTAATGTCTCTGCTTTTCAATATGCTGTCTAGGTTGGTCATAACTTTCCTTCCCAGGAGTAGGCATTTTAAAATTAAACTCCGATAAATTTTTAAAGGGCTTCCCTGGTGGCTCATCTGGTAAAGAATCCACCCGCAATGTGGGAGACCTGAGTTCAATTCCTGGGTTGGGAAGATCCCCTGGAGAAGGAAATGGCTAACTACCCACTCCAGTAGGTTGGCCTAGAGAATTCCATGGACTGTATGGTTCATGGGGTTGCAAAGAGTCAGACATGACTGAGTGACTTTCACTTTAAACTTTTAAAAATTCTTAACTATTTTACTTTTTCATCTAGTAAATTAAAAAGTAGATTTAGTGATAACTAACAAAGGTTGATTAAAGTGTGGGGAAATGGACACTCACAAGAGAGTATAAATTTGTATACATTTTTCTATAGATCAGTTTGGCAATATAAAACAGAAATATCAAAATAAAAATTTCATTTACCTAATTTTAGGTAATTCTAATTTTAGTACTTTTCAAGAATATCACTAGTATTGTTTTCAGAGACTGTGTTCTTTACACAATGAGGTAATACATCAACATTAAAAATGATGTTTTAAAGGGGATATTTTGAAAGTGGTATGGAGGCTCAAGAGCGAGGGTATAGATGAATACATGTAGCTGATTAACTTCTTTGTACAGCAGAAACTAATGGAACATTGTAAAGCAACTATACCCAAATAAAAAAATAAAGAGTATTTTGTTGTTAGTTGATATGGAAATATGGAAATTTGTTGATGAGTGGGAAAATATATTTAAAAACACTAAAATGCAGTGTGAATAGTATGATCTCATTTTGTAAATAAATATGTAAATAGTTGCACACAAAACTCAGATAAACTTTTCATAAATAGTATGCATCTCAAAATTATTTCTGTTGAAAGCTCCAAATTGCCTTATAGCTAGGATTCAATGAGTTAGCTTGAAATAAAGGGGAAAAAGAGACAGAGTAATGCAACTTAAGGCTTAGTATTCAACATCTAAGGAACCAGATCAGTGTTTTCCAATCTAATGTATGGGCATTAGAATCACTGGGAATATTCACATTTTTGGGTCTGGGGTCCCTCTAAACTGGTACTGGTAAGGCTTCCAAAGTGATTTTAATGTGCAGCCACAGATGGGATCTAACACATTAGGTGCAGTGGTTCTCAAAGTGTGGTTCCTGGACCAACATCATCAATATCCCCTGATAATTTGTTAAATAGGCAAATTATTGGTTCCTACCATAGCCTTACTGAATCAGAAACTTTGGGAGTGCTGGGCCCAGCTGTTTATGGTTTAACAAGTGCTCCAAGTGCTTTTGATACAGCCTAAAATACGAGAAGCCCAGTTTCTTGGTGGCTTAGTGGTAAAGAATCCACCTGCCAATGCAGGAGATGCAGGTTCAATCCCTGGGTTGGGAGGATCCCCTGGAGAAGGAAATGGCAACCCACTACAATATACTTGCCTGGGAAATCCCATGGTTAGGAGAGCCTGGCAGACTACAGTGCATGGGGTCGCAAGAGAGTTGGACCCGACTGAGCGACTAAACAACAGCAACTAGGTATGAAAAACCTTACCTCAGGGAAACAGTGCCATGAGTTTCAGGTGATCAACCACAGGGAACCTAATTTAAAGAGGCCAGATCAGAGCTCTGCATGATAGCAGATGGACTATTCTAAACAGAGGTCAGCATAGTTACAAATGCCCAAAATTAAAAAAAAAAATTAATCAGGGAAAGGGAATTTATGCTGATGCACACACACAGGCAGTGATCTTCCAAAGCAAGGTAAACTGACATATGTGAGAAAGCTTTGTTACATGTTACATGTTTCCAATGCCTGGAAGTGCTCAGCTGCTGCTATTGACAACACTTTCCCACAGTAATACACCCTCCATGTTACAACCAAAGTAATATTTTCCACTTGCAACACTGATCATCCCACCTCCATTTCCAGACTTAAAAACCCCAAGGCTTTCCGTTGCCTGCAGGGCAAAGACCAAAATTCCTAACATAGCTTAAAAGGTCTCACACATTCTGATCCCCACCCATTCCCACCCTCGTGTCACAGAGTGTTCCCTGGTGAGTTCAATGTCTTGGCTACATTGGCCTACTTTCTGTCCTTGGGACTCCAAACCTTCCCTCCTGCCACATTCTTTTCATATAATGTACCCTCTGCCTAGAGCATTCTCTCCTCCTGTCATTGTCTATTCAAATCTTGCGCAGCCTTCAAATCTCAGCCATCACCTCTACAAGGTAAACTTCCCTGGTCCTGCTGACCAGGTCAGTTTGAAGGACATGTACTCTCTTCTTAAGAGCATTCCTCATACTTACGAGCTTGCATGCGTTGGTGAGTCTCCTTGACTCATACCTTTCCCCTCCACCATTTGGTCAACTCCACATAGTCAAGCTCTCTTTCATAGCCCTGGCATATTGATGGCACAGGGCTTGACATGCAGCAAAGACACAAGACCGCTTTTAATGAGTGGATGACTGGATGGATAGATAAATGAATAAGTGAATAGTAGTTTGGCTATACTGCTAGGACTCCCTACTGACAGTGGTCATTGACTTGCATCACACTATCCACATCCCTTATTTGAGGTCCATACAGTCTTACTGAAAGGGACACAAGGACATTCTGAAGGTGTGTCTCTTGTGTATCATCACAGTTTTGGGTCTTGAGATTACCTCAAGGGAGAATATTGAATTAGAAGTCAAGTGCTTTTCTTAGCTGTTACTCTGTCTCTATTAGCCTGTACATGCTAGCTTTGCCACAGTGAATTGTATGCGACACATTACTACTTCCTGGCATCATATGAGCAGGTTCTGCCCATTGATTTCTCATAACTGAGCTTGTTTTGATAAACTTAAACTTTCACATTCAGTTTCGGTTCAGTTGCTCAGTCGTGTCCGACTTTTGTGACCCCATGGACTGCAGCACACAAGGCTTCCCCGTCTATCACCAATTCCCTGAACTCGCTCAAACTCATGTCCATTGAATCAGTGATGCCATCCAAACCTCTCATCCTCTGTCATCCCTTTCTCTTCCTGCCTTCAATCTTTTTCAGCATCAGTTCAGTCGCTCAGTCGTGTCCGACTCTTTGCGACCCCGTGAATCGCAGCACGCCAGGCCTCCCTGTCCATCACCAACTCCCGGAGTTCACTCAGACTCACGTGCATCAAGGTCAGTGATATCATCCAGCCATCTCATCCTCTGTCATCCCTTTCTCCTCCTGCCCCCAATCCCTCCCAGCATCAGAGTCTTTTCCAATGAGTCAACTCTTCACATGAGGTGGCCAAAGTACTGGAGTTTCAGCTTTAGCATCATTCCTTCCAAAGAAATCCCAGGGCTGATCTCCTTCAGAATGGACTGGTTGGATCTCCTTGCAGTCCAAGGGACTCTCAAGAGTCTTCTCCAACACCACAGTTCCAAAGCATCAATTCTTCAGCTCTCAGCTTTCTTCACAGTCCAACTCTCACATCCATATATGACCACAGGAAAAACCATAGCCTTGACTAGATGGACCTTTTTTGGCAAAGTAATGTCTCCGCTTTCGAATATGCTGTCTAGGTTGGTCATAACTTTTCTTCCGAGGAGAAAGCATCTTTTAATTTCATGGATGCAGTTACCATCTGCAGTGATTTTGGAGCACTCCAAAATAAAGTCTCCCACTGTTTCCATTGTTTCCCCATCTATTTGCATGAAGTGATGGGACCAGGTGCCATTCTGAATGTTGAGTTTTAAGCCAACGTTTTCACTCTCCTCTTTCATTTTCATCAAGAGGCTCTTTAGTTCTTCGCTTTCCATAAGGGTGGTGTCACCTGGTATGTGAGGTTATTGATATTTCTCCTGTCAATCTTGATTCCAGCTTGTGCTTCATCCAGCTCTGCATTTTGCCTGATGTACTCTGTATGTAAGTTAAATAAACAGGGTGACAATATACAGCCTTGATGTACTCCTTTACTGTTTTGGAACCAGTCTGTTGTTCCATGTCCAGGTCTAATTGTTGCTTCTTGACCTGCATACAGATTTCTCAGGAGGCAGGTAAGGTGGTCTGGTATTCCCATCTCTTGAAGAATTTTCCACAGTTTGTTGTGATCCAGACAGTCAAAGGCTTTGGTGTAGTCAATAAAGCAGAAGTAGATGTTTTCCCGGAACTCTCTTGCTTTTTTAATGATCCAATGGATGTTAGCAATTTGATCTCTGGTTCCTCTGCCTTTTCTATATCTAGTCTGTACATCTGGAAGTTCACGGTTCACGAACTGCTGAAGCCTGGCTTGGAGAATTTTGATCATTACTTTGCTAGTGTGTGAGATGAGTGCAACTGTGTGGTAGTTTGAACATTCTTTGGCATTGCCTTTCTTTGAAATTGGAATGAAACTGACTTTTTCCAGTCCTGTGGCCACTGCTGAGTTTTCCAAATTTGCTGGCATATTGAGTGCAGCACTTTCTAACATATTGAGTGAAACACTTTCAAATCTTATAGGATCTGAAATAGCTCAACTGGAATTCCATCACCTCCACTAGCTTTGTTCATAGTGATGCTTCCTAAGGCCCACTTGACGTCACATTCCAGAATGTATGGCTTAAGGTGAGTGACCACACCATCGTGATTATCTGGGTCATGAAGATCTTTCTTGTATAGTTCCGCTGGGTATTCTTGCCACCTCTACTTAATATCGTCTGCTTCTGTTAAGTCTATACAATTTCTGTCCTTTATTGAGCCCATATTTGCATGAAATGTTCCCTTGGTATCTCTAATTTTCTTGAAGAGATATCTAGTCTTTCCCATTCTATTGTTTTCCTCCATTTCTTTGCATTGATCACTGAGGAAGGCTTTCTTCTCTCTCCTTGCTATTCTTTGGAACTCTGCATTCAGATGTTTATATCTTTCCTTTTCTCCTTTGCCTTTAGCTTCTCTTCTTTTCTCAGCTATTTGTAAGGCCTCCTCAGACAACCATTTTGCCTTTTTGCATTTCTTTTTCTTGGGGATAGTCTTTATCACTGCCTCCTGTAAAATGTCATGAACCTCCATCCATACTTCTTCAGGCACTCTCTCAGACCTAATCCCTTGAATATATTTGTCACTTCTACTGTATAATCGTAAGGGATTTGATTTGGGTCATACCTGAATGGTCTAGTGGTTTTCCCTACTTTCTTCAATTTAAGACTGAATTTTGCAATAAGGAGTTCATCATGATCTGAGCCACAGTCAACTCCTGGTCTTGTTTTTGCTGACTGTATAGAGCTTCTCCATCTTTGGCTGCAAAGGATATAATCAATCTGATTTCAGCATTTATCACCTGGTGATGTCCATGTGTAGAGTCTTTTCTTGTGTTCTTGGAAGAGGATGTTCACATACCAACAGCCTAAAGCAGTACTTAAGTCAAAATAGGCATTTAATGTGTGGGGAAAGATTGGTGTTAGAGCAAAGTTTTGGTCTAATTAGGTAATGACATCAATTTACTCATGGTTCAATGCTGCTGAGGAGACAAAGGGTTTCTGGATGTACTTTCTTCCAAGTGAAGGACACAAGTTCCCCCCAAAGTAGTCGTTAGATTTGTCAGTAGCAATAGCAAATGCAAAAAGAGAATGAAATTCTGTATGTAAAGTATTGATGGAAAAGAAATTTAGACTAAGAATTTTATATCAAGTTACATTTTCATTTAAAAAAAACGGCTTAATAAAAAAGAGGCATGCACAGCCTCATGTTTACCTTATAAAGATACTACCTTGAATGTGCTTTTGAAGAAAGTTCTAAATAAGAAATTTCTAAAGAAGAGAAACCAGGAATTGCTACAAGAGATGAAAAAAGAATGTAATCAAATATCTTGGTAAAGTCTATTGTTCTCTTTTTAAAACCTAGAACCGGAGAAAAACAAAAAGGGAAGCATCAAACCCAGAGCTAAAATTTAGACAACATGATAGATTAATATGGAGATAAAACAATATTTTAATGTAAAATAGAAGTATTAACACATGAAACAACTAATAAGGATATATGAATAAGAGTATGAATGTTATAAGAAAAAAATAGGGTATACAACATCTGAAATAGCAGACAAAAACTCAATCTGTTCCTTGGGATGCAGGAAAGGAGAATAAAAAAACTTAAAGAAGCTATGAAAATGAATAAAGATGAATTCTCTGGTCTGCTTAAGAATAGTGAACTGAGATTTGACAGTGGGGGGAAGAGGCAGAATTAGGAGACATTCGGTTTTGGAGGACAAACCCTCAGTGGCCTCAATGTCATTATTCACCTTTTCCCTTCTGATCATGACAAAACTGAGAAGCCTTCATCGTGGCCATTGTTCTTACTTAGACACTGTGTAACCAAATGAAGCTATTTGGAAAATAGACATTTTGTTTTCCCTGCCCTGGGTCTCAGGGAGAGTCTTGGAAGTCTGGCCAGCTCTTAAGTTTCAGATGAGGGAGCTGGCTATCAGAGGCAAATGGCAGGCCAGGTTAATAACCAGCACAACAACCGGTGTAAGGGTGCCAGACACAGGGTCTCTCCATGGGGTCTGTTCCCTGTTCCAGGGACTAAAGATAAATGAATTGTTTGAAATGTGCAACCACCATACTTGTCAACTAGTTACAAAATTTGGGCCAGAAGAGCCATAAGAGATGAAAATCTCTGAGCACTGGAAGTTTATATACTTGACTTTTCCCAGGTGGCTCAGATGGTAAAGCATCTGCCTGCAATGAGGGAGACCTGGTTTTGATTCCCAGGTTGGGAATATACCCTGGGGAAGGAAATGGCAACCCACTCCAGTACCCTTGCCTGGAAAATCCAATGGACAGAGGAGCCTGGTAGGCCACAGTCCATGGGGTCGCAGAGAGTTGGACATGACTGACTTCAATATATAATATATATTTGAATATACATAGAGCCCCAAACATTTGACTTTGATGGTAAGTTTTAAATCAGGGAGGATTAGCTTGCATGGGAAAGAACTCACCTCCTAGGCTGAGTTAGCTTCTATGGACATTAATCACTTTCCTCAAATATTTCAATTTCAAAGGGATATATTGAACTTCCACTTTCTCAAGACAGAATAGTAACAATGCACATGTGTTTTTGGTGTGAGAAAAACCACTCACATGAGTAGAATTTCCCTCATTGTTTTCCAGGTGAAGTCTGTCTTCCCTGGCTTGACAGAACATTGACAGCCTAGAAAGCCTCAGTTCTGGGGGAAATGTCCAGTGAGCAGTGAATCTTGATGCCCTCTGGTGGGGAAAGAGGCATTTTAGCAAAACCAGTTCCAGGGTCATATGAAGGAGCATTTCAGAGTGAAACATCTTCTAGCATGCAACAGGAAGCAATGGGAAGTTCGCAATCATGACTCTTTATTCCCAGGACAAGGAGTCGGAGTCTACACATGCTCTGCCAGCATGAACAATTAGCTCTTTCCAGGGAAAATAAGAAACAAATGCCAAGAATATAAAAAGAAATTTAGGGTCAACCATTTAATTCCCATTAAGGACAGTGGCTCAGATCATGACTCCTTATTGCCAAATTCAGACTTAAATTGAAGAAAAAACCACTAGGGAAAACCACTAGACCATTCAGGTATGACCTAAATCAAATCCCTAATGATTATACAGTGGAAGTGAGAAACAGATTTAAGGGACTAGACCCGATAGACAGAGTGCCTGATGAACTATGGACGGAGGTTCATGACATTGTACAGGACACAGGGATCAAGACCATCCCTATGGAAAAGAAATGCAAAAAAGCAAAATGGTGGTCTGGGGAGGCCTTACAAATAGCTGTGAAAAGAAGAGAAGGAAAAGCAAAGGAGAAAAGGAAAGATATAAGCATCTGAATGCAGAGTTCCAAAGAATAGCAAGAAGAGATAAGAAAGCCTTCCTCAATGATCAATGCAAAGAAATAGAGGAAAACAACAGAATGGGAAAGACTAGAGATCTCTTCAAGAAAATCAGAGATACCAAGGGAACATTTCATGCAAAGATGGGCTCGATAAAGGACAGAAATGGTATGGACCTAACAGAAGCAGAAGATATTAAGAAGAGGTGGCAAGAATACACAGAAGAACTGTACAAAAAAGATCTTCATGACCCAGATAATCATGATGGTGTGATCACTCACCTAGAGCCAGACATCGTGGAATGTGAAGTCAAGTGGGCCTTAGAAAGCATCACTATGAACAAAGCTAGTGGAGGTGATGGAATTCCAGTTGAGCTATTTCAAATCCTGAAAGATGATGCTGTGAAAGTGCTGCACTCAATATGCCAGCAAATTTGGAAAACTCAGCAGTGGCCACAGGACTGGAAAAGATCAGTTTTCATTCCAATCCAAAAGAAAGGCAACGCCAAAGAATGTTCAAACTACTGCACAATTGCACTCATCTCACACACTAGTAAAGTAATGCTCAAAATTCTCCAAGCCAGGCTTCAGCAATACGTGAACCGTGAACTTCCAGTTGTTCAAGCTGGTTTTAGAAAAGGCAGAGGACCAAGAGACCAAATTGCCAACATCCGCTGGATCATCAAAAAGCAAGAGAGTTCCAGAAAAACATCTATTTCTGCTTTATTGACTATGCCAAAACCTTTGACTGTGTGGATCACAATAAACTGTGGACAATTCTGAAAGAGATGAGAATACCAGACCACCTGACCTGCCTCTTGAGAAATTTGTATGCAGGTCAGAAAGCAACAGTTAGAACTGGACATGGAACAACAGACTGGTTCCAAATAGGAAAAGGAGTACGTCAAGGCTGTATATTGTCATCCTGCTTATTTAACTTAGATGCAGAGTACATCATGAGAAATGCTGGGCTGGAAGAAGCACAAGCTGGAATCAAGATTGCCGGGAGAAATATCAATAACCTCAGATATGCAGATGACACCACCCTTATGGCAGAAAGTGAAGAGAAACTAAAAAGCCTCTTGATGAAGGTGAAAGAAGACAGTGAAAAAGTTGGCTTAAAACTCAACATTCAGAAAACGAAGATCATGGGATCTGGTCCCATCACTTAATGGGAAATAGATGGGGAAACAGTGGAAACAGTGTCAGACTTTATTTTTTTGGGCTCCAAAATCACTGCAGATGGTGACTGCAGCCATGAAATTAAAAGACACTTACTCCTCGGAAGAAAAGTTATGACCAACCTGCTGCTAAGTCACTTCAGTCGTGTCCGACTCTGTGTGACCCCATAGACAGCAGCCCACCAGGCTCCCCTGTCCCTGGGATTCTCCAGGCAAGAACACTGGAATGGGTTGCCATTTCCTTCTCTAATGCATGAAAGTGAAAACTGAAAGTGAAGTTGCTCAGCCGTGTCTGACTCTTAGTGACCCCATGGACTGCAGCCCACCAGGCTCCTCCGTCCATGGGATTTTCCAGGCAAAAGTACTGGAGTGGGGTGCCATTGCCTTCTCCAATGACCAACCTAGATAGCATATTGAAAAGCAGAGACATTACTTTGCCAACAAAGGTCCATCTAATCAAGGCTATGGTTTTTCCAGTTGTTATGTATGAATGTGAGAGTTGGACTGTGAAGAAAGCTGAGTGCCGAAGAATTGATGCTTTTGAACTGTGGTGTTGGAGAAGACTCTTGAGAGTCCCTTGGACTTCAAGGAGATCCAACCAGTCCATTCTGAAGGAGATCAGCCCTGGGATTTCTTTGGAAGGAATGATGCTGAAGCTGAAACTCCGGTACTTTGGCCATCTCATGCAAAGAGTTGACTCATTGGAAAAGATGCTGAGAGGGATTAGGGGCAGGAGGAGAAGGGGATGACAGAGGATGAGATGGCTGGATGGCATCACTGACTCGATGGACTTGAGTCTGAGTGAACTCCGGGAGTTGGTGATGGACAGGGAGGCCTGGCATGCTGCGATTCATGGGGTTGTAGAGTCGGACATGACTGAGCAACTGAACTGAACTGAACTGAACTGAAGCAGTTAATTTTTCTTAGGTTCTGGAAGCACAGGTTAATTAGCATTCAAATACATTTCTCTATTTCAAGGTCACGGTTTTCTTGAGGAAATTACTGACTGACTTCTCTTGCCTAATATGTTAGGACTGACTGACTTCTCTTGCCTAATATTTTAGCACTCCTAGGAATTTCTAAAGTTTAGGATGAGCACGTGTTCAAAAATTGTATTAACAAGTTTTATTAATAGAAAATACTGTGAAATACATTATATCTAACACACAGTTTGTTTAAACTTACACATACACATGAGAGTTCCTTCATAACTTAAGCCTGCAAAAGCTATTTGTCTTTCCCATAAATCCGAATTGGAGATGTGTGTATCTTTGTAATTCAGGTGTCACAGTTTATCTCTTTGAAACACTATAGAACTTGTTCAGTTTAGTCCTCATCACAAAACTATTGTTTCCTCTAAGTGTAAGAAGGATCCCTAGAGGCTTGAACTTGGCTGACAGAATTACTGTGTTCTAAAATCCAATAGATTAATCCATTAGTATAGCTCAATGGATTAGTGAGTTGGCTACTTGGTCTGATTTTTCTTTTTTTTCTTTTTCACATTAAGAAATTTCCCTTATCAATACTTTATAATAAAATATATATTATAAATATATATTTATAATATATATAATATTTTATATTATAAAATATAATAAATACAATATGTAAGTAACTATAAATATAATAAATAAATATAAAATATAATAAAATTTATATTTATTATAAATATTTTATTTATAATAAAATATTATTAATATTTTATTCTCTTTACCTCATATTTTAGTTTTTAAAAACTTTCAAAGATATTGAGAAGATCATAGACTAATTCAGTAAACATAGTTATATATACAACTAGGTATACCAATTGATTACATTTTGGAAATTTTGCTTCTCTCTCTCTCCTGAATTCATTTGAAACTAAATTCATCATGACATTTCATCTGAACTTATTCTGCTGGTATTTCCTAAAAATCAGAATATTCTTCTACATAAACAGTAGCATGAACATACCTAAAACATTACCTGTAATCTCATAGTATCTTTTTATATCCAACCAAATTGCTCCAGTTGCCTTAGAAATGTCTTGTGACTAGAGTTCAATTTCTTTAAAAAAATTTTTTTTTAATTTAAATTTATTTATTTTAATTGGAGGCTAATTACTTTACAATATTGTATTGGTTTTGGTTAATTGGTTAATACATCAACATGAATCCGCCACGGGTGTACACGTGCTCCCCATCCTGAACCCCCTCCCACCTCCCTCCCCATACCATCCCTCTGGGTCATCCCAGTGCACCAGCCCCAAGCATCCTATAGAGTTCAATTTCTTTAAAATTTCAGTCTCACACCATTTTAGTTTGGTTTTGTTTTTGTGAAATTGACTTTTAGATAGGACCAGTACGTAGACACATATAATGTACTATATTCTAGATGTGTCTGTGTGTTTTCACATGGTAATGTTTTAACTTGTTGCTCTAATCCTATACTTCGAGTAAACTGAAAGCTTGGACTATACATCCCCCGGGGCTTGTGTCATCGTATTTGTTTCCTTAAAAGAAGCGGAGAAGAACTTTAGTTAGTCTTACCGGCCAACATCTTTTTCTCCTTTCTCTCCTTTACCTTTCTTTCCAAGGCACTTCCTAGATTCACTGCTGTCTTCTTCAGGGCTTTTCTGCCCTTCACTTTTGCAGCCCTGTGTGAAATTTGTATTACTCTTATTTTCAGGGCTACTTATAAACTGGAAAAAAACTTGTGTTCTGAAATCCTTACTTTAATCTCTCAATTTAAAGCACTATCTTTCTTCTTTGGAGAAATGTCTATTTAGTTCTTTGGCCCATTTTTTGATCGGGTCATTTATTTTTCTGGAATTGAGCTGTAGGAGTTGCTTGTATATTTTTTGAGATTAGTTGTTTGTCTGTTGCTTCATTTGCTATTATTTTCTCCCGTTCTGAAGGCTGTTTTTTCACCTTGCTTATAGTTTCCTTTGTTCTGCAGAAGCTTTTAAGTTTAATTAGGTCCCATTTGTTTATTTTTGCTTTTATTTCCAATATTCTGGGAGGTGGGTCATAGAGGACATGGAAGCAACCTAGATGTCCATCAGCAGATGAATGGATAAGAAAGCTGTGGTACATATACACAATGGAGTATTACTCAGCCATTAAAAAGAATACATTTGAATCAGTTCTAATGAGGTGGATGAAACTGGAGCCTATTATACAGAATGAAGTAAGCCAGAAAGAGAAATACCAATGCAGTATACTAACGCATATATATGGAATTTAGAAAGATGGTAACAATAACCCTGTATATGAGACAGCAAAAGAGACACAGATGTATAGAACAGTCTTTTGGACTCGGTGGGAGAGGGAGAGGGAGAGGGTGGGATGATTTGGGAGAATGGCATTGAAATATGTATAATATCATATATGAAACGAGTTGCCAGTCCAGGTTCGATGCATGATACTGGATGCTTGGGGCTGGTGCACTGGGACGACCCAGAGGGAGGGTATGGGGAGGGAGGAGGGAGGAGGTTTCAGGATGGGGAACACATGTATACCTGTGGCAGATTCATTTTGATAGATGGCAAAACCAATACAATACTGTGAAGTTAAATAAAATAAAATTAAAAAAAAATAAAGCACTATCTTTGTAATATATTATGGAATTCCACAAAGATAGCTTTTATGGTTTTAGAGTTTGAAAGTTACTTCAAATCACTTTAGTCCTGCCTCTTTTATTTACTAATTAATTAATTCAATAAGCCTGCTTCAGGTACACTGCTAGTTATTAGGGACAGAAACTAATCAGGATATAGTGCCAGCCCTTGTTGAACTGGGAAACAGATGTGTTAATAGTTATCATTTCAGCCATAAAAACTTCCCTTTTTCTTTTGCATTCAAAAGAGACTTGCTGCCTTCCCCTCCATGTTCATTACTTGTCACTTTTTTCATTGGACTGAGACTTCCTTGACTTTTTTGAGATATTTTTTATCATCAGCATCTCTAGCACTTAGTACTTGTCCCTAAAACTAATAGATGTCCAATAAATGTCTGGAATATTGCTGAAGTGTTATGTGTGGTGTTATAAGAAAGAGATGTACTAACTGTAATTATAGAAATATGAACAAAGTTGTATAGAAATACTGAGATGGTGACTTTTGAACTGGAGTTCTAAAAGATGAATATGTAAATATTGTGGGGAGGATATCACAAAGAGAGTGAACTATATGTAAAAAGGCCTACAGTATTCAGAGAACAAAGTGACACTACAAAGAGCAAAATATAAGAGACAGGTTATTGGGGGAGGGCAGAGGGAGAATATAAAATGGTGGGTTGAAATTAGATATTGAAGAGTCTTAACTTCTAAGCTAAACCTTTTGGATTCTACCTTGTAGGAAACAGGAGGAAAGCAAAAACTTTAAAAGACAAGGAAAGAAATAAACCCCACACCTATGGCCACCTAATCTATGACAAAGGAGGCAAGAATATACAATAAATGTGGTGCTGGGAAAACTAGACAGCTATGTGTAAAAGAATGAAATCAGAACACTTCCTAACACCATACACAAAAATAAACTCAAAATGGATTAAAGACCTAAATGTAAACTCAGAAACTATAAAACTCTTGAAGGAAAACATAGGCAAAACACTCTATGACATAAATTATAGGAAGATCCTCCATGAAAAAATAATTTAAAATTAGAAAACAAAACAAACAACCCAATCAAAAAATGGGCAGAAGACTTAAATAGGCATCTCTCCAAAGAAGACATACACATGAAACGATGCTCAATATCACTAATTATTAGAGAAATACAAGTCAAAACTACAATTACCTCACACCAGTCAGAATGGCCATCACCAAAAAATCTACAAACAGTAAATGCTGGTGAGGGTGTGGAGAAAAGGATCTTGCACTGTTGGCGAGAATGTAAATTGATACAGCCACTATGGGAGACAGTGTGGAGATTCCTTAAAAAACTAAACACAGAAGTACCATATGGCCCAACAATCCCATGACTGGGCAAACCATAATTCAAAAGGGCACATGTACCCCAATGTCCATTGCAGCACTGTTTACAATAGCCAGGATATGAAAACAACCTAGATGTCCAATGACAGATGAATGGATCAACAAAATGTGGTACATATATAGCTGCTACTGCTGCTGCTGCTGCTAAGTCTCTTCAGTTGTGTCCTACTCTGTGTGACCCCATAGATGGCAGCCTACCAGGCTCCCCCGTCCCTGGGATTCTCCAGGCAAGAACACTGCAGTGGGTTGCCATTTCCTTCTCCAGTGCATGAAAGTGAAAAGTGAAAGTGAAGTCGTTCAGTTGTGTCTGACTCTTTGCAACCTCGTGGACTGCATGCAACCTACCAGGCTCCTCTGTCCATGGGATTTTCCAGGCAAGAGTACTGGAGTGGGGTGCCATTTCCTTCTCTGGTACATATATAGAATGGAAGATTATTCAGTCACTAAAAGGAATGAAATCGGATCATTTGTAGATATATGGATAGACCTAGAGTCTATCATACAGAGTGAAGTAACTCAGAAAGAGAAAAACAAATATCATGTATTAATGTATATATGTGGAATCTGGAAAAAATGGTAGATGAACTTATTTGCAGGGCGGGAATAGAAACGCATACATAGAGAATGGACATGTGGGCAGGGGGAGGGAGAAGAGGATGCTGGGATTAACTGGGAGATTGAGATTGACATATGTACACTACCATATAGACAGCTAGTGGGAACCTGCTATAAAGTGCAGGGAACTCATCTCAGTGCTCTGTGATGACCTAGAGGGATGGAATTGGGAGTGAGATGGGAGGGAGGCTCAAGAGAGAGGGCATATATGTATATATACAGCTGATTCACTTCGTTATACAGCAGAAACTAATGCAAATTGTAAAGCAATTATATCCCAATAAAAAAAGACAAGGAATGACTGGGTCACTTTATTTTTTGAACCCAATTATTCTAGCATAGGAATGTGAAGGATGAAGCTATTGTTAATGAGGAGAAACATGAAAAAAGAAATTAAGAAAGAGAAATGACTTGTCCAGTGTGACAGTGCTAGCCACTTAAAATACAACCAACCTGGAGCAGGACAAGACTATTGAGTTTAAGGTTCTGGGATATGGGCAGAAGTGTTGTGTAGAGGAGGGTGGCATAAGAGAAACCAGAGTTACCCAGAATGAAGCCACAGATCAAGAAGTTAAACTGGTGCATAAAAGATCCAAGGATTTTAGATATGTTAGATAGGCTGACAGGAAAAGAATGCATACTAAGCAGAAGTTAAAACAATGAAAGACACAGCCTAATTGCTGTGTGATCTATTTGTGATCTAACTAGAAGGAAATAGGCTGCAGAGGTAATTAGGCTAGTTTGTATATGGCTAATGAGTTAACGAAATTCAACTCTATATATGCATAGAGAAAGGAGTCTGGCAGACTATAGTTCATGGAGTCACAAAGAGTCAGACACAACTTAGTGACTAAAACAACAACAACAATACACACACACACACACACACACACACACAAACATGCATATACATTCATGCATGCTGCTGTTGCTGCAAAGTCACTTCAGTCGTGTTCGACTCCGTGTGACCCCATAAATGGCAGCCAGGCTCCCTCGTCCCTGGGATTCTCCAGGCAAGAACACTGGAGTGGGTTGCCATTTCCTTCTCCAATGCATGAAAGTGAAAAGGGAAAGTCAAGTCACTCAGTCGTGTCTGACTCTTCGCGACCCCATGGACTGCAGCCTACCAGGCTCCTCTGTCCATGGGATTCTCCAGTCAAGAGTACTGCAGTGGGACATTCGTGCATAATTGCATTCATGCATACTCGCATTCATGCATACTCGCATTCATGTATACTCGCATGCTAAGTCACTTCAGTCATGTCTGACTCTGCAAAGCCATGGACTGTAGCCCGCCAGGCTCCTCTGTTCATGGGGTTCTCCAGGCAAGAACAGCAGGGTGGGTTACCATGCCCTCCTCCAGGGTATCTTCCCAACCCAGGGACTGAGCCCACATATCTTATGTCTCCTGCATTAGCAGGTGGGTTCTTTACCAGTAGCGCCACCTGGGAAGCTCATGTACATATACACATATATATACATGGCTTTGAATTGTTGCCTTCAACAGCTCTATTCTGGCTACTGAGTGGTTTGCCTATTAGTCATCTAGCTAGATAGATGAAGGGTTTGTTAGTTAGTCAGTTAGTTGATTATTTTAGAGATATAGACCTTATACAGGACTGTTTCCTCACTGTGGGTTTTTCCACTGGTCAGTGATGGGCAGGCCTCATCTTCTAGAAACAACTAGACTGAACTATCCTACTTTCTCACCAGCACTTACCACAAAGGAAACTACAGTTGAAACCCACTGATAGATTGATATAGTCAATGGATAAAGCATTCTAAGACAGGACTCTGAGAATCTGAGCACCTCCCCTAGAGGAACCCACACAGCTCTGTTTAATACAGCTTAAGGTTTTACACCGCATACACCAATCTCCACCCAAAGGAAGAGGTGTGTCTGAGAAAAACTTCATCCTCAGCTTTGCTTCCCGTACATTCTTATACACCTCTTTGGGTGCTAAGAGCAAACAAAGATTTGCCACAGTCCTTTTTACCCTGCTTTGTTCAGGGACTGGGGAAGGGGAGGTTGAGATGCAGGGATTTTCCTTAAGGGGCTAAGTTTAAACGTCACCTTTTGAATGAGACTGAGAGCATTATAGAGCAGAGCTTCTATTTATCTTCTGTTTCCATTTGTTTATTTCAATTTTCTCCTTTCTCTCTCTATGAGCTGCTGTGTCAGGGTGGGCCTTGTAAGCATGTGTGTCCCAAGTAGTGAAAAACTGAGGAACTGTGTTAAAACCATTCTATCTCCCTGTGTTCCATTCATCCAGTGATTCATTCATTTGTTTAACAAATATTTAAGGAGCCCCAACTATGTATAGGTGTTAGAAATGCATCAGTGAACAAAAAAGACACACTTTTCTGCCCGTGTGTAACTTAACTTCAAGTGAAGAAAGACTGACCTTAAATAATGGATACACAAGCAAGTGTTAAATACGTTAGAATAACTACAATGGAGAAAAATTACAGCAAGGAGTGAGAGACTGAGAGTGCGGGTGGTGATAGAAAGAAGGTAAGACCTGGAGTCAAAACCACAGTGGTCAGGAGGCATTGGGAAGATGGCATCTGTGCTCCTTGAAGGAGGTGCCTTCCTCACAGCCGAGTGAGGCTTCTTCCACCCAAGGACCTTCTGCAGTCAATGCTTTTCTCAACTTTCCAGGCCTCCAGAGAACACTCTTTCACTATGGAATTTCCTTTCATCAAAAAGACCAACAGCTGGTCCAAACCAAGCTCTTCTTCATCTCTATCCAAGAGATCAGGGTTGTTTTTAAATTTTCTCTGAACTTTCTGCTATAACATCTTCAGAGGATTCCTGAGAATGCATCATTTTCTCCAGTCTCTCACTTCTTGGCATGACTCTCCTCTTTCCTGTAATCTGTATTCACATCTGAAGAACGACAGCCAGCCAGAGAATTGAAGAAAAATCTCTGAACCCAGAAAACTGAAGAAAATATGTATGTAACTAACAGCTTTTGAGCACGTACCTTGTTCTGATACCATTTTTAGTGCTTACAAGTAGTAAGACTCACAAGAGACTTAAGAAGCAAGTCCTGGTTTTAGTCATTTTTACAGATAAGGAAATTAAGGCTTCAAGAAGTTAAATAACTTCCCTGCAGTTACAGTACTAGTATACTTAGAGCCAGGTTCTGAACGCAGTGGTTTGCTCGAGAGTCCACTCTCTCTCCAGGAGTCACTTCAGTGTTCATATCTGGCTGCTGCCACATCTAATTCCAACTGTATCCGTTGGCAAGGTTATAAACGCATGACTTGAAGTATCTTAAATCATGCTTTCTGATAAAATGATAACATACTTGACATTACTTTTCCTTCAGTCCCCATCTCTCCCACAAAGAAAGAAAATTTAACAATAAACAATACATTAAGATCCAAACAAACTCAGAACACAGTCTTACAGAAAAGCCCACTTTAAAGATGGAATGAAGGAGAGACAAACAGAGTCATAAGGAAAGCAGGAGTTTCCTAGCTTCTAGAGTCCTACAGGGCATCACCACACACACACAAAATATACATACCCTTATTTCACTGATGTAATTTCCAACTGACTTAAATTGTTTTTGATGAGCTTTTCCTAAGTGCCTGTCAAGGAACTGTGAGCACTGATACAACCTACATTTTTCCATGTCACTAGCACTAATAATATTAATAGTAATAATCCAAATTTCACTGGGTTTTGCTGCCATCTACTCACAGAGGTCTTCAATCCTCTGAACAAAAGACCTGCTTAAGAAAAGTGTTTGCTTTTTTATTTTCTTTAATAATGCAATTTTTTTTAAAAGCTAATACTAGAGAAGTAAACCACTGGAGAATAAAGGAAAGCTTTATTGGTAAAGTCAAACATGTTTATATGTTTACTGGACATTTGTTTTGTGAATTGTCTTCTCATGACTTTGTCTAGCATGCAACTGTGAAAAACTATATGTTAACTGCTCTTTATGGATTGCAAATATTTTCCCTAATTTATATTTTTTAATATTTGGCAAAGTTCTTGGCCTTGTAAAAGTTTTAATTTTTTTTCAGAAATCAATTCTATTGTTCATTTTCTTAATGCTTTCTGCCTTTGATACAATGCTTAGTAATACCTTTCCCACTTGAGAAGTATAAAAATTTCCACACATTTGTTGTTCTAAGATTCTTATAGTTTTATATCTTATTTAACTTTTAATTGTTCTGGATTGTGTTGTAAGATTGATTAATTGTGACAAACATCACAAGTGTGTGTGTGTGTGTTTTACTTGAGTTATTTTAGATGGGCAACTCTAGAGCTAGTTTTAAAATGAGTCACTTGTTGCTGTAGATTGTGGGAAATAGAGAACAAATCAGCACTGTGGGATGTTTCTTCAAAAACAAAAAACAAAAACAAAATTGGAATTAATTTTGGTGATTTCCTTCTGGGAGCAAAACACTGTAACTATCCAGAAACCCATGTGTTAAACTCATATCAGTTATGCACACATTGATTTGTGTATCTTCATAACCATTTATACACGGTACACACTTAGGGCAAGATCAGTGCTCAAAGGGGCTGCCCTCGATGGGAGGATGCCTGCTCTCGTTGTCTTTAGAGTGTCAGTGGAGCCAAAAATGAGAGGATGATCTGCCCCAAATTCAAGAGGTTCCTGTTTATCCAAGTGGGAATGATTTTGACATCTTGCTGTCTATCTCAGAAATGCTTAGGTTCACACACATCTGGAAGGAAATTATATAATTTGCGTCAATTTGCTTTGAACAACAACAATTTCTTCAATCTGCTCTGAGAATCAGACAAACTCAAAGTCAACAGTTGACTGTATTGGCACTCACAAGCTCGTTGGCAAGGGAAACTTGCCACAATTGTTGCTATAAAAGGAGAGTGAGAAGATGTAAATCATTAACTCTGAAGAAAGAAAGAAACTTCTAAGATTTATCTTGGTTGCCGAGAACCAGATTTACTGAGATATGGTTTACAAGTATGAATATTTTAATTGACTAAAAAAAAGCCTAGTAGGTTTTTCTGTAAAGAAGCATTTGTATTTTGGGTATCCCCTTGGCAAAGTCATGTTCCAAAGAGCCCAAGGGAAGTGGACCCAAGTGAAATGGTTTGGATGAAGGCTGTAGAAGGCAAAGGTAGAGAAGAGAGTTTGAGAGTCAAAGTGATGAAAATGGGCTGAGATGCAACGGAGTGGAGGAGGTGGAGTGAGGAAAAGCTTCTGCTTTGAGCATGGTCAAGGCAGGGATGTCAAAGCAGGTTTACATGTGTTCTTTCTGCACTGATGGTTTATATCTATTAGGTAGTTAGAGTAGGAAATGGAGTCCAGAATGGTGGTAGCTAAAAGACAAGGGAGGGAAAAGCCCGCGAAAATAGAACAAAGGAAGGTCCAAGGACCGAGGACCTGAGTGAGGACCTTAGGTAGAACAAACAGCACTCCTGGCTAGCCCAATTTACATAGGACAGGCCCAGGGAGAGGAAAAAACATATAAAAAGAGGAGCCAAATGGCCAGGGGTCTCTGTCCTGTGTGCGTGCTCGTTCTGTCTCTCTGTCTCTCCCGCATGCTGGCGTGCCCCGCCTCCCCGCCCCACCCCTTCTCTTCATGTCTTTGGGTTGGCATGCCCTCACACCTTGAGGGTGGATTTTCCTGCTATTTTCTAAATAAAATAGAGCTGTAACACGGAGCTATAACACTGATTTGTCTAAGAGCTATAACACGATCTGTTCGAGACCTGAGAGCTATACCATTGTCTGTCTGAGACCCAAGAGCTATGACACGCCGAGGGCTCTAATGTCCGGCGCTTCAATTTTTTGTTAAGACGAGACAGAACTGAGGAGAATACACTTGCCTGATTTATCCATGTGCTCTCCAAAATCCCAGGAGAGGAACACAGAAGTAGCTTTGAACCCAGGAAAACTCTGAACCCAGTTCCTCTAGCCTCATTATGGCTTTTAGCATTTTCCGCTTCATCTGGAAAAGCCTGACCCAATTTGAATTCCACTGAAACTCATTTCCCTTAACCTAGGCGTGTACCCTCAAGTATTCAAAATCTTAAGGAATCTAAACAATGATCTCTCTAATGTAAGTCAACTTTTCTAGCTTCACATTTTAGTCCTATCACATTCCTCAAATTCCATTCTGCTGACTGTCCACATCCAGAACTATGCTCCCTGGTGTGCTTATGCCAATGCTTGGATGATCCCTGTGCTCAGCCTGTGTTTCCCCTGGCAGCAAATGATGGGATGAATCTCAGAGCTGGAAAAGACCTTGAAAAATAGCTGGTTCTCTTTCCAGCCCTGTTCAGTTTTGTTCAGTTCAGACGTTCAGTCGTGTCCAACTCTTTGAGGACTCTCAGCCCTGTTACCAGACAAGTTAACACCCAGCCCAGTCTGGGCAGATGTGTGTTTTAAATGAAAGAAAATGCAGCCAGTTGAACTGTTGCCCCAGATTCACTGACATCTGAGGTCTGACAGCATTTCTCTTATGCTGCTGCTTCTTCCTGTTCCCTGCTCTCCATCAGACTACCAAAGTAATACTCTCCTGACCAAGGGTTTGAAACCACTAGCCACCAAGTCCTGTTCTCACATTCTTTCTTCCTTCCTGAACCTGGAATGGTTGGCTCAGGACATCAGCCTCCTTACAACTCTTCTAATACCCGTGAAGCACAAGATAAAAAATCAAGTCTTGCTTCCTTGAGGTTGAAAATTCCTTTTTTAACAAGTTGATTTTTGACTTAGATATGGTTACAAGCAGCTATACATTAAGAGCAGTGTATTTCTTTGGAAGGAATGATGCTAAAGCTGAAACTCCAGTACTTTGGCCACCTCATGTGACGAGTTGACTCATTGGAAAAGACTCTGATGCTGGGAGGGATTGGGGGCAAGAGGAGAAGGGGACGACAGAGGATGAGATGGCTGGATGGCATCACTGACTCGATGGACGTGAGTCTGAGTGAACTCCAGGAGTTGGTGATGGACAGGGAGGCCTGGCGTGCTGCAATTCATGGGGTCGCAAAGAGTAGGACACGACTGAGCGACTGATCTGATCTGATGTCTACAGTATCCCATAGTTTCAAATCAGCTTTATGAATCTTAGCAGCAGGCATAAAGTGATTTCAAATTAAAATCCAGATTCTCAGATCCTCCTCTTTTCATTTCAATTTTCATCATTTGTGTTTTTCCCCCCTGCTTTGTTTTCATATAGAAACAAATTGGAAATAGATGTCCTTGCATTTATGGCCTGTGGCACTATAAATGATCAAAAAATTCTTATTGATGGCCTAACATATTTAAATAAGGTTCTTCGTGTATAAATTTGAGTCAATATATCTGAATGCTATGTGAGAAAGATATAAACTGTTCTATTTATGAGATTTGTTTAAACCAGGCTAGTGCTTTGTTTTCTTAATTGATTAATCTTGAGTAGAAATTAATTAACTTGACATTAATCAAAGGAACCTTTCATTCAGAGGCCAACTCCTCTTTAAATGAATGTAAAATTCTAGTTTTGTAAAATCTGCCATAAGACTTCTGCTTGAGACTTAAGCACAGACTAGGAATTCTATTAAATAGTGTTTGTTGACAGGCTAATTGTTTAGGGTGGCAGCCCCCAAACTTTTTGGCACCAGGGACTGGTTTCCACGAAAAATTGTCTTCAGGGGGATAGTTTCAGGATGATTCAAGGGCATCACATTTATTGTGCACTTTATTTCTATTATTATTACATCAACTCCCCCTCAGATCATGAGTTATGGGAATCAGAGGTTGGGGATCCCTGGTTTAGGGAATAAGTTTTGCCCTTCCAATTTCCATGAAAATGACTTGAGATCAAGAACCAAGTTTCCATAATGTTTTAGTTTCCATTTTTCTTCATTCTCTTTAACTTGTTCTCAGTCCCAGAACTGAATAGTTTATCCACTGGCATTAAAAAAAATATCACCCTCTTTATTTGTTGGTCAGTTGCTAAGTCATGTTTGACTCTTTGCAACCCCACAGACTGTAGCACACCAGACTCTTTTGTCTTCCCCTAACTCCTGGAGTTTGCTCAAATTCATGTCCACTGGGTCAGTGATGCTATCTAACCATCTCATCCTCTGCCACCTCCTTCTCCTTTTGCTTTTAGTCTTTCCCAGCATAAGAGTCTTTTCCAATAAGTCAACTCTTTGCATCAGGCAGCCAGAGTATTGGAACTTCAGCAACAGTCTTTCCAATGAATATTCAGGTTTGACTGGTTTGATCTTGTAATCCAGGGACTCTCAAGAGTCTTCTCTATCACCACATTTCTGCTCTGTGACAACCTAGAGAGGTGGGATGGGGTGGGAAGTGGAAAGGAGATTCACGAGGGAAGGGAAAAATGTATATCTATGGCTGATTCATGTCGATGTATGGCAGAAACCAACACACCATTGTAAAGCAATTATCCTCTAATGTAAAAATAAACAAAAATTATATAGGACTGACTTTAGATACATTTGTCAAAAGAAAATAAAGTTGTCAAAAGAGCTGTATTTCCTTTCCTTACCACAAGAAGAACAATCAAGAACTTCTTTATACTGAAAAAAAGCCACATACAAATGAAAAATACTGACATGTGGAGTGTATGTGGGGTGAATAATGTAAGTGGTGGGCCACCGTGTGATTAAATTTGGTGGTAGAGATTCAGTTAACTTAAATGAAACCCAAAGTTACAGTGTTCACACATACCAACTGGAAAAACAGGCCCCTGGAAGGACCAACTGGAAAACCAGGCCTCTGGAAGGAAGAGCCCCAGGACTCTCGAATACCCTAATTATCTGTGTAACCAAATAGAATCATAACATTCTATTATGCTTATTGGAGTATGATCACAGGCCTATTGATAATTGTCCACTGTTAACTACCTAGGCTTAAGACGTATGAATCATGGGTTAACTTTGATTGTATCTTTCTTTTTCCTTTGTTCAGACTAGTTTCAGGGAATTTGGAGAGGTGGGTTTGGGCACTTATGCTTAGGGTATGTAAGGTTTTTATAAAAACTGGTCCGGGTCCTTGGCTAAGAGGAGACTCTGCCTTGGGCCCGCATAAGAAAGATACAATCAAAGTTAACCCGTGATTCATATGTCTTAAGCCTAGTTAACATGTACACCCGTGGTGGATGCATGTTGGTGTATGGCAAAACCAATACACTTTTGCAAAGTAAAAAATAATAATAATAATAAAAAAATTAAAAAAAAAAAACCTGCACTCCACTATTGCATTGTCCTTCTGAGTGAGTTTCTTTCCCAGAACGTGTGGCTACACAATGCTAGTTGTTTATAATATCAGTGGGAGAATTAATAACAAATATTGACTCTCTTATTTGTCTTTGATCTGACTGTGTCACAATCTCAAAGCTTCATATCTCTCCAGCCCATCTAAGCAGATGCTTTAACTACTTGGTTCTCTGAGAAATTTGAAGCAAGCATGCATGAAATATTTGAACTTTCTATCTACTACATACTTGTCTACATTCATAATTTTTCTCCTCCCCTTTTCTTTATTTGTAGAGCAGAATAGATTGTTCTTTCTCAGGCTCAAAGCAAACACACTCCTCTGTACTTTGGACCCTATCTCCTCCTGTGTCCCAGAGGACCAGCTCCATCGGTTAGTGTTTCTGTCTTTCATCCTCAGCCTGCCCTCTTCACTGGCTCCTTTGCTTCACTGTGTATCCATGCTTATACACAACTTCTCCCTCTGTGTACCTCATGATTAATTTCCTTCTCAGCTACTTATTTACTGGCCATTAAAATCTCAATTTAATATAATCTAACTCCTACCCTAACAAATCCACTGAAACAGCTCTTGTTAAGCACATCAGTATCCAGGAACACCCCTTAATGAATCACAGCCTTGTCATGGCAAAGGGACTTGCATAATTCAATGAAGCTATGAGCCATGCTGTGCAGGGCTACCCAAGACAGACAGGTCATAGTGGAGAGTTCTGACAAAATGTGGCCCACTGGAGGAGGGAATGGGAAACCACTCTAGTATTCTTGCCATGAGAACTCCATGAACAGTATGAAAAGGCAAAAAGATATGACACCAGAAGTTGAGCCCCCAGGTTGAAAGGCGTCTAATATGCTACTCGGAGAGAACAGAGGGCAATTACTAAAAGCTCCAGAAAAAATAAAGCAGCTGGGCCAAAGCAGAAACGTCACTCAGTTGTGAATGTGTCTGGTAGTGAAAGTCTGATGCTGTAAAGAACAATATTGCACAGGAACTTGGAATGTTAAGTCTGTGAATCAAGGAAAATTGGACATTGTTAAGCAGAAGATGGCAAGAGTGAACTTTGATACCTTAGGAACTGGTGAATTAAAATGGATGGGGACGGGCAAATTTAATTCAGATGACCATTATATCTGCTGTTGTGGGCAAGAACCCCTTAGAAGAAATGGTATAGCCCTCATAGTGAACAAGAGTCCTAAGTGGAGTACTTGGGTGCAATCTCAAAAATGACAGAATGATCTTGGTTTGTTTCCAAAGCAAACCATTCATCATCACAGTACTCTAAGTCTACGCTCCGACCATTGGTGCCAAAAAGCCTGAAGTTGATTGGTTCTATGAAGATTTACAACAGCTTTTAGAACACCCCCCCCCACCCCCACAAAAAAATGTCTTTTTCATCATAGGGGATTGGAAAACAAAAGTAGGAAGTCAAGAGTTACCTGGAGTAACAGGTAAGGTTGGCTTGGAGTACAAGATGAAGCAAGGCAAAGGCTAACAGAATTTTGTCAAGAGAAAACACTGATCACAGCAAACACCCTTTTCCAACAAGATCAGAGACATATGGACATCACCAAATAGTCAATACTGAAATCACATTGATTATATTCTTTGCAGCCAAAGATGGAGAAGCTGTATACAATCAGTAAAAACAAGACTTGGAGCTGACTGTGGCTCAGATCATCAGGTCCTTATTGTAAAATTCAGGCTAAAATTGAAGAAAGTAGGGAAAACCACTAGGCCATTAAGGTATGACCTAAATCAAATCCTGTATGATTTATACAGTGGAGGTGACAAGTGGATCCAAAGAATTAGATCTGGTAGACAGAGTGCTTGAAGAAGTGTGGACAGAGGTTCATAACATTGTACAGGAGTCAGTGACCAAAATCCTCCCAAAGAAAAAGATGCAAGAAGGCAGTGTTTGTCTGAGGAGGCTTTACAAATAGCTGAAGAAAGAACAGAAGTGAAAAGCAAGGTAAAAAGGGAAAAATTTCAGAGTTCCAGAGAATAACGAGGAGAGATAAGAAAGCCTTTTTCAATGAACAATGTAAAGAAATAGAGGAAAACAATAGAATGGAAAAGACTACAGATCTCTTCAAGAAAATTGGAGCTATGCTGGGAGGGATTGGGGGCAGGAGGAGAAGGAGACGACAGAGGATGAGATGGCTGGATGGCATCACCGACTCGATGGACATGAGTTTGGGTAGACTCCGAGAGTTGGTGATGGACAGGGAGGCCTGGCGTGCTGCAGTTCATGGGGTCACAAAGAGTTGGACATGACTGAGCAACTGCACTAAACTGAGGGAACATTTCATGCAAGGATGGGCACAATAAAGGAGAGAGAAATGGTAAGGACCTGACCGAAGCAGAAGAGATTAAGAAGAGGTGGCAAGAATACACAGAAGAACTATACAAGAAAGATCTTCATGGCCCAGATAACCATGATGGTGTGGTCACTCACCTAGAGCCAGACATCCTGGAATGTGAAGTCAAGTGGGCCTTAGGAAGCATTACTACAAGCAAAGCTAGGGGAGGTGATGGAATTCCAGTTGAGCTTTTTCAAATCCTAAAAGATGATGCTGTGAAAGTGCTACACTCAATACGCCAGCAAATCTGGAAAACTCAGCAGTGGCCACAGGACTGGAAAAGGTCAATTTTTATTCCAATCCTGAAGAAGAGCAGTGCCAAAGAATGTTCAAGTTATCATACAACTGCATTAATTTCACATGCTAGCAAGATTATGCTCAAAATCCTTCAAGCTAGGCTTCAGCAGTACATGAACTAAGAACTTCCAGATGTACAAGCTGGATTTAGAAAAGGCAGAGGAACCACAGATCAAAGTGCCAACATTCATTGGATCATAGAGAAAGCAAGGGAATTACAGAAAAACATCTACTTCTGCTTCATTGACTATGCTAAAGCCCTTGACTGTGTGGAGAACAACAAATTGTGGGAACTTCTTAAAGAGGGGAATACCAGACAACCTTACTTGTCTCCTGAGAAACCTGGATGCAGGTCAAGATGCAACAATTAGAACCAGACATGGAACAATACACTGGTTCAAAACTGGGAAAAGAGTATGACAAGGCTTTATATTGTGACCCTGTTTATTTAACTTCTATGCAGAGTACATCATATGAAATTCCAGGCTGGATGAATCACAAGCTAGAGTCAAGATTGCTGAGAGAAATATCAACAACCTCAGAGATGCAGATGATTCCACCCTAATGGTAGAAAGTGAAGATGAACTAGAGAGCCTCTTGATGGAGGTGAAAGAGGTGAATGAAAAAGCTGGCTTAAAACTCAGCATTCAAAAAACTAAGATCATGGCACCTGGTCCCATCACTTCATGGCAAATAGATGGGTAAACAATGGAAACAGTGACAGATTTTATTTTCTTGGGCTCCAAAATCACTGCAGATGGTGACTACAGCCATGAAATTTGGAGAAAGCAATGGCATTTCACTCCAGTATTCTTGCCTGGAAAATCCCATGGATGGAGGAGCCTGGTAGGCTGTAGTCCATGGGGTCGCGAAGAGTCGGACACGACTGAGCAACTTCCCTTTCACTTTTCACTTTCATGCATTGGAGAAGGAAATGGCAATGCACTCCAGTGTTCTTGCCTGGAGAATCCCAGGGACAGGGGAGCCTGGTGGGCTTCCGTCTATGGGGTCGCACAGAGTCGGACACGACTGAAGCGACTTAGCAGCAGCAGCAGCAGCGGCCATGAAATTAAAAGACACTTGCTCCTTGGAAGAAAAGCTATGACAAACCTACACAGCACATTAAAAAGCAAAGACACCACATTGGTAACAAAGGTCCATATAGTCTAACCTATGGTTTTTCCAATAATCATTACAGATATGAAAGTTGGACCTCAAAGAAGGCTGAGTGCCAAAGATTTGATGCTTTTGAATTATGGAGCTAGAGAAGACTCCCCAGAGTCCCCTGGATTGCAAGGAGATCAAACCAGTCAATCCTAAAGAAAATCAGGCCTGAATATTCATTGGAAGGGCTGCTGCTGAAGCTGAAACTCTAATACTTTGGCCACCTGATGCAAAGAGTTGACTCAATGGAAAAGACCCTGATGCTGGGAAAGGTTGAAAGCAAAAGGAGAATAGGGTGGCAGATGATGAAATGGTTAGATAGCATCACCAACTCAATGGACATGAATTTGAGCAAACTCTAGGGGATAGTGAAGGACAGGGAAGCCTGGAATGCTACAGTCCATGTGGTTCTTAAGAGTTGGACATGAATGAGTGACTTAACAACAACAAATTCAATTACAATGGACTCTTCAGTGACCTTAACTTAGTAGAACTTTGACTCTTCATGACAACTTCTTAAAATGCTCTACCCCTGGATTTGTATAGTAAATATTCTGTTGATTTTTCCTGTTACTTTCATCTCAGTGTTAGCTTTTTTTGCCCACGGATTTCAAAAGTTGGTGGTTTCATGCCACTTTTCTCATTCTACATTTCACTCTGAATGATCTCATCTACTTTCACAGTTTTAGTTGTTACAAAGATGCTGATGTAGCTGACATGGTTTTTTTTTTTTTTTCTTTAGTGAAGTACAGTTTGGGCTAGCAGTGCTAAAGTGTCACCTGGAGTCTCTTTTTGGACGCCTAGCTATATACCAGACAGTTTCTTATTTTGGAGAAAGGGTTAATGCCACTTTTTTTATTGGCCTGTTTTTTAAGGAATTCAGCCTCATGGGATGCCAAGCTCTGGGCAGAAGATAAGGCAACTTGTCTGAACTTCCTGAGGATCTTTCCAAGTGAGAGTGTGACTAAACCCCAATACCTATTCCTGAGGTTTTTGAGGTAGGAAGATCTACCGGGGTAAAGCAGAATTGTCTCCGAGCCAGGCTTTGTGGCGAAGAAGGGTGATAAGACCTCTAAAGAACTGCCATGGCCGTAAAGAGAGAAGATGTTATGAACTAGCTCTCACACTGCATCAGAAGAGAGAAAGGGACAAGGCAGGCTTTTGTCCCTTAAGTAGCCAATATGGAAACCCCAGCCTGTGATCCAAACCATTCTTTTTCTCACAGAACTCGTACATCCTGTAGGATGTTGTCTTGGATTCAAATTTCCAATCATCTGTTTATTTTACCCCACTCTCAATTTCATTGTCATGGATTTATGCCAATCCCTCCTCATGTCTTTCCTGGAAGATTATAATGCAGTTGACCCTTGATCAACATGGATTTGAAGTATGTGGGTCCACTTATTTGCAGATTTTTTTTCAATAGTAAATATTAGTACTACATGGATCCCCTGTTGGTTGAATCTGTGCATAATGGAACTGTAGATAAGAGGAACTTCAGGCAAGAAGGAACCACAGGCATGGAAGACTGATTATAAGACATACTCAGATTTTGACTGTGTGGAAGGTTGGCTTGTATAAGGGTCAACTGTAGTCTCTTTACTGGGTTTCTACCTCAAAGTCTTACCCATTTATCAGAGCCATCTGCCTAAATATGCAAATATAATCAGATCACTTGTCTAAGATCATTTGATATCATTTCACCATCCACAGGCTAAATAAACTGCAAACTCCTTAATGTGTCCCCAAGTGGACTCCATTTTCTGAACCCTGTGTGTCTTTTTAACCTCAATTTTCTCACTCATGGTGCAGGAAAACCAAATTCTTTGTAGTTATCCCTCATCCCATGCTATTTCTTGCTTTCAATCCCTTTGCTCCTGGTGTTTACCAAGTCTAGAATGCTCTGTGTGTGAGTGCTAAGTCATGCCAGTTGTGTCCAACTCTTTGCAACTCCATGGACAGTAGCCCACCAGGCTCCACTGGCCATGGGATTTCCCAGGCAAGAATACTAGAGTGGGTTGCCATTCCCTTCTCCCATGGATCTTCCTGACCCAGGGATCCAACCCAAGTCTCTTAAGTCTTCTGCACTGGCAGGCAGGTTCTTTACCACTAGTGCCACCTGGGAAGCTCCAGAATGCTCTACATCTTTTATTTTGCTCTTAATTGGCTGTTAAGTCTTAGCTTGGGAATCACCAAATCTCACTTCCTGACCTATATTCTATGTAACTGGTGCATTTATCTTCATAGTTATTTTCAACATCCCCTTCTCATTAATCAGTCATTATTCAGTACTTTGTAGGAATTCTCAGTGTCATAGCTTGGAAGTCCCATCCTGATAGTTATCACAGATGTTAAGGCAAAACAAGTGTTAACACATTATTGGGAAGATTCTGAAAGGACACCTACAAAAATACCTTAGGAACCCTGAAGAAGTAAAGCAGGTCTTAGCTTTATTTTTTCCAAGTTTTACTCATTTTCTATTATTACTCATTTCTCCCTGACAAGATATGTATCCTCTGATAATTATTATTTTATGAAGATTCTTCACATGGTATTAATGGGACCTAGTTATGTGTTTAAGAGGTATTTTCCTTTGTGATTTTTGTATTTCTAGTTCTCAAAGTAACTAGGGAATGCTTCTTATGATGGGTGGGCCCACATAGGTTAGTCACAAAGCAGAAGTTTTAGAATTCAATTAACAGTTAGTTAAGTTGCTCAGTCGTGTCCAACTCTTTGCGACCCCATGAATTGCAGCACACCAGGCCTCCCTGTCCATCACCATCTCCTGGAGTTCACTCAGACTCAACGTCCTTCAAGTCAGTGATGCCATCCAGCCATCTCATCTTCTGTTGTCTCCTTTTCCTCCTGACCCCAATCCCTCCCAGCATCAGAGTCTTTTCCAATGAGTCAACTCCTGGCATGAGGTGGCCAAAGTACTGGAGTTTCAGCTTTAGCATCAGTCCTTCCAAAGAAATCCCAGGGCTGATCTCCTTCAGAATGGACTGGTTGGATCTCCTTGCAGTCCAAGGGACTCTCAAGAGTCTTCTCCAACACCACAGTTCAAAAGCATCAATTCTTCAGCGCTCAGCCTTCTTCACAGACTCGCCCTCAAATACTCATTCTGCCATATACTGTGTAACTCTGGAACTTAATCTCTCTGAAACTTAATTTCCCATCTCTAAAATGAAAATAATAATAATAATAATACCAACCATGTAGGGTTATTGTAAGGACTAAGTGAACTAAAATGTATAAAGCACACATTTATTATAAAACATATAAACCTCAATAAAGGTCAACCTTACAGTGCTCTTTGAAGGATGAAGAGAATTGAGATTGGTTGGAGGAACTGCAGGTAAGGAGAAAGCTAAGCCTGCAAAAAGAGAATACATTTTCCTTGGAGTGAACCTGATGATTTGCCTTTCACTGCAATGAAGCAGGAGTGACTTAGGGTGACAGTGGCATGAATAGTTGAAAACAAATTCCCCCTCCCCCAAAATATTGCTGCAGTTTATGTCAAAGAGTGTTTGCCTGTGTTTTCCTCTAGGAGTTTTTAGTATCCAGTCTTCAATCCATTTTGAGTTTATTTCTGTATATGATGTTATTTTTTTGGGCTCCAAAATCACTGCAGATGGTGACTGCAGCCATGAAATTAAAAGACGCTTACTCCTTGGAAGAAAAGTTATGACTAACCTAGATAGTATATTGAAAAGCAGAGACATTACATTGCTTACAAAGGTCCGTCCAGTCAAGGCTATGGTTTTTCCAGTGGTCATGTATGGTTGTGAGAGTAGGACTGAAGAAAGCTGAGCGCCGAAGAATTGATGCTTTGGAACTGTGGTGTTGGAGAAGACTCTTGAGAGTCCCTTGGACTGCAAGGAGATCCAACCAGTCCATTCTAAAGGAGATCAGCCCTGGGTGTTCTTTGGAAAGAATGATGCTAAAGCTGAAACTCCAGTACTTTGGCCACCTCATGCGAAGAGTTGACTCATTGGAAAAGACTCTGATGCTGGGAGGGATTGGAGTCAGGAGGAGAAGGGGACAACAGAAGATGAGATGGCTGGATGGCATCACTGACTCGATGGATGTGAGTTTGAGTGAACTCCGGGAGATGGTGATGGACAGGGAGGCCTGGTGTGCTGCAATTCATGGGGTTGCAAAGAGTCAGACACGACTGAGCGACTGAACTAAACTGAACTGAATGATGTTAGATAATGTTCTAATTTCATTGTTTTACATGTAGCTGCTCAGCTTCTATTTTCATTCTTTTATGTAATAGCTGTCTAGTTTTCCCAACGTGACTTATTGAACAGACTGTCTTTTCTCCATTACATATTCTTGCTTTCTTTATTATAGATTAATTGACCATGAGTATGTGGGTTTATTTCTGGTTTTCTATTGTGTTCCATTGATATATGTGTCTGTCTTTGGTGTTTTCATACAAATTTTTAATATATTTTATGTTTAATACACTATTTTTATAATAGGGAAAAATTATAAATCATAACAGGGACAAGAATAGTAGAATAGATCAACATAATGTGGAATAGCAATATATTCCATATGAAGTACTGTATAGCACTTTGAATGAATAAGAGCCATGCATATTAACATAAATATAAAGTTACAAAGAAAGTTATAAAGGATGCATTCAACATGATACCATATATGTAACATTAAAACCATATAAAATATTGCTATATATTAATTTTTTTTAGATTCTGACTCTTCTACTTATGTGTGTGTATGCTAAGTCGCTTCAGTCACGTCTGACCCTGTGACCCTATGAACTGTAGCCCACCAGGTTCCTCTGTCCATGGGATTCTCCAGGCAAAAACACTGGAGTAGGTTGCCATTTTCTTCTCCAGGGGATCTTCCTGACCCAGGGATCGAATCTGTGTCTGTTACATCTCCTGCATTGGCAGGCGTGTTCTTTACCACTAGTCTTGGGCACATTACTAAACTTTTCTGAGTTTCAGTTTCCTCATCAATAAAATGGAAATGACAGTGATACTTATCCTATAGGATGGAGAGATCATATGACTAAACACATAGAAAGTGCTTAGAATAATGTTGGACACATTGTAAGAAATATTTGTGTTATTTACTATTATTACTATTGCTGATATATAGAAAAATTTCTACAGAAATAACTCTCACCAACCTATCTCCATTGTAGTGGCCTGCACAAAATATTTCACATCTATAAATAATATTTTATTTCTCAAAAATTTGAACCTACCATGATGAAATCTCAGCGGGGGATACATGGATATTGCAGAGACATATTCTCCCAGCAGTCTATGCTAACACTTGTGACACCCTCCAATGTTGCTAAAGACAGAGGCCAACTCCCAGACTTGCCTGTTTTCTGGGGCTATGCCTTGAGATGACTTTATGTCCCCCTTCTTACTTTCTAGGAAAGTGAGAAGCAATTATTTATGTTTGGCTTAACAGCAAATAAAGAACCAGGGACTATTTTGAGTGACAGATTTCCAGTTTAGTGGAATTAATCTAAACTGGAAAAAAAGTAAGATTCATATGTTAATTATAGGAACAATGGGACATAGATTACCCTATTATTAAAAGAACATTCTCTAAACTCCATCTCTGGGTCTCATTCCTTGGGACAGATGTTGAACTCATGGTGATGTGTAAGACTATTCAGAAGTGGATGTTGTGAGATGGCAAATTGACAGAGAAATGCTATCCTAAATTGGGACTATATCTGAGGAAGTTTATAGTACTCTTGCTATAATGAGAATCCTTTTGGTTAAGAGTATCAGTGCTCCCCTTGGTTGGGCTTGAAACATTGGCTTTTGGAAATCCTTTAGAGAAAAGGTGAACTCATGAGTTGATGGGAGAGATTTGGTCAAATACTAATATTTGAACTGAATCCCTCATCTGCCAAGTTATTAACTGATTCCCCATTCTCCTCAGGGCTGTATAGAACCTGCCTCATTTGTAGAAGAGGATCTTGGGACTAAAGAGATCAAGGCCCTGGGGAATAGGCCAAAAGCTTGGGAAGCGGGAGGTTCACCAGAAACAGACTCCTCACATGTGTGCAGGGCCTGCTCTGAGCCCTGTTTACCCTTCAGTCCTGATCAGTGACCAACACCAGTCACTGATCCAGCCACCATGAGAGGATGACCACGGTCAACAGACATAGGCTTGGTTGGCAGATGGCTCAGCCTCGTGACCATTCCCAAGCCCTTTCCAAGGGGCCCACAGATATCTTGTTGTTGCAATCCTACGGAAGGACCTGGATCATAGTGGAGAGACAGGTAGTCAGGGCACAACTTAGAGAAGCTTCCTACACAGTCTCCCTACCCATATTAGCATCCCTCTTCTCCAGATGGCATGATTCATTTCTGCTCCTTCCTAGAGTAAAAGTTATTAAAGCAAAAATAAACAAATTAGACTAATTAAATTTAAAAGCTGCTGTGGTTATTTCTAGTTCTAGGCCTTATGAAACTAGAAGCTTCCACTTCTTATCCTGTAGGATTCTGAGTTCTGGAACCCTACCACTATGCAATTCATAGAGCCTCCCAAGTGGAAGGGACTAGAGATCTCCAGCCTCCTGCCCTCACTGAGCTCCCAGCCAACAACAGGCCAGGCATGTGAGTATGCCAACTTACAAGTGGATCCTCCAGGCCCTAGGAAGCCTCAGTTGATGCCACATGGAACAGAGACAAGTCTTCCCCACCAAGCCCTGCCCAAATTGCAGTTTCATGAGTTATGTAAGTGACTGTTGTTTGAAGTCGCTGGATTTGTCATAGTTTGTTACACATCTAAGTTTCCTTTCCCTCTAAATGTTTTTCCATGGGTCTATACATTCTTTAACGGCTAATTTTCTGGTTTTAAGAATAGAGCCAATTCTTACTAGTAGTACATACATCATGCCTGATTTCTCCAACAGATTCCTCATTATAGTAAGAGCCTTCTGTGGATCTTTCAAACTAGATAAGTGACTTAACACTGAATAAGACATTTCTTTCTTTTTAAGGTGGATTTAGCATGAGGTTACATGCGTTCCTGGAATTTGTTGAATGAAAACAATACATCTCAGGCTCATTATGCTTTCATTAAATAAGCTGAGTTCTCTCTGAACTAAGTAACATTTTTACTTTATACTTTGTCTAATGCTTAGAAACTTCCAAAGTTCTTTTTTTGTAGTGTGTGTCTAGGAAATAGAGAAGATGCAAATATTCACCTCAACTAGAGAGAAATAGGACTTGAATGGAATGGCAGTTGGCGTGTTTAAAAGGGAAGAATGGTTATTTTCCTTCTCTGCTTTTACCTACCTCTTCCAACAAATTCACTTAATGCCTTTCCTTTACCTCCATCTCTTGATAAGACGATGAGGAAAAGTATACAAAAGATGAGAGGAGAGGGGAAAGGATATCCCAGAGGGCTTATGTACATTTTTATAGTACTTTAAATTTTCTGAAATGTAGGCTTCCTGTGAAGTAGATAGTGGAACCCTCATTTTGGGGCCTGTGAAAATTAGTGAATTGCATGGTATCATGCACTTTGTGACAGCATATATTGTGGAATCTGAGTATACCTAGGGATTATTTCATTGATCTTAATATCATGCCTTTACAGTGGGGAGGATGACCAAGACCAGCCACCATTAGGGCCCTGAGGAAGATGTCCAAGTATGCAGAGACTGGCCTTCCCAAGTCAACACTCAGCCTGCCTTCTTGGAAGTTCCTTATCTCATACACTGATGTTTCCTCTTCCATCTCCCCCTGAGACCACACTTCCATCTTCTGCCTTAACCCTTCCAGGGTTTAGCAGTGTGGTTTAAAGAGGAGCTCAGAGACCCCCCAACTCTTTCATGGAGAGAGGGGATGGGGTGAGGGAGACAGGACCAGTGCCTGGTCATGAAACACAGTGTATCTTCTTTATGTTCATTTGTTTTGTTGCTTAATGGAAGAGTGGAGAGCTGATTATTCGGAGGTACAGAACTTCCCTTTACCTCTCGTCTGCTCTCAAACCTTCATGATACAAGAAGAACAAAAAGAAAGCTGCTTAACACATGACCATGCCCTTGTCCATACTGCCTTTTCCTTTTATTCACACCAGAAAAGTAGAATTAAATATTTCCTTGTTAAAAAGAAAAAAAAAAAATTGGGAACATTGCTCCCTTTTGGAATGTCAGAGCCGAAGTCAGTGTGGAGGCGTGGAGGCCAGCAGTTTCAGATTCTGCTATGCAGTGCCCTCACGCTCTGTGCAAGGGAAGCTACACAGACTTTTCGGCTTAGGTTTTAAAAGCTATGTAGACAGTTTCTGCCACTTCAACCAGTTTCTGCTTCGTCCCTTTGATATATCATGGCTTTGTATGAGATTTTATTGATAACAGGCTATCAGCGCTTTTTAAAAAGCATAAAACACCACCTATCTGCTCCAATCACCTTCTTTTGCAGGGGGCAAAGTTGTTTTGTTTTGCTGACTTTAAAATGTTGACTCTTTAAAAAATTAGTTGCTTTTTCTATAGCTATACAAAGTTCTTAATATTTCTTTGGCAATGGAATGTAATGGAATTTTATGACTGTATTAAAAAAAAGGTACCTTTGCTCAGAAATTCTCTACCATCCAGCACCCTAATTATTTGACTAAATAAATGGATTGCCCAGGAACCTTGATGCAATGGAAGCAGAGTCAGAACAGAAGCCTCTTAACCACCTTTTTAGTGCCTTGCGTCCTCCCCTAACTCAAACACTTCACGTTGTGTGATTTATTTGCCAAGAGGAAGTGGGGGCGGGTTGCTAGGATAACAGAAGCTGACTGACCTTGAATTTCACCCTCCCAGTGAGTAAGCCAACTCAGTGGCTTTACCACCTCTGTCATCATTTCTGCTTCACAGCAGGCTCATTGTGAGTAGAAAGCACAGGACTCTCTATTGACTATGCTCCATGCAGAGCCATGTGGGCCACACCGAGACGCCTCAGTCAGCATCCAGCAGCCTGCAGGCCTACAGAAAGTAGACTCACCATGCTGGGAACATCTTCCTTCAAGCCCATCACATCTCCCAAACTTTGAGACAATATATCCGTAAGATGTCAACAAGTGTATTACTTAAAAAATGTGAATGAGTAGAAATATATGCAAAGGCCTTGACTTTGATATCACTTCCAAGTGAGATCTCCCTGCCTTCCCAACCCTAAATGACTCTGAAATGATATAATGCTCTTATCTGTTTTGATCAGGTTGACCCTTTTTATTTACAGTCTTCTGGTTTTTGTTTTGTGGTTGTGCCCTAAAACCACAGAATGGAAAGTTTATTGAAAGCTGGGATCAGATTATATGAATCTGAGGTTTCCAAACTTCAAAATAGGACCTATACATAAAAAATACGCACATAAAGCTTAGACAGTGTATTAGAATCAGGGACTGTCCAGGAAAATGTAGCATTGTAGCAATTGGTAAATATATATAGCAGGATACTGTATGTTTAACAGGCTCCTAAATCCCCAAGGAAGAAAAAAATTAGACCCAGTCTGCACAGACTCCATGACCTAGAGACATAATATGCTGGCCAAGTATATATATATATATATATATATATATATATATATATATATATAATGATGAGTTCATTGATAAGAAGCAGAATAATACGATTTTTCAGTTAATGGAATGATGACATCCTTAACAATGCAATCCAAAAAAAGACACTGTAGAACACTGTGATAAGGACTAGGCATCCTGAGGAATGGTGATTCAAGGAGAACGTTCAACCAGATCAGATCAGTCGCTCAGTCGTGTCCGACTCTTTGCGACCCCATGAATTTCAGCACACCAGGCCTCCTTGTCCATCACCAACTCCCAGAGTTCACTGAGACTCACATCCATCGAATCAGTGATGCCATCTAGCCATCTCATCCTCTGTCGTCCCCTTCTCCTCTTGCCCCCAATCCCTCCCAGCATCAGAGTCTTTTCCAATGAGTCAGCTCTTCGCATGAGGTGGCCAAAGTACTGGAGTTTCAGCTTTAGCATCAGTCCTTCCAAAGAAATCCCAGGGCTGATCTCTTTCAAAATGGACTGGTTGGATCTCCTTGCAGTCCAAGGGGCTCTCAAGAGTCTTCTCCAACACCACAGTTCAAAAGCATCAATTCTTTGGTGCTCAGCCTTCCTCACAGTCCAACTCTCACATCCATACATGACCACTGGAAAAACCATAGCCTTGACTAGATGAAGCTTTGTTGGCAAAGTAATGTTTCTGCTTTTGAATATGCTATCTAGGTTGGTTATAACTTTTCTTCCAAGGAGTAAGCGTCTTTTAATTTCATGGCTGCAGTCACCATCTGCAGTGATTTTGGAGCCCAGAAGAATAAAATCTGACACTGTTTCCACTGTTTCCCCATCTATTTCCCATGAAGTGATGGGACTGGATGCCATGATCTTCATTTTCTGAATGTTGAGCTTTAAGCCAACTTTTTCACTCTCCACTTTCACTTTCATCAAGAGGCTTTTTAGTTCCTCTTCACTTCTTTCTGCCATAAGGGTGGTTTCATCTGCATATCTGAGGTTATTGATATTTCTCCCAGCAATCTTGATTCCAGCTTGTGTTTCTTCCAGTCCAGCGTTTCTCATGATGTACTCTGCATATAAGGTAAATAAGCAGGATGACAATATATAGCCTTGACGTACTCCTTTTCCTATTTGGAACCAGTCTGTTGTTCCATGTCCAGTTCTAACTGTTGCTTCCCGACCTGCATACAAATTTCTCAAGAGGCAGATCAGGTGGTCTGGTATTCCCATCTCTTTCAGAATTTTCCACAGTTTATTGTGATCCACACAGTCAAAGGCTTTGGCATAGTCAATAAAGCAGAAATATATGTTTTTCTGGAACTCTCTTGCTTTCAAACTAAAGCTGAAACACAGTCCCAGACAGAGGGAGTAGAGCCAAATGTGCAGCCAGAGTGAAGAAGTTGTTTGTTGTCTGGAAAAGGGCTTTGAAATGGAGCAAAGTTTCTGGATAACCATTTAAAATCACCTGGTCAGAATGCTGAGAGCAAGAAAACAGCACTGGCTGTAGTTTTGAGTGATTTGAAGAAGGTTTCTGCTCAAGGCAAGCAGAGGTGGAAATTCGTAGGTTTTAACTTAGTTCTTTGGAGAAGGCAATGGCACCCCACTTCAGTACTCTTGACTGGAAAATTCCATGGATGGAGGAGCCTGGTAGGCTGCAGTCCATGGGGTCGCTAGGAGTCGGACACGACTGAGTGACTTCACTTTCACTTTTCACTTTCATGCATTGGAGAAGGAAATGGCAACCCACTCCAGTGTTCTTGCCTGGAGAATTCCAGGGACAGGGAAGCCTGGTGGGCTGCCATCTCTGGGGTCGCACAGAGTTGGACACGACTGAAGCGACTAGCAGCAGCAGCAGCAACTCAGGTCTTATGTTAGCCAAATTTGTCTGTTTTGTCATTTGACAGTAATGGTGACACTGACCTCAGTTGTTAAGGGGAGAAACTCATAATTCCCCTGGTTCAGAGTAGGTTAAGGAAAATGGCAAGGAAGCACCAGAAGGTTCACATTCCTGGTGGAACAGCAGTGTCTGATGGCATTTTAACCCTCCCCCCGCCCCCCCGCCCCTTTCAACCTAGAACTAGATGGATGGACAGAGAAATTGCAATGGAATATCTAAGAATTCCAAGAGCAATATCTAAGAACAATCTATCTGACTAATGAAAGATCAAGATGAGGTTTCCCGGGTGGCTCAGTGGTGAAGAATTCACCTGCCAATGCAGGAGACACAGGTTCAATCCTTGATCTGGGAGGATCTCACAAGCCTTGAAGTAACTAGGCCTGTCCAAGTGCCACAACTATTGAGCCTGTGCTCTAGAGCCCGGGAGCTGCAATTACTGAGCCACGTGCTACAACTCCTGAAATCTTGGCACCCTAGGGCCTGTGCTCCGCACAAGACAAGCCACTGCAGTAAGCCCATGCACAGCAATTGGAGAGTAGCTCCTGCTCGCAGCAACTACAGAAAGACCATGCACAGTCCCAAAGACCCAGAACAGCCAAAAATAAATAAATTAAATTAAATTACAAAGGAAAAAATGATCAAGATGTGTTTCATGGAGGCTTGAACCAGAAAATTGGTGAAAAAGTAGTTTGATCTAGACCTACTTCTTGCACTCTTTTTCCTTTCTCCTTAAGAATGTTTTACAAAGGTAGTGTGGTAAGTGCTAATTGAGTAGTACAAAGAGCATTTATTTACTCTAGAAAGTTCAAAGGAGCAGAGGTCACAGTGGGCCAGAGCAACTGGGGAAATAGTGACTAGAACTTGGACTTGTCGGATGGGTGGGATTCAGAGTAAGTGGAAGTAGAGAGAAAGGAGAGGCTTGTTGGGTAGAGGGAGATGCCAAGTACAAAGTAAGCAGAAAGCACAAGGCCACCATGACTTGTTGCTTTAACAGATGAAAAAATTGAGGCTTAGAGACACTAAGGAACTTGACCAAGGATATATGGCTCCTGAATTACTCTATAGGGAACTAAAGTAAAGCTGTGCTGTGCTGTACTTAGTTGCTCAGTCATGTCCGACTCTGTGACCCCATGGACTGTAGCCCACCAGGCTCCCCTGTCCATAGGGATTCTCCAGACAAGAATACTGACTGGAGTGGGTTGCCATGCCCTCCTCCAGGGGATCTTCCCAACCCAGGGATCGAACACAGGTCTCTTGCATTGCAGGTGGATTCTTTACCATCTGAGATACCAGGGAAGCCCGTAAAGCTACTTAATACCAAAGTCCACATTCCTTCCTCCAGACTCCAGGTTCACAAAGCTGATAGACATGTAAACAACTGTAACATAACACATGTTTTTGAATTGAAGGTCATTTCAATACCTTTCATTTTCATTTAGTTATACTTGTCCTGACATGTCAAAAAAAGAAACAGCATTACTTTAGTAGAGAAATGCTTATTTTGTGAATAACTCAATAACTCATATGGTGCGTTAACTCCCATTAACTCAACACATTAACTCCTATGGTAGAGAGAGTCTTCCAAGAGGAATAATGGTAAAATTATGTGGTCCAAAGAACAAACTGGTGATTTTCTGAGGATGAAGTTATGACAAAATAGAAAGAGAGGGACAGAGAGAGAGAATAGAAACTTCCAGATAGGAAAAGGAGTACATCAAGGCTGCATATTGTCACCCTGCTTATTTAATTTATATGCAGTTATCAATGCTGGGCTGGATGAAGCACCAGCTGGAATCAAGATTTCCAGGAGAAATATCAATAACCTCAGATATGCAGATGACACCACCATCCTTCTAGCAGAAAGTGAAAAAGAATTAAAGAGCCTCTTGATGAAAGTGAAAGAGGAGAGTGAAAAAGTTGGCTTGAAGCTCAACATTCAGAAAACTAAGATCATGGCATCTGGTCCCATCACTTCATGGCAAATAGATGGGGAAACAGTGGAAACAGTAGTTGACTTTATTTTTGGGGGCTCCAAAATCACAGTCATGAAATTAAAAGATGCTTACTCCTTGGAAGGAAAGTTATGACCAACCTAGTTAGCATATTCAAAAGCAGAGACATTACTTTGCCAGCAAAGGTCCATCTAGTCAAGGCTATGGTTTTTTCAGTAGTCATGTATGGATGTGAGAGTTGGACTATAAAGAAAGCTGAGTGCCGAAGAATTGATGCTTTTGAACTGTGGTGTTGGGAAAGACTCTTGAGAGTCCCTTGGACTGCAAGGAGATCCAACCAGTCCATCCTAAAGGAGATCAGTCCTGGGTGTGCTTTGGAAGGACTGATGCTGAAGCTGAAACTCCAATACTTTGGCCACCTCATGTGAAGAGCTGACTCATTGGAAAAGACCCTGATGCTGGGAAAGATTGAGGGCAGGAGGAGAAGGGGGCAACAGAGGATAAGATGGCTGGATGACATCACCGACTTGATGGGCATGAGTTTGGGTAAACTCTGGGAGTTGGTGATGGACAGGGAGGCCTGGTGTGCAGCAGTCCATGGGGTCACAAAGAGATGGACACAACTGAGCGACTGAACTGAACTGAACTGACTGAAAGAAAGGCGAGGTGGAACTGTTTAGCTCAAGGAATGAAACTGGGTCCTTTTCGTGATGTGGATAAAACTAAACTCTGTCATACAGAGTGAAATCAGTCAGAAAGAGAAAGACAAATATCATATATTAACACATATACGTGAAATCTAGAAAAATGGTACAAACGAACCTATTTGCAGAGCAGGAATAGAAACGCAGATCCAGAGAACAGACGTGTGGACACAGTGAGGTTAAGGGGAGGGTAGGACAAACTGGGAGAGTAGCATTGACATATATGCACTGGAAGTGTTAGTCCCTCGGTCCTGTCAGACCCATCTGTGACCCCATGGACTGTGGCCCTCCAGGATCCTCTGGATTTCCCAGGTAAGAATCCTGGACTAGGTAGCGGTTCCCTTCTCCAGGAGATCTTCCTGACCCAGAGATTGAATCCTGGTCTCCTGCATTTCAGGCAGATTCTTTACCATCTGAGCCAGCATATATACACTGTGCTGTGCTTAGTTGCTCAGTCGTGTCTGACTCATTGCGACTTCATGGATCGTAGCCTGCCAGGCTCCTCTTTCCATAGGGATTCTCCAGGCAAGAATACTGGAGTGGGTTGCCATCCCCTCCTCCAGGGGATCTTCCCAACCAGGGATCAAACCCAGGTCTCCCACACTGCAGGTAGGTTCTTTACCTTCTGCGCCATCAGGGGAGCCCATGTGTAAAATAGATAGTTGATGGGAACCTGCTATAAAGCACAGGAAACTCAGCAAGGTGTTCTGTGACAATCTAGAGGGGTGGGAGAGGTGCTCAAGAAGGAGGGAATACATGTAACTGATCCACATTGTTATACAGCAGAAACTAACACAACATTATACAGCAGTTATACTCCAATAATAGAATTTTTTAAATGTTCTGAATTAAGCTGATAATCCTTTTCTGCTCAGAAATACTTCAGGTTTTTAGAAATAAAAGTTTTTGTCAAAAGCAGTTTAACACTGGTGTTTGTGAGGTATGTGTTCCTCTTCAATGTTTCAAATCTAGACAAATAGACTACCCAGAAAGGATTACTATTGACCTTGGTGAGTGCAGGATCTAAGTTACTCTCACCATCTGGTCTTCTGTCCTTTGTGGAATAAAGTGGTGAATCAGCAAATCAAGCAAGTAGGCAATGTACAGTAGGAAAGATTAACCTTCTCATTTAAAACTACCATTGCAAAGTCTGTGTGCCCCTGTCTTCGGCTAGCTTGCTAGGCTAAGCCTCTTGACAGCTGACTTGGTAGTTGACTGATTAACTGCTTAATGATCCATGAACTAAAGGGAATTATCAATTCAATTCTCTGCCTGTGCCTACTTAGATAAATAAATAAAAGATACTAGGCAGTTGACAAAGACAAAATATCTTTAGGATAGCTGCCATTGCCCAGGGAAAGGAGTACAAGTAGCTGTACTTGTACTGTCCAGTACTGTACAGTCATGTCCAACTCTTTGCAACTCCATAGACTGTAGCCCACCAGGCTCCTCTGTCCATGGGATTCTCCAGGCAAGAATACTGGAGTGGGTTGCCATCCCCTCCTCCAGGGGATCTTCCCAACCCAGGATCTCAGGTCTCCTGCATTGCAGGCAGATTCTTTATTATCTGAGCCATTAGGCAGGCCTGCTATCTCTACTGATAGCTAGTAGAGTAACTGGCTATTTGATTCTTCTGCTACTTTTGAGATAGAGAAGTCCTTGGGCAGTTTCTGGCAGAGCCCTTACCACACTATATTGAAACTGTCTGTGTATAGTTTTGCCATCCTCAATAGGCTGAATCCTTGGAGGCAGTGACTATATTTAATCCTTACTTATAGTCCTACTTCCTTGTGTGTGTGCCCATCCAATGTTGAGTGAGTAAAATAGGCAGATGGATGGAGACAAATTACCACACTCCTCATGGATAAACAGCTCAAACCTGGCAGTGGAAAATTTCACAGTAACCTGGCAGTGGGAGAAAATTAACCCTGCAAAGAATTAATTTTCATGAGGCATCTCAGGAAAACTGATCAAGGAATGTGTTTTGGCAATCAATGGTTAATCTATTGAGAAACTTGTTTTCAAGGAAGGCAAGTCACAAGTGAGGGTGTTTACAGCTTTTTTGCTTTTAATTTTAAATAACAGTGCTGCAGAATGCACTGAGCTCTGGGATGGTAATAACACAGAAAAGGCCTGGGAGGATCACCTCCAGACATCTGGAGCATCTGCCCTTTGACTAGTTAATTTTTCAGACCATCTGGAGTGCTTTTAAAATACTGTCTCCTGGAACAGTATTCTGAACTTTCTCTTCTCTTTTGTTCTACAAGTGTTCTGTCTCTTTCCCCTCCCTGCTCCCTCCATCTCATTCCTGTGTTCTTACATCTAAAGTTCCTAGACCCAATTATTGCCTTTGTCTTCATTGCCTTGGAGGAGGAATGGGACAGGGTAGAAAGCCAAAGTATCCCGAGAGCTATTTCTTAGCTTTGTTTCTAAAATCCTCAGCTCTGTAAGGGAAACAGATAGTTATGGGTTCATCTAAAATGTATGAGGAACAGGACTGGAGAATAACATTCCCTCTAGTACAAGAAAAAGCTTCTCCAGGCTGGGGAGATGTATGGCAGGGATCCCTCTGGGATCTAATGCCTGATGATCTATGATACAGCTGATATAATAATAATGGAAATAAAGTACACAATAAATGCACTGTGCTTGAAATCATCCTGAAACCATCCCCTCTCTCTGGGTCTGTGAAAAAATCATCTTCCACCAAACTGGTCCCTGGTGCCAAAAAGATTGGGGTGGGCTTCCCTGGTGGCTCACCAGTAAAGAATCCGCCTCCAAGGCAGAAGATGCTGGTCCAATTCCCGGGTCAGGAAGATCCCCTAGAGAAGGACATGACAACTCATTCCAGTATTCTTGTCTGGAAAATCCCATGGACAGAGGATCCTGGTGGCTACAGTCCATGGGGTCGCAAAGAGTCAGACATGACTTAGTAACTAAACAACTACAGCAACAAGTGGGTAGACCCCAGAGAGAGAGGTCTGATACTCTGCCTTCTGGGAAGAGACCCAGAGAGAGGGCAAGACCCCTGGCAGATTTAGGGGAGTAGAGAGAATCTACACCTTGCAGGAAAAAAAGCAGAGCCAGAGAACAGGACTTAAGAAGTGGTGGATCAAGGCAAGAGAACGCCATAGTTCTTAGGACAATCTGTTGGCAGAAACATGATTCACAACGGGGCCCAGAATATATGAGGAAATTTGCCAGCCTTTACATAAGAGGAAGTGAAAGTTCAACAGACACTTGAATGGACTAAGAACTGAGGGACCAGGCTGAATCATGGAATCGCAGTAGAAACCTGTGGGACAAATGATGTTTTCCTGCAACTTGATGTCTGTCTCTATGTAAGTTTTTCAGGACTGATCTACATGTCTGCTGAAAGAGGGAAGGAACCTTAAACTGACGAGCTTAAGTTGTCTTTGCTACCATATACTTGTGAACTCAAAAGGGAGCTCTAACCTCACCCATACATTTTTTTTTTCTCTAGAATTTCCCTTTGAATAACAGGAATAAGTCAGGTCTTTTTTTCCCTCCAAGAAGTCAAAACATGTTTTTAGCACTATGTAATGAATGACCAGGACACCTAATCTGTCATTCTACAGACATTATGTTTCATAAGCCAAGTATTGCATTGTCTATGGCTCCAGCACAGTGCCATGTCCAGCTCCTAGAACAAAAACCACATCCACATTGGGTGAGATTTTAAATTCCTAGCACAAAATGATTTCTGAGAAAATGTAGTAGGCAGATTTGAGTTCCCAGTCTCTGTAAAACAATGTCACCAGGATTTAAGTTTCACTGTAATCTAATATTAATACCAAGTACCAACTATACTCATAAGAGTACTATTTAAAGTCACACTTAGTACTTCTTGGTAGTCTGCATTAAATCAAGACTATTCTCAACACATAAAGAAGTCATTTCTGAGATGTGCCCCTCCTGGGCCTCTCCCAAAAGTTATTTAGTAATGGAAAAGTATTCATCAACACCACAAAAATAAGATATGTGTGTGTGTGCGCACGTGTGCACTTAGTCGTGTCTGACTCTTTGTGATCCCACCAGGCTCCTCTGTCCCTGGGATTTCCCAGGCAAGAATACTGGAGTGGGTTGCCATTTTGTCATTTCCTATGCCAGGAGATCTTACTGACCCAGAGATCAAACCCAAGTCTCCTGCACTGGCAGGTAGATTCTTCACCACTTTGCCACCTGGGAAGCCTGTACAAAAATAAGATGGTATTATTCAAAATATAAGATGGTATTATTTTCGTAAAACTTTTTCTATAGTTTCTTAGTTATGTCTTCAAAATGATAAGAAATATGTGCAGTTAGATTTCCATTTCCAAATGGTCATTCCTGACTGGTACACATCATTTCTGCTCAAACAACTGACATGCTTCTATAAGTTGTCATTCATAAACATTTTTGATTCCAGGAAAACTTTTTTACTTAATACAAGCTACATTTCACAACAGCATGTCCTATAGTCATAAATTAATCCTTGATGACAAATAATGTCCTTTCACAGTTGACTATGTGTTATTTTTTGGGAAGGTACCAACAAAATTCCTATATTCCCATTATTGCCTTAAATTGTATTTGGTTGTCTCAGGTATACATTAGTTTGCAAATGAATTATGTAACCATCTTTGATTTTTTTTTTTAAAGGTGAAGTTTTACCTTGTTTGGTCGCTAATTCAAATTGACCCTAAAACAAAGTGTATATCACCAAAAATAAAAAAAGTTAACACACAAAGAGTTATGTATAGGAAAGCTGAATTTAGGAAGGCAAATCTTCTCATCCCAATGATATTGTAGGTTATGAGCAACTTGGCGCTCGTGGTAAAGAACCTGCCTGCCCATGAGGAGACGTAAGAGACATGGGTTCAATCCCTGGGTCAGAGAGACTCCCCTGGAGGAGGGAATGGCAAGTCACTCCAGTATTTTTGCCTGGAGAATCCCATGGAGAGAGAACTGTGGTGGGCTACAGTCCATGAGGTTGCCAAGAGTTAGACATGACTGAAGCAATTTAGCATGCATGCTGTAAGACTAGAACTTCAGTTTTCTTGGTTCATTATATTACTTACACACATTTTTCTTTTTGTAAAGGCATGCATAAAACAAATGAATCATGCCAGTGTCTCTGTTACCCAGGATGTCTTCTCTAACTTCTATATGAACACTAAGCCTCATGGCTGAAGACATGTTTTAAGTATGGCAAGCAATTAATTAAAATACTAAAATGGGCCTAGTATTTCCAGATAGTTCAGGATTTTTAACATAAACCAGACATGGAGATTACTATTTAAATGAAATATAGTTGACTTACAATATTACATTAGCTTCAGGTAGACAACATAGTGATTCAATATTTTTATAGATTACACACCATAGAAAGTAGTTATAAAATATTGACTATATTCTCCATGACTTTATAATCCTGTGACATTTATTTTGTAACTGGTAGTTTGTATCTCTTAACTCCCTTCACCTATTTTTATTTCCTCCCCTACTTCTCTCCTCTCTGGCAAATCATCCAGGAATTCCACTCCTGGCTATTTAATCAGAAAAAAATGAAAACACTAATTCAAAAAGATAGATGCACCCCAATGTTCACAGTAGCATTATTTACAAGAGACGTAGAGGATTCTAACATTAACTTGCCAGTCTTTCAATGACAATTAATTTTTAAAAATTGCTTTCACATATTGCAGGCAACAGTTTGTGGGCAATTAAATCTGCCTCTGGCTCTTGAGTCAACAGTTTACAATTTTCAAGTGGCTGGAGATCTTTGATTTAAGAGAAGAGTGCTTTTATTTTTTAAGATTCCAATGTAAGTTTTTGTTTTTCTCTCTGACTTCTTCCACTTAGCATAATGCTCTTCAGGTTCCATCCTTGTTGCCACAAATGGCAGGATTTCCTTCTTTTTATGGCTGAAGAGTATTCAATTGTGTGTATATGTGTGTGTAGAAATATATTTATCTGTTTTCTTTATCCCTTTATCTGTTGATGGATACTTGCGTCCATGTCTTAACTGTTGTGCACAATGCTGCAATGAATCGGGGGTACAGAAATCTTTTCTAAATAGTGATTTCATTTTCTTTGGAAATATACCCTAGAAGTAGAATTGTTGAATTGTATGGTAGTTTTATTTTTAATTTTTTGAGGGGTTTCCACACTATTAAACATAGTAGCTGTACCAATTTACATTCTCACCAACAATGCACAAGTGTCTCTTTTTCCTCCACATCCTTACTAACATTTGTTATTTCTTGTCTTTCCTGATAACAGCCATTCTAACAGGTATGCAGTGACACCTCATTGGGCTTTTGATTTGTATTTCTCTGATTATTAGTAGTGTTGCCCATCTTTTCATGTGTCCTCTTTTAGAAAAATGTTTATTTGGTTCCTTTGTTCATTTTTTAATCAGATTGTTTAATCTTTCAATTGAGTTGAGTTCTTTATATATTTTATGTATTAATTCCTTATCAGATACATGATTTTCAAATATTTTCCCAGTCCCATAGGGTGCCTTTTAATTTTGCAGATAGTTTCCTTTGCTGTCCAGAGGCTTTTTTAATATAGTTCCACTTGTTTGTTTTTGTTGCATTTGCTTTTGGTGTTAAATCTAAATAATCATTGCCAAGACTGCTATCAAGGAGTTTGTGTGTGAGTTCACCTGCTGTGTCTGACTTTTTGTGACTCCATGAACTGTAGCATGCTAGACTTCCCTGTTCTTCACTATCTCTTAGAGTTTGCTCAAACTCATGTCCATTGAGTCAGTAATGCTATCTAACCATCTCATCCTCTGCCACCCCCTTCTCCTTTTGCCTTCAACCTTTCCCAGCATCAGGGTCTTTCCCAATAAGTTGGCTCTTCACATCATGTGGGCAAAGTACTGAAGAGTCAGCTTCAGCATCAGTCCTTCCAATGAATATTAAGGGCTGATTTACTTTAGGATTGACAGGCTTGATCTCCTTGTAGTCCAAGGGGCTCTGAAGAGTCTTCTCTGGCATTACAATTTGAAAGCATCAGTTCTTTGGTGCTCAGCCTTTTTTATGGTCCAAGTCTCACATCTGTACATGACTGCTGGAGAAACCATAGCTTTCTATGCTTTTTTTTTATATGGACGTTTGTTGGCAAAGTGATATCTTTGCTTTTTAATTTGCTGTCTAGGTTTGTCATAGCTTTCCTTCCAAGCCACATGCACCTTGTAATTTCAAGGCCACAGTCACTGTCCACAGTGATTTTGGAGCTCAAGAAAATAAAATTTTTCACTGTTTACACTTTTTCCGCTTTTAAAAAGCAGAGATATTACTTTGCCAACAAAGGTCTGTCTAGTCAAGGCTATGGTTTTTCCAGTGGTCATGTATGGATGTGAGAGTTGGACTGTGAAGAAAGCTGAGCACCAAAGAATTGATGCTTTTGAAGTGTGGTGTTGGAGAAGACTTTTGAGAGTCCCTTGGACTGCAAGGAGATCCAACCAGGCCATTCTAAAGGAGATCAGTCCTCAGTGTTCATTGAAAGGACTGATGCTAAAGCTGAAACTCCAATACTTTGGCCACCTCATGAGAAGAGTTGACTCATTGGAAAAGACCCTGATGCTGGGAGGGATTTTGGGGCAGGAGGAGAAGGAGACGGCAGAGGATGAGATGGGTGGATGGCATCACCGACTCAATAGACATGAGTTTGAGTGAACTCCGGGAGTTGGTGATAGACAGGGAGGCCTGGCATGCTGTGATTCATGGAGTCACAAAGAGTCGGACACGACTGTGTGACTGAACTGAACTGAACTGATGGGATTGAATGCCATGATCTTAAGTTTTTGAATGTTATGTTTTAAGCTAGCTTTTTCACTCTCCTCTTTCACCCTCATCAAGAGGCTCTTTAGTTCCTCTTCATTTTCTGGCATTAGAGTGGCGTCTGCATATCTGAGGTTGTTGATATTCTCCCAGCAATCTTGATTGCAGCTTATGATTCATCCAGCCTGACATTTTGCATGATGTACTCTGCATATAAGCTAAATAAACAGGGTGACAGTATATAGCCTTGCCATACTCCTTTCCCAATTTTGAACCAGTCCAGTGTTCCATGTCCGGTTCTAATTGTTGCTTCTTGACCCACATATATATAGGTTTCTCAGGAGACAGATAGTCTGGTATTCCTCTCTTTAAGAATTTTCCAGTTTGTTGTTCTCCACACAGTCCAAGGCTTTAGCATAGTCAATGAAGCAGAAGTAGATGTTTTACTGGAATTCCTTTGCTTTCTCTATGATCCACCAAATGTTGGCAATTTGATCTCTGGTTTCTTTGCCTTTTCTAAATCCAGCTTGTACATCTGGAGGTTCTTGGTTCACATATTGCTGAACGCAGGTTGAAGGGCTTTGAGCATAACCTTACTAGCATGCAAAACAAGCACAATTGTCTGGTAGTTTGGACATTCTTTGGGACTGCCCTTCTTTGGCACTGGAATGAAAGCTAACCTTTTACAGTTCTGTGGCCACTGCTGAGTTTTTCAAATTTGCTGACGTATAGAATGCAGCACTTTAATAACATCATCTTTTAGGATTTGAAATAGATCAGCTGGAATTCTATCACCTCCCCTAGCTTTGTTTGTAGTAATGCTTCCTAAGGCCCACTTGACTTCACACTCCAGGCTGTCTGGCTCTAGGTGAGTGACCACACCATAGGGGTTGCCCGGGTCATTAAGAACTTGTTTGTATAGTTGTTCTGTGTTTTCTTGCCATCTCTTCTTTCTTTATGCATTTATGAAGGAGCTTACTCCACTGTATTTTCTTCTAAGAGTGTTGTGCTTTCAGGTCTTACACTCAAGTCTTTATCTCATTTTTAGTTGCTTTAAAAAAAAATAAATGTAAGATAGAGAGAAGTGCTTTTCTTTCAGCTTTATTCTCCAGCTATTCAATTCACTACAAGGGTATCCTAGACATTTAAAGGATACCAGGTTGCCAGAGGCGTTGCTTCCAAAAAATTTCATAATAGTCCTTTTCCCCTCTCTGCTTCCTATTAGCAATAAGCACAACTCAGCTCACTGTGGTGAAGTGAGTGTGATGCCATGCCAAGTTCTTGTTTCATTGAGGCCCCTGGGTCACACCAAAGGTCACGTGATGGACTTTGGATAACTGGAAATGCTTCTTTTTGCAAGGACAGATGTGTCAGCTTTATGAACCCAGTCATAGAGAGGGCTGGGAGGTACTGCTCTTAGCAGGCCTTAGTTGGGGATGAGGCTGAGGCCATACTGTAGCTGCTCATATGCCTTCCTGAAAAATATACTACCCTCTTCCTTTTTTGATTTTTCAGCAGTTTTCCATCACTGTCTTGAAAAACTTCCTAGCATGACATGTAAGTCTCACTTCCCAACCCAAATTGGCTGTTGATTTACCTTTGATGTGTCCTCTCCTATCTTTTCATCCTTCACTCTATGTACTAGTCAAAGGTGCAGCTTTCTGAACTATCACTGTTCCATGGCTTTGTACACAGTTTCTTCTGCTTTGAAAGCCTTTCTTTTTTGCCATATGTACACTGATAGGCTGACTACAACTTGTCATTCAAAACTTTGTTCTATTAGCTCCTATTGATAAATTTACTTTAATCAGTTAGGTGTTACTGTATCTGCTTCTCTCAAAGACCTTGAAACTGTTCACTTTTTTGTTTTATTTTATTTTCACCCCCACAGACTGCGACTATCTTCTCCATATCTCTTTATCCGGTCAGATATACTGTGAGCTGCTGGAGGGTAAGAATGCTATCTTTTCTCTCTTTCCAGTTTTAGCACAGTGATTCTAGATTAATTGTAGATCTTCCTAAATGTTGGTAAATGCTAAGAGTCTCCACAATTTTTCAACAAATCATTTAATAAATATTTGAGTATTAAATGCAAAACTCCCTCTTGGATATGATACAAAGGTAAATAAGACTCCTATTTTTCATCCTAGGGGATTAAAATCTTATAGCAATGTGCAGGCAGACAGACTTTCACAGGACTTGAGGCTATGTTGACCTCTACAGAGTAGGCCTCCACAGTATTTTAAATATGAATTTATTCTAACATTTTAAATGGGGTTATTTATATAGAAAACCTAAAATTTCACTTCTTCTTTCAAAAACTGGAAAAAAAAATAGAGTCACTGCGTTGTTTCTCTCACTGCAATGTTGAACTAAAGGCGAGAGATAGTCTCCACTTTGCTGGGCAGTTGAATACATAGCTGATTATTCCAAGTATCTGTTGCTAGTTATCATCTGACTCTAGGCCAATTTCATCCCTTAGTCATCTCCCAGTCTCTGTGAACCAAGCTTCTATGAAAACAATATGTGGCTCATCTGAGTGAGAAAATGAATAATCCTAAGTAAAAGGAGTGGATTTGTAAAGTTGAATATTATGTGGAAAAATTGGTATTGGCAGAGGTGGGAGGTGATGAAGAAAAGCTTTTTGTGTATATAACTAATTTCTGCTGTTGCTTTGTGGTAATCCACCTAAATTATAACTTTGGGATTTCTTAAATATGCATAACCACAAATATCTAGCAAATCAAGATTTCAACTGCAGCTGAAAGCTAAGGTTTTCTCTGGCTGACAGTGTAGACACCCATTTATATTCAGAGCATCATTTTAATTCCTTAAATAAAAGCAAAGGAACTGACCTGCATTTTTTTATGTTCTTAAGATAGGGTGAGAAGAGAAAGACATTTCTTACTGCAGTGGATGCTGCTGCCAGCCTGCCCACATCCCCTGCACTGAGTGGGCACATCCATCCCCCAGTAGCACTGAGCATCACCACTAAGGGTACCCAGATGCTCTTTCTCCAGAGAACCGCCCTCTGAGAGAAGCCATCCCTCCCCCAAGACAGTCCGCCACCAGTAACTGACAGGGACTATATAGTTCTGGCTCCCTTGCCTCAAAGTGCAACTAAACCATGGTATAATTCATGCTCCAGAACTCCTTGTGGGACATAGACTGAAGTTAATTCCAAGTGAGATCAGATCCTTACTTTCTTTCCCTGTTCTATGCAGGAGATGAGGGATTGATCCCTGAGTTGGGAAATCTCCTGGAGGAGGGCATGGAAATCCACTCCACTATTCTTACCTGAATAGAGGAGCCTGGTGGGCTACAGTCCATAGGGTCGCAAAGAGTCAGACACGACTGAAGCGACTGAGCACGCATGCATCCCACTTCTCTTCTCCTGAGAGCACATCTTCAATAAATTGCCTTCATAAAAACCTGTCTCAGAGTCTGCTTTTGGGAACCTGAGTGAAGACACTTATCAACTCAGGAGATCCATCTGGTTCCTAGTACAAGGACTGGGTGGGTTCAAATACTCTGCAAATGTCTGAAAAAAGCAAGACTCTTTGTCCAGCCTGACACCTCTGCATCTGGGCCCTGATCAAGGACTCCCCCTAACTTGCATCCCCATTAGAAATTCATCCTGCTCTGGAGGCACCAGACACTCACCAGATCAAGGTACAGTAACCAATCATGTCAAAGATGTATAGGGCTGCCTCAGCCATCCCCGCCCGCCAGCAAATATAGATTTCTCTATAGATTCCATGCAGAAACAACCTACGAAAAAGCCCAATTCTCAATTCTGGGTCATATAAAGAAAACAGAGCAAGAGAGAGGAAAAGATTATCAAGAAATAAGGTCAAAATAATCAGAAGTTCTTGTAAACATTAAGAAAAACTGATTCTATAAATTTCCACTTTATCTGAAACACTGGCAATCCCATATGTAGCTCTAAGACTCTAATTGTTGACACTTATTTTTCTTGCTTAATAACAGCTAAATTTAAGATTAATATGCAGAATGGTAAGTATGTTTTTCTGCTTGAGACTCCAAAGTTATGGATTCCAACGGTGCTGCAATATACTAAGGTGGTCTCAGATATTAGAAATGGAGGCAAGCTGCCAACTGTTATGTTTTCAAAGATTCCATTTTTAGACAAGATGAAATTGATTTTGCATGTGAAGATTCAGGGCAGTGCAAAATGAAACCGACAATAATAGACAATAATGATACCCTCAAACTGAAGAATTTCCATCTTGAGAAATGATGGAAAAAACTTGAGAATTAATCTTTAAAAAAAAATCACCACCAAACTGTAAAATGAAGAATGTTGTAGTTATGAGAGAGCAACCAACAGTAGTAAGGAAGGGAAAAATAGTGTTTTAAGAGACAGGGAGGATTATATCAATTTCTAGTTTAAAGTACTTGCTGTTTACTGAATTAGGCCTTTTTTATGAATTATCTAAACCTAAATGGAGAAGCCTTGGAACTTTATTTTACCCTTCTTATTTTATTGAATGAAATATTCTTTAAATTCTATAGTGCTTAACAATTTTCAAAAGTTTCACACATATGATTTCATTTAATAACCCTTTTCCCTCCTATTCCCATACTGTCCCTTCCCCTTCCCTCCCCCCACTGGTAACTTCTAGTTTATTCTCTATACCTGTGAGTCTGCTTCTTTTTTAATTATTATTATTCATTTAGTTTGTTATTTTTTTAGATTCCACATATAAGTAATGTCATACAGTATTTGTCTTCCCCTGTCTGACATATTTCACTTAGCATAATGCCTTCTGAGTCCATCCATGTTGTTGCAAATGGCAAAATTTCATTTTTATGGCTGAATAATATTCTATTGAATATATACATACATACACACACACATATATATATATACACACACACACATACCATGTCTTCTTTACCCATTTATCTGTTGATGGGCACTTTATTTGCTTCCATATCTTAGCAATTATAGGACTTCCCTCTAGCTCATATGGTAAAGAATCTGCCTGTAATGCAGGAGACCCTGGTTCAATCCCTGGGTCAGGAAGATCCCCTGGAGAAGGAAATGACATGCCACTCCAGTATTCTTGCCTGGAGAATCCCCAAGGACAGAGGAGCCTGGCAGGCTATAGTCCATGGGGTCGCAAAGTGTTGGACACAACTAAGCAACTAACACACACCTCTTAGCAAATATAAATACAGCTGCTGTGATCATTGGGATGGATGTACATATTCGAACTGGTGTTTTTATTTCTTCAGGCTATATATCCAAGAGTAGAATTGCTGGATTATATGGTAGTTCTATTTTTCAATTTTTTGAGGAAGCTCTATACTGTATTTTACTTTAATTGACTCAGAAATCTGAATTTTGATTGGGTCCCATGAGAATTCTATACAAACAACTTGGAGATCATCTTTTGCAGCTTGTCTGAAGGAGTGTATATCTGGGGGCACATGATGGTAGAGTAAGGAACTGTCCTAGAGTTTTACATAAATTCTCTAGGTTGCACCTAACAGCAGTCCAGTTTATGGGAATCATTAAGCCTAGTCTATGGATTAGAAAACTGAGGCCCGGAACTTTAAGTCACTGATTGTTTTGACCATATCATAGGCAAAGTCTGAGTCTAACAAGTTATAGGATGGACCAACACTGGAAATACTGGCCTAATTTTCCCATCCTCTATCTCTACCCATTGGAGTAAAGGGAAAGGGATTGTGTTGGGAGCACTTTGGCAGTACAGTCAGAGATCCCTTTGATTTAGGTCTAGAACTTTGTTTATAAATAGAAGGCAATACATCAGAGAGAAAGAAAAGAAAATTGAGTTCAGATCTCAGGTCTTCACATTACTAGCTGTGGAAACTTACCTAAGTTACCTTAATATAGTTAAGCTCAGTCCCAAGGGACATATAATACGCAATTCATCAGTTCAGTTTAGTCACTGAGTCATGTCCAACTCTTTGCAACCCCATGGACTGTAGCATGCCAGACTTCCCTGTCCATCACCAACTCCCAGAGCTTGCTCAAACTCATGTCCATGGAGTCAGTGATGCCATCTAAACATCTCATCCTCTGTTGTCCCCTTCTTCTGCCTTCAATCTTTCCCAGCATCAGGGTCTTTTCAAATGAGTTAGTTCTTCACATCAGGTGGCCAAAGTATTGGAGTTTCAGCATCAGTCCTTCCAATGAATATTCAGGACTGATTTCCTTTAGGATTGACTGGTTTGATCTCCTTGCTGTCCAAGGGACCCTCAGAGTCTTCTCCAACACCACAGTTCAAAAGCATCAATTCTTCAGTGCTCAGCTTTCTTTATGGTCCAATTCTCGCATCCATACATGACTACTAGAAAAACCATAGCTTTAACTAGATGGACCTTTGTTGGCAAAGTAATGTCTCTGCTTTTTAATATGCTTTCTAGATTGGCCATAGCTTTTCTTCCAAGGAGAAAGCGTCTTTTAATTTCATGGCTGCAGTCACCATCTGTAGTGATTTTGGAGCCCAAGAAAATAAAGTCTGTCACAGTTTCCATCATGTCCCCATCTATTTGCCATGAAGTGATGGGACTGGATGCCATGATCTTAGTTTTTTGAATTGAATTTTAAGCCAGCTTTTTACTCTCCTCTTTCACTTTCATCAAGAGGATCTTTAGTTCCTCTTTGCTTTCTGCCATAAGGGAGGTGTCATCTGTGTATCTGAGGTTATTGATATTTCTCCCAGCAATCTTGATTCCAGCCTGTGTTTCATCCGGCCTGAATGGGGTGGTATTATTACTTACTTCATAGGGTGGTATTTAAGATTAAAATAATGCATGTAATCTTAGACCAGTGTCTAGCAAATAGCAAATTTTAATTAATGGTAGGGAAAAAGTAAACATGTTGACCTTTCTGGCATTTCACTTCCTTCAGGTCTCTAGTGATGTTGAAAGTGTTAGTCACTCAGTTGTGTCCAACTCTTTGAGACCCCATGGACTGTATCTGGCCATCTTCCTCTGTCCATGGGATTCTCCAGGTAAGAATACTAGAGTAGGTTGCCATTCCCTTCTCCAGAGAATCTTCCAGACCCAGGAATCGAACCTTCCCACATTGCAGACAGATTCTTTACAATCTGAGCCATGAGGACACCCCCTAGTGATGTTGACATACCACCAATATGATCTTCTTTTTTGGTTACCAAAAAATTTAAATTTAAATTCCTGTTTTCTACCAAAGTAGGAGTTCTTCATTGCTTTATTTATATTTATTGAGATGGCTGGATGGCATCATAGACTCAATGGACATGAGTTTGAGCAAACTCCAGGAGATAGTGACGGACAAGGAAGCCTGGTGTGCTGCAGTCTATCAGGTTGCAAAGAGTTGGATATGACTTAGCAACTGAACAACAAGTATTTCCCTGGTGGCTCAGATGGTAAAGCATCTGCCTTCAATGCTGGAGACCTGGGTTCAGTCCCTGGGTGGGGAAGATCTCCTGGAGAAGGCAGTGGCAACCCCCTCCAGTATTCTTGCTTGGAAAATCCCACGGATGGAGGAGCCTGGTAGGCTACAGTCCATGGGGTTGCAAAGAGTTGGACACAACTGACTTCACTTTCACTTTAGACCCCTTGGCCATCCTGATGTCCCTCCTAAAACTTAGGAGGGACACCATATTTTATGATTAAGGGACCTCATATTTTATTTTATCATATTATGATATAATATGATAAAATATTAAACATATTTTTAAATGTGTTCATTTTAAGTAAGAATATCTGGGGAAGAAAATATGCATTCTTTCCCTCAGAGTTCTCAGTCTTATTTGAGAAGAGATTAAAGCACAAAGTGAGAAAATACCTCCTTGCAAGCCTGCAACATGGAGTGTGTGTGTATGTACATGTGTGAGTGTCAGTGTGCACACACAGAGGGTGCAGCTACAATAGAATTTGGTTTCTAAGGACTGAAAAGAGAAAATAACGAGAACAGTTAAAATGGAGCTATGTTATTTGGTGATATTTCTTCCATTATTAAGATGCTAGTTTATGTTCCAAGAACCTAGCTGGATAAAGTATGAACAGTGATTCATGTTGAAAATTCTCCAGGAGAAATAGGCTCCAGCTGTATGGGGGCAGGGCCTTTTCTTCAGGAAGATTTCCTCTGGTGATAGGAAGAAAAAAAAAAATGTTGACATTTCCCTCTAGTGGCAGAAAGGAAATAAAACTCACTGAGAAGGTAAGATTAGAGGTCTTCAGTGAAGTGCAGTGACATCCTTCCTTCCTTCTTTTTGAGTACAATAATTGGTTGTTAATTATAAGCTATGCATTGCCCAGACAAGGAATCTTCTGCATCAGAGAATTTGTAACTGAACTGGGAAAGTAAAAGTCACTCAGTTGTGTCCAACTCTGTGTGACCCTGTGGACTATACAGTCCATGGAATTCTCCAGACCAGAATACTGCAGTGGATAGCCTTTCCCTTCTCCAGGGGATCTTTCCAACCTAGGGATTGAACCCAGACCTCCAGCATTGCAGGCGGATTCTTTACCAGCTGAGACACAAGGGAAGCCCAAGAATACTGGAATGGGTAGCCTATCCCTTCTCCAGCGGATCTTCTTGACCCAGGAATCGAACCAGGGCCTCCTGCATTGCAGGAGGATTCTTTACCAACTGAGCTGTCAAGGAAGCCCCATGAACTGATCAGAGAAAAAGAGAAACCTGACTACTGAATGGTTCCAAGACAATTTTGTGAAGTAGGTGAAAAAATAAGGGATGATGTTCCTTTTTACCATGACTGAGCTTTCACTAGGTATCCATCTAAGGATAACAGAATCTACTTCCCCTTAAGTTTTACCGCCAAGAATATTCTGGTCCTTTCTTGCTTTTACCTTCCTCTCCTTCCAAGGCCTTAATGCCTCATGGTTCTCTTTTCACCTTAGTACTCCTGTCCTTCTTCAGTGATCCACAACACCTTGTACTATCACTGACTTCACTGAATTATTTTAAAATTGCCCTATAGTCAAAGCTATAATTTTTATAGTAGTCAAAGAAGGCTGAGCACTGAGGAATTGATGGTTTTGAACTGTGGTGTTGGAAAAGACTCTTGAGAATCCCTTGGACTGCAAGGAGATCAAACTAGTCAATCTTAAAGGAAATCAACTCTGAATATTCATTGAAAAGACTGATGCTGAAGCTGAAGCTCCAATACTTTGGCCACCTGATGTGAAGAGCCAGAGCATTGGAAAAGACCCTGATGCTGGGAAAGATTGAAGGTAGGAGGAAAAGGGGACTGCAGAGGATGAGATGACTCAATGGATATGAATTTGAGCAAACTCCAGGAGATAGTGAAGGACAGAGAAAGCTAGCTTGCTGCAGTCCGTGGGGTTGCAAAGAGTCAGACTCAACTAAGTGACTGAACAATAACAACTCCTGTCCTTCGTCAGTGATCCACAACACCTTGTACTATCATTGAGTTCACTAAATTATTTTAAAATTGTATGTTTTTTGTCTATTTCTCCCCACTCCCACTAAATTTTTAACTCCTCACAGGCATGATCTAAATTTTATTCATCTTTGAATCACAAGTATCTCGGGGTCCAGAACTCAATAAACATTTGTTGAAATAAAGCATGTACATGTCAACAAACCATTAAATGAATAAGTTTAAAAATAATTTGATAATTTAACAAGCCTACTATTTAAACATATTAACTACATTTGATTTTATCAGTAAAATTGTGGGGAAAATACTTGAATTCAAAAGGGAAGCTTGAATAAAAGAACCGTAGAAAATAAGTGTGAGATTGTTCCTTCTGTAGTTTTCTAGAATTTAGCCTATTTAAAACTATGTTTGAAAATTATGTTTGAAAAATATGTTTGAGGGTGATCACATGGTTGGAAGGACTCAGGGACAGCTCTGTACACATTAAATAGCATCATGCAAAGATTGCTGTTGAATTGCAGTTCTTTCATTGTGGGGAGAATAGAAGGAAACCTAAGGCTTAAGAAATCTTACTCTCAGAATGAGAATGACATTCAGAACCTGAAACTAGCAACTGCTCCCCTTTCAAAACTTCATTTCCTCTAACTTCTTTTTCCTACTGAGAAAAAACTGATTATTTCTGATAGTCAGAAAGATAGGGATTTTATGACCCAAAGAATAGCAAAAATGAAAAATGATTAAATCATATGTGTAAATGAGAAGAAGAAATGTCATTCATGGTTATATCTGTCAGGAAAAAGCAGTAAAAAAGGCTTCCCTACAAGAAGTAAATGTAGAAGAGACATATATTTTCACATTCTAGATGAAGACACATGACTCAAATATAGGGCATATTTATATTTTAAATGCAAACACTCCTATATCAAGATCATTGTATGTGAGAGATACCAATATAGCCACAAAAATAAGCTGAGAACTTTTACTTTTAAGAAGGATGTAGTAGATCAAGGCAAGACAAAGGCCTCATGGTGAAAATTAGGAAATGTTGGATACATTACAAAAAAATCATTTTCAAAGCATCAGAGAGATATGGTAGCAAAGAGAAAAAGCAAAGAATTATTAAAATTTCAGCTCCTTTTTTGCATTAATTGACAGTTCCGTTCAGTTCAGTCAGTCAGTCGTGTCCGACTCTTTGTGACCCCATGAATCGCAGCACGCCAGGCCTCCCTGTCCATCACCAACTTCTCCTCCTGCCCCCAATCCCTCCCAGCATCAAAGTCTTTTCCAATGAGTCCACCTCTTCACATGAGGTGGACAAACTACTGGAGTTTCAGCTTTAGCATCATTCCTTCCAAAGAAATCCAGGGCTGATCTCCTTCAGAATGGACTGGTTGGATCTCCTTGCAGTCCAAGTGACTCTCAAGAGTCTTCTCCAACACCACAGTTCAAAAGCATCAATTCTTCGGCACTCAGCCTTCTTCACAGTCCAACTCTCACATCCATACATGACCACAGGAAAAACCATAGCCTTGACTAGACGAACCTTTGTTGGCAAAGTAATGTCTCTGCTTTTGAATATACTACCTAGGTTGGTCATAACTTTCCTTGCAAGGAGTAAGCGTTTTTTAATTTCATGGCTGCAGTCACCATCTGCAGTGACTTTGGAGCCCAAAAAATAAAGTCTGCCACTGTTTCCACTGTTTCCCCATCTATTTCCCATGAAGTGATGGGACCGGATGCCATGATCTTCGTTTTCTGAATGTTGAGCTTTAAGCCAACTTTTTCACTTGAAGAAAGTAGGGAAAACCACTAGACCATTCAGGTATGACCTAAATCAAATCCCTTATGATTATACAGTGGAAGTGAGAAATAGATTTAAGGGCCTAGATCTGATAGATAAAGTGCCTGATGAACTATGGACTGAGGTTCATGACATTGTACAGGAGACAGGGATCAAGACCATCCCTATGGAAAAGAAATGCAAAAAAAAAAGCATTAATTGACAAGCTAACCCTAAAAATTATACAGAAATGCAAAGGACCCACGTATAAATCAATACATTTGTAGTAGATAGATTTTCAGCAAAAAGAATGAATGTGATCTTTAACTCACATTATACATCAAAAATTAACTTAAAGCAGATCATATACTCACATGTCAAAGTGAAAACAAAACTCCTAGACCAAAAATTGAATTAAATCTTCATGACTTCGGGTTAGAAAGTAGATTCTTAGATATGACATCAAGATCACAAGTGACAAAGGAAGAGAGGAAGAAAAAAGGGACTACATCAAAAGTGAAAAAAAAAAAGAAACACTTTGTGCTGCAAATAATACCACCAAGAAATTGAGAGTACAAGTCACAGAATGAGAGAACATATTTGCAGATACTACAAGATACCTGCACCCAGAATATATAAAGAAGACTTACAACTCAACAATAAAAAGAACTCAATTTAAAAACAGACAAAGAATTTAAGTGGACATTTCTCTAAAGATATATAAACAAGTTCAACATCATCTGTCATTAATGAAATGCCATCAAAACCACACTTGGCTGCCACTTCCACATATACTAGGATGGTTATAATCTAAAACACGCAGTAGCGACCAGGGTTGGAAAGGATGTGGAGAAACTAGAGCTCTCAGACATTGCTAGTGGGATGTGAAAGGGTACAGCCACTTTGGAAAATAGTCTGAGTTCCTCAAAAATGAAACATAGAGTAACCATATACTCTTGCAATTACACTTCTAATGTATGCCCAAGAGAAAGGAAAACATACAAAATGTGTACACAAATATTCATGGCAGCATTACACATAATGGCCAAAAAATGGTAGCAAAATGTTCATTAAATGATGTGTGAATAAATAAAATGTGGTATATCCTTCAATGGATTATTACTTAGCCATAAAAGGAATGAAATACTGATACATGCTGCAATACAGACGATCCTTGAAAACATCCCAAGCTAAGCCAAAGAAACCAGTTACAAAAGTTACGAAAGGCTACAGGTTGTACAATTCTATGTGTATGACATTTCCACACTAGGCAAATCCACAGGGAGAGAAAGTATTTTAGTGGTTTCCTGGGAGTGTAGGGGAGAGAGAATGGAAGTTTCTTTAGAGGGTGATGAAAATATTTTGGAATTATAGCACTGATACTTGCACAACTTGATGAAAATACTAAAAACTATCTGTACACTTTAAAACTGATTTTTATGGCATGTGAATCTCATTTGAAAAGTCAATAGCAGTCTAAATCATCTCATTTTTCCAGGATAGATCAATAAATCTGATGTATTTCTGAGGCATGTTGGACAGAGAAATCTGTGTGATCTGAATCTTAATGACACAGTACTCTGTGGGGCTCAGAAAGCTGCATCTCTGAATGTGGCATTGACTCTGTCTTTTTTGCAACTAACTGTGCTCTTCTCTCCCCCACTGCTAACCTCTGGGGACTGCAGGACCCAGCAGAAGGGCACGAAGCAGTCTTTCCCAGTCCAGGTTCCCCATGGGGGAGGCCTGGCAATTTTCTCTATTCAAGGGGAAAGTTTCTTGTGTCAAACTCATCCATTAAGAGTGACTCAGTCAAGGATGATCCTAAGGCCCATCTTTCTTTCTGTATTTGGGTGAACAGGGCAAGAGCCTTCTGATAGAGGGCTAAGAGACCTCCCATCTATGGAGTCATTTGCAATAAAAATGGGTAAAATCAGACAAAAAGATGAATTTCTCATTTGCATCCCACAGAGGCAAACAGGAAATCCTTCTGATGGCTATCTAGCTAACATGTTTTAGCTTAGTGATGACTCACCCTCCATTCTCTGGTGTATTTCTAGCAAGCACCCTAACCACAGCCTAAGTCCATGAGGGCTTCCAGGTCTTGATGATTCCCTGTTATCCCCTTCCTTCCATCTCTCAGGTTGCCTGAAATCTGACAAGGATAGACTAATAAGATATAAATGCTACAAATGGTTTGCTAGAAAAAGTGGTGACACAGGGGAAAAAAAACCAAATGCTTTCTATTACAATAAGTTGAGAATACACCCGAAAACAGGGCCTCAAAGGCAACTGAAAAAAAAATGTTTTAATGACCTATGTTAAGACCAGAAAATACTTTTATATTTTTTTATTTAATTTATTTTAATTGGAGGCTAATTACAATATTGTATTGGTTTTGCCATACATGAGCATGAATCCACCATGGGAATACATGTGTTCCCCATCCTGAACCCCCCTCCCACCTCCCTCCCCGTACCATCCCTCTGGGTCATCCCAGTGCACCAGCCCCAAGCATCCTGTATCCTGCATCGAACCTGGACTGGCGATTCTTTTCACATATGATATTATACATGTTTCAGTGCCATTCTCCCAAGTCATCCCACCCTCTCCCTCTCCCACAGAATCCAAAAGACTGTTCTGTACATCTGTGTCTCTTTTGCTGTCTCCGTATACAGGGTTATTGTTACCATCTTTCTAAATTCCATATATATGCGTTAGTATACTGTATTTGTGTTTTTCCTTCTGGCTTACTTCACTCTGAATAATAGGCTCCAGTTTCAGCCACATCATTAGGACTGATTCAAATGTATTCTTTTTAATGGCTGAGTAATATTCCATTGTGTATACGTACCACGGCTTTCTGACCCATTCATCTGCTGATGGACATCTAGGTTACTTCCATGTCCTGGCTATTATAAACAGTGCTGCAATGAACATTGGGGTACACGTGTCTCTTTCAATTCTGGTTTCCTCAGTGTGTATGCCCAGCAGTGGGATTGCTGGGTGATAAGGCAGTTCTATTTCCAGTTTTTTAAGGAATCTCCACACTGTTCTCCATAGTGGCTGTACTAGTTTGCATTCCCACCAACAGTGTAAGAGGGTTTTACACCTCCAGCATTTATTGCTTGTTGACTTTTGGATCGCAGCCATTCTGACTGGCATGAAATGGTACCTCATTGTGGTTTTGATTTGTATTTCTCTAATAATGAGTGATGTTAGCATCTTGTCGTGTGTTTGTTAGCCATCTGTATGTCTTCGTTGGAGAAATGTCTCTATACAGATCAATGGAACAAAATAGAAAGCCCAGAGATAAATCCACGCACCTATGGACACCTTATCTTTGACAAAGGAGGCAAGAATATACAATGGAGAAAAGACAATCTCTTTAACAAGTGGTGCTGGGAAAACTGGTCAACCACTTGTAAAAGAATGAAACTAGAACACTTTCTAACACCATACACAAAAATAAACTCAAAATGGATTAAAGATCTAAGCGTAAGACCAGAAACTATAAAACTCCTAGAGAACATAGGCAAAACACTCTCCGGCAAAAATCACAGCAGGATCCTCTATGACCCACCTCCCAGAATAGTGGAAATAAAAGCAAAAATAAACAAATGGGACCTAATTAAAATTAAAAGTTTCTGCACAACAAAGGAAACTATAAGCAAGGTGAAAAGACAGCCTGCAGAATGGGAGAAAATAATAGCAAATGAAGCAACTGACAAACAACTAATTTCAAAAATATATAAGCAACTCCTGCAGCTCAATTCCAGAAAAATAAATGACCCAATCAAAAAATGGGCCAAAGAACTAAGTAATTACTTTTGAAAGAATTCTAAGCTCCTATCATTTAAAAAAAATTCTTAATTGGAGTGTAATTGCTTTACAATGTTGTGATGGTTTTTTCCATAGAACAATGTGATAGCTCAATGGGTAAAGAATCTTCCTGCAATACAGGAGACACAGAAGAGATGGTTTCAATCCCTGGGACAGGAAGACCCCCTGGAGGAGGAAATGGCAACCTACTCCAGTATCCTTGCCTGAAAAATTCCATGGACAGGGTCACAAAGAGTTAGACACGACTGAGTGACTAAACAGAAATCAGCCATAAGTATAAAAGCAGAGACATCACTTTGCCAACAAAGGTCTGTATAGTCAAAGCTATGGTTTTTCCAGTAGTCATGTATGGATGTGAGAGTTGGACCATAAACAAGGCTGAGTGCCTAAGAACTGATGCTTTCAAACTGTGGTGCTAGAGAAGACTCATCAAAGTCCCTTGGACAACAAGGAGATCAAACCAGTCAATCCGAAAGGAAACCAGTCCTGAATATTCATTGGAAGGGCTGATGCTAAAGTTGAAGTTCCCATACTTTGGCCACCTGATGTGAAGAGCTGACTCACTGGAAAAGACCCTGATGCTGGGAAAGATTGAGGGTGAGAGAAGAGGGTGACAGAGGATGAGATGATTAGATAGCATCACCAACTCAGTGGAGATGAGTTTTCACAAACTCTAGGAAATAGTGAAGGACAGGGAAGCCTGGCATGCTGCAGTCTATAGGGTAGCAGAGTTGGACACAACTTAATGACTAAACAACAACAACAATACATATATATATCCCTTCTCTCTTGAGCCTCCCTCCCCCCTTTCCCATCCAACCCCTCTAGGTCATCACAGAGCACCGGGCTGGGCTCCCTGTGTTATACAGCATAAACTGCTATCATTTTTTATAAAATGATAATTTAAACAGTTAATTGTATAGAGGTTTTTTTTTTTTTTAAATGACCCCTCCTCCAATATCTAAAAATATCTTACTTTCTAGAGCCACTAACTGAGAGCCACTTCTGATCCAGCTGGTCCAGTTGCACCTGAATTCCTCTTTCTGGCTGTTTTTTCCTATTCTTAGGCTGACAGTGATGAATAATAATAGTAGGACTAAGCCAACCTTGTTCCGCATTGGGAAATGAAGAATTGGACCAGAGTAAAGACAGCCAGTGATTGCAAACAGAAAGAGGCAGAAGCTGGAACACGGCTGTACAATGACCTGGAAAGCACTTTAATATTCTGATGCTCAGGTTACATCCTCAACCTGTTAAATCAGAATTTCTGTGCATGGAATCCAAGCATCAGTGTTTTCCAAAAGCAAACTAGATGTCCTCAGACAAAGGAATGGATAAAAAGAGATGTGGTACTTATGGCTGCTAGAGGAAAGGGTGTGGGGAAGGGATAGTTAGGGAGTTTGGGATGGATAGATACACACTGCTATATAAAACTGATAAGCAACAAAGACCTACTATATAGCACAGGGAACACTGCTCAATGTTACATGGCAGCCTAGATGGGAGGGGAATTTGGGGAAGAATAGATAATGTATACATAAGGCTGAGTCTCTTAGCTTTTTACCTGAAACTATCGCTGCAACTATCATAACATTGTTAATTGGCTATACCTCAGTACAAAATAAAAAGGCTTAAAAAAAAACTGTTCCAATGAATACTGGGCTAGAGGAAAGAGACAGATGATCCTAACATTTCTAACTCAAGTTCAGTTCAGTTCAGTCACTCAGTCATGTCCAACTCTTTGCGACCCCATGAATCACAGCACGCCAGGCCACCCTGTCCATCACCAACTCCCGGAGTTCACCCAGACTCACGTCCATCGAGTCAGTGATGCCATCCAGCCATCTCCTCCTCTGTCGTCCCCTTCTCCTCCTGCCCCCAATCCGTCCCAGCATCAGAGTCTTTTCCAGTGAGTCAACTGGGTATTGTTTTTGCTTTGGCTCCATCCCTTCATTCTTTCTGGAGTTATTTCTCCACTGATCTCCAGTAGCATATTGGGCACCTACTGACCTGGGGAGTTCCTCTTTCAGTATCCTACCATTTTGCCTTTTCATACTGTTCATGGGCAGTTTGATTCCATGCAATTATTCGAGAACCCTAAGCTCTCAGCTCCGCTACCATCTTCAAGCAAAGAGTAAAACCGTTCTTCCAGCTGTATTCCATTCTCTCAGCTGTAATTCCTCCTTTTGACATTTTCCCCAATTAAGATACCTTTGAGGTTCAAGTTAATTTGGTTTTATCTTATATGTATCTATTGCACAGGTGTTGTAAACAGGGGTTTTCTCTAATCATTGTCATTCTCTATCTCATTCCTCACCTACACTCTACGCCTAAAGGCTAGAGATTCTCAAAGCATGATTTCTAGACCTCGAGCATCAGTATTACCTGGAAATGCACAGAAATGTTGGTTCCTGGGACCCACCTGCTGAACCAGAAATTCTAGGGGTGGAGTCCAGTAGTCTGTGTTTTAACAAACTTGCAGGTGATGCTGACGCATGCTAGAACTTGAAAACCATTGCTCTGGCAAGAAGCACTGGATTAAGCCTGCTGTGAAGCTCAAAGCCAACCAGTCAGCATAGAGCCTTTAGAAGAGGTACAGAGAACCTGGAGGCAATGTTATGACAGGACACAGAAGCTGCCTTGAGGCTAAATAATTAGAGCAACATAAGCATTGTTAGCATCAGGGGGCTAAAGGGACCATGACCCTTAAGTGTCTTTCTGCTTTGCTTTCCACCAACCTCTTCTATCTCCTCTGTATCCATGGATTTTCCTTCAGTTAAACAGCTATCTGTTGGAGATATATGTGTTCCAATTTTGAACATATGTCCTCTCAAAGGCAGCAGCTCTCTGCCTTAAGTCTTCCAAAATATGAATGTACACAGCGCTTGTAATTTCATTACCCGGGAGCCAAATAAAAAGGCACAATTCATGGAAAGAACAAGGAGCTTGGCTTCAGTCCCAGACACTTAACTCATCAATAAATATTTATTTATTCTATGAGGACAATATTATGATAGTTCTTGTTAACAACTGGTCTAACATTCACTTGGGGAGCTTATTTTTATTTTTACATGTTTGCATGGTGGCCTAATATACCTTGTTCTGGCTCTCACCTTCTTCCCATCTACTTGCTACACAGAAGCCAAAAGATTCTTTCAAAAAGAATATCTCATTGTATTACATAATTCCTTCCTTAAAACTCTCTTAATAACTTTAAATGTGCTTGAAATAAACCCTAAATTTATTTCAAAAGCCTGCAAGTCTTCAGGGTCCCCTGTACCTTCTTGCTTCTTCTGCCACTATCTTCCCTTTCAAGGCACTATCCTCTGGTCACCGTGGTCTTGCTTTTCCTCAACAAGTCAGTCTCCTTCTCACCACAGTGTCTTTGCACTTGCTGCTCACTTGCCTAGAAAGGTCCTCTCCGTATTTTCACATGGTTTTTGTGGCTCAGATGGTAAAGAATCCACGTGCAATGCAGGAGACCCAGGTTTGATCCCTGGGTTGGGAAGATCCCCTGGAGATGAGAACGACTACCCACTCCAGTATTCTTGCCTGGAGAATCCTATGGACAGAGGAGCTTTGTGGGCTACAGTCCATGGGGGTCACAAAGAGTTGGATATGACTGAGTGACTTTCACTTTCTCTGTTTATTTAGGTCTCAAGTCAAACATGGAGAAGGCAATGGCACCCCACTCCAGTAATCTTGCCTGGAAAATCCCATGGATGGAGGAGCCTGGTAGGCTCCAGTCCATGGGGTCGCTAAGAGTCAGACATGACTGAGTGACTTCACTTTCACTTTTCACTTTCATCCATTGGAGAAGGAAATGGCAACCCACTCCAGTGTTCTTGCCTTGAGAATCCCAGGGATGGGGGAGCCTGGTGGGCTGCCGTCTATGGGGTCGCACAGAGTCGGAAACGACTGAAGTGACTTAGCAGCAGCAGCAGCAGCAAGTCAAACATTAACTTTTGCAGGAAACATGAGCACATACTCAGTTAGCAATCCTTACACTGCTGCTGTTATACTCTTTATGTAGCATTTAAAACTAGCTAAGCACATGTATCAATGTATATATCTATCCATTCACTTTTCTGCATGTTGTTTCTTAAGGACTTCGTTTTTCTTCTGTTACCTCTCATCTAGAATCTAAGTTCCCAAAAAACAGGGGAATTTTTTGTTTTGTTCATTCCTGTATTTCTAGATGTAATAGGATAATAAACATTTTATGAATATATAAAAGTGAATAAATGCATATGCCATAAAATATTTTGAAGAATAATAGTATATAAAGTTTTCCTTAAAAAAACTAATCATTTATAAGGTGCTAGTAAACCTGAATCATTAGCTAGTATCATGTTATAAAATCTGAATTAGTTAGGGGTGTTACAGAAACCAGTACTTGAGAAACCAAGCACCACACTCTGAGAGTTAGAGAACTCTAACTTTTTTTTACGCTGGTGGGCCCAAAGGAGTTAACACTCCAAACTCTGAGTCCTGAACAAAGGGATTACAGAGTTTTTATAGACAGGCTGTAGTGGGCAGCACTAGCTGTTAATAGGCTGGGTTTCTCACGCATGGGAATAGCAGTCAAGATGGAGAGGGGGATGCCTGGCCTGGACATGCATGATTAAGCAGGTTTGCAGGGGCTGGGCAATTGCGAAGAGCGGGACAAGGTGAGTGAGATAAACTCCAGTTCCTAGTATTACAAGTCCCCACTTTCTGAGACTACCTGACCTACGTGATCTAGACTTTGCAAGGGGCAAGCTGAGTTACAGAGGCAGAAGGAGAAGGAAGTTATGTAAAATTTTAACTTCTTCTCTTCAGGGGAAGTCTAGACATATTTTTAATATAGAATATTGGTGTGCAAAGGGGTATTAAAAATTTATTATCCTTTCACAGAGCAGGAATGTTTCCAACCATCAAATAGAAAAAAAATCTTTTTGAAGAAAAGTATCAACCACTTCCTTTTGCTCACTGTGAAGTCTTTGGACCCTGGAATGTAGTATGACAGGTGATTCAAATTTAGATAATATCTCCCCCACCTTCCATAGAAGGCTAATTTGCAAACCATATTCATATTCTCTAATAAGTAAGTGTAACCCAATAAGCAAGAAGATTTACTTGGCTCATGCAGTGGGCTTATCTTTAAGGTAAAAGAGAAAAACACAGTGAGTTTCCAAGTGCAATTTTCATTAAAAAAATCTGTGTCAGAAATAAATGGTTTGAAGGCAGAGGTTCCAGGTTTCGAGAGCCAGTGCTATGTAAGTCACCCAGTGCAGAGACCCCTGCAATATTCTGTAATATCCATGACAGCTTATCCTTGATCATCTCCAGCCTATTACTTCACTAGACAACCCAATCCACAATTGAAAAGTTTGAATTATAATTCTTTTCAAACATGTCTTTAAATCCGCCTCTAAATCTTTCCTATCTGCCTGCTATATAGGTCAACACAAATGAGTCTGTCCCCTTTCCCACATGACATTCCTTCAAACATGAAACCATATGCATTCTTCCTTTTTCTCTTTCCAGATCAAGTTTTCTCATTAGTCATTAGCTGTTTCTTCTGTGCATTGTTTCCAAGACCCTATCATTATCGTTCTATTCCTTTATATATGCTCCAACTGATCAATGTGTGTGCTTGTGTGATCAGCTGTGTCCAACTCTTTGTGACCCTATGGACTATAGCCTACCAGGTTCCTCTATTCATGGAATTTTCCAGGCAAGAATACTGGAGTGGGTTGCCATTTCCTCCTCCAGGGGATCTTCCAGACCCAGGGATCAAACCTGTGTCTCCTGCATTGGCAGGCAGATTCTTTACCACTGTACCACCTGGGATGCCCCCAATTGATCAATATCCCTCTTAAAATGTAAATTCCAGAGGGAAACCGAACATTTAACAAATGGCTTGACTGTTTCACGGTATACAATGCTGTCGTTCTCCTTAGTTTGGTCCTGTGCCCAGAATAAGACAGTTAGGGTTTTGACAGCTTTGTCACAGTTGACTCATATTTAGAACATATGGATTAAGACTCACTTTAGTGTTGTCCTAAATCCTCTGCCAAGTTTTACAGAAGGGTACACAATGACCAGGGATAATTAGGTTAACTTGGGGTTTTCTAGACTTTCAAGGATTTCAGTTTAGTTACCAATAAAGGCAAGAATTCCTTCTTACTTGATGTACTTTCTAGGTGGGTTTAACATTTAATCATCTATTCTGGTTCTTTGACTTTGATGGCTCTTTATCAGAAAATCTTGTTATAATATTCTGGCCCTCAAAAAGAGGTTTCCAGGAACAAAGAGCAGGGAACCTGAAGGCAGCTTGTCAAACCTCTCATTTCTTTCCAGGTACAAACTCAAATGCTAACCCACAAGTCTCCCTGGTCAGTTGCTAATTTGTCTGCTTATCTTTTTTTCCATCTAAACAATAGCCACACTTTAATAAAGGGTTAAATACAGTGCAGCAACAGCAGAACTGTGATTCCAGATGGCCGAAACATTTCCTGCCAAGACCTTGGGAATTGTTTCTTCTCTCGTTCTCACAAATGCTGACTTTCTGACCTCCAAGGCATGCCCTAAGGTTTGTGTTTTTCAGTATTCACCCCAAAGTATGAGGTGATCTAATCTAACTAGGTCCTTCCTGGCTTGTTTTAAACTTGCTACTGGCAAGTAGAATGGAACAGTGTGAAATTAAGACAGAAACATTCCTGATTTAGGAATTTACCGTGATTATCACACTTTATGATCTAAGGCATTTATAATCCTGATTTTTTTTTTTTTTTTGGACATCTTGAGTATGCTACTGTCTATGCACAGGGGCTGCAATCACTAAGCAAGTGTCCAGTGAATGAAGTAACTAGCATTACAGGCTTTCCTGTAGGTTTCCCATATGCAGCTAGATGCACAAGATATTCAACATCTGTCACTGACCAAATGGACCATTACTCTCTTAGCTTAACAAATTCCCGGTGGGGCTAGGCAGAGAACCATTATGACAAAGTCATTATCTCTTTTTTCTCTCTGAAGTCTGCTTTCCCTGGTTCTGAACCCCCGTCTTCCCTTCCCAAGACTCAATACCTTCAGTCATCCATTTAGTTGTCCACAGCCCTTACTGAAAGACTGCACTCAGACTTGCATTTTGTAGCATTACCTATAGTTCCCTCCAAAAAACAAACACCCAAATCCAGGTCTGTCCTCTGCCCCTTATTCTCAAAGCCCCAAAGTATGTCTAGAAAATTAACCCAAGAAATCTAGTGTGTAAAGATAGGAATAATATTGAGAGTTTTTTAGCCTAGTGGTTAAGCTTAGTAGCTTTCAGAGACAAACTGCCTGGTTTGGAGGCCAGCTCTACCAACTAATGGTGAAACCAGGGGCAAGTTATTTAACTTTTCTGTGCCTTAATTTTTCTCATTTGTACACCAGGGCTAATAGCATCTACTTCATAGGGTTTTAAGTAGTATTTAGTTTATGCAAAAATTTTAAATATCTGGCACATAATACATACTCAGTAAACACTATCTATTACTTCTTCCAGTCAGTTTCAGTTCCATACTTGAGAGGTTTTTGTTCAGAGGGGTAACAGTAACCACTGCTTTGGGGGAATTTTAGAATCCAGAAAAACATACTGGTACCCTTCAAACTGGGGCTTCCCAGGTGGTGCCAGTGGTAGAGAACCCGCCTGCCAACACAGGAGGTGCAAGAGATGCAAGTTCCATCCCCTGGAGGAGGGCTTGGCAACCCACTCCAGTATTCTTGCCTGGAGAATCCCATGGACAGAGGAGTCTGGTGGGCCACAGTCCATAGGGTTACAAAGAGTTGGACATGACTGAAGCAACTTATACACACACACTTCAAATGACGTTAATTAGGTACTCAGCTATCTTTAGGAATAAAGACAACCCATATGACCCAAAATACCATGATTTTCCTGTATACAGGCATGGGCACTGAAGTAGTGGGATTCAAAGTGTTGCCTAGATTCTGATGGTATCTGAAAACTTTCTGAGCATATGCAGATGTACATGGTTTCAAAGCACTAATTTATTCTCAGCTTCCATAAAATGCTTATGAAAAAAGCATAGTTTTTTTTCTTTCCCATCTACCTCTTCATAATAACTTTGTCCACTTTGCAAAAGAAAGAACCACCCATTATCCATCCACAAGTTTCTTTGGCTCATTGCTCCAGAGTATAAAAGACTACTGGGTGACAAACAAAGAGACATTTGAAAATAGTGATGCTGGTGTTGAGAAAGCAAATGACTCTGTTTATGATGGATCTGTTGCAAGTTGGATGGTTTTCAGCTTGTTGAGTTTTTCAAAATTGGAGGAAGACTTAACCAATCTGTCAGCTGATAGATCACTAAATAGTTTATTTTAGTATATATGCTGCTGAAGAGAGCATAATAAACTGTTTATTTAATGTCCTGATATAAACATTGGCATTTAACACAAAAGGAGGATTATTAATTGAATGACATTTCTACATAACCACGTAAACAGGATTTCCCAGTGCTTATACATTTACAAACAAAAAAATAAGAGTAAATTGATGAACTTTGTCTCATTCTAGTACTGAGAAATCTGTCTATGAACAGAATATCTGAAACAATTGGATAAAAAACTCCCATTTACTTTTTTTTTAAGTGCATGCTAAGTCTCTTCAGTCATGTCTGACTATTTGCAACTCTATGGACTATAGCCTGCCAGGTTTCCCTGTCCATGAAATCCTCCAGGTAAGAATACTAAAGTGGGTTGCCATTTCCTTCTCAGGGGATCTTCCCAGCCCAGGGATCAAACACACATCTCTTATGTCTCTTGCATTGGCAGATGGGTTCTTTACCACTAAAGTCACCTGGGAAGCCCTTTTAAAAAGTAAAAATGTTCAAAATTTTGTCCAATTACATTGCATCCCACATGTTGTATATTCATGTTTCAACCATTCTGTACTAATAAACTGCATGGTAAGTATAGGAAAGTTTTTAAATAGTGAAATTTCCATTTATATACATCTATTTGCTACAAAAACAAATGATTGGGTAATCAATGAGAGACCTTCAAAGCTAAAATAGGTTATATGAGGATAAAACAGTGAGAAAGGAAGTATTAATTCAAAGATAATTATAAAACTTTCATGTATTATAGAACATGATCATCTATTTCAATGTGGGTGACAGTATCAAACCACTATGGTATTTAGATTTCACTGAATATACTTAGAAGAATGAATTCACAGTTTAATTATAAGTAATGCTTCCTAGGTTGCACAGCGGTAAAAAATCCAGGAGGATTCTGACAGTGCAGGAGCCACAAGAGACACAGGTTTGATCTCAGGGTTGGAAAGATCCCCTGGAGAAGGAAATGGCAACCTGATCCAGCATTCTTGCCTGAGAAATTCCATGGACAGAGGAGCCTGGCAGGCTATAGTCCATGGTGTCACAAAGAGTAGGACATGGCAGAGTAACTGAGCACTTCACGCCAATATTTATAGGGCACTGGAAATTTCATACTCAGCAATTATTTAAATTTAAATGAAGAATTTTATCTGGTAATTTAAGAGTGTGAGAGGTAACTACATGGCTCTAGATCATTTTACAAAGGTCTTTTAGAGATTATGTAAGCAAAGTCTTTGAAAACATCACACTTAAGCATCCTATCTTTTAGTACATTAGGACCAGCATTTGTCATGCTGAGGCCTAACTAGTGGTCAGAATTTAGGGTTGCCAGATCTCCTAGGAAAAAACTCCATCTGTTATCTGTGTGTGTGTATGTGTGTGTACCTCGTAAAGAATGCTAAATAACAAACATCTTCTTGATGTCTTTGTATCTGCCCTGCTTACTGGAGGCTGATATCATTGCCCTAAGATTAGTCTTAGGTACAGTTCAACACTGCAAATCTGGAACAAAGACTTGGGTTCAAGTCCATTCTTCTTAAATTCTTGGGGTTTCCACTGACCCTTGAGTTAAATCACGTTCTTCTGCTTATTGACTGCTTCTTTGAAATGAGTTACTTAACCTCACTAAATCCAGCTGCTTTGTGTGTAAAGCTGATGTTATAGTGCTTAGCCCATGGGATCATAGTGAGGATTAAATAAGATCATAGAGTCACAGCATTGAATACTGCCTGGAAAAGAGTAAGCACTATTATTAATGTTATTTTTATAATTTTACCACCTAAAATTTTCAAAGCCACTTTACTTTTTCATTTTTATTTATACTTCTAATCAATTCCATATGGAGTTTATCATTTGTATAACACCTTCTATCTCCCTAATAAAGGGTAATAGCATTAATGGATAGGCAGATAGCATATACCTGTCTATCAGATTCAAGTTATGGGATTCAAGATCAGTAGCCATAGGACAAATTTTATGGCCCAATCTATATAATCATAGTAGACACAGCTAAAATCTTTCAGATGATCTGATTTTCTTCATTGGAAACAATCACCCTAAGATCATAGAAATGTCTAGTTGGTACTTCAGGAAAATTAACTGCTTTGAGCAAGTTTTGTAAGTTTTATTTCACCATGTTTGCATAAGCCTGGCTATTGTATCTTTCCTGGAGTAATGAGTTAAAAAGACAACACTGTTAAACTAATGTTGATAGAAAAGAAGAATTTGAATAGAATTTTTCAAATCGTATTTGTCTGGATGCAGGCTCTAGAAAGAGTCTTCAGATATCTTCACTAAGTGCTCAGGTGTCATGGTGATGGGTTTATTATCCTGCAAATAGTTTTGCTTAGTTTTTAAAAATCGTAATAATATAGTACATACAATGGATTTTAGGTAGTGTCATTCATTAATCCAGTTTAGAGAAAAGGTCACAAACGATTCTTTTGCAGGCAAAAAAATCACTTCTAATGCTAGTCTCACAAAGGATGTAGTCAAAACACTTCCCACTGGAAATTATTCATCCCTTTCAATGGTGCATTCTTCCCTTATTCATGTAGACATCCACATTAGAAACAGGTAAGTCATCCTTGACTATTCCTTCCTCCATCCAACTGTTCCTTAGGACCTAATGATTCATACTTCTAAACATGTTACCTGGAGAAGGAAATAGCAATGCATTCCAGTATTCTTGCCTGGAGAATCCCAAGGACAGAGGAGCCTGGCAGGCTATAGTCTATGGGGTCTCAAAGAGTCAGACACGACTGAATCACTATCACTCAAACATTTTAAGTTTAGGTCCTCATCTCTCTCACTTGACTTCCTAAATAGTCTTCGTACAAACGAAAACTACCTAATATGTAAACTTTAATGCTTAAAAAAGTCAAGATCTCCTTTTGCATATTCAGGATAAAGTCTAAACCCTTTAGTATTATGTTTAATATCTTCCAGGACTGGCACCTGTCTGTTTTCCTAGTCCCTTCCTCATCTCTCCCGCCTCACGTCAATACTCCATCTACACTGACCTGCTTACGTTCTCCAAATTTAAACACCCTCCCCTCAATGCACCTTCCCAGCTTCTTCAGGTAGAGAAAATCAATCCCAATCTGTCCAACCACTACACCACATTTGTATATTATTAAATTCTATGCAATTATTTGTTTCTTTCTTATTGTCTTCTCTCCTAGATTCAGAGCCATCTGCAAATACATACCATGTGCTAAAACCTTTGACTTTAACCTCAGTGCCAAGTATAATGGGAGACTTAATAGATAGCTGAAGAATTAATGAATAAACAAATGTATCTTTTCTATACCTAAATTCTGTCACAAAATATTAAGGTATTTTTCTTTAGTTTCTAGTAAAAGACCTTTGGGAAAATACAGTACACTTCAGTTATGCCAAGACCAAAATTAATTTTGGTTGTGGCAGTAGTAGATCAAAATTTTAGGGGAACAGCAGGCCTCTGAGTATAGGATAAGGTAGTGGCTGCAAAAATAAACATGACAAAATCTCAAGGAGGAAATGAAACTTGGGCCATCAGAGTAAGGTCTATTTAAATAATTAACCCCATTTCCACTGAGGATTTTCTCCTACAATTCTTCTTGGCTAAAATCTTTAGGTTTTGATGTCTTGGTCTCAATATGAAGATCATTCCCTCTTAAGATAGCAGAGCATCAATCAATCTAACACAGTGTGAATTAATAAAAAAAATGATCCAGGACACAGGTGGAATGGTTGGTCTTAAATAGGGGGACAGAAAATGCATTCTTCTTAATAGGTAGGGAGGCAAGACTCTACGGGTATAAAAGGCACAGGGAGGAGAGAGATTTGGTTGGGAAGAGATGAGGAGCTTTTTATCTGATTACTCTTTATTTCTGCAGTGAAATATCAGGCACAGTCAACAGTCAAGAGGGAGCAAGAATAGAGCTGTTATAGATTTGAAGAGAGAGGAAAAGGTAAGAACTAAAGACCCAAGAAAGCAGGAGCAGACTTGCTGGTAAGTGTAGTGTGCTCGTGTCATTTAATACTCTTGAATTTCAAACATATCAGTCTGCCTAGTTATATAGTCTTTCCAACCATATTCACCACCTCAGGTGCAAACAAAAATGGGTGGAGAACTGGATTTAACCTGGTAAACATAACCAGAACCTAAAGGGGCAAGGGATTAAAAGTATATCCCAGAGGTAATTATGAGAATAAACCAATGAACTAATTTGGGTAAGGAGGGAAGACAGGCTATGAAGGAGATAATAGGCAGTGAGAAGTGGAGAGGGTGAATGGGAGAAGGATCTCTGGGGAGTAGAGGAGGGCTAGTAAGAGGAATTGAATTGGACTGAATTGAATTGATTGATTGAATTGAATTCCTCTAGTAAGAGGAATTGAACTGGAGATGTAAGAGTGGTGATCAGACAGTTTGACTAAGATTCAGTGCTTGCAAAATATTGGGTTGGAAAAACTCAAATGAACTTTTTGGCCATCCCAATACATGGTCTAGGGTATAAGTGTAGGAAGTGTCAAAAAAAAAAAAAAAAAATCAACTGAGTAGACTTTAAAGATCTTATTGGCTTTACTCAATGATTCATGAGTCAGATAGCATCCAATCTGGAAGGTAGAAAGGAGCTCCAAGGAGCTGAATAAAATGAAAGACTTTTGTAGTCAGAAGTGAGCAAGATCAAGAGAGTCATACCAGTGAAGAGTGGATTGGTTGTGGTGTGGTCACTTTCCCTTATGGGATAGGCAAGGGTCTGTCAGGCACAGGTGCTCACTAGTGCTGATCAAGAGATTCTTAATTTACTGGTTTAAGAGTCCATTTCTGAAAGAGTCAAAACTGCAAATATGTTCCATCTCAGCTTGGTAACATGGGGCTTATCATAAGTGACTCCGTCTAGGCTTCCTGTCCTGTTTTAGACAGGAGTAAATGACTGAGATGAGGTGTGGTGGAGGTTAGGAGCACAGAAAATGAGATCAAGGTACTGAAAGACCAAGTAGAAGATGGACTATTCCAGTGGATAATGAGGCATCAGAATTTTTGACAGGAGTGGGAGTGGGGAAAAACAGAAATTGAAATTTTACTGAAAAAAGGGAGAGACCTACAGCTTAGGAGATAGATGAGGATGTGCATAGACTCTAATGGTAGGTGTTTTCAGAAAACTGTTTAAAGAGAATGGTTAACAATATTTGGAAGTACTAAGAATCAAATATTCACCTCCAGCACTATGGCACAAAGGTTGGAAGAAAAAAAAATTGCCTTCACTTGCAAGGGATGTGGAAGAATTGAAATCTCTAAAGGAGACCTAGATTTTGATTAGGACAAGCTAATGAAGGAGTCAGACTTTATTTTTGGGGGGCTCCAAAATCACTGCGGATGGTGACTGCAGCCATGAAATTAAAAGATGCTTACTCCTTGAAAGAAAAGTTATGACCAACCTAGATAGCATATTCAAAAGCAGAGACATTACTTTGCCAACAAAGGTCCATCTAGTCAAGGCTTTGGTTTTTCCTGTGGTCATGTATGGATGTGAGAGTTGGACTGTGAAGAAGGCTGAGCGCCGAAGAATTGATGCTTTTGAACTGTGGTGTTGGAGAAGACTCTTGAGAGTCCCTTGGACTGCAAGGAGATCCAACCAGTCCATTCTGAAGGAGATCAGCCCTAGGATTTCTTTGGAAGGAATGATGCTAAAGCTGAAACTCCACTACTTTGGCCACCTCATGCAAAGAGTTGACTCATTGGAAAAGACTCTGATGCTGGGAGGGATTGGGGGCAGGAGGAGAAGGGGACGACAGAGGATGAGATGGCTAGATGGCATCATTGACTCGATGGACATGAGACTGAGTGAACTCCGGGAGTTGGTGATGGACAGGGAGGCCTGGCGTGCTGGGATTCATGGGGTCACAAAGAGTCGGACATGACTGAGTGACTGAACTGAACTGAATGAAGGAGTAATGGAAAAAGGAGACTTTGTTGAGGCTTGACTGTGAGAACATAGTCCAAAAGAAGGGTTTGGGGAATCTGACTGAGAGGTTTGGAGAAGGAGTTCAAGCAGGGAATATGGAACAACGTGAGGAGAGGTGGAATAACATGAAGGCAAGCCCTAAAGACTCTTTGGTGAAGAAGAACACTCAGTTCTGACCACAGTGCCTTCCTGCATTTAGTCCTCAGGCCATGTGTAGTGGCGAGGTGAAGAGAAGTATTGAGCACGGAGCTAGGAAGACTGGGGGTGTGGGAGGGGTCCTCTCAACAGAGTGGTGTAGAGCTCTTTGCGCTGCCCTTCTCTCCTGCCATGGGATAACTGCAGAGGTTTAAAAGGAACTCTTCAGGCTTGCTTTCTCTCAACTAGATGCTAGCCAGTAATTGGTTCTATTCATTTACCAATTACTCCCGGGTGCCTACAACATACAGGGCACAGTTTTAGATTCTAGGTAAACAAACACTGCCTCTGTCCTCCTGGACTTTACAGTTTAGTGGAAGACAGACATTTAAAGTAAACAAATCTACAAACACTGAATGCCAGAGAGGGTGTGGAGAGAAGGGAATCCTCCTACACTGTTTATGGGAATATAAATTGATACAGCCACTATGGAGAACAGTATGGAGGTTCCTTAAAAAAAAAAAAAAAAACTGAAAATAGAGCTACCATATGATCCAGCAATCCCACTCTGGGGCAAATATCTTGAGAAAACCGTAATTCAAAAAGAGATGTGTATCCCAATATTCATTGTAGCACTTTATAATAACCAGGATATAGAAGTAACCTAAATGTCCATTAATGGAGGAATTGGATAAAGGAGATATGGTACATATATATAATGGAATATTACTCAGCCATAAAAAGAACAAAGTAATGTCATCTGCAGCCACATGGATGAACCTAGAGTCATACTGAGTAAAGTAAGTCAGATAGAGAAAGACAAATATATGCCATCACTTATAGGTGGAATCTTAAAAGATGGTACAAATGAGCCTGTATACAGAAGAAAAACAGAGTTATAGATGTACAAATCAAACTTATGGTTACCAAGGGAGAGGGGAGGGGGCGGGATTGGGATTGACATATACACATCACTATATATAAAATAGATACCTAATAAGGACCTGCTGTGTAGCACAGCGAACTCTACTCAGTCCTCTGTAATTAGTTATATGGGAATAGAACCTAAAAGAGAGTGGATATATGTATATGTATAACCCACTCCAGTACTCTTGCCTGGCAAATCCCATGGACAGAGGAGCCTGGTAGGCTGCAGTCCATGGTGTCGCTACGAGTCAGACACGACTGAGTGACTTCAATTTCACTTTTCACTTTCATGCATTGGAGAAGGAAATGGCAACCCACTCCAGTGTTCTTGCTTGGAGAATCCCAGGGATGGGGGAGCCTGGTGGGCTGCTGTCTATGGGGTCGCACAGAGTCGGACACGACTGAAGTGACTTAGCATTAGCATAGCTGGTTCACTTTGCTGTACAGCAGAAACTAACATATTATGAATCAACCATACCCCAATAAAATTAATTTAAAAATAAATAAAGTAAACCCCAGATGGCCAATTATTTGTTCCAATGACTATAAGCCAAAGAACAAGATGCAACAAGATCATAGAATACTTTATAGCATTTGATTTTTCTGTATTCTTTTGAGTTTACCATGTTGTCTTGTCCTAAAAAAGAACTCGGAAGTAAAACTAGAGATGTATGGTTTGATTATTTTCTGAGTTAACTAAGGAGACTGTGAAGTAATGGGACTGATCCCCAGTGAGACTAAGATTACTTGTTATCTCATAATCTCTCTACATGTCACTTTTTGGCTTATATGTTATCCTTCTCTTGAATTCACTTTAAAACTGTAATTTACTAAGCACTGTCACTTAAATATGAGAAAATGTTAAATGGAAATTACTTTGGAAGAGAGATATCAGGCATGAAAGGTATGAATAAATAGGAAAGACCCAAGAACTATTTCATTTTTCTGGGTGGAGGCGGTGCTTTCTGCCGGAATATGCCTTGAGCCTACTTAGTCACAACATAAAATGTAAATCAAATATTTAGAATCACATGCCCAACTTCAGTTCTGTATTTCTCCTCTAAACTGCTTTGGGTCCCAATGACTCACTGGCAGAACATGATTAAAAAATGTTTTACTCATCAAAGAAGAATGCAGCTCTGTGGGAAGAGCATGGCTGATGGGAGAACACTTGCTAATGAGAAAATACCAGATTCTTTACACAGTTTGGGAGTTCTCAGGCAACACAGGAATGGAAGGAATTTTGCCTATCGATCTCCATCACAGGAGTGTCTTTGACAGGAGATAGGACACTTTGTAATATTTAATTAAGGTTAGGAATGTCAAGATGAGTTTAGGATAAGCTTTAAAAATTTCCCAACCTACCTACTGACTGGAAAATAGGACAACTTTTAGTATCAAGGGTGAGAAACTAGATGCATTGTTAATGCTGCTTTTCTAGATCAGCTTGGGAACTTTACTAGCAGTATTTCCTGGGAGTCTCCATGTATGGAGGAAACAAGTGAATAAACAATAAATGCAATGAACACCACCTCATCGCAAGACTGGAGACCTCTCAAGTAACCATTTGGAGAAAAGGCTAAGAAACCACCCAAAAAAGTGAAAGGGGAAGGCAAATTCTGTTCACTCAGAATTCTTCAAGCTTCTCTTTAGGTCAATGCATTCATCTACTTATCCATCCATTTAGTTATTTATTTAGCAATTATTAACTGAGCAGTTACAAAGTATCTAAGGTTCACAGGTAAATAAGACAATGTCCATGTCTTCAAGGAGCTAATTTGTAATGTAATAACAAGCCACCAGACAACTACTTGGATAATTTCCAAGTTATGTGATGCCCTGCTGAATCACCTCAGTCATGTTCGACTCTTTGTGACCCTGTGGATGGTAGCCCGCCAGGCTCTTCTGTCCATGGGATTCTCCAGGCAAGAATACTGGAGTGGGTTGTTGTGCCCACTTCCAGGGGATCTTCCCGACCCAGGATCAAACCCGCATCTCTTAGGTCTCCTACACTGGCAGGCAGGTTCTTTACCACTAGCCCCACCTGGGAAGCCCCTGCTATGTAGTAGCTGTTATGATTAACACAGATACTATGGAAATACATGATGAGGTAGGCAACCTTACCCAGTGTGGGCATTGTTTTAAGGAGGTAAGATCTATGCTGAGATGTGAAAATAAGAGGTAGGCAAAAGAGAAGGGAGAAGGAAGAAAATTCATAGAAAGGGGGATGTGTAACTTATTCTGGGTAAAATCTATACCAATTGACCTTGTGACTCAGCTCAGGTCCTCCAGGGTTCTGCAGTCCCTCAACAAGGGACTTCTTGAGGCTCTGATATCCACTCAGACCCAAAGCATTGAAGCTGAGAGAGCTAGAGGAATGTGGGGTGATGCAAAGGTTTTCAAAGATAACATAAGATAAATCTGAGACTTCCTAGATCTTTATTACACAGTAAGAGTGGGACAGGGGAGGCATTTACAAAGTCATTCTGAACAAGCAAGTATGAATTCAAAATGAACTATGAGTTGGCTAATTAACTGGTGACCTGGATCAAGGTGTGAGGCTGGAAAGTCCTGGCTGAGAGTTCCAGGCACTCCCTTTTCCTGGATTTCAGAGAATGGTGATTTGTTTTATTCTGTTTGTTAGAAAAGAAAAAAGATAAAACAGAGAGAAAACATGGCGTATGATCAACAAACATTGAAGAGCTAATCTGTTAGAGACTTATATTTGCTTGCTCTCTCTTCTATGTCATATAAGTGAAAACAATGAATGAGAGTCAAGGAGTGGTTGGTTTCAAATGAGTGCATGGAAAAGCTTGTAATAATTACAATTGCTTGAAAAAGAGATTGCTTGCTTCATTAGGTAATGGACATCACCCTGCCCCGCCCCTTGCTCACCACCATCACTAGAGGCATGGAAGCAGAGCTGGGCTAGATACACAGGCAGGTTTCCTACATTGGCCAGGGTAGGGGGTGTTGGTTTAGTACAGATTCTGAACTCAGAGTAGCACTCAACAATATGGATCTACTAAATTAGGATCTAGGGTAGGAGAAGGCAATGGCACCCCGCTCCAGTACTCTTGCCTGGAAAATCCCATGGATGGAAGAGCCTGGCTGCAGTCCATGGGGTCGCTAAGAGTCGGACACAACTGAGTGATTTCAATTTCACATTTCACTTTCATGCATTGGAGAAGGAAATGGCAACCCACTCCAGTGTTCTTGCCTGGAGAATCCCAGGGACAGGGGAGCCTGGTGGGCTGCCGTCTATGGGGTCACACAGAGTCAGACACAACTGAAGCGACTTAGCAGCAGCAGCAGCAGCAGCAGCAGGGTAGGAGAGGGGAGTCTGTAAACTTGGATTCTTCACAGGCAGCCCAAGTGATCTGATATGTAGCTCTCTAGGCACCAGAAGTCAACCTGGCATAGGTGACCACTGGTCTAAATGAGCCTGTTCTCTGTCCATGTAGAGAATGTTTGTCATTTCTTGCCCTCTCCCACAAAACCTTTCTTCTCCTATGTGCTTAGGGCCAATGGCAGACATTCATTACTTTATCAGCCTGGAGTAGAATTCTGGTTGGGAAACACTTGAGTTTTAAGGCCTTTATTCTGCTAAATTTTTACAATTTAAGATCATTTTATTAGCTCTAGCATTGAGGTAGAAAAAAATGCAGACTTGGACTGAATACACTTAGATTGGTTGGGGAATATTTCCCTGCTCTTGACAATGTTGAACTCTGAAACAGACCATGAGATATTACATCCTCAGTGTTTGGGCAAACAGGATACATGTGGGGAAGGGTTTAGGAAGGCCATTGTGAAATACAGGAATGTTTAAAAAAAAAAAAAAACCAACCTGGAAGTTCTTTTAATTCCTATGATTCTATTTTTAACTGACTAATGTTCAAAAAGAAATATTTAGAGTCAAGCCTGATTCTCGCTTCCTTGATGGAGTTACAGAAACAAATGCTTCCAATAAATGGAATAACTTTATTTTGGGGGGCTCCAAAATCACTGCAGATGGTGATTGCAGTCATGAAATTAAAAGACGCTTACTCCTTGCAAGGAAAGTTATGACCAACCTACACAGCATATTAAAAAGCAGAGACATTACTTTGTCAACAAAGATCAAGGCTATGGTTTATCCAGTAGTCACGGCTATGGTTTATAGTCAAGGCTATGATTTTTCCAGTAGTCATGTATGGATGTGAGAGTTGGACTATAAAGAAAGCTGAGCACCAAAGAATTGATGCTTTTGAACTGTGGTGTTGGAGAAGACTCTTGAGAGTCCCTTGGACTGCAAGGAAATCCAACCAGTCTATCCTAAAGGAGAGAAGTCCTGGGTGTTCATTGGAAGGACTGATGTTGAAGCTGAAATTCCAATACTTGTGGCCATCTGATGCGAAGAGCTGACTCATTTGAAAAGACCCTGATGCTGGGAAAGATTGAGGGCAGGAGGAGAAGGGGATGACAGAGGATGAGATGGTTGGATAGCATCACGACTTAGTGGACACGAGTTGGGGTAAACTCTGGGAGTTGGTGATGGACAGGGAGGCCTGGTGTGCTGCGGTTCATGGGGTCGCAAAGTGTTGGACACAACTGAGCGACTAAACTATACTGAACTGAAAGGGAATAAACATAATGTCTGGGAGAACAGTCAAGTTTGCTCTCAGACGTCCCCAGCTTCACTTCTTAATAGCTCAGTTTTCCTTTTGCAGTAATAAACCACTTCTTATCACGGATTTGACTGAGAACCCCACTGTGACATAATGGAACACCTTTCCTATGATGAAGTCACTCTCATGGGGAAGGGGTGGGTGAGGTACTTGCTTAGGAAGCCTTGTTCCTCAGTAACCAAACTCCAGTGAGAAAGGAAATTGCTTCTCTAAAGTGGATAAAGAGGCAATCTCCACTATTCAACTAAATGTACCTCCTCCAGCCTAACTCCTCACTAAGCCATTTTTCCCCCAGCTTATTTATCCTTTCTCCTCTGCAGTAGACAAAACATCATCTGAAGAAGGGTTGGGAGAAAAATACTCTTTCCTTCTGGTCTTGTTTAGATATAATGGGATCCAAAAAAACCCATTGGCTCTCTCTGTAACTTCTTTTATCCTCAATTATGAATTCCTGATAGGAAACTAAGTCAATTAATTAAGTTCCCAAGAATTTAAATGATGCATAAAACTACCTCTTTTGTTTAAAATTCAGAGAACTTCACAAAAATTTTTCAAATAGGTTCTGCATCAAAGCTACAGCAACCATTTATTGATTTACATAAAAGTAGCACTGATTTGTAAGAAATACATTAATGGTTTGGGAAAGATCAAAGTATCAATAGAATGCTATATTCTAAATCTATATCTTTGTCCCAGTGAGTAGCCTATAGAAGGAATGCTTTTATGTGATCAGGGTAATTTCTATACAAAAAGTCCCTCAAAATGTTGCCTATGAAAACTTTCTAGTGCTCCCAGGAAGGAAGGAGCATGAGTAGGTGCTTGTTTGAAATTATTCCTCCCTCTGATGGCTCACAGTATTTCTTTCTCTTTGATAACTCCCACCTAAGAGGTAGAAATGCGGCTGTGACAGCAATAATATAGTTTTAAGGTGATGAAAGACTTTATTTGCTAGAATTGTGGCAGGAACTATCCCTCTTGAAAAACTGTCTTTTGCAAGGATGGTGGGAAGTTTCACCTTTCCTGAAACAGGCTTTTCAGAAGGGGGAAGGAAGAGGCTGCTGGGTCAGACTAGCAAGGAGGAACCAAGTAGAAAATAGTACTGCTCTCAAGACACTGTAGAGAAGGGAATTTGGAGAGAAGGACTAATTCTTACTAACCACCATAAATGACACTCGGGAGCTAAGAAGACATGACCCAAAAATATTGTTGGGAGTTTACTGTATTATGTCCTACAGAGAAGTTCTCTACTGCCTTCTGTGTGCACGTGTGCTATGAAGGAAAGTTTTATGGCTCAAAATAGCCTGGAGTTAAAACTCCCCTCCAGGTCCTCCCCACCATTCTATGCAAAACAAAGAACTCTCTCACCACCAGAAAGAAAAAAAAAAAAAAAAGGACATTAAGGCTGAGCCCAGCTCCCAGCTGGTCCAGCCTCTGGCTGATCTCCAAAATTCCTTGCCCCAGCCGTTTAAGAGATAACTACTCCGAACAACCTTGGAGAAGAGGCCCCCCTTAAGACAGTAGCTTTCCACATATAAGACTATACTTACTTTTTTCTTGGGTTAGGCAGCAGCTCACTAATCTGACTGCTGCCCCTTCTCGCCTCATTAAAAGTGATCTGTAAAGTGCCAGTCTCGTTCTTTTTCTGAACCTTGCCTTCTCTAACTCCCTTACCCTACATGCTAAGTCACTTTAGTTGTGTCCAACTCTTTGCGACCTTATGGACCATAGCCTACCAGGCTTCTCCATCCACGGGATTCTCCAGGCAAGAATACTGGAGTGGATTGCCATTTGATTTTCAAGGCTTTAGAAACTGGATAATGAATTCTTAGTGAGATCTGTAAGTGACTTGGTTTAAGGTCAGACCAGCTGATCTGTTTAATACTTATTGAATAATCATTCAAATCAATTTTGTTATTGATGTTAGATCCAGGAAGGCAAACAAACATTTGAAACACTAATGCTCAACTGTTGGGTCTTACTTATAGGGGAGGCAAATCTGGGCCAGAGGTCCTGTGGAATTCTTTCTAATAGGATATTTTAAACTGACAAGCTTTTAAAACAGCACATCTTTAACTGTGACTTTTGATTTTTAGTCTTATTGCTGCTTTAAGAATGTATCTATATCCATCCATCCATACACACAAACAAAGTTATTTTTGCTCATTTTGACAAAGGAAATAAGAAGAGAGAAAAATATTTGACTCTTTGGCTAACATCCCAGACACAGTTTTTTAAAAAGCCAAAACAGAATTAAATTAGTGGCAATCAGCTACATAATTTACCTCTTTATGATTTAACCTAAAATATAATGGAAGAGAGACAAGATGTTTTAAACAAAAAGATCTATGAATATATCCATTGTATTTATATTCAAAAAGAAAAAAATAATTAAATCAACTTTATGGTAATAAAATTCAAAATAAAAATTAATGAATTAGTTTCTTCTGTGAAAAACAGTTTCACAGCTCAAATCAAGACCCCCTGTCATGATAAGGTACTAAAAGTGTTCCCATTATAATCAGAAACTGAATAAAGATAACCATTTTCAACATCATTACTGGGATCAAAATCTCAAGTAATTAGGCAAGAGAAAAAAATAAAAAACATAACAGATAAAATTACAATTTTTTATATACACATATATATATACATACCTAGAAAACATTGGGACTGATTAAAAAATATTATACTAAGAGAAATCGACATAGTGACTGATTAAATAATTCACAACAATCAGTAGTTTCTCAATACAGAGGTAAATGACAAACTATAGTGGGGAAAAGATACCATCTACGATAAAAACAAGAGAGACAAATACCTAGAAACAAACTCAACAAAAAATATGCAGGTCCTATCTAAACAAAGCTTGCAATTCTATAAGGGAACATAGAAGTCTTGAATCAATAGGAAATTATTTTCTAGAAGTAATATTCAAATGATACCAATTCTCCTTAAACTAAGGTAGAAATTCAAAGCAACCCCAATAAACATCCCAGGAAGACTATCTTTAACATGGTAAACTGATTCTAAAATTTATATGATAACAAACAAATTTATATGATAACAAAAAAGTGATACACACCAAGAATTTTTTTTCTACACCAAGAATTCCCATCCACAAAAATAATGAGAGATTAAAAGAAATATTACTAGGGATTAAAATGGTCATCAGTGTAATCCTAACACACAGAAGAATGTCAATTATATAGTAGGCCCTCTATAAATATATTGGATACGGGCATAACAGAATGAATTTCAGCCAGAATGATGAAAACTACTGGTTCTGGTAGAGTTAGGAAGATCTATGGACTGGCACAGAGAATCTAGAACCATACCAAATCCTCATGGGAAATCAGTACAACAGAAAAAGATAGTACTTGAGTCAGCAGAGAAAGATGGATTATGCAATAAATAACGTTGAGATAAACAGCCAGCCATTTAGAGAAAAGAAAATCAAGCAAAACTAGATTGCTACCTCACCCCTTATATCAAAATTCATTCCATTTGCAGAAGAAAATACAAAAGTTGATTTTATAATAGGGCAGGCCTTTTTAAGCAAAATCCAATCCAGAAACCAAAAGAAAAAGACTAAAAAGTATACATTAAAATTAAGGTTTTAAAAAAATTAAATAATACCAAACACACAAACTAATCAACGTGAAGTGAATAGAGTGGCATTATAAGCTTAGGAGAGAAGCTGGATTTTTTTATACACACATGTATATGTATATATAAAAAACTAAGGTAGAGGCAGTGAGAAAAGCAAGAAGAATAGCATAAACAATACCAAGAAAATAAATTGAGTGTAAGACATAAGGGCAAGAGTGAGGAGAAACAAAGGGTGTGCCCCAGGAAATGAGTATAAAGCATGAGTCATTAATTAATTCATTTTTGTTTTGGTTGAGAAACTCAGAACTGTATCTGGCCCTTCATAGCATAACAGTTTGGCAAACCCCATCTTTGGATGAAGTTGACTACCATGCAGCTGAAGAGGCACACACCCAGGCAAGAAGGGCCAACATGTGGCCTCCATTAGGTAAACGATTTAGTTAGACTTCAGGCCAAAGTTGCAGAAACCGCAAGAGGTTATCTTTGTGAGCATTCTCAGTGGCTGCAGTCTTTTCCAAGCATAACTCAGAGGCCAGACTAATGATGAGCTGAGATGACAAGTAGACACAGAAGGACTCAGCCCCAGCTACCCACAACCCTCCTGCAGGCTGAGTGGCATGCTTCTCATTGTTTTCCAACCCTTATCATCTGGTCACGGCACAAAAACCTTTACACAGATGTAGGTGGAATATTCTGGAGTCGTTCTAGACCACCACCAGCAGTTCTGGAATAAACATTCTCTCCCATGCTGAATGAGAATTTAGTCACCCAGGGAATATGAAAAGAGTGAGAAAAATATTCTGTCCTTTGCCCTCTGAAGTTGTTTTTTTTTTTTTTTTCAATTAAGGATTTGAGTAAAACAAGAACCAAGATTGATGAGAGGGAGCTTCCACGGAAGTTCAGGATGGGAGACACTGCCATTCAAGTTTTGGCATAAAATATGTAAACCTGCTTGCAGCTCTGGCAAATGCACTCAGTTGTGGGTGTTTGAATCTCTTTAGGCACCTGGGACAGTGGACATGGTTAGTAATTTCTTAAACTTCAAAGGGCCAGCAGAGCACAGGCTCATTTTAATCTCGTATTTGTACTTTACTTGACTATGTGGCATTTGGATCTATTCTGTGTGAAAATAATCAAGTCTGGACTCCTGAGTCTTGGCCCTTCCAACACCACCACTGGATCAAGTCAGAACAAATTCATTTTCATGAGGTACAACTCCTGGCTTAAATGAACAGTTTTGCTAATCCTCCATGAGTTACAGTTAAGACCTTTGTAGTCAATGAAAACTTTTTTTTTTTTTTTGTAGTACCATTGGTAATAAAACCCAGTGAATTCACATTCCAGTTGAGGTGATAAACCAAGAGTAGCATTCCCCTCTCCTCTGTTCTGTTTCATCCTCCTCACCACTGTCCAGGTACCACTACCATATCCCAACTGAATATATATTTTGTAACATGGATTCATGATAAAAGACCCAGTCCTGTAGTAACCCCACCAGGTGAAAGCCACAACAGAAAATCTAAATCCTGGAGATCCACTCACCACAGCAGAGACATTTTGCTAAGTATCTACAGTGACTACAGCAAATATTAAAAAAAAAAAAAAAACAATAAAAACCTTAATAATATAAGATGCTTTGTTAAATTCTGTGAGAACATTTTTATCCTTCAAGAATGAAAGTACAGTTTAAAAATCTGAAAGCTTATCAAGTTCAAGCAATTTACCTAGTTCCTTGTCCTTCCATCACAAAGTATGGCCAAACTTCTAAGTTTCTCCACAGTGAAAGAAGAGAGGAAAACTGGAAGCTGTTCCTCAGCAAGCTTTCAGGCCCATACCTGAGAAGCAGATGTGTGATGAATAATACACAGGGCTTTAAAAGTGATTATTAGGCCTTGCAGGTAGAAAAGGAAATGACAGTTTCTGAATGCTGGTGAGAAATAAATGAACCTCAGCACCAGCAGACAGTAAGTCATCCTAAGGCAGAAAGCAAAGTCAGCATTTACTTTACTCTTTTCTCATGGGTTGGCACTGGTGGTGTGGAACTCTGAGAAGATTTGCAACAACTTAGGAGCTGACATAGAAGGAACTCAACACAGGTAGTAGGCATCATGTTCGTGTATCTCACTTGAGCAGTATAGCTATGAGATGCTAAGTTGTTTCTGGCTAAGGTCAGTTTTGATTTCAATCCCAAAGAAGGGTAGTGCCAAAGAATGTTCAAATTACCATGCAATTGCACTCATTTCACATGCTAGCAAGACAATGCTCAAAATCCTTCAAGCTAGACTTTAGTAGTACGTGAACTGAAAATTTCAGGATGTACACAGTGGATTTAGAAAAGGCAGAGGAACCAGAGACCAAATTGCCAACATCCACTGGATCATAGAACAAGCAAGAGAATTCCAGAAAAACATTTACTTCTGCTTCATTGTCTATGCTAAAACCTTTGACTGTGTGAAGAGCAGCAAACTGGAAAATTCTTTGAGAGATGGGAATACCAGATCACCTTACCTGCCTCCTGAGAAACCTGTATGTAGGTAAAAAAGCAACAGAACCAGACATGGAACAACAGACTGGTTCAAAATTGGGAAAGGAGTTTGTCAAGACTATATCGGCACCCTGCTTATTTAACTTCTGTGAAGAGTACATCATGCGAAATACCAGGCTGGATGGGAATCAAGTATGCCAGGCGCTTCTTGATGAAGGTAAAAGCGAAGAGTAGAAAAGTTGGCTTAAAACTCAACATGCAGAAAACTTAAGATCATGGCATAATATCCCATCACTTCATGGCAAATAGAAGGGGAAAAAGTAGAAGCAGTGACAGATTTTGTTTTCTTGGGCTCCAAAATCACCACAGACAATGACTGCAGGCATGAAGTTAAAAGACGCTTGCTTCTTGGAAGAAAAGCTATGATAAATGTAGACAGTATATTAAAAAACAAAGACATCACTTTGCTGACAAAGGTCCATATAGTCAAAGATATGATTTTTCTAGTAGTCATGTACAGATGTGAGAGTTGGACCATAAAGAAGGCTGAATACTGAAGAAGGTGCTTTCAAACTGTGGTGCTGGAGAAGACTCTTGAGAGTCCCTTGGACAGCAAGGAGATCAAACCAGTCAATCTTAAAGAAAATCAACCCTGAACATTTATTGGAAAGACTGATGCTGAAGCTGAAGCTCCAATAATTGGCCACCTGATGTGAAGAGCCACTCTGATGCTGGGAAAGACTGAAAGCAGGAGGAGAAGGGGGTGACAGGGGATGACATGGTTGGAAGGTGTCACTGACTCAATGGACATGAATTTGAATAAACTCTTCATATCTGACTCTTCGTGACCCCATGGACCACAGCACACCAGGCCTCCCTGTCCATCACCAACTCTCAGAGTTTACTCAAACTCATGTCCATTGAGTCGGTGATGCCATCCAACCATCTCATTCTCTGTTGTCCCCTTCTCCTCCTGCCTTCAATCTTTCCCAGCATCAGGGTCTTTTCAAATGAGTCAGGTGGACAAGGTATTAGAGTTTCAGCTTGAACATCAGTCCTTCCAGTGAACACTCATGACTAATCTCCTTTAGAATGGACTGATTGGATCTCTTGCAGTCCAAGGGACTCTCAAGAGTCTTCTCCAACACCACAGTTCAAAAGCATCAATTCTTTGGCACTCAGATTTCTTTATACTTCAATTCTCACATCCATATATGACTACTGGAAAAAACATAGCTTTGACTAGACGGAACTTTGTAGGCAAAGTAATGTCTCTGCTTTTTACTATGCTGTGTAGGTTGCTCATAACTTTCCTGCCAAGGAGTAAGCGTCTTTTAATTTCATGGCTGTAGTCACCATCTGCAGTGATTTTGGAGCCCCGAAAAATAAAGTCAGCCACTGTTTCCTCTGTTTCACCATCTATTTGCCATGAAGTGATGGGACTAGATGCCATAATCTTAGTTTTCTGAATGTTGAATTTCAAGCCAACTTTTTCATACTCCTTTTTCAGTTTTATCAAGAGGCTCTTTAGTTCTTCACTTTCTGCCATAAGGGTGGTGTTATCTGCATATCTGAGGTTATTGATATTTCTCCCAGCAATCTTGATTCCAGCTTGTGCTTCATCCAGCCCAGCATTTCTCATGATATACTCTGCATATAAGTTAAATAAGCAGGGTGACAATATACAGATATACTCCTTTTCCTATTTGGAACCAGTCTGTTGTTCCATGTCCAGTTCTAACCTTTGCTTCCTGACCTGCATACAGATTTCTCAACAGGCAGGTCAGGTGGTCTGGTATTCCCAACTCTTTCAGAATTTTCCAGTTTATTGTGATCCACATAGTCAAAGGCTTTGGCATAGTCAATACAGCAAAAATAGATGTTTTTCTGGAACTCTCTTGCTTTTTTGATGATCAAGAAGATGTTGGCAATTTGATCTCTGGTTCCTCTGCCTTTCTTAAAACCAGCTTGAACATCTGGAAGTTCACGGTTCACGTACTGTCGAAGCCTGGCTTGGAGAATTTTGAGCGTTACTTTACTAGCGTGTGAGACAAGTGCAATTGTGTGGTAGTTTGAGGATTCTTTGGCATTTCCTTTCTTTGGAATTGGAATGAAAACTGACCTTTTCCAGTCCTGTGACCAATGGCTGCTGAGTTTTCCAAATTTGCTGGCATATTGAGTACAGCACTTTCACAGCATCATCTTTTAGGATTTGAAATAGCTCAACTGGAATTCCATCACCTCCACTAGCTTTGTTCATACTGATGCTTCCTAAGGCCAACTGGACTTCACATTACAGAATGTCTGGCTCTAGGTGAGTGATCACACCATTGGGATTATCTGGGTCATGAAGATCTTTTTTGCATAGTTCTTCTGTGTATTATTGCCACCTCTTCTTAATATCATCTGCTTATGTTACGTCCATACAATTTCTGACCTTTATTGAGCCCATCTTTGCATGAAATGTTCCCTTGGTATCTCTAATTTTCTTGAAGAGATCTCTAGTCTTTCCAATTCTGTTGTTTTCCTCTATTTCTTTGCATTGATTGCTGAGGAAGGCTTTTTATCTCTCCTTGCTATTCTTTGGAACTCTACATTCAGATGCTTACATCTTTCCTTTTCTCCTTTGCTTTTGGCTTCTTTTCTTTTCACAGCTATTTGTAAGGCCTCCTCAGACAGCCATTTTACTTCTTTGCATTTCTTTTTCTTGGGGATGGTCTTGATCCCTGTCTCCTGTACTATGTCACGAACCTCCGTCCATAGTTCATCAGGCACTCTGTCTATCAGATCTTGTCGCTTAAATCTATTTCTCACTCCCACTGTATAATTGTAAGGGATTTGATTTAGGTCATACTTGAATGGTCTAGTGGTTTTCCCTACTTTCTTCAATTTAAGTCTGAATTTGGCAATCACGAGTTCATGATCTGAGCCACAGTCAGCTCGCAGTCTTGTTTTTGCTAACTGTATAGAGCTTCTCCATCTTTGGCTGCAAAGGATATAATCAATCTATTTCGGTCTTGGCGATCTGGTGATGTTCATGTGTAGAGTCTTTTCTTCTGTTGTTGGAAGAGGGTGTTGGCTATGACCAGTGTGTTCTCTTGGCAAGCTCTTGTTAGCCTTTGCCCTGCTTCATTCTGTATTCCAAGGCCAAATTTGCCTGTTACTCCAGGTGTTTCTTGACTTCCTTTTTGCATTCCAGTCTCCTATAATAAAAAGGACATCTTTTTTGGGTGTTAGTTCTAAAAGGTACTGTAGGTCTTCATAGAAGCATTGAACTTCAGCTTCTTCAGCATTATTGGTTGGGGCATAGACTTGGATTACCGTGATATTGAATGGTTTGCCTTCGAAACGAACAGAGATCATTCTGTCCCTTTTGAGACTGCATCCTGGTACTGCATTTTGGACTTTTTTGTTGACTATAATGGCTACTCCATTTCTTCTAAGGGATTCTTGCCCACAGTAGTAGATATAATGGTCATCTGAGTTAAATTCACCCATTCCAGTCCATTTCAGTTCACTGATTCCTAAAATGTCGACGTTTTCTCTTGTCATCTCCCGTTTGGCCACTTCCAATTTGCCTTGATTCATGGACCTAACATAACCTTGGACGTGGGGTATCTCCTCGTGGCTGCTGCTACTGACCTTGGACGTAGGGTATCTTCTCTCTGCTGCTCACCACTCCAGTGCTGCACAGCCGCCTGGTAATGTTCAGGGAAGGATAAGTAGATTTGCATGTCTTTTTTGAACAGATGGTTGTTTTTGTTTAGTTGCTAAGTTGTATCTGACTCTTTTGCAACCCCATGGACTGAAGCCCACCAGGCTCCTCTGTCCATGGGATTTCCCAGAGAAGAATACTGGAGTGAGTTACCATTTCCTTCTCTAGGGAACCTTCCCAACCCAGGGATCAAACCTGGATTTCCTGCATTGGCAGGCGGATTCTCTACCACTGAACCACCAGGGAAGCCCTGAACAGGTGGATCCAAAATTACAGAATACACAATTGAGCACAGAAATAGTTCGCATTGATAGGGATGATGCTTCTGGTTGAGTCTCCATAACAGATACTGTTGGCGCTCTTCCCAGATTCCTTTCAGTCTTTTCTTGTGTTTCTATGCAGCCTTACCAGCTTTGTGTTCTCTTTCTTCTAGAGCCCATATATGAGATTCCCCTCAGTCCTCTAGCTACTAGAGCTGTTTTTCCTGTAAGGATAGAAAGCCAAAGTCCTGGGGAAGCAACCACTGTTAGCCCATGACTGCCCAGTGCAGGAGCAATGAAAGAACAACTCTCTTACATAACTCAGACCCCAGAGTTTCCCTTGGGATAAGACTAAGCTACTCTCTAGGGTACTTTGCCTAAAATTTTACCCTTGCTTGACTCCTTCCCCTCTCTCTATCCTATTTTCCCCAATCCCTTACTTAGAATGAAAAATCTAACCTAAGATAGCTTCTAATATGAGTAGATAAGAATCACCAGAAAAGGAGAAGTGCAGACAGTCATGCAACAGAGGCCAGTGTTAAAAATTATGTTGATACTTTGCTGTCCACCTGAAACTAACACAATATTGTTAATCAGCTATATTTCAATTTTAAAAGAAGGCATCTACATTTTAAAAACAATATGTTGCTGGGAGTTCAACATATGCAAAACTATATTGGAGTTTAAGAGATTAAAATAATATATAAGCTATACTATATTTGGCAGCGAGAAGGTCATTGAAACACCTGAAGTGTGGTTTTCATGGATTAGAACAAATTGATGCTGGAGTATAGAGAGATCTGGAGAAAATTAGCCATTAGAAATGCATAATTTACAATCAGGAAAGCACACATTAATTTTGAGGGAAAGTATTTCATCCCTATATTTGTTCTTACATTTTAGTCACAAATATGCATTGAGCATCTGCAATATATACAAAGTACTCTACTAGGCAGTTGGAACTGGGTGGAATTAGCAAATCAGATAGAACTTTAGAGTTTATTGGGGAAGACATTAAAACTAATCACTTATACAAAAGAAATGGCCAAGTACTACTTGTGGTAAGGGCCTCAAGTAATGTTTGCAAAGATCTACAAGAGCATATAACAAGAATCAGGACTTAGGCTGAGGGGTCATGAGTTAGCAACCTCAAGGTAGCAATATATAAGCTGAATCTTAAGTGTCAAAAAATTAATTGGGTGATGGATGTGAAAGGTAGCATCATTCTACATCAAGGGAATAGATAGGTAAAGCCCTCCAGGGAACAGAATAACTTTCTCCAATTTAAGAAAGATACCTAGTTTCTTCCAAACATCAGGAAAATTTCCAAAAGGACTCAATTTTTGGTGTTCTTTAAGAATTCCAAATTCTTTGATTTAAAGCATCCCTAAAGGAATATAGCTAATAGTATATAATAACTATAAATGGAGTATAACCTTTAAAAATTGTGATTCACTATACTATATACCTGTAACTAATACAATATTGTACAATATTGTTACACCAGCCAAACCTCAATTTTAAAAATTAATTTTTCAAAAGTCCATAAAATACAAAATAATAAACAATAAAGTTTTCATCCTGGGTGATTGACATTTTAGGTTTGTGCAGTTCAGCATTTAGATAAATAACCATGAAAACACCATTTAATTTCAACTCAAAGTATTTTTGCTTTTTAGAAACACTGTGAGTACCAATTCCATTAAAGGAAGCAGAAATCCACCTCCCTTTGTTCCACTTTCTTGAGCAAAGTATCTCAGGAATGTTCTAAAATACTAGGTTGGCCGTTCAGCTTTCAAATCCTGTGGACTCAAATAATATCACTTTGAGTGTGGAGCACAGTAAGGATGTGAAAAAATAAAAACCTGCTTCCAGTTCATGAAGATTTTGAATGACCCTTCACTCATCATCTGCTCAGCATTTCAGAAAGAGAAGGAATAAATGTTCTTTACGGTAGCAAAAAGGATATAGAGCCAGTCGTTCATTTAGATAGACTAAAATTGGAGTGGCATTTAAGAAGAACCCAATCCAGACTAACAATGTTAAATGAAGACATGTTATCGGATGGGTAAAAAGTCCTTAAGGGCAAGAATGGAATTCCCATGGGTATAAGAGTTATGACTTGACTAGTCTAAAAATTAATGGTGAATTTCCCTTCAGATTTTTCTCCATCAAAAGACTCATTGGTTGTGACTAAATTTCTTAATCCCTATTTCAGTTTTAATAAATAAATTTTCCCTAGCTGGAGATTAAATTATTCAAACTTGAAGGATTGGGAAGGAAAAGTAATGATCCTCAAGAATTCTTCTGAAAACCACAAAAAAGCATTTCAAAAATGAACTCGAAGCACTTCGTGCAGAGAAACAATATTTATGTTTAACAATGGCCACAAAAGAATGCATTTCTTTTAAATTAGAGGGTTATATACTTTGGCCAATCTTTAACTTTCACTTCTTAAGAATATATGAAAAGATTTTCAGAAGTTTAATTAAGTCTTAAAGGTTCACTAAAATAATTATATCAGCCCATAAAAATATTATCTCATTATATATTTTCTGGTTCAAGCTATTTTCTAGGGCTAGCATAACGTCACAGTTGAGCCAAAGTAGTCACCCTCCTTCCAAGAGGTAACCTATGACAAACATATGTATTAAATACGTTTGTACAACATATTACTTTCATAAAAGAACAATTTTCAGTTCCATTTCAAATATTACTGCCCTTGTCAGCATTTTTTAGTTTGTGTTAATTTCTAAAACTCATATACTATCATACCACTGTCAGAATACTTGAGTGAAATATCTTTAGACAATTTTGTCTTCAGTGAATCACATGAAATTGAAATTGTCTCATATAATTTAGTCATTTTCTAAAGTGGCTGCCATCTCAAATACAATTGACAAAAAACCAATTCAGCTCCATTATCTAATTTAAAAAAAAAGCTTAAACAGCAGAAAATGATTTGCTATTTGCACTGGGTTCAGTCTTCTGAAAAATTAGATGAATCATACAAAATATGAAATTACGAAAATCTTTGTCTCACAAACTATATTGCCACAGAATGAAAACATTGCCACATTTGGTTTTTAAAAAATTCTACAGCTGCTTTATGTATCTTGACACAATCAAAGACACAATGACTAACATTGTCACTGGAAGACACAAATTAATAAGTATTAGTCACTGGATCTTAAAACTGGCTAGTGTACATTCTGAAACCCATTTGAAACAAGAGAGGTTTATTTAATTTTACCACAGGAATTGTATTTAAACCTTTTGTAAGGTCAATGCTGCACCACAATTTCATCATGACATTTAATAGAAGAGAAACTAAATAACCTGATTTTGAGCTCAACACACTGGTGGTAGTGCATGGAATGTCCAGAAATTACTTCTTTCCTAATGTCAAACATATATTTTAGAGAAGACATCATTTGTTTGCTTTATAGTCCTACACGGCCAGTTCAAAATTTCAAAGCACTGTGAAAATACTTACTTGTATTTAAAAATTCATTTCAAATGACTTCCACATTCATGAATCTGAGGTGTGTGTTGTTGGGGGGAGGGGGGTGGGTATGTGCACACTCAATTGTGTCAGACTTTTTGCGACTCCATGGACTTAGCCTGGCAGGCTCCTCTGTCCATGGGATTTTTCAGACAAGAATACTGGAGTGGGTTGCCATTTCCTCCTTCAGGGGATCTTCCCGACCCAGGTATTGAACCTGAGTCTCCTGCCTGTGCCTCTTGCACTGGCAGGCAGATTCTTTATCACTAGAGCCACCTGGGAAGCTGTACATACCTTATAACACACACACACACACAATAAACAGATATAACTGAGTTGATAGTTCCAGATCTAGATATGAAATCTCATTCAAAATAAAATCCTTTCATTATTTTCTTTTCCCTAAGTTTATTGTGATCTAAGTTGATGCAATTGTGTAGAATGCTGTTACATGAGAATAGATAATTCAGAATAAAAAAAAAATGAACACTGAATTTTATTCAGATTCCATACTTAATTCATGTATTATTAAGTATTCAGGGTTTTTTTTTTACATCAGAAGTAGACTTTTAGAAAAATTCAGCACCACCAGAGCTTTGCTTTATCTATGAAAACTATGTTAAAGTAAAAAAACTAGAATCCCAACTGTCAACTTTCAGTCATTAACACAAATGAATCTACATATAATTAGCCTCTGCTTAAAATCTCAAGTCCTTTGATTTATGTATTGCACCCTCTTCTCAATACTGTGGTTCAATCAGAACTTCTAACAAATAGGAAAACTAAGTTTCATCTTTTTGATTCATATACCTTACTTTCTAAGGCTTTCTTGAGCAAGGATACAAATTTAAAAGTCTCCAAACCATGGAGAAGAGAACAAATATTTTAAAGACTTTCTAACAGAAACAATTCAAAAGAGTTAGCTCTTGATTGTCTAGTTTGTGGTGGGCAGGGTTCCCTTGCTTTTCCCCCACTCCTATAATAAATGACTGGGAAAATTCTGATGGAAGAGAGTACTGATAAATAGTCACAATAAGAAGTAAATATGACTTCAGAGTTTCATTGATTCATATTAAAGCATCCTCATTTTATATCTTATAGACCCTGAAAGAAAGTGAAAGTGAATTCACTCAGTCATGTCCAGCTCTTTGTGACCCCATGGACTGCAGACTACCAGGCTCCTCCGTCCATGGGATTTTCCAGGCAAGAGTACTGGAGTGGGTTGCCATTTCCTTCTCCAGGAGATCTTCCCAACCCAGGGATTGAACCCAGATCTCCCACACTGTAGGCAGACGCTTTACCATCTGAGCCACCAGGGAAGTCCATCTTATAGACACTAAAGCATCCTTAATGAACCCTACACTAATTTCAGAGATTCTGATATGCAAGTGTCATGTGCACACTAATAGCTCATTTAATTAGTAGAAGGGAATAACTTTTTATGTAGTTATAAACTCCTTGAAGAATCCAGTAACTGAGTGTTATTTGGGTCAGATAGTATAAAAATACAACTTGAGAGAAGGAAGGAGTAAGAGAGTTCTAGAGTGAAGAAAGCCAGGACTCATCAAGGCTACCTACAGGTAAGTTAAAGAGTCAGGGGTGCCTTGATGAAGAGGGTCCAAAGGGGAAGTAGAAAGTCACATCTGATTAAAAAAGGAAAAAATGCTTCAAAGACAAAATGGAGATGATCTGACCTATTGACTTAATGGAATGAGGAAAGAAGAGGAGTGAGGGTGATTCCAGGGTTTTCAACTTAGATAATGGAGATAATGAGGAGACTAGAAACAGAGAAAGAGTGTAAGATGAGAAACAGGACTTTTAAGGTTTCTTTGGAGTGTAAGAATGGAGGAGAGTTTAGAAGAGTTCCAGTGAGACTAGAGGTATATCTGCAGGAGTAAGACAATGGACAGAGATTTCCAGTATGCCGTTAGAGGTGAGCTGTAGCTCAAAAGAAGGCGAGACAGGCTTTAAGGCAGTAGTCCCCAACCTTTTTGGCACCAATGACTAGTTTTGTGGAAGACAATTTTTCCATGGGCTGAAGCAGGGTAGGAGATGGTTTCAGGATGATTCAAGTGCATTACATTTATTGTACACTTTATTTCTATTATTATTACCTTAGTTCTACCTACGATCATAAAGATCCTGGAGGCTGGGGACTGCTGCTCTAAGGCATATAGGGGAGAGCTGAAAAGAGAATGTTTGGAAACACTCCATGAAAGAGTGAAGAGCAAGAAGAGAACAAAGTTGGAATTCTGATAAACAACAATCGAGAGGTGGAAAGAGAAGGTTGAGAGAGTGGATCAAGGAGACAGGAAGAGAATAAAAGGAAACAGAATCTATCTTAAAGCTGAAGGAGAACAGACTTTCAAGAAAGAAGAAGTGGTCAATATTGTTAAATACCATAACCAGATTCAAAGAATGAGGAAAGCAAAAAAAAAGGGCATTGGATTTGGGAAATAGGATTTTTCACTGTTGACCTTTGAGAAGGTTGGATCAAAACAGGCAGAAGTCAAATTTGAGTGGGTAAAAATGTATGAAAGGTAAAGGAGCAGAAGAGGCAAGTAAGGCTTATTTTAATCAACTGGGTAGGAAAGAGAATAGTAGTGAAGAGGAGGAGAAAGTTGGGTGGTACAGAGTTTTTCAGAAAGGGGAAATAACAAACATCTTTGTGGGTTGAGTATTTGGAACTTACGTAAAGAGAGGGAAATAAATGGAGATGCAAGAATGAAGCTTACTGATAAAAGAAAAACTCTAAGGATGCAGGAGGAAATGGATCAAAAATATATGTAGAAGAATCACCTTAGTGATTCAGAAGAAATTTTTATTCCATTTAAGGAAAAGAAAAAGGTAGGTGAAGATCCAGGTTTGAACCAAGAACATTTTTACTTGATAGTGTTTCTTTTCTCAGTGAAATAGGAACCTGGGTCATTTGCTGAGGCTTTGTGTAGAGTGAAAACTTCCGGGTAGTCTCTAACGGGAATAGGAACAGAAGCTGCTGAGAAAGAATAAAGGAACTAAAATGATACACATGAACTTATTTACAAAACACACTCACATTGGTGGTGGTTGGGGGGAGTACAGGAAATAGATTGGGATTTGGGGATTGACATGATACACTCTGCTATATTTGAAATAGATATCCAACAAAAACCTACTGTATAGCACAGGAAACTCTGTTCAATATTCTATAATAACTTAAATGGAGAAAGAATTAGAAAAAGAGTAGATACATGTATAACTGAATCACTTTGCTGTACACCTGAAGTTAACACAACATTATTAACTATAGTGAGTGTTAGTTGCTCAGCTGTGTCCAACTCTTTGTGACCCCGTGGACTATAGCCTGCTAAGCTCTTCATATCCATGGAATTCTCCAGGCAAGAATGCTGGAGAGGGTAGCCTTTCCCTTCTCCAGGAGGTCTTCTCCACCCAAGGATCAAACCTGTGTCTCCATGTCTCATGCATTGCAGGTGGATTCTTTACCACTGAGCCCCAGGGAAAGCCCAACCTTGAGCTGGGCCAATAACAAGTGGTGATAAAAGTGGGAAAACTCAGTTTCAAGTCATAATATATTATTTAAATTACATGGTGCGTGAAATTGCTTGTTGCATGCATTTTATGGTAAAAAGAGTGGTACAATTAGATGGCGTGGCTTTCAGTGGAGTAAAGGTTTTTGAACTAAGGGCACAGTCAAGAAGAATTTGTGAGTGAGCAAAGAAAGCAGACGGTTTCCCAGGCCCAAAAGAAGACACTATGATAGAATCTGTCCGAGATTCTAGATACTATGATAGTGCTTCTGTCCGAGGGGGTTTCAAAGGAAGTGGTATCATTGATAAAAGAGGTGAATAAATAAAGAATCTGGATTTTTAAAAAGTGGAAAAAGGGGAAATTTAAGTGTAGGTGTTACTGAAGAGATAAAAATATAGACTTACTGAGAGACTGGTGTTTGCACATAACATTAAAGCATAATACAAAAAAAAAACAACCTTCATACATAATTAAGTAGAAGCCTAGAAGATCAGAAACACATCGCACACTTTTCTTTTTTAATCATGGTATCTTCAAAGTCTGCACTGTAAGTACTTCAAAAGTATTTCATAAATGAATAAATAAAAACTGAAATATTCTGTCCATCTATAAAGGACATGAGGTTTAGCGTTATTTGACTACTTCTGGTTTGTACTGAGCCAACTGTACCTTCAGTGTCTCTTGTTACTTTTGGCTCAAATTTTATTCATAAAAGCCTGAGTTTAAGGGTGCAGCCTGAGACTACAGGTGTAAATAAAACCAATTAGATGTAAGGGGCTTGTATGCATGGCTTAGGCCTTTTCTTGAGCCAACCACACCCAGCTTTATAAAAATAGATTGAAGTGCTTTTTTTCCCCCCTAAAATTCGATGGTTTTTAAAAAGATATTTAAAAGAGATGAATTCATTGGAGGTACTTTGGGAACCACCTTAGGAGACATGATAAGACTAAGAAGATGTAATTTCATGTCCCAGGCCCTACTGTCTAGTTTCAACCAGAGCACTGTTGCTTTTATCTATTTTATATTTGGGATTTTCACATTAAGGTTTACTTTTTTTTTTTTAAGTTGTTGTTGTGGAAGAACGCCATTTCTCTGGAAAGAGCACAGGGCTCACCAAGGGCATGGTTCCTACAAACTCGCTGATTGGGCAGGATGCCTCAGGAGTAAGGGTGAAGTAGGGGCAGAATGGTCCTTATACAGCAACCAACCCAGATTCAGATCAGATCAACACCTGATATTGGATTTCAGTGACGCCAGGTTTCAAATTTCTCAGGAACCTAACAGAAACAAACCTCTCTTGAGAATGACGACACTATCCTAGACCTCAAACAGGAAATTTGTCAAAGTCTAGCAGATAATAAAAATTAATCATACGTGTGGGGAGACGAGATAACACAGGTGAGAAACAACAGAAATAATGCTTCTAAATATGCTTCTAAATATGGTTGCCAAACACAACTTTAGAATAATTCTGCTTGTTATTTTCAGGGAGACAGAGGATGAGATGGCTGGATGGCATCACTGACTCGATGGACGTGAGTCTGAGTGAACTCCGGGAGTTGGTGATGGACAGGGAGGCCTGGTGTGCTGCGATACATGGGGTCGCAAAGAGTCAGACACGACTAAGCGACTGAACTGAACTGAATAGATACTATCAAAAATTTCAGCAGAGACTGGGGACTATTTTTTTAAGTAGCAAATTTAAAAAAGAGCTATTTAATTTGAGAACATTAATGACAACCCCCAAGTAAATCTCCCTGATGGTATCAGACAGCTAACAAGTAGAGAAGAATTATAAGACTAAGAGATGCTTATATGGACATTAGATTCATAACAAGTAGGGAAAAGTATTAATATATTGTTTTCAATAAATGATGTTGGAGCAATTAAACATCTATATGAAAAATGTGAAATGATCTTTATTTCATACAACATATTTCATTGATTCCATGTATATTCATGACCTGGGGGTGAAGAAAGAATTATTAAAGAGGTTACTGAAAGAACTGCTCAGAGAGAAAAAGCATAGTAGTAGAAAAAAGATGTAGAGAAGGAAAAGTTGAAGAAAAAGAGAAAAGGAAAGTTGATGGTATAAGTTTCCAGAAAGGATAGGAACAGATTATGAGGAGTTGACACTTGTAATTTTTCATACATCTTAAAAAATGACCTGATTAGTCCCAATGCTTCAGTGAAAGTGTTAGTCACTCAGTTATGTCCAATTCTTTGCAGACCCCCATGGACTGTAGCTCTCCAAGCTCCTCTGTAATGGGAGAGGAGAATCATGGGATTCTCCAGGCAAGAATAAGGGAGTGGGTAGCCATTCCCTTCTCCAGGGGATCTTCCCAACCCAAGGATGGAACCTGGGTCTCCTGCATTGCAGAAAGATTCTTTACTATCTAAGTCACCAAGGAAGCTTCAGTATATGAAGAGATTTGTATAGTACATAGTTTTAGCTGAGTCACATGGTTCTTTCTCTCTCTTGCCACTTACAAAAAAAAATCTTTTGACTATGTTTGGTAATCAATATCCTGACCCTAATCATGAATATCCTATTATGATTCTTTCTATTCTTGTATCACCTCTGTTGATAAGATGGAAAAGTATTCTATCTCTGGTTATATCCGGTTGAATCCTGAGGTAAAGAAAAGCAGTAAATACCTGCTCCTGAGAAGGTATATTTCTGAGAATGTATTAGAGATACACTGGTTGAGATGGAAGAGGTTGTATGTAAACTTTCAACTTTCAGATATTTCTGGCCTAAAATTCCACCATTATCAATTCAAGCTTTTGTAATAAACTCTGACTAGTCTCTCTTCAGGTTACCCACATCAGAAAGATAATCCTATAAATTCCTATCACAGTAGTATAAATTAACTTAGTAGAACACTCTCCTACATTATCCCTACAGAACAGAAGACTGAGCAACTATGGGAATGTCAGGAACTTGGGAGGAGAAAATGAGACTGAGAACAGAGTATAGAAAGGTGAGAGATGACAGCTATAATGCCTTCGTCTTTTCAGCTAGAGTAAAAGGATTAAAATCATTTTTAATAAAAGAGGGTCATGTATTCTCATATGTTTGCGCTCTTAAAAGTAAAAGCATGACAAATTTTTAAAAGGTAAAGCACAAAAGACTTAAACATTAGACATAATAGGAGAGAGCATAGGCAAACAGTCTCTGACATAAACTGTACCAATGTTTTCTTAGGTCAGTCACCCAAAGCAATAGAAATAAAAGCAAAAATAAACAAATGAGACCTAATCAGACTTATAAGATTTTTCACAGCAAAGGAAAACAAAATGAAAAGACAGCCTACTGAAATGGAAGAAAACTTATGCAAATGATGCGACTGACAAGGGTTTAATTTCCAAAATATACAAACAGCTCAAACAACTCAACAGCAAAAAACAGAAAACTGAATTGAAAATGGGGGGAAGAACTAAATAGAGATTCCTCCAGAGAATACATACAGATGACCAACAGCCATATGAAAAGATGCCCAACATTGCTAATTATTAAAGAAATGCAAATCAAAACTACAGTGAGGTACCACCTGACACCACTCAGAATGGCCATGAGTAAAAAGTCTATAGATAACAAATGGTAGAGAGGGTGTGGAGAAAAGAGAACCATCCTGCACTATTGGTGGGAATATAAGCTGCTGTAGCCACTATGGAAAACAATATGGAAATTCCTCAAAAAACTAAAAATAGAGTTACACGTGACCCAGCAATCCCACTCCTGGGCATCTATTCAGACAAAACCACAATTGAAAAGATACATGTCCCCCTATATTCATAGCAACACTATTCACAATACCCAAGACATAGAAATAACCTAAATGTCCACTGACTGACAGAGGGATGGATCAAGAGATTTGGTACATGTTTATAGCGTACTACTCAGCCATAAAAAAGAATAAAATAATGCCATTTGCAACAACATGGATGCAACTAGAGATTATCATACACAGAAAAGCAAGTCAGAAAGAGAAAGCCAAATATCATATGCTATCACTTCTATGTGGAATATGACAAAAATGAAGTTACCTACAAAACAGAAGCAGACTCACAGACACAGAGAGCACACTTGGGGTTGCCGAGCGGGGAGGGACAGACTGGGAATTTGGGGTTAGGAGATGCAAACTATTACATATAGAATTAACAACAAGGTCCTACTGTATAGCACAGGAACCATATTCAACACCTGGTGATAAACCATATGGAAAAGAATATAGAAAATAATGTATATATGTGTATAACTGAATCATGTTGCTCTACAGCAGAAATTAACAAAACTTTGCAAATCAACTCTACTTCAGTTTGAAAAGTAAAGCATATATTTGCACAAAGAGATAAAGAAATTTAAGAGATTATACTGCATATAAATTCCCTAAGATCACACAACATGATAAAACACACACCTCGTTAAGCAAAGACTTCAGAAATCCATTTTTTCTTCTTCTTTTTTTTTTCATAAATCCTTTCTCTATGTACTGTTCTTGTTTCATAGTTTTGAGGAGCTCTATGCATAACTATACATGTGACAAAACTCATGTGGTGCTCAGAAAATTCCCAAAGGCAAAAGATTTCTGTCCTTTGATCTCCCAGTGTCTTGTCAGTCGTGCCCCAATGATCAAGGGAACTCACTCCTGGCAAGTCCAGCTTCAAGGGTGAAGAAGTGGACTTGACTTCTTAATGAGAGGAGCCACAAAGTCATACTGCAAAAAGGAGTGTATACAGGGATGAGAAGAATGTCACACCAGTTTTACAAAGTAATACATTTTATGGACATAAAGAAAGGCGTGGAAAGATACTGTTAAATTTGGCAGAGGACTGGCAAAGGAGACAGTGGTCTATTCACTTGTATTTGCTTGACTACTACATCAAGCATTCATTACCCTCATAAGTTATTTTTTTAAGTAGAAAATGTAATAAATATAAAAACCATGATGACTACATTCCTATCACCAAAAGTTTTATTTTATGGAAATCTTAATTCATGAGCAATCCAAAGAAGAGAAAATAAAGAAAACACCCAATAGAGTAATCTTGTAAATATTATAGCAGTACTGATGGAGACTGGATCAAGAAATGACTTGACCAAATGATCCACAACATTGTTTTGCAGTTTCACAGCTCACATATTGTTTTTCACTGGACACATCTAGGCTTCTAACACAGTTTTACTTGCAAATGTCAAAGGCACCCTTCAGGAAATTTACATGCTCAGCCCGCTGCCTTTGCTTATAAAAATCTACTGCCTTTTCAGTTAGCACTGGCAGATGAAAGGACATTCTCTGATCTTTTTGCCAAGAACTAGTCATAAAACCTCTAATAGGCTCTAATTTAGTAATATGAAATGTACAGCCACAAGTATTTTTATGACTCAGAATTTGCCCAAGTGTCCTTTCTAGTTTTGCTGTTATTGAGCCTGAGAGAACTAAATAAAATAGTCTATAAAGATTTCTCAAGTCTCACTCTCTTTCTCTCTGCCTCTGTCTCTCACACTTTTCAAGTTAAGTATCCTTACATCCTGAATATTCATTGGAAGGATTGTGGCTGAAGCTGAAGCTTTAATACTTTAGTCACCTGATGTGAAGAGCCAGTTCATTGGAAAAGACTTTGATGCTGGGAAAGATTGAAGGCAAAAGGAAAAGGGAGAAACAAAGGATAAGACGGTTAGATAGCATCACTGACTCAGTGGACATGAATTTGCACAAACCCCAGGAGATAATGGAAGACAGAGGAGTCTGGCATGCTGTAGTCTATAGAGTGGCAAAGAGTCAGACATAACTTAGCAATTGAGCAACAACATCTCTACATCTCTGTCTCCACCAACGGAATCTGGAATATAAATAATACGATAGTATTTGACACACCCATATCTGTTCAGTTTTTGACACACCCATATCTGTTCTGCAGCTTGTGCAGACCCTATTTTGTTCACCTGAGTGCTTTATTGTGGTTGACCTTATTATTCTCCTTCAGGAAACAATCCACAGACCACAGCATCAAAATCTTTTATATAAAGCATGTAAGACAGTTTCCTCTGCATCACCCATTCAGGCCTGATTGGACCACTGCAGGAAATTGTGATGAAATTGTGATCAAGGAACATCTCTCCATACATGGATGTCCTCTTTGCCCAACAAGCGAGTAATCACATGATACAGGGACATCCAGAAGCCTAACACATCAGATAAGGGAATTAAGACTCCCATCATCACATCCAAGGTCTTTATGTCTACATTTCACTAGTCACTTTGGAAATCATAAATACATGAAAGTCACTTGACCTTGTATCAACATCTGGTAAAATGAGTGACTTCCCTGTATAGACTTTATGACTAAACTTTCTCCAAAAGACTTGCACTAAAACAAATTGGTTAAAATCACAAATTAGTTGAAAACAAAAACCTTTCCAGTCACTGTCTTAAAAAATATGTGACTTCTGCATATCATGAGACTGTTTTTCAATTTTTGAGGCTACAATTAATTTCAAGTCATTTCTTCAGAAAGTATTTGGTTAGAGAATCATTTTTCTTATACTTGATTATGAATAATAGTTTATATTTTAGTATTTTTGTTTATTTTTCAAATCTCATAAAATTATCTTAAATTAATTGGTTAATATTTTCAGAAATTATAAAATAATATTTCTCTGTCTAAATAAAGTACCCAAAATAAATTGGTAAATATTTAAAGTGTCTAACCACTTGCTTGCATACAATTAATATTTAAGCAACCTACAATAATTTAAAAATTTTAAAAACACATTTAAAAAGCTATTTTGTCCACTTTCAGTGATATTTAACTACATTTTCCTGACTTTTTATAACATAAGGAACTGTGACAATTCTCTATAAAGAAAATTAAACTTCCAAAATGAACAAATGAATGCTTTTCTTTTCTTTTTGTCAAGTATTTTTAGAAAGAGCACTATGGTTTAGAATGTTGTTTTAAGAGTGGAATAAGAAATAAAGATACTGGGAATCTTTATAGATAATTTCTATTGATTTACATGCATGCATGGTCAGTTATGTCCAACTCTTTGTGGCCCTACGAACTACAGCCTGCTAGGTCCATGGAATTTTCCAGGCAAGAATATTGGAGTGCATTGCCATTTCCTCATCCAGTAGATCTTCCTGACCCAGGGGTTGAACTGGATTTTCCTGCATTAGCAAGCAGATTCTGAGCCACCTGGGAAGCCCATTTTATTGATTTAATTTTCTAATAATTATAGACATTATTGTACTATTCACCCTAAATACTCAATACATGATGAGTGCTATCCCCATTTGTGAACAAATGATTTTTATAATGAAGTGGTAAGCATCACTGAATGAAAAGTTACCATGATTAGAAATATCAATTTTTGACCAATATCCTAATTTTAAATGCTGGGCTGGATGAGTTACAAGCTAGAATCAAGATTGCTGGGAGAAATATGAACAACCTCAGATGTGCAGATACCACTCTAATGGCAGAAAGTGAAGAGGAACTACATAGCCTCTTGATGAGGGTGAAGGAGGAAAGTGTAAAAGCTGGCTTAAAACTCAATATTAAAAAAACTAAGATCATGGCATCTGGTTCCATCATTTCATGGCAAATAGAGAGAGGTTAAAAGTGGAAGCAGTGATGGGTTTTCTCTTCTTGGACTCTAGAATCACTGTGGATGGTGACTGCAGCCATGAAATTAGAAGACTCTTGCTTCTTGGAAGAAAGGCTATGGCAAACCTAGATAGTGTATTAAAAAGCAAAGACATCACTTTGCCAACAAAGGTCTGTCTAGTAAAAGCTATGGTCTTTCCAGTAGTCATGTATGGATGTGAGAGTTGAACCATAAAGAAGGCTGAGTGTCAAAGAATTGATGCTTTTGAATTGTGGTGCTGGAGAAGACTCTTGAGAGTCACTTGGACAGCAAGGAGATTAAACTAGTCAATCCTAAGGGAAATCAAACTGAATATTCATTGGAAGGACTGATGCTGAAGCTGAATCTCTAATACTTTGGTCACCTGATGTGAACAGCTGACTCCTCAAAAGATTGAAGGCAAAAGAAGAGGGTGACAGAGGATGAGATGGTTGGATGGCATCACCGATTCAATGGACATGAACTTGAATGAACTTCAGGAGATGGTGAGGGGCAGGGAGGCCAGACGTGCTGCAGTCTATGGAGTTGCAAAGAGTCGGACACAACTTAGCAACTGAACCACCACCACACGTTGATTTTAACAACTGTTCTCAACCAATTGATTTTCAGAAAAATCACCTACCTTCAATTTGCCCATATTTATACCTCCATTTAAAATTTTAAACACAGGTCATATTACAAACCTCAATGTGTTAGGAAACTATTTCTCACATTATTTGTGTAGTCTAGGTATTTACTGCGTGAAAAAGACTTCATTGTCATCTAGACACAGGCCATATTAGCAATAATCTTTATGGATAGAGGAGCCTGGTGGGCTACAGTCCATGGGGTCACAAAGAGTCAGACATAACTGAGCAGCTACACTTTTTTTCCCCTCAAAAGTCTAGTCATGATAACCCCTGAAACTTGAAGGTCTTTGTTTCCCTGGAATGTTAAAAGGCCATTTTGGGCACCAGTTGGTTTCATTCTCCTAGGGCTCTAGACTTTTAAAAGATATTTTTGTGGGTGTCTGCTAAAGATATTCCTCTTCCTTGCGCACAACAGACTCTCCTGGATTCTGCCTTGTAGCACAAAAAAGGATTATTTATTAGATGGATATGTGAAACTGGAGACACAGCCTTGCCCTGCTCAAGGCAGCACTCTGCTCAGTACAAGGGTAGGGATAGGCTGCAGAGTTCTCTGCTTTTGTGGGCAAATCTCATGCACTATCAGGGAAAAGTCTCCTCCTGGCCCGGACCCATCTCCACAGTATCAGAAAACTCACTGTCATCTAGATAAGCAGGCAACTTCTCTGGGCTGCCTTCATCACCAGCACCACTACAGTAATTCTGAAAATGACAGTTATTGGTGTCTGTATATTGGGAATACCCTTGTTCCCAGAATCACAGTGCATGTTAGCACTAGTGGCTTCCACCTCCTCATTCTACCATCAAAAAGCCAAAGAGAGCAACAGCCTTGGGAAAGAAAGGTCAACCCAGATGCTGGGCCATTCAGGATTTCCCAGTAGACATTATAATGAGACTTCTGAGATTATGTTGTTTAGGTCTGGAATGTTAAGAAATGATGAGAGGATAGGATAACAGGTAACAGAGCTAGCTTGGCTGTCAGTAAACTGCCAGTTCTAACCCGAAAAATGTTCTTTTTCTTCCCTTGGACTAGGGGAAATCTTTGCTTTTATTCCCATTTCTCCCTGATCTTCTAGGACCCAGTTCTACCATTTAAGATCCCATCCCATCTTGGTGTGGAATCCCCCCAAAGCATTCAAATAGTCATTAGCGGTAATTTATTTGAAAGGTTGAAAGGGGAATGAAGAAGTGAGTCAGGGCAGCCATTAAAAAGAATGAAACAATGCCATCTGCAGCAACATGGATGAACTTAGAGAATGTCATACTGAGTAAAGTAAGTCAGAAGAGGTGAAGTATCGTAAGACATCCCTTATGTGTGGGATCTAAAAGGAAATGATGCAAATGAACTTACAAAACAGAAACAGACTCATCGACTTTGAGAATGGGCTTATGGTTGCCAGGGGTGGGGGGAAGGTTGGGGTGAAGGGAGAGTTAGGGAGTTTGGGATGGACATGTGCACACGGCTATATTTAAAACAGATAACCCACGAGGACCTACTGTATAGCACACTCAACTCTGCTCAGTGTTATGTGACAGCCTGGATGGGAGAGGAGTTTGGGAGACAATGGATACATACATGTGTACGCCTGAGTTCCTTCACTGTTCACCTGAAACTATCACATTGTTTGTTAATCAGCTCTGTCCCAATACAAATAAAAAGTTAAAAAAAAGAAGTGAGTCAGGGAAGGGAAGGAAGCCAGTGAAGGGTGTGCTATCCCAGAGAGCACTGAAGTCAGTTCTGTGGGGAAACCCTGGGAAATGATATGGAACCTGTACCTCAGAGGAATCTTATCTGTGTGTCAAGGAAGAAGCTGATGAATTCCTTCAGCCAGATTCCTTCAGCCGTTGCTTTAGGGCTTCTCTGGTGGGGGCTGGGGTGGGGTCTGCAGGTGGGGAGGAGGGTTATGGGCATTCTTGCACTTCTGATCTGTCATGAGCTTGGGCGTAGCATGCTTCCAAGGCAACCTCCAGGCCAGGAGGTACAGATCCTAGATAGGAGCACACTGCAGGTGGGCATGGGGCTGGTCAGTGTCTGCCTTTCCCCACCTTTCTAACTGATAGAGAGAGAAAAAGAAGAGGGGGGAGGGAAAGAAAAGTTTAACAAAACAAAACAAGAAAAAAAAAAAAGAAGAAAGAAAAATAGAAAGAAGTGGAGGGTGGGGATTTTATTTATTTGGCAACTACTGTTACTTTGTGTGGGCTTTTCTGGCTGGTAAAGAATCCACCTGCCAATGCAGGAAACTCGTGTTTGATCCCTGGGCTGAAAGGTCCCCTGGAGAAGGAAATGGCAACCTTTCCTGCCTGGGAAATCACATGGACTGACAAGCCTTGTGGGCTACAGTCCATGGGGTTGCAAGAGTCAGACACGACTTAGCAACAATTTTATGTAAGGCACCTCATTGACTTCTCAAAGCAACCCCATGACAAAGGCATTTTATTATCCCCATTTTACAGATGAACCTACTGAATTTAAAGCAGTTAAGTAAAATCCTCCCAAATCACACAACTGGCAGGTTAAGGATGTGGAATTCAAAGTCAGGTCTTCCTTCCCTACTCAAAACCCTTTAGTAGTTTACTGTTACTTACATATAAAGTTTCTCCTTGATCTACTCCTGTAAGTTAATGGAATATGAAAACTTCTGGCCTGTAACACAGAACAGACATCTGACCCTGGCTCTGCCAGTCATAGTACCACTGGGATGATGCTCCAGTCATTCTCTCTGGGTTTCACTTTCTTTGTCAGTAAATGAATGAACTAGACTAATTGATGGAAAGGAAATTAACCCTGAATATTCACTGGAAGAACTGATGCTGAAGCTGAAACTCCAATACTTTGGCCACCTGATGCAAAGAGCTGACTCAATGAAAAGACCCTAATGCTGGGAAAGATTGAGGGCAGGAGGAGAAGGGGGCAACAGAGAAAGAGATGATTGGGATGGCATCACCAACTTAATGGACATGGGTTTGAGCCAACTCTGGGAGAGAGTGAAGGACAGGGAAGCCTGGCATGCTGCAGCCCATGGGGTTGTGAAGAGTCAGACATGACTTAGGGACTGAGCAACAACAAAGGCACCGCCAGTCCTAACAGTTTAGGATTCTTTCCACTTTAACCTTTGGTTAATCTCCTATAACCAACTATATTCCAAACTACACTGAAAAAGCCTTCATTCCCTATAATACCTCATACTTTCCCAGGCTGTACCTGCCTAATCCTTCATGCCTAAATCCTCCACATCTTCCAAATGCTTTCTTTTCCAGAATGGCATATTTTATCCTTTGAATTAGAAACAATATCTCATTTATCTGGAGACTCCAAGTGTTTTCTTCATATCTTCCTTAAAATTTCAAATTGTATACCTTGTCCTGTCCTATATATGAAGTCTATGAAGTTACTGCATGTAATTATGAAGCACCATGTACAGCATAGATTCTGGAGCCATATTGCCTGGCCTGTAGTCTTGACTCCCCCCCACTTTCTAGCTATGCAACATTGGGCAAAGTATTTCTGTGCCTCAGTTTCCTCCTCTGCGATATGGAAGAATAGTGCAGACTGTGAAGTTTAAATGAGTTAGTAGTAATGTATTTAAAATGCTTAGGGTAACTCCTGGCACATAATAACCCCTATGTGTGCATTTGCTATTTTATTAAAAATTATTGATTTTTTTCCTTCTTAGTTTTTAGTACTTTAAGTATGCAGGTTATCTTTCTTGTGATCTTGTAAACCTTCTGAATGCAGAAATGTTTTCTTTTTCTTTGTATCTTTTTGACATAGGGTCTTATATATAGCAAAGACCCAATAAATAATTGATGAATGTATCTATGTGTATGTGCCATGTATTATTATGTTCATATCTGTATTTATCTTTCTTTGTTGCAACTCTTGTTGCAATAAAATTGTTATTGTTGCAATAAAATATTGTTCTAGTTGCAACAGACATTGTTTTCCTTCTGCATAAGTTCTATAGCAGGAACTGTCTTATCACTTGCTTCTTTGTATTATAACAATATGCTCATATTAAAGTCCTTGAAGTTTTTTCACTTTGTGGGGTTCATCATTTCCCACCAAAATGTAGAGCACATATTAGCTACTTAGCTGTGTAATTTGTGGAATGAATAAACAAAGAAATTTTGGACAAATAATACATGCTTCATAAATCTAGACACTGGCACTTCTCTCTCTAACCCACTACCAAGTATAAGACACTAAAATTTAAACCACATTCAACTGTATTCTCTACCCCAAACTATAGTGAAGAATAGACTTTCTTAAGTGTTCATTCAAAACAGAACTAAATCTCTATTATTCTTTTCTGCAAAACTTTCAAATGTCTACTTGACAGAATGTGTTACTCTGTGGGTAGAAACTTGGAAGGTCTGAGCCACTAGACAGACCCTGAGTGATTTCTTCAAAACAGTCTAGAATAACAATTGATGAGTCTTCAAATCAACATGAATTCGTTTCTTTACAGATAAAATAAACTAACTTTTCTAGGTATTAGTGATACTTTCCCATCACTGAGGGATAGTTTTCAAATTTCCCTTTATTGTTTTTAGCCAATTTGATTAATTGTATCTGCAATGCTGACTAAACAGAATGTCTTGGTCAGAATGAAGGAAATGAAATGAGTTTGAGAGTCAACAAGTTTAGTTAATGTCTCATTTTCTTTTAAACCCATGACATTAAAGACATTGACAGGGCAATGTATCAATTATCATGGGCAAAATAATCATGATACTATTTTTTTCGTAATATTATTAATAAATATTATTTTCTTGAAGATAAACTATCTTATTGATCTCTAAGTCCCCTAATCCCTAGCACAGATGTAATAGATGTTATTATCTACTCAAATCCTTTCTCCTCTTCTCCCTTGCTCATAGAAACCCAATTATATTCAGGTACTACAATACAACCTGCTTTCAGAGATGTTAATCCTCTCCAGCAGCTGGGGAAGAGGGGTAAATCTTCATTAATCTTTGTAAACCTGTGGTGGTAATCGGAACCCTTTTATCAGTGATGTATTAATAATGGGTGTGTGCCAAAATTCTGGTTTATGAGAGCTGAGGGGAAGCTTTTTAACTTAGGGAGAGCTGTTTTTGTCCTTAAAAAGGAATGAAAGACAGATTCAATTTCTTTTCAGCCTGTGGCTCTCGCAACCTGCGTGTGAAACTTAGAACTATAATTGCCATCTTATGCCTTGAAAAGAATCAACCTAAGACAACAAGGAAAACTCTGAGGACTGAAGAACTAAAAGACTGCATAAATCTGCTTCCTGATGATACCTCTGGGTCATTAACTCAACCAACCATGAAATTTCCCTCCCTCTAGATTTCTTGTAAGAAAGAAATTTTTGAGCTGATTTTTCTGTTATTTGACCCAAAGCATCCTAACTGATAGAGTTGGGATATTTATATGATTTACTACCTAAAGGATTTATTATTCTTAATATTAGCATTGATTATACCTAATAATAATAAAATAATAATTCACAACCCTTATTTTATTCTGTAAAAAAACAGTATACCACGCACTTGTATAGAGGGTGACAGAGGATGAGATGGTTGGATGGCATCACCAGCTCAATGGACATGAACTTGAACAAACACCAGGAGATAGGGGAGGACAGGGAAGCCTGATGTGTTGCAGTCCATGGAGTCACAATGAGTCCGAAATGGCTTAGCGACTGAACAACAAGGCACTTGTATAAATTATTTTATCTAATACCAATATTTGATTGAAATAGTTGTTATTGCTCTCATTTTACATGTTAGAAAAGCAAAAGCAAAAAATATAGGAGGCTTAAAAAGGTTAAATAACTTGATATAATGTTCACAGCAAGTGAAAGCATATTCCAGGAAATATCTCACAGGAACTAGTGGCATAAACATAACCTCTGATCAAATACTGAATGAACAATAATCTATGAAGACCCAGAAGCAACTCCTAGGAAAATCATTCCCACCCTTGAATGTCTGGAAGACTGCACACATGCAAAAGGCCATGTCCTTTTAAGAGTAATTGGAGAGAAAAAAATCCAAGGTACTAGTTTCTGGTTGAATGTGGTGGCAAAAATGTAAACTTGAATCTTTATAGCAGCCTCCATACCTACACACATTCAATGGTAAAAAGAAAAAATCTAACTGGCCAAGTAGACTGAAGCACAATTTTTGACAAATAAGTGGTTTATGTTGACGTAGGAGCAATCCTTAGGTATCTAAGCTAAAAGATTTTTTTTAAAATTAAGCAGGGATATGAGAGCTTTTTGACCACTGGGAAGGGAAGTAAACTGCAAAGACTTAATTCAGCTAAGTTGTTAAACAAATGACCAAACAAGCAATAACAAGATCAAGGCTCTGTGGATGGGGTAGAGTACAGTATTCAGAGTTGCTATATTATATTATTTCAAATGCCTAGCTTTCAATTAAAAATTATAAGACATGGAAAGACACAGGGAACTGCAATCCATACACAGGAATAAAAGCAGGCAATAGAAATTGGCTTGAAGAGGCCCAGGTGGTAGACTCAGCAGATGATCACTTCAAAGCAGTTGTCATAAATATCTTCAAAATTAAAAGAAACCACACCTAAGGAGTTGAAGAATGATAACAGTGTCTCATCAAATACAGAAAAAAAAAAAAAAACCACACACACACACACACACACACAATAGAAACTATAAAAGAGATCGAATGAAAGTTCTGGAGTTAAAAAGTTTGATAAAATTAAAAACTCATTAGAAGGGATCAACAGTAAATATGAGCTGACCAAAGGAAGAGTTATCAAACTGAGAAGTAGATCAATAGAAATTATACATCCTGAATAACAAAGGTAAAGAAAAAAGAAAAAGTGAGATCTCAGACAGATTTGGGACACCATTAAGGAAATTAACCATATGTATAATGAGAATATCAGAAAAGAAGAAAAAGGACAAAAAAAATGCTCAAAAAATAATGCCTCCCCCCACCATTTTTTTAATTTCTCAAATTTGAAAAAAAACAAAATGAAATATTCTACACATCCAAGAAGCACTATCAACTCCAAGTATCCTCAGTTCAGTTCAGTTCAGTTCTGTTCAGTCGCTCAGTCATGTCCAACTCTTTGCGATCCCATGAATCGCAGCACGCCAGGCCTCCCTGTCCATCACCAACTCCCAGAGTTCACTCAAACTCACGTCTATCGAGTCGGTGATGCCATCCAGCCATCTCATCCTCTGTCGTCCCCTTTTCCTCCTGCCCCCGATCTCTCCCAGCATCAGAGTCTTTTCCAATGAGTCAACTCTTCACATGAGGTGGCCAAAGTACTGGAGTTTCAGCTTTAGCATCATTCCTTCCAAAGAACACCCAGGGCTGATCTCCTGTGGAATAGACTGGTTGGATCTCCTTGCAGTCCAAGGGACTCTCAAGAGTCTTCTCCAACACCACAGTTCAAAACCATCAATTCTTTGGCGTTCAGATTTCTTCACAGTCCAACTCTCACATCCATACATGACCACTGGAAAAACCATAGCCTTGACTAGATGGACTTTTGTTGGCAAAGTAATGTCTCTGCTTTTAAATATGCTATCTAGGTTGGTCATATTTACATTCAATTGCATCACAATAGCATGTTAAAATCTAGAGATAAAGAGAAAGACTGGTAAGCAGTAAGAATAAAACAACTTCTTATGCAGACAGTAAAGAATCTGCCTATAATGTGGGAGACTTGGGTTCAATCCTTGGGTTGAGAAGATCCCCTGGAGAAGGGAATGGCTACCCACTCCAGTATTCTGGCCTGGAGAATTCCATGGACTGTTTAGTCCATAGAGTTGCAAAGAGTTGGACATGACTGAGTGACTTTCACTTCACTTATTACCCAGAAGAGAACTATAACATAGCATTGCTGACATCTCATCAGAAACAATAGAGGACAGATAGGCAGTAGGAAAGTGAAAGTGTTCAGTCATGTCCTTTGTGACCCCAGTGAGTAGCCTGCCATGCTCCTCTGTCCATAGGATTTCCCAGGCAAGAATATTAGAGTGGGTTGCCATTTCTTTCCCCAGGGATCTTCCCAACCCAGGAACTGAATCCAGATATTCTCAATTGTAGGCAAATTCTTTATCATCTGAGCCACCAGGAAGGCCCAGGTAGTAGGAGAACATACAAAATTCTGAAAGCAAAAAATTCCTCAACTAAGAATTTCACATCATCAAGTAAAACTATCTTTCAAAAATAAAGGCGAAAACAAATAAATTCCTAGATTAAAGGAAAAAGTAAGATAATTTCAGCAATTTGCCAGCAAAACTGGTGAGAAATATTATAAAGAAATTCACAGGTCATACAGATGGCCAAAAAGCACATGAAAAGATGTTCAACATAGTTTTTCTAATTATTAGAAAACGCAGACTAAAACTACAGTGATGTATCATCTCACACTGGTCAGAAAGGCCATCATTAAAAAATCTGCAAATAATAAATGCTGGAGAGGGTGTAGACAAAAGGGAATCCTTCTACACTGTTGAGGGAATATAAATTGGTGCAGTCACTATGAAGAACAGTATGGAGGTTCCTTAAAAAACTAAAAACAGAGCTACAATATAATCCTACAATTCCACTCCCAGGCACATATCCAGAGAAAACTCTAACTTGAAAAGATACATGCACCAGCAATGTTCATTGCAGCTACTGAAAATAGCAAGACATGGAAGCAACCCAAGTGCCCATTGACACATGAATAGATAAAGAAGATGTAGTATATACATACAATAAGATATTACTCAGCCATTAAAAAGAATGAAATAATGCCATCTGCAGCAACATGGATGAACCTAGAAAGGATCATGCTAAGTGAAATAAGTCAGACGGAGAAAGATAAATCTCATCTAATATCACTTATTTGTGGAATCTAAAAAATGACACAAATTAACTTATATACAAAACAGAAACAGATCCACAGACATAGAATACAAACGTACAGCTGCCAGAGGGGATAGCAAGAGAGGGGAGAGGATAAGTTAGGAATTTGGGATTAGCCTATACATACTACTATATATAAAATAAACAACAAGGACCTACTAAATAGCACAGGAAACTATGCTCAGTATCTTGTAATAACCTATAATGGAAAGGGATATGAAAAAGCGCACGCACACACACACACACACACAAGTCACTTTGTTACACTTGAAACTAACACACATTGTAAATTAACTCTATTTAATTAAAAAATGAAGGAAAATAAAAATCGAAAGAAAAAAACCAACTATGTACTGCTACTAAGTCGCTTTAGTCGTGCCCAACTCTGTGTGACCCCATGACAGCAGCCCACAGGGCTCCGCCATACCTGGGATTCTCCAGGCAAGAACACTGGAGTGGGTTGCCATTTCCTTCTCCAATGCATGAAAGTGAACTCTCTCAGTTATGTCCGACTCTTAGTGACCCCATGGGCTGCAGCCCATGAAGCTCCTCTGTCCATGGGATTTTCCAGGCAAGAGTACTGGAGTGGGGTGCCATTGCCTTCTCTGATATACTATGTACAGGAAATACAATTTAGATCAAAGATACAGGTAGGTTGACAGTAAAAGGGTGGAAAGGTATCTAAAAAATGAACTTGAACAGTTTTACTAATTTCAGACTAAATAAATTTTAAAACAAAAAAATGTTACTAAAGATAATAAAGAAACTACAATGATGAAAAGGTCATTCCATCAGTAATATGTAACAACTATAAACATACATTGGAGAAAGAAATGGCAACCCACTCTAGTTTCCTTGCCTGGAGAATTCCATGCACAGAGGAGCCTGGAGGGCTACAGTTCATAGAGTTGGACATGACTTAGTGACTAAACAATAAACATACATTCTCCTAACAACTGAGGTCAGAAATACATGAAACAAATCTGAAAGAATTGATGGGAGAAACAGATAATTCAATAATAGGTGAAGAGTTCAAGACTCAGTTTAAATAACGGATATCACTAGGCAGAAGATCAATAGCAGAATAAGACTTGAACAAGACTATAAAACAAATAGCACTAACAGACATCTGTAAAACACTCCACCCAATGATAGCAGAAGACACATTCTTCTCCAGTACATATGGAACATTCTCCAGTATAGACCATAAAACAGATATCAATAAATTTAAAAGGACTGAAATTATACAAAGTATATTCTCAGACAAAAATTAAATTAAATTAGAAATTGATAACAAAGGGAAGTTGGGCAATTCACAAATATGTAAAAATAATTAAACCTCTTGAATAAATAAGTTAATACTAACAGATAAGATGAGAAAATATTTTCATGATTTAAACTGAAACATTGCATACCAAAACTTATGGAAGGCAGTTAAAGAAGGGCTCAGTGGGAAAATTAGAGCTGTAAATGTCTATTTTGAACACATAATAAAGATCTCAAAACTTTCGTGCTATACCTACTTTGAATACACCTACAATCTTTAACTTACTAGTAAGATTGAATTAGTAATTTTAAAACTTCTCATAAGGAAAACCCCAGGAGTTTGTAGTTTCATCAATAAATTTTACCATGTGAAAAGAAGGATTAATACCAATTCTTCCAGAAAACATAATTGGAGGGAACACCTCCCAACTTACTACATGAGACAATTATCTGATCCTTGAACAGGAAAAACAATCACCATAAAAACAAAAACACCTCCTGCAGAAAAACTACAGGCCAGTACGCTCAGAAATACAGATGCGAAAACCCTCAAAAGGCACAAGCAAACTCAATCCAACAATATTTTAAAAGGATCATGTTTCATCATTACATGACAACTGTCTTTCTGGGATAATTCATAAATTCAAGGTTGGTTTAATGTAGAAAAGCAATCAATGTAATATACCAGGCGTATCTATAGAGACGTAGACGTGCGCTTGCCTAGGCTCAGATCAGAGGATGGGGAGTGACTACTGAAAGGAAAAATATTTCCTTTGGGAAAGAGAAAAATACATTTAGACTGTGATGATCACATAACTCTCTGATGCTACCAAAAGAATTGTACATTTTAAACGGGTAAATGTTTTGATATGTGAATTGTATTTTTATATAGATGTCAAAAAATAAGAAAAGAAAATGTAAAGCATTAAATTGATCTTAAGAGTATACGTGTGCTCAGTTGTTCAGTTTTGTCTGACTCTGATGCCATGGACTATAGCCCATTAGGCTCCTCTGTCCATGGAATCTCCCAGGCAAGAATACTGAAGTGGGTTGCCATTTCCTACTCCAGGCAATCTTCTCAACGCAGGGATCAAGCCTGGGTCTCTTGCATCTCCTGTGTCAGCAGGTGGATTCTTTACTACTGCATCACCTGGGAAATCCTTGATCTTAAGTATTAGTTCATAAAAATCAATGCTAATTAGTTTCAAGCATATTTGTAAAATCTATTCTATACATTTATTTTCACTGCCACCTCTAAGGCCTAAAGTTAGTATCCAAAGACCTACAACTAAATAGTTTCTGCTAAGCTCTTCTGAATTTCACTTTAATTTACATAAATTCACCAAATATATGCTGAGCATGTATACTAGATATTCTGATAGGTACTGTAGTGGATAGACACATAAATGCTTAAAAATAATCATCAAAGCATCTATTCTGAAGTCAAATTATTTTGATTTAAAGTGCAAATTTCATTCAGGGTTAAAATGTTTTTAGAAGAGTATCTTGGAGTTTCAGATTAGATGATATTTTCATCTATAAGATGAACTTCATTTATTTATTTACATTTCTATATTGTAATTTACCTTTTTATTAAATTATGTCAGTTACCATATGCTTTATATTAACTAGGGATGGTAAGAAAATGTGAGATTGTTAGTTATTCAGAAGTCCTGGGCAATTTTTTTATTCTGCTATCATTTTTATTTTAGGAATTATTCAGTTCTTACTTGATCCTAGTCACTGAGGTATGTAGGAGTATGTTTATTTAATAGTCTCAAAATTATTTTTAGAGTGGAAATCATTCCTGCAACATAGCTAGTAAGTGATTTGGACCTCATTCTTCTGACTTCATTATTCTTTTAAACGCCTTCAGTACCAGAAAGCTGCCATTATATAGGAACCAGGCTCAGAGAAAGTCAGATGGAATTAAGTGTCTGAAGTTATTTCTGGGCCACTCTACCTAAGGAAGGAGAGTGGAAGAAGAGTTTACCATGGGGTAAAAATACCAATATCAAACTAAGGAAGAAAAGGACAAGCGGAGAGGCAGGGACCTATGCAACAAGAAATTTGGGCTGGAGCCAAGGGACCAGATTCTTATTTAGGGTCTGTCATTAAGTTCCTGTGTAATTTGAGTAAGCCATTCAAGCTCCCTAGGCCTCCATTGCCTCATCAATAAAATAAGAATATTGGTATAAATATCTCCAAGATATTTTCCAGCCCTTTTATTTTATGGCTCTTGGTTACCAACTGTCCAGACTGGCTGCCCTATTTTCTCCATGTGTTCAAGTAAACAGGTGAAACTCACTCAGCAGCTCAATTTTCTTGACGTGCTGTATGATCCTTAGACCATCTTAGATTTGCTACTTTAAATTTCATTATTTTAACACAGACTCATCAATTACTTTTTTAAAGTTGTCTTGCTTCTTTTTAACCAGCTCTTACTTTTAAAATGGCATTCTCTTTTATGTTTGAATGCTCTCTTTCTATGGTGCATGAGTACATTTTAAAATCTTTTCTCTCCAGGTTTCGGAGCAAAGGGAATATTACTTTACTCAGCCATAAAGAATAAAGAAACAACGTCATTTACAGCAACATAGATGGACCTAGAGATTATCACACTAAGCAAAGGAAGTCAAACAGAGGAAGACAATACCATATGACATCATTTATGTGGAATCTAAAATACAACATAAATGAACAGATTTATGAAACAGACTCACAACTCACTTGTGGTTGCCCCAAGACAATAGGCTTGTGGTTGCCAATATGGAGGGGTGTGGGAGGGGGAAGGACTGGGAGTTTGGCATTAGGAACTGCAAGCTATTATATATAGGATGAGCAACAAAGTTCTATTGCACAGAAGGGAACTAAATTGAATATTCTATGATAAATCATAATGGAAAAGAATATATATGTGTATAACTGAGTTGCTGTTGTACAGCAGAAATTAACACAACATTGTAAATCAACTATACTTCAATGAAATTAAAATCTTACTTCTCTGTCTTTGCATATTTGGAGTTTCATCAGTGATCACTTCAATTTTTATATTTTTCATAGACTACTTCAAAAGGTTAAACTTGGGTCAGTTTAAGAATGGTTCGTGGGCTGTTTATTGGATAAATTATCTACTTACACTGTCATGCAATGAAATGATTGTGTAGTTTTTGCACAGGACCTTAGTTTAGTCTGGAAAATTCTTATTTGATGACTCTCTTGGGGGAGTGGTTATTGTCTATTGGATACATTCAACAGAAATGTATCCAATGTGACTGACTTGGTAATAGTTCTTCCTGAAATACAGTAGGAAAAATTGGAAGGAATTTAGGATGGTGAACATTTTTTGCCAAAACAAATACATAGAGGACTGAGAGTCACTCCTGTTAACTTTAGAGACATGAGTACAAGATAAAGGAGGTGGAGTTAGGAAGAAGCCAACTAGGGAGAAAATGAAATGCAGGCGAATCTAATCAGGCCGCTAGACAGGGCACCATGCCGAGAACAAATACTCTGAAAGAAATGCTCCTGACCTATTCCCTGAAGAATCTTTAGTATCTGGGCTTTACTGAGCCATATGCTGGTTAATTAAACTTAAAGTTCAGGAAGGTGGAATAGCTTTTATTTTTGCATTAATGATGTCATATGTACACATTAATTTCCTGAAAAAAAAAAATGTGGTACAAAATCAAATCAAAATATCACTAGGGCATTAACATGATACTACCAGGAAGACACTGAGTACTTAACTCAAAGCCTGGAAACTGTGTCGAATGGTCTCAATGCCTATTTTCAAATCTTTTCCTTGATCTTCTTCAATGGAAGAGCATCATGCTCAGTATCACTGACACAATGGTCTTGGACTTAATCATATATATATGTGTGTGTGTGTGTGTGTATCCCCTGGAGGAGGGCATGGCAACCCACTCCAGTATCTTGCCTGGAGAATTCCATGTACAGAGGAGCCTGGCAGGCTTTAGTAGGAAACGACTGAAGCGACTTAGCATGCACATAGCACACACACATGCACACATACACACTCTCACACATATATGTATATTAAACCTTTTCTAAGGAGATCAAGATTGCCAGGAGAAATATCAATAACCTCAGATATGCAGATGACACCACCCTTATGGCAGAAAGTGAAGAGGAACTAAAAAGCCTCTTGATGAAAGTGAAAGAGGAGAGTGAAAAAGTTGGCTTAAAGCTCAACATTCAGAAAACTAAGATCATGGCATCTGATCCCCTCACTTCATGGGAAATAGATGGGGAAACAGTGGAAACAGTGGCAGACTTTATTTTGTTGGGCTCCAAAATCACTGCAGATGGTGACTGCAGCCATGAAATTAAGACGCTTACTCCTTGGAAGGAAAGTTATGACCAACCTAGATAGCATATTCAAAAGTAGAGACATTACTTTGCCAACAAAGGTACGTCTAGTCAAGGCTATGGTTTTTCCACTGGTCATGTATGGATGTGAGAGCTGGACTGTGAAGAAGGCTGAGCACCGAAGAATTGATGCTTTGGAACTGTGGTGTTGGAGAAGACTCTTGAGAGTCCCTTGGATTGCAAGGAGATCCAACCAGTCCATTCTGAAGGAGATCAGCCCTGGGATTTCTTTGGAAGGAATGATGCTTTTCAGGCCAAAGTACTGAAACTCCAGTACTTTGGCCACCTCATGCGAAGAGTTGACTCATTGGAAAAGACTCTGATGCTGGGAGGGATTGGGGGCAGGAGGAGAAGGGGACGACAGAGGATGAGATGGCTGGATGGCATCACTGACTCGATGGACATGAGTCTGAGTGAACTCTGGGAGTTGGTGATGGACAGGGAGGCCTGGCGTGCTGCGATGCAGGGGGTTGCAAAGAGTTGGACATGACTGAGTGACTGAACTGAACTGAAGGAGATCAAGACTGGTTTACAATCATTGAGGAGTGACTGACACACAAAAATAAATGGAAAGCAGACTAAGTGTGATCTTTCTGCTTAGCTAGAAAGGACTTTAAAAACATGTACGTATTAATGCATATATATGAAATCTAGAAAATGGTACTGATGAACTGATTTGCAGGGCAAGAATAGAGACACAGACAGAGAGAATGAGCTTGTGGACCCAGCAGTGGAAGGAGAGTGGGATGAACTAAAAGAGTAGAATTGAAATATATACATTCCTATGTGTAAAATAGCTAGCTAGCGGGAAGGTGCTGTATAGCACAGGCAGCTCAGCCAGGTGCTTTATGATGACCCAGAGGGGTGGGGTGAGGGGCGTGGGAGGGAGGCTCCAGAGGGAGGGGATATATGTATACTTACGGCTGACTAACGCTGTTGCGCAGCAGAAACCAACACAATATTGTAAAGCAATTATCCTCCAATTAAAATTTGGATTCTGTGGGAGAGGGAGAGGGTGGGGTGGTTTGGGAGAATGGCATTGAAATATGTATATTATCATATGTGAAACGAATCGCCAGTCCAGGTTCGATGCATGATACAGGGTGCTCGGGGCTGGTGCACTGGGATGAACCCAGAGGGATGGCATGCGGAGGGAGGTGGGAGGGGGTTCAGGATGGAGAACACATGTACACCCATGGCAGATTCATGTCAGTGTGTGGCAAAACCAATACAATATTGTAAAGTAATTAGCCTCCAATTAATATAAATAAATTTATATTAAAAAAGAAAAATATGAAAATAAATAAATAAAAATATGTAAAATTCTGAAATGGGTCAATTGTATATAATGGGAGCTTCTCTAGGATTCTTGGTTTCTATCTTATGGCCTCTTATTTTCCTGCCTGCTAGGGTCTATTTAATTATTTGAGTCATTCTGCCCTGTCTTCCCCCTCCTTGCTCTAAGACATTGAAGAAGATCAGATGACAGTTTGAAAAATCTGTGTGGGAGGAGGAAGGAATCTGACTTTGCTTTAGAAAGGCAGAAAATATTTTAACGTTAGCCCATTTTAAGTTAAAAACTCAGGGTGAAACTCCCTTCCCTTTAAAAAAAATTTTCACAACCACAGACAGCGTATGCCTCCACGGCCAGCTCATTAGGGCTTTCCTGGGAACAGTGTGAACCCCCACAGGAATATGTGTCCCTCTGAGAAGCTGCTCAGCATCTCTTCCCTTAGCACCTGGAGGCTTCCTACAAAGCTGAAAGGAAGCTAATGATTTTATGAGTGTAAGCCCACACCTCTGCTACCCTGGTTTTATTGATCTCCTCTGGGCTACACTGAAATCTCTTTTATTCCTGTACTTTTTACTTTGATTTTCTTAGATTCACAGTAGAAGTAACCACTCCCACTAAAGTCAATTCACCCTCTATTGACAGAAAATTGGTCAGTGGTGAGACAACAAAACAGAACTGAAAGTCGAAACTGTGGACAGACTCACTTTTCTGGAGATGAGTCTGCCTATTTGGGGTGACAGTGTGTTGTCAGTATTCTGTAACTGGCAAAGTCTCTTTCCTTCCCGGTATTTTGTCCCTGGGGGAGTGAAGAGCAACTTGAAAACATGTAAAGACAACACGTGCTGGTGGAAAGGGTCAAGTGAAAAAGGGTTCAGGCAGAGAGCTAGTGAAGGAGAGATTTGACTTGATCCTGTCTCAAGAGCATTTAACACCAGAGATTTTTAAGGGCTGGCTCTGATGCTGAGAAATTCCTGCTGAGAAAGTATGAGAAGGGAAGGTTCAAAGTGTCTTTCTTTACCAGTTAGTCAGAGAAGACATCTTCCCCAAAAGGTGGCCCATTCTCACCACCCACTCCTCTCCCATGACCTGACCCTGTCTCAGCAATCTCCTTCATACATTCGGACATCTGACCATGGAGTGGTCACTGTCCCTTAGGTCCTCAGAGAGCTTGGGTCCTCTAAATCTCTGTTGTCTCAGCCCAAATGCCACCCTGGGGTAGAGCCCTTCTTGACCACTCAGCTGAAGTTGCATCTCCCACCCTTGTCTGTGTCACTCTGTCCCATCACCCTGTTTTAGCATATTCATAGCACTTATCTTTTATGAAATGACCTTGTTCATTTTGTTTGTTCCCATGGATTTGTTTATTTGTCTCAATTTCCTGACCACAGTATAAGATCTAGAAAGGTAGGGACTGTATTTTTCTGATGCTCTGCTACATCCCCAGTGCCAGGGAAAGTACCTGGTACAAGATATTTGTGGAATAAATGAATTTGTGAGTGAATGAGAATCATCATAGGTAAGAAGATATTAACTATATTCAGAAGCAGGGAGTCTGTGCTCTCTGTTAGTTCTTTTATGTATCCTGCCCCCATGTTTCCATCAACACAGTAGGTAAAGATGCACATATCGAATCACACTTTTCAGGTCAGGGTGTGAAGTCAGGGTGACCAGGTGAAGACTTCACTATTTCACACATGCAGATACTTTTCTCTGAAACCAGTTTATCCAAGGAGGTAAGTACACAGACCCTGAAGTGCAATGCTGAGGTCACAGCCTGCCTACACAACTGGTTTAGTAGTGTGACCCTGGGCAAATTCACCTCCCTGTGCTTTATTTTCTTTGCTATAAGTGAAAATAGATAACTTCCCTAACTGGGTTGTTGTAAAGATTAAATGAGTTAATATAAGTAATGTACTTAGAATAGCATCTGGCTTGTCATAGCACCATAAGTATTTCTTATTAATTCTATTATAATTCTCACTTCATGTACTTGCCTCTAAGCCTTAGGAATTTGCAACACTTCTTGCGCCACAGTTTATGACAGTATGGAGAAGGCTGTGGACCATTTGTCATAAAAATGCTCGTAAAAACATAAAGTACACACTATTACAAAGGAAGTAAGTATATTGAAATATTTATCAATATTTTAAAACCTGTGATATTGAAATATACCTACTTTTTAAACGCATTAAATAATAAGATACACTGACAGGAATTAAAGCCACCTTAATTTCAAAGTAGTGAAAAAACAAATAATATTTCAAGATATTGACAGCAACAATGAATTCGATTAGTGAGAAAATCACAACTATTGGTAAAACTACTGTGGTTTGTTGTTATTACTAGCAATTGAAAGCTAAATTTCAGAGGTGAGAGAAAATGAAGATGCTAATTTTTTTCCCATTGTAGTTCAGACACTCTGATCATATCCATAGTTCACATAATCCAAGATGAGAACCCCTGCTACTGATACTGTTTGCAACTTCTTTAACAGCTATCCCAGGGCAGTTTGGCAAAATATACATAATTTTTATAAATGCATTTTTAGAAATAGACATATATCCAATAGAAATGCTTATGCAGATCCATATGCAAGAACACTTACTACAGTCTATCTGAAATGGTGAGAGACCAGAAACAACCCACATGTCTGTTGACAGGAATTTGTTAAAATAATTTCATTAATCTGTACACTACAGAATACAAGTTTTGTTTCTGTTGGTTTGTTAAGGAAGATGAAGCCTGAAAGTTGTCTCTGTGTATTGACAGAAAGGGCACTCATCACTGAAATCACAAAGTCACAAAACATATACAGTATTATCCATTCTTGTAAAAAAAAAAAAAACCCAGGTAATTGCATAGATATACCAATTAACAGTGGTTATGGGGGTGGGTGGTTGATTATGGGAAACTTTCACTTTCTACACATTTCGGTAATTAAACATTTCTGTTTTCCAATAAGCCTGTATCTTCAATTATCAAAACATGATGATGATTATTTTTGAAAAAAACAAACCCTGCTCTCCCAGATTTCCCGGCATCTAGAAGCTTATAATTTAGTAAATGGGTAAAGATCAAACATATTTATTATTATTTGCATGTCTGCAAGCAGGCAGCTCCATCTAACCCAAAGAGATAACCCCTTGGGGTTTTTCCCAGAATTCCTACATAAGAATGATGCTGTGGTTCTAAAGCCACGGCCTACAGGTTTTCTATTACTCAGACATGAACTAGCATTTAATCTCAAGAACTTTGAAATGTTTTGGGTCCACTGGGTCTTTTCTGCCAATGTTTCTGGTTTTGGGACCCCTCTGTCTACCCATTCTTAAGCTGCTCCTTGATGTAAACCAGATGCTTGTCCATTTCATGTTCTTTGTTCTATCTGCCACAAAACATTACTTTCACTGTCCTCAGCAAGTACCTAGTCCATTCTGGTGACTGGGTCTCATCCTTCTAGCTGTCCTCACCTGGCTGCACTGCATTCGAAGATCAGAGAAGAGAGCAAACGTCAGGTTAGGGAAGCTGTAGTGGGCACAGCAACTGTACAGCTCCATCAACATATACATATTTAAACATCACCCAGCAATGCCAAATCAATGGCAATGATTCGTTCTAAGAATCCATGCTTCTTTTAAAAGAGAAAGGGGAGGGGGCTTGCTGCTTCCTCTTCCTTTAATTTACAGATCTCATCATTTCTCAACTCATAGCAATGTAGCTCCTATCTCTACCATACTTCTAATGTCTCCAACAAGCTCCAAGCTTGTTTCTGCTCTTTCCTTCTTTGTTCTCATGATATCTGATATTGCTGCTCACTGACACATCTGTGAAACTCTGTCTTCTTCATTTATAGGACACCATGCTTTTGATTTCCCTCCTTCTTCTTCATAGTTCCCTCTTTCCCACTCTTAAATACCAGGGCTACTCAGGGCTCTGTTAATGGCTACAGAACTATGGCCCATAAGTATCTTAAAACTCAACATGTCCAATCCTAACTTTAGCAGTTTTCTCCCCAAACCCTCTCTTCTTTATTCTCCAATATTTTTTCTTTTTTTTTAAATTTTATTTTATTTTTAAACTTTACAATATTGTATCGGTTTTGCCAAATATCGAAATGAATCTGCCACAGGTATACATGTGTTCCCCATCCTGAACCCTCCTCCCTCCTCCCTCCTCATACCATCCCTCTGGGTCATCCCAGTGCACCAGCCCCAAGCATCCAGTATCGTGCATCAAACCTGGACTGGCGACTCATGTCATACATGATATTATACATGTTTCAATGCCATTCTCCCAAATCTCCCCACCCTCTCCCTCTCCCTCTCCCACAGAGTCCATAAGACTGTTCTATACATCATGTCTCTTTTGCTGTCTTGTATCATTACCATCTTTCTAAATTCCATATATATGTGTTAGTATACTGTATTGGTATTTTTCTTTCTGGCTTACTTCACTCTGTGTAATAGGCTCCAGTTTCATCCACCTCATTAGAACTGATTCAAATATATTCTTTTTAATGGCTGAGTAATACTCCATTGTGTATATGTACCACAGCTTTCTTATCCATTCATCTGCTGATGGACATCTAGGTTGCTTCCATGTCCTGGCTATTATAAACAGTGCTGCGATGAACATTGGGGTACATGTGTCTCTCCCTTCTGGTTTCCTCGATGTGTTTGCCCAGCAGTGGGATTGCTGGATCATAAGGCAGTTCTTTTTTTTTTTTTCTTTTTCTTTTTTTTCTAATTTTATTTTATTTTTAAACTTTACATAATTGTATTAGTTTTGCCAAATATCAAAATGAATCCGCCACAGGTATACATGTGTTCCCCATCCTGAACCCTCCTCCCTCCTCCCTCCCCACACCATCCCTCTGGGTCGTCCCAGTGCACTAGCCCCAAGCATCCAGTATCGTGCATCGAACCTGGACTGGCAACTCGTTTCTTACATGATATTTTACATGTTTCAATGCCATTCTCCCAAATCTTCCCACCCTCTCCCTCTCCCACAGAGTCCATAAGACTGTTCTATACATCAGTGTCTCTTTTGCTGTCTCGTACACCGGGTTATTGTTACCATCTTTCTAAATTCCATATATATGCGTTAGTATACTGTATTTATGTTTTTCCTTCTGGCTTACTTCACTCTGTGTAATAGGCTCCAGTTTCATCCACCTCATTAGAACTGATTCAAATGTATTCTTTTTAATGGCTGAGTAATACTCTATTGTGTATATGTACCACCGCTTTCTTATCCATTCATCTGCTGATGGACATCTAGGTTGCTTCCATGTCCTGGCTATTATAAACAGTGCTACAATGAACATTGGGGTACACGTGTCTCTTTCCCTTCTGGTTTCCTCAGTGTGTATGCCCAGCAGTGGGATTGCTGGGTCATAAGGCAGTTCTATTTCCAGTTTTTTAAGGAATCTCCACACTGTTCTCCATAGTGGCTGTACTAGTTTGCATTTCCACCAACAGTGTAAGAGGGTGCCCTTTTCTCCACACCCTCTCCAGCATTTATTATTTGTAGACTTTTGGATCACAGCCATTCTGACTGGCGTGAAATGGTACCTCATAGTGGTTTTGATTTGCATTTCTCTGATAATGAGTGATGTTGGGCATCTTTTCATGTGTTTGTTAGCCATCTGTATGTCTTCTTTGGAGAAATGTCTATTTAGTTCTTTGGCCCATTTTTTGATTGGGTCATCTATTTTTCTGGAATTGAGCTGCAGGAGTTGTTTGTATATTTTTGAGATTAGTTGTTTGTCAGTCGCTTCATTTGCTATTATTTTCTCCCATTCTGAAGGCTGCCTTTTCACCTTGCTAATAGTTTCCTTTGATGTGCAGAAGCTTTTAAGTTTAATTAGGTCCCATTTGTTTATTTTTGCTTTTATTTCCAATATTCTGGGAGGTGGGTCATAGAGGATCCTGCTGTGATGTATGTCAGAGAGTGTTTTGCCTATGTTCTCCTCTAGGAGTTTTATAGTTTCTGGTCTTACATTTAGATCTTTAATCCATTTTGAGTTTATTTTTGTGTATGGTGTTAGAAAGTGTTCTAGTTTCATTCTTTTACAAGTGGTTGACCAGTTTTCCCAGCACCACTTGTTAAAGAGATTGTCTTTTCTCCATTGTATATTCTTGCCTCCTTTGTCAAAGATAAGGTGTCCATAGATGCATGGATTTATCTCTGGGCTTTCTATTTTGTTCCATTGATCAATATTTCTGTCTTTGTGCCAGTACCATACCGTCTTGATGATTGTGGCTTTGTAGTAGAGCCTGAGGTCAGGTAGGTTGATTCCTCCAGTTCCATTCTTCTTTCTCAAGATAGCTTTGGCTATTCGAGGTTTTAGAAAACCCTAAAGACTCCACCAGAAAATTACTAGAACTAATCAATGATTATAGTGAAGTTGCAGGATATAAAATCAACACACAGAAATCCCTGCATTCTTATACACTAATAATGAGAAAACAGAAAGAGAAATTAAGGAAACAATTCCGTTCACCATTGCAATGGAAAGAATAAAATACTTAGGAATGTATCTACCTAAAGAAACTAAAGACCTATATATAGAAAACTATAAAACACTGGTGAAAGAAATCAAAGAGGACACTAATAGATGGAGAAATATACCATGTTCATGGATTGGAAGAATCAATATAGTGAAAATGAGTATACTACCCAAAGCAATTTATAGACTCAATGCAATCCCTATCAAGCTACCAATGGTATTTTTCACAGAGCTAGAACAAATAATTTCACAATTTGTATTCTCCAATATTTTCTATTCCAATACATGACATCCTGCTTTTCTATGTGTTCACAGCCAAACACTAAGCATCCTAGTAGAATGCTCCCTCTCACTCACTCTTACAAACCCAACCTCTCTTTTGACTCCATAGCTTTTACTGTCTTAAAAGTCTTCAATCCATCAATTTCACCCCATTTTGGCTTAATTCAGAGTCTCATTACTCTTCACCTGGGCAACTACAACACTCTCTCAACCAGACTTCTTACCTCTAATTTGGCTAGTGTCTATTTACAAATAACTACATGTGATCTTTCTCAAGTCCAAATATGATTATGCCACTTCCTACTTAAATTTTACAGATTCCCATTGCATTTATTGGATAGGCCAAAAAGTCCATTTGTGTTTTTCCATAAGATGGTATGGAAAACCTGAATGAACTTTTTTTTTTTTTAAGTAAATGCATGAATTTATGAAGAAATGCTTGATATCAAATATGTCCACATTATTTTATGTTTTTATTGCTGTATTTTCCAAAATAAAGATCATATTCTATCATGAAAAAAAAAGTTTTATTCTTAAAATGGAAGAGGACTTTTGGAAGAAGATAATGTATCGTCCTCTCCTGCCTTCACTTTTCATTAACCGACTTATTCATTTTCTAACAAATAAGGTATTTAGCATTCCAAGCACTAGAGATACACAAGAGAGGAAAAGAACTCTTTGACCCACCCAACAGTATTAAAGTAAAAAAAAAAAATCTTCATGGACCAACTAAAGTCTTCCACAATTTAGTTTCTGCCTTCTTCTCTAGGCTCATTTCCTACCACACCCACTATAGACAGTCCAGTTCATTCACATGAAATAATTTGGTACATATCCCTTCTGAAAATGTGTCCCATGTCCACGAATTTATATATGAAAACCTCTCTACCTGAAGTACCCAATTTCTACACACCCCTCACCACCATTGTCACACAAATCCATACACACACCTCTAATACAAGTCTAGCTAATGTGGACCTATTTTTGCAAACCCATGTCATTGACCCATATAGCTTTCTTTTATCATTACCTCTACCTACCAGTCTCATTTAAATCTATCCTATGCTACCACTATCAAAGCACTGATTGTGCATGTGTGGTAAGTCACTTCATCATGTTCAACTCTTTGTGACCCTATGGACTGTACCAAGGCTCTTACATCTCCTGCATTTCCAGGCAGGTTCTTTACCACTAGTGCCAACTGGGAAGCCCCAAAGCACTGATTACTTGGCACTATATCTGTCATTAGGCCAGAAGCTTCTCAATCACAGAAATCTTGTCTTATCAGATTCAGTATCACCAGCAACCATTGGATACTCAACAAGTGTTTGTGGAATAAACAAATAGGTGATTTACTTTATGATACAAACTCCCATTCACTCCACTGCTCAGTCCCCACACTGAAAATCAGTTCATGTCACTCAGTTTCCTAGAAGCCTCTCCCATACCATTATGAGAATAAACTGCAAGTTCCTTAATGTAGAAACTAAGACTTCATAATCTAACTCCAAACTGCTTCTTCAGAATTATTTCCTACATATATTGCCTAGGGATCATTTGCTATAGCCCCAGTCTACTGCTTGTCTTTCCATGAATTCTTACTTTCTCATGCTTTCAGACTTTGATCTATTAAAAGAGAATTCACAAATTTGTCTCATTTGGAAAATTTTTCTCAGGAAGAATTAATTTCAGGAGAATTAATTCACTCAATACAAAATATCTTTTTGTTATTTATCTATTTAATTTCCTCCCTTTAACTTATAATGCCCCCAGAGATGGAGAATTTGTCTCTTTTCTCTCTGCTTATCCTTTTCTATTCTTAACCCCAAGGCAGCAACTTGCACATAGTTGATAATCAATACACATTGGGTAAATCACATATATTCAACAGTAAAGTTTCATCTTATTTAAAAAATAAGTTTAAATTTTGAAGCCAATAATGCAAAATTGTGCCTAAAATCTGTGTTTTTCTTATTCTCGCAACTTCAGAAATAAAATCCTGGACACAGGCAACAAAAAAAGGACAAGAGGAATAGCATCAAACTAAAAAACTGCACAGCATAAGAAGCAATCACCAACATGAGAAGGCAAATTATAGAATGGGAGGAAATATTTGAAAACTATGTATCTGATAAAAGGTTAGTACTCAAAATATATAAGAAATTCTTACAACTGAAAGAAAAAAGCTGATTAAAGAATAGCCAAATGACTCGAATAGACCTTTCTTCAAAGAAGACATACAGTTGGCCAATAGGTAGATGAAAAGGTGCTCAGAATCACTAATTATCAGAGAAATGAAAATCAAAACCACAGTGAGACATTACCTTACAACTGTTACAATGGTTATTGTCAAAAATCAAAAGGTAACAAGTGTTGTTGAGAATGTGGGGAAAAGGGAACCCTTGTACACTGTTAGTGGGATTGTAAATTGATGCAGCTATCATGGAAAACAGTATGGAAGTTCCTTAATAAATTAAAAATAGAACTTCCATAAGATCCAGCAATCTTGTTTCTGAGTGTATATCCAAAGAAATTGAAATCAGGATTTTGAAAAGATATCTGTGTTCTCATGTTCATTACATCATAATTCAAAATAGCAAAGATATGAAAGCAACTTACGTATTCATCATTGAATAAATGGATAAGGAAAATTCTGGCATATACATACAATGGAATATTATTCAGCCTTTAAAACTGAAGGAAACCCTGCCATTTGGAACAGCATGGATGAATCTGGGAGATAGCATAATAAGTGAAATAAACCAGACACAGAATGACAAACAGTTACTAATGATCTCACCTTTATGAGGAATCTAAAATAGTCAAACTAAAAAAGAAAAAGAAAAAAATATAGTCAAACTGATAAAAGCAGAGAGTTTCCAGGGGGGAAAAGGGAAGGGAGAATGGGGAGGATGAGTCAAAGGATACAGAGTTTCAGTTATGCAAGATAAATCCTAGAGACCTACTGTACAGCACAATGCCTACAGTAAACAATACCATATCATATTCTTAAAATTTTGCTAAGTAGATAGAACTTAGATTGAGTTCTTACCACAAATAAAAGATGGTGGATGGCAATAAACTTACAGAAGTAAGAGATACGTTTATGGCACTGGCTGAGGTGGTGGCTTCATTGCTGTATACTTATCTCCAAATTCACTAACTGCACAATTGATTATGTATAGCTTTTTGTACGTCAATCATACTTCAATAAAGTGGTTTTAAAAACTCTGAAAAATACAAATATCATTTATCCATTCACAGAAAAAAAAATCCTAAATATCATAACATTACTGCTAATTAAGAAACAGGTATATTAATAATTTAATAAAGAAGAATGAACATAATATGTGAAAGTAATAATAATATTCTATGAAGAAGCCATGCTTTCTGAGAAGGCAGTATCTGTTCAAGTAGATTGAGTATACATTCCCTTTACTTATTTTAAAAGAAATGGGGTATCCAAGGGATTATTCAAAGTTATTTCTAACAAAGCCTCCAGACTCTCAATGAGGTCAAGGTAGTCAGTAATATTAGACAAGACAAATCCCGATTTGAGGCATGCATGCATGCTAAGTTGCTTCAGTCATGTCCAACTCTTTGCCACCCATTAGACTGCAGCCCTTCAGGCTCCTCTGTCCGTGGGATTCTCCAGGAAAGAATACTGGAGTGGATTGTTATGCCCTAAGCCAGGGTATCTTCCCAATCCAGAGATTGAACCCACATGTCTTATGTCTCCTGCATTGGCAGGCAGTTTCTTTATTAGTAGTGCCACCTGGGGTGCCACCTGGTAAGCCCCCTATTTGAGGCAATCCCAGCGAATAATTTCTCTGTTAATACAAACAAAAGGGAAAACAAAGCTGGCATCTCTGGTTATCAGAACAACTTGGAGTTTGCACCCCTAAGAATGTACTTCTCTCCTCTCAGCCTGTCCTCAACTTCTTCCATTCCTCTCAGCAGCGCAGGGAAATTCCAATGTGTTCTTATGTCGTTGACCAAAGATGAACACATCAACTGTGGTAGAAGCTGCTGGTCCCTGGTGACTGTGTCAGAAACCCATGTATTTCTCCAAGTATTACTCAGCAAGCAATACCTTCAGTAAATAAACGGCTTCTGCCTCCCCTATGCCTCAGACAATAACAACACAAACGAATCTAGATGCAGCAGGAGGCTGGGGGTAGGTATGAGGTCAGGGTGGTTAAGGGGAGACAGAGAAAGAGTGATATCAAGGGAAGTCCCCTTTCTGTCTCTGGGTGTGGTGTTTTTTTTTTTTTTTTTTTTTTGTCTCTGAAGTATCAGTTACATCAAATCTAGCTTAGTGAGCTTAACCTTCTGTTAGACTCTGGGTGGAGGAGGGGCTACAAAAAATTTTCACAAACTTGTGGAGCAGTCTGTTACTACACATGGAAAACAATTGGAAAGTAAAAAAGGGCATTTTATAATCAAAGGTCAGTTATAATCAAATGATTCAGAATTCTTGTTTTGAGTAGTCAAGTTGAAGAGGTGCAAGAGCCAGAACTTATTTTTTTAATTTTAATTAATTTATTTTAATTGGAGGCTAATTACTTTACAATATTGTAGTGGTTTTTGCCATACACTGACATGAATCAGCCATGGGTATACATGTGTTCCCCATCCTGAACCCCCTTCCCACCTCCCAAGAGCCAGAACTTATAAAGGAGGTTTTTCTGAACATGCAGCCTAAACTAATTTTGGAAATGTAAACTATTTTGACAGGCAGAGCATAGGCACCAACATATCATAAGGAGCTTGGAGAAATAAATTGGGACTTGCCCTTCTTACAAAAATCCTGGAAACTTGAAATCTCTTATTTAAGATTTTCAAAGGTCATTTTATTTTAGGCTTTAACTCAATTCTACTTCCCTTCACAATTATTTAAAAATCTTGGTACTAAATTTACTTTATGTTCAGTTGCTTTTCTATGTGGAGTCCAAGAATCTTGAAATAAGAAACAGTATTATCACGTGTAACATCAATAGCTGGTGGGAAGTTGCTGTATAACACAGGGAGCCCAGTCATGTGCTCTGTGATGACCTAGAGGGGTGGGATGGGGGGTGGAGTAGCAGGGAGGTTCCAGAGGGAGGGGACATAAATATACCTATGGCTGATTCATGTTATTGTATAGCAGAAACTAACACAACATTGTAAAGCAACCATCCTCCAATTAAAAATAAATTAAAATAAAAAGACAAATGCATAAAATAAGCCAAAAAAAGGAAAAGGAAAAAATCTCAGAAATGGTTCTCATCCCTTTTCCCCACCCCTCCTGAGGTATACAGTTCGAAGGCAATAGGTAGGGCTGAGCAAGACAGGCACTGAAATGTGGGAGAGGAGAGGGAACATCTTGATCTAAGATGTGGGAGCCTATGAGTGATGGGTGGTGTCTGCATAAAAGCCATAGCCCAAGGAGGGTGAGGAGGGTGTCTGTGAAGAAGAGTGGCCTGGCATATGTTGGAGAGCCTAAAGGAAGTTAGTCAGGCTTCCAAAATGGTCCAGTGAGAGTGAGAAGAGAACAAAGTATTCATCCTGGCAGGGGGCTGGCAGGAAAGTCATGATGTGGCAGAAGCACAGAAAGATGCAGAGAAGGTCAACAAAGAAAGGAGCATAGGGTGGGGGTATTAGAGCCCAAGAGGCAGATAAGGAGGATGTCTACACAGGAGGGCAGCTTGGTATGGGTGGAAGAGTCTAAGTATGTGGATGAGAGTATCCATGTAGGTGCCCTGCATAAGTGTCTGTATCCAAGGGAGATGAAGGGGGCACCTCGTGTAAATATAACCTGAGCAAGATGAGGAGAGGAATCCTGTTGGAAACATTAGAGCCCATGAGGCACCAGGGAGCTTCAGCCTGAAGATGTAGTCAGCCCAGGATATCTGAACTCAGGTGATGTTAGACAGGGGTTCATGGCAGGATTAGGACAATGACAATAAGAGATTAGTTACAAACAAGGAGATTGATCAAATAAGAAGTATATGCTTTCTCGTTGTTGGAAAAGAGTTATAAATGTGGGAAGGAAGAAAACTAGAATGAACCATGTAGTGTTGGACTGTAACTGAAGGTACTGGCCAATTGGGCTTTTTTGTACGTGTGTATATACATATACACACACAGAGATAAATATAGACAAAAATGGGTGTGCACACACAAATACATCTACATACATTCCTCACTAGGCTCTGTATATATGTGTGTATGTGTGTGTGTGTATGTATGTGTGTGTGTGTATATATATATATATATATGTATGTATGTATTTTTTACTTCTGAAAAAAAAATATTCTCATTCCAGCTGAGCTATTTAAAATATTAAAAGATGACTGAAAACCAGAAGCAGGAGGCTTAAGTCCAAATCCTGAGAACACCAGAGAACTCCTGACTCCAGGGAACATTAATCGACAGGAGCTCATCAAACACCTCCATACCTACATTGAAACCAAGCACCAACTAAGGGCCAACAAGTTCCAGAGCAAGACATACCATGTAAATTCTCCAGCAACACAGGAACAGAGCCCTGAAATTCAATATACAGGCTGCCCAAAGTTACTCCAACCAATTGACATCTCATAACTCATTACTGGACACTTCATTGCACTCCAGAGAGAAAAAATCCAGCTCCACCCACCAGAACACCAACACAAGCTTCGCTAACCAAGAAACCTTGACAAGCTTCCCATACAACCTCACCCACAGCGAGGAAACTCCACAATAAAGAAAACTCCACAGACTGCCAGAATACAGAAAGGCCACCCCAAACTCAGCAATATAAACAAGATGAAGAGACAGAGGAATACCCAGCAGGTAAGCCTTTGACTGTTTGGATCACAATAAACTGTGGAAAATTCTGAAAGAAATGGGAATACCAGACCACCTGACCTGCCTCTTGAGAAATCTGTATGCAGGTCAGGAAGCAACAGTTAGAACTGGACATGGAACAACAGACTGGTTCCAAATAGGAAAAGGAGTACGTCAAGGCTGTATATTGTCACCCTACTTATTTAACTTATATGCAGAGTACATCATGAGAAACGCTGGACTGGAAGAAACACAAGCTGGAATCAAGATTGCCGAGAGAAATATCAATAACCTCAGATATGCAGATGACACCACCCTTATGGCAGAAAGTGAAGAGGAACTAAAAAGCCTCTTGATGAAAGTGAAAGAAGAGAGTGAAAAAGTTGGCTTAAAGCTCAACATTCAGAAAACGATCATGTCATCCGGTCCCATCACTTCATGGGAAATAGATGGGAAAACAGTGGAAACAGTGTCAGATTTTATTTTTCTGGGCTCCAAGTGCAGATGGTGACTGCAGCCATGAAATTAAAAGACACTTACTCTTGGAAGGAAAGTTATGACCAACCTAGAGAGCATATTCAAAAGCAGAGACATTACTTTGCCAACAAAGGTCCATCTAGTCCAGGCTATGGTTTTTCCTGTGGTCATATATGCATGTGAGAGTTGGACTGTGAAGAAGGCTGAGCGCCGAAGAATTGATGCTTTTGAACTGTGGTGTTGGAGAAGACTCTTGAGAGTCCCTTGGACTGCAAAGAGATCCAACCAGTCCATTCTGAAGGAGATCAGCCCTGGGATTTCTTTGGAGGGAATGATGCTGAAGCTGAAACTCCAATCCTTTGGCCACCTCATGCAAAGAGTTGACTCATTGGAAAAGACTCTGATGCTGGGAGGGGTTGGGGGCAGGAGGAGAAGGGGACAACAGAGGATGAGATGGCTGGATGGTATCACTGACTCGATGGACGTGAGTCTGAGTGCACTCCGGGAGTTTGTGATGGACAAGGAGGCCTGGCGTGCTGCGATTCATGGGGTCACAAAGAGTCGGACACGACTGAGCAACTGAACTGAACTGAACTGAAAGGAACAGAATAAATGTCTACCAAACCAAACAAAAGAGGAAGAGATAGGGAATCTACCTGATAAAGAATTCTGAATAATGATATTGAAAATGATCCAAAAACTTGAAATCAAAATGGAATCACAGATAAATAGCCTGGAGACAAGGATTGAGAAGATGCAAGAAAGGTTTAACAAGGACCTAGAAGAAATAAAAAAGAGTCAATATATAATGAATAATGCAATAAATGAGATCAAAAACACTCTGGAGGCAACAAATAGAATAACAGAGGCAGAAGATAGGATTAGTGAAGTAGAAGATAGAATGGCAGAAATTAATGAATCAGAGAGGAAAAAAGAAAAATGAATTAAAAGAAATGAGGACAATCTCAGAGACCTCCAGGACAATTTTAAACGCCACAACATTCAAATCATAGGAATTCCAGAAGAAGAAGACAAAAAGAAAGATCATGAGAAAATACCTGAGGAGATAATAGTTGAAAACTTCCCTAAAATGGGGAAGGAAATAATCACCCAAGTCCAAGAAACCCAGAGAGTCTCAAACAGGATAAACCCAAGGCGAAACACCCCAAGACACATATTAATCAAATTAACAAAGATCAACCACAAAGACATGACTGAGCAACTGAACTAAACTGAACTGAAACACAAAGAACAAATATTAAAAGCATCAAGGGAAAACAACAAATAACACACAAGGGGATTTCCATAAGGATAACAGCTGATCTTTCAATAGAAACTCTTCAGGCCAGGAGGGAATGGCAAGACATACTTAAAGAGATGAAAGAAAATAACCTACAGCCCAGATTACTGTACTCAGCAAGGATCTCATTCAAATATGAAGGAGAAATCAAAAGCTTTACAGACAAGCAAAAGCTGAGAGAATTCAGCACCACCAAACCAGCTCTCCAACAAATGCTAAAGGATCTTCTCTAGAAAGGAAACACAAAAAAGGCATATAAACTCGAACCCAAAACAATAAAGTAAATGGCAACGGGATCATACTTATCAATAATTACCTTAAACATAAATGGGTTGAGTGCTTAAACCAAAAGACAAAGACTGGCTGAATGGTTATAAAAACAAGACCCCTATATATGTTGTCTACAAGAGATCCACCTCAAAACAGGGGACACATACAGACTGAAAGTGAAGGGCTGGAAAAAGATATTCCACGCAAATAGAGACCACAAGAAAGCAGGAGTAGCAATACTCATATCAGATAAAATAGACTTTAAAACAAAGGCTGTGAAAAGAGACAAAGAAGGACACTACATAATGATCAAAGGATCAATCCAAGAAGAAGATCTAACAATTATAAATATATATGCACCCAATACAGGAGCACTGCAATATGTAAGACAAATGCTAACAAGTATGAAAGGGGAAATTAACAATAACACAATAATAGTGGGAGACTTTAATACCCGACTCACACCTATGGATAGATCAACTAAACAGAAAATAAACAAGGAAACACAAACTTTAAATGATACAATAGACCAGTTAGACCTAATTGAGATCTATAGGACATTTCATCCCAAAACAATGAATTTCACTTTTTTCTCAAGAGCACACGGAAGCTTCTCCAGGATAGATCACACCCTAGGCCATAAATCTAGCCTTGGTAAATTCAAAAAAATTGAAATCATTCCAAGTATCTTTTCTGACCACAATGCAGTAAGATGAGATCTCAATTACAGGAGAAAAACTTAAAAATTCCAACATATGGAGGCTGAACAACACGCTACTGAATAACCCACAAATCACAGAAGAAATCAAAAAAGAAATTAAAATATGCATAGAAACAAATGAAAATGAAAACATAACAACCCCAAACCTGAGGGATACTGTAAAAGCAGTGCTAAGGGAAAGTTCATAGCAATACAGGCATACATCAAGAAACAAGAAAAATTCAAATAAATAACCTAACTCTACATCTAAAGCACAGAGAAGGCAATGGAACCTCACTCCAGTACTCTTGCCTGGGAAATCCCAGGGGCGGAGGAGCCTGGAAGGCTGCAGTCCATGGGGTCGCTAAGGGTCGGACACGACTGAGCGACTTCACTTTCACTTTCATGCATTGGAGAAGGAAATGGCAACCCACTCCAGTATTCTTGCCTGGAGAATCCCAGGGATGGGGAAAGCCTAGTGGGCTGCTGTCTATGGGGTCACACAGAGTCGGACACGACTGATGTGACTAGGCAGCAGCACACCTAAAGCAACTAGTAAAGGAAGAAATGAAGAACCCCGGGGTTAGCAGAAGGAAAGAAATCTTAAAAATTAGGGCAGAAATAAATGCAAAAGAAACAAAAGAGACCATAGCAAAAATCAACAAAGCCAAAAGTTGGTTCCTTGAAAGGATAAATAAAATTGACAAACCATTAGCAAGATTCATCAAGAAACAAAGGGAGAAAAATCAAATCAATAAAATTAGAAATGAAAATGGAGAGATCAGAACAGACAACACAGAAACACAAAGGATCATAAGAGACTACTATCAGCAATTATATGCCAATAAAATGGACAACGTGGAAGAAATGGACAAATTCTTAGAAAAGTACAACTTTCCAAAACTGAACCAGGAAGAAATAAAATATCTTAATAGACCCATCTCAAGGACAGAAATTGAAACTGTAATCAGAAATCTTCCAGCAAACAAAAGCCCAGGTCCAGACGGCTTCACAGCTGAATTCTACCAAAAATTTAGAGAAGAGCTAACACCTATCCTACTCAAACTCTTCCAGAAAATTGCAGAGGAGGGTAAACTTCCAAACTCATTCTATGAGGCCACCATCACCCTAATACCAAAACCTGATAAAGATCCCCCACACGCAAAAAAGAAAACTACAGGCCAATATCACTGATGAACATAGATGCAAAAATCCTTAACAAAATTCTAGCAATTAGAATCCAACAACACATTAAAAAGATCATACACCATGACCAAGTTGGCTTTATCCCAGGGATGCAAGGATTCTTCAATATCCACAAATCAATCAATGTAATACACCACATTAACAAATTGAAAAATAAAAACCATATGATTATCTCAATAGATGCAGAGAAAGCCTTTGACAAAATTCAAATCCATTTATGATAAAAACTCTCCAGAAAGCAGGAATAGAAGGAACATACCTCAACATAATAAAAGCTATCTATGACAAACCCACAGCAAACATTATCCTCAATGGTGAAAAACTGAAAGCATTTCCCCTAAAGTCAGGAACAAGACAAGGGTGCCCACTCTCACCACTACTATTCAACATAGTTTTGGAAGTTTTGGCCACAGCAATCAGAGCAGAAAAAGAAATAAAAGGAATCCAAATTGGAAAAGAAGAAGTAAAACCCTCACTGTTTGCAGATGACATGATCCTTTACACAGAAAACCCTAAAGACTCCACCAGAAAATTACTAGAGCTAATCAATGAATATAGTAAAGTTGCAGGATATAAAATCAACACACAGAAATCCCTTGCATTCCTATACACTAATAATGAGAAAATAGAAAGAAATTAAGGAAACAATTCCATTCACCATTGCAACGAAAAGATTAAAATACTTAGGAATATATCTACCTAAAGAAACTAAAGACCTATATATAGAAAACTATAAAACACTGGTGAAAGAAATCAAAGACGACACTAATAGATGGAGAAATATACCATGTTCATGGATGGGAAGAATCAATATAATGAAACTGAGTATACTACCCAAAGAAATCTATAGATTCAATGCAATCCCTATCAAGCTACCAATGGTATTTCTCACAGAGCTAGAACAAATAATTTCAAAATTTGTATGGAAATACAAAAAACCTCGAATAGCCAAAGCAATCTGAGAAATAGAATGGAACTGGAGGAATCAACCTGCCTGACTTCAGGCTCTACTACAAAGCCACAGTCATCAAGACAGTATGGTACTGGCACAAAGACAGAAATATAGATCAATGGAACAAAATAGAAAGCCTAGAGATAAATCCATGCACCTATGGACATCTTATCTTTGACAAAGAAGGCAAGAATATACAATGGAGAAAAGACAATCTCTTTAACAAATGGTGCTGGGAAAACTGGTCAACCACTTGCAAAAGAATGAACCTTGAACACTTTCTAACACCATACACCAAAATAAACCCAAAATGGATTAAAGATCTAAACATAAGACCAGAAACTATAAAACTGCTAGAGGAGAACATAGGCAAAACACTCTCCGACATAAATCACAGCAGAATCCTCTATGACCCACCTCCCAGAATATTGGAAATAAAAGCAAAAATAAACAAATGGGACCTAATTAAACTTAAAAGCTTCTGCACAACAAAAGAAACTATAAGCAAGGTGAAAAGACAGCCTTCAGAATGGGAGAAAATAATAGCAAATGAAGCAACTGACAAACAACTAATCTCAAAAATATACAAGCAACTCCTGCAGCTCAATTCCAGAAAAATAAATGACCCAATCAAAAAAATGGGCCAAAGAACTAAATAGACATTTCTCCAAAGAAGACATACAGATGGCTAACAAACACATGAAAAGATGCTCAACATCACTCATTATCAGAGAAATGCAAATCAAAACCACTATGAAGTACCATTTCACGCCAGTCAGAATGGCTGCGATCCAAAAATCTACAAGCAATAAATGCTGGAGAGGGTGTGGAGAAAAAGGAACCCTCTTACACTGTTGGTGGGAATGCAAACTAGTACAGCCACTATGGAGAACAGTGTGGAGAGTCCTTAAAAAACTGGAAATAGAACTGCCTTATGACCCAGCAATCCCACTGCTGGGCATACACACCAAGGAAGCCAGAATTGAAAGAGACATGTGTACCCCAATGTTCCTCGTAGCACTGTTTATAATAGCCAGGACATGGAAGCAACCTAGATGTCCATCAGCAGATGAATGGATAAGAAAGCGGTGGTACATATACACAATGGAGTATTACTCAGCCATTAAAAAGAATACATTTGAATCAGTTCTAATGAGGTGGATGAAACTGGAGCCTATTATACAGAGTGAAGTAAGCCAGAAAGAAAAACACCAATACAGTATACTAATGCATATATATGGAATTTAGAAAGATGCTAACGACAACCCTGTATGTGAGACAGCAAAAGAGACACAGATGTATAGAACAGTCTTTTGGACTCTGTGGGAGAGGGAGAGGGTGGGGTGATTTGGGAGAATGGCATTGAAACATGTGCAATATCGTATAAGAAACGAATCGCCAGTCCAGGTTCAATGCAGGATACAGGATGCTTGGGGCTGGTGCACTGGGATGACCGAGAGGGATGGTATGGGGAGGGAGGTGGGAGTGGGGTTCAGGATGGGGAGCACGTGTACACCCATGGTGGATTCATGTTGATGTATGGCAAAACCAATACAATATTGTAAAGTAATTAACCTCCAATTAAAATAAATAAATTTAATAAAAAAAATATTAAAAAGTGATGCTGTTTAAGTTCTGCTCTCAATATGTCAGCAAATTTGGAAAATTCACCAGTGGCCACAGGACTGGAAAAGATCAGTTTTCATTCCAATCCCAAAGAAAGGTAATGCCAAAGAATGTTCCAATTATCAAACAATTGTGCTCATTTCACATGCTAGCAAGATTATGCTCAAAATACTTCAGGCTACACTTCAGCAGTATGTGAACTGAGAACTTCCAGATGTACAAGCTGGGTTTTGATGAGGCAGAAGAACCAGAGATCAAATTGCCAACATTCATTGGATCATGGAGAAAACAAGGGAATTCCAGGAAAACATCTACTTCTGCTTCATTGACTACACTAAAGCCTTTGACTTTGTGGATCACAACAAACTGTGAAAAATTCTTCAAGAGACAGGAATATCAGACCACATTACCTATCTCCTGAGAAATCTGTACATGGGTCAAGAAGCAACAGTTAAAACTGGACATGGAACAATGGACTGGTTCCAAACTGGTAAAGGAATATGTCAAAGCTGTATGTTGTCAGCCTGCTTATTTAACTTATATGCAGAGTTCATCATGCAAGATGCTGGACTGGATTAATCAAAAGCTGGAATCAAGATTGCCAGGAGAAATGTCAACAACCCTACCCCAGCTATGGAATCAGTCATTTCTCTAAGGAGTTCTGGTCCCCTTTAGTAAAGAATGACATGGTTTTTCCAATAGTTATGTATGGATGTGAGAGTTGGACCATAAAGAAAATTGAACACCAAAGAATTGATGCTTTCCAAATTGTGGTGCTGGAGAGAACTCTTGACAGTCCCCTGGACTGCAAGGAGATCAAACCAGTCAATCCTAAAGGAAATCAACCAATTTTCATTGGAAGGAGTGTTGCTGAAGCTCCAATACTTTCATCACCTGATGCGAAGAGCCGACTCATTGGAAAAGATCCTGATGATGGGAAAGATTGATGGCAAAAAGATAAGGGGGCAGCAGAGGATAAGGTGGTTAGCTAGCATCACCAACTCAATGGACATGAATTCAAGCAAACTCCAGGAGATAGTGGAGAGAGAAGAGCCTGGCATGCTACAGTCAATGGAGTCAAAAAGAATCAGACATGACTTAACAACTGAACAAGCTTGGGGAATATCATCTTAATGAAATGATAAAACTAGAATCATTAGTACTGTGACAAATCAGTTACATGCTCTTTGACAAGATGCAATGAGAAGAATGCAGCATCACTTCTATGCTATGCCTGAGAGAAATAAAACTGGATACTCTCCAAAAAAAAAAAAAAAACAATTCTGTAATCCCTCAAAGTACCAAGATCCTGAAAGTCAAGAAAAGAAGACCAAAGATAGAGGCAAACTAAAGAGACACAACTAAACGCAGTGTGTAATTCTGAACTGGATCCTTTCCTTATAAAGACATCACTGGGACACTGACTGAAACCTCAGTGAAAGGATAAGATAGGATGGTATTAATAGCATATGTCAGTATTAGTTTCCTGATTTTGATGGTTGCTGTGGTTATACAGGGGAATATCCTCATTTGTTAAGAGTACAATCTAGCTTTAAAGTATGATAGGGGCATCCTGTCAAAACTTACTCTCAAATGTTTCAGAAAAAAATTGATTTGTTGTAACTTTTATGTAAGTTCAAGATAGAATCAACATTTTAAACTTCACACTACCATATATAAAATAGATTACTAATAAGGACCTACTGTATAGCACAGGAGGCTCTACTCAATATCCTGTAATGACCTATACAATGACCAAAGAATCTAGAGAAGAGTGAATATATGTATAACTGACTCACTTTGCTATACAGCAGAAACAAAGACTATATTGTAAACTAACTATAGTTCAATTAAAATTTTTACTAAAAGAAGGACATCAAAGAATTTTAATAATAAATGGTGAATTGGTTATACCACATGTTCTGGGCTGGTAAGGGTCCCCCTGAAAAAGGCAGATAGTGGAGTCCCTCCTGGGTGATGGAATAGGGAAGGGTACAGGACATGAGTGCAGCAAAGGTGGAGAGCTTGTCCCAGCACACCCTACCCAAGCTGGAGACTGAGGGAATGATGCATCTATGCATCCTCATAGCAGAGATGTCCTGATGAGTGTGCATGGCAGTGCTTTCTAGTTCTGAGTCATCAGGTAAAGTCAGCTTCCTCTGCTCTTCTCAGTATAAATGGTTTTTTAAGAATAAGCCCTTCCCCTCTAGAGTCCATTCCCATGTAGATGAGCCTCTAGAAGTTGGTAGGGGAAGGGAAACAACTCTGGGTTTGGAACGTTAAAACCTGGTTTGACCTTGGGCCCTTGGGGCATCCTCCCTTCCCACCTCACTGCTTGCTCTGAGCATCAGATGAGACAGTTATGAAAACTCCTTAGAAAGGGCTGTGGCAATGCTAGTATCACCATGGCTCCTCACTATCTGAGCTCACATGAGGAAAATTAAGAAGGTGAGGGGGTTTTTTTGTTTGTTTTTTGCCTCTGTTTTCCTTTTCTTTATTACTTGTCATCTTTTGAAACTACCTTTGATCCAGCATTCTCAGCAGCTCACTTATTACCCTGTTTTGACCCATTTGCATGTATCTTTTCTGTCTATCAAAATACTAATTGCTCAGCCAACAGAGGAAATTGTGGATCTCAATCACACACATACTATGTGCTGAGCCAGTAGGAGCAATAAAAAAGATTACATGCACGCTCAGTTTCTAAGTTGAGTCCGACTCTTTGAGACCCCATGGATGTAGCCCACCAGGCTTTTCTGTCCATGGAATTGTCTAGGTAAGAATATTGGAGTGGGTTGCCATTTCCTACTTCAGAAATCTTCCTGACCCAGGGATCAAACCCATGTTTCTTGAGTCTCCTGCCTTGGCAAGCGGATTGTCTACCACTAGCAACACCTGGGAAGCCCAATGCTATGCTAAAATTATGAAGCTGTGGAGATGGGGTAGTTGCATGCAGCAAAAGACCTTATTCCTAGTAGAAAAGAAGGGTGAGGAAGAGAAGGGGGCACTGGAGAAAAAAAGCAGAAATCACTGAGTGTTTTATTACCCAAAAGACCTCAAATGTAAGACCTTAAATAATAATAATAAACTTTTAAAAGTAACCTTAAATAATTTAAAGCCTTAAATAATAATAAAAACTTAAATAAGCTGCCTGAGAGACAGCTTTGCCCATGGCAAAACCTATTCACATGTAAGGTGTGTGATATATTTACTGAAAGAACAGGCATCTGAGGTTTGGGTTAGCATGGAAGGAATAACATTGGTTTTATTGGTTTAACCAAGTGAACACTAATAACCACTCACTCATACACAAATATTCACAGAACTATCAAGCTGGGACTAACATGCAGGGTTTCAGGGACTATATCCAACTTCATCATGTTCATGATGTCAACTTGGTTTTGGATCAAAATGTTCAGGGTTAGTACTGTATGGCCTTGTTGCGTGTATCTGTGCTTAGTCGTTCAGTTGTGTCTGACTCTTACAACCCCATAGACTATAGCTGTAGCCTGCCAGGCTCCTCTGTCCATGGGATTCTCCAGGCAAGAATACTAGAGTGGGTTGCCATTTCCTTCCTCAGGGGATCTTCTCAACCCAGGAACTGAACCCTGGACTTTTGAATTGCAGGCAGATTCTTTACCAAATGAGCTATGAGGGAAGTCTTGTTACTCCTATATAAAAACACCTATTTAGAGCTATGTGAGTTTCCCACTGGGTGAAAGTGAAAAGAGCATTGAAGAGACTGATCAAGAATGCCCTTATGTGTTTGTTTTTCCCTTTGTCAGAGGAATAAATAGCAGTGTCTGGAAAGTCAGAGTGAAAAATAGCATGACTAAGACCACCACCATAGCATGACTAGGAGGGAGGGAACACAGCTCCACCCATCATGACAAAATTGGATTAAAGATTTACTGAGCATGGTCCTGCCCTTCAGAACAAGACCCAGTTTTCCCCTCAGTCAGTCTCTCCTATCAGGAAGCTTCCATGAGCCTCTTATCCTTCTCAATCAGAGGGAAGACAGACTGAAATCCACAATCACAGATAACTAACCAATCTGATCATGTGGACCACAGCCTTGTCTAACTCAGTGAAACTATGAGCCATGCCCTGTAAGGCCACCCAAGATGGACGGGTCATGGTGGAGAGGTCTGACAAAATGTGGTCCACTGGAGAAGGGAATGGCAAACCATTTCAGTATTCTTGCCTTGAGAACCCAATGAACAGAATGAAAAGGCAAAAAGATAGGACACTGAAAGATGAACTCCCCAGGTTGGTAGGTGCCCAATATGCTACAGGAGATCAGTGGAGAAATAACTCCAGAAACAATGAAGAGATGGAGCCAAAGCAAAAACAATACTCTGTTCTGCCTGTGACTGGAGATGGAAGTAAAGTCCAATGCTGTAAGGAGCAATAATGCATAGGAACCTGGAATGTTAGGTCCATGAATCAAGGCATGTTGCTGTTGCTGCTAAGTTGCTTCAGTCATGTCCAGCTCTGTTCGACCCCATAGACAGCAGCCCACCAGGCTCTGCCGTCCCTGGGACTCTCCAGGCAAGAACACTGGAGTGGGTTGCCATCAAGGCATGTTGGGAGTGGTCAAATAGGAGATGGCAAGAGTGAACGTTGACATTTTAGGAATCAGATAACTAAAATGGACTAGAATGGTTGAATTTAACTCAGATAACCATTATATCTACTACTGCAGGCAGGAATCCCTTAGAAGAAATGGAGTAGCCATCATGGTCAACAAAAGAGTCCAAAATGCATTACTTGGATGCAATCTCAAAAACGACAGAATGATCTCTGTTCGTTTCCAAGGCAAACCATTCAATATAACAGTAATCCAAGTCTATGCTCCAACCAGTAATGCTGAAGAAGCTGAAGTTGAATGGTTCTTTGAAGAGCTTTTAGAACTAACACCCAAAAAAGATGTCCTTTTCATTATAGGGGACTGGAATGCAAAAGTAGGAGTCAAGAAACACCTGGAGTAACAGGCAAATTTGGCCTTGGAATACAGAATGAAGCAGGGCAAAGGCTAATAGAATTTTGCCAAGAGAATGCACTGGTCATAGCCAACACCCTCTTCCAACAACACAAGAGAAGACTCTACACATGGACATCACCAGATGGTCAACACTGAAATCACATTGATTATATTCTTTGCAGCCAAAGATGGAGAAGCTCTATACAGTCAGCAAAAACAAGACCAAGAGCTGACTGTGGCTCAGATCATGAACTCCTTATTGCCAAATTCAGACTTAAATTGAAGAAAGTAGGGAAAACCACTAGACCATTCAGGCATGACCTAAATCAAATCCCTTATGATTATACAGTGGAAATGAGAAATAGATTTAAAGGACTAGATCTGATAGACAGAGTGCCTGATGAACTATGGATGGAGGTTTGTGACATTGTAGAGGAGACAGGGAGCAAGACCATCCCCAAGAAAAAGAAATGCAAAAAAGCAAAATGGCTGTCTGAGGAGGCCTTACAAATAGTTTTGAAAAAAAGAGAAGCTAAAAACAAAGGAGAAAAGGAAAGATATACCAATTTGAATGCAGAGTTCCAAAGAATAGCAAGGAGAAATAAGAAAGCCTATCTCAGTGATCAGTACAAAGACATAGAGGAAAACAATAGAATGGGAAAAACCAGGGATCTCTTCAAGGAAATTAGGAGAACCAAGGGAACATTTCATGCAAGGGTGGGCTCAATAAAGGACAGAAATGGTATGGACCTAACAGAAGCAGAAGATATTAAGAAGAGGTGGCAAGAATACACAAAAGAACTGTACAAAAAAGATCTTCACAACACAGATAGTCATAATGGTGTGATCACTCACCTAGAGCCAGACATCCTGGAATGTGAAGTAAAGAGGGCCTTAGGAAGCACCACTACAAACAAAGCTAGTAGAGGTGATGGAATTCCAGTTGAGCTATTTCAAATCCTGCAAGATCATGCTGTGAAAGCGCTGCACTCAATATGCCAGCAAATTTGGAAAACTCAGCAGTGGCCACAGGACTGGAAAAGGTCAATTTTCATTCCAATCCCAAAGAAAGGCAACGTCAAAGAATGCTCAAACTACCACACAATTGTACTCATCTCACACGCTAACAAAGTAATGCTCAAATTTCTCCAAGCCAGCCTTCAGCAACACGTGGACTGTGAACTTCCAGATGTTCAAGCTGGTTTTAGAAAAGGCAGGGGAACCAGAGATCAAATTGCAAACATCTGCTGGATCATCGAAAAAGCAAGAGAGTTCCAGAAAAACATCTATTTTTGCTTTATTGACTATGCCAAAGCCTTTGACTGTGTGGATCACAATCAACTGTGGAAAATTCTGAAAGAGATGGGAATACCAGACTACCTGACCTGCCTCTTGAGAAACCTATATGCAGGTCAGAAAGCAACAGTTAGAACTGGACATGGAACAACAGACTGGTTCCAAATAGGAAAAGGAGTATGTCAAGGCTGTATATTGTCACCCTGCTTATTTAACTTATATGCAGAGTACATCATGAGAAACTCTGGGGTGGATGAAGCACAAACTGGAATCAAGATTGGCAGGAGAAATATCAATAACCTCAGATATGCACATAACACCATCCTTAAGGCAGAAAGCGAAGAATTAAAGAGCCTCTTGATGAAAGTGAAAGTGGAGAGTGAACAAGTTGGCTTAAAGCTCAACATTCAGAAAACTAAGATCATGGCATCTGGTCCCATCACTTCATGGAAAATAGATGTGGAAACAGTGGAAACAGTGTCAGACTTTATTTTTGGGGGCTCCAAAATCACTGAAGATGGTGACTGCAGCCATGAAATTAAAAGATGCTTACTCTTTGGCAGGAAAGTTATGACCAACCTAGACAGCATATTAAAAAGCAGAGACATTACTTTGCCAACAAAAGTCCATCTAGTCAAGGCCAAGATTTTCCAGTAGTCATGTATAGATGTGAGAGTTGGACTATAAAGAAAGCTGAGCACTGAAAAATTGATTTTTCTGACCTGTGGTGTTGGAGAAGACTCTTGAGAGTCCCTTGGACTGCAAGGAGATCCAACCTGTTCATCCTAAAGGAGATCAGTCCTGAGTGTTCATTGGAAGGACTGATGTTGAAGCTGAAACTCCAATACTTTGGCCACCTGATGCAAAGAGCTGACTCAATTGAAAAGAACCTGATGCTGAGAAAGATTGAAGGTAGGAGGAGAAGGGAACAACAGAGGATGAGATGGTTGGATGGTATCACCAACTCAATGGACATGAGTTTGGGTAATCTCCGGGAGGTGGTGAGGGACAGGGAAGCCTGGCATGCTGCAGTCCTTGGGGTTGCAAAGAGTGGGACACCACTGGGCAACTGAACTGACTGACTGACTGAAGATGACCACAGGACTTCTTTGGTGGTCCAGTGGATAAGAATCTGCCTGCCAATGCAGGGGACGTGGGTTTGATCCCTGGCCTGGGAAGATTTCACATGCTGTGAACAGCTAAGCCTGTGTGCTGCAACTACAGACAACCGTATTATTATTAGAGACTGTGCTCTGCAACAAGAGAAGCATGTGCACTGCAAGTAGAAACCCCCCACCCACTGCAACTAGAGAAAACCCGTGCCCAGCAACAAAGACCCAGTGCAGCCAAAAATAAAAATAAATAAAATACATTAAAAAAAAAAAAAGACCAGCACAATATCTTCCTGGGACTTTCTTGCTCTTCATATTTGGCTAAGAATTTTACCATCTGAGCCATGATCCACCAACCCTTTCCTGGCAGCCCCCTGCCTCCCATAAAAGCCAGCTGTCTGCTCAGCTAAAAGCAGCCATGCTGAGGGCCTCTTTGCCAGTATCTGCGAAACCTTCACAATGTATTCTCTCCCTATTTGTAGGTTAAACTGAATAATCTCAGCACAGAGGATAGTCTTCATTTATATTTGGTTATTTAGACATAAGCAACGGTAGTAGTATTTTTTAATAACAATAATAAATATATTATGCAATTCTTATGTGCTAGATTCTATGCATTATCTTCTTTAATCCTTATAAAACCTAGAAGTTATCTAATATCATTCCCATTTTACAGATAAGAAACTGAGACTTGGAAGAATTATGCAACTTGCCCAAGTTACAGAGCTAATAAAAGGCAGAACTGAGTTTTATTTGGTTAAAATTAAAGCTCTCATTCTTAACCACTATTTTACTAAGCTAATTCTAACATATTTTATTCAAATATGCAATAATATTTGGAAGCAATAACTATTTTATTTCTATTTTTTAATTGGAGAAAAACTGCTTTACAATGCTGTACAACTGTAAATAATAAGTCTAAAATAATTTTGAAATCTAAAGTTAAAAAAAATCACAAAGTATCTTAAAATTATTGCAATGGAAGCAATAACTTTAAAATACTTTGTGATTTTTCTTAACTTTTGATTTCAAAATAATTTCAGATTTATTATTTTCCAGTTACAAAGATAGCACAGAGAATTCTCATATACCCTTCATTCAGCTTCCCTTAATGTCATATTACATAAGCATATTACATTTATTGAAACCAGAAATTAGCATTGGTTCAAGACTGTTAACTAGAGACTTTATTCAGATTTCTCCAGTTGTTTTTTTTTTTAACTTGTTCCCATTTTTAGATCCAATTCATTTAGTTATTAGTCTATAACAGTTTTTCAGACTTTCCTCGTTTCTCATGACTGACACTGGTAGAGTATGCCTCAGGTATTTTGTAGAATGTCCCTCTGTTGGAGTTTTTCTGAGGCTTTCTCATGACTATAATTTTTTGTTTCTTATGAGGTTATGCATTTAGAAGATGAAGAATAGAACAAGGTGAAGTGACATTTTCATTGTATTATCAGCAATACACGATATCAAGGAGACTTTTTACTGGTGATGTTAACTTGACCACTTGGTAGGGTGGTATCTTCCAGGTTTCTTCATTGTAAAGTGATTATTTTTCTCAGCTCATATTCTATTCATTTGAAGCTTGTCACTAAGTTCAACCCATACTCAAACCTCCACTTCCTGGAGAAAAGGGTATCAAAAAATTTGTGGCCATATGTTAAAACCACCATGGCAATTCATATTTGGGGCAGTTACTTTGAAACTGCAAGTATTCTCTTTCTCCTTAAAGTTTTACCCGCTAATTTTAGTACCCATCAATAGACTCCGCCTGCACCAATAATTGCTCTGGTGTTGAAATGGTGATTTTGTATTTCTCTCATTATTTCTGCATTTATTTATTTATTTATTTTATAACACATAACTTTATTTTTTTTTATTTTTTAAAATTTTATTTTATTTTTTAACTTTACAATATTGTATTGGTTTTGCCATATATCAACATGAATCTGCTATTTCTGCATTTATTATTTGCAATTCTTCTGTAAGGAAGATTTGTTCATTCTTCCTCAGTTATTTATTTATTCCATCATTTATATCAAGATACATAAATTAGGTTTATATAAAATTAGTATACATAAACTGCATATTATAGGTTCTTAGGTATTTATTAATTCATTTAAACATGTTATCTAGAAATAATTTTAGATTTACAGAAAAGTTGCAAAAGAATTCCCATATACCCCTCACCCAGTTTCAATTTCCCCTAACACAACTAACTTAAATTACTATGGCATATTTACCAAAACTAATAAACTAGTATTTGTATCACTATTAACTAAATTCCATACTCTATTTGGATTTTATCAGTTTTCTTGTTAATGTCTTTTGCTGTTCAAGGAGCCCATCTTGGATGCCATATTACGTTTTATTGTCATTTTTCCTTTAGTCTTTCTTAGTCTGTGATGGTTTCTTTCTCCCTCATCCTTTTCAGGAAGATTATGTCATGTATCTGTATTTGTTTAACACAGTCTGTGTTCTATTCCAGGATCTCTTCAACATCCTACTTGATTTTTCAAAAATTTGCATAAAATGAAGTTTACTCTTTGTGATGCACACTACTAGAGGTTTTATCAAAAGCACAGAGTACCTTTATCTGCCACTGCAGTACCATACAGACTAGGTTCATCAACCTTAAAATTCCCTTCTGCTGTCCATCTGTAGTCATGCACGCATGCTAAGTTGCTTCAGTCATATCTGACTCTGTGCAACCCTATGAACTCTAGCCTATCTGGTCACAGAAAACCTAAGAGCTTACTGCCAAATCTGGTGTCTTGTAGACTTTTTGCTTATGTTTTGTTTCTTAGACTTTTATAGTTTGATATCTTCTCTTTAGATTTATGTTCCATTCCAAATTAAGTATTATGTATTGTGTGAGTTAAGGGTCAAGGTTACTTTTGCAGGAAAGTAAGAGTTGCTCAGTGGTGTCTAACACTTTGTGAGCCCATGGACTATACAGTCCATGGAATTCTCCAGGCCGGAATACTGGCGTGGGTAGCCTTTTTCTTCTCCAGGGGATCTTTCCAACCCAGGGATTGAACCCAAGTCTCCTGCATTGCAGGCAGATTCTTTACCAGCTGAGCTCCCAGGAAAGCCCAATATTACTTTTGCATAAGGATAACCAATTGCTCTAGGACTGCTCGTTAGAAAGTTTATACTTTCCTTATTGAATGGGTTAATATCTTTTATTGAAAATCAGTTAACCCTATTAACCATCTGACTTCATTACTGTAGCTTTATGGTTATAGTTTTATAGCTATATAATTCTTAAAATCTGAGTACTGTAACTTTGTTCTTCATTTAAAAAATTGTCTTGGTTATTCTGGGTCTCTTGCATTTACATGGAAATTTCAGAATCAGCTTTCAGTTTCAATAAAAAAAAAAACTTGATAAGATTTTGATTGTGATTACATTGAATCTACACATAGATTTTTGAGTAACTGATATCTTTAAAATATTGTATCTTTTGAATCATGAACATGATATATCTGTCTAGTCATTTATGTCTCTTTTAATTTCCCCAAGAACAAAATATTTCTTGAAGACAAAAGAGTAAGAGTGATAAAGTCCACACAGCAAAGCTACAGGATTTAGTACTACCTAAGGCAGATTAATGTGGTGACAAGTAGCATTTTATATATTTCAGAATCCTCTCAGGAAAATGAAATTTAGTAACTGACATCATAATGATAACCTAAGGTTATCAAGTGAATATTAAATGCTATCCAGTATATTATTTAACACGGCAAAACAGCATATATTTTTAAAGAGATCTTTTAATTAATAGTGATAAAAATAAAGTGTGGTGCTTAAAGAAATAAGTTCCCATTAAATGGAAAATTTACTGAAAAAGAAATACTTCATTTCCAATAGCACCAAAAGACTGAAACATAAAGCATAAAGACTAAAACATAAAGGATAAATGACTCCCTTTATCTAGATATTTATAGAAGTAAAATAGGTAGGCCAGGTTTCTCCTTCTGCCTGGGTATCTCCCTGAGAGAGACACAAGGAGTTTTTCTTTCACTATATACTCAGGGCTTTGCAGGATGTTGTTTGATCTTGTTTGTGACTTCAAAAAGTGGCTGACAATGTGCGAGTGGCTCTAAGAATTTCCCACAAGAAATGCAATGTTTTCTCTTACCTAAAAATAAAGGAAGCCTTGGTTTTCTTGTAGATAGACTTCAGTCTCTCAGAGAAGAGATGAAAACTGTCAGGTTTATTTTCTTTTTCTCACAATACGAGGTAAATCTCCCTTGGCCTTACAGCTTTGGTAGTTGGAGACCTAATCGACACAGACAAGAGAGATTAAAGGAGAACAGTAAAAGAATTTTCATCATTTTACACAATTGCTTCATGAGTCATGCTTTTCTATGATTTGATGCTGAATACTCCCTCAGGATATTGGAGCCTAGTTAAATACTTGAAGTATTCCACTCAGTCAGGGATGAAAGGAACAGGCATGGCCTCAAGACCTGTTTCACATTAAGTACTGTAGGTCCAGCCCCAGAAGAGTATTTGGAGAGAACTAGCAGTGGGGAAAAAAAAAATTGTTAATAATTCCTTCTAGCTCAAAAAATTATTATTTTTTCTGGAAGATTGTATTGGCTTATAATATTATCACTGAAAAGGCTGAATATGAGAAGAAGGAGAAATGTGGAAGATGAAAACTACCATTTAGTGTTGATAAAGACTTACTATTTTTTGAAAAACATCATTCTGAATCCTGGAAGTCACTGACCTTTTAATCAGTTCTCTATTCCTTGCTAGCACAGAAATAGTGTCTCTTGTGTCTCCTCCATTATAGGTAGATTCTTCACCTGCTGAGCCCTCAGGGAGGCCCAAAATCTCAATACAAGACATTTTTTTTCTGCCATGGTGATTTGGACCTATGCATATTTCTTATTACATTTTGCCCAGAAAAATGTAGCAAACAGCTTTTTGTCAATATTAACAAAACATAACATTTTTCAATAATGAACATGATTCAGTCTTTTTGTAATTAATATATTTAATGTCGGATGGGGAGCAATTCATTTGGCATTATGTGAGGTGGGGATCTCTAAAATCAAGAGTACCTAAAATAAACTGTAGATCTTAAAAAGACTATCTTATTTAGTTACTGGGTGGGGGATAACCTCTTCCAATAACACAAGACACGACTCTACATATCGGCATTACCAAATGGTCAATACAAAATCAGACTGATTATATTCTTTGCAGCCAAAGATGGAGAAACTCTATACAATCAGCAAAAACAGGACCGGGAGCTGACTGTGGCTCAGATCATGAACTCCTTATTGCCAAATTCAGGTTTAAGTTGAAGAAAGTAGGAAAAATTAGTAGGCCATACAGGTATGACCTAAACCAAATCCTTATGATTATAAAGTGAAAATGACAAATAGATTGAAGGGATTAGGTTTGATAGACAGTGCCTGAAGAGCTATGGACACAGGTTTGTAATATTGTACAGGAGGTAGTGATCAAGACCACTCCAAGAAAAGAAATGCCGGAAGGTAAAAGTTGTCTGAGGAGGCCTTACAAATAGCTGAGAAAAGGAGAGAAGCAAGAGGCAAAGGAGAAAGGGAAAGATATACCCAAATGAATACAGAGTTCCAAAGAATAGCAAGGAGAAATAAGAAAGTCTTCAATGAAGGACAGAAATGTTAAGAAACTAACAGAAGCAGAGGAGATTAGGAGGAGGTGGCAAGAATACACAGAACTGTACAAAAAAAGGTTTAATGACCTGGATACCCATGATGGTGTGATCACTCATTTAGAGCCAGACATTCTGGAGTGTGAAGTCAAGTAGGTCTTGAAGTGAAGTCTCTCAGTCATGTCCAACTCTTTGCAACCCCATGGACTGTAATCTACCACGCTCCTCCATCCATGGGATTTTCTAGCCAAGAGTACTGGAGTGGGTTGCCATTTCCTTCTTCAGAGGATCTTCCTGACCCAGGGATCGAACCCAGGTCTCCCGCATTGTAGGCAAATGCTTTACCATCTGAGCCACCAGGGAAGTTCAAGTAGGTGTTAGGAAGCATTATTACCAACAAAGCTAGTGGAGGTGATGAAATTCCAGCTAAGCTACTCAAAATCCTTAAAGGTGATATTTTAAAGTGTTCCACTCAATATGCCAGCAAATTTGGAAAATTCACCTGTGGCCACAGGACTGGAAAAATGTCAGTTTTCATTCCAATCCCAAAGAAGAGCAATGCCAAAGAATGTTCAACATACAATTGCTTTCGTTTCATATGCTAGCAAGAGTATGCTCAAAATCCTTCAAGGTAGGCTTCAGCAGTACATGAACTGAGAACTTCCAGATGTACAAGCTGGATTTAGAAAAGGCAGAGGAACCAGAGATCAAATTGCCAATATCCCTTGGATCATAGAAAAAGCAAGGGAATTCCAGAAAAATATCTACTTTTGTGTTATTGACTATGCTAAAATCTTTGACTGTATGGATGACAAAAAACTGTGGAAAATTCTGAAAGAGATGGGAATACCAGACCACCTGACCTGCCTTCTGAGAAACCTGTATGTAGGTCAAGAAGAAATAGTTAGAACTGGACATGAAACAACAGACTGGTTCCAAATTGGGAAAGGAGTATGTCAAGGCTGTATATTGTTATCCTGCTTATCTAACTTATATGCACAGTATATCATGCAAAATGCCAGGCTGGATGAATCACAAGCTGAAATCAAGATTGCCAGGAGAAACATCAATAATTTCAGATATACAGATGACGCCACCCTTATGGCAGTAAGCAAAGAGGACCTAAAGTGCCTCTTGAGGAAGGTGAAAGAAGAGAGTGAGTAAACTGGCTTAAAACTCAATACTCAAAAACTAAGATTGTGGCATCTGGTCCCATAACTTCATGGCAAATAAATGGGGAAAAAATGGAAACAGTGACAGGTCTTCTTTTCTTGGGCTCCAAAAACAGAGCAGCCATGAAATTAAAAGATGCTTGCTTCATGGAATAAAGCTATTACAAACCTAGACATCGTATTAAAAAGCAGAGACATCACTTTGTTGACAAAGGTCCCTGTAGTCAAAGCTATGGTTTTTCCAGTGGTCATGTACAGATATGAGAATAAAAAGGCTGAACACTGAAGAACTGATGTTTTCAAACCATGGTGCTGGAGAAGCTTTTGAGAGTCCCTTGGACTGCAAGGAAATCAAACCAATCAATCCTAAAGGAAATCAACCCTGAATATTCATAGGAAGGACTGATGATGAAGTTGAAGCTCCAATACTTTGGTCACTTGATGGGAAGAGCTGACTATTTGAAAAGACCCTAGTGCTGGGAAAGGTTGACGGGCAGGAAAAGAAGGGGTGACAGAGGACGAGATGGTTGGATGGCATCTTTAACTCAATGACCATGAGTTTGAGCAAACTCTGGGATATAGTGAAGGACAAGGAACCCTGGCAGGCTGCAGTCCTTGGGGTTGCTAAGAGTCGGACTAAGCTAATGAACAACAGCAAAAATACCCAATAGATGCTATTTAAAGTTACTCTAATATATCACAATCATAAAAAGCCTATGACATTTGTTTTGGTTTGTTTGTTACAGTCATGTCTCTACCCCTACACAGCCATTACTTTATTCTATGATCATTGCAGGTAGAACTAGTGTCTCTGCCTTTCTTTTTTTTCTTGTAGCCATGGAGTTCTGTTTCTAAAATACATCTTTTATTATGTCATGTGCTGCAAGGGCACAGGAGGGCCAAGAGGAACTACTCCCCGAGGGCAGCGATGAGGAGATACGCATATCAATAACCTCAGATATGTAGATGACACCACCCTTACGGCAGAAAGTGAAGAGGAACTAAAGAGCTTCTTGATGAAAGTGAAAGAGGAGAGTGAAAAAGTTGGCTTAAAGCTCAACATTCAGAAAACTAAGATTATGGCATCTAGTCCCATCATTTCATGGGAAATAGATGGGGAAACAGTGGAAACAGTGGCAGACTTTATTTTTTTAGGCTCCAAAATCACTGTAGATGGCGACTGCAGCCATGAAATTAAAAGACGCTTCCTCCTTGGAAGGAAAATTATGACCAACCTAGATAGCATATTGAAAAGCAGAGACATTACTGAACTGTGGTGTTGGAGAAGACTCTTGAGAGTCCCTTGGACTGCAAGGAGATCCAACCAATCCATTCTAAAGGAGATCAGCCCTGGGTGTTCTTTGGAAGGAATGATGCTAAAGCTGAAACTCCAGTCCTTTGGCCACCTCATGTGAAGAGTTGACTCATTGGAAAAGACTCTGATGCTGGGAGGGATTGAGAGCAGGAGGAGAAGGGGACAACAGAGGATGAGATGGCTGGATGGCATCACCGACTCGATGGACGTGAGTCTGAGTGAACTCCGGGAGTTGGTGATGGACAGGGAGGCCTGGCGTGCTGCGATTCATGGGGTCACAAAGAGTCGGACACGACTGAGTGACCGAACTGAACTGATGTCATGTTCTAAGTTACTTCAGTCATGTCCAACTCTGTGATCCCATGGACTATAGCCCACCAAGCTCGTCTCTCCATGGGATTCTCCAGGCAAGAATACTGGAATGGGTTGCTATGCCCTCCTTTTATTATGTCATAGATCTGCTCAAAAACACATAGTGCGTCAAGGAAGAGGAATTGTTTAAGATGAGTCTCAAAGAATAATCCAGAGAATAGCAGACTGGCAGGTCAGGAAATGGGCATTCCTGAAAAGCACCCTACATTACGATACCCAATGGCTTGCTACTTTCAGGAGCTTCTAAGTAACTGGCTGTGTCTGAGGCACATGTGTTAGGAGGGATGGAAAGAAGGCTGTGCAGTTAACCAAGGATCAAATCACAATGAGTCTGGTGAATCACGGCAAGAATTTTTGACTTTATCATGTGGTATAGGGGTCGCAAAGAGTCGGACACGACTGAGTGACTGAACTGATATGGTAGTTTAAGCAGGAAATTAATATGATGTGGTTTTCCTTCTAGAATATATTTCTAGCACTTTCTGTTCCATATAATCATTTAAAGCATAGCCATTCCCTTCTCCAGGGGATCTTCCTGACCTGGAGATCAAACCTGGGTCTCCTGCACTGCAGGAAGATTTTTTACTGTCTGAGCTACCAGAGAAGCCCCTAAAGGCTTCCAGGTGACCTATATTACTTATTATGGAAAACCACATAAACAAAGCACCTGTGCCCCACCTTGCAACTCATCCATTATACCCACCACACACTTCAAAATTCTCCAAAAGATTTCCAGGATTCTTTGCCCCATTTGGTTCTATGGTCCATCCTCGGAGTCTCACCATTCATTTCTGCCTTACATTAATGACATTGATTTAGACTTTCTACCCTCTGGACATAATATTGATATTCATGAGTTAGCATGATATATTGCAATTTGGGGTAAGAAGCTATTCCTTACACACCACCACTCAGCTCCACCTTGGCTTCTTGAACATAGCTTTTCCCTTTGACTTATCTGACTGGAATAGGAACCAAATAACAGTAGTAGAAAGCTCGAGGTTAAAAGCAGGTTAGCAAGCAGACAAGAAAGACAATGGTGGAAATATTGCAATGACTATGGATAAGATGAACTAAGAGAAGGAAAGTATGAAGGAGTGTGAAGAAAGTCAAATAAGAACAACTTTATGGGGATAAGGAGCAGAAGAATGACTTCCAGATGACTAAGTGCTCACATGCAAGCAGATAAAACAGGAAGCAGATTTTATGAGAAAGACTATGATCCTGGTTATGATCTGTTGAGTCTATAGTGCCTAACAGAAATTTTGATGGAGAAATCCATGGGCAGCAGGACATTTAGATTTGGAACTCAGGAGCATCTACACCGGAGACAGTGATTTGGATGCAGTGAAGGAAATAGGCAGGAATGAGGTCACCCTGAGAAAGTGTTCACTGTGAGAAGAGGATGAAAGATGAAACCCTGTGGGACAAACGCATATAATGAACAAGTAAAAACAACAATATCTGGGGGAAAAACAAGTAGGAGTGTCCAGAGAGATAGAAATTAGACCCAGAGAGAGTTCCTTAGCTGTCTTCCAGTTAAATAGATTTGGTGTTTAGAAGTGTTTTGGTGACCTTGGAGACAGCAGTTTCAGGGAAGTGATTGTAATACATTATTTTTACTGGAAAAGAAAGAGCTGAGGAACTGTTTACAGAAAATATGGGTAACTTTAAAAAACTTGATAACCAATGAAAAGAATGAGATAAAACCTTAACTGGTTTCAGAGACTTTGTTCCTTTGTTTTGCCTTTTTTTTCAAGCTGGATTTAGAAAAGGCAGAGGAACCAGAGGTCAAACTGCCACATCTGTTGGGTTATAGAAAAAGCAAGAGAATTCCAGAAAAAACATCTACTTCTGCTTCACTGACTACACTAAAGCATTTGACTGTGTGGATCACACACTCTGTGCAAAATTCTTCAAGAGATGAGACTACCAGAGCACCTTACTTGCCTCCTGAGACACCTGTATGCAGGTCAAGAAGCAACAGTTAGAACCAGACATGAAACAACAGACTGGTTCTAAATTGAGAAAGGAGTATGTCAAGGCTATATATTGTCACCTTGGTTATTTAACTTATATGGAGAAATGCCAGGCTGGACGAATCACAGCTGGAATCAAGATTGTCAGGAGAAATATCAATAACCTCAGATATGCAGATGACACCACCCTTATGGCAGAAAGTGAGAGGAACTAAAGATCCTCTTGATGAAGGTGAAAGAAGAGAGTGGAAAAAGCTGGCTTAAAATTCAACATTCAAAAAAAACAAAGATAACGGCATCCAGTCCCATTACTTCAAGGCAAATAGATGGAGAAACAATGGAAACAATGACATATTTCATTTTCTTGGGCTCCAAAATCACTGCATATAGTGACTTCAGCCATGAAATTAAAAGATGCTTGCTCCTTGGAAGAAAAGTTATTACCAACCTGCTGCTGCTAAGTCGCTTCAGTCGTGTACGACTCTGTGTGACACCATAGACAGCAGCCCACCAGGCTCCCCCGCCCCTGGGATTCTCCAGACAAGAACACTGGAGTGGGTTGCCATTTCCTTCTCCAATGCATGAAAGTGAAAAGTGAAAGTGAAGTCGCTCAGTCGTGTCCGACTCTTCGCAACCCCATGGACTGCAGCCTACCAGGCTCCTCCGTCCGTGGGATTTTCCAGGCAAGAGTACTGGAGTGGGGTGCCATTGCCTTCTCCGTTTACCAACCTAGACAGCATATTAAAAAGCAGAGACATTACTTAGCCAACAAAGGTCTGTATAGTCAAAACTATGGTTTTCCCAATAGTCATGTATAGATATGAGTTAGACCATAAAGAAAACTGAGCAATGAAGAACTGATGCTTTGAACTCTGGAGTTGGAGAAGACTCTTGAGAGTCCCTTGGACAGGAAGGAGAACAACCAGTCAATCCTAAAGGAAATCAGTCCTGAATATTCACTAGAAGGACTGATGCTAAAGCTGAAATTCCAATACTTTGGCCACCTGATATGAAGAACTGACTCATTTGAAAAGACCCTGATGCTGGGAGAGATTGAAGGCAGGAGGAAAAGGGGATGACAGAGGATGAGATGGTTGGATGGCATCACCAACTCGATGGACATGAGTTTGAGCAAGCTCCAGGAGCTGATGATGGACAGGGAAGCTGGGCATGCTGCAGTCCATGGGGTCAACAAAGAGTCAGACATGACTGAGTGACTGAACCAAACTGAACCTATGCATTAGCAGACGGATTCTCCACCACTGAGCCACCAGGGTAGACCAAGACTCCAAACGAGGCTAGAGAATATTGTATATGGATGGTACCACCATATCCTATGAAATAGAATGGAAATAGGGAAAGAATGCTACTGATAGTAAGCTTCTAGATATAGAAGTGAGAAACTGAGGAGATTAGTATTTGTGCACTTTGATTTTGCCTTTGATTTAGGGGACCTGTTCAGCTATGGAAAGTGAGAATAAATGTTTTAAGTGTGGTGAACAACTGGGATTGTGCTTAAGAATCATCTGGAGGGTTTATTCAAAAGCACATTGCTGAACCCTATTCCCAGAATTTCTGTTTTAATAGACCTAGAGTAAAGCCAAGAAATTTGCTTTTCTAGTCAATTTCCAGGTTTGGGGACCATTCTTTCAGAACCATTACTCTGGAAGCTCAGTAATGAGAATTTGATAGAGATGAATTTGTTGAATAAAGAGGAATATGCAGCCTCCATAAGACAGGATGGACAAGAAGGAAACAGAGGTTAAATAGAGAATTGCATTTTTCTGTTTGTTTGTTTCAATAAAGGGAGTAAGGGAATTCATTAAAGTAACTGAGGGCTAGAAGAAACTAGTCTCATCACTTGGAGTTCCAGACATTCTAGGAATCAGAGAACTAAACTGGACTGGAATGGGTGAATTTAACTCAGATGACCATTATATCTACTACTGTGGGCAGGAATCCCTTAGAAGAAATGGAGTAGCCATCTTGGTCAACAAAAGAGTCTGAAATGCAGTACTTGGATACAATCTCAAAAATGACAAAATGATCTCTGTTCATTTCCAAGGCAAACCATTCAGTATCACAGTAATCCAAGTCTATGCCCCAACCAGTAATGCTGAAAAAGCTGAAGTTGAATGGTTCTGTGAAGACCTACAAGAGCTTTTAGAACTAACACCCAAAAAAGATGTCCTTTTCATTATAGGGGACTGGAATGCAAAAATAGGAAGTCAAGAAACATCTGGGGTAACAGGCAAATTTTGCCTTTGAATATGGAATGAAGCAGGGCAAAGGCTAATAGAGTTTTGTCAAGATAATGCACTGGTCATAGCCAACACCCTCTTCCAACAACACAAGAGAAGACTCTACACATGGACATCACCAGATGGCTAATACCGGAATCAGATTAATTATATTCTTTGCAACCAAAGATGGAGAAGCTCTATACAGTTAGCAAAAACAAGACTGGGAGCTGACTGTGGCTCAGATCATGAACTGCTTATTGCCAAATTCAGACTGAAATTGAAGAAAGTAGGGAAAACCACTAGACCATTCAGGTATGACCTAAATCAAATTCCTTATGATTACACAGTAGAAGTGAGAAATAGATTTAAGGGACTAGATCTGATAGACAGGGTGCCGGATAAACTAGGGACGGAGGTTCATGACATTGTACAAGGAGACAGGGATCAAGACCATCCCCATGGAAAAGAAATGCAAAAAACCAAAATGGCTGTCTGGGGAGGGCTTACAAATAGCTGTGAAAACAAGAGAAGCAAAATGCAAAGGAGAAAAGAAAACATAAGCATCTGAATGCAGAGCTCCAAAGAATAGCAAGGAGAGATAAGAAAGCCTTCCTCAGTGATCAATCCAAAGAAACAGAGGAAAACAACAGAATGGGAAAGACTAGAGATCTCTTCAAGAAAATCAGAGATACCAAGGGAAAATTTCATGCAAAGATGGGCTCGATAAAGGACAGAAATGGTATGGACCTAACAGAAGCAGAAGATATTAAGAAGAGGTGGCAAGAATACACAGAAGAACTGTACAAAAAAGATCTTCACGACCCAGATAATCACGATGATGTGATCACTGACCTAGAGCCAGACATCCTGGAATGTGAAGTCAACTGGGCCTTAGAAAGCATAACTATGGACAAAGCTAGTGGAGGTGATGAAATTCCAGTTGAACTATATCAAGTCCTGGAAGATGATGCTGTGAAAGTGCTGCACTCAATATGCTAGCAAATTTGGAAAACTAAGCAGTGGCCACCGTATTGGAAAAGGTCAGTTTTCATTCCAATCCCAAAGAAAGGCAATGCCAAAGAATGCTCAAACTACCACACAATTGCACTCATCTCACACGCTAACAAAGTAATGCTCAAAATTCTCCAAGCCAGGCTTCAACAATACATGAATCGTGAACTTCCATATGTTCAAGCTGGTTTTAGAAAAGGCAGAGGAACCAGAGATCAAATTGCCAACATCTGCTGGATCATGGAAAAAGGAAGAGAGTTCCAGAAAAACATCTATTTCTGCTTTATTGACTATGCCAAAGCCTTTGACTGTGCGGATCACAGTCAAAGGAAAACTGTGGAAAATTCTTCAAGAGATGGGAATACCAGACCACCTGACCTGCCTCTTGAGAAACCTGTATGCAGGTCAGGAAGCAACAGTTAGAACTGGACATGGAACAACAGATTGGTTCCAAATAGGAAACGGAGTATATCAAGGCTGTATATTGTCACCCTGCTTATTTAACTTACATGCAGAGTACATCATGAGAAACACTGGGCTGGAAGAAGCACAGGCTGGAATCAAGATTGGCAGGAGAAATATCAATAACCTCAGATATGCAGCTGATACCACCCTTATGGCAGAAAGTGAAGAGGAACTAAAAAGCCTCTTGATAAAAGTGAAAGAGGAGAGTGAACAAGTCGGCTTAAAGCTCAACATTCAGAAAACTAAGATCATGGCATCTGGTCCCCTCACTTCATGGGAAATAGATGGGGAAACAGTGGAAACAGTGTCAGACTTTATTTTTCTGGGCTCCAAAATCACTACAGATGGTGATTGCAGCCATGAAATTAAAAGACGCTTACTCCTTGGAAGGAAAGTTATGACCAACCTAGAGAGCTTATTCAAAAGCAGAGACATTACTTTGCCAACAAAGGTCTGTCTAGTCAAGGCTATGGTTTTTCCAGTGGTCATGTATAGATGTGAGAGTTGGACTGTGAAGAAAGCTGAGCACCGAAGAATTGATGCTTTTGAACTGTGGTGTTGGAGAAGACTCTTGAGAGTCCCTTGGACTGCAAGGAGATCCAACCAGTCCATTCTGAAGGACATCAGCCCTGGGATTTCTTTGGAAGGAATGATGCTAAAGCTGAAACTCCAGTACTTTGGCCACCTCATGTGAAGAGTTGACTCATTGGAAAAGACTCTGATGTTAGGAGGGACTGGGGGCAGGAGGAGAAGGGGACGACAGAGGATGAGATGGCTGGATGGCATCACCGTTCTATGGACATGAGTTTGGGTGAAGTCCGGGAGTTGGTGATGGACAGGGAGGCCTGGTGTATTGCAATTCATGGAGTTGCAAAGAGTTTGGACACTACTGAGTGACTGAACTGAAAACTGAAAGGAAGTGGTGAAATAGTTTGGAGGAAAGTCAGGTAAGAGTTGGCTGAGGCTCTAGGGAAAATGCATAGGCCTTAAGAAAAATAAATCTGAGAAGCTTTAAGTTAAGGAAATAAATGAAGGAATTGTATAGGTTGTGAAGCCCTGTGTTAGCAAAGGCTCAGATGCAAATAGTGCGAAGTAAACCTGCAGCTGGGCCACCACCTGTCAACTTTGTTGCTGTTGAAAGTCTAATGAAGTCTTTCCACAGTGAAACCACTGAGATATGGGGAGCGTCCTGAACTTCTCTGTCTATGTGGTTGATCAGCTCATAATCTCTTTATTGGAACATTAGGAAAGCAGAAGATGGAAACTCCTAGGGGAATTTTCTCCTGATTCAGCAATGGCCAAGGGTGTTGGCCTTTAGTGACATAGTCCCATGTGTAACATGAAGATTTGGGCAGATATCTAGAGATGGCCAGCTTGTCTGGAGAGTACCTAGGTTTTAGATATTAACTAACCTGCAGCCATGAAATTAAAAGACGCTTACTCCTTGGAAGGAAAGTTATGACCAACCTAGATAGCCTATTCAAAAGCAGAGACATTACTTTGCCAACAAAGGTCCATCTAGTCAAGGCTATGATTTTTCCTGTGGTCATGTATGGATGTGAGAGTTGGACTGTGAAGAAGGCTGAGCACCGAAGAACTGATGCTTTTGAACTGTGGTGTTGGAGAAGATTCTTGAGAGTCCCTTGGACTTCAAGGAGATCCAACCAGTCCATTCTGAAGGAGATCAGCCCTGGGATTTCTTTGGAAGGAATGATGCTAAAGCTGAAACTCCAGTACTTTGGGCACCTCATGGGAATAATTGACTCATTGGGAAAGACTCTGATGCTGGGAGGGATTGGGGGCAGGAGGAGAAGGGGACAACAGAGGATGAGATGGCTGGATGGCATCACTGACTTGATGGACGTGAGTCTGAGTGAACTCTGGGAGTTTGTGATGGACAGGGAGGCCTGGCGTGCTGCGATTTATGGGGTCGCGAAGAGTTGGACACTACTGAGTGACTGAACTGAACTGAACTGAACCTGTACAAAAATGTAAGTTCTTTAAAAATGTAAAATACTGTTGAATATTGATAGTTTCTCAATGCTGCCTGTGAAGTATACGAACATTTCAAGTTTTGTCACTGATAACATTGGAGATCTTATTTTTTTAATTTTTTCAAGCAGAACAAAAAATTTATTCAAAGTCACACAATAACTATATTAGGTAGGGATTAGTGTATCTTCATTTTATAGATATGGAAGTTGAGGGTTAGTCACACAGCTAGTAAATATTAGAGTCAAAATTTGGAAACAGACATTCTAGCTTCAGCTAGAGTGGTGGGCCACGCTTAGTCACTCAGTTGTGTCTGACTCTTTGCGACCCCATGGACTGTAGCTCGCCAGGCTCCTCTGTCCATGGGAATTCTCCAGGCAAGAATACTGGAGTGGGTAGCCATGTCCTCCTCCAGGGGAATCTTCCCAACCCAGGGATAGAACCCAGGTCTTCTGCATTTCAGGCAGATTCTTTATCGTCTAAACTACCAGGGAAACCCCAAAATTATCCCTCCTCCAGGGAATCTTCCCAACCCTGGAATCAAACCCGGGTCCTGCATTGCAGGCAATTTCTTTATCAGCTGAACTACCAGGGAAGCCCTCTAGCTTCAGAGCCCATGCTTTTAACCACTATTCCATGTATTGCCTCCACAGATGGATCATAATTTACTGAACCATCTCTCCTTTTACTGAATAATAAGTTTTTTCAACTTTCAGTGTCAGAATGAACATCGTGTACACATATCCTTGACACAGACAACTATATCCATATGATACATTCCTAAAAGTGAAAGGTCTGTTTTTTTAATATCCAATGCCATGCAAAATTAGAGAAACAACAAATCAGAAATTAATAAACCTATTTAACATGACCTAGAGCAAGGCATCCAGAGAAGGCAATGGCACCCCACTCCAGTACTCTTGCCTGGAAAATCCCATAGATGGAGGAACCTGGTAGGCTGCAGTCCATGGGGTCGCGAAGAGTCGAACACAACTGAGCGACTTCACTTTCACTTTTCACTTTCATGCACTGGAGGAGGAAATGGCAACCCACTCCAGTGTTCTTGCCTGGAGCATCCCATGGACGGGGGAGCCTGGTGGGCTGCCATCTCTGGGGTCGCACAGAGTCGGACACGACTGAAGTGACTTAGCAGCAGCAGCAGAGCAAGGCGTCAGGGCCAGAGAGGAGAGAGCTCCATATGTATTTTTTTTTAATGAACTTGGATATGCAAATTAGCAGTAGGTCTGTGTTCCCAGCTCCTACTTCTACCTCACAAATTTAGACTCTGTTTTTCTGGTATTACCTTGAGGTTAGAACAAGAGTATAAAAAAAAAATTGGAGGAAACATGATAGAACCTCCCAGACCTCTGGGTGCTTGCCAGAGTTCTCCAGCTCCTCTCACCCTAAGCAGCTTCTTCGTTCTTACAGAAGACAGAGCAGCTTCCTCCTCTAGTACCCCAAGAGAAATGAGAAGGGAGGTCCCAAGAAAACCCCCAGTTGGTTTGGAAGACTGTATTTAGGAAAGGGAAACAGGTGTATAAATCCCTGACTGGATGCTTACAGAATGGCAGAATTAATGATGCTGCAATCAAATTTTGAGGCAAGCTTGTCATAATCTCATGTTCCTAAAGATATGTGCCTTCATTTTGCCTTGAAATACCTGATTGTGAGAGGCTTGCCATGGTAACCTGAGCTAGTGAGGTAATAGGGAGCAATGGAAATGTGATGGTTAATTTTATGCCAATTTGCCTAGTCACAAGATGCCCAGATAATTGATTAAATGTTATTTCTAGGTGTGTGAGGGAGGGTGGGCTTCCAGAAGAGATTAGCATTAGAATAACTAGGCTGAGTAAAGTCCATTGTGTTTTCCAGTGTGAGTGGGCATCATTAGATCTGATGAGGGCCTGAAAGGAAAAACATAAATACAGTATACTAATGCATATATATGGAATTTAGGAAGATGGTAACAATAACCCGGTGTACGAGACAGCAAAAGAGACACTGATGTATAGAACAGTCTTATGGACTCTGTGGGAGAGGGAGAGGGTGGGAAGATTTGGGAGAATGACATTGAAACATGTAAAATATCATGTAAGAAACGAGTTGCCAGTCCAGGTTCGATACACGATACTGGGTGCTTGGGGCTAGTGCACTGGGACGACCAAGAGGGATGGTGTGGGGAGGGAGGAGGGAGGAGGGTTCAGGATGGGGAACACATGTATACCTGTGGCGGATTCATTTTGATATTTGGCAAAACTAATACAATTATGTACAGTTTAAAAATAAAATAAAATTTAAAAAATTAAAAAAATTTAAAAAAAAGAATAAAAAGGCAGGAAAAGGAGACTTTGTGCTGTCTGACTACTTGAGTTTTGGCATTGGTCATCTCCTGCCCTTATACTGGGACTTACATCATTGGTATGCCTGTTCTCAAGCCTTCAGACTTTCACTAGAACTATACACCAGCTTTCCTGGTGTATAGTTCAGCTTGCAAATGGCAGATTGTGGGATTTCTCAGTCTTTATAACTATATGAGTCAATTACTCACAATAAACCTCTTGAGATAGATAAGATGTATACTGTTAACTTTTTCCCCAGCCTTCCGCAAAGGGATATATGGCTTTTTACCAGAGTTACTGTGCACTGGAGAAAAGGAAATAATCAGACCTTTCAGGGAATACTGGACACTGACTCTGAACTAACACAAATTCCAGGAGACCCAAAACATCACTGTGGTCCACCAGGCAGAGCAGAGGCTTATAAAGTTTAGGTAAAGAGGTGGAGTTTTAGCTCAGATCCATCTCAAAGAGGGAGTGGTGGGACACCAAACCTATTCTGTGGCTATTTCTTCTTTTTTTTTTTTCCATGTGGCACGTAGGATCTTAGTTCCCTGATCAAGGATTGAACCTGTACCCACTACATGGAAGCATGGAGTCTTAACCACTGAACTGCCAGGGAAGTCCCTTCTGTGGCTGTCTCTCTATTTCAAGAATACATGCTCAGCAGTTGGTAGAATCTCCTTAGTGCCCTGACTTGTAGAGTGAGGGCTATAATCATAGGAAAGGCAAAGTGGAAGCCACTAGAACTGCCTCTTGCTAGGAAAATAGTAAACCAAAGGCACTATCACACTGCTGGAGGGATTGCAAAGATTAGTGTCACCACGAAGGACTTGAGGGATGCAGAAGCAGTGTGTCCCAGTACATCCCCACTCAATTCTCCTGTGTGGCCCGTGCCCACCAGGCTCCTCTGTCCATGGGATTTCCCAGGCAAGAATACTGGAGTGGGTTGCCATTTCCTTCTTCAGGGGATCTCCCCAGCCCAGGGACTGAACCTGTGTATCCTGCATTGGCAGGAGGTTTCTTTATCACTGAGCCATCAGGGAAGACTTTCTTTTTAGTACAGTCATTTAATTTGAAAAGGATTATAATTTCTGTTTCCTCCATTACTACTTAAGATGTGGCTGAGTTTTCTTTATTAAGATGGGCAAACAATACTGGGTTTCTGACCTAAAAGTAATCCTTAGTGGTTCATGGCTCCAACCACTGAGTTTGAGGCTTTTCCCTCTGACCTTGAGGCTCTGCCTTTGGGGTTTCCTTCCTTTTTCATGAAGTATATGTGTTTGAAGATAAATACTTTCATCAACCTACTTCTCGCCTGTAGAATTTTGGAAGGTCAACTATCATTTTATTCTCTATCTATTCATTTAAGTCCAAGTGGACAGTGTTTCTGTTGGTAGAAAACCTTCTAGAAACTTGTGGGTCTCCTTTGTATGTAAGGGGATTTACTCCATGAAACAACAGACCGCTCCATGGATCTTCCCTAGATAATGTTATTTTTAGTTTTGGCTTCTGCTGAGGTGGCTGAGGGGCTTCATGAGTCACGCATCTAATTTCTTCAGTGACCCCTGTATGACTGAATACAGTGGTATTTGATTCCTTTCAAGGCAATAACAAAAGATTGTCTAGCCACACCCTTCGCTTTCTCATCAGAGTGTTTTCCTGGCAATGACTCTTCTAACTTTAGCATATTTGTAAGTTTGGACAGACTGAGGATTTCCCAAATCATCGAGCCTTATTCTCTTCTTAATTAACAGTTCTTCCCTTAATTTATCTCTATCCTCACCCATTTTACTGTAAAGAAGAAGAAGAAGAAAACATGCTGTACCTTCAACACTGCTTGGAAATCTCCTCAGCTAAATTTCCAAGTTCATCACTTACAAGTTCTGCTTCCCACATAACCAGAAGGACACAATTCAGCTAAGTTTTCTGTTAGTATATAACAAGGAGCCTTTTTTTTCACACTTTCAATAGCCTGTTCCTCATTTTCACCTGAGCCCTCACCAGTAGCTTTTATAATATGCATATTTCTAAAAAGTCTGCTCTTGATGATTAAGGTATTCTCCAAGACAATATGTTTTGTTTTGTTTTACCAAATTCCTCACTTCTGAGTTCTCACTAGCAGTCATTAACATGAAATGGCAACCCACTCTAGTATTCTTGGCTAGGAAATTCTATGGACAGAGGAGCCTGGAAGGCTACAGCACATTGGGTCCCAAAAGAGTTGGATACGACTTAGCAACTAAACAACAAGTTTCTAGGAAGCCATCTATTATGTTTCTCAAAATTCTTCCAGCCTCTGCAATTGCCCAATATCAAAGCCACTTCCAGTTATAAAGGTTTACTACAACAGGATTTTGGTTTTGGCACCAAAATCTATATTAGTTTATTACTGCTATAACAAATTATCACAAATTTAATGACTTAAATTTATTTTCTTACTCTTGTGTAGGTCAGAAGTTTCATGGGGTAAAGTCAAAGTGTCAGTAGGTCTGCTTTCTTTCTGAAGGCTCTAGAGGAGACTATATTTCCTTGCCTTTTCCAGCTTCTAGAGGCTGCCTGTATTCTTTGCTCATGATTCCTTCTTCCATCTTCAAAGTCAATAGCAGTACCTTAAAGTCTCTCTCACTCTGACACTTCTGACTCTGTCTTTTAAGGAGCCTTGTGATTACATTTGGAGAAGGCACTGGCACCCCACTCCAGTACTCTTGCCTGGAGAATCCCATGGATGGAGGAGCCTGGTGGGCTGCAGTCCATGGGGTCGCTAAGAGTCGGACATGACTGAGCGACTTCACTTTCACTTTTCACTTTCCTACATTGGAGAAGGAAATGGTAATCCACTCCAGTGTTCTTGCCTGGAGAATCCCAGGGACGGGGAGCCTGGTGGGCTGCCGTCTATGGTGTCACACAGAGTTGGACACGACTGAAGTGACTTAGCAGCAGTAGCAGCAGCAGTGATTACATTGGTACTATCAGGATAATTTCCCATCTCAATATCCTTAACTTAATCACATTTACAAAGTTGCAGTTGCCATCTAAGATAACATGTTCACAGGTTCTCAGATCAGATCAGATCAGTCGCTCAGTCGTGTCTGACTCTTTGCGACCCCATGAATCGCAGCACGCCAGGCCTCCCTGTCCATCACAAACTCCTGGAGTTCACTCAGACTCACGTCCATAGAGTCAGTGATGCCATCCAGCCATCTCATTCTCTGTCGTCCCCTTCTCCTCCTGCCCTCAATCCCTCCCAGCATCAGTCTTTTCCAATGAGTCAACTCTTCGCATGAGGTGCCCAAAGTACTGGAGTTTCAGCTTTAGCATCATACCTTCCAAAGAAATCCCAGGGCTGATCTCCTTTAAAATGGACTGGTTGGATCTCCCTACAGTCCAAGGGACTCTCAAGAGTCTTCTCCAACACCACAGTTCAAAAGCATCAATTCTTCGGTGCTCAGCTTTCATCACAGTCCAACTCTCACAGGTTCTAGGGAGCCATTATTTTCCTTAACACAAGATGGAAGCTTATTTATTTGAGATTTTTTGGTATTTTTGGTGTATTTATTTAGTACTATAAATTTTTCTCTCAGAACTGTTTTAATTGTGGCCTAAAAATGTTAATATGGTGCTATTTATGTTTCAATCACATTAGTGTACTTTTTTTAAGTTTCTTTTGAGATTTGCTTTTGACCCATGGGTTATCTAGAAACGTGATGTTTACTTGGCAAGTGTTTGAAGACTTTCCTTTTATGTCTCTGTAAGTGATTTCTTGTGATCAGAGAACATATTTTGTATGATTTAAATTTTTAAAAATTTATTTAGATTTGTTTTCTGGCTCATGATATGGTCTATCTTGGTATATATTTCTTGGGTAATTTGTACTGAATGTATGTTGAGTAAATTGTTCTACACATGCCAATTATAACTGCTCGTTGATGGTATTGAATTCTATACCTTTGCTGATTTTCTGCTTAGTTGTCAAATTTTTGAGAAAAGAATGTTAAAGTTTCCAACATGTTAGTCTGGATTTGTTATTTCTTCTTCCAGTTCTGTCAGTATTTGCTACACATATTTTGCAACTCTGTTATTTGGCACATATATATTTAGTGCCAATATTTTGGCAAGACACAAGATTTTATGTCTTACTGATGGATTGACTCTTTAATTACATACATTTTCTCTGGTAATTTTCTCTTCTTAGAGTCTAATGTATCCGATATTAACATAGCCACTCCTGCTTTCTTTTAATATGTGCAAGAAGTTTTAACTTTTAACTTGCTTATATCAATATATCTAAATTTCCTATATTTGAGTTTCTAATAGACAATATATAGTCAGATTATAATTTTTAATACACTCTGGGAATCACTTACTTTTAATCAATGCATGTAGATCATTTACATTTAAAATAATTGTGTATATTTAGGGTTTCACATCTGCCAGTTTGATTTTTCTGCTTTCCTCTCTGTTTTTCATTTCTCTGGTCTCCTTTTCTTATCTCCATGCAGTTTGCTTCAGAATTTTTTACACTTCCATTTTGATTGTCTATACAGTATTTTATTGTATCTTTTTGTATAACTCTTTAGTAGTTGCTCTAGATATTACATTATATATGCATAATTTATTATAGCCCACTGGTGTAGTCATTTACTAGTTTGAATAAATGGCAGAAATGTTGTGTTAGAGTTCTCCAGAGAAATTAGACCAATAGGATATATAGATGTAGAGATAGACATGTAAGAGGAGATTTATTATAGAAATTGGCTTATGCAGTTATGAAAGCCAAGAAGTTTTGCAATCTGCTGTGTGCAAGCTTGGGAACCAGGAAAGATTGTCAGTATTAATCTGAAGGTTTGAGAAACAGGGGGCTTACTGGTAAAAGACTTGGAGACCAAAAGCCCTAGACCCAGGGGCTCCAATGTCCACTGGTAGGCAAGGAGAGATGTTTCAGCTTAAAGAAGAAAATCTGCCCTTCCTTCACTCTTTTGTTCCATTCAAATCCTCAGAAGTTTGGATACTTGACCACATGGGTAAGAGTGGCTCTTTCTATTCAGTCTACTAAATCAAATGCTAATCTTTGCCAGAAATATCTCACATACCTCACAGGCATAGCCAGAAATAATGTTTTACCAGCTATCTGAGCATAACCCAGCCCAGGCAAATTGATACATGAAATTAACTCTCACAATTCTTATTTCCCTTTATCTTCCTTTATCCACTCTAGCTTATAGTCATAAACATTTTCTCTCCATACGTTTAAAACCAATTAAAACATGTTATATTTTGGCTTCAATTTTCAAATATAATTTACAAAACTCAAGAGAAGAATGAATGTCTAATGTATTACCCATTTTTTTTCTTACTGTGTTCTTTCTTTCTTTGTGATATTCCAAGATTCCTTTTTGTGTTGTTTCTTTTGTTTAGAAAACTTCATTTGGCCTTTCTTTTTTCTTTTCTTTTGTTTATAAAACAATCTTTAAAAATATTTTTTTCTAGCTATACTAAAGTACAATTGACAAATATAATTGGAACACAGTTAAAGTGTACAATGTAATAATCTGCTATATATTAACAGTCATGTCCAACTCTTTGTAACTCATGGACTGTAGCCTGCCAGGCTCCTCTGTCCATGGAATTTCCCAGGCAAGAATACTAGAGTGGGTTGCCATTTCCTTCTTCAGCAGATCTTCCTGACCCAGGGATCAAACCCACGTCTCCTGCAAGCTTCCTACATTGCAGGCAGTTTCTTTACTGCTGAGTTATCAGGAAGCCCATATATTAACAAATATATAACAAATTGTATATACTGTGAAATGTTTTCCTAGGCTTTCTTGTACAATAGATCTACTGGAAAGAAATTCTCTTAGTTTTCCTTCATCTAAGAATATATTAATTATCTTCTAATTCCTGAAGAATATTTTCACTAGATATAGGATAACAGGTTGATAGTAGTTTCCTATCACCATTTGAAAAATGTATCACTTCTAGCTTATATGGTTTCTGATGAGAACCTGTCATCATTCAAACTGTTCTTCCTCAAAAGCTAAGATGTTGCTTCTTTCTTCTTGCTTTAAAACTTTTTCTTTGTCTTTAGTTTTCATAAAACTTCCCATGTGGCTCAATTAATAAAGAATCTGCCTGCAATGTGGGAGACCTGGGTTCTGTTCCTGGATTGAGAAGATTCCCTGGAGAAGGGAACAGCTACCCACTCCAGTTTTCTGGCATGAGAATTTCCATGGGAGTCATAGAGTCGGACATGACCGAGCAAGTTTAATTTAGTTTTCATAAGCTATACTATAATGTGTATTGATGTGAAGTTTTAGAGAGTTCATGCTGTTTGGTGCCCCCTTAAGTTCTTGAATCTATAATCTTTCTTCTTCTAGGACTCTAACGATAACATGAATGTTATATATTTTGTTATAGCCCTACACGTATGTAAGGTTTTGCTTGATTGTTTTTTTTGTTTTGTTTTGGTTTTTTTTTTTTTTCAGCTTTTTTCTTTTTTTCCAGATTTGGGTGATTTCTACTGTTTTATCCTCAAATTCACTGATTCTTTCCTCTGTTCCTTACATTATGTTATTGAACTCATCCATTGAGTTTTCTTATTTTGGCTATTGCATTTTAAATTCTAAAGTTTCCATTTGGTTCTTATGTTTTCTAATTCTTTGTTGAACACTTTTTTCTTTTTTTTTTGCTAAAGCTCTTTTTTTTTTTTTTTCATTTGGTTAAGCGTGTTTATAACTGCTCATTGAAGCATTTTTATGATGGTTGTTTTAAAATTTTTGTCAGATAATTCTAATATCTCTGTCATCTCAGTGTTTGTATCTATTGATTTTTTTTCATTCAGTTAGATGTCTTCCTGGTTCTTGATATAATGAGGGATTATTGATAAACATGGCCATTTGGGTACTTGCTGCTGCTAAGTCACTTCAGTCATGTCCGACTCTGTGTGACCCCATAGACGTCAGCCCACCAGGCTCTCCTGCCCCTGGGATTCTCCAGGCAAGAACACTGGAGTGGGTTGCCATTTCCTTCTCCAATGCATGAAAGTGAAAAAGTGAAAGTGAAGTTGCTCAGTCGTGTCCGACTCTTAGCAACCCCATGGACTGCAGCCCACCAGGCTCCTCCATCCATGGGATTTTCCAGCAAGAGTACTGGAGTGGGGTGCCATTGCCTTCTCCACAAATTGGGTACTTATAAGACTCCAAATTATATTTAAACTGGTGTAGCTTGCTTCCATTGATACTGGGAAGAGGAATATACCACCTTAACATTGCCAGGTGGGTATATTAATAAAAGTTCATGTGCTTCACATGGCCTCTGTTGACACCCAACCAGGGAACTCCTCATTACTGAAGGGAGGACTAGGAGTCCTGCTCTGTAGGGGCTTCCACGGATATTTCCCTGGCCAGAAGAGGTAAAGTACCTAATGACAGCTTTTCTTGTGGCCTCTACTGACACCATAGAGGAGAATGTAGCCTTACTTCTGCTTGGTAAAGACAAAAAGTCTTGGCTCCCTACTCAGTATTCCTACTATGCCTACTATTCAACCTCCCTACTGCACTTAACGAATCCCTACTATACCTACTACTCAGTCTCCTTACCCCCATTCCCCAGGGAGAGGAAGGTGTGGGAGGATGATGTGATGATAGTGGTGATAAGGGAAACTTGTTACAGCCTGGTGAGGGTTTCAGTCTAATCTCCCCACTCAGCATTTTTGTGTTTTTTTTTTTTTTGCTTTGGGGAAGGCCACAGTTTTTTCCGTGATATTTGGCTAGAGTAGAGTAGTCATTATACCAAAGTTTTCTATATCACTAGGTGTCCCATTTTATTCCTTTGGCTAAAGATAGAAGGCTTTTTTTGGGTCTTTTTTTGTCTGTGCCCCTTTTTATTTCCAGTTTATTGCCTTCAATTTCAAATCTGGGATATATAAGATAAACAGAAACCTCTGGAAACTTACCACTGTGACCTTCCACAGTCCTGAAATTTCTACTAATCTGTCCTCATTTCTCTTTCAAATCTTTCTTATGTTTTATTTATATATACTCCCCATGGGTTTTAGTTATACTTATAGGAAAGATAAGGGGAAATTACATCTACTCCATCTTCTCAGAAATGGAATTGCTAATAAGTAATTTTAGAGTTATTAAAAGAAACACTCCCCCCTCCAGATTAAACTTTTACTACATGGAAAGTACTATAGATGTTCTTTCATTAGTACAATTTAAATTACTGAATTTTATCAAAATTTAAAAATTTTCTCTGTGAAGAGCACTTGATAAGTGAATGAAAAGATAATCCACAGTCTAGAACAGATCACTGCATGAAAAAATAATATATGAATGAAAATGTCTCCATAGAAAATTACTCCAGCTAAAAATGAAAACAATATGATATAACTAGAACATCAACATTTTACAACCTTCAGTATACTAGTGAATCTAAGTATCTGACTATTAACAGCTGCTAACCCAGGAAGAGAGTAAAAACAAAGGTTAGTTTCCTCCTGATGAAAGAATATATAACATTATCTCTAATCTTGCGAAACTGAACAAACCTGAGTTTTATCAAACCTCTGGATCCAACTACCAAATTCAGAAAATACAAAAGAAGAGAAAATGTTGAAATACATCAGTGTGTAATCAGCAAAATCTAGTCTATAGGAAACTCTGCAAGTCAATGGCCCAAATTCTCCAACAAATACACTTTAAGAAAAAGAGAAACAGAAGATAAATCTTTAGATTAAAAGAGATTTAAATGGCATGTGAACAAGTTTTTAATAGCAAAATTAAACTAGAATATCTAGGGATGCACACTTCCATGATAAAACTATAAACACACACATACACTTTTTAAAAGGCATATCAAAAGGACAAATATAGATGAGAGAAGAAGACCAAAATTTTGAAGCTGAAAATTAGATGAGTGAACCTTAATCTGTGGTAAACAAGAAGCTTAACCTTAAACCAGCAGTGGGCGTATACTTTGCTTTCTCTTCAGATTGTATAAATCTTTCGCCTTTTAAACCAAAACTGGTTCAGAAATTGGTGATTGTAGCTATCCCTAAAATTATGAATGAGGACAGGGCTGGAAGTAAGGGACTGGATGAAAAAAATCTGTTTAAGAAGCAACAAAGTCCAGGTACTCTCTGCACATAGATGGGAGCTAGCTCCTTACCTCTGCTTGAAGAAAAGTAGATGTTTATTCTCGATAAAAAGTTTAGCAGAAGAGATGGATGATGGATAATAGGCACCCCTGAGGGTTCTGTTTTAACTCAGATTGAGTAACGGTCTACATCTTAAATGGTGAATCCCCATCCTGGTTTCCCATTCATCTCCCAGATGCTAGCAACCAGGCTTATATGCTCTAGGCATAAGAGGAAAAGATTCTTAACTGAATATTCAACCCAATCCTATAAAAAAGACCTAGAAATACTGACAAGTTGGTGGGTCCCCCAAACACAACCAGGTCAAGTCATCATGAAATGAAGCCCAATGGTCAACAAATCCCACTAAACTCCATAAAGCTTCTGGTCAATTTTCTAGTTTACCATCCAAATGTAAGCAGACATGCAAGAATTATCAGATATTTAAGGAAAGCCTTCAACCTTCAGAACAGACATCAGACAATTTGGAAGAAATCCAGCTTGAATCATCACTAATATTCTCTGATATATAAAAGAAAATATTATAAACAAAAATATGAAAAATTTCTAATATGAAAGCATAATGGGGGAAGAGAGCTCTTGGATATTGAAAACAATAGCAGAATAAAAAGTACAATAGAAAGTTTACAGGATAAATTAAGAAAATAGGAGAGAAAAGTTTAGAGTTGGGAGAATTGTAAAAAAAAAAAAAAAAAAAAAGCCTGAAATCTGATTAGCTTGAATTCTCTTGCAGGTAAGATAAGAAAAGAGCAGGGAGTGAGTATTATCAAAGAAATAATTCAATAAAATTTCCCAGAAAGTTACATTTTCAATTTGACCGTTCCTACCAACTACTCATCAAATATTTCAGAGGAAACACTCTAAATTAAGATGGATCACCATGAAGTTTCAAACTCTGGCCATAGAAAGAATACTCTAAAACCATCCAAGGAAAAGAAAACCAAGGTCACATACAGTAATTAGACATTAAAACAACATTGCATTTCTCAACAACAAAGCTGAAAGCTAGAAGATAATGGATCAGTCATTCCAAGTTTTTGAGGGACGATGATTTGTGACCTGAAATTTTAAACCCAGTACAAATAAAATTTTTAAGAATAGTACTAGCTATTGTAACAAATAAACTTCCAAATTTCAGAGGTTTAATGCAATAAAAGTTTACTTCTTATTTACTTACAAAGCAGTATGTATTCCTGTATGGAAAAATGGCCTTCTGCTTATTGATTCAGAAAAGCATCTTCTAAAATTTTATGATTTTTCTGTCTTCATGGACTTTGCAGTCCTCTGCCTTCAGATTTGGAGAAGGCAATAGCAACCCCCTCCAGTTCTCTTGCCGGGAGAATCCCATGGACGGAGGAGCCTGGTAGGCTGCAGTCCATGGAGTCGCTAAGCGTCGGACATGACTGAGCGTCTTCACTTTCACTTTTCACTTTCATGCATTGGAGGAGGAAATGGCAACCCACTCCAGTGTTCTTGCCTGGAGAATCCCAGGGACGGGGGAGCCTGGTGGGCTGCCGTCTATGGGGTCGCACAGAGTTGGACACGACTGAAGCAACTTAGCAGCAGCAGCAGCCACCTTCAGATTAAGGATGAAAAGGAGAGTAAAGAAGGGGATGGAAGAGACAAACTTATTCAGCTCATTGACCTAGAAGTGATTCATACCCCTTTTCTTCACCTACTACAGGTGTGAACTAGTCATCTACCAACTCCTAGATGATGGGAGTCAAGAAAATCTAGTTTCTGGGTAGCCAAGAATTTCTACCAACAGCTCTTTACAATGAAAGGAAGAGCACAGATTTCTTGTGGACAGCCAGCCATTTTTCCCACACCTGTCAAAATATTAGTTGAACACAAAAGAATGAAAATAATTGCTTAGACACGTGAGGTTTCAAATAACTTTTTTTCTGTATACTCTTTATCAAGAAGCTCCTTGCAGATATACTCCACCAGAATAAGGAAATGAAGACACGAATGGCAATCAGGGATTTAATGCAGAAGAGAGGTGAGGAAAATCCCTGGGGTAATAGGAAAGGGAGATCCCAAGGTGGCAGGTGTGCAGTAGGCCTAGAAAAACAAGTGCAGATTTGGGCAGCCATTCAGAAATCTCCAGAAAGAGATTTCCAAGAAGATAAAAATATTAGAACATCTGGTGGTTTAAAATTGTGGGGAGGATTTATATTTATGGGGGAGAATCTAAGAAAACCAAACAAACACACCAAAGAAAGACAATTGTTAACTTCAGGGAAAACAGAAACCAAAAAGTTGTACAAGAAAAGAGATATATTTAATTGTAGTTTCCTACATGGAGTGGTGTAAGCAGAAATACATTTGATCTTTGTCCCTGGTTCCCGGTACAGAGCTTCCTGAGAATTTCCTCAGTGATAGGAGTATCCCTTGTTATTCATAATAATCCATTTTTAAATATACCTGAGTTTATCCTAATGAGGTGACTATTGGTGGGACTCTAGAAAGCTTCAGAATGGGGACTGGTAGCCAGAGGATCCAACCATTTGATTAGAAGGCTAGAATTTTCAGCTCAACCTCCCAACCTCCAGGAAGGGGGGAGGGGCTAGAGGTTGCATTGAATCACCAACGGCCAATGAATTAATCATTCGTGCGTAAATAATAAAACTTTCATAAAAATCCCTAAACAACAGGGTTTGGAAAGCTCTGGGTTGATGCACACATTGAGATGCCAGAAGGGTGGTGTTCCCAGAGTGGGCATGGAAGCTCTGCTCCTCCACCCTCCTGACAAGTGTTAGTTGCTCAGATGTGTCTGACTCTTTGTGACCCTGTGGACTGTAGCTCACCCACTTCCTCTGTCCATGGGATTCTCCAGACAATAAAACTGGAGTGGGTAGCCATTCCCTTCTCCAGGGGATTTTGCACTGTGTATTTCTGCCATTTGTTTGTTCCTAAGTGCTGTCCTTTAAAATAATCTAGTGAGGGGAAGGAAACAACCATCCTAAGTTCTGTGAATTATGCTAGCAATTACTAAGTCTGAGGAGGACGCTGTTGAACCCCTGGATTTGTAGCCAAGTTGGACAGAAGTAGAGGTAACTTGAGGAACCTAATACTTGAGACTAATGTCTGAAGTGAGGTCTGTAGTCTGTGGAATCCACCCTAACTCCAGGAATTGGTGTCAAGTTTGGCTGACGTAAGGAAGGGGAGAACACCAGACACAGTCGGGCTTTGAATAGTGTTCAAACAATTATAATAACATAAACTGAACACTGATCTTACCAAAGTTACAATATAATTATAAAAATACAATTAGGATTCAAAAATAATTGAAAGAGAATTTGTGTGTGTGTGATTGATGGTGTTGGAGTGGAGCCTCAGTAAGAAAGCAATAAATCCTTATCTTCCATGATGGAAAGTCAATAGATAATTCCTGAAACTGAAACAAATGAGATATAATCATATATTAATGCTTTTAGAATTGTGAAGGAAATGCAAAAGGAATAGCCTGCAAAATGCAGGAATGGGGTTAGATACAGGAGGCAGTGGCAGAACCTACTTTATTTTATAAGCAGCTTTCTAGAATGTTTAGTTCTTTTAAATCATGTTTATGAGTAACTTTGATTAACATGAAAATAAATTTATTTTTGAAAACAGTAGCACCCTACAGATATCCAGAAAGGAGAATGGATTGAAATCATAGGAGATGGAAATCAGAGGGACTAGTTAAAAGCCTATAGCAGCAGTTCAGGAAAAGGGATAATCTGTACCAAATGAATGCAGTTTCAGTGGGAATAGAGGAATGAGGACAAATACAACATGGTCAGCAATCAATCAGGGAGGAAACAAAAGTAAAAGAGGAACATGTCATAACTGCAACATTTTTGTCTTTTATAATTGCATCTATGGAAGTGCCATTCTTAGAGAGAAGAAGTATGGGAGGAAGAACAAATTAAGAAGAAAGAAAATGAGATTAGTTTGGATGTCATGGATATGAGAAGCTGACTTCTAGGGCCCAGTAGAGAGATTATAGGTATGGATCTATGTTTGCCAAGAGCAGATTATCAGTGGTAAGTAATTAAAGCCAAGGTTGACACAGTAAAGATCAGCCAAGAGAGAGCTAACAGAGCAAAAAGAAAGTCAACAGCTCAACTCTGGTGAAAGCCAACATTCAAAAGCAAAGAAAGAAGAGACACTGCAAAAGAGAAGGAAAACAGACAGATGTGCAGATGCCAAAATACAGGGATGTCTCAGACTCCAGGAGAAGGAAGATTGCCAACCTGAGAGGAATCGGAAATGGCAGTGTGAAAGAGAAGTGGTCAAAACAAACATTAAAGAGTCTGTTATATTTGGCAGAAGTGGTTTAAAGATAACAGGAAGCTAAGAGTAACATTTTGTGGAAGAGAGCAACTGGGAAGAGAAGGCAAGAGAAGCAGTAGAACCCACATGGGGAAAAGGATCCAAGGAGGGTGGTTTGTGTGTTTACCTAATGTCTTTTTTTTTCTGATCACAAAAGTCAAATATGCTTTACAAAAAAAATTTGGAATATTATTCAGCCATGATAAATGAGGCTATCCTGCCATTTGCAACAACATGGATAGGCCTTAAGTTCATTGTAAGTGAGATAAGGAAAACAGAGAAAGACAAGTGCCATATGATATCACTTTTATGTGGAATCTTACAAAACCCAGACTCATTAAAAACAGAAAGTAAATGGTGGTTACCAGGGAATGGGGGCAAGGGGACAAAATGTATGTTGTTTAAGGCTATAAACTTGCAACAAACAATACATAAGCCACAGAGATCTAATGCACAGTATAATCAATATAGACAACAACAGTATACTATAACTATGTAATGTGATGACGTCACTACAATGGTAATCATATCACAATGTACAAATGTATCAAAGCAACACATTGTACATCTTAAATTTATATGATGTTATATGTTAAATTTATTCAAAAAGAAAAAATTTGGAAATAAATGCAGAGATCATATTTTGATATACAAATTATCTATATATTTTTCACTTCCACTCCTTGTTAACAATGTTTTTTTTCTTCATTTATACTAAAAGGCAACATACACATTTTCTCAAGAGAAGGAAAATGCTTTGGAAATAGAGAAAATTACTTAGGGTTTTAAAACCAAAGTACCTAATATTTTGAGATTCAAAAACATTTTGCCTTACAGAATTCCATGCATCTACCTTGTGTCATAACTAAAAAGATTTGGGAAAATATGTGATATATAAGAATCAGTTTTTCCCAGCCCCATCACAAATCAGCCTCCAGACTTAGAAAAAGGGAAGGGAAAGTTGAAGAACTTCCGTATTGATGTATCCCTGGTGCCGCCTCTAGTTCAGAATTGAGGGAGGGGGTCATGCTTGAAAATCCAGGTGAGTGTGAGAGACTCCAGAGAAGAAGAAACGTGTGCCTGGTTTTCTACGTGTGATTTGAAAAAATGGCAGGATTTTTGGAGTTTTCTGAACCTAGCTTGCTTGGGAGCAGTGGCAGAGGACTAGCTACATGGACGACTGGGATTTACACAACTTATCAAATTTCTTATGCTCTGGATGGCATAGGAACACCCAAGAAGGCCATAGAGTTAGCCGAGAGAAAACCAAACTCAGAGAGGCCTTGCAGCAAGAGAGCAGAGCGCTGAGCTGTGTGAACTGACATCTGAAGCCAGATAGGAGTTGACTTCGACCTTCTGCCAGTACAGACAGATGATGGCAGAGAGCTAGCTCATTGGTTCCCAGAATCACAGCCTTGGCCTGCCAAATATACCCACAACTTAGTCATAGATCCGGAAACTCTGAATAAATTTCTACCTCCCCATTCAACTGAGGGTTTGAAATAGAACTTACACTTATTTGCAGAAAAACTAAAGAAAATTTTTTTTTCTTCCCTCTTATTATGGACCGAGACTTATGCCCATTAGCCATTTAAAAAAAAAAAAGAAAAGAAAAGAAAATGAAAATAAACGTCATAAATGTCAGCACTGAGAGATATCCATCATTAACATTTTGGTGTATTTCTATATTGTCTTTTATAAATTTATCTGTGTAAATATGTATTTGCAACTTGGGATTAAATCTGCTATATAGTTGTGCATACTGCTTTTGAAAATTGTTAAATATCATAAAGATATATTCTAACTTTTAAATATTTTAGAAAATGATTTTTAAGAGTGTTACAGATTTCATTATATGGTAAATATGTGATTTTTTTTCTAGGATCACTTTGTGATTTCTTGTTCTAGACGATAAGAATATGTGTTAAGTTCACTGATGAACTATGGGGAACTATGATAAGACCACAGTAGCAGTAACTGTGCCTGTTAGACTGCTAGAATTTTACTGCCTATGCTATTAAGCAAGATAATTTTTAAAGTTTTTTTTTTTTTTTTTATGGACCCTTTTTAAAAGTCTATTGAATTTGTTACAATAGTACTTCCGATAATGGGGGGTTTGGGGACTTTCTTTTTTTTGGTCACAAGGCATGTGTAATCTTAGCTCCCTGACCAGTGATCAAGCCCACACTCCCTGCACTGGAAGGTAAAGTCTTAGCCACTGGACCACCAGGCAAGTCCCCTAAGATAACGGAATGAATAATCATTAGATTCTTTATCATAATGAGTATGTAGATCAAGATAAAAAAAATGATAAAAGCACCTCTTATTTTAATATAACAGTGTCTGGGGAGATGGGCGCAGGGAGAGGAGATGCTGCTGGTCATAAGGTTGGACTGCTAAGGTACATATCCTTCTTATTCTGCATGCAGATATGCATGAACTCTTTGATATTCTTGGGAATCTGATTTTTAATGGAGACTAAACAGGAAAGGTCACTAATACCAATGTGATATCAGTCATATCCACCCCAAAAGTTAATAACTCAAACCAGGAAACCCTCCTGCTTAGAACTAAGGAATGGGTATTTAAAAAGGCGGACTTTTGGGGCTATTTCTTCCTTCTCTGTTTTGCCACACCCGTGTAGAACTCTTCCTTTTCTTACCAGCCTGTGTTCAATTTGAGATGGGCTCATGCAGATGGAAAGGGTAGACATTTGTTCATCTTTTCCTTCATGTCTCACAAAGAATATTCTCATTTTTCTTTGGAGAATTCAGCCCTCCCCATTCTTAGTCATACTACTTAGATAAGACTGACCTCAGTCTGGCTCCAGATGTGGGCCCTAAAATTAGCCTAAGCCAATCAGCAGTCGTTGGAAAAGATCATGATGCTGGGAAAGATTGAGGACAGGAAGAGAAGGGGACAACAGAGGATGAGATGGTTGGATGGCATCACCAACTCAATGGACATGGGTTTGAGTAAACTCTGGGAGATAATGAAGGACAGTAAACTTGGCATGCTGCAATCCATGGGCTCTCGGAGTCAGACATGACTGAGTGACTGAACAATAACAAAATCAGTATTTAATTTCCTTAAGCCAAGAAATTAATTTATAATTTATGAAGTAGTTACCAGAAATAGGTTCTCCGTTGGTCTCCGGTTGGGTAGTGTGAAGATGTGAAATTTGCACCATGGGTATGCAGGATGGGGAACCAGCATGATTTTTGAGAATAAAGCTGACACCACAGAAGGCAGAACAGGAAAACAGAAAGAAACAAATTCTGTGGAGACAAATTGAGCTACTGTGTCAGGCCTTAGCTGAAATTAATCTCAGTTTTAATGTTTTTCATTATGTGAACAATATCTTTAAATTTTTAAACATATTTAAGTTAGATTTTGTCCCAAAACAATGGAATAATACCTAACATCAACAATTTAGGAAGGATTTGAATGAGCCATTTTCATCTGACTTTACTTTTCTAGCTGACTGAGAATCTCCTTAAATATAGATGACTATCATTTATTAAATACATCACACAGTGGAATTTAGATTTGGAAAGAGACACAATTTTTTAAATAGTAAATTTTCCAATCCCCTCCACTAAGTTATATGTATAGGTAGAGAAAAGTTGGTAGCTAAAAGAAACAATATTTTATGAATGTTTACATATTATCAAATTACCTTCCAGGAAGGTGGCCCCCACAGCCATTTATGAGCAGGAGTTTCAATTCAGTGAGAGGGAGCTGGTTATGGTTTTAGCTGTAGTTGTTGCTAAATGCTGGAGAGATATGAACATGTTTGTAGGCTTTAAAGATTTAACTCACAGAGGAGAGGTTGAAAATGCATAATGGGGATGATGTGACTGTTGAATAAAAGATCCAAGTCCTAGAGGAGAAGAGGGAATTTAGAGTATAGCACCAAAATTACCATTAGGCAAATTTTTAGACAGATACCTCCTCCTCAGAGTAGGAGAAGTTAAAGATGTAGAAATGGAGGAAGAGTTAGTAGGAATGGAGTAAAGGATGTAATTTAATTCATTATATCTACTACTGTGTGCAAGAATCCCTTAGAGAAACGGAGTAGCCCTCACAGTCAACAAAAGAGTCTGAAATGCAATACTTGGGTGCAATCTCAAAAATGACAGAATGATCTCAATTTGTTTCCAAGGCAAATCATTTAACATCACAGTAATCCAAGTCTATGCCCCAACCACTTATGTTGAAGAAGCTGAAGTTGAATGGTTCTATGAAGAACTACAAGATCTTCTAGAACACCAAAAAAAAAGAGAGAGAGAGAGATCCTTTTTATCATAGGGGATTAGAACACCAAAGTAAAAAGTCAAGAGATACGTGGAGTAACAGGCAAGTTTGGCCTTGGAGTACAAAATGAAGCAGGGGGCAGGCTAACAGAGTTTTTCCAGGAAAACACACTGGTCATAGCAAACACCCTCTTCCAACCGGAGTTGGTGGTAGACAGGGAGGCCTGGCGTGCTGCAATTCATGGGGTCGCAAAGAGTCGGACACGACTGAGCGACTGAACTGAACTGAACTGAATGAAGTTTCAAAGTGAAGGGATAAAAAAATTGAATAAATCTCAAATTATTACTTGACTGCAGCTACGAAATTAAAAGATGCTTGCTCCTTGGAAGAAAAGCTAGGACCAACCTAGACAGCATATTAAAAAGTAGAGACATTACTTTACCAACAGAGGTCTGTCTAGTCAAAGCTATGGTTTCTCCAGTAGTCATGTATGGATGTGACAGTTGGACTATAAAGAAAGCTGAGAATTGAAGAATTGATGCTTTTGAACTGTGGTGTTGGAAAAGACTCTTGAGAGTCCCTTGGACTGCAAGGAGATCCAACCAGTTCATCCTAAAGGAAATCAGTCCTGAATATTCATTGGAAGGACTGATGCTGAAGCTGAAACTCCAATACTTTGGCCACCTGATGTGAAGAACCAACTCATTGGAAAAGACCCTGATTATGGGAAACATTGAAGGCAGGAGAAGAAGGGGACAACAGAGGATGAGATGATTGGATGGCATCACCAACAAGATGGACATGAGTTTGAATAGGCTCCAGGAGTTGGTGATGGATGGGGAAGCCAGGCGTGCTGCAGTCCATGGGGTTGCAAAGAGCCAGACATGACTGAGCAACTGACTAAACTGATAGACAAGGATATCTGCTCTAAATAAGAATAATGAGTGAGGGTTAAGAAGTTTAAATGAAAAATATATGAAATAAAATCCTCTAGAGCAATACAAAGAAAGAGGGGATCAAGTGCACATAAAAGGATTGCTATGCCACACTCAGTTCAGTCCGAAGAACAAGAGTTGTGATTTTTCTCCAGCTTAATGAAATAGCCCAGAGGAAAGTGAGAAAAAGTGTGTTGGATAGATCCAATGTCAAGGAATTTGGGAAAATAATGGAAGAAGGACAGGGTAATTAGGATGATGAGTTTTCTGGCAAGAGAGCACTGAAGTGATGCATCCTGGTGTCTGGGTCAAGTAGACAGGAGATAGAATTTAAGAACAGGTATTCTTAAGGGCCTGAATGCTGGAGTCTCTATAAGTTTAGAGACATGGAATGAAAGGGGAAGTGGTAAACAACAAAGGAAAGAAAATCCAGAGCTACAAAAAAATGCAGGGAGCAGCCAGGGGCAGATCCAGAAAGAAACAAAGTCATAGAAAAAGAATCAAGGAGAAAGGAAGTGCCAGAAGTCAAAGGAAAAGAATGGTTAACAGTTTGAAGAGTGAAAATGGAACCCTGGATTTGGCAATATGGTTGTTAGTAATTGAAGGAACGGCACTTTCAGCAACACGAGCGAGTAGCAGTCAGATCAACAAGGGTTCAGTGAACAGGAGCAATCAGTGGAACAAGTAGTTTAAGAATGTTCCTGGTGAAAAGTGAAAGAATGAAAGTGTCAAAATTGAAAGGTGAAATGGCAACCCACTCCAGTATTCTTCCCTGGAGAATCCCATGGACAGAGAAGCCTGGAGAGCTACAGTCCATGGGGTCACAATAGAGTCCGACATGACTTAGAGACTAAACAACAACACAGAGACTCTATCAAGGGCGGGGCAGAAACTGAGTCTGGTAGGAAGACTCTAGTGAAGATGAACAGACCAAAGATATAGGAGGCAATGGGGCTTGATGAATGAACAAGGTTTCAGCAGAAACAGGACATATGATGTGTACTCATAGATGGGAGGTCAGCCTTAGAGAAGATACAACTTTTCCTGAGAGGAAAAAAGGACTCTTTACATAAGTTTGGAGGTAGAAGAAAAGGAAATTGAGGGAGTCCTGATTTCTTCCTCCAGGAAAATGACTCATAGGAGGTGCTAAATAAAACCCATATTGAATTTTTGAGTTAAGAGTTTCTAAGTATCTCTTTAAAATAATGGTCTATTACATTTATTAACATTCTTCTGGGAGCTGGCATTAATCTCAGAAACCTTGTATTAGAGTAAAACAAATGTGTCTTCTCTTTGGCTAATCACTACATAATTACTTTGATATCTCCTCTTAAATCATGTAAACATAAATGCTTTATTATAACTTACATGTCAAGCAGAATAACAAAATACATAAACTGATTTATTGCAAATGTCTCTCATTCAATCATACCTAGCAGTAACTATTAGTTTCCCAGTTTTTTACAGAAAACTTTAAAAAAATCCATACACTTGTGTCTGAGTGGTTTGCCAAAATAATCTCTCAAGTTTGCCACTTTATAGAAAAGGAAAAATATTACCATATATACTAAAAGAACAAATTCAAGACTTTCACAATAATTAAATTTCTCTCATCAAATATCTTAATAGAATCAAAATTAATTTTTCATATTTGTAGCTGGATTGCTGGGAGAAATATCAATAACCTCAGATATGCAGATGACACCACCCTTATGCCAGAAAGTGAAGAGGAACTAAAAAGCCTCTTGATGAAAGTGAATGAGGAGAGTGAAAAAGTTGGCTTAAAGCTCAACATTCAGAAAACTAAGATCATGGCATCTGGTCCCATCACTTCATGGGAATAGATGGGTAAACAGTGGAAACAGTGTCAGACTTTATTTTGGGGGGCTCCAAAACCACTGCAGATGGTGATTGCAGCCATGAAATTAAAAGACACTTACTCCTTGGAAGGAAAGTTATGACCAACCTAGATAGCATATTCAAAAGCAGAGACATTACTTTGCCAACAAAGGTCCATCTAGTCAAGACTATGGTTTTTCCAGTGGTCATGTATGGATGTGAGAGTTGGACTGTGAAGAAAGCTGAGTGCCGAAGAATTGATGCTTTTGAAGTGTGATGTTGGAGGATTCTTGGAAATCCCTTGGACTGCAAGGAGATCCAACCAGTCCATTCTAAAGGAGATTAGTCCTGGGTGTTCTTTGGAAGGAATGATGCTGAGGCTGAAACTCCAATACTTTGGCCACCTCATGTGAAGAGTTGACTCATTGGAAAAGACCCTGATGCTGGGAGGGATTTGGGGCAGGAGAAGAGGACGACAGAGGATGAGATGGCTGGATGGCATCACTGACTCGATGGACGTGAGTCTGGGTGAACTCCGGGAGTTGGTGATGGACAGGGAGGCCTGGCATGCTGCGGTTCGTGGGGTCACAAAGAGTCGGACATGACTGAGCGACTGAACTGAACTGAACTGAAAGACATCATAACGGTAAGACTGAAAACTTTGAGCAACAGTTTTTGACCTTCTAAAGCCATCAGCAAGCGTTATCTATAAATGTGCAGGTAGTAAATATTTTAGTCTTAAAGGGCAGTGGGAAGGCCGTAAAGTTTCTGTCTGACTGCTCAACTTCACTATTCTAAACAGCCAGAAATAATACTAAATAAGTGGGCTTGGCTATGTTCCATCAAATCTTTATTTACAAAATAGAAAGCATGCCAGACCAACCTCTGTTCTAAGCAAGAACATTTTCCACAATCACTTCACTTTTTTTTTTTTCATGCTGATACAACCCTGGAGTCAAACAATGTGGAAATTAGCTTAAATGTACAGCCTTAATATTTGACATTATTGCATAATATCCTGTGCAACTAATGATTCCTTTGGCATATGCTCTATGATAACAGAGTCATTTTATAGTCTTTTACAGAAGAAATTTTAAAATAAGTTTCTTTATCGTAGCCCTGGGAGCTATACCTCTGACAACAAACTTGTGTCTCCTTAATTGAATATTGACATCATGTCAGATATCCTGCTTTAAATATAGTTTATCACATTGGATTTTTAAAGTTTTAAGTGGGTTTGTATTTTTTAAAGTGTGTTTTTCAATATTTGGTTATATTTTGTTTATACACTCATTTTGATAAATAAAATTATATAACTAGCTATTTCAAAATTAAAATAATCAAGTATAATAGAAACAGCATTATCATCAGCAACTGTGGCAATCCACCCAACTGTTGCAGTTGCCAGAACTCTTCTTTGGAGTCCAAGAATTAGAAAAGCAATATGTGGTACATAACAACAGACATAGCATTCAGGAATGGAAAAATTAGGTTTTGAAAGCTCTGTATATTCAGGTTGGCTTCCCTCAAGAGGTGTGCAGAGTTATTTTGGGGAAGAAAACTTCTTTTTTGTTTAGAAAAGCATCTTAATAAGCCCTTACTTACGTAAAAATAGACCCCATGTTTAGTCTGAAAGAGAAAGATGGCTCAAAGTTAAGCTGCATTTCTCCATTTAATAGACAAACAGAATTTTGGCATGCTCTCCTGGTTAGACATGGGAAAGGAAATTAAAACAGAACTTGGGGGAAGAAGGGGCTGGGCAGACCTGAAATTGCGGTGAGTACCTAAGGCCTAAACTAGAGGTAAAGAACCTGCCTGACAATGCAGAAGACATAAAAGACACGGGTTCTATCCCTGGGTCAGGAAGATCCCCTAGGGGGGGCCACAGCAACCCAACTCAGTACTCTTGTCTGGAGAATTCCATGGACAGAGGAGTCTGATGGGCTACAGTCCATAGGGTCGCAAAGAGTCAGACACAACTGAAGCAACTTAGCACAGCATAGCACAGCAAACAAGAAATAGGGCCAGTGAGAAGTCTGCTCTGCTGCAGATTGCTAAGAAATGTTAAGAAAAGAAAATGTGGATAAACTGGGAATTTGAGATTAACAGATACACACTAGTATATATAAAACAGATAAACAAGGACCTATTATATAGCACAGGGAACTATATTCATTATCTTATAATAACCTATAATGGAAAATAATCTGAGAAAGAATAGATATATACACATACACATACGTATAACTGGATCACTTTGTTGTACACCTGAAATTAACACATTATGAATTAACTATTCTTCAATTTTAAAACGGTAAAAAAATAAGAATAAATTTTAAAACTGAATCACTTTGATGTACACCTGAAATACTGTAAATCAACTATATTTTAAAAAGAAAGAAAAAAAAATTAACACTGATTTATACCTCATTTCTGCATGGGCTGTAATCCCACTATGTTAGTCCCAAACACATGATCTATGTCAGTTAAACACACTAGTTTCTAGACAGCGAAGGGGATGCCTCCATGCCTATGGGGAGAGAACAAATTAGCCAAGATTGCGTGTTCAGGCTCTCTTGCCCCACCTTTTGTAAATAATGACTATGTAACAGCTGAGATCACTTACAGCATTGTGCATCCACATCAGGAGGTACTTGCTTGGTCATGGGCTACTTTGTGCTATGCACATGTATCAGTTCAGTTCAGTTCAGTTCAGTCGCTCAGTCGTGTCCGACTCTTTGCAACCCCATGAATCGCAGCACACCAGTCCTCTCTGTCCATCACCAACTCCCAGAGTTCACTCAAACTCACGTCCATTGGGTCGGTGATGCCATCCAGCCGTCTCATCCTCTGTCGTCCCCTCTTCCTCCTGCCCCCAATCCCTCCCAGCATCAGAGTCTTTTCCAAGGAGTCAACTATTCCCATGAGGTGCCCAAAGTACTGGAGTTTCAGCTTCAGCATCATTCCTTCCAAAGAACACCCAGGGCTGGTCTCCTTTAGAATGGACTGGTTGGATCTCCTTGCAGTCCAAGGGACTCTCAAGAGTCTTCTCCAACACATGTATAACCTCCACCTAAAAAGGGGAGGCATATTTCTGTTGCATCATGGCTGTGTTTGTTGGGTCAGCCAGGAGAGGAGAGGATATAGTGTGTCTGCTGTTACAGGTACTGTACCATCCAGGAGAGAATAAACGCATGTGTAGTTCCTACAGCAACTTGAGTTTCATTCCAGTCTTCCAGCTCATGCATTGCCTACCCCAGGTTCAATGAATAGTACACACAGTGAGATGCAGCAAGACAATTGGCATCACGAATAGGATGATCAGAAATACAATGCCCATCCATGGAATGAAGTAGTGGAGAGGAGAGTGGCCAGAGGAGGGGAGATGAGAGAGAGCCAGAACCAGGGGGGTTGGGAGCAGAGATACAGACCATGTGGTGTCCAAGAGGACTGGTTCTCCACTGACCACACCTTCTCAGGCTGTTGTGCTGGCCCCTCCTCATTTCCTAAACACCAAACTTTTCCCTGGGCACCATAACTCAATCCTCAAACCTCTTTTCTTCTCTGCTTTTATTCATATCTTAAGTCAAGGCTTTTCAAAATGTGGGCTGCCACCCATTAGTGGATGGTGAGGTTAAGTTGGAGGGCAATTACCAGTTATTTTTAATGAAATAAAAGAAATATCACTGAAAATGTCAGAGTACGACATCTGTGGTAAGGATCAGTTTTGTTTCATCCATTTTGAATCAGCATGCGTGTGCCTGTGTACCACATTGTAGCATGATACGCATTTCTCACTATAGCTGTGGTCCTAAAGTGAAAAGCACTGTTTTAGGTGATCTGATCTAGCGTCACAGTTTTAAATACCATCTCTATGCTAATACTTCAGAAATGCAAACTTGTATCTTCTATGGAACTTGACTGCTGAACTCCAGACTCATTTATTCAGTTACGTACTTGATATCTCAATTTGGATGTCTACCATCCAAACTTGCAAATCAATCTATTGAAAACTAATCTCATCAAATCCGAAAACCTGGTTCCACCCCAATGCTCTCTGTATGTACTGCCTGCTTCTCTTGTAGTCTTCCCATCTCAAAATAAGGCAATTTATTTTCTGGCTCCTCAGATCAAATTTTTTTCAGTCATCCTCAACTTCTCTTTCTCTCTCATACCCCCCATTTACTGCATCATCAAATTCTGTCAACTCACACTTCTATATCAATCAAGAATCTTACCACTTCTCACCACCTTCATGGCCTCCACCCTAGCCCAACTGCACCCTCATATTTTGTCCAGATTATTGGACTAGCGTCCTTCTTCTTCCCCTTCCCCTTCTCTTGTATATTCTCAAAAGAGAACCAAAGGGGTCCTATACAAGTATAAAGGGGAACATATCCCTTCTCTAACTTAGAAGCCCTTAGGACTTCTCAATTTTATGAAAATAAAATCCAGTGTTACTAAAATGACTATAAGGCCATACATGAATATCTATAACTCACCACTCCTCCCTAATGTTATTTAATACTCTTCTTTTGACTGTTTTGCCCCTTCAGCCACTGTCTCCTTAAGTCTGAACTTATCAGACATGCTCCTACCTCAGGGCTTTGGTACATGCTATTCAAGTTATCTCAAAGGTTCTTATACCAAAAATATACGAGGCTGCATCTTTCATTGTATTCAGGCCACTATTTAAATGTCAGTTTGCAGATAGGCCCTCCCTCTACTCACAATCACTGTTTTCCTATTTTATTCTTCTCTGTAATACATATAACTATACATATCAGAAGGTTTAGATTTTTAAGGCTTGTATTTATCAAAAAGGGGCAAAAAATGAAATTTCAGTATACAATTTCCAGGAAATCAAAGATGTTCTACACCTTATAGAAAAGAGAAAATAAATGAATGAGAATAAAGGAAAGAAAAATAAAAACCTCAAAGTCTTACAAAAATGGTTAAAATTTAAGATGAGAACAAGTATTAAATTTTGAAAATAAAATTCTGAACCTGCAAACAAAATAAATGCAACAAAAATAGCTATAAGAATTAAATTTGAGAGATAGTACCAAAGAAACCTTCTTACTAAAGATCCTATGATTTGACTTAAAAAAATAAAATCTGGATCCTTTAAATAAATAAGAAGCCAAAGTTTAAATAGATAAGAAGCTTAAAATAATAAAGGAAAATATAAAAGATTATGTCTAAAGATATTTCATCAATGATATAAAATATTTGAAATGTTAAAAAGTCAGACTTACAGATTAAACAAAATAAAAGATTAACAAATGAATTAAATATGAAAAACAGGTTAGAGAAAGAAATGGAAAATAAATAAGAACATAAAGTTTAAAGTTTAGGCAACTAGGTAAAGGAGGAAGAGGAAGCCAGATGAAAACTCTCAGGAATGAACGTCTGAGGAACATACTTGGGGCTCTTCTTCTGCTCGAGCAATGAGGGTGGGGACTGGGGTCTCCCTCTAACTTATCTCCTTTCTCCAATTTATAATTTATACCACCCCTAAATAAATACTCTGAGTAAACCAGTTCCAGTAAGCTTTAAATTATCTACACAGAGGATCCATAGCTCAATAGCTAGATATTCAAGACCCTTTGGAATCTGTCTTGAGATAGGATTGTATTTCTAATCTTATCTCCAGTCCTATCTTCCATGTCTTTCCAACATGAACCCACCTTTCTGTGAGGCCTTAATTCCTCATCACATTCCCACAGCTATGCCCTGCTCATATCAGCTTCCCTGCCTCGAACAGACTCTACACTCAATTTCCTGATGAACATGCTCCCTTTGCATCAAGGTATATTTTTACTAACTATACCACTGTCTTTTCTTGAGTATTCTAATGCTCTGATTTCACCATCTTTTCAACTTCTATAGTCTCAGCATCACCTGGGAACTCATTAGCATTTCAAATCCTCAGGCCCCATTTACACCTACTGAATCAATCTGTAGATGGGGCTCAGCAATATGTGCATTAACAAATCTTTGGGGGACTTTGATGCTAAAATTTAGGTTTTTTAAACGGAAGGGGAGGAAGTCAAGATGACAGAGTAGAAGGACTTGAATTCACTCCCTATAGCAAAAACATCAAAATTACACAAGTAACTGCTGAACAACCATCCACAAAGATTGGAACCTAACAAACAAGCTATTTTACATCAGAAGACAAAGAAGAAGCCACAGACAGTATGAGAGGCATATTTGCAATACCACTGGTTCCATACCCTCCAGGTGGGCAACCCACAAACTGGAAAACAATTCTATCACAGAGTTTCTCCCACAGGAGTGAGAATCCTGACCCCCACATCAGGCTCCCCAGTCTGGGGGTCTGGAATCAGGAAGAGAGGCCCCCAGAGCACTTGGCATTGAAGGCCAGCATGGCTTGATTGCAGAAATTCCACAGGATTGGAGGAATCCACTCTGCTGCTGCTGCTAAGTCGCTTCAGTCGTGTCCAACTCTGTGCAACCCCACAGATGGCAGCCTACCAGGGTCCCCCGTCCCTAGGATTCTCCAGGGAAGAACACTGGAGTAGGCTGCCATTTCCTTCTCCAATGCCTGAAAGTGAAAAGTGAAAGTGAAGTCGCTCAGTCATGTCCAACTCTTCGCGACCCCATAGACTCTAGCCTACCAGGCTCCTCCATCCATGGGAGTTTCCAGGCAAGAGTACTGGAGTGGGGTGCCATTGCCTTCTCTGTAATACACTCTAGGAAGGTGCAAACAAAGTCTTGTGCCCACTGGGACCCAGTGACTTCATAGGAGACTGGGCCAGACCTATCTGTTGATTTTGGAGGGATTACTGGAGAGGCAGAGGTAGCTGTGGCTCACTGTGGGGACAAGGACACTTGTGGTAGAAGTACTGGGGAGTACTCATTGGTGTGAGTTCTCCCAGAGGCTACCACTTTGATGCTAAGATAAAGTCCCACCCAACAGCCTGTAGATTCCAGTGCTGGGATGCCTCAGGTCAAACAATGAACAGGGTGGGAACACAGCCCAACCCACCAGCTGACAGGCTGTCTAAAGTCTTCCGTGGTCCACAGTCACCTCTAAACACAGTCATTGACATGGTCTGCCCAATAGAGGGACAAGACCCACCAGTGGGCAAGCACCAGTCCCTCCCAACAAGAAGTCTGCACAGGCCTCTAGAATAGTCTCACCTTCTAGGGGGCAGACACCAGAAGCAAAAGAGCTTCAATCCTATAGCCTGCAGAACAGATACAGACAGAAAAAATTAGACAAAATGAGGCAGCAGAGGAGTATGTCCCAGATGAAGAAACAAGATAAAACCCAAGAACAACTAAGTGACATGGAGATGGACAATCTACCAGGAAAAGAATTCAGAGTAATGACAGTAAAGATGATTCAAGATCTTGGAAAAAGAATGGAGGCACAGAGTGAGAAGATACAAGAAATTTTTAACAAAGCTAGAAGATATAAAGAACAAACAATTGAATAATACAATAAATGAAATGAAAAATATACTAGAGGGAATTAATAGAATAAATGAGACAGGAAAATAGATAAGTGACCTGGAAGACTGAATGGTGGAAATTTCTGCTGTGGAACAGAATAAAGAAACAAGAATGAAAAGAAATAAGAACAGATTAAGATACCTCTGGAATAATATTAAACACACCAATATTCACATTACAGGGGTCCTAGATGGGGAAGAAAGTGAGAAATGGCCTGAGAAAATACTTAAAGACATAACAGCTGAAAGGTTCCCTAACAAGAAAAGAAACAGTCACCCAAGTCCTGCTGCTGCTAAGTCGCTTCAATCATGTTCGACTCTGTGCGATCCCATAGATGGTAGCCCACCAGGCTCCCCCATCCCTGGGATTCTCCAGGCAAGAACACTGGAGTGGGTTGCCATTTCCTTCTCCAATGCATGAAAGTGGAAAGTGAAAGTGAAGTCGCTCAGTTGTGTCCAACTCTTCGCGACCCCATGGACTGCAGCCTACCAGGCTCCTCCATCCATGGGATTTTCCAGGCAAGAGTCCAGGAAGTGCAAACAATCCTATACAAGATTAACCCAAGAAGGAACACAGAGAGACACACATTAACCAGATTGACAAAAATTAAAGACAAAGAGAAAACATTAAAAGCAACAAGGTAAAAAAGCAAATAACATGCAAGGGAATCCCCAAAAGATTATCAGAAAATTTGTCAACAGAAACTCTGCAGGTCAGAGGGTCAGTTCGGTTCAGTTCAGTTGCTCAGTCATGTCCGACTCTTTGCGACCCCATGAATCGCAGCATGCCAGGCCTCCCTGTTCATCACCAACTCCCGGAGTTCACTCAGACTCATGTCCATCGAGTCAGTGATGCCATCCAGCCATCTCATCCTCTGTCGTCCCCTTCTCCTCCCGCCCCCAATCCCTCCCAGCATCAGAGTCTTTTCCAATGACTCAACTCTTCGCATGAGGTGGCCAAAGTATTGGAGTTTCAGCTTCAGCATCAGTCCTTCCAAAGAACACCCAGGACTGATCTCCTTTAGGATGGACTGGTTATCTCCCTGCAATCCAAGGGACTCTCAAGAGTCTTCTCCAGCACCACAGTTCAAAAAGCAACAATTCTTTGGTGCTCAGCTTTCTTCACAGTCCAACTCTCACATCCATACATGACCACTGGAAAAACCATAGCCTTGACTAGACGGACCTTTGTTGGCAAAGTAATGTCTCTGCTTTTCAATATGCTGTCTAGGTTGGTCATAACCTTACTTCCAAGGAGTAAGCATCTTTTAATTTCATGGTAGTGCCACAATATATTTAAAGTTATGAAAGGGAAAACTTACAACCAAGAATACTCTATCCAGCCAGGCTCTCATTCAGAGCTGACAGAGAAGTCAAAAGCTTTACAGACAAGCAAAAGCTAAAGAGAATTCAACACCACCAAACCAACATTACAAGAAATGCAAAAGGGAATTCTCTAGATGGAAAAGAAAAGGGCTTAACTAGAAACAAGAAAATTATGAATGGGAACGCTCACTGGTAAAGGTAACATACAAAAAATATAGGAAATCATCCACACACAAATGTGATCTCAAAACCAGCAATCATGAGAAGAGAATACAAATGCAGGATATTGGGTGCATTGGAAATTAAGAGACCAGCAACTTAAAGACAACTTGTGTGTGTGTGTAGACTCCTGTATGAAAACCTCATGGTAACTACAAACCAAAATTCTATACTAGATATACACATACACACAAAGAAAAAGAATTCAAGCATAATACTGAAGATAGGTATCAAATCGAAAAAGAAGAGAACAAAACAGGGAAGGAAAAAACAAAACAAAAACAAATCCAAAACAGTTAACAAAATGGCAGTAAGACACACATATTGATAATTACCTTAGATGTAAATGGATTAAATGCTCCAAAATATAGACTGGCTTGATAGATACAAAAATAAGACCCATATATATGCTGTCTACAAGAGACCCATTTTAGATCTAAGGACACAGAGAGACGGAAAGTGAGGGGATGGATAAAGCTATTCCATGCAAATAAAAATCAAAATAAACTTGGAGTAGCAATATTCATATCAGACAAAATAGTAACAGTCTTTACTTTAAAATAAAGTCTGTTACAAGAGACAAAGAAGGATACTAAATAACAATCAAGGGATCAATTCAAGAAGATATAACAATTGCAAATACGTATGCACCCAACATAAGAGGACCTTAATATATAAGACAAATGCTAACAGCCATAAAAGGAAAAATTGACAGTAACACAATAATAGTGGGGGGCTTTAACATGCCACTTATATCAATGGACAGATCTTCCAGACAGAAAATTAGTAAGGAAACACAGGCCTTAAATGACACATTAGATCAAACAGACTTAATTGATAATTATAGAGCATTCCATCTGAAAGCAGAATACACATTCTTTTCAAGTGCACTTAGAACATTCCCCAGAATAGTTCACATGTTGGGCCACAAATCAAGCATCAGTAAATTTAAGAAAGTTTAAATCATATTAAGCATCTTTTCCAACCACAACACTATGAGATAATAAATCAACTAAAAGAAAAATAAAAACCTGTAAAGCAAACAAACAAACATAAACACATGGAAGAGAAATGATACACTTCTAAACAACAAATAGATCATTGAAGAAGTCAAAGAGGAAATAAAAGAATACCTAGTGACAAATGACAATGAAGACACAATGACCCAAAACCTATGGGATGCAACAAAAGCAGTTCTAAGAAGGAAGTTTATGGCAATACAAGAAAAATCTCAAATAAACAACCTAAACTTACATCTAAAGCAACTAGGGAAAAAAGAATAAACAAAACTCAAAGTTAGTAGAAGGAAAGAAGTCATAAAGATCAGAGCAGAAATAAGTGATGGGAGAGGATTCAAATCAATGAAATTAGAAATTGAAAAGTTTCGACTAATACCACAAAAAGGCAAAGGATCATAAGAGAATACTACAAGGAACTATATGCCAATAAAATGGACAACCAAGAAGAAATGAACAAATCCTTAGAAAGCTACAATCTCCCATGACAGAACCAGGAAGAAACAGAAAATATGAACAGACCAATCACAAGCAAAAGTCCAGCATCGGATGGCTTCATGGATAAATTCCATCAAACATTTGGAGACGAGTTAACACCTATCCGTCTGAAACTATTCTAAAAAACTTAAGAGAAAGGAACACTTCGAAAATTTTTCTCTGAGGCCACCATCGCTCTAATACCAAAACCAGACAGACATACAACAAAGAAGGAAAATTATAGGCCAATATCACTAATAAACATAGATGCAGAAATCCTCAACAAAATCTTAGCAAACAGAATCCAGCAATTAAGGAATCACATGCTATGATCAAGTGGGATTTATCCCAAGGATGCAAGTATTATTTAATATCTGTAAATCAATCAATGTGATATACTACATTAACTAACTGAAGCATAAAAACCATATGATCACCTTAATAGATGCAGGAAAAGCTTTTGACATAATCCAACACCCATTGATGATAAAAACTCCCCAGAAAGTGAGCATAAAGGGTACATACTTCAACACAATAAAGGCCATATGTGACAAACCCACAGCTAACATCACACTCAACAGGGAAAACCTGAAAGCATTTCTTCTACAATCAGGAACAAGACAAGGATCTATTCTGGCCACTTTTATTCAAGATTGCTTTGAAAGTCCTAGACACGGCAATTAGAGAGCAAAAAGGGAATAAAAAAGAATACAAACTGGAAAAGAAGAAGTCAAACTGTCACTGTTTTCAGATGACATGATACTATACACAAGAAACCTTGAAGATGCTACCAGAAAACTGTTAGTCAGAATTTGGTAAATTGCAGGATACAAAATTAATATGCAGAAATTGGTTGCATTTCTATATACTAACCATGAAACATGAGAAAAATAAATTAGGGAAACAATTTCATTTACCATTACATCAAAAAGAATAAAATACCTAGAAATAAACCTATCTGAGGAGACAAAAGACCTATACTCCAAAAACTATAAGATACTGATGAAAGAAATTGAAGATGACACAGGTGGAAAAGTGTGCCATATTCTTGGATCAGAAAAATCAATATTATCAAAATCACTATACTACCCAAAGTAATCTACAAACTCAATGCAATCCCTATCAAATTACCAATACTATTTTCTGCAGATCTAGAACAAGAAATCTTAAAATTTGTGTGGAAAAACAAAAGCCCCCAAATAGTACATGCAATCTTGAGAAAGAAAAATGGAGCTGGAGAAATAAGTCTCCCTGACTTCAGACTATATTATAAAGCTACAGAAATCAAAATAGTGTAGCACTGGCACAAAGACAGACTTATAGATCAATGAAACAGGAGAAATAAACCCACACACCTATGGTCAATTAATCTGACAAAAGGAAGCAAGAATATACAACAAAGACAGTCTCTACAATAAGTGGCACTTGAAAAACTGGACCGCTACATGTAGAAGAGTGAAATTAGAACATTCTCTAATACCATATACAAAAATAAATTCAGAATGGATTACAGATCTAAATGAAAGACTGGACACTATAAAACCCTTAGAGGGAAAACATAGAACACTTTGTGACATAAATCACAGCAATAAAAATATAGTTTGGATCCACCTCCTAAGGTAATGAAAAATGAAAGCAAACAATTTGGACCTAATTAAAATTAAAGCTTTTGCACAGCAAAGGAAAGCATAAGCAAAATGAAAAGACAAGCCACAGAATGAGAAAAAAAAAAATTATTTGCAAACAGTACAAATGACAAGGCAACAGGTCATGCAGCTCAATTAAAAAAAAAAAAATCCCAGTTGAAAAATGGGCAGACCTAAATGTCCTAAATGCACATTTCTCCAAAGCATATAGATGGTTAAAAAGCACATGAAAAGATGCTCAACATTGCTAATTATTAGAGAAACACAAATCAGAACTGCAATGAGGTCCCACCTCACACCAGTCAGAAATGGCCATCATTAAGAAGTCTACAAACATAAATGCTGGAGAGAGTTTGGAGAAAAGGCAACCCTACTACACTGTAGGAAATGTAAGCTGGAATGCAGGGACTATAAATTGGAACAGCCACCATGGACAACAGTATGGAGGTTCCTGAAAAAACTGAATGTAGAACTACCATATGACCCAGAAATCCCACTCCTGGGCATATACCTGAAGAAATTCATAATTCAAAAAGATTCATGCACCCCAATGTTCATTGCAGCCACTATTTACAACAGGACATGGAAGCAATCTAAATGTCCAACAGATGAATGTATTTAGATGTGGTACATATATACAATCGGATATTCAGTTTTGTACAAACACTTTGTGTCCAACTCTTTGCAACCCCATGAATCACAGCATGCCAGGCCTCCCTGTCCATCACCAACTCCCGGAGTTCACTCAGACTCACGTCCATTGGGTCGGTGATGCCATCCAGCCAGCTCATCCTCTGTCGTCCCCTTCTCCTCCTGCCCCCAATCCCTCCCAGCATCAGAGTCTTTTCCAATGAGTCAACTCTTCACATGAGGTGGCCAAAGTACAGGAGTTTCAGCTTTAGCATCATTCCTTCCAAAGAAATCCCAGGGCTGATCTCCTTCAGAATGGACTGGTTGGATCTCCTTGCAGTCCAAGGGACTCTCAAGAGTCTTCTCCAACACCACAGTTCAAAAGCATCAATTCTTCAGTGCTCGGCTTTCATCACAGTCCAACTCTCACATCTATACATGACCACAGGAAAAACCATAGCCTTGACTAGACGGACCTTTGTTCAGCCATAAAAAAAAAATGAAATGCCATTTGCAGCAACATAGATGAACCTAGAAATTATCATATAAAGTCAGACAGAGAAAGACAAATATATGATATCACTTATATGTGGAACCTACAAAAATTGTACTCAGTGTAGAAAAGTGTTTGTACAAAAGAGAAACAGTCTCACAGACTTAGATAGCAAACTTATGATTAACAAAGGGGAAAGGTGGAGGGGGGTTGGAGGGATAAATTTGAAGTTTGTGATTACCATATATACACTACTATATACAAAATAATCAATAAGGATCTACTGTACAGCACAAAGAACTCTACTCAGTGTTCTGTAATAACCTATATGGGAAAGAATCTGAAAAAGAATAGATATATGCATATGTTCAACTGAATCACTTAACTGTACACCTGAAACTAACACAACATTGTAAAGCAACTATACTCCATGTCAGTTACAAATGAAAATAAATGAACTTTAAAAATTAAACATAAAGCTTATGAGTGACTAAAGTTTAAGGTTTACAATTATCTGTGTTATTTCATTTTCAGTTCATCAAACATGCTAGAATGTAGGCTCTAGAGTCAGGTTACCTAGGTCTGAATCCCATCTTGTCCCTTCTATGACCTTGAAAACTGCTCCTTTTCCTCTCCATACCTTAGTTTCCTCATTTGTTAGAGAGACACAGCATCCTAGTTCCTAGATCCCCTGCCTTCTGACTCTTCCCTATCTACCTGTTTAAAAAAAATTTTTTTTTAATTGAAGTATGGTTGACTTACAGTATTGTGCCAATTTCAGGTATACAGCACAGTGAGTCCAGTATTTATATATATCTATCCATCATCGCTCAGACAGTAAAGAATCTGCCTGCAAAGCAGGAGACCCAGATTCAGTCCTTGGGTTGTGAATCCTCTACTGAAGGGAATGGCTACACACTCCAGTATTCTTGCCCAGAGAATTCCTTGGATAGAGGAGCCTGGTGGGCTACAGTCAGTGGGTTCTCAAAGAGTTGGACATGACTGAGTGACTTACATTTTTTCCCCATTCTTTTTCAAGTTCCTTTCCTATATAAGTTTTACAGAATACTTAGTAGAGTCCCCTGTGCTATACAAGCCAGTAGATTTAGATTTCTTAAATGAATTTCTGTATGTACTTTACTGACTCTCCTGTGCTTCCGAAACACAAACTCTCAGTCATGGCATTCAAGTCAAGTCCCTCATGACTAATCAGCACATTTCCTACCATTCTCCACCTTGTTGCTTATACACTAGCAGAACTAAATTCCTTGCAGCACTCTCATTGCCCAGGAGAGCCATATGACTTCATATTGTTATCTTTCAGATATAGAGCTCGCTCTGGAACCCTACTCCACAACCCTGAACATGATCTGCAACCCCTCCCAGACTCACCTCTTCAGTGAAGCCCACCCCACCCTTCTCCTCTCTCTGATCCGCTCCATAAATGGTCACTTCTTTCTTCGAATTATCATTCTATCTGACACATAAAGCAGTTTCAAAGCTGCAGCTCCTCAAGGGGAAGTGGTACTCATGTGGGATTCTAACATGAAACACAGTATCTGACACACGGAAACATGTGCTCATGAAGATTTTCCTAAGCGGGGGGCAGGGAGGATGATGAGCAGGATGCCAGTTTACTTGCCTGAGTCTCCCTCTAGACCATAAACTCTGAGAGCAGTGACATTGCCTAGCACATTTCATCAACGTATCTCCAATCCTACCCGTGCCTCCCCTGTACTCAGAGCTCAAGTGCTTGCTGGATAAATGAACGAATAGAAAGCTAACAATCATAGACAAACAGAGTAATTTCATCATAAAAAGGTAGAAAATAGAAATAGAAGAGAAATATTACCTGTTAGATATCAAGCACTCTCTGAAAGTAACTCGTTGAACCTTACAATATGTGAAACTTGAAATGTATCATCCCTCTTTGTGTGTGTGTGTGTGTGTGTGTGTGTGTGTGTGTGTGTGTGTATGTGTGTGTGTATAAAGTCACTCAGTTGTGCCTGACTCTTTGCAACCCCACAGACTGTAGCCTGTCAGGCTCCTCTGTCCATAGGATTTCCCAGGCAAGAATACTGAAGTGGGTTGCCATTTCCTTCTCCAGGGGATCTTCCTGACCCAGGGATCTAACTCATGTCTCTTATGTCTCCTGTATTGATAGGTGGGTTCTTTACCACTGCACCACCTAGGAAGCCCCATCATCCTTCTTTAAGAGAGGTTAAAGCTGAGACTCAAATCAGTTAAAGTAACTCACCCAAGGTCAAACAAATAGGGTCGAAAGTCAAATTTGAACTAAGATTGGTCTGGTATCAAATATTCCACTAAATTGTGGATTCTTTTTTCCTTAAGAAGCTTGTTACTTAAATAACATTAACGGAAGTAAGGGACAGTAACTGGATGCCAGAGGAAAGATATCACAGTGATTACAGAAGGAAGAAAGGCAGGGGAGATCAGGGTGTTTGGGGGAGGGTAGTATGGGGCAAAGGAGACAGAAATGGAATGTGGAAAGTCATAGCATGCTGATGAGAAACACTGAGAAAGAGAACTGTGAATAATCAAAATGAATAATAAGGAATAATGGGATGAAGCCCAGGAAGGACAGGCAATGACCACAAAAAAGAAAAAAAAAAAAAAAAAAAAAGAGTTCAAGGAGACTATTAACAAGGGCAGGAAATGCTAACAGTTTTGGAAACATTATCAAAAGCAAACCCACAGGGCCTTTCTGCATCTTCAGCACCTCTGGCTGCTAAGCAAGTTACAGTAAAATCCAGAAGTAGGGCAGAGAAGCTCTGCGTGGGAGTTCAAACCACGTCAGCTCCAGGCCCCGGGGGGATTGCCCCGGGGCATGGCCAGGGACCTCTCCAAGGTCTGAGAGTTTCATCAGAAGTGGGCAGGGACAGGGTCCCTGCCTGGTGATCTGCTGGAGCTGCTGGCCATCTTTACTGGAGAAGTCTGGAGGGGCTCACAGGAATCTTAAAACTTTTAAGAGGAAAAACAGAAAGTCAAGACAATATAGAGGCAGCAGCTTTACGATTCTTTGGCTTCAAATACAACTTATGCAAAGCTTTGAAGGGTAGGAAGGATGTAGGTGAGCAGAGAGGGAAGGATAGGGTATTTTAGGAGGGGAAATTCCCTGAGCAAAGATTCTCAGGCAGGAATTAGCCTGTGATCATGTGTGTGTGCGTGTGTGTGTGTGTGTGTGTGATCGTGTGTGTGTGCCCATTCGTGCAAGGGATGGGGAAAGTCCAAAAAAGGGACACTCCTGCTTGTACTGGATATGTAAATTTTTTTCTCTAGTGAAGTTTGGACTGAAGTTCTTCTTGGAATATATCTTTCAGATCACAGCATCATCTTAAGACCAAATGGAACCTCAGAGAATCTCCTCCCAGACCCGTCCAGTAAAATGGAGCCAGTGGGTTTATGTGACTTGATCAAGAAAATATGAAAAAAAAAAAAATAATTACAGTACATTTTATGTTGTTAAATGCTAAATAAATTCAAGGATAATGTAATTACTAGGACATTTTTTAGAAGGACAAGGCCTCCCTCCATCCTCCCTTGTTTCCTTCTTCTTTCTCTCCATTACTATTTATTAAGTACCAACTACATGACAAGCACAGTGTAAATGAAAAGACTGACATGCTCCTTGCTTTCATGAAGCTTACATTCTCTGGGGAGAGAAGAGAGGGTGGGATGTGGGGAGAGGGAAGAGGTGAGGCTGCCTTCTTCTAGTTCAGTCAACTGGGCCTGATTTTTTAGTCCCATGTAAAAAAAAAAAAAAATCAAGTAGTTTGTATTTAGTTTCCATTTCTACTTCCTGAGTATATTTCTAACTTTTCACAAAGATAGCCAAGTTTAACAAGAATTAAGACAATGTGAGTAATTTATAGATTAGTAAACATGGTGACAAAACATGTGGGGAAGTTTCAACCTTTATAATAATTAAAGAATATAATTTAAAACAAGTGTAAGCCACTACTTTACATTCAGTGAATTAATGTAAAAATACACTTATATTTCATAAAATAATGAAGTTGTTCAATCACTTTGGAAGGTCATCTGGCAGTATATAATAAGTGCTATAGGATTTGTCCTATCTTATGATAGTCTCATTTTGACCAATATATTTCAAGAAAAGAGTCTAGAGAAATATGTATTGAAAATGTCATCAGATATAATATTCAAAGTCCTTTTAAATGATTGACAAGGTAAAGAGAAAACAGAATTTTAAGATCCTATAAAGGGGCTCCTCATCCTGTTATAACAGGAAAAACTCATGATGAGTCACCAAAGCCCATGGACATGGGTAAATAAACCCTGAACCCATATTTTCCCTGAGGCTGTTATGCAGATAATAGGTCTGGGAAATATTAACAGGTGTCCCTTGGGGAAAGAGTTTGGGGGTCAAGTGTGTCTTAAGAAAGCTGAAAAGTACAAACCAAAAAAAAAAAAAAGGATTTATCCTTAGGACTTTATGTTCTGTGTATTTCTGAGGGGGATTTCTACAGAAGTCATTCGTACACTAATTTGGTAAAAAGATCCTGATTGCTAGAAGCATCTGGAGAGTTAATTTTGTATAGAAGATCTGTCATGGAATACTGAGGTTTATATTTACCCAATTTTGAAAGAAAAGGATCCAATAAAATTTAAACAAAAGCCAATTGCATTATTCAGTTGCATTATTCAGTTCTGTAAAATATCCTGAATATTTTACATAAATAAAGTCTTTGTATTCATATTATTTTATATGAGTATATCCTACTTACTTCACATTATCTCACATTTCCAATAATTGACATAGTTGACATAATCTTATAATTATATATATCTATAACTTTGAAATACCATGAAGCACATGACCATTCTCAATTGAATTAAACAAATATGCAATATTATTGTTTAGGATCTGGGTTCTCATCATTTTTCTTATGCAAAAACATCTCAGGAATAACATAGGTTCTCACAGTAATCATGGCTCATTTTGATGATTGTCTCAGAATCTTCCAGGAGAGGGAGGTTGAGGTGGGAAAGGTTGTACTTGCAAGGAAACTCATAGATGACTTTTGTTGGCCCTTCCCACCTCTGTCCTGGTTGGAAATCACTGTCTTAGACCCTGTAAATTAGGCAAAGTTCTAACCCTTAAGAGGCTTACAAAAAATCATCAGTTACATGTTCACACCCATACATACGTCCCTTCTCCTCCTGCCTTCAGTCTTTTCTAGCATCAGGGTCTTTTCCAATGAGTTGGCTCTCATTAGGTGGCAAAGTATTGGAGCTTCAGCTTCAGCATCAATCCTTCCAATGAATATTCAGGGTTGGTTTCCTTTAGGATTGACTGGTTTGGTCTCTTTCTGTCCAAGAGACTCTCAAGAGTCTTCTCCAAGATGGCAGAGGAGTAAGTGGATGTGGAATACATCTCTCTCCATGGATACATCAGGAATACACCTTCAGACACAGAAGTGCATGCAGAACACCAGCTCAGAGGGGACAGGAGTACCTGACCAGAAGAAAAGAATATACAGAACCACGCAAGACTCAGTAGGATGAAGGAACTAGGGGGAAAAACAGGAGTGTTAGTAGGACTGGACATGCCCTTGGCAGGTGGGGGAACTGAAGCAGGGGTCCGATCCCCACATCTGGGCAATTGTCTGAGTCAGAGGAGAAACATTTAAGATTGAGAGTGAAACAGCTGCTTGTGGCAGCCTAAATGGAATGAGAATCAGACAGGCCTTGCCACAGCCATACATACCCTGGACAGGGAATGCAGGTCCCCTAGAAGGCACAGCAGCTTGGAGCTGGAGTTTAGGGATTGTGGAGAAATCCCAGTACGAGGGCTGCTGTTGACTGCAGAGAGATGGGATAGAGGGGATGTGAGGGAAGAGACTGTAGTGGGAAATGTCTGTGGAGGAAAGACAGGCATCCATGGAATAAGGTGATACTGCTGAGTAACACATAGTTGGTGGAGCCGTCACCATAGCCTCTCTCTCCCCACACTCCAGCATCCAGAGGTGAACAACAGAGAGGCTGGCCCATCATACGCCTGATACACTGAACTACAGAGTAGGACCCTACCCAGGGTGCCCCTTTAAGTGCCTGACATGCCGATCTACAGTAGGACTGCAGCCAGGGGGTCCCCTCTATATGCCTGATGTGCCGAACAACAGAGAAGGATCCCAGGTAAGGGAGCCCTCTAAGTGTCTGAATAGGGAGAGCTATGGAAAAAAACTGGCCAAAGAGGCCTTCTGATAAGCTGCTACAAGAGGCTCAAAAAAAAAAAAAAAAGACTCTGATAGGGCCATAACTCCTGTGGCAGAGACAGTCCATGTCCCTGCACACTTGGTGCTGCCAGGGTCCCTGTAAGCCAAGCAGCTGTGCTACCTTCATGCTCAACCTCACTGGGGCAGAACTGTCACAGGCAAAAAAGTTTTGAATCCATGCATTCAGGGTCACTTCAATCATATCCAGCTCTTTATGACCCTGTGGACTGTGGCATGCCAGGCTTCTCTGTCAAGGGGCTTCTCCAGGCAAGAATGTTGGAGCGTATTGGCCAATACTGGTTGCCATACCCTTCTAAAGCACTGTATTTCCTGCAGCCCTAGCTACCAACTCCCCTTAGTGGCTGGTGCTGCCAGAATCCCTGTAACCCAAGCAACTGTGCAACCTCCACACCTGGCACTCATTGTGGCAGACCCAAATCCTCCAAGGCAGCCTCAGGAGCAAACCCCAGTGGATGACCCACATGCAAAGGTGTAAATAAAACCACTCTTGAAACCCAGAGGCAGTGTGGCTAAGGAAGAAGACTCAAAACCTTCCCACAAGCTGTACAAGCTGAAGATTAAATCCAAATGACCAGCTAGGCAGACTCTGTGTCTATGGCATACATAAAAGGACATTGAGAGTTCCCACAAAACAAAACGCACTAGTTCTGATAGCTGTGGACATTGGAGGCAAGAACACACAGGAGTAGGACTAGATTAGCATCTGAGCTGCCCCCACAGCAGGTGCAGAGATCAGCACAGTGTTGGAGGGCATCCTAGAGAGGTGAGGTGGACTGTGACTCCCAGTGAGGGAAAGGACACTGATAGCAGTGACCCAAGAAAAACATTTATTATTTTTTTGTTTTTACTTGTTCTGTAGATACTTTCAGATTTTTCCCCTCCCCCACCCTGCCCCATTGCAGTTATTGATTTTATTGGCACTATGAAATCTAATTAAGCTTTTGAGGGTTTTTTTTTTTTCCCAGTTACATTTTTTATTGTTGTTATAAACCTCTGCCTCTACACTGGGCTTCTGCTGTTCTGTGGAGTTTTCCTTTTTCTTTTCTTCTTCTTCTTCCTTTTTTTTTTTTTTTTGTCTCTTTTTTAATTTTATTTTTTTAAACCTGTTATTATTTTTTCTACATTTATTTCTTTGTTGCTTCTCTTACTGCTCTTTTCCCCTTGAACCTAATTTTTAATGTATATAAATCCTCTTTATCTACATCTATTTAACTTTGGGTGTCTGTTCTTTCTTTCTTTTTTCTTTCTTTTCCTCTCAATATATTTGTTAGTTTTGTTTTGATTGCTTTATTCCCCAGTTGGCACCTTGCTTTAGTTTTGTTTTCCAGTTTGTGCTTTAGTTAGTTTTGTTCTTAACTGGTAGGTATAATTTTTTATTTCCTTTCTTTGCCAGGTCAATCTATTGTACTTTATATTTGCTGGATTGCTTTGATTTTACGTATGGGTATATATGTATATGTGTGCATTCCATTATTTAGTATTTGCCTGATTTTGTAACTGCCATCTGGGGTTCATCTTTGGTTACTTGTTTTTGGGTATTTGTTTTAATCTCACTTAATGCCATAATAAACCACCTGTGGGATCTTCATTCCTGACCAGAGATCAAACCGTGAGCCTGTGGAGTGGGAGTGCTGACTCCAAGACCCTAGACTACCAGAGAACTAACCTTAGGGAGTATCAAATAGTGAAAACTCACACAAAGGAAACCACTTGAATACAAGACCCACCATCACCCAACCACCAGTAGCACCCTGTGCATGATATCTCATCTAAACAACAAAACAAAAATACAAACCTACTCATCAGCAGACAGGATTACCACCTCACTCAATCTTGCCCATCAGAGGAAAAACAAACAAACAGACAAACAAAACTCAGCAAAAATCTCACCCAATACAAAGCTTACACAACCCACTGGACCAACCTTAGGAGGGCAGAAACCAAAAGGAAGAAAGAATTCAACCTTGAAGCCTGGGAAAAGGAGACCTCAAACACAATAAGTTAAAAAAAAAAAATGAAAAGGCAGAGAAATACTACACAAATGAAGGAAAAAACTAGAAACACAGAAGTTCAAATAAATGAAGAGGAAATAGGCAAACTACCTGAAAATGAATTCAGAATAATGATAGTAAAGATGATCAAAAACCTCAAAAACAGAATGGAGAAAATGCAAGAATCAATTGACAAAGACCTAGAAGAATTAAAGGATAAACATACAGAGACAAACAACACAATTACTGAAATTAAAAATACTCTAGAAGGAATCAGTAGCAGACTCTCTGAAGCAGAAGAACGAATCAGTGAGTTGGAAGATAAAATGCTCTGAAGAGAAGAATAAAGTAAAAAGAATGAAAAGAACTAAGGATAGTCTCAGAGATCTCTGGGACAGTATCAAACGCATGACCATTCAAATTATAGGGGTCCCAGAAGAAGAAGAGAAAAATAAAGGATATGAGAAAATTTTTGAAGAGATTATAGTTGTAAATTTACCCAACATGGAAAAAGAAACAGTCAATCAAGTTCAAGAGGTACAAAAAGTTCCATACAGGATAAACCCAAGGAGAAACATGGCAAGACACATACTAATCAAACTAACAAAGACTAAACACAAAGAAAGAATATTAAAAGCAGCAAGGGAAAAGCAACAAGTAACATAAAAGGGAAACCCCATAAGTTTAACAGCTGATCTTTCAGAAGAAACTCTGCAGGTCAGAAGGGAATGGCAGAATATATTTAAAGTACTGAAAGGGAAATATTTACAATCAATATTACTGCACCCAGCAAAAATCTCATTCAAAATTGACAGAGAAATAAAAAGCTTTTCAGACAAGCGAAAGTTGAGAGAATTCAGTACTACCAAACCAGCTTTACAACAAATGTTAAAGGGACTTATATAGTCAAGAAATACAAGAGAAGAAAACAGATCCAGAAAATCAACCCCAAACAGTTAAGAAAATGGCAATAGCAACGTATATATCAATGATTACTTTACATGTAAATGGACTAAATACTCCAAACAAAAGACACAAACTGGCTGGATAGATACAAAAACAAGACCCATACATATGCTGTCTACAAGAAAACCACTTTAGACCTAAAGACACATATGACTGAAAGTGAGAGGATGGAAAAATATATTCCATGCAAATGAGAAGCAAAAGAAAGCTGGAGTAGCAATCCTCACATCAGACAAAATAGACCTTAAAATAAAGAAGATTACAAGAGATAAGGAAGGACACTACGTAATGATCAAGGAATCAATCCAAGAAGAAGATATAATAATTGTAAACATCTATGCACCCAACATAGGAGCACCTCAATACATAAGACAAACACTAACAGACATAAAAGGAGAAACTGACAATAACACAATAATAGTAAGAGACTTTAACACCCCACTCACACCAATGGACACGTCATCAAAACAGAAAATTAATAAAGAAACACAAGTCTTAAATGATACATTAGATGAGATGGATCTCATTGATATCTTCAGGACATTCCATCCAAATGCAGAATACATCATCTTCTCAAGTGCACATGGAATATTCTCCAGGGTAGACCAGGCTTGATTTGGGTCACAAACCAAACCTCAGTACATTTAAGAAAATTGTATCAAGCATCTTCTCCACTACAGCTCTATGAGACTAGATATCAATTATAAGAAAAAAAAACAACTGTAAAAAACAAAAGCACACAGAGATTAAACAACATGTTTTGAAATAACCAATGGTTTACTGAAGAAATCAAAAGGGAAATAAAAAAATTTCTAGAAACAAATGACAATGAAAACATGACAACTCAAAACCTATGGGATGCAGCAAAACAGTTCTAAGAGGGAAGTTCATAACAATACAATCCTACCTCAAGAAACAAGAGAAATATCGAATAGACAACCACACTTTACAACTAAAACAACTGGAAAAAGAAGAACCAAAAAAAGCCCCCAAAATTGAAGGAAATAAATCATAAATATCAGAGTAGAAATAAATGAAAAGGAAATGAAAGAACCAATAGTAAAGATTAATAAAACTAAAAGCTGGTTCTTTGAGAAGATAAACAAAATTGACAAACCTTTAGCCAGACTCAGAAGGAAAAAGAGAGAAAAGTCAAATCAACAAATTAAAAATAGAAAAGAAGAGGTTAAAACAGACAATGAAGAAATACAAAGGATTATAAGAGACTATCATGAACAACTGTATGGCAATAAAATGGATAACCTGGAAGAAATGGATAGGATCTTAGAAAAGTTCAATCTTCCAAGACTGAACTAGGAAGAAATAGAAATTATGAACAACCCAATTGCAAGCATTGAAATTGAAGCTGTGATCAAAAATCTTCCAGAAAACAAAAGCCCAGAACCAGATGGCTTCACAGGAGAATTCTATCAAACATGTAGAGAAGAGCTAATGCCTAGCCTTCTAAAAATCTTTCCAAAATTTGCAGAGGAACAAACACTTCCAAACTCATTCTATGAGGCCACCATCACCCTGATACCAAAACCAGACAACAACATCAGACAAGAAAGAAAACTACAGGCCAATATCACTGATGAACATAGATTCAAAAATCCTCAACAAAATTTTAGCAAAGAGAATTCAGCAACACATCAAAAAGCTCATACACCTTGATCAAGCTGGGTTTATTCCAGGAATGCAAGCATTCTTCAATATATGCAAATCAAGCAATGTGATACACCATATTAACAAATTGAAAGATAAAACCATACGATAGTCTCAATAGATGCAGAAAAAGCCTTTGACAAAATTCAGCACCCATTTATGATTAAAACTCTTTAAAATATGGGCATAGAAGGAACCTACCTTAACATAGTAAAAGCCATATATGATAAGCCTACAGCAAACATTATTCTCAATGGTGAAAAACTGAAAGCATTCTCCCTAAGACCTGGAACAAGACAAGGGTGTCCACTTTCACCACTAATATTCAACATAGTTCTGGAAGTCCTAGCTACAGCAATCAGAGAAGAAAAAGAAATAAAAGAAATCCAGATTGTAAAAGAACAAGTAAAGCTCTCACTCTTTGCAGATGACATGATAGTGTACATTGAAATCCCTAAAGACAGTATCAGAAAATTGCTAGAGCTAATCAGTGAATTTAGCCAAGCTGCAGGAAACAAAATCGATACACAGAAATCACTTGCATTTCTATATACTAACAATGAAAAATCAGAAGGAGAAATTAAGAAATCAATCCCATTCACCACTGTAACAAAAAGAAATAAATATTTAGGAGTAAACTTACTTATGAGATGGCTGAATGGCATCACTGACTTGATGGACGTGAGTCTGAGTGAACTCCTGGAGTTGGTGATGGACAGGGAGGCCTGGCATGCTGCGATTCATGGGGTCGCAAAGAGTCAGACACAACTGAGCGACTGCACTGAACTGAACTGAACTGACCACTCCAGTACTTTGGCCACCTCATGCGAAGCGTTGACTCATTGGAAAAGACTCTGATGCTGGGAGGGATTGGGGGCAGGAAGAGAAGGGGATGACAGAGGATGAAATGGCTGGATGGCATCACTGACTCGATGGACGTGAGTCTGAGTGAACTCCGGGTGTTGGTGATGGACAGGGAGGCCTGGCATGCTGCAATTCATGGGGTTGCAAAGAGTCAGACACAACTGAGTGACTGAACTGAACTGAAGGCAACAAAAGAACTGTACACAGAAAATTATAAGACACTAATGAAAGAAATCAAAGATTACATAAACAAATGGAGAGATATTCCATGTTCCTGGGTAGGAAGAATCAATACTGTGAAAATGACTATACTACCAAATGCAATCTACAGATTCAATGTGATCCCTATCAAATTACCAATGGCATCTTTCACAGAACTAGAACAAAAAAATTAACAATTGATATGGAAACACAAAATACCCCAAATAGCCAAAGCAGTCTTGAGAAAGAAGAATCGAACTGGAGGAATCAACATTCCTGACTTCAGATTATACTACAAAGCTACCGTCATAAAGACAGTATGGTACTGGCACAAAAACAGAAATATAGACCAATGGAACAAGGTAGGAAACCCAAAAGTAAATCCATGCACCTATGGGTACCTTGTTTTTGACAAAGGAGGCAATAATACATAATGGGGGAAAGACAGCCTCTTCAATAAGTTGTGCTGGGAAAACTGGACAGCTACATGTAAAAGAATGAAATTAGAACACTTCTTAACACTATCAGTTCAGTTTAGTTCAGTTGCTAACTCATGTCTGATTCTTTGCGACCCCATGAATTGCAGCACACCAGGCCTCCCTGTCCATCACCAACTCCCGGAGTCTACCCAAATTCATGTCCATTGAGTCGGTGATGCCATTCAAGCATCTCATCCTCTGTCATCCCTTTCTCCTCCTGCCCTTAATCTTTCCCAGCGTCAGGATCCTTAACACTATACACAAAGATAAACTCAAAATGGATTAAAGACCTAAATGTAAGGCCAGAAATTGTAAAATTCTTAGAGGAAAAATAGGCAGAAAACTCGATGACATAAATCAAAGCAAGATCCTCTATGACCCACGGTTCCTACAGTAATGGAAATAAAAACAAAAGTAAACAAGTGAGACCTGATTAAGCTTAAAAGCTTTTGCACAGCAAAGAAAACTATAAGCAAGATGAAAAGACAATCCTCAGAATGGGAAAAAATAATAGCAAATGAAACAACTGACAAAGGATTAATTTCCAATATATACAAGTAACTCATACAACTCAATGCCAGAAAAACAAAGAATCCAATCAAGAAGTGGGAAAAGACCTAAACAGACATTTCTCCAGCGAAGACATACACATGGCTAACAAACACATGAAAAGATGCTCAACACTGCTCATTATTAGAGAAATGCACATCAAAACTACAATGAGATATCACCTCACACTGGTCAGAATGGCCATCAACAGGTCTGAAAATGAAAGCAAAATTGTTAGTTGCTCAGTTGTGTCCAACTCTTTGCCATCCCATGGACTATACCCCACCATGATCCTCTGTCCATGGGATTCTCTAGGCAAGAATATAGGAGTGGGTTGCCATTTCCTTCTCCAGGGGATCTTCCCAACCCTGGGATTGAACCTGGGTCTCCTGCATTGCAGACGGATTCTTTACCATCTGGGCCACCAAGAAAGCCCATAATCAGGTCTACAAACAATAAATGCTGGAGAGGGTGTGGAGAAAAGGGAACGCTCTTGCACTGTTGGTGGGAATGTAAATTGATACAGCCACTATGGAAGGTGGTATGGAGATTCCTTTAAAAACTAGGAATAAAACCACCATGCTGCTGCTGCTAAGTTGCTTCAGTCATGTTTGACTGTGCGACCCCATAGACTGTAGCCCACCAGGCTCTTCTGTCCCTGGGATTCTCTAGGCAAGATTACTGGAATGAGTTGTCATTTCCTTCTCCAATACATGTGTACATGCATGCTAAGTCGTTCAGTTGTGTCCGACTGTGTGCAACCCTGTGGACAGCAGCCCACCAGGCTCCTCTGTTCATAGGATTCTCTTGACAAGAACACTGGAGTGGGTTGCCACCATATGATCCAGCATTCCCACTCCTAGGCATATACCCCGAGGAAACAAAAATTGGAAAAGACACATGTACCCCATTGTTCATTCCAGCACTATTTACAATAGCTAAAACATGGAAGCAGCCTAGATGTCCATCAACAGATGAATGTTTAAGGAACGTTCATTGTGGTATATACACACAATGGAATACTACTTAGCCATAAAAAGGAATGCATTTGAGTCAGTTCTAGTGAAGTGGATGAACCTAGAACCTATTATACAGAGTGAAGTAAGTCAGAAAGAGAAAGGTCAATATCATATTCTAACACATATATATGGAATCTAGAAAAATGGTACTGAAAAATTTATTTACAGGGCAGCAAGGGAGAAACAGACATAGAGAATAGACTTATGGACATGGCAAGAGGGGAGGAGAGGGTGAGATGTATGGAAAGAGTAACATAGAAACTTACATTACCATATGTAAAATAGATAACCAACAGGAATTTGCTGTATGGCTCAGGAAACTCTAACAGGGCTCTGTATCAAGCTAGAGGGGTGGGATGGGGAGGAAGATGGAAGGGAGGTTCAAACAGGAGGGGATATATGTATACCTATGGCTGATTCATGTTGAGGTTTGACAGAAAACAACAAAATTCTGTAAAGCAATTATCCTTCCACTAAAATATAAATAAATTTTAAAAAATAATTTAAAAAGTCTTCTCCAACACCACAGTTTGAAAACATCAATTCTTCGGCATTCAGCCTTCTTTATGGTACAACTCTCATTAATTCTACACATGACTACTGGAAAAACCATAGCTTTGACTAGACATATCTTTGTCAGCAAAGTGATGTCTCTGCTTTTTAACACACTCTCTAGGTTTGTCATAGCTTTTCTTCCAAGGGGCAAGTGTCTTTTAATTTCATGACTGCAGTCACCATCCATAATGATTTTGGAGCCCAAGAAAATAAAATTTATCACTGTTTCCATTTTTTTCCTTTTCCTATCTATTTGATATGAAGTGATGGGACCAGATGCCATGATCCTAGTTTTCTAAATGCTGTTTTAAGCCAGCTATTTCACTCTCCTCTTTCACCTTCTTCAAGAGGCTCTTTAGTTCTTTGCTTTCTGGAATTAAAGTGGTATTATCTACATATCTGAGGTTGTTGATATTTCTCCTGGCAATCTTGAGTCCAGCTTGTAAGTCATCCAGCCCAGCATCTCTGTTTTTCCTCGAATCTGTTCCCTTTTCTCTGAGGACTTCCACAGTGGCCTCCTAAATGCTCTTCTCTCATTTTCACTTTCTCTGTTTATAAATCCATTCTCTCTACATCATTCTGAATAATCTTTCTCAAATATAAACCAGGCCTGTCTCTCATTATTGTTTAGTCGTTAAGTCATGTCTGACTCTTGCAATCCCATGGATGGTAGCCCACCAGGCTGTCCATGGGATTTCCCAGGCAAGAATATTGGAGCAGGTAGCCATTTCCTTCCCCAGGGGATCTTCCTGATCCAGGGATCATACCTGTGTCTTCTGTATTAGAGGGGAATTCTTTACCACCAAGCCACCAGGGAAGCCTTGCTTCCTTCTCACTTAGAGTAAAACCCAAAGTTCCTGTTAAGATGGAGTAAACAAAGCCCTGAATCATAAGGTCCCTACTCAGCTTCCCCCACCCCGCCCCACCCTCATCTCACAGTAGGATGCAGGCACTCTGTCTCCCTTTCTTTTCTAGAACTTTCCTCCCTCAGGAACTTTGCACTTCCTCCTCTTTGCTTGGAGTAACATCCCCAGACAAAACAGTTAGGCTGAGGCCTGGAGGACAAAAGGGAGCCTATTTCTAATATTAGAGATACCAAGGGAACATTTCATGCAACGATGGGCACAATAAAGGACAGAAATGGTAGGGACCTAATAGAAGCAGAAGATATTAAGAAGAGATGGCAACAATACACAGAAGAACTGTACAAAAAAATATCTTCAGGACCCAGATAACCATGATGGTGTGATCACTCACCTTCAGCCAGACATCCTGGAACTCATAGTCAAGTGGGCCTTAGAAAGCATTACTATGAACAAAGCTAGTGGAGGTGATAGAATTCCAGTTGAGCTCTTTCAAATCATTAAAGATGATGCTATGAAAGTGCTGCACTCAATATGCCAGCAAATTTGGAAAACTCAGCAGTGGCCACAGAACTGGAAAAGGTTAATTTTCATTCTAATCCCAAAGAAAGACAATGCCAAAGAATGTTCAAACTATTATGCACTTGCACTCATCTCACACGCTAGTAAAGTAATGCCCCAAATCCTCCAAGCCAGGCTTCAACAGTATGAACTGAGAACTTCCAGGTGTTCAACTTGGATTTAGAAAAAGCAGAGGAACCAGAGATCAAATTGCCAACATCTGTTGGATCACCAAAAAAGCAAGAGAGTTCCAGAAAAACATCTACTTCTACTTCATTGACTACGCCAAAGCTTTTAACTGGGTGGATCATGACAATCTGTGGGAAATTCTTTAACAGATGGGAATACCAGACCATCTTACTTGCCTCCTGAGAAATCTGTATGCAGATCAAGAAGCAACAATTAGAACCAGACGCAGAACAATGGACTGGTTCCAAATTGGAAAAGGAGTACATCAAGGCTGTATACTGTCACCCTGCTTATTTAACTTCTGTGCAGACTACATCATATGAAATGTCAGGCTGGATGAAGCACAAGCTGGAATCAGGTTGCAGGGAGATATATTAATAACCTCAGATATGCAGATGACACCACCCTTATGGCAGAAAGTGAAAAAGAACTAAAGAACCTCTTGATGAAAGTGAAAGAGGAGAGTGAAAAAGTTGGCTTAAAACCCATCATTCAAAAAACTAAGATCATGGCATCCAGTCCCATCACTTCATGGCAAACAGATGGGGACACAATGGAAACCGTGACAGACTTTATTTTCTTGGGCTCGAAAATCACTGTGGATGGTGACTGCAGCCATGAAATTAAAAGATGCTTGCTCCTTGGAAGAAAGGCTATGACTAACCTAGACAGCATATTATAAAGCAGAGACATTACTTTGCCGACAAAGGTCCATCTAGTCAAAGCTATGGTTTTTCCAGTAGTTATGTATGGATGTGAGAGTTCGACCATAAAGAAAGCTGAGTGCTGAAGATTGATGCTTTTGAATTGTGGCATTGGAGAAGGCTCTTGAGAGTCTCTTGGACTGCAAGGTGATCAAACCAATCAATCCTAAAGGATATCAGTCCTGAATATTCATTGAAAGGACTGATGCTTAAGCTGAAACTCCAATGCTTTGGCTACCTGAGATGAAGAACTGACCCTGATGCTGGGAAATATTGAAGGCAGGAGGAGAAGAGGATGACAGAGGATGAGATGGTTGGATGACATCACCAATTTGATGAATATGAGTATGTGCAAGCTCTGGTAGTTAGTGATGGACAGGGAAGCCTGGCATGCTACAGTCCATGGGGTCGTAAAAAAGTCAGATGCAACTGAATTGAACTTATCGCCAATATAGTTGCTCCCTGACCTCCCTGTCTGCCATGCTTCTCTCTGTGTTTCAGTCTCACAATAACATTTATTTCCTGCATAACACTTCTCTTTGAAAGATAATTATCTGTTCACTTATTAATAAATTGCTCCCACAAAACTAAGCACCCTGATAGCAAGATGCTTGTCTGCTAATTCATTCCTGTTTTCCCAGGAACTCACACAGCTCCTGCCACAGTTTTCATGTTCAAAAAACATTTGTTAAGTGAATTAATGAATGAAGAGTATAAACCCATAAGTAATATACCAATTGAAATCTCATGGCTCAATCTCATATCTCAAGTTAATATACTGTGTTGAAGTTAATGTTCATCACTGTCGTGTCTGACTGTTTGTGACCCCATGGACTGTAGCCCACCAGGCTCCTCTGTCCATGGAATTCTCCAAGCAAGAATATTGGAGTGGGTAGTCATTCCCTTCTCTAGGGGAACTTCCTTACTCAGGGATTGAACCCAGGTCTCCTGTATTGCAGGCAGATTCTTTACCATCTGAGCCACCAATATGCTAAATTGAAATCTCATGGTCCCAAGAGGCCTGTGACTATCTCTGATTAATATAATATACTATACTATAACATATGACACTATAGTATACTATACTATAATGCATAATGGGCTTCCCTAGTGGCTCAGCTGGTAAAGCACCTGCATGCCAATGCAGGAGATGCTAGAGACATAGAAGCTCAGGCTCTAGAAAGTTGGAAGAAGCTTTCTGTTGTCTTAAAGGCTAGGGCTGAGTTGACATGGCATCACTTCCAAACTACTCTGTTGGTTAAAGCAGTCACAGCCCAGCCCAGATTCAAGGGAAGGAGAAATAGTCACCAGATGTTGATGGGGAAAGTAGCCAAGAATTTGTAGTCATCTTCTATCTGATGCACTAATCCTATCAGGAAAGGGTACAGTCATCTCCAAACTTTAGTTAAGACTATTGAGGCACAGAGAGTTGGTAGAGCCAGACAGGCCTTTGCCTTAATTTCTACAATGGTTAGGCTGAAATAGTTAATACATTTTCTAACAATATTTTACAGAGTAAAATAGTAAATGAAAATTGAGTAGCAATCATGTACAAAACACTGTACTCACCATAATAGAGGAAAAAAGAGGAATAAATGCCTCCTGTTTTTTGTTTCTTGTTCTACATGTGAAAATCATTTGAAGATAAAAATCTATAAAATACATTGATGAATGAATGAAGAAAATGTATGTGTGTATATATACACATATATAATTGAATATTAGTCCTCCTTAAAAAGGAGGAAATCCTGCCATATACAGACACATGGATGAACCTGGGGAACACCACGCTGAGTTAAATAGGGCAAATACTGCATGAACCCACTTATCTGAAGGATCTAAAATAGTCAAACTCATAGAAGCAGAGAGTAGAATGGTAGTTGCCAGGTGCTGGGGGAAGAGGGAAATGAAGAGTTGCTGTTCAACGGGTAGAAAGTTTCAGTTCTATAATATGAAGAAGTTCTAGAGATCTGCTGTTCCTCACAGTGACTATATTTAGCCATAGCGTACTATGTACTTATACATTTGTTAATGAGGTAGATCTCATTTTAAGTGTTCTTACCATAATAAAAAGAGACATTTCCAAAAAAAAGGGAAGAAGAAAAAGAGCTAAATAGGTAATAACAAATAGGTACTGTATAATACTGCTGCTGCTGCTGCTAAGTTGCTTCAGTCGTGTCTGACTCTGTGTGACCCCATAGACGGCAGCCCACCAGGCTACCCCGTCCCTGGGATTCTCCAGGCAAGAACACTGGAGTAGGTTGGATTGTCTTCTCCAATGCATGAAAGTGAAAAGTGAAAGCAAAGCCGCTCAGTCGTGTCCGACTCGCAGCGACCCCAAGGACTGCAGCCTAAGGGGCTCCTCTGTCCATGGGATTTTTCAGGCAAGAGTACTGGAGTGGGGTGCCATTGCCTTCTCCACTGTATAATACTAAGTGTCTTTAAAATATTATATGATGATGGTGGAAGTAGCACAACAACATGAATGCACTTAGTGCCACTGAACCGTACAGTTAAATATGGTTAAAATAGTATGTTTTATATTATGTGACTTTTACCAGAATAAAAAATTTTTTTAAGATATTATAAATTCATGTAAGTATATACCATACATGGTATTTCAAATTCTTCTTGTTGTTGTTGTTTAGTTGCTAAGTCATGTCTGACTCTTTCAGACCCCATTGCCTATAGCCTGCCAGGCTCCTCTGTCCATGGAATTATCCCAGCAAGAATACTGAAATTCTATCTCCAGGGAATTGAACCCACGTCTCTTGTATTGGCAGGTCGATTCTTTGCTGCTGAGCCATCAGGGAAGCCCTATTTCAAATTCTTAAATAAAAGCAAACATATTCTAGATAGATAGACAGATATTAATAGATAGAGATATGAGGAATTGTTATCTGATGTATTCTAAGTAACCCCATGGGAGCAACACCAGATTTAGCTGCAGGAGATCAAGGTGCTAAAAGTGATGGTTAATGACTATGGAACCAGGAGAAATCACCAACTTTCCTGGGTCTCTTCATCTATTACGCTAGATGACTGCTAGGTCTCCTCCTCAATTTGACTATCTATGATTCAAGATTTAAAAAGTACTTTGGTGATACTATATACCAGTGCTACAGGATAGCTCCCTTTACCTAAAATAGCTACTTGATCGGGTTCTAGCAAAGAAGTCTTATTGGCTATTTTAGGATGGAGCCACCCTTATGGGAGGAAAAGTACTCTGATTTCCCCTTTGTAACAGGTACACTTCATTCAATACAAGGTGTATGTCTTGGTCAGCTCAGCTGGTGGTAGGTTATCTCAGCATAGGAGATGTGAGGTGAGAAGAGGGATAATATGGTTATACCAGTACCAGAGTCAGAAAGTAATACTGTTTGTTGTTGTTCAGTTGGTAAGTCATGTCCAACTCTGCAACCCCATGGACTGCAGCACACCAAGCTTCCCTATCCTGTATTTCCCAGAGTTTGCTCAAACTCGTGTCCATTAATTTAGTGATGCCAACCAACCATCTCATCTTCTATCACCCCTTTTCCTATTGTCCTCAATCTTTCCCAGCATCAAAATCTTTTCCAATGAGTTGGCTCTTTACATTCTGTTTACTAGGAATCTATATATCCTGGGGAATTTAAATGCCAAAGCAGTTTATTCACAAATAGTAATCATCATCTTCAGCATCTGCTGTAAGAAAGTATCATAGGCTGCGAGGCTTACACTGCAGACATTTATTTCTCACAGTTTCAGAGGTTGAAAAGTCCAAGGTCAAGGTGATAGTGGTGAAAGCCCTCAGTTCTTGGTGAAGGCCCTCTTCCTGGCTTGCAGACAACCTCCTTCTCACTCTGTGCTCACATAGCCTGTCCTGGGTACATAGAGAGAGTGCTCTCTTCCTCTTGTTAAAAAGACAGTAATCCTATAATGAGGATCCCACCCTCACAACTTCATCTAAACCTTATTCTGTTCCAAAGGCCCGCCTTCTAATAACATCACATCAGGGCTTAGAGCTTCAGATATGAATTTTGGAGGGACACGAACATTTAACCCGAAGCAGTGTTTTTGTTCAATGACACCAAATGTCAAAACATTCACAAGAGCTATGGAATCCCCATTCTTTCAGGAAACGTGCACTACACCAAATTCTGTTTCCTGCTTTTTCTCCTCTCTCAGGAGTATAACATTGGAAGATCAAAATAATTATCACAGAAAAACAACATCAAACTTTCATTTTCCAAGCTAGTCACCACAACAAACACACATTCTTGGCTTGGGCTTTGAAGAGCTCCCTTCATTTCCTCTGTTACTGGCTATCAGTGGGTTTGGGTATGACACACCTTCTTTCTCACTTGCAGCCATAAAGGTAAAGGGTACAGAGAGAGAGAGTAAGACTCACGAAGCCATGACTCATTTTTGCATCTTTTGGTTTTTGATCAAATGCCAACAGATGGCAAGAGATAAATAAATGAGTCTTCAATAATGGGCTATATGGAAACCAGTAACATTATGGGTGATTATTCAAGTTTCATTATTAATTTTCTTCCTCCTTAAATTGTAAATAAATGTCATACAATAGACAAAGGATACATTCCTAACACTTTCTGGGAGGAGAGAGAAGTTGCAGTTTTCAGCTACATGTGTGACTTACTCACAGACATGCGAGTAAGAGATGAGGTAATAACTGTTCACCATAAGCCTGTGGTGTTTCAGATCACCATGGAAAATGTGCGTTATTTATGCAACAAACTATAAAATATATTTTTATTTCAAAACACATTCATTTTCTTGCCTCAATAGCAGTACAAAGGGGGAAATGCTTTCTAAGATGACCCAGATCAATATCCTACACAACGTAACTAGGATACAGAGGTAGAAAGAACCTAAGAAAATCAGCCTCCTCATAATTATACAAGAAGAAAACAATAGCCCCCAAATAAATGACTTGCCCTTGACAACGGAGCCGATGAATGCTGTTTAGTCGCTGAGTCGTGTCTGACTCTTTGCGACTCCATGGATTGTAGCTCCGCACCCGCCCCCCACCCAGGCTCCTCTGTCTATGGGATTTCCCAGGCAAGAATACTAAAGTAGGTTGCCATTTCCTTCTCCAGCCAATGAATAGTTATGCCCAATAAGTAAAGGTCTCCAGAGTCCCATTACAAAGCCCTTTTCAGCATCCCTCATGCCTCTGGAAATGATGGTCTCAGCACTATAAACTTTATACCCCTGGATCATGACATTTTGAAAAAAGATGAAACAGCAGTCCTCCTTTATAAGTATAGCATCTAGAATGCAGCAGGTATATATATATATACATACATGCATACACCAATATATATATCTGTGAAGTATATTAAAAAACTACATCACATTGGACAAAAAAATTCTGACTTACCAACAGGCCCCCCCCCCTCAAAAAAAATCGAGTTAGTTGATATTTACGACTTGATCAGTAGGACAACCTTCACTCCCCCAAAGTGTAATATTATTTGCCAAAATAAGATCCAGTTTATGTGCTTTTTGACATAATTTCCAGGAACTCATTGTGGTGAAAACTGGGGACTTTCTGCACCCGTGTGTTGGACAGTACCCTCCTTGACCTCATCAGCAGCAATGTTGAAGCAATGATAACACTCTCCCCAGCAGTGTTATCTAGGTACCACTGAGAAGAATGTGGTATGGTGACCCCAAGAATGGTGGCCAGACTCTCAGCAATCTACTTCACCAAAAAGTACCTGCTAGTGATAAGACTATGCTCTTCATCTCTCTCTCTTCAGAGAAAAATTGAAGGTCTTTAACTGTTATTTACCAGGCTCATTTAAGCCTCCAACTATTGATCTTCCAAATTTGATAATGCAACTGAAAAACTAGACAATTTTCTTTGTATTTAATGATCTGAATGGGACTAAGACCCAGGTGGTTTCTAAACTCTTCATTCAATTATTTTATGAATTTTACACTTATTAATTATAACCCCTGTACCTAGATAAGCAACAAGTACTTACTATGTAGCACAGGGAACTATATTCAATATCTTGTAATAACCTATAATGGAAAAGAACCTGAAAAAAGATAGATATACACATATATAGGTATAACTGAATCACTTTGCTGTACACCTGAAACTAACACAACATTGTAAATTAACTCTGTGTGTGTGTGTGTGTGCGTGTATGTTAGTTGCTCAGTTGTGTCCAGCTCTTTGCAATCTCGCGGACTGGGGCCTGCCAGGCAAGAATATAGGAGTGAGTTGCCGTTCCCTTCTTCTGGGGATCTTCCAATCCAGGGATTGAACCTTGGTCTCCTGCCTTGCAAATGGATTCTTTACCATCTGAGCCACCAGGGAAATTGTAAATTAACTACTTCAATTCTAAAAATGGTTAAAAAATTAAAATAAATTAAACTCCCCCTAAGTGCCTTCTCAATTACACGTTTGTGAAATATGATCAGTCAGCCCATTTTATCTATCATGCTCAGGATTATCATATTCAGTTCAGAGGTCGTGTGATACAGGGAAAGGTGAGGACTTTGGAAAGTCTAGACTCAATCCCTGGCTTTTCTATTTGCAAGATGAGTAGTTTGAATAAACCACAATCTACCAGAACTTTAGTTTGCTCTTTTATAAATTGGAGATTTATATGTGTTCACCAAACCCTTGTTTTTCTTTTTCTAATCAATACAAAGATTGCATTTCTCAGCTTTCCAAGGAGTGAGCTAAGGCCATTAGAAGTAGGATATGGAAAGGGAGATTTGATCTTTAAAAATATCCCATGGACACACTCAGGTCTCTCTTCTCATGCTATGGTAAACTCAGAGGCCATGTGTCAAGATGTGCTCTGTGCTTTCTTAGCTTCTGTAGTTGTCTACATGAAGTGAAAGTGAAAGTTACTCAGTCGTTTCTGACTCTTTGTGACCCCATGGACTATACAGTCCATGGGAATTCTCCAGGCCAGAATACTGGAGTGGGTATCCTTTCCCTTCTCCAGGGGACCTTCCCAACCCAGGGATCAAACCCAGGTCTCCCGCATTGCAGGCAGATTCTTTAGCAGCTGAGCCACAAGGGAAGCCCATTAATCAGAACCAAATGGCCAAAGTTGTTTACATCTCCCCTGTGACCCAGCTTTCTTGAGTGCACAAAAATTACATTACAAACCCTCCAACCAAATCCCAAGTCCTTATATTCAGCTGCCTTCTTTATCTAACTCTCATATACCAGGCCAGCATTTCTCCTGCCCTAAATCACTCAGGGCCAGGTACCAGAGAACTAGAGACCAACCCTATTGCCCAGAGCCTACCAACATAATTCAAACCAGTCCTAAGCAGTTTCCCTGCCCTGCTTTGCCTTTCCCACAGAAAACACAATAAAGATTCTGGACCTATGTGTTTTCCCTTATTCCTGCTTCTGCCTCTTAACTAACTTTGGTGCTTCCCCCAGTATCCCTGCATGGTAAGTCAAGGTGCTATTTCTAGGGGAACAGGGAATAATGACAAACTTTTCTTTCAATGCCATTGATCTCCTATGTTGTCACTCAGTCATCTTTATAAATTAAGAGCCAGGCAGAAATCAAGATGATGGTCTTATAAGATTAAGAATCCTTCCTGACCAGCATTGAACTTTACATGACTGGATGATAAATGTTTGTTTTGCTAAAGCACTGAAATTTTAGGGGCGATTTGTTACCACAGCTTAGTTGAACCTGTCCTGACCAATACAAAATCCTCGAATTCCAAGTACGTTTCAATGATTAGGAAAAAATAAATGTACGTACATTATATACAGTTAATGGTATAAAGCAGGAACTCCAAAAATGGTAGTTGTTATGATGATAATTCAACAATGTCTAAAAATATCTAAAATGTATCAACAATATCTAAAAATAAATCTAAATCTACATATATCAATAATGCCTAAAAGTATCAACAATGTCTCAGTTCAGCTCAGTCGCTCAGTCGTGTCTGACTCTTTGCAACCCCATGAACTGCAGCACGCCAGGCCTCTCTGTCCATCACCAAATCCCGGAGTTCACTCAGACTCACGTCCATTGAGTCAGTGATGCCATCCAGCCATCTCATCCTCTGTCGTCCCCTTCTCCTCCTGCCCCCAATCTCTCCCAGCATCCGAGTCTTTCCCAATGAGTCAACTCTTTGCATGAGGTGGCCAAAGTGTCTAAAAGCAAGTATGATGTTTATTACTCCATCAAGTGAAAATAGCAAAACAAATTTTCATCAAATATGGAGCATATGTTTGAAATACCAACTCACAACAGAGATTGTGGTGTACCAAAAAATACACTTTGGCAATTTGTTCAAAGAAACGTTCACAGAAAGTGTAAACAAAAGACTCATTCCTTGGAAGGAGCACTCCCTGTGCTAGACTTCACAAAACACAACAATGAATTCAAACAAAAACCCATGTCAAAATACAAGGACAGATGCTATGAATAACAGGCATTGCTTTGCTAAGGAAATGACAACCCACTCCAGTGTTCTTGCCTGGAGAATCCCAGGGACGGGGAGCCTGGTGGGCTGCCGTCTATGGGGTCGCACAGAGTTGGACACGACTGAAGCGACTTAGCAGCAGCAGCAGGTACACGGACAACCTACATGGCCAGGATGATTTATTTATTATGAGATGGTTAATGATGCAGGCAGGCCACTTAGTTTGTATAACTCTTCACAGTTTACAAAACACTCTCATAAACATTCTAAAAAGAGCCATATGAAATGATCAGAGAAGTGATATGCTGTCGGAAACAAAAGAGAATCCCCTGTGTGCAACTACTCACTTCATATGCCATTTCCGGAACTTAAAAATTGTATTTTTTTTCTAACAGGAAAAAGTTAGAGGCAATAGGGGACATTAGGATGCACAAGTCACCTACAAACTTGCTACTTACAGTACATCTTTGGACCAGTATCACTGATATAACCTGGAGCTGTTAGAAGCTCAGAGACTCAGGTCCCATTCCAGACTTCTTGAGCCACATTCTGCTTTTCAACGAGATGTCCAGGTACTTCCTATGCTCATTAACATTTGACAAGCGATACTCTAAAACGGTATCTCTAAAACTATGTGCCTGAGACTTGCAAACCTCTGAACTGAATCAGGGAAAACAGCATGTAAACTCAGAAAAATAAGACTACAATATGACTGCAATTAATGAACCTGAAAATTCAACCATGTTAGTGTTTTCTACCTGAAATTGAAAACTATTAATGGCACTGGAGACAGATTACTTGGAGTCTAGAAATAAGAAGCCTAAAAAGCACAGTTTTGCCTAATGTTTTCTATGGCATTTGATAAAGATAGTTCTAACCTACCAACATACATGTTTGTTCTAAGAGAGATGATGAGTTCATTTGATCAAAGTTGAACACCTTACATAATATCTTCATAATCTATGAAGACATAATTTTGTCTTTCTTTCAACTTTCTGATTATAATTTTACAACCCAATTTATACATAATTTTTATTTTTTTTATTTTTATTTTTTATTTTTTCTTTAAGGTCAGCCGCTCGCTCTCCGTGGCCCCCACGTCGCCTCCCCGACGCCATCGCTGCGACGGCTGCCCATAATTTTTAATATTTACATATAATACTACCCAATTTTTTTACAATTTTACTCTCCCCAATTTTTTTTTCACATAAAGAGAACTGACCAATCAGACCAAAACATTCTACGTTACCAACAACTGTACTTGCCATTACAACTTAGTATATATTGTCTGCCTATTTTTAAAATCAGTCAATTTGAGCAGTTAAGGCAAACAAGGGTACCTGTGTCCACTGTAAAGTCAATATTAAAATTTTCTGGACATTGATGACCACTTCCTAGAAACATGACTGTGGTCATGGAGGAATGATATGCCTGAATAATGATAAACACGTGAAGCACCTAGAGCATATAAATGTTTGCCTCTTTAATTCTTACAATTATTATTATCTTCATTTCACAGATGTGGAAACAGGAGAGCAAAATCATTAAGCACTTGGCTAAATTATGAGGTGACAGAAATAGCATTTTAATCTAGGCAATCTGGCAACAAAGCCACCTCTCTTGACCACTTTGATATATTTCTTCCATCCTGTCTCTCTATAATTATTACTTATTGATGTCTTCCTCTCTACTTCCCCTAACCATCATTTCTGGGTTAAATTCAAAAACATTAACAGAACTAAAGAACTAGGAAATAGAGCTTTTTATAAAACAAACATTAAAACTCCAAGCCTCAGTAAGTAACTCTTTCACTTATGTGACTGAGTATGCTCCCCTGAGGCATACAGGTTAAACCACAGATATGCTAGATCCTAAAAAAATACTCTCTATTTTGCACCTCCTTGGATTTGCTTCCTCTGGTATTGAGAACTGAATGGTATAGAAGCCAACACTGGACAGGGCCAGGAAGGGCAAGGAGACAGAATTACTTCAGTAGGGACTTAGGTAAAGAGGAGTCTCTAACTCCATAACAAGTAACCATATTGGTCTTTGAATCAAGGATTCCATAGAAATACTAAATGTGCTTTGCCTTACTTGAACCTCATTGATTTCTCTTGGGAGGAATGTCTGGGTCAGGAGCTTCAGCCTCAAAGAACTCTAGGATTTGCAACCCTAGATCTCTGGCCAAATTCCAGAATTATCCACATGACAAACACAACAGAAATAGTAAATCATTTACAGATTTTTTAAAAACACTGGTAAGCTGAAGCATAAACATATTTAACTCCATTCCTGTGAGATGGGCAGCATGAACCTGGAACAAGTTCTCTAAGGTGTCTCCTAGAATCTTTATAGCCCTCCACCACAGATGACTAGAATTGTCCAGTGACTTGTCCTTGGGACATCAGATCTTTATTGATGATCAACATTTGTGATCTTTTCTCTGCACAGCACACCTATGAGAAATAATATGTTTCCATAGTTACGGTAATACTTCAAATGAGATTTGTATAAAGCTACACATCCTCCTCAACTTCAGTGGGGTAATATCCCCATAAACCCACCATAAGTTGAAAATATCCTGGGTCAAAAATGCATTTAATACCCCTAACCTCCCAAACATCATGGTTTAGTCAATCCTGTCTTAAATGTCCTCAGAATGCTTTCATTAGCCTACAGTTGGCAAAATCATCTAACACAAACCTATTTTATAAGTGCTGGATATCTCATATTATTGGATACTGAACTTAAAATGAAAAACAGAATGGCTGGCTGGGGGCAGCTGGTTGTAAGTTTATCAGCTGTTGACTCTTGTGATAGTGTAGCTGACAGGAGCTGTGGCTCATTCCCACTGGCCAACATCATGAGAGTGTATCTTACTGCATATCGCTAGCTGAAGAAAAGATCAAAATTCAAAGTAAAGTTTCTACTGAATTCATACTGCTTTTGCACCATTGTAAAGTCGAAAAATTCTAAATCGAACCATCATAAATTAAAAACTACCTGTGCATGTTCTGACTCCCTTCAGTACAAAATAATGAAATCATGCTGCTCAGCATTTGTAAATATGCCAAATATATGTCATTGCCTCAGGGAGAAAAAAACCAGTTCAGTAAAAATGAGCAGCAGTGTAAAACTTCAGTATAAACTTAAACTGAACTTGAACATGTAACCCATTCTGACATGCCTAATGACTAATAACGGCTTCTTTTCTCCTCCTGGTTCTTGGCAATATCAAAGAAACAAAGACTGAACAAGCAGTAACGAACAACTGCAGTCACTTACCTCATTCTGTGTTTGTTAGAAAAGTAAAATAGTTTAGTTTGTTGTGTATTTATAATTTTTTAACCAATTTCCCAGTGTATCCAAATATTCGTCATCTATCTATCATTATCTAGAAAGCATTAGGATAACTTCCCAAGAGTCAGGAGGAAGTTGTTTATATATTATCCCCCTGGCAAATAAAACTAGTAACATTTAGGGTTAACTAAATTCTTTATACGTATTGATCATAGCAATTGATGAGTTTATTCACTTTAATGGCAACCCACTCCAGTATTCTTGCCTGGAAAATCCCATGGACAGAGGAGCCTGGCAGGCTTCAATCCATGGGGTTTAAAAGAGTTGGACACAACTTCGCAATTAAACAATAAGCAAATAAGCCTCCAAGTTTGTATTTACTCAATATTTTTTAGAAAGTAGATTTAGAATTTAAAGCATGCAAAGTTAAACAAATCATCTATTTTTATCTTGATCTGGAGTATAAATATATCTGAAAAATGCATTTCTGACAGCTTATTTTCTGCATTTATGAACCACCGCTTCACTTTTTCAAAGATTTAATAGTTTAAGAAGCATAAAAATTACTGATTTCTATGCAGTAAATCAGAGCACAAGACATTGTGATAAACTGCAAAAGATATGTCCCTGAAACATTAAGAGGAGACCAGAAAATTTACAGTATCCAACACATGAGAGCAACCTAAGTGTCCATTAACAGATGAATGGATAAAGAAAATGTGGTACCTATATATAATGGAATCTTACTCAGTCATAAAAAAGAATGAAATAATGCCATTTGTAGCAACATGGATGGGCCTAGAGTTTATCATACTAAGTGAAGTCAATCAGAGAAAGACAGATATCATATGATATCCCTTACTCATGGAATCTATAAAAATGATACAAATGAACTTATTTACAAAACAGATTCACAGACATAGAAAACAAACTTATGCTTACCAAACAGGGAAGGAGGAGTGAGATAAATTGAAAGTTTGAGATTAATAGATATATACTGCTGCTGCTGCTGCTAAGTCGTTTCAGTCGTGTCCGACTCTGTGTGACCCCATGGACAGTAGCCCACCAGGCTCCCCTGTCCCTGGGTAAAATAAACAAGGACTGTAATACAGAGTGGAGAAGGAAATGGCAAGCCATTCCAGTACTCTTGCCTAGAGAATCCCACGGACAGAGGAGGCTGGTGGGCTGCTGTCCATGGGGTCGCACAGAGTCGGACACAACTGAAGCGACTTAGCATGCATGCATGCATTGGAGAAGGAAATGGCAACCCACTCCAGTATTCTTGCCTGGAAAATCCCAGGGACAGAGGATCCTGGTCAGCTGCCATCTATGGGGTCACACAGAGTCAGACACAACTGAAGCGACCTAGCAGCAGCAGCAGTAATACTGAGAATTATATTTGATATCTTGTAGTAAACTGTAATGGAAATAAATCTGAAATAGATAACTGAATCATTTTGCTGTATATCTGAAACTAACACAATATCATAGACTATATTTCAATTAAGAAGAGAAAAGAGGAGACTAGATAGTTCACCACATCAAAATGAGATTCAACAAGAATGAAGCTGATAGAGAATTTTGAAGGAGAGGAAGTACAAGTGTAAATGAGGAAAGCTAAGTGTCATAAATAAATCAAATTAAATACCAGATGAAAATAATCAGTGTGTCTGAGCATAACATAAGAAATAGTTACAATTATGAGAGTTGCAATGCCAGATATTCAGAATGATAGTTAAAAACAATTCAATGTACAGATTCACCTTAATAACTACTAAGATCAGCAAGATGTTTATATTATACCTTGTATAACTGTAAACAAAGTTGAAATAAACACACATTTATATCAGTGCAAAGCAATTATTATTTCAAATTTCAAGAACTCACAGAACTAAATCAACGCATTAAATATAATCATTATCACCACACTGGCATCCAGAAGGTTTTCATGAGTTTACTTTTTCACAAAGTGTCTGATTCCCACACCATTGCTAACTCTGGGTGCATGTGTACGTGCCCGGTTGCTTCTGTGATGTTCGACTCTTTGTGACCCTATGGATTGTAGCCCACCAGACTCCTCTGTCCATAGGATTCTCTAGGCAAGAATACTAGAGTGGGTTTCCTCCTCTAGAAGATCTTCCTGACCCAGGGATCGAGCCCACATCTTTTACATCTCCTGTCTTGGCAGGCAGGTTCTTTACTACTAGAGCCACCTGCAAAGCACTAAAACCATGGGTATTGCTTTTAACTAAAAATTTTCCTGCTTGCTAAGAGCAAGATCGTATTATCTTATTTTTATTTCCAGTGCGCTTGAACACACTTTTGCATATTTCTTATACTTTTATATTTATCTTCAAAATTTCCTGCTTATACCTCTTGCCCATTTTTCTGTTGGAATATTCATTTTTCTCTTATTAATCTACAAAAACTTTCTTATATTCTGACTACTTATATGCCACATATGTTGAAAAGTAGCTTTCATGACTGCAAATTTGTTTTCTGATAGATTCCAACAACTCTGTTATATTTGAGAGCTGTGTAACTGTATTATAGACTATTCAGGCTCAGAGCAACAGATCTGTATCTAGCTAACCTAACACACTCATTGGCTTTCAATGGATCTTCTGTTTACTTCAGAGAAAGAAAGCACCCCAGGCTCACACCTGAGTCCTCTGCCTTTCTCTCCCCCGCTAAATCTTCCTCCAGAAGTTCATGTACTCCAGTAGTTCTCACAACTCTAAGTTGATAATTTATAAATCTAAGTCACAGTTCCAGACATGGTCTATCCGACAAGAGATTTCAGTCAGAGATCAGTCCATATGCCTGATGAACTCTTTCATTAAGATTCCATTCATTCATTCACCCACTCAAATGCATACAGCATTTCTTAAGCATACCTAGTATCTATGACGGAGAAGGCAATGGCACCCCACTTCAGTACTCTTGCCTGGAAAATCCCATGGATGGAGGAGCCTGGTAGGCTCCAGTCCATGGGGTCGCTAAGAGTCGAACATGACTGAGCGACTTCGCTTCCACTTTTCACTTTTATGCACTGGAGAAGGAAATGGCAACCCACTCCAGTATTCTTGCCTGGAGAATCCCAGGGACAGAGGAGCCTAGTGAGCTGCTGTCTATGGGGTCACACAGAGTCGAACACGACTGAAGCAACTTAGCAGCAGCAGTAGCAGCAGTACCTATGAAGTATTGCAATGTTTCATCATCTCAAATTAAAAGATTTGAAACTAAAGTCACCTGCTAACCCATAAACCATCCTTCCTCTCCAAATTCCTTTTTTGTTCATTATATCCCTAACTTTCTGCTGCTGTATCTGAAAATGTCATGACTCTTTGCTCTCTGTTGTTATGACATGCAATCAGTCTTTGTTTATTTTTCCTCTAATGGCTCAAACTCTTTTTTTTTTTTTTTCACTCAACTGCCACTCTGATCCATGCCCTCAGCATCTGGCCCCTGTTGAACAGCCTTGATATCTCGTTGGCCTCACTGATTCCCACCTGTTTCCCACGTAGTTGGTTTTGTATCTTGTGCTGGATTGTTCTTCTTGCAGGATGGCTCTGAAAATATCACTCCTCTGTTCAAGAATCTCAAGTGCTTCTTCTGCCTGTGTAGATAAGCCCAAATCCACCTGCCCCTCAGCAGAAGTTTCTAATAAGCCAATTCTACCAACCCAAACTCATCTCCCCCTACTCTGTGTCAGAAACACAATGTTAGTGTTCCGTCTGATTATCATTCAAACACCATCCACCCAATTCTTCACAGCACAGCTCAAGTCTTCTCTCTTCCAGGAAGTTGGCCCCAACTAAAACCATATTTAATTTTCTAAGAACTAGAGCAGACTTCAGAGAGCACCCTCAAGGACTCTGAGGCTCAAGAAATCTTAAATCTTGTTCAATAAAAATTTATCAAACACTCAGTATGCACAAAACCCTGTGCTAGGAACTGGTGGTGAGAAAAATAAGTAGATGTGACCCCTCCTCTCAAGGAGCTCATGCCCATTGAAGTGGACAAGTACTTATCAAAATATATCATTTTATTAAAACCTGGGAAGTTCTAGATTGTAGGTAAACACAGTACTATGAGAGTGAGAAAGGGGGGCATTTAGTTCAACTAGGATTTCCAGGAAAACATCCCAGAGAGATATCATGTGACAAGAATGTTAAAAGATGAGTAAGAGCTATTAAGACAAAGTAAAATGGGAGGAGAGTTTGAGACAAAAGGAACAAAATAAATAAATCCAGAGACACAGACAATGGGGAAGGAGTGAGGAACTAGAGGCGGTATTATTAGGTTGTAATGTTGAGAACAAGAATTGGTGAGAGAGAATTCAGGAATCAACCAGAGGGAGTAAGCCAGGCCTGTAGGGCTATGTAAACTATAGTAAGAGCTTTGTACTCTGATCTGTAAATGAGGAGGAGCCACTAAAATTGTTTAAAGAAGGAGGTTAAATGATGTGGTTTTGTAGAGTATTCTCTCTACATTGTAGAGGCTAAATTGAAGGGAAGCAAGACAGAAAAAAGGAGACTGACTACATATTACAGTGCACCAAGAAAGAGAGGCTAAGGGCCTGCACGACATCACTGATACAAGGGACAGGGCTAAAAAGACAGATTTGAAAAAATATTTAAGAGCTAAAGTTGCTGATTGTCTAGACATAGGAGGTTTAGGGAAATGAGAAATCTCACATGACTCTTTAAGTCTCTGGTTTGGGCAACTAGATGGTAGTACCAGTAAACTAGCAACAAAGAAGCCACACAGCATTGTAAGGCGTGGGGGTGGGGGTTGATGGTGAGGCCTGAAGGTGGCGAGTAGAGAATGACAGTCAAAGCTAAAGATAAAAATTTGGCATTGATCATTATTCCACTGATGGATAAAATAATGATAGTGATGAGATTGCCCAAGCAAAGTGTGTACAGACAGAAATAAATTTTTTTATTTTTTAAACATTTATTTTAATTGGAGAATAATTACAATATTGTGATGGTTCTTGCCATACATCAACATGAGTCAACCACAGGTTTACATGTGTCCCCCCCACATCCTGAACTCCCCTCCTAACTCCCACCCCCTATCCCTATGGGTTGTCCCAGAGCACTGGCTTTGAGTGCCCTGCTTCATGCATTAAACTTGCACTGGTTATCTATTTTACATATGACAATGTATATGTTTCAATGCTATTCTCTCACATTGTCCCACCCTCATCTTCTCTCACTGAGTCCAAAAGTTTGTTCCCTACATTCGCGTCTCCCTTGCTGCCCTGCATGTAGGATCATTGTTACCGTCTTTCTAAATTCCATATATATGCGCTAATATATAGCATTTGTTTTTTTCTGACTTACTTCACTCCGTATAATAGCCTCCAGCTGTGTAACCCTGGGATACACTAATGGTCAATGGATATGCACAATAGGAAGAGTTCATGAAGACCAAAAAGGAATAACCAAGGAATTAGGAGGACTGCCAGGACAAATTGGAGTCAAGGAAGTAAAGGCCAGAGAGTTTTAGGATGGGGTATATGGATAAGGACTGCAGAAGCATCCTCTGGCATGGCAATGTAAAGTTCATTGATGACCTGTAAAAGCGAATGTGGACTCCAAACTGAGATGAGTTGAAGAGTAGATGAAGTACAGACATGGTAGTGTTAACTTAGCTGAGAAGGAAAGGAGAAGAATTAGAACACAACTAGTGGGAAATGGCACCCCACTCAGTGTTCTTGCCTGGAGAATCCCAGGGACAGAGGAGCCTAGTGGGCTGCCGTCTATGGGATCACATAGAGTCGGACACGACTGAAGTGACTTAGCAGCAGCAGCAGCAGCAGCAGCAGCAGTTGGGAGGCAGGGCCAAGAGGCAGGGCAGCTGACTAAGGCTAAAGGAAAAATTATTATAGAGGCAGATAGTAAACTAGTCATTATTTAATTCATTGCTTTAAGGAGAACAAGAGAAAACAGTCTATAGACAATTCAATACCCAAATATCTTTTTCAGTCACAAGACCAGAAGATAATAAAGTCACATGCACCAGTACTGACTTTGCCAGGATTCTAACCACATCTTTGTGTACAGGAAGATGATGAAGTTTCTGCTCCTGCCAGGAACCTGACGCTTGTCAAACTGGTCAGGCATCTTCTGGAATAACTTAACTTTGGGGTGTAATGATTTGCTTTCTGGAAGCTGGGCAACACTATTTCTATGAGGAGTCACTGCACCACCATGTGGCCAGTTGTGAGTTTTTCTCAACTTTCTCCCATGAGTAGTCCCGGTTTGAATCATGGAAAAAGAGAAATCTGCAGCTGGTGGAGACCTTCGGTTCAGCCGCTCAGTCGTGTCTGATTCTTCGTGACCCCATGGACTGCAGCACACCAGGCTTCCCTGTCCATCACCAATTCCCGGAGCTTGCTCAAACTCATGGCCATTGAGTCGGTGATGCCATCCTCTGTTGTCCCCTTCTCCTCCTGCCTTCAATATTTCCCAGCATAAGGGTCTTTTCTAATGAGTCAGTTCTTCCCAACAGGTGGCCAAAGTATTAGAGCTTCAGCTTCAGCATCAGTCCTTCCAATGAATACTGATGCTATATAGTTCTGGTTTGAATCACAGAAAAAGAGAATTCTGTAGTTGGCGGAGACCTTAGGGGCACTCTTCTTATCATACAGAGAAAGACTTGCTTCATTTTTCAAAATATCTTTTTATTTTTACTTGCATATTATATCTTGTGCATATGTGAATGATTGCATGCATACACACATATATACACAAATATATGTTTTATATACACATACAAAATCTTTAAATATTCATTTAAACCCAGGAATAACATTCTTATCAGATTCCCTTGTTTTAAGTTTTAACATTAACATTGATGAAATGCAGCAACTTTCGCTGATCTTTGTTTCTAAACTAATCTTTAGCAACAATCACATTGCTAGGAGATTAGTATGATACTTTGTATAAACTGAGCTATTTCAAATTATATTTTTAAAATGTATGTAGGCTCACATGGAATGGTAAAATAGGAAACAAGCCTTAGGATCAAGTATCTTAAGATATAAAACTCAGGGACTTCCCTGGTGGACCAGTTTTAAGACTCTGCTCATGGTGGAGAAGAAAATGGCAACCCACTCCAGTACTCTTGCCTGGAAAATCCCATGGACGGAGGAGCCTGGAAGACTGTATGTAGTCCATGGGGTCTCTGAGGGTCGGACACGACTGAGCGACTTCAGTTTCACTTTTCACTTTCATGCATTGGAGAAGGAAATAGCAACCCACTCCAGTGTTCTTGCCTGGAGAATCCCAGAGACGGGGGAGCCTGGTGGGCTGCCGTCTATGGGGTCACACAGAGTCGGACATGACTGAAGTGACTTAGAAGCAGCAGCATGGTGCAGGGGGCCTGGGATTGATCTCTGGTCAGGGAACTAGATCTCACACACTCCAACTAAGAATTTGCCTGCCGCAACTAGAAGATTCCGCATGCAGCAATGAAGACCCTCCATTCTATAACTAAGACCTGGCACAGCCAAATATAAATAAAAATACATTTTTTTTAAAGATACAAAACTCAGTTCTATGTTATCTTTTTGCTTTTCCATATATAATTTTCTCTGATGATCTGAGTAACAGTTATCATAAAGAAAGCTTGGAGATTTCATAGGGGAAAGAAAAGTATTAAAAATCACTCAAAATTCCATAGCCTAATAATAACCTTTAAGATTTTGGCACATTCAATGTTTTCTAAATGTTTTAAGTTAAACATATCAAACTAGTCATTTTAACATAGCACAGGGGACAATAGTCAATATTTTATAATAACCTATAAGGGAAAATAGTCTGAAAAAGTAAATATATACACACACGCATGCATACACACATATATATATCTGAATCATTGTGTTGTACATGTGAAACTAACATTGTAATCCATTATACTTCAAATTAATATATGTGTGTGTGTATATATGTGTATATATATACAAAAAAGTTAGTCATTTTATTTATTCCATGGAATTAGTTAAGAGTTAAATTGTTTTTTTCATATGTATAGAAGTTCTTTCACCCTTTAAGTCCACCTGACCAAAATATTCACCAATTTGGAGACTTCAAACAAATGTCAAAGAACAAAAGTAGACCAAGGTTGACAAAGTTTGGGCAAGCTTTGTCCAAGGTGACCTCTCCAGCCAAACCACTCATTTGTTCATCAGTGTGTTACCATTAATTATTTCTGAAATTCCTTACTGTGTTGGCTTTTCTCTACAACTATTTATCTCCCAGTTCAAAGATGTTTCCACTGATTCTAGGTCATTTAGAAAAGGAGCACCCTAAGTTAGCAAGACTACAACATTTGAAATGTTTCAAATCAAAACAATAGACTTCTGCTGAATGCAGCATTAATAGAAGTAGTGCTAGTAATGGCTTCCAAGGTGGCTCAGTGGGTAAAGAATTTGCCTGCAATGCAGGAGAAAGAAGAGATGTGGGTTTGATTTCTGGGTTGGGAAGATCCCCTGGAGGAGGGCATGGCAACCCACTCCAGTATTCTTGCCTAGAGAATCCCAAGGACAGATGAACCAGGTGGGCTACAGTCCATATGGTTGCAAAGAGTCGGACATAACTGAAGCGACTAAGCATGCATGTATGTATTCGTAATGATGAGAACAATAGATGAAGCTCTTATAAGTGCTTTGCAAAGTTCTCATTTAATCACCCCGATTTTACAATGAAAGATGTTTAGAAATGGTCTCACCTCATAAGCTAATATTCATATGGTCAGCTTCTGCCCGAAACTCTGTTCCAGGAACCAGAAGCCCACAGCTCAAGACCTTTTCAGGAACTTAATGCTTAACCAATCCCAGGCTTTCTGATTCTTTTCAACCTACAGTAATGTAATTATATCACAAGTTCTGTGTGTAATATTTTGAAAAAAATACCTGCTTCTCTCTTTTCCCTTTTTTGACTACGTCAGTCCAAGGAGTCCATTTCTCTGGGAAAATACTAGAATACTTTACAAAAGAAATGCAAAGGGGAAAAATTAGCAAATATTCATTTTCTGATATACAAAATAGATTTATTCAGAAGACAATTTTTATTTTCCTGAGGACGGCATGGCAACTCACTCCAGTATTCTTGCCTAGAGAATCCCATGGACAGAGGAACCTGGTGGGCTACAGAGTCCGTACAGTCAGAATAGAGTCCATATGGAGGAAATAAAGCCCCTTAACCCAACATTTATATAGATCACCTGTAGTGTGGGAATGATAGAACCTTGGACCAATGATGGGCAAGTCCCTGGGGAGGCTTGATGCTCAAAGATAAAAGGAATAAATTACTCAGGAGGTAAAAGAAAAAGTCATCCTCACTTCATTTTTTAATAAAAGAAAGTTGGGGGAGGCAGAAGAGGAAGATTGTTAACCACATGTGTCCCAATTGCCCCCCTTGCAGGCTTTGGCCCCTAGAAGGGGAGCTACAGTCAGGTAACATTGTGGTCAGGAGGAGTTTCTCCTCCCCACTCGACCTGGAAAATAATTACCTCCTGCACCAGCCTGGCACATGACCACATCAATTAGGAGGCCCAGGGAGGAAGAAATCTCAAAAGTTTAGCTTTCCAAAGTTTTGGTTCTCATGGTCTGTTGGGGGTGAGGCAAGACCGACAGATCAACCACTGATTCCCCAGTGACAGTGGCCCTATTTCTGATTCTGAGGTGGACCTGTGGGCCAGTGGATCAGCAGTAGCACATGGCAGAGATTCAGGCCTGCAGCCAGTGGGAACCAGGTATAAGCCATCCCAGCCCAAGGGGCACAGCCAGGTTATGAGAAGCCAGGAGAGAAATGGGGCAGCAAGATGAGAGTTACCAACTGCACAAGAAAATGCCAGCAAAGCCAATAGCAGCCAGGTAAACAGGAACCTCACTTGGATTCCAGAGAACATGGGACCCAAAGACACAAAGTCCTCTTCCTAGAACCTCCTTCCCCACATGTGTAGATACATGGGAGAAACACAGGAGGAAAAGGGAGCAACCAGAGAGAATGCATTTTTCCCGTAGGGAGACTGAGCATTATATAAAGGAACTGATTACGTTATCAAACTATTTTTTTTTTTTTTACCTTGATAGCCAGCAGATGAGTCCCCCTGAAGATCAAATGAGTTCCTGGCAAAAGAAAGAAGTTGTATTTGGGGAGAATCTAGGTTAAGGGCTCAGAGAAGGTGATGGCACCCCACTCCAGTACTCTTGCCTGGAAAATCCCATGGACAGAGGAGCCTGGTGGGCTGCAGTCCGTGGGGTCGTGAAGAGTTGGACACGAATGAGTGACTTCACTTTCACTTTTCACTTTCATGCATTAGAGAAGGAAATGGCAACCCACTCCAGTGTTCTTGCCTGGAGAATCCCAGGGATGGGGGAGCCTGGTGGGCTGCCATCTATGGGGTCGCACAGAGTCGGACACGACTGAAGCGACTTAGCAGCAGCAGCAGCAGCAGCAACAGCAGGTTAAAGGCTAAGGTGGATGACTTAATACACCCATCTACCTTCAACCCTTCCTGAAACCAGAACTGCAGTAAAGGGAGCTTTAACAAGACCCAACTCCATAACAATGGGAGAACTGAAGAGACCCCAGCTCCACAGTCTGGAAGCTAGCAAGAGATGGGCAAGTGTCCCATCATGTCCCATCCTAACAGTAGACAAAGATGGGGAGAACCAACCCAGTTAACATCACAGAACCTGCAGAGTTCTCAGGAACCAGAAGCCCCAGGGTCTCTGGAACTTGGGGTCAAAGGGATGTCTGAAATAAGGAAGCCTGAGTGGAATACTATCTCAGAAGCTGTTAAGAGTCCCTAGGTCCCCTCATCTTCTCTATTTCCTTTTTTCTAGTTTTGCAGAAATCTGAAGATTTGTTCTCTGAAAAGAAAACAGAGAGACTCTAGATCTGGAAGACACAGATACAGTTGGGGGTGTTGGCACCTATTCCAAAATGCTGAATAATTGCCCATCCCAAACTCCCTAACTCTTTTTCCCATCCTTCCCCCCAGCAACTGTAAGTTACACACTGCTATATTTAAGATGAATAACCAACAAGGACCTACTGTGTAACACAGGGAACTCTGCTCAAAGTTATGTGGCAGCCTGGATGGGAGGGGAGTTTGGGGGAGAGTGGATATGTATATGTATGGCTGAGTCCCTTCAGTTTACCTGAAAGCATCACAACACTGTTGATCAGCTATACCCCAATACAAAATAAACAGTTTAACCAAGAAGAACATTGAGTGAGAGGCGGTCCATAGTGAATGTTGAATGTGACAAATTCTTGCCATCTTCCCCTACTTTGAGAACTCTAGCAAAAAGACCCTTACACTTCTGGTAGGAATCCAGCCAACTGGTCTAACTTAAGCAATGTGATATAAGACACAGATATGATGAGGACTATCTTCACTGTGTCTCTCACCTCAATCAGATCATCTTTTTTAACTTTAATACAGAATATGTTAGGAAGCCAGGTCCACATTCGTATCTGTTTTGGCTTGTCATGCCCTTGTGCTGATTGAAGCTCCTATGAACTCCTCTACCTCTTCACCTTCAGCCAGCTGAGGATGCTCTTTTCATACCAGAGAATGCCCCTGCTTTGCCCTGCTCCTGAGGGCTGCATGTGGTGGTGAGATGAGAAGCAGAAAATACAGGGCAGCCACTCCATTTGATGACATTTCTATCAGATGCCCAAAGCATGGTCCCATACAACAGCCCTGCAAGATGAGGATGACTATGGGGTCACCTATGTGGTGACTCCTGTTTCTCAATCATCATCTTGCCCACTGACTTTCCCAAGGGGATCTTATAAACTCTCAGAAAAACTAAAGCCAAACCATGATTCAGAGATGCTATTCAGCACTTCACCTCCTGGGAACAGCCACAACATTGCTAATAGAGCTCTTTCTATATACAAATAGATCTATGCTTATTGATCAGATTTTTTAAATTTATTTTTTAACTGAAAGATAATTGCTTTACAGAGTTTTGTTGCTTTCTGTCAAACAGCAACAAGAATCAGCCATAGGTTCACCCATGTCCCCTCCCTCCCATTTGCCTCTCTATCCCACCCCTCTAGGTTGTTACAGAGCCCCCTTTTGAGTTCCCTGACGCATGCAGCAAATTCCCATTGGCTATCTATTTTACATTTGGTAATGTAAGTTTCCATGTTATTCTTTCCATACATCTCACCCTCTCCCTCCTCCCCTCCCCCTGTGTCCATAGGTCTGTACTCTTATGTTTGTTTCTCCATTGCTGCCCTGCAAATAAATTCATCAGTACCATCTTTCCAGATTCCACATATGTGCGTCAGTATACAATATTTATATTTCTCTTTCTGACTTACTTCACTCTGTGTAATAGGTTCTAGGTTCGTCCACCTCATTAGAACTAACTCAAATGCATTCCTCCTTTTTGTGGCTGAGTATTATTCAGTTGTATACATGCACCACAACTTTTTTATCCATTCATCTGTTGATGGTCAGTGGACATCTAGATTGCTTCCATGTTTTGACTATTGTAAATAGTGCTGCAATGAACACTGGGAGATGAGTCTTTTTCAATTATGGTTTCCTCAGGATATATGCCAGTTGTGGGATTGCTGGGTCATATGTTAGTTTTATTCCTAGTTTTTAAGGAATCTCCATACTGTCTTCCATAGTGGCTGTATCAATTTACACTCCCACCAGCAATGCGAAGAGGGTTCCCTTTTTTCCACACCCATTCCAGCATTTATTGTTTGTAGACGTTTTGATGATGGCCATTCTGACAGGTGTGAGTTGGTATCTCATTGTAGTTTTGATTTGTATTTCTCTAGTAGTGAGCAATGTTGAGCATCTTTTCATGTGTTTGTTTATCACTCAGATTTTTCAAAAATCACACGACACTGTTTATAGATTCACACACCAGCATGAACTACAAACATCAGTTGTCAGAGGAAAGTGAAGATATGAATGAGTGCAGCATGGCAGCTGTTACTTCAGTCACACCTAGTCCAGCCCATGTACTCATGGCTGTAAGTCACATTGAAGACTTAGCCACCCTCTGGGAAGCATGAGTCTACAGGAGACACTTCTCTGGGGGTGCTTCTAAAAGGGAGGAACACCAAGAAAACAGAGATCTTCTCCTCCACATTGACACAGACCACCTAGCTCTGCCACCTAAGGGCTTCAAGCCCCTAGCTGTGCTGCTACCTGGCAAGTGTGAGCATATAGGAAACATTCCTTAAAAATTCCCAAGTGTACTTAAGTGACAAGAGTGGAAGAGGAAAATGATAAAGAGATTGGGCTTTCAGATTAACTTAAACCCAGACTCCAAAACCTACTAGCTCTCACCTTAGTCAGTTTACATAACTTACCAGAATTCATTCTCTTTATCTGTAAAATGAGGATTGTTATGGTCACACTTTTTTTTTTGCCCAATCAATACCATTCACGCATTAGATGAAGAAATACTTGTGCATTTATTTGTGTCAGGCATTCTATTGGTACTTAAGATGCACCTGTTAAAGACAGAGTGAGATTTCTTTAAAAAAAAAAAAAAAATCCCTGCCCTTATGGTAACTCACATTTTTTTTTTGAAAATTATTATTTATTTTGGCTGTGCTAGGACTTTACTGTGCTGTGCAGGCTTTCTCTAGTTCTCGTGCACCTGTTCTTGCCACTTTTGGGCTAAGTTGCTCAGTAGCATGTAGGATCTTAGCTCCCTGACCAGGGATGGAACGGGCATTCCATGCATTGGAAGGCAGATTCTTAACCACTGGGCCACCAGGGAAGTCTCCTGTACTTACATTCTAAAGGAGGATATAAACAAAAAATAAACACTAAGGAAATGTAGTAAGCATGCAGTATATTAGAAGGTAAGTCCAAGAGGGAGAAAAAGCAGGAAACTGGAAGTGTGGGGGTCAGGTTTGCAATCTTAAATAAAAGGGTGAAAGTCAGCTTCAACGAAAAGAAAAAAATTGAGCCAAGACTGAAAGGAGTGATGTAGGGACTACATGACACAGTGCGATTAAATGCTCTCACTGCCCACCTCACCTGGCATAGCCGGAGCTTGGCAAATTATGATGGTGATGGTGGGGAGGAGCAAGGACAGGAGAAAGATGAATGACAGGAGATCAAGGTCCCAAGTGGGCAGATGAGTGAGATGGGCTGTAACATTCTTGTGACAGTGACACTCTTTAACAATAGTTAAGGTGACGCTCCTTAATAAAAGTAACTGTTATTTATCAAATTTTTGCTATGTACTAAGCATAATGCTAAATTTGAAAATATTTTATTTCATCTAATATTTGTCAATAGCCCTAAACCTGAGGCTGACAGAGATAAGTCATTGACTCGAGGTCACACAGCCAGCTGGCAATAAATTAGAGGTCATGAGAGCCTTGGCCAGAGGCTTAGCCATTGTCACCGGTGGTTCCCTTAATGCTCTGGCTCTCAGGTTTGTTTTCGGACACCAATGAGACTAGTGGAAGCATGGGTCACCAGGAGGAAATGGAGGCACATACACAGCGGCTGGGTCAGGATGACGCTGCTCTCCTCCCCTGCACTGGGTGAACTGCCTGGCTGAGCACCAACACCATATAACTTGGACAGAAAGTCTACCAGACAACAATCCTCCCCGAACATAACAGGGAGAGTCACTGTGGAATCATCTTTTGGGGGGGTTTTAAAATAATAGATGAGAGCTTCTTCAAGCTGGAAGTGTGCTTTTTAGCAGCCCAGGCCCCAAAGATGGTACACAATATAAAAAGAATGGATGCTCCAGGAGGCATGAGGCCCCTTGTCTGTAGCGTCCACTCAGGGTCTGGTCATGGGAAGACTCAGTGACATACATGTGTTGACTGACTCCAGAGGACCCTACAACCTGGATTGATCCAGTGCTGCTCAGACTGATTACAGCAGCTGACCTGTGGGAACACGGGCCTGAGGCTCTGAGGCATGCCCTGCACACACAGAGGAAACCCAGGGTGTTTTTAATATTCCTCTCAAGCTAAGGAGAAAATAGAGTTTAAACATAAATTCAAATTGATGCTCAGAAAGCAAGCCCTCTCGTGCATTAAAATGTTGGAGGGAAGAAAGAAAGACCTCGGAACACGAGAAAACAAAACTGAGAAATTTTACCCCGTGCCTTGGTTTCACAGAGTCAAGAGCAGAAACTGAAACCAACAGACATTTCTGTTAAAGGGTTCACCTTCTGGAGCCCGATAACCCATCAACGATCTCAGACTAGCTAACATAAGCAAGAGGCTTCCCACCACAAAGCCCCGAAGGGCAAACCAAGCCAGCTGAAGGGGCAGCAGACTCGGCAGCCGAACGGGCGCTCTTCAGCACAGAAACATCTGAACAGAGAAGGAGAGACGAGGTGAGCCAACTCCTCCCCCACTTTCTCTGAGGCTGTGAAGTCTGCCACTTGCCGCCTGAGTGACAACACGAACTTGGGCAGCTCCAATACACCAAAAAAAAAAAAAATGGGGGAAGTGACATTGGTGACATTCTCCATGAGAGAAATGAGTAATAGTGTCAAAAAGTGCATGGTCTACTGCCCCTAGAAACTTTAGCATGACACCTCCCCCACCGAAACAGTGAGCCAGCAACAAATAGCAAATGTCACAGAAAACAAATCTCTTGCTGTTGGGTGACCCCCTCAGCTGAGGCTTAGAAGGGAGGAGGCCAGTAAGAACTGAGAGGTGGTGAAAAGTCACACAGTGAGGCCCCTATAGGGCTTTTATTCACAGGCTACATAACTGAGCATCCCCAGGTGCCAAGGTCATGCTAAGTTTTCTTTTTTTAATATTTTATTGCATTTAAATCAACATTCAGGGCAGCCACAATCCATTTTGTTAATAATGTAAGCATCAGAAACTACACACTCACATATACCTCCCTTCCCAATCTACTGTATTATGAATAAAGAGGAAATTTAGACTGGGTAGCCAGTTCAAGCCAGCCTGTCATGCCTGAATATCGCTAGAAGCAGAAGGATGTGCTAAAAATAGATAAGCAAGTAAGTCTCTTCTAACGTTCGGCCCCATCCCCTCATGAAGAGTACCACATTCTCGTTTCCCCTTCTGATCCTGCTCCTGCTCCGAGTCACTGCACAGCTCTGATCTCATGCACCCTGAATGTGGCAACACCAAACGTGGGGCCCTATGGGCAGCAAAGTTGTACCTACCACTAAGGAGATTTTCAAGTCAGTGCTTGAAAGATGGGATTATAAGGCTATCCCTGTGATAATCCTTCCATGTTTACCATTAACAACATTGCCAGAATTCCCGCCTTGTCCCCAAACTGAGTGCACAAAGAGACCCAAGTTAGAAGAAAAAGAGAAACTCTATTCTATTGTTGGCTGACTAGATCCGCATTGCCTAGAGGACATATCTGACATATAGTAAATTATTGATGAAGATCTGTTGAATGAATTTTCTGCTGAATGAAAATAGTTACCTTTCTCTAGTAGGTAAAATAGTTAACAAACCACTTGAAGACTTGGTCGACTTTTTTACATTTATGTAAATAAATGAGATGAAGAGATGGGTCCTATGAATGTGCTTCAGGATGGGTCTGTAAGTTTCCTTGTTTCGTTATTTTTTGGTGTGTTTTTAACTAACCCTTACATGCTATGAACTAGGAATCTATACGTTGTGTATGTTATTCTTACCAGGTATTCATTCCCCCACGGTTCTCGGATAGAACAGGATTCTTGGAAGAGTTGTAATAGGAATGGATACTAGGTGCCCTTAGTCTGTCTCCCTTGATAACCCTTTATGTCACTTCATAAGCTAACAAGTCTGTGCTTTTGGCTTTACTTCACACAGATCAGGATTCAAAGGCATAGCCTTATTTTCACTTTCATGTCAACATAATCCGATGACCATTTTTCTCCCAATCTTCACCCTTGTCCATCATTGACTTTTGATCATTTCCTCAACCATTACTGAATACTATTACATTATTCTCTTTTCATTTTTTTCAAGGTCCCCATTTTTTGCTCCTACCCTGGGCATTCCCCAGTCCCCTGTTGGTTCATTCCATCTTTATTTCACACACTCATTCTTACTCACTCAGTTTGACTTCTGTGTTTATTTTCCTTGTGGGATTACTCGTATTTTTTTTCCTTCTTACTTTCTTTTTTGCATCCTCTTCCAACCTACCTCCCTTTTAGTAAAATTCTCTTTTTTCCCTAAAGTTCCATTTCATTGCTCTTCTGCCTACATTACTTTTACCCTTCTGCCTCTCTCAGATTATATAAAGTTTGGCTTCTGCAATTTTATTTAGAAGAAAAATTTTATAATTCTTAAATGTCTTTTACTTGTATCCTCATATTTTATTTCAGACCCTTTTGGTATCTTTTAGAATTTTACAGACCAGCACTGGTGTATAGCTAAATGTCCTTGTTTCAAGCTTCTTCCCTTCACCTGTAAACTTTATTCACTCACTGTAACAAAGGAAGACACATAAGCCTTAACAGGTTAGAAGGGATAAGGTTGACAAAATTATAAAGAATCACCCTTTTATTCCTCTTCTATATCTCCCTTCTTTACAGTTTCTCTTGGCAAATTGTGCCCACATTTTATCTACTTAAATTCTGATAACTGGTGAGGAAGCTATAGAATAAAACGGCAAAAATTTTCTTGGGAATCCAGAGAAGATATGCAGCAAACTGAGCAAGTTTCCAGAACAAGATACTTACCATTTTTTTATTCCATGTTTGGGGAGCCCAATATTTGTCTCTTAAATTGACCAAAGGTGAACAGCTCACCTAACTTGTAAAATTTTTATATAGTCTCATAGATCTTGACACCTATGGTTAATTAGGTTGAGTATATTGTATAGGCTGGCACATGAAAAACATTTTAATCAAAAGAAAGGGAAGTACAGCAAATGAAGGATCACTTATGTTTTCATTCTCTATACCATTCTTTCTCCTATTATCTGACCACATCACTTCATACTTTAGTACACGTGGTCTCCAATTATTGAATTCCTTCTTCTCTTGCCTTGATATTAACTATACTGGTTTCTTGGGGCTGGTGCACTGGGACGACCCAGAGGGATGGTACGGGGAGGGAGGAGGGAGGGAAGTTCGGGATGGGGAACATGTGTATACCTGTGGTGGATTCACGTTGACGTATGGCAAAACCAATACAATATTGTAAAGCAATTGACCTCCAATTAAAACAAATAAATTTATATTTAAAAAAATAATAAATACAATCTTGAGTAATCAGGACAAAAAAAGACGTTAACTATAAATTCATTGAGAAAAGAGTCTGTATCCTGTGAGAGGAAAAAAGGAATAATATTTGTTTATTACGTGTTCACTGCATTTCAGGCACTATGCTGCATGCTCTAAATTTGAGTTGGCTCATTTTACACTGACAGTCATCCTGTGAGGTACACATTTCTATTCTTGCTTTACAAAAGAGGAACTTGTGTTGCAGAAAATTTGAGTATCTTGTCCCAGATCACCTGGATAGAAAGTAGAGACACTGAAATTCAGCCCCAGATTAACCTCTCTAAGATCCTACTATCCCACCTGCATAGGGCCCATCTCAGTTCTAGGAACATAGTAAGCTTTCAGGGAGTGAGCCTCAACTTTTAAGGTAAGAGACATAAAGTCAAGCAAAAAGCGTCTCTCTTCATCTCACACTATGGGACTGCCCCAAAGCTCACTTGTTATTACCACTGTACTGTCTCCTCTCACAACACACCTGTCTGGGTACTCCCTTGCTTCCCTTGATTAACACTCCTCACTTGAAAATTCTCTCCCCAGCATCCTTGACCTTAGGATAGCTGGACCTCTTTAAGGGACATACAACTAGTAATATATGCATGTGCACATAAAAGGACAATCTCTCTGTGTCTCTCGTTTCTCCCACGATTCCTGGTACAGTGCTGTACCGCATTCTCATCACTACTGCTGTCATCACTACTGTCGCCTTGATATGGATGATGGGCACACTGGTGTGTTCACTTTGGTCTGTGTACTTTTCTGTACCTTTCTATTTTTTAAAAATTACATAACATAGTAGGAATAGAAGAAGTCTTTGACGCCCTTGTTCAACCCAGTGTTCACCCTTGTGTAAAACTGAAAACATGTACTACAGGTTTTACTAAAAATTATAAAGGGACACTTTTAGGAATTTATATTAATGAACTAACCAGAAATTCAGGTTAGGAGTACACAAGGAAATTTGAGGTAATATTTTTAAAAATACTGCAAAACTGGAAACTGTGTGGCTGCCCAATATGATAGAACTGTGTTTTACTAAAATATATCTACTTAATGGAAAAACGGGCTTCCAAATTAACTTAAAGACTTCCAGCAAATGTTGATTATATAAGGGAAAAGCATAAAACCATATGATTGCAATTTGTTTAAAAATACACTCACACACAGACACATATGTTTATGTGTGTCCATATAAGTATATATGTGAACATGTAGCTATAATGTGTATATTTTATACATGTATTCATAGACACAACAGAAAATTAGACACCCCAATATACCACCAGTATTTGTTGCTGGAAGGTGGAATTCTATTTTTTTTCCCTTACATTATTCTGCATTTTTCAACTTGAACTTCTTTCTTCCTCAACTCTACCTTCTCTCCAGGCTCCAGGTACAATATCCTCCTCTCCTCAAATCTCTTTTCTACTCCTCACCTTCATGACTACTTCAGTCAGGGAAAATAATTAATTAAGTAATTAATAAACTTAAGGAAATGCATAAAACAAAATCCAGAAAGAGAGATACTTAAAGTGATGATGAACTTATATTCAAAGGTGACTTTTTAAATGTCTGCATGCTTTTATGCACTTTCTAAATTTTATTCTATAATCAGGAGAGAAAAAGTTTGAAATATTAGGGAAAAGGAATATTTCTAGGATGGCATTATAAGGCACCCAAAAATCTGTTCCTCCATAAAAGCAGGAAAATTTGGGAAGGATGTGTCAAAATCAACTTTTTTTGAACTTTGGAAATTAACCAAGGTCATACAAAAATCAGAGGGGTATTTATTAAAGAAAAACAGCTTAATCTCAGTAAGAACAGTAAATTCTGTGACATTTTAACTTACTCTATTCCCATGGTCCTCTCCTTAGCTCCAAGCTAGCCTTGAAATCCAGCAACCCTAGAAGCATGGTAGCTGTGAAAACCAGCAGCCCAGCAATGAATGGAGGGAAGAGAATGGATGTGAAGTTCCCCAGTTCAGTTCAGTCCAGTTGCTCAGTCGTGTCCGACTCTTTGAGACCCCATGAATTGCAGCACACCAGACCTCCCTGTCCATCACCAACTCCCGGAGTTTCCCTAAACTCATGTCCATCGAGTCAGTGATGCCATCCAGTCATCTCATCCTCTGTCGTCCCCTTCTCCTCCTGCCCCCAATCTCTCCCAGCATCAGGGTCTTTTCCAATGAGTCAACTCTTCGCATGAGGTGGCCAAAGTACTGGAGTTTCAGCTTTAGCATCAGTCCTTCCAATGAACACCCAGGACTGATCTCCTTTAGAATGGACTGGTTGGATCTCCTTGCAGTCCAAGGGACTTTCAAGAGTCTTGAACACCACAGTTCAAAAGCATCAATTCTTTGGCACTCAGCTTTCTTCACAGTCCAACTCTTACATCGATACATGACCACTGGAAAAACCATAGCCTTGACCAAACAGACCTTTGTTGGCAAAGTAATGTCTCTGCTTTTGAATATGCTACCTAGGTTGGTCATAACTTTCCTTCCAAGGAGAAAGCGTATTTTAATTTCATGACTTAAATCACCATTTGCAGTGATTTTATAGCCCCCCAGAATAAAGTCTGACACTGTTTCCACTGTTTCCCCATCTATTTCCCATGAAGTGATGGGACCAGATGCCATGATTTTAGTTTTCTGAATGTTGAACTTTAAGCCAACTTTTTCACTCTCCCCTTTCACTTTCATCAAGAGGCTTTTTAGTTCCTCTTCACGTTCTGCCCTAAGGGTGGTGTCATCTGCATATCTGAGGTTATTGATATTTCTCCTGCCGATCTTGATTCCAGCTTGTGCTTCTTCCAGCCCAGAGTAGAGGAAAACAACAGAATGGGAAAGACTAGAAATCTCTTCAAGAAAATTAGAGATACCAAGGGAACATTTTATGCAAAGATGGGCTCAATAAAGGACAGAAATGGTATGGACCTAACAGAAGCAGAGGATATTAAGATGAGGTGGCAAGAATACACAGAAGAACTTTTCAAAAAAGATCTTCACAACCCAGATAATCACGATGGTGTGATCACTCACCTAGAGCCAGACATCCTGGAATGTGAAGTCAAGTGGGCCTTAGAAAGCATCACTACGAACAAAGCTAGTGGAGGTGATGGAATTCCAGTGGAGTTATTTCAAATCCTGAAAGATGATGCTGTGAAAGTGCTGCACTCAATATGCCAGCAAATTTGGAAAACTCAGCAGTGGCCACAGGACTGGAAAAAGTCAGTTTTCATTCCAATGCCAAAGAATGCTCAAATTACCGCACAATCGCAGTCATCTCACACACTAGTAAAGTAATGCTCAAAATTCTCCAAGCCAGGCTTCAGCAATACGTGAACTGTGAACTTCCTGATGTTCAAGCTGGTTTTAGAAAAGGCAGAGGAACCAGAGACCAAATTGCCAACATCTGCTGGATCATCAAAAAAGCAAGAGAGTTCCAGAAAAACATCTATTTCTGCTTTATTGACTATGCCAAAGCCTTTGACTGTGTGGATCACAATAAACTGTGGAAAATTCTTCAAGAGATGGGAATACCAGACCACCTGACCTGCCTTTTGAGAAACCTGTATGCAGGTCAGGAAGCAACAGTTAGAACTGGACATAGAACAACAGACTGGTTCCAAATAGGAAAAGGAGTACGTCAAGGCTGTATATTGTCACCCTGCTGATTTAACTTATATGCAGAATACATCAAGAGAAACGCTGGGCCGGAAGAAGCACAAGCTGGAATCAAGACTGCCGAGAGAAATATCAATAACCTCAGATATGCAGATGACACCACCCTTATGGCAGAAAGTGAAAAGGAACTAAAAAGCCTCTTGATGAAGGTGAAAGAGGAGAGTGAAAAGTTGGCTTAAAGCTCAACATTCAGAAAACGAAGATCATGGCATCTGGTCCCCTCGCTTCATGGGAAATAGATGGGGAAACAGTGGAAACAGTGTCAGACTTTATTTTGGGGGGCTCCAAAATCACTGCAGATGGTGACTGCAGCCATGAAATTAAAAGATGCTTACTCTTTGGAAGAAAAGTTATGACCAACCTAGATAGCATATTGAAAAGCAGAGACATTACTGAACTGTGGTGTTGGAGAAGACTCTTGAGAGTCCCTTGGACTGCAAGGAGATCCAACCAGTCCATTCTAAAGGAGATCAGTCCTGGGTGTTCATTGGAAGGACTGATGCTAAAGCTGAAACTCCAGTACTTTGGCCACCTCATGCGAAGAGCTGACTCATTGGAAAAGACTCTGATGCTGGGAAGGACTGGGGGCAGGAGGAGAAGGGGACGACAGAGGATGAGATGGCTGGATGGCATCACCGACTTGAAGGACGTGAGTTTGAGTGAACTTCGGGAGTTGGTGATGGACAGGGAGGCCTGGCATGCTGTGATTCATGGGGTCGCAAAGAGTCGGACACGACTGAGTGACTGAACTGAACTGAAGGAATCAGTAAGAAAGCTATTAAAATATATAAGCATATTCATAAAACTTGTAAGAGACAAGATAAATATACAAAAATCACTTGCATTCTATACATTAACAATAAACAATCTGAATAAGAAATAAAGAAATAATTCCATTTACAATATCATAAAAAACAAAATATTAGTCAATTCAATTTACTGTTCAGCCGTGTCTGACCCTTTGCAACCACATGGACAATAGTATGCCAGGCTTTCCTGTCCATCACCAACTCCTGGAGCTTGCCCAAACTCATATCCATTGAGTCGGTGATGCCATCCAACCATCTCATCCTCTGTCGTCCCCTTCTCCTCCTGCCTTCAATTTTTCCCAGCATCAGTGACTTTTCCAATGAGTCAGTTCTTTGCATCAGGTGGCCAAAGTATTGGAGTTTCAGCTTAAGCATCAGTCCTTCCAATGAATATTTAGGACTGATTTCCTTTAGGATTGAGTGGTTGGTTCTCCTTGCAGTCCAAGGGACTCTCAAGAATCTTCTCCAACACCACAATTCAAAAGCACCAATTCTTCAGTGCTCAGCTTTCTTTATAGTCCAACTCTCACATCCATATATGACTACCGGAAAAACCATAGCTTTGACTAGACAGACCTGTGTTGGTAAAGTAATGTCTCTGCTTTTTAATATGCTGTCTAGGTTGATCATAACTTTCCTTCCAAGGAGTAAGCATCTTTTAATTTCATGGCTGCAGTCACCATCTGCAGTGATTTTATAGCCCCCCAAAATAAAGTCTGATACTGTTTCCCCATCTATCTGCCATGAAGTGATGGGACAAGATGCCATGATTTTAGTTTTCTGAATGTTGAGCTTTAAGCCAACTTTCTCACTCTCCTCTTTCACTTCCATCAAGAGGCTTTTTAGTTCTTCTTCACCTTCTGCCATAAGGGTGGTGTCATCTGCATATCTGAGGTTATTGATATTTCTCCCAGCAATCTTGATTCCGGCTTGTGCTTCCTCCAGCCCAGCATTTCTCATAATGTACTCTGCATATAAGTTAAATAAGCAGGGTACCTGCTTTAGGTAAGTTTATTCCTAGGTACTTTATTGTTTTTGTTGTAATGATATGTAAGATTGTTTCTGTTTCTTTCTGATAGTTTGTTGCTAGTGTGTAGAAGTGCAACAGATTTCTGTATATTAATTTTTCATCCTGCAACCATACCAAATTCATAGATAAGCTGTAGTAGTTTTCTGTGAGTTTCCCAGATGCTGCCGGTGATATCCCTCTTGATACCCCTCTAGATTGTCACAGAGTCCCTGTTTGAGTTCCCTGAGACATACAACAAATTCCCATTGGCTATTCAACATTTAGTATTGTAACTTTCCATGTAACTCTCTCCATACATCTCACCCTCTCCCTCCTCCCTTCCACCCCCTCATGTCCATAAGTCTGTTCTCTATGTCTGTTTCTCCATTGCTGCTCTGCAAATAAATTCATCAATGCTAACTTTATAGATTCTACATATATGCATTAGTACATGATACTTATTTTTCTCTTTCTGACTTACTTCACTCTGTATAATAGACTCTAGGTTCATCCACCTCATTAGAACACATTTAGTGTGTCCCTTTTAATGGCTGAGTAATATTCCATTGTATATATGTAGCACATCTTCTTTATCCATTCATCTGTCTATGGACATCCAGGTTGTTTCCAAGTTCTAGCTATTATACATAGTGCTGCAGTGAATAGTTGGGTACATGTGTCTTTCTCAATTTTGGTTTCCTCAGGGTATAGGCTGAATAATGGGATTCCTGGATCATATGGTGGTTTTATTCCTAGATTTTAGGGAGAGAGTTTTCTTGTTTCTTGGGTTATGCCTCTATTGCTATGAACTTCCTTCTTAGAACCACATTTGCTGCATCCTATAGATTTTGTAAAGTTATATTTTCATTTATTTATCTCTAGGTATTTTCTGACTTATTCTTTGATTTCATTATTGACTCCTTTGTTGTTGTTTTTAGTATGTTCTTTGTTCTTTCTGTGTTTGTTCTTCCCTCGTTTTTCTCTCTGTGGTTTATTTTTACTTTTATACCATTGTGGTCAGAAAAGATGTTTGAAACAATGTCCCCTTAAATTTGCTGAGACTTGTTTTGTGACCTAATATATGGTCTATCTTAGACAATATTCCACGAGGGCTTGAAAAGAATGTATGGTCTGTTTTGTTGGATATAGTTGACTGTAGATATCAGTTAAGTCCAACTGGTATATTGGGTTATTTAGGACTTCTGCATTACTGATTTTCTGTCTGAATGAGCTGTCCATTGATTTCAGTAGAGTGTTAGTCCTCTACTACTATTGTATTCCTGTCAGTTTCTCCCTTCATGTCTATTAGTATTTGTTTTATATATTTAGGTGCTCCTGTACTGCGCATATGTATGTTAACGAGTATAATATCTTTTTGTACTGATACCTTTACTGTTATATAATATCTTTGCTTTTATAGCCTTTGTTTTAAAGTCTATCTATTTTGTCTGATATGCATATGGCTTACCCCTGCTCTCTTGCTATTTATGTTTACACAAACTCTATTTTTCTATCCCCTTACTTTCAGTCTGCATGTCTTTCACCCTAAAGTGAGTCTCTTGTAGGCAGCGTACTGTAGGTCCTCTTTTTTTTTTAATGCAGCCTGCCACTTTATACATTTTGATTAGAGCATTTGGTTCATTGGCATTTAGAGTAATTATCCATAGGGATCACAAAGAGTCAGACACAACTGAGCAACTAACATAAACAAATACTGTCATTGTAAACTTTGTTTCCAGTTGTTTTTGTAGTTCTTTATTTCTTTTTGTTTTTCCTTTTGTGGTTTGATGATTTTCTTTTGTAGTATGCTTGAGTTACTTTCTCTTTTTTATGAATCTATTTTATATTTTTGATTTGTGGCTACCCTGGAGTTCAAGTATGGTTGACCCATCACTATAGCTTCTTGCATTAAACTGATAGTTGTACAAGTTCAAACACAAAACAAATTTATATTTTTCTACTTCTCTCCCTCACATTTTGTAATTTTATGCCCTATTTACATTTTCATGCTTATCTTTTTGCTATTAATTTTAGCACTAAAATTTAATTATAGTGTTATAATAACTCTTACAAAAATTTTTTATTGTTTTTAAATCTACGTACTTGCATATTTAAGTGATCTTCAATACTTTTGTATGTTTGCCATTCCTATTATGATTTAGAGAAGAGCTTTCAATATTTCTTTTAGAATAGATTTAGTATCACTGAATTCTTTTATAGTTTTGTTGTTGATGCTGGTGGTAGTGATGGTGGGTTTTTATTTTTGCTTAAGAAATTCTTTATCTCTCCTTTTCTAAATGATAACCTTACTTGGTAAAGTTGCAGGTTTTTCACTTTTAGGACTTTGTAGTCGGCACCCCACTCCAGTACTCTTGCCTGGAAAATCCCATGGACAGAGGAGCCTGGTGGGCTGCAGTCCATGAAGTCGCTACCAGTCGGACACGACTAAGCGACTTCACTTTCACTTTTCCCTTTCATACACTGGAGGAGGAAATGGCAACCCACTCCAGTGTTCTTGCCTGGAGAATCCCAGAGACGGGGGAGCCTGGTGGGCTGCCTTCTATGGGGTCGCACAGAGTCGGACATGACTGAAGTGACTTAGCAGCAGCAGCAGCAGTCCTTTTCAGACTGTCATACATTCAAAGTTTCTGACGAGAAATCAGCTAATAGCCTTATGGGGTTTCACGTGTAACTGACTTTTCGTTTCTCTCTTGCTGCTTTTAGAATTCTCTCTATCTTTAACATCTGCTGTTTTAATCGTATGTCTTATTGTAGGTCTGTTTGGATTCATCTTGTGTGGGACCCTCTGTGCTTCCTGTACCTGGATATCTGTTTCCTTCATTAGATTTGAGAAATTTTCAATCATAATTTTTTCAAATACATGATTGATATTTTTCCTTCTCTCTTCTCTCCCCAGAACCCCTGTTATCCTAATGCCAGTGCACTGGTTTTGTTACTGTAGCATTATAGTAAGCTTTGAAATCATTAAACATGAATCCTCAAACTTTCTTCTTCTTTGTGTCTTTTTTTGATAATTGTTTTTTTGGTATTTGGCTATTCGTATTTATTTGTATTTCTACATTAATTTCTTGAATCAATTTGCTAGTTTATACCCTCAAAAGCTGTCCTTGATATGATAGGCATTATGTTGAATCTGTTAAATAATATGGGGACTATTGTCATCTCAAAAATGCTGTCTTTCAATCCATTAACGTTGGTTGTTTTACCATTTTTTTTATGTCTTTTAAAAATATTTTTCAACAATGTTTTATAGTATCAATGTAAAAGTCTTTCATTTCTTTTGTTAAACATCAGGGGATTTTCCCAACCCAGGGATTGAACCCAGATCTCCTGCGTTGCAGGCAAATTCTTTACTATCTGAGACACCAGGGGAGCTCCTTTTTAAATATATTCCTAATATTTTGGATTTAGAAAAGGCAGAGGAACCAGAGATCAAACTGCCAACATCCATTAGATCATAGAAATAGCAAGAGAGTTTCAGAAAAACATCTACTTCTGCTTTATTGACCACATCAAAGCCTTTGACTGTGTGGATCACAACAAACTGTGGAAAATTCTGAAAGAGATGGGAATACCAGACCACCTGACCTGCCTCCTGAGAAATCTGTATGGAAGTCAAGAAGGAACAATTAGAACCAGACATGGAGCAGCAGACTAGTTCTAAATTGGGAAAGGCGTACGTCAAGGCTGTATATTGTCACCCTGCTTATTTAACTTATAAGCAGAGTACATCATGTGAAATGCTGGGCTTGATGAAGCACAGCTGGAATTAGGATTGCTGGGAGAAATATCAATAACCTCGGATATGCAGATGACACCACCTTTATTGCAGAAAGTGAAGAGGAACAAAAAAGCCTCTTGATGAAAGTGAAAGAGGAGAGTGAAAAAGCTGGCTTAACAATCAACATTCAGAAAACGAAGATCATGGCATCTGGTCCCATCACTTCATGGGAAATAGATGGGGAAACAATGGAAACAGTGTCAGATTTTATTTTGGGGGCTCCAAAATCACTGTAGATGGTGACTGCAGCCGTGAAACTAAAAGACGCTTACTCCTTGGAAGAAAAGCTATGACAAACCTAGATAGCATATTAAAAAGCAGAGACATAGGCAAAACACTCTCCGACATACATCACAGCAGGATCCTCTATGACCCACCTCTCAGAATATTGGAAATAAAAGCAAAAATAAACAAATGGGACCTAATTAACCTTAAAAGCTTCTGCACATCAAAGGAAACTATTAGCAAGGTGAAAAGACAGCCTTCAGAATGGGAGAAAATAATAGCAAATGAAGCAACCGACAAACAACTAATCTCAAAATATACAAGCAACTCCTACAGCTCAACTCCAGAAAATAAACGACCCAATCAAAAAATGGGCAAAGAACTAAATAGACATTTCTCCAAAAAAGACATACAGATGGCTAACAAACACATGAAAAGATGCTCAACATCACTCATTATCAGAGAAATGCAAATCAAAACCACTATGAGGTACCATTTCACACCAGTCAGAATGGCTGCGATCAAAAGTCTACAAATAATAAATGCTGGAGAGGGTGTGGAGAAAAGGGAACCCTCTTACACTGTTGGTGGGAATGCAAACTAGTACAGCCACTATGGAGAACAGTGTGGAGATTCCTTAAAAACTGGAAATAGAACTGCCTTATGACCCAGCAATCCCACTGCTGGGCATACACTGAGGAAACCAGAAGGGAAAGAGACACGTGTACTCCAATGTTCATCGCAGCACTGTTTATAATAGCCAAGACGTGGAAGCAACCTAGATGTCCATCAGCAGATGAATGGATAAAGAAAGCTGTGGTACATATACACAATGGAGTATTACTCAGCCATTAAAAAGAATACATTTGAATCAGTTCTAATGAGGTGGATGAAACTGGAGCCTATTATACAAGTGAAGTAAGCCAGAAGGAAAACATAAATACAGTATACTAACGCATATATGGAATTTAGAAAGATGGTAACAATAACCCGGTGTACGAGACAGCAAAGAGACACTGATGTATAGAACAGTCTTATGGACTCTGTGGGAGAGGAGAGGGTGGGAAGATGTGGGAGAATGGCAATGAAACATGTAAAATATCATGTAGGAAACGAGTTGCCAGTCAGGTTCGATGCATGATGCTGGATGCTTGGGGCTGGTGCACTGGGACGGCCCAGAGGGATGGTATGGGGAGGGAGGAGGAGGAGGGTTCGGGATGGGGAACACATGTATACCTGTGGCGGATTCATTTTGATATTTGGCAAAACTAATACAATTATGTAAAGTTTAAAAATAAAATAAAATTGGAAGAATAAAAAAAAAAAAAAAAAAGCAGAGACATTACTTTGCCAACAAAGGTCTGTCTAGTCAAAGCTATGGTTTTTCCAGTAGTCATGTATGGATGTGAGAGTTGGACTATAAAGAAAGCTGAGTGCCTAAGAATTGATGCTTTTGAACTGTGGTGTTGGAGAAGATTCTTGAGAGTCCCTTGGACTGCAAGGAGAACCAACCATCCATCCTAAAGGAAATCAGTCCTGAATATTCATTGGAAGGACTAATGCTGAAGCTGAAATTCTAATACTTTGGCCAACTGATGTGAAAATCTGACTCTTTGGAAAAGATCCTGACGTCGGAAAAGATTGAAGGCAGGAGGAGAAGGGGATGACAGAGGATGAGATGGTTGGACGGTATCACCAACTCAATGGACATGAGTTTGAGTAAACTCCAGGAGCTGGAGATGGACAGGGAAGCCTGGTGTGCTGCAACCCATGGGGTTGCAAAGAGTCAGACACGACTGAGCGACTGAACTGACTGACTGACCATATACAAAAATAAAGTCAAAATGGACCTAAGTGTTAGACAAGAAACCATAAGACTCCTAGAGGAAAACTTAGGCAGAACAGTCTTTGACATCAATTGAAATAATATATTTGTTTTGGATCTGTCTCCTAAAGCAAAGGAAATGAAAGCAAAAATAAACAAATGGGAACTAATTAAGCTTAAAAGTTTTGGTACAGCAAAGGGAGTCATCAAAACAAAAAGACTACCCACTGAATGAGAGAACATATTTGATAATAATAGGACCAGTAAGAGTTTAATATCAAAAATATATAAACAGCTTATTTAATTCAACATTAACGTACGTGTATGGGGGACACGTGTGCACCATGGCTGATTCATGTGAACGTATGGCAAAAACAACTACAATACTGTAAAGTAATTAGCCTCCAATTAAAATAAATTAATTTACAAAAAAATAATTCAACTTTTTTTTTAAAAGATTTAAAAATGGAAAGAAGAACTAAATAGACATGTTTTCCAAAGAGGACATGCAGATGGCCAAAACACAAAAAATGTTGGTGAGGATGTGAAGAAAAGGGAAGTCTCACACACTATTGGTGGGAATGTAAATTGGTGCAGTCACTGTGAAAAGCAGTAGGGAGGCTTCTCAAAAAACTGAAAGTAGAACTTTCATATAACTCAGCAATTCTACTCCTGAGTATACATCTTAAAAAAAAAGAACCACTAAATTTGAAAATATACATGCACCCTAATGTTCATAGCAGCGTTATTTATATTTCTATCAACAAAGGAAGGATAAAGAAGATATGAGAGATTTGCAACAACATGGATGGACTTGAAGGGTATTATGCTAAGTGAAATAAGACAGAGAAAGACAATCACTTATATGTAGAATCTAAAAAACCACTGTATGGTTTATATATAACAAAAAGGATACAGATTCACAGATATAGAGGACAAACTAGTGATTACCAGTGAGGAGAAGGGAAGGGAGAGAATCATGGTATAGGATGTGTATGCTGCTGCTGCTAAGTCACTTCAGTCGTGTCCGACTCTGTGCGACCCCAGAGACAGTAGCCCACCAGGCTCCCCTGTCCCTGGGATTCTCCAGGCAAGCACACTGGAGTGGGTTGCCATTTCCTCCTCCAATGCATGAAAGTGAAAATGGAAAGTGAAGTCGCTCAGTCGTGTCTGACTCTTAGTGACCCCATGGACTGCAGCCTACCAGGCTCCTCCATCCATGGGATTTTCCAGGCAAGAGTACTGGAGTGGGGTGCCGTTGCCTTCTCCAGAGATGTGTACAAAGAGGTACAAATTACTGTGTATAAGATAAATAAACTACAACACAGGGAATATACCTAATATTATATAGTGACTATAAATGGAATATAAACCTTTAAAAATTGTGAATCTTTATGTTATACACCTATAACTTATGCAATATTGCATATCAACTATACTTCAATTTTAAAAATTAAAACTAAAATTAAATCAAATAGAAAAACGTAGCAATTTTTGAGAATTAAAAACAGAAACCAGTTTTACTAATTGTTTATTATTTGTAAAAGTAATTATTTTAAGTGGCTTAAGAACACAATATTTTAAATGTAAATCCATATGAAGCTTTCTTAAAAATTAAAAATAGACCTACCAGGTAATTCAGCAATCCCACTCCTGAGTATATGTCCAGAAGAGACAAAACTCCAATTCATAATGATACATGTAGCCCAATGTCCATAGCATCACTATGCATTAATACAATAGCCAGGCATGGAAACAACCCAAGTGTCCACCAGGTGATGACTGGCTTAAAAGCATGTAGCATATGTACGCGTGTTGTATGTGTATATGTTTGCATGTGTGTGTGTGTGTGTGTACACATAGGGCTTCCCTGGTGGTTCAGTGGTAAAGAATCCACCTTCAAGTGCAGGAGATGTGGGTTCAATCCCTGAGTTGGGAACATCTCCTGGAGAAGGAAATGGCAACCAACTCCAGTATTCTTGCTGGGAAATCCCATGGACAGAGAAGCCAGGCACACTACACTCCATGGGATCACAAAAGAGTTGAACATGACTTAGAGACTAAATAGCAATATGTATACATACATACACACAATGGAATAGTACTCCATCATAAAATAGAATGAAATATTTCTATTTGCAGCAACACAGATGAACCTAGAGAGTATTATATTTAGTCAAGTCAGAGAAAGATAAAAGTCACTTATATATGGAATCAAAAAATATATAAATTAATCTATGTACAAAACAGAAACAGATTCACAGAGCAAAAAATCCTATGGTTACAAGAGGGGAAAGGGAGAATAAATTATGTGTATGGGATTAACAAATACAAACTACTATATATAAAATAGATAAGCAGCAAGCATTTACTGTATAGCACAGGGAACTATATTCACTATCTTGTAATAACCTATAATGGAAAATAGTCTGTATATGTGCTGTGTATATATATCTGAATCACTTTTCTGTATACCTATAACTAACATAATATTGTTAACCAACTATACTTTAATTAAAAAAACAATGAGATAACATTTCATTCCCACTGCTGCTGCTGCTGCTAAGTCGCTTCAGTCGTGTCCGACTCTGTGCGACCCCATAGCAGCAGCCCACCAGGCTCCCCCGTCCCTGGGATTCTCCAGGCAAGAACACTGGAGTGGGTTGCCATTTCCTTCTCCAATGCATGGAAGTGAAAAGTCAAAGTGAAGTCATTCAGTCGTGTCCGACTCTTCAAGACCCCATGGACTGCAGCCTACCAGGCCCCTCCGTCCACGGGATTTTCCAGGCAAGAGTACTGGAGTGGGGTGCCATTGTCTTCTCCCACTAGGATGATTAAAAGCAAAAAGACAAAAAATAACAAGTGCTGGCAAGGATGTGAAAAAATTAGAACTCTCACTCATGGCTGGTGAAGTTCTAAAATGGTTCAGCCATTTTGGAGAAGGAAATTGCAACCCACTCCAGTATCCTTGCCTGGGAAATCCCATGGACAGAGGAACCTGGTGGGCTACAGTCCATGCGGTAGACTGGAGAAACTTGGCACAGCATTTTGGAAAAGTGTATGGCAGTTCCTCACAGAATTATACATGGCCCAACAATTCTACTTCTAGTTACATACCCAAGAGAAATGTAAGCATATGTTCACACAAAAACTTGTATATATAAAACAGATAGATAGTGGGAATCTGCTGTATAGCACAGAGAGCTCAGCTTGGTGCTCTATGGTGAACTAGAGGGATGGATAGGGCAGGGTACAAGGTCCAAGAGAAAGGGAAATATGTATGGATGTATGTATACATAGCTGCTCATGCTGTTGTACAGCAGAAATTAACACAACATTGCAATGGCACCCCACTCCAGTATTCTTGCCTGGAAAATCCCATGGGCGGAGGAGCCTTGTGGGCTGCAGTCCATGGGGTCTCGAAGAGTCGGACACGACTGAGCGACTTCACTTCCACTTTTCACTTTCATGCATTGGAGAAGGAAATGGCAACCCACTCCAGTGTTCTTGCCTGGAGAATCCCAGGGACGGCAGAGCCTGGTGGGCTGCCATCTATGGGGTTGCACAGAGTCAGACACGACTGATGCGACTTAGCAGTAGCAGCAGTAAGAAACTATACCCCAATTAAAAAAAAAAAAAAATGGTTCTTAGCACCATTATTTATTATACCCAAAAAGTGAAAACAAAACTGATACATGCTATAACCTGGATGAACCTTAAGAACTTAATGCTAAGTGAAAGGAGCCAGTTTCAAAAGACTGCATATTGTATGATTCCACTTACATGAACTGTCTAGAACAGGCTAATTTACAGGAACTGAAAACAGATGTGTGGTTTCCAGGGACTAGGGGCAAGGGGAGAATGCAGAGTGACTGCTAACGGGTAATTTTTTTTACAGGGGTGATAAAAATGTTCTTGAATTCTAGTTGTGATTGTTGCACAAGTTTATAACTTTACTAAAAAAACACTGAATTATATACTTTTAAAAGATGAGATATATGGTGTTCAAATATCACTTTAAAATTGTTGTTTAAAAAAGTAGGAAAGACATAACAGACAAAAATGCCCATGCTTTACTCTACCCCAGCCAGTCCCCTCCATTCTCCTTCCTTCTTTACCCATCATTGATCTCCTCGTGTGCTTTCCTTCTCTCTCTTTGACCTATTCCCTCCATCTCAATCACTCGCTCCCCTGGAATCTGTGGTCTGGCTCAGACTGGGATTAGAAATCCCCTGTTGCACACCCTGGCTTTGCATTTAAAGGACTGAATTGCTGGGGCGGGGGATGAGGGGGGAGTCTTAGTCACTCTTTGTGACCCCATGGACTGTAGCCCACCAGGCACCTCTATCCATGGAATCCTCCAGGTAAGAACTCTGAATTGCTGGGAGAAGTAGAGAACCACCCAAAGAGTTAAGGGGTGGTAGTGCCAGTGGATCTACAATGAACAGAGTTCTCTCCGTGGCCCCTCGGGGCTTTCAGTTTGTCTAAGAAAGGAAAGGGCCTGCTATTCCCCTCCTCCTGGGACTTCCTAACCTACAAGTTAACTTCAGAACCTTTCAACCTAGACTTCCTTATTCCAGGGCTCTCTCTTCCTCTCTCCAGCCCCCCATTGCAGTACCTCCTTCTCCCCAAAACTCTCTCCTCCTCACCACCTTTCTCCTTCCTCTAACTCTAGCAGCTTTCCTTGAAACCCCCTTCTCTACCCTATTTATCCCCACATCCATTCCCAGGATCTCTGCTGCTGCATCTCCAGGGCCCACCCTCCCAAACTTGGTCACAGAGCAAGAACATATAGGCCTTTTGAGCCACATGGTAGTCTCTCAAAGAATTAAAGAGCCAAAGCATCTGACTCTTGGCAACCTTATGGACTGCAGCCCGCCAGGCTCCTCTGTCCATGGCCTATATGTTCTTGTTAGTCTCTCAAAGAATTCAAGTTCATCACCAAATTTACCCTGCAAGGTACAAAATAGATAAAAGGATATGGATAATATGGATATAAAGGATGATATGCATTTCTAGCTCCTGAAAACTGAAATGGGCTTCCAGGTGGCGCTAGTGGTAAAGAAACCTCCTGTCAGTGCAAGAGACATAAGAGACTCGGGTTCCATCCCTGGTTCCGGAAGATCCCCTAGAGGAGGAAATGGCAAACCACTCCAGTGTTCTTGCCTGGAGAATCCCCATGGACAGAAGAGCCTGGTGGGCTATAGTCCATAGTGTTGCATAGAGTTGGACAAGACTGAAGTGACTTAGCATGCATGCAGGCACGAAGACTGAAATGTGTTTACTGCCTATCTTCCTCCTAATGCCCTCAAGCTAGTACAGTAGTCTCTAACAAGGTTAGAAGGAAGGTCAAGCTTTCACTTCTCTAATAAGTGAATAAAAGAGGTAGATAAATCCTCTTAAGAGTTTAAAATTTTGTTAAGCAGAAGAAATTAACTGAACTGATTCTAAGACCATGAAAGTGACCATTTTACATCATTATAGACCACAGCCACACCCACAAATATTCTCTAATGACTGGTATTACTATACTTTTCACCCCTGTGTATGACAATCCCTCCTACAGTTATGAGGATTTCCTATGAACTGATCAAATTGATTGATTAATTGATTGGGTTAGACAGTTCTAACCCAATTTCTCTTCACCTCCCCTCAGAGGTAGGGGTATCTGATACTTTATATTCCCAGTCTCCAGGCTCCCAGACCCCTGGAAGTAAGCCCACATGGCTCATTTAGACTCAGATAGAAAGAACAGACAAGTTAGCTTCAAACCAACAACAAAAGGGGCTTCAGTGCCTCCCCTCTCCAGCTGCCCTAGAACTGAGAGCAGGGCCAGCATTACAGATCCGTGGCTGTGTGTGCCATGTGCTTGGTTTAATGCCCTGATGTCACTGTCCTGAAATTCTTAATTACTTTTGAACATGGGGCCATGCATTTTCATTTTGCTCTGAGCCCTACAAATTATGTATCCAGTCCTGAAAGTCAGTTATTCATGAGAAAAGCAGACACATGCTAAGTCAGCTTTGGTCCTCTTCTGTTCCCCACCCCCGTCCCCCGTTTTGTCATCAATTTCCCTGGTCTTCTGCTCCCGACGTAGCAGATAGAAAGGGAAAATGTAAGGGAGAATTGAAAAGGATATATTTTTCTCAGTGCATGGGTGCTAAGTCATGTCAGTCGTGTTCGACTGTGCAACACTACGGACTGGAGCCCATCAGGCTCCTCTCTCCATGGGATTCTCCAGGCAATAATACTGGAGTGGGTTGCCATTCCCTCCTCCAGGGGATCTTCCTGACCCAGGGATGGAACCCATGTCTCTTACATCTCCTGCATTGGCAGGCTGGTTCTTTACCTCTAGTGTGACCTAGGCATAAGTAATCAGTTCAGGGTCATTATTCTGCACTGCCTTAGGAAAGATGACGTTTCTTCAGGTTTTCTTTTCAAGGAAGGAAGAGACAATCTTGTAAGATGAAAAATCATTTTGTATGTGCAAATGTGGTCTGTGTGTGTGATATGTGTGCATGTATTAGAGAAGTGGCATCTACTGTGTGCCAGATCTTGCAAGAGGAACTTGCATTCATTCATTCCTCAGAACAAACTATGAGGTAAATATCACTATTATCCCAACGTACAGATGGAGTAAACAAAGCTTAGAAAGATTAAATAACTTGTCCCATATCCCACTGCAGGCCAGGGGCACAACTGGGCTGACTCCAGACCAAATCTAACCATAAATCTCATGCATTCCACCACTAGGCTATGCGGCCTGGGCTTGGCAGGGAGAGGGCAGGGGACGGTTAGCAGGTGATTTCCATGGGAAATAATTATTAAGTGCTGATAATGTGCCAAGCAGTTTATGTCTATGTACCCATTTAATCCTTGTAATTCTCTGTGAGATGATGCTTTTTCATTTCCATTATACAAGTGAGAGGAAACTGAGGCATAGAGAGGTTACATAAATTGTCAGAGATCACACATTTCCAATCGTGTTGGAAATCTATTTTTAAATCACACTTTAAAGTGATTTAAAAAGATTCTGAACTTTTAACCAATACCTTATTCTGCCTCAAGGGAGGAGAAATTACCTAATAGACTATAACCCAAGATCTCTTCTGATGATAAAGAAGCATGGAAAGATTTACCCTGTTCTTGACTTAAAATCAGCCCTTTTCCTGAATTGGCACGAGAATGCCCTGATGTATTTCCCACGACCCACCACCCAGACACTGAAAAACAGAATACCTCCCCGCCCCCGCCCCCCATAAGCAGTTACCATGTCTTTATCTCCCCCTGTCTCCTCCAGTATTCCTCTACTATTTCATGAACACATGCCTTTTTCCCTTCTCCCTCAGTCTTCAAGAGTCTTTTAGCAGCAATACTTGACTGTTGATGTAAGAGACACAAGAAAGTGGGTATTCAGCCCACATATGTTGATGGCCATCTCCTCACTTTGCCCACCAAGCCACACTGCCCTTCCTCAGCATGGGACCTGCTCAACTAGAGCAAAACCAGTTTACTCAAAACAAGAGCAATGGCCTGAGAGGAACAGTGGCCAGTGGGAGAATTTCCAGATGAATAAAATGACCTTCAGGTCCTCCTGTGTTTTTTTCAGCCCACGATCTCCCCCTTAGTCTTTGCTACATCGAGCACCTTTTTTAAACAAGAAAACTGTTGCTTTCTCTTCCCAGAGTAGCCACAGCGGAGGAAACCACACACTGACCTATATGTAGAGAAGACCTTGACATATGTGGTTTTGAAATGTGCTAGTTAAGCAGGGGTTGGGTCACTAATCTTAGTATCGCCGGATTATTTCACTGGTTTTTCGTGCAAGTTCTAGAGATAGGAGGGGTTTTTCCCTGATGGGGTGTTGAGGAAAAAGAAGAATGAAGAAGGGGAATTACTCGTGACATTCACCTTCCCACTCTATCAGTGGTTTGGTAAAATAATTTCAAAGGACAATGCTCAATAATATTAAGAGTTTTGACCTCCAAAATGGACTGAACTGCTATAATGTAGCATTCAGAAACAAGGTTGAAATACTTTCCCTGCAAAACCCCTGCTGCTGCTGCTAAGTCACTTCAGTCGTGTCCGACTCTGTGCGACCCCATAGACAGCAGCCCACCAGGCTCCCCTGTCCCTGGGATTCTCCAGGCAAGAACACTGGAGTGGGTTGCCATTTCCTTCTCCAATGCATGAAAGTGAAAAGTGAAAGTGAAGTCGCTCAGTCGTGTCCAACTCTTCGAGACCCCATGGACTGTAGCCCACCAGGCTCCTCCATCCATGGGATTTTCCAGGCAAAACCCCTAGAGTGAGCCTAAAGCAGCTTTTCAGTAAGTATCTGAATTAGTAATAACTTGTATTTGTTTCTTAATTTCATGGATGGACTTTTTCTTCCTACTTCCTTAGTCACACTATAAGCTACGTAAGGGAAGGAACACTTTCATAATTCTGTTGCACAATTAGTTACACATTTCACAATTCTGAGCATATTATAGAAATCTACAATCAAAGATATCCAAGAAAAATCTGGGAGAAATAGATTTCACCAAGAGATTATAGCAGTTTTCCTTGAAGCACTTGGGACATCAGAACTTTTCCAGGTTTTCAGGGGTACAAACTGTTAGTCTGCTTAGCCATCTTGAGATGGAACAATGCTGTGTTTGGGGTTTGTGATAAGAAAAGGAAATTACACATTGGGTTCTTCAAATCAGACATTTAACTGCATAAGGATTATAAGTGAACAAAGAAACTAGGTATGAGTACAATTTAAAAGGGAAATACCAACCAGAGAAGTTTAGATTGGACAAAATTCTACTCTCTTGAGGTGTGCTCTTCATCTTTGGGGCCCAAATGAATTTAAGAGAAGTAAATGTTAACTCTCACATCCTACTTTTTAAAATAATAAGCTTTCACATTTGCATGCAATTTTATATTTTTCAAAGTATTTTCATATCCATTATAAAATTAGAGTTCATGGGGACTTCCCTAACTTTATAATGGATATGAAAAGACTTTGAAAAATAAAGAACTGAATGCAATGTGAGTTTCCCTGGTGGGTCCAATGGTTAGGACTCCACCCTTCCACTGCAGAGGGTACAGGTTCAACCCCTATTGGAGGAACTAAGGTCTTACATGCCTCATGGTATGGCTAAATAAATACAATTAAAATTGAATAAAATTTTTAAATAAAACTTGAGTTCATGTTGATCTAAAAATCTTGCTGTTCAGTCGTTCAGTAGTGTCCGACTCTTTGCAACCCCATGGACTAAAGCATAGGCTTTCCTGTCCTTTACCATCTCCCAGAGTTTGCTCAAACTCATGACCACTGAGTCGGTGATATCATCCAACCATCTCATCCTCTGTTGTCCCCTTTGCCTCCTGCCTTCAATCTTTCCCAGCATCAGGGTCTTTTCCAATGAGTCTATGGGGTCGCATAGAGTCAGACATGACTGAAACGACTTAGCAGCAGCAGCAGCAGCAGAGCTCGCACCTGACCAATAGAAGCACCATCTGAGTTAATGACCTTGATCTTTTTCCTGACATCTGAGATCCTGAGGAATGAAATGGAGTGATAAATTTAGTTGTTTCTAATATCTTCTGCAGTGTATAATCTTGGGAAATATTGCTTTGTTAGGTCTTTCAGTAGTTTTAAGTTTTATTCTGCATCACCTATAGATCCTTATGTGAAGCCTCTTCTATTAGAGAGCCTACTGTTTCTAAGACAGGATCAGCCAAAAATCTCGGTTTTCTTTTCTAGCACATATGCTGGTTTCTATTTGAAAAGTGACATTTATTTACACCCTGTGGAGCTCTTATCTTGCTGTAATATTCATTCCACATTAACCTAAAGGTCAGAACTTAGGGGGAAATGTATCTCACAGATATCTGACAAAAAGCACCAAAATAAAAGAAAAATGCTGCCAGAACAGAAACTATTCCCCTCTCATAATTAATCAGAAAATAGTAACAATGTAACCAAATGCTAACAAGTGATTACACCCACAGGTAGCATTTACACAAAAAGGAACTTTGCCACGTGATGTAATCCAAGGCCTTTCAGGAAAATGTGTAAGTGTGAGTTCTGCCTTAGAAGACCCTCAGATGAATTACCACATATCTGTTTCAGGTTCTAAATCTGATTAGTTCTTTAACTACAAACTGAGTAGCAATCTACTGGGTAAAGTATTATTCATAAACACCTTATATAATCCTCATAAGAACTTCATGGAATAAGTTTTATTGCCTTGATTTTTCAAATGATAAAATGAAGTTCAAAAAGTTAGATGATTCACCTAAAGTCACACAACCTATAAAAGGAAAATCCAGAACTTCCTCTGGGGTCTTGAGATCCAAATTGAATTCCCTTCCCGCTGAACTGGGACTGGTTTCCACACATGTGGGCACAATTTCTTTGTGTCCAGACAATATAAGCAGACTACTGGTCAAGTTGTGACTGAATAATTTCATGTACAGGCACAAGAAAAGGAAGAGAGAAAGTAGAAGAGGGAGTGATGTAGCAGAAGGAATTTCTCAAAGTTTAAAAACAGCAATGGTTTCTAAAAAGTTGAATTAAAGATAAGAAGCAGTTTTCTTTAAAACTTTCTTTTAATAGTTCTTCATGCTTCATTGTCTTTATCTGTCTTATTTATTCAAATTTAAGATCTTTTAATTTCTAACCCAGTGTACCAATCAGGAAGTAACTGGTATCAATTCTTAAGTGAAAAAAAAAAATGTTTATACAGCATGAAATTTAGATCATATATTTCTAGAATTGTATAAATTTGTCTGGAATTAAATAATTTTCCTGCTCTCAGGGGGGTCATGTGCAAGTTAAATTAAGCTCTCTGAAGGCTTTTTTTTAATAATGTCAAACTTGGCTGAGAATCATTTCTTGTTTAATTGTCCCTAATTTCTTCCATGTTTAATGATATCCAGATTAAAAAAAAAAATTCTTCTGGTTGTTTTAATGAAGGAAATCATCACTGAATATTAATAATTTACTAAATGTGGTGCTGATTAGAAGGAAAATAGGAAAAATTAGAAGATAGCCAGATTATGAAAGATCCAACTCAAACTACACCCTAAAAAATATGTTCTCTTAAAGAAATATCAATGCATTTTTCAAGGCTGTTATGCCCACATCACATCTTTTTCCTAATTTCTTTACCCCTGTAGATTATAGTCACCTATGGGTATTTCACCCCCATTTCCAATTAAAATCACAAAAGAATCACAGAATCTAATAATTTGGAGTCAAAAGGAATCTCTCAGATGTTACTTGCTTCCAGGGTGTATTTAAAGGTAGCATTGATAGCTATTTGTTGCAACATTTATGAAGTTGGGATTCAAATTTTCTTTTTAAAAATAAGTTATGATTTGGAGATGGCAAATTCGGGTGAACCAAGAATCCCTCTGATAACCTTCACATCCAAATTCAGCTTGTTAGAAGGAAGGGGATGAGATAAAGGGATGAGAAGAGAGAAAATCCTTAATCTCCTTATAGGGAGTGAGTTACTATCAAGTACTGAAGTGGGGAAGGGATGTGTATGTCATATAGAGAAAAATCTATTGTGAAATCGGCATTAAGAGACATCATGGCCATAAGTAAAGTTTTAAGTTTGCCTATGACTCTGCTCCCCTTCCTGTAGGATATTGTTCCTGTAATAAGCCAGTCAGTGAAAAACAGCAGCTTGTTGACACTTTTTAAATGTGTGGTAATAGAGGAATGAGAAGAAAATAGTTTGTGTAGTCCAAGCCAACTCTCATATTTCAAAAGAAAAACAAAAAATATATAACTTCCAACACCTCATCCAAATCCTCTCAGCTCAGCTTCTCAACTAAAGGTACATGGTCCTTTCAAAGACTAATTTGGAATACTTCACTTTGATTGGCCTGTTTCCATCAAGAAATGTTCACAGCATACATCTTCTGACTATGCAATGTCCACATGAGATAAATTAGAATGCTTATGAAACTCACCATTTTGAAGGAGTTGGACACCATATGGTTTGTTATTCCTGGATCCAGATGCACCTGTCTAGTAATCAGTTGAATTCTTCCCCTCTGCCACCCTTTACATGAAGAAAAGTCAATTCCTTCTCAGCTCTATGATCTTCTCTCTTCCCTGGATCTCATCCCATTGTCATCTTGTATCTTCACTCTTTACCTTCTTTCCGGCTTCCTCCATTCTCCAAAGCAGCCACTACACTCTTTTCTCTGCCAGTGTGATTAAGGCATGAAATCCAATTGACACACGATATTTCAATGAAGTCCATATTGATTGCCTGGTAACAAACAACAAAATATAAACAATGCAGTCATCTTATCTTCTAGAGAAGTTAGGTCATTCATTAAATTTCAGTAGGCTATGAGCTATGCCTCTCCAAATGTCTGCAGTTACTTCAATTCTAAATGTTAGAAAGAAAACAAATCTTTAAGGCTGGCCTTGCATGAAAGCCACTGACCCTTTCAATGTGATATGGGACCCTAGAAGGGGTTGGGGGAAGATGGCAGGGGTCTGAAAGATGAAAGAATAAACGCTGTAGAATCACAGAGCTACTAGAAACTTCAAGAGATCACTTGATCCAACTGCTTACATTTTACAGATGAAAACACACAGTGCCATAGACTTTTAAGAGGTTGTTCAAGATCACCATGCTAGCTAGAAGTTGCCAAGAGTTAATTCTCTGATGCAACAATATTTTGGCTTATTTTTTATTTATACTATTTCTATTTTTTTCCATTTTATTTATTTATTTTTTTGAATGTTGAATTTTATTTTTTTTAATTTAAATTTATTTATTTTAACTGGAGGCTAATTACTTTACAATATTGTATTAGTTTTGCCATACATCCACATGAATCCACCACGGGTGTACATGTACTCCCCATCCTGAACCCCCCTCCCACCTTCCTCCCTGTACCATCCCTCTGGCTCATCCCACTGCACCACCCTGTATCCTGCATCGAACCTGGACTGGTGATTTATTTCTTATATGATATTATACATGTTTCAATGCCATTTTCCCAAATCATCCCACCCTCTCCCTTTCCCATGGAGGCCAAAAGACTGTTCTATACATCTGTGTCTCTTTTGCTGTCTCGAATACAGGGTTATCATTACCATCTTTCTAAATTCCATATATATGCATTAGTATATTGTATTGGTGTTCTTCTTTCTGGCTTACTTCACTCTGTATAATAGGCTGCCGTTTCATCCACCTCATTAGAACTGATTCAAATGTATTCTTTTTAATGGCTGAGTAATACTCCATTGTGTATATGTACCACAGCTTTCTGATCCATTCATCTGCTGATGGACACCTAGGTTGCTTCCATGTCCTGGCTATTATAAACAGTGCTGCGATGAACATTGGGGTACACGTGTCTCTTTCAATTCTGGTTTCCTCAGTGTGTATGCCCAGCAGTGGGATTGCTGGGTCACAAGGCAGTTCTATTTCCAGTTTTTTAAGGACTCTCCACACTGTTCTCCATAGTGGCTGTACTAGTTTGCATTCCCAACAGTGTAAGAAGGTTCCCTTTTCTCCACACCCTCTCCAGCATTTATTGCTTGTAGACTTTTGGATGGCAGCCATTCTGACTGGCGTGAAATGGTACCTCATGGTGGTTTTGATTTGCATTTCTCTGATAATGAGTGATGTTGAGCATCTTTTCATGTGCTTGTTAGCCATCTGTATGTCTTCTTTGGAGAAATGTCTATTTAGGTCTTTGGCCCATTTTTTGATTGGGTCATTTATTTTTCTGGAATTGAGCTGCAGGAGTTGCTTGTATATTTTTGAGATTAGTTGTTTGTCAGTTGCTTCATTTGCTGTTATCTTCTCCCATTCTGAAGGCTGTCTTTTCACCTTGCTTATAGTTTCTATTTTTAAAAGGGGAGTCATACTATTAATACCACACCAATCATATGCTATATGGCACATAACCAAATTCCTTTTTCTTTTACCCTGATATTAATAACTAGACCTCATTTTTTACCCACTTCATATCTTACCATTCTCTATTTTTCTGGAATACATGTGACCTACTAATCTCATTTCATCTCCTTGGTTTGGCGAATTTGGAAGTGACTTCTGGCCCCACATTGGGCTCTGACCTTGTACCTGATATTCATTCAGTCTCTACTTAAACTTTTATCTCAACATACAACGCTCCAAAGTGCTTCCATTCTCTATCTTCTCAACTTTGTTCCTCCATTCACTTCCTAGTTCAGTTCAGTTGCTCAATCATGTCCAACTCTTTGTGACCCCATGAACCACAGCATGCTAGGACTCCCTGTCTGTCACCAACTCCCAGAGTCCACTCAAACCCATGGCCATTGTGATGGTGATGCAATCCAACCATCTCATCCTCTGTCGCCCCCTTCTCCTCCCACCCTCAATCTTTCCCAGCATCGGGGTCTTTTCAAATGAGTCAGGTCTCCACATCAGGTGGCCAAAGTATTGGAGTTTCAGCTTCAACATCAGTCCCTCCAATGAACACCCAGGACTAATCTCCTTTAGGATGGACTGGTTGGATCTCCTTGCAGTCCAAGGGACTCTCAAGAGTCTTCTCCAACACCGCAGTTCAAAAGCATCAATTCTTCAGCGCTCAGCTTTCTTTATAGTCCAACTCTCACATCCATACATGACTATTGGAAAAACCATAGTCTTCACTAGATGGACCTTTGTTGGCAAAGCAATGTCTCTGCTTTTTAATATGCTATCTAGGTTGGTCATAACTTTCCTTCCAAGGAGCAAGCATCTTTTAATTTCATGGCTGAAGTCACCATCCGCAGTGATTTTAGGGTACTCAGAAATAAGTTAGATAGAGCCCTGTTTCTCTCCCAATCCCTGTCTGAGCTTGCATAAATCCCATAGGATGGATGCTACATTTGAAGGGATTCAGGGGACAAATGATCAGTATGGATTCCTTGTACTGGGTACAACTCCTGGATTACAGATCCCTCATAACAAGGACCTCTACCCGGAAGCCCTAGTGTAAGTCTGCACATCAACAACTCTGACCCCTGAACCAATGCAATGGAGACTCACAAAAATCTGAGTTGCCACACCTTCAACAACCAATATTCCCTCAAAAATGTAACCCAGATTTTCCTGGTGGTACAGAGGATAAGAATTTGCCTGCCAATACAGGGGACACAGGTTCAATGCCTGGTCCAGGAAGATTCCACATGCCCCTGAGCGACAAAATCTTGTGTGCCACAGCCGTCCGCCTACAGCCTATGCTCTGCAACAAGAGAAGCCACCACAACACGTAGCCTGCACACTGCAGCTAGAGAGTAGCCCTCACTTGCCGCAACTAGAGAAAGCCCAGGTGCAGCAACAAAGACCCAGCACAACCAAAAGTAAGTATATAAATAATCTTCATTTATATATGTATATAAATCTCCATAAGCTATCTCAAGCTATGACTGACTCTAAAAGAACTGAAGTGTGTTTACTTACAGGGATCTCTCCAGAAGGCATCTGGGACCAGGTGTCTCCACCATACTGGAGCCCACTATACTTCACCTTTCTAATGTCCCTCCTCCTGTGTTTGAAGCCCCTTTGTGGTCTAATCTCTCCTATGCGTCCACCATTAGAGCTACTCTGTGCTGCCCCTCCTTCATGCCCTCCCTAACAATCCTTTTCTACCGGACCTCTCCTCTTTGTCAATCACTCCTCAGACACATCTACAACTGTGTCCCTCAGAATTTCTCTAGATTCAAAAGACTAAAGTCAGTCATCCAGTCTCTTTTACTCTTCCATTTCTCTCACTCAGCTACCCTCCCTATACCTGCTTTTCATCTTAACCAGATCCACCAATCTAATAACCCAATCAAGTTTCTCCCAGTTAGCCCTTTCAGACTCACTTCCTTCCCTATCTGGCATATTGCTCTAAATAATAAAAAGCACAGTACACCATTCCTGGGCAGTCTTGTCCATTTCTATTGGAGAAGACAATACCAGATATTTTGTCTCCAACCCAGATCTCCTTCTTAAACTCTAGGTTGAGGCATTAAAGTAACTGGCCTTTTCATAGACACCAAAAACTCAACATCTTCATAACTGACACAAGACTTTTTCCTAATAGTCTTGTTTTCCTGAAATAGAGAGAGCCTCTTGCATCCAGTAGGGAGAGAACTACTTCCATCAATACAATGACAACTGCCTGGCTGTTGAATAACCTAAACAGAAAATCCAAATCATAAAGTATGCTTCCTGACTGCTTTCCCCTGCTACTGATAACTTAAGAATGCATAGACTTAGACCTTTGGGCAGTTATTTAACAAAAACTTTTAAGTAGGGCTGCTTTCAGAAAACAGGGATAAAGTTAACCCAAAAGATTGCAGCTCTAAAAGCTACCCACTGTCTTAAACATGTTGTTTGGTTACCCACATGTTGGTCTTTCCACTGTGAATCATGATAGATTTGCTCTCTCATATGATCTGATAAACTGCCTTCAACTCTTTAGTCTGGTATTTCAGATACAGCTTGCCTATCATCTTTGCTCTTTGAATAGTTTTTGTTCAATTATCCAGTCCAAGCCACACCTTCCTTCTAAGTAATTTTTCTCTTGCCTGGTGACCAACCTAAGAAATCAATTTGTTGTTATTCGGTTGCTCAGTCATGTCTGACTCTTTGCGAGCCCATGGACTGCAGCACACCAGGCATCCCTGTCCATCATCATCTCCCGGAGCTTGCTCAAACTCATGTCCATCAAGTCGGTGATGCCATCCAACCATCTTGTCCTCTGTCATCCCCTTCTCCTTCTGCCTTCAATCTTTCCCAGCATCAGGGTCTTTTCTAATGAGTCAGCTCTTTGCATCACATGGCCAAAGTATTGGAGCTTCAGCTTCAGCATCAGTCCTTCCAATGAATATTCAGGATTTGTTTCCTTAGGATTGACTGGTTTGATCTCCTTGCAGTCCAAGGGACTCTCAAGAGTCTTCAAAAGCATTAATTCTTTGGTGCTAAGCCTTCCTTGTAGTTCAACTCTCACATCCATACATGACTACTGGAAAAACCATAGCTTTAACTATATGGATCTTTGTCAGCAAGGTAATGGTTGCAAGTTTGTAACTAATTTAATCTTTACTTCTTCTTTGCCTGAGTCCTTCACTAGAATGGAAGTTCTGTAAAGTCAATAATATTTTTATTTACCATGTTTTTATCTTCAGTGCTTGTAACAGTAGTTGGTGCATAGTATGTGGCCAAAATAAATATTTGTTGAGCACATGGAAAGAAGTGAGATGGCTTTCAGGCTTGTAGATGGTGACTGATAGTTGAAGAAGAAAAATAGGATGGGACTTAAGACCTTTAGCAGCTTAAAACTAAGAAAAATTAAAATAATACTAGGAAGAAAAAAGTCAAAGTATAGATATCTGTGGGGTTGCACAGAGTTGGACATGACTGAAATGCATAGGACAAGTTTCTGCCCAGAGGCAGAGACCTAAAGGAAACTAGATGATTAAAAGGCTCAGGAAAACCATGCCTACCTAGGACTTCAAAGTAGAAGTAACTCTCTGACCATAGCAATAATAAGATTTGGAAAGGACTTTCACATGAACAAGATCAGACATGAGGTTTTTCGGGAAGGGGGATTTGGAGGAGAGCACCTTTTTGTTTCAGCACCAAAGATAAACTCCGAGACGTGTTCTTGTCTGAGGAACTGAGATTATCATGGACTTTTTCAACCTCTTATCCTGTATGGACAATTGCATCTCCTTTCCTTTCTGAAGAACTTTTTTCTGATCTCAGTTTCCCCCTATTTCCTTATAGATCTGGTTCTGCTGATAATTCAGTTTCTCTTGCTACCTCTTTCTCAATGTCTCTATTATCTATAAACTTGGCCATTTCCTTCTCTCCTAAATGTATTAACCTAATATTACACAGCATCGACACAGAAGAAGGACATGGCAACCCACTCCAGTATTCTTGCCTGGAGAATCCCATGGACAGATGAGCCTGGCAGGTTACAGTCCATAGGGTTGCAAGAGTTGGATACAATTTAGCAACTTCACCACCACCACACAGCATCCATGCAGGACTCTTTCCTAATTCTTATCCTCCTCTTTGAGGTCAAGCTTATAGAAGGAGATTATGCCTCCTGTATAATTTTTTTTTTCCTTCAGGTCCCATCACTCAATAGAAACCCACTCTAGCAATACCAACAAAACCCCTTAACTTGTCAAATGCAAAGGGCTATTTTCAATGCTTACCTAATTGATTATGCTATCACATTGTTTCCCAAAGAGAATTCCTTGGGTTCTAGTTCTTTGTGCTATTATTTAGACTAGTTATGTGAGAAAAACAGGGAGAGATTTAAGGTCAAATAAGCTTTGGAAACATTACATTAGAAATTAATATGTATAGGTTTCTTAACATCAACACTTTTCAAAGACATTAATATGCTAAATTGTTGTGTGATTCTGCAAGAAAAGTAAGTAGACTTCAGCATTTCTCTCACTTAGTTGCCCACAGAATCTTTTTCCAAATAGTATTTCATGGGAGGATTATTCCTTGGAATAGCCTTTGAGAAACACTTCTTATCCTTTGACATAGGTGACCACTACTTTCAATATTTTTTCCTCCTCGGATTCTATGATATGCTGTTTCTACTCTCTTCTTTCTGTTCTCAAACTTTGCTTCCTCTACTCAACCCCTAAACTTTAGTTTTTTTCCTTGCTTTTGTCCTAGGTCTCTTTCTAACTATGTTCTTTTTGAAAGTGAAAATGTTAGTCGATCAGTTGTGTTCAACTCTTTCCAACTCCACGGACTGTAGCCAAGCTTCTCTAGCTACAGGCTTCTCTGTCTGTGGGATTTTATAGGCAAGAATACTGGAGTGGATAGCCATTCCCTTTTTCAGGGGATCTTCACAATGAATCCGGGTCTCCTGCATTGCAGGCAGCTTCTTTACCATTGGTGATCTCATTTGCCATCTTGATTTTAGTATTTACTATGAAGTGATGATCCTCAAATCTATATTTTTAACCAAGATCTCTCCACTGCATTCTCCACATGCCATACAAGGTCTCCTTAACATTTCCACTTGAATATATTCCAAATTATCTCTAACTCAGCATGTGCAAAGTTTTTCCCCAAACCCCAATCCTTTTCTTGTGTTTCCTATTGCATTGAGAAGCACCACTAGTCATTAAATCATCTAAGTTAGAAATCATCTAAGATTTTCCTGCCTTGCTCTTCACATATTCAGTTCAGTTCAGTCACTCAGTCGTGTCCGACTCTTTGAGACCCCATGAATCACAGCACACCAGGCCTCCCTGTCCCTCACCAACTCCCAGAGTTCACTCAAACTCATGTCCATCAAGTCAGTGATGCCATCCAGCCATCTCATCCTCTGTCGTCCCTTTCTCCTCCTGCCCTCAATCCCTCCCAGCATCAGAGTCTTTTCCAATTAGTCAACTCTTCTCATGAGGTGGCCAAAGTACTGGAGTTTCAGCTTTAGCATCAGTCCTTCCAATGAACACCCAGGACTGATCTCCTTCAGAATGGACTGGTTGGATCTCCTTGCAGTCCAAGGGACTCTCAAGAGTCTTCTCCAACGCCACACTTCAAAAGCATCAATTCTTTGGTGCTCAGCTTTCTTCACAGTCCAACTCTCACACCCATACATGACCGCTGGAAAAACCATAGCCTTGACTAGACGAACCTTTGTTGGCAAAGTAATGTCTCTGCTTTTGAATATGCTATCTAGGTTGGTCATAACTTTCCTGCCAAGGAGTAAGCGCCTTTTAATTTCATGGCTGCAATCACCATCTGCAGTGATTTTGGAGCCCAAAAAATAAAGTCTGACACTGTTTCCACTGTTTCCCCATCTATTTCCCATGAAATGATGTTATCAACCATCAAATCCTGTAAATATCCAAGCTGTCTTAATTGTACAGATATCTAACCTATTCAAATTCCTCCATTTATTGAGCAAATATTTACACACTAAGAACTAACTCTATGGGCTTACCAGGTGGTGCAATGGTAAAGAATCTACTTGCCAAGGCAGAAGGCATGAGTTTGATCCCTGGGTCAGGAAGATTCTCTGGAGAAGGCAACACATTCCAGCATTCTTGCCTGGGAAAATCCCATGGGCAGAGGAGCTGATGGGCTACAGTCCATGAGATCTCAAGAGTTGGACATGACTAAGCAACTGAGCATGCATGCACTAACTACACTCCAGTCACAAGTCTAAGTACTTTGGACACAGCATCTAATGAAATAGATACCTTATACCAAAGGACCTATATTTTGGTAGTGAAAAAATAAACTGTATATAGGTGTTAAAGGCTGAATGTGACTCCCCCAAATTCACAAATTGAAGGCTAAACCTCCCAGTATCTCAGAATGTGACTCTATTTGGAGATAGGATCTTAATAGAGGTAGTTTAGTTAAAATAAAGTCATTGATGTGGGCCCTAATTGACTGGTGTCCTTATAAGAGGAGGAGTTTAGGGCACAGACATATACAGAGGGAAGACCATGTGAAGAAACATGGAAAAGATGGCCATCAACAAGTCAAGGAATATAAGAAATCAACCGTACTGACACCTTGATCTTGGACTTCTAGTCTACAAAATTGTGAGAAAATAACTTTGTTGTTTAAGCTGCCAATCTCTAATGCTTTGTTTTGGCAGCCCTGGCAAATTAACCCACCATGTAAACAAATTTTTATAAAGAAAAATATCAATGATTAAAATTGTTGTGAAGGAAATAAAATAGAGATTTGATAGCAAAGTCAGATGCTCAGAGACAGGGACCAACCAGCCTAGCACATTCTGGGGTGAGCAGGATGAGGGAGAAAAATCTGAGCTAGAAGGTCAAGGTGACAAAGATGACACAGAGAGAGGCAGGACCAGATCCCAAAATGGACCTTTTACCTATTTTTGTACTTAAGGTTTTCATCTTTTTTTGCATTGTTTTTTAGGATAATTTGAATATTAACTGTACTCATTGTCTAACTATAACAATACCCAGTTGTGGATGTGACTGGTGATAGAAGCAAGGTCCGATGCTGTAAAGAGCAATACTGCATAGGAACCTGGAATGTCAGGTCCACGAATCAAGGCAAATTGGAAGTGGTCAAACAAGAAATGGCAAGAGTGAACGTCGACATTCTAGCAATCAGCGAACTAAAATGGACTGGAACAGGTGAATTTAACTCAGATGACCATTAGATCTACTACTGCGGGCAGGAATCCCTCAGAAGAAATGGAGTAGCCATCATGGTCAACAAAAGAGTTTGAAATGCAGTACTTGGATGCAATCTCAAAAATGACAGAATGATCTCTGTTCATTTCCAAGGCAAACCATTCAATATCACAGTAATCCAAGTCTATGCCCCAACCAGTAATGCTGAAGAAGCTGAAGTTGAACAGTTCTATGAAGACCTACAAGACCTTTTAGAACTAACACCGAAAAAAAAAGATGTCCTTTTCATTATAGGGAACTGGAATGCAAAAATAGGAAGTCAAGAAACACCTGGAATAACAGGCAAATTTGGTCTTGAAGTACAGAATGAAGCAGGGCAAAGACTAATGGAGTTTTGCCAAGAAACTGCACTGGTCATAACAAACACCCTCTTCCAGCAACACAAGAGAAGACTCTATACATGGACATCACCAGATGGTCAACACCGAAATCAGCTTGATTATATTCTTTGCAGCCAAAGATGGAGAAGCTCTATACAGTCAACAAAAACAAGACCAGGAGCTGACTGTAGCTCAGATCACGAACTCCTTATTGCCAAATTCAGACTTAAATTGAAGAAAGTAGGGAAAACCACTAGACCATTCAGGTATGACCTAAATCAAATCCCTTACGATTATACAGTGGAAGTGAGAAATAGATGTAAGGGACTAGATCTGTTAGATACAGTGCCTGAAGAACTATGGACTGAAGTTCGTGACATTGTACAGGAGACAGGGATCAAGACCATCCCCATGGAAAAGAAATGCAAAAAACCAAAATGGCTGTCTGAGGAGGCCTTACAAATAGCTGTGAAAAGAAGAGAAGTGAAAAGCAAAGGAGAAAAGGAAAGATATAAGCATCTGAATGCAGAGTTTCAAAGAATAGCAAGAAGAGATAAGAAAGCCTTCCTCGGTGATTAATGCAAAGAAATAGAGGAAAACAACAGAATGGGAAAGACTAGAGATCTCTTCAAGAAAATTAGAGATACCAAGGGAACATTTCATGCAAAGATGGGCTCGATAAAGGACAGAAATGATATGGACCTAACAGAAGCAGAGGATATTAAGAAGAAGTGGCAGGAATACACAGAAGAACTGTACAAAAAAGATCTTCACGACCCAGATAATCACGATGGTGTGATCACTCACCTAGAGCCAGACTCCTGGAATGTGAAGTCAAGCTGGCCTTAGAAACCATCACTACAAACAAAACTAGTGGAGGTGATGGAATTCCAGTGGAGCTATTTCAAATCCTGAAAGATGGTGCTGTGAAAGTGCTGCACTCAATATGCCAGCAAATTTGGAAAACTCAGCAGTGGCCACAGGACTGGAAAATGTCAGTTTTCATTCCAATTCCAAAGAAAGGCAATGCCAAAGAATGCTCAAACTACCACACAATTGCACTCATCTCATACGCTAGTAAATTAATGCTCAAAATTCTCCAATCAGGCTTCAGCAATATGTGAACCATGAACTTCCAGTTGTTCAAGCTGGTTTTAGAAAAGGCAGAGGAACCAGAGATCAAATTGCCAACATCTGCTGGATCATCGAAAAAGCAAGAGAGTTCCAGAAAAACATCTATTTCTGCCTTATTGACTATGCCAAAGCCTTTGACTATGTGGATCACAATCAACTGTGGAAAATTCTGAAAGAGATGGGAATACCAGACCACCTGATCGGCCTCTTGAGAAATCTGTATGCAGGTCAGGAAGCAACAGTTAGAACTGGACATGGAACAACAGACTGGTTCCAAATAGGAAAAGGAGTATGTCAAGGCTGTATATTGTCACCCTGCTTATTTAACTTATATGCAGAGTACATCATGAGAAATACTGGGCTGGAAGAAGCACAAGCTGGAATCAAGATTGCCGGGAGAAATCTCAATAACCTCGGATATGCAGATGACACCACCCTTATGGCAGAAAGTGAAGAGGAACTAAAAAGCCTCTTGAAGGTGAAAGAGGAGAGTGAAAAAGTTGGCTTAAAACTCAACATTCAGAAAACAAAGATCATGGCATCTGGTCCCATCACTTCATGGGAAATAGACGGGGAAACAGTGGAAACAGTGTCAGACTTTATTTTTCTGGGCTCCAAAATCACTGCAGATGGTGACTGCAGCCATGAAATTAAAAGATGCTTACTCCTTGGAAGAAAAGTTATGACCAACCTAGATAGCATATTCAAAAGCAGAGACATTACTTTGCCAACAAAGGTCCATCTAGTCAAGGCTATGGTTTTTCCAGTGGTCGTGTATGGATGTGAGAGTTGGACTGTGAAGAAGGCTGAGCGCTGAAGAATTGATGCTTTTGAAGTGTGGTGTTGGAGAAGATTCTTGAGAGTCCCTTGGACTGCAAGGAGATCCAACCAGTCCATTCTGAAGGAGATCAGCCCTGGGTGTTCTTTGGAAGGACTGATGCTAAAGCTGAAACTCCAGTACTTTGGCTTCCTCATGCGAAGAGTTGACTAATTGGAAAAGACTCTGATGCTGGGAGGGATTGGGGGCAGGAGGAGAAAGGGACGACAGAGGATGAGATGGCTGGATGGCATCACTGACTCAATTGACGTGAGTCTGAGTGAACTCCAGGAGTTGGTGATGGACAGGGAGGCCTGGCGTGCTGCAATTCATGGATTCGCAAAGAGTCGGACACAACTGAGCAACTGAACTGAACTGTACTAGCCTTTTAAGAAATACTCTTTGTTACTTTAGGATGATAGAAATATCTATAATGATGAAGACCAGGATGGGCTAATCCTGGTCTCCAACTCTTCTCTGGGTTGTCATCATTGAGTAAATTCAGGGTGTGCCAAATCAGAAGTAAATGTTTATTCATGAAGCCCAATAACTCTCATAGTAATGAACTCCCTGCTAAAACACTCACCGTGGACCTGAGGTCAAAATGAGACTTTCTTAAGTCCAGAGCTTGGGAGAATCAATCAAGTCTGTTAAGAAGATGATATAAATTTTTACCCAGCTGCTTCACAGGCACATCAACAGTAGGACAGAGAAACCAAGAAAGCCCAGGAGAGTTAAGTTCTGTCTGTGCCTGCTTCCAGAGGGCAAACTCCAGCACTGACCCTGGTACAGCTCTCATACAGAAGGAGGAAGAGGAAGGAGCACACTGTTCTTACCTACCCACGTTGTAGTCACTGCAGGGGAAAGCAGAAAGTCCATTCCTCTACTCTCTAAGACACAGGACCCAGGCCAGAGGACATCAGACTCTGCCCCATAAGACTAGCTATTCCTTCTCCCTTGGAGACAAGCATGTAAGAGGTGGAAAGAAACACAGAAACCCCCTTGCATGTACTTCCCAGAAAGGATGGAAGGGTTGATGGAACTTCCTTTCCATGGGGACCACAGAAGAATATGAAGTGGGGAGTAAAAGAGTCTTCCGCTAGAATCCACCTAAGTTTTCCGTTAATAATTTCAGAAATCATCACACTTTCAGGTTTCATATTAATAAATAAACATGCACGCATATTCACCCTACTCCTCCATAAACTGAGGTTACATTGTAGGCTGAGGCTGATGGGTGGAAAAAGGTTGTGAGCCATCCTGAAGGACCATTTTCTGAGCTAGAAATTTAGCTATTTTAAAAGACTGTGTTTCACGTAATACATCACAGGCCCTCTGAATTTGCTTGAAACTTATGTAGAGGTAGGTCTATTTCATTCTTTAGCAGCCAAGGCAAAAATAGCAACAGCAGCAGAAACAGCGAGTTCCTATAGACCCTCTACTGGGCACAAGTTGTAGGGTGCTGGGTAGGAAAGAGTGTAAAGTTCTGTTCCTAACTTCAAGGTCTAGTCAGGGAAGTCACTGTGCTTAGGACTTGCCTTGTTTATAGAGTTTTCTCTCCTAGATTGACTTCCCTGGTGGCTCAGATGGTAAAGTGTCTGCCTACAATGCAGAAGACCCAGGTTCAATCCCTGGGTCAGGAAGGTCTCCTGGAGAAGGAAATGGCAACCCACTCCAGTACTCTTGCCTGGAAAATCCCATGGATGGAAGAGCCTGGTAGGCTACAGTCCATGGGGTCGCAAAAAGTCCGGATACGACTGAGCGACTTGCCTTGTTTATAGTTTTCTCTCCTAGATTTTTATACCAGCAAACCTACTAGACTTGAGGACAAGATGAAAGGATGCAGGGAAAATTTCCAATTATCTGGTGCACAGATATAACTAAAACTCATGGTAGGCATAATTCTAAGGAAATGCCCCACCCTTCTCTGAGATTCACCTCCTGGCCATTAAACTCTAATCTAGGCACTGCTGTGAAGAGATTTTGTAGATGGAATTAAGTTCACTCATTAGCTGAGCTTCCCCTGGAGGAGGAAATGGCCACCCATTCCAGTATTCTGGCCTGGAGAATCCCATGGACAGAGGAGCCTGGAGGGCTTCAGTCCATAGGGTCACAGTCAGACATGACTGAAGCGACTTAGCATAGCACATCAGCTGAGCTTAAAATAGGAAGATGACCCTGGATTATCTGGGTAGGCCCAACATAGTCACATGAGCCCTTAAAAGCAGAAGTGGAGGCAGAGGATTCAGAGAGGTGTGGCTAAAGAGATGAGCGGAGGCCAGATGAGGCAGAAGGGGAAGGTCAGAGCGGTTAGAAGCTTGAGGACTCAACCCACATGGTTGCTGGCTTTGAAGATGGAGGAACGGGGCCATAAGTCAGGGAATATTGGTAGCCTCTAGAAACTAGTAACATATCCTGACCAATTGCAAACAAGGAAACAGATCCCTCAGGCCAACATGCAACTGGACCTGGCCAAATTCTGAATGAGCCTGGAAGCAAGCTCCAGACCCTTCTTGATGCCTCATCTCAGTCCTACGAGACTCAAAGTCTTGGATGCTGTGACTAGATCTCTGTGCTTCAGAACTACAAGATAATAAATGGGTGCTAAACTGCTAAATTTGTGATAACTTGTAATAGCAACACTAAAAAACTGATACAGCCCAAGAAAGTTATTCTGTTATGAGGCTAACAAAAAGAGAAGCTGACCAGAAAAGGGAGCAAAGGAGATTGTGTATCCCTTTGCAAAATTTTATTTAAATAGCACTGAGTAATGCTGGGAAAGACTGAAGGCAGGAGGAGAAGAAGACAACAGAGAACAAGATGTTTGGATGGCATCACCAACTCAATGGACATGAGTTTGAGCAAATTCTGGGAGTCGGTGATGGACAGGAAAGCCTGGCGTGCTGCAGTCCATGGGTTTGCAAAGAGTCAGACACGACTGAGTGAATGAACTGAACTTAACTGAATTAATTATGATTTTTCTTCACGTTCTAAAGAAATGCTCACTTTTGTACCTAATTGTATTTTCCTCGTTTTGTATACTATTTTATATAAGTTTCTTGTTGTCCACACTTGGATCTTCTCCAGCAAGGATGAATGTTCATGTAACAGACTTCTTTCTCTCATATTCTTGGATCCAAGGACAGTTTTGGTAGAGGGGTGGGATGCAGAGGAGGTGGGAGGGAGGTCCAAGAGGGAGGAGATATTTGTATACATATAGCTGATACACTTTGTTGTGCAGCAGAAACACAACACTGTGAAGCAATTATACTCCAATAAAAATAAAGAGCACTGAGTTTCTTAGTTGATACTCTTGTCTTTCTTTTAAGAAGTAAGCCTTATGGCAAAACCAAGACAATATTGTAAAATAATTAGCCTTCCATTAAAATAAATAAATTTAAAAAAAAAAAAGAAGAAGAAGTAAGCCTCTTTCTGGACTCAACACTAGGGAAGGATGTATTTTCAAAATATTTAAGTTAAGCAAATGCCCACTAGCATCCTATCCTACACCTTTTAAAAAATAACAGGATGCCTGTCAAGACCAAAAATAAGAAGGGTGTACCTTGAGGATTTTGATAGATAATGTTATTATTCTTTCAAACATTCCAGTTCCCCTTTCTGTAGTATTCTTCCCTGCAGGATTATATGTCACCCTCCATGACATCAGGCTTAACCGTGTAAGCTTTGTTCCATCAAATGCAAGCAGAAGTTATGCTTGCCACTTACAAGCAGAAGTTTAAGAGCTAGCATGAAGTTCACTGGGGACCACTTCCCTCTTCCATGAGCCTAGCAACACCCCAGATAGAGGCTGCATCGTCATTCTGGATCTCACAATGAAGATATGGAGCAAGAGCCTCAACTGACCAGTGATGGAAATGTAAATTGAGCAAGAAATAAACCTTTGTTGATAGGAGCCACTTGGATTTGGAGGTCATTTTTTATCATAGTATAATTGAGCCAAGCTGACTGATGTAGGTGTAATCCTAGAAATGTCAACCCCTTTAAAGTCTAGGAGTCAGTAAGCAAGTCCGTCTGAAGCAAACCTTTCTGTTCACTGTGGGTAAATATAAAAGGCTCCTCTTGCTTATGCAAAAATAAGCTGGATGACATTGTCTGGGTTAGGGGTGTGACAAATTGCCTTGAGTAATAAGTGTACCGGTTAAAGAAGGATAGACTCTTCTATGATAACAATTAGACCCCTAAATCTCAAGACTTCACAAAATACAGACATATTTCTCATGCTCCCAAGAGATCGTGCAGACTGACTACTTTCCTATTAATAGGTGACTTTCCTCTAAGCAGTGACTCAGGGCTCAGGCTATTCCCTACTCATGGCTTTACCATCTTGGAATCCTTTACTTTCAGCCATGCAGATAAAGCAAAGGGCACGTGGAAAGGTTTTATGGCAAAACCTGGGGACAATAGGGCACGTGGGCCCATATTTTCTGTGTGTTTCTCATCACAGTTTCCACCTTGAAGCAAGGAAGGCTGGAAAATGAAGTCTTCCTATGTGAACGGGAGGAAAGTGGATTTATGAATGATTATATTCTGTCCACCACAATGAAGCACTCTTTTCATAGGAGAAAAGTATTAAAGAGATGTTGAATTTTCTGTGGCTTTAAAAGAGTGCTACCATTTGGGTGATAATGGTCACCAGAAAAGGTGGAGAATATTGACTCTCTTTTCACTGTAGTTGGAGAAGGAAATAGCAACCCACTCCAGTACTCTTGCCTGGAAAGTTCCATGGATGGAGGAGGAGCCTAGTAGGCTACAGTACATGGGGTCGCAAAGAGTCAGACACGACTGAGTGACTTCACTTTCTTTCGCTGTAGTTATTAGAACCCAACTAAACCTCTCAGTGTTGGTCAGTTTCTGCCCCTAGTTGTCTGTGTGTGTGAACCAAAAGAACCTTCTGCTAGAGCCATATGAAAGCCAACAGAGGCCAAGTGTAGATGAAGAACCGCTGCATAAAATGGAGGTGTCAGGGCCACCATGGGTACCACCGCTGCTGTGGACAAGCCCTGCTGCAGAGAGGTGCAAGACTGGTCTTCACAGTCCCCAGTGGTGGTAAGCAAGGAACTGACCACACCCCTATTCTGTTTTTACATAGCGTTAACCCTGAAGTTACTAGGCAATTTAAGTAGGAGAACCTCAAGAGAAATTTTGGCTTCCTTGCTGAGAAAATGTGTAGCAGGCAAACAAATAGTTAAAGAGCAAAAAGATGTCTCATGTTTGAATAACAAGTTTGTTGAGCAATTCATTCCAATTAACTGAAGAGAAAGATGATAGGAAAATACTAGAGAGAGGAAGGAGAGCTTCAGAATGGAAGAAAGTGAACATGAAAAAGTAAGTGATTTGTTTATATTAATTTTGGTTTTTCTGGGATTTCCCCAGAGGTCCAATGGTTAAGACTTCACCTTTCAATGCAGGGGGTGCAAGTTTGATTCCTGGTCACAGAGCTAAGAGCCCACACGCCTGGCAGCCAAAAAACAAAAAAACAAAAAATCAGAACATAAACAATGGAAGCAATATTGTAACTAATTAAATAAAGATTTTAAAAATAGTCCATTAACCCTGGTGTGATTTCGTCCTACACGGCTGCTGGTTCCAATAGTACTCTTTCAATTCCGTCCGGCTTCTCTCCCACATAAGTGCGTGCAGCCAACCCATGGAGGATTCAATGGACATGGACATGAGCTCCCTGAGGCCCCAGAACTATCTTTTCGGTTGTGAACTAAAGGCTGACAGAGATTATCACTTCAAGGTGGATAATGATGAAAATGAGCACCAGTTATCTTTAAGAACGGTCAGTTTAGGGGCTGGAGCAAAGGATGAGTTACACGTTGTTGAAGCAGAGGTGATGAATTATGAAGGCAGTCCAATTAAAGTAACACTGGCAACTTTGGAAATGTCTGTACAGCCAACGGTTTCTCTTGGGGGCTTTGAAATTACACCACCTGTGGTCTTACGGCTGAAGTGTGGTTCAGGGCCTGTGCATATCAGTGGACAGCACTTAGTAGCCGTGGAGGAAGATGCAGAGTCAGAAGAAGAGGAGGAGGAGGAGGTGAAACTCCTAAGTATATCTGGAAAGTGTTCTGCCCCTGGAAGTGGCAGCAAGGTTCCCCAGAAGAAAGTGAAGCTTGCTGCTGATGAAGATGAAGATGATGACGACGATGACGATGATGATGAAGATGATCACGATTTTGATGAGGAAGTTGAAGAAAAAGCTCCAGTAAAGAAATCTGTACGAGATACTTCAGCCAAAAATGCACAAAAATCGAACCAAAATGGAAAAGACTCAAAACCGTCAATACCAAGATCAAAAGGTCAAGAATCCTTCAAAAAACAGGAAAAAACACCTAAAACACCGAAAGGACCTAGCTCTGTAGAAGACACTAAAGCAAAAATGCAAGCAAGTATAGAAAAACGTGGTTCCCTTCCCAAAGTGGAAGCCAAGTTTATCAATTATGTGAAGAATTGTTTCCGGATGACTGACCAGGAGGCTATTCAAGATCTCTGGCAGTGGAGGAAGTCTCTTTAAGAAAATAGTTTAAATAGTTTGTTAAAAATTTTCTGTCTTATTTCATTTCTGTAACAGTTGATATCTGGCTGTCCTTTTTATGATGCAGAGTGAGAACTTTCCCTACCGTGTCTGATAAATGTTGTCCACGTTCCATTGCCAAGAATGTGTTGTCCAAAATGCCTGTTTAGTTTTTAAAGATGGAACTCCACCCTTTGCTTGGTTTTAAGTATGTATGGAATGTTATGATAGGAATAGTAGTAGTGGTGGTCAGACAGATGGAAATGGTGGGGAGAAAAAAATATACATGTGAAATAAACTCAGTATTTTAATAAAGTAAAAAAAAAATTGTCCATTAAAAAAAAAATCTTTAAAAAAATTGTTTTTTTTTTCCTTTAATCAATAACCCCCAGCCCTGCAGCAGTGCAAGCCATGGAGGTTAGCTGGCCAGGACAGCACTTATTGAGAGAGGGATGGTTTTCTGTGATTCTCAAGTGATTCTACTTTGGAAATTCAGAGTCTAGAGAACAGAGCAGCGTTTCTGCTCTGTGTATTGAGTCATGGCAGGGGTAAGAGGATACCCATCCAGTGTGTACTTAAAGCACTGTGGGGGTGTTTGATCTAACTTCTTACATAAACAGGATCTACATGTGAGAACACTTTCAAAGTGTGCACGCAGAGCTGTGCTAGAGACACAGCAGCAGGTGTGCAGCCAGCCAACCACTCACAAGGGACTGGAACTGACAACGTTCTGAAGCCTGTGGGGCTCCTCGCAACCTCCCCACTTGCTCAGCCCACTCAGACACAAACTTAATGAGGTGCCTCTCACCTGTGGGCTGCCCCTACGCAAACCCCAACTGCACATCTGATCTAATCTCCAGAGGCCTTTCATATAGAGAACACACTTGCTCAAACCCCCTCCCTCATGGGAAAATGGCATCTCTGCTCAACACCACAATTTTCTCTTGGGAACTCACAAATCATCTGCTCTCACTAAAACGATGGAATCATGGACTTGTTAAGAAAGCCAGCTGCCATCTCTGTCTGTTCATCAAATCAACTGTTTGACTCAATGGATCTATGAGTATTGTGACTACCCTGTTCTACCCCAGGCCCTCATCTGCCCATGATGGACAGCAATTTGAGTGTCTTTGACCTCCTCAATCCCTGAACTTTGTTGGTATGGTCTCCAAACTCCCAACTCTTACCTTTCCCTGGTATCCCAGGGTTTCCTGTTGTGCTGAATAGATGCCAACCTCTCTCACTGCAGCCTCTATCCTTACAATCGTTACTCTGCTCAGAACACATTGACCACTTGGCAGTGGGTCCTTGCTCCCACCAGAGTTAAGAGACCAGCCACTGGCAGCTGTAAATCTCGTCACTGTGACTTCTACTTCTGAATTCCTGTTATTAACAATTTATTATCCCAGCAGCTCAGAGTCAATCCCCAAAGAAGGCCTGGTATTTTAATTCACAGAGTTCTTTACCAAAGAACCAGGAACATGTTTCCCAACGTGTGGCCAGGATGCAGAGAGCTACACCATTTTGAGATCAATCCCGAAGTGATCTTCCTCAACACCCTTGGTAAATAGTGTCCCTTTGGGCTTCCCTGTTGGCTCAATGGTAAAGAATCTGCCTACAATGCAGGAGACCCAGCTTCAATCCCTGGGTTGGGAAGATCCCCTGGAGAAGGGAATGGCTAATCACTTCTGTATTCTTGCCTACAGAATTCAATGGATAGAGGAGCCTGGTGGGCTATAGTCCATGAGGTCGCAGAGTTGGACATGACTGAGCGATTAACACTTAACACTTTACATTGTCCCAGGCATTGTTCTAAGCCCTAGGGATGAACAGATGAATAAGACACTATCTTTGTCCTAAAAGAGTTCTCTGCTTCAAGTTGCTCTTGCCTAAACATGGTAGGCATTCACGCCAAAAAGCAGGCAACTTCTTGAGCAAGCATGGTGTTATAGATGCTGTAGATTACAGCACAAAGTAAGGACAGTTCTTGGTAAACCATAATTGTTGGAAAGAACCAAGGAATTCCCCATCTGGGATTAGGGGTAGCACCTTCTGAAGACTTACTGTGGATTCTTTTGATTGAGTCTAAAGGAAAGGGAAAAACAGGCGGTTCATTTGGTTATTTGGTTTTCCCTTCTAACAAGCTGCCAGATCATTACTTTCATGAAGCATTTGGTGTCCCATGGTAACTATGCTTTCTGTGGAGTACCCTAGAAAGTGATAAATCTAACTGCAAACAAAATAAGAATCTCATGAAAAAAAAAGCAAAAAAAAAGCTGAAATAATCACTTTCTTGTGATTAGCAAGCAAGTATATAACCTAGAACAACAAAAGTTGAAAGCAAAATCATTTATTAAGTTAATAACATGCAAAAGATTTAAAGTAGTTTGGTCCTGACAATGCCCTGGGGTTCTTTGTTACAAAAAACACCTAGGTTCTTTAGAAATTTCCCAAGATCAACAACAGAACCAAGAATAAAACCTCACTTTTATCATTTATGCATATTATAAATCTGGGAAATACTAAAGGGTGAACTGGATCTAAAACCTTTCACATCTCTTCCTTCCTCCCATCTTCTAAAGATATAGGTCTTATGGAAATAAGCATGTTTGGAAGGATGTGGCTGTGGGTGGATTTGAGTAACCCTGAAGATTTTGTTTGTTTTTCTGAAGGCATCTGAATATGCCAGTGTTTTCCTAAACATAATGAGAATCAAGAAGAGCTGATTCATGTGAATGCACGGCAAAACCCACAATGTTGTAAAGTAATTAGCCTCCAATTAAAATAAATAAGCTAATTAAAAAAAATAAAAAAAGAAGACCTATGAATATAGCTAGGGGGAAAGAGGGTGGTATTGATCAATACTGGCAAGACAAATAGATTTCTGAAGCCTATTAAATGTCCTTGAACTACTGATCTTTGGAATTCAGCTATAGGTCACCCCATTGTCCTACTTAGAACTTATCTACTGCTACTAAATGATTCTCCCTAGACAATATGGGCTCTCTGTTAGGTTATATCTAAGCTTCCCCTATTACGGTTTCTTTGTTCCCTCACCACAGGTTTCTTCCATTTAATACAGAACACCCTACCTTCTATTATAAGATAAAGGTCAGAGTCAAAACCAAAAAGTTTCACAAAAACAATAACCGCCTTGTTCTCCACAACCTCTATCTACCCCATAACCTCCCCAAAGGGAAAAAAATGCAAGAGGGGAGCTTGGTTTGAATGGAAATTGATTAAACTTTTTTTTCCAGTTTCAACACTATTAAAAAAAAAAAAAAACTCTTGGTTTCTAGTGACCTTTCAAATACAGAATAATTAAATGCTGAAGTTGAAAAACTTCAACTTATAGGTGAAAAACCTAAATTTAAAAGTCACCTAACAATGCTGCCAACTCTTATTTATGGGGCCATCCAAGACCCTGAAAATGCAAAGATTTCTTGCCCACTACTGCTTTTGTCATACCTTGCCAGGGATGTTGATGCATTTTAAATAATGAAAGAACTATAGCCAGATACCTGGATCTACACTGAACACAGTTCATATGTTACACACACACACACACACACACACACACAATCAAATTCTGCTGCCCACCCTTAGGGATAAAGTATTTTTTAACTACTTAAATAAAATGGCACAAGTACCTAAGTCCCTAAATTCAAACTGAGGGAATTTTTCATCCGTAGAACAGAGATAAGAAATCATATCTATTTCCTATCTACTCTGCAGCCTGATTCTCCTTACTCTCAACTACCTGACTCTCACTACCTGTGGCAATCAGTCACAACACTGCCAAGACTGCCTTGCTCATGCTAAATACCAATTTCCTATTTTTATTTAGCTTTAAGCTAAATCACCACTAGAAACTGTCATGTGTAACAGAAGTTTAATGAAAATTTAGGAGGGAGTCCAGCAAAGCTGAGAACCATGTAGAAATAAGAGTCACTCCTGTTCCAAAGTTCCTTGATCACATCCACTACATACCAAGGATTTCCTCAGCTCCCTACTGGATAGCCCCTCCATCTGTGTCCCCTCTCCCTCCATCTTTCATTTTCAGAAACTCTCTCCCAGGCTACCCACAGATCAGGCTATCCCCTCACTTGGTTTTTCAGAGTAATTCACCTTTCACTTTGTTTTCCCCTCTCTCCCCAGGACACTCACCAAAAAGGCCTCCAAGGTAATTTTTCTAAGTAAGATACTGTTTACATAAGATAGACTTCTGCTATGCCAGAGAGGTTAGAGGTGGCTATAGCTGGTTTTTGCTTTGAATGACATTCTTTTTCCATTTTTACCACACACATATACCCACAAGCATTAAAAATATGTGTGTGTGTGTGTGTGTGTGTGTGTGTATGTATATGTGTTAAACATATATTTGCCAGGGTCCAGCCCCGGTGGATCCAGGGAATTCAAAGCGGGGACGGTATCAGCGAGGATCAGGAAACAACTGTTTAATTAAACGTTAATTAAGGATATAAAGAGTGGTGAAATAAGGATATCTCAGCGAAGAAATTCAGTGAAGAAAAGAGGCTGAATAAAATTCCAAAGCAGGGAATTTACGTCACCTACGAAGGCCGCAGGCGTCCTCCCGTTCTCCCGAAGGAGAGGAGACACTAAGGCCTCCCCCGGTCAGATCTTAGAAGCCCAGGCAAAATTAGTAGGCTTGACGAGCTTCCCCGCCTCAGAGGAAAAATTCAGCCAGAAGGTGAAATAAAGAACGACATGGGGAGACCAAATTTCGGTGAAAAAAAGGACGTACTTTATTTTCCAAAGTAGTTTTATACCTTAAGTTGTGCATAGAGGATAATGGGGGAAGGGGTATAGTCATGCAAGGACAGCAGTTCCTGATTCTAATTGAAGCCAGGCTTTCAAACTTATCATATGCAAAAGTTTAGGTGATTTACATCATCTTATGGCCAGGAGGCCTGTTAACATTTTAAGAAACTTATTTTTCTCTAAAGGTGATTATTCTAAAGTCAGGCACCAGCCTCCAAAAAGCATTAGATAAAGTTGCATTCCTATAGGGCAAAGGTGAGGTGGGCTCAATCCAAAAAAGTATTAACTCAAGGGTCCAAGGTTACAAACATTGAGGCTACTACTTACATTTCTATACACCCATTATATCAATCAATACACTGCCAAGAACACAGTAGGTTAGGGATATGGAGACTTAGCAGTAAACATTGGCCCAACAAGTGAAAAACCCTTCACCAATACAATTTCTAATCAATCTTTTAATTACTCAAAGGAATCTGTATTTAGACAGTTTAGAACATCTCCTGCCTCTCACAGTTGGGAGGCTCTGAACAATCACATGTGGCCGGAAAAACCTATTCAGGCAGGCTAGAGGATTTCCAAAGGAGTTTGTAGGTTGAAACACTGTCACACCCAGGAATTATTAACTGGAGCTGTAAGCTAACTCTTTTTTCAGAGAGAGGTAGTAGGGGACAGACCCCCGTAAAGTCAGAGGTGTAGGTGAGAGCACAAAGCAGAAAGTAGGCAGACTCTGGTTTTGGGGGCAGATGCTCGAGAATTTCCAGGGGGACTCCTGAGGCTCGACCCCGCCTTTGCGTATGCCGAGCCTCCTCCCTCATGACTTTTGCCACAGGTGGAGCTCCTCAGGCCAGCTCCCAGCATATATTCAACTATTAAAGCTATTGTCCTTGACAAGTAGAATTTAACAAATGAAAGTGAAAGTTGCTCAGTCATGTCTGACTCTTTGCAACTCCATGGATAGTCCATGAAATTCTCCAGGCCAGAATACTGGATTTGGTAGCCTTTCCCTTCTCCAAAGGATCTTCCCAACCCAGGTCTCCTGCATGGTAGGCAGATTCTTTACCAGCCAAGCCACAAGGGAAGCCCAAGAATACTGGAGTAGATAGCCTATCCCTTCTCCAATGGATCTTCCTGACCCAGGAATCAAACCGGGGTCTCCTGCATTGCAGGTGGATTCCTTACCAACTGAGCTATTAGGGAAGCATAATTTAACAAAGTTGGGAGCCTTTATTTTCCTATAGTGTGTGTATGTGTATATTGTGTAAGACTATTTTTAATCATTAGGTCCTATTTTACAATTAAATAAGGAAAAACATCGCTAATAGAAACCGAAATCTTGGAGTAATCCTTCTTCTTCAGTTTCCCCACATCCTATCCATCTGTAAGGCCACCTCCAAAATGTTACACCTCATCCACTTCTTTCTCCACTGCCACCCTAGTTTGCAACCCACCACTTCTAACCTGGATACCACAATAGTCTCCTAATATGTCTCCATGTTTTCACTCTTACAATTTATTCTCTGCATAGCAGAGAGATTTTTAAAGCATTCCATGACACCTGCCTGCTTAAAATTCTTTGAAGGCTTCCGAAGAAAACCCAAACCCCTTCCCAAGGCATTGCAGGACCTAGTGGTCACCTCCTCTCTGCCCTCACCTCCAGCCACACTCCCTCTTGTTCACTGTGCTCTAAGCATGTTAGTTGGAGCACAAAATTCATTCCTTGCTTAACCTGCTTCTTGGGGCTGGTTTCTTCCCTACCTGTCTTAGCTTCAATGGCACCTCCTTAGCAGGCCCTCCCAAAGCACACTATCTGAGATAAGTCATGACATTATTCTCTATCAAGGTGCTAACAACAACCTCTAACCTACTTGATTACTCATTTGTCTGCATCTCCAATGGGAGGTAAGTCCCCTGGGGCAAAGACCACATTTGTTTTGTTCTCTGTTGTATCCTCTACAGACTAATATAACACGTGGCTAAGAGCAATGTACGGATGAATAAATGAATGAATCACCTTTTCTTTGGAAGTTGTGCTAGGAACTTTACATATAGGTATAAAAATGTGACTTGAACTTTTCAGGATCTTACCCTCAAACAGGAGGAATAAGACTTGTGAATAAATAATGATAAAATGTTGTAAGAACTCAGAAGAGGAAAAAATGCTTTTAATAATTAAGATAATCAAAGGCTTTATAGGTGAGTGGGAAGTTGAGATGATGGATACTGAGGGATGGGTAAGATCTAAAAGGATGGAAATTTCAATATTCCACATAGAATGAGGAAAGATACAAAGCACACCTGGGAGATGATATGGAGCTGTTTTACTAGAGGAGGTTTGTGTAGTGTGGATTAAGTTGGGGAAAGGCAGATTGGGGTCAGATTTTTGAAAATCATAAATACGAGAATAGGAAGTTTAAACTTTCAGTTTTTCAAAAGAATACTGACATGATCAAAGTAAATTTGAGCCAAGGGAATCTTGCAGTGGCATATAAGACCAATTAGAAGGTATGTCATTTATTAGGGCTTCCCAGGTGGTGCTAGTGGTAAAGAACCTGCCTGCCAATGCAGGAGACGCTAGAGAAACAGGTTTGATCCCTGGGTCAGAAAGATCCTCTGGAGAAGGGAAAGGCTACCCACCCCAGTATTCTAGCCTGGAGAATTCCACGGACAGAGGAGCCTGATGGGTTATGTTTCATGGAATTGCAAAAAGTCGGACATGACTGAAGTGACTACACACGCATGCCATAAAAGGGTATCACATACTAGATGGATTTCACAACAGAAATTTGTTTCTTCAGAGTCGTAGAGGCTCAGAGTCCAAGGTCAAGTTTTCGGCCGGTTTGGCTGCCTTCCTGCTGTGTCCTCTTATGGTTGCCTCTCTGTGCATACCAGAGATGGGCCGCTGTCTGTGTGTCCTAATCTCTTCTTATTAGGACATCAGTCCCACTAGATTGGGGCCCACCCTAATGAAATCATTTTAACTTAGTCACTTCCTTAAAGGCCTTGTTTCCAAATGCAGTCACATTCTTAGGTGCTGGGTATTAGGACCTCAACATACAAATTTTAAGGGGAAAATAATTATCCATGAAGTGAAGTGAAAGTCACTCAATTGTGTCCCACTCTTTGTACAGTCCATGGAAAATTCTCCAGGCTAGAATACTGGAGTGGGCTGCGTTCCCTTTTCCAGGGGATCTTCCCAACCCAGGGATTGAACCCAGGTCTCCCACATTGCAGGCAGATTCTTTACCAGCTGAGCCACAAGGAATTGTCCATAGCAGAAAGTAAGGGAGAGGAAATAATATGGGGGATTCAATGTCAAGATGTCTCATCTTTCCTTTCTTAATGTCATGAGGATCCCTCCCCCTCTTCCCTTGTTGATCATGAGGAAATTTTGGAGAGGTCTTGGGTATATTCAAGTAGAAAAGAAAGCCTATAAATTTTTTTGTATAAAAGCAAAGTTTTTTTTTAATTTACCCTTTAATTTTTTTTAATTGGAAGATAGTTGCTTTATAATGTTGTGTTGATTTCTGCCATACAACAATGTTAATCAGCCTTAAGTATGGTTGTCACAGAGCACCTATAATTTTGATGTAAAGAAATCAAAGATGATGGTTTCTGATTAGTAAACATTCTCCTCCTTCCCTCATACAATGAAATTCTTACAAAAGTTGAAGTCAAATTTTTAAATTCTAAATCTTTATATGAAGGCCCTGAGGGAAAAAACTTTCCATGGCCTAGTATCAGGAATGGTTACTTTCCTCTTACATTCCTACACGGATTGACTGTTACCTAGGGAATCCTATAAATTTTGTGAACAATCATGTTCACTTTTCTGGTTAGTTCCTAGACAGGCCCAACTCCAACAAATGTAGGGAACTTTATAGCGTAAATGTTACATTCTAACTTCACTCCTGGATTCATCTAGTATCCCCCACACTTTTTTTCCCAATGTCTCATTTGTCTTATGCATTTACTTTTTTTTCATTCTGTAAGATTTCTAAAGTAGTCTTTGCACCCAGGTTGGTTATTAAAAAAAAAAAAAAATAAGCATTGAATTTTTTTTAAGACAAAATCTGACATTAAATTTAGTAATTTTATTTCATAATGGAAGTCTTGCAAATTTTGGTTCTCACTAGATGTTTGTCCATAGCCATAAAACTAACAGTAAATTGGTAGGAACAAAGTGGGAGAGAGGAGAAAGTGAAGATTCTCCTATTGTAGGAACCTGTATCTAATAGTCAGATTCTTTCCCACTCCTCAGAGCAGCTGGTTTCTATAGTCTCCAATGATCCCCAGCTACTGACTCCAATCATGCTATAAACCTCTCTTCATTGTCCCTCACTATCAAGGCTGTGTTCATTCCTCTGGATTCCTTTAGCCAACAGGTATCTCTCTTGGTCAGAGTCTGGGGCCCAAACCTGGGTAGTGGTCACTTGGGTGACATACCAGTGAATACTACAAAAGCACCAGCTCACGTGACTGTACCTAACCTCTAGGCACACCCTGTCTAATATGGGGGTCGGTTTTACCATTATATCTTGTCTCTCCAAGTAGATCATCAATCTGAAGGAAAGACATTCTCTTCCTTTTTGTGAGCCCCTCAACTGCATCACAATGCTAAGTACATAGTAGTTCATCACTAAACACTTGTTAGTATAAATGAATTCAGTGCCTCTAAAAAGGGTAGAAATAGCAACAGCTAAAGGAGAAAGGGAAACTGCAGGTCCAAGACTCAGTTAACTATGTCTGTTTGGGGGCTTTACCAAGAGACCAGAACAGACCACGTGGGGCTGACCACAGGACACTTATAAGAGAGGAATTGCTTGGGAGGAAGGAAGGGAGTTATCACTTTCAATGTTATTTGGAGAAATATTCAGCCTCAAACAAGGAAAACTGAAAGTCAAAAAGAGTTATAGGCTATAAAGGTAGGGAGAATATACAGCAAAAATAAAAAGGATGGGGAGAAGATACACATTAACTGAGCACCAGAGCCAGGCACAATGCTAAATGTTTTACACATACTAGTTAATCTTCTCAACTAACTGTTGGGCAGGCACAGAAGGAAACAGGCTATAAGAAGATAACAACTTCCCTAAAGTCACATAGCTTGTGATTTACAGATCAGAGAGCTGAGCTCAACCTACCTGATGAGAAAGCCCAAGCTCTTGATTCAATACCACACATTGGACAATAAACATGAGGGTTTCAGGCTGAGATGTAAATGGTGGGTGATCAGTAAGTCAAGAGAGAAGGAAATTAAAAGAATGGAGTGAGCGCAAGACAGAAGTTTCAGGATAAAAGGTCACGAGCACCAGGCCTGTGCTAGAACATACATGTCCCACTAGTATGGGTTTACTTCTTAAAGGACACCAATTACCCCTACAGTGTATTCTACGAAATTTGACATTTACATGTTCCTCTGAGTCCCTGTGATAATTCATTTTACGATATCATAGTTAAGAGAACTTTTCTTACTAAAATAAAATCTCCCTGTCTTCCTCTTTCATAACATTGTAACTGGACACTCCCAGAAAACCAAGAAAACTGCTTATTTGTGTAACACACCTAGTTTTAAAAAGACAATCCCTTAAGAAATTGCATAGACAAGCCACAGATGGGAAGAAAATGTTTTCAAAACAAGTATCTGGCAAATTATATCCATAATTTACAAAGAACTCTTAAAACTCAACAATAGGGAAAATAAACTTTTCAATTAATTAATTACTAAACACTTTGGGATTCCATTTGAAAATGGGCAGAAGCTCTGAACAAACATTTTACTAAAGGAGATATATGGATGGCAAATAAGTATATGGAAATTTGTTCAGCATCACATGTCATTAGAAAAATCGCAAATCAAAGCAACAGTGAGGTACCATGACACAATAATTCGAATGGTGAAAATCCAAATTCAACATCAAATGCCAATTAGGATGTGGAGCAACAAGAACTCTCATTCATTGCTGAAGGGAATACAGCTTGGCAATTTCCTGCAAAACTAAACAGTCTTACCATACGATCCAGAAATGTGCCCCTTGGTATTTATTCAAGTGAGTTGAAAAATTACGTCCACCCAAAAACCTACACATGAACATTTATAGAAGTTTTACTCATAAGTGCCAAATATTAGAAACAGCCAAGATGTCCATCAATAAGTGAATAGATTAAGGTATGGTACATACATAAAATAAATGGAAATGAGCTACTAAGTCATGGAAAGATCTTAAGTGCATACTGCTAAGTGAAAGAAGCCAGTCTGAAAAGACTACATACTATATCATTCCAACTACATGACATTTGAGAAAAATGCAAAACTATAGAGACAGCAAAACCACAGTCTCTACTGTGTTGTCCATTCTCCCTAAATTCCAAGCTGCCAGGAATTCAGGGAGAAGGAAGGAGGGATGACTAGGCAGAACACAGGGAAATTTTAAGATGATAGAACTATTCAATACAATACCATTAGGTGGATATAGGACATTACGCATTTGTCAAAAGCCATAGAACTGGACAACACAAATAGGGAACCCTAAAGTGAACTATTGACTTTAATTAATAGTGATATATCAATATGGGTTTACAAGGCTTCCCTTGTGGCTCAGACGGTAAAGTGTCTGCCTACACTGTGGGAGACCTGGGTTCGATCCCTGGGTCAGGAAGTTCCCCTGAAGAAGGAAATGGCAACCCACTCCAGTATTCTTGCCTGGAAAATCCCATGGACGGAAAGGCCCGGTAGGCTACAGTCCATGGGGTCGCAAAAAGTCGGACACGACTGAGCGACTTCACTTCACTTCAATAGTGATATATCAGTATGGGTTTACCAGTTGTAGCAAATCCACCACAGCAAAGCAAGATGTGAAGAATAAGGGAAATTCTGCATGTGAGAAGAGGGAGCAGTATGGCAACTCTCCATTTTTCTGTAAACCTCTTTAATTATACTAAAAATAAAGTCTATTAACTTAAAAAGGAAAATAAAAAACGATACCTAAATATGTTTGTCTACTAGGCTCAATAGCTAATGGCATGAAAATTGAACCTGTAAATTTGTATATATACACATTCTGGTAAACTTTGGCAAATTTCAATTTTCCTTTGTCTTTTGAGGTTGTGTTTTACATTTGAAACAACCCTTAATGCTATTTATTGCTTTAAAATGCTGCTTATGATGAATGCATCCTTTTTTATACACAGTGAATCTACCAAAATTAACTTTTGTCTTATTCCAGATTAGTAGAAATTTCAGTGCTTCAAGTAGTTTTATGGGTCCTTTGGTAGCTCAGGTGGTAAAGAATCTGCCTGCAATGCAGGAGACCCAGGTTCGATCCCGGGGTCAGGAAGTTCCCCTGAAGAAGGGAATAGCAACTCACTCCAGTATTTTTGTTTGGAGAATTCCATGGACAAAGGAGTCTGGCAGGCTACAGTCTGTGGGGTCACAAAGAGTCAGACACAGCTGAGCAACAGTCACTTCACTTCAATTCACTTCAGTCGCTCAGTCGTGTCCGACTCTTTGCGACACCATGAATCAAAGCACGCCAGGCCTCCCTGTCCATCACCAACTCCCGGAGTTCACTCAAACTCATGTCCATCGGGTCGGTGATGGCATCCAGCCATCTCATCCTCTGTCGTCCCCTTCTCCTCCTGCCCCCAATCCCTCCCAGCATCAGAGTCTTTTCCAATGAGTCAACTCTTTGCATAAGGTGGCCAAAGGACTGGAGTTTCAGCTTTAGCATCATTCCTTCCAAAGACTTCCAGTAGTTTTAAGACAGAAATCATATTGTTTCACAATCATGTGAATTGTTCTTCTCTGAAGAGAATTCATTTTGTTCTTAAGAGAGAAATACCATTTTTGAAAATCATCTCACTTCATCCTTATCCATCAAATGTGTCACTAAGGTTCAGGAACTAATTACCTTTGTAGTACCAAGACAAAGAAAAATGAAAAAAATGAACAGTGATCACATATCTCCATTAGAAATACAGTAAATTTGAGACAAATTTCATACACCCTTTCCCAAGACACATAGAAAGAATAAAACTCTAATATACCCTGTTGGAGAATTATCATTGGCTTGTTATGACTTTATGTGGTTTCATAAAAGGCAAGGAAGAGTCATTGTGCTGCAGTGTTTGTAAAAACGGGGAAGAAAGAAGAGGAAGCAACAGAACTCCTGGAAAGCTACGACTCAAGTGGGGAGTGAAACTCAAGGGGTGCTGGGATGCTGGGGAAATTCCTGCAAGGTTGGAAAGCAAAAAACTGAGAGGACATCAGATTTCAAATCCATGGGTGACAGCGCACTCAAGTCAGAAGCTTAAGTTAGAAGTAGAGAAGAGTGCTGGTATAGGACCAAAATATTTGTGTTCAAGAGTCCTGTCCTTTACAAGTCACTTCTTTGGACAGTTTTCCACTAATGGTAGATGCTTACTTCCTGGTTCACGGTGATGTTCTCAGCTGTATGTAGTTACATGATAAAAATGGAGAGATTGCAAGTCAACATTCCATTGAGAGTTAAAGCTCTGTGGAACCATTTGAATGGAGACTGTCAATCCCTTTGATAGCTTGAATCCATTCTAGCAGGTCCCAGTGAGATGATCAATTCCTCTCTGAAACCAAGAATCCAACTAAGCAAAAGATCAAGAGCTCCATCCTAAGATTCACAATCCTCTGCATCATTCCTGTGAACAGGAAGAGCTAGATAACAACTGGCTCTCCTCAGCCTTATACCAGTGCCCTTGACTCAGCTCCTGGGCTTCCCAGGTGGCACAGTGGAAAAGAACCCACCTGCCAATGCAAAAGATGCATGAGACTCGGGTTCGATCTCTGGGTCAGGAAGATCCCCTGGAGGAGGAAATGGCAACCCACTCCAGAATTTTGCCTGGAAAAATTCCATGGACAGAGGAGCCTGAGAGGCTACAGTCAATGGGGTCGCAAAGAGTTGGACACGAGTGAGCAGGCCCACACACACTGACTCCGCTCCTACATCCCCATCAGGTAGCCAGTCTGTCCGCCTCCCACTTGGATCTCTGGGTACTCAAGTTTCTCCACTTTCTCCTCCTCAGACCTCTCTCTCCTCTACAGGACTCTATGCTACATTCGAACCAGCTGGATCTACTAGACGTTCTAGGTACTGCCAGGGATCGCCTCCAAATTCTTTGTATTCATTTTGAAATAAGGAGATGTGAAATAATCAAGGACAAAGAAAAGTTAGTCAATACATACATACATTTTAAAGATATTTATTTTTATTCATTGATTTGGCTGTGCCAGGTCCCAGCCGTAGCACATGGGGTCTTTTAGTTGTAGCCCATGAACTCCTAGCACGCAGAATCCAGTTCCCTGGCCAGGGATCAAACCTTGGCCCCAAGCACTGGGAGTGCAGAGTCTTAGCCACTGGATCACCAGGGAAGTCCCCTCAATAAATATTAAGCAGCAAACTGGGAAGAGGTAAAATGGGGAATACAAGGGCTACAAAATAATCTAAACGGGTAGTTCTCAAAATGGAAAAACATCAGAATCACTTTGAAAACATCTCTCAATATTTTCAGACATCATCCCAGACTTGGTGAATAAAAATGGCAGAGAGTGGAGAGAGGAGCGTAATTTTAAAAAAGTTCCACAAGTGATTGATTTGCAACTGTGTTTAAATGCAGATAGAATTTGTAGCTGAGCCAAAGCATTTATTTTTGCACCTATTTTCTTTATGTTCATTTGGAAATAAGGCGTGAAACAATCAGGTACAAAGAAATAAAAGCTATTAAATGCATATGATGTAATTAAGTATCATTTCTGTGCACACATTTTCTTTTTGAACACATTTTCTTTTTGTCTCAGAAAAACAGTGCTTCTAAAACTTTCTTTAAAAAAAAAAATATAAAGAATACATTAAGAAATACATACATTAAGCAATCAATTCACCCAAGCACACAGAAAACTTCCAAGTTAATTCTATAGTTAATCTACCATTAACTCTTCTTTGTTTAAAATTTTATTGCTCTAATATTTCTGGCATTCAGAAGTACAAAACAGCCAACAATCAATTTTTTTCAGGGTATTAGTCTGAGTATTAATTGTCTCATACAATGAACACACGTTAGAATAGAAGGCTTGGAAATTGAACTAAATCTGGATTGATCCCCCGGAAGTTTAGTTTTGTCAGTAGGCTTTTTCCTCCTAAAAATGAAACGTCTCCAGAAATGAGTTAATTGATAATTCTTTTTAAGTTGTATACTTTTTCATAAGAATTTACTGCCAATGAACTTCAGAATAAAGCTGCCATATATGTGACGTATGAGGGTGGGTAGAAGTCAGTTGGCACAGGGTCTCTAGGGGCCGTCCCCCATAGATGTTTTGACACCCTATTAAACATTCTGAAAATCCCATAGGGCTTTAAGCCTCCTATATGGTCTGATCCTAGTCAGAGGTGGGTTTACTGGCATCACCCAGACAAAAAAGGCAGGTTCTGTGTGGGCGTAGGGGTAATTGACAAGTATGACTGAAGACTTGGGGGGCTGAGTAGTTAAAGCTGTGGTTTAACTAACAATTTCAGTTTTGAGTTGTTGGGGGCCCCCATAAGAGCTAGAAAAGACTATATTTGGGGGAGAGAATCTGCCAGGCATCAGTTCTAAAGACCTTCCACCAGAACCCTCAGATCACCTACAAGCAGGAAATGCTCTAATAGAAATGGGTAGTGTTTCAGTCACTGGCCAATTTCTTAAAGGCCACATTTTATGAGCTGGAGTCAGGCTTCTCGAATATTTTCTAATTCTCAATCTAAGTTTTCTTTTCCCTCACGACTAATAAAGGTAACCAGAAAAATAGTCTGTGTGACTTCTAACACTTATTTTTTGGAGTACATTGAGTTTTTACTTTATAAGCACAAATAATCTATCTGTCAGACTTTTATTCAATTCTCTAAGACCCTACTTAGGTTTCACCCACGTCTAAAGCTTCCTCTGGCTAACCCCAATAGCTAGGCGGTTGAATTATTTATGTATAGCTTCATTACTGAAAAACACATTGCATTACACTGGAACATATATCTATCTCCTTGAGGCAAACATCATGTTTTATTCATACAATATCTCTCTTCCTTTGTTGGTTCTAAACTCAGTATTTCTTGGGAAAAATAAAATGAGATAGAAAAAGAGAACAAAGAGGGAAGGAAGAAAAATGAAGCAAAAAGAAATTATTTCTTTATCTTATATTCAAATAATTATTTCTACATAACAAAAGTTCAGTTCATTTCATGCTCACACAAATAGTTACTGGAATGGATCAAAATACAGTTTCACACAGTATAGGAGAAAGAGTAGGTCAACTGTTCTTCCCTTGAGGCCATACCTCAGTAGTAGTTTACGTCTTAGAAACACCTCAGATCACCATATCTGATAACTCTGTAATTCTCTCCTTAGGTCTTTTCAGCCTAAAAGTCCCAAGGACTGGGCATCTGAGTGAATAGGAGTACAAAACTCTACATACAGCACCTGCTCAATGAATACTTACTAAAGTCACATAGGAATGCCCTGAAGAAAGAGACAATTATGCTGAAGGGAATTCTATTTTCTCCTGAGTTTAATAAAAAAAAAGTACAGTCAACTGGTCTAGAATGACTGAAGGTAAGCCTGGACTCAAGCTCCTCAAATCAGAGCTTTTGGCTGGTGCTTAAGGAGAAATGAACTCACAGTGAATAAACAGCTGGTTTTAGAAGAACTGAATAAAAATAGTTTTGGAAGAGAGTGATCTTCAAAAGTTACTTTACTTTACGAACTTGTGTCTGTGCTTCTGAAGGACAACTAGATACAAATTCAGAATCTCAGAACTCTAGCTCTGTTGTTGACAGAAAATAGATGGCCAACTTTAATCAAGTCATTTCCATTTTCTGTGCTCTATTTCCTCATCTCTTCAAGAAGGATAATAATCTCTGCTGTATCTCAGCATTGTTGTGATTCCAAACCAGTATATGATCTAATTCACAACAGTGTCTTCTAAAAGTTCTCTAACCACAGTTCTTGGTACACAGACAATCCCCCCAAAAATGTTTACGGAATAAATGGAGTGGAGTGGGTCAGAATGAATTTCTTCATTCATTTTCTGAGTTCAAAACATCTTTGTTATTCTTGGAGGTAGATGCTTTGATCAATGAGATGAAAAATATTCAGCAATACCTATTAGTTTTTCAAAGCTCAGGTCACTGGGAAAACTTATTTGCTGTTGTTATTGTTACTATTTTTACCCACCAGATATTTCAAAGAGTTTTTCCCTATGCCACGTTTTCACACTTGACATTGTTTTTATTTCCATATTTCGTGATGAAATAAAGGCGGCAGGAAGGAGACAAACATAACCGTGTCCAGTCTGTAAGTCATTTCCAGTTCTAATTTTTTCCTTTCAGAGGGTCATTGAACTGTAACATGGGGCATTGGAGCAAAAGCATCACAGATGTAGATATAAAGATCCAAGTAAGTAATAGATATTTGGGTCACTAACAGGACAAACAACACAATTAATATTGTCATAATGGACTCGTACTGGACACATACAAAGTACCAGTTCATTTAACACAATTGTAAAACAAGAAATAATAGGCAACTGGAAGGCAGAGAAGCTGAAGGTAGGGCAATGGGAGATAGAAAGAAATCCTCTGATAAATCAAGACGATGATAGTAGTATAATGATGACAGAAAATCATCGTGACTGTCAAGAAAGAAGTTAATTTCCTTTCCTCAGAGAGGGTTAGGTGGACAACCACTACTGTAAAACCCATGTCCTCTCAGAGGAAATATTAGGGTATCACTACCCATTCAACCCAAAATAGCATCCAGCTCCCATAGTGGAACCATAGGAGACTGTACCATAGCGTTTGGCTGATATGACTGGGAAAACAAGGAGTACCACGACAGCAGAGGAGCTGAGCGGGAGTTCTTCCAGACAGAAGCAAGCCAAGAACCACCAGTACTGAATGATGATCTGTACTGTGGTTGGGATCTGTTGCTTCATGTTTCAGTTATTTCCATGAGTGCTTGGGGGGAAAAATAATGTTCCACTCATTACAGACAAAAAAGCTATCCACCTAGACGGTTAGGGTTAGGGTTATACATACATAGAGGAATACATACAGATGTTTCACAAAAGGGGATCACATACACACAAAGCTGAATTAGGAGTTCACAGTCTAAAATAGGAATTCTTAACCTGGAATCTATAAACAGAATAAAGGGAAATCCATGAAATTGAATTGAAAAAATATATACACTATTATTTCCTCTAATTTCTAACTACAATTTTTCATGTCCTTCAATTAAGAATGTAGGCAATAAACTAACCCCAGTAGTATTAGCAGTAATTGTGACCTTGTCTCCTATTGAAATTAAGTATTTTCATCTTCTTTATAATCCTTACAGATATTGTAAACTACTAACAGATACCCAAGGTACACTTATGCTCATCATTCCTGAAGCTGCAATATTAGAGTCACCAGTTAAGTTTATCTAATGCATTAATAAAGAAGCATATATGTTGCTATATATCCCACACATGGGATTTTTTAATATTTTGATAACCATATTTCAGTATAACTGGTTTCTTTTATAAGCCTGCATACTTTATCTGACAGATTTTAAAATATTCTGAGAAGTGGTTCATAGACTTCATTTGATGGCCAAATGGGTTCATGTTACAAAAGATTAAGGACTCCAGGTATGAAGAGAAGTCAGACAAGCACAGAGCTCCTGTGTCAGCCTGACATAAGTGTAGCAAATGTCTTTTGATGGAAGTCTGTTTTCTAACCTTCTTGCTGCTTCTCTGAAGCAGTTGCCTTCCAATAAGTTCCTTTCCTGATGATATAATCTAGAGCTTATATCTATTAAGTGCAACCAAGACTCAGATGGCACTGTATTTAATAATATATTATGATTTTAAAAGTACATTTTATAGAAGATGCATAAATAGCTATCACATGCTAAATCTTCTAAAATGTTAACAGTTTAATAAGTCTCCTTATTGAATCTAATCTGCCCTAATAGATGCTACCCCCTACCTCATAGCAACTACCAAATGACAGGCCTAATACCTAAAAAGAATTGAATGTCATATTGCCTTGAAAATTCAGCCCCATGAAGTGGCCGCCGTATTTGCATACTTATAGATACAAACTGTTTAGAATGCCTCATCTTTCTCCACAATAGGCCTTTTCTCATAACTCTCTTAATCTCACCCAAATAACTTAACAAGGCAATAGGTAATAGTTGATGGATCAGTGATGCAGAATTCAAGAATAATTCCCTTTGCTCTTTTCTTCAACTAAAAAGGATTTACTTATTGAGGAAAGAAATGCAACCTCCTCAATGTGGCACTCCCATAACCTGGATACTCAAGAGCAAAGTTAAACTGAGAATCTAGAACAGACGTTGGGATGTTCTAGATGCCCACTGGGATCTGATGTAGTGGCGGTCTGGAGCACAGAGATAAGAAACGTCTTGAGGCTACATTCTGGCTCAGTGTGAAAGAACGCTACAATTAAAGAACAATGCTTATCAAGGGCCCAGAAGCAGTGACATGACTGCTTCATAGCTTCCTCCTGGCTTTACATTCTTTCATGAAAGATTAACCAAATGGACCCACAAAGAAGAAAGTCCTTCTTTTGTCTATTGGCTCTTTACAAGTTCAACTTCAATTCTCAACAGGTATGCCATGATTTCTTAGGACCTTTATGAGTGGGCCAGTATCATGAGCTTGTTAGTAGACACAAGGATTAAAGATGTAATAATAGCAAATAATCCTCTTGGAAACCCTCCCCATCATATACCAGCTGATCGAATATAAATTTATTTGAGTCCATCTATAGATCCTTATGACCAACCTAGATAGCATATTCAAAAGCAGAGACATTACTTTGCCAACAAAGGTTCGTCTAGTCAAGGCTATGGTTTTTCCTGTGGTCATGTATGGATGTGAGAGTTGGACTGTGAAGAAGGCTGAGCACCGAAGAATTGATGCTTTTGAGCTGTGGTGTTGGAGAAGGCTCTTGAGAGTCCCTTGGACTGCAAGGAGATCCAACCAGTCCATTCTGAAGGAGATCAGTGCTGGGTTTTCTTTGGAAGGACTGGTGCTGAAGCTGAAACTCCAGTACTTTGGCCACCTCATGTGAAGAGTTGACTCATTGGAAAAGACTCTGATGCTGGGAGGGATTGGGGGCAGAAGGAGAAGGGGACGACAGAGGATGAGATGGCTGGATGGCATCACTGACTCGATGGACGTGAGTCTCAGTGAACTCCGGGAGTTGGTGACGGACAGGGAGGCCTGGCGTGCTGCGATTCATGGGGTCGCAAAGAGTCGGACACGACTAAGCGACTGATCTGATCTAATCTGATAGATCCTGAGCTCTTTTGCCATTGGCATCACTCCAGTGGATGAGTGAGAATAAAGACTTCAAACATTGGCAAATACTTGAAGATTCAAAACCAAATTCCTCTTCCTAGTTCACCTTGCTTACAGCGATGACACATACCACTCCCAGAAACTAGTGACTACCTGCAGTGGTAAACACTCTGGCACTGGTGGCCTTGGTGTTTCTTCTTTCTAGTCATATAGTCCTTCTCAGCAAGGGTCACTCTTACTCCCAAGAGGAAAGTCAACATGACTCACTTTCAGAAACTGAAAGCACACCATGTCCACATGAGCCGTGCTGCTTACTGTCTAACCACAAAACCACATCAGAAGAAGGAGTCAGCTGCTTAGGAAGGAGAAGAGGCAGTGGGCTGAATGAACTCACTCCCCATCCCAGACGCCAGGCTTCTGCAGGATCACAGGCTCCTTTGCTCAGATATGGAACAGAGGATGAATGTCAGCAACACATGCAGCCAGGGTCCTTGGCTTCTGGTCACTGAACACAGAGAAATGAGGGCCTTCCCAAGGCCCCATTGTGAAGCAGAGAGGTTTTTGGCCTCATCCTTCTTTCCATTTCCTGGGGCATGTTCTTCTCCAATTCTATCCTCTTCCCAAACATCCAGCACTCTCTTACTGAACCTTGTGTTAGGGGATTTGGAGGGAGGATTTAAGGAAACAAGGCCTTGGTCTGGGCGGGATACTGCCAGGATTCTATGACTGCGTATCCTGATCATTCTTACCTAGAAGGTGTGAGGAGTGTGTGCTGTGCGTCAGTCACTCAGTTGTGTTCGACACTTTGCGACCCCGTGAGTGTAGCCCGCCAAGCTCTTCTGTCCATGCGATTTTTCCCAGTAACAATACCGGAGTGGGTTGCCATTTCCTTCCCCAGGGGATCTTCCTGATCCAGGGATCGAACAGAGGTCTCCTGCATTGCAGGCAGATTTTTACTGTCTGAGCCACCAGAGAAGAAGGTATGAGGAGTGAAACATGGCCAAACTTTAATCAGCAAAGAAATATAACTCACTCACTCATATTCATCAGATTATTAGCATGTTTGGTCATTTTTTTGCTCACTTTTGACAGTGCTCTCATTTGTATCTGTGTTCAAACCTGAGTAACAATTTTTTTTTTTTGCCTTGCCCACTGTGGTTGCAGACTGGCCTTGTCAGATATTGGGGTTGAGTGAAATTGTTTCTGTTCAACCGGAGAACACCACAGCCTAGCCAAGAGTACAGGGCCAGCTCCAGCAATATCCTACCTGATAGGGCCAGGCCAGCTCCTAGCTGTCAGCCAAAATGAGGAGTGGGAATTCACCCTAAATTCTGATCCTGTAGTATGACTTTAACCTTTCCCTCCACTTTTGGCTTAAAACTATTGGTTTCCACTCCCTTCCTTGAGACAATTCACTCTTTCAAAGTGGCATAAACTAATCGAAGAATTGATCTCAGTTAATAAGAGTTAAACTTTTGTCCCAAAGGGGTTGGAGGGATGTCCTGTACTTACATTATAACAGTGATCTTTCAGAGACAAAAGCTGACCCAGATGAGCCATAATGGTGAGCCTGGGCTAAACTGTGGAACAGAACACCTTCAGGACTTCACCAGGTAAACTAGACAGACAACTGGTTCTCCTTCCAACATACAGATCAGGCCCTGAATTTCATACCCACTAGTGAACTTCCACACACACTGACTCAGTGAGGTACTCTCTTGTCACTCCCATGTTGATTTCTCCAAGCATCTCTCCCCTCATCCACCTGACATTTCTCTGCTAGTTTTTATATGGAGATGGTATTTTTGAACTCACATTGGAGCTTGACTTGCCAGATCTAATGAGCTGCTTTCAGAATGAGGACTGCCTTGAATAAGCCAACCCCTCTCTTTTCTCATTTACTCTTTTTTATTCAAGTATGGTTGATTTATAATGTTGTATTAATTTCTGCTGTACATCAAAGTGACTTAATTATGTGTGTGCACACATACACACACACACACACACACACACACATATATATATATATTTATATTCTTTTTCATTTTCTTTTCCATCATATGGAAAGGATACTTAATATAGTTCCTTATGTTATACAGTAGGACTTTATTATTTATCAATTCTATATGTGATAGTTTGCATCTGCTAACTCTGTTGCAACATTCATATCAGATGAAATAGACTTTAAAACAAAGCGCATAAAGGTAAAGAAGGACACTATATAATGAGGAAAAAATCAACACAAGGGACTTCCCTCGTGGTCCAGTGGTTAAGACTCCATGCTTCCAATGCAGGGGGCCCAGGGTTTGATCCCTGGTCAAGGAACTAGGTCCCACATGCCACAACTAAGAGTTTACATGCCAAAACTAAAGATCCTACATACTTCAACAAAGATCCCACGTGCTGCAACTTAGATCCAGGGCAGACAAATAAATCAATACTTTTAATTAAAAAAAAAAAAAGATCAATGCAAGAAGAGGATTTTACACTCATCAACATACAGGCACCCAAATACATAAATAGAAATAGACACAAAGGGAGAAACTGACAGGAATACAATAATAGCAGGAAACTTAAACACCCAACCAACATCAGTGGACAGATCTTCAAGCCACCATCGCTTGCTGGTCTCTACTCTGTGGTCTGAGTAGGACACTGAATTCTGTGACGTCTCATAATACTCTGCTGCCACCTGGTGAAAATTCATAATCAAATAGGACACAAGTCACCACTGACTTTCAACCTCTATGCATGCTCACATAGACACACAAAGGAAGTATTTACTCCTGCGGGATACGTGAAGCTGGAATTCCTTGTTGATTGGAATCATCAACAACAAGCTGGAATCATCTTGTTAATTCTTCAATTTTATCTGTAATTGGTCTTTAAAAGTAAATGCTACAGCAGCATTCATATTAAATCACACCCACAAATACCTCTCTGCTTACCTTCTACATGTACATTGGGCCATTTTAATCTTCAAGATAGCTCCATGAGATAATTTATTAATATCACCACTTCACAGATAAGAACACTAAAGCACAGAGAAGCTAAGTGATGGCCCCAAAGTCACTTTATTAGGGGAAGAACTGAAATAGAACCTCAGAGAGTATGGCTTCAGAATCCATTCTTTTCTGCTGTGACTTTCTGACTCTTACTACACTACCTGGAGCTCTGATCACTGGAAAAGAAAAAGAGGGAAAGAATCTTTCTATCTCCTTTCTGAACCTGAATCCTTTGCCTCTCCATTTTCCATTTCTCAGGCACCCTAGAGTCCTTGAACCAGATTCCCAGCTTCTATGGACTCAGGGAACAAAGAATACTGATTACCCTTTGGGGTTCACAGAGCTATAATAAGGCAACAGCAAGAGAAACACAAACCCCCAATTCTCCCCCAGTTCGAATTAATAAGAAATAGTAAGTGATTAAAATCTATGTATAGATATGTAAGTAGACTATCCTATTTTAAATGCAATCTAGAAGCTTAAAGAACCAATAGATTTAAAAAGAAAATTTTGAAGACCACAGTAACTTCTGAATGAGCACCAAAGAACCATCAGGGTCACTGTTAAAACCTGCACTGATGTACCTAAGGAAAACATAAGGAAAGGAACACCACAACATAAGGAAACACCAGGAATACAGTGCTTTGCGTGCCAGCCACCACCCTGAGTGGCCAGCCTGGTGGCTTTTACATAGAGGGGAAGGCAGAGGGCTGGGCTCATAGGAAGGGCTGGGGGGAGTCGCTCTGAGACACACCATTAGGAAACCTTTCCACACACGGACAGAAAAATCGGCAAAGAGGAACTCCCTCCATGGACACTTAGGTCTGGACCTCAGCCATGACAGAGATCAGGAAAGGAGCCTACAGACGACTCTCAGGAAGGAGTGGCTGCCCAAGGGCCCACTCCAGCCCACAGATAGTTTTGATTGGCTCACTCTGTGCTTCCTAAACTATGAATTAGTGCCAGCATTAAAAAAAAAAAAAAAACAGGAAATTTCATATAAATTTGCATTTCCGAACTCTCTCGAAAAACTAGAAGACTTAGTAATACGGGGTCCAGGTCACCACATGATAACAAGCTTTCACCCAGGACCTTCAGACTGACCACATCTGGCAAGGAGCCCACCCAGCCAAGGCACTTATGTAACTTCCCTCCGGGACCCTAGAGGATGTTGAGTCTTGAGCTTCTGATCCAGCAGGAGCTGTCCAAGGCTCTGGGACAAGCTGCTCCACCACAGAGGACTGTTGCTAAAAACTGCGAGCACTCCCAGCACCCTGGCCAGAGACGGGAGCATGTACACAGGACTCAGAAACAACACCCTTCCCCCATGTAAGAACTCCCATAACGTGATGCCAACTCAGCTTCCCAACATCGACTTCCATGATTTCCTTCACATATGCTATGCTGCAGCCACATTTCAGGATTTATTGTTCTCCAGGTATTCTTCCCAGATCTGTACCCTCTATTTGGAATACCTCCTCCCTCTTCCGACCTGGTATGTTCAACCTTTACCCAACTGTCAAAGCCAACCACAAAAGTTTTTCAGTGAAGACTTCTTCAGTTTTTGTAAATCAGAATTAATACCCCTTCCTGTCTTACGTTAATATTAGTTTACACTTCTACTGTAGGATTACCATAGTCTGATTTATGTTATGGTTAGTCTTTCTTTCTGTTAATTTGTGAAATCCTGAAAGGTAGAAATTGACTCTTATTAATTTTCATGGCCACCCCCTCTCCACAACCACTCCTCTCATTTCCTAATCTATAAATATATTGTTATATAATCATTGTTGAGTATGTTTTTAAAAGACTGTGAAGTAGACCTTGGTTTCTACTGCCATCTAGTGACCATAATGTAGAATTATGCCTGAAACCACTGCAATCTTTTAGGAACCTAATATTCTAAATTCATCCCTCTGTTTCTCTTCCCAGTATTTCCTATTCCTTCCTTTTTCTCCTTTCCTCCTTTTCTCCTTCACTTTTTATTCATTTATCCTTTCAATCAATACATACTCATTGATCATCTTCTAGGTGTCAGACACTGTGAGCAATTAACAATCATCACAAATATGAATAAAAATGAAGGACCCCTATTGCCAGCCAAGGTGGAGCAAGCCCACTGCAGCCTGTATCTCCTATTGATTACAGAAAAACTGTGGACAAACACACAAAATCAACTACCTCGAAGAAGATTAGGGAGGAGAACCTAAACTTGAGAAATTAATATAGAGACGAGTTTCTTTGGTATTTTTCCTCTTTTGCCTTTCCACTTTGACCCAAGTGATTCCCACTGTTTTTTTGTTTGTTTGTTTGTTTTTGTTTTTTCTCCTATTTTTCCTTCCAGTCCTGTACCAAGGGCAACCCGAATCATGAATCTGAAATGTAATCACCGTTACTCCAGCATCAAAATCCCTGGGAGAAAATCCATGTTTCTGGCCAAAGTAACTCAAATAAAGGGAACCTTTTGATACAAAAAGAGTGAAGAAATGACTTTTATGTTTTTGCCTCTCTCTCTCCCCCTTTATTCTCACCACTTGGTACTGAGGGTTGCCCCAGTCATGCATAATTATGGGTAATAAGATCACTAGAACTTCAAATAAACTTTTTTCTAGTCAGATGATCGGGAAAAGGAGCTCCTGGAAGCCAGAGAGTTTAGGGGATACACTGGAGAGAAAGAGTCAGAGAGGGAGATCTCTGAATTTTGTGGATAAAGCCACATGTCCGGAATTCATCTCTGAGTGCCCATGTGCAGGACAGAGTAAAAGCAGAAGAGCAAAGACCTTGAAAGGCCACGCAGAGAAAATGAAAGAAAACTCTCAATCTAAATTTAAAGATTAACTACCAAAAAAAAAAAAAAGAAAGAAAAGAAAAACCTTATCCAGAGGAGTTTAATAGGACCAACTCTCAATATAAAATCCAAAATGTCTGGATACAATTGAAAAAAAAAAAAATCTACGGACAAGCAAGGAACCAGGGAAATTTGACAACTCACAGGAAAATAAGAATCAATGAAAGTCAATTGTAAGATGACACAGATATTGGAATCAGACAAAATTTAGATCAGCTATAGTAACCAGACTCCAAGAAGCAAACACTCCTGAAATAAATGTAGCGATAGAAGCTCTCAATAAAGAAAGGGAAACTGGAAAAAAAAAAAAAAGAGGAAATTTTAGAACCAAAAAATATTTGAAATACAAATCTCACTAGGTGGTCTCAAGGGAGATTAAAAAAAAAAAAGGAAAGAGTCAGAAAATTAGTACATATCAACAGAAATTATTCAAACCTGAAGAACAGAAAGGGAAAATACTGGCTGGGGGGGGGTTGGGGAACGAGCCTATAGGAAAATATCAAAAGGTTTACATTTAAGTTATTGGAATCACAGAAAAATGTGAAAAGGGGGAAAAGGATGGCTGAAAACTTTCCAGACTTTGTGAAAGAAATAAATTCAAAAGGCTCAGAAAACCCCAGATAGGTTAAATTCAAAGAAAATTATACCTCCATACATTATAATAAATTTGCAGGAAATCAAGGATTTTTTTTTAAGTTTTGAAAATAACCAGAGGAAAATGACACATTACAAAAAGAGGCAAAATTATTCAAATTACTGTGGATTTCTTATCAGAAAACATGGAGACCAGAAGATAGTGACACAATTTTCTTTTAAAGTAACTATAATGTAATAACTAGCAAACCAGAATTCTGTGTTTAACTAATGAAATACCTAGCAAGGAAAAATATAGTGAAATTAAGGCATTTTAAGATGAAGGAAAACTGAGACAATTCATATTTAGCAAAATTGCTCTAAGAAAAATGCTAAAGGAATTTTTCAGGCTAACTGAAAGTGATACAACATGGAGATTAAAGATATCTAGATAAAAGCTTATTTCTTCCTCTTAGATTCATTAAAGTAGGTGTGACTATTAAAAGCAAAAATTATAATATTGTCTGATGGGATTTGCAATGCATATAAATGTAATACATTGGTGTGTGTGCTCAGTTGCTCAGTTATGTCCAACTCTTTGAGACCCCAGGGACTATAACCCACCAGGTTCCTCTATCCATGAGAGTCTCTAGGCAAGAATACTGGAGTGATTTGCCATTTCTTTCTCCAAGGGCTCTTCTCAACCCATGGATCAAATCTGCATCTCTTATGTTTCCTGCATTGACAGGTGGGTTCTTTAATCACTAGTGCCACCTGGGACCCCAAATGTAATATGCATGAAAAGTTTAATACAAAGGGAGACAGGAAAATAAAGAAAACTACATGATTAAAACTTCAACCTTTACTTGAAGTGGTAAAATACTAACTCTAAGTAGACTGTGAAAGGTTAGATATGTATATTGGAAAGACCTAAAACAGCAACTAAAAAAAAATACAAAGACATGAAGCCAAGAGATAAAATATTTAAAAAAAAAACTGAAATAATCTAAAACATGGCAGAAAATGGTGAATAGACAAAAACCAGAGAAATGGTGAATAGGTAAAAAACAGAGAAAAGGAAAATCTAAAATAAATAGAGAGTACACCTAAATCCAACCATAAATTCCATTCAAAGAAAGTGGTCTCGACATGCCAATTAAAAGACAAAGACTGTCAGATAGGAAAAACAAAAAAGGCTCAGTTACATGTTGTCTACAAGAAACTCTATAAATATGATATACAGGTTAAAGTAGAAGGATGGAGAATGATAAAACATGCCATCACACAACTAAAGAAAGTGAGAATGACTATATTAACATCCAGGCAGATGTCACAACAAGGATCACCAGGGAGAAAAAGGGGTCAATATATCTAGAACCCAAAACAATCCAGATATGTATACGGCAAACAACAGAGCTTCAAAATACATGAATCAAAAATGGAGAACTAAAAGGAAAAATACACAAATCCACAATTATTCTTGGGGACCTCAAAATACCTCCATAATCAGCAGAACAGTAGAAAATCAAGGATTAAGAAGACCTGAATATTATTGCTGTTTTGCCTAATTAATATTCATAAAGTATTCCATCCAACAACAGAATATACATTTTTAAGTGTGCATGGAACATTCACCAAGGTAGATCAGGGGTCAGCAAATTATGACCTGCCGGCCAAATTCAATCTACCATCTGTTTTTATAAATAAAGTCTAATTGGAACACAGCTATGCCTATTTGTTTGCATTTCTTCTGTGGCTATTTCTGTGCCACAAAAGCAGAAATGAGTAGTTGAGGGATAAATTATATGGTCTTAAATGTCAAAAATATTTGCTATCTGACACGTTACAAAAAAATTATTTACCTCTGTTCTAGACAATGCCCAAATAATAGTCAACTGAGAAGACTACTAGAGAGCACATCTGACCATAATGGAATTAGATTTAAAACTAAAGATATTTGAAAATTACCCAATTTTTGGAAGTTAAACCACATCCTTATAACTCACTCATTGTCAAAGTGGAAGTCTAGGAGAAGGTATAAAATATTTTAAACTACACAAATATGAAAATACCACATATCAAATATTTCTGGGAGGGGGATACAACATAGTAAACTGAATATTCTACTAAAGAAATGGAATATGAAGTTTAAAAAGTCTCAACAGAGAATAATAGAGGCCAGAAGAAATGCACTACTAAACTCAACCAAGCATATGAGGGAGAAATACCAAATCTATACATTTCTTTCAGAAAATAGAATAGGAAGGAACAACTTTCTAATTCATTTTATGAGCCCAGCATTAGCCTGATACAAAAACTAGACAAAGACATTACAAGAGAGTAAAATTACAAAACAGTATCCCTCCTGAATATGGACACCAAAGTTCAACAGATTTTATCAATTCCAGGAGCATATAATTATATACTATGAGCAAGAGAGGTTTATTACAGGAATGCAAAGATGTTTCAACTTTTGAAAATCACTCCGGTATAATTCATAACAGACTTAAAAGAAAAACTGTACAATCATCTCAATGCAGGTAGGAAAATATTTGACCGAACTCAATGTCCAGCGTGTTAAAAGCTCTCAACATCACTATCAAAAGCAAAAGAAAGCTTCATTAATCTGAAAAGGCAGCTACAAAAAATATACCACTAATGCTACTTTATGGAGAAATAATGACTGTTTACTCCTTGGAAGGAAAGTTATGAGCAACCTAGACAGTATATTAAAAAGCAGAGACATTACTTTGCCAACAAAGGTCCGTCTAGTCAAGGCTATGGTTTTTCCAGTGGTCATGTATGGATGTGAGAATTGGACTATAAAGAAAGCTGAGCACTGAAGAATTGATGCTTTTGAACTGTGGTGTTGGAGAAGACTCTTGCGAGTCCCTTGGACTGTAAGGAGATCCAACCAGTCCATCCTAAAGGAGATCACTCCTGGGTGTTCATTGGAAGGACTGATGTTGAAGCTGAAACTCCCAATACTTTGGCCACCTGATGCAAAGAGCTGACTCATTTGAAAAGACCCTGATGCTGGGAAAGATTGAGGGCAGGAGAAGGGGACGACAGAGGATGAGATGGTTGGATGGCATCACCGACTCAATGGACATGGGTTTGGGTGGACTTCGGGAGTTGGTGATGGACAGGGAGGCTTGGCGTGCTGCGGTTCATGGGGTCTCAGGGAGGCCTGGCATGCTGTGGTTCATGGGGTCTCAAAGAGTTGGACATGACTGAGCGATTGAACTGAACTGAATGACTGTTTCCCTAGTATTGACACCAAGACAACAATAACTGCTGTTGCCCCACCTAACTAGCACAACAAAACGAGAAGAAAATGAAAAACCACAGAGATTGGAAAGGAAGAAATAAAATTGTTTGTATATGGAGAAAATCCCAGTGAACCTATGAGAAAAACTCTTAGAACTAACAAGTTTAGCAAGGTTACAGAATATAAGATTAATATATAAAGTCAACTGTATTTCTTAATAATAGCAAAGAGTAACTAGAATTTAAAAAAATTATAATAGCATAAAAATGAAATACTTAGGAAATGTATATTTGATACAAACGCATATATCTACATACACCAATATACTCTGTGCTGAAAACAACTCAGCATTAATGAAAACAAAATCAAAGGAAACCTAAATAAATGTGGAGATATACTGTGTTTATGGATTGGAAGACTCAGTATTGTTATGATGTCCCTTCTTCCTAGACTGATGCACAGATGCAATATAATCCCAATCAGAATTCTAGCAGGATTTCCTATGGAAATCAACTAACTAACCCCCAAATTTATGTTAGAAAGCAAAGGAACTAGAATAGCCAACACAGTTTAGAAAAAAGAAGAAAACAGTATGATTGTCAAGATTTACTGTATAAATCAGTGGTTCTCAACCAGAGATGATTTTTTTCCCTTAGTTCATTTCAGCTATGTCTGGAGATTTTTTTTTTTTTTTGATTGTCATGATTCAGGGGATGTCTGGAAAAGAGAGGCCAACCATGCTGCTAAATAGCCTATGATAATCTCTACAGCAAAATTACCTGGACCAAAATATCAATAGCGATGAGACTGAGAAATCCTGCTACAAAACTACGATAAGAAAGATAGTGTTTTACTGACAGAAGAGCAGACACTTAGATGAATGTAAGAGAAGAAAAGGTTCAGATATAGACCCATACATATAAAGTCAACTGACTTTGACAAAGGCACAAGTCAATTCACTGAAGAAACAATAGTCTTTTAGTCAAATAGTGCTAGGAAAATTATACATTCATATCCAGATAAACAAACTCACCTAGAGCCAAACATTCTGGAATGTGAAGTCAGGTGGGCCTTAGGAAGCATCACTATGATCAAAGCTAGTGGAGGTGATGGAATCCCAGTTGAGCTATTCCAAATCCTGAAAGATGATGCTGTGAAAGTGCTGCACTCAATATGCCAGCAAATTTGGAGAACTCAGAAGTGGCCACAGGACTGGAAAAGGTCAGTTTTCATTCCAATCCCAAAGAAAGGCAATGTAAAAGAATGCTGAAACTACAGCACAATTGCACTCATCTCACACACTAGTAAAGTAATGCTCAAAATTCTCCAAGCCAGGCTTCAGCAATATGTGAACCGTGAACTTCCAGATGTTCAAGCTGGTTTTAGAAAAGGCAGAGGAACCAGAGATCAAATTGCCAACATCTGCTGGATCATGGAAAAAGGAAGAGAGTTCCAGAAAAATATCTATTTCTGCTTTATTGACTATGCCAAAGCCTTTGACTGTGTGGATCACAACAAACTGTGGAAAATTCTGAGAGATGGGCATACCAGACCACCTGACCTGCCTCTTGAGAAACCTGTATACAGGTCAGGAAGCAACAGTTAGAACTGGACATGGAACAACAGACTGGTTCCAAATAGGAAAAGGAGTATGTCAAGGCTGTATATCGTCACCCTGCTTATTTAACTTATATACAGAGTACATCATGAGAAATGCTGGGCTGGAAGACGCACAAGCTGGAATCAAGATTGCAGGGAAAAATACCAATAATTTCAGATATGCAGATGACACCACCCTTATGCCAGAAAGTGAAGAACTAAAGAGCCTCTTGATGTAAGTGAAAGAGGAGAGTGAAAATGTTGGCTTAAAGCTGAACATTCAGAAAACTAAGATCATGGCATCCAGTCCCATCACTTCATGGCAAATAGATGGGGAAACAGTGGCTGACTTTATTTTTCTGGGCTCCAAAATCACTGCAGATGGTGATTGCAGCCATGAAATTAAAAGATGATTGCTCCTTGGAAGGGAAGTTATGACCAACCTAGACAGCATATTTGGAGAAGGCAATGGCACCCCACTCCAGTACTCTTGCCTGGAAAATCCCATGGACGGAGGAGCCTGGTAGGCTGCAGTCCATGGGGTCGCTAGGAGTCGGACACGACTGAGCAACTTCACTTTCACTTTTCACTTTCATGCATTGGAGAAGGAAATGGCAACCCACTCCAGTGTTCTTGCCTGGAGAATCCCAGGGATGGGGGAGCCTGGTGGGCTGCCGTCTCTGGGGTCGCACAGAGTCAGACACGACTAAAGTGACTTAGCAGCAGCAGCAGCAGACAGCATATTAAAAAGCAGAGACATTACTTTGCCAACAAAGGTCCATCTAGTCAAGGCTATGGTTTTTCCAGTAGTCATGTATAGATGTGAGAGTTGGACTGTGAAGAAAGCTGAGTGCCGAAGAATTGATGCTTTTGAACTGTGGTGTTGGAAAAGACTCTTGAGAGTCCCTTGGACTGCAAGGAGATCCAACCAGTCCATCCTAAAGGAGATCAGTCCTGGGTGTTCATTGGAGGGCCTGATGTTGAAGCTGAAACTCCAATACTTTGGCCACCTGATGCGAAGAGCTGACTCATTTGAAAAGACCCTGATGCTGGGAAAGATTGAGGGCAGGAGAAGAAGGGGATGACAGAGGATGAGATGGTTGGATGACATCACCAACACAATGGACATGGGTTTAGGTGGACTCCAGGAATTGGTGATGGACAGGGAGGCCTGGCATGCTGCGCTTCATGGGATCGCAGAGCCAGACATGACTGAGCAACCAAACTGACTGACTGAACTGATCCAGAAAAATGAAACAGCATAACCATATATTAAAAATTTAACTCAAGAAAGATTAAAGACTTAAATGCATAACATAAAACCATAAAGTTCCTGAAATTGAAAGTGTTCGTCCCCCAGTCATGTCTGACTCTTTGGGATCCCATGGACTGTAGCCCACTAGGCTCCTCTGTCCATAGAATTCTCCAGGCAAGAATACTGGAGTGGGTTGCTATTTCCTTCTCTAGGGGATCTTCCCAAGCTGGGATTGAACTCGAGTCTCCCACATTGCAGGCAGACTCTTACTGACTGAGCCACCAGGGAAGACCATAAATAAAAGTGAAAGTTGTTCAGTTGTGTCTGACTCTTTGGACCCCATGGACTGTATAGTCCATGGAATTCTCTAGGTCAGAATACTAGAGTGGGTAGTCTTTCCCTTCTCCAGGAGAATCTTCCAAACCCAGGGATCAAACCCAGGTCTCCTGGTTTACAAGCAGATTCTTTACCAGCTGAGCAAACAGGGAAGCCCAAAAAAGCTCCTAGAAGAAAATTAAGGAGAAAGTCTTTGTGACCTTAGGTTAGGTAAAGACTTCCTAGATATGGCAACAAAAGCATGACCAAAAAAGAAGAAAATTGGTAAACTGAATTTCACCATAATTAAAAACTTGTGCTCTGCAAGAGACACTTCAGCAAATAAAAAGACAATCTAATTGAATCATTGTGATACACCATATAACAAAGAATAAAAACTGTATGACCATCTCAATAGACACACAAAAAAGCTGAGTTCAAATTCAATACCCATTTAAGATTAAAAACAAAAGAGAGAGAGAGAGACCCTCCTGAAAGTGGGCATAGAGGGAACCTGTGCTGTGCTGTGCTTAGTTGCTCAGTCATGTCCAACTCTTTGCGACCTCATGAATTGTAGCCCTCCAGGCTCCTCGGTCCATGGGATTCTCCAGGCAAGAATACTGGAGCGGGTTGCCATGTCCTCCTCCAGGGGATCTTCCAAACCCAGGGATCAAACCCAGGCCTCCCACATTGCAGGTGGATTCTTTACTGTCTGAGCCACCAGGGAAGCCCATAGATGGGCTTCAACATATCTACTTCAACATAATAAAGGCCATATATGACAAACCCACAGCTAACATCATACTCAACCATCAAAAGCTTATTCCCCTAAGATCAGGAATAAGACAAGGATGTCTTATTACTCTTAGCACTTTTATTCAACATAGTTTTAGAATTCTATGGCAAAACAGAGAAAAAAAGGAATACAAACTGGAAAAGAAGTTAAACTGTCACTGTTTGCAGATGTGGTTTAGTCACTAAGTCATGTCTGACACTTGCGACCCCATGGACTGTAGCCTGCCAAGCTCCTCTGTCCATGGATTCTCCAGGCAAGAATACTGGAGTGGGTTGCCATTTCCTTCTCCAGGACATCTTCCTGACCCAGGAATAGAACTTGGGTTGCCTGCATTGCAGGCAGATTCATTACCAACTGAGCTACAAGGGAAGATTATTTGCAGATGACATGATACTATACATAGAAAATCCTAAAGATGCTACCAGATAACTTAAGAGTTCATCAATGAATTTGGTAAAGTTGCAGGATATGAAATTAATACACAGAAATCTCTCGCATTTCTCTATACTAACAATGAAATATCAGAATGAGAAATTAAATAAACAATCCCATTTTCCATCACATGAAAAAGAATAAAATACCTATGAATAAATCTACCTAAGGAGGCAAAACACTCATACACCAAAAACTATGAGGCTGATGAAAGAAACTGAAGATGACACAGTTGGAAAGATATACCATGTTCTAGGATTGGAAGAATCAGTATTGTCAGAATCACTATACTACCCAACGATCTACAGATTCAGTGCAATCCTTATCAGATTGCCAGTGACATTTTTCACAAATCTAGGAAAAAAATCTTAAAATTTGTGTGGAAACACAAAAGACCCTGAGTAGCCAAAGCAATCTTGAGAAAGAAAAATGGAGCTTGAGGAAATCAGACTCCCTAACTTCAGTCTGTACTACAGTCATCAAGACAGTATGTTACTGACACAAAAGCAGAAATATAGATCAATGGAATAGGATTGAAATTCCAGAGATAAACTCACCCACCTATGTTCACCTAATCTATGACAAAGGAGGCAAGAATACACAATGGAGAAAAGACAGTCTCTTCAATAAGTGGGGAAAACTAGATAGTTACATGTGAAAGAATGAAATTAGAATACTTCCTAATACCATACACAAAAATAAACTCAAAAATTGATTAAAGACCTATATGTAACACTTGATACTATAAAACTCTTAGAGGAAAACATAGGCAGAATCCTCTGACATAAGTTGCAGCAAGATTTTTTGAGCCACCAGAGAGTAATGAAAATAAAAACAAAAACAAACAACTGGGGCCAAACTAAACTTAGAGGTTTTGTACAGCAAATAAAACCATAATCAGAAATAATAACACCCAGAATGAGAGAAAATATTTGCAGACAAAGTGACCAACAAGGAATTAACCTCCAAAATATACAAACAGCTCATTCAGCTCAATTAAAAAAGCAATCCCAAAATAGGCAGATCTTAATAGACATTTCTCCAAAGAAGACATGGCTGGATGGCCATGAAGCACATGAAAAGATGCTCAACATCACTGATTGTTAGAGAAATACAAATCAAAAGTACAACGAGGTATCATCTCACATCAGTTAAAATGGCCATTATCACAAAATCTGCAAACAATGAATGCTGGCGAGGGTGTGGAAAAAAAGGAATCCTCCTACACTGTTAGTGGGAATGTAAATTGGTAAAGCCACTATGGAGAACAGTATGGAGGTTCCTTAAAAAACTAAAAATAGAGCTATCATATGACCTAGCAATCCCATCCCTGGGCTGATACCCAGAGAAAACCATAATTTGAAAAGATACACACACCTCAATGTTCATTGCAGCACTATTTACAATAGCCAGGACATGAAAGTAACTTAAATGTCCATCGACAGCAGAATGGATAAAGAAGATGTGGTCCATACATACAATGGAATATTATTCAGCCATAAAAAGAATGAAATGTCATTTGCAGCATCGTAGATGGACCTAGAGATTGTTATAGTGAGTGAAGTAAGTCAGACAGATAAATACAAGTATCAAGATATCATTTTTGTGTGGAATCTTAAAAAAATGATGCAAATGAACCTATTCACAAAACAGAAATAGAGTCACAGGTGTAGAAAACAAACATGGTTCCCAGGAGGAAATGGGGAGGATAAATAGGGAGATTGGGATTGACATAAACACACCACTAAATATAAAATAGATAATAAGGACCTACTGCATAGCACAGGGAACTCTATTCAGCCCTCTCTAATGACCTATATGGGAAAAGAAGCTAAAAAAGAGTGGATATATGTATAACTGATTCACTTAGCTATGCGCCTGAAACACAATAGTGTAAAACAACTATACTCCAATAAAATCTTTTTAAAAAATAGCCTACTGACTTTACTCACTCACTGACTTTACCTCCCCCTCCCAAAATAAAAACATGTTCACACTAAAACCTATTTGCAAATGTTTATAACAGCTTTACTACAATCACTAAAAACTAGGAAAAAGCAAATGTCTTTCAACAGGTGACTGGATAAACAGACCGTGATACATCAATAAAATAGAATACAATTCTGCAACAAAAAGTATGTATTTTACTGATACACACAACAACATAAATAAATCTCCAAAAAATGATTGATGCTAAATGGGGGGAAAAAGCCAGACTGAAAAGGCTACATATTGTCTGATTCCATTTCTCTGATTTTCTGGAAAAGTTGAAACTATAGGAACAGAGAACACAGTGGTTGCTAGGGGTTGATGATGGAGGAAGAATTAATACATGAGCTGTATAAGGAATTGTTGGATGATGAAACCATTCTGTATCTTGGTTGTATTGGTAATGATATGACTGCATACATTTGTGAAAACTCAGAAATATATACTAAATAGAATGAATATTAATATATGCACTGCTGCTGCTAAGTCACTTCAGTCGTGTCCGACTCTGTGCGACCTCAGAGACGGCAGCCCACCAGGGTCCCCCGTCCCTGTGATTCTCCAGGTAAGAACACTGGAGCGGGTTGCCATTTCCTTCTCCAACGCATGAAAGTGAAAAGTGAAAGTGAAGTTGCTCAGTTGTGTCCAACTCTTAGTGACCCCATGGACTGCAGCCTACCAGGCTCCTCCACCCTTGGGATTTTCCAGGCAAGAGTAATATATGCACATATAAATAAAATAGGAGAAAAGTAAGTGGATACAAGTATCTTTGAGTGTCTTCAATATTAGAAAGAAACATCACTGGGATTTGAACGAGCTTTATGAAATAAAATGAGCTGGTTTGAATACATTGTCTTTAAAGTCCATTTTAGTTCTGAAATTCAATTATTCTATAATTTGATATTGTATAGATACCTCCTCACCACATAGGAGGACAAATAAAGGAGATCAATTTTATTTTTAGTGATAATGATAATGGAGGTGACATATTCTCTCTTAGGTCCAAGTCTTTATTATTCAGAGCAGCATAGAACCTGCACAGTCATATGCTAAATATGGAATAGAGCAAGACACTCCTCCACATTTTTAAGTCTTTCTATAGAGTTTTTCCAATAGTTTTTATTTAAGAATTTGATTCTTTTATCTAGATAAATATAATTTAGAAAAGCTATCTTTTTTCTGGGTAAGCATTATGTTAGTCTTAGATTCCTATATAATATTTTTGAAATACTGGTGTAGAGATAAATTAGACCAAACATAGCTTTTACTAGTCCTTGACAAGTTAACTTCAATAAGAACTCAGTAATAAAGTACAAGAAAGCATTTAATCTACTTATAAGCCACTTTATTATTTTATTTAAGATATTTACGCAGTTTTGACATTAATATTCAGAGGATATGCTGAAGAGTTCTCAGAAGTAAATTTACCTAACTATGTAAGTGAGCTGTGAACCAAAGAGAACTTTCAGAGACTCAGAATAACGCCAATCTTGATGATTATCTAGTTCAAACACTTCAATTTACAGACCAGAAAACTAGATACCAGGGAAGGAAAATGACTGGTTTGTCAAGCTTATATGCCTTACACACTGATGGAGCCAGAACTTTAGAAATCAAATCAGACAGACCAGCACTTGCAAATTTTAACAGCTCAACATAGAAATCTCAAGATAGCGTCAATTAAATTGACCAAGGCAGTTTGAAATTATTAGTCTTAAATTTTTGATTTTAGAGTCAAATCACCAACAGTATTTAATAACTGCCCTTTTTCATAGTCATAAAAATAAATCAGACAAAAAGCACTCAGAACTTTAATGATCACATTAAAATGATCAAAAATAAGATTTTTTGTGAACTTATTTCACTTTAACTCTTGTTTCATCCACTTACCACAAATTTTCATCTGGTAATCTAGCAGGTAATTAAAGTTATATATGCAATTTTGTACTCTTTAATTTCAGTGCCCCTTCAACTTCTCTGAACTGCCTCAGTCATATGATGGAGATAATAATTCCTACATATGGAGGTCAGAGATTAATAGCCTCAGTTGTATTCATGCTGAAGGTCAGTTCTTGTCTGAATACATCTGTAGAATCTACCAAATAACCTCAAATACAAAGGAAGGAAGTTTTTCAAACACAGAATGACTCCTTGTGCCTGGTCTAAGGACAGGGTTGAAGAGACAGCACCGAGCGTCTGCTAGTAGGCTGACAGGTCACGCCAGCATCTGAGGCAAAGCTCTAATAAAGAGAAGGTTAAAAAGTGAGTGATTTCCCCCAATCTCTGCTATTACATTGAGAGTTTAGATGATTCTAATTTGAAACCCAATAGAACAAAACAAGGATAAAAGGGACTTTCATAATCCTTTTTAAAAGCTGCTTATAATTTCATCATGTGAAAATTACACAATATAAATAAAAGATGTGTTGTAGTTCCTCTCATTTCCAACACCCTTCTAGCCTGCCTCTATCCCTACTTGTTCCAAGTTCATTTCTTGAGGAAACCGTGATTAACAGTTTGTTGTATAACTTTAGACACACACACACAGTTTTGTATCGAGGTCATGCTATGCTATTGAACTGAAATTGCTAAAAACATACCATAGTCATGTTTTCAGGTCAGTATTTATTCTTAATAGTTCCTAGTATTTCATAAGTTTTTCCACCATTTATCTATTGATAGACACATGGGTCATTTCCAATTTCTTAATGAAAGGTTCTGGCTAAGGAGAAGGTTCCTAAAGTTTCCTAACAAGGTTCCAGCTCAGGAAGAAGAATTAGAGAAGCCCCTTCCACTCTAGTACTCTTGCCTGGAAAATCCCACGGATGGAGGAGCCTGGTAGGCTGCAGTTCACGGGGTCGCTAAGAGTCAGACACGACTGAGCGACTTCACTTTCACGCATTAGAGGAGGAAATGGCAACCCACTCCAGTGTTCTTGCCTGGAGAATCCCAGGGACAGGGGAGCCTGGTGGGCTGCCGTCTCTGGGGTTGCACAGAGTCGGACATGACTGAAGCGACTTAGCAGCTTCCTGAAAGAGGGTTTTTGAAATCACACACAAAATACTCATGAAATGAACAAATGGTAAGGAGGGATTCAAGGAAGGCTGAAATTATAGTCAAACCAAATCTAACTCTACCTCAAGCTTTGTTGTGAGTAATAAGATTACACATATAAAGCATCTAGTGCTACGTTTGGCCACATTAGAAGTTCAGTAAACATCAGTTTCCTTCCTACAGTTCTTTAAGTGCCTGTGTATGACAGCCCACTGTGTGGATAAATTCCTGAGTTTGAGGCTGGAGGGGATTGAAACATCCCGGTACCATCCTGGAAACCAGTGATCACCAACAGATAACAAGTGTCCCAAGGCAAGTGCCTTCTTTCCACACAACCTCAGGGTGGTGATCTTGCCGTCCTGCGGAGTGCTCCAACATGCCCAACAGAGATGGACAAACGTAGCCTTTGTCTCAAGTCTGTTTCTCAAGATTGCCATTTTTTTTAAAAGTATATTTCAAAAACAGCTTTTATTTATACTTTAATTTTAATTAGAGTATAGCTGATTTACAATGTTGTGTTGTTTTCAGGTGTACAGCAAAGTCAATCAGTTTTATATATAGAGAGAGAGATATATATATACACACACACATCCGCCCTTTGAAAAGATTCTCCTATAGGCCATTGTTGGTCAGTCACTAAGTCATTTCCAACTTTTGCAACCCCATGGACGATAGCCTGCCAGGCTCCTCTGCCCTGGGATTTCCCAGGCAAGAATACTGGAGTGGGTTTCTATTTCCCTCTCCAGGGGATCTTCCCAGCCCAGGAATTGAACCCATGTCTCCTGCATTGGCAGGGGGAATCTTTACCCCTGAGCCACCAGGAAAGCCCTATAGGCTATTACAGAGTATTGAGTAGAGTTCCTTATGCTCTACAGCAGATTCTTCTTAGCTATCTACTTTATATATAGTATTAATAGTGTGTATATGTCAAGGATTTCCATTTTGATGCCCCAAGCACCACCGTCTCTTTATATTTGTTACCCAAGGGACCTTGGGCCACCATACCAGGAGGATTCCTAGGAACTTTGCCTGTTATTTTAGAGCTCTGAAAACAATCGTTGCTGTATATATATAGACTTGTGAAGTTCTTCTATAGAGAATAAATTGTCTCTAAATGTTTCCCCAAAAATGTATTGATATGTTGCTTTTATGTTTATGATATCTCTCATCTCACTTAGTATAATTGGTTTCTTTCCTGCTTCCTGCATTAGACTATAAAATCCTTACTGGCAGAGACCTTCTGTACTCTTCACCCCTGAACTGCAAGGGACTTTAATCAAACCTACCGAACCATGTATCTGAAAGAACATGGGGTAGAGAATCAGAACTGGGTGTTACTCCTAACTCTGTTAATAACTTGAATCTGATCTCAGAAAAGTCTCACCCCCTGTCTGGATCTCAGTTTTCCTCATCTTTAAAACATCTTTACAGTAAAGGAACGGAATGGATCAAATGTCCTTTACAGTCCCTTCAAGCTCTAACATTTGATACTCACAACTGATATCTGTCACCAGGAATCATGATAGCAAAACAGAAAAATGCTTACTACCTTAATATAGATTGTCACTACAATGTACATTTTAATTAGTAAAAATGAGTTTCATTTAACTTATCTTATTTGTACCTGTATATTTCCTAAATTCACATCAGCTACACAGAAATTATTCCTCAGAGCGGGCTTTGACAAATGGCTTTGCAAAGGGTACCACTTATCAGTTGACTTTCATTATTTTCTTTTTCAAATGGTGCCTTTTCTTGACCTTCCCCTTAATGCTAGCTGTTTCTCTACTCTTACCTTGGCTAGTTATTCTACGATCACTTCAGAGTATTACAACTATCACTAAGATTAAGTACACTAAGAACTACTAGCAGTACTTTTTAATAATAATTGAGATAATAAATATGTATATAATGCTTTAAACTTAATCACAGTCTTTCACACATATCTCATTTGAATCTTAGAAGAAGTATGTCAGAGGGATATAGTAGATAATACTACTTTCTTGATTTTACTGCCTAAAACCCTCAGCTAGAGACACTGGATAAATCACCCAAGTTGCAAAGCTAATAACAAGTGTCACTGCAGCAAGTAGCAGTAGTGTTAGTTGCTCAGTCGTGTCTGACTCTTTGAGACCCCAGCCCACCAGGCTCCTCCATCCATGAAATTTTCCAGGCAAGAATACTGGAGTGGGTTGCCATTTCCTTCTCCAGGGGATCTTCCCGACCCAGGGATTGAACCTGGGTCTCCCGCATTGCAGGCAGACGCTTTACTGTCTGAGCCACCAGGGAAGCCAACAATGAGTTACTCCTTCCCTATCAGTGGCAGTTAAACAGAGTTGGATCGTTAAAGAAAATTCACAGGATCCAAATGACAAAGCTTAAGCAGGCGAAAGACACAGTAGTAGCACAGGATCAACAGTACAACCACAGGATCTCACAGAAAGGGGCCTGGGGAGGCCAGGTGCAGGCTCTCAGTGTCCTCGCTCAGGCTGCGGCCGGATGAACTTTCCCTCTCTAGTGACAAATGCACACAGCAACTTTGAAAAACCTCAGTTGAGACTATTGTCATGTTGCTAATCACTTGGACATAATCCTGCTATGTACTAGCTCAACACCAGAGCCAGAATTCTGAAGAGCTCAGTAAAACCAGGTACAAATACACATACACACACACACACTTTTCTCCAGATTCAGATTACATACATTAAATGTGCACAGTTTTTAATGTCAATCATATCTCAATAAAATGGCTTAAAAATTTTTTTAAAAGACTAATGCCACTATCAAGCTTAAGCAGTACCTACAGCTGCCACTAGTCAGTACCAGCAAGCCAAACATGCATGCAGGGGCGGAAACAAAATGAAGAGAAACAAGAAAAGAAAAGGATGAATGGATACAAACAAAAGTAGTTCAATATTTCCTAATTATTTATAAGAGCCATATATGAGAGAATCAGTCTGGTAGGGGAGGAGGAAATATGTGTCCTCTGATTTCACATTATGCTATATCCCCACACATCCTCCTAATTTAAACTTTTAAAGCTCTCAATTCAATGTCTCAGTATCCCTGAAGGAGAAATATCACATATGCAGTCACCAGGCAAATGAGAGACATTAAAAATGAGAGCAGATGAAATCACCAATATACATTTCTAAATACAAGTCACTGTTCTATTGATTCTACCACTGTACAAACTTTAACTTGGGTCTCACTCCAACTCTATCGCATTTGTGTAAGTCAAGCTTGAAAAGCAGATATTATTTACCACTCCTTCCCTTGTTCAGTGAAGGAGGTTGAGGCTCAGAGAATGAAGTTGCCCACAGTCATAGCACTAGCAGAGCTGGAATTCAAATCCTGATCTAACTTCAAAGCCTTTTCTCTTTAAACCATAAAACTGGGAGATAGGGTTCCTGAATCGTTACTAAATTTATGTAAGATTTCCTTGGAGAAGGAGGAAAAGGAAATTATAAATATAAACAGTGATTATTATGTTTATCTATTCCTTTGCACAGTCAGGAACCCTGCTAACACATTTACAACCACCATCTAGGGAACTGCTTTTGGTTGCCTTCTGGCATCATTTTTCTCCGCCTTTTCCTGGAACAAGATTCACATTTTTCTTTGAGGAATTGCCTCTCCTAGAGTCTTCACGTGGTGGTTAATGTGGGTTTGACACCACCCTCAGCTCTGGAAGTGACCCTTATGTCTATCATCCCACCCCTTTTGCCCAGTGATTGTTTAGAGTGTACTCATGAGCTAATTCTGGCCTTTGAGACATAGGAGACTTTTGCTGAGGGCTTCTTGGAAAGAAGGTTCTTCCTCCTTCCATGGAAATTACCAGAAGAGAACTCTCTTCTTTTAGATAGTGGGATATGAGGGTGTAAGGTCTAAAACTGCCATGACCATTGTTGCTTCCCTGAAGTGGGACAGTCTGAGGGCATAACTGATGCAAGAAGGAAGACGCAGCAAGAGACTTGTAAAGAAATCCAGCTAGAGGCCCAATGAAATTGTGAGTAGCTGGATCAAACCACACCTGAAGCTAGGCCTACTTCAAAACTTTATTTCCCTTAAACTATCTTGAGTTTTCTACTATTCATAATCAAAGGCATCTTAACTGATTCATATAAGCACTAGCATTTATCCCTGTTTTAAGAAAAAGAAAATGAGGACTTAAAAATATTGCCCAATATTATACCATTTGTAAGAAAAATTTGAGCTTTCTGGCCCCCAAGCCCTGGGGGGTGGGGGCAGGTGGGGGGGCCATGCAGGGAGTTCCCCAATGGCTCAGCAGGTAAAGAATCCTCCTGCAACACAAGAGACATGGGTTCAATCCCTGGGCCGGGAAGATCCCCTGGAGAAGGAAATAGCAACCCACTCTAGGATTCTTGCCTGGAAAACCCCATGGACAGAGGATTTTGGTGGGCTGCAGCCCAAGGGTCACAAAGGGTCAAACACAACTAAGCATGCAGGCATGGCATGGCCCCCAAGCCTTAGCTGTGGATTACAAATTACAACTTTCACATGCCAACATCCCAAAGAAGGGAAATGCCTCCTTCCCTTTGGCTTTAGCTAGGAGCTGCTGTTTAGCCCTTCTCTTTTATATTCACATTTTCTATGGAACTCTTAAAGAGCCTCTTCTGATCACATATTCACCGGACTAAGATGTTACTATATTGATGATGTGAACTCCCAGATGCAAATAAGATTGTTCTATTTGATTTCAAAAGTGAACTATTAGAATGACTTCGAGTCCAGGAATCAATTATGCATCTTTACTATGGATTTCTGATTGTTTTCTATGCTTAGACCCAGTCCTTTCTGGATCTCTGGTGATAAAACAGAGTATTTGTCTAGTCATTGACATTGCCAGGCAAAGCAGAGCCAAAGGCAACGTTGTGACAGTGGCCGTGTAAACATATGGCTCATAGCAAACTTCCCAAGAGGGTAAGAGGGTGATCACAAACAAACCCACAGTATTATTGAAACACCTGCATGATACCAGTTTAGAATTCCTGTCTCCACTCACATTCTACTTAGAAAAGATTCCCAAATGTCCCTACCCCCAACTATGCTCCAATTGTTTTCTGTCCACTTAACCAAACCTATAAAATTACCCTTTGTGACAGTACAAAACAAGAAAAGCCTACGGCAGGGAAGTTCATCAAAACACCTTCCAGTGGCATCCACCAGAAAGACTTTGCAAGTATCTTCTCACAAAGTGAAACAACGGTAAGGGGTCACATACACCTCTTGGAAGCTAAAGTCTTTATTCTCTGTGGTGGAAATATTCTGTCTCACTTTTTCAAACTTGTTATTCAATTTTTTTTTCACTATCAATCTGACATTTTCTTTCTTTAAACATCTCCACCTCTATAGCTCCCTCCCTGTACATGGCCTCTGCAGTTAATAGAATTTGAAAGGTATACCCCAACAACTGGCCTTTTGATGTGGGTTTTGCTGCATGGTTTTCTTATTGACTGTTCAAAATAATTTCAGCAATTTTTTTCTATCATGATATTCGGTTTTCTGTTTGTACTTTAGATCGGTCTCCCCAGAGAGTGGCAAAACAAGATGAGTCTCTGCACTTTTCCACCCACATGACAGCCAGTCACAAGGAGAGAGAAGAGGGGGCGAGGATAGGAAACCCTGCAGAGGCATGAGTGGAGGAAGATGCAAGATAAGGCTCTAGATGACACCAACACAGCTTCTCCAGGAGGGAGAGAAATAATACCTGTTAGGGGTTTTCATATGTCTCTAAAGAGCAAATCCAAAAGTCTACAGATTAGTAACTGAACCCTCGCTTGTTGTTCAATCACTAACTGGCGTCTGACTCTTTGCAGCCCCACGGACTGCGGCATGCCATGCTTCCTTGTCCTTCACTATCTCCTAGAGCTTGCTCAAACTCCTGTCCTTCAAGTCAATGATGCTATCCCACCATCTCATCCTCTGTTGCCCCTTCTCCTCCTGCCCTCAATCTTTCCCATCACCAGGGTCTTTCCCAGTGAGTCGACTCTTTGCATCAGGTGGCCAAAGTATTGGAGCTTCAGCTTCAATATCAGTCCTTCCAATGAATATTCAGAGTTGATTCCCTTTAGAATTGACTGGTTTGATCTCCTTACTGTCCAAGGGAGTCTCAAGTCTTCTCCAGCACCACAGTTTAAAAGCATCAACTTTCACATCCATACATGACTACTGGAAAAACCATAGCTTTCCTACTGAGTGATACTCTATAAGAATAGTTATTACAGTCTACTAAGTTCAACTGTTGAATTACGGACAAGTCAGTTGACTTTGTTACTTTCATGACAAACACTGGATTGAGAACATGTCTGCCATATGACCATCAGGACTGTTCTGATTCCACCTCTTTCCAGAGCCCTACTCTGCTGAAGGAACAACTGGATTACATTTTAGACCCACTGGCCAGGTGTCTCACTGGAGACACATAGAAGAGTCCTTAAGGAGAGGTCACTGCTGAGCCCCTAAGCCCCTAGATGAGCTGTGGTTCATGGACACAGACCTCAAGTAGAAGAGCAAGATAAGTGTAGACTCCTTCTTAGAATCAGTGTCAATGCTATGAGCAACTTTGAAAGTCACTTAGTACAAAGCCCTTATTTTCAAGTTAAAGAAATGAAGACCCAGAGGTTAAAGTTACATGCCTAAAATAAAATCTGAAGGTTTGGAAGAGAACTTAAGGTCAACTGATCAAACCTTCCTTGTTGAAGTCTATTCTATAGTATAACTTAATTGCTGTCCTGTCTGTGCTTGTATACCCTCAGTGTTGAGATCTTACTATACCTCAAAGCAAAATGTTCTGTGTATGGAGAATTGGTTAAAAAAAATTCTTCCTTGGACTTTCCTGGTGGTACAGTGGATGAGAATCTGCCTGCCAATGCAGGGGACACAGATTTGGTCCCTGATCTGGGAAGATTCCACATGCTGTGGGGCAACTAAACCCATGTGCCATGGCTGCTGAGCCTGTGCTCTTAGAGCCCGTGAACCACGACTACTGAGCCTGTGTGCTGTAACTACTGAAGCTTGTGTACCCTAGAGCCTGTGCTCAGTGACAAAAGATGCCACCACAATGAGAAGCCCTCACACCCCAACGAAGAGTAGACCCCCGGTCACAATTAGAGAAAGCCCATGCAAAGCAATGAAGACCCAGCACAGCCAAAAATAAATAAATCTTTAAAAAAAAAAAACACACACACACACAAAACCTCTTCCTTACACTGAAAAGAAATCTGACTCCTTGCAACTCCTCCCCACCTCTCCACCCATAGCAAGGCCCCATGGGCCTTAGTTTTTTGTCTGGATTCACATAAGGAGCAAAATTAAACCTTCTTACATTACAGTCCTTTAGTTACTTGAAGATGCCTATGATGTCTATTACTCTATTCTTCTCCAGGATATACACCTTAGTTCTTTTAAACTCTCTAATAAGGGTTCCAAATCTCATATGTCCTGATCATTTTACATTGGATGTGCCAGTTTGTCCAGGACACTCCTACAGGGGACTTACTGAAATAAACGTAAGCTCCAAGTACAATCTAGTGCAGAAAGGAGAAGATCACTTCCCTTGTTCTGGTCAACAGAGCAGTCCCTGGGACCACATTTAGGTCAGCAATATACAAATGCTCTTTCTAACTTCCCTCTACAGCCTTCTCCCTAAAAAGGATAAAATATCTAAATGTTATTATCCACTGAACTAAAATCCAGCTGTCCTTAGTAAGCTTTCAATTCTAGACCAACCAAATCCAGATCAGCAGAGCAGAAATGGCAGTCTACGATGATTGTAAGAAAAAAGGGGGAGCCAGTCAACAGCCAGTTAAGACAGACTCTTGTCAGCTTTGCATGGTTAAAAGTTTCTCCTATTAGGCAATTGATAAATGAAGGAATTTATCAAAGAAACCTTGGGCATCATGAAATAAAAACAGCAACTAGGAGTGATATTAGCAACTTCTAGGATTTATTAAAATATGAACCCATACCATCTATGCTGCATTATTGAGGCAAAAGTCTGTGTAAGAGGATGGGTGTTGATAGGCTTCTCAAAGTCTCTTCCAGCCAGTTTACAAATGTTAAATCACTAAGTCACACTTCAAGACACTATACTTTGAAGTGATGCTATAACATTAAGTCCCCCAAATGACAAAAATTTACAGGATAACGTGAAATTGACTAATTCTTAGGACAAAGAGTCTAACCTATAAAAATATGAAAGCAAACCATTCAGATGATTGACAGAAAGACAGTATCATTCCGAAATAGATGATTTCTCCAGGACTTAGGCTACTTAGGCCTCATCCCCTTAAATCCCAATGGTCCTAAGAAAACGGTCAGTGTCTGAGTTAAATGCTCTATTGGGAGTTTTTAAATTGTTGAAATGTCAAATGAAATGATCTTCATGTGACAAATTCATACCATGTGTCTAAAAGATAACCTGAATGGTGGTGAAAAAATTCAGCCCTGTGTGTTTTTAAATGCTCACTTTGTAGGTAAAAGGAAGACCAAAGAGGAACTCTAAAGTCATCATTATTTTCACTTCAAAAATAAAAGTTTCAAAGTCTACCCTTGTGTTTTTAAATTTTTTATTTCATTTATTTCTAGGGGAAGGTTTATAGTTTACTTCTAGCCCATGAATTTCATTGTATGTTCAAGTAGAGTCATATCTATTATGTTTTACTTTCATATTTATATTTAAGAAGTTTCATTTCTGATCATGGTGTATAGAATACGACTAGAGAGACGACTGAATAGGGAAGGATCTTCATGTGTAATTTGGTGTGACCTGGGAATTAATGGAAGTATCATGAACTAAAAAATAGTATGGAAAACTGCACTAGAAAATATCTAGGTAAGTGAGACTGCTTTGGACTGCCTAACTCCAGCTTTACAGTATGTCCTCATAAGATGGAAAAAATGGATTTTTACAATGGCCAAAGTAATTTTTGCTCACAAAAAAAAGTGATACCATAGAGAACTTGCTTTTGAAAGTCAATATAACTTATTTGGGAATTGCTTTTATAATTCTTTTTCTCTGGATAATATAAATGTATTTGAATATATAGATTCTACATCTACTTCCTGTCATCTAAGAATGATCAGCATATACTCATGGGTAAAAATCTCTCCCCCAGCCCAACACACTTCCATACTCAGGACCAGCAGGAGAACTTGCTTCTACCCCTTCTCTATTTTATTTGCTAAAAAGAAGGGCATGAGGTTTCTGCAAATTAACTTGAGAGTGCTGCCTATCATACTTCCTTGCTAATAATTGCCTGAAAGGAAGAAAACAGCTGTTGCTTGGCCAAATTTCTGAATTCTAGTGCAATAAGTGTACCTGTGAGTGAAAGAGCATATTTTCTTTCCTGCCTAACAAGTTGGGGAGGGGGGCGGAGGGGGATAGAATTAGATTTACTTTGCCTTAGCAAGAGTCAAGCAAATTTTGCTCTCTCATCATAGTAGTTCTCCAAATTTAAGGGCTCTGGAACCACTTGGAAAGCTAGTGAAAACGCACAGGGATATTTGACTGAGTAGGCTGTGAGATAGGCCTAGAAGACTGTACTTGAAACAAACTTCTACAGGTGGTCCTTGGTCCACACTTTAAGATATCCCATTCTAGAAACCCCACCACTCAATAGGTATACACTAAAGAGCTCCAACTGGTCCATGAATGATGGCTTGTTAGTGAAATATTTGGCACAAATAGAGATTACTTTCCTTTATGTCCTCCCACTCCTCCTTCTCACCACCCTTTCTGCTTTCCCCTTGGTTTCCTTCTGCTCTGTCTTTGCATTCTCAGCTGTGAATCATGGAAAAGCAGAAGAGAAGAGAAGAAAGGATAAGCAGAAGGGAAGGCCTCACTCCTCTTGACTTTCTGAGCACCAGACTGGCATTTGTTGGTGTCCTTCTTAAATTCAAGAATTTCCCTACGTCTGGTACTGATACAGTTTTCTTATCTTTCAGTTCCATGATTTATCCTTGCTTTTTCTTTGGCTAAAAGCTCTCTAATATCCACAAGCCAATAAATTGAGAGGTGAAACGAAATTCCATCTGACACATTTATTACTTGTTAGCAGCTTGGAGAAAGATTTACTGAAAGAACTGAAGCTTGAGAATAAAAATATCAAGAAAAAGATTTATTCACTCATTCTTTCACTTATTCTTAACATCCATATTTTTTTTTTTTTTTGGCCAGGGCATAAGAAAATTAAATAGTTTTCATTATTGTTAAAGGATTGTTCAAGAAATAATTAAAAATAAATAAATCAAATCAAATAGAAGACTAAGAAATGTTTTTATAACATCAACTTTGTTTCTCATAATCTAAAGCTGATGGATCTCCCTTTATTTATAAAGAACATCTTTCCTTAATTCACTCAAGCAATCTTGGATCAACTCATTAAGCTCCTGACCAAAACAAATGAAGATGAGTTACTTTCAGTTCAGTTCAGTTCATTTCAGTCGCTCAGTCGTGTCCAACTCTTTGCAACCCCATGAATCGCAGCACGCCAGGCCTCCCTGTCCATCACCAACTCCCGGAGTTCACTCAGACTCACATCCATCGAGTCAGTGATGCCATCCAGCCATCTCATCCTCTGTCATCTTCAATTCCTCTAAATCAGCAATTCCCAACCTTTCTTGACACCAGGCACTGGTTTTACGGATGACCATTTTTCCATGGATAGAGGGGGATGGTTTCAGGATGATTTGAATGCATTACATTTGTTATGCACTTTATTTCTAACCTAATGCCACTGCTGATTTGACAGGAGATACCTGTCCACAGCTTCAAGGTTAGGGACCCCAGCTCCAAATCATTGGTCATTAACATCATATTCATAGATCCCAAGGAGCCCATTGATAGAATAGAGAGGAATTCCTGAATCTGAATGGGGAAAACAAAAACGCATCTTGATTTTTCATTAACTTTAAACTGGTATTTAACACATCTTCTTTTATGATTGTAGGAAATAAATCACAGTAATATCAGCCATATCTGTAGCTATCAGAGATCACTGATATTTTCCTTAACACATTAACAGTTGTACAAACATTAAAACAGTGTTTACATTTATCCCTATGTTAACCTATAATACTTTGCAGACATGCTGATATCTTAATATGTTAACATATTAATATATCACAAATTTTCAAATATATCAATATCCATACTTCAATACAACTAATTTCATTGTAATTCTGTGTTGTTTCATATCTATAAAATGGTGTTTTAAAGAGAGGTCCATAGTGTAAGAAAGTTAAAGAACTCCAGCAATAAATTCTCAGTATTCTAATTCTGTGTCAAATAATGTTTAAATAAGACATATTAGCTTAGGACTCCATACAAACTCCTTAAGTTTGTATAATTCAAAGGCATAATATTATGCCTTTGAATTTTGAAGGATCATGAATGTGAGAGAAAATTACTCATAGGATATTTCTGCAGACATGTCCATTTCTTTATTAGCCTTTACAAGACTAAGTTAATTTCTCTTGGGAATTCAATACCAAAAAAAAAAAAAAAAAAACCCTCTAAATGGATTTTTATGATTCCCTTTATCAAATAACAAGGACCATGTCTGTTTTTTTAGTTATTGTTTTCCTAAGGCTACTAAGATCAGAGCTAAATCTAGTACCTGATTTTCCAACAATATCATATCAGTTTTGATGTAAAATTGTCTGTCTTCCCTTAAAATAGTTTGTTAAACCATTTTAGCTGGCCTATGCTATAATTTGGAAAAGATCCTGATGCTGGGAAAGACTGAAGGCAGGAGAAGGGGACGACAGAGGATAAGATGATTCGATGGCATCACCGACTCAATAGACATGAGTTTGAGCAAGCTCCGGAAGTTGGTGATGGACAGGGAAGCCCGGCATGCTGCAGTCCATGGGGTCGCAGAGAGTAGGACACGACTTGGCGACTGAACAACAACAAATGCTATAACTTTTAACAACTTAGAGTTGTTAAAACTTTAATTATAAGTTGACATAAAACATTTTTTGAAGTAGGAAAAGTGAGAAAGATGAACAAGTTTTTCTTAACAGTTTTGAAGAAATATTTTAAGTCCTTCCATCTAGATATTTTCTGAGTTCTTTCCTATCCTGGAGAAAAGAAATATATATTTTTTAATATGGTATTTACTTCCCCCATTTACTTTCTAGACACTTTCTGAGTCAGTGCTCATGAGCTCTGCAACCCTTAATCATCTGCCAGAAACAAAGGAGCTTCTGCATGGGATGATATAAGTTGTTATGTTACAGGGCCTCAGCAGGCCATGCCCACCACAGAAAAATTCCACCAGTCTTGATAGAAATAAACTGCCCCCAAGACATTCCAGTGATTCAATTCTCCCACTTTAATGAGCTGTTATGCAAATATTCATGAACTGCAGAAGGACTTTGCCTTATACAGAGTTACACAGGAAACCAGCATCTGATTTTTTAAATCCATGTAATTGCCACCCACCCACTACAGTATTTCTCCTTCTCCCAGCCTCACTCCCATCCTCCCCACAGCCCAGGTTCACTCACCTGTTCATGGAACACCCTCAGGACTTTACAAGTTTCCAGGAAACAAAATATATATCAAAGAAATAAAGGTTCTGAGACAGAAGTGTGAACCCATGTGGGTCATTTCAAATTAGGAATGAGACTCCTTGAGACTTCGCTCTAAATTAGGCACCCATTGTCTCCACCCACTAAATGTCGACTTTGGCCTGACTCACTGAATTGAGAGGAAGTAATGAGTTTTCTTAGTGAGTTCCTGGTAAGGAATAAAGACAGCTCCAGCCGGGAGGTAGATGGGTCCCCCCAGGGAAAGCACTCCCTGTGGACAGAAACTCCAAAACATACACAGCAAGACAAGAAAGGCCAGATAAAAGATAAGAGACTGTATAATTCTCAGAGTCAAGGAAACTTCTAGGCTAGAAAGCTCTTTGGAGGTCAGAAAGGAAGCGATGCTGAGTCTTCCCATAGGCCTCTTTGCCAGAACCCATCTTGGCTGAGAGAGGTGCACACGCACACACACGGGAGGACCCTGAGATAAACCAAATACGGACTCAGAACCAAGCAAAGCAAGACAACTGGCCAAAGAAAATCTGGAGCAAATACCCCATAAAAGTGATTTAAACTGCCATGAGGCCATGACCCCAAGTTTGCTCGTGTATCTAGCCACACATACTGTACTATTTCCCCTCCTAATAAACAGTTTACTTATTTCATTACTTTCTGTCTTTGTGGGAATTCTTTTCAGCAAAGCTGAAGGGCCAAGGGCTTGCCACTGACCACTGGCCTAGTGGTTAGGACCAGGTGCTCACACTGCCATGATCCGACCTTGAACCCTGGCCAGGAACCAAATCCCTGCTTCAAGCCACTGCAAGCCAAGGCCACCAAAACCAAGCTGAGCACTATAACTTCAGTTCTGCCCTTGACCCTCTGAAGACCCTAGACATTAACTCTAGCCATCAGTTTCCCCACATGACTGAGCTCTCCTTAGAGAGTAGTCTTGACCTCTTCAGAGTAAAACCCATAACCATAACCCACAGTAGAGCTTGACATATGGAAGTAAAGGGCAGGAATGGTTTTCTGCTTATGGAGTAGTGGTCAAATGTAAAAAAAAAAAAAGAGGAAAAAGGGCAAAACAAATCAAAATACTAAGGCTGAAGCTTAATTTCAAAATTGTCCTTGCATAGTATCCTTAAAGTCTACCACAATGATTTCAGTTGTACCTTAGAGTTGTAATTTTCTATAAAAATGCCATCCTTAAATAACTGACAGATGCCTCTCAAGGCATTCAGAACACTGAGAAGGACATTAAATCCTTCAGCAAAGAGATAGTAAATAGCTACTGCATTGTCAGGCCCTGAAATAGAAATCAGGTATATTTTAATTCAATAAAACAAATGTGGACAACGTACTGGTCATTTTTTAGAAGTTTAAATATACATCTACCCTGCTGCTGCTAAGTCGCTTCAGTCGTGTCCAACTCTGTGCAACCCCAGAGACGGCAGCCCACCAGGCTCCTCTGTCCATGGGATTCTCCAGGCAATAACACTGGAGTGGGTTGCCATTTCCTCCTCCAATGTATGAAAGTGATAAGTCAAAGTGAAATCACTCAGTCGTGTCTGACTCCTAGCGACCCCATGGACTGCAGCCTACCAGGCTCCTCCGTCCATGGGATTTTCCAGGCAAGAGTACTGGAGTGGGGTGCCATTGCCTTCTCCATACATCTACCCTATGACTCAGTAATTCCACTTTTAGGTGCTTGTCCAAGAGAAACAAACACATATGAGCGTAAAAATACTTGGACAAGAATGTTCATACCAGCCTTATTCCAAAACCTGGGAACCACCCAAGTGCCATCAGCAAGACAATGGAGAATCAACTTTAGGGTATTCATACAATGGAATGTTAGTCAGCAATAAAAGGAATAAACTGATATCTACAGCAACTTGAACGAATCTCATAGGGATTGTGTTGAAAGAAAGCCAAAAATAGGTAAAAGTGAAGTAATGTAAATCAGTAAATGGTTACTTTTGGTGAAGAACTAAGGAGAAGACCATGAGGAAAACTTTCACGGATAATGAAAAAAACACCGTATCATTATGAGTGGTGGTTACATGGGTATACATAATTGTCAAAATCATACTAAACATTTAAAATCTTTCCTCCTTGTTTTATGTAATTAAATTTACAGAGAATTATTTCTTCTAGATCATCTGTCCATCTCAAAAAGAAAAGGAAATGAAAAAAAGCAGGCATAATCTTTGTGGTGCAACAGGGAAAGACTGATGCTGCCTAAGAAAATAAACAAATTGATAATTACACGAACAGAATGCAGTAATAGAAAATAATAGAGGAACCCCATTAGCATGGTTGTGGAAGGCCTTTCTGAGAGGATAGCCTAAGAGCCAAAGGATGAAAAGAAACAGCCTTGTAAAGAGCCACAGAGGAGCATTTCAAGTAGAAGAAATGGTGTGTGCAAAGGCCCGGAGGTAAGAGAGGGTGGTGGTTCAGCAACTGAAGGGGCCAGTGTGGCTGGCACTTAGTGGACATCAGGGAAGCTAGCATGAGATGAGGCTGGGGAGTAGGCAGGCACCAGAAAATATTGGTTAGAAAGGCCACGAACAAGAGTTTGGATTTTAAATTTCAGAGTACTGGGAAGTTACTGAAGGATTTAATACAGGTGAACATTGCTGAGTCATGTCCGATTCTTGCCACCCCATGGACTGTAGCCTGCCAGTCTCCTCTTGAAAAGGAAAAGTTAAGATTTTACATAAGCTCCTGCTCATTCTGCCTCTGTAATTCAGCTTGTTTCTTGCAAAGTCTGGATCACCTATGTCATGTAGTCTCAGAAAGTGGGGACTCACGATACTATGAACTGGAGCTTATCTCACTCATCCTTGTCCTGCTTTTTGCAATCACCCAGCTCCTGCAAACCCACTTAATCATGCCTGTCCATGTATAAAAACTCTGTAACCCCTTTGTTCAGGGCTCACAGATTGGCGTGTTAACTCCTCTGGGCCCGCCAGCATAATAAACCTGAGTTCTCCAACTCTCCGAGTGTGGTGCTTGGTTTCTCAAGTACTGGTTTCTGTAACACTCTCTCCAAGGGATTTCCCAGGCAAGAATACTGGAGTGGGTTGCCATTTCCTTCTCCAAGGAATTGTCCCAACTCAGGGATCGAACCTGGGCCTTCTGCATTGCCAGGTGAATTCTTTACCACTGGATCATCAGGGAAGCCCAATACAGGTAGAAAGGGTGATTTATTTTTTTAACTATCACTCTGGTTGCTGGACTGAAAATGGAGAAACACACGAACTATGTAAACCAATTTCTCTTAAAAGCTATTAAGCTTTTTCAGAATGAATTTAGTTTTTCAATTACATAAAGCTATTTTATTCTATCATATTCACCTTCAGGGCTTGGGTGTCAAGTGTAAAAGAAGCATAGTTCTCTACTCTGTGAAACCGATTTGTCTTTTTCTGATTATTCAATTTTATCCTTCAGCCCGAAGAGAAAAGTATTTAAATACTCTTGACTACAGAATGAAGCTTGTCTGGTAGGAAAATGCAGCCTCAACTGTTGCTGGTTGAAACTTCAGGAGGGGGAGCAACAAAGAGCAAATTCACATGAAGAAGTTATCCCAATCAGCCAGTCCCAGCTGCTAAATCAATGAGTGTGCATGTGGGGAGAGGCATGAACTTACTTTAAAGCCAGGTTACACTCTCAAGTATTCTGCAGCTATCTTTTTTTTTTAAAGCCTAGGTTAGCAGAAAAGAAAAAAGCAGTGCTCTTATCTCTTCTCCCCTGTACCTCATCCTCCAACCTCATCAAGAGGACACAGCCCAACCTACAAAACTAACATGGAAAACAGCCATCAGACCTGCAGCTAAGAAGCCCGAGACACAGTTACTTTATTCACCAAGGACTCTGCAAACACACTCAGGTTTTCTGACGATGCACTGCTTGGAACAATGAATAAGATTCCACCCCTGTGGGGTTGCCTGACTAAACAAAAAGTAAAAGTTGACAAATAGAGGGAAAGAGTGACGCGCTCAGGTAGCTTCTATCTTGAGTGGAAATCAATGCTCAGCAAACCGTGAGGTGGGAAAATACTACCTAATGGGAGCGATCAAAAGAAAAAGCTTCAGCTGTTCAGCTTGTTTTCAGCCTGTCAGCTGAAGCAGGTGTCTTCTCTCAAAAATCCGCAGAGCAGGGAATACCCATGGTGACCCCCGCCTCTTCCTCCCACTCGGAGAGAGAATTCTGACTTGAGAAGAAACAGATTTCTCCAGTATCTTTAAAGCACTGAAATTTAAAACAAAAAAATGAAACACACACAGGTGAAAAGAACAATGAGGCAGTCTAATCGCGTTACAAGCAGGAAAAAAAAAAAAAAAAAAAAAACAGGCAAGTCAGGGAAAATGAGCTCTAATTATTAAAGCACATTTGGAACCTGATGCCAGCACCTGATTCTGGCTGGGAATACTTTTCCAGTAAGCCACCAACCAAAGATCTTCATTTTCTCAATTATGACATTGTCCAAGAATAAGTCATTCGAGTGAATTAAGTCCTAGACACAGTACACGCCAGTTGTTTTACCCCTAAAACCAACTGCTGATTTATTTACTCTTGAAATCTGTGGTCTCCCCTCCCTGCTTTCTTGCTTCATATGCAACTCTTTTTAAATTTAAATATTGTATCTCTGTTAACTCTGGGTTCCAACAGACTCTTGGAAAAGCCTTAAGGCTCTTCTAACTTAAAACGTGATGTTTAAAGTCAGTATGTCGCTGTTGGGATGGCTAAGTGGTAAAGAACCTGCTTGCCGATGCAGGATACTCGGGTTAGATCCCTGAGTCAAGAAGCTCCCTAGAGAAGGAAATGGCAACCCACTCCAGGATTCTTGCCTGGAGAACACTACAGTCTATAGTTTGCAAAGAGTCAGACAGGGCTTAGCAACTAAACAACAATAAACTTAAAACATGATGTTTAAACCCAGTATACTGACATTCAAGTATTTTGAATTTACCTTAGGAAAAAACATGTTAAATACTGCTTGTTTTGATTTAGAACCCAAGCACCTCCATAAGATTCTAAAATGAACACAAGATAATATTTTAGAAGTTACTAGAGCAGCCAAGCCGGAGAAGGCAATGGCACCCCGTTCCAGCACTCTTGCCTGGAAAATCCCATGGACGGAGGAGCCTGGTAGGCTGCAGTCCATGGGGTCGCTAGGAGTCAGACACGACTGAGCGACTTCACTTTCCGTTTTCACTTTCATGCATTGGAGAAGGAAATGGCAACCCACTCCAGTGTTCTTGCCTGGAGAATCCCAGAGACGGGGAACCCTGGTGGGCTGCCATCTCTGGGGTCGCGCAGAGTCGGACACGACTGAAGCAACTTAGCAGCAGAGCAGCCAAGCATTCGGGAAGCCTCCATACCTCTTTTCAGGAAAGGTGAAGCCAGCGGTGTTGGAGGAGGTCACGGAGAGGACAGGGCCATCATCTGATCCAGGAGCTAGATCCAGACAATCTGAACCTTCTCACCCCCTTCTCTGATCCTGGGATCCCACAGCTGGAACCATTTTCAAGGATGCAGCCTTGGGAGGGTTAAGTGTTATTGAGACCATCTGGATTAAATATGTGACTGAACGTCATTGAGACCTCAAAAAACTTTTTTAAAAATATATTCTTAAATACATATACTCTTGTATTTGTGACAGTTTTGTTAATTTGCTTTGTTCTTTTTTAATTGGAGGATAATTGCTTTACAATGTTGTGTTGGTTTCTGCCATACAACAACACAAATCAACCATAAAATATATATGGGGTTTCCTAAGTGGCGCAGTGGTAAAGAATCCGCCTGCCAATGCAGGAGACGCAGGTTTGATCCCTGTATCAGCAAGATTCCCTGGAGGAGGAAATGGCAACCCACTCCAGTATTCTTGCCTGGAGAATCCCGAGAACAGAGGCGCCTGGCGATGTCAGTGCTGCTCTCTCAATTCGTCCCACCCTCTCAGCGTGGCTGAGCAGGAAGGCAGGCTCTGGGAAGTAACTGACACCACACAGGAAAAACAAGCCAAGAGGGAGCCAGCATGGTAGGAAGCAGAAGGAAAGGTCCCATCTGGGCTGTAAAATCATGAGTCAGGGTGCTCAGGGCTGGTGCACTGGGATGACTTCAAGGGATGGGATGGGGAGGGAGGTGGGAGAGAGGATCAGGATGGGGAACACATGTACACCCACGGCTGATTCATATGAATGTATGGCAAAAACTACCACAATATTGTAAAGTAAATAGCCTCCAATTAAAAACAAAAAAATCAATACAAACCCTGAAGTCTACCCTCACTGTGAACTTACCAATATGTGAAAGAATCACACTGTATATTCTAAGGACATCTGAGTCTGGGAATGCTGCAAACTTGCTGGACCATCCTGATACAGACAGTCAGCATTAAGCAGAAGATTTTTGGGGGTTCCTCCTATGTGTCAGACACCACCGCAGGCCCTGGGTCCACAGTGGTGAAAAGAAAAGGAACTCCCTCTTACGGAGTATACAGTCCAGTGGGGAAGACACTTTACCTTCACAAATACTATTCAGAAAATTCTACTGTGCAAATACTGGGGACCAGAGTCACTGATAACTAGGAGGTCTAACAGAGTCTGAGAAATCAGAGAAGGTTTTACTGAAGAAAGTGATGTTTAAGCTGAGACCTGAAGAGCAAATGGGAATTGTTCCAAGTCAAGACTGTATGTGTGGGAAGCTGACGGGGAGGGAGTAATGGTAATTTCCAGGTAAAGGGATGGCCTGGAGGCAGCAAGAAACTCATCTGTCATATTTAGGGAACAGGATCCGCCTGCCAAAGCAGGAGATGCAGGTTCCATCTCTGGGTCGGGAAGATCCCCTGGGAAAAGAAATGGCAACCCACTCCAATATTTTTACCTGGGAAATCCCATTGACAGAGGAGCCTGGTAGGCTACACTCCATGGGGTTGCAAAAGAGTCAGTAGGAACTTAGCAACTAAATAACAGCAACTGCTTGGAGCAGAGAACCTGGGAGATTCACTTGGGGCTGGAGGATAATAGTCAGTGTAGTTACATGGGTAGCTTGAGGCCAGAGCAGTAGGTAAGCCGTGTTATACATCTGAAGCTAGGGCTTCCGTGGTGACTCAGTGGTAAGGAGTCTGCCTGCCAGTTCAGGAGACAGGGTTTGATCCCTGGTCTGGGAGGATCCCACGTGCTGTGGAGCAATTAGGCCCATGTACCACAACTACTGAGCCTGTGCTCCAGAGCCAGGGAGGTGCAACTACCGAGACTGTACACCCTAGAACCTGTGATCTGCAATAAGAGAAGCCACTGCAATGAGAACCTCGTGTACCACAAATAGAAAGTAGCCCCCACTTGCTGCAACTAGAGAAAAATCCGTGCAGCAACAAAGACCAAGCACAGCCAAAAATAAAAAGTAAATAAAATTAAATATATAAAAAAAGAATTTGAAGCGAAGTTCTTAAGTTAGTAAAAATCCATGGTAAAGGAATGAGTGGTACAGTCAGGTATATGATTTTAAAAGAATGTTTTATTAAGAGGGTGATGAATGTATGGATGGAGTTCAAGAGTGCAGCAGAAAGGCAGGCCAAAAAGGACCAGGAGGGGAAAGTATATAAAGGGATGGAAAGCATATAAATGGTGGACTTGATAATGGGTTGGATGGGGTGAAGAACTAGTCATCAGCAATACCCCAACATCTCTGGTCTGGGCAAGAAGGGAGAAGGCAAGGCTGTTTACTGAAATTCAGGACAGGGAAAGTAGAGGAGGTGACAAGCAGGGGGAGGAGGTACATGAGAGACCAAAAAATTGACTCTCTTTGTGGAAAACTACGCTGGTCAATGATTCAAGCGGGCTCTGGGGACCTAATTTACAGCAGTGAATCTGGGTAGTTAGAAGAGTCAGACACAGAACTGAGCCCCCGAGATCAACACACATACCTGACCCTTGTGGTTTTCCAGCTGACTCAGCGACTCAGCTGCGTGTGGGGACTCACCGTGTGCTGCACACCCTCTTTCCTGAAGATCATCAAGATGACCACAGCACAGGGGCTCTGCACTGCTGAGATGACTGGAAGTGATCTTCAGTGAGGTCAAAAACTAACGAACCTAAAAAAGGCTTCTGTCCTGCTGCCTGGGTTTCTCACGCTCAGTACAGGTTATGTCTCTCGATGAAAAGTCACGTCATCCGGACAATCATAGTTCATTCTGTTTCAAGGGGCGTCACTGGCCTTTCCAGCACGTGATTGTTCATTGGCCCTGCTGTTCAGGTCCACACAGGAAAACAGAGCAGCCCTAGAAAACGCCTTGGGGGTATCTACTGGCAATGATTAAATAACATGTGTATACTGTCAGCTGGGAAAAATCTATGTCACTTATATTTGCTGCTGTATATAGTTAATAACTGCTGCGGCTAAGTCGCTTCAGTCGTGTCTGACTCTGTGCGACCCCATAGACGGCAGCCCACCGGGCTCCCCGTCCCTGGGATTCTCCAGGCAAGAACACTGGAGTGGGTTGCCATTTCCTTCTCTAATACATGAAAGGGAAAAGGGAAAGTGAAGTCGTTCAGTCGTGTCCAACTCTTAGCGACCCTATGCACTGCAGCCTACCAGGCTCCTCCACCCTTGGGATTTTCCAGGCAAGAGTACTGGAGTGGGGTGCCAGCGCCTTCTCTACTGATCACTATATAGAAGGTACAGGACATGCAAGTGACCTGAATTATATTTTCCTTGAGAAGGAAAAGATTAAAAACAACCATCAACTGTGTTAAAGTGTTACAAAATTCCTCTAACCAAGCCACCTAAAAGGAGTGCCCTTATTTATTGTATATGTTATTTGGTCTCTAATTGGATTTTTAATTTGGTAGTGGCTAGGGAGGAAACTCGGAGAAGGCAATGGCACCCCACTCCAGTACTCTTGCCTGGAGAATCCCATGGACGGAGGAGCCTGGTAGGCTGCAGTCCATGGGGTCGCTAAGAGTCGGACACGACTGAGCGACTTCACTTTCCGTTTTCACTTTCATGCATTGGAGAAGGAAATGGCAACCCACTCCAGTGTTCTTGCCTGGAGAATCCCAGGGACGGGGGAGCCTGTGGGCTGCCGTCTCTGGGGCCGCACAGTGTCGGACACGACTGAAGCGACTTAGCAGCAGCAGCAGCAGGGAGGAAACTGCTGCAGTAGCAGCAGGGAGGGAAACAGGTTCTGGGTTTGGGCTTTTCTTTTGTCCTTTTTTTTCTTTCTTTTGAAGTGCATGAGAGGCACACAAATGAGTAGCTGTCTTCCTGGGAGAAGATATCTATCAAACGAAAAACAAACAAACATAAAAACCTCTGTTCACACTACTACATATAAAATAGATAAACAACAAGAATTTGCTGTATAGCACAGGGAACTAAACTCAGTATCTTGTAATAGCCTATAATGGAAAAGAATCTGAGAAAGAATATATATGTATGTATACATATGTGTATATACATATATACATACATGCATATATGTATATATAACCAAATCACTTTGCCTCACACCTGAAACTAATACAATATTGTAAGTCAATTATTCTTCAATTTAAAGAAAAGATTCATTTAAAAAAATCTTTTATTGTCCAATAGCTATAACCATAGCATTATAAGACAGAGGAAGATGTCTGACTGATTGATTTCTCAAACAATACTCACTATTTTCCTCTTTCTGAATAATCTGTATAATCTCTGGCAATTATGGTAAAAAACAGCACCAGAGCTGTCAAGATGAATCATCAATCCCCCTAATTGTCTAGCAGTTGACAGAAGTTACCAAAATCAACTCTGATCTAAGCCAATCTACCTAGAGCCCTTGTTCGTTACAAGGATTTTTGAAACCTCAACCAAAACCTATCTTCAGACCAGACCACAGTACAACACCAGGAAATGCATTTTCACTGGGGGTGGGGGGAGGGTGGAAGGGTTCACACAAAAGCACTTTCCTTTGTTCTGGAAGAAAAGGATCATTTGTTCACTCAGAATGAGAACTCAGACAGGTAGGCCAGCAGAAGCAACAGTTAGGAACAGGAAGGTTGGTTTTTGACAACTGGCTCATCGTATATTAGAGAAGCAGAGGTTAGTTTCCTGCAATGAAGTCCTGGAGGGTCACTGAAAGTGCACTTGGAAAGGGCATGAAGAAATCACAAAGAGCGCCATCCAGGCAGGGAAAGTGGCTGTGGAAGGGGCAGAGCCAAGGTCTTCTCTTGGCATGTTTTCCTTTGGACATTGTGCCCATGTTCCCTTCCTTTGATACCCACACACACTCACACTTGTTCCTCAGACCCTCCCAGGGCACAAGCACTTTCCCTGTGAATTCCCTGCGTGGCTCTGAGCTGGGTGAGCCAGCAAGCTCCTCCTATGTCCCTTCTCCTAACACAAGGGATCAAAGTTACAAAAGTGGAGAGAAGGTACATATATTGCTTACGCCACGGCTACCTTAATGAAGAGGGACATTTATACATTGGATTGACCTACAAGAACCTTTCTCTCCACACACAAGGAAGGCTGCAAGAAACAGCCCAGGTCCAAGGAGTGTTCTCTTAAAAGTCCAGACAGGCTCTGACCCTGACTACCAGCCCAGGGCACCACCCTCTCTTTCTCTCTGCCCATCTCGGGTCTGTTCTCTCTACAAGTTCCACTTACAGCAAGGAGGAGATGGGGGATGGTTGGCTTTGACAGGATGAATAATTTCTGAGTTATGTTTCTTCTTAGTGACGCCATTAAAGTTTCATTAAGGGGAAATATCACAACCACTGACTAAAAGGAGATCTTAAAAGGATTTGTTGGCCCCATCCATTAATTTGTGCTCAAACCTTCCCCTAACCATGAAGCATCTGCTCAGCCTTAGCCAGAGAGGGGTCAACTTATCACTTCTTGCACACCAAGAATGTTACTGCCCCTTGCCTTTGGCCAAGTCTCTCCACCAGGTCCACTCCTGTCCATCCTTCAAGGAATGTAAGTCCAACTCTTAACTCATACCTTCTTTGGAAATGGCTGTTTACTTTTCATCCCATAATGATGTCCCCTTCCTGTAATTCAGAGCAAGGGTGATCTAAAACTTTTACTTTTTCTTGGCCTTTAGCAAGCCTGGGACTGCCTTGGTTCCAATCCTTTTGTGGTCATCTAACCTTTTATATGTAAATTCTGTCTTACCAACTTGGCTATAAGCTAAAGACTTAAAATGCAGCATCTAGCACAGTGGTAATATGTAAAAGTAAATGTTAACTATGGTAATATTTAAAAGTAATATTTGGTAATATTTAAAAGTAAATGTTAACTATGAGGAGATGATCAAATCCAGTCATCTCATTTTACAAATAAAATATAAAATGAGGTAATTCTCCCAAAGTCACTGTAACAACCAGAAATCAATCTGAAGCCTACCCCCCTTTACCAATCCATGTCTCTAAATTGCTGATTTCTACCCATGTACTCCATTACAAAGAATAAAGAATCTAGAGTGCAGATAATAAAGAAAGCTGTCATTCAATCCGGTTGGAATCCTGTATCTATAAAAGGTTACTAGTTGAACATCCAGAGAAGGCAATGGCACCCCACTCCAGTACTTTTGCCTAGAAAATCCCATGGGCGGAGGAGCCTGGTAGGCTGCAGTTCATGGGGTCACTACAGTCGGACACGACTGAGCAACTTCACTTTCACTTTTCACTTTCATGCATTGGAGAAGGAAATGGCAACCCACTCCAGTGTTCTTGCCTGGAGAATCCCAGGGACGGGAAGCCTGGTTGGCTGCCATCTATGGGGTTGCACAGAGTCGGACACGACTGAAGCGACGCAGCCGCAGCAGCAGCAGTTGAACATCAGTTCCAAATGAATGCAGAGAAGAACAAGGTGCCATCGTCCTGAAAAAACAAGACAGTTTAAGGAAAGAGGCTGAGGAGCTGACCTCCACCAGTCAGAATCAGCCCTCTTGGGTTGGCTGTATCTTCTCATATACTTACTCCATTTACAAGACTAAGAAACAACTTTCCTCCAATACCATTTCTGTCACGTTTGATCAAATGTAAAATTTTAAAGTGTTTTAACACTCCTTAGAGATATGCAGAGGCGTGGGTAGAAAATTTTATTTTGGTGTTTGAAATGACACACAGAAAGCTCAGTAAAATGAGGTGAACATCACCTTGACTACCTATTATTTTTATGCCAATAAAAAACTTTCAGTTTCCATACTATTCTTCATCTTGCCTTATGGCATTGATTTATACTCCTTTCTCAAATTTTCTCACATGATTCTGTCTTTTGATAATATGCTATACTTTATTATCAACATCTTCAAGGGAGTCCCTGTATTAGTCTCTAATTGTTCTTCTCTTACTCTTTTCTTAAACTCATTCCAACCAGACATTAGTCCTCATAACCCTACCATACCCGCTCTCATCAAAGTCCTCAGTGACCCCCACTTTGCTGGCTCCCTTGATCAGTTCTCAGCAATTTACATCTCTCACCATAATTGACCTATCAGAAGCATTTGACATCGTAGGTCATTCCTACTCCTTAATATATTTTTTGTCACCTGCTTTCTAGGACCCCAAACTCTAGTTTCCTCCTACATCATGGGTCATTCCTTCTCCATCTCCTTTATTGGTTCCTTCTCTTCTTCCCAACCTCTTAATGCTGGAGTATCTATCTCAAGATTGAGCCCTTTGGTCCTCTGTTCTTCTCTGTCAACAGTCACTTACCCAGTGTCATAATTTTAAACAGCTCCTAAATGCCAGGCCTCCCAGATTTCTATACCCAGAGCAGACCTCTCTCCTGAACTCTAGAATCACAATTCCACAACTGCCCACTTCATATTTACACTTGGAATTCAACAGAAACAGAATCCTTCATCACCTCTCAAACCTGAACCCTTAATCTTTCCCTTGAGATATTTCCACCTTAGTTTACTGTTACTCTCTCCCTCTGGCTGTTCAGATCAAACATTTTGAGGCCCTGTATTCCCAATGCCCTGATTCCTGGTCACGTGGATATTGCCATACTCCTTTTTTTCAATTAATTTATCTATTTTAATTGGAGGCTAATTACAATATTGTAGTGGTTTTTGCCATACATTGACATGAATCAGCCATGGGTATACATGTGTCCCCCATCCTGAACCCCCCTCCCACTTCCCTCCACATCCCATCCCTCAGGGTTGTCCCAGTGTACCGGCTTTGAGTGTCCTGTCTCATGCATCAAACTTGGACTGGTGATCTATTTCACATATGGTAATATACATGTTTCAACGCTATTCTCTCAAATCATCCTACCCTCACCTTCTCCCACAGACTCCAATATCCTTATCTGTGTCTCTTTTGCCATCTCGCATATAGGATCATCGTTACCATCTTTCTAAATTCCATATATATGTGTTCAGTTCAGTCACTCAGTCATGTCTGACTCTTTGCAACCCCATGAATCGCAGCACACCAGGCCTTCCTGTCCATCACCAACTCCCAGAGTTTATGCAAACTCATGTCCATTGAGTCAGTGATGCCATCCAACCATCTCATCCTCTGTTGTCCCCTTCTCCTCCTGCCCTCAATACCTCCCAGCATCAGGGTCTTTTCCAATGAGTCAACTCTTCGCATGAGGTGGCCAAAGTACTGGAGTTTTAGCTTTAGCATCAGTCCTTCCAATGAACACCCAGGACTGATTTCCTTTAGAATGGACTGGTTGGATCTTCTTGCAGTCCAAGGGACTTGCAAGAGTCTTCAACACTACAGTTCAAAAGCACCAATTCTTCAGTGCTCAGCTTTCTTCACAGTCCAACTCTCATATCCATACATGACCACTGGAAAAACCATAGCCTTGACTAGATGGACCTTTGTTGGCAAAGTAATGTCTCTGCTTTTCAATATGCTATCTAGGTTGGTCATAACTTTCCTTCCAAGGAGTAAGCGTCTTTTAATTTCATGGCTGCAGTCACCATCTGCAGTGATTTTGGAGCCCAGAAAAATAAAGTCTGACACTGTTTCCACTGTTTCCCCATCTATTTCCCTTGAAGAGGTGGGACCAGATGCCATGATCTTTGTTTTCTGAATGTTGAGTTTTAAGCCAACTTTTTCACTCTCCTCTTTCACTTTCATCAAGAGGCTTTTTAGTTCCTCTTCACTTTCTGCCATAAGGGTGGTTTCATCTGCATATCTGAGGTTATTGATATTTCTCCCGGCAATCTTGATACCAGCTTGTGCTTCTTCCAGCCCAGCATTTCTCATGATGTACTCTGCATATAAGTTAAATAGCAGGGTGACAATATACAGCCTTGACATACTCCTTTTCCTATTTGGAACCAGTCTGTTGTTCCATGTCCAGTTCTAACTGTTGCTTCCTGACCTGCATATAGGTTTCTCAAGAGGCAGGTCAGGTGGTCTGGTATGCCCATCTCTTTAAGAATTTTCCACAGTTTATTGTGATCCACACAGTCAAAGGTTTTGGCATAGTCAATAAAGCAGAAATAGATGTTTTTCTGGAACTCTCTTGCTTTCTCAATGATCCAGAGAATGTTAGCAATTTGATCTCTGGTTCCTCTGCCTTTTCTAATACCAGCTTGAAATCTGGAAGTTCATGGTCCATGTATTGCTGAAGCCTGGCTTGGAGAATTTTGAGCATTACTTTACTAGCGTATGAGATGAGTACAGTTGTGCGGTAGTTTGAGCATTCTTTGGCATTGCCTTTCTTTGGGATTGGAATGAAAACTGACCTTTTCCAGTCCTGTGGCCACTGCTGAGTTTTCCAAATTTGCTGGCATATTGAGTGCAGCACTTTCACAGCATCATCCTTCAGGATTTGAAATAGCGAAACTAGAATTCCATCACCTCCACTAGCTTTGTTCGTAGTGATGCTTTCTAAGGCCCACTTGACTTCACATTCCAGGATGTCTGGCTCTAGGTGAGTGATCACACCACCATGATTATCTTGGTCATGAAGATATTTTTTATACAGTTCTTCTGTGTATTCTTGCCACCTCTTCTTCATATCTTCTGCTTCTGTTTGGTCCATGCCATTTCTGTCCTTTTTTGAGCCCATCTTTGCATGAAATATTCCCTTGGTATCTCTAATTTTCTTGAAGAGATCTCTAGTCTTTCCCATTCTGTTGTTTTCCTCTATTTCTTTGCATTGATCACTGAGGAAGGCTTTCTTATTTGTCCTTGCTATTCTTCAGATGCTTATATCTTTCCTTTTCTCCTTTGCCTTTCGCTTCTCTTCTTTTCACAGCTATTTGTAAGGCCTCCCCAGACAGTCATTTTGCTTTTTTGCATTTCTTTTCCATGGGGATGGTCTTGATCCCTGTCTCCTGTACAATGTCACAAACATCCGTCCATAGTTCATCAGGCACTCTATCTATCAGATCTAGGCCCTTAAATCTATTTCTCACTCCCACTGTATAATCATAAGGGATTTGATTTAGCTCATACCTGAATGATCTAGTGGTTTTCCCTACTTTCTTCAATTTCAGTCTGAATTTGGCAATAAGGAGTTCATGATCTGAGCCATAGTCAGCTCCCTGTCTTGTTTTTGCTGACTGTATAGAGCTTCTCCATCTATGGCTGCAAAGAATATAATCAATCTCATTTCGGTGTTGACCATCTGGTGATGTCCATGTGTAGAGTCTTCTCTTGTGTTGTTGGAAGCAGGTGTTTACTATGACCAGTGTGTTCTTTTGGCAAAACTCCATTAGTCTTTGCCCTGCTTCATTCTGTACTCCAAGGCCAAATTTGCCTGTTACCCCAGGTGTTTCTTGAGTTCCTACTTTTACATTCCAGTCCCCTATAATGAAAAGGACATCTTTTTTGGGTGTTAGTTCTAAAAGGTCTTGTAGGTATTCATAGATATGTGTTAATATACTGTATTGGTGTTTTTCTTTCTGACTTACTTCACTCTGTGTAATAGGCTCCAGTTTCATTCACCTCATTAGAACTGATTCAAATTCTTTCTTTTTAATAGCTGAGTAATACTCCATTGTGTATATGTACCACAGCTTTCTTATCCATTTGTCTGCCAATGGACATCTAGGTTGCTTCCATGTCCTGGCTATTTTGAACAGTGCTGCGATGAACATTGGGGTACACGTGTCTCTTTCACTTCTGGTTTCCTCAGTGTGTATGCCCAGCAGTGGGATTGCTAGATTGTATGGCAGTTCTATTTCCAGTTTTTTGAGGAATATCCACACTGTTTTCCATAGTGGTTGTACAAATATGTGTTTCCACCAACAGTGTAAGAGGGTTCCCTTTTCTCCACACCCTCTCCAGCATTTATTGTTTGTAGACTTTTTGATAGCAGTCATTCTGACCAGTATGAGATGGTTCCGCACTTTGGTTTTGATTTGCATTTCTCTGATAATGAGTGATATTGAGCATCTTCTCATGTGTTTGTTAGCCATTTGTATGTCTTCTTTGGAGAAATGCCTGTTTAGTTCTTTGGCCCAATTTTTGATTAGGTTGTTTATTTTTCTGGTATTGAGCTGCATGAGCTGCTTGTATATTTTGAGATTAATTCTTTGTCAGTTGCTTTGTTTGCTATTATTTTCTCCCATTCTGAAGGCTGTCTTTTCACCTTTCTTATAGTTTCCTTCATTGTGGATTATCGCCATACTTCTTTATAGGTCTCTCTGGTTTTGCCCTTGTCCACCCACAGCCTTTTTTGAACTGTGGTGTTGGAGAAGACTCTTAAGAGTCCCTTGGACTGCAAGAAAATCCAACCAGTCCATTCTAAAGGAAATCAGTCCTGAATATTCATTGGAAGGACTGATGCTGAAGCTGAAACTCCAATACTTTGGCCACCTAATGCAAAGAACTGACTCATTTGAAAAGACCCTGATGCTGAGAAAGATTGAGGGTGGTAGGAGAAGGGGACAACAGAAGATGAGATGGTTGGATGGCTTCACCGACTCAATAGACATGAGTCTGAGCAAGCTTTGGGAGATAGTAAAGGACAAGGAGGCCTGGCATGCTGCAGTCCATGGGGTCACAAAGAGTCGGACATGACTAACTGAACTGAACCCACAGCCTATTCACAACACTGAAGCCAGAGAGATACTTTTAAAATGCAAATCAGGTCATATCACCATAAGTGTTAAAAGTCTGTAACACTCCCTATTTGACTCAGAACATAAACCAAAGTGTTTACAGAGTCCCACAAGGACCTACCTGAATAATTCTTCATCTACTTTCTTACCTCTCTGACCTCACTTCTTATGACTTTCCTCATCCTTTAATTCACTCAGTATACAAAACAAGACAGGAGGCTGACTGTGGCTCAGATCATGAGCTCCTTATTGCCAAATTCAGACTGAAATTGAAGAAAGTAGGGAAAACCACTAGACCATTCAAGTATGACCTAAATCAAATCCCTTATGATTATACAGTGGGAGTGACCAATAGATTCAAGGGATTAGATCTGATAGACAGAGTGCCTGAAGAACTATGGATAGTGGTTCATAACATTGTACAGGAGGTGGTGATCAAAACCATCCCAAAGAAAAAGAAATGCCAAAAGGCAAAATGATTGTCTGAGGAGGCCTTACAAATAGCTGAGAAAAGAAGAGAAGCAAAAAGCAAAGGAAAAAAGGAAAGGTACACCCATCTGAATACAGAGTTCCAAAGAATAGCAAGGAGAGATGAGAAAGCCTTCCTCAGTGATGAATGCAAAGAAATAGAGGAAAACAACAGAATGGGAAAGACTAGAGATCTCTTCAAGAAAATTAGAGATACCAAGGGAACATTTCATGCAAAGATGGGCTCAATAAAGGACAGAAATGGTATGGACTTAACAGAAGCAGAAGGTATTAAGAAGAAGTGGCAACAATACACAGAAGAACTGTGCAAAAAGATCTTCATGACCCGGATAACCATGATGTGTGATCACTCACCTAGAGCCAGACATCCTGGAATGCAAAGTCAAGTGGGCCTTAGGAAGCATCACTACAAACAAAGCTAGTGGAGGTGATGGAATTCCAGCCGAGTTATTTCAAATCCTAGAAGATGATGCTGAGAAAGTGCTAAACTAAATATGCCAGCAAATTTGGAAAACTGAGCAGTGGTCACAGGACTAGAAAAGATCAATTTTCATTACAATCCAAAAGAAAGACAATGCCAAAGAATGTTCAAACTACTGCACAATTGTTCATCTCACACACTAGCAAAGTAATGATCAATATTCTCCACACCAGTCTTCAACAGTACGTGAACCATGAACTTCCAGATGTTCAAGCTGGATTTAGAAAAGGTAGTGCAATGAGAGATCATATTGCTAACATCCATTGGATCATAGAAAAAGCAAGAGAGGTCCAGAAAAACACCTAATTTTGCTTTATTGACTACGCCAAAGCCTTTGAGTATGTGGATCACAACAAACTGTGGAAAATTCTTAAAGAGATGGGAATACCAGACCACCTGACCAGCCCCCTGAGAAATATGTATGCAGGTCAATAAACAGCAGTTAGAACCGGACATGAAACAGCAGACTGGCTCCAAATCAGGAAAGGAGTACGTCAAGGCTGTATTTTGTCACCCTGCTTATTTAGCTTATATGCAGAGTACATCACGTGAAATGCCAGGCTGGATGAAGCACAAGCTGGAATCAAGATTGCAGGGAGAAATAGCAATAACCTCAGATATGCAGATGACACAATCCTTACAGCAGAAAGCAAAGAAGAACTGAACAGCTTCTTGATGAAAGTGAAAGAGGAGAGTGGAAAAGTTGGCTTAAAACTCAACATTCAGAAAACTAAGATCATGGCATCCTGTCCCATCACTTCATGGCAAATAAATGAGAAAACAATGGAAACAGTGACAGACTTTATTTTTGGAGGGCTCCAAAATTACTGCAAATGGTGACTGCAGTCTTGAAGTTAAAAAACACTTGTCCCTTGGAAGAAAAGCTATGACCAACCTAGACAGTCTATTAAAAAGCAGAGACATTACTTTACCAACAAAGGTCCATCTAGTCAAAGCTATGATTTTTCCTGCAGTCATGTATGGATGTGAGAGTTGGACTATAAAGAAAGCTGAGCACTGAAGAACTGATGCTTTTTAACTGTGGTTTTGGTGAAGACTCTTGAGAGTCCCTTGGACTCCAAGGAGATCCAACCAGTCCATCCTAAAGGAAATCAGTCCTAAATATTCATTGGAAGGACTGATGCTGAAGCTGAAATGCCAATACTTCGGCCCCCTGATGTGAAGAACTGACTCACTGGAAAAGATCTTGATGCTGGGAAAGATTGAAGGCGGAGAAGAAGGGGATGACAGGGGATGAGATGTTTGGATGGCATCACTGACACGATGGATATGAGTTTGAGTGAGTAGGCTCCAGGAGTTGGTGATAGAGAAGCCTGGCGTGCTGCAGTGCATGGGTTGCAAAGAGTTAGATATAACTGAGTGACTGAACTGAACTGAACTGAACTGAGACACACTGACCTCATTGCTCTCCTTGGAATATTGCAGCCACTCTACTGGCCCAGGTCCTGTACACCAGTTGTCACCTCTGCCTGGCAACATGCTTGCCCTGGAAATCTGCCTGTTTTCCTCCCTTACTCCTGTCAAGTCTCTCCCCAAATATCACTTTTCCAATGAGACTTACTGTGACCATGTTATTTAATATTATAACATGCTTCCACTCATACTCCATAGTTCCCCTACCTCGTTATACATCTCATTTTTCCTGAGCTATTATAACCTTATAGCATATAATATTGGAGAAGGCAATGGCACCCCACTCCAGTACTCTTGCCTGGGAAATCCCATGGAGGGAGGACCCTGGTGGGCTGCAGTCCATAGGGTCGCTAAGAGTTGGACACGACTGGCTGACTTCACTTTCATTTTTCACTTTCACACATTGAAGAGGGAAATGGCAAACAACTCCAGTGTTCTTGCCTGGAGAATCCCAGGGATGGGGGAGCCTGGTAGGCTGCTGTGTATGGGGTCGCACAGTCAGACACAACTGACGCGACTTAGCAGCAGCTACAGCAGCAGCATATAATATTTATTTAATTTACTATTTGTCTCCACCAACTGCAGTAAAAGCTCTGTGAGGATACAGGTCTTCTTTGTTCACCAATATATCTCAAGTCCCTGGAATTTTGCTTCCACATATATGCTGAATGAGTGGATGAACGTGTTCAGCAGCCCCCTCCACTGCAGAGCAATAGGGAACTGTCTACTGCATACTGCCTGGAATGAGGAACATCAAACCCAAAAAGGACTTGACTGTTAATCAAAGTAGAAGTTCAAGTCTTAGGATTTCATTTTCTCTTTCCTTCTCTCACGTAGGTCACCTGTCACTTTTTATGTGGACTACTGTACAGGAAAGAACTTTCACTTTCCTGCAGTATGGGTTCTACTCACTCACCTCAGAACAGGAAAGAAATGGAAGATTGAGATGATGAATTCTTACCGACACCCAAGCAAGGAAAAATTCTCTACCTTCAATAATCATCGAGCTCTAATTCTGTGCCAGGAATGGAAAACATGCTAAAGAAGGAAGGAAAGGACGCTGATCTCCTGGAGATTAAATTCCAGTGTGATTACCTATCCCACCAAGGTCTGTGTCTGGGTGCCAGTTACTAGAACTCATTTGCCTTGTTGGGGACAGAAGAAAAACCCAGATATTCTATGTTACATTCACCCCTAGAACGTGTGGCTCATGGTGTGACCCCCAGCTAGCTGCATGGGCCCACCTGGAAGCCTGTTAGAATGCAGACTCACCGCCCCTACCTCAAGCCTATGAATCAGAGACTGTATTTAAATAAGATTCCCAGGCAATTTTTATGCACAGAAATATTCCTATGCACTGCCTTGGAGCCCCCCACTCACAGTAAACCCATTGGTATCACGTGACTTGTGGCCAACAGAAATTTGAGGAAGAGAAATGAGAGAATCCAGCTCATATTCCCTTTTTCTAATAAACAAGGGTGATCATTTGATGCCATAGATGATAATAGGAATTGTAGTAGAAGGCTCTAGATTAATGTCCTTGATCATTTAAAAATTCATAGAACACAAAACTGTTCTGAAATAGATACATGATAATCATTGGCTAAACACTTTGAGCTTTCAAACACATTCAAGAGGCAGTATTTAAAGGCCTTAATACATTTGAGTCTGAAGCAAACATCCTGATTTCTAAGATGTCACTCTGTCATTACTTGTGGTTCCTGGGTCAGTTTGTTCGGTCTCTCTAAGCTTCCGTTTCCTCTTCTATAAATTAGAAATAATAATAGTACTTACCTTATATGATTTTTATGAGGACTAGATAAGGTAATTGTGTATAAAGAAGTAAGCATCCAACATACACACAAACTTTCTATTAGAAAATAATTTCTAGAGATCTAATGTGAAGCATGATAACTGTACTTAATAATGTATCTACCTCTGGAATGAGTAGATTTAGTGTTCGCAGCACAAAAAAGGGTAAAGAAAGGAAAAAAGAAAGAAACACAATGCTAAACATAGAATAAGAATTCAATAAATTTTAGCTTATATTATTATTATCATTTTGTTTCCATCAACATTTCATTTATTTGAAAAATATTTTAGGAATATAATGTAATGTGTCAGTCATGTCTGACTCTTTGTGACCCCATGGGCTATAGCCTGCCAGGCTCCTCTGTCAAGAATACTAGAGTGGTTTGTCATTTCCTTCTCCAGGGCTCTTCTCAACCCAGGGACTGAATCTGTGTCTCTTGCATTGGCAGGTTGATTCTTCACCGCTGAGCCACCTGGGAAGCCGTATTTTAGGAATAGGGTACAAAAACGGAGACAATCAGGATAAAGTATGAGGCACCTACTTAGATTAGCTGATAAAGCAAGACCTCTCTGGGGAAAAAAGGTTGACATGGAAAGCTGGAGGATAAGAAATAGCCAGTCATGATGAGTCATGGAGTCATGCTGGGGAACGGAAGAGGAGTTCAAGACAGATACAGATCACACAGGGCTTCAGAGTCTAGAAGAGGGGAATGGAATTCATCCATCATCATGGAAAGCTACTGAATCCTTTCAGACAGAGGAGTGAATTGGACAAACACAAATGTATATTGGGTGCCACTGGGGACAAAGGTCTGGGAAAAGTCCCTGGGACATATGAAGATGAATCAAACATGGGGTCAGCTTCTAAGGAACTGTTATTCTAATAGTCTGGCTTGAGACTTAATGCCAAAGTGGCAAAGTTCTCCTCCCATGTCCTCCCACCCTTCCTCTGCACCTCCTCACTGAACATGTCCAGGAACCAGCTCACCCATCAGCTCCTTTCCAGAACTTGTACTGACCTCTGTCCCCTGGATCCCTAGCTCCTTCATCTGATCTCTCAGAGAACCTGGCACACGCCTGTGTAATAGAGCCTCGATCTCCTGTGGCTGTAATTAGTTGCATCCTTTCTATACTTGTTTATGGCTAAATCTATGCTTTCCATTTTTGTAATCTCACTACCGATTATAATGCTGGCAGATTGGCGCATGGTCAGTTCTCAATAAATGTTATTGTGAATAAAAGAACTAACATTTGTTTGCCATTTCTTTCTTTATGGCCAAAAATGTGTGTGCCAAATTCAGTTTCTGTGTTTCAGTGACAAACCAGAGACCCCCTGACTAGGGGTTTTCTCGAAGAGAATTATCTCTTTTAGTGACTGCCCCCTGGAAGAGGAAAATCAATTTGAAACGCATTTTACTACTAAGTGAATGTGTATTTTACACAACTTGTGGTTTCTCTTTTTAAATTCAGCCTAGAATTATTACCGTAGAAACCATAGAAGAACATATCCACCACCAGCATCTTGGTCTATTTTTTTAGCTTTTCCTCCCCATGGCCTTTTGTTGTGCTTCTCATCTCACAGAAGGGGAAACTGCAGCACAGGAAGGGCAGGCCACACAATGAGTCAGTGATCAAACAAGCTCTTCCTGTGAGCAGGGTGCTCTGGAGGTGTCTCTGAGGTGGCCACACTCATCTCTGACCTTGCCCTCCCCTCTCAGCACTGCTTTCTCTGCTAGGTCTCCTCCAGGCATAACTTCCACTCTTCCCTGGTCCTATTAGTCCCGCCCTGCATCCCCGGTCAGCCCCGGCAAACCCAGCCACGCCCACCGCAGACTCCTCACCCAGACAATCCCTCCTATGCTGGCCCCCTACCCTGCCTCAGAGTGGCTCATCACCTCCCTCATGCCATTCCCTCTCTGCCACCCCTTCTCCTATGGGTCACAAATGCTAGTTGAATCTTCAAGTTCTGCCCTTCTTTCCCTTGAAGTCCTGCTATTTGAAACAAATATAGAACCTCAAGTTGACAAAGAACTCAAAGAGTCATCCAATCCCACCTATGAAGGTACCTTACAAAGTAATAGCAGCTAGTCTGGTCTTCCAGTACAGTGGATGGGAGCCCACCTGCCAACGCAGGAGACAAGGGTCTGATCCATGGTCTGGGATGATTCCACATGCCACCAAGCCTGAGAGCCCCGACTACGGAAGCCCGTGTGCCCTAGAGCCCGCACGCCACTGAGGCCACGTGCTGCAACTGCTGAAGACTGCGCCTAGAGCCTGCGCTCCACAAAAGCCACCACAAGGAGAAGCCCGAAGTGGAGAGTAGCCCCTACTCACTGCAGCTGCAGAAAGACTGTCCAGAGCAATGAAGACCCAGGGCCGTCAAAAATAAATAAATAATATATTTTTTAAAAATAGCAGCTAATCTGAAAAGCAGTTTGTTTTCCTGGGTAGTTAATGGAAAAGAAAGAAAGGTCAGCACTGAGAGGAGCCCAAATTAAGAACCAATTCAAGAATCAGGGTAAGCTAATTGCCACATCTGCTTGGTCATTCACTGGAAGAGTTAGAACTCAGGTCTACCAAAACTGTTCTTGGATCCAAGAAATGGGAGCAAAGAAGTCTGTTACATGAACATTCATCCTTGCTGGAGAAGATCCAAGTGTGGACAACAAGAAACTTATATAAAGTAGTATACAAAACAAGGAAAATACAATTAGGTATCAAAGTGAGCATTTCTTTAAAATTCGAAGAGAAATTGTAATGAATTCAGTTAAGTTCAATTCAGTCACTCAGTCGTGTCCAACTCTTTGCAACCCCATAGACTGCAGCACACCAGGATTCCCTGTCCATCACCAACTTCTGGAGCATGCTCAAACTCATGTCCATTGAGTCAGTGATGCCATCCAACCATCTCATCTGTTGTCCCCTTCTGCTCCTGCCTTCAATCTTTCCCAGCATCAGGGTCTTTTCAAATGAGCCAGTTCTTCACATCAGGTGGCCTAAGTATTGGAACTTCAGGTTCAGCATCAGTCTTTCCAATGAATATTCAGGACTGATTTCCTTTAGGATGGACTGGTTGGATCTCCTTGCAATCCAAGAGACTCTCAAGAGTCTTCTCCAACAGCACAGGTCAAAAGCATCAACTCTTCAGTGCTTAGCTTTTTTTATAGTCCAACTCTCACACCCATACATGACTACTGGAAAAACCATAGCTTTGACTAGATGGACCTTTGTTGGTAAAATAATGTCTCTGCTTTTTAATACGCTATCTAGGTTGGTCATAGCTTTTCTTCCAAGGAGCAAGCATCTTTTAACTTCATGGCTGCAGTCACCATCTGCAGTGATGTTGGAGCCCAAGAATATAAAGTCTGTCACTGTTTCCATTGTTTCCCCAACTATTTGCCATTAAGTGATGGGACCGGATGCCATGATTTTCATTTTTTGAATGTTGAGTTTTAAGCTAGCTTTTTCATTCTCTTCTTTCACCTTCATCAAAAGGGTCTTTAGTTCCTCTTTGCTTTCTGCTGTAAGGGTGGGTCATCTGCATATCTGAGGTTATTGCTATTTCTCCCTGCAATCTTGATTCCAGCTTGTGCTTCATCCAGTCTAGCATTTTGCTTAATGTACTCTGCATATAAGTTAAACAAGCAAGGTGACAATATACAGTCTTGATGTACTCCTTCCTTTCCCAATTTGGAACCAGTCCATTGTTCCCTGTCCAATTCTCACTGTTGCTTCTTGACCTGCATACAGATTTCTCAGGAGGGAGGTAAGATGGTCTGATATTTCCATCTCTTTAGAGTTTTCCACAGTTTGTTGTGATCCACACAGTCAAAGGTTTTAGCATAGTCAATGAAGCAGAAGTAGGTGTTCTTCTGGAATTTTCTTGCCTTTTCAATGACCCAACGGATGTTGGCAATTTGATCTCTGGTTCCTCTGCCTTTTCTAAATCCAGCTTGAACATCTGGAAGTTCTTGGTTCATGTACTGTTGAAGCCTGACTTGGAGAATCTTGAGCAGTACTTTGCTAGCATGTGAGATGAGTGCAGTTGTGCGGTAATTTGAATATTCTTTGGCCTTGCCTGTCTTTGAGATTGGAATGAAAACTGATCTTTTCCAGTCCTGTGGCCACTGCTGAGTTTTCCAGATTTGCTGGCATAATGAATGTAGCACTTTAACAGCATAATTTTTTAGGATTTGAAATAACTCAGCTGGAATTCCATCACTTCCACTAGCTTTGTTTGTAGTGATGGCCCACTTGACTTTGCACTCCAGGATGTCTGGGTCTAGGTGAGTGATCACACTATTGTGGTTATCTGGGTTATTAAGATCTTTTTTATATAGTTTTTCTGTGTATTGTTGCCACCTCTTCTTGATATTTTCTGCTTCTGTTAAGTCCATAACATTTTGTCCTTTATTGTGCTCATCTTTGCATGAAATGTTCCCTTGGTATCTCTAATTTTCTTGAAGAGATCTCTAGTCTTTCACATTCTATTGTTTCCATCTATTTCTTTGCATTGATCACTGAGGAAGGCTTTCTCATCTCTCCTTGCTATTCTTTGGAACTCTGTATTCAGATGGGTGTATCTTTCCTTTTTCCTTTGCTTTTTGCTTCTCTTCTTTTCTCAGCTATTTGTAAGGCCTCCTCAGACAATCATTTTGCCTTTTGGCATTTCTTTTTCTTTGGGATGGTTTTGATCACCACCTCCTGTACAATGTTATGAACCACTATCCATAGTTCTTCAGGCACCCTGTCTATCAGATCTAATCCCTTGAATCTATTTGTCACTGCCACTGTATAATCATAAGGATTTGATTTAGGTCATACCTGAATGGTCTAGTGGTTTTCCCTACTTTCTTCAATTTAATTCTGAATTTGGCAATAAGGAGTTCATGATCTGAGCCACAGTCAGCTCCTGGTCTTGTTTTTGCTGACTGTATAGAGCTCCTTCATATTCGGCTGCAAAGAATAAAATCAATCTGATTTTGATATTGACCATCTGGTGATGTACATGTGTAGAATCTTCTCTTGTGTTGTTGGAAGAGGGTGTTTTCTATGGCCAGTGCATTCTTTTGGCAAAACTCTATTAGCCTTTGCCCTGCTTCATTTTGTACTCCAAGGCCAAACTTGCCTGTTACTCCAGGTATCTCTTGACTTCCTACTTTTGCATTCCAGTCCCCTATGATGAAAAGGACATCTTTTTTTGGTGTTAGTTCTAGGAGTTCTTGTAGGTCTTCATAGAACAAATTGCACATTTTTAAAAAGGTGATAAATATCACAAAATCCTAAGTAGTCCAATGTCAGAGCAGTGAGGATCCCTGGAGTTTTTTCTACCAGGGTAGGTACATCTGACTTTAATCCTGGAGTTCTTTTTCTTTTTTGTTTCCTGCCTATATTTTTTTGAAAAGTTGTCTGTCTTCCTCTCCTCCATTTCCTCATCAATGAATCTCCCCCTAATTGCTGACACTGTTTTCTAGTCTACACAACTCCACTGAATCATCTCTCAAAGGTTCCCAGTGCCTCCTCATCACCTAATCAGATGGCTTTTACTCAGCCTTTGTGCTACTGGTCTCTTTCTCGTGGCAGACAATCATAACTGAAAACAAGTCCTCCTGAAAACAAGTTCTCTTACTGAGTTGTGATTCATCTTTCTATCCAGAACTTTTTTCCCTTTCTTATCCCCTGACCTCAATTCTGTGCTGACCACTAATCAACCAGAATCAGATGATTAAGATTGCAGTTGTCCGTAAATATTGTCAATGGTCTAAAGTTGCTATTGTTATATTTCAATATTAATATACAAACTAAAGTTGCTTTTCCAGGACAAGATGAGCTCAGAGACCCCTAAGCCTTGGGCCACCTGGCTAGAGAATCATAAACTGGACACTTCTTGACTCCTAAAAACATGATTAAGAAATGTCACAGGATGATGATTTATCCCAGTTTTTCTGTTCTTCCCCTTAACAATATCCCTAACTGAAAGACCAAGGTTGAATGGCTCTGAGTCCTGTCTCCCACTCCTTTGCTTGACTCCCTGCAAATAAATCCTTGCTTTGCTGCAAATAATTGGTACCAGAGTTTGGCTTTCTGCCTTGTGGGCACACAAGCCCTTGCTTAGTTACATAAGCACACATGCCTTCTCAGAATTCTATCGGTGTTTGCATGCACAAGGCTATATTGTCACAATCTCCCTACCATATCTATTCATCTTTTTTTTTCTTGGTTTCACTTTCTCCTTCCATGTACCAAATTGGGTATAACCCAAGGCTCAATCCTCAATCCCTGCTTTGGCAGTCCAGGAGTTTCCCCATCACCTCACAAAGCTTCAAACATACAAGTAATGACCAAATCTGTAACTCTGGCCCTGATACCTCTTCTATGTCAGCTCTGACAGTTGGACACCTCCATAGGAAAATCTCGCTGAACCTTAAACTCCATGTGTTCAAAGCCTAATGATACGCACTTCAAAACTGGATTCTGTGTTCCAAAAACTCACTAGATTCTGAAATTCAATGTTTCTAAAATTAAATGCATCATCTTCCCTCATAACTAGCTTTTTATCAGAACTTCCCCTTTCTGTTAAAGATCTGAACTAAGTAGATGAGTATCAAGTCATAATCTCAGATGAGAAAATGACACTATCTTTCTCCTATCCTGTCTACATAAAGCAATTCATTCTGGTTTGTTCCTCATGAGAACAGGAAGTTGCTCTGAAGAGTTGGCTGGAGGAGAGCATCTGCAACGCACTTCATGAACTTTTGTTTACATGCAATTCTGTGTCTGTCTCCACCTAGACTTAGAGCAGAGGCTCCAGGCCCCATTAGAATGAAAGCATGTTTTGTGGTCAACGATGCTATTGTGATTCTGGTAGCTAACAGGAACATTTAAAAGCATTTAAAAGATGAACATTGTGTTATCAACAGTATTTTTAAAAACAAACAAACAAAACTAAGAAGCAAAAAAACTTTCCTTTATACTTGTAGAATTTGAGGTGCAAGAGCAAAAACAGCTCTTAACCCTCTTCTTAGTACCTCAAGGAACTAGAAAATGTCCCTACAAAAAGGAGCAGAATGGCGGAGTTCAGGGGGGGAGCGTTCATTGAGGAGAGAGAGGAAGAAGAAAAGGGGAGGAGAGGGAGTGAGGAGGAGAAAGAAGAAGAAAAGAGAGAGCACTAAAGTAAAACAGGAGCCTCCAACCTTTGCAGAAGAAAATAGATTCTTCAGTGCCCTAAGCAAAAAACAAAATTTTCTCAACTGAATATTGAGGAAAGAGAAATTGACTAATCAGTTTCAAAGATTGACACACTGAGTGGCTTCTAATGGAAACTGACCTGGAAGTCTGGAGAGAAGTTTTGTTAAGGAGGCAAAATTCAGGCAACCAAAGAAGCTGGGATGTAAAATGAATAGAAGCAAGAGCAATTTCCTTTTTAAAATCATAATATGATGACCAACCCTGGGACTTCCCTGGTGGTCCAGTGGTTAAGAATCTGCCTGCTGATGCAGGGGACATACGTTTGTTTCCTGATTCAGGAAGATCCCACATGCTGTGTCACAACTACTGAGCCCACGTTCTACAGCCTGTGCTCTGCAACAAGAGAAGCCACTGCACTAAGAAGCCCACACACCACAGCTAGAGAGTAGCCCCCGCTCACTGCAACTAGAGAAAAGCCCATGCACAGCAATGAAAAATACAGACTTTGTGGCGAAAAATACAGATCGGTATTTAATCATATATGAATAATCCAGAGTCTGTGTATATATCACAGCTGTAACTGGCTGGGCAGAATATACAGGTAATTCTTACAGTAATACATAATACATATATATCCACATTTATACCTAAAGTATATAATACAATCACAGCAGAAAATACCTTCAGTACTCAGAACTGAGCATGTCCAAATGACAAATGGCCAATTTGTCAATGTTCCCCAGGGTTCTGACTTTGGTTCTTCTCTTACACCATTCTTTTTCCTTTGTGATCCTCTCTTAATTTTGAGACCTGCGTATCCAGATCCATACTGTGCATTTTCACGTGTGTCCTTCAGGGTTTTTGTTTCTGTCTTATTGCCACGTAACAAACTACCACACATTCAATAGTAAAGAAACATTGATTCTCACGCTCATGAATCTGCAGATTGATTGTAGTTCGTTCAGCTCATCTAGAATGAGCTTGGCTAGGAAGTTCTGCTCCAAAGTGTGGGTTAAGCTCAGATCTGCTCTGTATGTGTTTTGTTCTGGGACCCAGAATGAAAGAGCTTTTTATTTTCATGGTAGATGGTAGAAGTGCCTTCCCTGAGCACAAATACACAATGCTGCTATGGCTTAGGCTTTGAAAGGGCAGCTGTCCTTTTCATCTGCATTCTATCAGTTGCAAGCCACGCACCCAAGAACACCATCAAAGGCTCAAAGAAGAGCAGTTTTCTCATAGAGGCTGAGAAAAGGAAGTGAATGATATTCAATCTGCTAAACTTCTCAAACTCAATAACTCCAAATCTTTCATGCTTGTTGTTCTCTTTTATTTAATGTCTGGCACCACTATACACTCAGTTAGAAAACCAAGAGTCGTTATAACTTCTTCCTACCTTCAGGAACTGTTTATCAAATCTTATTGATTCTCATTTTTACATTTTATCTGTATTTAATTTAGGCCTAAAGTGAAAACTATAACGATTTTCTGACTATTGCAACTGTATTATTCCAGAGCTGGTTGTTCCTAAAATTAGAGAAAGCAAGTAAACCTAGGTAATCATTAAAAGCTCTTTTTTTTTACAGTACTCCATTTAATAAATGTGGAAGAAATTGAGAGGGTAACAGGCAGGAAGGCCAGGGGTCTCCAAATGGAGGAAATAGCCTGCAAGTGTCAGACATTTTTATCTCTCTTAAGCGGCAGGAGGAAACAAACTAGCAATATTTTTTCCTTCTCTATACAAATTTAAAGGGAGGTTTCTCTTAAAATACTGTGTTGCCATAATGACACCTGGTTTCGCCTGAAGTTAGCTATTCTTGAGCCTAGAGATAACCAATGCCTTTTTCTTATGGAAATGTTTGTCTTAAGCTATGCTAATGTACTATGCCTTTACCCCGAACTCTGTCTCCAAGTCGGTTCCGCCTCTTGGCCCAGAACCTACTTGACAAACCAGTATGGATATTGTTCCCCTAATCTATGTAAATGAAATTATTTGTATGGTGGTCTGCCCTTCTTCAAGATTCAAGTTAATCATTTTATGGCCCAGGATAAACCATTTGGTGCCAAGATTATCCCAAAATGCATCTTACGGGTGAGGGGCCTGGTGCCATTCTGAATTTTAAGACATTCCTTTCTTTCATTAACAGACTGCTAGTGACTATATAACATCCAGCTAAAGACTAGCAGGGGGTACTCTTTCTGCCCCCTTCTGATGCCTATGTCAGAAGCTTTCTCTATCTCCTTTATACTTTAATAAAACTTTATTACACAAAAGCTCTGAGCGATCAAGCCTCGTCTCTGGCCCCGGATTGAATTCTTCTCCTCCGGGGGCCAAGAATCCCGGTGTATTCGCGTGATTCAACAACAACCTTTCAAAATGACCGAATTTGTAAACCCTAATCAACTATTGATGGCTTCCCTGGTGGCTCAGAGGGTAAAGCAGCTGCCTGCAATGTGGGAGACCTAGGTTTGATCACCGGGTTGGGAAGATCCTCTGGCGAAGGAAATGGCAAATCAACTATTGACTCAAGGAAAAATCATCTGCAGCTGAAACCATTAGATCAGGCATTCTCAACCTCAGCACTACTAACTTTTCTCATCATCAGAATTCTTACTGTCTTTTTCTAATTTCACATCCTTGGACGGCAAGGAGATCCAACCAGTCCATCCTAAAGGAAATCAGTCCTGAATATTCATTGGAAGGACTGATGTTGAAGCTGAAACTCCAATACTTTGGTCACCTGATGCAAAGAGCTGACTCATTTGAAAAGACCCTGATGCTGGGAAAGATTAAAGGTGTGAGGAGAAGGGGCTGACAGAGGATGAGATGTTTGGATGGCATCACCAACTCAATGGACATGAGTTTGGGTAAACTCCGGGAATTGGTGATGGACAGGGAGGCCTGGCATGCTGCAGTCCATGGGGTCACAAAGAGTCGGACACGAATGAGTGACTGAACTGACTGAACTTCTCAAATGCTTGGGATACTGCACCTGTCAGTATGTTCTCTTCACTTGTATCCCATCTCAGTTCCCAACAAAAGTTTTGTTTTTTTTTTTAAACTGGAGTATAGTTGCTTTACAATGCTGTGTTAGTTTCTGCTGTACAATGAAGTGAATCAGCTGTGTGTGTGTGTGTGTGTATTTCCTTCCTTTGGGACCTCCCTCCCAACCCACCCCATCCCACCCCTCTAGGTCACCACAGAGCACTGAGCTGAGCTCCCGGTACTATACAGCAGCTTCCCACTAACTTTCTGTTTTACATGTGGCAGTGCACATACGTCAGTCCCAACCTCCCAATTCATCCCATCCACCCCCACGTTCACACATCCACTCCCTACATCAGCATCTCTATTTCTGCCCTGCAAATAGTTTCATCTGTACCGATTTTTCCTAGATTCCACATACATGTGTTAATATACAATGTTTGCTTTTCTCTTTCTTTCTTCACTCTGTACGAAAAGTTTAAGCAATTTTGTATTACTCACCACATGTCTCATCACTTCCCTGGTAGCTCAGATGGTAAAGAATCTGCCTGCAATGAGGGAGACCCAGGTTTGATCCCTCAGTCAGGAAAATCCCCTGGAGAAGGGAGTGGCAACCCATTCCAGTATTCTTGCTTGGAGAATCCTATGGACAGAGGAACCTGGTGGGCTACAGTTCATGGGGTCGTGAAGAGTTGGACATGACTGAGCGGCTTTCACTTTCACCACATGCCAGCGTCTATTAGAACAGTAGTGACAGGATTCTTATTGCCAGCTAGCTGATGGGCTCTCCAACTCTAAAATCCTATTTTGTCTGCCTTCTCAGACAGACTTTCTTAAGTTGGGTTCCTTGGGAATAGACACCAAGAGAGAGATTTGTGGAAGATCTCATTTGTGTTTGTTCTCAGGAATACCACATTTCTGGGAGAGAAAGAAGCAGGACTAGACAAAGGGAGAAATTGAACTGCAAAGAAGTTGTGACAAAGGCCACTACTTATCCCATGGGTAGCTCTGGGAATAGAATGGCCCTTCAAAATTGTTTTGTTTTGTTTTTTTTAATATTTTTTCCAAATTAAGTTTATCAAGTAAATTTACATTCAGTTAAATTCTCTCTTTTTAGTGTACAGTTCTATGAATTTTGACACACACACACACACACACACACACTCATATAACTGCCTCCACAATAAAGATATAAAATGCTTCTATCATCCCCAAAAGTTCTCTCACATGACTTTGTGATCAATCCCCACTCCCTTTTTGCCATGGCGACCACTGATTTGATTTTTGCCATTGTGGTTTTAGTCTCTTCTGAAATATCGTATGAATGGAATCATGCAGAATGTCACCTTCCGAATCTGGTTGTTTTAGACTGTGGCAGTGACACTGTGCCATCATGTCGGCCTGACCCTGATGCACACACCTACAGGAAGGGTGTGAAACCTTGCAGAAGGCAGCTGCTTTCAGCTGAGGGCAATTTCCATCAGCTGTGAACCTTCCACGGTCAACATTCTCCTTGCTTGAAAATGCGTGCCTTGGTCTTGAAGCGATGTGGGCAGTGCACCGTGCTACCCACTGTGGTGTAAGTGTGCTCTAAGGTTTGGACAGAGTCAGGTTCAACATGTTTTGGGGGTGGGGGTGAAGGGCATATTACATCAGAGTAGTTGAGGCACATAATATCCGCTTGCCCCACCCTAACGTCCTTTTATCTCAGGCAGTGGTTCCCTACACAGTCAGTTTTGCCCCAACAAGGGAACATTTGACACTGTCTGAAGACGTGTTTGGTTGCCACAACTGGGAGGGTAGGGGGTGGAGGTTGCTACTGGCCTCTCGTACGATGCTGCTAACCACCCATTAGCACACAATACAATATCATCCCCAACAAAGATTTATTCTCATGCTCAAAATGTCGATAGTGCTAAGGAATGAGAAAGTCAAAGGGCCTCCTGGGCAACATCAAAGACTAACCCTTGAAGCTGGAGGTTAGAGCTCTAAAAAAATCTGAGAATTGGGTCCCAGTCTTAACCTTGGTGGCTCAGACGGTAATGCGTCTGTCTACAATGCGGGAGACCCAGGTTCGATCCCTGGGTCAGGAAGATCCCCTGGAGAAGGAAATGGCAATCCACTCCAGTACTATTGCCTGGAAAATCCCATGGACAGAGGAGCCTGGTAGGCTACAGTCCATGGGGTTGCAAAGAGTCAGACACGACTGAGCAATTTCACTTAACCTCAGTGTGCTCCAGACAAGTTTAAAATCTCAACTCTGACAAGTCCAGGATGCCAGAGGAAGGACCCTGCTTCAAAAAGCATGGTACCTTGAGACTGGAAAATAGGACATTTAGGTCAGTACTCTAAAAATCCTTGAAACATCAGATTCCCTTGACCTTTCTGGGCCTGCAGAAGAGGCCCACTCCTCCATATTAAAAATTAACATTCCCCCTTGCTTGAAGATGACACAGAGGCCTCTGCCTTACAAGAAAAAAAAAAAAAAACTTGCAAAGATTAAAATTTGCTTCCACCTCCTCCTCTTAGCCATCAGAGCAAACTAGAGTCATTCACAAAGTGGCATATTATGGTGGGAAGACCAAACTCTACCACCGTTACCTTTCAGCTGAGATAGTCAATCAAAACAATCTTGCATGCTAGGCAGGGGGACGACAGGAGTGGTAGTCCTCACCGTATTTCCATTTAATTCATGTCTGATTCATAAGGAAACCATGTGGATCCTAGAGGATGACACTGGGCCACAACAAACTCCATCCATACTACCTCTACATGCAGCTGCGGTGACAGACATGCCATTTTTAGTTAGAGCACACTGGCACTGTCTCGACAACAAAGAGTTTATCACTGATCTGGTCAAAGAATTCTTTTCCATATTATCAAAACAGGGCAGAAACAGTTCATGTTCCCATGGAAGGGACAATATATTGTAGTTATGGCTTTGCTCTAAGGTGATACTCTCTCCCTCTGTCATAATCTAGTTTAAAGGGACTTGGACCATCTGAACATATATTAGTATATTCCGCAGGTGGCACCATGTTAGTCAGTTGAGATAAGCAAGAAATGGCAGGTATTTTGAAGGCCTTGGTAAGACACAAACACTCTAGACAATGGGAGCTGCATCCCATGAAGATTCAGAGGCCTGACTCACCAGTGAAAAACTGTAGGGGTCTAGTGGCCTGGGGGATGATTTAAACAACTCCTTTACTAGGATCTTCATCTCTCCTTGTCCTTATCCTTCCACTACAATTCATGCAGACCTCCAATCACCTCTGAATGACACCAAAAGCTACATGTCCAAAACGAAACTCACAACTTTCCCCAGAGACCCTGCTCCTCTCCTATGTTGTATCTCTTGGTGAGTGTCTCTACCACCCAACCCATTAATCCTATATGCCCCAGCTTTATCTCTCTCTTTACCCCAAATCCAGTAAATCACTGAATCCTAAGCATCTCTCAAATCAGGCTTCTTATTTTTTCCACTGCTATTACTCTAATTCAGGCCTTCCCCATTTCTTTCCTCGTCCGACACTGGAGACAAATACACGAGTGGAAGGGATATCAGTTTTGGAAACCTGCTGGTCTGCTGACCTGGGTTTTAATTTTCATTTTACCCATTCTCTGCTATATGAACTTGAACAATTAAACTAACCTAAGACTTAGTTTCTTCCTCTGTAAAAAGAGATAATAAATATCCAAATAATAATGTTAGTATGAGGATACAATGAAACTAATGTGTAAATTGCCTGACGTAGAGGTCAGCATATTTTCCTAGAAGGGTAGACTTCATAGTGTAAAGCAGTCAAATTCCCTCCAAATTAAATTATAATAAATTTTATATAATTCCAATCAAAAGTTCAATAGGAGTTGGCACGTAAGTGAATGAGGGGAGAGGCACTGGAGGAGTTGATTATAAACTCCACATGAAGAGTAAATATATAAAAATTGCCAGCAACAAAAAGTCATAAAGATGCAGTTATCAAAATAGAACGACTAGCCCAATAACAGACAAAAGGACCAAAGGAACAAAAGAGAGAGTTTGGAACAGTTAAAATATAAAATTCAACTGAGAAATTTTGCTTTCTATTTAGCTTTATCCAACAACTCATGAATTGAGCTGCACACCATCTAGTAAACAGGAGAGTTCTCCAAGGAGCTGTATAAAATGGATGCTTTTACAGAAATGGAACAGGACAAAGAGGTTATTAGCAAAAGAAAAGAAAGTTTCAAGCAAAGCTACCTCATCAGTGCTGACCAGAAATTTCCAGAAATTCCATTCCTGAGAGAAGTAGAAGCTGGAATTAAGTCTAGGTTTGCTGTTCTGGGGACAAGTGGTTCCATCTTAGGCCTGTTGACTTTTTTTTCCCTTTTTTTTAAACAGAAACAAACCCAAGCATAAGCGAAGCTTAGTCTAAGATTGTGTTATTCTTTTAAATGAATGGGAAATTAAAGCTAGGTGTGACTTATCTGATTTGAAAAATCTGTGTACTACTTATCTCAACTGTATAAAAGTAGATTTTTGTTATGGAACTGAAGCACAGTGAAAGCTCTCTATTAGAAGAAAACAGAGACATGTGTCTGTAAGTAGAAGGCGAGGGAAGTCTAAGTGTGACAAGAAGCTATAAAGAAAACAATAGATTTGCTTTTAAAAAGTAAACATTTCTACATGGAAAAAGTTAACAGACAAATGACACAATGGGAAGACACCTTTGTAATACATGTAACTGACAAAGAAAGAGCCACATTCATAACACACAAAGAGCTGTCGTAAACTAGTAAAAAAAATACAACAGCTTAATTTTTAAAAGTAAATTATATTAGCTAATTCACTGAAGAAGAACTACAAATGGCAATAAAGCCAAAAATTAAAGAGTTTCAACTTCGAAAATATTTTAAGGCAAATTATGGAGAGCATTTTTTTGCCTGCTAATGTAAAAAGTTTTAGAAATGAGTTAAAAAATAAAAAAATTAAAAAGCCAGGAAAAAAAAAAAGAAATGATAATATAAATAAAGCTTACAGTATAGAGAAAAGGTGTTCTCACCTGGTGTGGGTAGGAGTGAAAATTAGTACAACTTTTCACAGAGCAATTTGATAATACCCATTGAAAGTCATAACTACATAGCTTATACCTTCCAATTCAGTTTTTCTATCCTAAAGAAATACTAACAGAAATACACAAACACATATGTAAACATAGTCATTATAGCTTTTTTGAAACAGCAAAACTTTGGGAACAAATTAAATGTCCCTTCATAGAGAAATGACTCAAGATGTGCTGATGGTCTATGCACACAACCATTAAGAAGAAAGAGGTAGATGTGTAAGATAAATAGCTAGTGGGAAGTAGCTGTATAACACAGGGAGCTCAGCCTGGCGTTCTGTGATGACCTGGAGATTTGGGGTCGGGGTAGGGGAGATGGGAGGGAGGCACAAGGGTACAGACATATGTATACTTATGACTGATTCACTTGTTGTGTGGCAGAAACCAACCCAACATTGTAAAGCAATTATTCTCCAATTAAAAAAAAAAAAACTTTATAAATGAGGGACTTCCCTGGCCATTCAGTGGTTAAGACTTTGCCTTCTAATGCAGTAGGGCGCAGGTCCGCTCCCTCTTCAGAGAGCTAAGATCCCATATGTCTCAGGTCAAAAACCGAAAACATAAAACAGAAGTAATATTATAACAAATCAAAGACTTTAAAAAATGAAAACAGAAAAAAAAAAAGAAAAGAAAGAGGTAGATCTGTATGCTCAGAGAAAGAGATGTCCATATTGTTCTGTTCAATCATTTTTTCAACACAATGTTATTGAGCACCAGAATAAAAGTCGACCTGGATCTAATTGGAAAAATACACAAAGGAAAAAAAAAGTCTAGGAAATCATTACAATAGGTGCTGTAAAGGAAACAGAGTAGAAAATAGTAGGTGTAATCCTTGATTCATCTCTTTTCCATGCACCCAACACCCAATCAACAGACCTGAAAATTTTACTACTAAAACTAACAGATCAAAACTTTCCACTTCTCTCCAGTTCTCCTTTTATTATGCTTTTCAGTGGCTTCCACTAGAACCTAAACCCCTCACCCCAGTTTAGAAAGCCCTGCATCATCTGGGCTCCTGTCTACTTCTTCAGCATCATCTCTTGCCATCCCCAGACTCCAGCCCTGTGGTCTTTCCTGCTGTCCCTGCTCTTAATAATTGCTGAGCCCATTCCTGTTTTACAGCCATCACTTTTGACAGTGGTTTTCAACAAGGAGGAAGTTAGGAGCAGCGCCAGGGAGAAGTATGGAAATATTTGGGGGATATATTTAGTTGTGTGAAAAGATTTCAATCTAAAATGGAACTGGAGGGTACGCAGTGGTGGATCTCACACATGCGCCCTCAGAGGAATGGAATTTAAGAACCAGGAGACTGACTTCCTATAAACGTCTGGTTTATGAAAGACTGAGACTTATTACCTGACCAGTGAACATCTGCCAAGAATCTCTCTCCATCCTCAAGCCAAAAAACATGTTTCTTGGACTCTCCCTGAACTTCCCCTTCTTCACACTCCTTGCTCATAAATACAGCTCACCCTAAATCCTCAACAGACTTGCCTATAGCTTGCTACAGCACATGCTTCCCAAAGAGCAATTCCTCTACTGTTCTCAAATAAACCTAATTTCTAGTAACTTGAGCTTGCCTCAGTTTACCTCTTTATTTAGGCTGACAGTTATCAAGTAACTAGTGGACCTATTGTCATTTAAGCCCTTAAAAAAACTCAGCATATTTCTAGATGCATTATGGACTCAAAAATACCAAGAGTAAGCCCAGAAAAAGTTGTTGCCTCAGCTTGCAATGCACTCTAGCTTCATCTTCGCATTCCTGGCCCTTGTTATTTTAAATGGTACCTTCTCAGAAAGGCCTTCCCACTCATAGTTTTCTAGTCTCTCTTTACCTTATCACCCTCTGGTAATTCTCTGTATAGTGTTTATGGTATTTATAATATTTATAAATACTATAAATTTATAGTATTTATTATTGACTTGTCTGTTTAATTTCTCCACCACTCATGCTCCCAACTAGAATGTAAGTTTAAAAGAAGTGAGGAACTTACCTGACTTGTTTGCTATTGTATCCTCTGAACAATGATTGGCACCTAGTAGTTGCTTAATGAATGTTTGTTGAATGAATGAAGAATATTGGTAATATAATGGGGCGATATGATCTTGCTTTGGTTAAGATTTTTTGGATCATAAAAGCCTGGTCTTGAATCCTAGCTCTCTTACCATGTGATCTTGGGAAAGTTACTTAACCTCTCCAAGACTAAATCTGTTTTTGGTCATTTGCAAAATGGATTTGTAGAGCTGCTGTGGGGATTAGTAAACATAAATGTTGGGCACTTTGCATAATCCTCACAAAAAGGAGTCAATAAGTTACAACTACTATTTCTACTTACATACTCCATGGCTTGGCTTAGGGCAAGAATTAAGTCATGTGATAAGTGTCCCACTATTTTTAAGCAAAGGGCTTCCCTGGTAGTTCAGCTGGTAAAGAATCCACCTGCAATGCAGGAGACCCTGGTTTGATTCCTTGTTGAGAAGATACCCTGGAGAATGGATAGGCTACCCACTCTAGTATTCTTGGGCTTCCCTGGTGGCTCAGATGGTAAAGAATCTGCCTGCAATGTGCGAGAACTGGGTTTGATTTCTGGGTGGTGGAGGAGGGCATGTCAACCCACTCCAATATTCTTACCTGGAGAATCCCCATAGACAGATGAGACTGGTGGGCTACAGTCCACGGGATTGCAAACAGTCAGGCATGACTGAGTGGCTAAGCACAGGGACACATTTTTCAGTAAAAGGGGTATTCTTACCCATCTTGTGAGCCATAAGATATGACAACATGGACTTAGAAGTAGGGCAGAAAAAATGTATTCATCTTCCTCTCAAATGTACTTTCAGCTACCTGAACACTGATTATACTCCTGCTCCCAATCTCAGAACAGAGCAATTTTTTCACGTTCTTCTGGAAAGTTAGAAAGAGTCACTTTGCCACCCAAAAGACATATGAACCATCTCAGCCCCTTGTGTGGTGTTCTTCTCTTTGCCACCCTCCAGACCCCTGCAGAAGCTTCCAGAATTTCTTAGAAGCCAGAACACAACCCACCAGATGATGCAAAGAGGATGCTGAGGTTTGAATTATCTTTCCTTGTAGTTCACACTTCGAGAGTTCTGTTTGACACCTTTGGGTCTCTTTCTCATCATCTGAGTCAATGCTGTTTTCTTTTCTCAATGAAGATATGGGTGAGAATAAGACACATTTCATGTTATTGGAATCCCCAGTTTCTTTAATCTACAGTTTTCAATCTGTTACAAAGATCTAGATTCTTAGTTCATTTACTTAAGGCCAGAGAACTCTGTAGCTTCCTGAATCTTTCACCTGCCTTCTCTTTCAAGCAGGAGCAACTTATAGAATCTTCCTTTCCAGAAAATGTGTACCAAGTTCCCTTCCAGAGACTGGAAGTGGTGCAGGGGTGGTGGTGTTACGGTGAGGTGTACAACAAGACTGAGACCTAAACCAAGTGAAACTAAAAGATCCTTGCCCAGAGAAACATTTGAGGTATCAACAGATGCCTCTACAACTCTCTAGCTTCCTTTGCAAAGGTTCTTGTCTTGCATATGGTATCTTACATGAGTGGACACTTTCAGACTTCAATAACATCAAGAGTGCCTCTTGGTAACTCACTTTGTCACTTTGTTCACCCATGGAAAGCCAAGGCTAGGACAAAAGCAGTAAGGAGTTCTATCCCTTCTGTGATGAGCGGCTGGAGAAGGTAGATTCCTTAGCAGTTCATGTCTCCTAAGAAGCCCTGAGTTAAGCAGGGGGTTTTAGCTATAGATAAGATAGCAAAGTGGAGAAGACAATGGCACCCCACTCCAGTACTCTTGCCTGGAAAATCCCATGGATGGAGGAGGCTGGTGGGCTGCAGTCCATGTGGTCACTAAGAGTCAGACACGACTGAGCGACTTCCCTTTCACTTTTCGCTTTCATGCATTGGAGAAGGAAATGGCAACCCACTCCAGTGTTCTTGCCTGGAGAATCCCAGGGACGGGGAGCCTGGTGGGCTGCCGTCTCTGGGGTTGCACAGAGTTGGACACGACTGAAGCGACTTAGCAGCAGCAGCAGCAAGATAGCAAAAAGCTTAAAGTGTTATATACCACCAGTCAAAAGTGAGTTAAATAGAATTAAATCACTCTATTTAATTATATGTCAGGCTTAAAAAATAGGCATCAAAATGGATCACCCTAGGTTGTGAATATAAAGAGCATGGTGAAGGTGAAATCAATCAGTCGTGTCCAACTCTGCGACCCCATGGACTGTAGCCTACCAGGCTTCTCCATCCATGGGATTCTCCAGGCAAGAATACTGGAGTGGGTTACCATTTCCTTCTCCAGGGGCTCTTCCCGACTCAGGGATCGAACCCAGGTCTCCCGCATTGGAGGCAAGAATACTGGAGTGGGTTACCATTTCCTTCTCCAGGGGATCTTCCCGACCCAGGGATCAAACCCAGGTCTCCCGCATTGGAGACGCTTTAACCTCTGAGCCACCAGAGAAGCCATAATGAGCATAGAAAACATTCAATATATTCAACTAACTTTATAGAGAATCTGATACATGCCAACTGCTTTTATGTGTATTACTTCATATATTTTTAAAACAATAAAAACAAGAGACATGTGAGAAAATGTTTTTAAAGGCCATAAAGACATAAGATATTATTACTTTATTTACATAGCTCAGAATGAGATTTACCCAGATATTGTTCCTAAATAGTATTTTTATGTTTGATGGGATGCATACGTGATAGGATTATGGATAATTGATTTTTTAAGCAAGTAAGAAAGTTTTTAAGTGACTTTATCATGAAAGTTGGGGCTTTCCTGGTGGCTCAGATGGTAAAGAATCCGCCTACAATGCTGGAGACCTGGGTTCGATCCCTCAGTTGGGAAGACCCCCTGGAGGAGGGCATGGCAACCCAGTATTCTTGCCTGGAGAATCCCCCTGGACAGAGGAGCCTGGCAGGCTATAGTCCATAGGGTCGCAAAGAGTCAGACATGACTGAGTGACTAAGCACACATACATATCAAGAAAGTTGCTGAGGAACATAGCAGTTCCGATGACTTACCTAGGAGTGATTTTCCAAGTCACAATGTAGCCTTGTTCCCCTTGGCATTAACACTATTCCTATAAAGTCATAAGAACAGAAATCGGCATTCTTATTTTACAGAGGAGACAAATGAATCCCAAGTTGTTCGTGTCACTTACTTAAGGTCCCACATATAGAAGAGGCTGAACCCAAACCCAGGCCTTTGACCCCAAGCTCAATCTCTTTCCCTGTCACCTTATTAAAACCAGGATGCTATGTGCTGGCAGAGGGGCAGTAGGGGCAACTCTTAAAGAATACAGAAGAGAGAAGAAATGAAAAACGAATCAAACAGCAAGTCTCAGCACTGAAACTCTGTGAACCGCATCAACAGAGTTACATCAGAATTATCCCAAAATCAACAGGATTACATCAATATAAAGTATGTTATAGATAACAATATGATATAATGAAGAATATTGGTACTAGGCAAAAAGAGACTCATATTGAAATGCAAGGAGATAATGAATCACTGAAAATTAATGAGATGAGGCTCATGTTGAGTGTCATTTTATGATACAGTTTTAAGAAATCTCTTTGCATGTGGAAAGAACTTAAGACATAGGGTTAGACAATTACAGTTAAGTCCCACTTCCACCATTTCTTAGCCACGTCACCTTTAGCAAGGCTCACAACTTTCCAGGATTTCAGTTGTTTTGTGTATAAAATAAGGATAACAATCTACCTTACAGAGTTTAGTGAAAAATAAACAAGATAAGGTACATGAGAGAGCTTGACAAGCCATAAAATTCTACAGGAGTATTAAGCAGCAAAGACCTATGACCAGTGTGTAGAGGACTTCAATCTAAGAAATAACTTTCTAAAATGTAATGTAGTCCAGTACAAAAATGGGTTCCCTCACAGTTCAGTGAGTCCTCTCTTCTGAAACTATTCAAATAGAGAATATGTTTGGAAATGGGTTCCATTTGGAAATACGGCAAAGGGGACTTCTACACTAGAAGAAAGTTTGCCTTATTTCGAAGATTACTTATTGACTTAAGATCTGCAATGAGTAATTTTTGGCAACTGGGGAAATTTCAGGTTTATACATGGCAATCTTAATATACCCTGTCTTCCTTCCTTCTTAAGGCCATGATAGAGACACGTATATCTATGAGAAGAACTCAAGCAGAACCTAAAGGCTGGTCGGTCTTTATGCTGTCAGCTATCAGTGAAGAGCTAGTCCTTGCTGGTACAAACCCAAGGATGTGTAACAGGAAACAGGAGTTTTCTTTTTTTTTTAATTTGTCTATTTTTATTTTTGGTTGTGCTAGGTCTTCATTGCGGCATGGGCGTTTCTTGGGTCTACTCTGTGGTTGCAGTGCACAGGCTTCTCATTAAAGTGGCTTCTCTTGTTGCAGAGCACGGGTTCTAGGGTGTACGGGCCTCCGTAGCTGTGGCACGTGGGCTCAGCAGTGGCAGCTCCCAGGCTCTGGAGCAGAGGTTCAGTAGTTGTGGCACATGATCTTAGTTGCTCCACAGCCTGTGGGTTCTTCCCAGACAAGGGATCAAACCCATGTCCCCTGCAATGGCAGGTGGATTCTTTATCACTGAGCCATGAGAGAATCCCCAGACAACAGTTTTCTGACTCCAACACAAACTGTACCTCCTACTCGAGAGTAGCAAAACCATACTATGTAAATGGCACAGCATCCTCCCAATTGCTCAGACAAAAAATGAAAGAACTGTCACTTCCCTCATGTCCCACATCCAATCCATTAACAAATTTGTTTAACACTAACATCAAATTGACTCTCAGTACCCTGGTTCAAGCCACTGCCCTCTCCAACCTGGAGTGCTAAAGCAGCCTACAACTGTCCTCCCAACTCAGAGGCTGTTGTTCTTCATAAACAACTAGAGGTCACATCACTCTCTGTTTCTAGCCCTTTAAAGCCTTTCTATGACCCTTAGAATAAAATCCATACTCTTTTACAAAGTTCCCAAGGCCCTACATCATCTGGCCTCTGGTAACCTTTCCAACCAGTTTTCATCAACTCACTCCACTCCAACTATATACCTTTTTCGTCTTATGCCTTTGCATTTTAATTTCTCTGCTTCATGTGTTCTGAGTGGTATCCCCTCAGCACTTATCAAACAATCCCCTCCTTCTTCTCCCCTCTCCACCATCTTATCTCCCTTACAATTTCTTCATTAGCACTTACTGTGTGTGTTCAGTCACTCAGTCACGTCCGACTCTTTGCGACCCCATGGATTGTGGCCCATCAGGCTCCTCTGAGAGGAGGAGATTCGTGAGATTCTCCAGGCAGGAATCCTGGAGTGGGTAGCCATTTCTTTCTCCATGGGAGTCTTCCTGACCCAGGAATTGAACCTGGATCTCTTGCCTCTCCTGCATTGGCAGGCACTGCCACCCATACCACTGCACCGCCTGGGGAGCCCATAACTAACTAGACACTTGCTTCTTTTCTGTTGTCTATTTACCATGTCTCCATTAGAACATAACTCCATAAGAGACTTTATTTTTTGTCGTACTCATGGTATCTTGGATAGTTTCTGGTAGATGGGAGACATTGAACAGTTTTTGAATGAATTGAGCGTATGCTTCCTTTCAAGTACTAGGATTTGGGGTGACACATTTAAGGAAATAACTGCAGCAAATTTGAGGGATGCTGGTGATGTCTAACACTCAATTTTAGGTGTAACTTACACTGTGTGTATAATGTAATCTCTATCCATTAGCCCCAAACTGTCAATAAAATTTGTGTACACCCAGCAACCTGTGGTAGGAGTGCCTTGAGGGCAACGCAGATGGTCCACCGTAGGAGTACCTTAGAGAACATGCACTGCCAGAATCCAGGTGAGAGCCAGGAAACCTGCTGTTAATGTCATGTGGACTGCTCAAAGAATGGAGGTCTTTCCTGAAATTTTCAGAAAAATTAGGACAACTTTTAGAACAGAAGACAACTTTCAACAGAATGTGATTGAGGTTCATGTCATTCTACTGAGAAAGAGAAGAAAGGATAACCCCATAGAATTGAAGGGGTCTCCGAGAAAGAGAAGAGACAGGCCCAGTGCACTTTTCTCTAAAGATGTACCAGGTAGAACAGTGAAGAAATGTCTGCCAGCAAAGGGAAAACTTTAGCGACAGCAAGAAAGTTGTCATTGAGGTGATGCTTTTCTACCCTCTGGGTGAAATGTAAGGAGCAAAATACCCACTTAGCTGTCTATATTTCCAAGGCTGGTGGTTTCTAGATGAATCCCAAAGATTCCTGGCTACTATCAGTAGTTATATTATTTCTGAATAATGTCCATTTTTGAGTCTGAAGGCCCTAAGGAATGGGCTTTAATTCAGCTTTCCTAGGATTACCTCATTCTGCCTCTGGATAATTCAAAACCCTGGAAAAGAAACACACAAATACATACACACAAAGAGAAAGTAAAAAATTGTTTCTACTAACATCAGAACTTAACCAAACTCCTTTGAAAAAATGTAATTTAACATACAATTTAACAGCACTCTTTCTTAGATAAGGACCAAGAAATGTCTATGGTTTAACCTCTTTAAGGAAATCTTACAGTGTGGCTTTGAGGAGGCAGCTTCTTAACCAATTCAACGTCTTCCAATGATCTGTTGTTTCAAGTTAGTCATTCTCACAGTGATGGCCCCAGTAAAGCTTTTTTTTCTGAAAAGCTGTGGTAAGTCAAAACCTACTTCAGAGGATACAAAGTCACCACTCTGGGGGGCTAAGAAAAAAAATATGGTTTTCTACGTTTTTAGTTCTTTGAAGCAAAAGAAAGAAAACCTCAAACTACTGAACCAGAGGTGACCTTTTTTTTTTTTCAATAAGTGTTCTACTTTGGGTTTAGCATTTCATAAGGGAACGATGGCTGACTCTATTTTTGTTGAGCACATTCCAAAAGTTTTAGAGTTTTGACATCCCTTGTATTCCTGCTTACAGAAAAATAGCTAAAGAAACTGTTAGTACCTCTTCCCTGAAATGAATATTTAAAGCATAGTAAGTTACAAACTTGTCCTCAGAAAATCCCAAAGGCGTCCTAGCAGAGCAGACTCAGATGCGTAAAAGGGCCAGTAGTACCACAACTAGCTAATGGCATCAGGTCCCCTCTGGATGCCCAGCACCATTCCTCTTTCCTCTTTGCTCTAATACCATTATCTAGAAGGGCCCACTGACCCCTAAAAATGGTCCAGCCAACTTCCCATGACCATCAGAACCAGTTTACTTCAATGGATGGAGCCATATGAAGAAGAAACTGATGAGGAAAATTCATTGTGAGGGTTGGGAGTACAATCAGCCAAAAGAAGGGTGAATACCTCTCTGACTTTCTCCAAGAGGTACCTGGTCAGAAACCTGACCATATAAAGCAGATTAATCAACAGAAGAGTTTTAAGGCGATCAGGTGACGTACTCCAACCTGGACCTTTTGTTTTGTTCATTAATTTATTCAACAAATACATATTGAAAAAAGTGAAAGTGTTAATGGCTCAGTCATGTCCGATCATTTGAGACCCTATGGTCTGCCAGGCTCCTCTGTCCATGGAATTTCCTAGGCGAGAATACTGGAGTGGGTTGCCATTCCCTTCTCCAGGGGATCTTCCAGACCCAGGGATCGAACCCGGGACTCCTGCACTGCAGGCAGATTCCTTACTGTCTGAACTACCAGGGAAAACAAATATGTATTGAGTATCTTCCAAATGACAGTTTCAGCTCTAATTACCTAAAAATTTTCCTCAACATTCTCCCCAAAGCTCCTGGTAATTCCAAGGACCAATTAGATCTTTCTTGTTTTCTAATTCCATGAATTAAGATGCACAATTTTTTTTCATCTGTAGCCTCAAACTACCATTGGATAATCTAGTCAAAGATGGATAAACATGCACACACATCCATGAGGCAACACAGCTATAGATTCACTACTCTGAAAAACATATCCACTGAAAGGCCTTTGCCTTATGATTAAAGTTATTTAGCCAACAAATATTTATTGAGCACCTAATATGTGCTGGCGGAGAAGGCAATGGCACCCCACTCCAATACTCTTGCCTGGAAAATTCCATGGATGGAGGAGCCTGGCGGGCTGCAGTCCATGGGGTCGCTAAGAGTTGGACACAACTGAGCGACTTCACTTTCACTTTTCACTTTCATGCATTGGAGAAGGAAATGGCAACCCACTCCAGTACTATTGCCTGGAGAATCCCAGGGAAGGGGGAGCCTGGTGGGCTGCCATCTATGGGGTCGCATAGAGTTGGACACGACTGAAGCGACTTAGCAGCAGCAGCAATATGTGCTGGCACTGAGTTAGGTAATCTGGAATAAATACAAAGGCAAACACAACAGAAAAGGTCTTGCTTTTGGAACTTTTATTCTAACAGGAAAAAAAAAAAACAGATTTTTTAAATGGTCAAATAAATAACCTAGCCAGATTCCTGGCTAAAAAAAAATGGAGCTCATGTGTGTGGAAAGAACCTTCTCAGATGTTTGTCTCTACCAGGAAAATGAGAAACGAAGCCATTACTGATGGAAGAGGAAGGTTAAAGAAAGGTTTGGGTTGTTTTGTGGTTTGATTTATCTTTTAGTGAAAGGGAATACGTGAGTATATATGTATTACATGCTAGTGGGCATTATTTCATAGACAGCTAGTTTGAAGATCAAGAAGAAAGAAGAAAATTTTTAAACAGGTAAAGCAGGGAAGAGGAAATGAGTCTAGTGCACAAATAAATGGTCCTCTTCCTCCTCCGTATTGGATGGAAGAAAGAGATCATTCAGATGCAGGTGGGTTTGTGTTTCAGTGGTAGAAGTGAGATTCCATGGTGGGAGGAGGGGATGTGGTTGGTTTACAAGAGGAAAAGACATGATGTAATTGTCTCAAACAGTGAAAAAAAAAAAATGCTCATGAAGAAACTGAAGAAAAAGTGGTGGGCCTTTGAATGCTGATTTGAAATCTCTGATCACTAATAAAAAGCAGTGGTTCTCAACCAGGAGGGACTTTGTCTCCTCACCCCCAGCCTGGGGACATTTGGCCTCATTCGGTGATATTTTTGGTTATCACACAGGGCGGGAGGGGAATGCTACTGGTAGCTAGAGGGTAGCAGGCAGGGATACTGCTAAACATACTAAATGTGCAGGCAGGACAACCCTCACAACAAGAATCAGGAGCCCAGAATGTCAACAGAACCGAGGCTGGGAAACCCTGACATAAAGTGATGTCATATTTGTGTATAGACCATCTCGCAAAAGTTACAGAAGGAGACAGTGATGTTCCTTGTGGGCAGAGGTGGAGCCACAGGACAGGACGAGAAGAGGACTTACTTTCATCCTATATCTTCGTACACCTTTTACAATTTGTACCATGTGCATGTATTACCTATTCAAATAAATCAAAAGACAGAAATAATTCACTGATGGATAAATAATTGATTGGCTGATTTAAGTAGATGATAGATAAAAATAAAATGAAACTAATCAATCAGTTGGAGTTATTTTTCTCCAGCAACATCCAGCTGCTAGGATGCCAGCATAAAGAAAATGAAATTTTTACAAGAGGAAAATAGTGACTGTAACAGAGTATTTTGGAGTTCAGGGTCTTTCCAAGGTACTAATTGTAATGACAGATCATGGAAAAGAGTGAAGATAAAGAAGGAGCTGATAGATAAGCAAGAAAATGATATTATTTATTAATTGAATGTCAAATATGGGAAAATATATATTTTAGGAGAGAAAATGTTGGACCAGTTGAGTTGGAATTACAGGAGATTGTGTTGTGAAAATAAGGTGCTGAAGTCAAATTTTAACAGAAGTGTTATTTTTAACAGTGACAAAATATAAGGAGAAGTCATGGTAATAAGCATTTGGACAAAATAGGAAAAGGTCATTGTGACTGACCAAGGTGAGAGGGCAAGAAACAGGTGTTTGGATGGATCTCTCAGATTTGTAGCTTCTTCTGGAGAATAATGTACCTCCCCTTATTAATAATGGCAGATACTAGTTTTGACATTCCACTATGTATCAGATACTTTATGTATGTATTACCCCACTTTTGTCCAAAAAAGGTCAAGTGACCTGCATAGTTATTAAGTAGAGGAACGAAGATTCAAATTCAGGTTTTTAGGCCCAAAGTCTATGCCCTTTCCATTGTGCCATGTCTCTGCCACCACGAAAAGACAAACTGTCATCAAATCTATGGGAAATAGGTGAGCTTAACACTGGCAATAATATTGGTAATGGAAACTGGGTAGTAGGAGAAAGAAGGGAAAGAGAATATAGTGAGGAGAGGAGAGCCTGGCAAAGATGCAAAGGTCTGCCTCATAACTCTTCTCACACTAGTATATTCTTCTTTAAGTGGGCTTAAGTCATAATGAATGAGGAAGCCATGGAGAAAAGAAATAATAAGGAAAAGATACAAACCTTAGTGATTTCCAAATAGAACACTTATAATGCCTACCTATATTATAAAATATAGTTTTTGTTATGGGTATTCTTTTCATTAAAAATGTACAAAATACATATAAATATGGTTATATTATGGGAAAACAGCATTAATAACTGACAATCAAAGAGCTTTGAGGACTATTAGAGTTGGTTACCAAAAAGCATTCAAAATCTACCATCAAATGCAGCCCATATTCTAACATGCCCTTCCCAATTTCCACATTCTTTCTACTTATGTAACCCTCTAGTCACATACTCACACTCACACACACACACACACACACACACCCCTACAATTGCACTGGAAATATACATGCTGTATAGGGAGTGCATTAAGTTCCCAAAAGATTTCTTTTGCTTCTCTGTTAACATGACCTGATGGCTCAGACTGTACATCTAGAAATAAAGATGCTGCCAGTGGGATGCTGGCCTTTCAGTCTCTTTAGCTTATCATGCAAGCCTGGTCCTCTTTTCCCATCCCTTATACATTCATGTCATATCCATATACATGAAAGACAGCCTCCCCTGAGGTAGACAGTAGACCCACCCCAAGAGGTGAGTTCAAAGGTGCCATTTTCAATGTGTCCGAATGCACTAGGCCACTTAAGATGAGTGTAGTTGCTGACACAAGCAACTGGTAGTCACTTTTCCCTGCCTTTGCACCTCCACATGGCAGCCCAGAGTTTCATGTTCATTGCTCACAGTCCTCCTCCTGTCTGGTTTGTGGACCTTAGGTGAGATAAGGAACTGTAGACCTGCTGGACTCTGTGGTCTCAAGATCCTCCTGGTTCATGTCTTCGCTCATGACCTCAAGTGGACTTCAGAAAACTCTCATTCAAGACAATATTCTCAGGGCCTGTAATAAGGAATCATAATGGAGAGAATCCCAGAGTGCTTTTCTTAGAGTTTATATAAGCCAAAAAATGTCTTAGATTCCTCAAAACTGACCAGAGAGAGTTCAGATACATTGACATATAAATGGTCAGCACTGGTTAGATTGAATACAGCCCCCAGGTAGCTGCTGCGGGCCCACATCTTGCCAGAAGTGCAGTAGTTCATCATCTTCCCCTCCATCAGCACCATGTCCTGGGGGTACCTAAAGTTCCTGGAGTAGACCTTGTGGCTCAGGGGCTGGTTGTTGCAGGACTGACCCCGGAAGTACACTTTGGAATACACAAAATACAGCCCAGTTTCATTGATCACAAGGCTGCCCTTCTTGTACTTCACCCCAGAGACCAGGGCAATTCCATAGGTGTCTTCCCATTCCAAAGGGATGGATCTTGAGTTGAGCTTGCCTGAAATCAAACCAGAGAGGAGCTTTCAGCCAGGAATGCTCATGTATCCCACAGATCAAGCTTTCAAGGCAAAACTGTGGACCATTCCTTGAGCAAATGCTTTTTCCCTAAGTGACAGAGAACTGGGTGATGGGTCAGACCTGACCTGTTACTGAACTTCTTCAGCACGTTTATCAAATTGACTCCCTCGATTTTATCATCCACACAACTGGGACAATAACATATGTTTCTAACCAGCTGCAGTGAGAAAAGACTAGGATGATTTTAGCTCTCTGGAACAGAGATTCTATGAACAGAGGTTCAGAACTAGCATCCAGATTGCTAGAGTTTGAGTCTCTTCATGAGAGGAGAAGTCAAATCCAAGGAACTCTGAAGTTCTAAAGTTGGAAAGGATCTTAGGAATCATCTAGTCCAACTCTTCACCTACACGAAAGATTCTTCAGTATGGGCAAAAATCCCCTTTCCTTTGTATCTGCACAGCATGGTGTACATACCTACTTCAAGCAGAGAATGCTGAAAATATTGCTTTCATACCTTTCATGTCTTTCCCTATTAGATTGTAAGCTCCTTGAAGGCAGGTGCCATGTGTGATTCAACTCCACATGCCCCAGGTTTGGCACAAAGCATGTGCTTAAGAAATATCTGTTGATCTAAACTGGATCATTTTACAGCCTCTGCTGACATAGTTTCAGGGACAGCAGCATGCCAGTTTCTGTGATACGCATCCACTTTGCAGATACTGGTGGACTTCACACTGACAGTGCCCCCACTGTCTTGCTATCAAATCATGTCACTCCACGGCACGACCACGTGTGCCAGGACCCAGCCTCCCTTCTCCTATTTCTGCATGGACAGAGTAAAGCTCTCCCAGAAAACCAGGGAAACACATATTGAAATAATTCACTGTTCACCATCTCCCCAGCTCTCACCTCTTGGACCTGTGTCCCAAATTCCCCAAGGGTCCTTGGAGCGAGTGAAGAGAGTGAGCTCCTTATGAGCAGGGATCATGTCATAAGCAGCTCCATTTCTCCTGTTTAGAGCAGGGCCTTGCCCAGAGCCGCCCTTTGTGTGTGTGTGTGTGTGTGTGTGTGTGTGTGTGTGTGTGCATGTGTGTGGTGTTGACGTAACTAGAAAGATGTGACTACTCTTGGGTTTCAAATACTGTCACTGGAAAGTATCATCTCCCTCAGAGCACAGTCACGGAAACCAACCAGCTACTCTGCTTTTTGCCAAAGGCTTTCCCAAGATGGCCCTCCAGATACAGACCTGTTAAATGAGCTGCTTTTTTCAGTTCCTTTTTCTCAGAGGGTGGACTGGGGTGACCTGTATTATAGAGAGATGAAAGATACATGTAAAAGTGACATAACTACTATTCTTTTTTGTGGGACTCTAAACAGGGCATTTAAATAAAAGATATTTTTATAAGCATAAATGGCAACAGTCTAACATCCACTAATCATTCAAGTCCAAACTGCAGGACTTACAGCAGCCTATATTTCAGAAACAGGTAAAAAGGAGTCAAATTAAGATAGACATGCATAAATTATAAATTACAAAACAATATAAAGGTCAGTTTATAAAGCCCTCCATATAAGTTACTGCATTTATAACTCCCAACAATCCTTTGAGGCGGCAATCCTTACAGATGCCAAAATGAGCTTGGAAGTTGGGTGACTTGTCCAAGAAGACCCGCTAACTCAGTGTCAGAGTGGGACCAACACTCAGGTCTCCTGAGTCCAAATCCCGGGCTCTTGCGTCTCTGGCTCTGCTGCCCTCAGGACTACAGGACAAAGGTTGAAGAAGACTGCTAATGTCCAGGCCACTAGGTCTTCCCCAGCGGCATTCTACAGTTGGCCCCAGATTAATTCCTCTAAGGTCTCAAACACCGCGAATGACTCCTCATTAAACAGGTAATTGCACACAGGTGTTCCCCACCACACGCTCTCTGCCCATCTGTCCAGCCTCCTCTGGCTCACTCCCCTACCCTGGACACTGCCACACAGCAGTTCTGAGCACACCCAGCCTCCTGCCTCTGTGCTTTTGTCTGTGCTACTCTTCCTGCCTGGAATGCCCTCCCAAACTGATCTCTGTGTCAAATTCCTATTGACACTACAAACACCACCTAAAATATCTCTTTTCCTGGAAAACATTCCCAAGCCTTTCTAATCAAATATGATTTTTCCCTCCACTGAAACCTGGAAGCATTCTGGCTTCACCCTATTTTGTCCATTCTGACTCACCTTTTTTTCAATGGTAACTGGATGACTGGTCTTACTCCTCCAAATAAATAGCAAATTCCTTACTATATGTTTCATCTACCAGAGTAATTAGCTCAGTTTCTAACCCAGGGCATGCAATCAGTATATGTGCATTAAATTAAATTGAAAGATTGAAAATAGACAACAGTTCTCAAAATAGATACTATTTCTCTGACTTGAGATATTTCAGTGGAATAGCACTACCATTTGGCTAATGAGTTCAGCTAACTTAGACTTTGAAGAAAGTTGCATAGAAGAGTGCTCATCCACAGCAGGCTCCTCACGGTTAGCCTGTAAAACTCCATATGATGTGCGCATGCTCCCACCGAGACTATGATGTGAGCAGTCATTCCCTCTGTAGCTGCCCAAGACCACACATCATGAGTGAGGTGTTAGCGAACAGGAAAGGCAAAACTGAGTCTCTTCTACATTCCTATACCACAAACCATCTGTGCAGCTATCTGGCATTCAGCCATAAACTGACAGGAAATGGAACAGAGAACCACATGCTGCCTATCTTTATATCCCTCAAGTGTTGGTCTCATAGAAGGTACTCAATAAAAATATCTGCTGGATAAATGCTGGAATAAATAAAGTAGAAATATACCCTACACTTTTGAGGATGACTGTTTCCTGCTCCAGGGTCTTTGCACATGACATTCTCAGAGCTGGACTGCTTTTCCCAGCCTCCCACACCCCCGGCCCCTCCGCCACACATACACACACTCACATTAACAACACCTCCTTAGAGGGGACTTTCCAGACCATTCTATCTTAGGTTGCATTTAGCACAGCTTGAAAGTCTGTTGTCTGTTTGCTTGCTTTTGTTTATCTTCTCTAGCATGCTAAGAGCTCCATGAGAGCAGGCCCCTTGTCTCTCTTGTTCTGCTATCACCCACTAACCCACACCCAGACTGGCATGCAGGAAGCACTCCAAGAACATTTGTGAAAGAATAAAAGATTCAGTGAGTTAACTGTGGAAAAATGACAGTGAACCAAATAAGAAAGTTTAAATAATCTACAGTAGTAAGTACCTCCCAGTTAACCTGTTGGTATAAGTCCTTCTAGATGCTTACTAAGAATATGAAAATATGTATATGTATTTAAAGAGTGAATATTAAATGAAATACACTGTTTTGTAACTTGTCTTTTTATCTAACAACATGGACAATCTCTATGATATTGAATGTCCTTCTAGTATACAGCTTTAGTTGCTGCATGTTATGCTCTTGTGTGAATACACTGTGATGTGTTTAACTAATTTCCTATTGAGTGGCATTTAACTGTCTCCTAAATGGTTTATTAGAAATAGTCTTCTAAGAAAGTGGTGAACATCCTTATTATAAATTTTCAGACACATTTTATTTTCTTTAGATAGCTTTAGTGATGAGATTACAAGGTAAATTAACAGTATTAATCCTTTGATATATTTTCCCCAACTGCTCTTTAGAGAAGGTATAGTGGAGAAGGCAATGGCACCCCATTCCAGTACTCTTGCCTGGAAAATCCCATGGACGGAGGAGCCTGGTAGGCTGCAGTCCATGGGGTCGATAAGAGTCGGACACGACTGAGCGACCTCAGTTTCACTTCTCACGTTCATGCATTGGAGAAGGAAATGGCAACCCACTCCAGTGTTCTTGCCTGGAGAATCCCAGGGACGGGGGAGCCTGGTGGGCTGCTGCCTATGGGGTCGCACAGAGTCTGACACGACTGAAGTGACTTAGGAGCAGCAGCAGCAGCAATTTACATGCCCACTGACTGTCACTAAGCAGACCCTTTTCACTCACATTTTTTGCCAATTGGGCTTTATTTTTTTAAACTTCACTAATTAGATGGGTCAACCTAGGTATCCCCCTTTTTAAAATTTGCATCTCTTATCTCATTAGTAGAGTTGCTAATTTGATTTCTATGTGATAACACACCAATTTCTGGCCCATCTGGTTTGGCCTAAGGAAGATACTTAATACTTGTTATTGGGACAGGTTGATCTGACTCATCTGCTAACTTGATTTTTAATCACTAAAAGGACTCTAGAGAGTGTTGAAAGATGAGTAATTTGGTACCCCTTTTACCGGCCACATTTCACTGATCTTCAAAGCTATTTTATATTAGAAATCCTCCAGAAGCTTTATTCTTCTAACGAACATTTGTACTCTGCTTGGGTACATCTGGAATTTCTCTTTACAGGTTCATACCCAGAATTAGAAACCAGAGGACCTTACCAATAGCTCCTACAAGAGCCTACCTTCCAGGGCAATAGGGTGTCTTGGGTTTCTCAGGCACAGCCTGAGAATTTGGAGCAGGCTTCCCTGACTAGATGACCAATGCTGTCTTCTCTTTGCAGAGGCATCTTGCCTGTCATCTTTATTTCTCATTCCATGACCATCAGAGACAGATAGGAGTAGGAGTTTCCCTGTGTCACAGGGCCAGAGCATGTACTGGTAAGAGCTGGAGGTGACAAGGCATCAGGAGCCTGAGTTCCTTCTCAGCCCCATTCCAGCCTCTGTGCCCAGAGGTCTTGGGCACATTACTAATCTGTCTGGTGTTTTGTTTCTCTTCTGAAAGGTGAGATGACTGGACTGGATGTTCTCTAAGCTCCTTTCCATCTTAGTTTAATGAGTATTCTAAATCCACAGTTTCCCAAACTATGTTCTGAAACTTTAAGAGGCCGACGTTCAACATTGTGATCTTCCTGTCCTGGATGTCACATAGAGGATTTCCCTTTATTATCAAAAATAGTGCATGATTGTCTCCGAGTGAAGTGGGACTACCCTCTGAAAAATGCCTAACGTTTTCCTCCAAGCTTTCCAGCGGCTGCAAGAGAACCACCCTAATGTGGATGACTGCTTGCCCACTCTTTAAAAGCTTAAATATAACCTATTAAAATTTAAATCAGATCTGACTCTTAAGTAATCTCTTATAGAGTTTAAATAGGAGAGCAAGGATCTTTCCCAGCAACAGCTGTGTCTGCCTGCACCTCCCCTTTTCTCCTGAGGAGCTATAGCCGCCGCCCTGTGCATGGGAATCAGGAGGCCTGAGGAAGGGGGCAGGCCTGGAGCCAGCTCCTTGTGGGGGCAAAGGTCCAGGGTTGTACATGTGTGTTTCTCTTTCCAAATTCAAGCAGAAATTAGTTTTGAATTTTTTTGTGATACTTAACTAAACTAATTTTGAACAGTTAAACTCACTTCATATTTTAGGGCAGTTTCAAGAACCAAAATGACATGAGATTTTGGAATTGGTTAGGATTTCTCTTCCATAGTCTATATGTGCCCAAGAATAAGATGGAATTCAAGATACTCCTCCAACATGGTTCGGTGCTGAGGACTGTTTTTAGAAACTCAGTGTGCAAGCATAAAAAAACTCACCTATTTGCTTCTCCAAAGATGATGCTGTATGCCTTTGGCTGGTGGACTGGCAAAAGAGAAAAGATATATAATAACTATGAAGCTCTTTAAGCAAAGGAAGAACTGTCAAATAAACTAAGCACTGGAAAGGAAATCTAACCACGCAGTACCTCTCCTAACTCAGACTCTGGCCAAGCAATTGTGCCTGTCCATGCCTCAGTTTTGCGATTTGAAATAGTTCTAATACTTTTAAGCACTTCCAGGGAAATTTAGTTTGTGCATTTGAACAAATTCACTTCTCAGATGCCAAGTTCCTTTTCTTTGTTGAATCAAGTATGAGGTAGGTAGTAAAGGTCTTCCTTTCTCAGATGATCAGCCAACTGAGAAAGGAAGAACTCTTAACTGCCAGTCCTAATTTGATCCTGATCCCTCCCAAGATAGAAAATACTCCTTCCACCCATATGAGCCCCCATTTCTCTGCAGGTAGAATAGGATGGCTAGTGTGATTCATTTCTAAGACAGGAAGAAAGGATTGAGAAGTACGCTGCAAGCCAAGTGTGGTCCATGTGGATTCCTGTTGCCCTCCTCCCCCACTTCAGCAGGGCAGTTTCACCCCATCCCCCACCCCTGCACCTTCAGGGTGTGGCAATCCCCCAGGCAGCTTACCTCTCTGAGTTCAGCCAACTCCTTCTGTAGATGGAAGAGCTGAAATATCCCCAGCCCCAATCCAACCAGGGCCACCAGAACCATGAAAAACATCACAAGGAGACACAGGCCTGTGTTGTGGTCCCTCCTCTTCTTCAGAGGTGGTGGCGGTAGTGGAGGCAGGGGTGGCGGTGGCGGTAGTGTTGGGGGTGGCGGTGGTGGTGGCCTCCTTTGCCCCGGCCTTCCTGGCACTGAGGACGGACAGGGGAAGACTGATCCTGGAGAGGCCCAGGGGGAGCTGGCACTGCTGTCCACCCAGAAGATTGGGGGGTATGGGTAATTCAAGGGCTGCTGCATGGCATCCAGTGCCTCAGGCCAGCCCCCAGCCCAGGGTTTTCCTCTTCTTCAGTCGTGTGGAGGCCCAGGTGTCAAAGGCCAGACTCCTGTTTCTGACTGCTCAAGAGAAGGAAGCCGGTTCTCTCTTTATAGAGTTTCCAGAACTGAGGGAAACACCTCTCTTTCGTTCTCTTTCGGCTTCTCAAAGAGACACCCACTCACTCTGCATCTGACCCTGAGAAGCCTCAAGAAGCTCAGAGCAAACCCCCCGGGAAGTTTCCGCCCACAACTTTATGATGAAAGCTTTCAAAACCCCAATCGCTGCTGCCCTGCTCCCTCAAAGGCTGGGAGGGTGGGCTCGTTGTCCTCAGGCCCTGAGAGAGGGGGTAGCATCAGAGCAGCTCTGTGGGCTCCAGCCGTTGTTCAGCTACAAGGAGAGTGGCCTGTGGGGCGAAAGCACCGAGTCATGGCCAGAGGAGTCACTTCTGTGTCTTACCTTTGGCAGGAGGGAATCACCCCCTGCTGCCATCCCTCCCCCACACCCAAATACTGTTTACGCTGACACAGCAAAGCACCATAGTTTACAGGTTACAACATGCCTGCCTACTCTATAACAGATCAGAGACTGCAAACCAGTGGCCCATATGCCTCACAGAGTCCTCAGACTTGCTTTGCTTGTGCCTTATAATGTTGTTTATTTCTATTTACTGTCCTCCTCAAAAAACAGGATAGTCCATACTGCAGACATTCATCTCTGTTTTGCTGAACCTAGAACTCAGACCAGAAAAGCAATAGCCATTGCGATACTTTAAGTATCACAAGATAAACCAACCACAGATGCCTGGGGCAAAAGATTACTGTTGAGACTCACAGTGGACTGCTGTTATCACTGAATAGTGTTCTTCCAAAGTGTAAGCACCGAATCCCAATCCCCAATGTAACTGTACTTGGAGATAATGCCTTTAAGGTGTAATTAAGGTTAAATGAGGTAGTCTGAGTGGGACCCTAACCCAACATGATTAATGTCCTTACAAGAAGAGGTAGAGGGCTCCCTTTGTGGCCCAGTGGTTGGGAATCTGCCTTGCAATACAGGGGACACATATTCCATTCTTGCTCTAGGAAGATCCCACATGCCATGGGGCAACTAAGCCCTAGAGCTGCATCTACTGAACCCACATGCCCTAGAGCCCATGCTCTTCAATGAGAGAAGTCGCGGCAACGAGAAGCCCATGCTTGTCTACAACTAGAGAAAGCCCATGCACTTACAAGGACCCAGCAGAGCCAAAAATAAATAAATAAATACTTCTTGAAAAAAGAAGAAGTGGTAGAAGGGATGCATGTGTACAGACAAAAGGCCAAGTGAGGTGGTTATCTGTAAACACAGCAAGAAGGTGGTTATCTGTAAACCAAGAAAAGAGGACTTAGGAGAAACCAGCCCTACCAACACTTTGATCGTGGACTTCTATCATCTAGAACTGAGAAAATAAATTTTTGTTGTGTAGGCCATTCAGAAAAATTGGGATAGTCCATATATGTTATAGTCATATTGGGGTTTGAAACACTAGAATATTGGGCAGTCTGGAGGCCCTGTCTGCAAACCCAGTCAGCTGGACTTGGGCCACTGCTGCAGCTCTCAAGGACAGGACATGGGTGTGCCAGGCTGCCTGGCTTGCACACCCTCCACTGTGTTTCCCATGAACCTCACTGTGAGAAATGGCCTTCCTGGGCCTTTAGGCATCTCTGTTTGCTACCTCTGTTATGGTTGTCAACATTTGTTGGATCATGGAGAAAGCAAGGGAGTTTCAGAAAAACATCTATTTCTGCTTCATTGACTACCCTAAAGCTTTTGACTGTGTGAATTTCAACAAATTGGAAAATTCTTAAAGAGATGGGAATACCAGACCACCTTACCTGCCTCCTGAGAAACCTGTATGCAGGTCAAGAAGTAATAGTTAGAACCAGACATGGAACAACTGACTGATTCAAAATTAGGAAAGGAGTATGACAAGGCTGTATATTGTCACCTTATATGCAGAATACATCGTGCAAAATGCCAGGCTGGAGGAATCATAAGGTGGAATCAAGATTGCCAGGAGAAATATCAAAAACCTCAGATATGCAGATGACACCACTCTAATGGAAGAAAGTGAAGAGCAACTAAAGAGCCTCTTGGTGAGGGTGAAAGAGGAGAGTGAAAAAGCTGGCTTAAAACTCAACATTCAAAAACTAAGACCATGGCATCCAGTCCCATCACTTCATGACAAATAGAAAGGGAAAAAGTGGAAACAGTGACAGATTTTATTTTCTTGGGCTCCAAAATCACTGCAGACAGTGATTGCAGCCATAAAATTAAAAAACCCTTGCTCCTTTGAAGGAAATCAATGACAAAGTTAGCATATTAGAAAGCAGAGATATTATTTTGCCAACAAAGGTCCATATAGTCAAAGATATGGTTTTTCTAGTAGTCATGTACAGATGTGAGAGTTGGGTCATAAAGGCTGAGTTGAAGAATTAATACTTTCAAATTGTGATATTGGAGAAGACTCTTGAGAGTCCCTTGGATTGCAAGGAGATCAAACCAATCAACCCTAAAGGAATCAACCCTGAATATTCATTGGAAGGACTGATGCTGAAGCTCCAATACTTTGGCCACCTGGTGTGAAGAGTTGGCTGATTAGAAAAGACCTGGATGCTGGGAAAGATGGAAGGCAAAAGGAGAAGAGGACGGTAGAGGATGAGATGGTTAGACAGCATCACTGACTCAGTGGACATGAATTTGAGCAAACTCCAGGAGAGAGCGGAGGACAGAGGAGCCTGGCATGTTGCAGTCCATGGGGTCACAAAGAGGAAGACCCGACTGAACAACAACAAGAAAACAACGAAAGAGATCATTTGACTTAATTTCAATATATAATAATTAAAAGGAGAGAAATAGAAACAATAGAGAAAAATAACAGCATATAATCACCGAACTGGGCTGACCTATATCCAGACTTGAACAGTGCTGGGAAGTCCCTCATTAACAGCAATCTGGAGTCCCATTTGGGAAAGGGTCCTGCGGGGAGCTGCCCGTGAGAATGGGGTCCTTTGTCTGAAGGACACAGCTCTGGGAGCTGCCTCAGTCCTTGAGAGTTTGCTTGCAAACATAGCTCTCTGTCCGGCCACCCCAGAGATTAGGCGCTTATTTACTGCAGGCACCTGGAGTTCTGTGCAAACTTCTCACGCACAGAGAAATGTTATCTGGTGTAAGAAATAATAACAGGGAGCCATTCCCATGCTCTCAAGATTTCTTGTGACTGTTTGTAACATGTATAGGCCAACCAAGAAAAAATGTCAACTGTCTTGTCTTTCTCACGCTTTTCTGTATAAATATGAGATGTTGAATAAAGTTGGTGTCAGACTGAGTCCCTTCGTGGTGACGTGTCTGAACCTCTCGACCCCATCTTTGTAGTCTCTTGCTTTAGTTTCTTTCTTAGCCCCGCCGTGCACGTTCTCGGGACCTGATCGCCTTTGCCGGCTGGCTCCGGCAGGGTCCTGGGTAGTGCATCCATCCCATGGATGAGACTCCAAATTGCAGTTTCAAGGGCTCCCACTTACAATCCCAGGTTGCAAACTGATAACCATCATCAATTTGCACTTAAAAATGTAGCTATGGTTTTCATAACTTTTGAACTGTCGTGTTAGAGGAGACTCTTGAGAGTCCCTTGGATACCAAGGAGATCAAACCAGTCCATCATAAAGGAGATCAGTCCTGAATATTCATTGGAAGGACTGATGCTGAAGCTGAAACTCCAGTCCTTTGGCCACCTGATGCGAAGAACTGACTCATTTGAAAAGACCCTGATGCTGGGAAAGATTGACGGCAAGAGGAGAAGGGGATGACAGAAGATGAGATAGTTGGATGGCATCACCAATTCAATGGACATGAGTTTGAGTAAACTCCAAGAGTTGGTGATGGACAGGGAGGCCTGGTGTGCTGCAGTCCGTGGGGTCGCAAAGAGTCGGACACGACTGAGCGACTGTTTCACCTTGTGCATTTTAGGATTTTCTTGGGCCCCGGGGTGGGTTTTGTTGACCCTCAGGGGCTCAAGAATTCCAAGACCTGCTCCCTTTCTTATCTAAAGTGCTGCCTTACTTGCTGTGCATGCAGGCAGGCATGGAATCTGAGCAGTGTCCAGGCAGGTGAGAAGCCGGTCAGAAGCCTGTTCTGCTTCTGAAGCCTAAACAAGACTTCCTCCATTTTAATTTTCCTAACATGACACAGTGTTCTCACTCTTTTACAGGTGGGCAGAGTTAACATGCTTTTAAATTCACATATGGGTTTCTTCATAAGCAAAAAAAAATAGTAAGTTTATAATTAATAATCAAAAAACATAATTTTAAGAGTTCCACCTTATGTACAACCAAAACACAACCCTTAAAGTATCCTGAAGTAATCCTTAAGAGCAGTTGTATAGAATCATATTTTTAAACTATAAAAATTTTCCTGAGAATGGCAAAGATTCAAATCAATGGAAAAAACCCCCCATATCCTGGATGGGGAGATTAGAAAAATGGTTAGGATTGTGTGCTTCTGATGTGAGACTTCCTGGGTTCAAATCCCAGCTTTTGCGCTTGTTAGTTATGTGAGCTGGACAGGTCACTTTCCCTCCTCTGCACCACAGTTTTCTCATCTATAAAAATGGGCGTGATTATAATAATACCTATTTCACAGACCAATATGAGAATTAACTGAGCCACAGCACTTGATACACTTAAAACAGTCCTCAACATAAAAGTAAGCACTCAACAAATGTTACTGTTCTTGTTGTGTTTGTGGGAAAATATAGTGTATCTTCCCACAAATTATCTGGCTGTAGACTTAATGTAATTTACCTTCTTTCACTAAGAATAAAAGACAGGGGAGAGAAGAGAGACTGCAGCAAAAACTACAAGTCAATGTCTGACGTCCAGTATCCTGAGAGATGCTACCAGTGAACAGATGTACCAATGGATTCCTGTTTCAGGCTAAGACCATGCTGCTTTTCTATCTCAAACTCCCACAGAAAATTCTAGACTTATTCAATAGGAATTATGCTGTAGTTTCACATTTTCCTCTGTCCTGCTTCTTGATTAATTCTGTGGTAGGCAGAATCAGAATCCTAATATCTGCCCCCAAACCCCAATTCCCTCCAACCCTAGAGAGAACTCTGAACTGAAACAGAGACAAAGGGAGCAGTCTTAAACCTGGGTGCCACTCTTTGATAATGCTACCCCAAGCATCGCAAGTTGGTAAAGTTCCTAGCAAAATAAACACCCTGACAAACAATGACAGGGGCCCATCATAGTTTGGGGTTCTACCAGAACCTTATGAATTAGCAAAAATTATCTTTTACAAATAGATGTTAACTCTGTGATCACTAAAGGGAAAAAATTGTGTATTTGCTCTTGGGAGATGCACTGAATAAATAAATCAAAGAGCCAGCAGAGTTTCTTTCCTTCTCACCTTCACCCTCCTACCTGCATCTCTGAGTCTGGAACCAGGGTTTGTTGAGGATGGATGGGGCAGAAAGACTCAGAGTTGGTGATTTCTTTCAGCAGGTAGGATTGCCAGTCAGAGAGATTTAAAGAGATGTGCATGAGTTCATCTTTGTTTTTCTCCACATGTGAATCAGTTTTCTTAACATAATCCATCTTTTCTCCCAGTGAATCACAGTATATTTATCATATATGAAGTCTGTACCTATAGTTGGGTCTTTTTCTGGGCTCTTATCTTTGTCTCGTTGATTTCTTTCTCTATTCCAGTACTAGTGTCACACAGTTCTCAAAATTATAGCTTTATAAAATGTCTTGAGGCTAGTATGGCAAAATTTTCCCTTTGATCCTCTTTTTCAAAAAAAACTTGAGTATACTTAATCTCTCCTATATCTATTCAGTTCAGTTAGTTCAGTTCAGTCACTCAGTTGTATCCGACTCTTCGCGACCCCATGAATTGCAGCACACCAGGCCTCCCTGTCCATCACCAACTCATGTTCACTCAAACTCACATCCATCGAGTCAGTGTTGCCATCCAGCCATCTCATCCTCCGTCGTCCCCTTCTCATCCTGCCCCCAATCCCTCCCAGCATCAGAGTCTTTTCCAATGAATCAACTCTTTGCATGAGGTGGCCAAAGTACTGGAGTTTCAGCTTTAGCATCAGTCCTTCCAAAGAACACCCAGGACTGATCTCCTTTAGAATGGACTGGTTGGATCTCCTTGCAGTCCAAGGGTCTTCCAAGAGTCTTCTCCAACACTACAGTTCAAAAGCATCAATTCTTCGGTGCTCAGCTTTCTTCACAGTCCAACTCTCACATCCATACATGACTACTGGAAAAACCATAGCCTTGACTAGATGGACCTTTGTTGGCAAAGTAATGTCTCTGCTTTAGAAAAGAAAACTAGCATGGTCTTAAAATGTTCTACTGGACTCTTTTTACTGTAATTGCACAAATTTAGGTGAAGTGTTTTCTTTACAATGTTTTTGCCCTATTGACAGCTTTTCATCTGTCCTTAATGGCTTTTAAATTTTTTCTCCAGGATGGTCTTATCCATTCTTTCTTAGATTAATTGCTTGATATTTTGTAATTTTGTTGTGATAATAGACATCATTTTCTGGGGTATTTTTAGATTCTGTGGTAAGCAACCTCTACACAACCCCAATGATCCTCCACCTCCTGGCATTCACACTTTTTCATAAATCCCTCCCGTCACGTGTGGACTGGACCTGCTGACCCACTTCAAATAGAATAAAGCACAAGTGTTGGGATAGCACTTCCAAGATTAAGTCATTAAAAGACTGTAGCTTCTGCACTGCACATGACTGACTTCTCATTGTATCCTCATAGGGTGGAGAGAGGAAGCAAGATTTCCTCTGGCTCTCATTAGGGCACTAATCCCCTTCATGGGCTTCCCTGGTGGCTCAGACAATAAAGAATCTGCCTGCAATGTGGGAGACCTGGGTTTGATCCCTAGGTTGTGAAGATCCCCTAGAGGAGGATACGGCAACCCACTCCATTATTATGCCTGGAGAATCCCCATGGACAGATAAGCCTGGTGGGCTATAGTCCAGCCAGTCAGTTCAGTCACTCAGTTGTGTATGACTCTGTGACCCAATGGACTATAGCACGCCAGATTCCCTGTCCATCACCAACTCCCAGAGCTAACTCAAACTCATGTCCATTGAGTCAGTGATGCCATCCAACCATCTCATCCTCTGTCATCCCCTTCTCCTCCTGCCTTAATCTTTCCTAGCATCAGTCTTTTCCAAGGAGTCAGTTCTTCACATCAGGTGGCCAAAGTATTGGAGCTTCAGCTTCAGCATCAGTCCTTCCATTGAATATCCAGGACTCATTTCCTTTAGGATTGACTGGTTGGATCTCAGTGAAGGCCAAGAGACTCTCAAGAGTCTTCTTCAACACCACAGTTCAAAAGCATCAATTCTTCAGTGTTCAGCTTTCTTTATAGTCCAACTCTCACATCCATACATGACCACTGGAAAAACCCTAGCTTTGACTAGACAGACCTTTGTTGGCAAAGTAATGTCTCTGCTTTTTGATATGCTGTCTAGGTTGGTCATAGCCTTTCTTCCAAGGAGCAAGCATCTTTTAATTTCATGGCTGCAGTCACCAACTGCAGTGATTTTGGAGCCCCCTAAAATGAAGTCTGTCACTGTTTCCATTGTTTTCCCATCTATTTGCCATGAAGTGATGGGACCAGATGCCATGATCTTTGTTTTTTGAATGTTGAGTTTTAAGCCAACTTTTTCACTCTCCTCTTTCACTTTCATCAAGAGGCTCTTTAGTTCTTCTTTGCTTTCTTCCATAAGGGTGGTGTCATCTGCATATCTGAGGTTATTAATATTTCTCCAGCTATCTTGATTACAGCTTGTGCTTCATCTAGCCTGGCATTTCGCATGATGTCCTCTGCATATAAGTTAAATAATAAGGGTGAAAATATACAGCCATGACATACTCCTTTCCCAATTTGGAACCAGTCTGTTGTTCCACGCCCAGTGCTAACTGTTGCTTCTTGACCTGCATACAGATTTCACAGGAACCAGGTCTGGTCGTCTGGTATTCCCATCTCTTTAAGAATTTTCCACAGTTTGTTGTGAGCCACACAGTTAAAGGCTTTGGCATGGTCAATAAAGCAGAAGTAGATGTTTTTCTGGAACTCTCTTGCTTTTTCCATGATCCAGTGGATGTTGGCAATTTGATCTCTGGTTCCTCTGCCTTTTCTAAATCCAGGTTGAACATCTGGAAGTTCACAGTTCACGTACTGTTGAAGCCTGGCTTGGAGAATTTTGAGCATTACTTTGCTAGTGTGTGAGATGAATGCAATTGTGTGGTAGTTTGAACATTCTTTGGCATTGTCTTTCTTTGGGATTGGAATGAAAACTGACCTTTTCCAGTCCTGTGGCCACTGCTGAGTTTTCCAAATTTGCTGGCATATAGAGTGCAGCACTTTCACAGCATCATCTTTTAGGATTTGAAATAGCTCATCTGGAATTCCATCACCTTACTAGTTTTGTTCATAGTCATTCATAGTTGCAAATGACTCTAACTGACTTAAATAAATGCTCTTCATTCTGTAATAATTTAGACTCTTGTAAACTTATGGAACTCTCTTTATTTCTGATAGTGTGCCTATTGACTCCTGGGGTTTTCTTTCCTATTAACATAACATTATTAGCGGATAAAATGGTAAATTCTAATCTCCCTTTCTAATCCTATGCCTCATTCTTTTACTTTTCTTTTTGGATTGTCCCAAACCTCAAGAACTATATAAAACAGTAATTTTTATTATGGGTATCTAGCTCTTATCCCTAATCATGGAGAGACTGTTCTAAAGTTTCTCATAATAAGTATGATGTTTTTCTAAGGTTTTGTTTTTATTTTGTTTTTATTTTTTTTATTTTATTATTATTTTTTAATTTTATTTTATTTTTAAACTTTACAATATTGTATTAGTTTTGCCCAACATCGAAATGAATCCACCACAGGTATACCTGTGTTCCCCATCCTGAACCCTCCTCCCTCCTCCCTCCCCATACCCTCCCTCTGGGTCGTCCCAGCGCACCAGCCCCAAGCATCCAGCATCGTGCATCGAACCTGGACTGGTGACTCGTCTCATACATGTTACACATGTTTCAATGCCACTGTCAATAAAGTTTCCTACTATATCATCAGAATCTCATCAGCAAACAGATGGAACAGAAATTAGGATAGCTTGAGAAGGGCTTAGCAAAAAGGACAACCATATAAGTAAGATGTAGGGAAATCAAAAAGAAAACAGTATACTCTTTTATCAATAGAAGGAACAGGGTTGTTATGACCACTAGTTAAGAAGAATGATAAGTTATTGGAACCTAAGAAGGGCAGACTTGTATGGAGAAGACAGCCTAATAGGACTTGTGACTTCAAGTCAAGAATTGCAGCCAGTCCAAGGTGTACTTGGAGAATAAATATCTGTCCTACTACACAAGCTTCCCTTGTGGCTCAGCTGGCAAAGAATCCGCCTGCAGTGCAGAAGACCTGGGTTTGATCCCTGGGTTGGGAAGATCCCCTGGAGAAGGGAAAGGCTACCCAGTCCAGTATTCTGGCCTGGAGAATTCCATGGACTATACAGTCCATGGGGTCGCAGAGAGTCGGATACAACTGAGCGACTTTCACTTCACTTTCACAATAGGATAGATTCTTCTCTTCTGCTGGGGCTTCCCATTAGGCAAATTCAATCAGAAGCCAGAGGGCAAGGAAGTCCATTGAAGTAGTCCACATAAGGTAAATTCACAGAAGAGAGAGCAAACAATAGTCCCATTCCCTACCATCACCTTCTTCATGTTCCTGCTGCCTAGAATTTTAATTCTGGGTTGTGATGGATCCTTACGGGGCCTTTGTACTAGTATTTAAATGGTAATTTAGCTGGATATACATTTCAAAATCTAACTTTTTTTCCCCCAAAGATTTGCAAGTAAGATTTCTTTCAAAATTTTTATCTACTTTCTTGATGCTTTGAAGTTTTCAGATATCTTCCAGCTCAGTAATACATCCAATACATTCTTCAGCTATATCTTTTCTAAAATTTAACAAATTCATTAAGATTTTTGTTTCAACTATAACATTTTTTCAAATCCAATATTTCCCACCAGTTCTTTTTGAATTGTTTTCCTTGATTAATGTTGTCGGTATTTTACCTTCATATTTTTGGAAGGTATTTCTTATGCTTATTTTAAACTTATTTTCTATGGTCTGTTAATTTTCTTTGCCTGGTATAACTTGTTTGGTGGTGTCTTTCTTTTAGAAAGATCATATGTCTGATCACTTTTCCTTGCGAGCTACACATTCCTGCAAGTTTCAGTTCTCATGGAGCATAATATGAAGCATGTGTGTGGGAGCTAGAGGGAGGGAAGAGGTGGAGGTGGCTAAAGCCCAGGAATCCAGGAGTAATTTATGCCCTTCCTAGGGAGCTTAGGGAATTGGCAGTGCATCCCTCCTTAGGAGGAAGAGCCTCTGGCATTATAATCTGGGGTAAATCATCCCCTGTTTGCCACCTACCTTGCCAAAGAAAATCTACCGAGGGTCTGCCTGACATTGCTCTTTTTTTTAAGAGATTTTCTTCCTCAGATGGAGTCATTTATCTATACCTGCTGTTGACTCCTCCTCCCCACCTCAGCCAGATTCCAGCACTATATTGATATTTCCCCCAGTGCTTCTGGGCATCCACTGCTGCTTATCTGCCTCAAAATGACAACCAAGCAAGATAGGAAAGAGAAACACACAGACTCATAAAGCTCTGGCCTGGCCCATCTCCGTGTGACATCTGACCCTCTTCTCCCCTGAGCTGCTGTAAACGTACACGCACATGTACACTGAGATGCAGCCGCCCCTTCTTCTCCCCTCAAGAGCTTCTCAGGTTGATGTTAGTTTCTCAGGCCCATCAAGACACTGCCTATTTCTTGGAGTTGTTTCAAGGGTCAGAGTCAGAAATACATGTTCGTAAGTCATCTTGTCAGCTCTGCTATATTCTTTACATCCATTGCCTCTAGTGTTATTGTGAGGATTAATTAAATGAGTTGATTCACATGAGGCACTTAGGAGAGTGTCTGGAATACAGCACGTTTTACAACTGTTAGCAGTAATTATTATTTGTCATCATCATCATTAATATGCAGAATAAGTCTATGAAAATGAGTATATTATCTCATTATTATCTCATATTATATTATCTCATTATCTCTAATTATTCAGAATAATTAGATTATTAGATTAGATTAGATTAGATTCAGAGAAGAAAAGTAAACCTGGCAAGAGGTTGAGCCAGGCTTCAGTCACCTTTAAGTCTATTTGATCTGCAAAGAGTGTGCTTTTTCTATTCTTTTTATCAGTGGCCCTTTTCTACTCCCACTTCACAATCTGATTGGCTCAGGAAAATCTGTAAGATATTGAAGGCTTTTTAACTCACTTCAGGAGGTGGATGACCACAACTTTCTCTGTGCTTCAATTTGATCTCTTGTCTGTAAGATAAAGGTAACTTTGATGTTCTTTTCTAGTATAAAAGACTGAATTAGAGGATAAGCGATCAAGCACAACTCTTGTTTCTCCAGGTCACAGCAACTTGAATGGGGACAATCTGGAGACGTGGATGACAGCAGCAGTGGGGCCAAAATTATCCTTCATCCCCGCCACTCCATGCAACAGTATTATTGGATGTCAAGACTATTCTCATTTTTTCCCCGTCTTTTGTGTATCAACTGGAGTCTGGACAGAAAAACAGAAGCCACTCCAAGTATGCAAAGTGGGGAAAGGATTAATACAGGAATTAAAGATTGGGCAAACAAAAGTCAGCAAGAACAACTTTAGGAAACTTTGAAGTTCAGACTCATGCTACAACCAGTAGTTTCAGCTTCCAACAACGCTGATACTGGTGATTTTTAGGTGAACAGCAGAAAGCTGTAGGAAAAACCCAAACCACTTCTGCTGTCCCCAAACACTTTCCAGTAACTACTGTGACAACCAGTGGCTTCTCCTCCATTACTTTCCAAATCTCATGGAATTGCTTCTCACTGGTGGAATCCAACTGGACTCTCACTTGCAATGGAGTGGAAGAATTGTCATTTCTCAGCTTTGTGCTCCTGGGAATGGGGAAGAGGATAGAGACAGGGGTAGTACTAAGTATTAACAAATTACACGTGGTACACTGTGTCTGTTTTGTTCAACATCACTGAGTAAAAACTCAACATATGTTGACTGAATTAATAATTCCAAGAGGGTCCCAGGTCATGAACAGGACTATTTAGTGGGAATTAAGATTCTATTGCAGCCTCGTTCAGTGATGTTACGTGCTCCATAGCCTGATAATACCCTACACGTGCTATCAGCCTGTCATTGACTTATTATGGAATCATGACAACATTGTATTTCTTCATCTTCCACTGAGGTGGGTCATGTCACTTCTTCGGTTGTCACTGATGCAAGTGTAAATCTGATCATGTAAGTCTGCTTCTTAAAAGTAACACTTCAGTGGCTGCCTATTGCCTTTAGAATAAAATCTGAACACTTTATCATGACTTCCAAGACTCTGCATTATCTGGGCTCTTCCCAGCTCTCCAGCTTAACCGTTTCTACTCCCTTCCTCTCTCACTACACACAGGCCACATTGGCCTTTCAGTTCATCAAATGGGGCAAATTCTTCCTTGCCTCAGGATCTATGCCTAAGATGGTGCCTAGAAGGCTCTTTGCCCCAGCTCTGCCCCACTTTTATTTGACCAGGTGCTAGAACCCTTCAATGCTAAACTACATATCACTTTCTCAAAGAGGTCTTCACTTGCCACTTCATCTAAAGGAGATAATTCCATTTAGTGTTCTCTCTCTGGGATTTTTTCCCCCTCTTCTGGTACTTATCACTATTCTATAGGAGGTATAAAATCACATTGCATTCAGTTGTACACCCAGCCCAGCACAGTGCCTGGCAACTAATATGCACTCAATAAATAAATGCTGAAATTCTTTACAGGCTCCTCATAAAGTGATTTTACAGAATGCTCAAATTATGTTTCACTTTCTAAATTTCCCATCAGCTTTTGGCTTTTAAACCTGAGACAAGCCAAAAGACATTTGAGAGGAATAGACTTACTACCAAAGGCACCTGTTACCATTAATAATCCAACTGGATCCCAAGCACTCATTGGTCTTTCCTGCCTCCAGATGACCTCCTTTCCACCCAAAGTATGTCCCAAGAAGCCAGGGAGAGACTCCGTCATCTCTCTTGCTCAAAGGTTTTAATACCATTTCATTGTATTACTATTTCTCTCAGGAGGTTCATCTTGTTCTCCTGCAGTTAGAACCCTGGTGGCTGACCTTGACATGGTAAGTTAGGTATGCCTCTGCTCACTGGCCATATTTTCCTCTCAGTCTCTGTATGCAAACACAGAAATACATAGTATACAACTGGGAACAGTGTCGGAGGTCATACATTGGTTCCCTAAATCTTATCAGTGACCAATTGCTTTAATTTCTCAAAGACAAATGAATAAATATTCCAAGCCAAGAATAGTGTCTGGTATTAGAGGCACTCAATAAATGTATGCTGATTATATGAATATAGATAAAGAAACTGATACTTAAATAGATTAAGGGACTTGCCTGAAGTCACACAGCCTGTTGGTATTGAGCCAAAATTCTAATCCAAAAAGGACACAATGTAAGAGGGATTGTGAAACAAGACTGCTCTGTGAGCAGTGCTCCCAAGTTTATAGGGCTGAGAACCCACTGCCCATAGGCCAGTAGGAGACAGGATAGGACAATATCTATTAAGACTAAAAATGTCTGAAGAAATAAGATCAGAGCATAAATAAATGAAATAGAGACCAAAAAAACAATAGAAAGATTAATTAAACTAAGAGTTGGTTCTTTGAAAAGGTAAACAAAATTTACAAACCTTTATCCAGACATCAAGAAGAGGGCCCAAATCAATAAAACCAGGGGGAAAAAAGGAGAAGTTACAGCCAATACCACAGAAATGCAAAGGATCATAAGAGATTACCAGAAACAATTGAACACCAAAAAATGGACACTTTGCCAAGATAGAACCAGGAAGAAATAGAAAATATGAACATATCAACTACCAGTAATAAAACTGAATGATGAATTAAAAAAAAAAACTGGATGACTTCACAGGTTAAATTTACCAAATGTTTAGAGAAGAGTTAATGCCTATTCTTCTCAAACTATTCCAAGAACTTGGAGAGGAAGGAAAGCTTCTTAACTCATTCTATGAGGGGCCAGAATCTTCTTAATACCAAAACTAGACAAAGATATCACACAAAAAAGAAAATTATAGGCCAGTATCACTGATAAACATGGTGCCAAAATCCTCAACAAAATACTAACAAACCAAATTCAACAATACATTAAAAGGATCTTAGACCATGATCAAGTGGGTTTAATATCAGGGATGCAAGGATGGTTCAGTATCCACAAACCAATCAGTGTGATATACCACATTAACATATTAAAGAATAAAAATCATATGATCATCTCAATAAATGCATAAAAAGTTTTTGATGAGATTTAACATCTATTTATGATAAAAAAAATTCTCTCACAAAGCAGCTATAGAGAGAATATACCTGAACTATTATAATAAAGGCCATGTATGACCAGCTCATAGCCAAAATTATACTCAACAGTGAAAAGCTGAGAATATTTCATTTAAGATCAGGAACAAGACAAGGATGCCCACACTCACCATTTGTATTCAACATACTGTTGGAAGTCCTAGCCACAGCACTCAGACAATAAAAAGAAATGAAAGGAATCCAAATGGGAGAGGAAGAAGTAAAACTGTTACTGTTTGCAGATGGCATGATACTATACACAGAAAATCCTAAAGATACCACACACACACACAAAAATACTAGAACTCATCAATAAATTCAGTAAAGTTGCAGAGTATAAAATTAATATACAGATGTCTGCCACACTTCTATTTCCTAACAAGAAACTATCAAAAAAGAAATTAAGAAAACAATCCCATTTACAAGCACTGCAAAAGAATAAAAATAAGTCTAACTAAGGCGGTAAAAGAATGGTACTCAGAAAATTGTAAGACACTGTTGAAAGAGATTGAAGGCAGCACAAACAGATGAAAAGATAGCCCATGCTCATAAATTGGAAGAATTAATATGATTTAAAAGAGCATACTACCCAATGTAATCTACAGACTCAATGCAATCCCCAGCAAAATATCAATGGCATTTTTCACTAGAAGAAATAATTCTAAAATTTGTATGGAAACACAAAAGATCCCAATAGTCAAAACAATCTTAAGAAAGAAAAGTAGAACTAGAAGTATTATGCTCCCTGATTTCAAACTATACTTCAAAGTTATAGTAATCAAAACAGTATGGTTCTGCACAAAAACAGACACATAATTCAGTGGGAAAAAGATATCCTAGAAGTGAACCCTGGTGGCTCAGACGGTAAAAGTGTCTGCTTACAATGCGGGAGACCCGGGTTTGATCCCTGTGTTGGGAAGATCCCCTGGAGAAGGAAATGGCACCCCACTCCAGTACTCTTGCCTGGAAAATCCCATGGACAGAGGAGCCTGGTAGGCTACAGTCCATGGGGTCGCAAAGAGTTGGACACGACTGAGTGACTTCACTAGAAGTGAACCCACATTTTTATGGGTAATTAAAGAAGGCAAGAATACATGATGGAGAAAAGACAGCTTCTTTAATAAATGGTGTTGGGAAAACTATACAGCTACATGCAAAAGAATCAAACTGGCTTACTCTCTTAAAGTACAAAACTCAAACTAGATTCCTCTCTCAAAGCACAAAAATAAATTTGAAATGGATTAAAGACTTAAGACTTGAAACCACAAAACTTCTAGAAAAAACCATAAGCTCTTTGGCATCAGTCATGGTAGAATTTTTTTTTTCTTTGTATATGTCCCCTCAGACAATGGAAACAAAACCAAAAATAAACAAATGGGGCTATATCAAACTAAAAAGCTTTTGCATAATGGAGAAAACTATCAACAAAATGAAAAGTCAACCTACTAAATGGGAGTGAGTGGAAGGAGATATTTGCAAAAAAATATATCCAATAAGGGGTTAATATCATACACAAACCACACATACACACACACATATATATATAACTTACACAATTCAACATCAAAAATACAAACAACCCAACCAATTGAAAATGGGCAGAGGATCTGAACAGACATTTTTCCAAACAGGCACATGAAAAGATGCTTAATATCACTAATCATCAGGGAAATGCAAGTCAAAACCTCAATGAGAAATTATCTCATACTTGTCTGAATGGCTATTATCAAAAAGACAACAAACAACAAGTGCTTGGAAGGACGTGAAGAAAAGAGAACTCCCACCCAGGCACTGTGGGCAGAACTGTAATCTGGTGCAGCTCCTATGAAACTCAGTATGGAGATTCCTTTAAAAATTAAAAACAGAACTACCATATGATCCAGCAATTCCACTCCTGGGTATTTATTTGAAGAAAAGGAAACAACTAATTCAAAAAGACATATGAACCCCTATGTTCACTGCAACCTTTTTTTTACAACTGCCAGGATATGGAAATAACTTAAGTGCCCAGAAACAGATGAATGGATAAAGAAGATATATATAAGGGAAAATTACTCAGCCATAAAAAAGAATGAAATCTTGCCATCTGTGACAACCTGGATGAACCTAGAGGATATTAAGTAAAATAAGACACGCAGAGATAGACAAGTGCTATCTGACTTCACTTATTATGTGGAATCTAAAAAACAAAGCAGGAGACACAGAAATAAAGAATAGATTTTTGGACATAGTGGGGGAAGGAGAAGGTGAGATAATTTGAGAGAACAGCATTGAAACATATTGCCTGGAAAATCCCATGGACAAAGGAGACTAGGGGGCTACAGTCTATAGGCTCACAAGAGTCGGACATGACTCAGTGACTAAACCACCACCACCATATACATTACCATATGTAAAACAGAGAGCCAGTGGGAGTTTGATGTATGATGAAGGGAATCCAAAGCTGGTGCTCTGTGACAATCTTGAGGGACGGGGTAGGGAGGGAGGTGGAAGTGGGGATCAAGAGGGAGGGGACACATATATCTATGGTTGACTCATGTTGATGTATGGCAAAAAGCATCACAGTATTGTAATTATCCCCCAGTTAAATAAATAAATAAAATTTTTTTTTTTAAAAAGCAAATGAATAAACAGAAACGGATTCCTATATACAGAGCAAAAACAGGTAGTTGCCAGAGAAGAGGGTTGGGGCAGGTGAGGAGGAACTGGTAAGGGAGATTAAGTACAAAATTCTAGCTGTAAAATAAGTGAGTCACAGATACGAAGTGTACAGTGAGGAGACTATAGTCAAGAATCGTGCAGTATCATTGTATGCAGACATATTGTACCTAGGCTTATCATGGTGACCATTTTAGTATATATAGAAATATCAAATAATAGAAACTAACATGGCATTGTAGCTCATGGCACTAAAAGCAAACAAACTCATACAAAAAGAGATCAGATTTGTGGTTACCAGAGGCAGCGTTTTGGGGGGAGGAGAAACTGGATGAAGGCAGTTAAAAGGGACAAACTTCCAGTTGTAAGATAAGTATAAGGGATATAATATACAACATAATAAATATAATTACTGCTGTATGTTATATATTGACTCCTGGGTCAGGAAGATCCTCTGGAGAAGGGAACAGCTTTCTACTTTATTATTCTTGCCTGGAGAATTCCATGGACAGAGGAGCCCGGCAGGCTGTAGTCCATGGGGTGGCAAAGAGTCAGACACAACTGAGCAACTTTCACTTTCACTGTGTTATATATGAAAGTTGTTAAGAGAGGAAATCCCAACAGTTCTCATCATAAGGAAAAAATTTTTTTCTACTTCTTAAATTTTGCATCTATAAAAGATGATGGATGTTCATTAAACTTGTGATAATTATTTCATGATGTATATATAATGTATATAATTATTTCATGATGTCTTCATAATGATGTCGAATCATTATGTTGTATACCGTAAACATATACAGTGCTATATGCCAGTTATAGCTCAATGATTAACTGGAAGTGCAAAAAGACTGGAAAGACCTAGGTCTTGTGGGCTCTTTTAAGAACCTTTATTGATGTTTGAAATGCTTCTCACATTTATCATGGTGCCATGGTGGGTTTGTGGGACGGTCACATGTACTAAGGACTGACTTAAATGTCAAAGTCGTTGTTTTTGTCACCCACTGTTTCCTTTGAGTGTCTAGCAGATGTTAGTCAGGGCTATGCAGCTGGAAGAGCCTTCTAACCTCAGGGTCTCAGGAGAAGAAAATTTGAGCATACTGCCTCTGAGTCTGGATATGTTTCACTGTCTATTACCGACGGCGGGACAGCCACACCCCAGTAAGTGAAAAGCCCTAGGCCTTGTACCAGTTTGCAATTTGATAAATGAGGTATTCTCCACTGAGCTTTCTTTGCAAACTAGCAATGTCTGACCAGTCTGAAACCTTACAGTAAAGTCCTAGAACGTCAATGCTGGAATAGGGAAGAGCTGACTGACTCACGTCCCTAACTTCACAGATTTGGACCTGAGCTCAAGAGAGGTAAGAGGATTCTCCCCAAACCACAACCAGTATGGAGGAAGAACTAGGAAGAAATCCCACCCTATCTCCTGGTGCTTCCCTACCACACCTTCTACATCTGGAAATGAAACACAGGAAGCATTTGTTTCTGTTCAGTTCCATCCATACATGTCTTGAGCACCTAACAGGAGCCAAGCAGCATGGAAGGGTGCAAAGACAAAGCCATGGTCAAACACAACTCCTTCAGGAGCTCTGAATTTGGTGAGTTCTGTCCCTGTGGTCATTTTCATGCTAAGTTGCTTCAGTTATGTCTGACTCCATGGCCTGTAGTCCGCCAGGTTCCTTTGTGCATGGGATTCTCTAGCCAAAAATACTGAAGTGGGTTGCCATTTCCTCCTCCAGGGGATCTTCCCAACCCAGGGGTCAAACCCAGGTTTCCAGCATTGCAGGCAGATTCTTTACCATCTGAGCCCCCATGGAAGCAAGAACTCTATACATTACCTTATTTTACCCTCAAGCAGCCCTCCATGATAAGAATTATCCTATCTCCATTTTACAAATGATTTGAGAGGCTAAATTACCTATGAAGAGGCTGAGCTTAGACATGAATTCAGGTCTTCCTACCAGACCACACTGTGACGCTAGGTTTTTCCTCTCATCACTTCCCCCTCATCCCTGCAAATTCTCACATGCCTTTGACAAATAAGTTCCCCTCCCCAAATACATACCATCAAAATCCCTATTTATCATTCTAGGGAACCTGAATTCCATGTGGAAGTTTCTTGTTCTCACTTTTAAACTCCTAGTCCCCACTTCTCCATGCCTCCTGTTTCATAAGGTCTACCTGTGTCTGAAGCCACACTCGCAACTGCTCAGCTCGCCTTACCTCCCTAAATGCACTGTACTCCACGACTGAGACCTGGACTGAATGCTCAGACTCCACCCCCTACTGTCTCCACCACAAGACAGACAGCCTGGTATTTCTGTCGCCTCTATTAACAGAAGAGGTAACCGGAACCCAGCAAAGCATCCTCTCACAACAGGAAGTGCTGGACCCCCACACCTCTACTCCTCAGGGTTCCTGCTCCCTGACCTCCTCGCACCTCCCTGTGTGTGGTTTCTACATCATGTTACACGTGATTTTTTCTTCCGTCTCCACAGGGAATCTATCAGTCCAATCCATTCCTTCACTCCTTCCAGTTAAATACCTCACTCTATTTGATCTTAGTCAAGCTGCCTGATGGAGCCCCATATCCCCAAGTCCTGCCTGGTAAACTCTTCTTCCCAAAGTCAGCTCAGACATCAGCTCCTCTGTGAGGCCTTCCCAGGCACAGTGAATTCCTCCTCCTTCAAGGTTCCTGCAGCTTGTTTATTATAGCACTCAACACACCATGTCATTGGAAATCTAGTCTATTTCCTAAACAAAAGCATCTTAACTCTTGGGACACTTTCAAGTCAATTTTGCAATCCGTAATCTCTAGCCCAGAGGCTGGCACACAGGAAATGTTCAATAAATATCCCCTGAGTATTGCTTGTCTAGATAGACCTGTGGAGAACTAGTACCAAACAGTAGAAGGTTCCACTTTCTCAGAGGCAGAGGGAACAACTTCTTTCATCAGTGGGGCCCCACTGTGCTTACAGTCACAGCGCTGTAAGCACGGCTCGAGCCACCCTGGGCTGGGGTCAGTTCCCAGTTCCGGGAGATTCCTAAGCTTGGGATAACGATGTGCTGGCGGAGAGCTGGGGCTCAGGCTGCACTAGATGTTCTGAGGTCCCCTCTACTCCAAAGACTATATATGATAAGGGAGAAGTTGGTTAAAAGATCAAAAGACAGATAGGAAAAGGTGTGGACAGAGGAAGGTGGAGGTGAAAGAGCCACGAGCCAGAAGATAAAGATTTAGTGAGGAAAGGGAGGCTGAAAACTGGGGAAAGGAGACTGGAGGGACTGGCAAGAAGAAGGACAAAAAGAGGGAGACAGGTGCGTGGACACTGGGCATGATCAGATTCCCAAGATCCCGTGCCATAAGGACAAAGTCATCCAGAAAACTAAAACTGAAATGCTGAAAGCTGCTGCTCTTAAAAATCAGTCCAAAATGGACTTAATGCATCTCCCACCCAAACAGGAAACTAAATCCTCAGAAAATCAGCTGCAGCTGACAAAAACCAAGACGCGGAAGAACACAGTTACAGCACTTACTGCGTGGCGCCATCTCGTCCTTCCCATGTGCCGTGGGCTGGCCAGCCCCGAGTCAGCACGCCGGAGCATCAGTCCTTAAGCAACAAGGAGCCAAGGGAGGGCAGACAACTTCCCAGCTCTGGTGCCCCAATGGCTCCATAATCCGTCTACCCTCTTCACCCCAAACTTACTGCACGTTATAGGTGGTGACACTGCAGGCTGAGCTCTGGGACCAGACCAACTTCTGAACAGGAAATAACAGGAGACCTGCTCTCCTGTCACCTTGGGGCTACAGGCCGTGCTCTAACTTCATACCCTTATTCTTATCGACAAGCAACCATCTGGTGCCCCAAGCAATGCTTATCTAGTGTCACACCGGGGCTTAAATCTGTACCTATAACTAAACTACATTATGACGAATAAGTTATGTAATGTTTGTACCTTAGATGTCTTATCTGTGAAATGGGGGTAATGATGACAATATACTTTATGTGGTGATTTGATGATTAAATGAAAAAATACATAGTGAGCATCCAATAAAACATCTATTCTCTTAACCTTTGCTAAAAATCAAATAAAACATATGTCTGTAACTTTTAGAAGAGAGTATATCTGGTATGCCACTATAAAAATATTTAGCTCTTGTGTCTTTTATGAGACAATGGGTAACTGAGAAAGTCCTTATTCAAAAAAATAAAATAATAAACTATAGCCAAAAAAATAGGATCCTGAGTGTCACAGAGTATCCAGATACTGAATCAGATCCTTTATGTAGATTATCATATCAGTTCCTCAAAATAACCCATTTAGGTTAAATATCCCCATTGGCAATAAGGAGACCAAAGCTCAGAAAGATTAAATCATTTTTCAAAAGAGTGGCAGGGCCTGGGTTCAAACACAGGCTGTCCAGCTCCAGTGTCCATAATACACTGCATCCAGGAATGGGGTTTTGTTCCCCCATCCCTGAAGCCCTGCCCTCATGCCCATTCCTCTCACACTCGGGCCTGCTTTGCTCGCTGTTGTCTTCCCTAGGCCTGTTGCCCTGCCAGATTCTCCTTCCAGGGCCATGCCCTGGCACCTTGCTCCAGTCCCCTGGTAAATGCCCCATCGATCTACCAAGGCACCTACCTGGCATCTCCTGTTCCATGCTTCACCACTGCAGAGGCCAGCCTGCCTGTCTTTTTATTGCCAGCTCCAGAAACCTGCCCCCATCACCATACAGAGGTTAACCTCTGCATCTTGCTGTCCACAGCAGGTCTGTCCTGCCCCTCACGGAACTGGTTTTCACGGACACTGAGATACCTAAATGCATCCCCAGAACAGTGACTGACCCGCTGGCTGAATCAACTTCCTCTCTGCAGATACCTAACTTGTGAGAACCCCAATCCTACAATGCACTTCATCTTCACATATCACTCACATATCAAGGTAATTGGACCGTACAGAAAGGGAGACCTCAGCCCTGGGTCTGGCACTCCTCGGGCTCCAACCCTCTGAGGGTAGGGATTCCGGGGGGAGAGCAGAGGTGCTGGGGTTTCCTTTATCTTGCAGCTCTGCACCATCCTTGTTCCTGCACAGAAAGGCTTGCTCTCACGTCTGCACCCTAACCCGTGTGTGAACCTACATTCTGACAGCTGACACAGAATGCAGGTTCACACACAAGTTAGGATGTGTGTGTGTGTGTGCACATGTGAGTGTGTTTAACAGCCTGCAACGGCCCTGCTCACTCTCCCTGGGCTCAGATTAACCCATACCACCACACAGGACAGAGGGAGGGCCCAGAGAGGGCTGGGCAGAGAATAAAGATACAGACAAGAACCCAGTGACGATGGCCACTAAAGCAGTTTCATTTCCACAACACTCCTTCGGTCAATTGTTTCAACTCCAACTCCACAGAGTTGAAGAGTAAGGGGACTGCGGTGGGAGGGACACTGAGGAAGTGGTCAAAGGGTGGCAGGAAGCACTTCCTTTCACAGGTCTCAGGGGCAGAAGCTAAGTATTATGACCTCTCGGTTCAAACATCTCTTCTCCTGTCCCATAGCCCCTTTCTCCAGTTTATAGACACGTATTTTCTGTTTTCTCCACTTTTTTTCATATCTTCCTGTACCTATGTGCTGTCTTGCCTCTTGAAGAGAGATCCCTGTGCTCACAGCCATGGAGCTGGAACTGAAATTCATCTTAGCATCCAGCCATCAGTTCATTCTTTCTTTCTTTCACTCTCTATCTAGCATGGACCTGCCTTGGGTTTCAACAGTGTGATCATCCAGTATAACTTCTTAGTTGTCCAGTTGGAAATCTGAGATAAAAGAGCTTTCCAAACTGAAATGAGCATCGTGGCTGGCAGTATTTCATTTCTATTAATGAAATATCTCAGAATGATTAAACATGAAATAGACACAATTTCTTGTTTCCTGTGCACAAATGTCTCTCTCCCTTCCTGTCTCATATCCTCCATGTTTAGGCACACAGCAGGCATCTGCTCATTTTGTGGGCAGTTTCATGTCACAAGGTCAGTGGACAATTGATAGTTGGTTGACTGTGTCCCAGAAACTAAGCCTAGCCCACATTGGATCTGAAGATATCCGTGACTTAGGACATCTCTTGTCCTGAAAGAAGTGTTGAGCATTATTGTCACTCACATTCCTCTTCTTCAATCTAGCAGAAAGGAGTTTTTAAAATTTAATCTTGCAGTGCTCAAGTTTTGCCATATACAAATATGGAGGAGGTATAACCCAGAGGATTGTAGACTTGAATGTCAGCCCCAAATCAAATACTTCAGAAATAAAGTGCAGTACACTAGAGATAAAACATCCAAAACCTAACATTAGAGATAAGAGAACGGAAGCCCAGAAAAGAAGTGAATTACTCCATAATTAAGAGCATTATGGATTTTGAGTGTCTACCAAAAATCAAATACTTCAGAAAGAAAATGGAGTACCCCAGAGAGAAAATGTCCCAAACCTAATATTTATAGATGAGAAAACGGAAGACCAGGAAAGAAGTGAATTACTCAGTCTCACCCAGGTTGTGAGTGGCAGAGTCAGGGCCAAAACCTCCAGTCTCCCAGCATTCGTCAAGGCCAGGTATATCCGACCACATGCTCCAAACACCCTGATCACCCTGGATATGGGGCTCCATCCACATGACATATTGGTTCCATTCAGATAAATCTATAATGATCTTTTGTTCCCAGATGGTTTCAGAAACTTTGTTTGTCCTCACTGAGGAGCACAGATTGTGCTTCTTGATTATTTCACTGGATAGGAAAAAAAAAACGAAATGGTATTTTCCCTCTTGATGAACACCCTCTGCAAGAAAATATCCAACTTTCTTAAAAAAAAAAAATACCAGCTTTTAAGTGGAACCAGGATGGTATTGAGGAATGGGAGACACAATTTTAGGAGCCCAGCCCTTAAAGCTTAGATGGAAAGACATGTTTCTAGAGAACACTCTTGCATGTAGGAAGGATGCAGAAATCTTTACAGAGTACCTGCACTTTTTCACTGTAATGTAATTCACTCTGTAATCATCACCCCATTTTTGGTAACAACAGTCCAATTTTCTTTGAGAAATTTTCCACCCTCTCTGTCTCTGTGATTCAGTTGTAGCTGATTCCACCTGGATGCCATCGTACTCCAGGGATGGACTCAGGACTCAGACTTGGTCAGTAAACCATGAGTTTTAGTGGCCTTAGTGACTGGGTCAGAGCTGGCCAAGTGCCACAAGCTAGGCCATTACTGAGCAGCTCTGGAACCTTACTGGAGCTATTAGGAAAGAAGTACTCTTGCTCTTCAGGGGTTATTTGTAACATAGAGAGGAGGCCTAGACCTGCTTGTCTACTCATCTATGTGGTAGTGTCTAAGAAAGCAAAGCTGAGAGGCGGGCAAAGGTAAGTACCTGAGGATATTACCAGAGTATCTGATTCTAGGGGCCCTTACTCTTGGAGATCTACCCCTAAATTTTATAAACTGCAAGGGCCATAAAATTTTATTTTTAAGTCCAAACCTATTTGAATTGGGTTTCTGTCACTTAAAACCAAAACAGACCTAATAAACCCATAACAAGAAGGGTGGATGAATGGACAGAGTTGGGAGCAGAGGAAATATTTCATTGAGGAGGTTAACTCTGGGGTGGGACTTGAAGAATTATCTCCACTGATTTAATTTGATGTCTTTAAAAAAAAGTTTGGGTCCATTCAACTGAACATTCATATGAAGCAAGGAAACAATTCAAGAGAAAGTGCAAATCTCTGTGACTGCTTAAAAAGAGTAGGATCTGTAATGAAAGGGCAGTGACAGTGTTTGGGGCAACTGGCCTAAGTCTTGCCAGTCCGTGAGAAGAGGAAAGGTCAACACTGCCCGAAAAATGAGGGCTGCCAGGTGGCAGAGCAGAGCTCACCAGAAGAGCAGGGCTCATCCTGAGCTGACAGAGAGACCTCCACCCACCTAACCTTCCAGTGAAATTCAGTGTGAGAACATGAAACTGCTTTTCATGAGGTTTCACCTCCTCTAACTCCCACAATGCTTTCCAGGTCCCCAGAACATAATTTGTATTTTAGAGGCACCTGAAGACGTCTGAATCAGGGTTCATCATTAGCCACATTTTCTCTATTGCTCAAAACCCAAGTTTGTTTTTTTTTTTTAATAAAAGCTATCCCCGATCTCAAGGTCCTTCCTTTTCTATGACTTCTGTCCCTCCCTGTGTTTATCCAGAACAAACAGGGTGGACATTAGTCCTTTGATAAAAGCACAACATTAGACCTTCATGACTGACTGCAATCCTACTTTTTGGGCAGATGGCTTGAATTCTCATTGCCCTTCCTGATTGATTTCCTGATAATCATCAGTCCCACTTCCCTCCTCCCCAACCCCCCGCATCTGAAGTCGAGAGAAAAAACAAATTAGACTGAGGTGCCACCATAAAGCCAGGAATCAATCAGTCATTCCATCAACAGCTCCGAGCACTTGGCACTACAAACCACCGTAGGCATACAGTGGACACAAGCTACACCCTGTCCTCAGGGAATTTACACAGTAAACCACCAGTGGGGGGACCTTTTGTGTAGCTCTCAGATTATAAAACGGCTATAAAAGTTGGGGGCAGTCAAAAGACTTCACAGTGATGTCATGATGTCATCGATTAGTTATGATTTCATAAAATACTAACTTAAAAATATATATATAATATGCATGCATGCACAAATGTGTTTGTATATACTTATATATGATGTATAGCACTCATTCTATTGAATATTCCTAATAATTAAACAATATCAAATGGTAAAAAAAAAAAACCATGATACATTTCTGAAGCCATGTCATACTATGTGTTCTAACAACAGCATTTATTTGAAACATTTTTAAAAGATCTCCTGGCCATCTCCTTCCCTGAATGGGGACAGTGCTGGTGGCTGGTTACCCGCAGTGGGCCCGGGAAAGGAGCACATCTCAGAGCCCCTTGGCTCCTCTCTTCATCACTGAGCTCCTACGTGTGACGCCCTCACCACCCACCTCAGGGAGGCAGACAGAGCAAGCCAGTCCTCCAGCTCAGGCTCCCCGTGGTTAGAAAAGCCGCGCTGAAGCAGAGAAGTCCTCATGTAACAGTAACTGCATTACAGGTGTGATAAATATTCTAGACACCTTAAAATTAGTGTTGTATTAAAAAGGAGTAAATCCTACTTGGACTGAGGGTGGAGGAATGGACAGAGCTGGGAGCAGAGGAAATACTTCATTGAGGAGGTTTACTCTGACATGGGACTTGAAGAATTACCTTCACTCATTTAACCTGATGTTTAAAAAAAAAAAAAAGTTTGGGTGCATTCAACTTAAAGCTCATAGGAAGCAAATAAACAATTGAAGAGAAGACAAACTGCAGATTTGATCTGTGACCCGAATCTCCCTTGCTCAGTGTGATCAGAACCCCTGGACAGTCCTGCCAGCCTGGCTCTGCCCGTTCCCCAGCAGCGAGGTCAGTGGCAGCTGCAACCCTGACTGTCCCATCCATGACTAGCCCTCCTCTTCCAACGTAAGGCACACACAAGTAATGCCCATCGGTGAGCCTTTCCCTGCTGCCACCCTTTCAAGGCACAAGCTTCCCAGCCAGCTGCCCAGCTGCCCAAGGCCACTCCTTCCTCCTCCCCTCACCCGGGGTTCAAGCCTGGTCACTTTCTTCTGGGGCGGCTCTGACACAGCTTGAAAGTCAGGGTTTCCAGAGATGAGACACATCAGAGGCTGCTCTGCCCACAGCCCTCTGTGGTCTGGCTCCAGATCTCAGGTGTTCCAGAGTGCAGTGGAACAAGAGTGTGCTCCACTCAAGAAACAGAAAATCAGCCCTCATCTTGTTCCAGGGGTGGCAGCACACGGGCAGAGGGAGCCCCAACCCTGCGTCTTCTAGAAAACCGAGCCAGCCTCTAGGCACCGGCACTGGGGTTCTCAGAATTTTAGACAAAGGATGCTTTAACCACGGAAACTCAGGCGGCGGCAGCCAGATGCGACCACAGCGCGCAGCAAGTCAGACGCGCTGGTCAGAGGCGGAGCTGTGCCAGGAGCAGCGATCAGTGTTTGATGCTTGTCAGTCATAAATATGCATCCTGTTTACCTAAGTCATACCGAGTAAGTACACACGGTTAAGTCCTAGCCTGTTGGCACAGGACATATGTTCTTCATCTTATGTGTGTGGTGTGTGTGTGAATATGCAAATATGAACGTGCAAATGTGATATGTGAATGTGCAAATGATGGGTACACTAGTATCTGTTTCACAACCAGGGAAAGTCAGCTTTGCCTCCTTTGACTCACTAATACAAGACAGTATTTTACACTCATTAAGAAGCTGCCCCTAAACCAAAGGACACAAACAATGTGTGTCCTTTAACCTGGTTTTCTAGGTAACCACATGCACCATTCTGTGATTTGACAGCAGAAAAAAATGCTTTTCTTACTGGGAAAGAGCATGAAGAAAAGAGAGCAGGATTCTCCTCCCACCCGGCAACTCCCTTACTAAAGACCTTCACAAAGATGTCCCTTTGATTGTCAAATATTTATAAAATATTAAGGAAATACCAAGAGATACCAAGGGAACATTTCATGCAAAGATGGGCTCCATACAGGACAGAAATGGTATGGACCTAACAGAAGCAGAAGATATTAAGAAGAGGTAGCAAGAATTCACAGAAGAACTGTACAAAAAAGATCTTTATGACCCAAATAATCACGATGGTGTGATCACTGACCTAGAGCCAGACATCCTGGAATGTGAAGTTAAGTGGGCCTTAGAAAGCATCACTACGAACAAAGCTAGTGGAGGTGATGGAATTCCAGTTGAGCTATTTCAAATCCTGAAAAGATGATGCTGTGAAAGTGCTGCACTCAACATGCCAGCAAATTTGGAAAACTCAGCAATGGCCACAGGACTGGAAAAGGTCATTCCAATCCCAAAGAAAGGCAATGCCAAAGAATGCTCAAACTACCACACAATTGAACTCATCTCACACGCTAGTAAAGTAATGTTCAAAATTCTCCAAGCCAGGCTTCAGCAATATGTGAACCGTGAACTTCCTGATGTTCAAGCTGGTTTTAGAAAAGGCAGAGGAACCAGAGATCAAATTGCCAACATCCGCTGGCTCATGGAAAAAGCAAGAGAGTTCCAGAAAAACATCTATTTCTGCTTTATTGACTATGCCAAAGCCTTTGACTGTGTGGATCACAATAAACTGTGGAAAATTCTGAAAGAGATCGGAATACCAGACCACCTGATCTGCCTCTTGAGAAATCTGTATGCAGGTCAGGAAGCAACAGTTAGAACTGGACATGGAACAACAGACTGGTTCCAAAGAGGAAAAGGAGTACGTCAAGGCTGTATATTGTCACCCTGCTTATTTAACTTATATGCAGGGTACATCATGAGAAAGTCTGGGCTGGAAGCAGCAGAAGCTGGAATCAAGATTGCCGGGAGCAATATCAATAACCGCAGATGAGACCACCCTTATGGCAGAAAGTGAAGAGGAACTAAAAAGCCTCTTGATGAAAGTGAAAGAGGAGAGTGAAAAAGTTGGCTTAAAGCTCAACATTCAGAAAACGAAGATCATAGCATCCGGTCCCATCACTTCATGAGAAATAGATGGGGAAACAGTGGAAACAGTGTCAGACTTTATTTTGGGGGGCTCCAAAATCACTGCAGATGGTGACTGCAGCCATGAAATTAAAAGATGCTTACTCCTTGGAAGGAAAGTTATGACCAACCTAGATAGCATATTCAAAAGCAGAGACATTACTTTGCCAACAAAGGTTCCTCTAGTCAAGGCTATGGTTTTTCCTGTGGTCATGTATGGATGTGAGAGTTGGACTGTGAAGAAGGCTGAGCATCGAAGAATTGACGCTTTTGAACGGTGGTGTTGGAGAAGACTCTTGAGAGTCCCTTGGACTGCAAGGAGATCCAACCAGCCCATTCTGAAGATCAGCCCTGGGATTTCTTTGAAGGGAATGATGCTGAAGCTGAAACTCCAGTACTTTGGCCATCTCATGCGAAGAGCTGACTCATTGGAAAAGACTCTGATGCTGGGAGGGATTGGGGGCAGGAGGAGAAGGGGACGACAGAGAATGAGATGGCTGGATGGCATCGCTGACTTGATGGACATGAGTCTTAGTGAACTCCGGGAGTTTGTGATGGACAGTTAGGCCTGGTGTGCTGGGATTCATGGGGTCGCAAAGAGTCGGAAACTACTGAGCGACTGAACTGAACTGAACTGAAGGAAATACAGAAGTCTTCGAATGATTACACACTGTCTGGTGGGAGATACTGAAAAGTAATTATATACTTAAACCTTGTGGTGAGAGCAGGGACAGGTGCCACATAAACCAGGATGGGGGTCACCAATGTTCCATGGGCAGGGTGGGGGTCACAGAAAATATTTCAGAGGTTGTGATGGGTCTCGAGCAGCTAAGCCCCAAGGAAGGGAGGGTCATTCCCAGCAGACACAGAGCAGAACAGGAAAGCAAGGCGTGTTCTGCAGGCTGCCCGGCAGGAGCTTACCCTGCTGACTTTCCCTATGGTACTTGGTGCCATCTGTCATTTTGTACCTTTGCTTGTGTCTGTCTCCCCTAACTGGAACGTAAGTCCCCTGATGGCAGGGACTTTGTTTTGTTCTCTGCTATACCCTCAGCACCTAGAACATACTTAGAATGTAGCAGGAATCATAAACACTTGCTGACTACATGGATGTTGGCAGGAGTGTGAAATGAAACTGGACAGTCAGGCAGAGTAGCCCGCACCTCCGTGAGGGTCTTGTGTGAGTGTGGGCATGAGCTTTGAGATCTGGCGCAGCATTTACAAACTGGCAGCCCATAATTTACAGACTGCTCATACAGCTGAATATCAAAAACACAAACAACTCAATAAAGAAATTGGCAGAGGACCTAAACGGACGTTTCTCCAAAGAAGACATACAGATGGGCAAGAGGTACATGAAAAGGCAATCAACATCTCTAATTATCAGAGAGATGCAAATCAAATCTACAACGAGGTATCACCTCACATCAGTCAGAATGCCATCGTCAAAGTCCACAAACAATAAATGCTGGAAAGGGTATGGAGAAAAGGGAACCCGTTTACACCATTAATGAGAGTGTCAATCGGTGCAGTCACTATGGAGAACAGTACAGAGGTAAAAATAGGGCCACCATGAATGTTTGCATGCTAAGTCACTTCAGTCATGTCTGACTCTTTGCAACCCTATGGACTATATAGTCCACCAGGCTTGGTTGTCCATGAGATTCTCCACACATGAATACTAGAGTGGGCTGCCATGCCCTCCTCTGTTGGAGTTGCACTGAAATAATTTTCACAAACACACAGGATTATGAGACACAGTGCAGGGAGAGCTCGTGAAAGAGTAATTCCCTGAGGAAAGTGCTGAGAGTATATTTATTAGAAGCTTATCTGACAGCTCAGTGGAGTATCACAAAGACCAGAAATCAGGAACAAAGGCAAACATCTGAGGGAAATGGAATGCACATGTACACTACTTCCTTGAGCTAAAAAGGATTATGTGGGAATCATAAGGACCTGTTCTGTGTGCAGAACAACATCTGTAGTGGGCTGATATGTCAGCCAAAATATTTGTCTTAGGGGCATGAGAATGGCTACACAAGAAAGAGCACAGCTATAAGACAGCAGCATCAGGAAGCTTCCATCAGCCTCTTATCCTCTCCATCAGAGGGTAGAGAGAATGAAAACCACAATCACAGAAAACTAACCAAACTGATCACATGGACCACAGCCTTGTCTAACTCAGGCTGAGTTAGAAACTGAGTCATGTTGTATAGGAACACCCAAGAGATGGGTCATAGTGGAGAGTTCTGACAAAACATGATCCACTGGAGAGGGGGACGGCAAACCACTCCAGTATTCTTGCCCTGAGAAATCCATGAACAGAATGAAAAGGCAAAAAGATATGACACTGAAAGATGAATTCCCCAAGATGGTAGGTGCCCAGTATGCTACTGGAGAAGAGTGGAGAAATAACACCAGAAAGAATGAAGAGATCGGAGCCAAAGCAAAAACAGCATCCAGTTGTGGATGTGACTGGTGATAGAAGCAAAGTCCAGTGCTGTAAAGAACAATATTGCACAGGAACCTGGAATGTTAGGTCCATAAATCAAGGTAATTGGAAGCAGTCAAACAGGAGATGGCAAGAGTGAACATCGACATTCTAGGAATCAGTGAATTAAAATGTACTGGAATGGGCAATTTTAATTCAGATGACTACTATATCTACTACTGTGGGCAAGAATCACTAAGAAGAAATGGAGTAGCCCTCATAGTCAACAAGAGTCTGAAAATGAGTATATGGATACAATCTCAAAAATGACAGAATGATCTCATTTTGTTTCCAAGGCAAACTATTCAATATCACAGTAATCCAAATCTATGCCCCAACCAGTAAAGCTGAAGAAGCTCAAGTTGAATGATTCTATGAAGACCTACAAGACCTTCTAGAACTAACACCCAAAAAAAGGTATATTTTTATAATATGGGGCTGGAATGCAAAAGTAGGAAGTCAAGAGATACCTGCAGTAACAGGCAAGTTTGACCTTCGAGTACAAAATGAAGCAGGGCTAAGGCTAATAGAGTTTTGCCAAGAGAATGCACTGGTCATAGCAAACACCCTCTTCCAACAACACAAGAGAAGACTCTACATATGGACATCACCAGATAGTCCATACCGAAATCAGCTTGATTATATTCTTTGCAGCCAAAGATGGAGAAGCTCTATACAGTCAGCAAAAACAAGACTGGGAGCTGACTGTGGCTCAGATCATGATCCCATATTGCAAAATTCAGACATAAATTGAAGAAAGTAAGGAAAACCACTAGACCATTCAGGTATGACCTAAATCAAATCCCGTACGATTATACGGTGGAAGTGAGAAAGAGATTCAAGGGATCAGATCTGATAGACAGAGTGCCTGAAAAACTATGGACAGAGTTCATGACATTGTACAGGAGGCAGTGATCAAGACCATCCCCAAGAAAAAGAAATACAAGAAGGCAAAATGGTTGTCTGAGGAGACCTTACAAATACCTGAGAAAAGAAGAGAAGCAAAAAAAAAAAAAAAGAAGAGACGCAAAAGGCAAAGGAGAAAAGGAAAGATACACCCATCTGAATGCACAGTTCCAAAGAATACCAAGGAGAGATAAGAAAGCCTTCCTAAGTGATCAATGCAAAGAAATAGAGGAAAACAATAGAATGGCAAAAACTAGAGATCTCTTCCAAAAAAATTAGATACCAAGGGAATATTTCATGCAAAGATTGGTACAATAAAGGACAGAAACAGTACAGACTTAACAGAAGCAGAAGGTATTTAGAAGAGGTGGCAAGAATACACTGAAGAACTGTACAAAAAGATCTTCATGACCCAGATAACCACAATGGTGTGATCACTCATCTAGAGCCAGACATCTTGGAGTGCAGAGTCAAGTGGGCCTTAGGAAGCATCACTAAAAACAAAGCTAGTGGAGGTGATGGAATTCCAGCTGAGCTATTTCAAATCCTAAAAGATGATGCTGTGAAAGTGCTGCACTCAATATGCCAGCAAATTTGCAAAACTCAGCAGTGGCCACAGGACTGGAGAAGGTCAGTTTTCATTCCCATTCCAAAGAAAGGTAATACCAAAGAATGTTCAAACTACCACCCAATTGCACTCATCTCACATGCTTGGAAACTAATGCTCAAAATTCTCTAAGCAAGACAGCAAGAGTACATGAACTGAGAATTTCTATATATTCAAGCTGGTTTTAGAAAAGGCAAAGGAACCAGAGATCAAATTGCTAACATCCATTGGATCATAGGAAAGCAAGAGAGCTCCAGAAAATCATCTACTTCTACATTATTGACTACACCAAAGCCTTTACCTGTGTGGGTCACAACAATCCGAGGAAAATTCTTCAAGACATGGGTATATCAGACCATCTTTCCTGCCTCCTGAGAAATCTGTATGCAGGTCAAGAAGCAATAGTTAGAATCGGACATGGAACAATGGACTGGTTCAAAATTGAGAAAGGAGTACGTCAAGGCTGTATATTGTCACCCTGCTTATTTAACTTATATGCAGAGTAAATCAAGCAAAATGCCAGGCTGGATGAAGCACAAGCTGGAATCAAGAGTGCCAGGAAAAATATCAATAACCTCAGATATGCAGATGACACCACCCTTATGGCAGAAAGTGAAGAGGAACTAAAGAGCCTCTTGATGAAAGTGAAAGAGGAGAGTGAAAAAGTTGGCTTAAAGCTCAACATTCAAAAAATGAAGACCATGGCATCCGGTCCCATCACTTCATGGGAAATAGATGGGGAAACAGTGCAAACAGTGTCAGACTTTCTTTTTCGGGGCTCCAAAATCACTGCAGATGGTGACTACAGCCATGAAATTAAAAGACGCTTACTCCTTGGAAGGAAAGTTATGACCAACCTAGATAGCATATTCAAAAGCAGAGACATTACTTTGCCAACAAAGGTTCGTCTAGTCAAGGCTATGGTTTTTTCTGTGGTCATGTATGGATGTGAGAGTTGGACTGTGAAGAAGGCTGAGCGCCGAAGAATTGATGCTTTTGAACGGTGGTGTTGGAGAAGACTCTTGAGAGTCCCTTGGACTGCAAGGAGATCCAACCAGTCCATTCTGAAGGAGATCAGCCCTGGAATTTCTTTGGAAGGAATGATGCTGAAGCTGAAACTCCAGTACTTTGGCCACCTCATGCGAAGAGCTGACTCATTGGAAAAGACTCTGATGCTGGGAGGGATTGGGGGCAGGAGGAGAAGGGGACAACAGAGGATGAGATGGCTGGATGGCATCACTGACTCGATGGACGTGAGTCTCAGTGAACTCCGGGAGTTGGTGATGGACAGCGAGGCCTGGCGTGCTGCGATTCATGGGGTCGCAAAGAGTCAGACACAACTGAGCGACTGATCTGATCTGATCTGAGTTCACCAGGATCTTTTCCAATCTAAATTGTCTTGCTAAGGCTTCCTTCTTCACATGTCACCTGCTATTCTATCTTGATAAATGGGTTTCCAACCTCTTAGCCTGAGTTCCTGAGAAAGCAATGGCACCCCACTCCAGTACTCTTGCCTGGAAAATCCCATGGATGGAGGAGCCTGGTGGGCCGCAGTCCATGGGGTTTTAAGAGTTGGACAAAACTCAGCGACTTCACTTTCACTTTTCACTTTCCTACATTGGAGAAGGCAATGGCAACGCCCTCCAGTGTTCTTGCCTGGAGAATCCCAGGGACGGGGGAGCCTGGTGGGCTGCCGTCTATGGGGTCGCACAGAGTCGGACACAACTGAAGCAACTTAGCAGCAGGAGCAGCAGCAGCCGGAGTTCAGAATGTCTGGTTTAGAGATCCCAACATGATAGCAAGCCTCCAAAATAATCTCCCAATGACCCATACCTCCCAGTATTTATGACCTCCCACAGTGAAACTGAGTTGTTACAATGCAACAAATAGAATGAGACAGAAGTGACATTGTGTGACTCTAAGGACAATTCATAAGAAGCTAATCATCACACAAGAAGTCGGACTACCGTGAGGCCTCGTGCTGGGAGGAAGCCTAAGCTAACAATGGGGAGATGCCATGTAGACAGAGTCCCCTCGTGTCCCACCTGAGATGCCAGACATGTGAAAGCCATCTTGACTCTCAGAACCCATCTAACTACATACAAAGAGGTCCATCATATGAGACTCCAAGCGAGAACCAGCCAGTTGAACTCTTTCAACCCACAGAACCATGACAAATATTAGTAAACTGTGTTAAGCCACTGCGTTTTTGGTGACTTGTTACAGAGCAAAGGTAACTGAAACACACACATTGCCACTTATTCAGAATGTGGCCTTAAGGATATCATTTGTCATCTTCAAGCCTCAATTTCTTCATCCTTAAAATAAGGAAAATATCAATAATAGTACTAACTTTAGAGTTTTTGAAATTCAAATTAAACTATGAATGGGAGTACTTAGCCTTGAAGCAAGCGCATCATCAGTGCTCAATAAATGTTAACCATTATTTAATTTTACTTTTCATTACTACTGTTGTTGAAGTCTGTCTAGTGGGTAGCACCTTTCACAACCAGAACACTGAAAAGGGAAGAGACAGGGAAGGTATGGATCGACAGGGTCAAGGAGGGTGTACATGGAGAAGGCATTTCTCAGTGTGGTGTGTATGTCTTGCTCACACGAACTCTAGAGTGCCAGGCAATTGGCTATTTTCTCCATTTTGGTGCCTACACTAAGGATTCTGGAAACTCCTATCAAGTCAATAACTTAATCAAAAAACTTTATTGAGCACTGACACTAAATGGCAGGCACCGTTCTAGGTGCTGAGGATACAGCAGCAAACAGAAACAGATAAAGGCCTCTGTCCTCATGGAGCTTCCATTCCAGTGTTGGAGGAGATAGCAAATAAATTTTAAAAAGATGTAGTATGGCAGATAGTGATAAGTACAATGGAAAAAATAAGTAAGCTAGGGTGATAATGTAGGTGGGGTGGAAGAAACTGGGTTGTAATTATAAGTAAGTGGGTCAAGGAAGGGCTCCCTGAGCACAGCAGAAAGTGAAAGAGGTCTCTGGGATGGGGAGGGACCATCATATAGAAAGACCCACTTTGTCCTGTGAATGTAACCTGTAAGTTCTAACATTCTCCATTTCTGACTGATTCATTTAATAATTCATTGCCCTTGTAATAATATTTGAATTGTTATCTGTTTTCTGAAAAGTATAATACTTGTGAAGTTCTTTTTAAAGTAAGAACAAGAGCTTTGGAATTTCCCTTTTCTTTATCATTAAAGAATGTCATAAATCTTGAAAAACAAAAGAAAGATCCAAACATAAAAATGAACTAAAGTCTCATATTGTTACCTCTACTGTCAATCACAACTGATAAATATTTATGTCTTCTCCCAATAATTCTGTGAGGTAAATGCTATTATAAATTATCCTTAATTTACTCAGTTATTTTTTTATCCTACTGTGCTCAATTTCTCTTTTAAGCTACTTTAACTTCTTTTCGGAACAAGGCAAGATGATGCATTAGTCAGGTGAAGGTGGGTTAAGCAACAAATAACCCCCAAGTCTCACTGGCCTAACACAACAGCATATTTCTCATGCACAGAAAGTCCACAATGGCTGGGCTCCACTATGTCTTCATTCAGGGACCCTAGTCAGCTGAGGCATCACATTTACACTGTCAGCAGGGAGAAGGCAAGATGGACACTGTCACCAGCTCTTCAGTGTTTCTGCTGAAAAGAGCACAAGTCATCACCTCTCCTCAGTGAGGGAGGGAAGGAGGGGGAGAGGGAGGGTGTGTGTGTATATGTTCTAAATGCCTAGAAGTAAAAGAAAATAGATACTGATGAGAAGTTTGTCTACCATAGATGGATAGATGGAAATGATAGATGATAGTAGGTAATAATTGATGGAAGGGAGGGAGGGACAGAGGGAAAAAGAAAGAAAAAGGAAAGGAGGAAAGGAAGAGAGAGAGAAAGAAAGAAAAGAAAAACTAGTAAAAGAAAGGAAAACTCAGGCTTAGAAATGGTCAAACATTTGCACATGGTGAAAATGTTTATAAATAGCCAAATCAAAATCAGAACCAAATTCTACTTGCTTTTTCATACTAGTCTTAGAGATAGAATACCTGGACTCCCTGCTGCTGAACAGAGTTCTCTGATACCAAGTCAGATGTTATTTCATATCAGGTCAGGCACTGAATGTGCCTCTCTGACTGGGTGTTAAGTGGATCTCTGAATTTTGTTTTCATGAAGCACAATTTGAGAACGTCTACACTTTTTTTCCAGCAAATTTTAAAAACTATCATTATTCAAATATCAATCACCACAGAAAACTTCAGTCAGCTCCACAAACACCACTGTTCCATGGGAATGTGCTTTGAGAATCACTATGATGAATGTCTCACTCTGGAGTATTTTCCACCACCAACAACAAATTCTCTGATTCTCCAGACACCAACTGTGTATTCAACAACTCAATGCAGTTCTGACACTAACTTCCCAGAGTCCCTCAGCATTTAAGGGCTCAGTCTCACAGACTGTGTTCCACTTCAGGTGCCAGTCAAAAGCCCTGGGCCTCCCATACTTCTGACTGGCTATAAAACAGGGTTCAAGCTTCCATGCTGTTTCAGGTCACACCACCCTCCTAGCACACTTTGTGCTTACCAATCTCAGACTCTCCAAACACCATTGATTAGGAGGTTTTAATGGAGGTTTCATTGTGTAGGTGTGATCAGGTAAAGCATTGACCACTGGTGACTAATTCAATCTCCAGCCCCTCTGCTGGTACTGCTGCTGCTAAGTCGCTTCAGTCGTGTCCGACTCTGTGCGACCCCATGGACTGCAGCCCACTAGGCTCCCCCGTCCCTGGGATTCTCCAGGCAAGAACACTGGAGTGGGTTGCCATTTCCTTCTCCAATGCATAAAAGTGAAAAGTGAAAGTGAAGTCGCTCAGTCGTGTCTGACTCTTAGCGACCCCATGGACTGCAGCCTACCAGGCTCCTCCGTCCATGGGGTTTTCCAGCCCCTCTACCTTCCCCAGAAACTGGGGGTTGTCTTTCTGGCAACCAGCCCACATTCCCTACTTTGTTTAAGAATATCTTTTCTTACCTCTCCAGGCTGAGACAAGATGCAGTTTTTCTGCCGACTCTGTCGTCATATCCTGAAATAAAGATCCTGCGTGCCGCAACAAAACCTGGCACAGCCAAATAAATAAATTAAAAAAAAATTTTTTTTAAGGAAATCACTTTCTTAATAAAAAAAAAAAAAAAAGAAAGAAACTCCACCAGATTTGTTCCCACCACCGACCCTGACCCTAAAAAAGGGGAGGGGCAGGGGCAGGGGCAGGAAAGACTTAAAATACATTGTATCAAACTTGGGGTTTTAAACTTATTTGAGAGTGAAAGAGTCCTTTGAGAAACTGATAAAAGCCAAAGACAAATACCAATTAGCTTGAAATTCTGCAGGGACTTTCAGGTTCCTCAGAAACCTTCTCCAAGCTCAGATGAACTTCCATCCCAGACCCTTGCTTCTCAAAGGTTGGGGGTCCAGGGAGACCCATCAGATCCCTAGGCAGAGAGATTCACACTCTACACCATACTCCCCCCTACTGTAAGGGACACACCTGGAACCACCATCTGAGAAACCTTTTGAATAATTAGAAGTGGATCCCACATGTGTCCTCAGTCTTTGAGTTGCTCAAGAAAAATCCTTCCTCCAGGTGGGTCACCTCTTTGATGTGAAGTAATTCTTCCATAAGCGAGAGTCATTAGAGAAGAGGGAAATTTTCCTGAAATAAAATACGTGTCAGGATTTATCTTGGTTTTGATCCAGACTTCTGAACTCAATCTTCCTGGTCATTTGTGTCTTTAGTTTATTCCAGGCCAGTTATTGGGACTCCCCTGGTAGCTCAGTGGTAAAGAATCTGCCTGCAAAGCAGGAGACACAAGAGACACGGGTTCCATCTCTGGGTCAGAATGATCCCCTGGAGAAGGAAATAGCAACCCACTTCAGTATTCTTGCCTGGGAAATCCCATGGACAGTGGAGCCTTGAAGGCTACAGTCCACAGGGTTGCAGAGTCAGATTCAGAGTCAGGGTTGCAACTGAGCACTGCTGCTGCTGCTGCTAAGTCGCTTCAGTCGTGTCCAACTCTGTGCGACCCCAGAGACGGAAGTCCACCAGGTTCCCCCGTCCCTGGGATTCTCCAGGCAAGAACACTGGAGTGGGTTGCCATTTCCTTCTCCAATGCATGAAAGTGAAATGTGAAAGTGAAGTCGCTCAGCCGTGTCCGACTCTTAGCGACCCCATGGACTGTAGCCCACCAGGCTCCTCCATCCATGGGATTTTCCAGGCAAGAGTACTGGAATGGGGTGCCATTGCCTTCTCTGCAACTGAGCACAGCACATGCCAATTTTAAAATTTAGATTTTTCTCTTATTTGACTTGGGAATTTTTTTTCTATGTCCTTCATGGAGAAATGCAATGAAGAAAATGAGGAAGTGACACTTTTCCCCACTCTGTGCCTGAAAGAGATTAAAAATTCCTAAAGTGTCACAGATTATAGATCTATAAATTAATTCAGCAGATTAGCCCAGAATAGAAAGGACCTGTAAGGATCCATAATCACAGCAAAGGCTACTTTCTTAATCCCTGTTGGCCATTATCTTAAACATAAGCCTCCAGTCTCAACGTAACTGAGCGGGACCCTATGGGGGATCCCATGTCCTCTGCTTTAGCTCCTCTTGCAAGTATCTAGATAACAGTATCTGATGCACATTTCCCAAGTTGTTTTACAGATGCCAAAGTGAAAGTGTTAGTTGTTCAGTTGTGTCTGACTCTTTGTGACCCCACAGACTGTAGCCCGCCGGGCTCCTCTGTCCATGGAATTCTCCTGGCAAGAATATTGGAGTGGGTTGCATTCCCTTCTTCAGGGGATCTTTCCAACCCAGGGAAAATCTACCACCAAATGGCAGAAATTACTTGATACTCAGGAGCACAGAGGCTCTGACATACTGGAGCCTGAGGATTAACGATGTGACTCCACCCTATTACCTCACCATCAACCAATCAGAGAATTGTCTATGAGCTGATCCCATGCCCTGAGATGCAAAATGCCTTGCTGAAATCCACTGGGGAATTCAAGCTTTTTGAGCACTGAAGTGAAGTGAAAGTTGCTCAGCCATGTCCAACTCTTATTACCCCATGGACTGCACCCTGCCAGACTCCTTGGCCCATGGGGTTCTCCAGGCAAGAATACTGGAGTGGGTTGCCATTCTCGTCTCCAGGGGATCTTCCCAAACCAGAGATCGAACCCGAGTCTCCTGCATTGCAGGCAGATTCTTTACTGTCTGAGCCACCAAAGAGGTTTTGAGCACTAGCTGTCCCGAACTCCCTACTTGGCACCCTGCAACCAATGCTTCACTTTCTTTCCCCACAACCTGGTGTCTGGAGACTGGCTTTACTGTCACAGGCAAGCGGACCCAAGTTTGGTTTGGTAACAACAGAGAAGAGATAATATTTGGAGGCCCCACACCTACTAATTAATCTCCATAAGCAGAAAAACTCATGTGGTGTTTCAATAATGGCATCTTCATATAATAAGAGAAAGCCCAAGATGAGAGGTAAGAATCTGATGATCTTTGCCTTGGGAGAGAAACTGAAGTTCATCTGGTTAGTGACCAGCTATGGTCATGAAGCTCAATGTGCCTTATGCCTCTGAGCTTTTCAGGCTTTTTATGGGTAAAATGCCCTCTGATGGCCATTCAGGGTAGTCCCAAATCCTACCCTTGCTCAACAATGTCTACCACCACTGCTTCCATTGCCTGGGAAACTCCTATTCATTCAGTTTCTCTCTGAAATCTGCTCTGCCCAGACAGTGGTACACCCTCTGTGTTCCTCTAACTAGAGCACTTAAACATGATATACTATTAATGGCTGTCTCTCTGCGTTTCTCTTGTCAACCCCTGCTTACTAGACTGAAGTTCCTAAGTTAAGGGACTGTCTTAAAACAGCCCCATCTGAGGCCTCAGCATTTTTTCTTGGGGAAGCTTCAAAATTGCAAAGTAACCCAAATGATGTTTTAGACAGAATTTAACTAGGAATACCTGAGTTAAGACATAACTGAAGAAGGCATATCCTTTTAAGTATGTAATCTCAGAAACCTCACAGTTCTAGTGAGGGAGAGGAGACAGAGATATCTAAGAAAATTTTTATCATTATACTATAACAATAATAGTACGGGGATACATGAAAGGACAAACGTTGTTAGAACATCTTTTTCTAAATGAGTACATACACAGTCTTCTTCTGAAAGTTATGAGGTTTGTTTCATGGAAGTCATGTGTGTGTGTGCAGGCAAGTGGGTGGATGCCCACATGGACTTGTCCAAGCTGTGCCCATGAGAGACAGGAGTAGGCCCAGACTAAGGCAGGAGATCAGGTGGACCTGACTTTCTCTTCTTCGGAGGCTATGCCATGAAAGAAAATGAGACAAGACTTGACATAGCCCAGCAGCACCTGGATTGGGTCTCCTTGGCCCTTCTAAAGGGCTCCTTACATTAGGAGAATGTATTTTTGGTCTATGAGGATTTTCAAGTACTGGGTGGCACGCTGAAATGTTACTATTTTGGATATATATTTGATTAAATTAAAATTTTATTTAAATTAAAAAAGTTTTTAAAAAAGTACTGCGTGCTGTATTACTCAGGAAAAGTGTTTTGAATAGGAAGTTTTGAAATGGGTCAGGCAATAAAGGGTCATCTGTTGGATCCTTTTTGAACTAAGGGTAATAAATCAGTTAAGTTGCTTGATTCCACAGAAAGAGTCCTAGACCTACAAAACTTGTGATGAGGGGGAAATAAGTTCATCTAACTACCAGTGGAAGTTTGCATCTGTAATTCTTCTTATAGGAAGTTGAAATATATTAGTAATTAATGTTCCCCAGTGGCAATCTTGAGGACAAATCTTTTCTTTAAATTTCATTTAATTGTCTTTTAGTTATGTGACTCCTCTTTCATGAATATTGCAGAATAGAAATACAAACTCACAGCCATTTTTCAAAAATAGATGAATTGATCATTTCTTTACTGTAAATAATAGTCTCTGAATCAGTTTACAGTTCAGACTCTCACTTATTTTTACAATCAAACAGCTGTGTGTGTGTGTGTGTGTGTGTGTGTGTGTGTGTAGCAGTGTCTGACTCTTTTGCGACCCCATGGACTGTAGTCTGCCAGGCTCGTCTGTCCATAGGATTTCCAGGCAAGAGTACTGGAGTGGTTTGCCATTTCCTCCTCCAGGGGATCTTCCTAACCCAGGGACCAAACCCGCATCTCCTGCACTGCAAAGTGAATTCTTTATCACTGAGCCATCAGAGAAGCTGTCAGAGATAGCTCTAAACTGATCCACACTATAGTTAAAAAAAAAACACCACCACTCTAAAATGCCTGCTGCTGCTGCTGCTAAGTCACTTCAGTCGTGTCCGACTCTGTGCCCCATAGACGACAGCCCACCAGGTTCCCCTGTCCCTGGGATTCTCCAGGCAACAACACTGGAGTGGGTTGCCATTTCCCTTTCCAATGGAAGAAAGTGAAAGTGAAGTCGCTCAGTCGTGTCCGACTCTTAGCGACCCCATGGGCCGCAGCCTACCAGGCTCCTCCATCCATGGGATTTTCCAGCCAAGAGTACTGGAGTGGGGTGTCATTGCCTTCTCCCTAAAATGCCTAGAGTTCTTTATTTGCTCTAACTATAATTAGGCAAACAATTGCCAGGGATTTCCAGATGGCACTAGTGGTAAAGAACCCACCTGTCAATGCAGGAGACTCAAGAGATGCTAGTTCAAACCCTGGGTCCCCTGGAGGAGGAAATGGCAATCCACCCCAGTATTCTTGCCTGTAATCCCAGGGACAGAACAGCCTGGTGGGCTACAGTCCATGGGGTCGCAGAATCGGACATGACTGAGCAACAGAGCACACATAATGAGGCAAACAATGGCCAGAGTTAGCCTGGGATAGGCAATATGGCCCTGTGATAAATATTTAAGGTATTTCTGAGTGATTTGATAAACTTGGTCACTCTGGGATTCATAGAAACATGCAGATCAAAACCCTAGTGAGGCTCTTGCGATTCATGTGAAGGGTGCTCTGAGGCTGTAGGGGGAGATCAGAGACTCTTGGGGGAGAAAAGAAGAGCCACAATTTCCGCTCTCTGCTGTGTTACTAGTTGTTATATTTAAGCTGAGCCTCTTTGATGTGAGACACATTAACATTTCACACTCCCTCAAATCAATATTCTTTTTCATGTGGGGATTTGAGTCATTTTTATACTTACTCTTTAAAGTTCCATAAACCATCAGTTCAGTTCAGTTAGTCGCTCAGTCATGTCTGACTCTTTGCCACCCCATGAATCGCAGCATGCCAGACCTCCCTGTCCATCACCAACTCCCGGAGTTCACTCAGACTCATGTCCACTGAGTCAGTGATGCCATCCAGCCATCTCATCCTCTGTTGTCCCCTTCTCCTCCTGCCCCTAATCCCTCCCAGCATCAGAGTCTTTTCCAATGAGTCAACTCTTCCAATGAGGTGGCCAAAGTACTGGAGTTTCAGCTTCAGCATCATTCCTTCCAAAGAAATCCTAGGGCTGAATCCTTCAGAATGGACTGGTTGGATCTCCTTGCAGTCCAAGGGACTCTCAAGAGTCTTCTCCAACACCACCGTTCAAAAGCATCAATTCTTTGGCGTTCAGCTTTCTTCACAGTCCAACTCTCACATCCATACATGACCACTGGAAAAACCATAGCCTTGACTAGACGGACCTTTGTTGGCAAAGTAATGTCTCTGCTTTTGAATATGCTATCTAGGTTGGTCATAACTTTTCTTCCAAGGAGTAAATGTCTTTTAATTTCATGGCTGCAGTCACCATCTGCAGTGATTTTGGAGCCCCCAAAAATAAAGTCTGACACTGTTTCCACTGTTTCCCCATCTATTCCCCATGAAGTGATGGGACCAAATGCTATGATCTTAGTTTTCTGAATGTTGAGCTTTAAGCCAACTTTTTCACTCTCCACTTTCACTTTCGCCAAGAGGCTTTTTAGTTCCTCTTCACTTTCTGCCATAAGGGTGGTCTCATCTGCATATTTGAGGTTATTGATATTTCTCCTGGCAATCTTGATTCCAGCTTGTGCTTCTTCCAGCCCAGCGTTTCTCATGATGTAGTCTGCCTATAAGTTAAATAAGCAGAGTGACAATATACAGCCTTGACGTACTCCTTTTCCTCTTTGGAACCAGTCTGTTGTTCCATGTCCAGTTCTAACTGTTGCTTCCTGACCTGCATATAGGTTTCTCAAGAGGCAGGTCAGGTGGTCTGGTATTCCCATCTCTTTCAGAATTTTCCACAGTTTATTGTGATCCACACAGTCAAAGGCTTTGGCATAGTCAATAAAGCAGAAATAGATGTTCTTCTGGAACTCTCTTGCTTTTTCCATGATCTAGCAGATGTTGGCAATTTGATCTCTGGTTCCTCTACCTTTTCTAAAACCAGCTTTGACATCTGGAAGTCCACAGTTCACGTATTGCTGAAGCCTGGCTTGGAGAATTTTGAGCATTACTTTACTAGCGTGTGAGATGAGTGCAATTGTGCTGTAGTTTGAGCATTCTTTGGCATTGCCTTTCTTTGGGATTGGGATGAAAACTGACCTTTTCCAGTCCTGTGGCCACTGCTGAGTTTTCCAAATTTGCTGGCATGTTGAGTGCAGCACTTTCACAGCATCATCTTTCAGGATTTGAAATAGCTCAACTGGAATTCCATCACCTCCACTAGCTTTGTTTGTAGTGATGCTTTCTAAGGCCCACTTGACTTCACATTCCAGGATATCTGGCTCTAGGTGAGTGATCACACCATCATGATTATCTTGGTCATGAAGATCTTTTTGTATAGTTCTTCTGTGTATTCCAGCCACCTCTTCTTAATATCTTCTGCTTCTGTTAGGTCTACACCATTTCTGTCCTTTATTGAGCCCATCTTCGCATGAAATGTTCCCTTGGTATCTCTAATTTTCTTGAAGAGATCTCTAGTCTTTCCCATTCTGTTGTTTTCCTCTATTTATTTGCATTGATTGCTGAGAAAGGCTTTCTTATCTCTTCTTGCTATTCTTTGGAACTCTGCATTCAGATGCTTGTATCTTTCCTTTTCTCCTTTGCTTTTCACTTCTCTTCTTTTCACAGCTATTTGTAAGGCCTCCCCAGACAGCCATTTTGCTTTTTTGCATTTCTTTTCCATGGGGATGGTCTTGATCCCTGTCTCCTGTACAATGTCATGAACCTCCGACCATAGTTCAACAGGCACTCTATCAGATCTAGTCCCTTGAATCTATTTCTCACTTCCACTGTATAATCATAAGGGATTTGATTTAGGTCATACCTGAATGGTCTAGTGATTTTCCCTACTTTCTTCAATTTAAGACTGAATTTGGCAATAAGGAGTTCATGATCTGAGCCATAGTCAGCTCCTGGTCTTGTTTTTGTTGACTGTATAGAGCTTCTCCATCTTTGGCTGCAAAGAATATAATCAATCTGATTTCGGTGTTGACCATCTGGTAATGTCCATGTACAGAGTCTTCTCTTGTGTTGTTGGAAGAGGGTGTTTGATATGACCAGTGCATTTTCTTGACAAAACTCTATTAGTCTTTGCCCTGCTTCATTCCGTATTCCAAGGCCAAATTTGCCTGTTATTCCAGGTGTTTCCTGACTTCCTACTTTTGCATTCCAGTCCCCTATAATGAAAAGGACATCTTTTTTGGGTGTTAGTTCTATAAAAGGTCTTGTAGGTCTTCACAGGACCGTTCAACCTCAGCTTCTTCAGCGTTACTGGTTGGGGCATGGACTTGGATTACTGTGATATTGAATGGTTTTTCTTGGAAATGAACAGAGATCATTCTGTTGTTTTTGAGATTTCATCCAAGTACTACGTTTCAGACTCTTTTGTTGACCATGATGGCCACTCCATTTCTTCTGAGGGATTCCTGCCCGCAGTAGTAGATATAATGGTCATCTGAGTTAAATTCACCCATTCCAGTCCATTTTAGTTCACTGATTCCTAGAATGTCGCGTTTACTCTTGCCATCTCCTGTTTGACCACTTCCAATTTGCCTTGATTCATGGACCTGACATTCCAGGTTCCTATGCAATATTGCTCTTTACAGCATTGGACCTTGCTTCTGCCACCAGTCACATCCACAACTGGGTATTGTTTTTGCTTTGGCTCCATCCCTTCATTCTTTCTGGAGTTATTTCTCCACTGATCTCCAGTAGCATATTGGGCACCTACTGACCTGGGGAGTTCCTCTTTCAGTATCCTATCATTTCGCCTTTTCATACTGTTCATGGGGTTCTCAAGACAAGAATACTGAAGTGGTTTGCCATTCCCTTCTCCAGTGGACCACATTCTGTCAGACCTCTCCACCATGACCCGCCTGTCTTGGGTGTCCCCGTGGGCATGGCTTAGTTTCATTGAGTTAGACAAGGCTGTGGTCCTAGTGTGATTAGATTGACTAGTTTTCTGTGATTATGTTTCAGTGTGTCTGCCCTCTGATGCCCTCTTGCAACACCTACCGTCTTACTTGGGTTTCTCTTACCTTGGACGTGGGGTATCTGTTCACGGCTGCTCCAGCAAAGCGCAGCCACTGCTCCTTACCTTGGACGAGGGTATCTCCTCACCGCCACCCCTCCTGACCTTGACGTGGAATAGCTCCTCCATAAACCATAATAGATAAGAATTCTGATTGTCTGCTCCTGAGGAGAGCAGACCTTTCATGACCAGTGATAAAAATACTGTTCATTTCTACTGAATGTTGCCTGGTTCTTAGAATTGGATTGTGCAAACTTCCTTACCCCTTAAAGTTAAGTGTTGTGGTGGTCCATCCCAAATACATAATGATCACAAAATATTTTACCTCATTGAATAAAATATCTCTTGAAAGAAAGACTCATCCTTTTTCTTTTTACTTAAGTATAGTTGATTTGCTGTGTTGTATTTGTTTCATAATAGTGTATGAAGTAGTGTATAATCCAGTTAGACATATATTTCTTTTTCATACTCTTCTCATATTATGAAATAGTGAATATAACTCCCTGTGCTATACAGTAGGTCCTTGTGTATCTATTTTATGTATAGTAGTGTGCATTTCTTAATCCCAGATTCACAGTTTATCCCTCTCTCTACTTCCCCTTTGGAAACCATAAGCTGGTTTTCTATGTCTACTTGTATGTCTATGTCTGTTTTCTATGTCTACATGATTCTACTTATGTTTTCTATGGTTTACTTGTATCATTTTTCACATTTCACATTTAAGTGCTATCACACAGTTTGTCTTTCTCTGTTTGACTTTCTTCACTTAGATAATCTCCAGGTCCATCCATGTTGCTGCAAAATGCATTACTTCATTCTCTTTTAAGGCTAAATAATATTTCATTATATATATATATATATATATATATATATGTTTAGTCACTCAGTCATGTCTGATTCTTTGCAACCTCACGGACTACAGGACTCCAGGCTTTCCTGTCCTGGACTATTTATTGGAACTTGCTCAAACTCGTCCATTGAGTTGGTGATGCTATCCAATCATCTCATCCTCTATTGTCCGCTTCTCCTCCTGCCCTCCTGCCCTATCTTTCCCAGCATCAGGGTCTTTTCTAATAAGCTGGCTCTTCACATCAGGTGGCCAAAGTATTGGTGCTTCAACTTCACCATCAGTCCTTCCAATGAATATTCAGGGTTGACTTCCTTTAGGATTGACTGGTTGGATCTCCTTGCAGTCCAAGTGACTCTCAAGAGTCTTCCCCCACACCACAATTTGAAAGCATCATCTCTTTGGTGCTCAGCCTTCTTTTTGGTCCAATTCTCACATCCGTACATGACTACTGGAAAAATTATAGCTTTGACTAGACAGACCTTTGTTGAGCAATGTGATGCCTGGGCTTTTTAATATGCTGTCTAAGTTTAACATGCTGGGCTGGAGGAAGCACAAGCTGGAATCAAGATTGCTGAGAAATATCAATAAACTCAGATATGCAGATGACACCACCCTTATGACAGAAAGTGAAGAAGAACTAAAGAGCCTCTTGATGAAAGTGAAAGAGGAGAGTGAAAAAGTTGACTTAAAGCTCAACATTCAGAAAACTAAGATGGTGGCATCCGGTCCCATCACTTCATGGCAAATAGATGGGGAAAGAGTGGAAACAGTGGCTGACTTTATTTTTCTGGCTCTAAAATCACTGCAGATGGTGATTACAGCCATGAAATTAAAAGACGCTTACTCATTGGAAGGAAAGTTATGACCAACCTAGACAGCATATTCAAAAGCAGAGACATTACTTTGCCAACAAAGGTCCATCTAGTCAAGGCTATGGTTTTTCCAGTGGTCATGTATGGATGCGAGAGTTGGACTATAAAGAAAGCTGAGTGTCGAAGAATTGATGCTTTTGAACCATGGTGTTGGAGAAGACTCTTGAGAGTCCCTTGGACTACAAGGAGATCCAACCAGTCCATCCTAAAGGAAATCAGTCCTGGGTGTTCATTGGAAGGACTGATGTTGAGGCTGAAACTCCAATTCTTTGGCCACCTCATGCGAAGAGTTGACTCATTTAAAAAGACCCTGATGCTGGGAAGGATTGAGGGCAGGAGGAGAAGGGGATGACAGAGGATGAGATGGTTGGATGGTATCACCGACTCGATCGACATGGATTTGGGTGGACTCCAGGAGTTGTTGATGGACAGGGAGGCCTGGCATGCTGCGGTTCATGGGGTCGCAAAGAGTCAGACACGACTGAGCGACTGAACTGAACTAAGTTTGTCATAGCTTTCCTTCCAAGAAGTAAGCGTCTTTTAATTTCATGGCTGCAGTCACCATCCACAGTGATTTTGGAGTCTTTAAGAAAATACATCTGTCACTTTTCCCACTTTCCCCCCTTCTATTTGCCATGAAGAGATGGGACCAGATGCCATTATCTTAGTTTTCAGAATGTTGAGTTTTAAGCCAACTTTTTCACTCTCCTCTTTCACCCTCATCACAGTACTCTTTAGTTTCTCTTTGCTTTCTGTCATAAGGGTGGTGTTACCTGCATATCTGAGGTTGTTGATATTTCTCCTGGCAATTCTGATTCCAACTTGGATTCCTCCAGTCCAGCATTTCACATGATGCACTCTGCATATAAGTTAAATAAACAGGGTGACAATACACAGCCTTGATGTACTCTTTTCCCAATTTTGAACTAGTCTGTTGTTCCATGTCTGATTCTGTTGCTTCTTGATCTGCATAAAGGTTTCTCAGGAGACAGGTAAGGTGGTCTGGTATTCCCATCTCTTGAAGAGTTTCCCACAGTTTGTTGTGATCCACACAGTCAAAGGCTTTAGAGTAGTCAATGAAGCAGTATGTGTTTTTCTGAAATTCCTTTGCTTACTCTATGATCCAGTGAATGTTGACATTTTGATCTCTGGTTCCTCTGCATTTTCTAAACCCAGTTTGTACGTCTATCTGGAAGCTATCAGTTCATGTACTTCTGAAGCCTAGCTTGAAGGATTTAGAGCATTACCATGCTAGTATAGGAAATGAGAGTTAATTTTATGGTAGTTTGAACATTCTTTGGCATTGCCCTTCTTTGGGATTAGAATGAAAACTGACCTTTTCCAGTCCCGTGGCCACTGCTGTTTTCCAAATTTGCTGACAGATAGAGTGCAGCACGTTAACAGTATCATCCTTTAGGATTTTAAATAACTCAGATGGAATTCAATCACCTCCATTAGCTTTGTTCATAGTAATGCCCAATTGACTTCACACTCCAGGATGTCTGACTCTTAAGTGAGTGACCACACCATTTTGGTTATCTGCGTCATTGTTTTTTTGCAGCTGGGTATTCTTGCTGCTACTTCTTAATCTCATCTGCTTCTGTGAAGCCCTTACTGTTTCTGTCCTTTATTGTGCATATCCTTGAATGACATGTTCATTTGATATCTCCAATTTTCTTGAAGAGATCTCTGGTCTTTCCTGTTCTATTGTTTTCCTCTATTTCTTTACACTGTTCACTTAGAAAGGCTTTATCTCTCCTTGCTATTCCCTGGGACTTTGCACTCAAGTGGGTTTATCTTTCCCCTTCACCCTTGCCTTTCACATCTTTTCTCAGCTATTTGTAAAGCCTCCTCAGACAAACACTTTGCCTTCTTGCATTTCTTTTTCTTTGGGATGGTTTGGTCACCACCTCCTATAAGTTACAAACCTCCATTCATAGTTCTTCAGGCACTCTATTCACCACCCCCACTGTATAAGGGATCTGATTTAGGTCATACCTGAATGGCCCAGAATTTTCCCTACTTTCTTCAGTTTAAGCCTGAATTTTGCAATAAGAAGCTCATGATCTGAGCCACAGTCTGCTCCACAGGTCTTGTTCTTGCTTTTTTGCTGAGTGTATAGAGCTTCTCCATATTCTGTTGTAAAGAATATAATCAACCTGGTGTTGACCATATGTTGGTATCCATGTGTAGTCTCTTGTGTTGTTGGAAGAGTGTTTGCTATGACCAGTGTGTTCTCTTGGCAAAACAGCCTTTGCCCTGCTTCATTTTGTACTCCAAGGCCAAACTTGTTTGTGTCCAACTCTTTGTGGCCTGCCAGGCCTCTCTGTCCGTGGGAATTCCCAGGGAAGAATACTGAGGTGGATTTCCATTTCTTTCTCCAGGGGATCTTTCTGACCCAGTGATCAAACCCACATCTCCAGGACTGGTGGGCAGATTACCACTGCGCTACCAGGGAAGCCCCTATATATACAGTTCTGGCTCCTATGGAGTCACTGCTTTGCCCTGGGTCGCAGTGCATGTGAAATCTTGTGTGTGCCCTCCAGGAGTGGAGTCTCTGTTTCCCCCAGTCCTGTGGAGCTCCTGCACTCAAGCCCCACTGGCCTGCAAGGCCGATGCTCTGGGGGCTCCTCCTCCTGATGCCAGGCCCTCAGGCTAGGGATACTGATATGGGGCTCAGATCTCACTCCTGATGGGGAGAACCTCTGTGATAAAATTACTTTCTAGTCTGTGAGTTGGTCAACTGCCAGGTATGGGATTTGATTTACACAGTCAAAGGGCCCCTCCTACCATCACATTGAGACCTCATCTTTGGATGTAAAGTATCTTTTTTGGTAGGTTCCAGTCTTTCTTGTCAATGGTCTTTAAGCAGTTATTTATGATTTTGGTGTTTTTATGAGAGGAGGGAAGTTCAAGTCCTTCTACTCCTGCCCCTTGTCTGGAATTGAAGGACTGCTTTTAGTTTGGATGCTTGCTGTCTTTTCCAGCAGTGTGTGCTGGCTGCCATCGCCTTGGTATTTGGTGTGCAAGCACAATGCACAAAGGCCCATGCACACTCCCAGTAAGCAGGGACCATGATCAGGACCCCCTCCCAGGCCTCCCAGGGGCAGCAGTGGTCCATGATGTCCCGGGACAGCAAGGCTAGCAGTTGGCACTTGCTCCTGTGTCTCTCAGTAGCAGTGACAGCCTGCCTACTCCCAAGGAGAGCAACTGGTGCCTGCTCATGGGTCCCTAGTTATGGGAGTGGCCTGTGCCCATCTCTGGAGCCCATAACAGTGACAGCAGCTTGCACCTACCCCCAGAGCTCATGTTAGGTGGTGTCTTGTTGCCAGAGAGACCAGGTACAGGAAACAAAGCTCCCCTATGGTGGTCCTGCCCCTCTTCTAATGTGCCCCCCCTACCCAACAGTGGTGTCTTGCCTCTCTGGCAGGCCCCGGCCTCCTCTGAGTGCACGATTAGTCGCCACTCTCCAGCCTCATCAGGCTGTCTCTACACCGCCAATCCCTCTCTCTCTGGGTCTGACTCTGAAGCCCGAGCTTTGGCACCTAGCCTCACCACACCAACAGATGAGCATGTCAGCCAGGGTACACAGGGCAGAGGTGTGAACCATCTGTGCAGGTCCTTCCACTGTAACCAGTTGCTGCACTCTTCCTCCAAGGCTCTGAAGCTCCCCCTCCATCTAGGTTGATCTCCCTGCAGGTGAGGGGACTTCATAGTGTGGGGGAACCTTTCTTCCTTCACATCTCCCTCCCTAGGGTGCAGGTCCTGTCCCAATTCCTTTCTCCCTCTTTCTTCTTTTGTCCTACCTTGTTACATGAAAGGTTTTTTGCCTTTTGAAGTCTGAGGTCTTCTGCCAGCATTCAGTAGATGTTCAGTGTGAATCATGCCACTCGTAGATGTGCTTTTGCTGTATTATGGGAGGAGGTAAGGTCCACATCCTACTCCTCCATCATCGTGATTCCTCTCCTGTAACTGTTGACTTTTAAGGGTGTTGAGTTGAAATGGTAAAAGGGAAGTCCATCTTTCAGCCACTCCTGGAAGTCAAGGACAAAGACAGGAAGCACTGTCTTTGCCCTAACAAAAAATTAGGTTTATCTGAAAATGTTATTTGGAGAGTGTCAGCTTTTCCCCTCCCCTACAGCAAAGAGAACTTTTCCTTTTAGTGAAAGAAAAATGATTTGGGAATGGGATAAGAAAAATCAGGGTGTAAAGGGAGCTTAAGAAAGCCATCATTGTTGTATTGTTTGGAGGGATGTCTCATGCTTCTGTTGCATGGTTTTGTTATATAAAATGGAGAATTAAAACAATTCCAAATGGACATGTTGGTTATTATACTATGATTTTAAATTTGTTTGACTAGAGTAACGAATATACATTTATATCTACTTTATATTCATGCAGACAAGTTTACATATTCAAATGAGGGGCACATCAAAAACTGGCAAGTAAGTAAGTGGCAAAATAAGCACAGTGACTGGCGATACAGTGCTGAAAACAGCTGCTGCTAGGGAGAAAGAAATCCTTGATTGGCAAAGGTCAGGGTGCAACATGGGAGTGTGGGGGGTGTAGTGACAGAGAATAGAGAACTGCTACCTTTCTGTGCAAGGCTTACTTAATAAAATGATTTCATTCCTCAAATTTTATAACTGTATCTGAAAAAAAATCCAATTAAAAGGACTTCTTTACTTTGTATTCTTGCTCTTACAGATCCCTCGCTTTCTTCTTACTGTTTTAAAGCTTTTCTTAATATCAGAAGAAATAAAATGAAGCTAATTACCAAGGAACATTGAAAGCCTATTTTATACACACACACACACACACACACAATTTGCTTCTCACCAGGCACAAATCTATTATTGGCAAGACTTTTTGCTTTTAATCTTCATGTAAGTATAATCTGAGAGAGGAAAAACAAACCCCAAATTGTAAAATGTGCTATATTTATATATGTAAAAAATTTAAAATTAGTCTTAGAGATGGCACCTAGTAAGAGGAAGGCACATATGTGTAGCCCACTGAATATTTAAAACTCTCTTTCAGTGTTTGAAATGGTGCAATTCTGACTGTATAGGGAACAAAATATTTATGTGAAAGTTCAATCAGTTTGTAGTTGGCTGAATGTAATCACATATTTAACAAGATGCTGCTGTATTTAATTTTAAAAATTCGTTTTTAAAATTTAAAAAATTTTAATTTTAAAAACGAATCTATGTTCAGAGTATTAAGTTTGTAAGTTCTCCTTCAAAGAACAGAAGAGCCAGTGATTAATAAAGACAAGTGTTCAGATTTATTTGGAAATTCACAGTTTCTAATGGCACTACAGCTCCGTAGTTATATTATTAAAAGTCTTCTTTCCACAACCCTGGATGCTGCACACAGATGGTGTAACTTCCTGCTCTACCTCTGCTCTCATCTGGACCTCTTTTCAATGGGTTTCTATACAATCAGGCCCTCTTGCTCTGAATGGCTAATTGTACAGACTGGAAAAAAATGTAAATCATCTAAAACATATTGTTACCGTAAAGCAGCAACTTAAACAAACAAAAGAGGCTTTAAATAAGTCACATTACGAACAATACCCCCATAAGGTATTAGACAAGTTTAAAAGTTATTACTAAAAGTGCTCAATAACTTATAACTTAAATTTTACAACACAAAACAGTGAATTCTCTCCCTTTCAAAAAGAAACTTTCCACTTTTACTCCATTACTGTATAAACACATACTTAGAAATCATTTGATTCAAAGTCACTGCCAATTATTTTTAAAGAAAAGAGACAAAATGAATACAAACACATTGACAGCACACATGTATATCTGCACATTTGTAGCCAATACAAAGCAAACACCAAGGAGTAGTAATCCCTTTAGACTTGACCAATTAGACAAGGCTTGACAAACTCACTAGCTGGTTCTGTGCATATGTACATAGGCAGTGATTATGAGGCCTGGACTCACTGGACAAACTTTTAAATTTTCCTTTTTTAAGAGAAAACAACAATCTCAAAGTCAAGAGGATTAGTGCTTATTGTGAATGTTTAAAATGTACCATAGCTAAAGGAAACCCTTAAAAGTGGCTAAATGTGTTTAACACGTGAATTTATAGGAAAAAAAAATTATTTGCAAATACCAATCATTTGAAGAAAAAAAAATCACGTAGTTGTTTTTTCCTCTCACTGAATTAGTAACCAAAGGAAACTAGTGTGAATAAGTTAACTGAAAATAGCATTAAAAGTATCACCACTTACCTAGAAGAATAGACCTAAAAATTCCATCAAGTGTCTGTTTCAGGTGAGTTTGCTAAACAAAAGTCTACCTGGCCAAGTCTTTAGGATCTTTACACTGTCTTAACTGATTTTTACTGAACGCCAGGCGCAGATCACTTTAAAGCCTTGTAGTGTTTGCAGCTTCAAAAACTAACAAAGTTATAAAAGAAATCAAATGACAGAAAAAGTTCTTCCTCCTCTTCCAGTGGCATTATAAATAGACAAAAGGCACATAAATATGGGAAGGTGCAAGAAATAGGAACAAAGCTAAAGGAAGAGGTTTAGGCTTTCATTCCTATCCCACCCAAGGAACTGGGCTTCCAAATTACTTTTGTCCCAGTAATTAATTAATCTGTGAAAAAACATCTTTATAAAATGTCTACCATTGTCCTTGCAGTCTTGTAAAACTGCAGCTCATTAACCAAGATTGACATAATCCCACCTACTTTTTAAAAAGGCAGAAATCATAATTTCTGAATACTTTTCCCATTAATATGTTCTCCCTCCCCATACCCTTCAAATACCACAGACTGTTCTTCAAATAACAACAAGGAAAAGTCTCCACTATGAAAAGTTTGATTAATTTTAGATATGTCCCGAGACTGCTGTAACACCAAATGTTCCCACGGTGAGCTCTTTGTTTCCTTTGATTATGTCATGCAGGCTCGGCAGTGATCCTGACTTAGTCTGTATTAAAGTTTTTATCAATTTTCCTTGGTCTTGGACTTTAGATCGCCTTCGTTTCAAAGCCCTCTTCTCAGTTTTTGTCTTTTGAGACTGTCCATTGCACAGACTTGTGCAAGCTGAAATGCCACAAAAATAAGACTCTTCTGACTGTGATGAAGTTTCTGAGCTTCCTTCAGATGGAGGACCCTTATAAGAAGAGTGATAAACTTCTCCCATATTAGAAAAATCTCTCTGGTTTGTAAAAGGCTTTCTTCCTTTTATGTCTCCGTTGGCTACAGGGTGCAATGGATCAGCCGGCTTTATGGTCTCAATTTTTTCAGTTTTGTACTTGCAGCGTTTCTTCTTTAACACAAGTAAAAGAAAGGGTAGGAATTAGACCTATGACAGTACCTAATCAAACATTCAGAGAGCTGAGCTACTGGAGTAAAGTGCCACCTCCTGGTGGAAAGTGGAAGTACTATAAACAGCAAAACATACTGTTATGTTCTATACAGATACTGCCATAATTAGCTTTCCACTTTGTAATACTACTCAACCAAATTCTTCATTTATCTGTCACCTCTGAATATAGATTAGGTATCTGAATGCTTATTATGTGCTATATATTCTTCCAGTTGCTTTCATGTGTATCTTACTAACCCTAACCCTGAAAGGTGAGCATTTTGTCCTTGACTACCAAATGAGAAAACTAAGGTTCATAAGTTTGATTTCCTGTCCAAGTTACATGGCAGTAAGTGGCCAAGTTAGGACTGAATCCTAGGCTATTTGGTTTTAATGGTCAAGTTCTTCAGCCTAGAGACAAACGTTGTTTGCTTAGTTGCTAAGTTGTGTCTGACTCTTTTGTGACCTCATGGACTCCTCACTCCATGAGATTTTCCAGGCAAGAATACTGTAGTGGGTGGCCATTTCCTTCTCCAAGGGATCTTCCAGACCCAGGGATAGAACCTGAGTCTCCTGCATTGGCAGGCAGATTCTTTACCACTGAGCTACCTGGACCTCTAATGAGTACAACTTACTTTCAGAGGCAAAATGGGAAAAACCCGCACTTGTAACCAAAAAAGTCTAAGTATATTTTGATTTTTGCCACCTCTTTAATAGGTCATTTAAAGAAGATACAAATTCTGAGTTTCAGTTTTCTCACTTAAAAAATGGGGAAAGTATCATTTTCAGGTTGATATGAGGATTACAGGAATAGGTATACACACTGTCTGACATGCACTGATAATAAAGAATGAGTATCAACAAGTGGTCAGCAACTTTTTTCTGTAAAAGCCAGAGACTAAGTATTTTAGGCTTTTCAGGTCACATACTCTCTCTCCTATTCACTTTTATTTTATAACCCTTTAAAAATGGTTCCAGGATCATAATAAAACAGGCCATATATGGCCTATGGGCAACAGTTTGCAGACCCTGTAAACAAATCATTATCATAACTGAAAATAAACAGTAAGTTTAAGGACCAGTAAAGGTTACAGTAAAACTTTCACCTATTTCTTCATCTACATCCACATAACACACCAATACACTTGAAACAAAGCATTACCTTTTTTTCTGGAGAGAACTTGAGGGGTTCTACAATGTACAAATCACTTGGGTCTACTGTAAGAAAAAACAAAAAGGCAGATATAAAATGTAAAGTAGATTCTACTATGATTAAATACTATAACTATTATCCATTTATGATTATTTTCATAACAGAACCAATGAACTTATATTTGTAACAGGTTAAACATATATTTATGCATTTGAAATTAGTAAACCTAAAGCAACAAGGTAGAAGAGGGCACCATTCTTATCCTGGGCTTGACTGGTCATCATTGAATAACTTGAGTTTTTAACTAACAGCTGGCTCTCAACCAACACAGTAAGGATCCTTGTTTGGACCAGCTTTACCCTCTTGTTGTTTAGTCGCTAAATCGTGTCTGACTTTTTTGCCACCCCATGGACTACAGCTCACCAGGTTTCTCTGTCCATAGGATTTCCCAGGCAAGAATACTAGAGTGGATCTTCTATCTTGGGGATAGAATCAGTGTTTCCTGCATTTGTGGGCAGATTCTTTACCACTGAGCCACCTGGGAACCCTCTATCCTCTGAACTTGATAAGAAAAATAACATTACCAGGTAAGCTAATACCAAACTTACAGATCATATAAACATTTTTCTAAAAGACTAAACTCCACATTGTGTTGCAATTATGGGTTAATTATGTGCAACAAGCACATAGTATGAAAGTCAGTTCAAGGAACATACACACAAAAGGAAGTTTAACAAGTTTTTCCTAATTGTTTATTACTATGATTTACTGTGATCAAAACTATGATTTATTGTGATCAATACCAGAACACTCTGGTACGATAAGAAAATCAAAAATACTTAAGGTTCTAAGGTTTCATTACTTTAAGCACATTCAAGACAGCTTTACTGACAAGATAAATGTACATATAAAAGAGGGGCTATGAGATTTTAGTCCTATTCAACCCACTAAAAGTAAATGATTTATGGTTTGATGCAGGCGTTAAGTTTGTAAGTAACAAGTTCATAATAAACTTCATGTACCAGAAATTTACTAATAACATGATTCAATGAATTATTATTTTTCACATTATGTCTTAGAAACTTGTAGAGAAAGTCATCAAATATATAAAAATATCCAATGATTCCTTTAAATAGTCATTTCTACTAGATTACTAATCTCATTCAAATTGCTTTTTTTAAAAAAAAAAAAAAACACCATGTCTACTTCTAGGAATGACTGCTAATGGTTTTCAGATCGAATTTTCCACTAAAAGCAATGTTTTTTGTAAGTCACCAACAGCACTTCCCACTCCAGTACTCTTGCCTGGAAAATCCCATGGACGGAGGAGCCTGGTGGGCTGCAGTCCATGTGGTTGCGAAGAGTCGGACACGACTGAGCGACTTCACTCTCACTTTTCACTTTCATGCATTGGAGAAGGAAATGGCAACCCACTCCAGTGTTCTTGCCTGGAGAATCCCAGGGACGGGGAGCCTGGTAGGCTGCCGTCTATGGGGTAGCACAGAGCTGGACACGACTGAAGCAACTTAGCAGCAGCATCAACAGCACTTACTTAGGCTGTCAAGACTAAGTAAGTAAGTAATCCCAGGCCACAACTGAAGGAAAAGCAGGAATCCAGGCCCGTCAAGTGAAATTCAAGTCATTTTTTCCCAGAGACCTTGCCACCACTGTCTGGCAACATGGAATCATACTGCATATTCCTAGCCAGGGAGACATCAACAACCGAAGTACAGTTTCTACTGAATGCACGTTGTTTTCACACAATCATAAAGTTGAAAAATCAAGTCAAATCATCATAAATTAGAGATGACCTGTACATTATACTCCTCTTTCAACAGAAAATTACAAGGCATTTTAAAAAGGGTAAACATAGTTTGAAAAGACTAAACAAGCATCAGAACCAGAGTTAGATGTGACAGAAATGTTGACATTATTATTAGATCAGGAATTTTTTTAAAAAATACATTAAGGATGTAAATTGAAAAAAATCAGACAACATGCAAGAAGAGATGGATAATATAAGCAGAAAAATTCTAAAAAGGAGTTTAAAAAATGCTAGATAGAGATCAAACACAGGAACAAAAATGAAGAATGCCTCTGGGTTCATTAATAGACTGAGTAAAGAACCACTAAACTTGAGAATATGATGATAGAAATTTCCAAATCTAAAATACAAAGAGAAACAAGACTTAAAAAAAAAAAAAATTGAACAGACTATCCAAAAACCATGGGATGACTCCAAAAGGTGTAACGTACAAGTAATGAGAACACAGGAGGATAAGGAAGGGAGAAAGGAATAGATGCAATATTTTAAGTAATAATGACAGAATCTTCTCAAATTGACATCAGACAGTAACCACAGCTCCAGGAAACTTAGAATAACAAGCAGGACAAAAGCCCAAAATACTACAACGAGGCCTATCATATACAAATTTCAAAAAATCAAAGATATAAGCTAAAATTGAGGACCTAAAATTGCCAACAGACCTGTTACAAGTAATGTTAAAAAGCAGTTCTTTAGAAAGGAGGAAAATAAGGTAGGTTAGAAACCCAGTTTTGCATAAAGTAAGAGCATCAGAGAAGGAATAAAGGAAGGGAAGATAAAAACTTTCACTTTTCTTATTCTTAATCCATAACATAACAATTTGTTCAAAATAATAATAGCAACAAAGTACTTGAGTATGCTTATGTAAATAGACAAGATTAGGTAAAAATAAAAAGAATGACAGCACTGATACAAGGGATGGAAGGGAGGAATTAGAAATATTTTGTTGTTATAAAATATATGTACTACCTCTAGAGTAATATAGTGTTATTTGAAAGTGGACTTGTATTAGTTGTAAATGTATACTGTAAACTCTGGGACCCTAAAAAAAAAAGTCATAATTTTTTAACATATGCTATGAAAGGAAAAAAATGAAAACATATAATTTGCTCAGTTAAAACCACAAAAGGCAGAAAAAATGTGGAAGATAGTAACAGGAATAAAGAATGAGGGCAACAAATAGAAAATAGTAACAAATATAGCAAATACAGTTGGATAAATATCAAATCACTTTAAACTTAAAGGCCTAAATACACCAATTTATAAGACTGTAAAAGTGGATCAAACAACAAGATTCAACCATATGTTGCTCATAAGAAGTCCACTTTAAATATAAAGATACATAGAGATTAAAGACACAGGGATGAAGAAAGATATACCATGCTAACACAAATCAAAAGAAAGCAGGAATGGCATATTAATTTCAGAGAGAGTAAACTTCAGAGCAAGGAAATTTATTCAGGATAAAGAGGGTATTTCATGATGATAAAGGGGTCCATTATCCAAAAAGCATAACAATCTTTACTCTGTATGCATCTCACAGAATGGCAGAATACATGAGGCAAAAACTGGTAGAACTACAAGAAGAAACAGATGAACCTACTATTACAGCTGGGGACTTTAACACTCCTCTATCCGAAGATCCAGCAAGCAGAGAATCAAAGAATATGGCAAATGTCAATAGCACCAAAATCCACTGCGTTTCTACATACCAGCAATAAACACAAACACACACAAAACGCAATTTTCAACAACATCGAAAAATATTCTAGAAATAAAACTTTCAAAAGTTTGGCTTTTTGGAGTACACAGAGATGCTACGTTCTTCCCAAATTGATACATAGAATCAATGTAATCAACCAAAAGCCTAATAATTTTTCAATGAAACACTTAATAAATGATTCTAAATTAACATGGAAACAAAGACCCAATAATGGCCGAGCAACCTAAAACAACTGAATTTCATACAAATTTTACAATGGATTTCCTACCTAAAACCACATACAAAAAATCAATTTCAGGTATCTTAGAAATCTAAAAATAAAAACCAAACACTAGAACTATAAGAGAATATCATCCATAAACAGTAAAAAAAAAAAAAAAAAAAAATCTGTTTAAACAACACAGAAGAAGCAATAACCACACCGGGAAAAAAAAAATCCCAGAAGTTTGATTACATTAAAATTAAAAGCTTCTTTTTCTTATTTAAAAAGACTCCATGTAAAAGAAAAGAAAATAAATAGCCTCAAGAGTGAAATAAGATTATCTGCAACATTAACGAACTAACAATTAGGATACAAATTTTAAAAATAACTATAAGCCAACAGGAAAGAGGTAAACAACCAAATAAAAGAACAGGCAAAAATTTCAATGTCCAAGAAAGTCAAATGATTAAAAGGCCTAAGTAAGCATGCTCAACTTCACTAGTAATCAGGTAAATGCAAATTATAACTAAAATAAGGTTAACAAACACTTTAAAACTTGACAATTCTGACTGTGCGCTGGCCAAAGTGTAGACAATGGAAATTCTCATGGTACTGGTGGAAGGATAAACTGATATGACCACTTTGGAAAAGTATGCCATTATCTTGTAACTTATAGATTAGCATACTCTACAACCCAGCAATTTTACATCTAGGTAATATTCCTAGAGGGGGCTTCCCAGGTGGCTCGGCAGTAAAGAATACGCCTGCCAAGCAGGCAGCTTCAACTCCTGGGGCAGAAAGATTCCATCCCCCACTCCTTCCACCCCAGATGGAAATGGTAACCCACTCCAGTACTCTTGTCTGGGGAGTCCCATGGACAGAGGAGACTGGTAGGCTTGCAAAAATCCATGGACTTGCAAAAGTATAGGAAATGACTTAGCAACACAACAACAAAAATATTCCTAGAGAAACTTAGGCAACTCTCTGCCTATATACAAACAAAGGGAATGTTTACACCAGCATTATCTGTAATAACCCCAAACTGTAAATAACACTGCAGAATGGATAACTACATTGTAATTTAGTCAGTTACTGAAATACTATACAATATTGAAAATGAAGTACAATTATGTATACGAACCTTACAAATAGAATGTTGAAGGAAAGAAGGCAAAAGGAGTATATATAGTATAATTTCATTTATCAAAAGCTCAAAACCAGGCAAAAATCCAATTGTATTGCTGAGAAACACAAACACTGATGGTAAAACTTATGAAAATGAAGATGACAACTAATTCAAAAATCAAGATAGTTACCTCTACAAAAAGCAATACCAAAAGTGCTGGTCTTGCTCTATTTCTTGATCTGGGTGTTAGTTACACAGGTGTTCACTTTATAATTACTCTGCATGTTGTACATTTCAGTTTTATGCACTTTTTGGTATTTCACAACAAAAATGTATTACAAAAATCAAAATAGTTTAGGTCTACTTGGATGGTCAACAGAAGTGAGAGATGCAAATCTAAGTATAATCTATAAAACACTGATGAAAAAAATTAAAGAAGGTACAAACTGAGCAGTATCTCATGTTCATGACTGGAAGATTTCATATTGTCAAGATGTCCATATACTACCAAAACGACCTACAGATTAAGTATAAGCCCTATCAAAATTCCAATAGCATTCTTTTTTTTAATGAAATGCATCCTAAAATTCATATCAAATCCCAAGTACCTTAAATAGGCAAAGCAATTGTGAAAAAGAAAAATAAAATTATAGGACTCACACTGCCTGATTTCAAACACAGTAATCAAAACAGTACTGGTATAAAGACAGACATACAGAACAACAGGGGGAAAAAAAACAGTCCAGAAATAAACCCTCACACAAATGGTCAAATAACTTTCAACAAGGGTGCCAAGACCATTCAGTGGGGAATGAACAGTCTCTTCAATGAACACTGCTAGAAAGCTGGATATCTACATGCGAAAGAATGAAGTTGAACCCTTATCCTACATCATATACAAAAATTAACTTAAAATAGATGTGGTCCTCTTTGTTTTTGCTTTTGCTGCTTGTACTTTAAATGTCACATCCAAGCCGTGTTACAAAGTTTCTTTTTCCAAAAAGTTATAAAAACTTTATAACACTGGCCTTGGCAATGATTTCTTGGATGTACTAGTTAAAGTACAAGCAACAAAAGCAAAAAGAGACAAAGAGGACTACATCAAACTTAAAAAGATTTTGTCCATCATAGGACAAAATCATCAGAGTGAAAATGCAACCTACAGAATGGGAGAATGTATCTGTGAATCATATACTTGATGCAGGATTAATATCCAGAATATACAGAACTCCTACAATTAAGCAAAAAATAACCTGGTTTTAAAATGAGCAAAGGACTTGAATAGACATTTCTTCAAAGATGATTTACAAATGGCCAACAAACATATGAAAAGATGATCAACATCACTAATCATGAGAGAAACACAAATCAAAAGCAAAATGAGGTATCACCACACACCCATCAGGATGGCTACTATCAAAACAGAAAACAAGTATTGGTGAGGATGTGGAGAAATCTGGAACCACTATGCACTGTTGGTGGAACTGTAAAATGATGCAAGCACTATGGAAAACACTGTAAAGGTTCTTCACAAAATAGAACTACCATATGATTCAGCAATCGCGCTTGAGTACACAGCTGACCCTCTAATAACATGGGTTTGAAGTCTACTTATACATGGATATGTGAGTCTATTTATATGTGGATTTTTTTTCAACAGTAAATACTACAGAACTACATAATATGTAGTTGGCTGACTCCATGGATGCAGAACCTCAAAAATGGAGGAACCACGGATATGGAGGGCTAACAATAAATTATACACGTATTTTCAACTGTACAGATTCGGTGGCCTTAACTCCAGCACTGTTCAAGGGTCAACTACATATCCAGAACTGAAAGCAAGGACTTAAAGACGTATTTGCACACTCATGTTCACAACAGCATTATTTCACGATAGCCAAGAGGCAGAAGCAACCCAAGTGCCCATCAACAGATAAATAAACAAAGTATAGTATCTATCTGTACAACATAATATTATTCAGTCTTTAAACAGAAATCCTGTCACATGTTACAACATGGATGAAACTTGAGGACATTATGCTAAGTGAAATAAGCCAGTCAGAGAAAGATGAATAATACATGATTTCACTTATATAAGGTATCTGAAATATTCAAATTCACAAGAACAGAAAACACATTGATGGTGACCAGGGGCTGGGAGGAAGGGGAAAAAAGGTAGTTGTTTAATAAATACAGTGTTCCAGATTTACAAAATGAAACACTTCTGGAGACCTGTTTCACATCATTGTGAACATACTAAACATTACTGAAGTATATATATAACAATTAAATTTCTAAGAGAAACTTAAATTTCAAGTTGGTAAATTTTATGTTGTATGTTTTTTTACTACAATAAGAAAACAAAATAAGAAATGGGCCCTTCTCATAGAGTTTGGAATTAAAAATAAGGCAAGTACAAAGATGGCTAAAATCAAAGTAGACAATAGTAAATTTCATAAGAAGATATTTAATTCAAATTAGGAGAAGAAATAAATGAATTAATGAATAGCAGAATCAGAATTAGTTTCTTGACTATTGTACTCAACTTTTTAAATTATAAAGATGAACCAAGATGATACAGTTGTTTAAAATACAAGTAATACTACTATCAGGTACAAAAGGCTATATTCTACCTGGCCTTGAAGAGTTACATAAAAAGAAAAGAAACAGTCAGGCTTTCAACTAATTTAGAATGGGACTAGAAATGCTGAGAAGGAAAAATACCTCAACATATTGGTATTTCATAATCACACGAATACAGCTAAAAGATCAACAATACTAAATGTTAAATCTTAATATGGATGTAGAACAAATGGAACTCTAAAAAACAGCTGAATGTTCACACAACATTCTTGGCAGACTGTGTGGTGGTATTTACTAAAGTGGATCTTATGATCTGGATCTTATGATCCAGCAATTCCATTTCTGCTATATACCCAACAGATGTGTGTATGCAAGAAAATAATCCAATGGAAACGAATAATGAATAGTATGTTTGCATAAGGCAACACTAACTACAACTATACTCAACGACATGGTGAATCTCACAATATCAAAATAAGCAGTGACTCTACTGAGAGGAAATGGGTAATGACTAAGGAGCACAAGGAAGTTTCTGGGGTGCTAGATAATGCTGTACTTCTTAATCTGGGTGATGCTCACATAGTTATGTATGGTTTGTGAAAATCCACCAAACTTTATAAATGATTAAGTATAAAATCCTGTACAAATTATACTTCATTAAAAAAATTCAATTATAAAAAGACGTATCAGCCAAAAGAAAAAAAAGAAAAGAGCAGGAAGTAGGAAGAAATTTACTATTTTTAAGTAAACATACATGTTTACGGATTCAGTCCGTAAAGTTTCATGGTAACAGTAAACCAGAGCAGCACAGGAATGATTGCCTGAATGATTTAATCAATTGAAACACACTGCTCAGTTACTAAATCCTAAAGAAAGAGAATCCAATGATTATTAAAAAAGCATTAGCTGAAATATACGATTAATTATTTTAATATTGCTATGAAGATATGTCTCAGTAAGCACTAATTACAGTACTAATATTAAAAAGTCATGTTGATATATGGCAAAAACCAATACAATATTGTAAAGTTAAAAAATAAAATTTAAAAAAAAGTACTGATATATGAAAGCCACTCAGTACACATTCATTCGTTTATTAAATTTAAGTATTCATCAAGTGTTAGACTATGGAATACTATTATAGACCTTGGACTGTAAAAAAGAAAAAGATTTATTTTTCATAAAGTGCCTCACAGTCCTAGAGACAAAAGGAGTCCTACCTGTGTAGGAAGAGGAAGCAGATAAGCACAGGATACTATGGGAGCACATTCAGGTTTTCCATATCTGCTGAACTTTCTCAAACACCCCTTTCTAAAAAGAAATACTTCTAAACAGGAGCATGTGCAAACAGGCTATCAATGGCTAATTAATGGCTAATTAAACTAAGCCCCCCGTCCCGCCCCACCCTCTGGACTTTTAGGAACAAAGGTAAAGTGTGGAAATGGTAGTGGCTTCGACACAGCACAAAGGCCACTCACACCCACTGTTTGGTTGCAGACGGTCTCCAACACAACATTGACATTATACTTGTTCTAGAAGGAAGCTAGATTCACTTTTCTGTATACATGTTACATATGCACAAAAATCTACCTTCTTTCCCCGTTAACTGTAGAGACTTGGATCTGATGAGTGGAAATGAAGTTCTCCTTTTCAAACTCATATCATCATAGGAAGAAAAACACCTAACATTAAGAAAAATCAACATTGGGAATGATGAGTAAAATACATATAATTTACTCTGTATTTGGGGTTAGGTGAATGCTAGAAAACTGTACATGCCATATAGGACTTATCTCTAAGGTAACACTCCAGTTATAGATACCACATGTAAAAAAAAATTCACCAATTCTTCTCTAAAAGGTGCTGTATTAAAATACCTATTCTCCTCCTCCCCCTTTGAATTCCACATTGAAGTATCTTTCACAACCACTACATGGGTTTTTTACGTACTTAGTGTTTTCTCTATCAGAGTCTACAGAACCTTCCAGGCACAGGACCTTCTCACTAGTTCCAAGTTTTTAACATTTTGGTTTCAAGATAATCATATGGGGAGAGAAATTATCTCAGTATCTTTCACTTGCTCAAGTTTCTCAAATAAGAGGAAAATTGTGAAATAATGCTGACTTACCTTTTAGGGCTTGGATACTGATTACTTTTAGGAAGTTTTGAAATATAATCTCCATCAAATTGGGAAGTGTTTCGACAACGCTGCATACAAAGCATCAGTCCCAAGACAACACAGAGAACCAAAGATATGACAAGATAGCTCTGTCGATCTGAAACCTGAGATGAGAAGAGAGCTTAATAACAGTTTGAAAATCATATTAGGAAAAAACACTGAAATCTAAAGTTCAAAGGACAAACCATTTTAAACATTTTTTTCAAAGTTCTTCAAAATCATAAATGCAGGCCAAGTCCTTTGCAAATGTACTACAAAGGCAACATTCTCCTTTTTCTTCTTTCCCCCTCTCAATCTTTAAAAATTTTCAAACCCATGGAAAAGTTTAAAAAATAGTACGATGGACATATGTATGCCTTTCACCTATGTTCTCCAATCTTACATTCTGCCACATACATTTCATTTTTTATCATTTGTACTATCCTTTTGAGTGAGGAAAAAAAAATGCTCCTACCTGTCTTTCTCATACAAAACTAAACCACCCATTACCCAGTGATTTAAGCCTAAGGATCACCCTTAATTCCTTATGACCTACATCCAAATTCCCAACAAGCTTGTCCTTCTATCTCTTAACTATATCCTGAGTTTAGCAACTCCACACTATTCCCCACTCCTAAAATCCTAAACCAAGCCAACATCACCTCATTCAGGCTATTTCAATCACTTCCTTAATTGGTCTCCTCCCTACTTGCGCTCTAGATGGTCTCGAAGAAGCAATTTTCCACAGAGCAAGTAGAGAGCTCAAAGTGCTGTCGATGAAATGATCCATGTTACTTCTTTACTTAATACTTTCCAATGACTTGCAATTATGAGAATAAAACTCAAACTCTAAACTGCCTACAAAGGGCTACATGATCAGGTCTCTGCCGATTTCCTGAACTCATTTCTTACCCTCACCTCTCACATTCACTCTGTTCCAGCTACACCAGCTTTGTTTTTTGTTTTTGTGAATTAAGACCTTTGTTGCAAAATTAATTATCAAGCAAAACATAAGAAACTATGCACTTGGCTTCATGGGCCAAGTGCATAAACCCACAGGAATGCCAGGCCACAGTGCAAACTACAGAATCCGGGGATGAGGTAGGTCTCCATGAACAGACGTGGAATGATGTCTGTTATGTATTGCACACCAGCCTTCTTTCCGACCCCAAGCACATTGCACTGTTTTTAATCACAGGCCCTTTGTCCTACTTCTGCTACTAACAGGCCTGTTCTGACCCCAAGCTCTGTGTGGATGCTAACTTCTCTTGAGCACTCAGTTCTAACGCCACTTCCTCAGGTAAGCCTTCCAACACCACCTGAGCCAAAGCAGCAACACTTAGAGCACCACCAGTCCACACATAAACGTGTCATTCTCTACCAGGGGCTACTGACTGCTGTATGCCTAAACCAAGGACTGGATAGTTCATGCCTGACACACATTTGTGTTGCAATAAATGCTTCTTAAATCAATGAAAAGTTTGTTTCATTAAGCAGCTTAATGGGGCTTCCAGGTGGCTCAGTGGTAAATAAAAGAATCCACCTGCCAATGCAGGAAACGCAAGAGACACGGGTTCAATCTCTGGGTTGGGAAGATCCCCTGGAGGAGGATACGGCAACTCACTCCAGTCCAGTCTAGAAAATCCCATGGACAGAGGAGCCGGGTGGGCTCTAGTTCATGGAGTCACAGAGTTGGACACAACTGAGCAGCAGCAAGCAACTTAATAATAAGCTTTTCTGAACTGAAAATGAAGTATATACTGCAACTACCAATGGTTTTCAAAAGGCCTAATAGAACTGCTTTATAACTGTATTGTAGCTAAGGCCTAAGCTATGAAAGCCATGTTTTCCAAAGCATTATGATAATTAATGTATTTCCATAACTTTAAACCACCACATTCTGGTGTTCTGTAAAAGCTCTCTAGAAATGACAATCTTCTTGGATTAAAGTTCTTAGATATGAAGCCAATCTTTATGACACTGTTTCCTACAGTACCATCAGTAACAATTACCTCATGTTTTAATTCTGCTACTGTTGTTGATAAATTTGAAACAAGCTGTGTCATGTTGGTCAGCTGTGCTTGCAGCAATTGGATGGCTTCAGTTTGCCGCTGATCCTATAATAAAGGAAGAAATAAATATTTTCCTTTGTGTTTCATGTACACATTATCTACATTATAAATTCAAATAAAATAATCTAGAAAAACTGTTAAATTCCTCAAGGCGGAGTGACATATTAATAGGTAGCTCTTAATGAATGAATATTATAAATCTGGACCAGAAATTAAAAAAAAAAAATCTAAAACCCTTAAGAATCTAATTAAGACTTCAACCTTTCTCCCCGACCTGAGCAAACAAAAACACCTTTTGCCATTCACTGCTACCATGTAGAATACTGCCTAGCAAACTCTAATAAACTACTTCTCAAGTTAATGTGGACTCTGTATGTGTAAAACAGTATATAACCAGCTATCTGCAAAATTGTCATTTTGTCAAGTGTGATTTTTCTAAACCAAAGCAGTCAATACAAAGACACACTGAAAAATTTTTGAAGAATGTTTCTGGATACAAAGCAGGCTCATACCAAGAAGGTCTTAAAAGTTCTATTTCAGAGCATGATAGGGTGAAACTTAGGAAGTCACACAGTCAAAAAACGACAATGGATCATCTAATCAAAGCTAGGTTATCACCAGTGAAAAGAAAATCATCAAGAACACCCATCTATCAGAATTTTAGAAACTTATAATGAGCAAACATATATTTATTTAAAATATCACTTACATGCATATTTTAGAAGCTTATGCAATATGCTCATGGTCATGAACCTACACTAAGCAGACTGTACTGAAAATGTGTACTTACTAGTAAATTTTGGAAGAAGGAAAAGAAGGCAGCAGGAAGTCAAGAAAATCTAGCACTTTAATTTAGGATCTTATGTGAAATATCTACATAGCCATTTATGATTCTAAAGTTAAATATTTCAACTTTACATTTAAATAAGTTTTAAGTCTGGACTATGTATGGGGGTGGGTGGGGGTGGAGAGTAGGTGGATGTATAAAACTGTAACAAGAAGTTTCACTTACTTCCCTCACTGTGATCCACTGTAGTACTTTCTATCCTATTTCATCTTTTTAAAATGCTGAATGTGAGTCATTAAACTGTTTCTTTTGACTCACATTTGACAAACACTGATAAACTGCAGACAGTTTTAAAGGATAAATTATTAAATTTATGATATTGGTTAACACTTCTAATCAAGATTTATTTCCAATAGTGCTAATGGTACACAAGATTATTTTAAAAGTACTTAAAGAATCTTTCATAAAACATAGACTTACATAGAAAACAAACAGAAAATATAGAGGGAAATATTAAAATTAATAAAGAACTAAATAAATACTGTGTTCATGGGACAGAGGACTTAAGACTATTTAAAACATCAACTCTCCAAATTGATCTATAAATTCAACATAATCCCAATCAATACCCAAACAGGTTTTTGTTTCTGGTAGCAAATTCTAAAATCTATGTTAGTCAAATCCAGATTAGCCAAAACAATTTTGGAAAGGAAATGCAAAGTTGGAGGATTCACACTATCTGGTTTCAAGAGTTCCTATATACCTAGCCATCACAACAGTGTAGTATAAACAAAAAGACAAGTAGATGAACAAAACAGAAGAGAAGCCCAGAAACACAGCCACATGTATATGGCAAATTGACTTAAAATAAGTGCAAAGAAAATTCAGTGGAGAAAAGATAGTCTTTTCAACAAATGATGCTGGAAGAAAGGAATATTCACGTTTCTCAATCCCCTAGTCCTCACAAAAAAGCACTTTGATCCATACTTTATAACACTGTAACACATAGAATTTAAAATAGATCATAAACCAAATGTAAAACTAAAACTATAGAAATTTTAAAAGAAAACATAAGCAAACAATCTTTGTGACTTTGGGTTAGGCAAAGTTTCTGCAGAGCAAAGAGAAAACAGGTAAACAGGGCTTGAACAAATTCTGCTCTTTAAAAGAATGAGAAAACAAGTAATGGATTGGGAGAAAATATTTGCAAAGCCTGTCTCTGATAAAGAACTTGTACTTAGAATATGCAAATAACTTTCAAATCTCAACTGAAAAAAAAAAGTAGGTTGGAAGAATTTTACTTGGAACCACAATTATGTGTCACAAATTCAGAGTAAGATGCAACTCTGCAACTTGAGACTTCTTTACCTCATTTCATCATCCTTTAGTCCCAAATAGCCTTTATAAAAGTATAAAATTTCTTCATCATGGTAACAAACCATAAAAACAATTATTCATGAACATCACATTTAATGGTGAAATACAGAAATCAATCCCTTAAAATCAACAAGACAGGGAAATGGCTACTATCACCAGTCCTATTGTATCACTGTATAGCTCTAAGTAAGAGATAAGAGAAAAGAAGAAGAAAAAAATACAAGGATTAAAATGAACTAGAGCTGTTCTTACTTACAAACAAAAAAACTGTCTATATAGAAACCCACAAATTATTTTAGAGTTTAACAAAATTTCAAAAAAGACCACTACTCTTCTACCCACATATATATACATACAAATCTTGAAATGTAACATGAATAATGCTCAAGAAAATTTTCTCTTGGGTATATACTGATACTAAGGGCTAGAAATAGAAAGCACTGTATTACAGAGTAATCATCAACTATCAGGGAAAAAGTGAACGAACATTACTGATCCTTCTAACCAGACAGGGCCTATAAAATTCAATGGAACTTTATGTAAAAAGTAAGACATGAAGATGACCAACCTGCTCCTCTGCTATTCTTGAAGTATTCTGAAGTTTCACTATTGTTTTATTGAAAGCCTTTTGCATTTCTTCCATTTGTTTTCGGTACCTATGGAGTAACAATTGATTTAAATTGGTTTTAATTTCTTATTTACTAATTTATTTTTGGAAATATACTTCTGATTTCAACATACGAGATAAAGCCATATTTCCGAAAATGACTCTTATTGAGGTCTGTGCAATAAAGGAAAACTTATAAAGGTAAAATAAAGAGGTCCCTTGAGGTATTTGCTACCTCAACAGCAATTCTATGCTCCTTGTTGCTATAGAAGATTTACGGTCAAATACATAGTCAATTTATAACAAAAGATCTATGAATACACAATGGGGAAAGGACAGTCACTTCAATAAATGGTGCTAGGAAAACCAAACACCCACAAGCAACAGAAACTGGACCCCTATCTTACACCATACACAAAAAACTCAAAATGTATATAAGACTTAAATGTAAAAACTGAAACAACAGAACTCCTAGAAGAAAACATAGGCAGTAAGTTCCTTGAATTCAGTCAGAAATGTTTTTTGGATTTAACACCAAAAACAAAAACAGGTTGAACTATATCAAACTGAAAAGCTACACAGAAAAAGAAACCATCAACAAAATGAAAAGGCTACCTACCAAATGGGAGAAAATATATGCAAGCCATTAATTAATCTTATAAGGGGTTAATACCCAGTATATTGAGTACATCCAGAATTCATACAACTCAACAGCAAAAAACAAACCATTTAAAAATTGGCAGAGAATTTGAATATTTTCCCAAAGAAAACAAATAGATGGAAGAAGATGAAATGATACTCAACATCATAAGGGACATGCAAATCAAAATTACAATGAAGTTATCACCCCCCACCCCATCTATTAAAATAGCTATTATCAAAAAGACAAAAAAATAACATGTTCGAGAGGATGTACAAAAACAAGAACCCTTGTACAGTTGGTAGGAATGTAAACTGGTGTAGACACTACAGGAAGCAGTATGGTAGTATCTCAAAAAATTTAAAGCAGAACTACCATATGACTTAGCCATTCCACTTTAGAGCATTTATCTGAAGGAAACAAAAAACACTATCCTGCAAAGATACCTGCATCCCATATTCACTGCAGCATTATGTACAATAGCTGAGAAGTGGAAGCAAACTAATCAACAAAAGAATGGATAAAGAAATGTGGTGTGTGTATACCATGGAATATTATGCAACCATAAAAAAGAAGGAAGTTTTGCCATTTGTGACAACATGGATGGACCTTGAGGGCCTATGCTATGAGAAACATGCCAGAGATGGACAAATATCACATGATCTCAATTACATGTGGAATTAAAAACAAAAATCTTAAACTCATAGATACAGAGAACAGACTGGTGATTGTCAATTGCAGGGGGAATAGGTGGGCAAAGGGTACAACTTAAAATGATGAAGTAATAAGACTATATGAAAAAGCAAAAAGATAGGACACTGAAAAGATGAACTCCCCAGGTAGGTAGGTACCCAACATGCTATTGGAGATCAATGGAGAAATAACTCCAGAAAGAATGAAGGGACGGAGCCAAAGCAAAAACAACACCCAGTTGTGGATATGACTGGTGACAGAAGCAAGGTCCGATGCTGTAAAGAGCAATATTGCATAGGAACCTGGAATGTCAGGTCCATGAATCACGGCAAATTGGAAGTGGTCAAACAGGAGATGGCAAGAATGAATGTCGACATTCTAGGAATCAGCAAACTAAGATGGACTGGAATGGGTGAATTTAACTCAGATGACCATTATTATCTACTACCGTGGGCAGGAATCCCTTAGAAGAAATGAAGTAGCCATCATGGTCAACAAGAGAGTCCAAAATGCAGACTTGTATGCAATCTCAAAAATGACAGAATGATCTCTGTTCATTTCCAAGGCAAACCATTCACTATCACGGTGATCCTCCAAATCTATGCCTGAACCAGTAAGGCTGAAGAAGCTGAAGTTGAATGGTTCTATGAAGACCTACAAGACCTTCTAGAACTAACATTCAAAAAGATGTCCTTTTCATTATAGGGGACTGGAATACAAAAGTAGAAAGTGAAGAAATATCTGGAGTTAACAGGCAAATTTGGCCTTGGAGTACAGAATGAAGCAGGGCAAAGGCTAATGCAGTTTTGCCAAGAGAATGCACTGGTCATAGCAAACACCCTCTTCCAACAACACAAGAGAAGACTCTACACATGAACATCACCAGAGGGCCAACACCGAAATCAGATATATTATATTCTTTGCAGCCAAAGATGCAGAAACTCTACAGTCAGCAAAAACAAGACCAGGAGCTGACTGTGGCTCAGATCAGGAACTCCTTATTGCCAATTTCAGACTTAAATTGAAGAAAGTGGGGAAAACCACTAGATCATTCAGGTATGACCTAAATCAAATCCCTAACGATTATACAGTGGAAGTGAGAAATAGATTTAAGGGACTAGATCTGATAGACTGCCTGATGAACTATGGACAAAGTTCGTGACATTGTACAGGAGACAGAGAACAAGACCACTCCTAAGAAAAAGAAATGCAAAAAAGCAAAATGGCTGTCTGGGGAGGCCTTACAAATAGCTGTGAAAAGAAGTGCAAGCAAAGGAGAAAAGGAAAGATGTAAGCATCTGAATGCAGAGTTCCAAAGAATAGCAAGGAGAGATAAGAAAGCCTTCCTCAGTGATCAGTGCAAAGAAATAGAGGAAAGTAACAGAATGGGAAAGACTAGAGATCTCTTCAAGAAAATTAGAGATACCAAGGGAACATTTCATGTGAAGATGGGCTCAATAAAGGACAGAAATGGTTTGGACCTAACAGAAGCAGAAGATATGAAGAAGAGGTGGCAAGAATACACAGATCAGATCAGATCAGTCGCTCAGTCGTGTCTGACTCTTTGCGACCCCATGAACAGCAGCACGCCAGGCCTCCCTGTCCATCACCAACTCCCGGAGTTCACTGAGACTCCCGTCCATTGAGTCAGTGATGCCATCCAGCCATCTCATCCTCTGTCGTCCCCTTCTCCTCCTGCCCCCAACAGTCAACTATTTGCATGAGATGGCCAAAGTACTAGAGTTTCAGCTTTAGCATCATTCCTTCCAAAAAATCCCAGGGTTGATCTCCTTGCAGTCCAAGGGACTCTCAAGAGTCTTCTCCAACACCACAGTTCAAAGCATCAATTCTTCGGTGCTCAGCCTTCTTCACAGTCCAACTCTCACATCCATACATGACCACTGGAAAAACCATAGCCTTGACTAGACAAACCTTTGTTGGCAAAGTAATGTCTCTGCTTGTGAATATGCTATCTAGGTTGGTCATAACTTTCCTTCCAAGGGGTAAGTGTCTTTTAATTTCATGGCTGCAGTTACCAACTGTAGTGATTTTGGAGCCCAGAAAAAGAAGGTCTGACACTGTTTCCACTGTTTCCCCATCTATTTCCCATGAAGTGGTGGGACCAGATGCCATGATCTTCGTTTTCTGAATGTTGAGCTTTAAGCCAACTTTTTCACTCTCCACTTACACTTTCATCAAGAGGCTTTTTAGTTCCTCTTCACTTTCTGCCATAAGGGTGGTGTCATCTGCATATCTGAGGTTATTGATATTTCTCCCGGCAATCTTGATTCCAGCTTGTGTTTCTTCCAGTCCAGCGTTTCTCATGATGTACTATGCATATAAGTTAAATAAACAGGGTGACAATATACAGCCTTGACGAAATCCTTTTCCTCTTTGGAACCAGTCTGTTGTTCCATGTCCAGTTCTAATTTGCTTCCTGACCTGCATACAAATTTCTCAAGAGGCAGATCAGGTGGTCTGGTATTCCCATCTCTTGAAGAATTTTCCACAGTTTATTGTGATCCACACAGTCAAAGGCTTTGGCATAGTCAATACACAGAAGAACTGTACAAAAAAGATCTTCATGACCCAGATGAGCATGATGGTGTGACTGCTCACCTAGAGCCAGACATCCTGGAATGTGAAGGCAAGGGGGCCTTAGGAAGTATCACTACAAATAAAGCTAGTGGAGGTGATGGAATTCCAGTTCAGCTATCTCAAATTCTGAAAGATGATGCTGTGAAAGTGCTGCACTCAGTATGTCAGCAAACTTGAAAAACTCAGCAGTGGCCATGGGACTGGAAAAGGGTTAGTTTTTATCCCAATCCCAAAGAAAGGCAATGCCAAAGAATGCTCAAACTACCGCACAATTGCACTCATCTCACATGCTAGCAAAGTAATGCTCAAAATTCTCCAAGCCTGGCTTCAGCAATACGTGAACCGTGAACTTCCAGATGTTCAAGCTGGTTTTAGAAAAGGCAGAGGAACCAGAGATCAAATTGCCAACATTCGCTGGATCATTGAAAAAGCAAGAGAGTTCCAGAAAAACATCTATTTCTGCTTTTATTGACTATGCCAAAACCTCTGACTGTGTGGATCACAACAAACTGTGGAAAATTCTTCAAGAGATGGGCATGCCAGACCACCTGACCTGCCTCTTGAGAAACCTATATGCAGGTCAGGAAGCAACAGTTAGAACTGGACATGGAACAACAGACTGGTTCCAAAGAGGAAAAGGAGTACGTCAAGGCTGTATACTGTCACTCTGCTTATTTAACTTATATGCAGAGTACATCATGAGAAACGCTGGGCTGGAAGAAGCACAAGTTGGAATCAAGATTGCCGGGAGAAATATCAATAACCTCAGATATGCAGACGACACCACCCTTATAGCAGAAAGCGAAGAAGAACTAAAGATAAAGAGCCTCTTAATTCAAGTGAAAGAGGAGAGTGAAAAAGTTGGCTTAAAGCTCAACATTCAGAAAACTGAGATCATGCCATCTGGTCCCATCAGTTCAGTTGAGTTCAGTCACTCAGTCATGTCTGACTCCTTGGTACCCCATGAACTGCAGCAGGTTGAGTCAATGATGCCATCCAACCACCTCATCCTCTGTTGTCCCCTTCTCCTCCTGCCATTAATCTTTCCCAGCATCAGGGTCTTTTCAAATGAGTCAGCTCTTCGCCTCAGGTAGCCAAAGTATTGGAGTTTCAGCTTCAACATCAGTCCTTCCAATGAATACCCAGGACTGATCTCCTTTAGGATAGACTGGTTGGATCTCCCTGAAGTCCTAGGGACTCTCAAGAGTCTTCTCCAATACCACAGTTCAAAAGCATCAATTCTTCAGTGCTCAGCTTTCTTCACAGTCCAACTCTCACATCCGTACATGACCACTGGAGAAACCACAGCCTTGACTAGACGGACCATTGTTGACAAAGTAATGTCTCTGCTTTTTAATATGCTGTCTAGGTTGGTCATAACTTTCCTTCCAAGGAGTAAGCGTCTTTTAATTTCATGGCTGCCAGTCCCATCACTTCATGGCAAATAGATGGGGAAACAGTGGAAACAGTGGCTGACTTTATTTCTGGGGGCTCCAAAATCACTGCAGATGGTGAATGCAGCCATGAAATTAAAAGACACTTGCTCCTTGGAAGGAAAGTTATGACTAACCTAGACAGCATATTAAAAAGCAGAGACATTACTTTGTCAACAAAGGTCCATCTAGTCAAGGCTAGAGTTTCTCCAGTGGTCATGTACGGATGTGAGAGTTGGACTGTGAAGAAAGCTGAGCACTGAAGAACTGATGATTTTGAACTGTGGTGTTGGAGAAGACTCTTGAGAGTCCCTTGGACTGCAAGGAATCCAACCAGTCCATCCTAAAGGAGAACAGTCCTGGGTGTTCATTGGAAGGACTGATGTTGAAGCTGAGATTCCAGTACTTTGGCCACCTGAGGCAAAGAGCTGACTCACTGGAAAAGACTCTGATGCTGGGAGGGATTGGGGGCAGGAGGAGAAGGGGACGACAGAGGATGAGATGGTTGGATGGCCTCACTGTCTCAATGGACATGAGTTTGGGTAAGCTCCAGGAGTTGGTGATAGACAGGGAGGCTTGGCATGCTGCGGTCCATGGGGTCACAAAGAGTTGGACACAACTGAGCAACTGAACTGAATAAGAATATAACATATAGCATGTTGACTACCGTTGATAATACTGGATTGTATATTTCAAAGTTGCTAATAGAGTAGATCTTAAAACTTATCAATAGGAAAAAAACCTGTAACTACATGGTGATCATATTAACAGATTTACTGTGGTAATCATTTAGAACATATACAAATATCAACTCATTGTTATACCCGAAATAACATAATGTTACACATCAATTACATCTCAATTAAAAAAAAAAGGTTTACCATGCGTGATTTCAGTGGTTCCTTAGTGGGCGTAAAAAGGGTGGGAGTGGGGAGAGGCTTGAGCAAGTTATGATGCAAGCATGCACACACACCCACGTATAATTTGCCAATAAAGTATATGTATGAATTAAGAAGCAATATCTTTTAGCATATAATGATGATTTTGAGGCTGAAACTCCAATACTTTGGCCACCTGATGCAAAGAGCTAACTCATCTGAAAAGACCTTGATGTTAGGGAAGATTGAGGGCAGGAGGAGAAGGGGACCACAGAGGATGAGATGGTTGAATGGCATCATCGACTCGATGGACATGGTTTGGGTGGACTCCGGGAGTTGGTGATGGACAGGGAGGGCTGCCTGCTGCGGTTCATGGGGTCGCAAAGAGTCGGACACGACTGAGCGACTGAACTGAACTGAACTGAATGACTTTAGAGACATTTCATTAGTAGCATTTTAATTTAGGAGGATTAGGAAAAGGTAGTATTTCAGAAATTCTGGGCACTGAGCTCCTTGTGGTTACAAAATGTTGGAAAAGTCCTAAGGCACAATGACACTTAAGGAACAACAACAATAACAAAAATTGGCTTAAAAAGTGGAGAACTGTGCCAGGGGTCTTCATCACTGCATAAGCAAACTGACATTGCCTCTGGCATTTTATAAGCACAAGAAGATAAATTATTACAACTAGGACTAGGATTCTGGATACTTGCTGAAAGAGTTCAAATGTTGCCTAATTATCTAGTTTAGTCTATTCCAGTATTCACTTATTTAAATTCTTAATTAATACCTAGTCAAGTTCCACAAAGAGCTTTAAGGTCTATAAACTTTAATTTTTCCATGACTGCTCTGGGAATGAAACAGCAAAAGTAGCTAAAGTTAAGCAACAGGAGAAAGGAGAAACTGATATAGATAATTCAAATTTATTATGTCACTTAGTATTTCTAAAAATGAAAATCACTTCTTAAAATTACTGACCAACATCCAAATAACTTTCTCTCTCCAGCTAAAATGCTGCTTATTTCTATTACATTCATTGTTTAGCCGCTAAGCTGTGTCTGATCTCTTGCGACCCCATCAACTATAGCCTGCTAGGCTCCTCTGTCCATGGGATTTCCCAGGCAAGAATACTGGAGTGGGTTGCCATTTCCTTCTCCAGGGGATCTTCCTGACCCAGGGATTAAACCCATGTCTCCTGCATTGGAGGCAAGTTCTTAACCATTGAGCCCCCAAGGAATCATGAGATAATTAAATCCTCTCTTTTAGTCAGATTAGACTCTGCTACTTAACTCACTGTGCAAAGTAGATTGTGCTAATTCATAAGAAAGCTTACCTTTGACTAAGTTCCTCCAGGTAGCGACCACTGAGAGACATGTTAACTTCTAAGGCTTTAATACGGTTATTAAGTCTCATAAATACTGATTCCTTTTGGTTTGATCCATGTACAAGATTTCCATTAGCATATCCTAGATCTGAGGAGTTTTGCAATTCAGCATAAAAATCTGTAGCTGTCCTCTGTAACCCTCTTAAAAGGACATCTTCTGGAGACTGTTCGTCGTCTTTTACTTCAGGTAATGAAGAAGAATCCACCACAGGAGTGGAAATTTGCTTTGGTGTGTCAGCTATGTTCATTTTGGCTTCCCCAGCTTCAATGTCTGGCATAGTAGCTGTGTTTACAGGTGGCACTATTGTTTCAGATAGCTTTGTGGTAATTCGCATGGAGTTTATGTCTTCTTTTACAACATTATCCATTACTTTATCAAGTATTTTTGTTTCGGAGATCACAGTTGGTTTCTCTATAGAACTAAAACTCTCAGATCTTTTTTCTGTTTCATTATCAACCTCAACAGAACTGTCTTGGGGAATCACTTGTGATGGTGAATGCCCTGCCTCATATTTAACAGGCTCAGATACTTCTATTTTAGATAATGAGTTGATTTCTGGAGTAACATCTAAGAGAACAGATTGAGAAAGAGTTTGAGGATGGCTTGGTTCAAGTTCAATTGCATCTAAAGTGTGATTAATCAAATCTTCCTGGAGCACACCACTTAAATCATCTAGAACACTGGTTTCAGCGTCCTTTTCCTTATTACTGTCTGGCTCTCCACCTGGAGGCTGCAATAATGAAACATCTACTGGTTCTTCAGGAAGTACTAGTGGTGGTTCAGCTGACATAAGATACTCTTTTTGTTTACTCAGAGCAGTTCTGCTGCGTTGCCGATAACGAGCAACTCTAACTGAACACCATTTATATATATATTCCGAAAAACTAGAAATACAACAAATTGTGGTGAGTTCACTGCAAAATATTTGTGTCTCTGACTCAAACCAAGGTGATGTTTCATCCTCTTGTTCACCACTACCCAGAAGGGTCACTGTAGAAGGACTTGCCTCCTCCTCTTCTTCTTGAACTAGCTGTACAATGGGACTTTCTTTTGTAGTATCTGGTGACAATGACTCGATGTCATGTACGTGTCCTTCAGTGGTTTCAAACCTAGAAATACATATCCATAATTATGCTTAAGGAAAATAAATGTATCACACATAAGATAAAAAGAAGGGGCAGTACAGAAAACACTCAAATTTACTTTGAATGAATTACTATCCTTTAAATCACTTTCATTATAAAAACAGTATTATTCAGGAATGGTACAGAAAGATAATCTATCAAGTGACAAGCCAGATGATTCAAATCACCATATTTACCAAATCAAGTTTGTCTTTAATCCCTATTTAAGAATAGTTTGTTATGCGAATATTTCCATTTACTGAACATAGTACCTTTACTGAATATATTTCCATTTAGTGAAGATAGTATCCTTCCTCCCATATTCATCAATATCACAAGCTTTATCACCCCTTATATCAGAAACTGAGCTACCCAAGGGCTATGCAAGTCCCAGTTAGAACAAAAACCCAGGACTACGAATGCACTTTGTGCCTGAGTATCCTACTTTCAAGAGTCATCCTACAGTTGGCCCTTGAACTGTATGCAGCGAGTCAGAGCTGCAGCCTTACACACTGTGTAACTTACAGCCTGTCCTCCATATCCACAGTTCCTCTATACTTTAGTTCTGCATCCACAGATTCAACCAACCGAGATCATCTGTACTGCAGTATTTACTAACGAAAAAAATCCACGTGTAAATAGATCTGTACACTTCAAACCCATTATTCAAGGGTCATCTGCAGATTTCTCAAAGATCATTTCTCTGTGGAGATTTGAGGAATTTCAATGTGGCATTACACACACACACACAGGATTATCTGCTCTAGAAAGAAGAAAATATCCCTACTCCCCCCAAATAATCACAGTATTATCTAGGCTAATTTTCTGCTATTGAAAGCTAAATACTTAACCATTGTAATGGAAATCCTGGCTAATAATAAACTATTAGTGTCACTAACTTAGTCCTATCTTTGGTCTCTGGAGTATGCGTGTCCAGTAGGGAAGAGTGGGGAATTCAAGCTGGTGGGAACAGTGTTGAAAATTATGTGGTCCCTTCCAAGATAAAGGTAATGAATTTCTAGGTGCAGGCTTTGTAGCAACAAAGGTATAATTTGAAAAAAACAAAGTAATTTGAATACCAAAAAGAAATCTTCATATGTAAATTTTCCTACTGTGAAACACTACGAAAATTGCCAGGAAATGTCTTTAAATGAAGTCTAATATCGTAACAGCAAAAGTAGGAATAAAAAACAACCACCAGTATCTAGGGACTTCCTTTGCAGTCCACTGACTGGAACTTTGTCTTACAATGCAGGGGTATGAGTTTGATCCCTGGTCAGGAGAAGGCGATGGCCCCCCACTCCAGTACTCTTGCCTGGAAAATCCCATGGACGGAGCAGCCTGGTAGGCTGTAGTCCATGGGGTCGCCAAGAGTCGGACACGACTGAGCGACTTCACTTTCACTTTTCACTTTCACACATTGGAAAAGGAAATGGCAACCCACTCCAGTGATCTTGCCTGGAGAATCCCAGGGACGGGGGAGCCTGGTGGGCTGCCGTCTATGGGGTCGCACAGAGTCGGAAATGACTGAAGTGACTTAGCAGCAGCAGCAGCAGCAGGAGGCTAAGATCAACAGATGCTCAGAGTCAAAAAACCAAAACAAAAGTAATATCATAACAAATTCAATAAAGGCTTTAAAAATAGTCCACATTTAAAAAAAATTTTTTTTCTACAGAAAATTTTTTTTAAAAGACAATATCTAAAAGCTGGACTTTCATTTTGTTGATAATAAAATAGTAAACAGACTAAATTAAAACATAATTAGGCTAAGCTTCCCTTAACAGATGATACAGATATAGACAGCTGTATATAGTCTCTACACAATATTTCTTACAACTAAATTGAATAATTTGGTAAAAATTAAGTTATACTATCTTTGTGTTGTGCTGTGCTTAGTCACTCAGTCGTGTTCTTCTCTTTGCGACCCCATGGACTGTAGCTTGCCAGGCTCCTCTGTCCACGGGGAATCTCCAGGAAAGAATACTGGAATGGGTTGCCATGCCCTTCTTCAGGGAATCTTCCCAACCAGAGAAGATCAGGGATCGAATTCAGGTCTCCCACACTGAAGGCAGATTCTTTATCATCTGAGTCACCAGGGAAGCCCTATCATCTATATACACTCTAATCAGAGTTACACTTTAAGAAACTCAAACCTGGGAAAAGAAAGTAAGTCATCATTTCATAAAAACTTTTGAGTGATACTGTATCATGGATTCTTTTATTTTTTTCAGAGGACTGCCATATAATCATCAAAAAGAATTTAAAACAAACATACATGAAGAAACATTAAGTAAAGAAACTTATGTAAGAATATCTACTAAAAAACAAAACTCTAAAGCAAAAGAGTAAAAACTGCTACATTAGCCAGATGTGGTATCTTTCAATAAATATTTACACACACACACACATGAAGGGGTAAATGTGTGTGTGTGTGTAAAATAAAATTAGTTTTGAAAAATAAAGACATACTATGTGTTAGTCACTGAAGAACCTAGTTACAAAACCGAGACAGATCCACATAATTAGAAACAGCAAGAATTTCTATCCCAGAGATTTCTTAGGACCATCTAGGAATCAGTAACACATAATGTTATATTTCAGGAAAACGCAAATTTGACACTGTGCCCGTCAAAGCACAAAAATCTCATTTTTAAATTAACATAGTACCTTGAAATTACAGCTCCAAAGCTCACTGAGGTTTCATTACTTATTACCTTGAACTGTTTCATGTAAATATCTTGCCTCATTATGTAGAGTTCCTCTGAGAGAAATGTCTGTCAAAGTTTACAGGGAGTATATCTAATGAAATATACATAGCTAAATTTATAATAACTATAACCAGATTATCCCAATAACCCAAATCATTAATAAGCCTATCTATTTTAGATCAGAGGTTGAGGTACAAACCTTAATCACCTCTACCTCTGGTCTAGAAAAGACCAGAATTTGAGTAAGCTCCGAGTTGGTGATGGACAGGGAAGCCTGGTGTGCTGCAGTCCATGGGGTCACAAAGAGTCGGACACTACTGAACGACTGAACTGACTGACTGACGCATATATATCCTTGCCCAAAGTAACCACTGCAACCTGGGGAAAGACCTGTATCATTCAATTTCAGAAACTGAACACTCCAAGAGTAAGCTGTGTGACCAACACATCGTTTAAAAATCACTGCTCTAAGTATTTCAGGTATCCTGTATAGCTTTCTAGGCATAGCACAGATATATAAATAATCAAGGCTTTTAAATCCAAACTCAATAAAAACAGGTCTTTAAAATTTGTCCTCAAACTTATACCTGCAGAGTTAATTATTTGCAATAAGGAAAAGATTAAGTATTGTAAATAATAAAAGTAACACTATATCAAAATAACGCACATTTGGTCTATCTACGGTGAACTGCCAGTATACAAAAAGCAACTCAAAGATGTTTTAAGTGGCTGTGGAATGTCTGTCCCATGATTCGAAGTTTTTCATTTTCCACAGATCACAAATACCTTTTTATGTACAAGTATATCTCCCTTTTAATAGAACTCTAATATCCCAATATAACTTACTCATGTGATGGAACAGGAGCTGAAACAGGAGCTGATTCAGGCATTTTGGGTGCAGCTGTGGCAGAAGCATTCTCAGATATAGTTTTATTTCCTATTTTAAGAAAGATGTCCATATTGAGTTTAATTTTAAAAAGCTATACCATGAAAATATTTCACTATAACAAATAAGGAACTTTAGATTCTCAAGGGAGAAGAAAAAAGGCAAACAGGTTTTCTACTGCAGACTCTGCTTTTTTTTTTTCCATCAAGTTCTTTTAAAAAGAAACAATCATTGAAAGTCACAACTATAAGTAGTGCATATTCTTTCTCAACTTCTCAGAAAATTAAAGCAAGTAACTATGAGTTTTGCGTAATCTTACATGATTAATAAGACACTGGAGTTAACTAAAGAGAATAAGAAGAAATAAATGGGACATTTTAAGTTTGCACTTAGAACTAAATTTTATTGAAGTATATTTGACATACAACATTATATCCATTTTCATGTGTACAACGTAGTGATTTGACATTTGTATACACTGCAAAATGATCACAATAAGTCTAGCTGCCATCTGCCACCACACTGCATTCCCCATGTTATATATTACAACCCCATGACTTATTTTATAAATGGAATGAAGTATTTTTGAAAACAAAAAAAGGGCAAGATTGTTTCCCCTTGTTCATAATATTCATATTTCTATTACTTTCTAAATTGAATTGCTATTTGGTAAATAAAAGCATACTTCAAGTAACCATTAGAGCATCAAAACCTCAGGAAAGAACTAGGGATAAAATCAATACTTCTACAGCAGGTTAAGAGTGAAAAATCAAATTAATGATTTTTATATAGACAAGATCCTATTTATTAAAGAGAACTTGTGAAATTCAAATAAACAATGAATAATAGAAGATTGGCAAGTTCCTTTGAATGGTTTCTGTATTTCTAAATAAAAAAATCAAACTGCTTGGCTTATTAATTAATTTTACTAACTAGGAAGACCCCTGGAGTATCATATATTTAAAAGACCCATAAAATGATTAGGTACCTTCTGTCAGGTCTTCAGTTTTTGCTCCCAGAATATTAGCGGCAATATTCACCATATTTAGAATGGCATCTAAAACAAAATTCAATCAGAAAAAGATACTAATACACCTAAATATTTTCATATAACTGATATCAGATAGTAAAAAACCATTTGTAATGGTCTTTTGCATTTTTTGGACTAATTACGTTTCCGCTCACCTTACTATTAGTCCAATACAGGATACAAATTTCAGGCAAAAAGTATTATATATAAATCTGAACTTTTATATTCAGAAGGATTTTAAAATCTAATTATACTTTTTTTACAAAACTTCTCCAAACCTTTCAGCAAATACTACCTTCAGCATATCACAAGATTCAAGTTATATTCAGCATATAGCCTGCACTGAGACAGGAAAAAAATGTGACAACCAAAACCCATAATTTACAGAAAAGCCTTGTTTTTTTTTTTTTTTAAAAAAAGGTTCTACAGTTTAAACCAAAAACAAACAAAAAATCCTTTTCCTAAACATGTGTCTTTCATAGGTAAAAATAAATAGGAAGATTATTCTTCAAAGGACAGCAGAAAGACTATTTTCAACTATGAATATAAAATATCTAAGTAATATGGTTAAATCCCAAATTGACACTGCATAGAATCATGCCTTTGATGACCTATAACAATGTTTTATGGACAATAAATGACAAATTATTTTCTGAACTGGGTGAATATAGGCACAGGAAGATGAATTAAAAGTCAAAGTCATAAAACTTAAGTGCTGTAGGTAAAGCAATCTGCATACTTTCTAATTCTTCCTCTCTTTCCAAAGTGGTTATCTCAATGATGAGTAAAGTGCTACAAACCTTAATATCTACATAAACGGCTGAAGATACATGAGGACCACGAAATATCATAACTCCATAAAAAGCTGGCTTGGAACAGAAGACTTCCTTCTAGTAATTAAATGTAATTTCACAGGAAATTAAATTCCAACTCCAATCTAATCTCTGAAATTCTACTAGAAGGTAATTCACCAGGTTTTTCTACCATTAAAATACTAACATCTGGCAGGGGCTACATATTAAACCTCATCACTTTTTTCCATCTTGGTTTCCTTTCCTAAAAGAGATCTGAGTTTTCATCACACATTCATGAAAACCAGAGATGTGAGAAGTAGGAAAGGATCTAAAGAAGGAAAAGCTAGCATATTCAGAAGGTTGGGAACAAGCCAAGCACTGTCACCTGGTGCTGATACTGTAAACATACGTTTTATGACAGGTAAAAATAGGAGATTTTAGACTTTTAAATGTGATAACTAGTAGTACATAATTATTAATTTTAAACTTTACATAACTATGATTCTATAATCTGAAAGACAACAAGCAGTGGTACTTTGTTTCCAATCATTACTTGAACACACAAAAGCTTTATATTTGCTTTTGAAATATCTAGGATTATTGGTCAATCCTGTCCTTTCACCTGGGAAACTGTAAAAACAGAGAAGCAGTCTTAGATCTTAGGCTAAAGGACACCTCAGCATAAAAACAGGAAATGGAAACTCCATTCCCTTATAAACAAAACTTAAGTAGCAATGGAAACTTTGTATTTCCTCATAAATCAAATTTTAATGTCAACCAATATTGCAAGGAGATCAAACCAGTCAATCCTAAAGGAAATCAGTCCTGAAGATTCAGTGGAAGGACTGATGCTGAAGTTCCAATATTCTGGCCACTTGATGTGAAGAGCCGACTGATTAGAAAAGACAGTGATGCTGGCAAAGATTGAAGGCAGGAGGAGAAGGAGACGACAGAGGATGAGATGGTTGGATGACTCTATGGACATAAGTTTGAGCAAGCTCCTGGAGTTGGTAATGGACAGAGAAGCCTGGCATGCTGCAGTCCATGGGGTCACAAAGGGTCAGGACATGACTCAGCGACTGAACTGCACTGAATATTTCAACAGTAGTATCTGATCCTCTACTTAGCCTGACAGCTGAAGTTCAATCAAAATTGACTGCTCACAGAACCCAAATTCTGAAATTAAGTTTATATTCTAAGTCCCTTATACTTGCTTCAAAGGGCAATCTTACTTCAGATTTCAAATTTTTGCATTTAAATTTTTTGGTATTATTATTAAAAGCTTTAAAAATCTGTATCTGTTGATCTGTGTAGAGAAAGAAGTTTTAGAGTACTACTTTTTAATATAAATTTTTATACTAGTACCTAAAATAAGGAAGATTTGTACATACTACTCATCATTTAAAAATATTGTTTATTATTTCAGAGAGCCATTTGGTAACAAAAGCAAAATCTGGCAGATTCTTCTTTCTCAGCCCATTTAACCTATTAAGAAATAATCTTGCTATGTTCACAGAATGCTGTCAAATACAGTTTTTTTCTTTTGGGAGAAAGCAGCTTTGTGAATTTTCTTACCAGTCTCACTTTGCATCTAAACACATGACTACTTGTCACGATCATAATCTAATCACTGAAAAGCCTTCAGAAAGGCTAAAGGGTAAAAGCAACAATTTGGAATATAGTGCAATACTAGACTCCTGCTCTCAATTTCTCATGGATTTGCCAACTCCTTTCTCTTGAATTGGGTAACTTATTCATCCCATCCCATTACTTTAGGAATGAAACTCTCTCCTACGGACCAAATATCAACATGTTATATACACTAAGTCCCCAACACACCAATGGCTCTTTTTGATACATAAAACCAAATGCCTATGCTACAACACAAGACAAACCAGTAAAAAAACTACTTCCTCCTATGTGTACTGAGCTACTAACTCTACAACACACCTACCTTCATTCTCTGTTACTCCTTCTAGGATCTTAAAATAAATACATTCATAAAAAGTATTCTGACTTAAAACAAAAACTACAGTTTGTCTTAAACTTATGCAGAAAGAGAAGCAGAAATCTGGCCCTTAGCAAATCTGATGACTCTAATAAAATACAGATCATATTTAGAAGTAAAGGCAGACTTGCAAGAATATCAAAGTAGAGAGTGGCCTGGAAGACCCACATGACCAAGCACAAGTAGAGTAGATTGATACGAAGAATTTCTGTTGATGTAAAATATGTAAATGCTCTAGCTCAAGAATGTAAACAAAAGATTCAGGCAGAAGAGTCCCAGAATTGGCAAACATAGAAAGCCAAGAATGTTGCTCTAAGATAGTACTCTCTCCTTTCTGGAAGTTCAGTAAATTATATAATATCAAAAATGTCTAAATAAGCAGCATGCTTATTAGAGTAGCATGCATGCTCTTTGACAATCAAGTCCCATTAGAAGCAACATACTCTGGTGACATATATTTCCTGTGACTACCAATTACTCAATAGCAAAAGAAAAAAAGAGTTTCTCTTTTAAATTAAAGGCACAGAATTCTGTTTTGGAGACATTGTGTAAATATTAAAAATAAATTAGGTGCAAAATTGGCCAATTTCAAGCTAATTTAGAAAGTGGTGATGATTATAGTCAAATTCAGACATTCCACTGCCAGAGACGAGCTCTTTGGCCTGATTCCACCTTGTTATTTTTTCCTAACATTGTATTACATTGGAGAAAGTAAGTAGGTCAAGCTCAAAACCAGTCTAGACTATTCAGAGAAAACCAGAAGGATATAGATATCAAAGGCAGCAGTATTAGGTCATGCTTATTAACTTAATAACAGCAAAGTCTTATCACTCAGCTACTACCACCTCTCTTGTTCTGAAACATCAAGAAATGGATATCTTTTTAAACCTCTCATACTTGGGCTCAGCTGATATCCTCCCATCCACCTTGTCTCCACTATACAAAATTTTTCAACACCTAGGAACACCAGAACGTAAATGGACTGCTCTTCCATAAAGCCATAGAAACAAAAATGAAATGTGTTACCAAGAAACATATCTTCAAGGAAAAAGATCCAGAAAATAGGGTCTAAAAAAATTCTATGTCTCATTAATTAAAGTAATACATCAGTCAGAGAAGTGATTACAAATAAGGAAATGTCCTCTACTGAAAACATTTTAATGCTGTCTTGGAGTTAATCCCACAGGAAGATAGAGAAAGAAAGCAAAATATCAACAAAATTTTCCCCTATCTAAAACTATAGTAAATCATTACTTCTGGAAGGTGCTCCTTTGTTCCCAGTAACCACCAAAAACTAGAGAACTTTTAGTCTGGGGCTATTTTCTGACCCCATAAAATAACAATGCCGCCTCACAGCTAAATCAGCATTACTGAATTATGATATGATGACTATTACGTAATATAAACTTTAAATATATTAAATATAAATAAATATATTTAATTTAAAATATAAATTTTAAACTACAAATTTAAGGACAAGAACAAACATCTTAACATCCAATTAAATAAAATAGCATCATTGTCTCATTTCTAAAAAACTATCCCATAGCAGCGAATGAGGCACCTGTTTTTAATGCTATCATCAGCAGAAATCGCTAACTGCTAAGTCACTTCAGTCGTGTCCGACTCTGCGCAACCCCACAGACGGCAGCCCAACAGGCTCCACCGTCCCTGGGATTCTCCAGGCAAGAACACTGGAGTGGGTTGCCATTTCCTTCTCCAATGCATGAAAGTGAAAAGTGAAGTCGCTCAGTCGCTCAGTTGTGTCTGACTCTTAGCGACCCCATGGACTGCAGCCTACCAGGCTGCTCCGTCCATGGGATTTTCCAGGCAAGAGTACTGGAGTTGGGTGCCATTGCCTTCTCCAAGAAATTGCTAAGGATACACTTAAAAGTAATCAATAATATCTAAAAAGTCAGTTGACTAGCAACAGAGTAAAAATATATTAAGCTAATCTATAACAAAGTTAAATATTACATAAAAGCATTCCCTTTATGCAGTTATTTTTTAACATTCTTTTTCCTATTCCCTAAGAAAGTCCACTGAAATCTATAGTCTTCTATGGAGAGGGAGAGGACAAGAAAGGAAGAAAGGGAAAAAGATAAAAGATGAGAAGAAAGACAAGTGACTCTTAATTTCATATAGTGTAGTCACCCAAATATCTGCCTAAGTATAGGTACTACTGGTTGAGTACCTTAAAAAGCTATGAAGACAATATAGACAGACTGGGATTCAAACAACTCAAGAGTAAAATAAAAATGCACAAATCGTCTTCTATGTTACTAAGATTTACTTTCATTAAATTCAATTATTAACCTCCAAATAAAAAGTCCTTATTTTGGGGGACTAAACAAAAATAACAAATGTAAAATACACCTACCTGCATTCTAACAGTAAAAATAAACTGTCAGTCGGTAAAGGTCTTTCCAGGAGTCTACTTGGCTAGCCTATCTGTAAGTTCAGATAATAGGCTGGCAAGACAAGAAGCTAAACAACTAGTATCTTAGTCCTTTTTTTTTTCAGTTTACAAAGAGTGTATTATTATCACTATTATTGTTACTGCTTGGGAATCACCATTATCATGAATAAGAACAGCCTTTATGCTTTATAATTAATCAGGAAACTAACCATATCCATACATTAACAAATCCTCATTTGGTAGGATTTCACTGATGAGTACCACTTCCAAAATAAACTCCTTTCCTACCAAGTATGATTACCTAGATGCTCTTATTTATATGGTCTAGGACCTCTTTAACAATTCTTTCCCCAAGTAAATTCATATCGCATTCTTCACTCTAAGGAACTTGCCTAAAAATACAACTACTTCATTTTTGTAAAAGAACCGACCTATGCTTGCATTTTGCCTCTCTTCTTTGTTTACATATATTCTACTTTATTCCTATGAAAATACTTTAAAAAAGTATTCTTTGATTTCAACTCAAAGTTCAACACTAAGACAGAAGGAGCCCCCTAAACTTCAAAACAAAATGTTCACATATGCCGGGAAACAGAAGTTGAGATATACTTTAATAATAGTGACTAGAAAAACCCCCAAATACTCACTTGTAGCAGAACCAAGAAGGTTTTTTGAGGATTTATCCTCCCCAGTATTATAATCCAGTGGGTAATCTGTTCAGAGAGAAAATGAAGGTTAATTATGCTGAGAATTATCTCAGATGATATGTTTAAAAGCACAAATTATGTCAAGTCAGTTGACAAAACAATTTTACAGTTTTCATTATACATCCAAAGCACATTCACAAAAAAGGAAATTCATAAACCATTTATCAAACAGATAAAAACCAAAGAATATATTTCTACTGCTTGCAAAAATTTTAATCACATTTATAAGACTTTTATTCAAGCTTTCAGTGTAGTTTACCAACCCCTAGTAAATGACTTCACTTATGGGAAAACTAGGGAATGCAAAAATTAGATTTTTCAGACTACAGTTTAAGACATCTTAAAACAAGAACTTAACAAAATAGAAATGGAAGGTGTCATAAAACATTCTCTGACCTCTGCAGGCTCATGGGAATTTCTCAAAAACTCATGCCTCAATATGCTTGCTTGCTTGCTCTTAGGCTAAAGGCAAATCAAAGAAACTCATGCTCAATTCTACTATGTCAGTTGCCTTTGAGTAATAGGCTTTGGGGCCTGGCATAGGGATATAACCATAATTTATTAGCACTGGGGTAATGAAAGGGAGTTTCAAGTCAAATAACTGATCAACAAGCAGAAAATTATTTTAGAAAATAGGTTTAGGAGAAAATTAGTTACTAGGGTTAAAAACAAGGAATAAACTAAAGACTAATCATCATGGCAGTCTTTTTAAGTGACCTACATTTACCCATTTAAAAAACAAAAACATATACATAAATAGTTACTTTTTAAAAATCACTCACCATAGTCCTCATCAAATAGTTCTTGACGTTCTGACTGATACTGGGAATCAGCAATCTCTTCATATTCTTCCACCATGCTAGTGCCAAAAACCCTGTTAACAACAATTTCATTGAAGTTTTTCATTAATGTCTTATTAAGACTCATCTCTTCATAATAAATGACAAACTATAATAATTTTGGTTGTTTTGAGCATCGTTAACTTTGAACTCAAAAACAATGACTTTCTCAATCCACTGTTTTCATTACAATGTTAATCTATTTAAGGCATTTAAAAATATAATGACTAATAGGCCAATGACTTATTGGCCTAAAATGTTTCCATTTATTATCATCATATCAAGCAAGCTAAACTGAACATATAAAATGAAGGTTCTTTTTTCCTAACAAAGGAAAAAAAAATTTTTAAGGAGGATTCACAAATCGTGGTTTATTCAGATTGTGAAACTTACATAGCAGTTTAAAGAAATCAGAAATATACTATTACGGTCATTATCAAATCATACTGATAGATACAAAATGAAACTGCAAAATACATATAGTTCAGCATAAAAAATTTAAAATAGTTTTTTCAAAAATATAATTATGAATATAAATTCTCAAAAAAAATTAGAAATGATACATGCCAAATTCCTATCTAAATTTTTACACTTTTCTAAACTGTATGCAAAAGGAAGAAAGGTTTAGCAGTATCTTTTTTATGGTGTTATCTCACGTAATAACAAATGATTTCTTCACTTTAAATATACTGGGATTTTTATGTTGCCTTTTTTTCTTTTTAAACCACTCCGTAAATATTTTTGCTCTGTATTACCTTATAAGGCTTAATGGACAAAAGTGCTCTGATCCAAAATGTGATACCAACTCCACCTAAAGAATAAAAGCACACAAAATGGCAAGCCAGCACAGTGTATGTGAAATTATCTAACAAAATATTGTTTTTTCATTACAGTATTTCTAAAAATAAAGTCCTAATTTTCCCCAAAACTAGTATTTGTAAAGTTTTGCTTTGCCATGCAATAATATGTCATGCCCTATTATTCAATATTGCAAAAGAGAAGGTTGCTAACCTTTATGTACTTGATGAACATCTGAAGCAAGAGAAAGGAAAAGAAAAAGAAATCAGTTCCGAAGTCTGAATAACATGCCATAAGCAACATTCAATATTTGTAAATTATATTGTATAATTAAAGTATAGAAAGCAATATACTGTGATGGATAACATTGTAGTACTCATTTCTTTGCAGAAACCAAAGCAATGATTTGCATTTATTTTTACCATCACAACTAGAAAATATAGTGCAACTGTAATGAAATAAATTAACTTTAACCTAAAATCCACTGCTGCTGTTTTATTTATCCATTAGATCTGAAAGCATTCTAAAAGTAATTAAAGCATATCTAGAAATAACCTGTCTTATATTACACTAAATATTATAAATGTTATCATGTATATACCTACATATTAATACATTGATACCTATATGTGGCTATACGTATCTAATGAACATACATATTGATAAAAAGATTAACATAATAAAAAATAATATTTATTCTTGCACAATACTATATACAAACTATTTTGGGGAAAATTTGGATTTCTGACATACTGCTATTTTAAGTATAACTTATAGAACTAGAGGATATTTATCAATTCATTTTTAAAATATAAGCTATTAAAAAGCATTTTTTAAAATATGGGTTTTAATTCTTTTGGGATGAGCAAAACTCAGGTAAACTTATATAACATTTATCAATATAAAATAAGAATCAGAAGTAAATGTTTTTTGCTTTTAGGTTTAAATCTACCAAATAGGGCTTTTAAGAAAACCAGTCATCAAAATGCTCTATAGTCTCCCATTATAAAGAAGACAAAGTAGGGAGCTTTATATAGGATTTTTCTGTTATCACTAATAAAATGTTCTGTTATTAACAAAGTAGACTCTATAAAGAATGATTCTTGGAACTATTTCACAACATGTGAGTTGTTTTCATTGCAAAATCAGGTATTGTATCATCTGCCAAAGTATTTTATGTATTTTTTTTTGGCATTACAGTATAGAAACTGCTACATAAAAAGGTCATTAAACTGGTTCAGAACTCACTTTAAAAAGAAACTGAAAATGTATCATCATTTTTCTGAACACTGTTGAATCATTAACTGAAAATATCAACTGTACTTTAAAAACAGCATATTTATAAAAATATTTTTATATGGAGAGTAGGAATACTACAAGTTTACCCATTTACAGAAGCCAATTTAATACATGCTTACAAAAGACACAGAAAGTAAAATCCCAAGAGACGAGTAGGTAGGTTTAAGTTTTCACATTTAAAGAAGAAATAATTAGGAAGAAAATTAGAGCTGCTGTCATTCCAAAAGGTCTTACTAACAACACAGTTGTACTTTAAGGTATGGCTATAGTATCATAAAGAAAAAAAGGAAGAAGTAAAAAGGAGTAAGAAATTCCCATATTTTGTCTAAATTCAAGAGTGATAATAATTCTATTTTGGTAGATAATTCCACCTCAAGACTGGTGAGAGAGGCAGTAGGAATTTATGGCTTTTATTAGAGTATAGCTGATTTACAATGGTGCATTAGTTTCCACTGTACAGCAAAATTTATCATATATATATATACACATACATATATATATATACACTCTTTTATACACACTCTTTTAGATTCTTCACCCATACAGGTCATTACAGAGTACTGAGAAGAGTTTCCTGTGCTATATGGTAGGTTCTTATTAGTTACCTACTTTATGTATAGTAGTGTGCATTTCTCAATACCAGTCTCCCAATTTATCTCTCCTCCTACCCTCCACGTTACCCTCTGGTAACCATAAGTTTGTTTTCTACATCTGTAGTTCTATTTCTGTTTGTAAGTAGTTCGTTTGCACCATTTTTTAGATTCTACATATAAGCAATATGACATGATATTTATCTTTCTCTGTCTTATTTCACTCAGTACAATTTCTAGGTCCATCTGTGTTGCTGCAAATGGCATTATTTTGTTCTCTTTTATGGCTGAATAATATTCCATCATATATATGTACCACAGCTTTTTTATCTGTTCTTCTGTCAATGGACATTTAGGTTGCAGCAGGAATTTAAATGGTTAAAACTTTATTTGAAATTGTTACCTAGACATATAATATTTCACCTGAATATACAAAAGACAAAAAGCTATAATGAAAAATAACTGGGCATTAAAATAGAAATCTCAGAATCAGATTTTGATAAGAAACCAGACCTGCTTTAAAGACAGCAGTGAGTAACTGATTCAGGTTTTAAAATATAAAGAAACATAATATTATAAAGATGACATTTTATATCAAGACTTCAAAAATTTTAAGAGTTATAATTTGGAATTTCATCAAAGCCACGATATCAAAAAACCAGCCTAGGTTTCCAGTTACATAAAAGGGAATGTATTAGTATTTGTCCCATAAAATAATATATTCAAGAAAGAATTATTTTATTAAAAGGAATACAGCAATACATTTCCTCTTAATTTTTCTTATTTCTAAATAGGTGAGGTATCAAGTATGAATAATAGGTATGTTTCATTATAGAACACAGTTCTGTAAAGATAAACATTACCTTCACATATTTTGCATACATCTGTTCATCTAAAGGGAAACTCTGGACATTCCTCTCATCTCTACCATGGAAAGTACCCAGCTTAATCCATTTATTTGTAGGGTATCTAGAAAATAAAAAAAATATTAACATTCCTTTTTAGAAAATCATAAATCACACATTGAGAGGTCCTATCATTTTCAAATGAGATCTTGTACTTTTTTTCCCCCTCTCCAGGTAACACATTCACTTAACATAGTTTAAATATGAGTTAAGCATCAAGTTGAATAAATACATTTTCTTTTCCAACTAAACTCTGACAGGTTTCTCCTTATGAAGAAAGACTATCTTGAAAAATCACACTATCAAATAGAAGACAAGAAGAAGACAAAAAGAACCAGGAGTGCCTCTTGGAGTTTTAGAGGGCTTCCAAGTAAACTGGAGGCTTTAAAACAGAAAGTAGCCAAGAGAGTGTTTTGGAAGGATGAGGTACTACTCTTTATGTACCAGTGTGTGTGTGCTCAGATTGGTGCTTTTGAACTGTCGTGCTGGAGAAGACTCTTGAGAGTCCCTTGGACTGCAAGGAGATACAACCAGTCCATCCTAAAGGAGAACACTGGTCCTGGGTGTTCATTGGAAGGACTGATGTTAAAGCTGAAACTCCAATACTTTGGCCACCTGATGTGAAGAGCGGACTCATCTGAAAAGACCCTGATGCTGGGAAAGATTGAGGGCAGTAGGAGAAGGGGGCGACCGAGGATGAGATGGTTGGATGGCATCACTGACTCAATGGACATGGGTTTGGATGGACTCCAGGAGTTGGTGATGGACAGGGAAGCTTGCGTGCTGCGGTTCATGGGGTCGCAAAGAGTTGGACATGACTGAGCGACTGAACTGAACTGAAGTGTGCGATGATATAAAGCATAAGTACTGGTTGAAAGGGAAACAGAAAAAGTCATTTACTATCATATTTGAATTTCACAGCACTTACACAGCTTTTCCGATTTTAAAGGAAATCTAATGTAAAAGCCCCAAACTACTGTTTTTCTTTACTACAGCATTTAGAGAATCCCTCAAAGTAATGAGTATTCTCTTATCACACTAAAAAAATACACTTTACTTGTCATAACTGAACACATTCATTTGACAGGTAAGAAAATTACGGCTTAGGGAAAAAGGAAATGATCTGAGCAAAGTTAGTTAAAGAAAAATGAGTAAGAGATCTTCAGAAATCATTTTGAAAACTGTATATAGGCAATGCTACATGTAGGGTAGGGGAAGAAACACCACAGAAAATTCTTAATAGTCAATAATAAAAGAAGGATTAAATAAATAACAGCATCCTACATAGTAACATCGCGGGCACTCAAAAAGCATTTATGGAATGAACAAATACCTCCATCTGGAGGAAAATATCAAGTATTTATTAAAAACGATGTGTTTAATACAAAAAAAAGGATATTCTCAAGATGTAAGCATCAAAACTGATTTTTGATAGAACTATGCAAGGAGATCCAACCAGTCCATTCTGAAGGAGATCAGCCCTGAGATTTCTTTGGAAGGAATGATGCTAAAGCTGAAACTCCAGTACTTTGGCCACCTCATGCAAAGAGTTGACTCACTGGAAAAGACTCTGATGCTGGGAGGGATTGGGGGCAAGAGGAGAAGGGGACAACAGAGGATGAGATGGCTGGATGGCATCACTGACTCGATGGCGACTGAACTGAACTGAGTTCACTGAGACTCACTCTCAGTGAACTCCGGGAGTTGGTGACGGACAGGGAGGCCTGGCGTGCTGAGATTCATGGGGTCGCAAAGAGTTGGACACGACTGAGCGACTGATCTGATCTGATAAACATATAAATGTGTATAAAAGACTGGAAGGGAACGTATTAAAATGTTAATACAGTATCTTTCATTGATAGAACTGGGATTCTCTACCAAATTCCTTAGAATGTATGTTTCCCTTATAATCACACATATATACCAAAGTTTTTAAAATAAACCTTAACAAAATCATATGCTATAAAATGATATAAAATGAAATATTCATATATGTTTTTAATAACTTTTTAAAGAAATGTTTGGAAGCAATACAGCATAATAATTAAAAGTAAGGACTTCAAAATCATAGAGATCTATGTTTGGATCTTGGTTGTCCAACTCACAAATCACGTGACCTAGATAGGCTATTTAATCTCTCTCTGTTTCATCTCATAAGGGAATAACATCAGAGGGTTGTTATAAGCACTATATAAGTTAATGAAAGTAAACTAACAAATGACTACCCTACAACAGTATTATTACTGTTCTTCCAAATGGATACAAGTTGATTGAAACAAAAAACAAAATAATTAAAGTTTTAAAACATGACCCATTTTAAAATTTTTATTCTGAAAATCCAATATTAACTCCATAGAAACCAGCTTTAGAATTTACCTGTCACTGATAGAAACCAGAAAGTCTTTAGGAGTAGAAGAAAATAATTCATAATTTGCAATATCAAACTGTTTTACTTGAATTGGTTCACAGAGTTCAATAACAAACCTTTAAAAAGAGCACAAGACAATTATTTAGATAAACCAACTAGAATAACAATTCATATTAAACACGACATTAACAGCTTACATAAACTAGGCCTCCATTAAGTTATTCATTAAAAAAATGTAAGGAAGGAAGAGGATTTGAGAAAGAACACCCCTAAGTATTCCCCAAGCACAGCATTAGTGGGGAAAAAAATACTGATTTTGTCCTACAGTATTTTTTTAATAAAGATTCTTTTCTAATGACAAAGCTCATTCTTGGAGAAGGAATGATTTGACGAAGAACTAGTAAGAGTGTCACCTGACTAGTCTAGAGGGCAGTTTGGCCATATTATCTCAAAAGGTACCACAGCTGTTGATTCAGCAATATACTCTTAGAAATTTAATCTATGGACACACAGCTCCAAATGATCACCCTTGTATATGCATCTTAATAAATATATCAAAGCACAGTTTATAAAAGTGAGGGCTGGGGGGAGGGAAGTCAACCTAAATGTTTAATACAGAGGATTGATTGACAAATTATGGCCCCATTCAGACAATGAAATAACAAACAGCTATTAAAAATGATACTTGAAACTATATATTGCATTTATATAAAAATATAGAAAATACAGACCAATGTATAGTGATAGAAAACAGATCTGTAATTGCTATGGGGGTAAGGGGTGGGAGAGAAAAATTATAAAGGAGCATGAAGAAAATTTTGGGGGAGACAGATTATGTTTATTATCTTCACTGTGGTGATGGCTTCATAGATGAATACATATCAAAACTTATCAAATTGTACACTTTAACATTTTACAATTTATTTTACATGTAGTTTTTTATATGTCAAGTACGCTTCAATAAAACTGTTTTTAAAAATACCACCACACTAGTGAATAAAACAAAAAAAAGCAGACTCACAGGTACAGAGAACAAACTAGCGGTTACCAGTGGGGAGACGGAACAGGGGATGGCAAATAGGGGTAGGGAAAGAAAAGTAAGGATTATTATGGAACTATATGAAATCACGTGTGTGAAATTTTTGAAAAAAAAAAAAAATTATATTTGAGATACGTATCATGGACCTGGAAAAGATGCCACAAAATATTGCTATTTAGGAAAACATTAACAGTATGGTTCTGCTTGGCATTTGGGGAAAGAAATACTCATGACATCTAGGACTCTAATCAATACTTTAATAAACTAATTATTATATCAAATGAGATTATATACACTGACAAGTAAATGTTAAATTAAAAGCATTACAATTAACATATTGTGTTAATGTTGGGGAGCAACAGAACTGAATTCCAGAAGATGGTAAGTAAGAACAGCCATGATTCAGAGAACAGCTCCTGATAAAAAGTAAACTAACGGTTGCTGAATGTTTAGTCTGTGTCAGGTACCATTTTAGATGATTTATGTCCATGCTCTGATTTAATTCTTACAACCAAAATGCATAGGAGATTATCTCTATTTTACAGAATCATTCAATTGGTTACTTCACATTTTTCCTTTCTGCCTTTTTAAAATAAAACTTGTTCCCCTCTCCAAAGATGTAGCCAAGCATATAGTCACTAATCAAAGACTGTTTTTCCCAGTCTTGGCAAGGTTACTTAATTATGGTGATGGGATATGGGCAGAAGTCTCCAGTGCAACTTTCAGGTCAAGCCTTAAAGGAAGCTGCTACCTCTACTTCTGCTTTCTCCCACCTTACAGGTCACAATGAGGATGTGATAGGAAGAAATCATCACAGCAATGCAGGCAGGGACAACATCTCGGGAGTGGTATGTGTCCTTTAATTGTTTTCTATTATACCCCTGCCCCACATATCAACTTGAGGTTTCTGTGTCAGAGAAAATTAACTATCTTTTTCAAACCACAGTTCATTCCTCTCTGTTAAAAAGGCAGAATCAAGAGCCCTAACTAAGAATTATTTAGCAAGTAAGTAACAAAGTTAAAAGTTAAAAGAGACATCTATCTGGCTCCAAAGCCTAAACACTGTACTACCACCCCAGGGAGAGGAAATTAAAGAAAATCAGACTCAGATTTTGCTTTTTATTTACAAATCTAATAGAGCACTAATAAGAAAAAGCAAATTCTCCTCTACCTCTTTTGCATACAACGTTCTCAATTTCTAAGAAGATATGAGCTATATTATTGATACTATTAAAATAAATTTTTGGACAAATGTATTACCAGGTGTACAGTCAATCCACCAAGAAGATTTAACATTTCTAAAACTTATATTAAAGTGTAACTGAGCAACTTCACTTTCACTTTTCACTTTCATGCACTGGAGAAGGAAATGGCAACCCACTCCAGTGTTCTTGCCTGGAGAATCCCAGGGACGGGGAGCCTGGTGGGCTGCCGTCTATGGGGTCTCACAGAGTCGGACACGACTGAAGCGACTTACCAACAGCAGTAAACATTCATAATATATATATAAAATTAGTAGTACATATGTTATTGTGCCTCATAAAGGTTGATTTTAAAATGCTTTTTTATCTAAGCCTCATCTTTTATATTTTCTTAGAAGTAGATAACACATGTAAATTAGTTAAACTATAAAAGCTGACACATCTAATTTCAACATACTTCTCTTAATTAATAGTAGGTCAGAAATCTTAAAAGATCAGTGAAGTAGCAAACGTAAATATAAGAGTACTTTGATAAAAGACCACGTGTCAAAATTTAGATGATATGAACATATTACACAAATCTGCAAATGCAATGCAATCCTTACCAAAATACCAATGACATTTTTACAAAACTAGAATGCATAACTCTAAAATTTAGGTGGAAACACAAAATACCCCAAGCCAAAATAATCTTGAGAAAGAACAGAGCTAACCTTAGACTTATCTGCAAAGGTACAAAGAAAAGATTTTTTAACTATAAGAGAATATCATGAACAACTTCATTACAAAAACCTTCAAAATGGATTAAAGCCAAATTTCTAGAAAAATGTAATTAACCAAACTAATTTACTAAAACTAAGTTGAGAAGAAATAGAAAACCTATTTTCTATTTTCTAGAAAACTCACGTATGGGCTTCCCAGGTGGCGCTAGTGGTAAAGAACCCACCTACCAATGAAGGAGACTTAAGAGACAAGGGTTTGATCCCTGGGTCAGGAAGATCCCCTGGAGGAGGACATGACAACCCACTCCAGTATTCTTGTCTGGAGAATCCCATGGACAGAGGAGCCTGGTGGGCTATACAGTCCATGAAGTTGCAAAGAGTCAGAGAAGACTAAAGCAACTTAGCACACATACAGTCTCATAATTACTGCTTTTAAATATGGTTTTTAAACCTTGCCACCTATTCACACAAGTATGAAACAATGCATGCACAAGCTTATTTATAATAACTATCTGTTATGGCAAAAGATTACTATAAACAACCCAAATACTATCAACATAAGAGTAGTTAAATCTTGGTACAAGTATATAATGGAATTTCATGAAGTTATCGAAAAAAAAAAAAAAGAAAGAAAAAGTTTTATGTATGAATGAAATAGAATCATCACCAGAAAATTTTAAGTTAAAACTTAATTCAAGGTGATAAATATTATGTATAATATGCTGCTGTGAAAACTGAGAGATAAATAAAATCTCTATGTTTTTGCATAAAGAAAATAAAAAGGTATCTAAAAATTCAACAGTGAATAGGAAGATAGATGATAGACTGGAAGTGTATTTCTCATTGTAGCTCCTCTACCTCTTTTAAACACCTTTTTGAGTTTGAGCCACATGAATGTCCTATCTTTGAAATCACATATTTAATTTAAAATTAACATCTTCCCTGAAACATGGAAGGCTTTACAGTTGAGATTCAAATTTAGAATATCTTGAGAAAAAAGAAGCTTGAGATATCATACTCCCTAACTGCAGATTATACAACAACCCTACAGTAATCACAACAGCATGGTAGATACAGAAACAAGACACACAGATCAGCAGCTCAGGACAGAGAGCCCAGAAATGACCCCACGAACATAGGGTCGATCCACCCATGACGAAGAAGACAAGAAGAAAGTAAAACAAACTCGTGGCTAACAGGAGGCAGAGGGAACGGGAGGGACGAGATAGGGGTACAGAATTAAGAGACATAAAATACTATACACAGATTAAATAAGCAACAAAGATATATTGTACAACACGGGGAAATATACTCATTATTTTGCAATAACTTTAAATGGAATATAATCAAGAAAAATACTGAAGCACTATTTTGTACACCTGAAATTAATACAATTTTGGAAATCAACTATGTGCTTTAAGTCGCTTCAGTCTTGTCTGACTCTTTGTGACCCTATGGGCTGTAGCCTGTCAGGCTCCTCTGTCCATGGGATTCTCTAGGCAAGAACACTGGAGTGGGTTGCCATGCCCTTCTCCAGGGGATCTTCCCAACCCAGGGATTGCACCCACATCTCTATATCTCCTGCACTCACAGATGGGTTTTTTACCACTAGCATCACCTACACTTCAGTAAAAACAAAAACAAAAACAAAAACAAAAAACATATCTTATAAGTATTAGGTTAGATGCACTGCCTTCAAAATAAGGAATAAGATGAAACTGCCTACTATCACTACGCACAATTTTCTCAATGATCTAGCCAGCGTGTGATGACAAAAAGAAAGTAAAATATAATAAAAAGGATTAGAAAATTTTAAAAAGGAGAAAAATATGTAGGGAAGCTATAATTTTCTATGCAGAAATCCTCAAAGATTCTACATATAAACTAATAAAATAAGAGACTATAAAAAAGTAGCTGGATCTAATACTCATACATTAAAAAAAACTGGATGTCTAAACACAACATTTTATTAATTTTTACTGGAGTATAGTTGCTTTACAACGTTGTGTTAGTTTCCTGCTGATACCCACAAATGAACTTAACAAAAGATACACAATACTTTCATGAAAAGTTTAAAAAAAAATAACTGAAAGACATTAAAAACAACTTAAAGATATGCCCTATATAGGATAAGGTAAACTCAAAATTTAAAAGTCAGCAAAAGATGCAATACAATCCCAAACAAAATCCAATGGGACACTTGGGGAACTCAATAGAATAAGTTTAAGATTTAACAGAAAAAAAAAAAAAGAAAGCAAGCAGCGGCAGAACAATCCAGTCAGTCCTGAAGAATATGGTACAAAAACCTGCCCTACCAGGTATTAAGGTGTATGAAGCTAAAGAGTGTGGTGTTTCTGCAGGTAATGATAAACTGACCGAAGGAACAGGACAAAGAGTATAGAAACAAATTCCCATATATAAGAGAATTTTATGATAAATGTATTATTGTAAATCGGAAAAGTGTGAATAAACAATTATCTAAAAGAGGAAAATGGGCTTCCCAGGAGGCTCAGTGGTAAAGAATCCACCTGCCAAGCAGGAGATGCAGGTTCAATCTCTGGGTTGGGAAGATCCCCTGGAGAAGGAACTGGCAACCCACTCCAGTATTCTTGCCTTGGAAATCCCACAGACAGAGAAGCCTGGCATGCTACAGTCCATGGGGTTGCAAAGAGTCAGACGTGACTTAGTGACTATACCACATCATTAATCAATCAGTAAAATAGTGGTGATTTACCTCAATTCTTTTTTAAAATAGCTGTTTTTGATCAATGAAACCAAGTAATCTAATAAAACTTTTGGCATATTAAACATTATTTTCCCTATATATCCCCCATAAGTTTCTTTGTCTATATTCTTAGTTAATGGAAGAATTAGATTGAAGCAATGAAGCCAAAATCCATGGAGATTTACCAGATGCCTCTGACTTCTTCACATCCGATTTCTAAGCAAAAGCTGTCAATTTTAACTGCTATAAACATTTTTCAGATTTTCCTCTCTCTTCTTTATCCAAATTGCCATGCCTTAATTAAAGCCCTTATTTTCCACATAAGCTATGACAGCAGGTTTCTAACTGGTTTCACTGCTTCCAACTGCATTATGCTGTAGGCCATCTTTTGAGGAAAACCCTTTCCAAAATGCCAGTGAGGTCATGTCATTTCCTTACTTAAACTTAAAACTACCTTACTTACTACCTTACTTAAAATTACTCCCTATGGTCTTTAAGATAAACCTCAGAAACTTTTAAGCTGTGTATACATAGCATGAATGGCCTAATTACTGCTAAACTGAGTCTCTTGGCTCATCTTTCATGATTACTCTAGGTTGTACCTCTATTCTTGAAATCACTAAAACAGCTTCTTCAGTTTGCTCCTACTTACAGCTGCCCAGAAGACATTCGCTCCTATTAGCTGGTCTCTTCTTACAATTCCTGAATACCTCTGTCTCCCTTATCTGTGACTTACTTATGAATTCAAGGAATTAATTCTTCAAGATTTAGTTCATAAATCACCTCTTCTAGCAAGCTCATTCTCTTCTGCTGTTATATATCATCTCTGTTTCTACAGTATCTTTTCAGCCATACTTTTCATACTACTTGATAATTGTTGAACTAGATCTGTCAATTTTGTGTGACATCCTTAAAAAGAAAGACATTTTAGGTCCTTAGACCCCAGAACCTAAGGAAAGTATAGTACCAACACCAATCATAAATGCTTATTAAGTGAATATATGAACAAATCAATCTAACCCTAACATAAAAGGTTTATATATATATATGAAGCATACTTTATTCAATTTTATATTACTTACCAAATTTTAGTGCTGCAAGGATTCAACATATAAAGATCCATATTTTCTATAAGAATAGCAGATGTGCTCTATTTTAAGGGAATAAATTAAAGAAAAACATTTACTTCAACTCTCAAGTTTTCTAGGTTTTCTATATTTTTAGATATTAAAATATGCCTAAGAGACTGAAACACCTGGGAAGAAAGCATAATAGCGGCTAAAATTTACAAGTTTTGTCTATACTATGCTAAGTAAGGCTTGTAATAAAACAACTAAAATTAAACATCTGTTGCTATAGAAGCAAAATGATTTTTCCTATTAGCTATTTCCTTTTAAAACACAGGTTTTAAAAGTTTAAAAACCAAGTATATGCCCTTCAGTAGGTGAATGGATAAACTATGGTACATCCAGACAATGGAGTATTATTCAATACTAAAAAGAAAGGAGCTATCAAGTCATGGAAAGACACAGATGAAACTTAAATGCATATTACTAAGTGAAAGAAGTCAGTCTGAAAAAGCTACATATGGTATGATTTCAACTATATGATATTCTGGAAAAGATAAAACTAGGGAGACAGTGAAAAGATCAGTGGCTGTCAAAAGCTGGAGGACGGAAGAAGTGAATAGGTAGAGCACAGAGGAGTTTTAGGACAGTAAAAATACTCTATATGATACTATAATGACAGATACATGTCATTATACATTTATCCAAACCCACAGAATATATAAGAGTGAGCTCTAACGTAGACTATGGATTTCAGGGGGTAACAATCTGTCAATATAAATTCATCAACTATAACAAATGTACCACTCTGGTGGGAGATGTTGGTAATGGAGGAGACTAACATATGTGGGGACGGAGGGCATATGGCAGATCTCTGGACATTCCTCTCAATTTTGCTGGGAACCTATAACTGCTCTTAAAAAAAAATGGTGCAATGCATCAACCAATACACCAAGAATTCACGTAAGAAATTATGTCTTTAAAAGCATAATCTTGCACTTATTAGTGGATTAGGAAAATAGCTCATGTTAAAATATAGTTTCCAGGAAACCACTGCATATATATTTAATAAAATCTCTAGCTTCCTATATGTATAGAAGAATTTTGTACTTAAGTACCTTGGCTTCTGGGTTAGCTGCCAAAATTTTGGCACCACATTCTACTGAAGCATAATTATTTCGATTTTTCTGGACCTTTTTTGTGGCATGTAGACCTCCATTAGAAGATGGATGCATTGACTGACCTGCAGACAAACCTTATTATGAACATATATATATGATGATTATGATTGAAAATACCCACAACAAACAATCTCAAGAACAACAGGCTGCCATCTAGAGTCCAGGTTTTAATACTAAAGAGAATGTTTTTAAAACCCATATGAAATAGCTTTATATCCTTAGTAAACAAATTAACTACAAAAATCCACATTACTTGACTTATGCTTAGTGTAATTCATAAAATGAAGTTTACTATGAGAATCAAAACTTTTGCATATACATTTTACTGTATTAAGGATAGAAGTTTAAAAAAAAAAAAAGAAGTTTATCCATCACTAACCCCAACAAAATTTTTAACTCTGAGACTTTTACAATGACAAAGAGAAAGTGTAATACTTTAGTCCAATTCTGTTTACAGTTTAAAGCTTTATGACTGAGAACTTTCCATGTTTCAACTTTCCTCTTACAAACTGAGATGGAAAATCACTGCTTTGCCCACTTTATCTTATTTTAGCCTTGTTTAATAATTTACAATAATGTATTTTAATTAAGATTAATAAGACACAGACATAGACAAATTCCATGTGGGCAACCAAAAGCATATTGGTAAGTTTCACCTTTAAAAAGTTTTCAGAAGTTTTACTTTATTTTACCAATTAAAAAGAGAAACTGCATATTTAAACCAATCCCTTAAAAAAATTACATTATAGTGCTTCCTTACTTTTTTCTTTTTCTACTTCCATAACTTTCTTCTTCCATTCATCAAATGTTGGTATATCTTCTGGGTCTTTGGAATTTGTGACAGGTGTAGGGTCAATTTCTCCCGGCTTTGTATAATCAGAACTCTGAAAGAAATGTCAAAAATAAATAGATTTCAGGTTTCAAAGAATACAGAGAAAACAGAATAAATTATACTAGTAAATACAAATGTTTCTGTCAAATTAAACTAGAAGTCCAATTTTATAATGAATGATAGTATTTTGGAAAAAACAAAAACATACAAAGGAAAGTTTTGGTTTAACTTAAAAGCTGAGTTTCTCTCTGAAGAATTAAAACCTTCTACCTGAGTATCACAGGATGAATCCCTTCATATGTTAGCAGTATTAGCATGGGTTGTAATAAACTCTATATAATTTCATAAGCCAACAATTACCCATACAAAAACTGTACAGATACTATAATTGCTGTGAATCCACCTTAAAATCTACATTAAAGTAATATATATTAAAGCAAGCTAATTTTAGAGGTAGTACAGAGCAACTAAGCTTGCATACATGCATGCATACTGTTTCTACTAAATCCTTAATAAAAAGTACCATTTATATAACCAATAAAGACCTACATTATAGCACATGGAACACTGTAATAACCTATACTGGGGGAAAAAAATCTGAAGAAAAAGTTGATATACATATATATGCAACTGATTCACTTTTCTATACAACAGAAAGTAACACAACGTGCTCAGTCACTTCAGTAGTGTCCAACTCTTATACAACACTATCAATCAGCTATTGTTGCTGTTGTTATTTAGTTACTAAGCGGTATCCAACCCTTTGCAACCCCATGGACTGTACCCGCCAGGCCCCTCTGTCTATGGATTTCCCAGGCAAGAATACTGGAATGCGTTGCCAGTTCCTTCTCCAAGGTATCTTCTGGACCCAGGGATTGAACATGCAACTCCTGCTTAGGCAGGTGGTTCTTTACCACTGAGCCACCAAAGATTTCAATAAAAAATTTAAAAATTAAAGTATCATTTATATAAAATTCTAAGGTGGCTGTAAAAACTTAAATGTGAAAAGCAAAGCTTTAAAGAAAGTATAGAAAAGATATCTTCATGATTCAGGCTGTACCAGGATTCAGCAAGATGAAGGAAAGCATTTTTTAAAAGGCTGATAAAATCTGGCTAGATTACAATTTGAAAATTAAATTTATCAAAAGGCCATACACCACACAGTTCAATAAGCCACAGACAGAAATATATGAAACACATTCAGACAACAAAGGATTATTACTAACCATAAATACTGCCTACAAATCAATAATGGGGAAAAGTGGAAGAGGAACAGCCAACTGAGTAAAGAGAAAATACAAAGTGTTCACTCTTAGTAAAATCAGGGAGTGCAAATGAAAACTAAAGATAATAAAGTATACCAAACTGATGGAGGTTAAAATGTGATAGCCTGTTGAGCCACGGACATCTATGGACTGCTAAAGTGAGTGTGACATTTAGCAATATTAAAGATATGCATACTCTATGATCCAATAATTTAATTCCCATGTATAAATATCAATTAAAACATACATATGTGCCTAAGAAAATATGCATAAGGACACTTATTACAGCACTATTCATAATGTCAAAAAATTAGAAATAATCTAAATATCTATGAATTGAAGAACAGGTAAATTGTGGTAGAATCAAATATAACAGTGAAAACAAAGAATAAATAAAACTCAAAAACAATGTTGAGTAAAATGATACTTAAGAATGACATCATTTTATGTTTCAAAATATGCCAAGTAATAATAGTATGTATTGTTTATAGCAATGAATATTTGAAAAAAGCTTAAAAATATACTCTAAAATGTAAACAAAAAACAAATTCAAGATAGTGGTTATATCTGAAGCAGAGAGAAGATATGTAACTGGAGAGGGCATACAATTCAATCTGTCATTTTAACCTTAATTAGAAGAATGTATGCAAGGATGTTCATTCCATTTTAACATTATTTCTGTCTTCCTAAAACAATACATAATGCATTTATTAATAGTGCCTTGAGAAGTATACAAAATCTATTTAGACCATAAATCTTGGAAAAGGAAATGGCAACCCACTCCAGTCTTCTTGCCTCGAGAATTCCATGGACAGAGGAGCCTTGGTGGGCTCCAGTCCATGAGGTTGCAGAGTGGGACACAATGGAGAGACTAAAACTCACTCACTTCAGTAAATGGCACAAATCTCATATTAGGGTACATTTTTGAGTACTAATGCTAATTTGTATATTAGTATAACACACCAACCCGAATTTCTATAATCTTGCTTTAGGAAGACAAACTAGCAAATTGGTTCCTCTACAACCTCCATGTTGGGAGTGTTTTGCAGAACACACAAGCTTATAAAAGTATGTAGCTATTTAAAAACTAATACACAGAAAATAAAACTAAAAGACCAACATTACACTAATTTAAAAATTAAATAATAAAAATTTAGTTTAAGTGAGAAAATAAACAAATATTTATAAAAATTAATCTAGTTGAGATGCTTGAGAGTAAAGCCCAAATACTAAAAGAAATACAATAAAAAGTAAGAATACACACACACTCTTTGAGGGCCAGGCAGAGCACTCTCTCTCACCTCTTAGCAACAAATATAAAAACTAAACAACACAATAAAATTACTTTGCAAAGCATTATAACAAGCAAAGGAATGGAATTTACAATTAATTACTTCGTAAATTATTTAATACTCCAAAAGAGCTGTCAGAGAATGAACGTTATCACAGAGTGTCCAGTAGTTCTATACACCATCCAGTTGAGAATAGTTCTGCCCAGTTAAGTCTGTGTGAGTGGGAGAGCTTATCCCTGTTATCTCAAGGATCTGCAAGACACTGCTGTGAATGGTCAAGGCGAACAAGCAAATCTTGGGCAAAACTAGCTGCACTGCTTGAATTCTAGATTTGGTACTTAAATAGCTCAAAGAAGACATTTTTGTAATGTTTGTCTAATTTTATTTATGCCTGTGGTACTTGACAACTGAACCGTAACACACACTTGTCTTGGTTTCACTGGAAAATTGTTCCTACAAGATCTTGGACTATGAAATGTTAACTTCCTACGTTTATAAGCAGCATTACAGAAACAGCTAGCCCAATGATAGTCAGGTCTCCAGAATGAAATTTAGTTAGTAATGAATGCAGATTCACAGAAAATATGTAAAAGAAAAAGTGGAGAACAGAAAAGTTAAATGAGAAACAAACAAATACAGATGTGGCACTCAGTACTTTGAACTCCGATTCCTCATTTTGTTTTTGTTAAGTTCACTGAGTGGCCTTTCTCTCTTTTATTTAGTTATTTCTTAGATGAAGGGAATACACTTCTCTGCCAACATTCTTTCAGGAAATTCTGTACTGGCCTGTGTACTGGCCTCCACATGAAGTCAAAGTAAAAACTCAAAAAGAGAAAAGAAAATACAACTATTATACAGGGATGAGCCTTGCCTTTAAGAATCATATTCGTTAATATAAGCTGGTCTAGTTGTATTTTGCACACAAATAACAAAGGGTAAAATGTCCCTTTAAAATAATTCTAGTTGAAGAGCCTAAATTTAATCCTGTATTACTGAGTTATAGTTTGAAGATACTTAAAACAATCAAAACTTCTATAAAGCTCTCTTTAAAAATTGCTTAAAAAAGGACTTTATGCATCTGGTACCAAACAGTCTATGGCGGCAGAAAACCATTTATAATTAAATACAACCAAAGAGAGGTCATACTTGGGACAACTTTATATATGAACATTACACTGGCAATAGTTTCATGAAGTAACCACTTGCTCTCTGGGAGCACACTTCACCTCAGTTCCACATTTATCACTAACTATTGATCCCTTAACTTTATGGCAAATACAATTAACAAATTACAAGATTAGTTAAAAACGAAAATGCATTGTGTAACAAAGTAGGAGACAGTGCATGTTATTTACCTACCTCATTTTTTAAATTATTTGAAGAAGCATTCAATGCAGATTTTGGATCACTACCACCCTGATCACTTGATGAAACTTTTGATTCAAATTCTGATTTTGTTATCTTTCCTTTGCCGTGCGAAGATGACACATTTTCTATATGTTGGCCGACAAGGCTATTTGAAATCAAAAGGCATATTAAATCAACAAATTTCAGCTGAATAACAAGTACACACAAATCCAAACTATAAAAAGTGTACATGAATACAAAGTAAACCAAGAAAGGAGCACAAAGAAGTTTCCTCTCAATCATAAAGCTGAATTAAGTATGCACCAAAGTCTACTCAAAGGTGACACTGCCATTTATTATAGAATCATATAAAGGACAAACAACAGCTCACACTCACCTTTCAGGTGGACTGACAAAGGAAGGCTGGTCAACTGGAGCATTTGCATCAAGGGCCTCACCAACATCACAATCAGTTTCAGAATGCTCAGTTTCCCCTGGCTTGGCTATAGGGATAGTACCAGAGTCTTCTATTTCACTAAAATAGAAACAAAAAAGACGATCTGACAATTTAATGGACATAATGCAGCATAAGTTAAAAGTGATATTAGTGATTTCCAAAACAAATCCAAGCCAGGAAAAAATGCTTTATAGTTCTACAGAGGGTTTTCAAGAATTCACATACTGTAAGTTGTGTAAAGATTTAAAACATGTGAACTGTAGACCCTGGATCTGCTGGTGCTCTTGCCTGGCCTCTAAATAGCTAATTACCAACATTTAAAACAAAATATTGTAGGTTAATATTTGATTTTGTCAAAAATAAGATTTTTAAATTATTTATTCTAAATGCATCTTCTCTCATGTTTCACTTCTATTAGTACATCCTACCAATATTAGAGTTATTGCCTACAGTATCAAGAAATCATCTATTATCTCAAAATGCTTCACTAAAGTTCTTAAAGCACTTTCATAATTTCATTTAAAATATCAGATCAGATCAGATCAGTTGCTCAGTCGTGTCTGACTCTTTGCGACCCCATGAATCACAGCACACCAGGCCTCCCTGTCCATCACCAACTCCTGGAGTTCACTGAGACTCACGTCCATCGAGTCAGTGATGCCATCCAGCCATCTCATCCTCTGTCGTCCCCTTCTCCTCTTGCCCCCAATCCCTCCCAGCATCAGTCTTTTCCAATGAGTCAATGCTTCGCATGAGGTGGCCAAAGGACTGGAGTTTCAGCTTTAGCATCATTCCTTCCAAAGAAATCCCAGGGCTGATCTCCTTCAGAATGGACTGGTTGGATCTCCTTGCAGTCCAAGGGACTCTCAAGAGTCTTTCCCTACCTTACTTTCATTTCACTAAACAATCATGTTCAATATAATGAGAAAATAAGATGTACTGTTCAGATATATAGTATCTAGGCTTAAATACTAAGTGTTTAACATTTTAAAATTTTAAAAACTATCATTATTTCTAAGCATGTCTTCTGTTCCCTCGTCCCTTACCAGGGCAAACTCCTAAACCCAGTTCCTCATATTCTAGAAAAGAGAAAAATAGTACTGATGATAAGAATTGTATTAATTGATGCATATATTCTTACTCTATGCCAGATACTATCCTATACATTTTACATAAGCTAACTCATTTGACAAAGGATATGTTTAATATACTATTAAAAGAAAGGGGTTTTTGTTCTTTGTACTGTTGCTGAAACTAGGCATACAAAACAGATTTTCTAAATTAAGGAAACGTTCAACATCACTAATCATCAGGGAAAAGGAAAATCAAGACCACAAAGAGATATCTGTCATATGGCTATTCTCAAAAAGTTTACAGGGATTTCCCTGGTGGTACAGTGGTTAAGAATCCACCTCCCAATGGAGGGACCTGGGTTCAATCCCTGGTCCGGGAACTAAGATTCCCTATGCTGCCGGGCACCTAAGCCTGTGCACTCCAACTAGAGAATAATCCCCACTCGTTGCAACTGAGAGAAAGCCCATGCACAGCAATGAAAATCCAGTGCAGCCAAAACTAAATAAATTCCAAAAAAAAGAGTAAGTAACACATGTTGGCAAGGATGTGGAGAAAGGAGAACCCGTGCACACTGCTGGTGGGAATGTAAATAGGTGCATCCACTATAGAAAACAGTATGGAGGTTTCTCAAAAAAATTAAAACTATGACCCAGCAATTTCACTTGTATGTACTCGAAAAAAAACAGAACACTAATTTGAAAAAATACATGTACTCAATGTTCACAACAGCATTATTTACAATTTCCAACTCATGGAAACAACCTAAGTGTTCACCAACAGATGAATGGATAAAGAACCTGTTGTATATATATCCACACATGCAATGGAATGCTACCCAGCAAAAAAAAAAAAAAAGAATGCAATCTACCCATTTGCAGCAACATGGATGGACTTGGAGGGCATTACGCTAAAAGTGAAATAAGTCAGAGAAAGATAAATACTGTATGAGATAACTTATCTGTGGAATCTAAAAAATAAAACAAATTAGTGAATGTAACAAAAAAAAGCAGACATACAGATATAGAGACGAAACTAGTGGCTACCAACGGGGAGGGTTCAGTTCAGTTCAGTAGCTCAGTCACGTCCAACTCTTTGTGACCCCACATACAGCAGCACACGAGGCTTCCCTATCCCTCATCACCAACTCCTGAAGCCTACTCAAACTCATGTCCATTGAATCGGTGATGCCATCCAACCATCTCATCCTCTGTCGTCTCTTGCTCCTCCTGCCTTCAATCTTTCCCAACATCAGGGTCTTTCCAAGAGTTGGTTCTTTGCATCAGTTGGCCAAAGAATTGGAGTTTCAGCTTCAGCATCAGTCTTTGCAATGAATATTCAGGACTGATTTCCTTTAGGATTGACTGGTTGGACCTCCTTGCAGTCCAAGGGACTCTCAAGAGTCTTTTCCAACAACACAGTTCAAAAGCATCAGTTCTTCAATGCTCAGTTTTCTTTATAGTCCAACTCACACATCCATACATGACTACTGGAAAAACCATAGCTTTGACTAGACAGACCTTTGTTGGTAAAGTAATGTCTCTGCTTTTTAATACGCTGTCTAGGTTAGTCATAGTATTTCTTCCAAGGAGCAAATGTCTTTTAATTTCATGGCTGCAGTCACCATCAGCAGTGATTTTAGAGTCCCCAAAACTAAAGTCTGTCACTGTTTCCCCATCTATTTGCCATGAAGTGATGGGACCAGATGCCATGATCTTAGTTTTCTTAATGTTGAGCTTTAAGCCAACATTTTCACTCTCCTCTTTCACTTTCATCAAGAGTCTCTTTAGTTCTTCCTCACTTTCTGCCATAGGGTGGTATCATCTTCATATCTGAGGTTATTGATATTTCCCCCGGCAATCTTGATTCCAGCTTGTGCTTCATCCAGACTGGCATTTCGCATGATGCACTCTGCATATAAGTTAAATAAGCAGGGTGACAATATACAGCCTTAACGTACTCCTTTCCCAATTTGGAACCAGCCTGTTGTCCCATGTCGAGTTCTAACTGTTGCTTCCTGACTTGCATACAGATTTCTCAGGACGCAGGTAAGGTGGTCTGGTATTCCCATCTCTTTCAGAACTTTCCACAGTTTGTCGTGATCCACACAGTCAAAGGCTTTGGCGTAGTCAATAAAGCAAAAATAGATGTTTTTCTGGAACTCTCTTGTTTTTTCAATGATCCAGTGGATGTTGGCAATTTGATCTCTGGTTCTTCTGCCTTTTCTAAATCCAGCTTGAACATCTGCAAGTTCACGGTTCACGTACAATTGAAGCCTGGCTTGGAGAATTTTGAGCATTACTTTGCTAGCATGTGAGATGCGTGCAATCGTGCAGTTGTTTGAACATTCTTTGGCATTGCCTTTCTTTGGGACTGGAATGAAAACTGACCTTTTCCACTCCTGTGGCCACTGCTGAGTTTTCCAGATTTGCTGGCATATTAAGTGCAGCACTTACACAGCATCATCTTTTAGGCTTTGAAATAGCTCAACTGGAATTCTATCACCTCCACTAGCTTTGTTCGTAGTGATGCTTTCTAAGGCCCACTTGACTTGACATTCCAGGATGTCTGGTTCTAGGTGAGTGATCACACCATCGTGATCATCTGGGCCATGAAGATCTTTTTCTGTATAGTTCTTCTGTGTATTCTTGCCACCTCTTCTTCATATCTTCTGCTTCTGTTAGATCCATACCATTTCTGTCCTTTATTGTGCTCATCTTTGCATGAAATGTTTCCTTGGCATCTCAAACTTTCTTGAAGAGATCTCTAGTTTTTCCCATTGTATTGTTTTCCTCTAATTCTTTGCACTGATTGCTAAGGAAGGCTTTCTTATCTCTCCTTGCTATTCTTTGGAACTCTGCATTCAAATGGGTATTCTTTCCTTTTCTGAAGGAAGGAACAAAATAGGGGTGGGGGAGTGGGAGGCACAAAGTATTGGGTATAAGACAGGCTCAAGTATGTAGTATAAAACACGGGGAATAGAGCCAATACTTTGTAATAACTGAAAATGGAAAGTAGCCTTTAAAAATGCTGTAAAACATTTTTAAAAGAGAGAAAAAGAAACAAAATATTCCAAATATATCTAAATATTCTGAATATTTATTATCAAGCTTGAAAAAGTTAGCTATCATACAAAGACATATTATGAATGGAATAACACAGTAATACTTAATGGAAATGAATACTCTGACATTGGAATTTTTGATAATTATAGGAAAGATTATTCAGTTAAGCACCATGTTTCTTAAACAAGAATCTCACTTTACCTATATTATGCAGATAATTCATGCCTGGGATACAATCAGCTTCCCTGAGTTAGACAGAAGTATAAATACTCATTATGCCGTAAGATCATTAAAAAAACACAAAACAAATGCATTATTGTATAGGTCTGCTATATAGACTAAAGGTCAAATTTCAGTATCAAAGAAATTCTTCTGTCATTATCTAATGATGTTCTTTTTTTCTTTGTAATGACTTACTCAAGTTTTGAGATTGGAGTGATCTCTGAGGTAGATGAACTGGAAATATTTTCAGTATTTTCACTGTCCACAACTACACTGGAAGGATCTTCATGAACATCAACTGTAGGGAGTGTCTCAGTCACAGATGGACTTAACTTTTTTGACTCCGTATCCTGTTTCTAAAAAAGTCAGTTGTATTTAATGTTGGGATTAACAAATTCTCTCTTTATTTGAAGATGATATTATAAAAAGTATGTCTCAAAAGTAACAATATAATGTTCATTAAAAAATTACTTTTATAAAAGTCCCTTCTTCTAACACAAACACCCTAAGGAATACATCTCATATTACAATACAGGCTCTATAGATTTGTCATAGCATTTCATAAACCAGGACAAAGCAGCTTATCTTTCTTCTTTCCTATTTTGTATCAGGACCTACAAAATTTCTTACTATAATTACCTTAATGTATCCTATAGCAACACAGAAATCTTATGTAAATACATGAAACAGTATCTATTAAATAGCATTACTATTTATTAGTATAAAATACTATATACTAGAATTTAATATATAATAGTATATATTAAACTAGTATAAAATAGTGTACCACATAGTTTTTTGTCCCTGAGCAGTTTAGAAGATAATGTGTATCAAGAAATAACAATACAAGGCATGCATAAATAACATTACAAAGCAATACACAATTCTGGCTGCTCTTTTAAGGACTGTATGTTGTTTCACTCTTCCAAAACATAATCTGAAATGTACTTAATACCTACTTATGTTTGAAAACCTCTTATAAGTACTTCCCCCACCAACCAACTCCATATAGAATTAGCCATTCCCCTTCTTCTATGCCTCTACTGTTATCTGTATAGACTTTAATCACAGCATCTATAACACCTCAATTGCCCTTATTTATCTCTCTTCTTCAATTCCATTATAAATGTCTTGAGTACGGACTATGTTTTCTTGATCTTCATGCTCTTAGTGCCTCGCATGTACTAGTACCTAGCACACAGTAGACAATACTTACTAAGTGAGTATCAAATGAGAGAGAGGTACTCATGCTCAGTTCAAAGAAAAGAGAAACTAAGGACTACTATGAACTAGAAGAACTAGGACTTTGAAGAAAAGGAGAAGGCAGTACAGCAGCAGAAAGAAAATAAGAGGCAGAGTCAGAAGAATATAAAATAAGGAATGTGATATAAAATAAAAATGTAGAAGAATATAAATATAAAAGAACATAAAATAAATAATGTGATATAAAACAAAAATTCTTTATAAAATAAGAATATAAAATGAAATGTGATCATTTGAGGAATTTACACTGGAATGAAAAGTTAGCAAAAGAATACAAATAGTTTGTATTTTATGACGGAGGCTTTGAGAAAAGAACTATCACATTATTATCAAATACTGCATTATCATTCAACATAAAAAATTAATAAGATATTCTACACTCTTTTTTCTCTTTTATTAATACTAAGTCTCCAAAATCGATGTGAATCTTATACTTACAGCAAATCTCAACTAGGACTATCCACATTTCCAATGCACAAGAGCCACAGGTAGCTAGTGGCCACTGTACTGAACAGCACAGGTCTCTAAAGATGCAGTAAGCACTTCAATATATTTGAATAAGAGGATACCATGAGGAAAATTCAGGAAAATGAACAATGGCAAGACTGTTTGGGATACACATATAACTGAAGGGCTACAGAGATCACTGTTCCCTTACTCTTACGCATAAATCTTTTCCAAACCTCCTCCAAAATTCATTAAAATGCAATGTACTATATCTCCCTAGATAACCCAATAAAATAACTCTGTGTTTTTTTTAAGAGCATTTTCCCTCCTTTTAAGCTGAAATTTATTTTCGTTAATATTTAAGATATTTAGTTTTTCCTTAGTCCTTCTTCCTTCCAGATCAAACATCCCCAGTTTCTTCAGTTATTCCTGATATTAAATGGTTTCCAGATGTATCAGCATTCTGATCAACTTACACTCTGGTCTAGTTTTACATATTTCATAAAAGCTGGTATACAAAATGAAAAATACTTAGGATATAATATCAGAGAAAAGGGGAAAAAACATAATCTATTAATGATTATTTATTAATATTCCACACTAAGTGATAAAATTTGGTATCAAAATATTCTGTATTCTACATACAAATACTTTAAGTCAGAAAAAATGTCCCCTGACAGCTGAAAACCTGAGAGAAGATAAATTATACTGAGCCAAAATGAACCTAAAAAGAAAGATTTACAGCCAAACCCATACTACAAGGAAAATGGTCACATTTACTATTACATTGGTAATTCTGTTGCATGGTATCACAAAAAGAAAGGGGAAAAAAAATACACAATATGTTGACCAAATAAATGTATTCTATGTTGTAAAGTGGTTTGAAAAGCCATATCATTAAAAAATCAAAGCAACAAATCTTACCTGTACATTCACAATGTAATCATCTTTTAATTTGTTTTCTTCTGGAGGAACAGGTAAGCTTGAACCTACTTTTCCCGATAATTCAGCATTGACAGGTCCCCCTCTTTCATCCTATATTGCAACAAAGAAAAGGCCGACTGATGAAACTGCTTCACAAAATAGTCCTGAAGCAATATTAAGACTGTCTTTCTATACAACCAAAACACTTGATTGTGATTTTAATAATTTTGTTTCCATGCTTATTGTCTTCCTTCATGTATTACTCTCCTTACTGCTTCACTTCAAATGTATACTACATGTGTACACTAGTGGTATAGTAATGAGCATAGCTGCCTTCCAAACATACACTACATTTGATTTCTTAATACGCACTTTAGTCCTACCACCCAGCACTGTATGTTAGACACACAGTAAGATCAGTAAATATCTGGTAAATATATACGCTTATAGCTTTTTGTGTCATCTCTTTTGATACTGTTAAGTTAGAATTTCAGATATATTGTCTTTAAATGTATATTCTAGCATACAAGTTTCATAAAAGCAAAGTTCATATCCATCATATTCTAACCCTGTAAAGAACATAATAGGTAACCAAATGTTTACTGAAAGAATGTCTATTTCCCCTTCCTTAACGCTTTGCTTAAATCATTCTTAACATTTAAGTCTTATTTCTCATCAAAGAAGAGATTAGCTTTAAGTCTTACAGACTGTGCATAGAAGCATACAATCACACTTTTTTTGGAGAGGTATCCAGCAAGAGTCTTCAAAATTTTAACTGCTCTATTCTTGAAACAGATCCTGTATAACTCAGAAATATAAATCCATTCTAAACATCATGCCAAAAAAAGAAAACACCCAAGCATATAATTTAAAGTTTATGCATCCACAATCACACACACACACAAATGCAGATACAAACATGCACATATAAACACAGCTGAGAGCCTCTCAATCAAAAAAGTACTTAAATAAATTTAACACATCCATATAATGGAATAAAAATGTAGCTATTCAAAATAATACAGTAACATACAAAGGTATCCACAAGATATTGCTGGGGAAGAGGGGAAGTCAACTTGTGCAATATTTATGACATTTTACTAAAAATTAAAACATTAATTTGTGAGCTATGATGTATCTACACCCAAAGAAAATGGTCTGAGTGTTTTAACAAGAAACGCAAATTTTGGTTCCTTTGGGGATGGGAAGGGGATACAAAGATGAATATCTTACAGTGTGTATAAATTATTCCTCTAATTTAAAATAAGTACATTGATTTTCGGGGGGGATGAGGGGGAGCCAAATCTAGCTGAAGTCAATAACCACCTTTTACCATTTAAAATGATAAAATAATAAACTATTTAGAGACCATCAGATTTTTTGGCCTCTGTCTATTCACTCTACCCAAATGTATGAAACAAAGTACATAGCCAATCATTTCAGATTCTCTCTATAATTCTCATTTCTAATAGTTTTTAATTTATAAGACTCAGGTTTCTTTAGAAACACTTTAAGTAGTTAAAGTATTAAAAAGAAAGTCCTAGTTTTCAGTTCTCTGAACAGGCACTATTTTTCTCCTTACTGTAGGACTGCTGCTGCTGCTGCTGCTAAGTCACTTCAGTCGTGTCCGACTCTGTGCGACCCCATAGACGGCAGCCCACCAGGCTCCCCCGTCCCTGGGATTTTCCAGGCAAGAACACTGGAGTGGGTTGCCATTTCCTTCTCCAATGTATGAAAGTGAAAAGTGAAAGTGAAGTCACTCAGTCGTGTCCGACTTAGCCACCCATGGACTGCAACCTACCAGGCTCCTCTGTCCATGGGATTCTCCAGGCAAGAGTACTGGAGTGGGTTGCCATTGCCTTCTCCATACTGTAGGACTACAATATTCCAAATACAAGCGATAAGAATAAATAAATAAATATTTTTAGGTTAATTTCAGAATTACCTAAGTAACTTCTCAAAGTATAGCAAAGAAAATTATAAATCTCCATCAAAAATAATGTCACAGTATTTTTGAAATATTTTTATTCCAAATGTTTTGAGAAGACAGAAAGCTAATACACAAATTACAACTTCATCTTTATTTATGGTACCTTTTTCTGGGATTGTACATCTTCATTTTCTAGTGCACAATTGTCATCTTGAGAGTAATACGATGAAGCTGAAGAACTCTCTTTACAACACACATGCCAACTGGGAAGCCTGTAAAACATCCACCGACACCATCAAAAAAAAAAAAAAAAGTAAGGCTGTTAAAACAACATATTCCATACCATGAACTAGAATTTGAGGCAATAGACCCATAGATGGTTCTTATCCTAATGTTCTTGACAATTTGACAATTTAATGATGAAGACAAATGTACATAAGACAAAGGTTTTTTTATTTAATACCCTAAGAAAAATATAAAGTGTTATCAGCACTGCAAGTAAGGCATCATTAATCTCACAAAGGTAAAACAGGAAATACTTCACAATAATAAGAGTATCTGACAATTATCACAGAAAGAACAGAGAAAGCTGACAAACAGCTAACCTCCTCAAAAGCTCCAGATGCCACTGATATTCTAAATTCTACCAAATATTTAAGAACAGATAATGCTGAAGCTACCTAAACTATTTCAAAGTATAGAAGTAAAGCTTCCAAATTATTTTATAGGGAACGTAACAATGATATCAAAAATTAATGGAAACAGTACATATATATAAATACTATAGGTTAATAATACATATGGAATCAAACACAAAAGTTCTGAAGAAAATAAAAAAGAAAAAATCTCCATTAACATACCAAAGATGTAACACACCACTGTTATGGTCAAGTAGAGTTTAGCTCTGATATTCCAAAATGGTTTAAAATACATTTACTTTGCTATGCAAAAATACCAAGGAAAAGAAATCTCAAGATTATCCTCACCAAAGGACATTTGATAAATTTATGCAGGCATCAAGATGTTGAAATTAATAAAATAGTAATAAGTAGATATTTAACATGGGGAATACATAGTACATGCATAACACATAAGCCTAAGAGTCACTATCATAATCAGTGAAGAAACTGAAATACCCCTATTTAGATCTGAAACAAGACAATAATGTCCATTATCACTAGTATTACATAATATGAGGACAAAGGCAGTATAAAAATGAGAAAGGATACAGTAAAATTATCATTAATTGCAAATGAGTTTATATGGTTGGAAAACTAAAAAGTGTTAAAAGAAGACTTGGGTATAAAATAATATTCCTAACCCACTCCATTACTCTTGCCTGGAAAATCCCACGGAGGAGGAGCCTGGTGGGCTGCAGTCCATGGGGTCGCTAAGAGTCAGACTGAGCGAATTCACTTTTCACTTTCATGCACTGGAGAAGGAAATGGCAACCCACTCCAGTATTCTTGCCTGGAGAATCCCAGGGATGGGGGAGCCTGGTGGGCAGCCATCTATGGGGTTGCACAGAGTCGGACACAACTGAAGCAACTTAGCAGTAGCAGCAGGTATAAAATTAAGAAAGAAATCAACAGATACTCTGCTCAAATCATTACCACCAGTTGTAAGAGTTAACAGAAGAAAAGTCCCCATTTATAATAGAAACAATAAAATACCAAATATAAACTTAGCGAGAAATGTTCTACACAAACACACATATGTGTTCTGTGTTCTTAATAGTAAAAATATTTGAAATTGATATTATTTTAAGCTGAAAAAAAAAAGAGTCAGTTTTACACAATTCAAAGTTATATGGAAGATCTGAAAACCACACACTGAAGTTGCAAAAAAGAAAGCGTTAAAAAAATTAGACAAACTGACTCTAAAGTTCATATAAACAGCATGCTGCTGCTGCTGCTGCTGCTAAGTCGCTTCAGTCATGTCCGACTCCACAGACAGCAGCCCACCAGGCTCCCCTGTCCCTGGGATTGTCCATGCAAGAGTACTGGAGTAGGGTGCCATCGCCTTCTCCAATATAAACAGAATAGTCAATAAGATTTTAATGTGGGGAAATTAGACATCTAAGAAACCACAATAATTACAACAATATAGTAGTGAGATGAAAGAGTAAAAGAGAATTCCCAGAGTGACTGCAAAGAGAATTTCATGGATGACAGCTGTATGTACACAAAGAGGGCAACCGAAACTAAACTGGAGGTCATCAGAAGCTCTGGAAGAGTCCTCTTTTGGAGGACGGAATTAACAGCACAACTTAGAGGAGTCTCTGAAAATCTCAAGAACAGATCTACACAACTAGCAGATAATTTGTAATTAAAGAGAAAAATAAGAAAACACAAGTCAAATATTAGCCCCATGAAAATGGAAAAGTAGAACAGAAAAAGGAAAAGTAACCATGTTTTACCACATGGCTCAGCTGTATCATTTATAGTCATGAATACTGATCTAATCCAAATTATGACTGAACTACATTACCAGGAGAATCTGATCATTTGCAGTAACATACCTAAAAGTGACATTAAAACAATTATTTTAGAGACAAAGAAGTAAACAAAATTCATCAGGTAAAAGATCAAAGTGGTTTCCTTGGAAAGGAAAAATGAGGAAAGAGGGATGAAGGACTGACTTCTTTGCAAAAGCAAATAAACAAAAATCCTTGTAGAGCTACCTGACTTTTTGTTACATCATTTTGATAAAAATTAAAATCAAATAAAAGAGCAAAGTACATAACAACATACACATATAGTATGCTACTATGTGCGCACATGTTTACTAAAGGCACTTGTAGGTCCATAAATTTCTCTGAAAGAATTAAAAACAAAAGGGAAAAAAAGCACCACCGTGGTTGCCTCCAGGGTGGAAAACTGATTGACTGGATAGATGGATATTTTTCACTTTTTAATACTCTAAGTCTTCTGAATTTTGAGCCATAAGAATATATTACTTATTCAAATTGTCATATAGATATATCATTATTTATTAAACATTTCTTTATTGACAGATTTTTGCATTGTTTCTCACATGGGTGTTTGTAGTTGTATTTGTCAGTGTATATATACACACATTTGGGACAACAAAAAGTTTCAGATATTCAAAACTAGGGGTGTTAGAATTTTGGTGATTATGCCCCCTTATTTTCTTTATTCTTTTCTATACTTTTTAAATTTCTACTATGAGCATATACTACTTTTATCATCAGTAATTCTGCATGTGTATATGTATATATAAATCCCAATATTCACAGTTAGTGTGAAGACAGCCAAAAGACATTAAATCTCATGAGACTTATTTTTACTATCACATAATCAAATTCCATTATCTGAAGTTAGGAGCTTTTGGGGTGAGATTAGCTTTGGAATCTGCAGTCCATGAGGTTGCAAAGAGTCAGACACAACTTGGCAACGGAACAACAACAACAAGATATGAATCAGTGGACTCAGTAGACTGTCCTCCCCAATATGAGTGGGCATCATCTAATCCTTTAAGGGACTGACCAGAAGAATTCGCCCTTTTTTCCCCTGCCTCACTATCTGAGCTGTGGCGTCTCATGTCTAGCCTTTTTACTGGGATTATATCTTCTATTTCACTGGTTAACAGGCGTTCAGACTTGATCTGAATTATACCACTGTGTTTCCTCAGTCTCCAGCTTTAAGACAGTAGAACTTCTCAGATTCCATAATCGTGTGACTCAACATCTCATTTTACATATAAAGTGGGTTCTATTTCTCTGAAGAACCCTAGTATACCTGACATTAGTATGTAATACATTATTAGCTTATCTACCCTATTGATAAAGCTATAGAGTAGCCTTATCAATAGTATCACTGTTTACCTCTAATATATCAGTCCCTATATAAAGACAGATGCTAATTAAAGACAGACCTGCAAAGATATCCTTAATTTTGTGTGTAAGAAAAAAGCCTAAAATAGATAAAAATGATCACCAACTAAGAACTGTCAAGAAATTTTAAATCACCAAAGTAAAATGAAATAACACAAACCCACACCAACTACACTGAAGAACAATGAATCTCTATAATACACTCTTTACTGTCAACAAGTTCTCCCAGGTGAATTAGATACGCATGCCCCATCATTAAGAATCACTGGGTCACATTAAAATAGCTGAGGGCACTTTGCTGCATGACTAAATGGATCTGATTCCATACTACTGAAGCAACTTTCAAAAACTGTACTGTGAAAACCCCAAGCCTGATGAAATTACTTTCAAAAGTTTTAAGAAATTCAGCACCAGAAATCACAACTAGCAAGATAAATGGAGCCCCTGTGAGCCCCTGACACTCTCCCCTCAGACTCTATTACTATTGATGAAATTGATTGTGAGCCAAGTATATCGTCTTACACTTAAACTCTTTGAGAATCAATTTCATATCCCTAACTACTTTAGCCCCTCCCCACATAGCCAAAACCTGCAAACATTAGGTGTTTAACAAATACTTACTAATGAGGGTTCTTAGGGGAACTGTTTTGCAGCACACAGCAGAAACAAAATTCAATCACTTTTCATTCCTCTTCCCATCAGCCCCATCTCCTGCCTCGACCACTACCACTACCTCCCCAACTCAACCACCCATCCACCACCCCCTCACACAAACACACAAACTCAAAAAATAGAATCTGGAAAATAAGAGGACACTTGTCTCTTCTTGTCACCTCCCCGCCCCCACCCCGCTAATGTGGCATGGATTCACCATTCACATGGAAAGGTATTAACTTTTAGAGTAAATGTAATTAAAAGTCTTGTAAAATTTGCATTTGAGTGTCATTTAGGATAGAAAAAGCTAACCACCTTCTAAAACCTGTAAACTAAATTATAAAGCAGAATAATTTTTTATTAAAGAGGAAAATATAGGGCATATTACAAAATATTAGAGCAGAAGACTACAGGTCAAAACTGGTAGGTAGGATGCAGGTAAAACAGCAGCAGGAAAGCTATCCTTCTGAGCATATCTGGAGACAAACTGAACACAAAAGAGCTCCTCTTTCAACTCAAGAAGATAAAGGACAGTTTCAATCTAAGGAAAAAAGGAAGACTCTTAAGGACAGAAATCACTGAGAGAAAACCAAACCAAAAGATTAAAACCAAAAGTTGGTTCTCCAAGGAAAATATTAAAAAGACAAACCTCTGGAAAAACTGGTAAAGGAGAGTTGGTGATATGAATTAACAAAATATGTTCTAAAAGCATGAAATAACCACAGGCAAGACATACTTTTTAAAATCATAAAATATTAACAGTTACATATACTAATATATTTGAAAACTCAGAAGACATGGATGTTTCTAGAAAAATAACAAAACTGGGACAAAGTATACAAAAATTGGAAATCACTGACAATAATTTAAAAATTTTGAGCGGATTAATCAACACCTTATCTAGAGAAAAGGAAATCCCAATCTTTTACCCCCTACTTTTTATTTGGAAATAATTTCAAGCTTTCAGAAGAAATGCCAACATAGTAAAAAGAACAACCACAAACCCTCTCTACCTATTGTGACCCATTTGTCCCATCATTTGCCATTCTCACAGCAAGTTCATGGCCCTCTCTTTCCCCACTGCGTGTAATATATCTCGAAGTATCTCTGTACGTATTTCCTCAGAATAAGGATATTTTCTTACACAACCACACTACAATTAACAATCTGAGGAAATGTTACACTGACACAATAATCTATGTCCCAGTAGTGTCCTCTCAGCACTCTCCCTCCCCTCCTCAACCCCAAGCCCAGAATCAAGTCTAAGACCATGTCCTGTGTCTTCAGCCTCCTTTAACCTGGAACAGTTCTTAGTCTTTATCTTATGTGGTACTGACACTTTTGAAGGACATAATCCTTTTATTTTTAAATCAGATCAGATCAGTCGCTCAGTCGTGTCTGACTCTTTGCGACCCCATGAATCGCAGCACGCCAGGCCTCCCTGTCCATCACCAACTCCCGGAGTTCACTGAGACTCACGTCCATCGAGTCAGCGATGCCATCCAGCCATCTCATCCTCTGTCGTTCCCTTCTCCTCCTGCCCCCAATCCCTCGCAGCATCAGAGTCTTTTCCAATGAGTCAACTCTTCGCATGAGGTGGCCAAAGTACTGGAGTTTCAGCTTTAGCATCATTCCTGGGATTCCAAAGAAATCCCAGGGCTGATCTCCTTCAGAATGGACTGGTTGGATCTCCTTGCAGTCCAAGGAACTCTCAAGAGTCTTCTCCAACACCACCGTTCAAAAGCATCAATTCTTTGGCGCTCAGCCTTCTTCACAGTCCAACTCTCACATCCATACATGACCACAGAAAAAACCATAGCCTTGACTAGACGAACCTTTGTTGGCAAAGTAATGTCTCTGCTTTTGAATATGCTATCTAGGTTGGTCATAACTTTCCTTCCAAGGAGTAAGCGTCTTTTAATTTCATGGCTGCAGTCACCATCTGTAGTGATTTTGGAGCCCAGAAAAAGAAAGTCTGCCACTGTTTCCACTGTTTCCCCATCTATTTCCCATGAAGTGGTGGGACCAGATGCCATGATCTTCGTTTTCTGAATGCTGAGCTTTAAGCCAACTTTTTCACTCCCCACTTTCACTTTCATCAAGAGGCTTTTTAGTTCCTCTTCACTTTCTGCCATAATGGTGGTGTCATCTGCATATCTGAGGTTATTGATATTTCTCCTGGCAATCCTGATTCCAGTTTGTGTTTCTTCCAGTCCAGCGTTTCTCATGATGTACTCTACATATAAGTTAAATAAACAGGGTGACAATATACAGCCTTGACGAACTCTTTTTCCTATTTGGAACCAGTCTGTTGTTCCATGTCCAGTTCTAACTGTTGCTTCCTGACCCGCATACAAATTTCTCAAGAGGCAGGTCAGGTGGTCTGGTATTCCCATCTCTTTCAGAATTTTCCAGTTTATTGTGATCCACACAGTCAAAGGCTTTGGCATAGTCAATAAAGCAGAAATAGATGTTTTTCTGGAACTCTCTTGCTTTTTCCATGATCCAGCAGATGTTGGCAATTCGATCTCTGGTTCCTCTGCCTTTTCTAAAACCAGCTTGAACATCAGGAAGTTCATGGTTCACATATTGCTGAAGCCTGACTGGAGAATTTTGAGCATTACTTTACTAGCGTGTGAGATGAGTGCAATTGTGCAGTAGTTTGAGCATTCTTTGGCATTGCCTTTCTTTGGGATCGGAATGAAAACTGACCTTTTCCAGTCCTGTGGCCACTGCTGAGTTTTCCAAATTTGCTGGCATATAGAGTGCAGCACTTTCACAGCATCATCTTTCAGGATTTGGAATAGCTCAACTGGAATTCCATCACATCCACTAGCTTTGTTCGTAGTGATGCTTTCTAAGGCCCATTTGACTTTACATTCCAGGATGTCTGGCTCTAGGTCAGTGATCACACCATCGTGATTATCTGGGTCTGTGTATTCTTGCCATCTCTTCTTAATATCTTCTGCTTCTGTTAGGTCCATACCATTTCTGTCCTTTATGGAGCTCATCTTTGCATGAAATGTTCCTTTGATATCTCTGATTTTCTTGAAGAGATCCCTAGTCTTTCCCATTCTGTTGTTTTCCTCTATTTATTTGCACTGATCGCTGAAGAAGGCTTTCTTATCTCTTCTTGCTATTCTTTGGAACTCTGCATTCAGATGTTTATATCTTTTCTTTTCTCCTTTGGTTTTCACTTCTCTTCTTTTCACAGCTATTTGTAAGGCCTCCCCAGACAGCCATTTTGCTTTTTTGCATTTCTTTTCCATGGGGATGGTCTTGATCCCTGTCTCCTGTACAATGTCACGAACCTCATTCCATAGTTCATCAGGCACTCTATCTATCAGATCTAGTCCCTTGAATCTATTTCTCACTTTCACTGTATAATCATAAGGGATTTGATTTAGGTCATACCTGAATGGTCTAGTGGTTTTCCCTACTTTCTTCAATTTAAGTCTGAATTTGGCAATAAGGAGTTCATGGTCTGAGCCATAGTCAGCTCCTGGTCTTGTTTTTGTTGACTGTATAGAGCTTCTCCATCTTTGGCTGCAAAGAATATAATCAATCTGATTTTGGTGTTGACCATCTGGTTATGTCCATGTATAGAGTCTTCTCTTGTGTTGTTGGAAGAGGGTGTTTGTTATGACCAGTGCATTTTCTTGGCAAAACTCTATATTAGTCTTTGCCCTGCTTCATTCCGTATTCCAAGGCCAAATTTGCCTGTTACTCCAGGTGTTTCTTGACTTCCTACTTTTGCATTCCAGTCCTGTATAATGAAAAGGACATCTTTTTTGGGTGTTAGTTCTAAAAGGTCTTGTAGATCTTCATAGAACCGTTCAACTTCAGCTTCTTCAGCGTTACTGGTTGGGGCATAGACTTGGATTACTGTGATATTGAATGGTTTGCCTTGGAAACGAACAGAGATCATTCTGTCGTTTTTGAGATTGCATCCAAGTACTGCACTTCGGACTCTTTTTTGACCATGAATACCATGGTCCTTTTTTGAGGTTTGTCTTACCCTTCATCATGACCAGATTTAGGTTATATATTCCTGGCTGGAATCCTTCATAAGCAATGTGTCTTTCTCAGGGTACTATCTCCAGAAGCACAGGATATCCATCTGTTTAAGTACTTGCAATTCCACTTTTACATACTTAAGAGAAATGAAAACTGTATGTACAAAAACGTCCGCAGTAGCTTTTACTCCTAATAGCCAAAACCTGGAAGCTGTCCAGATGTTCAACAACAGGAGAATATAAATAAACTGTAGTATATTCATACAATGTATTATACTAGTTCTCACAATCAAAAGGAATGAATTACAAATGAATGAAATAAGATGGATAAATCTTGGAAACATTACACTTGAGTGAAAGAAGTCAGACACAAGAATAAATACTGTATTAATTCTATTTAAATAGGTTTCCAGAAGTAGCAAAACTAACCCATGGTGATAGAAATCAAATCGTCAGTTGCTTCAGGGAATTCTGTAGAATGCGACATGAGAAAACATTCTGGAGTGATAGAAATGCTCTGCATCTTGATGGGTGTGAGTTACACAGATGTATGTATTTGTCAAAACTGATCCAACTATACAGTTGACAACATGTGCACTTAGCTGTATGTAAATTATTTCAATTTAAAAAATAAGCAATAAAGTCAATATTTTCCTCCCCAGTAATAACAAGATAGATAATAAACCATTATCAGTAACAATTTTTTAAAATAATTTAGAAATTAACCTTAAAAACTACACAACCATTTACAGAGGAAAAAATGTTAACTCTAATAACGACCACAAAATGAAGAGACAACTGAAGATCTAGTACGTTCATAGATGGAGTGCTGTTGACAGCAAAGTAAAGACAGCAATTCTCCCTGAACTACTTCAGCACTCCAATATAATTCTTATCAAAATACCTGAAGGATCCTTACCATATAGTACCAGGAACTCTACTCAATACACTGTAATAACCTATGTGGGAAAAGAAAATGAGAAAAAATAGATACATGTATATGCATAACTAAATCACTGCTGTATGCCTGCAACTGACACAACACTGTAAATTTACTATATACTCCCATATAAACTAAAAAAAATTTTTTAAGAAAATCCTAGAGAAAAAAACCTGAAGGATGTTCTAAATATGGAAAAACTTATCTAAGAATAACTATATTGACAAAAAAAGCAAAGGAAAGTGGTTCACCTTGCCAGATAATGAAGATTTATCACAAAACCACTCTAATTAGTCTATAGTATTAGGACAGCAAAAGATAAGCAAATGGAACAAAATACTCCCAAATGCATTTGTTGGTATAAAGTCTCTCTTTAGAAGCAGCATACATGCAAAGGGCTCAATAAATACTCAGTGAATAAATGACATCAGCCCTTCCTGAGGCATCTGTCACACTATGCAGAATTCACATAACGGTGACTCCAGTAACTAAAACAAGTTAGTTGTTTTTTTTTGTTTTTTTTTTTTTTAAGTGTTAGGTAGAAGGAAATAGGAAAAAGAATGAGATTAATAGCATTATACCATTTACGCAAATTTTAAAACATATAAACAAAACATTAGTTTTGGAAGAAATCAGAAATCTAAGTAAATACATGACAATTAACTGGAAAAACACATCAAATATACTCCAGGGTAAATGCCCAACATGGGGGAGATAGAAGCGAAAATGAAGATAGACTATAAAAGAGTAATGATGTAAAGTGGAGGGAAAAAGGGGGACCTATAAAGAATGTAGCATAAACTGAGTATGACCAATCTGATCCTAAGTATCTGATGTCTCTAGAAGAGAACACAGTCTTTCTCTAATGTGTCAAGCTGTTTACATTAAAATATTAATTTAACTTTTACAAATAAAGAAACTTAACCTCAGAAGTTAATTGGTCAAAAGTCACTCAACCAATCTAGATCTCTCCAAAGCCTATCATCTTTGTACCACTGCATTTCCCATGTCATATTCTCTAGTCAACAGATAAATGAAAAGAAAGGTGAGAAAATAACATTAATCCATTCTCTTAAGAACCGATCATGTTATTAAGGCTAGTTACTGCAGATACAAATATAAGAACTACCACAAAGGAGGGGCAATGTTTACCGCTTGATTTAGATAACAGCCCCAAGAGACAAAGTTTTGTAGTGTAGTGGCTAGGGCATGGACCTCAGAGTCAAAACGTGTTGTTGTTCAGTCACTAAGGCCTGTCCAACTCTTTGTGACCCCATGGGCTGCAGCACTCCAGGCTTCCCTGTCCTTTACTATTTACCAGAGTTTGTTCAAATTCATGTCCATTGAAATGGTGATGCTATCTAACCATTTCATCCTCTGCCACCCCCTTCTTCTCCTTCAGTCTTTCCCAGCATCATGGTCTTTTCCAAACAGTCAGTTCTTCGCATCAGGTAGCCAAAGTATTGGAGCTTTATCAATAGTCCTTCCAATGCATATTCAGGGTTGACTTCCTTTAGGATTTACTGGCTTGATCTCCTTGCAGTCCTGGGGACTCAAGAGTCTTCTCTAGCACCACAATTCAAAAGCATCGATTCTTTGGTGCTCAGCCTTCTTTATAAACCAACCCTTACATCCTAGGTTCCCCCTTTTATTATGTGCATTCTCTTGGACAAACTAATTACAAAAGCTGTAAGTCTCAATATAAACACTGTAAAACAGGAAAATGAAATAATGCATGTGCAATGCTTCAGCTGAGCTGCTCAGTTGTGTCCCACTCTTTGCAACCTCATGGTCTGTAGCACACTAGACTTCCCAGTCCATCACCAACTCCCGGAGCTTGCTCAAACTCACATCCACCGAGTCAGTCATGCCATCCAACCATCTCATCCTTTGTCGCCCCCTTCTCCTCCTCCCTTCAATCTTTCCCAGCATCAGGGTCTTTTCTAATGAGTCAGTTCTTCGCATCAGGTGGCCAAAGTCCTAATGGAGCTTCAGCATCAGTCCTCCCAATGAATATTCAGGACTGATTTCCTTTGGGATTGACTGGTTTGATCTTGCAGTCCAAGGGACTCTCAAGAGTCTTCTCCAACACCACAATTCAAAAGCATCAATTCTTCAGCACTCAGCTTTCTTTATAGTCCCAACTCTCACATGCATATACGACTAATGGAAAAACCATAGCTTTAACTAGATGGACTCTTGCCGACAACGCAATGTCTCTGCTTTTTAATATGCTGTCTAGGTTGCTTATAGCTTTTCTTCCAAGAAGCAAATGTCTTTTAATTTCATGGCTACAGTCACCATTTGCAGTGATTTTGGGAGCCCAAGAAAATAAAGTCTGTCACTGTTTCCACTGTTTCCCCATCTATTTGCCATGAAGTGATGGGACTGGATGCCATGATCTTCATTTTTTGAATGTTGAGTTTATGCCAGATTTTTCACTTTCCTCTTTCATTTTCATCAAGAGACTCTTTACTTCCTCTGCTTTCTGCCATTAAGTGGTATCATCTGCATATGTGAGGTTATTGATATTTCTCCTGGCAATCTTGATTCCAGCTTATGCTTCATCCAGCCCAGAATTTTACATGATGTATCCTGCTTCCCTGCTGGCTCAGATGGTAAAGCGTCTGCTTGCAGTGCGGGAGACCCGGGTTCAATCCCTGGGTTGGGAAGATCACCTGGAGAAGGAAATGGCAACCCACTCCAGTACTCTTGCCTGGAAAATTCCATGGACTGAGGAGCCTGGTGGGCTACAGTCCATGGGGTCACAAAGAGTCAGACACGACTGAGCGACTTCACTTTCACTTTCTATTCTGCATATAAGTTAAATAAGCAGGGTGACAATATACAGCCTTGACGTATACTCCTTTCCCAATCTGGAACCAGTCCATTGTGCCATGTCCGGTTTTAACTGTTGCTTCTTGACCTCCATACACATTTCTCAGGAGACAGTTAAGTTGGTCTGGTATTTCTACCTCTTGAAGAATTTTCCACAGTTTCTCATGATCCACAGTAAAAGGCTTTAACGTAGTCAATGAAGCAGAAGTAGATGTTTTTCTGGAATTCTCTTGGTTTTTCTATGATCCAGCAGTATATTGGCAATTTGATCTCTGGTTCCTCTGCCTTTTCTAAATCCAGCTTGAACATCTGAAAAATTCTCAGTTCACGTACTGTTGAAGCCTGGCTTTGAGAATTTTGAGCCTTACTTTGCTAGCTTGAGATTGAGTACACCTAGGTAGTAGTTTGAACATTCTTTGGTATTGTCTTTCTTTGTGATTGGAATGAAAACTGACCTTTTCCAGTCCTGTGGCCACTTCTGAGTTTTCCAGATTTGCTGGCATTTTGAGTGCAGCACTTTCACAGCATCATCTTTTAGGATTTGAAATAGCTCAACTGGAATTCCATCACCTCCACTAGCTTTGTTCGTAGTGATGCTTCCCAAGGCTCATTTGACTTTGCACTCCAGGATGTCTGCCTCTAGGTGAGTGATCACACCATCATGGTTATGTGGGTCATGAAGATCATTTTTGTATAGTTCTTCTGTGTATCCTTGCCACCTCTTCTTAATACCTTCTGCTTCTGTTAGGTCCATACCATTTCTGTCCTTTATTGAGCCCATCTTTGCATGAAATGTTCCCTTGGTATCTCTAATTTTCTTGAAGAGATCTCTAGTCTTTCCCATTCTATCATTTTCCTCTATTTCTTTGCACTGATTGCTGAGGAAGGCATTCTTATCTCTCCCTGCTATTCTTTGGAGCTCTGCATTCACATGGGTTTATCTTTCTTTTTCTCCTTTGGCTTTCACTTCTCTTTTCTCAGCTATTTGTAAGACCTCCTCAGACAACCATTTTGCCTTTTTGCATTTCTTTTTCTTGGGGATGGTTTTGATCACTGCCTCCTATACGATGTCACGAACCTCCATCCATAGTTCTGCAGGCACTCTATCAAACCTCATCCCCTGAATCTATCTGTGCAATGCTTAGTCTGGCATAGAATATGCATTCATATGGCAGCAGTTGCTATCAGCTGCTGTCCTTCTCATCGTCTTTCATTTATCAAATTCCAAAGTAGTGAAAACAGTTGTCTAGGTATCTTGGTTCTAGGACCCTCTTTAGATGCCAAAATCCATGGATGCTCACGTCCCTTGCAGGAGGCCCTCAGCATCTTTGGATTCAATCAACCTCAGATAGAACCGGGTTGGATACTTTGAAGCAAATCAACCTCAGATGAAAATGGGTTGGATAATTTGAAGCATACAGGAAGCTACTCCAACCTCTTGCATTCCTTCTGGCTGCCAAACAAATGTGTATGAACTCACACCTACCTCTCTCCAAATATTTTCTATTTCTGCTCACAAAAGTTTATCAATCACCTCTCTCTTTTGAAAACAAGGTCCTTTTCTCAATTTTCAAGCTTCTCAGGCTATCTGAGACTTTTCTATTTCTGACCTCATTAAACTTCTTTCCCTAGTTTGTTCCTTCTCTTCAGAGCCTTAGTTTGCTCGTCACCTTTCTTTGTCCTAAGTATCTGCAGCAACTCCATGTTCAGTCAAAAGATTTTGTTTCCTAAATGATCCCCTCTACAAGAACAGCTCCAGCCAAAGTGTCGTCTTTACTGAAGTCTGTATTTAAGTGCCTATATAACATCTCCCTTGTAGCTTCCTTTGTGGCTCATCTGGTAAAGAATCAGCCTGCACTGCAGGAGACCTGAGTTCGATCCCTGGGTTGGGAAGATCCCCTGGAGAAGGTAAAGGCTACCCACTCTAGTATTCTGGCCTGGAGAATTCCATGGACTGTATCATCCATGGGCCCGCAAAGAGTAAGACACGACTGACAGAATTTCACTAATAAAACGTCTCCACTCGGATATTCTACTCATCTCAACCGAAAGCTCCTTCTCTTTTAAAACTCTTTGCAACTCTAATTCTTTTTTAACACCTCCAATTCCTCTAGTTGCCCAAGTTAAAAGGAAAAACTTCACTCCTCTCTTTGAACTTTATTTCAGATTCATAATTTTAGACCCTAGAATTTATTTTCTCAACCATGGTCAGCTCCAAGAAAGCAGCTACTTTGTTTTGTCCACCAGAATCCTGCCAAACACAGCAAACAGAAGCCTCAGTAAACATCTTTTGACACTGAGATAGATGACAGAAAGGCAGTATCAAAAACCAAGAGCTGGTCAGAGGCAAACCAAAACCCAGTTCCTTTGAATCATAGCCCAATGCTGTTTCTACTGCATTGCCAACCTATCACCAAACCTATCACTGACTTGCTCAAAACCTCTGTTCAACACATCCTCTTCATCTCTACTGCCAAGTTAAGTCCTTGTTATGACAAACTTCAACTATTCCAATTGCTTTTCATTTAGTATTCATCCCTCCAGCCGTTCTTCTCTGAGAAATATCTAGTAATGATGTCAAAATAATAGTCTCCAAACACCACTTCTCTTGCTGGATCTTCGGTGCCTAACTCCTTGATTTAACTTGCAAAACCCATCATAATCTCCAGAAAACATTTGGCCCTCTGCATCCACAGGTTCCAAATCCGTTTATACAGAGGGCAAAGTGACTATGCCATTTTACAAAGCAGACTTAAACATCGAGGTGGGGTCCTGGAAGCAATCCCCCACAAATACCAAGGAATGACTTTATTTCCTTGGTTTGTCTGCTTACTATCATTTCCACCCATATCAAGTACACTGTCTCCTTTACCCACAACTCTTTCTCATTTCTCCTGACAATTAAGTACTGTCTGCCCACTGAAGGCAGGCAAGCAGAAGCACACACACATGCAAACTAGGGAAAGGCCACTGTTCATCTTAGTAGCACCAGTCTATCTTCTTTCAGTCTGTAAAGCGCCTGTATTCCACAGAAGCCAAGTTTTATAAACCACAGACGTCATTTCTCTTAAAACGAAGTCTTACCCGACAACTCCTGTCCAGTTTTTCTCTTCAAGCCCCTACTAACCAACTCAGCTTTTTGTACTGTTCACCAATGCTCAAATCAGGTACCTTAGAATGTTAAAAGTGCAAAAGAAAAATCTCAGAATTCATTTAATGTAGTAGTAACTACTGGAACACACAAAAGAATATTCCAAACTTAGCAAACTTCCAAGGTAAGTGGCTTAGGCACTTTTTTTTAAAGCTTCATGAATGAGTAATTTCAATATTCATTCCTCATTGAGTGAATCCAGTCAACCTCATTTTTTAGATAAGAAAACTGACAAAGAAAAGGTAAAGAAACTTGCCTAAGGCCACCTGTCAGCCTCCACGTAGCACAGGGTAGTGCTGAAGAGCACAGGCTCAGATTCAAAGGCTACTTAAATTCTAGTTCATTGCTTACGGATAATTTTGGCAAGTTGGTTAATTTTTCTGTGCCTTTCTTAGTCTCTTTAAAATGTGGTGACTATCTCAAAAAGAGTTTAATAAAGTCAAAATGAGTTAGTGCGGATAAAGCACTTAGAACAAAAATAAGTACCCAAAAAGGTTCACTGTTAATACAGGAAGGAAAGGATTACAATCAAGCTCTAACTTGGTTTCATGCCATTTTCACTATACCAGTACCTTTGTATACTTTGACATCAACTTGTATACTCCTCAGGGCAGAGCTCAAGTCTCCTGCTTCTTCAGCAACCCCCACCACATCCAATATATTGTTGGCAACCAAATAATATTTTGAACAAACATATGGATTCCTGTTTCTGAACTCTGATACCTCAGCCTAGGATCCAACTTCTGCCAAAGTATCCAGACTGAGTGAATAATAAGAACAGGGCTTACTAAGAGCAAAGCACTGTTTTAAGCACTTTACACATTTTCTCCTGTTACTGATTTCAAATACTCCATAATAAGAAATACAAAATAAACTTAGTATTTATGAGCTATGTCAATGCTACAAAACATTTTCTAACTAAGTGTTACTTTTACAAAAAATATAAAATAATTTTTAACTGAGTCATTACAAAAATGAAGTCCTAAAAATAAAATCAAATTTTCTTTCAAAAAACTCAGCATTTATGAAACAAATGTATACCAAAGGACTGACATACCGCAAATACTCAAAAGCAATTTTCATTCCCTTGAGACATGTACAATTTTATTTTCTTAAACTACTTAAAATACAGCCTTGAAAACAAAACAGGTGAACTACACCTGGCACTGAAGTACCATCTGCAACATGTACAGGTTTCCAACAAAAGGTATTGAGTTTCTCACTAACGTATTTCAAATATACAAATGTTTCTACATAAAGATGACTTGAGAGAATAATAAAGCACTTAAATTTTTAGTAAACTTATCTCTTTCCTTTCATTAAAAAGCACTAGACTATTAGGTATACATGCAGATTCATTTCTCTATTCAGATTGTTGAGAAAGTGAAAGATACTTTAAAGAGTACATGAACAGTTGAAAAATGAAATAACCAACATCCAAAGGTAAGTTTGGTGCTGACATCTTTTGTTTTTTTCAGTGTCTGCCAAGACATTTTTTACTGTCTACTACTTGCATCTATTCCAATACATCCTCGGATGTTTAATAATCTAAAGAGGCTACTATGAAATACATCCACTTCTTTAAAAAATAATTCCAAAGGATATTATAAGTAAATTATTTATCATTTTTTTACTGAAAACACGTGTTCAGCTTTTACACAAAGACATCATACACCTTCTTTCACAGACTTTTTCCTATTTAGGCAATCTGGTTTCATCTCATTTGTCTGAAGGGATCTGACACTGTTTTTAACAACCCAAGACCTCTTTTAAGTACCAGACATTTTCTATGGAATGTATATCCCAGACTAAAAATAAACTTTCTTCCCAAACTTTTTCACATAAAGTTCCATAAGAAAGTATTTAATTTTTTCTACTGAGATATAACTGACATATAACATTATATTGGTTTCAGGTGTACAATATGATTCAATATTAGTATTTATTGCAATACGATCGCCACAAAAGTTTAGCTGACATCCATCATCACTAGTACAAATGCTTTTTCTTGTGATGAGAATTTTTAAGATCTACTCTCTCAGCAACTTTCAAACATACAATACATTATCATTACGTACACTCGCCATGCTGAACATTTCATTCCCAGAACAAGACAGACTTTTTTTTAAAGTCATCAATGATTTGGAGAAGAAGGGTTATTTTATTATTTTACTTATTTTGAATAGTATTTGATTCAGAAAAGCAGATTTACAGTCTTTAAAGAGTTATAGAAACAAAACATAGGGAAAAAAATCTCCAGATTAAAGACAGAGTAGGGATTTTTCAAGGAAAAATTTTTCCCCAAGGAAATTTCTAATCATTATCTTTAAAGGGGGGGGGGGGGGGGAACTGCTTATACAAATATAAGCAAAAAAAAAATCAAGTTTCTTATTTTTCTGCTCACTTATGCATATTAACAAATGAGCAAGAAACCAGCAAAACTGTCAGAGAAAACGCAAAATAAAGGGTACAGAGACAAAATTACAAACCAAGCAATAAACCTCTTAAATCAATGAAAACTAGGTGACATACCCTCAGAAAAATTACTATTAATACTAAGGCCAAAAAGGCCAACAAAACAGACTACTCTGAATTAGGTTATCTATCAACTCTCCCCTACTGTGACTGCCACTTCACCATTCTCAAAACATTTTATGGATGAGAACTGAAGCTCACAGAGCTAACCTGTCCCAGGACACACAGCTAGAGATAGACCATATCTATTATAGAATACAAAGTCTTCCTTTTAAACTATTTTTTGTAACTATCTGTCAAATGTATGAGAATCGTTTAAATGTCAGGCTCCTCTCTTATTAGCTCTAAATATGAGCGCCTCCAAATGATCCTTTTCGGTGCAAAAAGAAAAAAAATTGACTTTTTTAGTCTTAAATAAATTAAACCACTCTGGTGGGAGATGCTGATAATGGAAGAAATTCTGCATGTGGTGGAGACAGAGATCAAGTATTAAAGGTAATCTCTGTACCTTCTGCTCAATCTTGCTATGAACCTAAAAATGCTCTAAAAAAAAGTTAACTTTTAATTTATTTAGCTTTACCAAGATTAATATAAGGATTCACACTCCATCTAAAGGTCAGCCAGTCATAACAGCAGAGACTATACAGTCTGAAAGTGAAGGAAAGAATGAAAATTCCACAAACAGTAAACCATAAAATATATTTTACTTCCAGCATATTGTGATGTAATGTCATTTACATGTGCCCAATGAAGCAGATTCGGGGATTAACTTATTTAGTTTTAACTAAACTGACTCTCACAACATGGAGAAGTGGCTCTGAAAAAAATTCCCACAAAGATAATAGTAAGGCAAGCATAAGCCAACAACAAAATCGCAGGGCCAAGTACAAGCTATTTTTCATCCCCATTATGATGCAAAATAATCTAGTCAGTCAATTACACAACTCTCACCAAATTATTACTTTTTAAATAAGAACAAAAAGGTCTGTTAACAAAGTATTAAGATTATTTTCCTTCTCACCTTTCTTAACCACCTATTTTGTGTCACTTATTACGTACACTATTAGTATATAAATATACTAATGCCATATTTGCACATGTATAAATCTTATAAACAATTAAGTACATAATAAAGCTATACACACAATGTTTTTCTGATGAGTTCAGTTCAGTCGCTCAGTCGTGTCCGACTCTTTGTGATCCCATGAATCGCAGCACGCCAGGCCTCCCTGTCCATCACCAACTCCCGGAGTCCACCCAAACCCATGTCCATTGAGTCGGTGATGCCATCCAACCATCTCATCCTCTGTCGTCCCCTTCTCCTGCCCTCAATCTTTCCCAGCATCAGAGTCTTTTCAAATGGGTCAGCTCTTCGCATGAGGTGGCCAAAGTACTGGAGTTTCAGCCTCAACATCAGTCCTTCCAATGAACACCCAGGGCTGATCTCCTTCAGAATGGACTGGTTGGATCTCCTTGCAGTCCAAGGAACTCTCAAGAGTCTTCTCCAACACCACAGTTCAAAAGCATCAATTCTTAGCTGCTCAGCTTTCTTCACAGTCCAACTCTCACATCCATACATGACCACAGGAAAAACCACAGCCTTGACTAGACAGACCTTTGTCGACAAAGTAATGCCTCTGCTTTTGAATATGCTGTCTAGGTTGGTCATCACTTTCCTTCTAAGGAGTAAGCATCTTTTAATTTCTGATGAGGGGAGGACACAAAAAAATCTGAATATCTACCACTTAAGGCAAGTGTTTTTTTTTTTTTTTTTTCCTTTTTTGAATGGCGATCAACAGAACGCAAGCAGACCCAAGAAGCTGAAAAAGTCAAGAAGTAGATTCTTCCCCTTAGAGTCTCAAGGAACCAGGCCTGCTGACACCTTGACTTTAGCCCAGTTAAGACTTATTTTGGACTTTTGACCCACAAAACTGATAATAAATGTATGTTGTTTTTAAGTCACTAAACTTTTGGTAACTTGTTACAGGGGCAATAGGAAACTAACACAGAGGATTCCTGGGACTTGGGGCTTTTACTGCTAAAACCAGGTTAAGTTGGTTACCCTATTTTCAGGTTTTCAATGCCAGTAACAACATCTGGTACATAATGAGCATAATGAGCAAAAAACCTTTGTTGAATGAGTTTATGGTGAAATATATAGATAATGTACCCTTACTATGTTACAAAGATCTATCATATATATTCTCTCTCATATTATCATCCTAACAACCCTGTGGGCTGTGAACGAATTAGTTTTCCCACTTTTAGGATATAAGAAATAAGATTCAAAGACACCACAAAACATGTCCAAGGACACAGATCTATTAAGTGATGGAGCCATAACTACAATATAGGCTTTCTGGCCCATAGTCAAAGGATTACAGCAATCAAGGATCCTATGAATCAGGCAGCCTAGGTTCAAATCCAAGCTCCAGAACTTAATAGTTGCTTTGCCTTAGCCAAGTTACTTCTCTATTTCCTCAACTATAAAATGTAAAATTAATTTATCAATAATACACATAGGGTGGTTGTGAAGATTAAAGGTGCTGAAGATTAAAAGCGCTAAAATGTACAAAGTATACACCACAGGTTTGACAAAGAGGCAGCTGACAATAAATAATAGCTATCATAATTATTCTTGATGTTATAGTACATTTATGCCTAAAATACTCTGTGCTACTTGATAATCACACAAAAGTATGAAAAAAGGAAAAAAATAGCAACCAGAATGAATAATAAAGATTGGATGGGTCTTCTGTGAAAGTAATCTAAGGTTAGAACGCCAGGCTGGAAAGACAAAAGGAGAGAGGAGACATAATCAAGATCTGTAAATATGTGACAATATAAATAAGGTGGTTATAAAATGCAGTAATATTGGTAGGAGGAGGAGGCTGGAAATTTAGAAACTAGAGTGTTGTAGTATAAACATATAGCACTCAAAAATCTACAAAATGATACAACTTAAAAAAGAAAAGAATCACAAAATCTTGCAACACTTTATGAATGACAAAGACAAAAATGACTGTTTAGCAAAACCTGCTGAACCCTACAATGGCATCAAGCTAAGGGAGAATGGAGATGTTGAGAAATGACCTAACAGACCAGACTGTAGCAAGGACCAGATCGCCAGGTGAGTCAGTGACTTAATTTCATTATTCCAATTTCCCAAGGAAGAAAAGTCTCTTTACCAATCACACCATACACCACTCCTCTTCCTGATCTCATCATGACCCTTCCAAAAAATTCTCAAGCCTTAATATTCTACTTTAATGCCTTCCCAACCGCTTCAGTAAAGAGCAATTAAAATCTCTCTGAATTTGGCAGTGCAAACAAATCTCAAAACAAACTAACTCAGTTGTTTCTTAAACAAAAGCTTCTTAAATTTTGCACTACTTAAACCCTCAATATCCACTTTTCATTGTGAAAGTCAACAAACTTTACAGAACTTTATGACTATTGTTTTCAATAGGCCAACTGATTTCTTTTCCCCTAACAAGTCATGGCATCATCGACTCAATGGACATGAGTCTGAGCAAATTCCAGGAGACAGTGAAGGACAGAAGCCTGATGTGCTGGCAGTCTATGGGGTCGCAAAGAATTGAACATGACTGACCAAATGAACAACAAGTCATGAGCTCATTACTATTTCTAATGAATCAAGATGAGAAACCATATTGAGATTAGCTTAAGCAAAAGATAGCCAGAAATTAAACAAAATAATAGAAGCAAGTTATTATAAATTCACAAATGATTTTTAAAACTACACTAAAATGCTTGATTTCACTGCCACCAATCAATTTTTTTTCAATTCCATTTAAGGGTAGAAACTTGCAACTGGTAGATAAGTTAGTCCTGAAGACCACTGAATAGTTAGTATAAACAACACTATTTTATGATAATTATCAACTTGCTGAGACTAGATCTTAACTATTCCCACCACAAGAAGAAATGGCTATGTAATATGATAGAGGTGCTTAACTATTTCAACAATGGTAATCATATTACAATATGTAAATGTATCAAATCAATATGTTCTACAACTGAAATTTACACAATGTTATATGTCAGGTATATTTCAACTTAAAAAAGAAAAAAATCAGAGATCCTGGTGTGTTTTAAATGTGAATGAAAAGTGTAACCTCTTTGCCCTAAACCATTTCACAAAGTAAAGAAGAATAACAACATGGTCTAAAGATGGGCAAGATCAGGGAGAAAGAGAAAAAACACATAACCTACAACTAAACAGCCAAAAGAAAGAAGTGGTTATGAATACAAGGTTTCCCTCTCTCACGTAAAAATTTAAATTTAAAATGAGTGAGTGTACTCACTTCCTAAAAGCACTTTTTGTACCCAACGTGATGCTGATAAGTATTAAGATGAGATAACACTGGTCTTGCTAAAGGGTTGAGAGTAAATGTCAAAAAGGTCAAATTTCTTGTTCTCTAAAACGTCTATCAACCTACCACTCAAAATTCTTCAGCCAGGCAAGTGTCTTCTTTTCTTATTTATCTATTATTTTCTGGTACAACTTCAGTGTCTTTGGAATCCGTTAGACACCCCACATTAATGAAAAACAGCTGTTGGTGTTTTGCGGAAATAAGCTAAACAAGAAACTTAGTTTACCTAGATTTTAATGTAACAGCAAATCACTTTGACTGAAGAAGCATCTGTTGAATCAGCAAACATCACACAACTTTGAAGAAATCCCCTCGGAGTACAGAAGGGATTTTTCAAGTGCAATGGTAACGATCCTTTGACTGATAAGCTAGCTTTCTCTGCTCCTCCCCAAAAACCCAAATGTGCCAGGGATTAACAGAAACTCCATACAGAAACTTACAGACAAAGCACTCTTCCCGCCTTCAAAATGCAGGGCTTATCCTTCTATTACTAAGGGACATTATCCGAGGCACACGATCAGAAACACCCGTGCACACTACACCTAAGACACACTCAGCTACTGAACAGCTTATCATCTACTCCTTGAAAAAGGGCTTCATAACGCCCCCCAAAGTTTCCAAGAACAGCAACCCCAAAAGTATCCGAGGCAAAGACCAGGAGAGAAAAGGGCCAGGAGAACTACTGTTCGTACATTACTCACCTTCCCAAGTCACGTTGTTAAAATCGCCTATCGGGAACACGCCACATCCGACACGCTTTCTGCCCTTCGCACACCATGAAAACAAGTGGCTGGTACTAAGCCCGAACAACTTAGCCAGTCTCTATCTGAACACTACCCAAACACCCCTCCATCGCCAAGGGCCAGGGTAATTGGGTACAAAGGCACCTGGGCGCTTCCTCTGCCACTTAAGACTCTGTAAATGCCAAAATGCACCATGAAAACCTCCACACACAGTGCTGCCAGGCCAGTCCGCCGGGAAGTCACGGAATAATGTGTTTGTTGCCTCATAGGCGCCTCGGAGACCCGCACCCCAAAAGCCAGGATAATTTGGGGGTGTGACTCGGGCTTTCCCTGCCCCGTCTCCCCTCAAGGGAAAGTCCCGTGTGGTCGCGGCTACTCACCAGACCAGGGAACACAGAGAGAGACAGGAGACCAGGGCCAAGGCCCGCCGGTACTTCTTCATCTTCTCCTCCTTCTTCCCCCTGCCAGAAGGCGGCACATCCTCCCTGCAGCTGCCACTGCCGAGGCCAAGATGGAGGAGCCGGAGCAGGAGAGTGAGGATGAGACCGAGAGTCCGAAGGGCTGCGGCGCTGGAGGACAGGCTCCTGAGCGGCTCGCGCGCTGGCTGCCCTCTCCCAGGGGCCCACGGCGGCGCCGACCCGGGCGCTTCACGGGACGACTCCGGGAACCGCCGCTTCCGCCGCGGCCGCCGGCTCGTCCGCGCCCGCCTTCTCCAGCCGCCACCTCCGCTGCCGCCCCATATCACCCCCGCCCGCCCCGGCTCTCGCTCCGTGCTGCCGGCGACCAACGGCCGCTGCGCACTCGCCTCTCAACAGCCAATCGCCAGCGGAGCCGCGACACCTCACACACCGCTGAGCTGGAAGGAGACGCGTCACCCACGTCCCGCGGCGCTCTCACCCCCACCAGCCTCCGCGCGGGCCACGCCCCCTCCGACGTCTCTGGCGGCTGACGCCGAAGGAGGAGGCCACAAAGCGGGAGAGCCGAGGTGGCCACCGCCCCGCCCACCTCAAGTCCCGCCCACTTCAGGAAGTCCTAGAGCACCCTTGTGACCCTCAGCCTCTTACCTACGCTGGTCCGCCCTCTTGCTCGGGGCGCGCGTAGTCCGCGCAAAGGCCCTTGGGAGTTATAGTTTTCTCTCCCTATAGAAACCTCCCTATAGAACCCTCGTTTCTCTGTCCCTGTCCCTGTCCCTCTTAGTATCACTGTTTTAAGAGGTCTGTGGTTTCGCTTCTTACCGAAAGACTGACAAGCTTTGGAAGTGTTACATGCAGTTTTCCTTTTTTGACCGCAGTTTGTGGAAAGGCCTAGAATGACGGTGGGGGGGAGGTGGGTGGGAAGCTATACTAATAAAATTTTAAAGGCGTTTTCCCTGTCAGTGGGCCGGGCCCATCGAACTAGATGCTGATTGGCTGGCGGGAAGGGGGTGTGCCAAGATTTCCTCTAACCTGATTGGTTGGAGTGGGACGACTTTCTCATCTTTTCCGCCTCAGGGAGAATTTCGCAGCCGGCCGGATTCCTCTGTTGGAATTGGCTCGATTCGTCTCTATTCTTTTGGATTCGTGCTTTGGGTTCGCTGTGGTGGGGTCAGAAAGGAAAACTGCGGCTCCTGCTGGGACTTTCAAGTTCTGGGGTTCACCGAAATCGGGGGAATTGGTCGCCTTCGCACGTCTTTCGTTACCGTCTGAGACCAAAAAATGACCGCTTCTCAATCTGTAAAATGAGCAATGTACCCACCCGAGATTTTTATGCCCCTGAGGCTTCTAAAAATCTCTCAGAAGCTAGTTTAGGGACCGTCTGCCTGAAAGTCCGCAATTCTTCTATCCCTGGTGATACATTTGTTTCAGACTCTTGACACTACCAGGGAAGTTAGTCGCTACCGAGTCGCTTATTTTCTTTTATAAAATAAGAAATATAAGTCAATGGTGTTTCCCCCCCCCCTTTTTTTTTTGGCTATCAGAAACTCGGAACTACCTTCTCCAGAAAGCATCCAGACGATGGGAGAATGGAGACCAACTGTCCGATTGTCCAGTGGTCAAAGCAAAAGTATGAGGCACTTACTGCTTATGTGATTGAAGGAAAAAAGACTCCGTAAAATGTCCATCTAATCTTGAGCCATGTAATTCCTTGTAAACCTTCTAGGTTGAATTGTTTGTTAATTATATTCCCAGGAAACTGAATGTTTTGACTCATTCTAAAATTCTTGGTATAAGTCAACTGGATATTTAAAAAAATTCTACAAAGCATGATTTGGTTTTAGAGGAATTCATCCTAAACTAATTTTTCTTGCAAAATGTAGAATGATCTGTTCATGGCCCTTTTGGTGTATGACAATAAAGGCTCTTTATCTCTCTCGTTGCAGTAGGCAAGCACTTAACTAGCCCAAGAACAATATCAAATGATTAATATGTAAATTTAAAGGAAGGGGGAGCCTGGTGGGCTGCTGTCTCTGGGGTCGCACAGAGTTGGACACGAAGTGACTTAGCAGTAGCAGTAGGGACAAAAGAAGTATGGGGATTATTTTACATTCTTTACCATGTTGGGCACCCTCTTCCTTTCACTCCAGGAACTAGGTTATTCAGGACAAAGAACAGGTGCTCCTGAGCTGCTTCTCCATAGATCACAGCCAACAAAGTTCTGTTAGAATACATACTCATCTCAAGCCTGACAAGTTATCAGGTGCCTCTCTTGTATCCTGTCCTTCTCACTCCAAACCCACAAGTCCACATACAACTAGTAGATAGAATTTTTCTTCCTTTTTTTCCTCCCTCCCTTCTTTCCTTTCTTTCTTCGTTTTTCTTACAGTTGAGGTTTTAGAGTGACCGCTGTGGTAGGGTTGTCATTCCCTTATTATTAATGAATCATTGGCTACTATTGTTTCAAGCAATAAATATCCTTTTCTCTTTTTGCTAGTTTCATGTCCATAGCTTCATGTTAAGGTTTAATCTTCAGTCCCTTTAGCTTTTCATTTTTCTCTAGGATTTTTCATACTTTCAGTTCTCAGCTATACAATTGACTCCCAGATCAACTCTAGATCCCAGCCTCTCTTCAAGTAGTGGCTGGACATAACACTTATTCTACCATCACTACATAAAATAGAACTTGCTCCTGCATAAATTCAATTTCCCCATAAATTAAGTTCTTCACTTGAGTTTCTATTTGCATTAATTCCTATTTGTTTTGAGGCCTCAGATAGGATAAGAGAAGTTCCGTGGAGCTGACCTTTGAAAAACTAGATGTTCTTCTACATGGTTGTTAAATATGAGAAAAAATAATGGAATAAATTTTGTTCTAGCACAATAAATGTGATAAAATAAGTATCATATAAAATAAATTGAGTATAGATAACTGCCCTCATACTTAAATATATACCACATGCCAGAAAATGGCAAGAAAAATGTGTATTTAATCTTAGTGCAAGCTAACTAACCACCATCTACCACCTCTTAACTGTACTACAGTGATTGTCAACCAGCAGCAACTGTTTCCCTTGAGGGTAAATTGGCAAGTCTAAAAACGTTTTTGGTTATCACAACTGAGGAAGTGCTACGTCTAATGGGTAGAGACCAGGGATGCTACATCCTACAATGCAGAAGACAGCCTTACACAACAAAAAATGATTTGGCCTGAAAAGTCAAAAATGCCTAGCTTGGGAAACCCTCCTATAACAGAATCACCCAATTCTATAAAATCTATGAAGCATTGACTACACACATGTAACTTATGTGCCTTGCAGATCCTTGGATTATTTAGGGAGTCACCAAGGACAAGACACATGGTGAACAGGAGTTCTCCTGTTCTTAAAAGGTTAAAGACATAGAAACACTGGACAGGTTAAGTCCCTGCCAGGATAAAAATCAGATACTCTGTTTGCTCATGGTGAAAAAAAAAACAAGCAGATCTCAGATAAGAAGTCAACCCCTCTGGCCAGCTCCTTTGTACTTTGTCTCATATATAAATCACACTTTAAAAGCCCCAGAGAAGACATATTTGTTCAAGTTGGTGGTATTTGGTGAGCAAGCTTCGACATATTTTGAATATGTTGAAAATTTATCTGCCCTTTTCAATATTATAAAATACTGAGACACTGTGTATTACAGAGGAACGGCTGAGGCTCAATGAAATTAGATGCTTCCAGAGTAAAATTAGTTAGGACAAAAATCAGTGAAAGCCCAGAGAACTGAGAAAAGACTAATATAGAGACAAGGAAAGGGACTAAACCAGATGGGAAGAAGGGTGAATGTGGTGATCAGCACTTAAAAATATTATCTACATATAGATACAGTAGAGATAGAGATTTATTATTATTTGTCTTTACTCCATTTGCTGCTGTTTCTTTGAGTGTGTATAGATATGTGCATAGAATAGGACGTGCCTGTTTTATTTAGCCACTCCTTGTTTGAGGAGGGCTTCCCCGATGGCTCAGCAAATAAAGGATCTGCCTGCAATACAGGAAACATAGGTGGGGGGCGGGGGGGGGGGGGGGCGGGTTTGATCCCTGGTTTGGGAAGATTCCCCTGGAGAAGGAAACGGCAACCAACTCCAGTATTCTTGCCTGGAGAATCCCATGGACAGAAGAGCCTGAGGGGCTACAGTCCAAAGGATCACAAAGAATCAGATAGGACTGACCAACTAAAATTGCTTGCTTGCCTGAGGAGAGCCTAAACTACTTTACCAAATCTACCTTAGAGCTCTGATGATGTAGCTACTTGAGGAACTAAAGGTAGAATTCAGAAAGAGATAAGAAAAACTTGGTTCTCTAGGACAGCCTGAGAACTCAGTTTCTTAACAGAAGAATCACAAACTGCAACGTCAGTCTGTTTAGTTCTGTTTATATTGCAAATAACAAAAGATTTCCCCTTAAAATCTTTGCACTTTATGACCACCAGTTTAGTCTTCTATCACTGGTTAACCATGCTAAAACATGGTTTCTCAACTGGGTACATTGGCTTTTCAATGTCTACTTTGAAAATACATGAGTTTAGCAGTAATGAAATCAGCCAGAGAAAGGATGACTCAGGAAGTGGGTGATGGAGAGGGAGAAATCTAAGAGGACTTCTGAGAAGGCATGTGGTCGTGACATGAATAGAAAAGTCAGGAGTTGCAGGTTTGTAACGAAGATTAGTTTGATTTTAGAAGTGTAGTATTGAGCTTTAGGTTCTGGTGGAAGCATCTGGCAAGTATTTACAAATATATATTTCCCAAAAGGGAGTGAAACAAAGCAATTGATGATGACGTGTTAAGAGTTCTAACTGTTATGTCCTTCAGGGTGCTAATAGTTTAGTTGTGTCTGACTCTTTGCAACCCCAAGGACTGTAGCTCACCAGTCTTCTCAGTTCTCAGTTCATAAGATTCTCCAGGCAAGAATACTGGAGTGGGTTACCATTCCCTTCTCACCAGGAGGTCTTCCCCACCCAGGGATCGAGCCTAGGTCTCCAGAATTGCAGGCAGATTCTTAACTATCTGAGCCACCAGGGAAGTCCATGGCCCCCAGTCCCTCCTGTATAATGCTCTCAGGTGAAGTTTCCTAAAACATTACCTCCTTCACATCCTTTTTTTCTGGATGAAGTAGGAAAGGATAGCTTTATTGTTTTGCCAGGCAAAGGGGGCCACAACGGGCTCATGTCCTCAAAACTGTGGGTCCTAACTTATGGAAAAGAGTGAAAAGTTTTATATCAATTGTCCAAAGAGGGCAGGATCAGCTCGTGGACATTCTTCTGATGTGTTAGCGGTGAGCTAAGTGGAAACAGTGTCAGACTTTATTTTTGGGGGCTCCAAAATCACTGTAGATGGTGATTGCAGCCATGAAATTAAAAGACGCTTACTCCTTGGAAGGAAAGTGATGACCAACCTAGACAGCATATTAAAAAGCAGAGACATTACTTTGCCAACAAAGGTCCGTCTAGTCAAGGCTATGGTTTTTCCAGCGGTCATGTATGGATGTGAGAGTTGGACTGTGAAGAAAGCTGAGCAGCGAAGAATTGATGCTTTTGAACTGTGGTGTTGGAGAAGACTCTTGAGAGTCCCTTGGACTGCAAGGAGATCCAACCAGTCCATTCTGAAGGAGATCAGCCCTGGGATTTCTTTGGAAGGAATGATGCTAAAGCTGAAACTCCAGTACTTTGGCCGCCTCAGGCGAAGAATTGACTCATTGGAAAAGACTCTGATGCTGGGAGAGATTGGGGGCAGGAGGAGAAGGAGACGACAGAGGATGAGATGGCTGGATGGCATCACTGACTCGATGGACGTGAATTTGAGTGAACTCCGGGAGTTGATGATGGACAGGGAGGCCTGGCATGCTGCAATTCATGGGGTCGCAAAGAGTCAGACACGACTGAGTGACTGATCTGAACTAAACTGAAGTAGGAGTCAGCATCATCGACCTTCAGGTCAAACTGGTCTGGGGTCTACATGCTTGTGGGCCGCCCACCATCATTAATTGTTAACTTCTTCCATCTAGAAGGTGTTTCAGTGTCTACAATACAAGTCAAAGATATTGTTGTGTGTATCCTTTTATGGGGAAATAGGACCTTGCCCAACACTGCTCTTAACAGTTTGTCCTACCTGATCTCCCTTCCGTAATTAACAACTACTTGTTTGACTCTGCCCATTGGAATTCAGGGAAGTTCATGGGGGTTGAATGAAGGCTATTTACTATAATCAAAGAAATGGGGGACACAGAAAGGCCTTGTACCCAGGGGCCCCACAGAGCCCTGCATGATATCATTACCACATGCTGGGGCTGTGCTAAGTGTTTTCACATATTAATTAATTTAATCCTTGTGACACCATGTGATAGGCACCAGCCTTGTCCCCATTGTACAGATAAAGAAACTGAGGCATGAGCACACTAAGTAACTTCCTCAAGGTCACCCAAGCATCAAAGTTCGGACGTGAACCTAGGATGTAATGAGTCCTAATGGTGCCCACGTCCTATGGGAGGAACACAGCACTGCTTTCTCAAGACCTGTGGGTGGCAGTACTGGCAGCCACGGGGGGGATGGTACTGTCCATGTGGCCACCTGCCACTGGCCAGGCACATCTGAGGCCCAGAGTGCCAGCCCTCGGGACAGCGAGGAACCTCCCATAGAGGACAAGATGCCGGGAAGAAGATGCATAGATTGAGGGGTGTGAAGGGTGCTGATGGGTGGATGTCTTGGGTGGGCAAGGGTCAGGGCAGGTCTCCCCAGGAGGAAACATCTGGGTGGAGATCTGTAGCTACCCAGGGATTCAGGGAAGGAGTATTCCAGGCCAAGGAAAGAGCTCATGCAAACACAAACATCTTTGCCCATCACATCCTTTCTTTGGAAAGGAAAAAAAAAAAAGAAAAAGGAAAGAAAATCCCCAATAGCATTTAAATATTTGTTGAATAAATTACTGCTTTTAAAGTTTCTCAGGATCCAACTCAGCTGACAGTATAAGACATATCCTCCACTGTTTCCTTTCAGGACTCAACCGTCTCACAGACCATGCTGCTTGCCAAGTTCTGAAACCCCTGTGTTCTCACTTCTCCTAATGTCTATCTCCCCAAGCAGTGTATCAATTCCTTATGCAAAGAGGTCATGTGTTATATATGTAAAACATGATGTTTTGTTTTTTTTACAGGAGCCAAAAAAATGATTTTTTACTTAGTTACTATTTCATTTGTCTAATCATACCAAATTACAATCTGCCCAATATTTTCAATTTCTAGGAATAGCAAACCCCTAAGTTTTAGCAACTGACTAGAGATACTAGCCAACTATCTCTTCCACTACAAGTAGCCAAATTAGCTTTTTAGCATAATACTGTTTGACGTGTATGTGACTAAACTTTTCTGGGTTTAAATTATCCTTGAGTAATCTGGAGAAATAATGTGTTCAACAAATATTTATTGAGCTTTTTTTATATGAAAGGTGCTGCAGTAGATTATTTGTCTCCAGGAAATTCAGTGTTCTTGTAGTTTCTTAATCTTCTTCCAGACTGCACCCTTTTGGCAGGCTCATGATACACATGAGTCCCTTCTCAGAGTGTTTTCAGGCAGATTCTTCACTGTCTGAATCACCAGGGAAGCCTTCAGAGTATTTGTAAGGGAATAAAATAAAATAATAGATTACAAAGGAAACCAATTAAACTGAAATACAGTTGTGAAACTATTTCAAAGCAAATTTGTGATTAGTAATTGAGTCTACCTGCCAAGAAGGAGGCGCAGGAGGTGTGGGTTCTATCCTTGGATTAGGAAGATCCCTTGGAAAAGTAAATGTCAACCCATTCCAGTATTCTTACCTGAAAACTCCCATGGACAGAGGAATCTGGCTGGCTACCGTCCATGGGGTCACAAGAGTTGGACACGACTTAGTGACTAAACCACCATTGCTAGTGGTGATTTTCAATCATCAAAAGAGTGATGAGTTTAAAATGTATTTTAAGATACCTACAATATATGGCACCCCACTCCAGTACTCTTGCCTGGAAAATCCCATGGATGGAGGAGCCTGGTAGGCTGCAGTCCATGGGGTCACTAAGAGTCGGACATGACTGAGCGACTTCACTTTCACTTTTCACTTTCATGCATTGGAGAAGGAAATGGCAACCCACTCCAGTGTTCCTGCCTGGAGAATCCCAGGGACGGGGAGCCCGGTGGGCTGCGTCTATGGGGTCGCACAGAGTCGGACACGACTGAAGCGACTTAGCAGCAGCAGGAGCACAATATGTATCATGTGACATGGAGACTTCTATTAGTGACAAATTTCTGAGATTAGTTACCTCCATTTGTAATAAGAGAGAATTCTAAATTTCAGTAAAAGTTTAGTGAAAGTAAAGACATAATTATTTTTTGTCCAAGTTCATGGACCAGTGAATTTATATTTGGATTCTAAGTCAAGAATCCCTGCAGTAGGGCGTTATTTTTTAAATTGTGAGTTACAACTCATTAGAGGGTCAAGTAATCAATTTTCAGGGACATAAGTAGAACTTTTTAAAAAGCAAAAGGTAATAATTTATAAAATATCAGTGTCTCAGTAAGGGGTAATATTATCTCAGTTACTCCTGTTTCAGTGATATAAATGTCATATATATATGCACATGTATGCATGTTGTATATTTGTGTGTGTTCTGTTATATGTGTATATGCATATTGAGTTGCAGTATAAAACATATGTCTTAATGTGGGCTGCAGTAAAAATCAAGTGAAAGCCATTGCAGTAGGGGAAATAAGATACATAAGACATGGAATAAATGCAACAAACAATACAAATCATATGTGTCACAAGATTTTAGAGGAAAAAGAAATTTTTTTCTTTCAAGGAAATCATCAGGGAAGACCTGAAAATGTAGTAGATTTAAGGTAAGCTTTGAAAGATGAGTAGTATTTGAATAGATAGAGATGTGAGGAGAACCTATTTCAGGTATAGAGAACAGTAAACTCTATAATTTAATTAAAAACTACCTTAACAATTTTTACCACATACCTTATAATTTTGGTTTGCCTGACATTTATTTGGTACTCTGTGTTTGACATAATCAGTGATAGTGAGTTCTAAACAAAAAATAAAGAAACAGGTATTTGTTGAATATGTACATAAAATAATTCACATTAGATCATATGATGACTTTAAAGACTAAGTATTAGAGATGCTATCCCCTTTGATAGCCTTCAAGAACAAGAAACAAGACATGCAAGAACATTAAAATACCAAAAAGTGATGCCAAGTACAAAGTGATCACAGTGAGTTCAAGATCATTAAGTTGAGTAAAAATAATACAGTTGAACACACACAATTACCTTTACTCACAAAACTCCATAAAACAACAGGAAAGTTTTATTTGTTCTTTGTACATAAAGTCACAAGGATGGAGAGGTCAGGTGAGAGAATCAAAAGAGCAAAACTTTGAAGCTGAAAATTATATTGATAAGGAAACAACTTCCTAATGTGACCTTCCAAGGACAATTCTGGTTTACCCTTATTGATGGTACTGGCATAATTAATAATAGTGGGAAATTTTACTTTCAAATATGTTCTTGTTGGAACAATAAATAATAATCTTCAACATAGCAGACATGAAAAAAATGAACCCTAATTAGCAACAGGAAATGGCAAGAACTGACTCGATTGTGACACAGAATCCCCAGAAAGCCCATTCAGGAAACAATACACCAAGTACCATGGGAAGTAAGGTTGATGGTATGTGTGTTTGGTAGTGTGGTAGAAGAAAGGGGTTGCAAATTAAAAAATAGAGACCCTCCACTGCTCTACATGGCTAAATGAGTGCCCTTCCCCTACCACCAGCAAAAAAGAAAGAAAAAAAAAACTATAGATTTATTATCAGGGGAATATAAAGGTAAAGCTTGGATTTGGGAACATCCAGCATAGTTTAAGCAAGCTCCAGGAGTTGGTGATGGACAGAGAAGCCTGGCACGCTGCAGTACATGGGGTCACAGAGTCGGACACAACTGAGCAACTGAACTGAACTGAGCATAGTTTAAAGCAAAAGTATCATGCAAAAAAAAAAAAAGAAGAAGAAGAGTATTTTTTGTGACAATCAGTTGGAAAAACTTGAATAAGCACTGGTCATTAATTAATAAATTATTTTTTCTTAGATATGATAATACCATTATGTAGGAAATGTCCTCACATTAAGGAGACTTATGCTGAAATATTGAAGACTGAAATGTGGTGACGGCACCCTACTTTCAAAGATTCAAAGAGAGAGAACAAATAGGAGCAGCTGTTAACTTGAAGTGAGAAGAAATGAGACTATGAAGTGAGAAGAAATCTTAAATGAAAGAAAGAAATTGTAACATTGCCAGATATTGCCACCATAAAACAGGAGCAGGATACTAAAAAGAAGGAACCTGTCAACATCTTCCAAGAACTCTTAGCAAGTAAAGCTATGAAATTAAAAAAAAAAAAAAACTCTACAGAAAAAAATTGGAAGATAAAGTTGCGGAAATCATCTAGAAAGTAGACAAAAAGATAAAGGACTCATCCAGGAAGTCCAGACATGTATCTGAAATAGAAGAAGAGAGAAGACATAGATGAGATAATAAACAATTTTCAAGACGTTTTCCTAGAGTTCAGAGTTTCTGAATTGAAAGTTCCCTAGTCAAAGGGACCAGCATACTGGATAAACATGGCCAACGCTAAGGTGCCCCACTGTGAACTTTGAGAACAATGGAGGCAAAGAGAAGATCACAGAAGTTTTAGAGACAGGAGAGAAAAATAGACCATGCACAAAGAATCAGGAATTAATACTAGTTTCAGACTTGTCTACATTTACATGGAAAGCTGAAAGGCAATGGAGCAGCATGTTCAAAATACTGAAGGAAGGTTATTTCCAACCAAGGATTCTTTGTTCATTCAAGCCATCAATCAATCCCCAAGTGCCAGGAGGAATAAAGACATTTTGAGACAGGCAAGATCTCAACAAATTTACCTGTTGGGAATTTCTCATGAAAAGAGATTTTGCTCTACCAAAACAAGGGAGGAAACCAAAAAGAAGAAGACATTTGATACAGGAAACAGGAAATCCAGTACAGAGGAAAGAGGTGAAAGGGATCCCCAGGGTGATAGTGAAGAAAGAACCCAGCATGACAGCTGAGAACCAGACATAGGAAAGAGGCAGCCATGCAGACTGGTGCAGGTCAGCGGCCCTGAGAGAGATGTTGTCAAGAAGATGACATCTGTAGAACATCTACTGGATCTGAGTGATTTGGTGGAAACTTAGATGTTTATGAAATAAAGAGTTGAATTAGTGAGAAGCACTTAGAAAACTAAAACATAACAATTTAGAAAACAGCCATGCAGAAAGTTTCATCTGTGATTAACATTTATATGATCTTAATAACAAACAGTAAAATTAAATCCAAACAAAATTATAACTGCATGAGAAGGATGGGAGGATTGGAAAGATTATAGGTTTCTGGTAGGAGTCCTTGGTCAGGAAAAAGAAAAAAGAGCAAAATCCTCAGCTTGCATAACTGAATGTCAATCAATAATGCCTAAAACTTGGAAAAATAGAAACAAAAAATAACAATACAGTTTTTGGGATATGGAGGCAAATATGAAAATAGCTGACAATAAGTAGTAGAAGCAGTTGATTTTTGATCAGGAAGAAATAGGAGGTGAGCAGTAGGGAATTGATTTTTTCATAACTTTGTTACAACTGTTTGATTCTTATGTGCATGTAAACTTTGGATTTTTAAAAAATTAATATTTCTTTTCTTTTTTTTGGCTATGTTGCATGGTTTGTGGGATCTCAGTTCCCCGACCAAGGATTGAACCTGGGCCACAGCAATGAAAGCCTGGAATGCTGGCCACTAGGATCCAGCCTAGTTCCCATGAGGGTACTCCCCCAAATTAAGATATTTCATTATAATGTTTGTGATTTGTGGCAAAATAAATTCATGTTTTTCATGTATTCATATTCTTTTCCTTTTCCATTTGTCTGTACTGGATCTGTGGAACAAAGTAAACTACCTGCTATGATGTGTTGATTTCACAATTGTTCATTCAGTGCCTAGACTTAAAAATCTGAGTCAAATATAAGAAGATAATAAAAAGTGGAGGTGTGGAGCAAATGAACACTTTCCTATTGATTATTTTTCTCTTTTAGAATAGGAAAGCCAGTTATTAGAACTGTTCTGGCTACTCCTGCTTTAGAACCACCTATTTAGTGTTTAAAATGTAACTTTTTCCAAGGCCTAAAAATTTCTGCTTCCCTCTGTTATCTGTATCTATTTTTAAACCATCTTTCTACTTTTCCATGACGTGAAGCAACTACTTGGATAATTGAGGCATACTTACTTTGCCTCCTTGTTCAGTCATTATCCTGTTTTGAGGCCTAAACTGTGAAGATTGTTATATAGATCAAGTAATTTCACCTCTTCATTTTGCACAGGGAGATAATGGGATATTAAGGCATGTCAGTCAGTAAATCTTTAAAGGATCTGCATGAAACGATATTCAAGGTAAACTAGCATTGAAGAGCCTTTGCAGTTTCCTTCCACAAAACAACTTTCAATACGTGACCCTGAAATTACTCAAACCATTTAATTGAACTCATTGGGAAAGTCTGATAAGAAAGCATTATACATTCATCATTCCATATCGCCAAATAATTAATGAAGAGTAACAAGGATGCTTCTAGGGAAAGTTGTTGAGATTATTGCATTTATATAGAAACTTTTTGTAGATCGGCTGAAAAGCCACTTTATAAAGTGTGGCAGAATCCTGCTGTGCAATCCCTCCACTCTGTGAATGTTGTAGTGTGGATTATTATATTCTGACACACACTACAGTTAGTGGGTCCTTCACTGGAGGGATGGGAAGTATCTTATTCCACCTCTGTCACCGCCACAGCACGTAGCATGAGTCTTGGTACAAAGGAGCCACTGAATCAAGTCGACCTATGAGGAAGATACTGGGGATGCTGACAATGACTGATAAAGTGGGACACTTAAATTTATTGGGCATCTTTTATATTCAGAGTTAGAGCTTTTGTGTCCATTCTTTCATTTAAAATTACATTAAATGTAATTTTACATTAAAAAAAAAAAAACCTCAAAGCTACAGTGAAGCAATACGACCCTCCTTATATTACTTATATAAGATAGAACATTAGTCTCACGTTTTTAGAATGTTTAGATACATTCGTTCTTTATAGGACTTTATTAGGACTGGCAGTAGTTAAAGTTCCATCTTCCAAGATACGATTGAAAACAAAAACATACTCTAAGAAGTTTGGAAAGAGAGAAAAAAGAAAGGTTATTCCTGAAGAATAAGGATGAAGATGAAAGGGATTTTTGATCATTATGAGGAGAATTTAAATTTTGAATCCTTTAAAATGACTTTGATTAAATTTAAACATTGTATGTTTTTGATTTTACCTTTTTTCAAAAACTACTTATAGGCTAAAAAAATTAACGTGATGCATTTATTTGCACAGTTGTGAGTAACTATGTACTTTTTAGTCAGAGACTCACATTTGTTGGAAATATCTTGACAGACGTATTTTGAATTAATTTATTTTTACTGTATTTATCTGCAATCCTGCTGATGTAGATTCAGTCAACTTGTGAAAGGTACACAAAGCATGTAATGAGCTGTGCTTCTGTTTTTTTTATTTGCACAAGCCGTTCTTTGGGTTTTCACTCCTCTTTGGTCAACTGCAATTTCTCCTAGATCTCAATTTTCTAAATTTTCCTTGTAATGGAATCCTCTGTAATAAGTATGGTTTCTTAAGCCCACCCTACAAATACAAAATCAGAATCTCCAGAAGACAGTCCCTGAAATCCATACATAAGAGGTGGTGTTTGCTGTCAAATAAGTTTGGAAACACTATTCTAAGACATTGTTCCCTCGTCTCCTTGAGCCATTATCTGTACAGGAGTATATAAAGCATCTCCATTGTTTTGGACTAAAAGTGTGGCTGTGGGGAAATTTGATAAACTTGATTCTAATTTCAGTCAGTTTTTAAGTTGTACCACCACTCTGATTAATGGACAACTCCCATTCTCATTGTAGAGTGAACAAGTGAAGTATATATGTATGAGATTTTCCTTTGCCCTCCTCCTCCCCATGCTCATTGAGACAAGTAAACATCCTAAGGCTGGAGTCTCATTTTTTAATTTTGGCTCTACATCTCACAGACCTAAGCAGAATGGTTTGGAGATTATTCTGCTAATCTTCTGCTGACCAGGCCCCAACTGCTATCAACCTAGATCTCCCACTTGGCAACGATGAGTGGAAGATATTTTTTAAAAAAGCTCCTTCCACTCATCCTCTCTCCCACGTACTCACTTTCCTTCTTTCCCTGCTCCCTCTGTTGGGTCTGTTTTGTCCTTCCATACCCAAATAATGGCTTTATATCTGTATTTACAAATATAACATAAGGGACTTCCCGTGGTCCCTCAGTGGTGAAGACTCTGAGCTTCCAATGAAGAGGGCACAGGGTTTGACCCCTGATTAGGGAACAAAGATCTTATGTACTATGCAGCATAGCCAAAAGAAAACAAAAAAATCTGACATAAATATAACACAGAACATAAATTTCAATAAGACAGGGTATCTCTCAACAGAACTTCCTGGTCTTGGTCAACATATTAATAAGCAGCAGTTCCCGGACTATAAACCAAACCATTTCAGTGATGAAAGTGAGGCCTTTCTTCAGCGGGAAAGCAACTTGCAGCAGATACTTGATATCACTGCACTAAGGGATCTCTCAGCTATCAAAAAAAGATCTGGGCCTGAAAATCTGGCTCATCTGGCTTTTTCAGCAGCAATTGGGTACAACTGACTTAACTGCAAGAAAAAGCATGACAACAGCTGTGGTAGATTTTATCTTCCCAAAATTGCCCTTGTCAGGAGGAGGACAGGAGGAAAAGGGGACGACAGAGGATGAGATGGTTGGATGGTGTCACCAACTCCATGGACATGAGTTTGAGCAAGCTCCGGGAGTTGGTGATGGACAGGGAGGCCTGGGGTGCTGCTGTCCATAGGGTCGTGAAGATTGGACACGACTGAGCGATTGAACTGAACTGAAAATTGTCACATAAACTTGTCTAGTTCCCCGTGTTTTTCTGGAACCTTGTCACTCCTCCATTAAGAGGCAGAGACTCTCTCTCCTCCCATTGAAACTAGAGGAGGAGGTGGGCTTTGTGACTGCCTGGACCAATACACTGTGGTGAAAGTGAGGCTGTGCGATTTCCAAGGTTGTGTCTTCTAGGATCTGAAAAGAAGACACAGGGAATTCCCTGGCGGTCCAGTTTTGAGATTCCATGCTCCCTAGGTGGGGGGCCTGGGTTTGATCCCCAGTCAAAGAACTAGATCCTACATGCCACAGTTAATACCTCTTGCAAATAAATAAATAAATAAGGAGCTATGGATTCTGCCTAGTTCTCTTACTTGGAAACACCTGAAGAAAATGACTTCTTACTATAAGGAAGCCCAGGAGACACAGAGAGGTCGCATGGAGATGTTCTGGCCGATAGCCTCAGCTATCGGAATGTTGACTTCCAGTCAACAGTCAGCATCCTCTGCCAGATTGTCTGAGTGAAGGAGCCTTCGGATAATTCCAGACTTCAGCTGTTGTCACCCCAAACCTTTCATCTTCCAGCAGAGGGCCCAGACATCATGGTGCAAAGATGAATCCTCCCTGCATACACTTATGTCCGATTCATGGAACCCATGAGCACAATAAAGCCCTGTTTACTCCTCTAGGTATGGAGATGATTTTATTACTCAGAAGATAACTGGAACAATGGCTAATACGCTGAAAGGAAGAGAACACAAAGCTACCTAACATATCAAACAAAACATTAATCATGGAAATCCCCACACACGCATTTCTGTGAGAAAAATAATTGAGTGGCCTGTTGTAAACATGAGCTAGGCGAGATAATCCTGTGTTGTCACTAGAAGATTTGTGATCAAAAAGTCAACAAAGGTTGATGCATGATTTTTCAACGTTTCATCACATCTTATTTTTTTTAGGTTCATGATAGTTAATTTGGAAAATACAGATACTACCAAGAAAACAATCATTCCACTGCTCAAAGTCAACCAGCTAGTATTTTTTCTGTATTCCTTGTCCTTCCTTTTTCTAAGCATCTTTTTTAAAAATCTCATTGAGACCACATTATTGATAACAATATTTTAATCCCACATACAGTCTTTTAATCCACTAGTTTAGTTCCCGCCATCAAAATGGTCCTGCACTTCTCTTTTCTGCCCAGCTAAAACTCTTCCTTGTCTAGGAAGCCTACTGGGACCACCTAATTCACAAAGATGTCTACCTCAAAATCATAGCACTAATTCACTATGCCACTTATTTGTTACATAATCACATATTACTTCATGACATTTTATGTATTAATCTTTTAATATTTGTATCATATATTCTTTTCCATCATTCCTTGTCTTCCTAACAAGACTGAAAGAGACTTTAGGACAGAGGTGAGTATTTTAATCTTTCTATTCCCTACAGTACTGAATACATATATAGCAGGTTCTTACCTGAAAATACCACATACAGAGGAGCCTGGTGGGCTACAGTCCAAAGGGAAGCAAAGAGTCAAACACACTGAGTGACTGACAGTAAGCATAAGCACTCCCTGTAGCAGCAAATACATGTATGTATGTACTGCTGTGCTCAGTCTTGTCCACTCTGCAGCCCCATGGACTGTAGCCCGCCAGGCTCCTCTGTCCATGGGTTTCCAGGCAAGAATACTGGAGTGCATTGCCATTTCCTTCTCCAGGGGATCTTCCTGACCCAGGGATCAAACCTACGTGTCTTGCATCTCCTGCATTGGCAGGTGGATTCTTTACCACAGTACCACCTGGAAAGCTTGGATATTATACACAGTAGGTATTAAATATTTGTTGAAAGAAAGGAAAAGTGGGAAGGAAGGAAGGAAAGATTTATTCCTAATATTTTACATATTTGTTTCATTGTTCTTTCATCTCAAAACTACATGAATAACAAACGTTTGGACTTAGTGGGAGAAGGCAAAGGTGGGATGATTTTAGAGGATAGCATTGAAACATATATATTACCATATGTAAAACAGATAACCAGTGGAAGTTTGATGCATGACACAGGGTACTCAAACCAGTGCTCTGGGACAACCTGGAGGGATAGGGTGGGGAGGCAGGTGGGAGGGCAGTTTAGGATGGAGGGGGCACATGTATACCTATGAAGTGTGTTAGTCACTCAGTCATGTCCAATTCTTTGCGACCCTATGGTCTGTCCATGGAATTCTCCAGGCAAAAATACTGGAGTGGGTTGCCATTCCCTTCTCCAGAGGATCTTCCTAACTCAGGGATCAAAGCCAAGTCCCCTGTACTGCAGGCAGATTCGTAACCATCTGAGCTACCAGAGAAGCCCATATTGATGTATAGCAAAATCATAATGATATTATAAAGTAATTATCCTCCAATTAAAATAAATAAATAAACCACATGAGTTATCAATTATCAAGTTTGACATGTGTATGGCTATGAATATATATATATATGTATGTATATGTATATAAATGCTTTTTAGGATTTTATCTGAAGGTCTACAAGGTTTCCATTATCTTTCTCAAATAGGTCTTTACTCTAGAAGCAAATGGGGTCGTGAAGAGTCGGACACAACTGAGCAACTTCACTTTCACTTTTCACTTTCACGCATTGGAGAAGGAAATGGCAACCCACTCCAGTGTTCTTGCCTGGAGAATCCCAGGGACAGGGGAGCCTGGTGGGGTGCCATCTATGGGGTCGCACAGGGTCGGACACGACTGAAGCGACTTAGCAGCAGCAGCTAGAAGCAAAATAGGGTATTGAAAAATGCTTTTTAACAATTTATTTTTCACAATTTATTGAGAGTATGTGATCCCAAATTGTAAGGATATGGGTACATAAACACTAGAGAACAAAAGCGCCAGGTGGTTTTGTCTGATGTGTCAAAGCCTTCAGCGTATGCGCAGACTAGACTGCAGGACAAGAGGGAGACTGCCTGAAGCTGTTCTAACAACAAGTTCAAACTTTCAGGAAAAGGCTAGAGAAGGGAAGGGAGAAGAATATAAACTATTCAGGTTTTAGTTTTGGCCAAGAGGATGCAGAAAGAGCCAAAAGCAATATCAGCGGCAGCATTTAGGAAGTTAAGCACAATTTAGTGGACATTTGGCCAACTGGGATATAGTGTGTGTGTGTTTGTGTGTGTGTGTGTGTGTGTGTGTGTGTGTGTGGTATGTATAGTGGTGTCTCCAAATGGAAAAGATGTTTCTAAAATGTTGAACTGGAGTTTGAGAAGCCTTGCTGAGTTTCTACTATCAGTATGACTGAGAGTTGCAGGATGAAGGCCAAAGTGAAGAGAGAGAGAGAGACAATTAGCACAGCTATACAAGAGGACTAGTGAAAAAGGGTTCTGGAAGGTACACAGTCGGGACCAGAAGGTGATATTTTACTTTCATCACTTCTCTCTAGTTAGTCTCTCTGTTTTCATCATCTACTTTCCTCACCCTCTCTTCACTGAGACACACACATGCCGCTTTTTTAAAGCATGCTGAATTTTATCAAGAGCATCATCTTCAGGTTCACTGTCAGTACGTTTTCATCATGGAGGTGAAATTTTGCCTGACACAAGTAAGTGCCACAGGTGTTCAGAGAAGAAGAGATGGAGCAAGGTGAGACACTCAAGGAAGGCGGAGGAAGATATGGACTGAGGATGGAGCCTTCACGGATAGACGCACTTTCCCCGGCAGAAGGACCACGTGAGGTCCCATCTGTGTGCCTGTCGTGTTTTAGGAAGGGGATGGTGTTTTCCAGGCAGTGGGAAGAGCATATAGGCTAAGGTCTGGGGCCTGCCTCATAGACTAAAGGAAGAGAAATAAGTTCAGTCTACCTTGAGAGAAGGCTACAGGCGTGTCAGGGGACTACAGGAGATAAGGCTGTAAAGGTAGTTTGGGGCATATTATAGAAGGCCTTGAATGCCTCTTCAATCTTCCAATAGTCCTGTTCTCTTTTTTTCCCATTGGACAGCAGCCCTGGGTGGAACTGTTTCCATTTCCTTCCAGTGAGGAGCCAATACAGATCCTTGGCCTTAATCTTAAATTAAAAAAAAAAAAAAAATCACCTAACAAATCTCTTACTTCTCAAAGACCAGCAGATGGTTATCTGGCTGGAGAAGAGCTAATATGCTTGATGGATGAACAGTTCACTCCCAGAGAAGACATTAATTATGAGAGAACAAGGAAATCCAAAGAACCTTCCTCTGAGAGCATCAGAACACTCAAATATTATTTCATTAATCTTAATATTCTTACAGTATTAAAAACCTGTTCAGATAGAAACTTTCAAGGGAAAGAGGGGAGAAGGGAGAATACGGTCAAGGACAGGGAGAAAGAAAAACAAAAGAAGAGGGAGGAAGCTGGGAGAGAGGAGAGAGGAGTGATCAAGAAGGGGGCAAGAGACTTCCCTGGTGATGCAGTGATTAAGACTCTGTGTTCCCAATGCGGGGGACAGGGTCGGGGGGGCTGGGGCTCAGGTTTGATCCTTGGTCAGGGAACTAGATCCCTCAGGCTGCAACTAAAGATCTTGCATGCTACAATGAAGATCAAGGATTCTGCATACTGCCCCTAAGACCTGGCGCAGCCAGATGAATAAATAAATATTAAAAATATAAGGGGGTGAGTACTGTAAGTTTGTGTCCATTAAGATCCCCTTTGTGAAACTATTTCTCTGTCCTCCTGTGTGTTTCCAGAAAAACAAGCTTGGAAGTGTTGACCTACTGTCAAAGGAAGCTCCTATACCTTTGTCCTCTTTCATTGCTTTTACTGGCAGCAATGAGTGTGCAGTTTAGAGTATGACTTTTCTATTTAAAAAAAAAATAAGGGATTTATTTAAAAATGTAAAAATTAAGAGCTGAATACTGATAGGAGCAATGGGCTGACAAAAATAATGCCTCTTAGGAAATAGGGCCTTGTCTCATACCTTCCTGTTGCAGTTGCTTAAGAAACTAAAAATGCTTGATCAGGAAGCAGTTCGAGGGGATCTGCCTTGTGTACCAGAAATAACTGGGCAGAGCTGGGCTACAGAGAAATAGTTGTTACTTAGCACACTCACTTTGTTCTTAGGATGTGGGTTTGAACATCTAGATACCACCAGGGAATTAAAAAAAAACACCATGCAATCATGCTGCTGAGGGCCACAGGCTTGCAAAATAAACCACAAGGTCAGGCATTGCATCTCTTGCAAACTGTCATTTATCAAAAGAGATCACGGGAGCCAAAGTGATGCATCCTAAAGACAGTGATGTCCCTAGGAAGGGAATATAAATATACAAAAGTGAAATTAGCTATAGTATTAGAGTGATGTGCTTAGGAATAATTGACCTTGTTCCTTAATAGTCTACTTGATAACTTAATTTTAATTGGAGGTAAAACCCAGCATGTATCCATCCTGTATTTCCCTAAGAGAACCTTTTTATTTGCCAAAGGACATTTCATGTGAAGTTGGCACATTGTGTATTGATTGGGACAGGCTGTGCAGGAGTGTTTTTATCTTAAGGTCCCACATGGCTCCATGACCCTCTGATATCACCCATGTGATATCGCTTCGTTCAAGACCCAGCTGTCTTTGAACACATGTTGCACTAGGTTTTCAATGAGTAAATAAAATTCCCTGAGTGGGGGGGACAGGCCAGACCCATACAACTCTGTAATTCAAACCTGCTGTTTCATCTTTCATGCCTTTCTGCCACACACAGAACTTGTTGACACTACAAAAAGCAAACACACAAAGACATGGGAAAGAACAGATGGTTTCAGATCATGCCTCATGACTGCTCAAATTATGCTTGCTCTATTCTTGGCTATTTCTGTGCAAATGACTACATGTCGATGTCTACATGTCAATACACCTCACAGACTCCAATAAAATGGAGACAAGGGTCAGAGTTGTAGTATCAGGAAACACCAGATTCTATTCCAGAACCCCAACTCTTCACTCCACACTGAGGAGGCCTTACTTAGGCCCTGAATTTCCCCAAGTCTCTGTACAATGAGAATGCTGAGACTCCTCTGAAGTTGAAGCAAGAATCAAATGAGGTAACACAGGCAAACAACGAAGAGCCAGAAGAGAGCAGTCGGTCACAAACATCAGCCGAGTCTGAATCAGTGGTGGCAGAGAATACCAGATACTTGAAAAATACCCATTGGGACTATTTTTAGTCTTAAAAGCCATTCTGCTAGTCAAGGACCATGTTTTCTGTGTTGTATTTACTAACTGCTCAGTAGTGTCCCTATGGACCATAGCCTGCCAGGCTCCTCTGTCCATGGAATTCTCCAGGCAAGAATACTGGAGTGGGTTGCCCTTTCCTCCTCCTCCAGGGGATCTTCCCAACCCAGGGATAGAACCCAGGTCTCTTGCATCTCCTGCATTGGCAGATAGATTCTTTACCACTGTGCCACCCGGGAAGCCTATACTTACTAATCTGGAGGTTAATAGAAAACTTCCTTTTATTTTCTCAACAATGAAGCAATGAATTGGGTTTTTCTCAGTGGATCTTTTCAGTATTCAAGTCTAAGATCTGTGCCGGGAGCCGGCATATTGCATATTGAGTGCATATTGCATATTGAGTGCAGCACTTTTCAGGATCTGGAATAGCTCAACTGGAAATTCTATCACTGCCGGTAGCCAGCGTGAGGAACTCCGCCCATGACAAAGGTCATGAGGAAGGAGGCTCGGCATACGCAAAGGCGGGATCGAGCTTCAGGAGTCCCCCTGGAAATTCTCGAGCATATACCCCCAAAACCAGAGTCTGCCTACTTTCTGCTTTGTGCTTTCACCTACACCTCTGACTTTACGGGGGGCTGTCCCCCACTACCTCTCTGAAAAAAGTTAGCTTACAGCTCCAGTTAATAATTCCTGGGTGTGACAGATGCTTAACCTAATTGGAAATCCTCTAGCCTGCCTGCATAGGTTTTTCCGGCCACATGCGATTGCCTTCAGAGCCTCCCAACTGTGAGAGGCAGGAGATGTTCTAAACTGTCTAAACACAGATTCTTTTGAGTAGTTAAAAGATTGATTAGAAATTGTATTGGTAAAGGGATTTTCACTTGTTGGGCCAGTGTTTGCTGCTAAGTTTCCATATCCCTTACCTGCTGTGTCCCTGGCAGTGTATTGGTTAATATAATTGGTGTAAATAGTAGCTTTAATGTTTGTAACCTGGGACCCTTGAGTTAATTCTTTTTGTAGCCCACCACACCTTTGCGCTGTACGAATGCAACTTTATCTAATGCTTTTGGAGGGTGGCTCCTGACCAATCACCTTTAGAAAAAAATAAGTTTTCTGAAGAAAAGGTCTTAAAATGTTAACAGGCCTCCGGGCCAGAAGATGATGCAAATCACCTAAACTTTTGCATATGATAAGTTTGCAGGAAGAAAGCCTGGCTTACTGCAGGACTCTACCCCTTCCCCCATTATCCTCTATGCATAACTTAAGGTATAAAAACTACTTTGAAGTGCGGGCCTTGTTCACCGAAACTTGGTCTCACCATGTCGTTCTTTCTCTTACCTTCTGGCTGAATTATTCAGCGCCCTTTCTGCACTAAATTTCCTCACTGAGCTATCACTTCTTTCAGCCTGATTTTTACTGAGCTATCCTCATTCTATTACTCTTTATATCCTTAATTAACATTTAATTAAGCAATTGTTTCCCTGAATCCTTACGCCTCTCGCACTTTCCCTTCTCTCCTACCCGGCGCGCCCGGGGTGGCCCCCGGAGCAGGGCCCTTCGAAGGTAAGCTCCCCAGAAACAGGGAGAAGGGCTCCCCAAAGCAATCAGAGCCATCAGCCCTATTGCTCCCCGTTCTCGGAACAACTGGGTGACCAACCCTCTTGTTCCCCCACGGAGCAGTTTGGGTGACCAGCCCTACTGCTCCTCCCTTGGAACAGTTTGGGCCATCAGCCTACTGTTCCTCCCCCGGAACAATCTGGGTCACCAGCCCTATTGTTCTTCCAGTGTTCGGGACGGCTAGGACCCCACTCAAGGGTGCCGCGGACCCCCCTGTAGGATAGACAGGGCGAGAGGAGTGGGAAGTGTTGAAAGTGTCAAAGAGTTAGACTTAGAGAAAGAAAACGGTTTTCTGAAGTTAAAAGGCCAAAGAAGAGCCTGATCTTTTAAAAGCTAAAAGCTTTATCTTCTATTATACTTAATTTTCTGACATGGGTAACACTGAAACTAAGAATGGCAACTCTTTATACAAGTAATCTTGAAACTGTTAAAGAGGCTACTGTTAATTTAGATACTTGGGTGAAGGTAAAAAACAACTAAAAGCTTATCCTATAAATATGATTAAAAATGTTCTGGACCCTCGTCATGAGGCTGTGGGATAGTCTATGGGAGAGGCTATAGCGGTGGATGGTAGTGGGTCTCCACCTTCTGCGCAGATCATATTTTCTGCCATTGACGAAGAAAAGGAGGGAGACTGTGCTCTACCTCCGGAGGAAGGAGAGGGCTTACAGGACGCTGCGGCCGGGCGCCCTGGAGAGCTCCCTCCCCCTCTACACAAACCTTTAAAAATTATCCAACAATTTCTGATTTAAGGCGACTACTCCACCTCCGCTTGCACCTCCCAGGGCCTAAAAATTCCCCAGTTTACATCCAAAGTCTCCCAGAGCATTGCATAAGGCTGAAAAAGATAAAAAAGATTTCTTTCAAACAAAGGAGCTTTTTTAAAAAAAAAATACACAATATACAGAGCCTGCTCCTCAGGGGGCCTCACCCAAGCAAAAAAAAAAAAAGAACAAACAAACAAACAAAAAAAAGTGAAAAAGAAAAAAGGAAAGAACGGAGAAGGAAGGAATCTAGGGATACGAGCAAGATAGAGAAAGGAAGTTGAAAAAGGAGATACAGAGAAAAAGATAAAAAAAAAAAAAGGGAAGAGAAGAGGGTAAGGAAAGAAACGAAGGAAAGAGAAGGGATAGAAGCGAAAAAGGAAGGGGGAGAGAAAAGGAGAGAAAAGAGAAAGAGAGAGAGAGAGAGAAAGAGACGCTGAGACCTGTAGGTGCCCTGGCGAGCTCCCCCTCCCCCCCACCCCCCCTGCGCAAATCTTAAAAAAAAAAAAAAAAAAAGTATCCACCACTTTCTGATTTAAGGCGATCGCCGCCGCCTCCGTTTGCGCCTTTCAGGGCCCAAGAGTTCCCCACTTTGCCCCCAAAGCCTCTCAAAGTGTTGCCTAAGCCTGAGGAAGATAAGTTTTTTGAACAGTGGAGATTTTAAAACAGACTGCAGCGGCAGTAAAGGGATTTAGCAAAAATATTAACCCCTGATACGATTCCAATGGGAGTGGCTGGCCCCCTGCCTGAGGGCATTGTAGGACTTGTGCTAGGGTGTAGCTCGCTTTCTTTTCAAGGAATTTGGGTGGTGTATGGTGTAGTAGATTCTGATTATATTGGAGAAATTAAAGTTTTGATCTCGCTGCCTACCAAAACTGTGCAAATTAATAAAGGTCAAAGAATAACACAGTTTTTGAATAACACAGTTTTGCTTACCTTAGTATCAGACAAGAAAAACTTGACTTCTCAAGCTAAGAGCCACAGAGCGTTTAGATCTAGTGATCCAGCCTTTTGGGTGCAGGAAATTACAGCTCCAAGGCCTTTAAAAGATCTTTTAATTCAAGAAAATAAAATGTCAGGGCTATTAGACACAGGAACAGACGTCTCTTAACATTGCTGGGAAAGACTGACCCAACTCCTGGCCAACACATACTACTGAAAATGAGTTGAGATTAGAAAAAGTGGTATGCGGGGTGGGAATGCTGTAGAGAAAAGGGTGAGGGAGAGTTTTGAGTTTCCTGTTGTTGGAAGTATTCAAGCAAAGATTAGATGGTTGCTTGTCATCTAAAAAGCTATAGATCAGATTTAGGTTACAAAACGATAACTGGAAAAGCTTATAAACATGTTGTGCAACACCTCTTTACTTACTTCTCATATTTAGGTCGGCCAAAAGTTTTAAAAAACTGATAATGCCCCTTTGAAGCTGCGGAGAGATTGTTTACTAACTTTAAATGATTTCCAAAAATTATTAGGGGACATTAATTGGATACGCCCTCATTTAAAACTGACTACTGCAGATTTAAAGCCTTTATTTGATTGCTTAAAAATTGATCCTAATTCCAGTTCTAAGAGAAAGTTGACTAATGAGACAGAGTTAGCTCTTGTTGAAGTGTATGAGACTTTAAATGATCAGTTAATTAGGATTAATATTACCAAAAGATGAGATTAAATTATTCTTCCAACAAAACATACACCTACAGGGTGCTTGTGACAAAAAGGCCCATTGGTTCCATCTACCAGTGATCCCAAGAAAAATAGTTTTATCTTATCCCAGCTTGGTGGCACAATTAATTATAAAAGGAGGAAAAAAGAAGTGTGGAACTTTTTAGAAAAGGAGTAGCAAATATAATAATTTCACTCAATAAGGATCAACTGCAAGTCTTTTATAAAATAGTGATAATTGGCAAGTTGCCCTGATAGATTTCAGGGGTCAAATTTTGTTTCATTTGCCCTCAAGCCCCCACAGTAGTTAAAAGTTCAAAAATGTTAGATTGGCAGTTTGAAGATACCTGTGGAACTTTCCAACCGTATGTAGTTCCTACGCTCCCCTTTACCCTATGGGGGAGGGACGTGCTGTCTCAAATAGGAGATACTCAGAGAAGGGTTTTCTCAATTTCTTAGTTATCAACAGGTGGTACAATTAACAATACTTTATATATTGTTATAAATACATAATATAAATATATTTGCCTAATTACAGTTTGCCTAATTAGATATGGGTATAAATAAAATATAATAAAGGTATACCTAATTCTATTTATAGATCTATACTTACTTAATTTGTATATAAATCAATATATGTATTATATATATACTGTATAATTAAATGTATATTGCAGTAATATAATGTGTGTGGCTGATATTAATTGGTATGGATTGATGTGCTGTGATGATATATGTTCTGTATGCTGTATAATTATATATGTGTGACATGTATTATTACAGTACATTGGTTTGTGTTGGTTGGTATTGGCTGTGTGTGTGTTGTATTGCTGTAATATGTATGAATTGATATATTAATTATAAGATTAATTCAAGTATATTGATTTATATATATTGTATGTCAATAAGTTTATACTTGTTGCCATATATAAATACATTTTGCATTTAGGTATATCTGTATACCAAAATGAGATAAGGAGGTTATACATTTATTTAAATTTATAGAGACCTAAACTAAACATTAGACCTAAATTAACATATCTCTAAATTTATGTTGTTAAAATGTAAATTTTAAAAAATTTTAAAAATTAAATTGACAACTGCTTGATAATTCCTTTGCAATAAAACCCCCATAGGTGTAATTGGGGTGGCCAGACAAAAAATTGGTTTTATAGCAAAACAGCCCCCTAGAGTGGGTCCATCTTCCCGCTCAAACTAAAAAGGTAGTGGCTTCTTATCCGGGATTGATAGCTACTTTGATATTAAAGGAAAAAAGCGGAACATTAAATTATTTGGTAAAGAGCCATCAGAAATTGTAATTCCATATAATAAGGAACAACTTGTTGCTCTTCTAATGTTTGATAAAAATTGGCAGATTGCTATAGGAAACCATTTTGGTCAAAATTTTGCATCATTTACCCTCACATGTTTTGCTGAATTTTATATCCAGACATCCAGTTATTTTTTCTGTCAGATGTAAACAATCTCCTATTCCAAATGCTCAAATAGTTTTTACTGATGGGTCAGCAAACGGTAAAGCCTCCATAGTTACTAAAAATCACCAAAAGGTTTTAAAAACACAGGAAACTTCAGCTCAAAGAGCTGAAATAACAGCAGTCATAGAGGCTTTTGCTATGTTTGCAGATGAGGAATTTAACCTTTATTCTGATTCTCAGTATATTGTCAGGTTGTTTCCACACATTGAAACTGCGGTTTTGCCTGAAAATAAAACTACCATATTTAATTTGTTAACTAAATTTGGAAAAGAAATAAAGTATTTTTCATTGGACACATTCGGGCTCATTCCAGATTGCCCGGCCCTTAAAATGCCTTTAATGATTTGGCTGACTTGTTAACCTGAAATACAGTGGCTACTGTGATTGAGGAGGCCAGAGCCTCTCACTTACTTCATCATCAATACGCTACTGCTTTAAGGTATCAATTCCAAATTCCCAGAGAGACTGCTCGAGAAATTGTGCGTTCTTGCTTATATTGCCCCACTGTTTATAATAGTCTACCTATGGGAGTTAATCCTCGCGGTCTCAAACCTAACGTACTCTGGCAAATGGATGTAACTCATGTCTCTTCATTTGGAAAACTCCTTTGTTCTTTAACTGTAGACACCTTTTCTCATGTTATTATTGCAACTGCTCGTACAGGGGAAGCAATTAAAGATGTAATACAACATCTCTTTACTTGTTTTTCATATTTGGGCCTACCAAAAGCTTTGAAAACTGACAATGCTCCTGCTTATACTTCTAAGTCTTTTCAGGAATTTTGTATAAAGTTTCAAATTAAACATAATACAGGCATCCCTTATAATCCCCAGGGACAGGCCATTGTGGAAAGAGCACATCAAACATTAAAAATCCAAATTCAAAAACTAAAAGAAGGGGAGTTTAAGTATAGCTGTCCCCATCAAATCTTGCAACATGCTCTTTTCGTAATAAATATTTGCTCTTTTCGTAATAAATATTCTAAATACTGATCTGGCTGGAACTACTGCAATGCTTCGTCATTGGTGCCTGGAGCAATTAAATGCAAAACCGTTAGTCAAATGGAAGGACCTTCTCTCAGGACAATGGAAGGGTCCTGACCCTTATTAACTAGCGGTCGAGGATGTGCTTGTATTTTTCCACAGGATGCAGATTCTCCAATTTAGATCCAAGACAGGTTGATTCGCCATGTTGCAGACCCCCAGACATCCAGTTCCCCCATTGCTTCGATCACAAAAGAGGAGCCCACCGGAAGGGAAGGCAAGATAAACATCGAGATCCCGGCAAGACTGACGGGGCTGCTGCAGTGCGAACTCCAACCAGAAAATAATTCTACTTATTCTGTTTTGGCTTGTCTACCCTCTCCTTATGTTTTTCTCTTTACCAATGATTCTGGAAAACTTAATGTACATGTGACTTTCACTGGTGGACCCAATGTAGTGACTTGTGAACAATGCATGCTCTTATCTTGTTTAAACCCTCAGTATAATGTTTGCTCCTTTGTAGTGTTACAACGTCCACCTTATCTTATGATGTAACCACTTATTGATATAACTATAGTCTTGCTATGTTACAACAACTACAAGATTTAATGTGATCACGACGATTTGTGGGCTTTACTTATTTTAGGAATATCAGCTTTAATAGCAGCAATTACTTCTGTTACTGTGGCAGCAATATCATTGACTCAACAAGTGCATACTGCCCAATATGTTGATGCTATGTCTAAAAATGTCTCTTTAAGTCTAGCAACACTGGAAGTTATAGATAGAAAATTGGAGATGAGAGTAGACGCCTTAGAAGAGGCAATAATGCATATTGGGACTGAGTTACAGGCTTTAAAAGTGAAAATGGCTCTGTCTTGCCACGCTGATTAACGGTGGATATGCGTGACATCTTTAAAGGTAAACGAGACAAATTATGAATGGGAAAAAATCAAAAATCGTATCTCAGGTGTTTGGAACAGCTCTGACATTGGCCTGGACTTAGGGAAATTTCATAATCAAATACAGACCCTGGAACACTCTCGACTGGATTTTACCACCGCTGGAGCAGCTAATGACTTATTTCACACCTTCTCTAACTTTACTTCTGGAAAAAACATTCTGTCTAATATCTTTAGTTCTAGTTGTGCTTCTCATAATCATTCTTCCTTGTATTGCCAGGATTCTTCGGCAGAACATTCAAAAGCTCGCGACTGAGCTGCATCTGGCTGTTTTAAGAAATAAAAAAGGGGGAGATGCCGGGAGCCGGCATATTGCATATTGAGTGCATATTGCATATTGAGTGCAGCACTTTTCAGGATCTGGAATAGCTCAACTGGAAATTCTATCACTGCCGGTAGCCAGCGTGAGGAACTCCGCCCATGACAAAGGTCATGAGGAAGGAGGCTCGGCATACGCAAAGGCGGGATCGAGCTTCAGGAGTCCCCCTGGAAATTCTCGAGCATATACCCCCAAAACCAGAGTCTGCCTACTTTCTGCTTTGTGCTTTCACCTACACCTCTGACTTTACGGGGGGCTGTCCCCCACTACCTCTCTGAAAAAAGTTAGCTTACAGCTCCAGTTAATAATTCCTGGGTGTGACAGTGTTTAACCTACAAACTCCTTTGGAAATCCTCTAGCCTGCCTGAATAGGTTTTTCCGGCCACATGTGATTGTTCAGAGCCTCCCAACTGTGAGAGGCAGGAGATGTTCTAAACTGTCTAAACACAGATTCTTTTGAGTAGTTAAAAGATTGATTAGAAATTGTATTGGTAAAGGGATTTTCACTTGTTGGGCCAATGTTTGCTGCTAAGTTTCCATATCCCTTACCTGCTGTGTCCCTGGCAGTGTATTGGTTAATATAATTGGTGTAAATAGTAGCTTTAATGTTTGTAACCTGGGACCCTTGAGTTAATTCTTTTTGTAGCCCACCACACCTTTGCGCTGTACGAATGCAACTTTATCTAATGCTTTTGGAGGGTGGCTCCTGACCAATCACCTTTAGAAAAAAATAAGTTTTCTGAAGAAAAGGTCTTAAAATGTTAACAGGCCTCCGGGCCAGAAGATGATGCAAATCACCTAAACTTTTGCATATGATAAGTTTGCAGGAAGAAAGCCTGGCTTACTGCAGGACTCTACCCCTTCCCCCATTATCCTCTATGCATAACTTAAGGTATAAAAACTACTTTGGAAAATAAAGTGCGGGCCTTGTTCACCGAAACTTGGTCTCACCATGTCGTTCTTTCTCTTACCTTCTGGCTGAATTATTCAGCCTCTTTTCTGCACTAAATTTCCTCACTGAGCTATCCTTATTTCAGCCTCTTTTCTCCACTGAATTTCCTCACTGAGCTATCCTTATTTCAGCCTCTTTTCTTCACTGAATTTTACTGAGCTATCCTCATTCTATTACTCTTTATATCCTTAATTAACATTTAATTAAGCAATTGTTTCCTGATCTTCGCCTACGCCGTCTCTCCTTCGAATACCCTGGATCAGCCGGGGCTGGTCCCCGGCAGATCTGCACACTATTAAGTAGACCTAAGCATTATTCAAGCCCACGTTGCCTTCTTTTCATGTATGTATATTTCCAAGAACCCTGCCTACAATGATAATCCTTGTGTTCTGCTTTACTTCTGAATATCCAATCATTGCTTCTGCAAATTCCTTTCATTAATGCGGAGAAAAAATATTCTTTAGCTTTGCAAAATATGCCAATTCCTTAAGAATATTTAAAGTTAAAAAACACAAATTGGACATATGATGACCATGCTCTAGAGAGCCTAAATGTCTACATTCTCAGGACTGGGAAGGGAACATCCTCACACTAAATGAACTGTGAAAGATGAAATGGGAGCTCAAAGGCTTGTGTCAGCAGACAGGGTGGAGCTGAAGTTGCCTATTTCTTAGCTCACTCATTATGACTCTGCAGGTGGGGCTCTCTCTGAGATCACTGTGAATAAGCCAGGTGAAGACAGGGCTGAAGCAATCAGAGTCTTGCTGACCCAGGAGAAATTTGTTATGAATCTTTTCCTACTATTTTCTTTGGAGAAGAGGGAAGCTGACTCTTGAGATATATCCAGAAATATGTACTCCTAGCCACATGTTTCTATTTGCTCACAAAGAATACAACTGGAGGGCAAAATAATTATGACCAAAACTGAACCCAACATTTAGCACAATAGCCAGAAGGAAGATGAGGAAGATGAGTAGATCAACCTAGAGAGGTGGGATTGGGGAGGGAGATGGGAGGAAGGTTCAAAAAGGAGGGGATGTATGTTTACCTATGGCTGATTCATGTTGAGATTTGACAGAAAACAACAAAATTCTGTAAAGCAATTATCCTTCAATAAAAAAATTAATTAATTTTAAAAAAAGAACCACATCTATTGTCAGTTCTGACTCAAGAGGACTCTTGAGTTGATTTTCTAATGCCTCTGTGCCTCCCCTTCCCCATCAGTGAAAGAGCTGACCACACTCAGGCAGTGGATTTGTTTTATTTGTTTCTGACTGTCACCCTTTCTTTCTTCTGGGAACAGCATCTCCTTATTTTAGAAGAACTGAAATTCCTCATCTTGCACCTAGCCCCACGTGGTTTGGATGGGAGCTGACCTCACTCCCCTGATCAGTCATTAGCTGCATCACCGGGCATGTGACCTGGGTTATAAGACACTCTGAGGCTTTCCCTGAGATTTTCATACTGGAGTTTGGGAGAAATGCCTTTCTTTCTAGTAGGGAAGGAATGGAGACTGTAGCCCGGAGTAGGAGCACATGAAGTTAGCAGCACAGAGAAACAGAGAGAAGAGAGAACCCTGCTGATACCCAAGTCCCAGTTCCAGTTCTCCCAAGGCTGGCTACAACCCTGGCCTTCCTGGGTCTGGTTGTGTGAGACATGGCAATCCTCTTACCTAAGCTAGTTCCAGTTGTGTTCCTGGTCCTTACAATCAAAAGAATTCTAATTGACGTGCCCTATCTATCCAGAGATTACCTGAAGAATACAATTTCTCAGATGAATGGAGCAACATAAATATTTTACGTGGCACAGTAATGATAAACTGTTTTTCATCATTATAATCAGTGTCTAGAAAATAATTAGAAATGACAAGCAGTGCTGTTGTTGACTCTACTTGACAGGGTGCATAACTCATCTGAGAAATAACTGAATATTTGTTAACAACTGACTTCCTCTGTGAAATCTGAGTTTTAAAGCTATTTCAAACAAAATTATTTCCTAATCATCAAACCCAGCAAGCATTTTCTTCCTTTTCTTATGTCTTAATTCATCTAGCTGTGTTTGTAATCAGAGTCCTTTCTATCCTTGGGAAATTTTATCCCATCAATTGCAAGTTTCCATTTAGGAGATTCAGCTCTTTGTATCTTCAACCTCCATCTCCACTGCTTCTTTCCCATCTGCTCACATAGATCCTTGTATCCTCCTTATCTTGACAAAAAGTTCCCCCAAACCACAGTCTCCTCATGAGATACAGATAAAATTATTTTTCCTCTGAATCAAGTAAACCTAGAGAGGCACGATAGCCTGGCAGTCAAGAGTTGAACAGTTCTGAGTTTGAATCTGAGCTTCATCAGCTCCAGATTATCAGTAACACAATGTAGTAAATTCATGTGTGCTAAGTCACTCACTTGTATCTGACTCTTTGGACTGTAGCCCACCAGGCTCCTCTGTCCATGGGATTTTTCAGACAAGAATACTGGAGTGGGTTGCCATTTCCTTCTCCAGAGCTTTTTCCCAACCCAGGGATTGAACCTGCATCTCCTATGTCTCCTACACTCCAGGCAGATATTCTACCCACTGAGTCATCAAGGAAGCCCACTTACATAAATTACTGCTTACTCTGTATCGCAATATTCATCTAAAATGAGCATAATGATAGTACCTACCTAATAGGGTCTCTGTAAGGAGATAATATGTGCCAAGCGTTTAGTGGAATACTAGACACACAGCTAAGCTCCCAAATAAACACTGGTTATCATCATTATTATAATCTTGTCTCCACTTCTTCATGGGCTGATTTCTTTCCTTAACGTGTTGCATTCTCTATTTTCTCCTCTCATTTTACTCAGTTCAGCAATTCTAATCATTAAATCATTAAATCCAATTCTTCTCAGTTGTCCAAGACCACTCTTCACCATCTCCTTTTTTAACCTCATTTCTCCTTTGGCTTCTCTGCTTCTCTTCTAGCTCCCTAAATCATGTCTCTTAACCAGTTCCATTTTCTCCTTTAATTGAGGTTCTACTGCTATTGATTAACTGGTTTGTTTCTCAGTGGACAGCAGGGACATGTTGAAATTAGATTCAGAACCCAAATGCTGATGGAGTATACAGGTCAGGGAGAGGTCTGGACCACAGGGTTCTCATCAACGTAGGCAGGTTTTGTTTGGTGCCCAAAGTAAAGGATTAAAAGAAGAAGAAGATGAAGGACAAATCTTCATCCATTCAATATGCAGTGTTACCAGATTTAAGTCTTGGCCCACGTTTCGATTAGACACTATAAAATAAGATTTAAGTAAACTAAATAGCACATTAATTTAAAAAACTTGAATCTAGACGTTAACTTTTTAAAATCTTTCCTTTAGATTACCTTCACACTAATTAGTAAGGTAACTGATGCAAAGCGAATACATGGGTTATTCCCTGATTTAATGCCATGATCGGCCATCCCTCTTTCATTACAATTCCCCTGAAGTCGCCTACCCATTTCTGCTATTTTCCAGTGTTTTATCATTTTGTTGCTTTTCTGTGTCTTAGTGAGGCTTCCCATATGACGCTGTATTAAAGAATCTGCTTGCCAATGAAGGAGACATAGGAGACTTGGTTTTGATCCCTGGGTTGAGAGGGTCCCCTGGAGTAGGAAATGGCAACCCATTCCAGTATTCTTGCCTAGAAAATTCCATGGACAGAGGAGCCTGGCGAGCTACAGTCCATGGGGTCACAAAGAGTTAGACACAAGTGAGCGACTGAGCAATGAACACTGTGTCTTACTGAAACCTTTATTATTGAAACCTCACATCTGAGAAAACTTGGGAATGAAATCCAAGTTATCTCCAAAGCAAGAAAGACGCTCCATCATTCTGGGGGATCTGTTGTTTTACTTCATAAAAAATGAGATCTCATGCATCTTGTCCAGTGATGAGAACAATCATTCAACTTTAGTTTAAACATATCTTCTAAAGTTTCTAAATTAATCTTGACCCTGATACAATTAGCTTGGAAAGATCTTCCTTCCCATAGCCTGTCTTGTGAACTATTCTTGTCTGAAACTTCTAGGGGGTTACTTCCCAGTGCAATATTACTCCTGAGCAGGGACTGTGATTTTTCACCTTTAAAGCCCATTGTCTTTCATGAGGTAGATACAATAAATGAATGGAGAAGGAAATGGCAACCCACTCCAGTATTCTTGCCTGGAGAATCCTGTGGACAAAGGAGCCTGGTGGGCTGCTGTCCATAGGGTCGCACAGAGTTGGACACAACTGAAGGGACTTAGCATGCATGCCTGCATTGGAGAAGGAAATGGCAACCCATTCCAGTATTCTTGCCTGGGGAATCCCAGGGACTGAGGAGCCTGGTGTGGGCTGCCGTCTATGGGGTCGCACAGAGTCGGACACAACTGAAGGGACTTAGCAGCGCAGGCAGAAACAGGGAAATATGCTACAAGGTTTCTGAAAAACCTGCTTCTATTGTATCAAAAGCTAGTGATTCACTGAGACTCATACTGGGGGCGGGGAGGATGGTGAGCCAAGATACCACATTATCTACTTCTCTCTCTTCAAAGGGATTCACAGGAAGATTAGCAGTACCCTTTACTTTACTTTCCTCCCTTGGAAGTAGACTTGAGATGTTGATTGTTGGTTAAGGGAGAAAGATGGTGTCTACATTTTCAATCCTCATGATCTCATTTGATCATACATCCCACCCAGTGAGGTAGATAGATTAGACATAACCACATTTCATAAACAAAGAAGTCTAAAGTTTAAAAAGATATTTTTTAAAAAATCCTATAATACTATTCTTAGTATTATATTTAATATAATACTAACATAACATAATTATATTCTTAGTATTCTTAGCTGATTGGTCAGGTTTCCAGACTCACATCCAATCACATGAAATTCCATTGTCATGGATTTTCAGAGTACTGTGTAACTACAGCAGTTATGTTTTCCCTTTACAAATGTAAAAGTGCTTTCATATATATTATCAACTGTCAAAACTGGAATAAATTATCATGATTCCTTGCCATCAGCTCTATCACTCAGGAATTGATTTTCCTAGTAAGTAGACATGCTTACCTGATGTATTCATTCTGCATCTCAGTAACTGTTTTATAATTTCCTAAAGTTTTAGGAGATTTTAAAAATTAGAATAAATATATTCAAATCTAAACTCTATAGCAGCAATTTGATCCTTTAAGTAGGCAACCTCAGTGGTGGAATGTATTCTACTTTGAAATGAAACCAAAGGGCTTTTTTAAAAGTTGAAATATGATTGACATATAATATTGTAAGAATTTAAAGTGTGCAATGTGTTGATTTGATACAGATATATATTACAGTGTGATCACCACCTTAGCAGCAGTTACCATCGCTATTGTGTCACATAATTATCACTTCTTTTGAGGTGGGAACAAATGGGATCTAGCCTTTCAGCAACTTTGAAGTTTCAAATACAGTATTGTCTATAATGTGGAGAAGGCAATGGCACCCCACTCCAGTGCTCTTGCCTGGAAAATCCCATGGACTGAGGAGCCTGGCAGGCTGCAGTCCAGGGGGGTGCAAAGAGTCAGACACGACTGAGCGACTTCACTTTCACTTTTCACTTTCACGCATTGGAGAAGGAAATGGCAACCCACTCCAGTGTTCTTGCCTGGAGAATCCCAGGGACGGGGGAGCCTGGTGGGCTGCCATCTATGGGGTCGCACAGAGTCGGACACGACTGAAGCGACTTAGCAGCAGCAGCAGCATTGTCTATAATGACTGTGCATTAGATCTCCAGGAATTACCTACTGGTTACAAGTCTGGGAGAACTTGTTTAGGGACAAAGCCTTTCTAAGCCTCTTCTCTTCAGGTTTATTATTTCCACCAAAAATTATCTGTTCTTTCATTCTCCTACAACAGAGAAAACTGGTTCAGACTTGTTCTAAGCCCAGATCTGCTTTTCAAGCAGCCTTCCTGAGAAATTTAGCTCATACTGGGACCATTTGTTTATTGTGCAAATAAAGCCTAGCTATTTGCCCAAGTCCCTGCCTCAGCAGAACGTTAGACTCTGTTAAACCCTTTGTAGTAGTTCCTGCGAGTAATACAATTTATCTATATCCATTTCCTCATTGGATACTCAACCTATTTTATTCATTTATTTTTAGTTCACTGGGTCTTCTTTACTGCAAGCAGGCTCTCTCTAGTTGCAGTGACTGGGGCTACTCTTTGTTGCGGAGCACAGCCTCTAGGCATGTGGGCTTCAGTAGCTGCAGCACGCATGCTCAGCAGCTGCAGATCCTGGCCTCCAGAGCACTGGTTCAGTAGTTGTGGGGCACAGGCTTAGTTGCTCCTAGGCATGTGGAAGCTTCCAGGACCAGGAATCAAACATGCGTCCCCTGCTTTGGCAGGTGGATTCCTATTCACTGGGCCACCAGGGAAGTCCCTTGACCTGTTCTGTATAGCAGTCTATCCCAGTTAACTCAGTCCAGTTCAGTCATGTCTAATGTACTCAAAGTCAAGTTACAAAATACTCTCTTGCTGCTGTCCTTGAAGTATCTTTTTATTTTAGACTTAACTGTTCCTCTAAAATGGTTATCCAGGACCAGGAAATATATATTGAGATTATCAAGGCTGACTGTGACAGCAGTTCATCACCATTCATTTACTGATTTATCAGACACATTATTGAGCAACACATCTGCTCTTCATTCCAAGCCCTGTGCTAGACGCTGAGGCTACAGACATGAAAGATGTGGCCTTGCCTTGAGGTTGTGCACAGCCCAGTGGGTGAAAACTAGACCTCTGTTCTCATCCTGACCCTACTTCTTATTAACTGTGTAAGTGTAGATAAAGCCTTTTTAAGCTTCATTTTCCCCATCTCTAATGTGGAAATAGGGCTCCCCTGGTGGCTTGGCTATAAAGAATCCACCTGCCAATACAGGAGACTAGGATTGGATCCCTGGCTTGGGAAGATGCCTTGGAGAAGGAAGTGGCAACCCACTCTGGTATTCTTGCCTGGAAAATCCCATGGACAGAGGAGTCTGGTGGGTTACAGTCCATAGCGTCGCAAAAGAGTTGGACTCGACTTAGCAACTAAAGAATAACAACAAAATGGGAATAACAGTCCTACACACGAGGCTGATGTGAGACTTAATGGCATAAAATATAGTACTCGGAACATAGGCAGTGCTCAACACATATGATTTCATTGCTGTCATCATTCTGGAAACGGTGAATGGTGATTATAAATCAACAATTACAATATCACTTGTGATGTATGGAGACAGGAGGAAAGTCTTGTAAGAGCATAGTCTGGGAAGGTGAACAAGAGGAGGGAAACTGATACCTAGTCACACCCAGAAGGACAAGTAGGAGGAAGTCCTACTTACGGGAAGGACTGGGAAAAGCACCCAGGAAGACAGAATAATAACATAAAGAAAAGCCTAGAGGCCAAAAAAAAAAAAAAAAAAGCAGGCAATTTTAGGAAGTTACAAGTAGTCCAGTATGCCTGGATCTTGGCACGTATGTGGGGAAGCTGTGGGAGAGTTAGTGAGGTCAGGGGCGGCGGGTGGGGCATGTCATCATCCTTACAGCATTCTTGCTGCTCTTGCATCGTTGCTCCCATATAAGTACCTGATGGTACAATGTCCCTTAGGGGCGTTCTCACTTGGCCTTAGCTTTAGAGATAATAGTGCTTCTTTCAGTTTTCCATTTCTTCCTACTCCATTTGCTGTTGAGGTCATAGGAAGGAGTCGGCCTCTGCTATAAACTGCAGGAGTTTCCCTTAGAGTGTGACCCACCCTCTAATACCAGAGCAGAGAGTGCTCCAACAGGTAGGAAGAAGTCCTGGGAGAAAAAAGAGGAAAGAAAGTATCAACTAGTGTTCAGCTGCTGCAGAAACCATTCCAATGGCCAGTGTCTCTTTCACTCTTTGATGACCTTGACTGAGCTACAGCTTGGGAGAAGGAGAAACTTTAAGCTTGCTACAATGTCATAGGCAGGTCAGTTAAATCAAATGGACCAGAACTCACCATGGATGTACTTTGAGTTTAGGTCTCTGCTAAGCACTGAAGGGAAAGTCTAAAGCAGTGTACTGAGATTCAAAGAGAGTCATCTAAAGGCCAAGTCCATGGTGAGAAGCCAGTAGATGCCACAAAACCGGAAACCCAGCAGGACTCCAGAGTTCACATTCTTCCTGATACATTGTGCTGCCCTTTCGGCATTAAGCATGGCCAATTTTGCTTGGGGACAGCTAGGAAATAAAGTATAAGCCATGGCCGATCATGTCATTGCTCATATCATTGATTTAACCTGAATGAACCTGACATAAGAGCAGTCTACATTTAAACCATGGGGGGAATACTGATTGGTTTAGTAAAGCAGAAAGAGGTAACATACTTCTAGAAAACTCTTGGCAAGCCCAGGTGACCTTTAAGAGGTCAAGTAGGCTGCTATTCAACTGAGCTCTGGGAAAACTAGGAGTAGCCATTACTGACCCTGCACCTGCACTCAGGTAAGTATAAAGGTCTTTAAGGAACTTGGGTTGGAGATCCAATCTGTATGGTGGACAATGAAGAATAAAAGGCCATAAATGGAGGCTGAGGAGGTTTGTGAACCATTCAATTTTTTCACTAGATTTGGTAACCAGTATCTGGAGTTATGTATCATGTCTTATTGGTGGTGAAAGAGGGAAAAAGGGCAAAGGAACAATCTAAAGAGAGAGAAACTGATGGATTTCAAGGGCAGAAGACTCCAGTAGGCTAACAGAATGAACCCATATTAGACTGGAAATGCACTTAAAAACCCATGTGTCATTTGACTCTCTTACTTTTAGACACACAGATTTCATTTTAGGTGTCAACGAGAAATATCTGTATATCATTAAAAGAGAAGATGTAGCCCTTCTTCCTTCCCAAGGCTTTAAATCTAGTTAGTTGCCTGAACTAGATACACATCTATAGACTTAAAAGGGTTCTACATCTACAAGGGATCTGGGACACAGCTTAACAACGAAGACTGGCTTTAGAAGAGGTAGCTGAAATGGAGAGACAAAGAACTCCAGACAGCTCACAATAGGGATGTGGAATTAAGACATTCTCACTGCTTCTATTCAGGTTTCCCTCCCTGAATAATAGAGATAATTGAAAACTTCCCCGAACCTGTCTCACAGAATCCTCAAGAGGATGAATCATGCAGCATGGTAATGTACTCAGACACCTCTGAAAAATGCCTCGTGTGAGTTCTGGGTATGATTTTGCCATTATCATTATTACCTTATCACCTTATCATTGCAAAAGCACATGCTGGGAGAACTGTCGTGGCCATTTTGACATAAATATCTGGCCAACATCTTCTTCCTCTCTACTCTTTTTCCACACTGATAGTCATTAAACCAAAAAACTGGTCTACTCAATCTCCCTAATATATCAGGAGCATCTTGGCCTTCACTTCCCACCTCAGATCACGCTCCCTGAATCTTTGTCCTTTTCCTCTCCATTTTTCTAAATCCAGTCCTTTTTTTTCAAGTTCTAAGGTTTTCTCTCTTCTGTAAACTGACTCTTTTTTCCTTATTCACTACCATATTAGGCAGGCTTCTTCAGAGAAATAGAACCAATTGGAGATATACAGATAATTTAAAAGAGACTTAGTACACGTGATTGACTCATGTGATTATAGATGCTGAGAAGTCCCATAATCTATCATCTACCAGTTGGAGGCTCAGAAAAGCCAGTAGTGGAGTCACAGCCAAAGGCCTGTGAACGGGGGGAGCTAATGGTGTAATTCCAAGTCCAGAGGTCCATTAACCAGCAGTACTGAAGTCTGAAGGGAGGAGAAAATGGACATCCTCACTCAAGGAGAAATCAAATTCACCCTTTCTCTACCTTTTTGTTCTATTCAAACCCTCAAAGAATGGGATGATGCCCACTTGCATTTGTGAGGATGTGATCTCCTTTACTCACCCTTACCAAGTCAAATGCTAATCTCTTTCAGAAACACCCTCACAGACCCATCCAGAGAGACAATGTTTTTCTAACTATCTGGGCTTCACTAAGCCCGGTCAAATGGCTTTCTAAAGTTAGCCATCAAAAGCACACATAGTCAACAAATATTTACAGCATGCCTCCATGGAATTAGACACTGCTTTAGATCCTGGGACTATAGCCCCGAATAAGGACACTGTTCTTGATCTCAGGAAGTTTATGGTTGAGTTTTCTCACTTTCAGAATTTCTTAATGGTGTTTCAGTAAGGAATATTATATTTTATTTTACTTTAAAGTCCATTATACACAAATATTTGTATGTGCACATAATATATAGATGCAAGAGTTTCACATATAATATTTATTATGTATGCTACCTTCTGCTTTCCTCTATTTTGTTTCAAATGATGCTGGTTGTGACCCACTGTTAGGATTTTACAGCTCCCTAATGAGTCTTGATTTACAGTTTTAAAAAAAACTGGTTCCATTGAGATAGAGAAAGGGAAACAGTTGTATAAACAGATGACAAGAATATTGTATCAAAAGCATATACTTCTTTTTATTGTTCACCACTGTATCTGTAAATCAAATCCCTTATGATTATACAGTGGAAGTGAGAAATAGATTCAAGGGACTAAATCTGATAGACAGAGTGCCTGATGAACTATGGATGCAGGTTTGTGACATTGTACAGGAGACAGGAATCAAGACCATCCGCAAGAAAAAGAAATGCAAAAAAGCAAAATGGCTCTCTGAGGAGGCCTTACAAATAGCTGTGAAAAGAAGGGATGCGAAAAGCAAAGGAGAAAAGGAAAGATATACCCATTTGAATGCAGAATTCCAAAGAATAGCAAGGAGAGATAAGAAAGCCTTCTTCAGCGATCAATGCAAAGAAATAGAGGAAAACAATAGACTGGGAAAGACTAGAGCTCTCTTCAAGATAATTAGAGATACCAAGGGAACATTTCATGCAAAGATGGGCTCAATAAAGGACAGAAAACATATGGAGGTAACAGAAGCAGAAGATATTAAGAAGAGGTGGCAAGAATACACAGAAGAACTGTACAAAAAAGATCTTCACGACCCAGATAATCATGATGGCTCACCTAGAGCCAGACTCCTGGAATGTGAAGTCAAGTGGGCCTTAGGAAGCATCACTACGAACAAAGCTAGTGGAGGTGATGGAATTCCAGTGGAGCTATTTCAAATCCTGAAAGATGATGCTGTGAAAGTGCTACACTCAATATGCCAGCAAATTTGGAAAACTCAGCAGTGGCCACAGGACTGCAAAAGATCAGTTTTCATTCCAATCCCAAAGAAAGGCAATGCCAAAGAATGCTCAAACTACCTCACAATTGTACTCATCTCACATGCTAGTAAAGTAATGCTCAAAATTCTCCAAGCCAGGCTTCAGCAATAGGTGAACCGTGAACTTCCAGATGTTCAAGCTGGTTTTAGAAAAGGCAGAGGAACCAGAGATCAAATTGCCAACATCTGCTGGATCATCGAAAAAACAAGAGAGTTCCAGAAAAACATCTATTTCTGCTTTATTGACTATGCCAAAGCCTTTGACTCTGTGGATCACAATAAACTGTGGAAAATTTTGAAAGAGATGGGAATACCAGACCATCTGACCTGCCTCTTGAGAAACCTGTATGCAGGTCAGGAAGCAACAGTTAGAACTGGACATGGAACAACAGACTGGGTCCAAATAGGTAAAGGAGTACGTCAAGGCTGTATATTGTCACCCTGCTTATTTAACTTAGATGCAGAGTACATCATGAGAAACGCTGGGCTGGAAGAAGCACAAGCTGGAATCAAGATTGCCGGGAGAAATATCAATCACCTCAGATATGCAGATGACACCACCCTTATGGCAGAAAGTGAAGAGGAACTAAAAAGCCTCTTGATGAAAGTGAAAGTGGAGAGTGAAAAAGTTGGCTTAAAGCTCAACATTCAGAAAATTAAGATCATGGCATCTGGTCCCAATCCTTCATGGGAAATAGATGGGGAAACAGTGGAAACAATGTCAGACTTTATTTTTCTGGGCTCCAATATCATTGCAGATGGTGATTGCAGCCACGAAATTAAAAGACACTTACTCCTTGGAAGAAAAGTTATGACCAACCTAGATAGCATATTCAAAAGCAGAGACATTACTCTGCCAACAAAGGTCCGTCTAGTCAAGGCTATGATTTTTCCAGTGGTCATGTATAGATGTGAGAGTTGGACTGTGAAGAAAGCTGAGCACTGAAGAATTGATGCTTTTGAACTGTGGTGTTGGAGAAGACTCTTGAGAGTCCCTTGGACTGCAAGGAGATCCAACCAGTCCATCCTAAAGGAGATCAGTCCTGGGTGTTCATTGGAAGGACTGATGTTGAAGCTGAAACTCCAATACTTTGGCCACCTGATGTGAAGGGCTGACTCATTTGGAAAGACCCTGATGCTGGGAAAGATTGAGGGCAGGAGGAGAAGGGGACAACAGAGGATGAGATGGTTGGATGGCATCACCGACTTGATGGACATGGGTTTGGGTGAACTCCAGGAGTTGGTGATGGACAGGGAGGCCTGGCGTGCTGCGATTCATGGGGTCGCAAAGAGTTGGACACGACTGAGCTACTGAACTGAAATGAACAGAAAACATGATTCTGTGAAAGTGCTGCACTCAATAGGCCAGCAAATTTGGAAAACTCAGCAGTGGCCACAGAACTGGAAAATGTGTTTTCATTCCAATCCCAAAGAAAGGCAATGCCAAAGAATGCTCAAACTACCGTACAACTACCCTCATCTCACACGCTAGCAAAGTAATGGTCAAAATTCTCTAAGCAAGGCTTCAACAGTACGTGAACTATGAACTTCCAGATGTTCAAGCTGGTATTAAAAAGGCAGAGGAACCAGAGATCAAATTGCCAGCAACCACTGGATCATAGAAAAAGCAAGAGAGTTCCAGAAAAACATCTATTCTGTTTTATTGACTACAGTAAAGCCTTTAACTGTTGGATCACAACAAACTGGAAAATTCTGAAAAAGATAGGAATGCCAGACACCTGACCTACCTCCTGAGAAATCTGTATGCCGGTCAAGAAGCAACAGGTAGAACTGGGTGTGGACCAATGGACTCGTTCCAAATTGGGAAAGGAGTACATCAAGGCTGTATACTGTCACTCTGTTTATTTAACTTATATGCAGAGTACATCATGTGAAATGCCAGGCTGGATGAAGCACAAGTTGGAATCAAGATTGCCAGGAGAAATATCAATAACCTCATATATGGCAGAGAGCGAAGAAGAACTAAAGAGCCTCTTGATGAAAGTGAAAGAGGAGAGTGAAAAAGTTGGCTTAAAACTCAACATTCAGAAAATTAAGATCATAGCATCTGGTCCCATCACCTCATGGCAAATAGATGGGGTAACAATGAAAACAGTGACAGACTTTATTTTCTGGGCTCCAAAATCACTGCAGATGGTGACTGTGGCTGTGAAATTAAAAGATGCTTGCTCCTTGGAAGAAAAGTTATAACAAACCTAGATAGCATATTAAAAAGCAGAGACATTACTTTACCAACAAAGGTCTGTCTAGTCAAAGCTATGGATTTTCCAGTAGTGATATATGGATGTGAGAGTTGGACTATAAAGAAAGCTGAGCACCAAAGAATTGATATTTTGAACTGTGGTGTTGGAGAAGACTCTTGAAAGTCCCTTGGACTGCATGGAGATCCAACCAGTTAATCCTAAAGGAAATCAGTCCTGAATATTCATTGGAAGGACTGATGCTGAAGCTGAAATTCTAATACTTTGGCCATCTGATGCAAAGAACTGAGTCATTGGAAAAGATCCTAATGCTGTGAAAGATTGAAGGTTGGAGGAGAAGGGGATGACAGAGGGTGAGACGGTTGGATGGCATCACTGATGTGATGGAAATGAGTTTGAGTAGGCTTCAGGAGTTGGTGATGGACAGGGAAGCCTGGCAGGCTGCCATCCATTGGGTCGCAGAGTTGGACATGACTGAGTGACTGAACTGAACTGAACTGAACTGATTGTATCTGTGGGAATCATTTTAGCTATTCAGTGAAAGGCTTTCAAAGAGCAAGGGACTGTGGCCTGTATCTCTGTATGGTCCCACCATCCCTCAATCTTAGTATAGCATCTTCCCCAGAGAATGCAATAGATATATTAGTGTTAATGATGTGTGAGTTCAGGTCCTTATCAGACCCAAGAGAGGATTGGACACAATAGAGATGCACAGGGTTGGTGCCTGTGAAGGATAAACGGGGAAGGAACAGACGCTGGGGAGAGCTTTCAGACCATAATGCAGGTCTGACAACAGTGAAGGGAAGGAAGAAGGAAGGAGAAATGGGTAGGAAGAGTCATGGACTGCAGCCCAGTTCCGAGAAAGGCTTGGCCAAGCTGACAGGATGTCCTTGAGCCAAAGTCACGTATTGGAAGAGTCCCAAGTCTTAGAGGAACAGGTCTGCCTCACGGTGTCCTGTGTGCTCTGCCAGTGGCTGGGAGCAGCTTGTAGGCAGCGTGGCCTCAGCAGGACCATGACGGAGGATCCACAGGAGCACCTGGGTTTGTCAGTAACACTGGTTTTGGTATCATAAGCTAGGTTTTCCTTTCCAACTGGAAGCAAGTGGTAAAGAATTCCAGGGAAGCATGTCACTTTTCAGCTGCACCTTATTGTAGGTTCTTTCCCCACAGCCCCTTTGATGTTAGAGAGGAGACCCTCGCTCCAGCTGGCCTTCCCACCATCTAGCTGTACCGCTCTGGACTAAACTTTAGGAATTTCTCTTGATCCTGTTGTTCCAGGTTAGTGTTCCTTAGGGGTGGGGTGCTCAAGGAAACAGGTAACAGAAGACACTTGAGAAAAGCTGCTGGCCCCAGTGAGTCCTACACAAAGAGGCTGGATTCCCAAACCCAGAGACTTAACTGAATCCCTCCCTGGTTAATGACTCAGTTCTATTCCTCCACCTCTCTGTCCTTTACATCCACTGCAACCCACAGGGCAGATTTTGGGGACTGAGGAGAGGTTTCTCCTCACTTTTAAATTCAGATACAGCAATTTGTGAAATGAAGATTTCTTACATCATCAACAGATCGTGAATTTGTTGGGAAGCTGAGATCAGCTCTATTCTTTCTAGTGTTTTGTCCCCTTTTTCAGGACAAAGTGGCCCAGGCTGGGGCACTCTCTGGACATCATCTGATGACCACGCAGGCAGAGAGGTGGCATCTCCCCAGACCACCAGCAACAGGAGCTCTTAGAGATATGAACATAAATGTGACATAACTTATTTTCAGCTTTCAGAGCGAACTGACTACATTTCATTCTGTGACTCCATTTCTAGGTAAAAGTGTACCCACTGACTTTTGTGACTGGACAGCTTCCAGTTTTAGGCCTAGTTCTCAAGACATCACTATTCATGAGTAATTATTAAAATAAATGGCAATTGGATTAAATAATGACTATGCTCTTCCCCTGGAGGAGAGCATGGCAACCCACTCCAGTATTCTTGCTGGAGAATCTCATGGACAGAGGAGCCTGGTGGGCTACAGCCCATGGGGTTGCACAGAGTTGGACACGACTAAAGCAACAGTATATATGCACACATGCTCAGTATTTGTTCAGCATTCTTCTTAGTAGTAATTCAAGCCCTGTACAAGCATAATCTCAGTAATCCTCACAGCTGCTAAGTCACTTCAGTTGTGTCCAACTCTGTGCGACCCCATAGACGGCAGCCCACAAGGCTCCCCGTCCCTGGGATTCTACAGTCCTTTAACAGCATTGGCAATATGTCCATTTTTCCAGTCTGGGGAAAGGAGCATTGCAAATATATAATCAACATGGACCTACTTTAGCAAGAGTGGTGTACTAAACACTCCGTAATAACTTACATGTGAAAAAAAAAAGCACAGCTGAATAGCTATAATATGAGTATAAGTGGACAAGAGTCTTTACACCACCAACAAACACAATTTTGTAAGTCAACCTATTACAATAAAAATAAACAAGATTAATTTTTCTTAAATAACTTAAAAACACAAGAAGTAATGAGACACAGCTTTTGGTGGCTTCCTCTGGTACATTCTAGAGGCCTGTGTCTCAGGCACTTAGTCAAATAATGCTGGGATATCCTCAGTGACTGTGTGGCACCCGGAATATGGGGAGGTGAAGATAAAGTCTCCGAATGCATCATCCAGGCCCAGCCAGGTTGGCAACTGCTAGACTTTGCCTCTGGTCATTTAGAAGGTCATCAAACTGAAATCTTTCTCTCCCCTCCATATTTTATGCACCGAGTAATTCTCAACAGTATTTTTGCCTGGGAAATCCCATAACAGAGGAGCCTCATAGACTACAGTCCATGGGGTTGCAAAGAACCAGATATGACTGAATGAGCATACAGTACTTCTCCTTTGACATTTACCAAATGTGTTGTTTCAACAATAATTTAATATTTTATTAGTAATTATTAAAACCTGGTATTTTCATCATGTTTTATGGTTCATGAAGCTTCCATTGCACTTACTATTGTATTTGACCCTTCCAACACCTTGACAAGCTACCTAACTTTCATGAGCCTTGTTTTCTTCCTTTGTAAGCAGTTGTACCAGCCTTTCTTAAAAGAATTGGCAAATATACTCATTTTGTCAGTCTGAGGAAAGACGACGCATCTAAATTGAGACTTACTAAATCACTCACCAAATAATGTTCTTAAGGTCGTCATAGTGCAGGAACATAGTGCACTAAGGGAGGTGAAACTTACTTGTGAAATGCAAAGGCACATACGGGTACAGAACAACAAAGACTAAGATTTCAAACTTTGGAGGCTAAATGCCAGAAACAGAGACTTGTGGCAACACATGAGAGGGAGCAGATTCACATGTTGTAATTGAATATTTGGTAGGATATCTTCTCTGTCTGGACAGTCAGGCTTTTGGGCTAGTGCTCAGGGGGAAAACGTCAGGCCTCGTAGGTGTGAGAGTCAATGGCATGTGGGCAATAACTGAAGACAGGAGTAAGGATGGCATCACCAGGGAGAGGGAGGAGCGTAAGAAGGCAAGGAGAACCTTTGGGAAGGCTGTGTCAAGGGATGGAGTACGTGGAGCAATGATGGCTGACAAGGCGCTGGATTTGATTCTCCAATGGGAGGAAGAGGTTCTAAGTCAGATACTAGAAGGCAAATGAAAGGAAAAGAGACTTTGTGGAGTCATAGGTCAAGAACGCCATTAGCATCTTGGAAGACGGTGGTTTCAGTCTTATAGTGGCTTGAGGAACTGGAGGCAATTAGTGGAGAATCTGCAGTGTAAGCCATCCTTTTGAGAAATTTAGTGATGAAAGGCAATAGAGGGATTGGATGGTAGCTTTAAGAAGAAATAATACCAAAAAAATGAAAGAAGCAATAATAGCTAATGTTTAGCCATTATTTATTTTAATTAACAAACACATGGCATTTATAAGGTGTCAGACATTGTTTCTAAGTGGTTTACAAACAATTAATTTGCTTCATTCTCACCTTCACATGATGAGATAGTTGTTATTATGATTATCCCCATTCTTACAGATGAAGAGACTGAGGAATCAAGTGGTTAAGTAAATTACCCAAACCCACAGTTATCAACAGTAGAAGTGGTAGTTAAACTATGGGAAATTTCGTTCAAGAGTCCATTTTCTAACTCACTTTTCCTTCTGAAATGATTTGGTAGTAATTTGAGGAAGAAGTACGGGGATTTTTCTTATTTTTAATTGGGAAGACTTCAACTTGCTGGGATGCTTAGAAGAAGGAGTCAGTACTTTAATAGAATGAACAAGAATTTTTGGATAATGAACAGAACAAGATTGCCAGAGTCATGAGCAGCCATGGTGGGAAAGTGTAGATGAAGCAGTTAGTCTTGGCCGCAGTCAGCACTAATTCTCCTTAGATAAGAAGGAGATGATAAAGATACAGATTATGTTTTGAGGAGAGATGAGGATGAAGTGGCTGAGTGGTTAAGGCAATGGACTGCTAATCCGTTGTTCTCTGAATGCATAGTTCAAATCCTACCTTTGCCCGATGTGTGCTTTGGGCTTCCTGGTGGCTCAGATGGTAAAGAATCTGCTTGCAACGTGGGAGACCTGTGTTCAATCCCTGGGTCAGGAAGATCCTCTGGAGAAGGGAATGGCTACCCACTCCAGTATTCTTGCCTGGAGAATTCCATGGATAGAAGAGCCTGGTGGGCTACAGTTCATGAGACTGCAAAGAGGTGGACATGACTGAGGAACTAACACTTTCACTTTGAGGAGAGGGAAAACTGAGCAAATTCTCATCAAATGGACATTCAACTGAGAGAGCTTGAGGGAGCGGTTAGGGATTGAGTAGAAAAAGCTGCAGCTTCCTGGGAATGAGTAGTCCTCTCCAAGCAAAGCGCACTGGAGCCACTTAGTATGCTGACTAAAGGCATCTTCTATTCAAGGCCGTGTGCTGAGAGCTCAGCAGTCCTCTTTAACAGCTTAGCACGAGTTGAGAATGCTACCAACAAGACACTGACAGGACACAGGAGACAAGATAAGATTTAGGAGCGCTTGCTTGGCTTCATGCTTTTACAGAGCTCAGAGAGAGGACACATCTGTACACTTCTGAGGAGCTGCATTAAGGCTGGGCTTGGGTTGGACATTGGAAATAAGGAGGATTAGTAACAGAGAGGAAGAGGCCCAGTATTTGGTGGTGGAGGAAGGGATAGGAACAAAAAGCTCAAAAGAAGAGAGGCGGGCGTTAGAAGGAGCTCTTGGTAAAAGTGAAGGTCCTGGGGTGAGGGGAGCAGTGACATTCAGGCCAAAAGACATCCCCATCCAATGACTTACTCCTGATTTGGGTTCACTTGGGTCCTCAGGTTTCTATCGTCCCCAACTCCTGTTACGCTTTTTTTCCCATAGCAATCATCACCTCCTAATATACCATATTAAGAGAGTAATATTATTGAGAGTCCCTTGGACAGCAAGGAGATCAAACCAGTCAATCCTAAAGGAAATCAACCCTGAATATTCATTGGAGGGACTGATGCTGAAACTGAAGCTCCAATACTTTGGCCGCCGGATGCAAAGAGCTAACTCATTGGAAAAGACCCTGATGCTGAGAAACATTGAGGGCAGGAGGAGAAGGGGGCGACAGAGGATGGGATGGTTGGATGGCATCACTGACTCAATGGACAAGAGTTTGAGCAAACTCAGGGAGATAGTGATGGACAGAGAAGCCTGGCATGCTGCAGTCCCTGGGGTCACAAAGAGTCGAACATGAATTAGTGACCAAAACAACAAATATTTACTAGAATGTAGGCTCTGTGAGGAGGCTTTTCTGGTAGCTCAGCTGGTAAAGAATCCACCAGCAATGCAGGAGACCCTGGTTTGATTCCTGGATCAGGAAGATCCCCTGGCAAAGGGATAGGTTACCCACGCCAGTATTCTTGGACTTCCCTGCTGGCTCAGACAGTAAAGAATTCTCCTGCAATGCAGGAGACCTGGGTTCGATTCCTGAGTTGGGAAGATCCCCTGGAGGAGGGCATGGAAACCCACTCCAGTATTCTTGCCTAGAGAATTCCATGGACAGAGGAGCCTGGCGGGCTACAGTCTACAGGGTCGCAAAGAGTCGGACACGACTGAGTGACTAAGCACAGCACAGCACAGGCTCTGTGAGAGCAGATCTGGTTCATGTGTCTGTCTCCAGGGCTTTGATCAAGCCTAGCATGTAGAAGGTGCCCCCTAAAAACTTGCTCCATCAATGAGTCCACCAGCAGTTCCAGGGCTAACCTGGGATGCTTCCCATGGAGGCTCAGGAATCCCTGGGCTCACAGCTGGACTGTGGAGGAAAGCCTGCCCAGCCTGCTTCTCGAATGGAAGCTCTTTAACCCCAGGCAAAAAGCAAACTCTTAAAAATGAAAGGCAGAAACTTCCAGAAACTGGGCACCAGGGATGACATCTTCCCTGAGCAGGTGGGAGAAGGTGTTTAAGGACTGATGGGTTTTAAGCTAAGTGATCCAGAGTGGTTTAGGGAGGAGGATGGGGCCCTGTTGAGACTTGTAGACTTTGGGAGGCCCCAGTGGCTCTCCCAGCCCCTCAGGCTTTATTCATCTGTTCCCTCAGCAATCACTGGGGCCTGAGCCAGCCTGGTGAAAGGAACAGTTTATTCCAGAGTCCTCTTCTGGGTAAGGAGCATTTCCTCAGATCCTGGTCCAGGTAACAAGGGCTCCTTGTACCTTTGCCAGTTGTTTTAGACTGTCTAATAGAAAAACATGTTCCCCTTCCACCCATATACATTTAAGCTTAAAATTGCCTTCAAACAAGGAAACAAAACACACACTGTGCAGAGGCCAGGAGTCACCAGTCTGAGCCCTCATTACCGAGCAGTGGAGCAGATCCATGGCAGGCGCTCCTGTGTTCAGAAAGCATGCCCAGTACGGCGGGTCCTGCACTACCTCCAGCTACCAATTCCCTCGAGCGTAAGCAGAGCATACGCATGCGTCAGCCCCTCTGGGAAGGGGTGACCCAGATATCCTGTTCTGTGGAATGAGTATGAGTGTCCCCCATATTCCTGCATCTGAAGAGTGGAACTCTGATCCACCTATGAACCACCTTGCGTTCTTTAAGAAGAGGCAATTTTGGCCTTCCCTGGTGGCTCAGTGTAAGTCTGCCTACCAATGCAGGAGACTTGGGTTTGACCTCTGACACTAAAGACTCCACATGCCCCAGAGCAACTAACTCCACAAGCCCAAGTACCACAACTATTTAAGTCTGGGCTCTAAAGCCCGGGAACGGCAACTACTGAGCCCCAGGCCACAACTACTAAAGCCCCCATGCCCAGAGCACATGCTCCACCCAAGAGAAGCCGCTGCCATGAGAAGCCTGCATATGACAGTTAAAGAGTAGCCCTCACTTGTAACGACTAGAGAAAAGCCCTCACAGCAACGAAGACCCAGCACAGCCAAAAATAAATAAATACAATTTTTTTTTAAAGAGGCAATTTTCTTTTAGTCAGTGGCACTGTTGTTTTGAAACTCAATTGGCCACTTGTCAGGAGAGGTCACTTGTCAGACAGGGTGAGCTGGCCATTTCCTGGGAACCTTGGCCTGGGTCTGCAGTCTCTCGGGGAGAGGCCTGTTGGCTTTGAATTTCCGTCTGTGGGAGAAAACCCGAAGGCAGTCCTCTGTCCCAGTCTGCCTGGGAAGGAAGACTCACAGTGAGAAACCTCCAGTTGTCTGCTAGGAAGGGTGGGCAGGTGGTAGCACACATGGTCACACCAGTCAGCCTGGCCTCCTCACCTGACATAGCTGCCCTGGAGTGAAGTCACCCCACCTCAGACCAGGACGTCCTGCATGGAGCCCCAGCCCCTCCTACCGGGCAGAGAGGCAGGCAGGGCCTGGGCACAACTCCCTGAGGCCAGGCAGCTCTGCCACGTGCCCTCCTGAGCTCTGATCTCATTCTGGGGAGGTGCAGCACAGCGCTGGCGGCTGGACTTTGTTATCTATCTCAGGATGCTTGCTGGCCAAGGCCCGCATGTGTCATTGTCACCTGACTCTAATGAATGGCAGTGGGTGTCAAACTCCAGGCCAGAGGACTGATGTGGCAGAGTTTGGCTGAGGCACCACTGTGGAGGGAATCTAGCTCCAGAATCAGCTGGGAGCCTTGTGTTTCTGTTCTGTTCTCCTCCCCACCCTCCCCTGGTGTGGGCACTAACTTGCCTGGAGAGGAGCAATCACACCGTGGGACCTGCTACATTCCTGCTATAATACCTGGGTTCTAAGCCGAGCTCCACCATTGAGTAGCTGTTTGTCCCTAGGTAAATTGCTTAATTTCTCTGTGCTTCACTATTTTAAATCCATCTATAAGAAGAGGATGAAGAAATGATCTCTACTTCCACACTTATGAGAATTAAAAGACTTAACAGATGCAAAATGAATATTGCCTGCCATAGGGTATGTGCTCAAAAAGGACAGTATAAAGTCACTACAATAATGCTCATTATAATCCTCTCAAAGTTGCTGCGACAGACTGAGCCAGGTTGAAGGCACTCAAGAATAGTAAGTTGTTAAAGAACGTGATTTAGCCCGTTCCCTGTGCCCACCCCCATGGGCCAGCCCTTCTCCTGCCCTGATCCTTGGGGGAAATGGTGCTACTTCTGTAACCACCTATATGAAATCCTACCCAAATTTCAAAGCTACAGTAGCCTTGGTTATACCTCTGACCACCTCCACACCTGACAGATATACTCCCCAAGGGGAAGAATTCATTTGGTCACTTTTTAGCTTTTCTGGCCCTTAAACTCTTTCAGTCAATTTTGGGGGGAAAATCAATAACCACCACCAAAAGCTGGGGATCAAGTCTGTTTTCTCCAGTGTGAACTAGTGTTCCTGAAAACTGAAGTCTCTGTGTGTTGTGACCATGAAGCCAATTTAATGCATGTTTTAGAGGCCTGTTTCTTCGGAGGATTGTTTAACGACTGGAGGGAATACCAGAGGAGGTGGGAAAGTGCCACTGCCATTTGCTCTCCTACAAAATGCCGAGGCTGGTGGAGGCTTCCATGAGCCCTGGGTGGCCAGCCCGCCGCTGAGCCTTTTCTAGACCTCCTCCTGGAAAATGATGGCTCATCACAGTGTGGTTGAGAGCCGAGTCTATCCGAGGAGCCTGGGTACATGGGAGGTATGAGATAACGAAGAGTTGGAGTCCCCACCGGGAGGGCTCCTGAAAGCAGAGCACGCTGGGCTCCCCCCAGAGCTTCAGATTTAGTAGCTGGGATGGGGCCTGGAAACACGCATCTCCAACAAGCCCCTAGGAAATTCTGAGGATGCTGCTTGGGGAGCAGTCTGAGAGCCACTGATTCACGCAACCAAAGGGGTCTTCCAGCTTCTCTCTAGCAACCCAAAGGCACCAGTCCCTTGTCATCCTTCATTCTTCTTTGGAGCTGAGCCACTGGGTGCATAGTGCTGCCCTTAGGAGGTCAGCTCAGGGGTCAGACAGCCTGGGTTTGAATCTTGGCCTCATTTAATCAGCTGTGGCCAAATTACTTAGCCTCTGTGCCATAGATTCCTCACAATAATAAATACTCATGTTTTCTTTTTTTCATATTTAATATTTTTTATTATTTATTTTACTTGCCTGCACCGAGCCTTAGTTGCAGCATATGGGATCTAATTCTCTGACCAGGGATTGAATCTGGACCCCTTGCATTGGGAGCATGGAGTCTTAGCCACTGGATCACCAAAGAAGTCCCAGTCCTCACATTTTCTGACAGCTTACTACATGCCAGGTGCAGTTCTAATGTATTTATTATTTTCTCTGTTAAATCCTTTGAAGACTATGAGGTGGGTGCCGTTATATCCCTAAAGAGGACAGCGAGGCACAGAGAGAGATGATAATAGCAAACACCTTGTAAGAGTATCATTTGGATTGAGTAAGATAATCCATGTTAAAGTTGCATTTGAATATCTAAGAATATTAACTTCTTTTACTGTGGACACAAAGATCTGAAGGTCCTTTCCCTTCTCTTGAGATTTTTAAGGCTCTTCCTCAGAGGATGAACCATCTTGCTCCCTTTTGGGTTCTAAGGAAAAGATCGACAAATCATATTCCACATCTTCTGCTGGGCTTCTATCCTTCCACAGATATGTGACTCCCCTCTTGTAGACCTGCTGTCTCCAGAGAGCTGTTATAGTTCTGAGGGCCCAGGGCACGCGGGGTGTGGAGGCAGGCCTGGGGTGGTGGTGGGGGCTCCGGAGGATGTCTGCAGAAAGCTGTGTGGTATGCATGCCTGGTTAAGCAGGGAGTCCTGTATGAGACCTGACAAGGGAAGCTCTGAGAATACAGACTGTTTGCAAGCTCACCAGACCAAAAGAGGAGAGAAAGAGGGAGGAGAAAGAGCGCCCCAAGCCCCTGAGCTGCGCCAGCACATTCCAGCACGATAGACACTTGCTAGTGGGCCTTTGTTTTCTACCAGAGCTGGAGGAGGGGGCATAGCAACTGGACCTTCGCTTTTCCTGACCTTCACACATTTTAAGCCATCTTTTCACAGATCAGGACAGAGAGCTTTTGCTAACCCTAGGCTGACTATAAATATAAATTGGTATCAATCACCATCATTAACCCAAATGAAAAGCTAATGAGAAGAGCTGAATTGCTGGAAAAGAGCCTGATGCTGTGAAAGATTGAGGCCAGAAGGAGAAGGGGGCAACACATGATGAGATGGTTGGATGGCAACACCAACTCAGTGGTCATGAGTTTGAGCAAACTCCGGGAGATGGTGAAGGACAGTGATAGCGACAGTGAAGCCTGGCATCCTGCAGTCCTGAGGGCCATGAAGAGTCAGACACGACTTACAGACTGAACAACAAATTCTGAGATACAAAGACTCATCACTTGGTTCTAACCCAGTTCTCTCTCACCTTCCATTGGCTCCCCAGGCCATTGAAACTCCTCTCTGTCCTGACACCTGGCCCTGTCTTTGGATCAGCAAATGCCTGTTCAACCGGTGGGATGTCACCTCCCTTCGACGGTTCCTTGACTCCCTGTCCCAGCCTCGTCCCTCACCAAGGCTGGACTAGGTGCCCGCCCTCAGTGCCTTCTCAGCTCCAGTTCTTAGCTCAATTTTGCACTGTGGCTCGCTGACTTTTCTGCCTCCCCCCTCAACATGAAGGCACAAGAATCTCATTCATCCTTGGTCTCCCAGAGCCAAGCAGAACACCAGGCTGGTAGACGGTAATCACTGAATATTTACAGAGTGTGCTTCATGCATGCCCACCCTCTCCTCGCCGGGCTCAGTGTCGGAAGGCCTGCTTCCTAAACGCAAAGAGAACATAAAGGCAGGAAACACACTGAGTCATTTGGCTTGGTTAGTAGTAAACACTCAGGTGAAAACATGTTTGACGTGCTCCAGCTTACATCAGGGGTAAATTGATTGAGTTGGCCAAACAAGAGGTACCTGCCAGCGTGTGAACTGGTCCAGAGCAGACATGAATGAGAGGTGTGCCTGAGCTGAGACACAACAACACAGGCTTAAACAGAAGGACTCGCTGTCCATTTGACGACTTTCTAGATATCTTGTTCCTCCTGTGGTTACACCTCTGATAAGGTAAGCAGGGGCCCGGAAGACCAGCTCTCCGGAGAGGCTTTACCATGCTGATGGGGGCCAGGAGTGCCACAGACGGGCTGAACAAGGCATTGTCAACTTGCCATCTTGTGGGGGGGTGTGCTATTCTGGCCTGAATCTGAACCTTAAAGATATCCCTCTGGCAGACAAATCTCTCTGTGACTGCTTCTCAAACCTCATAATTACAGTCTTTCTCTTTTCCTCCAGTCAGTTGGTCCCCAATCATACCCGTGGCCATAAGGGAAACCAAGTTGGAAAGGTGTTTGGATAGGCTGTGGGGGGTGGGTACCTCTCAGGCAACTGGACAGACACCTCTAAGGCTATTTCCTAATAGATCAGTAGGGTTGTTCTTCTGTAGGAGAGGGGGAATGAGGATACTGTTCAGTTCTGGGAAGGCACATGGTCTGTGTGTGGCCTGGGGGCACCAGCTACAGGGGGACACCATGGGCTGAGCGCTGCCCCTGGGGACTGTTCCTGGTCAGGTCTAATTGGTCTTCTATTCCTACTTCACTACGTACAGCCTTCTTGGATGAATATATGCTCCTGGAGGTCAAGGTACGTATCCCGGTGCTTCCTTCGTATTTTAGCACAGATTTGGGACTCAGGGTGGAGGAGGATGAGAGGCAAAACTTGTTGACATGATAATAAAAATTAAGAAAGGCATTGGATACAAAGCTCTAAGCCTATCCACTGTCTTTCCAGTCCAAGAACATGCCCTTAAAATCAGACCCCTGATTTTATTAACTTTATAAACGTCTGGATGAAAGTCTGTGCAAGTCTCCTGTGATAGTAAACAGTGTGTTCTCCTGCCCCTAAATGCTTTACAATCTATTACAGAAGCTTATGAAACTTCTCCGAGGCTGCTAGGAAGTGTCCATTGTCGCAGAGAGCCTCTCCTTCCATCCCCGCAGGCTGTAAGGTTAAGGCCAGAGCTGCCTCTTTATTTTGGAGGAAAATTTGGCTCTACCCATCCTCACCCTTCAGTGAGCAGTGGAGGCAAAATTCAACAAGACCACACATCCCTGGACCAGTTTCTTTTTCTCCCCCCTTCCCCCGCCCCCATAAATACTAAAATTAGCTTTTCTTTTCCTCCAGTCCTCCTAGATGAGAGACCTGATGTAGCAACATGGGTGACCTTTCTGTCCTTCGAGAAGGAATGACTAAAACAAGGTAGAATGATGGTTTGATCTTTTTTGTTTTAAAGCTAAAGAGGGGTGGGCTGGTTCTCTACCACTTACTATGAGGAATGGGGAGGCAAGTAGAAGCCAAACAAAACTGATTTCAACTCAGCAAGAGAAACAGCTGTCTACCCATTCCAGCCACCTGAAATGAAACAATCTCCTTTGTGGGGTAATGGGTTTCCTCATGCTGAAGGCATTTTCAAAACATCTAGTTAACTTTTTTTGAATAGGCAATCAATGCAACAGGATGAAATTTAAAAGAAACAAAAATACGAGATGTTTGTCCTCATCCACACTCCTGTTTCTCAGATATTCCTTTTTCTTCTGAAGAGGCAAACTCCATCATCTGGTGTTTTATCAAAGGCCAGACCTGTCGGTGAGGAACACTGTATAAATGAGCCATGGTTCCTGGCACTAGGCAAGATGACCTCTGATGACCTTCCATCTCTTGGATTTTGCAGCTCATAATTCTTAAGGTTCTTCAGAAAATTGAATTGGATTTTGTAAAATACAAATTCACTGCTCAAGGACAGCGCTGAGGACTTGTGACTTGACAGCAGGAGTACTGGATGGGCTCGGAGCGGCCCTATAGCCACAGTACGTGAGAAAAGAACTATCTGAGGGAAACAGAACATAGTGTGTGCTCAGTTGCTCGGTTGCGTCCGAATTTTGGCGACTCTATGGACTGTAGCCTACCAGGCTCCTCTGCCCATGGTATTCTCCAGGCAAGAATACTGGAGTGGGATGACATTCCAACCTCCAGGGGATCTTCCTGACCCAGGGGTCGAACCCAAGTCTCTTACATCTCCAGTGGGTTCTTTAGTGGGTGCTAGTGGATTCTTTACCACTAGCATCACCTGGGAAGTCCCAGTAGAATGAGGCTCAGTACAACTGCTCAGTCATGTCCGACTCTTTGTGACCCCATGGACTGCAGCACACCAGGCTTCCCTGTCTATCATCAACTCCTGGAGGTAATTCAGACTCATGTGCATCAAGTCGGTGATACCATCCAACCATCTGATCTTCTGTTGTCACCTTCTCCTCCCACCTTCAACCTTTCCCAGCATCAGGGTTTTTTCCAGTGAGTCAGTTCTTTGCATCAAGTGGCCAAATTATTGGAGTTTCAGCTTCAGCATCAGTCCTTCCAATGAATATTCAGGACTGATTTCCTTTAGGATACCAGTTTCATCTCCTTGCAGTCCAAGGCACTGTCAAGAGTCTTCTCCAACACCACAGTTCAAAAGCATCAGTTCTTCAGTGCTCAGCTTTCTTTATAGTCCAACTCTCACATCCATACATGACTACTGGAAAAACCATAGCTTGGACTAGACAGACCTTTGTTGGGAAAGTAATGCCTCTGGTTTTTAATATGCTATCTAGGTTTGTCATAGCTTTTCTTTCAAGGAGCCAGTGTCTTTTAATTTCATAGCTGCAGTCACCATCTGCAGTGATTTTGGAGCCCCCAAAAATAAAGTCTCTCACTGTTTCCATTGTTTCCTCATCTATTTGCCATGAAGTGATGGGACCAGATGCCATGATCTTTGTTTTCTGAATGTTGAGCTTTAAGCCAGCTTGTTCACTCTCCTCTTTCACTTTCATCAAGAGGCTCTTTAGTTCCTCTTCACTTTCTGCCATAAGAGTGGTGCCATCTGCATATCTGAGGTTATTGATATTTCTCCTGGCAATCTTGATTACAGTTTGTGCTTCTTCCAGCCTGGCATTTCACATGATGTACTCTGCATATAAGTTAAATGAGCACGGTGACAATGTACAGCCTTGATGTACTCCTTTCCCTATTTGGAACCAGTCTGTTGTTCCATGTCCAGTTCTAACTGTTGCTTCTTGACCTGCATACAGATTCCTCAGGAGGCAGGTGAGGTTGTCTGGTATTCCCATCTCTTGAAGAATTTCCCAAAGTTTGTTGTGATCCAACCGTCAAAGGTTTTGGCGTAGTCAATAAAGCTAAAGTAGGTGTTTTTCTGGAACTCTCTTGCTTTTTTGATGATCCATCAGATTTTGGGGATTTGATCTCTGGTTCTCTGACTTTTCTAAATCCAGCTTAAACATCTGAAAGTTCACGGTTCACGTACTGTTGAAGCCTGGCTTGGAGAATTTTGAGTGTTACTTTGCTAGCATGTGAGGTAAGTGCAATTGTGTGGTAGTTTGAACATTCTTTGGCATTGCCTTTCTTTTGGATTGGATGAAAACTGATCTTTTCTAGTCCTGTGGCCACTGCTGAGTTTTCCAGATTTGCTGGCCTATTGAGTGCAGCACTTTTACAGCATCATCTTTTAGGATCTGAAATAACTCAACTGGAATTCCATCATCTTCACTAGATTTGTTCATAGTGACACTTCCTAAGGCCCTCTTGACTTCGCATTCCAGGAAGTCTGGCTCTAGGTAAGTGATCACACCATTGTGGTTATCTGGGTCATGAAGATCCTTTTTTTTTTTTTTTTTTTTAACAGTTCTGTGTATTCTTGCCACCTCTTCCTAATATCTTCTGCTTCTGTTAGCTCCATATCTTTTCTGTCCTTTAGTGTGCCCATCTTTGCATGAAATGTTCCCTTGGTATCTCTAATTTTCTTGAAGAGATCTCTAGTCTTTCCCAGTCTATTGTTTTCGTCTATTTCTTTGCATTGATCACTGAGGAAGGCTTTCTTATCTCTCCTTGCTATTCTTTGGAACTCTGCATTCAAATGGGTATATCTTTCCTTTTCTCTTTTGCCTTTCGCTTCTCTTCTTTTCTCAGCTACTTGGGAAAAGGACCACTTCTCAGGTCCTCAGACCACCATTTTGCCTTTTTGCATTTCTTTTTCTTGGGGATGGTCTTGATCCCTGCCTCCTGAACAATGTCACAAACCTCTGTGCATAGTTCTTCAGGCACTCTGTCTATGAGAGCTAAACCCTTGAATGTATTTCTCACTTTCACTGTATAATCATAAAGGATATGATTTAGATCATACTTGAATGGTCTAGTGGTTTTCCCTACTTACTTCAATTTAAGTCTGAATTTTGAAATTAGGAGTTTATGATCTGAGCTGCAGTCAGCTCCTGGTCTTGTTTTTGCTGACTGTATAGAGCTTCTCCATCTTTGGCTGCAAAGAACATAATCAAGCTGATTTCAATATTGTCCATCTGGTGATGTCCATGTGTAGAGTCTTCTCTTGTGTTGTTGGAAGATGGCGTTTGCTATGACCAGTGCCTTCTCTTGGCAAAACTCTCTTAGCCTTTGCCCTGCTTCTTTTTGTACTCCAAGGCCAAATTTGCCCGTTACTCCAGGTATCTCTTGACTTCCTACTTTTGCATTCCAGCCCCCTATAATGAAAAGGACATCCTTTTTGGGTGTTAGTCCTAGAAAGTCTTGTATATCTTCATAGAGCCATTCAACTTCAGCTTCTTCAGCATTACTGGTTGGGGCATAGACTTGGATTACTGTGATAGTAAATGGTTTGCCTTGGAAACGAACAGAGATCATTCTGTTGTTTTTGAGATTGCATCCAAGTGCTGCATTTCAGACTCTTTTGTTGACCATGATGGCTACTCCATTTCTTCTAAGGGATTCTTGCCCACAGTAGTAGATATAATGGTCATCTGAGTTAAATTCACCCCTTCCAGTCCATTTTAGTTTGCTGATTTCTAAAATGTTGATGTTCACTCTTGCCATCTCCTGTCTGACCACTTCCAATTTACCTTGATTCATGGACCTAACATTCCAGGTTCCTATGCAATATTTTTCTTTACAGTGTTGGACTTTACTTCCATCCCCAGTCACGTCCACAGCTGGGTGTTGTTTTTGCTTTGGCTCCATCTCTTCCTTATTTCTGGAGTTATTTCTCCACTGTTCTCCAGTAACATATTGGGCACCTACTGACCTGGGGAGTTCATCTTTCAGTGTCCTATCTTTTTGCCTTTTCATACTGTTCATGGAGTTCTCAAGGCAAGAATACTGAAATGGTTTGCCATTCCCTTTTCCAGTGGACCACGTTCTGTGGAATGTAGATTCCTTTGCAAAGCTCACAGGAACCTTTTTGCTAAATGTAGGCCCCTCTGCCCACCATTTTGGAATTGAAGATTTGCAGGGTGGTGGAGAGGAGGCCAAGAATTAGAGGAAGAGGTTTGGGGAGGAGGGCAGAGATTGGCTTCAGATAGAGTAGAATGCAATGGTCATGGTGCCATCAGGAAATGCGGGGAGTCCTAACACTGCTGACCCTGGCAGTGACCTTTCCTGCCCAATGGAAAACCCCAAGTAGTCCTCTTGGCCTTTATTCCTGACCTCTCGTGTCTTCTCCAGATATGTCAGATGCCTGTAAAGTCTACTGTCAGCATATCTAGAAAGCACAATTTGGATATTCTAGAGGGTAGCACATGACTACATACATGGAATCTCTTTTTATGCATCTTGAAAAATTCAGAGACACTTTGGACCTGGAAGGTAAGCTCCAAACCTTGATCCTGACAGATGAGTCCAGTCACAGTTTCAAGGGCATCCAGACCTGTCAAGTCCAGGCAGCATCTGCCCTATTTCAGGAGCTTGGCTGTTTCCCCAGAATAAATGGAGGGAAGTGAAAAGAGGTAGGGCTTTCCAGCAGGACTCCAGACTGATCGTTAATGACAAGAGGTACAAGAGGCCGTCTGGAGTATCCCTGGTTCAGTTTCTTAGAGGGGAAACAATAAAACCATTTCAGTCCCAACGTTGTCATTTTAAAAGGCCAAGAAATCAGTATTTATCAAATGTAAACTTTTAAAAAGACATATGTTTTCTAGACCTGCCTTTGTGTCAGCAGTAACAAAGCATGTGGCAAGCAAAATCAAAAAGTCATTAAGGATTTTCCTATCCAAGACCAATTTGCAGAACATGTCAAGGGACAGATTATTCCAGGGTTCTATGCTTGAAGGTAGGTTTGGCATTGGTTTCACAAGCATCTCTTTACATTAAGCATTTCTCAAGACTTCACTCAGGGACCTTGGCCATAGGACCCTTGGGAGATAAGGGTGGGTGGGGGCTGGAGTGTGGACCTTTTCCAAGGCACTTGGGTCAGTGCTGTGCTGTGGAAACTTCACTTCTACTGATGACAATGACCACAACAAGGACAAAAGTAATGCTAACAAGAGCTGACATATTCAAGTGTCTACCACCAAGATATCTGCTGGGAATTTGGCACCTATGTCCTGATTTTTGTCTCACAACACTCATAAAATAGGGGTGTGTAGTGACCTGGTTTTGCAGAGGAGGAAGCTGAAGCTAAGAGGTCAAGCCACTTTCCCAAGGCCATACTGCCAGCAAGCAAAGGGGCCAAGGCACAAATCCAGACCATCTGACCTCAGATTCTGTGTTATCTCTTACACCAAACTGAGTGGAACTGACCCAAACATGTAGGGTAATTCCAAAGAATGATCTTGGGAAAGTATGAAGAAAACAATAGCACAGGAAATGTCAGGAAGACCAGGCATAGGACCAAGGGACTAGCAAAAAGTATTGGATTCACCAAAAATTTCATTCAGCTTTTTCCATAACATCTCACAGTAAAACCCAAACAAAATTTTTGGCCAATCCAATAGACTGTGGTGAGTGATGTAGAACTAACTCTGCGAACAGAAGAACAGGCTGAAGCCTGTCTTTTACATGATGTCTATTTGTGTGGTAGGGTTGGTGTGTGCAGTGAAAGAGCCGTGCTGACCTGGCTCTCACCGTCCCCCCTCCACTCAAGGCCACCACCTCCCTGACAGGGCAGGACTTGGGGAAGAGGGACGTGTGCTTCATGTGGGACCTGGTCCCAGGTACGTTCCTGTGATCCATAACCAGAGCCCCTCCTGACCTGTCCAGAGCGTCCAGTGGACAGGATGAACTGGCTGAAAGAAGTCATGCTGGCTACATACACGTGTCCCTAAGAAACACCTGTCACCAAGCACTCCCCCTAAGCACTCAGGAGCAGGAAACCCTATTAATACAGCAGCGTGACAAATGGAGAAACTCTGAACGAAAACCCTGTGAATGATGGAAATGGTGGGAGAATGGAAATCATGATCTATTTATCTTGATGAAGAATGCTTACTGCCAATCACACACAAAAAAGTATTCTTGGTTTTGATAAAAGTATTCAAGTAATTAGAAATAGCCCTCTCTGGGGACTTCCCTGGTGTTCCAGTGGCTAAGACTCTGTGCTCCCAATGCAGGCAGTCCAGGTGTGATCCCTGGTTGGGGAACTAGATCCCACATGTTGCAACTAAGAACTCGTGCAGCCAAATAAATATATACATATATACGCGTGGGTACGTGCATGCCAAGCTGTTTCAGTTGTATCTGACTCTCTGCGACCCCATGGACTGAAGCCCACCAGGCCCCTCAGTTCACAAAATTCTCCAGGCAAAAATACTGGAGTGAGTTGCCATGATCACCTCCAGGGGATCTTCCTGACCCAGGGATCAAATTCATGTCTCTTACGTCTCCTGCATTGGCAGCTGAGTTCTCCACCAACTGTGCCACATGGGAAGCCCCACCCTCCCACCTCCACAAACACACACACATCAAAGAAAATAACCCTCTTTGGTTTAATCTCCACATTACAAAGACAGCTTACATTGGTAACTGTGATTGAACACATTTAGACCTGGATTACTGTTTTTTAGTTGTTCACATAAAATTCAGCCCTATTAAAGAGGGTTGTGAATTCTGAGCGGTTTTTTCTTTTTTGTTTAGAGGAAGAGGCATGCAGAATGCAGAGGAGAGTTTAATATTCACTTCTTCAATTTTGCATAGTAGGCTAGAGATGGAGAAGTATTCTGGTCCTTGGCAGTTCCTCCAGGACACTACTGATGTGCTTTTCTACGTGGGAGACCTCAGCATACTACAGAATTTCTGTTCCCAAGACACCTCCAGCTTTATCTAGAATCCCCTTTCCCTCTGAGGGCTAAATGTATTGAAAACACTCACCCCTGCTCTGCTTTGTGAACACAGAGATCCAAGACTGTACTGCTACAAGCACAGGTCTGCTGGACTTGACTCCTGCCAGTCACAAGAGCCAGCTGATAAACTTCTGGAACCTTTGTGAGCTGGTTGGGAGGAGACAACAGAGACAACAGAGGATGAGATGGTTGGATGGCATCACCGACTCAATGGACATGAGTTTGAGTAAACTCCAGGAGTTGGTGATGGACAGGGAGGCCTGGCATGCTGCAGACCATGGGGTCGCGAAGTGTCAGACACAACTGAGTGACTGAGCTGACTGACTGACTGTTACACCATTGGCAACTTGCCAGTGGCCTGACTGCCAGTATTTACACCACAGAAAGTGGCAAATGCTACAAATCAGGTTTTTTTCCTTTGAGAACTAAAAATAAGAGACCACAATTCCTTAACCAAACATGCTATGCATTCACAACTTTGTTTTTTTTCCAGCAAGATTTGCTGAGCATCAGCTAATTGATCTTCCCTGGTGGCTCAGATGGTAAAGAATCTGCCTACAACATGGGAGACCTGGATTTGATCCCTGGGTTGGGAAGATCCCCAGGAGAAGGGAAAGGCTACCCACTCTAGTAATCTGGTCTAGAGAATTCCATGGACAGAGGAACCTGGCTGGCTACAGTCCATGGGGTTGCAAAGAGTTGGACATGACTTAGCGAATTCCACTTTCACTTTTCATAGTAGAATAAGAGTTAGAATGATAGGTAATATACAATCTCTGGACCAGAAGAGACTTCATTAACTTTGACAAGCTCTCTGATCATTTGTCTGTCTATTGTAGAGACAGGTGAAAATCTTTGGGTCTATTCACACTTGAGACTGAAATATTCTGAAGTCTATTCTACTTTCCAGGATCAAACATCCTGAGAAAGAGATTTCAGAAACTTGTAACCAATTCATCTAAAAATCAAATGTCTACTAAATGGCAGAAAAATCAAGCCCCTAATTCTTTAGAAACCTTTTTCTTCCTCTTTCTCTTCTCCTAATGCTTACACTGGATCCTTGGGGCTTTTTTCATGCCAAAAACACCCAAAGATAGTAGGGTAATTCCCTTGGATAACTTGGGTATTTTCTTTTGCTAATGCTTTCCAGATTGCTGGGAACAGGTTCATAGGATTCCATAAATTCTATTTACCATTTATTTTTAAATCTCGTTCAAACATATAATGTTCTCATTAGCTTGCCTCTCTGCTCTGGTTTTTATTCCATAGCTCTGTGTCCAGAATTTAAATGCCGAAGGAAAAAAGAGACTGACTTGCATTATATGACCCTTTGTTGTTGTCTGGTCGCTAAGTCGTGTTTGACTCTTTGCGACCCCATGGACTGCAGCACACTAGGCTTCAGTATCTCCCTGATAGCACAGCTGGCAAAAAATCTGCCTGCAGTGCAGGAGACCCTGGTTTGATTCCTGGGTTGGGAAGATCCCCTGGAGAAGGTATAGACTACACACACCAGTATTACTGCCTGGAGAATCCCCATGGGCAGAGGAGCCTGATGGGCTACAGCCCACGGGGTTGCAAAGAATCGGACATGACTGAGAGAATTTGCTCAAACTCATGACCTCAAACTTATATGGCCCTGGTACTTCCTAGTTCTGCCACTTATCTGCTGAATGACCTTGAGCTATCATGTTTCTAATCAATATGCAACAGAATGTTTCCACCCACAGGAATATCTAAAGGATTAACTGTGGCCCTCTAGTATTCTTAGAAAAGGGACAAGCAATTGGTTACTATTTATCCAGTGCTGGCTAGTCCACAAGACAGGCTCTGCATTGTCTAGATGATGGAAAGCCTGGATTCCTTACCTCTAAGAACCATAATCAGCTTAGAAGGACTTGACACCCTAACTGCTTGCATTTTGCATTGAGGATCAAGACTTGGTGTTGTGCTTGCTCACAGGAAATAAAGCAGGATCAGGTAACCGTCAAAGACCTGAGTTATCAGAGAACGTCACTCCTGGTATTCTCTTCAGAGGAACTTGAGAACAGAAGTTAATAAAGGAGCAAATCCTAGGCCTGCACAGATGAGGGTGTACAAGTGAGTTGAGAGGTAAAGGAATTACAGATTTTCACTAATTATTTCTCTTTATTGCGGGCTTCTGTTCTTTACCTTTGCTGATTTTTCTAGACTATTTCATTTGTAACCCCCCTCTGTTCTTAATGGAGAAAGCAATGGCACCTCACTCCAGTACTCTTGCCTGGAAAATCCCATGGACAGAGGAGCCTGGCAGGCTGCAGTCCAGGGGGTCGCTAAGAGTCAGACATGACTGAGCGACTTCACTTTCACTTTTCACTTTCATGCATTGGAGAAGGAAATGGCAACCCACTCCAGTGTTCTTGCCTGGAGAATCCCAGGGACGGGGGAGCCTGGTGGGCTGCCGTCTATGGGGTCTCACAGAGTCGGACACGACTGAAGTGACTTAGCAGTAGCAGTCTGTTCTGAAAATAGTAAGCATTTTTTGGAACACCTGCTCTGTGATACATGCTGAGAATACACTGGACAACAAAATGCCATTTCTTTTCACAAAGGAGCACGTGAGAGAGAAAGAGAAGATGTGAGCAGAGTATGTTAGGGGATGTGATCAGTAGAACAAGGGACTAGAAAAGCTTGTGTTTTGGTGGGGGGGGGTCCCCAAATCAAGCTAACTGTGTTAGGGGGAGCTTCCTGGAAGAGGAGACATCTGGGCTAGTTTAAGGACACATAGATATTAGCCAGGAAAGTGGTAGGGAAGGGATGTTTTGAGCAGAAGAAAAAGAACATGTATAAAGAACACAAGGCCCTTCAAGGGTTCGAAGTAAAGCTAGAGCTTAGGATTTCATCAGGGAAGAGAGGCCAGGAATGCGTAAGTGGGGGCAGCCCTGGAATAAACCTCAGGCCATGCTAAAGAACTTTCAGTTCATCCAGGGGGAAAGAACAAGCTACTGGAATAGTAAGTAGTATTTTAGGCAGGAAAATAGCCTTATTAAAATCGTGGCTTCGAAAGCAAATTTTTTTTTGGGGGGGGTGCTATGTCATGCAGCACTTTGGATCTTACTTCCCTGACCAGGGATGGAATCTATGCCCCCTGTATTGGAAGAAAGCACAGAGTCTTAACCACTAGACTGCCAGGGAAGTCCCAGGAAACTTTTAAAAACATTCTAATAGTAAGATTTACTGATATTTACTGAGCACTTGTTATGTGCCAGGCGTATTTTGAGCACTTTTCTTGACATAATGCATTTTGGTCCCACAACGCTCTTGCCCAAAGTCCCAGGGCAGCAGGAAGGTGCAGTGTCGGGACACAGACCCTGAACAGGCTGCCAGCCGCACCCTTGCTCTTGGCCACTAAGATATAAATGTGTCTGAGGTTGTCCTTCATTTACAAATGTCAATTCTCATTGCTTATCTTTGCCTTGTTGTTCTTCAGTTTTAAGCTAATTTACTTCAGTAATTCTCATGTACAAATAAGAGATGGAAACTCCAGATGTCAATTATATAAGGTCTGCTGCTGCTGCTGCTAAGTCGCTTCAGTCGTGTCCGACTCTGTGCGACCCCATAGACGGCAGCCCACCAGGCTCCCCCATCCCTGGGATTCTCCAGGCAAGAACACTGGAGTGGGTTGCCATTTCTTTCTCCAATGCATGAAAGTGAAAAGTGAAAGTGAAGTCGCTCTGTCGTGCCCAACTCTTAGTGACCCCATGGACTGCAGCCTTCCAGGCTCCTCCATCCATGGGATTTTCCAGGCAAGAGTACTGGAGTGGGGTGCCATTGCCTTCTCCATATAAGGTCTAAGGGGTTTACAAATTGAAAGCAAAGAGAATGCCCCACTGACTAGACTCTGTTTCTCCCTTTCTGTGGTGGTTTCACGATCTCTCAGTGAAGATAACTCTGGAAGTCCTGTCACTGTATTTCGATCCTGAGTTTTGCTGGGAATCCAGAGGAATTCCCATCCTCAGCTCCGTTTCTGTGTATCAGAATGAGTTGCTCCTGCTTTAGAGGGCTGTGAGAGTCAAAACTAATTTCCTCTATTTCATTGGGAACCAGTTTTGGGGAATCAAATTCCTAGTTAACATGGAGCATAATTAAGAAAAATGAATCAGAGTTAAATGAGGGATAATTGAAAATTTTTTAAAGGATATTTTTCATTTGTAGAGAGCAAGTTTGTTGCTCTCAGGAAGCCCCAGACTGTGCAAAGCTCCTGAGATACGCTTGCAAATATCAACCATTACTTTTAAGTAGTCAATCAATCAAAACTTACTGAGTGCCTGCTCTGTGCCAGGTACCATGCTGCCGAGATACCCGGAAATGTTTAAGTCATGGTTTCTTGCTTCAAGCCAAAAGGAAGAACTCAGTCGGTCACTGAAATTCTTACAGTATGGACGTTTATCATCCTTATCTGCCTAAACACTTTCATCTCCTTCGTGGCTAGTTTTTTTTAACTTTTTATCTTGTATTGGGGTACAGCCAATTAACAAACAATGTTGTGATACTATCAGGTTCCCCTGGGACTCTTGCCACATGCGTCTCTTCACTTGCAGGAAATCTTCAGACACTTCTTCCCCTGAAAGGATCCAGTTCTGCACGGTCCCTCTAGTTCAGGGAAAGGAGAGATGGTTCCTGACAGGGGCTGACTGGCTGAGCTAGTTGCCACCAAGGCATTACTTCCTCCTACTTTCCCATTTGACTAACAAACGACTGGGGTGCTGTGCCCTGTGCTGTTCTTCTTCTTCTTTTTTAATTGAAGGATAATTGTTTACAGTGTTGTGTTGGTGTCTGGCATACATCAAAACATGAACCAGCCATAGATATACATATGTCCCCTTGCTCTTGAACCTTCCTCACAACCCCCACCCCATCCCCCCCCCCAATCCCACCCCTCTGGGTTCTTACCAGCTTATTTGGGAATTACTGGGCTGCAGACATTGTTTAAAGGGAAAAGTGAAGAATTTTTATTTCAAGTCACTTGGGAAAGAATACGATTACTCTAAGCATTGAAGTTCCCTGGTGGCTTAGACAGTGAAGAATCTGCCTGCAACGTGGGAGACCCAGGTTTGATCCCTGGGTAGGGAAGATCTCCTGGAGAAGGAAATGGTAACCCACTCTAGTATGCTTGCCTGGAGAATCCCATGGACAGAGGACCCTGGTGGGCTACAGTCTGTGGGGTTGCAGAGTCGGACACAACTGAGCGGCTTACACATACACACACAAGCATTGAAAGCAGAAATATCTCTAAAAAAAGGTCAGCTCTATGGAGAAAAGCCCATAGAGTGAAAAGCCCAACTATGTAACCAGAAGCCAACTCCATCCCTTCCCCAAACGTACAGAGTCCTCCTCAGAAAGGTGTGAATTCTAAGGGCCTAAATGCAATGCTTGAAGCTCAGTTGTCATGGAAACAAAACTAGGACATAAATAGCTCATTCAGTCTCATACCATCTTTCTTACCAGGCACTGCTGGGGGTGGGGGCGGGGCAGTACGGCGCAGACACAACCACAGAGTGGAAAGGACAGCAGTCTGTGATCAGAGATTCACATATCAGAAGGCTTCGCCCTCTCAATATTTTCCAGGAAACCCTAGCTTTCTCCTTCCTCAATGGAAGAAGACACGGAGAGCTACGAGGAAGTGAGGTTTGGAGTTAATTTTATATTAACTCCATTAACAACATTCTTCTTTTCCTGTTTTCTCCCTTTCTCTACATCTACTGTACTTGATCAGCTCATCCCCAAGAGGGTCATAGTGATCTCTCTTCTCAGATTCCAAAGAGTTGACAAACCAGTTCCTTAACAATCAATCACCTCTGCCTCCACAGTCATCACTAGCTCCGAGGGACAGTCAACCTTCTGAACTGGGGAAACGACTTACGAAAAAAAGTGGAGGCGTTCTCAGAGAGATGCCAAACTCAGCTGCTCCCATACATAGCACCTCGTTCAGACTTCCCAGGGATGTTACTGCCAGCATTTTTGTGTAGTTCGGTAGCGGATGACACATTGGTTTTACAGGTATAAGGGCTTAATCATCTTTGACCAGTTTCCAACAGTGCCAGACCATAATGAGTGTATATGATATTGCCTGCTAAGCCCCGCCCCCTTCCTTTGAAAACTGTCTCTCCCCACCACTTTATCTTTTTGGACTTATTTCATCCCATTGCAATGGTCATAATTGATTGCTTGATTTGATAGGGTGCCTTTCCAAGTTGGGCTAGGTGCCTTCTTTTCGATTTTTTAGCTTGGAACTACAGTGGCCAAAAGGCTATATGGCATTAATCTTAGAAGATACTTCTTATCAGTCTTCAGGCTTTCCACCATGTGGAAATAGGCAGTCTGCAGCAGGGAAAGGAAAAAGATAACTCCAGAAATAAGGGAAAAGGTAGAGAGAGAATCCCCACCAAGTTAGGTCCCTGGGTCCAGCAGTTCCTGGGGTCTGCTATATCCCTGCCTTTTTTGTGGCTTAGTTGCTCTGGGAGAAAAGCCAGGATCCTTCAAGCACATTTTCTTTCTTTTTTTTAATTGTATGAACTGAGTTTCTGTCACTTGCAGCCAAAGGATTCTGGCTCTTATCTGGCACGTAGAACGTATTTGTAAATGTCAGCTGAACGACAAATGAGTAGTTTCTCAGTGTCCAAATTAAGAATTATCATGAGGATGGAAGATGTTTGGAAAGGCCACTTGGTTTTCCCTCATTCTGGGGGCAAATTCACAGGCATCCAGTCAAGGAGAAAGTGCTCTTTTTTTAAAGCCCTCCTGGAAGAAGATTTTATAACTTCCCTAGGTTACTTAACAAAGGAAATGAGAGGAACATGGACGACCATGACAACTTGAATTTCTCCTTCTTAAAAGTCTCCTGCCTTCATGATTTTCCATTTCTTAGTCTAAAAATGTTATTTTAAATCTTCAAATCTTTCATCTCTTTCAATTTTCATATCACATAAAATCTATTTGCATTTTCCAATTTTTTTTATTATTAAGATTATATGTTGCTCGCTGACTACTTTTCTTGAAAATTACAGCAGCTCATCATTAAGGAGTATACGATACATGTTCTTTTATCCAGCAAAGATTTACTGAGAGCCTTGTACACGGCAGGCATTAAGACCAGTGATACAGAAACATTACAGCTAGTTCCTGAGAGAAAATGAACCACTTAAAACCTGCTCTAAACCTGACATGGAATTTGATCTGTCTGAAATGGAAATAATTACAGCTCCTGTCATTTTCTTCATTGATTCATTCACTGTTCAGTCATTCAACAAATATTTTTAGGTTTCTATTTTAGAGGTATTGTTCTGGCTCTGGGTTTATGGAGTTGGTTGAACCAGGCCTCTGCTTTCTGGTGGGAGAAGACAGAAAAAAAGCAAGTTTTATCAATTAACTAATCATTTTAGACAGTATTGGATAGTGATAATTGCTGTGATTTTAAAAACCAGAATAAAGGATTAAATGTCCTGGATTGTAGGCAGGCTATTATAGATGAGATAATCAATAAGGTTTTCTCTGGAAAGGTGACATTTAAATAGAGTTTATGCAAAAAGTTGAGCCATGCAAAAATCTGATCTGTTAGCAGTGCTGCCAGATGGCCTGAGGAAATAGTCTCTGGATATTCCTTCTGGTAAAAAAAAAAAAAAAATTAAAAAGCCCAGATTTTTACCCTTCTGACCTAGTTCCTGTTTCACAATAGTTTTTACGGTTCCTTTCCTGATAGCTCAGTTGGTAAAGAATCCACCTGCAATGCAGGAAACCCCAGTTCGATCCCTAGATCGGGAAGATACCCTGGTGAAGGGATAGGCTACCCACTTCAGTATTCTTGGGCTTCCCTGGTGGCTCAGCTGTTAAAGAATCTGCCTGCAATGCAGGAGACCTGGGTTCGACCCCTGGGTTGGGAAGATCCCCTGGAGAAGGGAATGGCAACCTACTCCAGTATTCTGGCCTGGAGAATTCCATGGACTGTATAGTCCATGGGGTCACAAAGAGTTGGACACAACTGAGCAACTTTCACTTTCAAAACCTTAACCAGCATCTGTAATTTCCAGATAAGGAGCCCAGAATTAGTCTCCAGTGAGGGTCTGTCAACATTACATCTCATGGCTTCAGCAGCTTATATTCATACCTCTAGATGCCAGCATGATAATAAAACCTACCGTGTAGCTTTCCCTCATTTCAGGAAGAGCCTAAGTTGCCAGACACAGACAAGCTCTGATCTTTCAGAGAAAAAAAGTGGCTTTGGGAAGCACTAAATGAGCACCCAGTGCCATGGTTAAGAAACCTTGGTTTCTCCATCTATAATTCTGGAGTGGTTGCAATAGATAAAATATTACCTTCATAATTTAAACTCATAGGAAAGAAACTATAGTCCAGATCCTTACACAAAGAAGTCTCCCAGATGTCCAGTGTCCTTTGGTTGCATTAGAATGTACTGACTATTACTAGAGTTGGTGGGGCTATCACATGAGCATTGAGAACCTTGATTATGAGGATTTACTTTTGCTTCTGAAACCATGTAATTCACACACCTGATCTCAGGACTTAATGAAGCTCAGGTTCTTGATGTCTCATCGCAGAAAGAATTCAGTGAGAGACAAAGAGATAGGTAAGAAGTGGATTTATTTAGAGAGAAACACACTTCACAGACAGAATGTGGGCCAGCTCAAAAGGCAAGAACAGCACCAGGGTAAGGGGTTGTCAGTTTTTATCAGGGTGGGTAATTTCATAGGGTAATGAGTGGGAGGAGTATTCCAGCTATGGGCTTCATAAACATACATGCAATGAATGAATAGGTGATGGGTCACTCTTGGCACTGCCAGGGGTATTCTCAGGGCTCGGGCATGAGTTTGCAGCACTGAGGAGGACCAGTTACCAGACCCAAAGCAGACAGTCTAAGGTCCAGAGGCACTAGAGGTGGGTCAGGGAGGAGGGGAGCTGATGTGTGAGGCGGCTCTGAAAGCAGGCAGAGAGCAGGATGCTGGAGGACGGCCCTGAGCTGGGGGAGCAGGTACCATTCCTTTCTCTTTGTAGTCCTGGGCTTCTGGTGTAGGCATGCTGAGGACTGGGAGCAGAGCCCACCTGGAGTGTGCCCAGAGGATTCAGATAACACTAAGAGGTACGTTTTAAAAAAAGGCTAGCAATGAGATTCCTAACCATAACAATATTTTACAAAATTTCTTGTCTTAAAAGCAAATCACGGAGGGTTTCCCTAGTATCTCAGTGGCAAAGAATCTGCCTGCCTAGGCAGGAGACACGGGTTTGATCCCTGATCCAGGAAGATCCCACATGCTGTAGAGCAACTGAGACTGTGCACCAGAACTATTGAGCCTGTGCTCTAGAGCCCGTGAGCCACAACTACTGAGCCCATGTGTTGCAACTCCTGAAGCCCGTGTGCCCTAGAGTCTGTGCTCCACAGCAAAAGAAACCACTGCAGTGAGAAGCTGGACACCACCACTAGAATAGCCTCCTCTTGCCATTAGAGAAAAAGCCCTCACAGCAATGAACATCCAACACAGCCAAAAATAAATAACTTTTTTCTTTTTTAAAAAAAGCAACTCACAGAAACAAAGCAGTGGAATGTTTAGGTGCTCATGGGCTTGGCTCCAAATATGCTTCAGACTCTCCCACATTAAAGAGACCTTCTCTTCATACCCTCTGCTCATCCTCATACCAAACTCCTTTCTTTAACTCACTGCAATGCAGTTTAACAACTAATACATGAACTAAAGTTATCCCCAACATCTTACTATGGACTCTGGTGACCTTTTCATTCCTTTCCTGCTTGACTTCCCTATGACATTCAGAACTATTGATAATCTTCTATGCCCTAAAACTAGGAAACTCCCTCTGCCCTCCCCCTCCCCTCCTGGCATCCTGCGCAGACTTTTATCAAAGCAATTCTAACATTTCATTGTGATTATCTGTCAACCTACCTCTATTGCCCAATTAGATCACAAACTTCTCAGGAGCAGAAAACAATGGTATTCATTCTTGGATCTATAGCACCCAACACAATACCTGTTGCTTAGTAAGTTTTCACACAGAATGTTCATTGAATTAAAGTAAAGCAAATGACACAGGTCAATGGAACAGAGAGCCCAGGAAAAAAGTCCACGCATGCACAGTCAATTGATTTACAACAAAGGAACCAAGAATATACAATGGCAACAGGACAGTCTCTTTGAGAAATGGTATTGAGAAAATGGGTAGCCACATGCAAAAGAACGAAACTGGATCACAATCTTACACCATAACAAACATTAACTCAACATGGACTAAAGACTTGAACGTAAGGCTTTTAGGCCTTTAGGCCTTTATGGTTTTAACCATAAAATTCCCAGAAGAAAACACAGGCAATGAGCTCCTTGACACCAGTCTGGGTGATGATTTTTTGCATCTGACATCCACCAAAAGCAAAAGTAACAAAAGTAAAAATAAACAAGTGGGACTAAATCCAACTAAAAAGCTTCTGCACAGCAAAAGAAACCATCAACAGAATGGAAAGGCAACCTACTGAATGGAAGGAAATAATTGCAAATAATATATTAGGTACAGATCCAGTATCCAAAATACTTTTTAAAAAGCTCATACAACTCAATAGAAAAAAAACCACAAACAATCCAATTAAAAAATTTTTAATTAAATTTAAAAATTTAAAAATCTTCATCTGAAAAGACATGTTTCCATGCAGATGGCTAACAGGTATATGAAAAGATGCTCAACATCATTAATTATCAGGGAAATGCAAATTGAAACCACAATAAAATATCGCCTGACACCTGTCAGAATGGCTATTGTCAAAAAAACAAGAGGGCTTCCCTGATGGCTAAGTGGTAAAGAATCCACCTGCCAATAAAGGGAGATGCAGGCTCAATCCCTGGTCCGGGAGGATCCCACATGCCACACAGCAACCACGCCCATGCACCACAACCACTGAGCTGGGAGTCAAAACTACTGAACCCACGTGCCCTAGAGCCTGCGCTCCGAAACAAGGGAAGCTGCTGCAGTGAGCAGCCTGAGTACTGCAACTGGACAGTAGCCCCCACTTGCTGCAACTAGAGAAAAGACGGCACAGCAGCGAAGATCCAGCACAATAAATAAATAAAAATTTAAAAATAAGCAAGAGGTAACAAATGCTTGCAAAGATGTGGACAAAAGGGTACTCCTGTACACTGTTAGTAGAAATGGCGTTTCCTTAAAAAACTGAAAATAGAACTACTCTACGATCCAGCAATTCCACTTCTGGGTATTTATTGGAAGAAAATAAAAACACTAACTTGAAAAGATATCTGCACGGCCATGTTCATTGCAGCATTATTTATATAGCCGAGATACAGAAACAACCTAAATGTCCACCAATAGATGAGTGGATAAAGAAGTCACACACACACACACACACACACACAATGGAACATTATTCAGCCACAAAAAGAACAAAACCTTGCCATTTGCAACAACATAAATGGACCACAAGGGAATTATGCTAAGTGTAATAAATCAGAAACACAAACCATATGATTTCTTTTTTTTAATGTGAAATCTGAAACAAAACAAAACCGAAGCTCACAGATACAGAGAACAGATTGATGGTTATAAGAGGCAAGGGGTGATGGGAGTATTAGAAATGGATGATTATTTTTTTTTACCTTAAATAAATTGGATTCAAAAAAATTTAAATGACCATACCTATGAACTGGTTACAAACTCATTCACTTGTGTTATCTTCATAAACAGTAATGGCTGCTAGCACCAACAAGATCAAAAAGAAACGTTTTAGATCAATGGAAAAATTTCTCCTGCCCTTTGTCCATCTCTATAAGCCCAGAACCCCTCACTTCTTTTCTTCTTCCATTTCTTCATCCCTTCCTCTCTTTTTCCTTTTTCTTTAAATCTAAGGGGAAAAACTCCCATTTTATTTTATGTAAAATTCTTTAAGCAGTAAAGTCTTAGTAATATAAAATGCTCAAAATGGTACACATTTACTTTTATGAGTATTTATATTTTATGATAATGTATATATTATTTTTTCTTTTTATTTTGTATTGGAGTATAGCTGATTAACAATGATGTGATACTGCCAGGTTCAACCATACATATACATGTATCCATTCTCCTCCAAACTCCTCTTCCCTCCAGGCTGCCGCATAGTACTGAGCAGCGTTCCCTGAGCTATACAGTAGGTCCTTGTTTGTTATCCATTTTAAATTTAGCAGTGTGGACATGTCTATCTCAAACTCCCTAACTACCGTTACCCTGCAACTGGTGACCGTGAGTTCGTTCTCTAGGTCTATGAGTCTCTTTCTGCTTTATAAGTTCATTTGTATCATTTCTTTTTAGATTCTGCATATAAGGAATGTCATATGATACTTCTACCCTGACTTACTTCACTCAGGATGAAAATCTCTAGGTTCATCCCTGCTGCTGAAAATGGCATTTAATTTACATACTATTACATTTAAATAATCTAGGAATAGTCCTGGTGAATCTTCATTTCAGAATGGAACTCAAAGACTGAAGAGTGACCCCAACTCTTCTCTGTCACCAAAGATCATCTGGTCCCCCCAAAACTCATGGGACAGCCCATATCTAGCTACCAGATTCTCAAACCTTGGGAATAAGATTTTAAAACACAATATTCCACTGAGTGAATAAAATTATCTTTCTTTCCTGAGTAAGAAAAAATATTTTTACATTTCTTATAATTGAATGGTCCCTGATGAAATAGAAGTTTCTTTTCTTTTGTTTGGTTCTCAGCCAAGTCAGAGAATACAAGGTAGAACTTCACAAAGGGCTTCAAAAAATAGCATTGTCGATTCCCACTGGATCCTAGACCTAAAGGTTTAATTATAATAACAAGACTTTAAAGATCAAGCTTGAATATTAATAAGATTATTTTGCCACACATATTTCTTTACTTCTGCCTTGTAATGGATATGAGAAGAAACTACTGCTACACCAAAAAGTAGATAAAATAAAAAATAATAAATAAATAATTAAAGCAAACCAAACAAATGGAAGAAAGTCCTAGGCTAACTTATTGCCTGTGTGGGCAACAAAGCCTATCCCCAGAACTGGACTCTCTATTTCTCTTCTACTTTTCGAGAGTTTCTCAATACTGAAACTGATGCCCTCTTTTTTAGTTAACATAAAAACTTCACAACTCCCTTGAAAGTCACTAATATGCAAAAGAGAATAGTTTTGAGCTAGAGTCTAGTTTCTGTACATCCTCACCAGCTAAAATGACTTTGTTCATACTTGCTTTCATTATGTTCTATTTTAACACAACAAGAATATTTTAAATGTGTATGTATGCAAAATATTAAAATATTGCACGCACTTTCTTACTCCTCCCCCATAGATCATGATATGCTCTTATGGGAATCCTTTGGGCTTCTTCTAGTTTTGCTCTGGCCAGACTCCCTTCCATGGGCAGCCCTTTGAACCTGGTTCTGTGACGGGGCTTTCCCACAGACAATCAGACTTCCAAGATGATGAACTCCTGCCCTTGGTATTTACAAGTGAGTCCTTCCTCCTTCATACATCCTCCTCCACTTCCCTGGTCACTGCTGCTCTCCTCCACTTTGGGCTCTGACTGCAGACCAGAACACCTAGGCTGACTGCTGGAAGATTCATCCTCTGACCTTGCCACACTCTTGGGTCTAGTCTACCTTCTACCATTCCCCTTCCTAGCCTTGTCTATCCTGGTAGGCAAGTTTCATGCCAGAGCTCAGCTTCTTATGGCCCCACCCTGGCTTCCCGTTCCAAAGACATCACCCATGCTAATGACCCTGAACATCTAACAGGTTGAGAGAACAGAGGCCTGTGCCTGGAGCAAGCATGTGGCATTCCTCAGCCAGGTAAACCCAAGATGGGGCTCGGCATGGCTTGGTTTGCAGCCGGTTTCATCCCTCAGAAGGTAGAGAATTCCACCGAGGAACTGCTACTTTGGACTTAACTCTAACAAGGTTGAGGTGATTGACTGCTAGGAAATCTTAGGTATATTGTGTTGAACGAGAAGTGGGCACCATTTGCAGCAACATGGATGGAACTAGATTATCGTATTAAATGAAGTATGTCAGGCAAAGACAAATATATCATTCATATGTGGAATCTAAAACAATGATAGAAATTAACTTATTTTCAAAACAGAAACAGATTTATAGACATAGAAAACAAACCTATGGTTACCAGAGGGAAGGTAGGGGAGGGGATAAAGTAGGAGTATGGGATTAAGATACACACTACATCACAAAGGTGACCAACAAGGTCCTACTATCCAGCACAGTAACAACCTATAATGGAAAAGAATTGGAAAAGTGTATATGTCACTGGATCACTTTGCTGGACACCTGGAACTAACCAAGTAGTGTGAATCAAATATACATCAATGTGAATAAACAAGTAAATAATAAGACTAAGGAGAACATGGTCATTTCATCAAATATTTCAAGAGTTTTATGCAAGAGACCAGTCCCATGCAGGCAGTGCCATAAAAAAAAGCAGCAAATGCACTTGTTACAACAGAATGAGCAGTTCTGCAGAGGTGCCCAGGCAAGGACTGTGTTTCTTAAGTGGACAGCACTGAGTGGAACATTACCTCTCCTGTTTAATGGAAGGAGAACACTGGTGAACTTGAATGTAAAGAGAGAGGAAAAGTAAGTGACAAGTGCTTTGAAAACCTTAAAATGCTCCATAAGCATGAGACATCAGTTACTATTTGCCAGAACTAGCATTTCAGTAGCAAAACTTCCAAAGGCCAGAGATAAAATTTATCTTTGACCTGGTTGTTTGCCTGAACTTTGTGGTATTCAAGGACTCTGTGTCTTGTTTGTCAGGAAGACAATTAATTATGTTGATAGGTTTATTAACACTTTTGCAGAGTTTTTTGCTGTTGTTCATTTCCTCTTATTTTGTTTTTGAGTCAATGAAACCATTCCTGTGGTTTAAAATTCAAAGAGTAAAGAAAAATGAAAACTCTTCTTTGCTAATGTCTTTTCTTTTTTTTTTTTTTTTGCTAATGTCTTTTCTCTAGCCATTCAGTTCCACTCCTGAGCCAACTAATGGGAACCAGTATCTCTCTTGCTGTTTAGACACATCTTGTTCTTCACACAATTTTCTCCATGTGAGAATCTGAGTTGTAAGGGTTTCCTGACTGTAGCCATATGACATCCCATAGGATGGTCGCTGAGACACAGGACTGAGCAGAGGCCAATCCCAAGAAGTTTAGGAACAAGTCTTCCTCAAAACTGCAAACATTTGTCAATGCCTAATTTTACTATTCTGCACTCCACTGGCCAGGCAGTTAGTTAAATGTCTTGCCAAAGACTGCAAAGAATGCAAGATAACATCCTTTGTGGGTGGATATGGCTATCTCTCTTCTGACCAACTTTCCTGACACAGTCACACAATTGCATCTTTGTTCCTACCCAGTGAGCTGGACGGTTGGTGCTAGGAGAGCACTATTGCTGCAATCACCAGGGTTCAGTTAGAGAGTAACTCACACTTGTTTCCATACTGGCCTGTGCACATGCTCTTTGTTTGTGTATATGTTTGTTATTTATCCAATTGAAATGATAAGTCACTCAAAGGCAGGGTCCTAGTACCTAAACCTTTCATATCCTCAGAGCCCCCAATATTAGGATCTCACCTCCTGTTTTTTTCATTCTGCTTAGCAATTGAGAAATGAACTTTTCTTCCTTCTTAGTATCGCTAGAATGTGAGTAGTTCCCATGGCGATATGGTGGGAGCGTGAGACATTGTTCTCATCCTCATGAAGTGACACATTTTTCTAGAGAGACAAGAATTACAAATATGAAACAGGGGCAGTGCTTACTAAGGTGCTAAATTGAGGTGGGTTTGAGGGGGACATGGCTGAAACAGGATTGACTGTCCTCGTTTTCTCTAGAGATTAAGTTTTTCTATTTCTAGACATTCTAATTAAATCTTGATTCTTAAGACTGTAGTTCATAGATTGACTAACAGAAACAAGTCTGTGCTTCCTCCTCTTCTGGGAAATTTTCTGTATTCTATTGGGCACGGTCGTCCTCATCCTCAGACTCTCCCAACCTAGGAACTACACCCATGCAGGATACTCCAACAGGGCTTCCTTAGAGGAGACAAGGCCATTCTGCCAAACCCTGTTTCACATCTACTCTTTGGAGTTACATGATTCTTGGGCATTTTTAGGAAGATGGGCAGCTCCAGTGTTAATATCGCAGGGCCCAGGAGCCAACAGGCCCCTGACTGGCCTCCCATTAACTTTGACAGTCAGGGGCCAGGAAGAAGACCAGTGACCCTGCGGAGGGTACAAGACAGTAAAGGCCTGTGGGATTTCCCAAGGTTAAACTGGGGAATGGAGACGACAATGGCTTTGGGTTACATACTTGATTTTTTGTACAGATTCTCCTAAATATAGCATTTCTCTCCAATTCTGGCAGTAAGGCAACAACTATGCTGATTGATTGGTTTTTAAGTTCCCTGTTGGGGTGAAAGAAGATAAAAGAGTAGCAGTAAGTCTGACTCATGTTTGTGGATTTTTATTATACCAAGAGTCATTTATTTTTAAAACAGAAAAATCAGGCTTTAGCCTTGAAACAAACAAATCTAGCCAAGATTATCCATGTTAAAAAATTAATCCAAACAGTACATGACTTTGAATCAGGAATAACATTATGACTAGATTTTTACCATGAAGAAATTATCCTGGTCAATTTATGAGAGGTTTGTGGATGAAGCTTAGGAACATGCAGTAGATAAAAGAATAACTGACAAGTCCAAATTATTACCTCCAAGGATTCAATTAGGTAAGGAAGAGATTGCACCAAAGAACATGGTAGACTCAACCATTTAACCCCTATGGTACAAAGAGAAGCATGTTTAAGATAATTTCTTATAAACATTATCACCAGTAGAAAAAAAACAGGCAATACCCATATAGATCTATTTGTGAGTTTAAATTGAAATCATTGCATTGGGTAGGTTGTATGGAGAAGCAGTCAAGGGTTGGACTTCCCAGTCTAGGACAATCTGCCCTCAGTGCCATTACAGGATATAGTTGCAGGAGTAAAGTGTGAAGGAAACTCACCAGCTGGCTAATTGTTCAACAAAGCTGCTGATGGGACATCACCAGTGGGCTCAGGCCACCTTGGGTCAAGGCTTGGACCTCAGATTCTGAGAAATGATTTCATAGTAACCAAAAGCACATAAGCTAACAAGCATTCATATAGAAAAATGAGAGTTCAAAGGGAACTTGAGTTCTTATGCCAACTGGTCAACCCATCCTCTTCTTACCAGGACACTATTTGAGAAACCAAGTTAAGGTTGGTAAACAGATGATGTGAGGAAAGAGAGTTAAAAGATGTTCAAATAGAGGTAAAGGATGTTCAAAAAGTTAATATCTCCAAACTTTGCAAACCTTCTCTTCTCTTTGAAACTTTGTTGCCTTCTCTCTAATCTCTCCCAAGGGACCAGACTTCTCAGGTAGATGAGTGAAAGCACCTTAGCATTCCTTTTCCCAGAAGGCTGAAGATGCAAGGGTACATACACCCTGTACATTACTAGTTCTCAAAGCATGGTCTTGGGACCCTTGGAGTCTCTGAAATCCTTTTTTGGGATTTCTTTGAGGTCAAAATTGTTTTCATAATGACACTGAGATGTTACTTGCCTTTCTTTTCTTGTCTCCTAGCAGTACAGTGGAGTTTTCCAGAGGCTGCCTGACATGTGACAATGTTATCACTCTGACAGAAATTGGAAGGTCTACTTGTGTACTGTTGTGATTTGAAATTTCTCCATCTTAACTTAGAACACAGTAACGATCAATGAATATAACCCACTCAACATTTGGGAGTGCAAAATGTTCCTAAGATCAAAAATTGTAAGAACCACAACATAGACCATCATTGTCAGTCACCATGCTAGAACGCTAACAAAATACCACCATGTTATTCTTTTCAATGAGATCTGGGGAACACCCAAGGATTCTAGGTGAAGATTTCCTAAGGAGATTTAGGAAGTATTCTATCTAAGTAGATAATATTCAGATTACCTCAAAAGCTCTAAATAACTGTGCTGCAGGCATGCACCCTCCTCTAACATATGGGAATGTGTGCCCCAGATCCTTTTACTGGATATGTTAATTTGCAAAGAAAAAAGATAAGGAAACATTTTCATCTGTCCTTCGACAACTATCTGAAATGGGATCACAATTCATGCACACAGCCTTCATTTGAAAGGAACTGCATTCTATTTTTGGAATTCTTGAACTCTAAATGAACTGAAACCAAGAATCCATAGCCTACCAGGAATATAGGGTAATCAAGAAAGCTTTTCCGGCTTGGGGGTTTGTGTGTCTGTGCATGCACGCATGCGCAAGAAATGAGGTCAGTTTGGTCACCAGGCTATCTGTTAGAGACTTCTGAATTACATTCTTCAAACACAGCACAGAGGTTCATTCCCACAGGTTGGCCCAGTGCCCATTTAGACAGGATCTTGGGATTCCATAAGGCCACTGCCTCCTAAGCAATGGAAGGGATCTTTTTTTACATGAGCCTTCCTGAAGCTGGGCATGGAGCATATACGCCCACAAATATAATATTACAAGCCTAGAATTTTCCTTTGTCTCACACACACGGACTGTGACAGAGCTGGATATACATCCTCAAACCAAAGTAACCAAAATACAGAATAGAGGCATTTGATTTGAATTTGACTGAACACAGATGAGAAGAACATCCGTTACATTCCAGACACTAATGGAGGTTACATGAGGAAGGCAAGACAAATACTTTTTCTGTCCTCAAGAGTAAAAGTGAAAAAAATGAAAGTGTTAGTCGCTCACCTATGTCCAGCTCTTTGTGATTCCATGGACTCAGCCTACCAGGCTCCTCTGTCCATGGAATTCTCCAGGTAAGAATACTGGAGTGGGTAGCCATTCCTTTTTCCAGGGGATCTTCCCGACCCAGGGATTGAACAGTGGTCTCCCACACTGCAGGCACATTCTTTACCATCTGAGCCACCAGGGAAACCCTGGGTAGCTATGAGCTAACGTGACATGAACACACAACCTTCACCTACCACTTACCAGTTACCACAGTACAGCAACCTTTGTCATCTGAGTTAACTAACTGAGATAAGGACAGAAGGGTGACCACCATTTCTCTCTTTTATTCTTACTATGCTGACCTCCTGGAACCATCTCTGGCCTTCTGTCCTGAAAGAATTGATTTTCACAGAAAATCCATTAGAAACAGAAAACTTGTCTATTATAGAAACTCTTTAGCAAAATAAAATAAATGACACTCAAAAAAAAAATAAATGACACTCAAAATGTTCCATTTTAATCATCACATGTTTATAATCATGTCCATTAAACTATTTTATCTTTAGGAGAAATGAGAAGATACTGGTAAGACCTAGAACTTTAACAATGGTTAGGAAGGCAAAATTGAGTCATCTTGTTCATACTAAGAGGAAGTGATGTGAAGGCACTAGTGTCAGAAACTCACTGGGTGAGGTGGCTTTCTCTCTCAGCATCTGGAAGGTGATGAGTGCCCACCACTCACTGACTCACTGCTTTGCTCACTGGTTCTTTGCTGGGCAGGGAAGAGAGTTGTGTCTCCTGCAGGGTTTCGTAGGCATCTGACAGAAGTCTGTGGAAGACAGCTGTCCTGGGGCCCAGAATGGGCAGTCTGTAGTGAACGTTCTCTGGAGAACAGAGCAAGAAGGAAGGAGAGGGCTCCTTAGATTCTATTTTTAAAATACACTCAAAATAACTGGTGTCACCAAAGACTTCTCAACCTTATAAAACAGCTTCAAGATTCACATGAAAACCTTCTCTAACAGAACCATCTTACCCCACCACACTTAAGCTTTTACATATCTTGGTCAAAGAGGCCAGAAAAGAGTGTTTAGAAACAAAACTCAAATATTCAGAGAGACTGCCAATTAAATTATAAATGAAGATAATGTGCGACTGGAATTGTAACATGAGTTAAAGGGAAAAGAGGATACAATCCTCAGAAGACTTTTCAGGGACACACGTGTGGTTCTGCTCTTCAAACAAACAAATGTGATCTTACAAAAGCCAACAGTAGGGCAAATACACTTGTATTTCAAAAGGAACCTTCATTTTATGAAATAATTTATTTTAGGGCTCCTTAAAACTCTGGCTCCGTCTATGGGGTCGCACAGAGTCGGACACGACTGAAGTGACTTAGCATAGCATAGCATAGCATAGCATAAAACTCTTACCATCCTGACCTTTTCTTTGGTTATCAGTTTATTTACAGATGGTTGGTTTATTCATTTTTGTGACTACTCATTGTGAAGGAGAGTACATCAGTGTCTAAAATAGCATATTCTCATCGGAAGTCACGGAATGACTAAGGGAGCTGGTGTCCTGAATTCTCTGGAAAAGCTCCGTGGTCCAGGTGAATGAGAGCTAAGAGATGTCAGAAGATCACAAACCAGTTCAGTGTTATTACTGTAATGAAGAGGAAACCGAGGTACAGGGTCATGATGAACTAAAGATCAGAAGCCAGATCTCCTTAATCCTAACACTTCGTGTCACGTCTTAGCCCCGGTGGAGTGGTAGACCAGGCCAGGTGGTAGACTTAAGTCAGGTGGTTAGCAGCTGTACCTATGTTCATGGACAAGAGCTTGTGAGTGTTATGGAACTCTGGACTCAAGGCCAGAGTCAAGATGAAGAAACCCCATCACTTAATAGAGATAGGCTCTTTCCATTTACTTAGTTCTCACTAGGAATTATTGAGGATCTATGAAATTTAGCTGAATCCAGAAGAACACCAGGGATTACTGTCGTGATCAACAAAATGAGTTGGGCAGTCACTGGCAGTGATGTTTGCTGGATGACTCAGCCATTTGGTATTTGCAGCATGTCCACAGGCTATGCAACGTAGGGACACGTCTAAGCTGTATAAGCCAGCGGGGGCTGGGGCAGTGTCAGCAGCTTTTCTGGGTCGATCAAAAGTGAAGGCTGCTGGTAGTGAGTGTCTGGCTGTCAGGGGTGGGAGTGGGCAAAATGCTTCTCTGGTTTTAAAGGTGGGAACATAGAGACCCAGAGAGTTTCAACAAGATAGCTAAACCTGTCTAGCAAGGCTAGGATCTAAACCCAGGTCTCTCTGTTCCTAGGCACCTTTTTTTTAACCTCAGAAAGCATACACAAGAGCAAAGCTCAGCTCAGAAGGGTCACGACTGGAATCAACTACCAATCTATCAAGCCTCAGCTCTAAAAGCACTCCCTGAAGTCCTACCTCCAAGACTGTGGTTCTTGGATGAAAACTATGGGCAAGAACAATGTCTATTGAGAACTTAATATAATCTACATTCATTCAGTCTAGCTCTTATGCTGGTAGTTGAAAATATATCCTCAGGGTTAATAAAATCATGAGAAGCATCTTATCACATTGTGCTGTAAAATCAGAAAATAAACATTTTTGCTTAGGGAAGGGCATGTAATTATGTGTGAGTACGTGTGCACACGTAGGTTTCGTCCTTTGTGAGGCAGACCTGAAAAAAATCCAGGCTTAAGGGAAACTCAGAATGAATGTGCGGCTGATAAGAGAGAACCCTGAAACCAGCCTCACATGGGTTCATTCGCCCAGCGTTCCCTAGGCTTCAAGAGAATGAGGTGGTTGCAGGCAGATGGGGGAGCTTTCATGAAGGATGCACTTAACTCTTGGATCTTCAGTCCACTTTGGCTAAATGACAGGCAGTAGAGGCCAATATTTCTGTATACATAAGAAGGAATTGGAGATCCACTAGAGTGGAAATCGCCTAACCTCAGCTGTCCACTAAGTCTCTGATCCTCCCTTTTGACACTGCTTCAAGATACCCCTTCTGTCCTCAAATTTCCTTTCTGATGTCTTCTCAGTTCAATTCTGGCTCTAACTCCCCTGCAACCTCCCAGGACAGAGCTTAGATTTTCCCATTAGTATGAAGTAAAGAAAGTGCTCTTGATTTTCCTTTCTATGTGTACCAAAAGAAAACCTGAAAGTGGCTTCAGTTAATCTGGAAACAGATGAAAATACGGACATAAAGTGACAGCCTCTGCTGCCTCGAACCCTTAAATTACATCACTCCAAAGAATGACCCACCCCTCCTCCACCAGCCCTGTATTGGTTTCTCTAAAAGATAAGATTTATGTCAATGCTGAAGCCAGAGATAGAGTTGCTATCCTTTTATTCTATTACCAGCGAGTGAATGTAAGAATAGCACTGGGCAGCTGCCAGGAGAAGGCAGGTGTTCCAAGGAGCCTGTGGGAGGGAGGGTTCAGGGCTTGGGAAGGCCATTCCAGCAGTGTGGAGACATACATCCTTTCTCCCCTTAATTGGGGCTATTAGGACTGCCTGAGAAGGGAATTATCTATAGACATTCTTCAGCAAGTGGATTATGGGGCTCTTTAAATGGGGCAGAGCGATGTGGCATGGAGAGGACCTGGGAAGGAACACACCATGGATAAGGCCAAGTGAGGGCTGAAGAGGGGACAGGGAGGGCTGGAGTGAAGGGAGGGGTGTGGACCCACCGAAACAGGTCAATAAGCAGAACGTGAAAGAGAAGGGATGGAGAACGGGAATTTGTTCAAAAAATTCAGAAATTATCTTAGGCAGTAAACTTTTCATTCTGTTACCATGAGGGTGGTATGTGTCTCCCTACAAGTACTCCAAAAGAAGGCAAACCTGTTAGGATGTCATCACGAGAACGTTTGGGTACAGTCTGGGCTTTTGGCTGATGGAGACTCATCTTTCTGATGGGAAGAAGCAAGAATACACATTAGTGATTTGGCTAGGGCTTGGCAGAAAGGAATGTGTCTTTATAAATTTTAAAACACAGATGGGCTCTCGAACCCAGCACCTGCTAACTTGGTATTCAGATCACTTGGCTGCAGTGTGAGATGACTGGTCAAAGACCACTACTTCAGAAGCTCTTTTTACTTAAGTGATATTTTCATGGAGTTTGATAAAAGCTGCATTTAAAAAACTATTTTATTTCACTGTCAGAACATGTATAGTCTGAAAATAGAAGGGATTAAGGAGAGAATCTTCCAGTTCTCAAGAAAAATGTAAACAACACTTCCAATCTACCTTTCAAGTGCAAAATTGAGCATATTTTTATCACAATCCTCCAATTTTGGAGAAAATGTCTTGACCACTGTCTATTTTTTCCGGAAGCTAAGATTGGAAGTGACTCTCAACCAAAAGGTGCTCAATTGCTCAGTCATGTCCAACTCTTTGCAACTGCATGGATGGTAGACTCCAGGCTCCTCTGTCCATGGAATTTTCCAGGCAGAATACTGGAGTGGGTTCCCATTTGCTTCTCGAGGTGATCTTCCTGACCCATGGATCGAACCCATGTCTCTGGCATCTCCTGCATTAGCAGGCAGATTCTTTACCCACTGACCCATCGGGGAAGCCCCAAACCATTTCTACATTATTTTAAGTTATTTTTTTTCTAAAGATTGACCAATCTGTAAACTTGGATGGGCAAGCTACATCTCTACATTCATTTCTTGGTATCTATTTCAACAAAGATTTTTCCAAGATTATTTTAACTTTGCTACTAAAAATATGGTCAATCCATCCAGTTAATTTTATTAAATTGCCATTGGAGGATTCACTGGGACTAAGAAAAAGAAAAATACCTTTAATTGCCCATTTTTGGCAGACAAGAAGGTGGTATTTGTAAGACAATAGTTTAAGAACTGTCTACACTATAATACAACAAATATATATCTATCTGCTCATACTTATTTCCTCTGTCTTTTCCTTTCTCCTTTCCCTCTTTCCTTCATTCCTTCCAATCAACAAACATCATTTGATTCCCACAATGACTATAATTAAAGTCTCTTAAAAAGTATTTCAATGAAGACAATTTCATCAGCCTATAAGCGTAGTGATATTTAGAGACTGTAAGGAGAGAAATTATAAGCTACAAACAGAACCAGGATCTTACGTTATAGTCACACAAGCTAAATCTCAGAGTAGGATGTTTTCTTTCATTTTACTAAAAAATAAAAACTAAAAATGACCAATCTAATAATACTGGGATTGACATGATTTTAGGATTGGTTCAGCCTTCACTCTAAGCTTTAAAGGAAGAAGAGCTTGGTTTTTAAAAAAATTAATGACTCACGACTTGAGACTTTCTTTAAAGTACCAAATATACAAGATAAATAAATTGGGTCAAAACTTTTCAAAACTCTCTTTCATAGAAGAATGAACTTTAGCTCAGAAATTCCTGAGTTTAAATAGTTCAATTTTCCATTTAAAGTCTGTAAAGAATATTTATGAGTTACATTTATCGTGATCTAAGAGCACTTATTAAGTATAGAGTTGGTGTAGGTAATGTTAGTGCTGGAGCCTGTCACATTCAAATGCCCATTTCCTCCACCACCATGTCTACTCGGGCCAGGACGTGGTTTTGATGCGTCTGAGTCCGCATCTTAGTTTGTATAAATGTCCCTGAACTCATACAGAGAAATATAATATCTACTACTGTCCATCCTAGGTTACAAAAGGGCCTATGTATTTTCCAACATTATTGCTCTCTGTAGAGGAAACAAGTTAATGATTGTCATTAGATCACATATAACTTTTTGGCTTAGTCATATGTAAAGGTCAGTGTAGGCTTACATTTCAACCATCTACTGCAAGGCAAGTCCACCTATCTTGGTTCCTTATCCAGGGTGACTCCATGTTTTGAGTTTTTTAATAAAATGAAAACTGAATTCTTCTTCCCTGTCTGGTAGTAACATGCAGGAAAAAAACCCCAAAATCCAACTAATCAAACTTTGACTGGACTTTATTTCTGATATATTTGATCTTGGTAAGAAAGCAGCAAATGACAACAAAAGGAATGGTTAACAGTAATTTTAGTCACTGCAGTGTATCAGAGGCTGTCCCAGGCCAAGAGAAGTGATGTGTAATCTCCCATATCTTATGGATTAGATATGTCATCTACATGGAAAATTTGTGTTTAGCTCTAAGTCATCAAACAAATCTATTCTATGCCTTGTACAGGTCTTATGAAGGTAGAAAGAAAAATTATAGTTTGTACATTAGTTTCAATAGCTGTTTAGGGAAAAGGTAAAAACAACTATTTTTTTGGTCTAACTGTGTATTAATAGTTTAACCAGAAAATGAAACCACTCAAGAAACTCATCGCTTAAGCATTCCCCAAACATTTTACTTATTATATTACTCAACCCACTATCCTATGTCCCCAAATGAATATAACCAGATATAAATCTGTGTCCTGATTTAAATCTTTAACTTACCTATGATTCATAATATTTGCAAAGGATAGTTTCCGATCATCTGGGATTATCAGAGTTTTTGGTTGCACCTATGGAAGAAAGTCACATGTATAACAATGCCCAAAACTGCACTCTAAGTTATAGAAATAACATACCATCTTAGCAAACTCAAGTTGCATTTAGTGAGTCATTCATATATCATTTTCTCCTTTCTTTTATTGAATTTATTCCTATTTTAATTTTTTGCCGCTATTATAATTGGAATAGTTCTCTTTATTTCATTTTTGGATTGTTCATTGCTAATACATAGAAATAAAATTATTTTTTGTACATAGATCTTGTGTCCCATAACTTTGCTGTACTCATTTATTAGCTCTAGTAAATGTTTTGTGGATCCCTATATATAAAATTTCTATATATAAAAAGGGTTTTATATATAGAAATATATATAGGGTTTTCTATATATAAAATCACATCATTTGAAATATGGTTTTATGTTTTCATAGTTTTAATTTCTTTTATTCTAATTTCAGTTTCTTTTTCTTGCCTTAATTTTCCTGACTAGAACGAACACTCAATGGTGAACAGAAGAGGCAACAGTACATATCCAGGTCTGTCCCTGATCTCAGGGGAAAACACCCAGTCTTTCCTCATTAAGTTTGATGTTAGCTGTGGGTTTTTGGTAGACACCCCACACAAAGTTGAGGAAGTGCCCTCTATTTTTATGAATCACCTTTTTTGGCCGTTCCCCATGGCATGCAGGATCTCAGCTCCCTGACCAGGGATTGAACCCACGCCTCCTGGAAGCACAGTGTCAGCCACTGGCCCACCAGGGAATTTCCTAGGAGTCTTTTGATACCTTCCCAGCATCTCCGCTCCACCCCATGAATGGAGGGGTCTCAGTGACAAAGCAGTCCCCACCCCAGTCCCCGCCAAGAAGGAAGCAGAGCTGCTACTGCACACAGTGAGCCAAGAGTATTTCGCACTTATTTTCTAACCTCTTTTCATTTCCCCTAGGCTCTGCGAGGCCCGGTTCTGACAGCAATAGGGAAGGGCCCTTGGGCACTTTTGCATCTGAGGCGCTTCCTTTGGGCATTCCGACGAATGATAAAACCCTGCTGTGTGCTTCCACTTGGGCTGGTTTGGGCAAAAGCAAAGGTCAGAAAAGAGGTCTTGAGAGAGAGAACAGCTGCTGAGGTTCCCAGGGAGCCAACAGGCCAGGGCCCGCTTAGGCCTGGGGTCAGAGCCTTCTAAACGTAGACACAAGTGATTCCAGAAATAAGACCAGGAGAAATTCCAATCCCAGTTTCCCAGACCCCAGCCAAAGCTGATACTGAACACTGTGATCCTAATTATGCAGAACATGAATGGATGTTGTAACATCCGGGTACACCTTTGTTGGTAGCTTCAGTGACATTTCCAAATCCCACATAACAAACTCACAAACCCAGCGAAACACTTGCTCGTTGGAAGCATTTTCACTGTGAACTCATCAAAGGGGCCTCGCTCGTGCCTCCTGTTTGTCTTCTATTCCTCGCCCCTTTCCTGTTTCTGCACAACTAGCCTCACCTTCCTCCCTGAGTCAAAGAGGATCAGAATTAAAGAGATACTTCCCAAACCCAAACCTAACCATTCAACTAAGTCAACCTTCAATCTAAGCCCGATGCTTTCTCAGAAGGCCCCTAACCTTGCTTCCTACACTGACCCAAGTCTTAACTCCAACACGTACAGCCTCCCTCCTGAAATACACCTCTTTCTTTAGCAACTCAGATGTCAGAGCTTTGTTCTTGAGGCACCCACATCCCCTAAATAGCCTTTTCTTTCCTAAAACTCCCCTGACCCACCATTCCCTACCACCAGCAACAAACAACCACCTGTAGCCAGGAAGTACCAGAGATTCTCCCCCCAGCTCCACCACCGAGGCGACGACTGAATGTATGACAAAGCCCCGGATGAAGCTGCTTGTGTCATGGCTGTGACGCTGAGTGTTGTGTTGGAGACATGTTAAGGCAGAGAAGAGGCTCCATAACCTCCGGCACCTCTGTAGGGTAGTCACCTGAGGCCAAGCAAAGCAGCTCAACTCTGCTTTTCCCCTCGGGTTCAACCTGCCTCGGTTCATCTGTGGTTCGTTGCAAATGGGAGGTATATCATGTAAGGTGATGGAGCTCCCAGGCTAGCAGCTGCTCATCTGTGGCCCTTCCTGCCAGGCTCCTGGTCTCTCTGCTGGGCTTTGGTGCGGAAGGCGTAGTGCTGTGCCCTGGGGACACCCATGCCCACACCTGCCATCCCCTCACCTACCATTTTCACACCTCGACATGTGGAGCACAGCTGCTTGTTTCTGATCAGCGTGGGGTCGTTCTGGTTCCACCCAGCCTGCAGGGAGAGAGAGAGAGACAGAGAGAGGCGAGGAGCCGGGGTGGCAAAGAAGTGGGGAAGGGGTGGAGGGGTGGGAGGAATAACAGTTACTTCTGCCACAAAACAGAGATGAACACTCTGGTCCCAGCCATGCCCAGGATGGACATTAGACTCAGACAGGGTTTAGACAGAAGGGGATGAGCCACAGACTAAACAGTGGCCTTGGGCACCCACATACAGTGGCACAGGCATCAGACAGCTGGCAGGGGGTGGGGTGGGGCAGGGTGGGCCTGGGGCTGAAATCCAGTGAGGTCCCTCTTTACAGTGTGAGGGGCTTTCCTCTCTCACAGGTGACACTTTCCAAATGTCATACACAAGTCCCACCATCTTAACTAGTTGAGACCCTCTGATGGCCTGAGAAAAACAAATAGAAGACTTCTCTGCTGGCTGCAAACCTGCTTTCTCTAGTCTCTCTGAAATCCTATCCTCTCTTGTCAGGCCTTTACTCTGGGACGACATCAGCTCTCAAGCATACACTGTCTGCTACCACGAGGCCCTTCTGCACCACCCGAGAGCCGCCGATCAAGACCTGGGCAGAACTGGAGCCGGTGTGTGGGTCCTGAGCCCCTCTCTCCCCAGAGGAGGGAGGCAAAGAAACCACCAGCAGAGGGAGAGTGGGGCAGCCGTCTGCTCACTGCAAACACTGCTCTCTTTCAGACTCCATTTCTGCCAGAAGGGGAAAGGGTGGGCTTCGGAGCATTTCCTCCTGAAACACAGGCTCCTCATTTGCATAGCTGGTGAAAGCTTGGTTAGGGAACAGATGGCAACTTGAGGTTAGTATCCCACGTAGGGATTCTCTCCTACCCTTTCCTGTTCACACTGACACCAGAGTCCTGAGATAAGATTCTCAGGAAGCGTAGCTACAAGGGAGAGGAGGGCCACAGAGACAAGCAGTCGGTTACTGCAAACTGAAGGCTTTCTCTCATTTGAGTGACCTGGCGGTCTGTCACTGCAGGAGTGCCCACCTGTGCCTTGACGCGTTCCTGCCGTCCAGCCAGCTGTGCAGAACAGGAAGATGGGGAATATACCTGTATGGCATGGGGAGTGCTGCGGCGTGCTCCTAATGTGACCTTTGCCGGACTGTTCCATGAGATACACTTGGGTGAGGCATTACTAGGGGTCTGAGGACTGTAAAGTATGCACCATGTTGGATTCTTCTGACAAATATTTAAAATACATTTCATGTTTATAGTCCATTTTCAAAGAATCAGCTCAAAGAATCAGTATTCCCACACTGGGCTGGCATGTGGAAGCATGACTGGGAACAGCTTAATCCATTCATTCAGCCACAAACCTTCACTGTGACGCCACCGCGTGGAGGGTGCTGAGATGGGGTCACAAAGATGAGTAAGGTTTCTGGCCCAAAGGAAGACCAGGGAAGAATACAGACTCATGTATTTGTCCTTTCATTAATGCTGGAGTGGGTTGCTATTCCCTCCCAGGGAATCTTCCCAACCCAGGGATCGAACCTGGGTCTCCTGCATTACAGGCAGATTCTTTACCATCTGAGCCACCAGGGAACCCCAGGTACTGAGGACGTGGAGATAAAGAAGAAACCATTTCTGACTGCAACCTGCTCAGCACCCAAGAAGCGTGCCAGTGTTGAAGGCAGAAAGATGCTGAAGCCACTGGGAGGAAAAGGAGGCCTGAGTTCACCTGGTGGGGGTGGGCGTCACGAGAAAGCTCTGAGGCGGGTTGAAAGAACAGGTAGTGCTTGGGTAGGTGCTGGATGTGGTGAGCAAGGAGAGGGGGCTGTGTTCCAACCTAGGAACACTGCGCAGTGACTTGGAAGAAAGACCTGGCAAATCCACTTCAGGTAAGTGAGGACAGCCTGGAATGGCCAGTTGTGTGTGTGTGGGGGGGAGGGGTGAAAAGAGAAGCTGGAGAGGACCCCCCGCAAACCCTCACCCTGACCCCGGGCTGACTCCTCTGCTCTTCTGGGCCCATTCAAGCTTCTACCTTCTCTTCCCAGATATCCTGGGCATGGGACCTCCTGGGGCCCAGGCTTCTCCCCCTGTCCCTCATGTCTTTGAGTTCTGAGACAAAGACACCTCTCTGAAACTGCGATTCAAGGCTGGATGTGCTAGGCATTACTGAAGAAGCGAGGGTACTTCTGGGGCTTCAGCAAAGAGACGGACTGTGTCCCCTTGGAGGACTCAGCAGGGGCTTCTGAAAGTGGCATCTGTGCTTGGTCTGAAAGGACGAGGAAGACCTGGATGGACGGAGGTGGGATGGGAGGGTGCTCAGCAGGTTTGTTTTCAGTGGAGTTAGAAGCAGGTGCTTATGTTTCCTGCAGTTGATTCTGCCCCTCTTGCAGACATCTGGTGTCTGCAGAAGAAAACACTAGAGCCTGCAGGGATTGGAATCACAGGATTCATTCCAAATGAAGCAACAAGCATACCAGGTGCCTGGCAGGAGCTTGCTAGTTTAACGAGAGTTGGACCTGTGACCTGAGTCCCACACTGTGAGGACTGTCATCCTTGGGAATCTGAGGGAGAAACATGTCATATATATTGTTTGATCTGGTTTTGGCAACTCCTTATCCTGTACAATCTAGCTTAGATTCTTCTTTCTCAGAAAGTCCTTCTCCTGACTCCCTTACCTGGGTGTCTGCCTCTCAGATTGCATCAAGATTTAGTATAACTCTTGCTGCAATCTGCACTGTTGTTCTGTTTGCTTTTTAGCATGTTTGTTTCCTCCTAAGAGCAAGAATGTATCTCACACATCTTTGGATATATAAGAGGCTGACTTCCAATCTTCTCACCACAGAGAACTCTTTTTATTATTTCCTTCTCATTGACTCCCAAGTTTTGACAGCTTGTGATCACTAGAGCAACTACCCTGCACCTCCTAAGTCCTCCTCCCTGTTTCATGTTGATCAAACACATACAGCGACAAATACAAGTTTCAGAGGGAAGTACTGATAATCACCACTGACCCAAAGTACTACCGGAATCTAGAACCTACTGTGTGGCACACAGTAGGCATTCAACACATGTTGGTTGAACGAATGTGTCAGTGCAAGCATTTTAAATGATCAGGTATATAGACATGACTAGCCTCTTGCCTGGAAAATCCCATGGACGGAGGAGCCTGGTGGGCTGCAGTCCATGGGGTCACTAAGAGTCGGACACGACTGAGCGACTTCCCTTTCACTTTTCACTTTCATGCACTGGAGAAGGAAATGGCAACCCACTCCAGTGTTCTTGCCTGGAGAATCCCAGGGATGGGGAAGCCTGGTGGGCTGCCGTCTATGGGGTCGCACACAGTCAGACACAACTGAAGTGACTTGGCAGCAGCAGCAGCAGCAAACATGTATGTCCATAAATCTCTAAAACACAAGACAGATATGTGCAAAGATCACTATTGTAATAGCACTTTCTTCAGGGAAACATTACAGGACGCTTGTGTGCAACCAGTTCATGGACACAAAGTTCTTAGAAAAGCCAAGGCTGGAAGGCAAATTGCTCGGTTCCAGACCTGGCTCTGAGAGGCTTGACTGGGTGATCACTGAAACGCTCTGTTACTCCCAACCCCCTGCTGCTGCTGCTGCTGGTCTCTGTGGCCAAAAGGCCAGAGGCCAACTCTCATCCTGCCCACGCTTTCTAGGGACAGAAAGAACCAGTTTTTGACGTGTGGCTTCAGTCACTCTGCCAGGAAAGTGGCGGTATTTCTACCTGAGACTCACTGTCAGCCAATCCTCGCCCCCAGAAGAGCCACTGCATCCCTCCTCACCTGGAGAGGTGGGCGAGGGCCTGGAGGTGGGGGGATGGGGGGTAGAGGGGTGTCTGTGCAGTGTGGGAGGCGGCCGTGATGAGCAATCCTGCCTGGCCAGTCTATAAAGACACCAACACAGACTTTTTGGGATTGTGTTCTTTCTGGGCCTCAGCCCTGAAACCAAGGTCCTTCTATGTGAAGCCTCTCCTTCTCACTCCTGATTTCCTTCATGCCCACTCAGCACATGAGCAGGAATGGAGCATAAACAGGCCGGTGGTTCTAAGCACAGGCCCCCCGGCTGTGTCATCTGCAGAGTCGGAGCCATCAGGAAAAGAGGCTCTGAAATGTCCATGGGGCTCTCATTTCTTGAGCAGCTCTCCTCAGGAGAGCCCGGCCAAGGTGAGGCAGAGCTCAGTCGACCCCCAGGGCCAAAGCCTGCGCTTCACATCACCTGGAAACAGCCTCTTATCTGAGCTTAGTGTCTGCTGAGGCCCCTGAACTCTGGCTTGTGGCCAAAGTGCTGGGCCTCCTTGAATCTTAGAGGGAAAAAAAAAGAATTTTTTTCTCCCTTTCCTTCCCTCTTCCTCTCTCTGTCTCTTGCTCTCTTTCAGACACACACCTGTCCACCTAACAAAAACTGAAAAATGTAAGCACCAGATGGCGATTTTAAAAATATCCATCACAAACATGATTTGAGGGGCACTGACAGGCCTGCCTCCTATCTTCTCGCCCCACACTTGTCTTCCTTTCCTCCTGCTCACGCCTGCCTTAACTGAGACACCTCATCAACCATCACCTACTTCCACCCTTTTGGTGGACACAGTGAAGAAACTGTGGCTCAGACAGGTTAAGAGATTTGTCCAACAGTCCATACATGTAGTTTCTGTCATCCAGAAAGTTCTTTGGATAAAGGGTCAAAGAAAGACTACCTTTTTCCCAGGGGGAGAGAGAACTCTTAGTGTCCATATCAGGACATGATGATTCCTGCAGCCCTTAGAAGCCAAAAAGTAACACTAGAAGAACCACGTTCAATATTCAAACCAAAAGCCCCCATCATAACTACACATTTCCCTGCTCTTGGACAATAGCAACCATCTCAAAGAACAAAAGTGAGCATAGTATAAGAAATACTCTTACTGCTCACTAGGAAAATTTCAAACATACACGAAATGATCAACAGCCGTGTAACTATCACCCAGACTTATGAAACTTGGTTTTCATTTCATTATTTAGATCATTATTTATATCTAGATCATTATTTCAGGTCAGTTCTTTCCTTTAAAGCTTGGATTTGTGGTTATATGTGTTTGATCAACACAAACAGGAGACGGAATGAAGCATATGTGAGGGGTCATGAATTTGCAAAAACTGAGAGTCGATGACAGAGAAATAAGAGTTCTCAGAAAATGGGAAGTTGCCTCCTATAGTGTTCCCAGCCACATCTCTGCTGCTGGACGGTGTTTGTCAATGAGGGCTTTTTGTCACAAGTCTGCCAAAAGCAGTATGAATAATGTTCTCCTCTTCTCTCTGACTCGTTAGACTGGGACAACAAAGCCAGTCAAGGAGAGCAGATGGGGATGGGGCAGGAATGGAGTGGGGGGTACTTTGTACTCCATGGTGCAGGGTTGGGGGGAGACTCGGTCACAGCCCACCCAGTAAGCAGGCAAAAGGCTCCAGGGGCTCCCACCATGGCTCCCTGATCGCCTCCATGTTTGCTCTGCTGGGCTGTGAGCTCTGAGTAAGTCACCTCCTGGCCTCGATTGTCCAATTACTGTGGTCACTTTCTTCCCTCCCAGAATCCGGAGGAGTCAAGTACATGCCTGGAACAGGCAGGTGAAAGCCCTGCTGGTAAAGAGCTGCTGCGCAGGTGTTTAAATGGGGACATGTTCAGGCCTCAATTCTTGGTCTTCATTTTCTGTTTTCTTTTCTGTGAGCTCCACCTCTCCTTTTTTGTTTCCTTTTTGGTCTGTGTTGTCCCCTGACCCTTCTGTGTGTCTGGCTTCTGCTCTCTTGCTGTTTGTCTCCCTCCCCTGTCTTTTCGTCTCTGAGCCTCTGGTTCTCTGTCTCTCTGGTGATGCACTCAGACGTCTGCTCCACACACACACTCGCCCCTGCCTGGGACTGCTCCTGGGCAGCAAAGGCCACTTGGAATGTGGATGTTCAAAGCGATACCTTTTGACCCGTGATGATGAGGAGGAAGGGAGCCAGGTGGCAGGACCTTTGCACCTGTGCCCTGGGGACAGGATCTCGGGGCTACCACAGCCTCCTGACAGGTCCCTGGTGTGGAGGAGAAAGGAAGAGAGAGGACAGTACATTCCACTCCCACGAGATAGAACATAGCTTCGCTCTAGAGAGGAGCAGCACACACATGCAGGCCTCAGGCTTGCCACTGACTCCGGGCGCTGGATTCAGATCTGACATGAGGTACCCGCCAGGTGCCCTAACAGATCCCAGGGCCCTAAGAAGGGTGGCAGACTATGCCTCCCCCAAACCTGCCACATTGGCCTAAGCCTTGTTTTGAGCTAAGATGCTCTGTAAAAACAGCACATGCAAGAAAAGTGCTCTAACCTCCTCTTTTTCTTCCTAAAAGGAGATAAAACCGCATATACAAGACGTCCTAATACCAGAAGAAAAGAAACGTTCAGAAGATAAGAAACATTCTTATCTTCAAGGACAAGAAATGAAGCCAAGAGAATTGTTCACCTCCTTCAGCCTCCTCACAGTTTTGTTACTCTTGCACAACTGCCTTTTTTGACACCTACTATAAAAACATTCAGATTTTGCTACTTTGGGTCTTCATTTCCTTATAAAGGCTCCTGTTTCACATAAAACTTATAGCATATAAATTTTTCTCCTATTAATCTGTCCCTTTAAATCTCTAGTTCAGCCCCAAACCCTAAGACGGCAAAGATAAAATTTTGCCTCCCCTACACCTGCTTGGCCTACACACCCGCGCACGCACACGCTCACTGGTGGAGGGTCAGTCTCTGACAAGGTGGGGGTGAAGGTGTGGGTGAAGTACCTGAGTCTCCTGTCGCAGCAGGAGCGATGGACTTGTGACCTCCCGGGTCTGCTCAGAGACCAGCCTCCCAGGCTCAGCCTGCAGGGCAGGCCGCGGGAGCTGTTGCTCTTGGCTTCCATCTAGTGGCCACATAAGAGTATTGCAGCCGTGAAATCCTAAACCAGGCCTCTCTCTCATGATGCTTTCCTCCCCCTCCTTAGAGCCTTAGCGCCTAGGATGGCACGGTGCGCTGAGAACCAGGGCAAACCCGCGAAGAGGAGGCGCTCGGTGGCAGCGGAAAGCCTGTCTAGGGAAGAACTGCAGAGACTGAGTGACTGGAAGGCTTCTTGCTGGCACTGCAGCAAACAAGGGAGCAACGCCGTCTCCGCTCAGGCCCCTCCGTCCCTTTCTTACCTACTTGCCTGTCCAGCCTAAGGTGTTCGGGGGATTCGTGCTTGACTCTCAAGCACAGCCCTGACCCCGCCACTCCCGTGCTTGTAGACCTGGAACGTCCCCTTCGTGCCCGGGCGGGGTCCACCCGCCTCCTTGGGTCCCTCCCACCCCGAGCCCGCACTCCTGCCGGCGGGATTCCTGTATGCTCTAGCGGCAAGCCCAGGCTCCAAGTCTTGGCCACCCCCACCCCCGGCCCTTCCTCCTCAGGTGGAAATAATATCTTCCAGATCCGGTGCAGGTGCCGCTGCTTCTCGCATCCTTCCCTCGCCCCTCCCCCAGGCCGCAGGTGACCTTTCCCCCCACCTCCTCTCCAGGACTTTGCTCTGAGTCCGCGGTTAGGTTCTTGGCCCGTCCACCCACCCATTTGTGTGGGTGGCATCTGACTCACTCATCTCTTTCAACCACATAACGCGAGGGCCCTGGAAGCGTTCATCCCCTGACCCAAGGGCACCGTGCCAAGCGCTTGGCGTGCCGCCTTTAGCAGCCCTGGGAGTGTGACTTGGGATTTTTCAGGTGGAGACACTGCCCACATCCCCCGGAATGCTCTTTCTCCACCTGGGGCGGGTGCTCGCTGCACCAGCACCCCTCATATGGGAACCCCCGCCCCGCAGTGTCCCCCAGCAGCCAGTCGTGGCAGGTTTCCTCGAGGTGAAGGAGAGGTGTGGAGTTCTTAATGTGAAATTCCCTGGGTTTAGGGGGTCTTAGGTTGGAGACAGAGGGCTTCATGGTGGTGGGGGGAAGGGGTTAGAGACTCCAGAAAAGCGGACTGGTTCTGGGCACAGGCTGAGAAGCAGTCCCTGAAGGTCTCATGGAAGACCCTTCAATATGAAAAAAAAAAATTTTTTTTTTGGTGTGTGTGTTGGGGGGGTTCCCTTTTTGATGATTGTAACCTGATGCCTTTATTCTTAGTTCTAGTGCATGGGAGCCTTAAGATACTCAGGACAGGATGGGCAAGGGGCAGGCATTGTTCACTCACTTCATTTAACAGATCTCTGCTGAACACTGAGGATGATCCAGACTCAGGGCTGTGTTAGGGAGATATGATACCCTTTGTATTCATATTCTGTCATCCTGGAACTATTTATAGCCTCGGGTTTCTTTTCGATTAAAAAATAATTGGGTACCTTAGATAAGATATCTGGAACTTGGAACAAAATTGGCAAATTCATATCCTTCTTGGATGCAACCAGAAAAGTGGCAGAGGAATGAGGATATCTGAGAAGGCAAAACAAGAGCAAGTTAGAACCGAGGTGCCCCGTGTGAGGTGTCAGGCCCTTGGGCACTTCAGAGAAAACCTGGGGGACACCCAAGTTGTTGCTCCTCACCCTGAACCTGGAGGGCCCCGGCCATTTTGGGGCTGCCATAAGATTTCTCCTCTTTAGTCACTCTGGCTTCTCTGGCCCTTTAGGTTTTCCTTTTTTTTTAATGTTAAAATTTTTTAAAATTATTTTTGGCTGCACTGGATCTTCGTTGCTTTTGTGCCAGCTTTCTCAGGTTGCGGCGAGGGGGGCTACTCCTCCTTGTGGCGTGTGGGCTTCTTATTGAGGTGGCTTCTCTTGTTCTGGAGCAAGGCTCTAGGCACATGGGTTTCAGTAGCTGCAGCACGTGAGCTCAGTAGTTGTGACACATAGACTTTAGTTGGCCCTGTGGCATGTGGAATCTTCCCAGACCAGGGATGGAACACCTGCATTGGCAGGCAGATTCTTACCACTGCACCACCAGAGAAGTTCACCCTTTTTGAACTAACCAATGCCAGTTGTAGGTTGTCAGAGACAGTGGACGGTGTACAAACAAAGCTAGAAAAAAACTGTTGAGAAAAGCAGAAAGATAATGGGTGACATGTACCCCAGAGCTCCTTCTTGGCAAGGTCTGCACACAAGCCACTGATATTTAACAAGAGCAGTCCTTTCCTGCCTGGCCTGCTTTCTTGGAGCTTCTGTCCCTGTACTCTAAAATGATCCACCCATTTCCTACCATGGAACATCTCCCTCCAATTATACTCTTCCTCTGGAACATTCCTTCGTTCCAGGCAGAAGGTGAGGCAGAGATGCTACAGCAATAACAAGAGTTCTCTTCCCAGGGTGACCCACCCTGCTGGCCCCTGTGGGTTGTTTAAGTACACTGTAAGAAGCCAAGGTGTGCAGGGGGCCTGGGCCTCGTAAGCAGCCTGTGTGTGCAGCTCTGGGCCTTCCCTGGCCTCCGAGAAATGGAAAATTGTGTGGAATGCTGGTAGTTCTGCCAAGAACACCTCTCCTCGTTTATAAGGAAAGATTTCATTGTCCATTGTTCATTTATAACAAAGTCGTGCACATGGTGTTCATGAGGCATTTATTGTTTTATTTCTCCCACCATGCTCTGGGATAGTGGGGAAGTGGGTCTCATCCAGCTCCTTTACCACCTCTGTCTTTGACGTGTGAACAGCTCGCCTTGAACTTAATACCCAAATGCTGACCAGGAGAGATCAGAGGCCCCTGTAAAACTGCTTTGGTGCCCAAGAATGTTAAACAGGACCACAGTGTGACGTGAGGGCTTTTGAGACAAATGATGGATGTGGCTTCAGCACAGTCAGGCTGACCTGAGAGAGACACCTCCTGGTAGGAAGGGGTCTGTGGGCAGTGACCCTCAGAACTGGGTCTCACCTCCTCCAAGCCTGCAGGTGTGTATCCAGAACTTGCATTTAGGGGTGCTCTGAGTACATTTCACTGAAGTTTCCTTTCTCTTTTTCAGACTGTTCTGTGTTGGAACTGCTTGTCCAAAGCTCAGTAATACTTAAAGCACATTCAGAACTTCCCAACCAAGTTCCTAGAAAAGGGTTTTTTCCAGAAATAAACAGTTTGGAACTCCGAGCTATGGCCAGAGAAGGGGTTTCCAATTCTTAGGAACTGTTGAGACTTGGAGAATCCTTTCAAAAGACTTTCCATTCCTATCTTGTCCTTCTGAAGGTCAGGGCACCTCACAGGTGCTATCTAGTCATCTTAGAGTTCTTGTGAGGTAGGTAAGCACCATTTCTCTTCAGAGGTGTTGAGAAATCCTCCCAGAACAGACATGGGCAGAGCTCTGTACCATGTCAACTTATTTCTCTTTGCAACTGGCTCAAGCATGGCTGACTGCATGGAAAAACTACTCCTTCTCTCCCCAACTGGCTGGCCCCAGGACACCCCAGGACTCGTCTGTGAAACTGAACAGGGCGTGAGAGTGCCCAGTTGTGTTCTTGGTCTGCCTTTTTCACAACCCTGCTCCCTGTGGGCTTGCTCAGCCACTCAGTCATGTCCAACTCTTGGCAAGCTCATGGACTGTAGCCTGCCAGGCTCCTCTGTCCATGGGATTTTCCAGGCAAGAATACTGGAGTGGGTTGCCATTGCCTACTCCAGTGCTCCCTTCCTACCTCCCACCAAAGGCTTGTACAATCAAGGCAAAAGGGAGCTGGGGGTGAGAGAGCCATGCACCGGGATGCTTTGCTCATGGCTGCAGTGGTAGGTCTAAGAGGTGTGGGGTGGGATGGGATAGCGGGATGTTACCCTAGTTAGATGTCAGACACTACCCATTTCACATGGAAATCCACATTTCTGCTACCGTTGGAAATATAGACAGGGTCACATACCTGCAGGCAGCATTGACCAGGGTAGAGGCTGACCATTCCTCTCCTGAAGGGAGGTGATCTCCCTTCATTACAGTTCCCTTCGGCCAGCTCTACTCATGTATGCTGACCATCTGACTATCGCTGCCATGTGAGTTTGTACCCTGTCCCCAATTAAAAGGTGCTAAATTGTCATTACTCATGCTGATCCTTGAACTGCTAACAGCTCTTAAGAACTAAGTCACTGGTGTTTTTATTTAGTCAACAAGCCTTTGGGTTTATTCAATCTTAGATTGCCTGCTTTATTTTAAGACATTAGCTAGAGTTTAGATATATTCCAAGTTAGGAGAAAAAAAAAAAACAAACCCCGAACAACAAGCACTTTACAGGTGCTTCTGAGAATATACAAAACTGTCTAGCTGCTTACTGAGAATGTGGTTTCTAAGAAGGGCAGCGGACGAAGCGAAGGTGTATGTTATTGAAATGGGATGTGGAGGAAATATTTCTCATACAGAGTCATTTATCCATGGACAGGAGAGTACATGACAGTTACCAAAAGGAGGAAAGGCTCTTTTCAGAGAGTATTATCTTTCCAGCAAATGACCTTACATGCCAAGGGAGCCGATTTCTCACCTATAATGTACCTATAAACTTAGCTCCTGGCCTGCCCTCTCCCAGTCTTCCCTGGGTTTTCCCACTCACCCTTCCTTTTATTTCCCCTTTCAGAGGAGAGTATAAGACCTGGGGATCATACCCGGGGATTAGAAATGGGGGAGGAATGAGTGAACTCAGTTATTTCAAGTGGCAACTCCCTATACACGAAATCCCCCAATTTTAAAGGATAGACACATGTTCCACAGGCATTTGTTTGAAAGGGCAGGACTGGTGAGATTGGATGAGATTGTCTCAAAGTTAAAATACAGGAAGTTGCTACTCTATGAAGATAAGAATTTTTGATTCTAGACTTTTGATGGTTAAAATTTTAAAAGTTCAAATTAAAGCAGGGAGACAGGGTAAGATGATGAAGAGGATGGAATTGTTTTGAAAGGCAGTGTCCATGGGCAAAATTTTCTTGTATTGCTAAGTGGTAGTGGAACAGAAGGAAGTTAGTTGAGGTCTTATCGCCTCCAGCCAGGCCAATTCTCAGGGCTCACTTTTGGGTTAAAAACCATGGCCCTTTCCATTTTGTTGTTGTTAATTAAAAAAAAAAAATTTGGTGGCACCCTGGGGCATATGGGATCTCAGTTCCCCAACCAGGGATCCAACATGCACCCCCTTCATTGGAAGGCATAGTCTTAACCACTGGATTGCTGGGCAAGTTCTCCTTTCTGATTTTTAAGCACTTGACTTAGCCTCTTAACCGTCCAGCTATGCCCCTCAGATGGTTGTCCCTAATCCTTAAGAAATCATCTTCCATGAGACCTTGCTTGAAATCTTTGCTCTCAGTGGTTGGGCTGTTACCTTTTGGGGAGGCTGAGCACTAATGGCTTGTTCATGAAGCTGGCCTCACTAAACCAGGGAATCTTGTGAAATCTTGGAACAGACACCTAGAGGAAAAAATGGAAAGAGATCATTTTGCAGAAGGTATTTCACTTGGCCATTTCCATCATTAGGATGATGAAAGTAGGCTAACAGCAGCTATACATCAGTCAGCACTTCACACTTTTTATGTTTCATGTTTGACCCCATTGACTCTCCCATTAAGTAGCCAAGAGGAAATAGTGTTATCTCCATTTACAGATGAAGAAATCAAATTTAGTCAGTGTGATTTGCTGAGTCACTGAACTGAACTGAACAGCTGCTGCTGCTGCTGCTAAGTCGCTTCAGTGGTGTCTGACTCTGTGGGACCCCATAGGCGGCAGCCCACCAGGCTCTCCCATCCCTGGTATTCTCCAGGCAAGAACACTGGAGTGGGTTGCCGTTTCCTTCTCCAATGCATGAAAGTGAAAAGTGAAAGTGAAGTCGCTCAGTCGTGTCTGACCCTCAGCGACCCCATGGACTGCAGCCCACCAGGCTCCTCCGTCCATGGGATTTTCCAGGCAAGAGTACTGGAGTGGGGTGCCATTGCCTTCTCCAGAGTCACACAGCTAGTAAGTGGATTTAGGTTTTCTGATTTATGTGTCGATTACATCTTGTGTCTTACTATCTCCCTCTGCTTCTTCATTACTCCCATCTGTTTATGCGTCCTCTTATATTTCCACAACCTCAGGTGAATGTTAGCAGCCTCCCATTCCAAGTGTCTGGCTGTTTTCAGTCACAGGGCCCTCCACCCTCACCCCTTCCAGGAGGCAGAGGAAAATACTGCACCTCCAAGCGGTAGACAATTGGATGTTAATCTAGGTTAATCCACTTTCCAAGTGTGTGGCCTTGGACAAATCACAACCTCTCTGAGCCTCAGTTTGTCTTCCATGAAAGGAGGAGGACGTCGTTTCTTTACAGGTCAATGCACAAGACAGAAATCTCTGTGAGGGGAGGAATTCTTGTCTCTTCTGTTCACTGCTGTATCACTAGCACCTGAAACAGTGCATGATACCTGTAGATATTTATTGAGTATGTGTCCAGTGGATGCACGGATGCATGGGATGTCCCTAGCTGAGGGCTTGACTTCACAACAGGAGCTCAATCAAGTCGCCCTTATAACCTTTCTTCTTCCAGCCTGGCTTCTCTCCCTTGCCCTTCCGATGCCACATTCCGGGTCTCGCTGTTGAAGATCAGCTTTCCTGGCTCAGAGCATTCCTCCTGGGAGAGGAACTGGAAGTTCCTCTTAAGTGGCCAGGAGGAGGCAGCAGCGACATCGCGGCCTCACCGGCTGAGGAAGGGCGCTCTAGCCGCGGAGGTTGTGGCGGCCCCGGAAGTGCTCAGCCATCGACACGACCCCGGCGCCCCGGATGGGGAAGGAGGCGGGCGGCCGCCCTTCCCCGGCCGCGCACCCCTAGGAACTCGCGGGCAGGTGGGTTCCGATTGGGAGTCAGTGTTTCCGGGCCTCCTCCGCCATCTCCCGCAGGCCCGATGCGGGTGAAGGGCGGCGGCGGCGGCGGCGGCGGCGGCGGGCGGGGGAGGCCCAGGAGGGGGAGTGGGGCGCCCCCGGGGACACCCCACCCGGCCCTGTCCCCCACCCTTTGGGTGGACGTTGCCCTTTTCGGCGCCTCGGACCCTACCGTGGTTTCCTTGGAAGAAATAAGGTCGGGCAATAAGAATTTTCTTCTCAGTCTTGCTGGATGACCTTGGTATTTTTGACTCTTAGTTTTCCCTTTGTGGAAAGGGGATCATTATCTTCGATCCTCCCGAGTTTCGCCGTTAATGAGTAGGATGATAGCTCTTTAAAGGATGTTAAGCTCAATTAAGGGATTAAGAATCTTGAATCTTTGCTTTTGGTTAAACAAACCATAGAGCTCGTATCTTTCCGTATTGTGAGGTTTACCTTTCCTTATAGACCGGTAACTTGCTTCTTTTCTACTTTTTTTAAGTAACAGATGCCTTTGAGAACCCAATAAAAACTTGGATTCTAGTCCTAGAAATTTGCATAAATCACAGCAACAAATATGCATTAACAGGGAGGGTTTTGAATGGTCTTGGAGATCATCGATAGACCTCAGGGGTGTGTGAACCCCTGAGTTAAGAACTGGTTTAGAGGTACAGGCTTTTGGGCCGAACTTTGGTTTGAATCTGGCTCCACTATTTACCACTGTTTGAATCTCAGCTGTTTTACTAGATACAGTGGGACTGACACTAACTTGCAAGGTTGTGGAGATTAAATGGAAGAAGCTTCAAAGGCTCAGGACATAGTAGGCACTGGATAAGCAACAGCTGAAAACGAATTACACTGTAAAATCTGAAATGAAGTTTTCATATCTATAGTATAAGATGGTTACCACGTATATTTTGTTCAGGCTTCTAACGAACCAAGTTGATATGATTTTAGCTAAGTCCTACCCTTGACCTTTCATAGATTCATAGTCTCTCTTTTTGTAGGAACTTAGCTGCATTGTCCTGCCTCAGAGAACAAACTCATCTACTGTAGGCCTAGCCTGGGTCGCTGCCTTTGAAAGCAAGGGAAGGTCAATACAATATAAACCACAACTCAGCATGGAATTTCCAGAGAAGTCTTACTTCAAAACTTTATAAAGAACGAGAACCACATGGACTTCTGCAAGGGAGATTGAAGTCGCCTGAGTTTGAGCGAAAGGATAATGTGTGCCCAGCCTGTAGCTAACACCAAAGAGGTCAGGTGGCAGAAGGTCTTGTATGAGCGACAGCCCTTTCCTGATAACTACGTGGATCGGAGGTTCCTTGAAGAGCTCCGGAAAAACATCTATGCCCGGAAATACCAATATTGGGCTGTGGTGTTTGAGTCCAGTGTGGTGATACAGCAGCTGTGCAGTGTCTGTGTCTTTGTGGTTATCTGGTGGTATATGGATGAGGGTCTTCTGGCCCCTCAGTGGCTTTTTGGGACCGGCCTGGCTTCTTCACTGATTGGCTATGTTTTGTTTGATTTCATTGACGGAGGTGAAGGACGGAAGAAGAGTGGGCGGACCCGGTGGGCTGACTTGAAGAGTGCCCTAGTCTTCATTACTTTCACCTATGGCTTTTCGCCGGTGCTGAAGACCCTGACAGAGTCTGTCAGCACTGACACCATCTATGCCATGGCAGTCTTCATGCTGTTAGGTCACCTCATCTTCTTTGACTATGGTGCCAATGCTGCCATTGTATCCAGCACACTGTCCTTGAACATGGCCATCTTTGCTTCTGTCTGCCTTGCCTCCCGCCTGCCCCGATCCCTCCATGCCTTCATCATGGTGACGTTTGCCATCCAGATTTTTGCCCTGTGGCCCATGTTACAGAAGAAACTGAAGGCATGTACACCCCGCAGCTATGTGGGGGTCACGCTGCTCTTTGCATTCTCAGCCTTAGGAGGCCTGCTGTCCATCAGTGCTGTGGGAGCCATACTCTTTGCCCTTCTGCTGATTTCCATCTCATGTCTCTGTCCTTTCTACCTCATTCGCCTGCAGCTTTTTAAAGAAAACATTCATGGGCCTTGGGATGAGGCTGAAATCAAAGAAGATTTGTCCAGGTTCCTCAGTTGAGTTGGGGACCTCCATTCTGTTACTAAGACAAGCTGATAGATCAGCCTTCCAACTAGTAGAAGATTTGAAGGCAGAGTTCATTCTGGAAGTGGCACGCTGATGTGGGTGGGAGATCAGAGATCAAAAGAAAATGTTAACAAAAGGCTTGGGTGGTGAAGGTGATTATCCTTTCTGTTATTGTATAGATGAAAAAGCTTTGTGGGGCCCTCGAATTATTGCCTCTAATTCTTCTCTGTAACAAATGAAGTGGTGTGGTTTCTATTTATTAAAAAAATAACAACACATCAAGCTGTCTCATGATTTTTCTGTAAGCAGAAGGCATACAGTAGGGACATGGAGAGTGAGAATTTGTGTATGTGTGTGCATGTAAAGTCACTTCTCTCGACCTTTCTCAGTATACCAAATGCAGGCTCTGTTATTTATCTACAGCTCAAATGCTAGAACCCTGGATAATATGTCCAGTTTTGTTGCCGAAGATCACAGAATTGATCACTTAACCTTGACTCAGAATTTCCACTTAGTTCTTAATGAAGCCTGTATGCCACTAACTAACTTCAAGAGGAGTATGATGTATCATAATACACAAGCAGAATGTTGGGGGAATTCAAAGAGGCTGGAGGGCAAAGAGAGCTGGAGTAATGAAATGTTTTTTAGAGGAGACAGCACTTGAGCTTTAGTCCTGGAGGGTAGGTTGGGATTTCAGCAAGCAAAAAAATGGTTTGGGAGACAAAGTGGCAAAGGCCTTTAGCCCAGGTCAGCAATACCTGGGCTGAGCAAGTGGAGCTGGCATGCTTCGTGTGACTAATGGCAGCTGGAAAACTGGGAGAGCATACCCTGTCCAAACAAGGTAACCACTACTCTGCATGCCTTGACTGACCAGAATTGGCTCATGATTGTTATATAGTCCACATCAGAAACAAGATAGGGGATAGTGGTGGAATGTAATAAGAGTTGTATAAATTGTTTTTAAATTTACTTTTGATAATTGCTTTACAATATTGTGTTGGTTTCTGCCAAACATCAAGTAAAAAAAACTTTTTTTTATGTCTTAATATATTTTCCTTATCTGAATGGGTTTCTGATGATCAACTTGAGGGAACTCACATAGCAACTGCATCGTGTTGGTGAGCAGAAAGTTCCACAGATTTGAATCACTCTGAAGAATACTTCCTCAGTGGGGTGAATTGACGTGCCTGTGCTGTCATGTTCAGCTGTCATACTGTCTAATATTTGAAATTACCCAAGGCCTGATCCTGTTCAGTCTTGTGGCTGTAGTTCAGAGGGGAGGTGGCAGGGGATGGGGTGTCGTGGGTTGGCTATTAGGGTACAGGGTGGGGCAGCAGATTCAATTCAGATAGAAAAGAGGTATCTGTGGGTAGAAGGATGAGTATATGTCCAGGCGCACAGGGCTTGATACCTCTTGGCAGTGGAGGGGAGTGCAGAATAGATGGGCTGCGGGCAGAGAAGTTGAGGTCTGAGAGTGGTGAGTATGTTGAATTATTGGATCTTGGAGTCAATGGCAAGTGAAGGAGCTTTTGGAAAGGAATATAGGCTTCCCACCTGAGGTGAGAGGGAGATGCAAGGGGGAGGGGACATATGTCCATCTACGGCTGATTAATGCTGATGTGTGGTAGAAACCAACACGATGTTGTAAAGCAGTTATCTTCCAATGAAAATAAGTTTTTTGTTTAAAAAAAAAAGGGATCTAGGATTCACACCTAACACTTCATGGTGTGTGAAATTCTAATAGCAGTGTTCATGCTGAATTACAGAGGCTGAGCATGGGGAGCATTTGTGGCAATAGTGAAAAATGAGAGTCTAGACTAAGGGTGGTGACAGTGGGCAAAGGAGGTGAGGGTTCTGACGAGAGATTTTTAGAACTTGGTGAATTCATGTTGGAAGGTAGAAGGGAAAGAGGATGACTGGGAGGGCTTCCGCCTTGAGTGGATGTTTGTGTTTCTAATAACTATACCGTAAGAAAACAGAAGTGAGAACAGGTTTGGAAATAGATAAGAATGGGACATTTTAAGTTCGAGGTGCCTGAGGTGGTACACCCAAGCGAACTGCTTAGTTCCATATGTAGTATCTGGAGGACACTGGCTCAGAATTCTGGGCATTATCGAGGAGGTTATTGAGATATAAACAGAATCCAGCACTTTTGTGTTTGGAATTCTTTGTATAGAGTCGGTGGCCTCACAACCAGGCTATAGTGCAATTAGAAAAGGATCACAGAAGGATAACTGGAATAACCAAAATGGTAGGAATCTGAGGGAAAGGAGGCTGGCCTATGAAACCAGATTAGAGAATAGAACCACCACAGCCTCCAAGAAAGGCTTAAAAGAGATCCAGTCATTGCCAACTGTTAGTGACGAAAGTGAATGTTCATGCCTTATATAGGAGGGTTTTTGTTGTTTAGTCTCTTAAGTCATGTCCAACTCTTTTGCGACCCTATGGACTGTAGCCCACCAGGCTCCTCTCTGTCCATGGGATTTTCCAGGTGAGAATACTGGAGTGGGTTGCCATTTCCTTCTCCAGGGGATCTTCCTGACCCTGCGTCTCCTGCCATGTCTCTTGTATTGTTAGGTGGATTCTTTGCTACAGAACCACTGGGGGAGCCCTTATAGGAGAGACACCTTTGAACACAAAATTTAAGACAAAAAATTTTATAAACGTTCTACATGTAAGTCCAAAAAGTTTCACAAGCCAGGGATATAGATGGGATCCAAAAATTTGGGGGGCGGGGAGTGCAAATAAAAAAGCTATAAATGTCTTGTAAGGACATGTTCAGAAATCCCAAGCCCTTAGGCATTGCTACCTGAAGGGTGATGAGCTCATATATGGCAGCTTCTTTGGGCTGCTGCTGGCACAGGGGTGCTGGCCTGCTTAATGACCAACAGGCCCTAATGTGATAATTCCTGAGAAAGTTACTCATCACTTAAGTATGTAGTCTAATCAGCCTTCTAAATTTATACCACACTGAAAGGGTCCAAGTAGGATATTAATGATTTAACTTTCCAGGGAATATTAATTATGGTGTGTGTATGTGGGTGGGTAGTGGGGGGCAGAAGGGAAGAGTAGCATTGGAATAAAAATCCTTGTAGTTATCCTCCAATTAAGCCCAACCTGTCAAATATTTATATAAGAAGCTGTACTCCTTTCTCGCAGCTCTGTTTCTTGTTACCGTAAGTTATAAGTAAGGTGGGAGGATGGCAAGCTAGAGCAAGGGTAGAGGGATGGGAAGGCAGTTTTGCCCATCCTTCCAAAATGGTACCAGGGATTGTAGTCGAGATGGAAGGACCAAGGAGAGGTAGAGCCACAGGGCAGCAGGTGTGCTGGATTTTGTGGTGTGATGCGTGACTGGTATGTAGCTAGAATGCTGTGCGTGGATCTGAGTGTCCCCACACCACAGTGGTTCTCTGTGGCAATCAAACTGGTACCAGTGTTATGCCTGTATGCTGTGCCAGTATAAACTTTTGAGTGTGCTTTTGGGCAGCTGGCTTAAATTACGGATTTAAGAATTCACACAGCATGTTCAAGGAAGTCTATAGAGCCCATCACTTACATCTTTAAACCAAAGGCTCAAAGTCAAAAAACAAAAACAAAAGCAAGCCAGCAGAGGGCACCAGTCACACAGTTTTACAATATTTCAAACTTCGAATGCAGGAAAACAGGCCTGGGACATAGTGCCATCTTGTGGAAGTTATTGATACTCCTTTTTATAATGAAATTCAATGTAAGTCTTGAAATGCATCCAGGGCTAACTGGTAGGCTGTTGCTTTTAATGCTTTATCAAGTCCCTCTTTATCCCTTATTCTCTTCCCCCAATATCTATTTATTAAAACATTTATTGTCCACCTAGGCCCACCTCTGTTCACTTCTACCATTCACATTTTATGATGTTTAACCTTAGAAATGTATTCATTCAACAGATACTGAACACTATCTATATGACAGATACCGCTTGTTCTGTCTGCCTGAGATACACCTACATAGGAGTAAAACAGACAAAGTTCCTTGACCTAGTGAAGCATACATTCTAGCAAGAGGAGACATGATAAACATAAGCAGAAGGTAATAAATGCTATTGAGCAAAAAAGGAAAAAGTAGCAATGGAATTCAATAAGGGGGTCTGGGTAGGTCTCACAGAAAAGGTAACATTTAACCAAAGGTTTGGAAGGAAGTGAGGGAATTATCCACGGTCTCAGGGGAAGAGCATTCCAGGCAGAGGGAGGAGCCGCTGCAGAGGCAGAAGGCGGCATGATGTGTTTGGGGAATAGCCAGGAGTGGCCGAAATGAAGTGAATGAGGAGAGCAGAAGAGGAGGCCAGAGAGGGAATGTGGGAGACTAGGCTCATTCTGGATGCTGTGGGGCAAGAGTAGAAGCAGAAAGCATTAGAGGAGGCTCTGATATTAATCCAAGCAGGGGATATGATGGTGCCGCAAACCACAGTGATAGCAGAGGAAGTGGTGGAAAACAGTCACCTTCTGGATATAGTTTGCCAGTAGAGTCAAAAGCTTCCTAGTATGTTAGATGGACGGCATGAACACAAGAGAAGAATCATAAATGACTCGAGGTTTTTGGCCTGAGCAAATTGAAAGATGGAGATGGCATCCATTGAGATGGGGGTCCAGGAGATATGGGTAAAGATTCTGGGGAGGAGGGTCAGGAGTTCAGTTTGGGGCATGTAGACATGTATGAAATGTAGACACCCAAGATGAAATGCTGAGTCAGGAGTTGGGGATATGAGTTTGAATTTCAGGAGCGATGTATGGGATGAAGATAGAAATTTAAGGTTTGCTGGTATATAAATGGCATTTAATGCTGTGTGACTGGATGAAATCACTAGGAAGGAATTTCATATAGAAGAGGACTAAGACATCCAAAGTGAAATGTTGGAGAGAAGAATAAACAAAAAGATTTGGCAAGCACAACGACTGAGGCAGGAGGAAGATCCAGAGTTTAGAATCCTGGAAACCAAGTGCAAATGATTCAGGAAGAGGGGATGGTCAACTGTGATTAGATCAAAATCTGAAAAATCAAGAAAGCAAGGACTGAGCACTGATGACTGGATTTATCAAGGAGGAGGTGATTGGTGTCCCTTAATATATATATATTTGTGGAGTGGTGAGAATAGAAACCTATTTGAAGTAAGTTTAAGAGAACAAGAGACGAGAAATTGGATCGGCAAGTACAGGCAACTCTCTGGAAGTTTTGCATCAAAAGGGAACCAGGAAATAGGACAGAAACTGAAAGGGGAGGTGAGGGCAAAGAAAATGTTTTGTTTTGTTTTTTTAAGATGGGAGAATGTTTGTATATTGATGGAAATGAAACAGTAGAAAGTAATAGTTGATGTGAGAAAGGGGAGAATTAACTGCTGAGGTCATGTTCTTGAGCAAGTGAGCACAGGGGAGGGACTGGCTTCAGGAAGAGAAGAAGAGTTGGTCTCTGGGAACAAGTGGGAAGGCGCGACGTGTAGATACAGATGCAGGTAAGTGGGTAGATGGCTAGTGGACAGATGAGGTGATGGGAATCTGTGGATGTTCTTTTCTGATTGCTTCACTTTTCTCAGGGAAGTAGGAGGCAAAGAATCAGCTGAGATGTGAGAGTGAGGGGAACTGATGGAATGAGGGGATATGAAACAGTTTGTGACACTGGGGGAGTGGATGAACTAGGGATGCTTAGTATAAATGCCCAGCAGTAGTAAGGAAGGGCTCACTTGAGACTGGTAGTCATGAATTTAAAGTGAAGTTGGGTGTGTGTGTGTGTGTGTTTTGCTGACCTTGTACAGCTACATGAGTGCAAACTAGAGCAGATGGGGAGTTGAATTTACCCAGGATGGTGATTAATCAGACTGAGAGAAGGGCAAGGGAGAATAGTAATTATACATGGGCATGATTATAATGATTGGCCATGGAATTTAAATTGAGTAAGAAGGAGAATGAACCTCAAGAAGGGTGAAAAATGGAGATGAAGGACAGGGCAAAGTTCTATGGATTGGAAGTTCAAGGGGTCTGAAAGCCAGGAAGTAAAGGCCGGAGAAAAGATAAAGACAAGGTTGTGACTTTGGAAGTGAATAGCTGAGGTGGGGGGAGGGCAACGATATTGGAGAAGTGAAGTCCAAGGAAATGAGAAGTGAGATGGAAGTGGGGTGTTGGAAGGTGTAGGTAGGTGGAAATCTCCAAGAATTAAGACAGGAGAATAACAGTGAAACAGGAGCTAAAATCATCAGGAGATAAAGGAGAAAGAACTGAAGGTTGGTAGATAAATGAACATATGGACCAGAGCCTTGTGGGGCGCTAATGACTAATTTCCTGAGAACCATGCAAACTTCTAACAATGGGGCCATGCCATTTCTAGAGAAAGTTTGATTTTGGGGAAAGTGACCAGGGCTGAAGTGAGAGCCAGGGTTTGATCAAGGTCCTGGGAACCATCAGGACTGAGGAGGGCGGCTCCTCGGACCACTGACAGGGCTCTGGCTAGCTTAGCTGCAGCCAGAGGTGGAGGAAAAATGGCTGAGGTTCTGTAGGAATGAGCTAGCTTACCAGCCCACTGCTTTTGGCTTAGGGTTTTACAGCTCACAGGTGCAATTAACTTTGGCTCATTTACTTAGGGAACAATAGCAATCACCAGCCAAATCAAAAAGCCCTTTTCTTCCCAGATCTGTTACTGTGATTAACAGGAAGACTCCCCAGAGATAAGGGAGGCTCTGCTTCCCCACAGGCCAACATCTGCTGGGCACCAGGGGCCTAGCAACACCATGGTACAGGTGCCATCTCGCCCGTAGTATGATACAGGGGTAAGAGTGCCCGAGGAAGAGCCTTAGAAAGGCATGGCCTTTTCTGTCATCATCCAGCAGCGGTTGGCACCTGGGTTTCAGGATCAGCCTGAGTGAGGTCTTGTGCCCTAACAGACTAGCTCTCCAGTCCCTTGACTGTACTTTTGCAGGGGTGGTGGAGCACATTAACCAGAGCTGAGGTCGAGGGGTACTGTCCCCTCAGGCCCCGAAAAGCTAGCTTTCCCCAGCTAAGGGGGCTGCTTCTGCTTTTCCCAGCTCACTTACAGGACGGCCCCGGGGCCTTTTGCAGAGCCCAAGAACACTTGGACTCTGGTCAGAGAGAATACTGCGGGTCTCCTGCTCTTTATAAGCTGCAAAATAAACAGATCTTTAGGCCCCAGGCAGCTTTTGTGTTTGAGGCTGAATATGTTTCTGTCTTTAAAAGAGAAAAAAGCAGCAGGAGGAAGAACAGTCTCCTTGGCACTAACTTCTCTTTGCTGCCTCTAGAATACAGTCACAGAGAGGAGGATGAAAAGTGAGCCCTTAAGAATCTGAAAGACTTGTTTTTCCATTGGGTTATACGGAGCTTCAAAAATATCCTTTGTTAGCAGCTGTTTTGAGAGGGAGGACCCACTTCAGTGTTACGCTCTTGAGGATCGTAAGTCTCTTTGGACCCTGGGGCTTGCTAAGACTGTCTTTACTGTGTGCCCGCTCAAGAGGATCACGGAAGATGTGAACTGTGGTGAGATCAGGACCTGATAAGGAGTACTGTAAAATGTGATTTGATTAAAAAAAAGCATGAGAGTAGCAGTTTATAGCGTTGACTCATCCAACAACCTACCACCTGATCCAATCTTAAATGTTGACAGTACTGTGATCTGATAGTAATTTATAGTATTAAAAAAATCAAAAATCAAAATACAGATGTATATTCAAATGGACTTACTTACAAAACAAAAAAAGAGGCTCAAAGACTTAGAGAATGAACTTATTGGGGGAAAAGGACAGGAGGAAGGGATAATTAAGGAGTTTGGGTTGGAGATGTACATACTGCTATATTTAAAACAGATAGCCAACAAGGACCTACCGTCTAGCACAAGGAACTCTGCTCAATGTTACGTGGTAGCCTGGATGGGACGGAAGTTTGGGGGAGAATGGATACATGTATATGCATGACCGAGTCCCTGTGCTAGTTACCTGAAACTCACAACATTTGTGAATTGGTTATACCCCAATACAAAATAAAAAGTTTTTTTTAAAAAACAGGTGTATATTATGGTAATGAAGGCAGCTAGTGTGTCCATTTAAATGAGGAACATACAGGGGTGTGGTGGCATTTGAGCTCCATCTGATTTATTCAGATATAGATTCTATAGGATTATAAAGGGCAATAGAGGTTTTCTTCTTTTTTAGCTATCTTTTCTCTCTGTGGATGAGGTTCATGTCTTTGAAATGGATTCACAGTTGCAAAGATTTATTTCAGAATCTTATGGAACTGGACTAAAGATTCCAATATCAATTTTCTGAGTTTAAAAAAAATTATACTTAGTGCTGAGTTATAAAACAGATGTTGTCAAGTACAGTATTTTTCAAACTCAGGGATGAAGGGGACTGAAAGGTCCAAGCTCCAAACCCACTGAAGGTGTCCATGTTTGTATGTGAACAGCTGAGGTTATCTCCTTATCTCCTCTTGGCTCTCAACTTTGAGGATGTTTGCTGAAAAATGTTTCAATGTACATGTGGCTCCCAAGGCTTACAGACATATATTACCAGTGGAAATCTCTAAGGAGAGTATGGCAAGTTTTGTGTTTTTTTTTTCTTTTCCCTACCTTTAGTTCTCTTTTCTCCATCTCTTGCGTGGTCTGCGAGTTTCTAGCTAGAGGCTGGAGGACTCTCACTCCTCTCACTGCGTCCAGTGGAAGACCAATGCAGGACACCTTCTGAATCTAAAGCCTTCTTGTTAGAAGCCAAAGCAAAGTTAACAACAGACTGCTTCAGTTTCAATCCCACTATGTCTTTCTCAACCCACACTTAACATGATTTAGAGTCTATTATACTATTCCATGAGAAATGAAAAGTTTGGTTTCCGATTGGCTGAAATGAGTTCTGTTATTTTTTTGTCAGAGGTCAAAATCACCACATTCTAGAATGCTAGCAGGCTTTGGGTCAAGTGGATAATCTGATTCTAGGACTCAAATAGTTGCTTTAGCATGGAAGTCAGTAACAGTTCTCCCTGGAAAAAAGTCCAAAAGTTTTTCCTGTCATAGCTTATATTAGAATTTCTTATTTCCCTATTTTGTCCGCTACTTTTATCCTATTAATGTATCTGGTATTCCCAGTAACTAGGACATTCTTATAAATTCAAGGAATGTTTGATATATAAAGGGATGGGAATACTTAAGAATATGTATTAAAAATATAATAGTTTATTTCTCCCAAAGATCCTGATTCAACTCTGAAGAACTGTACTTCTTCAGCTCTCTATCCAATATTGAGGGGTGAGGAGGGAGGGAGAGCTGAGCAAGGGTATACTATAAAACACAGAAATGGTAGGAACAATAAAGAAATATGAACAAACCTCTGAATAGTTTAATTTTACTCCAGGCTTCTTCCCACCCCCACCACCCCATCCCGTCAGTCCCCTTTCTTCTCACCAGTCTAATGTGAGGATGGGGCCATACCTGTTGGTTGAAGAGATGGATTAGGATTGCCACGGAATCATTTCATTCAACTACGACTTCAGCTTTATGTTCTCATGGTCATCAGATCAATCTAAGTTTTAAACATCTAAATGGTATAACATTGCACATAGAAACAAGTTCAAATTTCAGAGGGTGGAAAAATACCAAACACTTAAAAAAAGAAATGAATTGAGGTTTTCCTTCCTGTTGACAACCTCTGTTTGTATTTGGGGAGGTGGTATGATATAACCCAGGAACTCTGGGTCTGTTGGGATGAGAATGCTATCAAATGAGAATGTTACACGATAAGAATACTGATTTAAAAAGTTAAAATGTCTAGACTGAAGGTGAAAGGAAGGGCAACAGACTGCAAGCTGTGTGGTAGTCTGCATCAGTTCAGTCACTTGGAGGTAAAGTTGAGCTTTGGTTGACCCTCTGCTTTGGTGTCTTTGAATTTCCTTAGTCACCAGCGCTTCTAACTCTCAGTCACTGGACCTGTGATGCAAATACACAGTGATGTATTAACATGCAAGATGAAAATTTTCACCTGAGAGATAAGCTGGTTTTGCATTTTGGGGAGGAGCATGTAGTGCTTGAAAAAGATTTTTATGGCCCAGAGAAAGGACATTGGTAGTGAGGGTCCTCGTTGCTGTACCGAGGTGGTTCTTGCCCACATCTGAGCTGCCTCTCCTTGCCAGTGCTTGTCTAGGTCAGCCAGGAAGTGAGTGGAACACCGAGTCCTGATCAACAGTGTTTTACTTTCCCATCCTGTAGTTTCTTTCTTCATGTGCTAAAGCAAGGCACATGGAGAAGTGATCCAAGAGGAGATCCTTTAAAACTCGAACATAGACCAAATAAATATTCAAAAGGAAAACTCTGAATTAAATCTCAAGCCTTTAGTGGAAGGCTTCAGATCACATATTTGGCAGGATAAACTATGTTACCTTAACAACTTATTGACCACAGACATATTAATTCATCTTTTGTTACACAAGCATTATTGTCCTGAGTATTTCAACAGTCATTTATATAACAAATCACCAGCCACAGACATTAGTTTCTACAAAAATCTCCTGGTCAATAGTGTGTTAATAATAATCATTTTATTTGGGTAAGTCTTTGGGATTAGTTTTTAATGATAGCTTAAAATTTCAGAGTTGAAATTATCATTTGAGGATTAAGGTATAAAAAAAGTTCTCTTCCTGAAAACTCATAAAGATTTTGTTCTTCCAGTACTTTACTGACATCATTAGTAATCTTCTCAATGTGGCAACATTTCTTTGCCTTGTACTTTTACTCGAATGATGTGTTTTTTCCCCTGAACTTGCCAAATAGAATATATGAGGTTTACATGTTTCAGACCAAAAATTTCTCCCATAATCTAACATAATCTTATGTACTTTATCACCTAAAAAACAATGAAAATAGGAAAAAATGTCTTCATTTTTTCAGTTCAGTTCAGTTCAGTTGCTTCAGTTCAGTCCAGTCGCTCAGTTGTGTCTGACTCTTTGTGACCCCATGAATCGCAGCATGGTCCATCACCAGCTCCAGGAGCTTGCTCAAACTCATGTCCATTGAGTCGGTGATGCCATCCAACCATCTCATCCTCTGTTGTCCCCTTTTCCTCCTCCAAAATGTCTTAGTGCAAAATGTCTTGGTGCAATAATAATTATTAATGAGATTCCTGGGAGCAGACTGAATTTATTCGGTTCTCTGTGTCTTTTCTAGACACCCAGGATTTTTGCTTCATCTTTCACTCTTCTATTGGACAGACATTTCAACTGAAGATCGATTACTATTGTCCACCAAATATCATCCTAAATCACAATGCTTTAAGAACTTAAAATCAGTCATTTTCAATTGAAGCTCCTTTGCAGGTCAAATTATGTATTTTTCACCATACCTGGTTTTAGTTGAAACAAACTCCTATTTTAACTTGGATCTTCTTTAGAAAAAGAAACAGAACACATTTCATTTTTTATATAGAATAAACTTTGTTTTTATTATAGACATGGATCAAAAATAGAAGTTTTTCTGTACATATGACATACAGTGCAAATGAAAGGCTTTTAAATACCACAGACAGACATGTTGTTGGACACAAAAGGAGATGAATGATGGGGGTTAGGATGGTCGTCCAGGAACTGCAGGAGGGGGTCGCCTAGTGAAAACAAAACAAAATAATAAAAAGAAAAACACAGATGCGGAGGAAGAAAACAATGTTTAAACCAGAAAACAAATCCAAATAAGAGCATGCAAAAATAATCCCACAAAAATCAAATTTAAATCAGACAAAAAACATGCAGACATGCAAGGGAAATGAGAGATCACGTGGCATAGTAAGCAGCTCCTGGGATGTTTCCTGGCTACCAGTCATGTGCTAGGTATGAGACATTTGAGCCTACTCCAAACCCATATTATTTTGTACCATGGAATGATATTCATGCAATCATATTCAGGAAAACTGGAAATAGTACCAGAGCCACATACCTTTATAACTTGAGTATTTGTTTCCCAACCCTGATTTTGTGACATTCAGTTATTTTCAAAGATTTCAATAAATGTTGTGAAATCTCCATAGGGGGAGAGGGAGTTGATAGAGCAGTATGACAGGGGAAATTTTTTTTAAGCTGAGGGACAGTAGAAGGCAGCGAGAGATCAGATGAGCAATGTAATCACAAGGTGGAAAATATCAGGGGTCAATCTTGGAGAAAAGGGTTGGTAAATGAGAATTTCCTGCAGGTGAAAATCCTGATGTGATAGCCTTTCTAGGCCCAGGCAAACTTGGAGGCTACATCTGGTTCATGGTGACGTGAGGATTTTGTAAAATTTCTCTTTGACTCTGAGTTAGGTGCAACTGAAGCTCTGATTTATTCTGAACTGGGTCCAGGGTAAGTGAAATTTGGTTTGCTGGCTCTTTCTCTGTATCCCTAGCCTGGCTTGCATCTTGTCAGGTTCACTGGTTGTGAAAGAAGGGTCCAGAGAAGTGGTTAGTTTTGACGTCAGCCTCTGGATGATGGGCTGGTAGAGAAGATGCAGTAAAGGCTACACAGCAAGGCGCAGCTCTGTAAGTAGGACAACAGCAGGCCAGGAAGCTTTCCCATGGGTTTCCTGCAAAAGTCTATGTTTAATTTCCTCCTTCTAACTCAACTGGTAATGAGCTCAACATTACAGCAAGCCATACAACTGCGAGGTTAGTTCAGTACCCCGCTCCCTGTGGGACTTCTTTTTGGCTACTCGTCCAGGTGTTCAACAACATACTCACTTCCATCTTACTTCTGTAACACTTCAGTGAGTGGAGCAAGGAGGTCTACAAAAAAACAAAAACAAAAACAAACTTCTTTTTCATCTTCTATAAAATGTTAATGCAGCCAAGCTGAAGGGGGTATTTCTTAGCAACAGTGAAAAATGATCTTACCTTTCCTAAAGTCCAAGACCAATTTTTCTTTGGTCCAATTTAAGCTGGCTGCACTTAAGGAGGCCTCCCATCCATTTATATGATGAAGAACTTATTATGGGTCCCTAACCTTTCAACTGTGGGGGGTCTGCAAGCCTTTAGCTTTAGAGATCCAGGTAATGGGTATCCCTAGTGTTTTTGTGAAGAAAGTGTAATTAAATTCCTGTCAGGCTTGGTGAGATTTATCACCTGCCCAGCAAACAGAAACTATTTTTGAGTTCTGAAGGGGCTTTAGAACACTTTAATGACCTCAGCAGGGTGGGGAGGTGAGCCATTAAACTGAACAGCAAGTCCACAGTGCTGAAGGGACATTTTGTCAGCATATGCCAAAGCGCCTTCCTGTTTGAGTTTGGTGTTCTAGTCCAGAAACAGGGTCAGAAGCTTTATGTCTTGGAATATATTTCATGAACAGCTAGAATGTTTGCTTCAACCACCGGAGAAATGTGTATACATTTATCCCCTTAGCTCTTTTCTTTCCTCTTCACTCATCCTGTATCTAACTTTCTACTTGTTGCCAAAAACACATCCTTGGTGATGACACCATACATTGGCTCAGAGCTACTTCTATTATGGATCTTGGCAATTTTTTTTTTTTTACTTTTTCCAGAATTTTCTATATCAGGGATTTCCAACCTCTGGGGATATAATGACTGATGATCTGAGACTGAGCTGAAGTAATAATAATTAGAAATAAAGTGCACAATAAATGTAATGCATTTGAATCATCCTGAAATCATCCCCACCCCCTGAACCTCTGCCCTGGTCAGTGGAAAAACTGTCTTCCACGAAACCCATCCCTGGAGCCAAAAAGGCTGAGGACTGCTGCTCTGTGTTACTTAACACAATGCTGAAATGCTTGAAGGCATTTGCTGAAAATACTGGGGCTTTTTATATGAAGGGCAACAAAGGAACTTTCTATTGTTGCCACTTCTAACAGTTGAAACTTGAAGTATTGAGTTTGGACTACTGAGTGGGGATACTGAGTTGCTAGCACTTTTGAAAGCTCATCATGCCAGCATTCACTGTACAAGCAAATTCTCCCTAGTCAAGATGATCATTTCAGGTTATACCTCCTTAAGTTTTCTGAAAATAACTTCAGAGAATCGTTTGGCCAAAACAGGAAGTAGAGGGGCAGGAAAACCTGTGTGTGGAACATGGGCATAATTCATATATACATAAAAGACCCCATTATTCCTAAGAATGATGAATTACCCACATTCTCTTGGATCTGCCTCAATGCTGCAATCTGTTCTTATGGTGACATTCCTCTGGCAAGAGCCCTGGAAAGGCCTTCCTTATAACTTTGTTCTCTTCTGTTACAATCTCACAAAACATGCTCTGCTTGTTTCCTTTGCCCATCACTTAGATAACTTCACATCCCTGAGAAGTGGGTGAGCCTGACGGCTTGGGAAAGTGAGACAAGAAAGGCAGTAAGAACAGGTGTTCTCAATGTTTCTCTGATGATCTCCACTTTTAAGTCAACTTTGATCTCTCCCTTCACAAGCATTAGGGGTAATGTAATTAATTCAAAGGAGTGGAAAAATTGTCTTCCAGGAAACCAATCCCTGGAACCAAAAAGGCTGTGGACTGCTGCTCTATGTTACTTAACCCAATGCTGAAATGCTTGAAGGCATTTGCTGAAAATACTGGGACTCGGCTCAGTATACCTTTCTCAGGTAATTACATGACTCCCAGTGTATTCTTGTGAAGGGAGAGATCTAAGTTGACTTAAAAGTGGAGATCATCAGAGAAGCATTGAGAAGAAGGCCTGTTCTTATTGCCTTTCTTGTTTCACTTTCCCAAGCCTTCAGTATTTTCTCTCACTTTGGAGTGAGAGAGTCAAAGTCATATTGAAAACGTTCTGAGTTCTCCACAAGGCTCCCTAGGACTCATGGCATGTCTGTCGCTATCTGCTTTCAGGTCTCCTGCTCCTATGTGACCTACCTGGTTGGGTCTCAGACCCCACTGTGACAAAGCACCAGAATACCAGGAGGATGGTCCTAAATTGGGATCTCTGGTTACGATGACATTTTACCACCCAACTTTGTGTTAGTGATGGTCTGTACTGGGATAATCTCACTCAATGCATTTGCCTGAGGCGAAGAGCTGACTCATTTGAGAAGACCCTGATGATGGGAAAGATTGAGGGCAGGAGGAGAAGGGGACGGCAGAGGATGAGATGGTTGGATGGCATCACGGACTCAATGGACATGGGTTTGGGTAGACTCTGGCATTTGGTGATGGATACAGAGGCCTGGTGTGCTGCGGTTCATGGGGTTGCAAAGAGTCGGACACAACTGAGCGACTGAACTGAACTGAACCTGGCCTAAAGCCACTAAAACAGTGCTTCCTAAGGCATGTACCTCAGAACACTAGTCCTGTAGTATAGTTCATAGATGCTCTATGAACAAAGCATTGATGTTAAAATAAATGTGAGAAACATGGAGACACTAGCCCTGTAATCTGATATGAGAGCTTCTGTAGAGTCTTCTAGTAAATAAACCTTTAATTTTTAGTCATCTTTTCCCAAGTATATTTAATCGAGAGGGTCTTGGTGTATGAATGTGTAAAACATTAAAATCTCATGGAGTGGACTTTGGGAAACTCCAATTAAAGTTGTAGTTTTAGCCAACATCTCTTGCATGCACTAAGTATCAGGCTGCCTCAGTGTGAAAGAACTCCAAGAAATGGTCTTAAAAGGGGCAATGTCAGGTGTGTGATGAAATGAGTACTTCTCAGGATTAGATTTAAAGATTCCAGCAGAAAAACAAGAATCTTGAAAACTAATTGGGCAGATATTTACATTGATGTCAGAACTATTTTAAAAATACAAATGGAAATCTGCCAAACAGTTACAATAAGGTCCTTCGGTTTGGGTATTTCTGTCAGGAACAATTCTGAATAAGAATCATGCAGTAAGGCTTGCACAACACAAGGGCACAGCAGGATTCACATCCTGACTCTCTCTTCCATTAAGAGGCTTCCTCTGAAGACACTAATGGATCCTCTCACAGAACATGTATAGACATGAGAAAGAAATTACAACAGGAAAGTGTGAATTAACCCAACAGTCTTTCCAATTCATCTTTCCACAAGGAGTCTATCCTAAATACAAAGGGAAAGTAAATCAAAATTTCTCCCCTCCCATTCCCTTCTTACAAAGAGTCTGTCTCTATTCTCTGGAAATTCAGCTGGGATAAGGACATGTGTAACTACTGAACACTCTTCCATTTTCTTACTACCGGGGAAATGAAAAGTGGTAACTTCTCCCATCAACACACCATGAGTAAACAATGGAGGTCAACTGTTGAGTCAGAAGCTCAATTACTTTCTGTAAGAAATGCCTTCTGTAGACCTAGATTTTCAGAATCACTTCCTTTTCAATAGCTAAGTGTCGCGGTGCTTCCTGGCAAGTGTCACTTTGCACGCTCCAGCAGCCGAAGGTTTGTGTCCTTCTTTAACTTAGTAAAACAATGACTTCAAGTCAGTAAAAATGTTTCCCACTCTCCTGCCTTTGATTTGTTCAACTTGCTCCCTTTAAAAATCTCATTCTTCCCCAAATTAATGACACTAATGTCAAATGCTATCATTCTCCATACTGGTAATTCTGGGACAATTGGATTAAAAAGAGTTCTAAGTATTTACAAGTCAGATCTTACCGATAAGCAAAGACATGACTCAAATATATACAAGAATGAGGAAGAGGGAGTCCTTCAAATGTTATCATTTATTTCAGGTTCAGTAGTACAGCTTCACATTTTCACAACAGGTACACATGACCTTCTAGAATGATACAGGATTTAAAGGAAGTTGCTTCAAAATGTCCATTCACAGAGTCCATCCATATATATCAGCATTAAGAAATCCTGAAAAATGCTTTTTCAGGATTCTGACAGTGGAAAGTATTCTGGCTCAAATAAAGAATTGACATAAAAGGCAAGATTTTGCTTCTGTACACTCCTTCTTAATATAAAAAAGCAAAAAAAAACAAGTTTGATTTTGAAAAGGGAGAGAAAAGAAACATAGGTAAGCAAAACAAAGGCTATACATATGAAATTAAACAAATCAAGTAATGGTGGAATTTCTGATTGGGAAGGATCATTTTTATCAAATTGACAATAGACAATGCAAGAGATTAGACAGAATAATTTTACAGTAATTTAAAAAACATTACATTAAGAAATCAGAGGGTAAAAATAAAAAAAGAAATGAAGCCTTGAGCTGAGCCATGTGTAAAACCTCAGACCAGAGAGGTGAGTGTGTATGTGTGTGTGTGTGTGTGTGTGTGTGTGAAAGTCGCTCAGTCATGTCTGACTCTTTGCGACCCCATGGACTGAAGCCTGCCAGATTTCTCTGTCCATGGAATTCTCCAGGCAAGAATACTGGAGTGGGTTGCCATTCCCTTCTCCAGGGGATCTTCCCAACCCAGGTCTCCCATATTGCTGTCGGGTTCTTTACTGTCTGAGCCACCAGGGAAGCCCAGACAGGTGAGAAGTCTCACCAACATACCAGTATGAACAGGTCTTAAGACAAACAGGAGATTCTTCCTTGAGTTCCCTGTCTTTTGTTCTCATATATACCAACATTCTTACACATATATACAGATAGCAATGCATATACAACATATGCTTCAAAATCTTAAAATTTCACAATACAGAACACCACATAATGTTAAACATACCAACTAGACAGGATGACTGAAGATTATCTAAAAGACACACTTGAGCTTTTGAGAAAGGAATGAGCGATCTAGTGAACCAATAACTGTTTCTTGGAAACTATCAACAGCCTCATTCACATTAAACTCTGAGTTCATAGCTTTCAGCCCTCTTGGTGAAACAATATAAAACTCATGGCTTGAGTCTCAAATATTATCTTCTTTCATCGAGTTCCATAGTTCAAAGACCTACTATTTAAGCTTTATTCTCAACGTTAAGGAGATTCCTGTCAATTTCAAATAATTATACTGTCCGACAAATGAAAAACGTCTACCTGAAAAAGTGAATGGATGACTTGCCTTTGAGGTATTACATAACTTCTTCCCTGCATTTTAAGCAATTTACTCAGAAAAATCCACTACTTGTATTATTATACTGCTAGATCCCTCTAAAATTTTGACATTTACAATAGAGATAAAGATGACTATATAGACCAACTTAGCTTTAAAAGATTCAGCTCAGCAATCTAAGAATAATTTTTATAACTCTATCAGCGATCTTAAAGGTAGGTTTACAGATCTTACACTTACTATGAGCTAGCTATATTGGCAAAGATAATTTCTTCTTTAAGAGCAATGTTGTGAATTTAGATGTAAATGTCTGTAAATTATTATTATTTTTTTTGCCTGCAGATGTTATTCTACCATGTTGTCATGGAAATTCTGAGCCTTGTGCCTCTCAGAATGAATACAATACAAAAAAATTTTGTACATCTCATGTATGTTTGGGAAATGAACCACTATTATCACGTATTATGGCAGATACTCTAAGGCTAACTCCTGTATTAGCATAGTTTAAAAAATAATTCATACTCACACATACAAAGCACATGTATACATATTTACACCCATACATATACATATATACACGATACACATACAATCACATTCATGCTCGTGGCATTTTAACAAGTAATTTTAAACCTACTTGCCCAAAAGGGCACAAAATACATGTACTTACACAAATTTACTATGTATATACTATACACATAGTCTGTATAGAGACACATGCATAGAAAGTATGTGTGTACACAGAAACATCAACATTTGTCACATACTGGTATTAGGTCCCATTTCATACTTGAGAATTATGGCTACAGTCTATACTAAAAAGTCATAAAATGAATATATATGACTACTCTTTAATTCTAAAGTCAGAAGGCTTATAGTTATATCACAGGAACTTGGTTTTATTATCATGTTTTGGAACAATGTTATTATCTGAACAAGTAGGCAATTTGCTAATTAAACAGACCCTACTGCTCTTCTATGTTACAGACTACAGCTAGAAGCAATATTCAAGGAGTCATTTTGGTAGATGACATCTGAAAATGTAATATATCTGTTCTAAATCAATACTATTTCAATCATCTGTCCACAACTGAGTTGATGGCAGGTCCAATTAGTCAATAAGCATGCAAGATTTAGCATGTGACAATAAAATAGATTGACCCATCAAATAAACACACAGTTTATTTTTCAAAATCCTAAAATCACTGTATGTTTTATTATACTAGACATGATGGAGCTGCATCTGTTGTTCAGGCAACATTGGAGGAATCAGGGGGCAGTTACACGAAAGACCTGAAGCGTATGGGGAATACTTAGAAAGCTCAGTAAGTGACATTCCCATCTAAAGACCTGATATGAACGCTGTCCTCTAAACTCTGCACATCCTAGAGCTTGTGACTTCACTTAAATTGACATCTCCTTTTAACAGGATGCAAACCCTTTGGGAAATGGGATTAATACTGATCACATGACACAGTACTGCAGTAAAGTGAAAATATTTTCCAACATGATGCTGAAATTCCAGGAGAGAGGCTGGGTTCTATTAGAAATAGCTTAGAAGTAAAATAAAACAAAAAGGCACACACAAGATGAGACAGCTGAGACAAGGAAACTGTGGGGTTATAAACCCAGAGCAAAAGCCAAAGGTGACAAATGCCACTGTTTATGACTGCATAAAACCAGTGCAAAGAAACTTGGAAAACAAATCTCCAATTTTCTTTGACATGGTTTGTGCTGATCTAAGAACACACCAGTGGTTATCCACAATATTTTCCTTTAACCAAAGGAAACTTTTGAAATATAGAAAAACGTAAAACCACATATAGCACAAAGCCAAACCCTGAAGTATATAATCCATTAGATGCCTATTTTAGAGAATTCAAAGGAAGAAGCAAAGGGAATCCTAAAAAGAGGAAATTTTCTGAAAAGATCTCACTGTAGACTATTCCTTTTACTTAACATATTTCCACTCAGCTGCAATGCTGTTTTAAAAATACGGTATGTATCTTGTACCTCTGTTCCATTCACAAAGAGTTAACATTTTTCCAGGAGAAAACATAAGATATGAGAAGATTTAGGGTGGCGATTTAGGGTGTAGTTCTTTATACAATCACTTGTAATTTAAAAGTTGAAGGGCTCTTTTTGTAAATCTTGTATTCTCTGGTTTTTGCCTGAGTGGCCTAGTTTTAACCCTTTAGAATAAGTTCAAAACAACACCATTCAACTTGGCAAGTTCTCTTTTTAATAACGGTTAAACGTTTTTACTTCATACTTTACGGGTATCTGCTTTGGGTATAAACTACACAGGAAATTAAAGTTAAGGTAATGTACAAATCATGTTTGCTGCTTTCAAAGGGAGACATTTCAGTTGGCTAACCTGATTTACTTCTGCAGAACATGAAATGGTGTCATGGGACACAAATAGGCAGTGAATATTTGGTCTGCTGTCTGGGGACAGTTAGCAGACAAAATTCCAGTTGGCTTCTGGCCATTTCCTACATGCTAATCATCTACTCCTAGGTAGTCCAAAAGTCCGCCTCGAGACTGAACTATTAACCCCCAGGCTAAGCTGCACTTGTAAATTTTAGAAATGTTAGAATTTGCCGATTTGCTTTAAATCTCGATGTCTTAACTATTTTCTGGAAGGACCTGGAAAGAGACCCTCAAGTTGTTTGACTGCAGGAGAATGAGCTCCGCTCTTAACCCGGGGCATCTTTTTTTTCCATGCCAGGTCCCATTTTTTAAATATGGCTATCCTATAATAAGGCTCAGGATTTATTAAGGAAACCTAGAATGGATAAAAAGTTACATTAACCTGTTTCAAAGGTAGGCTAAATTTTTGCATTAGGGAATTACATATTAGCATGGAAAGAGAGACATATTTTTGCTCTAACTAAATAAATCAAATGGAATTAGTGTCAAAGTGTAGTCAGTCATGCCTAAAATCAGATCAATATAAAAAATTAAATATTTTCTATGCTAGCCTTCACTGTAATCTGAGGAGGTAAATACATAAGTGAATAAAGAAATTACATTTGTCCAGACACTTCTTGAGATGTGATATTTTACTTCTTCCTTAAACTCTGAAACTAACTAGCCAAATTTACTGACTGACTACCAAAAAGCAAGCTTTGATTCACTGTTGAATATGCTTCTAGCACGAAGCAAAAACACACTGGCATGAGAAGCCTTCTAGAGCAAGCAATGCATTAACTTTTCCTTTGCAAACAACTTTGTGCTTCTGGAAAAGTTTTATTTTTAAGGAATCTTAATTTTAAAAATTACTCCCTATCAGTTTTATGAAATAAAGAGGAAGGAGAGAGGCTCTAAACAGGTAATCCTGGAGTAGGCAGAAACATTTATAATAGACAATATAATTTTCATCAGTCAAAACAGAATGCAGGAAAATAAGTATATCATTTAGGTCTAAGCCCACTATCTCTTATCTCTTAAAAATTACACTGAATGGGCTCTCTGGTAGGTAATGTGGGAAACCTGTCAAAGCAATTTCAAATATATGCCAGGGTAGGCCAATGGTCCACAAAGCAGAGGGCGGCTATACAACCTACTTTGGTCGATACAACATACAAAACCTTAAAGAGTCAGCAGTTTTCAACAGTCAAACCCCAAAAGTTTGACATACCATGAGCAATGAAGGTGAGTGATGAATGCATTAGTCAAACTGGTTACTTGCCTACTGATGTCCATACATGCGACTACTCATGATTTACTGCAACAGTTACCAAATATTTTGCTTTCGTAAAATTCATTAGTGATTAACTGCCATGCCAGACACTTCGTTTAGTCTAACAGGGAGGATTCTAGTGGACGGATTATAGTGGGACGAGTTGGTGATGGGGGTGGTCTCCGGCTAGAAAGAGAGAAAAAGAAAGGTAAAGAAACAAGTAGAGTAACTACTAGAAGGTTATCCCGAAGATACTGAGAAAGAGCCATCCCGCACATGCTCATGCACAAACAGGCTAGCAGGAATGGTTGCCATCTGGAATAACTTAATACTGTCACTTTTCACTCACCCAGCATTTTTTAATGAAAATGAGATATTTTTCATATGCAAATCTTTCTAAAAACTGAAGTCCTCCCTCCCAATACTAATAAAAATATTAAATCATTTAAAAGCCATCTGAAAAAAAAAATAAAAGCCATCAGAAATACACTGCATATTTCTCAGCCAGTAGAGTATGCCCACTTCAGCAACTAGTAAGGTATTTAGGCCTCAGAGACTAAAGGGGTTTGAATTTTTCTTCCCTTTATGTAATGTTCTTCCTCTTTTTTTCCCCCTGTCAGGATGTTAATTATCACTTCTCATTGCCCTCAGCAGTAGCTTTCTCCAATATATTCTATATTTTACTTCTAATTTACTGGGTACTAGAAAATCAGAAAATCAAGGTTCCTAGAGTTCTCTACAATAAGCATAAACAGGCTCAGGGTGAGTCTCTGAGTAAATTGCATGAGCTCTGGCTTCTATTTTGGGTCCTAAAAGTCTTATTTTTAGTAACAGTATTACTCACTTTCTGATTGGTAATGGTGTTTCTAACAGCTGAGGTTTCTAAATAAACAAACTTCATATAATGAAATATTACTGTATCTGAGAATCTTCAGCTTTATACCAACTAATACTCTTTATTCATTGAACCCATACATTTATCCTAAATGCATTAATCAGCTTTTTATGTGTGTACTTGACTTTACACATCATATCTCAGAGGGTAATGTTTATAGCCAGTAAGATTCAACAAATTCTGCAAATTGAAACTTTTCTTCTTGATAAAACTCTTCCATTTATATTTTTCAGAAAGAGCCCTCCCGCCCCCTTTCTGGAATTACTGTCATGTCATTAAGTTTTCTTCTTTATTGGACACACAAAATTGATCCAATCAAATACTCTTTCTCAGGATGAAGGAGTGAAGTTAGAAAAGCTAAAGAAAATGGTTATGCAATGTTAAAAATTACAGAGCTATAAGATAAAATTAGATGGTCAAGGAAAAATCAAAACAAAAGAGGTATCGTTGGTTAATGGTAAAAGTACCAACCGCTTGAGTGCAAACTCAGATCTTAGTGGAGTTTCTTTTGCCTCCAGTGCTTGACAAATATCCAAGGAACTGTGGAAGAAAGGTTTTTTCTTGGGAAGGTGCATGCCAGTTTAACCTCTTACACTAAGTCTTATCACTTAAGCAGCACTCAGTTTTTCAAAGTGTAACTACAGATACCTTATATGCACAGTACGGAACTAAACCAATTCCTACTAGCTGTTTAATTTGGGTAAACAAGTAAGTCCTTTTCCCGCAAAAGGCTACGGGGTAGTGTGACCACTAGAAATGTTTGGGCAATTTCCTGGCTGGGAAAAATCCTCCTGTTATTTCCTTTTTGCTTATGACAACGCAAAAACACCTGCCCTTTCACTAGCATATGGCTCATTTTCATTTGACAGGGTTATATGTTTGACTTACATCCTGGCTTTGAACCCAGCCATTTTCTCCTTTGATGTGAACTTGCCAGAAGCCAGAGGTCATGTCCACTTGAGGTGTTTCATAGAGTGTTTAGCATGGAGCTGCTCTCAATGATGTCCTCAATCAGAGTTCTCTTCTGATTCTTTTGTTTATCTGCTAGAACTGCATTCCTCCCTCCACACCCACCTTGGTGAAGTTTCTCTGACCTACGTTTTCCTATCTTGATGCTTCTCTAGCATCCCAATGTATTTCTAGAATTAGGTTTATATATTTATTGCCACTGACCAGAAATGGACTATGTCTTAGTCATCTTCACTTTCTTGTGGTGTCTAGGTCAGAGATTGTCATTCATTCATTGAACGTTTGACAAATGAATAAATGAAAGTTACTCCCAGAAGAAACAACTTATGAATACTTTTGATAGCCACTGATCTTTACATTATACTAAGGTATTTTAAAAAAATAAATCACTGTTCTAGCAAAAAAAAAAGCCAAAACAACAGCTACAATGGCGTGTAGGATTTAGACTCTTAGAAACTCTACCTACAGGATATTTGACTGCTTAACTGTTTAGTAGATGTTTGGAATAAATACTAAATCACAGGCCCTTCCTCGGGGAGTTTGATAGTCACATAACGTATAGAAATATATTCTTAGCATTTTAGCAGTTATAGGAGGAGTGAGAAAGTTGGCCAGAATTTGAACCTGAAAAAGCAAAACTCCATCAGAAGGCTCAATAATGGGATGGACTTAATTAGGCAATTTTATTTGAAAAAAGTAGACTTGAAATGACAAATGCAGCGAGGGGCAGAATACAGTGTAGCATGGTGGGCTAGAAACTGTTCCATGCATATGTGATAGCTTGGACTAAGTGTTGTAGCCAAGACAGAAAGGAATGCAACTGAGTTCTCTTCTGATTCTTTGGTTCTTGGCTTAAATGTCATAGCCCAGCACTTCCTGACCATCGGATAATTTCCAACCACCACTCCTCACCACCTCATGGTTTTATGCATTTCATAGCACTTAACTGTTTGCCATTATGTATTTACTAGCTTATGGCCTGTGTTCTCCGGTAGACAGCAAACTTCTTGAGTGCAGAGACCACATATTCTGTATTTATTACATATATTCAGTATTCAGTATAATGTGATTAGAAGACAGTGAATAAATATTTATTAAATAGCAGACAAACAAGTGAATGACTGAAAAGTACCTACACAAAGATGTTCAGACAGGCTAGAGTATAGACTAGCTCAAGGAGAGTGGGTCCAGCGAGGCCAGAAATGCAACTTTTTTTGAAGCATTTGTCAGAGGTTTATATTTGAGACAGCACGTTTACACAGAAGTTGAAAGATGTGTATTTTAGCTCCAACTGCCAATTTGTGTAATCATTAGTCACTAAACTTCTCTAAGCCTTAGTGTTCTCATCTATGACACAGGAGACTCAGACTAGATGATCTGTAACATGCTTTCCAGTTATGCACTGCATGTATAATTTATTGAGCATGTACTATGTGGTCTGTATTATGCTCCATAATTTTTAAAAACTCAAATCTATTCATAGTGGAATACAAATGGGCTAAAACAAGTATGCAAGTGGTTTTACTACAGCACCCCATTTTAAGTGGAAAAAATGAGGCAAAATTTTGTAATTCAGGCTCAGAGCTTGAAAATACAATAATGTGGTTAAAGCAGGGGCAAATATGATTTTAATCATGGCATATAAAATTTGAAAATCATAGGAGAATGTAGGTCTATAATGGGGTTAAAGAAACTAGAAATTAAGTGGGGAGGTGGAAGGGATGGACTCAATGATAGAGACAGAGAATAGAAAGATTGAAATACTCTGATGGCACAGCAACCTCTCCTTAATCTCCTCTCCAATCTTTGGGCTGTGTTGATGCAACGAGACAAAGTCAACGATAATAGGCAATTGCAGAAAGAAGGCAAGGCAGGAAACTAAAAAAATACAACTTTCTGTTATGTGCCAGGTCTTTTGTTTGTCTTGTTCATCACCATATCCCAGAATTCAGCTTTGTCTTTGGCTCATGCTATTTTTTTTTTTCAAATAAATAAATCAGCAGAACCTATCCATTACGAGCACTTTAAGGGAGTCCCTAGGGCACTAAATAGGCACTGAACCCTGTGTGGTGAATTAATGATTGAAAAAGAAGAAAGATCAAATTTCCATCATGGTCTCTTAAAAAAATTATGACATCTTTAAAATATGCCTAGTTTTAAGTTAAAATAACTCATACATGTACTTAGTAATTAAAAATCCTGAAGAGCTGGTCAAGCCTTCTGGAAGAAATAAGCACCATTTTATTTCTAAACAATAACCCCTTGATAATCTAGTAAGGGAAACAATCTAAGAGGAGCATCAAGTTGTTCAGTGTGAATTTTCTTAATAAGTAATGCTAAGATGTTTGCCAACTTCAACACCAGAAAAACATTTAAGGTTTACTGTTAAAGTTCATTTCATTGGTCCAGTTCCTAACCATTCAAAGAGTTTCCAAAGATATTCACCTCATAAGACAGTTTGTTTTGGGCCAAGCAGAGTTATTTGTTTTGTACCAGATTTTTCTCCATTACTTTGCACAGAGATGGGCTTCATTAAATTACCCATTATATTGAAATGGAGCATCTTGCATCACTTAGTGTTTATTGAAACACTGTGTGGTGTGTGGGCGGTTTATGGTTACGATAGAAGAGCCATGTTTCTGCTTCCAAATCAAAGGGAAAGATGTAATACTTCAAGTTGCATTTGTAGCTGCAGGGATGGGCCGGGTGCATTATTTTGGACAATGACAAATTTTGTAAGAAAGTCGAATGTTCATAAGGGGTGGGTGGCATGGTGGGGGAGAAACTGGCTACACTAATAAGAGAGAAGAATGAATCAATTCTCTGATTGTCTCATTTGATTCTTTTCTAAGAATGGGAGAACTAAATCTTCATTTGCTCTTCTCTGGGTTAGCTGGTTCTGAGTATTCACAATGCGTGACTGATCTTAACAGGGGTGCATCGTAACACCAATTACTGACATGGCTTGGTCTTTCTGCCCCTGCCTGTATTTCTCTTCAGGATGGAAAGTGAGATTTATCTATCTGATAAGTTTGTGAGCCAGCCTAGGCCTATGTAGCTCAGGCTCCATCCTTTCCTTACTTAAACCAAAATATCAGGACTCCCAGGCCGGCATTTTTTCTATAGGGCAGTCACATGGGCATGTTCTAAGGGTATGTCTCTGAAATTAGACTGTACATCAGAACTCCCTGGAGGGTTTGCTAAAACAGAGGTTTCTAGGTCCCACAGACTTTCTATAGGGGTGAGACATTTCTAGTAAGTTCCTAGATTATGCTAATGCTGCTGGTCCCATGCTTTGAAAACTGTCTGAAGACATAATAAATGATTTTGTCCTTGCTTTCTTAGCAATTCATTTCACTTGCCAGATGAAGTCAGAGTAAAAAAGAGAAAGTGCTGGGAAAAACTATCTTAAGAAAGATGAAGAAATGGTTGTGGAAATTCTTTGATACCTTTGGAAATCAGATTCAAGCATGGGTCAAATTGGTTTTAGGTTTATTTTGTAAAGACTGAGATATTATACCACAGTAGTTTTTTTTGTTAGTCATCACCAGAAGAATAACTACTTGTTTAGAGAAGCTTGCTCATGAACATGGCAGTGGGTGCAGACACTAAGCACATCTAACCATGCTATTCCAAATTGTCATCTTTGAAAAGGGTACAACTGAAGCCCAGCCTAATTAGTTAGGTGGACCCAAATTTAAAAAAATAAAAAACTCGAAAAAAATCAAAGACTGATACTTTTAGGGGAATTAATTATATTTGCCTACAAGGACAGTTATTTGCATAAAAAGGATATGCAATTTATACCATAAGTTCTACTTATTAGATATAGGTAAAGTCTTAAAATATAACTGTTTTAAAATTTAATTTACATGTAATTGCATTTAGGGTCATTTGATCTTATTGATGAAAAGATAAAAAAGAAGGATTTTGTCTATCTAAGCACAAGAAGTAAAGTATCTCTCCTTTTTGAGGGCTACATAGCATGAATTTCTTAGAGAACAAAAGCAAAAACTGCTTCTGAACTTTCTAAAATCGTGACGCATGCCTCCCACAATGGACTCTGCTGTGCTTGGTTCCCAAGTGGCTTCAGGCAAAAATGGCTCTGGTGGCGTCTGAGTCAGCTAAATGGGGGATGCCCATAGTTTCTCCTTCCCAGGAACTGAAATGCCTTACTTCTCCATGACCCTCTTGAATAACTTAATCCTTGCATCATTTTTCAAAGTTTAAGGCATGTATACATAGTTTATCATCTGAACAACATTATAAACTTCCCATGACCTGAGATTACGCCTTATCCTGCTTGCAGCCTTTCATAGCACCTGTAGGGGGCAGTGTCTCAAGCAGGAATTCAAGGACATGAATAAGTGAACATGCCCAGGAATAAATCAGACAGGAGCACACCTCCAGGTGAAATGGAAAGGCAGCTAACTATGACCCAGGACTTCCTCTTGCTAATGTCTGCTCTAAGAGAACAGATTGTGGGACACAGTGTTTTTAAATTTCAACACAGCATTGTGCTTTGCTTCTTAATTTGAGCATTTATTAAAAAAACAGGTTTTGGATATCTAAAAAGTCCAAGGCAAAGTTCAGAAAAATGCTATGAACAGTCATGATTTTGTCCACATGGAAGATAATATTTTGTAACTGTCAAAAACACTATAGGATGCTATCCAGCATATTTTTGGCTCTTTTAGCTTTGGTACAGAGTGAGCCAGTACTGTCCAAGAATAGTTTACAGTAGATGTTGGAAACAACAGAGAAGTTGGAGTACATTTAAAGGATTCAAGAGAAATTCTCTAATATGACTCTTGCTACATTTTAGAGCCAGCATTTCTTTCCCCTGTGAAAATGAACCCATGATTTTTAAATGTATGTCATTGGGAAAGTATGAATCAACTGATGAACTTTGAAATAACAACATAAGGGGAAAAACAGTCTGTAATTTTTATTTGAAGATGCAAACATATAATATACTGTATAAATTAGTCTCTGAGATAACTGGTTATATAATCCACCTTGCCACACTTCTTTCACTTTATTTTAAACGTCTGACTTGGGTTCCACCCATAAGGATGGTACAGATAAATCCACTTCTGTGGTTGCAGTAAAAAGGCAGCTTAAGGGATTATATGCCTACATGAACTCCGCTCAGTTTATGATTTGTAAAAAGAATTAGCCAGGCAAGGTTTTAGCACAGAAGGAATAGCACAAGAACAAGAGAGAAAGTGTGCATTTAAATCATTTCTTAAAATACACTAAAGATTGGGCTAATTCGGAAAATAAACTTTGATTAAACATTGTATATCAACTCATTTTGTTTTCTTTCATTCACTCAATAAGCCCTGTTTATGTGCTAGGGACTGTATAAAGCGTTAGGGGTGCAGAAATAGAGACAGTCACTGCCCAGGAATCTCTAGTCCAGCTGGGAAGAGAGACAAGTAAACAGTGTCACAGCTGGGTAAGTGCAACGACAGGATTATGCCTCAAGCGTTTCAGGGATACCTGGAGTCTTAGACTGGAGTTGGAAAGAGGTTGGGGTGTTAAAAGGGCTTGAAGAAAACAGAAAAAGTTGAGGGTGCCGGCATTCCAGGGATAGGAGATAGTACGTATGAAGGGGGTAAAAAAGCTAGAAAAAGTACTGTCAGCTTGAGAAATCAAATGTCTCATATTTTATCACAAGTGGCAAAACTACTTGTTTTAATCCAAGTCCTAATTCACAAAGCAAAGTTTTTAAGGGTTTTTTGTTTTAAAATATGATTCCTAAAAAGCATTACTTCTGACCTTTTTATATTTTAGTTTCTGTACTATATCACTGACAACAGAGAAGCTGGGTAGAGAAAAAGACTAAAAGGTTTGCAAAGAAACAGAAGGTCAGAGGAATATAGTGATGAGAAAACTACACAGAGACAAAGGAGGTGGTTTTGAAAGATTCACACGCACATGGTTATTGAATGAAGTTAGGCAGTGTCCCCTCTGAGGACTTTTTTCTCTCTTTGTCTCTTTCTCCTCTTCTTTCCCTTCCTTCTGTCTCCCTCTCTACCTCTTTCTCTCTTTCAAGAAATCCCCAAAGAGATCTAAGAACTTACATGCATGGATGCAGAAACCTAGTCCCACTGATGGTAGCTGGGGCAAAGCTATTTCTAACCCTCTTCACGGTCTTCTGTCCTCTTTTCCCTGCCCTTCCCCTCACTCCCACACCAGGCACCAGGGGAGGGGGTTGGCCAATTCAGACATTTGGGGGAAGGAGGAGAGGTTGGGAAGGAGGTGCTAAGGACCAGCTACTGGGAGAGGCGAACTTTTACTTCTGAGATGTACACTGCTTTGTCACCTCAAGTCAGGGAGAAGAAATGAAAAGAAACAAGGATGGGGAGGAAAAAGGCAACACTGGATCTCTCTATGAAACTGTAAAATTCACTTCTGCATTGGAAAGGTGGGGAAGACCTTTTCTCCTTTCTGACAGCAAGAACCTTCTGGGCATGAGTATCCGACTTGGGGCCTGACCTCAAAGGGGGTAAATGTGTACTGAGAAATATAGATGCAAAAGTTAACTTTCCAATTCCTCTTATTTTTGTAACAACAACAAAAACTGAGCATGAGGAATCTGAAGATTTAGAGAAGATTTATGTTATACCAAGGTTTCATTTTTGCCTGATTGTGAAACCTAGTGAATTAAAAAGCCAGTTTTAAACGCACCACATGGTATTTTTCTGGTCATGTATCAATCCGAGAGGAAAAAATGGAGACGAAGTACAGTTTACTAATTAGAATCCCAGTGATTAAAAAAAATTCCAGCAGGAGGAGCTCTAACATGCTTTAGAGTTCAAGCTTGAAAAACAAAAACACTGAAAGCAAACAGAAAAACAGAGAGGTGGTGTGCTTTGCAAGCTGCCATGTCAGTGAACAAATATGTAACGGAGTCCAATTAAATGCTCAGTGCGAAGACAGAATGGCCCACATTTTCTCCCTTCCACAAGTCTCCGTGTTCTGATGCAGTTAAACTGGGCACGGATCTGTGGTGTCAGGGAGCAAAAGGTTGATTTCTAGGCAAGTGTAGAAATTATTCTTTTCCTCTTGAAGTATCATATTGTTTCTAAATGAGTCTTCTGACGCTGGCTCAAAAACTGCCATTTTAAAATGAAATCTTCATCGGCGTTTGAAGGCACTACAAAAACTCCTGAATGTTCTTCTCCTTTACTCTGTGGCTTGTTGGACGCTTTTTTTAAAATGAGAGAAATGCTGTGTTTGTAAAAACTGGTGCTAAAAGGGCAAGGAATCATAAGTCCCCTGGGCCATGTAAAGAGTCTGCAGAAAGAATTACAGCTTTCTAACACACTCACACACATCAACTGGAATACAAAGAATTTACTCAGGAAAACAGTGAGAAGTATATGAATTTAACAGTTACCGGATTTTGGGGGTAAGCCTTTCCATTCTGGACAGTGTTGTGGGAGAGGGATAGACAAGTGGGTGCACAGTATGATCACAATTACTTAACCTGAAGGAAATTTTCAACCAATCCCTTCTAATCGTTCGCCAATAAGAAGTCAAACTTTTTGTTTTACACCTTAATGGTATGCCCACATTTAAAAATTTTATACTCGCTCCTACAGAAACTTTAACTAGACCAATTCAGGCCAAAAGTCACTAAATAAAGCTAGTCTAGACGGAAAAATCTATGAAAACCATATGTCTTTTAGGCATCTGTCTTACAAAAAACTGCCATCATCTTGGAGAAATAGTTCACAAAATATGCTTTTAGGAAAACACTGCTGTAATGACCATGGGAGCTGTGCTCAAGAAGACGGCTAGGGAGAGCAAAGCTAGAATGTTTACAAATAAGAGGCTCTCATTTCTACATATATCTGTCTGTAACCATCACTGAGAGGATGGGCAAAGGCAGATGTAATTTATATTTCCACTCTTCTAGAAGGGATCAAAAAAGTTTACAGTTTTGTTCCTTCACACCCCCACAGAATGTTAGACCAACGGATCTCAAAGCATCTCTGTTCTCACTCACAGAAAACTGTTTTGAATAATCTTGTACGTGGATGGGGCCAAAAAACCAGAACATTTTCTTCTGATTATTACCTCATCTGGCGGGCCTGCCAAACACAGCTAGAAGGCAGGTGTCCGACAGAAGTAACCAACGGAAGACCGTCCTATATAATTGGGTGTAGTGCCTAACTTAGAGACAAAAGGGATCAGAATGACGGGGAGTACAAAGCAGGAATGCAATGAGAATGCAGTAAAGACAAATGTCCTAAAACCTTGCCTTTCTGCTTTAACATCGCTTTCCGGACTGGAGACAGTGGTCAGCACTACCTTCGTCATTCTAGCTCCATATTTTTGTACCTCAAAATGCACCTTAATAAGTGGTATGAAATCCACAGACAAAAATGTAAAGGTTAACTTTAATGATAAAAATAACAACATATAGACAGAAACCTGAATAGTCTACAGAGACTGGGAAAGTATTTGTAAGTTGCAAAGATTCCCTGTGACCCTCAAGAATATTTTGCTGAGACTTCTTGCTCTACAGGGAAGGGAACAACACAGTAACCGTGGTTATCGGTATGAATGCCTCATGTGCTGTTCAGTCACAAGACTGAATAAACACTATATATCAAATGGAAAGGGTCCTGGGTTGAAGGAGGCGAGTATAGTAAAAAAAAAAAGAGGGAAATCTACAAGATGTCATCAATCACACACCAAAGTTTTAAGCAAAAGCAAGAAACACGATTTCAACATGTTTATTCAAAGATACGGTGCCTCAAAATGAATTTCCAAATACTTATTAGTTTTAGAGTATTAAGATGGTAATAGGGTAGTTTAGAGTGTTCGAAATATTAAAACAAATCTAGGAATCATATCAACAACCCTCATCACAGATCCCTAAACTGAACTGGAGAGCATTTAAGTAGGTTAATCAAAGTCCGCTGATGAATTGCAGGGATTTTTATGGTCCATTAATTTCAGTCCTGAGAGTTCTGATACTACTACTATTACAGCTAAAACTATAACTTTTCTTTCTTTCAAAGGATATGTACAGCATGGATTTATTGTGACTTTAGACCCAGTTACGTGGAGGGAAATTACTGCAGTGGTTTCTCTAGTTAACACATTTACTAATGTTTCCTTAATTTTCCACCCCAAGAGGCAATAATTAAGGTAGCACTGGCCTCACATGAAGTTTTATTATTTTAGTTATTAAAATACTTTCCAATACTGCTAAGAAGTAAAAAGAAATTCTAGTTGTTTTAAAAATAAGTAGACGTTTTCCTCATTTTTATAGCTTTACTCCATGAATGGTGGTCTAAAAGGCAAAGCAGAGTGCAGACTTTCTGGCGAAAACACTTGAGCACGAGACTAGGAGGAGATTTATTTGAGGGAAAAACTGCATTCACTCTTAAAATTGGCTTCAAAAGCAATCCTAATATAAAGTTTAAAAATGCACATGGTACAGAATATACCTTACATAATTATCCATTTCCAAGTGGAATAATTTCATTTTAGATTCTCTAAGCTGCAAAATATCTTTAAAAAAGGCTTTCCCATCTCCTCTTATCATAAAAAGTCTCATGCTAGATGAATGTCAAATATACTGAAATGTAGATAAAGCTGCTCACGAAAATCTGAAACCTAATACAGGTATCTATTTACATGGTGGAGGCAACTGGCATATTTGATTGTAAAATAAGATTATTTTCCAAATCATATTCAGAGCCACCTGAGGTCTCCTTTCTCTCGGGTTTCAAAATTGCCACTGATGCCTGGGGATTCACTTGTGGTGATATATCTAGTTGGTGGTTATCTAGTCTTTCCCTTATTCTCTCTTTCTCAAAAACAAAACAAAAACAGAAAAAGGATAAAGTTTACTTCTAAATTTTATATTAACCTACACATTTACTGGGTTCCCATAACAGCAGCAACAACAGTATTATCCCATTTTTCAGTGTTTAATCCCAGTGGGGGAAAATGCTGACTTTATGAAGATTTGGAATTCTCCATGTGTCTGAGCAATTAAAATCAAGAAGGCCTGGCCTTGTCATTGACCATGAGCAATTGAGAATTTTGCCATTTACCATTTTGATTATGCATCTTTCCCCCTGGTCCTTGGATGGAATGTGTTCTTTCTACAATTCATGTGAGCTGATAATTTTGGCTGGAGAACAGGAGTGGACAGTTCCTGGTGTTTATGGGAATGGTTAAAAAATAATTTCAGAAATTAGAGCACTCGTTGTTTGTGGATTTGCCTACCATGTGGCTCTGATGCCTAAAAATTAGCCAGAAAGAAAAGAAAGTATTGTGCCATGATGAGCCTGCCTCAGTTCTTTGTGGCTTTCGACACTGCCCTCTGTAGGAATTCTATTTATGGTCAGAGTTGCCACATGAGCTTAAACTTCATCTAAATACTGTTAATGTGGCATCAGTACACAGGCAGATTCTTATAAACCCAGTGCCTTTCCAACACGCCCCCCACCCCCCACCTCCTCTTCTACATTTAAAAATACTGGCCAGACTAAAAGTGTAATATTCTTTTGGAAACAGCACTGGGTAAGCCAGATGGATTTCATTTGGCAACTAAAGGGTGTAAATATATGTTTAGATTCAGAGGTTCCCCTAGACAATGGTTACAAGATGTTGGCTACAGTAAGCTGAGGGTTTCAATGTAGGGCATTTAAAAATTCTATATTTAAGCAGCAATAAAATAAAATAAAATTATGACAAGTAGACAACAGCCATCAAACCCTCAGTTAAATCCTCAGTTCCTCTCTCATACAACTGGAGGTAGGCATGTAATTCATATTCTGAGTGAAAAATGCAGCATTTACATTTTCATGTTTAATTTCCTGGCTATTTATTGGCTGAAGTGGCTCTAGTAAGCTAAATTTCACTTCTGATTTTTTCCTTGTAACTGATAAATCAGAGGGAGGAAGAAGCATCCAGCAGCTTATTCTTGGAGCTGGCTGCTTACAGAAAATTTAGAGGTGAAAGAGCCATGGATCATGCTGTGCCATGAATCTCTGAAGTCATTGAAAAACATGCCATCTGACCATAACTGCCTGAAAATGAAAAATCGTTCCCCGTAAAACCGTTCTTTTCTTACAGTGAGGGAGACAAAAGAGGGCAGTGATGAAACAGAAGTACTAGCTTGTGTGCGTCTACAAGACTGTGGGTCTGCTTACACTGGGTAGAATTGTTTTCTTTTCTTTCAGCTGACATCAACTTGTATGTAGGAACATTCAGCAGATTCCAGCTGGTGACAGTTGGCTGCTGACTGGCTACAGGACGAATAATAACTATTGACTGTGCGTTTTTCACCGGACAATGGCTCTTGTGCCAGACTCCAGTCTTGGCTGTTTTCCTCGATCAGGTGAAACCAGGGGTAGATGGGCTACCCTGAAACTCAGAAAGGCTTTCCCTTCATTGTTGAAGCTTAGCAATGTACAGCCCCAAACAAGAACAATGACAGAGCTATTTGTTATTATTTGTTGTGAGACGTGGAAGAAGTTGTTTTGTTAACTCAGTGCCAGTTACCATGGGGCTGAGATGGTATATGGTCTATTGTTATATTTATTGCCCTGCTTTCTGTCTGCATTTCTGTTGTTTGTACTGTCTCATGTAGATCCTTTCTTATTTTCCTTTTTCTTGTACCCTCCTGCAATATCAGATGTTTGGAAAAGTAAGATAAGGGGCACATTGAAAATTTAAAGGCAATCTGAAGTCTATCTTGACACAGCTGTAAAGCTCCCACATTCCTGAGCCTGACCTAAATAGACTGCCAGTCAGTCTGGACTGTGGTGGGATGGAGATGTTTGTGTAAAGTAACTCAAGTTTGCTAGACCCAAGAAGGAAACCACCAGACTAATTTACTTCCACTCAAACTAGAATGAAACCAAGACCCTGAAGAAAGAAAACCTTTGACATTAACCATTGATCCACTTTAGTGAATTATTATGTTACAACCAGAATCACTGTGGTATTTGAATGATTTTGATGAAATATTTAATAGAGAGGATCAAATAAAATTAAAGATATTTTCTTTAGTGAACATCTTGTGGCCAAATTCCTATATTCATGGAAATATATTAAGCATCATGACAACTCATGGTAAACCTACAACAAATTATTAATTACATTTGGGGTTTCAGTAACAAATTCTGTGACATAGTAGCCTCACAATATGCCTCAAATATTAAGAATCAGAAACAATGCTTTGAAGGTGTTTCTAGTCTCAGCAATTATACTTTGTAAAAATCCTTGCTTGATTTTTAAATCCAGTTGCTAAATATAATAACTGTTCCCTGAAAAATTAATACACCTAATCATAAATTTATCTGTTTGTTCTTTAAAGGAGAAAGATGGTGAGGAAAATAGAAAGCTCATGGCTGAAATCAGAAATCACAAGATGAATTCATCATTCGTCCAAAGACACTCAGCTGCTAAAAGAAGTCATGCTTTTAGAGGGCTGTTGAGGAGGGAGTAAGTCAGGATGTTTCCAGAACATGACTGCTGAGGAGTCAGACACAGGCTAGTCCCACAAGTTGCTTAACTGTCCGTGAACCCTGAGCCCACGACTTCAAGGCTCGGCAGCTTCGTCCTTCATGGCACCAAACCTTGATATTAGGGATGCAAAGACACACTCATAAGAATCACAGGTTTTCTCTTATTCAAAATTTGGGGAACTGGCTAAAAACAAAACAAAACAGGGGAGCTTTATCCCTAGGTGAAAGGGATTCTGTGTTATCTGTCAGTTAAATCAATGCATAAAATATGTATGCATAAAAGAGACACGGTACAGAAGACATCAAGGTCAACCATTTAAAACAAGATTAAAGAGAATCAAAGGGCTTTTACCTTTGTAAAGAAAAGAACATGCATGCATGGACTGTCTCTTCACATAAAGAACTGATGTATCTTTTGCTATGGTTAGTTGAACCATGAATTACTGAGAATGTGGGGCTGTGAGGAGACTCTCAAGGTGCTCCATGTAAAGTCAGGGAAACTAAGTCATGGAAGGAGTGCAAGTGGGAGGCCCTGGGGTAATCTTAATGCTATTCCAGGGCTGTCCCTGCAAGGCAGGGATGCCGGTATCACCATGGGCCTCCCCAGAGAGAGACTCTTTCTATCCAGCACTCTTGATATCCATGCTGTGTTTCTGTCATGTGAATGAGCTGGAGTAAAAGCTAACCCTCTCCTCTGATTCACTTGTGTCATTTTTAAAAGACACCATCAGACTTGGTGATAGGGGGTGGTTAAAAAAGGACTTCTATTTTTTTTTTAAGTTTTTTTTTTTTTTTTAAATAGAAGACTGGGTGATGAGGTAAGTGAAGTTTGCTTTTCCTTGGATAGAGACCCTTCCTCCCACCCTTATCCCCTTTTGACCGTTGCAAAATAGCTTAGTCCAAGGAAAGGGGAGAAGACAAATGAATAAAATAATGCCAGAGTCACCGTTGCCAGGAAAAACACACTCTGATTCAGTTAATTTGTTCTGTTAATGTCAAAGGCTGTGATTCCCAATTAGCTAATTTTAAGAAGCTCTAACTGAAAATAGCTACATCAGCCCTAGACATTAGGATCCTCAAGTAAAAGAATAGGGCCCCTAAAGAGGTACTGAGGTCTGTTTAAGAGTATCTTGCTAAACAAGGATACAACTAAATGGGGTTTTCCAACTGGGTTTCAGCCCCTCCAGAGAAGCTGATGGAGGTGAGAGAGGAGGGGGACACACGAAACCGTCTAGCATCAGAAAATGTTCCCCAAGTCAGATTTGTGTACAGTCAACTTTCTAATGGTAGAATCATCCCTGTTGATGAGCCTCTTTGGGACAGAAATGCTTCCCTAGTTCAGGAGGAATTAATTAAAGCAGGCATGTAGTTTGCAATATTTCTAGCTCCCTCACTGAAAGGCTCCATGCACATAAACCAGAACAGTTTGAGCAGCTGAGAAAACCTGGGCCAAAAATGACTCCACCAGCCCCTCTCCTTCCTCTTTCTTTACATTGAAATGGAAAGATAAAATAATAATCACTTAAAAAAAAAAAAAACACCCAGAATACTCATGGTTTCTGTACAACTGTAAGCACTTTCATTATGTCTGAATAGGGTCATAATAAATCTATGCTCTTAAAAGTGAAGATCATAGCCTGCTAATGAAACTGTGAATTATCCGGAAGAAAACTAAGCTCGGGCACACAGTGCATGGCAGAATCCTCTGCTGCTAAAAGTTCAGTGTTTGCCTTTGTAACATTAAAGCCCAACAGGGAGCTGGCGGGATACCCCTTGTGCTGTCTTGTCATATTATGAGTTTCTGGTTTCAGATAAAAGGGGAGAAAGGGCCCATAAGAAAGCAAAGGACTGGGGAAAAAAATTAAATTTCCTTCTCGGAAAGCTAAGGGTTGGTTTTCTGAAGATGATGGATAATGGCATTTCAAGTTTTTTAGATTTTAATAGAGAAAATGGAGGCAAGTCATGGAGGGAAAAGAGAATACATAAATAAATAGAACAAGGTGAAGTTTCCACAAGAATTCCTTTAACTTTTTCTTTCTTTCTTTCTATCTCTGTCTCTCTTTCCTTTCCTCTCTCTTTCTTTTTTTGAAATCTTAAACCTCATTTCTGGCTTGCATTTGGTAGGATTCCCGCTCTGGCTTTTATTAAAAACAGACTTTATGTGGTCAGAATTCTCCATCTAAAGCTAAACTTTAATAGGCATAAGGATCCTGACAGAGTCTTTCTTGCTCTCTCTCAGGTGACCACCCCCCTGCCCCTCCAGGGATTTCCCTCCCAATGCGCAGAACTGGCGCTGAAACTCGAAGGCTCAGCAGAAAACAACCAACTTTCCTCTTTTACTCAGAACTCTCATTTCTGTTTTACATTTGAGACTCTTTGCAAGGCCAGATCAAATTAAGTCTGGCTCTAACTTGAGAATACCCTAAAAATTTTGAGTAACACAACTGTTGTCCTATAAATTCCCGAGTGCAGACGACTGAAACCTGGAGGTTTCCCTCTCCAGCTCAGGCTCCGGAGGCTGATTCCTGCCGGCTACCCTCTGTGAGTGAGCTCAGAAATACCAAGGGCAACTCCACCTGGCTTAACAAATCAATTTAGCATTCAGCAGTATCTCTGAAGGGTATTAGCAAGTCAGCTTATCTGAAACAAAGAGGTGAAGCAGCCAAGCGAGCAGGCAAAGACATGCACTTTCATTCCTGAAGACAGGCATCCCCAGGTTGCTCTGGTTCCTTCTTATAGCTAAACAGACAAAATAGCTGACTTCAAGGCTCCTGTGTGGGACTCTAACAGCCCTCCCCCAATGGCCTCCATACGTTCTTGGCACAATGGCAGACCTTTTCCCAGTCAATTTTAAGTTTCCTAAAATAATAATTTAATTTTGCTTATAAGTGAGGCTCAGCGCTGACCTTTATGCTTAATTACATGGAAGGGACGGTCTTTTGAATGCTGCAGTACAGAAGTTCTCAAGGGGAGGAAGATTAACTCCCCCAAACCAGTGACAATGTCTGGAAACATTTTCAGTGGTGACAACTCGGTGAGTGCAACTGACATCCGGTGGGTAGAGGCCAGGATGCTGCTAAACGTCCTAAAATGCACAGCATGACCCACACAACAAAAACGTCAGTAGCGCTGAGATGGAGAAATCCTGACATTATGGTTAGGAGACAGTTTTGGAGTCAGACTGCTTGGTGTTGAAGCCCAACTCTGTTAGGGCCTGGTTGAGTGCCTTGGGCAAACAGCTTAACCTCTGCATCTAGTCTGTAAAATGGACAATCACCTAACTCGTGGGGTTGTTGTGAGCATTCAACAAAAATATACCTGCAAAACTCTCAGGACAGCGCCTAGCATACATTTTGGTGGTGGTGATTTAGTCACTAAGTTGTGTCCGACTCTTTTGTGACCCTACGGACTGTAACCCACTGGGCCCCTCCATGCATGGGATTTCCCAGGCAAGAATACTGGAGCGGGTTGCCATTTCCTTCTTTAGTGGGTCTTCTCAACCCAGGGATCAAACCTGGGCCTCCTGCATTTCAGGCATATTCTTTACTGACTGAGCCACCAGAGGCAGACACGACTAAAGCGACTGAGCACGCACGCACGCAAAGCAAACATTGAGAGCTCAATAAATATTATCATTTTTATTATTAATACTAGAATTAAGCTCAGTTCCAAGTAAATTATAAATCCAATTTTCTGAGGTTAGAGGAAAAAAAACCTGGTTTGAGAGTACACATATCCTCTCTGATGGGGACCACAATGGTGATGGCAATAACATCCACTGTGATTTACAGTTAATGAGACTTTTTCAAATATCCCATCTCATATGATTTGAGCAACAAACTTGGTGAGTCTTTACTTCATAGATGAGGAACTCATGGCTCAGTCTGAGTTTCCCAAGACCTGTGGCAAATCAAATCTTCTGATTTCACTTCCCTTCTATTCCTCTACACCTCCCTTTGTTTGGTGGTTTAGGATACCCTTCTTCTCTTCATTACACCCAACAGCCCTGAAGATTGAAATAAATGTAAGCACTGTAATCAGAGGGTGAGGTGACTCAGACTTCATGGGTAGGCAGAAAGCACTTCTCTTTTGACAGTACAAGCATAGTAAGGTTTTCCTTCATGGAGTATACAAATATTTTAATCCTCTGAATTGAACTTTGAAAAAACTAGCTTTCTCTATGGGCTATTTTCTTTCCTTTTTAAATTTCTGATGTTGGAAAAAAAAACAAAACCCTAATTCTCTCTATTTTCAAAATCTCTAATTAATATATTGACTGTAAATGTATGAAGGTGAGACTATAGTTTCAACTATATGTGGTATACATGATTTCAAGTTTCAGTTATTTATTAGCTATTTTGTTTCACAATTAAGCCTGAAAATCTGCTTATAAATGCCAGAATGTATTATTCAAATGTACATTGTTCTATTTATTGTCAGTGACCGCACACAGCAGTCATATGTCTGTGTTAAAAAACAATTGCAGATGAATCAGCCAGATTTTTACTCAGCCTACATTAAAGTTAGTGACATTGGGTTTAAGGGTCAAAGTTCGGAGGGCAGATGGATAATATTCCTTGAAGTCAGTGGTTTTATAGAATTCCTCTGGTAATAGAAGAGGCTAGGCCTTAGCTTGTGATGCTCTGGTGACCTAGGGTGCACACAGCTTGCAGCAAACCAGCCACTGGCTCTTTCACTTCAAAGTTCTCTGTCAAATCCTACAAATAGCTGCCAAAACATCATTCATCTGGACCTAAGTTTCTGTGGTTCATTTAGTTTGTGCCAGTAGAGAAAGGAGAGTGTAGTTCATATATTGGTTTCTAAATGGAGTCGTGGGCTCAGCAATCTTCCTATGATTCCTCTCCTGGGGGAGGGGATACAGCAAACATGTAGGACAGTATCTCTGCCCTTTTCTTTTCCAAATCAATTTTGTCTGTCACGCTATGAGAAGAGAACCCACGAGCATCCCACCCCGCGACCCCCCTACTTCGGCCGCGTGCAGAACACTCACCTCGGGACGCTGGGAGGGGCCCTAGTGGGCCGAGACGGAACCTGCGGAGGCGCCCCGAACGAGTCACTGCTGTTGGGGAAAGGAGGTAATGGGCCCGGCCGGAATGGCACTGGCGGCGCCCCTGAGTGGGGTCCCGGGGAGGGGATGGCGGGTGCAGGTCCCCGGCCGGACGTCGGTCGTGGGAGAGGTGCGCTCAGCGTCGGCCTCCTCTGGGTGGTGGGGCTTGGAGGGGGGGACCTGGGGACAGAGAGAGACATCAGTTTGCTCATCCTCCTTTCCATCAGAAGTCATCCTTAAAAATATGTTATAATTGACTATGTTTAAAAAAGTATCATCTGACTAACTCAGATACACATTAGGGATATTATAAAAGGGTAAAAGGTGAAAGGAAGTTTCCTTCCCCACCCCTTCCTCTGTGGAGACAACCAGTATCTTTTCCTGGGTATCCTTTTTATCTATATTCTATATTATCTTCTCTCTCTCATATATATACATATATATATATATATATGCATAAATTGCTTTTTTGCATACAACATTCTATAATTTAAATTTTTTTTTAAGCTTCACATTAACTGGACTGTCTTTTTACTTCAGTACTTATTCTTTTTAATGGCTGTATAACATGCCATTGTCCAGGTATATTGTGCTTGTTTTTGAAAGGAGCTGAGACTATCTGACTCTCTCTATCCCTCCTGAACTTAAATAATCCTTTTCCTCTTTTTGCTTTAGGTTCATATTGGACTTCCCTGGTGGCTCAGACGGTAAAGCGTCTGTCTACAATGCAGGAGACCTAGGTTCGATCCCTGGGTTGGGAAGATTCCCTGGAGAAGGAAATGGCAACCCATTTCAGTACTCTTGCCTAGAAAATCCCACGGACGGAGGAGCCTGGTGTCCATGGGGTCGCAAAGAGTCGGACATGACTGAGCGATTTCACTTCTTCTTCTTCGTATCGGTTTAGGGAAGCACATTCAGAAAACGACTGTGGACAAGCTGGGAGGCCTCTGGCATTGGGGGCACCATCTTCCTACCTGCGGGAATGCTGGATCCAGGAGTCGTCCACAGGTGGTGGTGCGGGTGTGAACGTCGTGGCTGTGTTGATGTCGCCGATGACCACGAGGGCTTCTTTAAGGGCCTGGTACATTCGAAGCATCTCGTCCCGGCGCTGAGCCTGCTCCACAGACTCCTCCATCAGGGTATTTTGGTCCTCTGAAGAATATAACTGTGCTAGGAGCTCGGAATTTATGAAATCTTTAACCTGTCGAGTCACCGCAGAAAAGTGAAAAATGGAAATGAATGAGTGACTGAATGATAAACTGGTTCAGAGCCTGTGGACAAAGTCCACAAAAGTTCACTCTGGGAAAGGGGACCCATCATGCATGTTCACTCTTCTTTCTTCATTAGCCTCCCGATACCAGTAACAGTTTTCCTCTCTGTCTGACGGCCGTTGATACTAAAGAAAAACAGGTAGTTGAAAAGAGGGCCAAACCTCGCCATCATCAGGACAAGGCCTATTGGTCGTACAAGCATTTCTGCAGTGTTGTCTGTGGCTGCTTGGTTTATAGACAAGGGAAAGTGCCAGCAGGTAAGTGGTGGTATTTTCAATAGGAAACAATGATGTAGGGAAACTTAGGTAGTAACACAAGCTATGTATTCCTTGGTGTTTCAGCCCTTTACCTATCTTTTACCAAAAATCCCTGGAATACTATTAAGACCCCAGGTTTCCATGTTGTCTCAAAAGTGGAATTAGTACCAGTGAATATGTATTAAATATAGAATCATATATAATTATGCAAGTTCATTTACAAAAAAAGTGATACATTCTCTGGTTTCCAGAGCTTAACAGTGATGAAGACTGACATAAGGTTCCATAGTTAACCTTATATGACATAAAATTTCATATAAGAAAATAAATTAAAATATGAACAATTCATGTGAGTCTTTGAGGAGGGGCATTTTGTGGCAGGATGAGAATGGAAAGGATGGGTTGTCACATAGCCTTGAGGGAGAGAGAATCAATAACTGTATTTCATCAAGTCTAAGACACCCCTGATTTTGAGACACACCACTCTTTTACGTGCCACTAAGAAAGGAAAACCACTGTCAACTAAACTACGACAGAATGCCAAGGTATCACTGAGTGTCACATGCATCCTCGTGTCAGAAATGTTAAATGTGGAAAAAAGTGAATGTGAGAATCAATGAAATCCAATGTGTCTTCACAAGGTATCTGATTTAATTCTCACTGCATATGTATGAAGCATGTATTATTATCCCAATTTTACAGATGAAGGAACTGAATGAAGCTCAGAGAAGTTAAGTAACTTGCCCAAAGTCACACAACATTAAGTTGAACCCCACATCTTCGGACTTGTCTAGTGCTCTTTCCATGACCCCCTTGCCTCACTTTGAGTGACTAGAAAAGATAATTTACAGTTAAGCGTCAGGATTATAGTGTGGTACACAAGTATGTCACTTAACTTAAGCCTAGAAAAATAAACCAACTTGAATTTTTCAATGCCTCTGTTAAGAGAAAGTTAACACTTATCTAGAGTCACTAGATCTATGAAAGGCCAAAAGCGAGTATATTTAATTGTTACAAATTCAAGCAGACAACAGAACACTTATCAGATGCTCAAGATTCCTGGGTTGTAGTTAAATTTGTAACTCAGAAATGACAAGATTCTAAAACACATAACTTCACTATTTTTTAAAGGTATCAAACCATATGAATAATTCTACTAATCAGAGAATTCAGCTAAATCACAGCTCTGTTGTGAAATAAATAAAAACTGTTCTCTGTACATATTCTGTAAACCAGGAATGATTTAAATGTAGAAGCAATCTAATACATAAGATGTATCCAGGCAACTGTCTGGTGGAAGGGGAAGTTTATGTGTGATGGCTGTAGAAGGTAAATTTGGCCAGGTAACTTGGGGCCAGATGTGAAGGCCTTGAAAGCCAAGGAAAAGTATTTGAACTTTATCCACTTGGCAATGGGGAGCCATGGAAGGCTTTTAAAGCAAGTAAGTGAAATAATAAAAGAGAGTTTTAGGAAAGTCAATCTGGCTGTGATTGGAAAAGAATTTGCAAGAGTGGTAGTAGAGATAAAGAATTCTGTCAGAAGATCACTGCAGATTTATGGAATGATAAGGGTTTAATTTAGCAAGGTTGCTGTAGAATAGAAAATATGGACACAGATAAATGATATTATAAAGGAAAAACCAGCTGGACTTGGTGCTGTTTGGCTATGAGGGGCAAGGAAGAAAGGAACAAAGACCCTTGAAGCATTGAAGTTTGGGTGAGTGGAAGTCAAGGAAAGTCAGGTTTAGAGAAAAGACAGTAAATTTGGCTTAAGAACTGTTCTCCTCCTTGAAGATTTATTTACTGCTAAACACACTTGCAGGTGCCCAAGGAGTCATACACATTTGCACAAATCTTCCACTGTGAGGTGTGTAAGTACTTGGAGAGATGGTGCAACTCCAAACTCAAAACCAGACAAGTTTCCTGGCATTGACCATCAGTTAGGTTAAGCTCTTTTGAAGCTTTACATCTTCCTGGAGTATCACTTAGAATCTATTAAACACAATTTAAAAGAAGGTCCTTCCAAGAATAGATTTAAAGCAGATCTGAATTAAGAAGCAACTGTCAAACAAACCATGAAATAAAATAATAAGAGCCTGCTTCGGCATTCTGATCAAAGATCTGCCTTGAATCAACTCTTCCACATCAAAATGTTACACATTAAAACCTGCCTACTACCCAATAGATTTAGCAATGTCCTGAAATAATATGAATGATTTTTAGCATAAGAGAAAGTGGCAATATAGTACAGTGGTTAAGGGCATATTCTTTGGAATGAGACAGCTCAAAATTTGAGTCCTACAGGACTTCCCTGCTGGGCCAGTGGTTAAGACACCATGCTTCCAATGTAGGGGTACAGGTTCGATCACTGGTTGGGGAACTAAGATCCCACAAGCCACGTGTCACAGTCCAAAAATGAATTTGAGTCCTAGCTCTAACATTTATTGTTCTTGGACAAAAAACTTAACATTTTTGAGTTTCAGATTCCTGATCTGCAAAATGAGGTTAAAGGTAGGAGCTGCCTCAAGAGTTGGTATAAGAAAAAAAAAAAAAAAAAAGAGTTGGTGCAAGGATTCAGTGAAACAGTGAATATATATTGCCTAGCATGATGCCAGGGCTTTCCTGGTGGCCCAGATGGTAAAGAATCTGCTTGCAATGAGAGAGACCTGGTTTCGATCCCGTGGTCAGGAAGATCCCCTGGAGAAGGGAATGGCTATCTGCTCAAGTATTCTTGCCTGGAGAATTCCATGGACAGAGGAGCCTGGTAGGCTTGATGCCTAGCATTTAGGCAGTGCTCCATCAACAAAAGCTATCTTTTTATAGTATAAGGTCTAAATTGGGATTAGGTATGTAGAGATAGGCAGCTAGGGCAATAGTGCCAGCATCAAGTGACACAGTTCACGTAGAGCGAAGTTAACATTTATTTTGCACGTAAGAAAATTTAAAACTCTTCTCCTCCTGCTAGCCTCACTTTGTAATGCTATAACTGGAACAAAGGTAGGGGGGACTTTGGGGAGTTTCCAGACACTTCAGGGACTTTCTGAGCAGTTTGTATGTCAATGTTACAAATATTTAAATCAAGGATTCTGCACAATTGGAGGCCAAGTGGATCCCTTTTAAATGATAGCATTGAGAAAATACCTTACAGAACATGACCTAAACTAATTATACTTGGATGTGAGATTTGAAAGAATCTTTACGGCTTTAATTATAACACCTTATAACCTATACATCTTTGTGAGGTTCACCAAAAAATTCTCACGCACAAAGCCTCATTCCAGTTCAAACTCCACAGGCTAGATAAACAGGCATTACTGCGCCATGTCGTTCTGCTCAGTGTAAAGGAATGTGAGGTCATTAAAAACGTTCCACATGTTTTCCTCTCTTTCTGACTTTAACCCTTCTCTAGCAATCTGCAGTATTTTTGAATCTTTAACTTTCTTCTTTGTCTTTATTACTAAAACCATTTAAAGCCTTCACAATTAGAAGAGATATTTATAGAATTTTCATACAATTCAGTTACTTAGAAGACCATTTCCTTAAAACCTTTTTGTTTCGAGACAGGAGGGGCCACAGAATGGCACAGTGATAAGTTTCATTCACATGAATATACCTATAAAAACTTAATTAAGAAATTTAATTGTGTTCAGCTTTAGAGAGGGGCTTGGTTAGAATATATAGATTCCTTGGGATCTCACAATTCTCTAATTTCTACTTAAGACTGCTTTCCATTTCCCAGGATTTCATTTTGGTAAAGACCAACCAAGTTTTCCTTTGAAAAGGAATATCCTTTGACTCACAAAGGTTGAGCAAAGAAGATGGGCAGAAAAAAGTACATACCGTATAATTCCAAAGTTCAAGTACGGCAGAACTAATCTATGATGTAAAGCAGGAGAGTTACCTTTGGTGGTGAGTGATGGTGGGGGGTGGAGGGGAGCAAAAGTGGGGCTTGTGAGGCTTCTGGGTCTTAGTTGGGATCTGTTTCTTGAGCAGGATACAGAATTCTTGACTGGTGGAAATAAATTAGTGCTCTGGTATTTAAGATGTTCTTTCCCTTCAAATAATGAACATTTAAAATAACACTCTACTTCATACACATTAAAGTTACAATAAGTTGTGGAACTAGGGCACATGTTACTAATTTTCCACCAAAGGGCCACTGGCCAAGGAGAGTGAAAGTAGACCTCCAGGGGTCCAGGGGCACAGGCTCCAAGTGTGAAATGCCTCCAGGTTTCATATTTGGTTCTTAAAATGTTTCATAAAACTTTACATTCTATTTTGTATTAGCTGGGTTTGTTTGACTACAAGGAACAATGTTTTAAATTACTTACTAGTTAAGATTCAAAACATTGTTTCTCGTATTCAAACAAACCCTAATCAAATTTTCAAGTAAAATGAACCCTCTGGGAAGACAGCCTATGTATATGCTATGGGGATCAGAGCCCACCCCCCTGGTTTGAGAAGACTAACAATGTTCTGAACCTTGCCATATGCACTGTCTGGTGGTGGACTGGAGAGAATATCAGACCATGAATGAGAAGACGTGGAGGTGGATTTTAGTCATGATCCTGCCACCGCCAGCTGTGTGATCTTGGGCAAGTCACTTAGCCTCTTGGGGCCTCAACTTCTTCATTTGAAACGGAACAAAATCATGAGTACCCAACAGGTGGCTGTCCTATGGGTTCAAACACAAACTGATGTGCTGCTTTGCCACTGACACTTTTCAAATAAAGCTGGATTCACTTTCTTGATTCTCTAATCGAGAACTTCTGGTAGTGTGAGCTAGAAGAAGAGGCCATCGAGATGTGCTTGCTATGCGGTGTTATATGTGTGTTTTCTTTAAAGTCTCAAACAAAACTCTGTCGCTTTGCCTGTAGCCTGTCCGGAAAAACCGCCTGTCATAAACTTGCTATTTCTTTGTGCCGCTGTTACCTGGTATGTTTAAGCAATGAAACAGCTGCTGCATTTCAATAGACAAAGGCTTACAGTATGTCTGAGGCGAGGCATTTATTGCTGGCTTTAAACTTCTTAAACAATTCCATATGGAGACTTGAGTGGCAGAACACTTAATGTAAACTTTCAAAGGAAACTGCCCACCAAATTCTGAACTTTATGAAAGTTGGCTGAAACATATTCGTTTTCAGAAGGCAGAGTAGCCATTCCCATTTCAGAGAGGAAAGGCCACAGCCTGGCTTTCAATAGTGATAGTTAACAAATAGAGGACCCGGTTTTAGGCATTTATCAGTTCTGCAGGAACAACTGGCTTTTTCATCCACAACCATTTTTAGAAATAGCGGGGTTAAGGAGATGGAATTCAGAATGAGGAGTCAAAGTATTTAGTTTTCTTGTTATGATTTTAAGATTAATTCTTTCACTTGAAGATCTCTTCACTTTAAGTTTAAAAAAAAAAAATCAACACATATGTATGACACAGTACTGGGTATTCAGTGTGTTTCTGTTCCTTGTACTCAAAAGGGTGCTTTTGGAATGAACAAAAAGGGATCAGACGTTCTGTACCATAAGATGTCATGAGAATATATTTTTTTTAAAAGGGATTTGTATTTTTACATATACATAATTATACATATAAATTTATATTATACACACACACATATATAAAACTATATACTTTCATTTTTGTTTTTCAGTCATTAAGTCATGTCCAACTCTTTGCGACCCCATGGACTGTAGAACACCAGGCTCCACTGGGCTCTCCAGGCAAGAATATTGGAGTGGGTTGCCATTTCCTTCTCTAGGGGATCTTCCCAGACCAGGGATTGAACCTGCATTTCCTGCATTGGCATGTAGATTCTTTACCACTCAGCCACCAGGGAAGCTCTATATACTTTTACATATATGGTAAAAATGTGGATAAAATAATATCCAAAGGAAAGCAATCATCCTAGATGTATAAAACTATTTTCTGGTAGATATAAAATATTATATTCAAACAAAGATAGCCATAATGTCATAAGAATCCAGCATTACATAATGTTTTTACTTTCTCCACATTCCTATCAATCTCTACCTCAAGGTTTGACCTTGGAGATCAAGTCTTAATTGAAGTGTTCTTTCTCATGACTCTTATGTGAGGTCTCCTTGAGGACAATTAGCAGAACTTCACTTCAATGGATAATACCTTTAGGTAGGGGTTTTGCCATCTCATAAAGCAAGTGAGTGGTGAGGGGTAAGGGCAATTATCCTCATGTTTCTTTGTGTGTGTGTGTTTCTTGAGAAGGTGAAAGTAGGATAGATCTGCAATCAGTTTTTTTTTCCCCTTTTGACTAATTTATGTCAAGCCACTCCTCACAGCTATAGACAGGAAGTGCTATTTCCTGTGCTGATGATTTAATATAGTGCAGAGCAGAGCAGCGTTTGAACTGATGGCAGCACTAATGACTCTAGGTAAAACAGGGAAAAGATAAATGATTCTTAATCAGGAAAATGTTTAAATAAGCAAGTGCCTGGATTCCACAGCAAAACAACCTGAACTCATTTAAGTGAAGTTAAGAGGGTAATTTGAAAAATACACAGACTATTTGTTTAGTACTTTATATTTTTCAAAATGGCATAGAGTCACATTTATTATGTTCTCTGACAATTCTGGGGGGCAGCTCAGGGTTCCTAGTGTAGTCTTAGAAGTGACTGACTTCAGTCTAGAGGGGCCAAATGATTTGCTTCAGGTCACACAGCAGGCCATTGACTAAGCTTAAGTATATAATTTATAGTTTCCAATACATTTCCAATACATTGCTTACCTGCTGCTGATACTTCAAAGCATTCTGCTCACCTTGTTTGAATAAATGAAATGTGTATGAAAATAAAGTGAGTTAGAAACAAGATTGCTCATGTGACTGGGGTCTTCAAGTCAAGGAACTCATACATCATGAACAACAAACTGTCAAACTTAGAATTTTGAAAGGAATCTTAATATATGGATAATGGTTATTTCAATTCTTTAGTAGGCAGCCATATTAGTTTCTTACAACTATACTTTTCATTGTATTGATACTTCCATATATACTATCTTGGGGAACAAATAACTAATCCAGATACCTTTTTATGATTCATATTTTATATATGGAGGAAATAGACACAAAGGATTGTTTTAGGTTAAATCTAGACAGTGTATTAAAAAGCAGAGATATCACTTTCCAACAAAGGTCTGTATAGTCAAAGCTACTGTTTTTCCAGTAGTCATGTACTGATGTGAGAGCTGGACCATAAAAAGGGTGAGTGCTGAAGAACTGATGCTTTTGAACCGTGGTGCTGGAGAAGACTCTTGAGAGTTCCTTGGATAGCAAGATCAAACCAGTCAATCCTAAAGGATATCAACCCTGAATATTCATTGGAAGGACTGATGCTGAAACAAGCTCCAATACTTTGGCCACCTGATACGAACAGCCGAGTCATTGAAAAAGACTCTGATGATGGGAAAGATTGAGGGCAGAAGGGAAGGGGGCAACAGGGGTTGAGACAGTTGGATGGTATCATCGATTCAACAGACATGAGTAAGCAACCTCAGGGCGAGAGTGAAGGACAGGGAAGCCTGGTGTGCTATAGTCCATGGGGTCACAAAGAGCAGGACATGACTGAGCGACTGAACAACAACAGAGTTTGTAACAGAACCAAGTATAGAATCCAGGTTTCTCCTGAATTCTAGGGTGGGGCTCTTTTGTACTTTACCATCTAATTTTTGTTACAAGCAAATGCTAATAATATATTATTGATTTAAATAAAAATGTGTCCTTAGAAGATAATAAAGAATAAAATTGGTGTTGTATTTTTCAAGAATCAGAAAAGCCTGCTATAAAACACCCCATTATAGCCTATCTTATCTAAAAGATAAGTTCTCAAATAAAGCGGTATTATTTATAGTTTAGCAAAGTAGCGACCAAAAGAACCAAACCAGACCATGTAATTTAAGTATCATTTCCTGACTGCTGTAAAGATAACCATGAAAAGGGAAAGATTCTATGAAATATAGATCAATTACTTTGAGATCCTTGGTTCTATCATCTTACCTTAGAAAAGAAAAAGAAACTCATTTTGTATCCATGGTGATAGGGCAAAAAGCCCTTTGCTAGGTTAAAATAGTATTCTATAATTTTTAGAAGGTGAGAAGAACCATATTACCGTATTCTGTATGAATATGTAGAAAAGAATAGATATCTTTTGCTTTTAATTTCAAAGTCTAGAAGCCAGGGTATCTGGTTTTATTCCTGGCTTTGCAACTAATTTATTCCTTGACTATAGTATTTTTTCTCTGCTTTATCATGAGCAAATTCACACCCTTCTAGAGGAGACAGCCAATAGGAAATACCACTTTACTGTAGCTAGAAGTAATTTATGTTTTCTTTCCTAAGTTCCCTTCCACTCAGTCAATTACCACTTGTAATGGAAAATGATAAGCCTGGGTAATAGGTGTTTTGACCATCCAGAAAATATCACAAAGAAGCTGAAGAGAGTGTGAGCAATTTCCACGCTAGTATGGGATTAGAAGTTAAAAATGAGACAGCTGATAAACACTTACATTATTGATCATAAGGTGCATTATTGTTTTTGGGATTAGGTCTCGGATACATTTGTTGATAATAGACATATAGGAGTCTACAAGGTTGCGAATGGTCTCCACTTGTCTCTCCAACTGTGGGTCCATAGAAAAGTTTTCTGCTTGGCCATTCTCATCATTTTCAGTCTAACAGAAAGGAAAGAAAAACAAGGATTATTTCACATTGATTCAGAAGAAAAAAAAATACCAGACATTATCATATGATTGACTTCTGTTTACTGAATTTGAAGTTGTACTACCAGATGGTAACATCTTTATCTTATCAAACAGCCATTTATTCTGAAAAGAGATCAGAACCACGCAGTTATTATTCTACCTTTAGCCGGCCACAATCAAGGAAAAGCAAAATACTGGGATTCTGAATGAATGTTTAGACAGACAATCAGATAAACAGTGCACCTAACAATGTACCTCTAGAGAACAATGTAATCTTAAGTCATTTTCAAGTTGGCCAAAGAACTGAATCCAAGTATCTGATGCAGATGTAAACCTCTGGGAGGGGTCTCCAGGGATTCTATAGATTAGAAATAACCTTGGTGGTGTTCTGGAACTCCTAGGTCTGCTCTGGAATGGATCAGCACTTGGATCAGTCCAGATTTAAAACTAAATCTCCTAGGCCTGGCCTGGAGCCAAAATAAGAGATACAGGGAATAATGCATTTTTCCATGCACTTGCTGGAATTTGTTCTATAAATTCATGCTTCTGTCATCACTACTAAAGGCTGGCTCCACTGTGAAAAACTTAGAGTTTTAACTTCCAACTTGTTATTCTTTGAATAAAACAGAATACATCCAAACACAAAGCATTTATTTGTGCAACATGAGAGAAGCATCTGTTTTCTATACTCTGCAACTTGAGTTAATTAATTTTGGCTTATCCACCAGAGGCTGGGCTGGGCATCTTCATCATTAAGGGCTGACCTGTTGGCTTGGCATTGAAATCAATTTAGAATAAATGGTCTCCATTTCAAGTCAGGTTGAACCATCTAAGCCCCAGAACATGATACAAATACTGTTAGTGGTCTGGCTGCTTTTTAGCATTTGGAAAGATTTAATTACTAATGCAAAAAAAGAGGGGGATATAATTTATTGCTTCCAATGTGGACATGAAGTAATTTTCTTTGGAAATGTACCTACTTTGATCTGCCAGGTTTTTAATCATCCAATCAGTTCTTGTCAAAGCACTGTGCTGAATTGCTTAAATGGATCTATAAATAAGTGTTAACTTTGGATCAATACGTATGTGTGAAAGGCATATTTGTAGGCCACAAGATCAACAATAACAAAGATAGAAATTAGTTCTAAACATTTATATAGGCTTCTGTTGCTTTTCTAACACCTTACAAATATTAAAATAATATGTGCTAACTCTAAAACACAACAGTTACTTTCCAAACCTGAGTCGAGTCACATACTTCATGATGACAACTGGAGGACATTTCTGAGGCATCTTACTGCTGCTGCAGCAAGAGAGGGGATTAGATGTCAATAATGACAGTTGTTTCCCTATGCCTATACCATTTCTTTTTAAATGGTCTTTGGTCACTGAAAGAAGTAAATCAGGTAGTTCCTTACTTTCATCATTAATTTGTAATATACGCACAATAGGATTTGGGATAAATAGGTAACTAGGGTGATAAAGTGGTAAAGTGATAGAGGGAAGATCAGCAAAGGCAGTGAAACAAACTCCCCAGGGCATTAAAAACTACTGAAGACTGTGTGCCACACTAAGCTTAAATTCTAAGAATCAGTGGTAACTGCAATGTTGTCTTAAGGGCATCGTATTTGAAAGTAAAAATTTAGGTTTAAACTCAGGCTTTATTAGGTACGGTTGTGTGGCCACACCTCACTTATTTAATGTAACTGAAACTCAGCTTCCCCATCTTTAAAATGGGGATAAATGAGATAATACATATGAAGTAACGTAGCTAAGGGCCTTGTGGCTTCTCATTAATGTTAGTTTCTTTCTTTCCTTTCTGAATATTCATGGAATGAGTTAGAGAGCTGCTAGGTTCTCAACACACATTATGAAAATTTAAGCTGAAAAATTTGAGCACAAGACATTTTCAATTCAAATAATATAAAAATAGCAAACTACTATTTTTAAATCTCCATGTTTTCTACAAGCTAGTCTCTTTCCCTGGAATCCCCTCCTTCCATCTGTGAAGACCTTTTATCTTTTAAAAGTCAGCTTCACCATCACCTCTTCTAGACAAACTCCCAGTGGCCCTCAGACCCACCGTCACTCCCTGCACAGTACTTCATCTGTGTCTTGTACTACCATCTATGATTTATATTCAGCCTAGGTATGCTTCTCCCACTATTAGACTCCAGGGTCTTGTTTAATTCTCCCTTCTCATCAGCTAGCACAAAGCTTGATGTACCAGAGAAAGAGAAGGAGGAGGAGTTGATACTAAAAAGGCTTTGCCTAAATCAAGGAGGCTGCCTCAGTACATTTTAGGATCTCTAAGAGTGCCTATTTGTTACAAAATTGGAGATGAGAGAAATCCCAAGTTGATGAATTAGGATCCACTACTACTTAATCATAGTGAAAGTGAAAGTAGTAGTTGCTGCGTCCCCTCTGACTCTTTGCGAACCCATGGACTGTAGCCCACCAGGCTCCTCCGCCCATGGGATTCTCTAGGCAAGAATACTGGATTAGGTTGTCATTCCTTTCTCCAGGGGATCTTCCTGACCCAGGGATCAAACCCAGGTCTCCTGCATTGCAGACAGATTCTTTACCATCTGAGTCACCAGGGAAGCCCTGATTATAGTGAGGATGATAAAATGACGATGAAATCCTGTATGTATCAAGTGAAAATACATGACCTACAGCTTTCTGAGGAAAACACCTTTTACGTAAAGCAATATATATCTCCATAATAGATAAAATGCATTTTATTTCGTCTCTCTGACCTGAAACATACTGGGATTTTGCTGTCGTATTTAACAAAAGGGGATGATGGCATTTTAGCATCAACATACTTTCTCTGCCAGGAACATGTTTGAGCACTTTCTGTGTTCTAGGTACTGTGCTAAACACTTTACGTAGATGATCCACACCACAGCCTTAGGAGGTGGGTACCTGTTATCATCAACCTAAGAGCGTGCTGAGGCTCTGAGAGCTGAAATGTTCAACAAATATAAGGTGAATATAATGTGAGGGGCTACGATGGTAGCTCAGCTGATAAAGAATCTGCCTGCAATGCAGGAGACCCCAGTTCGATTCCCGGGTCAGGAAGATCCCCTGGAGAAGGGATAGGCTAGCCACTCCAGTATTCTTGGGCTTCCCTGGTGGCTCAGTCGGTAAAGAATCCACCTGCAATGTGGGAGACCTGGGTTTGATCCTTGGATACAATGTGAAGCCAATTTCTATTTTTTTTTAGGTATAAAAAAAAATAAGAACTATTATGAAAAGGGGAAAAACCCATAATTTGTCAAATCAGTTTCACAGATAAAATAATAAATGTAAAAAGAGTTTCTAGGAAAAGATGACATTTAAATACTTATATTTGTAAAAATAAAAAATATGATTGAGCCAAAAGAGAAAACCGGAATAAACAGTATTAATTAAAAGAACCTCTAGGAAAATGAAACACCAGGAAAATTATACCACCATTTCTATTTTCATATAGAAACACTAAATTTTCCCACTTTACCCTATACTTAACTTCTAGCCTTGCTTTAATTTCTGCATATCAAAATATGCAAAAGACATTGACTTTCACTTTTTGAAACCAGATGAAAGTAATAAGCAAAAAATTGGACTGAATAGAGAACACTGAACAGTTCAATTCTCAACATTAAAAAAAAGAAGAAACATTTCAGAATAACTAGTAAAATAATTAGAAATTCTCTTTAGGTTTTAGAAATCCTAGTAGATGTGTAGTTACATGTAAATCTTAACTACTCTGATAAGACCATGGGCATGATGGGGAGTCATAGAATTCAAGTTATGATTTTAGAAAGAGAGGAGTAATTGTCCCTTCTAATATGTCTAAGATGAATGGGGGAAATGTACATATGTAGAATTTTTTCTTTTAACCGAGTAACTACAGAGAGCAAATGCTCCCTTAAGCAAATTCTCTATGATTCTCTTTTCTGTATGAATACTGTGTATGACTGTGTATTTTTTCTTTGTTTAAATTATAGGATTGCGATAGGATTCTTTGCAGTCTAAGCACTGAAGTGACAGCTGTTTATCATTATCCTCATCAAGGGAATGTAAAATAAAAATAGTAATTTGTCTCTGATCTTTGAGGCAAAAAAAGAATGGTCTGCAAACATTTAACCTTTTATGTGCAGGTTCATTGATGCTGTTTACAAAATGTGAATAATATTGTGAAAACCAGCTTTCCTTTTGAAAAATAACAATGGACAGGCCTTCCTATTGTAATTTTTTTTCTAAATAGCTTTTGAGAAATCTAATGCAATTTAAATAATCAAAAATAACAACTTAGAATTGCTTGTAAAAATTAATATTATTTACACAGTATTCAAGAAATAGGCTGCTGTATAAAATTTTAATTTAAATGCTTTTTCCTAAAAACTTGAATGGAGAAGGGAATGGCAATCCACTCCAGTATTCTTGCCTGGGGAATTCCATAGACAGAGAAACCTGGCGGGTTACAGTTCATGGGGTCGCAAAGAGTCGGACACGACTGAGCTACTAACACACAAAGACCTGAAACTTCAACAGGTCAAAGAATGAAGGAGCCAGATCAGAAATAATTCCTGCCATACCTCAAAGCATCCACTACAGAAAAACTCTGGGCTTTACCAAGATGTCTATTTTTCATGTTTTGTCTTTGTCTCCTTCCTTTCCTTAAAGCTCTTACTTATGTCATAAGCTTCTTTGAGGATCCTGAAACCATCTGAATAAGGCTGGTGACTGCACTCTTTGGGGGCTTCCCAGGTGGCGCTAATGGTAAAGAACTCACCTGCCAATGCAGGAGACATAGAGATGTGGGTTCAATCCCTGGGTTGGACAGATCCCCTGGAGGCAGGCATAGCAACCCACTCCAGTATTCTTGCCTGGAGAATCTCCATGACAGAGGAGCCTGATGGACTACAATCCATAGAACCTCAAAGAGTTGGACATGAGTGAAGCGACTTAGCATACATGCACAGAACTGCACTCTTTAAAAGTGAAATAACAGAGATACAAAGTGTCCCGTCAGGAATATACACATAAACATACTACAGAGCTCAAGGGGGCTTTGCTGTGTCTCTTCTCACCAGTGGAGAACTTGGGGAGATAACCTCCAGATTTACACAACTGATTTTTTTCACATAACCAGCATCTTATTATTGTTATACAGTTCTCCACTACTGTAAACAAAGGGTGTGTGTGTGTTAGTTGCTCAGTCGTGTCTGACTCTTTGTGACCCCATGGACTGTAGCTCACCAGGCTCCTCTGTCCATGGGATTCTCCAGGCAAGAATACTGGAGTGGGTTGCCATTTCCTTTCAAACAAAGGGTAAAAAATATAATTTAACTTTTCTTAGTGAAGCAGGTCATCATTATGAAAATATGTTGCCATGGTAATGCTGCTTTGAATCTTCCAGCTCCACCTTATGGAGATTGTCTCAGTAAAAACCTTTCCCCACTCCCATTCACTTCTAATTTGCAGAGGCCAGAAAGGGAGGCAACCAAACTTTTAAAAAAAGACTGTGGGAGAAACATGCTTCAGGAAGTCTTTGAGGATAGTCGAGGCTGTGGTCTGTTATTTTGGGACGGGTATTTCACTATAAAGTCAATACAAATGTTTACGTAGTGCCTAATGTGGTCTGTGAGAGACATAAATGAAGCCTAAAACCACACACCTTGCTTGTAGCAGGGTAACACAGTGTCAGATGAATTAGTGAGTCAAAGGTGAGCTCAAGCACGGTGGGCTTCTGGGGAGTCTTTACTGATAGCAGCATTCGAGATGGACCTTCAGAGTTGGGTAAGATTTCAAAGGCAGGCCGAGAGAACATGCTCATTACTTTCCCCTAGTACTTAGCACAGGGCCCTAGTACTTACTTAGCACAGGGCCCTACATTTAACAGGAGCTTCGTAAATATTGTGGAATAAATGACGGAAAAAACTAACCAACCCAGGCCATTTCCTGAGGGATTGGATTTCTGTTTCTGAAGGAACCTGAGCGACTGAGCTTCAGATAACTGGGGTATTGTTATACAGCATGATCTCTTAGATTCCTACAAATGAGTTCAGCCTCTTATTTGCCTGGAAAGGGTAAACAGCTATCTGCATTGAGAATTGTATTTCAATTGATATAAAGATTTTAACAGTCTGAAGATGTCTACAGATGTGAGCGGTATTTGTAGTCAGAACACTGGGAAGCAAAGGGGCATTAATTTGCACCTCCATTCTGTAAGAAATAGCCCTATTACAGGAGAAAACACTGAGCCTCACCTGATCCAGGGTACACAGGGGATAACCACTATGTTAGCAGGCAGGACCCAACTTTTTCTGATTCTGTTATTTTCCTTCCTTGACTCTTCTCCTTTACCTACTGTTAATTTTTTAGTCTCTCTATAGCTTTGTATCTCTTCATCTTATATAACATCATGATAAACATTATAAAACTATGTAAGATTAATATGAAATTAAACAGACATTGAGAAAACCTTTAGGGTTTTAAAGATAATTATTTGATTAACAACAACAACAAACCTATCTTAATTCTGATGTAGCTATATATCTTTTTTTTTTTTTTAACTCTCATTTAGCTCAACAGCTGCCTAACAGTATATTTCTGTCCAGTGCCCTGTATGTCTGAAAGTGAAAGTGAAAGTCACTCAGTCCTGTCTGACTCATGGGGTCATGGACTGTATAGTCCATGGAATTCTCCAGGCCAGGATACTGGAGTGGGTAGCCTTTCCCTTCTCCAGGGGATCTTCCCAACCCAGGGATCAAACCCAGGTCTCCCGTATTGCAGGCATCAGGATTCTTTACCAGCTGAGCCACCAGGGAAGCCCAAGAATACTGAAGTGGGTGCAAGTGAAAGTTGCTTAGTCATGTCTGACTCTTTGCGACCCCATGGACTATACAGTCCATGAAACTCTCCAGACCAGAACACTGGAGTGGGTAGCCATTCCCTTGTCCAGGGGATCTTCCCAACCCAGGGATCAAACCTAGGTCTCCCACATTGCAGGCAGATTCTTTACTAGCTGAGCTACCAGGGAAGCCCATGAGGATTCTTAAAGAAATCTAAAAATTTACAAGCTCTGTGTTGAGGTACTCCTAGAAGTTATAATAATTCCAATCTAGGTTTTAATCTAAAGGCCTGTATTACTTTATATAACAGATAAGTTTATAAATATGAAAAATACAGATATATAAAATATATTACATATATAAATACATCAAATATTACTAAACAGTATTACTAAGAATTCTTTCTACAATTGGTAATATTTAGTTTTGGAAAATTTCAATCTTTATATACCAAGTTTACTTGCCATGAATAGCAACCTTTCATCCAAACAATAAACAGTCTAAACAGAACAATTTAAAAGGTTTCTTCAAAGATAACCATTCCCCTCACCATCATTTTTGGTTTTAGATTATTTTAGTAATTTCAAAAGGGACAAAGTTATTTTTCAATATTAAGTATTAGGATTAACTAACAATATTAACTGTTTAAAATTTAACTTTGTCATAAATAAAACCCTTTTACTAAAAGAACTGAAATGACAATCAACTGATACAAATTTCCTTTTTGATTAAAAAGTAATTACATATTTTTGGAATAGCAGAACAAGAACTAGAATATTTCCAAAGAGAAAAACCACCAGAACACAGGAACAGATAAAATAAAGGTAAACATAAAAACAATCTGTGAGGATTAATTTTGTTTGACAACTTCGCTGGACCATGGACTAGAATACCGATATTTGATACAAACGTTCTGAATATTTCTATGAAAGTGTTTTTGGATGAGATTAACATCTAAATTGGTGGACTTTCACTAAAGGAGATTGTCCTCTGTGATATGGGTGGGCCTTATCTAATCAGTTGAAGGCTTGAATAGGACAAAAAGACTGGCCTCCCTCAGCAGAGAATTCTCCAGCAGACTCTCTTTAGACTTCATCTGAAACACTGGCTCTTGTTTCTTCTACAACAGACTGCCTTCAGACTCAAATTGGATCACTGACTCATATAGAGAGACATATCGATATGTATAAAACATGCACATCCTATTGGTTCTGTTTTTCTGGAGAATGCTAATACACAGTCTCACTATAGATTATAAAACAGTATGTGATTCAGTGTTACATTGCTTAGTGAAATTAATAGGTGCTGTAGGAATTCAGAGAAGCAGAAGGTCAAGGAGGCTGTGATGGCAAATTACAATGGTCCCACTCAAATGATTTAACTGTACTTCTTAGCATTCTCTAAGTGAGAGGGAAATGAGTTAAAAAATAATCCATCTTCATCCTCTCTATTCTATCACAAGGTCGTGCCATCCCTCCTCTGTTGATAGACCAAATATGAATGTGGGAAGTCTCCTCTCCCCCACTCTCAGTTCTGGTGGTTAGATGGGACTGCATGGATCAGGCCAAGTACCCTGTCACCAATCTACCTATCTGGCCTGGCCTCTGTGATGACAGACAGCAATGTGACCAAGAAAAGCCAATCACTGCACATCTGTTAGAACTGTTAGAAGGAGAAGCTCCCTCTCAGTTAGGATGAGAGCTTCTTAAGATGTAAGCCTGAGGGCTAGCCTGCGTCAGAGTGAAGAGGGCTCAAACCTGCCAGCGAATGAAGTCAACACGGAGAACTGTATAGATGAAACATGGAGAGAGGCAGATATTTAAAGACATTATTGGAATGTCTGGATCTGGCTCTGACAGCTCTGTCTACCTCTGGACTGTGCAGTCATACCAGGCAGTAAAGGGTTTTGTTAGTTTTAAAAAGTTAAGTACACTTGAATTTAATTTGTTACCTATGTCCTAAAGAATCCAAGTGAAGAAAACATCCAGAGATAGTCATGATGTCCTCTCAGCCTAAAGTCTTTTTCTTCCACCTCCACATACTCATCCTTCAAGGTTTAGTGCAAATGCAACACATCTTTGAATGCTGCCTCTAAAACACAACACCCTCTGAACATTCAGTTTAGACGTTTGATCCTTTGTCTTATATCTTAGTTAGGTATGTAAATGTTGACTTCCCTAACCAAAATGAAAGTTTCTTGAAGGTAAGGATCATAATAGTTGATGGCAAATATGCAGTTAATCTCAACAAAAAGGTAAATGTTATAGGGCTAAAATGATGCTAAGAAAATTCTTAGAGGACACCATTACTACACTGATGCATTCTTATTACATTAGTACACATACTAGTTAGTGGGCTATATTTTTTCTTTTTTTCTTCAACCAAATTGGTAGACTAACTTCTACCATACAAAAATGTTTCTACGTTGAAAGTTATGATGAGAAAAAAATCTCACTAAATGACAATAAAATGTCAGGGAGTATTCAAACTGCTTTACATATACTAACCCATTTAATCCTACAGCAACCTTATGAAGTAGATACCATTATTTATTATGGTTACTATTTGAATTTTACAGTTGAAGAGTCTGAAAAGCAAACTCGTTTAAAGTCACTTAGTTAATAAGTGGTAGGGTGGGAATTCGATACAGGTATTTTGATTACAGGATGTACCCTCTTAACTGTTACATACTATGAGCTCTTCTCCATTCTTGACTAGGGTGGGGTTGATGCTCACCCCACCAGCAAAAGTGATATGAAAACACCTTGAAACAAAACATATGCTTCCAAATGCTGCTAGGATAGTCCGGTGAGAAATGCCTTGTAGACATAAAACAATTCTTCATGATGATCATGATGAAGGCTCTTCTTTGATTCAGAGTGATGCTTTTGCTGCTGCTAATTTTCTAAGATCACTATCATCACAAATGTTTCATACTCAAGTAACCAAACGTTATGATCACAAGAAAAATCCTAGTGGTATCATTTATAAGAAAATACCTGAAGACTAGGAACAAAAATGACCATTTCACAAGAGTAATTTATGCTTTGGGAATTCTATTATTCTCATCTAAAAATGCATAACTGCAGGGAAATTTCAAATTATTACTTCTATCATACAATTTGTTTAACAGATACTCTCATTAGAATCAGGGTATTAAGGGGTTATAAGGTCTATGCAATGAACACTGGGTCTCACACAGATTAGATGATGGACAAAAATATGAAAGAAAAAAAATAACTATTATAAAACAGAATTTGTTTGTTGTTCAGTCTTTCAAAAATGTTTACGTGGATGACTACTGATGCATTATAGTAAAGTTATTTAAGTCCTAGGGAGATCAGGGGCGATAAAATTCAAGTATTATGAAAACAGCATGGGAGGTCATAAGAGACTAACTATATAGTAAAATAACAGCATGGTACACAGTGGCTTTAATTTAGTTCTCTCTTATCTTAAAAGTTCAGTGTAAATAGAGTACTTGCTTTACATGCAAAAATATGTAAAAATAAACATAAAAGAATGCAATGGATTAGAAACACACAATGGTAAAATTCTTTAGGTAGAATCATTATGTCTTTCAAGAATATTGGAAAAAAAAAAACGAAGCCTTTAAAGAAGCACCTATAGTCAAGAGTTTTACATTTCTTCAAGGTCCACTGAACAGTGTAGCTGATAAAGTTGTCAATGGGATTCTACTGCAGAATTCTCAAAGGTCTCAAGACAACATTTTCAGCCATGGCACCCCACTCCAGTACTCTTGCCTGGAAAATCCCATGGACGGAGGAGCCTGGTAGGCTGCAGTCCATGGGGTCGCTAAGAGTCGGACACGACTGAGCAACTTCACTTTCACTTTTCACTTTCATGCAATGGAGAGGGAAATGCAACCCACTCCAGTGTTCTTGCCTGGAGAATCCCAGGGACGGGGGAGCCTGGTGGGCTGCCGTCTATGGGGTCGCACAGAGTCGGACACGACTGAAGTGACTTAGCATTAGCATACAGATGGTTTAGTGAATACACCTTGCCAACATCCTAGGGTCCCCAACAGCCTTACCAGATGATCCAGATAAAATATCTAAAAGATGCTTTAGGAAATTTAGATTATTTTCTGTTAATATGATTACCCACACCAATATTCTAACCTGGAGAATTCCATGGACTGTATAGTCCATGGGGTTGCAAAGAGCTGGACATGACTGAGTGACTTTCACTTTCATTTTTCATGTACCATCTCACTGCTCTTGCTCATTAACAATACCTCAGTTAAACTAAGTACTAAAAGTGAAATTAAATTGAAACTGAGAAATTTATTCAGAATTAAGACTTATTCTTACTCCTCCAACAGGTGATGGATACAGTGTCTTAACAATCCAAAGAAATAAAATATGTCATCCTATAGAGATAAAATGCAAGCCACATTTCTGTAGCCACATTAAAAGACACTATGACCAAGTGGGCTTTATCCCAGGGATGCAAGGATTCTTCAATATCTGCAAATCAATCAATGAAATACACCACATTAACAAATTGAAAAATAAAAACCATATGATTATCTCAATAGATGCAGAGAAAGCCTTTGACAAAATTCAACATCCATTTATGATAAAAACTCTCCAGAGAGCAGGAATAGAAGGAACATACCTCAACATAATAAAAGCTATATATGACAAACCCACAGCAAACATTATCCTCAATGGCGAAAAATTGAAAGCATTTCCTCTAAAGTCAGGAACAAGACAAGGGTGCCCACTTTCACCATTACTATTCAACATAGTTTTGGAAGTTTTGGCCACAGCAATCAGAGCAGAAAGAGAAATAAAAGGAATCCAAATTGGAAAAGAAGAAGTAAAACTCTCGCTGTTTGCAGATGACATGGTCCTCTACATAGAAAACCCTAAAATTACCTAGAAAATTACTAGAGCTAATCAATGAATATAGTAAAGTTGTAGGATATAAAATCAACACACAGAAATCCCTTGCATTCCTATACACTAATAATGAGAAAACAGAAAGAGAAATTAAGGAAACAATTCCATTCACCATTGCAACGGAAAGAAAAAAATACTTAGGAATATATCTACCTAAAGAAACTAAAGACCTATATATAGAAAACTATAAAACACTGGTGAAAGAAATCAAAGAGGACACTAATAGATGGAGAAATATACCATGTTCATGGATCAGAAGAATCAATATAGTGAAAATGAGTATACTACCCAAAGCAATCTATAGATTCAATGCAATCCCTATCAAGCTACCAACGATATTCTTCACAGAGCTAGAACAAATAATTTCACAATTTGTATGGAAATACAAAAAACCTCGAATAGCCAAAGCTATCTTGAGAAAGAAAAATGGAACTGGAGGAATCAACCTACCTGACTTCAGGCTCTACTACAAAGCCACAGTCATCAAGACAGTATGGTACTGGCACAAAGACAGAAATATAGATCAATGGAAAAAAACAGAAAGCCCAGAGATAAATCCACGCACATATGGATACCTTATCTTTGACAAAGGAGGCAAGAATATACAATGGATTAAAAACCATCTCTTTAACAAGTGGTGCTGGGAAAACTGGTCAACCACTTGTAAAAGAATGAAACTAGAGCAGTTTCTAACACCATACACAAAAATAAACTCAAAATGGATTAAAGATCTAAACGTAAGACCAGAAACTATAAAACTCCTAGAGGAGAACATAGGCAAAACACTCTCCGACATACATCACAGCAGGATCCTCTATGACCCACCTCCCAGAATATTGGAAATAAAAGCAAAAATAAACAAATGGGACGTAATTAAACTTAAAACCTTCTGCACAACAAAGGAAACTATAAGCAAGGTGAAAAGACAGCCTTCAGAATGGGAGAAAATAATAGCAAATGAAGCAACTGACAAACAACTAATCTCAAAAATATACAAGCAACTCCTACAGCTCAATTCCAGAAAAATAAATGACCCAATCAAAAAATGGGCCAAAGATCTAAATAGACATTTCTCCAAAGAAGACATACAGATGGCTAACAAACACATGAAAAGATGCTCAACATCACTCATTATCAGAGAAATGCAAATCAAAACCACTATGAGGTACCATTTCACGCCAGTCAGAATGGCTGCCATCCAAAAGTCTACAAGCAATAAATGCTGGAAAGGGTGTGGAGAAAAGGGAACCCTCTTACACTGTTGGTGGGAATGCAAACTAGTACAGCCACTATGGAGAACAGTGTGGAGAGTCCTTAAAAAACTGGAAATAGAACTGCCTTATGATCCAGCAATCCCACTGCTGGGCATACACACCAAGGAAACCAGAATTGAAAGAGACACGTGTACCCCAATGTTCATCGCAGCACTGTTTATAATAGCCAGGACATGGAAGCAACCTAGATGCCCATCAGCAGATGAATGGATAAAGAAAGCTGTGGTACATATACACAATGGAGTATTACTCAGCCATTAAAAAGAATACATTTGAATCAGTTCTAATGAGGTGGATGAAACTGGAGCCTATTATACAGAGTGAAGTAAGCCAGAAAGAAAAACACCAATACAGTATACTAACGCATATATATGGAATTTAGAAAGATGGTAACAATAAGCCTGTATACGAGACAGCAAAAGAGACACTGATGTATAGAACAGTCTTTTGGACTCTGTGGGAGAGGGAGAGGGTGGGATGATTTGGGAGAATGGCATTGAAATATGTATAATATCATATATGAAACGAGTCGCCAGTCCAGGTTCGATGCATGATACTGGATGCTTGGGGCTGGTGCACTGGGATGACCCAGAGGGATGGTATGGGGAGGGAGGAGGGAGGAAGGAGGAGGGTTTAGGATGGGGAACACATGTATACTTGTGGTGGATTCATTTTGATATTTGGCAAAACCAATACAATATTGTAAAGTTTAAAAATAAAATAAAATTAAAAAAAAATAGAACTTCTATATGGCAAAAAAAAAAAAAAAGACACTAAAGCAAAACAAGTGAAGTGCATTTGAATAATGCTTTAATGAAATATATCCAAAATATTATCTTTTGACATATATTTATAGGCTAAGTTGTATCTGCCCCAAATTCCTTTGTCGAAGTCCTAACTCTCAAAACTGTATACAGAATGCGACTGCATTTGGAGAAAGCATCTTTAAAAAGACACTTAGGTTAAAATGAGACTTTCTAGGGCATGCCTTAAACTGATGTGACTGGTGTTCCTGTAAGGAGAGAAAATGAGGACATGGGCACACACAGAAGGAAGACCAGGTGATAACAGAGAGAAGATGGCTATCTATCTACAAGCCAGCAAGAAAGGCCTCAGATGGAACCAAGCCTGCTGACACACTGAACTCAGATTTCTATCTTCCAGAATTGTGAGAAAATAAATGTTTGTTGTTTAAGTCACCCGGTATCTGGCACTTTGCTATGGCAGCTCCAGCAAACTAGCACAGCACAAAAACATCATTAGATAGTTTACTTTCTTTCCTTTTTTTTTTTTTTTGTATGAAGTCTTCAAAATCCAGTATGTATTTTACTCTTAGAGCATATTTCAATTTGGACTAGCCGCAGTTCAAGTGTTCAGTAACAATGGTGGTTACCTCACTGGACCGTGTAGACAGTGTGTTGTTATTGCTGTTAGTCACTAAGTTGTGTCCAACTTTTAATTTCTAAAAGATTAGGACTCCTTTTCAAAAACCATAACCATAGTACCATTGTCACCCCAAAATATTTCATAAGAATTGCTTAACATCAGTGACTACTTAAAAATATTTTTACTGGGGAAATTTTAAAAACATATAAGTAGAGAGAGTAGAGAGAATAATATAAATTAACCTGGGGGTACTCATTATTCAGCTTCAATAATTTACCACATGGGTATCCTTGTTTTCTCTCTCTTCCTCAGCTATTTTGAGGCAAACTCCAACATCATATAATTTTATCTGTATATATTTCAGTATGTATTCCGAAAAGAAAAGGACCCTTAACCAACATAACCAGTACTATTATTACTTCTAAAAATATTAATAATTTCTCAACATTATAAATATTCAGTGTTCAATGACATTTCCCCAACCGTCTTTGAAAAAATCTTTTTTCACTTTATGTGCTTGAATTGGAATCCTATAAGTCTATATACTGTGATTGGTGGATATGTCTCTTAGCTTCATCTCAATCTATAGACTTCTCTCTCTCTCGCTCTAGTTCCTTTGTTATCTGTTGTTGTCTTTTTAAAAAAAATATAGGGACATCTGTCCTGTGGTTTCCATCCCACTCCCCAATCTGAATTTGGTAGACCAAATTCACCTGGATGTCATCTTTTTGGGATATGGACCATTTTTAAAGTATTCATTGAATCTAGTACAATATTGCTTCTGTTTTATGTTTTGGTTTTTTGAACATAAGGCATGTGGGATCTTAGCTCCCTAACCAGAGACTGAACCCACATCCCCTGTGTTGGAAGGCCAAGTCTTAACCACTGGATCACCAGGGAAGTCCCATCTTGATATCATTTAATGAGTTATTACAACCCCTGTATTTCATATAATTTAATATTTAGATTTAGAGGCTCTATGACTACCTTTTAACTGACTCTTTTTGAGTCAGAAAGAGACATCTACATCAAAACTGATATGCAGATTAGATACTAATGTTGTAGAGTGGAAAATGATCCCTTTTGTATACAGTGTAAAGACTGTTTCCTATTGTCCTTGCAGAGTCTTTCTTTGGTCTAGACCAGTTTATTGAAGGATAGATAATTACAACAATTAATTCATACTACATATTAAGCATAGAACATAGGATAAGAAATCTGCTAGATGCCCTGGCAGGTTGAAGGGAATAACACAACACAAGTTGTGCTCCTGAGAAGTCTACCATCTATTTGGGAAGGAGCTGATTAAAAGGCAGGGAACAATGTGTCATACTAACAGCATGTAAAAAGAGCTAAGCTGTATGGTAAAAAGCCTCTAAGGATAACTGGCTTTTGAAGAGAGGAGAGATTCCTGGAGTTTTCAGGAGCCAGATAAGTCTCTAGAAAGAAAGTATGTGAGACGTCACCTGGTTGTACTATGGTGTGCAGACATCAAGAAGGTAGGCAGGCAAGGGGAACAAAGGAAAGAGGTGGAAATTAGCTTGATGTGTTTGGGGAAATATTGGAGGGGTCATAGGGACAAACACATTGAGTGGAAGGAGAGCGGCTGAATTGTGAAATGAGTGGTCTGACTGTGGAAAACTAGAGTTAGACTAAAGAGATGAGATGTGATGTGGTGGGCATGCAATGTCACCAGAAAGAATGTGATCAAATGGTGCTTTAGGAAGATTATTATGGCAGCTGTTCGTAAGATGAATGAATTTAAGGAGGGTGAGACTGGAAATGGAGAGACCAATTATTGTCTATGGTAGTAGTATATATGAGGTAATGAAAGCCTGGATCAAATGAGTAGCTATAAAAATAGAGTAAGAGTGGCTCTTAAAGACATCCTTAAGAAAGGATACAAAATTGACTGAGATAAGTGTAAAATATCATAGTCAAATTTCCAGCATAGAAGACTAAAATGATGACTTCATTGACTGAGGTAAGTAATCTGAGGCAGGAAAACTGATTTTCATTGAGCAAATGAATTTATTTTTGAGCAAATTATGTTTGAGTAGATGCAAAAGATATATATGTGGATAACTTGAATCAGAGAATGAGTGTCCAGGTGAGAAGTCACAGCAGAAAATGTAGATTTAGAAATTTCTCATGCAGAGGTAGAAACTGGAACCATAAGAACAGAAAGCATGTTAAAGTCTGTGTGTGCACAGAGAAATCCAGATTTACCTTTGTGTTTAGCAACGTGCCTGGCCTCGTGCATGTGCTCAATAAATGGTCTTAGAGTGAAAGAATGAATGAAGAAATGAAACAGGTAAGGGATGGAGAAAAGTATTTTAGGATATCCACAGTTAAGAAGGGGAAGAAGTACTAGCAAAGACCACCAAGGTGTGGAAGAAGGGGGAGAATTTCAAAGAACAAACATCCTCCCAGCTACTTTAGATAAGAATACTTTCAAGATGCTGTTACTAGTAATGCCAGCTATTGCTAAGAGGCTAAACAGAATGAAGACTGGCCAACGATCTTTTGTCCGAATTATATGAGAATCCATAACAGAGCCTTTCTGCAGGGGTGAGGAGGGAGGCGGGGGATGAGGAAAGTGGGAGGAGTCTGGAAGCTAGAATAGGAGGGTAAGGTGAGGACCATGCAAAGGGGAGTAAAATAAAGTATAAATCATGCTCTGAGAGCTTGGCAGAGGAATCAAGGAAATGGTATGGTACATATCAAGACAATCAGGGTCAAAATGATTTCTTGTAGGAAAGGGAAGACATATGTATATATAAAGTTTAAAAAAAAGGCCAAAAATACCTGCGAAGGTAGTTGTGCATATTAAATTTTAGATGATGTTAAAATGAACAAGATTCAGGATATTGGTAAAGGTGAAATATTTAGAAAGATTAAACATTTTGAAAGAAATACTTAGAAAGAATATGGCACCTTCTGTGCCATATTCCAGCTATATCCAGCTGTTCACTATTTCCAGATCAAATCATACACATTACAACCTGGTACCTTTGGCCACTCTGTCCTCTTGAATTTGAAGTGCTTTCTGCCTAATACATGATTGCTAAAATCCTTGCACTATTCGAGACCTGGCCCAAATGTCACCATCTATGTGATAACCTTCCCTTGGCCATCAGAATTGATCTCTCTATCCTAAATACTTATCACCTATTTAAATTTCTTCATGTTAAGAATTTACATCTCTCCTATGAATTCTTGTTAATTGCTTTCTAGTAGGTCTTTTAAACTGTAGTGTAATTCATTGCACATGGTTGGTACTCCACAGTGTTTAATAAATGCAAGTGGAATTTTTCTTCCTGAAGACTGAAGGGAAGGGTAAGAAGACAACAGAGGAAGGATGAAATAATGGCATCGGGCAGCTTCCTCTGGTTGGCCTCAATGTTCTCCTAAAGAAAAAGGACCCATGCCTGCCTAGAGGGAAAGTGAGCAACTGATGTGAAGAAAGATCTTATTTGGAGCAGGTACCATGTCAGTCAACAAAAAGATGAGTAAAAGGAGGTGAAGGCCCTTCAAGTGTTGGGTATCATAAAGTTGTAAGGGGCCATTTATATATATATTTGATATGACCATATTTAAAGTCTTTCTTGAATTTACAATATTGCTTCTCTTGTATATTTTGGGTTTTTGGCCATGGGGCCTATGGAATTTTAGCTCCCCAACCAGGGATCGAACCCATATCTCCTGATTGGAAGGTGAAGTCTTAACTACTAGACCACCAGGCAAGTCCCCAGCAAGGGACCACATTTTTGCAGCAAGTTCTCTTTTCCTGGGAGTTCACAGTTGAAAGCAGACAGCATAAAGATCCAGCATTGTTGACTGGTACAGTGAGCTCCGCCAAAATCATTAATGAATATCTAACATGGGAGGGTGGCAGGGGAGTTGAGGGGGTGGAAAGGTGGGGGTAAGGCAGACTGATGCCTCAGGTGGCACTGAGATGATGAGCAAGGGGTTCAGGGGGAGGAGAAATTCTATAACAACCTGCCAGTCCAGGCTCTCAATCTGGCTGCTGAAAACAGCCTGGGATGATTTTGAAGAATATCCATGACTGGGCCCCACCCACTGAGACTGACTTACTTGGTCTGGGATGAGGCCTGGAGCATCTGTGATTTTTTTCAGTGTCCTTGGTTGAGAACCCCTGCAGATACAGATCTGGGAAAAGTCAAAGGGGTGAGGGGATCAAAGATTCTACCAAGGATAGAGTATAGGATGAAGTAAGAAAGCTATTTACGGTCTGAAGCCTGAAAAGTCCCAGGAAAAAGAAAGGTCTAACTTTACATAAAAGAAAGTATCGATGTTTTAAGATCCAAATGTGATCTCAGCTAGTTTCCACTGGACAGACGTCACCATTCCCTAACTGACAGTCATAATTGGCACTGTGGTAGGCAGATGGTTGAACGGTAAAGGAACAGTTACCAAAAAAAAAATGTTATTTCAAAAAGAAAGTTGCCTATTTAAGAATCGGTCTGCAGGGTCTTTCTGAACCTCTGTGAAACCAGAGAGAGACAAGTGCTGAGAGGACACCCATCAGGGGCCAGACCCAAGGTCAGTCGACTCAACAGATCTCAAGAGACCTCCTGTGGGAGGGCTTGGAGCAACTCTCTGTCTTCAGTTGTAAAAATCAGGCAGAGTTCTGGTTTTCTCAGTAGCCATTTGTGGCTCTCATTCATAAATTTGGCTAAGAGGTTTTTGAATTCATTTACATTTCCTGCCAGCACCACCTTTGGGAACTAATGAGTTCCATAAGTTTCTAACTCCGATGTGAAGTAGATTTCCTTTCATTTACCCTAAACTTATTTTACTCTGTTTTAAAGAGTGCCCTCCTTGTTCTAAAAAGAAAAAGTAAACAAGATTATAAGATGAGGACAGATTGGCTGAAGTAAGCAGGGTAGAAAAAGAGCTAGGTGTTACAAGGAACCGCAGACTATCTTAAATCCGTAGTATAGTTTTAAAAGGCAAACATGGCTGGAATGCGTGACCGAGAGGGGAGCTGCCTGTGACAAACAACAATGTCTCCATTGTTTCCAGGACTGTTAGACCCTTCCAGGGGTTCTGCAGCCTGCTCAAATGAAAGGGAGAACTTGAATGTCTAGCAGACCTCAATAAAACTGATTTAAACACAGAAAGTGAACTTGGAAGAAAAATTAAACAAATTTGGATGGTCTTAGGTTAGAGGAAAAAAAGTCATTCTATACAAAAACATCTGGGATACTATGTATAGAATAGAAAATAGTTATTTTAATGTCCAATTATGAGACAAAGAGAAGGAATCAAGGTGCATTGAATGGTTATCTAACTTTGTCATAGGCAGGAACTTTCAGGCCCTAGCATTTGTATACATATAAGATGAAAAAAACCTATGTGATTTGTTGTTCTTACAAGTTCCTATTTCGAAAATGATTTGGGGTTCATGCTGCCTTTGTCCCTGCCTCAGTGGATGGTAAACACAGAGGTATTCATTCAGAGGGAGGTGGTGATATTGGATTGGGTAAAGATATGAAACCCATGAGGATATAAGTATCTTAGAAAAGAAAGGAGTTTATGATTAAAATATTCATATGTATAATTTTTAAAACAACAAGGAAACAAATAGTTTGAAAACATGTTGAGTAGCCTGAATAGGAGACCAAAGTATCGTTGCATTCTTTCCTTTAAGGTCTTACTTAGTACAGAGTTGATTATAGGAAAATCTTGTGTTTTAATGGAAAATAGGGCAAAGGTTATATGTAACAGGAATCCAGTCATGTGGAGCTTGCAGAACGCAGGTTAAGCTCATAAAACTGCTCATTAAAATGCTCTGTTCTAAAGCAAAAGCAAATAAATGAGCTCAAGGAAAAGAGCCACAGAGATCGTCTAGAAATATTTCCATGAAAGACTGTGAAAATAGTCCTCCCTGGTCATAAGAAATGTTCGGTTATTGCTTATACAAATAGCCACACTTAAAAGACTTTTAAATACCTTCCCTGCAATGCTGGTTTTGACCTTTTGCCAAGAGCTACTTAATTTTTTTTTAAATTTTTCTGAATAGGCTGTATGATGAGCAAAAAATCAAAAGGCACACACACCAGAAGTTTTTAAAACAGCATGAGCAGAATAGTTTAGTATTAACCACCATCCCCTCCCCAATTCTGATTAAACTTAGCAAATTTACAAGTTCTACACTGGCTTAAAACCCCTACCCCAAATTACAGAAATTGAAGACCCCTCAAAATCTTGAGGGTTTAAAGGACTACTAAACTTTACCATCTTATAGCACAGAAAAGGCAGAGTGAGGAATTTTAAATTAACAATAGAAATGGCTTGCTGGCAAAAATCATGAACAGCAAGAGGACTTCTAAGAAGGCAGTTAGTCCCGAAGCAATTCAGACAAACTATGCTTACACAACGGCTGGCTGGTCTGTAAGACCTCAAAGCCAAAAACAACAAAAACAGCCAGCAGCGCCATCACTATAGAGGGAAATGCACAACTTTATGCTTATTAAGTGTGTGTGTGTGTGTGTGTGTGAGGGGAGGGGGGTGTCCAGATGCCCATAGGATTTTTAATGTAAATTCAGTGAGTCCCAGGCCTTGTCTGAGTCACCGGAGAGGCAACCTGGTGGAATCTCACCTGGCCAAGTGAGGGAGGCCTGCTCACTGAAGACAGATTACCCCAGAAAGAAGCACAAGTAACGAGGCATGTGGTCTGTATTCACACCAGACTACTCTCTCTGTGGCTTTGTCTTGCACCATTTCCACAGCCATGAGAGAGTCAACCCACGAGAGAGTAACGAGAGAGTCAACGAGAGCGTGGAAATTTTGCCTGCCTTTTTTTTAAGTAGAAGGAATGACCAACAGCAAGATTCTATTTTCACTTCAATTTATTTTATCTTAAGTAAAACTCTCTGGAGTTCACTTGGGAGAAGCAATGCATCAAACTGAGAGGATTCCTTCTACAAAACAAGGCTGGATCACAGCAGGCTTCCTGCCAACATTTACTCTGCTGTTTCAGTGTGTTTGCTTGTTGTCCTTGTTGCTGTTTTAATCTATTGGGGAGGGAACTGACTATGAGTCTTGCCGAGTTTTGGCTAAAATAAAAACACAGAGCTGTTTTACACAGTTAAACCAGATTTCACATCCTGTGAGATGGCCTAGACTTCTGATAAACACATCTTGGCAACAACAGCTCATCTATTTAGAGTTAACTATGAAAAGGGTATTTCCTAATTCGCCCAGCTCTAAACACAGTCATCTGCTGTTCTTTTTTCCCACTGGCCTCTAACATACCTTATTCTGGAAAAATGCTTCCTTTCGCTTTAGCAGACTTTAAAAATCAGCATTATTCTTACCACAGTGGTAGTTTACATTTTTATCTACACACACACACACACACACACACACACACACATTTGCACAAGTTTGCAAGATTAAAAGCCTCTCATTTTTTATTCTTGAAACCCCAAAAGGGAAACTGTTATTCATGTGCCAAGGAATACAGCCATTCATTATTTTTTCTTTCTTTCTTGCTGCACATCCTCCCAATAGGATTAAAAGCAGTCTGGGACGTGTAATATGGAGCTAGAGGAAAAGAGAGAGGAGTGGGAGGGTGAAAAAGATGGCATTTTAATAGCCTCTGCCATGCTGATTCAACACAGTAGGGACCTTGTGTTTCAGACCCAAACTGTTTCCTTCCAGCCTTACACTTGGCCCCCTTCTACTGAAGCCCTGCATTGATGTCTTTAGATAGAGCTGGGAGGGGAGGGCTCTAATAAATGGCCTTTCTGAGAATAAGGGAGGTTGGAAACTATCATAACCCTATCTCTGATTTTAAAATACATTTTCATCTTGAAATAATTAGGTCTTATAAAAAGCTTGCAAAATTAACAGAATTCCTGTATACTCTTTACTTAGATTCCTCAAATGTTAACATCTTATAAAACCACACAACCATGGTCTGTCAGGAAATTTTGAAGAGTATTGACCAGTTATTTGGTCTCTCAATTTGAGCTTATCTGGTGTTTCTTCATTATTAATCCAGGTTGTATGTTTTTGTCAAGAAAACCACATGAATGAGATGACCTCCACAGTGCATTCTATCAGGAGACGCGTGCTCTTAAGAGATCTATCCCATTAACTAGTGAGGTTCAACTTTGAGCACTTGGTTAAGATGGTGTCTGCCAGGTTCCTCCGCTATAAAGTTTCTAGTGGTTTTGCCTTTTTGGGATTAGTAAGTATCTTATGGGTAATATGTTGAGGGCATGTAAATATCCTGCTTCTCATCATATTTTTGCCTACTAACTTTAGTATCCATTGATGATTCCTGAGAGAAACAATTATTACTGTGGTGTTTTATAAATGGTGATTTTTTCTTTCTTCTTTTGAAAACGTATTTACTTATTTATTTTGGCTGTGTTGCCTCTTACTTGTGGCACTTGGGATCTTCAGTCTTTGTTGCAATGGGATCTATAGTTGAGCCACGTAGGATCTTTAGTTGTGCCATGAGGGATCTAGTTCCCTTACCAGGGACTGAATCTGGACCCCCTGCATTGCGGGTGCAGTCTTAGCCACTGGACTACCAGGGAAGTCCCTATTTTCTCTTCTAAATGTATTAATTGGAATTATATTGTAAGGAAGAGCTTTCCCTTCCCCTTCATTTAATTATTTAGTCAATTATTTAAGTATGGTTTCTACAGGATATAGTCCATTCCTATCATTACTCTTTTGCTGAAATTGTCCCAAATTTAGTAATTGGAAGCCTCCTTTAAGTTGCCTCCTATATCCATATGCTGGCCCCCATCATTTTTGGAGTGCTTACTTTCTGGCACCATACATATTCCAGGCTCATTTTGTACCTTCTCTGCTCTAGTCCTAGAATCTCTCCAAGGAGTCCTGGTTCTTTTATTGGAGACTAGATAAAATGGCTTTTTTTTTTTTTTTTGGTGAGTCGGAGTGAGTACATAGAATTTTCTATGTAATAAGAACCATAAAGATCCCTTTTGTTATTCATAACAGAACCCTCTCAACCACGCCTGAGTTTATACTAATGAGGGGACTTTTGAAAAGCTCCTAAGGTTGAGGCTAGTTGCCAGTGGTGACAACCATGTAGCTCACCCAGAGAGGGTATGGAAGTTCTGAATCCCTTCCCCCAAAACTTGCCCTATGTATCTCTTCCATCTGATGGTTCCTCTTGTATCCTTTTATAATAAACCAGTAATCTAGTAAGTAAGATTTTCCTGAGTTCTGGAACTGCTCTAGCAAATTATCTAATTGGAGTATGGGTTTGTGGGAACATCTGATTTACACAGCAAGTGACTTTTGATTGGCATCTGAAGGTGGGAGGTGGAGGAAGGGTCTCGTGGAACTGAGCCCTTAACATGTATGACCTGATGCCATTTCCAGATAATGTCAGAATTGAGTTAAATTGTAGGATACCCAGCTGGTGTCACAGAATTGCTTAATTCTTAATTGTGTGGAAAACACATACATCTGGTGTCAGAAGTAAAGTACAGATCTTCCTAGACTTACAGTGGGGTTACTTCCCCCAAACCCATTGTAAGTTAAAAATATCCTGAGTTAAAAATGTACTTAATACATCTAACTTACCAAACATCACAAATTAGGCTAGCCTACCTTAAGTGAGAGTTCCAGAAAAACATCTATTTCTGCTTTATTGACTATGCCAAAGCCTTTGACTGTGTGGATCACAATAAACTGTGGAAAATTCTGAAAGAGATGGGAATACCAGACCACCTGATCTGCCTCTTGAGAAATTGGTATGCAGGTCAGGAAGCAACAGTTAGAACTGGACATGGAACAACAGACTGGTTCCAAATAGGAAAAGGAGTACGTCAAGGCTGTATATTGTCACCCTGCTTATTTAACTTATATGCAGAATACATCATGAGAAACGCTGGACTGGAAGAAACACAAGCTGGAATCAAGATTGCTGGGAGAAATATCAATAACTTCAGATATGCAGATGATGCCACCCTTATGGCAGAAAGTGAAGAGGAACTAAAAAGCCTCTTGATGAAAGTGAAAGTGGAGAGTGAAAAAGTTGGCTTAAAGCTCAACATTCAGAAAACGAAGATCATGGCATCCGGTCCCATCACTTCATGGCAAATAGATGGGGAAACAGTGGAAACAGTGTCAGACTTTATTTTTGGGGGCTCCAAAATCACTGCAGATGGTGACTGCAGCCATGAAATTAAAAGACGCTTACTCCTTGGAAGGAAAGTTATGACCAACCTAGATAGCATATTCAAAAGCAGAGACATTACTTTGCCAACAAAGGTTCGTCTAGTCAAGGCTATGGTTTTTCCTGTGGTCATGTATGGATGTGAGAGTTGGACTGTGAAGAAGGCTGAGGGCCGAAGAATTGATGCTTTTGAACTGGGATGTTGGAGAAGACTCTTGAGAGTCCCTTGGACTGCAAGGAGATCCAACCAGTCCATTCTGAAGGAGATCAGCCCTGGGATTTCTTTGGAAGGAATGACGCTAAAGCTGAAACTCCAGTACTTTGGCCACCTCATGTGAAGAGTTGACTCATTGGAAAAGACTGTGATGCTGGGAGGGATTGGGGGCAGGAGGAGAAGGGGACGACAGAGGATGAGATGGCTGGATGGCATCACTGACTCGATGGACGTGAGTCTGGGTGAACTCCAGGAGTTGGTGATGGACAGGGAGGCCTGGCGTGCTGCGATTCATGGGGTCGCAAAGAGTCAGACACAGCTGAGCGACTGAACTGAACTGAGGTGACCTTAAGTGTGCTCAGAACACTTACATTAGCCTGCAGTTGGGCAAAACCACCTAACACAAAGCCTATTTTATGCAATAAAGTGTTGAATATCTCATGTAATTTATTGACTACCATACTGAAAGTGAAAAACAGAATAGCTGTGTGGGTGCAATATGGCTGCAAGGGTGTTGGCAGTTTACCTGCATGATCCTGCCGCTGCCCCAGCATCATGAGAGAGGATCATAAAGCATACTGCTAACTGAGGAAGAGCTCAAGATTCAAAGTATGGATTCTACTGAATATGAAACTTTTTCTCGCCATCCTGAAGTAGAGAAATCATATCTGAACCATGGTAAGTTGAGGACCATCTGCTGAGTAGTGTGAGAGTAGTTCAAGAAACACACAAAAGAGAGTGTTTTCTTCCTACCAATATATATGGATCTTTCATTACAAATTAAAAACCTACCAAGCACTTCCTTGGTGGTCTAGTGGTTAAGAAGCCATGTGCCAAAGCAGGGGACACAGGTTCAATCCCTGGTCCAGGAAGATCCCACATGCCATGGAGCAACTAAACCTGAGCACCACAACTACTGAGCCCATGCACCTAGAGCCTGGGAATGAAACTACTGAAGCCCCCTCAATGAGAAGCCTGCAAACCACAACTAGACAGTAAGTAGCTCTCGCTCCCTACAACTAAAGAAAACCTGTGCGCAGCAACAAAGACTCAGCACAGCCAAAAATAAAATAAATAAATCTTTAAAAAATGTATTAAAAAACTTACCTAAATAGTTAGCATGGTCAGCAAAATGTAACTTGGACTAAAACAAGTAAATCTTTTACCACAGTGTTTAACGTTTTCTTCCTGATTTTTTCTTAATAAGTCAAAAGTGAACAAAAGATGATTAAAACTTCTAAGTGGTAATATGATAAGTTAAATGCATAAAAAGCTGTTTATTATTTGTGGGAAAATAAAACCGTTCATATAGCCTTTAATTATTACTGTTATTTTTATGTCAGCTTCAGATCAGTTCAGTTCAGTTGCTTAGTCATGTCTGACTCTTTGCAACCCCACGGACTGCAGCACTCCAGGCTTCCCTGTCCTCCACCAAATCCCAGAGCCTACTTAAACTCATGTCCATTGAGTTGGTGATGTCATCCAACCATCTCATCTTCTGTCATCTCCTTCTCATCTTCAATTTACATAAATGTTCTTTGTCCTTATTCCTTTCCAATATTCCCAAAGTACTTTTGCAAAAAGTTCCTTTTGTGTCATCCATTGATGATAAACTCTCTGCTTTTGTTGTTTGAAATGCCTTTAATATACCTTCACTTTACTACTACTACTAATATTTAACATAATTAGGTTAACTATTTCTAGTTTAACAATATTTCTGTCTGTTCTTTGAAAATTATTCCGTTATTTATTTCCATTGTTGTTCTCAAGAAGTATTAATTCTTGTTCCTTGGAAGCTGATCTCTCTTTTTTTTTCTGAATACTTTTGAGATTGCCTTTGGTGTTCTGCAATTTCATTACCATGTGTTTCTGCATGTTATCTGTGGTGCTCCTAGATCTTAGAATTCATGACTGACATTAATGATTAAACTTACATCAGACTTTCTCATGCTATCCTTTATGTCTCATGCACATTTCCTATCACTGTGCCTTTCTGTGTTGTATTCTGGGTAACTTAGTTATACATCCAGTCGTGTGTAGGAACTGGCTTGTATCAGCTTACAATAGCCAACTGGGCATATCCTCTCCCTGGTCCACATTCACTGTCATCACATTGGTAGCTTAAAATGGGCTGTGGTGGGTTAGGTACACCATGGAAACTGGCAAACACTACATGAAAGGGTTTTCTCCCCAACCTCTAGAGAGCCACTTTAAAAACATTTATCAGTGCACCACTGCATACAATCTGTTTCACTTAGTCTTGCTTCAGCTTACTTAGTCTTTAATTCACTTGTAAAGTTTTAATGGGGGACAGTGGAAACAGTGTCAGACTTTATTTTTGGGGGCTCCAAAATCACTGCAGATGGTGACTTCAGCTATGAAATTAAAAGATGCTTACTCCTTGGAAGGAAAGTTATGACTAACCTAGATAGCATATTCAAAACCAGAGACACTACTTTGCCAACAAAGGTCCATCTAGTCAAGGCTATGGTTTTTCCAGTGGTCATGTATGGATGTGAGAGTTGGACTGTGAAGAAGGCTGAGCCCCAAAGAATTGATGCTTTTGAACTGTGGTGTTGGAGAAGACTCTTGAGAGCCCCTTGGACTGCAAGGAGATCCAACCAGTCCACTCTGAAGGAGATCAGCCCTGGGATTTCTTTGGAAGGAATGATGCTAAAGCTGAAACTCCAGTACTTTGGCCACCTCATGTGAAGAGTTGACTCATTGGAAAAGACTCTGATGCTGGGAGGGATTGGGGGCAGGAGGAGAAGGGGACGACAGAGGATGAGATGGCTGGATGGTATCACTGACTCAATGGATGTGAGTCTGAGTGAACTCCAGGAGTTGGTGATGGACAGGGAGACCTGGTGTGCTGCGTTTCATGGGGTCACAAAGAGTCCGACATGACTGAGCGACTAAACTGAACTGAACTGACTGAAAGTTTCAATTTCAAAACTGCACTTTTTATTCTAAAAGTTTTATTTGATTCTTTTTAAAAATATGCATTGTCTTTAAAGAAAAGGTATTCCTTTCTCAAGTTTATGGTTTATTTTATTTCTTCAAACATTTTAAACATAGTCCAACATCTTTTCTACTGTTTGCTATTCTCTTTACTCAGTCATGACGGCTTCCTTTTAAATGTTGGATTGTGTATTTGTATATTTTTATTTGTGTGACTCCTATTAGGTCTGATATGAGGGTGCATTCCTCTAGAGAATATTTATTTTTCTATATGCTCCCAGAACTGTTTCCAACCAGGGACCATTTTTAATTTCTCAGCTTTCGATCTGCTTGACCATGCAAGTGGTACAAATCTGAACCCCAAATCACATGACAGTGATAACATGGATTCTCAAGGAAGACTTTTCTTCTACCCAGAACCCAGGTTGAGACAAATAATTTTCCTTGTTTTCTCCCATTATTGGCCAGTAGATTTTTCTTGATCTATCATTTCATTGAAGGTGTATCTCTTTGAGGACCCTGCTTCCTGCCAGGGTCTTTGTTCCAATTCGTTCTTACTGAAGTCTTTTCTCCTATCCTCAAATGACTATGTAAACCCAAAGCTATTGGGTATAGTGAAGGCAAATGCCCCATGAACAGCTGTAGTTTCACCGCAGGCTTAACCCTCTGATCTCCAGCCTCCTTCGTATTTCCGTACCCCAAGGATTTCTCATTTTTCTTGAGAGCTCAGTCAGGGATAAAAAGAGCACTTCTCACACGGTCCTCAATATCTCTGGATGTTTTGAAGTCAAGATAACTAGTCTAAAAATCTGCTGGAAATCAAAGTCCACAAGTCCTTCAAAAAGATCCTTTAAAAGGTATTTTAAAGTATAGTTTAAAATAACCTTTGAGAGCTCTGGTGCTAAGTTTTCTCTTTTTCTTCAGAATATTCTAGAGCAAAAAATGTTTTATATACTACAGACACACAGATGCATCCATTAACACATTAAGTGTTACTACTTATGTGTTGACTATTATTAGCTATTTCAGAATAGCTATTAATTCTTACAAAGCATTTTGTAAACCATGAATAAGTGAATCAAAGATTAATACTAAAAGCAATTTACATCCTAACCACCATTTGTTTGTCAAATTTTATTTGGGATTCACGTAGTTTAAACTTCTCTTTTCCTTTGATGTTAGTAAGAATTCTATGTACTATTTGTAGAAATATGAATATGTACTTTGTATAAGTGTGAGGTATACAATTTTGAAATTGTTTTACTCACATAATTTGTTTAGAGATTTTGATCAAAGTTGTAACATAGGTAGACTTACCTCCTTTTTCAAAAACTACAAGTCATGAGATGCATAATTTTTCCAAGGCTATACAATATAAGTTGAAGAGCTAGACTTGAAATTCAGCTTTAGAAGCTTTAAGTTCAGTGTTCAATAGCACAAATTCATCAGAAAAACTGGGACATTTTCCCATTGCCATGGGGAAGAAACTCCTATTGGAATAGAAGACTCTGTGATCAAAGCAGAGCAATTTATGTATATAAAACAGTGGCTCAATTTTAGTATGTTTTTTAATTGTTTATGTTTTGAGTTGTTGTACTTTTTTTCCTGAGGGTTATGCTGTAGTGATTTAAGAAAGTTTCAGTTCAAAAAAGTTCCACAACACAGAACCTGATAGAGAGGACTGTTATGTTAAAGAGCTACTCATTTCTTACCTTTCTATTTCCAATTAACATTTATATATAAAGGAAAAAAATGTTCACATTACAAGTAGTTAACTGAAAAAAATCAATATCCGGAGCTCATTCACTGAAATGGTTTTTCCATCTTGTATGCGATAACAATTTTAAGACATGATCTCTTTAACTTCATAAGCAAATCCTTGCGAACCAATAAACTGGAACTCTTCATGAATTCTTGTACTCACGGTGAGATTTGTAGTGACAGTTTTTGGTTCAAAAGTGCATTCCTGTTGTAAGTGGACTGCACGGGATCATTCAGTGGAATGAAGGCCAGTATCACACGCACAGCTGTACTCTGAGAAGTAATTTTAGTTGTCAAGATAATGTATGTCGAAGCTGTGCAAAACCACAATCCACCAGCAGATCACGATCCCTTTTGGCAAACTGCTGTGTATTGTATTAGTCTCTGGCTGTACAATGATCTGGGAAGCTGAAGAAATGGAATTTGTCACTTAGGCCATTCATCCTCAGCTGCCAAGAGGTGGGCACATTCTGACCTCTGGATTAATGCTGGGCAGAGTTCCATATACCATCCTACTAAGAATGTGGTCACCCAGCTCCAATGAAGACATCCTGTTTCAGCAAGACAGTGTCAAGAAAAAGTCACAACTATCAAATCATTTAGATGTTTCCCATTCATTTTAGTTGGGTAGAAGTCTGTTTTCCTTTTACCTATGTATAAGCTACAAGCATGTCTTGAAATGGTATATTAGATTTTTTTTTTCTATAGCTCTAGCTTAAAAACAGCTGAACTTATTTTCCTGAATACACATAAAAACTCCTGAGCTGGTATCTGGTATATCCAGTTTCAGACTGAAGAATTTTTTTTGAGCCGATGGTTTATGCTGAAAATGCTGACAGATGTTCAACAGCCTCAGCAAAGCAATCTTTAAGGGAGTCCTGGGGAACAGACCATGTGAATGCTTTGAAAGTGCTAAATTCTTGTTGCCAAACAAACAATTTTACTTAAAAAATCCTAGAATTTCTTATAGTAAGATTTTAACAGATATTTGGAGAAAGCCATCCATTACTCTGTAGCTGAATTTTTGGAATCTTCTAGTTCCCATTTTGCATTTTCTCTGGGCACAAGAAATTCTATTAGATTTATCATTCTCAAGGTTCAGATAAAAGCCAGACTTCTGGAATTATGACCTTTAAAGCATTAAGTAGATATCTCAAATTTTAAAATTGCTGCAGGAAGTCCCTAAAACCCAGAGAATCTAGATGGTCAACATTTGCTATATTTCTGGCAGTGATTTTTCTTTCCTGGGATACTAAAATAAGAGTCAGGGGAACTACAAACAAAATAGGTCTGATCAGAAACAACTGAATGTTTGTAAGTGTTCTACAGGGGGTTCAGACTTTCCCAGGAGGGTAATAATTTAAAGGATGTCAGTGGATGCAAATGAATTTCAGCCGTAGGAAGGAAGAAGAGGTGAATAGCACTTTTGTCTCCAAGAGACTTGGAATATCAGACGGGCTCCATTTTGGATAATTCTATTTAGCCTGCCTACATTTTCTGATGTTGTTTCAGTTGGGAATGATAGAATGATACTCCTTATCCCTGTATCCTGAACTGTTCAGCAGTGTTTTGTCATGCTGTTAACAGCCATCAGGTTCCATCTATGCAGACAGATGAGTTTCCTGCTGATATAAAGGGGTCTCATGAATTGCATCTTGTGTAAAAGAGAACGAAATTCTTTTTACAAAGTAAGTATAACATGAGCGAGAACCGAAGTTTTTTTCTTCTCCTATTCGTCCTCTAGCACACCCTGGTCTCTGAGAGTCTAATAGATAATCTAGACTTCACTGTATTGCTGTGCTCCTGGGAGAACTGCTTTTACATTAATTTTTATGCAAGCAAAGTACTTCCTTTCTTCTTCTCTAGTTATACCATGATAGCTAAGCAATCCTCAGAAAGTCTGAACACTACACAAAGTGGCAAAGAATGTTGTTCTGCAAAGGAAAATGAAATCCATTTCTCTGGATTCATGAACATATTAAGTCATTAGCAGGAGGAAGAGTGCACCTACTGAAAGTGAAAGTGAAGTCTCTCAGTCGTGTCTGACTCTTTGCGACCCCATGGACCATAGCCTACCAGGCTCCTCCGTCCATGGGATTTTCCAGGCAAGAATACTGGAGTGGGTTGCCATTTCCTTCTCCAGGAGATCTTCCCAACCCAGGGATTGAACCTGGGTCTCCTGCATTGTAGGCAGATGCTTTACTGTGTGAGCCACCAGGGGAGTGCACCTACTAGGAATATATTAATGAGATAAAATGGAAGGGTATGAAAAATGTAAGCAACTTTATGATGGCAACCATCATAGCAGAAAGAAGATATTCTATAATAGCACTTAGTACTTATTATCTTCTTTGTTTGAAAAAAATGATACAGTGATTAGTTGAAAGGCAAAATATAAAACTCTCTGCCTATTAGGTGTATCAAATTTGCACAATTTGAAAATAAAATAGGCATTTTTATTTCCAGAAACCAACACCAGTTTGTATGTACATGGACACGAATCACACAATGTACATGTTGATGATTCAGTCTGATGTTTTTTCCCACCTCTTCTCCTCCCTCTTCTGGCCTCAGAATGAGTTGTTTATATACATGGGGATTTGGTGTTTTTCTGTTTCTAACTCCTAACAGTATAGCAATCCCCTTCATAAATCACTGTATCATTAACATGATTGTATATAACCACTTAATTCAGAAAAAATAAATCCTGGAGGCAAAAGTACTCTTTGGCCAGACTAACTTAAATATGCCTACAGTTTATCATAGTCAATAGTTATTTCACTTTCTGTAATGTATGATAGTGGCCCAGTTGGTAAAGAATCTGCCTGCATTGCGGGAGACCTGGGTTTGATCCCTGGGTTGGGAAGATCCCCTGGAGAAGGGAAAGGCTGCCCACTCCAGTATTCTGGCCTAGAGAATTCCATGGACATGTATAGTCCATGGGGTCACAGAGTCTGACACGACTCAGCAACTTTCACACACATTCTTTAGAAACTTAGTGAACATTGTCTTCATTTATTCTATTGTAGTGTATTCAACTCAGGGGATGAACCTTTGGGATTTTTAAAAAATCTTAATTTAGAAAATGGATATTTGTAATATATCACTATATCCATATGGGCTTCTCTGGTGGTTCAGAGGATAAAGCTTCTGCCTGCAATGTAGGAGACCCGGGTTTGATCCCTGGGTTGGGAAGATCCCCTGGAGAAGGAAATGGCAATCCACTCCAGTATTCTTGTCTGGAGAATCCCATGGAGAGAGGAGCCTGGAGGGCTACAGTCCATGGGGTCGCAAAGAGTTGGACACGACTGAGCGACTTCACACACAATATATCACTGTATCCATATTACCTCAATGTGAAATTGAGAACAGAATATTTCATATCTATTTTCTTATTAAAATAATCTATAATTAATGACAACTAAGCTGCGATTCATGGGGTCGCAAAGAGTCAGACACGACTGAGTGACTGAACTGAGCTGAACTGAAGATGATATTAGACCATAAGCAGTAGGCTAAAGATGGATCATTTAATCTGAGGCCACCTAGGAAAGGAAAATAAGTACCACTGACTATGAAAGCCCTTTCTGTACCTGTACAGGACCTAATAATAGCAATAGCAATCACTTATTGAGAAATTCTTAGTGCCAGGATGTGGATTAAGGCCTTTATTTAATCTCATTTAATCATTACAATATCCTTGGTGGGTATGTGTTATTTCCCAATTTGCATATGAGGAAATTGAGGCTCATAGAGATTCAATAATTTGTTTATGTATAAGAATCAGGATTCAAAACCATTGCACCATTAGAAAATAGTGACTGTACTTTTAAACGGATGACCAAGCAAGTGGTGGAGGAATTGGCAGAGTATCCAAGTGGGAAAAAAGTCTAGAGAAGTGAGAAGGGAGAACTGATCTTCCGAGGCACATCTCTGGGGTCAGAAACCCTTGATATTGGAAATGGTGGTATTGTAAGGTTACACAGAAAGTGTTCTATTTGGTGACATCGTGGCTAATACATTGGAGAAGGCAATGGCTAATACATATTATATTATTCATTTATTGAAAATGCTACTGGGAAGATGGGGAGGTTGGACAGGGCTATTTGGCACTTCTCCAGAACTTGAATTTACCATTTGTCAGCTCTGTCAAATTGGGTAAGTTATTTAATCTCTCCAAGCCGTGGTCTTTTCTACCACAAAATGGAAATAAGAACTGCAACTCAATAAATATTTGTTGTGAGAACTGAATGAGATTTTCAAAACACCAGAACAATGACTGATACATATCTAAGGCATTGTACAAATGTTACTTCCCTCTTCTTTCTTGTATTTATATAAATTTTACAGAAATGTTCATATGTTAAACAGATTATTTTTAAGTTTTTTCCAGCTTTTCAAATTTGAGGGTTCTTATATTCTGTTATTTTTCTGGTCTGAATTCATTATGATGAACAAAATACTCTATATATAGATGTGTAATAAATTTTGGTAGAGTGTGGACTTGAGTCTTCAGTTCAGTTCAGTTCAATCGCTCAGTCACGTCCGACTCATTGTGACCCCATGAACCTCAGCATGCCAGGCCTCTCTGTCCATCACCAACTCCCGGAGTTTACCCAAACTCATGTCCATTGAGTCGGTGATGCCATCCAGCCATCTCATCCTCTGTTGTCCCCTTCTCCTCCTGCCCTCAATCGTTCCCAGCATCAGGATCTTTTCCAATGACTCAGCTCTTCGCATCAGGTGGCCAAAGTATTGAAGTTTCAGCTTCAACATCAGTCCCTCCAATGAACACCTAGGACTGATCTCCTTTAGGATGGACTGGTTGGATCTCCTTGCAGTCCAAGGGACTCTCAAGAGTCTTTTCCAACACCACAGTTCAAAAGCATCAATTCTTTGGCACTCAGCTTTCTTTACAGTCCAATTCTCTCATCCATACATGACTACTGGAAAAACCATAGCCTTGACTAGACAGACCTTTGTTGGCAAAGTAATGTCTCTGCTTTTTAATATGCTGTCTAGGTGGGACATAACTTTCCTTCCAAGGAGTAAGTGTCTTTTAATTTCATGGCTGCAGTCACCATCTGCAGTGATTTTGGAGCCCCCCAAAATAAAGTCAGCCACTGTTTCCACTGTTTCCCCATCTATTTGCCATGAAGTGATGGGACTGGATGCCATGATCTTAGTCTTCTGAATGTTGAGCTTTAAGCCAACTTTTTCACTCTCCTCTTTCACTTTCATCAAGAGGCTCTTTAGTTTTTCCCTTTTGCCATAAGCGTGGTGTCATCTTCATATCAGAGGTTATTGATATTTCTCCCAGCAATCTTGATTCTGGCTTGTGCTTCATCCAGCCCAGTGTTTCTCATGATGTACTCTGCATATAAGTTAAATAAGCAGGGTGACAATATACAGCCTTGACGTACTCCTTTTCCTATTTGGAACCAGTCTGTTGTTCTGTGTCCAGTTTTAACTGTTGCTTCCTGACCTGCATACAGGTTTCTCAAGAGGCAGGTCAGGTGGTCTGGTATTCCCATCTCTTTCAGAATTTTCCACAGTTTATTGTGACCCACTCAGTCAAAGGCTGTGGTATAGTCAATAAAGCAGAAATAGATGTTTTTCTGGAATTCTCTTGCTTTTTCGATGATCCAGCGGATTTGGCGATTTGATCTCTGGTTCCTCTGCCTTTTCTAAAGCCAGACTGAACATCTAGAAGTTCACGGTTCACGTATTGCTGAAGCCTGGCTTGGAGAATTTTATGCATTACTTTACTAGCGTGTGAGATGAGTGCAATTGTGTGGTAGTTTGAGCATTCTTTGGCATTGCCTTTCTTTGGGATTGGAATGAAAACTGACCTTTTCCAGTCCTGTGGCCACTGCTGAGTTTTCCAAATTTGCTGGCATATTGAGTGTAGCACTTTCACAGCATCATCTTTTAGGATTTGAGATAGCTCAACTGGGATTCCATCACCTCCACTAGCTTTGTTCGTAGTGATGCTTCCTAAGGCCCACTTGGCTTCGCATTCCAGGATGTCTGGCTCTAGGTGAGTGATCACACAATTGTATTATCTGGGTCATGAAGATCTTTTTTGTATAGTTCTTCTGTATATTCTTGCCACCTCTTCTTAATGTCTTCTTCTTCTGCTAGGTCCATACCATTTCTGTCCTTTATTGAGTCCATCTTTGCATGTTCCCTTGGTATCTCTAATTTTCTTGAAGAGATCTCTCTCTAGTCTTTCCCATTCTATTGTTTTCCTCTATTTCTTTGCATTGATCGCTGAGGAAGGCTTTCTTATCTCTCCTTGCTATTCTTTGGAACTCTGCATTCAGATGCTTATATCTCTGCTTTTCTCCTTTGCTTTTTGCTTCTCTTCTTTTCACAGCTATTTGTAAGGCCTCCTCAGACAGCCATTTTGCTTTTTTGCCTTTCTTTTTTTTGGAGATAGTCTTGGTACCTGTCTCCTGTACATTGTCAGGAACCTCCGTCCATAGTTCATCAGGCACACTATCAGATCTAGTCCCTTAAATCTATTTCTCACTTACATTGTATAATCATAAGGATTTGATTTAGGTCATACCTGAATGGTCTAGTGGTTTTCCCCACTTTCTTTTGTCTTACAGTTTCATTATCATTTACCTAAGTGTGTATTTATTATCATTATTTAATTCTATTAGGACGTATGTGCTTTCTGAGAATTGTCAGACTTCAACAATTTTAGGAGGACTTCTCTGGTGGTCCTGTGGCTAAGACTCCAAGCTCCCAATGCAGGGGACCTGGGTTCAATCCCTGGTGAGGGAACTAGAACCTACATGCCATAACTAAGAGTTTGCATGCCACAACTAAGAGTTGGTGTGCTGCAACTAAGAGTTCACTTGCTACAATTAAAGATTTCTGTGCCACAAGAAAGATCCTAAGTACCACAGCTAACACCAGCACAATCAAATAAAAGTAAATATTAAAAAAACAATTTTATGAAATTCTGTCTTCCTTCCTCTCTTGTTCTCTTTTCTTTTTTTCTCTCTCTCCTACCATCTTCCTCAATATACTTCTAGTATATAAAGTTGGATTATTCATAATTCTGGGTTCATGGCACATTTTCATCATTGGTCAATGTATGAATCAATTTTATTTACTTAGATTTTAAATTACTTATTTTTATAATGTAATAAGCCCCCATGAATTCATTATCCAAAACAAAAGCTAGTACTTTAAATAACTGCATCTACTCAGAGGGTGTTTTCTACCAATTCATCTCTGTTTCTGTCACCAGAGTTAACCATCTATGAAAACAACCATCATTCCTTTACTTTCCTTTTCTTATTGTTTCATTGCATCTATATGTACCCTTAAAGAATTGTTTTTATTATTTTAATTTCATAAAAAATTATGTAGTATAATCTTTTTAACTTATATTGCTAATTCATGCATACTGTTAAATGTACTCCAGTCCATTTGTTTGGGATGCTGTACTATAACTCCACTGTGAAAATATACTGCAATATTTATTTCCCCTTCCACTGATGGTCATTTAGATTGTTTCCAGATTTTCATTATTATAAACAATGTTACTTTGAACATTCTGCTAGTCCTTTTTTGACTACTGCCTTTCTCCATTCTCTGTTTCCTTCGAGAACTCTGATTAGACATATGTTAGATAGACCTGCTCAGTCTATGATCTCAATTATTTTCTTTGCAGGCTTTATTCTGGCCTGAACTTTCTTTTGGTCAGTGTACTCATATCATTACAGATTTTCCGGTTCACTAATTCTTTATTCTGTTAAGTCTAATTTGTTTCTTGGAATCTTTTGATTGAATTTTTCATTTCAATGATTGAATTTCATTTCTAGAAGTTATTCTTTTCACCACACAAATCTCCTTGTTCTTTCTCACTCATACTTACAAGTTTCTCTTTCACTTCTTAAACATGTAAAACATTTAAATTTATTTCTGTGCCTAATAACTCCAATATCTTTCCTTGGTGGTCTGACTTCCCTGTCTGTTGTTCCTCTTGGTTCTCAGTTATAGCTTGTTTCCTTATGTCATTCCTTTCTTTGTTCCTTGTGAATTGTTCATTTTCCTTAGAACTCTATCTGAGAGAGTTAAGACCTGGGTTAAACTTGTATTTTTCCAGAAATGATTTATATTTGCTTATGCTAGTTTCCCAGGAAAATTAAATTCTGTACTTGAAGTTTTTCACAATGCACATCACATCAATTCAGACCTTACACTCAAATGAGGGGATTTGGGATCAGATCACCAGCACCATTGTCCTTCAATTTAATGCCAATGTCAATAAAGGATCATTCCTTTGCTTCATCTTTCTGAACACTGGGTCTATTTCTAGTTATGCCTTTATATTAAGGTTGTTTTTTTGTAATGCCAGCCTGTATGCCAGTCTCCTTGTTAGACTCCTTAGAAACAGTAATGTCCTAAGCTTAACACTTATTCCCCAGGCCTTCTTTGGCCACCATGATGAAGGTTCAAGATCTCTAGAGTCTGGGTGAAACCCTGAGAATGAAAATCAGTTCTAGCATTTGCTCACCTGCCAGGTTTCTTGCTTTCACTTTATTTTATGGCCTCTGTGAATTCTTTCCTTCAATCCATTTGGCAATGCATTAAAAACAAATGTTCTATATCACATGCAGCATTTTAACTATAATTGTGTTGTGGGTACCATCAGGGTATCTGGCCTGTTTGCCATTATTATTATTTTGTAAGATGTATTTATTTCTTTGGCTGTGGTGGATCTCCGTTGCCGCACACAGGCTTTGTGTAGCTGCGGTGAGCCGGGTTACTCTTCGTTGCAGCATGCAGGCTTCTCATTGTGGCGGCTTCTCTTGTGGCGCACAGACTCTAGGTGCACAGGCTTCAGTAGATGCAGCCTGAGGGCTCGGTAGCTGCAGTGCTGAGGCTTAGTTGCCTCACGGCATGTGGGATCTTCCCAGACCAGGGATCAAATCCGTGTCCTAGGTGTTGCAAGGCAGAATCTTAACCACCAGATGACCAGGGAAGTCCCTATGGGTGATTCCTTTTAAAACAGAAGTCTGGATTCTTAACCACTAGATGACCAGGGAAGCCCCAGTTGTTTATTCCGTTTAAAATAGAAGTCTATCTGTCCCCATTTCAACATTCATCTTCTATTGCAACAGTTTTTTAGTCTCCAGTCCTATATCTTAATAGATTAGATACACTAATACTCACTTGGCCTAGTATAACACTCTTATTAAATTTAAAGATGGTCACATGTTTAAATTTCTTTAATGACTCCATAGTGCTCCTAGGATAAAGTCTAAACTCCTGCCCATGCATACAGAGCCCAGTGAGGTTTGTCCTCTGTCTACTTCCCCTGCCTCTCAGCCTCCTCTACATATCATCATTCAAACCTCAAGCACTCATAGCCATCTACCTCCAGTTCTCCCACTACACTCTCATTTCTCTGAATTTGTAATCACACTGCTCCTCTGTCCAGGATCTATCCCCCTTTCCCCAGCTTTCTCCCAGATTCTTACTTGTACCCTTCAAAATTTATCTCAAAAGTCACTTTCTTTTCCAAGTATTTTCTGATCCACACCCTTGCTTGTCAGGAAAACATAATCAGGCACCTCACATCTATGCTCTCTAACAGAAATATTACAGCAATGATCATAAAAGGTGATGATAAATGATTTTCTTATCAGCCTCCCCTACTACAAGGCAGGGAGTTCTTTGAGAACAGGAATTCCTTCATGTTTTATACCCAGCACCAAACATAGCTGGACATATGGAAGGTGCTCATTAAATTCTGTGGGATGAATCAGTGAATCAGTGGGCACAGCTACACTTAAAAGTTTGGAAAATGAGATGAGGAAGTTTTATTCTAATGGATAACTGTTTGTGTGTGTGTGTGTGTGTGTGCGCGTGTCTGTGTGTGTGTGTATGTGTGAGAGAGAGAGACAGAGCATGTGCTTATTGTATGGTTTAGATTATCGGCTCTTTAAAATTATGCATAATTTCCCAACTTCTCATCAATAAAGAAAACTGGAGCTAACTTTCTGTTCACTCTACTCTATAGAGTTTGAAATATTTACTGCCATTGTGCTCCAAGTTGTGTTTGGAGTCAAATTAATAGTGAGAAAAGTTACCCATTCATTTATAAAACCTTGAACTTGCAAATGTCTGAGAACTGTTTTGCTTTCTAACATTATTTTCTTTAGAATAATCAATTTCTCTTTCCAAAGGAACCTCAAATAAGAAAGCAATATACAGCTGAAAAAGTTCTTTTGGAGAAACAAACATTATTAAGGTCATGAAACTGAAGTTTTTGTGTTTAATTTTTTCTATGAAACAGAGGGACAACTGTTATGGTCTCAGGCTCTCAGGTTAACTCCTCTGAAACTCCTGGAAAGAGAGTTCTTATTCCCTCTATGCATGTGTGTGTGTGTAATCAGTCACTCAGTCTTGTCTGACTCTTTGGGACCCCATGGACTGCAGCCTGGCATGTCCACGGGTTTCTCTAGGCAAGAATATTGGAGTTGGTTGTCATTTCCTCCTCCAGGTGATCTTCTTGACCCACGGATCGAACCCAGGTCTCCTGCATTACAGGCAGATTCTTTATCATTGAGCCACCTGGGAAGACTGCTCTATGCATACAATAATTTTTCTTTACTAAGGTATATTTTAAAAGAATGTCAGTTTAGCAAGAATTCTAGGCACTTCTGATTTGGGAATGAGTCCTTACACATTAGTCATCAAAAGACAATGGATTAAAAACTTAATTGCGGTATAAAATGTGAAGTCTCCTGAAAAGCCCTTGGTATTCTTGTAGTTAGTGGAAAATAATTAAAAGAATGTCTAATAAATTTTGTCATATGTTTACATGTGTCCTTTTGTGAACACACACATAAACCTATTTTCTCAAAATTTAAACCATCATCCATTAATATTAAACCATCATCCATTAATATTTTGAAATAATTCCTAGTCTATTTCTAGTTTTAGCTGAGTCCATCGTAAAAACACTGTGAGAAAGGAAACAAACTGCATGGATTCCATTTGGCAAATCAGGGGCCTGTAGATGTGACTGTGGTTCAGCCTCTGGCGCCATCAGTTGGGCTCCAAATCAAAAGCTGTGGAAGGAGGTAATTAGCTGGCTCTCTAGACCACTCAGCTGGCATCAGCAGACTTACAGCCACTGGGAAGGGAGCTGGGGAGGGGTTCAGAAATATTCTCTAAAACAACATTGTTCCTGTACAATAGATGACTGCAATTATAGAGCTGTTTTTATGGAGAAAAAGTTAACTTTGATTAATGTTCATAATGACACATTTGTTAAGGTGTCAAAATTTAATTAGAAAGTTCAGCTACCTCAAAGGACAATCATTACAGTGTCTTGCTCAATAAGAGGATGAGAGCAGAAGGCAACATCATCTCACCCACTCACAAAGGTAAAAAGGGAATGGGATCTGGGCATAGCAACCACAACCGATTCTCGGTGAAAAAGGGTGAACTTCCCCATCTCATTAATTCCAGCAGAAATTAAACCACGGAGAGGCCTTTTGCCAAAGCAATGAAAATATAATTATGTCGGTCACATTCAGAGGATGGAGTCTTCTGAATCTTTCCTGACCAGGCTGTTGATTTCTTAGACCTAAGTGTTAAAACAGAAAGAAATTGGCTACATTCAAGCTGCTCGATTTGGCTATAGACGTGATTATTTACAGATGAAGGCAAAGCGGCCCTGAAGTGAGCAGAAGATGGGAAGACCATGTTCCAAATTGACCAGCTGAAGGAGAGTTTATATTTTAAAAAAACAATCACTTGGTCAGTGACTCATGGGGAAAGAATTCTTGAGCTTTCTTCAGGGAAACCCCAGTAAATAACATGTATAATAAAATGGAGATGGTGTAGTCTGTCCTGTTGGGCCTTTCAGTCCACATAATAAACCTTTTGGCAAAAAAAGGAACATTCTGAACACGATTCTCTCCAGGAAACCCCCAAACAGCAAGAACTACTGCGGCTTCCTTACAGTTTTACCAAGTATTTTCTATCTCAGACTCACATGTGAAATAAAAACTTGGAAGAAATGTGGAAAAAAATCTGCTTTTTGTTAGAGGGTTGAGGATTTTTCAGTTGGTTGCTTCCATGATTCACACTGCACTCCACTGCTCCGAAGCTCAAAACCACGTATCATAAAAAGCAACACTGGCTCCAATTAATTCTTCCTGCTTTGTCCCTGGGAGAACCAACAGCTCGAAGTGTGGCCCACATGACACACAAGAGAAATGAATGAAAAATTCTCGGCCTGCTTCAATTTACTGGAATAGGGTGTAAATCATATGCTTTAAAAGAGATCTGGAGTTCTACTTTTTTTTTCCTAATGTGAGGTTTAACTGACATGATTTGTAACAGTTTCAGTTCCTCTCTTCCTAATTAGCAAAAGCTTTTGGAATTTTGTTGTTTTTGGTCTCTAAGAACATCAGGCAAGGAAAAAAAAAAGTTGAAAAAAATAAAATGTGCTTCTAAATGATTAAAGAAAACCCTGTCTGTAGGGGATAGGAATGGTCAAAGTTCTCTATTTCCCAACCCCCTGCCCAGAATGCTTTGTTCAAGCCACACGGTGTCTAATCAGCATGTCTTTAGATTATTTTATGTTAATTAAAATTATGGCTAGTTTCGGAGGTTAATATATACATGTGCATGTGGCTTCAAAGGCTTCCCAAATTACTGGCTGAGCTCCCTTGCCTTGGGCAGGCCTGATCTGTGATAAAACTGACCACATTAAACCAAGTTTATTGCTATGGAGGTTTTTTTTTTTTTAACTCAATGGAGAAAATACATTTTGCAGGTCTCTTAAAGAATTTCCCTTGAAACCACTCTCTCAAGATCCCAAAAGAGGTAAGGGGGCAGAAAAGAAGAAACGTACAAGGAAAAGAACAAAGAAATTGGTTCATATCAGGAAAAAAAAAAACCACGATAAACAGCTCTACAGATTACTGAAAGGCAACAAATAAAGCACAGAACAAGACTGTAATAGATCACAACTTTCACAACATGCTTGCTTTTTTTAACTAGAGAAATGCTGCAATGCATTGACTAAATGAGAGGAAACTCTACACTCCCAAAATCATTGAGATGTGCTTAATACTATTCATTCTAATTTACTTTTCACTTTTGTGTCATACAGATGGTAAAATTCACGGTGAGTGCTCAATGTTTGTCGGACTGTGGTTAGGAAAAGCTCGTCTATAGTCCTACTGCCCTGAAAGTGCCCGATCTTGTCTGATTTTGGAAGCTAAGCAGGGTCGGGCCTGGTGAGTACTTGGAAGGGAGGAAAAGCTCATAAGAGGGGTCAGCATAAACCTAAATGGTCACAGCTGCAGAGCAGCCCAGTGGGAGCTGGGCAGGGGACCTGTCTGGGAGATGGCAACAAACATAAGTTGGGACCAGGAATGGGGACACAGTGATTCTTCCCCTGAGAAGAGGAGGCTGTCCACCCACAACTTATAAGGAAATGTGTCAACCTACAACTGATTCTGATGGCATACTAAATTCCCAGAATAAATCTAAGCCAAAAGATTGGGAAGGGGAATACTTTTCATTTACATCATCATCTGTCCTTTAAAACTCTTCAGGTTCAGGCCCTTACAACCTCTCTCCTTGGCTACTTGAGAATCTCCTGACAAATCTCCTGGGCTCCCATTAAATTTATCTTTTACACTGCAGTTAGACTAAACAGTCTAAAACACCACTCTGTCCTTTCATAGCTTCTCGGTGGCACAGGATAAGGTACCCCATCCTTGGTGCCTTGATTCCCTGCCTGCTGTGTAGGCATCAGTCCCACCATGCCTGACCTCAACAGTTAGGTGTCACCCATTAGGTTGCCTTCCCCACCCATCCATGCTGGGTGCTTCTTAGGAACCAAACCCTGAACATACCTTTTCTCACACTGTACTGTAAGTTTCTGTCAGAGAGTGAGTCCCTTAAGGACAGAAGTCATGGACCTAGAAATTTTTGTATGCTTGACACCTGGCAAATGCTCCATAAAGGTTCATTGAACCTTTATGTGAAATGAGAGAAATAATAAATGACATCAAACTCCAACAGACTGGACAAGCAGGAATGATGTATAAAAGAAGGCTGGCTTTCAGGCTGCCCTCACCTATTGGAGATGAGAAAGTTACCTCAGGAAATTGAGACAAGTACACTGGCTCCCTAAAGTTGGGAGGAAGATGCAAGAAGCTGTTACCCTGAAATATGGCTGAACATTAAGTGTTTGTTACACGTCTATGTGCTTTGGCCCACAGGTATAGCAAGCAAAGACTATTTAAAACTGCAGTATTTTGATGGAGCAGATAACCTACCAGGCCAGGGCCCCATTAATTTCTCAGTAGATGACTATCTAAGCCTAACAATAGGGCATGGGCAAGAGTGACAGAGGTGAGGTTTCTAAGGTAAATTAAGCCAGTGCAAACGTGTAGAAACAGACTGACAGAAACATAGATGGAAATATTAATAGATAATACAGTTTGAGTTAATATCTTAAAGGAACAGCATCACCCTGTCCTTGTATTCCAAGGGCAGCAAGTACAAACTTACAATACTGTCAGAAGTCAGGAAGGAAATTTAGGTTAAAGGCAGACTTCAAAGTGATCCCAAGAATGGAATAGTCTTTCACACATTGGAAAGGAACTACTTAACATACCAAAACATTTCATAGCCAGAGGTTACCCTCAACTTGCCTTTGAAATCAATCAAATTGTATTTTCTATTTAGAAAAACAAGTGTCAGTGAACATCATGGGCAAATTTGGCAGAGTACAAAGTACGGAAATCACAAAAGAAGGAAAACGTGAACATACTTTTTAATGAGTTAATATCATTTAGCAGAAACGTTCTAAAAAGCAAAAGGTAAAAGAAAGAAAAACTAAAACTATAAAGCTATACAAACAAATTTTCTACTACTTAGAAAATCTGTCAAGTTCGGATTCATTTTCACTCTGGATTTAAAATAAAAATGAAGTATTAGTTATACACTTTGGCTCATCTGGAAAACTCCCTGGAAATTTCTGAGCTTCTTAGCACAAAAGTACAAAGAGATACAGTAATGACCTCCTTGAACAAACAAATGCACAGAAAAGAGTGAGTTCATTTGAGCTCGCAGGGCATACCCCGTGGCTATTCTGATCCTGTGCCATGGAGAAATGTATTAGGGCTTCTCAAGATCTTCCTTTCAACCTGGGAACCTCCAACACTCATTTTCAATGAGGAAAAATAAAGATTCCTCACCATCAGTGTCAGAGCTGTGAACAGAATTCATTCACAGCCTCTGTAGCTACTGGCAAAATGATTTGCTATTGCTCACAGCTGACAGGGAATTGGGATGGGGTGTGACAAGAAAGCTGAATTTCTGGTAAACCTGAGTTTAGGGGATACTTCTTAATGTTTTGTCAATGTATCTCACAATAAAATCAAAGGTTATGGGTGTAAAAATCTTCCTTGATATGATAGAAGGGAAATATTAATAGTGTTTGCGTCTTACACTATGGCTGCTCTTAGTACCTACAGCTGTAAGGGGTTGTAAAATTATTCTGGTAGCTTTATTTAAAATGTGTATTCCCAGGTGCCATCTTCAAATATTAAAATTGAGAAAACCTAGGAGTGACTCAGGAGTTTGCATTTGTAATAAGAAACTTGAGTATGTCTGAAAATAAAATAAAGATGGCAGAACAGAAGGATGTGCACTTACCTTCCCCTGTGAGAACTCCAAAATTGCAACTAGTTGCTGAACAACCATCAACAGGAGAATGTAGGATCCCACCAAAAAAATATAGCCCATGTCCAAGGGCAAAGGAGAAGCCCCAACAAGATGGTAGGAAGAGCAGAGTTGCATTTAGAATCAAACCCCATACCTGCCAGAGATGTTTGGAAGGCTCAAATAAAACCTCATGTGCAAGAGGACCCAGACACCCCACAGAGGCTGAGTCAGACCTGCCTTTGTGGTTTGAGTGTCTCCTGAGGAGGCACGGGTCAGCAGTGTCCTGCTGTGGGGACAGGGCTCTGGCTGCAGCAGACCTGGGAGGCACAGCGTGTGGCACAAGTCCTCTTGGAGGAGGTCGCCATTAGCCCCACCATAGAGCCACCAAGCAGACGACTCACAAACTGGAGAACAATTATACTAAAGAAGTTCTTGCACTGTTATGAAAGTTCTAGGACCCATAACAGATTTCACAACCTGGGGTATGGCAAAGGGACTTTATTTTCTTGGGGTCCAAAATCACTGCAGATGGTGACTGCAGCCATGAAATTAAAAGACGCTTGCTCCTTGGAAGAAAAGTTGTGACAAACCTAGATAGCATATTAAAAAGCAGAGACATTACTTTGCTGACAAAGGTCCATCTAGTCCAAGCTATGGTTTTTCCAGTAGAAATGTATGGATGTGAGAGCTGGACCATAAAGAAAGCTAAGCACTGAAGAATTGATGCTTTTGAACTGTGGTCTTGGAGAAGATTCTTGAAAGTCCCTTGAACTGCAAGGAGATTGAACCAGTCAATCCTAAAGGAAATCAGTCCTGAATATTCATTAGAAGGACGGATGCTGAAGCTGAAACTCCAATACTTTGGCCACCTGATGTGAAGAACTGACTCATTAGAAAAGAGCCTGATTCTGGGAAATATTGAGGGCAAGAGGAGAAGGGGATGACCAAGGATGAGAAGGTTGGATGGCATCAACTTGATGGATGAGTTTGAGCAAGCTCCGGGAGTTGGTGATGGACAAGGACGCCTGATGAGCTGTAGTCCATGGGGTCACAAAGAGTAGGACACAACTGAGAGACTGAACTGAACTGAATATATCTGAGCAGGTCAGATGGATCATGCTGAGAAACCCTAAGTTAGAGGCTGCTCCTAGTCCTGCTGCCTGTTTGGCAAGTGGGTTCCCCATCAAACACTGATGCTACAAGATGATGACAAGTGTTTTTAAAAATGGGTGGGAAAAAAAAATGGGTGGGGAGTATTTGATAAAAACAAGTTCAAGAACTACAGTCAAAGATATTTACATGTTTCTTTATTCCAAGACTCAACTTTGTTTAGAAAAAAGCTAATATACTTTGTTTTTCACAAGAGAGATAAAGAATATAAAGTAATCCAAACATATTTTGATCATCAAAACACTTTCTTTTCCATTAAATAGGCTGAACATACTTTGGGAAATACTGCTACATAGAACTTTCATGTAAGAAAATATAGAAGTAGAGAACTACTGAAGGATAATCTATAATACCTAGATGGAGATGGTTTATAGTTGAGCATATAAGAATACCTGGAGCAAAGGTGTGGCTATGAACAAATTCTGAAGGTAAAAGCCAACCACTAGCTCAGCAACAGGTAGCTCAATTGATGCTCTTCAGGGAGTTAGCAAACAGTAAGCCTTTGGTAAATAGTAATAGCAGAAAATCAGGACTGCAGGGAGAAATATCAATAAACTCAGATATGCAGATGACAACACCCACAGGGTAGAAAATGAAGAGGAACTAAAGAGCCTATTGATGAAGGTGAAAGAGGAGAGTGAAAAAGCTGGCTTAAGATGGAACATTAAAAAAACTAAGATCATGACATCCAGCCCCATCACTTCATGGCAAATATATAAGGGAAAAAAATGGAAACAGTGACAGAGTTTATTTTCCTGGGCTCCAAGATCACTGTGGACGGTGATTTCAGTCATTAAATGAAAAGACGCTTGCTCCTTGGAAGAAAAGCTGTGACAAACCTAATAACTTATTAAAAAGCAGAGACATCCCTTTGCCGACAAAGATCTGTATAATGGAAGCTATGGTTTTTCCAGCAGTCAGATATGGATATGAGAGTTGGACCATAAAGAAGGCTGAGCGCCAAAGAATTGATGCTTTCAAACTGTGGTGCTGAAGACTCTTGAGAGTCCTTTGGACTACAAGGAGATCAAACCAGACAATTCTAAAGGACATCAGTGAATATTCATTGGGAGGACTGATGTTGAAGCTTCAGTTCTTTGGCCACCTGCTGTGAAGAGCAGAGTTATTACAAAAGACCCTGATGTTGGAAAAGACTGAAGGCAAGAGGAGAAGGGAGCGCCAGAGGACGAGATGGTTAGATGGCATCCCTGATTCAATGGACATGAGTTTGAGTAAGCTCTAGGAGATGGTGCAAGAAAGGGAAACCTGGTGTGCTGCAGTCCACGGGGTCACAAAGAGTGGGACACAACTGAGTGACTGAACAACAGCAATATCAGAAAAGGGGTAATATTTGGAGAAAGAGGATGATATTGAGAGTCAGTGCAACCACTGGGTTCAGGGTCACAGCACCTTAACAAAGCTGAAAAGACCATGTGAGCACAAAAACAATACTGAAGACAGCCAAGACCTTTTGAGAATTGACTTTGTTCCTGGTACTGTTCTACATATATCACAAATATTATTATCTCACTTGGTCACTGTGAGGTGGAGAATGTCATTGAGCGCCATTTAACAAAGGAGAGAGGCTCTGAGTAAACTTACACAAAATCACCCTGCAGAGCTGGATTTCAGCTCACACTGGAGCTTAAAACTCTGCATGTCTTTGTTCTTCTAATCAGGAGGATCAATAAATTTGCAATTAAAGGAAATTATTTGAACAGATGGGATTTTTTTTTTTTAAGGGAAAGGAGGATGATCAAACTGGCATGGATTAAATATGAAGGTAAAAGAAAATGGTAATATTCATTGCAGGTTAGTCAGGTGAGTTGTTAGGAATGTGAATTACTCTAGCTTTGAGGAAAGTAATAAAAAATAACTATTCATTCTCTTTGACACCGATTCTACTTCCGCAAATCTACCCTAAGGAAATAATCAGATACGAATATCAGGAATCATGCACTAAGATGTTTACCCTAAATTTACATACAATAATTAAAACTACATTGAAATTGAGTATGTGCATTAGAAAGTTTATGAACTTTAAGTTCAAAACTGAGTTTGAGTTAAATCCTGACTCCTTCACTTATTAGATATGTGATCTTTGGCTAGTTAGAAAACTTGACTAAGCCTCATGATCTTCATCTCTAGAATGGAGAAGACGCTGTTTTCTTTACAGCAGGGATTCTCAACAGCAGTACTATTGACATTTTAAGCACAATAATTCTTGTTCTAGAGGGCTGTCCTGTGCCTTATAGCATGTTTAGCAGAAACCCTGGTCTCTACCCACTAGATGCCAGTAGCACCCCTCCACCCAGTAGTGATAGTCACAAATGTCTCCAGACATTGCCAAATGCCCCCCGCTGAGAATCACTGTGTTACAGAATTGTGAGGATGAAATGAGCTAATTTAAAGATACATATGGGTGAAGGGAAAGCGGGAAATATACAGTTTTGGAATGGGAAGCCAAGTAGAAGAAAGAAAAGTCTACACATCTGTAGACAAAGACATAGTTATCTCTATTAATATCTATACACCTATCTATGAAAAAGCCAGTAGGATAGAGAATAAAAACCCAAGATATGGAAATAACTGATAAAGCAAAGCCCTAAATATAAGTAGAAGAGATGACCTTGCCAAAAAGGAGGGCCATCCTCTGACCTGGGAGTGCCGAAAGAATGGATGAAAAAATGAAACAATTCTGAGCGTTTTCCTTTTTATAGTAATGCTATGATCCCTATTTTGAGAAAAATTAAGATATAAATAGATTTTTTCCCCCAGGGGACAAAATATGTTAATAGAACTGGGAATAAAGCACAATCAGATTTAACTGACACATACTGGAAAAAAAAACTAAAATTTATTTCATTAGCATTTTATTATGCCTAGCCCCGAAGAATGTGTAAATATCCTGGCAATGTAAAAATTTTAATGTATAAGGGAGAATTATTACAGTAATTTTAGGTGAATGAATCATGGTGACCAAGCTAGTGGCTAGAAGTTTTGGAAGCTACTCCAAAGCTACTCTGTCTCCATGTCAATACCTTTCCTATCTAGTCTTACTTTTTCCTTCCACTGCATTTTCACCTACTTCTCTTTTTTCGAAATTCTTTTAATTGGCATATAATTGCTTTACAGTGTTGAACTAGTTTCTGCTATAAAACAAAGTGAATAAGCTATAGGTATAAATATATCCCCTCCCTCTTGGACCTCCTCCCCTATCCCACCCATCTCGGTCTTCACAGTTCATCCACTTCTTCCCTCAAACCTATGTCTAAGGTCACAGTTTTGTCACTTGCTTCTTCCATCATTTATATTCATTCATTGAATCATTACACAAATATTTATTCACTACCTATATGTCCCAAGTTCTAGGGGTATATAGTAAGTTAACAAAACCTCAGAGAGGATAGTGTCTTTACAGAGTCTAAAGTACAGTTAAGAAGACAGACAATAAACAAATAATAAACCAATAACACATAGTAGAATATCACACAAATTAGCCAATGTACAAAATGCTATTCTGCTAAATTTGTGCCTAATGTTCCCTGTCTGGTACTTTAAAATTTAAATACTGCTTTTTCACTATTTGGGAGGCCTTTCTATTTGTTGAGCAGTTGTAATAATACACTGTCTTCGTTAAAGATCTATTCCTGGGCCACAACCACCATGCCATTTTATAGAATCCAAGTTGAAATTTAGATGTTTGCCACTCTCTGATGTGATATTTGCATTCTACAAATCCATAATTCCATAAATCTTATACTTCTGTAATTCATCATAACTATAACCCTTCTCCACACATTCCATGAATTGGAAATGTAAAATTGTTAATAGCCTTCATAAAACTTGGCTTCTATAACTGATTTCAGTAATTTTGTCACATTTTAAGAAAATCAAAGCATCAAAGTTATGCTTCAATGCTTGACAAACTCAGCCTTTATATGGGCTGAGCAAACTAATGTGGATGGCTTTATCTTTGGGTACTCAATGTCTTGGCCATCTTACAGTGACTTAAAAATAACTTTCTTGGCAGACAATACATTCCATACCTTACTCAAAAAAAGTCTCTGCTTGACAATCCATGAGTTGAATTGTTGGACCACATAGAAAGGAAAATATAAGCTTAAGTTGGAACATTAGAAAAGTTGTTCTTGATAAAGGCTCAGGTTTTAACTGCATTTTACTGAGTCTTTTTTTATGTCTCGTTCTAATGCTCAAATATAGAAAGATTTTAACTTTTTTTCTGTTTTCATGGAATTCCAGTTTTGAAATAGGCTTTTAGTGGAAGCACATAAAAGCTTCCCAAATTTATAAAAATTGGGCTTTTCTTATTTAATGAAAGACATATGTTCATAAAAAAGTGTTGGTGAAGGCAATTCTTTGTAACACTCACAGTTCTTGACCTCGAACCACTTGTCCAAGAATACAAGCCCAAATTTGAAAATCTTTACAGTATTGTCATACTTTTAAAGGCAATTCATCAATTCAAAGGGCAGGGAATATTTTTCAAATTAAGCAGATAATGTGCTTCAGCTACTGCTGAAGCATAATGGTAGGTGCAAACTGCTTGTACATCAGAGTTTGTAGGTGAACAGATTCCAGTTCTTTAACTAATTTTAGGTGAATTTGGCTTGATTAATGAAGGTCATAGGTCCAAATCTTCATAGGCTAAATTGGGTATGAAAGGATCTTACATACTTATTTCAAGCCAGGTCAGAGTTTATCAACTTCAATACTATCAACACATATGACTAATTCTTTATTGTGGAGATGTTGTTTAGTCACTAAGTCATGTCTGACTCTTTGAGACCCCATGGACTGCAGCTGGCTATGGGACTTTCCAGACAAGAATACTAGAGTGGGTTGCCATTTCCTTCTCCAGGGTATCTACCCAACCCAGGGAACAAACCCATGTTTCCTTCACTGGCAGGCAGATTCTTTACCACTGAACCACCAGAGAAGCCCTCAGTGTAGAGACTATCTTGTAAATAATAGGATATTAGCTTCCACACACTAAATTTCAGTAGTATCTCCCCAGTCCAAATGTCTCCAGACATTGTTAAATGTCCATAGGGTGCAAAATCACCCCTAGTTGAGAATGACTGATCTAAGTGGAAACAATACTTATTTCCAATTTCTAACCTGAGGTAAAATACACTGATATAAAGATTTAGACAAGCTGATCCTTTTTTTAAAAGTTCTAGTTTGTTCTTTGTATCAAATTGTTATTTTTTCCCCAATTCCTTGAAGTGTCACTAATTCTTCTCTTTGAAGCCATGACATAAAATGAGAAAATTTATGGAACTAATGGTGAATTATTTCAAAGAGGAAAATGAAAATGTCCAAATTAGATTCTTTCTTCAATTAAAAAGTGGTCAATAGTAAAAAATTTTGCTGAAGAAAGTGTGTTGTCATTTTGTCAAGTTGGTCTTTAGTATTTCATTTTGTGCTATATCCCCAAATAACACTAGCCTTTTCTATTTTAGGATTGATTCTATTTGTTGGCATATAATAGAATATATATTCTAAATCCTTATTTTAAAATATTCTTTTCATTTTAGAACTTTTACTTGATTCTGCATATTCCAATAATTAAGGGAAGTATATTCCTAATTCTGGACTAAAATAACATGTATCAAGTTAAGGCAAACAAAATGCAAATACTTAAGAAAAAGAACACAATTTTAAGTTAAAATATGATAGTCCTTTTTATCATTTCTTAAAAAAATCAAGAGTCCTGAGTGACTTATTTTAGGTTTTGTTCTGAGATACTTGCCAAATTGCTCTGTCCACTCAGAACACTTAATTTTAAATGTGCAAGCATATGGCTTCAATGTAGTAATTATCATTACCAACTGGGTTTTCACATATGCTCATATGGCCTTCTTCTAGCTTCCTACCAACTGCCTCATACTCACCTGCTCAGTCTTCTTAAAAGTTAATGACCACTCCCTGACTTCCCCCCATACACTTTCTGTATAAAAATTTTTCTTACTATATTTCTAAGTTTATAAAGGTAATAATGAGTGCAATAGCAAACTAACACATAGCTGCCTAAAGAAGTTAAAAATAATTCTTAACTTTTCTTCAAACTCATTTCCTACACCTTTCTCCATGCTCTTATAAACGTATGTATACACACACACAAATGTTCTTTCTCAGTCACTTTTATTGGTTTCTTCTAATTGTATTTCTAAAGAATACATAATTCTGTCCTCAGTTCTCCTCCTTTCATTTCTCTTTAGGTGCCAAAATTTTAAATACAATATCTAACAACTTGCAAATCTCTGTCTGAAGGCCTCTCCTCTGAACTTGGATGTACATATTTAACTGCCTAAAAGACATCTCCGTTAGGATGTTTAAACAGACATTCCAATATTTGGTTCTCCCCTCCAGGGTACCCAGTAAGATGGTACTTCCTGTCTATTTGTATTTAGGTGTAGCCACGTGGCTTGCTTTGGACGATGAAAATGGAAATTACATGTCACATTCAGATAGAAACATTAACAGTCCATGTGTGACTCTTCGCTTATTTCCTCTGCCATTGGTGATCAGCAACAATCCTATCAGCTTGAGTCTTGAAGTGGGAATAGCAAGGAGCAAAGTCCCAGACAGTTGAGATGCACACACAGCATGAGCAAGAAATATTTTGTAGTTTGAAGCCACCAGATTTTGGGGAGTATTTGTTACAGCAGTATTAGCCTATCCTGACTAAACAGTGATATGTAGTAGGATCCCAAATTTAACATGGTCAAAACAAAATGCCTCACTCCATTTTCTCTTTTCCTTATCTTACTCATCTTATTAAATGGCACTAACCCATACCCATCATCCAAGATCCAATAATCTTTTTTTATTTTGCTCTTTCTCTCACTTTTCAGATCCAATCCATCAGTAAATCTTAAATGGCTCTCCCACCAAAATATATTCTGAAACTAACTGCTTCTCACTATCACACTACTGTCCCTAGCCCAAGCTATCACCATCTCTCCTTTGCACTGCCTCAGCAGGCTCTCCACTTCGCCTCTAAACACCACTCCTCTCTTTCATGTTTATTACTGTCTTATTGATTTCTAAGAAACTCTTTAATTTGGGTAAAAATAAGATATTAATTCTTTGCTTGCTATATGTGTCACAAATGTTTTCTCAAATTTTAACTTTTTTAAAAACTCTGTTTATTCTTTAGAGTCAGATTAAGTCACTGGCTTTCATTGTCATCAACTTTAATCTCTTTGTGCTTAAATATGGTACAGAGAAATCAGATACTTTATACCTCTAAGACTTTCAGTTCTTTTTCAAACTGGAGGTGTCTGGTAGGGAGCCAAGCAAACACAGAGTAAATATTCAAAGGCCAACATGACTCTCTCAAATCTAAAGGATGATATTCCCCCCCCCTTCAAGGGGAGATTTCTTAGTAGGGACTCTAATTCTGATCCTAGTTCTTCAATTGTTGTCGGCCTTTTGATTTTCAGAATATACATTTGTTACATAAATCAATGGATTCAAGGCAAATGAATCAACTTTTAAATTTAAATCTGACAGAATTCTTTTCATTAGCTCAATATTATATGTTTTCATCTTTAAAACTCAATTAGATTTTTTAAATAGCAAAAGATCAAAGACCAGAAATTAGGCCATGGGATGGCTCCCTGATAACCCTTAGATAATATACATTATTTGTACGTTATGCACAACATAGTCATAGAGGGTGATAGTGCTGACAGGTACAAAATTGGAACTTAAGGAAGAATGATTGGTCTAGGAAGATGGGGAGGCTGGATACGTGGGAATCTGAGCATTTGAAACAAAGACACTATTGAGACTCGGGCAACAAGGTAAGGTGAGCATTCAGAGACTCATAATAGTGAGGAAAATAGCATATTTGCACAGGCAGGGTAGAGCGAAAGGTGTTAACAAAAATCTGTGTATTCATTTAAAAAATTATAAACAAGATTATATTATTATGCTAAGTTTGTAGTCTCAGATGATTAACTTCCATTATTTATTTAATACTTTCTTTTTTTGAAGTTTAATCCATTTATGTATAATAATATATCTCTCCTTCTAAATATTATTTTCATCATTTTATATTTTATTTTTTTTCTCACCATCCTCCATTTAAGTATCTTCCTCTTTTTGTTTTACTATGTATTTTAAAATCTTTTTATGAAAATCACACAAAAGACAGCTTCAAGAAAATGAGAAAATGACACGGGAACAAAATTTAAAATTGCCCATACAATTAACATTTTGGTGTATATCTTCTCAAAATTTCTACGTACAAATATTTACATATAAACACCATCCCCTACAAAATTTGGCATTAATGCAAATACGTTAATGCAAAAATGGCATTACGTTATCTATGGTTTTTTTTTTTTCAGTTAATTTATCATGAAAATTTCCACTGCAATTGATATATTTATATCTTTATATATATGTATATATACCTCTTTATATATGTGTATATATACATCTTTACTTTTTAAATTTTGCTTTATAGCATTTCATTTTGAGAAGGAAATGGTAACCCACTCCAGTATTCTTGCCTGGAGAATCCCATGGACGGAGGAGCCTGGTGGGCTACAGTCCACGGGGTCGCAAAGAGTCGGACACGACTGAGCGACTTCACTCACTTATAGCATTTCATTGATGTACCATATTCTATTTAATCAATTATCTATGATGAATACTGATGCATTTTTTAAACATCAGAAATTATAAAAAAATGTTTCCAAATAATTTTTCAACAAATACCATTGCACAACTATTGAATTATTTGATAAAAATAAATTTTTAGAAGTGGAATGGCTTGGCCAAAAGGTTGGCACATAATCAAGGTATCTGATGCATGCCAAACTGGCCACTCTGCATCAAGGTTATGTGAATACTCAGCCACATGTAACATATAAGAAGAACAGCTTCCTCATTACCACCTATCATGACCATCCTTTCTCATTTCTCGTGATCTGAAAGCTCAAAAATGATGTAGGGGCGGTTATTTTAATTTACAATTCCTGTAGTGAATTGCTAGTGAATTAAACCCTTTTTTTCAACTGGTTGTCAGTCTTTTTACTTTTTATTTTTTGGTTTTAAATGATTGATTGGCTGGTTTTTGTTATGTCTTAAATGAATTGAATAGAAACAATTTTAACCTGAGGACATTTAATACTTTGTATGTCATATAATATTGCTGCAAATATTTTATGAATTTGTCATTTGCTTTTTAACTGTTTACTGTCTTTTGGACCATACAAAAGTATTAAATTTGCATGTAGTTTAAGGTCACATTTTTTTCACTATTTTCTAATTCATTAATTTTTACTTTACTCATTAATTTCTTTCCTTAGATTTTTTTTGTTGCTCTCCTCCAACCTCTTGAATTTATTTACTTCTATTTAAATAATAATTCTTTTAAAAGTTATTAATTTTTCTCTGTGTATAACACTCTGTATATTTTATAGTGTTTCCTATATAGTATTTTTATTGTTATTATAATTCAAATAGTCTGTAAATTAAGCATTGATTTTCATTTGGATCTATTTCTGGAGTGTATTTTTTTCATTCTAAGTAGACAGGTTTTCTCATTTAAAGTTCGCTCTAGGGGAGGAGCTAAGATGGTGGAGGAGTAGGACGGGGAGAACACTTTCTCCCCCACAAATTCATCAAAAGAACATTTAAACGCTGAGTAAATTCCACAAAACAACTTCTGAATGTCGGCAGAGGACATCAGGCACCCAGAAAAGCAACCCAAGTCTTCGAAAGGAGGTAGGAAAAAATATAAAAGACAAAAAAGGGACAAAAGAGGGAGGGACGGAGTTCCGTCCCGGGAAGTGAGTCTTAAAAAGAGAGAAGTTTCCAAACATCAGGAAACCTTCTCACTGCCGAATCTGTGCTGAGCCTTGGAAACACAGAGGGCAACATAACAGGGAGGAAAAATAAATAAACAATTAAAACCCGCACATTGCGAGCCCTACGGTAACTCCCCCAGCGGAGAAGCAGCGCAGACGCCTGCATCCGCCATTAGCAAGCAGGGGCTGGGCAGGGAGGCGCGGCGCAGGCTGCATCGCAAGAATCTGGCCTGAATACCCCAAGCGCTATCTGAGCGAAATAATTTGGGCTAGCAAACCAGACTGTGGGATATCTACCACGCGAAAAGCCAGCCCTAACCTATGACACCACCAGGCCCGCGCACGGAACAAACGACTGAACAGAGATAGCCAGCGGCAGACCATCCCCCTCCACTGATAGGCAGCCAGAGCCGAAAGGGGACAATCGCAGCCCCAGAGAGACATTATCTATAAAACTGTAAGCAGGCTTCTTTGCTAACTAAAACTTCTTGGGAGTCTGGACGGCCAACATCTGCCTGAGAAGGTGTGCCGGTGCACACCTAGATAACCGAGCGGTGGGGAGGCGATAAGTCGCAGCAATCGCGTGCGCCAAACACCTCATCACCTGAGCTGCTCGGATCTGGGAAAGGCACAGAACGCAGGCCCAACCGAGAGTCTGCACCTCTGAGGACTACCTGAGTGCCTGAACCTGAGCAGCTTGGACCTGGGAAGTACAGGCAGCCCAGGGCTGGCCACGGATGGTTCCCGGCGGACCAACCTATAGCCTGAGCAGCGTGGGCAGAGAGGCTACACGTGCCGTGAGCAGGGGCAGACCCAGTGTGGCTGAGGCACTGCGAGCACACGCCAGTGTTATTTGTTTGCAGCATCCCTCCCTACCTCCCCTCAGCGTGACTGAACAAGTGAGCCTAAAAAAAAAAAAAAAAAAGTGTCCTCCACCATACCCTTTGTGTCAGGGCGGAAACCAGACACTGAAGAGACCAGCAAACAGAAGAAACTATATCAGAGGGAACCACCTTGGAAGCTACAGGCAATAGATTAAAACCCTGTGGTTACTACCAACTACATAGGAAGGGGCCTATAGATCTTGAGAAATATAAGTGGGACTAAGGAACTAGCCAAAAATGAACTGAACCCACAATACTCACAACAAAACCAGAGAAAGTCCTAGATATATTTTTTACTATTTGTACGATCATTCTTTCTTTTTTTTTTTTTAAATTATTATTTTTTAATTAAAAAAAAATTTAAGTCCTCTATTATTCCTTTAATTTCCACTTTTATAACTGATTACTTTGCAAAAAAAAAAAAGACCTTTTTTTTTTTTTAAAGCAAACTTCATATATATATATTTTTATAATTTTTTGACCTTTTCTTTTTTTCCGTCTTTTCTTTAACATTGTATTTTTGAAATTCCAAACTCTACTCTAGATTTTTAATTTTAGCTTTTTGGTATTTGTTATCAATTTTGTACCTGTATTTTTTTTTTTTTTTTTTATAATTTAGGCGACTTTGTTTGTTCTTGTTTTTTTTTTCTCTCTCTCTCTCTTTCTTTTTCTTCTTCTTTTTTTAACATTGTATTTTTGAAATTCCAAACTCTACGCTAGATTTTTAACTTTTGCTTTTTGGTATTAGTTATCAATTTTGTACCTATATTTTCTTTATAATTTTTGCGACCTTGTTTGTTTTTGTTTGTTCATTTTTTTTTCTTTCTTTTCCTTCTTCTTTTCTTTAACATCATATTTTTGAAATTCCAAACTCTACATTTAAAATTTTTGCTTTTATGTATTTGTTACCAATTTTGTACCTTTAAGAACCCAATCTTCAGTACCCATTTTTCACTAGGGAGTGAGATTACTGGCTTGACTGCTATCTCTCCCTTTGGACTCTCCTTTTTCTCCACCAGGTCACCTGTGTCTCCTCCCTAACCCCTCTCTACTCTACCCAACTATGTGAATTTCTGTGTGTTCCAGACGGTGGAGAACACTTAGGGAACTGATTACTGGCTGGATCTGTCTCCCTCCTTTTCATTCCCCCCATTTATCCTCCTGGCCACCTCTGCCACCTTCCTCCTTCTTCTCTTCTCTGTATAACTCTGTGAACAACTCTGAGTGGTCCATTTGTGGAGTGCACATAAGGAAGAGATTAGTGAATAGCCCACTCTCTCCTCTATTGATTCCACCTCATCTCATTCGGGTCACCTCTAACTCCCTCCTCACTCTTCTCTTCTCCATATAACGCTGTAAACCTCTCTGAGTGAAACAAGTTTCAGGGCAAGACATACCAAGCAAATTCTCCAGCAGCAAGGAACACAGCCCTGAGCTCCAAGATACAGGCAGCCCAAAGTCACCCCAAAACCATAGACATCCTATAACTCATTACTGGACATTTCATTGCAATCCAGAGAGAAGAAATACAGCTCCACCCACCAGAACACTGACACAAGCTTCCCTAACCAAGAAACCTTGACAAGCCACCTGTACAAACCCACACAGAGCGAGGAAACGCCACAATAAATAGAACTCCACAAACTGCCAGAATACAGAAAGGACACCCCAAACTCAGCAATTTAAACAAGATGAAGAGACAGAGGAATACCCAGCAGATAAAGAAACAGGATAAATGCCCACCAAACCAAACAAAAGAGGAAGAGATGGGAATCTACCTGATAAAGAATTCTGAATAATGATAGATTGATGGAAAATCTTGAAATAAAAATGGAATCACAGATAAATAGCCTGGAGACAAAGATTGAGAAGATGCAAGAAAGGTTTAACAAGGACCTAGAAGAAATAAAAGAGAGTCATTATATAATGAATAATGCAATAAATGAAATTAAAAACACTCTGGAGGCAACAAATAGTAGAATAACAGAGGCAGAAAATAGGATTAGTGAATTAGAAGATAGAATGGTAGAAATAAATGAATCAGAGAGGATAAAAGAAAAACGAATTAAAACAATTGAGGACAATCTCAGAGACCTCCAGGACAATATTAAACGCTACAACATTCGAATCATAGGGGTCCCAGAAGAAGAACACAAAAAGAAAGACCACGAGAAAATACTTGAAGAGATAATAGTTGAAAACTTCCCTAAAACGGGGAAGGAAATAATCACCCAAGTCCAAGAAACCCAGAGAGTCCCAAACAGGATAAACCCAAGGTGAAACACCCCAAGACACATATTAATCAAATTAACAAAGATCAAACACAAAGAACAAATATTAAAAGCAGCAAGGGAAAAACAACAAATAACACACAAGGGAATTCCCATAAGGATAACAGCTGATCTTTCAATAGAAACTCTTCAAGCCAGGAGGGAATGGCAAGACATACTTAAAGTGATGAAAGAAAATAACCTACAGCCCAGATTATTGTACCCAGCAAGGATCTCATTCAAATATAAAGGAGAAATCAAAAGCTTCTCAGACAAGCAAAAGCTGAGAGAATACAACACCACCAAACCAGCTCTCCAACAAATATTAAAGGATATTCTCTACACAGGAAACACAAAAACGGTGTATAAACTCGAACCCAAAACAATAAAGTAAATGGCAACGGGATCATACTTATCAGTAATTACCTTAAACGTAAATGGGTTGAATGCCCCAACCAAAAGACAAAGACTGGCTGAATGGATACAAAAATAAGACTCCTTCATATGTTGTCTACAAGAGACCCACCTCAAAACAGGGGACACATACAGACTGAAAGTGAAGGGCTGGAAAAAGATTTTCCATGCAAATAGGGACCAAAAGAAAGCAGGAGTAGCAATACTTATATCAGATAAAATAGACTTTAAAACAAAGGCTGTGAAAAGAGACAAAGAAGGTCACTACATAATGATCAAAGGATCAATCCAAGAAGAAGATATAACAATTATAAATATATATGCACCCAACACGGGAGCACCGCAATACGTAAGACAAATGCTAACAAGTATGAAAGGAGAAATTAACAATAACACAATAATAGTGGGAGACTTTAATACCCCACTCACACCTATGGATAGATCAACTAAACAGAAAATTAACAAGGAAACACAAACGTTAAACAATACAATAGACCAGTGAGACCTAATTGATATCTATAGGACATTTCATCCCAAAACAATGAATTTCACCTTTTTCTCAAGTGCACATGGAACCTTCTCCAGGATAGATCACATCCTGGGCCATAAATCTAGCCTTGGTAAATTCAAAAAAATAGAAATCATTCCAAGCATCTTGTCTGACCACAATGCAGTAAGATTAGATCTCAGTTACAGGAGAAAAACTATTAAAAATTCCAACATATGGAGGCTGAACAACATGCTGCTGAATAACCAACAAATCACAGAAGAAATAAAAAAAGAAATCAAAATTTGCATAGAAACTAATGAAAATGAAAACACAACAACCCAAAACCTGTGGGACACTTTAAAAGCAGTCCTAAGGGGAAAGTTCATAGCAATACAGGCATACCTCAAGAAACAAGAAAAAAGTCAAATAAATAACCTAACCCTACACCTAAAGCAACTAGAAAAGGAAGAAATGAAGAACCCCAGGGTTAGTAGAAGGAAAGAAATCTTAAAAATTAGGGCAGAAATAAATGCAAAAGAAACAAAAGAGACCATAGCAAAAATAAACAAAGCCAAAAGCTGGTTCTTTGAAAGGATAAACAAAATTGACAAACCATTAGCCAGACTCATCAAGAAACAAAGGGAGAAAAATCAAATCAATAAAATTAGAAATGAAAATGGAGAGATCACAACAGACAACACAGAAATACAAAGGATCATAAGAGACTACTATCAACAATTATATGCCAATAAAATGGACAACGTGGAAGAAATGGACAAATTCTTAGAAAAGTACAACTTTCCAAAACTGGACCAGGAAGAAATAGAAAATCTTAACAGACCCATCACAAGCACGGAAATTGAAACTGTAATCAAAAATCTTCCAGCAACCAAAAGCCCAGGTCCAGATGGCTTCACAGCTGAATTCTACCAAAAATTTAGAGAAGAGCTAACACCTATCCTGCTCAAACTCTTCCAGAAAATTACAGAGGAAGGTAAACTTCCAAACTCATTCTATGAGGCCACCATCACCCTAATACCAAAACCTGACAAAGATCCCACAAAAAAAGAAAACTACAGGCCAATATCACTGATGAACATAGATGCAAAAATCCTTAACAAAATTCTAGCAATCAGAATTCAACAACACATTAAAAAGATCATACACCATGACCAAGTGGGCTTTATCCCAGGGATGCAAGCATTCTTCAATATCTGCAAATCAATCAATGAAATACACCACATTAACAAATTGAAAAATAAAAACCATATGATTATCTCAATAGATGCAGAGAAAGCCTTTGACAAAATTCAACATCCATTTATGATAAGAACTCTCCAGAAAGCAGGAATAGAAGGAACATACCTCAACATAATAAAAGCTATATATGACAAACCCACAGCAAACATTATCCTCAATGGTGAAAAATTGAAAGCATTTCCTCTAAAGTCAGGAACAAGACAAGGGTGCCCACTTTCACCATTACTATTCAACATAGTTTTGGAAGTTTTGGCCACAGCAATCAGAGCAGAAAGAGAAATAAAAGGAATCCAAATTGGAAAAGAAGAAGTAAAACTCTCACTATTTGCAGATGACATGATCCTCTACATAGAAAACCCTAAAGACTCCACCAGAAAATTACTAGAGCTAATCAATGATTATAGTAAAGTTGCAGGATATAAAATCAACACACAGAAATCCCTTGCATTCCTATACACTAATAATGAGAAAACAGAAAGAGAAATTAAGGAAACAATTCCATTCACCATTGCAACGGAAAGAAAAAAATACTTAGGAATATATCTACCTAAAGAAACTAAAGACCTATATATAGAAAACTATAAAACACTGGTGAAAGAAATCAAAGAGGACACTAATAGATGGAGAAATATACCATGTTCATGGATCAGAAGAATCAATATAGTGAAAATGAGTATACTACCCAAAGCAATTTATAGATTCAATGCAATCCCTATCAAGCTACCAACGATATTCTTCACAGAGCTAGAACAAATAATTTCACAATTTGTATGGAAATACAAAAAACCTCGAATAGCCAAAGCTATCTTGAGAAAGAAGAATGGAACTGGAGGAATCAACCTACCTGACTTCAGGCTCTATTACAAAGCCACAGTTATCAAGACAGTATGGTACTGGCACAAAGACAGAAATATAGATCAATGGAAAAAAACAGAAAGCCCAGAGATAAATCCACGCACATATGGACACCTTATCTTTGACAAAGGAGGCAAGAATATACAATGGATTAAAGACAATCTCTTTAACAAGTGGTGCTGGGAAAACTGGTCAACCACTTGTAAAAGAATGAAACTAGAACACTTTCTAACACCATACACAAAAATAAACTCAAAATGGATTAAAGATCTCAATGTAAGACCAGAAACTATAAAACTCCTAGAGGAGAACATAGGCAAAACACTCTCCGACATACATCACAGCAGGATCCTCTATGACCCACCTCCCAGAATATTGGAGATAAAAGCAAAAATAAACAAATGGGACCTAATTAAACTTAAAAGCTTCTGCACAACAAAGGAAACTATTAGCAAGGTGAAAAGGCAGACTTCAGAATGGGAGAAAATAATAGCAAATGAAGCAACTGACAAACAACTAATCTCAAAAATATACAAGCAACTCCTACAGCTCAATTCCAGAAAAATAAATGACCCAATCAAAAAATGGGCCAAAGAACTAAATAGACATTTCTCCAAAGAAGACATACAGATGGCTAACAAACACATGAAAAGATGCTCAACATCACTCATTATCAGAGAAATGCAAATCAAAACCACTATGAGGTACCATTTCACGCCAGTCAGAATGGCTGCCATCCAAAAGTCTACAAGCAATAAATGCTGGAGAGGGTGTGGAGAAAAGGGAACTCTCTTACACTGTTGGTGGGAATGCAAACTAGTACAGCCACTATGGAGAACAGTGTGGAGATTCCTTAAAAAACTGGAAATAGAACTGCCTTATGATCCAGCAATCCCACTGCTGGGCATACACACTGAGGAAACCAGAAGGGAAAGAGACACGTGTACCCCAATGTTCATCACAGCACTGTTTATAATAGCCAGGACATGGAAGCAACCTAGATGCCCATCAGCAGAGGAATGGATAAGAAAGCCGCAGTACATATACACAATGGAGTATTACTCAGCCATTAAAAAGAATACATTTGAATCAGTTCTAATGAGATGGATGAAACTGGAACCTATTTTACAGAGTGAAGTAAGTCAGGAAGAAAAACACCAATACAGTACACTAACGCATATATATGCAATTTAGAAAGATGGTAACAATAACCCTGTATGTGAGACAGCAAAAGATACACTGATATATAGATCAGTCTTATGGACTCTGTGGGAGAGGGAGAGGGTGGGGAGATTTGGGAGAATGGCATTGAAACATGTATAATATCATATATGAAACGAGTTGCCAGTCCAGGTTCGATGCACGATACTAGATGCTTGGGGCTGGTGCACTGGGACGACCCAGAGGGAGGGTATGGGGAGGGAGGAGGGAGGAGGGTTCAGGATGGGGAACACAGGTATACCTGTGGCGGATTAATTTTGATATTTGGCAAAACTAATACAATATTGTAAAGTTTAAAAATAAAAAAAATAAAAGTTAAAAAAAAAAGTTTGCTCTATATCTCTATCTTTCTAAACCTTATTAGATATCTAATATTTATATGTTTTTTAAATATTACTATATACATATATATCTTTTGAATTACCCTTATTTCTAATACAAATCATATCCTTTTTCATTTTAGTTTTTGTCCAGATGATCTGCTTAAAACAAGAAGAAGGATTTTAAACTCTCATAACTACAAATATGTATTATTTCACTGTATCGTGTGATAATCACATTACGTTAAACTAGCAAAAGAAATAAATTTCTACTTTTTTATTAAAAATGCTTCTGTAAGGGGTTAAATTTGAAAATAAAACATTACAATGAAACTTCTAAAATCATACTCGATGACAATATGTTTTCAAAACAAAAACATAAAGAACCCCTTTAATTTTGGAGCAATGTTAAACCAATTCTTTTGAAAAAATATCATAGGGCATACTAAAAGATGTCTAAAATACTATGAGAAAAAATACATTTAAAAAACTATGAGGTAAGACATCATTATTTTCTTATTTCTCATTAACTAGAGATGAGTCATGTTTTATAAAAGACAGAGAAAATAAAAATATAAAATTAGCACAAAAAAAGTTTCAGAGTTCCCTGTCTTATCACCCATTGTAAGTTTTCTAAACAGCAGATTAATTTTTGCTTCCTTATAGAGTCTATGTGGCAAGGTTAATAAATTTGGGTATACAATATAGATTCTACCTCCCTTATCAAAGTTTTTTGCCTTCAAATGAACTGTCATTTTTTCCCAACTGTTTAAGATTAAAGCTGGGGGTTCAAAAAGTAGGCATTTTTTACAATGCTCTTTTAAGACCAATTTGCCAAAAAACAACCAAAGGTTTATTGGTGCTGCAGTGATTGAGACAGACAATTTTTATATGTACATAGAGCTGAAATAACACTTTGAGGCCCGTGAGTTTTCCTCCTTTCTCTTAACTTTAATGATATTCTCATTGGGTTATGAATAAATTAAGTGAACCAGAGGGGCTCTCCATAAATCCCAGGTAAATACATTTACTAAACTTCTTCAAGAAAATCAACGAAAAAATATACATTATTCAAAGAAAATAAATAACCCAATTGAGCTGACTATACCTAAACTACTTAGAATGTTCTTTCAGGGACTTCCCTGGTGGTCCAGGGATTAAGAATTGGCAGGTAGCTGCCAATGCAGGGGACACAGGTTTGATCCCTGTCCTGGAATATCCCACATTCTGCAGGGCAACTAAGCCCACGCACCACAACTACTGAGCCCCCTCTCTAGAGACCATGAGCCACAACGAAGATCCAGCAAGCCAAAAATAAATAAATAAATATTATAAAAAGAATGTTCAGTCATTTTAAATATTAGAGAGGAAATATATCTTCTGACAAGGTACTGTCTGCTCCTTCATCAACTAAGATTATAACACACATCATTAATAAGACATTTCCAGGCTTCATGATGAATTTTCAGTTCCTTACCTATACTCTCTCACATATGACCAAGAACAGGAATTTAGGAATTGAAGATTTGCACAAGAGGCAAAACAAATTAACATGGATTTACTATCTGTGTTTTTCAGTGTAATATATTTTGGTGACATTTGACTTGGCACATTCTGTCTTTGCAAATGATGACTACAATCCAATGGCTGACCAAAATCAGTATGCTAGGTGGTAACTACTTTTCCCACTAATGAGACTGCCAATGTCCACTTGTCTAGCTAAATGTGTTGGAAAATTACTAGACAAAGTATTTTTAAAATGTTAAAACAGGTGTTCAAACTGGATTTTCTTTCCTTTTTCTTTTCTTAAATATCAAAGCCCTCTACTATGTATAAAATTATTGCATTTAATGTAACAGTGCTGGGCTGTGCTAAGTTGCTTCAGTCGTGTCCGACTCTTTGTAACCCCGTGGACTGCAGCCCGCCAGGACCCCGTCCATGGGATTCTCCAGGCAAGAATACTGGAGTGAGTTGCCATTTCCTGTGCTGCTGCTGCTGCTGCTGCTAAGTCGCTTCAGTCATGTCCGACTCTGTGTGACCCCATAGACGGCAGCACACCAGGCTCCCCCGTCCCTGGAATTCTCCAGGCAAGAACACTGGAGTGGGTTGCCATTTCCTTCTCCAATGCATGAAAGTGAAAAGTGAAAGTGAAGTTGCTCAGTCGTGTCTGACCCCTAGCGACCCCATGGACTACAGCCTACCAGGCTCTTCATTCCATGGGATTTTCCAGGCAAGAGTACTGGAGTAGGGTGCCATTGCCTTCTCCTAGAACTTAGTAAAAACTTATTTTTAATCTGACATGTTTTTAACATGTTTTTGCATGTTTCAGTTCTATTTCTCCTTTTCAAATCCTCCTTCTCTTCAATCAAGGCAGTCCATATCATATTTCCACATGAGGGACATAAAATAATCCTTTAGTTTAAGAAGACTGATGTTAAGTAAGGTGCTAGTTAATTTCTCTTTTAAACATAATAAAAGATTCATAAGAGAGGAGAGTACCTGTAGTGTTTCTCTGTAAGTTAAAATTTTTTGAAGTATTCATTTCTGAACCTAGGATTCCTTTTAGTTTTCATTTGTATTTGTGTATCAACATAATTAAGAAATTTTGAGAGCTTTTTTTTAACAGTATTTTATTCTTTATATTTTAAGGGCTTTTTCTACCTTTAATTTGCCTAATTTAACAAAGATACTTAACCAAAACTCAAAGTAACAAAAAAATAAAACTAAATGCTTATTAAATTCCTAGAAATGTCCACCAAGCAAGGGTATCAAGTTAATGAAACAAATTAAACCTCTTCTATCTAGGACAAAACATGGAGATTACTTTTTACCTGAAGGCTCAGTTCTGAAAATGATATTCTGATTTACATTTGTACTCAACAAACAAATGAACCAACCAACCAACCAAAAAAAAAAAAAAAGTCCAAACCTCTCTGTTACTGTATTATATTTGTTCACATTCCCCAAACTAATTCAGAGTCCTAGATTATGGTCTTACTTTGGAAGACACTGACTTGGAATTCATGGTCTAGGGAAACCCCTCGAAAGAGGAGACAGACTCTACTTTAAGAAATTTAAGATATCACTAAGCCAGTAGAAAAACATTTCCAAAGGAAAAATAAGTAATGGGTCTGGAAGGAAAATTTTTCCTGAGCAACTATGATCTCCTCACAAAAGGAAAATGTGCTTTTTAAGGAGAAATAACAAAATGAATATAAGTGCTCAAGGAAGAACATGACCATTGGTGTTTTGCCCCATAATGCATTTATAATATAAATCTCTGTGTCTCTTGTAGATGTTTTTTTCTGAGAGTTTAGAGAAGTAGCTTCCAAACTCTAAGTAAAGGAAATCAACCCTGAATATTCATTGGAAGGACTAATGCTGAAGCTCCAACACTGTGGCCACCTGATGCAAAAAGTCGACTCATTGAAAAAGCCCTTGATGCTGTGGAAGACTAAGGGCAAGAGAAGAAGGGCATGACAGAGGATGAGATGGTTGGATGGCATCACCAACTCTATGGACATGAGTTTGAGCAAACTCGGGGAGATAGTGAAGGACAGGGAAGCCTGGCGTGTTGCGGTCCATGGAGTCGCAAAGAGTCAGACACGACTGAGTGACTGAACAACAATAACAAAGGTGGATGAAGCAGATCACTTTAGCGGGCATTGAGAAAATGAATAGTAGAGTTGATCCATACACTTTATAATATACGTGTATGTATGTATATGTGTGCATGTATGAAGGAAGATGAATCCACGCATCCTGCTCATCTAAAGAAACATTAATTGAGCAAGCTTCATTCTCTCTAGTATCTGGTGAGTATCATAAATAATGAAATGCTATTAACAAAACAAACAGCCTTTGAGAGTCTGAAATGAGTCACCTTTTACAGCTGGCTCATGTATATGGCAGGCAACAAACAGGTGTGTTGCCTTTGGGACAACGCAGAACAAGCATCCTAGCATGAGAGGGAAAAAAGAATCTCATATTCTCCTTTTGAAGATTCCAGATCTATACTCTTGAGACAGCACAGCTTATATTCCAGTGTTGTCCATTTATACTGAAATTCTAAGTGAAAGGAAAATAGCCTGCAGATGTGCCGTTTGTGATTTGAGGAGCCTCTTTTGTGCCAGAGTCCATGGTCAGTACAATGATCATATTTTAAAAGTATTAGCCTTATATTTCTTTCACTAACTATTACTTAATCATAACATAAGCAACCAAGAATTAAGGCATAAGGGCAATACACATAAGCCCCTCCAAAGTAGCTGCTCTTCAGTTAAAAATCAAACCATTAAGTGTTTGCATCTTTGGCATGCTTCAGCTGACACTCTAACTGGCACCCAAAGATCCCCCACAGCACTATACCAAGTGTTCACAGTGCAGATGGGGGCTCCAGGTGCTGGGAGACTCTGCAGGGCCTTCTGCATAATCTGAGAGGTAGCCTTAAGGAGCACCAGCTTAGAGCATCTGAGTTTTATTGCTCATTGTATAATTATTTGAAAAGAATCAGTAAATTCTATTAAACTGAACATTTCATTACTCAGAAGAACTTGACCAAGCAGGACAACGCAAATGGATGACTCCTGCTATGGAAAAGTGTTTTCTTTGGGGAATTTTAAAAATGCCTTTATGTCATCAGTGAATCACTCATGAAAGAGTCATATCATAAATGTTCCTTGATTGCTGTATAACACAGGAAGCCTAGCCCAACACTCTGGGATGACCTACAGAAGGGTATGGGGCTGGATGAGAGGGAGGTTCAAGAGGGAGGGGATCTATCTATCTATCTATGGGCTTCCCTGGTGGCTCAGACGGTAAAGCATCTGCCTGCAGTGTGGGAGACCTGGATTCAATCCCTGGGTTGGGAAGATCCCCTGGAGGAGGGCATGGCAACTCACTCCAGTATTCTTGCCTGGACAGAATCCTCATGGACAGAGGAGCTGGCGGGCTACAGTCCATGGGGTTGCAAAGAGTCGGATATGACTGAGCAACTAAGTACACAACACACACACATACTTATGTATGCATGTATATATACACATATACTTATGGCTGATTCATGTTGTATGGCAGAAACCAACTCAACTTTGTAAGAGAATTATCCTCCAATTAAAAAAAAAATCAAAAAATGCTTCTTGAATGACCTAAGGGTTCAGTTCAGTTTAGGTCAGTCGCTCAGTCATGTCCGACTCTTTGCGACCCCATGAATTGCAGCACGCCAGGCCTCCCTGTCCATCACCAACTCCTGGAGTTCACCCAGACTCACGTCCATCGAGTCAGTGATGCCATCCAGCCATCTCATCCTCTGTCGTCCCTTTCTCCTCCTGCCCCCAATCCCTCCCAGCATCAGAGTCTTTTCCAATGAGTCAACTCTTCGCATGAGGTGGCCAAACTACTGGAGTTTCAGCTTTAGCATCATTCCTTCCAAAGAAATCCCAGAGCTGATCTCCTTCAGAATGGACTGGTTGGATCTCCTTGCAGTCCAAGGGACTCTCAAGAGTCTTCTCCAACACCACAGTTCAAAGGCATCAATTCTTTGGTGGTCAGCCTTCTTCACAGTCCAACTCTCACATCCATACAAGACTACAGGAAAAACCATAGCCTTGACTAGACAAATCTTTGTTGGCAAAGTAATGTCTCTGCTTTTGAATATGCTATCTAGGTTAGTCATAACTTTCCTTCCAAGGAGTAAGCGTCTTTTAATTTCATGGCTGCAGTCACCATCTGCAGTGATTTTGGAGCCCCATAAAAAAAAGTCTGACACTGTTTCCACTGTTTCCCCATTTATTTCCCATGAAGTGATGGGACCAGATGCCATGATCTTCGTTTTCTGAACGTTGAGCTTTAAGCCAACTTTTTCACTCTCCACTTTCACTTTCATCAAGAGGCTTTTGAGTTCCTCTTCACTTTCTGCCATAAGGGTGGTGTCATCTGCATATCTGAGGTTATTGATATTTCTCCCAGAAATCTTGATTCCAGCTTGTGTTTCTTCCAGTCCAGCATTTCTCATGATGTATTCTGCATATAAGTTAAATAAGCAGGGTGACAATATACAGCCTTGACGTACTCCTTTTCCTATCTGGAACCAGTCTGTTGTTCCATGTCCAGTTCTAACTGTTGCTTCCTGACCTGCATACAAATTTCTCAAGAGGCAGATCAGGTGGTCTGGTATTCCCATCTCTTTCAGAATTTTCCACAGTTGATTGTGATCTACACAGTCAAAGGCTTTGGCATAGTCAATGAAGCAGAAATAGATGTTTTTCTGGAACTCTCTTGCTTTTTCCATGATCCAGTGGATATTGGCAATTTGATCTCTGGTTCCTCTTCCTTTTCTAAAACCAGCTTGAACATCAGGAAGTTCACGGTTCACATATTGCTGAAGCCTGGCTTGGAGAATTTTGAGCATTACTTTACTAGCGTGTGAGATGAATGCAATTTTGTGGTAGTTTGAGCATTCTTTGGCATTGCCTTTCTTTGGGATTGGAATGAAAACTGACCTTTTCCAGTCCTGTGGCCACTGCTAAGTTTTCCAAATTTGCTGGCATATTGAGTGCAGCACTTTAACAGCATCATCTTTCAGGATTTGAAATAGCTCAACTGGAATTCCATCACCTCCACTAGCTTTGTTCGTAGTGATGCTCTTTCTAAGGCCCACTTGACTTCACATTCCAGAATGTCTGGCTCTAGGTCAGTGATCACACCATCGTGATTATCTGGGTCATGAAGATCTTTTTGTACAGTTCTTCTGTGTATTCTTGCCATCTCTTCTTAATATCTTCTGCTTCTGTTAGGTCCATACCATTTCTGTCCTTTATTGTGCCCATCTTTGCATGAAATGTTCCCTTGGTATCTCTAATTTCCTTGAAAAGATCTCTAGTCTTTCCCATTCTGTTGTTTTCCTCTATTTCTTTGCACTGATCGCTGAAGAAGGCTTTGTTATGTCTTCTTGCTATTCTTTGGAACTCTGCATCAGATGCTTATATCTTTCCTTTTCTCCTTTGCTTTTTGCTTCTCTTCTTTTCACAGCTATTTGTAAGGCCTCCCCAGACAGCCATTTTGCTTTTTTGCATTTCTTTTCCAGGGGGATGGTCTTGATCCCTGTCTCCTGTACAATGTCACGAACCTCATTCCATAGTTCATCAGGCACTCTATCTATCAGATCTAGGCCCTTAAATCTACTTCTCACTTCTGCTGTATAATCATAAGGGATTTGATTTAGGTCATACCTGTATGGTCTAGTGGTTTTCCCTACTTTCTTCAATTTAAGTCTGAATTTGGCAACAAGGAGTTCATGATCTGAGCCACAGTCGGCTCCTGGTCTTGTTTTTGCTGACTGTATAGAGCTTCTCCATTGACCATTATATCTACTACTGTGGGCAGGAATCCCTTAGAAGAAATGGAATAGCCATCATGGTCAACAAAAGAGTCCGAAATGCAGTACTTGGATTCAATCTCAAAAACGATAGAATGATCTCTGTTTGTTTCCAAGGCAAACCATTCAGTATCACAGTAATCCAAGTCTATGCCCCAACTAGTAACGCTGAAGAATCTGAAGTTGAACAGTTCTATGAAGACCTACAAAACCTTTTAAAACTAACACCCAAAAAAGATATCCTTTTCGTTATAGGGGACTGGAATCCCAAAGTAGGAAATCAAGAAACACCTGGAGTAACAGGCAAATTTGGCCTTGGAATACGGAATGAAGCAGGGCAAAGACTAATAGAGTTTTGCCAAGAAAATGCACCGATCATAACAAACACCCTCTTCCAACAACACAAGAGAAGACTCTACACATGGACATCACCAGATGGTGAACACCGAAATCAGATTGATCTAAGGGTTAGCACTTCCCTAAAATGTCAGCAGCTGACTGCCTGATCCTCAGCATGCATAGACTTGCTATTAGTGCACTCACATATCTCTGGCAATTTAAACAATTAAGCGATGCAGCACATGAAATTCTAGACAGCAACTCAGTGTAATGTGTGTCCAGGACCAAAGAGACTTACTATTCAAGAATCAAAATACAGCATACGGTGTGAGAACTAAAATTTTGTCCAAACAGTTTTTTTTTCCAATAGTGACAATATTAGTTAGAAATATTATCCTTTACTTCTAGAAGAAATCCTTAATCAATTTAATAAGTTACCTTCTATTTTAAAAAGTAAACTTTTAGTGGCCTAAGTGCACCCCCCTGGGTCCTTCACAAATGCCTATCTTGTAATTTTATAATATTATTTTTAACTTCATTAAATATTATTACTTGGGTCATAAGCAATTATAGCAAGATATAAATTTATAAAGTGACACATTTTCAATACCAACTCTATCAACTTATTCCATAATAGCACATTCCATCAAATTAAACTGCAAGATTTCCCACATTTGTTTTAAATTCTATATGTATGGCTTATGAATAGCAATTTTGATGAATTCCAGCTGGCTTAAATATGCAGGCAGACCCTTATAAAACAGATTCTTTTCAATTCTTATTGTATTCAATGAGGCCTATTTTAAGTGGGCCACCTGGTAGGATAAAGCGCTAATAATTCTCCATAGGAAAAAAATAGGAAAAACAAATCACCCTGCTAAACTTAAGACTATCTTCCCTAACTACGTTACTCTTACATACCTAATATAAGTGAGAAGTAGTTCTAATCTTCTGGAAAAGTTAAATTAAAATTTTAACAAGCAAGCCACTCTGTGAACTACTAAATTACTCATTTATCTATTACAACAACAGCATTAAAATAGTTTCCACCATGTGTGTGTGTTGCCTGGTTTCACAAATCATACACATTTCAGTCTCCCCCTCCATTCCCCACACCCTCCTGCCTCCATCCAGCTGGAATACATCAAGCGCGCAGAAGCCAAGGCAAATGTTGACCCCACCCTCCTCCATCCATTTTAAGGCACCTTCAAAGCCAGAGCACTGATCTAGTTCGGTTTCACCAACAAAGCCAGCCATCCTGCTATTTAAGACTCCAGTTTGGGGTTTTTATAACTGCACATTAACATGAGAGCTTTGATTTTTGGTCAAAAACGTCAGCTGCACTGAGTTTCATCAGATGGTCGTACCCTTTCTGCAGAAGAATCCTCATTATTAAATCATCATCTTTGCTCTCAGTGTTGCTCTCTTTCCTTATAAAAACAACCTCTCTGAACTGTCCAATAACCAGCCCTGAGGAACGTAATATTTCCTTTCCGAAAGGTCAAAAATGAACCGCCAAGATGGTAGTCCAAGCTCTGTTTTCTCTGACATTTGCACAGCCTCTATCATTTGTGTACTGTCACAGACAGTCATTTCAAAGCACAGAAACACTCTCACCAAGGGCACATGCAGGAGGGGAGTGGGGACTGAAGAGACAGAGGAGCTGCAGGAGGACAAAGAACTTACTTTGTTGTTCCCCTGTGCATGTAGCCGCAAGGAAAAAAAAGAAAAAGAAATATGTTAAACAAATTTATTTTTAAGTCATGAGGTTTTTCATGCTAGATCAAAATCAAAATAAGTACTTCTTCACTGACATCCTATTCATACATACAGCACCCAAAGCTCACGGATGAGTCAAAGATTCTACTTACATTAAGGGAAATCATACATTTATAACACTAGAAAATTATGACAGAGATTTCCCCCTTTCTTTCTACTTGAAATACTTGAAGTACCGGGAACCTGGCCAAAAAGCATTGGTTTGAATTGGTAATAAGTGAGCTGTTAGCATGAAAGGCAAAGTATTTAGTATGTCGGCTTGCCCTTTCCTGACAGCCCCTCCTCCAACATGCCAAGCAGTGGAAAATTTCATCAGCCAATGCATTTTTAAACAAACACTGCATCCTTGGTTTCAAAGAAGGTGGGGGGGAAAAAAAAGAAAAAGAGAAGAGGAAAGGAGTGAGTGATTCTGGGGAGACAGGGCAAGCAGACCACGTTACGACCTCCATCTGTACCATTCCTTTATTTCATAAATTACGAGTTTGGTCTTGGGCTGGCATGGGAAGTGAAAACTGTATAGTGGGGAGGCAGCCAAAATAAACACTGGTCCACATTCAAGAAAATGGGTCTGGAAAGGTTAGTTACAAAAATGTAGTCATTTCTAAAAGGGACGTTCCGGATAGAGACACAGAGAGCAGCCAGCAACAGGCAGCAGGCAAATGGCTGTCTTGTTTCAAACTGGAGCGGCAGGAGTATGATTTATATCAAACAATTTAACCCACATATGGCTTAAAAAAATAAAATGGTGATTCATTACTCCCAGGGCAGCCTGAGTCCTTGCAAGGTCAGATCCTGTGGGGGAGACGTGATGCGATATGGGGAGGGAACAGATCTGAACTCTCCTCACAAGGGGCCCGGAAAGAATGTCTCTCTCCACTGAGATGCAGAGTGGAAGAGAGCTGTGAGTGGAGTCTGTGCCTGTGTGGAGAAGCCGGAGCACAGGGTGTGGAGGAACAGGTTGGGCTGGAGATCTGGCATTTAGTTTTAAGAGAGGATGTGTGTGGGGAAGTAATACATACAAAAATTTTCTGGAGAGCAGTAAGGGAATGATTCCAGGAGAGTGTATTTTCTGGAAAACAATGGCAGCTGGTGACTCTGGGCGGGGGGTGGGGTGGGGGGTGAGTGGGGGGGATATCTAATTCAAGGACCATCAGGGCCATCATATGGAATAAAAACATAAATTTAAAGACACTGAAAAAACAGCATAGAGAAGTTTCCTGACATTGTGAGTGGCCATGATATAACCATTAACATCCCTGGTTTACGTGAGACATAAATAATGGTACCAGAATGAATGAAATCAGGGGAAAAGGAATCTTTTGTAAAGACTATGCCAATGGTTCAATAAGGCAATAAAGATCCCCAGAGAGAATTTTATCAGGAATAGAATACTATCTTAGAAAATAATGGGACCTTGGTTCTCCAAAGAAGTGCAATAGTGCTGAAAATACCTCAAACAGATGGAGATTATTGCATTCCACAGCAGTGCAGCTTTTGATCTACCAAATAAGTTTCAGGAGTTCAACCAAGTATTTTTGCACATTAGGGAATGGCTGGCTTCCTGCTCGGTGGCAGATGGTTCTGTTTGTAGTGGCAACAGTGATGTCACCGAGTAGGGGGCCTTAATCCTTAAATACGAGAAACATACAAGTGAAAGACGTGGTGTGGCTTTGCCATTTCTTATTTCCTTCAATCATTTCCCCAGTTGTCTATTCTGAGAGAGGCATAGCAGTCATGACTGGTGAAATGTAAATTCTCTATAATTCCTCCACTACTCTGTATGGCAGCATTTATATTTAGAAAGTCCCTTCATTGAAAAAAAAAACTAAACTATTGGTCATGGAGCTGCTCTAATTTCTGTGGGAAGCACTGTCAAATAAGCTAAGAATAAAGTTATGTAGAGTGGGACGAATATGGGTGTTTTCTATCTTGTACACAAGACTGCTGAGTAAATACATGGGAGTGGTCATCACCACATTAATAAATACTTATGGGGCTGTGTGTTCATTCCTCTCTTCCCCCTAGAGTGAAACAGACACCGTCTCCCTGATTTGCTTTTTGCCACAGAGAAAAATTCGGTTGTAAAGTCTATCCAAAAAGACTTTCTCATATCCCTGAGACTGCATTAGGGGATGGTTTCAACCTCCAAGGCAGTCCTTAAAAACATGAATTATGACTGGGAGAGTCCTGACTTCAGAGGTACAGTGAAGTTCCAGGGTGCTTCCATTTCTACTGTCTAGATGGTATATGATTTCTTAAGAGATGAAAAATGACAGTTGCTCTGTGACAACCTAGAAGGGTGGGGTGGGGTGAGAGGTGGGAGGAAGGTTCAAGAGGAAGGGTCATATACCTCTAGCTGATTCATGTTGATGTATGGCAGAAACCAACACAATATTGTAAAACAATTGTCCTCCAATTAAAAATTAATAAGTTAAAAAAGAAATCATATATTAGACAGGAGGACCATGTATCTATATAGCTAAAAAAAAAAAAAAAACTCTTGTAAAAAGTTCTGAGGTGTATGTCTTAACAGATACACAAAACTGAATTTGCGCCACATCTGTTTCTAGGCTATGCACAGATTTGCAGCTGCACCTTTCAGATGGCCAGAATCTGAAGGGAGGAAGTTTGTGAACTCTCATTTCCCTGACAGCCTCTATGGCTCACTCCTGACTAAATGATGGAGACTTTGAGGCCAGTCTGTCCACAAGGCAGCATAATCTCAAGGCTCTCCTAAACAGTTTGGTATCCTCAGCCAACAGTTGGAGAGATTCTCCCCAGATTTCACCAATAGTTTGCAAAGAAAAGGGAACTACTAATCTGAGAAGTACAGCTTCATGGACACACTAATGATAGTCAATATCAACATTAAAGTCTACATGGCACCGAGTACTTTCCTCCAGGTGTAGGCACCAAGCTAGATGTGGTGTGCAATAGTATTCATTTAATCCTACAAAATCACTCAGAGGAAGAAATTATTATTTTGAGTTTAAAAAGGAATAAAAAACTAGAGAGTGAAATAAGTTGCCTAAGCCATATGGCACATAAATGGAAGGGTAGGGATTCCAACACAAGTGGATTTGACTTCAAGCCTACCTAACTTCCACGCACAGAAGAATCTGGAATTCCTTCACATTTATATATAAAGTCATATTGTGAGCTGACAAAACTGTGCCAGGAAAATCAGTCATTTGTTATATGACATTCTTTAGGTATTTAATTAAATTCACACATTTCTATTTACACTTAGAGGAAAAATTTATGTACATGGATCATAAAAATAAGTTTTAAAATTACAAAATTGTGACCTGTAGCTATTGATACACACACACACACACACACACACACACACACACTTTTTGATGCTGCTTAATCTTGATGGGGAAATGGTGCAGAACAAGAAAGGGAATAAAGTTTTGGATAGAGAGGTTAGTCGTAATCTTGGCAGAGGAACTCATTTTCAGGGGGACTCATTTTCAGTGCCTACTCCTGTTTTAACTTCCCCCAAATCTTTGAGGGAATATCAAAAACAAAAACAAAAAGCTATTAATCCCTTTAGAAACAACTTCACTTTGAAACTACATAAATTCCTATGTACTTATTTAATTTCATACTTATAAATTTCATACTGAGTATAATTTCAATTTAGTGGCCAAAGGAAATAGAAGTAAAAAATAAAATTCTGTTAAATTCAAATTCAGGTTTAAATATATTTTAAAAATATTCTTGCTGCTCAGAAAGCTCAGGTGATGGTAGTATGCCAGAGTTCTGGGTCAGAGATGTTATGTCTACATTCACAGAGTAAGTCAGTGGCATAGTGGGAAAGTAAACTCAGGACTCATTTCCATTTTAGGGTCACATACCATGATGCTCAGATAAGAAGTCTACATTTAGCTTTAGGTCCAGAAAGTTTAAGAGACTGGAAAGTAATTAGAAAATGAACATGGTAAAATAAAATATATCAATGATTAGAAAACAGAAGGTAATTAGAAAATGTACATGGGAATATAGTTGGGCTGTTGTGCTTTATATAGATACCCACCAGTTTTTTATTCACATTGTACAGTAGCTATTTATTTGCATCTCTCTCTTCCACTAGACTTGGAAGTCCTGTAAAGTAAGAACTGCCTTCTTTTTTTTTATCTTTGAATCTTCCACATAACAGTGGAAGAGTCCACAGAGTCCACATAACAGTGATGGATGAAGGGAAGGAAGGAAGTGGGAGAAGATGGAAGGAAAGGAAAGAAAGAAGAAAAATTTGTAGAAAACCCCAAGAGAAATGACCTAAGAGACAGAAGGAATAGAGTAGCAGAACATTATGAGTGACATAAAAAACATTTCACCATGTGGACATGATGGAAAAAGATATGATGAGGAAACAATTGTTATAAAAAAGTATGCAACCTTAGTTTGGACAAAAAAAATTATTCTAAACATCAGCTCATCCAGATTTGGGTGATGGATATTTATCTAAATGAATCCAAACTTATACAATTTAGAAAAATGACCTATGTAGAATTTTTTCCAATTAGAATAGAGCTGTCTCATGTAAAAAGCAGAATTTTTTTGGTCTTGACTCATATCCATGTATGACACATGAACATTTCATTATTAGGGTAGGGATTGACTGGTTTGCTATTGACTCAATGGTTTAGTGATACAAAAACAGAAACACCAGAAATTCTAAAAATTTACTTAGAGACATCTATTATTAGGTTACTCTGACTTCTTTGTCAAATCTTTCTAAATTAAGAATAACTGTACCTAGAAGTATCATTTTCCCCAAACCTAAGATTGTTCTAAAATGCAATGTTTAGATAAGCATCCTACTTAGATTGCTTTCAGTAGTTAGCTGCCACTGAAACATCTGAAAGTCAAGCAATTGTGTAGTATAACCCGCAGAACTACATGGTGCAGAAGAAATGCAAATATTGTTTATGATGAAAGCTGAGAAAAGCAATGTTCATGGCATACTGCCAAGTTTAATTTCCTGTCATATCTTTGGCATGTGGTAAAAAGCCCCTTTGTCTCGATTTTCCAAGCAATAGTACCAAATGTATTTTAATCAGCAAATAAAAATGATGTGAAAAGAATCAAAACAGTTTGTGTAGGACAATTCTAGATTTGCTTAAAATTGAGCATTCTAATAAAAAATAGCAAATATTTTATTGAGCATCTTCTTTTGTGTAGAGCTATGAATACATAAAAATTCAGGTTTATAAAAACAGTTCACAGAGGGAAGGGTAATTTTGCTTTCCCAAGACAGTATTTCCCTCACGAGAGAAGCACTGCATAATTGTTTTTAATAGCAAACTTGTCTGGTACATTTAAAATAAATTTAGTTGACAAAATCATGACCTAAGAAAACATTTTCATAAACATTACAGTTTCTTGGAAGGAAGACACACACATACACATATACACATTCAGATATTTTATATAACCAAGCACATTTAGAAGACAGAAAATATCATAAAGTATTCACAATCACACCGGGACTGTATTGTAAATATCCACAATGTTTTAACTCTCTTGTACTCACTTACACATGTAATCTACAATGAAAACAATAATCATCATCATAAATAAAAATGGAGTGCTAACTTATGTTTACCCTGTCCAGTGCTTTCCTTACATTATCTCATTTAACCCTGTCAATGATGCTGCAGATGATTCTTGTTATCTCCATTTTAGACACTGGAATCTCGAAAGATAAAAGGGCTACACAGCTTGTAGGTGAGCATCAGAAATTTCAGTTTACACATTTTGATGCTAAAGCCTGTGCTTTAACCCCACATGCTGTGCTGCTTCTCATAACACTCAGGCATAGCAATCTTACAAAAATGTAAATCTTATCATGTCACTAACTGAGTTGCAACCCTCCAATGGCTTACCATCTCACCTAGAATAAAGCACAAATGCTTGCCATTTCCTTCAAGGCCTATATAATCTGGCCACTGACCACTTCTGGAAATCAAGTACCTTCACTTGTCCAGACACACTGTAACTCTTAGGTGCTCTAAGACATTGAGCTGGCTTTGTACTTGCTAGCCCTCTGCCATGAGCACTCTCCATCAGACATTCACATCATTTACTTTCCCACTTCTTTCAGGAGCCTACTCCAATCAAAGGGGCTTTTCCTAATTACTTTTACTAAAATAAAACTCACTTGACCCTCATTCTCACAGTCTGCCCCTTTCATTTTTTACAGAACTTATCATTCTAACAAATAACAGTTTACAGTTACAAAGCTATTCATCCACTCTAATGTCTGTTCCTTGAGGGGCAGGACCTCACTGTTCACTTTAGCATCACTAGTGTCTAGAAAGATAGCTGGCGAAAAGCACACGCTCAGCAGGCTTTTGCAGAATGAATGAATAAAACATTAAGTATATGTGCATTTTTTAATACAGAACATTTGTAACATTAAACATATGTCTGTCAATGGATAGGACAGAGTAATAAGTAACTATTAGAACTAACAACAAAAATCAAAGTGGTACAGAAGATACCTTTGTACCTACATATCACCTGGAAAGGGTCTGGTTTCACCCCATTTGGAGGGCACAGGGTGTGTCATGGGGATTCACTGTTTTAGGTACTAACCAGACAAGTGGAGGTAGAGATGGGGTTAAGAGGTCTACATGGAAACTAAAATAACAGCAAAGAAGAGAATGTTTTGGCACAAATCCTCTATCCTTTACTTCTGGAACTTTGTGAAATTCCAGTGAAACCTCAGGGATATGGTCAGGTCTGAAATCCCCTCCAGATGCTTCAGTTGTCACACAATGTGCTCCCATCTCAGACTTTCCCTTGAGAAGACTTTATACCTATTTGGGGCCGAGAAATAACCCAGCTTGTGCATGGGCAGTCGTATAAACTAATCTACAGCCAATCTAAGCACCACAAAAGTCAAGATGAAGTAAATCCGCCAAAGCTCAGTCTCAGTGCTTAACTTCTAGGGGAAACCTGGATAGTACAATATCTCAGGGGTAGCAAGGAAGCAGTGAGAACCACACATTTGCAGAGTCTGTTTAACGCTGAGTGTACATATGTTGGGTGGGAATTCTGAAGTTTAAATCCAGACTAGTCTGTGTAATATTACATTTTCCAAAGAACACAAATAGAAGATCTGTTTATTAACTTGAATGAGAGAAATGTCTCCAAGACACTTGAAGTATATTAATAAAGATAAGTGGGACTAGCAATATAATATTTTTTGTTCTTTTTTTACTTACAGTGACATTAACCAGAGTTTAATTTTGGATACTGGTACTACAGACATAATGAAAGGAGGTAGCTTTTCATAAAAATTATATTTTAAGGAATATGAAAAAGTGTTATGACTAATAATATATATACTATGACTACATAAAGAATGTTATAAACTGCTTAAATGAATACTATAGAATAGTATACTGTAGAATAACATAAAAAGGAAAATGAAATTTAAATTAAAACAGAGAAACTCTCCCATGCTTTGAGTTTACATACATACATTAGGTTTTATGGCAAAGTTGGGCATTTTCTTTGACAAATATACTGGTAAACTTCTTAAAATAGAAGTCTAATGGATAAAAAGAAATATAAGCAAAGTAAAAAGTTAAAACTATGCCAAATTAATTAAGTCAACTGAGAACTAGTCCTTTAGCATAAAGTATGTTGAATTATGCTTTCTCAAACACGGTTACTAATTTAAAAATAAGAGATCAATCCACTTACTAAAGATTTATCAGGATAAACTCCAGCTCTCAGTAGAGATGCCTTCCAGCTGTCTACATCCTCCTGCGAATCACATGCCAGCTCAAGGAAGCGGTAGTCTTTGTATACATTCCTGGAGTAAAAAAAAAAAAGAAAGAAAGAAAAAAATCAAGCTTTTTAGTTTTGAACCAAAACCAATATGATTTCATATCCCTACAGACAATGATGATACAAATGACAGTCCAAATGGAGGGTTATCTAACAGTCATTGATGAAAAACAAAAAACAATCTATTGCATTTAAAATAATTAACAAGTTCCCACATGTATGTATTATACAATTAAAACACCCTCATAAAAAGAATTGAGAGTCATCTGTACTGCTAAGCAATGAAAAGAGAAGGAACTAGAGATGTTCTCATATGACACACTGAGTGCCAGCTGATGGGGAATTGTTCTGAGGGGAATGGACTTGCCATTGCCGAGTAATTATATAATTTTCAAAGTTAATTTACAAGTCTAAATGGCTCATAAAATTTTAAAATTATGGCAATAATCTCAAAAGATAAAATACTATGGGGATTCAAATCAGAAATGCTCATCAATATTGTGAAAAGGAAAGAACATTAACCAGTATTTAACAGAGTAAATTGCCTATGAAGTTCATGTTTATAACTAGGACAATATTATAATTTTATATGTCCTTTCCTAATAATAAAATAATACACAAGATGTAATACTTGAATAATTTGGAAACTAGATAAAAGTATAAAACTGGATACAATCATCCATTTTCTACTACTGACAGATAAACTTATTTCTTTATATTCTTTTGTTGTATGCATTTTTCATCCAGTTGATGTTCTCTCAATTTTGTGTCCTTTTCACTTACTAGCATACCATGGTCATATACTTATGCTATTACATCTTCATAAATATCAAATTATAATGGTATAATATTCATTAAGATAAATGTATGATAATTTTCTTGACTTTCTCCTAATAGTAGATAAGTAATTTCCTTTATTTGCAATCATAAATAATACTTAACTACATATTTTTATCCATAAGCCTTTGTCTTTCTACCTTATTATTATTATTTTCTGAGGATAGATTTCTATAAATGGAGTTACAGAATCCTTTTTCAAGACAATGATACATAAAGATAATTCTAGCCATCTTTCCAGAGAAGATAATCCAATTTAGACAGATACTAGCAAGGTACAAGATTAACAATCCTTTTCTCTTCTCTCTCCCAAGGTCTTCTCATTCATGCCTAAGAGTCTCAATTTACACCTAATCCAGATGACTTACATATTTACATCCCCTGTCTAGACCTGCCCCAGACTTATACTGCTCATTGACTTCTCCGCTTTAATATCTCAAAGGCACCTTGACGTGAATGACTGAACTGGTGGTTTCCAACTTGATGCTCCCATTTCATGCAACATCAGCGTAATGCCTATAATTTGGAGGCATCTTGGACATCTTCCACATTCTCATTTACCTCCTTACATTTTACTACCTAAAAGTGTACAACCTGTATAGTGACTATCATCTTATTACTCTTTTTCTTCCAATATGAAAGAGGCTATTGAAAGGGGCTATTTCAATAAGCCTCCTCACTGGTCTCCCAGCATCACTTGGACACTTTAAATTTGCTCTCTCCTGGGAATCCTTATTATCTTCTGAAAATGTGAATCAGATATTTTTACTCCTGTTATAAAACACCCCAATACTATTTGCTTTTAGGAAAAGACCACTTGCTATCATAGCCTACAAAGCCCTTCACAGTCCAGCCCACCATGATCTTCCTCTCTAGCTTCTTTTCATACTCTGTTCTCCTTTGATTTTTCTGCCATGCTTACCATTTACCTCCTCAAATATGGCATGCTTACCCCTAAAGTCTTTGAATAAACTGCTATCTGTCTGCAGCTCTCTGTCCTTCCCTCACTACACAGTTAACTCTACTCTTTCTTGGTATCTCAGCTTAACCATGGCTTCTTCAGACATTACTTCCCTGATTCCTCTACAGGAGTCGTTCCTCTTTCATGCATTTTTCGTATTTTCATTTACCTTTCTTTCATAGTATGAATCATAGCTGTGATTTCAGTATTACATGTGGGTTTCTTTTTCTATTAACACCTATCTTTCCAACCAGCCTATAAGCAGTATTAAGTAGTGTACAGAATGTATCATTTTTATGCTCATCATTATATTTGCAGAGGATTCAGAAAGATGGTGGCTTCAGTGTGCTTTGTTTCCTCTCTACTTACAACTCAGGTAAAATACATCCTCTTAAATCAAGAAGACATTAGGACTGGTAGTCTGGTAGAGGGTGTGAGCTAGATAACTGCTGTGGTACTTTCTTGCTCTGGGATGAAAAAAAAGCTTTGGGACCATAGAAGGAGAACTTCAAGACAAGGACTAGCATGTAGCAGCCCCTTAGTAGAGCTGACCCTCAATAATCATAGGACTGCTGAGTGTTCTCAATCCTCTGGCTGTAAGGAAGTATGGAAGGACTGAGTTTTTTCTAATCTAGTGAAGAAGAAAAGCTCTCTCCAGGTGTTTCAAAAGGAAACTGATAAATTGCCCACTTCTGGCCATGAAGACTTCGATGATTGTTCCTTCCCACATTCACCAGTCCACTTAAAGTATCCACCAGTTGGATCTGTGCCACCATGAGCAAAGGAAAATAAAAGGACATGCACTGAGGTCTAACAGCCAGAGGAAACAAAGAATAAAGAAGGCAATCAGAGCAGTCTATAAACAACGGAGAATGGTTGGGGATTATAAAAGAATAATAAGTATTTGAAGAGGTACAAGAAAGTATTAAAAAAGACTTATAGGACTAAGAAAGAAAGACTTTTAAGTTAAGATATTGAGTAGGTAAGTTGAAGGAAAGGATGATGGATCTTGAGAAAAGAATTAGTAGATTTTAAGATTCAGTAGGAGAGTTAACGCCCCAAAAAGATGTCCTTTTCATTATAGGGGACTGGAATGCAAAAGTAGGAAGTCAAGAAACACCTGAAGGAACAGGCAAATTTGGCCTTGGAGTACGGAATGAAGCAGGGCAAAGGCTAATAGAATTTTGCCAAGAGAACACACTGGTCATACCAAACATCCTCTTCCAACAACACAAGAAAAGACTCTATACATGGACATCACCAGATGGTCAACACCGAAATCAGACTGATTATATTCTGTGAAGCCAAAGGTGGAGAAGCTCTATACAGTCAGCAAAAACAAGACCAGGAGCTGACTGTGGCTCAGACCATGAACTCCTTATTGCCAAATTCAGACTTAAATTGAAGAAAGTAGGGAAAACCACTATTCATTCAGGTATGACCTAAATCAAATCCCTTATGATTATACAGTGGAAGTGAGAAGTAGATTTAAGGGCCTAGATCTGATAAGAGTGTCTGATGAATTATGGACGGAGGTTCGTGACATTGTACAGGAGACAGGGATCAAGACCATCCCCATGGAAAAGAAATGCAAAAAAGCAAAATGGCTGTCTGGGGAGGCCTTACAAATAGCTGTGAAAAGAAGAGAAGCAAAAAGCAAAGGAGAAAAGGAAAGATATAAGTATCTGAATGCAGAGTTCCAAAGAATAGCAAGAAGAGATAAGAAAGCCTTCCTCGCGATTAGTGCAAAGAAATAGAGGAAAATAATAGAATGGGAAAGACTAGGGATCTCTTCAAGAAAATTAGAGATACCAAGGGAACATTTCATGCAAAGATGGGCACAATAAAGGACAGAAATGGTATGGACCCAACAGAAGCAGAAGATATTAAGACGAGGTGGCAAGAATACACAGAAGAACTATACAAAAAAGATCTTCACGACCAAGTTAATCATGATAGTGTGATCACTGACCTAGAGCCAGACATCCTGGAATGTGAAGTCAAGTGGGCCTTAGAAAGCATCACTACAAACAAAGCTAGTGGAGGTGATGGAATTCCAGTTGAGCTATTTCAAATCCTGGAAGATGATGCTGTGAAAGTGCTGCAGTCAACATGCCAGAACATCTGGAAAGTTCAGCAGTGGCCACAGGACTGGAAAAGGTCGATTTTCATTCCAATCTCAAAGAAAGGCAATGCCAAAGAATGCTCAAACTACTGCACAATTGCACTCATCTCACATGCTAGTAAAGTAGTGCTCTAAATTTTCCAAGCCAGGCTTCAGCAATATGTGAACCATGAACTTCCAGATGTTCAAGCTGGTTTTAAAAAAGGCAGAGGAACCAGAGATCAAATTGCCAACATCCACTAGATGATCAAAAAAGCATAAGAGTTCCAGAAAAACATCTATTTATGCTTTATTGACTATGCTAAAGCCTTTGACTGTGTGGATCATAATAAACTGTGGAAAATTCTGAGAGATGGGCATACCAGACCACCTGACCTGCCTCTTGAGAAACCTCTTGAGGTCAGGAAGCAACAGTTAGAACTGGACATGGAACAACAGACTGGTTTCAAATAGGAAAAGGAGTATGTTAAGGCTGCATATTGTCACCCTGCTTATTTAACTTCTATGCAGAGTACATCGTGAGAAACGCTGGGCTGGAAGAAGCACAAGCTGGAATCAAGATTGCCGGGAGAAATATCAATAACTTCAGATATGCAGATAACACCACCCTTATGGCAGAAAGTGAAGAGGAACTCAAAAGCCTCTTGATGAAAGTGAAAGAGGAGAGTGAAAAAGTTGGCTTAAAGCCCAACATTCAGAAAACGAAGATCATGGCATCTGATCCCATCACTCCATGGGAAATAGATGGGGAAACAGTGGAAACAGTGTCAGACTTTATTTTTGGGTGCTCCAAAATCACTGCAGATGGTGATTGCAGCCATGAAATTAAAAGTGGCTTACTCCTTAGAAGGAAAGTTATGACTAACCTAGATAGCATATTCAAAAGCAGAGACATCACTTTGCCAACAAAGGTCCATCTAGTCAAGGCTATGGTTTTTCAGTGGTTATGTATGGATGTGAGAGTTGGACTGTGAAGAAACCTGAGAATCGAAGAATTGATGCTTTTAAACTGTGGTGTTGGAGACGACTCTTGAGAGTCCCTTGGACTGCAAGGAGATCCAACCAGTCCATTCTGAAGGAGATCAACCCTGGGATTTCTTTGGAAGGACTGATGCTAAAGCTGAAACTCCAGTACTTTGGCCACCTCATGCGAAGAGTTGACTCATTGGAAAAGACTCTGATGCTGGGAGGGATTGGGGGCAGGAGGAGAAGGGGACGACCGAGGATGAGATGGCTGGATGGCATCACTGAGTCGATGGACGTGAGTTTGAGTAATTCCGGGAGTTGGTGATGGACAGGCAGGCCTGGTGTGCTGCAATTCATGGGGTTGCAAAAAGTCGGACACGACTGAGCGACTGAACTGAACTGAGGAGAGTTAAAAAAATATAAAGAAAGAGAAGTGTGGAGGAAAGAACTAGAGAACTAACCTGTAAATAATAGGAGGTCCAGAAAAAGAAAAGGAAGATAGGAGGAGAAAAATAATTATAAAACAGAAAATATTTTTTAAAAAGGAAATTTAGCTTGATTTTTAGAAAGACTGAAATCTGTACATTGAAAACACTGTTTCAGGTAGGATTGGTGAGAAAAGATATGACACAAGCATGTGCTAAAATAAATCTTGTTTTTTGAGATAAAGAAAAGTCTTCTTAAAGAAACAGCAAGTTGCTTAAAAAGGAAAAAGACTGGCACTGGACTGAGCATTCAAAAGGTAGAAGGCAATGAAATAATATTCAAGTATTCTTAAGGGGACTGCAAACTCAGAGTCCTACATCCAGCCAGGTTAGAACCACATACCCAAACTTGAGAGTTATCTTAAAGCAGCATTAGGATTACAACAACACTCAGTAAACCTGCAGAGAATATTCAAGGTGAAGAAAAACTAAGAGAAGAGAAAACACTGGTGAGCAACAAAACTTGTCATATTCAGAGTCAAACCAAAATAACTAATGATAGATCATCTAAGAACTGCAATATAAAGACTCAATACAAACTCTTAAAGTAGAAGAGTTCTGCAACAGAAATTCAAATAGTCTAAAACTTGAGGGAGAGTGAAAGGAAATAAAGATACGCCCAAGTTCTCCTCTGACGGATGCAGGGGTGAATAGTGGAGAGGCAAAAGATACCAGAGTTCTCATATTGTTGGAAGAAGTGGGTAAGCAGAGAAGTAGGAGAAGAAAGTGTCTTGAGACAGAAATATTTGATAATTTGCCTCATGGAATAATAGGGCTATGTAGTGATGAGTTTAAATATTAATAAAATAAAAAGTACAGTAGAACTCCCCAATTTAAAAAAGTAATACAAGGAAAATTAATAGCTTCTTGATAAAATCAATAGAAAATTAATAAAAGATGCAGCATAATAAGAAAATGTAATGACAGCAATAAAATCAAGTATATTGATTACCAAATTAATAAAAGTAAACTGAATTCTGTCAGCTAAACAGTTAATGTAGGTTGAAAAAATAAAGCCCAATTTTATGTTATTTGCAAAAATAAAGGAACAAGTAAAGAGATATCAGGCAAACAGAAAACAAAGAAAAAAATCTGCATTGAGCAGCAATATTAATATAGGCAAGATAGAATTTAAAAGTACTGAACAGGATAAACAGAAATATTATATAATGATATAAAGTACAATTTATGAAGACTGGAAAACACTCTTAAACCTGTTTGCACCAAGTAACATAGTAGACAATTAAATGAAGCAAATGTTACTTTAAAATGTAAAGGTAAACTTGATATAACTATTGCATATAATTAATTAAAGTATAAATATGGAAAGCTTTTAATATGTATTTTTCAAATTAAACATAGTGGACAAAACATAAGTAAATGCACAAAAGAAATAAATAATACAACTGATGAATAAAATTTAATAGATTCCTTTATCACTTAAGTAGAAGATAAAGACTGTTTCATCATCAACAAATGATTTACAAAAGTCTGTCATATACTTGGATTTGTACATATATGCAATATCAGTTTTAAGAAATTAAAAAAAATAGAAATTTTATGAGTCATATTTTTTTGGTCATAAAGCAAAAAAAAGAAAAAGAAAAAATGAATTTCTAAAAAAAAAGAGTCAAAAAGAAAAAAAAAGCACATTCTTAGATAATCCTTGTATTACAGAAGAAACAAAAACAAAATTATAAATTATTTAGAAAGCAATTAAAAAATATAGATACATCATACTCAACCAATGAAGTACAACAAAGGCTGTGCTTTGGAAAATTTATGGCTTTAAATATGCTCATCATTTAGAGAAAAAAGAAAAAATGTTAATATTCATCTATAGAAAGAAAGGAAATTAACACAGATTAAAGCCAAAACTAATAAAATAGAAAATATTAAGAAAACATAAAGGATAAAAACATCCACGAGTATTTTCATTTTAGTAATAGATAATAAATTTAGGGTCTTAACTAGGGGAGAAAACAAAAGTAATACAAGATCAAAAATGAGAAAGAATAGAGTACATACCCACAAATACATAGGAGATTGAGGAAATTAGAATCAAATACTTTATGTGATCTTATGTCAAAACTAAGAACTTAGAGATATATAAACCAACAAAATTAAACCAAGAAGAGTTGGAAAATCCAAGTGGTTTTTACAAAACACCACTAGAATTAATAAGATTCTTGCTTAAAAGACTAATAATGACTGCAGGACAAATTACAAAAATCAATGACTTTTTTCAATACTCCCAATAACTTTGAAATGGAAAAAATATTCCATTCATATTAGGAGAAAGCCTATCAAACACACAAAAATAAATTTTCTTAAATTAAAACAAATATTAGATCTTCATAAATGGAAGGCATTTTGGATGGGGTTAATTTGATTATACTATAACCCTAGTTCTTACTAAGTGATTAGTGCTTGTGAGTATTCAATGAATACTTATTGAATAATGACTACACTCACACCCTTAAAAATATTGACTATCATCTTTAGAATACCTCTGCAAATAATTTTATAATTGAAAAGTTATTCTCCGTCAAAGTTCTAATACTTTTGCTAATGGCTCAGATGGTAAAGAATCTGCCTGCAATGCAGGAGACCCAGGTTCAGTCCCTGGGTGGGGAAGATCCCCTGGAGATGGGAATAGCTACCCACTCCAGTATTCTTGCCTGGAGAATCCCATTGACAGAGGAGCCTGGCAGGTTACAGTCCATGGGGTCACAAAGAGCCAGACAAGATTGAGTGATGAAGCATGTCAAGGAGGTTGAGCATTTTATATACTTTTGGAAATGCTGGTTCTTTGTTCTGATTTCATTATATGCTTTTTGTACATTACTGTAATATTTCTCTTTTTTTAACTTGCATTTGCCTGAAGTATCTTTGTCTCTTTTATATTTTTGCTTTTATCTATTTACTTTAGTTTTTAAAAGAAATATCTGTTATAAATGCTAACCTTAGAGTAGGCTTTTATTTTTCATCCCAGTTTGAAAATCACCTTCTACAATCAGGAAAATTTTAATCATGTTTATTTCTCGTCTTTGTTGTTTCCTATTTTTTTTTTTTTTAGTGGTTTTCACTTCTACAGGTATATGACTATCTTTAAAAGTTTTTCAAATCATTCTTGAATTCATTTTTGAGAAGGCAATGGCAACCCATTCCAGTACTCTTGCCTGAAAAATCCCATGGATGGAGGGGCCTGGCGGGCTGCAGTCCATGGGGTCGCTAGGAGTCGGACACGACTGAGCGACTTCACTTTTACTTTTCACTTTCATGCATTGGAGAAGGATATGGCAACCCACTCCAGTGTTCTTGCCTGGAGAATCCCAAGGACGGGGGAGCCTGGTGGGCTGCCGTCTATGGGTCGCACAGAGTTGGACACGACTGAAGCGACTTAGCAGCAGCAGCAGGAATAAAATCATAATTCTTGGTTTCTTAAGGGATTTAGAAGCTTTTACTTTCCATAGCATCTCATGACATTTGCAAATCTGTCTAGAGATACAAACCTAGAAATTATTTCTGAATTTTGTTTTCACATCTTTGAGGCTCCTTTTCTCTTTCTTTCCTTTTGTATTCAATTTTGTTACACTTAAGCAATTATTTAGATGGAATTCTGCACATTCAACTTTAATAAATATATCATCAGGCATTTTCCACCTGGACTTCTCTATTTGTAAATTCTCACTTGGGTTCATTTTATAAGTTGGCTCAAAATAGAGTTGGACATCTGAATTTTTGGTTGGGGCAGTCTCCACATTTCTCACATTGATTCAGTAAGTAAGTGAAGAAATTTCTTTCTTTCTTTTTTACTATGTAGTCCAATTTTCCTTAATCAGGCTAAAGCATGCACTAGTCACTCAAAGGATTTCAATCTAGTTCACTCCATGAGTCTTGCAAATAGTTGATTGATGTTTGCACTCTTGAGTGCTTTTGACTTTCCAACTCTGGTGTGTATGACTTTTTTCGGATAGAGTGATGGATGGAGAAGGGTAAAAGAGAAACTTCTAAGTTTTTACCTTCTTAAAGAGAAATCATCTCCTTTAATATCCATAGCAACTCCACAAAATTGATCATAAAGCTGTTTTACAGTTAAGCAAAATGAGATTGAGAGAGATTAGGTGACTTTCCCCAAATCACATAACTAAGAGATGGCACCACCTGGGCCTACCACATTCTTTGGCATACAGCCTTTGTAAAACAAATATTAGTCCAATGAATGAACAAATGTATCAATTAATAAATGAACTATGGAATGGGCATATTTTTAAAACCATTTTTTTCATTTTTGACTGGATTCTTAACTTTCTACAGAAAACCTAAAATTTAAAAAGTTTGAAGAGGCAAACTGCAATAAGTAGAATGAAAAACTTAATTAAATTGGGATATATTTAAAGGAAATATATCTTCCAAGTATGACAGTTTACTGTTGGAAAATCTGAAAGGTCATATCTTTGCTACAGAGCAGAAAGGGTAATGGATTATTTTGGTGGAATCAAAATTCATCAGCTTTTAATTTTCTAATTATTTCTATACAATAGCTTTTAGTTACCACTTAGGTTTCTATCTGAGGCATTTCCACTGCATAGTATGAGTTACTTTAAGATGTAAAGGTATGGGGAAGGCAAAGTTGGACAAGTGCCATGGGAGTGCTTGACCAGCTGAAGAGCAGGAAAAGTAGAGACTTTCCACACTCTCTAAGCAGATCTGAAGAATTCAGCCTTGGCCCATTCTTACTGACCTTTCTCCGGAGTATTTTCTTTCAGGGGCTCTTCACATGGAAAATTTTAATTTTTTTTTCCTTCTAAGGATAGCCAAATTCTTGAGAGGGAAAATAATTATCTGGTTGAAACATTAGAAGAGGGTCAAAGGCTTCTGGTGGCTTTGGCTGCCTCATTTTTACCCATTTTTGAAGCCTCATCTTGGGCTGTGTCTAGACATCCAAAGAGAGTTGGATACAGGTCTAAAACACTGAATTGAGCTGATTTACTGGAAGTCTCATAAATTCTGTGGATGCAGCTTCCAGGGTCTCACCACATGCTGTAGCTATATAGATAACCCACAGCAATTTGTACTGACTGCATTTTTTTTTGTTTGTTTAGTCTATTTCAGCTGCAATCACACAGATATGACCTTCTGAATGATTTCACCATGAAATCAATCTTAACTATGTGTTTTGGAGTTTGAAAAAACAAAATTCATCTCAATATTAAAAATGATCATAAGAAAATATATCCCATAGGTAAAAGGCTTTTAAGTGTTACACTATTGGGAACATGACCACATGAGCCCATATTTGATATTTCATGAACCCACTTTCATTCACATCATAAGAATGTCTTTGAGTGTTAAAAATGTGAAGTTTAATTTCCTTGCCTATGACAGCTCTTCAAACATCTGAGACCAGATATAATGTCTCCCATAAGTCTTCTACTCCCTAAGCCAACTCTTTTGCACTTTTCCAAGCATTTCTCATATGAAGAGGATTCTAGATAACACTGCATCCTTCTTGCATTCTTGTGAATTTGCTCTATTTTAAATGGATTTTCTGAAAATGACATGCCAGCAACTGATCACAAATCTCCAGATACAATATTATTCAGATGTAAGGAAGAAATCTGGCAGAATTTTTATCTGCATTATGGACAGTAAACTTTTACTAATGTAAGTTTAATTAAAACATAGTAGGATAAAGACCATAAACACCTATTAAAATCCAGGCTGTGCCATTTATTATCTTATATGACATTGGGTTCCAAAATCACTGCTGATGGTGACTGCAGTCATGAAGTTAAAAGACGCTTGATCCTTGGAAGGAAAATTATGACAAACCTAGGCAGCCTATTAAAAAGCAAAGACATCACTTTGCTGACAAAGGTCCATATAGTCAAAGTTATGGTTCTAAAAAATAAACAAAAATACATTGTCAGCATTTAACAAGTTGGGAAATTATAAAACTAGACAGAGCAAAATGCAGGATATAATAGTTAGGAACTAATTATGGAAAAATGAATTATCATTGGTAAAATTTAAGAGTTTCTTCTTTGATGAATCAAATAAAGAAACAGCACTGTAATATCTAGTAAATAAAAGACGAGAAAAATAATCAAAATCAGGAATTGGACTTACACTTTAACAGGGAGCAGACTGAATTACTTTAAGATATTTTAAGTATACTTTTGGCATCCCAGATAGCACCAGTGGTAAAGAACCCATCTGCCAATGCAGGAGATGCAAGAGACAGGGGTTCAATCCCTGGATTGGGAAGATGCCCTGGAGGAGGGCATGGCAACCTACTCTACTATTCTTGGCTGGAGAATCCCAAGGACAGAGGAGCCTGGTGGGCTAGAGTCCATAGGGTCTCAAAAAGTGGACACTAAAGTGGACACTAACTGAAGTGAGTTAGCATGCACATGCTTGCATGTAGACTTTCATGATAGTAAATTTATAAGTATCAATGTTGGAGACAATTTTTAAGAAATGAAATAAGAATCATAAAATTTCAACTGACAAATATCCACAGGATAAACTAGAAAACAATTAAACTTTTTTTTTCAAAATAGTTCTGATCTCAGAGAGGTTATAGGTCTTTCCAAAATTTAAGGGAAAGTTTCTACTATGCAGGACATCTCAGAAACATTAATAGGCCAATATACATTGGAAATCAGGAAAAGAACATGCTAGGTAGAATCCCCCAAGTTTATTTGACCTTATAAACTTTTCTCCTTGAATTTCTCACAAACCTAGTGTGTATTTTAAGGACCAAACTTTGGGCTATGTCTCTATAAACCAATATTACCTATAAATAAATATGTAAAACTGCTAAAAAGTAAGCTAGAAAATTGAGTGTAATAAAATGTTTACAAGTATGACCCTGAATAGTCAAAGAAATCTTGAGGAAGAAGAATAAAGGTGAACGCATCGTATTCCCTGATTTCAGTCTATAGCACAAACCTAGATTAATCAAAATAGTATAGCACTGACATAAAAAAGACACATAGATCAATATAACAGAATAGAAAGCCCAGAAATAAACCTGTACATACATGGTAAATTAATTTTCAACAGAGGAACCAAGAATATACATTAGGGAAAGGACAGATCCTTCAATAAATTCTGTTAAGGAAACTAGGCAAAAGAATAAAACCAGACCACTATCCTGCACCATACACACAAATAAATATACAATGGATTAGCAATTTGAATTTAAGAGCTGAAACCATAAAACTCCTAGAAGAAAACATAAGCATTGAGCTCCTTAACACAGGTCTTGGTGATGATTTTTTAGATTTGACACCAAATGCAAAGGCAACAAAATTACATTAAGCTAAAAATTCCTTTGCACAGGCAAAGGAAACCATCAACAGAACGAAAAGGCAACATATATAATGGGAGAAAATATTTGCAAATTACATGTATGGTAAAGGGGTTAATATCCAAATATAAAAAGAACATATAACTCAAAACCAACAACAAAACAAGCTGATTTTTAAAACGGCCAGAGGAACCGAATAGACGTTTTCCATAGAAGAGATACAGATGGCCAACAGGTACAGGAAAAGATGCTCAACATCACTAATCATCAGGGAAATGCAAGTCAACATCCTGATGCGGTATCATCATCGCACACTTGTGAGAACGGCTGTTATCAAAAAGACAAGAAGTAGGCACACACACACTCACACATGCACACACACTTGCCCAGAGACAAACTTAAGGTAAGGGGACAGAGTGCTGGCTTCACTTGATCTTCAGGCTCCAACTTCAGCAGGACTTGAGAGCATCTGAACTTCTGGATTTTAGGACAAGAGATCAAGCCCTGAGCCTTTGGAGTGGGAACACTGACTCCAAACCCTACCCTAGGGAGTATCAAATAGTGAGAACTCACACAAAGGAAACCCCTTGAATACAAGACACAGGATCACCCAACCACCAGTAGCACCCTGTGTAGGAAGCCTCGTCTAAACAACAAACAAAACAAAAACACAAACCCAATCATCAGCAGACAGGGTTACCACCTCATTCAGCCTTGCCCATTGGAGGAAAAACAAACAACAACAACAAAAAAAACTCAGCAGAAATCTTGCCCTATAAGAAGCTTACGCAAACCACTGGACCAACCTTAGGAGGGCAGAAACCAAAAGAAAAAGAATTCAACCTTGATGCCTGGGAAAAGGAGACTGCAAAGACAATAATTAAAAAAAAATAATAATGAAAAGGGAGAGAAATACTACACAAATGGAGGAACAAACTAGAAACACAGAAGTCCAAATAAATGAAGAGGAAATAGGCAAACTACTGAAAAAATAATTCAGAATTATGATAGTAAAACTGATCAAAAACCTTGAAAACAGAATGTAGAGAATGCAAGAATCAATTAACAAAGACCTAGAAGAATTAAAGAATAAACATACAGAGACAAACAACACAATTAATGAAATTAAAAATACTCTAGAAGGAATCAATAGCAGAATATCTGAAGCAGAAGAACGAATCAGTGAGCTTGAAAATAAAATGGTGAAAATAATTTCTGAAGAGCAGAATAAAGCAAAAAGAATGAAAAGAACTGAGGACAGTTTCAGAGACTTCGGGGACAATATCAAACACACCAACATTTGAATTATAGGGGTCACAGAAGAAGAAGAGAAAAAGAGAGGGTATGAGAAAATTTTTGAAGAGATTATAGTTGAAAATTACCCCAACATGAAAAAGAAAATAGTTCATCAAGTCCAGTAGGCGCAAAGAGTCCCATAGAGGATAAACCTAAGGAGAAACATGCCAAGACACATACTAATCAAACTAACAAAGACTAAACACAAAGAAAGAATATTAAAGTCAGTAAGGGCAAAGCAACAAGTAACATATGAGGGAAACCCCATATGTTTAAGCAGAACCTCTGCAGGCCAGAATGGAATGGCAAGATAGATTTAAAGTACTGAAAGGGAAAAGGGAAAAACCTACAACTAAGATTATTGTACCTGGCAAGGATCTCATTCAAAACTGATGGAGAAATCAAAAGCTTTTCAGACAAGCAAAAGTTAAGAGAATTCAGCACCACCAGACCAGCTTTACAACAAATGTTAAAGGGATTATATAGTCAAGAAATTCAAGAGAAGAAAAAGATCTACAAAATCAAACCCCAAACAATTAAGAAAATAGCAATATGAATATATATATCAATAATTACTTTAAATGTCAATGGATTCAATGCTTAACCAAAGGACACAGACTGGCTGAATGTATACAAAAATAAGACCCATAAATATGCTGTCTACAAGAAACCCACTTCAGACCTAAAGATACATTTAGACTGAAAGTGAGAGGATGGAAAAATATATTCCATTCAAATGGGAAGGAAAAGAAAGCTGGAGTAGCAATCCTCATATCAAACAAAATAGACCTTAAAATAAAGAAAATTACAAGAGATAAGGAAGGACACTACATAATGATAAAGGGATCAGTCCAAGAGGAAGACATACAATTGTAAATATCTATGCACACAACACAGGAGGACCTCAATACATAAGACAAACACTAACAGACATACAAGGAGAAATTGACAGTAACACACTAATAGTAGGAGACTTTAACACCCCACTCACACCAATGCACAGATCGTCAAAACAGAAAATTAATAAGGAAACACAAGTCTTAAATGATATATTAGATGAGATGGATCTCATTAATATCTTCAGGACATTCCATCCAAATGCAGAAGAATATACCTTCTTCTCAAGTGCACATGGAACATTCTCTAGGATAGATTACACCTTGGGTTACAAATCAAACCTCAGTAAATTTAAGAAAATTTAAATTGTAACGAGCATCTTTTCCAACCAGAACCTTCTGAGACTAGATATCAATTACAAGGAAAAACTGTAAAAAAACACAAACACATGAATATTAAACAATGTGTTTCTAAATAGCCAACAGGATACTGAAGAAATCAAAAGGGAAATAAAAAAATTTCTAGAAACAAATGACAATCAAAACATGACAACTAAAAACCTATAGGATGCAGCAGAAGCAGTAAGAGGGAAGATGCAGCAAAAGCAGTTCTAAGAGGGAAGTTTATAGCAATACAATCCTAACTCAGGAAACAGGAAAAACATCAAACAGACAACCTAACTTTACACCTAAAACAACTGGAAAAGGAAGAACAAAAAACCCCTAAAATTAGCTGAAGGAAATAAATCATAAAGATCAGAGCAGAAATAAATGAAAAAGAAAGGAAAGAAACAACAGTAAAGATTAACAAAACTAAAAGCTGGTTCTTTGAGAAGATAAACAATATTGACAAATCTTTAGCCAGATTCATCAAGAAAAGAAGAGAGAATAATCAAATCAACAGAATTAGAAATGAAAAAGGAGAGGTTACAACAGACAATGCAGAAATACAAAGGATTATAAGAGACTATTATGAACAACTATATGGCAATGAAATGGATAACCTGGAAGAAATGGACAGATTCTTATAAAAGTTCAATTCTTATAAAAGTTCAGACTGAACCAGGAAGAAATAGAAATTATGAACAACCCAATTACAAGCACTGAAATTGAAGCTGTGATCAAAAATCTCCCAAAAAACAAAAGCCCAGGACTAGATGGCTTCACAGGAGAATTCTATCAAAAATTTAGAGAAGATCTAATACCTATCCCTCTAAAACTCTTTCAAAAAATGGCAGAGGAAGGGATACTTCCAAACTCATTCTATGAGGCCACCATCACCCTAATACCAAAACCAGACAAAGACAACACACACAAAAAAGAAAACTACAGGCCAATATCACTGATGAACATAGATGCAAAGATCCTCAACAAAACTTTAGCAAACAGAATTCAGCAATACATCAAAAAGCTCATACACCATGATCAAGTTGGGTTTATTCCAGGGATGCAAGGATTCTTCAATATATGCAATTCAATCAATGTGATACACCATATTAACAACTTGAAAGAGAAAAACCATATGATCATCTCAATAGATGCAGAAAAAGCCTTTGACAAAATTCAGCACCCATTTATGAATAAAATTCTTCAAAAAATGGGCATAGACGGAACCTCTCTCTGCTAAGTCACTTCAGTTGTGTTCGACTCTGTGCGACCCCATAGACGGCAGCCCACCAGGCTCCCCGTCCCTGGGATTCTCCAGGCAAGAACACTGGAGTGGGTTCCCATTTCCTTATCCAATGCATGAATGTGAAAAGTGAAAGTGAAGCCGCTCAGCCCTGGCTGACTCTTCGCGACCCCATGGATTGCAGCCTACCAGGCTCCTCTGTCCATAGGATTTTTCCAGGCAAGAGTGGGGTGCCATTGCCTTTTCCTAGAAGGAACCTACCTCAACACAGTAAAGGCCATATATGATAAGCCTACAGCAAACGTTATTCTCAATGATGAAAAACTGAAACCATTCCCCCTAAGATCAAGAACAAGACAAGAGTGTCCACTTTCACCACTATTATTCCACATAGTTCTGGAAGTCCTAGCTACAGCAATCAGAGAAGAAAAAGAAATAAAAGGAATCCAGGTTGGAAAAGAAGAAGTAAAGCTCTCACTGTTTGCAGATGACATGATACTGTACATAGAAAACCCTAAACATAGTATGAGAAAATTACTAGAGCTAATCAGTGAATTTAAGAAAGTTGCAGGATACAAAATCAATACACAGAAATCACTTTCATTTCTACATACTAACAATAAAAAATCCAAAAGAGAAATTAAGGTATCAATCCCATTCTCCATTGCAAGAAAAAGAATTAAATATCTAGGAATAAACTTACCTAAGGAGACAAAAGAACTATACACAGAAAATTATAAGACACTGATGAAAGAAATCAAAGATGACATAAACAGAAGGAGAGATAGTCCATGTTCCTGGGTAGGAAGAATCAATATTGTGAAAATGACTATACTACCAAATGCAATCTACGGATTCAATGTGATCCCTATCAAATTATCAATGGAATTTTTCACAGAACTAGAACAAAAGATTTCACTATTTATATGGAAATACAAAAGACCCTGAATAGCCAAAGCAGTCTTGAGAAAGAAGAATGGAGCTGGAGGAATCAACCTTCCTGACTTCAGATTATACTACAAACCTACAGTCATCAAGACAGTATGATACTGGTACAAAAACAGAAATATAGACCAATGGAACAAGATAGAAAGCCAAGAAACAAAGCCATGCACCTATGGGTAACTTATTTTTGACAAAGGAGGCAAGAATACACAATGGGGCAAAGACAGCCTCTTCAATAAATGATGCTGGGAAAACTGGACAGATACATGTAAAAGAATGAAATTAGAACACTCCCTAACACCTTATACAAAGATAAACTCAAAATGGATTAAAGACCTAAATTTAAGACCAGAAACTATAAAACTCTTAGAGGAAAACATAGGCAGAACACTCCATGACATAAAGCAAAGCAAGATCCTCTATGACCCACCTCCTAGAGTAATGGAAATAAAAACAAAAGTAAATAAGTGGGGCCTGATTAAACCTAAAAGCTTTTGCACAGCAAAGGAAATTATAAGCAAGGTGAAAAGTCAGCCCTCAGAATGGGAGAAAATAATAGCAAATGAAACAACTGACAAAGGATTAATCTCTAAAATATACAAGCAGCTCATACAACTCAATACCAGAAAAACAAACAACCCAATCAAAAAGTAGGAAAAAGACCTAAATGTACATTTATCCAAAGAAGACGTACAGATGGCTAACAAACACATGAAAAGATGCTCAACATTGCTCATTATTAGAGAAATGTAAATCAAAACTACAAAGAGATATCACCTCAAATCTGTCAGAATGGCCACCATCAAAAAGACTACAAACAATAAATGCTGGAGAGGGTGTGGAGAAAAGGGAATGCTCTTGCACTGTTGGTGGGAATGTAAATTGATACAGCCACTATGGAAGATGGTATGGAGAGTCCTTGAAAAAGTAGGAATAAAACTACCATATGACCCAGCAATCCCAGTCCTAGGCATATACCCTGAGGAAACCAAAACTGAAAAAGACACATGTATCCCATTGTTCATTGCAGCACTATTTACAATAGCTAGAACATGGATGCAACCTAGTTGTCCATTGACAGATGAATGGATAAAGAAGTTGTGGTACATACACACAATGGAATATTACTCAGCCATTAAAAGGAATGCATTTGAGTCAGTTCCAATGAGGTGGATGAACCTAGAGCCTATTATACAGAGTGAAGTAAGTCAGAAAGAGAAAGATAAATATCGTATACTAACGCATATATATGGAATCTAGAAACATGGTACTGAAGAATTTCTTTGCAGGGCAGCAATAGAGAAACAGACATAGAGAATAGACTTATGGACATGGGGAGAGGGGAGAGGAGGGTGAGATGTATGGAGAGAATAACATGGAAATTCACACTACCATACGTAAAATAGATAGCCAATGGGAATTTGCTGTATGGCTGAGGAAACTTAAACAGGGGCTCTGTATCAACTTAGGGGGTGGGATGGGGAGAGAGATGGGAGGGAGGTTCAAAAGGGAAGGGATATATGTATACCTATGGCTGATTCATGTTGAGGTTTGACAGAAAACAACAAAATTCTGTAAAGCAATTATCCTTCAATTAAAAAATAAATAAATTTTTTTGGATTCATTTTGATATTCGGCAAAACTAATACAATTATGTAAAGTTTAAAAATAAAATAAACTTAAAAAAAAAAAGACAAGAAGTAAATATTGGTGAGGATATGGAGAAAAGGGAACTCTTAGACACAGTTGGCGGGAAGGTATATTGGAGCACTAACTGCAGAAAAGAGTATGGAGGTTGCACAAAAAAATTAAAAATATAATTATAATAAGATCCAGCAATTCACTCCTGGGTTTATTCAAAGTAAATTAAGACATTAACGCCAAAAATATTGAAAAAACCTAAGTGTCCATCAAAGCGTGAATGGATAAAGAAAGAGTGGGTTGCCATTTCCTTCTCCAATGCGACTGTTGGTTGTCAAAAGCAGTGGGTGGGGTGGTGGGCAAGAGATATAAACTTCCATTAGAAAAGAAATAAATCATGGGCAAGTACAGTGTGATGATCACAGTTAATAATATACTGTACTGCATATGTGAAAATTGATTAAAGAGCAAGTCTTATGTGTTCTCAGTACAAGAAAAATAATTTGTAACCATGTATGCTGATGGATCTTAACTACACTTGTGGAGATTATTTCATAATATATATAGATATTGAATCATTATCTTGTATACCTGAAACTAATATAAATGTTATATGTCAATTATACCTCAATAATAGAAAAAATATCCACCCACTATTACCAAGTTGGGTTTTTCCTAAGAGAATTTTCTATGAGGAGTACTGGGAAGAAACCATTTGCATTCAGTACCATGTATAAGCTGACCACTCACAAGCCCCAGACTTCTTCTCCAAGCTACCATTAAATTCTGGATGTTTCCACTTTCAAAATCTTGATTTACTCTCAAAATCTCTTCCTCCAAAGTTTCCTCATATTAGCAAATGGTGCTGCCTTCCACCTAGTTGCTTGTGGTAGATGTCATTCTAGACGTCTCTTTTCTCACACTTCAATCAGTCCTTTCTGTCAATACAGCCCTCTAAGCAATCTCCCATTTTTTCGTCTCTGCTGCCTCCATTTTAGTCCAGGACACTGTTGTCTTTCACCTGATTACTACCCAAAACTAACTCCTCTACTTGCTCTACTCCTCTACTCTCCATTCTGCAGCCAAACCCAACCCCATCAAGAGTTCCCCACTGTTTTAGGATAAAGATCACTGATCTTTGATATCAGGCTTTGACATTTCCTTTTTCTTGACACAGTGAAGAAACAAAAATTCTAAACGAAAAAAGTCTTAATTTTTAGAAAAAATATTTTAAAATATAAGAGCATTGCAAAACACATTTACTGTAAGTGCGGCTGCAGAAATCAGCTGAGTCACCACCACTCCTGACTTTCTCTGGCTGCCAATGGCCACAATGCCAGGTCCATGTCAGCATTAATCACAGTCACGATAAAAGAGCTGAAAGCATGAGTTTGGGTTATAATTGTGGGGTCTTATTTTTGATGAAAGAGATCATAAAGAAGGCAGATGATAATTTAAGAGGTAAAAATTCTTGCAGTATAACATATTTAATATCTAAATATTCTTCTTCATACCCAAATGCTAAAATAATCTTATGTCACACAATTCAGGAAAGTAATCTAAATAAAAATAGAAAGTCTGGATTCCTTAGTAGGAACTTGATCTGGCTTCCTGAAGGACTTTCTGCTCCCAGCTCCTTTTCTCCAGACTTCATTGTTTCTCCTCCAAAAAGAGGAGACAGACTAACTGCTGTGATTGGTGGATTATAAAAGCAAAATTGAGCAAGCTTGTGCCTGTAGGACACATGCATTTCTCTCTCATTCCAAGATGCTCTGGTGAGTTCTGCCCTGTGGGAGAGGCCTGTGGCTGCTCAGCTTTGTCTATGATTACTGAGGGCTAAAGTATTAACAAGGCACTTGGCCACAGATCTAGATCCGTCTGTTTCATGCCTTATCTGTTTGCTTACTGTGCTTCTAAAAACAGTAACAACAACAAATCTGAATTGGAGAAGAGGAGAAATGGGTGTGATTTATTGGCCCCCGAAAACTCCAAAAGTGAGGGGCAGCTTTGAAGACAGGATAATGGTTTTGGTTCCAGGTGGGTTAAACAGGAAGTGACATTTTCTGAATGCAAATGCCCAGAAGGCAGCTGAAGATGTGGGACTGGTGTCTCAGGATAATTCATAATAATCATACCACATGTGGCTGTGATGCAAGGTGCCATGTGAATTTGTTTATTTTATTTTAATACAGCTTATTAGCCTCGTTAAGTATTTTCCCATAGGAGGACAAGCCAAACAGCCACAGGTCATGTGTCTACTCAGGCATAACCAATAGCAAATTAGCCAATATTACAATATTGTTAAAAAAAAAATGTTGTTGCAATCCAAACTTCATTTAGCCCAAAGCAATGAAAGACTTCAGAAGGGAATAAAAGGCAACTGGTGAAGAAAGCAGAGAGGGAACCACAATTATTCTTAGTCAGTCTCATTTATTAGGTCAGAAGAGGTTGGGATAATAATCTGCTTAAGCTCAAACTCAGCATTTCTCTGAGGGATAAATATAGAGCAGCCATTGATCCTGCAGTGTGATGCCTCGTTATAAACCGCTGCCCAGTTTGCACTAGCCTGGCGTGTATTGTTTGAGAATCACTGTATGTGGGATCTCTTATTTTAGTTAATGACTAGCTAATAATAATTATTATGTAAATTTTAAGAGACATTTAACAAGTTATGAAAAATAAGATTTATGAGTAACTGTCAACACAGGAGAAGCAGCATCTATTCCTAGAAGGCACAGTATTGATTAAGAAGCCAAAAAACAACCATGTGATATAATAGTGGAGTTACAGATTCATAGCTCCCCAAACACCTAGAAAGAGTTTGCTGAGAATTCTCAGAGCCTGGGATTGGGGTGAAGATATTTACAAGTTTATCACTAATGAGCTACTGTTAAAGAGAATAGGGTAGATGAAAATTTTAGAAGAACTGAGAGAGACTGGCACAGACGTGGTATCAATGGCTCTCCACAAAATATGTCTTTCAAGTTATTTAAAATTATTATCTATTGATATTATCATGTCAAATTATATCAAAGTCAGTTCCTTGAACTCATTTTTGAACATTTCGTATGTGTCTTTATCACTGGAAAGATAGGTTTTCATGCCACTCTTCTGTTCATAGCTACAAAAAGATGTCCTGAGTGCACCTGGGAAGTTTGGGATGCTTTGTGACTAGGAACTCCACTCAGGTAACCAGCACCACTCCTATCCTGGCTCTATAGAACCCACTGGTTCCCTTAAGAGATACCAGGATTGGGGTGAGCAGCATACAACCAGATGCACAAAACTGCTTAAGGCACAAAATCTGTATATACACACATTAATTACCTTGCCGCAAAAAGTTTGTCAAAACCTCATCTGCAGGAAGCCTGGCTATTTAGGTGACTTGTGTGGGGAAGCCACTTCAGGTACACTTACAGTTTCTAGCACAATGGATGTAAATGACTCTTCAAAGAAAATAAATCAGGCTGAAAAAAAAATCAAGCACTTCATTAAAAAAAAGAAAAAAATCAAGCAATTCAATGGCAACCTATGTCTTGTGTGAAGGAGTAATATTTATGTAGAAGGTGATAATGATAATAATGGTGGTTCTATGACCAGGGTCTCATGGTATGCCCTTTCAACCTTCAGGCTGAAGGTTGCTTCAATGTTGCTTATGTCCTTCTGCCTTCTTAACCACCTGACAAACTTCTACTCAGCCTTAGAGCCTCAACCCAAATAATCCTTCCCCTGAATCTTCCCTAGGTAGCATTAATTACATAAATTTTCCTCTACTTTGTATTCCCCTAAAGCCTTACTTAGGAGAAGGCAATGGCACCCCACTCCAATACTCTTGCCTGGAAAATCCCATGGACGGGGGAGCCTGTAGGCTGCAGGCCGTGGGGTCGCAAAGAGTGGGACACAACTGAGCGACTTCACTTTCACTTTTCCCTTTCATGCGTTGGAGAAGGACATGGCAACCCACTCCAGTGTTCTTGCCTGGAGAACCCCAGGGATTGGGGAGCCTGGTGGGCTGCCGTCTATGGCGTCGCACAGAGTCGGACACGACTGAAGCAACTTAGCAGCAGCAGCAGCAAAGCCTTACTTATGCATCATTTAAACTGAACTATACCTTCTGTTTAAGAAGTTTATTACTTCTAGAGGTGGTAGAAATATAAATAATATCAGAGCTGATAAAATCCCAGTTAAAAGATCCATAATGGACTAATTTAAAAACAGTAGAGACTGTGAGATATATCTTCAACCTCCAAGTTTCTATTAAGGAAGACATTCATGCCAGGTGTCTCCATACAATTTAACAGGAAGATGGATACATTATGTATCATTCCATATAATGTTTCTTGTGGCATTCATTTACTGATTTGTTTAATAAACATTGGTTGAGAAGCTATGTGCCAGGTACTGTGTGAGGTCCCGAGGGACACATGGTGATTAAGACAGACAAGGTCCCTATTCTCATGAAGCTTAAGTACATACAAAAATTGATAGTAAATGGAATTCTAAAACACTAAAAACCATTTATTTAGACTTCACTGTCAAGGTACCAAGTCAGTCCCAATATCCCAATGACATTTCCTTCTTCCTGCTAAACAACAAAAGAAAAAACAGACATCTGTTTTATTCCAGTAAGTTTCATCATTTTAACAATTACTCAAAAGACTGAAAATAATCCATAACCCAGATAAAGAAAATCTTTACAAAGCGCCTAGTGGTTTTTAAAAATTGCTGTTTAAAAATGTACACTACAAAAGAGTTTTGACCAGACAGCTGTTTGAAAGAACAATGATTTCATGTTTTAAGACCAACTTTAAAATTGAGATGTCTTTGCCTTCCAGGAAAACACAGCAGCTGTGGAGATTATTTCACTTCTCTTTCTTTCATATTTTACTGGATTTAATTTTAAGGGGAAAAAAGATATAAAAGAAAATTGCATACAACACAAAACAAAACCTATTGCAAAACAAGCAATTGCACATTTTTAACCACAAGGAAAACACAAAGGCAACCCCAAATCTCTTTTTAGTTGAGGAAGAAGAAAACATAGCCCTTTCCTGGTAAAATTCACCTCTTTCCTTGCTAAACTTAGAAAATGACCCCTCTACATCTCAATAAAATAAAGGTTAAGCTGGTTTTCTATAAGAATAGAAAGGAATAATTAAACAACTTCAGGAAGTAGCAAAGGAGAATCAGTCACAAAGAATATAAATAATTGCTGCTTTATTCTTCATTGGTCAAGTCCCGCCAACCACAGTGCTCAGTTTTGGAATCCAACTAAAGCAATGGAGTCCATCCATGGGAGAACTAAGACAGCCTGCAAGGTGACTAAAAGAAGACGCAGGAGGTTAAAAGGCCAGGGGAAGATATTTTCAAGAAGAAACTAGCAGAAAAAGTGCTGTTTGCAGCACTCTGAAGCCCCTTGCATTTAATTAGCCATTGCCATTCATAGAAAACCTGAGAGAAAAAGTGGCACAGAGATATGAAGAAGAATTTTCCAGTAATTCAAGTGAACCTCTCATAATGTCTCCCTCAGTAGCTAGTAAGGATATTAGGTACCTGGGAAGGAAGAAGATCTGGAGTAAACAGGTGCAAGTTGATGCCATGTGGCTGCAGCTGTGTGGGTATAAAAACAGGTCTGACCCAACTTCAACCATCTGAGACGCCCCGTAAGTTGTCTCAGTACCTGGGCTGAAGGATTGTCCTTTCCTTCTCCCTCTGTATGAAGAGCACATGTGGGTTCCTACTGGCTGCAACAGTTACCAGACAAGAATGATGAACTGTATCTGCAAATAAGGAATTGGAAACTACTTCCAAATAGACTTAAGTCTAACATTCCAGTGGTTGAACAAAAGATGCTTCCTAATAGAAGCAAATAAAGTGAATGTTCACTATGTGGGATAGTTAAACAGTTTTATCCTACCTAGAATATCCTTATCCCATATCAAAACTTTCACCAGCCAGTTATGTTTCTGACAGTTGTCTTCTTTTGAGTCTTGAGAGCTTTAGGTTTCTGTAAGAATCAATGTATGATATGACAGAAAGAGCATAGACTTTGGAATCAGAGAAATTCGAACTCTGGAACTTGTTAATCGTGTGTTGGTTTTGTAACTTTGGGCAAATTACTCAAGTTCTCAAAGTCTTGATTTTGTTGTTCATAACAGAGGGTAGTACGATCTAAGGGGATTTTTAAGGATTTGAAATAATGTATGCAAGCATGGTACCTGGTTGCTGCTGCTGCTGCTAAGTCGCTTCAGTCGTGTCCGACTCTGTGCAACCCCATAAGCAGCAGCCCAACCAGGCTTCCTTGTTCCTGGGATTCTCAAGGCAAGAACACTGGGGTGGGTTGCCATTTCCTTCTCCAATGCATGAAAGCATGGACTGTAGCCCACCAGGTTCCTCCATCCATGGGATTTTCCAGGCAAGAGTACTGGAGTGGGGTGCCATTGCCTTCTCCGAATGGTACCTGGTAGAATTATCATAAAAATGCAAATGTTCCTAGAGAAAGCTATTAGCTCACAAGGCAATGTCCAAATGATGTAACTAACTCAGAAAGGAAGAGTGAAGAAGAAGGTAGACAGAATGAGCAGTGAGGATGAGCAATGGACAAGATAAATCACAAACTCCCGTTCCTCCATAGCTCTCTGTCCTGAGCTTGGTAAAAACACTGGGCTAAACAGTCATGGAAGCAAGTATAATAGATTTTCATCTTGCTAATATATTTTAGACATGATCTTGACTGAGATGAAATGTGACATCTCTTGGTCCCCTTCAATCTCAACGTTTTATAATTCTAAAAATTCAGAGTAAAGAAGTGAGATGAACAAAAAAGTATATTATATTTTTCAAAATATCACTGAGGAAGAAACCAGTACAATACTGTCAAACATAGAAGCTAACATTCAGGAACAGAACCACAGTAAATTACAGAATTAGGTTCATAAATCAGCTTGACTCACAAAGAAAATATTAAGATCAAGTTTGTTAATATTCTTTAAAAATTACCAATAATTACTTAGGGTTTCCCAGGTAGCACTAGTGGTAAAGAACCCACCTGTCAATGTAGAAGATGTAAGAGATACAGACAGGTTCAATCCCTGGTTGGAAAGATCTCCTGGAGGAGAGCATGGCAACCCACTCCAGTATTCTTGCCTGGAGAATTCATGGACAGAGGAGAAATCCATGACAGAAAATCTGCCATGGACAGAGGAGCCTGGTGGGCAACAGTCCATAGGGTTGCAAAGAGTCTAACATGACTGAGGCAACTTAGCACAATAATTATTTATATGGATTGTAATAGTTATTTACAAAGTAATTTACAGTGCTAAACAATTGGCATCAACACTTTGGACTCTAAAACACTTGTGAAAGCAAAGAACTGGCCCACGGAATGTATTGTCTTCTAAGTCAGCTTGTTTTAAGCATACTTACATTGAGGAAAATGGGGATGTTGGCCTACATATTACCTAGTCTGTGTTTGTGGTACCATTTTCCTGGTAACTCTCCCCTTGAGAAATTGCCATTGTGATGATTAATTTATGGACCTTACAGGAAAGAAACCAATTCCAAGTGGACAGTTCATCTGGAACTCTGTCAATTTAATAGTCCGACAACATCCCAGGCTCCTTTCTATGTAATTCAACTCACCTCTTTTCAGCCCGCATGGTATAGTTCATTAGAAAGTTATTCCTCTCCACACTGTCAATGCCCTTCTAAAAATCTGGAGGAGTTCCTTGTTCACTAGCTTCAAAACTTTTTCAGACCAGCTTCAAAATTTCCTATAATTTATTTCTGTTAACATATATTTCCTCTCCATCAGCACACATACACAGAAATTCTTATCATACTCAGTTTCAAAACAGCCAGTTATACATAGTCTCTTCCTATCAAAGCAAAACTTGCTGTTCCTTGAACACAATCTTCTATCTTTGATCAAGACTTTCCATATTCCAGTCTTTGTATATGGAATTCTATTTCCAACTAGTCCTTTTACCTCATTCACAATAGTATTTCATGAAAATTAATAATGCTTGGCTTGAACTATTCCTTTCATATCTCACTGTGTACTTGTGTGTGTAAAACTTGGATACTATTAATTTCAATAATTTTGTGTTTTGCTGCCTCTCCTTACAAACTTTTCAAGAATGTTTTATTTCCTCTGATTATTAGTCTGGAATCTCTTTTGGATGACAACAAAGAAGTATATGCTAAAATGAATTATAAAGTTCTATATAGTTACTCAGTACCATTTTTCAATATCCTCACAGAACATGCGGTTACCATTAAATAAATACTGACTAAAGTTTAAGACTGAGGAAAAAATCCATCAAACAGCAAGCTCAAGGATAATAACAAGCAATACCAAAGTCCATTCAGTCACTTATCCACTTATTCACTCATTCACCACAGAATAAATACTCTATGTCAGGCATTACATTGGGCACTGAGGATATAGGAATGAACTGTGTTAATCGCTCAGTCATGTCTGACTCTTTGTGACCCCATGGACTGTGGCCCGCCAGGCTCATATGTCCATGGAATTCTCCAGGCAAGAATACTGGAGTGGGTAGCCATTCCCTTCTCCAGGGGATCTTCCTGACCCAGGGATCAAACCCGGGTCTCCCACATAACAGGCAGATTCCCTACTGCCTGAGCCACCAGAGTAGCCCTACCAATGAACAAATGAGATTAAATTCTTGGTTTCCCAGAACTTACACCCAAATGGGAAAGACAGAAAACAAAAAAGTGAGTAAAAATATTTTAAAATATTAAAAAGTTAAAAAAAAAACAGGGCAGGAGAAGGAGACAGAATGATAAAAGTGCCTTTTTAGAGAGGGTAGTCAGAAAACGAGACGATAACATTTGAAAAGAATCAAGAATTAAAGAGGGAGCATGACTCATGAGAATTTCTGGGGGAAGAACATTCCAGACAAATGCAAAAACCCTCAGATAGGATCAAGCTCAACAAACTCAAGAAATAGGAAGGATGCCAATATCACTGGAGCATGATGAACAATGGAGGGTACTCAGAAATGGGTTCAGAGAAGTAGACAGAAACCAGATCAAGGAGGTCCTTGTAGAGCCATGATAACAAGTTTAGTTTTTTTTCCGAAGCCTAAGAGAAAAGTGCTGAAAGAATTTAGGCAGATGTGTGTAGCAGGATCTGATTTACTCCTGAAATCTCTCTCTGGTTGCTGTGCAATGAACACGCTAACTATGGTATAGCAAGAACAGAAAGAGACCAAGGAGGAGGCTTCTGCAAAAGTCCAGAACACCAATGACTATGCTGGGGAGGTGAAGGCACTAAGAAGTGGTCCAATTATCTATACTGGTGACATTGATGACTGAAGCATTCAGGATCTCACCGAAGATCAATTCTGATTTATGAGCAACCAAGCAAACAGATCAAGGTTATAAGTTTGCTAGTGGTTTTGTGTTGATTTAGAAATTATTCAAGTGTAAATTTCTGTTGTTCAGTCACTAAGTCATGTCTGACTCTTTGCAACCTCATGAAGTGTACCACACCAGGCTTCCCTGTCCTTCACTATCTCCTGGAGTTTGCTCAAGCTCATGTCCATTGAGTCAGTGATGCCATCCATCCATCTCAGCCTCTGATGCCATCTTCTCCTGCCCTCAATCTTTCCCAGCATCAGGGTCTTTCCCAATGAGAAAATTTCAAGTGCAAATACTCACATGCTATCCTGTTCCTAGGCAGAGGTATAAAAGCCCCTGAACTGAGTATTATACTAGTCTACTGCCCACAGTTAATCCATTAAACATTTTTTAAAACTTGTGTATTTCAAAATAAGCTTTGACTATCAACATCAGTGTATTAAAAGGAATTTAAAATGCCCCATGCTAGTTTTCAATCCAGTGGAAAATTACTATTCTCAAGATTTCTCATAAATGAATTGCACCCTCCAAAGGTGATGAAGCATCAATTCTTTTCTCAACATGTATGCTCATTCATTTCCTACACTGAAAGGAGAAAAATGACCCACAGTCTGACAGGATTGTGTTTATAAAACCAGATTGCGAGTTAAAATAAGCAAAGCAAATTTCAGCAACGAGAAAACTGGCCTACCTCCCCAGGTGAAACAAGGGGAGACTGACCTCATAGCCCAGGAAAAGTCACAGTGATAATACAAACTACCAGAGAAAGAACACTTCAACCTCCAAAGGAAACCAAGCACTCCAAGCTGCTGGGGTTCTTCTCTAGTCAGCATGTGCTAGGGTTCACTATGGAAACACAGCAGAGTGAGAAAGGCAGCGAAGCCAATGGTGCAATGTGACCCAGGCTAAGTTTGTAAACTTATGCAATATCTCACATGCTGATGCTCCTGATTTTGTAACTGAAGACAGAATAAAGTAGGGTGTTTATAAAGAAAAGGCCTAATGAATCACAGAAACTTGCCTTCTCCTTCACAGCATGTCAAAGAATGAGTAGTGAATGTTTCCCTGAAGTCAAACTGTATGTGTTACTTATTATGAAACAGTAATTGTAACATGTACTCCTGCAAAATGGTCATAAATTATAAATTGTGATAAAAAATTAGGAAATAGTGACCCTAGGCAAGGAAAAGAGCCATTTGTGCATCTAAGGAAAATAGACCACAGAGTACTTTTTTTTATAAGCACTCCGTCATTTTAAGTCTACTGTACTTGAACAGGGTACAAGAAAAGCATAACTGGGTCAAATCTAGGATTCACTAAAAGAATATTCCATATGTGAGACAGAAAATAGGACACGTATCAGAAGAGGCAAAGGGGTCTATCTTGCAATCAGTCTCTGAGCTCATAGATGCTTTCCCTTAGGAACCAGATAATTTTTGATGCAGCCATAATTTTATATAAATTGCTTGAGATGTACCCACACTACCTTTTGGGGCTAACATAATCTATTAAGATCTATAATTGACAGGACTGCAGTGCAGGCCATATTTTAATCCAAAGATCACTCTTAATTCTAACAGTTAAAAAATTTCATGGAGGGAAATCATAGTAACATAATCTAATGACTTCAGCACTTTAAAAACATCTCTTATTTTTACAGAATTAAAGAACCCTAATCCTTTTGCTATGATATGCAAGATAATTCTACTAATCTCAGATCAATTATTTAAATTTTCACCCACAGGATCTAATTTTTTATATGACACCTTTTCTTGCAATTGACTGAGAAATTTTTAAAGTAATGTTATAAAAGCAGGACATTTTGCATTCTTGATGATGTCCACCTGACCACATCAATATGTTGCTAGGTACTTTCAGTGTAAGTCTACAGACACTCCTAGGTTCTTTCCACTCACTGCACTTAACCAAATTCTAAGAGTCTTAGACAGAATTTGGATAATTTTCCTCTAACACATGACACCTCATGTTTTCCCATACAGCAATTAGTTGCCATTTTCCTACTCACTACTAAAAGCCTCTGAGGTCTTCTAAAGATTGTTAGTTCACTGGCCAAGGGAGACGGATCTACAGAATTTAAGTTTTTTTTTTAATGTTTTTCAGATTATTTACACAGATGTGAAGACTAGTTTGTGTATCGGAAATGTAGGGAATTAGGATGATGAGAAATCTCATTTACTATACTATCCAATTGACAGAAATACCCATCTTGTCCCAATACACTATGAAACTCACGAATGCAAAGAACAAGGACCATTTTTGCTTCTTCCTGACCCTACCACGGACCAATCATGTTATAAATGTTCAATAAAGTGCTTATAAGTTGGTTAACTTCCCCCCTCAAGTGACGTTCTTGAGAGTTTCCTAGCCACAATAAAAAAAACAACCTCAATTTCATAAACTGTATAGCAAAAGTTTGCTAATGGCTATTTGAAACGTTATATGTATAGTTATTCACTGACTATTTTTTTAAGTTTTTTTATTCTTTTATTTTTTATACAATTTTAAAGGTTACACTTCACTCAGTTATTATAAAATATTGGCTATACTCACTATGTTGTACAGCTATTGATTATTCTTTATTGTCATATATTTAACCTCCTAAAAAGCACATAGAATAGTTAGCTATGCTTTCCTCTCAAAGTATCTTGCCTTTTGTCTAACTTTGAGTTCTCACACTGTTTATTATAATTTACACCAGTTTACCTAATATGAAAGTGAGAATCTACATTTCTGATTCTGGAAATACGCTGATCCTCTAATTTATAAGAAGAATCCCAGTTGAAAGCATCAATAATAAATATCACTTTTGAGACTAGAAAAATACAACTAACATGAACTATCACTCATACTGTGAACTGTAGTGCTGGAGAAGACTCTTGAGAGTCCCTTGGATAGCAAGGAGATCAAACCAGTCAATCCTAAAGGAAATCAGTCCTGAATATTCATTGGAAGGACTGATGCTGAAGCTCCAATACTTTGGCCACCTGATATGAAGAACTGACTCATTGAAAAAGACCCTGGCACTGGGAAAGATTGAAGGCAGGAGGAGAAGGGAACAACGGTGGATGAGATGGTTGGATGACATCACTGACTCAATGGACATGATTCTAAGCAAGCTCCAGGAGTTGGTGATGGACAGGGAAGCCTGGTAGGCTACAGTCCATGGGGTTGCAAAGAGTTGGACATGACTGAGCAACTGAACTGAACTGACTGATGATTTTCAAGGAACTACACTACACGTGTTCCCATGGAGCCAGGAGCTTTAAAGGACTAACAGCAGCAGATAGTTTTCCCTCTTAGGTCTCTGACTCGAGTACACTATCTGGATTTCCAAAGCTAGAAACCAGTATTTATTCTCAAATTGAGTTTTGATTGAGTTTTACACCACTAAAGTTATATGGAAGAAAAAAAAAAAAAAAAAAAAACTGTTCCACAGAGAGAGGCAAAAGAAGTCAGCAAGCAAAGTAGTTTATAAAAGGACAGGAAAGCTGAAGTATCAATAAATACATTTTTCTCAGGTTGTTTTCTCCTCATTAAAAATTTAGGTATAAGAAGGAGCCATGTGAGAACAAAATAGTGGTTACCAGCAGGGAGAAGGGAGGGGAAAGGGGCAATATAGAAGTAGAGAATTAAGAGATATAAACTATTATGCATAAAATAAGCTACAACTGTATATTATACAACACAGGGAAAATAATCAATATTCTAGAATAATTATAAATGGAGCATATGCTTTAAAAATTGTGAATCACTATATTGTAACTTATATAATGTTGTACATCAACTGTACTTCATTAAAATATATTTAAAAACAATCCCACTCCTAGGCATATACCCTGAGGAAACCAAAATGGAAAACGACACATATATATCCCATTGTTCATTGCAGCACTATTTACAATAGCTAGAACATGGAAGCAACCTAGATGTCCATTGACAGATGAATGAATAAAGAAGTTGTGGTACATACACACAATGGAATATTCTGCTAAGTCACTTCAGTCGTGTCCGACTCTGTGTGACCCCATAGACGGCAGCCCACCAGGCTCTCACGTCCCTGGGATTCTCCAGGCAAGAACACTGGAGTGGGTTGCCATTTCCTCCTCTAATTCATGAAAGTGAAAAGTGAAAGTGAAGTCACTCAGTCGTGTCCGACCCTTCGCGACCCCATGGACTGCAACCTACCAGGCTCCTCTGTCCATGGGATTTTCCAGGCAAGAGTACTGGAGTGGGGTGCCATTGCCTTCTCCGCAATGGAATATTACTTAGCCATAAAAAGGAACACATTTGAGTCAGTTCCAATGAGGTGGATGAACCTAGAGCCTATTATAGACTGAAGTAAGTCAGACAGAGAAAGATAAATATTGTATTCTAACACATATCTACAGAATCTAGAAAAATGGTGCTGAAGAATTTATTTACAGGGCAGCAATGGAGAAACAGACATAGAGAATAGACTTATGGATATGGGGAGAGGGGAGGTGAGGGTAAGATGTATGGAAAGAATAACATGGAAACTTACATTACCATATTTAAAATAGATAGCCAACGGGAATTTGTTGTATGGCTCAGGAAACTCAAACAGGGGCTCTGTATCAACCTAGAGGGGTGGGAAAGGGAGGGATATGGGAAGGAAGTTCAAAAGGAAGGGGATATATGTATACCTATGGCTGATTCATGTTGAGGTTTGACAGAAAACAGCAAAATTCTGTAAAGCAATTATCCTTCAATTAAAAAATAAATAAATTTTTAAAAATATTTAAAAACAGAGATGAGTTCATCGTCATGCCTTTGATCTGTCCAGTACTTTAACATCATTTTGTGTTTTATAGGAAAAGCCAAAATCAGTATTTGGACCATGGGAGCTAGTCTAAGATGTAAATAACATGTCCTTTGAATTATTCTTCCTGTTGAGCCCACATTACTGTAACTGGCTTCACTGTGCATCTAACAACAGCTACACAAATGACAGGCCATAACTGTCTAGAAATAATTAACCTCTGTGAGGGAGTGTGTTTGGCAAATTCAACCCTGTATTTGTGATGGCCAACAGCAGAGCAGTACTTGAGGTCTGAGAACTACTTGTTACTGGTCTACGATACATTTAAAGTATGGAACTCGAGAAGCAGCAGCTGGAGCTTTTGTGGTCATCTGACACTGCATGGAATCCAAGCCATTATCAGTGGATGAGCCTTACTGAACAGGGTTTAGGCCAGTCTTGTTAGACTCAAGAGATAAGTCACATGCAGCTTAAGCTTAATATTCATTGTAGAGTGGGACTATGTATTGGTCTGAAGATATTTAAAAACAATTTTTTTAAAGGCTCTTTATCATAGAAAACTTGAAAAGCTGTGCTTTAGGAGAAAATTCTCTCCTTTAAATTTCTGACTTGATTCAAGGTGAATCCAGGTTGAATCTGATTCAAGGTGAATCTGGGTGCCCCCTTGTATGTACTTCCCTGATAGCTCAGTTTGTAAACTGTCCACCTGCAATGCATGAGACCCCAGTTTGATTCATTGGTCAGGAAGATCCATTGGAGAAGGGATAGGCTACCCACTCCAGTATTCATGGGCTTCCCTTGTGGCTTAGCTGGTAAAGAATCTGCCAATGAGGGAGACCTGGGTTTGATCCCTGGGTTGGGAAGATCCCCTGGAGAAGGGAAAGGTTACCTACCCACTCCCGTATTCTGGCCTGGAGAATTCCATGGACTGTATAGTCCATAGGGTCACAGAATCAGACAGGACTGAGTGACTTTCCCTTTTTAAAATTTCTGTTTTGTTTCAAGGTGAAGGATATTGACCAGAGAATCCTTTACATATACAGCATTTCGTAAAAAAAAAAAAAAAAAGAAAGAAAGAAATAGTAGCTCAATATTTCCTGTCTTTCATCACTTCTCAAACTTAACATAGTGGAAGGGAAGGAAAAAGGGTATATTTTATATATTTCCCCAGATTATCAGATAAGTCCTCTCATTTGAGACTGAGGCCCCGGACACTTTCACTTTTGGACAGAATTAGAGAGCAGGAGAAATGTCTATGTTCTTGGTGATATGGCTACTCTCTTTAGTCACATCTGCATTTCCACACATGCTTCTTGAAGATCATCACATTTCCAACATCTTTATCTCCTTGTTAACCCAAAGCTATATGATGATTTCTCTCACTGGCATCTACCTTCCTCAGCATCATCACTGCTAAAAGAAAAATGATAGATAAGGGGAGTAAACAAATGTTTTGGAAATCCCATAACTGTTTTGAATTTTATTTCAGGGGGTGAGCGGGAGGAGACTGAATGGCATGATTTTGATTGCTAAAATAAATCTCTTTATCCACTTGACCTGAAATCAACTTGACTTTCCATACGTGCTATGTTTTCATCCTGTTTTAAGACAGTGTAGAGTGGACATGTAAAACCCCATGCTTCCACTGCAGGGGGATGGATTTGATCCCTCATCAGGGAACTAAGATCTCACAGGCTATATGACATGGTCAAAAGAAAAAAAAATTAATTTATTTTGGTAGTCAGTGGATTCTTGGTTCTTCAAAACTCTTAGTTTCGAAGTAATTAACACATACTTTTGCAGTAAGTTCCGCCATCATAGCATGAAAATAAACCTTAAATTGATGTCATAGCACAAAATCATTATATCATGTACTGCCTAACTGCCATAGCTCCCAAATTATTGCCTGGGGACTTTTGGGGTCCCCAAGACTCTTCCAGGGGGTTCTTAAGGTAAAAAAAAATTTTAATAATAATATTTGTTTATTTTTTCATTTTCATTGTTATGAATGAAAAGAGGAGTTTGCCTGAAGCTGTGAGGACATGTGATGTTATCATTTGAGCAGTTAATGGAGGATGAGCTTGTGCACTCATGTTATCTAGAACTTTCAAAGGAAGTATGTGCTTTTTCAGATATTAACTCATTTGTTCTCAATATTTCTACTGTTCTCTTAACAGCTATTCTCATTTATACCTATTATCTTTGTGACCTCATTGAAAGTGGAAGTATTAGTCACTCAGTCGTGTCTGACTCTTTGTGACTGCATGGACTGTAGCCTGCCAGGCTCCTCTGTTCATGGGATTCCCAGGCAAGAATATTGGAGTGGGTTGCCTTGCCCTTCTCCAGAGGATCTTCCCAATCCAGGGATCAAATCTGGGCTTCCCACATTATGGAGAGATTATCATCTGAGCCACCAGGGAAGCCCCATGACCTCATTATGACCCAGTACATTCTTATTTTGAAATTCTAAAGTTTCTCTCATGCCTATGCGGAGACATACAAATATATATGTATACATTTTTTGTCTTGTATAAATATGAAATAAAAATTGAATGAAAGCTATTTCTTTCCTGTGGCTTTATAAATGTTTATAATTTACCTTACTTTCTTACACAACTGAACACTTTCCAATAGCATTGTAATACCACTTAAGTTATAGCATCACTTTGAGACCAATCATTGGACATTAAAAAATAGAAATCACATATTTTAAACAGAGATACGACGTGTGCTTTTAAATCCAAATAGTATTTGCTAGAGCTTTTCAAAGTAGAAATGAAAAAGCCCTTGAAGTGTCTGAAGAGATAAGTCACTGTACTGCAACAGGCAGAGAAGTACACACTGCAGCTGAGAGGCCAATAATTAAAAATTTTGCACTTGATATTGGTGAATACCTCCTGGTTAAAAGTCAGTAAAGAGAAACTACTGTCATCTTCCAGAGATAGAGTAACTTGTCCAATTGAAGATTTGGTTGCTAACACGCAGCATGAATTAAAAATCTCATCTGCAGAATTATACTTTTGTCTTAAAATGGACAAATCTCAAGGATGACTACAATTGTTCTCATTATATTTGTCTGGTATCAGTACCAACTAATCCTCAAAGACCTTCATTTTTATACAAATAATTAATAAGTGTGGTTGAAATAGTTAAGGTACAGACTAATTTCTTTGAATGTCATGATTTATCTCACAACAAGATAAATTTGCACTGATGGTACAAGAGCAAGGATGGGTGACTCAGCACCAGTCAAGACAATGTCATGAAGCTACACTGACAGTCACTGTAGTCTTCATTGCCAAGATGTTACAGCTTTAGAAAAAGCCCATTTCATCTAAGGATAATTTGATGAAGTAGTAAAACTATTAATTAAAAAAAATCTAGACCCAGAATATGTACGTGAACTCTGTCACTCAGGTGTGGCCGACTCTGCAACTCCATGGACTGTAGCCCACCAGGCTCCTCTGTCCATGGGGTTTTCCAGGAAAGAGTATATGAGTGGGTTGCCATTTCCTCCTCCAGGGGATCTTCCCAACCCAGGGATCTAACCCGCATCTCCTGTGTCTCCTGCAATGGCAGGTGAATTCCTTACCACTGAGCTTTACAGCTTTTACATCTTTCCAATATTCTATGTCAGAAACAGGAAGTTTGCACAGCACTTTTGCTGCTTACTGAAGTGGTTTTCTCAAGCAAAGGCACTTCTGCAATTAAACTATAAGTTGAAGTACCTACTTCTTTCATGGGATGCTGTTTTTACTTGGAAGTCCAATAATTAATCTATGGTTAAGAAAACCTGAGTTTTAAGCAGAAATTTTCTTAAAAATGAACAAAATGAGCCTAACACTTAGAGGAAAACAACTGACAGTATTTGTAATCAATAATAAAATTCAGCCTTAGAATTTTTGAAATTTGTACCTCCTACCATGGGTTTGACAGCTCCTCCATCTCTGATGGATTAGTAGTGATATTAATGAATATAATGAAAACACTGTATAATGATTTACGGAACACTGAGAAGATCTATATAAATCAATGAGCCAATATTTTTCAAATGACAAAATGTATTATGTTTCAAAATCACTCGTTAGTAAAAGATCCATTTAAAGTGCACGATAGACCAATGGATTAATGTAACAGGATATGAAAAGCTCATTGACATGATTTCAGAATCCACACTGCAACTAACTTTTTGAAAATTATCACTTGTGTTTTGATAAGGTATAAAAGAAAATCTACAAGAATGTGAAAAGTTATTAAAATACTCCTCTCTTTGTAACTACAGATCTGTGTGAGGCCAGATTTTCTTCATATACTTCAACCAAAACAACATATTGCAATAGATTAAAAGCAGAATTAGATATGAGAATCCAGTTGTCTTCCATTAAGCTATACATTAAAGAAATTTGCAAAACTGTAAAAAAAAAAAAAAAAGCGACTCTTTCCACTGCTTTTTAAAAAATATTTTCCATAAAAACTTACGATTTATGTCATGAAGTTGATTCATTACTATTACTTTTAATCGATTTAGTAAGTTAATCTTTTCTGATGTTTCATTTTTAATTTCTGACAATGGGTATAATTGGCAGTGTGTTAATAAATGTTTAACAACTAGCTTTCCAGAAATGGTAGTTTATAGCACTTGCCAATTTCTGTGGTATAAATACTCTCTTAAAAATACCAAACTTAAGTGATAATGTGAAGTCAACTTGCTCCCAGAATTCCCAATATAGGAATCCACAAAATCCATCTAAATAAAAGCTCTTTGAAGTTTCTGATAATTCTTAGAGTGGAAAGGGGTCAATCAACCAAAAATTTTGAGAGCCATTGATATAGATCTTATATGGCCAATTTATTTTAAAGACCACGATACAGTCATCAAAATACAGAAATATTTTAACTACTTTAGTGAACTGACAGAGTAACCAAGTTTCAAGCATTTATCTCTTTTCTAATGCAAAAATCATTCTATGATAAAACAAATTTGGGCTATGAGATATCTAGTGATATCTCATGCTTTGGCCTGCTAGAGATTTAAAAGTATGGAATGAGGTATGGATTTAACAAACACACTGACAGAAAAAGCAGATTCTGTGTTTAAACAGTCAAAACTACTCTCTGCAATTGTATTTTTTGAGACAGTTCCTTTAAGTGAGCAGTATTTTCCTCAGGTTCTAAGAAATAAACATAGGCAGTTTCAAATTAGAAAAAGAAAAGAAAAGGAAAAAACTCACTCCAGTTAGGCTTTGCAAATATTTTCTTTATGAAACCATGCATCTGCTCAGAGTTAGTTGCAGAGTGTGACTAACATTTTCTACCAAGGCTTGTGCCATGTCAGTTTCCTTTACTAAGGCTATGTGTGTTAATTAAAATTAATTACACATGCCAGTAAATAGTTTCCTCCTGAATGCAGCAAACTGAAGCAGAATAATATAATTTATATGCAAGGTATGTAATTAAAACCTTCACAGTATTTTCTCTTAGCAGGTATAGTCACTAAGGACATTTTTATGGGTACATTCTTTATGGGTAAGTCAGTCTCATAGTAAATCAACTGAGGAAAAATAAAAATATATTACACATGCAGTAGGTCACAAAAAGATTTCTGATTTATAAATTGATATTATAAAAACAGGCTTATAATGAATATTTTTAAGTGTATGATTTGAGGGTGCTCAGTGATCTTTATAGAGCTTTATATATGTGTATGTGTGTTACTTTTATTTAAAGGTCCCCCCCCCCACCCCCTCGCCTTTAAACAAAATAACTTCTAGGCCTGGTGTTACAGCTTTAGTAACTGCTTTAATAATCAGGATAGTATACAGTAACACTGGTAATAACAGAAAACACTGTGTCCTCCAGGAGCACCGTGGATACATTGTTCAGTGTAACTGGATTTCAACAGCAACAGATTTGAATAATAACCCTTCTTTGGACTTTTTCTATTTATTCTTCTATTTGATGTAAGTTTCTTTTTCAACATGTAGGTTGTTATATTCTTCAGGTCATCGCTAAAAACCTGACCATTCCAATAGTAAAACAAGTCCATAGTTTTCTTTATTTTTGCTCTTGGGAGGCCTCTAAGACTGCCAAAGAAATATAAGTGTTTAGAAATTTCCTTCAGGGTAGACTCTGTTAGGGAAATTTTCACACCCTTGCTTATTCATTTCTTAAGAGCTCTCCCCGCAGGTTGCTGACTGAAATACCTGCACACTTGGCTATCCCCCTGTTGGCTGCAGCTTGCAGGGGCCCTGCTGCCACAAAGTCACTGCCACACTGTATGAGCTTTGGCACCCAACTCATTCTATTTCTATCCTTATCAGAAATAACCAGAAGGTAAACTCATTCCTTGAAGTAAAAGCCCGAGAAAAGTCAGTTTATTTCCTGAATCCAGTTCCTTAGCATGACCAGCTTTCAAAAGGGAAAATGTTTTTTAAGGAAAACTAGCAAGACAATCTTATTTATAAACAATCACATATTTAAAGATATCGGTCATTGGTACCCGTCTTGTGTAATGATGATTTGTCACTTTCACTTGCAACTTAACCATTACAGCTTCCCTTTTAAAGACTGTATGTTAGAACCAAGCATATATTTTTCTATAGTATGTCTGCAACTAGCAGTTGCTCCCCTATCATTAATGAGCACAGTTGGGGCCATTTTATGGTCCCCAAATGGAGGCACATGTCCGTCCCAAGCCACAGAATTTGTCTCAAGGGGGTGGTAGGGGGAGGGGACTGACCATCAGCAAATAGTTGTTCTGGGAAGTAGGTGGGGAGCAGGCAATGTGTTTGCTCTGAAATCCTAGAAGAAAAGTAAACTTGCTGTGAAGGACATAATTTCTTTTTGTTCTTGAACTTTACACAGCCGTGTTGGGCTCATTCATCAAGACAGCCCTTGGACGGAAACCTCCTGAATGTGAATGCCTCAAAAACTGACCAAAATCTCTGCTGGCGCTACCAATGGCTTAAGATAAACTCCAGTTGAAATTCTAGTGAAAGGAACTGAATCTAAGTTGCTGAGTCTATCCTATCAATCCCTTTGTTTAAAATCAGCGAGGGCTCCCAGGGAGCACAATACCTAATTCCCCTAGAAAAATGGATATGGACTACACACAGGAGTTTTAAGCATGAAGAATTTCTCCAAAGCCTGTTAATGACATTTGAAAGAGCTGAAAAGCACTAACTTGCTATTTTTCTCCCTCAAAAAAGGCAGAAACAGTCATCCAAGTAGGGCATCAGACTCCTATTTCATTTCAGAGTTTAAGTTGAAAACCAGTAAGAGAAGAATTTAAATTGATTGCTTCAAGCCACAGACATTTCATACTCAAGCAATTATGTTGGCTTTCATGAGAATTTATCTTAGCTGTGAAATCAATTGTCACAGACTTAGTTCATAGAAATATTACCAAATCATATTTGATTTCTGTCCTGGTGTGGTTGGTGAACCAAATAAATCAAATGGGAAGACAATTTCGGTTCTCCAATCTGTTTCTCTCCAGGCTCCCCTTTGAAAATATTTTTGCCCCTCCTCTTTGATGTACCTAGGATTTCCTAACATTGCTCTTTCACAACTAGAGAGACACCCTTAAAGGGAAAAGATACAGTAGTGAGAACTGAGAAACCACTGAAAAATATGCAAGATCAGAACCATATGACAACAAATATCTTTGCAGTGAGAGACTTGAACAAAGGAAGAAAGTGGACACAAAAAAAAGAGTTCTCTGATTCAAAGATCTGGCTTTAACAGCTTTCAAGATATAAAGTGCCCTTTTATTGACTTAATAAACATGTATGCCTATCCATCTCGGCAAGGAAAGCAAGGGGTTTATCTTTTCTGATTTATAGAGGGAAATAAACATTACTGTCATATTGTGAATTCACAATCAATAATTCTGCAAAAGTCCTCAAATCTGTCTGACCCACTTGAACTTAATAGTTCTAGCAGAAACAAGAAGGACCAAAAACTTATGAACAGAAAACTAAAATCCTGTCTTCTGGTTCTTCACCTCCCTAACTTTCAAAAGTTCAGTATATAACAGAAATCCTTAAATGTGTTAATACTTTGCTAGAGCTAAAGAAATGAAGATTTAGAAAGCTGAGTATAGATATCTACAAAATATATTTGAATAATATTATTAAGATTATGGAACAAAGTTGAGACAATTTACAATAAAACATCTATATTTTCCCCTTAAACTGTCATGAATTCTGTTACATTAAATTAAAACAAAGCCTGTTTATACAGTTTGTATATAATTTAAAATTCTCAGGTTCTTACTTTTAAATAGGAGATTTCTTTTTTTGTACTAAAACTATTTCCTCTAAGAGTTTTCATTTTTATCTCCATTTTCATCCTCCTCGGATCTGAGGCTGTAGGCCTCTCTAGAGCTTACCTACAGAATGCTTTTTATTGACAATTAGCATTATTTATATTTTCTCTACATAACAGAGGGGGAATGTTTAGTATCCATCCATCTTTTCATTTACTCGTGTTCTGAGCTCTCACAATCACCAGATGCTGTGTTAGGCCCTGGGGATAAAAGCAACGAGTCAGACAAACACAGCCTAACTTATGGTTACCAGGAAACAGTCAAGGGGAGGGATAAATTGGGAGACTGAGGTTGACATGTACACACTACTATATGTAAAATAGATAACTAATAAGGACCTGCTGTATAGCACTGGGAGCTCTACTCAATACTCTGTAATGACCTATATGGGAAAAGAATCTAAAAAAAAGTAGATATACGTATATGTATAACTGATTCACTTTGCTGCACATCTGAAACTAACATAACATTGTAAACCAGACATATTTCAATTAAAAAAAAGTCTCTGCCTTATGGAATGTAATATAGCAGTGGAGATAAATACTCATGATATGATTGTATTTTTAATTAATTAATTTACCATTGTATTAAAACTAGAAAGAAGTATAAGGTATTAAAATGTTGACTTAACACATTCTGTTACTTAATCATGTTGTTTAAGTGTTTCTTATAGCAATATCACTGACATCTGATTAATACCCGTTTACTTATGCGTTTCTCGGGACAATGCATCAGACTCCAATTGATCTCATATCTAGCAGAATATTTTTCATACTAAGAATAGAAAGAAAAGTGAAAGTTGCTCAGTCCTGTCCAACTCTTTGCCACCCCATGGACTGTATAGTCCATGGAATTCTCCAGGCCAGAATACTGGAGTGGGTAGCCTTTCCCTTCTCCAGGGGATCCTCCCAACCCAGGGATCGAACCCAGGTTTCCCTCAATGAGGCGTATTCTTTACCAGCTGAGCCACAAGGGAAGCCCAGGAATACTGGAGTGGGTACTATCCCTTCTCCAGTGGATCTTCCTGACCCAGGAATTGAACCAGGGTCTCCTGCACTGGGCTTCCCTGGTGGCTCAGCTGGTAAAGAATCTGCCTGCAATGCGGGAGACCTGGGTTCGATCCCTGGGTTGGGAAGATCCCCTGGAGAAGAAAAGGCTACCCACTCCCATATTCTGGCCTGGAGAATTCCATGGACTGTATAGTTCATGGGGTCACAAAGAGTCGGACATGACTGAGTGACTTTCAATTGGATTCTTTACCAACTGAGCTATCAGGGAAGTAGGGAAAACCACACTTTCTTTTCATGCTGTACAGAAGTTGCAGAAAGGATACAGTGAATTGGATATGTCAATTGAGACAGATAAAGAGTTTTTACTTTCAAACTGCTTTCCTCCACCAGGTGCTCAGAGGGTGTTATAAACACCCACTGCACGGAAAGACAACCCACCTATACTCTGTGAGAAAGTGAAGGATGACACACACTTCATTACTCAGCTTGGACTGAAAGACTGGTTACTAGCTGAGTCTTCATATGATGAAGAAAAATCTTGAACCAGAATATTCAGAAGATAATATGCATTATTAGTATTTTATGAAGCAAGAAGAAACGTCTTAAATATTCTTTTGAAAACAGCAGACGGTAAAATGAAATAAAATAACTTTTCCAGCTGTCATGTTTATGTTCCAAACACAAGCTTAATTGCATTGCATCCTATAACACAATATTTCATTTCCTAGTAACATGCACTATATGTTTTTACTCTATTGAATTTCTAATAAATATGATTCCTATGTATGGAAGAGTAATTAATTCTCTTTTAATACAGGTTTGACATTCCACCATATCCAAGTGAGACATAAGCTTTCAGACAAGGCACTGCGTATCACCTCTTGCCTAGCATATTTGTTTAATTAAGCACTTTTCCAAACAACTTAAACTCAAAGCACGTTTGAATATAGAAACAGCCATAAAGGTATATAAATGGAAAACTTGACTCCAATTCCTTTCCAGCTAACAATTGGAAAAATATACCACTCAACAATGAGAAGAAAGAGCCATTCTTTTCTGAACGCCTAAAAAGCCCACACTTGCTATAGTGCAGCATTATTTGACATTTATTGAGTGTCGGCAATGTGCTAGGGACTGAGTGGTGTAGTGAAACATCCTAAAATCACTCTCTGTAGGAAAAAGCAGGGAGGGGTGAATTGGAACACTTGGTAATGTTGATAAACCATATCCTGAATTGAAGCTACAAAACAGCATCAAAGAAAGAATGCCTTAATTTAAAAGAAAACAGAGCTGGACAACCCCAAGCGGTGCTCTGAAAATACCACATGGCTGCTCGATGAACCCCCTGGACAGACACAGATCTCTGCTGGCTACCAGAGCTGACATACCTGGGACCAAATGGGCCTTAACATGACTTTAAAAACCAGTGCCTGCCTGGGAGTATAAAGACCAGCACAGTGCTTCTACCTAAGAAAGAGTGGCATTTCTAACAAAATTAAATGAAACAAAAATCTGGGGGCACATTCCAATCTTCACTTTCGATCTTGCCACAAAGAAGTTCAGGAATCTTTTAACTTAGACTTTGTAAATGATACAGTGATACAATGAATGTGAGATCTAAATATTTTTGACTTCTCAGTCTCTCCAGGTATCTGAGATGCCCTCTTTCAAAGGCTCAGAGGATGGCTAGGGGTGCATATTCTTACCTGGAGTTTTTGTAGGCTAAATCAGTCTAGGTGTGAAACTCACTGTCTTCCACCACAGAAGTTACTGCAACCAGTAACAATTCCTTCCATTTACAAAAATATTAGCACTAAACACTAATTAGAATGGCTCAAAAATCTGGTCACCAGAGTCATAAAGATCATATTAATTCACCAGGACATTGAAGGCTTTTAAAATAAGGATGTTAAATGTATCAATTCCGACACACCTGATGATTGGGAACTATAGAGTAACTGTTTTAAATTTTATGGTGGAAAGTTGAAATAGCAACTTAATGAGCTCTTAGGAATAATACAAGTAGTATTATTATCACAAGCTGTGATACAAGTAGTAACGGCTAATATAGTTTTTCAGGAACTGTAGCAAGGGTACTGGTCAGTTCATGTAGCCTTTGCAAATAAGACTCAAAAGTGTTCCATGGAAATTTGTAAGACCTAACAGCAAACTGAAATACCTGCACAAGAAGGTAAAAATCTTTTCATTGTTGCTCTTTTAGGAACAATTCCAGTTAAAATATCAGGCGGAATTTCTGTTGCATAGTTAATATCAGAACTACAGATTAGAAAGAGCCATGGATCAAGGAGACATTAGACCTGGGTTCCAGTTCTGGCCCTGTCATTAACTGCTTTTTTTTTTGACATTAGAAAAGTGTTAAACTGTTAGAGGTGTCAACTCCTTAACCTGTAAAGTGAAAAGGGAAAACAAGATTATCTTTAAGGTCTCAGAAAACCCTAAAAAGCCATATTTTATACCCACGTTAGCACCAATCCTGATGTTCGCACAGAAACTAAGTCCTAGGTCAATGTGTCTTACATGGGTCAGCTGAATGGCTAAATGAACTCAGCTAAAACACTGCCGCAGAAAACAGCAATGGGGAAGACAAAACAACAGGAGCGCTTATAAAATCTCTTCTAAATTAATCAAGGATAAATTCATCTAAAGGCAAGGAAACAGAACACATCTTTTAATATCTTGTCTCAGAAGAAAGAAAAGAAAAACAGAAACATAATCTTGAAATCAATGAAAAGAATATCATTCATGTGCTGTTAAAAAAATAAAGCTAAGTATATGAGCTCTTGACAGATGTATGATTTTCTCTTTACAGGAAATAGTAAATACATAAACTTACATGGGAAAGGACAGTTCATTAAACCCTATGGAAGACAATGGAATGCTTTTACTTTTTTTTTTTTTTTAAACTAGGGCCATCTTGCCTTTGAAACTAAATTCTCATCTAGAAAATGCTGGCAATAGATTAAGCAACATTTTCCACCCATTTGTTTTGACTAATACTATTCCCTTTTTGGGATATTCTTTTCTATTTCCTCTCCAACAATTTGTGCCAAAACTAATGAGAGACAACTTCTATGATGTTAACTATTGCTTCTGGATAAATCCCATGCTCCCCCAGCACTTAAGTATCGGAATTGAATACACTATCATACAGTCTGTTTAAATGTTACCTTATACACTATAACCCATTTTTTCAGGTATAATCTTCCCTCAACTAGATTACCTTTTATTCCTTTTTAAACCCTTTATTGATTTATTAAATTTCATACCTTAAAATCAAGGAAAACAAATGTTGTACACAGTCACTGATTACAAATATCATGTAAAACAAGATCACGTATTTCATTTCAGTTCAGTTCAGTCAGTCACTCAGTCGTGTCCAACTCTTTGCAACCCTATGGACGGCAGCACGCCAGGAATCCCTGTCCATCACCAACTCCCAGAGCTTGCTCAAACTCATGTCCATTGAGTCGGTGAAGCCATCCAACCATCTCATCCTCTGTCGTCCCCTTCTCCTCCTGCCTTAAATCTTTCCTAGCATCAGGGTCTTTTCCAATAAGTCAGTTCTTTGCATCAGGTGGCCAAAATATGGTGAAAGTATGCTGAAACTTCAGCATCAGTCTTTCTAATGAATATTCAGGACTGATTTCCTTTACGATTGACTGGTTGGATCTCCTTGCAGTCCAAGGGACTCTCAAGAGTCTTCTCCAACACCACAGTTCAAAAGCTTCAATTCTTTGGTATCCAGCTTTCTTTATAGTCCAACTCTCACATCCATACATGACTACTGGAAAAACGATAGCTTTGACTAGATGGACCTTTGTTGGCAAAGTAACATCTCTGCTTTTTAGTATGCTATCTAGGTTGGTCATAGCTTTTCTTCCAAGGAGCAAGCATCTTTTAATTTCATGGCTGCAGTCACCATCTGCAGTGATTTTGGAGCCCAAGAAAATAAAGTCTCTCACTGTTTCCATTGTTTCCCCATCTATTTGCCATGAAGTGATGGGACCAGATGCTATCAGTTTTCTGAATGTTGACATTTAAGCCAACTGTTTCACCCTCCTCTTTCACTTTCATCAAGAGGCTCTTCAGTTTCTCTTCATTTTTCTGCCATAAGGGTGGTATCATCTGTATATCTGAGGTTATTGATATTTTCAGCTTGTGCTTCATTGAGCCCAGCATTTCACATGATGTACTCTGCTTATAAGATAAATAAGCAGGGTGACAATATATAGCCTTGATGTACTCCTTTCCCAATTTGGAACCAGTCTGTTGTTCCATGTCTGGTTCTAACTGTTGCTTATTGACCTGTATACAGATTTCTTAGGAGGCAAGTAAGATGATCTGGTACTCCCACCTCTTAAAGAATTTTCTGCATTTTGTTGTGATCCACACAGTCAAAGGCTTTGGCAGTCAATGAAGCAGATGTTTTTCTGGAACTCTCTTGCTTTTTCAATGATCTAATGGGTGTTGGCAATTTGATCTCTGGTTCCTCTGGCTTTTCTAAATCCAGCTTGAACATCTGGAAGTTCTTGGTTCATGTACTGTTGAAGCCTGGCTTGGAGAATTTTGAGCATTATTTTGCTAGCATGTGAGACAAGTGCAATTGTGCAGTAGTTTAAACATTCTTTGGCATTGCCTTTCTTTGGAATTGGAATGAAAACTGACCTTTTCCAGTCCTGTGGCCACTGCTGAGTTTTCCAAATTTGCTGGCATATTGAGTGCAGCACTTTAATAGCATTATCTTTCAGGATTTGAAATAGCTCATTGGAATTCTATCACTTCCACTAGCTTTGTTCATAGTGATGCTTCGTGAGACCCATTTGACTTCACACTCCAGGATGTCTGGCTTTAGGTGACTGATCACACTATCATAGTTATCTGGGTCATTAAGATCTTTTTTGTTTACATAGGGAGACTCCCATATAAAGAGAGCACTTCAAGACCACAGTAGATAACTGTTTCTCTTAAATTCATAGGGTCATAGAAATACAAGTAAAATGAAGAAGGAGATGAGCTACTTTCAAGTAAGAGAAATCACCTGAAATAACAAACAAGAAAACAGACCTCTCTGTTCTATCAGACCCTGAGTTCAAAAAGAAGGTAATAAGACTGCTGAAGGATTTAAGAAACAATGCCAAAAGAAATGCAGATTACTGTAACAAGGAACCAGAAACTGTAAAGAAGTGCCAATCAAGATTAGACAACTCAAATGCAGATATGAAAACCAAGATAAAGGTAACAAATAGCAAAGTAAATAATGCAGAAAAACAAATACATGAACTGGAAGGTAAATTAATGGAAATCAGAACAGCAGACGGAAAGACAAATGAGAAGGGAAAGCAACACACAAGATCTATGGCATAATACAGAGCATGCCAATCTATGCATAGCAGGAATCCCAGAAAGGAAAGAAAGAAAAGAGGATAAAAACGTATCTGAAGAAATTATGGCTATAAACTTCCCAAATTTAAAGAAGGAAACAGATGTCCAAGTATAGGATGCACAGAGGGTCCCAAAGAGGATGAACGCAAACAAACCTACACCAATACATATTACAATAGAAATGATAAAAATTAAAGAGAGGATTCTTAAGGCAACAAAAGAAAAACAAAGGATTAATTACAAGGGGATGCCATAGGTCTATCAGTTGATTTCTCTATACAAATGCTGCAAGCAAGATGGGAATGGCAAACCATATTTAACGTCTTGAAAAAGAAGAAAAATTTGCAACATAGGATACTCTGTCCAGCAAGGGTATCATTTAGAATGGAAGGAGAGATAATGAATTTCTCAGACAAGCAGAAACTAAAAGAATACAGAGATACTAAATCTATCCAAAAAAGAAATACTGAAAGTTCTTCTCTAAATAAAAAAAAAAAAATCAAGAATTTATAGGAAAGAGAAACTTACAACAAGAAGGTAAATAACTTTAATAAACCAGTACATAAATTTTTAAAAATCTGTGAAAGCAATGATAACTATAATGAACAGCAAAAGAATAAACATAAAGATATAAAAGAGAACATCAAAATCATAAGAGGTAGGGGAGTAGAGTTAGAAAATATAGGTTTTTTGTAGAATGTCTTTCAACTTTTATATGACTACTAGTATAAAGAAAGTAGAACTAGTAATGGGTTAACATACTCGAAACCCAAGATAACCACAAATCAAAAACGTACAATAGAGTCACAAAAACTAAAGAGAAGAGAACTCAAGCTTAGTACAAAAGAAAATCATCAAATGGTAAATGGAAAAACAAAAAGAAAAAGAAAGGAACAAAGAAGAAACACAAAATCAACTGAAAACAAAGCATAAAACTGCAATAAACAAATATCTATCAATAATAAACAAATGCCAGTGGAATAAATAAATGGATCAGCAGATCAAAAGATGTAAAGTAACAGATTGGACAATAAAATAAGAGCCTACGATATGCTGCTTACAAGAGACCCAATTTAGGGTGAAGGATACACATAGATTGAAAGTGAAAGGCTATGGAAAAAGATATTTCATGCAAGTGGAAATGACAAGAAAGCAGGGGTAACAACACTCACATCAGACAAAAGTGACTTTGAAACAAAGTTCATAAAGAAAGATAAACAAGGCACTATATAGTGATAAAAGGATCAATACAAGAAGAGGATATTACACTCCTTAACATATATGCATCCAATATAGGCATACCTAAATACAAAACACAAATACTAACAGAAATAAAGGGAGAAATTGATGGGAATACAATAATAGTAGGAAACTTAAACCCCACTGATATCAATGGGCAGATCTTCCGTACATAAAATCAATAAGGCAACAGAAATCCTAAATGACACAAGAGTTAGATATAATTGATATCTACAAGACATTATATCCAAAAGCACCAAAATATACATTGTCTTCAAGTGCTTAAGGAACATTCTGTAGAACAGACCACATTTTAGGACACAAAACAAGCCTCAATTAATTTAAGAGGATAGAAATTATTTCAAGCATCTTTTCTGACCACAATGGCATAAAAATAGAAATCAACCACAAAAAGAGATGACTACATGGAGACAAATGACAATGAAAACAGAACTTTAAAAAATCTAAAGGATGCAGCAAAAGCAGTAATAAGAGGAAACTTTATATAGTGATACATGCCTTCCTCAAAAAATAAGAAAATGTCAGATAACCAACCTAAGAGACTAACCTATCACCTAAGAGAATGAGCAAAATAACAAACAAAACATAAAGTCATCAGAAGGAAAAAAACAATAAAGATCAGAGGAAATAATGAAAAGAGATTAAAAATAGAAAAAAAAAAACAATAAAACCAAGAGATGGTTTTTTGAAAGGATAAACAAAATGAATAAATCTCTGGTCAGGCTCACTAAGAAAAAAAAAAAAAGAAGAATCCAATTAAACAAAATAAGAAAGGAAAGAGAAAAAAATGACAACCACTCCTACAGACAAACAAAAATCACAGAGGAATACTATGAACAGTTACATGGAAACAAATCAGACAACCTAGAAGAAATGGAAAAGTTTCTAGAAACATAATGCCCACCAAAACAGAATCAAGAAGAAATAGATAATTTGAATGGACAAAACACTAGAAGGAAACAGTGAAAGGCATTCAGTCGTGTCCAACTCTTTGTGACCCCCACAGACTGTGGCCAGCCAGGCTCCACTGTCCATGGAATTCTCCAGGCAAGAATACTGGAGTGGGTTGCCATGTCCTTCTCCAGGGGATCTTCCCAACCCAGGGATGGAACCCAGGTCTCCCATATTACAGGGTACATTCTTTACTTTCTGAGCTACCAGGGAAGCCCATGAATACTGGAGTGGGTAACCTATCCCTTCTCCAGAGGATCTTCCTGACCCACAGATTGAACTGGATCTCCTACACTGCAGGTGGATTTTTACCCTCTGAGCTACCAGGGAAGCCCAGAAGGAAACAGAATTTGTAAAAAAAAAAAAAAAAAAAAAAAGCTGAAAACAATAGTCCAGAAAGGCTTCACTGGGGAATTCAACCAAACATACCGAGAAGAACTTATATCAATCCTTCTCAAACTCTTCCAAAAGATTGAAGAGGAGGAAACACTCCAAAAGTCCTTCTATGAAGCCACCACCACCCTGATACCAGAACCAGACAAAGACACTACCAAAAAAGAATTATAGATCAATATCTTTGATGAATATAGATACAAAAATCCTCAACAAAATCTTAGCAAACCAAATCCAGTAAAGTATCATACATAAAAAGTTATCATACATCATGATCAAATTGGATTCATCCCAGTATCACAAGGACGAGTCACCATATCCAAATCAATCAATACAATACACAACATCAAGAAGACAAACACCACACCATCATCTCAAGGATGTAGAAAAAGCATTTGATGAAATTCAACATCCATTCAAGATAAAACTCTAACAAAAGTGGGTACAGAAGGAACATATTTCAACATAACAAAAGCCATTTATGACAAACCCACAGCCAACATAATGAAAATCTTCCCTTTCAACTAAAATTTGGTTTAAGACAAGAATGTTCACTCTCATCACTTCTATTCAACATAGTACTGAAAGTCCTAGCCATAGCAATTAAACAGGGAAAGAAATAAAAGGTATCCAAATCAGAAGGGAACGCATAAAATTGTCACTATATGCAGATGATATGATACTATATACAGAAAACCATAAGGACTCCACACAAAACTATTAGAATTGATAAATAAACTCAGCAAAGTATCAGAATACAAGATTAATATACAGAAATCTGTTGCATTTCTGTACGTTAACAATGAAATATCAGAAAGACAAAGTTAAAAAAAAACCCTTGTTTAAAAATCATATCAAAAAAACCTACAAATAAATCTAACCAATGAGGTGAAACTGTGGAAAATTCTGAAAGAGATGGGCATACCAGACTACCTGACCTGCCTCTTGAGAAACCTATATGCAGGTCAGGAAGCAACAGTTAGAACTGGACATAGAACAACAGACTGGTTCCAGATAGGAAAAGGAGTATGTCAAGGCTGTATATTGTTACCCTGCTTATTTAACTTATATGCAGAGTACATCATGAGAAACGCTGGACTGGAAGAAGCACAAGCTGGAATCAAGATTGCCAGGAGAAATATCAATAACCTCAGATATGCAGATGACACCACCCTTATGGCAGAAAGTGAAGAGGAACTAAAAAGCCTCTTAATGAAAGTGAAAGAGGAAAGTGAAGAAGTTGGCTTAAAGCTCAACATTCAGAAAAGGAAGATCATGATATCTGGTCCCATCACTTCATGGGAAATAGATGGGGAAACAGTGGAAACAGTGTCAGACTTTATCTTTTGGGGCTCCAAAATCACTGCAGATGGTGACTGCAGCCATGAAATTAAAAGATGCTTACTCCTTGGAAGGAAAGTTACAACCAACCTAGATAGCATATTCAAAAGCAGAGACATTGCCAACAAAGGTCCGTCTAGTCAAGGCTATGGTTTTTCAAGTAGTCATGTATGGATGTAAGAGTTGGACTGTGAAGAAAGCTGAGCGCTGAAGAATTGATGCTTTTGAATTGTGGTGTTGGAGAAGACTCTTGAGTGTCCCTTGGACTGCAAGGAGATCCAACCAGTCCATTCTAAAGGACATTGGTCCTGGGTATTCTTTGGAAGGAATGATGCTAAAGCTGAAACTCCAGTACTTTGGCCACCTCATGCAAAGAGTTGACTCATTGGAAAAGACTCTGATGCTGGGAGGGATTGGGGGCAGGAGGAGAAGGGGACGACAGAGGATGAGATGGCTGGATGGCATCAATGCCTCGATGGGCGTGAGTTTGAGTGAACTCTGGGAGTTGGTAATGGACAGGGAGGCCTGGCGTGCTGCGATTCATGAGGTCACAAAGAGTCGGACACGACTGAGCGACTGAACTGAACTGAACTGAACTGAGAGTTATATGCTGAGACTACAAAACAATGATAAAGGAAATCAAATATAATTCAAGAAAATGGAAAGATATCCTATACTCTTGGATTAGAAAACTAATATTGTTTAAATGGCCATACTACAAAAAGCAAGCTACAGATTTATTGCAACCCCTATCAACTTCCCCATGATATTTTTCATAGAACTAAAACAAACAATCCTAAAGTTTATATGGAACTACAAAAGATCCAGAAGTGCCAAAGCAATCCTGAGGAAAAAGAACAAAGCTCAAGGCATAACTCTTCCAGGCTGCAGACAATACACAAAGCTACAGTAATCAAAAGTGTGACATCGGCACAGGAACAGACATAGAGATCAACAGAAAGCCCAGAAATGAACCAACCACATATGGTAAATTAATCTTTGGCAAAGGAGGCAAGAATATACAGAATGAGAATGAAGAAAAGAATGAGAGAAAAGAATGGAGAAAAGACATTCTCTTTAGCAGGTGGTGTTGAGAAAGCTGGACAATGACTTGTACATCAATGAAGTTAGAATAGTCCCTTATACTGTACACAAAAATTAAGCTTAAAATGGCTTAAGGACTTAAATATCTGTTAGGACACCATAAAATTCCTAGAAGACAATATAGGCAAAACATTCTCTTACACAAATTATAATTCAGCTTCCTAGTGTATACTTGTTGAGTTTTTTTTATCAATCAAGACTTAAAAATATAGTAACTATATTTTTATAATTACTATAGACTGGATAGTATTATTAACAAACATGATTCATAGAACTCTCATGGAACCCTGTACTCCTAAATCAATACATTCTTCTCAAGCATATATGAAATATTTATGAAAATTTACCATGTGTGCTAGATCATGTGCTCTGACCACAATACAATTAAGTTAGAAATCAACAACAAAAAAACAATAAAATTCCATGCACTATAAAATATAAAACACAGTTCTAAACAACTCAAAGAAAAAATGATAATGAAGATTATGGAAACAGAAGATCAGAGGAAACAGAACTTAATGGTAACCAAGGTATTATGTTACAAAGTTTGTGGTAAGCAGCTAAAAATACACAGAAGGAAATCTATACAATTATATGCATACATAAGAAAAAATAAGATAAAAATTTTGAGCTACACATCTAAAAAAGAAGTTAGAAAAAATGGGCTACAAAGAAAACACAGTAAATACAAGTTAGGAAATGAAGAAGAGAGCAGAAATTCCTGAAATAGATAAAACATATACAACTGAGGATCAAAAGTTGGTTCTCTGGAAAAAGATACAACTCTGAAAAGAGTGACCAAGTGAAAACAGGTAAGGTTTAATATGAGAAATAAAAAAAGGATTAAATTTCAGACACAGCAGAGATTTGTAAAAATAGAATAGTAAGAAATCATTGATGCTAATATTAAAATATATTAAAAAAACAGAATGGGTAATTTCCTAGAAAAAAATATAATTTGTTTAAACTTATAGAAAAAACAGAAAACCTGAACAAATCTATACTTATTAAATATATGAAATCACTAGCCCAAAGTCTACTTATCAAAACTGTCCATAAGTTCTAGATGATTTTACAGGTGAGTTCTACCACTCAGTTAACATTCACACCCTACCTTATACAAAGTGTTCCAAAGAACAATAAGAACTTTTTTCTACTTCATAACTTTAGTTATGAAGCTAACAGAACCTTGATATGAAAACTAGGCAGGGACAACATAAAAAAGAACATTTATGAGCCAATTTCACTTATGAACATAGACGCAAAAAGCTAAATAAAATGGCAAACTTAAGTCAGGGACACATAATAGACAATGATACATCATAATTTAATTAGGTTTAATCCTAGGAGATCAAGGATGGTTTACAGTAAGAAGGCCTATTAATATATTTCACCACATGAATAGATTAAAAAAGAAGGTCATAGAGGGGAAAAAAAAAAAAACAACCACTCATCCATGACAAAAACACCCATTCATGATTAAAACAGAAACTTCAGCAACTAGGAACTCAGGGAATCTTCTTTACTTGATAACGGGTAACTATCAGAAAGCACTTAACCATAAAAATGTGAAATAATTTTCTTTCAAATCACAAACAAAACAAAGATGCCCAATTGTACTTAATATTGTACTACTAGAGGGCCTAGCCAATACCAAAATAATTGAAAATTATCAAGATTTCAGAGGAAAAGATAAATGGCAAAAATGCCTGTATATTCTTGCACAGATAGAGGTCAAGTGAAGTGGTTGAAGAGCTTAATACTTTCTGACAATTCTAGAATTCCAGGATACCTAGATTTTTAGAAGCCCGGAAATTTCTTATGTTCATGTCTTTTGCTCTCTTTGCTGGAAAGGATGTGGAGAAAAGGGAACCCTCTTGCACTACTGGTGGGAATGTAAATTGATATAGCCACTGTGGGGAACAGTATGGAGGTTCCTTCAACAACTAAATAGAGAACTACCATATGACCCAGCAATCCCACTCCTGGGTATATACCCTGAGAAAACTATAATTCAAAAGGTCATATGTACCCCTATGCTCCCTGCAGCACTATTTACAATAGCCAGGACATAGAAACAAGCTAAATGTCCAATGACAGATGAATGGATAAAGAAGATGTGGTGTATATATATATATACACAACGGAGTATTTCTTATCCACTAAAAGAAACAAAGAAGTGTCATTTGTAGAGATGTGGATGGACCTAGAGTCTGTCATACTAAGTGAAATAAGTCAGAAACACAAATACCATATTTTCATGAATACATGTGGAATCTAGAAAAATGGTACAGATAAACTTATTTCCAAGGCAGGGATAGAAACATGGATGTAGCGAATGGACATGTGGACACAGGGTGGGGGGTGGGGGAGGGGAGAGTGGGACAAATTGAGAGATTAGGATTGATGTATATACACTACCACGTGTAATTAGATAGCTAGGGGGAAGCTACTTTTATAAAGCACAGGGAGCTCAGCTTTGTGCTCTGTGATGGGTGGGATTGGGGTGGGGATGGGAGTGGAGAGAGTTCTAAGAGGGAGGGGATATATATATATACACATAGATGATTCACCTCACCATACAGCAAAAACTAACGTAACACTGTAAAGCAATTATATTCCAATAAAATAGAAGAAAATAAATCCATAATTGTATTTTGTCTAAAAAGATGCTCTATCATTATCTGATTTTTTTTTTTTATACTCAGCAGTTTTATAACCTTAACTTTCTAGGTTGATCAAAGATTCAAATTTAGCTTGACTTCCTGTGTGGCAATTATACTGCCCACTCTGCATCCAAGCAGGAAGGCTGAGCACACCCCTGAAGACTGCTTTAGGACTTTCTGACTCCCCACTGCTCCGAGGAAGGTATGTAAACAGTACTGAACTTTGCCCCTGTGGAGGACACAGTACTTGTCTCTCCAGGAAACCTTTTTATTCTTTATCATTTTCAGTGTCTTTTCACCAGCTGCTCTCAAATAATACTAATAACAAATTAGTATTTAAATTAAAATACTTTAATAAAATCTCATTCTCAGTATTTGGCAGGGGAGTTATATTAATTTTCTTTTCCCTTGATTCTTTAAACGTTCTGTTCTTGTGGTTTTTCTAAGTATTTTTGTACAATGAGTCACTCTGAGCAACTGACTGGGAATGTAGAAAAAAGGCTCCCTGCCCCCCTCTCCCACCATTTTGATTTACTGTGTGATTGACCCTGGGCCAGTCACTGAACCTAATCAAGGAACTCCATTCATTGCTAAACCAAGATAAAAAGCCTGGAGAGATGGGTTAAAATTAGATCCTGCCACCTAATGACTCAGTTTCTTAATAACTGACTCACAGAAATTAATTAGCTTTTTCCCGTAACAATTTCATTTGGAAAAGGTCTTTATTATTTTTGCCTAGTCGTAGTCTTTTTATGTTTCTCTATCCAATTCTCTCTTCCTTCTCCATTTGTTTACTTAGTTTCAGTGAATAACCATGGCACTCCACAATAATTAGCCCCAAATTCAGGGATAATTTTGTGATCCCAAAGTCTCTGAGATACATTCTTATTTATGAAATGGTAATCATAGTACTCTATCGTTTCCCTCACAATTGCTACAACAGACAATGAATGTGGACAGTGCTTTGAAAAACTGTAAAGAACAATATATTTGCATTCATCTTAAATGAATAATTTTATTTACTGATGCAAGAATTTAGTCAGAATACCTGATTGGGTCTTAAGTGATACTAATCCATTGGACACTACTAAAAATTATATCTGAGTAATTTATTTAAAAGTACAGAACAATAAATGCAGAACAAGGAAGACTTTAAAGTAACAAAACATAGTTTAAGAATGACACAGGTGCCTGCTTAAGAGCAGGAAATTAATACTTGAAGATCTTCCTTGTTCTAAGTTTAAATCTTTTGAATCCATAACCTATGGTAAAAGCTGAAAATACAAAACAAATGAAAGGAAAACTCAAGAGTTAACAAATTTTAAGGTAGGACCAAAAGAAATCTTGCAAATATGGTCTCTGGATCACATAGAAATTCAAAGAAAAAAAATGTGAAGACATAAGCTGCTTCATTTTCTTACCTTTGTTCTGTATTAAAGAGTGCAAAGATATGCTTGCTAGACATAAAGCTTTTTTCCACATCCCGAACTTTCAGGTTGTCCAAGGGAAGCATATACTTCTTTTCTTTTTCCTATAGAGAGAAAGAGAGAACTGGCTTTAATAAAAGATCTTGAAGCATGCCCACAGCCACATATCACCTGAGCTGGTCAGCATTTGATTACAATATTTTGATACCATCATACACTACTTTGACACCAGCTACCAAGGAACAAGGGCTTCCCAGGGGGCTAACTGGTAAAGAAACCTCCAAGCAGGAGATGCAGGTTTGATCCCTAGGTCAGGAAGATCCCTTGGAGGAGGACATGGCAGCTCACTCCAGTTTTCTTCCCTGGGGAATCCCATGGACAGAGGAGCCTGGTGGGCTACAGTCCATGGGGTTGTAAAGAGTTGGACACGACTTTGCAACTAAGCCATCAAACCATCACCAAGCCACACCAAGGAAGAAAAATCATTGGAGACAGGAGATGCCAATGGTTCTCAATATATGGGTCAGAAGAATGACGGGAGGGAACGTGCAGAGGAAGAAAGGGCTCAGGGATGGAAAAAACATATGGTCTTCTATCCTTTCTTTCTCATGTGGGTCCCCTTAGATGTTTTAAAATGTTAGTTTGATATTAAAAATTTAGCCATCTGTTAATATTTAGCAAAAATGTTCTGGTCCTAATTCAATGAGAAATGCCAGATGGATTTCATTTCATATTTTATTTGCAGCCTAAGCAGTTTTGATAGCCAGAACCGGCAGGAGACTGGAAGCACAAGGACCCTAATATGAAATATTCCCTATAAACTATGATAAAGCACAGAAAATACTTCTTTCATTCAAGTCTAGAATAAAATGTGGGTCCAGGAAAAAAAAATGATGCCATTAAATTGTCAAACTCTTTGGGGAGAATAAACACCCATTAGAAGTGAATTGATATTAACTAGAACAAATTCTCTTCTAAAATTAACAACTCTTTAGGAAGAAAATGGACATTTGAGAGGGGAGGTCTGCAAATGGAACCAAACCAATCTTGGTTAAACATATTGGATGCCAAAGAATTATTAGAACATTTACCTTTATGGAGTGGCCCAGGGACAATATTATCGCATGCATAAATATCTAACAATCAGTATAATAGGAGACAGCCAAATATTCAAGTTTAGGAAACCTAGTCAATATTTGGGGCATTTTAACACAGCCCTTGTTAAACAGTAGTCCTCTGTATATCTCGGGTGACAGTCCTGAGAAATACCAGGCCTAGATTTCAGAGGAGAAGAGCATAGAGATTTAGCCATGACTTAATACACAATATTAATGCTTATGAGAAATACATGCACCATACAGATATGTTTGACATAAACTTTATTGTTCTTTCAGCTCCTACAGTTCTTCCTTGAGAATTTGTCTATGCTCAGTAGTGTGGGGCAGAATTCTTCTATGTTCCCTAGCCAGCTTGCGGGGGCCATGCTGTCTGCAGACATCAGAAAATGTTATTGCAAGAACTATCACTGCCTTTGCTTCTTGAGAAACGCTGGGCTGGAAGAAGCACAAGCTGGAATCAAGATTGCCGGGAGCAATATTAATAACCTCAGATATGCAGATGACACCAGCCTTATGACAGAAAGTGAAGAGGAACTAAAAAAACCTCTTGATGAAAGTGAACGAGGAGAGTGAAAAAGCTGGCTTAAAGCTCAACATTCAGAACACGAAGATCATGGCATCTGGTCCCATCACTTCATCGGAAATAGATGGGCAAACAGTGGAAACAGTGTCAGACTTTATTTTTGGGGGCTCCAAAATCACTGCAGATGGTGACTGCAGCCATGAAATTAAAAGACGCTTACCCCTTGGAAGGAAAGTTATGACCAACCTAGATAGCATATTCAAAAGCAGAGACATTACTTTGCCAACAAAGGTCCTTCTAGTCAAGGCTATGGTTTTTCCAGTGGTCATGTATGGATGTGAGAGTTGGACTGTGAAGAAAGCTGAGCGCCAAAGAATTGATGCTTTTGAACTGTGGTGTTGGATAAGACTCTTGAGAGTCCCTTGGACTGCAAGGAGATCCAACCAGTCCATTCTAAAGGAGATCGGTCCTGGGTGTTCTTTGGAAGGAATGATGCTAAAGCTGAAACTCCAGTACTTTGGCCACCTCATGCAAAGAGTTGACTCATTGGAAAAGACTCTGATGCTGGGAGGGATTGGGGGCAGGAGGAGAAGGGGATGACAGAGGGTGAGATGGCTGGATGGCATCACCGATTCAATGGATATAAGTTTGAGTGAACTCCAGGAGTTGGTGATGGACAGGGAGTTGGTGATGGAGTTGGTGATGGACAGGGAGGGCTGGCGTGCTGTGATTCATGGGGTCGCAAAGAGTCGGACACGACCGAGCGACTGAACTAACTAACTCCTAAATTAGTCAGGGGGAAATTTGGGCAGAACACATTAGAATAGTGAGGCAGAAAGGAACAGGTGACACAGGAAGCTAAAGGAAGCTGGTTGAAGGACAAAATGGCTGTCCTAGAAGGCAAGGTCTTCAAAGAAGATAACAAAACAGACCAAAAACAAATTGAATGGCAGTGAGAGAAGTGCAAGAATAAATATAAAAAAGCAAAGCACTGTAAGAAGATTCCAATATTTCTTTTACAGAAATTAACAATAGCAAATACAAGGATATTCTAAATAACAAAATGCATAATTTATGCAAATGAAGCATCAGAGTTGGGCCTAACTTTAGACTATTTTAGGACACAATTCTAAGAGTCAAGGTTGTAGCCTGAAGGAAAAGCTACCCAACACATAATCAAATGAAAACGCTTGAGAACCAGGGAACATTTTTGTACTGGATGCTTTTCAATGCCCTAAATTTAAGCAGTTGGATTTTTTTAATGCACATCCTATTTAACCTTTTGAAATGATGGATTTGCCTTCTAATGGGAAATCTGCATTTCATTGTAAAGATGGAACACAATGTCCTTGGCCTGTTTTCTATAGAAGTAGGCTCTCTTTTGTACTACATTCTTTAGCATATAGTAGAGACCAAAACTCCAGCAAGTTTTCATCAGATATTAAACAATGGAGAAATACACATATGTGCAGACAGAGAAATATAAAAAAACGTAGTTTCATTTCCAAAGAACTAAATGTCATTTATCTAAGACTTTTGAGGACATATTGCTAAATTATTTCCTAATCAAGAGTTTTCCAGACTGACAAAAAAAGAAGAAAAAGAAGATTCAGACTAATTTGTTTAAAGTTGTTAGTCAGATGGAGAATTAAATGCGAGAACCATGAAGCTATATGTCATGGATATCTCTAAAATTTTCAGTCCTTCTGGGAAGGTATGATGTTGTACTAAAATAACATCTTAAATATGAAATAGTTGAAATAAACAAAAGAAACAGAGGAGAAAGGGTAAACAAGTATAATTTCTAAAATATAGTGAATCTTAACTACCTTAATTGAGACATTTGTTACATATTCTTTGTTAACTCTATAAACTTTCTAATAATTCACTGTTAAATATGGTAGCCTCCAGCTAAGGTGACTACCATGTTCTTGAAATGTAGCTAGTCAAATTGGGATGTGCTTAAGTGTTAAATACATACCAGATTTCAAAGATTTATTATGAGAAAAAGAATGAAAACTATATCATTAATACTTCTATATCAATTATATGTTAAAATGACAATACTTTGAATATATTGAGGTAAAGTATTATTAAACATAATTTCATCTGTACTGTTTTGAATGCAGCTGTTGGACAATTTTAAATGACATATGCGGCTCACGTTAACTTTCTACTGACAGTGATGAGCCCATGTACCTATCATCACATTCCTTCCTCTCACCCATCCAGTTTTCCTCTTCTGACCTCCCCATTTCTGCCATCAGGTATATTTATCCTTCTCCCAGTCACCCAGTCTGGAACCTCACTATCACTTCTGACGTATTGTCTTCCATTGCCTTCTTTATTACATCAAGACTATACTGCACGGTGTTTGAAGCATTTGTCATAGCTCCCATTGTTTGACATTCCCACTACATTAATTCAGGTCCCTGGCATCTCACAAGCCTGCAATTATAAATGGCCTCCTATCTAGTCTTTTAGTCTTGTACTTCCTCTAACATCACCAGAGAGGGCAATTTTCTTAAACTACTCTGTCAAATTCATTCAGTTCAGTACAGTCGCTCAGTCATGTCCGACTCTTTGCGACCCCATGAATCGCAGCATGCCAGCCCTCCCTGTCCATCACCAACTCCTGGAGTTCACTCAGACTCACGTCCATCAAGTCAGTGATGCCATCCAGCCATCTCACCCTCTGTCATCCCCTTCTCTTCCTGTCCCCAAACCCTCCCAGCATCAGAGTCTTTTCCAATGAATCAACTCTTTGCATGAGGTGGCCAAAGTACTGGAGTTTCAGCTTTAGCATCATTCCTTCCAAAGAACACCGAGGGCTGATCTCCTTCAGAATGGACTGGTTGGATCTCTCTGCAGTCCAAGGGACTCTCAAGAGTCTTCTCCAACACCACAGTTCAAAAGCATCGATTCTTCGGTGCTCAGCCTTCTTCACAGTCCAACTCTCACATCCATACATGACCACAGGAAAAACCATAGCCTTGACTAGACGGACCTTTGTTGGCAAAGTGATGTCTCTGCTTTTGAATATGCTATCTAGGTTGGTCATAACTTTCCTTCCAAGGAGTAAGCGTCTTTTAATTTCATGGCTGCAATTACCATCTGCGGTGATTTTGGAGCCCCCAAAAATAAAGTCTGACACTGTTTCCACTGTTTCCCCATCTATTTCCCATGAAGTGATAGGACCAGATGCCATGACCTTCATTTTCTGAATGTTGAGCTTTAAGCCAACTATTTCACTCTCCTCTTTCACTCTTATCAAGAGGCTTTTTAGTTCCTCTTTACTTTCTGCCATAAGGCTGGTGTCATCTGCATATCTGAGGTTATTGATATTTCTCCCAGCAATCCTGATTCCAGCTTGTGCTTCTTCCAGCCCAGCGTTTCTCATGACGTACTCTGCATATAAGTTAAATAAGCAGGGTGACAATATACAGCCTTGATGTACTCCTTTTCCTATTGGAACCAGTCTGCTGTTCCATGTCCAGTTCTAACTGTTGCTTCCTGACCTGCCAACAGGTTTCTCAAATTCATTATAGACCTTCAAAACATTCACAGTTCTCCATTATTTATGGAAGAAGTTCCATGAAACTTCTTAATGTGAAATTGAAAAACACCTACAAATTGGTCTGATCCTGACTTGTCAATATCTCCTTTACTCTTTAGTAGGAAGTCTCCATTTCAACCAAATACACATTTGCCAACAGTCCTTTCCCAGCTTGATATACTCTTTCAACTCCCTATATACCAGTGTACTATCTAGAGTGCAGTTCAAGTTCTATCGTCTGTGCAAAGAGTTTTTCCAGAGTTTTAATTCTATGTCTGTATTAGTATCCCCTCTCTCCTTTCAATTCACACAACAGGTATGGTTTATTTTATTCACTTTAAATTATAGGTACGCCTTGGAGATATTACAGGTTTAGTTCCAGACCTCCACAACAGAGCCAATATCATAATAAAGCAAGTCAAATGATATTTTTTTGGTTTCCCAGTACATATAAAAGTTATGTTTATACTAAATGGTAGTCTATTAAGTGTGGAATAGCATTATGTTTAAAAAAAAAAAAACAATCTACTTACCTTAATTGAAAAGTACTTTATTGCTTAAAAATGCTAATCACCATCTGACAACGCAAGGTTGTCAGATAAAATGAGGTATGTGTGTATATCTTATATGAGACATCTTCATCTTGCAAATGCATTAATTTAAAAATTTCTGTCAAGATTGTTCATTTGGAACTCAGAATGTTCAGTTAATTTTATTGTTCAAGTAGGTTACACTTGCAAAGAAAAGCAAAAAAGTAGAGAATGTTTCTTTTTTTGGTAAATAAACAAGGAATAGAATTTGGTATTTTAAACATTTTATCTTTAATAGACATTTTGGAGGAAGCATTTGCAAAATTCTAGAGGAAGAGTTTTTAAATGTGGATCAAGAAAAAAATTTTCTGTGTAAGTTTCAAAAGCTTCAAAAGCTGATGCCACTCATTCAGCACCATTCTTTTCTTCATTTTAAAACATAATACCTTTTCTTTTCTCAATATAAGATGGTTATCAGTACTACTGGTTCAAGATTGAGAAAGATGTATGACAGAGCTGTCTCCTGTCACCCTGTTTGTTTAGACTATATGCTGAGAACATTATGAGAAATGCCAGACTAGAAGAGTTACAAGCTGGAATCAAGACAAGCAGGGAAACAACCTCAGATATGCAGATGATACCATTCTAATGGCAGAAAGCAAAGACGAACTAAAGAGCCTCTTATAAGGGTGAAGGAGGAGAGCAAAAGAGCCAGCTTAAAACTAAATATTAAAAAAACTAAGATTATAGCATCCAGGCCCATTATTTCATGGCAAATAGAAGGGGAAAAGGTGGAAGCAGTGACAGATTTCTTCTTCTTGGGCTTGAAGATCACTGCAGATGATGACTATAGCCATGAAATCAGCAGATGATCGCTTCTTAGCAGGAAAGCTATGACAAACCTAAGACAGTGTGTTGAAAAGCAGAGACATTACTCTGCTGACAAAGGTCCATATAATCAAGGCTATGGTCTTCCAAGTGGTCACATACAGTTGTGAGAGCTGGACTGTAAAGAAGGCAGAGGCCGAAGAATTGATGCCTTCAAACTGTGGTGCTGGAGAAGACTCCTGAAAGCCCTTAGACAGCCGGGAAATCAAATCAGTCAATCTTAAGGGAAATCAACCCTGAATATTCACTGGAAGGACTGATGCTGAAGCTGAAGCTCCAGTATTTCAGTCATCTGATGCAAACAGTCAACTCATTGGAAAAGTCCCTGATGTTGGGAAAGATTGAGGGCAGGAGAAGAGGGCATCAGAGAATGAGATGGTTGGATGGCATCACTGATGCAATGGACATGAATTTGGGCCAACTTTGGGAGATGGACTGGGACAGGGAGGCCGGGCATGCTGCAGTCCATGGGGTTGCAAAGAGTCGGACGTGACTGGGCAACTGAACAACAACAACCAGTACTATTTGTATGGAAGGCATCAAAGATGACAGGGATTCTTTTTTCAAAGACAGAGGGAATATGAGAGAGTGTGTATGTGTGTATTTTCCTTGCAATAACTTGCCAAATGTTAGAAGAAAGAGGAGAAATATTGACAGAATAGGCCGAAGAAAGGAGGCTTTAATGTGTAAGAGTGCGGTCTGAGGTGGAAGTAATTAAACTATGAGTGACATAAGCAGAGGCTCAATATTGAGGGAGATGGGAATTAAGATATAGCCTCACAGTATATGTTCACTGACCTTGAAAGGAAACAAAAGGATCAATATGGGACAGATGTGGGGCCAGCAAGTGTCCACTGATAACCTCTAGCTTGCAGAGCACCATCAATATAACTTGGTTGCTGGAAGAAGCTATAGTGAGTATGAGGAAAGTGTTCAGTGTATGGAGGAATAACTCCTGAATGTGCAAAGGATTGGAAAGTCTTTATATACTTGGTGACTCATACATACAGAGTTTTAGAACTTGGGGAATATTCAAGTGGCCTTGGTTTGATAACTACACTGAATCATTTTACTTGTGCATCTTTCTCACTAATGGTGGTTTAGTTGCTAAGTTGTGTCCAACTCTTGCGACCCCATGGACTGTAGCCCACCAGACCCCTCTGTCCATGCGATCCTCCAGGCAAGAATACTGGAATGGGCTGTCATTTCCTTCTCCAGGGGATCAAACCCGGGTCTCCTGCATGATAAGGCACCAAAATCTTCAAGGATAAGACTGCGAATCCCTCCTCCTTTCTATATATTACAATGCCTAGCACAGTGATCACTGAAATTTATGTAGCGTAAATTATAAACATTTGTTGAATTAATTTGAGAATGTCTAATAATTAAAGTCAAATGCTGAGTAAAATATTTGGATAGTTATATATATTTTGATAATCAAATTAAAATTCTATGGAAAAAAACCTGTATAAGATGCTTAACTGTCATTGCTTTTGATCATTAAAACTTTATAACATTTAGACTGACTACCATGTTTATTTTTACCTCTGCCTGTGTTTGTATTGCTTCTACTTGCTAGGAATGTCTCTTTTCTGCAAGAAGGCAAATACTAATGATCTTGAAATTTATGTGAAGTGCTACCCCCTCCATGAAGCCTACTCTGATGATAGCAAGTCAGAGACCTCTATATAGTTTTCAAATTTTCTATAATTTTTGTCATAGGCTATATAGAATAACCCTGGAGAAGGGAATGGCAACCCACTCTAGTATTCTTGACTGGAGAATCCCATGGACAGAGGAGACTGGCGAGCTACAGTCCACGGTCACAAAGAGTCAAACAGGACTGAACGACTGAGCACACACACACATATAGAATAAAACTGCCTATTTATGTTCAGCTTGCCTCTTCAAGTAGATTGGAAGCTACTTGAGGGTAAGGACTGTGTTATAACTCATTTACATTTAACAGCTATTATACTGTTACATATATGGATATTGGTTAGCAAAATTTTGATTGTTGATGATACATTACAAATAAAATACCAACATGATGGAATTTTACTATTATGTTGTACCCGTACTATTTTTACCATTATGTCTACCTATGTGCGTGTGTGCGTGCACGCATTCAGTCATCTCCAGCTCTTTGCGACCCCAGGGACTAGAGCCCACCAAGCTCCTCTGGCCAAGGAATTTTCTAGGTAAGAATAGTAGAGCAGGTTGCCATATCCTTCCCCAGGGGATCTTCCCAACCCAGGGATCAAACCTGTGTCTTCTGTGTCTCCTGCATTGGTGGGCAGATTCTTTACCACTGAGCCACCTGGGAAGCCCCATGTCTACCTATACTCTTATGTTAAAAATGATCCAAAAAGATGCGATATGAAAACTTATTTCTAAGTTCTCAAAAACTGATTTTGAATTAATTTACAGCATTTTGCTTAATATCATACAGTTTATTAGGTAAAGTTTTACTAACATAGAACAATATACTTGATTTGATTAATAAAAAATCTTGTGGCCTAAACATATAAATATACTGTGACAATCCAATACACTTCGAAACAATACAAAAACAAAATTCAGCAGCTATGCTGATCTTAGAGGTACAAACTGATACAAAGTTTTAAAAAAAATGACAGAACATAAAGGAGACTAGATTATAAAAGACTAGAGAAAAATACATTTAAAAGATAGTAATGGCACCAAGTATATCTTTGAAATAGGTAATAATGGTTCTAAATCTATTTTTTAAATATGTGAATTTTGTTATAATTCTTCACTGGATTGCTCTAACATTTTAAAACATCATGGCATACGACACAGCAATCCCACTGCTGGGCATACACACCAAGGAAACCAGAATTGAAAGAGACACGTGTACCCCAATGTTCATCGCAGCACTGTTTATAATAGCCAGGATATGGAAGCAACCTAGATGTCCATCAGCAGATGAATGGATAAGAAAGCAGATGAATGGATAAGAATGGTACATATACACAATGGAGTATTACTCAGCCATTAAAAAGAATACATTTGAATCAGTTCTAATAAGGTGGATGAAACTGGAGCCTATTATACAGAGTGAAGTAAGCCAGAAAGAAAAACACCAATACAGTATACTAACGCATATATATGGAATTTAGAAAGATGGTAATGACAACCCTGTATGCGAGATAGCAAAAGAGACGCAGATGTATAGAACAGTCTTTTGGACTCTGTGGGAGAAGGAGGAGGGGGATGATTTGGGAGAATGGCATTAAAACATGTATAATATCATATACGAAACGAATCACCAGTCCAGGTTCGATGCAGGATACAGGAAGCTTGGGGCTGGTGCACTGGGATGACCCAGAGGGATGGTATGGGGAGGGAGGTAGGAGGGGGGTTCAGGATGGGGAACACGTGTACACCCGTGGTGGATGCATGTTGATGTATGGCAAAATCAATACAATATTGTAAAGTAAAAAAATAATAATAACAAAAAGATTAAAAAAACATAAATAAAAGAAAAATGTAAAAAAAAAATCATGGCAATTTCTCAGGCTAATAAATAATCTGATTAGAAAAAGATTCCACAATAGACTAGCGGAATATTTCATGCTGCGGAGGATAGCTGTGTCTCACTAGAGGAAAGATTCTTAGTTCTGACCGTTCCTCTTCTCATACTTTATATCATGTGCATTCTCTATAACACATTTTTCATATTGTATACTCCTAATTTATTAAATGCCTCTTGTCCTACTTGAAAATTGACATTTATTTGTTCTTTCTCAGTGTTGTACCATTCTGCTAGCAACATATGGAACATTCCTGTGACACAACTACACTGACAATGTGTGAAGGCCACAGAGGGGGTACTGTGGTGCCAGCTGAAGGAGGAGACAGAATGACGGGGCAACCAAGAACCTTGTCCGAAAACAGGGTGGTAGCCCACAGATCAGTACAAGTTGAAAAGATCCCTCATCCAGAGGTTCTAAATGTTTTTTTTCAGAATCCTGAAAACTCATGAGATACTGTGGAACATTCAATTATTATGATTTGCTTGCTTCTCCAGAGACAATAATGTTGATCAATATTCTTTCCCCAACAATGTTTTCTTTTATCCCTGGTACACTGTGGCCAGAATGTTTGCAAACAAGGAAACTGGAGACATTATCCTGGGTTTCTGGGTGGGGATCAGGGCCAAGAAAAATGTGATGTCCCCGTGAGTAACTGACACAAGAGTTATGAAAGCATACATATTCTTCATGCTTCCTACTCTCACCTCATCTCATTTTCCAAGATGACTTCAGAGTAAATTCAATCTCAACACACCCACTGCACCAACCACAGTACTCCCGCTTTTCAGGAAAGTCAATGCATTTTCACTTTCCACATGGGACACATCTAGTCATACCCTCTTGTCTTCATCTAAACGCTTTCCTCCACTAAAAATACTGCTGCCTATTTGCCACTCTTGGTTCTCTTCCCTCAAAATTCCTGCAAAAGATTATCTGGCTCAATGTACATTTTTTCTTTTTCTTCAAGTATATAGATCTCATTTCTCTATCTTTCTATCTTTTTCTTTCCCATCCTATTTGTAGACTTATTTTCAAGTCAATGATATTCTTTAAAAAATTCTGACATCAAAGCCCACTATATTAAGTAGATTAAAAAGTGTAGCTCTTTTCTCATAGGAGTGGGGCTATGAGAAAACCTGCCCATTAAGAATCATTGTCTCCTGACATTTCTGCTAAGAAATGTAGTCGCAGTGACCAAGGACAAAGGTCCGTATAGTCAAAGCTATGGTCTTTCCAGTAGTCCTGTACAGATGTGAGAGTTGGACCATAAAGAAGACTGAGCACCAAAGGACTGATGCTTTCAAATTGTGGAGAAGATACTTGAGAGTTCCTTGGACAGCAAGAAGATCAAGCCAGTCACTCCTAAGGGAAATCAACCCTGAATACTCTTTGGAAGGACTGATGCTGAAGCCCCAATACTCTGCCCACCTGATACGAACAGCCTACTCACTAGAAAAGACCCTGATGCTGGAAAAGATTAAAGGCAGAAGGAAAAGAGGGCAACAGAGGGTGAGATGGTTGGGTAGCATCACCAATTCAATGGACATGAACTTGGGGAAACTTTGGGAGATGGTACGGGACAAGGAGACCTGGTGTGCTGCAGTCCATGGGGGTCACAAAGTCAGAAACAACTTAGCAACTGAACAACAACAACAACACAGGCCTGGCTCTTTAGATCCTATTTTCAGAATCTGGTCCACCTGCCAGCCTTATTCTCCAGATGTCCCCACAGTGCCAGGGCTCTCCTCTCACTTCCAGCCAGAATTTGAGTCACCTCACTCCTTTAAGTCCCCTACACCAAGTAGTTCCATCCAGATCCCTGTGACTTCTAACTGGGCCAACTTATCTCTCAGAATCATGGATATAATCTAGCAAGTCCTTCTAGTTCAAACCACTCATGCCATGCCTGGCTTGCCTGATTGGGCACTTTGATGTGTCCACCAAAAACTCATGCAAGTATGCAGTGCTCCTGAAAGAGCAAAAGCCCCTGGTATGGCCAGGCACAGCATTCAGGCCTCCTCTACCATTGCTGGGATTCCTTACACCCAGATCTGACCCCTCGACAGAACTCGTGTGCTTGGTTTGTACGAAATGACTTTGTACTTTTGTCTCATTGTCTAAGTGTCCAAATGTTCCACCTAAGTGTGTTCATGCTCTGCCTTTCCAACTGCAAGGTAAACTAAGGGAAAGAGCAAATCTATTACTATTATTACCTTTATTATTACTTTTGTTAATCATTTTATGCAGCTTGCTCCTCTTCTACTCTGCAACTATGTCCTGACTTCCTATCAAAGCATCAAGCCCTTGAAGGAAGCAACTGTTTCCTTTTTATTTTTGGTTGCATGATTGACATTCTACAAAGTGCTGAACGCACATATGCCTGAGTCCCCTCTTAGGCTGGCATGGTGTTCTGCTTATATTAAAGACTCAAGAGACAATGACTGACTTATAAAATAATCAACATATCAAAGAAAAAGGCTATAAAATATTGAGAATACCATACTACTAGTTCCACATGCTGTTGAAAACTAAAATCTGATGTTTATTGCTATTAAAAAGTTATAACTACAGAGATGTACAAAGTATGAAACTCATAAACTACCCATATTTTTAGTTGGGCTTTAATATCCTTCTTTAATCTAAATTAAATTTTGAGTAGTAAACAGACTTTGTGAGCCAGCATGCTGCTAGTAAATATTACTTCTTTAGATTTTTCTCTTGGGCACTGAAAAAACTGTCCATGTATACCTTTGATGAGCTTCCTTGGAGGCCCCCAACACTCCACAGTTTATATGTATCAGCTTCATGGCTGCCCCTCTGCATGTACTCAGATCCTTAAATGGGACTACACACTGGAATATCTCTATTGGGTAATGGGAAATATAGTATATTTGCCATTACCCAATTGGACTCTGCTCTTTTCCTAGTTCCTTCTCTTTCTTTAGAGTCCAATTAAGTCTTCACCTCCTCCAGGAAGCCTGTCTGGCCATAAAAGCCCACTGGAGGGCTCCCTCCTCCATTCTCATGGCATTCTTGGGCAATACCACTTTTTTATTTGTTTTTTGCACTTGGTGTGTATATATATATGTGTATATATATATATATATAGCTCTATAATTTCAAGTACATCTAGTACCCTTAAAATGTTGACTCCTTTTACCCCTGACTAAAAAAGTACTTTCACAATTTGAAAGTGAGAACATTAATGATTTTATTATTAAATGTTTATATTTAATTAATCCTTATATTTAAAGCAATATTCATGAGTATTTGTACATACCAGATTGACAATGTAAAAGACAGATTATAATGAATGCACTAAAGAATAAATTTCATGGACTTATGGTTAAGCATAGCAGATTGATTGCATGCATATACAGCCTCTCCCTTCTCTGAACCTTCTATGATACCAGTAAAAGAATAAAAAAATAATAATCCACAAGGACCAAAAAAATAGAAGGGGAAAAAACAGTGGACAAGAGATTTCCCAAAGGCTTTGTAAGAGAGAAAGCAGACAGAGGAGTATTCATTAACTTTCAGGCTTCCCTGGTAGCTCAGCTAATGAAGAATCTGCCTGCAGTGCGGGATACCCAGGTTTGATCCCTGGTTTGGGAAGATCCCCTGGAGAAGGGAACTGCTACCCACTCCAGTATTCTGGCCTGGAGAATTTCAGGGACTGTATAGCCCATGGGGTCACAAAGAGTTGGACAGGACTGAGTGACTTTCACTTTCACAGAAAGGAGTTATCTCCTCCTAACACCTAGACAGGGAGAGAAGGAGAAGCCAACCCATTTGGGTCCTGTCTTGCCCTTGGAGGCACTGGTACCCAACATGAGGGGATACAGTTATGGAGCTGACGAGGACAGGATCAGATAAAGCCCTATCCAGAACAACTGATGACATGGGGCCCCTCCCTCCCAGTATGGCAGCCCATTCCTAAACCCCAGCAGGAGACCAGAGGCTTTTCCCTACAGAAAAAAATAATACAAAAGAAGTTCTGGATCCAGGGGACAGCAAATATGGGATAAAAACAAGAGAACTTAGTGAAAATCTTTATACTGAAATATTATCCCTCAGTCCCCTTTCCTGCCTTCTCCCAGAATGCCAGCAACCAGATGGATGCCTATGCCTCTGTCAGGCAGGATATTGACTGTTCTTCTCTGGGAAGCTAAATAAGATTCAGAGAAAATGCTTTGTATTCTAACATTTCAAGGAAAAAGCCAGCTTGCTACTTGATCATCTTATAGGGAGATCCATATTCCGCAAGCCTCACTCACACATAGAATTTCCAAGTAACTGAATGGTACAAAAGCATCAGGGATATATATATCACAGCTATTAACTGAAGTGGATTCTGAGGATGGATTGTCTCGATACCCACTCCAATTCCCTCGTAACATTTGAGTTCAATTCAAAATTCTCCTTCCCTTCCCAACCTTGCTATTACAGCGGGGGCTCCAGATAAGACAGTGTCAACCCATCTGATGCGCTCATGCCAGACTTTGATTCAGAAGTGAGTCACATAGGAAAGAGGCAGAGACTGTGGCACGGGTTTTGTTGGCCTGGATCATGGCAGAAGTGGCATGGCTCTGGATCCAGAGGCTGTATAATACAGGGTAGCTTCCTGACTGTGAGGCCTCCACACTGGTCGGGGCAACAGGTCCCTGGCAACCTCAGTTCTGAAATTTAATTTGGAGAACCATTCCTGGAAACTCAGACTATTTCTGGAATATTTCCCCACCAAAGGTTCTTTGAGCAGTATATCCCATTTAATTAATGTTTTTCTGCTTAAAGTAGCTAGAGTAGATTCTGTTGTTGATAATTAAGAACTCTGAAAATACAGTAGCAATATCTAGTCATCATGTCTTATTATGTCTTAGCAAAAATGAATACCCAGTAAAGCAGAACAATAGCATTTCTCATTTTAATAGTCATTAAAAAAAGAAAAACTACACGAACTGATTATTAGCATGAATATATATGAGTGTGAGCATGAGTGTGAGTGTGAGTATATGTGTGTGTGAGAAAGGGGAGGGCTATGAAGATATGAATTTCTAGGACTTTTCACTCAAGGAAAGAGTCTTTAACCATATATATATCTCATATATATATGATATATATATCTCATATATATAATATATTTATCTCATATATATATGATATATATATTTCTTATATATATAAGAAATAACGTGTATGAGACATTTTAAATTGAAAATTCAAAGGGTAGGTGAGAGCATTTGAGCACCTCCGTAAGAAATAAAATAAGGCAACCAATGTGAGTAAAACAGAAAGAAAAATTCCTGGCTGTGTGAATGCTCATAAACTACTACAACTACCTCTATAATTAACTGCAGTGAACTACATGGGTTCAATTTTCTCTACTAGTAAGCTAAGTACAGGGACTTTGTATTTTATATCTTTTAAGTTACTAGGAAGGAAAAAATGTACTAGCAAGGCAAAACATATTGCAAGCACTTTAAAATTAGCATATTTCAAATGCTTAATGGTCTCATTTCCTCACTTCTTTCTTTGTGCCAAGGTAACACAATTTTTTTTTTTTTTTAAGAGAAAGTTGCAAGTTTGGAGTAGTGACTAGTTTACATTAAAAAGGTACGTGATATGATATGAATTCCTGGTAGTAATATCCCTCAATTTTGACTTCTGTGGCTGCACATTAAGTTACAAAGTGAATTTAAGAAACCCCACAAACTATGAAATTATGCTTACTTTGTAATGCTTTCAAGTGCATATTAATCACATAGAACTCTACATGCATAACCCTTGGAGTATAACTGTATTAAATAAAAGTGTTATTTTGGCTAAGTATACCATACATGTGTAAAAGTTCAACTCAATAAAAGTACCTTGTTTACAAATGCCGCATAATTTTTACTTATCTGAGAAAAATGGAGGTCAAGAAGGCATATACAAATAAAATCCTCTGACAATTCCCAGAACTCAATGGTTTAAACTTTACTCCCAGCATTTGTCACTAAGCAACAAACAAAAATCAAAGCTTAATTTTGCCCTCTCTCCCCTATCATCTAAGCAAAGAAACATTCAAATACAGGCAACACCAAGAAAAAAGCAAGAAGACTAAGCAGTCAACCGATTAGTGAGCTTTTCTGAAGTCCTTTGCATTAAATCCCTCCACTGCTTTCCACTGATATTAACAGGATTCAGTGAGGTTCCTTCTGAGGGAAATGAAGGAGAGCAGACTGGAGTACCCTGTCCTCTGTACTTTAGTGAGAGTCCTTCTCCCTGTGTCCTAGGGAGTGTTGATTCAAGATGGGAACAGGGAAAGAGGGGCCCCTTCCACACGTCTTCTGAGATGCAGCCTTGGACTTGGACAAGATGACACTTGGCTGCATTGCTCTGAGCACAGCTGGTGGTCTGTGTACTGCTATTAGCTCAAATGCATGTCTATCCAGAAACAGGCTTTTGACAAGGGAAAGAGAACTGGAATAGTTCTTATCCATTAATCCTAATCATGACTCCTAGTCTGGTCTCTGCGGGAAGGGTGATGAAGAGAAAAGTAGTTAGCACGGAGAAGGAGAAAGGAGCAGGAGGAGGAAAGACAGAGAGATTTAAATGACTTTTAGAAGAAACCAAAAGAGTACTCTCTGCTTTTGCTGCATGCACAGAAGGCTCTACCCCCAGACTCTGAGAAACAACGACCAGTACGTCAAGGGAAAAGACATACGCAGTTTGGAATTAAGACACAGGGGTTTACATCTGAGCTCTAGCACTACCCATGTGAACCTAGGCAAATAACCAGATTTCTGCAGGCTTATTTTATCTCCGTATGTTGATGATAATTCATGCTTCACAGTGGGTATGATGATTAAATGAGATCTTGTAGAAGTCTGTGCATTCAGAGATTCCTAATATTTGTTTACCTTTCCTTGGGGATCATCTTATTAGCCATCATCTTCCCACCAATAAACATAGTAATGTGGGCATCAACATATTTACTACAGTAAGCATTGACACTTGTAAGCTATAGAACTGTGAGGGAAATGAGTTAATTACATGCTCAGGAGCTAAACACACATTAAACAATGTGTTTATCACGTGAATAATATCGAGCTGGGAGAATGTCAAACAGAGAAACAATATCAACAACTCTGCTGATTTTAAACTCTGTTGAATTTAAACTCTGCTTTCTTACTCAATGAAGGCTTATAAGAAATCCAGAACTATCCAACTATGTCCATATCCCGAGAGAGGAAACGTGACTACAGGCTAAGGGTGATACTAATTCCTCTCCCTCACTCCCACAATGGATTACACTGAATAGATCAAGGAAATGACTTGGAGGGAGTACAAGTTCTGAAAGAAATACAAAAATGAAATTCCATAATTAAAGAATCATCTATCTGTAATACAAATAAACTCTCATACTTTAAAAAATGTAAACAAGAGTAGCAAAACAAGCTAGGAAACTAAAAAGTAGGAAAGGTTTGTTTTCTTTCCCCAAACATCTTCTATTTAAGTAGTTTCTCTATGGGTTCCACACCAAGATGGCCTGGGTTGACTGCTTTATTGCTGCTTAGTTTGTAAATTCCCCCCTCTGCTACATCCCCAAGAAAGCTCTCCCTCCCATTTGTCCTGTATATTACCAACTAGATTCTAAAAGCCAAGAGTGGGGGCTCTGTTTACCACTAGATTGCTGATACAAGTAGATGTTAATACTTAACACATGGTGATTTATGATGATATCAAACTCACCTCTACTATGTCTTGTTATGCTAGACTTTGTTTCATGCATGATTACATTCATAATAAATTAATGTCAGCTAGAAAATCAATTATTATTAATTCTTCCCAGATAATATATTTGTATGTTTATTTATTTTAAATATTTATTTATTTGGCTGTGTGAGGTCTTAGTTGTGGCACTTGGGGCATTAACTCTCTAGTTGTGGCATGGGGCTTAGTTGCTGCAAAGGATCAAACCCATGTTCCCTGCATTGCAAAGCAAATTCTTTAGCACTGGACCACCAGGAAAGCTCCCTTTGCATTTTTTAATAGAAAACATAAGGGAACTTTGATATCCAAACAGTCAGGGTGAAGAATACTGGATTAAACTGGGTACTTCAATTCTTCTACCTGAAAGGACTGAGTCATTCAAGTGTTTTAGTTACTTGGTAGGCCTGAGGTCCTTGAGCTGCCTTTAAATCATTCTAGTAGGGAGCTGCCTAGTCCAGGGCTGGACCAGAAAACTCTGGCTGCATGTATACCTGTGATGGATTCATTTTGATATTTGGCAAAACTGATACAATTATGTAAAGTTTAAAAATAAAATAAAATTAAAAAAAATAAAATAAAATAAATTACCTTAAGGCATGGGAAAAAAAAATAATAAAGCAGTATATTTAGGGTAATTTTCTCCAATTAGTCTCCTGACCCCCAGAGTCTGTGAGGTCTTGTGAGAATTAAAAATAACATGTGGTGCTGGTATTTAATAAAAAACGAAGATCATGGCATCCGGTCCCATCGCATCATGGCAAATTGATGGGAAACAATGGAAACAGTGACAGACTTTATATTCTTGGGCACCAAAATTACTGTGGATGGTGACCACAGCCATGAAATTAAAGACACTTGCTCCTTGGAAGAAAAGCTATAACAAACCTAGACATTGTATTAAAAAGCAGATATTACTTTGCCTACAAAGGTATGTATAGTCAAGCTATAATTTTTCCAGTAGTCATGTATGGATGTGAGAGCTGGACAATAAGAAAGGCTGAACACTGAAGAATTAATGCCTTCAAACTGTGGCATTGGAGAAGACTCTTGAGAGTCCCTTGGACTGCAAGGAGATCAAACCCGTCAATCAGAAAGGAAATCAACCCTGAATATTCATTGGAAGGACTGATGGTGAAGCTGAAGCTTCAATACTTTGGCCACCTGATGGGAAGAGCTGACTAAATGGAAAAGACCCTGATGCTGGGGAAGATCAAAGGCAGGAGGAGAAGGGGATGACAGAGGATGAGATGGTTGGATGGCATCACTGGCTCAATGGACACGAGTTTGAGCAAATTCTGGGAGATGGTGAAAGACAGGGAAGTCTGGTGTGCTGCAGTCCATGGGGTTGCAAAGAGTTGGGCATGCCTAAGCTACTGAACAACAACAACAAATCTAATAAAATTAGTAAAACTTTTCTGAATTGTCACTTTATAAGTGAACACTGGCACTCACTTTTAGTGCCTGTGCACTAAAGTGTGCACTAATAGTACTTTATGGAATACTAATGAAAAAAAAGAGCAGAGACACATGTCAACATATCAATTAGGTACATTCCTTCAATGGCATCACAGTGCCCTGGGTGGATGGAGGCTTCATTTCAGTAGGATAAAACTTGCAGGAGGATGGTGGTGGGGTCAGATAGCACAGGGTATACTGATCTCAAAATACCCTATGCCTGGCAGTCAGAGCACATTCCTGTTGACTAGCTAATGAGGTTTCCCAAAAGGTCATCATATCTCATGTAAATGTTATTTATCAATCAGAGTTTCTCGGTAATAGAGTTCTGTTTGAACTTGATTGGCTTTGTTTTTTTCAAGTAGAATGATAAGCATAAGCTATTTATATATTTGTAGATATTTAAAATAAAACAATTTTGTACTCATACATAAGTAATATTATGAAAAAAATGTTTGTCTATGTTCATAACTGATGAGGTTTTTTTTCTTTAAAGGGTGTTTGCATGTTACCCAAGTTTGAGAAACACTGGGTTAGGTAAAGCATGTTTGGAATTCTCTTAAAAGGGGTAACATGTTCAAAATAGGTACAAACAAATGACCTTGACTTATAAATATCTTGGAGCATAGCTTAGGGATTGCTTTAATTTCTACTTGCCCTCAGCAGGACTGGGAGAAAAAACACAATTCTGGCTCTCAGAACCTGGGAGGCCCAGCCTTGGCTGGAACATATATTGAGTGTCCTTGTGGGGACTGTTTTTCTGCTCTGTGTTTCAGTTTCACTATAAGTAAAGCAAGAATAATAATACACAAACGCAATCCTTAAATTAAAAAATGAAAATAAATAAATGTAACTTTATGGGAACAAAGGGGCAATAGATGAAAAAAGCATTTTCATTTTTTGAGAAAAAGAAGGTACTATTTAAAAGAGTAACTCTGGAAAATATCTCAACAATATGTGTCTAATTCATGCTGACATGTGTAATTGAACCTATGTTTAATGTTTGCTGCAAATTATCTGCTTCCTTTAAGAAGCTGGGTTGGTAAAAATGCTGAGCGGTATGGTTCAAAAATAGAGCAGTGGAAGAATTAGGGCTACCTGGGAAAAGACACAATAAGGCTGGGCCCTTAACAAAAGAAGAATGGGTGAATCAAAGAAACAGGAAGGGAAAACACAGTAGAAAAAAGTGCTGCTAAGGATAAGAAAAGACCTCATCAAGAAGTTGGTAGAAAGTAATAGAAGGAACTGGAGGTTATAGAAATTTCCACATCTAGAACTCATCACACAGACAAAGGTTAACACAGACAGGACCAGACCAATAAAGACTCAGAACAACCCAAAGAGAGATAAACAACATAAATAGAATATTGAGTTTTATCCCGCTTTAGATGACAGAGTGTATACTCTCCTTTTCCCTGCCCCATCTCCCCTCCCCCCTCCTCCTTTTCTTACTCATGCTAAACTTAAACACTGAGTTATTTCTAATTAGATTTAATGGTTACTCACAATTACTCTTTCATTATTCAAAATAATTAAATTTCAATATATAAAAAGATCTCAGATCCCTTCTTACTTTAACTGTGTTAACAAATAGTATCACACACTCAAAATAAGAGTGGTGAGAACTATACTGCTTTCCTCTAATTTAAGCAGCAAGATCCACCCTCCTCAAAAAAAAAGAAAAAAAAAAACCAAAAACCTCAGTTCTTAAGCATAACAAAAATGCTGTGCTTCCCTGGTGGCTCAGCATAAAGAATCTGCCTACAGTGCAGGAGATACATGGGTTTAATCCCTGGGTCAGGAAGATCCCCTGAAGAAGGGCATGGCAGCCCACTCCAGTATTCTTGCCTGGAGAATCCCATGGACAGAGGAGCCTGGTGGGCTATAATCCATGGGATCACAAAGAGCTGGACACTATGAAGAAACTGAGCATGCACAGCACACACAACAGAAATGTTGCCAAGTTACTTAATAACTTTAATTTTTATAGGTTCATCAGGGAAGCCTTCCTTGACATGGAAGTGACACATACAGTTTAAAAGATCATTTGACCACTTTTTGTGGAGTGTGAATCAGGGAGGGCCAAGAGTAGGAATAGGAAACCAAGCAGGAGATGAAATGCAGTAGTGCAGGAAAGAAACAGGGGTCTTTCCAACTAGGATAGCAGTTGAAAAGGAAGTGACTGGGTTTGGGGAAAGGTTGTGGAGAAGAGCAGTTGTTGGCAAACCACAGCCCAGAGGGCTAAATCTGGCCTTAGCTTATTTTCATATGGCCCTAATAGTCAAGAATGATTTTTACCATGTTGAATGGTTAAAAAAAAAAAAGAGAAAACCATTTTCATAAATGGTTATTTAAAAAATGTGACAGAAACCACATGTGGCCTACAAAGCCTACAATATTTACTATCTGTCTCTTACAGAAAAGGTCTGACAAACCTTGGAATAGAGTCAGCAAATCATGAACTCAAATCAGGTGGCGGGAGGAATGAAGGATAGATGGGAATGAAGAAAAGTGCCCCTGCTTTTAAATTGAGCAAGCAGGTGATGAACACACCCTCTCCACTGCAGCCAATCAGTCCTCTTGCTGCCTCCATTTTATCCTTTACATGTTTTTGTTGTTGGACTTCTTTCACTGTCATATTTATTTACTTATATGTCTGCCTCCCCTCCCTGGCAGTGACTTATTTAAGTAACTCTATTTTCTCTCAGTATTTACCGCACCCAGCTCTGTATAAGACCCATGCACCATAACTACTGAATATAATTGAACTGATATATTAAATTCATTTTTAGTAGTGCTAGTAATAACATCGATGTCTTAAGGAATTAAAAAACCTCAATTGATTTTCTTAGTGTATAAGAGTTTATATAGCATTTTTGCAACCTCTCTGTTCCTTATTATAACTTTATACATTGATATTACAATAGGCCTCAATGAAGAGTTCTCCCTACCCCATAAAACATTATATTTTATGTTTATTTACTTATATTTAAAATTCTAAGATATAAGCATCCTTTAATGTGAACTAAAAGCTATCACTTTGAAAGGAATGACTAGAAAAAGAAAAACAGAATGAAAAAAAATTGCATGATGGAGTATTATGAAATAATAAATAATAAAAAGCAAGAAAGAAATTCCAGGTATTAGAATGACAATCAGGGCATCTGGATTAGGTGTAAGTAGAGTGGTGAGAAAAATAAAGGAATCAAAGGTGGACTTGTATGTTTGCCTGTTACTAAAACAAAGAAGACTATGGGACATGGAGGTTGAATTCTGTCTTGGAAAGTTAAATTTAAAATGCTAATTAGGCATTCAAATATATATATATATATATTTTCAAAAGGTAGGTAGATATTTTAATCTGGAGTTCTTACATGTGTCAAGATAATAGGATATTGACAACCATGAGAAGAGCTGTTTTGGGGGAGGATGGGAACAGAACCTGCCTTAACTGTGTTGAAGCAAGTTAAAGAGAGAATGAAGAAATAGAGGAAATATTATAGACATTTTATAGAAATATTATAAACATTACAGTCCATGAGAGATATTCCCATGGACATTTAACCTTCAAGTTGTTATAAAAAATAAGAAATGGCACATAAGAAAATACCATTCACTTGAAGGAACATTCTAACTTTATTAAAGCATTCTATTAGTACATATATATTTTTTCCTACTTTTCAAATATCATGTGTCCTACATGATAGTGGATTTGAAGTCATTAAACAAAGTGTCCTTTCTTGGAAACAAGAGAGCACTAGAAGGTGGGAGATTCCCTACAATGTGGTCAATTCCCTGAAACACTATGCAAACTTTTGTAAATGCACATATATTGTGGGGAGGAAGTAGGGGGAACATAGCTTTAGTCAAATTCTCAAAAATCAACTGGGGTAGACAGTAATACCATGAACTCCTGCTGTGGTGAGGAAAAGAGGTCTATAATTCAATGGAATTCCATAGGTGTGTTATCACATGTACAATCTTGTTCAATGGATAAAAGGCAATTTTTTTAGCTTGGACGCCAAGCAAGAGCATTCAAGCCAAAAAGCAAAAACTCCAGCTCATTCTCACAGTGGGCAGAGCTTAGCAGACATGCTGTTCTCAGAATGGAGGCCAAGCATGAAACATCACAACATGGCAAGAGCCATCACCAGGGTGACCAGTTAAACAGGTTCATAGCTTCGACTACACCAGACAAGGAAGTAAAGAATGAAACAAAATTCTAGAAATACTTGAGATGGAGCTTTAAACATGTACAAAAGCAAGAGATGAGCGTTTTCTGTACATAGGTAGTGAACTTATACAAGTATGTGATGTCCTAGCACAGATCAGCACAGGATGAGAACACTGGCACATACAGAGAAGAATCAGCACAACTTGGACAATGAAAGCAGCATTCTCCTAACCAGTTACTTAATGAGGAGATGCTGGAAGTTTACATGCGAACCCCAATCTGTGTGTGTGAGTGTGTCTATTTTATTATACTCTACTTTGTGGTAACACATATATATAGATATCTATCTATATGTTTGTAATAAAAAGGATATAGTTCTTATTTTGTACCATGAACTCAATCATTCTTCATATAGTTTTTAATTAAACATCTGAGTTTTAAAATTCTAAAAGTTATTGCTAGAATTAGATCTTAAAAATAGGGTGGGCCTAATCTGATTGCTATTGACAACATTTTGTATGTAGAGTGAAAGAAAGACTTAACAATTTTACCTTACAGAAACCTGCCTTAGTCAGGCATATTTCTGCCTGAGTGTGCTATTCATTACAAATAAGTGCTACTGATGCACGCACGCATGCACACACACATATACAGTATTCATTGACCTTTTAATTGTCATTTGATCTTACTGATTTTATCAGATTTAATTGTTCAGAACATGTATTTCAATTACCTGTTTCACCTCTGTCATTCCTACTAGATAATAAGTCCTTGTGGAGTAGAGAACTGTTTCTACTTATAACTTTGTCCATAATAGGTCTCAATAATTGTTAGTTAGATGAATGGGAATTAAGCATAATGATTGTTTGGCTGAATTTAGAGTATTTATTTTTTAATCCTAGTGAGTCTGCATATTCAAGGACTTGAGTTGTGTTTCTTCTTTAGATAAGATTAGAAAAATAATGAAAACCTAACTCTTCAAATAATTTATAGTGAAATCTTGGCCAAACAAGTTTTGTTGTTGTTTGTTTGTTTGTTTTGTTAAATGGAAACTGTATGTAGGTAAGAGATGTTTGAGCTGCTTGGAAAAATTGTCCTCTGTAATGAAAATGGCAAAAGGAGTGGTCCTTGATGACAACTGTCAGTAGAAATTTTTATATTTTTCTTCACAAAATAATATTGTTTCTACTAGCATTAACAAACTTCTTTTCTTTATCCTATAACACAGGATTTTCAAACATTAAAAGTTTGGTGAAAGTTTTTTTAAAATTTATATTCACACTGCAGACTCGTGTCAGATGGTACTGCAAAATTAATAATTAAATGAATTATACCTACCTAGGGTATTCACTAGGAAAATCTGAGAATAAACCTAACCGTAATGTGCAGTGCATAAAATGAGAAACAGATCTTGAATAGAAAACTCTAATATTTAAAGTTACAAATTCTCCTAAAATTAAATACCTATAATGTAATCTTAAGAGAAATTTTTCAATATAATTTTGTGAGAGTTAACTTGACAAAATGATTCTAAATTTCACTTGGGAGAATAAACAGTTGAGAGTAGCCAGGAAATTTCTAAAACATAACAAATGTAACAGAAGTAACCACCCTTCAAACATTAAAATTCAATATAAAAATTAGTGATAAACATCATATGACTGTTATAAAAGCCTACCAGCAGATTAGCCGAATAGAAAAGAACATAGAAGGGTAAAATATATCTGAGAATTTATTTTGTGATAAAGGTGACATTACAAATCAGACTTTCAAATAAACAACTTTAGAAGAATTGACTTCCACCCTCCCTCCCAAAACTTAAAGTTCAAGAGTACAGATAATTCTGGTAAGATTGGAGTGAAAAACAAAAACTCCCAACTTTTGATATGTGACATAAAACTTGAAACTATAAAATGTCTCATGGATATGAAATATTTCTTCATGACAAAACAATGGACAAAACTGAAAAGCAGATGACAATTTAAGAAGAGGTACTGGGAACATATATGACTAAAAATTAATATTAAGAGAGCTTCAAAAAACTCTTTAAAAGAACAAATCAACACTAACAGAAAAGTGGTCAAGGATAGTTTTAGCACTTTTCAGATGATAAAAGACAAGTGGTCAATAAAATATAAGACACCAAGCTTCACTATTGCTCAAAGAAATGCACATTAAAACTACATGTGTGTAAATATTTGCATATCAGACTGATAATATCCCTTTCTGAAACAGATATTTTAAACACTCTTGGCTGGAATGACTAATGAGATGTGAAAATGCCAAAATTTTAAATGTATCTCTCCTTTGACCCATGCCTAAAAAAGTACTTGCACAGTGTACATGTATGAAATGATATTTGCTTTGTTATTGTTGAAAAACTGAGCTGTCCAACTGGGGACTAGCTTAAAAATTATGGTACATACTAATAACAGCTAACAGTTATTGTGTGCTTATTGTTCTAAGCATTTTATCATATATTTAGTAATTTAATCCATCATGCATTGGAGAAGGAAATGGCAACCCACTCCAATGTTCTTGCCTTGAGAATCCCAGGAATGGGGGAGCCTGGTGGGCTGCCGTCTATGGGGTCACACAGAGTCGGACACAACTGAAGCGACTTAGCAGCAGCAGCAGCAGCAGCAGCAGCAATATCATAAAGTAGGTACTATTATCATTACAGTTTAAAAGTGAGCAGAGTATGGTTGATAAACCCACACAAAAGAACACTGCATGACTATGAAATAAATTGACATATCTATATTCAGTAGAAAGAGCACCGAGATTTTTCTTGACTGAGAGAACTATGTTATAGAGCAGCATGCATAGTATATTTATATTAAATTCTATAAATTCATGCATTTACATTCAAAAGAGAGGTATCTAAAAGAAGGAGTAATAGCAGTTTTTTCCTAGAAGGTGGGATATTGAATTTTTTAAACTCTCTATTCTTAAACTTTGTCAATGCGAAGTTCTTAAAGTATTTTGACCATGTAAGTGGACTCACACCACACCTGTCCTTCTGCATCTGGCTTATTTCAATTAGCATAATGTCTTCAGGGTTCATCCATGTTACTGCACATTGCAAAATTTCCTTATTTTTAAGGCTGAACAATATTCTATTGTATGCATATACCGCATTTTTTATCCATTCATCTATTGATGGATACTTAGGTTGTTTCCATATCTTGGCTATTGTGAACAGTGCTGCAATGATCTCTTTGAAATATTGACGACTTCAGTTCTTTTGGATAATATCCAGAATTGGGATTGCTAGATCCACTTATATAAAGTATGGAAAATAGGCAAATTCAAAAAATGAGAGAATAGAATGGTAGCTGCCAGGGGCTAGTGGGTGGGAGAAAAGGGAAATTGCTAATGAACAGTCATGAAGTTCTAATTATGCAAGATAAGTTCTAGAGATTTCCTGTACAACATTGTGTGTTTACAATATTGTTATACACTTAAAATTTATTAAAAGGGTAGATTTCACGTTAGATGTTCTTACTACAATAAAACCAAATTTTTTAATCAAGTGTTTTTCACTTTGGGAAATGTGGAGTTAATAAAGCCTTTTCTAAGTTCCCTTTGTTTCCCCTATTTTAAAAGCCCTATATATGTGCCTCTTTTTAATCCTGCTATTCTGGCCTCAAAATTGAATTATTAGTTCTTTACCCTATTTACCTTTCTTATCCCAAGTTCCCCTTAAGGCTGGGATGTGACATAATACTTAGGATTGCCTGTCAACATGCTACCAACTTATTAATGCATTTTTATAGGAAAATATGGTAACATGGCCATTTGATAATAGTTGCTAGTTAATGTGTTGAATTCAATTCAGTTCAGTACAGTCGCTCAGTCACGTCCGAATCTTTGTGATCCCATGAACCACAGCACGCCAGGCCTCCTTGTCCATCCCAACTCCTGGAGTTCACTCAAACTCACATCCATGGAGTTGGTGATGCCATCCAGCCATCTCATCCTCTGTCGTCCCCTTCTCCTCCTGCCCCCAATCCCTCCCAGCATCACAGTCTTTTCCAATGAGTCAACTCTTCGCATGAGGTGGCCAAAGTACTGGAGTTTCAGCTTTAGCATCATTCCTTCCAAAGAACACCCAGGACTGATCTCCTTTAGAATGGACTGGTTGGATCTCCTTGCAGTCCAAGGGACTCTCAAGAGTCTTATCCAACACTACAGTTCAAAAGCATCAATTCTTTGGCACTCAGCTTTCTTCACAGTCCAACTCTCACATCCATACATGCTGCTGCTGCTGCTGCTGCTGCTAAGTCTCTTCAGTCATGTCCGACTCTGTGCGACCCCATAGATGGCAGCCCACCAGGCTCCCCCGTCCCTAGGATTCTCCAGGCAAGAACTGGAGTGGGTTGCCATTTCCTTCTCCAGTGCATGAAAGTCAAGTAGCTCCGTTATGTCCGACTCTTCGCAACCTCATGGACTGCAGCCTACCAGGCTCCTCTGCCCATGGGATTCTCCAGGCAAGAGTACTGGAGTAGGGTGCCATTGCCTTCACTGCACACATATACATGACTACTGGAAAACCCATAGCCTTGACTAGACGGACTTCTGTTGGCAAAGTAATGTCTCTGCTTTTGAATATGCTATCTAGGTTGGTCATAACTTTCCTTCCAAGGAGTAAGCTTCTTTTAATTTCATGGCTGCAATTACCATCTGCAGTGATTTTGGAGCCCCAAAATATAAAGTCAGCCACTGTTTCCACTGTTTCCCCATCTATTTCCCATGGAGTGATGGGATCAGATGCCATGATCTTCGTTTTCTGAATGTTGAGCTTTAAGCCAACTTTTTCACTCTCCATTTTCACTTTCATCAAGAGGCTTTTTAGTTCCTCTTCACTTTCTGCCATAAGGGTGGTGTCATCTGCATATCTGAGGTTATTGATATTTCTCCCAGCAATCTTGATTCCAGCTTGTGCTTCTTCCAGCCCAGCGCTTCTCATGATGTACTCTGCATATAAGTTAAATAAGCAGGGTGACAATATACAGCCTTGACGTACTCCTTTTCTTATTTGGAACCAGTCTGTTGTGGAAATAGGAGAAGAATACTGGATTGGGTGGCAAGAAACCGAATTCTAGTCCTGGTTCCACCATAGCCCAATACTATAATTCTGGCCATGTCATATAATCTCTCGGAATCTGTTTCCTCTAGTAAGGAATGAAAGGTGAGACCAGTTCCTTCGCTTTTAAATTTAGATCACCAGAATTCCTGGACTTCTTTGGATGTGCTTCAGGGGCCACCATGGAAATTGGAGAGACCCAAGGCAAGAGGGCTGGATCCTGGTTTCCAACCCTGATTTAACCAAAAACAACTCTATTTTTATTTATTTCATATAATGGGATTTCACAGAAGATTTTTATTGAATTAAGGGTTCCAATGCTTGAAAACAAGAAAGGAGAGAGAAAAGTTTGAAAACCACAAACTAAGCTGATGTCTGAGGTTCCTTATAGCTTTAAGATCTTGTTTTGAAATTAATCTATGCCTCAGAATGTATGTGAGTAAGCAATGAAAATGCATTTTGCCCTGAAGAGAATTTCCAAGTCACTGAACATCAATCATGAAGAGTTTCTCTTGTTAACATGTGGCAAGTTGATTTTTATTTTTGCTTCCCTCAGGTCAATTTACCATCTGCCTCATCTTCATCAAAACATTAATTTCAGCTTAATCCCACTTTTTTTTTTCCTATCTCATGGTAAAAGGACCTGGCTCACTTTGAAATGGAACAAATAGAGTGAAGCCATGCTTTCACATGCAAGAAGGCTTCCATTTGATTACTGTGGAACTTCAGAATACTAAAATGAATAAAGTAATTTAGCTGTTTTCTCAGATTCAAAGTCTAAAATCTACTCAAAATGTGCTAAAATTAACTAAATGTATTGAGTATTTACCATATGTAAGAGACAGTACAAGATTGGGGCTATAAATGTAGAACTCTGCTCTCAGGAAAGTCTATGATCTATGGTAAGAGAGGACATGGTGTCTATGTGAGTTCAAAGGACAGATCTGCCTCATCAGGCTAAAGGGTCAGAAAAAGCTTCAAGAGTCTTGAGGGTTTTGACAGACAGGATTTTGACAGACATTAAGTATAAGAAAAGGGCATTTCTGGTGAAGAGAATGCTAAAGTAATAGAGTTGGAAGATTCCCTGGAGGAGGGAATGACAACCCATTCCAGTATTCTTGCCTGGAGAATGCCATAGACAGAGGAACCTGGAGGGCTACACTCCATAAGGTTGCAAAGAGTTGGCCACGATGGAAGTGACTTAGCACTCACACACACTAATTCAACAAGCAATAGGGCAGTTGGGAAACATGCTCGCTCTATGAAGATTGCACTGGTTTTAGAATATAGTGTAAATTGAAGAAGATAGACACTAAAAGTTGAGACAGCAACTGGGATGCTAGATGCTCCAATGGCCCAGATAAAAAGGTGATGGAATGATATAATGGCAGTGAAAACAGCAAAGAGGTGATTGATTAAGCAACACCTAGAGCAGACTCCCAAGAATTTAGAGAACGTCTACATGAAAGCTATTACAAGAGTCAAGAAAGAAGACAACATTAGCTTGGACTAAAGTTGGAGAGTAGAAGGAAGTACATGTATATTTGAAAAACTATTTAGAAGACTAAGAGGGATTGAGCAAAAGACTGAACATGGAAGTGATGTCATTAGATAGGGAATAATAAATGGAGATAAGTCATGGGTTCAGTGGGGTCATGAATTTCATTTTGGATATTTTGATGCTGAGGAGTCTGAGACATGCAAAAAGAGCTAGAATAATGGGAAAAAGAGAATTCTCTATTTAGATATTTTAAAATGTAAAATTTAGATTTTAATGAATGCAAAGAACTGTAAAGATTAATGGATAAAAAGTTAAAGGATATACAGTAATTTTAAAATTTATTTATTTTTAATTGGAGGATAATTGCTTTACAATATTGTGTTGGTTTCTGTCATATATCAACATAAAGCAGTCATCAAGTCAAAGTCAAAGTGTTAGTCGCTCAGTCCTGTGCAACTCTTTGCGACCCCATGGACTGTAGCCCACCAGGCTTCTCTGTCCATAGAATTTTCCAGGCAAGAATACTGGAGTGGGTTGCCATTCCCTTCTCCTGGAGTTCTTCCTGACACAGGGATCGAATCTGGGTCTCTCATATTCCAGGTGGATTCTTTACCTCCTGAGCTACCAGGGAAGCCACAAATCAGCCATAGGTATACATATGTCCCCTGCCTCCCACCTCCCACCCCATCCTGCCCTTCTAGGTTAACACAGAGTGCTGAAGTTGAGTTCCCTGTGTCATACGGCAAATTTCCACTGCCTATCTAATTTTACATATGGTAATGTATATGTTTCGATATTTACTCTCTCAATTAATCTCCTTCTTCCCATGTGTCCACAAGTCTTTTTCTTTCACAAAAGAATAAGTATACAGTGAAACTTGCAGGTGTGTCTGGAGAGGTTGCACAACTTAAGTAATTTGATTATCATCTATTGATAGAAAAGGAAATTTATACTTAACATGAAAAAACAAGGAATATGAATACATCTTTTTCTAGATTTTGTTTGTTTACTGGTTAATGAATGAGTCGGAGAAGGCAATGGCACCCCACTCCAGTACTCTTGCCTGGAAAATCCCATGGACAGAGGAGCCTGGTGGGCTGCGGTCCATGGGGTCACGAAGAGTCAGACACGACTGAGTGACTTCACTTTCACTTTTTATTTTCATGCATTGGAGAAGGAAATGGCAACCCACTCCAGTGTTCTTGCCTGGAAAATTCCAGGGATGGGGGAGCCTGGTGGGCTGCCATCTATGAGGTCGCACAGAGTCGGGCACGACTGAAGCAACTTAGCAGTAACAGTAGCAATGAATGAGTGAGTTATGTCTCTTCTGAGATTTTTGACTGATGGAATTTTTTTTTCATTACATGTTTGAATGTTTAGAACTCTCTGTTAGTCTTCTATTTAGTTCAAGTGGTTGTATGTTGGTTCTTTGGCGTCAATGTCAATAACAAAATTCAACAAAACAACCCCCTAAATATGGCTTTGTTTTTCTCTTTTTAAACATATCTGATTCTCAACCCAAACCAAGATCCAATTTTTCTTTCTCATGTGGAAGACAAGTATAAGTGACTGACCACCATTAAAATTACTTCACTCACTAGACCCCACTAACCTTTTGCTAACCTATCTCTTTGCTTAGCCTCTTAAATCCTTGCACTTCTCTGTTACCAATTGTCTCTTCCTTGATATAAACTTCTTCCCCTTTATCAACTTCCTGCTATACTCTCATTCCTTCCTATTTTTAAAAAGTAACCCAAGTGATTTTTGAAATTAGGTAAATTTGAGAAAATCTGTGCAGAGACTCTTCAGGGACCACCTTGAGATTGCAGGAGAAAAGCAGGCTAAGCCATATTCCTTTCACCTGCTTCACTCAGACTAGGTCTGTGTTTACTTTTTAGCATTTTTTAAAATAAGAGCCCTTACATAACTTTTCATCTGAAGCAAAGATCCTATTGCTCAAGACACACTGAAAATTACAGTCATGGATCCATTACCACTCTTGACTTTCCTAGTCTCCCTATCCATTCCTATTTCAACAATATACTCACAACCATTCTAGAATCCCTCAGCCACTTGATAATCAAGAATTTAACATTAGTGAGGGTCTGAAGTGAAAAGCTCTGTTTTACATGTTAAATACACAGCATTGAACAAAACAGATTCCTTGTCTTTATCTTACTTTCCAGTGGGTATATAAATAAAATAAACAAGGACAATTTTTTAAATATGAAAATGAGTAGTGTTAGGAAGAAAAATAAAGCATAAAATGGGAAATAGGAAATTCCAAAGAAAGTGCATGTGTGTGTGTGTGTGTGGTGTATGCATGTTTGTGTATACATGTACAATTTTAAATAGGGAAGAAGGAAAGGCTCATGAGATGATAAACTCCACTAAGTGAAGACCTAAAGGAGGCAAGAGAATGAGGAATGTGGATATCTTTAAGAAAATATATCCAGGCATAGAAAAACCACAGTAATGTTTAATTAGCAATAGTAGCATGAATGGATAAAAAATGTAGGAACTCCTTCATCAAGGTAATTTTCTGTTTCTTGCAGCTACCCTTTCCCTTGCTGTTATTACAGTGGATGCCATTTGCTTTAACTAGAATCACCACTTAGACTCTGGCATTCAATCCATCAAGAACATTCATTACTGACATTATTTCAGGTTTCTCTCTACAGAGGGAGAAACTAACAGCCAAAGAGGTCATGTGACTTGTCTGAAGTCACAGTGCTAAATAGGAGTAAGCTAGAACTAGAGGTCAGTATTTTAAATTCCAGTCTCAAGCTCCTTTAATTGAAAAGATCTTCAATATATGGGCCAGAAATCTAATTACATTTCATATATAAATGTCTTCTTAGTGAATATATACTCATATAATAACAATGTAGGCAATTTCCTTAATAATAAATTTTCTCTCTTTGAACATCACTTGTGATTTCCCATATGGCAGTTCTCATTTCCACATGTCCCAGTAGGAGAAAGAGGAAGAAATAAAGGGAGAGAAAGGAAGTGTATTGAGAAAGGGGGAAAAAAATGACTGAAAAGTAACATGTTGTGATCCAATCCACTCTCCACCCCAAATCTTCCTAAACTCTAGTTCTTCCCAACACATTGCAACAATACTTTCAATTTCCCACCAATTCTGAAATGGAGATGTATATATCTCCATTTCAAAATTTTAATATATATATAAATTAAAATTTTTCCTTAATACCGTTTGCAGCAACATGGATGGACCTAGAGATTACCATACTAAGTAAGTCCAAAAGAGAAAGAAAAATATATTATGTCACTTATATGTGGAATTTAAAATAAGTATGATAGAAATGACCTTATTTACAAAATAGAAATAGACTTACAGACATAGAAAACAAACTTTTCTATGGTATGGGGGGTTACTAAAGGGGAAAAGGGGATGGGAAAAAATAAATTAGGAGTCTGGGATTAGCAGATATAAACTACTATATATGAAATAAATAAACAACAAAGTCCTACTGTACAGCACAGGAAACTACAATCAATATCCTATAATAAATCATAATGGAAAAGAATATGAGAAAAAGTAAATATATCACCAAATTACTTTGCTGTAAACCAAAAACCAACACGCATTATAAATCAATTATATTTCAGTGAAAAAAAATAATTTAGTTTTCTTATCCCCTATGACTCTATTAACAAATGAAGGAATCACCCATAACCATCATCAATTAATGGAATGCCAATCCTGTGACTGTGTCATACCCTATGATAGTCTGACGCTTACTATGATAATAGGATATCTCCTCAAACTTCAGATTCACATTCCACCTGCTCATTCTATCCAGTGCCCTTTAGAGACACTGCTTTCCCTTCCTGTTTTATTTGGTAACGTGATCTCCATTTCCTCTACCATTTAATCTTCCCTGAGAAGCACTGCTGTTTCTGACATCTGTTCCCTTCCCATCTGCCTCTGTGAACTCTGATAAAGACCAAGTTTTCGAGAAATGTAAAGCTCATCTGTCAACTTACATTCCCTGCCACCTGTCAGAGGCCTCACTGCCATTCCTATGTGCACTCTTAACTCTAGATGGACTTGAAGCATTTTTTGTTGAGCTCTCTTTGGAGAGTGGTCCTCATTTTCCATTTTTTAAATTCAGTCTTTGTGTATTGTATTTACTGACAATGTATCCGATCACTCCCCATTGTAATCATTTTGCATACAACTCCTTTGCCATCATTTCTGCTGTATCAAAGTCCTGATATTTCAAGAATTTTCTATTTAGTTCTAAAACTCTAAGGCTCAACTTGAGGATTTAACCTATAATCTGGGTGTTTGAAGAGATATCACAGCTGCTACAGCTACCAATATGGGTACGGAAGCAACTCTTTCTCATCAGTGACCTCATCTTATTTGTTCACACCCTTAAAATATTTAAGCTGGATTAGTGCAATGAATTCCAGGTTTAGGGCTACCCTTAAAGACCACCTGTGAGATTTAGTTAGCTCGCCTACTTTAAGATCCTGGTCAGATGAGCCATGTTTCACTTACATCATCCATTTAATTTGAAATCTAGAAAAAGTTGACTTTATACTGAGTTTCTTGAAAATTTTCCTTGCTTATATCTTAGGGTTTTTCTATTTTGAGAGTAAAATTAGGACATAGATTTCCTACATAAAATACACCTTTCTCTCCTCGACTTTTACTCCCCCCACCTCTGCCCAGGAAAACAAAAATAACAACAAACTATCTGAACCAGTTTCCTCTTTGCTAGGGAATAGAGATCTAAATTAAGGGCAGGGTGGTCTATCCTGGCTACAGGGAAGCATGGAAAAGTGCTCTCCATTGTAAATTTTTCCACATCGTCTCCCCCATCTCCATCTCCCTCTTACCTCTCTTCCATTGAGAACTTTGGGTTCTAACAAGTCTTCACTGTGATAACTCTCTGTCTGATTTCCCTCTTCCCTTACTCACAGTTCACCAGGCCCATTACCTTCATATACACATAGATGCACACAGTCGTTTACATCTACTTACAATCTCTCATATTTCTAGAAACTGTAGTCACTCTCTTCTCTGTACATTATCACTTCGTTTTTTTTGTATTATGTTTCATTGTTTATATTCTATTTTGCATATGAGAATTCTTGAAGGATTTAATTTTTACATTTTGAGATACAGTGCCTAACAAGTTGTACAAACTCAAAGCAAGCTTGTTGAAATGATTAACTTGCTAAAACCTAAATAATGTATGCATGTGCTAACAGTTCAAAGAATACTAAAGAGCATGTGATGAGAAGCAAGTCTCCCATTCCAACCCCCTCCACTTCAAAGGGAAATTTATTTGAATTTCCATCTAAATCATCTGGTTCATAACCCTACATAATATGCATGCTTTTTGCTTCTTGATTTAACCATTTTACACATGAGCTACTGACTCCGCTTGTTAGAGAGGAGCTTTTAGCTCAGGCACATTTCTCCTTTCGGTTGATAATTCCCCCATGGTTGATAATTATACAAAAGTTTATAATTCCTTACCTGAAGTTCTTGGAACCACATGTTTCAGAATTCAGATTTTTTTCAAAACTTACAAAGGTGATATTGTGTATATATCATATGTTGTAAAACCCACACACAAGTATTTCCACAGTAAAGTATATGAACAGTCATAAGAAGTGGGATATATAAAGATTATAAATAACTTCACGTTAGGTGCAAATCAGGTTTTCTCAACAAAAATATGCCAAAATTTATCTTCTTTAGCTTGTTACAATGAACCCACATATTATACCAATTGCTCAGTTCTCCTTACTTTTACTCAGATTAATTTTAGTCTTCCTAGAGTAACAAGATGCATAGTTCTCTAACATTAAAAATAACTCATCATATACTTAATACAAACCCAAACCATCCAATTAACTACTTTTGATCAGTCTCTCCATTTATCTGATTGAGCTACACAGCTATTTTCTTATTAATTGCTTTTCTTAATAGTCTGATTTAATATGCTACTACCTCCTTTTACTCTCCTACCTGATTGCTCACTAAAGTATCTCTCTGTAATGGTATGCCACGGTGACTATGTCTCTAAAAAGAAAAAAATTTTTACAAGTTAAAGGATACCTCTGATGTCTCAAACATACAGGAATCATTTCAGACGACCAGATGTTATCATTATAGTCCATAATCTGTCCATAATAAAAATACTCTAGAAATTTTCCCTACTTGATTGTCAAAAATATTCTGAAACAAAATATTATCACTATTATACTAGCTTATAATAATTCAGGAAACACACAGTTGTTGACCATTCTAGTTTAAAACATGATTTAAAAAAATGAAGACATAAAGTCTGTGTATGTTTCCAAATGTGATTCCCCCACTACCACCTCATACATTTCTTTGAAAAGTTTTGTCTCTTTCAGTCTTTTTCCCAAGGAGAAGTCAAGTACAGAATAAAGTTTAGTTGATAGGTTGTAGGGAAAAAAATTTGGGGGAAATAGAACACTGCCTGGCATATAGTATATTCTAAAATAAGAGTTGAATTTTCAGAAACAAAGTCAGGAGAAGAAGAAGAATGAATGAATGTAAACAAAATAAACAAGTGGTGTAATAAGAGGCAGCAAGAAGGAGGAAAAAGTGTGAAGTCAAAATTCAACCAGGCAACACACCTCTAATGGAAAAGAGGCCTCCGGCACATTTAACGCTTTGTCCTGTTGAATCTTCACTCACTTCTACACCAAACAGCATAGTTGGTTGTCAGGTCCTAATTACACCTAACACATGGCTTCCTAACCACCATATTGACTTTGGACTTCTGAAAATAGCACCTATGCACTGCAGTTCCTATAAGAAAGGGTTGTAGCAGCCAACCAGACGTTACAAGGATAGATGCAAGAAGACAAAGTCAGAACATCTGTAAGCATCACTGCATGGGTGGCACTGCTTGTAGGCTGTAATTCTAATTAGAACATTTTTTTTTCTAGGAAAGACTCTATTTCCATTGGAACAAATAATCACAGGTGTGTCACTTCAGTTAATAAAGTGATATTCTTGTGAAGCTTGGAAAGCATTTAGTGAAAAATTAAACAAATTTGGCTTTGGAATATGGAATGAAGCAGGGCAAAGACTAATAGAGTTTCGTCAAGAAAATGCACTGGTCATAAAAAACAACCTCTTCCAACAACACAAGAGAAGACTCTACACATGGACATCACCAGATGGTCAACACCGAAATCAGATTGATTATATTCTTTGCAGCCAAAGATGGAGAAGCTCTATACAGTCAGCAAAAACAAGACCAGGAGCTGACTGTGGCTCAGATCATGAACTCCTTATTGCCAAATTCAGACTTAAATTGAAGAAAGTAGGGAAAACCACTAGACCATTCAGGTATGACCTAAATCAAATCCCTTATGATTATACAGTGGAAGTGAGAAATAGATTTAAGGGACTAGATCTGATACACAGATTGCCTGATGAACTATGGAATGAGGTTCGTGACATTGTACAGGAGACAGGGATTAAGACCATACCCATGGAAAAGAAATGCAAAAAAGTAAAATGGCTGTCTGGGGAGGCCTTACAAATAACTGTGAAAAGAAGAGAAGCAAAAGCAAAGGCGAAAAGGAAAGATATAAACATCTGAATGCAGAGTTCCAAGGAATAGCAAGAAGACATAAGAAAGCCTTCTTCAGTGATTAATGCAAAGAAATAGAGGAAAACAACAGAATGGGAAAGACTAGAGATCTCTTCAAGAAAATCAGAGATACCAAGGGAACATTTCATGCAAAGATGGGCTCTATAAAGGACAGAAATGGTATGGACCTAACAGAAGCAGAAGATATTAAGAAGAGGTGGCAAGAATACACAGAAGAAGTGTACAAAAAAGATCTTCACGACCCAGATAATCACGATGGTGTGATCACTGAACTAGAGCCAGATATTCTGGAATGTGAAGTCAAGTGGGCCTTAGAAAGCATCACTACGAACAAAGCTAGTGGAGGAGATGGAATTCCAGTGGAGCTATTTCAAATCCTGAAAGATGATGCTGTGAAAGTGCTGCACTCAATATGCCAGCAAATTTGGAAAACTCAGCAGTGGCCACAGGACTGAAAAAGGTCAGTTTTCATTCCTATCCCTAAGAAAGGTAATGCCAAAGAATGCTCAAACTACTGCACAATTGCACTCATCTCACACTCTAGTAAAGTAATGCTCAAAATTCTCCAAGCCAGGCTTTAGCAATATGTGAACCGTGAACTTCCTGATGTTCAAGCTGGTTTTAGAAAAGGCAGAGGAACCAGAGATTGCCAATAATTAAATTGCCAACATCCGCTGGATCATGGAAAAAGCAAGAGAGTTCCAGAAAAACATCTATTTCTGCTTTATTGACTATGCCAAAGTCTTTGACTGTGTGGATCACAATAAACTGTGGAAAATTCTGAAAGATATGGGTATACCAGACCACCTGATTTGCCTCTTGAGAAATCTGTATGCAGGTCAGGAAGCAACAGTTAGAACTGGACATGGAACAACAGACTGGTTCCAAATAGGAAAAGGAGAACGTCAAGGCTGTATATCGTCACCCTGTTTATTTAACTTATATGCAGAGTACATCATGAAAAACGCTGGACTGGAAGAAGCACAAGCTGGAATCAAGATTGCTGGGAGAAATATCAATAACCTCAGATATGCAGATGACATCACCCTTATGGCAGAAAGTGAAGAGGAACTAAAAGACCTCTTGATGAAAGTGAAAGTGGAGAGTGAAAAAGTTGGCTTAAAGCTCAACATTCAGAAAAGGAAGATCATGGCATCCGGTCCCATCAGTTCATGGGAAATAGATGGGGGAACAGTGGAAACAGTGTCAGACTTTATTTTTCTGGGCTCCAAAATCACTGCAGATGGTGACTGCAGCCATGAAATTAAAAGATGCTTACTCCTTGGAAGAAAAGTTGTGACCAACCTAGGTAGCACATTCAAAAGCAGAGACATTACTTTGCCATCAAAGGTTCGTCTAGTCAAGGCTATGGTTTTTCCTGTGGTCACATATGGATGTGAGAGTTAGCCTGTGAAGAAGGCTGAGCGCCGAAGAATTGATGCTTTTGAACTGTGGTGTTGGAGAAGACTCTTGAGAGTCCCTTGGACTGCAAGGAGATCCAACTGGTCCATTCTGAAGGAGATCAGCCCTGGGATTTCTTTGGAGGGAATGATGCTGAAGCTGAAAGTCCAGTACTTTGGCCACCTCATGCAAAGAGTTGACTCATTGGAAAAGACTCTGATGCTGGGAGGGATTGGGGGCAGGAGGAGAAGGGGACGACAGAGGATGAGATGGCTGGATGGCATCACTGACTCGATGGACGTGAGTCTGGGTGAACTCCAGGAGTTGGTGATGGACAGGGAGGCCTGGCGTGCTACAATTCATGGGGTCACAAAGAGTTGGACACGACTGAACGACTGAACTGAACTGAATAGTGAAATGAAATTTTAACGTTAAGAATCCATTTTTAGAGTGATATCTAGGAACATATCTAACTGCAGAGGGAAATATTTAAGTGAAAAACTTAGCTTATCCTGGACTTGAAATCTGAGCATAAACCAAGTTCACAGGAATATTCAACAATTGTTTTGTATGGTTGGAACATGAAATTAAATAAAGAAAAATACACACACACACACAAATGTGTTTTGTGTGTGTATATATATATATATTGTTTCCCTTATTTCTTCTCTAAAGATACTTTGGTGATCACAGAGGTGAAAAGTATGTTACATTTGCCCAAAGTTAAATCACATTTACAAGAAAGAAACATTTGAAAGGAAGCAATAATTTTTCTCTGATTTGGTTTAGAGTATCTATGAATCATTTTAACCTTTCGAATTTGGAGACAAGATAAATTTGTGGCTCCAGATGTAATCTGATGAGTTGATGTCTTTTGTCTGACCATGACTCAAGCATCCATTACCAATGATGCCAGGTTTTTGCCTTGCTTTTTAAAACTAGGGTGGGAAGAAGATTGGGATTTTTCAGGAATAAGCAGATCAATGCCTTGGATAAATACTGCTACATAATCATTGCTACAACAGAACATATCTGAGATAAACACTGATAAGGGCATCAAAGTACATCAAATTTTATCATGCAGTTGACTCTAAAAACTCTAAAAAAACATTTTTAGGGCCAAATTGCATAATATACACATGAATCTTCCCAGGGAATTATGTCTTTGAATGGAGAAGCCATTCTGGAATATAATTTCCCAACATGTTGATACTCAAGAGATTATATTTGGATAAGGTCTAGAATTCTGAATCTTATTTTACAACTAAACGGCTACATTTCTTAATTTTTCTTAGGGCCTCCTATGATTCTTTGATTTCTTTAACACAGAGTTTGCAAAGTATATTTATGCTTGCAACTTTATGTGCTGATCTTGTTCCTTTTTTTTTTTTTTCCTCTATGGTATTAAGTATAAATTACCAATTGAATTATCAGGTATTTTAGGGGAAAAAAGGCTCAAGGTTTTATAACTCTCTGGGATTTATAACAGCCAATGCTTTTCAAAACTAGAATTAAGTCATAGGCATGACAATTCTCACAGTGGTTCTATGGCTAGGTTTCTGATTAGACAGTGACCCAGGCCCTGTGTCACAAAAGGTCATAAGGATTAAGCTCTAGTTTCCATTAAGAAAAGATGACCAACTATCAAGTCCCACTGGTAGATATATACAATTTGAAGGGGGAAATGTTCAATTTTATCCTTCTTAAAGCTCTATTATTTTAGCAATTATTCTATCCTATTTGGTTTTATTTAGTTCATTTTTTGGTGGTGGTTTAGTTGCTAATCATGTATGACTCTTGTGACCCCATGGACTGTAGCCCACCAGGTGGTCAGTCAATGGGATTCTCCAGGCAAGAATTCCCCATTGCACTGGCGGGTGGATTCTTTACCAGTAGCACCACCTGGGAACCCCAGTTCATTTGTCAATCTTCAAATTTTGCTCACTGCCTCATTTTAATATCCTTTGATAAATAGAGTGAACATTTTCCCCAGATATATTTATATATGAAACTCTTACCATCCTCACTAAATGAGCAAACTGATGTTGTCATCTGGGCTTGTATTACATATTACATACTCTATATACTTCTGTGGCAGACAGTATAAGGACTACCTCTGTAAATAAATACTTTGGAAGAACTCTAGAATCCAATATATATATAGGCCATGCCGTGCAACTTGAGGGAATTTAGTTCCCCAACTAGGGATTGAACCTGCACCCTTGGCAGTAAAAAATGCAAAGTCCTAACCACTGGACCACCAGGGAATTCCTTGCTCTGGTAAACTTAAGTGTTCCAAATTTTTAACTTTCAGGTTGCTTCTTAATCTAAAATACACATACGTAATAAAAAATGGAGTCAGAAAATTTTCTATGGCTTCCTCTTTGGGTTCATGTACATTCAGAAATCTTTCTAATTTCCAGTAAGGATGATTTATCTGATGCACATAGACACCTATACATATAGACACGGGGGCAAATGAATAAACCACAGTAACCAAAATTTAAGTTTGTACTTAAAAGAAAAGTTACCAGATGCCAGCATTTCCAGAGAGCGTTGCTATCATTTAACATGTCCTAAAAGCCAGAAGGAAATGGAACCCGCCTCCAGTATTCTTGCCTGGAGGATTCCATGGACAGGGGAGCCTGGCGCTCTGCAGTCCATGGGGTCATGGAGAGTCAGACATGACTTAGTGGCTGAGCACAAAAGCCAACAGGATTCAAGCTGTCACTCAAAACTGGGGTAGAAATGTCCCTGCCTAATCAGCGTGGAAAGAATTTCAGCGAAAAGAGCCTACTCATATCACCAGCACATAGGATCAATTTTAAATGTACTAATTACTTGATATCCACAAAGTAGCTACATTTGAAACAAACATTTGCATATTGTTTATGAAATTGGTATCGATTTCTTAATGGCATTTCATTCCTTTCAACATAAGTGAATCTTTATTAGGTAGGAACTGATTACTCTGGCACTTTATGCCATAGATCTCCTTTCTGCATTTTTATCTATTTGGTCTTTTTTCTGATTAATATGCCTTCCACTGGAAGCTGGAAACAGAAAAGAAGACTAAATGTACTGATTTCAGGTATTCTTTCATTTTCTCTTTTATATTGTGGAATTTCAATAATTAATAAGTTCTAATTTACTCAGCAATTTCTCTGCATCTACACTGTCATGTATTTACTTTAAAATTCACCTTCCAGCATGTCCCTGGCCATTTTTCATATCTGTAGGATATTAACTGTAGTATACAGTAATTAAAATGCTATGAGATTCAATAGTGTCCAGTGCAGCTTTAGTGGTATATTTACCACATTTCGATTATTTGTGTTGTGTGCGTGTGTGTACACATATACGTCTGTATATATATATATATAAACATTTCTTTGTTAATGACAGTAGTAAAGTTACTAGAATACTATTTTAGCTATAACTTATCTAATTCCCATAGTGAGAAGATATGGCAAGCATCAAATAGATTTTTATTTTTAAGTGGCTTTTTTAAAGCACTTACACATTATGAAGGAAAGATCCAGCATCCAAAGAAAGTTTGTACCTGAAAAAATAAATTTGCTTTACAATAATAACACTGGTCATTCCAAACAATGATGACTATATTTGTCGAAATTTTTATTTAAAAATTTTAAAATATGTATGTAATAATTTCCAGTGATATTTAATTTCTTTGATGCCAACATGCTTTCCTTAACAATGAATTTTAGTTGTCCCCAAAATTTTTTTAACTTTTTGTTGAAGTATCCAGAAATGCATAACTCGCAGAATTTTCACAAATTGAATGTTCCCATATAACCAGCACCAAATCAGGAAACAACTTTATCGGCACCTCAAATGCCACTGTTGTAACCTCCTCTAGTAATGCTTTTGAATTCACCATGTCAAAGTGTTTTCTCCAAAAGTAATTTCTGTGGCAGATAAAGAGTGAAGCAAGGCTAGCCTGTCATTTCTAGTTCTGTTGGCCTGAAATACAGTCAGTTCGTGTGCAAGGGGCTTCCTCTAAAAGTTGACACTGCCCTGCCTGGATGACAATGATGATGGATACTGCTGCTGCTCTCTTGTCATTCAGGGGGCAAAGTTGGGTACAGGGGACAGTGTGTGGGAAGAGAAGAATGAATCCTGGACTTGTCAGGCTGCAAACACATTTCTTGAAATTCAGATCTTTCTTCAAGTGGGTATTTGACCTGAGGCAGCTAAGCTAATTAACGTTTCTAGGCCTTAATTTCCTTGATCTATCAAAAGAAAATGCCTGACTATATGATCTTCAAGGTTTGTTCCAAGGCTAAAAAGTTATGATTTCATATGGAAGGATATAGGTAAGGTGTAAAGAAGTAAATTCTTTCCTTTTCAGAACTGATCTAAAGGCCTTCCACTCTTTATCTTTCCTATTTCTGGAATCATGTATTCAGCCTGGTTTAGAATTATTTGCCCTTATGTACTAAAATCAGTCTGTGATGTTAATAAATAAATTCTAAGACAACAAGTTAAATGTGTAATTTTCTGCTGCCTTTTTAGTGTCTCCTGACAATATAAAATAAAATTTGGGCTTGTTAAAGAGCATCTCACACCTCCTCCTATGGTAAACTGTGTCCATAAGAATAAGAATTTCATCACACGTACACATGAAACACTCAGAAAATGTGATGCCATGAATGACCACATGAATTTTGAGTAAAGCCTTGTTCACAGATAGGGAGTAGATTAATCTTTCTGCAAAGCTATTTTGTATCAAATGAAATATCTTCAGTGACTGCACAACAGTAAAAGACATACATCAGCTTCTATTTAAGAACTTCAAAACTTCTGACAACTGGCTCACATGAATCATTGTCAAGAGGAAATCTTCCAGCAGCAGTGACTAGCCCTAGTTTGCTGTCTGGCTAAGCTATGACTGATACCAGAGAAAGAGCAACCTCCCAGTTTCTCACAAGCATGTGGAAATTGCCATGAAAACAAGAATTAGAAATCTCACAATTGATGTGCCTTTTGTCCATTTTTTATTATGATTCCAGTATCTTCCCTGCACTTTCCCTTCTCTTGATTCATCAGACATTGTCTACATGACTGTAGAAGAAGCCTTACGACAGTTCTGCTGCCATTATTTGCATTAGGTGAAGAAAACCCAAATTACTGCTTGTCAGCTACAAATTCACTCTTTTGCTTCACTGCATTGAATAGATAGCATTAAAGAACTTAAACCGTTCAATTCTGATTATGTAAAAGACATAACAATAAGCCTTCCCACTCCCTCCTCCATCCTCATAAATACTATCCTTACGAGACAGACTCACAAAACTCCAGGTTCCATTTTCTTTTCAATTTTCACCTGTTCCTTGAAAAGCCATTTCTTCACATTTATTCTTTGACCTTATTTCTGTATCTGCAGCAGGACAGCTGGACAGAAACTCAAGTTTTAGCAATCAATATACAACTTGGGTTGTGTAGTCTTCACAAATCCTAGAGTTTTTCCTTTTTCCATTCACCTAAACCTATCAATTAAAAAAAATAAATAAAGCATTTACACTGGATACTGTATATCAAACTCAGAGCAGCAGCTTTCTCCAGTCATATTCAGTCCACATGAGATACTTAAGGATGTAATAAAATATTAAAAGGCATACTCTCACTGCTTGCTATTTTAAAAAAGAAAAAAAAATCCTTTCAGACGGTAATCAATTTCATCGTGGCGGAGATTTCTGCAAAATGCATTAAGAAGTTCACGCCTGTGGCAATGGTCACTGCGCATATTTTGGAATGTCTCCCGGACTCTAAGATTTTTTCCAGACATCCAGGAGGGACTTGAGTATGACAGAGATCCTGCTCTGGGTCTTAAAAAATGTAGAAGGAAAACTTTTGAAGGTTCAGTTTCAGCTGGATTTTGTTTCTTAGACAGCCGAGTTGCCTAGGTTATGGAAAATACTAGTAATTATCAAGTGACGATAATCAGAAAAGTTTCTCCCTGTCTTTGTTTTTTTTTTTTTTTGTCTCAAGCCTTACTTACTTAGTCAAGTAGCAGTAATGTTACTTTGCTTCCTAAGTATCTTTATGGGAAGGGTAGAGTCTATCCTACCCCAGATACTGAAATCACCAAAAGGTGTTATGATAATATTTTTTAATTTTCGAAAATAGTAAGATGTAGCTCTGATTACTCAACTGCCCCTTGACTGCAATAGCAATCTTGAATTTGCTCAGGAGTTATGACTTTAGGGAGGACAGATGAAGTCAACTGGATTTAACAAGTGCTCTTTAACCATTTCTTGCTCTGTCTAGTCTAGCTTTAAATTCTTCCCTCACGAGGGTCTTTTGCTATAGCTATGAATGAAACTTGAGTATAGAAACTGACATACTTAATACTGTTAAGAACATACTGATGTATGTTAGAGACTCAGATTTTGCACAGACATATGTTATCCTCTTTCTTCTCTCTCTTAAAGGCATAACTTCTGAAGGGATGAATTTTGCCTCCCGTAAATCAAATTCATCTTACCAATGAAATAAGTAAGTGAAATAAAGTTTTCCAAGTCTTTTTATTTCATGTTATATTGGTTCCCTTTATAGTTTTTCTTATTTGTTCAGAAGTAACTTTATAATTTATTATTCTTATACTGGTTTACTATTCCCTTTTGCTTTAATTCCAGCTTAGTTTCATTCTTTTCTCCAATCCCTACAGCTTCTGGTGTGCAAGCCAGTGTGCTTCTTGGACTCTGTTCTTAACTCCCAATCCTTCCTACAAGGCTTCAAAGTTAGTAGTCCTTTGGGGATGCAAATGTCATTTTCCCTATCCTACTGATTCTCATATTTCTCTGTTCAGAACCTAAGAAGGCAAAGAAAGGCATGCTTGCAAGCTTTTGATTATGTTTATGAAATATTTGAGACTATTTACAGAGAAGTGGTTTAGAAAAAGCACTAATTTAGTAATCTGAAGAACTGCATTATGCTTCAAGCTTTGCCATTTGCCAGTGACCTTGAGGAAATCACTGAACTTCTTTGAGTCTCAATTCTCTCATCTACAAAATGGGAATAATACCCTGCCTGGTCTAATTTACAGCTTTATTACAAGGATCAAATGAGAAAGCCTATATCAAAATACTGCTAAGTTAACATCTGTAAAGAGCTCAGACTGGTCTTTGGTACATGGCAAAGAGTCGGACACAACTGAGCGACTGAACTGAAACATAATATAAGTGTTAGCTATGATAACATTATTATATAATTATTATTAAAACTGCAAAGCATCAAATAAGTAATCACTGACTAGTGCACTTTTGATGATTATATAATACCATATCATAATTAGTAACACTTTAAAAAATAATGTTAGGATTTCCCTGGCGGGAATACCAGTACCCTGGTGGGTATAGTAGATAAGAATCCATCTGCCAGTGTCCTGGCAGGTAGAGTCCACATGCTAGCGAGGAACTAGACCATGCGCCGTAACTACTGAGCACACAAGCTACGACCACTGAAGCCCGTGTGCCTAGAGCCCTTGTGCCACAACAAGAGAAGTCACCGCAACGAGCAGCTTGCCCACTGCAGCGAGGAGGAGCCCCCACTCACTGCAACTAGAGAAAACCTGTGTGCAGTAACAAAGCTCTAGCATAATCAAAAATAAGTAAAAATTTTAAAATAATAATTTTATAAATCTATCTCTTTAAACCCAGACTTCAACAAATACATGTTCTGTTTGAGGTGATGAAAAACAACTTCAGAAATATTAATATTAAGCTGAAAAACTCCCTGGGCTGTTGGAGACGCCTGTGGCCTGAACTGACAAGAGTTTTCTGGAGCTCCAGTTACAGATGGACAAGGACCCAGGCAGGAGCGCTGCAGACTCAGGACTGTTGCTGTAAGGCTTCTAGGAGAGGTGTTGGAGTGCCCTCCCTGTGCTGTGCTCTGCTTAGTAGCTCAGTCATGTCCGACTCTGTGACCCCATGGACTGTAGCCCACCAGGCTCCTCTGTCTATGGGGATTCTCCAGGCAAGAATACTGGAGTGGGTTTCCATGCCCTCCTCCAGGGGATCTACCCAACCCAGGGATTGAGCCCAGGTCTCCTGCAGTACAGGTGGATTCTTTACAGCTGAGCTACCTGGGAAGCCCAGAGTCCTCCCTGCTTCAATGCAAACAGCAACAATCAGCTGGTCTCAGAGACCAAGTGAGTGACTGAACAATAACTGAGTAATATTACTATATGATTCTTTTAAAATTTATTTATTAATTAACTTTGGCTGCACTGGGTCTTCATTGCTGTGTGGGCTTTTCTCTAGTTGTGGAGAGCATGGGGCACACTTCGCTGTGGTGCACAGGCTTCTCATTGTGCTCTCTTGTTGCGGAGCACAGGCTCTAAGGCATGAGGGCTTTAGAGTTGTGGCATGTGGGCTCAGTAGCTGCACCTCCTGGGCTCTAGAGCACAGGCTCAATAGTTGTGGCATTTGGCTCAGTTGCTCTGTGACATGTCAGTCTTCCTGGATCAGGGATCAAATCCATGTCTCCTGCATTGGCAGGCAGATTCTTTACCACCGAGCCACCAGGGAAGCTCCTTCTATATAATTCTTAATGAAAATAAATGTGGGTTTTTATTAAAGGGATATAACTGATAAAGAAGAATATACTTTCTCTGTGTTGCTAAAAAGCCTGAATTCCAATACAAGATTTAAATTTAATGCTGAGATACTGTGATACATCTTTGTAAGTGATATGTTAAGGAATGTGATTTTCTTTATTCTAGAAGCCTTACCCTGAACCTCGAATTTCCGAATAACAAACTAAAACTATTTTAAATACAAGGAGAGGGCATCTACACTGAAACATCTAAGACAACTTTTACAATTTAGTTTTTATTCACAAAACATACTTTAAAAAGTCCCTTAATTCTCAGATTTTAAATTATAGAAAATAAAAGCACTATAATCTGAGAACCAAATCCAGATGCATTTCTCTCATTCCCCTACTATATCGCTTGAGGGCGAGGTCATGTCCTGCTCATCTTTATATCCTGAGCATCCAGCACAGTGCCTGGTACATAGTAGATGCTGAATAAATGTTTCCTGAATAAATGTAAGCAATAGAAGTTTAAGAAAATATTCAAATAAAGACCCATCAAAATGATCTAATACGGGACTAATAGATTCAAAGATAGCTTAAGTTAGGGTTGAGTTACTCAAAATTATTCCTTGACCTGTATCAAGGTTTGGACCAAAGGAAACAAGGAACTCATTCACGCAGTTATTCAATAGAAATGATTCTGGTGTTAGTTAACTACAGCAGTGTCACGATATCCGTACTATAACATGGCCCTGGAACCCTAAGCATTTCATCAGTATTTTCTAATGCTTATGGGAGTGGCACTAAGTATATGTTGGCAAAAATGTTCCTGCTTGCCTCAGAACATGAAAGGCAGGTAATTACTCCCCTTCTGACTTGATGCCAGACTTGAGGAAGAATAATAAAAACCAGTCTGTGTAACAGGGTGAGCAGACTTACTGCTGCTACTGCTGCTAAGTTGCTTCAGTCATGCTTCCGACTCTGTGCGACCCCATAGATGCAGCCCACCAGGCTCCCCCGTCCCTGGGATTCTCCAGGCAAGAACACTGGAGTGGGTTGCCATTTCCTCCTCCAATGCATGAAAGTGAAAAGTGAAAGTGAAGTCGCTTAGTCGTGTCCGACTCTTAGTGATCCCATGGACTGCAGCCCACCAGGCTCCTCCATCCATGGGATTTTCCAGGCAAGAGTACTGGAGTGGGTTGCCATTGCCTGCTCATTAATAAATCCTGAGCATATACCAGTCATTGTAGAGTGGTAAAGGAATAAGACTCAGCCCCTACCAGAAGTACTTCATGGACAAAGGGAAATGGAGTAAGGGCTACCACAGGAACTCAGAAGAAGTGACAGATAAACCTGGGGTGCTTCAGGAGGCTTCACCAATGACATGACTTTTGAACCGTAAAATTTTAGGACAAATCTTCCAAATAAATAATGAGCTTAGGGAAAATCTTGAGTCAATAGCTCTCAAAGTGTGGACCAGAGTTCCCTGGGAGAACAAATCAAGGCTGGTACACCAAACTTCACTAGTTTGGTGAAGTCATATTCTTCAATTTCAGGCACTTACAGTTAAAATAAGAGCCAGATTTACTTAGGAATATCCTTGGCAAAGCAATAAAAATTATTTGTAAAATTCTGACCATTCAGTATGTGGCTTTTTAATGTTCTATGTGATGAAATGGGGAAGGATACATAAAACACTTCTTCATTCGGCAGTTCAGTGGGTGTTTCAAGGAAAAGCACGTGTGTGATGCTGGAGTCGTGCTATTTTCATGGAACACCATTTTTACTTGAAGGAATCACTGATAGACAAACTACAGAAATTCAAGTGAATCACAGGATCTAAGGTTACTGTTCTGTGAAACTTTGATTCAGCTGTATGACATTTCAAGAAAAACAAGTAATAATATTAGTTGCCAATCATAAAATTAGTGCTTTTATGTAAAAATTAAAACTTTAGAAAATCTGTATATGCCACTGTGAGTTTGCTAGCTCCCCAATATTTGAAGACTTATTTGATGCACTCCATGGTGATATTAACCACTGTGATTTTTTGACACTGTATAATAAAGCAGATGAACATTTGAAAGACCTACACATTATTCAAAATCCAATATTTCCCAAATGGCCAGTGTATAATATTAAAAAATTATGCATGAGTAAAAGATTTATTCAAAGTGAAAATGAGAAAGAGCAATACATTTTAATGTCATAGATGATGAAAAGTTAATTGGTATGATTTCAAATCTACATTGCAACCAACCTTAAGAAATTACCACTCACTGAGTTTGAACGTAGTATTAAAGAAGAATATCTACACAATTATGTGAAAAGATTATTAAAATAATCTACTTTTTTTAGAAAGACAATAATCTTTCTTTTCCAACTACTTATCTGTTAGAGTCTGAATTTTCTTCATATCCTCAAACTAAATAACACACAGCAACACAGATTGAATGCAGAAGCAGATATGAGAATCCATCTGTTTTCTATCAAGCCAAACATTAAAGAGATTTTCAATATTGAAAAACAATGTCATTCTTCTAATTGTATCTATTTTGGAAAATAAAGCTTTTTTTTTTAACAAAAATAAATTACTTAGGACAACACATAATGGGTTTAGAGTATTTTAAATAAATTAATTTTTTTTCATTCTTCATTTTAATTTCTAGTGTGTTACATATCAATAGACATAGTCTATAATCCATATAAATGAAGGTTCTTTGGGGATACTTCAGAATTTAAAAGGATACTGAGACTGAAACCTTTTAGAACTGCTACTTAATTTAAAGAAACTAGTTTGTATAATGACAAAGCTAATGCAAAGAAAATTTGGTGAGTTCCTAAGTAGAAACAGGTTTCTCTGAAGAGTTGGATGAAGTTGATAGGAGGAAGGTGAACTGTGCAGATTATAAAAGTAACTATAAACCTTGAAAAAAAGGTTTGAACTTTATTCTCTATACTGATGGCTTTCAAACTTTCATGACTGTAACCAACAATCAGATGGACATTTTACATCTTAAAACAGTAGCCAAACACATGCATGTTTATATAGATAAGTACAACTAGAGCAGAGTTTCAAAGAACAGTATCAATATAAAATATGATGCACTCTGCTATTTTCTTTATGACATTTTTAAAAGTTCAATATAAGTCACTAACATTAATTCATTAGTCATTAACCTCTTGCCACCTCTAATTTGTAAAACACTATTCTTTTTGATGGAGAACCAAGGGCCAACGGAGGTTTTACCCAGGTTAGTAACATGATCACGTTTGTGTTTTAAGAATCACAAAGTGGTGTGGAAGATGGAACATTCAGGAGACTGTTCTGTTTGTCCAGGGGAGTTATGGCAAGAATATGAACTGAGCCACAGGACTAGAAGGAGGGGCAGTATTTGAGATAGAAAGGACTGTTGGGATTTGAAGACAAGTTAGTGTAGATTCTATAGAAGAGAGATAGTTGTGATGACCCTGAGAAAGTTTGTAATTTCAGAGAACTGTGCCGCTGCTAAGGCTATTAAATAAGACAGAACATGCAGGAGCAACAGGTTCACAGGGCATGGAAGTAAAGGTGCAAATAAACAAACTGAGTTTTGGATGGACTGGATTTCAGATGCCTGCAAGTCATTCAAGTAACAATGCCCAAGAAGGGAACAGAAATTTGATTATATTGAAGTGGAAAGAATTCAAGTCTGAAATAATTGGTCTTGGGTCACCATACTGTCATTTTAGGAACACTATATTAGTCCCCTTGGTCTTGTATAAACACCATTAGGTATATTCTTTTTGAGCATAATTAACACACTGTTTGTACAGTTTATACAAAGTAACTATGGTCCTAGAAGACCCAATGTCATTAAAAACAATAAAACAAAAAACATATACCAGTTTCGAGTTTCAAAATAAATCTGCAAAGGCCATTATATTGTGAAGTTTCCTCAACATGGCTCATTTATATAAAAGGGAACACATATGGTCCTTGTCAAAATGTACCATAACACTGGGAGATACTACATAATGCTAAGAAAATCTTTTTCACGACAATAAAACCTCAGTATGCAGAAAGATATAAACACTTTATGGGCCAACTGTAAGACAGTGCTACAACTCTCTTTTTTTTTTTTTTTTTTGTAGAGACCTAAAGAGGAAGAACACAAATATCATAAGAGTGGAGAAATGTTAAATTCATAAGCATTCAAAATTTAGGGCACAAACCCTAATTCAATTAGTTTCCTTTTAAATGCCTCATGTCAAGCTTACTTACTATTACTAAATATGTGTTTAATGGCAATAAAATCCTTGGTGCAAGGCACTTGACTTGAAAAGTATCCCAAGATTTTTATGATCATTAAAAATGTGGCACACAGTTTGATCGAGTTTATAGCTATGGAAATTAAGGGTCAAAATGGTTAAGCAGCCTTGCAAACATCATACACTATATCAACAGCCAATGCAGCAATCAAACATATAAAACATTATCCATTATATCACAAAGCTTTGCCAAATATTATATTCTGGTATCAAAATTATTATTTAATAATATGCTGGGACTAAACATTTTTTAAACACACATGGATTATTTTTCTCCTGTAATTGAGATCTAATCTTACTGCATTGTGGTCAGAAAAAACGCTTGGAATGATTTCAATTTTTTGAATTTACCAAGGCTAGATTTACGGCCCAGGATGTGATCTATCCTGGAGAAGGTTCCAAGTGCGCTTGAGAAAAAGGTGAAATTCATTGTTTTGGGGTGAAATGTCCTATAGATATCAATTAGGTCTAACTGGTCTATTGTATTGTTTAAAGTTTGTGTTTCCTTGTTAATTTTCTGTTTACTTGATCTATCCATAGGTGTGAGTGGGGTATTAAAGTCTCCCACTATTATTGTGTTATTGTTAATTTCCCCTTTCATACTTGTTAGCATTTGTCCTACATATTGCAGTGCTCCTATGTTGGGTACATATATATTTATAATTGTTATATCTTCTTCTTGGATTGATCCTTTGATCATTATGTAGTGACCTTCTTTGTCTCTTTTCACAGCTTTTGTTTTAAAGTCTATTTTATCTGATATAAGTATTGCTACTCCTGCTTTCTTTTGGTCTCTATTTGCATGGAAAATACCCAGCAATCCCACTGCTGGGCATACACATCGAGGAAACCAGAATTTCTTGAAAGAGACACGTGTACCCCAATGTTCATCACAGCACTGTTTATAATAGCCAGGACAAGGAAGCAACCTAGACGTCCATCAGCAGACGAATGGATAAGAAAGCTGTGGTACATATACACAATGGAGTATTACTCAGCCATTAAAAAGAATACATTTGAATCAGTTCTAATGAGGTGGATGAAACTGGAGCCTATTATACAGAGTGAAGTAAGCCAGAAAGAAAAACACCAATACAGTATACTAACGAATATATATGGAATTTAGAAAGATGGTAACAGTAACCCTGTATACGAGACAGCAAAAAAGACACTGATGTATAGAACAGTCTTTTGGACTCTGTGGGAGAGGGAGAGGGTGGGTTGATTTGGGAGAATGGCATTGAAACATGTATAATATCATATATGAAACGAGTCGCCAGTCCAGGTTCGATGCACGATATTGGATGCTTGGGGCTGGTGCACTGGGATGACCCAGACGGATGGTACAGGGAGGGAGGAGGGAGGAGGGTTCAGGATGGGGAACACAGGTATACCTGTGGTGGATTCATGTTGATGTATGGCAAAACCAATACAATATTGTAAAGTTAAAAGATAAAATAAAAAAAAGAGAAATAAAGTGCAAAAAATAAAAATAAAAACCTGTTATACAAAAGCAAACTTTTGTTATACAAAAGCAAAAACCTGTTATACAAAAGGCTATAAAGAACTACATATAAATATTAGGATAAATTCTATGAGAAATTACACAAGAGTCAACTTCACCAGGAAATCTGGTTGTTTACCATAATCATCACCAAGTCTCAAAAATAGTCATATAGTGTTAAACACATGCAAAATGTCTGGGATCAGATATCATATAAACAACTTGCTGCTACTGCTAAAACGTTGTTCCCTAATAACCTGCTTGGGCAGTTCAGTGACCAAAAACCACTCCATGACCTGGACTTGTCAGCACTATGTTTATGCTTTGGTTTCTCTGACCAAAAGAGCCTGAACACATGAATGAAATGCAACACTGAGTCTCCACGGATGTAGCACTTGAGGGTTTGCAACCAATCTAAACATGGGGGCCTGGAGAAGGCAGCCTGTGGCTCACCCTTTGGGGAACACAAGGTACCTAAGTTACACAATAGCAGTTAGCAGATCAGAGCAGAGATTAAAGCGACTCTCCAGCTCATTTTTTGTCCCAAACATAATATTTAATCATAGCCAAAGACTAAGCAGAAGTTTAAATTATAAGTCTAACTTCCTGTTTTGTAATTTTTAATCATCAGTTCTCCTCAGTGGGGCTCAGGTTATATGGTTATTGTGTCTATTCAGATGTGTTGTGTTTTATGCAACAGATAATTTCTAGAAATAGGGAAAGGGGTGAATCACATTGTTATAATTCTATTAATACTTCCTCCAAAGACAAATGCCATCATTTTAGATTAAACTCCTTTAAATTTAGATTTCTCTGACTCACTATTAGTCAGCCCTTTCTCAAACAGTAAATTGGCTATAGTTTAACATTAAAATTTACCACAGAACCAAATCAGTAAAAAGGACCTGATAGTCTTTTGTAAAGTGAAAATGTTTATAACATTTCTATAACAATTTTCTGTTCTTCTTCTTACAATTAGATGTTCTTGTATGTATTTCTTATATCCATTTAATATCTTGGAGAATTTCAGGTAATCTCATTCAACCATAAGTGAAATGGTCCAGTCACTATACCAAGTCTTAGAGATGCAAAATTCAAAAACATGGTCTATATTTTCAAGAACCCTGCACTTTAGCAGAAGAAAACACATATAAAAACTAATACAGTATAAAATATACCATATTAAAAAGTAGATACATGGTTTTTAAATAGAATATTTGAGTGATTAGAGAATTCCTTGAAAGATAAAGCCTATCAAAACTTATACAAAGATAATTAGACAATCTATATAATCTATATCTGTGAAATACATTCAATCAGTAATTAACATCTTCCTCCAAAAATTAAAGCATTAGGCAAAGATGGTTTTTCTGGTGAATTCTACCAAACATTTAAGGAATAAATGATATCTGTTCCCTTTAATCTTTTGCTAAACATAGAGAGAGGGAACACTTCCTAACTTATTCTATGAGGACAGCATTACTCTAAAATCAAAACCAAATAAAGCCACTATAAGAAAGGAAAGCTAAAGTCTAATATCACTCACTAACATGAATACAAATACCCTCCACACAATATTAGCAAATCAAATCCAACCATGTTTAAAAAGAATTATGCACCATGACAAACTGGGATTTATTCCAGGTATGCAAGTGTGGTTCAACATTCAAAAATCAACTAATATAATCCCTTGCATCAATAGGTTAAAGAAAAAAATTATCCTATTATCATATCAATAAATGCAGAAAAAAGCATTTGACAAAATCTAATACTCATTTATGATCAAAACTCTCAGCAAATTAGGAATAGGGGGGACTTCTTCAACTTGACAAGAAATATCTACAAAAACACAGAGCTACCATCATACTTAGTGCTGAGAAACTAGGTGCCTCCTGCTGGAGGAGGAGATCCTGGACCAGACAAAAATATTCTCTTCCATACATTGCCTATTCTATATCATGCTGGAATTCCTAGGTAATGCAATAAGACAAGAAAAGGGAATAGAAAATATATTTATTGTAAAGAAAGAAATAAAACTATCTTTGTTTGCAGGTAACATGATTGTCTATGTAGAAAATCCCAACGAACTGACCAAAAAAACTCCTGGAACTGATGAGTGATAAGAGCAAGGTTGCAAGATATAAGATTAATATGAAAAAGTCAACTGCCTTCCCACACACCAGGAATGAATAATTGGAATTTGAAATTAAAATCACATTATTTACATTAACACCAGGGAAGCCTGGTGTGCTGCAGGGCATGGGGTCACAGAGAATCAGACAAGATTTAGCAACTGAACTATGACAACATTAATACCAAGAAAAGAAAGAAAGACTCAGGCATAAGTTTAACAAAATATGTACAAGATCTATATAAGAAGAAAGCTATGGAGAACGAAATGGCAACCCACTCCAGTATTCTTGCCTGAAGAATTCCATGGACAGAGGAGTCAGGTGGGCTACAGTCCATGGGGTTGCAAGAGTCGGGCATGACTAAGCAACTGAACACACACAGAGATGAAACTATGATGGATAAATTTAATAACATATAAATAAAGGGAAAGATGTTCCATGTTCATAGACAGGACAACAAAATTATTAAAGTGTCAGTTCCTCCCAATTTGATCTATATGCTTAATGCAATTCCAGTCAAAATCTCACCAAGTTATTATGTGGATATTGACTAATTCTAAAATCTGTGTAGAAAAGCAAAAAACCCAGAATAGAAGAACAAAGTCAGAGAGCTAACACTACTTGACTTTAAGACTTACCATAATGCTATGGTAATCAAGAGTGCGGTATTAGTAAAAGAATAGAAAAACATATCAGTGGAACAGATAGAAAGCCCAGAACTCACACAAATACATTTATCTGACCTTTGACAAAAGAGCAAAGGCAATTCAACAGGGGATTGATGATCTTTTTAACAAATGGTGCTGAAATGATTAAACATACACATGGAGGAAAAAAAAAACTAATCTATACACTAATCTTACATTTTTCACAAAAATTAACTCAAAATAGATCACAGAATTAAATGAAAGACACAAAAGTATAAAACATTCAGAAAATAACTTAGGAAAAAATCTAGGCGACTCTGGATTGAGTTATAAGTTTTTGGATACAACACCCAGAACACAATCTATGAAAGAAAAAGATGCTAAATGGGACTTCATAAAATTAAAAAATTGTTTTCTATGTGAAAGACACTGTTAAGGGAAGGTCAAGGCACAGACTGTGAGAAAATATTTGCAAAACAACAAATCTGATAAAGGACTGGTATCCAAAATATATAAATAATTCTTAAAACTTAATAAGAAAACAAATAGCTCAATTTAAATATAGGTGAAACATTTTGAGAATAGGCTTCAAAAGCGAATTTTCCATATCAACTGATATAGAGGCAGAAACCAAAATAGAATTATTGGCAACTTTAGTTTTGGGAGAATTTGGGGTTGACCTGGCTTAAGTAGCAACAATTAAGAAAATAAAATTAGTGCAATCAAGAAAATAAAATGATTCAGGCACAGCAATTGCAGAAGTTAAATAAATAATACATATAAATAAAAGTAGGTGAAAGATCTGAATAGTCTCACCAAAGAAGATAAAACAGATGGCAAATAGGCATATGAAAAGAGCTCAACATCATATGTTATTAGGAAACTGCATGTTAAGACAATGAGATACTACTACACACCTTTTGGAATGGTTAAAATCCATCCCCCTACCAAAAAAACAAACAAACAAACAAACAACGGACCATATCAAACAGTGGTGAGGATGTGAAGCAACAGGAACTCACATTCATTGCTGGTGAGAATGCAAAATGGTACAGACACTTTGGAGGACAGTTTGGCAATTTCTTATAAAAGTAAACATACTCTTACCATATGATCTAGCGATCTTGCTCTCTGACATGTACTCAAATGAGCTGACTTCCTGGGTGGCCCAGAAGTCAGAACTACCCTGGTGGCTCAGATAGTAAAGCATCTGCCTACAATGCGGGAGACCTGAGTTCAATCCCTGGGTTGGAAAAATTTCCTGGAGAAGGAAATGGCAATCCACTCCAGTATTTCTTGCCTGGAAAATCCCATGGACGGAGGAGACTGGTAGGCTACAGTCCATGGGGTTGCAAAGAGTCGGCCATGACTGAGCGACTTCACTTTCACTTTCAAATGAGCTGAAAACTTACGTTCACACTAACACCTGCATATAAATGTTTATAGAAACATTTTTCAAAATTGAAAAAATTAGGAAACATCCAAGATGTTCCTTTATAGGTGAATATGTAAACAAAATGTGTCATCTCCACACTATGGAATGTTATTCAGAGATAAAAAGATACAAGGTATTAATGAAGCCATAGGGAAGCCTAGCATGCTGCAGACCATGGGGTGGCAAAGAGTCAGACACGAACAATCTTCCCAACCCGGGGACTGAACCCGGCTCTCCCACATTGTAGGCTTTATCACTTTACCGTCTAAGCCACCAGGGAAGTCTCAACTGAACAACAACAAGCCACAAAAAGACATGGTGGAAACTTAACTGCATATTGTTAAGTGAAAGAAGCATGTCTGAAAAGGCTACAGACCATATGATTTAATGTGAAATTCTGAAAAGGAAAACTATAAAGACAGAAGAAAGATCAGCAGTTGCCAGGGGCTTGGAGGAGGGAAGTGGGGGAAAGATAAAATGGTGAAACACAGGGGATTTTTATAACACTGGGACTGTAAGGGTGGATGCATGATATTATCCATTTGTCAAAACCCATAGAATGTACAACACAGGAGTGAACCATAATGTAAACTATAAGCATTAGTTAATAATAATAGTTAACAATACAGCTGATAATCAACCAATATTAGTTCAATTGTAACAAATGTTCCACACTAATGAAAGATGTTAAAAATATGGAAAACTCTGAGTGAGGAAAATGGATATATGGGAACTCTGTGCTCTCTGCTCAGTTTTTCTGTAGACTTCAAACTATTCTAATGTATTCTAAACTATTTTTTAATGTAATTTTATGGTTCAAAAGTAGAATATTTAACAGCCTGATTAATTTTAGGAAGAGTAAGGAAAGAACTCCAGAACACAAGGACAGTAACAGAGATTGTGAATAGGATCTTGATGGGTTAATCAGAATATGCTGTTCATTTGGTAAAGGATGTTCCAGGCCAAAAGAATGAGAACTAGAACAAAATGCTAGAGATGAGTAAATATTTATATATATACAAAAAATTAGGAAAATAATTATACTGCAGAAGTATCTAGAGGCATAATGACAAGCACACTCACTTTTGAGATTAGAATTCTGTTTCTGCTGGTAGGAGGTAACACAAGGCTTCTGGTACCAGGCTCCTGGGATTTTAAATTCCACCCAACATTTACTAGCTGAGTGATTGCAGGCAAGTCACTTAGCCTCTTTGTCTCTTTTTCCTCATCTATGAAGTGAAGATACTAGTTTGTGCCTCAAAAATGTGATTGTTAATTTACATAAAGCCCATAGACCAGTGCTTGGCATGTGGTAAGTGCTATAAAGGTATGAGCTGTTAGCATTCAAAATTACTAGTACTAATTACTAGGTATGTCTTTAAGCAATTCCTTTCACCTTTTGGAGCCTCAATTTACATAACTGTAACCTAGGATGATAAACCATCTCACTTGAGGTGTAAATTGCCCCAAACAATATCAACTTATTCAATAAGCTAATACTGTACTAAGAGGGACAAACTGATGTATTTTAGAAGTGTATAAACACAGAAGGTAAAGCAAAAATATTTGGAGAAATAAAATGAATTTGTATACCTAATCATATATATATTTTATGATATCTGAATAAAGTTCAAGGTAATTTAAAGCAAGAGTACTTCCCCCACACCTACAAAGAAACAGAGACAGAAGGATAAGAATCATAGCTGTTACAAGGAAATGGAAAAAGTGAAGAGCAACAGAATACCAAAAGAAATATTTAGTATGAGTTTTCTTCTCTGGAAAGAAGAGAAAAAAATAGGGAACAACAGAAAGTAGTCTTCTGAAATTTCTGATAAAAAGACGCAAACTGTCTTCGAGGGCCAAGAATATGGAAGAGAACCTTGAAGCTAAGCCAAGTAATCTGACATGCATGCATTTATAGTCATTTATTAAGACTGTGAGTACTGAGCCAAACATTGTGGGACAAACCAAAAGAATAAAGCTATTATCTGTTCTCAGGAATTATAGTCTCATTGGAGATATCAAATATATACTCAGGGAAAAAAAATTTGGAAGAGTAAAGGATGAACCATGCCTGGAAATGACAGCGGTTACTGCAGGGGAGGGAAAAAGAAGGATTTCCAAGGGTGATGTAGGAGATTTTCATGGTAACTGTAATTATCACTTGTAAGGATCTGATGCAATATGTCATAAGGCTAAGATTTTATTAAAACAGGTAGCACTTCTACTCTCCATTCTAAATATGTGTATGAGTGAGTGAGTGAAAGTCACTCAGTCGTGTCTGACTCTTTGCAACTCCGTGGACTATATAGTCCATGGGATTCTCTAAGTCAGAATATTGGAGTGGAGAGCTGTTCCATTCTCTAAGGAATCTTCCCAACCCAAGGACTGAACCCAGGTCTCCCGCATGGCAGGCAGATTCTTTACAATCTGAGCCACCAGGGAAGTAATATGTGTGTGGGTATGTATGTGTGTGTGTGCTTAGTAAAATTATACACAGTAAAATTACTTTAAAAATAAGTAAAGAGAGAATAAAGAACATCACATGGCTGGTACTGAGTGAATGGTACTAGAAATCACTGGGAGAGTCGTCACTCTGGGCTGCTGGTGAGGGAAAGCAGGTAAGAGAAGAGACTTGAGCAGGTCAGAAGAACAGTAGGATTCTGATGCAAAGAAAGGAGGACGAAAAGAAGACCTGCTCAAAGCTAAGACTAGACCTCAGAAAATATAATGACATAAAACTGCTAGGTCCCTCTGGGGAGGTCTTCTGATACTTCAGTGGAGAGGCAGAAATGGAAAGAATTTGAGAATAGATTACAATGCACAGATCTTTGCTCTCTCCATGAAGGTAACTTAAAAAAAAATCACTATCTATTTACTTTTCGCTGCACTGTCTTCATTGCTGCGTCAGCTTTCTCTAATTGTGGTGAGCAGGGGCTACTCTCTAGTTGCAGATGGCTTCTCTTGTTGTGAAGCATGGGCTCTAAAGCACGAGCTCAGCAGTTGTGGCACATGGCGGAATTAATTCCCTGAGCATGTGGGATCTTTCTGGAGCAGGGATCAAACCTGTGTCCCCTGCACTGGCAGGTGGATACTCTTACCACTGGACCACCAGGGAAGTCCTAGTCCACAGACTTCGTTGTTTTTGTTAGTCCCTAAGTTGTGACACTCTTTGCAATTCCATGGTGCAGCATGCCAGGCTCTTCTGTCCTTCACTGTTTCCCAGAGATGGGTCAAATTCATGTCCACTGAGTCGGTGCTGCTATCTAATCATCTCATCCTCTGCCACCCCCATCTCCATTTGCCCTCAATCTTTCCCAGCATCAGGGTTTTTTCCAATGAGTCAGCTCTTCGCATCAGGTAGCCGAAGTATTGCAGCTTCCGCGTCAACAACAGTCTTTCCAATGAATATTCAGGGTATCATCTTCAAAAAAAAAAAAAAAGGAGGTATTGCCCCTCCACATTATTCCCCATAAAAACAGAAATAAGCATGCTCCATTTTATCTGCATTTGGTACTACGTTAAGGGAGGTCAAAAGAAAAGAAGCTATATTTCAGCACTTCAAAGTTTAAAAAAAAAAAAAGAAAGAAAGAAAAAAAAAAAAAAAAACCAGACACAACAGCAACATCAGAGTCCACATTCCCAAACCCCTGTTCAGCTCTCTAGGTCACGCTGTCTTTCTGGTTTATATCCACATTTCTTGGAATTTGTAACCGACATTTAAATTAATTCTTATGGACTCTGCACTTTGAGGTAAATTCGGTTGTAAGCAAAAACAACTTCAAAAGTCCTTACTCCCTTTTGGACCCTGAACACCCAAAAGATGTTCTGTCATCCCCCAAACTCTGGAACATCTTCCCAGAAACTTAGTGCAAGTGACATTTTTGCTTATTCCCATTTTCACTGTAGTTGCTGCTGCTGCTAAATCGCTTCAGTCACTGATTAACAAATTAGGTTTCCTTGATTCTTACATCTTTGTTCTTTTACCTTGCAAATGAGTTTTATTAAGCACAGCCAACTATAAAACAGTGTAAAATTCAACAACTATTCATAATAAGACTACTTGGAATTAAAGCACAGTTTTTATTTGAGGATGGGCCAAATTCCTCAGACCCTTCCAAAAAAATGTGACTTCTAAGATATTTCTACAAGTTTATTATGACAGTGGAAATAATCAATCAATGCTTCCACATTATCTTGTTCTTAGTTTCAAAATCAGTTATAAAATCAACTGAGTTAAACTTGATTAAATTATTTAGTAGTCTTTTTTTAATCTACTCTGAAGCAGTGTTTGCAATATGAGAGAACTTTACAAGATGGCTAAACAATTACAATATTCTAGAAGAATGATTCCTAAGAGCACAAACACATTAAAAATCCTCTGTTTAGGCCAGGTTGCTATATTCTGAATTCTGAATACAGTGTGACCTTGCTTCCCTTGGAGACCCTTTGGAATTTGGCTCTCATTTCTGCTTTTCTTCTGCCAAGCATATAGAATGAATTAGGTGAAGGTTTGTTACAAATACACTCCACCCACAATGGTTTCCAATAGAGAGCTGCATGTTTTAAACCAACAGTTTAACTCAAATGTAAAAATGGTTCTGCTTTCAAACTCAAGTTTCCCTTCCCTTTTGAGTCAACCTGCCTTTTTTCTCTTCAGTCCAATTTTACTTCCCAGTGAGGGAATAAAGTTGGAACAAATGTAAACAGGAAACCTAAAGTAAACAGCCTAAATGCCTTTCTGCAGTCTTTTAACTCCAGGTATTCATATACCAAGGGGGCCTTTCAATTTCATTGCTGATGCAAGTAAAGAAGGCATATCAGGAGCTTCCTTTAATATCATTTTAGCTTTGGTTTCCAGAGTCTGTCTGAGTCCTCTGAGGCACAGAGCAGGACCCATTGATAGGCAGGCCCCAGAGGAGCTGCTCCTTATGGACTGGGTAACAAGACTCTCCAGCCTCCTCTTTCTGCTCTCTTGTTCCCCCTTTTACCACAACTGCTTCTATTCCAGATGTTTATCGTGCTCTTGCTGTTGTAATTTTCATCTGTTGAGAAAAGCATCTCATGAATTAATTTACTAGGAGATGTGGAGCGTCCAAAGGAGAGAACACAGGTTTATGGTCAGACCGACTAAGGGGTCAGCTCTCAGCTCTACAGTTCATTCAAGGAAGACAGTACTCAGGAGGGTAACTCAACCTCCCTGAAACTTGAATTCTACATTTTTAAAATGGGGGAAACACAAGACGGCAAGCAAAATGCACATGCCAAGAGTATGGCCCAGATTCAGGACTCAGTAAATTCTGTGATGTTCTCCTCCTTTTCTACATCCAGGTTTACACCTCCCAGAAGGCTGTGACATATAAAGTAGACAACGTGAAGAGAGCAAGGTTTAACTGGAAACAAAGAATTTCCAAATGAGGGGTTTGGCCCTCAGCATCTAGCCTGGGGAGATGTTCTGGGGTATAGCCATGCTCTCCCCATCATGCTACTTGATACTGTGCTGAGGGTGATATAACAAGGAAGAAGAAACAATTCCCAAAGTTTTCAATTACTAAACAAATTAATTCTAAATTTCTATTTTTCAATGACCAGCTTTCCAATCATGAAAAAAATAAAACAGCTATACCTCTACAGATGGGTTTTATTTTATGCAGTAAGTAGGTTTTAGAAAAACTGTAAAAACTGTTATAAATGTAATAACTTTCATATTTATTTTGTGACCACTTTCTTCATTTAATAATTCAGGCTGCTGCTGCTGCTGCTAAGTCGCTTCAGTCGTGTCCGACTGTGCGACCCCAGAGATGGCAACCCACCAGGTTCCTCCGTCCCTGGGATTCTCCAGGCAAGAACACTGGAGTGGGTTGCCATTTCCTTCTCCAACGCATGAAAGTGAAAAGTGAAAGTGAAGTCGCTCAGTCGTGTCCGACTCCTAGCAACCCCATGGACTGCAACCTACCAGGCTCCTCCATCCACGGGATTTGCCAGGCAAGAGTACTGATGCTAAATTTGGACTGCACATCTAAATCCTGCTTCAGTGTGCTTAGGATCATCTCAGGCATTTTAAACATTTTTAATTTTATTTACTTTTGGCTGAGTTGAGTCTTTCTTGCTGTGCAGACTTTTTCCCAAGTTGCAGTGGGGGCTACTCTCCAGTTGCAATGCACGGGCTTCTCACTGCAGTGACTTCTGTTGTTGCAGACCATAGACTCTAGGGCGCTCAGGCTTCAGTAACTATGGCATGTGAGCTGAGTAGTTGTGACTCACAGGCTCTAGAACATAGGCTCAGCAGTTGTGGCAGATGGGCTTTGTTGACCCGTGGCATCTTCCCAGACTAGGGATCAAACCTGTGTCTCCAGCATTAGCAGGCAGATTCTTTATCACTGAGCCACCAGGAAAGCCCAGCTTAAGCATTTTTAACATCCTTTAATAATGGAAGGATTTTAAAAGATTTCACAGAATTGTATATGTTCACCCAGCTCACTTTATACATAATCTATACTGGAAGACAATGATTCTTTCAACATATTCTTTATACCTATTTCTATATCCATATTAGATTACAACATCTCCCCCTGCATTCTCCTTTTTTCCTTTGCAGGCATCCTGAAAGCCAGAGCAACAGTCACCAAGAAAGATGTTTTCCTTCTCACAAAACAGAACCTTATGGATAAAAGGTTCATACATACATGGATACACATACACATTCACTCACAGATGCACATAGAAAAGAATAAATAGCAAGAAATACTTAACACAAGGCAGCAAATTTTCTGGTTTGGTGGTAGATTCCACTCTAAATATATAATGACACTCCTGTCTAAGTCAGCTGCTGCTGCTAAGTCACTTCAGTCGTGTCTGACTCTGTGGGACCCCATAGACGGCAGCCCACCAGGCTCCCCAATCCCTGGGATTCTCCAGGCAAGAACACTGGAGTGGGTTGCCATTTCCTTCTCCTGGCCTGAACTGTGAATGCCCCTTTCAGCTGATAAGTTGTTGTTTTCGTTTAGTTGCTCAGTAGTGTTTGACTCTTTGTGACCCCATGGACTGCAGCCTGCCAGGTTCCTCTGTCCATGGGATTTCCCAGGCAAGAATCCTGGAGTGGTTTGCCATTTCCTTCTCCAGGGGACCTTTCTGACCCAGGGATTGAACCTATGTCTCCTGCATTGGCAGGCGGACGCTTTACCACTGAGACACCAGGGAGGCCCCATATGAGAACAGGAGAACAGACTTCTCTTAAGTTATGAGAATGTTTCTGTACGAGTGCTTGAAATAAACATTTCTCTGATCTCAAAAGTCATTTTTAAAAATCTCTCTGAGCTACAAAAGGATTACTAGTAATTCATGCTCATCTTTCTTTCTTATGAAGTGATGGTGAGTTTCCTGATGCCAGGGACTGTGGCAAAATTAACTCTGCATTCCTAGCGCATGGCAAAATGCCATTCAAGAGCCTTCTGCACACAGACAGTATGTCTGCCTTCCAGATTCAGCAGTGAACAATAAAGATAAGGCTCCTGATGCCCTGGGTTTAGCACCAGAGAATAAATACACAAATAAACATGTAATTTTATATTGGAATAGTGCTCCAAAGGGGAACAAAGATGCCATCAGAGAGTATGATAAGGGATGTCTAATTTAGACTGGAAGGAGAAGTCAGAGAAAGCTTCTCTGAGAAAGGTCACATTTACGTGGAACCTTAAAGCTTGAAAGGATATAGGCCCTAGAATGAGAAGGAGCACTATTCAAAGAAAAGATGGAAAGGGGGTGGATGTAGCAAAAGTGCAGTCCCTTAATGTGGGGGGAGAGAGGGGTAAGGAAGTGCTCATGAAAGCAAAGAGGTAGGAAGGGACCAGGGTGTGAGGCTCAAATTAAACATTTTCTATGGTCCTAAGGACGACTGGGGCCACTGGAATGTTTCAAGCCAAAAAGTGAAAAGATCTGGGTTTTTGCTTTTAAAAGATTACTCTGCAGTGTGATGAGGTGCAGAGGGAAAGAGTAGAGGGAGACACTGCCAGTGCACCGTGGCCATCTGGATGAGCAATGACCATGGCCTCGGCCAGGCTAGTGGCAATATGGCTAAAAAGAAGGAAGTGGAATCGTGATGTATTTTGAGATAAAATCAGGGCTTAGGGATGAATTACAAAGGATGGAATGAGGGGGAGGATAGAAGATCACTCCTAACTTTTTGGTTTAAACAAAAAACAGATACAGATGGTATTTTCCAGATGAAGACTAGAGAAGGAGCTAATTTAGGTGAAGGTGGCAGGGAAGGGTAGGGAATTTTGCAAGGATGTGACAATAAAAGTAATGACCTTCACAACTTGTGCAGTGAACAGGACAGAGATCCTAATCTCATTATATAGAGAAAATATAGGTGCATAGAAGTCAAGCAACTAATTCAAGGTTAAACCATTACTACACCAAGTGGTACCACTGAGTCAAGAACCCAGATTTCGCTCTTTTTGTGGTTGTTCTTGTTTTGAGCACTAATCTCGTCATTCCTACTACACTGCTCTTGGCTTCTCTAACAAGAAGAATGTTTGAATGTGTTACCAAACAATTGTCAATGATTTTAAGCAACTGATGTGTTTCACCATTCTAGTAATTGAAGATTTTATCATTTGCTGGACCAAGCACAACTCTTACTAAATAAATTCATAATGTTTACTATATTTGAAACCCAGAATCATTGTTTTTTCCTTAAACTGTCACAGAAATAGTTCTAGAGTATTTATTCACCAAGTTCTCACTTAAGACATCAAACTTTATGCTAATTTAACTGCTTCAAAAAACTTTGGATAATATTGTATATTTTCAGCATATCATGAAATTATATATTGATAAGCCATATATAAAACCAATATATCTAACTTTCCCAGAAATTATTTGCTTTTGACACATCCAAACTGGCTAACTGAAATATATCACTATCAAGTAGTATGTGCAAATGATCCGGAGGGGAATAACAGGCATGGTATAGACACAATACTATATGTATATATATAATTACTAAGCAAGTGATCTTCTCCTCCACTTTCCCTCTCTGGGTCCATTACTTCCCACTAAAATCCTGGTATCTGGCACAAGGCAATGCCTTTGCCACCCAGTTCCTCTGGTAAAACAGCTAGGAAGATGGACTAATGCCTTTTTATGGAAACTATACCTACTAATAATGATATTAAAATTAGGCTTCAAAGTGGATAATTGCACAATTGGAATGATATTAGATAATCAATCCTTACCCTCAAAATGGGGCTTCCCTAGTGGCTCAGAGGGTAAAGCGTCTGCCTGCAATGGGGGAGAGGTGGGTTCAAGTCTTGGGTCGGGAACATCCCCTGGAGAAGGAAATGGCAACCCAGTCCAGTACCCTTGCCTAGAAAATCCCATGGACCGAGAAACTGGTAGGCTACAGTCCACGGGGTCGCAAAGAGTCGGACACGACTGAGCGACTTCACTTTCTTTCTTTCTTTTCTATCCTCAAAATGAAGTGTTGATACTACTCTAATATTGAAGCTTTAGAATAGAAATCTGCCACCCACAGCAGAAACATTGAGAATTGGGATCTTTAATCCTTTCTAAAATAGGGTAAAAGATTGGGTATTTAAAATTTCTCTTCTTTGTTTCCTCTTTCTGAATAAAACAGAAATCCCATCTCAAGATTCAGCCTCATGAGGCTGGGAATTCTAAACCCCAGGGATAGTCTCTGGGAAGGCAGCGAGAGGGGCATGCAGGCAGGAGGTCTTTATGTGCTCTACCTTATTGAGTACTAAACAAGTTCATGATAATTTCATTTCATTTCCATTTTTTTTATGATGCAGAATAAGAGAAAAGCAAGTCTCTGGAGAAAACTCCTTTATTGAAGTTAGCTGGATTTATTGGTGCATTTGGTTATACTTTCAAGGAACTATTTCTTGACATTTACGTTAAAAGTGTATCTTACTGCTTCACCTCTGGTACATTTAAGATACACAGGACAGTCAGATACCAACATGTGAAGGTTCTTACTCAAAGCACCCCTGCTCTTTAGTTTCTCATAACCCAGCGATGCGAGGCCTAACTTAATTTCATGTCTGCAAGGTCACTATTACCTCCATTTTTGTGTTTTATCTAGTGACCAAAGCATCTTAGACATAAATTCTTTTATTTATTTATTTTTATTTTGCAGCTTCTCTGGTTGGTCTTAGACTAATAAAACAAACAAAAACTACATATATGTTCTCACACTTCTTTCCCCTTGTAACCAGACTTCACTGCCCATCCTTGAAAACTCTTACATATTACCCTTAGATGGAGTGCATGAAACTGTGGCCACAATCAGGAAGAATAGCCATAAGGCAAATTGATTCATCAGCATTCAATGAGTTAATTAAAATAAAACAAAGACACTAAGGAGATACATGATTATGTTCATCCTAACTTTGCCTACTTATATTTGGTCAGAGATCACGACTTCTTTCAAATAATCTCAGTTTATTTTTGAAAAAAAAAAAAAAAAATCCTATCTTCAGACAGGATATGGGGGAGGAGTTAAGGAGTGATGTTTTACACATGCACATCTGGATACAGTCCAATTATTTCCCTTAAACATTCCCCCAGTTGTTTTCATTTTGCTTCATGCTTTGGCATTCATAAATTTGCAAGATTAATTGTGTGTCAGCAGTCTGCAGGCCTGGAGTTGGGCATTACTTTAAGAGCAAGACAGCTACAAAACAACTCTATAGAGAAATACATTCACATTTTTAAGAAGGAAAGCACAGACACATATTTCATTTCTGTTTAATATCGTGGCACTGACATTGTACATAAAGAAAGTAGTGTAATCTTTCAGAGAATTGCCCTACTCGCAAGATGTATGTATAAACTCAACTGTTTTAAAGCATAAGAAAGGATTCATCAACAGTACAAAGGAGAGTTTGTGGCTTGGCATTGTGTGCCTTGTTTTCCTCTGATCATTTTGAAAGGAGTATCAACAGAGTGTGTTCCTTATCTTGGGAATACGCCAACAATTAAAATCACCTTGGTGAAAAAACAAATTTATCTTAGAAATGGTATCTTTTCTAAAAACTATATTTTGAGAAACTTCATGTTTTCAAAACTGTTTTTAGAGACTAAAATATTTCTGTCCCCCAGAATTCATATAATTGAAATCTAATCCCCTATGTGATAATACCAGGAGGTGGGGCCTTTGCAAGGTGATTAGGTCATAAGGGTTGAACCTGGCTCATTGGGATTAGTGCCCTTATAAAAGAGATCCCAGAGAATTCCTTCACCACTTCTGCCACATAAGGACATAGAGGGAAGACAGCTGTCTTTGAATCAGGAAATAGGCCTTACCAGACACTGAATTTTCTGTCTCTTGATCTTGGACTTCTAGCCTGAAGAACTCAAGAAATAAATTTCTGTTATTTACAAACCACCAAGTGGCTTTGGTTTTGTTATAGCAGACCAAACACACTAAAACAACTACTGTACATAAAATGAAACTTGAAACCACTTGCATGATGATTGGACTTCACAGTCTAGATAATGAGGCAAATGAAGGAAGGTCTGTGTTCCTCAGAGCCTGGCACTACATCTGTACTTGGTAAGCACTCAGTAAATGCTGCCTGACAATGAAAAAATGATTTTTAAATGTTGGTAACTAGACAATGTATCCCTGTTTGATGTAATCTTATGTTATGTACATGACTAGAAAACACAGTGACCTTCTCACAAGTAAACAACACATGCCACAGATGGACAAATTTCTATGCATGTGCATCACTCAGCAGAGTATTCTGGGTCACAGTTCTAGGATTGGTAATATCACTATGGGAAGCATACGGGCAGCTTCTCTTTCAGTGCTCCACAAAAACATACAACCACTAGAGAAATATGCAGCCTTCCTCTGGATAATAACTAGGGCTCAAATAAGTGGTATGATTTCCCTTCAGGAAAAGGAAGGAAGCTTTTTATACTCTCCTGTTTTCCTCAGTTATACTATACGAAAAGAAGTCTTGCCTAAACCAAACTATATCCATAATAAATTTAGACATATAAGCAACAAAATTTATTGTAGTTATTGCATTGGATCCAGTTGTCCTTAGACTATTTATCTAACAAAATCCTTTTTATGTAGATATATTTGAAATTCCTGAGAAAATCACACCCCTCCTTTACCCTCCATTTCCTCTGTAGTAAAATGAGGTGAAAAAATCAGGCCTATCTTCTTCACAGGGTGATGGTGAGGTTCAAATGAATGAGATAAAGCAAAGGTCCCCAAACTTTTTGGCACTAGAGACTAGTTTCATGAAAGATAACTTTCCCACGGACTGGGAGGGGGGATGGTTTCAGGATAACTCAATCACATTATATTTACTGTGCTTTATTTCTATTATTATTCCATAAGCTCCACCTCAGATCATTAGGCATTAGATCCCAGAGGCTGGGAAGCCCAAGACAAAGGATGGCAAGGAAATCAGTAAACCATGAAGTATAAACAGACGTTGGATTCCACAAAACATCACTAACTATCTTATCCTCTACTCACGGCTCTCTATTTAAAATCCCCAAATATATAATAGCTTATCCTTTATATATATTAGGTTACTAATCTCCAGGCTAACTGGGATTAGTTCACATAGATTAATCAGTAACAAGTTTACATATATAAAATTCCTACATGGCAAACTGTCAAGTGTTATGCTGAAGGTGAGAGAGAGCTGGTAAAAGAGACAATGCTGCTTCAAAAACAATGCAAATTTGACTCAGAGACACGATATGATATTGATGCAATTATTGCAGATATGATTATGTGTTAACTAAGCAAAATGATTTGCACTGCCTAAGTTTATATCTAACTAACTGTGGTGCTCCAGCTGTAGATTCACATCTCTTCTCCAAATACATGGATGAAAAGCTAATTAATCTCTCAGAGTCTTAGTTTCCTTACATATAAAAAGATAATAAGTGTTACTAAAAAGGTCACTGTGAAGATTTAGAGGTGAGATATGAAGAAGTATTTCTCACATAGTAACCCAGTACTTACTAGCAATATCTAGAAAATGATTGAATCCCTTTTTCCAAAACTATGTTGGGAAAATAAGTCCAGAATTAAATAAGGCCACAAACAAATTAAATACAAATGATTAAATATAGCATCATTGACCGAGAGCCAGACATCCTGGAATGTGAAGTCAAGTGGGCCTTAGAAAGCATCACTACGAACAAAGCTAGTGGAGGTGATGGAATTCCAGTGGAGCTCTTTCAAATCCTGAAAGATGATGCTGTGAAAGTGCTGCACTCAATATGCCAGCAAATTTGGAAAAGTCAGCAGTGGCCACAGGACTGGAAAAGGTCAGTTTTCATTCTGATCCCAAAGAAAGGCAATGCCAAAGAATGCTCAAACTACCGCACAATTGCACTCATCTCACACTCTAGTAAAGTAATGCTCAAAATTCTCCAAGCCAGGCTTCAGCAATATGTGAACTGTGAACTTCCTGATGTTCAAGCTGGTTTTAGAAAAGGAAGAGGAACCAGAGATCAAATTGCCAACAGCTGGTGGATCATGGAAAAAGCAAGAGAGTTCCAGAAAAACATCTATTTCTGCTTTATTGACTATGCCAAACCCTTTGACTGTGTGGATCACAATAAACTGTGGGAACTTCTGAAAGAGATGGGAATACCAGACCACGTGACCTGCCTCTTGAGAAACCTGTGTGCAGGTCAGGAAGCAACAGTTAGAACTGGACATGGAACAACAGACTGGTTCCAAATAGGAAAAGGAGTACGTCAAGGCTGTATTTTGTCACCCTGCTTATTTAACTTCTGTGCAGAGTACATCATGAGAAACGCTGGGCTGGAAGAAGCACAAGCTGGAATCAAGATTGCTGGGGAAATATCAATAACCTCAGATATGACGATGACATCACCCTTATGGCAGAAAGTGAAGAGGAACTCAAAAGCCTCTTGATGAAAGTGAAAGTGGAGAGTGAAAAAGTTGGCTTAAAGCTCAACATTCAGAAAACGAAGGTCATGGCATCCGGTCCCATCACTTCATGGGAAATAAACGGGGAAACAGTGGAAACAGTGTCAGACTTTATTATTTTGGGCTCCAAAATCAACACAGATGGTGACTGCAGCCATGAAATTAAAAGACGCTTACTCCTTGGAAGGAAAGTTATGACCAACCTAGATAGCATATTCAAAAGCAGAGACATTACTTTGCCAATGAAAGTCTGTCTGGTCAAGGCTATGGTTTTTCCTGTGGTCATGTATGGATGTGAGAGCTGGACCGTGAAGAAAGCGGAGAGCCAAAGAATTTTGCTTTTGAACTGTGGTGCTGGAGAAGACTGTTGAGAGTCCCTTGGACTGCAAGGAGATCCAACCAGTCCATTCTGAAGGAGATCAGCCCTGGGATTTCTTTGGAAGGAATGATGCTAAAGCTGAAACTCCTGTACTTTGGCCACCTCATGCGAAGAGTTGACTCATTGGAAAAGACTCTGATGCTGGGACGGATTGGGGGCAGGAGGAGAAAGGGACGACAGAGGATGAGATGGCTGGATGGCATCACTGACTCGATGGACGTGAGTCTGAGTGAACTCTGGGAGTTGGTGAGGGACAGGGAGGCCTAGCGTGCTGCGATTCATGGGGTCGCAAAGAGTCGGACACGACTGAGCAACTGATCTGATCTGATCTGATCTGATCATTTTAATAATGATGGTAAACATAATTAATACTTGCAATTTTTAACTTTTCAAAGCATGGTTATACCTACAGTTTTATTTTGGTTTCCTGAATGGCACTGTGTGAATACTAACATCACACTGAATTCTCCATCTGATTAAAACCTAGTGGGAGTAACAACCTGTCAAAACTGAGACCCAGCAGGACCAGTCAGAAAAGCTTTGCAAGACCACCAATTACCAAATTCCACTTCATAACACATGAACCAAAGGTCACAGATGACAATCAGGCACCACTAGTAATAGACAAACATTCCAAATTCTAGTCCAGATGGAGGATGCTTTATATTAATGCAAAATTAGAGGTGACAATCTGAAAGTAGACTTCACAAACAAACTATTTCAGCAATCAATCCTCAAACCTAGTTCTATTCAAAGTACACACTGATTACTCTGGTATTTACTATATATCACCCCATAGCTCGAAGTACTCCTTATATCTTGGGCTAGAAGGAGATTCCTATTTTTGCTCTGTTTTATGGACTGTCACATAAAATGATGTACCATGCCTAGGCAGTTGGAGGAATGACAGAGTCTGCTGACTCCATTTCATCTCCAGAAGGTCACCCCTTAACCCCCAGCAAACTGGCTTCTATCCCTATCATCATACTGACAAAGAAATCCTAAACTTCATCAATGAGCAATTATGACCAAACCCAGTAACTTATTCTTACTTCTCATTTTTACATCCTTAACACTGATTTGGTGCTATAGTAAACCAGGATGTGTTTCTTTCTCTCCTCTCTGTCTTTCTCTGTCTCTTTCTCTCTTGCCACCATCATGACTGGCACTATTCACTGTCTTACTTCTCCAATTGCTTCACCTCTGTTCATCTTTTTCATTCCCAGTCCTTGTGAATTCTCCACAACTTACTGATTAACCTCTTGCTCTTCTCTCTCTTGCCATCTTCACTAGTAGTATGTTTATATGTATATAAAGGTACTGTTATACTCTCAGAATTTCACACAGACCCTAATACACATTATGTACTGAATAAAATGAGTTGGCAGGACTGCATTCCTTTTGAAGTCACTAGAGGACAGTCCATTTCTTTTTCCAGCTTCTAGAGGTCACCCACATTCCTTGGTTTGTGGTCTTTTCATCTTCCTCCCAAGCCAGTAAGTAAGGTAGCATCCTCTCTCCTCTCTGATCTCTGTTTCCATCCGTGTATCATCTTTGAAACACTGAGTCTACTGCCTCACTCTTATAGGGCCCTGTGATTATGCTGGGTCCACCCAGATATTCCCCATCTCAAAATCCTTAACTCATTCACAAATCACATATACAAAGTCCCTTCTGTCATATCAGATAACATATATGCAGGTTCCGGAGATTAGGGCATGCACATCTTCGGGCGGTGCTGGTAGAGGATGGGGCTTATCATAGTCCATACAGATCAAGCCTGCTACTATATGGGAAGGGATTATACAAGGGTGTGTAGGGAGATCACAGGAGACTGTACCACAAAACCTATCTTCTAACCTACTTTTTCTCAACCTTAAGCATACTTTGATCTTTTCAGCTAGACCTAAGCTTTACCTAGCATTAAAATATATCTTACATATGATAAAGCAGACACTAACAAAAATCAATGGGAGTAGTAAAGGGCATATTGGTACTCACTGTAACATTCTTTTACCTTTTGAATGTTTAAACATTTTTATAATAAAATAGGAGAAAAGTATACCTCAGTTCCCATCTCATTTATGTAGTCTTCTTTCTTACCATTAGTTCTCAGAGGATTTTCTTTTCTCCAGTCTCTTATTTGTACTTATTATGTATACTACTCACTTGGTTTCAAATAACATGCCTTTTCTAACATTAATGATAGTAAATGTATGAACAGATACTTCTGTATGATACTGTTAGTTCTTTAGGAGATAAGGACTGATTCACAGTCAGAATACTGTTACTTTTCCAAAAGTGGGAGTGCTGATCCAGTCATACTCTTTACTGGGTCTCCTGTGTGAGAAATGACAGCAACTTGGAAGATGTCTAAGCAGTCAGTAAAGAGTGTATGGTATTGGAACAGAGAGATTGTTATTATGAACATAATTCCCTGGCAGTAGTCTTATTAGAATGCAGCATGCTTTATGAATTGCATTTACTCCATATGGAAAAAGACAGTAATTTTTTTGCTTGAAAGACCATGTTCTAGTTCTATAGCTCTTTACATAGTCATTTGTTTGAATGAATATTTATTATATAGGATATTATTTACATGGGCTATAAATAATACATGAATATACTGAACTAAGTTTTAGCTTATTTATACAAAAGATAATAATTTTTAGACTTCCCTGGTGGCTCAGACTGTAAAGCATCTGCCTACAATGCCTACAATGCAGGAGATCCAGGTTCAATCCCTGGGTCAGGAAGATCCCCTGGGAGAATGAAATGGCTACCCATTCCAGTATTCTTGCCTGGAAAATTCCATGGAGGGTGGAACCTGGTAGGCTACAGTCCATGGGGTCGCAAAGAGTCAGACACGACTGAGCGACTTCACTTTCACTTTAATAATTTTTGAAAAACCCATACTTCTAACAAATTGATGATGATCTCACTATATTCAAGTATCTCTTCCTGAAAGAAAGCAACTTAGATAAATAGCACCTTTTTTGAGCCTTGCAGGGATATCTCTTGAGAAAATGCTTGTTAATATCCATAATGAATACTTATCATAAGTACATTTACTTTTAGAGAATAAACCTGGAACACAGCAATAGCTTTCACCCATTTATGAAAACACAAAACAAAATAAAAACAAAATTATCTATTTGCAGTCTATGTGCCATCCACAGGAGAGTCTACCAACCTTTCAAGATTAGACATTGCTTTTTCTGGATACTTTAGCATTCTTTCTCTGATATAAGGTAAATTAACATGTAATATTAAATAGTAAGAAAAGAAAACATTAAGCACAACACCAACTCTAAGCATAACACACTAAGAGGTTTGTTCAAAAATGTCAGCCAAGGAAGATAAATCACCAAGGTGTAACCTGTCAGTCCCTTCTAATGCAAACAGTGAAAATCAAGAGTTGGTATCCAAATCTCAGATGCTGCCAAGGGAAAAAAAAAAAGTGTTTTCAGTCTCAAATCTTCTCCATTCACTTATGGACACATTTACTTCAAAATAGAGCATATTCATTTAACAATGGACCTACAGTTAAGCAGGAAAGGTCTCAAAACCTTGTATTTAAAACTTAAATGTATGCTCCATTAATTTATATTTCCTTCCTGAGTTAATGGACTCAAGCCCAGGAAAAAAGAAAAAAAAAAACACATTCTATACTCAATCATCAAATTTGTTTAAGGTTCAACTATAGTATTTGTAAGAAAATATTCTGATATTTGAAAGCATAATAGTTTCCCTTCATTCTCTATAGAAAATAAATTATAAAGAATTGCATCATTTAAAATATTTCTAGTCAGTAAAATCAACAGATCTAGTTCTTAGAATGTAAGGTTATGGCACCACTGTTGCCTCAGCATGATTTCAAGTTCAGCATTTAAGATGCTAATTTCCTCTGAGGTATGTGAACTCTAAATACCGCCATGCTAGCTTGGTCCTGGCCATATGATCCAGAAGACTTAAACTGCAGCTATCTCCATTTAAGGACGAGTGGTGGTGGTGGTGGTGGTTTAGTCTCTAAGTCGGTCCAATTCTTGCGACCCCATGGACTGTAGACTTCCAGACTCCTCTGTCCGTGGGATTTTCCAGGCAAGAATACTGGAGTGGGTTGCCATTTCCTTCTCCATAAGGATGAGTATATTTTCTATATTCATTTTGTAAATATAAAAGTGAAGGACTAGCAAATGTAATTAATATTAAACCTTTGAATGACAAACATGAATGCTATTAACTATAAACTTTCAACTTTAATACTTTTAATCACAAGTAACCACAGTTTTATTCCTTTTTAATTTACCTTGAAATCATTCCTTGGTATAATACTCTCTCTCTGGTTAGCTTTAGGATTAAAAGCCCTGTCTCTCTTGAGACGAAATTCTGCATTTTGAATTGGCCATCTTTCCCTGGATGATTCACACACTTGTGAATAATCTCAATTTATCCTAAACTAATTATTACCCCTCACATTCCTACTACTTCCTGGATTTTCTTGTTGGTCACTGATACTGCCATTCTGCTGATTTGCTGAAGCAAAAATCTTGGAATCAGCCCTGAGGCTTCTCTCTCTCAGCTCCTTCATCCGACGGCAACAAAAGTTCGTCAGTTCTACAACTTTAACACCTCTCTTCCTTCCCTTTCTGTTGTCACTGTCAGTGCCGTAGTTCGGGCATCCATCATCTTTCACACAAATAACATTCACTTCTTAAACATTCTCCTTATGTTCAGTTTTCCCTTCACTGCAATCCATCTCCCACACAGCTACTAGAAGAATGTCTCTGACACACACTTTGTTTTCTTGCTCAACCCCTTCAAGTGTTCTCCTCCACCTATAACCATGGCTTATCATCATTTTACATGCATCACTGTATCCTTTTCTATATCGCATCACACAATCCACAACTCAGCTTAAAGCAGACAGACATCAGCAGAATAGCATGTATTCACAGATGTAGCAAAAATGAAAAAGTGACGTCTTAGAAGCCGACCTCTGAAGGTGGTCTTCCTCACTGAGCAGCAGGAGCACACAAGCTATAAACCACTTACCAGAAGGAATAAGTTTCAGCTCTTTAGCAGACTCCCTACCCTGCTCCCCTTTACATTCCACACAAGTTTCCCATCATTCTTCTCAAGGCACCCTGTTTATTTCTTCAACAAATATTTATTCATTCATAAATAGCAGGCACCTCTTACTTGCCAGGCTCCAGGTGCTGTTCTCTAGTCATGTGTGAAGTTCCCTGAACACACTCTTTCATGCTCCCAAGCATCTACACTTGAGAGTATATCTTGTGTCTGGCATACAATTCCACATCTCAGCCACTCTCTACAACAGAGAGAAAAATGCCTTTTTACAGGATTATTTTTTGGCAATACTCTATTTATTTATATCAGTCATCTGGATACAGAAATCAGCACAACTCAAGATGACTACAATAAATATTGGTTAAGTCAGTTTAACAAACACTGTTCAATATTGTCATCAGCCTAACTCTTCTGTGTAGAATTGAAATGAGCACATCTTCCAAAGTATGCTTGCATCTCCTCACTCACCACCAAGGAAAAGCTGAGGTTTGGCAGAGCACTGGTACTACGGTTCACAACTCCTCCAACACTCAACAATTTTAAGTGGAGAATGGCATATAAATAAGAATTGCAGATGAACCTATTTGTAGGGCAGGAACAGAGACGCAGCTGTAAAGAACAGACTTGTGGATACAGCGGGGGAAGGAGAAGGTGGGATGAACTGAGAGACTACCGCTGAAATATATACACTACCATGTGTAAAACAGATAGCTAGTGGGAAGTTGCTGTGTGGCACAGAGAGACCAGCCCCACGCTGTGTGATGACCTAGAGGGGTGGGGCCTGGGGTAGGAGGGAAGTTCAAGAAGGAGGGGAAATATGTATATTACAGCTGATTCACATTGCTGAATGGCAGAAACCAACACAACACTGTAAAGCAATTATTCTCCAAATAAAAATAAATTGAAAAAAATCTAAAAGAAGAAGAACTGCAGAAAAAAATACATATCCAATTTATTTCTCTTCTTCCTACATAGTTACCCCTGCCCGTAAGTGGTAAATTTTGACTCAGGTAACCTCATTCTTATATTCTGCTCATATACTTTTACAACATTAAATTCTATGTTTAAATAAAAAATAATAAATTATTCACTAACATGATTATAAAATGAAAGTGAAGTCTCTCAGTCATGTCCGACTCTTTGTGACTCCATGGACTGTAGCCTACCACGCTTCTCTGTCCATGGGATTTTCCAGGCAAGGGTACTGGAGTGGGTTGCCATTTCCTTCTCCAGGGGATCTTCCCAACCCAGGAATTGAACCTGGGTCTTCCATATTGCAGGCAGACGCTTTACCCTCTGAGCCACCAGGAAGTCAACATGATCATAATGAATAGAAAAAAAAATTTTTTTCTATTGTTTATATATTTACGGAAAGTCAAACAGCCTAACTTGAATAAGAAGATAATACAGAATAAGGATGAGGGAAAGAAGCAATATCACTAGTTAATTATTACCAGTTATAAACTCTCTTCTCTTTGAAATTATGTGCTATTCCTTACAACTTCCTTTGGACTCAGAGCAATTGGAGGCATGTTCTTTGAGGCACAAAACCAATCAACTTCTATTCTCAGAAGATATGTTGACCAGGACATAGGATATAGAAAGAGATATAGGATATAGAATGATAGATATATATATATCCTATATTGATACAGGATATAGAAAGAGATTATGAATTCAAGGATGGGCAGGAGTTAAGATTCCAGGTGAAAAATAACATGACTATACCCCCAACAGTGTAGAAATATCACCTGTTATACCTTTTTCTAGTTTTAGTTTAGCATAAAATGAAGACAGAGCTGACATGATCCCTAGTAAGTCAGAAATTCAATTTTCCTTCTTGATTATTTGTTACAAAAAGGTATAATGCACCAGCTTTCTTCAAATGTGGACTCTCAGAATTCATTCACGTGAGGGTAGGTGGCCAGATTCAAATGTCCCCTAGCTCTTTCTGCAAGAAAACCAAGTCAAACAAGAACATTACGATGTTTTATTAATGAATTCTAAATAAATCACCCCAATGTGAAAATAGCTACAATAACACTGCTGGGCTTTCTGGTGTCTCAGAGGAAAAGAATCCGCCTGCAATGTGGGAGACACAGGTTCAATCCCTAGGTCGGGAAGATCCCCTGGAAAAGGAAATGGCAATCCACTCCAGTATTCTTGCCTGGGAAATCTCATGGACAGAGAAGCCGGGCGGGCTACAGTTCATGGGGTTGCAAAAACAGTCAGACAAGACTTAGCAACTAAACAACAACGATAACATAATAACAATGACACCATCAATTAACAATGATGTCCTTATATTCCAGGTGCTGTGTTATAAGTTTACATATATTAACTCATTCACATTATAGACATGAAACAGGACCTGCAGAGAGATTAAGGCCCCAGGTCTCACAGTTAGTAAGCGTCAGTCTAGCTCCAGAGTCAGCCCTACTCACCTCTACCCTCCTCCATTAGCTGTTAAAAGCTCAAGTCCAACACACCTGTGTTCAAACAGCAGCTTTGCTGTTTTACTAGCTGTGAGACATGAAGCAAGGTACCTGACTTCCCAAGTCTGTTTCCTCATCTATCAAGTAAGAATATTAACGGTATCTCCTCTTGAGACAGTTATTACGAAGACATAAAAAATAATGCATTTAACATATATCAAATGCTTAATTTACATGAACTTAAACATAAATAAAACAAAACCAAAAAGCTGTCTAGTTTCTCTTCATGCAAAATTCTTCTACTGCCTAATTCTTCCCCTCTGAAAACATTTCTGTAGAAGCTAATTTGCTTTGCAGTCCTGGACTTCTAGCTCCTTCCAAACCTGCTTCCTAAACATACTTAGAAAAAAAGGCAACTAAGTTTATAAACAGAGTTGCAAGAGATTTTTCTTCTCATACTACAAAACAACATATTACTGGGTTTTGCTCTCAGTTCTTTGATGCTATAAAAACTTTCAGTCAAATTTCTTTAAAAGGATAAAAAAAAGTATAGGTATTTTACTTAAATATCACAGCAAGTAATTTCACAGTTATAGAAATTGATGTTCATATTAAATAACAACTAGCCCAATGGCACCCAGTTAGCAAATGGAATAATGTCCATAGTTACAAACACACTTTTTCTGCAAAGTCAGACTTCTACGTGAAGTTTTCTCTCAAGTCATGTCAGACCTTTCTAAAGTTTCTTAATCTCAACTTTCTATCTTCAAGACTCAAGTTAACTAGGCTATTTTAAAGAACAGCTTGGACAAGGCTTCAATGGCACCCCACTCCAGTACTCTTGCCTGGAAAATCCCATGGAGGGAGGAGCCTGGAAGGCTGCAGTCCATGGGGTCGCTAAGAGTCGGACACGACTGAGCGACTTCACTTTCACTTTTCACTTTCATGCATTGGAGAAGGAAATGGCAACCCACTCCAGTGTTCTTGCCTGGAGAATCCCAGGGACAGGGGAGCCTGGTGGGCTGCCGTCTATGGGGTCGCACAGAGTCGGACATGACTGAAGTGACTTAGCAGTAGCAGCAGCAGTCATTTAGAAAGTTTACAAGCCAAAAAAGTCACTATAGTGACAATAGTTAAACCACTTGAAAACTAAATAGCCTTAGGCAAAAAGTTGTTTTCCCTGAGATTTAAGCTCAGGTGAGAGAATGAAAAGATTATATGATTCTCCATGATTTCCTGAAAATTACACAGGGAGTATTTTTCTCCTGAGAAACAGCAGTCAGGGAAATGTAGCTAGGAAGATAGGATTTGAGTAACCAAGGGCCCAAGGGCCAAATAAAGGGGTGTTTGACCCATTCAATGCTGGGAGTGCCTAACCTCAGTCCACTCAGGTTGATGGAGAATTGAAAGAGGCTCTTTCTCTTAAAAGTATTGGGAGTGAGGGAAATACCACTTGATACAGAATTTCACCCCAGATAAAGTGCAGAAACAGGGAACTTCTGTCTTACAACAGAAGTTGCATGGTGACAACCGAGTGAGACATATTTTGGTAAAACTTTGTCAGTTAGGTGAAACCTGAACTATGGGAATAATCATTTAAAAGAAAAAGAGGCAAAGACCACTTCTAGTTTCACCATCCCTGACTTTTTATTAGTCTCTTATAAACATCTGAGCCACTAGACTTGAAATTCAAGCATAAAAGAACCATATTCATCCGAAAATATATGCCAAATTGCATCTCTTGGAGCAGTAGCATAAACCCCTTATTGTGGATTCATCCACCTGCATTTATTGCAATTTGGCTTGTAGAACTTGATAAATGAACCTGATTTTTAAATGTCTACAAGTGGTCATCAATGGAGGTCTCTACAAGCAGTAAGACTTGTGGGAGTGGCCCATCCAATACGGAGTTGGTTGGGGACACCTTACAAACGTAAAGTCTGCATTAGGGCTTCCTGTGCAGAGATCTGCTATGCATTTAATACTTCTAATGAAGCAAAGAAGGCTAGAACAGGAAGAGAACACTTTCAACTAAGTCATGTCTCTCCGGGATCCCACATACTTCAATTGCTTTGTGAAGACCAGCCAGGGCACTGGTTGCTCATGAGCAATTCTAATCACTCCAGCACCCTGTGGTAATCCAGACACATACTTGGAGTTCTTCCAGAGAGCTCTTCTCAATCAGGCAATTGTCTTGATAATAGAACAATTGTATACTCAGCCCTGTTTAAAGCACCCATCCTGCCATGACCACTGAACCTTTTGTTAAAAATCTGCAAGGTTCCTTCTATCCTGTGTTAACACATACAGGAAGCTGCTATGGACCATCATGAGGAAACAGAAAGTGTGCTCCCTTATTTTTTCCTTTGCAGTATAGTTAACCTTTAAAGAAAAAAACTGGGGGAAAATGATAGGGAGACCTATTTGAACAACTAACAATCAGAAAAGACATTCATGTATTTAATAAGTATTCACCGAGCACTCACTGCCAGATACTGCAGAGTGAATTATAACATATAGGAGGTTAAAACCATAAGAAAAAAAAAATTTTTTTAATACAGAAATAGAGCAAAGCTGTACTTATGTTCAGGAGAAGAGTATAACATCCATGAAATCTAACGACTATAATTATTCCCGGAGATGGTATGTTCCTTCTTTCCTTTGTAGTCTTTTATCTAGAGAACTCAAACCCTCATAGCATCAGGAATTAATCTCCACTTTGTAGGAAACGGCACTTAAAAACATCTTACTGTGGTCATATGAGTTATTGAGACAAGTTTTAAAACTTAGAGTCTCTCAACTCCAGCTTCTTTTGAGATCTTTTAGAGCAATAAAAGCTAAATAACTAGCTGGATTTAAATTTTCAGTACATTGATTTTGATAAATTCTTCTAAACTGCATGTCTATTTATTCCTAGAAATAAGTGAGGGCCTCAATTACGTAAAAGAATCAGGAGGTTTTCTTTGTTAGTAAGTAATGAGAAATTTTCAATTCAAAATGCAATTAAAAACTCAAGACTTTGACAACTCATATAGATCTGAAAATGAATTTCTGGATGAAAAGTCTTTTTCACCCTTTTCATTCTCAGAGCTCTCACTTCAAGTCACTTCAGGATTTTAGAGGACAAAAGTAGGGGGAGTAGAAGGAGATTCAAGTCAGTAAGTTCCATTTTTAGCAGCTCTGTTAAAACCAAAAGAAATTGAAATGGCTTGTGAAAAAATGATGTGGGTAGAGAGAAGAACTGTAATCATTCAAATTATTAATTCTACAAATATTTAGTAAGCACACATTCTGTTCTAGGCACATAGACTGTGCTAGATATTAGGACACAAAGATGGATTAAAATCCAAATTGGATTTCTTGCCTTCAAGGGATTCAGCTCTAATACTGACTTGATACCTGTTACTAGAGATTATTATAGTAATAATCTCTATAGGACACATACAGGACACACTATATTCTGAGAATGTAGGACACATTCTCATAATTCAAAAGTCTATATATCTGTAGATTTGTAAAGTGACCTTTATGCTGACTGATGTATCCATATCACGACATATATTAATTCTAGGTCATAGGGCATAGGTTAATAATGATATATATCATGACTAAAATTATACACTAATTGAAAAAAGGATAAAAAAATCATGAGAATGTGATTCTCAGAGGCTTGCTTAAAAGCTAAAGACCTATTTAAGTGAGGGCCTCAGTCATAATTATCCCAACGATTAACCACAACCTTCAAGCTTGTAATTTCTTTGCAGCTGTCTCACTCAGTGCACATACACTGAGCACTGCTACACGCACTATTCTGAGTGTGAGAGACACACTGGAAAAAAGGCTGGATGCCTGTCCCTGAAGTACTTGCAGTCTAGAGAAGGAGACAGACACACCATCTAACAAATAACATTGCATGGTGCCTCTAAGTAAGATAGTAGTAAAGGCAAGATGCAGTGGCGTCCGAAAGAGAGACCCCTGTGACTAAGCTGGCCATGGGGAAATAAGAAAGGCTTCCTTAAAAATTATTTTAAAATTTTGCTTCATATTCCCAGCACTCAACATAGTACGTGGCACATAAAAGGTCACTGATAAAAGTTCAAGAGGGAGGGGATACGTGTACTTTTATGGCTGATTCATGTTGTACAGCAGAAACCAATACAACATTTTAAAGCAATTATCCTCCAACTAAAAATAAAATAAAGAGTTTTAATAAATAGGAGCACTAAAGGTATAAAAGCACAGTTCACTTCAAAAGTACAGAAGAAAAAATTATTACATTGGGTCTGAGGATGTTTAGGGAAGGTTTCCTGGAAGAAATGAGAATTTAAGTGTCTTTCAGGGTTGCTGTAGATTTCATGAGATAGAAGGATAGAGGGCATCCTAAAGGGAAATCCCCATGGTCAGTGAGAAGACCAGTTTGGCTAGAAATTTAGAGCAGGGTAGGTGATAGGAACTTATTTTACCAGGGAAGGTAGATTGGGGCGTAAGTTGAGAGATTTGAATTCCAAGCCTGAAGTATTTGAATTGCATTCTATAAACTGTAGGAAGTCACTAAAAGTTTCTGAGCAGTGTGGCAACATAAAAGCTATTTTGCAGTGGGGGTGGGGGGTATATTAAACATGTAGGATTATCTTTATTCCCTTAAGGACATATATTTTCACCTTTTTTCCCCCTGAAATACATTTATTGTCTTGGCCTTTCGTTTTCTACTTTTTAAAAACTTTTTTTTTTTTAATTTTGAGATAATTTTAGACTTACCTAAGAGCTGGGAAAACAGTACAGAAAGTTCCCGTCCACCCTTCACCCAATAAAGCTGTATTTTTGAAAGATTAATCTGGTTAAAGACCAGTTGGGTCTTTAACACATACCTACATGTAACCAGACTTACCAAGATTGCTTCATTGGACAGACTGAAAACAGCCAATCGCTGAAACGGGATCATGAGCCTAGTTGTAAACTTGATTGAAATGACAAGGTTGCATTTGCGCCAAGTCTTCAGCCTCAGGACAAAGAGTTACATGTGCACATGAGGGATGTGTGCCTTGGACTTTGAAACAAAAGCAGCAGTGTGGCTCATTTACTTTTCACCACCATCAGCGTCCCCAAGCCTGTTGCCCTTTGGAGAACATGCCCTTTAAGACCACCCTCCCCACCACCTTCCTCACACACCATTTGCCCCTCAACCACCCCAGGAGGAGGAGTTGCTGTAGTTTGATAGACTGAGCTACCTTTGCTGAAGGGTGAACAGAGATCTCAGCAGCACACAGGTTCCTGGCTCTCCCTCTAGTTTAAATCCTCCCTGGTAGCTGGGATCTTTAGGGCCAAGGTTCACTTCCCCCAGGCACAAACACATCACTCTCCCTTGATTCTTTCTTACATGGAATTGGAGAGTGAGAAGAGGCAAAAATGCAGTATGGACTTTAGGAAGAGGCTTCCCTTGGTCTGAAGCTACTAGGCTTCACCACATCAGGAGAAGTGGCTGCTGCAGATAGGTGGTCTGGCCCATCTGGCCAGAGTTCTTTGCGCTGGGGTTTGGGGCCAAATCCCCAGAAATAATGAGGGGCTATTTTGCTTTTCTTGCCATTCTTGCTGTAGAAACCACAAGGGGAGTGGTTGCTGCGGCCTCCAGAGGATCTAGGTATTTCTGGTCCTCTAGTCATAATACCAAGTGATAGCACCCTAAGCTGAACACAGCCCTGAACACTGCCTGTTGCTTTAGCTTGTATTTTATTATCTCAGGTCTCAAAAAAAAAAAAAAAAAAAAAAAGAAAGAAAGAAAGAAAAGAATAAAGAATGCTAGTTCTCTTCCTGTCCCTTTATCATAAGAGAAAGTAGAGCTACTATTCAACTGTTTCTAACTATATTTTCTTTTCATATTTGAAAAAATGGTTAATTCAATATAAAGTCTCAAGGATATCTGTTTACATGAAGAAGCAGAATCATACCAGATACTTGCTTATGTTAAGTGCCTTAAGAAAGATACATGCTTCTCTACCAGAGTAATATTTAAAAGATTCGACAGGTATTCATTCTCAAAACATCCTCTGCATCTATTATTCAGGCCACCTTACTTGAAGCCCTGAAAACAATGAAAAGAGTAATACTCTAATGCAAAATTTATAGGTTAAAATAAATTATTTGGGGGAACCAGTATTTTTTTTTAAATACTGAAGTATTTAAAAATTTTTTTAATATTATAAGGTAACATTTTAAATGAGCAAGTTATTTATATAGTTCAAAATTCAAAAAATATACAAAAGTATTTTTTTATAAAAGGGATTCCTCAGTGGCTCAGTAGTAAAGAATCTGCCTGCAATGCAGGAAATGCAGGAGATGTGGGTTCAATCCTGGATCAGAAAGATCCCCTGGAGGAGGCCATGGCAACGCACTCCAGTATTCTTGCCTGGGGAATCCCATGGACAGAGGACCCTGGCGGACTACATACAGTCCATAGGGTCACAAAGAGTCAGACACGACTGAAGCAACTAAGCAGGAGCACATTTTTTAAAAAGTATCTTTCTCACTCCTGACTGGAGTATTTTTAAGCAAAAGAAATACATTAGAAAGCATCATTTTTATGTTTGGCATGTTTGCTTGTGTTTCTGACTAATTGTTACTATAACATCTTATATTAAGCTACCTAACAGTAATCAGAAGGTGAGAATTTATTGCCAAATAAATTGGAAAGCAGCCCTTATGTCTATTATGTGACCCCAAGTCATATTTTTTGAATTTACAAATCATGGATTCTCTTAGGGAAATCTGAAAGCTGACAATCAGGCAACAATAGATAGGTCATTATATTATACTAAGTTTGAAGTATTTTCTTTACATAAAATTCCATATAAATAATTAGAAGCAGAGTTTAGGCAAGCTACTACGTATTGTTTTTTAGTGACAATAATGGTATATACTGCTGTTTCCTACCACTATAAAAATATTTACAAACATAAGTCCATGCCTACATGAACAGCTGAGCCATAAAGAATCTGCCTGCAATGCAGTAGACCTGGGTTCGATCCCTGGGTTGGGAAGATCCATGGAGGATCCATGGGGCAACGTGCCCCAGTACTCTTGCCTAGAGAATCCCAAGGACAGAGGAGCCCGGCAGGCTGTAGCCCACGGGGTCCCACAGAATCGTCATGACTGAAGCGACTAAGCAGCAGCACATGAACAGCAAGAAATTGAACAAAACAATGGAGACAGAAATAATTTTTCAATTCCTTTGCAAATACACTTCAGCTAAAACACTGCCTTAGAGAATCATGTTTTAAGGAAACAGAGTTTGCAATCAGAAAAGCAAGATGGATAAATTTCATTGTAAAAGATAATCACAGAGAGAAAATCCGTAACATCACGGTAGTACCTCCTAGAATTTAACAGCAGTCAATTCCATGGAGTTCTTTCTTTTGTTCAATCTAAGTCTCTGGTAGCAATTTACACTAATTTATTTTGTTTACTTTCCCTTGGAAGATGAAATGTGGGTGAACATCCTTCTTACACTGAAATCTAATTTATTAAAGGCAGTTAAGTCAATTTTAAGCTGCTTAAGTCAATTTTCAGCTTCTTCCCCAGTCAAAATAACACCTTCTTTCTTAAACTTACACCCCTGGACCCCCACTCCATCTTGCCAGATTCCAACCCTGAATCACTTTAGTTGCTCATCTATGGTACTTTGCTCAAATTTTTCATACCTCTCGTAGAATATGGGCATTAAATGGGATATATCACATAAATATGACCAATGCCAAGTAGCAGGGAAATATCATTCTTGATATATTTCCATTCTAACAAATACTCTTATTGATTCAGTTCACATCCCTATTATTGAGTTGACCAAAAAGTTTTATTTGGATTTTTTCCCATAAAATGTAATAGAAAAATCCAAACGAACTTTTTTAGCCAACCCAATCATTTCATTATAATGTTGTGGTAAACTTCTTAAAAATTCTTAACAAGAGTTTTGTAATGCTGAAGCTAAGAAATGGGCCATGGCAACAAAGAGGTCTTGGTTCCTCTCATTAGCCCTGTGTCATTGTTTTTCCTCATCTGCATTCCACCTTTTATTCATTGTTTGAATAGCAAGTGCCACTTTGTATTTAGATCATACAAGAGGTTAGCATCACTGCCTGAGTGTTATCCAAAACTAATGAACTTATTCTGAGCTCTGTCATCAAAATCACTGATGAAAAGAGCAAATAATTCAGTCCCCCAACCAAAGTTAATGGATCCTGCTGACCTAATACAGTAATTGTCATGATTTTTTGAAACAATTCATGTTTTACAGTGAGTACCAGATTGATACATGTGTAGAGTCCCTCAGTGAAAATCTATGAAGGGTATTAGCTGATATTTTGCATTTATTTCTCAGACACTCAGGACACTCATTAACTCATTAATGAGCACACACACTGCCAAATTCCTTGCCATAGGATCACAGTGAATTCAGGAACAGAATCAAAACTCTCAATATTCTATGCTGTATCACACAACTGGTAAGCACATCATCTATTTCTTAAAATGCATTTCAGGAAAATCAGCTTAGAATTGAATCTAATTCACTTTTGGAAGATCAAGTACCATGTTTATACACAATGCTAAATTTGTAAGGAAGACCAGTATATGTGAAATACAAGTTTAGTTCTTTGTGAGTCAGGAAGTATTCACCATGGTGGTCTTGGACCGTAATTCATTCTGTAAGATGAACTTATTGTAAGGTTATTTGATGATGGAATCTTACTCTCAAATAAAAACTGTTTGTCTAAAAAGATTACATGGAAAAATACATGAGTACATGAGCCAATGAGGACATCTGAAAGTCTGATGAACTTAATGTGGTGTTTGTTCTTTCCCATCTAGAAATGCCCTTTTTATTTATCTTACCACCTTTTAGCATAACTCGGCATTGAATAGGAAGCTAAAAGAAATTAATTAATAGTGCCAATGAGTCTCAAATTGCAAGATACTTCTCCAAAGGAAGTATGTGACCATTTAAATGACTTTACTCATGTGCTTCTCTCATTTGTACCATTATTCACAAGTATGAAATCAGGTAGACACATTAGCCAGCAAAACAACACTCTTATTTAAAGCTTGATCGTGGGCATAAAGAAGAGAACCAGTAGAACACCAAGATACATACATACAAAGGACTATGACTTTCAGATCTAAAGTAATATCCAGTTTATCAAGCCATGATGTGTTCAACTGTCACTGACATTGAAGAGTGTTAGGGAATCTTTTATTTAATAGAGTATATTTTTTTTAAATAACAATTTTTGATATTATATGTCAAAACTATTATTTTAATTGTATATTTTTTGCCTCTAAAAACAAAGTTCACCAAACTTTATGAGTGTAGTATACACATGAATTTTAAATTTGGGTTTTAAGATTTTATCAGTGATTTGCTTCTTTGACTAGAAATATTTTTTTTAATCATCAGAAACTAAAAATCCAATGTTTAGCTTTCAGGGTGCTCCATCATGCTCCATCATGCTCCATCACCCAATACCATTCTATTTATTCAATCTTGTGTCTCTCCTTACCCCAAAGCATACCTTCTATTCACAAGGGCTATCTTGGATATAATCCAAGCCTACCTCCTCCACTGTCTGCACCCTAGTTTATGTTCTTGTTCTTTCCTTTAACAGGAATTTTCTCCTTTTTTCATGCACTTCCTTATAGTTTATTCATTGTCAAGGCCTACCTTCCCCTCCAAGATTCCTCTGGTATGTTCCTGATTCCTCTTCTTTATGCCAGTCATTATATCACTCAGATCTTAAACAGGTCTCTAGGATCAACTTCACCTCCTTCTATCTTTTCTCTCATTCTCTTCCAGGCTCACTGACCTCCAGACATGCTCTTCCCTCCACCTTAAAGGCTCTTTCCCCAACAGTCTGTGTTCACACCCTCACCACTTGCACATAGTTCCTCCAGCGTTGTTTCCTAACCTATACTGCAATGCATTTCCTAGATTCTCTGCTCCCCATTTCTGCTTTAACTTTTTTTTTACCCCCCATTGCTCTGGATAGTCAGTAGGGCAGGGATTTTTGTCTGTTGTGTCTCCAGTGCCTAGAAAAGTATCTGGCACAAAGTAAGTACTCTAAATAGCTGCTGAATAAATTAAGCAAAATTACTGAATGCTAGCTCTATCCTAAATGCTTGATAAGCATAATAAATTAAATGACTATATTGAAATTTATGTTCTAAGTGCCTGACAAATATTGTCTTGTTTAATCCTCACATCATCCAATGAAAAAGGTTCTATTATCATCATCTCAATTTAATAGATGGAGAAAATGAAACAGAGAGATCAAGTGAATTAACTGCAGTCAAGCAATGGTGGCACTAGTGGCAAAGAACTCACCGACCAGCGTAGTAGACATAAGAGACACAGTTACAATTCCTGAGTCTGGATGATCCCCTGGAGGAGGGCATGGCAACCTACTCCAGTATTCTTGCCTGGAAAACCCCCATGGACAGAGGAGCCTGGTGGGCTACAGTGCATAAGGTCACAAAAAGTTGGACACAACTGAAGCGACTTAGCACACAAGCAACTAGTAGTGCTTCCCAGTGGCTCAGTGGTAAAGAATCTGCTTGCCAATGCAGGAGATCCAAGTTCAATTCCTGGGTTGGGAAGATGCCCTGGAGGAGGAAATGGCAACCCACTCCAGTATTCTTGCCTGGAGAATCCTATGGACAGAGAAGCCTAGCAGGCTTCAGCACGACTTAATGACTAAATAACAACAACAAAGCAACTAGTAAGTCTCAGTTGAAATTACAACTATAGTTTTCCCAATAGGTGCTGTATAAATTGTTGAAGAACATCTTCACACATATCCCAATTTATTTTGTCATTATCATCTAAGTCAGACCTTCTCCCAACCACCTCTCCTTTGACAAATGAAAAAATGACAGATCTGAACTAGACTACAAACAAAGTCATTTGCACCTCATGTGTCTTTTAATTTTCCCCAAATGCTTTTATAACCATTCTACCCTTATCACAAACTATTGATCAATTACTGCAAAGAGTAGACTTACTTATGGTATACATCTCTTTCTAAAACAGAATGCAAGGTAACTAGCTTTAGACATTATTTTTTTATTATAATAAGAAGGAGGGGGAGGAGAGGAAGGACATGAGGAAGAGGAAAGGAGGAATGGAAAGAAGTGGAAAAAGAAGAAAAAAAACCCCAAAAGAATAAAACATACATTATTACAATTACCAATCAACATTAGGGGAAAGAAATAGAGACTTCAAGGCTTGGCTCTTGTGTCTTTCTAGAAATTATTAGCTAAGAAAAGCATCCTGAATTTTCTGGAATACAAAAATAAGTCTCTACTAAGTCCAGTTACTTAAAAAGATTTTAAAAATATGACTTGCAGGCACCTAGAAACTCCAGGACTGTGAGTTCCACAGAGCCTGCTCCCAGGTCACGATCCACAGAATGAGATAAGGGTGAAGCATCAAGCCTAGTTCAGAAGTAAGTAGAAACAATAATAACAATAGAGGCTAACTGGGCTGATCTGGACCATATACACTGGTCTGGTCATATCAGGTTTTATAGCCAAGAGCAGTTCTAAGTGTTTGGTGCCCCTACTATACTGCTTGTTAAATACTTTGAGAATCACCCCTGAAGCTAACATGTATTAAAGTGCCTAATAAACACGAGGCAATATGCAGAGAGATTTTATCCCCAAATCACAAGGTGTTGTTCAGTAACTCAGCAGTGTCAAACTCTTTGTGACCTATGGACTGCGACAAACCAGGCTTCCCTGTCTTTCACTATCTCCTGGAGTTTGCTAAAATTCATGTCCATTGAGTCAGTGATGCCATCCAACCATATGATCCTCTGTTGTTCCCTTCTTCTCCTGCATTTATTCTTTCCAAGCTTCAGGGTCTTTTCCAATGAATCGGTTCTTCCACTCGGGTGGCCAAAGTATTGGAACTTCAGCTTCAGCATCAGTCCTTCCAATGAATATTCAGGACTGATTTCCTTTAGAATTACTGGTTTCATCTCTTTGCAGTCCAAGGCACTCTCAAGAGTCTTCTCCAGTAGCACAGTTTATAAGTATCAATTCTTCGGTGCTCAGCCTTTTTTATTGTCCACCTCTCACATCCGTACATGACTACTAGAAAAACCATACCTTTGACTATATGAACCTTTGCTGGCAACATAATGATTTTGCTTTTTTATATGCTGTGTTTGTCATAGCTTTTCTTCCAAGGAGCACGCGTCTTTTAATTTCATGGCTGCAGTCATTGTCCGAGGTGATTTTGGAGCCCAAAAAGATAAAGTTTGTCACTGTTTCCATTGATTCTCCATCTATTTTCCATGAAGTGATGGAACCAGATGCCATGATCTTAGTTTTCTGAATGTTGAGTTTTAAGCTAGCTTTTCCACTTTCCTCTTTCACCTTCATCAAGAGGCTCTTTCATTCCTCTTTGCTTCTGCCATTAAGGTGGTGTCATCTGCATATCTGAATTTATTGATATTTCTCCCAGCAATGTTTATTCCAGCTGGTGCTTCATCCAGCTTGGCATTTTGCATGATGTACTCTGCAAATAAGTTAAATAAGCAGAGTGACAACATACAGCCTTGACATACTCCTTTCCCAATTTGGAACCAGTCTTTTGTTCCATGTCTGGTTCTAACTGTTGTTTCTTGACCTGCATACAGGTTTCTCAGGAGGCAGGTGAGGGGACAGAAAGGCAAAAGTGGAAAGTCAAGAGATACCTGGTATAACAGGCAAGTTTGGCTTTGGAGTACAAAACAAAGCAGAGCAAAAGCTAAAAGAGCTTTGCCAATAGAATGCACTGGTCATAGCAAACACCCTCTTCCAATAACACAATAGATGATTCTACGTATGGACATCACCAGATGGTCAATACCAAAATCAGACTGATACCCTTTGTAGCCAAAGATGGAGAAGCTCTATATAGTCAGCAAAAACAAGACCAGGAGCTGAATGTGGCTCAGATCACGAACTCCTTATTCCAAATTCAGACTTAAATTGAAGAAAGTAGGGAAAACCACGAGGCCATTCGGGTATGACCTAAATCAAATCCCTTACAATTATACAGTGGAAGTGACAAATAGATTCAAGGGATTAGATCTGATAGAGTACCTGAAGAACTATGGATGAAGGTTGGTAACAAAGTACAGGAGGTAGTGATTAAAACTATCCCCAAGGGAAAAAAAATGCAAAAAGGCCAAATGGTTGTCGGAGGAGGCTTTACAAATGGCTGAGAAAAGAAGAGAAGTGAAAGGCAAAAGAAAAAAAGGAAAGATACACCCATCTGAATGCAGAGTTCCAAAGAATAGCAAGGAAAGATAAGAAGGCCTTCCTAAATGAATAATGGAAAAAAAAAAAAAAAAGAGGAAAACAATAGAATGGGAAAGACTAGGTTCTCTTGAAAAAAAATTAGAGATACTAAGGGAATATTTCATGCAAATATAGGCACAATAAAGGACAGAAACCATATGGATCTAACAGAAGCAGAAGATATTAAGAAGTGGCAAGAATACCACTTGCCACTTTGTATAGAAGAACTATACAAAAAAGATCTTCATGACCTGTATAACCACGATGGGTGATCACTCAGAGCAAGACATACTGGAGTGTGAAGTCAAGTGAGCCTTACGAAGCATCACTCATGAACAAAGCTAGTGGAGGTGATGGAATTCCAGCTGAGCTATTTCAAATCCTAAAAGATGATGCTGTGAAAGTGCTTCCAACAAATTTGGAAAACTCAGCAGTGGCCACAGGACTGGAAAAGTTCAGTTTTCACTCCAATCCCAAAGACGGGCAATGCCAAGAATGTTCAAACTACCGCACAACTGCACTCACTTCACATGCTATCAAGGTAATGCTCAAAATCCTTCAAGCTAGGCTTAAACAGTATGTGAACTGAGAACTTACAGATGTACAAACTGGATTTAGAAAAGGCAGAGAAATCAGAGATCAAATTGCGAACATCTGTTAGATCATAGAAAAAGCAAGAGAATTCCAAAAAAACATCTACTTCTGCTTTATTGACTATACTAAAGCCTTTGACTGTGTGGATCACAACAAATAACAAAAATGACAAGTAAATATTCCCAACAGCACAGCGAAGTAAGTGGTAGAGCTGGATATACAACAAGCTCCAGATATGACTGTCTAGCTCCACAGTCTGTACACTCAGCCACTATTCTACTGCTTATTCCAGAACAACAAGAACAAAAAACAACCCTCATTCTGCAGTGTTTAAACAGATAACAGCATGTTGTTAGATAAACCTGAACATTTTTGTAAATACATATTTATCCAAAAGGTTGAAATCATTCTTTCTTCTTAACAACTGTGTCTGGCCTTTAAGTCATTTCAAATTCCTGGAAGGCATGAGTTTTGTATTTATCTTTCCATCTCCAGCACAGTGTCTGTAATATGGTAGGAGTCTGATAAATGTTTATGGAATAAATGAATGAATGAGAAAATAAGTGAATGGAGTGACTGGAAGTTTATTTTTACATCGTATCTAAAAAAATGGCACTTTCAAAGGACACAAGACACCTTGGCTATAAATGTAGGCTAACAAATTATGTATTAGATATTAAGCATAGCCAGCTAAAAGTTTTCAGATTGCAAGTTAAAATAGTAAAAAGCAAAACAAAATAAAATCCAAAAAACACCATGTTAAATAACAGTATATAAAATCAGCCTCAAACAACTGAGCCTCCCTTTCCAACATAAAGTGGGAAATTAAGTTGTGGAAGCAAAAGTTTTAATCTACTTAAGTATACAATAACTTAATTTTGTAATCTTGATCTGGTGTTTTTTTTCAAGGCCCACTGAATTCAGAAATGCAGGTATGTTACTACTAAACATAGGTGTGTACAATCTGGTCATATTTATTAAACAGAAATAACAACTTGAATGATTGGTCTTTACATTTTAATTATTCACAGACTATTTTATCTTAATCATGTTTATTCTTCCTTAAATGCTAACTTTATAATACATTTTAACTGTATAAGGGCTACTAAATAGAAAACTTAAAAAAAAAAAAAAAAAAAAAACCTCCAGAATATTTTTTCTGAACATTGAAGCAATTCAACCCTCCTATTCCCATCTAGTCCAGCCAAATACCTACTCATATCGAGTTTTACATAGCTAAGTAAAACACCACAGTAAAATTCTCCCATCCCTAGAAAGGGTGATCTAAAACTAAGTAAAAAAGAGGGTTTTTCTGTTTTCTTTCCTTTTGCACTCTCAAAAGCATGTTTGCTTACCAAAAACCAGAATGAGGCTTTTGTTTTAATTTCAATGAGACAAATGCTAGAGTATTACTACTCATCAACAGGAAGCAAAATTACTCATCCATTCCACTGAGATATCTAAGACTAGAAGACTCAACATATTTTCTCCCTTCTTAAAGGATTCTATGTGACGGGATTAAATTTCACAAATTCCAGAATACATTTACATATGGGATTTAAAATTTTAATCCCTTTGCCATTCACTTTAGTTTTAAACAGCTTGCTTATCTTCTTTCTGATAGCACAAAATTCGGTGCAGAAATGGAAACCAGATTTCTTTACGTAGTGAATTTCATGTGGTTTCCACATTTCTCCAGGCAGTCATTTCCCAGCAGACATTCATCTAAAATATTCTTCCATGAGTGATTTTTAAGTAAGATGGCATCTGTAGCATTTGTGGCACGTTCTAAGTACAGTCTCAAATGCATTACAAATGGCCTGTGCATTATAGCATTCTACATTGCAGCTTACATTGACAGTCTTTGTAAAGGTAAATACAGAAGTTAAAAATGTAATCTAGTAAGGTGATTTGGAATGGTCTTGATTTCTACTTAAGAAGGAACCTCCTTTGACTCTTCACATTCAGGAAAATCTCAGACTGATCAATATGTCTTTATTAACCTGATTACATTCAGAAAGCCATTGTGCAGCATATACAGCAACTATAGGTGTGGCCCCCTGCCTTCAAGAAGTTTATAATCAAGCAAAAAAGATGAAACATAAACACCAGAACAAGTCAAGCAACACCTTGAGAAGTAACAGCAGAGCAAAACAACAATGGGTGAGTGAATGAAATGGTCTATAAAGTTATCAGGAAAAATCTGATGTGCAATAGTCTCTGGAACTGAGAAAGCCAATTTAAAGCAAAATGGTATGGGGGATTCCCTGGTAGTCTAATGATTAGGACTCAGAGCTTTCACTGCCGTGTCCCAGGTTCAGTCCCTGGTCAGGGAACTGAGATCCCATAAACCGTGTGGTGTTGCCACAAAAAAAAAAAAGTAAAACAGTGTGATCAATCTAAAACTCCACTGTTTTCTCTTCTTGTTTCTAAAGATATCTAATATTAGAAAAAGATTCCAAAGTCACTGCTTCTGTGGAGGACTATTTTAAAGGGCACAGGAGGTATAAAAAGAATTTAATTTAGATTTGGAGCCTTTTTTTTTTTTTAAAGCAATGCATACACAGGATAAATTAATCTGATTGAAAATTCAAGGAGAAAAAACAAAATCTCATTAAACCATCTAATATATATTTTCACTGGTAGCTCAATTCCAACTTTGTTTCCTGAAGAAAAAAACAGGAAGAACTGGGGCTGGAGAGGAGAGGAGAGAGCTACAGAAAGTCTCAGAAGAGACACAGAGGGGGAAGACAGAACAGTAGGAAAAAGGAGAAGAAAGGAACAAAATTAATAAGCCTGTTCTCCTGAATGACTTTTGATCACTTTGGTAGAGATATAATATGGTACAATAGTACATTCCACTGCGTTCTGACACAGTAGACTAGTTTAATTAATATTTTCAGATCTTCCTTTCTTTAAACATTCAGCAACACCACAAAAGTTAACAAGGGTAGAAATGGTATTTGCTACAGCACTGTAACCCCTGGCCCCAAGGCAATGCTGTCACAATTCTCCAAATCGTTGCTCTATGAATTGTTGAAGAATGTCTTCAAAAACATCCCAATTTAGTTTAAAATTATCATCTAAATCAGACCTTCTCCCAACCATCTCATCCCAACCACTCTCATTTCACAAATGAGAAAATGGCAGAGCTGAACTAGAATCAATCAATTCTGGTGCTCTTTTCTTATACCTCAGGTGTATCCAAGAAAGCAAAGGTTTCATTTAACTTCAAAGAAGTGGAATTTGTACAGGAAAGATGAAAATTTGAAATCAAATACAATTATTTTTTTTTTACTCTGTACAAATACTAAATCACCAAACATCTGCTGTAGGTATGGAGCAAGCTGGCTTTAGTGGTTTCACTACAAAGGTTAACTTGAAACTTCTACTGATGTAGGTAAGCAAAGGGAATTTGGAATATTAGGTATTATGGAAATAATCTTACAAATAACAGTCTTTACCAGGGTCTTACCAAACAGTTTCCATCAGTATCCCCAAAACTCACTAAAACTCTCCTATACTGAATATGAAGGAAATATACAATGTGGGAATTTTTAATTAAATTCATTTATTTTTAATTCCCCACAGGTATAAGTGGGGAATTGCTTCTACTGTAGGGGACATGGATTTGATCCCTGGTCTTGAACTAAGACCCCGCAAGCTGAGCCGAGTAACCAAAAAGAAAAAAGTCAAAAACTGGGGCAGTTGATACATTCAGGAAACCCTGCATATATATACAACAGACAAATGCACTGAAAATGATACAATATAGGAATGCAACAGAAGTGGCAGGGAACTAAACGAGTCTGAATATACAAAGTATTGTCAAAGCAAAATAAAATTAAAAAATAATAAAATGGAGTAAGAATGGACATTAACAAATTGGATTCAACCTAACCCATTATGAGCATTAATGGGAGACTAACAGCAATTATTTTATGGTCTGAAGGCAGAGGTGTAACTGAAATTGACTTAAAAAATAGGCTAGACAAAACTTGCTGGAAAATAAACTCCCATTGACTTTCTTGTTCTTTTTAATGGTTAAAAAAAAAAAAATGAGGGGCTCAACTTTACAAAAACTAATCACTTGAAATGCAGTACTGAAAATTTCAGGGACTGGAATCATTAAAAAAAAGTGAGGTAAGTAAGTTATCTTTACACTGGCTTCACTACTGGCAGAGGCAGTTACTTTTAGAAAAATCAAAAGATTTCTCTTATACAGCTTATTCTGGTTCTTGTTTTCTCTGTTATAAAACTTGGGGAAAAAGAACTTTAAGTTCTTTTAGTTCTTTGATGAGCTTCTCAGTAATAATTTCATGAGGCCCTGAAAATGCAAAGTGAACTCTAAGCCTGGGCTCTAGAGAACTGATGCACACGCTGGGCCAGACAGCACCTCAGGCCAACCCCAAACATTTTCAGTGGGGTCTAGATCCCTTAAAGAAAACAAACTAGTTCCCCAACAAAGCAAGCCAATATTTCAAAAGGAATCATAATCCATCCTGGCCAATAAAATTCAAGACTAGTTCTTCCTTGAAAAGACTAAGGTGAAACAGAAACAAAGTTCCACTGCACTAGAGGAAAACATTTTGCTACAAGGCAGAAGGTTGGGCATAAACTTCCCAAACCAAACCAATCATACAGAAAGTGTGTGTGCAGTTTTTAAATGTAATCAGCTATAGCTCCATCTGCAGAGAAATCAATCCCCTTAAAACAGTACATTTGCAAAATGACAAAGGCATTTCCTACCTGATTTTCACTTATTAACCTTTAACTGGTGTTATAAAAGCTCTGGTAGGCAGAGTTTTCAAAAAAATAATGAAATGTGCACGCACGAAAACTAACATCTAAGATTACACAAAACATTCACATGCTTTAGCTTTTAAAAAGGGAAAAGAATTGATTTTGAAGTTGGTAATTCTCATACAGAAATCTGGTTTAGTTTAAAAGTATATAGAGATATAGATATACAAAAATATTTATAAATCATATAAATATTTACAAAGTGTATAAATATATACACACACATACATGCATTTACACATGCTTGCACATTTATACACATGTGTTTTAATATATACATGCAAACTGTAATAAAAGCAGATAAAAGAGAGGAAGGTCATTACTGACTTTTCCAAGAGATTCTCCAAAAGGTTGTCTTAAGGATCCCCTCCCACTACAGTGTGTTTTTAAAAATCCTGTTGTCTTCCTTTCAGAATCAAGTATTTTCTTCTATTTTTACCTGTTTTACACACAGATGATTTATTTACCCAATGAGATTATAAATACCTGAGGAAAAGAGCACTTTCTTCCTGAACAGTACTTGGTGTGGCTTGCACTTTGGAGTCACAGGACCAGGTTTTGAATAGAGGGTCAGTACCTGAATCAAAGGGCTTCCTTGGTGGCTGAGTGGTGAAGAATCCACATGCCAATGCAGGAGACATGGGTTCAATCCGTGGATCAGGAAGATCCCCTGGAGAAGGAAATGGCAACCCTCTCCAGGATTCTTGCCTGGGAAATCCCATGGTCAGAGGAACCTGGCGGGCTACAGTCCAAGGGGTCACAGAGTCGGACACAACTGAGTGACTAAACAACAACTGAATTCAAGATGGAGGCCTGGTTGTGCCCTCACAGCAGCATCTAATCTTCAGGAGGCCTTTGTCTGGGCCAAGCCCTGATCCAAGCTTTTCTCTCACATTACCCCTTTTAATCCTCAGAGAAACCCTATTTTACAGATGAGGAAATGAGAGCTCATAATACTACAGTTAAACAATTGCCAAGGTCTCCAAATAGTAAACTGTGAAGTTAGGATTCAAACCCACAGCCTCTAGTTCCAAAACTCTTATTTTTTACTGTCTCTTGGGGCTTCTGCTTCAACTGCAACCTTGGAGAAATCCTACCTTTGAAGGTTGTTGGATTAAATATATCACATGTGAAAAACTAGCATGGAGGGCCTAAAATCATGGTCTAAAATCAGTCTCAAAAAAAAGTATTAAAAAGAAACAAAACAAACCTTTAAAAATGGAAAACAGTACACTTCCCTTTTTATACAACATTTACATTGTAGTTCTGAGTGTCAAGTTACATAATCTGATTCTGCATGGCATATTGAAGCAATTTTCCCTTAATATGCAAATAAGTGATTTTATAAAGATATATGATTCATATTCATTTACAACATGGAAATAACTTTTCAACATGAACTAATTTATACACCAAGTGCTTTTGTGTGTCTATGAAAGTAAATTCTCTTCTCTTCTCATGAAACGAAGTATTTTAATATGCTGTCATATATCCCTTAAATAAATTCTCTGGAGAATGAACAGAATTGGGAAGCCAGTTAAGGTAACCTTAATATTCTTAACTAAATAGATTTATGTTGGATTTAACCCTTTTAGCAATTCATATAATTTGTATTTCCCTTCTGAATATACCAAAAGATTTTACATCCTATAATAAAGATACTGTGCCATGTATTATGCAGGTATGCCTATCATCACAAAGATTTGGAGCTTCTAGAACGATATACTGCATCATTGCAGGTATTCTGGAATAAGCAGAAAGCTCTCTTCACACACGTATTTCCTTGGAGCCAGTATGCTTCACTTGCACTCCCAACCACAAAAAGCATACTTTTTCTACCCCTGAAAAATATGCTTTCTGAGCCTCTATGTGATGCACACACAGATTTATTTTCCCCTTTTTGATACCATGCATGCTTGTTTCTGAGTCGTACTAAGGAAATAAACTACTGGTGATGTCAAAAGACATCAGGAGTCAATATTCTAAAATTGTCAGTGACCTGAGGACACCATATTTCTCTTGTCCAAGAGAGCCAATACTCATTTTAAAGTCTGATTGTAACATGGAATTCAATGAGAGTTCATAGTACATAGCATTCAGATGATGCTCATCAGCTTTTGAGGGTTGAAGCAGGCAGCAGACTGCATTCCTAGTACGCTCTCACTTAAAATCTGCCTCAAAAGGCCAGCATTAATTTTCCAATCCTTTTTTTTTAACCTCCCCCTAAAGATTTCAAGACACTGCTTCAAATTTTACTGGAGTCATAAATCATATATTTACCTTCATGCGACTGATTTTCAAAGAGCCAGAGTTAGTAAGGTTGGTCTGCCGGATGTATTATGTTTCTTAAATACAGAAATGGCTGCTGTGCACGCCAGTGGTTAGTAAAACTCAAAGACGTAACATTATCTTTCTCAATTGATTTGAGGAAAGAGTGCTCATAAAATATTTACTGATTTTGGTTAGGGGCTGATTTCTAAATAAACAGACTCAGCAATGGAAATTCTAGAGACGGGCAAAACAAAACATGCATTAGTAAATGTACGTTTTAAAATCAACTCTCTCACAATCTTTGCGTTTTGCAAGCTTTGTGAAGACTGTAAAATCAGTTGCACTAAGCTTATAATTTACAGGTGTTCTAATTTAACTTCTTTTTCAGTTGTTGAAAGAAAATCTGTTCACTCTTCTGGACTATTTCTCCTCTTTTTATAGCCTCTGATGTTACATCTCTGGCTAAGAAGGCACTTTACTGCAGTGATCTGAAGGCAGCCATTTGTTTGATAGTCAGAGAAGGAGAGAAAAAGGGAAAGCTTTGCTACAACAAATCTCCCAGCTCTTTCAGGTCCTGACAAAAATAGGAAATGCTGGTGACCAGAAGACAGCATTGCCTCCAATAAAAAAAGGGAAAAAAGTGCTAATCCATACAACATAAAGCCAAACTAAGTGGGGTTATCTTCCCTAATTTGCAATGAACTGAGGTCAACTAGATTTTATCTCAAATACAAACTGGGAAGGAGACAACAACAAGAGAGGAAAAGCTACATCTTGGTTAGATCCTGCTTTTCACACAAGATTGTATGACTGATAGCTACACAGGATGCTTCCAGAAGATTAGAAGGCCAAAAATAAGTAAGGAAATATGGCTGGTCCAAGGTTCACAATTATTTCTAAAAGAACAGTGCAACCTGATACATAACTGCAATACACATACATTTAAAAATTACACCATATTTTCCATTTAAGATAAAAAATAGTATACCTTTAATTCTTGAATTATTATCATGATAAAAGTTTGATTGGAAATCACATACATACTATGTAACTTTTACTAATTTTTGATAATTTACTGACTGGCCTACTTCAGGTTAGTTAAGGAGAGTACAGACACCATTTCTAAATTCAATTAATATATTCTACTTGGGGAAAAAAATCAAAGTGTGAAATAATAATATTTTAGTACAAAGCTAAAAGAAGACAGCAGATAACTGATAAATTATTAACAGGAAATGTAAAGTGCTATTCAAATCCAATAAGGGAAAAATTTATCTATGTGGGCTAACAATATGCTTCTCAGCACAGCCTTTGAGTCAGAAAAAAGTTGAGTTCTGCCACTTACTGTAATTACATGAAGTAATATGCTTAACCTCTTTGAGCCTCAATTTCACCACCAATAAAATGGGAATCATAATATTTACCCCATAAAGTTATTATAAGAAATGGATAGACTGTATATGAAACAATTTTGTCATCTATAAAGAGGCTATAAAATAACCATTCAGAAGGTGGTAAAAAGGTTCACATTAAACTGTTACCATTAATTTGAAAAAGCAGAGAGGGTAGGGGTTGGAGGGAAAGATTATTAACTTTTTCCTTACATACTTTCTATTATTTGAACTTTCATAATGCCCCTGTACTAATCTTGCAACCAACAAAATTAAAGCTATATAAATGCTATCTGAAGGGTGCATACCTAGATGTCGCAGACTATTCTAACTGTAAATACTAATAACACTTTATAAATGTTCCTTTATAAATATATAGAAACAAGACTCAGTCCTGGTTTTAGTTTGAGAATTTCTAAAATTATAAAAATTTGCTAGGCTTGGGAATGATAACCAACTGAAACAGTGCTTCCTTTTCATGACATTTTCAAAAAGAGCAAAATCTGTAGTCACCCAAAACCATCCATTGATTCAAACTATCACTTTGGTCAATACCTTTTGAAATAACTGAGTTAAATAACAATAGTACTCAAAGGCAAGTGCCTTTATCACGTTTAACTTTGTTTTTTAGAGCCCATCACAATTTAGATATTTAATTTATAACTTTAAGAAAAGTCCTCAGGTCATTTCTAAGTGAATGCCAAGGGCTTTCCATAAAGGCATGGCAGACTTCTTCCAATTGAACTTGGTCACAAATTAGCATTCCTAATGTTAGAAGTAAGTGTGAGCTCTTTGAGGGCAGGATTCATATCTTTTTCATCTTAATTCCAGTCCCTGGCATTGTGACTAGCACATGAGTTCAGTTCTGTTCAGTTCAGTCGCTCAGTCGTGTCCGACGTGCAAGAGTAAATATTTGTTGAACTATTTGGAAGAAAGTTTTTCTCACTCGGAGGCCCAATGAGATGGGCATATATGCTAAGTGGAACATAACCTGTCTAGTTCTTTTTGTATAAAATCACTTAAAATGCTTCAAAAGCAGTAAAAATAAGTATAAAAGTGAGTTCCTTAAATAAAATGTCATTAAAAAAAACCCTATTTGAGAAACAGATATCTCTTATATTTGAAAAAGCATAGATGTGTGAACTAAGATGAAATCATGGAGCAGATTAATTGGAATCACCTTTCATCAGCCTTACAAAAATTCCCAAGGCATGTTTCATCAATAAAAATGTTCAATAGAGGGCAGAGGAAAGGCTTTCACTGTTTGCGACAGCAACAAGCCCATAGCTGGAGTGCTAGATTCCTGACTGACTATTATCCCTCTGGCTCATGGCTCCTCTATGATGATTTGCGAGTAAACATATACATACTCAAAAAAGACAGATGTAATGAGACATCTCCACATGTAATGAGACTATTACTTTGGGCTTCGCATGGTGGCTCAGACGGTTAAGAATTCGCGGGAGACTTGGGTTTGATCCCTGGGTTGGGAAGATCCCTGGAGGAGGGCATGGCAACCCACTCCAGTATTCTTGCCAGGAAAATCCCATGGACAGAGGAGCCTGGTGGGCTACAGTCCATGGGGTCGCAAAGAGTTGGATACAAACTGAGCAACTAAGCACAGCACAGTCACACTTGCATATTTCTAGCACTATGTAATACTGTGAAGTAATGACAGGGGAAAAAGAAGTTGAGGCACACTGGGCTTGCTCAATCACTATGGAATAAGCCCTGAAAACATAAGCATGGGAGCAGAAGTACAATGATAGGAAGTAATCCCTCCAAATTTCCACTGATGATTTAAATCTCTCTATGAATGATGCACCTAATGCTAGTATCTTAGTTCCATCCTAAACTGCTAGATAATTCTATTTTAATCTTATTTAATCTCCCTCCTTAGGTGAGCAGGGCTTGTAATAACTTTTGAACCCTTTAATGGTATGTTAATTCGAGAGAAGACATTTAACAACAAGAAAATGCTTTGAGAGAATTCTCACTTGAAGTCTTCTGAAATATTCAATCCAACATATTTTAAAGAGAGAGATTTTTCTGCTTCTAAAAAGTACTGCGGACAGTCAGTAGAAATGAATTTCGTTGGCTGTATTTCTTGAAAGAATTCTAAGTTTCTTAGTTTAGCCACTCAAATTTGGAAGCTATCTAGAAATTTTCTCACATTTTGATCTCTGGAAGGGCTATTAATCAAGCTCTTGTTTGAGGCAACTCAAACTTCAATCAGAATACTATGGACGGGAAGTCAGAGAACTGGACAATCAGAATATTCAACAGAATATATAATTGAAAACATCACCAAGGGAAGAAAAGTAGATGCCAGCAGGCTGATACGTTATAACCTTTGGTCAAGCGGTACTTGGCAAATTTGAACAGATTTAATTAACCAGCGATAAAACTAAGCAGTAGAATACCATTAAAACAAAACAAAAATACTAACACAGAACCAGGAATTACCAGTGAAAAAAACAGTGCTGTACCTAATAGCATGGATCTACCAGAGGTAATTTGTTAGGAGATCGGAGTTGTTATTTCATAGTGGAGGCTTGAAATGAAAACGTTTAAGTTTCTTTAGGTCAAGCTATAGCACAGCGTTCGGAGAGCCAGCCAAAATCGCTGAGGAAGGCCACATGTGGAACTAATTACTCATGGAGAGGCCATGACAAAGAACATTTCTCCAGACTTTTCATGGGGGCTTCACTTTCAGGAAGTTGCTATAATTACTGTTCAAGTCTAGATCAGCCTGCAAGCCGCTGACAGATCCAACAGACAGGAGGAGGAGGAGGGAAAGAGAGAGAGAGAGGAAAAAAAAAAAAACAATGAACTTATCTGCCCTTTCTGACGAGTGAAATACCAGAAAATAAAGTACCACAGGAAAGCTCAAAAAGGTTTCCAAATGAGCCCTGGCTTCCAGTGTTCAACTTACTGTTTACTTTTTTATCTACCCTCTATCTTCAAATTACTTTTCTAGCCTGGATCGGACAGCAAATTTGTACTTCTACACTAACTCACTTTCAGTTGGCCACAGCAGAACTGTACATCTCGACTCTTTTTTTTTTTTTTTTTACAGCTTTTCCATACTGGGGCCCACTTCCTGCCCAGTTGAGGAAAAAAATCTGGCCTGAAGATGAAATGACTGCTTAACATTACACTAAAACATCTGGTACCATTTTATGCACAGACCCATGTCTGAGAGCAGGCGATTCCAGCGGTCTCTCCAGCGGCACAGCGCATACCCAAACCTCCCCAGGGTGACATCATCCCATATATGGACTCTCCAGCCCAGCCCTCCCCCTTTTCCTGGTCCTAAATTCATTGCCAGTTCCCCAGTCTGCAGCAAATGTGCCACGTCAAGACTGGAAATCACAGCCCTTGAGTCTCAGTCGGGGCAGCAGAATTCAGGGGGGGAAGCCGAAGGCAACCCCTGGTGCAGGAAGGGAGGCTTTTCCCCAAGACCGGGAGAGGATTTTTAAGTGCATAGTTGGAAGCTTCTGGAGATCCTGCTCCGTCGCCCCAGTGTTCAGACTACCTGTTCAGGACAATGCCGTTGTACAGTAGTCTGCACATTGGTTAGACTGGGCAAGGGAGAGCAACGCCATGGACAGCTGGGGACAAAAGTGGCTGTTTCCAAGGAGGAAGACATTTGTTTGCTCCTTTTTCGAATCTCATATCCAGTGTTTTTCTTCACAGGTTTTGCACAGTAGGGGCCAGGAAGCCCTCGGGGACACTGCCGAGAAAGGACTGCTCGAGGGAAGACCTGTGGGTAAGGCCTTCTTGACTGCTCACCTGGGCTGTGACCAGGAGAGCCCAGGTGGGGAGCCAACAATTTGCTTTCACATGGGAGAGAAACCGAGGCGGGATTGTGACAGACAGGTCTGCGTTTAGTTTTAAAACAGCAACGATGTGTGGTACACTGCGATTTACTAGATGTTGTTCAATTTTGGAAGAGTTTAAGTATTTTCTTAAATTTAAAGGTTTTCCCACTTCAAAATGAAATATGAAAAGACGCCAAACACTTAAGAATAATTTAATGAGGCTGGTTTTGAATTGTTGAAATTGATAATCCAGAGACTTAAAACGTATTTGAATGAGAGCTGAAGTATAACATTTAGCATCCCAGGACTGAATCCATTTTGTCCCAAAGTAAAGAATACTTGCTATTTTTAAAATGCTATTCGAAGAGTGCTTTTCTTAAATTTTATATAATATAAATATCAGGAATAATATTATCTAACAATAAAAGGAGAGGCTGCCAAGAATTTTTGCCTACCAGACAATGCAGATAGGACTGGTCCAGAAAAGAGCACCAACCCAGAACTTATTGAGTCAGCAACCAAATAAATTGGAGAATAAAAACCTCTATATTCAGATATTCCAATATATATCTCTGTATTACATTTTTTAAAAATCTAAGAATGGTTGATAACTGCTGGTCAGCTGAGCCCTCCTGGCTATATTTTACAGTGCTTCTATTTCTCTGAGCACTTAAAATGATAAGGTACTTTGTCTAGAAACCCACTGATAAAAAAGGAATTTGTAAACGAAAGCAAAGTTTTCTTTGGTCAGTTTCCAGCTGTCCTGGGGGTGAAGGAGGGTGGGAGAGGGGGAGGAAGGTGGGAGGGAGGAAAACCCTCAAGCTGAATGTAATCCCAATAGAGAGAATAATGGAGAAAGTCTGGATTGCAATACGTGCAATACGATCCATGCTGAACTTTAGAGATGGGTCCCTTAAAGAACGTTCTGGAAAAAACGTTACTGCCTTAACCCCTATTTATATCTATCCCCAAACAATTCCATATAATGAAAACATCTGTTCTTTAGGCTTTTGTGTGAATGTACCCTCTTTTGTCCTCCTCTAAATTCTGTCATTTTATAGTGATTCCTTAACAAATCCTTTTCCAAATCATACATTTTGCAACAATTCAAACATTGTCACAAGTTCTCTGGCAAAACATTTGATTACCAAAGGTTCCCCCTAGTTATATTTTGTTGAAAGAATTTATTTTAAAAGTTACCACTTTGATCATTCCAAAACTGGTAGAAAAGTTTTCTCTTTTATTCATGGTTTTTAGCTAAAACATAAAAAGCAAGGATTTATTACAGCTATTTCTTCCATTTAAATGATTCAGTAGTCATCCTTTTTTTTTTTTTTCCTATTGTATCTTGGAGGCTTCCATATTAATTATTTCTAACAGAACAAGTAAGATTTTTTAAATCTGCAGTTTTTTTTTGTTTTGTTTTTGTTTTTAACATAGGAAAACAAAAAAAAATCTATTAGGTAGCTTTACAGGAGTTTATTCTTTCAAGAAACACACTTTTACTATTCGATATAGTTACCAAAGAAGATAAAGTACTTTGGCAATATTTAAGAATTTTCAAATTTGAGGGTTTTTTGTCTTGTGTTTTTACTCCATAGAATAATTGAATTTCCTAACTTGCTTTCATTTCACGTATGTTTAATTTAAATGTCTTTTTTCATATTAAGTGGCATTTTTGCTTTAAAGAAACAAATCACCACTGGTTCCTCACCTATTTTTTCCCTCAGGGTGACTTTTAGTCTGGAGACAGAGAGACCCGATGGTGTCCTTGGCCTAAGCACAGAAGCAGAAACATTATTAATTTGCAAAAAGCATAGACAAGGAACCCCTGAATGTGCTCGGTGGAGTTCGGGCAGCCTATTTTTGATGCAAGCTTTTAACAAACGGGAATGAATGATACGTATTTTTAAATTGTATGGATTAAATTAAAAATCCAAAGTAAAAGCTCACTGTATAAACCACTGCCAACTAAAGGAAAGATGGTAGTTTATGCGCTGGTATATATACCAACATGTATAAACATATGTATGGTAAAATAACCTTATCTATTTCCAGGGCAATTAGGATAATGTTTAACTTTATTTTGATATTACTTTGTAAGGAAATATACAAATATTTTAGGAATCAAGGGATCTATTCCAGAGGAAACTAACCAACAATGAACATCCTCTACTAAAACTACCCCTGGAAATAATGGTAAGTGTAAGTATTAAAATAAAATATTGTACATCTTCAGAAAGATAAAATTGTTTGCAAGGCCTGTCCAAACTATACTTCTTAGAAACTTAGTAGTTATTTTGCATTTTAGCACATGGTGATTGATAAGTTAGACTAGTTACTGAGTTAAAATGAGAATTTTTTCCGCTATCTAAGAAAAGGAAATTCAGAGCCTTAGCTTCAACAACATCACTTCTTAATTGAAAAGAATCAATATAAAACAGTTTATTTACATTTTCAACTCCCACTATTTTTTTTTTAAGCCATAGATCTCAAAATCAAAGAAAATTTAGTTATAATGGGACAAAATTTCACACTGATCACTTTCTTGCAGTTGTCAATAGGTTTAATGTCCTTCCTGCTTGGCATTTGAGCTTTCTGCCAAGATACTGTGTTTATATTTTTTAAAAACCAAAATATACTATCTACCCCCACCTCTCACCCTACAGACCACCCAAGTTTTTCACTTTGTGGGAAAGAGTTCTGGCACAAAACTCCTAATGAAGGAATCTTCTTCCTCAACCCCCTTTTTTTCTGGTTGAAGTCTTAAAACTGTTACAGGACATAAAAAGGAAATACAATTTGGTAATGCAAAAATGTTCACTTACCCACCAGCATCCACCCTTACTAAAGAGAAGTCAAAGCTTTTGATTACTGTACGAGAGATTTGTTTTTTAAAAACAACCCACTTTCCTCTCTCTACGGAGACTATCTCACCCATCTCAATGTCTAAATAATAACTAAGAGATCATCACTCATAAATACCAACTTAAAATAACTAGAAGTCAGGCTTTAACCTAAGAAAAGACAGGAAATTCCTGCATAAAGATTGAAACTTTCTTATTTGCTTTCTTCTACTTTTTTCACCTTGGTGTGCTACAAATTATGTAGATAGAAATATATGTCAATTGTTTGAAGTGCTCTCATTAAGAATTTTTATCAGTTTTAATAAATAGAGGTAATAAAGTAAATTAAGGAAAATAATTAAATCTTAGTTTTGAATTTCCTGACTTTTTGTGACAACCAGTTTCCTGGAGTTGCTTTGGTTGAATTTTGCTGTAAAAGACTTAGAATAGGATTCATTTTTTGCATTTCTTTCTTAAGGTCATAAATAAAAGACCAAAAAACAGTATATGACCATATATAAAATAGAAGGTATAATAAAATATAAATAGCTCTTTTATATTTTACCTATTTTGAGTGATAATGAATTAATAGTCACTGAACAGTTTAGAAGACAGAAAAAAGTCTGCAATATGTTTTTAGCCTTCCATCTTTTAAAAAAGCTTAGGGGCAGGTTCAATATAACGAAAAAGTGTGCATATGCCACATGCTTACTAAAATTATGCTTTTAAAATTTTTTAGAAATATAAATTGTCCAAAAGGCTTATAAGTAGAATAAAATCATTTTTTAGCAAGATTTTTTCCCCCTGCAAAACAGTTATGGTTTTTCAGACACAAAGATATTGGGATATCTTGTTTTAATAGAATTGCTTCATATTAAAGGATAATATAAACTCACAAATATTTCTTTCTATTTTTTCAGGTTGCATGCATCATTCCTTTAATTGAGCAGAGTTAACTGGATCAAATTATTTATGGGAGAGAGAGGGAAAGCTATACAGAATTACAGTAATTTTAAATTTCCACCAATATGCTCTTTGTTAGTGAATCACTCCATAAATATTTTCTGTTGCACTGAAGGCAGCAACAGTAACAAAATAATTCCTTAAGGTATTTGTTTTTGCATACTCTGGCCTTGTAATTATCTAAGTAGCAGCCAAGTTTAGTGATGGTTTTGATTCTGTCAAGAAAAAATAATAAGTCTTCTACTCAGAAGTGATGACCAGAAACAGAATCTGATATTTATTTTTTGAAATTAAATAAATAGAAAGTTGCACTTACCAACTTTTTGTTAAAACTGTACCATATCTAGTCATTGCATAAAAATTTAGATGTGTAGAATAGTGTCATTTTTTCAGTCTCTAAAATCTAATTTGTTCTCCATAAACTTTCTCTTCTCTATTTTCACAGAATTTTACAATTAAAGGAAAATAACAAACTATTTGCTTCCTTAAAATTCTTTGGAAAAAATTCCCTAAGTACACACTCCTTGGACAATAAGGTTTCATTTTGCTCTTTAAGAAATTCTGTTTATTGGAATTTTGACTATCTAGATATTTTATTTTTTAAAGAGCAGAGGAATTTGTTAAATATCTCTAAGGATGTGAATTGATCATTTATATTAAAATAACCACTAGAATTATTCTCAAGTCACCAGAATTAAATTTCCTAACTGTATGTTTATCACTATTAACTCTTTCTTATATGAATTTTAAGGAAAATTTTTAAAGGGTCTGATTTTCCTTTTTGGATATGAAATCAAGTTTCCTTCTCCATGCTTAAGGTACTATTTTGTAACAGCACTGCACTAACATGTCCAAAACACACTGTGAGCATCACTATGAACAACAACCTTTTAGATTATACCCCCTTGATTCATGGCACAGCCCTGTAGTTAATTAAGAGGAGGAGAACTTAAGCTCACAATTGCTTTTTATTTGGTTTTCACATCCATACTCTAAAACTTTGCATTAAAAAGAATATGAGAAATTTAAATAAATTTGTTGCTTAATAAAATATTGATGAAAGTACATTCCCTTGTGAAAACCCCACTGTCAAAGCATCAGATACCAAAGTGCGCTGGTTGAACTGTCAAATACTTTAGGGTCATTAATTATTATGAATATGGCTTCCATTTCCATGTAAATGACAAGCTTCTTTTTCATGGGCAAGGTTATGGTACTTATCCATTACCAGAAACATGTATAAACACAGTCTTTATCTTTAACCTCAGTTTTAAAATATGCAGAGTTTTCGTGAAGAGGAAAAACATCTGGTTCAATTACTCTGAACTCTGACTGCATGTGGGCCAGTAGTAATATGAATTGGATTTAAGAATAAACCGTGTGTTTAGTCTTTTTTGTTGTTGTTTTTTCCTGAAAATGTCTGTGAGTTTTCTGTTATGTCAATTATCCATGTTAGCACATTTGGAACAAATGTATCAGTGTACTTTCTGAATAAAGTCAAAAGTCTAACTTGTTTTTAGCTCCATAATGTTTTAATGTTTAATTCTATTGTGTGTTTTTCTCCCTTTCCCCTGACCTTCCAAAATCACCAAATCTGGAAAACAGACTGATTGTATCTGCCCATGAGCAAAGGAAACCCGAAGGAACCAAGGGCCTGGCTGGACGGAGTTGTCATGTGTCTGCCTGTCTACACTTGCTGTGCAGAACATCCGCTCACCTGTACAGCAGGCACAGACAGGCAGTCACATGACAACCCAGCCTGAATGACAACCAGCCATTGAAAGAAAGCAGCCCTCACACCATAGCATCTACACCAAGAGCTACAACCAAAATGAGGGACGCGGGGGCCTGGAGTTTTAATTTGTTGGTTTCTTAACTCGTATGTATTATTATTATTATTCAAATATTGAAACCCACCAAAAGTAAAGTGAGTGGTGCTTATGAAATATAATAAAACCCATTTCTGAAAATATTACTGTGCTTTCTATAGTTCTCTTTTCCTAATTGTTGTCAGTAAATTACTACCCTTGACATTGATTGTACACAGCTTTGCAGCATCCCCTAAATGAATATAACTTCAGCCTGATGCTTGACAAAGAATAAGTAATTCTAATAATTCTACTCCCAAAACTAAGTTTAGTTTTGGAACTAAACTAAACATCATGACTTTTCAAGAGAAAGAGAGGGAGAAAGGAAAAAGAGTGACGAGATAATATTCCAGGAATCATGTATTTTGAGTTAACAAACTCTGCCAGCGTGGGTCTGGGTAAAACACAGTGAAAAGAGTATTTACTTCCAACATAATTTTCAAATGTATTAGAATAATTGCTTCTTTTGATATATAGAAAGCTGAAATTAAAGCTCTGATATTTCCAAGTGTCACGATGTACGTAAGTTTATTACTGTCATTGTTTAATTAAGAAGGAACTACATTCCTTAAGGTGGTATTTAAGGGGCCAATGAACATTTATTCACTTGGAATACATGCTCCCATTCACTGTAAACCTACAAACTCTTGAAATGTTGAGGCAATTCAATTATTTTCAAAAAGAAAAAAGAAAGGCATTAAAGGATATGCAGCGTATATTCTGCCATATTTTTTGAGGAAATATCAAAACTTCAGTTTACACCTTGTGAACTGGATTGAAATGATCAGGGTCAGCCTGTTTATATGAATATTTCAAACATTCAAGGGTAAAAAGCAGGGAGATGGGTAAACTTAGAAATTTTGTCAACTTTGATTGGATTCACTAAAATGTTTTAACTTCAGTATTTAGAAGTAATTTTCCTCTTTCTTAGAAAGATACTGGTCAAGCTTTAAAAAATGTTGCACAAGATTACCAAATTTGGGGGGTTTTCTTAAATCTAAACATTTCAAGTGTATATTTTGGACTACATCAAACTATTTTTATTCAGATATTTCATTTTTAAAATGAAAGATTTAGTCATAAGGCTAAAAACCACCAGGTTCAAAACTTCTATTATTATGTGATATTTTACCAACCTGACACCATAGTTTCTTAAAAATAACAACAATAAAAACAGTGACTGGGTAAAACTAATATATTAAAATATGATTAAAACTAAATTCTTGCATTTATAATCTGGTCTAAGGAAATATGTAATCTGCTAAAATGTGCAACTGCAAAACACATCGTGCAATGAAAGTTTTTACCTTAAAGAAGAGTCCCCTGATTAGTAAATAAAGTCCTAAACAATAGTTCACAAAATGTAAAATATAAACAGGAAGACAATATAAAAATGTCTTATAGAATATTTGCATAGAATCACCCAACTATAAATGCTTTACATAACCTGTAGCAAACATATCTGACAGAAGTCCACATGTGGACCCTGCAAGGCAGTGCCAGTGTAGTGCTTGATAGCTCTCTGACTAACACAATAGCTCGGTCAGAACATAAAGGAGATCTTTCCATTCCACCACACTCCCAAGGGAAAGCTAAGGAGGCCAGACCAGCACATTCATCCAGTAGTAAGTAAGCCACTCCAAGATGATGTTTCAAATAATTTTCCCTTAGAACAGGAGGTTAAAATATTGGTATTATATACATATTTTTATCTAAGCTTGAAAGAATGTCATATATATACATATACATTCATATATATGTATATATTTATAGATATGTAAATCTGTTAAATGAGTTACATTTAAAATTTTTACTCTTCCAAGAAAGAGTAATAGAAAGAGTAATATTTTTCTTCTAATATAAACTTCTGAGTACAACGAATAATACCTATGAGGGAATGGGTTTAAGTCTATAAGTATTTTTAATAAATTTGAGATAGCATTTACTATTATGGTTTGTTGAATATAATACCATCTATTTTTCAAAATTATAAATCTTTGGATAATGCAAGAACTTGGAAATGTTTATATGAAATAATCCTGCATTAAAAAGCATAATATAAGATAGCTTATGTATATGAAAAAGCACACATATAACTGTGATCATGAAGAATTTAAAGTAACATAAATGTTTTAAATCTTAATATTTATTGAGAATTTTTTTAAAGTAAAAATACCTAAGCTCTGGCTAACTAAAACAACTGAGCAAGGAGTGTGACTAGCGTTCACAGGGTCAATCCTGACCTCATCAGAGGGAACAAACAGATCTAGCAGGAAACAGCTAGAAACTTGAAAGTGTAAGTACAAATGGAAAGAGCCAAAGATTTCTATAACTTTTCCGTCTCACAACTTTTGCCATCCAGGGATATAGCTGTCACTTTGTTTCCTATTACCAAAGTTACATGTGTCAACTATTACAGCTACATAATAAAACAATACTAAGTAAATATCCCTACAAGGGAATTCTATAATCTCCTTATCATGCTATCCAAACACATAAACCCACAAAAATGAGGCCTGTAATTTTTGAAGAGTGCAAAGAATGTCCTTATTTCAATGCAAATTTTGGATTATCTTCAATACTGTAAGGTTGGTACATTTCCACTGGAAATACTTCTGCTGAATTACCCTACTTCCCTAGGAGTATTCCCATTATGATTTTAATCTTCATGTTGGCTTACTTAAATGGAAAAAAATATTGACTATGTACTATCATTATTCATAAACTAGATTTTAACTACCATTTACACTTTTTTTATTGATATCAAGAAAAATAAGACTCTTTTTCCTTGAATCAGAATACCCTATTCTAATGTGGGTTTTTTTGGAATATTTTAAATAAAAGCCATCACATTTTTTTCCAAAACTGATTTTAAGTATTAATGTAAGACTATCTGAATCCAAAATCCTTTGAAATGATAGTTTCTATTTTATTCCAATGCCTTGCCCTTTTAAGGGCAATCCCTCCAAAGAACCATGCAAAATATATTTATAATGTATGAAAATGACATTGGGAAATTTATTTTCTGCATAAATTATCTTGATTCCAGGAAGTTATATGATCAGAAGAAAAAAAATCCATTAACCTTCAATGATGAAAATTAAGAAAAATTTAAGACAGTCTGTCTCTAGTGGTAATTTTACCCTATAATTCAATAATTTGGTTTAGGCACTTGAGATATGAAGATATGATGAATAACTATACTGTGTTTTATTTATTTGCTCAACTGCATCTTCACTCAACCAGTATTCACTTGGCATCACCTATCAGTACCGTCTCCTGGTGGTAGAACATGGTACAAGATAGTGGCTCCTTGTGTCAGGAAGCTTACAATCTAGCAGGAACTTAAGCAATCAACCAATACTTAGCACATGTAATGAGTTTTTGTCATTTTACCATCTAAAAAAAAATTCCCTCAAATTCATCCATTTCTATCAGTTTCCCTCAAACTACCTAGCCCAAGCTGCTGTTACCTCTTACCATATCACAGCAATAGCTTTCTAACAACTCCCCAATCCAGCTTGTCCCCATCCACTCTACTCTCTACAAACAATTAAAAAGATCTACAAAAATTTCAAATCTTATTATGTGACTCTCCAGCTTAAAAACTTCAAAGACTTGTCATCATTCTTAGGATCAAAATTTATAGAGTCCTTTTCTCTGTTCCAGTCACAGTGGTCTAAATTCAATTTCTTATATTCATCAGGCTCAATCTTGCCTTAGGCATTAATACAAACTTTCTCTGACCACTCAGTTTAATGTCGCCACCCCCCCCCCCATGCTGTAAGTCCCATCCCAGATACTTCTTAAATCAAACACATCATTGTATTTATTTTATTCATAGTTTGCAATCTGAATCTCATAGGTGTTCTTGATTATGTTTTCTTTATCAAGAAGTATCCTTCATAAGGGCCTTCCCAGATGGCGCTAGTGGTAAAGAACCTGTCTGCCAATGCAAGAGTCACAAGAGGTGCAGGTTCGATCTCGGGGTTGGGAAGATTCCCTGGAGAAGGGCATGGCAACCCACTACAGTATTCTTGCCTGGAGAATCCCATGGACAGAGGACCTGGTGGGCCACAGTCCATAGTGTCACAAAGAGTCAGACACAATTTAGGCGATTTAGTACGTGCACACACATCCTTTATAAGAGTGGGAAACTTGTCAACCACTTTATCCTTAGTGACCAGGATAGTATCTGGTACATAACTGGTGCTCAGAATATATTTGTTGGGAAACAGTCAGGTGATTAGGAGCATAGCACTGACATGTAGTAGCTGGCTAAATTACTCATTCTCTTTGAGTCTCAATCTTCATTTTTAAAATGGGGAATGTACATGAAATATTAACTAGACTCAGTGCCTGGTAAACTACAAATGATAAATGTTAACCATTATCATGATGATCATCATCCAGACCACCATTCAGATGGAAACCTGGGTGTCATGAGTTTAAGCAAGTAGAATGAATAGCAGAGATATTTTTTACAACCACAATTACTTTAGAACTAAGGAGCAACTTGTTAACTGGAAGTCCATTTGGCTTGGTTGAGCATTTTGACTACTCTGGAACGGATGCACATAAAAGAATGAGGAAACACAGAAACACCTTGAGTTTGGGGCAATCCAAACTGACAGCACTGAGTAGAGTGATGGGAAGGGGAGGAGAAAGAGGCCAATGTACTCTCCTGGGGCTGGGCCAGCACAAGGCTAGAGTTGCTAAGTAGGGTGTCGTCAACTGGCTAAAAACTGCTGCGCAGAGGGTTGTCTAATGTTATACTTAAGGTTGTTTGAATTTCTGTATTGCTTCTTCTAACTGTTAGTAAATATAAGTACTACAAATATCTTTATGTTATTATTTTGATAGAAATCAAAAGAACTGAGTAGGATTCATCCAAGACCCCAAGGGATGTATGAGGACATGCAAGCCCACAAATCCAAGCTCTGTCCTCACCCTCATATGCAGATCCTCCTTGACTTGGGGTATACACAATGACAGAATGCCATGGAGAGGATGAACCCAAGAAGAGGCCTACATAGCCCTAAAAATGTGTGCAGGGCCACTTTTGTAATAATGCTAAAGGATAATATGGGCTTCCCTGGTAGCTCAGCTGGTAAAGAATCTGCCTGCAATGCAGGAGATCCCAGTTTGATTCCCAGGGCAGGAAGAACCAATGGAGACGGGATAGGCTACCCACTCTAGCATTCTTGGGCTTCTCTGGTGGCTCAGACAGTAAAGAATCCGCCTGCAATGCAAGAGACCTGTGTTCAATCCCTGGGTTGGGATGATTTCCTGGAAAAGGGTATGGCAACCCATTCCAGTATTCTTGCCTGTAGAGTCCCCATGGACAGAGGAGCCTGAAGGGCTATAGTCCATGGGGTCACAAAGAGTCAGACATGACTGAGCAACTAAGCACAGCACAGCACAAAGAATGTATAGTCAAGCATCCAGTAGATAAATTATGTTTTCCATAAGCACATTGTATTATATAGATTCTCTGAAGATTACAAGTGGAAATAACATTGCCTGGGACATAGGTTAGAAACCTTTCTATTAAGATCATCTGTTAGTAACATTACAAATATCATTACTGTAACATAGAATAATGGTTCAAAACATGCGGTCCACAGATGTTTGAAGGTGTTCATGAATCCATCTAAAACTTAAGGATAGGGTAGTTAGTTACTTTAAGGATAGAGAGAAAGCAGGGAAAATGTTGGGGACCTACTATTACCATCATACCAACTCTAGCTTAAAATTATTATGTGGGGTTATCATGCTATTGCCTCTGCCATCTTGGATAAGAAATCACATAGTTTGATATCACCATCTCTAACTCACAGACTGGAAGAGAGGCGGTATGGAAAAGTCCCACCGAAGAGATAGAATCTGAATTTCCTCTTACCCTCTGAACCATACCATTATCTGCTGAAAAATTCCAGATCCCATACATCTTATCTCACAATAGGAAATGACAAAAAATTGGAAATTAGAAGGCATGTGAGTCAAAGAATGACATTATTGTTCAGTTCAGTTGCTCAGTCATGTCCGACTCTGTGAACCCATGAACCGCAGCATGCCAGGCCTCCCTGTCCATCACCAACTCCTGGAGTCTACCCAAACTCATGTCCATTGAGTTGGTGATGCCATTCAACCATCTCATTCTCTGTCATCCCCCTCTCCTCCTGCCCTCAATCTTTCTCAGCATCAGGGTCTTTTCAAATGAGTCAGATCTTCACATCTACATTATTGTAGGAAGGTGTGATATTACTTGCAATGGTAAGAATAAATATATAAATGTGATACCTAAAAGTTTATAAAGGCACTTGTTAACATATGATTTCTTAGAGTTGTACAAATTCCTTTTGAGGTGATTTGGTCAATAATAGTCCCCATTTGATAAGCTAAAACAGAGGTTCAGAGAAGTTTGACTTGTTCCAACACTGGCAGTTAATCATAGAAAATTCACATTCTCTAGTATCTCACCCTATTCACACCATTGTCTATAGGCTATTTCGTTCAATTGATGCTACCCTGTAAAGAGTTTGAACTATTATTCTTTAATCACAAGAATACTTCATAAGCCATTTACATTTACTACAAACCTGTCATAAGTTAAATAAAACCATATCTATTTATATGACATAATATGCTATTTATTCAACAGCCAACTAGATCATAATGAAAACATATCAGTCTAATTACATAAGAAAGCAGAAATATGAAAGAACATAGAAACAAACAATAATTCTCTATGCTAATTTGAATGTAAGTTATTAAATAAATGACAAACATGTAACTTAATAATATTATTTACAGGGTCACATTTGCTTTACTGAGAGAGAAAAACTACCATGGAACAGGATTTCCATAATGGGTAAGTACTGATGTGAGAGATATCAGGGGAACAAAATACAAACACTCAACTTACCAACAAACCGACTCCAAAAGTTGAGTAAGAACTCGTGCTTATTTTCACAAAGGAAAATTCTAAATTTGGGGTTTTCAAAGTTGCCCACAGAAATATGTTTAATCCATATCCAGAAGCATAGTTAAGCTATGACAGCAAGGCTGGTATGAAATTTAAGCATCATTTAAAACTGCTACTAAAGGACGGGTGTTGAGGGAACAAATTCAAGAGGCCAGAGACTGATCACTACCTCTAAGCCCCACCCTCCTCACATTTCTCCTGACCTCCTTTCCCCATACCATCTCTTCCAGCCTCATCTCCCAGCAGATGCTAATAACTATTAATTGAATAACACTGAAGAGCAAGGACACAGTGCTGACACCTCCCTTCTGTCCCACCAGCAGGCTCAAAGGTGGTCTGTGGTGGTAGAAAGTGCTAGTAAGAGAAACTGAGCAGAATAGAGAACCAAGGTGACTGTAGCCAAGAGGCAGTAAGATGGGAATGAGTGAGGATGGCTCCAGGGGAATCAGGCTCTGTCCCACTGACACAAAAACTTTGAATATAGGGGTATTGAGTCAGGCATTAATATCTGGAAATTTTCCTATCTGTTTTTTTGAGTAGTTTTTAATGAGAAACAGTATCTATTGACTACAATATAGCTGTATGTGGCCCATCAAGTTGCAACCCTGAACTTGAGCTCTCCTCTCCATCCAGCACAAGCCACCATCTTCTCTTGCTTCAACCACTGATATACTCTTCCAGCTAGTCTCCCTTCTTCTCTTCCTGCCCACCCCACTCCATCCACATACACATTCCATTCCACACATCATGCTCAACCCAGCAGCCAGAGTGATCCTTCTGAAGCAGAAATCCAATCAGGTCACAGGCCGATGGATGGTCTTCAATTATCCTCTGGATAAAATCTGAATCACTGGTGGGGCCTGATGAGATACCTCTGATTTTATTTCCTACTTCTTTGTCTTACTCCTCCTCCATCTTAGCGCTAAGCTTCCTGTCCACTCCCACCCTGGAGGGCTCTTCAATACAATCTTCTATACAGTTCATCATTCCAGTCTTTGCTGCAGTGTTACTTCCTTCCAAACACTCAATCTAAAGGTTCCTCCTCCCATCAGTTTCTAGCTCATTGACCTATTTTCTTCAGAGCACTTAATACCTGATTTTGTATTATTAGTCTAGTAGTTAGCTCCATAGGGCACCAGACTTGCCTGTCATTTTCTCTTTTTTCAATACTGTAAACTAGGAAAACAATCCTTTTCTTAACTTTCTTCACCTCAATCATCCCAATCTGTTTCAAGGATCATTGTTACCCACCCCTGCCTCTCAAGACACACACACACAACCACCTTCCACCTTTAATATATACCTTTAATAAAAATGTTCTCTGGCACCCAGTTACTAACTGCACACATGTATTTTCTATTTATTGTAATCAAGTGCTCATGACAGAGCTTCAGCAGCAGAGATTTTGTAAAAAGCTATTCTGAGTTTATAGCAGAGAGGAGGGGCTGAGGGGTGACCATGAGCTCAACAAGCCCTCAAATCCTCTTCCTTCCCTACAGAGAGCATCATGTGCCTTCAAACTGACTTGTTTCAGTACCCACATAGCCAAACAATGACAACAACAAAACCCCTAAAACTGTACTCCAACAGTAGTGGCTAATCTGAGTCTTCAGAGCCCCTGATACTAGCACTCAGGGAAAGCTCAATGCCAGCATGCCTGGAATGCATCTTAATAAATCCTCAGTGGGACGAGGTTGACTAGGAAAACTCCAACACCTTGGAGGTTCTTGCCTCCATTTGTGGTTGAAGGCATAAATTCTGGAACCAGACAGCTTATATTTAAATTTCTGCTTTGTCATCAAGCAGTTGTGAGACTTTGGTAAGTGAGTTATTCTCACCAACACCAAGTGTTTTCCATAAGAAAAACTGAACCCAAAGAAATGACTTTTCAAAAGGTTATGTTTTTCCCTTCATTTACTTACCTGAAAAATGAAGATAATTACAGTACTTATCCTTAGGATTATAATGTGGATTAAGTGAGTCATTAGTGAAAGTTGCTCAGTTGTGTCCAACTCTTTGCGACCCCATGAACTATACAGTCTATGGAATTCTCCAGGTCAGAATATGGGAGTGGGTAGCCTTTCCCTTCTTCAGGGGATCTTCCCAACCCAGGGATAGAACCCAGGTCTCCTGTATTGCAGGCAGATTCTTTACCAGCTGAGCCACAAGGGAAGCCCAAGAACACTGGAGTGGGTAGCCTATCCCTTCTCCAGCAGATCTTCTTGACCCAGGAATTGGACCAGGGTCTCCTGCATTGTAGGCAGATTCTTTACCAACTGAGCTATGAGGGAAGCAAATGAGTCATTAATCAATCTAAAACTAAGAATTTCCTGGTGGTCCAGTGTTTAAGAATTCACTTTCCAATGTAGGGAATGTGGGTTTGATCCCTAGTTGGGGAATTAAGATTCCACATGCTGTGGGCCAACTAAGACCATTAAGCGGCAACTAAGACCCGACACAGCCAAAAGTAAATAAGTATATAAAGAAAAAAATAAAACTAAAACTAGTTATAATTATCCTGCTTCTTCAGCAAGGTCTTTTGCTTTCCCTGGAATAACTGAGAGAGACTCAGAGGCCAATCTGTATTCAAATGTACATAAATAATCACCTAAATGCTTATAAGCAAATTGTGTCTAAGAGAAGATTTAGTAGGACAACTGAACACAAAAGAAGATTTTCTATTTCCTGATGTTTATATCTAGGAAGGCATCTCAGATCTCCAGAAGCTATAGTCTGGTGCTTCCACAGAATTAAGAGGGTTATCTAAGCAGCCAGCCCAGGAAAGAAACTTGTGCTAATCCTCAGACTCATGACCAATGTCACATTTGACTGAAGTTAGTGAAATACATGACATAAACATTTGAAATAAAGCTTTTGAGTAGAAATTTCCTTTAGATCTTTCTATAGGATTTGATTTCCTTTTAATTTGGACTTCCCTGGTGGCTCAGACAGTAAAGCGTCTGCCTACAATGTGGGAGACCCAGGTTCAATTCCTGGGTCCGGAAGATCTCCTGGAGAAGGAAATGGCAACCCACTCCAGTATTCTTGCCTGGAAAATCCCATGGACAGAGAAGCCTGGTATGCTACAGTCCATGGGGTCGCAGAGAGTCAGACACGACTGAGCGGCTTCACTTTCACTTTCACTGCAGAAAATGTAGCGGCCCTCAGCGGGTCATCTGATACTTATTCCACACATTACTGTGCACAAAGCACTTAGAACTAGGCAGGACACAAAGCTTTCCTCCAACAATTTGAGAAAATACCTTGTAATGCTTTCAAAAGCTATCAAGCCAAGAGTGGAAGGACTTTTAACTCTGATATGCTTGCCATTTATAGCCAAACACAACTGACACAATCTCACCTGTAAATAGTTTTGCCATCACAGAATATTCTTAACCAATGTTTGCATGCTGCGTTGTAAGCACCAAAATCTTCTCACCTCAGACCAGAGCTATTAAAATTTCCAAAACACTGCTGAATTTCCATCCATGCCCTCCCAAGTTTACCAGTATCATTTTATAGCACTTTAATGGCTCTGTAAGACTGATTTTCATGTGTGTGTGCTTTTCTAAATACCAGATTTAAATGAGTAATAAGTCACAGGACCAAAATTATTAACATTTAAAGTGAACCAGAACACCATAATTATCATAATTCATGCTTTTACATAGATATCAAATTCTCAAAGAAAAAATTTGTATAAACAATTATCTGGGACTCACTTGAAGACTAGTGATTTGGACATTTTCAAAAGCCTGTCATTTGAGACAGATGTCACAGCAACAATTTCAAAATGCTTTATTAACTCTGCATCACTGCTATTAACTTTGTTTCTATGATGATCTATTACCTTGAGTATTTTCAAAGCATTATTTAATGAAAATAGCTTTCACTATATCAGTAACTTGCCATTCTCACAAAGAAGGAAGTTTTCAACTACAGGTCCCTAACTCCGTTCCTTTAGGTAAACAAACATGTCAGTACATCACAGAAATAAAAGGTATTTGAAGGAACTCCTGTAAAATTTAAAATCTATGAGGAAAAAACAGTGTTTCTTCACACAAACATCCCAAGCCAAGTCTTACTAAATGAAAACCACCAGCATCTCAAAACTATATATCACAATAAAATCAATTCATCTGAAACAGAAGCATTTTAATTTAAAAAATTCTGTCACTTTTGTGACTTACCTCATCATCTTTGTACCAGGACAAACTCTCAGCAGTAAGGACAAACCAGTATCCCTTAGAGCCTCCTTTCATGATGCCAATGTTGCTGATGGTTAGCCATCCCTTGCGAATCACCTTCAAGAGAACACAGATCGGCAGAGATGTTTAGTTTAATATAAGCCTATGGGGAACACAAGTCTTGTCCTAAGTTAAAAACAAGATACAAGTTACAGTAAGAACAACATTGTTTCCCCAAAGCTCAACTTCTCTTAAACTACTCAAAATAATATATCTTCCAAAAGCCCAGATAACCAGAGGGAAGTCTCTACCATCAAATGAACAAAATCAAATCAAAATTGCAGATTCGTAGGGATGGTGGAAGCACAGAGACTGAAACAGGACTAAAATTCAGCAGATTAAATGCTTGTGCCTGGCCTATTTATGGCACTGCTGCTACAATTAAAATATATTTAGTGATTGAATGAACAACAATAGATTCTCCATGCCCACTGTCTCTTATCCCTGTCCAGCCCACTGGCCCATTTGTTTGCCTGGTTTGCATCTCAGAATTTCACCAGAGACTGGCCACCAAATGGTGAAAAGAAAACACCCAAGCCAACCAATTAGTTCCCTGTTAACAGCTCTGAACGGGCTGAATGGGAGAGAAAGCTGAAACAATACGCTAAAATTAAAAGTTTAAAGTTTTTAATGGTGCAGATTTACCCATCTACTTCTGATTGTTTTTGCTAAGCTAAAGAATACCCAGAATCATCATAAAAACCTTTAAACAGTGTTTAACTTTTCAAACGTTAACAACTTGGATAGAAATTATCTACAAATGGCATTTAACTGAAGATCTTTTTCTCATGGTTGTTGCAAAGTTAAGTTCTGTTTTCCATGTGGCATAGTTTACCATTTCCTCTATGCTAGATAATTCTTGTTGTCACAGAAATGAAATACTACATGGCACTGTAATAGCATTCTAAATATAAAAAATCACCCTATACCTGCATGTTCATTATGTTAGACATCCTGAAATAATTTTTTAAATTACTGAATGACTAATGGGTGTCACTTCTTAAAGGTAAATGGAAATACCCTAATAATCGGATTTTATTTTTATATTTATATTTTAAAGTTTTCTAGTTGAAGAAGGAAAGCCAATTCTAGGGAAAACTGTGAGATAAGTTTTCAAGGTCAAGGTCATTATTGATCTTCCAAGACTCATTCCACATTCCCAGTCTCAGTTACCCTTGATTCCCCGTTTCAGTACCTACCAGCATCAGCTATTTTTCCCTTTTTAACTCTACAGACCCCCAGACAGAACCCCATTCAGGCCCACACTAAGGCAGTACGACTGTTTAAAATTACTCCTTCTTATCCTCTAAGAAGGAAACAATACTTCTCAAAGTATGGTTTATACCAGCTAATAAAATAAAATGGTTACAGTAAATAACCATTGGGATGCTTTCTAAAAACACAGATTCTTGGGACAACTACAAATCCACATGAATCAGAATAGATACATATGAAACCCAGGAAGCTACAGATTAATACTTTGCAAAGTGAGTCTTTTTCATACTAAAGTTTGAAAACCACTGCATGTATACATACAATCAAAATTTCATTTTCCTTACAGCAAATAATCTCATTTAATTTTTAGTAAGAAGGAACTGGTTATTTCCCAGTAAGCCTGTTAGCCACACCACCACAGCTTACAAACAGCATACTCAACATAGCCCGCTCAGTGAAAGTATATTCACTATTTCATTTTATCAGGTATCTTGGATAAAGAAGAAGTCTTCCAGATACTCTACAAACTGCAATAAGATAATTTCACCTGTTGATAGAACATGCTGGCTTCATTAAGAAGAACCATGAATTCAGTTCAGCAAACATTTGCTAAGAACCTATCATATGTCAGTATGAGAAAGGTGATGATGCTACACCCTGCCCTCAAGAATTTTACAGTTTTATAGGGAATGAAGATCCATAAAGAGATAATTTCAACGTAACAGTGTAACAAGAGATGTATGCTAAGTAAGAGAAGGATACCGGATACAACTTAAGAAATGTTAATAGTTAATAGGCTTTCCTTGGAAACATGGTAGCTCAAAAGAGCCTAACAGAATTCAAATTAGACCAGGAAGTAGTCCTGTCTGCCTGTTTATTTGTTCTCCATAAAGAAGGACAAAAAAAGAACACAATAGAAAAGAGCCACTTCATGCCAAAAATATGAGTTGGGATGAAGAAATTGAGGCTGCAGAGGTAAGTAGGGTAAAGTTAGAGTCAATCTAGTTCAACAGACCCCAAATTCTAGATAAAATTGGCAAAATAAAAATAAATTTCAAGTATACATGTAAATTTATTAAGTATATATGACCATTGTACTACTAAACTGTGTATATCCACAGAAACACACAAAGAAACTTGAAAGTATGATACGAAGATGAAATAAATATTTTATTTTTTTATTTTGTGGGAGAAATCTATTTGTTACGTTTACAACTTTGTTATTGACTTCTCTGTGTCACAGAGTGACAGTACTGGTATTGACTTCTCTGTGTCACAGAGTGACAGTACTGGTATCAACACACATATATAAACACACACACACATATTTTAAATACTAATACATCTTAACTGTTTTCTTGTTTTCTAGATAAAAATATGTATTTAGATGTTCTATTACATCCTCCTGCATTCCAGCGAATTTTCCACGCTCCCTGAGGCAAACTAGGTTATGTAAGCTGCCGAAATAACCCAGGTGAGAAATGACCAAGGTGTGAAGTAACATCATGATGAAGAAAGCATAAAGATAAATAAACCTACTGGACAAACACCTAGGAGACAAAATCAGTAGGACTTATGGCTGGATGAAAGGGGGATTAGTGGAAGGAAAGACTCTAGAACTGCACTGTACAGTAGCCACTAACCACATATGGTTATTGAGCCTTAGTGACTAGTTTAATCTCAGATGTGTGGTAAGTGTAAAATGCACAGTGGATTTTGAAAACTTAATACAAAAGAAATGTAAAATATTTCACTAAATGTTTTAAAATGTATCACATGTGAAAATGATAATATGTAAGATATACTGTGTTAAATAAAATGCGGCAGGTGAAATGAATACTAAGAATAGATTTTATTTAACACAGTATATCTTAATATCTTTTATTAACGTGGCTTGCATTATATTTTTACTGGACCTTGCACTATTTATTCTAGAATGATTCTGAAACTCCTGGGGCTACCAAATCAGAAGGAGTAGAGGAAGAGAACCAAGTTTTAGAAGTGAGGGAGTTGACAGTGAATTCAGTCAAGGCCATGCTGAATATGAAGTATCTGTAGGAAACACATGGGCTTCCCAGGTGGTATTAGTGATAAAGAACCTGCCTGACAATGCAGGAGACATGGGTTTGATTCCTGGGCTGGGAAGATTCCCTGGAGGAAAGCATGGCAACCTACTCCAGTATTCTTGCCCGGAGGATCCGATGGACAGAGAAACCTGGCAGGCTACAGTACATGGAGTCACAAAGAGTTGAACAAGACTGAAGCAACTTAGTATGCATGCGTACGGGAAATACAAATAGATGTGACCTGACCTCTGATGCAAAATGGAAATGTTAGGACTGGACATTAAGACTTGTGAGTCATCAGTATATATACATAAGTGACAAGCATTGATAAAACTGTGTGAAATAGTAGTGGCTCACAGTGGAATCCTTGGGAAAATATAAGGTTGGTGCAAAAGTAATTTCAATTTTGCATTGTTGAACTTTGCCATTTGATATTGGAATATATTCTTGAATAAATGTGGTTAAGTTATACATCATTTTAATGAATATTTATTGCTTTATGTTTTTCGCTAATGAATTACTACTTGCTGTTTATTTTATATGTATTTTACACCTAAGAAATGATGTTACACAAAAAGCAAATTCGAACAATTTTCTTATTCAAGTTCAAAATGAGTCATAAAGCAGTGGAGACAACTCGCAATGTCAACAATCCATTTGACCCAGGAACTGCTAATGGAATGTACAGTGCAGTAGTGGTTCAAGACGCTTCACACGGGAGACGAGAGTCTTGAAGATGAGGAACATAATGGCCAGCCATCGGAAGTTGACAACGGCTAGCTGAGAGGATCATCGAAGCTAATCCTCTCACAACTACATGAGAAGTTGCCCAAGATCTCAACATTGACCTTTCTATGGTCATTTGGCATTTGAAGCAAATTGGAAAGGTGAAAAAAGACTGACTGCCCCGTGAGCTGACTGCAAATCAAAAAATCAGTGTTTTGAAGTGTTGTCTTTTCTTATCCTATGCAACAACAATAAACCACTTCCTGATCGGATTGGGATATGTGATGCAAAATGGATTTTATATGACAACCAGTGATGACCAGCTCAGTGAATGGACCAAGAAGAAGCTCAAAAGCTCTTTCCAAAGCCAAACTTGCACCAAAAAATGGTCATGGTCACTGTTTGGTGGTTTCCTGCCTGTCTGATCCACTACAGCTTTCTGAATCCCTGTGAAACCAATCCATCTGAGAAGTATACTCAGCAAATTGATGAGCTGCACCAAAAATTGCCATGCCCCCAGCCAGCACTGGTCAACAGAAAGGGCCCAATTCTCCACAGCAATGCCCAATAGCATGTCGCACAACCAATGCTTCAAAAGTTGAACAAACTGGGCTACAAAGTTTTGCCTCATCCATCATATTCACCCGAACTGTCACCAACTGACCACTACTTCTTCAGCATCTCAACAACTTTGTATAGGCAAAATGTTTTTACAACCAGGAGGACATGGAAAATGCTTTCCAAGAGTTCATCAAATCCCAAAGCATGGATTTTTATGCTATGGGAATAAACAAACTTATTTCTCATGGACAAAAATGTGTTCATTAAGATGTGTGTGAGCCTAGTTATAAAGATTTAGAATTCAGAGTTCAAAACCATTAAGGAAGCCAAAGGCAAGGTGAATTTCAAGGAATGTGTGGCTGGGAGTGTCAGATTCAGCACAGAAAAGGACATGTAAGGTGCAGTGCAGACATCATAGTGTCTTAGCTATGCAAATTGCAGTGAGGTGGTGGGATGAGTCAGAGTTCACTGGGTTGAAAAGTGAATGGGAAGTGAAAAATGAAGACAATGGCTACAGAGAGCTCTTTCTAGAGAAGGAGAAAAGCAAGTTAAAACCAGAATAGACATTGGGTCAAAGGAGGTGCTTTTGTTGTTCTTGCAGTTGCTATTGTTTTTTGATTTGTGGATTTTTTTTCTTTTTTGATATGAGCAAAAATTGGGTACATTTATTGCTTGAGGAGAAATAATAGGACAGGGCAAGAGATACAGAAAAAATGATGTAATGGCAAAGAAGATGGGAGTGGATGAGATGAAGAGCACAGAGAGGGGACTGTCTTTGAACAGGAATGAAGCTGCTTGATCTTGTGAGCCTGGGAGGCTGGAAGAGTGAGGGTAGATGTAGGTTCTCTGCGTGGAAAAGCGTAGAAGGTTGAAAAAGGTTATAGTTGAGCTTTCTATTTCTCTTAATAAGAGAACAGACTGAATTATCTGCAGGAAAGTAAGGATGAGAAGTTGGAAAGAAGGCTTGAGCATAGTGTTAAGCTTTGGGACAATCAGTAATTGAATGAGAGACAGCATAATTGGAATTAGTTTAACGAAAAGAAAAAAGGTTGACAAAACACAGCACTGAAAACCCCTAGAAGATAACATAGGAGAAAATCTAGATGAACCTGGGTAAGATTATGCCTCTTAAGATATAATACCAAAAACACAATCTGTGAAAGAAATAAGTTGGTAATCTGAACTTCATTAAAGATAAAAATGTCTACTCTGCAAAAGACAGGATCAAGAGTGTTAGAAGACAAGCCACAAATAGGGGGAAATGCTTGCAAAAAACATAACTGATAAAGGACTGTTATCCAAAATATACAAACAAATCTTAAAACTTGATAATAAGAAAACAAAAGACCCAATAAAAAATAGGCCAAAGACATTAACATACCTCAACAGATATGCAGATGGCAAATAGGCATATGAAAACATGCTCACTATCAGATGTCATCATTTCTGTCCTTTATTGTGCTCATATTTGCATGATACGTTCCCTGGTATCTCTAATTTTCTGGAAGAGATCTCTAGTCTTTTCCATTTTATTGTTTTCCTCTACTTCTTTGCATTGTTCACTTCCAAAGCCTTTCTTATCTCTCCTTGCTATTCTTTGGAACTCTGCATTCAGATGGATATATCTTTCCTTTTCTCCTTTGACTTTAGCTTCTCTTTTTCCAGCTATTTGTAAGGCCTCCTCACACAAGCATTTTGCCTTCTTGCATTTTTCTTGGGGATAGTTTTGATTACTACATGTTGTACAATGTCATGAACCTCCGTCCATAGTTCTTCAGGCCCTATGTCAATCAGATCTAATCCTTTGAATCTATTATCACTTCTACTATAAAATATAGTATAATATAAGTAAATAGAAGGGATTTGATTTAGGTCACATCTAAATGGTTAAGTAGTTTTCCCTACTTTCTTTAATTTAAGTCTGAATTTTGCAATAAGAAGTTCAAGATTTGAGCCACAGTCAGCTCAGATCAATAAAGGACAGAAAGGTATGGACCTCACAGAAGCAGAAGATATTAAGAAGAGGTGGCAAGAATACACAGAAGAACTGTACAAAAAGATCTTAATGACCCAGAAGACTGCAATGGTGTGATTATTCACCTAGAGTCAGACATTTTGGAGGCCAAGTGGGCCTTAGAAAGCATCACGAAGAAAAAAGTGAGTGGAGGTGAAGAAATTCCAGCTGAACTATTTCATATCATAAAAGATCATGCTGTGAAAGTGTCGCACTCAATATGCCAGCAAATTTGGAAAACTCAGTAGTGGCCACAGGACTGGAAAAAGGTCAGTCTTCATTCCAATCCCAAAGAAGAGCAATGCCAAAGAAGGTTCAAAATACAGCACAATTGCACTCACTTCACAAGCTAGCAAAGTAATGCTCACAATCCTTCAAGCCAGGCTTCAATAGTACGTCAACCGAGAACACCCAGATGTTCAAGCTGGATTTAGAAAAGGCAGAGGAACCAGAGATCAAGTTGCCAACATTTGCTGGATCATAGAAAAAGCAAAAGAATTCCAGAAAAACATTTACTTCTGCTTCATTGACTACGCTAAAAGATTTCACAGTGTCAGTTCAGTTCAGTTCAGTCACTCAGTCATATCGTTCTCTTTGAGACTCATAGACTACAGAATGCCAGGCTTCCCTGTCCTTCACCAACTCCCAGAGCTTGCTCAAACTGATGTCTATTGAGTTGGTGATGCCATCCAACAATCTCATCCTCTGTCAGCCCCTTCTCCTCCTGCCTTCAATCTTTCCCAGCATTAAGGTCTTTTCTAATGAATCAGCTCTTAGTATCAGGTGGCCAAAGTATTGGAGTTTCACCTTTAACATCAGTCCTTCCAATGAATATTCAAAACTGATATCCTTTAGGATGGACTGGTTTGATCTCCTTTCAGTTCAAGGGACTGTCAAGAGTCTTCTCCCATACCACAGTTCAAAAGCATAAAGTCTTTGGCACTCAGCTTTCTTTATGATCCAACTCTAACATCCATACATGACCACTGGAAAAACCTTTGTCTAGCTTTGACTAGACAGACCTTTGTTGGCAAAGTAATGTCTCTGCTTTTTAACATGCTGTCTAGATTGGTAATAGCTTTTCTTCCACGGAGCAAGCATCTTTTAATTTCATGGCTCCAGTCACTATCTACAATGATTTTTGAGCCCAAGGAAATAAAGTCTGTCACTGTTTCCCCATCTATTTGCCATGAAGTGATGGGACCGGATGCCATGATCTTTGTTTTCTCAATGTTGAATTTTAAGCCAGCTTTTTCACTCTCCTCTTTCACTTCTATCAAGAGGCTCTTTAGTTCTTCTTCATTTTCTGCCATAAGGGTGGTATCATTTGCATATCTGAGGTTATTGATATTTCTCCTGGCAATCTTGATTCTAGCTTGTGCTTCATCCAGCCCGGCATTTCGAATGATGTACTCTACATGTAAGTTAAATAAGCAGGTTGATGATATATGGCCTTGACATACTCCTTTCCCAATCTGGAAGTAGTCTGTTGTTCTGTGCCCAGATCTAACTGTTGCTTCTTGGTCTCCATACAGATTTCTCAGGAGGTAGGTAAGGTAGTCTGGTATTCTCATCTCTTGAATAATTCTCTGTAGTTTGTTGTGATCCACACAGTCAAAGGCTTTGGTGTAGTCAATAAAGCAGAAATAGATGTGTTTTTTTTGGAATTCTCTTGCTTTTTCTATAATCCGACAGCTGTTGGCAATTTCATCTCTGGTTCCTCTTTTAAATCCAGCTTGAACATCTGGAAGTTCTCGGTTTACATACTGTTGATGTCTGGCTTGGAGAATTTTGACCCTTACATTGCTAGTGGTTGGACAAGTACAATTGTGAGGTAGTTTCAACATTCTTTGGCACTACCTTTCTTTGGGATTTGAATGAAAACTGATCTTTTCCAGTCCTGTGCCCACTGCTGAGTTTTCCAAATTTGCTTGCATATTGAGTGCAGCACTTTAACAGCATCATCTTTTAGGATTTGAAATAGCTCAACTGGAATTCCATCACCTCCACTAGCTTTGACTGTATAGATCACAACAAACTGTGGAAAGTTCTTAAAGAGATGGGAATACCAGACCACCCTACCTGCTTCCTTCTATATGCAGGTCAAGAAGCAACAGTTAGAACTGGACATGGAACAACAGACTGGTTTCAAACTGGTAAAGGAGTACGTCAAGGCTATATATTGTCACCCTGGTTCTTTAACGTATATGCAGAGTACATCATGCGAAATGCCAGCCTGGATGAAGCACAAGCTGGAATCTAGATTGCCGAGAGAAATATCAATAACCTTAGATATGCAGGTGACACCACCCTCATGACAGAAAGCAAAGAGAAACTAAAGAGCCTCTTGATGAAAGTGAAAGAGGAGAGTGAAAAAGCTGGCTTAAAACTCAACATTCAAAAAATGAAGACTATGGCATCTGGTTCCATCATTTCATGGCAAATAGATGGGGAAACAATGGAAACAGTGACAGACTATTTTCTTCGGCTCTAAAATCTCTGCAGATGGTGACTGCAGCAATGAAATTAAAAGATGCTTGCTCCCTGGAAGAAAAACTATGACAAATCTAGATAGTGTATTAAAAAGAAGAGACATCACATTGCCGAGAAAGGTCCATATAATCAAAGCAATGGTTTTCCTGTGGTCATGTATGGATGTGAGTGTTGGACCATAAAGAAGGCTGAGCACCAAAGAATTGATGTTTTTGAACTATGGTGTTGGAGAAGACTCTTGAGAGTCCCTTGGACTGCAAGGAGATCAAATCAGGCAATCCTAAAGGAAATCAACCCTGAATATTCATTGGAAGGACAGATGCTGAAGCTGAAGCTCCAATACTTTGGCCACCTGATGCAAAGAACTGACTCATTTGAAAAGACCCTGATGCTGGGAAAGATTGAGGGCAGGAGGAGAAGGGGATGGCAGAGGATGAGATGGTTGGATGGCATCACCAACCCAATGGACGTGAGTTTGAACAAGATTTGGGAGATGGTGAAGGACAGGGAAGCTTGGCATGATGCAATCCATGGGGTCACAAAGAGTCGAACATGACTGAGTGACTAAACAACAACAAAATAGCAGCTTTATTCATAATTGCCAAAACTGGGTAATAACTCAGATGTCCTTCAATAGATGAATGGATAAACAAACCATGGAAAATCCAGATATTGGAATATTTATTATTCGACACTAAAAAGAAATTAGCTATCAAGTCATAAAAAGACATGGAGAAATCTTAAATGCATATTCCCAAGTGAAAGAAGTCAATTTGAAAAGCCTATATTCTGTGTAATTCCAACTATATGAGATTCTGGTAAAGGGAAATCCATGGAGACAATGGGCTTCCCAGATAGCAGTAGTGGTAAAGGACCAGCCTGCCTAAGAGACACGTGTTCAACCCCTGGATAGGGCAGATCCCCTGGAGAAGGGCATAGCAACCCACTCCGGTATTCATGCCTGGAGAATCCCAGGGGCAGAGGAGACTGACAGTCTACAGTCCATGAGATCAGTAGCTGTCAAGGGTCGGGTGGGAAAAGGGAGAGATACATAGGCAGAGTATATAGGGTTTTTAGGACTTGCCTGGTGGCTCAGAGGTAAAGAATCTGCCTGCAATGTGGGAGACGTAGGAGGATCCCCTGGAAAAGGAAATGGCAACCCACTCTAGTGTTCTTGCCTGGGAAATCCCACAGATAGAGGAGCCTGGCAGGCTACAGCCCATGGGGTCACTAAGATCAGACACGACTGGGCGACTAACACACAGACATAGAATTTTTAGGGCATTGAATATACTCTGATGCTATATGGATATATATCATTATATGTTTCTCCAAACTCAAAGAATGTATAACACCAACAGTGAATCGGAAGGTAAACTATGGACTTTGGGTGATTATGATGTGTCCATGTAGGTTCATCTTTGGTTTAACAAAAAATGTACCACTCTGGTGAGTGATGTTGATAATGAGGGAGGTTATGTATGTGTGAGCACAAAGGAAATATGAAGAAAATCTCTGTTTCTGCTTCTCAATTTTGTTGTAAACCTAAAACTTCTCTAAAAACATAAGGTCTTAAAAATAATGGCTGAAAGCTGAGTGTAAATACCATAAACTGCAGGCCCACAATCAGCAATTACATTATCATCTCTAAAAGCGCTCTGCACACCTGATGTAGAAAAAGTGAATGTAACTGGGAATTGATCCAGTGTTCTAGACCCAAGTGACCAAAGTTCATGGATGTAAAGATGTTGAAGGTTTTCAGCAAGAGAGCAATTTAGGTGATCATCCATTTGATCTAAGCCAGGCAGAGAAATGAGGCCAGGAGGGAGCTAATAGAGAGGCAGAAAATAACAACAAAAAAGGCAGGTACTACATTGATCAGGTGTCCCCAACCCTGAGGTCATGGGCCAATAATGGTTTATGGCCTGTTAGGAACCAGGTAGCACAGCAGAAAGTGAGTGGTGAGTGAGCAAATGAAGCTTCATCTGTGGGTCCCCAGCGCTCCCATTATCACTGGAACCATCCACTCCCTTCCCACGTCCATGGAAAAATTGTCTTCCATGAAACTGGTCTCTGGTGCCAAAAAAGTTGGGGACTGCTGATGTAGGTAAAGGCAAAAATAGAGTTTGGAGAATTTAAGATGATGTGAAGCAATGAATTGCTTGATCTTATTGGCATCACTGGATTCACCTGTCAAAGATGCACTATTTCTAGAAGTATTGACCGTTATAAGCAAAATGGATATTTTATTAAACATCATTTAGTTCAGTGGATATAGTCAACTGAGCTTTATGGAAATTATGAAGTACTGCTCCTGCTAAGTCACTTCAGTCGTGTCCAACTCTGTGCGACCCCATAGACGGCAGCCCACCAGGCACTCCCGTCCCTGGGATTCTCCAGGCAAGAACACTGGAGTGGGTTGCCATTTCCTTCTCCAATGCAGGAAAGTGAAAGTGAAGTCGCTCAGTTGTGTCCGACTCTTAGCAACCCCATGGACTGCAGCCCACCAGGCTCCTCCGTCCATGGGATTTTCCAGGCAAGAATACTGGAGTGTGGTGCCATTGCCTTCTCTGATGATGTACTAATAATAGCTAAAATTAAATTTGCAAAGTCTCCATGGGATTTCCAGACAAGAATACTGCAGTGGGTTGCCATTTCCTCCTCCAGGGGATCTTGCCAATGCAGTAATCATACACACATCTCTATGTGTGATATTATGTGTGTCTCTTACTTTCTATGACATAAGTCATTTTAATTACAATAGGCTTTCTCACTTGGAAAGAAAAGGAGGATTATAATTACAGTTGCCATGCTGTGAGTACACGTGGCCCACATCCCTTCACAGGAATCCCATGGAAGTGTGTTCAGAGCTGAATGCTGTCAGCAAACAGTTGTCATAAAAATGTTTAAGAAGCTCTAGTCCAATCCCAACCCCTCCTAGGGTAGGGGGCAGGGGGAAGCATATTGGTCACAAATGAACTTACCCCCTCAATGACAAACAACTCAAAGTAAGAATTAAGAAAGAGAAATTCCTAATGTACTTTTCCACAGAAGAATTGAAGGGGAGAAAAATCACAAAATCAAGGAGAAATACTGGAACAAAATAAGAAAAGACAAGTATTAAGGAAAACTGGTCAAAACACAAGAGATACAAATACTAAAGGGAAATTAATAGAACAAAACAAAGTGAAGGAGCAAGAAAAGGCAAAGACTAATAAAATTTTAAAAGAACATTAAGACAAATGGGATTGACTGTGGTCTCTTCATAGAAAAAGATATAATACATTAATTTGGTATTCAAATTTAAGATTACCAAAATAAATCCATCAACATTTGGTACAATAACCATTTACAGCCTCTTCGTGTTTGACTATCAAATTCTGTCTTGAGTGTCCAAGTAAACAAGACCATAAATATATGACTGGAAGGGACCTTGAGAGCTGAAAGGGCATGTCCTATTTGTAAGGCTTGAGGCAAACCATCTTTAAATATTTATCTCTATAAATATGACCCAAGCTTCTTTTGCCAAATACAGATACTTAGAAAGTGGAAGAGGGAAAGTGGAGTGGCCCACCCCTCTCCTTAGTGGTGAGCCTGTATGTTCTAGTTAGTTCCTCCATGCCATGAAGTCAGGCCCTGTCAGGGTTGGCAAAATCTGTATCTTAGGGACAACTTCAGACTTCAACATCTGTCTGGCACACTGGATCATAAAATTAAAACACAAGACAAGGAATAAAATTATGGGAAGAAAACAGTACATGTGGAAAAGCTTTGGGCCTTGAACTTTGTGAGCAGGGCATTCTGACCTTGGCTTAAGTTATGGTAGACCATACAAGTTTTTCTCAGCTTGGCAGCTGGCTTTTAACTGTTGCAGCCTGTATGTGGAGGTTGTAACCACAGACTTTCATATTTCGATTCTGGGAGATTACAAAAGGCTTTAACCATAGGTGAGTAGCTGCTTCTATAAAGGTAGTTCACACACCGCAGGGCTGACATTGGGGGATGTACAAAACTTCAGAGGCCCAGCAAGGGCACAGGCCAGGCAGATCAACTGGCTAGTTAGGAGGGACCTACCTTTGAGAACACAGGCCTCCTCAGGACATAGGCTGCTTATCCTTGAATTTGGCCAACAGAGATTTTCCTAAACAGGTGTGCCTGGGGCAAGAATTCAACTCTAGGGAGAAAAGTCTTTCTAAATAAAGGCCTGATAGACTTCAGGAGGGAGAATTAGACTTGCTATGTTTAAACTGTACTGCAGTTGAGGTTCATATATATTAACATCACAGAGAACTCGAAGGTCTAGCTTTAGTTTATTGGGTTGGCCAAAAAGTTCGGCTAGTGAATGTGTTGTTCAATTAAGTTCTTGGTGACAAAGAAAAATATCTTTATTTTTTTACATAAAACTGAACAAACTTTTTGGCCAGTCCAGTGTTCGTGGGCAGAGAGGGGAGTAGGAAGGGTTAGGGGCTTCCCACATGGTGCTACAGTAAAGAACCAGCCTGCCAATGCAGGAGATATAAGAGTCATGGGTTCGATCCCTGGATGAGGAAGATCCCCTGGAGGAGGACAAGGCAACCCACTCCAGTATTCTTGTCTGGAGAATCCCATGGACAGAGGAGCCTGGCGAGCTATGGTCCATACGGTTGCACAGTCAGACACTACTGATGCAACTGAGCACACACGCATGCGGGAAGGGTTAGATTAGCTGCCCTCAGTGCCATCCTTTACCCCAGGCCAGGGCAAGAAGGGAACTGTGGACGGCTGCTCTTAACTGTGCTGCTTATTTAGACTCAAGAGTCAATTCCACACCCCCACCCCAGCACATGTTCTCCAACTTCTCTGGCTTCATCATCTAAGCAGAAGAAAATCTCCTTAAGGCTTCTAGATAAATTATATAACAAGCAGAGAAACAAAAGCCAAAGGGAAGTAAAAATTACGTTTTAAATATGCTTCACAGGAGAGAAAGGTAACTCAGATATGACCCGGTAACTGGGTCTGCCATGGTTGCAAAGTCCTAAACTTTGAAATAGCAATGTTTCAAGCTTTCTTCTCCAAGACTAAATATGTGGATGGTTTTCCCTCTTTATGCACAGAGCAGCAATATTTAACTTACAGAGAGATCTCCCTCAATACATTTATAGGTTCACAAACTAGAAGAAAAAATGATTGACAGTAGGGTAGGGCTAAAACCAGCAAGATTTGCTGTCTACCCTCTTAATTCATACCTCTGAAAGTTTGCTGTCATCAGTGCCTATATCTAGGGAAAAGGTCTAGAAATATAACATAACCCGAGATAATTTTAAAGGCTAAAGAGTCTATTTGTCTTATTAAATTTGGTTGTGGCAGAGCTGATGCTGGGATTATCTTTTCTGTGCCCTCTTTGCTTTATTTATGAAGTAAGGAACACAAGAGACTATTTCAACTTCAAAAGCCCAGAAGGAACAACCCATTTTATGGAGGCCAGATTATGTTATGGAGACCAGCAGGTACAGCTGCTGAAAGAACTCCAACTCCACCTGGGCAACAGAGACCCAGAAAGGAAGAATTGCAGGATGACTTTAATATGATGTTCCACAGCTATTTCAGACTTTGCAAATTCCTTCGGAAATGTAATCTTTGGACTTGAATTTCTGAGAATTTCATAGTACAAGGGGGCTCATCATCACAAGGAGGATATGTCTATTTTGTTGAGATTTTATTACTGGGTGCGATGCTTTATATTATTGATATCATGTGATCACTGCAGAATCTTCGATAGGCTAGGGGGAAAATATGGCTGCATGTAATTTGAAATAGGAAATAAAATAGGGAGGAAACATGTGACCTGGAGCACAAACCATGCCTTGGAGTGAACTTTATTCATGAGCCATCTAGACCCATGTCAGAACCCTCTATCCACTAGTGGTCCAAGGAGGATGTCCAGACAAGCCATGATTAGCTTTGGAGGAAAAGCTTCTAGAAAGTAGTAGCAGGGCTGACAGACTGTTGATCTCTTCCCCCAAAGGAGGCTAGCCACACCCTTAGTTAACCACTAATTTAATGGTTAAACTCAATGGAATAAAAGGTGGAGGAAGGCTGAGGAATCCCTCAGGGGGTTAGGGGTAGGAGGATAAAGACGGCACACCTGTTGTTTCCTCACTCGTTCCAGCCATGGGGGAGGAAGGTGACTTCTCAGACTGGGAAATCTAGACGAATAAATAGAGAAGTATAGTTCCAGGGCTATTCCTCCCCCACTCTCTCCCCTATTCAACTTTGGAGCTAGCCTGCCCACAGAAAGCACACCCTGAGGAAGAAGGCAGTTCACGCGTGCAATTTTTTTTTTTATAAACTATATTGTTCAAAGTGTACAAATTAAGTTTTGACATAATGTTTATATCTTTTAAACCATCTCTAGAAATCAAGATGGTAACATTTTTATCATTCCCAACAGTCTGTTCATAACCCCTTGGTGTTGCCACCTCCCAGCCCTCTCTTGTTTTTTGGTTTTTTTTAGACCGTTATTTTTTTTTTAATTGGAGGCTATTAAATACTTTACAATATTGTGTATTTTGCTGGTTTTATTGTGGTTTAACAATATAAGTGGCTTCTGCCATATATTGACATGAATCAGCCATGGGTGTACATGTGTTCCCCAACCTGAGCCCCCCTCCCACCTCTCTCCCCATCCCATCCCACAGGGTCATCCCAATGTATCAGCCCTGAGCACCTGTACCATGCATCGAACCTCGACTGGCAATCTGTTTCACATACGGTAATATACATGTTTGAATGCTATTCTCTCAAATCATCCCACAGACCACAGAGTCCAAAAGACTGTTCTATACATCTGTGTCTCTTTTGCTGTCTCGCATATAGGGTCATCGTTACCATCTTTCTAAATTCCATATACATGTGTTAGTATACTGTATTGGTGTTTTTCTTTCTGACTTACTTCACTCTGTATAATAGGCTCCAGTTTCATCCACCTCATTAGAACAGATTCAAATGCATTCTTTCTAATGGCTGAGTAATATTCCATTGTATATATGTACCACAGCTTTCTTATCCATTCATCTGCTGATGGATATCTAGGTTGCTTCCATGTCCTGGCTATTGTAAACAGTGCTGCAATGAACACTGAGGTACATGTGTCTCTTTCAATTCTGGTTTCCTCGGTGTGTATGCCCAGCAGTGGGATTGCTGGGTGGTATGGCAGTTCTATTTCCAGTTTTTTAAGGGATCTCCACACTGTTCTCCATAGTGGCTGTACTAGTTTTCATTCCCACCAACAGTGTAAAAGGGTTCCTTTTTCTCGACACCCTCTCCAGCTCTTATTGTTTATAGACTTTTTGATAGTTGCCATTCTGACTGGTCGGTCACATGTGCAATTTTAAGAGATAAGTTTAATTAATTCAGGGAAGTGTTCAAAGGTTTTTCTCACCTAAAACACTTGATAAGTCAGTCAACCAACAAGTATGGAATGCCTATGATGGACCAAGAACTGGGAGAGGAGCTCTGCCCCTTTGTCCACAGATGAGAGCAAATGTGACAATGCCCAGGTGAGTCTCACCAGTGGGCTGACGTAATGTGAAAAATACAAACTTATGACTGGGATAAAGAAGCTGTGAAAACAAGTAAAGCAAAGTATACATAAAGGGATTTAAAGAATAATCAAATTAAAATACAAAATAATCAAATATTTGTTGAAATATTGTTTTGTTCTCAAGATTCTATAAAGTACTACTATGAATGAATTGACTAACTGACATTTTTATGTTTGGATGTTACTTCCATGGATTTAACTTTCTAGGAAATCAGAGCATGGAGTTTTGTAAGGGTCTGAAATAAATAAAGCATACAGTTTGACACCATTTCTAGGAATTCAAAAAAATAATATCTAACATTTACTAAACACTAGGACATGAGTTTGAGTGAACTCCAGGAGTTGGTGATGGACAGGGAGGCCTGGCGTGCTGTGATTCATGCGGTCGCAAAGAGTCAGACATGACTGAGTGACTGAACTGAACTGAACTGAACTGAAACACTACTCTGTGCCAGGAATTGTGCTAAGAGCTCCGTGTGTATTATTTCTTTTAATCCACACAGTATCCTTTGAGGGAGGTATTATTTTCCTGGGAAAGATTGAAGGCAGGAAAAGTGGACGACAGAGGATGAGATGGTTGGATGGCATCACCAACTTGATGGACTTGAGTTTGAGCAAGCTCTGGGAGATGGTGAAGGACTGGGAATCCTGGCATGCTGCAGAACGTGGGGTCACTAAGAGTCAGACATGACTAAGCAACTGAACTGATTATTTCCTTATGTGACAAATAAGAAAACTAGAGTCAGGTTCCTATCACATTGCCAACAGGCTTTCTTCCATTTTTCTCCACTTTGCAGAGCACACTCTGAGAATTTAGAACCTTAGTATATGAATAAAATATTCTCAGTGGTAGTCTGATTTCAGAGATATAGTCCTTAATTCATAGCACATACAAAGATGTTGGCAACAGTACAGTGTCTAAGAGCAAACAATGGGAAACAACCTATTTGCCTAACTGGAAACTGGTTAAAAGATTATGATATAATCATCTGATATTAAGCTAAGAACAAACACCTACTCTATAATGTGAGAGCTGTGCAGGGCTGGAGTGGCTGTGGGGAGATACCCCATGTCCAAGGGCAGAGAAGCCCCAGCAAGATGGTAGGTGCTGGAGCAGCAGCTATGTGGCACTGAAGCAACTTTGAGGAGATATCCCACATCCAAGGGCAAAGGAGACCCAGCAAGACAGTAGGAGGGGTGAAGTTGCATTTAGAAATCAAAGCCCATACCCACCAGAGATGCTCAGAGTGCTCAAAGAAACCCTGTACACACCAGGACCCTGTGACCCCACAGAGAGTGAGACAGAACTGCATTTGAGTGTCTTCTGTGAAGGTATGGGTCAGCAGTGGACTGCCACAGGGGTGGGGGCTCGGGGTGCAATAGACTTGGGTATGGCATAAGCCCTCTTGGAGGAAGTCACCATTAGCCCCACCATAGAGCTGTCAGAACTTACACAGGACTGAGAAACAGACTCTTAGAGGGCACAAACAGAAACTTGTGCAAACCAGGACCCAGGAAAAAGGAGCAGTGACCCCATAAGAGATTGACCCAGACTTGCCTGTGAGTGTCTAAGAGTCTCCAGCAGAGGCATGGGTCGGCAGTGGCCTGCTGCAGGGTTGGGGGCACTGAGTGTAGCAGTGCATGCATGGGACCTTTTGAAGGAGGTTGCCATTACCTGCATTACCTCCACCATAGTTTGGCCCAAGGTAAATAACAGGGAGGGAACACAGCCCCACCCATCAAGAGAAAACTGAATTAAAGATTTACTGAGCATGGCCCTGCCCATCAGAACAAGACCCAGTTTCCCCCTCAGTCAGTCTCTCTCATCAGGAAGTTTCCATAAGCCTCTTACCCTTCTCCATCAGGGCAGACAGAAAGAAAACCACAATCACAGAAAACTAACCAATTTGATCACATGGACCACAGTCTTGTCTAACTCAATGAAACTATGAGCCATGCCATGTAGGGCCACCCAAGATGGACGGGTCATGGTGGAGAGTTCTGACAAAACGTGGTCTACTGGAGAAGTGAATGGCAAACCATTTCAGTATTCTTGACTTGAGAACCCCATGAACAGTATGAAAAAGCAAAAAGATAGGACACTGAAAGATGAACTTCCCAGGCTGGTAGGTGCCTAATATGCTACTGGAGATCAGTGGAGAAATAACTCCAGAAAGAATGAAGAGATGGAGCTAAAGCAAAAACAACACCCAGTTGTGGATGTGACTGGTGATGGAAGTAAGTCCGATGATGTAAAGAGCAATATTGAATAGGAACTCTGGAATGTTAGGCCATGAATCAAGGCAATTGGAAGTGGTCAAACAGGAGATGGTAAGAGCAAATGTCGACATTTTAGGACTCAGTGAACTAAAATGGACTGGAATGAGTGAATTTAACTCAGATGACCATTATATCTACTACTGTGGGCAAGAATCCCTTAGAAGAAATGGAGTCCCCATCATAATCAACAAGAGAGTCTGAAATGCAGTACTTGGCTAAGCTAAGTCGCTTCAGTCGTGTCCGACCCTGTGTGACCCCATAGATGGTAGCCCACCAGGTTCCCCCATCCCTGGGATTCTCCAGGCAAGAACACTGGAGTGGGTTGCCATTTCCTTCTCCAATCCATGAACTTGGATGCAATCTCAAAAATGACAGAATGATCTCTGTTTGTTTCCAAGACAAACCATTCAATATCAGAGTAATCCAAGTCTATGCCCCGACCAGTAATGCTGAAGAAGCTAAAGTTGAATGGCTCTATGAAGACCTACAAGACCTTCTAGAACTAACACCCAAAAAAGATGTCCTTTTCATTATAGGGGACCCAAATACAAAAGTAAGAAGTCAAGAGATACCTGGAGTAACAGGCAATTTTGGCCTTGAACTAAAGAATAGAGCAGGGCAAAGCCTAACAGAGTTTTGACAAGAGAACTGGTCATAACAAACACCCTCTTCCAACAACACAAGAGAAGACTCTACACATGGACATCACCAGATGGTCAATACCAAAATCAGATTGATTATGTTCTTTGCATCAAAAGATGGAGTTCTATACAGTCAGCAAAAACAAGACCTGGAGCTCACTGTGGCTCAGATCATGAATTCCTTATGCCAAATTCAGACTGAAATTGAAGAAAGTAGGGAAAACCACTAGACCATTCAGGTATGACTTAAATCAAATCCCTTATGATTATCCAGTAGAAGTGACAAATAGATTCAAGGGATTAGATCTGATAGACAGAGTGCCTGAAGAACTAAGGACAGAGGTTTGTGACATTGTACAGGAGGTGGTAATCAAAACTATCCCCAAGAAAAAGAAATGCAAAAGGCAAAATGGTTTTCTGAGGGGGCCTTACAAATAGCTGAGAAAAGAAGAGAAGTGAAAGGCAAAGGAGAAAAGGAAAGATATATACATTTGATTGCAGAGTACCAAAGAATTCAAGGAGAGATAAGAAAGCCTCCCTCAGTGATCAATGCAAAGAAATAGAGGAAAATAATAGAGTGGGAAAGACTAGAGATCTCTTCAAAAAAACTAGATACCAAGGGAACATTTCATGCAAAGATGGGCACAATAAAGGACAGAAAAGGTATGGACCTAACAGAAGCAGAAGATATTAAGAAGAGGTGGCAAGAATACACAGAAGAACTATAAAAAAGATCTTCACGACCCCGATAATCCTAATGGTGTGATCACTCACCTAGAGACAGACATCCTGGAATGAGAAGTCAAGTAGGCCTTAGTAAGCATCACTATGAACAAAAGCTAGTGGAGGTGATGGAATTCCAGTTGAGCTATTTCAAATCCTGAAAGATGATGCTGTGAAAGCATTGCACTCAATATAACATCAAATTTGGAAAACTCAGCAGTGGCCACAGGACTGAAAAAGGTCAGTTTTCATTCCAATCCCAAAGAAAGGCAATGCTAAAGAATGATCAAACTACCACAAAATTGCACTCATCTCACACTCTAGTAAAGTAATTCTCAAAATTCCCCAAGCCAGGCTTCAACAGAACATGAACATGAACTTCCAGATATTCAAGCTGGATTTAGAAAAGGAAGAGGAACCAGAGGATCAAATTGTCAACATCCATTGGATCATCAAAAAAACAATAGACTTCCAGAAAACCATCTACTTCTGCTTTATTGACTATGCCAAAGCCTTTGACTGTGTGGATCACAACAAACTGTGGAAACTGCTGAAAGAGATGGGAATACCAGACCATCTGACCTGCCTCTTGAGAAATCTGTATGCTGGTCAGGACGCAACAGTTAGAACTGGACATGGAACAACACACACACACATCAGTCACTCAGTCATGTCCGACTCCTTGCGACCCCATGAATCGCAGCACGCCAGGCCTCCCTGTCCATCACCAACTCCCGGAGTTCACCGAGACTCACATCCATCGAGTCAGTGATGCCATCCAGCCATCTCATCCTCTGTCGTCCCCTTCTCCTCTTGCCCCCAATCCCTCCTAGCATCAGAGTCTTTTCCAATGAGTCAACTCTTCGCATGAGGTGGCCAAAGTACTGGAGTTTCAGCTTTAGCATCATTCTTTCCAAAGAAATCCCAGGGCTGATCTCCTTCAGAATGGACTGGTTGGATCTCCTTGCAGTCCAAGGGACTCTCAAGAGTCTTCTCCAACACCACAGTTCAAAGGCATCCATTCTTCAGCGCTCAGCCTTCTTCACAGACTGGTTCCAAATAAGAAAAGTAGTATGTCTAGGCTGTGTATTGTCACCCTGCTTATTTAACTTATATGCAGAGTACATCATGAGAAAAGCTGTGCTGGATAAAGCACAAGCTGGAATCAAGATTGTTGGGAGAAATATCAATAACCTCAGATATGCAGATGACACCACTCTTATGGCAGAAAGGAAAGAACTAAAGAGCCTCTTGATGAAAGTGAAAGAGGAGAGTGAAAAAGTTGGCTTAAAACTCAACATTCAGAAAACTAAGATTATGGCATCTGGTCCCATCACTTCATGGCAAGTAGATGGGTAAACAGTGAGAGACTTTATTTTCTTGGTCTCCAAAATCACTGGAGATGGTGACTGGAACCATGAAATTAAAAGGTGTTTACTCCTTGGAAGAAAAGTTATGACCAACCTAGATAGTATATAAAAACCAGAGACATTACTTTGTCAACAAAGGTCCATCTAGTCAAAGCTATGGCTTTTCCTTTAGTCATGTATAGATGTGAGAGTTGGACTATAAAGAAAGCTAAATGCCGAAGAATTGATGCTTTTGAACTGTGGTGTTGGAGAAGACTCTTGAGAGTCCCTTGGACTGCAAGGAGATCCAACCAGTCCATCCTAAAGGAAATCAGTCCTGAATATTCATTAGAAGGACTAACAGTGAAGCTGGAACTCCAATACTTTGGCCACCTAATGCGAAGAACCAATTCATTTGAAAAGACCCTGATCCTAGGAAAGATTGAAGGCAGGAGGAGAAGGGGACGACAGAGGATGAGATAGTTGGATGGCATCACTGACTCAAAGGACATGAGTTTGAGCATACTCCCGGAGTTGGTGATGGACAGGGAGGTGCTGCAGTCCATGGGGCCACAAAGAGTTGGACACAACTGAGCGACTGAATTAAACTGATTAATGTAAGGATGAATACTAACATATACCAAAATGTCAACTGTGATTGAAAATTAGTGGCAAGATAGAAAGCTATATTTCCTCCTTCAATTTTTCTATAAATATACACTTTCCTACAATATTCATGTTATTCAAAATGTAAATTGCCATCACATTATTGCTTGCTTTAAAGAAGCAATTTATTACAATTCCCTTTAATGTTTAATGAACACAGCATGTTGGAAAACTGAGGCAGACTACAAATAACCAGGTAGTGAAATAACTCCATAGCACAACAGAAAAAGAAATAGTTCTGGAATGTAACAAGGGAACTGTTCATGATGAAAGAAGCTTGACTATTTTCAATAAGGAGCTGATGTGACTGACTGAAAACATATTAATAGTATGCAGTAAAAACTGACTGAAAATAAGAAACTGATGTTTATATTCATATCAAATTCTCTTTTTAATTGGAGACACAGCTGGCAAAAAGATAACTTTCTGGTTTGTAAAAATCAATCTTTACCTTAAAAACATTAGTATAAATTTAAATCATAACCACTTAAACAAAATTTTGTAGGTGAAGCAGAACTCCAAGTTATTGTTTCATAAAATAACCTCACCAGGTAGCTTAAGAACTTTCCCATGGCTTTTTTTTTGGGGGGGGGGGGGCGGCAACCACCCAAATCTACAAGGACTACCTATATGGCGCCTCCATCAGCTTCCATTCATTCTGCCCTATGAAAGCATCTGAAACCCTTTCCATTGAGTCTCCCTTCCAGAGCATCAGCTCATGCCCATATGCCTCTGTGGCTCACCAGGCTGTTAAATTATCTTGATTCTCGAAAATTATTCCTGAAGAATTTCTTCCCTCCTTATTGTTTCCCAGAATTTTCCCAACTGCCTGTTTATGCGTTACTTCTGCCACATGCCTAGCTATTTCTGAAGAATTCTCTAAGAGTGAGCTGTTTATTCTCAGAATTTACTCACCTAAACCTCTATAAGATCCAGGCCATTAACTATGATCAAAATCAGGGCTCTACTTTTTTCACTTTTTCCCTTGTGTATCTTTTCCATGTGTAGAGCGCCCTTTGAAGTTAATGGGAACCCTTCATGTGGAAGAGATTCCAAATGATACAAAACAGAATGAGAACTAAGCCTGTCATTTATTTCTCACATTCAAGGACAAAAATACACACACACACACTCACACACAGGAAAAAACATCATATAATTAGCAAGGTTTCAGTAGAATATTAATATTTTACTAAAAATAATTCAAAGAGCTTCTTTAAGAGAAAAAGAAAAAGCACCTTAGTCAATATTTATTAGAAAATTAATGAGTACCTAATTATATACGTTGGTCAGCACAGTAAAAATACAAGGATCTACAACAACAACAACAAAAGGCAGTCCCTGAACTTCATGGAGCTTACGGACAAATGAGGGAGTAGATACTAAGCAAAGACTCACGCAGATAAATGTAAAATTACAGCAGTGGCTGGTGATGCCACCAAAGAGTGGTTCAGTATGTTCATAGAACTCTGACCTGCACAGGGCACATGAAGAGGCCTCCCTGAAGATTTTAGCACTTGCACTAACATGAAGGGTGTGGGCCTGGAGTGGGGGATGGGATGGTTATAGCACAGAAAGCAAGAGTGGGCTTTATGCAAGACAGACTGGAGAGGAGGCGAATCATGCTTGCCATGTAATTTATAAGAAGAAATTTGGTCTTTATCCTGAGAGGAATGGGAAGCCTTTGAAGTGTTTACAGCAGGGCAGCAACATAAGATTTGCACTGTGAAACATTCCCTTTTCGAGCTCTGGTCTGATAAGGAGGTTAGAGAGAGGAGAGAGAAGGAGAGAGAATGTAGGGAGATCAGACAGAGTTCTAAGGATGGAAACCTATGTCATAGACAATGATAACTTTGGCAAGCGAGGTAGAAATGGACAGAGCAGTGGACAGATTTGACGATTGTTTAGAAAGAAAAATTAAAATGACAATGATAAACTGAAGATGAAAAGTGAGAGAGAATGAGGTCTCAAGAACAGCTCCCAAGATTTATGTTGTGAAAATGAACAAACTGTGGATGTAAATACTCTAAGAGAGAGTAGGAGGAATATGTTTAGTTAAGGTATAAGTCATGAGTGTAGTCTGAACATGTAAAGATGTGAACATGTGAAATAAACCACTGGCTATAGAGAAGCTATTCTCAAATACACAGATTTGTAAATTGTTGATATCAGTGTGAGTAAAACCATAGGTATGAAAAAATGAGATGAAGTGAGAGTCCAAGTGAGAAGAAAAGAGGACCAAAGTCTGAAACTTGAGGAAAGCCAATATATAATGGCTGGGAGGAAAGAATGAACCTGCAAAGGAGAAAGAGGGGTGGCTAGAAGGATGGGAGAAAAAACACAGGTCAGTAGAAGAGAATGCTTTAACAAGGCCAAAGGACTGAAAAGGTCATGTGATACTATGAGGGAAAGTAAGATTCAATGTAAAAAATTATTCCCTGGTTTGGGTAACAGGGAGGCTATTGAAGAGAAAACATTAAAAATAATTAGCAATTAGGAAGATCCCCTGGAGAAGGGAATGACTACCCACTCCAGTATTCTTGCCTGGAGAATTCCATGGACAGAGGAGCCTGGAGGGCTACAGTCTATGGGGTCACAAAGAGTCAGACATGACTCAGCGACTGATACTTTCCAAGAAAAAAATGGCATCATACAAGTATGACCAATCTGAAAGAGGGTGGGAGTCAAAGTACTACAGTAAGGTACTGGAGGTTCCATTCTGTACCAGAACTTTGCCTTTAATTTCTGGATAAGGGGGAAGATGTAGGGATTCTGAGAAAGGAACCTCAGCATCTCTAATGAAAGGCAGGCACTTAGGGGAGCAGCCAGTTAGAACCAGTGTGAAAGCATTCAATATTTAAATAACCACTGTGGCTCCACTGATGCAAGCTGGCTGTACAACCTTACCAAGCATTGTTTCTGAGGCCTGATGGAGAATGGAAGCAGCCACATTAGAATGGATGGGTAACAGAGCTGAAAATATCCCAAGCAACTCTGATTCCATATAATGAGTCAAAACGTTCAAAACATCTTCTAGATGTAGAAAAACTTTCTTTCAAAAAAAATTTTAAGTTAATAATTGGCCAGAGACTTCCTTGATGGTCAGTGGTCAGACTCCATATTTCTACTGCAGGGCACACAGGATTAGGGAACTAAGCCCTTGTTGGGGAATTAAGATCTGAAAAATTGCAAGGTATGGCCAAAAATTTTTTTTAATTTAAAAAGTGTTTTAAAAGTTAATAATTGGCCAATGAAGAAAATACATATCAAACAGAGACCCTGTTTTTAAAAAGTTCCTGGATGTTTTGGCCCATAGTAAGAAGCAAGATGATGTGTTGTTCTTGAATTTAGGTTAAAGTGTTTTGAAGAAGAAAGCACTTAATACACTGCCTTATACAAAACAGCCATTAAAGAGTGGTAGCTAATTTTATGATATGATTATTTAAAAATCAAATATACCAAAGAATAATGGGTAGAAGTATAATGGCTCAGATGGTAAAGAATCTGCTTGCAATGCGGGAAACCTGGGTTCGATGCCTGGTTTGGGAAGATTCCCTGGAGAAGGGAATGGTTATCCACTCCAGTATTTCTGCCTGGAAAATTCCATGGACAGGGGAGCCTGGAGGGCTACAGTCAAAGGGTTGCAAAGAATCAAACACAACTGAGCAACTAACACACATACACACACACACACAAATATATGTAGTCATTTCTGGATGATAGAACACTTTAAGAAAAAAAAAAAGAATCCATGACACTATTTTAATAAATAATTTAAAAAGCTTCAGTAGCCTATATGGACCTCTTCTTTCTTGGACATTTACTTTGTTCATTATCTGAATTTAGCATTTACCTCATCTTGGTTTGAATTACTAGCAATTGTGTTTGCTTTGCTCCCATTATCCCAGTAAGATTATAGCTTAGTTGAAAGCACGGACTTCTGGGGTTTGTATGTCAGTTCTGCCATTTAATAGATGTATGAACTTGGACAAGTTACTTAATCTAACCAAGCCTCATATTTTGATCTGGGAATTGGTGCTAATAGCCCCAATTTCAAATAACACTGTGAGTATTAAGTGAAGTGAATGTACATAAAGTACTCAGAATGTCTGGCATCTGGTAAATGTTCAATAAACGATAGATTTTATCAAAGTAGAACTGTACTTTATTCTCCTTTGAAGTACTTATACTTTCCCTAGATCACAGGTTAGTTATAAATCATTGGTATAATGGTTCTAAACTAGAGGGAACACCAACAATGGGTGCTTTTTGTAAATGTGCAGCAGGCTGTACTGTACTGTACTGTCACCGTGTCTAGGAGACATCTACTAAAGACCAACGATGATAAATGAAGAACTCTCCCATCTAAAATGACAACAGCATCTGCTGGAGTCCAAATACAATGCCTAATTTTGTGGTTAGCTCTGTTACTCAAGTTTGAATCAGTTTCTTTGTAAGACTGAAATTTATTACAATCAGAATCACATTTTAGAGTTATATGTAATCATTTTTTGAGTGGTGTTCTTAGATGGGAAGCTTAAATAGTCACCAGAAGCAAGCCTGAAATGGCAACTCTGAGTAACAGTCATAAATTAAGACCCAATTATTTTCCTCTGGATGATAAAAAGTAAAGTTCAAAGTTAATAAGCTGCTATAATATATTCTAGATTTTCCCTTCTGAATGTTAACCTCACAATATTTTTAGAGATCATTTACATACTTGGTTATTTACCTCCAGATTTTAAAATATGCAATTATTTCTTTCATTCAGCAGTTCTGATACCTATCATGAGTAGACTGTATGTTAGAGACTAAAGTACTGAACATGGCGATTAGAGACAACAACTGTCTCCAATCTCACAGAGTTTACAGGCAAACACGAGAATAACGTTAAACAAAAAAATACACAAGCCTTCAGTGAGAAAAGGACAGGCTCACTGGGAACATAACAGCAGAGAACTGAAAATACTGGAGAAGATAGAGAAAATATTCCTAAGGAAGTGACAGACTAAGGAAAATGAGAAGCTGTTACTCAGGCAAAAAAATGGAAAAGAAACTGTTCTAAAGCACAGGAAAGAGTGCATCAAAAGAGTGCGTCTCCAGCAGAGAAAGAGTTCAGATCACTGAGGGCACACTGCCTGAAGGTCACTACTGCCCGAACACAGAATTCATCAGTGCCAGCGTCAAGAGAAGGAACTAGAAGCAGGCAGAGAATGGATAATGGATGTTACAGTTCAGACTTGATCCTAATTGGAAAGAAGTACTTTTCAGTGGTTGTAAGCAAGGGAGTGGCGTGTGCAGACTTTTTGTTTGCACCAAAACAAAACAAAATAAAATCTCATCCGATGTTTTACTAGCTTATCATTTCAGCAAAAAAGTTTAGGAGAGAGTGTTGAATTCTGGTTAAAGTAAGTCTTTTAATTATTTGTGGATTTTAATTACCCATATTCTTCCTGACTTCCTTAATCACGGCTAATTGAAAATTGGCTGTAACTTAAGATACTCGGTAAGGAAACTTAGTAAAATGAGGTATGTAACAGATGAAATCCTGATTTCTGCTGCAAACCTAAGAACATATAAGTAACAGGCATTCTAATTTCTGATGGGAAATAAAGAGGCCCTGGTAAATATCAGCCATCCAGAGCAGCTATTTTGCTTAATCCTGTAAACTAGTTGCAGATGTTGGCTCAAACACTAGGCTTTGCATCTGTAATTTAAAAATTGTCTCATATTTCTAAAACCTGACTCCGTATGCACCGGAAATCAGTGACATGAATTATGAACTTCAGGAAGAGGAGAAGCACAAAAAATGCCAGAAGTGATAGGAGATAATATTGGGAGCAGTGGTCAACCCATGTGCACAGGATGGGTGAAGGATGACACGGTTCCTTCCTCCAGGACATGGATCCTGCAACCAGGCATTTGAAAATGAAACCCTGCAAATGGATGTACCAAACAAGAGGAAGTCATTTATAGATAGTTGAGTTCTCGAAAACAAATCCTCCTTTTCCTTTCCCCCTCCCCCACTTTACAGCAGGTCAATGAGAAGACACAGGGTTGTTAGAGAAGGAAAAGATTTTTGAAGAGGAAAAACACACACACAAATGTGTACTAAAGATTTCTTACCTTAATTAAGAAGATTATATTTAGTAGACTGGGGCAGGAAACAAATGACTTGCTCTTAAACTCATGTTTTAGTTATGACAGTGCCTTCTCATAAAAGATATTTATAAAAAGTCAATAGAGACTTGAATTAAAACTCAGAAAAGGAGCTGGGGGGTGGTAGAATGCCATCGATAAAGAATTCATATTATACTGCAAACAAAGAATTAGAAACAAATGATGATGATGACTGAATTTCCTATTCCTATTTGTATTTCTAAAGCTCATTTTTATTTATGTACACTATTCCCAAGTAGTGCTCCAACCAGGCAGTATAAATGGCAGCCCATAGTACAATTTACCCACAGGGACCATCCATCACAGGCTGAGAGTGAAAATAACCTCAACAAGAATCAGGGCTAAAACTTCAGCCAATCATTTAGTGAGGTAAGAGTATAGTACAAAGCTTCAAGGAACTTAGGCTCAATTATGAAACCAAGACATTCATTTCCTGGAGTGGGAGCATTCATCCCATTGAATTCGGCCTAACGGAATCCCCTGAGGTGGGAATGGATTGGTTACTGAGTCAAAGAGATTTCATAGTTCCTTTGGGGGCAAGACATTTTATTCCCTAATTTAGCTAAAGTTCTACAAAGCTCTCTTTACATTTTGTTCAAGAGGTCATCTCTGATAAGTTTTATTTTCTGCACATATATAATTAGGAAATATAGGCTAGGAAAATAAACCACATTTGTCTTTCAGATAAGTCTGAGACCAGCATTAACTCTTTCAATCTACTGGGACTACTGTGATTAAATCACAGTCTTCTCACACCATGCTAACTACTCCTGAGGAAAAGTTAACGATTCCACGAAGCTGTTACAGACCTGCCCATTGAAATGCTTGGAAAGAGAAGAAAAGGAGGTACTTCACCAAGGAGTGGAGGACTTAGGGCAAATAAAATTATGAACTGACATATAGAGCTACTGTCTGGGAAATCTGAGACCCTAAGATTGGAAACCCAGAGGAAGAAATGGCAAACCACTCCAGTATTCTTGCCTGGAAAATCCTTTGGACAGAAGAGCCTGGTGGGCCACAGCCCATGGGGTTGCAAAGAGTCGAAACTGACTGAATAACTAATCACAAGATCAGAAAACATAAACTTTTGAGGGGAAAAGATTATTCTTAAATGGAATTATCCCATTACAAAACAAAACACTGCAAAAATTACAATAAAATGTCTCAGTAATTTACACTAATGCCTGGATAAATGCTATGACATTTAGGTCCCTGACAATGAAACTCAAAATAAAGCTGTGAGTTGGGAGTGATGCTGAGAATGGAGCCCACAAGGCTGATGAGCAGGTCCTTCTCTGTCTAACTGACATGGTCAGCATGAGCGTTCTTTTCTATGAACATACATCTCAGGACTCTCAATGAAATATCTTAAGAATGTAAAGATGTCTCTGTATTTTGAGGATCCCAGGCTAAACACTGTGACTCAGGAAAAGTTCTGTAATGTTACTGTGCTGAATGTGAAATGATTCATGCTCAAGGGGCAGAAACTGCAATTTGCCTTGGTCATGGTGAATTGGAGACATACTTAGGTTAGGTGGACTTGATTTCAATATGGGAAGCAACAAACAAACAAAAACAAAAGAGCTCTATTGGAAAGATGTACAAGAATTTCTCCAAAGAAGACATACAGATGGCTAACAAACACATGAAAAGATGTTCAACATCACTTATTATCAGAGAAATGCAAATCAAAACCACAATGAGGTACCATTTCACGCCAGTCAGAATGGCTGCGATCCAAAAGTCTACAAGCAATAAATTCTGGAGAGGGTGTGGAGAAAAGGGAACTCTCTTACACTGTTGGTGGGAATGCAAACTAGTACAGCCACTATGGAGAACAGTGTGGAGATTCCTTAAAAAACTGGAAATAGAACTGCCTTATGATCCAGCAATCCCATTTCTGGGCATACACACTGAGGAAACCAGAATTGAAAGAGACACATGTACCCCAGTGTTCATCGCAACACTGTTTATAATAGCCAGGACATGGAAGCAGCCTAGATGTCCATCAGATGAATGGATAAGAAAGCTGTGGTACATATTCACAATGGAGTATTACTCAGCCATTAAAAAGAATACATTTGAATCAGTTCTAATGAGGTGGATGAAACTGGAGCCTATTATACAGAGTGAAGTAAGCCAGAAAGAAAAACACCAATACAATATACTAACGCATATATATGGCATTTAGAAAGATGGTAACCAGAACCCTGTATGCGAGACAGCTGAAGAGACACAGATGTATACAACAGTCTTTTGGACTCTGTGGGAGAGGGCGAGCGTGGGATGATTTGGGAGAATGGCATTGAAACATGTATAATATCATATGTGAAACAAATCACCAGTCCAGGTTTGATGCATGATACAGGATGCTCGGGGCTGGTGCACTGGAATGACCCAGAGGGATAGTATGGGGAGGGAGGTGGGAGGGGGGTTCAGTATGAGGAACATGTGTACATACGTGGCAGATTCATGTTGATGTATGGCAAAACAAATGCAATATTGTAAAGTAATTAACCTCCAATTAAAATAAATAAATTTATATTAAATAAATAAATATATATTTTTTTTAAAAGAAAGAAAAAAAAGAATTTCTCAGCTTTGGTTTATTTCTGTTTTCACTGTGACAGTTCATCAGCAGCAACCTTTTGAAAACACCTTCTGATATAGGACATGGATATCTTCACTGACAAAAGATCCCATGGCCCTTTTTTGACAATGAGGTTTTATGATCTACTCTTTGCTAATCTCTTAATTTGCTAAATTGGAAGGACTAGGGTTTTCTCAGTATAACAAAGAAATCAGCATCTATACACTAGAGTCCCAGCATGTAAACTGGTAGTGAGACCCCAGCACGGTCAACAGCTGAAAGCCCTTTTGCTCCTCTTTACATTCCACTTGGTACCTACACTGAGTTTTACCATCTTCTTAAAACTCCCATGTAACAGGTAACTGCCACTTCCCTACCTCCCAACAAACAGCCCAGTTTCCCATTTATCAAACAGTTGAGATAATCAAGAATAAGGCATGCAATATTCTTTTCTCCTCAGTTACTGTGACATTTCTCTTTCACTAGAGAATTTTAATAGTATTTCATAGTTATTCTTTTTTTCATTTATTTATAATGAAAAATATTTACTATAAAATTTGTTATATTTTCATTTATTTCACTTATTTTTCATTTATTCATTCATTTATGAATATACTCATTCATTTATAAAAAGTAACTTTACTTCTGAGGCAAAATATATCAATCTTAAAATAAATATAGGGAAAACTAATTCAATGGCCAAAGAATCACCCCCTAATAACCAAATAGGGCTTATACTAGGAAAGTAAGGATGGTTAATAAATCTATCAATATAACAAATAATATAATTTGTTCAGTATGTGAGACCATGATCATCATCCATATGAAATTCAAGGCTCATTTCTGAAATATCAGCTGCAGAAAAATAGATAAATTTCATTATCACAGTATATTTTAAAACAAAAGCCATCAAATCATTATAAATATTCCCAACAAGATAAAAAGTAGCTAAGAAAATTTACTGTAATTTTATAATGTTCTGGAAGAATATATGAAGGTAGAAATAAAAGCTACAACTACACAAATGAGATAAAAATTATAATTAAATTATAAGTAGTAGATAACCCAGTAAATTCCACAGAACTAAAATAAATGCTTAAAATCAATACTTTTCATTTTATAACACTAAGTAATTAAAAAATATAATTGAAAAACATTCCATTTAAAATTACAACATAAGAGTATTCTAGTTATTTTATATTTTAATAAGAAATGTAAATTTGTATATATTAAGGGAAAAAACAGGAAATTATAGTATACAGAAGGAATCATCATCTGGTTGGATAGGATAAAAGGGTATGAAAATTGTGACTTTTTCCTATATTAGTTTAAAAGCTTTACAAATATGTAACCAATATTCAAATAGAATTGTAGTTGAAATATGACAAGATTTTAACCTTCAAATGAAAGAATGAATAATCTACAATACCAAAATACATTTTTTTAAAAAGTAATGAAAGAAAATGACCTAGAAAATATTAAAATGTATTAGGCATCTGCCATAATTTAAAAATGTGTCATTGTACAAAAATCAACAGAGAAAGATAAATAATCCAGATCCTGGTCCTAGGATAAGAGCTCATCCACGGCCTGGACTGAGTTGTGCCACCCATCCAGTCTATGACCTATGGTGAACTATTTAATTTTCCTAAGCTTCAGTTACATCAATTACAAAATAGGAGAAATAATGGAACTTACTTCACAGGGTTGTAGAACTGCATACATTGATGTAAGGAACACACTTGGCAAATTATCTAGCCATAGACTAAGCTTTCAAGAAATGTGAGCTGCAACAATTACTACTATTGTTGCCATTATTATATAATCACAGAAGTACTGCAAACCAATTATGATGGCATGGATCATTCAAAAGTTATAATTAGACATTCACCACTGTGAAATAAAATTTTAATAATAATTATTATTGTCATTATCAATAATCATTGAGTTGTTACAATGTACAAAGCACTGCTCTCAGTGCTTTATATGAATCCATGTGTTGAATCCATTAACCCTAACAGGTAGATACAATAGTTACATCCCTTTTGCAAATGAAGAAACATAGATGTTAAGAAATTTGCCCACAGATGGTGAGCTGCAGAACCAGATGCTGCAGCCTGGCAGTCAGGCTTCAGAATCCATGCTCTTAATACCTTCACTCTGCTCCCCAAGCTAGTGCCTTAACTTCTACCACACACAATGATAAATCCCAAATGGACTACAGAGACAAATGTCACTAATAGCCTCATAAAAATGCTATAAATACATGGGTAAATATTGAATTGCTTTTTAGGTGAACATTACCTTTCTAAACATAAAAGCAGTGGAAAAAATGACAGGAGAAAGAGTAACATATATTACTACAAAAACTTTTACCTCAAATACCTGGTCAGTAAAATTAAAACATACACAAGAAAATGAGAAAAATCCTTCCTAATAAATATGGTAAAAGAGCAATATCATTATTACATAAAAATTCTGTTATAAGTCAAAAAAGTAAAAGAAAAATTTCAAAGAGGATATAAGCAAAGGAATGAACAGCTCATTCAGAAAAGAACTCTAGTGGTCAATAAGCATGAAAAAAATTCACTAGTAAATTATAGACATAAGTGGCTTAGGTTTAAAGATGTATGTAATCAACAAGAAAATAATTTTCTTTTTCATAAGGCTACATATAAAAATCTGTAAAACTATGAGAAGAAAATAAAAGATAAAATATAAATGTCACAAAATTTAAAAATTTGTCTAAATCAAAATTATGAATTTTATTTTATATTATACAGTAAAGTCAAGTGACAGATAAGCAGAAAATATTTGTACTATATATAATACACATAAAATATCCAGACTATAAAAAAATCAATAAGAAGATAATGACAGTCACTTCAAAACAGACAAAGGACATAATCAGACATTTCATAAGAAAAAGAACACAAATGTCTATTAAATATTTGAAAGGCTGCCCCATAACTTGCAATAAGTGAAATGCAAATCAAAATAATGTATTATTCTTCCCATCATTCAAAATTATAGAAAACATAATTATCCAGTACTGAGGATTCAGGTACACACATAAATAGCTGTTGGGTCTATAAACTGGTTCCACTCTTTTGGAAAAACTTGAAACAACACAAATACCTATCCTTAGGGGAATGGTTAAATTTACTCTGGCACATGTACACTATGGAATATATCATAAAACTATGTGCCAGTAAAAGAAGTTTTGTTGTCTTCTGTCTTGTATACTTACATGAAAAGATCTCCAAGACATATTGTTAAGAGGATAAAGTAAGTTCATCTTCAAATATATTTAATGAGCACCTACTATACATCAGGTTCAAGATGTTACAGATATACCAATGAACAAGAGATAGAAGTCATTGTGTTTGTGGAGCAAACAACTATAATGTAAAATATGTACAATGTGTGACCATTTTTATTTTTTAAAACCACAATCCATGTGTCTTTGTGTGCATGTGTGTGTGTGTACAGGTGTTTGGATGTGCATGTATATGTGTATATATGTTCCAAAATGAAAACAGTAGTTATAACTATGGAAGTGAGTGAGACTGGGTAAGAGTCAAGGGTATATTTACTTAATCTGCATTACTTAATTTAACAATGAAAATGTGTTCATGTATTTTGTCGATAACAAACAAAAATTAAGCTTCAAAATCATATATTACACTGAAACTCTGTGTTAAATAAGCTATATAGTCTACATAAGGGAAAGACTGAGGCAAGAGCTATAAAATTTTGAACAGTGATTTCTGCTCTTTTGGAGTAACCACTCTGTCCTTAACTACTTAAAGTCATTATGGCTGATGGATTAGATGATGAGCTAGCTGGTAAGGGAATGAATTGGGGACAATTCTACTACAATGAAGTCATAGAAGACTGGAGTGAGACATCCAGGAGCTAACCACTGGCATTCCCCAGACCAGCAATCAGGAGCAGGAAAGATGGAATGGGAAGTGTTGGGGAAGGGAGGGACTGGATGGGACTATCCTGGGTTTGGCCTAGGCTTCCCTGGTGGCTCAGATGGTAAAGAATCTGCCTGCAATGAATGTGGGAGACTCAGGTTCAATCCCTGCGTGGGGAAGATCCCCTGGAGAAGGGAATAACTACCCACTCCAGTATTCTTGGGGTTTTCCTGGTGGCTCAGGTGGTAAAGAATCTCCTGGCAATGCAAGAGACCCAAGTTCTATCCCTGGGTAGGAAGATGCCCTGGAGAAGGGAACGGCTACCCACTCCTGTATTCTTGCCTGAATAATTCCATGGACAGAGGAGTCTGCCAGGAGTCCATGGAGTCACAAAGAATTGGACACAACTGAATAACTCATACTTTCACTTTTTTTTTTTTCCAGACCTGCCTGAGGGAGAAAACGAGCAATTTTTGGTACTGGGCCAAATAGTATTAATAGCAATCCATGTGGAGGTCCTCCACCACCTAGGTGGCTATGTAGGAATAAAGTGGAAACCTCTTCTCTGAGAAGTGAAATGGAGACTAAAAAAGAGGGAATTAAAAGGGTGAGAGCTGCGTATCCAGGACCAAGGAAACGATACAATCCCAATAACCATAAACATTGAAAACTGTCATAAACAGGAAGACACTAAGATGCCATTTATCTGATAATTCAGGGGAACATTCAGGTCTGAAATTAAAGTGGCTAGTAAATAAATAGTTGGAGATAATAAAATTTTACATGTTACAAAAATTACAGGGAATTCAAATCACATAGGCATTTAATTTACTTGGAATGAAATACATCATGTTAAAAGAGACAGAGAAACAGGCAAAGAGGACAAAACTAGAGGGAAGAAAAGAGGGAAGCAGGGAGAAAGGAAGGGTGGCTATGAGATATCAAGAGGCAGGAAGGGAAACCCTTAGTTTGCCCAAGTGCCCAATTCCCTGGTGAAACAAAACCAGGCCTCAACTGCCCAAAGGAAAGACCACACTGAAATGGAAGGCTAGATTCTGCCTACTGAAGGGATTTTTAAAGGTAGTTTTGAACAGATAGGATTTTTCTCCTCACTGATTTTCAGTCCGAACCCTCAACTGAGAGGTAACTTGGCTGTAAAAATTCAGTAAGTACATCTGTGTATTTTTTGGAAAAAAAAAAATCATGAGGCCGACATTAAGCACTATTTCAAGTAGAAGTCTAGATTTAAAAGATACAGAACAATAAGTGTGGCTTATTACATAAGTGTGATTCATGGACTCCAACTTCTGTCAATTTTATTAAGATAAAGATCGCTATATTTTATAAGCTATTGATTGACCCCTTTAGAGAGATTTTACAGAATTAAGGGATGAAAAGGAAACACATTCTAATAGCTATTATAGCTTGTCATTGCTTATCACTCAGTGGAGTAAATGTTTTGTGATTCCCAAACATGTGTATGTTGAAGCCCTAACCCACAACAGGATGGTATTAAGAGGAAGTGCCTTTGAGAGGTAATGAGGGTTAGGTGAGATCATAAGGACAGAGACCCCACTATGGAATTAATACCCTTATAAAAAGAGGAGACATGGAATCTCTTTCTTCACACACCATGCAAGGCAATGTGAGGACATAAACAAGAATAGGCCCCTCACTAAGAACTCAACCTTGCTGGCACCCTGAACTTGGATGTCCAACCTTCGGAACCACAAGAAATCAGTGTCTCTTGCTTACGTCATCAGATCCATGTTACTCTGTTATGGCAGCCTGCAATGACTAAATAAGATTAATTCATACAAACCCAAGTTCATTCTATCCAGGATCAATTTACTTTAGATGAAGAAAAATGTAAGTAAAAAACAAAAATAATAGTGAATGACTGAAATGATGTGATGCTGTAATTGAGACTATTAAATAAGATTGTTGATGCAATTTATGCAATGTTAGAAAAAGTAGTTAAACACTGTAATTAAGAGAACAAGATCTAGTATAAAACTGCCTGAATTTTAATCTTGGTGCTTCATGTATAAATTGTATGACTGGACACACGACTTGGCCTCTCCATGCCTTGGTTCCCTTATCTGTAAAACTGAAATAATTATGATACCTACCTCTTAGGGCTGCTGGGAGGAATTACTGAATTAAGGTGTGTAAAGTACCTATAACCACACCAGAAACACTCGGATGTAATCAACATTAACTGTTGTGATTTTTACAGAATTGGTGGGAGTAGACAGCCATTCACTTTGTTACATCTTTTTTTAGTAAGTAAAACTTTCCTACTTGGTAGATTTTGAAAATGTAGATTCCTAGACCTTAATATGGATTTATAGTTCCACACGATGCTTATGGAACTTCATGGGTCCATCTTTATGTCAGTCCTTTGTCTCTGCCATCCTCTTCCACTCCATTCCTGCCCTCATTGAGGGTGGGGTGAAACTGGAGAGAAGACTAGATGACATAGAAAATGACTAAGGAAAAAGATAGTTTGGGTATTACCATTAAAAAATGATAACTGTTTCATTTTTTCCTCATGATAAATTACCTGTAAGCAATAAAATTTTAAAGAATATAGAGAAATTCTCAGGAAGCAACCCTCAAAAACACTAATAAAAATAATATTTTAATAATAGCACCTTGAAGAAGGAGAGAACAACCCTGGTTTATCCCAGTAGCAGAAGGTATTAGTATTTCCTTAAGTGAAAATAATAAAGAAAAAGAAAATACCTTTTAAAGTTCCAAATTACAAATTTATAATGGTCCAAATTATAAATTTAGTTTAATAAACAATTAAAGTTCAGCAGTATATCATAAAGCTAAATCTTAGGTAATGTTTTATTATAACAAGCCATTTTAAAAAGAAGAAAAAAGAAAATCTGCAAGTAGCCAAAGTGTAGGGAGTTGAATGTAGGGAGTGTCTCCCAAAATGTCCATGGAAACTCACAATGTGACTTTACTTAGAAATAAAATCTTTGTAGATGTCATTAATTAAGACAAGGTTATACTGGATTAGAGTGAGCTCCAAAGCCAATGACTGGTGTTCTTAAAGAAGAGAAGAGGACACAGGGGCAGACACACATTGGGAGAAAGCCACGTGAAGATGGAAGCAGAGATAAGAGTCATGTGGCCATAAGTCAAGGAATGCCAGGAGCTATCAGAAGCCAGAAGAGGCAAGGGAAGCTTCTTCCCTAGAGATTTCATAAGGAATATAACCCCAACCACACCTTAATTTCAGACTTCTCGCCTCCAGAACTCTGAGAGAATAAACTTCTGTTGTGTTAAGCCACCCCAGTTTGTGGTACTTTGTTATGGCAGCCCTAGGACACTAATACACCAAGGAAAATGGCAGTCGCAGAATTAGGTTATAAACTTAAAGACTGAACTGCCAAACCAAGTAGCAACAAACAACTCTATATTATCCTAATAGGAACAGCTAAGAACAATAGATCTCATTTTAGAAACATAGTACATACTAGAACAGTTGTGATATGTGCCTGTATTGTCATGACAAATTATATTCCCATCAACTTGAAATGCATAATTTTAGAAATGTTTTCCTTAAAATGCAATGCAATACACCTAATAAAAATTATATTTATATTTCTTTGCTGCTAAGGGACATCTATTTAGTGTATATGAATAGAAATAATCATTCTATGTTCCTAAAAGCATATATAATACCTTGCCACAAATCTTCGAGAATTTTAAAATATTCAGTTATTTCTTTTTAAAAAAGCATAAACACCTATTACAGCATTCAAAGAGTTTTCATTAAAATTGGCTACCTTGAAGCAACAGAGCTGGAGCAAAAATTTATTCAATTCTTCCTACCAAAAAAAAAAAAATGGTTTTAAAGTATTTTTAATTAAAAGAACTTGATAAAGAACTGCTGATTGGTTCTAAAAATTTATAACATCTATTTTAAAATACATGTTATAAACTGCTTACAAGAATATTGGAGTGAAGGCATTTTTTATTGTTCTGTACTCAGAAAGCTATACTCAAAAATCAATCCATGATGCAGAGGAAGGAACATTTTCAAACTCATTCTATGAGGCCAGTATCACTCTGTTAGCAAAACAAAGATATCACTAGACAAAGATATCTCACACACACACAAAAAAAGAAAATGAAAATCACAGGCCAATATCACTGGTGAACATAAATGCAAAAATCCTCAACAAAGTATTAGCAAGCTAAATCTAACTCTAAGAGGATTATACACCAAGATCAAGTGGGATTTCTCCCAAAGTTGCAAGGATTCAAATATCTGCAATCAATCAATGTGATAAACCATATTAACCAGACTGAAGAATAAAAAAAATGTGTTAATCATCTCAGTAGATGTGGGAAAAACTTTTGAAAAACTCTCCAGAAAGTGGACACAGAGGGGACATACCTCAATATAATAAAGGCCATATATGACAAACCCACTGCTAACATCATACTCAATGGTGAAAAGCTGAAAGCATTTTCTCTAAAATCAAGAATAAGGCAAGAATGCCCACTCTTAGCACTTTAATTCAACGTAGTATTGAAAGTCTTAGCCACAGAAATAAGAGAAGAAATAAGAGGAATCCAAATTGGAATAAAGAAATAAAACTCACTATTTGTAGATGACATGATACTATATATAGAAAATCCTCAAGATACTATCAGAAAAATATTAGAGCTCATCAGTGAATTAAGTACAGTCAAAGGATACAAAATCAATATACAATAATCTGTTGCATTTATTTACACTAAATGATGGGCTTCCCAGGCTAGTGGTAAAGAAACTGCCTGCCAATTCAGGAGACAAAAGAGATGTAGGTTTGATCCCTGGGTTGGGAAGATCCCCTGGAGGAGAGCATAGCAACCCACTCCAGTATTCTTGCCTGGAGAATCCCATGGACAGAGGAGCCTGGTGGACTCCAGTCCATAGCATCTCAAAAAGTCAAACATGACTTAGGCAACTTAGCAGATCACAGCACAACAATGAACTAGCAAAAAGCGAAATTAAGGAAATAATCCCACTTACCATCATGTCAAAAAAGAATAAAATATCTAGGAATAAACCTAACTAAGGAAGTAAAAGATCTGTACTTGGAAAATTATAAGACACTGAAGAAAGAAACTGAAGACAACACAAATAGATATACTCTGTTCTTTGATTAGAAGAGTAATATTGCTAAAATGGCCATACTAGTCAAGGAAATCTACAGGTTCAATGCAATCCCTCTCAAAATACCAATGGCATTTTTCACAGAACAAGTATAATTCTAAAATTTGTATGGAAAGACAAAAGACCTCAAATAGCCAAAGCAATATTGAGAAGAATGGAGCTGGAGGAATCCTGCTCCCGGATTTCAGACTATAATACAAAGCTACAATAATCGAAACAGTATGGTACTGGCACAAAAACAGATATGCAGTTCAACAGAACAGAATAGAGAGCCCAGAAATAAACATACACTCATGGTCAACTAATCTACAACAAATAAGGCAAGAACATAAGAATGGAGAAAAGACAGTCTCTTCACTAAGCAGTGTTAGGAAAATTTGAGGTGCATGCTTAGTCGCTCAATCATATCCAACTCTTTGTGACACTATGGACTGCAGCCCACCAGGTTCCTCTATCCATGTGATTTCCCAGGCAAGAATACTGGAGTGGGTTGCCATTTCTTACTCCCGGGAAAATTGGACAGTTACACATAAAAGAATGAAATTGGAACATTCTCTAACACCATATACAAAAATAAACTCAAAATGGCTTAAAGACCTAAATTTAAGACCAAAAACCATAAAATTCCTGGGAGAAAATATAGGTAGAACACTCTTTGATATAAATCATAGAAATATTTTTTGGATCTATCTTCTAGAGCAAATGAAATAAAAGCAAAAATAAACACATGGAACCTAAATAAACTTAAAAACTTTTGTACAGCAAAGGAAATCATTGACAAAATGAAAAGACAACCTACTGAATGGGAGAAAATATTTGCAAATGATAGTACCAATAAGGGGTTAATATCCAAACTACATAGACAGATTCTCAACTCAACATTAAAAAAACAAATAACCTGATTAAGAAATGGACAGAAGACCTGAAAAGACATTTCTCCAAAGAGGAAATACAGATGGCCACAGGCACATGAAAAGATGCTCAACATGGCTGATCATAAGAGAAATTCAAAGGGAACACTCGTACACTGTTGGTGGGAATGTAATTTGGTGCAGCCACCAACACCGGATATCAGTATGGACATTTCTCAAAAAACTAGAACTACTAAATGATCCAGCAATTCCACTCTTGGGCATATATCTGAGAAAAACAAAAGCGCTAATATGAAAAGATACATATACCCCAATGTCATACCAGCATTGTTAACAGTCTTCAAGATCTGTAATTCACCTGAATGCCCATCAATAGATGAATGAATAAAGGAGATGGAGAAGGCAATGGCACCCCACTCCAGTACTCTTGCCTGGAAAATCCCATGGGCGGAGGAGCCTGGTAGGCTGCAGTCCATGGGGTAGCTGAGGGTCAGACACGACTGAGCGACTTCACTTTCACTTTTCACTTTCATGCATTAGAGAAGGAAATGGCAACCCATTCCAGTGTTATTGCCTGGAGAATCCCAGAGAAGGGGGAGCCTGGTGGGCTGCCTTCTATGGGGTCGCACAGAGTCGGACACGACTGAAGTGACTTAGCAGCAGCAGTATATAAGCAAAATGGAATACTACTCAGCCATTAAAAATAATTTGCCATTTGGAACAAAATGAATTGACTTCTAGGGTATTTTCATACACGAAAAAAGTCAGACAAAGAAAAACAACTACTATATGATATTATTTATATGCAGAATCTGAAAAATACAACAAACCAGTGAATATAACAAAAAGAAACAGACTTACAGATATAGAGAACACAATAGTGGATACCATGCGGGAAATAGGCAGTCTAGGGGTAGAGAATAAGAGGTACTAACTACTATGTATAAAATAAGCTACAAGGATATATTGTACAATATACAGACTATAGCCAATATTTTATAACTATAAATGGAGTACAACCTTTAAAAATTGTGAATTACCATGTGCACACTTTAACTTATATCGCATATCAACTGTATGTGTACTCATTTGCTTCAGTCATATCCAACTCTTTGCTACCCTGTGGACTGTAGCCCACCAGGCTTCTCTGTCCATGGGATTTTCCATGCAAGAATACTGGAGTGGGTTGCCATTCCCTCCTCCAGGCATATTAATTGTACTTCAATTAAAAAATTAATCCATGAACCATTACTGGATATGCACATTACAATAAACTGTGGAAAATTCTGAAAGAGATAGGAATACCAGACCACCTGACCTGCCTCTTGAGAAACCTGTATGCAGGTCAGGAAGCAACAGTTAGAACTGGACATGGAACAACAGACTGGTTCCAAATAGGAAAAGGAGTACGTCAAGGCTGTATATTGTCACCCTGCTTATTTAACTTATATGCAGAGTACATCATGAGAAACGCAGGGCTGGGTGAAACACAAGCTGGAATCAAGATTGCTGGGAGAAATATCAATAACCTCAAATATGCAGATGACACCACCCTTGTGGCAGAAAGTGAAGAAGAACTAAAGAGCCTCTTGATGAAAGTGAAAGAGGAGAGTGAAAACGTTGGCTTAAAGCTCAACATTCAGAAAACTAAGATCATGGCACCTGGTCTCATCACTTCATGGCAAATAAATGGAGAAACAGTGGAAACAGTGGCTGACTTTATTTTTCGGGGCTCCAAAATCACTGCAGATGGTGATTGCAGCCATGAAATTAAAAGACGCTTACTCCTTGGAAGGACAGTTATGACCAACCTAGACAGCATATTAAAAAGCAGAGACATTACTTTGTCAACAAAGGTTCATCTAGTCAAGGCTATCATTTTTCCAGTGGATGTGAGATGTATGGATGTGAGAGTTGGACTATAAAGAAAGCCGAGCATTGAAGAATTGATGCTTTTGAACTGTGGTGGTGGAGAAGACTCTGGAGAGTTCCTTGGACTGCAAGGAGATCCAACCAGTGCATCCTAAAGAGATCAGTCCTGGGTGTTCATTGGAAGGACCGATGTTGAAGCTGAAACTCCAATACTTTGGCCACCTGATGTGAAGAGCTGACTCATTTGAAAAGACCCTGATGCTGGGAAAGATTGAGGGCAGGAGGAAAAGAGGACGAAAGAGGATGAGATGGTTAGATGCCATTATTGACTCAATGGACATGGGTTTGGGTGGACTCCGGGAGTTGGTGATGAATAGGGAGGCCTGGTGTGCTGCGGTTCATGGGGTCGCAAAGAGTTGGACACAACTGAGCAACTGAATTGAACTGAATATTACACTGTTGCTTTGTAACAGTCTTCCCACTTCCAAGGGACAAAAGGTTTAATTTGAATACACAAGCAATTATTTTACTACCTGTTTTGAAGACTAACAGAATAATACAAATATAGAACAACAGCAGCAAAAATAATAGGAAGTACTTTACATAGCACATACTATCAGCCAGGCCCTGTTCTAGGCACCTAACTTGTATTATCTCATTTAATACTTACAAAAACCTTATGAGGCAAGTACAATCCTTACGAATGTACTATAAATTACAAATCTGAGAAATAGGGAGGTTAAATAATTTGCTTATGGTCACAGAGTAGCTTCACAACTCCAGCTCTAAAGAATCAATGCACCATATTACTTCTCAACTTTGTATAGTCAGTAGAATTATTTTGAAAAAGAGAGAAGGAGGAAGGAGATAGAAAGTCAAAGTGTGAATTGGAAAAATTATTAAATTTAGTCAATAAATGAAAATAAGGTTATAATAATGTGGTATTAAAAACCTTACTGGCTTCCCTGGTGGCTCAGATGGCTTATATTCCTTTAAGAAGACAAAATACACAAGAATCCCATTATCCAAATTAAATTGTTCTAAAGAAAAACAATGCCCAACAAGTACCTGTAGCCATCATCTCTGATGCACCTCTTCCAGGATATATTCTCTATTCTTCTAACAATAATTCTGACTTCAAGTGGAGAGGAAATCACCTACAATTCCAGTCCATGTGATCTGATCTAAGCTAATCAGTGCATCTCTTTCTCTGGGACATGACTGGTTTAGGAATGAGCACATGATCCAAGCCTGTTCAGAGTGAGCCTCAAGGAGTTTTTCTGAGAATTCTGGAAGACTCATCTATTTCTTTGGAATTCAGACTAGGAATGAAACACTCTGGCTGCCATACTGTAATCTTTTGGGGCAGAAGAATGCAGCCAACAGCAAAGAAGCAGAATCAAAAGCCAGAATTTGTCTAGTTCATCATGGTGTATCAAATCAATTCATCTTGATTACTGTTTGCATCATGGATTAAATAGTACTTAACTCTATCTATTGGAGAAGGCAATGGCACCCCACTCCAGCACTCTTGCCTGGAAAATCCCATGGATGGAGGAGCCTGGTAGGCTGCAGTCCATGGGGTTGCTAAGAGTTGGACACAACTGAGCGACTTCACTTTCACTTTTCACTTTCATGCATTGGAGAAGGAAATGGCAACCCACTCCAGTGTTCTTGCCTGGAGAATCCCGGGGATGGAGGAGCCTGGTGGGCTGCCGTCTACAGGGCCACACAGAGTCAGACACGACTGAAGCGACTTAGCAGCAGCAGCAGCAGCAGCAGGAAGTACCCTGTAAGAACCTGCTTTGCTCCCTGCCAAAGGAAAAGGTCTTCCTAGTTATACAATTGCAAGTGGATGCAGTTTGGGCCAAGGAGCATATCAACTGTGTCTTCCTGCTCATGTAAAAGCCATATCAATCCTCCTAGCTTCAATATATCCCGACCCTTAACACATTTGACTCTGGAAAAATTCATCGCTATTTCTCTTTACTACCCAGAACTTCTGAAGAGAGCATTTCACAAATATCTGTAGCTATCATTTGTCATTCCTCTCCTCCAATGTTTGTTCCTTCTTATTCCAATAACATCTATGACTTTAAGGTGGCATTCTCTTCCCTCTTAAATCTTGAGATATGACATCCCGTTCACTGACTTCAACCTCTAACCCTACCATTTCCTCCCTTAATCCTGGTACATATTTTCTCTAATTTCAAAAACAGTGCCCTGGTTTGCCGATTTTCTTTCAATCTTCAATAAATATCATCTTTTGTCTTTTCTTTTTTCTGGGCCCAATCTCATATTATATTTTCCTGTTCCCTTTGCAGTGAGGTGAGGCCATGACTGAGTTCTGGTCAATGGAATGGAAATGGAAAAGATGTATGCCGCTTCCAGCCTGGTCCTTATAAACCTCCCTCACTCAGGCTTCTTTCTTTCCTATCCGTTAGAAGAATGAAAAGAAGTTGAAAGTCCATGACTGATCGTGTGAAGCAAGAGTGCCTCAATCCAGCCCCACCAAGAGGAGTTTTATTGACTTCTTATAGCAAGGTGAATTAAATTGTTATTAAGCTACTGAAATTCTGGTATTGTTAGTTAACTTCTCCTAATGTCCTGACTAATACATTAATCAAAACCATTCATGTTACATAATCCTTTATTTCAGCCTATCTTTCTTTAAAACTTTAACTCATTTACTCTTTTGACCTTATAAGCTGCCTACCTGGAAAAACTTCAGTTCAGGGTACTAATTCCATTGTCTGCTTTCTCAGCTTTATTCTCCCTCCCAGCTGTGGAGTAGAAAAGTAAATTCACAAGGCCAAGAGAACTGGTACTACTGTGGTTTGTCCATGTGATGCATGGGATCTTCTACCAGTCCATTCATTTGACAACTTCCCTGGTGTTTCCTGAGTCCTTGGAAATATCTAATACTACTTGACCATTCTCTTTTTGAAACTTTCTCTTCCTTGAACTTTCCTTCAACTATTCTCCAAGTTTCCTATCTCTTTAATCACTTCTGAGGCTCCTTTTCCGTTCCTTGATCTGTCCCAACTCTTCTTTCTCCATAGTCCTTTAAATCCCACAATTCCTTCTGTTCTTATTCTCTGAGGTGATCTCATCTACTTCTATGGCTTCACCTCTGATGTATACATTGACAACTGTAAAACATATCTCCAGCCTAGACAAGTCGTGAACCTCAAACTCTACTGACATCTCCATTAGGCACAAAAATGTATCTGAAAACTGAAATCACCACTTCTCTCACCTTCACTGAAATCTGCTCCTCCCTCATCTGTACTCCCTGTCACCAGACCTCCTTAGCCATAGCCTGGGAGAATGACTTCACACTGCCCCCCACTCCACAACTATTTATAACTCTCTTCATCCTCTAAATACATCTTGAATCTACCCTTCTCCTATGTACCTCCTGCTGCTGACATTTGTATTTTCTTACCTGAATTATTTCAAAAATGTCTTCATCAATTTCCATATATTTAGTTTTATTCCTCCAAATCACTTCATATGGCTAACACACAGATCTTTCCAACATATAAATCAGATGATTATCTGTTCCCTACTGGAAATCTTTAGTTGTCCCCTATTTTGGGAATAAACAGTTCTCTGACTCTTCTGAAGTCTAGACACTTTAATCCAATTTCCCACTGGACATTTTCACTCCAGTCTTCCATAGTGACTCATACTCAATGTAACTATCCTTCCTCAGTATGTTCCTTTCTCTATGAAGAGCACCACCACCTTATCTGTGCCTATATCACATGTCTGGACAGCACCGCTGACAATCCCCAGACTTCTCTTCAACATCTGATTCATCACAAATCCTTTCGCTTTCTACCTAATACCTACCAAATATCCTAAATTCCTCCTGAATTCATCAGCTTCTTCTCAAACCTAGTACAGAGAGCTTAGCTAGCCCAGATCATCATAATCTTTTGTCTGCAACAGCCTCCTTCCACACTATAAGCAGAATGATCTTTCCAAAGTATTATTATGATTGCACTTAAAACCTTACAATAATACTCCACTGCTTTCATGGTCACATACACACAAAAATAGCTTCAATGGAGCTTACTGTCCTAGTGAAAGAAAATAAAAAATAATAAATAAACAAGATAATAATGGCAAGATTTGGGGGAGGGAAGGTGACGTTAGATTTAATCTTCAGGACCAGCCTCTTACTGAAGTGATGTTTCCATTAAGCGTGAAGTATCAGAAAGAGCTAACCTTGAAAAGGGAGACAGACTCCAATTACTTAACATCATCCCCACTGGAATGTGAGCTCCCTGATAGTAGGGCCCATGATTTAGTCATCATTCTAATGTCTACCATAGTTTTTGACACTCATAGGTTTCAAATACACATGTGCTGAGTGAAGAGGTGAATGAAGTTTACACTGAAATTTCTGGGCAGTGCAACTTTAGGCTAATTGTGTGTTCACATTTATTTTTTCATACATTTGCTGACACCATCTTGTAGGAAAATTTCTAAGCAAGCAAATTTCTAGGCAGACAGAAACAAATAGGGATTTAGACTTTAAGGAGGAACTTTTCTTTCTTTATATCCTTCTAAAATATTTCAGAACAGATTCTGCATAGCCATCTCTTACAATCAGGAGCCCAAAGTGGATATCAGAATGGATGAAGCATTTGCTAGGATAGAACAGAGTATTTTAGTCCCAACAACCATAAAAGCTGACATCAATTAGCAGGCTGGACTCCAAAACTCCATGGTTTTGGGCTTCTTGATAAGCAAAAAAAAAAAAAAATTTTAAACACAGCTTCTGGAAGGAGGTTGGAAATGTAAAAATGTAATTCCAATGTCAAATTTGACAAAAATTATTTTTATATAAATCCAAATCAATCTCAGTTACTCAGATTCATAAAGAAAAGGGTTTCAAATTATGATGGTTTATTTCTATGAAGCAGAAAAAAATTAAGGATTCTTTAAAATATATTGTATTTAACTATTGGATTTGATTCCGAAAAGGAAGATATTCAGGTTTATAACCTCTTACTAGCAAAATGAAATGTTAAAACAACAGCAGCAACAAATTTGGCAGCAAAACCTTGAATTGATGTAAAAACTTTTGTCTTTCGTTTAATCTGCTTAGTATGATTATCATTTGTTTCACTGCAGAAATACAATGTGTTTAAGTACAGAGTACTGCCTCTGACCCCACAGCAATACTGAATAATATATGATATATACAATACTTTTCTAAAATCCAGAAAGTTCTGACCCTCAAGACACATCTGGCCCCAGAGGTTTTGGATATACGATCTGTATTCTATTATAACATTCACCCCAATTCTATTATCTTGAGTTATAAAACTTTCATAATGCATGGGCTTTGAAGTACTCAGTGAAAGTAAAGCCCCAGAAACACAATTAGCATGATTTTAGCATTTGGAAGCAATATGTTCAGAGTTTCCTTTCAAATCTGATTTAAAATGTGCATTTATGCCACTATACTAATGCTTTTCCAATCAGCATAAACTTCTATAAGCTAGAGCTTCTGACCATGAACAAAATTTTATAGATAAAACCATTATACCACACCTAGACTTAATCTGGGCACTGTAATCTACAAAATAATTGCTATAGCTTCTAATTTTCCAAATGTTTCATTCTCTCATTTTATAACTCATAATTTTCTTATACTTAATATTCTTTTTCTCCCCAAAGTTTCAAGAAACAACACCTACTTGCCTGGAGCAAAGTTTCTACTCTTTATAGGGCACATATCTAGTAAGCTGCAAACCTCATTATGGAGGTTATTTTTGGTTCTCACAATCACCTGGCAGAGAAATTTTCTATTCTTCCCATCACACAATTGAGCAAACTCAGGTTCAATTTGTCCAAGGCCACAGGGCTACTAAGTGAACGAGGAGAATTTGAACCAAGGAATACCTAGCTACAAAGTTTGTTTCTTCCAAAACATCATGAAGAAAATAATTTACCCATCCTCCAATCTCATTCTCAAGTTATGCATAGCTGGAAGAAAGACTTCAGGGCTGCCTCACCCATGCTATAAATGAGTATAATTGCTTCTTTCTTCTAATGCCTATGCTAGTAATTTGACAGTATTTTATAATTCCATTAAGTGAAGATATAGCATCTGGTTTTAAAACTTTAAGCCGTATAAAATGTCAATCAATGTAATTTTGCTTTTTGTTTTATTATTTTTTAAAAGAATAAATATAAATAATTGATATTGGGCAGGGTTATCAACAGGTATATCAAAATCACATGTTTAATATTCACCCACCTTTTAGAAGTGTCATCTACATTTATTGGAAATATCATACAAGGGGAAGAAAAATGCTTACATCTCATAACAACATAGCATAAAAGGACAGAGATGAAGGTCATTAATGATTTTAATTATTTTAAGGCCCATTAAAATTAGAGAAATATCAAAGCACCCACAGTGTTAAATGTTTATTATTATAGCATTTTAGGATTCACTAGTTCATACCTTTCAATCACAGCAAGTTATTAGCAGTGAAGGGATGAACCCTCTTAAGAGGATTTTTATTTCAATGATAGGGTGTTATGGACAAGACAATCTAAGTTTAAAAAAATTAGTAGCAAGCGCTAGTTGAGTTAATCAGTTAAAGACAAACTGTGCCCTTGGGAAGCTAAATGAAAAAGCAACAGTAAAGCTTACAGAACTTAGCTCGTACAATTTGCCTTGAAGGCGGAAGATTGGTTCCCTGAAATAGCAAAGAATTATATGCTTTAGTTCAGAAAAAAAAGTTTTTAAAATAAAGTCTATTATTACCTCTTCTCCTTTCAAAACAATGGAAAAAATTCTAGAGCAGAGGTTTCAATTTGTTCAATAATTGTACCTCTGAATTAAAAAAAAGAAAACTATAAAATCATCATTGTTTTGACTTGAAAAGAAATAACAATGCAAATATTCATTATCACATAAAACATAAAAGAAACAAACTGTCAGAGTTAATGCAGTCTCTGCAGAGCGCTATTAGTTGGAGACAGCTGGTCAGCCCAAAACAGGAAAACTCAAAAGATCAGATCTTCTTAGGAATTAACATCTTCATTAACCAACATGATTTGGCGTGGCAGAGATTAAATCTTATATCCAACAGCTGCCTTCTTTATGAGCTGTCCCTTCACTGTTACCAAGCTGTGCAAATGTGTGAACTAGTCAGCAGCACCAGAAAGCTCATGCAACTACTCACCGTATTTTAACCTTGCACTGACTCACAAGTTTGATGTTAAATCAAATTTAGGGGTAATATAAGCAAGCAAAGTAGGACACAAGGAGTCAAATTTGAAAAGCAGAGCAAATAGCAGAAAAGTTATTTAAAATAAATCAATAGGGTTACCTGCATAAAATAGCCAAAACAAACAAACAAACAAAAATGCAATTCACTCCAAAAACTTTAAAAGCAAAACAAAACAAAAAGCTGCATTTCCAGCAAAATTTGCACATGATTAATTTGCGTTAAAAAAGTCAATCAAGCAATTTAGTTCAAATTCTTTGGAGCATGCATGCACTGATTCTTTTGAACAATTCCTACCTGATTTCCAATTGTGTTTTTCTTGTGAACCTGACTGCTTCTCTGCTGAGCACTGAGAAAAGCAAAGGAGAGTAGTACTGAAGAAACTTTTAAGATTTTTTTCTGAGCAAGTAACAGATACTAAAATAAATACAGGCATTTATCAACTGAGGCAGAGCTAATATAAAAAATCCAGGTCAGTTTAATTCTGGAAGCAAAACCAACTCAGTGGAACTTCTAGAACCAACCAGTTAATCACAAAATAACAATATAAAAAAATAATACACCACAGGAAGAAAAGTTGTATTGCTATGTTAATAACAGTATTTGTGATGTCCCACAGGCATATAAGATTGTTGCACTAAAAATTGATAGTTAGCACCTTTTGAGTGTATGTCATGTTCTAAGCACTTTACAGGTATTAGTGATTTTATCTAAATTTTAACTCTGTGAGGTAGTTACCAATAGTAACAGATGGAGAGACTGAGTCACAGGGAAGCTAAGTGTCTTTCCCAAAGTTACTCCGCTAACAAGTGCTAGTACAGCTTGGACCCATCTTGCCAATACTAGACTCATATGTTCTCAACTCATATGTTTTCAACTCAACATTTCCAACTGGATGTCTAATGGGCATCTCAAACTTAATCTACCAAAACTGAACTCGTGATATCCTCCCTAAATTCCTTTCTATCCACACTCTTCCACTTCTTAATTAGTGGCAATTCCACATTTCCAAGTGCTTAAGCCAAATCCTTGGTTCCTCTTTCTATTACTTCCATATCAAATCACCAAAAAATGTTATGGGTTCTACTTCTCAAAATGTATTTAAAACTCAACATCTTTTTACCACTTCCATTGCTACCACCTTGGCCTAAGCCACTATTATCTCTCACTTGCACCATTACAATCACTTACTGTTTGGTCTCTGCTTATACATGTGTCCCCATAATGTCTAGTCTCAACACAGAAGCCAGAGTGATACTTTTAAAAGGGGGTTCATGTCATTCTTTTCCTCAAAACCCTCTACTGCTATGCAACACAATTACACTCAGGGTAAAAGTCAAAACTCTTACAATGGTCTGCAAAGTCCCTGAACCCTACTCTAACCTCTTTGACTCATATCCTCCTGTTTCCCACTTTTTGCATTAAAGAGGTCCAGCCATACTGATCTCTCTTTTTTTTTTTAACCCCACCAGGCACACTCCCACCTCAAAGACTTTACACTAGCTCCTCCACCAGCCTCAAAAATACACTCCCACCATATACCTGCACGGCTCCCAACACCATCTCCTTCAAGTTTTCATTCAAATTTATCTTTTCTGTGAGACCTATCATGATGGAGTCTCATTCTCATTATGCTATTTTATTTTTCTCTATGGCATTTTTCACCTTAAAACACACTATAGAGTTTCTACTCATTTGTGTGTGTGTGTTTATTAGCTGCCTCCCTCCATTAGAATGAAAGCTCCTTGCGAGCAGGCGGTTTTGCCTGTTTCATTCACTGCTATAACCCCAGTGGCTAGAAACTACCTGGTGCATAGCTGGATTCAACAAATATCTGTTGAATGAGAAATCCAGTGAGGCTGGTATTACGACATAAGCACAGAGGAGATGACATTCCAGATACGACCCCAACATTTAACTCCGGACTTCTCATGATTAGGCACTATGTTACTCTCTCTCTCAAAAGAACAAAGGCTTTCTTTCAATGAGTCCATGAGTAAACACATATCAATGTAAGACAATACAACTCATTTTGGTTATTTTGAGAAGACTAGCAATACTGAGCCCTCTGACTAGTTGTTTAGCTGTTTATAAAAGCTGTTTCAGAGGTCAATGAAATAGTCTAAAACAGAGGAAAGGTAGGTTTAGGTCATCAGTCAACTGTTTAAAGTAGTGGGATATTATAGTTCAGTAACACATCAGAAATCAACACCACACTTAGAAGAGTTGCTCAAAATGGCAATCTTTTATAATCTCCCATGATGTATTTAAGCTGTTTCCCTTTATACGCATAAAAAAACTATATACTACATATACCTGAGGGAGGGGAAGAGGTAGGTGCTGAAAGGCCACACTGTATTTGATTACTAAAGATATTTTGTGTGCATCTTTCTTTTTCACTTTGCTAATTTCAGAATTTAGCTTTTCTCTTTCAGTTCTTATTTTTCTAGTTTTTAGTTAAATGTGTAATTTCCTTAATCACTATGAGATTCACCTCTCTCTAAGCTTCTCTTCATAATCCACATCTATATTACTCAGGTATTTGTGGTGAGGTTGTGAACGAGGTGAATGTTGGGTCTGTGGCCCACACTGATTTCTGACTGTCCACCGTACCCTGAGGCACGGAGTGTCTACTACTCTTCCTGGGGCTTCAGACCCTATGCTTTCTTTCTCCAGGATCCTCCAAGCTTTCTTCTCTCTTCTGGGAAGAAATGGGAAAACTACTACTACAACGTGACCATGCCTTCTTCATGGATATGGCCATCTCTCCCAAGCATCTACTTGTGTTTTGGAGTTCTTTAAAGGGGAACTATTTTAAAATAAATTACTGACTGGTAGTGGTAACTTCAAACTATGGCAGACTTATAGGTGTTTACTTTGGAGTAGGTGAACTAGTGGGGACCCTTGAATTATCTATGGGTCTCCTTAAAATCGTATAAAAGAAGCTGAATGTAAAGTAAAAAAAATAGATTGTGGATGACTCCTTGTGCTAACTTAGGCAAACAGTATGACCTAAATGGACCTTAGTTTCTTGGCTTTCTTGGCTATAAAGTGTGTGTATGTGTGTGTTAAGAGACAGAGAGACAGAGACAAGGATTGAGGGATTGTACTAGGCACTTCTTAAGTGCCTTTTAGATCCAAGATTCCTTGAGATGCAAAGTCACTCTCAGATGCTTATGAAATCTACCAGGAGAGATGTTCCACTGACAAAGAACATTCAGCTACTAAATAATGCATGTATAGGATCTATCACTTGTAACAATATTCAGGGGGAAAAGACATTTATTTTATAAGATACTCTCAGATATTAGGGTTAGAACAAATACTAAATTACCTTACTTTTCACCTAAAAAAAATAATCTTTTTGCAACAACTGGTCCCATGAATCCAAAGATACTGTCGTTAATGATGTATTTAGGTACTTAAGGTTACTCCGTTAAGTAACATTATAATAAAAAATAAGCTGCCTAGTTAGAAAATATCCTTTATCATAATCCTTAGGAATGCAATGATAACTGAACTGAAAGTATCTTAAAATACTTATTTAAAAAATGTGTTCACAGAAAACCATGTAAGGACTTGGAAGTTCATTTAAGTCTTTGGATATATCCTTGGTGATAGGTCTTTAACTGGTTATCTCTGCAATATTGTACAACACACCTACATATAATGCTTTAATTTGACATAAGTAAAAAATTTTAAGGTATCAATTATCTGAAAGGCACTCTGTGGAACATATAAACATAAATAAGGTATGGTCCTTGTAATGAGAGCCTACAATTTATCTAGTGTGGGTAGTGATATACATACACAAAACATAAATAACAAAGGGATAAGCTCTGAAAGAATAAATTTGTGAAGCTGCAATAGAAAGCCAATAAAAGTGCCTCTGTTTCAAACAGGGGATATAATTACCACCATATCTTATTATCTGTGTATATATTTGTTATTAATCATATAAATTCCTACTACACACAAGTCACTGTGGAAGCTTTCACCAGAACATTAAAACACATGAGAGCAAATTAGGTTAATTAGTTTAATGTTGAGACATAATGATTTTGAAAGTATACAACAAGATGTTTAAACTGTATAAAAATAAGAGCACACTGAAAGACATGCAAAGAAAAGTAATCCACTTTTACCTCAGCTCAAAAAGATGTTTTTGCATTATTTGTTTCTATCCATGTCCATGTGCATATGCAATAAAAGACTGTAATAATATAAGAATGTGCCAAGGGGTAGGTGTGACCATTTATCAAATAAATTGCGTACGGTAATTTCTCTGAATGCTCAGAGACAAAAAAGATCATTTTTGGTCTGATCTGATTTGAGATTTTCATAGAACACTTGAAGTAAAGTTTTAATAGAGGAAGAAAATCAACTGCATTCTAAGAGAATGCAGTAGCATATGCAAAGCTAGTAGGTAGAAAGATGGGGCATGTAGGGAAGCTGTACAAAAAAAAATTATTATGGCAAAAATTATAGGACCATAGACTTGGGTTTGTAAATGACCTTAAAAGCCACCTAGTACAATAACTCTATGTTAGGGCCAATTATGGAGAATTTGGTCATTACACTGAAGGCAGCAGAAAGTATTTAAAATTTCTGAGCCAGAAAGTAGCATGATCAAAGAAGTGTTTTATTAAATAATACTTCCCTGAAATAGGCAGTATCGACTCTGAACCAGGGAAGACAGGAAGCAGCCAGCCTTAACTCCTCCCTATGACTGTTGGAATCCTGCCCAGCCTTCAAAATCAAAGCCAGAACCATTTCTGGATTATGCGTTCTCAGAACCTCCAGTTATCTCTCCTTCCCACGAACTCCACAAGCTCTGGGTCTGTGCCTGTATTCTATAAACAGGACTATGTTATAGGCAGGTCTCTAATTCCCCTCCAACAAGGTCTGCTCCCTGATGGCCAATGGTGTGTTGCATTAATTAGTATCTCACCTCTCTCACCACTTGCATGGTTTACAGTAATTTCTTAAGAAATTTTGTGGAAAATATTTTGATACCAAGGTTATTGGACAGCAAGGAGATCAAAGCAGCAAATCCTAAAGGAAATCAACCCTAAATATTCATTGGAAGGACTGATGTTGAAGCTGAAATTCCTATACTTTGGCCACCTGATGCAAAGCACCAACTCATTGGAAAAGACCCTGATGCTGTGAAGATTGAAGGCAGGAGGAGAAGGAGATGGCAGAGGATGAGATGGTTGGATGGCATCACCAACTCAATGGACTCAATGAGTTTGAGCGAACTCCAGGAGATTGTGAAGGACAGGGAAGCTTGGCATGCTGCAGTCCACAGAGTTGCAGAGTTGGACATGACTGAGTGACTGAACAACAACCAGAGTTATTTACAACCAGATTCTTAATGTTCCTCTGCAATAGGAAATTTAAACAATTTGAAGATGTGTGCCATAGGCATGTGCTGCAGCAAGAGTATGGTACATTTAGGAATCCAAAGGCAGCCAGTCTGGCTAGAACACAGAGTTAGGGGATGGGCTAGAGAGGAATAGTAACAATAGAATAGACTGAAGAGACAAGCAAAAAAAAAAAAAAAAAAAGACATTTTCTATAGGGCCTTGGAAACCACACTAACAAGTTTAGACTTTATTCTGAAAGTAACATGAATCCCAGAAGGAATAAGAAAGAACATGACAACGGGCAAAAAGACTGTTGTAATAACCCAATCAAAAGAAGACTAACTTTAGTCATTGCAATAGTTATGGGAAGAAATAGACCAATTTAAAAAATGCTATAGGGTAGAATCATATGGACTTGGTTAACACAGAAGGAAATAAGGATGAGGGAAACAAAGAGTAAAGAAAGACACTCAGGTTTCTGATTGAGCAACTGGGAGTTACCGGAACAATGGAGGAAAAGTGAATTATATAAAATGATGAGTTTTTTGGGGGAATACTGAGTTGAGGCTTCCATAGGATATACAGGTAGAAATGCCCAGGATGTAGTGAAATATGGTAACAGTCCAAGAAAAGTTCTGGAATGGAGATCTAGATTTAGAAGAATCAGATAAAGCTGGTAACTGAAACCACTGCAGTGGGTAACATAGACAGGGACAGGGCAATGAGTGAGAAAGGGGTCTACAGGAGAATACTGATAAAAGCAGTTTTTAAGCCTTGATCAGAGTATAAAGAGTTCCAAAACAAAAATGAGAAGGAATGGCTAGAGCATAAAAAGGAAAGTCAGGGGACAATGGAGGGCTATTGAAGCAAGAAGATTTTAAACAGTTGCTGAGAGTCCCAGGAATGCAACCTATCGTAAGTAGGCTTGGCGCCATCCAATCAGAAGCCAAAGGAAGAAGAAAACTACATGATATTTACTGTCCTTGAGGGATCTTTAGTGAAGTCTCAGGCTATTATGCAAGAAAACCCTACAGAAATTGGGGGCCTATAAAAGAAAGAAAACTTACCTCCTAAGACTCATTTTAAAGATGAAAAAGTTTAAAATAACAGATTTGAAAATGAAAGAGAAAAGTGCAAGTCCACTTATTTTTAAATAGTGCTTGAAACACTGGAATTTGTATCTTCTTTAAATAGATAATGACATTAATAACATTCTTGAAGTTGCTCAGTCATATGTTTCTACCTGATAACAGTCCTAGTGAGCGACCAAGCATTAAATTCCTAAATTGGCAAAGGAATCAAAAGAAGGATCTTGCTATAATCTAATACCTAAGTTTTAATTCTATAAGAGAAAGAACACTCTCATATAAGAATAGGAACTAGAGACATCATAATAATGGAGTAAGATTATCTATTAGGGACACAGAAAAAAATATAAAGGGAAAGATCACAATGGTTCTGGAATTTGGTGCCAAGGTTCACATATACTTCCTTTTGTAAAATGGTAACAGAGGCATTCCATGGGGTCAGGAAAGAGATATAATGAATGTTACCACCCATAGAATTTTCATGGTGCTCACATAACAAGAACTGAAATTTGCACACTATCATTTCAACTGTGAGAAAACAGGTGGAGAGACCTACTCAGCAGATTGAAAAACAGACCTCAGTCTGCTGCTTGTGGCATAGAGATATTATTCTAACGGTCTGTATCTGGAGCCCGTTTTTCTTAAACCACTGGACTGCATAAATCTTAGTAACTCAGAAGGCAAACTGTGCCCATGAAAAAGGAGAAGAGCAGAAGAATTTGAAAGTTCACTCCCCAAGGCATTCAGCTAACAACTTTGCTTTCTATTCAGACAACAGGATTACTGAGAAAGAGAGGAAGTGAATAAAGGAAAAATTAGAATAGCTCATTCTCTTAAATAACAAAAACTAATTATGTTGTATTAAGAAAAATAGAATGTAGGGTTTTTTGTTTTTTGTTTTTTTTTCCCAACCGGGAAGAATGACAGATTAAAATCCTTAAGTCATGAGGAAAATTAATGTTTCCTTCTGGAATACTAAACTTGTAGGTTCAGAAACTACATTACGACTGAAAAATCAAGCCTTCAGAAATCAGGAAATTCCAAAGTATGTCTACAGCAGTGCTTACTTGGACGTGTTACACATGGTACATATTTTACGGTCCATGTTTAACAAATAGCTGGGAGATGAAAAAAAAAGTTCCATATATTCAACATGGCAGAATAAATTCTATAGCAGAAAGAAGAATTGAAATGTCCTGAACACGACTCTGAGACTTAATTGTCCGTTAATCCAGTTTTAGCAATTTGTTTTCCTTTTTATTTTTTTTTTTGTTAATTTTTAGAACAAAAAGTCATCCCAGTTGGAAAAAAAAACTGCATGTGTAAAATACTCTGGACATCACCATCCTATAAATCTTGAGGGGTGGTCCTCCTCTTTTGGCAAATCTCTAAAAATCTCATGAAATTAATGTTTGTTTTCCTCAACTCCAGACGTTAATTTTCTATCTTCAGAACTTAAAAATACTTACATTATTGTCTTCAAATATGGCTTGACTTTTCTTCCTTCATGGAAACAGCATTCCTGCCAACTTTAAAATTTATAGCTACAACCATATTTTTTTAATTTTTAAAAGCACACACACACAAAAATACCATAATCCCTCAAAGTGATTTTGAAATGAACATTTCTTCATCGTCATAATTATCCCATGTCACACTGAAATGTACTCCAACTTGGCATTCAAAAGGAAAGAACATTTACCTCTGAGTCCCAGTGCAAAATATTACATTTGGAGATAACATCAGCAACTAAAAAATCTTTTAGTGGCAATCATAATCCAGTCATTAAAATGTCATGATGAAGTAAAATTGTGCATCTTGTAGAACAAAATCCCTCCATGTGCATATATATGTGTATAAATGTGTATGTATGGCACTTTCCCAATTTTACAGACTACACCACAGTTTTCAAAAGTACTTTCACATAATTTCTGACAATCCTGAAAGGTATATAACACAGGGATTTTTTTTTTTTATTATTCCATTTGATAGAGCAATAAACTGAGATACAGAGAGGCTAAGTGACTTGCCAAAACCCAAACCTTATCAGCAGCAAATCCTGGAAAAAGAATTCAGACCACTGACTCCCAGACTAGCCCTTCAAACAGAAGTTTAGGTGTTCAGTTTAAAGTAGATGAGAAATGTGCATTGTTGGGTTTCTAAAGCAGTTTGAACAATGCTTCGTTTTAGTCCCCCAATATCATAAAAGTTCATAATCTATCTCATTGCTGGAAAAATGGGGCTGTTAACTGGATTAGAGAGAGACTGCATCAAAAGTCTGTGCTTGAAGTATTTTCATTTGCAAAATTACATACCTTTGAAAACCTAATATAATAATTTAGTTCAACAGCTTCTGAGGTAGAAAATATTAAAATTTACTGGAGAATATAAACTCTGAACATTTATCTTTAAAAATAAGTACTAGAGGGGAAAACACTTCAAGGGGAACATAGGGGTGAAATTTAAATTGTGCTGGTTACAAAAATGTGTTCAAAATTTGAATCTTTCCAAACTGGTTATGATTTTTTTCTATCTCTTGTCCTTAAGTTGCGATAACCACCACAGAACAGCACTGCGATATCCTTTTCACTTTTAAGTTATGGTGTCGAGTTTATATCTACATCTGCTACATTTTTATAAGAAGCCAACTGGCATTTGTAACCAATAAAAAATCAACATGAAAGGCAGCATTCCTGTTATTTCGAATGACTCAAGGATTTCTTTTTCTTTGAAATTCCTCAAAGAAGCAAGTGAGAATGTGTCAGTTTAAATTTTTACATGCATTTCTCTGTATTTTTCAATTATTAAGCAACCTCTAAAAGACAATTTTTTTTCTTTTGCTCTTATTCCCCACCACCACTGAAGCAATTAGAGTAGAGCCTGGGCATAGGCCACAAGGAGTTCACTGACTATGCAGAAAATCACGTAGAAAGTCTTGGGTCCCCATTCCGGGCCTAGGGACAAGAAGGCACATCAGAGTCTAGGTTTCTTCCCACTGGTCATTTTGCAGAAGGAAATGAGCAATTCAGACGGTGAGAGCTAGAAGGGCTAGAAGACAAGGGAGCAGGTCTGTGTGATATGTCTGTAGAATAAATACCTATTTAGAAGCTGGAGTGGACAGTTGTCCAAAGGAACACATTAATCACTGTGTTCTAACAACTTTACACTAAGTCACAGACAGAAAACAGTTTTAAAAAACTTGCTTGATGGACATGAGTTTGAGTAAACTCTGGGAGTTGGTGATGGACAGGGAGGCCTGGAGTACTGCGATTCATGGGGTTGCAAAGAGTCAGACACGACTGAGTGATTGAACTGAAATGAATTGAATTGAATGTACCAAAAACAAAAATTAGTGTACCAGACACTAGTAATAACTACACTACTGGTTAGGCCAAGTCTACAATGAGACAATTTTCTGTTGAATAATTGTGCCCTTCCTTTCTAAAACATGTCTATAAATTCCTTAGGCCATAGTTTAGTTTAGATCACATGACCTAAATATCTGTTTCCTCAAAGTCAAATGTAAAACTAGGTCAGTCTAGCTTTACATTTTCTTGCGTTTTATTTTTTCATTTGTCCCTGTTCTTGAATACACAGTACAAGTAACAGTACATAGGTCTCTTTGTTTTTTATATAAATTATATTTTATATAAAGTTGGAATCACTCACATGCCATTAGCATATTTTAGAGTTGGAATCAAAATTCTTTGAAAGCAATTAGAAAACTGATTCCACTGAAGTGCAGAAAAAAATGGTAAATTTAGGGTCTTGAAAATGTCACACAATAACCAGCCAACCTTGAATAATTAAGAAAAATGTTTACCTGACAATATCTGTGAATACAGCAATAGAATATTGGCATATAATGCAGTACATGTATAATAGAATGGCAATAAATAGACAAGCTTATATAAAGTATACAGACAAGAGAACATTCATCCAAAAAACAGAGTCGGACACGACTGAAGTGACTTAGCAGCAGCAGCAGCAACAGCAAGTTCACAAAAGGCAGTTTTAAAAAATAAGCCTCTATATTCTGATTTGTGTGTGTGTGTGTGTGTGTGTGTGTGTGTGTGTGTGTGTGTATGCTATGTTGCTCAGTCATGTCCAACTCTTTGCGACCCCATGGACTGTAGCCTGCCAGGCTCCTCTGTCCACAGGATTTTCCTGGCAAGAATACTGGAGTAGATTGCCATTTCCTCCTCCAGGGGATCTTCCCAACCCAGGAATCAAACCTGCATCTCCTGAGTCTCCTGCAATGGCAGACAGATTTTTTACCACTGAGCTACCTTGCAAGTCCCATATTCTGACTTCAGTTCAGTTCAGTTCAGTGGCTCAGTCGTGTCCAACTCTTTGCAGATGTCCAAATAGCATGTATATTGTGAACCATGCTTGATATTTCAAATTTATGTGAGAAATTATTCCCAAACTGATTTTAAATGTGCATCTGTTACTGCTTATCTATGGGGGCTCAAGTACAAACTGCAGATCATCATCCAAAAACAAGGAGTATCGGAGCTACATATGATTTCACATGCTGCGCAATAAAGAAGTCAGCTCCGTTAGCCAGAGAACAAGACCCCAAGGCCATGAGGCTCGGACCTCCTCAGTAGGTTGACTCAGAGTTAATCCTGACACAGAATGTACTCTTGAAAGATGATAAGGTTGTAGGAGAAATTCATAATGTATATTTGAGACAAACCAGCAGGAGAAACGTACATGACAATCAAGGATTTTCACGTACTTTGCAAAGCCAATGAAATCTTCATGGTTGGTGTTGATGTAGGAGACTTGGATGTCGATCAACAGCAGCACCTATAAGTCAAAGAAAATCACTTTAGTAAAAACCCATCTTAAATATTCTCAAACACTAAATTCAGTAATTGTCTACAAATTATCTTTATTCAATTTTAAAAGGATGTTTTGGTTAGAATGAAAAGTGGCATTAATTTTTTTCATTACACTCTCATAATTTTTACTCTAAATTCAAAAACAAAAACTCTATGTGAAACATCTGAGTCACACTTGAAGACAACAGCATTATAGTTTATAGGCATGTACTCTTTGCCAGTTTAACACAGAACCTAGAATTATTCTATGCCCCTAAAATGTAGGCATAACATTCAAAAGGACATATGTATAAAAAGACACATGGCAAAAAGGCTACAAGGAGCTGCTCAGAGCACTCTGTTCCTGCAGACACTACACATTAGCCACAGAATAGCAACATCATCTCTTGTTTCTCCTCTCCTCTCCTAACTCTTTAAGCTCCCTCTAGGCGAGCAGGAGAAGTATCCTATCAACCAACTCAAAAAGGCAATATCCAAATAAATAGAAAACCTCCTTAAGATCAATAGGCTTCACTGAAGGTGATTTCTGAGTGCATCAAAGCACCATGATAACAGTTCACTGGCAAAGTCTATGTAATGCTCCCCAGTAGGTGCTTCATCAGGATAGCCTTCTCTGATCCTTGCCCAAGACCTGGTTGGATCATGCTATTTACTCTCATATAATCTATATATCATGGCTATATTTTTATTTATTATACCCTATACTCTTCTTTGAGCTGTTTACCACAAATGTGATTATTTATTTATATTTTGTTTGATGTTTTGCTTCCCTCCAAGACAGTCAGCTCCATGGAGGCAGAGATTATACTTATCTTGTTCATCACTTATCTGCAGAATCTAGCATGATACACATAACACATGCCTGATAAATAGTTTTGGCTGTAAATTCCATAACTCTCTACCAGCCTTGAAGAACAGTTTACTTTAAAGGGAGCAATTTATTCCCATATAGTTAATACCTGGCCAAGTATTTTTGTTTCTCACTCATTACCCAATGCTCTGGTCTCTGCTTTTATGGCTAATTTCAGTTGGTCATCTGACCAAATATTATGGTGAACCCCAAGGGCCCTACCAAAAAAGAGTAAATGAATCACCCCAAACCATCCCCACTACCAACATAAAGTTTATACCCAGGTACTATTGGGTCAACAATATCATACTTGTATGAAAATTTTCATAGCATCATATAGTTTTGTTTCTTCTCTTAATGAAGAAAACTGAAGAGTTAGGAGGGGTGATAGTTATGAGATTATCTGTGACACTGCCACTATTCTCCCTACAATAAAGCCAGATTCTATTAAATTTTATACCCCCAAATCCATTTGCCAGGAGTCTGGATCAATAAACCATAATATTTAAGCACAAATAAATTGTCACCATAAACAGAAAAATATCTACATAATTCTCAGTATCGCCAAAGGCTGTCATGAGTATCTTGGCCGTTCATGCACATTCACTTGGATTGCAGCACAGGGGAAAAGTGGAAGAAAAATCGCAACTATGGCTATTCTCATTCATATTCCTGGAAACTGGGAGTCTGTGTTCATCCTAGGAAAAGAGCCAGGTCGCATGTGGGGGATGGAAAGGAAAATAGGACATTTTTTTCTCCTTCTTTTCACTCTCTCAGAGTTTCTCACTGCCTTTCTCACCCACAGCTATTGAATATTTAGTTGAAGAAAAGTAAAACCACTCCTGGTAGCAGTAATCACCCACAAAGTCAGTCATTTCAACATGCATTTAGATGTATGGGAGCACCTGGAATAACAGGCACACATAGAAGTTCCAAAAAACCCTCTGTTTCAGAAAAAAGTTCACAGATAGATTTATGGTTTTTCATAATTTTAATTCTCAAGAATTTTTCCCCAAGAAGTTTCCAGAGCAGAAGTTGGTAATAATTCCATTTTTTGAGAAAACTGCAAGAATACCTCGGAGCAGTTCTCGTACAGAGGCCTAAGGAAATGGCTCACTCTCTGACCAATATGGCCTTAAGCAGCATAAAGTTCAGAACTCAAATGTGAAATCTATGCAAACTGACATGTTCACATTACCAAAAACATGAACGTTTTTTCTACGCCACAGATGTCTTTATTACTTGTAGCAAACACCAGCTTCTTCAGGTGGTTAACTGTCAGACCAGGCCACGTGGGACAGTCACTTAGAAGGGAGATGCTCACTCCCTCCCTTAACTCTACTTGGGGAATGAATTAATCACTCCATCAAAGGTAGATGGGAGAAAGTCTATCTAAAAATTAGGGGAAAAAATGATTTCTCATGTCTACTGTGTGTCATAGCTCTTTAGGAATAACAACAAGAACAACTTAATGAAGAACTAAGAACCTTATCTGGATTACTTTATTTCATGTTCACAAAATGCCTATGAGTTAACTACCATTATTATTCACTTCCAGATGAGGAGACTCAACTGCAAATAACTTGTTCATTTACACAGAAAGTAAAATGATAGAGCTTGGATTCGAACTCAGGCAGTCTGAACCCAGAGCCCACAGTCTTCATGACAATAAGTTTGTCATTTCAGTACAACAAATCTCTGAAACATGAAACATCAAGAAGTTAACAACTGATTTAGATATAAACACAAAAGATAATTAAGATAATAATTGTACTACTTTTTCCTTGGTATTTTTTTTTACATTGGATCCCTAAGAGTTAAGTAAAATGTATTATCATTTGAATTGCATTGAATAAATACAAATTAAAATGGTTATCTTATTTACTTAAGGTCAGGAGTACAGCTGATACCAGAATTTGTTTCTCGGTCCAACAGTAGGCGTGACATCAGGTATGCAGGGGAACTCCTGGTCTAGGGTCGTATATCCTGAGGACCCAGGCTAGTTTTTACTGACTCATGAGTTAATATTGAATTGTTTATCTCCACTAAGTCACAAAGCCTATTTCTTCAACTTTTGATCTAGGCATGTTGCATATCTCTCTCTCCCCATGGTTTGTGTCTACCTCTCTCTTCTATTCTGCCTTCCTCCTTTTATCCAGTTCTTTCTCTCCTCCTTTCCAACTCACTCCAGAACCACAAAATCCCAGAATTCTAACTTGCAGAGGACTTCAGAGATCATATTGACCAGCATTTCAACATTATACATGAGAAAACAACAGTCCCAAGAAGTGATTTGCTCAAGAACATGTTATTCTCTGGTGAACACATGCCTAGAGGCCAGTGTCCTCTCCACACTGTCACACTTGCAGCTGTGTCCTGGAATTGAAGAGCATCTGAAAACCTTTTTGCTTCCCTTTATAAAATGTTATAAGTAACTAAGAAAACATTTACCTAAATTTAAGAAGCTTCTATTATTTTCATGTAGTACTTTTTTAATGAATTATCCTCACCTGAAAATAATCTTTCATTCATAGAGCTAGCCAAGATTCAAAGACAATTTCAAGGTCACTCTTTACCAACCATATGTATAAATAGTTACAAAACAGAAATGCTTAAAACATTATATCCTTAATGTTTTAAATTATTTAAATATTTAAATAATTATTTTAAATTTTTATAACTAATTTAAATATCCTTAAACATTTTTATTTTTTTAGTCATAGGTTCCATGGATAAGCTGATGAATAGCTTTATCCAGTCTCTTCAAGCAAAAAAATAAATAAATAAAAGCACTAAACATTTTGCAAAACGTTTTAGGAATTTATGAATATTTTGGTGTCCATCTGTGCCCATTAAAAGTTAAGACATCCTATCTCAAAGAAAAAATCTGGTATGTTTCTGGATTAGTGGTTTTCAAAGTGGAGGGTGTATTAATACATGCCTAGGGTATACATGATGATTCATAGAGCATTGAGGAAAAAATTATGGAAGTCCTATTACTGTGTTTTAAATGTTATCTTTCTAAAGTCTTTATATATGTTTATATTTTTAACATATACATAAGCTGTTATTATAGCAACACATGTATAATATTCATAAATAAAAATAAACATATGTGGTGGTGTTCTCAGTTCTTTTTTTTTCCATTCAAGGATACGCCAACTCTTGGAGACCACCAAACAACCTTGGAGAGACCTTCCACTTCCCACAAGGATCCTGCCCACCAGGGAAGGTCTCTCCTCACCTGGTCCTTTGTCTTCCCTTCTCGCTCACGAATGTGGTTAGCAACAATCCTTTCCGTTTCCTCACAGAGTCTGGGGAAGTTTGCCAGCTATCAAGAGAAACAGATCTCAGTGTTAATACTCAAATATTTATACTGCCAAAAAAGAAACAGATAAGTTATGTTATATTCCAGAAGACATGCATTACCGTTCTGTAAGCAGAAGTGAAATAGCCTAAAGAAGAATGGCAGAGTGACAGAAGAGATTTCACAAACTACAAACAGAAGTAACTATATTATCTGAGATAAAACACTTTAAAACCAGCAGAGCAATTCCCTACAAAGAAAACAGAAACCCAGATAGCATCCAGCACTCTGCTATACAGAGTTAGCACTTAATAAAGTTCAAAGATGAAGAAGACAGAAATGAGGATGAAAAGGACGATAATGACTAACATTTATAGAGTGCTTACCACGGTCCAGCACTGCTTGAATTACCTCATTCAAAAATGCACAATAGTCATAAAAGATAGATCTGATTATTAACCTCATTTTATAGAGGAGGAAAGCAAAGCCCAGAGAGGTTAAATAACTTGCCCAAGACTATACAGTTCAAAATCAGTGGGTCCTGAATTCCAACCCAAGGACATTAGAGTTCATGGTCATGTCCATAACTCTTTGAGGATGATTCATTCCATGAACCAGAGAGATCATTTTTTTTAAAATTCTCCCCTAACATATGGGCTTTTATGTACATATTTTTGGCAAAACTATAAAATAATACATGTCAATCACTTATCCCATATAAATTATTCAGGTAATTGTCCAAAATTTAGTTTGCAAAAGTGAATGAATGAATTATAGTTGTTCTCAGTGTAAGGAGGAAGAAGAAAAGGATGATACAAGGATGTTCAAGGAAGCCTAATCTAAAAAGAGGATGTAGTCAGGTAAAGTTGTGTGGGAATGGTTGTGGGAAGAATGGAGCTTGCCAAGCACAGGAACGTGTATAAGGTGCTGGAGGACAGGGACAATGAGTGGTCAAAGAAGTAAAGGAAGTTCAGCGCAGAGAGCAAGGGTGTAGTCTTCAGAGAAAAGTGGGCAAACTCATGGCTTATGACAAGCAAACTTTAATTCCATTTATATTAAAAAGCACTTGCAAATTAGTAAGATAACACTAATACCTTACATAAAAAAAGGCAAAAAAAAATGACTTAATTTAAAAAGAAATTTAATGGTCATTAAGTAGGGAGAAATATCACACTGTACAAACATAGTAATGCAAAGAGAGATAATAACCATTATGTTGTCAAATTGCTATAAGTATTTTTATAAGACAATGCATGTGAAGGTATATTAAAACTAGCACAGTTTAAACTTGCTGAAGGGATGTCAATGAGAATAATCTTTCTGTTAAGCAATTTGGCAATATGTATCAACAATCTTAGACACATACAGGCATCAGCCTAATTATTTCATGAGATTCTAAAATAATAAGGAAATTCATCATAGCATTACTTGGAAAAGCAACAATAAGACAAATAAACATAATTTTATAAACCACCTAGGTAACCAATGACGTTAAATAAATTAAGGTAAGTCTACTAATGGGATGTAATAAGCCATTCCAAATAATATCTAATATTTGATTTTTAATACTAATTTATAATATCTAATAACATGATAAAGTATCTAAAATAGATATTGGATGAAGGAAAAAAAATCAGGCTACTAAATACATAATCTGATTACACACAAGTATACATAAACCCACATACACACACACACACATACACACACACAGTCAAAGGCCATCATATATCCTTCAAGGGTATAGCCCAAGACCATAAAAATTCCTAAATTCTTGAGTAATAAACACTATAGCACATAATATTTCCCCTAACTTGTAAGCTAGGTCTCCCTGAAATGTGACTGCTCCATGGTCACTGGTGTCGCTGCGCACATGGATTTTTCAGCATGCATGATGTACACCAGTGCCTTGGCAAGATAGCAAACTGCACTACTTCGTGGAACCATCATGATCACAAATCACATATAAATGAGTCTGTGCACAGAAAAGAATCTACACAAATATCAATACTACAAAACATTAATAGTAACAACCTCTTTGAATGATGGGCTTAGGCATAATTTTAATTTTTTTCTGCATACATCTCTGCATTTTCCAATTTTTTCTACAGTAACATAAGGTACTTTTATAAAACATCATTAGAGCATAGAAACCTGGCTGCCTGTTCAACTCAAATTTTACAGCCTAGTGTCTTTTTATGAGATCACCAGAAACCACTACCCCTTACTGAGACTCCTAGCTGAATCCTGAGATATGTGCTCATTTAAGGGCTTATTTCATGGATAACTTCAAGATACAAATGCAGCTTCCATTCTGAGTTCTGGAAATATTCTTCGAGGCAAGTTCATCTCATAGTATCATCCTTTATACTCTGAGAACATTGCAAATTATTTTTTATGTGACCTATAAAAAGTTTCTAAGTATGGAAGGGATAGCTGATGAATGTTTGTCCTTCTCCTTGACTAACGAGAACCTAGGTGGTACATGCAGCACTAACCAGTAGTCTGCACTAGACCATCAGAGCAATTGCTCCTCCTCTTCACTCAGACATCATCCCAGGCTAACAGTGCACACTTGTTTTGATGATAGCCACACTAACAGAGAACCACACTCCTGCAAATGAGTGACTGCAAAAGCAATAGTGGTCTACTGAGTAGGGATGGAAGGCCTATAACAATATTTAGAAAAATGGATTATAGCAGATTATTTCTAAAACACCAAAGAGTGGCAATATAAATATTTATTCAGAAACTAAATACTTGATAGACAAATAACCCCAGGCTCATATGCTCATATGTCAAGGAAAGGCCAAAATGACAAGAGTATCTCATGAAGTAGAAACAACTAAGAACCCTCCAATCTACTGCCCTTGGCAGAGGGCTGAGTTTTTTGTGTGTCTCCTGATCTTTCCAAGCTCAATTTCACCAAGAAAGGAACCCGCCAGAGCCATATTTTTATGTATATAATTGAGATGTGTTCTGTGTGTTAGTTACTCAGTCATGTCCAACTCTTTGTGACCCCATGGACTGTAGCCCACCAGGCTTCTCTGTCCATGCAATTCTCCAGGCAAGAATACTGGAGTGGATTCCTATTCCCTTCACCAGAGGAACTTTCCAACCGAGGGATAGAACCCTGGTCTCCTGTATTGCAGGCAGACTCTTTACCGTTTGAGCTACAGGGAAGTCTAAATTGAGTAACTGAGATAACTGGAAGTAAATGAGTCTAAATTCTAAGTGGAACAAAAAGGAAAGAGAACACAGTAGAAGAACTGCCCTCATGGAGGCAAAGGAGAAATATTGAGGGAGACAGTAATCAGTGAAAGATCTAGGCATTACTGAAAGGCAGTAATGAAGTTAGTATGGTTTCTCACTGCTTGATCTTAAAAGGTCTGCAGGGGTGTAAAAAGGTTGCTGCTGCTGCTAAGTCACTTCAGTAGTGTCCGACTCTGTGCGACCCCATAGATGGCAGCCCACCAGGCTCTGCTGTCCCTGGGATTCTCCAGGCAAGAACACTGGAGTGGGTTGCCATTTCCTTCTCCAATGCATGAAAGTGAAAAGTGAAAGTGAAGTCGCTCAGTCATGTCCAACTCTTCAGGAGCACAAAAATCAAAATGATGACTTTAATTGCTGGCCCTCAAATGTAATAGTCCAGTTCTGATTCTTCATGATACATACAGAAAGAAGGCCAAAAAAAATGTCCTACTGACATTCGAAATGACTTTCTGCCACTCATTAGCTCATTTAACAGGGTCCCTTTCACTTTTCACTGCTCAGTTTGCCTGACTCTACTTAGCTTCAACAGATACTCAACTGATCACTCACTTCAATCCCTCACTGCTCTTCAATATCTCTTACTGAAGATGCAATCAGTTTTCTCAAATGTTTGTCATTATAATTTTCAATCTCTTTTGCTCTGGATGTTGAAATAAAAGCTTACCACTGTAAGAACACATTTGTCAGTCAAAATTTTAATCACGTATTCCAAAATAATATTAACCTAGAAATCACCATCATTAGATTTTTATTCTTTTATTAATTACTTAAATATTCTGCAAACTGATTTATACAGGATCAAGGAATTAAGGCTTTGCTATTGGATATAATGATTTTATATTCTTAAATTTATTTCACAGTCATTCACTTAAACATTTACTGGGCACACGCAAAAGGCAGCTCTATGCTCAGTTTATGTCAAAGCACCTGATCTTAAAAACCACACAGTTTTGAGTGGCAGATTGATTGTACAGATAATTGTCATACAAGAGAAAGATCTCAGAAAAAGCAAGGAGAAACACAAAGTAGTTAGAGGCTAAATCTGCTCTGAGAAGGCCTCAGAAGACTTGATGCTTAAACAATGATAATAAAGCTTCCAGACAAAGCTGAACAACTGTTAAATGATAAATTGCTTCTAAATAGCTTATGTTGAAATTATGTTGCATATTTTTAAATAATAATGAAGATTCAATGGAGCAATAATACAACATATATGTATTTAGGAACCAAAATTTTAAATATATGATTCTAAGAGAAAATTTTAATTCTGTTTTCATTTTAATTTTAATTATGTGCAGAACTTCACATGTTCTGAGACAAAGTATTATAGTACCATCATTTTTTATATACAAAAACATATTTTAATAAAATCCAATGTTTTAAGTATTATTTAGGATAATGTTTAATTATTTTGATGAAACATCAATGTAAAAATTTAATTTTAATCATGGACCACATTTTTCCCTAGAAGAAAAAAAAATCACTTGAAAGACATTTCTATAAATAAAAATAAATCATAAGCTTATAAAGTGTATTAACCATTGATTTATCAGATCATGAGAGCCATGCTATTAGGTTTCTCCTGGATCAGATACAAGGTCAGGCAAGATTTCTATACCTTCAAGAGTAACTAGTTCAGTGCCTTAAGCAAAGACTCAGGTTATTAGGTAACCATGTGTTCACAGTTGCATACAAAACATAAATGAGAAAATAAACTAAAAATAGAATAAAATTTCTTTTATGTGCATGACCTGAGTTGATTGATTTGGCTGACCTAAAGTTATGGGCTCTGTTTTGATCAAAATGCTATAAATCATACAGTGTTGGCCATGTACTACAAACTGAGTAGCAATAATGATTTTACTGCTTATGAAAAGTGAAAGAGAAAAAGTGTTAGTTGCTCAGTCATGTCCAACTCTTTGCAATCCTATGGAATGTAGCCTGCCAGGCTCATAAAAGCTTACAATAGTTTCATTCTATTTATGTGAATTAAAATCTGCCCCCAAAACCCTTAGTGATTTTTAATTTGTATGTAGCATAATATTGGCTTTATTCAGGAGATGAGAGAATACTTATTTGGGCACAACACATTTGTTATGTAAAAAGGAAAAACAGAAGTATTCACATTTACAAAAGTGATCAAAGATGAGGAGAAACTGTAGTACAAACAGGTCAAGAAACTGCACAAGGGTAAATTTATTGATGATTTGATATTTTAGGGGTGGACTTACGAGAAGTCTAGGAAGATCTAAGTAAAGCTGGTAAAAAGGGAAAGGGCCAGAGTCCATCCAGGTGGCCTTGGGTAAAGCAGTCAGAAAGAAATGCTGTTAGCCCTCCTTCTCTCTCCAAGTGGGCAAACCCCAAACCTCAAGTATTTTCTACAAATAATGGAAGAAATGGTGGGGTCTGTGAAAGAAGAACATATGTAGTAAGTTGGTATGTTCTCTTTCATGTTTCTGACCTTATCATTTCTTCTAAACAAAGGAATGAAGAGAATGCTAGTGTTATTTAGCAGATGCTAAGGAGTTAAAAGAGCTTCCCTTGTGGCTCAGTGGTAAAGAATCTGCTGGCCAATGCAAGAGACAAGGGTTCGATCCCTGGGTCGGAAAGATGCCCTGGAGAAGCAATTGGCAGCCCACTCCAGTATTCTTGCCTGGAAAATCCCAAGGACAGAGGAGCCTGGCAGACTACAGTCCATGAGGTCACAAAAGAGTCGGACACAACTTGGCAACTAAACAACAGTAACAAAGGAATAGAAGCAAAAAGTCCAGCCTTGAGTGAAAGAAAGCTGAAAGATAGTCAGAAGAGCCATTGTCTCATTAAGTTATTCAGAAAACATCTGAATAGAACTGCAGAGTGGGGTTAGTGCTGGGTCAAAAAAATATCTGAAGACAATAACCAGGTTTTCATCATCACTTCACATTTATTTCTGATAGACATTATTGACTGGTTAAAATGGAACAAGAAAAATCATACTGAAGGCAAGAGGAAAAGCAGGGGCCAGGGTAAATTATAAATTAAGAATTAATTGCAAAGATCATGAGTCTTTTAATGAATTGTGAAATTAAAAGGTGAGATTCCTATCTCTTGACTTTTAGCCAAGTCCCAGGACTGAATTTCATATGTGCATGCATGCTCAATCGCTAGGTTGTGTCCAACTCTACGGACTATAGCCCGCCAGGCTCCTCTGTCCATGGGGTTTTCCAGGCAAGAATATGGAGTGGGTTGCCATTTCCTCCTCCAGGGAATGTTCCTGACCCAAGGATCCAATCCATCTCTCCTGCATTGGCAGATGGATTCTTTACCACTGATCCAATGAATTTTGAATAAAACTCAATAAATGACTCAAATTTTAATGCACAGCCTGATCTGAAATCTGAGCACCGTGCTCCATTACATGGGCATCTGGCTGTATGCAAAGCAAGTGTTTGACTGGACAGCCAACCATTAGAAGAGGTGAAATGTTAAGTCTTTATGTAAAGATTGAAAACCAGAGCAGATCCACCGAGACCTAAAAAAAAAATCCTATTTGAGCATGATGTTTTGCAGCTCTTCTCCTTCCTCCTACAAGCTTTCATGGAAGGTACTCAAGTGACTACTTTAGCCAAAATGATAATTGCCTACCAAGTCAGTGAGACATGAGTCTGTATTCAATTATTGATTCCATAATTATTATTGAAAACCTGGTGTGTAGGGGTTATTACTAGAGTGATGAGCTTAACAAACTAAGTCCCTACTTTCAGGGAGCTTACACTCTACTTTCCAAGCTCCATGTCCCTTTACTGTCCAACAACAAAAACAAAAGACGTATATAGTATAATTTATGTGATCATATGTGCTGCAAAGAAGTTTGCTAAGTAGATGAGTGTGTGTATGTGTTCAAAGGGAAGCATGTGCAGTTGTAGGTAGAAAAGTCAGAAGAAGACTCTGAGCACATGGCATTTGAGCAGAGACCTGAAAGAAGTGAGGATGTGACCCATGCGGGAATCTTGAGGCAGAGTATTTCCAACACTGGGAATGAGAAATGCAAAGGCCCTGCCACCACATCTCCTTGATCTGTTGAAGAAACAAGGAAACCAGTGTAGCTGGAGTGGACTGTGGGGAGGGAGATGGGAGGAGTTTAGAAATGAAAAGGAGCAAGATCATGCAGGGTCTTGAAAGTCATCGTTAGGTCTTCGGATTCACTCGCTTAGTTATGTGTATTCAGAATCAGATATTTACTTACCTAACATTCTACAAAACTCAGCATTTCTTCTCACAGAACTTTATAATGAAAAATATTTCCCAGTATTTCTAATAACCAGCTAGCATATCTTTTTTATTTCTTTGAAAAGCTTTTTTCTAAGCAGAGGAAAAAAAATCAATTAATTGGTATGATGGTGATCCAAGAATGCGGCTTCCCAAGAGGCCAATAAATGGCACAGTTGCTAAACTGTGGTTAAAAAAAACAAGCTGTTCCTCTCAGTGCTTCCTGCAAAGAAGCTCAAGACCCTGCAATGATGCACTGGAGAAGAGGAGGTAGAGAAAAGCAGCTGAAAGATGATGCCCACCAGAGAAATTCCAAAGTTGAGATGTCCCTGGAATGAAGCCAAATAGCTCATAAAACTCAAAGGTCCCTGTCCTGTCCTCCAGTGTCCCAGAGACAACAGTGAGAACATATCCAAGAAATAGTTGCACTCCCCCAGTTTAGCTTTGTGCTTTGTTATGTGAATATGCATAAATTCCATGTTTTTCAATGATGTTTATTTATGTGGCTTAAGAAAAATAAAGTTAAATATTTTACACATAAGAAATTCAACATGAGGAATTGTAAATGAAAACACTGTTTTAAGATTATAAATATATATGCATGTATGTGTAATGGGTTGGCCAAAAAGTTTGTTTGGGTTTTTCCATACCATCTTACAGAATATATATATATCCACAATACAGTGAGAGTAACTATACATTTCAGATTGCCTGGAGCAGTCTTGGTTTACTCATATTATTCAAGTGGAAGTACTGACAGTTCCCCTTTCAATCTCAAAAACGTCCTATGTTGGCCAATAAATTATATGGTCATTTATTTATGGGTTGTGCTCAAAAAGGGTCAAGTAAATTAAGGTGTGGCATACTCAACTTTAATTAGGATTATTTTGCTTTACAAATGACTTTAATTAGACCAGTTTCAAAGTAAAAAAAGTTTAAGGTAGACAAAATAAGGCCAAAAATCAAGAACATTAAATCAAGGAGTAAGGAAAAGAATAGATTGAAAGAAAGCCTGTCCAGATTTTTATCATTTTAAAAGGGTTAGCTAAAGGTTGCAAGATGGCAAAGTAGAAAGACATGCACTTACTCCTTATTATAAAAACACCAAAATCACAACTAACTGCTGAACAACCATTCACCAAAAAAAGAAAGAATGCTGGAACCTGTCAAAAAGATACCCTACATCCAAAGACAAAGAAGCCACAGGAGATGGTAGAAGGGCACAATCATGATAAAATCAAATCCCAGACCCACCAGGTAGGCGACACATAAACTGGAAAATAATTACACTACAAAAGTTCTCCCACAGGAGTGAAAGTCCTGAGGCCCACATCAGGATTCCCAGGCTGGAGATCTGGCAACAAGAGGAGGCCCCAGAGAATGTGGCTTTGAAGGCAAACAGGGTTGGATCACAGGGGTTCCATAGGACTGGAAGAAACATAAACTTCACTCTTAGAGGGTACACACAAGTGTGCACCAGGAGCCAGAGAAAAAGCAGTGACCTTTTAAGAGAATGGGCCAGACCTTCCTGCTAGTACTGGAGATGAAGGGGGTTTGGCTCACTGTAGGGATAAAGACACTGGCAGAAGCAGTTCTGGTGAGTACTCATTGATGTGAGCCCTCCAGGAAGCCACCATTTCCTCCCTAAGACCTGGCCCTGCTCAATGGCCTGTAGGCTCCAGTGCCAGGATGCCTCAGGCCAAATTATCTACCAGGCAGGAACACAGACCCCACTTATCTGAAGACAGGCTACTTAAAGTCTTCCTGAGCACAGCCCTGCCCACCAGAGGGAAAAGACACAGTTCCACCCACCAGCGGGCAGAAACCAGTCACAATTGGCAGGAAGCCTGCACAAACCTCTTAGATAGCCTCATCCACCAGAGAGCAGACAGGAGAAGCAAGAAGAACTAAAATCTTGAAGCCTGTGGAACAGAAACCACAATCACAGAAAGTTATACAAAATGAGACAGCAGAGGAATATGTCCCAGATGAAGGAACAAGATAAAACCCCAGAAGAACAACTAAGTGAAGTGGAGATAGCAAAAAGAATTCAGAATAATGATAGTGAAGATGATCCAAGATCTGGGAACAAGAATGGGGGGAGGGATAGATTGGGAGTTTAGGATCAACATTTACACACTGCTATGACCAACCTAGATAGCATATTAAAAAGCAGAGACATCACTTTGCCAACAAAGGTCCATCTAGTCAAGGCTATGGTTTTTCCTGTGGTCATGTATGGATGTGAGAGTTGGACTGTGAAGAAAGCTGAGCACTGAAGAATTGATGCTTTTGAACTGTGGTGTTGGAGAAGACTCTTGAGAGTCCCTTGGACTGCAAGGAGATCCAACCAGTCCATTCTGAAGGAGATCAGCCCTGGGTGTTCTTTGGAGGGAATGATGCTAAAGCTGAAACTCCAATACTTTGGCCATCTCATGAGAAGAGTTGACTCATTGGAAAAGACTCTGATGCTGGGACAGATTGGGGGCAGGAGGAGAAGGGGATGACAGAGGATGAGATGGCGGGATGGCATCACTGACTCGATGGACATGAGTTTGAGTAGGCTCCGGGAGTTGGTGATGGACAGGGAGGCCTGGCGTGCTGCCATTCATGGGATTGCAAAGAGTCAGACACAACTGAGCGACTGAACTGAACTGACTGATTTAAAATAGATAATCAACAAGGACCTATTGTATACCACAGGGAACTCTGCTCAAAGTTCTGTAATAACCAAAATGGGATAATAATTTGAAAAAGAATAGATACATGTATATGTATAACTCAATCACTTTGCTGTACACCTGAAACTAACACATTTTTAATCAACTATACTCCAATATAAAATAAAATTTTTTTTAATGTGACTTTTAATTTTTTTTAAAAGTGACTTTAAAAAAAAGTTTTTTTAAAGAATATTTTAGTTAACCCAGAATAAAATATTCTTTTTAAACCAAGTACAGATTTCTTTAGCATCAGGATAACTTTAGAATATCTAAATTATTAATAATAATTCATAGAATATCTCTTATGTATGGTTAATCATTGTATTAGGTGTCAAGGATAAGAAGACAAAAGACAGCTCTTTTTAAAAGGAGCTTATCATCAGCAACAGGAGGCATTCACCTAAACAAATAAATTCCTAATTGCAATGCAGTATCATAATTGCTATGACAGAAGTAAACACACGGTGACAATTAGAGCACTAAGAAGGGAGTGAAGATGGAGACCAAGAAAGGGTTCACAGAAGCTTTTCAGGAAAAATGATGATTGAGCTGTATCTTAAGGACACTTTCTAAACAAACAAAATCATATATGCAAATATTAAAGGCAGGAAAAATTTTTGTGAATAAAAAAAGATCACTTAGAATGGCTGAAGCAAGCAAAAAGTGACAACAGATGTAGCTGGAGAAGTATTCGGGGATCAAATGGTGAAACTAAAAACAACCATAAATGATTTGAATTTTCTTAAGATATAAGGAGCCATTAAATAATTTTGAAGGAACAGGCAAAAAATATGTGCACATATATTTTTTTAGTTGTTCTGAGATCTTTTTTGGTGTTTTGTTTGTGCATGTTTTAGAAAGGCCATTTTCACAACAGTGAGGAGGATGAATTTGAAGATGACCAGATTAGAAGTAATAAGATCAGTTAGGAGGTCACTGGAGTAATTTATTTATTTATTTATTTGGGTGGGGGGACCTGTTTAGGACATTAAGTAAGAAGAGGAGGCAGTTGCAGTAGACTGTAGAGTAGACCATTTTGGTTAAGAAGCTTGAACCAGCAGTATAACTTTGGGAATCAACAATGTTTTAAGTGGTAGCTGAAGTATGGGAGATATCATCTGTAGAAAGGAAAAGAGAAGAGAAGAAAACCAGAAGCAAATTCTGGGGACCCTGGTGGTTAGAGGCAGGCAAAAGTGGATAAAGTCTTGAAGGAGATGGAGGAAGAATCATGAGAAACATGAAAGAGAATCCAAGAGAGGTGTCATCTTCAAAAAAAGAGTAGAATACAACTGAAAATAAGAGTGCCCATTCAATTTGGTAATCGAGTCTCTGGTTAACTTTTGTCATAACTATTCCAATAGAATGGTGGGTTGAAGCCAAACTTCAGAGGGCTAAGGAGTTAAATGGAGATAGAAAGATATAGAAGCATAAACTACTTTTTTTTTTTTTTTTTACCAAGAATGTTGGCCATGAAAAAAGGACAGTAATAGAGCAGAAGACAGGTTTTTGTTACTTATAAGTCAGAAGAGACATAAATATATTTACACATTGACTTATTTTTAAATGTGATGAAGAGGGTGATGATTCAGGAAACCAAGAAATCCAAAGAGTAAGTTCCTTAAGGAGGTGAGAGTACAAGTAGAAACCCAGCCTTGGTCAGGATTATCACCATGACAGAGAAAAGGAGAGGAAGAAGAGGCATGATTGGGAATACACATAGGTTTGGGGGCAAGAAATTAATGTTCCCATGTATAGCCTCTATTTTCTCTGTGAAATCATTATTGAAAGTGATAAGCAAAATATCTTAAAAAGAGTGCTAAAAGTTTAACATCACTATTGTGGCAAACACGGCAAGTCACTAACAAATGAAATGCTGAAGACAATGGCTATATTATGTGGCACTAATCCACACAGATACACAACTACCTTCAAGCTCATCACCAACCTGGGGGAAAGGGAAATAAAAGACAAATAAATTTGACCACCCTTAGTGTTTCAACAGATGGCAAAGTTAATCCAAAAGGAATTAATGTGTGCTTAGTCACTCAGTCGTGTCTGACTCTTTGCGACCCCGTGGACTGTAGCCCACCAGGCTCCTCTGTCCATAGGAATTCTCCAGGCAAGAATACTGGAGTGGGTTGCCATGTCCTCCTCCAGGGGATCTTCCCAACCCAGGGATCAAACCCAGGTCTCCCACATGGCAGGCGGATTCTTTACCATCCTGAGCCACCAGGGAAGCCCAAAAGGTAAATGCACTGCTTCTTAATGTATTGCCTCTCAGCTCCAAATTCATGCTTCTTGCCCTCTCTGTGAAAATAATCCTGGGCCCTTAAAGTATTTTTTCATTGCTCACTGGCCCCATGAGAGGTTTTATCAGGAAAGTCAGAGCCTGGAGAGACACTGCTGGAGGAAAAGACAGGCTGAAGCAGCCCACTTCAGTACAAGGCAGTCACAGCCCCCCGGTAGAGCTGCCCTCACCTTGAACAGTTTGCATAAGTGTCTCCAGGGAGAATCCTCCCCATGGTTACCTTTTCCTTCCCAGCATGTTCCAGAGGGCAGATTTCCAGCAAATTCTGCAGCATAACACTACTTTTCTGCCACATCTAGGTCCTCTTCAAGAAGTCCCAGTCTTAGCTCTGGGCAGGGTCCCTCTTTCCTGGGTGTTCCCCTAAAGGTAGCACCTTAGTAACTGCTCCTTATAGCTTCTACTCCTATCTTCAGTCATTCTTTTAACTTCTTTTTTGAAAATTAATTACTTAATTTATTTTTGGTTGTTGCACTAGGTCTTCTTTGCTGTGTGCAGGCTTTCTCTAGTGGTGGTGAGTGGGGACTACTCTTTTATGGTGCACAGGCTTCCTATTTCAATAGCTTCTCTGTGGAGCACAGTCTCTAGGCACATGGGCTTCAGTAGTTGTGGGCTTAGATGCCCCACAGCATGTGGAATCTTCCCAGACTGGGGATCGAACCCATGTCCCCTGCATTGTCAGGCAGATTCTTAACCACTGGACCACCAGGGAAGTCCTCTCTTATCTTCTTACTAGCCAATTCCTCACTACTTTAAGCCCCTGTTACAGTTCATACTTTTTTATAGTAACTGTTTCCTGTTCAAATTGCTGTGTGGTTTCTCTCTCCTGATTGAATGTAGACTGATACAGTGGTCAGGAAATACAGTAAAATCAGGAGACAGGTAGCTTAAAAAAAAAACAAAAAAAAAAAAAAACAGAAGCCAGAGGTCTGAAGGTCTCTTTGAACTTAAAGACTGCTTTTAGGGAGAGTAAAGGAGTGAGAGAACTAACTGAAAGGGTGGGAGCCTGAGGCATAATTTTAGGTGTAGAAAAGAACCCCTCTTCCTACTCCTCAGCACCCTTCACACCTCACTCATAAAGTAGAAACCCACCAACATTTCTTCCCTCTTGAGAAAGAATTATGGGAGATGCCCTTGTCATTTTCTCCACCTGTGAGCACCTGAGTTGTGTCAGCCCACAGCTCTCTGCTGCATGGGGCAGGTGCACTGTGTCACTGCTTAAACTGGCCCTTGCTGGAGAGGCCCATAGGTGTGAGGTTAGCTGAAATATGCTGTGCAGTCTCTGGGTGCACATGTCTCTCCCCCGCTGTGGGCTCTGAGGTTTACCCCCAGAAGAGAAGGCTCCCACTGCAGCAGCAAATCCCAGCTATGCTTTCCAAACTAGATTTATCTGCAGCAAGGTGGATCCTAAATTTCAATTCTCCTTTAAGGTTTTCTACTAATTTTCCAACTAATTGAAAGCCAAAAAGAGAGTAATCAGTGTTTTGAAAACCCTAGATTTAGAATTTGAGATTTCTGAAGAATCTATTGGTAGAACATTTGTCCACCATGACAAGGACAGAAAGAGGTCACAGGAGTGGGATGCTAGGGTGGAATGAATGGAGGATTACTGGAATCATAGGTCTCTAAGAACAGCAGCTACTGGGTGTTGAACATGATCTCTGCTGAAGTCATCTGAGCCGAAGGTGAGTTTAGGATGGAGAGGAAAAATGCAAGCCAAGTTCTAAATATCTTGATGAATGCAAGGGAGTGACCAGGACTTACTTGATGGTGACAATGAAGAGAAGGGAAAAGGTTGGCAGAGCTGGTAACACCTGGGCCTTGAAGGAAGACTTGTTACAGGAAGGTGAAGGAATAATGTTTGGAAGCCACAAAGGGAGAAGTAGGCCATGTCATACCTGATCCTGGCCTTTAGATTCTTTGAGTTTTGGCCAATAAGTATCCTTCAACAAAGGGAGCCGAAGGGTAAACAAGAATCTCAGGAAGAAAGCTAGGCTTTACTTAAGGCAACAAATAAAATGTTTTGAGAAGACAGTATAAATATACAACCACGCCTGATCTAGAGAGCTTAATGAAAAGGGAGGTTCAAAGGGTGGAAAGCAAAGAATAAAAGCCAAAAAGTGTCAAAGAACAAGCCGTCTCATCCCATGCCATCGGGACTATTGGTTTTCCAGTGAGTTGGATACAATGGGAAAAGATTAAAAAAAAAAAAAAAGATTCATACATACCATAAACACTTTATATAACTTAAAACATAAATGTACACACATGTGCCAATCTTTTGATGTAAGGCCAAGGCCTGTTCTCTGCATATGGATCTGCTGATTGGAGTTATGTGTCCTCTGTCTTACATAAACCACATCCTCTGTCTATGATTTCCAGTTTTGCTTTCTTCAAAGTGGACAGGAAACCTAAAGACACTTGGGAAATAATCTGAATGCAGACAGAGCCCATCTAGGTTTTTATAAGTCCTTCCACATCCTTTTAACCTTGTTCTACCTATACCTAGTCCAAAGCAGAGCTTTTGTAGCTAAACTTTAAGTCATTCCAAAGCTGAGTTTTTATGGAAAAAAAAAAAAAGTCTTTCTTGCATTTGATCAATTTATTCAAATGAGAAGGACAGCTGGCTAAACAAATTTGAGGACGAACAGCACAACTGGCCATTGGAAAGAAGACAGTCTTACTGGTGAGAGCAGGAAAGCACGGGCAACCTAAAGAGAAACTCTTGGCTGAAGAAGACATCTGCATGCTGCAACCCATGGGGTTAAAGAGAGAACACGGTACCAGTTACTTCAACAAGCCAGTTAAGAGGAGACCAATACTGCACAAGTGACAAGACTGACCGCATTTTGGGGTAAAGGCAAGGATATCAGGGATATGAAGTATTATTAAATGGCTTCAAGTTTCCAAACAAAGAGCTGGCATGAAGAGCTGACATAAAGACTGTTTTGTTGTTCCCCATTTACTTTTTCCTCGGTCCCTTAACGCCTATGGCTTTTCCCATTTTAAAGAAGAGAAAACAACATTAAGGAACAAGGTAGAAGAATAGTAAGAAAACTAGAGAAGTGCTCTGAAGCTCCAGAGACACTTCTGGGCCCCATGCTAGTTCCACTGAACTCCTGTTCTTTTAGCATTGACAATTGCAAATTCCTAAGTTTAGCCTCTTTCACTACTTATATCTTTTCTACTGAGTTTTCCACCAGTTAACTAGGAACCAATACTCATACTCATTCTCTCATTCTTCCCACTGGTTTTTTAGGAACATTACTCACTGGAACATTACTTTCTGTAACCATACAGAAAGGGAAGGGTAACAAAACCAACAAAATCAGAAGTAAATACACTTTCAAGAAATGAAGTAACAATATCAACACTCATAGGGCTAGGCCTACCTTATCCTAACATGATCAATGATTTCCTTCTTACATTTTTCAATTTGGGGTGTCCTTTTCATGTCCCACACAATTCCTCCATGTTCCTCAGTGAAGAGGCCCCAGATTGGGAAGTCTCTTACCTATTATTCTCCATCAATAAATATTACAAGGAGGAGAATATTGGGTGCTAAGAAAAATGGCCATTTATAGATTAGCCACCATTTACTGAGCACTTACTATGTTTAATCAATGTGTTAAGTGTGCCTTGGGTTTCTGACATCATCTTGTTTAATCTTCTCTGAGGTTATATTATAACTATTATCATCATCATCCCATTTCACAGAGAAATTGACAAAAATATAAGGATTAAGTATGATGCTCAAGGTCACACAGCAAGTAAACAGCAGAACCAGGATTTGAATCTAGATTCAAATCCTTAGGCCCAGGCCCTAAGATCCAGTTAAACTACTACACCAAAATGCCCTCTTCCCAGACATCCAGGTTCCAGTGGAATTCATTTAAAACTTAGAAGAATTACCTTTTGATATATACAATTCCACTGGTTCCCTTGCCCTAACAATGAGTCCCAACCATGTACCACAGGAAAAATTGGTTTAGGGCATTCACTTGATTATTCTAAAGTGTGTTTACCTGATTAAGACAACAACGCTATTTGAAATGGGGTGAGACCCAACTATCATGAAAGCGATTCCCACTTAATAGTTTTTACAATCCTTCCCCTTGAACAAACACAAAACCTTCGTAACAAAGTGGAGGGTCAGTGAAAGAGAGACATGTAGCCGGGTTGGAAAGTTACATAATCCAAACTTACCTTTTTGGTACACTTCTTGACAGTGTTTATTAATTCTTGTATTACCAGATCTACACTCTTCAAGGAAGGCCCCTTCAGCTTTACAATTTGTTTTTTGACTATTGCCTCAAATGCCATGTCTGGAGTAAACAACCCTGTCCTGGATATAAGAAAGAAAACAGCATGTTAGATATTTTAAATTGAATGATAATCAGTACTCTTTTAACAATGTTTTAATTGGCATGATACTTAAACTAAGCATGAAAAATCCTCATTTAAAAAGTACACAGTGATTAATTCTATTCACAGCATCATTTGTAATATCTTTAATACATTCTATAGATGATTAACACTACCTAAAAACAGTTTCCCAAATGTTTTCAAGGCCCATAATGTGACCTTCAATATTTAACTGTCATTTGTCTCATCTCACTCTTTCACAGCAGGACAAAGGAATGCTACAATAGAAGTGGTGTCCTAAATGTACATTTCTGTTTCTAAAGTATTCCAAAAACAATCCTTTCTTGTCCTTCATGGAGTAGGAAATGATCTTCATATTTTGAACACTGAAACAGTAGCATTCCTAAACTATATAACATATTCTTTCCTGGAGAGCTGTATTATACTAAGTTCAGAGGTTCCCAGTTTGAGATCCTGGGGTGCTGGAGAAAAAAAAAAAAAAGACAGTTAAGTGGAACTAGCTTTTTAGGACCCTGAATGCCTAAATTGTGAATTTACAAAAATAACAAATGATAACCAAAGTAACAAGAATCTTTTTCATCTGGCTGGAATCAATTCAAACTGGTGTCACAACAGAGCTTTTCTAACGCTGTGCAGAAGCTCAGGAAAGCAGGTATATGCATGTGTGTGTGTGTTTCACAAAAAATGAAAAATTATTACTCACATCTAAACAAAAGGACAATGGAAAAAATCTACTGTAAAAGGGATCTTGAACCCTGACAAACACTATGCCCACAGATATGCAGGCTCCAGACACTGGTGGCTGATCTCCCCATCCTAGACTTTCCTCCCTTCCCCTTATTTGATTACCCTCTCTTCCTTCAACACTCAATTTTATGGTATCTCTTTGGAGAGTTTCCTCTACACTTTCCTTTTAGCAGCCTCATTCTATGTCTCTTATTTGCTTAGCACTTTGTGCCCTCCTCCATGAAACGACTTAGCAGCAGCAGCAGCAGCAGCAGCAGTAGCAGTCATACTATACTGTTAACTGTAACTTCTCCACTTTGGATACAGAATACAATACACGTTGTTTGAAGTGAAAGTGAAGTCGCTCAGTCATGTCCAACTCTTTGTGACCCCGTGGACTGTAGCCCACCAGGCTCCTCCATCCATGGGATTCTCCAGGCAAGAATACTGGAGTGGGTTGCCATTTCCTTCTCCAAACTACTTCTCCAGACTACACGTTGTTTAGTCTGACGTTAAAACTGTTCCCCTGTCTGTCGCTAATCTTCCTTGTGGTTCTTTTCCTCCTTCCTCTCATGCACATGAGGTTTCAGCCAAACCAGACCATTTGCCTTTCCACAAACATATTCATGCTAATATTTTATGCCTTTTCCTTCATCTAAGATGTTCATTTCACTTTTCCCACAATTTCAGCCTGTCCAAATCCCACCTGTGCTTCAAAGGCCAGATCAAAGCAACCACTTCCCACAGCTCGCTTTCTACAGTCCTGCCACTGACTTGGTCTTCCTTCTCTGAACCCCAGCATCTTATTTTGCACTACAGTGATCTGAGCACATATTTTGGTCCTAGGACTATCCTAGTAAGAAGAGTCATTAGAGCATTTATCTTTGTTTTCCCCACAAGGAGGGATCCCTTGCTCATCACTGGCATTCAGTGTTAGCAGAACAAAGAAGGACCATCAAATCCTCACTGAGCAAAGGTGGTTTCTATTATTCAAATATCTAATAGAATCAGTTGAGAACAAAACATTTTAAATTAAGTATATTTAAAAGCCTAAATAATTGCACTATTAGCATGTGTTATACTCAGGACATTGTGCACTTCTTATCATTTTGTGTGTGTGTGCATGCATTTTAGTTGCTAAATCGTGTCCAACTCTTGCAATCCCATGGACTGTAGCCTGCCAGGCTCCTGTCCATGCAAATCTCCAGGCAAGAATACTGGAGTGGGTTACTGTTTCATTCTCCAGGGATGTTCCCCACCCAGGGATCAAACCCGCAGCTCCTGCATTGCAGGTGGACTCTTTACCACTGAGTCACCAACCAGCTTATAGGCAAATTAACTCCAGCATAATAGTAACAGTCAATCTCTTCTGTTGGTGGACATGTAAATCAGAAATCTATAATCCTGAATCCTGAATTTTTGCAGTTACATTCAATAAAAACGTAATCAGTAAAAACTTTTAAAAGTCAAATAAAAACACTGTATTTAGTTAAGCAAAAATACTTTTTTGATCCCTCTCCCAAAACATAATTTGGTTCTATTGCATTTATCAGACTAATACGTGTGAATACTAGCTCTGTTCAGCTAAAGAGAAAGACAGAGTTTCTATACCAAATGTCTTCTGAGGTTGAGGGAGAGGGAAGAGAATTAATAGGGAACTTAGAAATCCTGTTGATGGTTAAGAAAAACACACTGGATGTGGTTAGAGATGTTCTCTCCTTTTCACTTTATGAATGCATATTTACATATTTACCCCGTCTTGCCTGGAGAATCCCAGGGACAGGGGAGCCTGGTGGGCTGCCGTCTATGGGGTCGCACAGAGTCAGACACGACTGAAGTGACTTAGCAGCAGCAGCAGCAGAGTAGACCTTCCAAATTTCATAAGGATAAATTCAAATGTCATAACTCCTTTGGAAAATCACCCATCAAGGTCACACTCAGTGTCAAGTTTTGCTCTCTCAGTTTCTGTTCCTCAAATAGTCTCAAGCTGGCCCTGAGGCAGAATCTGGGACACAATCAACCGATAGACTGGGGACCCCCTCCTTCATGTAAGATCATCATGAAGTAGGCAACCTAAGTCTTCTGACCTTGAATCAATTTAGCATATGCTCCATTACATTGAATTTAGCCCTCTAAACACGAACTCACAAAATGTGCTTTAAATTCATTTATTTTCTTATCCCAGTTCTTTAATAAAAATAGATGAGGATAATCCCACTTTATATGAGGGGGAATTCAGGCACAAGTTCTCCTCCCAACCACCTCTCTGCTCTCCTTCTGTATTTCTAACTCCAGTCCAAATGCAGGGCTCCCTGCTCCATGAACACGTGCTACTCTTGGCCACCTCCGTGCCTTTGCTCACACTACTTCCTCCACTCTAAGCCCCTTCTCATCTCCTCCAGCCTCAACAATCGCCTCTTACATCTCTTTGCATCGCCATCTACCCCATATACACACATATTCACATTTATACACAAAGACACCTTTCCTTGTTGAAATCATTCTTGTTTTCAAAACAGGCAAGTTTATTTGACTCTAAAATAACCACCTTCATTAATCTTCCCCAATCTTGCTCCATAAATCCAGTCAAAATTAATCCATCTAGTCTTGGTGTAAGTGATGATCACTTATGAGCAAGTCTGGCCTTTGCCTCTGAAATATACAGCTCTGGAGAACAAGGTCTTGTTCATCAGTAAATGCCCAATTGTCAAGAGCATGGTGCTGTGAGTGCAGACAGGGTTTTTGATTTTTCAGTGGAAAAAGACAATATGACAATACTAGAAATTATCATTGAACTCAAACAAGAATTTCCTATTTCTTATTTCTTACTCCCACCTCTACATTCTACTCTGCTCAGATTATGAAAAGGCTACTTCACTAGCCATTTATAAACACTAATTTTTTTATTAGCTTGAACTGAAGACAAGGAAAACGTGAAGCACTTGCCTGATACCATGTATGTTTTTGATTGCATAGCTTATTTCTCTTCGCAATTCTTTCTCATTGAACTCCATCTGTGGAAGCAAAATGAGCCACAGTTATGACACTCAATTCCTCTGAATAATAATATTGTTGAATATTTAAAAATGAGAACAACTTTACTCCATTATTAATAAATGGATACTCATGTCTTTCCTAACCTAAATCCAGATGGTCAAGACATCTGTTTATATAAAGTTCAAGGCAACACAGAATGTTAGGGATTTCTGGGAGTTTTAGTGCAGCAGATTTTAACTCTTTTATAGATAAGGAGTGCTGCACATAAAGGATGTCTTCTGTACATAAATCTGGCCATTCATTTGAAATATATAATTCTTCACTCTTTTGCTGAATGTAGTAAATGTCTTCACAGACAAATGCATACATAGGTGTCACCTGATGTACAACAGTAGTCCAGCTGTGTTGAGAATTAACAATGGCTGTCTCTTCTCCCTGGCCATGTTAAGCACCTGAGTTCAAAATTCATTTAAAAGAGGAAATTAATAATATTTTGCCAATCCTACACAGGATAGAGTACTGTATTAAAATTTTCCCAGAAGTTCTAGGTACCTTAAATTTATTGAAAGTAGGATCAAAGTGTCATAGAGCTTAGACCTGAAAGGGATATCAAGAGAACATTTGGGTCAGCCCCTAACTTTTGAGATTTGGCCTCTCCAACCTCATTGCCTGTCCATTTCCTGCCCCCCTCACACTTTATGCCATAGAACAATGAACTGCTTTAGTTCTACACCTCAGCCTTTACCACTCCTCCCTTTCTGTCTGGAAAAATCTCTTCCTCAACCCCACCCTACCTATTCCTGCTTAACTAGCTGCTCAACCTTCTTAGCTCAGAAGCCAAGCTCCCTTACACAGTCAGGCTGGGATTCGTTTCTGTGGACTGTGTTTCCATAGCACCCTGTGCTGAAGTTTATCACTTTTCTTAACACATATTAATGAAACTGTCTATTTACCCATCTGCCTCCCACACCAAGACATAAGTACATGCCTCTGTATGTGAGACAGGTAACACAGTCCCTAAAACTACCTCGCTGCCTATGGGGCATTTCAAACTTAACATCTCTGAAACAAAACTCTTGGTTCATACCTCCACACTGAACTTTTTCTCAGTTTCCTCATCTGATGGACACTAACATTTGCTCAGTTGTGCAAGTCAAAATCTTGGGAGTCATCTTGAATCTTCTCTTTTTTGCATTTCCCATAACAATCCAAGCCCCATTAATCCTTTCTTCAAAATCATGAATCCATCCACTTCTTTCAAGCCTCTCTGTTGAGGCATTTCTACTATAAAGCTAAAGAAGTTTAAGTTTCAGAACTTCTCTCTTGCATAAATTCCTTACAAGACCCTGTGCCTGTGTGTTTATAATTTTGCATTCTTCAAGAGGGGTCCCCAAATTGTATAGGCTTCAGGTCCCCAACAAAGTGGATTCACCCCTGCTTCGGCCCTACTGTTTAACCCATCTTGTCTCCTTCAATTCACTTTTGCTCCTTTATAATCCAACCAGACAGTGGTCTTTTAAAATCACCAACCAAATCAGGTCACACTTTTTCTTAAAACTCTCCCTGGACTTCCCATTGTTAAATGTAAGCACTTTATCACAACCTATAAAGCTCTGCATAAACTGGGCACTTCCTTTATCTGAATTCATTTTCTGCCCCCTCCCCTTCACAGCTCTGCACCAGCCTCAGTTGTTCCTCACCTGCTACACAGGTGCTTGCTTTAGGGCCTTGTCCTTGGCATCTTGCCTTAAACAACCTTCTTCCTTCAGATCCTTATAGCTGACCTCTTCATGCCATTCTGGTCATGCTTTAAGGGCCCCATAGTCAGAGAGACCTTGCCTGAACATTCCATCAAAAGTGGCTAATCTAATCCCATTCTCTCTCATATTTCATCATGTAATAATACTAGATTTTTTTTTTTTTTACTTTGTCTATTTGTCAATTTTCTGTCTTTTGTCACCCGATAGTATCTCTGTCTTGATCCCTGGCACCTAAGATCACTGGTACACAGTAGATGCTCAAGAAACATTTGTAAATAAATTAGACAACAAATAAGCATCACAGGAACCTGTTAGTAGTTGTTGAATTATTGAAATATCATTAGATTCCATTAAATAAAATAAGAACCATCAGTAAGAAAATAACTTCCCTCCTGAATTTCACTACCTGAGTAAGAAGGTTTTTGTTTAAAGAATTATCTTAGTCCCATACCATTCATATAACATTTTATGAACAGTTATGTAGAACAGAAAATAGAAATGAAATAAAACAAAAGGAAAGAATAACATTTGGTACAAACCTTTACTATCTCAAAAGGAAAGCGTTCATGGAATATACGATTGATTTTAGCACCCCCTGAGAGCTCCAGGGTGTCTACTTGATCCCCTGACCCTTCAATTCTCTTCTCAAAATCCACAGCAAATTGTTGAACCATCCTGTATTGCAAAAGAGAAATAAATTCAAGTTAAAGTTACAAGGCTTCGCATTTTTTATCTGAATTTGCTATGGTTATTCCTCAGAACCCTTTTCCTGGTGTTCTTAGTGGCACCTACTGGCAGAATTAACAATGCACTCTAGTCAGTGCTCAAAATGTAACTATATGAAATACACATTATCAAGATTTATTTCAGACATCTAATTTAAAATATATACTTTAAATATCTGCATCATTAAATAAACATTCTGCCATTTAGCTGCAACTATAAAACGGCATTTTAAAATACTTAAATTAGAAATACACTACCACGTGTAAAATTGATAGCTAGTAGGAGGCTGCTGTATAACACAGGGAGCCCAGCCCAGCACTCTGTGACAACCTAGAGGGGTGGGATATAGGGTGGGGTGGAAGGAGGTTCAAGAGAGAGAGAGCATATGTATATACTTAGGGCTATTTCACGTTGTTGTACGCAGAAACCAACATAACATTGTAAAGCAATTATCCTCCGATTAAATTTTTAAAAAATCATCTAAGCAATAAAACTTCATATAAAATAGTAACATGAGCCAGGACTCCTGTGACATCACTATCACCTGGTGTTCCAACTGCTCCAGCAGAGTACTCTCATACTTTATGAGCTACTCTCTTCCCTGACCTCAGCATCGCAGACCTCATTCTGCCAGAACAATGCAAATTTCTGGCCCTCCACCCTTGCCCCTCTGCAACTAACTCTAGCCTTGTTTTTCAATGACTCCCTAAAATTTAATAAAATGAAAGCTCCTGACCCCATCACCTAAGATTCTCCAGGGTCTGGCCCTGGATGCCTCATCTCTTACTACTCATCCCCACTCACCTTCCAAACCAACTAAAAAGAAGCTATTTGGAGGTCCCCATGAGTAACATGTCTCTGTGCTTTTACACTCATTTTCCTTTCTGCTCTGCCTTATGCTTCTTTGTCTGGCTAGTTATCATCTGTCCTTCAAGACTCAATTTAAGCATTAGTTTTTTCAGGAAGCTTTCCATGATCCACAACTCTATCTACCACCACCACTCACTGCCACCCAGATGAAGGACCCCTTCTCAGCTTCCTCAGCATATTTTCAGCAGAGCATGTAGCAGACGGCATCACCATCACTCATCTATCAGTCTCTCTCCTAAGGGCATGGACCATGCATATGATTTATTATCCCCTGCTTGGCATATGAGAGGTACTCAGCAAATTCAATGAAGGAATGGATTACCTCAAGACAGTTGGTAAAAAACAAAGCAAAAAAATATGTTATACAGAAAAAATGACTAGTTGTATTTATGACTAGTAGGTTTAGAAAGTCTCAATTCTGACACACTGAAACTATTTTTAAATCCAAAATCTACTATATTGAGAAAAAATTCAAACCACCTAAAATCTTAATCTTTTATTCTCTTTCATTAAAATTATGGATGAAGTAAAAGGAACTTCAAATATTTAGGCCTAAAAATCTAGAATATAACTGGATATAGCTATGTTCATGTATGTGCTAATATTAATCTAATTTTAAACACCTGGAAAGGTATGAAACATTGGGAAACACCTGAAAATTCACCTCTAGCTACTCCTTTCCCATTCCCTACACCCCAGCCACCTGGCCCACTAGAACAAGTTGTAGCGAAGTTCACACTATTCTCTTGACTTCCTTCTTCCACCTGACAAACTCCTCCCATACTTCAGGGTCTCATTCAAGTGAGTTCACACCCTTCCTAGCATGTATCTGCTCTTTATCTGGTCTTCCTTAACATTTAATACTTACCAGAAATGTAGCATTTATCAGACTTTAACAGTTAGTTGTTTATATATCTGTTTCTGCTGCTCTACTGTGGTTTCTTCTTGAGGGTTAAAAATCATATTCATTTTTGAATCCGTAGTAGATAGCACAGAGCCAGACATCAAAGAGAACACAGAGATGTGAGCAAGGCAAGAGAAAGTAATGAAGAAAGGGAGGGAGAGAGAGAGGCAGGAAGGAAAGAAGGAGGTGAATCAGCTCCCTACAAGGGAGGAATCCAACTGTGGAAAATTGTAATGAGTCCAATGGAATCACAGAGGCAAGACCTAGTCTTTACAAAGACAACAGTTTCAGTTGAACGTTAAGATGATGACCTAGGGCCTAAACAGAAATAGCTTTCCTTTCTCTGTAACTTGAAGACTTTTAATAGGAGCTTAACCAAAGCCAAGAAGAAAAAGAAAAGATAAACTATGAGAGAGTTGAATCCAAGAAAAAAAATTTTTCCTCTGTATGATCTTACTGTTTTTTACATGGAGGAATACAAGATAATGCATTGAATATGTTACATAAATAATTTTAACATTTAGAAATCCTCCTACAAATAAAAGGAATTAGGTTGTGCATTTTAAAAGCCATATTAGGGGTATTTGATTACAAGAGTGCAGAGAGAAAGGGGCCATAGGAAGTGGCAAGCATCATCTTTAGAGATGGACTTCAGATATCCAGGGATGTAAGCTGGTCAGTGGGGGTCTTCTGGTGGAGAGAGACCTGGGGCAATTTGAAGCACAGGGATAAAAGGATAGATGAGGCTGGAAGGAGCTAAAAGAAGGAATGAGGGTAAAAGACATAAGGGGATGGCAATCCTCCAACAACTCTGCTATCCTAACCCAAGAACCCTCAGGGATAAATCTAATAACCCAAGGATAAGAAGAAAAGATCTTGAAGGAGTAAAAAGACACTTGGCAGTTTTCACATTTGTGTATTTAAAGGTCTACATTAAAATCATTACCAAATAGGAAAAAGAAACTTAAATGTGCCCTACTGTCTGTAGTTTTTAAAATTAAATCCTTGGTTCTCACTGCACTGAAAAATACACACAGACAGATGATATAAAATGACTGAAGTAAAAAAGATAATAAGTACATGTGATACCAACAGAAACAGTTGCACAATCCAGATGACATTTTCAACAGGAACCTAGCCCACTTTTAAAGACTAAGGGCAAACAACCCTACTGAGTTATCACTGTTGGTTTTGCTCATTTACTGAATCCAATTAGAAAAACACAATAAAACTGGGCAGAGGATTGGGCATTGGTTAAATTTATAATGACAGAATTAAGATAAACAACTATTCTTCAAGAAAACAAAGATTCAAGGCTTATTTTGTGACATATACAAAGCCTCATATACTTTACTTCTATGGGAAAAAAACCTAGAAACTAGCATGATAAATAGACTAAGGAAAAAGCAAACTGAAGAAATGAGTTTCAAGTGCTGAACAAGGGAAGGGCAAGGTGACTCACTGCAGCAATGCTTTCGTCTTCCGGGTGGGGTCCTCTGGCTTGAAGTTTTTGTAGGCTTCTACTTCATGTTCTATGGACAGCAACTGGCCCTGTAGTTTGTTCCTGAAGTTGGGCAGGGTGTCTCGAATGTGGTTGGTAAGTTGCTAAATAAAACAAAACAAATTCATGCACACATATAAGAGACGGAAGTTCAATTCGGAAGATAAAAATTGGCCTTCACTGTTTTCCAGATCACTCAAAACCTTAGAAAGTCATACACACATGTGAGTCTGACTGTGTAGACAGATGTGAGAAGTTCCAGCTCTCTCCTCCACTGCCTACACCCCAGGTCAAAATTCCCTCAGCTAAAGTCACTAGCTGAGACTATCTCTTTACATCGGGGATACCCTATTAAAAGGCAGCTAAGTTTACTAATGAAGCTGCCTAATGACACCTTAGTATGGACTAATCTGTCAGATCAGCTACCCTGTGAAAAGGAACCTTAAGTTAGAATGTGATACAAATGAAAGAAGCAGAGAATGACAGGTGCTGCCTGAATTCTCAGAACCAAAAGGCTCACCCACCAGTGGAGCTCATTCATACCCATGTACCTGTCAGTTGTTAACTTCCTTTCCATTCTATAGCTCAGGCAGGTGTTTCCTCTTTCCTCCATCTTTAGGCCCCAGTCCAACTGTGGTTAGTCCCTAGCTTACACCCTCAACAGGTTGTATATAAAAAGCCCTGGTATTGATACCTCTACCTAACCACTTGCTTTGGCATTTCCACTGAAGTCATCTGCTGACACCTCAAGCTTAGGATAAAGAAAATTCTCTAACAGATTTTCTAAGAGGGACAAAACTAATTGAGAATAAAGGTGGGATATAAACTCAGATTGATTAGCCCTCTGACTAATGCTCTTTCTGTTACAATATAATTAAGTCTGAATTAACAGGAAAAAAGATCACCTTTTTGCATGGCTTAAGAAATAAACTCAGAATCAAGAGAAATGTAAATGTTATAGAAATCTAGGAAAAAGAATAATAAATTTAAAGTCAGTGAGTCGATTCAGTCACTCAGTTGTGTCCAATTCTTTGTGACCCCATGGACCACAGCATGCCAGGCCTCCCTGTCCATCACCAACTCCCAGAGTTTATCCAAATTCATGTCCATTGAGTTGGTGATGCCATCCAACCATCTCATCCTCTGTCGTCCCCTTCTCCTCCTACCTTCAATCTTTCCCAGCATCAGGGTCTTTTCAAATGAGTCAGTAGTTTGCATCAGGTGGCCAAAGTATTGGAGTTTCGGCTTCAACATCAGTCCTTCCAATGAATATTCAGGATTGATTTCCTTTATGATTGACTGGTTTCATCTCATTGTAGTCCAAGGGACTCTCAAGAGTCTTCTACAACACCACAGTTCAAAAGCATCAATTCTTCGGTGCTCAGCTTTCTTTATAGTCAATCTCTCACATCCATACATCACTACTGGAGAAACCATAGCCTTGACTAGATGGACATTTGTTGGCAAAGTAATGTCTCTGCTTTTGAATATGCTATCTAGGTTGGTCATAACTTTCCTTCCAAGGAGTAAGTGTCTTTTAATTTCATGGCTGCAGTCACCATCTGCAGTGATTTTGGAGACTAAAAAAATAAGGTCAGCCACTGTATCCACTGTTTTCCCATCTATTTGCCATGAAGTGATGGGACTGAATGCCATGGTCTTAGTTTTCTGAATGTTGAGCTTTAAGGCAACTTTTTTACTCTCCTCTTTCACTTTCATCAAGAGGCTCTTTAGTTCTTCTTCACCTTCTGCCATAAGGGTGGTATAACCTGCATATCTGAGGTTATTGATATTTCTCCTGGAAATCTTGATTCCAGCTTGTGCTTCATCCATCTCAGCGTTTCTCATGATATACTGTGCACATAAGTTAAATAAGCAGGGTGACAATACACAGCCTGACGTACTCCTTTCCCGATCTGGAACCAGGCTGTTGTTCCATGTCTAGCTCTAGCTATTTCTTCCTGACCTGCATACAGATTTCTCAGGAGGGAAGTCAGGTGGTCTTGTATTCCTATCTCTTGAAGAATTTTCCAAAGTTTGTTGTGATCCACGTACTCAAAGGCTTTGGCATAGTCAATAAAGCAGAAATAGATGTTTTTCTGGATCTCTCTCGCTTTTTCAATGACCTAGCAGATGTTGGCAAGTTGATCTCTGGTTCCTCTGCCTTTTCTAAATCCAGCTTGAACATCTGGAAGTTCAAGGTTCATGTACTGTTGAAGCCTGGCTTGGAGAATTTTGAGCATTACTTTACTAGCGTGTGAGATGAGTGCAATTGTGCAGTAGTTTGAGCATTCTTTGGCATTGCCTTTCTTTAAGATTGGAATGAAAACTGACCTTTTCCAGTCCTGTGGCCACTGTTGAGCTTTCCAAATTTGGTGGCATATTGTGTGCAGCACTTTCACAGCATCATCTTTTAGGATTTGACATAGCTCAACTGGAATTCCATCACCTCCACTAGCTTTGTTTGTGTGATGCTTAATAAGGCCTATTTGACTTCACATTCCAGAATGTCTGGCTCTAGGTGAATGATCACACCATCATGATTACCTGCGTCCTGAAGATCTTTTTTGTATAGTTCGTCTGTGTATTTTAAATTTAAAATAAGGGGAATAAGATAAGTAGACCCAAACCAACTGAAGAACCATTTAAAATCATTTATGTTTATCCGAGCTTACCCATGTGCATGCCTAATCACTTAGTTCTTTCCAACTCTTTGCAACCCTATGGACAATAGCTCTGTCCATGGGGATTCTCCAGGAAAGAATACTGGAGTGGGTTGCCATGCCCTTCTCCAGGGGATCTTCCCAACCCAGGGATCGAACCCAGGTCTCCCATATTGCAGGCAGATTCAAGGTTATCTGGATATTCAAGGTTATCTGGATATATCTATTCAATAAATCAAGTTATTTAACTGTCAATAGTTCACACCTATCCTAAAACCTTGTCCATAGTTATGACTTGTTAGAATAGGAAAAAGGAGTCCAGAATGGCAGTGGCTAAAAGACAAGGAAGGGAAAAGCTTGAGAAAATAGAACAAAGGAAGGTCTGAGGACCACAGTGAGGACCTCAGGTAGAACAAACAGCACTCCTGGCTAGCCCAATTTACATAGGGCAAGCCCAGGGGGAGGAGATAAAAACCACATAAAAAGAGGAGCCAAAGGGCCGGGGGTAACTCCCCTCTTCTCTTCTTGTCTTTTGGGTCGGCATGCCCTCATGCCTGAAGGATGTATTTTCCTTTATTTTCTAAATAAAACTGAGCTGTAACATGGAGCTGTAACACCGATCTGTCTGAGAGCTGTGACAGGGTCTGTCCAAGGGCTGTGACAGGGTCTGTCCAAGGGCTTTAATCTGGTCCGTCACTTCAAATTTCTGTTGGGACGAGACAGAACTGAGGAAATTCCACACTCCTCCAACAGACTTATCATGTTATTCCCCTGGCATGTGTTGCCATTATGGTTTTGAAGCAGAAAATAAAAGAATGGAGAAGACTGCATTCCCAGTAGCAATGCCCAAGAACAAACCCCAGATCTAAGAGTAATAGTAACCACTTAACTGACTTTCCTAACTTCTCTTCTTGGAAGTGTTAACCTCAACATGACTGAAATCAAGTACCTAATATTCCCTTCAGAAGTTTCTCCATCTTGGTGATTTCATAATAACCTGGAACTTGGGAGTTATCCTTGACTTTCCCTCTCTGTCAATCACTAGAGCTAATCCACTGCCAAGTTCTCAATTTTCCCAAATATGCCCCAAATCTGATTCATTTTCCATCTCCACTGGCACTAACCAAGACCAGGCTACCATCATTTCTCACTTTGACTCATAAGTAAGAGGTCTTCTCAATTCTCTTTTTTTCTTTCTTCTCATTTCCCCATTTCTACTCTTGATCTTCCTATTTGCAACCACCATAATCATTTTAACCCACAGATGTGACTGTTATTCCCCTCCTCAGATTCCTTAAACAACTGACTCCCCAGGGCTCTTAGGATAACAACCAAAATCTTTAACTTTGCTTACAAACACTATAGGATTCAGCCACTGCCTTCATCTCCACATTCTTCTCTTACAACTCACTCTCTGACCTCCAGCCATAATGATATTCTTTTCAATTCCTCAAAAATATCCTGTCCTTTTTTCAGTTTTTGCTATAGTAAGAGTCCCTCAGGGTCAGACGTGTTGGTACACATAAGATCAGCAATAAAATTATCCTAATTTCAGGAGACTTCCCTGGAAGTCCAGTGGTTAAAACAGTGTGCTTTCGATGCAAGGGTTCAATCCCTTGCTGGGGAACTAAGATCCCACATGCCATATGGCATGGCAAAAAAAAAAAAAATCCTAATTTCAAACACAGTGTGAAGATCCTTGAAGCAATAGAGAAACTGATTATACAGGAAATGAAAGATCTTTAGTATAATATTTATTCAATTTTCAGTCAACCAGAATCAGTTATGCCATACTTTATGGGTCACCTGTAATAACCAAATGGTCAAGCATACCTGTTCTACTTTTCCAGTATTCATATTTCTAACTTTATTATTTCTAATTATTTTAGTGACTTTTCTCTAAGTTTTTTTTTTCATTTATTTGCATTTTTCTTAGCCCAATACAGGTATGAGAGCAGAAATCAAAAAATAGTTTTATCAGAGCTAAATACATTGATAGAATATCATGATTCTTGCATGACAAACCAAACTTCCTTCTCCAAAACAAGTTAAAATTTTTTAAATGACAACTATATTATTGCTTTATGGCTTCCAAATATTCATCTACCCTTAATTTAAAAATACAAATTTTATATTAGTCTGTGTTACATCACTTAAAATACAAGTATACTACTGTTTTTTATTTTCTAAAACTGCTTCAATTGCTGCCTAAATTGTTCAGATATAATGTTACTAGTAGCCTACTGTTGTGTTAGCCTCTACTGACACCTAGGAGGGAACAATCAGAACAACTGTTAACTACTTGACTTATTTAAGTTCATAAATAAAAGTTAAAGCATACTTTTTGTGAGAAAAGTTGCTCACCATCTGAGTCAATGTAATCAAAACTTGGGGTGGAGGCTCTATACTCAATGACTATGATACAATTCTACTAGGGACTGGAAAATATATGAAAAAAAAGTACACTAAATTTTTATGGAAGAAATGTATATATGCATGAAGTTGCACCTGCTAAGTCGCTTCAGTCGTGTCCGACTCTGTGCGACCCCATAGACGGCAGCCCACCAAGCTCCCCCGTCCCTGGGATTCTCCAGGCAAGAACACTGGAGTGGGTTGCCATTTCCTTCTCCAATGCATGAAAGGGAAAAGTGAAAGTGAAGTCACTCAGTCGTGTCCGACTCTTCACGACCCCATGGTCTGCAGCCCACCAGGCTCCTCCATCCATGGGATTTTCCAGGCAAGAGTACTGGAGTGGGGTGCCATTGCCTTCTCCAATATGCATGAAGTGAGGGGAAGCAAAGGGCCTAATTCTATCTGTTGTGAGGAAAGGGGTTATCTGGAAAAGTTTCTTAGATGAATGAAGATCAGTGATTGCTTATTTGTTTTTAAGATTGGAAATTAAGGATCAAACCAATCCTAAACAAAATCATAAAGAAATTTTAACTTAACCATCACAGATTGACATTTCAAAAAAAAAACAGATGACAAGAGACAAACTTTTCAGAGAGATGCAAGTTTAACTCCTTAAAACAATTATATATTATGAACAAATATGTGCTAAAATGTGTTCCCCTGTTCACTGTTTGTAAATAAATACGTATTTCTGCTTAGTACACTATTCTTTCAATAATATTAAGGTGGATTCTGGTCATTCAGAATTACTAATGGCATGGGTCTAAGTATTCATATTCATCTTTTAACTTTTCTATTAATACTATTATGCTAAATAGTTCAGAAAAAAGTATAAAAATAAGAAATATGGATTCCAATAGCCATTCACATATTTTATAATTGTTCTTGTTGATTGAAAAACCATTTTTACCTGATTAAGGACCTTCTGAAGGTGTGGGGTCCCCATCCGATCAGCAATATGTCTGTAAGCCGGGTGTGAGAGAAAAAATTTCCTTTCTGCCAACATGGCAGCCTTTATGTCCTTCTTCCCATCTATGTCCTTCTGGCTCCTGTTTACCACCCCCACGTAACCTAAAACAAAACACACATCTATGGAGTTGGGGACACTTTTGGTTTCTTCTTCTGGGGAAATTTTAAAGCTGTCAAAGAGGCCAAATAAGAAAAGCAAAATAATTTTAAGAGTCTGAAGAACAGATCCCCTTACAAAACTCAATTTGGGATATCAGTATTTAATGAAGGCTGGACAATTTGGCTAATGTTGATTTTTTAGCATTAACAAAATAACGTCCTTTTGTCCTTAAAAGATCTGTGCATTTAAATAGAGTAAATCTCTAAGCAGCTTTATCAGACAGCAGCAAGTAAATAATTCAGACTTAAACAGAATACATTTATACAGACTATGATGAATAATTATACCGTTCCTTCAAACCCCTTCCTTTTCCTGTTTTATTCCTATTGTTTGAAGGAATAGTTCTTTCTTTGGATCAATTTTACTACATTATTTGGGAACACCATGTCATTCCATAAAATGTTTAACTAAGCTTAAATCCATTCTTCTCAATGTGGAGGCATAAAAATTCAGCCTCCCACTGGTTTCCCAGTTGTTTCTCTGCCACACCATCAAAGAAAGTCCTGTATAGGACACATTACATTACCCCTGCGAAGTGGCAGCAGCTTATTCTCTAGAACATCCCTGGCATCTGTTCCTTCATCCATGAGATCCAGTTTGGTGATGACTCCAATGGTTCTCAGACCTGCACCACAAACAAAACCCACATTACACAATTTGCAGAGACCAACAAGTTTCAGAGACATATATGTCTCAATGTTAATTGCAAAGCACTCATATTTCTGGTTCTTTCCATGTTCCTCACCATCTTATTTTGTTTTCTAATCCACAACTATCCCATCTAGTAAATTTCAACAGGATGAGACAGAGAGCTGCAAAACGACCCATCCATAAGATAACTCTTGATCCAGGAGAGAAAAAACAAATAGCTGTTTCACCAAAATACTTATAAATGTATGAGTTTATTTTTGTACTACATGTACATAGAAATTATGTATTTAAATTATCCCCTCAAGGATTGCACACAGTATGGATGCTTTCATTTTATGCATTACATTATTAAAAACAAAAATAGATTACACATGGACCAGTGATGTGGGTATGTCAGAAACCAAAGCTTATTATTGATCCAGGTCTGAGCACTTGAGAGCAAACTATAAAGAGAAGAAAATTAGGTACAGGATACCATCATTACCAAAAATAAACTCACAAATCTCACATATTCATTGTTACTTAGAAAAAGAAATATGACTTAATGGAAAGAAGACTGAAATAGGAATTCTGAGCCATGGATTCTAGCCTTAAGATAAGTCACTTAACTCTCTGAGTCTCAGTTTTCCTCTTCTATAAAATAAACAGTTGGAAATCATGAATCAAAGGTTCCTTTCAGTAATAAAATAATGAAAAAACCTAAACATTTTATGTAGCATATCAGATGTACTGTTTGTTCTTTGGTCCCATCATTAGATAAAATGAACAATATTGCCTACTGAGTCATCTTTTTAAGTGTATTTCTTTGGCTTTGCAATTAAACATGGTTAACTGAATACAAGTTTTTATTTTCTGCCTGAAACCACTCTCAATGGTTTCCCTGATAGCTCAGTTGGTAAAGAATCCTCTTGTAATGCAGGAGACCCTGGTTTGATTCCTGGGTTGGGAAGATCCCCTGGAGCAAGGATAGGTTACCCACTCCAGTATTCTTGCTTCCCTTGTGATTCAGCTGGTAAGAATCTGCCTGCAATGCACGAGACCTGGGTTTGATCCCTGGGTTGGGAAGATCTCCTGGAGAAAGGAAAGGCTACCAACTCTAGTATTCTGGCCTAGAGAATTCCATGGACTGTATAGTCCATGGGGTCACAAAGAGTCGGACACGACTGAGTGACTTACAGGCTCACTCTCAAATAATAATGTTTAATACTTTCTAAAACAGCTATGGTTTTAAATGCTTACATGTCTTAAATCATTTAATCTATCAAGTACTCCAACTACTAATTTTTTAAGATGAGGAAACTAAGTCAGAGAGAGATTAAGTCACTCATCCCAAGGTCACAGAAGAAATGGATCTGGGCAGTCTGGTTCTAGAATCCATGCTTTTAACCAATATACTCCTTATCATAATAAAATAATATGTTTTAATGTAGAGGGTTTAAACCAAGAAAGTCGAAGAAAACGGAAGAGAAATGCAGATAATTTTTGAAACTGGAAACTTAGCAGGATGACTGTTAACTAACCTAACAGATCAGAAAAAGAGGAAAACTTCATCCAAGAAAGTCAACAACAGGAGATGCCTAGAAGCTGAATAATTTACATCATCAGATCAGATCAGTTGCTCAGTTGTGTCCGACTCTTTGCGACCCCATGAATCGCAGCACACCAGGCCTCCCTGTCCATCACCAACTCCCGGAGTTCACCCAGACTCACGTCCATCGAGTCAGTGTATGCCATCCAGCCATCTCATCCTCTGTCGTCCCCTTCTCCTCTTGCCCCCAATCCCTCCCAGCATCAGAGTCTTTTCCAATGAGTCAATTCTTCGCATGAGATGGCCAAAGTACTGGAGTTTCAGCTTTAGCATCATTCCTTCCGAAGAAATCCCAGGGCTGATCTCCTTCAGAATGGACTGGTTGGATCTCCTTGCAGTCCAAGCAACTCTCAAGAGTCTTCTCCAACACCACAGTTCAAAAGCATCAATTCTTCGGTGCTCAGCCTTCATCACAGTCCAACTCTCACATCCATACATGACCACAGGAAAAACCATAGCCTTGACTAGACGGATCTTTGTTGGCAAAGTAATGTCTCTGCTTTTGAATATGCTATCTAGGTTGGTCATAACTTTCCTTCCAAGGAGTAAGCGTCTTTTAATTTCATGGCTGCAGTCACCATCTGTAGTGATTTTGGAGCCCAGAAAAATAAAGTATGACACTGTTTCCACTGTTTCCCCATCTATTTCCCATGAAGTGATGGGACCGGATGCCATGACCTTCGTTTTCTGAATGTTGAGCTTTAAGCCAACTTTTTCACTCTCCACTTTCACTTTCATCAAGAGGCTTTTTAGTTCCTCTTCACTTTCTGCCATAAGGGTAGTGTCATCTGCATATCTGAGGTTACTGATATTTCTCCCAGAAGTCTTGATTCCAGCTTGTGCTTCTTCCAGTCCAGCGTTTCTCGTGATGTACTCTGCATATAAGTTAAATAAACAGGGTGACAATATACAGCCTTGATGAACTCCTTTTCCTATTTGGAACCAGTCTGTTGTTCCATGTCCAGTTCTAACTGTTGCTTCCTGATCTGCATACAAATTTCTCAAGAGGCAGATCAGGTAGTCTGGTATTCCCATCTCTTGAAGAATTTTCCACAGTTGATTGTGATCCACACAGTCAAAGGAAAGGCTTTGGCATAGTCAATAAAGCAGAAATAGATGTTTTTCTGGAACTCTCTTGCTTTTTCCATGATCCAGCGGATGTTGGCAATTTGATCTCTGGTTCCTCTGCCTTTTCTAAAACCAGCTTGAACATCAGGAAGTTCACGGTTCACATATTACTGAAGCCTGGTTTGGAGAATTTTGCGAATTACTTTACTAATGTGTGAGATGAGTGCAATTTACATCATAGCCTCTCCATAAGAGTCAAGACCCGGGGGCGCCAATAGCTCTGAAAACTATGGAGAATGGTGGTGGTAGCTGAAGCTGAAAATAGAAACATTGGATGGAAGCAGTTAGATTTCCATGGATAACATAGCTAGGTGCTGCCCTGGTCTATCCTGGCAGGACAGTGCAGGTTCACTCTCTGGAAAGAATGAAAGTAGAAAAAACTGAACTCATGGGCACCTGGCCCAGTTTGGAGGAATATAGTATTAAAAGAGGATAATTAAGCAAAATTCTATACAGAGAATGGGAGGACTACCCCTCCCCATTCCAGTTCCTTAATCTGACTTGAATAAAGACTTTAATCCCCAGGCAAGAGATTGGAACAATGGTCTGGGAATACTAACCATTCCAACAGAAAAAAATACATGTTGACATTCAAAGGAACAACAGTTAAAACAGTCCAATAATACACAGGACTATTGTTGGGAAGTCTATCATTCCATAATTCAAATAAACACACACGGAATATCAACCGATAATATTTCACATTTAAATATAAATGGACAGCCAAGGAGATGCTCTAATATGAAACTAAAACAAGTAAACACTATACAACTGAACTTGAGGGACTTCCCTGGAAGTCTAGTAGTTAAGATTCTGCACTTCCACAATTCATATGGAAACACAAAAGACCCTGAATAGCCAAAGCAGTCTTGAGAAAGAATGGAGCTGGAGGAATCAAGCTTTCTGACTTCAGGTTATACTACAAAGCTACAGTCATCAAGACAGTATGGTACTGGTACAAAAACAGAAATATAGACCAATGGAACAAGATAGAAAGCCCAGAAATAAACCCATGCACCTATGGGTACCTTATTTTTGACAAAGGAGGCAAGAATATACAATGGGGCAAAGATAGCCTCTTCAATAAGTGGTGCTGGGAAAACTGGACGGCTACATGTAAAAGAATGAAATTAGAACACTTCCTAACACCATACACAAAGATAAACTCAAAATGGACTAAAGACCTAGATGTAAGACCAGAAACTATAAAACTCTTAAAGGAAAACATAGGCAGAACAATCCATGACATAAACCAAAGCAAGATCCTCTATGACCCACCTCCTAGAGTAATGGAAATAAAAACAAAAGTAAACAAGTGGGACCTGATTAAACTTAAAAGCTTTTGCACAGCAAAGGAAACTAAAAGCAAGGTGAAAAGACAAGCCTCAGAATGGGAGAAAATAATAGCAAATGAAACAACTGACAAAGGATTAATTTCCAAAATATACAAGCAGCTCATACAGCTCAATACCAGAAAAACAAACAACCCAATCAAAAAGTGGGAAAAAGACCTTAACAGTCATTTCTTCAAAGAATACATACAGATGGCTAACATATACATGAAAAGACGCTCAACATCGCTCATTATTAGAGAAATGCAAATCAAAACTGCAATGAGATATCACCTCACACTAGTCAGAATGGCCCTCATCAAAAAGTCTACAAACAATAAATGATGGAAAGGGTGTAGAGAAAAGGAACACTCTTGCAGTGTTGGTGGGAATGTAAATTGATATAGCCACTATGGAAGATGGTATGGAGAAAACACTAGGAATAAAACCACCACAAGACCCAGCAATCCCACTCCTAGGCATATACCCTGAGGAAACCAAAATTGAAAGAGACACATGTATCCCATCGTTCACTGCAGTACTATTTACACTAGCTAGAACATGGACACAACCTAGATGGCCATCGACAAATGAATGGATAAAGAAGTTGTGGTATATATACACAATGGAATATTACTCGGCCATAAAAAGGAATGCATTTGAGTCAGTTCTAATGAGGTGGATGAACCTAGAACCTATTATACAGAGGGAAGTGAGTCAGAAAGAGAAAGATAAATACCATATTCTAACACATAATATGCAATCTAGAAAAATGGTACCGAAGAATTTACTTACAGGGCAGCAATAGAGAGACAGACATAGAGAACAGACTTATGGACATGGGGCGAGGGGAGGAGAGGGAGAGATGTATGGAAAGAGCAATATTAAAACTTAAAATACCATATGTAAAATAGATAGCCAACAGAAATTTTCTGTATGGCTCAGGAAACTCAAACAGGGCCTCTATATCAACCTAGAGGGGTGGGATGGGCAGGGTGATGGGAGGGAGCTTCAAGAGGGAGGGTATATATGTATACCTATGGCTGATTCATGTTGAGGTTTGACAGAAAATAGCAAAATTCTGTAAAGCAATTATCCTTCAATAAAAATAAATAATTTTTTTAAAAAAAGATTCTGCACTTCCAACGTCAGGGGTACAGGTTCAATTCCTGGTTGGGGAAATAATATCCCACATGCCACATGGATTAAAAAAAAAAACAAAACTAAATTTGAAGAAAACAAAGATAATGCAAAATACAGAAGAAAACTATTATTTATATTAACATCCTCAGAGAGAAAGAAATCATTGCATTCATGGAATAAAAACAGAATGTCATAAAAGGAAATTTTCAAGCAAACAAAAAGAATGTTCAAAAATTAAAAGTATGAGAGCAGAAAATAATAATGCTGGAGTACAAAATTAGGAACTCCTCCAGAAAACAAAAAGAAGTTGATAACAATAAAGGAAAAACTTTTTTTAAACTAGAGAAATGAACCAGAAGATCCAATATCTGAATAACTGGCATTCCAATAAGAGAGAGAATATCAAATAGAAAGAGTCAGGGATGCAGGGACATACTATTCATAAAATGTCATATAAGTGAAAGATGAATTTAGGGATTGAATGAACTCACCAAGTGCCCAACAAAATATGAAAAACATACACAAACATACACACAATATGGAACATCAGTAAAAGATTTCATAATACAGAAAACAAATAAAATATCCTAAAAAGCGCCCATAGAAGTTAAAAAGAAAGCTATAAAAAGAGTTTTGAGAATCATCACAGCATCAGTCTTCCCAGCAGCAAACTGGAAAATAAAAAACAGCAGAGCAATGTTTCCAACATTCTAAGAGAAAGATTAATTTCTAGCCTAGAATTCTAAACTATCAATAAACGTGACGGTAGAAAAGGTTATTTTCAGACACACAAAATCTCAAAATATTTTACCTCATTTTCTCCTTTTTTGGGGGGGGGCCACGGGGTGGTGCAGACTACTAAAAAGATGTGTTCCACCAAACATGGGAACAAACTAGCAAGGAAGTAGAAATCCAGAAGGAAATCCAGAAGCAGGGAATCCAATCTAACCAGAAAAAGAAGGAAATTTTCAGGACGGTGTAAATTTTAGGATGGTTTAAGGCCATGGTAAAACATCTGCCTATAATGCGGGAGACCCAGGTTCAATCTCTGAGTCGGGAAGATCTCCTGGAGAAGGAAATGGCAACCCACTCCAGTATTCTTGCCTGGAAAATCCCATGGATGGAGGAGCCTGGCAGGCTAGAGTCCATGGGGTCGCAAAGAGTCAGACACGACTGAGCAACTTCACTCACTCACTCACTCAAGGCCAGGAGAGCAGTCAATATTGATTAGAATAAGATAACTGTGGTGACCCAAGGACAAAAGAGCAGATAAAACCAAGAAGAGTCTTGGAATGCAGGAATGGAAAAACCAGACCCTTATTGTCCTTCCCTCCCCCATGTTGTAACTACTAATGGAACAGTATAACCTGTATCCCCTCCTACCCCACAGGGAGAAGGTATTTGCCCTACTCTTCCCCCGCCTGGTATACACGTCTCATCCAATCAGCAAATGACCCACAAGACCCCTATCTCACTCCTTGTACCTCGGGTATAAAAGTGGACTAAGGACTCCTGTTAAACGTTGGTTCTCCCTTGAGCTGGCCCACTGTTCTAATAGCGTCTCGCATTCTAATAAACTTTATTTCCCTCTCATTCTGTCTCATGTCTGGAAATTCTTTTCCAACCTGCACCCAGACCACGACAAAAACAAAGATACGAAGATAACTTTCCCAACCAATTAAAACAAAACTGAAAGTGATAGAATACTTAAAGCTTAATGCTGTTGAAGGTATTAGAGATTTAGACTTCTGTGGGAAAAGCTCAGAATACACTGGTGATAGACTGTTCAAACAAACAAAAGAAGAAACAACTATCTACCTCAAAGACAGCAGTATCACCCAAGAAAGGAAATTTAATCATAATTCAACACATGGTTCAGCTGTGGATACTATTTCCAGAATCAAAAATATTCATTTAGCAAAATACGATATAGCTATATAAGTAGAATTGGAGAGGTAAGTATATATATGTATGTGTAAGTATATGTGCATATGAGTGAGAGACATAAGACATAAGGCTGTCTTATGTCTTACCTCCTTAAATATGGAGGTAAATATCAAAGAAAGTTAAAAGGGTGGAAAGTGGTAACCTCTGGAAAGCAGTAATCCAGAGTTAGGAAAACAGACTGATTTTTCTAAAGCGATGTACATTTATAACATTAATGAAAAGTAAGGGTTATAATTTTTTAAGTATTTTCTTCACTACTCTCTAATTCCAAAAAGGCAGAAAAGTCTATGCTTATTGATGTCCCAGAAATGGCTGATAAAATTATTTCCTTTTTCACATTTACTTATACAAGTAGGCAATTTAAATAATCAATGAACTCCTGCTGGCAGACTCAAGACCTATACTGATCTCAAAAAGATATTGCCAGAAGAGACTCAAAGGCAACATTTAAAGTGTTTTAAAAGCACTTCACTGGGAATATAAAGACATAGTAAAAGTAATAACAAAGTCACTTGCTGAGTTCTGATTGTGTGGCAGACATAGACTTGAAACAACTCTATGAAATAGATATTACTATTTCTCAATTATACAGATGAGGAAAGTGAGACTTGGAAAATAAAAATACATTTGTCCAAAGGCTTGTGGGCTGTAGGGTGTTGAAGCCAGACAAACTTATTCCATTTTTAATCACTATATTTTCAGCTTCTCAATTCTTAGCTAGATTTTACAAGTGATTAGCTGTGTTATCTGGCAAGTTGTTTACATCATCTGTGTCTACTTTTCTACAGAATCAAAGGTTTATCTAGCTGTCTCTTTCAAGTACAGAATTCTGGGAAGAACAACTTCCAGATTCAGAAGAGATTACATAGAGTAACATATAAGGTAAAAAGTAATTTAATAAAATTCTTGCCCTCCATCTAAAATAAAAATAATCAATTAAGACCTAATAAATAATGTATGATATTGTATTTCAATTCTGTTTCTCTTCAGTAAAGAATAACCACAATGATGGGTACTTATGAGCCCTGACAAAGATCTATAAAAGACATGAAAGGCACTTCAATATTCTGATTCTTATGTATTACAGATCTAAAGTCAAGTATTGGATTGTTAAAATCCAAGTCCCACTGCTGTCCCTTATCAGTTCTGAGACATTAGTTTTCTCATCAGGAGTAAACACATCAAAAGGATAATCACATATCACAGTTTATATCTGATGTCTGGGATAATTATTAATAGCATCCCTTTTAACTCTCAAAGGACTTCATAGAGCAGAATACATTACATGTTCACTCTAAATCATCAATAAAATGAGGAAATAACAAAGCTATATTTTAAAATTACTTAATAGGACTTCTGATTTCTGGTCCACCACATAAGAAGCCTGGAAGTTTCCACTGTGACCTAATAAGTGAAAAGTCAATAACCCTTAGATTCATCAGAGCAGTGAGGCCACAGAGCAAACCATTGCCCACCCCCCAAATTTGGAGAGACAGGTGAATACAGAGACCCACAGCTTGCTGCTAAATCGCTTCAGTCATGTCCGACTCTGTGCGACCCCAGAGATGGCAGCCCACCAGGCTCCCCCGTCCCTGGGATTCTCCAGGCAAGAACACTGGAGTGGGTTGCCATTTCCTTCTCCAATGCATGAAAGTGAAAAGTGAAAGTGAAGTCGCTCAGTCGTGTCCGACTCTTAGTGACCCCATGGACTGCAGCCTACCAGGCTCCTCCATCCATGGGATTCTCCAGGCAAGAGTACTGGAGTGGGGTGCCACTACCTTCTCCGATCCACAGCTTACTGGAGCAGAAAGCCATAAGCAGATAATTCTGCAGGAACCAAGGACCCAGGCAGTAAAACCTAAACTGTAATTGATAAATTGCTGGAAGTTCAGTGTGGGCAGTCTTAATAGTTAAAAACTCTAGGGGGACCCAGTCATAGAGGATACCCATACTTTTTTGAGTTTTGCCTCCAGGAGCTCACCAGGTTCTCACAGTGAATATCTGAGAAAAAAAAGGTCCTGTGCCTTAGGCAGGGGAAGAAAGAAACAACCTGATTTAAAAATGGGTGAAAGACCTAAACAGAAACTTCATCAAAGATATGTAGACGGCAAGTAATTCTTGCCTCTTCACCTTCACAATGCTATCCCTCTCAGCTCCAAGAAAAGCTTCCCTTTTCTTCTTTTTTTGGTTATTTCCTATTCATCCTTCAAAATACTATACAGGCCTCTCCTGCAGGTTCTTAATCAGGCTCCCATAAATGTAAGTTTGGAACTTTTTCTCTGTGCCCTTAAAACTCTCTGTGTACACTGAAATCATAGTTCTTATATGATGCTAGGAATCTGCTTATTTGCCTGTCTCACCCTCTAAGTCATGATCCCTTCAAGAATAAGGACAATGTCTAATATACATATTTCATACGTATTCATAAGCAATTCTTATAGGTGCCAAACACAGAGTGGGAAGTCAATAAACGTTTATCTACCAAATGAAGAAATAAGTAAAAAGCATATTTATTTTTAGGTTTAGACAAGGATTGGAATACAAATTCCAAAAAAGAAATAGAATACCATTCTACTATGTTACCTAGGTCAACACAGTGATTTTCCTATAACAACATTATCATTTCTTCCGTTTATATATGCAACTAAATTATAAGTAGTGTGTTGTTTCATCTAATTAAGAAAAGGGACAAAACCAAGCCATGAACCACATTAGCAGTTGCCAGAAAAGTAATCTGGGACACTATGTACACTGAAACAACAGCAATGAAAAACAAAATCAGTGAAGAGTTAGTGTAAACATGTATACAGCTAAATTAAAAACAGACTTAGAAAACTAGATGTCCTTCTGTTAATGCATTGTTTGTTTCGGGCTTTGGTGGTATTCAGGGTGGGAGTTGAAGTAAATGCTCTTCTTTCTGTTTGGCAAGGGATTATGGAATATTTTACTTCTGAAAGCAATCAGTGATGAATAGGAACAGTTTCATCTTTTTTTCCTATAAGTTTTCCATTAACATTATTTTATTACTTCCAACAATTCTAAATAATACAGTCTTCATTTCCAAAGTCATCTGGTAATACATCTGCATGTGATACTAGGTAAAATATTAACTAAATAACAGAAAACATAAAAATTACTGCTGTTATAGTAGTAGACACTCTATTTGCTCACCTATTTATCCTCAGAATCTAGCAAAGTACTTGAAAGATTTAATATTTATGAAAGAAAGGGAGAGAAGAGAGAGACAGCAAAGGGAGAAAGAAGATAAAGGAGAGAAAGGAGAATTTTTCCAAAGAATAATTTGGAATACTTATATAAGAGTGGTTCTTTCATTGAAAATCTGTATTCCAAAACATACTAAGGCAAGAAGAAACAAAAGAAAATGAATCCACATACTGTAGTCTCCCTCCTATTTACAGTTTCACTTTCTATGATTTCAGTTATCCGCAGTCATCTATGGTCCAAAAATAATAAATGAAAAGTAGGGACTTCCCTGGTGGTCCTGTGGTTAGGCATCTGCCTGCCAGTGCAAGGGACTTGGGTTTAATCCTTTATCTGAGAGTATCCCACTTGCCACAAGGCTACTAAGCCCATGTGCCATGGCCACCGAAGCCCACACATTCTAAAGCCCATGCTCCACAAAAGGAGAGGCCAATGCAATGAGAAATTCATGCACCACAACTGGAGAAAGCCCATGCACAGTAACAAAGACCCAGCACAGCCAAAATTGATTAATTAATAATTTTAAATTAAATTTAAAAGTAATACAATAAAAAATAAAACTCAGAACTCAACAAAGTTCAAAACATCCAGGATTCAAACAAAAATCACCAGATACACAAAGAAGGAAAAACGTGACCACAATGTGGGGGCTGGGGAAGGTAGGAATCAGTCAGCAGTGTCTCTCTTAAAAACTTGGGATTCACAGATAATGTTAAAATAACTATTAAAAACATGCATAAAATGTTTAAAGATATAAAAGAAAACATGGAAATACAGGCACACCTCATTTTACTGTGCTTTGCTTTATTGCACTTTGCAGATGCTGCACCTTTTTACAAATTGAAGATATGTGGCAACGCTGCATCATGAGGTGATGGTTGGCACTCTTAGCAATGAAGCATTTTTAAATTTAATTTTTATCTTATAGTTGATTTACAATGTTGTGTGATTTTCAGGCATACAACAAAGTGAATCAGTTATGATACATATATCTATTCTTCTTCAGATTCTTTTCCCATATAGGTTATTATGGAATATTGAGTAGAGATCCTTGTGCTATACAGTAGGTCCTCATTAGTGATCTATTTTTATATAGCAGTGTATATATGAGAAATGAAGTATTTCCTGCCATATGAATAAACAAGGATGTCACAGTTGTCAGTGATTCCAGCCCTCCAAATGTGAATTTCTGAGCCCTAAGGACACTCAGGAAGAAGAATACCTGCATGATCTGACAGCCATCAGGCTGCAGTCACTCCCTCTAGTGAGCTCAGGATGTGAAAAACACAGGATCCTGGCCCCAGGATAGCTGAGGTGCATATGAAAGGGATGATTTCAGTGAGCCCAGACTCTTGCATCTTCCCCTACAAAAAGTGAAAGTTGTTCAGTCGTGTCTGACTCTTTGCAACACCACGGACTATATACTCCATGGAATTCTCCAGGCCAGAAAACTGGAGTGGGTAGCCTTTCCCTTCTCCAGGGGATCTTCCCAACCCTGGGATCAAACCCAGGTCTCCTGCATTGCAGGCAGTTTCTTCACCAGCTGAGCCACAACGGAAACTCAATACATATAAAGGAAAAAATACATAGAAAACACCCCCGACAGAGAAAAGTGCTAAATTCCTTAACTTGGGATATCTGGTTTTCTTTAATTAGCAATAATTTTTGATGTTCAGACTACCTGCCCTTTGTTGCTAAACTTCTATGTAACCTGGCTCCTCCCCTTGCCAACTTGGAGCAGTTCTCTCAGGGTCACTTGAGATCCTGTCTCCTGGGCTTAAAGTCCTAAAAATTCCCACTGAATAAAACATAACTCTCAAAGAGGTTGTGACAATTTTTTAGCAGACAAAATGTTAATCCCAAACTCCTAATTTATCCTCCCCAACCTTTCCCCTTTGAAATCAAACTTATGAAAACGAAGTCTGTGAGTCTGTTTGTTTTGTAAATGAGATCATTTGTATACTTTTTTAGATTCTGCTTATAAGTGATATCATATAGTATTTGTCTAACTTACCTCATTTAGTATAAATCAATAAAGAATTTTTAATTAAGGTATACACATTTTTTATACATGCTGCTGCACATTTAATAGACTGTAGTATACTATAAACATAACTTTTATTTGGAAACCAAAAAAAAAAAAAAAGAAAGACAGGCTAAATGGATACAAAAAAAAGACCCCTATATATATTGTCTACAAAGGACCCACCTCAAAACAAGGGACACATACAGACTGAAAGTGAAGGGCTGGAAAAAAAATATTCCACGCATATAGAAACCAAAAGAAAGCAGGAGTAGCAACACTCATATCAGATAAAATAGACTTTGAAATAAAGGCCATGAAAAGAGACAAAGAAAGACACTACATAATGATCAAAGAATCAATCCAAGAAGAAGATATAACAATTATAAATATATATGCACCCAACATAGGAGCACTGTAATATGTAAGGCAAATGCTAACAAGTATGAAAGGGGAAATTAACAATAATACAGTAATAGTGGGAGACTTTAATACCCCACTCACACCTATGGATAGATCAACTAAACAGAAAATTAGCAAGGAAACACAAACGTTAAATGATACAATGGACCAGTTAGGCCTAACTGATATCTACAGGACATTTCACCCCAAAACAATGAATTTCACCTTTTTCTCAAGTGCACATGGAACCTTCTCCAGGACAGAACACATCCTGGGCCATAAAACTAGCCTTGCTAAATTAAAAAGAAAATTGAAATCATTCCAAGCATCTTTTCTGATCATGATGCAGTAAGATTAGATGTTAGCTACAGTGGTCATGTATGGATGTGAGAGTTGGACTGTGAAGAAAGCTGAGCGCCGAAGAATTGATGCTTCTGAACTGTGGTGTTGGAGAAGACTCTTGAGAGTCCCTTGGACTGCAAGGAGATCCAACCAGTCCATTCTGAAGGAGATCAGCCCTGGGTGTTCTTTGGAGGGAATGATGCTAAAGCTGAAGCTCCAGTACTTTGGCCACCTCATGCAAAGAGTTGACTCACTGGAAAAGACTCTGATGTTGGGAGGGATTGGGGGCAGGAGGAAAAGGGACAACAAAGGGTGAGATGGCTAGATGGCATCACCGACTCGATGGACGTGGGTTTGAGTGAACTCCGGGAGTTGGTGATGGACAGGGAGGCCTGGCGTGCTGCAATCCATGGGGTCACAAAGAGTCGGACATGACTGAGGGACTGAACTGAACTGAACAGGAAAAAAACTATTAAAAATACAAACATATGGAGGCTAAACAACTCACTTCTGAATAACCAAATCACAGAAGAAATCAAAAAAGAAATAAAAATATGCATAGAAAAGAAGGAAAATGAAAACACAACAACCCCAAACCTATGGGATTCAGTAAAACCAGTGCTATGGGGAAGGTTCAGACCAATACAAGCTTGCCTCAAGAAACAAGAGAAAAATCAAATAAATAACCTAATTCTACATCTAAAGCAACTAGAAAAAGAAGAAATGAAGAACCCCAGGGTCAGTAGAGTGAAAGAAATTGGAAAAATTAGAGCAGAAATAAATGAAAAAGAAACAAAGGAAAACATAGCAAAAATCAACAAAGCCAAAAGCTGGTTCTTTGAGAAGATAAATAAAATAGACAAACCATTAGCCAGACTCATCAAGAATAAAAGGGATATGAATCAAATCAACAAAATTAGAAATGCAAATGGACAAATCACAACAGACAACACAGAAATACAAAGGATCGTAAGAGACTACTATAAGCATCTATATGCCAATAAAATGGACAACTTGGAAAAAATGGACAAATTCTTAGAAAAGTATAACTTTCCAAAACTGAACCAGAAAGAAACAGAAAATCTTAACCGACAAATCACAAGCATGGAACTTAAAACTGTAATCAGAAATCTTCCAGCAAACAAAAGCCCAGGTCCAGATGGCTTCACAGCTAAATGCTACCAAAAATTTAGAGAACAGACTGGTTCCAAATAGGAAAAGAAGTATGTCAAGGCTGTATATTGTCACCCTGTTTATTTAACTTATATGCAGAGTACATCATGAGAAACGCTGGGCTGGAAGAAGCACAAGCTGGAATCAAGATTGCCGGGAGAAATATCAATCACCTCAGATATGTAGATGACACCACCCTTATGGCAGAAAGTGAAGAGGAACTAAAAAGCTTCTTGATGAAAGTGAAAATGGAGAGTGAAAAAGTTGGCTTAAAGCTCAACATTCAGAAAACGAAGATCATAGCATCTGGTCCCATCACTTCATGGGAAATAGGTGGGGAAACAGTGGAAACAGTGTCAGACTTTATTTTTGGGGGCTCCAAAATCACTACAGATGGTGACTGCAGCCATGAAATTAAAAGACGCTTACTCCTTGGAAGGAAAGTTATGACCAACCTAGATAGCATATTCAAAAGCAGAGACACTACTTTGCCAACAAAGGTCCGTCTAGTCAAGGCTATGGTTTTTCCTGTGGTCATGTATGGATGTGAGAGTTGGACTGTGAAGAAGGCTGAGCCCTGAAGAATTGATGCTTTTGAACTGTGGTGTTGGAGAAGACTCTTGAGAGTCCCTTGGACTGCAAGGAGATCCAACCAGTCCATTCTGAAGGAGATCAGCCCTGGGATTTCTTTGGAAGGAATGATGCTAAAGCTGAAACTCCAGTACTTTGGCCATCTCATGCAAAGAGTTGACTCATTGGAAAAGACTCTGATGATGGGAGGGATTGGGGGTAGGAGGAGAAGGGGGCGACAGAGGATGAGATGGCTGGATGGCATCACTGACTTGATGGACGTGAGTCTGGGTGAAGTCCGGGAGTTGGTAATGGACAGGGAGGCCTGGAGTGCTGTGGTTCGTGGGGTCGCAAAGATTCGGACACGACTGAGCGAATGAACTGAACTGGACTGAACACCTATCCTACTCAAACTCTTCCAGAAAATTTCAGAGGAAGGTAAACTTCCAAACTCATTCAATGAGGCCACCATCACCCTAATACCAAAGCCAGACAAAGATGCCACAAAAAATAAAACTACAAGCCAATATCACTGATGAACATAAATGTAAAAATCCTTAACAAAATTCTAGCAAACAGAATCCAACACCATATTAAAAAGATCATACATCATGACCAAGTGGACTTTATACCAGGGCCGTAAGGATTCTTCAATATTTGCAAATCAAGCAATGTGATACACCACATTACAGAACTGAAAAATAAAACCATACAATTATCTCAATAGATGCAGAGAAACCCTTTGACAAAATTCAACATCCATTTATGATAAAAACCCTCAAGAAAGCAGAAATAGAAGGAACATACCTCAACATAATAAAAGCCATATATGATAAACCCACAGCAAACATTATCCTCAATGGTGAAGAATTGAAAGCATTTCCCCTAAAATCAGGAATAAGACAAGGGTGCCCACTCTCACCACTGCTATTCAACATAGTTTTGGAAGTTTTAGCCACAGCAATCAGAGAAGAAAAAGAAATAAAAGGAATCCAGATTGGAAAAGAAGACATAAAACTCTCACTGTTTGCAGATGACATGATCCTTTACATAGAAAACCCTAAAGACTCCACCAGAAAATTACTAGAGCTAATGAGTGAACATAGTAAAGTTGCAGGATATAAAATTAACACACAGAAATCTCTTGCATTCCTATACACTAACAATGAGAAAACAGAAAGAGAAATTAAGGAAACAATTCTATTCACATTTACAACGAAAATAATAAAATACTTAGGAATAAATCTACCTAAAGAAACAAAAGACCAATATATAGAAAACTATAAAACACAGATGAAAGAAATCAAAGAGGACACAAACAGATGGAGAAATATACCATGCTCGTGGATAGGAAGAATCAATATAGTGAAATGAGTATATTACCCAAAGCAATCTATAGATTCAGTGCAATCTCTATCAAGCTACTAATGGTATTTTTCATTGAACTAGAACAAATAATTTCACAATTTGTATGGAAATACAAAAAACCTCAAATAGCCAAAGCAATCTTGAGAAAGAAGAATGGAATTGGAGGGATCAACCTGCCTGACTTCAGACTATACTAAAAAGCTACAGTCATCAAGAAAGTATGGTACTGGCACAAAGTCAGAAATATAGATCAATGAAACAAAATAGAAAGCCCAGAGATAAATCCATGCAACTACGGACACTTCATCTTTGACAAAGAAGGCAAGAATATACAATGGAGAAAAGACAATCTCTGTAACAAGTGGTGCTGGGAAAACTGGTCAACCACTTGTAAAAGAACAAAACTAGAACACTTTCTAACACCACACACAAAAATAAACTCAAAATCGATTAAAGATCTAAACATAAGACCAGAAACTATAAAACTCCTAGAGGAAAACATAGGCAAAACATTCTCCAACATAAATCACAGCAGGATCCTCTATGACCCACCTCCCAGAGTAATGGAAATAAAAGCAAAAATAAACAAATGGGACCTAATTAAACTTAAAAGCTTTTGCACAACAAAGGAAACTATAAGCAAGGTGAAAAGACAGCCTTCAGAATGGGAGAAAATAATAGCAAACAAAGCAACTGACAAAGAATTAATCTCAAAAATATACAAGTAGCTCCTGCAGCTCAATTCCAGAAAAATAAATGACCCAATCAAACACTGGGCTAAAGAACTAAAAAGACATTTCTCCAAAGAAGACATACAGATGGCTAACAAACACATGAAAAGATGCTCACCATCACTCATTATCAGAGAAATGCAAATCAAAACTACAGTGAGGTACCATCTCACACCAGTCAGAATGGCTGCTATCAAAAAGTCTACAAACAATAAATGCTGAAGAGAGTGCGGAGAAAAGGGAATCCTCTTACACGGTTGGTGGGAATGCAAACTAGTACGACCACTATGGAGAACAGTGTGGAGGTTTCTTACAAAACTAGAAACAGAACTGCCGTATGACCCAGCAATCCCAGTGCTGGGCATACACACCAAGGAAACCAGAACTGAAAGAGACTCATGTACCTCAATGTTCATCATAGCACTGTTTACAATAGCCAGGACATGGAAACAACCTATATGTCCATCAGCAGACAAATGGATAAGAAAGCCGCAGTACATATACACAATGGAGTATTACTCAGCCATTATAAAGAATTCATTTGAATCAGTTCTAATGAGGTAGATGAAACTGGAGCCTATTATACAGAGTGAAGTAAGTCAGAAAGAAAAACACCAATACAGTATACTAACGCATATATATGGAATTTAGAAAGATGGTAACGATGACCCTATATGCGAGACAGCAAAAGAGACACAGATGTAAAGAACAGTCTTTTGGACTCTGTGGGAGAAGGCAAGGGTGGGATGATTTCAGGGAATAGCATTGAATCATGTATATTATCATACATGAAACAGATTGCCAGTCCAGGTTCGATACATGAGACAGGGTGCTCAGGGGTGGTGCATTTGGATGACCCTGAGGGATGGGATGGGGAGGGAGGTGGAGTGGGGGGTTCAGGATGGGGAACACATGTACACCCATGGTACACATTCATGTCAATGTGTGGCAAAAACCACCACAATATTGTAAAGTAATTAGCCTCCAATCATAATAATTTTTTAAAATAAAATAGGCAAACACTTCACAAAAGAAAATTTACAAATAGCCTATCAGGACATGAAATGATGCTCAGTGAAAAGGCAAATCCATACCACTGCATAGACATTACAATGACTACAATTAAAATAAAACTAACAATACCAAGTGTTGGTGAGTATGGGGAGCAACTAAAGCACTCACATTGCTGCTAGGAATAAAATTTGTACAATCACTTTGCAGAACAGCTTAGTGGTTTCTTAAAAATATTAAACATACACTTACCCAGTAATTCCACTCTTTTTAAGTTGAACTATTATTGATTTACAATGCTGTGCTAATTTCTGCTGCATAGCAAAGTGATTCTGTTATACATATTAACATTTTTCTTTAATATTCATTTCCATTATGGTTTATCATAGGATACTGAATATAGCTTTCTGTGTTGTATAGTATGACCTTGTTGCTAATCCATCTGGTACATAATAGCTTATATCCGCTAACCCCAACCTCCCACTCCACCCCTCCTACAACTCCTTCCCCTTGGCAACCACAAGTCTGTTCTCTATATTTGTTACGTCTATTTCTGTTTCGTAGATAGGTTCATTTGTGTAATATTTAGATTCCACATATAAGTGATATCATATGGTTTTGTCTTTCTATTTTTGACTTACTTCAATTAGTATGATACTCTCTAAGTCCATCCATGTTGCTGAAAATGTCATTATTTCATTCTTTTTTATGGCTGGGTGGTATTCCATAGTATATATGTCCCACATCTTAATATATTCAGCTGTTGATGGACATTTAGATTACTTCCATGTCTCAGCTATTATGAGTAGTCCCCCAATTTCACTCTTAAGTATTTTTCCAAATGAAATGAAAACATATGAACATAGAAAACTCATACATAAATATTTGTGGCAGCTTTATTGTTATCACCCCGAATTGGAGAAAACTAAAGTTCCATCAACAGGTAAATGAGTCAACAAAATATAGCAGAACCACACAATGAAATACTTACTATTCATCAATTTAAAAGAATGACCTTAAACATGCAGTAGCAGGGAGGAATCCCAAAAACATCATGCTGAGCAGAAACCAGACACCAGGAGTACTTACTGTATGATTCCATTTTATATAAAACTCAAAAGACAAATCTAACATATAGCAAAAAGCAGAACAATGGTTTCCTAGAGCCAGGAGGAGGAAAACAGGGTGGGACTGACTAGAAAGGAATACAAGGGAACCTTTACATGTGATGGAAATGTTCTTTATCTGGCTTATGGTGGTAGTTGCATGAGTGTATATGTTTATCAAACTCATCAAACTGTACACCTAAAACACATATCACCCTACTCAAGCCTATAGTCTCAGATAGCCTCAAGTTGAAAGATAAGTTAAAAGAGAGGAAAGAAGGGTAGGAAAAATATTAATTGCAAGGAAACAACAACAAAAAATGATTTAAGATCTATGTCTAGGAAAAAGCTTTGACTGTAGTTATTGGTACATGGAATTAACTAGAAGCAGATAGTTAAGCCTTAATGAGTTTAAGAAACTGTATACCCAAAGATACAAAAAGCCTGGCCTGAAAAAGCCCTTGTTAGAGTCTTAAAACATCCACAACCCCAAGTTTTTATAGGTAGACCACAAGCTATAAAAACTGCGCCTCTCCAGAGGTTATAATCCCTCATTTCCACTTCAGATATGACTTAGAGGAAATGGACAGGACAAAACTCCAAGAAGGTACTCCCAGAAAAAGACATTCCCTGGGAGAACAATGGATAGCAGACAAGGGAATTCCTTCTACAAGGATTTAATCAACAAACTTCTTTCATTGCCATGCTAAGAAGTCTTCACAATGCCTGCCCAGTAGGATTCCATCATTGTTGTGGACCTGAGACTATTACATATTTCTCACTTTCACCTTTCTCATTCAGGGGTTTTTACTGCAGACAATAACTAATAACGCTGCACATAGCCCTCAGGAAACTATTTGGAATCCTGAATAGATATCTCAGACGGCTGACAACAAAATATTCTGGTTCAGAACACCATGCAGGGATTTTGTTGGCAACTGTATGGAAATTCTAGGAGTCAGAGAATTAAATGGACTGGAATGGGTGAATTTAACTCAGATGACCATTATATCTACTACTGTGGGCAGAAATCCCTTAGAAGAAATGGAGTAGCCATAATGGTCAACAAAAGAGTCTGAAATGCAGTACTTGGATGCAATGTCAAAAATGACAAATGATCTCTGTTCGTTTCTAAGGCAAACCATTCCATATCATGGTAATCCAAGACTATGGCCCAACCAGTAATACTGAAGAAGCTGAAGTTGAACGGTTCTATGAAGACCTACAAGATCTTTTAGAACTAACATCCAAAAAAGATGTCCTTTTCATTATAGGGGACTGGAATGCAAAAGTAGGAAGTCAAGAAACACCTGGAGTAACAGGCAAATTTGGCCTTGGAATACGGAATGAAGCAGGGCAAAGGCTAACAGAGTTTTGCCAAGAGAACACAATGGTCATAGCAAACACCCTCTTCCAACAACACAAGAGACGACTCTACACATGGACATCACCAGATGGTCAACACCGAAATCAGATTGATTATATTCTTTGAAGCCAAAGATGGAGAAGCTCTATACAGTCAGTAAAAACAAGACCAGGAGCTGACTGTGGCTCAGATCATAAACTCCTTATTGCCAAATTCAGACTGAAATTGAAGAAAGTAGGGAAAACCACTAGACCATTCAGGTATGACCTAAATCAAATCCCTTATGATTATACAGTGGAAGTGAGAAATAGATTTAAGGGACTAGATCTGATAGACAGAGTGCCTGATGAACTATGGACAGAGATTCAACACATTGTATAGGAGACAGGAATAAAGACCATCCCCAAGAAAAAGAAATGCAAAAAAGCAAAATGGCTGTCTGGGGAGGTCTGACAAATAGCTGTGAAAAGAAGAGAAGAGAAAAGCAAAGGAGAAAAGTAAGCATCTGAATGCAGAGTTCCAAAGAATAGCAAGGAGAGATAAGAAAGCCTTCCTCAGTGATCAATGCAAAGAAATAGAGGAAAACAACAGAATGGGAAAGACTAGAGATCTCGTCAAGAAAATGAGAGATAACAAGGGAACATTTCACACAAAGATGGGCTCGATAAAGGACAGAAATGGTGTAGACCTAACAGAAGCAGAAGATATTAAGAAGAGGTGGCAGGAATACACAGAAGAACTGTACAAAAAAGATCTTCATGACCTAGATAATCACGATGGTGTGATCACTCACCTAGAGCCAGACATCCTGGAATTTTATGTCAAGTGGGCTTTAGAAAGCATCACTATGAACAAAGCTAGTGGAGGTGATGGAATTTCAGTTGAGCTATGTCAAATCCTGAAAGATGATGCTGTGAAAGTGCTGCACTCAATATGCCAGCAAATTTGGAAAAGTCAGCAGTGGCCACAGGACTGGAAAAGGTCAGTTTTCATTCCAATCCCAAAGAAAGGCAATGCCAAAAAATGCTCAAACTACCACACAACTGCACTCATCTCACATGCTAGTAAAGTAATGCTCAAAATTCTCCAAGTCAGGCTTCAGCAACATGTGAACCGTGAATTCCAGATGTTCAAGCTGGTTTTAGAAAAGGCAGAGGAACCAGAGATCAAATTGCCAACATCTGCTGGATCATCTAAAAAGCAAGAGAGTTCCAGAAAAACATCTATTTCTGCTTTATTGACTATGCCAAAGCCTTTGACTGTGTGGATCACAATAAACTGTGGAAAATTCTGAAAGAGATGGGAATACCAGATCACGTAACCTACCTCTTGAGAAACCTGTATGCAGGTCAGGAAACAACAGTTAGAACTGGACATGGAACAACAGACTGGTTCCAAATAGGAAAAGGAGTACATCAAGGCTGTATATTGTCACCCTGTTTATTTAACTTATATGCAGAGTACACCGTGAGAAATGCTGGGCTGGAAGAAGCAAGAGCTGGAATCAAGATTGCCCGGAGAAATATCAATCACCTCAGATATGTAGATGACACCACCCTTATGGCAGAAAGTGAAGAGGAACTAAAAAGCTTCTTGATGAAAGTGAAAGAGGAGAGTGAAAAAGTTGGCTTAAAGCTCAACATTCAGAAAACAAAGATCATGGCATCCGGTCCCATCACTTCATGGGAAATGGATGGGGAAACAGTGGAAACAATGGCTGACTTTATTTTTGGGGGCTCCAAAATCACTGCAGATGGTGACTGCAGCCATGAAATTAAAAGACGCTTACTCCTTGGAAGGAAAGTTATGACCAACTTAGACAGCATATTCAAAAGCAGAGACATTACTTTGCCAACAAAGGTCCATCTAGTCAAGGCTATGGTTTTTCCAGTAGTCATGTATGGATGTGACAGTTGGACTGTGAGGAAAGCTGAGTGCCGAAGAACTGATGCTTTTGAACTGTGGTGTTGGAGAAGACTCTTGAGAGTCCCTTGGACTGCAAGGAGATCCAACCAGTCCGTCCTAAAGGAGATCAGTCGTGAGTGTTCACTGGAAGGACTGATGCTGAAGCTGAAACTCCAATACTTTGGCCACCGCATGCGAAGAGTTGACTCATTGGAAAAGACCCTGATGCTGGGAGGGATTGGGGGCAGGAGAAGGGGACAAGAGAGGATGAGATGACTGGATGGAATCACCGACTCGATGGACATGAGTTTGGGTAAACTCCGGGAGTTGGTGATGGACAGGGAGGCCTGGCGTGCTGCTATTCATGGGGTGGCAAAGAATCGGACATGACTGAGCCACTGAACTGAACTGATGGGTGTACATCATGAATGCGTCAAGAGGCTTGGACAAGTGATAATGTTAGTAACCCTAAGAAGAAACTAGCAAGAAGGAAGCAGAAAGCAATGGTTAACTTCACTGAGTGAGACTTTAGTTCGATAGCTATAAACTTCCTGAAAATCCAACTATTGGCTTTTATCACAGAAATTCCTGAAGGAAAAATAAGTGTCTGAAACTCAACAGCCACAAACCTACTTTTTAACCAATAAATCATATTAATTTTACATAGTACTTTTTATGGAAAAGGCAATGGCAACCCACTCCAGTACTCTTGCCTGGAAAATCCCATGGATGGAGGAGCCTGGTAGGCTGTAGTCCATGTGGTCGCTAAGAGTCAGACATGACTGAGCAACCTTACTTTCACTTTTCACCTTCATGCATTGGAGAAGGAAATGGCAACCCACTCCAGTGTTTTTGCCTGGAGAATCTCAGGGATGGGGGAGCCTGGTGGGCTGCCGTCTATGGGGTCGCACAGAGTCGGACACGACTGAAGTGACTTAGCGGCAGCAGCAGTACTTTTATAGGGCTTATTAAGCGCCAAACACTTTCCTCATCATTATATAGATATTAACTCATTTAATTTCATAACAATCTAATAAAGAAGGTAAATTATCCCCATTTTACATATGAGGAAACCGAAGTATGTAAAGATTAAGAAATTTGCCCAAGATCACTACTATTAAGTGGTGGAGCCAGTATTCAAGCCCAGGCAGTATGGCTCCAGAGTTTGTGCTATTAACCACTAGGCTGTACTGCTTTAAAACATAATTTTTATATCTCTCATGCTTTTGTTAATGTAATTTATTAAGGCAATATTTCTTAAGAATGCTTCTTAGTTATTCCAGAAGAACAGCTGTACTTTCAGCATGCTGCCTACTTCCTCCCCTTGCTACCTTTCTGCCAATCCTTTTCACTGTGCCATCTGGAACTGTCTTTATTGTCACCATATTACTCCAATACACTCATGCTCTGGTCTAAACAATAGCTCTCACCTCTGTGCCTTCATTTAAATATAGTTCTTTCCTTCATGTCCCTCAAGTGGAAGAAAAGAAGATGAAAATTAATGAAGTTTCCTTATTCCTCAGTTCTGTTTCAAACCAAAATCACTTTCAACTTCTACCTTCACGTAAAACATTGCTTTGAAGCCTTCCGTCATCTGGTTATAGCACCTTCCTTTCTTCCTTGCTGTCATCTACCAAATGCCCAGACACACATCTCCAACAGTCACACACACACACACACACTTTACTGTAGGTTTTAGCATCATGGTCTTCACTACCCTTAGATATCATTATCCAGGCAATATCAATGTATGTGAAGATGATGTACCCATTTCTCTTCATGTATTTAGTTTGCTCAGCTCTTATAGTCAATGCTTTTCACCTATGTCATTTGATTAATTTCTTTCTATGACAACATCCTAGACATATCTTACCTGGACTTGCTCCAACTGTAAATTACAAACTCTAATATTCCCGTTTATAACCACAAACTCTTCTTCCAATTCCTTTACTTACCTACTATGAATAATGCATTAAGATTCTTCAGTCTTACCCAGAACCTCATCCTTGAACCATCTCATTCTCCCCAAAACTTACAGGTCCTTTTGGCTTCACTTTCTTCCCTTCTTCCAAAGATTTTACAGGTCATCTTTCCAACTATTATTTTTCCAATATCCTCAACTCTTGTCTTCCACCCAATAGATTCTGCATCATTCTGACCCCAAAACAATCCAAGTATTTACCTCTCAAAATCCCAGCTGCTGACTGTTTCTGGGAGTTGTGCGATCCTGAAGCTTGGTGCAGATGGACTCTGTCCTCAATGGAGTCCATCAATGTTGTCCACTTTCTCCTTTTCTCTTTCCCCACAGCAGTTATCCAAAATATCCTTCTCCTCAAACATCTACACAACTTCCTTCTCTCCTATCCTCCTTACCATCCCTCTACCCTCATCCTGACTCCCAGTTTCCTCTCAGCCTACAGTCTTGTTTCTTACTTAAGAGAAAAAAAAATCTATACCCATAGGCAATAAAATCTTCAAATGCACCTCTCCAGATACATACAAATGAAGCTCTATCTGCATGTACTAAAATTTTTACTTTACTCTTGTCTCAGTGGAAGAAACAATTCTCCTTCTACTCAAGGATTACAACAATCACTCAAGAAATGTTGGAAAGGAAAAACAGAGAAAAGAAAAAGGAGAGGAAGACAGAGCTGGAGTAAGGAGGGAGAAACAGATTCTGAAAGCCAGGGAGAATGAGAATCTTAGAAAAATAAAGAAGAGTTTTGATTTGTTTTAAAGATCATATTTTTATTTTTACTGTCAGCAAGGTAAATATAGGTCTGATTTGGACAGATACTCTGAAGATAGCTTATAGGATATGATTCCATAGCAACTTTTAAAAAAACACCTTTGTTAATAAGAATGTTAGAAGCTTATGGTCATATCACAGTTCAGGAATAAAACTGCATAGGTAACTATTGTGTTTTAATTGTCTTTTAATTTTAAAACTAGGACAACATGAGAATACAATATTTCTATAATGTTAAAGTCACTTTAATTAAATACTTCCACTTTGAATAGCAAAGCAACACATCCATACATCAATATAAAGAAAATTCTTAAGATTCATATCTGTAATATGCAATTAAATTAAGAGAACAATGTTTCCTTTCTTATATATTTTTTAGTCTTTCTAATAAACAGTACTTCTTTTCCACATTAAAATTTCTACATTCAAATGCCACAAAGGGAAGTTTTAGACTTGTTCAAGCAACGTCTTTACAGTGACCCCCAGTGGCAAAGAAATGAATGTGCCAGTTTTAGTAGTACACATCTAGTGGACTTTCACATTGATAAAATTTGGATGACAAAAACAAGTTCCATTTTAATAGAACATTCACTGTTGCCAGTGCCTTCACATTTTTCTCCTTATATAGTTTTTAAAAGAATTAAAATTCTATTTATCTATCTATATATTTATGTCTAGATTCAAGTTCTCAATCTATTCTTCCTATTTTTCATGATGAATTTCATAATCAATTTTTCAGAATCAAGTCAATTTCATGATCAATTTCACAATCAAATAACATGCTTTTGTTGCATGTTATTTTCCCCAACAAATATAGCATATCAAGAAGTACATTTTTTGTAAAAAAAAAAAATTTTTTTTTCAAAGCCTATAAGATGAATTTTTATTTTTAATTGGATAATTGTTTTACAACGTTGTGTTGGTAACTGTTGTACAACAACATGAATCAGACACAAGTATACAAATATCCCCTCCATCTTGAGCCTCCCTCGCCCACCATCCTACCCCCTAGGTCATCACAGAGCACCAGGCTGGGCTCCCTGTGTTATTCAGCAACTTCCCACTAGCTATCTATTTACTTATGGTAGTGTTACATGTCAATGCTATTTTCTCAAATTGCTATATCCTCTCCTTCCTCTGCTGTGTCCACAAGTCCATTTATGTATGTATGTATGTATGTATCTCTATTCCTGCCCTGCACATAGATTCATCAGTACTATCTTTCTAGATTGCATATATATGTGTTAATATACAGTATTTTTCTCTGACTTAACTTCATTTGTATAACAGGCTGTAGGTTCATCCACATCAGTTCAATTGACTCAAATTCATTTCTTTTTATGGCTGAGTAATATTCCATTGTATATACATACTACAGCTTCTTTATCCAATCATCTGTCAATTGACATTTAGGTTGCTTCCATGTCCTGATTACTGTAAAGAGTGCTACAATAAACATTGAGGTATGTGTTTCTTTGAATTACGGTTTTCTCAAGGTATACGCCCAGTAGTGGGATAGCTAGGTCATATGGAAGCTTTATTCCTAGTTTTTAAAGCAATCTCCATATTGGTTCCACAGTGGCTGCATCAATTTACATTCCTATCAACAATGCAAGAAGGTTCCCTTTTTTCCAAATCCTCTCGACCATTAATTGTTTGTAGTCTTTTGATGATGGCCATTCTGATCAGTGTGAAGTGATACCTCATTGTAGTTTTGATTTGCATTTCTCTAATAATGAGCAATGTTGAGCATCTTCCATGTCTTTGTTGAACATTTGTATGTCTTCTTTGAAGAAATAGCTGTTTAGGTCTTCCACCCATTTTTTGATTTGTTGTTTGTTTTTTTGATATTGAGTTTCATGAGCTGCTTACATATTTTGGAGATTAATCCTTTGTCAGTTGCTTCATTTACAATTATTTTCTCCCATTCTGAGGGTTTGCATCTGGTTTATAGTTTCCATTGTTGTACAAATCTTTTATGTTTAATTAGGTCTCATTTGTTTATTTTTTTATTTCCATTACTCTAGGAAGTGGGACAAAGAAATCTCGCTGAGATTTTTGTTAGAATGCACCGCCTATGTTTTTCTTTAAGGGTTTTATAGTTTCTAGCCTTACATTTAGGTCTTTAATTCACTTTGAGTTTATTTTTGTGTATGGTGTTAGGAAGTGTTCTAATTTCATTCTTTTACACATAGCTGTCCAGTTTTCCCAGCACCACTTACTGAAGAGGTTGTCTTTTCTTTATTGTATATTCTTGCCTCCTTTGTCAAAGATAAGGTGCCCATAGATTTATGGGTTTATCTCTGGGCTTTCTGTCTTGTTGCATTGATTTATATTTCTGTTTTTGTGCCAGTACTATACTGTCTTGATTACCATAGCCTTGTAGTACAGTGTGAAGTCAGGAAGATTGTTTCCTCCAGCTTCATTTTTCTTTCTCAAGATTGCTTTGGCTATTCAGGATCTTTTGTGTTTCCACACAAACTGTAAAATTTTTTGTTCCAGTTCTGTGAAAAAACGCCATTGGTAATTTGCTAGGGATTGCGTTGAATCTGTAGATTGCATTGGGTGGTATAGTCATTTTCATAATATTGATTCCTCCAATCCAAGTACATTATATATCTCTCCATCAGGGTCTTATAGTTTTCTGCATACAGATTTTTGTTTCCTTAGGGAGGTTTATTCCTGGGTATTTTATTCTTTTTGTTGTAATGGTGAATGTAATTGCTTCCTTAATTTCTCTGATTTTTCGTTGTGAGTGGTGTTAATGAAGAGGAATGCAAGGGATTTTTGTGTATTCATTTTGTATCCTGCAACATTACTAAATTCATTGATTAGCTCTAGTAATTTTCTGGTGGCATTTTTAGGGTTTTCTATCATGTTGTCTGCAAACAGAGTTTAACTTCTTCTTTTCCAATCTGGATTCCTTTTCTTTTTCTTCTCTGACTGCTGTGGCTAAGTCTTCCAAAGCAATGCTGAGTAAGAGTAGCAAAGAGTAGGCATCCTTGTCTTATTCCTGATCCTACAGAAAATACTTTCAGTTTTTCACCATTGAGAATAATGTTGGTGGTGAATTTGTCATATATGGCCTTTATTATGTTGAAGTAGTTTCCTTTTATGCCCATTTTCTGGAGAGTTTTTATCATAAATGGCTGCTGAATTTTGTTGAAAGCTTTCTCTGCATCTATTGAAATGATCATATGTTTTTTAGCTTTCAGTGTTTTATTATGGTGTATCGTATTGATTGATTTGCATAAATTAAAGAATCCTTGCATCCCTGGGATAAACCCCATTTTATTATGGTGTATGATCCCTTTTACTGTGTTGTTGGATTCTGGTTGCAAGTATTTTGTTAAGGATTTCTGCTTCTATGTTCATCCGGATATTTGCCTGTAGTTTTCTTTTTTTGTGTGATATCTTTGTCTGGTTTTGGTATCAGGGTGATGGTGGCCTCATAGAACGATGAGTTTGGGAGTGTTCTTCCCACTGCAATTTTTTGAAAGTTTATGTAGTATCCTTATTTTTTGTAACAGCTCTTATTTTAAAATCTGTTTGTCTGATAAGAGTATTATTACTCCTAGTTTCTTCTGATTTCCTTTTGCATGGAGTATCTTTTTCCATCCTCTCACTTTCAGTATATATGTGTCCTTAGGTCTAAAGTGGGTATCTTGTAGGCAGCATGTACTCAGGTCCTGTTTCTGTATCCATTCAGCCAGTCTGTGTCTTTTGGTTAGGGTACTTAATCCATTTACATTTAAGGTAGTTATCAATATGTATGTTCCTATTGCCATTTTCTTAACTGTTTTGAGTTTGTTTTGTGGGTCTTTTTCTCCTTTTACGTTTCCTGCCTAGAGAAGTTCCTCTAGTATTTGTTGTAAGGCTGCCTCTTAGCTCTTGCTTGTCTGTAAAGCTTTTGAATTCTCCAGCAAACTGAATGAGATCCTTGGTGGGTAGGGTAATCTTGGTTGTAGGTTTTTCCCTTTCATCACTTTAAATGTATATCCTCTGACCTGCAGAATTTCTGCTGAAAATTTAGATGATAGCCTTATGGTGATTACTTTGTATGTTATTTTTTGCTTTTCCCTTGCTTTTAATATTTTTATATTTAGTATTTATTAGTTTGTTTAATATGTATCTTAGGGTGTTTCTCCTAGGGTTTATCTTGTATAGAACTCTCTGCACCTCCTGTACTTGGGTGGCTATTTCCTTTCCCATGTTAGGGAAGTTTTTGAATATATCTCTTAAAATATTTCTTACATCCTTTCTCTTTTTCTTCTGGGTACCCTATAATTCAAATGGTGGTGCACCTAATAATGTCCCAGAGGTGTCTGAGACTGTTCTCAATTCTTCTCACTCTTTATTTCACTGATAGGCAGTTATTTCCACCAGTCTATCTTCCAGGTCACTGATCCATTCTTCTGCCTCAGTTATTCTGCTACTGATTCCTTCTAGAATATATTTAATTTCAGTAATTGTGTTTTTCATTGCTGTTTATTTATCCTTTATTTCTTCTAGGTCTGTGTGTTAAAAGTACTAAATGTTTCTTGCATTTTGTCCATTTTAAAGATTTTAGAACTTCTTTACTATCATTACTCTAAATTATTTTTCTGATAGGTTACATATTTACTTTTCATTTATTTTCATTTACTTGTTCCTTCATCTGTAACAATTTTCTGTCATTTTTTTTTTTTTGATGGGTGGGACTGTGTTCTTACCCTCCTAGGTGTTTGGCCTGAGGTTTCCAGCAGTGGTGTTTGCAGGCAGTTGGATGGAGGCAGGTCTTGGTGTTGAGATGTGGGCCTCTGGGATACTTCACTCCAATTAATATTCCCTGGTGCCTGACACTGTTTGTTAGTCCAGCAGTTCAGACTGAGCACTCCTGCCACAGGACCTCAGGCTTGAGCCCTGGTCCGCTGTTGTCATGTTTCCAACTCTAAGATTCAACATACTTTTCTATGATATACATAAATCTAGACATGCTTTATATGTGACATATAAATCTAGATAAAATCTTAGATATAATTCTAAGACTCAACACACATTTTTAAAGCTCAAATGGAAGTTTTTTTCTACACCTGGGCAAGCCTATTTATAAACTGCAGATGAATTACTCTCTTTGCAAAGACGTTAATTCTAACATAAGATTTAACAAACTTATTTGAACGTATATGCATCAAAATCTTAAAATTCAAGTAAAAATGCAGAATAGCAATATGAATTTGAAATATGTATTTGTAATTTTCAGACTTCAGACTATAATATTATGATATGTTTCATACATCTCCTATCAAAGTTCTGACACACAGGACTGTAAGGTCATGTGTATCTGTGGTCCCTGCTTTCTTTACAGCAGACATCTAATGTATTCCTTATTTAAGCCTAGTAATAGTAGATGTTTAAGAATAAACAGAAATGACATAAAACAACTTTTTCAAAGACCATAAACATTTTAGTCTCTGTTCCTAGCATTTTCTCCATTTGGGGGAGGGGGTAAGCTAACCTAATTGATTTTAAGAATCTCACTTATGTTCAAAAATAAGCTCAAAAACATATCCATTAAGAAGTCAAAACATGCCTTCTATGAGATAACACCCATAGAAACCCGCCAGGCTCCATGGACACTGGAGCCTGGCAGGCTATAGTTAACAGTGATATAGGTGTTATGAGTCCCTGGACAGTGCATAGGGTCACAAAGAGTTGGACATGACTGAGCAACTAATACAACATGAGTTAACACACTCAGTTATTTCTTCTTAAAGAATAAGACAACTGGCTTCCTGGGTGGCACAGTGGTAAAGAATCCACCTGCCAATGCAGGAGATGCAAGAGACTAGGGTTTGATCCCTGGGTCAGGAAGATCCTCTGGAGTAGGAAATGTTAACACACTCCAGTATTCTTGCCTGGAAAATTCCATGGACAGAGGAGCCTGGCTGCCTACAGTCCATGGGATCTCCAACAGTCAGACACAACTAAGCATGCACACGCACAAATATTAATTGATTTGATTAATACCAGGTAGGATTTGTACTCTTTATTTAATTATTTAATGTCTACAATTGACTTTCAGTGTCTGTGGATGCAAAATCTGCAGGTGAGGAGGGCAAACTGTATTCATTGCATTATGCCATTTTACATAAAGGACTTGAATGTCTGTGGATTGTGGTATCTGCATAGCCTCTGGCAATCAATCCACCAGAGCACTAAGGGACAACTGTATTAGCTTAAATATCTGACCATTTTCAAAAGAGTTAAGAATTTCAAGGTAAAACAGGAATCCAATGAGGCAAAAAGAATAGCCTCAGGGAAAGAGACATTGCCTGGAAAATAGGTTTCCTCTATGAATTGCTCTTACATTTGCATTTTATAACCATATTCATCATATTCTGAATGCTGACTTAATGCCTGGATGCTTGAAGCTTCTGTTTAAATTAGCAGCACCTCCAGTACCTCCATAACCAGACAGAAAAGTAAACTGTGTTGGGAATTGCTAAGTGTTGCCCAAGGTCAATGAGTATCAGTTTATATCACCTATGAACTAACTTTTTCCAGACTGATTATGAAGACTTTTGGAAAGGCAAAACCTTGAAGAAGTAGGCTGGACAAATAAAGAAATCTACCTCCAGCTTTCAGGTAAATTCTGACCAATTCACAAATTTCATCTCAAGAGAAAACGGGGCCCATCCAGAAGTCTAACACTCCTCTGAGAAGTGTTTTTTATCCTTCAGGAAGACTTCTGGTCATGCTAGAAATGAAATTCGTTTGCTGTGAAATAAATCACCATAAAAAAATTTCCAGACACATTTGTCTTCTTAGTAAGGCCTCTAAACAGCCCTCTATTGCAGATGACAAGCTTGAAGGGTAATGCCTAAATACTGCTGTGCCCAGAAGATAAAAGGCACAATGAGAGTCTTCATGGGTAATGAACTCATGCTCAAGTAATAAATCAGTATCATTAGAGTCAGCATTGACTCTTCTGCTTTTTATACAGAAAATGTGAGTGCCTCTTTATGATGAACTGCTCAGTGAAGGTATAGCAGTATCTATAAAACACACAGATGTTAGTGTCACCTCAAGTCATGTTGAACAGTGGTGTAAACATGGTGTCTTCATTTTATGACGTTTAGAACCTATCAGGACAGGTGGATATTACATTACCACAAATAAACTCAATATGTTGAAAGCTATCTCTCCACCAATCAATCTAACCAGCTATTGTCATCTGTATCCATATCATCTGCCTTTCCTATTCTTAAAATTGGGAACAATCTAATTCTCTTCTATCTTGGATTTTTCTCATATATTTACACTGTCTTTATCCTGTTTCACCTAAATTTATTCTATTTCTATTCTTATCTACCAATTTTATCTCTCTTCTGGTCAGTTCTCATCAACACACAAACAAGCTATTAATACTGCTCATCTTTCAAAAACATTCTCTGATTTTAAATGACTAGTGCCCCATTTTTCTCTTTCCCTCTACAATGAACCTTGCAAAAGCTGTCTGTATTCTGTCTCCACATCCAAGTTGCTTTGGAACCTTCTACACTTTCTATTTCTGCTTTATTGACTATGCCAAAGCCTTTGACTGTGTGGATCACAATAAACTGTGGAAAATTCTGAAGGAGATGGGGATACCAAACCATCTGACCTGCCTCTGAGAAACCTGTATGCAGGTCAGGAAGCAACAGTTAGAACTGGACATGGAACAACAGACTGGTTCCAAATAGGAAAAGGAGTACGTCAAGGCTGTATATTGTTGCCTTGCTTATTTAACTTCTATGCAGAGTACATCATGAGAAATGCTGGACTGGAGGGAGCACAAGCTGGAATCAAGATTACCAGGAGAAATATCAATAACCTCAGATATGCAGATGACACCACCCTTATGGCAGAAAGTGAAGAGGAACTAAAGAGTCTCTTTATGAAAGTGCAAGTGGAGAGTGAAAAATTTGGCTTAAAGCTCAACACTCAGAAAACTAAGATCACGGCATCCAGTCTCATCAGTTCATGGGAAATAGATGGGGAAACAGTGGCTGACTTTATTTTTCTGGGACCCAAAATCACTGCAGATGGTGATTGCAGCCATGAAATTAAAAGACGCTTACTCCTTGGAAGGAAAGTTATGAAAAACCTAGATAGCATATTAAAAAGCAGAGACACTACTTTGCCAACAAAGGTCCGTCTAGTCAAGGCTATGGTTTTTCCAGTAGTCGTGTATGGATGTGAGAGTTGGACTGTGAAGAAAACTGAGCACTGAAGAATTGATGCTTTTGAACTGTGTTGTTGGAGAAAACTCTTGAGAGTCCCTTGGACTGCAAGGAGATCCAACCAGTCCATTCTGAAGGAGACCAGTCCTGGGTGTTCTTTGGAAGGAATGATGCTAAAGCTGAATCTCCAATACTTTGGCCACCTCATGCGAAGAGTTGACTCATTGGAAAAGACTCTGATGCTGGGAGGGATTGGGGACAGGAGGAGAAGGGGACGACAGAGGATGAGATGGCTGGATGGCATCGCTGACTCGATGGACATGAGTTTGAGTGAACTCCGGGAGTTGGAGATGGACAGGGAGTGGAGAAACAGCTCCAGAAGGAATGAAGAAGCTGAGCCAAAGCAGAAACAACACCCAGTTGTAGATGTGTCTGGTGGTGAAAGTAAAGTCTGATGCACTGAAGAACAATATTGCATAGGAACCTGAAATGTTAGATCCATGAATCAAGGCACATTGAAAGTGGTCAAACAGGAATGAAATGGCAAGAGTGAACATCAACATTTTAGGAATCAGTGAACTAATAAAATGGACAGGAAGGGGTGAATTTAATTCAGGAGACCATTATATCAGAGAAAGGTAGGCTCACATCACATTCTGCTACTCACCAGCTATTATAACCATGAGCGAGTTCCATAGCTTCTTGAAGCTTCATCTTTCAGTCACTCAGTCAGGTCCAACTCTTTGTGACCCCAGGGACTGCAGCACACCAGGCTTTCCTGTCCTTCATTATCACCCAGAGCTTGGTCAAACTCATGTTCACCCAGTCAGTGATGACATCCAACCATCTGACTCTCTGTCATCCCCTTCTCCTTCTGCTTTCAATCTTTCCCAGCATCAGGATCTTTTCTAATGCTCTTCACATCAGTGGCCAAAGTACTGGAGTTTCAGCATCAGTCCTTCCAATAAATATTCAGGGTTGATTTACTTTATAATTGACTGGTTTGATCTCCTTGTAGCCCAGTGGACTCTCAAGAGTCTTCTCCAACGCCACAGTTCAAAAACATCAATTCTTCAGCGCTCAGCATTCTTTATGGTCCAACTCTCACATTCATACATGACTACTGGAAAAAGCATAGCTTAGACTAGATGGACCTTTGTCAGCAAAGTAATGTCTCTGCTTTTTAATATGCTGTCTAGGTTAGTCATAGCTTTACTTCCAAAGTAAAGCATATTTTAATTCTGTGGCTGCAGTCACCATCTGCAGTGATTTTGCAGCCCAAGGAAATAAAGTATGTCACTGTTTCCATTGTTCCCCATCTATTTGCCATGAAGTGATGGGACCAGATGCCATGTCTTTGTTTTTTTAATTTTGAGGTTTAAGCCAGCTTTTTTACTCTCCTTTTTCACCTTCATCAAGAGGCTCTTTAATTTCTCTTCACTTTCTGCCAAAGGGTGGTGTCATCTGCATATCAGAGGTTATTGATATTTCTCCTGGCAATCTTGATTCCAGCTTGTGCTTCATCTAGCCCAGCAATTCTCATGATTTACTCTGCATAAAAGTTAAGTAAGCTGTGTGAAAATATACAGCCTTGACGTACTCCTTTCCCAATTTTGAACCAGTTGTTATTCCATGTCTGCCTCTGTTACTTTTTGACCCGCATACAAGGTTTCTCAGGAGGCAGGTAAGATGGTCTGGCATTTCCATCTCTTTAAGAATTTTCATAGTTTGTTGTGATCCACACAGTCAAAGGCTTTAGCATAGTCAATAAAGAAGCAGATATTTTTCTGGAATTCTCATTTTTTTTCTGATTCAACAGATATTGGCAATTTGATCTCTGGTTCCTCTGCCTTTTCTAAATCCAGTTTGTACATCTGAAAGTTCTTGGTTCACATACTGTTAAGTCTAACTTGGAGGATTTTGAGCATTACTGAAAGGTAGCTGCTACCATCTGTGAATGACACCAGGATTTGTGGCCTCCAAAGGAGAGGAATTTGATCCAGGGCCAGTGACAAGACTTGATCACTAAGAGCTTTTTGTGCAATAAAGTTTTATGGAAGTATAAAAGAGATACAGAAAGCTTCTGACATAGACATCAGAAGGGGACAGAAAGAATGACTCCTTGCCAGTTTTTAGAAAGGAGTTATATACCTATTAGAATGCTGCTAATTAAGAGAAAGTAAATGCCTCAAAACTGAGAAATTTGCACCAGGCGCCTCATCCACAACATGCATTTTGAGATAACATTAGCACAAGGTAAGTCATCCCAGGCCATAAAAACCTGACATGAATCTTGAAGAAAAGCAGATTTCCAAACAAATACATAGTTCAGCATAGCTTAAAAAAGACATTTCCATGAGAAAAATGCATTGGTTAGCACAAGGTTTGAGATAAAGTTCAGGTGGATCAGGTGTCACCATGCAACACAGGATAAGAAGAGAAAATAATAAAAACATCTGCCACTTGCAGTTTTATTTCCTTCTGCAGTTTGGGGGCCTCTGACCTCCCTACCAAGGCTATTAACACTCTCATTACCTTGCTAGCATGTGAAATGAGTGCAACTGGCAGTAGTGTGAACATTCTTTGGCATTGCCTTTCTTTGGGATTCCAGTGAAAACTGACTTTTTCCAGTCCTGTGCCCACTGCTGAGTTTTCAAAATTTGCTGGCATTTAGTGCAGCACTTTCACAACATCATCTTTTAGGATCTGAAATAGCTCAGCTGGACTGCATCACCTCCACTAGCTTTATTCATAGTGATGCTTCCTAAGTGATGCCCACTTGACTTCCCATTCCAGGATGTCTGGCTTTAGGTAAGTGATCACACCATCATGGTTATCTAGGTCATGAAGATCTTTTTTGTGTATTTCTTCTGTGTATTCTTGCCACCTCTTCTTAATATCTTTTGCTTCTCTTAGGTCTACCATTTCTGTCCTTTATTGAGGCCATCTTTGCATGAAATGTTCCCTTGGTATCTCTGATTTTCTGAAGAGATCTCTAGTCTTTCCCATTCTGTTGTTTTCCTCTATTTTTTTTGCCTTGATCACTGAGGAAGGCTTTCTTATCTCTCCTTGCTATTCTTTGGAACTCTGAATTCAGATGGGTATGTCTTTCCGCTTCTCCTTTGCCTTTTGCTTCTCTTCTTTTCTCAGCTATTTGTACGCCCTCCTCAGTTAACCATTTTGCCTTTTTGTATTTCTATTTCTTGGGGATCATTTTGATCACCGCCTCCTGTACAATATTACAAACCTCCATCCATAGTTCTTCAGGCACTATGTCTATCAGATCTAAGCCCTTGAATCTTTGTGTCACCTCTACTGTATAGTCATAAGGGATTTGACTTAGGTCATACCTGAATGGTCTAATGGTTTTCCCTACTTCATTTTAAGCCTGAATTTTGCAATAATGAGTTCATGATCTGAGCCACAATTAGCTCCCAATCTTGTTTTTGCTAACCATATAGAGCTTCTCCATCTTCGGTTGCAAATAATATAATCAATCTGATTTCGGTACTGACCATCTGGTGATGTTGGTGTGTAGAGTTGTCTCTTGTGTTGCTGGAAGAAGGTGTTTGCTATGACCATTGTGTTCTCTTGGAAAAATTGTGTCTGCCCTGCTACATTTTGTACTCCAAGGCCAAACTTGCCTGTTACTCCAGATATCTCTTGACTTCTTACTTTTGCATTCCAATCCCCAATGATGAAAAGGATATCTTTTTTGGTGTTAGTTCTAGAAGGTCTTGTAGGTCTTCACAGAACCATTCAACTTCAGTTCTTTGGCATAAGTGGTTTAGGCATAGACTTGGATTACTTTGACACTGAATGGTTTGCCTTGGAAACGAACTGTGATAATTCTGTTATTTTTGGGACTGCACCCAAGTACTGCATTTTGGAGTCTTTTGTTGACTGTGAGGGCTACTCCATTTCTTCTAAGGGATTCTTTCCCACAGTCGTAGATATAATTGTCTCCTGAATTAAATTCACCCCTTCCTGTCCATTTTATTAGTTCACTGATTCCTAAAATGTCGATGTTCACTCTTGCCATCTTGTTCCTGTTTGACCACTTTCAATTTGCCTTGATTCATGGACCTAACATTTCAGGTTTCTATGCAATATTGTTCTTCAGTGCATCAGACTTTACTTTCAGCACCAGACACATCCACAACTGGGTTTTGTTTCTGCTTTGGCTCAGCTTCTTCCTTCCTTCTGGAGCCATTTCTCCTCTCTTCTTTAGTGCATAGTGGACAACTACCAACCTGGGGTGTTGATCTTTCAGTGTCATTTCTCTTTGCCTTTTCATATTGCTCATGGGGTTCTCGAGGCAAGAATACTGAAGTGGATTGCCATTCCCTTCTCCAGTGGACCACGTTTTGTCAGAACTCTCCACCATGAACTGTTTGTCTTGGGTGGCCCTACACAGCGTGGCTCCTAGTTTCATTGAGTTAGACAAGGCTGTGATCCATGTGATCAGTTTGGTTAGTTTTCTGTGACTGTGGTATTTGCTTTGACTCTTTTATGATGGATGAGGATAAGAGGCTTGTACAAGCTTCCTGATGGGAGGGACTGGTTGTGGGGAAACCTGGGCCTTATTCTGGTGAGCAAGGCCATTCTCAGTAAATCTTTAATTCAATTTTATGCTGATAGGTGGGGCTGTGTTCCCTTCCTGTAGTTTGGCCTGAGGCCAATCTATGGTAGGGGTAATGGTGACCTCCTTCAAAAGGCCTTGTGCCAGCATGCTCCCAGGACTGTTGTAGTCAGTGCCCCTGACCCCTCAACAGGCCACTGTCAACCCATGCGTCTGCTGGAGAGACACTCACAGGCAAGTCTGGCTCACTCTCTTGTGGTGTCACTGCTCCTTTCTCCTAGGTCCTGGTACTCACAAGGTTTTGTTTGTGTCCTCCAAGAGTTTTTGTTTCCCCAGTTCTGTGCAAGTTCTGTAATCAAATCCCACTGGCCTTCAAAGTCAAATTCCCTGGGGGTTCTCAGTTGCTTTGCTGGATCCCCAAGTTGGGAAATCTGCTGTGGGCCTAGAACTTTTTCAACAGTGCGAGAACTCCTTTGGTATAATTGTTCTGTAGTTTGTGGGTCGCCTACTCTGCAGCTCTCTGGTAGGGCTAATGGAGACCTTCTCCAGGAGGTGTGGCATAAGTCTCTAAGCTTAGTTTCTCTTACATAAAACTGAGCAATGCTACCTACCCTACAGATAATTGTGGTTATAACATATGACACATAGTGTTATTACACTACCATTTCACTTGAATTAATAATATATGTTGAGGACCAAATCACATCCCCTAAAATACAAAAGTATTCATTTCATAAAGCAGGTCCTCTATAAACTTTTTTTAGGGGGGAGGGGAACTTTTATGATCCCACAATAAGAGAAGATGCCATGGAAACAGCTTATTTTTTAAGTAGTGAAGAGTCACAAAAATAATTAGAAATATGTACTGTACATCTACCTAGTCTAGCATCCTACTAGATGGTCCAGCATGTAGAATTAACACTATTGAACACAAGCACTTTGCTGGGCTCAATAGACGCCTGATGAATGAATGTCGAACAACAAATTAATGAATTGGCTAACAAAGGCAGTGACTGAATTTTTAAGACACCTGAGTAAAACTTCTAAATTGCTGGAGGAAGTATTTCTTAGAGAAATCAATGCAAGGTAGTCACCAAGGTGAGAATCATATCAACCCATGTTACGAATCCAAGTCTGCCCCTTTTACTCTGTATCTGTGAGCAGCAGTTGGCACAATGCCTTAAACACACTAAGCCAGGTTAAGGATAATCCTCCTTCCACCCAACCCCAGACTCAACCTAGCTAAGGTCTTCTTTCACCTAAAGTTAATCTAGTAATTTGCTGGTGAATCTGAAATTATTTTAACTTTTATGACACATTACTAAAATACTCAAAATAATTCTTTCACAATTCTGTTATCAAGTCTCATTAATTCACATTCCTGTAGGCAACAGTTTGGATTACAGAATACTACTGATTGTTTTACACATTTACTATTACTATAACTGATGCACAATAAACAAAAGAACAGGGACATCCCTGGTGATCCAGCAGTTAATACTCCGCGCTTTCATTGAAGGGGTACAGGTTCCATCCCTGGTCAGGGAACTAAGATCCCACATGCTGTGCGGTGCAAACAAACAAAAAAATTATTTAACAAAGTAGTGTCCCATGAATATTTTCAAAAGGAAAACAATTGCTAGCATCTGACTAGCCATTTAGACTAAGAGTTGTCTTTACAGACAAATTTACCTTATTTACTTATCATAGCAACCTTTTGAAGTAAGGTTTATTATCATTGCATGTCATTTTAGAGTTGAGGCAATAAAGTTCAAAAAAGTTAAACAGATTGTCCAAGAATATATAACCAGGAAGTCACAGATCAGTTTCAAAACCCTGTGTTCTGTCATCTATCAGATCAAATCAGATGAGTCGCTCAGTCGTGTCCGACTCTTTGCGACCCCATGAATCGCAGCACACCAGGCCTCCCTGTCCATCACCAACTCCCAGAGTTCAGAGACTGACGTCCATCGAGTCAGTGATGCCATCCAGCCATCTCATCCTCTGTCGTCCCCTTCTCCTCCTGCCCCCAATCCCTCCCAGCATCAGAGTCTTTTCCAATGAGTCGACTCTTCGCATGAGGTGGCCAAAGTACTGGAGTTTCAGCTTTAGCATCATTCCTTCCAAAGAAATCCCAGGGCTGATCTCCTTCAAAATGGACTGGTTGGATCTCCTTGCAGTCCAAGGGACTCTCAAGAGTCTTCTCCAACACCACAGTTTAAAAGCATCGATTCTTCAGCACTCAGCCTTCTTCACAGTCCAACTCTCACATCCATACATGACCACAGGAAAAACCATAGCCTTGACTAGATGGACCTTTGTTGGCAAAGTAATGTCTCTGCTTTTGAATATGCTATCTAGGTTGGTCATAACTTTCCTTCCAAGGAGTAAGCGCCTTTTAATTTCATGGCTGCAATCACCATCTGCAGTGATTTTGGAGCCCCCATAAATAAAGTCTGACACTGTTTCCACTGTTCCCCCATCTATTTCCCATGAAGTGATGGGACCGAATGCCATGATCTTAATTTTCTGAACGTTGAGCTTTAAGCCAACTTTTTCACTCTCCACTTTTACTTTCATCAAGAGGCTTTTTAGTTCCTCTTCATTTTCTGCCGTAAGGGTGGGGTCATCTGCATATCTGAGGTTATTGATATTTCTCCCAGCAATCTTGATTCCAGCTTGTGCTTCATCCAGCCCAGCATTTCTCATGATGTACTCTGCATATAAGTTAAATAAACAGGGTAACAATATACAGCCTTGACGTACTCCTTTCCCTATTTGGAACCAGTCTGTTGTTCCATGTCCAGTTCTAACTGTTGCTTCCTGACCTGCATACAAATTTCTCAAGAGTCAGATTAGGTGGTCTGGTATTCCCATCTCTTTCAGAATTTCCCACAGTTGATTGTGATCCACACAGTCAAAGGCTTTGGCATAGTCAATAAAGCAGAAATGGATGTTTTTCTGGAACTCGTTTGCTTTTTCCATGATCCAGCGGATGTTGGCAATTTGATCTCTGGCTCCTCTGCCTTTTCTAAAACCAGCTTGAACATCAGGAAGTTCACGGTTCACGTATTGCTGAAGCCTGACTTGGAGAATTTTGAGCATTACTTTACTAGCATGTGAGATGAATCCAATTGTGCGATAGTTTGAGCATTCTTTGGCATTGCCTTTCTTTGGGATTGGAATGAAAACTGACCTTTTCCAGTCCTGTGGCCACTGCTGAGTTTTCCAAATTTTCTGGTATATTGAGTGCAGCACTTTCACAGCATCATCTTTCAGGATTTGGAATAGCTCCACTGGAATTCTATCACCTCCACTAGCTTTGTTCATAGTGATGCTTTCTAAGGCCCACTTGACTTCACATTCTAGGATGTCTGGCTCTAGGTCAGTGATCACAGCATCGTGATTATCTGGGTCATGAAGATCTTTTTGTACAGTTCTTCTGTGTATTCTTGCCATCTCCTTAATATCTTCTGCTTCTGTTAGGTCCATACCATTTCTGTCCTTTATCGAGCCCATCTTTGCATGAAATGTTCCTTTGATATCTCTGATTTTCTTGAAGAGATCTCTAGTCTTTCCCATTCTTTTGTTTTCCTCTATTTCTTTGCATTGATCACTGAGGAAGGCTTTCTTATCTCTTCTTGCTATTCTTTGGAACTCTGCATTCAGATGTTTATATCTTTCCTTTTCTCCTTTGCTTTTCAATTCTCTTCTTTTCATAGCTATTTGTCAGACCTCCCCAGACAGCCATTTTTCTTTTTTGCATTTCTTTTCCATGGGGATGGTCTTGATCCCTGTCTCCTGTACAATATCACGAACCTCATTCCATAGTTCATCAGGCACTCTATCTATCAGATCTAGGCCCTTAAATCTATTTCTCACTTCCACTGTATAATCATAAGGGATTTGATTTAGGTCATACCTGAATGGTCTAGTGGTTTTCCCTACTTTCTTCAATTTCAGTCTGAATTTGGCAATAAGGAGTTCATGATCTGAGCCACAGTCAGCTCCTGGTCTTGTTTTTGCTGACTGTATAGAGCTTCTCTATCTTTGGCTGCAAAGAATATAATCAATCTGATTTCGGTGTTGACCATCTGGTGATGTCCATGTATACCATTTAATAAAGCAATTAATTGAAGAGTGATTTGATGAAGTGCAAAGAGCACTAGATGAAGAGGAAGGAGATATCACAAATACACTGTGTGGTTGCAAGTATGTTATTCAACACTGCATACATCTGACAGGCAACTTAGCCAGCATGCACGCAGATCACCTGAACAAATGTCCTCACCCCAAAATAGGACCTCACCATAACCAATCTCAAAGTATTCTGGTGAAACTAAAATCAAAGTATGTAAAAGTAATTTGAAAATTTAAGACCACTATACTGGGAAAAATATATTAAAACATTATATCATTCTGATGATTAGGAATTTGACCTTTTAAATAGTATAGTCATTCCTCTTGAAGTTTTACTAAAAATCCTCATTTAGTTAGTAAAAACATTTTTCACAAATTACTCAAAAGATAAGCTCAACCTTTGTCTAGCTACAAATTTGTGACATTACACATACACTGGGAGAATAATTCATCATGAAGCTTATTTCAATATAAAACATATATAACTCTATCCCAGCATTTTAGTAACACTTACTTTGAAAAAAGAGTTTACTTTTAAGATCATTATGCAAATAACTTATAATTAACTTATCAACAGAAACTTCCTTCTCAAGTATATATTCAAATATATCCAAATCCTGCTTAATTGAAAATAGCCTATGTCAAATAGGCTTAATTCAGTGCAAAGTAGCTACTGCCTAAAATAGACCATATCTCAGAAAACTATATAATTATGTACCCTGGTGGATAAGATTAGAATTCAGATATCTTGAATAAAGAATGATCTTCTATTATCTAAATAGGTCATTCTCTTTAGCTAAGGGCAAAACTTCAGGAAAGGTGTACATGAAGTGATGAGAACAGACTTTCAAGCTAGCCAAATCAATCCTGAAGCCTAACAGGGTGACAGATGTCACAGTCAGATTGCCCTCATCATCTCAACTCAAATATCTTTTATATGGAAATGTCCTGATTTCCATATAATGTCCTATACATAGGATTAGGATAAAGAATATTGGACTAGAATAAGGAATGGTGGAATAGAAACTCTGAAAAGACCATTCCTTCATAAAAGCAATAATACAGGCAATAGTTGTCAAAGTCAACTTTTTCAGAAGTCTCAAAATTAATCAAAAGCTTACAACAAAGTGAGGGGCATTTATTCAATAAAATCTCTGGATCTCAGGAAAAACAGAAAGATTTGTGATGTTTCAACTTTCCCTATTCCCATTCTCCTCTCCTTAGCTCTGCAGTAAACTTAAAGACCAAAATCCCACAATTATAGTGGAAAAAACTAGCATCCTGAAGCTACTGGAAGGATGAGAACAGGGTTGGAATACATCAGAAGTACCACTTTCAGAGAAGTATAATTATTTAACTTGTCTAGTAATTAAAATACTCATTTATAGGGCTTTTCTTTATTTTACCTGGCTCAGAGTTTCCTCAGTAAAAATAGCCTTTTCCCCCAGAAAGCCTGTGGAAAACAGTAAGTGGCAATTGTTTAACATAACAGCTGCCTCAGGCAGCAGTAAGAGTTGGGGCAAAAAAAAAAAAAAAGATGATGACCAAAAAACTTTAAAGGAAAATCTGGGGAACGAGATGGCCATTAAGGCCTTTGAATTTTGTATAATCTAGAATCTAGCAGGCCATGCCTGGGGTTACATACATTCTCAGGAAACATCTCAGAAAGCCCTAAACTCTCATCTCTAGCTAACCTTAAGGGTCTACACAAGCAGAAATTGAAAACTAAGGCACAGCTGTGAACTGCCTGCACACTGAAGGCACATTCCAAAATGTACGTCAAATTCTTCAGCAAATGCTGGGAGACTTCCTGGCTCTGAGCATTTAAAAAAATTTCTGTCCAATAATTAGTTGACCAATGAGAAAATTGAGTAGACTTTTTAATGACCACAAACAACAAAAAATACAGACTTTACAGAATTAGCTCAGGAAAATTACTAAGCAAATAGCAACAACAACCAACAACAAAAACAAACATTGGAGGAGGAGAGGAATCTGATTTTGAGTGGTGCCACATTATACTACTTAAAATATTCCATTTTCAACAAAACATTATAAGATGTATGAAGAAAGTATGCCTCATACACAGAAAAATATTCAATAGAAACTGTCTCTGAGGAAGTCCAGACATCAACCTTACTAGACAAAGATTTTAAATCAGGTATTTTAAATATTTTTTTTAAGAACTAAAGGAAGTCATATATAAATAACTAAAAAAGTAAGAGAATGATATTTCACCAAATATCAATATAGAGATTAGTTTTAAAAAATAAAGTCTGGAGGTGGAAATTAAAATAATAGGAATAAAAACATTTCCCAGAAATATTCAACAGCAGATGTGAGCAAGCAGAAAAAAGAACCTTCAGACCAGTCAGTTGAAACTGTTCCTCTCATCTGAGGATTAGATAGAAAAAAAGAAGAAAATAAAGGAGTAAATCAAGCCTGTGAACATACATTTAGTGGAAATTTCAGAAAGAAAAGAAATGAGAAGAAAGAATAGTTAAAGAAATAATGGCTGAAAATGCCCAAAATTTGATGAAAACTAAACTACACATTCAAAAAGTTCAACAAACTCCCAGCAAGATAAAAAAGCAAAGAGATTCATTCCTATAAACACCATAATCAAACATGCAAAAGACAAAGAGAAAATCTTAAAAGCAACAAGAGAGAAAAGATTCAAAGGATCTTCAATGAGATGAACAGCTGATTTCTCATCAGAAAATTATAGAGGTCAAAAGGCAGTAAGATGGCATGCTCAAAGTGGTGAAATAAAGACCGTGAACTAAGAATTCTCCTTCAAAATTAAGGAGAAATTAAGAGATTCCAAGACATACAAAAACCAAAAGAACCCCTCACTAGCAAATTTACCCTACAAGAAATACTAACTGAAGTCTTTCAGGCTGAAATGAAAAGACACCAGACAGCAATGCAAATCCACACAAAGGAGGAATACTGGTAGTCCAGTAAAGAGTCCGCATTTTTATTGCAGAGGGCACAGGTAGGATCCCTGGTCAGGGAACTAAGATCCCACAAGCCACACAGTGCAGCCTAAATAAATACATAAATAAATAGTCAATCCATTAAAAAAAAATCCACACAAAGCAATAAAGAACGTTGGTAAAAGTAACTACAGTTGACCCTCCGTATTCACTGCTTCTATACCCATGATTCACCAAACCATGGATCAAAAATATTCAAAGAAAATTCCATAAAGCTGCCAAAAGCAAAACTTGAATTTGTCACATACCAGCAACTATTTACATAGCAATCACATTGCATTAGGTATTATAAGTAATCAAGAGACGATTTAAAGTATACGGGAGGATGTGTATATTCTACAAGCAAATATCGTGCCATTTTATATGAGGGACTTGATTCACATATGTATTGGAACCAATTCCCCATAGATATCAAGGGACAAATGTACATAAATAAATGTAAAAGAAAATATAATGTATTTGTGTTTGTCTGTAACTTTTTTTCTCCTAACTGATTTAAAAGAAAACTACAAAAGCAATAATTATATCTGTGTTGATAGGCACATGATGTATAAAGATAAATTGTGTAATAATAACAACACAAAGGAGAGGGACGGAATGGAGCTCTATGAAGCAAAAATTTTGTATACTATTGGAATTAAGCTCGTGTTGACCTAAACTAGATTGTTCTAAATTAAGAGATCAATTATAATCCCATAGCAATCACTAAGAAAATAACTTTAAAATACTCAAATAAATGACACAGTAATTAAAATAATACTTTAGAAAACACATTTTTAACAAAAAAGAACAAGGCAATAATAAAGAAATATAAAAACAAAAAATATATAATATATACATAAGATAGTAAAACAACAGCCATAAATTCTATCAGTAATTACATGGAAATGGACTAACACTCCAATCAAAAGGAAGATACAGTTGAATAGGCTTTTTAACAATTGAACCAACAATATGCTATTTACAAAACATACATTTTATATTAAAAGACACAAATAGGTTGAAATTTAAGGATGGAAATAGTTATACCAGGCTCCTGCTGCTGCTGCTAAGTCACTTCAGTCATGTCTGACTCTGTGTGACCCCACAGACGGCAGCCCACCAGGCTCCCCCGTCCCTGGGATTCTCCAGGCAAGAACACTGGAATGGGTTGCCATTTCCTTTTCCAATGCATGAAAGTGAAAAGTGAAAGTAAAGTCGCTAACAGGTACCAAAAGAGTTGAAGTGCCTACACTAAAATCAAACAAAATAGAATTTAAGACAAAATTGTTACTAGAGAAAACAGAGAACATTATATAATGATCAAAAGGTCAATCCATCAAAAAGATATAATGAGTACAAATACACCCAACAACAGTCTTAAAATATATAAAGCAAAATTCAACACACTTGAAGGGAGAAACAGACAATTTATCTGAAAATGAGAGGCTTCAAACTCTCATTTTCAATAATAGAAGAACAAGACAGAGGAACAAGAAGGAAATAATATTTGAATGGCATTATAAACCAATACACCTAGAAAACATCAAGAGAACACTCAACAGCAGGAAAAAAAATACATTCTTCTCAAATACACATGGAACATTCTTCAGGGTAGACCATATGTTAGGTCATAAAATAAGTCTGAATAAATGTAAAGGGACAAAAATGACACAAAGTATGTTCTCTAATCACAGTGGGATGAAGTTGGGAAGACAGAGAGGGTAAATAAATGTATTTGTCAACCCCAATATATTATGTCTCTATATCTCATATTCTAAACTCAAGTTGCATTGAGTCCTACAGCATCTTCTTTTCTCTTTTGATTATTTTACTACAAATATGAACACTATTGCTGTGGGCAAGAATTCACCCTCTTCCTTTGGAGCTTCAGTAATGTCCAGGACCAGCCAAAGCCTCAGGATAGCAGCACATAAAAGTGGGTCTCTGGTGGAGACCTAATAACCATGCAAACCTGAGGGCTCTCAAGTACAACAATGTTCAGGAGTTTCAGCATTGAAACTAGGACACAAAAACAAATAATAAACCCTGAGGTTAGCAAGGAATTTCTAGTAACTAAGCCAAGAAGTGTACTTAAGAGCTTTCAGGCAATGAATTTTTTCTCTTTAGCCATCACTATGCAAAAGTAGACAAGGAAGTAGAATACCATGGCACTGAATATTTTCTCTATTCCTGCAAAATTATCAATTCTCTGCAAAGTTATCTGTCAATTATCTGCAAACTTTAAAAAATCTGTTCTTAGGACTACTGTTTACAGTATATAAAAAACTGGGGTAAAGATGGGCTATCTTTAAAAGCAGGAGTTAAAATGAGCTGTAAGAAATCAGGTTCATTTGGGATAAATTCATGAATATTCATATGGCAATTTCTAAGCAGTATTTAATACAAATAAGCTTGTAAAATAAGCCAGGTCTGTAACAGAAAAAGAGGCCTCATTTAACTTTCTGGATATATATTTGTGGCAGATAGACTGGGGATATCATTTGCACTCCTCCATGAAGCTTCACTACAAACAAAGCTAGTGGAGGTGATGGAATTCCAGTTGAAGTATTTCAAATCCTGAAAGATGATGCTATGAAAGTGCTGCACTCAATATGCCAGCAAATTTGGAGAACTCAGCAGTGGCCACAGGACTGGAAAAGGTCAGTTTTCATTCCAATCCCAAAGAAAGGCAATGCCAAAAAATGCTCAAACTACCACACAACTGCACTCATCTCACATGCTAGTAAAGTAATGCTCAAAATTCTCCAAGCCAGGCTTCAGCAATACATGAACCGTGAACTTCTAGATGTTCAAGCTGGTTTTAGAAAAGGCAGAGGAACCAGAGATCAAATTTCCAACATCTGCTGGATCATGGAAAAAGCAAGCGAGTTCCAGAAAAACATCCATTTCTGCTTTATTGACTATGCCAAAGCCTTTGACTGTGTGGATCACAATAAACTGGGAAATTCTGAAAGAGATGGGAATACCAGACCACCTGACCTGCCTCTTCAGAAGCCTGTATGCAGGTCAGGAAGCAACAGTTAGAACTGGACATGGAACAACAGACTGGTTCCAAATAGGAAAAGGAGTACATCAAGGCTGTATATTGTCACCCTGTTTATTTAACTTATATGCAGAGTACATCATGAGAAATGCTGGGCTGGATGAAGCACAAGCTGGAATCAAGATTGCTGGGAGAAATATCAATAACCTCAGGTACGCAGATGACACCACCCTTATGGTAGAAAGTGTAGAGGAACTAAAGAGCCTCTTGATGAAAGTGAAAGAGGAGAGTGAAAAAGTTGGCTTAAAGCTCAACATTCAGAAAACGAAGATCATGGCATCTGGTCCCATCACTTCATGGCAAATAGATGGGGAAACAATGGGAACAGTGGCTGACTTTATTCTGGGGGCTCCAAAATCACTGAAGATGGTGACTGCAGCCATGAAATTAAAAGACGCCTACTCCTTGGAAGGAAAGTTATGGCCAACCTAGATAGCATATTCAAAAGCAGAGACATTACTTCGTCAACAAAGGTTCATCTAGTCAAGGCTATGGTTTTTCCAGTGGTCATGTATGGATGTGAGAGTTGGCATATAAAGAAAGCTGAGTGCCAAAGAATTGATGCTTTTGAACTGTGGTGTTGGAGAAGACTCTTGAGAGTCCCTTGGACTGCAAGGAGATCCAACCAGTCCATCCTAAAGGAGATCAGTCCTGGGTGTTCATTAGAAGGACTGATGCTAAAGCTGAAACTCCAATACTTTGGCCATCTTATGAGAAGAGTTGACTCACTGGAAAAGACCCTGATGCTGGGAGGGATTGGGGGCAAGAGGAGAAGGGGACGACAGAGGATGAGATGGTTGGATGGCATCACCAACTCAATGGACATGTGTTTGGGTGGACTCTGGGAGTTGGTGATGTACCAGGAGGCCTGGCGTGCTGTGGTTCATGGGGTCGCAAAGAGTCAGACACCACTGAGCAACTGAACTGATGAAGTTTCAGCTGAAGTAAGTGTTGACTTCTCAAGGATATGACTGTGCTGCACTCTCTAGACTCCACGGATGGAAGTGCTATCTCTGTTCCATCAGATAGCCTGATCTTGTCTCTTCGGGACAAGAATGCTTATGAGACAGGTGTTTTAGTATCATTTTTATAACTAGATTCCAGCCCCAATCCATATTCTGGCTCTCCCAAGCCACTAATGCTGAAAGAGGAGTCCCAGTGATGTTCCCCATAGCCACCTGGAACTTCCACCCGCTTTGTTTCAAGCTCCAGTCTCAGGTATATAGGTTTAGACTATATTCCCCAGTTATTTTTCTTTTAGCATCTTAAATACAAAAGAGCTAACAACATTAATAATGGCTAATGTAAAGACTCTGGGAGTTGATGATAGACAGGGAGGCCTGGCATGCTGCGATTCATGGGGTCGCAGAGTCGGACACGACTGAGAGACTGAACTGAACTGAACTGAAAAGGGATCAATGGTAAAGAATTCTACTGCAAAGTAGGAGATGTGAATTGAATCCCTGGGTCAGGAAGATCCCCTAGAGAAGGAAATGGCAACCCACTCCAGTATTCTTGCCTGAAGAATCCCATGGACAGATGAGCCTGGCAGGCTATAGTACATGGGGTTGCAAAAGAGTTGGACACAACTTAGCAACTAAATAACAACAATTTAACTGATAATGAAATCAAGTCATGAGATTTTGTATTATCTTGAAACATACCCAAACTCTTGACATTTGAAACTAATTCCCTTTCATCTAATGAGCCACACACTCACCTTGAGGATCAACTTCTTTCGCTAGCTTCAACGCATCTGAGTTTGCAAGATCAGTGTTGGCTGGGGTAACAGCCAGAATCAGACAGTTCTCCCGTGTGATGAACTGCATAATCATTTCTCTGATCTGGTACTCAATATCTGGAGGCTGATCTCCCACGGGCACTTTAGTAATTCCGGGCAGGTCAATCAGGGTTAAATTTAACACTGTGGAAAGGGAAAAAAATGTCTTACATGTAACCGTCAATGCTGAAAGATATCAACAAGGCAGAATCATGTGTTATTTTCCTAGAAATGAAACAAGCTGAGCGTTATATAATGTGTATCTGAAGGGTTCCAACTCATGTGCATAGAATAAAACAGGATAGAATTCAAACTGGCCTTGCAAATTTTCTCTATTTTTATGATATGATTGTGCTAGGTCAAATGATCATTTTAACATAATTTAAGAAGCGCTGGTTTGCATACCTAATAGCTTTCTCAGAGAATTGCCATGTTTGTAACTAGGGGCCTATAATTCAAACACGGAACAATAAGAGAATATATTGTCTATCTTGTACTTCCCTTAAAATGGTGTAAAAATGCTCAGAGTAAGGTTTGTCCTTCCTTTTAAAAGCATTATGCATTATTAACAAAGTGTTAGCCACTTAGCCTGGGCTTCCCAGGTGGCTGAGTGGTAAGGAACATGCCTGCCAATGCAGGAGACATGGGTTCAAACCCTGGGTGGGGAAGATTCCCTGGAGAAGGACATGGCAACTCACTCCAGTATTCTTGTCTAAAAATCCCATGGACAGAGGAGTCTGGTGGGCTACAGTCTATGGGGTCATAAAGGGTCAGACTCAACTTAGCGACTAAACAACAGCAACAAGTCGCTTAGCTTATTGGAAAGCAGTTAGTCATGAAGTTAGTGTGCAGCCTCTACAGCCAGACTCATGGAGCACCATTCTGGTGCTACTTACCAGGAAACTACTAAGTCAGTGACTCCAGCCCTGACCTGGCTATTGTTCTCTCTATACACAAAAGCTCCAAGTCCTCTTGCTGCTGCTGCTGCTGCTAAGTCGCTTCAGTCGTGTCCAACTACGTGCAACCCCGTAGACGGCAGCCCACCAGGCTCCCCCGTCCCTGGGATTCTCCAGGCAAGAACACTGGAGTGGGTTGCCATTTCCTTCTCCCCAAATCCTCTTGGGAAGTTGTAATTGAGCATTTCATGGTCCAATTTAAAAGCAACAGAACTGGGGAGAAGATTAGAGATGAAAATCTGTCCCACCAAAATCTTAGTCATTCTGGAGGCTGTTTATTCTGTATTACCCACCAAGAATTGGTTATCTAATTTATAAGTTTTTCTTGACAGTCTGGGGAGAAAAAATCACAGTTGATTCCTCAGGAAGAGAATAAATAAGAATATATAGGACTGAAAGAATATTCATTAAAGAAAACTCAACCATAGTACCAAGCACCTCTAAGATTTTTGCAAAAGCTGAAGATACTAAAAATATAAGTTTTCATGCATTCTTCTTTAGAATTCTAAAAGTTTAAAATATACATAAACAAAACTTTGTAAAATAATGTACTCAATTCTCTTTTACAAATTATCTCCTCCTGACTCCCATAAATAATTCTATGAGCTGTTTGGATTATATCATTTACTGAAGTACCTAAGCACAATCTTACACACCAAGATTTTTTGAGAGAAAAAAAACAATTATGTAAAGTTTAAAAATAAAATAAAATAAAATAAAAAATTCATTTTACATAAATAATGTATGTTAATTAACATACATAGTAAAAATTTTTGAGGACAAGAATTTGGAATTTTGTTATTTTACTTACCATGTGGGGAATAGACTCGTAAATTAATAGGTATGGAGGAAATGCCTTTATTCATTCCAGTTACTCGATCTGTTTCAGCTTCAATCTCATGGCGAACTTCATCAAAATCTGTAAATTTTTTTCCTTTGCAGTGTAGAAATTCAGCATATTCTATAAAAGACAAATTAATACAACCTAAAATTCAGGTACTCTTGCAGTAATTATAAGGAAACGATGCTTCTTTAATTACAAGTCAAAGTATCCAATATTGCCTCTTCAGCCATCATAATGAGAGAACATGGAGGTAACTAAAAAGCACAGTTAACACTTGAGAAATGTTAAACACAGTACAAATGCTAATGGTGCAGAATTGCTAATTTTCAGATTAGCAATTAACTATTAAAAGCAGTCTTTAAACTGCAAAGCCTATTAAATAAAGAGAATTTTGGCCCTCCAAATGATATAACAAATAACAGCAACCAATTCTCAAAGAAGTTAGAGCTGGGATATACAAAAAGCCTACTTACTAATCCTATTAGCATGTCCTTTCTGAATATCACCACTTTAACATGATGGATGCTAAACCTGGAATGTTAGGTCCATGAATCAAGTAATAGTAAAGAGGAGGTGGCAAGAGTGAACACTGACATCTTAGAAATCAGTGAACTAAAATGGATGGAAATCAGCGAATTTAATTCAGATTACCATTATATCTGGGCTTCCCTGGTGGCTCAGACAGTAAAGCGTCTGCCTGCAGTGCGGGAGACCTGGGTTCGATCCCTGGGTTGGGAAGATCCCCTGGAGAAGGAAATGGCAACCCACTCCAGTACTCTTGCCTGGAAAATTCCATGGACAGAGGAGCTTGGTGGACTATAGTCCATGGGGTCACAAAGAGTTGGACACAACTGAGTGACTTCACTTGTACTTTCACCATTATATCTACTACTGTGGGAAAGAATCTCTTAGGAGAAATGGAGCAGCCCTTATAGTCAACAAAAGAGTCTGAAATGCAGTACTTGAGTGCAGTCTCAAAAACAACAGAATGATCTTGGTTTGTTTCCAAGGCAAACCATTCAGCATCACAGTAATCCAAGTCTATGCCCCAACCGCTAATGCCAAAGAAGCTGAAGTCGATTTTATGAAGATCTCCTACAAGACCTTCTAGAACTAGCACCAAAAAAAAAAAAAAAAAAAAAAGATGTCCTTTTCATCACAAGGGATTGGAATGCAAAAGTAGGAAGTCAAGATATACCTGGAGTAAAAAGGCAAGTTTGGCTTTGGAATATAAAATTAAGCAGGGCAAAGGCTAATAGAATTTTGTCAAGAAAACACACTGGTCCTAGCAAACACCCTCTCCAACAACACAGGAGACAACTCTTAACATGGACATCACCAGATGGTCAATACCGAAATCAGATGGATTATGTTCTTTGCAGCCAAAGACGAAGAAGCTCTATACAGTCAGCAAAAACAAGACCTGGAGCTGACTGTGACTCCAATCATGCACTCCTTATTGCAAAGTTCAGGCTTAATTTTAAGAAAATGGTGAAAACTACTAGGCCATTCAGGTATGACCTAAATCAAATCCCTTATGATTATACAGTGGACGGGACAAATAGATTCAAGGGATTAGATCTGGTAGACAGAATGCCTGAAGAACTATGGACTAAGATTCATAACATTGTAAAGGAGGTGGTGACCAAAACCATCCCCAAGAAAAAGAAATGCAAGGAGGCAAAATGATTGTCTGAGGAGGCCTTAGAAATGGCTGAGAAGAGAAGTGAAAGACAAGAGAGAATGAGAAAGATATACCCAAATGAATGCAGAGTCCCCGAGAATAGCAAGGAGAGATAAGGAAGCCTTCCTAAGTGAACAATGTTAAAAAAGAAAAGAAAAGAAAACAATAGAATGGGAAAAACTAGAGATCTCTTCAAGAAAGTTGGGAGCTATCAAGGGAATATTTCATGTAAGGATAGGGATGATAAAGGACAGAAACAGTAAGGACCTAACAGAAGCAGAAGAGACTAAGAAGAGGTGGCAAGAAGTTCTTCTATATAGAACTATACAGAAGAATATACAAGAAGGGTCTTAATTACCTGGAAAACCATGCTGGTGTGGTCACTCACCTAGAGCCAGACATCTTGGAGTATGAAGTCAAGTGGACCTTAGGAAACATTACTACAAACAAAGCTAGTAGAGGTGATGGAATTCCAGCTGAGCTATTTCAAATCCTAAAAGATGATGCTGTGAAAGTGCTGCATTCAATATGTTAGCAAATTTGGAAAACTCAGCAGTGGCCACAGGAGTGGAAAAGGTCAGTTTTCATTCCATTCCCAAAGAAGGGCAATGCCAAAGAATGTTCAAACCACTGTACAATTGCACTCATTTCACATGCTAGCAAAGTAACGCTCAAAATCCTTCAACCTAGGCTTCAGCAGCATGTGAAGCGAAAACTTTCAGATGTACAAGCTGGATTTAGAAAAGGCAGAGGAACCAGAGATCAAATTGGCAACATTTGCTGGATCACAGAGAAAGCAAGGAAAATTTCAGAAAAACATATACTCTGCTTCATTGACTATGCTAAAGCCTTTGTGTAAATCACAACTGGAAAATTTCTTAAAGACATGGGAATACCAGATCCCCTTACCTGTGTCCTGAGAAATCTGTATGCAGGTCAAGAAGCAACAGTTAGAACTTCACGAGAAACAATTGAATGGTTCAAAATTGGGAATGGAGTACATCAAGGCTGTGTATTGTCACCCTGCTTATTTAACTTCTATGCAGAGTACATCATGTGAAATGCCGGCTAGATGACTCACAAACTGTAATCAAGATTGCTGGAAGAAATATCAACAACCTAAGACATGCAGATGATACCACTCCAATGACAGAAGAAGAGAAACTAAAGAGCCTCTTGGTAAGGGTGAAAGAAGAGAGTGAAAAAGCTGGATTAAAACTCAACATTCAAAAAATGAAGATCATGGCATCCGGTTCCATTATGTCATGGCGAATAGAAGGGAGAAAAATGGAAACAGTGACATATTTTATATTCTTGGGCTCCAAAATCACTGCAGATGGTGGGGCATGAAATTAAAAGATGCCTGCTCTTTGGAAGAAAAGCTATGACAAACCTAGAGATTAGGATATTAAAAAGCAGAGACATCATTTTTCCAACAAAGATTCTTATAGTCCAAGCTATGCTTTTTCCAGAAGTCATGTACAGATGTGAGACTTGAACCATAAAGAAGGCTGAGCGCCAAAGAATCAATCCTTTTGAATTGTGGTGCTGGAAAAGACTCTTGAGAGTCCTTTGGACTGCAAGCAGATCAAACCAGTCAATTCTAAAGGAAATCAACCCTGAATATTCACTGGAAGGACAGATGCTTATGCTAAAGCTCCAATACTTTGGCCACCTGATGCAAAGAGCTGACTCACTGGGAAAGACTGAGGACAAAACAAAAAGGTAGTGACCAAGGATGAGATGGTTGGATGGCATCACCAACTCAATGATGTGAGTTAGAGCAAACTCAAGGAGATAGTGAAGAACAGGGAATCCTGGCGTGCTGCAGTCCATGGGGTCACAAAGAGTCAGAAGTGACCTAGTGAACGAGCAACAACATATGCTAAATTATGTAAATACAGCTTCAGAAAGCAAGAAGATTTAGAAACGATGTTTGTTTTACCCTTTAAAAGGAAATAATATATGAAATATTTTAGCTTTAAAATATACTATTCAAAATACCACATCCATTTCTGCAATTAAAAGATATTTTTCTCAAGAAAAAAGACAATATTACAAAGAAACTATTTATCTGCAATCTAAAAAAAAATAAATCACTATATGTAGGCAGAAGGAAAAACTCTAAAATAACTATATAAGAGAAAATTGGTTATTTTTTAAAATTTCAGTAGCATCTTAAAACTATTGTACTATCCCTTTCTCTATCTGCTTCCAAAGATATAGAGTAAATGATAAGCAACACAACTCAAAAGAAAAGGGAACTGATACTAGTAGACCTAAAAATGTTATAATTTTACAAGGTAACAAGTCTTAACAAATAGTTTAATTTCTCTAACAGCCAGCTGAAAAAAATGCTCCACCAAATGTAGACTAAGGCTAAAGTATCTTGGGCCCAGATATCTTGGGCTCAGCTGAGACAGTTATTGGTAGTCTTTCTACCATTACCACCATAAATATTTAACTTTCACCCACTACATTGCAAGGCCAATAGGGAGACAACTACAAGATGTGGTTTATGCCTCAACAGTGAAAGTATACACAACAATTAAGCTTCAGCAGGCTTCAGAGGTCTGGCCTGAAGAGATCACCACATCATTTGGCATCTTCTTTTACATGTTTACCCTCATAAGTGCTGTTTTTATAAGATTATAAATTCTTAGAAGTAGAAACTTTATTTTGGAGAAGGAAATGGCAACCCACTCCAGTGTTCTTGCCTGGAGAATCCCAGGGACGGTGGAGCCTGGTGGGCTGCCATCTATGGGGTCACACAGGGTCGGACACGACTGAAGCAACTTAGCAGCAACAGCAGTTAGCAGTAGCAGCAGAGACTTGATTTACTCATTCAGCGGCTAGGCCAGTACCAATGTAAAAGTTTAAGGATGAGTAGAAGATAAAACAATAAGAAAAGTAAAGAGGAACAATAAATGCCAGATTCTGAAAAACAAAGCTTAATAAGCAAAAGTGAGTCATAAATAATTTAGAAGAAACAGAACGGTACTTTCTCATAGCAAGGAGACAGAACTATTCAGTTCAACATAGCCTGTGGAAAATTCAAATTTGAGAACTTCTGCCTATCATAATTATTATGTTAATATAATTTTTTTCTAAAAGAAGCTTCTGGATCAAGGGCTACATTTTCAATTTCATTGCTAATCAATAATTCAAGTAACAGAAATGTGTTCCCGGCTGAGCCACGAGGGACGCTCAACACACTTGTGGCCACTAGATGGCGCCTATTTGCTTTCTCTTTAGGAAACTAAGACCCTTTCAGAAAGTTGTAAAATTAATGCAATTTTCAAATTAGATTTAAATTTACTCCTGGACTTCTGAAAATGCTTTTATCTTGGAATTCAGATACAGGAACTCCAACCTCTGTCTCTGGTTAGGTATGCTGCTGCTAAGTCACTTCAGTCGTGTCCGACTCTGTGCGACCCCATAGATGGCAGCCCACCAGGCTCCCCCGTCCCTGGGATTCTCCAGGCAGGAACACTGGAGTGGGTTGCCATTTCCTTCTCCAATGCATGAAAGTGAAAAGTGAAAGGGAAGTCGCTCAGTCGTGTCCGACTCTTAGCGACCCCCTGGACTGCAGCCTACCAGGCTCTTCCGTCCATGGGATTTTCCAGGCAAGAGTACTGGAGTGGGGTGCCATCACCTTCTCCGCTTGTTAGGTATAGGGTCCCACAAAGAGATTTAGGAATGTCAATATTTGTTTATTTATTTAACCAATATTTATTGAACTCCTACACCTTCTCAGGCACTATTTTAGAAAGCTGGCATATAGTAAACTGAAAAAAAAAGTCTCTAGCCTCATGAAGCTTAAATTCTAGTGAAATAAAACAGTAAACAATGTGTGTGTGCCAGATAAGTGCTATGGAGAAAACTGAATAAGGGGAATGTTAAACACTGGAGGAGGTTGCTTTGTTATGTGCAATCAAGGAATACTTCTCTGATATGATAAAGTGACATTTGAGCAAAGACTCAAGAAGCCATGCTTTACATAACAGGATCCCAGTAGACTGACTGATGCAGACTACACTTGGCATATCGGAGGAAAAGCAAGGAGGCCAACGTGCCTGGAGCACAAAGCATGGGGGAGAGGCAGCAGATGAGGTCAGAGCTATTGTACAGACCCAGACGATGTAGGACCTGTGGGCCATTTTAAGGACTTTGATTTTACTCTAAATGAATGTGAAAGCACTTGAAGCGTTTTGGATAGAAGGGAAACATGATGTGACCTAGGTTTTAAATAAAGAACTGTACTGCTGAGTTGAGAACAGACAATGAGGCATAAGAGAAGTAGCTGGCTATTAGAATAATAAAGGTGGGATTATTATCTCACCTGGGGGTGAGACCTGGGTGGGAGCAGTGGGAATGCTGAGAAGTGGTTATATTCTAATGAATTTTGAAGGAAAAACCAAAAGGATTTGCAGATGGATTAAATGAGGGGTATGAGAGAAAGAAAGAAGTTAAGAATAACTTTAAGGAGGTTGACCTCAGCAATTGGAAGAATTTTGAAATAGAAAGACTGAAAGAAAGGAAGATGTATGGAAGATGGGGTTAGGAATCAAGAATTCAGTTTGGCAACTCAATCAAAAAATGGGAAGATTTTCACAGACATTTCTCCAATGAAGATATTAAGATGGTCAAAAAGCACATGAAAACATGCTCAACATCACTAATTATCAGAGAAATGCAAATCAAAACTACAATGAGGTGTCTCCTCACACCAGTCAGAATCAGTCAGTTCAGTCGCTCAGTCATGTCCAACTCTTTGCGACCCCATGGACTGCAGCACACCACTTTCCTGTCCATCACCAGTCAGAATGGTCATCATCAAAAATCTACAAACAATAAAAAGATGGACAGGGTGTGGAGAAAAAGAACCCTTCTACACTGTTGGTGGGATTGTAAATTGGTGTAGCCACTATGGAGAAGAACAGTATGGAGATGCCTTAAAAAAAAACCTAAAAATAGTTGCCATATGATCCAGAAATCCTACTCCTGGGACATATATCCAGAAAAAAAGAAAAAAAACAAAACATAATTTGAAAAGATACATGTCCCTAATGTTCATAGCAGCACTGTTTACAATAACTGAGACATGAAAGTAACGTAAATGCCCATCAACAGAGGAATGGATAAAAAAATGTGGTACATATATACAATGGAATATTACTCAGCCATAAAAAGAAAGAAATAATGCCATTTGCAGCAACATAGATAGACCTAGAGATTATTATACTAAGTGAAGTAAGTCAGAGAAAAACAAATATCATATATTGCTCATATGTGGAATCTAACTTTTAAAAAGATACAAATGAACTTATCTATGAAACAAAAACAGACCCATAGATATTGAAAACAAACTTAGGATTACCAAAGGGGAAATATGGGAGTTGGGGGGCTAAGGAATAAGTCAGAAACTTGGGATGAACATACACATACCACTATATATTACTATATATAAGATATATAATCAATAAAAATCTACTATATAGCACAGGGAACTCTACTCAGCATTCTGTGATAACCTATATCAGAAAAGAATCTTAAAAAAGAATGAATATATGTATATGTTTAACCAGATCACTTTGCTGAACACCTGAAACTAACACAATATTGTTAATCAACTATAATCTAATAAAATAAAATTTAAAACTTCAGTTGGGGACCTACTAAGCTTGTGATGCCTGCTAAACATCACCCATGTGGACAAACAGAACCACCACCAATGGTTGGGAACCATGCAGCTGAAAGACACACAATTTTCATTGTCTCATCTGATAAGCGTGTATCTATCCTGAAATTTTTCCAGAAGATGGCAGTCAAGGGCTTGAGGAAATGGTGGCTTCTTTTATTCAGCACAAAAATGCCCTGGGGCTGGATATGTGAATCTTTTATCTAAGGAGAAGTCTAAGCTAGATAAGTCCAAGATAGATATAGATATATGTATTTGGAATTAAAAGTTAGGCAAGTGCATAAGATCGCTAGGTCACTAAATGAGAGACAGACAAGGAACAGATCAGAGCAGTGGACCCTGTATGTTGCAATATTTAGAGATCAGGAAATGGAGAATAAGCACGAGTGGTCAACATGATGTGGGATTAAAAAAAAAAAAAAGGAAAACCCTGAGAGAGAGGTGACCCAAAGCCACAAAAAGAAAGTATTTCATGAAAAGAGACCTTTCACTCCATCAAATACTGTCAACATGTCAGGTAAGATGAGAACCAAGAACAAATCATAAAATCAGGCAATTTGAGGGTCCTTCAGGATGTTGAAAAGGACTGTTGGAATGGAGTGGGTTGGGTGATAATCTGATTGGAATAGATTTTAGAATGACTTGGAGGAGAGGAAGTAGAGACTGGTTGTGGACAAATTGTTTAAGAAGTTGTGTTGTAAAGGAGAGGAAAAAAGTCAAAGGGCATCTGGAGAGGGTTATGAAGGGAAAGTTTTATAAAAGTGGGTAAACTAATAGCATGTTCCTAGGCTGATGCTCGGAGAAGGCAATGGCACCCCACTCCAGTACTTTTTCCTGGAAAATCCCATGGGTGGAGGAGCCTGGTAGGCTGCAGTCCATGGGGTCACTAAGAGTAGGACACGACTGAGCAACTTCACTTTCACTTTTCACTTTCATGCATTGGAGAAGGAAATGGCAACCTACTCCAGTGTTCTTGCCTGGAGAATCCCAGGGACGGGGGAGCCTGGTGGGCTGCCGTCTATGGGGTCGCACAGAGTCGGACACGACTGAAGCGACAGCAGCAGCAGCAGCAGCAGGCTGATGCTATTAATCCAGCCTTGAGGGAAAGCTGATGATGCAGAAGAAGGGACAAGTGCTAAAGCTATGTCTTAAGGAAGAGGGGATAGGAAGCACTAGAAAGGAACATGCTAGTTCATCCCATAGGAATCAAAAGGAAACAGAATAATGAGTATTGGTGGATGATACAAACAGGTAGAATTGATGGTGGTGGGAGTATGTGAAATTCAACAGGTGAGAGTGGGGATTTATCATTTTGTTGAGTCATTTTACACCTTTAAAAACCATTTCTGTATGTATTCTCACTGGTTAAACCCTACAAATACTATTATTTTTACCACAGTATACCACACACATACACAGTGATCCTAACTGACCTAATAGTAACCCTAGCAGGAATGTCAACTTGGGTCTCAACTACGTCCATCACTGGGATTCAGGCATGTCCAGCATATCAGAAAGACAAAAGGGGCAGAAACCACAAAATTCCTATTCCTATGGGTCTTAAAGAGCTTCCTGGGAAATAATTCAACCAATAGGATGGACAACTCAGGGAAAACCTAACCTAAATTGTCAGATGGGAGCTACCTGTAGTCCATCCTCTACCCAGGTCCAGAGACTCACAGGTCTATGTCCCCCTCATCTCTAATAGTACAGTGATAATTGTCAGACCACATATCCTACTTTCTTATTAGTAAAACACAGCAATCATAACTACAATTCACAATTCACAGCTATAGCATTATACTGTCATAAGCTGGGTCTTAACAGCAACAAGGTAAGCCAGTCTTATCATGGAATCCCAGCCCTCTAGCAAGCAGACTATAAATAGGTGGTCAGCAGAGGTGGCTTGTATGTTTTTGAACAATTGCCCGTAATTGCTATTGAAGAGGATCATCATTCAGCTTATCATCATACAAGTCCTAAATAAATCTTGATAAGCAATGCAGAATTTAAAGGTCACAGTTTTACTTCCCTGCTGTCTAAAGCACAATTATAAATGAAAATCTTGGAAAGGATTTTCACAAGAGCAATGAATCATTTACTATATTCACCTCTAAAGAAGAATGTTCACATGAGATGAAGGAAATTCTAACACCCAAGCCAAACTCTACAGAACAGTCTACACTAGCCAATCAACAGCTAGACTTTTAAAGAACTGGTAAATATGTATCTTCTGAGACTTTCATACTATCAAAAGTTAATATGTCTAAAGTTCTAACAAATCTCATCTTATGGTCCTGAGATAAATTGTCTCATAGAAAGGTAATTTCCAATGGCACAAGCTCTCTTGGCATGTTCTCAGCGTTGCTTTCATTCTAAATGCTTAGTAATCGGGCACACGGAATGATCTCTTTCTCAAACAATTCCAGGCTTCAGCCCAAATTCAGCCTGAATGGACAGTGATTAAATTTCTTGCTCCTATAAAGGATGAAGGTTATGTGCATACAGCCTATGTCCTAATCATGAATCCATGAAATTCTATTGTGTGTCAGTATAACCTATCTTCCTGAAATTCACAGTATGTTTTCAGTTTCAAAGAATAAGATTCTAGTTTTTAAAATCTTTCCTGTTTTCCCAGTGTTAAAAATAGCCTACATTTGAAGCAAAGGGAAAGATACCTTTTATATCAAAGAGTGATTTGGGAGGAAAAAGAGGATATTTTTTAAAAAAAATCAGAGCTATCACTCTATTTTTATTTCCCTATAAAACATTTTAGTACTGTCATTTCTGCTGACCATGAAAAACAAATTATGCTAGGATAAACAGCTGACAAATTGTTTGGGGGAAGGATGACATGGTTTGTGCCTGGGCAGCATTCCAATCATCTGTGAAAAGCACAGCATGACCATAAGAATTTAAATATTTCCAATATGCCCCTTCCATGGGGAAAAACACGCATATGTTTCAATTAATCAAGGTTAAGTAAAATGGAATAATTATGGAGCACAGGCATATCTCACCAATCTTTATTCTAAGAACTGGGGCTGTCCATACTTTAGCTGGAGTTCTGTTTCTAAAATGCTTTAATAGCAATGTTTTTAAGCATGGGGTTCCCATGAAAATGGAGTATATGGGACACAGAAACAGGAAATGGTTTTCAGTGCAACTAGCTGAATCCACTGGCTGTAAATACCACCTGGTAGGACTACATTTAAAAACATAGTCCCTTAAAGGCAGAGGCTACATTTGAGTCATCTTTGTTTCCCTGATGCCTATCATATTTAAAGAACACCTGTAGATTTCTTCCTTCTTCTGTAGAGAACTTCTCTTTGCATACCATTAAGCAATTTGGAAAAATGCTTCCAGCAAGCCTTCAAGTCATTCCAAATTGAAGCCAGGGGCCTAGAACTGTGGTTAAGTAAGAAACAAAGCAAGTTAGATATGAATTACACAGACCCAGATATAAAGCAGAAGTCAGTTGTGTCCTTCTTTTAGTAATTAAAAAAAAAAAAAGGAAATCTAAAGAAGCACATTTCACCCGAGGAAGTCCAGTAGTGGGTGAAAGGTAGAGGTCTCAGTTAGAGGGTGAAGAATAATGGGGTAGAAACAAGAAGGGCCAAGATTTCGTAGCAGACTAAAGGTAGGTGCTAGGCAGGTCTCAGAGACCAGCTGCAGAGACTAGGGTTTAGGATCAGGGCTCTGGTACTCCTGAGGCAGAGAAGCTCAAAACAGAATTCCAGATCCAAGTGATCCAGACGGTCCAATCAAAAAACCAAGGTGAGAATTCAATCATGAAATGAGAGGTAGTCTTTCATAGCATACAAAGCCAAAGTCACTTACACTGACCTCAGGGCCAAGAGAGATTATTAAGTATTGTGTATGTTTTAGTTGCTCAGTCATGTCCAAGTCTTTTTGATCCCATGGCTGTAGCCCACCAAGCTCCTCTAGCCATGAAATTCTCCAGGCAAGAATATAGGCGTGGGTAGCCATTTCTTTCTCCCAGAGGATCTTCCCAACCCAGGGATCAAACCCAGGTCTCTTGCAATGCAAGCAGATTCTTTTCCATCTGACCCACCAGGGAAGTCCAAAAAATGAAAAACATGAAACCAAATAGAAAGCATATCAAGCACTTGGCCACAAACTGCAAAAACCTCAGCAGCATCTGACACGATTTTCCTCCTGTTCCTTGAAACATTGCCTTCCCCTTTTAACACCCACATCCCCTCCATCTCCTCCTATCTTCCACATCTCAATTATTGACACCAGCATTGAATCAGGTCACCAAATCAAAAAATAGAGGTGTTTTTTTTTTTTTTTTTTTTTACCCTTGCTCACCTTTCTCCCAAACATCTTCTCACTGCCTCCACTATGGCCATCCTCCTCCTAAGCGGACACCAACTCTTATCTGGACCACCATAAAAGCCTCCAACTGGTCTTCCTAATTCCACTCTGGGTCCACTGAATCCATTCTCTACATGGCAGCTAGAGAGATCTTTCTAAAACATATGTCAGATCATGTCTTTTCCCTTTTTAAAACTTTTTATTGGTTTTCCAGAGAAGTCAGAAATAGCCAAACTCCTCCCCCAGCCTACAAAGTCCTAGACAGTCTGATCCCTGTCTACCTCTATTGATAACACTATTTCTACCCTTTTTACTCCAAACCCTTGAGCTGCTAGGACTTCCCTGGTGATCCGGTGGTTAAGAATCTGCCTGCCAATGGAGGGGACACGTGTTCAATCCAGGAAGATCCCACATGATGCAGAGTAACTAAGCTGGAGTGCCACAACTTCTGAGCCCATGCTCTAGAGCACATGAACTGCAACTACTGAGTCTACACACTGCTACAGCTGAAGCTCTCACACACTAGAGCCTGTGCTTCACAAGAGAAGCCACCACAGTGAGAAGCACTGCAACTAGATAGCCCCCACCCGCTGCAACTAGAGAAAGCCTACACCCATCAACAAAGACTCAGCTACAGCCAAAACCAAAAATAAATAAACAGTTGAGCTTCAGTAGCCTTCTTCTGCTCTGCAAGCACACCAGCTCTGTTTCTACCCCAAGGCCTCTCTACAAGCACCTCCTCTTCTGGTATGCCCTTCACCCACATCATGGCATGCATAGCTCTATCCTGTCATTTACTTCTTATCTAAAATATCATCTCTAATTTAGACAGCCTTCCTTGATCAGACAAAGAAAAGTAGCAGCTCAGTCGCACTCCATCACATCATCTAATTTATGTTCTTCAGTACATAATCATTACTTGAAGATTTTGTTTTTTACTACCTGTCTGTACCCACTGGAATATAAGTTCTATGAAAACAGAAACATTATCTGCTGCACTCTTAGTACCTAAAACAGTGAATTGCATCTATTGGGTATTCAATATATATATATATTTTTTTAATTAAATAACAAATGAGTAAATGAGTGAATGAATCAAAAAATAAACACTAGTGGACACTTGAGGTTTGTGGGTATTGAGAAGAAAATGATATTAAATATGGCTTTTGACATACTAAATTTTATACCTTTGAAATATCCAAGTAGAGTTTCAAGGGCTCAGCTAGAAATATGCGTTTGGAGTTTAGCCCAGGAGCTATAAATATGAGAGTCCTAGGTGCAGGAGTTGTAACTGAAGACATAGAAGAGATTGCCGAAGGCAGAATACAAAATGACAGAGAAAGGAGCCTTGGGTAGATGCAAACTTTAAAGACCAGGTAAAAGATAATGCATCAGCAAGAGAGAGAGAGTGGCCAAAGAGAGAACAAAAACCAGGAGTATTTGGCATCATGGAAACCAAAAGGATAGTGTATGTTTTAAGGAAAGAATAAGCAACAGTGTTAAAAACCTCTTGAAAGGGCGAGGTATTAATAAATACTAGCAAGTGACTAATGGCATTTATAGAAACTGAGTATGTATCCTATAGTTTCTTGTATCCTTAAACAATGTTCTATACATAATTGAAATATTTCTTGTTATTTCAAAGGGTTTTGCTATAGGCTATTTTGTTAAAAATCTTTTTCCTTTGTTTTTTTTATTGTCTCTTCCTTTACATCAGGTTTATATCTGTCAGTTCTTACTGTTGACATCTGTTTTTAAGCCATATTCCCATTCTACCTTGCAGCTTTATATTTAATTCTAAACTGAGAAGTCCAATAACCTAGTGTGTATGGTCTGAGTCTACACTGAGATGGAAAATGCCCAGAGTAAGGCCACACTGCAAAAATGAGCTTTAGATCATAGATTTCGTAATATTAATTTTGACTGCCCAAGACTCTTCTTGCTTCCTTCTGATAATCAGCTAAGAAACTGAAAAGAGGTTTCCAAATAAGTGAGTTATTACAGTATTATTAAAGAGTAATTAAATGTACAATTTCACAAACAGCAAATGTTTCAACATTATTTCTTGTTTTAAGAAGAAAAAAGGCAAGGTGATTTGCCAAGTAAAAATCTATAATTAAAAGTGATATCACTAGACTTTGTCATGAAAGTTCAAGTAATCGGATTGCTATAAAAAAAATACAACAGAAAATCTAGTATTTGCAAAATGAAAAATTTCCCCACAGAATCTTAAACACAGAAATGAAGTTTATAAATAAAATTTAAGTAGTAATCATATAAGAACAAGTATATAAATGTGTGTGTACATATGTAAATATGCAACTAAAAAATTCTCAAAATATCGAATTAAATGTTGCTGGAAAGATTTGAAGTTTGACAAAAATTTATTTTCTCTAAGTGTGAGCTTCTACACACAATTTGTCAGCAATACCATTCCATCAAAATATTTTAACAATATCTTAGTATATTTGGTAAGCTTCTCAAATGTCTTCATGACAAATTCCTGAAGGTGATTGTTAGAAACAAAGTCAACTCAACTTTTGTATACAGTGAAAGGTATAAATAGAAGTTCAGTATTTACATATGAATATGCCACTTTTCCAAAACTGTTGAAAATACTACCTTTTCTCTATTGAATTGCCTTTCTGCTTTTATTAAAAATCAATTATTTATAGACCTGTAGGTCTATTTTTTTACCTCTCTTCTGTTCCACTGGTCTATTTGTCCATATTTATATCAAGGCCATGCCATCTTTTTTTTTTTTCCTATGACAAGTCTGTTATTTTTTCCATTCATAAAGTAATTAAATATAAATTGTCCCTTTACTGTAACATACTCTATAGAAAGTTGAAACACACACAACACACCATGTACCCCTCACATTCGGTATTCACTGTCTGAAAATGCCGTGGAGATAGTTCCACAGTGGATAATATAGACATGTGGAGCATTTACTTCCTGTGTTTATTGTTTTTTCTTAATTAATTTATATATTTTAATTGGAGGCTAATTATTTTACAATATTGTAGTGGTTTTTGCCATACAATGAGATGAATCAGCCATGGGTGTACATGTGTTCTCCATCCTGAACCTCCCTCCCACCTCCCTCCCTATCCCATCCCTCAAGGTCATCCCAATGCACCACCCCTGAGCACCCTGTCTCATGCTTCGAACCTAAACTGGTGATCTATTTCACATATGGTAATATACATGTTTCAATGCTATTCTCTCAAATCATCCCACCCTCGCCTTCTCCCACAGAGTCCAAAAGACTGTTCTTTACATCTGTGTCTCTTTCACTGTCTCACATTTAGCATCATTGTTACCATCTTTCTAAATTCCATATATATGCGTTGATATATTGTATTGGTATTTTTCTTTCTGATTTACTTCACTCTGTGTAATAGGCTCCAGTTTCATCCACTTCATTAGAACTGATTCAAATGCATTATTTTTATTAGCTGAGTAATATTTCCTTGTGTACATGTACCATGGCTTTCTTATCCATTCATCTGCTGATGGACATCTAGGCTGCTTCCATGTCCTAGCTATTGTAAACAGTGCTGCAATGAACATTGGGGTACATGTGTCTCTTTCAATTCTGGTTTCCTCGGTGTGTATGCCCAGCAGCAGGATTGCTGGGCTGTATAATGCCATACTATCTGCAACATTGTAGCTTTGTAACAAGTCTTAAAATCAGGTAGTGTTCATTCTCTAAACTTGTTTTATTTTAAAGTTATTTTAGCTATTCTGGATCCTGTGCATTTCCTAGGAATTTTAGAATCAATTTGTCAATCTCTACAAAACAATTTAATTGTTTAAACTTTATCTACTGCATTTTTTACAATATTACTAACAAAAAAAAATTTGTCCTCTAGCCCAAATTTGCATATACACACACACAAACACACACAGCATGTTTAGCTAAAAGCATAAGTATTTTTCTATGAATGCCTGTTCTGCCAGATATATTAAATTTTATTATAAATGAGAGGTACATCACCTCTAAACTCTGTCTCACTAGAACAAATCACTTCAGTGCTGTAGAGAGTCATACAAAAATATTTATTGTCAACTATGGCCCAAGCAGTAAGCAGTTAGAGTCAGTATGGTATAGCTTGGTTATGAGAGCAGATATTTTTGCCACACAAGTCAGAACAAATGAAAAACTGTGAATATATGAAAGTTCTTGGGCATAATATTCAAAACTCACTGCATAAAACTAAAATGCAAAGAGTCCACACAAAGTATCTGCATCCTTTCTCTTTCAACAACAAAATCTGTATGTAAATCATTGCTAAAGTAGGTTTCCCCTTGTTAATCTTCCTGCAGAGTCAGTCATGCTGTAGCCAAGAACATGAGTGTTTAAGACTCTGGAACCAGACCTGAGTTTAAAGCTTCTCCATTTCATTATCTCATGCCTTGGAAAGTCATTCACCTTGCCTGACCCCCAGTTCCCTCCTCTCTAAATGGTACCTCATTCATGGGTTGCTATGAGGTCAAGGGCATGGCCCTGTCTGCCCCTTTCATAAAAGTTTCATAAAAGTTCTCCCAGTGACTAGTTATATAGTGTCAACAAATTTATATTACATAAAGAATACATTATATACATTTACACATACATATAAAAAATGAATGAAAGCATTTAACATATATAGTAAGCCCTTAATTTTAGAATAACCAAAGATCATCAAAAAATCTACAAACCATAAATGCTAAAGAGGGTGTGGAGAAAAGGGAACCCTCCAACACAGTTGTTTGGAATGTAAATTGGTACAGCCACTATAGAGAACAGTATGGAAGTTCCTTAAAAAACTAAAAATAGAGCAACCACATGATCTTACAATCCCACTTTAGGGTATGTACCTCATGTGTGTGTGGGTGTGTGTGTATGTGTGTTAGTCACTCAGTTGTGTCCAGCTCTTTGCAACCCCATGGACTGTAGCCCACCAGGGTTCTCTGTCCATGGAATTCTCTAGGCAAGAATACTAGAGTGGGTAGTCATTCCCTTCTCCAGGGGGTCTTCCCCACCCAGGAATTGAACCCGAGTCTCTTGCATTGCAGGCAGATTCTTTATCACTTGAGCCACCAGGGAAACCCGGGGAAAATCATGATTCTAAAAGATACATGCACCCAGTGTTCACTGTGGCACTATTTGCAATAGCCAGAAGATGGAAGCAACCTAAATGTCCATCAACAGAGGTATGGACAAAGAAGATGTGATACATTTACAGAATGAAATATCACTCAGTCATAAAAAAAGAATATAGTAATGTCATCTGCAGCAACATGGATGAATCTAGAGATTATCATAATGAATGAAGTAAGTCAGAGAAGGAGAAATATATATGATATCGCTTATATGTGGAATCTTTAAAAATGGTACAAATGAACTTATTTACAAAAGAGAAGAATTACAGATGAAGAAAATAATCTTATGGTTACTGGGGGAAAGGGAGGCAGGGATAAATTGGGAGATTGGGATTGACATATACCCACTACTATATATAAAATAGATGATAAGGACCAACTTGATACCACAAGTAATTCTTCTCAATACCCTGTGATGAACTATATGGGAAAAAAGTTTTTAAAAGAGTGGATGTATTTATAGGTATAACTGATTCACTTTGCTGTACAGCAAAAAGTAACACAACACTGTAAATCCAAAAAAACCCACAAATAACCAAAGAAATTTTAGGCAAATATGTAATAGCTAATTTAGACAGCAATGGTCTTGGTTTCAGAGAGGATAAATAGGTTGCCTGAGGTCACACAGCCAGGAGGTAGCAGTTCAGAATTTAAATTCAGACATTCTGAGCCCGGAGGACGATCGGTTAACCAAATCCTACACTGATTGCTTCTCACTACTTTAAGCTCTCCCCTCTTAAGAGCATCCAATACTCAGCCTTTCACAGTTTCCTTGTTCCCCACAGTTCCTTCTTTCCACCTGCCACCCACCTATGTGCACATTTCTCAAAGTCCAGGAATCAAACGTGCTACTCTCTCTATTTGGTTCATGTTTCTGGAAGCTCAGGAACCTTTCCCCACTAACAAGTACAAACATATATACACAAGATTTTCAGTATAATCTCAGGGTATCCACAGATAACTCAGCAGTACACTCTTCCTCACAAAAATATGTTTAAAGCACCTAGTATACTGACTTCGGCAAACACTCAACAGACAGTTTGGACCATGACTATAATAGGTGTCTATCAAAATACTACCTAACAAGGTCCTACTCAAAGATCATTTCCACCAAAAACTTCCTTTGGTCACTCCACTAATTGTGAGGAATATTTTTCTCCTCTGTGAATGTACAACTCATGCAATTTTACTGGTAGAAAGAAACTTAAAGATTCTCAGTCCAAAGTAACACGTTTTAAAATATTCATATAATATGTATTACACATTCTACAGCATAGAACTATTTGTTTATACGTTTCATCTCTAATGCTATAACGAAAGTGCTAAGAAAGTGCTAAAGAAAGTGCTTAACACTCCTTAAAGATATAGGAATGATTAAAAAACAAATGAGTGAATGAATGAATAATTCCAAATCAAAACTGAATTACTATTCAGTATTTTTCAAAAACACATGAGGCCTAGAATGTCTCTTTCAGCATTTAAAATCACCAGTATTTTTTTCTCATTCAGTGTGAATCAACAGTATGGAGCAAAATCTTTTTCTCGGCAGATCTCTTTAGAATCAATTTATGAGCTATCTCCTCTCGCTTTTGGTCTAAAAAGTTATAGAGAAAAGTTCTGGATAAGATGCTTGAGAGTATGTTATTACTCTCTGGAATTCATTTTAGTGAGAAATTTAATATCACAAAAATATTATATTTTCAGTCTTCCAAAAACCTGTGCTTTTGTGATGAGGGTTTTTATTTCCTTAGTGAGCAAGGCTTCAATTACACATTATGCTTCTGGGTGACAGAAATGAGACTGTTTTCCGTTCTGTAATATAATATAATCCTTTCAACTGGCAGTTGAGTTTCTGGCAAAAAATCCACTTATTAAGCAACTTCTACTATAGACAACAAAAACTGATAAGCTATAATTCACAATCTTGAAGAACTTACCCAAGTTGGAGAAAGAACACAAATTTGTGAAAATTAAGCACAAGATTTAAATAAAATTCCAGGATAGAAAACACTATCATGAGTAATTGACAAATAAATGGTGTACCTTAGTGCCATGTGGATTTAGAAAGTGTGGGGGTCTTTTTAAGCTGTGGTAGATTTATGGAAAGAGTTGGGTGCAAATATAGGAGAATAAGTAGAATTGAGGGAAAGCCAAGAAGAGAAAAGAGAACATTTAAAACTATAAATGATAACAAAAGCATCAAAGTGAAAAAGAAAAAGGGAGTTGGGGATAAAACAGCTGGGAAAATAATAACAAATACCCAATTTTAAAATACATATTTGAGCGACTCCCCTGGTGGCACAGTAGTTAAGACTCTGAGCTTCCACTGAAGAGGGCATGGGTTCAAACCAATATAAAAATTTATTTGGGGATGAATGAATGAAAGCATAAAGCATTTATGAAGGAGTATAGAAGACAAAAAACACCCCTTTTTGTGGGAAGATGTGAAATGAGGTGATGCACACAAAGCATTTGATGGTGTCCATTCCATACTACAAATGTAAAAACTGTCAGCTATTATTATGATTATTATTTATTTATGCACTCATCTCACACACTAGTAAAGTAATGCTCAAAATTCTCCAAGCCAGGCTTCAGCAATACGTGAACCGTGAACTTCCTGATGTTCAAGCTGGTTTTAGAAAAGGCAGAGGAACCAGAGATCAAATTGCCAACATCCGCTGGATCATGGAAAAAGCAAGAGAGTTCCAGAAAAGCATCTATTTCTGCTTTATTGACTATGCCAAAGCCTTTGACTGTGTGGATCACAATCAACTGTGGAAAATTCTGAAAGAGATGGGAATACCAGACCACCTGATCTGCCTCTTGAGAAATTTGTATGCAGGTCAGGAAGCAATGGTTAGAACTGGACATGGAACAACAGACTGGTTCCAAATAGGAAAAGGAGTTCGTCAAGGCTGTATATTGTCACCCTGTTTATTTAACTTATATGCAGAGTACATCATGAGAAACACTGGACTGGAAGAAACACAGGCTAGAATCAAGATTGCTGGGAGAAATATCAATAATCTCAGATATGCAGATGACACCACCCTTATGGCAGAAAGTGAAGAGGAACTAAAAGCCTCTTGATGAAAGTGAAAGTGGAGAGTGAAAAAGTTGGCTTAAAGCTCAACATTCAGAAAACGAAGATCATGGCATCCGGTCCCATCACTTCATGGGAAATAGATGGGGAAACAGTGGAAACAGTGTCAGACTTTATTTTTCTGGGCTCCAAAATCACTACAGATGGTGACTGCAGCCATGAAATTAAAGACGCTTACTCCTTGGAAGGAAAGTTATGACCAACCTAGATAGCATATTCAAAAGCAGAGACATTACTTTGCCAACAAAGGTTCGTCTAGTCAAGGCTATGGTTTTTCCTGTGGTCATGTATGGATGTGAGAGTTGGACTGTGAAGAAGGCTGAGCACCGAAGAATCGATGCTTTTAAACTGTGGTGTTGGAGAAGACTCTTGAGAGTCCCTTGGACTGCAAGGAGATCCAACCAGTCCATTCTGAAGGAGATCAGCCCTGGGATTTGTTTGGAAGGAATGATGCTAAAGCTGAAACTCCAGTACTTTGGCCATTGGAAAAGACTCTGATGCTGGGAGGGATTGGGGGCAGGAGGAGAAGGGGATGACAGAGGATGAGATGGCTGGATGGCATCACTGACTCGATGGACGTGAGTCTCGGTGAAATCCAGGAATTGGTGATGGACAGGGAGGCCTGGCGTGCTGCGATTCATGGGGTCGCAAAGAGTCGGACACAACTAAGCGACTCATCTGACCTGATGATCAACATAAAGTCATAAAACGGCTAAAATTTGATATGCTCTTCATTTGATTTTTATGACCTGTTGAGGAAAGAAGTTTCCACAGAAAACAAACTGAATTCTGGTAAAAGCTACTGGGTTCTTCATTTACATCCTCAAAGAAGATATTAAAGAACAATTGAGAGCCACTGACAAGCACTAACCAGTGAAAAGTTAGAGAAGATAGTTGTGGACATGACACCATATATATATATATATATATAAATAATATATATACACATACACATATATTGCTCTCCGTAGTCCTAATAGTGATTTTTTATTATAACCCATCATAAGCCTTAAAAGCTGAGTTAGAATGCTGTACCTGTGTGAGACGGAAATGCACTGCCTAGAAAAATTCATACTTACCCCCAAAGAGAATTTGGAGGTATATGACATATCTGTTGCATAAGTCAGGACATAAATTAACACAGATTCACTCCTGTTAATACCTACAATGATCCTGGGAAACAGGTATTATTATCCCAGTTAAACTGTAACTTTTGAACCTTGGAATAAATTAAATGGCTGAGAATCATACATCAAGCTTTGATTCACAGACAGACACATTATCTCATGTTAATACCCACAACAACCTTGAAAGTAGGTAGTATCCTGAGTGAACTGTAACTTCTTTGTATTTCGATTTCTACTACATAAAATGGGATTAATGATAGCACCAGCTACCCCATAGGATTGTTGTACAGATAAGTCAATATATGTAAAGCACTTAGACAAGTACCTGTTAACCATGTACATACTAAGTGCCATATAAATGTAGCCAGTAAAATCATGATTATAATAATAATTCTTTATTATTTCTGTGTAACCAGAAATGCCACTTTCCTCCATCAAAGCTGTATGGCTCAAGATGCAAGCAAAATCTGAGACAAGTCCCTAATAGCACCAGTTACAACCACCAAAGTTCACACTTGGACAATATAACATAATCTTGCATTTAGTACTTCAAATTTACCTTGATACAGTAATCATTCATGTGTTTCAATAGAAAAATTAAACCGTTCTGAGTTTCATGATCACAGAAACATGTTCATTAGAAGCCTCCACAGCAGAGAAAGTCTTCTAAATTAACAATAGAATATTTTGCACATGTTTAGCACATGGACAGAGAAGCCTGGCGTGCTATAGTCCATGGGGTTGCAAAGAGTCAGACACAACTTAACGACTGAAGAACAACAAGCATATGTATAATGTTCAAAGCACCTTCAAGTGCATTGTCATTCAGTCTTCAAAACGATTTTATGGAAACTGATTATCAAAAAGCTTAAGTGATTTCCTTACAAAGTCACAAAACCAAAAAAAAATGGTGTAATTACAAGACCTGGGGTTATTTCATTCTGGCTTCTAGTTCATTCCACCATACCAAGTTGCTGTAAGCTCATGAAAGAGTACTGTAATTACACTGGAAACCTTCAGGTATTAGATCAATACCATAGGAAGAAATGATATAAGATATGCTCCAGATATGACTTTTGATACCTCTTGGGCTCCTCCAATGCTCCCCTAAATATAATAATAAAATGATGAGATTAACAAGCATTTGCAAAGAGATTTCTTTAAAGAAATTAGTGACCAAACTCTCAGGTCCCACTTCCTTGCCATGAGGGGCAGGGTGGGGAGATGCCCTCTTCCATATCTCACACTTAGTGAAAGACCTTTGCAAAACCTAGCACCTGGCCAGGCTTGGGAGAGCTCAAGCCTGTGGTCAGTAGACTATCCAGGTTGCACAGCCTCAGCAACAGGGCAAAGGACAGGATGCCTGAGCATCTCCCATGGACCAGTTGTGGCCACATGGGGAAAGCAGCAGGCCTAGGGACATTTTAATGTTGTTCAGGAGAGCCACTTGAGAGGGCAAGGACTCCAACAGGGAGTGTCTGGGTGGACTAGATGGTCAGAAAAACAAGTGACTTCTTTCTCCAAAGGGCACCATAATGGAGGTTCTCAAGGAATAGAAATCATTGAGGGGACCAAGTGAGAGGAGGCCTTTCTGCCCCGCTTTTGTCCCTTTATTCAACTCTCACTGATTACACTTAAAATAGCACATACTCCAAAATACAAAGTATACTTTTTAATTATGTGACACAATACCATGAATCAAAGGATCCTTAATAAAAGAAACAGCTTTGAAAAAATCTCTTTTATACTTTAGAGGTTCGGTTTATGTGTGATAAGATACATATAATATAAAATTTATCATTTTAATCACTTTTCAAAAATAAACTTTATTTTTTAGAGCAGTTTTTGGTTCACAGAAAATTAAGTGGAAAATACGAGATGTTTCCCTATACTTCTCGTCCTCACATACACACAACTTCCTTCAATATCAACACCTCCCCCCACCCAGAGTGGTACATTGGTTACAATCAATGAATCTGCACTAGCTCATTACAATCACTCAGAGTCCATAGTTTACATTAGGATCACACTCGGTTGTGTCCATCCTATGGATCTGGACAAATGTATGATGATGACATGTATCCATCATGACAGTATCACACAGATTAGTTTCACTACTCAAAAAATCCTGTGTTCTGCCTATATTCATCCCTCCCTCCCCACAACCCTTGGCAATCACCGATCTTTTACTCTCTCCATAGTTTTGCCTTTTCCAGAAGTTATAGTTAAAAATAGCATGTTTATAGTAAATATAGTATATTTATAGTTAAACCATCCCCACGGAAAACAAATGCAAAAAAGCAAAATGGCTGTCTGGGATGGCCTTACAAATAGCTGTGAAAAGAAGAGAAGCGAAAAGCAAAGGGGAAAAGGAAAGATATAAGCATCTGAATGCACAGTTCCAAAGAATAGCAAGAAGAGATAAGAAAGCCTTCCTCAGTGATCAATGCAAAGAAATAGAGGAAAACAACAGAATGGGAAAGACTAGAGATCTCTTCAAGAAAATCAGAGATACCAAAGGAACATTTCATGCAAAGATGGGCTCGAAAAAGGACAGAAATGGTATGGACCTAACAGAAGCAGAAGATATTAAGAAGAGATGGCAAGAATACACAGAAGAACTGTACAAAAAAGATCTTCACGATCCAGATAATCATGATGGTGTGATCACTCACCTAGAGCCAGACATCCTGAAATGTGAAGTCAAGTGGGCCTTAGAAAGCATCACTACGAACAAAGCTAGTGGAGGTGATGGAATTCCAGTGGAGCTACTCCAAATCCTGAAAGATGATGCTGTGAAAGTGCTGCACTCAATATGCCAGCAAATTTGGAAAACTCAGCAGTGGCCACAGGACTGGAAAAGGTCAGTTTTCATTCCAATCCCAAAGAAAGGCAATGCCAAAGAATGCTCAAACTACCGCACAATTGCACTCATCTCACACGCTAGTAAAGTAATGCTCAAAATTCTCCAAGCCAGGCTTCAGCAATACGTGAACCGTGAACTTCCTGATGTTCAAGCTGGTTTTCGAAAAGGCAGAGGAACCAGAGACCAAACTGCCAACATCTGCTGGATCATGGAAAAAGCAAGAGAGTTCCAGAAAAGCATCTATTTCTGCTTTATTGACTATGCCAAAGCCTTTGACTGTGTGGATCACAATCAACTGTGGGAAATTCTGAAAGAGATGGGAATACCAGACCACCTGATCTGCCTCTTGAGAAATATGTATGCAGGTCAGGAAGCAATAGTTAGAACTGGACATGGAACAACAGACTGGTTCCAAATAGGAAAAGGAGTTCGTCAAGGCTGTATATTGTCACCCTGTTTATTTAACTTATATGCAGAGTACATCATGAGAAACACTGGACTGGAAGAAGCACAAGCTGGAATCAAGATTGCCGGGAGAAATATCAATAACCTCAGATATGCAGATGATACCACCCTATGGCAGAAAGTGAAGAGGAACTAAAAGCCTCTTGATGAAAGTGAAAGTGGAGAGTGAAAAAGTTGGCTTAAAGCTCAACATTCAGAAAACGAAGATCATGGCATCCGGTCCCATCACTTCATGGGAAATGGGGAAACAGTGGAAACAGTGTCAGACTTTATTTTTCTGGGCTCCAAAATCACTACAGATGGTGACTGCAGCCATGAAATTAAAGACGCTTACTCCTTGGAAGGATAGTTATGACCAACCTAGATAGCATATTCAAAAGCAGAGACATTACTTTGCCAACAAAGGTTCGTCTAGTCAAGGCTATGGTTTTTCCTGTGGTCATGTATGGATGTGAGAGTTGGACTGTGAAGAAGGCTGAGCGCCGAAGAATTGATGCTTCTGAACTATGGTGTTGGAGAAGATTTTTGAGAGTCCCTTGGACTGCAAGGAGATCCAACCAGTCCATTCTGAAAGAGATCAGCCCTGGGATTTCTTTGGAAGGAATGATGCTAAAGCTGAAACTCCAGTACTTTGGCCACCTCATGCGAAGAGTTGACTCATTGGAAAAGACTCTGATGCTGGGAGGGGTTGGGGCCAGGAGGAAAGGGGGATGACAGAGGATGAGATGGTTGGATGGCATCACTGACTCGTTGGACGTGAGTCTGAGTGAACTCTGGGAGTTGGTGATGGACAGGGAGGCCTGGCGTGCTGCGATTCATAGGGTCTCAAAGAGGTGGACACGATTGAGCAACTGATCTGATCTGATCTGATCTGATAGTCAAATATAGTAAAGTTATAGTTTCATATAGTATGAAACCTTTCAGATTGGCTTCATTCATTTATTAATATGCATTTAAGCTTCCTCCATGTCTTTTCATGGTTTTATAGCTCATTTCCTTTTAGCACTGAATAATCCATCATCTGGATGTGCCTTGGTTTATTCATCCATTCACCTATCTTGGTTGCTTTCAAGTTTTGGCAGTTAAACTTGTAATATCATGCTCAGGCTTTTGTGTGAACATAAGTTTTCTCTTCTTTTGAGTAAATACCAAGGATTGCAATTGCTAAATCATATGGTAACAGTATGTTTAATTATGTAAGAAACTGCTAAACCATCTTCCAAAGTGTCTGTACTATTTTGTATCCCCACTAGCAATGAATGAGAGTTCTTGTTGTCCCACATCCTCTCCAGCATTTGGTAATGTCAGTGTATTTTTGCCATTCTAATTGGTGTAGTTTTAACCATTTTTATAATTCAGTGCCATTAAGTACATTCACAATGTTGTGCAACAATCACCACTATTTCCAAAATTTTTTCACCATTCTATACAGAAACTCTGTACCCATTAAATCATTTCCCATTTCCCTCTTCCCCCAGGCCCTGCTAACCTCTATTCTACACTCTGTATGTATGAATTTGCCTGTTCTAAGTACCCCATACAAGTGGAATTATACAATATTTGTCCCTTTGTGTCTTACTGCACTGAGGATAATATTTTAAATGTTCATCCATATTGTGTCATGTATCAGACCACATTCTTTTTATGGCTGAATAATATTCCAATGTATCTATATACAATATTTTGTTTATCCATTAATCTGTTGACATATACTTGAGTTGTCTCAACTTTTTGGCAACTGCAATGAATAACAGTGTACAAGTATCTGTTTGAGTCCATTCTTTCAATCCTTTTCAATACATACCCAGAACTGGAATTGCTGTATCCAATACTTTTTGAGGTACTAAACTGTTTTCCTGTGGCTGCATCATTTTACATTCTTACCAGTAATGCACAAGAGTTCCAGTTTCTCCACACCCTTGCCAATACTGACTATTTTCCATTTTACTATAGTTTTAAGTACAGTATAAGAGATATTAAACATTCACAGATGACAAAAGCCATACATTGTCAAAAATGCAAGGATCAAAAGCAGGTATTTTTAGCTAATATCATGACAGCTCTTGATACCATATTCTTTCTTTAAAGCCTCTTCACTCCCTTCTATCCTCTAGCTCTTCCTTTCTAGTCACTCTGGGAGTCCACTGCTAGTCATGTGACCCTTCCTTTCACCAAAAGTCTCTTCTCTTCTCCCTTACAACTCTATCCCTCCAGTGCACTCATCTTACAAAACTCCGACTCCAGGAGTTTTCTCTCTGTGACACCATGAGTCTGAGCACAATCTGAAGCTATCTCACAATAGTAAAGTTCATCCCTGATGCAAATTAATGGTCTCCGACCTGGGCGTTGTCAGAGTATGTTCTGATCAGCTACCTCATCCATAAAAACAACTATAAACCTCCACTATTTCTTTTAACTTAACCTCCCCCTACATCCCTATGTCCAGCAGAATTTAGCTAGTTAGTTCAATCACTGAGTTGTCTGACACTTTGCGACCCCATGGACTATAGCACTCCAGGCCTGTCCATTACCCTGTCCAGCACCAACTCCTGGAGCTTACTCAAACTCATGTCCATGAAGTTGGTGATGCCATACAACTATCTCATCTTCTGCTGTCCCCTTCACCTCCTGCCTTCAATCTTTCCCAACATCAGGGTCTTTTCAAATGAGTCAGCTCTTTGCATCAGGTGGCCAAAGTTCTGTAGCTTCAGCTTCAGCATCAGTCATTCTAATGAATATTCAGGACTGATTTCCTTTAGGATGGACTGGTTGGACGTCCTTGCAGTCCAAGGGACTCTCAAGAGTTTTCTCCAATACCACAGTTCAAAACCATCAATTCTTCAGTGCTCAGTTTTCTTTACAGTCCAAATCTCACATCCATACATGACTACTGGAAACATCACAGCTTTGACTAGATGGACCATTGTTGGTAAAGTAATGTCTCTGCTTTTTAATATGCTGTCTAGGTTGGTTATAGCTTTTATTCTAAGGAGCAAGCATCTTTAATTTCATGGCTGAAGTCACCACCTGCAGTGATTTTGGAGCCCCCCCCCAAAAAAATGTCTGTCACTGTTTCCATTGTTTCCTCATCTATTTGCCATGAAGTGATGGGACCAGATGCCATGATCTTAGTTTTCTAAATGTTGAGTTATAAGCCAACTGTTTCACTCTCCTCTTTCACTTACATCAAGATGCTCTTTAGTTCTTCTTCACTTTCTGCCATTAGGGTCATGTCATCTGCGTATTTGAGGTTATTGATATTTCTCCCAGCAATCTTGATTCCAGCTTGTGCTTCATCCAGCCTGGCATTTCATATGATGTACTCTGTATATAAGTTAAATAAGCAGGGTGCCAATATACAGCTTTGACATACTCCTTTCCCTATTTGGAACCAGTCTGTTGTTCCATGTCCAGTTCTAACTGTTGCTTCTTGACCTGCATACCGATTTCTCAGGAGGCAGGTCAGATGGTCTGGTATTCCCTTCTCTTGAAGAATTTTCCAAAGCTTGTTGTGATCCAGAGAGTCAAAGGCTTTGGCATAGTCAATAAAGCAGAAGTAGATGTTTTTCTGGAACTCTCTTGCTTTTTTCGATGATCCAAAGATATTGGCAATTTGATCTCTGATTCCTCTGCCTTTTCTAAATCCAGCTTGAACATCTGGAAGTTCACGGTTCACATACTGTTGAAGCCTGCCTTGAAGAATTTTGAGCATTAATTTGCTAGCGTGTGAGATGAGTGTAATTGTGAGGTAGTTTGAACATTCTTTGGCATTGCCTTTCTTTCGGATTGGAATGAAAACTGATCTTTTCCAGTCCAGTGGCCACTGCTGAGCTTTCCAAATTTGCTGGCATATTGAATGCAGCACTTTCACAGCATCGTCTTTTAGGATTTGAAATAGCTCAAATGGAATTCCATCACCTCCACTAGTTTTGCTTGTAGTGATGTGTCCTAAGGCTCACTTGACTTCACATTCCAGGATGTCTGGTTCTAGGCAAGTGATCACACCATCATGGTTATCTGGGTCATGAAGATCTTTTTTGTATAGTTCTTCTGTGTATTCTTGCCACCTCTTCTTAATATCTTCTGCTTCTGTTAGCTGAGGTCATCAAAGATACTCTTTCTTATCTTCCTGTTCCTTTACTTACAAGCTTAACTATTGCCTCACTCAACCCTGCCTTCGATCTTTTGGTCACATAGTACAGTTTACACTGCAGAGTCAATTCTTTGCCTGGATCCTTGACCCCTTGTCCTCCTGGGTTCTCCATCAAGCATTTCCCACCCTTCCTTTATCTTCACCCTTTCCTATTCTCCCGACTCCTTTAGTTCTGAAAATATGCAAGTCTCATCCATCCTATAAAAAGCGGAACTCCCTTAGCTAGATTGCACTCTAGCTATCACTTATTGTATTCATTTCCAAAAGTTGCTATAACAAAGTATCTCAAACTGGGTGGCTTAAAACCAGAGAAATTTGTTTCAGTTCTGTAGTACAGAAGTCCAAAAGTCAGCACAACCATGCTTTCTCTAAAAGCTGGAGAGAATAATCTGTTCCATAACATTCTCTTAATTTCTGGTGGCTGCCAGCGATCCTTGGCATTCTTTTTTTGTTAAAAGCTAAAAATATATTTTTCTGGGTTCTTACAGGTACATATGGTTCTTACAGGTACATATGAACATACAGGTTCATACAGGTACATACAGGTACATTAACAGTGTTATACAAAAACACACTACAAGACATAGTATATTTCTTAAATATTGTGATATATGAGGTCCCAACAACATTTGAAAATAGACATGTAAACTGGTGAAAAAACACATTTACTATCTAAATCAGGTATACCATCTCTTGCCTAATCCTTGGCATTCTTAGCTTGTGGATGCATCATCCCATTCTCCGCTACCACTGTCACATGACATTCTCCCCGTGTGTCTGTACCCAAATTTCTCTTCTCATGTGAGGACACAAGTTATTGGATTAGGACCCAAAGGCAATGGCACCCCACTCCAGTACTCTTGTCTGGAAAATCCCATGGATGGAGGAGCCTAGAAGGCTGCAGTCCACGGGGTCGCAGAGAGTCGGACATGACTGAGCAACTTCACTTTCACTTTTCACTTTCACACATTGGAGAAGGAAATGGCAACCCACTCCAGTGTTCTTGCTTGGAGAATCCCAGGGATGGGGGAACCTGGTGGGCTGCCGTCTATGGGGTCGCACAGAGTCAGACATGACTGAAGTGACTTCACTTATAAGCCAGTCTTTACTTGATTTCCCACCTTAACTTGCTTACATCTACACATATGTATTTTGAAATATGGTCACAATCTGAGGTTGACATGAATTGAGGGGGGAGGTGCGAAATTCAACTCAGGACACTCATTTTTGCAAACATTCCTCTACACCCTCTGTAACCAGTGTCCCCCAACTGCTCTGAGACAGAACTCACTGAGGTCAGCAGAGCTTCTCAATTCCAGGCTTAATTTAAGTAAATAGCCCAGGTGCACCTGACGCTGATAACCACTCCTCCTCCATAATGCCCTATCTAGGTTTCCTCCTTTCTTTCAATCCATTCCTTCTTTCCATGGGTTTCTTTTTCTCCTGACACTTAAATTCTGGTGGTCCCTAGTATGTCCCTTTTACTATTTTTTTGCATTTCCCCCCTGGGTAATTGTATTCAGCTTTTGGTTTGAAACACAACTGTATGACTTCCAAATCTACATTTCTAGCCTAGATTTCTCCTCCAAACTGCAGACTTGAATATCCATCTGCTTGAGTGTGCTTCAAGCACCTCAACTTATCATTTTTCCTGAAAAAACCTTCAGTTTTCTCAGTTTACTTGACATCACCACCATTGATTCGGTAATCCAAGCTGAAAATCTGGATGTCTTGCTTATTTCTAACTGTTTATATATTTTTTTCATATATTATATCTTTGTTTTAGTTTTATCTATTTTTTAAGTATCTTTTTTTATTGGAGGATAACTGCTTTACAATACTGTGTTGGTTTCTGCCATACATCAACATGAGTCAGCCACAGGGATATATATGTCCCCTCCCTCCTGAAAACCTCTCCCATCTCCCACTCCATCCCATCCCTCTAATATAATGTTTCACAATACACAAGAACACATAGGTACTTAATGGACAAACATATAATGACTAATAGTAATAAAACCAGCATCCCTAAACCCATCTCCAATACAAGAGCCAAAACTGTCCAATACCATTCCATCCACCTGTGTACTTCCTCATCCCATGTCCTTCCCCCTTCCAAGCTCTTGTTTTGTCACCTGAACAGCTCACTCCAGAGTCATGCTCTGATTTGTGTCCTGTACAATCCACCCTCTTCCTCCTCATCACAGCAACCAATTTAGTATGTAAAGCTAACTACACTATCCCCTTACTCTGACATGTCTGAGGTTGTCCATTGTACACAGGTTCTTCATGTACGGTATCCCAATCTCACACTCACACAAACTATATAGTTGAGCAACCTCACTATATGCCTCAACTCCAAGCTTCTCTTCCAACTCACTTTCAGGAATGCTGCTGCTGCTGCTAAGTCGCTTTGGTCATGTCTGACTCTGTGCGACCCCATAGATGGCAGCCCACCAGGCTCCTCTGTCCCCAGGATTCTCCAGGCAAGAATACTGGAGTGGGTTTCCATTTCTGCCTGCATGCATGCATGCTAAGTTGCTTCAGTTGTGTCCAACTCTGTGCAATCCCATGGACAGCAGCCCACCAGGCTCCTCTGTCCATGGAATTCTTTAGGCAAGAATACAGGGGTGGGTTGCACTTTCAGGAATATTCCACCCCTTTTCTGTGTCATTCTAAACACATACACACACAATATTCATCTGGAGAGCTTCTACTCACTAAGAGTCAGCCTACGCCTCTCTTCAACAGAAAGTTTTCCTTTGATGCTACCCATGCTCCTTAGCTGTTAGGTCAGGTATCTCTCCTCTATAGGCATATCTCAGAAATACTGTAGGTTTGGTTTCTTTATTGCTAAAGAAATACACTAACCATCACCTGAGACTTCATTGAGTCCTAATCTTTTTGCTGGTGGAGGGTCTTGCCTCAATGTCGATGGCTGCCAATTGATCAAGGTAGTTGCTGAAGTTGTGGTGGGTTTGGCAATTTTTTTAAAGCAAGATAACAATGAAGTTTGCTGCATTAATTAACTCTTCCTTTCACAAACCACTTCTCTGTATCAACAATGGTGTTTGAGAGCACTTTACCCACAAAAGTCAGTCCTCTTAAACCTTGCCACTGCTTTACCAACTAAGTTTATGTAATATTCTAAATGCTTTGTTGTCATTTCAACAGTCTTCACAGCATCTTTACCAGACAAAGATTCCATCTCAAGAAATCATTTTCTTTGCCCATCTGTAAGAAGCAACCCCTCACCCATTCAAGCTTTATCATGAGATTGCAGCCATTCAATCACATCTTCAGGCTCCACGTTCTAGTTTTCTACCACCTCTGCAGTTACTTGTTTCACTGAAGTCTTGAGCATTTCAAAGTCATCCATGAGGGTTGGAATCAGCTTCTTCCAAATTCCTATTAATATTGATGTTTTGACCTGTTCCCATGAATCACAAATGCTGTTAATGGCATCTAGAATGCAGAATACTTTCCAGAAGGTTTTCAATTTACTTTCCCCAGATCCATCAAAGGAATCGCTATATAGGGTAGCTATAACCTTTAAAAATGTTTCTCTATAATAAGACTGGAAAGTTGAAATTATTCCTTGATCCATGGACTGCAGAATACATGCTTTGTTAGCAGGCATGAGAACACCATGTATCTCATTGCACATCTTCATCAGAGTTCTTGGGTGATCAGGTGTATTGTCAATGAACAGCAATATTTTGAAAGGAATCTTTCTTTCTGAGCAGTAGATCTCAACAGTAGACTTAAAATATTCAGTAAAGTGTGTTGTAAATAGATGAGCTGTCATACAGGTTTTGCTGTTCCATTATTGGAGCACAGGCAGAGTACATTTAGCACCACTCTTAATGGCTGTAGAATTTTCAGAATGGTAAATGAGTACTGGCTTCCACTTAAAGTCACCAGATGCATTACCCCTAACAACAGAGTCACTCTGCCCTTTGAAGCTTTGAACCAGGCATTGACTTCTTCTCTCTAGCTATGAAATTCCTAGAGGGCATCTCCTTCTAATAGAAGGCTATTTTATCTACATTAAAATCTGTTTAGTGCAGCCACCTTAATTGATTATCTTGAACAGATCTGAATAACTTGCTGCAGCTTCTACATTAGCACTTACTGCTTCACCTTTCATTTTCAAGGCTATGATTTTTCCTGTGGTCATGTATGGATGTGAGAGTTGGACTGTGAAGAGGCTGAGCACCAAAGAATTGATGCTTTTGAACTGTGGTGTTGGAGAAGACTCTTGAGAGTCCCTTGGACTGCGAGGAGATCCAACCAGTCCATTCTGAAGGAGATCAGCCCTGGGATTTCTTTGGAAGGAATGATGCTAAAGCTGAAACTCCAGTGCTTTGGCCACCTCATGCAAAGAGTTGACTCACTGTAAAAGACTCTAATGCTGGGAGGGATTAGGGGCAGGAGGAGAAGGGGACAACAGAGGATGAGATGGCTGGATGGCATCACTGACTCGATGACCTGAGTCTGAGTGAACTCCGGGAGTTGGTGATGGACAGGGAGGCCTGGCGTGCTGCAATTCATGGGGTCGCAAAGAGTTGGACACGACTGAGCGACTGAACTGAACTGAGCACTGTTTGTGGTGCCTCAAAACAATTATAATAGTAACATCAAACATTACTGATCACAGATCACCATAACAAATATAATAATAATTTAAAAGTTTGAAATATTGTGAGAATTACAAAATGTAACACAGAGACACAAAGTGAGCAAATGTTGTTAGAAAAATGGTGCTAATAGACTTGCTTCACACCCACATTTGCCACAAACCTTCAGTTTGAAAAAACACAACATCTCTGAAGTGCAATAAAATGAGATACGTCTTTGTGGTGTCACATGAAATATAGTTATGGTTATTGTTATGGTTATGATAGTAGCTTTATCATTTTATTGGCCATTTTGTGCCATCTAAGTCTCTGAGCTCCTATAAGGTCCAAGACTATCTCATATTTATCTCTGCATCCTCTCTATTTGCCATAGAGCCTGAAATATACAATACACTCAGCATTATTGAAAAAATGGTTTATGATTGTTCTGTATGAAAGTTAGGATCTTATTTTAGAAAATTATATTATTTTTGTAATGATCAGACTTATCATGCTTTATATCTAAATGGATATTTGTCAAATTTTCTAAAGTTTCAGCTATGCGTAACTTTCATGACATTAAGCCATTCATTCATGCAAACAATACATTTATGGTAACTTCTCCCTGCCTTAGAGATAACACTTATTCACAAGTCATTGACTCAAAGGAGAGTAAGAACTAAGAGTACATTCAGCTGCAACTATTTGATGTTACATAGTAGTACTAGAGGAGAAGGCAATGGCACCCCACTCCAGTACTCTTGCCTGGAAAATCCCATGGACAGAGGAGCCTGGTAGGCTGCAGTCCGTGGGGTCACTAAGAGTCGGACACGACTGAGCGACTTCACTTTCACTTTTCACTCTCATGCTTTGGAGATGGAAATGGCAACCCACTCCAGTGTTCTTGCTTGGAGAATCCCAGGGACGGGGGAGCCTGGTGGGCTGCCGTCTATGGGGTCATGAGTCGGACATGACTGAAGCGACTTAGCAGCAGCAGCAGCAGCAGTAGTAGTACTAGAACAGAGAAGCTTGCTTCAAATTTTTATCTTAACATGTTGAGCCAACATTTTAAAAAAGATATCAATTTAAGCTGTCCTAACAGACCTTCTCTACCTTCAGATTGTGGTAACACTTATTAGTAAGCTAAATACCCCTAATTAAAACAGAATTGCTTGACATCTAATCACTACAATTCATTAATTCTCTCCTGAGAACATATTTTTAGCTATCTCAGGAAAAATTGCATAACAAAGTGTTGCCCCAGTTTCTTCAATTCTGGTTGTCCTACTTGAAATGTAACAATACAAAAAGACATTTTCTTTAAAAATTATCCTTCTACTGTTGGTGTTTTCCACTGATATGATTTAGAATCTTCTAGACTCATCACCAAGGACTAAACCTCTTTTTGAGGGAATGAGTAAGCATGCTAATTGAAATGAGAGGTGATCAGATATAAAATGTCAGTGCCTCCAAGGGAAATTGCATTTCAAGTGTGAGAATACTAACCAGTGAAGTGATTTAAGAGCATTAGGCTTGACAGTCCACTTTGCTATCCTAAAAGGACTTTATTTTCCATTTTGTCATCAAGGAGTATCAGTAGGCATCCAGAAGTCAAGGATGGTTAAGAAATGTGTAAGGGGAAACAAGGTCTTTGAATACTTCATAAGGTCCTACAGCCTGTTCTGACAAGCATGATTTCCCCACAATGATCTGAGAATGATTAGATGGTAAGCTTATTACAACCACAAAGTAAAAACTGTAACCAAACTGGAAACTGTAACCAAACTGGAAAAGAGAATCAGTACCCAAAATTATCCGGTAGGCTGGAATCACCATTGAAATTTAACAAAAGAAATTTACTATCATAATACATATAGTTTCTGTTCTTAAATCAATAACACAGGAAGAGGAGCCAAGCAAAGTACAAAGAAAAGGAAAGATCTGGCAGTTATAGTGGACCACAAGTTCCATATAAATCAGTAATAAAATATCCCTACCCCAAAACTAATGTGATCTAAAAGTACATCAATTGCAGGTTAATGTCCAGAACATGGAGGGCAATTGTCCTTCTGAGTCCCTATGTGCTGGGTAGAGCCCACATGTACTGCATGCATGTCATACTTCATCAGCTTTTCTGAAAAACTGGAATATATTTAAAAGGATGCTGCCCATAATAATAAGGAAATCCAACCCCACATCCCATACTTTCCTAAAGAAGGTTAAAACAAAACTTCAAGGGGATTCAATGCTTTTTTATCCTGAAGATGTTTCTTTCCAAGCTACATCTTCTTGGCATCCTTCATGGCTACTAGCATTCCTCTAGTTAAAATTTAGGAAAAATAAGGAAGTAGAAAGGTATTGTACATAGAAATAAAGAATTGAGCATAGGATATACTGAATGCTTCTCTAAGTTTTCATCTATTTAAATCTCAGATAACTGGTATCACTGAAAATGCAAAATAATTCACCTAAACTTATAAAATCATAAGTGATTATTATAACTGAAGGTATAAATATGACATTAATCACAAAGGAAAAAATAACATCCAAGTTTGTAATTTATAGATAATAGTAACAGTCAGCTCGGATATGATTGTAAAGGAACAAATATGTTAGTCCTCCAGATACCCACATATAATACAAATTAAATAAACAGACCATTGCTTATTTTATATGGCAATTTTTACTTAATTGGAACTTGACTGTTTTAAAGCTCTGAAAACCTTCTCTAAAAAAAAAATATATGTAAATGGCTAGAATCATAAGCCATGTCTTATCAAATGCCATAACTACCTCTCTGAATGAGAGAATAAAAGAGTAAAAAGAACAGTGTTTTTATTCATATGCTGGCAGTAAAATCAGTGCTATTAACAATGAGAAATAGAAAGAATAATTTCCTAAGAGTTACAGAAGATAGAAAAATATATTACAGTCCAGTCATAGAAAGTCGTTTTGCTTTCTACAGCAGCAAAGTAGTAACTGAATAAGTTATTTGGTGATTCACATTGTAATATAACTCTATTCAAAATAACCAATAAAATTACTAATCAACCTATTTAAATTTCATGTCCTAAATTTCATGTCATTAAATTTTCATGGAACATGAACTTCTACCGCATTTTCACCCACTCAAGTTTATACTGGGTAGAATCTCACAAGACCTCAAATTCAACATTCAGTAGAGATAGAGAGAGACCCTTTCATTCATTCAAGAAGCACTTTCAAAAATGCCTACCATTTTACTGGAGCTACACTTAGGTGCTTGGTATACAAGTACAATGGCCTTTACCCTCAAGAAGCTCACTGATTACTAGATATTATAAGAGAGTCAAATAAACACTAAGTCACAGAATGATGTGATCAGTATTATTAGAGTAGCCTCTGTAAGCATTACAGAATATAAGGAAAAGCAAAAATCATTAAAGGAAAAATGATGTTGGAGAAGGTGATAAAAGAGGTGAGACTCAGCAAACAAAAGCGCATCACAAAAGAGAATGACAGAAGGAATTCCAGCCAGAAAGAACAGCCTGAGAAACGCTGTGCTGCTCACTGTCGCTAAAACAGAGGACTGAGTGAACAACACAAAAGAAAACGAGACTGGAAAGATTGAAGCAAACCTTGAAGGCTTTGGGGAGAAATATCAATATCCAGAAAACTAAGCAATCCTAAATAATCTATTTATATTTTAGGTAAAGCAACTGTCCACTGCCTTGTCAACACCTCTATCCCTTGAATTTGTATTGCTGCAGTCTTCAAGATGAGATTCCTAAATTTTTCACACATTGTATTTCACTGCTCAGAAATCTACAATGGCTTTCTGTCTTTAACCACAAAACTCCGAACGTCTCTATTAAGTTTTCCACGTTCTCCCTAACCTGGGCTCACTTGGCCAAGGCAGGCTCATCACCAACATAAAAGGAGAGGTCTCCTCACTCACTTCTATGCATCCTACCCTCAAGACCTAATTTTAATTCTGCCTCTTCCCAGCTTCTCTCCATTTGTCTGAATTATGCACCAGATCAGATCACAACACCTTCTCTAATGACTCAAACCAAGTTGAACTCCTTTTGCGTTGAGAGTCATGACAGTACAGTTTATCACTAAAATGCCAGTTCTGCTCTGTGTCTCCCCAGTACAGAAGCTAAGCCTTTACTTGAACCATATGCCCAGGAGGTCTTGCAAATACTGGGAAAACTATATAAGAAGTATTTGGTGATATTTCAAACAAATAGTTCTAGTTGACATGGGAAGCAGAAAACATAGTTTTTAATCTTTAAATTAGTATGGAAATCTTGATTTTTGTATACTAACTTCCAGAGGAAATCAAAATTTTAATTATTTTAATGTCCTCTTTCCAGTTAGGCATCACTGCTATTACCATCCAAGCCATCTCTATACCATACAATACAATTTATGAGAAACAAAAGACCTTATCTGAGTGAAGAATGTGCAACCAAGTAATGAAAGAGAAAATACATTGGCAAACTACTGCTTAAAAATTCACAATGTCAGCTTACAGTACTATGCTTTGGAAACCACATATATTTCAAAGAACAGAAAACTAAGACAAAGTGCTATGCATTGACCAAGGTCACACAACAAATCAGCAATACCATTTTCTTACACCAAGTTTTGCTGCCTAGGCAGAAAATCTGCCTCTTCAGAAATTTGATTATTCAGAAACATTTCTTTACAAATAAAACTTCAGCGAATCAGAATGCTTTTACCAAATATAAGCATACTTCAGGAAGAGAAAGGCAAACAGATGACAAATAAGGCTTTTATAATACAAAGCATTGCATGTCAAATATTTTCAGGTTTGGTTTCTATTTTAATACTGTACCATTTATAACCAAGCAGTCTCCAAGTCCGACATTCATCAAAATAGGTAGAGATACAAGATTTTCAAGCCTTGAGATCAAAATGTGAGTTCTATCAAAATAGCCTTCATGTTTCAAGTTAAAAAAAAAAAAAGAAAGATGAATCAGCAGGATCATTTACAACCAATAAAACAACTACCAAGTTTCACTGTTTGAACTAAGGATTCAGCAAACATGGGAATAGTAGAGTTTACAATATCCAAAAGATAATTTAACCTTAGGAAAGTACATATATGATTAGTCACATTGGGTTTATTACCTAACATTTTAGGGAAACAGCGCAGAAACCAAAGCATGAGCAGGATGGTCTGGCATACCCTCTACTCCCCACCCACAAAATAAGCAGCAGTTACTGTATACAATTAAGCTGCAAATTGAGAGTAACTGGGTAGACAGACATATAATATTTTTAACATCTTTACTGAGGTATAACTGATACACAACTGTATTAGTCAACGTTCTCCAGAGAAACAGAACCAGTAGGATACAGACACACAGAAAGAGATTTATTATGAGGGGATTGGCTCACACAGTTATTTAGGCCCAAAAGACGTGTCCACAAGCTGGAGGCCAGGAAAGCTGGCAGTTTAGTAGCTGAGTTGCAGTGCAAGCCCAAAGATCTGAGAAACACAGGGAAAGGGGGAATTCCATCCACATTGGTGAGGGCAATTTTCTTTATTCAGTCTATCAGTTCAAAACTACTCTCTTTGGGAGACACTCTCACAGACACACTCAGAAACAATGCTTTACCAGCATCTAGGCACCCCTTAGCCTAGGAAGGATGACATTAAATTAACCACCACAACAATAAATTGCATGTATTTATGGTATACAATTTGATGTTTTGACACATGTATATACCTATGAAACCATCACTGTAATCAAGATAAAGAACATATCTATCTCCCCCCAGATTTCCCCATTGTAATATCTTCCTTCTGCACATCTTCTCCCCCAAAACCTCTGCTGCTTTCTGTCACTATAGATTAAGATTAATCTCTATTTTCTAGAATTTTAGAATTACAAAATATGTACTCATCTGATATGGCCTTTTCCCCCCTCTGTATAATTATTTTGAAGTCACCCATGGTGCTGATGTTGCTGAGTGTATCCACTGTTTATTCTCTTTTATTGCTGAGTCATATCCCATTGTATGGACATTCCATAATTTGTTTATCCATTCACCTATTGATGAAGTCAACTTGGGTTGTTTCCATTTTTTGGCTATTTGTGTACAAGTCCTTGTAAAGATAAAAGGATCTGTTCTCTTGAGTAAATACCTAAGAGTGGACTGGCTGGTCATATAGGCAGGTATATGTTTAACTTTTAAAGAAAGTGCCGATTGTCCTCTGAAGTGGTAGTACCATTTTACATTAGATACCAATGGAGCATGAGAGTTTTGATTCCTCTACATGCTACTCAACATTTTGTATGACCAGTCTTTTTAATTTTAGACATTCTAATAGGTATACAATGATACTTCCATCTGGTTTTACTTTCCCTTTCCCTAGTGGGACTAATGATGTTGAGCATCTTTTCATTTGCTTATTTGCCATCCTTCCTTATGCCTAAACCCACAGTTCTACTCTCACCACCCCGCCCTTGGTAAATTACTAGTCTTTGTCCCGGCATGGAGAATCACAAACAACATTTCCATTCACACATTTAGCTAAAATTAGGAGCAAATATTGGTAGGATAATGTCCTTACATTACTGGTGCAATTAGTAATATCTTATAGTATTTAAAAATATATTCTATAATTTCCATATTAATAGCACTTTATAAATGCAGCAGCCATTTATTTCACAAAACAGTAAATTCGTGATACTTCCCTTTAATTACAAAAATAACATGATTTGAGTTTTTAGTAACTTTGATGCTTTTCTCTTTTGAAAATTTCATAATAAATAAGAATATCCTCTTTAATACAAAAAACAGATAAAATCTAAGTGAGGTAGCTATGTTTTCACTTCCTATCCAATATGCTTAAACAAGTTACATAATTGAGGAAGTCACATAATGCTGCATTTTTCAGAGCTCTTAAATGCATGAATACAAGGAAATAGAATAATTTTCATAATTTAGTTGTAGTTTACAAATCTTGACCTTAGTACTTCCTCTATCTGGATTCTGTTTTAAACACAAGAGTGACTTACAGTGTTTTGGTCATATTACCACTTAAGAGTTTGGCTCCTTCAGGAAACGCATCTTTTTAAGGAAATATGTTAACAGGAGTTCTAGCAGAACCAGTAACATGTAGTAGCTGTTTTCCTTGGCAGCACTTCTTTCAGTTCCCTGCGTTATCAGAGAAGAGCTGCTTTCCTTTTTCTAAAAGTGACCAGATCAATGAGTAGCTCATTCAGATGTGAGTTTATATATATATATATATATGGCGGACATTTTCACCTTGGCATTGGCCATTTGACAGTCTATCATGTTACCCTTCCCTGTTCAAATACCCAGAATCCTAAAAAATAAAATGATGATTTATGGTTTAATTTAGGCACTCAAATAAATAAGAGTTCTTAACACAGCTCATTCTTAAAACATCTCAGTGTTTACTTCTACTTTCCTTATCCATTATAAATTAGTACTTTGATTAAAAATTTAGTGAGACTGCTTAAATTGTCAGGGCTGAAACAATTTACCAAGAAAAAATACATGTCTGTAAAATGTGTTAACCCTTTTCTAAGTATTTTCAAATATGTTATTCTACTTCTCTATAATGTTGTATTTGTTTCATCCCCTGTCAAACATATCAAAATATTGTCTGTTCACTACAAGTGGAATGTTTTAAAGATAATAAATAATTTATAAAGCACTCTGAACTAACTGAAGATGGAATTACCTTAAGGTGCTAATCTTGGGTAGAAGCACAGCTGTAGCCACCTGGATGGTGTGATTTTAAGAGCTTGGAAAAACCCCTATAGATTAAAAACAAACAGAAACTCTTCCCCTCTTCCCAATAGAAAACTTCACTAGCAGAGATTAATTTTTATAACATAAGGATTCTCGCTTTTTTCTATTACAAAGCACAGACCTTTGGGATATCAATACTTTAAACTGTATCTATTACTTGTATCTGAGTGTAAATGAACTTATCAGATGCTTTTGGAAAGGCTTTCCAGGTGCTAAACAGATATGAAAACTCAGGGACCTGGGAGAGAAAACATAAGGAGTAAACATGAATGTAGATATGGCAGACTGGAGCCAAAGGAAATAAATTTAATTTGCTTAACTACTTTATTACTTTATCTTACATAAATTTTGAAATTCTACATAAACACTAAGGAAAGTTAATATACCTAAATTGGATCACAATAAACTGTGGAAAATTATGAAAGAGATGGGAATACCAGACCACCTGACCTACCTCTTGAGAAACCTGTATACAGGTCAGGAAACAACAGTTAGAACTGGACATGGAACAACAGACTGGTTCCAAATAGAAAGAGGAGAACGTCAAGGCTGTATATTGTCACCCTGCTATTTAACTTATGTGCAGAGTACATCATGAGAAATGCTGGGCTGGAGGAAGCACAAGCTAGAATCCAGATTGCTGGGAGAAATATCAATAACCTCAGATATGCAGATGAGTGCATATGGCACTTTATGGCAGAAAGTGAAGAGGAACTCAAAAGCCTCTTGATGAAAATGAAAGAAGAGAGTGAAAAAGTTGCCTTAAAGCTCAACATTCAGACAACTAAGATTATGGCATCTGGTCCCATCACTTCATGGGAAATAGATGGGGAAACAGTGGAAACAGTGTCAGACTTTATTTTTCTGGGCTGCAAAATCACTGTGGATGGTGATTGCAGCCATGAAATTAAAAGACGCTTGCTCCTTGGAAGGAAAGTTATGATCAACCTAGATAGCATATTGAAAAGCAGAGACATTACTTTGCCAACAAAGGTCCATCTAGTCAAGGCTATGGTTTTTCCTGTGGTCATGTATGGATGTGAGAGTTGGACTGTGAAGAAAGCTGAGTGCCAAAGAATTGATGCTTTTGAACTGTGGTGTTGAAGAAGACTCTTGAGAGTCCTTTGGACTGCAAGGAGATCCAACCAGTCTATCCTAAAGGAGATCAGTCCTGGGTGTTCATTGGAAGGACTGATGCTGAAGCTGATGACACTCCAGTACTTTGGCCACCTCATGTGAAGAGTTGACTCACTGGAAAAGACCCTGATGCTGGGAAAGATTGAGGGCAGGAGGAGAAGGGGACGAAAGAGGATGAGATGGTTGGATGGCATCACCGACACAAAGGACATGGGTTTGGGTGGACTCCAAGAGTTGGTGATGGATAGGGAGGTCTGGCGTGATGCAGTTCATGGGATCGCAAAGAGTCAGACACAACTGAGCAACTGAACTGAACTGACACCTAAATTATTATTGATAAACATCTTAAAGTCAAATAAAAACTCCAGTATTTGCTAAGAAAACTGATTTTTTTCCTCAGCCTGTTAAAATGAAATTAAAAACATTTAAACTATGGGTTCAGTTCAGTTCAGTCACTCAGTCATGTCCAATTCTTTGCATCCCCATGAATCGCAGCACGCCAGGCCTCCCTGTCCATCACCAACACTTGGAGTTTACCCAAACTCATGTCCATTGAGTCAGTGATGCCATCCAGTGAACTCATCCTGTCGTCCCCTTCTCCTCTTGCCCCCAATCCCTCCCAGCATCAGAGTCTTTTCCAATGAGTCAACTCTTCACATGAGGTGGCCAAAGTACTGGAGTTTCAGCTTTAGCATCATTCCTTCCAAACAAATCCCAGGGCTGATCTCCTTCAGAATGGACTGGTTGGATCTCCTTGCACTCCAAGGGACTCTCAAGAGTCTTCTCCAACACCACAGTTCAAAAGCATCAATTCTTCAGCGCTCAGCTTTCTTTATAGTCCAACTCTCACATCCATATATGACCACTGGAAAAACTATAGCCTTGACTAGACAGACCTTTGTTGGCAAAGTAATGTCTCTTTTTAATATGCTTTCTAGGTTGGTCATAACTTTCCTTTCAAGGAGTAAGCGTCTTTTAATTTCATGGCTGCAATCACCATCTGCAGTGATTCTGGAGCCCAAAAAAATAAAGTCAGACACTGTTTCCCCATCTATTTCCCACGAAGTGATGGGACCAGATGAATGTTGAGCTTTAAGCCAACTTTTTCACTCTTCTTTTTCACTTTCATCAAGAGGCTCTTCTTCACTTTCTGCCATAAGGGTGGTGTCATCTTCATATCTGAGGTTATTGATATTTCTCCTGGCAATCTTGATTCCAGCTTGTGCTTCTTCTAGCCCAGAATTTCTCAGCCTTGACTATTCCTTTTCCTATTTGGAACCAGTCTATTGTTCCATGTCCAGTTCTAACTGGTTTCTCAAGAGGCAGGTCAGGTGGTCTGGTATTCCCATCTCTTTCAGAATTTTCCACAGTTTATTGTGATCCACACAGTCAAAGGCTTTGGTGGCGATGGGCATAGTGGTGGCGGTGACAGGCGCACACGGCTGAGAGGAGCTACCCTATGCCCCAGGTTAGGGGCGGGGCCGAGAGGAGCTACCCCACGTTGGAGGTCAGGAGCAGTGGCTGCTCTTTGCTGTAGCAGGCATGAAGAGATACCCCACATCCAAGGTAAGAGAAACCCAAGTAAGATGGTAGGCACTGAGAGAGGGCATCAGATGGCAGACAGACTGAAACCACGATCACAGACAACTAGCCAATCTGATCACATGGACCACAGCCTTGTCTAACTCAAGTTTAGCATAGTGCCTCTAATATCTCTGAGGTCTGTGGAAATACACAAGTGAGGACCCCAGGTGTCAGTGGTCTACATAAGATGGCTCTTAAGTCTGAGGGCTATTCACTTCCTTTCTTCTCTCTCTAATAATCCCTCTCTTGTTTAATTAGCTAAAGGCATTTAGTTAAAATAATTTATTTGTAATTTAAAATTACAGATGTGAACTACACATTTATGTAATGTGTTAACACTTTTAAACAACAACCCTTGTGAGGTTCTCAGTCTTGGTATCATCTAACTTTTAACTTCCACTGTAGTTAGAAGAACTGAAGCAAGGCCACATATTTCAGGTAGATGTAAAATCCCTAGAGTGAGGAGAGGTCTCATAAATTAATTTAGCTTTCCCTACTGGACATGCCATTATTCCTTAGAAGACCAACTTTGGAACAGTCTTTTCAGCAGCCAAGAGCTGATAAAGCAAGTACCAATAAATAGTCCTGATAATATTTTTCTAAGATTGACCTCTCCCCTGAAAAATATGGTACCATATCAGTGGTAACAATCTGTAGAGTCTAACGGAGGCAAATTTTAAGGTTGGGTTCCTAATGTGAAAACCATAAATGCAAGTCCTCTCTCAATTCAAAGCCCCTCCTAACACATCTACCTTGTACCCTGGTAAAAATTCCATCTGTTACATACACATATCCGGACTTCAGGAGGTGTCATCAAGATTATAGCAAAATTAGTGTTTTTAACTTGGGAGAAAATGCCTTTTACCATTTGATATTCTATATTTCTTTGGTAGTTTCCATAATTGAGAGATGTATTACCAAAAAACAAGAGAACAGGTGAAAGAAATAGTTTGAGGTAAACTTTTTACCTGGAGGTATAACTGCAAGGTTTTTCATCACATCAGAGCCGTAAACCAACGCCTAAAAATAACCCTGGCAGTGTTTTCATATCAGTGCAAACCAATGTGATTTCCGTGTTGATTATTAACAAGCAGATTTAATGGTTAACTGAGTCTCACCTCCACTTTCCTCCATCAGTAATCAGATTTACTCTCCCACCTTAAACAATTAGAAAATGTGAACAAATACAGGAAAGGACAATGGTCAGACCCTGGACAAGAGCCAATCAAGACAGTAATTTCTCAAAAGAAATCAACAAGGTGAGTGCTTCAACTGCTCCAGCACACTGCCTGGAGAAAATGTAAATGCGACAGCACAGAGAGGAGAACCCAGTAGACCTCAATGCTCTCACTAAGATAAAAAGACAGAACTCAAGAGTTCAAGGAAGCAAAGGCAGCTAGAATTTTGTGGTGTGAAACACTGATGAGATCAGGGCTACACAGAGAGAATGTTCCCAGGACCCTGAGAGAAGTCCCCTGAGTACCAATCAGTGAACACATGTAAGGACAGCTTTGAGGCTGGAGGAAAGAACCACCAGACAGGAGTAGGGAAAATGATATCCAGAGCTCACAAAAAAGCATAGAGTAGTTCGTGATCCAATGTGCAAGAGTGGAAATGCTTACTAATATCTTCAAATAAAGTCAATAATGAGGTCAAGTTTTCCTTTGACTAAAGGCTTCTCTGAACCCATACTAACAAATTTTAAAAGTAAGCCTCAAGAAGGTCAAATGGACGCCTGTTAACTGCACATGAGAATAAAGCTCAAAATTATGAAAACAATATCCAGTACAACATGAAATTCACCATGTCCAATATCTAGTCAAGATTACCAAGCATGAACAAAGCAGGAAAATATGACCCATAACCAGGTTAAAATTATTCAAGAGGAACAGAAACAGAAATTACAAAGTGATATTCCATGTGCTTTCTTCAAGAAGACTGAAGGAACCATGAAGTTGATGAGTAGAGAAATGGAAAATATTTTTAATAAATGCAAATTGAACTTCTAAAGATGAAAAACATAGTATCTCAAATGAAAACTACACTGGAAAAGTTTAACAGCAGACTATTCCACCAGGCTTCCCAGGTGGCTCAGTGTAAAGAATCTACCTGCAGGAGATACAGAAAACTCAGATTAGATCCCTGGGTCAGGAAGGTTCCCTGGAGGAAAAAATGGCACCCCACTCCAGTATTCTTGCCTGAAAAATCCCATGGACAGAGGAGCCTGGTGGGTTACAGTTCATGGGATCATAGAGTCAGACTCGACCAAGCACACACGCACCATACCATACCATTGCATTGCCAACTCCCATTGTTCCCAATCTTATCCCCTTGTTTCAGAGCAATAAATAAATAAAAATTATTTAGAAATGTACTTTTTAGTAGTTTTCAAATCATTAAAAAAAAAGAAAACTCTTAGACCACCAAAAAATCTAACATCTACCAGTTCATTCTCTTTGCTTCTACTGTCAACTTCCTGTACTCATCCATTGTTAAATAAAGACATATCACGAACTTTAAATCTTTGAAATAGCCTCTCATAATTACTAAGATCTTTAAGAAATTGACATTAACATTAAAGTATGGGTTGAAAAAATTTATTTTCTGAAATCCCCCTTTAAGAAACATTTTAATTTGCCATCTTACCAAACTTTTTCTAATGATTAATTCTATTTCTGAACTGTTTATCTACCCATCTATCTCTGTTGTATATTGTCTAACCAGTCCAGGTTCGATGCACAATACTGGATGCTTGGGGCTAGTGCACTGGGATGACCCAGAGGGATGGTATGGGGAGGGAGGAGGGAGGAGGGTTCAGGATGGGGAACACATGTATACCTGTGGTGGATTTATTTTGATATTTGGCAAAACTAATACAATTACGTAAAGTTTAAAAATAAAAAAAAAAAATTCTTACCTAAATAAAACCTTATGAACCAAAAATGCAAATAATTCGATGTTTTTTCCAATTGTGTATCATCCATTTTGAAAAAAACAGACAATGATGCAGCATACTTTTAAAGGAGATTAGAACTTTAATATAAACCAATACCAAAACAGTCTATTTCAAATATTGTACAATAATAAATGATGCTCACACTAATAGCCCTTGAACACTATAAAATCATATACTAGTTGTGAATCAACAAAATTTTAATTATGTTTAAATCAGGGATTGGCAAACTATTTGGTCTTAGAATCTAATTCAACCCACCAACAGTTTTTATATAGCCCCTAAATTAAGAATGGTTTTCATTTTTTAAATGGGTGAAAAAAATCAAAAGAGGACTATTTCATGGCATGTGAAGATTCTATGAAATTCAAACATCAGAGATCATAAATCAAGCTCATTGGAACACAGCCATATCCATTTATTTACACACTTTCTATAGCTGTTTTCATGATACAACAGAAGAGTCGAGTAGTTGCTGAGACAGAGACCACGTGTCCTGCAAAGCCTAACTTGCCAACCCTTATTTGTTTTTTAATTTATTTTAATTGGAGGCTAATTACTTTACAATATTGTAGTGGTTTTTGCCATACATTGATATGAATCAGCCATGGGTGTACATGTGTTCTCCATCTTGAACCCCCCTCGCACCTCCCTCCCCATCCCATCCCTCTGGGTCATCCCAGTGCACCAGCTCTGAGCACCCTGTCTCATGCATCGAACCTGGACTGGTGATCTGTTTCACACAGGATAATATACATGTTTCAATGCTATTCTCTCAGATCATCTCACCCTTGCCTTCTCCCTCAGAGTCCAAAAGGCTGTTCTATACATCTGTGTCTCTTTTGCTGTCTTGCATATAGGGTTATCGTTATCATCTTTCTAAATTCCATATATATGCATTAGTGTACTGTATTGTTGTTTTTCTTTCTGGCTTACTCCACTCTGTATAATAGGCTCCAGTGGTTAGATCCATCTCATTAGAACTGATTCAAATGTATTCTTTTTAATGGCTGAGTAATATTCCACTGTGTATATGTACTGCTGCTGCTGCTAAGTCGCTACAGTTGTGCCTGACTCTGTGGTACCCCATAGACGGCAGCCCAACAGGCTCTCCCATCCCTGGGATTCTCCAGGCAAGAACACTGGAGTGGGTTGCCATTTCCTTCTCCAATGCATGAAAGTGAAAAGTGAAAATAAAGTCGCTCAGTCGTGTCCGACTCTTAGCAACCCCATGGACTGTGGCCTACCAGGCTCCTCCGTCCATGGGATTTTCCAGGCAAGAGTACTGGAGTGGGGTGCCATTGCCTTCTCAGGTATATGTACTACAGCTTTCTTATCCATTCATCTGCTGATGGACATCTAGGTTGCTTCCATGTCCTGGCTATTATAAACAGTGCTGCGATGAACACTGGGGTACACGTGTCTCTTTCAATTCTGGTTTCCTCTGTGTATGCCCAGCAGTGGGATCGCTGGGTCATATGGCAGTTCTATTTCCAGTTTTTTAAGGAATCTCCACACTGTTCTCCATAATGGCTATACTAGTTTGCATTCCCACCCCAGCCCTTGTTTTAAGCAATTTTTTATTAAAATATACGTCACTGAATTTTTACTTGCAATCAGTAATACACTTATGGAACAAACGATTACTCCCTATTAATCAAAACAGGAAATCAACCAGTCAACTTCTAACCCTCAACCATAATGTATGGAAACAAGAATCTCCTCTGATACACGCCACACTGGTTTCCCTACTTTTCCTCAGTAAAGTCAGACATATGCCCACCTCAGGGCTTTGCACTGTCTCTGGCTTCTGCCTGGAATGCTCTTCCTCAAAACAGCCATATGGTTCACCCCTCAGCTCCTCAAAGACTTTGTTACCCTCAGAACCTACATGATATTGCAACTCAGTGATCCCAATCCCCTTACCATTAGCATTTTTATTCCATAGCACTTAACATTATCTAACATACTATGTAATTTATATTGTTTTGTTTATTGTGTCTTGCCCCATAAGATCAGTGTGACCCATTTTATCACTACATGTCTAGTACAGAGAAGCTCTCAATAAATATTTGTGGAATGAATGAATGACATTTTAATTAATCTAATATTTACCCAATATTTCCCCTTGCACTGGTACCATTTGTCATTTTATTTCTTTAAGGTTGTATTATTTAAATGTTTTAGTTTCACATTTCACTTATTTCTTTACATAAAAGTTTGCTATATATCTCTACTATTTTTACTTTAACAACTAGAACTTATGGTTCCTTGAAAAGAGGTTAAACTCAAAAAAAAAAAAAAAAAAAAAGAGGTTAAACTCAATGCCAGTAACTCAGGGGGCAGTAACTTAGATCACACATCTAAGGTCCAGGCTCCAAGCAGAAAAATACTGTCAGGTATATTATGCCATTTAAAACAAAATCAAGCAAGCAACATTTGAAAACATTCTGGACTAAGACATCAAATCTCTTTCCCCAAGAGCTTACTCAGTAAATACTCAAGCCACCTGTGCAAAATCTACTTTGCATTTCTCTTGTAAGTCCTTAACCTATGCATCCTCAACTCAAATAAGTAAGCAAAAAAATCCAAATATATCTGTATAACAAAAATACAAACAGATCAGCCCCAATGAAAAGAGAAATAAAAATGCAAAATACAAATTGTAGCAAATCATTCCTTATCATAAATTCTTATTATGCAAAAATGTAAATGATTATAAATGCATTCATTTCTGCCCACAAGACCACAAGAACCTCAGTTTTATTATATAAATATTAAAAGTCACTACTGTTGGGGATAACTAGAAAAAGAACAGCACTGACATAGAAATAAGAAATGTGTGCAAGTTGATGAAGGATAATATATTAATATCAGTAAATGTCCTTTATAATTATGTGAGTAAAACAACGTGTGGGGTTCCCTGGTGGCTCAGATGGTAAGGAATCCACCTGCAATGTGGGAGATCTGGGTTCAATCCCTGAGTTGGGAAGATCCCCTGGAGGAGGGCATGGCAACCCACTCCAGTATTCTTGCCTGGAAGAGTCCCCATGGACAGAGGAGCCAGGCAGGCTAAAGTCCCTGGGGTCAGAAACAGTTGGACACGACTAGGCGACAAAGCACAGCACAAAAAATGAAGTGTGGTTACTATAGATGAGAATGACATGCTTCATGCACAGGTCTCTACCTTTGAGGAGCAAACATTATAGAAGTATGGACACAGTTATACCAGTTAATGATACACCAAGATGAATTCCATGACAGAAGTCTAAATGTGAAGATGGGGCAACCCAAGGAAAGGACTGGCAACTTTTCTGATAAAGAATGTTCCCCAAGGGGAACATCTAAACCATTCATTTCCACTATTCTGTCTCACTTGGTAGTTGCAATATGTAGAACTTCTTCAGTCAGATAACTTCTTAGCCCATAGTTTTCCCTCTGCTATTACACTATCCACCAAGTATTTAACAGAGTGATTATTCTCATCACACTATTCTTTTAGTATAGGGAATGGGTTATATATATATATATATAAAACTAGATCTGATAGAGTGCCTGATGAACTATGGGTGGAGGTTCCTGACATTGTACAGGAGACAGGGATCAAGACCATCCCCATGGAAAAGAAATGCAAAAAAGCAAAATGGCTGTCTGGGGAGGGCTTACAAATAGCTGTGAAAAAAGAGAAGCAAAAAGCAAAGGAGAAAAGGAAAGATATAAGCATCTGAATGCAGAGTTCCAAAGAATAGCAAGAAGAGATAAGAAAGCCTTCCTCAGCGATCAAGGCAAAGAAATAGAGGAAAACAACAAAATGGGAAAGACTAGAGATCTCTTCAAGAAAATTAGAGATACCAAGGGAACATTTCATGCAAAGATGGGCTCAATAAAGGACAGAAATGGTAAGGACATAACAGAAGCAGAAGATATTAAGAAGAGGTGGCAAGAATACACAGAAGAACTGTACAAAAAAGAGCTTCACGACCCAGATACGCACAATGGTGTGATCACTCACTCAGAGCCAGACATCCTGGAATGTGAAGTCAAGTGGGCCTTAGAAAGCATCACTACGAACAAAGCTAGTAGAGGTGATGGAATTCCACTGTGAAAGTGCTGCACTCAATATGCCAGCAAATTTGGCCACAAGACTGGAAAAGGTCAGTTTTCATTCCAATCCCAAAGAAAGGCAATGCAAAGAATGCTCAAACTATCACACAATTGCACTTATCTCACACGCTGGTAAGATCAGATCAGATCAGATCAGTCACTCAGTCGTGTCCGACTCTTTGCGACCCCGTGAATCGCAGCACACCAGGCCTCCCTGTCCATCACCAACTCCTGGAATTCACTCAGGCTCACGTCCATCGAGTTGGTGATGCCATCGAGCCATCTCATCCTCTGTCGTCCCCTTCTCCTCTTGCCCCCAGTCCCTCCCAGCATCAGAGTCTTTTCCAATGAGTCAACTCTTCGCATGAGGTGGCCAAAGTACTGGAGTTTCAGCTTTAGCATCATTCCTTCCAAAGAAATCCCAGGGCTGATCTCCTTCAGAATGGACTGGTTGGATCTCCTTGCAGTCCAAGGGACTCTCAGGAGTCTTCTCCAACACCACAGTTCAAAAGCATCAATTCTTCGGTGCTCAGCCTTCTTCACAGTCCAACTCTCACATCCATACATGACCACAGGAAAAACCATAGCCTTGACTAGACGAACCTTTGTTGGCAAAGTAATGTCTCTGCTTTTGAATATGCTATCTAGGTTGGTCATAACTTTCCTTCCAAGGAGTAAGTGCCTTTTAATTTCATGGCTGCAGTCACCATCTGTAGTGATTTTGGAGCCCAGAAAAATAAAGTCTGACACTGTTTCCACTGTTTCCCCATCTATTTCCCATGAAGTGATGGGACTGGATGCCATGACCTTCGTTTTCTGAAAGTTGAGCTTTAAGCCAACTTTTTCACTCTCCACTTTCACTTTCATCAAGAGGCTTTTGAGTTCCCCTTCACTTTCTGCCATAAGGGTGGTGTCATCTGCATATCTGAGCTTATTGATATTTCTCCTGGCAATCTTGATTCCAGCTTGTGTTTCTTCCAGTCCAGCGTTAAAAATAACGCTCAAAATTCTCCAAGCCAGGCTTCAGCAATACACGAACCGTCAACTTCCAGATGTTCAAGCTGGTTTTAGAAAAGACAGAGGAACGAGGATCAAATTGCCAACATCCGCTGGATCATGGAAAAAGCAAGAGAATTCCAGAAAAACATCTATTTCTGCTTTATTGTCTATGCCAAGGCCTTTGACTGTGTGAATCACAATAAACTGTGGAAAATTCTTCAAGAGATGGGAATACCAGACCACCTGACCTGCCTCTTGAGAAACCTGTATGCAGGTCAGGAAGCAACAGTTAGAACTGGACATGGAACAACAGACTGGTTCCAAATAGGAAAAGGAGTATGTCAAGGCTGTATATTGTCACCCTGCTTATTTATCTTATATGTAGAGTACATTATGAGAAATGCTGGGCTGAATGAAGCACAAGTTGGAATCAAGATCACTGGGAGAAATATCAATAACCTCAGATATGCAGATGACACCACCCTTGTAGCAGAAAGTGAAGAGGAACTCAAAAGCCTCTTGATGAAAGTGAAAGAGGAGAGTGAAAAAGTTGGCTTAAAGCTTAATATTCAGAAAACTAAGATCATGGTATCTGGTCCCATCACTTCATGAGAAATAGATGGGGAAACAGTGGAAACAGTGTCAGACTTTATTTTTGGGGCTTCAAAATCACTGCAGGTGGTGACTGCAGCCATGAAGTTAAAAGGCGCTTACTCCTTGGAAGGAAAGTTATGACCAACCTAGATAGCATATTCAAAAGCAGAGACATTACTTTGCCAACAAAGGTCCGTCTAGTCAAGGCTACGGTTTTTCCTGTGGTCATGTATGGATGTGAGAGTTGGACTGTGAAAAAGCTGAGTGCCGAAGAATTGATACTTTTGAACTGTGGTGTTGGAGAAGACTCTTGAGAGTCCCTTGTGCTGCAAAGAGATCCAACCAGTCCATCCTAAAGGAGCTCAGTCCTAGGTGTTCTTTGAAAGGACTGATGTTGAAGCTGAAACTCCAATACTTTGGCCACCTCATGCGAAGAGTTAACTTATTGGAAAAGACTCTGATGCTGGGAGTGATTGGGAGCAGGAGGAGAAGGGGACAGAGGATGAGATGGTTGGATGGCATCATCGACTCTATGGACATGAGTTTGGGTGAACTCCAGGAGTTGGTGATTGATGGACAGGGAGGCCTGGCGTGCTGCATTTCATGAGGTCGCAAAGAGTCAGACATGACTGAGTGACTGAACTGAACGAACTGATATACATATGAAGAAGGAAATGGCAACCCACTCCAGTATTCTTGCCTGGGGAATCCCATGGACAGGGGTGCCTGGCGGGCTACAGTCCATGGGATCACAAAGAGTCAGTCATGACTGAAGTTACTTAGCACACACATATATATATAAAAGAAATGTATGCAAGTTGATGAAGGATAATATAGTAATATCAATAATGTCCTTTCTAATTAGTATGTAAGTAAAACAAAGTGTGGGCTTCCCTGGTAGCTCAGACCTGGTGGTTATATATATAACCCAGTCCCTACATTAAAAGAATTGTGTGATAGGTGAGAATAATAACACTGTTAATATCTCTTTGTACAGCTCTCAGTAACCTTAAGAAATCAAACCAGGGTCTGCATTGCAGGCAGATTCTTTACCAATTGAGCTATCAGGGAAGCCCAATAGCTCACACATGAACAGAGAAAGGGTGCTCAATAAACATTTGTCTAATAGGTTTTCTTTATGCATTTACTTTTACTATGAATACACCAACTTAAACAATTTAGCAAAGATACAATATAATGAAAAGATCTAAAAGGCCAGGAACAATTTAGACAACTTTTCAAAATTATACCTACCTTGTGAGTCCAAATAAACAAAATATATGTATTATATTATGTTTGTATTTATTCTGAATTGTGCACTAATACCTGGTCAATAAAAAGACTGCTGCTACTGCTGCTAATTCGCTTCAGGCATATCCGACTCTGTGCAACCCCATAGACGACAGCCCACCAAGCTCCCCTATCCCTGGGATTCTCCAGGCAAGAACACTGGAGTGGGTTGCCATTTCCATCTCCAATGCATGAAAGTGAAAAGTGAAAGTGAAGTCGCTCAGTCATGTCCGACTCTCAGAGACCCCATCTACTGCAGCTTACCAGGCTCCTCCATCCATGGGATTTTCCAGGCAAGAGTACTGGAGTGGGGTGCCATTGCCTTCTCCAATAAAAAGACTACATAGAGTCTAATACAGACTTTAGTAGATACATATACAGCAAAATATATGTTAAAATAATATTAAAATAATACAATGATGAAGCATTAGATATATCATATACATGTCAAGAAAAAGAGTTTTGATGAGGAATGAGAGTAACAACTGCACATGGATATTTAAAACAGAAAATCATTTGGCCATGCCTTAATGACTCTCCAAAGGACAGAGACTCAAAATGCTTTCAACACACCTTACATAGATATGTACTCCAGTCTTACTTTTCATTTTCATAACATCTGTAACATATTGCCTAACCCCAAATTCCTGCATAATGGAACAATAAAAACTAAGAAAGACTATTCCATTCACTGTGTTACTTATGCAGAGGTTAAAAAATCAGTTTCTTTAAATACGTCAAGATGAAAATAATAGGAAAACTGAAGAACCATGGTATGCAGGACAGAAACTGGCAACTTCTCAGTGTGGCACACTGTGAACATTAAAATCCGTTTAATAAACAGATGAATGAGTGAATGACTGACTGCTAAAACATGAAGATAAAAATTTACAAAACAAATACACTTTGGAGAAAACAATGAGAAGAAATTCCACCAGATTTGCAGAAGATCGGTAAAATAAAACTAACACCATTAAGTAAAAAGTACTTAATGTGAATTTAATTCATTTTGCAAAGGAAATACCTTCAGTTAATACAAAAGCATCTTACAAACCAGCAGAGTGCTTCAACTATGTCCTTCCCTATGCCGTTCAGACAACAACCAGTTTCTTCAAGTTGGAGACCATACCATTCAACAGTAGCAGGGTCAAGTGACTACTGAAGTCAATGTTACACAGAGAGGAGGCTGCAGGCTGTGGCAGTAGGAAGAGTAAAACAAGACGCACAGAGAAGGAGTAGAAAGACAAAATGCATTCTAAACTACTTGATTCATCTAACAAATGCAAATACACATGACATCCTTGATTTAGATTTCTTTTTGTTAGAAGCCCAAGGCAAAAAAAAAAAATGAGAATGGGAAAGGGCAGTTAAGTAATAATCATTCATTGGCTATAGCCATGAGCATGATGTAAAACAAGTCTATTCACTTTCTATTAAAAAATTCATACCTCCTCCTCTCAGATTTAAACAGGTATTCACAACTTCACAGCTTATCTTTTGGTCTTCAATATTAATTATTCAAGAAAACTCATTTTTTAAAAATAGGTGGCAAGGAAGGGAATAAAAAGAAGGAAAAGTCTGAAAATTATGGAACTTGATGTCTCTCTACTGTCTAACCACTTTAGGCAGACATAAGCCTAGAGTAAATATTAGATAAACCAAAAGGGTCTAAAGTTAGAGGACTATAATTTTTGGTTAGAAAACTCAAGGCAGAAGCCTCAATACCATCTCCCTAACATTTTAATAGAGTAGAGACCTGAAAAACAACCAATTATTGCCAACTCAAAAGTCATCTTAACCTCATAACTAAGAGTGGTAATCCTATTGAAATGTATTACTTCTTAACTTCCTTTAAAAAATTTTTTTTATTTTTATAAACAATATACTTTTATTTACTTTTTTTCCTAAATGGAAATATATGTGTTGTTAAAGGTTTTAGATGGTGATTGCAGCAATGAAATTAAAAGACGTTTACTCCTTGGAAGGAAAGTTATGACCAATCTAGACAGCGTATTAAAAAGTGGAGACATTACTTTGCCAACAAAGGTCCGTCCAGTCAAGGCTATGGTTTTTCCAGTGGTCATGTAGTGGATGTGAAAGTTAAGGAGTACGTCAAGGCTATATATTGTCACCCTGCTTAATTAACTTATATGCAGAGTACATCATAAGAAACTCTGGGCTGGAGGAAGCACAAGCTGGAATCAAGATTGCCGGGAGAAATATTAATAACTTCAAATATGCAGATGACACCATCCTTATGGGAGAAAGTGAAGAACTAAAGAGCCTCTTGATGAAAGTGAAAGAGGAGAGTGAAAAAGTTGGCTTAAAGCTTAATATTCAGAAAATATTCAGAGGATGAGATGGTTGGATGGCATCACCGACTCGATGGACATGGTTTTGGGTAGACTCCAGGAGTTGGTGATAGACAGGGAGGCCTGGCATGCTGTAGTTCATGGGGTCGCAAAGAGTCAGACACAAATGAGTGACTGAACTGGAAATATTTAAAGAACAACCATACCATATTTAAAGGAGGTCTGGCTGAAAGTCCTAAACAGTACTAACACTTTATTTCTCCCTCAAAAATTGTATAAGAACACTGAAAGAGAACCATGTGGCCTCAATATGAAATAGTTTATAAATCTGGAGATATTTCAATACAGCCCCTACCATACACACGTTTACAGTCTCTACATTTCTATCCATTTAACAAGAATGTTCTTCCACCAAGGACTTTTGGAAGTTCATTTATTGTAAACTGTCCAGTAGTCATGGAATAATAACCCAGTGCATCCTCCAGAAAAGTGAAACCCTTTGATCCCTTCTATACCAGTGATCAAACTTCTTGGAAAACCTAAGATCCCCTCTTGTCCAACTCCCTAAATATTTCTAATTTATTTTTGATAGTTACATTTTCCATAATTAAGATTATGTGCTTGATAACTATATGACATTCCATGGGGTCCATGGGAATTCCTGGGCTCATCAGAAATCAAGGAGGAGGACCCTAGCTCCAAGGGATGAGTGGAGATTTCACCTGGATGGTTTTTATATTTCTACATTTACACTTGGAAGGAAAGTCAGTTATATTAACAACAAAACTTGGAGATCTTAGAACCTTAACCTCTGTTGGTCTTTGAAGATCCTGCCTGAAGTTCTTAAAATACCAGGGCCAGGTGTGCTGGTGTCTAAGCTAGATGCCCAGGCATCAGGAGAAGGCTACAGTTCAGCACGGAATGAATGCCTATTACATTCAAAGCTTGGTGCTTATTCCTATAGAAAGATTCCATGACCAAAAATGTAGACTTTTTAAAGAACAATAGGCAATTCCTCAACAGAAAGATCCTGCTACATGGATGAAGGAAAGGCATCTAGAAAAAGAAATGATAACAACTGTTAAAATAATTAGATGAAACTGTTATAATTGTTCCCCAAAGTGTGATTCAAAGACCAACAGCTTTAGAAGCACTCTGTAGTAGTTCTTTAAAATGCAGAACCCTGAGCCTTACCCCAGACCTACTGAATCAAAACCTCTGAGAGTGATGCTCAGGAATCCACATGCTATTTTATGCACATTAAAATATAAGAGTAACTATATTCAAGGGATGTTAACTATGAATCTGCACTATATGTGGTAACCTGTATATTATATAGAAAGCAATAGGGAACCAGCACTGGAGTAGAACAAGGTAAAAACTATAGTTAGGAAAATGTTTTCCATATGGTAAACCTGTTATGATGAAAAACAATAAACATTTCATCCTCTGCAAAAACAGACTATCTTATTCTACGGTATCAAGTTTAATTAAACTCAAATATTTAAATGCAAAACAAAATGAGAGGTAGTTTTACAATATTTTCAAAGTTGTTATTCAAAATGGTACTTGAATATTTCCATTAAGTATGTGTCAGTCTAATTTATGAAACTAGAAAACAAGTCCTGGCCACTGTACATAAATCAGGATTTAAAGTCTAACTAATGTACAAACGTCTTTAAAACATCTCAGCGGTGTAAAGTTGACATTTTTATCTAGAATTAATGATTCCCTGGCTATTGAAGTAGGAAGCTGTCTCCTCAAATGCCCTTTGGCTCAGTTCCACCAGGACTCATACGCTCTCCATGCTGACCCGAAGATGGACCCCAGTGTGCAGTCCATCACTCAGAACACAGTGATGCTCCACCCTCACAAGGCTTCCTGCTGCTTCTCAGACCTGCTGCCTGAGCTAAGTGTCTCCACCTCACCCTGTTATTTATCTGGTGCCTTGAAAACAAATTACTTGATTTCTGTCACTGAGCATCTTTATTAAAACAGTTGTTTATAGCAACTCTAATCAAGGACCCAAAATACTGAACAATAAAAATTCTCTGATAAATTTTAAGTAGTCATAAGCAGTTTTAAAACATAGGCACGTTATAAGGTGTTAAATCAAATTTTGATGAACTATTATATTTGACACACGGAAGCAGCAAGGAAATCTCCCACAAAAGAAAGAATGCTTCAGTAATTTGAACAATTACCTTTAGTGAATCCAGTTTGAAAATTTCTGATTTTTAATACCTTTCTTTCTCACATTGACGTTATTGAAACAAAGGAGAGTGAAAGATTATAACATTTAGAGAATAAGGACTGTAATAACATGTAGAGAAATATTTAACAGAAAAGTTCTCCAGGAGACAAAAATCACTTGTCCTTAACCATAACCTACAGGCTTTATTTATATATATCCTTAACAATAACTTTTGATGCAGAGAATGATCTGGAGTCTGATGTCTTAAAAAAAAAAAAAAAAAACCTCTCCTTCAGCACTGCTGCTGCTGCTAAGTCGCTTCAGTCATGTCCGACTCTGTGCGACCCCATAGATGGCAGCCCACCAGGCTCCCCCGTCCCTGGGATTCTCCAGGCAAGAACACTGGAGTGGGTTGCCATTTCCTTCTCCAATGCATGAAAGTGAAAAGTGAAAGTGAAGTCGCTCAGTTGTGTCCGACTCTAGCTACCCCATGGACTGCAGCCCACCAGGCTCCTCCATCCATGGGATTTGCCAAGCACAGCACAGTACCATAAATATTCCCACCATGACCAAATTCAGGTTACCACCATGATGTCATTGATGATAGAGATGGGAAGACAGGTACACAGCCTGATCTAGGGAGCTGGCATAACCCAGATCCAGGTTGGCACTGGAGGAAGGCCCCAGGCACTGAAAACAGTGTTGTCTTATGAAGATCTGCTCCCTACTGCCTTGCTCTTGACACTGCAGACCTCACCTGACACCTTACTGATGCTTTGTCCAACTCTTGTCCTCCCAACCCACGTCTTCAGGTATACTTTTCTCTGAAACCCAAACTACCATAACTTTATCACTTAAAAAAAAAATGTTTACAGAGATGGTGATTTCCCTCCCCTTTCTCATAACACTTAGTGATTTCTTGGAATGCCCTCTGTGCTAAATACTAATTGTCCTAAAACAAATCACATAGAATAAGGCATAATGCCTTTAACTAATTTTTGGCTTGGTTTAGCAACTAACACAACAGCAGGTGGAGACAGTTAAATATTCCTGCATGGGCATTATGTTGGAAATTAAACAATAATTATGAATTTAACAAACAATTTCTGTATTTATTATTCACATATTTATATTTCTTAACATTAAAAATGCCTGATAAAAATATAAAGTGTGTCCTGAAAATATAATTCAAGCACATCAAGTTTCTTATCTTAAAACTGCAATATTAACTGTGTCAGCAAGATATTATACTAATAACAATCTCCACTGCTACCAACAGTGTAGCTTTGGATAAATAGCTTAACCTTGCTGGGGCTCTTTTTCTAAAATAGGAATCATGATATCAATCTCAGAATATTCTTGTAAAAATTAAATAAAGCATCTTCAAAGTGTATAGTGCTGATAAATAATTAACTCTCAAAAATGGAAGCAAATTGTTAGTTTTCTCCACAGTCACTGTCCTGACCTAGCAATCCTTTTATAAAAGTTTCTAGTTATTGCAGGAAAGCCTCTGCATCAGAACACTAAGTATCCTTATGGTTTTTAATATTTCCCATGTGCATGACACCCAGGTCTCAGTCCCCAGCACAACCAGAGTCTCAAGTCTAACCTTGCCCAGGTTTTAACTGCCCATGGCTACTGTCTCTAAACCCCTGAGGTGAAGACATAACCCTTTGTAATAAACAACATTAGCAGCCCTTCTGGTTTTTGGAAACAGAAACCAAAATGCATCATTACTGGTAGTTTTTTTAAATTTATTTTTAATTGGAGGATAATTGCATTATAATGTTGTATTGGTTTCTGCCATACAAGAATCAGCCATAAGTATACATATGTCCCCTACTTCTTGAACCTCCCTCCCACCTTCCAATCCCTCCTATCCCTCTAGGTCATCACAGAGTACCTGGCTGAGTTCACTGTGGTATACAGCAACTTCCTTTTAACTATCTATTTTACATATGGTAATTTATATTTTTCAGTGTTACTCTTTCAATTTGTCCTACCCTCTCCTTCCTCCGCTAGCTAACAGAAGTCAAAATACAGAGAATGTTACTCAATTTTTTTATTCTGACTAGTACAGCTTTCACTTGATAACACTATAACATCTACAAGATAGATGTGTATAGAGACAAGTGTAAATAACCTAAGTAAATTAGTGAAAATATTTCAACAGTACATTAAAGAATTAAGTTACTATAATCAAATAAATGTAGAAATCTATAAAAGTAAGACCCTTGAAGTAGGAAATGGCAACCTGCTCCAGGATTCTGGCCTGGAAAATTCCACGGACAGAGGAACCTGGCAGGCTATAGCGCATGGGGTCACAAAAAGTCAGACACGACTGAGCAACTGAGCACACACAGCACACACAAGGGTGAACGTATCTGAGTATTTTAAAAGACCATCTCAATAAATGCTAAAATGAACTTAATAAAATTATATACCTATTTGTTATTTTTTTTAATCTTTTAAAGTTTATGAATAAAATAGTTCCTTACCAGGAATCATTAAATAGTATTTGATAGTTTAATAGGAACTATTAAATAGTATTAAAAGGCAAAACAAATAGCAAACAGCATATGCATAATTTAACACAAGAGGCATTTTCATCAAACTAGGAGCACAGCCTGGTTCTGTAATAGGGCATTAAAGAGAAATTAAAGATATGCTGGTGGAAATAAAAAGATAAACTAATCATTATCAGCAAATACTTTGTCTCCCACTTTTAGAGAAAATGAAGTCATCAAAGAAGGACTCCGCAGTAAGTCTTTGCAAGACTTACCTGCAGTTTCCCCCACATTTTCCTCTTTCCATTTGGTAGGAGTAGAAGAGGTATCCCTTCATGCTTGTCAAGAGTACAGGAATTATCCTTGCCTAGTTTTCAGTCCCGGAATCACTCTATCATTCCTTTCTGTTACTTTCAATGGCACCTACTTTAAGGCTCTAATCCTCCTGTCATGTTCTCTTTCAAGGTCCCAGTCCACAGGACACTACCCAACCAGCTTTCCTCCTGTTTCAGCAACACTGTCTCTCCTTACCCCACCTCCTTGTACCCTTCTTCACTCATTCCACATCCATTCCTACTGGCCTCTGTTAAACTTGAAACAAACAAACAGCTCCCACCTTAGAATTACCTAACTTCCTTATGCCTACACAAATACCATCATGGCTTGAATGCTCACTTTTTTCATCGCCTAACCTTCTGTTTGGCTTTTTTTTGGCACTTGCTGCTGGTTTCTCTCTAAGAACGCAAACTCCATGATGACAAGGTATTTGTCTGATATACAGGAATCACTCAATAAACACTGGTTGAATGAATGCATCTAACAGGACAAAGTAGTATTTATGGAACTTATCCCAGTTAGGATCTGAAGATACAAGCAAATTCCATGAACAGTGACATATGTACTCCCTTCTTTCTTTTTGTCATTTCATTAGACTTCCATCAAGCCAAGCCTATAGTCATACTCCAGACTTCCCTATGAACAGTGTGTCTTTAAGGTAAAAAAAAAAAAAAAAAAAAAAACAGTGGCAGTTCTCAGCTGGCATCAGCTAGAGTACTGCAATGAAAAAGTCTCATTTTGAGGTTCCTGAAGGATTGTGGGGACAGTATGTTTCCCATGAGGGGTGAATTTCTCGTCTACTTCACAAGAAGAGAGAGGAGGGGAATGAGGTATGATCCTCACTGATTAACAGGAAGTAGTAAAAGAACCATCAGGGGCTTAGAAGGGATAAGACTGAGAGACTTGATAAAAGGCTATAAGGAAAAAGCACACGATGTCCCTCCTGAAAAGAGTCCAATGCGTAAGAACATCTTTCCATGTCAATACTCAACAAAAAGTCCCCACTGCAACAAAGTTTATTAACATTCTGGTCAATAAGTCTCTTTTCTCAGCCATGCCAGTATTTGCATGATAAATACTTACTGAATAAATTAAGAAATGCAAATGAAATTACTATATAACTAAAATAACTAAGAGAATCAATTAAAAATATTTTAATCTGTCAAATATAGAGTAAGATGCTTAATTTAAAAATTAAAATTAAAAATAGCAGCTTTTACTCAGATCAGCAAAGAAGAGTTAGAAAATGTAATGGAATAAAACTATATTCAAACTACAAGAACAACAAAATAAATATAAATATCCTAACTAGAAAAGGATGGATGCTATATTTTTAGAATTTTACTAAAATAAAATTTGAGCAAATGAAAGGATATAGCATAGTCCCTGTATTGGAAAAAATAATGAATATTTTAAAGATACTGATTATTGTCATGGCGGGTGGGAGGGAGGCTCAAGAGGAAGGAGATATATGTATACTTACAGCTGGTTCACATTGTTGTACCATAGAAACTAACAGAACATTGCAATATAATTATACTCCAATTAAAAAAATTAATTATTCTCTAAACGAATCTACTGAAGCTAAAATAATTCTAGTAGCAATAATTTTGTCTTTATAAAATTATTCTAAACTTTGACACAACAGAAAAGAACCCATAAATAATGGGGGGAGGACTATATCCCTGATAGATATTAAAGCAAATTATAAATCCGCTAAACATAAAACACTGTGGGGACTTCCCTGGCAGTCCAGTGGTTAAGACTCTGCATTTCTATTACAGGGGACCTGGATGGGGAACAAAGAGTCCACATGCTGCGTGGTGCAACACTGTAGTGTTGGCACAATGAAACTAATAAGATAGTCAGAAACAGGTTGCAATAAGAATAGAATATAAGATAAAGGAGACTGGGAAAAAATTATTTCTTCATACATGAAAATAAATTTCAGAACTAAGTGTTAAAAAAATATTTATGTATGGAAAGGAAAAAATTATGCTATTTACTTTTTGTTAAACATAAATGTTTATATTTACAGCCAAAAAGAGTAAACCTTCTATACATTAAAATTGATATAACCAAACTATAAATCACCAGAGAGGCAGAGACTTTGGTTAGCCATTGCTATATTTCCAGAACTTCAAATAATATCTGGTACATTGTAGATTTATAAGCAATTTACTTTTTTCCAAATGACATCATTTGAGTCTATTCCTTTGGATTAAACTTGGACTTTTTTTTACATTAAACAATGGCTTAAAATATCTACAATTTCTACCAAAAAGTTAGCTGAATTGTGATTTACCTGTTCAAAGAGTCATGTCCAACTGTTTGAGACCCCATGGACTGTAGCCTGCCAGGCTCCTCTGTTCATGGGATTTTCCAGGCAAGAATACGGGATTGGGTTGTCATTTCCTACTCCAGGGTTTTCCCAACCCAAGAATCAAACCTGCATCTTTTGAGTCTTCTGCATCAGCAGGCAAATTCTTTACCATTGCATCACTTGGGAAACCTTGAATTGATATAGGGATTGCATTCAATCTACTGATCAAATTGTAAAGTATTGCCATCTTATCATTAAGTCTTTCAATCAATTATCTAAATAATAGTTTGTAGTTTTCAGAGTATAAATTTTGCTCTTCTTTTGTTAAATACATTCCTAAGTAGTGTATCTTTTTTGATACTATTGTATATAGAATTATTTTCTTACTTTAATTTTTTGATTGTGCATTGCAAGTATATAAAAATACAGTTAATTTTTGTATCTTTATCTTGTGTCCTCTAACCTTGCAGAGCTAATTTATTAGTTCTAATAGTTTTTTAGTGATTTCCTTAAGAATTTCTATGTACTTGATTATACCATCTGCAAATAGAGGTAATTTTACTCTATCCTTTCCAATATGAATGTCTTTTATTTTTTCTCTTGCCCAACTGCCCTAGCTAGAACTTCCAGTACAACATTAAGTAGAAGTGACAATAGTAGATATCCTTGTCTTATTCCCAGTCTTAGAGGAAATGCATTCAATCTTTCACCATTAAGCATGATGTTAGCTGTGAGTTTTTCATACATGTCCTTGAGGAAGTTCCTTTGTATTCCTAATTTGACAAGTGTTCCATGACAGGGTGTAGGTTTCCTTTAATGCTTTTTTCTAAGCTTATTGAGATGATCCTGTAACTTCTGTGTTCATTCGATTGATGTGATACATTACTTGATTTTCATATATTAAATCAATCTTGCACTGCTAGGATAAAACAAACCAATTCTCACATTCACGTAGAATTTTAAAAGACTCAGGATAGCCAAAACAATCTTGAAAAAGGAAGAACAAAGTAGAAAAATTCATTCTCAGTTTGAAAACGTAATACAAAGTAAAGGTAATTAAGAAAGAATGAGGACTTTCCTGATGGTCCAGGGGTTAAGAATTCACCTGCCAAAGCAGGGGACATAGTTCAATCTCTGCTCCGGGAAGAATCCATCTACAGAGGGGATACTAAGCCCATGCACCACAACTACTGAAGCCTGCACACTCTAGAGCCCATGCTCTGCAACAAGAGAAGCCACCACAATGAGATGCCCATGCACTGCAACTAGAGAGCAGCCCCCACTTGCCACAACTAGAGATAGCTTGCATGCAGCAACAAAGACCCAGGGCATCTGAAAATAAATAAATTTTTTGAAAAAGGAGAAAGTATGGTACAGGCACAAATAGAGAGATATAGATCAACTGAATAGACTTGAAAGTCCAGAAATAAACCCATATATCTATGGCAAATTAATTTTCAATAAAGGAGCAAAAAAACATATAATGGAGAAAGAATAGTCTTTTCAACAAATGATGCTGAGACAATATACCTGCAGAAAATTAAGTTGAGTTCTTACTTTGTACAATATATAAAAATTAACTCAAAATGGATCAAAGGCCTAAGTGTAAGAACAAAACTATAAAATGGTTAGAAGAAAACGTAAGGGTAAATCTCCACAACTTTGGTTTTTTACTAATTATGAGACACCAACACTACAAGTGCTTCGATCTTAAACATTCAAAGAAATTGCTGGGAAAAGTAGCAAAATCCTCAAAAAAGAAATGGAGAAAGATAAAAATAGCCAATTCACAAAAGAAGAAATACAAATACCAAATAAATACACACACAAAAAAAATTCCACATCATTGGTTTAGTTCAGTTCAGTCACTCAGTCATGTCTGACTCTTTGGGACTCCGTGAACCGCAGCACACCAGCCCTCCCTGTCCATCACCAACTCCCAGAGTTCACCCAAACTCATGTCCATCAAGTTGGTGATGCCATCCAGCCATCTCATCCTCTGTCGTCCCCTTCTCTTTCTGCCCTCAATCCCTCCCAGCATCAGAGTCTTTTCCAGTGAGTCAACTCTCCGCATCAAGTGGCCAAAGTATTGGAGTTTCAGCTTTAGTTATCAGTCCTTCCAAAGAACACCCAGGACTGATCTCCTTTAGGATGGACTAATTGTACCTCCTTGCAGTCCAAAGGACTCTCAAGAGTCTTCTCCAACACCACAATTCAAAAGCATCAATTCTTCGGCACTCAGCTTTCTTCACAGTCCAACTCTCACATCCATACATGACCACTGGAAAAACCATAGCCTTGACTAGACAGACCTTTGTTGGCAAAGTAATGTCTCTGCTTTTTAATATGCTATCTAGGCTGGTCATAACTTTCCATCATTGGTTACAGAGAAACAAAAGATTAAAACAAAGCTCATTTGCCTATCAAATTATTATGGTGTTGAGAGGGGCAAAACAGTACGTTAGATACAAATTCATATATAGATATAAATATAGATACAAATATACCTGTGTTGTATGTATGTACTTAGTCACTCAGTCATGTCCAACTCTGTGACCCACTGGACTGTAGCCCCCCAGGCTCCTCTGTCCATGGGCATTCTCCGGGCAAGAATACTGGAGTGAGTTGCCATGCCCTCCTCCAGGGGATCTTCCCAATCCAGGGATAGAATAACACACACACCATGCATATTGATAAATGGAATATTGTGTGCCATATCAGTAAACAAAGGATGTCACAGTCATCAGCGATTGGCAGCTACCACCAGAGGGTGAACAGATGAGCCCTGAGGAAACTCAGGATGTGAAAACACAGGATATTCACCCCAGATAGCTGAGGTGCATGTCAAAGAAATGATTTCACTGAGCCCAGATCTTCCCATACATAGAAAAGCCCTAAATTCCTTAAACTTGAGATATCTAGTTTCCTTTTATTAACAGTAGTCTTTGTTCCTTCTACCTTCCCTTTGTTGCAAACTTCCTATGTATCATAGCTTCCCCCTTTCCTTGTTGGAGTAGTTATCTCAGGGATACTTGAAATGCTGTCTCTTGAGCTTGAAATAGCAAAAATTCCCACCAAAAAAATAATAACTCTTGTGGAGCTCTACACCAAGGTCATATGTGTGGGGAGCCCTGTACCAAGGTCACAGAACAAAAATCTCTGGAACTTCCAGCACCATAGAAACTGTTGCCATGAGCCTCAGAATCTAAACCAGCAGTTACCTGACCCTATATATTGGGTAAAATACTCACCCTATTACCCATCTTATAGCAACCTAACCAATCACCAAATGCCAACCTTCCGGTAGGAATTTTTTCTGTCCTCGGGCTATAAAAACTGGCTAATACCCCATGAAAGGGGTCGGTTCTCCCTTGAGCTGGCCTGCTGTTCTAACTGTCTCCCACTCTAATAAATTTTATTCTCCCCTCATTCTGCCTCAAGTTTGGAAATTCTTTTTCATCCCACTCACACACAAAGACAGCGTTCAACTGTTAGGTTGCGTGTGCATGTTTTTTTTTTTTTTTTCCAGTCAACAACATGCATATTCAATGTGATCTTGGCAAGGCAGCAGAAAACACTGGCATGAATACGTTCAGTTCACTTGCTCAGTCGTGTCCAACTCTCTGTGACCCCATGGACTGCAGCACGCCAGGCTACCCTGTCCATCAACAACTCCCAGAGCTTACTCAGACTCATCAACATGAGTCGGTAATGCCATCCAACCATCTCATACTCTGTCATTCCCTTCTACTCACAGCTTCAAATTTTCTCAGCATCAGGGTCTTTTTCAGTGAGTCAGTTCTTTGCATCAGCTGGCCAAAGTATTGAAGTTTCAGCTTCAGCATTGTCCTTCCAATGAATATTCAGGACTGATTTCCTTTAGAATAGACTGGTTGGATCTCCTTGCAGTCTAAGAGGCTCTAAAGAGTCTTCTCCAACACCACAGTTCAAAACCATCAATTCTTCTGTGCTCAGCTTTCTTTATAGTCCAACTCTCACATCCATACATGACTACTGGAAAAACCACAGCTTTGACTAGACAGACCTTTGTTGGCAAAGTAATGTCGCTGCTTTTTAATATGCTATCTAGGTTGGTCATAGCTTTTCTTCCAAGGAGCAACGTCTTTTAATTTCAAGTCTGCAGTCACCATCTGCAGTGATTTTGGAATCCCAAGAAATAAAATCTGTTACTCTTTCCACTGTTTCCCCATCTATTTGCCATGAAGTGATGGGACTGGATGCCATGATCTTAGTTTTCTGAATGTTGGACTTTAAGCCAACTTTTTCACTCTCCTCTTTCACTTTCATCAAGAGGATCTTTAGTTCTTCTTCACTTTCTGCCATAAAGGTGGTGTCATCTGCATATCTAGGTTATTGATATTTCTCCAGGCAATCTTGATCACAGCTTGTGCTTCATCCAGTCTGGCATTTCACATGATGTACTCTGCATAAAAGCTAAATAAGCAGGGTGACAATATACAGCCTTGATGTACTCCTTTCCCTATTTGGAACCAGTCTGTTGTTCCATGTCTAGTTCTAACTGTTGCTTCCTGACCTGCATACAGGTTTCTCAGGAGGCAGGTCAGGCATCCCTTTAAGAATTTTCTACAGTTTGTTGTGATCCATAGAAAGGCTTTGGCATAGTCAATAAAGCAAAAGTATATGTTTTTCTGGAACTCTCTTGCTTTTTTGATGATCCAGCAGATGTTGGCAATTTGATCTCTGGTTCCTCTGCTTTTTCTAAATCCAGCTTGAACATCTGGAAGTTCACCGTTCATGTACTGTTGAAACCTGGCTTGGAGAATTTTGAGCATGATTTTACTAGCATGTGAGATGAGTGCAATTGTACGGTAGTTTGAGCATTCTTTGGCATTGCCCTTCTTCAGGATTGGAATGAAAACTGACCTTTTCCAGTCCTGTGGCCACTGCTGAGTTTTCCAAATTTGCTGGCATATTGAGTGCAGCACTTTCACAGCATCATCTTTTAGGATTTGGAATACCTCAACTGGAATTCCATTACCTCCACTAGCTTTGTTCATAGTGATGGTTCCTAAGTGATGCCCACTTGACTTCCCATTCCAGGATGTCTGGCTTTAGGTAAGTGATCACACCATTATGGTTATCTGGGTCATGAAGATCTTTTTTGTATATTTCTTCTGTGTATTCTTGCCACCTCTTTTTAATATCTTCTGCTTCTGTTAGGTCTACCATTTCTGTCCTTTATTGTGCCCATCTTTGCATGAAATGTTCCCTTGGTATCTCTAAGTTTCTTGAAGAGATCTCTAGTCTTTCCCATTATGTTGTTTTCCTCCATTTCTTTGCCTTGATCACTGAGGAAGGCCTTACCTCTCCTTGCTATTCTTTGGAAGAGTGGCATGAAGCGAGATCTTAGTTCCCTGCCCAGGAATTGAACCTGGGTAGCCTGTATGAAAACCAGGAATCCTAGCCACCAAACCAGCAAGGGCTAGCAGCTATAAGCCGTTTTTCCCTATATCTTTGCCCCCAGTGAAAAATGCATTTATCACAGAGGCAGAAACTGTAAATGCAGGTAAAACGTTTATTATTAGAGACACAGCACAACAAGTGGGGGAGCACATAGAAAAACAGTTTGTTTAGTTGAGATAGAGGCAAGGCAGAGACGCACATCTAGCGAAACGGTGTGGGAGACCCCCCTGCTGAGGAGGAGCACAGTAAATAGGCTGTTAGTCATTTCTATAAGGCAGTTTTTCCAGGTCTTTGTCTTCATTAGGCCACTTATCTGGTTTCTTTTACCACATGTGACATAACCTGGGACACTCCCCTGGGGTGCACACACACTCCTCAGTCAAGATGAATCTCAAAGTGAAGGCTTCTGAGAGAAGCAAGACTCATTATAGCCTGGAATTATCCTCTGACTTATTTCGGGGAGACTTTGTGCAAATGTGTAATGTCTCCCTTATCTTGTCACCCTGATTATTTAACTTATATGCAGAGTACATCATGCGAAATGCCGCATGATATCTGCATGCATATCTCAGATATGCAGATGATACCACCCTTATGGCAGAAAGAAGAGCCTCCTGATTAAAGAGGAGAGTGGAAAAAGCTGGCTTAAAACTCAACATTCAGAAAACTAAGATCATGGCATCGGGCCCCATCACTTCATGGAAAATAGATGGGAAAACAATGGAAACAATGATAGACTTTATTTCTTGGGGTTCAAAAATCACTGCAGATGGTAACTGAAGCCATGTATAAAAAGATGCTTGCTCCTTGGATGAAAAGCTATGACCATCCAAGAAAGCATATTAAAAAACAGAGACATTACTTTGCCAACAAAGGTCCATCTAGTCAAAGCTATGATTTTTCCTGTAGTCATGTATGGATGTGAGAGTTGAACTATAAAAAAAGCTGAGTGCCGAGGAATTGATGCTTTTGAACTGTGGTGTTGGAGAAAACTCTTGAGAGTCCCTTGGACTGCAAGGAGATCCAACCATTCAATCCTAAAGGAAATCAGTCCTGAATATTCATTGGAAGGTCTGATGCTGAAGCTGAAGCTCCAATACTTTGGCCACGTGATGCAAAGAACTGACTCATTGGAAAAGACTTTGATGCTGGAAAATTGAAGGCATGAGGAGAAGGGGACAACAGAGGATCAGACGGTTGGATGGCATTGCCGACTCCATGGACATGAGTTTGAGCAAACTCCAGGAGTTGGTGATGGACAGGGAAGCCTGGCATGCTGCAGTCCATGGGGTTGCAAAGAGTCGGACATGGCTGAGCAACTGAGGAACTGAGCTGAACTGAACTCCCTTATCTTTTTTCTCAGAAGGGTCTTTGCCTCTCTTTGTCTTTGCCATGATTATTCCCTTGAGGTGTTAACAAGAGACAAAGACTGGCTATTTACCTTGTTTCTGCAGTTATATCCATTTTCGAGAGCAAATGGGATGCTGCTGCTAAGTCACTTCAGTCGTGTCCGACTCTGTGTGACCCCATAGATGGCAGCCCATGAGGCTGCCCCATCCCTGGGATTCTCCAGGCAAGAACACTGGAGTGGGTTGCCATTTCTTTCTCCAATGCATGAAAGTGAAAAGTGAAAGTGAAGTCACTCAGTCATGTCCGACTCTTAGCGACCCCATGGACTGCGGCCCACCAGGCTCCTCCATCCATGGGATTTTCCAGGCAAGAAGGCTGGTGTAAATTCCTCAACTGGAGTCTACCTATCTCTTGTCTTAGGAATTGCAAAGAGAAAGCTGGCTAATTGTGAATTTCCATCCTGGAGCTCGCCTATCTCTTGACTCAGAAAATGCAAAGAGGTGGCTGGCTGACTATAAATGTCCAACCTGGATCCTGTGTCTATGTCTTAACCTCAGATGGATATTAAATTACTTTAAAAAAAAAAATTCCCAGACACACACACACACATAGGCGCAGGAAGGAAGCATACCAAAGGGGTATTAGAAGTTATGCCACACTGTAAAATTACAGATATATTACAATGAGAATAAATGTAATAAAAAGAATTTAAAAATCAATGAAAAAGGAAGTGTTTTAGAGAAACATATCAGCAGCTAATGATCACCAAAACATTTCTGCTGCTACGACCCAAAACCCAGCAATGAGAAAACAGGTACCACAGATACAGTCATCCATGTAGCAAATATCCTTTTCCGTTACCTGCTTTGGAAGTAATCAGCTGCAGCACTAGAGGCCTTCTAGTTACAATGCCTGACCCTCGAGGGAGAAAGTCCCTAAGAAAAAAAGAAAAAGAAAGAACAGATTAAGGCATTTAAAGGAATTCTCATCACTGATCAAATTACAAATCAAGATCCATGATTTTCAACCTTTCAATGCAAGATCCAACTTATAAAAGAGGTATTTGCAAAACAAAAAAGGAGGACTGGGTAAGGGTCCTTATACTGAATATTAACACACATGCATTATTATAATGACCTCACTGGAATATGTAATTCACTCATTTAGCTGGAATTAATTAATAAAAATTTGCCTTAGACTACTGTGTATTGTCAATTATTTTTTATTTTCAGAGAACATACATTTAGAAAAACATCTGATGTGGAAGTGGATCATTAAACTCTTTGGTAATTAAAAAATTCATTGCTTCATCCACCTTCAAGACTAATACTCACACCATCAAATACTGTCCATTTTAAGAGGTCATAAAGGCACATTAAACTGTATCTTCCAAATACATAAAATTTCTCCCCAAATACAGTCACACAAAATATGGGATTCAGTTCAGTTCAGTTGCTCAGTCATGTCCGACTCTTTGCAACCCCATGAACTGCAACACACCAAGCCTCCCTATCTATCACCAACTGCCAGAGTCTACCCAAACCCATGTCCATTGAGTCGGTGATGCCATCCAACCATCTCATCCTCTGTCGTCCCCTTCTCCTCCTGCCCTCAATCTTTTCCAGCATCAGGGTCTTCTCAAATGAGTCAGCTCTTTGCATCAGGTGGCCAAAGTATTGGAGTTCCACCTTCAACATCAGTCCTTTCAATGAACACCCAGGACTAATCTCCTTTAGGATGGACTAAGTAGAGATAAATGTTGGGTATGTAAGAAGTAACAGCAGAAAAAATACTGCAATTTGATTTTTTTGTTGTTTTCATTCCTGATAGGAGCTTATTAAAAAGGAGATTTTTTTCAAATAAACATTTTCTTTAAAATGGCATGCTAATATGCACTAGATCAATAAAACTACAGCAAAGAAAGTATTTTATAATTACATCTACAATGGCACATAACTCAGTACAGATTCTGCAATTTTAAAGAGAATTCATAAACGTATCTATAACACTGATTTTAAACACACTTAGAATGCTTCACAACTTTTAGAAGAGTCATAATTTTAAAAATCACAAAATTCCATTCAAAATAAACTTAAGACCCAATGGCAATGGTTCCCAAAAAGTAGCTCCAGGACCACCAGAAAGTATTTTGACCACAGACACCCAGGATCCATCGGGAGAAGAAGCAGCATCGAGACTCTTTAACAAGCACCAGGGGACTGATGTTCACCATGGTTGGAGAACCACTGGCCTCGCAATAGGAAATGTTCCTGAACCATCTAGTGGGTAATAACAGCGTGGAATCTCTTCAAGAAAATTAGACATACCAAGGTAACATTTCATGCAAAGATGGGCACAATAAAGGGCAGAAATGGTAGGGACCTAAAGGAAGCAGAAGATATTAAGAAAAGGTGGCAAGAATACACAGAAGAAATATACAAAAAAGATCTTCACGACCCAGATAATCACAATGGTCTGATCACTCACCTAGAGCCAGACATCCTGGAATGGGAAGTCAAGTGGGCCTTACCAAGCATCACTATGAACAAAGCTAGTGGAGGTGATGAAATTCCAGTTGAGCTATTTCAATTCATAAAAGATGATGCTGTGAAAGTGCTGCACTCAATATGCCAGCAAATTGGGAAAACTCAGCAATGGCCACAGGACTGGAAAATGTCAGTTTTCATTCCAATCCCGAAGAAAGGCAATGCCAAAGAATGCTCAAACTAACGCACAATTGCACTCATCTCACATGCTTAAAGTAATGCTAAAAATTCTCCAAGCCAGGCTTCAACAGTACATGAACCGTGAACTTCCAGATGTTCAAGCTGGATTTAGAAAAGGCAGAGGAACCAGAAATCAAATTGCCAGCATCAACTGGATCATCGAAAAAGAGAGAGAGTTCCAGAAAAACATCTATTTCTGCTTTATTGACTATGCCAAAGCCTTTGACTGTGTGGATCACAACAAACTGTAGAAAATTCTTAAAGAGATGGGACTACCAGACCACCTGACCTGCCTCCTGAGAAATCTGTATGCAGGTCAGGAACCAAGAGTTAGAACTGGACATGGAACAACAGACTGGTTCCAAATAAGGAAAGAAGTACATCAAAGCTGTACATTGTCACCCTGTTTATTTAATTTATATGCAGAGTACATCATGAGAAACGCTGGACTGGATGAAGTACAAACTGGAATCAAGATTGCCAGGGGAAATATCAATAACCTCAGATATGCAGATGGCACCACCCTTATGGCAGAAAGCAAAGAAGAACTAAGGAGCCTCTTGATGAAAGTGAAAGAGGAGACTGAAAAAGTTGACTTAAAACTCAACATTCAGCAAACTAAGATCATGGCATCTGATCCCATCACTTTATGGCAAATAGATGGGGAAACAGTGGAAACAGTGACAGACTTTATTTTGAGGGGCTCCATAATCACTACAAATGGTGACTGCAGCCATGAAATTAAAAGACACTTGCTCCTTGGAAGAAAAGCTATGACCAACCTAGACAGCATATTCAAAAGCAGAGACATTACTTTGCCAACAGAGGTCCATCTAGTCAAAGCTGTGGTTTTTCCAGTAGTCATGTATGGATATGAGAGTTGAACTATAAAGAAAGCTGAGTGCTGAAGAATTGATGGTTTTGAACTGTGGTGTTGGAGATGACTCTTGAGGGTCCCTTGGACTGCAAAGAGATCAAAACAGTCCATCCTAAAGGAGATCAGTCTTGAATGTTCATTGGAAGGACTGATGCTGAGGCTGAACCTCCAATACTTTGGCCACCTGATGAGAATAACTGACTGATTTGAAAAGACCCTGATGCTGGGAAATATTGAAGGCAGGAGGAGAAGGGGACAACAGAGGATAAGATAGCTGGATAGCATCACCAACTTGACAGACATGAGCTTGAGTAAACTCCGGGAGTGGTGAGGGACAGGGAGGCCTGGCGTGCTGTAGTCGATGGGGTCGCAAAGAGTCGGACACGACTGAGTGACTGAACTGAACTGAATGGCCTGGAACTACTATCAGTTTTGTAGGAAATTTGGCAGAACACAGCCTCAACACAGATGGGATTTCAGTAAACAACAGCTTCTACAACCAGTAAAGGTCAGTGAGAAGACTGCAAAACCCAAGGCTTTAGCTCCACTGATACTTTAAAACAGGGCATTACAGGGATAAAATTGAGCAAAATTTCCTCCACTTACAACGAATTTATTTTGCAAGCACTAGTGTAAATTCTAACAGCCTCTTAGGTAGGTTAATGAATTTACTCCTTGACTCCAAAGGCTAAGTTTCATTTGGAATGTCACTGATGTGACTAAAGTAGAGAATAGTGAAATTACAGATGTGTTTTACTCTTTAAAAAAATTCTACCAGAATAAATAATATTATTTATTATCAAAAAATTCACTGAAAAACTAAGAACTCCTAGAGAGATGCTGTGGCCATGGGTCTGTACTTAGGTGTATGAAATCTAATAGGAAGAGACATGCATGCACATAGGAAACCATTTAGAAGAGACCAGATAAAATACATTAGAGTTCAGAAATGAGAGACTAACATTGTTTTAAAAACATTTCAGTCAGTTCAGTTCAGTCACTAAGTCATGTCCGAATCTCTGCGGAGTTTCAGCTTCAGCATCGTCCTTCCAATGAACATTCAGGACTGATCTCCTTTAGGATGGACTGGTTGGATCTCCCTGCAGTCCAAGGGACTCGCAAGAGTCTTCTCCAACACCACAGTTCAAAAGCATCAATTCTTCGGTGCTCAGCTTTCTTTATAGTCCAACTCTCACATCCATACATGGCTACTGGAAAAACCACAGCTTTGACTAGATGGACCTTTGTTGGCAAAGTAATGTCTCTGCTTTTGAATATGCTGTCTAGGTTGGTCGCTTACTCCTTGGAAGGAAAGTTATGACCAACTTAGACAGCATATTAAAAATCAGAGACATTATTTTGTCAACAAGGGTTCGTCTACTCAAGGCTATGGTTTTTCCAGTAGCTATGTATGGATGTGAAAGTTGGACTATAAAGAAAGCTGAGCGCTGAAGAATTGATGCTTTTGAACTGTGGTGTTGGAGAAGACTCTTGAGAGTCCCTTGGACTGCAAGGAGATCCAACCAGTCCATCCTAAAGGTGATCAATCCTGGGTGTTCATTGGAAGGACTGATATTGAAGCTGAAACTCCGATACTCTGGCCACCTGATGCGAAGAGCTGACTCATTGGAAAAGACCCTGATGCTGGGAAAGATTGAGGACAGGAGGAGAAAGGGACAACAAAGGATGAGATGGTTGGATGGCATCACTGACTCGATGGACATTGGGTTAGGGTGGACTCCGGGAGTTGGTGATGGACAGGGAGGCCTGCCATACTGCAGTTCATGGGTTCACAAAGAGTCAGACATGACTGAGAGACTGAAGTGAACTGAACTAGGTTGGGCATAGATTTTCTTCCAAAGAGGAAGTGTCTTTTAATTTCACAGCTGCAGTCACCATCTGCAGTGATTTTGGAGCCCCCAAAAATAAAGTCTGCCACTGTTTCCCCATCTATTTGCCATGAAGTGATAGGACCAGTTGCCATGATTTTAGTTTGCTGAATATTGAGTTTTAAGGAAACTTTTTCAGTCTCCTCTTTCACTTTCATCAAGAGGCTCTTTAGTTCTTCATCGCTTTCTGTCATAAGCGTGGTGTCACCCGCGTATCTGAGGTTATTGATATTTCTCCCCGCAATCTTAATTCTAGCTTGTGGGTCATCCAGCCTGGCATTTCATACAATGTACTTTGTGCATAAGTTAAGTAAGCAGGGTGACAATACACAGCTTTGACGTTCTCCTTTCCCTATTTGGAACCAGTCTGTTGTTCCACGTCCAGTTCTAACTGTTGCTTCTTGAGCTGCATACAGATTTCTCAGGAGGCAGGTCAGATGGTCTGGTATGCCCATCTCTTTAAGAATTTTCTAGTTTGTTGTGATCCATACAGTCGAAGGCTTTGGCATAGTCAACAAAGCAAAAGTAGATGTTTTTCTGGAACTCTCTTGCTTTTCTGATGACCCAGCAGATGTTGACAATTTGATCTCTGGTTCCTCTGCCTTTTCTAAATCCAGCTTGAACATCTACAAGTTCATGGTTCACGTACTGCAGAAGCCTGTCTTGGAGAATTTTGAGCATTATTTTACTAGCATGTGAGATGAGTGCAATTGTGCAGTAGTTTGAACATTCTTTGGCATTGCCCTTCTTCAGGATTGGAATGAAAACTGACGTTTTCCAGTCCTGTGGCCACTGCTGAGTTTTCCAAATTTGCTGGCATGTTGAGTGCAGCACTTTCACAGCGTCATCTTTTAGGATTTGAAATAGCTCAACTGGAATTCCATCACCTCCACTAACTTTGTTCATAGTGATGCTTCCTAAGTGATGCCCCCTTGACTTCCCATTCCAGGATGTCTGGCTCTAGGTAAGTGATCACACCATCGTGGTTATTTGAGTCATGAAGATCTTTTTTGTACAGTTCTTCTGTGCATTCTTCCACCTCTTCTTAACATCTTCTGCTTCTGTTAGATCCATATCATTTCTGTTCTTTATTGTGTCCATCTTTGCATGAAATGTTCCCTTTGTTTTCCGTAATTTTCTTGAAGAGATCTCTAGTCTTTCCATTCTGTTGTTTTCCTCTATTTCTTTGCACTGATCATTAAGAAAGGCTTTCTTATCTCTCCTTGCTATTCTTTGGAACTCTGTATTCAAATGGGTATATCTTTCCTTTTCTCCTTTGCCTTTAGTTCAGTTGCTCAGTCATGTCCGCTGCGACTCCATGAACCACAGCACGCCAAGGCTCCCTGTCCATCACCAACTCCCAGAGTCCACCCAAACCCATGTCCATCGAGTTGGTGATGTCGTCCAACCATCTCATCCTCTGTCGTCCCCTTCTCCTCCTGCCCCCAATCCCTCCCAACATCAGAGTCTTTTCCAATGAGTCAACTCTTCGCATCAGGTGGCCAAAGTACTGGAGTTTCAGCTTTAGCATCATTCCTTCCAAATAAATCCCAGGGCTGATCTCCTTCAGAATGGACTGGTTGGATCTCCTTGCAGTCCAAGGGACTCTCAAGAGTCTTCTCCAACACCACAGTTCAAAAGCATGAATTTTTTGGCACTCAGCTTTCTTTATAGTCCAACTCTCACATCCATACATGACCACTGGAAAAACCAATAGCCTTTGCCTTTACCTTCTCTTATTTTCTCAGCTATTTGTTAGGCCTCCTCAGATACCATTTTGCCTTTTTAAAAACATCTAAGTACATATAATTAGAAACTCTTTTAATAATCTCCAGGATCTATATTATTAATAGAATATTTGCTATTTTGAATGTTTTCAATAATCACTTTAAGAAAATCAGACCTACTCTGGGCCAAGGCCTAAAAAGAGAAAGTTAATTTGAGAATCAAGATGGATAAAGGGATAACAAAACAAAACTCCAAAGAGCTAGAGGCCATCTGTTTGAGTTATTAGGACCATGAATGAGGTTTCAGTATATATAGATGCCAAAAATAAAATACACAGGACTGAGTGATGCTGTTTAACAAGTCAATAAAGTATTTTCTTTAAGAGAAAGAGGTAGAAAGAAAGATGGAATGAAGGAGCAAAGGAGGTTTAGTTACTTAATACCTTTGTGTTGGCATCTGTTTCAACTCATGCTTGTGATCATATGTTTATACTGTAGATGTAAGAACAATCCTTTGAACATTATTAAAGCAAAAGAGAAGGTATCATACATTTTAAATAGCAAATAATTATCATATGTTTGGCTAAAAAGTAATCCAACAGATATAGCTTACACTTATCTCTACTTTTGTATTAAGTAAACAGAAGTTTTCATTAAGAGTAATAAGTGGTTTCAAGTACCCACTTCGTGGCTCTAACCAATTCTACCTGCAACACATACATTCCCACCAAAAGTCAAAAGATTTGGTTACCAAATCCTGCCATTTCAAAGTCTTTTCTGACTTCACAGCAGGATTTGAGCACAAGAAAGCACCAGAGAGAAATCTCTTCTGAAGAGTAATTAATCTGGCTCCCTGAAGATTCACGTCATTCTGGTGATACAGCAGCATGAAAACCATATGCCCAGCAGCCTCCTGCTGTTAAAGCTGAGGGGTTGAACCCTCAAATAAAACACAGAGAACCTCTCATAGAGCCCCAATTCTACCATGGAATGGGCAAAATTCTCTAAACCTCAGTTTCCTTTTCTACTAATTTGAAATAATTCTATGAAATCAAATGAAATGCAACACATGGCAAATTTTTAAAAACCAAAGCACCACAGAAAAAAAAGTAGTACTATTATTATTGTTACAATACAGCTATGGGGTGTTTTCCCTTATATTTTAGCATTCTCTCATCTACAAAAAACAGCCTTGACAATTTTTAACATTTAATGAATGAAATATGGATCTGAAGAGCCTGAGACCCCACCCGATTGGTCCCCTTGATGTTTACCAGCTGCACAGGTTTGGAAATCTCAGTTCCTTATTCCAGCCTCAATTGACAGGGAGCCAGGGCACTGATATAAGAATCATGAATAATTCCTTAGCCACTAAATACAACCATCCATTTGAATTTCAGGTGGTTGGTTCTCCTGAAAGCAGATGTAACGGAAAAATTACTTCATTGAAATAATGCAGGAAAAAATGACCGTGCCTTTACTATTACTGTGGATATAAATTATGTACCCTTTTCCTCAAAAATGGACTTTCAAGCTAAAGTGAGAAGAGTAATCTGGAGAGATGTAGTGTTACATTGACTCCCTTCTTTAGCCTGAATGCCTCACCTATGATTGGACTGTACAGATTTTTAAGGCAGGAGTAGTGCCTCCCTCTCTATGCCACATAGCAGCCACAATCCTAATGCCTTTCTTCTCTCTCAGCTCACCTCAACAAAGCACTAATCTACACAGTCTTAACAGCTGGTCTTCAGGCAATAAGTCAGTTCTCTTTCATGGTTTCCTGATTCCTGAACAAAAAGTAGAGAACAGTTTCCATGCTATGGTCTAAGAACCACTTTGATAACATTTCCTACTGGCTCTTCCAGAAACTTAGTTACCAGGAAATATGATCATTGTTCAATTACAAAATGAGTGACCCTCAGAAACCTAAAAAAAGAGCAATTGCTGTATCAGAAAAGCTAAAAGAATTCCCCCCTTAGCAAATAAATTATGAACATGCTTTTGTTCAATATAGATGTAATGAGACTAACTAAATGGTCTGTTCAATAAATAAATGTTTAACATTTGCCCTTGACTAAAGCCAAGAGGTATGACTCTTAACCTCCAAAAAGTTAATTCAAATAACTGATCCATTCAAACAATCTTAGTCTTGGAGGGAGACTGTTGATGTTCAGTCGTTCAGTCATGTCTGACTCTTTGTGACCCCATGGACTGCAGCATCCCATGCTTCCCAGGCTTTCACCATCTCCTAGAGCTTACTCAAACTCATGTCCATTGAGTTGATGATGCCATCCAACCATCTCATCCTCCATTATCCCCTTTTCCCCCTGCTTTCAAGCTTTCCCAGCATCAGGGTCTTCTCTAATGAGTTGGCTCTTCCCATCACGTGGCCAAGGTATTGGAGCTTCAGCTTCAGCATTGTCCTTCCAGTGAATATTCAGGACTGATTTCCTGTAGGATGGACTGTTTTGATCTCCTTGCAATCCAAGGGACTCCCAAGAATCTTCTCCAACACCACAGTTCAAAAGCATCAATTCTTCAGTGCTCAGTTTTCTTTATGGTCCAACTCTCATATCCGTACATGACTACTGAAAAAACTATAGCTTTGACTGTATGAACCTTTGCTGGCAAAGTAAGGTCTCTGCTTTTTAATATCCTGTTGAAGTTGGTCATAGCTTTCCTTCCAAGGAGCAAGTGTCTTTTAATTTCATGGCTGCAGTCACCATCTGCAGTGATTTTGGAGTTCAAGAAAATAAAGTCTGTCACTGTTTCCATTGTTTCCCCATCTATTTTCCATGAAGTGATGGGACCACATGCCATGATCTTCATTTTTTGAATGTTGAGTTCTAAGCCAACTTTTTCACTCTCCTCTTACACCTTCATCAAGAGGCTCTTTAGTTCCTCTTCGCTTTCTGCCATTAGGGTGGTGACAACTGCATGTCTGAGGTTATTGATATTTCTCCCAGCAATCGTGATTCCAGTCTGTGCTTCATCCAGCTCAGCATTTCACATGGTGTATTCTGCATATAAGTTAAATAAGCAGGGTGACAATATACAGCCTTGATGCACTCCTTTCCCAATTTAGAACCAGTCCTTTGTTCCATGTATGGTTCTAACCTGTTGCTTCTTGACCTGCATACAGGTTTCTCAGGAGGCAGGTAAGGTGGTCTGGTATTCCCATCTCTCTAAGAATTTTCCACAGTTTGTTGTGATCCACACAGTCAAAGGCTTTGACATAGTAAATGAAGCAGAAATAGATGCTGAGGTGGCAGGTGGGAAATAACATGGAAATAACTACAACAAGCTCTACGGTTAAGTTCTATGATTGATAAGGTGAAGTACAAACACACCATAGAGAATAATCTATTCTTTTTGGGGTACTAGGCAGAAACTATTTCAAAAACACATGAGGTAGGAGGGACTTCACAGGAGATCAGGAGGTATAAAGACATGGGGAAGAGATCTACATAACACAGAACATCATGGAACTATAAGTATTAAAGGAAGGTCAGGATGAGGTGAGAAGTGTCTGGAGAAGACCTTAGAGGCTTCAGTTTTTGGGGGTTTTATTCCTATGAAAACAAGAGGGAACTGAAGAGTTTTAATTGATCAAATTACAGATCAATTTCAATTTCATGATTGAAAAATGAACTATATAGTCTTCTGCTGAACAAAATTATGCTAAAAAATAACCTAACAGTGGGACACACTTCCTTAGGGTCTAGTATAATGCATTTTATTTATTTGACTTGCCATGCTTTGATTAATGTACCAGTCCTATGTCTAGAGCAGTGTGCTTATTTTGTATGCATGCTGGATGTTTAATTTGTAAAATACTACATATTGTATCAAAGGGGGAAAAAAAAGAGCCACGGTCTTCCCAGGTGGCGCAGTGGTAAAGAAACTACCTACAATGCAGGAGGCTCAGGTTCAATCCCTGTGTCAGGAAGATTCCCTGGAGTAGGAAATGGCAACCCACTCTAGTATGCTTGCCTGGAGAATCCCATGGACAGGTGAGCCAGCCAGGCTAGAGTCCATGGGGTCGCAAAGAGTCAGAAAGGGGGACTCTACAGAGAACGTTGAAAAGAGGGATGACAAAAGATAGGGAGACTAGTCATTAACCAGTCTAGGTCACTGGGGAAGAAGATGATAAAGGTTAAATCCAAGGTAGTGATAGTGAAGACAGTGAAGACAGAAGACAATAAAGAGAATAGACAATTGACAGGACTTAATGATCACTTTCATGTGGAATGAAATGATATGAAGGAGTTAAGATAAATCTCACATTTCTGGTTTGGGGACCTGATTGAAGAGTGGTGCCATTAACCAGAAGAGGAAATACAGAAAGATCCAGTTACAGCTACGATATGTTTACTGTGTACCAAGCATCACTCTCATAACATCATCTCTTATATTGATCTTCATAACAACCCTGCTGCTGCTAAGTCACTTCAGTCGTGTCCGACTCTGTGCGACCCCATAGACAGCAGCCCACCAGGCTCTCCTGTCCTTGGGATTCTCCAGGCAAGAACACTGGAGTGGGTTGCCATTTCCTTCTCCAATGCATAAAAGTCAAAAGTGAAAGTGAAGTCATTCAGTCGTGTCCGACCCTCAGCTACCCCATGGACTGCAGTCTTCCAGGCTCCTCCGTCCATGGGATTTTCCAGGCAAGAGTACTGGAGTGGGGTGCCATTGCCTTCTCCGCATAACAACCCTATGAGGTAGATATTATTGTTATTTTCACTTGCATAACAACCCTATGAGGTAGATATTATTGTTATTTTCACTTCACCAGGGAGGACACTGAGGCACAGAAAAGCTACATAATTTTCTCAAAGTCACAAAGCTAGTAAGGGACAGATCTAAGACTCAAACCTAGAAAGTCTAACTCTAGCATCTGTGCTCTTGAGCATTAGACTGTGCTACACTATAAATCATGTGTATAAGGAGATCATGAACTCCTTATTGCCAAATTCAGACTGAAATTGAAGAAAGTAGGGAAAACCACTAGACCATTCAGGTATGACCTAAATCAAATCCCTTGTGATTATACAGTGGAAGTGAGAAATAAATTTAAGGGACTAGATCTGATAGACAGAGTGCCTGATGAACTATGGATGGAGGTTCCTGACATTGTACAGGAGACAGGGATCAAGACCATCCTCATGGAAAAGAAATGCAAAAAAGCAAAATGGCTGTCTGGGGAGGCCTTACAAATAGCTGTGAAATAAAAGGAAGTGAAAAGCAAAAGAGAAAAGGAAAGATATTCCCATTTGAATTGCGGAGTTCCAAAGAATAGCAAGGAGAGATAAGAAAGCCTTCCTTAATGATCAATGCAAAGAAATAGAGGAAAACAACAGAATGGGAAAGACTAGAGATCTCTTCATGAAAATTAGAGATGCCAAGGGAACATTTCATGCAAAGATGGGCTCGATAAAGGACAGAAATGGTATGGACCTAACAGAGGCAGAAGATATTAAGAAGAGCTGGCAAGAATACACAGAAGAACTGTACAAAAAAGAGCTTCATGACCCAGGTAATCACAATGTTGTGATCACTCACCTAGAGCCAGACTTACTGGAATGTGAAGTCAGTGGGCCTTAGAAAGCATCGCTACGAACAAAGCTGGTGGAGGTGATGGAATTCCACTTGAGCTATTTCAAATCCTGAAAGATGATGCTGTGAAAGTGCTGCACTCAATATGCCAGCAAATTTGGAGAACTCAGCAGTGGCCACAGGACTAGAAAAGGTTAGTTTTCATTCCAATCCCAAAGAAAGGCAACGCCGAAGAACGCTCAAACTACTGCACAATTGCACTCATCTCACATGCTAGTAAAGTAATGCTAAAAATTCTCCAAGCCAGGCTTCAGCAATACGTGAACTGTGAACTTCCAGATGTTCAAGTTGGTTTTAGAAAAGGGAGAGGAACCAGAGATCAAATTGCCAACATCTGCTGGATCATGGAAAAAACAATAGAGTTCCAGAAAAACATCTATTTCTGTTTTATTAACTATGCCAAAGCCTTTGACTATCTGGATCAGAATCAACTGTAGAAAATTCTGAAAGAGATGGGCATACCAGACCACCTGACCTGCCTCTTGAGAAACCTGTATGCAGGTCAGGAAGCAACAGTTAGAACTGGACATGGAACAACAGACTGGTTCCAAATAGGAAAAGGAGTACGTCAAGGTTGTATATTGTCACCCGGCTTATTTAACTTATGTGCAGTGTACACCATGGCTGGGCTGGAGGAAGCACAAGCTGGAATCAAGATTGCTGGGAGAAATATCAACAACCTCAGATATGCAGATGACACACCATTCTTGTGGCAGAAAGTGAAGACGAACTAAAAGCCTCTTGATGAAAGTGAAAGAGGAGAGTGAAAAAGTTGGCTTAAAGCTCAACATTCAGAAAACGAAGATCATGGCATCTGGTTCCATCACTTCATGGGAAATAGATGGGGAAACAGTGGAAACAGTGTCAGACTTTATTTTGGGGGGCTCCAAAATCACTGCAGATGGTGACTGCAGCCATGAAATTAAAAGACACTTACTCCTTGGAAGGAAAGTTATGACCAACCTAGATAGCATATTCAAAAGCAGAGACACTACTTTGCCAACAAAGGTCCGTCTAGTCAAGGCTATGGTTTCCAGTGGTCATGTATGGATGTGAGAGTTGTACAGTGAAGCAAGCTGAGCATTGAAGAATTGATGCTTTTGAACTGTGGTGTTGGAGAAGACTCTTGAGAGTCCCTTGGACTGCAAGGAGGTACAATCAGTCCATCCTAAAGATCAGTCCTGGGTGTTCATTGGAAGGACTGATGCTAAAGCTGAAACTCCAATACTTTGGCCACCTCATGCGAAGAGTTCACTCATTGGAAAAGACCCTGATGCTGGGAGGGATTGGGGGCAGGAGGAGAAGGGGACGACAGAGGATGAAATGGCTGGATGGCATCACTGACTAGATGGACACGAGTTTGAGTAAACTCCGGGAGTTGGTGATGGAGACGGAGGCCTGGCGTGCTGCGATTCATTGGTTGCAAAGAGTCAGATACGACTGAGAGACTGAACTGACTGACTAACTGACTGAACTGACACTATAAAATTAATGGGAGAAAATGAGGACATGCTGATCTTTAGATACCCAGAGAGTATCTAGATTGAGACAAGTACAGTTAGAGTGAGCAACTGGAACTCAGGATATATGTCCTGTCTAGAGGTAAAAATCTGTGAGTCTTCAATGGAGCAGACTTTTGAAGCCAAGAGAACAGATGAGTAGGAATAGTATGGAGAAGAGTGATTAATATGGACTCTGGAAAATACCAACACTTATTGAGCACATGAAAGAAGCAAACTAAGAGACTGAGAAGGAGTGCACAGAGCATAAGTTAAATATTGGAAGTCAAAGGTATCCCCAAAGTCATACTAGCCTTTTAAGACACATCCACTTAGATGTCTCAAAATCAGTCTCTACAATTCAATTCATTATCATCCATCCAATATGTTTCTCCTCCTTTATTCTCAATCACAATCCACATCATATTGATGATGTGTCAGCCAAACATCCATGTGACATGTGACACATGTATGTGACATCCATTAATGTCAGCCAAACCAAGTACCTGGAAATCATCCACCCACCATCTTCCTCTATCTTCATGCTCCAAATTGATCACCACGTCCTGCTAGTTCTTCCTTAATATGGCTTAAAAGCATCCTTTCTACTCTATTTCAACCACGATTTCAGGTGCCTCCAAGTCTCAAAATGACAACCACAGTAATCTCCCAATTAATTTCCCAGCATCCAATTTGATCACCCTCCAATCCAACCTCAACAGGAATGTAAGTCCCATTACATCACTCCCAGACTCTAAACCATTAAATGTTTCCCCATTGTATTTAGCATGAAACCCAGACTATAAACAGAGCAGAAAAAAAGTCCTGACTCCTAGTGGAAGTTTCTATATTCACTTGGGTTCGCAGGCACCTTCCTTGGCACATTCCATGCTCCCTCACGGTTGCTCTCTCATTTCTTCATCTAGCCAACTCCTATTTAATCCTCAATACTCAGCTCCACATCGCCTTCTCTGAGAAGCTGTCTTTGAAATCCCCCTGTACATGGCCTCTACTTAAGCTCTCAATACACACTTGTCATACTGGTCTATTTACATGTATGCTCCTTCATCCCTATGTTCCTCCCAATGCATCCTGCAGTGCCCAAGTATTATTTTTTAACACTTTCTAATATCTTGCTTTCAATGAGGATGCTTTCTCATTGCCCATATATTCACAACATGATAGGAAAACTTTCCCATATCTAATCCCCAAACAGGCAGACAATAGGCATTTTACATGGACAGAAAGGACAGGCAAAATAGCTTTCAATTTACCAGTAACTTCCTAAGACCATTTAAACTAATATCTTAGTTATCTTATTATGAATGTTTAAGATGTGACAGTACTCACCAAAATACAAAATATATATCATAGAGGTCAATAATACTGAATAACTGAAGACACAGAATAGAATTTGAAGGAAAAAACATTTTTAAAAATCCAAGAACCAATATACTTTTTAAAATCATTCCTTAAAGACAGAGATGTCTCTTCCGAAAAATTATACTCAAAATATAATTTTATGTGCTCCAAAATAGTCCCTGTCAGATTATCTCATGGTCCTTCAAAATGATAACCCAATTTTAGAAAAAAGGAAGGAAAAGAGAAAAGAGGGATAGAGAAAAACAGAGAGAAACAGAGATAGGTCACTGCCAAATACTGCCTACCCTCTACCCGAAGAAGCACTGAGGTCATGTATTCCATACACTGAACACAATGGCACTGTTAAAACAGCTTTGTGTTTGCGTGCCCTAATCTCGGAGCTTTGCCAGCCATTACAATGCCACTTTAATTGCTGAAGGAAGTAATTATGCCAAAATCCACACATTTAATTGGAAACTTTCCACTGCAGTTTCCTTTTTCCCTAAATTCTTGGCACGCAGTAAGAATATTTGCACTTACAGATTTGTAAAAGATCACATTTTGCTGCTATCATTTACTCTATAATTTGTAGTATTCAATAAACATCACCAGCATTTTGCTCAAAAAACAGTTGCAAATCCCAATGCAGGAAACACAATGTTTTTTGTTTTTTTTTTTACTAACATCTAAGAAATTTCAAAACTTACCTTTTGTTCACAAAACTCAAAATTTCTAAGCAATAGTGTTAGTCACTCAGTCATGTCCGACTGCAATCCCACAGACTGTAGCCCACCAGACTCTACTGTCTATGGAGTTTTCTTGCCTACTGGAGTAGGCTGCCAAGCCCTCTGCCAGGGGAAGCAATATGTTTTCATTAAATATAGTTAACCAATAATTAATGGTTCCCATTGCAATATTCAAAATGCAAAAGTTTCTGAGTCAGAGATCTATAAACTGAATGAAAAAGCCAGTTCTCAGTTCAAAATACCATGTGTTCTCCCCACTAGGAAATGCTCTCAAGAACTTAATGCTTTCATATTTAATCCATTTTATTTGCTTATTCACAAAGTCAGTTTGTTCAAGAATTTAAGGCACCAGATTAATGAGTCTTAGCATCAAGCAAAGGCACTTAGCTGTCACTCTATTTTAAATCAGATTATACCTTACCCTCGGTAGCTGCCATGCAAGTGGATGACAAAGGAACAACTAAACAGACTTTTAGTTGCCTGCCCAATATCCATTTTCCCATTATTTCTTATTAACAGAATCCCAATTTTGTTGCAAATGGCAATATGCCCAACTTAAATAGGTAAATAAATAAGCCTACACTTCCCAGCCTCCCTGACAAATGAGGTGTCAACACAATTAAATTTTAGTCAGATGTAATTAGAGGCTGTTGAGAGACATCACAGACAGTTCCTTTAAAGGATCTAATTCAGCAGTTGTGTAGCTTTTGCCCTTCCCTCTTCCTTCTTCTCCCTGTCAGTTATACATGATAGCAAAGCTCCTGCAACCATCTCACAGCACAAGGCAACCTTGAAGATGAAAGCTATGCACTAAGAATGGCAGAGCAAAAAAAGACAAAAGTTCAAGAACAGTGGTGTTATTATGAGTCACTGAACCAGCCTTTTGCTGCCTAACAAAGAGAATGACAAACAAAAAGAAAGACACCAAACCTAGAGCCTATTATACAGAGTAAAGTAAGTCAGAAAGAGAAAGATAAATATCATATACTAATACACACACACACACACACATATATGAAATCTAGAAAGACGGTACCGAAAAATTTATTTGCAGGGCACCATTGGAGACACAGACATAGAGAATACACTTATGGGCATGGGTAGAGGGGAGGCGAGGGTAAGATGTATGGAGAGAGTAATATGGAAACTTACGTTACCATATGTAAAATAGACAGCCAATAGGAATTGGCTGTATGTTTCAGGGAACTCAAACAGGGGCTGTGTATCAACCTAGAGGGCTGGGATGGGGAAGGGAGATGGGAGGTAGATTCAAGAGGGAGGGGATATATGTATACCTATGACTGATTCATGTTGAGGTTTGTTTGACAGAAAGCAACAAAATTCTGTAAAGCAATTATTTTTCAATTAAAAAATATATAAACTTTTTAAAAAAGAGAGAGACACCACACTTTAGAAGTGTTTCTCAACCATTTTGTACTATTGTGTACCTAATAAGGCCTAATAATGGTCTTATTAGCCATTTTCCCCATTAGTTTTCCCTTCATTAAATTTAATACCACAGATGTACTATAGTATATTACTGAGTGTACTTTATACATAACAAAATATTTTTTTGACCTCTAAGAATCAATTTTTGACCCATCAGGGGCAGTCTTACCCACAATGAGAGCATGTAGGAAATGGAAACCCATTCTAGTAGTACTTTTACCTGGAAAATTCCATGGAGGAACCTCGTAGACTACAGTCCATGGGGTCACAAAGAGTCGGACATGACTGAGCGATTTCACTTTCACTTTTCACTACAGATCAAAGAAGAATAAGAGAACCCAGGAAACTAAACAAACACTCAGTTCTGTTGGTCATCCTTTCCTGCTGTTTTTGTTCAGACGCTAAGTCATGTCTGACTCTTTGCAACCCCATGGACTGTAGCCAGGCTTCTCTGTCCTTCACTGTGGAAATAACAAGGTCAGACAGCCTTTGCCTCAAACCCCAGTACATTCCCTTCACAACCCTGGAGACATGGGCTGGATCATATGTAACCTTCATTTGGCTAAGTTAAAAGGCAGGCCTAAAGCCTGGCTATCAAAGAAACCGAAAGGCATCCTATTCCCCTTCTCCATGAAGCCCCTTTATGAACCTTAGATCTTTCAACTTTAACACCAGGATGACTAGGAAAGGCCCGTAGGGAAGACCACATCCAGTGAGAAACAAGGATGAGAGAACACTTCCCCAATGACTACGGCAAGGCTGATCTAGGCAGCTCACTTCAACCCCTCCTCTACTAAGGAATAACTTGGAGAAATGTAGCCCAATTACTGTCCTTGGTCCTGAATGTGTATCATATTACCAGTTTTTTAGCAGGCAGATGGAAGGCAAGAGTATGAGTAAGAGTAGAAGCTTCTCTAGCCAATACTGTACTCTTCAGTGTTCATTTTTCTGAGATATTGGAAGAAAAAAATAGCCAAAAAGTATAGGTCAAACAGGAGATGACAAGAGTGAACATCGGGATTCTAGGAATCAATGAACTAAGATAGACTGGAATGGGTGAATTTAACTCAGATGACCATTATATCTACTTACTGTGGGCAGGAATCCCTTAGAAGAAATGGAGTAGCCATCATAGTCAACAAAAGAGTCCAAAATGCAGTACTTGGATGCAATCTCAAAAATGACAGAATGAACTCTGTTCATTTCCAAGGCGAACAATTCAATATCACCAATATTACCAATATCATAGGTAATCCTAGTCTATGCCCCGACCAGTAACACTGAACAAGCTGAAGTTGAACAGTTTTATGAAGACCTACAACTAACACCCAAAAAAGATGTCCTTTTCATTATAGGGGACTGGAATGCAAAAGTAGGAAGTCAAGAAACACCTGGAGTAACAGGCAAATTTGACCTTGGATTACAGAATGAAGCAGGGCGAAGGCTAATAGAGTTCTGCAAAGAGAACACACTGGTCATAGCAAACACCCTCTTCCAACAACACAAGAGAAGACTCTACACATGGACATCACCAGATGGTCAACACCGAAATCAGAATGATTATATTCTTTGAAGCCAAAGATGGAGAAGCTCTATACAGTCAGCAAAAACAAGATCAGGAGCTGACTGTGGCTCGAATCATGAACTCCTTATTGCCAAATTCAGACTGAAATTGAAGAAAGTAGGGAAAACCACTAGACCATTCAGGTATGACCTAAATCAAATCCTTAACGATTATAGAGTGGAAGTGAGAAATAGATTTAAGGGACTAGATCTGATACACAGATTGCCTGATGAACTATGGATGGAGGTTCGTGACATTGTACAGAAGACAGAAATCAAGACCATCCCCAAGAAATAGAAATGCAAAAAAGCAAAATGGCTGTCTGAAAAGGGCTTACAAATAGCTGTGAAAAGAAGGGACGTGAAATGCAAAGGACAAAAAGAAAGATATACCCATTTGAATGCAGAGTCCAAAGAATAGCAAGGAGAGATAAGAAAGCCTTCCTCAGTGATCAAGGCAAAGAAATAGAGGAAAACAACAAAATGGGAAAGACTAGAGATCTCTTCAAGAAAATTAGAGAAACCAAGGGAATATTTCACGCAAAGATGGGCACAATAAAGGACAGAAATGGTAGGGATCTAAAAGAAACAAAAGATATTAAGAAGAGGTGGCAAGAATACACAGAAGAACTGTACAAAAAGATCTTCACGACCCAGGTAATCACAATGGTGTGATCACTCACCTAGAGCCAGACATCCTGGAATGTGAAGTCCAGTGGGCCTTAGAAAGCATCACTACGAACAAAACTAGTGGAGGTGATGGAATTCCAGTGGAGCTCTTTCAAATCCTGAAAGATGATGCTGTGAAAGTGCTGCACTCAATATGCCAGTACATTTGGAAAACTCAGCAGTGGCCACAGGACTGGAAAAGGTCAGGTTTCATTCAAATCCCAAAGAAAGGCAATGCCAAAGAATGCTCAAAATACTGCACAATTGCACTCATCTCACACGCTAGTAAAGCAATGCTTAAAATTCTCCAAGCCAGGCTTCAGCAATACGTGAACTGTGAACTTCCAGATATTCAAGCTCGATTTAGAAAAGGCAGAGGAGAGGAACCAGAGATTAAATTGCCAACATCCACTGGATCATTGAAAAAGCAAGAGAATTCCTGAAAGCCATCTATTTCTGCTTCATTTACTATGCCAAAGCCTTTGACTGTGTGGATCACAATCAACTGTGGAAAATTCTGAAAGAGATGGGCATACCAGACCACCTGACCTGCCTCTTAAGAAACCTGTATGCAGGTCAGGAAGCAACAGTTAGAACTGGACATGGAACAACAGACTGGTTCCAAATAGGAAAAGGAGTTCGTCAAGGCTGTATATTGTCACCCTGCTTATTTAACTTATATGCAGAGTACATGATGAGAAACGCTGGGCTGGAGGAAGCACAAGCTGGAATCAAGATTGCTGGGAGAAACATCAATAACCTCAGATATGCAGATGGTACACCACCCTATGGCAGAAAGTGAAGAGGAACTAAAAAGCCTCTTGATGAAAGTGAAAGAGGAGAGTGCAAAAGTTGGCTTAAAGCTCAACATTCAGAAAACAAAGATCATGGCATCTGGTCCCATCACTTCATGGGAAATAGATGGGTAAACAGTGGAAACAGTGTCAGACTTTATTTTGGGGGGCTCCAAAATCACTGCAGATGGTGACTGCAGCCATGATATTAAAAGACGCTTACTCCTTGGAAGAAAAGTTATGACTAACCTAGATAGCATATTGAAAAGCAGAGACATTACTTTGCCAACAAAGGTCCATCTAGTCAAGGCTATGGTTTTTCCAGTGGTCATGTACAGATGTGAGAGTTGGACTGTAAAGAAAGCTGAGCACTGAAGAATTGATGCTTTTGAACTGTGGTGTTGGAGAAGACTCTTGAGAGTCCCTTGGACTGCAAGGAGATCCAACCAGTCCATCCTAAAGGAGACCAGTCCTGGGTGTTCTTTGGAAGGAATGATGCTAAAGCTGAAACTCCAGTACTTTGGCCACCTCATGCGAAGAGTTGACTCATTGGAAAAGACTCTGATGCTGGGAGACATTGGGGGCAGGAGGAGGAGGGGACGACAGGATGAGATGGCTGGATGGCATCACCAAAACGATAGACGTGAGTCTGAGTGAACTCTGGGAGTTGGTGATGGACAGGGAGGCCTGGCGTGCTGCGATTCATGGGGTCGCAAAGAGTCAGACACAACTGAGCGACTGAACTGAACTGAACCGAACTGAATTAATGATATAGACACGGCTATATCTTTTTTTGGCTATAAAGATATAGCCAAAGATATAGCCATATTAAAGATATAGCCATAAAGGTACCATGTATGTGATATATCACTTTATTTTCTTACCTGAAAGGTGCTTTTTCTTGTCTATTTAATTGACTTTTTTCTGTGATCCTATAACATTGACTATGATAACTTTAAAAATCAAAGAACTAAGGAATAAGAAAAAGCATTCAACCTTGAAGAGATGATTTTATATATATAAACATGCACATATATGGAGAAGGCAATGGCAACCCACTCCAGTACTCTTGCCTGTGAAGTCCCATGGGCAGAGGAGCCTCATAGGCTGCAGTCCATGGGGTGGCAAAGAGTCGGACACGATTGAGTAACTTCACTTTCACTTTTCACTTTCATGCACTGGAGAGGGAAATGGCAACCCACTCCAGTATTCTTGCCTGGAGAATCCCAGAGACGGGAGCCTAGTGGGCTGCTATCTATGGGGTCACACAGAGTCAGACACGACTGACGCCACTTATCAGCAGCAGCACATATATATTTTTTAAATATACATGTAATAAATATTTAGCTACTTCTTATCTTAAAAGTTACCTTTGAAACTATATTCCCAATGAAAGTTTATGAAAAATACTTTTTATAGTTCTAAGTCCTGAGATGTACTAGAAATAGCCATTAGAAGCTCAATGGCACCCCACTCCAGTACTTTTGCCTGGAAAAATCCCATGGACGGAGGAGCCTGGTGGGCTGCAGTCTATGGGGTCGCAAAGAGTCAGACACAACTGAGTGACTTCACTTTCACTTTTCACTTTCATGCATTGGAGAAGGAAATGGCAACCCACTCCAGTGTTCTTGCCTGGAGAATCCCAGGGACGGGGAAGCCTGGTGGGCTGCCGTCTATGGGGTCGCACAGAGTCGGACATGACTGAAGCGACTTAGCAGCAGCAGCAGCAGCAGAATTCAATAAATTCCTGCTTACTACTCAATAAACTCTGCTGACTAAAGAAAGCATATTAATGAGTAAATTTAAGAATTATATTCTCTATCTGCAATTCTCTGCATACACCCATTAGATTATATTGCTTATTTGTGTATGTCAAGAGTAATATGTAACCAACATATCCACCAACAATCAGTAAATTGAGTGTGTGACTAAGGTGACATTTTTTTTTTTTACTTTCCAAATTATTTGCTATACTAAACTGCTTGGTGGTTTCCTTGGTTATTTAGAGCAGGAGTCCTCAACTCTAGGATCTAATGCCTAATGAACTGAGGTGGAGTTGATAAAATAATAATAGAAATAAAGTGTTCAATAAATGTAATGTGCTTGAAACACCCCAAAACCATCCTCCTTCCCCCAGTCAGTGGAAAAATTGTCTTCCAATAAACTGGTCCCTGGTGCCAAAAAGGTTGAGGATACTACTTTAGAGTATATAGCATCTCAAAGTATCATTTGTCTCAGCAACAATGTTTACTTTCTTCTAAAACCCAGCAAGCTTTAAAAACAAGCACACAAGCTTTTGAAAATTTAAGCAGTCCAAAGGAGAACAGATCATTAGGTTCAAGATAAAACAATCAAAGCTGACAGAATCTACTAAAAAATCAATGGCAATGAGTGCTTAAGATAGCATTTAACAGAGGAAATAGAACAGAGATATTAATGGAGTAATTCTTTTCAAATCTGAATATAAGAAACATTAATGTTTAATGGTCCATTTTCAAGAATAAATGCTAATTTAAGAATGAGGAACTATCTACCAATAGCTAGCTTGAATAATGACTGGTTGCTAATGAAGCAACCTTAAGGGTTACCAAACTGCAAAGTCCAGGCAAACGGAGAGAGGGATGCCTAGAGTTTCACAGGGTCTCACTCCATTGGTGAATTCGAAACATAAGAATGGGAATAAGTGCCCAGGAAAGGGGGAAACAAGAGGTCAGGAAGGGGCCTGTGCATAAACAGGAAGAGCATAAACTAAAGCGAAGTATGAGAAGATGGTTCGCCCCACAGTAGTCAGCCAGTGAGGGACTGGGGGAGGCACCTGCATGCTAGGGAATGAACTGCTTGCTGTGATGACACTGGGTGTGCCTGCTCACTGGACACTCGATCTTGCAAAACCTACATTAAACCGCCCTTCTCTCTGCATCTCGGTTCTCCCAAGTCCATTCTTTGGGTTTGGGTCAGTGGGTTTTATTTCCTACAGGAATTTATCTTTATTGGAGTTTTATTAGATAAAAATATAATAATTATTTCTGTGAAATGGCTTTAAATACTTATTTTTAAGGCGGTATAGCACAGTGGTTAAGAGCACACATTCTAGCACTAAAAATGCCTGGGTTTAAATTCAGAATCCACTGCTAACTGGCTCAGTTTCCTCACCTGTAAGTTGGGGTGGGGGTGGAGATAATGCAATCCATCTGTGGTGGCCATATGTGATACATAACTCAATTTTTTTTTCTAATTTGAGAAATAGACTCACAGACACAGAAAACAAACTTATAGTTACCAAAGGGGGAAGGGGTGGGGGAGGAACTACTATATACAAAATAGGCAAACAACAAGGACCTACTATATAGCACAGGGAACTATATTCAATATTCTGTAATAACCCATAGTGGGAAATATGAAATATATTTGTATTTATACACCAGAAAGTAAGTAAATCTATACTTCAATTTTAATTTTTTTTAATTTTTTCTGATGTGAGAACAGTAAAATGATGCATGAAACTTATATTGTATCATGAAATCTGAAACAGCACCCTGAAATTAAACAGACTAATATATCAAATATATATTTTCTACTAATAAATCTGTTACAAAACAAATGAATAGTCACACTAACAGAGATAAAGACAACCTATGAATAATCTCACATCACTCAGGTAAAGTTCGCCAGTAAATGAGTTTAGGTCAATGTAAGTTTTACAAAATGAATTACAAAAATACTTCCTTTTCAGAGGATTCTGCATTTCAAAATTGTACACAGAAGACTGCAGTACTTATAGTAACATTCCCCGACAGCTCAGCAGGTAGAGTCTGCCTGCAATGTAGGCGACGTGGGAGACTTGGGTTTGATCCCTGGGTTGGGATGATCCTCTGGGGAAGGAAATGGCAACCCACTCCAGTATTCTTGCCTGTAGAATCCCATGGACAGAGGAGCCTGGCGGGCTACAGTCCATGGGGTCGCAGAGAGTCAGACACAAATGAGTACACTAGCACCTCGCACTGGTAAGTGGTCAAAAAATGTTAGCTGCTGTCATTAACACCACCATCATCTTTATCATCATTTTAGGCAAAAACAGTAGTTATTCTGAAATCTATTTAGTAATTAATTACCCAAATTTGTTTCAGAACATGTATCTCCATAGCAACAAATTTCTTTGATGATCTTTTGCTAGCCATAGGCATGTGACTTTAGGGTAAACTAGATTCAGTTTGTCACATTGTATGGAAAGTTCCGGGTGATATGAAAAGGAAATATATCAAAATAAACACCTATAACTTTAACCTTTTCATCTGCTTCCTGAAAAGTCATTAGCTATCTAAGGACTTCATTCTCTAAGAGCTCTCAGTATTGTTCAACTGCTTTCCATGAGAAAGGTTAATGTAAAACATGGAATGAAAGCTTAAACCAACAAACATTCTCCAACTACAGTGTGTTCAATTCAAATACCGAATGAAATGAATCCCCTGGCATCTAGAGTATTCCACAAGCGTGTGGCAAGTGTTATTTCTAGCCACTTAAAAGCACCAGTAAAAAGAGCTCAAATACTCAGAAAAGAAAAGACCTCCATTCCCATGAGGAGAGGCATTTATTAGCTCTTAATGGCCCTCTTTCATTGCCTTTCCACTGACACATCTCTAATTGTTCCAATTATAATTTCAAGTAACAAAACCAATAATGGTAAAAGCCTATAGTTCAATGTGTGCATTGTGAAAAGTGGTCTTTAACAGCACAAACCACATATAAAAATATATGACAACATGAGATCTGGACAGGCAATAATATCACAAAAAAAGAGAGAGGAGGTGGTATAAAAGAGCACTGGTCAAAAAAAACAGCTTAGGTTCCAGCTGTGAATTCAACACATCATTTAATCTGTAAGAGATTCAGTTTTCTACATTTTTAAAATGTGAGGACTGAACTAATGTCTTCGAATGCCTCTGCTACTTCCAATGTTCTATCAGTCTCTGATGTTAGAAGTAAATCAAGATACACAGGATCTAATCCCACCCTTGGCTTTCGAAGCAATCTTAAGTCCTTCTGCTTTCACTTCCACAACTGGGGATATTTGTATTCAGTTGAAATCCAGTGAAGGCAAAGGATTATGTCTTTTATTTTCTCCCTACTACCATGCATGGCACATAGCAGGTACTCAAAAATATTAGAGGAAAGAAGAAAAGGGAGGAAGGCAGGCAGAAAGAGAGGAAGAGAGGGAGAAAGGGATCAGTTGAATAATTTATTATGGCTGGAACGTTGCATATAGGAGGAATTAAAGTGAGCTTGGCATATGGATTTCTTACTTTTAAGAAAGATCATAGTAGGAAGTTTTAAATTTAGAAAATATACTATATCAGAAAATACTACAGAAATAATATGTATTAAATATTTTCTGTCCTCAGAAATAAGATACTAAAAAACTTAGTATCTTATTTGTGATAGGCTATATAGGGTTATATATTTATGAATTATTATTGTGATACTTTAATGAATCATAAATTATTTTTCATTATTAAATATTTTTCCTCATTGTTAGTATTTAACAGGTGGCTCAGAGGTACAGAACCTGCCTGCAATGCAGGAGACGCATGTTTGATCCCCTAGGTTGGGAAGATCCCCTGGAAAAAGAAATGGCAACCCACTCCAGTATTCTTGCCAGGAAAATCCCATGGGCAAAGGAGCCTGGCGGGCTATAGTCCTTGGGGTCACAAAGAGTCAGACGCAACTGAGCACACATGCACTGCAATATCAATATAAGTAGAAAAGTAAATCTCAATCATCAATTGAAAATGGAAGTGAAGGAAGAAAAGACAGAATGAAATCTCTTGATTTATTGAATAAAAGTAGCATCTAACACAAGAGTTTTAACATTACAGCAATATTAACATTAACACAATATTAACAAAACAGAAGTACTTTAATTACATATTTATGTTACTAAATCTATTTTGTTAACATGAATGTGAATATCATATATGTTCACTATTAGTCACATGCCAATAACTCAAAAGTAAAGTGAAGTTTCAATTGTCACTCTCAGTCCATGCTCAAGAGTCACATCTTTTCTCCTGAGTCAATGAGATTTGAGATGCAATAAGTCAATATATTTTAAACTATTGGATGTGACCAGTAAGTAGGTGATGAAATCGATTTTATAGATCATGACTTTTTTTTTTATAATGGAAAAGAATAGAAATCAGTAGAAAATATCCCAGTACATCACACGTACAAATGTTAAGCATTTCATAAAACTTCAGTTTCAGTTTTATAAACATTCACTGGGTCACAATCTCTAACAAAGAGATACAGTCAATGTTTGAAAAACACCAGGTGCATCTTCACTCTTCCATTTAAGACTACGTATGCTTGTGATATTTTACATATATTCCAATTTCAGATTTCAACATTAAAAGAGTTATTGTTTAACACTAAACTAAAGAATTTTAGAGTTTTAAAGAACATCATCAAGAGCTTGAAAACCCTAGATTTTTATATATTAAGTCCCATTGGGGTTCCAGTTTTAAATAGTCCGTCAAGGTAGTCCATCTGCAATGAGAAAAAGACTTGAAGGGATAGAGTGAATTAGCTGTGCAGATCCTGGGGAGATGTGTGACTGGCCTGCTAGAAAGGAACAAGCAAAAGAAAGAAATCAGAGATTAGGTCAGAGGGAGAAAGAGGGTCCTTTCTCTATATGAAATCAGGAACTACTGATCTGACTAATATTTTAAAGGATCACTTCAGCTATTAAGAATAAACTAGGGTTCAGAGAGAAGTATGGAAAGCAGTAGATGTTAAAGTAAAAGAGGCAAAACATGATAGAGTAGAAACATGGTGTTAGCAGTGAAGGTGGTGAGAGGTGGTCAGATTCTAGGTATGTTTAAATATAAGGCCTGCCTGGAATTATTTCTGCCTTGCAGCACACTGTCGTGGGACATGGACAGACTTTGTTTATAAGAAGACCTGCATTCAGATAACAGCTCTACTGCTCATTACCTTGGCTAACAGCTCTCTAAGTCTCAGGGTGGAAGTCTATGTAAGAAAAATAGCATCACATACTCTAGAGGGTTGTTGAAAGTATTAAATAATATTCATAGAGTACATAAGGAGTGTCCATAAATGTGAGCTCCTTTTCTTCCTATTATTATTACTTATTAGAGACATATTTAAAATACAGAAGGCACAGGAAGTCACATCTGGTGGATATTTCCTGAAAGAATTTTTGACCAAAAATAAGTTTCCCAAAAAAAGGGATATCCATAAAATATAAAAGATTAGTACATCTTTTGGTGTTCTGAAGTCAATTTCCTATGTGTACAGGGTAGGTAAGGGGGTCCACACACTAAAAACAATTCTGACACAAGCAGAGTTCCCAAGAATTCAACAGAATTCTGATACTATCTACCCAGAGATCGCATAAGATTCCACAAGTTAAGGGTTCAGTCCTATAAGACTCCCACCCCCTTCCTACCACTTCATATGTCAATTGTAAGCCCAGGTTATCATTAGTGCTTCTGACCTGCAGGACTAGAGATTGGAGGTTCTAATAACCTCTCCCTTGGTTTCAGATGCCAGTCACAAGTCCAGGTTGTTACCAGTTCTTCTGACCAACTTGCTACAAAACAGAGGTTCCTGCAAACTTCTCCTTGTGCTGTGCTGTGCTTAGTTGCTCAGTCATGCCCAACTCTTTGCAATCCCATGGACTATAGCCCAACAGGCTCCTCTGTCCATGGGGATTCTCCAGGTAAGAATACTGGAGTGGGTTGCCATGCCTTGCTCCAGGGGATCTTCCCAACCCGGGGATTGAACCCAGGTCTCCCACATTGCAAGCAGATTCTTTACTGTCTGAGCCCAGGGAAGCCCAACCTTCTCCTTGGGGTCAATTAATTTTCTACAAGGGGCTCACAAAACTCAGAGAAACATTTTACTTACTAGATTGCTCAGTTCATTCAGTAGTGTCTGATTCTTTGCAACCCCATGGACTATAGCCCGCCAGGCTCCTCTGTCCATGGAATTTCCCAAGCAAGAATACTGGAGTGGGTGGCCATTTCCTACTCCAGGGGATCATCCAGACCCAGCAATAGAACCCATGTCTTCTGCATTGCAGTTGGATTCTTTACCACTGAGCCGCCGAGGAAGACTTACTAGATTACTAGGTTATAAAAAGATATAACTCAGGAACAGCTGAATGGAAGAGATGCATAGGGCAAGGTATGGAGAAAGGGCCCACAGCTTCCGTGCCCTCACCAGGTGCACTACCCTCCCCAAATCTCCAGGTGTTCACCAACCTTGAAGCTCTCTGAACCCTGTCCTTTTGGGTTTCTGTGGAGGCTTCCTGGTGTAGTCATGATCAATTTAATCCTTGGCCGTTGATGATTGCTCCAATCTCCAACCCCCTCTCATCCCCAGAGGCTGGGGAGAGGGGGAGACTAAAGGTTCCAATACATGATGACTTGGTTGGTTTCTCTAGCAATCAGTCCCCATCCTTAGGTGAGGTCCAAATGTCACTTTATTAACCTAACAAAAGGTATCTTTAAGGCTCTCATCACTAGGAAATTCCTAGGGTTTTGGAAGCTGTGAACCAGAAAATGTGGATGAAGACCAAACATGTGAGAGGAATATATTTTGGTTATCTGAACGACCAAATGTATACATCTTATAAATCATAATATCACAGTTCAGTTCAGTTGCTAAGTATTGTCCGGCTCTTTGCGACCCCATGAGTCACAGCACGCCAGGCCTCCCTGTCCATCACCAACTCCCAGGGTTCACCCAGACTCACACGCATCGAGTCGGTGATGCCATCAAGCCATCTCATCCTCTTTCGTCCCCTTCTCCTCCTGCCCCCAACCCCTCCCAGCATCAGGGTCTTTTCCAATGAGTCAACTCTTCGCATGAGGTGGCCAAAGTATTGGAGTTTCAGCTTCAACATCAGTCCTTCCAATGAACACCCAGGACTGATCTCCTTCAGAATGGACTGGCTGGATCTCCTTGCAGTCCAAGGGACTCTCAAGAGTCTTCTCCAACACCACAGTTCAAAAACATCAATTCTTCAGAACTCAGCTTTCTTCACAGTCCAACTCGCATTTTATTAAAAAACAAAAGTAGTAGATTCAGAATTATGTCAGACCCTGGATTTTGTACAAAAGTTTCTTGACAGTCTGGTTCATCATTTCATTAAGACTGAGTTAATGGTGGAACATGAAGAGCAGCTTCTTGATCTTTGAAATGGGAGAAAGTTATTTAAAAAGAAACTTGACTTCCCTGGTGGCTCAGATGATAAAGTGCCCACCTGCAATGCGGGAGACCCAGGTTTGATCCCTGGGTTGGGAAGATCCCTTGGAGAAGGAAATGGCAACCCACTCCAGTATTCTTGCCTGGAGAATCCCATGAACAGAGGACCCTGATAGGCTACAGTCCATTGGGTTGCAAAGAGTCAGACAAGACAGAGCAACTTCACTTCTTATGTATACATATAGCCTAGTCACTTTGCTGTACAGGAGAAACTAACACAATATTGTAAGGCAACTGTATTCCAATAAAAAATTTTAAATAAAATAAATAAGAAGGAATTAAAAGCACTTTTTTATAAAGTACAACTGAATTGCACCTAAAAATATCTTACTAATGTTTGACAATTTACTTCATTCATTTCTTCAGCTAATCTTTGAAAGCTGTGTTGTTGCCAGAATTGTGAAAAGATTAAACAATCCAGTAATTGTCCCTTCACCAGGAAATTCAATCTAGTACATCCATCCTTCATCAGCCTCATATTCTGAAATCATATACTACCTATAAACTTAGAAGGTGACTCATCTCCTAGAATTTAAAAATATCTACTTCAAAAGCAGCCCATTATATTTTCAGTATTGAGATTGTGCTTTTAAACTTACTCATTATTTTTACCCTACAATCTACTTGTATCCACATTGATTTTCCTATCTCTTCAGCCTCTTCACTCTTCAATAAACTTAATTTTATGTTAAATTGAATTGACTTGAAATGCTCCCTCATATATTAAGAAAATGTTTCCTGATAACTGCTTCATTTTATTAAAAGTCCTCTTCCTGATCTTCAAGATACTCCCCTAAATCCAGTTTCACATTAAGTATTTTTTTCATTCTCCTCCCAACCATATACACCCAGAAATTTAAAAAAAAATTAAAAATAAATCTTCAGCTCCATTGAGACAGGTCTCCCTAGAGTCCTGCCTCTCTGCACACCAAACTCCTCATGCTTTTGTATGGTTCCCTCAATCTTTAATACCTTCTGTCTCTTTAAGTCATTTTATAAAACTCTCACAACCAGTCTGTGATTTAAATCAAGGCAGGCATTATCTCTACATTGCAAATTAGGAAGCCAAGAATTATTTTAGACTCCCTACTCTCTGCTTATTCAAGGAGAAGTGACATTTGACATGAATTTTGAATGATGAGTAAGCATTTTCCAGGGAGTCAAACAAGGGATGAAGACATGTCAGGACGGATGCGTAAGTGCTAAGGAGGTATGAAAAATATGCATATATGCATTCACATGCATATAAATCCATGAACTGCTTTAATACACAAGAGATGCAAGAAAAATTACATCTTTGTGGATTTTTCAAACTCAAGTCAGTTTAGATATCAAGCCCATGATTCAGCTGTGTTAGTGAGAGATCTAAAACATGGCACATGTTTAAAGGCTCTTTCTTCCTTCACCTTTTAAGTTGTATCAGACCTTAAAGGTGATGCTGGGAATTCCCTGGTGGTCCAGTGGTTAAGACTGGGCACTTTTACTGCCAGGGTTCAGGGTTCAATCCCTGGTAAGGGAAGTAAGCTCCCACAAGCCAAGCAGTGAAGCCAAAAGACAGTAAAGGTGATGCAATGAAGACAAATGAAGGCAAGGCCTGTAGTCAGTGACCCATGATGACTCACCACCCCCCCACCCCGCCCTAGAGATGCTCCTTGTCTAAACCCTCACAACCTTGTGCAAGGTGACTTTAGCACCATTTGTAGCATCCATTGCTTATTCTGTACCAAGTTAGGCATGAGGACCTTCACTGTAGACGTCAAAGTCGTCTCAGTGCTCAACCCTCCCTAGTACCTACATAATCATACCCACTTTGAAACCTCCAAGGAACTACTTTAACTAGGGTACCTGCTTCAACTTCCCACAAAAATGGACTGTCTCTGATTTCCACTCAATGTCTTTCTTCCCTGGAAGAGGATCAGCCCATCTTCTAAAGACAACTGGCATTTCTTTCCCAATCTCTTTCAACAACAATGGGATTTAGCTATTCTTTCAAAGACTTTAGACCCAAGACAGTCCTAAAAGCCTACACCATGAATTCTAGAACCATCCAAGAATATGGATACCTTCCTTGGGAATAAGAATTCCATCTTTAACTAATAAAACTAATGAAAAATGAACTAATGAAAAAATGCTCAACACTGCTTATTATTTGTTGTTTAGTGGCTCAGGCATGTCTGACTCTCTGCAACCCCATGGACTACAGCACACCAGGCTTTCCTGTCCAAACTATATCCTGGAGTTTGCTCAAACTCATGTCCATTAAGTAGATGATGCAATCCAACCATCTCATCCTCTGTCGTCCTGTTCTTCTGCTGCCTTCAATCTTTCCCAGCATCAGGGTCTTTTCCAAAGAGTCAGCTCTTCACATCAGGGGGCCAAAATATTGTAGCTTCAGCTTCAGCATCAGTCCTTCCAATGAATATTAAGGGTTGATTTCCTTTAGGATTGACTGGTTTGATCTCCTCACTGTCCAAGGGACTCTCAAGAGTCTTCCCCAGCACCACAATTCAAAAGCATCAATTCTTCGGTGCTCAGCCTTCTTTACGGTCCAATTCTCACATCCATACATGACTACTTGAGGAACCATAGCTTTGACTAGATGAACCTTCGTCAGCAAAGTAATGTCTCTGTTTTTTAATACACTGTCTAGGTTTGTCATAGCTTTTCTTCCAAGGAGCAAGTGTCTTTTAATTTCATGGCTGCAGTCACCACACACAGTACTTTTGGAGCCCAAGAAAATAAAGTCTGCCACTGTTTCCATTGTTTCCCCATCTATTTGCCATGAAGTGATGGGACTGGATGCCAAGATCTTTGTTTTTTGAATGTTGAGTTTTAAGTCAGTTTTTTCATTCTCCTCTTTTACCTTCATCAAAAGGTTCTTTAATTCTTCACTTTCTGCCATTAGGTTGGTATCATGTGCATACCTGAGGTTATTATTAGAGAAATGCAAATCAAAACTACAATGAGGTACCCATCACCTCACACTGATCAGAATGGCCATGGTCAAAAAATCTATAAACAATAAACGCTGGAGAGGATGTAAAGAAAAGGGAATCCTCTTGCACTATTGGTGGGAATGTAAATTGATATAGCCACTAGGGAGAACAGTACAGAGCTTTATTTTAAAACTAAGAATACAACACTATACAATTGTGTCCGACTCTTTGCAACCCTGGGGACTTTAGCCCACAAGGTTCCTCTGTCCATAGAATTTTCCAGGCAAGAATACTAGAATGAGTTGCCATTTCCTTCTCCAGGGGATTCTCCTGACTCAGAGATCGAACCCGCATATTGTTCATCTCCTGCACTGGCAGGCTGATTCTTTACCACTGTGCCACCTGGGAAGCCCTGTATGAAACAGCAATTCCACTACTCAGTATATATCCTAAGAAAACCACAATTCTAAAAGACACATGTACCCCAATGTTCACTGCAGCACTACTTACAATAGCCAGGACATGGGAACAACCTAGATATCCATCAATAGATGAATAGATAAAGAAGCTGTGGTACATATATACAATGGACTATTACTGCTATTGTTGCTCAGTCGCTAAGTCATGTACATTTCTTTGCGACCCCATAGACTGCAGAATGCCAGGCCTCCCTGAGCCTCACTATTCTTCCAGAGTTTGCCCAAGTTCATGTCCATTGAGTAGATGATGCTATCCAATCATTTCATCCTCTGCCATTACTGAGCCATAAGACAGAATGAATTTGAGTCAGTTCTAGTGAGGTGGATGAACCTAGAACCTGATATACAGAATGAAGTCAGAAAGAGAAAAACAAATACCATATATTAACACATATATATGAAATCTAAAAAAATAGTATTGATGAACCTATATGTAGGGCAGACATAGAGAACAGGCATAGAGATGCAGACATAGAGAACAGATGTGTGGACTCAGGAGGTGAAGGAGAGAGTGGAATTGAAACACAGACATTACCCTATGTGAAATAGATAGCCAGTGGAAATTTGCCGTATGACGCAGAAAGTTCAACCTGGTGCTCTGTGACAACGTAAAGGGGTGGATTGGGGTGGGAGATAGGAGAGAGGTTCAAGAGAGAGGGGATATATGTATACCTATGGCTGATTAATGAATGTTGTTTTATGGCAGAAACCAACAGAACACTGTAAAGCAATTATCCTCCAATTAAAAACAAATAATTTTTTTAAATGAATTCCATCTTTAGGAATGGAGTATCATTCCTATTCCTAAGGACAGACTGCATGTGTCTCTTAACACTGCAGAACAAACAACAAAGTTGTGTTTTTCTACCATGCCTTAGTGAATTCATGATAAGTTGCCCTATTACATATATATAAGTAACTAAGTCTTTTTTCCTCCAACTAGACTATAGGCATCTAGTATAATTGCCATGGTTGGCACTCATATATATTCTAGATATATTTTAGCTGACAATTACATAATCCCCTATTTTTGACATATCAGAAGCCAATCTGTCTCTTAAAGTATTGCTAGGTGCAATATATGTTACAAAGAGAATAGATATAAGGATTATCCTTTAACTTCAGCATTAAAATGGAGTCACATTATCTACAAGTGTAAATCAAATTTGTTTCTCTGAAAGACTCTAAACTTGGTCAATAAAATATTCTCCACAATTATCCCTCTACTAAGCACCTGCTGCTGCTAAGTCGCTTCAGTCATGTCTGATTCTGTGCGACCCCATAGATGGCAGCCCACCAGGCTCCCCCGTCCCTGGGATTCTTCAAGCAAGAATACTGGAGTGGGTTGCCATTTCCTTCTCCAATGCATGAAAGTGAAAAGTGAAAGTAAAGTTGCTCGGTCGTGTCCAACTCTTCGCGACCCCATGGACTGCAGCCTACCAGGCTCCTCCATCCATGGTATTTTCCAGGCAAGAGTACTGGAGTGGGGTGCCATTGCCTTCTTCACTACTAAGCACCAGTTAGTTACAATAAACACAGAGCATATGAACCACATATCTAATGGATAATGCATTCTAGTTCTATGATGATTTTGCCTGTAATAGACCATTTTAAACTTTTTTATTGGAGAACAGTTGATGTACAATATTATATAAGCTACCAGTATAGGATATAGTAATTTACAATTTTTAAAAGTTACATTCCATTTATGGTTATTATAAAATATTGGCTATAATTCCCATGTTATACAATATGTCCTTGCAACTTATTTTATACATACTAGTTTGTACCTCTTAATCCTCCCACTTCCCTCTCTCCACTGGCAACCACTAGTCCTCCATATCTGTAAGTCTGCTTCTTTTTTATTATATTCACTAGTTTTTTTTTTTTTTAGATTTCACATGTAAGTGATATCATACAGTACTTGTCTCTCTCTCTCTCTTACTTCTTTTACTGAGCATAACACCCTCCAAGTTCATCCATGTTGCTGCAAATAGCACTATTTCATTCTTTTTTATGGCTGAGTAGTACTCCACTGGGTATATACATACCACATCTTCTTTATCCTTTCATCTGTTGATGGACACTTAGGTTGCTTCCATATCTTGGCAATTGTAAATAATGCTGCTATGTACATTTGAGTGCATGTATCTTTTCAAACCAGTGGGGGCTTGGGGGTTTTTTGACTATATCCCCAGGAGTGGAACTGCCAGGTCGCACGGTAGTTTTATTTTTAGGTTCATTTTAAATAGATTTTAAGCAAAATTTTATAGTGTTTAAAGACCTATGTAGAATATCAGCTATTACCTCCTTTTCATTTAAGTTTACTTAAGCCCCTTTTTCCAAAATTGACAAGTCTACAAGATAAATAATCAAATTCCAAGCTTAGTTAAGATCTCCAACCTTGAAAATTGGGAGAAAAAGATGACGGAGAAGTTGGTGGACGTGGAGTACATCTCTCACCGTGGATACATCAGGACACAGAAGTGCATACAGAACACTAGCTGAGAGTGAACAGGAGTTCCTGACCAGCAGAAAAGAATATATAAAATCACACAAAACTCAGTAGGACAAAGGAACTAGGGGCAAGAACAGGAGTGTTAGTAGGACTGGACCTGCCCTCAGCAGGTGGGAGAACTGAACCAGGGGTCTGATCCCCACATGGGGGCAATTGTCTGAGTCAGAGGAGAAACATTTAAGGCTGGGAATGAAATAGCTGATCTGTGGCAGCCTAAATGGAATGAGAATCAGACAGTCCTTGGGGCAGCCATACATACCCCAGACAGGGACGCAGGTTCCCTGGAAGGCACAGCAGCTGGGAGCTAGAGTTTAAGGACTGGGGAGCAATCCCTGGGCGAGGGCTGCTGTTGACTGCAGAGAGACAGATCGAGGGGATATGAGGAAAGATACTGTGGTGGGAAATATCTGTGAAGGAAAGCCAGGCAGCCATGGAAGCAAGGCAATACTGCTGAGTCACACACAGAGGGTGGAGCCATCACCCGAGCCTCTCTCTCCCCACATGCCAGAATCAGCAGCTGAACAATAGAGAGGCTGGACCATCAAATGCCTGATGCACTGAACTACAGAGTAGGCCCTCACCCAGGGTGCTCCTTTAAGTGCCTGACACCAATCTACAGAGTAGGACCCCAGCCAGGACCCCTCTATATATGATGATGTGCCAAACAAAAGAAAAGGACCCCAGACAAGGGAGCCCTCTAAGTGCCTGAATCAGGCAGAGCTACGGGAAAAGACTGGGCAAAGAGGCCTTCTGATCACCAGCTACAAAAGGCTCGAAAAAAGACTCTGATAGGACCATAACTCCTGCAAGAGAGGCCGTGTCCCTGCACACTTGGCGCTGCCAGGGTGCCCGCAAACCAAGCAGCTGCACCCACCTTCACGCTCAACCCTCACTGAAGCAGAGCTGCCACAGGCAAAAAGTCTTAAGTCTATGCACGCAGGGTCACTTTGGTTGTGTCCAACCCTTTGTGACCCTGTGGAGTGTCGCCTGCCAGGCTTCTCGGTCCGGGGGTTTCTCCAGGCAAGAATACTGGAGCGTATTGGCCAATACTGGTTGCCATACCCTGCTAGAGCACTATATTTCCTGCTGCCCTAGCTGCCAACTCCCCTGAGTACCTGGTGCTGCTAAAATCCCTGCAACACAAGCAGCTGTACCACCTCCACACTTGGCCCTCACTGAGGCAGACCCAAGTCCTCCAGGGCAGCCTCAGGAGCAAACCCCAGTGGATGACCCACATGCAGAGGTGGAAATAAAGCCACAATTGAAACCCAGGGGCAGTGTGGCTAGGGAAGAAGACCCAAAACCTTCCCACCAGCTGTACAAAGCTGCAGATTAAATCCACATGATCAACTAGGCAGAATCTGTGTCTATGGAAAATATAAAAGGACATTGAGAGTTCCCACAAAAGAAATACACTAGTTCTGATAGCTGCAGACATTGGAGGCAAAAACATACAGGAGTAGGACCAGATTAGAATCTGAGATGCCCCCACAGCAGGTCCAGAGACCAGCACAGTGTTGGAAGGCATCCTAGGGAGGTGAGGTAGACTGTGACTCGCAGCAAGGGAAAGGACTCTGACAGCAGTGACCCAAGAAAAACATTACTGCTCTTATGTTTTGATTTGTTTTGTAAATTCTTTTGGATTTTTTTTTTTTTTTTTACTTTTTTCCTTCTTTTTTCCCCCTCCTCTGTTGTAGTTGTCAATTTGATTGGCTCTATGAAATCTAATTAGGCTTTTGAGTTTTTTTTTTCTCAGTCACATATTTTATTGTTATAAACCTCTACCTCTGGGCTTTTGCAGTTCTGTGGAGTTTTTCTTTTTTTTTTTTCTCTCTCTCTCTCTCTTTTTAATTTTAATTTTTTAAACCTATTATTATTTTCTATTATTTTTAAATTTAAATTTAAAATTATAAATTTAATTTTAAATTTAAATTTATATTTTCTATTATTTTATCTATTCTTTATTTCTTTTCTTTCTTTCCTTTCCTCTCAACATATTTCTTAGTTTTGTTTTCACTGCTTTATTCCCTACTTGGCACCTTGTTTTAGTTTTATTTTCCAGTTTGTGCTTTAGTTAGTTTTGTTCTTAACTGGTAGGTTTCCTTTGTTCGCTGGGTCAATCTACTGTACTTTATTTTTGTTGGACTGTTTTGATTTTGCTTATGGGTAATATATATATATATGTGTGTGTGTGTATATTCCATTATTTTAATTATTATTTGCCTGAGTTTGTAACTGCCACTTGTCTGGGGTTCATCTTTGGTTTCTCATTTTGGGGTATTTGTTTTAATCTCACTTAATGCCATAACAAACCATTTCTGGAATCTTTGTTCCTGACAGGAGATCAAGCCCTAAGCGTTTGGAGTGGAAGCATTGACTCCAAGACCCCAGACTACCAGAGAACTAACTCTAGGGAGTATCAAATAGTGAGAACTCACACAAAGGAAACCACTTGAATACAAGACCTGGCATCACCCAACCACCAGTAGCACCCTGTGCAGGAAGCCTCACCTAAACAACAAACAAAATACAAATACAATCATCAGCAGACAGGATTACCACCTCACTCAGCCTTGCCCATCAGAGGAAAAACAAACAAACAAACAAAAAAAAAAACGCAGCACAAATTTCACCCTATACGAAGCTCACACAAACCACTAGACCAATCTTAGGAGGGCAGAAACCAAAAGGAAGAAAGAATTCAACCTTGAAGCCTGGGAAAAGGAGACCTCAAAAACAGTAAGTAAAACAATAATAATAATAATAATAATGAAAAGGCAGAGAAATACTACACAAATGAAGGAACAAACTAGAAACACAGAAGTCCAAATACATGAAAAGGAAATAGGCAAACTACCTGAAAAAGAATTCAAAATAATGATAGTAAAGATGATCAAAAACTTTGAAAACATAAAGGAAAAAATGCAAGAATCAATTAACAAAAAACTAGAAGAATTAAAGAATGCACATGCAGAGACAAACACCACAATTACTGAAGTTAAAAATACTCTAGAAGGAATCAATAGCAGAATATCTGAAACAGAAGAACAAATCAGTGAGCTGCAAGATAAAATGGTGAAAACAACTTCTGAAGAGCAGAATAAAGTAAAAAAGATGAAAAGAACTGAGGATAGTCTCATAGAAATCTGGGACAATATCAAACGCACCAACATTCGAATTATAGGGGTCCCAGAAGAAGAAGAGAAAAAGAAAGAGTATGAGAAAATTTTTGAAGAGATCATAGTTGAAAATTTCCCCAACATGGAAAAGGAAATAGTCAATCAAGCCCAAGAAGCACAAAGAGTCCCATACAGAATAAACCCAAGGAGAAACTCACTAAGACACATACTAATCAAACTAACAAAGACTAAACACAAAGAAAGAATATTAAAAGCAGCAAGGGAAAAGCAACACATAACATACAAGAGAAATCCCATACATTTAACAGCTGATCTTTCAGCAGAAACTCTGCAGGCTAAAAGGGAATGGCAGGATATATTTACAGTAGTGAAAGGGAAAAATCTACAACCAAGATTAAAGTACCCAGCAAGAATCTCATTCAAAATTGATGGACAAATAAAAAGCTTTTCAGGCAAACAAAAATCAAGAGAATTCAGTACCACCAAACCAGCTTTATAACAAATGTTAAAAGGACTTATATAGTCAAGAAACACAAGAGAAGAAAAAGATCTACAAAATCAACCACAAACAATTAAGAAAATGGCAAGGAACATATATATCAAAAATCACTTTAAATGTAAATGGACTAAATACTCCAACCAAAAGACACAGACTGGCTGAATGGATACAAAAATAAGACCCATATATATGCTGTCTATAAGAAACCCACTTCAGACCTAAAGACACCTATAGACTGAAAGTGAGAGGATGGAAAAATATATTCCATTCAAATGGGAAGAAAGAAAGAAAGCTCGAGTAGCAATCCTCATATCAGACAAAATAGACCTTAAAATAAAGACTATTACAAGAGGTAAGGAAGGACACTACTAATGATCAAGGGATCAATCCAAGAGGAAGACAGACAATTGTAAATATCTATACACCCAACACAGGAGCACCTCAATACATAAGACAAACACTAACAGACATAAAAGGAGAAACTGACAGTAACACAATAATAGTAGGAGACTTTAACACCCTACTCACACCAATAGACAGATCATCAAAACATAAAATTAATAAGGAAACACAAGTCTTAAATGTTGCATTAGATGAGATGGATCTCCTTGATATCTTCAGGACATTCCATCCAAATGGAGAATACACCTTCTTCTCAAGTGCACATGGAACATTCTCCAGAATAGACCACATCTTGGGCCACAAATTTAAACTTCAGTAAATTTAAGAAAATTGAAATCATATCAAGCATCTCCTCCAACCACAAAACTATGAGACTAGATATCAATTTCAAGAAAAAACTGTAAAAAACACAAACATATGGAGATTACACAATACATTTCTAAATAACCAACAGGTCACTGAGGAAATCAAAAGGGAAATAAAAAAATTTCTAGAAACAAATGACAATGAACATTTCTTAACACCATACACAAAGATAAACTCAAATGGATTAAAGACCTAGATGTAAGACCAGAAACTATAAAACTCTTAGAAGAAAACATAGGCAGAACACTCCATGACATAAACCAAAGCAATATCCTCTATGACCCACCTCCTACAGTAATGGAAATAAAAACAAAAGTAAACAAGTGGGACCTGATTAAACTTAAAAGCTTTTGCACAGCAAAGGAAACTATAAGCAAGCTGAAAAGACAACCCTCAGAATGGGAGAAAATAATAGCAAATGACAAAGGATGAATTTCCAAAGTATTGAAATACTGTATGAGCTGCTTGTAGCAGCTCATACAACTCTATACCAGAAAAACAAACAATCTAATCAAAAAGTGGGAAAAAGGCCTAAACAGGTATTTCTCCAAAGAAGACATACAGATGGCTAACAAACATGTGAAAAGACACTCAACATGGTTCAATATTAGAGAAATGCAAATCAAACTACAATGAGATATCACCTCACACTGGTCAGAATGGCCATCATCTGGCCATTCAAAAAGTCTATGAACAATAAATGCTGGAAAGGGTGTGGAGAAAAGAGAATGCTCTTGCACTGTTGGTAGGAATGTAAATTGATACAGCCACTATGGAAGACGGTATGGAGATTCCTTAAAAAACTAGGAATAAAACCACCATATGACCCAGCAATCCCACTCCTAGACATATACCCTGAGGAACCCAAAATTGAAAAAGACACACGTATCCCATTGTTCACTGCAGCACTACTTACAACAGCTAGAATATGGAAGCAACTCAGATGTTCATCAACAGATGAATGGATAAAGAAGTTGTGGTACATACACACAATGGAATATTACTCAGCCATAAAAAGGAACACATTTGAGTCAGTTCTAATGAGGTGGATGAACCTGGAGCCTATTATACAGAGTGAAGTGAGTCAGAAAGAAAAATATAAATATCATATTCTAACACATATATACAGAATCTTAAAAAATGGTACTGAAGAATTTCTTTGCAGGGCAGTAATGGAGAAACAAACATAGAGAACAGACTTATGGACATGGGGAGAGGGGAGGAGAGGGTGAGATGTATGGAAAGAGTAACATGAAAACTTATATTACCATATGTAAAATAGACAGCCAACAGGAATTTGCTGTATGGCTAAGGAAACTCAAACAGGGGCTCTGTATCAATTTAGAGGGTTGGGATGGGGAGGTAGATGGGAGAGAGGTTCAAAAGGGAGGGGATATATGTATACCTATGGCTGATTCATGTTGAGGTTTGACAGAAAACAACAAAATTCTCTAGAGCAATTATCTTTCAATTTAAAAATAAATCAATTTTTTAAAAAGAAAGAAAAAAAATCTTCAATTTCTCATCAATTCCCACATTAACAGTGTCCTACAAATAAAGGACAGTGGATTTAATTAGGAGGAAAGGGCTTGGTCCTGACATTAGTTCTAGGGCCTTAAACAAGTTACTAAAACCCTTTTACCTGTTCTCTCATTTGTAAAATAGCAACAGTATACCTGCCTTTCATCAATGTAGTACTCATGTCAAATAAGATAATGCTTGGGAAAGCTCTCTAAAAATTGTAGCATGAAAAGAAAAAAAAATTAAGTCAGTATTATTGTCAACATCCACTTTGAAGCATAAATTTAAATGAAAAAATTACCTCCAGAAAAATAAAATTCAGAAAGAAAGCACCAAGTACAAGGGAGAAATCAATACCACAAAAATTTTATCTCTAGTCTCTCAATTAGTACTTCTTCTACGGTATCATCCCATTTTCACCCCAGTTCAACCTGATAAAAGGCTTTTCTTAGAGTAGGTCATGGTTTAGTCATACAGTGGGATATAATACACAGCAATTAAAATGAATAACCAAGATTTGGAAGAATCAACAGGGATAACTTTAAATAAATGTTGAAATGTTCAGTTCAAAAAAGAAAGGTATAGACTCATAGCTTTTATGAAGATTTTTTAAGCATACAAAACTATTCTGCATTTTGTTTATTAACATATATGAAGTAAAAGTATAAAAATAACCCGGAAGGCCAAACACAAATTTGTTTAAGGTGGTTATTAGCTGTGGGCTAAAGGGCTGGAGAAAGAAACAAAGACATCACCATACGTAATATCTATTTCTATCGTATTCGTAATGCCATTCACATCTGTAAAGCCAAAATATTAACAACTTACTAATTCTAGGTGATGAGTACATTTGCATTTCTTGTAAAATTATTCGTATTTACTGATTTTTAAATTTTTTTCCAGTAAAATCAAAAGTATTAAGAAAAACACTTTTCTTAACATAACTGTTGTAGAATATTTCCACTCAGAGAACAGAAAAATGCAAGTAGTTATTAACCACTAAAAGTACTTTTATATGTCCAGTCCCTAACACCTGTCAACCTGTCACCATCAGCAGATAAGTCAATCCCCAAAATATGTTGCTTCTGATACAATGACTTTGTCTCAAACTTATCTAATGCTCAGCAAGTCAGCTTCTCAAACTTGTCGAATATTCAGCAAGTCAACAGTAGCAAATGTTCACTAAACCAACTGCTAGTAAAATAATGATAAATTTAAGTCTTTGATCAATTTAAAAAAATAGTCTCTTCTTTTTAACAAAGATTATCACTCCTGAACATATTCCTTCTGAATCAACAACACTCAGGTCATTACTTTGATATTAAGCCATTGCCCAGATTTCAGATTCTTGCTTATAAAAGACAAAAACATTTCTCATGGCAGGAATTTGGGATCTTACAAGGTTTCAAGGTTTGTCCTTCCTGAATGTCAACAGGGCTACCACAATTCAATAATAAACACTTTTACTTTCATTTTACAGAAGGCTGATTTTGATCACTGGCCATTCTCAAAGGGTAATTAAAATACTCATTTAACTGGTAAAACAAATCTAATGAAACTTTTCATATTTGATTTTCACAATTTCTAATATAGGTTACTATTTCAATTAAAGATATTAAATGGAAAGAACACTATATCTCAGATTTAGAGAGATGAATAATTGCTACTCCAATGCTGATAATATGTTCTCCGGGGTCAGAATACAGTCTGAGGTATGGTTGTTTTATTCTTGAAAAATCTTGACTATTGACTAACTTTCTTAACACCCCATAGGGCAATATAGACTTAAGATGTTTTTTAAAATGTGCTATGGAAATATAAACTTGAACTGACGATATGAAGCTTCCTTGATATTCCCTTTAAAAATCACCAGGTTTTGTATACCATCTACTACATACATGAGAGATAGAAACCAGCTCTATCTCTCAGCAATTTATATAAGGAGCACTAACTCTTTGGCATCTTTCAAATAATAGTCAAGTGAGACCCTTTGGGAAAGGCCCCAGCTGGCATTTTAATTGTCAAAATTTTATTTTAATGAAAAACTATAAATAAAATTGGTATTTTTTCCTGGCATTCTTAACATACAATATATCAAATATTTAAATATTTATTTTACAGGGGAGGAGCCAAGATGGCGGAGGAGTAGGACAGGGAGAACACTTTCTCCCCCACAAATTCATCAAAAGAACATTTAAACACCGAGTAAATTCCACAAAACAACTTCTGAACACCAGCAGAGGACATCAGGCACCCAGAAAAGCAACCCAAGTCTTCGAAAGGAAGTAGGAAAAAATATAAAAGACAAAAAAAGAGACAAAAGAGGGAGGGATGGAGTTCCGTCCCGGGAAGGGAGTCTTAAAAAGAGAGAAGTTTCCAAACACCAGGAAACCTTCTTACTGCCGAATCTGTGCCGAGCCTTGGAAGCACAGAGGGCAACATAACATGGAGGAAAAATAAATAAACAATTAAAACCCGCAGATTGCAAGCCCTACGGTAACTCCCCCAGCGGAGAAGCAGCGCAGACGCCTGCACACACCATTAGCAAGCGGGGGCTGGGCAGGGAGGCGCGGCGTGGGCTGCATCGCTTAGAGTAAGGGCCTGGCCTGAATACCCTGAGTGCTATCTGAGAGAAATAATTTGGGCTAGCAAACCAGACTGTGGGATATCTACCATGAGAAAAGCCAGCCCTAACCTAAGACACCGCCAGGCCCGCGCACGGAACAAAGGACTGAACAGAGATAGCCGGCTGCAGATCTTCCCCCTCCGGTGACAGGCAGCCAGAACCAGAAGGGGGCAATCGCAGCCCCAGAGAGACATTATCTATAAAACTGTAAGCAGGCTTCTGTGCTAACTAAAACTTCTTGGGGGTCTGGACGGTCAACATCTGCCTGAGAAGGTGCGCCGGTTGTATACCTAGATAACCAAGCGGCGGGGAGGCAGTAAGTCGCAGCAATCGTGGTCGCCAAACACCTCATCACCTGAGCTGCTTGAACCTGGGAAGGGCACAAAACGCAGGCCCAACCATGTCTGCACCTCTGAAGACTACCCAAGTGCCTGAACCTGAGCAGCTTGGACCTGGGAGGTGCAGGCAGCCCAGGGCCGGCCATGGATGGTTCCCGGCGGAGAAGCCTAGAGCCTGAGCAGTGTGGGCAGGGAGGCTACAAGCGCCATGAGCGGGGGCAGACCCAGTGTGGCTGAGGCACTGCGAGCACATGCCAGTGTTATTTGTTTGCAGCATCCCTCCATCCCTTCCCACAGCGCGACTGAACAAGTGAGCCTAAAAAAAAAAAAAAAAAAAAGTGTCCTCACCATCCCCTTTGTGTCGGGGTGGAAACCAGACACTGAAGAGACCAGCAAACAGAAGAAGCTATAACAGAGGGAACCGCCTTGGAAGCTACAGGCAATAGATTAAAACCCTGTGGTTACTACCGACTACATAGGAAGGGGCCTATAGATCTTGAGAAATATAAGTCGGACCAAGGAACTAGCCAAAAATGAACTGAACCCACAATACTCACAAAACCAGAGAAAGTCCTAGATATATTTTTACTATTTTTACGATCATTCTTTCTTTTTTTTTTTTTAATTTTTTAAAAAAATTTTAAGTCCTCTATTATTCCTTTAATTTTCACTTTTATAACCTATTACTTTGCAAAAAAAAAAGACCCTATTTTTTTTTACAGCAAACTTCATATATATATATTTTATAATTTTTTGACCTTGTTTTTTTTTTCTTTTCTTCTTTTCTTTAACATTATATTTTTGAAATTCCAAACTCTACTCTAGATTTTTAATTTTAGCTTTTTGGTATTTGTTATCAACTTTGTACCTATAGTTTTTTTTTTTTTTATAATTTCTGTGACTTTTTTTTTTCTCTCTCTGTTTCTTTCTCTTCTTCTTTTATATAACATTGTATATCTGAAATTCCAAACTCTACTCTAGATTTTTAATTTATGTTTTTTGGTATTTGATACCAATTTTGTACCTGTATTTTCTTTATAATTTTTGCGACTTTGTTTTTGTTTTTTGTTTTTGTTTTTTTCTCTCTTTTTCTTCTTTTTTTTTAACATTGTATTTTTGAAATTCCAAACTCTACTCTAGATTTTTAACTTTTGCTTTTTGGTATTAGTTATCAATTTTGTACCTATATTTTCTTTATAATTTTCACGACCTTGTTTGTTTTTATTTGTGCGTTTTTTTCTCTTTCTTTTCCTTCTTCTTTTCTTTAACATTGTATTTTTGAAATTCCAAATTCTACTCTAGATTTTTAATTTTTGCTTTTATGTATTTGTTACCAATTTTGTACCTTTAAGAACCCAATCTTCAGTACCCATTTTTCACTAGGGAGTGAGATTACTGGCTTGACTGCTCTCTCTCCCTATAGACTCTCCTTTTTCTCTACCAGGTCGCCTGTGTCTCCTCCCTAACCCCTCTCTACTCTACCCAACTCTGTGAATTTCTGTGTGTTCCAGACAGTGGAGAACACTTAGGGAACTGATTACTGGCTGGATCTGTCTCCCTCCTTTTCATTCCCCCTTTTATCCTCCTGGCCACCTCTGTCTCCTTCCTCCTTCTTCTCTTCTCTGTATAACTCCATGAACATCTCTGAGCGGTCCAGTTGTGGAGTGCACATAAGGAAGTGACTACTGGCTAGCCCACTCTCTCCTCTATTGATTCCACCTCATCTCATTCAGGTCACCTCTAACTCCCTCCTACCTCGTCTCTTCTCCATGTAACGCTGTGAACCTCTCTGGGTGATCCTCACAGTAGAGAAAATTTTCATCTTTAACGTAGATGTTTTATCAATGGTGCTGTATAGAAGGAGAAGTTTTGAAACTACTGTAAAAATAAGACCAATAACTGGAAGCAGGAGGCTTAAGTCCAAACCCTGACTCCAAGGAACATTAATTGACAGCAGGTCATCAAATGGCTCCATACCTACACTGAAACCAAGCACCACACAAGGGCCAACAAGTTCCAGGGCAAGACATACCAAGCAAATTCTCCAGCAACAAAGGAACACACCCCTGAGCTCCAATATGCAGGCTGCCCAAAGTCACCCCAAAACCATAGACATCTCATAACTCATTACTGGACACTTCATTGCAATCCAGAGAGAAGAAATCCAGCTCCACCCACCAAAACACCGACACAAGCTTCCCTAACCAGGAAACCTTGACAAGCCACCTGTACAAACCCACACACAGCGAGGAAACGCCACAATAAAGAGAACTCCACAAACTGCCAGAATACAGAAAGGACACCCCAAAATCAGCAATTTAAACAAGATGAAGAGACAGAGGAATACCCAGCAGATAAAGGAACAGAATAAATGCCCACCAAACCAAACCAAAGAGGAAGAGATAGGGAATATACCTGATAAAGAATTCCAAATAATGATAGTGAAATTGATCCAAAATCTTGAAATCAAAATGGAATCACAGATAAATAGCTTGGAGACAAAGATTGAGAAGATGCAAGAAAGGTTTAACAAGGACCTAGAAGAAATAAAAGAGAGTCAATATAAAATGAATAATGCAATAAATGAAATTAAAAACACTCTGGAGGCAACAAATAGTAAAATAACAGAGGCAGAAGATAGGATTAGTGAATTAGAAGATAGAATGGTAGAAATAAATGAATCAGAGAGGAAAAAAGAAAAACGAATTAAAAGAAATGAGGACAATCTCAGAGACCTCCAGGACAATATTAAATGCTACAACATTCGAATCATAGGGGTCCCAGAAGAAGAAGACAAAAAGAAAGACCATGAGAAAATACTTGGATACAAAAACAAGACCCCTACATATGTTGTCTACAAGAGACCCACCTCAAAACAGGGGACACATACAGACTGAAAGTGAAGGGCTGGAAAAAGATTTTCCATGCAAATAGGGACCAAAAGAAAGCAGGAGTAGCCATACTCATATCAGATAAAATGGACTTTAAAACAAAGGCTGTGAAAAGAGACAAAGATGGTCACTACATAATGATCAAAGGATCAATCCAAGAAGAAAATATAACAATTATAAATATATATGCACCCAACACGGGAGCACCACAATATGTAAGTCAAATGCTAACAAGTATGAAAGGAGAAATTAACAATAACACAATAATAGTGGGAGACTTTAATACCCCACTCACATCTATGGATAGATCAACTAAACAGAAAATTAAACAAACTTTAAACAATACAATAGACCAGTTAGACCTAATTGATATCTATAGGACATTTCATCCCAAAACAATGAATTTCACCTTTTTCTCAAGCGCACATGGAACCTTCTCCAGGATAGATAACATCCTGGGCCATAAAGCTAGCCTTGGTAAATTCAAAAAAATTGAAATCATTCCAAGCATCTTTTCTGACCACAATGCAGTAATATTAGATCTCAATTACATGAGAAAAACTATTTAAAATTCCAACATATGGAGCCTGAACAACACGCTGCTGAATAACCAACAAATCACAGAAGAAATCAAAAAAGAAAACAAAACTTGCATAGAAACGAATGAAAATGAAAACACAACAAACCAAAACCTGTGGGACACTGTAAAAGCAGTCCTAAGGGGAAAGTTCATAGCAATACAGGCATACCTCAACAAGAAAAAAGTCAAATAAATAACTTAACTCTACACCTAAAGCAACTAGAAAAGGAAGAAATGAAGAACCCCAGGGTTAGTAGAAGGAAAGAAATCTTAAAAATTAGGGCAGAAATAAATGCAAAAGAAACAAAAGAGACCATAGAAAAAATCAACAAAGCCAAAAGCTGGTTCTTTGAAAGGATAAATAAAATTGACAAACCATTAGCCAGACTCATCAAGAAACAAAGGGAGAAAAATCAAATCAATAAAATTAGAAATGAAAATGGAGAGATCACAACAGACAACACAGAAATACAAAGGATCATGAGAGACTACTATCAACAATTATATGCCAATAAAATGGACAACGTGGAAGAAATGGACAAATTCTTAGAAAAATACAACTTTCCAAAACTGGACCAGGAAGAAATAGAGAATCTTCACAGTCCCATCACAAGCACGGAAATTGAAACTGTAATCAAAAATCTTCCAGCAAACAAAAGCCCAGGTCCAGACAGCTTCACAGCTGAATTCTACCAAAAATTTAGAGAAGAGCTAACACCTATCCTGCTCAAACTCTTCCAGAAAATTGCAGAGGAAGGTAAACTTCCAAACTCATTCTATGAGGCCACCATCACCCTAATACCAAAACCTGACAAAGATCCCACAAAAAAAGAAAACTACAGGCCAATATCACTGATGAACATAGATGCAAAAATCCTTAACAAAATTCTAGCAATCAGAATCCAACAACACATTAAAAAGATCATACACCATGACCAAGTGGGCTTTATCCCAGGGATGCAAGGATTCTTCAATATCTGCAAATCAATCAATGTAATACACCACATTAACAAATTGAAAAATAAAAACCATATGATTATCTCAATAGATGCAGAGAAAGCCTTTGACAAAATTCAACATCCATTTATGATAAAAACTCTCCAGAAAGCAGGAATAGAAGGAACATACCTCAACATAATAGAAGCTATATATGACAAACCCACAGCAAACATTATCCTCAATGGTGAAAAATTGAAAGCATTTCCTCTAAAGTCAGGAACAAGACAAGGGTGCCCACTTTCACCACTACTATTCAACATAGTTTTGGAAGTTTTGGCCACAGCAATCAGAGCAGAAAAAGAAATAAAAGGAATCCAAATTGGAAAAGAAGAAGTAAAACTCTCACTATTTGCAGATGACATGATCCTCTACATAGAAAACCCTAAAGACTCCACCAGAAAATTACTAGAACTAATCAATGATTAAAGTTGCAGGATATAAAATCAACACACAGAAATCCCTTGCATTCCTATACACTAATAATGAGAAAACTGAAAGAGAAATTAAGGAAACAATTCCATTCACCAATGCAACAGAAAGAATAAAATACTTAGGAATATATCTACCTAAAGAAACTAAAGACCTATATATAGAAAACTATAAAACACTGGTGAAAGAAATCAAAGAGGACACTAATAGATGGAGAAATATACCATGTTCATGGATTGGAAGAATCAATATAGTGAAAATGAGTATACTACCCAAAGCAATTTATAGATTCAATGCAATCCCTATCAAGCTACCAACAGTATTCTTCACAGAGCTAGAACAAATAATTTCAAAATTTGTATGGAAATACAAAAAAACCTCGAATAGCCAAAGCTATCTTGAGAAAGAAGAATGGAACTGGAGGAATCAACCTACCTGACTTCAGGCTCTACTACAAAGCCACAGTCATCAAGACAGTATGGTACTGGCACAAAGACAGAAATATAGATCAATGGAACAAAACAGAAAGCCCAGAGATAAATCCACACTCCTATGGACACCTTATCTTTGACAAAGGAGGCAAGAATATACAATGGATTAAAGACAATCTCTTTAACAAGTGGTGCTGGGAAATCTGGTCAACCACTTGTAAAAGAATGAAACTAGAACACTTTCTAACACCATACACAAAAGTAAACTCAAAATGGATTAAAGATCTAAACATAAGACCAGAAACTATAAAACTCCTAGAGGAGAACATAGGCAAAACACCCTCCGACATACATCACAGCAGGATCCTCTATGACCCACCTCCCAGAATATTGGAAATAAAAGCAAAAATAAACAAATGGGACCTAATTAAACTTAAAAGCTTCTGCATAACAAAGGAAACTATTAGCAAGGTGAAAAGGCAGCCTTCAGAATGGGAGAAAATAATAGCAAATGAAGCAACTGACAAACAACTAATCTCAAAAATATACAAGCAACTCCTACAGCTCAACTCCAGAAAAATAAATGACCCAATCAAAAAATGGGCCAAAGAACTAAATAGACATTTCTCCAAAGAAGACATACAGATGGCTAACAAACACATGAAAAGATGCTCAACATCACTCGTTATCAGAGAAATGCAAATCAAAACCACTATGAGGTACCATTTCATGCCAGTCAGAATGGCTGCCATCCAAAAGTCTACAAGCAATAAATGCTGGAGAGGGTGTGGAGAAAAGGGAACCCTCTTACACTGTTGGTGGGAATGCAAACTAGTACAGCCACTATGGAGAACAGTGTGGAGATTCCTTAAAAAACTGGAAATAGAACTGCCTTATGATCCAGCAATCCCACTGCTGGGCATACACACTGAGGAAACCAGAAGGGAAAGAGACACGTGTACCCCAATGTTCATCGCAGCACTGTTTATAATAGCCAGGACATGGAAGCAACCTAGATGCCCATCAGCAGATGAATGGATAAGAAAGCTGTGGTACATATACACAATGGAGTATTACTCAGCCATTAAAAAGAATACATTTGAATCAGTTCTAATGAGGTGGATGAAACTGGAGCCTATTATACAGAATGAAGTAAGCCAGAAAGAAAAACACCAATACAGTATACTAATGCATATATATGGAATTTAGAAAGATGGTAACAATAACCCTGTGTACGAGACAGCAAAAGAGACACTGATGTATAGAACAGTCTTATGGACTCTGTTGGAAAGGGAGAGGGTGGGGAGATTTGGGAGAATGGCACTGAAACATGTATAATATCATGTATGAAACGAGTTGCCAGTCCAGGTTCGATGCACGATACTGAATGCTTGGGGCTGGTACACTGGGACAACCCAGAGGGATGGTATGGGGAAGGAGGAGGGAGGAGGGTTCAGGATGGGGAACACACATGTATACCTGTGGTGGATTCATTTTGATATTTGGCAAAACTAATACAATACTGTAAAGTTTAAAAATAAAATAAAATAAATAAAAATTAAAATTAAAAAAATAAATATTTATTTTATAAAGTCTTCATTTGAAACATCACCTATTATATTAAGCTAAAACATAGCTATGTCCACAGCAGATCTTTAAAAGGCCTAATAATCCTGCACAAATTGTGAGCTTTTATTATTATTGTTGTCCCCTTAGGAGGCATTACACATTGGGTGTCACATCATCCTGCCATAAGTGTGCCTGCTCTTAACCGTTGCTTCCTCTTAGTTCCTAGTCTGCAATTCCTACTCCATATTGGGTGTAGATGTCAAAAAACCCAACCTATGAGAGTTGTGTGGAAGCGAGTGGGTTCTGGGCAACAGTCTGCATTGCTCACCTGAGGGGACCCTAGAAGAACTCTGCTACATCACCATGGCTACACAGAACCTATTTAATTCACCTCTTGTTTCTTTACAGCTGTCTTCTTTCAGGGTTACATGGAAAACCAAGGATGTGAAAATGCTTTCTACCACATAATGCACAAAGTTATTAAACTATCAATACTAGGGATCATTGAATTTTTAGATTTCTGAATTCTACCCAGGTAAGGAACAACTATGATAATATCATCTTTCATATGTACTGCATTCTATACATTTCAAAGCATTAATAATATACATATATTATCTACTTCAGTTCTCTCAACAGCAAAGATGGTAAGTAAAATGGCACTTACTACTCAACTGTTATAAGTGAGGAAAGAGACAAAGAGGGGTTAAGGGACTTACCAATGTCACAGGAGCTGACCAGTGACAAAGCTGGAGCTGGAGCCTAATTTCCAGGCCTGTACTTTTTTTTAAAAGTACTGCCTCCCAAAGAAGTTGCCTTACCCCTGAAGTTCTCTCACTAGGGATTCTCCACCATTTGAGAAAGCATGTCCCTAATAGGTCAAGAAGTATATGTCAAGAAATTTTATTCTTTACTTTTTACAGAGGTTATTCAGTAGATATCAGGGGGAAATTGTTTACAGCACAGGTTAAACTAGAGAGAGGACAAATGTCTGGATAACAGGAAAAACTAAATGGCTCTGATCTCATACTTTTGGGGGTGCACAAAATAGTAAAGATGTAGAAATAGGAAAACATACAGAGTTAGCTCCCACTTAGAATAAAGTCTGTGTACTGGTATGTGTCTATTTAACATCACTTAGACATTTTTGAAAGAAAGATCTCAGTACAATTATGCATCTGTGTTCATAATCCCCCTCCCTCCCTCTGAGACCTCTCTCCAGCAATTTCCATCCTCTCAGACTCTCTCCTACATTTTCAACCTCCCCTCTCAAGTGGCTCTTAAAAAATATTCCAGTTTGCCATCCTTTTGGGGAAAATACGAGCAAACTAACACCATCATCTCTCTCAATCCTTATTTCACTCATCCCCTCCCACCTGCTCTATCCCTCACCACTCTCTCTACAGATGGGTTTGGCAAAAACCACAATACTGTAAAGTAACTAACCTCCAACTAAAATAAATAAAATTTTTTTAAAAACACTGAAAAAGATTATTCTAAAATCATGCCTTGTTGACCTCTCGTGTCTAATGCATGCCTCAAACACTATAAATCGAGTCAATTTTCCACTTCACCCTGAAAACTGCCCTCACCAAGATCACCAGGACCTTTTTTAAAAAAAACTTTTTATTTTGTATTGGAGCATATAGCTGATTAACAATGTTGTAATAGTTTCAGGTGAACAGCAAAGGGACTCAGCCTTTCATATACATGCATCCATTCCCCCCAAACTCCCCTCCCATCCAGGCTGCCACATAACACTGAGCCAAGTTCCATGTACTATACAGTAGGTCCTTGTTGGTTATCCATTTTAAATATAGCAGTATATACCTGTCCATCCCTTACATGTGGAATCTAAAAAAAAAAAATTATACCAATGAACCTACAAAAGAGAAAGAGACAGACTTAGAGAACAGACTCATGGTTGCTGGGGGTAGGGCTACTTAGGGAATTGGGGATGGACATGACCTTCTTATGTCTAAGAATGATGGGACTCCCAGAATTTACCTTCCTTCTTCTTTCAGCAACACTTGATATTGCTGACTTCCCTCTCCTCTCATCCTCTCCTTATTTTACTTCTCCTTTCCTGATGCTTTCTCAGCTAACTTCCCTCACTCTATTCCCTTCTTCTTTGCCTCCAATCTCTCTCCTCCTTCTCAGTGTCTTCCATTGTCTAGCCCTTCCTGGGTTTTTATCAGCACTCCTCTCACTCCACATGTTCTCCTTCTATGGTTTTGTCCACTCCCTGCTAATGGTTCCCAATCAAATCTCTGCAATCTTGATCTATCTTCTGAGCTCCAGACTTCCACTTGTATCACAAGCACCTCAAACTCATCCTGTCCCAATCCAAACACAATGATGTCCCAATCTAGTTCTCCTTTTTTATCTCCTATAATAGTGAATGGCACTACCAACCAATCAACCAAGTAAAAGACTGCGACATCATCCTTGATTTTCTCACCATGTCTTAACTCAACCCCTCATAAATTGCCAATTCTCCTCCACCTCACAGTATCCTTTTTTGCTATACACTGGGATTTTTGTAGTGTTCTGAAGATTCCATCTACTTTCTTGCATCCTTGCTTTTGCACATGCAGTTTTCTCTACCTGTAGTATCCTCACTCCCTGCCCACGGGTCCTTCAAGACTCAGTTCAGTTATTAGACCTCTAAGACTTCTTGTTACTTCGCCTAAGCTGGGCTATGATATCCCTATTATGAACTCCATATTATTATATTTGCAGAGAACTACATTATAAAGCCACCTATATATGCTTATCCATTTTCTACCTTCCCAACCATACTGTTAACTTCTAGAAAGGGCACCATATCTAATTAATCCTTATATAATCAACATTTAGTATAATTCCTGGAACATCACAGACTCTCAAAATTTTATGAATGAATTAAAACAAATTCTGAGTAACTTCCACTGTCCAAATTTCTGTGCTTGTCATCTGATTCTACTCTCAACAGTCCTACCCATTCTTTTCTTTTTTTAAATTTATTTGTTTTAATTGGAGGCTAATTACTTTATAATATTGTATTGGTTTTGCCATACATCAACATGAATCCTACCCATTCTTTATCAGCCTATTCAAATATCATTTCATTTATGAAACCTTCCATAGTTCCTACCCCTACTCATGTTTCTCACCTCTTTCATAGTGATTAACTACAATGCAAAACAGAGAAAGAAATCTGAGTACTCACTTTTCTATTGAAGGACAGGATAATTTAATTCATCTTTTAGGTGCTTTCCTTACTTAGGATTCTTTAGAGGAAGGCATATTCACATTTGAAAGAAATCAAAAGCAAAACGCTAGCAAAAACCTCCTCTGCACTAAAACTCAGCAGCATCTCACAATAGAGCTTTCAAAAGGAGTTACAGATCCCGTGTGTAGTGCTGCTTACAAGCCATCACATGGCAGCGTCGGGGACAACACACCAGCACCAAATCCAAGACAAAGAGCAGAGATGAAGCCCGCTCTGTTCCTGCTGACGCGACTGCTCTCTCAGTTGGGCTATCAGCAAACAGGCCTCGGCCAGCCCGCAGCCTAACCAGGGAAGCAAGCAGACAAATCCCAGAGCAGTGATTTCAAGCACTTAAGGGCACCACTGCCCTACAACAATAACAACACAATACCACTCATCTTCCCTTTCTCTTAAAAAAACTCAATAGCATAATTTCCTGTCGAATTAATAAGAATTAAAGTGAAATTGTCACTGGAAATAATACAAACATGCAAAAGGGGGACATAGCACACAATTGTTGTTGTTGTTTAGTCTCTCAATTGTATTCAACACTTTTGCGACTCCATGGACTGTAGCCCACCAGGCTCTGCTGTTCCAGTGGAATTTCCCAGGCAAGAATACTGGAGTGAGTTAGCATTTCCTTCTCCAGGGGATTTTCCTGACCCAGGGATTGAACCCATATCTCCAACATTGCAGTGGATTCTTTACCACTGAGGCAACAGGAAAGCCCCTTTATCACACAATGGAATACTAGTAACTATTTTAAGGGGCTTCCTCGGTAGATCAGCTGGTAAAGAATCCACCTGCAGTGCAGGAGACCCTGGTTCGATTCCTGGGTTGGGAAGATACCCTGGAGAAGGGATAGGCTACCCACTCCAGTATTCTTGGGCTTCCCTGATGGCTCAGACAGTAAAGAATTTACCTGCAATGTGGGAGACCTGGGTTTGATCCCTGGGTTGAGAAGATCCCCTGGAGGAGGGCATGGCAACTGACTCAATTCTTGTCTGGAGAATCCCATGGACAGAGAAGCCTGGCAGGCTACAGTCCATGGGGTTGCAAAGAGTCTAACACGACTGAGCGACTTTCACTTTCACTTCTTATACTTCTCACTTTCATAGTATAACAAAATAGTTAAGAGGAAAAAATTCATTCTCTACATAGAATAAAAACATATAAATTACATTTTTAATCATATAACGTATACTATATGCTAAATCTATGCCAAAATGTTAAAAATGGTTAACTTTCAACTGACTATTGGTGATTTTGGTTTTCTTATCATTTAATCTGTGTTTTCTAAATATTCTTCAAAGAGCATATTTAAGAGAAAAAAACTAGTTTCAAAGAATGAAATGCTCATCACTTGATTAAATTCTGTAAATCTCTATAATCTTCATAAATATATTTGATTTTTATTTATATCCTAAAGACTTAAAACAACTTGTTTCTTTTAGCTTTATTAGGTCTCAGAGGTGATGGCACAAGATTTGTAGGATCACTAGGTTCACAAAATGGTGCCTTCTCATGCCCAGTTTTAAAAGGCTTACTTGTGAAACTAAGTTCAAAATCAAAATGAGAATGAGAAATGTGCTAACTTTAAAATAATGTCTTATTATAAAGAAGTTAAGACAAAGTCAGAAAATCAAGGTTAAATTCTACCACTCATCAATTAGGGCAAATATCTTGCTTTTATCATGTTCATCTATAAAATGGAGAAGGAATTTCTTGTCCAATGCTAGATTCTATACCTCCATATTAATTAATGAGATGATTTGAGAAGGTTCATTTTGTCATTCATACTAAGCTTTCACTATGGAATACCATGTGCTAACCTAGGTTTCCAATCAAAGAAGCGATTCTCCAAAGCATTTCCCTTACTTAGAATCCAAAGATTGACAAGAGATAGACATGATTATTCACAACTGTCAAATTTCTGACATGTGTTCTACTCATTAAAAGTCTACCCCTGACATCTGTAGAGTAAGATAATAGCTGAAGTTGTTTTAGAAAACAACCTTCAAATAAAAGTGCATTAGGGTGAAAAGCTTTTATTAATTAGAGAAAAGTACCTAATATGAAATCTAAATTTGACATTCAGAAGGGGCAGAACAAATCCTACCTCATCAAAGTCTTGCTTGTTTGGTTGTTCATGTTTAACGATCAGACTTGACAAAATAAAAGAGTGGTAAGTATATCCATGCCATTTTTCTTTAACTGTCTCTTAAAATTTAGCAGTCTGGGAGCCACTGGTTCCAAGAGCATTTTAGCCACCCAGAATGTGGCTGATCTACAGTTTGGAACCCTGCCCCTAACACAGTATCACACTTATAGAAGATGCTCAAAAACATATTTGTTGAATGAAGAAATGTAATCCTGTTACCTAAAGATGATGTGGCTTGAGGATAACTTTAAAAAGTTTAACTCTAAGAAGTTTCAAAACAAAGTAAGAAATAATACATTAAGGGAGGCTGGCCTTAGACAGCAAGATTTCCCTACCCTGCCTACAAGTTTTTAAGTCATTGTTAACACTGCCTAAAAGTTTAACACTTGGTAGGATATATTTGGATTAGTATGTACTCTTCTTTGGAAACACAAATATTTGAAGAGGATTAATGAATGTAACCATTTAATATAACTGCTTTATTGCAAAAATTACAAGAGTTTTATCACCAAGGAGTTCACCAAGAATGTAAAATATAACTACGTATTTAAGATTATGGGATATATTTAGGATAACTTAAAATAAGTAAATAAATGAAAGGGGAGCCATTGTTGGAATGGGGAAGCTACAAATAAGCAAAGGAAGAGGGTAAATTATCCATATAATAATAGATTACAGCTGACATCAGTATGAACCCATGTTTAATTTAACATAAGGACAGATGGTCACATATCTTTAATATCTAAAATATCTATATTGGTATTTATGTGTGTATACATAGGTTCAGTTCAGTTATTCAGTCGTGTCTGACTCTTTGTGACCCCATGGACTGTAGCATGCTGTTGCTGCTGCTAAGTCGCTTCAGTCATGTCTGACTCTGTGCGACCCCACAGACGGCAGCCCCCCAGGCTCCCTCGTCCCTGGGATTGTCCAGGCAAGAACACTGGAGTGGGTGGACTGTAGCATATGTCTATACTATACATACGTTAGTATACACATATACATATCTCCTTGTTCTGTCAGCTGGAAAGGCCGAGAAGCAACTATATCCCAGTAGCAATGAGCACAGCTAACATCCATATCTTGGTTTCTAATACCATTCTCCAGGATTCCTTGGAGAAATAGCTGACTTTGAGATTAGGGCAGGAAATATAAAAGATGATTCTGGAGTGTTTTACACTGGCAGAAAGTAAGGGAATGCTCAGAATACACACATACACACACACACACACACAGAGATGAAACAAGCGATGGGTCAAAGAGACACTGAAACCAACTGAAAGAGTTCCCAAGAGAACAGACTGAACAACAAAATGAAGGAGTATTGGTTTGTAATCCAAAGTATAAAATGAATATCCATGAGTCTATACTGATATAAACGATTTAGTGACAAAATAAATGGAGAACAAACCAATCTGCCATTCAGAAGAATTCCTAATAATTTATGTAAAGAATCCACCCACCCTCAGGGAAGTGGAACAAAACTTATACTAAGTGTAGGTTGTACAAGCTGATGTCTTTCCGAAGAGGATAATATGCAAAGGGAGAAACCTGGCAAATGGTGTTTCAGTCAGGTAATAATGGTCAACATAAATTGCAATAAGTCATTTTGATAGCTTGTGCCCCTGACATGATGTCATGAAAGTAGCAATTTCCCTCTGTGGTATTTCCCCAAAAAACACATAACTCCATTATAAAAACATCAAAGAAATCCCAATTAAAACCCATTCTACCAAATACTTGACCAGTACTCCTCAAAATTGTCAATATGATTAAAAAAAAAAAAAGAACAAGGAAAGTCAGATAAACTGTCAAAGTCAAGAATAGCCTATACAGACACAATGACTAAATGCAGAATGCTATCCTGAATGGGATCCTGGAGTAGAAAAGACCGTGAGATAAAAAACCAAGGAAATCTGAAAAAAATATAGACTTTAATAAAAATTATATCAATGTTAGTTTGGTATATCAATATACCATACTAAAATAAAATTTCAATAATAGCAGAAACTAAGTGTGGGGTATAGTAGAATTCCCTTTACTATATCTGCAATATTTCTGTAAATCTAAAACCATTCTAAAATTAAAAGTTTACTTAAAAACAATTTGGGACGAGAGAAGATATTTACTGCATACGATTACTAAATTCATGCATCTAGCCTCATCTTAAATACTGTCCATTGACATCAGTCACTTTCAGCTTTCTAAATGCGAAACTCTTAGATCTGATGTTTTAACCATTGTGGCCTTTTCACTTTGATGCTCTTCCTTTCGTGGGTGGGCTGTTGGCGAGCTCAGCACAATTTGGTTGCAAAACCATATAAAGTCAACTGTATGGGAAAATTTTCAGAAACCAATATATATTTAAAATTAGATTTTTCAATAACCACATGGAGTGACTCTTAGAAACTACATCCATTGTTATTTTACCTTCAATAATCATGACAATTTTTTGCTGATGTGATGGGTATCTAACAATCAAGACCAAAAAGATGTCCTAGATAGATTTATACTCTCCCATCCCCTCCACACACACACATACAGAATTGGAAGTTACTATTCTAGCATAAACTATGTCACCTTTATAATTCTGAAACTTATTTTGCAGGAGCAGAGTCAAAATAAAAAAGGGTCAATTTAGCAATTTCTTTCCCCATTGTATGTTGCTATAAGTTAATTCAACTGATATCTAAAACTGCATATGAATTCTTTTTAATACAAGAGGCTCAGGGAGTAGCTGGTAGTCATTGTCATGACTTTTAAATATGTCCTGTTAAATGCATATTTTAAAACCAATTTTACTATAGGAAAGTCACCAACTCAATTTTAAATAAATTTCATTACATTTTATCTCTAGGAAAGCATCTGTTAGTTTTCTAGGAAAAGAAACAAACCAGTCTTTTTTTTTCTACTTGGCTAGAAATGCTATTTCTATACAAATTTACAGACTAAGTACTTCCATTTAAGACTGAAGATAGTTTTAAAAAGCCAAATCTTAAAACTGTACAACAGATTCACTATGATCATTATTTTAGCACCCTTCTTATAGTACAGTATCAAACTAAGCTTTACATATGTCCAAAAGGGGTTGCTACCCAGGCTCCATTCTTCTCTTCTGACGTGAACTATAGAGAATTTGAACATAAAATGTAAATGAGAAAGCCCAGCCAAGTAAACAGCTCATTTTAAGGCACTACATACCAGCTTTGGAAGAGAGCTGATTAAGGATCTAAGGATCCCCAGGCAAGAGCTACAAGTATTCTTAATGTTCAACTACCTCTCTCTTTCTCTGGCCCTCAACAGATCCCACACTGTTGAAAACAGTTATCTGAAGAATTGTACTTATGCCAAGTACATCATGCGAAATACCGGGCTGGATGAAGCACAGCCTGGAATGGAGACTGTCAGGAGAAATATCAATAACTTCAGATATGCAGAAGACACGACCCTTATGGCAGAAAGCAAAGAACTAAAGAGCCTTTTGATGAAAGTGAAAGAGGAGAGTGAAAAAGTTGACTTAAAACTCAACATTCAGGGCCTTGTTCACCGAAACTTGGTCTCCCCATGTCGCTCTCTCTCCCAAATTCTGGCTGAGTCTCCATCTGGAGCGCGGAACCCGCCATGCTTGCTAATTATGCCTGGGCTTCTAAGATCCGACCGGGGAGGCCTCAATGTCTCCTCTCCTTTGGGAGAACGGAAGGACGCCTGAGGCCTACGTCACCTATGCCGTCTCTCCTTCGAATACCCTGGATCAGCCGGGGCTGGACCCCGGCAGGTGGCGCCCGAGACAGGCTGTTCGAAGGATGTGCTTGTATTTTTCCACAGGATGCAGATTCTCCAATTTACATCCGGGACAGGCTGATTCGCCATGTTGCAGTCCCCCAGACATCCAGTTCCCCCATTGCTTCAATCACAAAAGGAGCCCGCCGCAAGGGGAGGCAACATCGAGATCCTGGTGGGACCGATGGGGCTGCTGCAGCGCAAACTCCAACCAGAAAATAATTCTACTTATTCTGTTTTGGCTTGTCTACCCTCTCCTTATGTTTTTCTCTTTACCAACGATTCTGGAAAACTTAATGTATATATGACTTTCACTGGTGGACCCAATGTAGTGACTTGTTAACAATGTATGCGCTCATCTTGTTTAAACCCTCAGTATAATCTTTGCTCCTTTGTAGTATTACAATGTCCACCTTATCTTATGATGTAACCATTTATTTATATGATAATTATTGGTCTTGCTGTATTACAACAACTTCAGGATTTAATGCGATCGCGACAATTTGTGGGCTTACTTATTTTAGGAATATCAGCTTTAATAGCAGCAATTACTTCTGTTACTGCGGCAGCAATATCATTGACTCAACAAGTGCATACTGCCCAATATGTTGATACCATGTCTAAAAATGTTTCACTAACTCCAGCAACACAGGAAGTTATAGATAGAAAATTGGAGATGAGAGTAGACGCCTTAGAAGAGGCAATAATGCATATTGGGACTGACTTACAGGCTTTAAAAGTGAAAATGGCTCTGTCTTGCCACGCTGATTACCGGTGGATATGCGTGACATCTTTAAAGGTAAACGAGACAGATTATGAATGGGAAAAAATAAAAAATCATATCTTAGGTGTTTGGAACAGCTCTGACATTGGCCTGGACTTAGGGAAACTTCATAATCAAATACAGACCCTAGAACACTCTTGACTGGATTTTACCGCCGCTGGAGCAGCTAATGACTTTTTTCACACCTTCTCTAACTTTTATTTCTGGAAAAAACATTCTGTCTAATCTTCTCATAATCATTCTTCCTTGTATTGTCAGGATTCTTCGGCAGAACATTCAGAAGGTCGCGACTGAGCTGCGTCTGGCTGTTTTAAGAAATAAAAAAGGGGGAGATGCCGGGAGCCAGCATATTGCATATTGAGTGCATATTGCATATTGAGTGCAGCACTTTCCACAGCATCATTTTTCAGGATCTGGGATAGCTCAACTGGAATTCTATCACTGCCGGGAGCCAGCGTGAGGAACTCCGCCCATGACAAAAGTCATGAGGAAGGAGGCTCGGCATACACAAAGGCGGGATCGAGCTTCAGGAGTCCCCCTGGAAATTCTCGAGCATCTACCCCCAAAACCAGAGTCTGCCTACTTTCTGCTTTGTGCTTTCACCTACACCTCTGACTTTATGGGGGGCTGTCCCCCACTACCTCTCTCTGAAAAAGAGTTAGCTTACAGCTCCAGTTAATAATTCCTGGGTGTGACAGTGTTTAACCTACAAACTCCTTTGGAAATCCTCTAGCCTGCCTGAATAGGTTTTTCCGGCCACATGTGATTGTTCAGAGCCTCCCAACTGTGAAAGGCAGGAGATGTTCTAAACTGTCTAAACACAGATTCCTTTGAGTAGTTAAAAGATTGATTAGAAATTGGTGAAGGGTTTTTCACTTATTGGGCCAATGTTTGCTGCTAAGTCTCCATACTCCTTACCTACTGTGTCCTTGGCAGTGTATTGATTGATATAATGGGTGTATAGAAATGTAAGTAGTAGCCTCAATGTTTGTAACCTTGGACCCTTGAGTTAATTCTTTTCTTGATTGAGCCCACCTCACCTTTGCCCTATAGGAATGCAGCTTTGTCCAATGCTTTTTTGGAGGCTGGTGCCTGACTTTGAAATAATCACCTTTAGAGAAAGATAAGTTTCTTAAAATGTTAACAGGCCTCCTGGCCAGAAGATGATGTAATTCACCTGAACTTTTGCATATGATAAGTTTGAAAGCCTGGCTTCGATTAGGACCAGGAGCTGCTATCCTTGCATGACTCCACCCCTTCCCCCATTATCCTCTATGCACAATTTAAGGTATAAAAACTACTTTGGAAAATAAAGTGCGGGCCTTGTTCACCGAAAAAAAAAAAAAAAAAAACACCTCAACATTCAGCAAACTAAGATCATGGCATCCGGTCCCATCACTTCATGGCAAACAGATGGGGAAACAATGGAGACAGTGACAGACTTTACTTTCTTGAACTCCAAAATCACTGCAGATGGTGACTGCAGCCATGAAATTAAAAGATGCTCCTTCAAAGAAAACCTATGACCAACCTAGACAACATATTAAAAAGCAGAGATATTACTTTCCAACAAAGGTCCATCTAGTCAAAGCTATGGCTTTTCCAGTAGTCCTGTATGGATGTGAGAGTTGGACTATAAAGAAAGCTGAGTGTCAAAGAATTGATGCTTTTGGACTGTGGTATTGGAGAAGACTCCTGAGAGTCCCTTGGACTGTAAGGAAATTAGATCAGTCAGTCCTGAACAAAATCAGTCCTGAATAGTCATTGGAAAGACTGATGCTGAAGCTGAAACTCCAATACTTTGGCCACCTGATGTGAAGTGCTGACTCATTGGAAAAGACCCTGATGCTCGGAGGGGTTGGGGGCAGGAGGAAAGGGGGACGACAGAGGATGAGATGGTTGGATGGCATCACTGACCCGATGGACGTGGGTTTGGGCAGGCTCTGGGAGTTGGTGATGGACAGGAAGGCCTGGCGTGCTGCAGTCTATAGTGTTGTGGGGAATCAGATGCCACTGAGCAACTGAACTGAACTGAACTGAACCCAAGAGTATTCTTTGATTCATTGAGCCTACTGCAAATAATCAGGGGTGGTTTGGAGAATAGCAGTTGGTACACTTGTAGTTTTTCTCATTAATTTTTCCATACATCTTAGTTCTGAGTGCTCAATATCACTACAAATTGCTACAAATGGCAGGTAAATTCCAGTTAGAAGTAGACAAATTGAGGCTTAAACTCAGATCGGGGTGTTTACAACACATCTAGACATCCATGCAAGCAGGGCAGCTACACTTAATACATTAAATAGTAATCTTGCACCTTCTTCTACAACTATCCCTGGTAAATGCTCAGTTTCTGTTAATATATTTTCAGTAAAGAATAACTTTGAGGCTTTCCATACTCCCTAGTAAGTGGCTTTATCCCCTTCTCTAGCATCCAGAAGCTTTAATTTTAAAAAAACCAAAAGCCCTTTCTCCTATCTTTAGCCTATTTTTGCTTTTTTGCTCTAATCTTTTCATAAACTTCAGCTAATTCTCAGTTTAAGCCAACCTGACACCATCCTGCCTAAACCTTCTTCTTATGAATTCTTTTCCAGAAAGTCAGAGTTAAGGAGTAGTCAGTAGCCATTGTTTTAACTTTGAAATATGTTCTGTAAATGCATATTTTAAAGCTAATTCTACTACAGGAAAGAAACCAATTTCATTTTAAATAAACTCTATGCTTGTAATTTTCCTTAGTTACATGTTCCTCCCTTTGGTATATTTTATATACACTTTGTGCTCAGAGAATTGTCTCTATCACTGGCTTTGTTAAGATAAACCATCTTGCCCATACACCTTTCTCTCCTGTTTAGATAATTTACAAGTAAATCATCAGAATTTCATTTTTTTACTATCAACCATCTTCATGAGTCACAGTCCCTTCCAAAACACCTACTTTTTCTCTAAACTTCTTAAAATCTACTTTAAAAAAATGATATCCAGTAGTGTTGCCATCCAACAATAACACCGATGCAATGGACATGAGTCTGAGTAGGCTCCGGGAGTTGGTGATGGACAGGGAAGCCTGGCGTGCTCCAGTCCATGGGGTCACAAAGAGCTGGACACGACTGAGTGCTGAACTGAACTGATCCAGTAGTGTCTTGCCTTGACATTATAAAGTCTAAGGTGACCTTTCCCCAAATTCTTTTAAAACTATATCACCAATACATTCTTTGTCAGTCATTAAAAGATACAGGATAACAATTCCCTCCACTGCTTCTTCCACCTTCAAAGAGATGACACTGCTGGCAATATGAAAGAAGAATGCACCAGATGCTCTGTCTCTACACTAACTCACATCTGTACTGTACTGTTTTCAATACTTTCACATGCCTTACCACATTTGATCTTCACAATAACCTTAGAAGTTTGGAAGAAAGGTGTTAACACCCCATGGATGAAAACAGTTAATGATGACAGATATTGGAACCTATTTCGGGGTCCTTTCCATTATGCTGCCTTCCTCTTCTTTTAGCAGAATTAGACTTTCAGCCAACATCAGGAATGCTAGAAGTTTCCCATCACTATTATTTCTTGCATCTATGCCAGTTTCATAATCTATATTAAGAACTCTTAATTGTTTCTAATAGCTAGAGAATTCATTCTCTGGGAAAATGATATTTCCTCTTCTCTAAAAAAAAGAATGAATTTCATATGACCTTGGTTTTACTCCCAGTTGCACTATCTTTTCACTATAGAGCCCTGGGAACTGGCTTCAGGACTACTGAAAAAAAAAAAATTACTATTTCTTCACACTTAACCAACAAATGATATTTCTAATCATAAAGAGAACCAAAAGTTCCTCTAAATTCTTAGCAAATAATGATACTAAGTAGCTGACTTCTAACTACAGAAATAGAATAAGAAAAAAAAAATGAAAACTAAGAAATAAAGAGGAAACATTAAGTGGCAGATAACCAAGAATGTCTTGACCATATGGATATTAAAATACAACACAGGTTACAGAGAGCATAATGGAATCACAATCCTTTTTGACTTCTAAAAATCAGATTATAAATATTGTTTTACATAAATCCTGAAGGTTCCATGTGTTCCTATTGAGAAATAAAAGACAATGCAAAAAAAAAAAAAAAAACTGTGTATCAGATGATGCTTTACAATAAGTTAATAATCTAGCTATAATAAATTAACAATGAACGAAATAAACCCCAAATTTTTTTCTGATATTAACAGGTTGCCTACATATATGTAGGTTGCATAAATATGTATATAATCAAAAAAATGTTTAAACAGCAAAGATTTTGTGAAAGAATTGTCTATTTAATAAAGTAAATAAAACATAATAAAAATAAATATAAGGTTTACCTTTTTTTAACAGGTACTACAAATCACTGGAAAAGGATCCATAAAGAATGGGATGCTTTTGCAATAATCCTAGCAATAACAAAGGCAAACCAAAGAACTTGTAAAACAGGCTAACAACTGACTTTACTGATCATGCATCTGTGAAAATTATAAAAAACCTTTTGAATAATAAACGTTTGAAAAAGACATTGCCTCCAGAATGTATATCTAATATTAAAAAAGAGCAAACACTCTGTATTTAGAAGTAATGGTCATTAGCTCGGGACTATGGTCCTTGGGTTCTGACTACAGTGTAACTAGAACAAGAGAAGTTTCACCTCAATATCTTTACTTTTTAAATGAGGATGTTAGATTAGATGATTTCTAAAATCCTTCTATCTCTATAATTCTGTGATTCCTTAAGTAACAGCAGAAGTCTACTGACCTGAATCTAATCAATTTTAGATCTCCAGTAGAAAATAGGAAGCACTTTGTCTATAACCCACAGGCAATTAGGATTTCCCTCACAGCAATTACATCTCCAGTAATTCAATCGCCTGATAAATCTACCTTCTCTTGCCCTTGTATATGATGATAATACATTATTCAACCACAACACATTAAAATATAATTCTACTATAACCAAGAGGAAATAACTTTCTAGTAAGGTGTGTAACGACTCTTTTAAACATTAAACCAGAAGAGATGATAACTCGGTGCTAACTTCCAAAAAATTTTTTAGCTTTAAGAGAGCTATGTAAATCTGAAGAAATGCTTATAGTCATTAATCAAATGCCTGTAAATGAAATTACTAGACATATGTTCACCACTAATGACTTAATCTAATACTCATGTTTTAAAGACTAAGACTTCTGTTTGCCCTTTCTTATTTCAAATTCAAGCCACAGCCAGAAACAATGAGCTTTGATTCCAGCTCTTCTGTTAATAACTCTTACACTATTCTAAATTCCTAAAATCCTAAGGTAAATAGCAAAGGCAAAGTGACTGACCATGGGGATTTTGGAAAAAAAGCAGAAGAGAGGGGCAGACACATAAAAGCCATCACTAAAATTCATTTTAGTCACCCAAGTCCACTAAATTGTTTCTTATATCTGCTTCGCCCTTAAAATGCTTTCTATTTCTTAAAACTATAAATGCCTCATTATGATGAACCTCTAGCATTCCCTTCCATTATGTACCCATTAAATTACCATCTGACTTATGAACAAATACTAAAGTCTCTCAAACACTAAAGTACTTGGTACTTACTGCATTATTATCTGTCACTCTTCATACACTAATTACTTGGACTGCAAATAAAAGATTTTACCATTGAATGAGGAAAAGTAGCTTAACAACTTGACAGTTTTCCTAAAAGAGAATACGAATTCATAATTTTCACACATATTAATAGGAACAAACCTTTCAGCTCATGATCTCACAAAAGAAAAAAACAAATTTACTTACTGCCCTAAAGTGTAGTAAGTTAACCATCTATTAGCAGTGTTTAGGTCATAATATCTCAAGTCTTTTGATTTCTAGCAAAACTCCTAGAATTCAAAACAGACCTGTCTATGCAGCCACTTGGAAAATACTATGGAAGTTTCTTTTTCTTTTTAGATATTTTTCTTTCTTTTTTATATTTTTTTGATGTGGACCATTGTTGTTTAAACTCTATATAGAATTTTATTACAATACTTCTTCTCTTTCATGTTTTGATTTTTTGGCCGCAAAGCATGAAGGATTCTAGCTTCCCAATCAGGGATTGAACCAGCAACCCCTGCATTGGAAGGCAAAGTCTTAACCACTGGGCCAACAGGGTAATGCCTGGAGGTTTCTTAATAAACTAAAAATAGAACTTCGATTTGACCCAGCAATTCCACTTCTATGTACATATCCAGAAAAAAAAAAAAAAACACTAATTTGAAAGGATAAATGCAGCCCAATGTCACAGTACTACTATTTACAACTGTCAAAATATGGAAACAACCTAAGTGCCCATCAATAGATGAATGGATAAAGATATGGTGTGTGTACATATATACATATATATTCATTATGAAAGTTGCTCAGTCATGTCCAACTTTTTGCAGTCCATGGAATTCTCCAGGCCAGACTAGGGTGGGTAGCCTTTCCCTTCTCCAGAGGATCTTCCCAACCCAGGGATCAAACCCAGGTCTCCCTCATTGCAGGCAGATTCTTTACCAGCTAAGCCACAAGGGAAGCCATATTCATTATACACACACACACACACACACACACACACACACAATGAAATACTTTTTGTTGTTGTTCAGTTGCTAAGTCATGGCCAACTCTTTGCAAACTTATGGACTGTAGCCTGGCAGGCTCCTCTGTCCTTCACTCTCTCCCAGAGTTTGCTCAAGTTCATGTTCATAGAGTCAGTGATGACATCTACCATCTTATCCTCTGTCATGCCCTTCTTCTGTCTTCAGTCTTTCCCAGCATCAGGATATTTTCCCATGAGTTGTCTATTCCCATCAAGTAGTCAAAGTATTGGAGCTTCAGCTTCAGCATCAGTCCTTTTAATGAATATTCATGGTTGATTTCCTTTAGGATTGACTGGTTTGATCTCCTTGCAGTCCAAGGGACTCACAAGAGTCTTCTCTAATACCACAGTTCAAAACCATCAATTCTTCAATGCTCAACCTGCTTTATGGTCCAACTCACATCCGTACATGACTACTGGAAAAACCATAGCTTTGACTATATGAATCTTTGTCAGCAAAGTGATGTCTCTGCTTTTTAATAAGCTGTCTAGCTTTGTCATAGCTTTCCTTCCAAGGAGCAAGGGTCTTTTAATTTCATGGCTGCAGTCACCATCTGCAGTGATTTTGGAATCCAAGAAAATTAAGTCTGTCACTATTTCCATTCTTTCCCATCTATTTGCCATGAAATGATGGGACCAGATGCCATGATCTTAGTTTTTTGAATGTTGAATTTTTAGCTAGCTTTTTCACTCTCTTTCACTTTCATCAAGAGGCTCTTTAGTTCCTCCTCACTTTCTGCCATTAGAGTGGTATCATCTGCAGATCTAACATTGTTGATATTTCTCCCAGCAATCTTGATTCTAGCTTGTGATTCCTCCAGATCAGCATTTCCCATGATGTACTCTGCATATAAGTCAAATAAGTAGGGTTACAATATATGACCTTGTTGTCCTCCTTTCCCAATTTTGAACCAGTTAGTTGTTTTATGTCTGGTTTCAACTGTTGTTTCTTGACCTGCATACAGGTTTCTCAGTAGACAATAAGGTGGTCTGGTACTCTCATCTCTAATGAAATACTACTCACCCATAAAAACACAATGAAATTTTGTCATTTATAAAAGGTGGATGGACTTGGAGGGCCTTATGCTAAATGAAATAAGTCACACAGAGAAAGGCAAATATTGTATGATATCATTTGTATGTGGAATCTAAAAATTACAACAAACTAATAAATAAAAGACAAGCCAAATAACAGATATAGAGGTGAAACTAGTGGTTACCAGAGTAGAGATGGAAGGGGGAGCTCAGGGGTAACAGGTTAAGAGGTACAAACTACTGTGAATAAGCTGCAAGGATATATTGTACAAGACAGGGACTATAACTAATATTTTATAATAACTATAAGTAGAATATAATCTTTAAAAATTATGAGTCACTATATTGTATACTGCTGCTGCTGCTGCTAAGTCGCTTCAGTGGTGTCCGACTCTGTGCGACCCCATAGACGGTGGCCCACCAGGCTCCCCCATATATAAAAACATTTAGGGCAGGAGGGGAAGGAGGCAACAGAGGATGAGATGGTTGGATGGCATCATTGACTCAATAGACATGAGGGAGAGTGGACACTCAATGGTCACTATCTCCCAGATGTAAATGGACATGTCAATGGATGGACAGGGAAGCCTGGGGTGATACAATCCAAGGGGTCACAAAGAGTCAGATGCAACTGAGCAACCGAACAGCAACAATATCAACTATACCTCAATTAAAACAAACAAAAACAACGCAACTAGTCCAGCTCTTGCTACTCTAGAATACTCCACTACTGTCAACAAACAGCCTTTCAAGATTCCTGATCAATCATCCACAACCTTTGCAGTTCAAGGCAAAGTGCCCCTAGCCTAAGACCTGTCAACATCTCATCATATACCCAGTTCCAACCCATACCCTTAGGAGCCTCCAAAGCATGGTTATGGGCACCCCAACCCAGAGTCCAGGATCCATCTGCTCCCTAACCCCTCACTGTGCAAATGCTATGCCTTAGCCATCTCTTGGGCCTCAGGAGTATACTTTGATGCTATCTGCCTTTAGGAAAAAGGCAAAGAGGTCCACACTGGTCTTGAAAGCAACTGAAGGTCATTTAGACAGAAAACAGAAAATTTTGGAGTCTGAGTCACTGGAACATAATTTAGGAGGAGGAAGGGTACAATCTCTAGGTGGCAATGTGACCCCTGGCACATCCTTGACCCCTCCAACTCCTAGTCCCATGAAGCCAGAGGAAGCACAGAGTAAGACCTGCTAAAGGCTGAGGACTACAACAGAGACCCCCAGTGCATAGATCTAAAGGAGGAACAATTTCTAGTTATTTGAAATTTCAAGACTTCTTCAGAGGCTTTGACTTTACAGGATATGGTCTAAAAACAAGTGTATGCTCTCTAATACAGCTAATATAGCCTAATAGCTTCTAATACAGCCTAATAGTTTCATAGAACATAATCAGATTAAAATAAACATCATGGACATCTTTTTAAGAAAATTAAGGGTACAATATAACTATAAAAATATGTATGCTTTACCTAGAAGATAAATGTTATTAGGATTCCATTAAAAATCTGACTTAACCAAGCTCTGTGCATGAAACAGGGCACTCAAAGCCAGTGCACTGGGACAACCCTGAGGGATGGGATGGGGAGGAAGGTGGGAGGAGGGTTCAGGATGGGGGACACATGTACACCCATGGCTGATTCATGTCAAGGTATGGCAAAACCCACTAAATATTATAAAGTAATTAGCCTCCAATTAAAATAAGTAAATAATTATTTTTTTAATCTGACTTAAAAAAAGTACCAAGTGTATACCCACCTTCTCTCCTTAGAACGTTCCTTATCAACTAACTGGTCAATAGCCAGAAGCAGTCTCCTAACGTTTGGCACCCAGGAGTACTGCCTTAATGCTCTCGCTATACTGTAGTGTCTGTGGAAATGCTAAAGGAGTCAGATAACTATATAGATCAGTTCAACTTTTCCCAAGGACCTAACTTGTGTCAAACACATGACACAAGCTAAGGGTAGAAAGATGAATAAGTTCAACCCTGACATCAAGGACCTTATAGTGGATTGACTGAAGAAACGGCCCCATTTGTTCACGTATCTATACCCTTTGATAATGCTCTCACACTGACTCTGGGGTCAGCCATATGACTTTCCTTGGACAATGGGACAGTAGCAAATGTATCAGAAGCAGAAATTTGAAAAGTCCTTGCACATAAGAGCTTGCCCTCTTAATGCTCTTGGGAACCACAGGGTGAGTCACAGCCATGTATCAACAAGAAACCACAGCCATGAGTCAATAAGCCCAAGTAGCTTAAGAATGAGAGACCTCAAGAGAATAACAGATAGTCATCAATCAGCCAGCCCCCAGCTAACCCAGTGGCCATCTGTTAAGAGTTAATTCCAGCAAAAATCAACTGAGCCATACTGAGCACAGTCCAAACTGCTGATTCCACAAAGTCATGAGCTACTTTAATGGCTACTGTTCTAAGACACTAACTTTTAGGGTAGTTCATTACAGGGCAAAGTTCAACTGATAGAAAACTCAAAACTTTATGGGGGAGCCAGACTTATACACAATACAGCATGAGGACTTACAGTAACAGACCTAAGGACAGACAGTAACAGACCTAAGGGCAGGATTCATGGAAAACTCAGAAGTAAGGTTGATTAACCTTGCTGGGTCCAACGTGGAGGGTTGGACAGGAGTGTCAAGAAAAGAATCACAGAGAACATGATGCATATTCTTTATTCTGAAGGAAGGGGAAAAAGCACTTCAGGAGGCAACAGACACAGTCAACCTCTGCTTCTTTCATCATTGCTACAAAGCATCAAAGGGAACGCCAGAACCAAACTGGAATCCATAGGCAGCTATTTCCACTGAAAAACTATGGGGTGTTCTTTCAACCAGAAGCTTTCTCTTTCTCTCAGAGTCCAAGAAGTTTTTACAGGACTGGAAGAAGACAAGACTTTGAAGATGCATTCAAGTTGAACATCTGTTTGACTCAGCTATATTCAACTCCCTGTGATCTCCCAGCAGGCAAACTGAGAAAATGAAAATACACTGTCACTACAGATTGTGTGACAAGCACTCTGAACAGACAGGTACACTGGCACATTGGGAACAAGCAAATCTTACTCAAAAGTCAGACTGGGAATGTCCTGAGCTTCTGAAGCAATTTAAATGTCCAACAATAAGAGAATATTCAAATATGTTACTATAACTGTAATAAGGAATATGAGGGAGTTATTAAAATATGCTTTCAAAAAGCATTTCATAAGATGGGAAATTCTCATAAAATCGATATAAAAAACTGCATATACAGAATGATCTCAATAATTTAGAAAATATATTCATAGGGAAAGAAAGGAAATATATCAATGTCAATTATATTCTTGGATTAGCAGGATCATAGGTGAATGTTTTCTTTCTCATATATTTCTGTTTTTCAAATTAAAATATAAAGGCATTTATTTGTTAAAAATTGAATCACACAAGCCAAAATTAATGGTTAGTCTATAAGATAACTGGCTTATACTCCTCAGGAATATCAGTGTCATGAAAGAAAATGAAAAGCTAGGGAAATGTTCCAGATTAGACAGTTAGAAAGACATGAAAATTAAATGCAATATGTGATCTTGACTTAGAACCTTGATCACAGGGAAATATGCTCTAAAGAATATTACTGGGACAACTGCCAAATTTTGAATAGGGACTATATATCCATGTGGTTATATTAAGAGAATGTCCTTGTTCTTAGGAAATATACCCAGAAGTGGTTTTGCACATATGTGTGCAAAACATTAAAAAATGGTTAATCTGGTGGTGCTGAATTCTCTCAGCTTTTGCTTGTCTGAGAAGCTTGGTGAAGGGGGTACAGAATTTTTCTATACTATTCTTGTAATTTTTCTATTTTGAAATTATTTCAAAATAAAGTAAAAAATGATAATTCTAGGCAGGCCTGAAAAAATCTATTTAAAGAGAAATAACATTTGATTGGTATTGCAAATTCATTATTTTCTAGGAAATTCTAAGATCTGGTTCCTAAAACATTATATAACATTTTCAGGTCAAATAACAAACTGTCTCCATGGAGAAACTGAGGTAGGTGATGGACAAATTCCTTTACTAACGGATGCTTTCACTGAGGCTGGAATTTCTCCCCACTCAGTAGCCACTAGAGGCCAAAGGTGCTTGGCAACACATCAAAGTAGGGCTCTCTGGGTGCTGGTATTTAAACATATATACTGCATGAAAAAGGCTGCCATTTCAGTGACATACACAGAACAATAGTTCCCCCAAGGCCTTCATGCTGACTCCCCAGCTCTCTCAGGCCCAGCCTGGTTCTATGGTGCCACTTACGGCTCAGCCTGGCCCTCTGCCTGGAATCTCGCATTATCTCATCTGAAAATTTCCCAGTCACATAAGTATTCCCATTACAGCTGAAAATCACACCCCTCAGCCTCTCTGCTCAGTTCTACATGAAAAGATAAAACTGGACAGAATTTTCAGATCAAAAAGCATTATGTATTGTCTGTTTCCTTAAATGTTAAGTTCCTCCAGAAAGAAAGAGCTCTACCTTAAGTATATTCTACTTAAGAATATAGAGGCACCCCAGACTCTCCGCTGCCATTGTCTGCCCTGGGGCTGAATATTCTACACTATACTTAATGTGTATTCAATATCATGATCACAAAATTAAAGAGGTTAGTAAACTAATACTGTTTATGCTCTATTTGCTCTATTTGATGCTCTCTATGGCAAATGATAATAATAATTTTAATTAAATTCACTAGCATAAGTATCAGTGGGAAAAGTTCAATTTCAAAAGATAGCCAAGTTCTAAGGAGAAGACAGTGAATATAAACTATAACTACACCTATAGATACTTCAACAATTCCAGCTGGCACATCTGACCATGTAACTCCTGATTACCAGATACTCTTCTGAAGACTTAGATTAAAAAAAAAAATCTATTTAAAAAATCTGCATGGAGACATAAATACAAAATACAGGTCTATATCTGAAAATCATTTCCTTTATTCAAATTCTAAATTTAAGATTATTTTCTAGAAATCATAGGGAATAGTAAGAGCATTTGTGGTAGAGAAAGCAACCAGCTAACTCAACTTCTATTCCAATCTCCTTGTTTATCTTCCTATACTGCAGAGGCTTGAATGCCAAAGCCTTGTTTTCCAGACTCCTTTGTAACTAGCATTCTCAACACAGTTTAGGTTTCACCATTCTGAATTTCACCTGAATTCAGAATCAAGTTAAGTAGGAGAGAAGCAGCACTCAAGGTTGTGTTTTGTTTTGCTTTGCTGCTCTAGATCCATTGGGTTGGCCAAAAAGTTCACTTGAGTTTTTCCATAAGATGTTATGGAAAAACCCAAACAAACTTTTTGGCCAAACCAATAGAAAGCAGAAGACAGCTTTGAAGCTAATAGTGCAGGCAGCAGTGTGATTGAGAATCACACCTAAAAGACAAAAAGACAAATCGTCCCAAAAGACGAAAGTTGTTTCGTGACTACTGGTTGTGACTAAAGTGGTCAAACCAGAAATAAGCAAAGAGACATCCTGAGCCCCAGCTTCCTAAACTTAATAAAGGTAGCAATTCAGCAGTTCCCTTGGCAGATCATTTTTTTCTTTTGTGCTTATATAGCTAGAGTGGTTTCCATTATCTGCAACTCCAACACACACCTCTCTGAAAGCTTTCATGTTTTCAAATATGCTTTCAAATATCCAAAGTAATCTAAAGTGGTATAGACTCTCAGTGGATAGCACTAATTGCACACATCATATAATTCTTTGTTCTCTTCTCTGATCTGTAACAACAAAAATAAAGCCTAGATTTTAAAAACACAGCTACTCAACAGAGTGAGTCATTTTTTCATTCAAACTCACTATGATTTGATATTTGAAAATTGTAATAAAGAAAGGACATCCTAACTACTTCCAACTCTTGCTTCCTTAAACCACTAGAACAATGCCTTTCATACATCAGACCCTGAATACATGTTAGCAACTGAATATGGGCAGAATGATACAGGTGATTCAAACTAGTAGAAAAGCCAAAAGTACATTAGTTTTTATCTGGAGACAGCATATTAAATTGTGGGAATATTACAGATAACATTATTAGCATGAAATCTATTTACTTTATTTTACAACTAGAAACACTGACAGAAAATATAGGGGGCTCCATGTTAAAATTTTAGGAAATTTTTACAAAAGTTGTTATAGCGTAATTTCCCAGAATGACAGAGGATCTCATCATATGGGTAATTTCCTCAGGATATTTCTGGTTTTCCAAAGACTTATGTCTTTTTCCATTAAAAAAAGAACTTGATCTTTAAGGTCAAAAATGCGCTTACAGAGGTAGATAAATCTTTTTGATGAAAGGTCCCAATAGTACCAAGTACCTTTAGCCTGTGTGTGTGCTAAATCACTTCAGTCATGTCTGACTCTTTGTAGCCCCATGGACTATAGCCCGCCAGGTTCCTCTGTCCATGGAGATTCTCCAGGCAAGAATACTGGAGTGGATTGCCATGCCCTCCTCCAAGGGAGCTTCCCGACCCAGAAATGGAACCCAAGTCTCCTGCAGCTGCTGCACTGCAGGCAGATTCTTTACCAGTGAGCCATGGGGGAAGCTCCAAATGAAAGTGAATTCCTGAATATTCAATTTGTGCAAAGCACTTTATTAATTGCCAAGGAAGGATTCAGTGGAATAGGGAACAAGGTCTCTATCCCGAAGAAAGCACGAGAGAAAAGCTCTGACACTCTTTTGTTTCATCTATGTAAAAAGAAAAAAAAAAAATCATTAACACTTCTGCAAACTATGAGTAATCTTTATTTGGAGGAGTTGTTGGACATCTTATCTTCAATACTTACTCCTTCATTCTTCTTAATAATTTCATGTGATATATTTTTAAATGAAAGCTCTTTTTTAAAATTGTTTCAGAACCTCATTAGTCAGCCAAAAATAGCATAATGTTTCACAATGCCTACACTGAGAATCACTGTCCTTAGTGCTATGGAAAAGCTAAATGAGCAAAGGAGTGAATGGTAATGATACAGCTTAGCAAGCACAGATCCTCACTAAAGAACACTCACTCTCACTTGCAGCCTGTTCATAACCAGACACCCGCCTAAAACTTAACCATGATTCGAACCTTGCACATATGAATGAGGCAATTCAATTCTTGTGAACTTGAATTCTTTAGTGCAGTAGCTAAAAGGTCAAGGAATTGGGTTAATGAGAACATGTCACTGGGGTGGTAATGCAGCAGTGAGTGGAGAAAATCAAAGTCAGAGACTCTTTACTCTCCACTGCAAGTGAGAAAGTCAAGGCAGTAAAAATGCTGTTAGGCAATATGACCTCACTTTTAATTTTTTTTAGAAACATGATCATTTAGTTTACAGATTGCTGGTGCCCTTAGTGCTTCTTTTTGCTGTTAGCATCTTCTTTTAACCATTTCACTGGAGATTAGTACCTCTATAGAGGATGTATTAATACATGAAAAAGAAATTGAAGTGAAATTCAAGGTAGCCCAATTTCACTACGTGGCAATAAATTCAGCAAGAAAGATTTATTGTAAAGAAAAGACTAAGATGAATGGAATCGTCACCTTGGGTGAGTTCAACTTATTAAACAAGCAAACTTAAAACACTTAAATGAGAGGTTAATTATAATTCTTTGCTTTAAAATAGCCTCTGCTTTATAAAAAAGATTCCAGTTACAACTGTTTAACAGACATAAAATCTTTGGGTTTAAAGCATACTTTAGGGAGTTACCTGGTGGTACAGAGTCTAAGACTCCATGCTCCCAGTGCAGGGGGCCCAGGTTCAATTTCTGGTCAGGGAACTAGATCCCACATGCTGCAACTAAGTGTCTGCATACCACAGCTAAAGATCCTGCACACCACAGTGAGATCGGAGATCACGTGTGCGGCAACTAAGACCCAATGCAGCCAAATAAGTCAATACATAATTTTTAAAATAATAAAATATGCTTTAACTTAACAAAATGTATTTTATATGTTTTACATATTTCAAGAATATACCTAAAGAAAACCTTACCTGTGTCATGGGGGGAGCTAGATGACTAAAATTATGGTTATTTTATTTCTATGGTTGCAAGGCCTATCCAGAAGCAAAAGTTCGATGATTTAGGTTTTCAACATTAACTTTATCTAATTTCATACCAGACTCTTCTTTGTATCATTCAAGTCTATAAGCAGAAAAAATAATGTGGGTCACAGATGAAAAGAAAATCTTATTTTCCATAACTACAAAACAGAAAGCAAGAATCACACATGTCAGAATCCCTGTATTCCAGAATTAGATGGATATTTCTGTAAGCTAGCTAATAACCTTGGACAACATTAACTTTCCAAACGAAATCCTTGAAATGATAAAAGGAAATACTTCAAAAGACAAAAATACTTTAAAGTCACAAGTATCTCTATTTGGAACTACCATTATAAAGTCTTAATAATAATCTTTCATCCAGAAACACAGTACTTAGTAAAAAACTGTGGCATCAAGTTTTTACATTCCTTTTCAGTTATAGTCAACAAATGCCATTTGTTCTACGAAGATGTGATATGTGAGGTGTTTGCCATGGGAATTACATGATTATCCTAGCCCCCTTGGAGTTTAAGCCTAGAAGAAAAACATCCAAATGGGAATAATCCCAGAGCCACACAGCATGTCACAGGTGGGCCCAAGAGGGGTCTGGGGGTTACATTAGTCAGAAGAGAAGAGGTGGGATGGGGCTGGGGTTACAAAGAAGGGCTTCATACTAGGTGGCATTTGAACTACACCAAAAAAGACAGAACAGGTATACTAGATTTAGACAAGAGTGATACAGAAGGAGGGAGGGAGGAAGGAAGGAAAAAGAAAATGGGAAGGGGCAAAGTGCCCTTTTCTGTTGTTTTGACTTTTTATTGGAAAATCCCAAGCTTTTATTAGAAAGAATAGTGTAATAAATCACATACCTACATTCCACTTCAACAGTTACCAACACATGAACAACCTTGTTTCATCCCTTTTCTCACTCACTCCCATGTTCCACTCTCCTATGAGATTATTTTGAGGCAAATCCCAGATACAACATCATTTTATCAGTAAGGATTCCAGTATATTTCTTTAAAAGATAAAGACTCATTTTCTTTTACTTACTGTGATACCTGTTTTCATATTTATTTAACAAGCTGTCTTAAGTGCTTTACAGATACCAATTCATTTAATTCTCAAAATGATCCTAAAGGTAGTTACTATTATTCCAATCATTTCACAGATGAGGACACTAAAGCCCAGAAGGCTAAGTAACTTGCCCAAGATTGGCCAGCTAGAAAGTAACAAGACAGAATTTTGAACCCAGTGTTCAAATTCAGATCAATGCTCTCATACATTGCACAACTCTATACTGTCAGTAAATACTTGGTTTACTTCTTCAGAGTCTAGTCATAACTTATGCAAGAGTCATTTTTACATCCTATGTGTTCCAACCTGTCTTCAAAAAGGGACAGTTAGTCCTTCCATCAAGTAGGAAAAGATAAAATTGCTTGCTTATTCCAAGGGAATAACACTGGCCTTTTTAGTAGCTTTAGCACATGTAATTCAAACAAAGCAATCATGAACTCCAGAAATTGCAGAATAAATGCAAGAATAGCAAGTCATTCAGACTCACTAACTATATATATGTATTTGACAAGTAATGAGCTATTTGAATATCATATTTTGATGACAAAAGCATGGAATTCTCAAACTACTTTTGAAAATCCAGTCTTATCGATTATACCACTGTATACCTTCTCACTGCAACATAGAAATGTAAGAACTCTCAGACACTACTGAAACATTTTGACTTGAACAAATGCCACAATTAATTTACTTTTAAGGAATCTGATGGTTTTCCCAATTCTTTCAAACAAGAGATTAACTGAATTAACTTAATTACTAAAATATGCTTACATATGTATATATACATATCTATACACTATTTATACATATATATAAATGGCATCCAAGTTTATGTCTGAGCACCTATGTATCTGAAAAATACATAAAGGGTTTGTATATTCTGTGTATGGATGTGACATGATTTTAAAATACAGAAAAACTAATATCTGATTAAGAATTTTTTAAATTGAGTTCACATTAAGTTTTAAGATGAGTTCCAGAAAAAGAACTGTCTACCATAAAGTACTAAATAATGTACTTAAATAACTACTTTAACTGTGATAAGAGGCCTTCTCACATTCCTTTCCTGCAGTCAAGTGACACTCAGGAGAAAAACAGAAACATTCTTAGTTTTGAAAACACAGTAATAATGTCATATAATGAGAGGTTTAACATAAATGTGCCTCTAGTTTGGATTAGGGCAAAATCCATTAGGAAGTAAAGGAAACAGCTCCTAAAGGAAAGATTTGTTAATACTATGAGGAATGCTTATTTTACTGTCACTGAAAAGATAACAAATACTATTTTTTCTTACTTTCTGGAGAAAGGAAAAGTGTATAACTTTTCACATGTTTTAAGCCTAATAGTTAACATCTGGCATTTTCACAGCTTCTAGAGCATAACGACTGTTCTTCAGAACAAAAGGGTTGAATACTTCTTTAGGAAATGTAGGCTTCTCACTCCCAAAACTATCTGTTCTTTGCTTGGGGCCAATTTCTCACAACTTTATGTTGCTATTTGCAATGCCAATTCTCAACTCAAGAGACACAATTAATGCTGTCATCTCCAAGGCTTTGTCTCTTCCCCCTGAGCAATACTGATCCCCCATGCCTTGCTTCACCTTTCCTTAAGTCCATAGACCTAACCATCCTGTAACCTATCATATAATTTACTTATTTATTACACCAATTGCTTACCTGTCTCTGCAGTTAGAATGCGAGTTCCTAGAAAATAAGAATCCATGATCCCTTTATTGGCTTTGTTCTCTAGTTCTTAAAATATTGTCTGATACATAGTAGGTGTTCAATAAATGTCTGTTGAATTGGGGGTTTTAAACACATGTATACCTGTGGTGGATTCATTTTGATATTTGGCAAAACTAATACAATTATGTAAAGTTTAAAAATAAAATAAAATTTAAAAAAAATAATAAATAAATAACATTAATAGTAATGTTTTATGTCAAGCATGTATGGAAATGTGGAACCTATTACAGGTCAGGCATCAAGCTGTGTGCTGTATATCCATTTTAAAAACTCTTAACAGACTGGGGAAATACATACAATTTTACTGATGAGAAACATGTCACCTACAGAGATCAAGTAACTTCACAGCAAGTAAAGCTCATTCAAGATATTTTCACCTTGAAGTATGACTCAACTTGATTTCTTAAAGGACTATTTCATTATATCTTTAAATATCCAAACACATCCAGTAAGTACAACATGTGAGTTATAAAAAAATAAAATGAGTTATAAATAAAATCTGAGTTAAAGTTTGTCAAGTGTCTTCACAAATTATGTCAAACACAAGACTCAGACCCTAATAATTATAGAATTACTTTGCTCCTCTTTGCTATGATTATACTTCTTCCTCAGTCTTAACATCAGAAGAATAATTTCTGTAATCCTTTCCAATTTATAACATGCTTTACAAATATTATCAAATTTATCTATCATTTAAAAAATACATCTATAATTCTTACTCTTCAACTGACTCCAAAGTGAGAACATCTTACCCAAATTGGACCTGAATGAGACAGATACTCAAAAAGAGACTTCTTAAGTAGCAATTTCTATAAATTTTCAGAACAGATAATAGTTTCCAAATTTTCTCTTTTATAAAGAAAGAGACTAGGAAAAAAGCAACATAGTTCTACAAACTGAGTTGGAGTACAACTGGGGCCTGGTCAGCATGCCAAAATTGGTGGAAGCCATCCTCCTATTGTTCCAGTTACTAACATCTTGACTTCACTTTTCCTAGGAAATGCTAATAGGAAAATAAACAGAAAAATTTTCCAACTAAGAATCATGCCTTCATTCTTCCATAAATTACTCATTTTGCTTTTTTTTTATATGTATTTTTTTTTATTGAAGTTTAGTTGACTTACAATGTTTCAGATGCACAGCAAGGTGATTCAGTTATACAAATACACATAAATTATTTTTTAAATTATTTTCCATCATAGGTTATTACAAGATATTGGTTACAGTTCCCTATGCTGCTGCTGCTACTAAGTCACTTCAGTCGTGTCTGACTCTGTGCAACACCACAGACGGCAGCCCACCAGGCTCCCCCATCCCTGGGATTCTCCAGGCAAGAACACTGGAGTGGGTTGCCATTTCCTTCTCCAATGCATGAAAGTGAAAAGTGAAAGTGAAGTCTCTCAGTCATGTCTGACTCCTAGAGACCCCATGGATTGCAGCCTACCAGGCTCCTCCGTCCATGGGATTTTCCAGGCAAGAGTACTGGAGTGGGGTGCCATTGCCTTATACTATACAGTAAACCTTTCTTGTTGCATATCTATTTTTTAACCAGAAATCTAGCATTTTATTCATACTAAGTCAAAGAAGTAGAATCAAACTGTCATAATTTTTTATTTTGGCAAAACCTCATAAGTTTTCTAAGACATATATTGTACAAATTAACATAAGTGTATACAAAAGCTTTTCTACAATAATTGATAAAGGCTTTAGAAAGAACATCAAAAAAAAAAAAGATGGAGAAATTAGAGAACATAAATGAAATAAAATGGGATCATTGAATATGAAATAGAAAAAGTGAAACAAATTAGATAAAAATAAAAGATCATCATATAGTCCAGGTGTTTTTAAACATGACTGCTCATTAGAAACATATCTGGAGCTCTGGAGAAAAAAGCAATACCTGAGCATTTGTATTTTTTTAAAAAGTTTTAAGATAATTCTGAAATGCATATGGATTTTTAAAAGTGATTACAGGTTTTTCTATTAAACTGTAGCTTTGGTGATAGAGTTCTATTATTTTTCTGATGATCAATCTTGATATAGTGGTATTAAGTGAATAATACTTACATAATCACAATCAGATCAGATCAGTCACTCAGTCGTGTCCGACTCTTTGCGACCCCATGAATCGCAGCACGCCAGGCCTCCCTGTCCATCACCAACCCCCGGAGTTCACTCAGACTAATGTCCACTGAGTCAGTGATGCCATCGAGCCATCTCATCCTCTGTCGTCCCCTTCTCCTCTTGCCCCCAATCCCTCCCAGCATCACAGTCTTTTCCAATGAGTTAACTCTTCGCATAAGGTGGCCAAAGTACTGGAGTTTCAGCTTTAGCATCATTTCTTCCAAACAAATCCCAGGGCTGATCTCCTTCAGAATGGACTGGCTGGATCTCCTTGCAGGCCAAGGGACTCTCAAGAGTCTTCTCCAACACCAAAGTTCAAAAGCATCAATTCTTCAGCGCTCAGCCTTCTTCATAGTCCAACTCTCACATCCATACATGACCACAGGAAAAGCCATAGCCTTGACTAGACGGACCTTTGTTGGCAAAGTAATGTCTCTGCTTTTGAATATGCTGTCTAGGTTGGTCATAACTTTCCTTCCAAGGAGTAAGCGTCTTTTAATTCCATGGCTGCAGTCACCATCTGCAGTGATTTTGGAGCCCAGAAAAATAAAGTCTGACACTGTTTCCCCATCTATTTCCCATGAAGTGATGGGACCAGATGCCATGATCTTAAGTTTTCTGAATGTTGAGCTTTAAGCCAACTTTTTCACTCTCCTCTTTCACTTTCATCAAGAGGCTTTTTAGTTCCTCTTCACTTTCTGCTATAAGGGTGGTGTCATCTGCATATTTGAGGTTATTGATATTTCTCCCAGCAATCTTGATTCCAGCTTGTGTTTCTTCCAGTCCAGCGTTTCTCATGATGTACTCTGCATATAAGTTAAATAAACAGGGTGACAATATACAGCCTTGACGTACTCCTTTTCCTATTTGGAACCAGTCTGTTGTTCCATGTCCAGTTCTAACTGTTGCTTCCTGACCTGCATACAAATTTCTCAAGAGGCAGGTCAGGTGGTCTGGTATTCCCATCTCTTTCAGAATTTTCCACAGTTGATTGTGATCCACACAGTCAAAGGCTTTGGCATAGTCAAATTAAGTTTCCTTAATTATTTGGGGTTTCATTTCTGTAGGTCTTTTCCTTCTCTTGTGTTTCCTGCCTAGAGAAGTTCCTTTAACATTTGTTGTAAAGCTACTTTGGTGGTGCTGAATTCTCTTAACTTTTGCTTGTCTGGAAAGCTTTTGATTTCTCCATCAAATCTGAAGGAGAATCTTACTGGTTAGAGTATTCTTGGTTGTAGGTTCTTCCCTTTCATCACTTTAAATATATCATGCCATTCCTTTCTGGCTTGTAGAGTTTCTGTTAAGAAATCAGCTGATAGCCTGATGGAAGTTCCCTTGTATGTTATTTGTCATTTTTCCTTTGTTGCTTTTAATATTTTATCTGCCTTTAATTTTTGCCAGTTTGATTACTGTGTGTCTCAGTGTGTTCCTCCTTGGGTCTATCCTGGTTGGAACTCTCTGTGCTTCCTGAACTTGGTTGACTATTTACTTTCCCATGTTAGGGAAGTTTTCAGCTAATTATCTCCTCAAATATTTTCTCAGGTCCTTTCTCTCTCTCTTCTCCTTCTGGGACCCCTATAATGTAAATGTTTGTGTGTATAATGTTGTCCCAGGGGTCTCTTAGGCTCTCTTCATTTCTTTTCATTCTTTTTTCTATATTCTGTTCTATGGCAATGATTTCCACCATTCTGTCCTCCAGGTCATTTATCTGTTCTTCTGTCTCAGTTATTCTGCTATTGATTCCTTCTAGTGTATTCTTCATCTCTGTTTGTTTCTTCTTTAGTTTTTGTAGGTCTTTGGTAAACATTTATTTCATCCTCTCAATCTTCGCCTCCATTGTATTCCCGAGATCCTGGTTCATCTTCACTATCATTATTCTGAATTCTTTTCTGGAAGGTTGCCTATCTTCATTTCATTTAGTTGCTTTTATGAGGTTTTATTTTGTCCCTTCATCTGGAACATAGCTTTCTGCTTTTAATTATGATTAACTTTCTGTACTATGGTTTTTGCTTTATCTGCTGTGAGACTGTGCTTCTTCTTGCTTCTTCTGTCTGCCCTCTGATGGATGAAGCTAACAGGCTTGTGTAAGCTTCTTGATGGGAGGGACTGGTGATGGCAAAAACTGGGTCTTGCTCTGATGGGCAGGGTCTTGCTCAGTAAAGTTTTAGTTGCAATTATCTGCTGATGGGTGGGGTTTCACTCTCTCCCTGGAGGGTTTGGCCTGAGGCAACCCAGCCATAAGGTTAATGGCAAACTCCAAGAGGGTTTATGCCAAAGTGGAACCTTCCAGTGCCACTGTCCCTGTAGTGAGCCCTTGCCAACCCACGCCTCCACAGTGGGCCCTCCAACACTAGAAGGTAGTGAAATTCAACTTTCTGTTACAAAACAGTATGCTCCTAAATCCTGTAAAAATCATCCTCATTCCTTAAGACCTAACTCAAATGTAACAATCTCTGTCATTTCCCCTGACCTTCCCTCAACCCTCCACAAAGTTTTATCATCTGTCTAATTCTCCACACACTCACCACACAACTGATTTTCCTGGTGGGCTATTAGCCATCCACATAAGAGCAAAAGCCATAGCTCAGACCTACATGGTACCTAGCTTAGCAAATGTGGCTAAACTGAATAAAGAATATACTACTTATGAAATCCACAAAATTAATCTTCCTGGAGAAAATATTTAAATAACACATGAACTTTGACTTATTAGAGGATTACATTTTAAACATCCTCTTTGGCAGCTAAAAATCAAAACAGCAACAACCAAATACTTAAACAAAATGGGAAAATTGGGATACAGAAGTTACATAGTGATTGATATTACACTAAGGCACTGGCTGTCAAAGGAGGGCAGTCTGGAAATTATTGACGATATTTCACAGTGACTGCAGAACCAGGAATGTTAAACATCCTGAATTAAGGAGAGAGTCCTATACACTGAACATCGACCCCACATCCTGTTAATTTTCTAATCAAACTTTCTACACCTCCATATAGATGAAGCTATCTGAGCTGGAGTCTAATTCTGCTTTATATACAAACAAGAATTTAAGCAATACATTGGATTTTCTCAGAATAAAACTACCATGTAAATTGAGAGAAGACTGTACTTTATTTTTGGAATTTCATGAAGAATTGTTTAATATTTGGTAAAATCAGATCCCTAACAGCAACATACCCATCTGTTCTTAGGGCTCCAGGAATTGAGCACAGAATACATACATGACTGTGTATTGTATCTATACAATATCTATAATTAAAAGATGCTTACTCCTTGGAAGGAAAATTATGACCAACCTAGACAGCATATTCAAAAGCAGAGACATTACTTTGTCAACAAAGGTCCATCTAGTCAAGGCTATGGTTTTTCCAGTGGTCACGTATGGATGTGAGAGTTGGACTGTGAAGAAAGCTGAGAGCCGAAGAATTGATGCTTTTGAACTGTGGTGTTGGAGAAGACTCTTGAGAGTCCCTTGGACTCCAAGGAGATCCAAATAGTCCATCCTAAAGGAGATTAGTCCTGAGTGTTCCTTGGAAGGACTGATGCTAAAGCTGAAACTCCAACACTTTGGCCACCTGATGCAAAGTGCTGACTCATTTGAAAGGACCCTGATGCTGGGAAAGATTGAGGCCAGGTGGAGAAGGGGACGGCAGAGGATGAGATGGTTGGATGGCATCAGCAACTCACTGGACATGAATTTGGGTAAACTTCGGGAGTTGGTGACGGACACGGAGGCCTGGCATGCTGTGGTTCATGGGGTCACAAAGAGTTGGACACGACTGAGCAACTGAACTGAATTGAATACAATATACAACTGTGTATTGCCCATTTCTAAACAATGGGCACCAGTTCCTCCCTGACCTCCACCCCAAACCTCCATCCCAAACAACCCTCTCTGCCCCACCACTTAGGACAATATCCAGTGCAAACTGGATATTTTTACTTTTATTAATAGCATATATTTTTGAGTACAGAAAACATTCTATATCTCTTGATACATAATCTGTTTTGCAAAGTAATTGGTATATAATAAGTGTTCAATAGAAACCATTTTACTGAAGCTCAACTCTTTACTTCCTATTTCAGGCAACTAGCATGAACCTTCTACAGAACAGTGAACAATACACAAGAGACTTCAAAAGTATACAAGTCCCAAATGAGAAAAAGACTCCCAGATCATCAGCTAGTTCACAATTAAAATATAATCACATTAGTTTTCAACTGGTTCCACCTAACATTTTCAGTCATGTTTTCTTAATGAGGATATAGTAAGAGTCCACAAAAATTATATATATGTCACCAATTTTACTTTAAACCAGTAAGGAATATAGGGGGCAATTTATGTCAAACAGATACTAGTTAATATTTTCATAACAATGAAAAACATAGTGATAGCAAATATACAAGTATTTAAATAGGTTCTGAAGCAAGCCATCAGAACTGATAGCAAAAATAGTTCTTCAAAGCACATTTGTCTTCTTAGGTACTATTAATACATATTCACTTCTAGTAACTCCCACCAATGGTACCTAATTATGGCTTTATGATCAAAATGACTAGTGAAGAAAGCTGAATATCAGATATGAGCTGCTGTACATAAAATTACAGGACATGTCAGGACTTTCCATATTAAAAACAATTAACTTGAATTAGCAGACATAAACTACTATATGGGCTTCCCAGATGGAGGCTGACATAAAGAATCCACCTGCCAAAGCAGGAGATGCAAGAGATGCAGGTTCAATCCTTGGGTCAGGAAGATTCCCTGAAGTAGGAAGTGGCAACACAGTCTGGTATTCTTGCCTGGAAAATTCCATGACAGAGGAGCCTGGCAGGCTACAGTCCATGGGACCACAAAGAGTTGGATATGACTGAGTGACTGAGCACAGACACACACCCAAACTACCATATATATAACATAGATAAACAACAAGGTCCTGCTGTATAGCACAGGGAACTATATTCAATATCCTGTTATAAACCCTCAAGGAAAAGAGTATGAAAAAGAATATATATATATATACACACATATATAGCATTCACTTTGCTGTACACCAGAAACTAGCAACATTGTAAATCAACTACAATTTTTAAAAAATTAACTTGAGCCTATGTAAAGTTATGTTTCCACCTTTAACTATTTGAAGGTTAAATTAAACTGAAAGTAATTGTTAATATGTTGATTTCTATCCTGAGGTAGCACAAAACATTTATCACCTATAAGCATCAGTTTTAATTTCTCAGACAATAAAAATAAGGTATGGCAGTAAAATATTGTAGTGATAATAACTCAGCATCATACCTCCATGAGAACTAATGATTATAATTCATGACATGAATTCATTTACAATTAAGTAAATGGAAAAAGAGAAAATAAACAACCAGAAAATTTCAGGTCAAGAGCTTATGTTTCTTTGTAGATATGGGTGCAGGAAAAACGTGGCTAGAATAAACTAAAGAAAAGGGATGATTCTAGAATGAAGCAACACAATTCAATAGTTAACTACAAATGACAGATACAACTATCTGCTTCCCTTGTGAGGAAATGCCTCTGAAAAGACAAACTCAAGCAAGAGTGAAATTCACACACTGGAGAAGCTATCTTGGGGAACAGGATTTGGCCAGATCCTATGTGGCCAAGCAGTGAGCAAGCAAATGACAGTTCCTCAGGCACGTTCAGGGCAGCAACAGATAGGGGAGCACAAAGGAAATAGCACTTGGGCTATGTGCCAGTTGTTTTCACATACCGTAATTCAAAGGGGAACACGGTACTTTGTAGCCAAAAGCATTCACAAAACTTTTTTTTCCGTAAGACCAAATACATGATGTTCAAATACACAGCCTCAAAAAAATCTCATGTAGTAACAATTAGCCCCTGCAACTGTAGTTTGAGAAATTATATAAAGGACACCAGGAAGTTTCTTTTGTCTTTTCTCATACTGCAATTGCTCTATCAATGAAAGACAAAATAAAAAATTACATTTTTTAAAAGATAGAGGCTACTCCTTGCTTAATAAAACAAGCCACAGTTGCCAATATGTACTGATATACAAGAGAGCTAATTCTTTTTTCCTTTCTGGCAGAAAAAATTGCCTAGATTATGACATCTCTAACTCAATTACACATGTCTACAAAGATGCCATTAAAGAGGTGGATTTGAGCATTTCAAATAGATCTGGCAAGAAGTTACTTCTTGCTCAAAATTTTCCACTCATTCAGGCAATGTGCAGACTACAGTGTCAAGGTTGAAAACAGGAAAAATCACTTGGCTTGGCACCAAGTACTTCAGTGTGTTTTGGTTTCTAACCCTTGGCCTGGGCAAGCCAGAGAGATGGATGCCTGGCATGCCAAGAGCTGAGCACAGGACACCACTCCACACTCTCACCATGGAGGGTGGGTCCCAGGGAGTGAACCAAAGAATTCTAAAACTCGTTAGCTCTAAAAGTTTCTGTGTCTTAGGAAGCAACATTTATTCAACCAAGAAGCACTTTTTAAAAAAATTTTAATTGGATGATAATCGCTTTATAATGCTGTATTGGTTTCTGACATACAATGACATGAATCAGCCAAAAATATACATATGTACCCTCCTTCTTGAACCTCCTGCCCACTGCTCCATGCCATCCTACCCTTCTAGGTTCTTATAGAGAACCGGGTTGAGCTCCCTATGTTATAAAGCAACTTCCCACTAGCTATCTATTTTATACATGATAATGTACATGTTTCAATGCTACTCTCTCAATTCATCCCACCCTCTCCTTCCCCCGCTGTGTCCACAAGTCTGTTTTCTGTGTCTCTATTCCTGCGCTACAAATGGGTTCGTCAGTACCATCGATTTCATATATCTACAAATATCGTATAAGAAGCACTTTTTAAAGAAATGCTTCACCACCAACATTCTTAACAGTATGGGGGATGATACTGGGTGGAAAAACACAAACATCAGTCATGCCTAAAGAGTAATTCATGAGTTACAGCCAATATGAAGAAGTTTGGGGAATAATTAACCAATGTATTTTATTAACTTCTTACAACTTACATATACATATGAGTGACATATGATAAAAAATATTTTTCTAAAGTCTGAGAGCTTTTCCAATGAGTATAAAACACAGGAAAGTGTGTGTTTAAATAACAATGTTTTTTTTTCTTAGCTGTTTGTAAAATAATGGTGCATCTTAAAATTGTGGCATCTTTGACAGCATATAGGAACTATACAAATGTGCCATTTATGATCAAAGGTAATCACTGAAGTAAGAACCCAAAAATGCCAAACACTGGGATGATAAGAATTCCTTCGACACTTAAGCATGTAAATTTGGGGCCTGTTAATAATTTCCAAAGTGGGACTTCTCAGGTGGCACAGTGGATAAGAATCCACCTGGCCAGACATGGGTTCCATCCCTGGTCCAGGAAGATTCCACATGCTTTAGGGCAAATAAGCCAGTGTGCCACAAGCACTGAACCCACCCTACAGGGCCTGAGAGCCACAACTACTGAAGCTCACTCACCTAGAGCCTGAGTTCCACAACCAGAGAAGCCACCGCAGTGGGAAGTCCGTGCACTGCAATAAAGAGCAGCCCCCACTCGCCGCAACTAGAGAAAGCTCTCTCAAAGCAACAAAGACCCAGTGCAGCCAAAAATAATCAATAATGTGTAAAACAGACAGCTAGTGGGAAGCTGCTATATGACACAGTCTGGTATTCTGTGACAACCTAGAGGGGTGGGATGGGAGTGGAGAGGGAGGTTCAAGAAGGAGGGAATATATATATATAATTATGGCTGATTTGCATTGTTTTATTGCAGAAACCAATACAACATTATAAACCAATTATCCTCCAATTAAAAAAGAAAAAATAATTTCCAAACTGAATTATACATATGAAGCATACATTATTCCACGAAGAAGTCAGGTTTAAATAAAAGCAAATTCAAAGAAAATGCAGAAAAAATACAATATGAAAAGTATATGAAAAATATGTTAGGTACATCTAACCTTAGTTTAGGATTAACATGAAAATGAGGCCATGCACCCAGTATCCCCCCACAGCACAATACTTCAGTATCTATTAGCAGAAGAATCCTGGCCTGGATGAGTCATGGATACAACTGAGTAAAGCCTAAAACAGATTTGACCTCTATAATTCGAATATTGGAGGCTCGAAACGTGAGTTTTTTTTAGGGGAACTCCATGGCAGTCCAGTGATTAGGACTGCACACCTCCACTGCAGGGGGCAGGAGTTCAAACCCTGGTCAAGGAACTGAGATCCCACATGCCATGGAGGCCAAGCAAAAATAAAAAATGAAATATAAATGATTTCAAAAAATAAAATACAGGTTTTTTAATGAAATGAAGTAATCATAGTGGGGATAGGAAGACGGGGATTCTTCAGTTACTTAACCAGTAACCATTTCCACAACAGACTAGTCAGTTATTTCAAATTTGAAAAGCCATCATCTCTCATGTGAATACAAGTTTGGTTCAGATCCATTCTAAGCCTGATCTTCAGCTCACTTGTCCTTTTGGGAGGCCTTTCCTGAAAGTATGACTCCTTTCCATGTCCAAATTATTTCAGGCTCTTCTCCACATGCTATGTAGAGTTCCTGCTGACTTCAAAGCCTGCACTCCATGTGTGGTTACACACATGGTGGAAAACTTTTTAAATGTTTGGCCTTTGTTGAAACTTACACTCACCTAAGCTTTTAAGAGGAGAGTGAAAAGGTTGGCTTAAAGCTCAACATTCAGAAAACAAAGATCATGGCATCTGGTCCCATCACTTCATGGGAAATAGATGGGGAAACAGTGGAAACAGTGTCAGACTTTGTTTTTTTGGGCTCCAAAATCACTGCAGATGGTGACTGCAGCCATGAAATTAAAAGACGCTTACTCCTTGGAAGGAAAGTTATGACCAACCTAGACAGCATATTCAAAAGCAGAGACATTACTTTGCCAACAAAGGTTCTTCTAGTCAAGGCTATGGTTTTTCCTACGGTCACGTATGGATGTGAGAGTTGGACTGTGAAGAAGGCTGAGCCCCGAAGAATTGATGCTTTTGAACTGTGGTGTTGGAGAAGATTCTTGAGAGTCCCTTGGACTGCAAGGAGATCCAACCAGTCCATTCTAAAGGAGATTAGTCCTGGGTGTTCTTTGGAAGGACTGATGCTGAAGCTGAAACTCCAATACTTTGGCCACCTCATGCGAAGAGTTGACTCATTGGAAAAGACTGATGCTGGGGGGATTGGGGGCATGAAGAGAAGGGGATGACAGAGGATGAGATGGCTGGATGGCATCACCGACTCGAAGGATATGAGTTTGAGTGAACTCCAGGAGTTGGTGATGGATGGGGGGGCCTGGCGTGCTGCAGTTCATGGGGTCGCAAAGAGTCAGACACGACTGAGTGACTAGACTGAACTGAACTGAAGCTTTTAAGACCTAAAAGCAAGTTTTCAAACAGGACCCTAAGAATACCCTCTGTGAGTACTTTGACAGAAAATGATACCTACTTTTCAGGACCTATGCATCAACTTAGCTAACTGACCATGTATGCAACCCTGCAAAAAGTTATTGAAAACCTACCATATGAAAGTTATAGCACGTCATGCATAGGGAGCTAAGGATGCAGGTAATGTGATGCACAGAAGCTTATAACATAATGAAACATATAAAATAATAATATTTAGAATATCCATAAGATAAGGCCTATATAACATTTATAAGTGAGAGATACAGAGTACAAGTTAGTGTTACCAGTGCAAAGTGGGGTGAGCAGCAGGCAACAGAGGTGGGGAAGTGAGAGGCACAAACTACTGGGTATAAGATAGGGATAGTTGGTATAAGATAGGTAGACTCAAGGATATATTGTACAACACAGAGAATATTGCCAATATTTTGTAGTAACTGTAAATGGAAAGTAACCCTTGAAGCTGTATAAAAAGCTTGAAAAATAAAAAAGAGAGGACTTTTAAAAACATGAAAGAAAGTAAATTTAAGCTAGGAAATTAGAAAGGCTTCACAGAGGAAACAACATGTAAACTTCAACTTACTGATGCCTCTGAAAACAGTTGTGATGTCTTCGAGGGAAAGAGCAATCATTCTTATCTCTGAATCCACAATAGCTACCACAATCCATTGTTTATGACGAAGACTCAGGAAAATTTTCATGAGTTGAATTAAAATGGGAGGGACAGGAAGAGCAAAAGCATTCTAGATGGAGGAAACAGTATGGGTAATGATGCAAGGGAATGAAACATGTAAAAGGAACATTCCAGAGAGTGGTACCTACAGTGTGTGAGTGAGAGGAATGGAAGACTCTGCTGGAAAGTAGTTGGTGGCCAGATCATCAAAGCTTTAAATGTCATGCCAAGGAGTTAGGATATTATTATGTTGGGAAAAGAAGCTAATGATGATGAGAGTTGTGCTTTAAAAGAACCCTGGCAAGAGTATTTAAGACAATTTAGACAGGGGTTGACACTGGAAGAACTGAGGCTATTAAACAAGCTATTGTAATGGAGCAGGCAAGAGGAAAATAAGTTCAGAACTGAACCACAAAAGTGGAAAAACACCAAGAGAATGCAAAGGCACCACTGAAATAGAAGCCTCACATTTAGCTGGTGTGGGGAGTGGAGAGTTGAAGAAAATATGGAAGTTTTAAGGTTTGTTGATTAAGAGAACAGAAAGGCACTAACACACATAGGAAATGAGCCATCTGGGGAAGATGATGAATCTCTTACTGAAAGTATGAGCATTTAAGTGGAAATTTCAGCATGCATCTGCAATATGGAAATGAGATCCAGGCTCAAGATTCCAAAGTCACCTGCCAAGCTGAACTCCGATAATGGATGAGATCACAGAGAAAGGAAGCTACTACTGGTTGCTATAAAATATGAGAAAATACTCTTGACTTAGCTAGAAAGTAAAGTGTATGGATATGAATGTTTCTTCCTCCTTTCTGATAATAAAACTAAATGATCATATTTTGCTTTTGCACTCATCTCCTCCTGTAAGAGTACCAAAATTGCAACTAGCTGTTGAACAATCATTGACAGGAGGACATTGGAATGCACCCAAAAAAGACACCCCATGTCCAAAGACAAAGATGGTAGGAGGAGCAAGTTCACGACAAAATCAAACTCAATACCCACTGGTTGGGTGACCAACAACCTGGAGAACAATACCACCAAAGAAGTTTTCCCACTGTTGTGAAGGTTCTGAACCCCATGACAGGATTCCCAGCCTGGGGATCTGACAAAGGGACCGACAAAGGGCAATCCCAGGGAATCTGACCTTGAAGCCAGGCAAGATTTGATTATAAGACTTCCATAGGACTGGGGGAAACAGACTCTAGTTTTAGAGGGCGCAAACAAAATCTTATGCACACCAAGACCCAGAGCAAAGGAGTAGTGACACCACAGGAAACTGAACCAAAACTACCTGCTAGTGTTGGAGTGCCTCCTGTGGAGGCATGGGTCAGGAAAAGCTGACCACAGGGACAGGGGCACTGGCAGCAGCAGGACAGAAAGGTCCCCCTTGGCATAAACCCTCTTGGAGTTCACCATTAACCCTATAAAAGAACCCGTAGAACTAGATCCAGTTTTTCCCATCACCAGTCCCTCCCATCAAGAAGCTTACACAAGCCTCTTAGCCTCATCATCAGAGCGAAGACAGAAGAAGCAAGAAGAAGCACAGTCTCACAGTGGCTAAAATAAAAACCATATTACAGAAAGTTAATCATGATGAAAAAGGAGAAAGTTATGTCCCAGATGAAAGGACAAGATAAAACCCCAGGAAAACAACGAAATGAAACAATGATAGGCAATCTGTCAGAAAAAGAATTCAGAGTAATGACAGTGAAGATGATCTGGGATTTCAGGGAAAACTATGGAGTCAAAGATTGAGAAGATGCAAGAAATATTTACCAAAGACCTACAAGAACTGAAGAAGAAACAAACAAGAGATGAAGAATACACCAGAAGGAATCAACAGCAGAATAACTGAGACAGAAGAACAGATAAATGACCTGGAGGACAGAATGGTGGAAATCATTGCCACAGAACAGAATATAGAAAAAATAATGAAAAGAAATGAAGAGAGCCTAAGAGACCTCTGGGACAGAATGAAATGCACCAACATTCACATTATAGGGGTCCCAGAAGGAGAAGAGAGAAAGGACCTGAGAAAGTATTCTAAGAGACATTAGCTGAAAACTTCCCTAACATGGTCAACCAAGTCCAGAAAGCACAGACAGTATCAACCAGGATAGACCCAAGGAGGAACACACCGAGACACACAGTAATCAAACTGGCAAAAATTAAAGACAGATAAAATATTAAAAGCAACAAGGGAAAAATGACAAATAACATACAAGGGAACTCCCATTAGACTATCAGCTGATTTCTCAACAGAAACTTACAAGCCAGAAGGGAATGGCATGATATATTTAAAGTGATGAAAGGGAAGAGCCTACAACCAAGGATACTCTACCCAGCAAGACTCTCCTTCAGATTTGATGGGGAAATCAGAGCTTTCCAAACAGGCAAAAGTAAAGAGAATTCAGCACCACCAAAGTAGCTTTACAACAAATGTTAAAGGAACTTCTCTAGGCAGGAAACACAAAAGAAGGGAAAGACCTACAGAAAATTAAACCCCAAACAATTAAGCAAACGGTAATAGGATCATACATATTGATAACTACCTTAAATGTAAATGGATTAAATGCACCAACCAAAGGACATAGACTGGCTGGGTGGGTGAAAACGTACATGTATGCACTTCCACTTACTTCCCTCACTCCGCTTAAACAGCCCCCCTCAACTGTATATAATTATTTTATATTGTTACGTTAATCATGTTTCCATTATTGCATGCAATTGTAATTATCGTTTATATTTTGTCTGGCTACTAACTTTAAAAACCGATAAACATCTTTTACAGTTGTGATTATGTAACTATTACTTACTTAATACCTTTGTATCAAGATTGGTCAACAGAAAAATAATAGAACTCTGTAGCACCAAAACTACAATAGAAAAACCTGTAATCACATTTTAAAATCCAGATGCATATCAGAATGACCTTGAAATTTTTTGAGAAATACAAATGCCCAGGTATTGTTTTTTTCTCCAGAGTTCCAGATATGTTTCTAATGAGCAGTCATGTTTAAAAACAACTGAAAAAAATAAAAAATAAAAACAACTGGACTATATGATGATCTTTTACTTTTATCTAGTTTGTTTCACTTTTTCTATTTTATATTCAATGATCCCATTTAATTTAGTTTATGTTTTCCAATTTATCCATCTCCTTTGTTATTTTTTGTTCTTTTTCAAGCCTTTATCAAATCTAGTAGAAAAACTTTTGCATATATATGTATACATAAATAATATGCATAATATATTTTAGTAAACATGAATTTTTCCTAACTGAAAAATTTATGACATTTTGATTCTACTTGTTTGACTTATTATGAATAGAATGCTAGATTTCTAAATAAAAAATAGGTATGCAACAAGCAACAAAGGTTTACTGAGTCGCACAGAAAACTATATATCAACATCTTGTAATAATCTATGATGGAAAATAATTTCAAAAATAATACATTATATATGTATAACTGAATCACCTTGCTGTGCACCTGAAACACTGTAAGTTAACTAAGCTTCAATAAAATATATATATTAAGAAAAAAAAGCTTAATGATGGGACTTAATTGACAGGCAATAATTATATAGACAAAGTTCTGCATGAGTGCATCTTAATGGTGCTGCTTCCTTGAACAATTAATGTTAAGCTTGATGGCATAAAATAGGTATGTTTTTCCTCTGAAGTGAGTTTGCTTGGGGAATGCTAACTTTTCTCTGATGATGCTCTAAAAGATCTGATACACTGTAAGAGGAAAACAAGTAAATTATATCATATTATGATGTGGTATAAAATGGTATAACCAGACAGCATATTAAAAAGCAGAGACAATACTTTGTCAACAAAGGTCTGTCTAGTCAAAGCTATGGCTTTTCCAGTGGTTATGTATGGATGTGAGAGTTGGACTATAAAGAAAGCTGAGCACCAAAGAACTGATGCTTTTGAACTGTGGTGTTGGAGAAGACTCTTGAGAGTCCCTTGGACTACAAGATCCAACCAGTCCATCCTAAAGGAAATCAGTCCTGAATATTCATTGGAAGGACTGATGCTGAAGCTGACACTCCAATACTTTGGCCACCTGATGAGAAGAACTGACTCATTTGAAAAGACCCTGATGCTTGGAAAGATTGAAGGCAGGAGGAGAAGGGGACGAAAGAGGATGAGATGGTTGGTTGGCATCACCGACTCAATGAACATGAGTTTGAGTAAACTCAAGGAGTTGGTGATGGACAGGGAGGCCTGGTGTGCTGCAGTCCATGGGGTCACAAAGAGTCAGACATGACTGAGCAACTGAATCGACTGACAGAAGAGTATAATTCTAAAATCTACTTTTATCCACTTGTGCTAGAGTAATTTTTTAAAACCTGGTATGAATATCAGACTGTTAAATTTCTCATGCTTAGATGAAATTCAGAAGATGGTGTTCTAATCTTAACTTATGCCCTGAACAAATACTGTTGTATTGTATTTCGTACTGCAAAAATGAGTTGCTTCTTTTGGAAAAATCCAAAGTTTTTAAGTTCATATCTTAAAATGCTAATAAACAGTTATTTTATTTAAAAACAAGTATCTTCTATGATGACATGGGACGTATACATCAGGTCTTCCTGCTATATTCTAAAGTACTGTGTCCCAAGGAAAATAACTTGTATGAGCTGATCTACCCTCTTTTAATGAACATAATTTTTACTTGAAAGAATAAATAACATTGGAAGATCTCTAAAACCTAGTGGACTTCCCTGGTGATCCAGTGGTAAAGAATCTGCCTACTGGTGCAGGAGACATGTGTTCAACCCCTGGTTAGGGAAGATGCCACATGATGCAGAGCAACTAAGCCCATGTGCGCAAACTACTGAAGCCCATGGTGCATAGAGCTTGTGCTCCTGTTAAGGAAGTTAAAATTGAAGTCTTGTTCAGGCTACAGAAACCATAATAAGCAGAATAGGCCTCTGACCTGCCTGGACACTGCCCTGACTACCTGCCTGCGATGAGTACAAGCTGCGTGGCCATAGATAAGATAGGGGATGAATCTTGAGACTGTTGAATCCCTGGAGAGGGTCTGGCCAACCAATCCCCAGGCCTAACAACATTCTAAGTTTTACAAGACAAAACAAACTACATTAATGTGAAGCCAGAGCTGCAATTAGCTCAAACATCAGTGATGATATCAGTCTGTGGCCTGGGATTTTAAGGAGGAACCCCAAACTGCAAATTTTGAAGTCTCACCCTTGGAGTAGACCTACTACCTAGGACCCTTTCCCATTTGGGACCCCAGATGTGCTGTGACACAGGACTTCCCAGCACTGTTTAAATCTGGATGTCTGTCAAAACCCAATTTGGTGATGTATCCTTTGCTGTTTCTATTTATCTTTTCTTTTCAGTTCAGTCACTCAGTCAGGTCCAACTCTTTGCAACCCCATGGACTGCAGCACGCCAGGCTTCCCTGTCCATCACCAACTCCCAGAGCTTGCCCAAACTCATACCCATCAAGTTGGTGATGCCATCCAACCATCTAATCCTCTGTTGTCCCCTTCTCCTGCCTTAAATCTTTCCCAGCATCAGGGTCTTTTCCAAGGAGTCAGTTCTTCACATCAGGTGGCCAAAGAATTGGAGTTTCAGCTTCAGCATCAGTCCTTCTTTTAGTGATAGTATATTGAAAAATATATTGAAAAAGTATAATGATAGTCTTTTCTTTTAATGACAGTATACTGAAAGTAAGCTAAATAATTCTCCAATAAATACTGGCATTGCTTATTTGTTAAAAAAAAAAAAAAAGAATGAATATAGGAAGCTATTAATGCCTCAAATCCTCTGTGGGAAAACAGGATATAAATAAATCTAAATTTTAAATGGTTTTATTTGCAGTGATGATAGCTAAGTTCTTATAAGGAATGTTTCTCACCAATTAAGAAAACCTGCTAGATTTTAAGCATCTGTTATAAAAGAGAAATTAAGGAATGATCAATTATAAAACAATTTAGCCTCACAAAGATTCTCACTCTAAAACTCCAAACTACATGCTAAGAAAAACTTTTCAAGCAAAAATTAGAAACCTTTGCAGAGAAAAATCTGAAAATTAAAGCATCTCTAATATGATAATACAAAGTATTAAGAAAACAGTTTATAAATATTCAATTTATATACCATTTTTAAAGGGAAAAGATACTGAATAAACAGGGCACACAATGACTCTTCAATAATAAATGTTGCACCCCATTCCAAATAAGAGTTTCTGTGCATGTATCTTATATAGATAAACTGTGACCTCTTTGTGCTTTTCTTGGTTCTAGCCTAATAGAAAAGTCCCTTTTCCCAGGGGGCCTCCACTTAACACTATTTTCCACAAGTCCTTTCTGTTCTATAGACAACTGAGAGTTTGTCCTCCTCCCAGTAAGCCTCAGCATAAGCTCTGTTAGCTTCTTTTAACCAGTTACCAGGTCCTGTCCTCCTCACTAGCACAACTTGTTAATCCTCTAGCAGCTGGAAACCTTAACGGAAAATCTGCAGGGTAGGTCCAAATATACGTATTTTTCTTCTGCACCAAATGTTTTCCTCCATTCACCCATCCACAGGTCCAAACCAGGAAATCTACAAATCATTCTGAAGAAATATTACCTTTTGGAAAAACAGCTTTCAGTTACAGGTCTTTCAAAATCTGTCTTAAAATGTCATGCCAAGAAAATGTAGGATTTTAACTAAACCGAGTATCCTGTGATCATTACATGGCGACACTCTCTTGGGCTACATGTAATGCTTTACCTAAGCACTATTTTTAACTCTCATTTATTGAGGAGTCTATGTCCTACATATTTAGAACCCACTTCATAGATTTTGCAAATGAAGAAACAAACTTAGAAAGCCACAAAACCTCAAGAGCCCTTGGCTTTTGGTGCACATAACACTGCCTTTCTGGATACTTCTTCTGTGTTCAAAGAGCTCATGACCAGTTCAACAGAGCTCTAAGAATCTCCAGTCTTTCAACATACATTTAGTGAATATCTTCTAGCTGTGAGCTTAGTAAAGGCTTCCTAGAAGAGATGAAAGCTCTCTCTTGAAAAGTAAGGCAGACAAAAGAGAACCCAAAGAGCTTTCCAGGTAGATAGAAACATGTATTAAGCCAGGGAGACATGAAAGGGCTTGATGCATTCTAGGAACTCCAAGTAGTGCAGTAGGACTAAACACCATAGTGAATGAGAGGAGGAGCAAGAAAGGAGAAGAGACAGCGGCAGATGGCCGATCATGAGGGGAACAGTGTATCATGCTAAAAAGCTGAGTAACAGATTTTAACAGTAGAGTAACTTGATAAAACTTGCATTTTAGAGAATCCACTTAACTGTTTTCAACTTATGAAAAGGCCAATTTCACATACATTTTGAATATATTTCTCTACTGAATTCACATTCCCATTCCCTCAGATATTCTTTGCCTACATTTTCTTCTTTCTATTCCTCCCTCTCCTCCTCACTCTATTATGAGCTAATGCTGTTATCTTAACAAACTGGAACTTCCCTATCCTCCCCCTCTCAACTCTATCCACCTCTAATGCCTACACCAGCTTCTTTATGCTTTAGTCCCAATGGATGAGGCGCCCCTCCTCCTCTTTAAGAGCCTTTCCACAACAGAACCTCTGGACTCCATCCCACTGCATTTTCTTAAGACTTTCCTGACCCCCTCTCCTGCCTTTCTTCCCTGTATCATCTATGTCTTTTCCTGGATCATTCCCACTAGCAAACAAAAATGCTCTTTGTTGTTGTTGTTTAGTCTCTAAGTTGTATCTGATTCTTTGTGACCCAATGGACTGCAGCACGCCAGGCTCCTCTGTCCTCCACTATCTCCCAGAGTTTGCTCAAGTTCATGCCCATTGAGTTAGTGATGCTATCTAACCATCTCATTCTCTGCCTCCCCCTTCTTCTATTGCCTTCAATCTTTCCCAACATCAGCATCTTTCTCAATGAATCGGCTCTTCTCATCAGGTGCCTAAGTACTGGAGTTTCAGCTTCACAATCAGTCCTTCCAATGACTACTCAAGGTTGATTTCCTTTAGGATTGACTGGTTTGATCTCCTTGTAGTCCAAGGGACTCTCAAGAGTCTTTTCCAGCACCATAATTTGAAAGCATCAATTCTTCAGCACTCAGCTTTCTTTACGGTCCTTCTCAGTCCCTCTTGAAGCTTCTTCTCAGAAGAGCTATCTACACACATTATCTCCACTTAGTTCCCATTCCCTTCTCAACTCACTCCAAGTAGGCTCCAAGTTGGCTCCAAGTTGAGATTCCTACCACTCCAATAAAACTGCTCTCTACTCTCAGTTCTAAACAGCCTCTTGATTTACCTCCTGCCTCTTTGGTGTCTCCTTCTTGGCTCCCTTTGCAGTGTCTTTCTTCTGCTTTTCTTCTTTTCCCTTTCTTTCCCATAGTCTCTCCTTGAAGTGATTTAATCTAGTCCCGAGGGTTTTCTTTTACTTGAGATACAATTTATATACCATAAAATTCACCCCTTGGGAGTATACAATTCAGTCACTTTTTAAAATGTGGATCTTTTTAAAAATTTTTTATTGAATTTGTTACAATATCTCTTCTGTTTTATGTTTTGGGGTATTGGTGGGGGGGCAGGAATGTGAGGCATCTTAGCTCCCTGACCAGGGATTGAACCCACATCCCTTGCATTGAAAGGCAAAGTCTTAACCAATGGACTGCCAGGCAAGTCCCAGTCACTTTCAATATATTCACAATACTGTACCAACCACCACCACTATAATCCCAGAACATTTTCATCACCCCAAAAAGAAACCCATATCCATTGGCAGTCATTCTCCATTCCATACCCTGCCTTAGCTCCTGACAACCACTAAACCGCTTTCTGTCCCTACGGATTTGCCTATTCCAGACATTTCATATAAAGGGAATATGCTATGTGGTCTTCTGTGTTTGCCCTCTTTCACTTAGCATAATGGTTTCAAAGTTCATCCACATTGTAGAATGTATCAGTACTCTATTCCTTTTCACGGCTGAATAAAGTTTCATTTATGAATATACTACATTTTGTTTATAGATATACCACATTTTGCTTATCTGTTCCTCAACTGATAGATATTGGGGGTATTTTCACCTTTTGGCTGTTTCAAGTAATGCTACTATAAACATTCATGTACAGGTTATTGTGTATACTTAGGTCTTCATCCTTAAGTGACTGCATAAGAGTGGAATTGCTAGATATTATGATAACTATATTCAATTTTAAGAATCTGTCAAACTGTTATCCAAAGTGTCTTCACAATTTTACACTCCCACCAACAATGTATGAGGATTCCAGTTTCTCCATATCCTCAATGAAATTTGTTATTGCTCATCTTTTTTTTTAATAATACCCATTCTAGTATACATGAAGTGACCTCTCATCGTGGTTTTAATTTACATCTCCCTAATGTGATATTGCGGAGAAGGCAATGGCACCCCACTCCAGTACTCTTGCCTGGAAAATCCCATGGACGGAGGACCCTGGTAGGCTGCAATCCATGGGGTCACTAAGAGTCAGACACGACTGAACGACTTCACTTTCACTTTTCACTTTCATGCATTGGAGAAGGAAATGGCAACCCACTCCAGTGTTCTTGCCTGGAGAATCCCAGGGACAGGGGAGCCTGGTGGGCTACTGTCTCTGGGGTCGCACAGAGTCGGACATGACTGAAGCAACTTAGCAGCAGCAATGTGATATTGAGCATCTTTTCAAGTGCTTATTGGTGATTTGTATATATTATAGAAATGTCTATTCAAATCCTTTGCCCATTTTTTTTAAAATTTTAATTGGAGGCTAATCACTTTACAATATTGTGGTGGTTTTGTCATACATTCACATGAATCAGCCATGGGTGTATATGTATTCCCCATCCTGACCCTCTCTCCCACCTCCCTCCCCATCCCATCCCTCAGGGTCATCCCAGTGCACCAGCCCTGAGCACCCTGCCTCACGCATCAAACCTGGACTGGCAATCTATTTCACATATGATAATATCCATGTTTCCATGCTTTGCTCTCAAATCATCCCACCTTCACCTTCTCCCACAGAGTCCAACAGTCTGTTCTTTACATCTGTGTGTCTTTTGCTGTCTCGCATATAGGGTTATGATTACCATCTTTATAAATTCCATAAATACACGTTAATATACTATATTGGTATTTTTCTTTCTGACTTACTTTGCTCAGTATAATAGGCTTCAGTTTCATCCACCTCATTAGAACTGATTCAAATGCATTCTTTTTAATAGCTGAGTAATATTACATTGTGTATATGTACCACAGCTTTCTTATCCATTCGTCTGTCAATGGACATCTAGATTGCTTCCATGTCCTGACTATTGTAAACAGTCTTTGTCCAATTTTAAATTGGATTATTTGTCTTATTTTTAGGTTATTAGTCCTTAACTGGATATATACCTTGCAAAAAAAAAGTTTCCCATTCTCTGATTTATCTTTTCATGCTCTTAATAGTGTCCTTCAAAGCACAAAAGTTTTTAATTTTGACGAAGCACAAGTTATATTTTTTAAATTTTTTGTTCATTTATATTTTAATTGTCATAGCTAAAAACCACTGCCAAATCTAAAATCATTAAGATTTACACTTGTGTTTTCCTCTTATAGTTTAAACTTTTACACTTAGGTCTTCTATACATTTTTAGTTTTTGTATATGATTTGAGGTAGGGGTCCAAATTATTCTCAATTAAAAATAAATTTTAAAAAAAGAAAAGTTTTCACCCAGATAATGATACCATTTAATTTTAATTTTGTATCAATCATATCATGGCTATATGGAAGTTAGATTGAAGAGTTATGGATGGGGAAAGCATTAAGTCAATCCCTATAGTCCAGGAGATAAAAGATGCTAACTTGAACTCAGTCAATGATTGTAAGAATTAAGCATCACCAGTTGTAAGAATGAAGCACAGGTGATGAATTTTAGAGATACTTAAAAAGTAAAGCTGTTTGGAGATCAGGGACCTTGGCAAGGGCAGTTTCAGTGTACTGATGAGACATGAAAATACATTTCATTCCTTATCCACAGCTGCAGAAATAATAGAAATTGCAGCAGTGATAAGCAGCCAGACTTTGGGACTACTAACAGGAGCACCAAAGGAGCTTTTGGAAAAACACAGATTACTCTGGTTTAACACCAGACCCAATGAGTCAGTCTCTGTGAGTGGAACCCAGGAAGCCACATTTTGACAAATTCCTCAAGTAAATCATACACGTATATTTACACATGTACTTGCTTTTGGAATGCTGAGATGGACTAGCCTTTCAAATATAATCATCCCTTGTAATTCAAATATATTTGTTCCTGGGCTCAGCAAGAGTTCAGATAGCAAGGGCTGGAAAGATAGGGAACTTCCCGGGTGGTCCAGCAGTTAAGACTCCACACTTCTACTGCAAGGGGTGCTGGTTCAGTGCCTGGTCGCAGAACTAAGATCCCACATGCCAACAAGGCACTGCCAAAAAGTTTAAAAAATGAAAATATAGGGAAGGAAAGAGCTAAGCCAACATAGCTAAAGAGGGGAGACGACAAAATAGGAGAATCATAAGTAGACTTCTATCATTAAGAAAATGGAAGGGAATTATATCCATTATCATATAATAACTTAGAATATAATCTGAAAAAAATGAATCTCTATACTGTACCTTGTGGCTCAGCTGGTAAAGAATCTGCCTGCAATGCAATAGACCTGGGTTCAATCCCTGGATTGGGAAGATCCCCTGGAAAAGGGAACAGCTACCCACTCCAGTATTCTGGCCTGGAGAATTCCACGGACTCTATAGTCCATGGGGTCTCAAAGAGTCGGACATGACTGAGCAACTTTCACTTCACTTCACTATACTGTACACCTGAATCTAATTCAACACTGTAAATCAACTATACTTCATTTTTTTTTTAATTTTAAATAAGAAAAATAGTAAAGTTTGGGTGAGAGAAGGGACAGTTCAAAAACTAAGGCACAAGGGCTACCAACAGTTTTCCAGCCTTAGCTGGAAGCTCTTAAGCATTCATTCATCAAACATAATGTTATTTCATAAGCGTCAAATAGAAATATCTTTCTAAAAGCCATGATCTTTATGTCCAGTACCAACCCATCTTAAGTTGGGCCAACAATTTAATTCATGAAAATTCAATAAAAATTAAGTGTATAAAACAGAATTGCATAAGTTACTATGCGGAATACCAATAGAAGTTTGCAGTCTGCCTCAGGGACCAAAAACTACAACTCAGTCATAAACCTTGAGGTGCTAAGCAGCATGGAACAACTTAGAGAACCATCCAGAGGTCAGAGAAGGCTGCAGTCTGTGACTTCTGGCCCCATCTCAACTTATCAAAGTCTTATTCTCTCATGTTCATTTCAAACCCTGCTTATTCACTCAGTTGTGTCCGGACTTTTTGTGACCCCATGGACGATAGCCTGCCAGCCTCCATTGCCCATGGAATTTTTCAGGCAAGCATACTGAAGTGAGGTGCCATTTTCTTCTCCAGGGAATCTTCCTGACCCAGGTACTGAACCCGTATCTCCTGTATTGGCAGGTGGACTCTTTACCACTGTGCCACCTAAGAAGCCCCTTTTCAAACCCTACTTCTCTCAAGAAATCTTTCCTGGACTCTCCAAAGACATGTGATATTTTCCTTTCCACTCTGCACCTCTAAAGGTGTCCAAATTCTGTCTAAACTTTCACCTCCAGTAATAATCATAAACAAATAACTATGTGATAGCAAGAACCTTCAACATCAAGAACCTTCAAAGACGCTCAACCTGCTTCCCATTTACACCATGCCAAGAAGCCAGTCAGTCTTTATCCCCAGTCTCTATCCTTCTGGTGATGGAATACTTACTGCTCCTCAGGTGACTCATTCGATTTCTTAGCTGTTCTGCTGAGCAGTCTTCCTTACATTAAGTTTAAATCTGTCTGCCTTTAACTTTCAACCATTTATTCAAATTCTGTCTTCTGGGGACACAGAGTCAATTTAATTCCTTTCCAACTAATGACTCCTCAAATATTTGAAGACATCATCCTGATCCAGCCAACTACTTTCTAATAAATGCCTTGCATAAAAATTGTTAGCCTCAGTTCAGTCACTCAGTCCTTTCCAACTGCTCCCAACCCCATGCCCTGCAGCACGCCAGGCTTCCCTGTACATCAGCAACTCCCGGAGCTTGCTCAAACTCATGTCCATCGAGTCAGTGAGGTCATCCAACCATCTCATCCTCTGTCGTCCCCTTCTCCTCCCACCTTCAATCTTTCCCAGCATCAAGGTCTTTTCCAACGAGTCAGTTCATCACATCAAGTAGCCAAAGTACTGGAGTTTCAGCTTCAGCATCAGTCTTTCCAATGAATATCCAGGACTGATTTCCTTTAGGATGGACTGCTTGGATTTCCTTGCAGTCTAAGGGACTCTCAAGAGTCTTCGCCAACACCACAGTTCAAAAGCATCAATTCTTCGGCGCTCAGCTTTCTTCACAGTCCAACTCTCACATCCATACATGACTACTGGAAAAACCATAGCTTTGGCTAGATGGACCTTTGTTGGTAAAGTAATGTCTCTGCTTTTTAATATGCTATCTAGGTTGGTCATAGTTTTTCTTCCAAGGAACATCTTTTAATTTCATGGCTACAGTGATTCTGGAGCCCAAAAAAATAAAGTCTGTCACTGTTTCCATTATTTCCCCATCTATTTGCCATGAAGTGATGGGACCAGATGCCATGATCTTTGTTTTTTGAATGTTAACTTTTAAGCCAACTTTTTCATTCTCCTCTTTCACTTTCATTAAGAGGTTCTTTAGTTCTTCTTCACTTTCTGCCATAAGGGTGGTGTCATCTCCATATCTGAGGTTATTGATATTTCTCCCGGCAATCTTGATTCCAGCTTGTGTTTCCTCCAGCCCAGCATTTCATATGATGTACTCTGCATATAAGTTAAATAAGCAGGGTGACAATATACAGCCTTGATGTACTCCTTTCCCTATTTGGAACCAGTCTGTTGTTCCATGTCTGGTCCTAATGGTTGCTTCTTGACCTGCATACAGATTTCTCAGGAGGCAGGTAAGGTGGTCTGGCATTCCCATCTCTTTAAAGATTTTCCACAGTTTGTTGTGATCTACATAGTCAAAGGCTTTGGCATAATCACTAAAGCAGAAGTAGATGTTTTTCTGGAACTTTCTTGCTTGTTTTGATGATTCAACAGATGTTGTCAATTTGATCTCTGGTTCCTCTGCCTTTTCTAAATCCAGCTTGAACACGTGGAAGTTTACGATTCACACACTGTTGAAGCCTAGCTTGGAGAATTTTGAGCATTATTTTGCTAGTGTGTGAGATAAGTGCAATTGTGAGGTAGTTTGAACATTCTTTGGCATTGCCCTTCTTTGAGATTGGAATGAAAACTGACTTTTTCCAGTCCTGTGGCCACTGCTGAGTTTTTCAAATTTGCTGGCATACTGAATGCAGCACTTTCACAGCATCATCTTTTATTATTTGAAATAGCTCAACTGGAATTGCATCACCTCTTCTAGCTTTGTTCATAGTGATGCTTCTTAAAGCCTACCTGACTTCATCTTCCACGATGTCTGGCTGTAGTAAGTGATCATACCATTGTGATTATCTGGGTCATGAAGATCTTTTTTGTATAGTTCTTCTGTGTATTCTTGCCACCTCTTCTTAATATCTTCTGCTTCTGTTAGGTCCATATCATTTCTCTCCTTTATTGTGTTCATCTTTGCATGAAATGTTCCCTTGGTATCTCTAATTTTCTTGAAGAGATCTCTAGTCTTTCTTATTCTATTGTTTTCCTCTATTTCTTTGCATTGATTGCTGAGGAAGGCTTTCTTATCTCTCCTTGCTATTCTTTGGAACTCTGCATTCAAATGGGTATATCTTTCCTTTTTTCCTTTCACTTCCTTTTTCATGTCTTTCACTTCTTTTCTCAGCTATTTATAAGGCCTCCTCAGACAACCATTTTGCCTTTTTGCATTTCTTTTTCTTGGGGATGGTTTTGATCACTGCCTCCTGTACAATGTCACAAACCTCTGTCCATAATTTTTCTGGCACTCTTTCAGATCTAATATCTTGAATCTATTTGTTACTTCCACTGTATAATCATAAGGGATTTGATTTAGGTCATACCTGAATGGTCTAATGGTTTTCCCTACTTTCTTCAATTTAAGTCTGAATTTGGCAATAAGGAGTTCATGATCTGAGCCACAGTCAGCTCCCAGTTTTGTTTTTGCTGACTGTATAGGGCTTCTCCATCTTTGGCTGCAAGCAATATAATCAGTCTGATTTCTGTACTGACCATCTGGTGATGTCCATGTGTAGAGTATTCTCTTGTGTTGTTGGAAGATGGTATTTGCTATGACCAGTGCGTTCTCTTGGCAAAAATGTGTTAGCCTTTGCCCTGCTTCATTTTGTACTCCAAAGCCAAATTTGCCTGTTACTCCAGGTATCTCTTGACTTTCTGCTTTTGCATTCCAGTCCCCTATGATGAAAAGGACACCTTTCTTGGGCGTTTTTTTTTTTTCCTAGAAGGTTTTGTAGGTGTTCATAGAACCATTCAATTTCAGCTTCTTCAGCATTACTGGTTGGGGGATAGACTTGGATTACTGTGATATTGAATGGTTTGTCTTGGAAATGAACAGAGATCATTCTGTCATTTTTGAGATTGCACCAAGTACTGCATTTTGGACTATGTTGACTATGTGGGCTACTCCATTTATACTAAGGGATTCTTGCCCACAGTAGTAGATATAATGGTCATCTGAATTAAATTCATCCATTCCAGTCCATTTTAGTTCACTGATTCCTAAAATGTCAATGTTCACCCTTGCCATCTCCTGTTTGACCACTTCTACTAATTTACCTTGATTCAAGGACCTAACATTCCAGGTTCCTATGCAATATTGCTTTTTACAGCATTGGACTCTACTTCCATTGTCAGTCACATCCATAACTGGGCATTGTTTTTGTTTTGGCTCTGTCGCTTCACTCTTTCTGGAGTTATTTCTCCACTCTTCTCCAGTAGCATATTGGGCACCTACTGACCTGGGGAGTTCATATTTCAGTGTCATAATTTTTTGCCTTTTCCTACTCTTCATGGGGTTCTCAAGGCAAGAATACTGAAGTGGTTTGCCAAATTTGTTAGCCTCATTACCCTGATAACAATAGCCTGTGCATATCAACCCTTGTACCCTTTGGGGTCACCAAGTTCTTTGAAGGAGCTGTTATATACAAAGAACCTCACATTTTCTTGCATGTAGGGGACTGTAAATGACACAGTGAGTGAATAATCCATCTGCTAAAAGAATTTTCAAACATGTTCTTTTTCAACTGGTTTAATCACTTACCTACAACCAGACAAGTTTCTTAAACTCTCTCTGCCCTCAAAAATCAGAACGACATCATGTAAAGAAAATATAACCCAGAAATAATCTGTCAGATATGCAGATTAAACACCTTAATAAATAAGAAACCTTGGTGAGAGACAATTTTTACTATATGCACTATTGGAATGTCAGAGGTGTAATCACATAGGCATATTCCTTTTTCAATTAATTTTAAAAAATAAAAATAATAAAATTATCTTCATTTTAACTCACCTAGTAAAATAGTATACTGTGAATTTTGTCTTCTGTTATACAAAGATATGTCCTACCATGGAAATACAGAACAATTAAATAAACGACTAGAAGTAACATTAGATTTAATCTAGTCCAGAGGCATTCAACCATTTTGAGGACAACCACAGTAAGAAATACATTTTATACTGCAGCATGGTACACATAAACAAATATGCAACTAACACAAAAGTTTCACAATACAGAACTTATCATTACCTGGAAAGAACTCTGATACTCTTGTTTGAAAAAAATGCATCCAGTCCAACATCCACTCCAACCTCAATAAACGTATTGATGAAGAACATATGCTTCAGCTTGGATAAACATATACAATCACACAGCTAAGTCATTCATTTAGCTCCTACTACATGCCAGCATTGTTTATAGAAGGTGACAAATGAAGTGCAAGCACTCCTGACATCATGGAAGCTGCAAATGGCTGGACAGACAAAGGCAACCAACTGTACAGTAAGATCCCCATGCAGTGAAGTATGAACAAGGACCACTAAAAAGGAGCCTCTAAATCAGACAGGGAGAGTGGAGGAAGACCAGTGGGATGACAGTAAAGACCAGACTAATCCTAGCTCTCCTTGATTTCCATCATGTTGCCTCAGTTCATCCAAGGTATTTCTTTTAACAAACATCCAGGGAACATCTACTGTGGGTATAAATTAAATCCACCTCAAACTAAATAACTCACAAATACTCATAACTCCCTCCTTTTTAGATTCTATTTGTGTTTTTTCTTCAAATCTTTTCTCCTTCTTAAAATATATGAAAATAATGGGCTTCTGTTTTATTAACTAGAAAACAGACACACATACACACAAAGCTCTAAGCCTCCTCTGGATAATCCAAAACTATTCTTACACAAAGCTTGAGGCATACCTAGAAACATAAAGAAAATGTAATTCCAAATGGAACCAGTTAACTAGCTCAGAGATAAAACTGGAGGTTAACAAGTTGTGAAAATGTCAATTAACTCAAGATATGAATCTTTCCACTGAAAATAAAGTCATGGGTATTACTTCAACACCTACTTCAAGAAGTTTGATACTTCTGTAAGGTCTAATAGCACCTGACACTATTTTTCTATCTTACCTCCTGATTCCTTGGCTATAGGTCATTTCTCTTCCTTGACCTTCACTAATATTCTTGCTAAGTTGTCCTCCTTCATCAGTCAGACTCAGTTGTTTTTCCCACTTCTACCTTCATCTTTGCCTACAACTTCATCTAACATTTCCAAAAGATAAAGATATGCTAAGAATGGTTTATCAATATCACAGAATTAAATACTTTGCTTAAAATTCATTCTCTAGGAGAGTATCTGAAAATAATTTCAGCAAAATTCCTTTTAATTGTATTATCTCTATGTGATTAATTCTATGTTCATTATCTCTGGTATTTGCCATTCAAACCCTAGCATGTTACTTAACTTTTTCCAGTTCAACCATCCATATTTCTAAATTGAAGTTAATAAAACATGCTTTTACCATACTCTCAGGGATACCATAAGGATTAATAAAAATAAATGATAAGTACTTTGGAACTCTTGGGAAGGAAGAGTATACAAACTGGACTTGTATATATCTGTTTAAATATACACTGGAGTGATGCTAAATGTGGGTAATACTTTCTTTTAAAAAGATCCAAATATACTTTAAGATCCAGAACTAAACTTTGTAATTTTTAAATCTTTAAGTTAGATCTAAAAGTAAGCATTTTGATGCAGCTGTGATCTTCCAACATGCACAAAAAATTTGTAAATAGACATTACTATCTATTGTCTTTCGTAAATTTGCTTTGGTTTCAGAAAATGTCCAGTTTAGATAAAAGACTTAAACTAATAGCAATCATTTATTGAATGCACTATTACAGGCCATGCACATTAAACACTACTATCTTTTCTCCTAGATTTACTTGTTTTAAAAAGTTAGAAATTGTCCATTTCTAGATAAAAGACTAAAACTAATAACCATTAAACAAATGGATTCTAGTACCAATTCCAACATGCAGAGGTGGTTTCTCACGCCAACAATAAGCAGTGCTCTGGACAACAGCTAGGTATCCTACAATTCAACTCAGTTCTGACACGATCTACCTGGAGAAAGCCTCACACTTCACAGGTTGACAGCTCAGTTCCACAAGACCACCCTCTCCTGCAACTTCAGGCACCAATCTAAAGCCCAGGTTGTTAGAAATGTTTCTAACCAACTAGCTTCAGATTTGGAGAAGGCAATGGCAACCCACTCCAGTACTATTGCCTGGAAAATCCCATGGGCAGAGGAGCCTGGTAGGCTGCAGTCCATGGGGTCACGAAGAGTCAGACACGCCTGAATGATTTCACTTCCACGCATTGGAGAAGGAAATGGCAACCCACTCCAGTGTTCTTGCCTGGAGAATCCCAGGGACAGGGGAACCTGGTGGGCTTCCGTCTATGGGGTCACGCAGAGTCGGACAGGACTGAAGCGACTTAGCAGCAGCTACAGATTAGATGTTCCCACGACCTCCTCCTTGGTCCAAACAACTTGTTAGAGCAGTTCAGAAAACTCAGAGAAGCATTTTATTTATTTTACTACTGTTTCATTATAAATAGGTATGTATCAGGAAGCCATATGGAAGAGACATATAGCACAAGGTATGGGGAAAGGGCGAGGAACTTCCATTCCTTCTCCAGGTACACCACTCTCCCCAAATCTCCATGTGTTTGCCAGCCCAAAAGCTCTCTGAATTTTGCCCTTTTTGTTTTTTTATGGAAGCTTCATTACATAGTTGTGATAGATTAAATCATCAGCCACTGGCAGACTTCCCTAGTGGTCCAGTGATTAAGAATCCACCTTGCAATGCAGGGGACTCAGGTATGATCCCTGGTCCTGGAAGATACCACATGCCATGGAGCAACTAAGCCCAAAAGCAGTAACTATTGAAGCCCGCATGCCCTAGAAGCCATACGCCACAGCAAGAAGCCCATGCACCACAACTAGAGAGAAGTCTCCACTCACGACAACTAGAGAAATCCAGCATGCAGCAATAAAGACCCAGCACAGCCATAAATAAATAAATTTTTTTAAAAAGTCACTGGCCATTGGTAACTGATTTGACTTCAAGCCCCTCTCCTCTCCCTAGAGATTGCAGGGGTATTGGGGGAGGAACGGGCACGGGGACGAGACTGAGACTTCCAACCCTCTAATCACAAGGTTGGTTCCCCGGGCAAAGGGCCCTCATGCTTGGGTGCTTTCCAAAAGTCACCTCATTAACCTAACAGAAGACACCTTTTTTTCAAAACTTAGGAAATTCCAAGGGTTTGAGGAACTATAAGTGAGAAACTATGAACACAGACCAAATATATTTGAGAATTATATTTTGGTCATGTGAATGATGAAATACATGTTTTTCTAATAAATCACAGTATCATAGAAATCACTTATTAAATGCTTATTATGGGTCACACACTTTACACCATCTTACTTGGAACCCAAAAGCACATAAAACAATGAAATCTGTATTACTGTCTCTATATTGCAAATGAGGAAGTTAAATCTCAGTGAAGTTCAGTGCCTTGCTGAGACGCCATGTTTGTATCCATTATGGAGTCAGAGGTGGGACTAATGTGCCTAGCAGCAAAGCCTGCCCTCAATCACCAGAATATGACGACTTCTTTCCAAATTCTGGCTTTTTCAGGGTCTAAGAAAACAAATACATTAAGTGAGATTAAAGCACCCATCCAATTATTTAAATGGATTAATCTTTTCAATTTTAAGCCACAAAAACAACAGACAATAAAGTCCTGCAGAAGCCCTACTCACTTCTAATAGGTATGAATGTGTTATTCCCAGAGATAGCACGACCTTTAAGCTGTGGGAAATGAAAATAAGACACCATCACAAAGAAGCATTGAGACACACACTTTAAAGTCCTGGAAACAGAGAATCTTCAGCAGGGATGTTTACAGGAAAGACAAAATCTAAAGCAATACTGTATCATTCATATAATTCATGGATTAAATAATTCATTCTTTCTCTCAAAAATCTCACCCACTTCTTACATAGTAACCTTTTCATTATATTACTTAACTTACACACAACGTTTCAGCAGCTTTCCCCAGTTTAAGCAAGGCCAATCAGTGACCAACCCAGGCACAACTTTCTAGATATGCACAACTGGTAGGAAAATATTAATAAAGTGTGAAAACATCCACTATTTCATACAGTCTTTTCCCGGGCCCATCTGTTTCCCAAAAGTTGCAATTTACTCTAGTGTATGAGTTGTGTTTGGTTGCTCAGTAGTGTCCAGCTCTTCGAACTATAGCCCACCAGGCTCCTCTGTCCAGGAAATTCTCCAAGCAAGAATACTGGAGTGGGTTGCCATTTACTCCTCCAGGGGATCTTCCCGACCCAGGGATCGAACTTGGGTCTCCAGTGTCTCCTGCATGGGCAGGCAGGTTCTTTGCCACTAGGAACAGTGTATTAGCCTGAGAAACATCCTGTTCCCTGTCTCTTTACCCTATTATGTATGAAGGAAAAAAAAATTCATTGCTGGTCTACCATCAAGAGAAGTAATGGAGAGGAGTAACAAGGAGAAGGAAAGATTGGTCCAATGGAAAGAAATGGGGAAAGAAGGTAGTGAGGATGAGAGGGAGGTACTTTAAAATGATAAGAGGAGAAAGAGAAGATGATGAACTGCCACAGGGCTCCCAGTTCTAAACACCAAGTTCCAAACTCAACTCTGATTCTATTTCTGACCTTGGGCAAATCTCTTGTTTCTCTGTATCCTAATGTAGCTCCAAGAAGTGAGCAAAAGTAAAGCCAGAAGAAAGTTTCTTATAGAACCTATTGAAATGCCTATCTCCACTACTGATTTTAAAAAAGCTAAGCCAGCTCTGACCAAAAAAAAAAAAAAAAAAACCACCAATTTAGTATTAATAAACTTTCTAATTTTCTAGAATGGTGTTTAACTCAATAATACAAATCACTTAGTATCAACCTTCCCTCTGCCTGTATCTTCCTTTATAAATACATTCTATTCTCAAGTTTGCTTCTAGAACATTTTCCGTAACATTTTGTCTTCTACTTACTCCACTCCTTTAACTAAATGCCTTATTCTTAAAAAATAGAATTCCACCTCCCTTAAGTATTAGTGCCTTCAAGCTCCTTAGTTGATCTGATCCATCCCACCCTCAATGTATCCAGTTATATTTTTAATCTCCCCAACCTCTATTCTTTCCTGCTACTCTTCTCACAGGCCCTATGCAACATACAGTGTCTCTTTGTGATAAACTGACAATCTAAATTCAATGCCTTGTTGTCAAGTCAAACACTGAGACACAGATTACCACCTCCCTGCTTTAACATCGATACTTCAGTGCATGCAGCCTTGAGCTAAAATGATACCGGCTGCCAAATGACACTGATATCTCCAATACTGTCTATTTTCCTCTATATCGCAGCTCAATTTCAGAACTGTAGTTTTTCAGAGGTTTTTCTTTTCTGTAGGAATAAATTGACACAGTATAAATTATTTTGTCCCATTTAGTTTTCATTATACCCAACTGTCTTCATTTTTAACAAAATCTTTGAAAGTCGTGGTCTCGTACCTTATGCTGTCAATTCTCTTTTTATATCAGCTTCTGTACATTAATACTTCCTTCTACATTCTTACCCAGGATACCTAGAACTCAATAATACCCACTCATTGACTTTATTTGCCCACATTTCTCAAGAGTTATCAACCAGAATCACACCCAAGACTAAATCCCTGCTTGGCCACTTGCTAGTCATGTGACCTTGCACAAATTACTTGTCTCTCTAACCCTGAATCACCTTCCTTATTAACATGGGGATGTGAAAACAAGGTACAGAAGGCATGAAATGTGTCTAACAGCATCCATGCCTGCCAACAAGTAAGGCGAAACAAATCCTGGCCTCCTCCTTCCTTCCACTTTACAATGTTCATTTTTACTATAACACATCCTTTAGAATTTTTAAATTAATGCTGAGTGTGAGAAAAAAGCAAAGCAGATGTAGACAAACCTTTGGCCATCTAGAAAATAAATGGATTGTTCTATACAGTATACTAGCACTGAGTTCTCTTGATGTGGCTCTGGTGGAAGAGGAAAAGAAAAACTCTTCTATTTCTTTTGGCTGCTTGCAGTCCTTTCTTAAAATTAATTGTAATTTAAGCAAAACATCATAATTTAACTCTACTTATTAGGCCCAGCACAAAGTACTGACTACCTAAGACAAACAATTTACTAAATGTATGTCCCTTTGGTAAAGGACCCAAGAACCTACTCTCTAGAATAGCGAACTATTAAGTTCCCATTCCTTCAAAGTTTTGGGTAACAACATCTCCCCAACTTCATTCTTAAAGAAGTTAATCCAGTGCATTTTTTTAATATCTGTTAATCATAAGTAAATTTCAAAACAGAGATATCCTATCCAGTCCAATTCACCTAGGCATATTGCTTCTCAGGAATTATTAATAATTGATTGTTACAATTAAATCCTACAAACTGAATTTGTGATAACCTAAAAGAATATTGTACAATGTGAATACAGTAAAAATATCTTTGTTATTTTTATTTATAATTATAATTTGTATTTATAATTTATATTTTAATTTAAAAAATTTAAAAATATAATGTATATTTATAAATATATATTTAATTTTATAAAAATTAACTGTTGGATAAAACAGAGTTCATGTTTCTGACACTTTAAATAGGCTCTTGGGAACCATGAAGTATGATTTTCAACAATTATCACATTTTAATTGTTAGCACTCATTTATCTAATAACTTTAATACTTGGAAGCCATTTGTTGAAAAATATTCACTAATCAGATGCTTTGATATTTTTTTAAATAAAACTATTTCTGAATTAATAAGTTCACTAAAATGCATGCTCTGTGCCTAATCTTATTTGCAATTAGAGAACTATTACTGCTTCAATTTTTAAAAACTCTCTTGAAATCAGTCAAAGGATTTAAGACTAAATTAGTATCTAAGACATATAAGTGGCTTTGAATTTTTAAAAAATTATCTGGTCATGTCTATTCAACAAGAGCATCAAATGGTTCACTTTTAAGGTTCTCTAGCAAAACAACTCTAATTTGATAAATCAACATACCCATGTTTAGAAACTTTACAACCAAATAAATATACCTTATATGAGATTTTCACATTGACATGAACTCCCCTCAACATACTCACTTTATCTTTTATTTGACCCCCACTCATCAAAAAACCTACTTGTGCACAATGGAAAGTCTATTTTACCATTAAAGCTAGAATAAAATAATGTGAATCCTCTGCCTACATAATTAGCATTGAAGAACTAATGTTTCTAACAAGTATATCATTAAAAAGCATTTACACATTAGCAACTAGTACAGTTTCACTTAACACCACTATAAACAAGTTATATTCCCTCTCAACACATACTTAAATAAATAATCCAATTACATCTTAGAGCTCCCTTCAAGAATGTCTAATATAGTAAAGAAAAATACTTATCTCTTAACTCATGTTGCTTCTACTTAAGGGGTTGCCTCAAACTCTCTGTGAAATGAGGCAAGACAGACTGATGTAAATAAATTATGAATGAAATTATTAATATAGCAGTTTCTTATTATTTTAGGTGGTGATTTGAAGTGTGATCAAAGAAAGACATCAAAAGTATTTATCAGAGAAAATGGTAAATCTCAATAGGGAAGAGTTCAATACAGCCCAGAGGTTTTAGAACACAAGTATAAAGCCCAGATACGTCAAGCTGAATCCCAGCTCCATTGATTTTATGTTAAATTAAATTCAACTTCAGCAGCAACCTAAATGCCCACCCACAGATGAAGAAGGTGTGGTACATATACATAATGGTACATTACTCAGCCATAAAAAGGGATGACATTGGGTCATTCACAGTGATATGGATGAACCTTGTCTGTCATATAGAGTGAATAAGTCAGAATGAGAAAAACCAGTTATCATGTATTTACACATATATGTAGAATCTAGAAAAATTGTACTGATGAAGCTATTGGCAGGGCAGGATTAGAGACTGCAGAGGTACAAAACGGAGCTGTGGATACAGCAGGGGAAGGAAAGGGTGGCATGAATTGAGAGAGTAGCATTGACATATATACATACCGTGTGTAAAATAGCTAGCTAGTGGGAAGCTGATGCATACAGCAGAGCGAGCTCAGCTCTGGTCTGTGATGACCTACAGAGATAGGATGGGGCAAGGGGAGGCTGGAGGGAGGCAATATATGTATACAGATAGTTGATTCACGTTGTTGTATAGCAGAAACCAACACAATATTGTAAAGCAATTATGCTGTTGTTTAGTGGCTAAGTCTTGTCCAACTCTTTGCAACCCCATTGACTGTAGCCCACCAGGCTCCTCTGTCCTTGAAATTTTCGAGGCAAGAATAATAGAGTGAGTTGCCATTTCCTTCTCCAAAAGCGATTATACTCCAAATTTAAAAAAAAAAAAAAAATCACCTTCTCAAGTTACTCAAAGTCTTTAAATCTCAATTTCCTCTTCTGTGAAATGGAACTCTTAAGAGTATCCTTCTCTTTGGGAGGTTGAGAGGATTCAATGAGATTATCTATGTAAAAGCACCTAAAACAGCACCTGATGCATTATGAATACTCTATAAACATTGACCATTATCATCATCTCACTGCACTGTTAAAAAAAAAGGGGGGGGGGGCATGTAACAGTAGTTGAATAAATTCTTCTACACACAAACAAGACCAATGGACAGACCCCATGCCATCTAGTGAACCCCTATATTCAGACCACCGAGTCTCAGCTTCTATTCATTAGACCTTAAGCTGCCTCTCACTGAGAGCCTATATCTCATCTGAACACCCAAAAGAACAATTTGGTTTCTCACACTATATTACATTATATTAATATGTAAATTCATCACTTTAACAAGAAAATCACAAACAAATAGTTCATTCAAGACTCATTTTATTCATAACAGTCTCAAAACTTGTCCCCAAAATTGGATTTTAGTTATAGTTAAATGAAGTAAACAAATTCACATCCAAATTCATTCAGTGGTGTCAAAAAAAATCAATATAAACAGAGAAAGAGACAGTCCACTAAACATGGATTGCTAAATGTTAAGAAGAAAATTCATCATTATTTAAGAGGATAAGCTTAAATGGTGAACAAATGCTACTAATTTACCCAAGTAATGAGCCCTTGTTTTATGACTGCATTCAATAACTGCATAGAGGTCAGAGCCTTAAAATGAAAACAGCTATATGTAAAAGAGGAAAGTTTCATTCTTAAAGAACCTTATCTTTATTGAAAAATTTCTGGATAATAAAAAGATAAAAGGTTACAGTGCAATATGAGCAGTTTTTTGCACCTAGAATGAATCTCCTAACAAAATACTCCAAAAAACTTAACTCCTTTTTCCCTAAGGTTTGTTTATAATTAGAAATTAGATTCCTCAATAATTCAATGACTGAAACCTTTACTAAAATCAAATTACTTTTTTAATTAAATTTTCACCTAATATATAAGTTCTGCTGGCAGGTGTCATCTCTACAGATAATAAAGCCTTGCTATATTTATTAAATCAGTTTTTTCTTTATGCTCATCCTTTCCTTTGACTTGACATTCTTACAGTATTTAATTATTGGTAAATTAAATTACCAATAAATTACTAAGGTATTCTGATAAATACTCTGGTGAACATAATATTTACAACGTCCCTATTTTTCATTCTATCATAAAGAGTGTTCAAGCTAAAATATTTTACTCTTTCAGATTTTTAAAATTCTCATTTGGAAAGAGGATAGCTAGTGAGGAAAGATATTTACAATTTTATTAGCATCAGTGACTATGTTCAGGATTTGAAAATCTCAAGAACAGAATCAAGATATGTGCATAAAATCGACATTAGGTTCAAAAGTTCTTGCCGCAAAAAGTGCATTTATAAAGCAGATTCATCCAACTAAATATATGAAAGATGCATAAAATATGGTCATTGCATTTTAATTACTTACAATTTTAATCTTTAAGTATTTGTTTAAAAAACAAAAGTAGTTAAATTATTATTAAGGCTTCCTGTTAAATGCTCTGGAATTTGTAAATCTCCAAAAAAACCTCATCAAACCTCACTTTCACTATAGATACCACTTTAAATTTACTGAATTTCATTGACAATAAATCAAAGACAGTAAAACCCTTATGTATGTGACTGTTTTGTGTACACGTTTGAAATCACATAGTCATCCGTCTCTAGACCTTAAGTCTATGATGACGTAGGCAAAATGCTTTACCATCACTTTTCTCACTACTAAAATTAATGATAAAACTGAGAAAAGTGATTAAGTGACTTAGTCAAAGATAACAGCCAACTGTCAGCAATTTTACTTTTTTTAAAACTAGGTTTCTTAGCTTTCTAGTTCAAACAGGAAGGAAAAAAAATATCCTTAAGAGTATCATCTGAGAGACAGAGCAACATCTGAGAGAAAAGAATATACACTTTATGGATACTACCATTCCCAAAGATGTGGGAATATCTAAATTTTACACAAACACTAACAAAAAAGAAAAGAAAAGCCAAAAAACAAGCCACGAACCTTCTGAATTCCAAATCACTAACTAGTCAAACAGAAAGAGTCAAGTACAGTCTCTGTATTGTACCGTCGCTGGCCCCCTCCCTCAGCTGTTGTACATTTCTACCTAGTTTATTACTAGGAAACAGATTTCAGCCTTCATAATGCTTTCCAATGGGCTTTTCTTAGCAAATGTCTGCACTCCTCAGCCAAGGCCGTTAAGGTAACTTAATCTCTCATGCACTGCTCAGTGCGGGGGGCGGGATGCTGATTCCCAATTTAAAAATGAATTATTTGGGTTTTTCTGAATTAAAAGTAACTACGAAACCTGGAATCATAATTTCAATTCAGCTGTTAACTTGAAGGTTCGCAGGACAAATAAAAGCTTAGGGAATCGAAGATGATGCTGGGGAAGGGGGTGCAGAGAGAGTACGAGAAAGATGCTGGTCCATTCCGAGATGATGCAGGAATGACATGGCACCTGGACAACACAAGTCCCAGTGCACCCCCCTCTCAGAGTCTCTGCCTCGGTTTCTCTCACGTATGCCTGGAGCTGTGAGTAGGTGCACACGCAAACAAAACCACCTTTTATTGTTGGACTCCTTAGGAAAACGGTGGGGAAGCGTCGCGGGTTAAAGCCTCACCACAACAAACGATTTCTTTCTCCTCGAACCCCGCCTCCCCTGCTAGGGGCAGGCGACGACTGTCTCGAACAGTAGACAGCTGACAGGAGCCGAAAACCAGGGCGAGAAGGAAAGCATCTCCAAGGGGGGAGGGGCAGGGAAATGAACCCCACAGCCTCGCGGAGAGCCCGGGGAGGCTGACAGGAAAAGGAGGAGGATATTGAGCCGGGAAAACAGAAAGGGGACTGGGAAGCGCCTGGGAGCGCTACGCATTCAGGCCGTCCCCCGGGCTGGCGCGCACCGGGCGGGAGGGGGAAGTCATCCTGGGGCGGACCCCCTCCCCGACTCCCAGACCGGAGGACGGGGAGGAAATGGCTTTGTATCGCAGGATGAAAGGCAGACAGGAGGGCCACCAGGCGGGGAGGGACAGAGGATGCCCGGAGCCGGGACGACCCCGCCCGCCCTCACTGACACTGCCGCTCTTCCCTCCGATCCGCTGCAGCCCCTGGTTCAGCCTCGGGCTCCTGCCCTCGACGCTTCAGCGGCCTGAAGAGGGGTCGCCCCCTCCTCTCACCCTCCCCCTCGCGTGCTCACCTGCCCACGAAGTTCTCGAGCACCGAGCTCTTGCCGGCGCTCTGGCCGCCCACCACGGCGATCTGAGGCAGCTCCAGCAGGCAGCTCTGTCCCAGCGCGGAGAAGGCATCCTGCAGACGGTTCACCAGAGGGATGAGCTCCTCCATCTCCCGATTCCCCATTGTGCCTGCGCCGCCGGCTGCCCGCTAGTCCCTGCTAGTCTCTGCGACCTGGCAGGGAGCCGGGGCCGCGCCGCCCTCGCCGCGCTGGGTTTAGTCAGCCGGGTACAGCCAGACGTCGGATCCCGCCACTGTCCGGCCTCTAGTGCGCTCCTGACAGCAACGGCCCCGAAGCGCGCCTGCGCAGGCGAGGGGGGGCGTGGCCTGATTTCGCGACCGCCCCGCCCTCGCCGCGATGGGCGGCTGCTGTGCGCTAGGCTTCGCAGCTAGACATCCCCGCCCGGCGCGCATGCACTGCCTCCCAGCTGCGGCCAGATGCCACCGACTCTGTCATCTGGTGCCAAGGTTCAGAGATAGAGTTAACAGTACTTGGTCAGGGAATGGCATGAAATAGCAGCACCAGCCGACAGCACTGTTCCCTTTCAGTAGCTACTGTAAGCCAAAGTCCAGTGGAAAGCACTCTACTGGTAACAGCTCAGCACTGTCGCCACAGGCCGCAGCAGCAGCTCAGATGCCACCACCAGCGCAGTGCCTCCAGAGTGCACCTCCCGAAAGGAAATCTCTTGTTCTCACGGCCCACTCCAGAACCCTGGCTTTTCTCGGGGTGGCCGGCCTTTTGGAGACTTAAGTTCTTCAATCTGACATCCGTTTCAGGCCCTGCGTATTCTGACCCTACCTAATCATACAACTTGAACCGCTGGGTTCTTCTAGCCCTGCAGAAGCAAAGGTAGAGTCCATTGTGCTTACCTGGCACCACTCGCCCTCTTCAAGTTCATTCTGTCCTTTGTGACTCTTCACTCCATTTCTCCTCCTAATCTACCTCCTATGGGCTCTGTCAATAACCATGTATTCTGCTCCCATTCTCTTAAATTTAGCGAACTAAGTGACTGCGTTGGATCTTATGCTTTGTGTTGGGGACACAGAAGGATAAATTGTCATGCTTCTCTCAGCCTCCTTGGACAGATCCTCATTTCAAATACTCATACTACTCAGGATTTAATTCATGAACGTTTTAGTCTACCTAAGGACTTCCCCATGGCATTAACTACACATAATGACTAGTTCAGTTCAGTAGCTCAGTCGTGTCTGACTCTTTGCGACTCCATGAAACGCAGCACACCAGGCTTCCCTGTCCATCACCAACTCCGGGAGTTTACCCAAACTCGTGTCCATTGAGTCGGTGATGCCATCCAGCCATCTCATCCTCTGTCGACCCCTTCTCCTCCTGCCCCCAATCCCCCCCATTATCAGGGTCTTTTCCAATGAGTCAACTCTTCGCATGACATGGCCAAAATATTGGAGTTTCAGCTTCAGCATCAGTACTTCCAATGAACTTCCAGGACCGGTCTCCTTTAGGATGGACTGGCTGAATCTCCTTGCAGTCCAAGGGACTCTCAAGAGTCTTCTCCAGAACCACAGTTCAAAAGCATCAATTCTTCGGGGCTCAGCTTTCTTCACAGTCCAACTTTCACATCCATACATGACCAATGGAAAAACCATAGCCTCGACAGGACAGACCTTTGTTGGCAAAGTAATGTCTCTGCTTTTTAATATGCTGTCTAGGTTAGTTATAATTTTCCTTCCAAGGAGTAAGTGTCTTTTAATTTCATGGCTGCAATCACCATCTGCAGTGATTTTGGAGCCCCCCAAAATAGTCTGACAGTGATTCCACTGTTTCCCCATCTATTTCCCATGAACTGATGGGACCAGATGCCATGATCTTAAGTTTTTTGAATGTTGAGCTTTAAGCCAACTTTTTCACTCTCCTCTTTCACTTTCATCAAGAGGCTTTTTAGTTCCTCGTCACTTTCTGCCATAAGGGTAGTGTCATCTGCATATCTGAGGTTATTGATATTTCTCCCGGCAATCTTGATTCCAGCTTGTGCTTCTTCTAGCCCAGTTTCTCATGATGTACTCTGCATATAAATTAAATAAGCAGGGTGACAATATACAGCCTTGACGTACTCCTTTTCCTATTTGGAACCAGCCTGTTGTTCCATGTCCAGTTCTAACTGTTGCTTCCTGACCGGCATACAAATTTCTCAAGAGGCAGGTCAGGTGGTCTGGTATGCCCATCTCTTTCAGAATTTTCCACAGTTTATTGTGATCCACACAAAGGCTTTGGCATAGTCAATTAAGCAGAAATAGATGATTTTCTGGAACTCTCTTGCTTTTTCGATGATCCAGCAGATGTTGGCAATTTGGTCTCTGGTTCCTCTGCCTTTTCTAAAACCAGCTTGAACATCAGGAAGTTCACGGTTCACGTATTGTTGAAGCCTGGCTTGGAGAATTTTGAGCATTACTTTACTAATGTGTGAGGTGAGTGCAATTGTGCGGTAATTTGAACATTCTTTGGCATTGCCTTTCTTTGGGATTGGAATGAAAACTGACCTTTTCCAGTCCCGTGGCCACTGCTGAGATTTCCAAATTTGCTGGCATATTGAGTGCAGCACTTTCACAGCATCATCTTTCAGGATTTGAAATAGCTCAACTGGAATTCCATCACCTCCACTAGCTTTGTTCGTAGTGATGCTATCTAAGGCCCACTTGACTTCACATTCCAGGATGTCTGGCTCTAGATGAGTGATCACACCATCATGATTATCTGGGTCGTGAAGCTCTTTTTTGTACAGTTCTGTGTATTCTTACCACCTCTTCTTAATATCTTCTGCTTCTGTTAGGTCCATATGTTTTCTGTCCTTTATTGAGCCCATCTTTGCATGAAATGTTCCCTTGGTATCTCTAATTTTCTTGAAGATATCTCTAGTCTTTCCCATTCTGTTGTTTTCCTCTATTTCTTTGCCTTGATCACTGAGGAAGGCTTTCTTATCTCTCCTTGCTATTCTTTGGAACTCTGCATTCAGATGCTTATATCTTTCCTTTTCTCCTTTGTTTTTCACTTCCCTTCTTTTCACAGCTATTTGTAAGGCCTCCTCAACAGCCATTTTTCTTTTTTGCATTTCTTTTCAATGGGGATGGTCTTGATCTCTGTCTCCTGTACAATGTCAGGAATCTCTATCCATAGTTCATCAGGCACTCTGTCTATAAGATCTAGTCCCTTAAATCTATTTCTCACTTCCACTGTATAATCATAAGGGATTTGATTTAGGTCATACCTGAATGGTCTAGTGGTTTTCTCCACTTTCTTCAATTTAAGTCTGAATTTGGCAATAAGGAGTTCATGGTCTGAGCCACAGTCAGCTCCTGGTCTTATTTTTGTTGACTGTATAGAGCTTCTCCATCTTTGGCTGCAAAGAATATAATCAATCTGATTTCGGTGTTGACCATCTGGTAATGTCCATGTGTAGAGTCTTCTCCTGTGTTGTTGGAAGAGAGTGTTTGCTATAACCAGTGCATTCTCTGGGGAAAACTCTACTAGCCTTTGCCCTGCTTCATTCCGTATTCCAAGGCCAAATTTGCCTGTTACTCCAGGTGTTTCTTGACTTCCTACTTTTGCATTCCAGTCCCCTATAATGAAAAGGACATCTTTTGGGGGTGTTAGTTCTAGAAGGTCTTATAGGTCTTCATAGAACCATTCAACTTCAGCTTCTTCAGCATTACTGGTCGGGGCATAGACTTGGATTACTGTGATATGGAATGGTTTGCCTTGGAAACTAACAGAGATCATTCTGTCATGTTTGAGATTGCATCCAAGTACTGCATTTCAGACTCTTTTGTTGACCATGATGGCTACTCCATTTCTTCTGAGGGATTCCTGCCCACAGTAGTAGATATAATGGTCATCTGAGTTAAATTTACCCATTGCAGTCCATTTTAGTTCACTGATTCCTAGAATGTCAACGTTCACTCTTGCCATTTCCTGTTTGACCACTTCCAATTTGCTTTGATTCACGGACCTAACATCCCAGGTTTCTATGCCATATTGCTCTTTACATTATCAGATCTTGCTTCTATCACCAGTCACATCCACAACTGGGTATTGTTTTTGCTTTGGCTCCATCCCTTCATTCTTTCTGGAGTTATTTTTCCACTGATCTCCAGTATCATATTAGGCACCTACTGACCTGGGGAGTTCCTCTTTCAATATCCTATCGTTTTGCCTTTTCATACTGTTCATGGGGTTCTCAAGGCAAGAATACTGAAGTGGTTTGCCATTCCCTTCTCCAGTGGACCACATTCTGTCAGACCTCTCCACCATGACCCATCCGTCTTGGGTGGCCCCACACGGCATGACTTAGTTTCATTGAGTTAGACAAGTCTGTGGTCTGTGTGATCAGATTGGCTAGTTTTCTGTGAGTATGGTTTCAGTGTGTCTGCCCTCTGATGCCCTCTTGCAACACCTCCCGTCTTACTTGAGTTTCTCTTATCTTTGACGTGGGGTATCTCTTCATGGCTGCTCTAGCAAAGCACAGCCACTGCTCCTTACCTTGGATGAGGTCACCCCTCCTGACCTTGAATATGGAGTAGCTCTTCTCGGCCCTCCTGTGCCCATTCAGCCACCGCTCCTTGGATGTGGGGTTGCTCCTCTCAGCCGCCGCCCCTGACCTCAGACGTGGGGTAGCTTGTCTCGGCCACCGCCCCTGACCTCGGACATGGGGTAGCTCCTCTCAGTCGCCTGCCCCTGACCTTGGGCATGGAGAAGGTCCTCTCATCCATGCTTCTTCACAGTCCGTTGCAGCTGCCGCGCTTCTGCATGGTCCATCTAGATAATGACTAGAGACTAGTCTAAATAACTCTTCTGAGCCTTATATTGTATTCCAAGTTGGTCCTAGACCTCACTGCCTGAGTGTCCCACAAGTACTTCTGCTTAATTTATTCATATTTGAACTCATTTTTTCTAGTCTCAACATTTAATGCTATAAACTTCCCTCTAACCATAAAAATACTTGTATAAAAATGCCCATTAAAATCAGAAGACTAAGAACCCAAATGTCCATCAGTAGGTGAATGAATAAACAAGTGTGATATATGCATACAGTGATAGATTTTATACGACAACCAGCAATGACCAGCTCAGTGGTTGGACAGAGAAGAAGCTCCAAAACACTTCCCAAAGCAAAACTTGCATCAATGAAACGTCATGGTCACTGGTTGGTGGTCTACTACCCATCTGATCCACTACATTTTTCTGAAACCTGGTGAAACCATTGCATCTGAGAAGTATGCTCAGCAAATTGATGAGATGCACTGAAAACTGTAACACCCGCAGCCAGCATTGGTCAACAGAAAGGGCCCGATTCTTCACGACAATGCTCGAGCACACATCACACAACCAATGCTTCAAAAGTTGAACAAATTGGGCTACCATATTCATCCACCATATTCACCTGACCTCTCACCAACCGACTACCACTTCAAGCATCTTGATAGCTTTTTGCAGGGATAACTTCCATAACCAGCAGGAGGCAGAATATACTTTCAAAGGGTTCATCAAATCCCCAAACACAGATTTTTATGCTATAGGAATAAACAAATTTATTTCTTACTGGCAAAAATGTGTTGATTGCAACGGTTCCTATTTTGATTAATAAAAATGTGTCTGAGCCTAGTTATAATGATTTAAAATTCACACTCCAAAAGCAGAGTTACTTTAGTAACAGCCTAATATCTCCCTGGAACCCATCTCCTCTCTCTTCATTTCTTCTCTCCGTGTCTTATTTTTTATTGTCATTGGTTGAACAGCCACCTTCTTCTATGCTTCCCAAGTCTCTGTACCCTGAATAGATAGATCTTCACATGGCACTTGACACGTTGCATTGAGCCTCTAATTTACATCTTTGTCTTCCACTAACCTGGTAGACAGAATAATGGGCCCCAAAGTATTCTAACCCCTGGAACATTCTAATCCCTACAATCTGTGAACATCTTATCTGCCGTGGCCAAGTGGGACTTTACAGATGTGATTAAATTAAATAGCTTTGGATGGGGAGATTATGCTGGATTATCTAGATGGGCCCAGTTTAAGAAAAGAAAGCCTTTCCCGGCTATGTCTTCTATGCACCACAGAAGAGTGGTGCAACTTTGCTGGCTTTGAAGATGGAGAAAGTGGGGATCACAAGCCAAGGAATGCAAGCAGCCTCACGAAGCTAGAAAAGGTGAGTAAACAAATTATCTTTATCCCCCAGAGCCTCCTGAAGAACCACATCCCTGCCAATACCTTGGTTTTAGCCCAGAGAGACCAGTGTTGGACTTTCAACCTACAGAACTGTACGTTAATACATTTGTGTTGTTTTGAACCACTAAGTCTGTGGTAATTTGTTAGAGCAGCCATAGAAAGCTAATACAACTAATGACAAGCTCCTTGAGGGCAAGATTTACCTTTGTGATTCTCAATGCCTAACACAGTGCTTCGTACCTAAAAAGACCACAGTCTATTGGGGACATAAGTTATTACAATACAATGTTCTAAGTGTTCTTAGGATGCAATGGACTAAATTGTACACTCAAAATCCATAACTGAAGCCCTACCCCCACAGTGTAGCTGTATTTGGAGTGAAGAAGTAATCAGGATTAAGTAGGGTCATAAGAGGAGAGCCTTGATGCAACAGGATTAGTGTCCTTCTAAGAGGAGACACTAGAGAGCTTGCTTGTTTTCTCTCTGTGCCATGTTAGGACACAGTGAGAAGACGGATATCTACAAGCCAGGAAGAAGATCCTCACCAGGAACTGAATTGGTCAGCACCTTAGTCTTGGACTTCCAAACTCCAGGATTTTGAGAAAATAAATTTCTGTTGTTTAAGCCAGCAAGTCTATATTTGTTATGGCAGCCCAAGCTAAGACACAGGTTTGGTTAAAGGAACATGAGATGAAAAGCAGTAATTCTACCTAGAGAGCATCATGGAAGTTTCAGTGGAGAGGTGACTGTTGAGGTGAGCTTTAATGAGTCTGTCCTGCACTCTACATGCTGTGAGGAGTATAAAAGAGTGCTTCATCTGTGCTTCAAGTATCTTGCACTTCACTATAGGAGACAAGGTTACATGCACTAGACAGAACATCTATTGTCCTCATACACATTTGAAGTTCATGTATGGTGAAGCGACGCATGCCATCTCTATGCTCCAGAACTTAGTAAAAGTCAGCCCTGTCCACCTACTTCAAGAAACCATCCTGAACTACTCTTTCTAATTGCTTTCCTTCTTTACTCCCTATTTCCAGAATCAATCCTACAATAACTTGCAACCAAAAGGAATTAAACACACACAGACGCAGACACCACTTTTGCATAAATTAATCTGGATGAAACAACTAGCAAGGGAAAACTTGAAAAGCAGGGGGAGATTTTGACAGAAAGACAACCTACACCTTTGAGGGTGAGTGCAAAGCTGGAAAGAGGAGCCCTGTCAGGCACCCCAGCTTCCTGACTGTGTCACAAGATATCTCAGCCCTGTTTCAGCCACAAGTAATTAATGCCACCTCCTACTTTCTAACTCTGACACTTGCTTCCATGCCATCTTCTTGGCAAAGCAGAAGATTCCAAAAGTTGACAGCCTTCTTTAGGTGTGGTTCTCTAGCTAAGAAATTAGAATTATTTATAAACACTTCAGAACTCTTATATTTGAATGAATATTTTTCTTCAGGGTCATTTTGAGAAGCAACAAGCTTACTACAATAATACCACATTTCTCTTCTTTTGAAATTGACAAACCTTACCCCAAATATCAAACTCAGTTTTCCACAGTCACTCATCATTTTAGATGAACAGAATGTTAGCCACAATGATCTACTACCTCATTCATAGGACTTAGCACCAAAAAACTTTTGGCTATTTTTAAGAATTAAATATATATCTATATACATGTGTATATACATACTATATACATATTTTTTAAAATGTGCTATAAGCTTGAAGGCAAGCTCTAAGAGAGGAGTTAGAAATTTTTGAAATGATAAAAACATCCCTAGAAAAATGTTTAACCTCTCAAAGAACATCACATACTTCAATATATGAATTCAGGAATTCATTTTTTTAAATCAGTCACATTTCTGCAAAATCATATTCCATATATTTCCTGCAGTGCCTAGCTTGATGGCCAATAAATATTTATGAAGCAGAACTGAATAAAAACTTAAGAATTTGTCATGTTGTCCATTTTGAGCATCATTACATAAATAATATTCTTAATCTGTGTACTATTTAAGACCTATTCTGGTCCTTCGAAACATTATCTCATAGACGGATTTTAGGTCTTACTGCAATATCAGCCTGTCTGAGGGCATCTTTTGAGTTCTATTAAACCCAGTGAACATCCAATATAGGTATACAGACTTTTAATACTGTAGCCATTGTAGTTGACATTTACGCCTCTCAGGGTTTCTCTCCTCTAGCCTGTGGGGTGATGAGAGGGCAAAGACTCCCAGTTTCATTGTCCATATTTTTTATCAGCTGTCATCAAGAAGCAAAATAACTCTGGAAGCACATTCCAATCTCCTACACCTATAACGTCTGTCAGTTTGAGATCCGACAGATGGAAACTCACCAGTAGTCTCATGGAAGCATAACTAAATCTACACACATGCAGAGCAGAAATACCAATGGGCGAGTATAAGAGAAGGGTTAAGGAGAACTCTCTATATTAAGTCTGATTTAGTAGCCAGTTTGTGCGTCCTTCTGTCAAGTAGGTATAACTGTGTTCTCCTGTAAACATAATCCCTATATACTAACGTTAGAATAGGAATCACATAGGATTCTTTTTTTTTAGGACATAGGGTTCCTTTTAAAAGTGAAGGTCCCTCTAGTGCTTTTAAATTCTCATGTATTGAATTATAAATCTCTCTCTACATACAAATGTGCATATATATAATAACACATATTTCATAAGCTATAAATGGCCATTTAAGGTGTTTGTGAAGACTTTTTAATGACACAAAGAAATGTTATGACTGAAATATTAAATTTAAAGAGCAGGGTACAAAATTTTATATGATGTATTATCAAATTACATAAAAGACCATGTCTAGGAAATAAAACTGGAAAGAAATGTGTCCAGAAATTTAATGTTATTCCCTCCAAATAGGAAAAGGAGTACATCAAGGCTGTATGTTGTCACCCTGCTTATTTAACTTATATGCAGAGTACATCATGAGAAACTCTGGGCTAGAAGAAGCACAAGCTGGAAGCAATCTTGATTGCTGGGAGAAATATCAATAACCTCAGATATGCAGATGACACCATCCTTATGGCAGAAAGTGAAGAGGAACTAAAAAGCCTCTTGATGAAAGTGAAAGAGGAGACTGAAAAAGTTGGCTTAAAGCTCAACATTCAGAAAACTAAGATCATGGCATCTGGTCCCATCACTTCATGGGAAATAGATGGGTAAACAGTGGAAACAGTGTCAGACTTTATTTGGGGGTCTCCAAATCACTGCAGATGGTGATTGCAGCCATGAAATTAAAAGACACTTACTCCTTGGAAGGAAAGTTATGACCAACCTAGATAGCATATTCAAAAGCAGAGACATTACTTTGCCAACAAAGGTCCATCTAGTCAAGGCTATGGTTTTTCCTGTGGTCATGTATGGATGTCAGAGTTGGACTGTGAAGAAAGTTGAGTGCTGAAGAATTGATGCTTTTGAACTGTGGTGTTGGAGAAGACTCTTGAGAGTCCCTTGGACTGCAAGGAGATCCAACCAGTCCATCCTAAAGGAGACCAGTCCTGGATGTTCATTGGAAGGACTGATGCTGAAGCTGAAACTCCAGTACTTTGGCCACCTCATGCGAAGAGCTGACTCATTGGAAAAGACTCTGATGCTTGGAAAGATTGAGGGGAGGTGGAGAAGGGGACGACGACAGAGGATGAGATGGTTGGATGGCATCACAGACTCGATGGACATGGGTTTGGGTGGACTCTGGGAGTTGGTCATGGACAGGGAGGCATGGCATGCTGCAGTTCAAGGGGTCGCAAAGAGTCGGACACGACTGAGCAACTGAACTGAACTGATGAGAAAGTATGGGGGAAAATTATTGTCCTTTTCCACTTATTTCTCAAACTCTCTGTAATGAGCATATTCTTACAATTTAAAAAGTTGAATAAATGCCATCTGATGGAACCATAATGGTTTATATACATACCACTGTATCAAAAACAGAAGTGGCATAATGGAAGGTTAAAGGACCTTTGCAAATAGAAGCAGGAGAGTCTGCAAGCTCCCCTATTCCCAAAACTTTGCCATTCACTGACAGCAGATAACCAGCTAACTGTAAAATTTTTTAAGGGGAAACATTTCTGTCTGATTTAAAGAGAAAAAATGTCACAAGCCCAGGCCACCATGATGCCACGGACTACCACTAGCCAAGAGTTCATTCTGTACACAAAACTGCGGACTATTCACGATTATAGGAAAGTAGTTACATGCACTGAATTTGGTTTGCTTAAAGCATAGGCCATAATCTATGGCATCAGCAAGCCAGACAAAAAATATTATACTTTATATAAATACATTTATATGACATTCTAGACAAAGCAGAACTAATCTACATTGACAGAAAGCAGTGTGAAGCTGAGGGTGGGCATGTGGAAACTATGTCTTGACTGATGGTGGTCACCTGGTTGTATGTTTGTTAATACTCATTAACTGTATGCTTAAAATGGGGCATTTGGTTTTATATAAATTATACTGCAATAAAAATAAATAACCTCTGGCATTCATGAAATGGTAATATAAAGCATGATAGTCTGGGGACAATCCAAATGATAGCCACAATCCAAAATAAAAGCATACCTACCCTTCACCAAAAGCTTGTAATGACTTCAAAATTCTGCCAATGTAGAGGCATTCTTAAGAAATTTTGAAGTATCATGTTAATGGGAAAACATCACTTGTAAATGGGAAAAAAATACCTTAAGCCATTATTAGCTATATGTTTCCCTGGTGGCTCAGACAAGGAAGAATCTGCCTTAATGCAGGAGACCTGGGTTGGGAAGATCCCCTGGAGGAGGGCATGGCAACCCACTCCAGTATTCTTGCCCGGAGAATCCCCATGAACCAAGGAGCCTAGCGGGCTACAGTCCATGGGGTCACAGAGAGTCAGACATGACTGAGCACACAAGGCACAGAAAATATTACCATAGTGCCAGCTCAGAAGTGGGGGTCTGGAAGTGGGGCAGGGGGACAAGCCTGGAGAGAGCCTCATAAACACCCCACAGAGAGAGTGCCCTAAGACAGCTTTGCCTGGTTTACCCCATCTCCTCTCTCTTATTTTACAGAAGTGTAAACCTCAGAAAAGTTCATCCCTGATCATACATGCAACGCCCAACTGAACCCCAGTTCCCTCCCTCCTAGACCTTTTGCCAAAGACAGTGGTGATGAACAACACTGACAGCTTTTGTGTACTGCTTTATAGCCTCAAACCATTTTCATGTCAGTTATTATATTTCATTAGACCAACATAGCTGCCTTTGAAGTAATAACTAACAGTCAAATAGCACCACCATTCCCTCTTCTGTTAAGGAAACAGAGAACCTAGAGAGCTCAGGTGGTTTGGCCAGTGGCACACAGCTAAGAACTACTGGAGATCCTTCCTGCATTTTCTTCAGGGGGGCCATACGTGGATCCCCGTGTGAAAAGCTTGAAACAGGGAAAATTTAGTGCCTGAATTTGCCAACCTAATATTGATATTGAAAAATGCATGGTAAACTTATATGTAGAATCTAAAAATACAACAAACTAGTGAACAAAAAGGAAGCAGACTCAGATCTAGAGAACAAACTAGTCGTTACCAGTGGGGAGGGTGGCAGGGGCAATAAGAGGGGGTAGGAGAGTGGGTGGCATAAGCTATTGGGTATAAGATAGGCTACAAGGATGTACAACACAGGGAATATAGCCAATATTTTGCAATAACTGTAAACAGAGTGTACCCTTTAAAATTGCATCAAAAATTTTAAAATAAATTTGAAAAAATACGCAGGAAAGTACTGTTTGTGAACAAGAACAGCTTTTATCTTTACATAAATTATTTCAATTGCCACAAACTTAAGTCAGCATACGGGGATTCAAGTTCCTACTAGTTATGTTATCCACCCTCCTTGCCCTTAATTTCATTGTAAAATTGGTATATTAATATCCATTCCTTTAAATTCATAGAACTATTGTTCTATGAAATCAAATAAATTATGAACATTAAGATAGTCTATAAACTGCATAGTACCAAATCACTATTAGATGTTTTACTTGTAATTATCCAAACCTACACAGGGATTATATATATGTTTTATTAATTACCAAAAGGCTTTTCATTAACTAATTTTTAAATGACTTATGTAAAAAATATCTATATGAGAAAATACCTTCAAGAATCTTACTAATTCATGGGTCTCAATTTCAGGATTCTTTCATCTGGTAAATAAGAATTGTGAAAGAGTTCACTTTTAGGAAGAGCCCAGAAATAACCAAATGGGAAGTGTAGGGGAAAGTAACATTTTGCTAGAGATCAAGCATGACGAAGTAATGGAAACCAAGATGAGTTTTCACAAATAGATAAGAACATCCAGGAAGCAGCAAGTTTGACTGCAAAAATGGGCCAAGATTGACCTTGATGTAGAAATTACAACTAAGTTTAATTGCTTTACAGCTTTTGTTGTTCTCCATGTAGAGCTGAAAAGGGCTTAAAGTAGAATCAAGATAGCCAATGACACAAGGATATTTTTGTGTGAGACTGAGAATTTTCAGAGTCTCAGTCAAAAGTAGGCAAACACGGTATCTCTGAAACCAAAGATCTTCAGAAATTCCCACTCTCTGTGGAGGCTTCTTTTATAGTTTCTGTAATGACCATTCAAGAAGGAATTCCACTCAACCCTGTTTCTCTCAGCCTGAAGACCCTCCTCCAGCTAGCATCGTCACTTGTCTTCAAAAAATATTTGCAGATCTAAGAATTAGTCCTGTATCCATGCTTTCAAAGAACAATTCATTGTGAGAAGTCAATACTTTGAGGTCTCAGAGCTGAACCTGGAAAAAAAAATCAAAACAGTACACTCTTGATTTTACCACCACATCACTATTCCATGCACCAGTCATTCTGATAAAATCTTCTCTGTGCTTCCCTATATGACCTTCAAAATCTTCTTTTAGAGGAGCTAGAAGAAAATTTTCTGTTTTCCTTTCATTCTCACATAAATTTTAGGAGTATAAATGCTGCCTGCTATGTGCTAAGAGAATAGAAAGAAAAGAAATCACATAAAAAGTAATAAGCATCTTGGACCCCATTTATGTAATTTATTTATTTCTATTGGTGAAAAGTTCAGAAAATACCTTATTGCTGAAGAAATATATTCTGAAAATTTTCAACTGGGAAGACTGAATCCCAACCTCAGTGTGCAATGCCTCTGATTCCATTAGGGCATGCTCTACTTATATTCTGCTGCAGGACAGGAATTTGTCACACATACACACACACACACTGGGACCCTTCATGCCATTGACATCTGCAAAATGACAGCTCCACCAAGGAGGCCATGGAAGCAGCAAGAAAACAATTGCGTTTTCTGTGAATGAGCATGCATATGTTTCAG